>NC_142655.1:10017500-20017500 GCF_055504915.1 Nelumbo nucifera | reverse complement strand
ATAAGCAAAAATTGTGATCAAATCCTGCGGTTATGTAGCCCCGTGAAAAAAAAAAGAAATTATTCTATCAATGCACAAAATCATTGTGAAGGACTAAGTAGGTGTTTGGCATTGGTGCTAGAAACATCGCACCATTTTCTGAAAAAAATGGTGTTGGGCATGTAGAGTTGTAGGTACTTATTTTTTGCTTGGAACCGTTGCTGCCACATTGGCTGTTTTATGAGAAAACAATACTGGTTTTGTTTGGTACTAGTGCTGGTAGTAATATTTTCAACATGGTATATATTATCCAATGTCTAAGATGAATTTGGCGTTGCTCCAGACCACACTTCACTGATTTCTAAGGCACGGTCTAGAACAACATTTTCTCTAGAAAAACGATACCAAGCAAGAGGGTATTGTTTGAAGCATTGCTTTCTCTAATGTGGTGTTGTTTTCTCAGAAACGACATCGATGCCAAACACCCACTAAATTAATTGAAATTTGATTTGAAGGTTTTTCTAAACAATCATTTTCCTAACTCAAAGAAAATATTCAATACAAAAGAGTTTTATTTTAACAAAAAATGAACAAATATTTTCAAATCCTAGTATGGACCATTCTTCTAGATAAAGTGGATTATTATTTACAAATTAAACCTGTGATAATCTCTTAAATCAAATAGAAAATTTACCTAAATTTAATCTACCATGTGGGTCTCTAAAAAAAAATGTCATGATAAGAAGGGAAAGGGGCTGAGGGGGCCTGCAATGTAATCACGAGAGCCAAACTCTATCATTATACAAGCATTTAAATAGCTCTATGCAAGCCTCTTCTAGTAGCTTCTCCAAAGCAACTACATATAAAAGTAGAGTCGGATTTGCTACCCACAAGAAGACCGCCCACACCTTACTCACAAGACGTTGCAACTTTGCATGGAGAACGTCTCCCCTCCTTGAATGTTGTCATGAATTGGGGAGACGTTCCTGACATGTGAGTGCAATGTCTTGTGAGCACATAAAAAAAATGTAAACCCTTCGAAACAGGTCCTCCAATTTGGGAAGTTTGTCTAATATAAATTTGAAAAACTATATAAAACCTGAAAGATAAATGGTTCAGGCGTTTCAGCCTTACGAGTTAATGATGTTGTGATACATCTTTGAAATTTTCCTATGCCGGCAGCGAACTCATCGGAAAATCGGAACCATGACAACATCGGTGTCGTGGTGTAGTTGGTTATCACGTCAGTTTAACACACTGAAGGTCTCCGGTTCGAGTCCGGGTGACGCCATTGATCGATTCAATTGTTGCGGGGATAGCTCAGTTGGGAGAGCGTCAGACTGAAGATCTGAAGGTCGCGTGTTCGATCCACGCTCACCGCATTATCACTTTTTGAAACTATTTTTATTTATAATTTTTTATGGTAAATTTTTTAAATTATCCTTATGGTTTAACTAATTGATTAAGCATATCTTTGACTATTGTATAATGGTACTCTTACGATTTCCAACAATTGACTAACTCTACTTTCATCTGTTAATATTTGTCAAAATTCATACACGTGTGATGTATAATCCTTTTAAAACTCAATTTTACCCTTACCCTCTTCTTTCTTTCAATAGCGACAAACTGAGCTAACTCGGTCTTTAACCGGCAACGATAGCCCCCTCCACCTCCGTTGTCTCTCTCCTTCTTCCCCTTCATTCTCTCTCCCTGTTTCATCACTGTCGTTGTAACGACAGACCCCTCTCTCCCCTGTTTCTCCTCGTTTAAGGCACAAGTTGTCGGAGTGATGGCAATAAAACAGAGGACCGATAATCTTCGAGCAACGTGGCTCTTCGGTGACTGTCCGAGCAACGTCTAACTATCGGAGGTCTTTTTGGGTGAAGCTTTGATCAAATGCCATACTCCTGCCGGATTCGGTGGACGGGTTTTTGAAGATGGGAGAAATTCTTTAGGGAAGCCGTCATTGCTGACAAGGGTTTCTAGCACTGATTTTGTCTAATTGCTTTGGCAGAATGGTTTCTAGCACTGAATCCACCCGCCCTAGGATTTTGATGTCGTCCCGTTATCGAGCAATTTCCCTTGGATTCCGATGCCCCAATGCAGTGCCTGTATCTCTATTTCCAGATACAAGCATTGCATTCCTTTTAAAAACAGTTATCCAGCGATCCCTCTCCCTACCGGTGAAACCGACTCTGCTACAATATGCCCATTGCCCACATCTGGTCATGGAAGACAAATAACCCAATCAAGGTTTTTAAAAATGAACTGGAAACAGAACCTGTCAGGGGACCGGTTTCTGGTTAAGTGGTTCAACCGTTCGGGTCGAACGGTTTATTTATGATGTCATAAATAAATAAAAAATAAAAAATATATTTATAAATAATAAAAATAGCATAAAGTTAAATAAAAAACAGAAACAAATACAGAAAAATACAAACAATAAAACTATCTAAATACAAAAATAATACAGTACAAAACACATAGAAAATATAAAAATAAAATACTCTTACCAAACAAATATAAAAATAAAATACAGAAAAAAACACAAAAAAATACAGAAAAACAAAACTATATAAATACAAAAAATAACAAAATACATAGCAAATAGAAAATACAAAAAAGTATAAAAACATTCTAAAAAATACAGAAAAGCACTAAACAAATAAAAAAAATAAAAATAAAAATAAATTAGAATGTATCTAATCATACTCATACATGTGCAAAAAATACAAAAAAAATCCAAAAAAATTACATAAAAACATAGAAAATTGTAAAAAAATAGAAAAATTGTTGGACCCGTATCAGATATGTCCGGCATCTAGACTCTGGAGTGCCGATGGATAGCAGTCAACACTCACCAGCACAATGTGTATATGAACTCTGAAGATGAAGATGCACGTGTCTGTAGGAATGTCAACTCACCAATCTCCACCGAATCAACGTGTTGGCAGCAACATAACCGTCCAAAATTCACCTTCTACTCACACCAATTGTTGCCGCCTCCGGAGCCTGGGTATCCCGTATCTCATTGCTGCAAAACTGTCAACTGCTGTTGTCCACCACCTGCTCATCCACCAATTGCTACTGCCTTTGGAGCCTGGGTATCCCGTATCCCACCGCTGCAAAATCGTCGGCTGCCGCTTTCCACCGCCTTCGGAGCCTGGGTATTCCGTATCCCACCACTACAAAATCGTCGTCCACCGCTGTCCACCACCTGCTCAACCATCAACTGCAAAATCGGGGATATGGGTCATTTTACAGCCACCAACTGCTCAGCCACCTCCCGCTGTCCACCACTAGAATGATGGGTAAAATAGTCTTTTTAATTCTTCCGTTAACGAACACTAATGGTAAGGAAGACTTAGTCAATTGTCAGAAACATTAAGGGTACTTTAAGACAATATTGAAACAGTAGGGGAATAGTTAGTCAATTTCCTAAACCTTAGGGGTAGTTTAAGAAATTTGCCAATTTTCAATTCTTTATTTTGATATTTTGTAGTTTAATTTATTAATAATATTCAGAGGGTTTGTTTGCTTTGCAGTCTAAATTGAAATTCGAAACATAATCAAAATCCCTTGACTTGTAATTGGAATGGTCTATTCCCGGTTTGGTTTATCGAAATCAAAATTTGAACAAGATGGAATGGGAAATCAATCCCAAGAAAGGGGGAGGGAATGGCCAATCCCTTAAAGGGGGAGGTAAAAGAGACCTTTTGATGATCACATTAGATATAACTTTGGCATTGGAGATCTTAAATTCTTAATCCAAATCGAGGGGAGGTTTTAGTATCGAAGAGAAATGTGAAGGGAGGTTTTAAGTCTTTTGCTCTTGCCCTCATTAGTGGTGGGTGAATGATACAGTTTTAAATAAAAGTCTCATTAAAAAACGCAACGGTGTCGTGGTGTAGTTGGTTATCACGTCAGTCTAACACACTGAAGGTCTCCGGTTCGAGTCCGGGCGACGCCACTCGCGGGGATAACTCAGTTGGGAGAGCGTCAGACTGAAGATCTGAAGGTCGCCTCACCGCATCCTATTTTCTAAATTCTTTTTTAATTGCCAGCTCTCTCGAAATCCAATCTCATCATTTCAAGTTCGACGACGCCATAGTTTCAAATGTTGCGGGGATAGCTCAGTTGGGAGAGCGTCAGACTGAATATCTGAAGGTCGCGCGTTCGATCCACGCTGACCGCATTCTATTCTTATTCCCTAGTCCGCTCGTTCAGAAACCATCATATATTATAAATAATATTTAGAACCATTCATCTAGAATATTTCTATGGGTCCCACTTGTTTCCTAGAAACTTCCCAGTTTGTTTTGCATGCTCTACCAACCAAATTCCTAAACTCACCTCAAGGTTGTGGGTCCATCAAGAATTCCATGCATGGCGGCCAGCAATCAAAGATCAACAGCATCACATTCATCAGATTTTAGGACATGTTAGTTGTCAGAAACGAAACCCTTTCGGTGTTTTCTGCATACCATGACTTACGGACTACAGTATTACGGTACTACCGGTCCCACCTAGCGTTTCTCCAAAACATATAAAGTCTTCACGAAAAGGAAGGTTTCCAAGTTACAGCCTTACAGGCGTAACTACCATCCTACCTCCCTCCCCCCTCTTCTGCTCTTCATGCCCCCACCCAATTCTGGAGACAACAAGCTCGCAAATTTGGAAAGACGAAGAGCTCGCTATCAAAGTAAATTAAATAAATTAATTAATAAAAACAATGTAATTAAATAATAGATTCCATTGCAGTTACTCCAGAATTCCAGTTTCTCCTGTTCAATCTATTATTTTCATTGAAATGTAGGGTTTTTTTGTTTTGTTTTGTTTTACGATCATGTATTGTTCTTTACTTTTGATTCTTTCAAATTTATTGTGTATCGTGTTTTTATGGTATTGGATGGATTTTGACATGAAGGGTCGTGGTTTTGATTTCTGAGCAGAATTGCAACATGGATAACAACAATAACGTGCCTGCCCAAGGAGAAACCAACATGGATGGTGATGATTGGCGAAGGGAAATAAAACCCAATTTTCGACAAAGTGTAATAAATTCAATGTAAGTTCCATGTTTCTTTTGATTTGTATACTGCATGCAACAGATGAACAGTTTTCCAGTTTCTTACTGATTGTGTTGTTTCTGTGTCTTCATGGTTATCATCATAATCATCTTTTTTTTGTCAGTGTATATTACACTGGACTGATTACGGAAACCCTCTGTGTTTCATATAAGGTTTTCTTTTAATTTAAAAATAATGGAAGCTCATGTATTAGTGAAATGATCTCAGTTTGAATTATATTTGGTTGATTTTCTTTTGTTGTTGAAGGACATACAATGTCCCAGTGTTGTGTCGATATTCCCCACTTTCTTTTGAAATCCTTCTAGCCAGTTTTGTCTATGCTTGGGAAATGGTCAGGGGAAATTGTTTACCAATGGAGCCATTTTTCTCTTTGGGGGCCCATAATTTTACAATGGATATGGCACTGAACAGAGTGGAATGGCAGAACAGGATTCATGTAGCCAACCCTATATAGTTGAAACAAGGCTTAGTTGAGTTACTAAAAAAGGGACATGCATTTTCTTCATAGCCATATGGAAGCCATGAGGTTTATGGTGCATGATGATTGACATATTGACTTTGACTTGCTCTACATAAATTTAAGGTTTAAGATGACTGATGATTGAAGTGCAATTGACCGCATTAGTGAGGAGTGGTCTATGTAAATTAAGGGTACTCAAGGAGCTAGAAGGAGGCTGAAATGATGGAGGAAGAATTGATGGCTCACAAGACTCTTCATAGTATGAAATGGAGAAAACAAAGATCATGTGCTGACCTGAATAATTGTCAAGGCTTCATTCATTTGAGCTTAGCATGATTGAGAGATTACTTTGGGGGCTAGTACATGGTTTTAGAATTCTAGGACAGCCTATTCAATTCAACTCAACTAACTCTTATTGCATCTAAACTCCTAGGAAATTCACTCTCTTATTTATTGCTTACATTTTTCTATAGGAGTTATTAACGGCAATAGGAGGAAACAAGGTATACAAATATGCAAGTGTAGGTGGCCATATTGAAATTGAAGATCAACTGTACAAGAAAAAAACACATTTTTGAAGCCCTCCAAAATAGATATGCTCAGAAGTTTTAAGTACTATTGGCCTTGGCCAAGATAGAGAATACAATGAACCATGCTCTGTCCATATTGTCCAACTGATCCAAAGGAGGGGGTGTAATAAAAAAATTCCCCTTGTTTACTAAAACCATGCTTTAAAAATCAGCAAATATTAATCTTTTCCTTGCTAACGTCTATGGAAAGTGATGCTTCACTTTAAGACAAGAACTGGGAAATACAATGAGCTATAGATGAGGTACAACGGTGTTTTCCTTTATGGACTGCAATGGGAAGGTCAAGGTCATCCAATGGAGGTGAAGGCTTAACAAAAGGGGGTGAAGGCTCAACAATGGAAGGCATCTCATCTGTAATGGAAGATAAAGGAATTGTGGTACCTGGATTTGGATTTGCAGAAGGAATTGGGGCTGGCCTGGACTGCTGATGACCGAAATCAACCTGCTTCCATCGTCTATGATAAACTCTCAAATCCCGGCTGTAGATACATAGGGCTCACTCAGCCCCTTAGAGCACAATAGATACTGAATTTGTACCACACGGACGCTTGCGATCAATCCATAACCGATCTTTCCCTGCGATAAACCTGCAACCCATCGCAGGTCTGTGATGAACCTACGGCATATCGCATGTTTGCGATGAACCCATTCCCAGTGCAAGCACAAAGCAAATACAAATTGAACCCACAAAGGGGTCCACGTGTACCTGGCCCCACGATAAACCCTGGGCCGTTATGGAGCCACGGTCCACTGAAGCCAGGACCGGATATTGGTTGCACGTGAAACTTTTAGTCACATGCATGACCAGGGGCCATGTAGGTTTACTAAAAGGCTACTCGTTAGGCGATGACATCGCTAATGCCATTTCAGTTAAGTGAGATGCGAAAGGTGGTAGTACACGTGAGTTATAAGGATCTCTAGGAGAAAGGAAAGTTAATCTTCGAGAGATCCCATAAGAACACGTGGCAAAACCCTAGCAATGCTCCTTAATGGCTGACAGCGAATCTAATATTCTCTTTCCTAGTGGAAAACAAAGGCTTTTGGCTCCTTCCATTCAGGATCTCGGGATCCTCCCCTTTAAATAGGGATCCCCCTCATGACGAAAGGCATTCATTCAACTCTCAGTTAACCCTATCATTAGACTCCCCACTCAGTTGTCACCTCACTCCCTTTTGCCCTAAACCTCTTGGTTGATTCTCTACTCCCGGTCTTCCTTTGTCTTTCAAGGAGACCACTCACCAGCCCAACCACTCCTTACTTACACTGGCAGCTCTAACAACCCTCCCCACTACACTCCTCTTCAGTGATTGGGACAGGTAATGGAACTTCTGATGAATGAACCCCTATCTCACTACTCTCCCCCTGAGAAGAAACCCTAGGATAATAAGGTACATCCTCAAAGAAAGTGACATCCATAGAGACAAACCTCTTCTCAGAAGTAGGTTCATAGTAGTGGTATTCCTTTTGAGTTTGTGCATAACCAAGGAAAATGCATTTTGAGGCTTTAGGATCAAATTTGGAACGACGAGGACCAAGAGTATGAACAAAGCAAGTACAACCAAAGATTTTAACGAGAATGGTGAACAACTCTTTATCAGGATATAAAAGAGTGAATGGAACTTTCATATCAAGAACCCATGAAGGAATTCGGTTGATGAGATATACAACTGTATGAATGGCATCTCCCCATAAACATATAGGCACATTGGAGTTAAACATAATGCTTCTAGCCACCTCCAATATGTGTCTATTCTTCCTCTCAGCAACCCCATTCTGCTGAGGTGTATAAGGATAGGTACTATGATGGATAATCCCATGGTCAAGGAAATATAAGGATAATGTTTTTTCAAAGTACTCTTTCGCATTATCGGATCTAAAAATTTTGATTTTGACCCCAAACTGGGTTAAAATTGTTAGGTTGAAGGGTTTTATGTATTGATGGTTCGGCTGATAAGTGTTCTTATTAGCCCGTATTTGTGTTTAAGTTGTTATGTATTGGGCCTGTTTTAATGGGCCTAAGTTTATTTGGTGTTTTAAGTAGTTTGGGTGTCCCATCACTAATCAGGGGCATTCCAGACATATCCTGTAACATTGTACTGTAATCTAATATAAATGATAGTACTGTCGACTGGGTTAAGCAGTTCGACATTCTCAGCACCTCTTGGTCTCCTCCTCTCTTCTACTACTTCGGCTACAACATTTCAGCTCACATGGTATCAGAGCATTAAGCAAGTTCCTGGTTACAGCCGACGCCATCTCCTCTCTCTTGCTGTCTTTCTTTCTTTTTTTTTTATCTTGGTTGCTGCGGTGAAACCCTAGGGTTGTAGGAGAACAATACAAGGTTCGAACCTGGGGTTTCCCTTGGTTGTAGGGCACAAGGGAAGTAAGACCCAGAAGTTGATGTCCTACTAGACTGTTTCTAGTAGTGGGTAGCCATTCGGCTGCTAAGAGAGGTCTGTATAGGACAGACCTAAATTGAGGACTGATTTCAGCAGTCCTAGTATTCGGCTGCAGGAGAACACTCTCTACAGTTGCAGTAATTGAAGCCCAAGAGAAGTCTGCATAGTGCAGTGGTGGAGAGCTCTCAGCTTCAGGTCGGTTACCAGCTCACAGAACACCTTATTTGATGCTGTAACTGAACTACTTCAGAACTGTGACAGTCTCGGCAAGTCTGAACTAGTGTTGCGAGCTGTCAGAACCTTCTTCAATACTGCAACTAGTCTTTTTCAGCACTGTGAACACTTCAGCTAGTCTGAAACAGTGTTCTCTACACAGAGTCTGCAGCCAAGATGTCTTCAATATCCGGAGAGGTCTCTTCTAGGGATATCAGACCTGGTGGGAGGTCTTCAAATCTGGAAATACCGAATCTGCACAGCTTGCAGATTACAAGTGTGCTGCTGGATAAATACAACTTCAGGGAGTGGTCCATTTCTGCAATGCTTTTTATTACTTCCCGTGATCTCACTGTTCAACACTTTCCCACAACAGCCAAGATTTGGGAAAAAGTGTCTAAAACCTATGGGCAGAAGAAAAATAATGCTAGAATTTACAGATTGAATCAAGACATTGCTGCCTTAAGGCAAGGGGATGTGACAATTGCAACATATTTTGCAACCCTGGAAGGACTTTGGGAAGAACTTGACCATCACTTGATTTTGGACTGGGAAAATGCCAGGGACAAGGAGAGACATGATAAGAATATTGAAGAGAGCAAAACCTTTACGTTCTTGGTTGGCCTGGACCCAGTGTATGAGGGCATAAGGTCACAAATTCTAGGAAGAGATGAACTGCCCGAGTTACATCATGTTTATTATCTGGTAAGGAATGAAGAAGTCAGGAGAAAGGAGATGCAAGTTGACTCTCAGATTCAACCAGTTGAACAATTTGGTGAACATTCAGCCCTGATTTCCACTAAGGGAAACAAACATCCAGACAAGAAGCATCTTAAGTGCACTCATTGTGGGGGTGAGAGACATGTAAAAGAAAAGTGTTGGGTCCTGTATCCTCACCTGAAGCCAGCTGCATTGAGAAAGGACAAGAAGCAACAAAAGGGTCATGCGGCAAGTGGGAACCTTGTCACTAGTAACAATGGTGACAACTCACAGAGTATACCAACCATTGCTTCTTCTCCCATGGGGCAAGTTGCTGATTCCTCTGGAGCCGGTGCCTTGGGCTTCACTGCTAGTGAGGTAGAGGTCCTTAGCCGGGCTTTAGCCCGTCTAAGGAATAATTATTTTGCTTCCACCTCTCTTGCCAGTCAGGTATTGTCTCTGCCTTTAGTGCAATTAGTTCTATTGACTCTACTTCTTGGGTTATTGATTCCGGTGCAATTGACCACATGACACATATGTCCTTATTCTTCATATCAATTGTTGTCTGGTCAGGATAAGATGAGAGTTGCTGATAGGTCTTTCTCCACCATCTCTGGAAAGGGGTGGTTGACCTAAGCAAGGACCTCTCTCTTAAATCAGCTCTACATGTTCCCAGTCTCACCTCAAATCTTTTGTCTGTTTCAAAACTTACCAAAAATTTGAATTGTAGTATAACCTTTTTTCCTACTCATTGTGTCTTTCAGGACAGATTGACGAGGAGAACGATTGGGAGCAGTCATGAGTATGGAGGCCTCTACTATTTTGATGCAGACATCGGTTCAGCCTTACAAGCATCTACTGCTAGTAGTCCGGAGAGTGTGGAGTCAATAGCTAGGTTGCATCTGTGGCATGTTAGGCTAGGTCATTTACCTTTCTCTTCATTAGAAATGTTGTTTCCTGAATTGTTTAAGGGCATTTCAAGTCAGAGTTTAGTCTGTGAAGTATGTCAAATGTCAAAACAATGTAGAACTGTTTATCGAATTTCCAGTAATGAAATTCGAGCTCCTTTTGATTTGGTTCATTCTAGCGTTTGGGGCCCTTCACCTATTGTTTCTATTGATGGCTTTCGTTACTTTATCAGTTTTATTGACCACTATTCTTGATGCACATGGATCTACCTGTTAAAAGGAAGAGATGAAGTGCCACGGATAACTATGGCATTTTGCAAAATGATTGAAACACAATTTGATAAGAGGATTAAGCAATTCCAGTTAGATAATGCTGCTGAATATTTTGAAAAATCCTTGAACTTATTCATGGAAGATGCTGGCATGTTACATCAATCATCCTGTGCTAATACCCCTCAGCAGAATGGGGTTGTTGAGTGCAAGAATATACATCTATTGGAGACAGCTTGAGCCTTACTATTCCAGCACAAGGTTCCCAAGCAATACTGGTCTCAAGCTGTACTTATTGCATCATATTTGATAAATCGGATGCCATCTAAGGTGTTGGGTATGAAAACCCCTTTCTCTATTCTGTGTCCTACTCTTCCAGACTTTCCTCTTCCTCCACGGGTCTTTGGTTGTATATGTTTTATACATGTGAAGGATCCAAAGAAAACCAAGTTGGATCTTCGGGCTACGAAAGGAATATTTTTGTGGTATTCTCCTACACAAAAGGGTTACAAGTGTTATGATCCTGTCTCCAAGAGAAAGTATGTCACCAGAGATGTGGTCTTTTTTGAGTCTCAACCCAATTTTCAATCTTCTCAGAATCTTCTTCAGGGGGAGACTAGTGGGATGGAAGAGGATTCTCATTCTCCTTTTTTTTGTTCTCCTATCTGCCTCGGGCCTTCCATCCTCTTCTTCTACTCCTAGTTGTGGCATCTCGGGTCAACCTAGTGAGGCTCCCACTGTACCGGTTACCTCTTCTGATACTGCAGATATTTCTGAAGGCTACAGTAGGGAACAGAAAGAGATACGAATCACCTACAATAGAAGGAAAAAGGGTTATCAAACTCATGACAGTAACCAGTTGGACTCGGATCAATCTGTCTCTGCAATCCAAGGTAATTCCAACACACATACTGGGCATGTGTTAATGGGCCTAAGTTTGTTTAGTGTTTTAAGTTGTCTGGGTGTCCCATCACTAATCAGGGGCATCCCTGTCATTTCATGTAACATTGTACTATACTTTAATATAAATAATAGTACTGTCGACTGGGTAAGGCAAGTAGACATTCCAGCATCTCTTCTTCTTCTTCTTCTCTTTTCTACTACTTCGGCTACAGTAGTTTAGCTTTCACATGGCGCAGTAAGAAGCAGAATGTAGTTGCTAGATCAAGTGCCGAAGCTGAATATCGAGCTATGGCTCACGGGGTTGCTGAACTCCTATGGCTCAGGGCTCTTCTTAATGAGCTTGGCATTAAAGCTGAGGGCCCTCTCAGACTGTATTGTGACAACAAGGCTGCCATCAACATTGCAAATAACCCTGTGCAACATGACAGGACAAATCATATTGAGATCGACCGACATTTTGTTAGAGAGAGAATAGTCTCGGGAGAACTCTGCATTCCTTATACTCCATCTGAGATGCAAATTGCAGATGTACTAACTAAAGGGTTGGCTGCAGCAAAATTCGTGGACCTTCTTGGCAAGCTAAACATGATTGACATCCATGCTTATTTTGAGGGGGAGTGTTAGGTTGAAGGGTTTTATGTATTGATGGTTCGGTTGATAAGTGTTCTTATTAACCTGTATTTGTGTTTAAGTTGTTATGTACTGGGCCTGTGTTAATGGGCCTAAGTTTATTTGGTGTTTTAAGTAGTCTAGGTGTCCCATCACTAGTCAGGGGCATTCTAGACATTTCCTGTAACATTGTACTATAATCTAATATAAATGATAGTACTGTCGACTGGGTTAAGCAGTTCGACATTCTCAGAACCTCTTGGTCTCCTCCTCTCTTCTACTACTTCGGCTACAACATTTCAACTCACAAAAATCATCTAATGAAAGATCCGGGTTAAGGTAGGAACCTCATCTCGAGAACGCATAAGGTAAACCCAAGAAAAGCGGGTATAGTCATTAACAAACAACAATAAATATCTGTACCCCCCATAGTAGTGATGTGATAAGGTCCCCAAACATCGGTATGCACAATTTCAAAAAGAATACTACTTTTTTTATTACTCAATGAATAGGTTGTTCTACAATGCTTTGCAAGTTCACAAATTTCACATTTCAAATTGGACATCTGGACATACTCAAACAGACTAGGAAACAAACTTTTCAAAGACCTAAAAGATAAATGACCCAATCGATTATGCCAAAGCATAACCTGACCAACAGACTGAGAAACAAAAGACCTGCTAACTTCACTATCTTCCCCATGTGAGCTCCCTCCAAGTAGATAGATTCCATTCGTCTCACGGCCAATTCCAATCACCTTCCTTGTCTCCAAATCCTGAAAAACACATCGATCAAGGAAAAAGGTTATTGAACAATTTTAGATTTTAGTAATGCTACTAACTGAAAGCAAATTAGTACTAAGTTTAGGAACATGTAAAACTGAAGACAAAGAAATGACATTAGAGAACTTGATGTCTCCCTTGCCAGAAATGGAAACAAGAGAGTCATTAGCAATAGACACTTTGTCTCTGCCAGAGGATAAGTGATAGGTAGTAAATAGTGAGGACAAACCAGTCATATGATCAGATGCACTTGAACCTATCACCCAATAGGGTTCAGTGTTACTTGGGGCTGAAGCATGATAAGTTGAGGTCTGTGTACCTGAATGAGCAAAAACTGTAGTGGGAGGAGTAGATGTTGTGACTGACGGCTGAGATAATGGTGTTGAATTACCAACTTCACTCTCCAACTGAGCCAGAGCAGCCCGGTCAGCAGCTAAGGTGTCTAGGGATGTGGCTCTTGTGCCTAATGGGGTTGCACAATCAGTAGTAACAACCACATTGGCATTTCCCTTTTTGTTTCTGAGTTTTGCTGGAACTAGATGTGGATGTAATTTCCAACAAGTGTCTTTTAGCATGTTTAGGTTTCTTGCAATGTTCACATACTAGGTCCCTCTTATCTTCCTTCTTCATATCCCTCTCCTTATCACCCCCAAACTTTGGTTTAACTGCTGCCAAGGCTGATTCAAAAGGCTGATGTTGCAACATAACCTTTCTCCTACTCTCTTCACTATGCACTAAGGAGTAGGCTTGTGATAAGGTCACACTTTTTCTTGTGAGAAGTTGTTGTCTCACAATATCATATTCAGAATTCAGACCGGCTAGGAATTCAAACACCCTATTAGTTTCTACTTGCTTTCTGTAAGTCTGTGCATCCTTTTGATTTTCCCACTCAATTGTTTCTAGGTGGTCAATTTCATGCCATAAGGATTTCAGGGTTGAGCCATAAGGATTTCAAGGTTGAGAAGTAAACTGAGACTGGTTTCTCTCCTTGCTTAAGATTATTAACTTCACATCTCAGCTCATAAGCCCTAGCAATATTAAGGGGTTGGGAGTAGGCCTCTTTCATAATGTCCCAATTTTCCTTAGTTGTTTTGGCCAAAAGTTGTTTCGGATGATGTGTGGCTACATGGAGTTGCACAATCATGTCATAACCAAATAGTTCTCATTTATCAAAAAAAAAAAGTTCTCTTGAATCCATTTGGCATAGATTGGGTCCTCCTTAGTTGGTTCCTTCACATCCCCCAACAAATAATTCAGTTTCCCTCTACCCCCAATGGCCATCATGGTTGATTGGGCCCACTCCAAGTAATTTGATCCGTCAAACTTGACAGTGGTAATCTGAAAATTGTTCTCAGGCATGCTACCAGAACCACCAGCCCCCAAAGAACCTTCCCCTTGATTTTTAAACTCCATTGTTGCCAGCCCTTCTCAAGTTATAGGTCAAAAAACCCCTTTTTAGAACTGAAATAGGTGAAATTACACCCAGAGTTTGCATGACAACTTACCTAGAAGGTTCAACCACCACCCAAAAAAGATGAATCAGATTTGTTAGTTTTCCAGAAAGCAGAAAACTCACTCTTGAATGCTGAAACTGGTCTAATTATTGCCCTAGAATTGGCAACAAGCATAAACTTTAGGGTTTTAATCCTAGAACTGATCGTAGGTCAAGAAAGAAACCCTAAAATCTCAGGAGAGAACTAAAGATCTTCCAACCGAACCTCCCAGATTGATAAAAGGAATGTCTTTTAAGGTTCGATCTCAAGAAAAGATTTCAACTTACTCAGAAAGGTCTAACTGCCACCTTCAAACCTTGGTCTGAACCCTAAAACTGAGATTTCTTCCCTTCTTCTGATTTTTCCTGATTGCTGAACACTCACCAAGGCCCTACAAACCTTTGGGCATCAATTGCACACTGCCAGCAACCTCCAAGAACCAGTCAATGATCATATCTCTGCTGAAACTTCCAACCCTAGGAAGTTCTCACGTAGTCAGCCTGATTAGACTAGCATAAGAACTCCTAGGTTGGCTCTGATACCAAGTAGTCGAATGGGACTGCAATCTGTCCTAGGTACAATGTGAAATAAACAAAGAAAAGATTGAGAAGGAAAGAAGAAGATGAAGAGAAGAAGTGAAGGAGAACTCGAAGAGAGGAATTCAGAAAAGAGAGTGTTGACCATCTTGTCGCCCCACTCTACAATTTATATTAATACTCAAATAAAAGGTGAAAGGGCTGAATTACCCTTACTGCTTACATGGCAAAAGAAATAAAAAGAACTAATAAAACTACCCACTGAATTAGCTGCTAACTGAAACTAACTATAATCATAAACCAACGAACACAGTGGGGACCACATTACTGTTCTCTACATATCTCTTCAATGAATTGATGTTTATTTTTGCCCAAAAAAACCCACCATAAGTAAATAAGAATAGCAGACCGTAAGAATCCTGTCATTATAATAAGAAATTTGGCAATATCTATGGTGCCGTAAAGGTATGATACTGGAGGAAATTTGACCAATCAGTACCCTCCTTGGTGAATTTTGAGGTCTAACAGCTCATGTGTTACTATTTTTATGATACCGGTTGATTGGTCATAAGTTTTTTAGGTACCATTCCTTTCCAGTGGCATAGTTGGACCCAAGAAGCTGTGCAATTTTATTAGAAAAACGTGTACAAAAAATACTGTTCTGAGCACTCTTTCATAAAGTAAAAGTTATCTGGTCCTGCATCAACACTAAACTTTGATGTTGTTTTTTTTGTTTTTTTTCTTAGGTTGACTGGGAATTTCACCTGAGTTGTTTAATTGGTATTTCCATGGTCTAAATTGTTCTTTCTTATTATCTTTGATATTTAAACTTTAACAATTTATGATTAATTCTACCAACATGCTAAAATTTTACTAAAAGCTTATAATAGTTAATAGAGTTAAATGAGAAATGGAATAATTCACAATATAGAACAAGGACTTACATAAGTTTAATATATCCAAACAATACTTCGTTGTCTTGTTAGTTTAAAAAGTCTCAAATTTAGACATCTAAAGCTAAATCATAAGTACAGTAAAAAGAGTTTCACGAGCAAACACTGAATGGGTTTCAATAAAGATTGTTTCTAAAGAACTATAGAAAGAGATACCAGTGTGTGCATAAGAGAAAGGGTGTTATTAGGGAAAAAAATGGGAACCTTTGTGTTTTCTTTGGAGGGGGAGGAGGAGAAAATTCAAGAAAAAGGCATTATTATTTACTTCCTTTATTTTTAAAAGAAATAAACAAGGGGCAAATTATGCCCCTAGGTGCTGATTTTTGTTCCTTTCTTTCTTAAAAGAGAATGAGTGGAATTAGAGAAGGATTTAATTAGGGGGAGAGTGTTACCCAGGTTATTTGACCAAAGAGGGAGGTGAATTGGGTGCAAGGCTTTATGCCTTTATCCTTGAGGTTTAATCCAACGTGTTTCAAGTTAAACAATCTGGGTTACCTAGAGAGATGTCCCCTGTAAATGTCCCTTACCAAATATTCACTCTTAATGAGTTCTTTTAATAGAGGGGATGTCCCTGTGCTGCGTCCCTAGACACTGAAACACACTTCTGGATAATTTTGGGATCTCCTATATGCCTTGACAACCACACTAGCAAGTTGATTCTAGCTATAAGTTTGTCCATATTGGTTTTTTAACGGCAAAGTTAATCTTAGGCTCAACTTTGGCAGACAAGATTAGGAACAAGTTGAGCTATCTTGGGTCATTGATAGTCGAGTATGATGGCACTATTTCGAAGATATGTTACTATGCTAGAATAACTGTTGATTATCATGAAGAATAATATAGTATTAAAAGTAATAATATTCTACATTTTTTAATTCAAGATTTATCAGTATCCGTTTGATATGTGTATTTGATTTTAATTCCATCAGTTTCTGTAGACATCTTATTGAGACATATTATAAGTTTGTCCATATTGGTTTTTTAACCGCAAAGTTAATCTTAGGCTCAACTTTGGCAGACAAGATTAGGAACAAGTTGAGCTATCTTGGGTCATTGATAGTTGAGTATGATGGCACTATTTCAAAGATATGTTACTATGTTAGAATAACTGTTGATTATCATGGAGAATAATGTAGTATTAAAAGTAATAATATTCTACATTTTTTTTTAATTCAAGATTTATCAGTATCCGTTTGATATGTGTATTTGATTTTAATTCCATCAGTTTCTGTAGACATCATCAGTTTCTTTAGACATCTTATTGGGGCTTGCAGCATTCAATAAGATTTTCCAAGTTTATTTATATATTAAGATCTATTTACCAGTTGGAGCTTTTTCTTAACACATAGGAAACAACTTACTAAAGTTTTTTGTTCATTTGTTTGTTTGGAATGCATAGAATGGATCATTTGAACACAAAAGGTATTCATTCAATTTCTGCCCCTCCTTATGCTAATTTTAAGGAGATTGCTGAGAGACTTGAGCAGAAGATTTATACTACAGCTGAAAGCAAGGTATATCCATTTCTCAAATGTCTTGTCTATGAGCCTATCTATATCTGTATATATATATATATATAATCTATATATTTGTTTTCACAACTCTGCTGCTCTTAAATTACTCAAGCAGAACATTTGACATGATTTTACATCATAATAATGAATTTTTTTTCATTAATAAATAATTTGCACCAAACAATTTACCAGGAAGAAAATATAAAATATGAACTATTTGTCATCCTTTGGTTTATGATTTGGACTCCATTAACTTCATTTATGCAAAGTGCACATATAGTTGTTCTATAGTCCACTTTTGTCTTTACCCTAGTCTCCCATCTACACCATATGATCCATTTTACACTTTTAATATTATGAAAGACAGCACCAGTTAATCCCTGATCTCCCTTCTTTATTATTGCAGAGTGGCTTAATTATTTAGGCATTCATTTTGAAGCTTTCAGTTTTCAGGGAGATGATTGTTCTTAATTTCTACTTCCAGGATGATTATGAGAAGAGAATATATGCAAACTTGTCGATGATATGGACAAAACCTCAGAATACTGATACAAATAACTTTGTACCATCAAACTCTGCTGCTAGCAATCCAAATCCCCAAGATTTAGGTAATCAATGATCCAAAGGCATTTCACCTGATGCAATGGGTATAATTTTGTTTAAAATCTTTGTTTCTTTCATTTTGCATTTTATGGATTGTAGTTCGCTATTGTCAAGCATGATGGACTTGTATATTCTTGCTTTTAATTTTGTATATGTAATAAAAAATTAAAAAAGAAAGAAGAAGAAGAGAAGAATGAAATAAGAGAAGTCTAAGAGAGAGATATTATTTTTGAAGATATTTACAAAGTATGAAGTGCCATCTTTTTTGAAAGGGTTAGAAATCTGATTAGACATGGCCAAACCAGATATAGTGGCTGGCTTAATTTTTTTAAAAAAATTTTCTGACCCACCCTGGAACCAATTTCCTGGTAATTTTGAAATCTGAAATTTCATGATTGATCTTATACTGAACCGCATCAGCAAAGTCATTTGCAGTTCTCTTCACCCAATGAACCTGAATTTCCACTTCTCTCATTAACCACTTAACTACCCTCCTCTCATGAGCATAGATCCAAAAACAATTACCTTTCCTTAACCAATTTAGCACTAGCTGTGAGTCTCCTTCAATAATCAACTTTTGGATGTTGAGCTCCTTTGCCTTCCTTCACTACTCCCATCAAAGTTTTACATCATAAACCCTGGGGCTGGAAGTGACCACAAAGGACACACCAATGTCTGAGCCGGCACAGAAGATGGCACTTCCTTCCAATTGTTCAGCATCATACCTGTAGATACATCAGCAAACAAATCCAAAGTTTTCAGCCATTGCATCACCCTAACTGTTATGACCTCAATCAGCTCTTCTTTCTTTCTTTCTTTTTCAGAGAAGTTCCTTATATGGAGGAAGTCAGAAAGGTTATATGACTCCTTAATAGAGGTTACCACTCAAATGCTATCAGATAATAGTCCAAATGGATAACAATTAATTTGCAACCTAAAATATCAACAACCTGTATTTTTGTGTATTATATTATAATTTAATTAGTGAATAGTTGTTTTTAAATCTTGAAAATTTAGTCTAAGTGCAGGAAGAAGATATCTTAAAATGATGCATTCATTTTGAAGAAATATTTTTATCACTTGATAAATGATACACTTATCTAAAAGAATATGTTCTTTATAGTTTTAAAAAAATGTTAACAAACAATTTTTTGAGAAAATAAAACGGTATTACATTACTATGTGAATATATCAAATGAGCTTAAAAAAGATAAACCCACATCAACATTACAAAAGGCATTGTACACCCACAAGAAAGATGCACCAAAAGAACTCTTGATTGGTCTTTCCATTAGCACAACAAGATTATAAAGAAAAATTCCTATGAAGTGAACATTATTAAACATTCTTTCTCCTGATATCCACTTCTATGTTGTTCTGAGATTCCTACTCTCCCCATCCTCTTATGATGCTGTAGAGGAGATGGGCCGAATGGCCCATAGATTGTCATTTCATGTTATGTTATGTTTCCCTCTGTAATGGGCCTTATTCTAGGCCCATACTCTGTAATGTTATGTTTTTTGTAATTTCTTGCCCACTCAAGGGCCTCTTTGTAATATTTCAAAGATTAACTTAATAAAATGTTTAGAGTGTTAGAGGGAGGTTTAGTTCGAACCTCTCACTCTCTAACTCTCATTGTCACCAACTCTCTCTCTCTTCTTCCTCTTAATCATCTCTTGTTTGTTTATTTTCTGGTTTGCATCTAATCTCAAGCAGTTCCATACATCAAGAGGACTGTTTTTCAACTTGGTATCAGAGCGGGCCATTGCTTGGCGTGACCCTCATGTGGTTCTAGTTTAGCCAACTGCATGAGGAGGTTCTAGGGCTGAAAGTTTACAGTCATTCGCCTGGTTCTTGGAGGTCATTGGAGGGTGCCCAAGTCTCTACACACTTGGAGAAGGGTTCGGTGACCAGGAAGAATTAGAGAGCAAGGTGTTCGGCCTGATTTGAAATCAGAGAAAAGGATTTCGAAGTTATCTCATAGAGCAAGGTGTTCGGCCTGGTTTGAAGTTCAAATCAGAGATTCTCTTACTGTAAGTTTTCTCAGTTTTTTGCTGGGTTATTTTTGTTGCTTGGGAGGACTGTTAAAGCATTCAAACCCCTCCTCCATGCTGCCCTACTGTTGCTGGACTGATTCAACTCAGAAATTTCTGGGTTATTTTGGAAGAGCAGTTCGACTGTTATTGGACTGCCAAGCTGCTGAAACTGATTTGGACTAAATGGTACTAGTCTCATTTTCAGCCCAACCTCTTCTTGGACCTATACAGAACACTATTGAAGTGGTTTCTTCTAGTTAACATTAGGCTGTTAACTACTACACACTGAGTATTTGACAAAAGGTCTCTTAAGGACTGTGGACTTTTTTTCCTTCTCTTTGGGACAACGGTTGTTGGGGACCTGAAATACTTTGTGATTGGGGGTTTGCTGGTTGTCCCTTGAAGGTTGAAACAGTATAGAAAGAGCTACCACCGAGCTGGACTGTCACAGTTATCAAGATTGAACTGATTCTGTGAGCTGGTTGTTGTTGCCTATTCAGCTCAAACTAAGCTCATCAAGAACCCCAGTACTTTGGAAAACTTATTAAAATCTTAATTGGAGCCTTTGCATGATGAATTTCTCAAACCTTGAAAACAAGAATGCTGCTGAATATGGACAGACTTTGGGAATCCCAGCCGATTCTATGTTGGCTGTAACTACAGTTAAACTTGATGGGACCAACTACTTGGCTTGGTCACAATCAGTGAAAATCCATATTTGTAGCAAAGGAAAATGGGGTTTTATTCCTGGGAGCAAGAAAGCTCCTCCAGAGGATGATCCATCTTATGAGAGATGGATGCAAGAAAACTACACAGTGATTAGGTGGCTTGTGAATTCAATGCAGCCACAGATTAGTCAGCATTATCTTTGGATGAACTCGGCTAAGGAAATCTGGGATAGTGTTGCAGAAACTTACTCCCAGAAGTTGAATGTTGCCAGAGCCTACAAACTGAGAAGTGATGTGAAGAATCTAAGGTAGGGGGAGAAGTCACTTGCAACATACTTCTCAACCCTGAAATCTCTATGGCAAGAGATTGATTTGATAGAGGTTGTGACATGGGATACCCCTAATGATGCTGAAACATACAGGAAATTAGTTGAAAGGAACAAGGTCTTTGAGTTCTTGATAGGGATGAATTCTGAATATGACATCACAAAGCAAAACATTTTGTCCAAGGAAGATGTTTCATTGTCTCAAGCATATGCTTTGATCAACAGTGAAGAGAGTAAGAGGCAAGTGTAGGTTCAAGGAGTCAGTATCAATGATCATTTTGCAAATATGGGAATTAAACCCAAAGGGGTTACTGGAGCTCCCAGTGGCACAGGAAAGAAGGAGGTGGTGTGTGAATATTGCAAGAAGCCGAAACACACCAAGGACAAGTGCTGGAAATTGCATCCCAGTCTTGTCCCTATCCGATTCCAGAAGAAGAATGATAGTAGAAAGACAGGAAGTGTACATGCAGCTACAAGTACAGATACAGAGGTTGAGTATGCCAGTGCACAGTTGGCAGCCATGAAAGCTGAATATGAGAAGTTTGGAAAGATGATCAACCAGCTTGAAGGTGTAACTTCATCATCCAACCCTTCTGGAAGTCCAACCACCACCGCATTTGCTCACTCAGGTACAAGGGCTTCTGCTAACCATGCATCCACCTCAGGTAATCCCAAGACCCCTTGGATCATTGACTCAGGTGCTTCTGATCACATGACCAACCTTTCCACTTTGTTTGTTTCATATGATTTGCTTCCTGGTCATGACAAAATCACCTTAGTTGATGGTTCTCTTGCCCCTATTTCTGGTAAGGGAACTGTCAAGCCTACAGACTCCTTACTCTTATCTTCCACTCTTCATGTACCTAAATTAAATACCAACTTATTATTTGTAAGTAGCTTGACCAAGTCATTGAATTGTTGTGTAACCTTTTTCCCTTCTCACTGTGTGTTTTAGGACCTGAAGTCTCGGAAGGTGATTGAGAGTGGCCATGAAGCGAATGGAATATACTTGCTCAATACCCCTGGCCAATGCTTTGATCATCCCAAGAATGTTGCTTTTGGTTCTACTTCTTCAGAGTCTGTCAGTCAAATTATGTTGAGTCATTGTCGGTTGGGTCATTTACCTTTTTCTGCTTTAAGTCATTTACTTCCCAAACTGTTTAGGGGAGTCAGTGTGTCCAGTCTCAATTGTGAGTCATGTCAGTTGTCAAAGCATTGTAGAAACAATTACCCTGTGAGCAATAAAAGATCTTCTTTTCCTTTTCATATTGTGCACTTTGATGTGTGGGGGCCTTACCACTTATCCTCTATGGGGGGCTACAGATATTTTATCCTGTTTATTGATGACTTTTCTAGATTCACTTGAGTATAGTTAATGAAATCCTGGGATGAAGTCCCAAGACTTGTGAGGCAATTTCATGAGCTTGTTTTAACTCAATTTGATACCAGAATTAAGGTTTTTAGATCTGACAATGCAAAAGAGTATTTTGAGAAGACTTTATTCTTGTATCTCTCTGAATGGGGGTTATTCACCAAAGCTCCTGTGTTAGAACCCCTGAACAAAATGGAGTTGCTGAGAGGAAAAATAGACATATTGTTGAAGTTGCAAGGAGCCTTTTGTTTGCCTCACATGTTCCCACAAGATTTTGGGGTGATGCTATACTTACTGCTACCTATCTCATAAACCGTATGCCATCTAGGGTTTTAGGGTTTAAATCCCCCTTCAGTCTTCTTCATCCAGACAAGGATCTCTTCCCAATTCCTCTTCGTGTGTTTGGCTGTACCTGTTATGTTCACATTCCAAGTGTGCAGAGACATAAGTTTGAACCAAAAGCCCACAAATGCATCTTCCTTGGTTACTCCCCCACACAAAAGGGTTATTGTTGTTTTGATCCAAAGACTGGCACCCGACATGTCTCTATGGATGTTACCTTTGATGAACTTTCTCCTTTTTATGGTTCCTCTCAGGAAGGACATTGTCAATAGGGGGAGAGTCTGTCACAAGTTTTTGCTTTTCCTCTTCCTGCCCCAGTTGAGTCTCTTGACAAGCCTGTATCAATCAAAGGAGGATCAACCACTTCATTCCTCTTGTCCTAGTGCCTCTATTTCTTTACCTCCTCGTCCTACCCATAATCCCAAAGTGTATCAAAGGCAGAGATCTAGGAATGAGCAAGTAGTTTCCCTTACAACAGATGAGGCTCATACATTCCCAATCACAGATGAGGCTCATACATTCCCAATCACAGATGAGATAACAGGTACTGCTTTAGCCCCCTTGGAATCATCCTTCCCAAATCTTGATGTCCCCATTGCTGTTAGGAATGGAAAGCGGAAGTGCACTGCACACTGCATTTCCAAACACCTTTCTTATGACCTACTTTCTCCTTCATACTTTGCCTACCTCTCTTCAGTTGCTTCTAACCCCATTCCTAGGTCTGTATCAGAAGCTCTTGGGATTCCAGAATGGAGAGATGCCATGAAGTCTGAAATGGATGCTCTACACAAAAATGGTACTTGGGAGGTGGTGGATTTGCCTGAAGGGAAGGATCCAATTGGGTGCAAGTGGGTTTTTACCATTAAATACAGGGCTGATGGGACTATTGAGAGGTACAAGGCCAGACTTGTTGCAAAAGGCTACACACAGACATATGGGATTGACTACCTGGAGACTTTTGCCCCTGTTGCCAAGATGACATCTGTGAGGGTTCTTTTATCTCTGGCAGCTCACTTTGATTGGCCTCTTTATCAGTTAGATGTAAAGAATGCATTTCTGAATGGTGACTTACATGAGGAGGTCTACATGTGTCTCCCTCCAAGAATGCATGGGAAATATATGCAAGAAAAGGTATGTAAATTGAAGAAATTGTTAGACAGTTTTGTATGCCCTTAGCTTCAATCAGAATGATGTACTTTATGAGTTTATTGTAAATGAATAAAGATACATATTTGGTTCATGTTCCCTTGGTATGTTTCTGTGTAATACCCTTAAACTGGACACTTAATGAGACTCGTGTTAGTTTAGAATGTTCACAGCCAGTGGGTCGGTCTGGGGAGACCTATCCTGACAAGGCTGACACTGTGGTGCCACCAAGTCGGTTGGGGTGGCCTGTCTCAGCTGCCAGGGTGAGACCCTAGGCACATACAGTGTAGGATTAATTGAATCTTTGAACTGGACCAAATTTCTAGTATTGCCCTGGACCTTGGAGATTGATGGGAAAAACTGGAAAGTTACACCCGACCCCTAGACTCGATTATGATACTGCACTAGGTGTTGGATTGGGCTATCTTTGATGTACCAATCAGTGAGATCCTTAGCGGGGGTCAAAACTTGGGTATGTTGGGACAGTCCGAGAATTCATCTGAGTGGGTGATCATAGTGACAGGATCAGCCCCTTTGTCGGACAAAGGTAATGATTGGGGATGCACTCTCACTGATGGAAACCAAGACTGCTGGCAACCGATTTCAACCGTTGAGATCTGTTTTTTGCAAAGTATATTTTATATGAGATATAAAAGTATATATATTATGGTTTCTAAAAGGTTTGCAAAAGGTTTTAATTCTCGGGATCCATATAAGTTGAGAGTGCAACACTGTTCCTTGCAGCCGAGGGAGAGGTCCTCTCTTGTCGGGCAGTGTATGATCATTATGGGCTGAGAGGTTAAGTGTAAGACCATTGAGGATAACACCTGATGGGCTAATCTTGCATCTGCCCACAGTCCCTGGGTGTTACAAGGTGGCTTGGCCCAGGGACCACTTAGTGTAAGTGTTGGGCCCATAGAGCCCATTTGATGGGTTTCAGGGGGTACACTGTCTTCAGCAGTGCATTCGGCCAGGCCTTGTATCAAAGGCTGGGCTGAACCCATGTGGCTGATGTGTAGATCAATGCTTGGGTCCCACGCCATACAAGGAAGCCTAACTGGGCAGCAGTTTGGAAGGCTTTTTGAGTACATAACCTTAAATGGGCCTTAAGCCCATTTCGAACTAGGCTGATTTGATCAGTCATTTAAAGGGGGCGAATTCTGAAGTGGGTCAGCTAAAAGGATTGGGCTTAGACCCTATCCACTCAGAGAGTCCAAGATCTAAATGAGATTTAGATCTGGAAACCTCCTAATTAGATTAGGAGATAGCTGATCTGATCTGCAGAGTAGATAAGGATTATCCCTTATCACTAAGGGACTTCTAACCCAAATATGATTTGGATTAGCAAATCCTAATCTGATTAGGAGCTGATCCCTTTGAGATTATAAAAGGGGAAGGGGGCGGCAGCCTTTTACATCATCAACAGCATTCTTCTCTTAAAGAAAGAGAGATTGAGAGATTTCCTGCATACTGCGAATTCTCTCCTGCCGCCACCTTCCTACCATTGCCATTCCTTCAGTTCGATCTCCAGTTCTCGGGAGCAATCAAGATTTGATCTTGATCTCAATCTTTTGGGAAAAGATTGGTTGGAGCTGTACTCACAAGCCGTTCAGTTGATTCTTGTGAAGGGTCAAGTTCTTTTGAAGAACATTGTTGATTCTGCTCCATCCTTCACTGCGCCATCTTCAGTGGGAGCAGATTTTGGATCCTTCCTTGGGCGTGAACACCTCCATTGGGAGATAGTATTTCTCCGTATCAGGTATAATCCTCTCCCACTCCTTTTGGTTCAGATCTGGTTCAGTTTATGGTTCAAGATTGATCCTTGAAAATATGATTTTCTAAATAGGGAATACGATTCCCAGTTGAAGGGAGAGATAAATTTTTTGAAATTCGCCCCTTATTCCGCAATCTTTGGGCGTCCATAGGATGGATCTCTCATCCCTTCAGAAATCACTTTATGGCCTCAAACAATCTCCTAGAGCCTGGTTTGAGAGATTTAGAGCTGCACTTGTTAAATTCGGCTATGTTCAGACACAGTCAGATCATACTCTTTTTGTGAAGAAAAGTGGATCTCAAGCAGTGTATCTCATTGTGTATGTTGATGACATTATAGTGACTGGTGATGATGCCTCAGGCATTCTAGCCCTTAAGTCTTTCCTCCGTACAGAATTTGAGATTAAGGATCCGGGGGAGTTGAGATACTTCCTTGGCATAGAAGTTGGTAGATCCAAGGATGGGATTCTTATTTCCCAGAGGAAATATGTCCTTGATTTGTTGTCTGAAACTGGAAAAATGGGTGCAAGACCAGCTGCAACTCCCATTGATATGAGTCACAAACTTTCAGCTTCGGATGGAACTTTGTTGGAAGACAAAGGGGTCTTTCAGAGACTTCTTGGGAAGCTTTTGTACCTGTGCATGACTAGGCCAGATATTGCGTATGTTGTCAGTTGTATTAGCCAGTTCATTCATGCTCCTAGAGATACTCATATGGCAGAAGCAGAACGGATTTTGTGTTATCTGAAAGGCTCTCCAGGAAAAGGAATTCTTTTTACCAAGCATGGTCATCTGAAACTTGAAGCCTATACTGATGCTGATTGGGCTGGAAATATTGATGATAGAAGATCTACTTCAGGGTATTGCAGTCTGGTGGCTGGTAATGTTGTCTCTTGTAGGAGTAAGAAACAGTCAGTTGTGGCCCGATCCTCCACAGAAGCAGAGTATAGAGCTATGGCACATGGAGTCTCGGAATTGTTGTGTCTAAGGTCCTTAATGGAAGAACTTGGGATTGATCATGACAAACCCATGATGTTGTATTGTGATAATCAGGCTGCCATCAACATTGCTCACATCCCGGTACAACATGATAGAACCAAACATATTGAGGTTGATAGACACTTTATTCGAGAAAGAGTCTCCTCCAGTGAAGTGTATCTTCCATTCATTACTTCTGAAGGACAATTGGCAGATTTCCTCACCAAGGGCATTTCCAAGGCAATGCTTCAACATGACACTAGCAAGCTGGGCATGATTAACATCTATGCTCAGCTTGAGGGGGAGTGTAGAGGAGATGGGCCGAATGGCCCATAGACTGTCATTTCATGTTATGTTATGTTTCCCTCTGTAATGGGCCTTATTCTGGGCCCATACTCTGTAATGTTCTGTTTTTTGTAATTTCTTGCCCACTCAAGGGCCTCTCTGTAATATTTCAAAGATTAACTTAATAAAATGTTTAGAGTGTTAGAGGGAGGCTTAGTTCGAACCTCTCACTCTCTAACTCTCATTGCCGCCAGCTCTCTCTCTCTTCTTCCTCTTAGTCATCTCTTGTTTGTTTGTTTTCTGGTTTGCATCTAATCTCAAGCAGTTCCATACATCAAGAGGACTGTTTTTCAACTGATGCTTTGTTCTAAAAACATTCTTTGATTTAAACCTTTCCACCCAATGACTTTCTTCATCTCAGTTGTCCTTGATTGACAAAAAGGTTGTATGTTTGCCTTCTTTTTCTCTTAACAATATCTTGTCTCTAATTTAGAAAGAATTAACTCTTGACTTTTTATATTCAATTTAGAAAACACATGTAAGTGCCTTTATATTTAATCAAGTTCCCATTCAGCTGAAATCTGTTTATTTAAAATAGCATCTCAATATACTCCATCCCAAGTGGACAAGCAAGGGCAGTCACTAGTAGTTCCCTTGGCAAATCAATCTCAGGCGTGCCCACAACTGTTTTCTGAGAGCATTCAAAACACCATTGCATCTACTGGAGTACAAAGTTCTACCGGTTTAGCATCAGGACTGCCATCTTTGACTGATCTTACTCAGAACTCCATTTCAATTGTTGGTAGCCAGAATTCAAATTTGCAGAATATATCTGAAATTTCACAGAATGAGACAAATCATTCAGTTGGACAAGGCATGATATCAAACATTTTTGGTAATTCACAGAGGCAGATGCATGGAAGGCAGCATCTCCCGCAAAAGCACCAGCAGCAGTCTCAGAATCCACAGCAACATATTTACCAGCAGAAGCAGCTTCAGAATCAGCTTTTTAAGCAGAAGCTCCATCATGGAAATATTCAACCCACTCTTATCCAATCCCACATCCAGCAGCAACAGCAGAACCTCTTAGAGCCCAATCAGGTGAAGCCATCTCAGGAATCCCTTGTGCAGAGTTCATCAGGTTTCCAATCCAACCAGTCAACTGTTCAGCAGACACAACCTTCTGAAATGCAATCTCCTTGCTCTGACCATCAACAGAATCAGCAATCTTCTGTTCAACAATCAATGGCATCCATGCTGCAGCAACATTCACAGTCAATCCTCAGTCAACAGCAACAGTTGCAACAGTCTGTTCACCAGCGGACTCCTTTTGCTTACCAGCAACAAGCAACAATGTCTCAGCAGTTGATGTTACCACCACAAAAACAAAATTTGTTAATAGGGCAACAAAGTGTATCAAACTTACAACATAATCAGCTGCTTGGACACCAAAGCAGTGTTGGGGACTTGCAGCAGCAGCAACAACAACAGCAACAGCAGCAGCAGATGTTGCTAAGCCTCCCAAATAATTTGCCCGATATTCTGCAACAGCAACAGTTTCTCAGTTGGCAGAACAACAATTCAAACTTACATGAGCAGCAGTTAGTTTCACAAAGTAAATTTTCTGGATTACAGCAGAAGCAGTTGCTTGGACCCCAGTCAGGTCTCTCAAACATGCAACAACATCAAACTTCAGTGCACATCCTGCAACAAGCCAAGGCTGCATCAGCACACCAACAACAGATTCAGCAGATGTCAGCAACTTCGTTGCCTTCACAAGGACAACAATCACAATCACAAACACCGCAGCAACAACTGATATCTCAGTTTCAGTCACAGACAGCACAGTTACAACAGGAATTGGGATTTCAACAGCAGTCTAATTCATTACAACGGGATATGCAGCAAAAGTTTCAAACATCCAGTACCTTGCATCATCCTCAGAATGTAATGGAGCAGCAGAAGCAATTGTTTCAGTCACAAAGAGTGCTTCCAGAAGTCTCATCAAGTATGTGGTTGCAATTACATGTGCCTCAATTTTTTCTTTTTGATAGGCACATTAATCTAATGGAAGAAAAAGAACTGAAGTATAATGGTAGCCATGAAAGAATCAAACCCTCCCTGATACAAGAAAGAAGCCCCCCAATAGACACCCAATGATAAAAAGAGATTGATGGAGGAAAGAAAGGAGAAGAATACTTATCAAAAAAAAAAAAGAAAGGAGAGGAAAGAAGAGAAGACAATAATATGCTTGACCTTAGGAGGAGAGGGGGAGAGGCTATATAAAAATCATAATTTCCTATATAAAACATATACAAATCGTACCCCCCAGATTATATTTTACTGAAGTATATTCAATTACAAGTATTAACAAGAAGTTTTTTTTCTTTTTTTTATATAAAAAGACATACAAATCGTAATTCCTGCAATGAGAAGCTTGAAGAGATGATGTACTAGTGGTTGGTCTCTCATTTGAAATATATGGATTATGCTATGAAATTTCTTAATGTTTCTAGATCCAAAGAGGAAAAGTTGAGAACCATAGTCATTCTTAAAGAAAAATAATTTGTTTGGGTGGGATGGATGACACCCTTTATTTACTTATTTTGTGGATCTTGGGACACTATATCAATTGCTTTTCTAGTCTTACACTGGACTCAATTTTGTGTATTGGCTGGCTGGTCTCCAGAAGAATTTAGTGATTAAACAGGAAAAATGATCTTATTGGGAAATATCTTATTTACCATCTGGAGGAAGTGGCACAATAACTTAGGGTCCATTTGGTTTGCAGTTGGAATCGGAATTGGAATGGTCCACTCCCATAGTCTGTTTGGTTCAGACAGGAATGAGAATGGAAATGGGAGTGAGCAGGAATGGGATTCCATTCCCAAGGGAGGGGCAGGGAATGGCCATTCACTCAAATGGGGGAATGCCATTCCAGAAGGAATGGGAATAGGATTCCGATTATGCCCAACCAAACAGTTGGAATCGGAATAGCCCATTCCGATTCCGATTCCAGACCCCTATTCCCACAAACCAAATGAGGCCTTAATTGTCCATTTGAGCATGATAATCTATTGTCTATATCTAAGGGTCCATTTGGTTTGCAGTTGGAATCAGAATCAAAATCCTTTGGAATCAGAATCGGAGTGGTCTATTCCCATAGTCTGTTTGATTCAGACAGCAATGGAAATAGGAATTAGAATCAGCAGGAATGAGATTTCATTCCCAAGGGCAGGGAATGGCCATTCCCTCAAATGGGGGAATGCCATTCCATCAGGAATGGGAATGGGATACTGATTCCACCCAACCAAACAGTTGAAATCAGAATAGTCCATTCTGATTCTGATTCCAGACCCCTATTCCTGCAAACCAAACGGGGCCTAAATTACTTAAGTATGTTTCCAATAGCATTACAATAGTTATCATTACATTTTTTGAAATGTTAGGGGGGAAGGAGAATATTTAGTTTCTATGAATTCAACCTGCAGGTCCTTTTCTTTGGGCATAAGATAAGTTTGGGATAATGAAAAGAGCTTTGCTGATGAAATGAGAATGGACGTTTGCAAAAAGTTGCTTGCTGAAGGAGGGTAGTTGCTGTAAAATAGGTTTAATATGAGGTTTGAGACACCTGAAATATCAATTATATCCTGTCTTACCAAAGTGTCAACTAGTTTTCAACCAACTAGTTAGTTGAAGGCCAGACATACTGCATCACTAACTAGTCGGTTGATACTCATGATGAAGTGTGACTAAGCATTGACTACTTAACTAGGTTGACTAAGCATATGGTATATGCTTTTATTTTTTACATCCATGCTGTTTCTTTAAGTGTTTGTGATGGAACATGATTGGATGATGGTGTATAAATTAGGAATAAAGCATAAAATAAAAGATAAGGTGGAGAACAGATTAGTCTCTCTTTCAAACAGTGGTCTTCTAGTATGGAGTTGCCACAGTGGTGATATGGTGTAGATTGTTGGGTATTTTTTAAGAATAAAGGTTTTTTCAGAAAACCACCTTGACTACCATTGGGACCAAGGTTTCCCCCTTGACTTACCATAAACATTACAGTGTTACACAATTGTTAGTACCAGTTATTCTGAATGCTGGTATCTTTGGTGTGTGCATTAATTTATTTGTTTAATTGATTAGTAATATAAGAGATTATATGTTTTGATTTAGATGACAAACAGGTGGTGTTAAGTGATTTATTATTTCATTTCAAATAAATCTAAGATCATTAATTTCTTTTTTTCTTTTGATAAGTAACAATAAGATTTTATTAAATTTGAATGACATATGTACATAAGTGCTTATACACCCCTCAAAGAGGAGAAATTCTACTTCTTATCCCATTGCATTCTTTCGCTCTACAATTGAGCCCAATAAAATCGACCCCTAGTGACCCCTTGTTTGTCTAGCAAATCAGCCATATCATTTGTCGACTTCTGTATCCGTTGGATTTTTACTCGCATATTCCTAGTCAGCCATTTAATCTTCCTTGGTTTGCTTTTGTAGGATATGCTCTCTCACTATCCTTCATCCATCCAGTCACTACCTTTGAGTCACCTTCAATGATTAGTTTGTTCATACTCATAATCTATTGCCTTTTGCATATGTTGGAGAACATCAAAGAGTTCAGCCCTTGTGGGATCCTTAATTCCAAGTGGACCCAAAAACATTTCTTTAATATGACCTTTTTCCCTGAAAACTTCTCCCATTATAGGACCTAGATTTCCAAAGCTCATCATCATCATCATCCAAGCCTTATCCCAGCTATATGGGGTTGGCACCCAGATTTCCAAAGCTGCTTCCATCAAAATTGAACTTAATAAAGCCTGCCTAAGGTGGTGTCCAGCACCTTTGAACCACTATCCTTTTAGAGGAGATTGCTTCCACATCCCCCACTTCTCCTGATATCATCTGCTGAGTAAGATGAGAAAACATCCCAAAATAAGAGGTAAAGCCCAAAAGGGAAAACAATCTTTACAAAGCTGCCCAAAACAAAAAGTTCCCTATTTGCCCCTTGTATGGCCAAGGAATCTGCCAAACTATTTGCTGGTCTTCTAACCCATCTAAACCTTACCCCTATGTCCCTTTCTAAATATCTCAACTCCCTTATAGCTTGTCTATGACTCCAAATTCCCAAACTGGTAGACAACATCCGTCCCACTAACAGTTTTGAGTCACTTACACTTCCTTTTTCCTGAATTTAAGCTATTTAGCAATCCTCATCCCTTGCAAGAGTGTCAGTGTTTCTTCCCTTAGTGCATCCCCTACTCCTTGTATTATATGGTAGAAATTCTCTGCTTTATTTTGAGTCAAATTATCTTATTCTACAAGAGCAGGAAAATTGATACTAAATCCCCATGGTCTTCCATTATCCTTATCTCACAATTGCACTGGTGCAATATGGAGTAGTTGACTTTTTGGATACAAGTACGCACTGTGTAGTGACCCCAACTGACACCCTGGTTTTGTACATAGAAAGTTCCTTTTATTTTTCTTTTTAATGAATTTTTGTGAAATGAGTGTATTGACTATTTCTTTTTACCTTCTTTTGTCATGTTGTAGCACCAATAGACTCCACTGCTCAAACAGGACATCTAAATGATTCTGATTGGCAAGAAAAGATGTTTCAAAAGGTAATTATTCTTCACTTTATCCTTTTATTTTTTTGTATTAATGTATAGAGATTGTGAAATCTAGTCGTAGGGCTATTTTTGTACTTTTACTCTTCTTTGTTGGATAACTATTCTTCGTACTATCTTTCTCTTGTACATTAAGGGCAGATTTGTCCTTTTACCTTTTAATATAAATATATCTTTTAGGGTGTCGACTGACACAAGGTGTCACACCCACCATTCTGCTGTGTTCTCTTCTCTCTCTTTCTCTCTCTTCTGACTCTCGAACTGACTCTGACATGGTATCAGAGCAGGTCACGACCTGAACTTCACATAACATCCTGGCTACTACTGATTCAAGAACTCCCTAACAGTATTTGGAAGTTCTTGAGTGTCTTTTTTAATCCTCTTCCTGGATCGACTACAGATCTGTTTTTTGGACTGTTGCGCCATCGGATTCAGCTTTCTTCTCAGATCTCCCTATAGAGACATGGGATCAGCCTGAAATTTTAGATTTGGCGTCGCCTAGAGCAGATCTACTGAATCCCTTTGGTTTGGTTTGGAGCGGTTGTCTTTGAGGGGTTTTGATCCACTCTTCAGTTCGGCAGAACTATACAGTTGCCTTTTTTGGACATCAACAGAAAGGTATTCTTCTCCTCTTTCTCTGGTTTGACTTTTTTTTTTTGGTTTTTGGAAGGTTGTGTTGTTGCCTTTTGCCTTCCAATGGCATCAGAAAGGCTGGAGGTTCTTCCTATTATGTTCAATGGTACAAACTACACATTATGGAAGTTTAACTTTCAGTTCCATGTTGAAGCTAAGGGTCTTTGGGGATACCTAGATGGATCTGTATCTAAACCGGATGACTCTGACATTAAGGGACTTAATCAATGGAAGATTGACAATGCAAAATTTGCATCACAGATTGTAGGATAAGCCGAAACTGATTGTGATCCCTATGAGAGGGTACATGACAGCCTATGAGATGTATCACTAACTTGGGAAAGTTTATCAGCAATTGAATATCTCTAGATAGTATCAGATAGAGGTTGACATTTTCTCAATATTATCAGGGAGATAGAAAGGTCCAGAATACTATGCCAGATTCATCAACCTTTGGAGAAAATATGAGTTAGTTCACATGGGAGAGGATCCTTCATACTATTGTGTTAAATACATGAAGGAACACTTTGACAGGAGAAAAATTATGCAGTTTTTAATGCATCTAAGGCCAGAATTTGAAGTTGTCCGATCTAATATCCTAAGCCGAGGAACACTTCCTGACTTAGATACTATCCTTGGGTAGATTTTGAGGGCAGAAACTAGATTGACTACACAGACTTCATTGGATGGAAGGAAGGATTCCAACATTGATGTTGTCTTCCTAGAAACTAAACCGAAAGGGAAGAAGGATTTTTCTAAGATACAATGTTATGAATGTAAGGAGTATGGGCATGTTGTCTCCTATTGTAAGAAGAAAAACACATGCACCTATTGCAAGCAGGTCGGCCACATTATCACTGAATGTCCTACCTGGCCTCAGAAAGGTAGTGGTCCAAATCAGAAGAAAGGGAACAAAAAGGCCTATCAGACTGTTGTAGATGGTTTAGATGCCTCCTACTCTATCACTTCTATAGCTGGCCAAAACGACACCTCCGATGACATGTCTTGAAATCCCTATTCAGTTCTAGGTTAAAGTAGAGAAGAAGAAGAGGAAGAAGAGGAGAAGAAGGGTTTGGCTAGATGAGGGAAATTTATCCTCTCTAGTCGACCCACTTGTATTTATCTGAAAATAAACATAGTTACAAGAAAGACCATATTGCCCCTCATAAGTGATGGGACACACAACTTAGACCTGAATAAAATAGACCTTTCACTCTCAAACAGATAAACACAAATGACCAAAATACCACTGTTTTGTGAACTCTAACACTCCCCCTTAAGCTGGAGAGTATATGTCATATAGTCCCAGCTTGTCACAAATATAATCTACTCTGCCTCGAGACAATCTCTTTGTAAAGAGATCTGCCCACTGATTTCCCGAGCTCACATGAGATGTGGTTATCACTCCACTGATCACTTTCTCTCTTACAAAGTGACAAGCAACCTTAATATGCTTGGTTCTCTCATGGAAGACTGGATTGGAAGAGATGTGAACAGCTGCTTGGTTATCACAATATAGTCTCATGGGTTTGTCAATTGAGAACCCCATCTCTTGTAGCAAGTTCTTCAACCATACTAATTCACATGTGGTATGAACCATAGCTCTATACTTAGCTTCTACACTACTCCTTGCCACCACTGTTTGTTTCTTGCTCTTCCAAGTTACAAGATTGCTACCAAGGAAGGTACAATACCCTGTAGTTGATCTCCTGTTTGATACAGAACTAGCCTAATTAGCATCTGTGTACCCTACTATCTCAAGAGTCCCTCCACTTTTATATAGCAAACCATGGCCTGGAGCACCCTTCAGGTACCTAACAATCCTTAGAATTGCTTCCCAATGAGGAATCCGAGGATGTTGCTTAAACTGACTCACCATACTCACAGCAAATGACATATTTGGTCGGGTAATAGTCAGATAATTCAACTTTCCCACCAACCTCCTATATCTTCCAGGATTATCAAACTCCTCACCTGCATCAACACTCAACTTGACATTCAATTCCATAGGAGTCTTTGTTGGTTTAGCACCTAACAATCCTGTTTCTTCAAGTAGGTCAAGAACATATTTTCTTTGACATATGTTAATTCCATCTCTTGACCTTGCAACTACTATTCCCAGGAAGTACTTCAGTTTACCCAAATCTTTCGTATTGAAGTGGTCCTATAGAAATTTCTTCAACCTGTCAATCCCATTACTGTCACTCCCAGTTATGACAATATCATCCACATACACCACTAGCAAGATTTTCCCATCTTTTGAGTCATGGCTGAACATATAATGGTCTACCTGACACTGTTTCATCCCAAAGTTTTTCACTACTTCACTGAACCTGCCAAACCATGCTTGTGGAGATTGTTTCAATCCATAAATTGCCATTTTGAGTCTATAAACCTTACCATCCTCCCCCTGAACAACAAACCCTAGTGGTTGCTCCATATACAACTCAATGAGATCGCCATGCAGGAAGGCATTTTTAATGTCAAGTTGCAAAAGAGGCCAACCATACATAACAACTAATGAAATCAACACTTGAACTGAACTAATTTTATCCACAGGAGAAAATCTCTCCATATAGTCCACACCGTACAACTAAGAATAGCCCTTAGCCACTAACTTGGCCTTCAATCGTTCCACACTGCCATCTGGAAGATACTTCACTGTGTAGACCCACTTACACCCAACAACATGCTTACCGGGAGGAAGAGCAGTGAGTCCCCATGTGTGGTTGTGTTGTAGAGTAGATAGTTCCTCTTCCATTGCTTGCCGCCACCCTGGGGAGGTAAGGGCTTCTTGGACAGTCTTGGGAAAGGAAACAGATGATAGCAATGATATAAAGTTGCGATGAGAAGCAGAAAGGTGAGCAGCTGAAACATAGTGTGAAATAGGATGAAAAGTACAAGTGCGTTTACCTCTCCGTGGGACAATAGGAAGATCAAGGTCCGAGGGAGAAGAAGCAACCATAGGATCTGTCGATGAGGGCTTAATTGGAGGAGGGGCCGGTGCTCTTTTGTGAGTATACACTTGTCTGATTGGTGGCCTCTCAGTAGTAACTGGCACGGGAGGGGGATCTGCAACTGGAATGGGGACCACGGGAAGAGGATCCTCAACAGGGACAGGAGGAGGAACTATAGGGGAAGGAGAAGGAACCACAGTGTAGTGGTTTAAAAGTGCAAGGGCCATTTTGCGCTTGAGGCGCAAGGCACACAATTTTAAAAAAATGCAAAAAATTATAAAACATAATATTAATAAAAATATTAACTTAAGTTTTAAAATAAATGTTTTAAAAAACCTATTATTTAAAATTAAAATACATAAATATAATATGTAAAGCATATTCAAATGAGAATTTAAAAATGAAATCAAACATATAAAACATTTTCAAGCATATAAAACCCATAATCTCTTTTTTTCTCAATTACATCAAGTAGCTAATGTGATATATTATATTCCTAATTCTACGAGCCGCCTTTGTGCCACGCACCTCGAGGCAAGCCCAAATAAGTCCATGTTAGGGTCTTAAATTCTTAGATTTCACACAAAAAATAATAATTTTATAGTTTAAATTGATTTTAAGAAGATATTTTTATTTTATTAAGATGAATGATTGGACAACATTACCAAATAGGGGGTTCTTGAAGCTTCGGTGAGCGAGCGAACCCTATTTGGTAATGTTGTCCATTCATTCATCTTAATAAAATATCTTCCTAAAAGCAATTTAAACTATAAAATTATTATTTTTTGTGTAAAATCTAAGAATTTAAGACCCTAACATGGACTTGTTTGGGCTGGCCTCGAGGGGCGTGGCAGGGGGGTTCGGGGGCGGAGCCCCTAGCCCAGTGGCCAGACTCAAAAAAGGGAAAAAGCGGCAAATTTTCAAAAGGTGCATGCCTGGGCTAAGGCGCAAGGCGCACCAGGCGTGTGCCTTTTGAATGGGTTGCGCCTAGGACCTAGGCAAGGTGCCTACCCTAAAATGCGCCTCGCCTAAGCGCCTAGGCGTGCCTTTTAAATCACTGCCATAGTATTCGAGAAAAAAGGGACTGATTCAAAGAAGGTGACATCGGAGCACACAAATGACTTATGGGAGTTGGGGTTATAGCACTTATACCCTTTCTGAGTCCTGGAGTATCCAAGGAAGATACACTTGGTAGCTCGTGCATCTAACTTGTCTAAACTAGGCCCCAAATTTTGAACAAAGCAAACACACCCAAAGACTCTCGGGGTGAGAGGAAACAGAGACAAGGTGGGAAACAACATTGAGAAGGGGGATTGACTTCCAAGGATGGACATAGGCATCCGATTGATGAGAAAACATGATGCGAGGACAACATCACTCAAAAACGCTTTGGGACATTTATATTAAGCATCGTAGACCGAGCAATTTCAAGGAGATGTCGATTTTTCCGTTCAACTACACTGTTTTGTTGTGGGGTGTAGGAACAAGAGGTTTGATGAATTATCCCACGGTGCTCTAACTATTTCTGAAATGGTGTTGAGGTGTACTCTTTTGCATTATCGGAGCGAAGAATTTTAATATGAACACCAAACTTTGTATGTATTTCAGCATAAAATTTATGAGAAATAGAGAACAATTTACTGTGGTCTTTCATACGATAAATCCATGTCATCCTTGAAAAGTTATGAACAAAAATTACAAAATACTTATAGCCATTGTATGGCATCACTTTGATTGGACCCCAAACATTAGAATGAACTAAAGAAAAATGACTCAAAACACAACTATCAACTCTTGGATTGAAAGAGACTATGATGTTTTCTAAGTTGACACGATTCACAATCCAATGATGAAAGATGACTCAAAGAAGGAACCAGCAACTTCAGAACTTTGAGAGAAGGATGACCAAGTCTGCAATGCCTTTGAAGAGGAGTAAGAGACGACTGAAAAGCTATTGGAGGGCCACCACCATCAAGGTAATACAATCCACCTGCCTCATGCCCTCCACCAATCTTCATTCCCGTCTTGAGATCCTGAAACACACAAGAAGAGGGATAAAAGGTTATGGAACAATTAAGTGACTTGGTTAATCTACTAACAGACATAAGGTTAAAAGGGAACATAGGAACTTATAAAACAAATGATAAAGATAAGAAGGAGAGATCAACATCACCAACACCACAAATGGGAGATGTAGAACCCTTAGCAATAGTAACTATTTGAGATATGGAGGACCGAGAAAGAGAAGAAAATACATTTGGAGTCCCAGACATGGTCCGAGGCTCCAGAGTCAATGATCTAGTGTGAAGGCTTGGAAGCCAAGCAAGTCATACCTGAATGGGCAAGGGTAGCTGTGTTTTGCTGAGAAGATATCTGAAGGAACTACTCATATACTGCATGGGGTACACTCACCATCTCTTTCCTAGAAGCATTAGTAGAGGTGGAAGGGATCGGGTCAGTTTGCTGACTTTCACTACCTGTACCACTGCCCCTATGTGACGGTTCAGCCACCATCAGCCACCATCAGCGCCATCAGCACGCCATCAGCACGCCATCTAAGCGTCTTGGGTTGGGTCCTTGTACTCTTTTTGTAAGGGGGGTATGCCAATGGCAATTATGTAAATAGTAGTATCAATGTACAGTATTTTGATGTATCCTTTTGTCACTCCCCCAAAAGCTTAACGTACTCTTTGAGGGGAGGTAGGTAGTCGAGTGAGCTCATAAGCGTGTAAAGGTTAAGCACGAAATCCCCTCGACACTGTACTGTGTGCTTGTGCTTACCACTGATTAATGCAATACAAGTTGCCTTTTGTCTAATTTGTGTGCACTCTTGTTTCCTTTTGTGTGTTGTTGCTTGCATTTGTAGGCTTTCTCGACCCCAATCGAGCGCCGCACGGGGCCCCGTCGATCAGCCCCGTGATAGTTGGTATCAGAGCTAGGTTGACATTAGTGGTTGTCAAGTGCAACGAGTCCCTTTCGTGCCCCGCAACAACACCAGCCAGATGAAGAATCGTGACACGCGAGAGGAGATCCAGGTAGGGATCTCACGGGTGTATGATGAGGACGAGCCTAGAGGTAGCTCTCCCAAGGACAAAGGCGTCAGCTCAAAGCATAGCAAGCGTGACAAGTCAGTTGACAAGCTTGCGACCATGGACAAGCGCATCATGCGCTGTGAAGCAGTGGTTGGCGAAACTCGTGACCGTGTGGACGAGCTTCAAATCAACCTTGAGACCGTAGCATCGGTCGTGGAAAGATTGGAGGACCAGTCCGGTGGCAGCTCCAACAGGCCAGATAACCCACTAGAAGACCTGGTGAAGTGCCTGCAGATCCAGCTTGAAGACTTGAAGGGCGAAGTGACACTTCTGAAGAGGCTGATGGCCAGTACAGCCAGCGCACCTGCTGCTCCAGCCCCTCCAAAGATCGAAGTCCGCGAGCCTACCTCATATGCAGGGACCCGCGATGCCCGGGAGCTTGACAATTTCCTGTGGCAAATGGAACAATATTTCACCGCCGCCGAACTCGTCGAGGAGGCGGCCAAGGTGCGTACTGTTGTTATGTATCTTACTGATGTTGCTATGTTATGGTGGCGCAGGAGATGTGCCGATGCGGAGCGAGGATTATGCTCCATTAATACTTGGTCCGTGTTCAAGAGCGAGATAAAGCGCCAGTTCTATCCAGAGAACGTGGAGTACCAAGCCCGTCGGAAGCTCAAGAACCTAAAACACACGAGCTCATTGCATGAGTACGTGAAGGAGTTCTCCGCACTATCGCTCGAGATCACGGACATGTCAGACAAAGACCTTCTCTTCAACTTTATGGACGGCCTACAACAATGGGCCGAGCTCGAACTCCAGAGACGAGGTGTGAAGGACCTTGCCACAGCCATGGCCGTTGCTGAACAACTGGTAGACAACAGGCGACCAAGCAAAGACGGCCCTAAACCCAACTCATATCAGGGCGTAGGCAAGATAGGAGGCGACAGGAGACCTTACTACGTGCCCAAGGGAGACTCTGGGCCAAGTAAACCCAACACTTTTAAGTTCTACAGGAGACCCGAAGGAGACACTGGATACAGAGGTGGCCAGTTTGTGAAGAGGACACCTCCGGCACCATGCTTCATCTGTGAGGGAAAGCATTGGACTAAGGATTGTCCTAGTCGGGGGAAGCTCAATGCCTTGCTTGCAAAGCTTAGTGATGATGAGCATAGCGAGGAGGAGAAGGAACCAGGGGAGACAAGAATGGGGGCTCTACGAAGACTCAATGCAATGAAGAAGAAGGCGAGCCCGCAAGGAGCATCGAAGTTCAAGCCGAAGGGATTGATGTATGTAGACATCCGCTTGAATGGTAAGCCCACAAGAGCCATGGTGGATACTGGTGCTACTCACAACTTTATCTCTATGGAAGAGGCATCCCGAGTAGAACTTGCACCTACCAAGGAAGTCGGATGGTTGAAGGCTGTGAAATCTAATGCCAAACCCATACAAGGTGTAGCTCATGGGGTGGTCTTGCAACTTGGTGACTGGGAAGGGATGATAGACCTCTCAGTCGTGCCCATGGATGATTTTCAGGTTGTTCTCGGCATGGACTTCTTAACTCAGGTAAAGGCGGTGCCCATGCCCTTCCTCAACAAAGTGTGCATTTTTGAAGATCAGGCTCTTTGCATGGTTCCAGTTGTGCCAGATACCACGTCCACCCCCAAGATGCTCTCAGCATTGCAACTCAAGGATGGAGTGCGGAAAGGAGAGACCACTTACCTAGCCACATTGGTGGACTCCGACCTGCCTGATCCACTAACCGAGCATATCCCACCAGTGATTACAATGGCACTAGAAGAATTCCAGGACGTCATGCCTCCCACATTGCCGAAGAAGCTTCCCCCAAGGAGAGAAGTTGACCACAAGATTGAGTTGGAGCCTGGAACCAAACCACCAACACGCCCGCCATACAGAATGTCTCCTCTTGAGCTGGCCGAGCTACGCAGACAGTTGAATGAGTTGTTGGATGCTGGATTGATTCAGCCTTCTAAGGCCCCTTTTGGAGCACCAATCCTATTTCAGAAGAAGCATGATGGATCTCTTCGGCTCTGTATTGACTACCGCGCTCTCAACAAGCTCACCATCAAGAACAAATATCCCATACCATTGGTGGCCGACCTCTTTGACCAGCTCAGTAGGGCCAAGTACTTCACCAAGCTAGACCTGAGGTCGGGGTACTATCAAGTGCGTATAGCCGAAGGAGATGAACACAAAACAGCTTGTGTTACCCGCTATGGGTCCTTTGAATTTCGTGTCATGCCCTTTGGGCTTACCAATGCTCCAGCCACCTTTTGTACATTGATGAATAGAATATTTCATCCCTACCTAGACCAATTTGTTGTTGTGTATATTGATGATATTGTAATCTATAGTAGAACCTTGGAGGAACATGTTGACCACCTCCGCACTGTTTTACAGGTCTTGCGGGACAACAATCTATTTGTTAAGAAGGAGAAATGTTCTTTCGCCACAGAAGAGGTGGCCTTCCTCGGTCATATAATCCGAGCAGGCACAATCAGTATGGATCCAGCTAAAGTCAAGGCCATTCAAGATTGGGCACCGCCCACCAGGGTCACCGAACTTCGCTCCTTCCTTGGCCTCGTGAACTACTATCGAAGATTCATCTCTGGATTCTCAGCACGAGCCACTGCCCTCACCAACTTACTGAAGAAGACTAGTATGTGGACCTGGAGTGAATGTTGCCAAACAGCTTTTGATGATTTGAAGAGAGCTGTCTCAGCAGAACCTGTCCTCGACTTGCCTGATCCAAGCAAGCCGTATGAGCTACACACAGATGATTCTGATTTTGCTATTGGCGGGGTCTTGATGCAAGAAGGACATCCCATCGCCTTTGAAAGCCGTAAATTGAATGATACAGAGAGGAGGTACACTGTACAAGAGAAGGAGATGACAGCCATCGTCCACTGCCTCCGCACATGGCGACACTACCTGCTTGGCTCCAAGTTCGTGGTCAAGACTGACAACATAGCTACTAGTTACTTTCAGTCTCAGAAGAAGCTGAGCCCTAAGCAAGCTCAATGGCAAGATTTCTTAGCGGAGTTTGACATGACTCTAGAGTACAAGCCAGGGCCGATGAACAGGGTTGCTGATGCACTTAGCAGGAAGGCCGAGCTTGCAGCACTATCCACAGGTGAAGGTCCCTCTCAAAGCCAGATCAGACTAGACCTCATCAAGCTCATCAAGGAAGGACTCCAGAAGGACCCCATTGCTTAGAGCCTATTGACAGCGGCTCGTGAAGGGAAGACTAGGCGGTTTTGGGTTGAAGAAGACCTTCTTTTGACAAAGGGAAGGCGGATATTTGTGCCGAGAGTTGAAGATTTGAGGAAGACTCTCCTACGTGAATGTCATGATAGCTTATGGGCAGGACATCCTGGGTGGCAGCGTACCTTGGCACTTCTACAACATGCCTACTATTGGCCTCATATGGAGCAAGATGTTCGAGAATACACAAGGACATGCCTGATTTGCCAGCAAGACAAGCCCGAACGTGCCAAGCCTCTTGGACTCCTACAACCTCTTCCAACTCCCTCACAACCTTGGGAGAGTGTTTCTATGGACTTCATCAGCGGTCTTCCTAAAGTGGGAGACTATACATCTATCATTGTTGTTGTTGATAGATTTTCCAAGTATGCCACTTTCACCCCAGCACCAAAGCACCTTTCAGCTGAAGACACGGCATACCTTTTCTTCAAGCACGTAGTGAAGTATTGGGGAGTCCCACAGAACATTGTTAGTGATCGGGATCCCCGATTCACTAGTGCTTTTTGGACAGAGCTATTCAAGCTTCTTGGCTCGAACTTGAACTTCTCCAGCAGCAGCCATCCAGAGTCAGATGGGCAGACAGAGAGAATGAACTCCCTCCTTGAAGAGTACCTCCGCCATTTTGTATCAGCTACACAGAAGAATTGGGTTCGATTGCTGGACATTGCGCAGTTCTCCGTCAACACACAGAAGAGCTCCTCCACCAATCAAAGTCCTTTTGAAGTCATCACCGGCCAACTACCAAGATGTCCGCACAGCATCGTCAACGACCATCAAGGAAGAAGCCCTCGCGCCTTCACTTTCACCAGGGAATGGAAAGAATGCCTTGACATCATTCGAGCCTCCCTAGAAAAAGCCTCCAGAAGAATGAAGAAATGGGCCGATTTGGGTAGACGACCCGAGAACTTCCAAGTAGGTGACCTGGCCTTAGTAAAACTCCATACCCATTGCCTTAGGTTCTTTCGAAGAGTTCATCCCGGGCTTGTGAGAAAATATGAGGGACCCTGTGAAATCCTAGCCAAAGTAGGAGCTTCAGCCTACAGACTCAAATTACCTCCATGGCTAAAAGTACACCCTGTCTTTCATGTAAGCCAACTTAAACCCTACCATGCCGACAACCAAGACACCTCCCGAAACCAAAGTCAACGTCCACACCCATCCTACCAACCACCCAAGAACCGATCCCTTGACTCCATCCTCAACCATAGGTTGTCCCAATCCTCCCAAACATTAGAATGGGAGTACCTGGTGAAGTGGAAGGGACCTGCAGAAGAAGACACTTGGGAGATTGCGGAAGACCTCCTTCCGTTCGCAGTGAAGCTGGACGAGTACCTGAGGAAGAATCTTCGAGGACGAAGATTGAATTGAGTGGGGGAGACTGTGATGGTTCAGCCACCATCAGCCACCATCAGCGCCATCAGCACGCCATCAGCACGCCATCTAAGCGTCTTGGGTTGGGTCCTTGTACTCTTTTTGTAAGGGGGGTATGCCAATGGCAATTATGTAAATAGTAGTATCAATGTACAGTATTTTGATGTATCCTTTTGTCACTCCCCCAAAAGCTTAACGTACTCTTTGAGGGGAGGTAGGTAGTCGAGTGAGCTCATAAGCGTGTAAAGGTTAAGCACGAGATCCCCTCGACACTGTACTGTGTGCTTGTGCTTACCACTGATTAATGCAATACAAGTTGCCTTTTGTCTAATTTGTGTGCACTCTTGTTTCCTTTTGTGTGTTGTTGCTTGCATTTGTAGGCTTTCTCGACCCCAATCGAGCGCCGCACGGGGCCCCGTCGATCAGCCCCGTGACACCTAGTCACAGCATGGTTAGCCCAAGTGTTGGGTGGACCATGTAAATCATAGCAGAAATTAACCGTGTGCCCCTCTAATCCACAATATGTGCACTTCCTAGGGGCATTACTTCTTCCTTTACCACGACCTCCCCTTGAGTCCCGACCTCTACTTCGGCACCGGCACAGTTAAACATGCCATCACCATGGTTACCTGGGAGTCCACGGCCACCACCACCACCACCACCACCACCTCTATTTCCACGGCTTCCACCTCTAGTCACCACCAAACCAGATCTGTCTGAGAGAGAAGAGTGCTCTGTAGACTCAATAGATGTCTTCCTAAGACGGGAAAACACTTCTTCAAGTGAGGGAAGGGCAGACCCCCCCAGTATTTGTCCACGGACAGGTTCATATTCAGCCTTCAAACCCACCAGAAACCTCGTCACATCAAGTTGCTCACGTTGTTGTTGCTGAACTTGAACATTCAGTGTCAGAGGATGATATGCATTAAGCTCATTTTGGATATTCCTCAAACTTGCATAGTATTCCTCCAAGCTCTAGCTGCCTTGCTTCAGATTAAAGTACTCTTGGTACAACTGATACACCCTAGTTGTATTGTCTTGCCCAAAATACAGTTTCTTAGCATGATCCCATATCTCTTTAGCTATATCTAGGAACATAAAGTTCATACTGATTTTTGGTTCCATGCTATTCCACAACCATGTCATAATTTGAGCATCCTCCTGCTCCTTGTCACTAAACCCTAGAGAGTCAGAGGAAGGTTGTTCCTCTCTCACATGCTTCACCCTCTTCTTGGCCTTTAAGAACACCTCCACTGACTTGGTCCACATCACATAGTTCTCACCATTCAGCTTAATGGATGTCATTTGAACATTTAGGTAATCTGGAGAGATCATAACCCCAGTTTTGTTGTCACTACCATCTCCTGTTGACATCATCTTCAACTAAATCTGCTCACCTCACAAGGAAGTATGAACACCATCACATGACACAAGGGCTTACTTTCAACTATTCAGAATCATCCACACACCATTCAACACAGTACAAACACCACCACACCACTGCTGTCGTGAACTTCAGCAGCCGAAAAAACCTACTTTCAACGCACATATGAGGTATAAATAGAGGAAAACAAGGCTGATATGCATACTAATCACTTCACACCAGCACAGAAAAATATTCCAAACCAAAACACAACATTCGCAGTCCACTACTTGGGCGAAAAAAACTGTTCATACCTGTCCACAAACAGCCCTCTTTGTATCACAGAATAGAGGGCATCTAGTACACCACTTCAACGACCACCACCACAGCAACTGGAGGCATACTCACTTCCAAAACCACAAAACAATCACTCCTTTTTGGCCTCTTGTTGAGCTTCCACTTAGACTAGAAGAAAATTGAAGAAAGCTGAAATGGCTGGCGGTGAACCCAGGAAGAAGAAAGACGATGGGGATAGAAGAGAAAAAAAGAAAAGAGAACTAGGTTTTATCGCTCTGATACCATGTGAAATCCCTATTCAGTTCTAGGTTAAAGTAGATAAGAAGAAGAGGAAGAAGAAGAAGAAAAGAAGAAGAAGAAGAAGAAGAAGAAGAAGAAGAAGAAGGGTTCGGCCAGATGAGGTAAATCTATCCTCTCTAGTCGACTCACTTGTATTTATCTCAAAATAAACATAGTTACAAGAAAGACCATATTGCCCCTCATAAGTGATGGGACACAACTTAGAACTGAAAAAACAGACCTTTCATTCTCAAACAGATAAACACAAATGACCAAAATACCCATGTTCTTTGAACTCTAACAATGTCTAAAGAACGGATTCGACAACTCATGTCCTCGATCATCTCCTCAACGTTCTCTACTATTGGTCTGTCTTGTAAATCCTCGACCTATTGCCCTTCACCGAACCACCTCTGGTATATTGACTCAGGAGCCTCTAACCACATGACATGGGCCACTCTCGGTCAGTATCCCAAACCCCATCTTCCCAATAGACATATTATCTCTGCAAACGATGAAAAACTTGACATACTTGGTTGTGATGATTTGTATTTATCTACCTCTAAATCATCTCCGTTTCATTTATCCAAAACTTTATTTGTACCTAAGCTTACCACCAATTTGATTTCTATTGGCTAACTTGTAGAGGAAGGTAACAATGTCTCATTTACCTCTGATGGTTGTTTGATACAGGACCGACAAATTGGGGAGGTGAAGGGGAAGGGGCATAGACTAGGAAGACTATTTGCCTTGGAATTTGAGAAGAATAAGATTGCTCCTACTTCTACTTCTTGTTTGTTTTCTACGACTTCTAGTTTTGGATCTTTTAATTGTAATAATGATTGACATTTGTGGCACAAACGCCTAGGCCATCCATTTTCTCAGAAACTTGATCAGTTATTTGCTTCTAGTAGTTTACCCATTTCTGTTGTTTCCTTTAAGAATGCGAATAAAGATTGCATCACTTGTGGTTTATGTAAGAGTCATATATTACCCTTTCCTTCCCATTTTGAGCATGCAATAATTCCTTTTTATTTAATACATAGTGATGTCTAGTCGTCTCCGGTTGTCTTACGGGTGGGATATAAGTACTTTGTAACCTTTATTGATGATTGCACTCGTTTCACTTGGGCTTATTTTCTTCAAAAGAAATCTGAACTGTACACTGTATCTAAACACTTTCACACCTATACTACTACCTAATTTGATGCTCGAATCTGTGTGCTAAGATCAGATTCAGGGGGAGAGTATATTGATGGGGATTTCCAAAATTACCCTGTTGAAGATTAATTAGTTTTATGCTGTTTTTCTGAGTAGATGTTTTATGTTAGTTGTTAGATAGGAGGTGAGAACCACAATTGTTATGTGAGTCCAATTTTTTATTATGTTTTTGAGAGTTATATATGCTGTTTTATGTTTTGCCGCCCTATAAGGGCATAGTTGTCTTTCTACTATTCTATTATTTTAGTATAAATAATAAGTGAAGGGGGTGGCCAGATTATTGCTCTTTTTTCTTTTCAACTTCTTTTCTTCTCTTCTTCTCCTTCTCTCTTCCTTCTCTCTTCAAGAAACTACTTTCTTTCATATTTTTTAATTCAGCAGATTTCTACTGGGTATCAGTGCATCGGCTAGGGTTTCTTGAAGCATTCTCATGCAGCCCTAGATCAGCCGACTGCATGAAGTAATAAAGGGCTGATCGATCTGCTATAGATTGCCCAGTTCTTGGAGTTTTTGGTGGGATCTAGACATCAGGAAGGTGATTTACTGTTTGGCATCAAAATCAGGAAGAATTGGAGTACGGGGAAGAGTCCCAGAAAAGTTGGACTCCTTGTTTTTGATCTGATCTTGGGCGCCCAGGTATTGTTAGTTTTCTTTTGATTTTATGAAGAGGGCGGTTTGGTTTCTGAAATTTTCTAGGCCTCCCGGAGTGATCGATTCACTTTTCTATCTATTGGGAGGTGTGGGGAGGAGAGAGATTTCCCTCCAACTAGGGTTTTCTTCTTCCGGAAGGGTTGGTTTCTATGTATGTGGTATTAAATTATTTTTTGAAGGTCTTCAATCTATTTTTTTCTTACCGTTGAAGTAAAATGGAGAGTTGGAATATTGAGATGAAATCTACCGGTTCTGTGGGACTGGTGTTGGAGGTAGTAGTGATATTTTTGGGTTTGGGATCATTACTACAATAAAACTTGATGGTACAAATTATTTGGAGTGGGCAGCTAAGATGGCTATTGGTGCCCGTGGAAAATTAGGGTATCTCACTGGGGAGAAGAAACCTGATACAGACTCCTCCCGATGGGTGCAAGAGAATTACATGGTAATGTCCTGGCTGTGTAATTCTATGTTACCTCATATTGCAAAAAAAATTTCTATGGGCAAATACTGCTAAGGAGATTTGGGATGGAGTGATTGAAACCTACTCTCAGAAGCAAAATGAAGCCAAAGCCTATCCGTTAAGAAATCAGGTGATAAGTATGAAATAGGGAGAAAAACCTCTTGTTGTGTATTTCTCCATGCTGAAAACCCTATGGCAGGAAATAGATCACTTAGAAGCTGTGGTATGGGAAAGTGTAAATGATGCAGCAACTTATCACAAACTGGTAGATCACTAGGCAGCATATTCTTTCTAGGGAGGGTGTGACACTCTCTCAGGCCTATGCTTTTGTCTCTGGAGAGGAGAGTAGGAGGAATGTAATGCTGAGACAGCCTGGGATGACCAGTCGGCTATGGTTGGTACAACAAAACCTAAGCTGAATGGAGACAGGGGGAGTAGTGAGACTAGAAGGGAAGATAAGAAGGACTTGGTGTGTGATTATTGCAAGAAGCCTAAGCATGCTAGGGACACATGTTGGAAGCTTCATCCAAATCTTATGCCTGCTCGGATAAGAAACAAGAAGGGAAATGCAAATGTAGCCACTACAGGAGACTCTTTAGCCCCTCTCTCCCAAACTGATTGGGAATTCATTGCAGTAGCAACACTGAGAATAGAAATGGAGAGGTCTAGACAGCTTATGAGTAAGAAAGATTCACCCAGCTCTAGTCTTCCAGATGGACAGCAGAATGCAGGAGCCAACTACACCACTTCCTTTGCACATACAGGTAGTTCATATGCAACTGCAAATCTTGCATCCACTTCAAGTAAGGAGGGACCTCCCTGGATTATAGACTGAGGAGCATCTGAGCATATGACTAATGCCCCTACCATTTTCAGTTCCTATTAGTTGTGCTCTGATAGAGATAGAGTCTCTACAGCAGATGGTTCACATATGCCCATTGCTAGGAAGGGGACGGTTAGAGTGACCAATGATATAACTCTGTCTTCTATTTTACATGTCCCTAGACTTCATACCAACCTACTGTCTGTTAGTTCTTTGACAAAAAAAATGAATTGTTCAGTGACCATTCTTCCTGGTAATTGTGTTTTGCAGGATCTGGAGTCAAAGAAGATGATTGGGAGTGGTCGTGAGGTGAATGTATTCTACCTTCTGGATGAAATTCCGAGACATCAGGGCCATCATGTTAGCAACAACAGTAGTAGTGGGTCAGAGTCAGTGAACCAGATTATGCTTTGGCACAATCACTTGGGACATATTTCTTTTAGTTCTTTGAAATGTCTTTTCCCAAAGCTGTTTGAGTCTGTTCAATTATCTACTTTGGAGTGTGCAGTTAGGAAAGCATTGTAGACAGTCTTTTAAACCAAGTAATAAAATAAGTATTTTTGCTTTTAATATTGTTTACACTGATGTATGGGGGCCATATCAAATCCCTTCCATGGGAGGATTCCGTTACTTTCTCTTGTTTATGGATGATTATACACGATATTCTTGGATATATTTGATGAGATCACGTGATGAGGTTCCTAACTTAGTACGAAAATTCCACCAGATGGTTCTCACACAATTTGGAGTGAGAACTAAGGCTTTTAGATCAGATAATGCCAGAGAGTACTTTGAGAAGGACCTAACCATTTATCTCTTAGAACATGGTGTAGTTCATTAGAGCAGTTGTGCATATACACTGCAACAGAATGGAGTTGCTGAAAGGAAAAACAGGCACATTGTGGAGGTGTCAAGGAGTCTTATGGTGTGTGCTTCAGCTCCTATGCAGTTCTGGGGAGATGCAATTCTTACAGCTGTACATGTGATTAACCATGTTACTTCACGGGCTTTGGGGTTTAAGGTGCCATTTAGCCTTCTTTTTCCAGATGGAGGGATGTTTCATATACCTCTGAGGGTTTTTGGCTGTGTTTCTTTTGTTCACATTCTTGGCCCTCATTGCAAGAAATTGGATCCTAAGGCCAAGAAATGTGTTTTTCTTGGGTATGCTCAGAACCAAAAGGGGTATTGCTGTTATGATCCAATGTCGAGGAGCAGATTTGTCACTATGGATGTTACCTTTTTTGAATCCACATTCTTCTTCTCGAGTGGTTCTCCTCATGGGTAGAGTTTTGGGGAGGAGAACTCACAATTTGTTCCTCTGCCTGTTTCTGTGGTGCCTCCATCAGTTCAGCCACCACCTGCACCATCAATTCAGCCAGCACCTGCACCTCCAGTTTCATTACCTGAGCCGCTACGGGCAGCCTCACAGCAATATCAGCGCCGACAGATGATGGTTGACTCCACACATCCTCGACCCACACCACTCTCTGTTAGTCCTTTTGAAACTCCAGATTCGGCAGATATAGTTCCAGGTATTCCTCTTGAGTCTGAGCCTGTTATGTTTACTGATGATAATGCTTCTGTCCCTAACACCATTGTTGCAGCTGATCCCACTGACCTTGATCTTCCCATTGTACTTCGTAAGGGGAAGAGAAAGTGTACAACCCACTACATTTCACTCCATCTTTCCTACAGTGCCTTATCACCCTCCTACCGTGCTTTTCTTTCTTCCCTGGATTCTGTGTCTATACCCAGGAATGTTACTGAGGCTCTCTCCAAACCTGAGTGGAAAAAAACCATACAAGATGAGATGGATGATTTGGTCAAAAACCAAACTTAGGAAATAGTTGATCTCCCCTTAGACAAGGAGACAGTCGGATGTCGATGGGTATTCACAGTGAAGTATAAGGCCAATGGCAAGATAGAGAGGTACAAGGCAGTTGGTAGCAAAAGGGTATACTCAGACCTATGGTGTTGATTATCTGGAAACCTTTGCACCAGTAGCTAAGATGAGTTCAGTTCGTATCCTTTTATCTCTAGCTGCCACCTATTCATGGCCCTTGTTCCAGCTTGATGTCAAAAATGCTTTCCTCAATGGTGACTTACAGGAGGAGGTATATATGGACATTCCAGTGGGCTTTTACGAAAATGTTGGTAAAGGAAAGGTGTGCAGACTTAGAAAATCTCTGTATAGACTGAAACAATCACCTAGGGCTTGGTTTGATAGGTTCAGAGGGGCACTCATCCGTTTTGGATACACACAGACACAGTCTGATCACACTCTCTTTGTGAAGAGGAGAGATGCTTTGGTGTCAATTCTGGTTGTGTATGTGGATGATATAGTGGTGACAGGAAATGATCTGAAGGAGATTGATGATCTCAAAAAATCATTGCATCAAGAATTTGAGATCAAAGATCTTCGTGAGCTCAAATAGTTCTTAGGGATTGAAGTTGCTAGATCCAAGCATGGGATCTTCATTTCATAGAGAAAGTATGTACTTGACCTACTATGAGAGACTGGGAAGCTGGGGACCAAACTAGCAGACACTCCTATTGATCCAAATCACAGAATTAACGGTGTGGATGGTGAATTGGTAAAGGATGTGGGGAGATATCAAAGAATGGTGGGCCAACTACTGTATTTGTGTATGACACGACCAAATATTTCTTATGATGTCAGTGTTGTGAGTTAGTACATGCATGCACCTCGGGTTCAACACAGGGAAGCTATTGAGAGAATACTTGCATATCTGGAAAAGCACCCTGACAGAGGCATTCTTTTTTCAAATCATGAGAATTTGAAGCTAGAATCCTATACAGATGTAGACTGAGCAGGATGCTTAGATGGCAGGAGATCTACATCGGGAGTGTGTACCTTTGTAGGTGGAAACTTGATCTCCCGAAAGAGTAAGAAGCAAGCGGTTGTGGCAAGGTCAAGTGCAGAGGCTGAGTATAGATCCATGGCTCATGGTGTCTTAGAACTTCTTTGGGTTAGATCTCTTTTGAGTGAGATTGGGGTGAAAGAAGAGGAGCCTATGATGTTATACTGTGACAATTAGGCTGCAATCAATATTGCCCACAACCGAATTCAGCATGATAGGACAAAACACATTGAAGTTGATAGACACTTTATAAGAGAAAGGGTAACAACTGGAGAAGTTTGTTTGCCTTATGTCTCTTCAGAGTTGCAGCTGGCTGATGTTCTCACTAAAGGGGTGGCAAGGAACAAGCTTGAACATGATCCACGCAAGTTGGGAATGTGTGACATTTACTCCCAACTTGAGGGGGAGTGTTGAAGATTAATTAGTTTTATGCTGTTTTTCTGAGTAGATGTTTTATGTTAATTGTTAGATAGGAGGTGGGGACCATAGTAGTTATGTGAGTTTTTTTTTTTTTTATTATCTTTCTGAGTGTTATATATGTTGTTTTATGTTTTGCCGCTCTATAAGGGCATAGTTGTCTTTGTACTGTTCTATTATTTTAGTATAAATAATAAGTGAAGGGCGGCCAGATGATTGCTCTCTTTTCTTTTCAACTTCTCTCCTTCTCTTCTTCTCCTTCTCTCTTCAAGAAACTACTTTCTTTCATATTATTTAATTCAGCAGATTTCTACTTACCCTAAAACAACATGGAATTCAACCCCAAAAATCATGTCCGGGCACCCCATAACAAAGTGGGGTAGCAGAAAGGAAGAATGGGCATATATTGAGTGTAGTTCAAAGACTACTACAGGATTCCCATGTACCCTCTTGGTTTTGGGTGGAGGCGGCCAACACTGTTGTGTATCTCATAAATTGTCTTTTGTCATCTGTTTTGAATTACTCCTCTCCTTTTCAATCTCTCTTTCACAAACCCCTAGACTTATCCGAGCTCAGGGTTTTTTGGTTGTACTTGTTATGTCCACCTTCCACCTCATGAAAGCACAAAGTTAACTACACAAGCAGCTTTGTGTGCCTTTATAGGGTACAATTATGAACATAAAGGGTTCCTTTGTTATAATCCTTTGGCTCATCGTCTTAGAATCTCTCGTAATGTAGTCTTTCTTGAAAGTGTGTCCTTTTTTGTACATATTGTGAAATTTCCAGCTCCTTTTATTTCCTTGCTGCACAGTTTTGATTCTACAGGTACCTCAAATATTCCATTGTCACCTCCGCAATTGCTTCAGACCTACTTTAGGAAGCAATGACCTTTTTCAGTCTCCATCCCCCCTTTGCTCCGCCTCTAGTTGTTGATCCGGTCACTCCAGCTACCTTAGTAAGTGTACCTGACCTTCCTCCTAAACCTACTTTACACCGTTCCACTAAAAGTTTTTGTCCACCTAACCGTTATGGTTATTCACCAGGCCATAGCTCCTTTTCTGCTGTTTTATCTACCACAGACATTCCTAGATCTTACTAGCAAGCCGTAGCAGAACCACACTGGAAAGATGCCATGGATTTTGAGATTCGAGCCCTTCTTGAGAATAATACCTGGGACCTGGTCAAAGCTCCACCTGAGACATCTCTCATAGGAAGTTGATGGGTCTATTTTGTGAAACTGAAATCCGATGGCAGCCTAGATAGATATAAAGCTAGGCTTGTTGCATAGGGCTATAAACAGGAATATGGGATATACTATGAGGAGACCTTTGCTCCTGTAGCTAAAATGACCATTGTACAACTTCTGATGGTTGTATCTGCAACTAAACAGTGGACAATCCATCAGAAGGATGTCAAGAATGCTTTTCTCCATGGGGAATTGAAAGAGACAATCTATATGAGGCCCCCTCCAGGATATTTTACAGACCCGCAACTTGTTTGTCGTCTGAAGAAGTCACTTTATGGCCTGAAGCAAGCTCCTAGGGCTTGGTTTGAGAAGTTCAGATCCGTCATCACTGATGTTGGCTTTACCCAGAGTTCTTCCGATTATTCCTTATTCACCTTAAGGTGGAAGCAGGGAGTAACGATATCACTCCTTTATGTTGATGATATACTCATTACAGGGGATGACACAGAAGGAATTTCTAGGCTAGAACAATTACTCAGTAAGTCCTTTAAGATGAAGGACTTGGGGCCTTTGCCATATTTCTTGGGACTTGAAGTGAGCAGAAATTCTCAAGGCCACTTTGTTAATCAACAAAAGTAAGCGACTGATCTTGTTAAACTGGAAAATCTTAGTGACTCTAAGATTGTTGACACCCCACTAGAACTGAACTTGAAACTCAGCAAAGATGATGGTTCTCCTCTTGAAGATCCTACCCTTTATCGCCAGCTAATGGGTAGCTTAATCTATCTCACCATGACTTGGCCAGACATATCTTTTGTTGTTCAGATAGTAAGCCAGTTCGTGTCTTCCCCAAGACAACCACATTTATATGCAATTCATTGGATCATTAGATGTGTGAGGCACACTGTCACACGAGATATTCTTCTCTTCCTCATCCCCTATTAATCTTATGGCCTATGCAGATGCTGATTGGGCTGGATGCCCTGACACCCGACGCTCCACTACTGGCTGGTGTGTTTTCTTAGGCAACTCTCTTATCTCATGGAAGTGCAAGAAATAAGCTATTGTGTCCAAATCTTCCACTGAAGTCTTTTGTGTGTAGTGAGATCATATGGCTTCGGGCTCTTCTATTTGAAATACTTAATGAGCCATCATTATCTGTCCCTCTCTATGTAGACAATATCTGTGCAATAAAAATTGCTTCCAAGTCCGTCCTCCATGAGCGCACCAAACACATAGAAGTTGATTGCCACTTCATCCGCGATCTCCTTCTTGAGGGTACCATATCTCTTCCTCATGTCTCCTCCGGGCTCCAACTAGCAGACTTGTTGACTAAAGCAATGACACGGGCTCGACATCTATTTCTCATGGACAAACTGATGCTTATTCCTAGGCATCAGTTTAAGGGGGAGTGTAGAGACTATGAAATCTAGCCATATGGCTATTTTTGTACTTTTACTCTTCTTTGTTGGATAACTGTTCTTCGTACTATCTTTCTCTTGTACATTAAGGGCAGATTTGTCCTTTTACCTTTTAATATAAATATATCTTTTAGGGTGTCGATTGACACAAGGTGTCACACCCACCATTCGGATGTGTTCTCTTCTCTCTCTCTCTCTCTCTCTCTCTCTCTTCTTTCGAACTGACTCTGACATAATGCCCTTTGGAGGTTGATAATCTACATATTTGCTTAGAGCTCTATGCCTTTTCTGGTTGTTAAATGGCATTATTGTAATACATTCTCTCAGTAAAATGCTCTATTTCTATTTCTTTGTTGTTTTATTATAGTGTCAATTGAATGATTATATATCAAAGTTCCAGTGGGTTTTGAATTCTGATTCATGGTTTTTCCCTATGCCCCAAATTTAGTCAAAAGGAGAATTTTGATTCATGGATAAATTTGTAATCTTTATTGTTTTTGATAGATAAAATGGAATTTCTGTTGATAATAGAGGCAAGAGTAAACACGAGAAAAAGGTTTTTACCAAATGTTGGTCACAACTATTTGGGGTCTTGGGAGGGGTAGATTGGGCATGGTCCTAACCTTTGGCATTTTCTTTTCACACAAAGTGGTGGCCCTTAGAACAAATGTAAACAAGAGACATAAAATCCTCAAAAGAAAAAAGCACAAGTTTGTTAAGGCTACACAGACAGGAGAAAAGTGACAGTGGTCTTCTCCCTAGAACACCTTTTCAATTACACCCAAAATTTACCTTATTAAACTCCTTAAATTTCCTCTAGGATGAGGGAATATAGTGCAAGTGTAAGAAAACTATCCAAGATTGTTCTATTTATATCCATCCAATGCTCCCAAAAGATGGACAAAATGAAACATTGTTATGCCAAAAGACCTTTGTGAGTCTTAAATGACCTCCATGGCCTGTCCTTTTTGAAATGTGAACATTTCCAAATATCTACAGAAATAATATGATAAATAAATATTTTTTTATCTGAAAGAAGAATTTTATTAGATAAGATTGAGAATTACATCAAGGTGGGATGAAAGACCATCCCAATTTAAACGCAAGATTATAAATTTTCCCAAAACATTTGTTGTCTGAAAGCCCCTTATTTAGCTAGAGTATCCACCATCCCATTTTCTGTTCTTCTCACCCATTTAAAAGTAGCAGTTAGCTTCCTTGTTATGCTTTCAATCTCCCAAAAGGTGTCTATAGATCCATGGGATTTGGGTATTACAACTTTTACAAGATATAACCACCTAATAATCCCTCTCCACCTCCGAATGATTGATTCCCAAACTACTTTATGGAGTAAATCCAGCAGTTATGCTGTCAAAGAATTACCATTCTCTACAGGACCTGAATATAAAGCTATCACTTTTCCTTCCAAGTCACGGAAAATACTTCCTAACCCAGCCACACCTTGATTTCCATAAATCTTCCATCAAAGTTAAATTTTATAAAGTTGGTTGCTGGAGGTCTCCAATCCATAACTATTCTTTCCTTCTCTTGAGCTGAGAATGCCACTTCCTTCCAAGTTCTCAAATGTCATTCAGTGAGAATACTTGAAAGGTTTCCAGGGTCTTCACCCAAAGGGTGATTTGTTTTTATAGTGTCTATTCTGGCAGTGGTCTGATGTCAGCAGCTCACCCTCCGAGCAAAAACCAGTAGATAAAGACTTTCCCATGACCTTATAGTTGCTTTGGTACCAAGTTGAAATATCTAAGGTTTTATTGATAAAGAAAACAAGAAGAGGATGGGAAGAGAAGAGAAGAAGAGAGAAAGGAAGTTCCGAATGGAGTACAGAGTTACTATTCACTCTCTCAAACTTGAGATTTTATACTATTGAGAGAAATTGCAAGTAATCCCTCGTATGGGCGCCCAAATACAAAAGAACAAAAAAGTCAAGAATACCCTTGCACCCAAAAAATCTCAACAATAAGGAAGTCAAGGCTATCACCATCATAAAATAGGATTATGTCATTTGCAAACTGCAAATGGGTAAGCACAACCTCAACCCTTCCCACCCTTTAGCCTTTGGTTAAATTGTCCACATCAGCCTTGATAATCAATCTGCTTAGGACCTCATCAATCAAGGTGAATAGGAAGGGGGACAAAGGGTCTCCCTATCTCAAACCTCTCTTAGTTGGGAACACGTTCATAGAAGTCCCATTAATCAAGATTGAATGTTGCACCAAACTTAAGCAATCCTTGATCCACATCCTCAATTGCCTCTCACCCTTCAGGTTTTCACATGATATGCCCATTTTCCATTTGAAGAACTATCTCTTTAAATTTCTATTGGTGCGATTTGTTCTCTGGTGTCAAAATCTTAGTATATGCTTGAGTCTATGATCCATCATGCTAGTCACCTAGGCAAGGAGAGGCTTCTCCTTTAAGCAAGTAGATAGGCCTCCTACTTAGAGAAAAGAACTAAATAAGTTTCAGTTCAAAATAAAAATACATGTAGAGTGGAATGGTCCCCCTCGTCATCATCATCATCATCATTTAAGCCTTAACCCAACTATATGAGGTTGGCTATGGGTCCCACTCTAACTTTAAAACCATGTTGTTAATTTAGTTGAGTCTTCTATTGTACCTGATAAAGTTCAGACCTATGATATTTTTAGGTTCAAAATAATGAATAGAAATAAATACTGGAGAAAGATTAGAATAAAGAGAAGAGAAGAGGAGAAGGTCTGGTTCGAATAAGAGAGTTATCTCTCTAGTTGGCCAGTTCTATTTATAGCTTTCTAAAAATATTGCACAAAGTATATTGTACCCTCACTTAAGTGTGGGACACATCACTTAACTTATAATCTACTTGTAACTACATCAACATATAAAAACAGTGTAAATTGACTATACTACCCCTCAACAGCCAACTCTAACACTCCCCCTCAAGCTAGTGAGTATATGTCATATAGTCCCAGCTTGTTACATATGTAATCTACTCTTCCCTGACTTAACCCTTTAGTAAACAAGTCTGCCCATTGATTTCCTGTATTCACATATGTTGTGCTTATCACTCCACAAAGTACCTTGTCTCTTACAAAGTGATAATCAACTTCTATATGCTTCATTCTTTCATGAAACACAGGATTGGAAGAAATATGAACTACAACTTGGTTATCACAATACATCTTCATAGATGTGTTAATCGAGTACCCCATTTCCTCTAAGATATGTTTCAGCCATACTAGTTCACATGTTGTGTGTGCCATGGTTCTATATTCAGCTTTTACACTGCTTCTTGCTACCATTGTCTGCTTCTTACTCTTCCATGTCACCAAATTGCCCCTAAGAAACGTGCAACACCCTGTAGTGGACCTTCTATTAGATATGGAACCAGCCTAGTTAGCATCAATGTATCCTTCTATTTCAAGGCTCTCTCCACTCTTATATAACAAGCCACGACATGGAGCTTCCTTCAAGTATCGTACAATCCATAGCACCGCATCCCAATGTGGGATTCGAGGATTCTACATAAACTGACTCACTACACTAACTGCAAATGAAATGTCAGGCCGAGTGATGGTTAGGTAGTTCAACTTTACCAACCTCCTATACCTTCTAGGATCTTCAAACTCATAACCCGCATCACTACTCAACTTGACATTGGTTCCGTGGGTGTTTCAGCTAGTCTGGCACCGAACAACCTTGTCACCTCTAGCAGATCAAGAACATATTTCCTCTGACATAGATTAATACCATGTTTGGATCTTTCTACCTCTATCCCTAAGAAGTATCTTAATTTTCCAAGGTCCTTTGTCTGGAAGTGATCATGTAAGAAGGTCTTTAACCTATCAATCCCTAACTTGTCGCTTCCAGTGATAACAATATCATCTACATATACCACCAATAAAATCTTTCTAGCACTGGACTGATAGCTAAATACGGAATGATCGACCTGACACTATTTCATGCCAAATTTCTTTACCACCTCACTGAATCTGCCAAACAATGCATGAGGAAACTATTTAAGCCCATAAATAGCCTTCTTGAGTCTACACACCTTACCATCCTCCCCCTGAGAAACAAACCCTAGTGGTTGTATATAGTAGCAAAGCCCATAAAAATGCATTCTTGATGTCAAGCTGAAACAAAGGCCAATCATATATAGTAGCAAGGGAGGTCAAAACACGTACAGAGCCAATCTTGGCAATTGTGGAGAAAGTGTTTGTATAATCTATACCATACATCTATGAATAACCTTTAGCAACCAACCAGGCTTTCAACCGCTCAACACTCCCATTAGGTAAAAACTTAATAGTGTACACCCACTTACAACTGACAACATGCTTACCAGGCGGAAAAGTGGTAAGTTCCCACATATGATTATGAGCTAAGGCTGCGCCACCCTGGAGAAGTAGGTGCTTCGTAGACATCCGTAGGAATAGAAACAGAGGATAATAGGGAAACAAACTGGTGATGGGAAGTAGAAAGGTGAGATACAAAGGCATAATTAGATATGGGATGAAGAGTGGAACTACGTTTACCTTTCCGCAATGCGATAGGGAGATCAAGGTCAGAAACAAGGGTTGAGGCTGACGGATCTGTCGACAATGACAAAGCTAGAGGAGGAGCTGGTACATGACAATGCGTATACACTTGCTGGATTGGTGGTCGTTCAATAAGAAGTGGCACTGGAGGTGAAGACTTGGTCACAATTGGAACAAGAGGAATGTGGTCCTCCACGAGAACTTGAAGTGGAGGTGGAGGAAGAACAAATGCATTTGACCCAAAAAAAATAACAAACTCAAAGAATGTAACATCGAGACACACAAAAGAACACTGGGAACTGGGGTTATAACACATATAATCTTTCTGAGTCATGGAATAACCAAGAAAGATGCACTTAGTGGATTGAGCATTTAATTTATCCATCCCAGGCCCAAGATTATGGATGAAACACGCACACACACACACACACACCCCAAAACCATGGGGGAAAGAGAGAAAGGGGACAAAGCAGGAAATAAAACAGAAAACGGAGAATGACCTTCAAGGATAAACATGGGAATGTGGTTAATAAGGAAACAAGATGTAAGCACAACATCACTCCAAAAGTGTTTGGGAACATTTATATGGTGCAAAAGGGACTGAGCAGTTTCCAAAAGGTGGCGGTTCTTTCTTTTAGCCACCCATTTGTTGAGGGGTGTAGGTACACGAGGTTTGATGGATGATGCCATGTTTTTCCAAATATTCTTGAAATTGTGTATAAAAGTATTCTTGGCCATTCTCAAAATGAAGAATCTTAATGTGTGCACCAAATTGATTGCGAATCGCAGCATAAAATTTTTGAAAAATGGTAAGCAATTCACTCCTTTCCTTCATAAGGTAAAGCCATGCCATCCTTGAATATTCATCAACAAAAATTACTAAGTACTTGAAACCATTATATGAAACCACTCTATTCGGACCCCAGATGTCCGAATGGACTAAAGAAAAATGACTCAATAGACGACTATCAACCCTAGGACTAAAGGGAACACAATGATGTTTCCCGAATTGACACATCTCACAATCTAAAGTAGAAAGATGACTCAACAATGGAACAAGTAACTTAAGTGCTTTGAGGGACAAATAACCAAGTCTGTAGTGCCACTAAAGAGGAGAAAGAGATGTCTGAAGGGCTATTGTCGAGCCACCTCCATCAAGATAATATAGTCTACGAACTTCATGCCCTTCACCAATCTTCATTCCCCATCTTGAGATCCTGAAAAACACAAGATGAAGGGTAAAATGTGATAGTGCAATTAAGAGACTTGGTCAATTTACTATTAGACATAAGGTTAAAGGGAAACTTGGGAACATACAAAACAGAGGATAGGGATAATGAATCTATGTCAACGTTACCAACACCACATATGGAAGATGTGGAGGACTGAGAAAGTGAGGAAAACACACCTGGAGTCCTAGTCATATGATTGGAAGCTCTAGAATCGATAATCCAATGGGAAGGTTTAGATGCTAGATAAGCCATACCTAAGTATGCAAGGGTAGCCATGTTCTATTGAGATGTAGCCTAAATAAACTTCTCATACTCATCATGTGGGAGAATCATCATCTTCTTTTCGAAGGCATCCGTAGATGTAGGGGGTATCTGATCAGTTTGTTGGGTTTCCTGTCTCAAACCATCACCAGTAGTCACTGCATGATTTGCCTAGGTTGACGGTGGGCCATGTAGATCATAACAATAGTTGATAGTATGTCCCTCCATACCACAATGTGTACACACCTCCTCGGACCATTAATACGTCCTCTACTATGGGCTTCTCCTGAATCTTGACCTCTAATACGACCACCACCATGACTATATATGGGTCCACCACCACCATGACCATACATGGGTCCACCACCACCACCATGACCAGGCTGAACCTCTTGGATTCCTCCTCTACTTCCACAGCCTCCCCCTCTTGTTATTGCAAACACAGACCTATCTGATATAGTGGAGTTCTCCGTAGGTCCAACTGAGATCCTCTGGAGACGGGAAAACCCCTCTTCAAGAGAGGGAAGAGTAGACACACCTAGTATCTTTGCTCTCACCGGTTTATATTCAGACTTTAACCCTACTAAGAATCTAGTGACATCCAACAGCTCCCTCTCTTGTTGCTGAACCTTGACATCAGATGTAAGGGGGTGATACATTCAACTCATTCTGAAGATTTCTCATTCTAGCATAATATTCCTCAAGACTTTGATTATCCTATTGTAGATTAAAATACTCTTGGTATAATTAGTAAACTCTAGTTGTGTTGTCTTGTCCAGAATAAAGCTTCTTTGCATGATTCCAAACCTCCTTGGTTGTATCTAAGAACATAAAGTTTACACTGACCTTGGGTTCCATACTATACCATAACCATGTCATAATCTGTGCATCCTCTTGCTCCCTCTCATCGTACCCCTGATTGTCATCTGAGGGTTTACCTTCCTTCACATGCTTCACTTTCTTCTTAGCTTTCAGAAAAACTTCAACAGATTTAGCCCAAGGCACATAATTCTCACCATTTAGTTTGATAGATGTCATCTGCACATTCAGATAATTAGAGGGAACCATTACACTAGACTTTCCTTCACTGCTGTCTCCCATGGCTGCTAAAAAAACTATCACTAGTCTGTCACTCCACTTCACTAAAGAATCACAACACTACACCCCAACAGCTTATTATTGTTAGAGTACCTACGGTCACAAGTTTCAGCAACAAAACTCATTGCTGTCTCCCACTTTCAGCACCATAAACCACCAAAATACACCTCACATACATAGTATTAGGTTCTGCAGCACATCAAAATCTATTCCCCCCTATAACACTCATGCAACCTACCTATTTGAACACCCCCCCCAAATCAGACTTGTGCTATCATTCAACTACACCACTGAAACCGGCCCTCTTCAAATTGTGTTAGAGTTGACTAAACAGGGGTATTTCAGTCTTTTCAATCTAAGTAATGTATTAGTTATATGCCTTCTATCTAGACAGGGACATTTCTGTCTTTGTATACTTATTTACCAAGCTTAAATATATGGTCAACTGGGTTAGACTCTTAAATATATGATCAACACTATTCTCTTTGTCTTCTTCTTCTTCTTCTTCTTCTCCTTTCTCTCTCTTATCAGTTCGGCAGAATACTAATGAAGAAAACTGAAGAGAGGAGAGCTTGAGAGTTCAGCAATGAGGGTCTGAGAATGAGAGTTTCGAACTTGCACTCTCTCAGCACCCTAACACTATTTTATTAAGATATATTTGAATAATTACAAGGAGGCTCTTAGTTGGGCAAGAATTTACAAAGAACTTAATATAGACAGGATGGGCCCCGAATAAGGCCCATTATAGAAAAACATAAATAACAAGAAAGAATAAACAACCTATGGGCCATTCGGCCCATCTTCTCTACACTCCCCCTCAAGCTGAGCATAGATGTCAATCATGCCAAGCTTGCTGGTATCATGCTGAAATTTTGCCTTGGGAATGCCTTTGGTGAGAAAATCTGCCAACTGTCCTTCAGATGTGATGAAAGGAAGACACACTTCACCCGAAGAGACCCTTTCCCTAATGAAGTGTCGATCAACTTCAATATGCTTGGTTCTATCATGTTGCATTGGGTTGTGAGCAATGTTGATGGCAGCCTGATTATCACAGTACAACATCATTGGCTTGTCATATTCAACTCCAAGTTCTTCCATCAATGATTTTAGCCATAATAATTCAGAAACTCCATGTGCCATGGCCCTATATTCTGCTTCAGCAGAAGACCGAGCAACAACCGATTGTTTCTTGCTTCTCCAAGAAACAACATTACCGGCCACCAAGCTGCAATACCCAAAAGTAGATCTTCTGTCATCAATGTTTCCGGGCTAGTCAACATCGGTGTAGGCTTCAAGTTTCATATGACCATGCTTGGCAAACAGAATACCCTTTCCTGGGGAGCCCTTCAAATAACATAGGATTCTCTCTGCTGCTGCCATATGAGTGTCTCGGGGAGCATGCATGAATTGGCTAATGCAATTGACTGCATATGCAATATCTGGCCGAGTCATGCATAGGTACAAAAGTTTCCCAAGAAGTCTCTAAAAGATTCCTTTGTCTTCTAACAATGTCCCTTCTGAGGCTGAGAGTTTATGACTCATATCAATAGGAGTAGCAACTGGTCTAGCACCCATCTTTCCAGTCTCAGAGAGCAAGTCAAGAACATACTTCCTTTGGGAGATAAGAATCCCATCCTTGGATCGAGCCACTTCTATGCCAAGAAAGTATCTCAATTCCCCCAAATCTTTAATCTCAAACTCTGTATGGAGAAAAGATTTTAGATCATGAATTCCTGAAACATCATTACCAGTCACTACAATATCATCTACATACACAATGAGGTATACAGCCAGAGGTCCACTCCCTTTCATATCAGTTCCATACATCCTTGGAGGAAGAGACATATAAACCTGAAATGCATTCTTCACATCCAATTGATAATGGGGCCAGTCAAAGTGAGCAACTAAAGATAGAAGAACCCTCACAGATGTCATCTTGGCAACAGGTGCAAAGATCTCTAAATAATCAATCCCATATGTCTGTGTATAGCCTTTTGCAACCAGCTTGGCCTTGTACCTTCAATGGTGCCATCAGCTCGGTATTTGATAGTAAAGACCCACTTGCAACCGACTGGATCCTTCCCTTCAGGCAAATCCACCACTTTCCATGTGTCATTCTTGTGTAGGGCATCGATTTCAGATCTCATAGCATCCCTCCATTCTGGAATCTTAAGAGCTTCTGACACAGACCTAGGAATAGGATGAGAAGCAACAGAAGAGAGATAGGCAAAGTATGAAGGTGAAAGCAAACTGTAAGAAAGGTGCTTGGAAATGCAGTGTGCAGTGCACTTCCGTTTTCCTTTCCTAACAGCAATGGGAATATCAAGGTCAAGGAAGGATGAATCCAAAGGTGCTAAAATAGTACCTGTTGTCTCTTCTGTGACTAGAAGTATATGAGGCTCATGTGTTGTAGGAGAAACAACCTGCACATTTCTGGATCTTTGCCTTTCATACACCTTGGGATTGAGGATAGGACGAGGAGGTAGAGTACTAGGACAAGGAGAATGGAACGACTGATCCACCCTTGATACATTTGAAGGAGAAGCAGACACATCAAGAGACTCAACAGGGACAGGAAGAGGAAGAGCAAACACCTGTGACAAATCCTCCCCCTGTGGACAATGTCCTTCTGGAGAGGAACCATAAAAGGGGGAAAACTCATCAAAGGTGACATCCATTGAGACATACCGATTGCCAGACTTTGGATCAAAACAACAATAACCCTTCTGTGTGGGGGAATAACCAAGGAAGATACACTTTTGAGCTTTGGGTTCCAATTTATGCCTTTGGACACTTGGAACATGTACATAACAGGTGCAACCAAAGACACGAATAGGAACAGGAAAAAGGTCCTTGTCCGGATGAAGAAGATTGAAGGGAGACTTAAACCCCAAAACCCTGGATGGCATACGGTTTATAAGGTAGGTAGCAGTAAGAACAGCATCACCCCAAAACCTGGTAGGAACATGTGAGGCAAATAAGATACTTCTTGCAACTTCAACAATATGCCTATTTTTCCTCTCAGCAACCCCATTCTGTTCTGGGGTCCTAGCACATGAGCTTTGATGAATAACCCCCTTGTCATAGAGATAACAGGATAGGTTTTTCTCAAAGTATTCTTTTGCATTGTCAGATCTGAAGATTTTAATCCTGGTATCAAATTGGGTTAGAACAAATTCATGGAATTGTTTTACAAGTCTTGGAACTTCATCACGGGATTTCATCAGGAATATCCAAGTGAACCGAGAAAAGTCATCAATAAACAGGATAAAATATTTGTAGCCACCCATGGAGGGTAAGTGGTAAGGCCCCCACACATCAGAATGCACAATATTAAAAGGAAAAGAAGATCTTTTATTGCTCAAAGGATAATTGTTTCTACAATGCTTTGACAATTCACAAGACTCACAATGAAGACTGGACAAACTAATTCCCTTAAACAGTTCAGGGAATAGATGACTCAAGGCAGAAAAAGACAGATGACCAAAACGACGATGACACAACATAATCCGACTAACTGACTCTGAAGAGACAGATCCGAGAGCAACATTCCCAAGATGATCGGTGCATTGTCCCGGAGTATCAAGCAGGTATATTCCGTTCGCCTCATGGCCACACCCAATCACCTTCTGAGACTCCAGATCCTAAAAAACACAGTAGGAAGGAAAAAAGGTTACACAACAGTTTAGTGACTTGGTTAAACTACTCACAGACAACAGATTTGTATTTAGTTTAGGTACATGGAGGGTAGAAGGTAGGAACAAGGAATCCGTAGCCTTGATGGTTCCCTTACTAGAGATAGGGGCAAGTGAACCATCAGCTAAAGTGATTTTATCACATCCAAGAAGCAAATCATATGAAACAAACAAGGTAGACAAATTGGTCATATGGTCAGAAGCACCTGAGTCAATAATCCAAGGGATCTTGAGATTACCTGAAGTGGTAGCATGATTGGCAGAAGCCCTTATACCTGAATGAGCAAATGCTGAAGCAGTAGAATTTCCTGAAGGGTTGGAAGGAGAGGTCACATCACTCAGCTGACTGATCATCTTCCCAAACTTTTCATATTCTTCTCTCATGGCTGCCAACTGTGCAGAAGTAGACATCTCTTCACTATCTGGCCCGGCAACTACATTTGCACTTCCTGATCTTTTACTATCATGTTTTTTCTGAAACCGAATGGGAACAAGATTAGGATGTAATTTCCAGCACTTGTCTTTGGTGTGCTTCGGCTTCTTGCAGTACTCACATATAACTTCTTTCTTTCCTATGCCACCAGAAGTTCCAGCATTCCCTTTAGGTTTAATCCCCATATTGGCAAAGTGATCATTAATATCAGCCCCTTGAACCTGGACAACCCTTCTGCTCTCTTCACTACTCACCAATGCATAAGCTTGTGACAAAGAGACACACTCCTTGGAAAGAATATTCTGTTTTGTGATATCATATTCTGGGTTTAGTCCAGTTAAGAACTCAAATACCCTGTTCCTTTCAACCAATTTTCTGTAGGTCTCTGCATCATTGGTGGTGTCCCAAGTTACAGTTTCTATTAGGTCAATTTCTTGCCATAGGGACTTCAGGGTTGAGAAATATACAGCAAGAGGTTTCTCCCCTTGCCTTAAATTCTTTACATCACTTCTCAATTTATATGCCCGAGCCACATTGAGTTTTTGGGAATAGGTTTCTGCAACACTGTCCCAAATTTCTTTTGCTGAATTCATCCATAGGTAGTGTTGGCTGATTTGTGGCTGCATTGAGTTCACAAGCCACCCAATGACAGTGTAATTTTCTTGCATCCACTTCTCGTAGGATGGATCATCTTCTGGGGGAGCCTTCTTAGTCCCGGAAATGAACCCCCACTTTCCTCTACTACATACATGAATCTTTACTGATTGTGACCATGCCAGATAATTAGTTCCATCTAGTTTAACTGTGGTCACAGTCAATAAGGAATAACTTGGAGTCCCCTGAACCAGTCCATATTCAACACCACTTTTGTTTTCAAACTCTGAGGAGTACATCATGTAAACACTCCAAATATGATTTCAGATGACTTCTACAAGTATACTGAATGAGGACAAGCAATTACAGAGTTCAACCGACCACAAGAAGGTAACACACTGAGTTCAGCCAACCACAAGAAGGCAATACACTGAGTTCAGCCTTCAAGAAGTAAACAGAAACTTCTAGGCACTCAGCCGAAGTACCTTTTCAAATCTGGACTTCAAGGTAAATACCACTTGGTATTGCTGAAATAGCCCTTTTTACAAACACAGTGTGGGCAATAGAGACAACCCCACTGTCAAAAAAGAAAAAAGGCCTCAAGAACAGTTCGTACAACCCCCAAAAACAGCCAAATATAAGTAACAATCCACAGCCTTGTTACAAGGATGTTTCAGCAGTTTTGACAGTCCAAGAAGGAGTGAAAAAACAGCCTAGAAATTTCTGGGTTAAACCAGATTCAATGGCAGCCGAAGGTAGTACAGAACAACCAGAGTTTTCGGACACTTCAACAGTCCAAACACAGCCGAGAGTAATACAGAACAACCAGAGATTTTCGGACACTTCAACAGTCCAAACACAGTCGAAAGTAATACAGAACAACCAGAAAACTGAGCACAACTTACAGTTCTAGCTTCAAAACAGAACCGAGCTGTTCCCCTTCCTTTTTTTTCTCTGATTCTTCCTGGCCACCGAACCACTTCTCCAAGAGATTCTAGTCTTGGGCACTTCCAATGACCTCCAAGAATCAAGCAATACGAGCCTAAGCTTCCAGCCCTAGAATATTGAGGTTCGGGTATGCTCTGATACCATGAAGAAAACTGAAGAGAGGAGAGCTTGAGAGTTCGGCAATGAGGGTCTGAGAATGAGAGTTTCGAACCTGCACTCTCTCAACACCCTAACACTATTTTATTAAGATATATTTGAATAATTACAAGGAGGCCCTTAGTTGGGCAAGAATTTACAAAGAACTTAATATAGACAGGATGGGCCCAGAATAAGGCCCATTACAGAAAAACATAAATAACAAGAAAGAATAAACAACCTATGGGCCATTCGACCCATCTTCTCTACAACTAACATGGTATCAGAGTGCCACTAATAAAAGTCGACTGCAGCCTTCTTCTTCTCCCTTCCTTCTTTCTTTTCCATTTTTTTTTTTGGTGTGAGAAATCTGGGTTAGAAGACTGCGGGGAAACCCAGGCTTCTGCAGCAACATCTAGGGATTCGGTGGGTTAACTTCTGGTGACAGTAGATGAGTGTAGCAGTTTGAGTGAACAGATTTTTTTTGTGTGTGGACTACTGTCACTATGCGTGACAACTGTGGTGGTCGAGTAGGTGCAGTAGTTGTGATCTGAACCCTCTATGTTTTTAAATCTGCTTGTTCGCAGATCAGTGGTGTTCAAAGTGGTCGAATGCATGCTAGGGCAAGCTCGTGGTGATTATAAGTGTGCTGGTGTGGTAGTTGAAGAATGTAGAGAAGATGGGCCGAATGGCCCATAGGCTGTTATTCTTTCTTACTGTTTATGTTCCTTTCTGTAATGGGCCTTATTCTGGGCCCATCCTCTTCTATGTTATGTTCTTGTAATTTCTTGCCCAACCAAGGGCCCCCCTTGTAATTATTCAAAACTAACTTAATGAAATAGTGTTAGGGTGTTAGAGGGAGAGTGAAGTTCGAACCTCTCATACTCTAACCCTCTTTGCTGCCATCTCCCTCTTCATCTTCTACTCAATAGAAGCAATCTTCTCTGCAGTTTTTGATTCCTTTTGATTTCTACATCTATCCTAAACAGTCCCACACTCTCAAGGACTGTTTTTCTTCTTGATATCAGAGCAGGCCTGAACTTGGCTTGGCTCTCATGTGGGTGTAGTCCAGCCGACTGCATGAGGGTGTTCTAGGGCTGGAAGCTTCAGCTTGTTCGCCTGATTCTTGGAGGTCATTGGAGGGTGCCCAAGACTCTAATCTCTTGGAGAGTGGTTCGGTGACCAGGAAGAATAAGAGAAATGGACTGTTCGGTTCCTGATTTGGAGCTCAAATCAGAGATTGATGAGATTGTAAGTTGCACTCAGTTATTCCTGAGTCATATTTCTGTTTTGGGGACTATTGAAGTGTTCGAAGTTCCCTTGAAACTGTACAGCTGTTCGGCTGTGGTTAATCTGGTTTAACCCAGAGATTTCTGGGTTGGTTTTCTTCCTTTTTTGGACTGTCAAGCTGTCAAAACCTCTTTGGATTCAGTGGTGCGAGTTCTTGCTTCTGTTTGGTTGTTTTTTGGACCTGTACGGACTGCTTCTGAGGTGTTTCTCACTTGTTGACAGTGGGGTCTTCTCTGCTGCCCACATATTGTTCGTAAAAAGGCCCCTTAATCACTACGGACTGTTTTTTTGCTCTTTTTAGGGCACTTGTTGGTGAGTACCTAGAATCCCTGATTAGAAAAGGTACTTCAATTGGGTACACAGTGCTTGGAGGTCTGTTGATTACTTCTTGAAGGCTGAACCAAGCCATTTAGTGTCTCGTGTAGACAACAAGGTTCTGCTGCCAGGCTTGGTTCTCACAACTTCCGGGTGTGGTTTGGCCTTGTGTATTGCTGTGTTTGAGGCTGATTTAAAACACTCCTAGCTCATCCTCATTCAACACACTAGTAGAAGTTGACTGAATCCCTATTTGAAGTGTTTACATGATGGACTTCTTAGAGAATGAGAGTAAGAATGTTGCTGAATTTGGACAAGTTCAGGGAACTCCAGTTGATTCTTTATTGACTGTGACCACAGTTAAGCTGGATGTTACCAACTATCTGGCATGGCCACAATCGGTAAAGATTTATATATGTAGTAGAGGAAAGTGGGGGTTTATCTCCAGGAGCAAGAAGGCTCCCCTAGAGGATGATCCATCCTATGAGAAGTGGATGCAAGAGAATTACACTGTTATTGGGTGGCTTGTGAACTCAATGCAGCCACAGATTAGACAACATTATCTATGGATGAATTCAGCAAAGGAAATCTGGGACAGTGTTGCAGAAACCTATTCCCAAAAACTAAATGTGGCTAGAGCCTATAAATTGAGAAGTGATGTGAAAAATTTAAGGCAGGGGGAGAAATCCCTTGCTGTATACTTCTCAACCCTGAAGTCTCTGTGGCAAGAAATTGATCTAATAGAAGCTGTAACTTGGGACACCACCAATGATGTAGAGACCTACAGGAAACTAGTTGAAAGAAACTGGGTGTTTGAGTTCTTAACCGGACTAAACCCAGAATATGACATCACAAAACAGAATATTTTATCCAAGGAAAGTGTCTCATTGTTACAAGCCTATGCTTTGGTGAGCAGTGAAGAAAGCAGAAGGATGGTCTAGGTTCAAGGGGTTGGTATTAGTGATCACTTTGCGAATATGGGGGTTAAACCCAAAGGAGTTGTGGGGGCTCCTAGTGGCTCTGGAAAGAAAGAAGTTGTATGTGAATACTGCAAGAAACCAAAGCACACCAAAGACAAGTGTTGGAAATTACATCCCGATCTTGTTCCTATTCGGTTTCAGAAAAAACAAGATAGTAGAAGGATAGGGAGTGCAAATGTGGCTGCTGGTCCAGATACTGAAGTTGAGTCTGCTTGTGCACAGTTGGCAGCCATGAAAGCAGAGTATGAAAAGTTTGGGAAGATGATCAGTCATCTCGAGGGTGTAACTTCTTCTTCTAACCCTTCAGGAAATTCAGCTCCTTCTGCATTTGCTCATTCATGTATAAGGGCTTTTGCTAATCATGCAACCACTTCAGGTAATCTTAAGATCCCTTGGATTATCGACTCAGGTGATTCTGATCATATGACCAACCTTTCTACTTTGTTCATTTCATATGATTTGCTTCCTGGACGTGATAAAATCACCTTAGCCGATGGTTCTCTTGCCTCTATTTCTGGCAAGGGAACCGTCAAGGCCACAGATTCCTTGTTCCTATCTTCTGCCCTTCATGTACCTAAACTAAATACAAATTTGTTATCTGTAAGTAGTTTCACCAAGTCATTAAATTGTTGTGTAACCTTCTTTCCTTCCTACTGTGTTTTTCAGGATCTGGAGTCTCAGAAGGTGATTGGAAGTGGCCATGAGGCGAACGGAATATACTTGCTTGATACTCCGGGACAATGCTCTGATCAGCCTGGGAATGTTGCTTTTGGGTCTATTTCTTCAGAGTCTACTAGTCGAATTATGTTGTGTCATCGTCGTTTGGGTTATCTGTCTTTTTCTGCTTTAAGTCATCTATTCCCTGAACTGTTCAAGGGAATTAGTGTATCTAGTCTTCATTGTGAATCTTGTGAGTTATCAAAGCATTGTAGAAACAATTATCCTTTGAGCAATTAAAGATCTTATTTTCCTTTTAATATTGTGCACTCTGATGTGGGGGGGGGGGGCTTACCACTTACCCTCTATGGGGGGCTACAAATATTTTATCTTGTTTATTGATGACTTTTCTCGGTTCACTTGGATATTCCTGATGAAATCTCGTGATGAAGTTCCAAGACTTGTAAGACTATTCCATGAATTTGTTCTAACCCATTTTGATACCAGGACTAAAATTTTCGGATCTGACAATGGAAAAGAATATTTCGAGAAGAGCTTATCCTGCTATCTCTCTGATATGGGAGTTATTCATCAAAGTTCTTGTGTTAGGACCCCAGAACAGAACGGAGTTGCTGAAAGAAAAAATAGGCATATTGTTGAAGTTGCAAGAAGTATTTTGTTTGCCTCACATGTTCCTACAAGATTTTGGGGTGATGTTGTTCTCACTGCTACCTACCTCATAAACCGTATGCCATCCAGGGTTTTAGGGTTTAAGTCTCCCTTCAATCTTCTTCATCCGGACAATGACCTTTTTCCTATTCCTCTTTGTGTCTTTGGTTGCACCTGTTACGTACATGTTCCAAGTGTCCAGAGACATAAATTTGAACCAAAAGCCCACAAGTGTATCTTCCTTGGTTATTCCCCCACACAGAAGGGTTATTGTTGTTTTTGTGAGCTTGAGAGCTGTACTCGAAGTAGAGGAGAGGAGAAGAACACCACTGATATGCTGTGAATGTCGAACTGTACTAGCCAGTTGACCATGCTATTATTTATATTTGAATGTAGTACATTGATACATGTAATTACTGGAATGCCCCTGATTAGTGATGGGACACCCAATTAACTTAAAACATTAAATTGGCTTAGGCCCATTAACACAGGCCCAGTTACAGGATAACTTAAACTTAAGTATGGGCTAATAAGAACTCTTATCAGCCGAACACTCATACAAAGAGACTTCATTCTAACATTCTAACACTCCCCTTCAAGCTAAGCATGGATATCAATCATGTTTAGCTTGCCAAGTATGTCCCTGAACTTTGTTGCTGCCTGCCCTTTAGTCAATACATCTGCAATTTGCATCTCTGATGGAGTATAAGGCACACAGAGCTCTTCCGAGACAATTCTCTCTCTGACAAAGTGTCGATCAATTGCAATATGTTTTGTCCTGTCATGCTGCACGAGATTGTTGGCAATGTTGATAGCAGCTTTATTATCACAATTCAGCCTGAGAGGACCCTCAACCTTAATGCCAAGCTCATTAAGAAGAGTTCTGAGCCATAAGAGTTCAGTAACCCCGTGTGCCATAGCTCGGTATTCTGCTTCTGCACTTGATCTAGCCACAACATTCTACTTCTTACTGTGCCATGTGACCAGGTTTCCTCCCAAGAATGTACAGTAACCTGAGGTTGATTTTCTGTTTCCAACAGACCCAACCCAATCTGCATCAGTGTAGGCTTCAATTTCAAGTCTGCTGTTTTTCATGAATAGAATTTCTTTCCCTAGGCAAGTCTTCAAGTACCCGAGAATTCTTTCCACTGCTCTCATATGAGGAATCTTTGGTGAGTGCATGAATTGACTCACAACATGCACTGCATAGGCAATGTTTGGCCGAGTAAGGGATAAGTATATCAGCTTTCCTACCAATGGTTCGGTTCTATTGGAGTGTCTGCTGGCTTGCACCCCATCATGCCTGTTTCCTCTAGGAGATCTAACACATATTTCCCCACTGACATATGTAGATTCCTTCTCTTGATCTAGCAACTTCAATCCCAAGAAAATATCTCAGATTTCCCAGGTCTTTGATCTCAAATTCTGAAGCTAAGAACTCCTTCAGCCTTTTCATCTCTTCCACGTCATTTCTGGTAATCACCATATCATCCACATAAACAATGAGTGTCGTAAGTTTGTCATCCTGTCTCCTTGTAAACAATGTATGATCTGCACTGCTCTGAGTGTACCCCACTTTCTTCATGGCCATACAAAGTTTCTCGAACCATGCCCGGGGAGATTGCTTCAAACCATATAATGCTTTCCTTAGTTTACACACCTTCTTTCCAACATCATAGCCTGGTGGGGGTTCCATGAATACCTCTTCATGAAGATCACCATTTAGGAAGGTATTCTTCACATCCAGCTGGAGTTCCCAAGAGAAATTTGCTGCTAGTAACAGTAGAACCCTGATTGTGTTGAGCTTTGCTACTGGGGCAAAGGTTTCTTTGTAGTCAATTCCTTCCTTTTGTGTAAATTCCTTTGCCACAAGTCTGGCCTTGTACCTCTTGATTGACCCATCTTCCCTGTGCTTTACTGTGAATACCCACTTGCACCCAACAATGCCTTTCCACCTTGGATTAGATGCCGCCTCTGAGTACTTGGTGTTAGAATGTTAGAGTTATGTTCGGCTGATAAGAGTTCTTATTAGCCCATTCTTATGTTTAACTTATCTTGTAACTGGGCTTGTGTTAATGGGCCTAATCCTGTTTAATGATTTAAGTCATCTGGGTGTCCCATCACTAATCAGGGGCATCCCAGTAATTTCTTGTACCTTGTACTATATTCATCTATAAATAAAGAACTGGTCGACTGGCTAGTACAGCTCGACATTCTCTTCTTTTCTGTCATTCTCTTTTCTTCCTTGCTACTTCGAGTATAGCACTTCAGATTACATGGTATCAGAGCATTAGCTCCTTCCTGGTTTCAGCAGGCGCACTCTCTTCTCTTGCTGTCTTTTCATCTTCTCTCTTCCTTTTCTGGGTTGTTGCAGTGAAGACCTAGGAGTGTAAGAGAGTAAAGCAAGTTCGAACCTAGGGTTTCTCTTGGTTGTAGGACTCAAGAGAAGTAAGACCCAGAAGTAGATGTCCTACTAGATTATCTCCAGCAAAGAGTAGCTATTGGGCTACTAAGAGAGGTCTGTATAGGACAGACCTAGTTGAGGACTGATTTCAGCAGTCCTAGCACTAGCCAAAAGAGGGAGAGCTTCCTCTACAGTTGCAGCTTCGTCCTCCAGCAAGACTTGCGCAGAACAAGTGGTAAAGACTTAGCCTTCTCTACAGTTGCAGCTTCGTGCCCCAGCAAGACTTGGGCAGAACTGTGGTAACTTCAGTTACAGATTCTCTTCAGGTCGGTTATCAGTCCTACTTTGTGAACTTCAGTTACTGCACTGCACAGTTACTTCAAGTTGCACAACAAGCCCTAACTGAAGTAACTTCAGTTACTAGCACTGTGAACTGGTTCAATTAGCAGCCCTGTACTTGCTACTTCGGTTATCAGTACTGAACTGGTTCAGTACCCGAACTGTGAACACTTCTACCAGCACGGTGAACACTGTAACCACTTCGGCCAGTCCTAAACAGAATCAACTACAGCACTGTGAACAACTCCTGGACTGAAGTCAAGATGTCCTCACTATCCGGTGAAGTTTCCTCTAGAGATAACAGACCTGTTACAAGGTCCTCAAACCTGGAAAACCCTAATCTGCACAGCTTGCAGATTACAAGTGTGCTGCTAGATGAGTATAACTTCAGAGTGTGGTCTGTCTCAGCAATGCTGTTCATTACCTCTCGTGACCGCACAGGCTATTTGGATGGAGACAAGAAACAACCAGAAATTGGCAGTCCTGAATACACCGTGTGGCGTAAGGAAAATGCCACAGTCATGTCTTGGTTGCTGGCCTCTATGACTCCTAGGGTGGCCAGAACTGTTCATCACTTCCCCACAGCTGCTAAACTTTGGGAGAAAGTATCTAAGACATATGGCCAGAAAAAAGAACAATGCTAGAATTTACAGGCTGAACCAAGACATTGCAGCCCTAAGGCAAGGAGACATGTCCGTGGCAACCTACTTTGCAACACTGGAAGGCCTCTGGGAAGAGCTTGACCACCATTTGATTTTGGATTGGGAAAATGCTAATGAAAGGAGAGGCATGATAAGCAGATTGAGGAGGGCAGAGCCTTCAAGTTTCTGGCAGGTCTTGACCCTGTATATGAAGGTATAAGGTCACAGATTCTAGGGAGAGACGAATTACCTGAGCTTCACCATGTCTACTACCTGGTGAGGAATGAAGAAGTAAGGAGAAAGGAGATGCAAGTTGACTCCCAGACACAGTCAACAGAACAACCTGGAGAACATTCAGCCTTAGTCTCCACTAAGGGGAATAGATTTTCAGACAAGAAGTCCCTCAAGTGTACACATTGTGGTGGTGAGAAACACACAAAGGAGAAATGTTGGGTCCTGTACCCTCATCTGAAGCCAGCTGCTCTGAGAAAGGACAAAAGGCAACAGAAGGGCCACACAGCAAGTGGGAATCTTGCCACCAACAACAGTAGTGACAACTCACAGAGTATTCAGACAGTGTCATCTTCCACCGCAAGGCAGGCTGCCGACTCCTCTGGACCAAGTACTTTGGGCTTCACAGCTAGTGAGGTAGAGGTTCTCAGTCGGGCATTAGCCCGTCTGAAGAACAATTCTTTAGCTTCCACCTCTCTTGCCAAATCAGGTACAGCCTCTACATTTAGTGCATCTAGTTCCTTTAATTCTACCTCTTGGGTGATTGATTCCGGAGCCACTGACCATATGACACATATGTCCTCCTTATTCTCCACATATCATTTGTTGTCTGGCCAGGATAAGATGAGAGTAGCTGATGGGTCCCTCTCCACCATCTCTGGAAAGGGGGTGGTTGACCTAAGCAAGGATCTCTCTCTTAAATCAGTCCTACATGTTCCTAGTCTTACCTCAAATCTGTTGTCTGTTTCAAAGCTTACAAAAAACTTGAATTGCAGTATAACTTTCTTTCCTTCTCATTGTGTCTTCCAGGACAGATTGACGAGGAGAACGATTGGGAGTGGTCATGAGTATGGGGGCCTCTACTACTTTGATGAAGATGTCAGCTCAGCCATGCAAGCTTCTACTACTAGTCCGGAGAGTGTGGAGTCAATAGCTAGGCTGCACTTGTGGCATGCTAGGCTAGGTCATTTGTCCTTTTCTTCCTTAGCAATGTTGTTTCCCGAATTATGTAAGGGCATTTCGAGTCAGAGTTTAATTTGTGATGTGTGTCAAATGTCAAAACAATGTAGATCAATGTATCCAATTTCTAGTAATGAAATTCAAGCCCCTTTTGACTTGGTTCATTCTGATGTTTGGGGTCCTTCACCCATTGTTTCCATTGATGGCTTCCGTTACTTCATCAGTTTTATTGACCATTATTCTCGGTGCACTTGGATTTATCTGTTGAAAGGACGTGAAGAAGTTCCCCAGATAACTATGATGTTTTGCAAGATGGTTGAAACACAATTTGATAAAAAGATCAAGCAATTCCGTTCAGACAATGCAGCTGAATACTTTGAAAGATCCCTGAACTCATTCATGGAAGATGCAGGCATGTTACATCAATCATCGTGTGCTTACACCCCTCAGCAAAATGGGGTCGCTCAGCGCAAGAACAGACATCTATTGGAGACAGCTCGAGCCCTTCTTTTCCAGCACAATGTGCCCAAGCAATATTGGTCTCAAGCTGTTCTCACTGCATCATACCTGATAAATCGGATGCCATCTAAGGTACTGGGTATGAAGACCCCTTTCTCTGTTTTGTGTCCCACTCTTCCAGAATTTCCTCTTCCCCCGCGGGTTTTTGGTTGTACATGCTTCATACATGTGAAAGATCCAAAGAAGACCAAGCTGGATCCTAAGACTACAAAGGGAATATTTTTGGGGTACTCTCCTACGCAGAAGGGGTATAAGTGTTATGATCCTGTCTCCAAGAAAAAATATGTCACCAGGGATGTAGTCTTTTTTGAGTTTCAATCCTATTTCGGGTCTTCTCAGAATCCTCTTCAGGGGGAGAGTAGTGGGTTGGAAGAGGATTCTCATTCTCCCTTCTTTTTTGTTCCCATTTCAGCACCTTCCACTACTACTAGCTATAACATTCCGGGTCAACCTAGTGAGACTTCCACTGTGCCAGTTGCTTCTCCAGATTCGGCTGATATTTCTGAAGGTTCCAGTAAACAAGAGAAAGAGATACTTACATACAGTAGAAGGAAGAAGGCCCCTCAACCTCATGATTGCAACCAGTTGAACTCAGATCAATCTGTCTCTGCAATCCGAGGTAATTCTGATTCACTCAATTCAGATTTGGATATTCCTATTGCTCTCCGTAAGCCTGTTCGTTCTTGTACCACTCGGCATCCCATAGCCGATTATGTTTTTTACTCACACTTATCCCCTACCTATCATTCCTTTGTGTCTGCTCTTTCCTCTATATGTGTCCCTTCCAGGTATTCAGAGGCGGCATCTGATCCAAGGTGGAAAGAAGCCATGAATGAGGAGATGAAAGCCCTAATGAAAGCAAGGACATGGGAATTGGTGGACCTGCCAGAAGGGAAAGGCACTGTTGGGTGCAAGTGGGTATTCACAGTAAAGCACAGGGAAGATGGGTCAGTTGAGAGGTACAAGGCCAGACTCGTGGCAAAGGGGTTTACACAAAAGGAAGGAATTGACTACAAGGAAACCTTTGCCCCAGTAGCAAAGCTCAACACAATCAGGGTTCTACTGTCACTAGCAGCAAAATTCTCTTGGGAACTTCATCAGCTGGATGTGAAGAATGCCTTCCTAAATGGTGATCTTCATGAAGAGGTATTCATGGAACCCCCACCTGGATATGATGTTGGAAAGAAGGTATGTAAACTAAGGAAAGCATTATATGGTTTGAAGCAATCTCCCCGGGCATGGTTTGAGAGACTTTGTTTGGCCATGAAGAAAGTAGGGTACACTCAGAGCAGTGCAGATCATACATTGTTTACAAGGAGACAGGATGACAAACTTACAGCACTCATTGTGTATGTGGATGATATGGTGATTACTGGAAATGATGTGAGAGAGATGAAGAGGCTGAAGGAGTTCTTAGCTTCAGAATTTGAGATCAAAGACCTGGGAAATCTGAGATACTTTCTTGGAATTGAAGTTGCTAGATCAAGAGAAGGAATCTACATATGTCAAAGAAAGTATGTGCTAGATCTCCTAGAGGAAACAGGCATGATGGGGTGCAGGCCAGCAGACACTCCAATAGAACCAAGCCATGGATTACAAGAATCAATGGGTGAGGAATACTGTGATAAGGAAAGGTACCAAAAGTTGGTAGGAAAACTGATATACTTATCCCTTACTCGGCCAGACATTGCCTATGCAGTACATGTTGTCAGTCAATTCATGCACTCACCAAAGACCCCTCATATGAGAGCAGTGGAAAGAATCCTCAGATACTTGAAGACTTGCCCAGGGAAAGGAATTTTATTCAGAAAAAACAGCAGACTTGAAATTGAAGCCTACACTGATGCTGATTGGGCTGCGTCTGTTGGAGACAGAAAATCAACCTTAGGTTATTGTACATTCTTGGGAGGAAACCTAGTCACATGGCGCAGTAAAAAGCAGAATGTTGTGGCTAGATCAAGTGCAGAAGCAGAATACCGAGCTATGGCACACGGGGTTGCTGAACTCTTATGGCTCAGGACTCTCCTTAATGAGCTTGGTATCAAGACAGATAGTCCTCTCAAGCTGTACTGTGATAATAAAGCTGCTATCAACAATCCTGTGCAGCATGACAGGACAAAACATATTGAAATTGATCGACACTTTGTCAGAGAGAGAATTATTTCAGGAGAACTCTGTGTGCCTTATACTCCATCAGAGATGCAGATTGCAGATGTATTAACTAAAGGGTTGGCATCAACGAAGTTCAGGGACATACTTGGCAAGCTAAACCTGATTGATATCTATGCTTAGCTTGAGGGGGAGTGTTAGAATGTTAGAGTTATGTTCGGCTGATAAGAGTTCTTATTAGCCCATTCTTATGTTTAACTTATCTTGTAACTGGGCTTGTGTTAATGGGCCTAATCCTGTTTAATGATTTAAGTCGTCTGGGTGTCCCATCACTAATCAGGGGCATCCCAGTAATTTCTTGTACCTTGTACTATATTCATCTATAAATAAAGAACTGGTCGACTGGCTAGTACAACTCGACATTCTCTTCTTTTCTGTCATTCTCTTTTCTTCCTTGCTACTTCGAGTATAGCACTTCAGATTACACTTGGAAGGGACACATAGAGAGGAAAGAGCAGACACAAAGGAGTGATAGGTAGGATATAAGTGTGAGTAAGAAACAAAATCAGCTATGGGTTGTCGGGTGGTACAAGAACGAACAGGCTTACAAAGAGCAACAGGAAGATCCAAATTCGAAGTGAGAGAGTCAGAATTACTTTGGATTGTAGAGACAGATTGATCTGAGTTCAACTGGTTGCAATCATGAGGTTGAGGGCCCTTCTTCCTTCTGCTGTATGTAAGTATCTCTTTCTCTTGCCTACTGGAACCTTCAGGAGCATCTGTTATATCAGGAGAAGTAACTGGCACAGTGGGAGCCTCACTAGGTTGATCCAGAATGTCACAACTAAGAGTAGTGGAAGGTGATGAAAGGGGAACAAAAAAGAAGGGAGAATGAGAATCCTCTTCCAACCCACTAGTCTCCCCCTGAAGAGGATTCTGAGAAGATTGGAAATAGGGTTGAGACTCAAAAAAGACTACATCTCTGGTGACATACTTTTTCTTGGAGACAGGATCATAACACTTGTACCCCTTTTGTGTAGGAGAGTACCCCAAAAATATTCTCTTCGTAGCCTTGGGATCCAGCTTGGTTTTCTTTGGATCCTTTACATGTATGAAGCATGTACAGCCAAAAACCCGTGGGGGAAGAGGAAATTCTGGAAGAGTGGGACACAAAACAGAGAAAGGAGTCTTCATACCCAATACCTTAAATGGCATCCGATTTATCAGGTATGATGCAGTGAATATAGCTTGGGACCAATATTGCTTGGGCACTTTGTGCTGGAATAGTAGGGCTCAAGCTGTCTCCAATAGGTGCCTGTTCTTGCGCCCAACAACCCCATTTTGCTGAGGGGTGTTAGCACAGGATGATTGGTGTAACATGCCTGCATCTTCCATGAATGAGTTCAGGGATCTTTCAAAGTATTCAGCCGCATTGTCTGACCGGAATTGCTTAATCTTCTTATCAAATTGTGTTTCAATCATCTTGCAAAAAGCCATAGTTATTTGTGGTACTTCATCTCGTCCTTTTAACAGATAAATCCAAGTGCACCGAGAATAATGGTCAATAAAATTGATAAAGTAACGGAAGCCATCAATGGAAACAATGGGTGAAGGTCCCCAAACATCAGAATGAACCAAATCAAAAGGAGCTCGGATTTCATTACTAGAAATTGGATACACTGTTCTACATTGTTTTGACATTTGACATACATCACAAATTAAACTTTGACTTGGAATTCCCTTAAACAATTTGGGAAACAACATTGCTAAAGAAGAGAAAGATACATGACCTAGCCTAACATGCCACAGGTGCAGCCTAGCTATTGACTCCACACTTTCCGGACTAGTAGTAGCAGAAGCTTGTAGGGCTGAGCCGATGTCTGCATCAAAATAGTAGAGGCCCCCATACTCATGACCACTCCTAATCGTTCTCCTCGTCAATCTGTCTTGGAAGACACAATGAGAAGGAAAAAAAGTTATACTGCAGTTCAAATTTTTTGTAAGCTTTGAAATAGACAAAAGATTTGAGGTAAGACTAGGAACATGTAGGACTGATTTAAGAGAGAGATCCTTGCTTAGGTCAACCACCCCCTTTCCAGAGATGGTGGAGAGAGACCCATCAGCCACTCTCATCTTATCCTGGCTAGACAACAAATGATATGAAGAGAATAAGGAGGACATATGTGTCGTATGGTCAGTGGCTCCGGAATCAATCACCCAAGAGGTGGAATTAATGGAACTAGTTGCACTAAATGCAGAGACTGTACCTGATTTGGCAAGAGAGGTGGAAGCTAAAGAATTGTTCTTCAGACGGGCTAATGCCCGGCTGAGAACCTTTACCTCACTAGTTGTGAAGCCCATAGTAATTGGTCCAGAGGAGTCGGCAGCCTGCCCTGTGGAGGAAGAGGACACTGTCGGAGTACTCTGTGAGTTGTCACTACTGTTGTTGGTGGCAAGATTCCCACTTGCTGTGTGACCCTTATGCTGCCTTTTGTCCTTTCTCAAAGCAGCTGGCTTCAGATGAGGATACAAGACCCAACATTTCTCCTTTGTGTGTTTCTCACCACCACAATGGGTACACTTGAGGGACTTCTTGTTTGGATATCTATTTCCCTTAGTGGAGACTAGTGTCATGGGGTTAATCGTTGGGGCCCCGTGCGACACTCGAAAGGGACGAGTAAGCCTACGCAACAAAGCAAACACACACAAAAGGCAACAAGATGGCACACGAATTAGCAATAGGCTATTTGTATTGCATTAATCAGTGGTAAGCACAAGCACACAGTACAGTGTGGAGGGGATCTCGTGCTTAACCTTTACATGCTTATGAGCTCACTCGACTACCTACCTCCCCTCAAAGAGTACGTTAAGCTTTTGGGGGAGTGACATTAAGAAACTTCAAAAAGGTGAAAAAGCATACTACAGTATTACAATAATGCCATTGGCAATCCCCCATACAAAAGTACATGCATAGCCCACCCATGACACACACTTGGACGCTGAAGTGGCGGCTGTAGGCACGATGGTTGGCACTTGATGGCGCGGCGAAGAGAACACTTGTTACAGTCTCCTCCACTCAATTCAGTCTTCGTCCTCGAAGACTAGCTTCTGCTTGAGGCTTGAACTTGTTGTTGGTGAAGGAAGGTTCTTCGACTGCTCCACGAACCGGGTTTCTTCCAAGGCCCAGATAGTAGGTTGGGTAGATTGCTAGTGGATGTTCTTGATGGTGGGAAAACCTATGGCTAGTCCCTAAGTTAAGTCCCTGCCTGGCTGCTTCAAGGTAGGATTTTGGCTTGTTCCTGATGGTGGTAGGAAAGTTGGTGCCAAGGCTGGGTCAAAATGGTATTTTGGATTGTTAGGTTGTTGGTTTCCATGCATTTTTCCCCAAGGGTGACTCACAAGGCTACTACGGGATTTATCTTGAGGGATGATGTGAATGTGGTCCCTAAATGGCTTGGGTGGCACTCGCTCTCCCCGGTGGTTGTGGTAGTAGGTGTGGGCAAAGTTTGACACGGCCTTGGGTCTTCTGTTGGGCCCACCAGTTGTGGGTGTGTGCGGCTTCTGCTGCAAAGGTGGCTTCCGCTGCTGTTGTTGTGGCGGCACTGGCATTGACGCTGGCGCTGGCACTGGCGCTGACTTCTTCCCGGAGTTGCTGCGATCACTTCTGGTTGCAATGGTGGTTGTTGTAGATCTCTCTGCCATCAATGGTGGAGGGTGGTGTTGGAGTTACAAGGCAGAGACGTGCTTCTTCTTGGTGCTGGCGGTGGTGATCATGTTAACCATGCAAGGTGACTGCTCGTCCAATATCATCAGGGTGTCGAGGTGAGGCGCCGGTGCTGCTTTTGCCTGTATCATGAAGTCCATTCCAAGGACAATATCAAAATCATCTATGTGGACGACGGAGAGGTCAACCTCTCCATCCCAGGTGCCGAGTTGTAGTCTTACTCGGCGAGCCATGCCTTCAGTAGGTTTGGCACCTGTGTTAACTGCTTTGAGCCAGCCAGGCTCTTTGGAAATGGCCAAATTAAGTCTCTTGGCCTCTACAATGGATATGAAGTTGTGAGTGGCCCCTGTGTCAACTAGGGCCCTGGTTGGCCTCCCGCCAATGGTTACATCAACATACCTCAGTCCTCTCTTGACTGAGGAGGGCTGTTTGGAGGTAGCCCCTTTCTTCATCATGGCATTGAAAAGTTGGAGGGCGCCCACTCTTGGCGCCTGGGTACTCCGTTCCCCATCACTCTGCTCATCATCACTTAGTTTGGCAATGAGGGCATTCAACTTAGCTCGCTTTGGGCAATTCCTGGTGAAGTGCTCCTCCCCACAAATGTAGCAAATGGGAGGACGGCTTGGTCTCCCTTGATATCTGTTGTTGTAGTAGCTTTGACTTCCTTGTGGCTGCTTCCCTTTGTGGTACTCGACCGGTTTTTGTTGAAGGGTGGCTTCTCTTTCGGGGGACTTGGTTGTCTATCTCCCCCACTCGAATGTATGGTACGCGGGCTGGCTGGTCTGCTTCCTTCGTCATCCGACAGTCTCCGTTCACTAAGTTGTTCAGCCACGACCATGGCGGAGGCGAGGTCCTGAACATTGCGTCGTTGGAGCTCGAGCTCGGCCCAAGACTTTAGGCCATCCATGAAGTTGAACAATAAGTCCTTGTTTGACATATCGGTGACTTCTAATGTGAGGGCTGAAAACTCTTTGACATAGTCATGGAGGGAGTCGCCGTGCTTGAGAGTCTTCATCTTGCGACGAGCGAGGTATTCCACGTTCTCTGGGTAGAACTGTCTCTTCAGCTCTCTTTTAAAGTCAGCCCAGGTACGGATAACACACGTACCACGTTCTATATCAACACACCTTCTGTGCCACCACAACATAGCGACATCAGTCAAATACATAGTAGCAGTACGTACCTGAGTCATTTCATCAGTCACATTGGCGGCGGCAAGGTACTGTTCCATTTGCCACAGGAAGTTGTCGAGCTCTCGTGCATTGCGGGTACCCGAATAGGGAGTTGGCTCCCTAATCTTGATGTGGGAAGGAGTATGTGCAAAGGAAGTGCTGGCTGGATTAGCGACGACCCTCTTCAAGATTGCACATTCTGCTTTGAGCTCCTCTAATTGAGCTTGGGTGTCGGAGGAGGCACATGCGGAGGACTTCATTGAGGCCCACTCCGCTCTCATTTCATCTAGTTGGGCCTGGACGGCCATTGATGTGGAGGTGCTTCTTCTCCACGTTGCCCACTCGTTCTTCATCTCATCGAGCTGGGCTTGAAAACTGTCAAGCCTATTTTGGACCTGCGAGTTGGAGGAGCTTGCTTCTTGTTGGCGTGCAGTGCTGCAAATTTGCTTGAGCATGCCATTGATTATGTCTCGGACCTCGTCCACGACTCCGCTCAAGCGACCTTCAATCTCGACCAGTGTGTTGTCCATGGCTTCCATGTTTTGATGCAGCTCGTCTATCGAGTCTCACATCTCACATACGGTGGCTTCGCAACGCAGCATGCGCAACTCAACGGCTGCATGCTTGTTGGAAGATTTCTCATGTTTGCTGGGCTTCGGTTCCTTGTCCTTGCCGATGTCGTCGGCGGGCGCATCATCGGCCTCCTGGGATGTGGAGAGTCCATGCTCGATCTCCTCCATGATGTCCCTGTTGTGCTTCATGCTGTAACTCGCGTCGCGGGTCGAATGGCTTAAAAGGAACTCCTGCTCTGATACCAACTGTCACGGGGTTAATCATTGGGGCCCCGTGCGGCACTTGAAAGGGACGAGTAAGCCTACACAACAAAGCAAACACACACAAAAGGCAACAAGATGGCACACAAATTAGCAATAGGCTATTTGTATTGCATTAATTAGTGGTAAGCACAAGCACACAGTACCATGTCGAGGGGATCTCGTGCTTAACCTTTACATGCTTATGAGCTCACTCGACTACCTACCTCCCCTCAAAGAGTACGTTAAGCTTTTGGGGGAGTGACAATAAGAAACATCAAAATGGTGAAAAAGCATACTACAGTATTACAATAATGCCATTGGCAATCCCCCATACAAAAGTACATGCATAGCCCACCCATGACACACACTTGGACGCTGGAGTGGCGGCTGTAGGCACGATGGTTGGCACTTGATGGCGCGGCGAAGAGAACAATTGTTACACTAGGGCAGAATGTTCTCCAGATAGTCCAGTTGACTGTGTCTGGGAGTCAACTTGCATCTCCCTTCTCCTGACTTCTTCATTCCTCACCAGGTAATAGACATGGTGAAGCTCCCGTAATTCATCTCTCCCTAGAATTTGTGACCTTATACCCTCATATATTGGGTCTAGGCCAGCCAGAAACTTGAAGGCTCTGCTCTCTTCAATTTGCTTATCATGTCTCTCCTTGTCCCTGGCATTTTCCCAATCCAATATCAAGTGATGATCAAGCTCTTCCCAAAGGCCTTCCAGGGTTGCAAAATATGTTGCCACGGACATGTCTCCTTGCCTTAGAGCTGCAATATCTTGGTTCAATCTGTAGATTCTAGCATTGTTCTTTTTCTGGCCGTAGGTCTTGGATACTTTCTCCCAAATCTTCGCGGCTGTGGGGAAATGATGAACAGTTCTAGCCACCCGAGGAGTCATGGAGGCCAGCAACCAAGACATGACTGTGGCATTCTCCTTGCGCCACACGACATGTTCAGGACTGCCAACTTCAGGTTCTTTCTTGTCTCCATCCAGATAGCCGGTGAGATCATGAGAAGTAATGAACAGCCTTGCTGAGACGGACCACTCTCGGAAGTTATATTCATCCAGCAACACGTTTATAATCTGTAAACTGTGCAGATTAGGGTTTTCCAGGTTAGAGAACCTTGCGGCAGGTCTGTTTTCTCTGGAGGAAACTTCTCCGGATAGTGAGGACATGCTGACTTCAGTCTTAGAGTAGTTCGGGTACAGTAATGGAGAGAGGTTCCAGACTGATAACCAACCTGAACTTGGAGCTGTTTGACACTGTGCTATGCTGGTTTTTCTGGGGCTTCGAAGCTGCAGTTGTGGAGAAGCTCTCCCCCTTTTGGCTAGGGCTAGGACTGCTGAAATCAGTGCTCAACTAGGTCTGTCCTATACAGACCTCTTTTAGTAGCCAAATAGCTACTATTTGCTGAAAAAAGAACCTAGTAGGACATCCATTTCTAGGCCTTACCTCCCTTGAGCCCTACAACCAAGGGAAACCCTAGGTTCGAATCTGCTTTGTTCTCTTACAACCCTAGTTTTTTTCAGCAACCCAGAAAAGAAGAAGGAAGAAGATGGAAAGAACAGCAAGAGAAGAGAGAGTAGAAGCTAGTGCGCCTGCTGAAACCAAAGAGAAGCTAGTGCTCTGATACCATGTGAGCTTGAGAGCTGTACTCGAAGTAGAGGAGAGGAGAAGAACACCACTGATATGCTGTGAATGTCGAATTGTACTAGCCAGTCGACCATGCTATTATTTATATTTGAATGTAGTACAATGATACAAGTAATTACTAGAATGCCCCTGATTAGTGATGGGAAACCCAGTTAACTTAAAACATTAAACAAGCTTAGGCCCATTAACACAGGCCTAGTTACAGGATAACTTAAACTTAAGTATGGGCTAATAAGAACTCTTATCAGCCGAACACTCATACAAAGAGACTTCATTCTAACATTCTAACAATTTTGATCCAAAGACTGGCACTCAATATGTCTCAATGGATGTCACCTTTGATGAGTTTTCTCCCTTTTATGGTTCCTCTCTGGAAGGACATTGTCCACAGGGGGAGGGTTTATCAGAAGTGTTTGCTCTTCCTCTTCCTGTCCCAATTGAGTCTTTTGATGAGTCTGCGTCTCCTTCAAATGAATCAAGGAAGGGTCAGTCATTCCATTCTCCCTATCCCAATGTTCTTCCCTCTTTACCTCCTCGTCCTACCCTCAATCCTAAGGTGTATCAAAGGCAAAGATCCAGAAATGAGCAGGTTGTTTCCCTTACAACACATGAGCCTCATGCACTTCCAGTCACAGATGAGACGACAAGTACTGTTTCAACCCCTTTGGAGCCATCTTTCCCTGACCTTGATATTCCCATTGCTGTTAGGAAAGGAAAATGGAAGTGCACTGCACACTGCATTTCCAAACACCTTTCCTATAGTCTGCTTTCCCCTTCATATTTTTCCTATCTCTCTTTAGTTGCCTCTAACCCTATTCCCAGGTCTGTGTCAGAAGCTCTTAATATTCCAGAATGGAGGGATGCAATGAGATCTGAAATTGATGCCCTACACAAGAATGACACTTGGGAAGTGGTTGATTTTCCAGAAGGGAAGGATCCAGTTGGTTGCAAGTGGGTCTTTACTATTAAATATCGGGCTGATGGGACCATTGAGAGGTACAAGGCCAGGCTAGTTGCAAAAGGCTATACACAGACATATGGGATTGATTATCTGGAGACCTTTGCACCTGTTGCTAAGATGACATCTGTGAGGGTTCTTCTATCTCTAGCTGCTCACTTTGACTGGCCCCTTTATCAATTGGGTGTAAAGAATGCATTTCTGAATGGTGAATTACATGAGGAGGTTTATATGTCTCTTCCTCTAGGGATGTATGGAAGATATATGCAAGGAAAGGTATGCAGACTGAAGAAATCCCTTTATGGCCTCAAACAGTTCCCTAGAGCATGGTTTGAGAGATTTAGAACAACACTTGTTAACTTTGGCTATGTTCAGACACAGTCTGATCATACTCTTTTTGTGAAGAAGAGTGGACCTCTGGCAGTATACCTCATTGTGTATGTAGATGATATTGTTGTGACTGGTAATGATGTTTCAGGAATTCATGCTCTCAAATCTTTCCTCCACATAGAGTTTGAGATTAAAGACCTGAGGGAATTGAGATACTTCCTTGGCATAGAAGTTGCTAGATCCAAGGATGGGATTCTTATCTCCCAAAGGAAGTATGTTCTTGAGTTGCTCTCTGAAACTGGGAAGATGGGTGCTAGACCAATTGCTACTCCTATTGATATGAGTCATAAACTTTCTGCTTTAGATGGAACATTGTTTGAAGACAAAGGGGTCTTCCAGAGAATTCTTGGGAAACTCCTGTACCTATGCATGACTCGGCCAGATATTGCATATGCTATCAATTGTATTAGCCAATTCATGCATGCTCCCCAAGACACTCATATGGCAGTAGCAGAGCGAATTTTGTGTTATTTGAAGGGCTCTCCAGGAAAGGGAATTCTGTTTGCCAAGCATGGTCATATGAAACTTGAAGCCTATACTGATGCTGACTGGACTGGAAACATTGATGACAGAAGATCTACTTCTGGGTATTGCAGCTTGGTGGTAGATAATGTTGTTTCTTGGAGAAGCAAGAAACAACCAGTTGTTGCTCGATCTTCAGCAGAAGCAGAATACAGGGCCATGGCACATGGAGTTTCTGAACTGTTATGGCTAAAATCATTGATGGAGGAACTTGGGGTTGAGCATGACAAGCCAATGATGTTGTACTGTGATAATCAGGCCGCCATCAACATTGCCACAACCCAGTGCAACATGATAGAACTAAGCATATTGAAGTTGATAGACACTTTATTCGAGAAAGGGTCTCTTCGGGTGAAGTGTGTCTTCCTTTCATCACATCTGAAGGATAGTTAGCAGATTTTCTCACCAAGGGCATTCCCAAGGCAAAGCTTCAGCATGACACTAGCAAGCTTGGCATGATTGACATCTATGCTCAGCTTGAGGGGGAGTGTAGAGAAGATGGGCCGAATGGCGCATAGGTTGTTATTCTTTCTTACTATTTATGTTCCTTTCTGTAATGGGCCTTATTCTGGGCCCATCCTCTTCTATGTTATGTTCTTGTAATTTCTTACCCAACCAAGGGCCCCCCCTTGTAATTATTCAAAACTAACTTTATGAAATAGTGTTAGGGTGTTAGAGGGAGAGTGAAGTTCGAACCTCTCATACTCTAACCCTCTTTGTTGCCATCTCCCTCTTCATCTTCTACTCAATAGAAGCAATCTTCTCTACAGTTTTTGATTCCTTTTGATTTCTACATCTATCCTAAACAGTCCCACACTCTCAATGACTGTTTTTCTTCTAAGAACAATAGTGCAGTGATTGGAACCTCTTCTTTTTTGTGTGTGTGACAGGCAGAACCAGTTTCGTAGATTGAAATGGTTTCGGTGGGTGATTCGAGTGGTGACTAGAAATTGAGTGTGATGATCTCCTCTGATTTTTTAAGTGTCTAGAGGACATCCATCAAACTCAATGGGGAAAACTATGCTCCGTGGGCCAATTCGGTTGAAGTGTCTTTGAAGGCTAAGAAGAAAGTGAAACATGTACAGGAGGAGAAACTGAGTGCTGATCCCCAGGTTTTAGTGATTGGGAGCAAGAGGATGCTCAGATCATGATGTGGTTGTGGAACAATATGGAGCCTAAAATCAGTGTTAAGTTCATGTTTTTATATACAACAAGGGATATATCAGAACATGCCAAGAAACTCTATTCTGGACAAGACAACACTACAAGGGTTTATTGGCTTTATCAAGAATACTTTAGTTTGCAGCAGGGAATCAGATCCTTGAAGAATATTATGCCAGTATGAAAAATCTTCAGAATGAACTTAACATCGGACATCAAAATTCAGCAGCAACAAAGGGAACAACTAGATGTTACATGGTTCTTGGTGGGACTAAAAATAGAGTATGAACCTGTCAAAGCACAGATATTGGGAGGATCTGCTCTCCCTGCTCTAGAAGAAGTGTTTGCCCGTCTCCGTAGGATATCTCTTAGCCCCATAGAGAGTAACATAACTTTCGATAGATCAGCACTGGTTAGCACTCGAGGTGGTTCTTATGGACACAAAGGAGGTGGCCGTACAATTAAGGGAGGCCGTAGTAACCCTATGGGTGGTCGTAGCAGTGAAGGAGGTGTGATTCAGGGGGAGGCTGTGGCAGAGGAAGGGGGAGCACAACAAGGAAGTGCACACATTGTGGGAGAGAAGGACACACAGTTTACTTTTGTTATGATTTACATGTCCCACCATCCACGTGGGCTAATAATGCAATTGTTGGTGGTAGTGAATTCAATACTCAACCAGTTGATCTAGCATCTTCTATAGTCACAACTACTTTTGGGAAGGAGATGATGAGTATTCCTAGAGAGGAGTATGAGAGATTTCTTTAGGCCACTTCACATTAGAACACCGCCACCCTTGGTCATTCAGGTATAGCATGCCTAGCATCCAAACCTTCACCCTGGATAATTGACTCTGGGGCCTTTGATCACATGACTGGGACTCCAGGTGTGTTTTCCTCCCTTTCTCCAACCTCTACATCAAATAATGTTACCCTTGCCAATGGATCTACTTCCCCCATCTACGGTGTTGGTAATGTTACCACTGCATCTCTCTCTTTGTCTTCTGTTTTATACATTCCCAAGTTTCCTTTTAATCTTATGTCTGTTAGTAAACTAACCAAATCCCTCAATTGTTTTATCACGTTTTGCCCTTCCTCTTGTGTTTTTCAGGATCTAATGATGGGGAAGAAGATTGGTGGAGGGCATGAAGCTGGCGTATTGTATTATCTTGACGGTGGAGGCTCTACAGTTGCACTTCAAACCTCCTTGACTCCTATTTAGTGGCATTGTAGACTCGGCCATCCATCTCATAAAGCTCTCAAGCTTCTTGTTCCGTCTTTGAGTCATTTGTCGTCTTTGCAATGTGATTCTTGTCAGTATGGGAAACACCATTGGGTTTCCTTCGGTCCTAGAGTTGATAGTCGTATGTTGAGTCCTTTTGATTTACTTCATTTAGATGTTTGGGGTCCAATTAGAATTGAGTCATACAATGGTTACAAATATTTTGTTATCTTTGTTGATGACTGTTCAAGAATGACATGACTTTATTTAATGAAAGAAAGAAGTGAATTATTTTCCATTTTCCAAAAATTTCATGCTAAAGTGCATACTCAATTTGGTGTTTCACTTGAAATTCTCCGTTCTGACAATGGCAGAGAGTATTTTCTTTCTTCATTTCAGCAATACTTGGAATAACATGGTATAATTCATCAGACATCTTGTGCCCACACCCCTCAGCAAAATGGGGTGGCTGAGAGGAAGAATCGACATCTACTTGAAACAGCTTGGTCTCTTCTTCATCATATGAATGTTCCTAAATGTTTTTGGAGTGATGTAGTACTTACTTCTTGTTTTCTCATTAATTGCATGCCCACATTGATTCTTTATAGTCATTCTCCGTTCTCTATCTTATTTTCTACTTTGTCTCCATATTCCCCGACTCCTAGGATCTTCGGGTGTGTGTGCTTTGTTTAGAATCCTGGTCTTGGTTTAGACAAGTTGGATGCTCGCTCCATTAAATATCTTCCTTGGCTATTCTAGGACCTAGAAAGGGTATAAATGCTATGTTAGAAAATATCAGCCTATTCAAGGACCTCACCTAACAGCTTAAGCTTTTAGGTTGAATGGATCTTTGAGATGGTATCAGAGCCATTTTGACCAAGTGGTCTAGTGTTCGATCCTCGTTATCCCCATTATAATTAAATAAGTTTCAGCACAAGGTATGGGTGGGCTTGTGCTTGTTCACACTTCAGGCCCAATGGGCTTTCATGTGAGGGGGCGTGTAAGAAAATATCAACCTATTTGAGAACCTCACCTAACAGGTTAAGCTTTTAGGTTGAATGGTACAAAACCATTGAACCTAAAAACTTAAGCTGTTAGGTGAGGTCCTTGAATAGGATGATATTCTCTAACATGCCCCCTCACACGAAAGCCCATTGGACTTGAAGCATGAACAAGCACAGGCCCACACATACCTTGTGCTGAACTTATTTAACTATAATGGGGGTAACGAGGATCGAACACTAGACCACTTGGTCAAAATGGCTCTGATACTATCTCAAAGATCCATTCAACCTAAGAGCTTAAGCTGTTAGATGAAGTCTTTGAATAAGTTGATATTCTCTAACACGCCCCCTCACACGAAAGCCCATTGGGCTTGAAGCGTGAACAAGCACAGGCCCAAACATACCTTGTGCTGAAACTTATTTAATTATAATGGGGATAACAAGGATCAAACACTAGACCACTTGGTCAAAATGGCTCTGATACTATCTCAAAGAACCATTCAACCTAAAAGCTTAAGCTGTTAGGTGAGGTCCTTGAATAGGTTGATATTCTCTAACATGCTACAATCCTATTACTCGGAAATCCTTTGTTTGTCTTGACGTTACATTTTTTGAATCGGTGCCATACTTCTTTGGTTTTGATATCTCTCCTTTGCCTACAGAGGTTCCTCTTCCTCTTCTAGTTGATAATTCCATTCCGGTGGTTCCCATTATGCCTGAGTCTCCACCTTCTCCATTACAGGAGCGTACTGAAAGACCACCAATCCATCAAGTGTATACTGATCGACAAAAACCAGCACCTCCACCACCTTCTACCTCGGAGGCAGATCTAGCTCCTTCCACAATTGAATTTGCTTTTGATCTTGACCTTCCTATTGTATTGCGGAAAGGTAAACGTAGTTGCATGCTACATCCCATATCCAATTATGTTTTTGTATCTCATCTTTCTGCTTCCCATCGCCAGTTTATTACCTTGTTGTCCTCTGTATCTATACCCAAGGATGTTCAGGAGGCTCTTACTTCGCCAGGGTGGCGAAAAGCTATGGAAGAGGAACTCTCTTCTCTTCATCACAATCATACATGGGAACTCACCAATCTTCACCTAGGTAAGCATGTTGTTGGTTGTAAATGGGTGTATGCTGTTAAGTATCTACTAGATGGGAGAGTGGAATGCCTGAAAGCCCATTTAGTTGCAAAAGGGTACTCTCAACTTTATGGTGTAGACTATGTCGAAACCTTTTTCTCCAGTTGCAAATATTGGCTCCGTACATGTGTTGATTTCCTTAACTGTCATGCATGATTGCCTCTATTTCAGCTTGATATAAAAATGCCTTTCTCCATGATGATCTTCTAGAGGAAGTGTACATGGAGCAACCACCAGGGTTTGTTGCTTAGGGGGAAGATGGTAAGGTGTGTAAGCTCAAGAAGGCAATTTATGGGCTCAAACAGTCTCCCCATGCTTGGTTTGGCAAATTTAGTGAGGTGGTGAAGGAGTTTGGAATGAGATAATGTCAAGTTGACCATTCAGTATTTAGCTATGACTCTGTAGCCGGGAAGATCTTACTAGTAGTTTATGTGGATGACATAGTCATAATTGGCAGTGATAGAGTTGGGATTGATAGATTGAAGACTTTCCTACAAGATCACTTTCAGACAAAAGATCTTGGGAAGTTGAAGTATTTCCTGGGTATAGAAGTTGCTACATCAAAGCAAGGCATAAACCTCTGTCAACGGAAATATGTCCTTGACCTGTTGGAAGAAACAGGGTTACTAGGTGCTAAACCAGCTGAAACTCCCATGGAACTGAATGTGAAATTGGGAAGTGACATAGGTGAATTGTTTGATAATCCTGGAAGGTATAGAAGGCTAGTGGGAAAACAGAATTATCTAACTATCACTAGGCCTGATATCTCATTTGCTGTCAGTGTGGCAAGCCAGTTTATGCAGAGTCCTTAGGTACCTCACTAGGATGTAGTTCTTAGGATTGTGCGGTATTTGAAGAGGGCTTCGGGTCGTAGGTTACTGTACAAGCCAGGAGGTGAGATCTTGAAATAGTTGGATACACCGATTCAGACTAAGCTGGCTCTGTATCAGATAAGATCCACTACAGGTTATTGCACCTTTCTTGGAGGGAATCTTGTGACATGGAAGAGCAAAAAGCAGATTGTGGTAGCAAGGAGCAGTGCAGAAGCAAAATACAGGGCCATGGCAAACACTGCATGTGAACTAGTGTAGTTGAAGAATATATTACAGGAAATCGGGTTCTCAATAAGAAAACCCATGAAGCTTTACTGTGACAATCAGGCTGCAATTCACATCTCATCCAACCTAGTTTTCCATGAGAGAACTAAACACATAGAGGTAGATTGTCACTTTGTAAGGAAAAGGTCATCAATGGTGTGATAAGGACAGAGCATGTGAGAACAGGTGATCAATGGGCAGATTTGTTCACAAAAGGGTTGAGTTTAGGAAGGGTGAGCTACATATGTAACATGCTGGGATTATATGATATATATTATCCAGCTTGAGGAGGAGTGTTAGAGTTGACTAATCAGGGGTATTTCAGTCTATCCATCTAAGTAATGTATTGTTTCTTCTTTCTCCATAACAAAGAAACAATCACTCCTTTTTAGCCTCTCTGTGAATCTCCTATTGATTGGTGAGAAACCTGCAAAAACCTAGGCATTGAAAAGGAGAAAACTGGGTTGGTCTAAACTAGATTATATTGGCTTTGATACCATGATAAAGTTCGGATTGAAACCACGACAAGGGAGGTCGGTGACAAAAAGAAATTCTTGTCTGAATACCTGCTTGGAAGATTTGAAGGTGAAACCCCTTCGCTATAATTCTTGTGCAAATACCTGCTTGGAAGATTTGAAGGTGAAACCCCTTTGCTATCCTTGGTGGAGAAATGGGCTATGAAAGAGTGGTCTCTAGTGGGGGTCTGGAAATAATGAAACTGATTCAAGACTTGTGCCTATTCATATTCACCTTGGTAGAGAAGGCTTGACATGTATCCAATTCATGGTTCAAAATATCGATACAGGGCAATATGCCGGTAGGGCATATTAGCCTGTATTGGTATTGTTTTTTTTTTAATTTTTTTTTGAATCTGGTTCAGAGGAGCCGGTCTACCCCTTGAACCACTTGCCTACCCGAAACACCCCCTGTAGGAGTGTATCGGGAAGGCTCCAGTATGATACGTATTGACTGATACATGCCGATACATAACGAAATTTCGAACCTTGATCCGATGGAAAGGGTAACTTGTTAGGTGGAAGAGCCATTATGCTAGACTAGTGGAGAGGCAGTGTGGGATGTTATACAAATGAGCCCTTGGCCTAGCTGGTTCTAGAGGACAGTCTATTCAAGGATTTTTGGCTCCCCTTTGCGATTATGGTGCCCAAAATTGATAGAAGCCATTGGAGATTACTGTGGGGGATTTATCCAAATGGCTGACTCAACATTGGAGATCGCCACTTGTGAGTGGGTGAGAATCCAAGTTTGTTGGAAAGGTGGTATAGTGCCACGAATGATGGGAATAGTAGTAAGGTATGCCATGTGTATTGTCACGATTTGGCTGGAACTAGATCTAGGAGCTCGTCCCCTTCTGTCAAAGCTAAGAAATGCAAAGACAATCTTAAGAGAAGAGGTGATAAGGAGATATGAGAAAGGAGAGATGAATGCTTTTGCAAACCCACTACAAGTTGATGACGAGCAAATAGCAGCATTATTGGATCTTTGGCATCGAGTTTTCCAGAACTTGAAGTGTTAGAACGGGACGAGAAGGCTGACAAGAAAAGAAGGGAAAGACACAACAGCTATTAGATCAAGTCAAGGGTGCTGAAGTGAGATTAGAAGAGAGTCGTTTGATCTTTGATGTGGTAGAAGATATTCAAATGATGGGACAAAAGTTCAAATTCCAAATTTCAAATTTGAATGAAGAGGACATGTGATGGGGCACTAAAAGATATTTTAAGGAGTTGATAAAAGATTGCATGTGAGAAATGGAAATTTCTAGGCCACATGCCAAGGGCCTATAAGATCAAATTGACTTGAGTTGTGGGTCTATTTGAGGAAGTAGATAAGAAAACACCAATGGCCTTTTAACAAAGATCAAACTGAAGTGGGGAGAAACCTAAGAGAACTAAACCGTATAGTCCTCTTGATGGTAAATGCCCTAATCCAAGAGTAATCAAACTTAAGGAAAGGAAGAACTGACAATGGAGACTAAAGCCGGCCATGGTGGAAGAAAAAGAGAAGAAACTCGAATTGGGATTTGCTCCTCATAGAGCACTCCCCACCGACCTTACAACACATCCCATCGTGTTGGGAACATCTCTCCATGAATAACAAGTATAGGAGATGTTCCGATGTACAGTTGGGACATGCTATGAGGTTGGTGTGAGGAGTGTCCTGTGAGGAGCATATTCAAACTCAAGGAACTCATAGATGATGATGCAACTTCATATGTAGGCTCAATGGAAGAGTCACCACCAGTGGGATTATTTGGCGGCCCTAAATTTAAAGGTGGTCCTAGCCATCTAGTGTCTCCATGAGAAGATTTGGCATTGGTAGAGAAGGAGGAACCCTGGTGACTTCAAGTATATAGAATCTCTAGGGAGAAGACGTAATACCTCTACAGGTAGTGCTTCCTTAAGTCCAATTTGTCTATAGGTAGAGGGATCTTTGTCGATTACAGAGTTTCAAAACATGTTGCAAAAATAGACAAACAACTGGCTTGGGAAAAAAAATCAAGGGAGGATGGAGATAAGTGCCCAACAAAACGATAAATAGATCGAGATATTTCCTTAACCAAGTTGGGCAGAAGAATAAGTGATGTTGGATTGGGTTTTGTCAAAATATCTCAATTTTTGAGAGTTTCTGGGGGTGTCCTTTCATGGACATGTAGAATAGATGATTAATTGCTATTGAGCAAAGGTCTTTGTAAGATTGTGGAAGGGCCAATGCAAAGGTAAAAAACACTTGAATGGTAAACACAAGGAGATACTTAGAATTACTTGGGGATTAAATGATAATGTTGGAAAAGCGGAGGGAGCTACGAGTAAGAGGAAGGGGAGATAAATACTTACAAATTGATCAAGATGAAACTAATGTCCTGGAATGGTCGTGGTCTTTGTTTGGGAAGAAGGGTTCTAATAAGCTCGACTCAAACTTCATAGCTTTGATTCCTAAGAAGAAGGAGGCCAAGTTCCCAAAGGATTTTAGACCCATAAGTTTGGTGGGGAGTCTCTATAAAATAATAGCAGAGGTCCTTTTTGGGAAATTGAAATAAGGTGTTACCTTTAGTAATTTCACACTTTCAAGGTTTGTTTGTTGAAGGGAAGTAGATTATTGACCAAATCTTGGTGGCTAATTAGTGTGTAGCAGAAAAAAGAAGAGCAAGGGAAAAGGGCTGATTTGCAAATTGGACCTAGAAAAGGTCTATGATTTAGTGGATTAGTCTTTCCTCCTTGAGATTCTAGATAAGATTGGCTTGGGTGAATGGTGGAGATTGTGGATTAAAGGTTGCTTAAGCTCAGTGCACTACTTGATTTTGGTCATAGAGTGGCTAGAGAATTCTTCCTATAAAAAGTAGGTTTGAGACAAGGAGATGCTCTAATCCCTGTTCTTGTTTACTTTGGCTGTAAGGTGCTAAGTAGGATGATCATAAAGGCCGACTAGACTAACTTGATTAGAGGTTGGAGGGTGGGAAGAAACAAGGTGGGCATAGATTATAAAGGCAAAACTGGTTGCAAGGGTACAGGTGGGTATACATTGTGAAACATAGAGTTGATGGGAGCATAGAAAGATAACAAGGCAAGACTGGTTGAAAGGGTTTACACAAAAAGAGGGCATAGATTACAAAGAGGCCTTCACCCCAGTTGCAAAATTCAATACTATAAAAATTTTGTTGTTCCTGGCTGCAAATTTCTCATGGGAATTACATCAACTTGATGTGAAAAATGCTTTTCTCAATGGAAACCTGTAGGAAGAAGTCTTTATGGATCCACCTCTGGGATATGACATGAAAAGTAAGGTTTTCAAGCTGAAGAGAGCTTTGTATGGTTTGAAACAATTGCCTTGGGAATGGTTTGAAAGGCTGTGCAAAGCAATGAAAGTTGTGGGATATACTCAAGATAGTGCAGAAAACACCTTGTTTTATAGGAAGAAGGGAAAGAAACTAACTGCATCGATTGTATATGTTGACATGGTAATCACTGGAAATACTCTGGAGGAAATCAAAGGCTCAAGAACTTCTTGGCTTCAGAATTTGAGATCAAAGATTTGGGTCCCTTAAGATATTTTATTGGAATAGAAGTGGCAAGGTCTAGTGAAGGGATATATATTTGTCAAAGAAAGTATGCACTGGACTTTCTATAAGAGAGCGAGAAATTGGGGAGTAGACCGGCAGATACTCCTATAAAGCTGAACCATGGACTTCATGAAGTAAATGAGGATGCCTATCCTGATAAAGAAAGGTATAAAAAGATTGCAGTTAAACTTCTCTATCTATCTCTTACTAAACCGGACATTGCATTTCAGTTGAAAGAATACTTAGATATATAAAGTCATGTCCAAGAAAAGGCTTGTTGATCAGAAATAATGATAAAATGGAAATTGTTCTATATTGATGCAATTAAGGAGGCTCTGTTGGTGATAGGAACTCAGCAACTGGGTATTGTACCTTCATTGGAGGTTGTAGAATTATTATGGCTTCGAATTCTAATGAAGGAATTGGGTGTTGAAGTTGTTGGACCTATCAAGCTCCATGACAATCAATTAGCAATTAATATAACACATAACCTTGTTCAACATTACTGGAGAAAACACATTGAGATTGATTTGACACTTTGTTTGAGAGAGAATCATTTCTTCTGACGTGTATTCCTTACATTCCTTCTTGAGGACAACTTGTTGATGTGCTCTCTAAAGCATTGCTGAAAGCTAGGTTCGTTAAGTTTCTGGGCAATCTGAGCATGATAAATATCTATGATCAGCTTGAGGGGCAGCATTGTAAGCACTGAGTTTTCTGGGCCCAGCCTATCTATTTTATATATTGCAGTCGTGTATTGTATTTGTGGGTTTGGGATTCTTATATTTAGTTATATATTATTTTTTTTTTTTTTTGTTCTACAGTCTGTTAAGGGCACATGTAATTTTTCACTGTTTTTAAAGCTAATATAAAACCTAATGTGACCTGAACAGCATGTAATAAAAGCTGCCACCACTTCTTCAAACTCTCTTCTCTCTTCAAGCTCTGAATACAAATAACCATATCCAGGAGGAGAATCCATAAACACTTCCTTATGTAAGTCTCCATTCAAGAAGACATTTTTGGCATCTAGTTGATGTAGGTCCCAAGAAAAATTAGTTACGAAAGACAACAAAACTCGTGTGGTGTTTAGCTTTGTTACCAGTCTTGTTTTGTATCTTTCATCTGAGCCATCTTCTTTATGCTTCACAGTATACACCCATTTACACCCCACAGCACTCATTTCCCTCTGGTAGATCCACTAATTCTCAAGTTTTGGTTTTCAATAAAGCCTTCAATGCTCTAATACCATATTTTCTGATCTGCACCTGTTTTAGATTAGAAAGGAAGAGGAACAATGGAGAAAACTGAAGGAATGAACGGCAGCAAAAAGTATTCTGGCCAGCCCTAGAATTAGTATTTATATTGGATGCTAATTACACATAAACGTACAATTATTCCCCTCTTTAGTTACACCACACAAACAAATAATAAAAGACCCAAATGGGCCCAATAACTCATTAACTCTAAGAGAGAAATAAACAAAACATAAAGCTCAGCTCATGTCAATCACTCATTATGACAGTCTTATATTGCAGGCACAATCCATTAAGGAAATTTACTTACCAGATATCAAAGTATTGTACCAGAAAATCACTGCAAATTTGCAAAAGGTAATTAACATTTTTTTTCCTTTTGCTTTTATATCATAAATTAATGTGAAAATCAAAGATATCAAATTATCAAAAATGAACCAATATGAAGAAATTTACCAATTGTTTCTCATCATTTTGTCTCCATTTCTGGTATACTTTGTCATTTTATCACATTACAGCAAGACTCTCTTACACAGCCACCGAAGTCAGAACAAAATAGCAAGTTAAAAACACTTAAGATCATGCTGGATTCGTTTATACATTTTTTGCATCTTCCAAAGAGTAACATTGGACCTTCAGATAAAGAGAAGCTGGATAACTTTGATAGAAATATTATTGGTCTTCTTAACTCCATGAGGGCCAAGAAGCATGTCTCTGGAAACCAGCAAGGACAGCAGCAGCTTCGTCCACCTTGTGCTCAGTCACACACCATGCAGCAACAGCAGCAGCAACTACAATCTCAAATTCATTTGATGCCGCCTCATGAAAAACGGATGAACACCCAGATGCAACCAATGAACTTGCAAAGTTCTGTGACATCCATAAAACCAGCTGCTGTAACAAGCATGCGCCATGGTTCCATTCCTCAATCAACCAGTTTGGGTTTTCCAACTGCACAACCAAACATGACAAGTTCACTTCAGAATTTGGAGTCTGGACAAGGAAATGCGCGTAGTTCGTTGCAGCAAAGAGTTATTGGATCTCTGCAACACAACACTATGATTACAACTCAGCAGGAAAACATTAACTCTGCATCACAAGGCCCTCTGATGTTGCGTCCTAAAATTTATTCCTATCAGCCAAGTTCTTATATGCTTCAAAACCAACAATTGAGGCAACAACAAGAGCAGCAGGTTATTCAGACACAACAGCTGAAGCAGCAATGTCAACAGCGCCAGGTGCACCAGCAATTGTTTCAGCAACAGAAACCTCAGAATCTGCAGCAGCAGTTACACCAGCAAAAGCAACAGCAACCTGTAGGGAACCACATGTCACTCCATCATATTAATGATGCTGATGACATGAATATGAAACAAGGCATGAGTGTTAAATCAGGAACATTTCAGAAGCCCTACATGGCAGGTCAGCACTCAGTTTATCATAATCAACAGAGAAAACCAAATGCTTCCATTCCTATTGCTTCTCCCCAGCTCCTTCAAGCTACATCCCCTCAAATTTCACAGCATTTTTCACCACAAATTGACCAGCAAAATTTGCATTCTCTGTCAAGATCTGGAACACCTTTACATTCTGCAAATTCACCTTTCGTTGTTGCTTCTCCTTCTACTCCCTTGGCGCCATCTCCTATTCCTGGGGATCTTGAGAAACAATCTCCAAGTGTTTGTTTGCTTTCAAATACTGGAAACACTGGACAACCACAAACAGATATTACACCGTCCCAAGGCCAATCCCAACTTCTTTCCATTGCCACACCTGGCATATCACCCTCCCCCTTGCTTGCAGAGTTTACTGGTCCAGACATTGATCTGGGTACTACATCCACTATTAGTTCTGAAAAATCAGGTGCTACAGATCGGCCTCTAGAGCGCTTAATTAAAGTGGTTAGTATGTCTGCTTTTATGTCCATTCTCTTTCTTGGGATGAACTTCCAATTCTAGCTATGCAAATGATAAATTTCTCCATGTTATTTTCTTTATAGAGAGATAAAGAATACTAAAAGAAAATATCATTAAAGAAAATAGAAAAGAACATCTACTAAAAGGAAAAAATAGAAATAACTGAAGAGACTAAAAGCCTACTTATATAATATATATATATATATATATGTATATATGTATGTATGTATGTATGTATGTATGTATGTATGTATGTATGTATATATATTAAAAGAGAATAAAAATCAGATCTAAGAGTTGCTTGATTCAAATCTTCAAAATCTCGAAGGCTGAAGAAAAAAATCCATGATAAGAGGCCCTATATTACCCACTTCTACTATCATTCCCTTTTTCCTTCAAAAACTTTCTATTTCTTCCCTTACGGATACCCCAGAAAACTGCATATGGTAAAACATTCTATCATAACTTTTTGTTCTTTCCACCAGATAAATGAGGCTACATAGAAAAACCATCTTGAGGATGAGCGGGACTGAACATATTTGCCCAGACAGAGCAAAGAAATATGACCATATAAACTCTTCTTGATTGAAGCACATGATATAAAGAAATTCCAATAAACATGGAAATGCCTCCACCCTAGATATGGATTTCTCAAAGTTCATTTGGAGCCACTTTATTTCTAATGCTTTCATCATAAGTGGACTTCCACAATAAAGGATCTTAGGATGTTCTTCTACCACATTTGCACCAGGTGATGAAGGCAAAATCCTTGAGGCTTCTGACCTGAGGAACATATTTGTACACTCCACTTCTTCCATCAAGCAAAGTTCTAAATGTTTGCATCACCTGTTCTTCTCTTCAAAACACTGATTCAGTATCAAATTTCTAGATCTCAACCTATACAATCTTGGACATAGATCCACATAACATTGCTGGCTTACACAACCCATTCTCCACATACCTAACTATAGAACCTTCACCTTCCAAAAACTTATTATGTGCAAGGAATTGCTGAAAGTTTATTGTTCCCTTCCATAAGCAAGCTCCATAAGAAGTAGAAACCTCTCTAAATCCAACTCAAAGAAAATGGGCATCTTTGTGGACCTCCTTGACCCAATGGGAATCTTTGTGAAGTTTACTTTAGTTTAATTGTCTGTGTGCTAAATATCTTTGATGTTCCAACTTTTCAGGTTAGATCTATATCATCTAAAGCATTGGGTGCTTCTATGGGTGAGATTAAGTCAGTTGTTAATATTGATAGAATAACAGGGTCAGAACCTAGCAAGGAATCCATACATTCTATTAATGAGGATTTGGTGGCAATGCAAAAGCTTCATTTGCAAAGAAGAAAATTCTTCTCACAAGATGTCATATTTCAATGCCTTGATACTTTGGTGGTTGAAGCCTTTGGTTGCAGCAATGATGACCAACCTTTGAGTCATGTGAAGAAAATAGATTCTGTTGATCAGGTCATGGAAGACAAAAGGTATGCAACAAATAAAATGAAACGTCAGACAAGTTCAATGCCCTTGAATGATGTCTCATCGAGCATTACAGATGATGATTTCGAGCAGTCACACTCTCTGGAAGTGTGTGAGTTCAATTCAACTGCGACATCTAGGATCAAAAGACCTAGAATTGAGGTATGATGTTTGTTGTTATGCTTTGTTCTATGATATTACAAGCTATTAATGAAGTTGTCTATGTGGTTGCATAATTTTGTTGTCTCTAGTCATATAAAGAAGTTTCTCCTGACCATCAAACCTACTATTTGAATCATGTCCACAATATCAGTGATATTTGGTGAAATCTCCCCATTCATCAGGGATCGATTCAAAATATCAAAATTTTTTCCTATTTTTTGATAAAAAAAGCTGAATGTATTTCATTAAATAAGTAAGAAAGAACACCAAACTGCCAATCAAGGTGTTCAGCAGGCCAATGAGTACAAAGCAGCTTTTATCAAAAGAAGCCTAAAAAGCAGAAAAAAAAAAGAAATAGGAACAAATCTGTTGCAGATTACAACCTGGCCCCAAGTAGCCCCATTCAAGGATATCCCTCCCAATCCTATCTCTTGCCAAAGAATCAGCCACCCTTAATTGCACGGGATCTGATCCTGGGTCCTCATCCAGCATATAATATTTTGGAAATCACCCTCAACTTCCATATTCCTCATTCCCTGCAGAATCATTAGTTTTAAGCCTTGAATCCCGAAGAGTTTGCATGGTTGATTGCATTGGGCAGTATTTTAACTCAATCCTATTTCATTAAAGTCTTTTCCTAAAGGAATAAATGAGGATTTGGTGATTGGATAATAATTGACTTGCTATTTTGATAAAATATCACTGAAACTTTATGATATTTGATTGAAGTCTTTTCCTAAAAGAATAAATGGGGATTGACTTACTATTATAGAAGGGGATTCAAAACGAAGAAGCTGGATAGTGGAATCATATAGCAATGAAAGGAAGAAATTCAAATGGTTGACACAAGACATGGAAATAGTGGTTTAATGTGGGCCATGTTGGGCCCACATTTTCGTGCTGCCCATACTGTATTGGGTCGTGCCAGCCTAGCAAGGCTCGTATAGGTTAGGGGTGGAGCCCGAGATGAGTTGGGGCCTCGGACTGGGAAAGGCCAGGCTGACCTGTATTATTCCATTTCAAAAAAGTAAAAACTCAAAAAATAATGAAAAATTGATGGAAAAAAATGACAAATTCAATTATTGTAGAAACAATTTGAAAAAAAAATCATCTTAACATTTTATTCTATACGAATAATCAATTCATACAATCAAAATATAAAATGATTAAATGAAATTGAAAAAAATTACAATGAAATTGAAAAAATGCTATAACAAAATTGAAAATAAAAATATACAATGAAATTGAAATAAATTACTAATAACTTATAAGGTACAAATAAAATTGTAAAATTCAAAATTTAAAATAATCTAAAAAATTTTCTTCTAGTCTTACTTTCCTCTTCTCCTGGTGATACATTGGATGGCGTGTCATGCCCCCCTTTATCTTGTAGTATATCTTTTGCATCCAACCAATCTTTGAAACAAATGCACATCTACAATGTTTCATCTATCATTTGACTTCCCTTATCTAGCAACATGTTTCTTGTACTAAAACAAGATTCCAATGCTATTGTGAACATTAGAGGGGTTAGTTGATCACGTGCCATAGCAGCAAGAACGGGATAATTATTTTCTTGAGCTCTCCACTAGGCTAAAATATCAAAGTTTCCTATGTTGGACTGTAGAGAGGATGAGGGCTAATTTTGTAATTTTACCTTCTTTTATTTGGTTCTTTTGTATATCTCTTTGTAAATTACTGTACATATTTTACACTTGTAAGGACAGAACTGTCCATTCTCACATTAATATATAAATATCTTTTTCTGGGTGTGTGGGACTGTACACATCCATCCATTTTCATGTGACTCTCTTGTCTCTTCTCTTCTTCGACTGAAACTGACATGGTATCAAAGCAGGTTGCTCTCTGATCTTATTCTTGCTTCTTTATCACTTTCTGTGGGTAGTAATTTCATCTCTCTACTGAGATCTACTGAACCCTTCAACCGGTGGAGTGTATAGGGTTTTTTTTGATCAACCCTACCTACTGTACAGATAAAGTTCGAACTCCGCATGAGAGATTTCACTAGATCTCTCTTGGGAGATCTCAGATCAGGGCCAAACTTCAGATCTGGTGTCGCATAGACCAGATCTATCTGCCGTACAAATATCTCTTGATTTGGTGAAGTTTTGATCCTCTTCCTTGGGCAGCTACTACTTATAGTTTCCTTTTTTGGACTGTTGATTTTTCAACTGAGGTTTCAGACTTTGTTTTCTTACTCTAAGGGTCTCAGTGATTCCTGGTGATTATTATCTCACTCTCAAGGTATTCCTCTTGACTTCTGGTTATTGTTATAGTCTTTCTTTGGTTTCTTGACTGAATATGGGATCTGAAAGGAGTGACATCATATCTGTGAAATTCGATGGAACAAACTATGCTCTCTAGAAATTCCATTTCCAATTATTTGTTGAAGGGAAGGGTATGTGGGGCTATCCGGATGGTACCACAGCCATTCCTGATGCTACAGATGCTAAAGGGCTGAAACAGTGGAAAATCAGTAATGCCCAAATAGTTTCCTAGATATTAAGTTCAATTGCTGTTGACGTAGCTATCCATATGAGGGGCCTGAAAACTGCTAAGGAGATGTATGACTACCTTGAGAAGGTATATCAGCAGTCAAATACGTCCAGACAATGTCAGATTGAAATGGAAAAATTCTCATATACCCAGGGGGAGAGAAGAATACAGGAATATTATGCTGGTTTTGTTAATCTATGGACAAAATATGAACTTGTTCATCTTGGGGCCACAACGATTGATTATTGTGACAACTATGAAAAGGCATTTCGATCAAAGGAAGATCATGCACTTTCTTATGCACCTTAGACCCGACTATGAGTTGATAAGATCTAGCATACTCAGCAGGGAAGATGTGCCTGACCTGGACACCATATTGGGTAAACTATTAAGGGAGGAGACTAGACTATACTCTCAGTCCTCCCTTAATAGCAAGAAGAAACATGGACATGATACAGTTTTTCTAGCTATAAATAGGTAGATTAATCCTATTCAGTTCTAGGTTCAAAGTATGTAAGAAGAAGAAGAAGAAAAAGAAAAGAATAAGGGTTCGGCCAGGAGAGAAAAAGTCACCTAGCCCAGCCGACTCACTTTGTATTTATAATGTATAATCTGAATTACAAAAGACAGTATTGTCCCTTATTAGAGATGGGACACATAACTAAACTTCAATAAAACGGACCATTCACTTTTTATTAGATAGAGAAAAGACCAAAATACCCCTAAACTATCGACTCTAACACTCCCCCTTAAGTTGGAGAATATATGTCATATAGTCCCAGCTTGTCACATATGTAATCTATGTAATCTACTCTGCCCCGAGACAGCTCATTTGTAAATAGATATGCCCACTGGTTTCCTAAACTCACATGAGATGTAGTTTTTTTTTTTTTTTTGATCAATCATGAGATGTAGTTATCACTCCACTGATCACTTTTTCTCTTACAAAGTGGCAATCGACTTTAATATGCTTTGTTCTCTCATGGAAGATTGGATTAGAAGAGATGTGTACAACAACTTGATTATCACAGTATAACCTCATGGGTCTGTCAATTGAGAACCCCATCTCTTGTAACAAATTCTTCAACCATACTAGTTCATATGTAGTATGAGCCATAGCCCTGTACTCAGCTTCTGCACTACTCCTTGCCACCACTGTTTGTTTCTTGCTCTTCCTAGTTACCAGATTGCCACCAAGGAAGGTACACTATCTTGTAGTGGACCTTCTGTCTGACACAAAACCAGCCCAATCAGCATCTATATACCCTTCTATCTCAAGAATTCCTCCACTTTTGTATAACAGACCACGACCTAGCACCCTTCAGATACCTAATTATCCTTATAACTGCTTCCCAATGAGGAACCCAAGGATGTTGCATAAACTGACTCACCATATTTACAACAAATGATATATCTGGCCGTGTGATAGTTAGATAGTTCAATTTTCCCACCAACCTCTTGTACCTTCCAGGATCATCAAACTCTTCACCTGCATCAATACTCAACTTAGCATTTGGTTCCATAAGTGTTTTGGCTGGTTTGGCACCTAACAACCCTGTTTCTTCAAGCAGGTCAAGGACATATTTCCTTGACATATGTTAATTCCATGTCTTGACCTTGCAACTTCTATTCCCAGGAAGTATTTTAGCTTACCTAGATCCTTCGTGTGGAAGTGATCCTGTAGGAAGTTTTTCAATTTGTCAATCCCATTGTTGTCATTGCCAGTTATGACAATATCGTCCACATACACAACTAGCAAGATTTTCCCATCTTTTGAGTCATGGTTGAACACATAATGATCTACTTGACACTGTTTCATCCCAAAGTTTTTCACTACTTCACTGAATCTCCAAAACCACGCACATGGAGATTGTTTCAGCCCATAAATTGCCTTTTTAGGTCTACAAACCTTACCATCCTCCCCCTGAGCAACAAACCCTAGTGGTTGCTCCATATATACTTCCTCAATTAGATCACCGTGCAAGAAGGCATTCTTGATGTCAAGTTGCGAGAGGCTAGTCATACATTGCTGCTAATGAAATCAATACTCGAACTGAGCCAATTTTAGCCACAGGAGAAAATGTCTCCATATAGTCAACACCATACAATTGAGAATATCCCTTGGCAACTAACCTGGCCTTTAATCGTTCCACACTGCCTTCTAGAAGATACTTCACTGTGTAGACCCACTTACACCCAACAACATGCTTACCGGGAGGGGGAGTAGTAAGTTCCCACGTGTGATTGTGTTGTAAAGCAGATAATTCCTCTTCCATTGCTTGTCACCACCCTGGAGAGGTAAGAGCTTCCTGGATAGTTTTGGGAGTGGAAACAGAGGATAGCAAGGATATAAAATGGCGATGGGAAGAAGAAAGGTGAGCTTCCATTGCTTCGGGTCGACGGTTTGACTGTTCGGTTCAAACGAACACCCTGTTCTGACAACAAAAATTAAAAGTAAAAAAATGACCAAAAACCATTTAATGGGTCGACAGGTCAATGGTTTGACCGCTCGGGTCAATAGGTTATTGACCGACTCAATAGTTTTTGTCCAAGGATCGGGTTTGGGGTAAAAGGGAACCAGTTGCCTAGACAGTTCCCGGGCCGAACAATCTGCCCGTCTGGGTCAATGGTGGTTTGAAAACCATGGTTTGAACTCTGAAGTATCTATGTTATGCTGGGAGGACTACTTTTTCCAAACTTTCAGATGTGATTCAAACCAATAAAATTAGCAGAATGTTTTAGATTAAAGCAAAAGAAAGTAAGGAAGAAGAGGAAGACAACAAGAAGAAGAAGAAAGATTGGAGAAGAAAGGAGTTCGTTAATCTCCTCTTTTCCCCCACTAATCTTTTAATAAACTTACTTAAGTTACAAAATTTACAAGGTTTCCCTTAAGTAGACATCCACATCAGCACTATACTTAGAAAAAATAAACAAGAGCTAAAGGCCCAATAAGAAAACATAACAAGAAAGAACTAATAAGAAAGACACTAATGGGCTAGGGCCCATTCAGCCCAATCTCTCTACAATTCCCCCTCAAGCTGAGTATAGATATCCATCATGCCCAGCTTGCTTATATAGTGAACCAGCTTTCCTTTAGGAATACCTTTTGTCAAAACACCAGCCAACTATTCTTCAAAAGCAACAAATGGTAGATAGTGTTATGGGCCCGGGAATAGGATCTTGTCACGGGTCGGTCCACGGGGAAAAGCTGCTGTTTTCCCTTATTCCTCCCCTTCCTAGCTGAACCTATCTTGGCGTCCTAGAGGGTGATTTGTCCAAGAGATCACTGAACTCTCCTTTTACTCTCTTTCTTGACTGGAAATTTTGATATCCTTATTCAATAATTTCAGCTCCTTAAATAGGAGATTACAAGAGGTAAGAGTCCTCCTTGTAGGAAGACTCCTTGATAACTAAACTGCTTACAGATAAGATAGATAAGACTCCTAGATAAGACTAACTAAACTGCTTACAAATAAGATAGATAAGACTCCTAGATAAGACTCCCTACTCAAAAAGGATAAAAACTCCCTAAGATAAATCAGACTCTATACTAATCCTTATTAGAACAGATAAGATAAGAATAAGAAAGCAGATAAGATAAGGATAAGGTAAGATGAACTGTGGCTAGCTAGATAATCTGATGAGGGTCCCACATTACTGCTGCTGCCGGCGGCGGTACTTCTTCCCCACGAATGCATCCATAACAGATAGACTTCTCTTGAGGCAACCCTCTCTCATATAAAATGCCTGTCAACTTCAATGTGCTTAGTTCTGTCATGTTAAATAGGATTATGTGCAATGTTGATAGCAACCTTGTTGTCATAGTATAACATCATTGGCTTCTCACAGTCTATACCCAATTCATCTAAAAGTGATCTCAACCACAAAAGTTCAGAAACTTCATGTGGTATTGCCCTGTACTCTACTTCAGTTGAGGATCTTGCCACTACACACTGCTTCTTACTCCTCCATGATACAATGTTCCCTGCTACCATAGCACAGTAACCTGAAGTGGACCTCCTATCATCAATACATCCAGCCTAGTCAGCATCAGTGTATGCTTCCAGCTTCATGTGTCCATGCTTAGCAAACAAGATACCTTTCCCTGGAGTCCCTTTTAGATAACATAGAACTCTCTCAGCAGCTGTTAAATGTGTATCTGTAGGAGAATGCATAAATTGGCTGATTATACTAACTGCATAGGAAATATCTGGCCGAGTCATGCAAAGGTATAATAACTTCCCGACTAGTCTCTGGAACACTCTCTTATCAAGCAATAGTTCACCTTTAGTAGCTGGTAACTTATGATTTAGGTCTATAGGAGTAGAAGCAGGTCGAGCCCCCAGTTTGCTAGTCTTTGCAAAGAGATCAAGAACATACTTCCGTTGAGAAATGAAGATACCATCCTTAGATCTGGCAACTTCAATTCCCAAGAAATATCTGAGTTCTCCCAAGTCTTTAATTTCAAACTCAGTGTTTAGAAAGCTTTTGAGATGAACAATTTCCCGAGTATCATTACTAGTAACCACAATATCATCAACATAGACAATCAGAAGGGTCATAAGGAATCTCTCCTCTTAACAAACAAAGTATGATTCGATTGAGTCTATACGTACCCAAAAGCAACAAGAGAAGCCCGAAATCTGTCAAACCAGGCTTTAAGAGATTGCTTAAGGCCATAAAGAGACTTCTTTAGTTTACAGACCTTTCCTTGCATCTCCTTCCCATACACCCCTGGAGGTAAAGACATATAGACCTCTTCATGTAGGTCCCCATTCAAAAAAGCATTATTTACATCAAACTGATGAAGAGGCCAATCAAAAGCAGTAGCTAAAGATAGCAAAACTTGAATTGAAGTCATCTTGGCTACTGGGACAAAAGTTTCTAAGTAGTCAATACCATACATCTGGGTATATCCTTTAGCAACCAAACAGGCCTTATATCTCTCAACAGTACCATCAGAATGATACTTATTAGTGAACACCCACTTACAGCCAACCGGTTCCTTTCCCTCAGGCAAATCCACAATTTCCTAGGTATTGTTCTTATGCAAAGCATGTAGTTCAGTCATCAAAGCACCCCTCCATTCTGGTTTTGACAAGGCATCTGAGACAGATCTAGGAGTCACATGTGTGGAAACAAAGGCAAGGAAGGAATAGTAGGAAGGGGAAAGAAGGTTGTAGGACAGGTGTTTGGAAATGCAATGAGTTGTACATTTCCATTTGCCTTTGCGAAGGGCAATAGGGAGATCAAGGTCAGGGAAGGTATCCGAAGTGGTAGAAGAGGGCTGACCAGTTACCTTAGTAGTGATGGGAGGAGCAAGAGGCACATTTGAAGGTGTGGAAACAACTTTCATGTCTCTGAGTCTTTGTCTCTGGTACCACCTCTGGATAATAGGATGGGAAGGAAAAGTATGAGGATAAATAGGAGGAGGAGGGGAAGTAAGGATAGATGACTCGACTAGAGGAGACTCTATAAAAGATTCAATGGGAATTGGAAGAGGAACAGATGGTGACAATGCAAACAATTCCTCTGAATGCTCCCCCTCAAGAGAAGTACCAAAGAAAGGAATAAACTCTACAAATGTGACATCTTTAGAAACAAAGCGAGTGCCACGAACCAGATCAAAACAGCAGTACCCCTTCTGTGTGGAGGCATATCCCAAAAAGACACACTTGTGTGCTTTAGGCTCAAGCTTATGTCTTTAATGACTATGAACATGAACATAGCAAGTGCACCCAAACACCCTGAGAGGAAGAGAAAAGAGATCCTCATTTGGGAAAAGCAAGCTAAAGGGAGTTTTAAACCCCAGAACCCGAGAAGGCATTCGGTTTATCAAGTATGTAGCTGTAAGAACATCACCCTAAAACTTAACAGGAACATGGGAAGCAAAAAGAAGGCTCCTCGCAACCTTAACCACATGTCTATTCTTCATTTTCTCCACTCCATTTTGTTGAGGAGTGTAGGAGCAGGAACTCTGATGAATAACTCCAAAGGTATCAAAGTAGGAGGAAAGGCTCTTCTCAAAATATTCCTTTGCATTATCAAATCGGAATATTTTGATTCGAGTGTTAAACTGGGTAAATATAAGCTCATGAAATTTTTGTACAATATTTGGTACTTCATCCCGGGATTTCATAAGGTAAATCCAGGTGTAACGAGAGAAATCATCAATGAAAAGAATGAAATATTTGTAACCCTCCATAGCAGGTAAATGATATGGCCCCCACACATCAGAGTGCACAATATGGAAAGGAGAATCAAATATTTTATTACTCATTGAAAAAGATTGTCTACAATGTTTTGCAAGTTCACATGACTCGTAATGAAGACTTGGTTCCACCTATCATATTCAGCACTTCCGTTCTTCGGTTCCTTCACTCTCCCATTGATATATCATATTTTCCCCCTAGCAGTGATGAAGAGTTTTATTCCCCTAGACCACTCAAGGTAGTTCAAACCATCAAAAGGAATAACAGCCATGGGGAAATTCATATCCATTCCTCCACTCACTCCATTGTGGCTCCCTAAAATCTCTGAAGTAGCAGAATTCTCAGACGACATGGTAAACACAAAGTTTTTTTTTTTTATCTAAACTCTTAACTTAGGATCCCTCCTTATATTGACAAAAGCTCCACACACAACAATTCGGTTCTTGACTTAATCTGAGCACAAAAAACAGCACCAATTTCCAAAGAAGAACTATGACGAGACTGATTTTCAGATCTGCATGAAGAACAGTCCCAGCCTACTGGTTTTCCAGTAAGTTCGACCACAGCATTAATCAATAAGAGAGATCCTATCACACATGAAATCAGACTAACGAGTAGAGAAAACAGGTCATCTGTGACTTACAGTCACCTTTTCACAGGTACAGGATCACACGATCCAACAAATAAAAGAGGTATAACCCTCACAAAAGTCTGCCGACATTTAGTGGTTTGGATTCATTTGTTCTCCACTTGGTACACGACCAAGGAAAGAGATAAAAGAAGAAAGAAAACTTTAGGGTTGTACCAGTTGCAGATCTGATTTGATCAGCCCAGATTCAATCCTCTGTTTTGCCCAGATTCAGTAACTTGAAGAGAAAACTTGGTCGCCCAGATTCAACAGCCTTGCTCTGATACCATCTTGGCAATAAATCCGGTTGAAATATGAGGAAGTAGAGAAGAGAAGGGAAGAAGAGAGAAGAGAAGAAGAAAGAAAGGAAGAAGAAAAGGTTTGGAGCAATGGAATAGTTTTGGCGGTGCCAGCTTCTATTATATTATATAGGGTGGCAGAAATAAGAAGGGAAAAGACTCTTGTGCCCCTGCTGTAAGTGAGTACAATAACAGAAAATAAAAAAAGGCTTTAACTAGCCAAACAGACCCTAACACAAATAACTAAATTATTTCAACAGCCCTTAAGTAGGCGTCCACATCAGCACTATACTTAGAAAACATAAAAAGAGCTAAAGGGCCATAAAGAAAAGGCCCAGTAAGAAAACATAACAACAAAGAACTAATAAGAAAGACACTAATGGGCTTGGGCCCATTCGATCCAGTCTCTCTACACTTTCCTACTTCAATGCACACCATTCTGGTCCCCTTCAATCATTCTTCTAAATTTTCAGTGTTCACATTCACTGTAGTTATGTCATTTAAATCAATTACAAGTAAAAACAATTTCAATTGACCTTTTCTTTAGCATCTAAAGGGATACTCGTAGGTTTCTTTGGTTTATTTGCTTATGATATTCAGTCAGAAATCATTATGATTCATGGAAATTGGAATGGATTATTGCACAATTTGTTTTAGTGAATTACAGCCTGATAAATAAATTCAGGGAGAGGAATGTGCCTAGAAACTTGTTTGGTATTAAACATTCCCATGCATTAACTCCCTAAACTTGCATAAGTATTTAAGTTTGTACCTAGTTTATTGCTCTAGTGGTCTTAAGACATTAAGAGGTTGAAAAATTAGTAGATTTAATGTTTAGTCACTGCCATTTTTTAATTATTTCCTTTTTCTCTTCTCAGTTCTGTTTTCTAGAGAAATAATAGTCTTTTGTTTCAGGCCAACCATGCACTACTAAAAGAAATCAGGGAGATAAACCAACAGCTAATAAGTACTGTGGTTGAAGAGGATACCATCCCAATTATAGGTTCTGACACTGATGAAAGTGGTGAAGGCACCATTGTCAAGTGCTCGTTCAGTACAGTGGCTCTGAAAGTGGACTTTATACCAGACTATCCATCATCACTAATGGTGCATTCCTTGAGACTTGCAAATATTTTCACCACACATTTATTGTCTATTTGCTTACTCACTTTTTGGTTATGGTTATGCAGTCACCAATTCTGCCTCTACGATTGCTTGTTCCCACAAATTATCCAGATAGTTCCCCAATACCCTTAGACAAGTTGCCTGGTGAATTGAGGTGAGAGTTATTTTTTGGTTTTCCTTTCAGGAACTTAAAATTTAACATGAAGCAGATCTCCACCCACCCTAAGTATATTGAGATCCTTGGTGTTGGTCCCATAATTTCCCTAAAATTCAATTCCATTAAGCTACCCTATACAAGGTTTAAAATGTTAGTGTTCGTGGAAATGTCTATCATCCAAATATAGGAAACATGTCAGAAATGCTGTATGGAAATATTGTGAAAATTATAGACAAAATAAAGCTAAGAAACTAAGGCTAATAGACAAAACAATATGATGTAGTTGTAAGATTCAGGGTTGAGTTGACTAGAGAAGAGAAGAGGAAGAAGAGAAAAAAGAGTGTGTTACTGTCCACATCCTCATACATGATATTTATAAAAGCCCTTACTTCATCGCCCAAATACAAATAAATGAAAAAAGACCAAAAAGGCCCTACATTACACATTCTCAAAACTCCCCTTCAAGCTGAGCATAGATATCTATCATGCCCAACTTTCCATAGTTCCTAACAAACTTTGGCTTGTGAACTCAGTGAGAGAATAAGCAAGTTGGTCCTTTGGTCTCACAAAGGGTAGGCATATCTATTCATTGGCTATTTTTCTCTGATAAAATGTCTATCCACTTCAATATGTCTTGTATAGTCATGCTAAATTGGATTATGGACAATGTTTATGGATGCTTTGTTGTCAATTGTCACAATAGAGTCTTATTGGGGCATCAGCTTGAATGCCCTATATTCTTCTCCATGATATCACATTGCCTCCAACTAAGGAAAAATAGCCAAATGTAGATCTCCTAACATCAATAGAACTTACCTAGTCTACATCTATGTAAGCCTCAATCTTTAGATGCTTGTGGTTGGAGTATTATATTCCTTTACTAAGGTGTCCCCTCAGATAGGTAAGAATCTTATTAACAACTCGCATGTGAGAAGTCTTGGTCTCATACATATATTGGCTCACCACACCCGCTACATAAGATATGTCAAGTCTAATCAAACAAAGACAAAAAGGCGATCAACTAATCTCTAATAGACCCTACTATTTGGAAGAGCATCTCCATTAGTAGTACTCAACTTGTGATTAGGTTTAGATGTGAATCAGTCCTCTAAAACTGATATAAACTTGGTTAAAATTAGAGATAAAAGAAAAAGAAAAGTAGAGAACAGCAGCACAAAGGAAGAAGATGGAGAAAAGAAGAGGAAGAAGAAGAAGAGTTCGAATTATCTCTTCTCTCCCTTCTCTAATCCTTTTGTTAAACTTCATTCTTTAGGCTAATTACAAGTATGCCCTTAAGTGGGCGGCCAGCTAGGCAGGAACATAAAGAGAACTTATAAAAAGAAATAACAGGCCCATAAAGATAGGCCCATTAACAAACAAATAAATAAATAAAACACTACAAGAAAAGATACTAGGGCCCATTTGACCCAGACTCTCTACACTCCCCCTCAAGTTGAGCATAGATGCCAATCATGCCCAACTTGCTTATATAGTGTGTCAGCTTCCCTCTTGGAACTCCCTTGGTCAAAACATCAACCAACTGTTCTTCTGAGGCGATAAATGGCAAGCAAACTTCTCCTGAATAAAATGTCTATCAACCTCAATGTGCTTAGTTCTATCATGTTGAACAAGATTATGTACAATGTTGATAGCTGCCTGGTTGTCATAGTAGAGCGTCATTGGCTTCTCATAGTCAACCCCCAATTCTTCTAAAAGTGATTGCAGCCACAATAATTCTGACACACCATGTGCCATTGCCCTGTATTCTGCTTTAGTAGAGGATCTGACAACTATAGATTGTTTCTTACTCCTCCATGAAGCAATGTTCCCTCCCACCAAAGCACAATAACCCAAGGTGGATTTCCTATCATCAACACATCCTGCCCAATCAGTATCAGTGTATGCTTCCAGCTTCATGTGTCCATGTTTGTCAAATAGAATTCCTTTCCCTGGAGTACCTTTCAAGTAATACAGAACACTTTCTGCAGCAGCTAAATGTGTATCTCTGGGAGAATGCATAAACTGACTAATAACACTCACTGCATAGGAAATATCCGGCCAATTCATGTAGAGATATAACAACTTCCTAAGCAATCTCTGAAACACTCCCCTATCAGATAAAAGTTCACCATCTGTAGCAGAAAGCTTATGATTAGGACCAATTAGAGTGGTGGCTGGTTTAGCACCAAGTTTACCAGTCTCTGCAAGGAGGTCAAGGACATGCTTGTGCTGAGAAACGAAGATACCATCCTTAGATCTAGCAACTTCAATGCCCAAGAAATACCTGAGATCTCCTAAATCCTTGACCCCAAATTTAGAGTTAAGAAACTTTTTGAGTTTACTAACCTCCTAGGTGTCATTACTCGTGACCACAATATCATCAACATAAACTATTAGAAAGGTCACCAGAGAGCCACTTCTTTTCAAGAAGGTATGGTCAGATTGAGTTTGTGTAACCAAATGAGATAAGAGCAGCCCTGAATCTCTCAAACCAGGACCGAGGAGACTGTTCGAGACCATAAATGGATTTCTACAGTTTAGACACCTTCCCTTGCATTTCCTTTCCACACTCTCCCAGAGGCAAAGGCATATAGACCTCTTCATGTAGATCTCCATTCAAGAAGGCATTTTTAACATCAAACCGGTGGAGAGGCCATTCAAAAGTAGTAGCAAGGGACAACAAAACCCGGATTGAAGTCATCTTAGCCATAGGGGCAAAGGTTTCAAGATAGTCAATACCATACATCTGAGTGTAGCCTTTAGCAACCGGCCTGGCTTTAAACCTCTCAATAGAACCATCAAAATGATATTTAATGGCAAATACCCATTTACAACCCACTGGTTCCTTCCCTTCTGGAAAATCCACAATATCCCAGGTATGGTTCTTATGCAAAGCATCCAATTCAGCCATCATAGCATCCCTCCATTCAGGTTTAGATAGGGCTTCTGGTACAGACCTGAATATCACATGGGAAGAAATAGAAGCAAGAAAAGAGTAGTAGGTAGGGGATAAAAGGTTATAGGACAGGTGTTTAGAGATACGATGGGTTGTACACTTCCGCTTACCCTTGCGAAGAGCAATAGGAAGATCAAGGTCTGGGAAAGAAGTAGATGGGTCAGAGGAAGGTGACTTGTTACCTCAGTAATGATGGGAGAAGCAAGAGGCTCTTCTATAGGAGTGGAAACAACTTGTCCATGTCTGAATCTGTGTCTTTGGTACCACCTTCGGAGAACAGGATGAGGAGGGATTACAAGAGGAGTAGGAATAATGGAGGTAGGCCCAATGGGAGAAGTGGACACCTCATCAAACGACTCAAAAGGAACAGGAAGAGGAACTGTTGGAGATATAGCAAAGGATTCCTCAGATTGTTCCCCCTTAGGAGGAATACTAAAGAAATTAGACTCAGCAAATGTGACATCCTGAGATACAAAGCGGGTGCCACTAATCAGATCAAAACATCTACTTTTGGGTCTTACTTCCCTTGAGTCCTACAACCAAGAGAAACCCTAGGTTTGAACTTGCTGAGTTCCCTTACACTCCTAGGTCTTCGCTGCAGCAACCCAGAAAAAGAAAAAAGAGAAGATGAAAAGGCAGCAAAAGAAGAGAGTGCACCGGCTGAAACCAGGAAGGAGCTAATGATCCAATACCATGTAAACTGAGAAGCTGAACTCGAACTAGCAAAGAAGAGAATGAAACTTCTGAGATGCAGAGAATGTCGAACTGTACTTCTAGTCGACCATGCCTTTATTTATATATAAGTGAAGTACAAAGTAAAAGAAATTACTGGGATACCCCTAATTAGTGATGGGACACCCAGAAGACTTAAGACATAAACAAGATTAGGCCCATTAGCAAAGGCCTAGTTACAAGATAAGTTTAACATAAGAATGGGCTAATAGGAATTCTTATTAGCCGAACACACTCAAGCATTCTAACATATCATTCTAACAACCATAGTCAAGCTAGATGGAACTAATTATCTGGCATGGTCACAATCGGTAAAGATTTATATATGTAGTAGAGGAAAGTGGGGCTTTATCTCCGGGAGCAAGAAGGCTCCCCCAGAGGATGATCCATCCTATGAGAAGTGGATGCAAGAGAATTACACTGTTATCGGGTGGCTTGTGAACTCAATGCAGCCACAAATTAGCCAACACTATCAATGGATGAATTCAGCAAAGGGAATCTGGGACAGTGTTGCAGAAACCTATTCCCAAAAACTAAATGTGGCTAGAGCTTATAAATTGAGAAGTGATGTGAAGAATTTAAGACAGGGGGAGAAACCTTTAGCTGTATACTTCTCAACCCTGAAGTCTTTGTGGCAAGAAATAGACTTAATAGAAGCTGTAACCTGGGACACCACCAATGATGCAGAGACCTACAGGAAACTGGTTGAAAGAAACAGGGTGTTTGAGTTCTTAACCGGACTAAACCCAGAATATGATATCACAAAACAGAATATTTTATCCAAGGAGAGTGTCTCATTGTCACAAGCATATGCATTGGTGAGTAGTGAAGAGAGCAGAAGGATTGTCCAGGTTCAAGGGACTGGTATAAGTGATCACTTTGCTAATATGGGAGTGAAACCCAAAGGAGTTGCAGGGACTTCTAGTGGCTCTGGGAAGAAAGAGGTTGTATGTGAGTATTGCAAGAAGCCAAAACACACCAAAGACAAGTGCTGGAAACTACATCCCGATCTTGTTCCCCTTCGGTTTCAGAAAAAGCATGATAGTAAAAGGGCAGGGAGTGCAAATGTGGCTGCTGGTCCAGATAGTGGCAAGTACCATACTGAAGAGATATCTGCTTGTGCACAGTTAGCAGCCATGAAAGCAGAATATGAAAAGTTTGGGAAGATGATCAGTCATCTAGAGGGTGTGACTTCTTCTTCCAACCCTTCGGGGAATTCAACCTCTTCTACATTTGCTCATTCAGGTATAAGGGCTTCTGCCAATCATGCATCCATATCAGGTAATCTCAAGATCCCTTGGATTATCGATTCAGGTGCTTCTGATCACATGACCAATCTTTCTACTTTGTTTGTTTCATATGACTTGTTTCCTGGACGTGATAAAATCACCCTAGCTGATGGTTCTCTTGCCCCTATTTCTGGCAAGGGAACCATCAAGGATACAGATTCTTTGTTCCTACCTTCTGCCCTTCATGTACCTAGACTAAATACAAATTTGTTATCTGTAAGTAGTTTAACTAAGTCATTAAACTGTTGTGTAACCTTCTTTCCTTCCTACTATGTTTTTTAGGATCTAGAGTCTCAGAAGGTGATTGGGAGTGGCCATGAGGCAAATGGAATATACCTGCTTGATACTCCAGGACAATGCCCTGATCAACCTGGGAATGTTGCTTTTGGGTCTGTTTCTTTAGAATCTATTAGTCGAATTATGTTATGTCATTTTCGTTTGGGTCATCTTTCCTTTTCTGCTTTGAGTCTTTTATTCCCTGAACTGTTTAAGGGAATTAGTTTGTCCAGTCTTCATTGTGAATCTTGTGAGTTGTCAAAGCATTGTAGAAACAATTATCCTTTGAGTAATAAAAGATCTTCTTTTCCTTTTAATATTGTGCACTTTGATGTGTGGGGGCCTTACCACTTACCCTCTATGGGTGGTTACAAGTATTTTATCCTGTTTATTGATGATTTTTCTCGGTTCAATTGGATATTCCTGATGAAATCTCGTGATGAAGTTCCAAGACTCGTGAGACAATTCCATGAATTTGTTCTAACCCTATTTGATACTAGGATTAAAATTTTTAGATCTGACAATGCAAAAGAATATTTTGAGAAGAACTTATCCTGCTATCTCTCTGACATGGGGGTTATTCATCAAAGTTCCTGTGTTAGGACCCCAGAACAGAATGGAGTTGTTGAAAGAAAAAATAGGCATATTGTTGAAGTTGCAAGAAGTATTTTGTTTGCTTCACATATTCCTACAAGGTTTTGGGGTGATGCTGTTCTCACTGCTACCTACCATATAAATCGTATGCCATTCGGGGTTTTAGGGTTTAAGTCTCCCTTCAGTCTCCTTCATCCAGACAAGGACCTTTTTCCTATTCCTCTTCATGTCTTTGGCTGCACCTGTTATGTACATATTCCAAGTGTCCAAAGGCATAAATTTGAACCAAAAGCCCACAAGTGTATCTTCCTTGGTTATTCCCCCACACAGAAGGGTTACTGTTGTTTTGATCCAAAGACTGGCACTCAGTATGTCTCAATGGATGTCACCTTTGATGAGCTTTCTCCTTTTTATGGTTCCTCCCTGGAAGGACATTGTCCAAAGGGGGAGGATTTGTCACAGGTGTTTGCTCTTCCTCTTCCTGTTCCAGTTGAGTCTTTTGATGAGTCTATTTCTCCTTCAAATGAATAAAGGGAGGATCAATCATTCCATTCTCCCTGTCCCAGTGTTCTTCCCCCTTTACCTCCTTGTCCTATCTTCAATTCCAAGGTGTATCAAAGGCAAAGATCCAGAAATGAGCAGGTTGCTTCCCCTACAACTCATGAGCCTCATGCACTTCCAGTTACAGATGAGACAACAGGTACTGTTTCAGCCCCCTTGGAGCCATCTTTCCCTGATCTTGATATTCCCATTGCTGTTAGGAAAGGAAAACGGAAGTGTACTGCACATTGCATTTCCAAACACCTTTCTTATAGTCTGCTTTCCCCTTCATACTTTGCCTATCTCTCTTCTGTTGCCTCTAACCCTATTCCCAGGTCTGTGTCAGAAGCTCTAAATATTACAGAATGGAGGGATGCTATGAGATCCGAAATTGATGACCTACACAAGAATGGCACTTGGGAAGTGGTTGATTTGCCTGAAGGGAAGGATCCAGTTGGTTGCAAGTGGGTCTTTACCATCAAATATCAGGCTGATGGCACCATTGAGAGGTACAAGGCCAGGCTGGTTGCAAAAGGCTATACACAGACGTATGGGATTGATTATCTGGAGACCTTTGCACCTGTTGCCAAGATGACATCTGTGAGGGTTCTTCTATCTCTAGCTACTCACTCTGACTGGCCCCTTTATCAATTGGATGTAAAGAATGCATTTCTGAATGGTGAATTACATTAGGAGGTTTATATGTCTCTTCCTCCAGAGATGTATGGAACAAATATGAAAGGAAAGGTATGCAGGCTGAAGAAATCTCTTTGTGGACTAAAACAGTCCCCTAGAACATGGTTTGAGAGATTTAGAACTGCCCTTGTTAACTTTGTCTATGTACAGACACAGTCTGATCATACTCTTTTTGTGAAAAGGAGTGGACCTCTGGCAATATACCTCATTGTGTATGTAGATGATATTGTTGTGACTAGTAATGATGTTTCAGGAATTCATGATCTCAAATCTTTTCTCCATACAAAGTTTGAGATTAAAGATTTGGGGGAATTGAGATACTTCCTTGGCATAGAAGTTGCTAGATCCAAGGATGGGATTCTTATCTCCCAAAGGAAGTATGTTCTTGACTTGCTCTCTAAAACAGGGAAGATGGGTGCTAGACCAGTTGCTACTCTTATTGATATGAGTAATAAACTCTTTGCTTCAGATGGAACATTGTTAGAAGACAAAGGAGTCTTCCAAAGACTTCTTGGAAAACTTCTGTACCTATGCATGACTCACCCAGACATTGCTTATGCTGTCAGTTGCATCAGCCAATTCATGCATGCTCCCCGAGACACTCATATGGCAACAGCAGAGCGAATCCTGTGTTATTTGAAGGGCTTCCCAGGAAAGGGAATTCTGTTTGCCAAGCATGGTCATATGAAAGTTGAAGCCTATACTGATGCTGACTAGGCTGGAAACATTGATGAGAGAAGATCTACTTCTGGATATTGCAGCTTGGTGGCTGGTAATATTGTTTCTTGGAGAAGCAAGAAACAATCGGTTGTTGTTCGATCTTCAGCAAAAGCAAAATACAGAGCCATGGCACATGGAGTTTCTGAACTATTGTGGCTAAAATCATTGATGGAGGAACTGGGGGTTGAGCATGACAAGCCAATGATGTTATACTGTGATAATTAGGCTGCCATCAACATTGCTCACAACCCAGTGCAACATGATAGAACTAAGCATATTGAAGTCGATAGACACTTTATTCGGGAAAGAGTCTCTTCGGGTGAAGTATGTCTTCCTTTCATCACCTCTAAAGGACAGTTAGCAGATTTTCTCACCAAGGGCATTCCCAAGACCAAACTTCAGCATGATACTTGAAAGCTTGGCTTGATTGACATCTATGCTCAGCTTGAGGGGGAGTGTAGAGAAGATGGGCCGAATGGCCCATAGGCTGTTTATTCTTTCTTACTATTTATGTTCCTTTCTGTAATGGGCCTTATTCTGGGCCCATCCTCTTTTATGTTATGTTCTTGTAATTTCTTGCCCAACCAAGGGCCCCCCCTTGTAATTATTCAAAACTAACTTAATGAAATAGTGTTAGGGTGTTAGAGGGAGAGTGAAGTTCGAACCTCTCATACTCTAACCCTCTTTGCTGCCATCTCCCTCTTCATCTTCTACTCAATAGAAGCAGTCTTCTCTACAGTTTTTGATTCCTTTTGATTTCTACATCTATCCTAAACAGTCCCACACTCAAGGACTGTTTTTCTTCTAAGAACAATAGTGCAGTGATTGGGACCTCTTCTTTTTTGTGTGTGTGATGGGCAGAACCAGTTTTGTAGATTGAAATAGCGTCGGTGGGTGATTCGAACCTCTTCTATGTTATGTTCTTTTAATTTCTTGCCCAACTAAGGGCCTCCTTGTAATTATTCAAATTTAAGTTAATAAAATAGTGTTAAGGTGTAAGAGAAGAGAGCAAGGTTCGAAACTCTTATTCTCTGAACCCTTATTGCCGCCATCTCCTTCTTCACCTTCCACTCCATAGAAGAAGTAGTATTTTCTGCTGTTCCTTTTTGATTTCTGCATCTATTCTAAACAGTCCCCCATTCTTAAGGACTGTTTTTCTTCTCTTGCAATATTCACATACTAGCTCTTTCTTCTCAGTTGGACCCTTTGGCTTTATTCCAGCACGTGCATAGTGTTCTATAGGTGGACTTTGTAACTAAACCTGACGCCTACTCTCTTCGCTGCTTACCATAGCATATGCCTGGGCAAGTACCTCATCCTTGGCCAGAATTTTCTGCTTAATGATGTCAAACTCAGGGTTGAGTCCTGTAAGAAACTCAAATACCCTATTTTGTTCCACCAACTTCCTAGAAGTTTCTACATCCTTCGTACTCTCCCATACAACTATCTCCATACATTAATTTCCTGCCATAGGGATTTCAGCATAGAATAGTAGATTGCCACACTCTTCTCCCCCTGCCTTAGGTTCTTCACATCACTTTTCAGCTTGTTGGCTCTTGCCACATTCAACTTCTGTGGCCGAAGATATCTAGAGATACTACTGACTTATATGGGGCTGCATAGAGTTGACCAACCATCCTATGACTGTATAGTTCTTCTGCATCAATTTCTCAAATTCAAGGTCTGTCTCTTCGGGTTTTACCTTATTGCCTGTGAGATACCCTAATTTTCCTCTACTAGAGACATAAATCCTTATAAACTATGCTCAAGAAAGATAATTGGTTCCATCTAACATAATTGTGGTCACACCAGCCAAAACAGAATCTACCGAGCCAAGCCCAGAAACTGGCACCTGCTCGAACTCACTTCCATATTGCTCCATTAATCAAACAAAAACCAAAAAACCAAAAATTTGGTCTTTATAAACTTACTTGAATCCAAAACAGTACCTAGATGCTTGAAAACTAGGGTTTCACTACACCTGGCTGTCAGAGAGAAAGAGATAAGATGCAGCCGCTCCTACCAAGCTTCCCAATCTCCTCCAAAACTGAACCACCTTCTTTTAGAAGTCAAAAGGCACCTCCCAAGCACAGAGCTCCATGCTCAAAGATTCTCCTTTACTTGTAACTTTGAAACTCTCTAATCGGCTAGGGTTTTGGGCATAAACAACACAACATCACTTCTTGGCAGTTTTTGGCCAGATTTCAACTCTCCAAACCCTCTACCAACTAGGAAAAAGATCCTCTGAACTATAGAGAACCTATCTCTCCGTACACTCTCCTAATCGAAGGGTGTATGGGAAAAGAGAAAAAAAGAAATAAGGAAGAAAGAAACCTGCTCTGATACCAAGATGTGAATCAGTCCTCTAAAACTGATATAAACTTGGTTAAAATTAGAGAGAAAAGAAGAAGAAAAGTAGAGAACAGTAGTACAAAGGAAGAAGATGGAGAAAAGAAGAGGAAGAAGAAGAAGAGTTCGAATTATCTCTTCTCTCCCTTCTCTAATCCTTTTGTTAAACTTCATTCTTTAGGCTAATTACAAGTATGTCCTTAAGTGGGAGGCCAGTTAGGCAGTAACGTAAAGAGAACTTACAAAAAGAAATAATAGACCCATTAACGAACAAATAAATAAATAAAACACTACAAGAAAAGATACTAGGGCCCATTTGGCCTAGTCTCTTTACAGGGTCAATTGGGGTCTTAACTGGGCACCCCAATTTCTCAACTTCTTGGAGCAAGTCAATAACATATTTTCTCTATGAGATAAAATCCCCTTCTTTGATCTTGCTACTTCAATTCCAAGAAAGATTCTAAGATCTCCAAGATCCTTAATCTCAAATTTAGAGGTAAGGATTTCAATTGAGTGATTCCTGATATGTCAATGTGTAAAAACTATTTTAAAAAAAAATTATTAAATGAACAATAGGGAGAGGGTGACAATGGAGGAGAATCTAGCAATACTAGTAGTGTTAAAAATAATACGAATGTTTGTAGAGTTAAACCTACTGAAGTTGTGAATAATCCTATTCAGTTCTAGGTTTGAAGGAGAGGAGAAGAAGAGGAAGAAGAAGAAGAAGAAGAAGAAGAAGAAGAAGAAGAAGGGTTCGGCTAGTAGAGGAAAAGTTACCTCTCTAGTCGATCCACTTTGTATTTATGTTAAATAAATTGAGTAACAAGAAAGACAATATTGTCCCTTACAAGTGATGGGACACATAACTAAAACTTGAATAAAACAAACCTTTCACGTCTAATTAGATAAACCAAAAGACCAAAATACCCCTGTTATGTTGACTCTAACACTCCCCCTCAAGCTGGAGAGTAAATGTCATATAGTCCCAGCTTGTCACAATTATAATCTACTCTGCCCTAAGATAGTCCCTTCGTAAAGAGATCTGCCCATTGATTTCCTACGCTCACATGAGATGTAGTTATCACTCCGCTAATCACTTTCTCTCTTACAAAGTGCCAATCAACCTCAATATGCTTTGTTCTCTCATGGAAGACTAGATTAGAAGAGATGTGTACAGTCACCTGATTATCACAGTATAACCTCATCGGTTTATCAAATGAGAATCCCATCTCCTGTAACAAGTTCTTCAACCATACTAGTTCACATGTGGTATGAGCCATAGCCCTGTACTCAGCTTTTGCATTGCTCCTTGCCACCACTGTTTGTTTCTTACTCTTCCAAGTTACAAGATTGCCACCAAGGAAGGTACAATACCCTGTAATTGATCTCCTGTCTGATACAACCCAATCAGCATCTGTATACCCTTCTATCTCAAGAGTTCCTTCACTTTTGTATAGAAAACCACAACCTAGAGCACCCTTCAGATACCTAACAATTCTTAGAATTTCTTCCTAATGAGGAATCCGAGGATGTTGCATAAACTGACTCACCATACTTACAACAAATGATATATCTGGCCGTGTAAAAGTCAGATAGTTCAACTTTCCCACCAACCTCCTATACCTTCCAAGATCATTAAACTCTTCTCCTGCATCAATACTCAACTTAGCATTTGGTTCCGTAGGTGTCTCAGCTGGTTTAGCACCTAACAATCTTGTTTCTTCAAGTAGGTCAAGAACATATTTCCTTTGACATAAGTTAATTCCATGCCTTGAGATTGCAACATTTATTCCCAAGAAGTACTTCATCTTACCCAAATCTTTCGTATTGAAGTGGTCCTGTAGGAATTTCTTCAACCTATCAATCCCATTACTGTCACTCCCAGTTATCACAATATCGTTCACATACACCACTTGAAAAATTTTCCCGTCTTTTGAGTCATGGCTAAACACAAAATGATCTACCTGACACTGTTTCATCCCATGGTTCTTCACTACTTCACTGAATCTGCCAAACCACACACGTGGAGATTGTTTCAGTCCATAAATTGCCTTTTTAAGTATACAAACCTTACCATCCTCCCCCTGAGCAACAAACCCTGGTGGTTGCTCCATATATACCTCCTTAATTAAATCACCATGCAGGAAGGCATTCTTGATGTCAAGCTGCAAGAGAGACTAGTCATACATAGCCGCTAATGAAATCAATACCCGAACTGAGCCAATTTTAGCCACAAGAGAAAATGTCTCCATGTAGTCCACACCATACAATTGTGAATATCCCTTGGCCACTAACCTAGCCTTTAATCGTTCCACACTGCCATCTGGAAGATACTTCACTGTGTATACCCACTTACACCCAACAACATGCTTATCGGGAGGGAGAGTAGTTAGTTCCCACATGTGATTGTGTTGTAGAGCAGACAATTCCTCTTCATTGCTTGTCGCCACCCTGGAGAGGTAAGGGCTTCCTAGACAATTTTTGGAGTGGAAACAGAGAATAGCAAGGATATAAAGTGGCGATGGGAAGCAGAAAGGTGAGCAACTGAAACATAATGTGAAATAGGATGAGATGTACAACTACGTTTACCTTTCCGCAATGCAATAGGAAGATCCAGGTCTGAGGGAGAAGATGCAACCACAGGATCTGTCGACAAGGACTGAATTGGAGGAGGGGCCGGCACTCTTCTGTGAGTATACACTTATCGGATTGGTGGCCGCTCAGTAGTAACTGGCATGGGAGAGGGATCCACAACTAGAACAGGAACCACGAGAAGGAGAAGGAGAAGGAGAGGGGTCCTCAACTGGGATAGGAAATGGAACCATGGGGGAAGGAGAAGGAACCTTAGTGCCCGAGAAAAATGGGACTGATTTAGAGAAAGTGGCATCAAAACCCACAAATGACTTATGAGAGTTAGGGTTATAGCACTTATACCCTTTTTGAGTCCTAGAGTATCCAAGGGAGTCTAACTTGTCTAAACCAAGCCCCAAATTTTGAACAAAACAAACACACCCAAAGACTCTCGAGCTAAGAGGAAACAGAGACAAAGTGGGAAACAAAATTGAGAAAGGGGATTGACTTCCAAGGATGGACATGGGCATCCGATTGATGAGAAAACATGATGTTAAGACAGCATCACTCCAAAAACGCTTTGGGACATTCATATTAAGCATCATGGACCGAGCAGTTTCAAGTAGGTGTCGATTTTTTTGTTCAACTACACTGTTTTGTTATAGGGTTGAGGAACAAGAAGTTTGATGAATCATCCCATGGTGCTCTAAGTATTGCTGAAATGGTGTTAAGGGGTACTCTTTTGCATTATCGAAGCAAAGGATTTTAATATGAACTCCAAATTGGGTACGTATTTCAACATAAAATTTTTGAAAAATGGAGAACAATTCACTGCGGTCTTTCATAAGATAGAGCCATGTCATCCTTAAAAAGTCATCAACAAAAATTACAAAATACTTATAACAATTGTATGACATTACTTAATTTGGACCCCAAACATCTGAATGAACTAAAGAAAAAGGACTCAAGACACGACTATCAACTCTTGGACTAAAAGAGACTCTATGGTGTTTCCCAAGCTGACATGACTCACAATCCAATGATGAAAGATGACTTAAGGACGGAACCAGCAACTTCAGGGCCTTGAGAGATGGATGACCAAGTCTGTAGTGCCATTGAAAAGGAGTAAGAGATGACTGAAATGCTACTAGCAGGCCACCACCATCAAAGTAATACAACCCACCTGCCTCATGCCCTCCAGATATAAACAGAAGAAATAGAGACTGATATGCATACTTATCGATTCACACCACCACAGAAATGTATTCTAGATCAAAACACAGCAGCCACAGTCCACTATTGGGCAGAAAAAAAATTTTGTTCATACCTGTCCACAAATAGCCCTCTTCGTATCACAGAATAGAGGGTATCTAGTACACCACTTCAACGAACACAACCACGACAATTGGAGGCATATTTACTTCCAAAAACAAAAAATGACCACTCCTTTTTGGCCTCTTGTCGAACTTCTAATCAGTCTAGGAGAAAAATAAAGAAACCTGATATGGCTGGCAACAAACTTAGGAAGAAGAAAGGGCAATGAGAAAAGAAGAAAAAAAAAAAGAAAACTGGTGTCTTATTGCCCTAATACCATGTGAATAATCCTATTCAGTTCTAGGTTCATAGGAGAGAAGAAGAAGAGGAAGAAGAAGAAGAAAAGAGAAAGAAGAAGAAGAAGAAAAGGGTTCGGCCAATAGAGGAAAAGTTACCTCTCTAGTCGACCCACTTTGTATTTATATTAAATAAATTGAGTTACAAGAAAGACAGTATTGTCCCTTACAAGTGATGGGACACATAACTTAAACTTGAATAAAGCATACTTTTCACTTCTAATTAGATAAAACAAAAGACCAAAATATCCCTGTTCTATCGACTCTAACAGAAGTAAAAGAGGCACTAAATAAAATGAAGAAGGGAATGGTTTTAGGACCTAATGAGATTCCAATAGAATGGAAATATATGGGAGAGGTAGGCTTGTTATGGATAACCGAGCTATTTAATAAGATAGTGAAAGAAAAGAAGATGCCTTATGATTGGAGAAACAATAAATTGGTGCCTATATTTAATAATAAAGGTGATATACAAAGTTTTAATAACTATCGAGGGATTAAACATATGAACCACACTATGAAACTTTAACAGAAAATAATTGAACAAAGACTATGACTTGAAATAAGTGTTTTAGAGAATCAATTTGGCTTTATGCCAGGGAGATTAACCATGGAAGTTATTTTTCTTTTGAGACAATTGATAGAAGAGTTTAGAGAGAAGAAGAAAGACCTTCATGTGGTGTTCATTGATCTAGAGTAGGCATATGATAGAGTTCCTAGAGAGATAATATTGTGGGTCTTAGAAAAGAAAGGGGTTCAAAATATGTATATAACCTAATTAAGGATATGTAAGAGGGGGCAACAACCAATGCTATAATACCAGTGAGAGAGACTTCAGATTTTACAGTTACTATGGCTCTTTACCAAGGTTTAGGACTCACTTATCTATTTGCATTGATCATAGTTTAATTGACTAAACATATTCAGGAGGAAGTTTCATGGTGCATGTTGTTTGCAGATGGCATTTTATGGACAAATGTAATGCAGGAGCTGAAGATTCAAATTTGGAATTTTCTAAATCTTTTTGTATTTCTGTATATTTGGATAGTATGGGTATTTTTTGTCATTTTGAACAGTCCCATGTGGGCTTGGGCTATAGCATCTTGTTCCTCTATCTTAGTAGTGTTTCTCTTTCAAATTTCAGTTAATTTGCATTAGTATGTAGAAAGTTATTATGTTTCTTGATGCACAAGACAAGGAGTGGCATTTTTGTAATTATGATGAACAGTATTCCGGGCCCCACAAGTCACTCTATAAATAGGTGTTTTCTCTTCCTTTTGAATCTAATGAATGAATGAAGATTTCTTTAGAGCTCTCTTGCTATATGGTGTGATTCCTACAAACCCTAGAGTGATTCTAGGACCCCTTGGAGTGTCTTTGGGATTTCTCTATTTTCTCTTTCTCAATCCTTTCTCCTCTCTCTCTCTCTCTCTCTCTCTCTCTCTCTCCCTCTCTCTTTCTGTCTTGTGATGGTTTTTTTCCAGCCCTACAATATCAGTTTTGGTATCAGAGCTAATGGTTAGTCACCATGTTCTCACAAAGTGACCGATTCTATAGGCCTAGGGTATCATTTAAACAATCTCATGGGTCTAGAATCAATGATGATAGGTTTTTTGAACCATATAAAGGGTCTATGGTTGATACTTAGGAATTTGATGGAAGCATGTTAGAGAATATCAACCTATTCAAGGACCTCACCTAACAGCTTAATCTTTTAGGTTGAATGGTTCTTTGAGATGGCTATAGGAGTAAGGCTTTCAAGAATGTTAGAAGAGAAAGGGAAGTGCCCAATTTCAAGGGAGATGAAGACTGGCAAGCATTCTTTGATTGGATTGCTAAACTAGAAGAATGTTTCAATTGGCATGATATGTCTGAGAAACAAAGATTTATACTTGCACATATAAAGCTCGTGGGTCATGCTAAAGTATGGTGGAGAATCTCGAGCAACGACTAGAAAATAAAGGTGAATAGCCTATTACCACATGGGCAAAGATGAGGAGGTATTTGCAAGAAAAGTACATTACACAATATTTCCATGATGATCTATATGTGGAGTTGGATAATCTTAATCAAGGTATGCTATCTGTAGTTCAATATATGCATAAGTTTGATGAATTATATATTAGATGTGGCATTATAGAAAGTGAAAGGCATACATGAATGGACTAAGGGATGATATCAAGAATGAATTATCTACAATTCAGATTTATGACATAGATCATGCCTTTTGAATTGACTCTCAAGATAGAGAAGAAGCAGCTGGTTATAACAAAGAACTTGAAGCCAATGAGAAGAAAGTACAAAGTTGAAGATAAAGAAGATGATTTCTTGCATGTCGAGCCCATCCTAGAGCTAAAGTTGTGAATGGAGAATTTCAACCTATAGACGTTGTAAAAATTGAAGATCAAAATGGTGCAGGGAAAGAAAAGATTAGAGTTATTGAATAAGGAACTTCCAACCAAGGTTTGAAATGTCGATGTCGGTGGAAATTCTGGTCATCTAAATATAATAAACATGCCGGAAATGTTGGAAATATCGTATGGAAATGTCATAAAAATTATAGATATGGTGGAAACATTGTAAAATGTGCAAGATATAGAATGGTATTTTATGAAATGATAAAAGCAGCATAGGGACACCTTTTTAAATTATTATCTTATTCTAAATCATTAAACAAAGCTAAGAAACTAAGGTTATAGACAAAAGAATATGTTCTAAAGTTGGCCTATAAACCTTAAGATTTAGAGCTTCATAATAGAATGAGTTAAAGCAAAATTTAAAATCAGAGAAAATGTAAATGGTTGTAATAGATTAACCAAATAATCTATTACACAAATAAAAAAAACTAATATTTAACTTCATATTTGAAATGAATATTGAGTTAGCTCAAAGTGGTAATCATACAAGTTAGGTGGACAATAATTTGCTACTTCACATACCTACAATATTGTCACCAACTTATGTTATAATACTATCTCTTGTATTCTACATAGTATTGGTAGTATTCAATGTGGAATATGTAAATTTCAGTAAAATTTCATGTTGCTACCCATGGAAGTGGAAATGGAAGTATGTTGTGGAAACTATCTTTTGTACTCCACATAGTGTTGGTAGTCTTCATTGGGGAAATGTCGATTCCAATAAAATTTTGTGTCGCTACCCATGGAAATGGAAATATGTCGTGGAAATGTTTGGGAAATTAGGGACATTTTAAACCATGCTTCCAACACCCACGATCAACTTGAGGTTAATGATCAAGAAGAGATAGAAGTGGAGCAAGTTGAAGAAATTCAGGTGCATGATGCAAATGTGTTGGTTGTAGCAGATGTTAGTAAGGAAGTAAGTCATGACTTTACCTAACAAGTTCAACTGGAACCAATTCAAGAATTACAAGTTGACATGGTACAAGTTCCACCAACATCAATAATGGCAGAAGTTCAAGTGTTTGCTGGAGAACAAAAGGTAGCTAAACACATAGAGATGGAGATTTCTCAACTAGAGATTGAAGGAAAAGTTCTAAATGCTGCAATTGAGATTTTGGATATGAAAGTTCATAGTGATAAGCAAGGGGAAGATAGGTTGATTGGTGATGTAAGTGGTCAAGAAGCTAATGTTATTGATTATTTAACAATGAAGGTTATGGAATTCAGTGTTTCAAACATACATCGCTTTCAAGATCTATTTATAGCCATGTGTGTGACATCTACTCTACAGTCCAAGTGTATTAAAGTAGCAATGGAAATTACTATTCCTTTAGTCATTGAGGTACATCAACTTTTCACCCTCAAGTTCTTCAAAACTCGAGGACAAGTTTTTTTGTGTTGGAAAACGTGGGGTTACTGGTTCAGATCTGAAAATAGAATTGTATATATTCCTAGGATTGTGGAAGGATTGATTTAGAAAATTTTTTCTTTCTATTTCTTTCTTTCTATTTTTGTACTTTCTATTTTCTCTTCTTTCTATTTTTTCTTCTTTCTGTTTTCTTTTCTTTCTATTTTTCTTTCTTTCTATTTTTTTTTCTTTCTATTTATTGCAGCAGCTTACTGTATAAATACGCCCATTGGCAATAGAATGAAACATATCAGTATTCTACCATTCCAAAACAGGGTATCAGAGCTCTAGGTTTGTCAACCTTGAGATTTTTTCGGCCTTCATTGCCAGTTTTTGTGTTTTTCTCTTCTGGCCTTCAGTGTTGATCTGTAACCAGAAGTGTTCCTTTATTCTCCTTTCCTGCTGGCCTTATTTTTCCTCCATTAACAATGTCCGACATGACTGCAACAAGTGCTCCCGTCCAAACCAATGAAGGAGCAACAAATTCTCATCCTCACACTAGTGATTTGCAGAATATTCAGGCAACATATAGACTGAATGGCCAGAATTACTTGAAGTGGTCACAACTAGTGCGTACCTATTTGAAGGGAAAAGGAAAAATTAGTCACCTCCTTGGAACAGGACCAAGGTTGGGCGAGCCAAATTTTGATGCTTGGGACGAAGAGGACACCATGATTATGTCATGGTTGTGGAGTTCAATGACACCCGAGATCAATGATACTTGTATGTTTCTTCCCTCTGCAAAGGCTATTTGGGATGCTGTCCGACAAACCTATTCCAAAGCCCATGATGCTACTCGTGTCTATGAGGTCAAAGTGAAGACTGTGGCGGCCAAACAAGGGAGCAGGAGTGTTACAGAGTATGCAAATCTGCTGCAAAATTTATGGCATGAGCTTGATCATTATCGGGTTCTTGAGACAAAGTGCACAGATGATGTTGTGATCTTGAAGAATTTTATTGAAAGAGATAGGGTGTATGATTTTTTGGTCAGATTGAATGCTGAATTTGATCAGGTCCGAATACAAATTCTTGGCAAAGAAGAAGTGCCTCCATTGAATGAAGTCATATCCCTTGTCAGAGATGAGGAAAGCCGCCGTGGAATCATGCTTGAGCCTAAAGATCCCGAAGGCTCAGCCATGGTGGCAAGGGGAGGAAGTTACAGTGGTTCAAAGGGTGAGAACAATCTGGCTCGTGACACAACCACCCGTGACTCTAACGATAACCTTTGGTGCACCTATTGCAAGAAGCCCAGACACATGAAGGATCGGTGCTGGAAACTTCATGGGAAACCTCCCACATCCAGCAAGGAATGGGGAAATCGAGGAGTTTCAAAAGTTCAACAGGCCCATAATGTCTCCACAACCCCGCAGCAAGAACACTCAAGTCAGGGACCATTTAATCTCTAGGATTACATGCCTCGGCTAGTGTTTTTCCATGGATTCTTGATTCTGGAGCTACTGACCACATGACACCCTCTTCACTACATTTTCTCACCTATACACCCTGTCCTAGTAATAGAAAAATTTCTGTTGCTGATGGTTCTTTCACCACAGTGGTAGGGATTGGGAATATTCAAATTACTCCATCCCTATTACTTAAAAATGTGCTTCATGTTCCTAAGTTATCCACTAGCCTTATCTCAATACATAAACTCACCCAGGATGTGAACTGCAATGTTGTGTTCTTCCCTTCTTACTATGTATTTCAGGACCAGGTTTCGGGGAAGAAGATTGGACTTGCTAAGGAAAGAGATGGACTCTACTACCTTGAAGCAACCAGCAAATCATCTCACACTGTTATGCATGTCACACACGAGTCATTCTTATCTACCTCCAATAATGATTTAATTTGGCGTCATCATTTCTGTTTTGGTCATCCTTTCATTTCCTATTTTAAAAACAATGCTTCCTTCCTTGTTTAAAGGAATTGATGTTGAAACCTTTCATTGTGATGTTTGTGAACTTGCTAAGCACAAAAGGGTTTCTTTCCCAATCAGCAATAAAAGATCTTCAACTCCTTTTTATTTGATTCATTCGGATATATGGGGCCCTTCTCAAATTCCCAACATTATTGGTTCCAGATGGTTCGTCACCTTTATTGATGATTGCACTAGGGTCACATGGATTTTTCTTCTTAAGTCTAAATCTGTTGTGGGTACGATTCTTCCCAACTTTCATAACATGGTCCAAACTCAGTTTGGTGTGAGAATTAAAAGGTTTCGATCTGATAATGCTACAAATTATTTTAATCAGAATGTGTCCCCATTTTTTCAGAAAGAAGGCATTGTGCATGAATCCTCCTGTGTTAACACTCCCCAACAGAATGGGGTAGCTGAGAGAAAAAATGACCATCTTTTGCAAACCACCCGAGCCTTTCTCTTTCAAAATCAGGTGCCAAAACAATATTGGGGGGAAGCTGTCCTTACTGCTGCCTACACCATAAATAGACTACCATCTAAAGTTCTTGACAACCGAAGCCCAATACAAGTCCTTTCTCAATTTTACCCTGATATTCGAGCCTCAAATAATCTCACACCAAGAATTTTCGGCTGCACTGCCTTTGTTCATGTCCATAATAAGGGAAAATTAGACCCACGAGCAATCAGGTGTGTCTTCTTGGGATATTCCCCAACTCAGAAAGGTTATAAATGTTATCATCCAGCCACCAGAAAATTCTACACCTCCATCGATGTCACATTTGAGGAAGGAAAATCTTTTTTCACTCAACCTTATCTTCAGGGGGAGCCCTCATTAATGGAAGATAAGGCCTCAGATCTACTCTCCCTAGATGTATTACCCTCCTCACAGACATTCAATCGTCAAGAATCACATCCCTCTGAGTCACATTCCTCTGAGCCCCACATTCCCGAGTCTCAACAAGAGTCAAACAACCCGACCATTGAACCAAATTTGGACACTATTAACCCCACAAATGATGTGCATGATAATGTGAGATATATGCAGGTTTACTCTAGGAGGAAAAATCCAGATCCTCAACCTGTGCAAGTCCAAGATTCAACTCCTAATCCAGATCCTGAACCTACACCTTCACAGTCTGAGTATGAGTATGACCTACCTATTGCACTGAGAAAAGGAACCAGAGAATGTATCAAACGCCCATTGTACCCTTTAGCCAAATATGTATCATTCCAAAGATTCTCTAAATCCCATAAAATTTTTCTAGCCAGCCTTAACACCATTCCAATTCCTAATACTCTAGCCGAGGCACTTTCTAATAAGGAGTGGAGAAAAGCCATGAGAGTGGAAATGGAGGCATTAGAAATGAACAACACATGGGAAGTTGTGGATCTACCAAGAAACAAGAAGACGGTAGGTTGTAAATGGGTGTTCACAATTAAGTACAAATCTGATGGGGTCATTAGAAAGGTACAAAGCACGCCTGGTAGCCAAGGGATATACACAAACTTATGGGGTAGATTATCATGAGACTTTTGCCCCAGTAGCTAAAATGAATACAGTAAGGGTGTTACTGTCGTTGGCTGCTAACTATAATTGGGATTTGCAACAGTTTGATGTAAAAAATGCGTTTCTCCATGGACATTCCACCGGGTTTTGGAGAAGGCATTAAGGGGAACAAAGTTTGTAGGTTGAAGAAAGCACTATACGGCCTCAAACAATCTCCGAGAGCATGGTTTGGAAGGTTTACAAAGGTGATGCTTAGTAAAGGTTACAAGCAAAGTCAAGGTGACCACACATTGCTTATCAAACACACAGCCTCAGGGGGGGTTACTGCACTATTAGTCTATGTGGACGATATAATCGTTTCTGGGAATGATAAAAAGAAGGAAGCATTGAAAAACTGCCTTTCCAGAGAATTTGAGATAAAAGACTTGGGGAGACTAAAGTATTTTCTCGGAATTGAAGTTGCACATTCTAAACAAGGCATCTTTATCTCTCAACAAAAGTATGTTGTTGATCTTTTGAGAGAAACAGGAAATATGGCATGTAAACCAGCTTCCACGCCTATAGATCCCAATCATAAACTTGGAGAAGCCAACGAGAATGCAAGTGTAAACAAGGAGATGTTCCAAAGACTAGTTGGAAAACTCATTTATCTTGCACATACACGACCGGATATTGCATATGCTGTAAGTGTAATAAGTCAGTTTATGCATAATCCTAAAGAAGTTCATCTGTAGGCTGCTCATCGAATTCTGCACTATTTGAAAGCCAATCCAGGAAAAGGAATTTTATTCAGAAGAAATGGAGGACTGACTCTTGAAGCATATACAGATGCCGATTATGCAGGATTTCCAGTAGATAGACGGTCCACTTCTGGTTACTGTACCTTCTTAGGAGGAAACTTAGTCACTTGGAGGAGTAAGAAGCAAAATGTAGTGGCTCGGTCAAGTGCAGAGGCAGAATTCAGGGCTATGGCACAAGGAGTGTGTGAATTACTCTGGTTGAAGATAATTTTAGAAGACCTGAAGATTCCACAAGAAGAGCCTATGAAACTATATTGTGACAACAAGTCAGCCATCAATATTGCTCACAATCCTGTTCAACATTACAGGACGAAGCACATCGAAATTGACCGACACTTTATAAAAGAGAAACTGGACAGCAAGTTGATTTGCACTCCCTATGTGTCTACAAAAGGACAACTGGCTGATGTACTTACTAAAGGGCTCAATAGTACAGACTGTCGGAGAATTATAGCCAAGCTGGGAATGGAGGATCTCTATTCACCAGCTTGAGGGGGAGTGTTGGAAAACGTGGGGTTATTGGTTCAGATCTGAAAATAGAATTGTATATATTCCTAGGATTGTGGAAGGATTGATTTAAAAATTTTTTCTTTCTATTTTTGTACTTTCTATTTTCTCTTCTTTCTATTTTTTCTTCTTTCTGTTTTCTTTTCTTTCTATTTTTCTTTCTTTCTATTTTTTTTTCTTTCTATTTATTGCAGCAGCTTACTGTATAAATACGTCCATTGGCAATAGAATGAAACATATCAGTATTCTACCATTCCAAAACATTTTGAACCAGGGGAGAATAATGCAGGAGATGAAGAATCAAATTTGGAATTTTCTGAATTTTTTTGTATTTTTGTATATTTGGACAATATGGGTATTTTCGTCATTTTGTGACCAGTCCCATGTGAGATTGGGCTATAAAATCTTGTTCCTTTAGCTTAGTAGTGTTTCTCTTTCAATTTTCAGTTTATTTGCATTAGTAGGTAGAAAGTTATTATGTTTCTTGATGCACAAGACAAGGAGTGGCATTTTTGTAATTATGGTAAACAGTATTCTGGGCCACACAAGTCACTCTATAAATAGATGTGTTCTCTTCCTTTTTGAAGCTAATGAATGAATGAAGATTTCTTTAGAGCTCTCTTGCTGTACAGAGTGATTCCTACAAATCCTATAGTGATTCTAGGACCCTTGGAGTGATTCCTTGGGATTTCTCTCTTTTCTCTTTCTCTACCCTTTCTCCTCTCTCTCTCTCTCTCTCTCTCTATCTCTCTCTTCCTCTCTCTTTTTGTCTTGTGATAGTTTTATCCAGTCCTACTACATCAAAATGCCTTAGAAACAAGAGATTCTAAAATAAGTAGGACAAACAAAGTATATGACATGTAAATTTAGTAATAATAGGAGCTTAAATCAAGATACAATTATGATTGAAGACGAAGAGATAACTCAATGTGACCATTACCGGTACCTTGTTTCAATAATTTATAACAAAGGAGAGATTGAGGAAGATGCACCCTAAGAATTAGAGCAAGATGGGCAAAATGGAGTGGTGCATTTTGACTTTTTATGTAATAGGTGAATACCACTTGGATTAAAAGGAAAATTATATAGAATAGTTGTTAAGGCCAGTTATGTTTTATGGAGTAGAGTTTTGCGCAGTCAAGAAACATGTCCAAAAAATGAATGTGGTAGAAATGCAAATGCTAATATGGATGGGTGGAAAAACTAGAAAGGAAAGGATTAGGAATGAAGTTATCCATAGGAACCTAGGAGTAGCTCTAATTGGTGGTAAAAAGAGACTAAGATGGTTTGGGAATGTACATAGAAGACCACCAATTGCGTCAATTAGAAGAAGTGATCTGTTACACTTTGTAAGGGATAGAAGAGCTTGTGGTAGACCAAAAAAGACATGGGTAGAAGTAGTAAGAAATGATTAAGCACAAATAATTTAACAGTGGATATGGCTTTAAATAGAATGGATTGGTAAAATAGGTTTTATGTAGTCGACCCCATAGAGTTGGGATAAGGCATGAATGATGATGATTCTTAAGAGGTCATCCCTAGTCACAACAATGGCATCAATGTACACTATGAACATAGTCACCCAACCATCAACTCTTCTTATGAACTAAGTGTGATCGACCTTGGATTGGAAGAATCCAATCTTCAAGACAACATTTTTAAATCTATCAAACTAGGCTCTAGGTGATTGCTTGAGTACAAACTAAGACTTCTTTAGACTATAAACTTTCCCTTCAATGTTAGGGAAGCTCACTCCTGGAGGTAGGTCCATAAAGACTTCTTGTATATCCCCACTAAGGAAATCATTCTTCACATTCATCTGATATAGAGGCGAAGAGTAGTAGGAATCATGAAACATAATCAGATGGATAGAATCCATTTTATCCATAGGAGTAAATGTCTCCAGGTAATCAATGCCATAGATTTGAATGTACCCTTTGGTCACTAATAGTGCCTTATATCTCTCAATTGAACTATCTACCTTGTGTTTAACAATGTACACTGATTTTCATCCTATGGGCATCTTGCCCTTGGGAAGAGGAACAATTTTCTTTATGAGGGCCTCCATCTTGTGGTTCATAGCTTCCTTCCAGTCAAATGGCAACATTGCCTAGAGGCCGATATACAGGAGGAGGAGGAGGTTGTGAAGTTATACTACCATTGCAAGTAGGAAAAGAAAAATGAGGATTAAAACATGGATGAGGATTAAAGAGGACAAGATGATTGGAAGAAGACAAGGTGATTGGAAGAAAGATGAGGATTAAAACATCTATAGCCCTTCTTGATAGGAGACTAACCAAGGAAAACACATTTGATTAGGATCAAATTTATGTCTATAAGGACTTATCATGAACAAACCAGACCCACCAAAAAATCTTGAAAGGTAAACTAAAGGTAGTTTCATTAGGGAAAAGAAACTAATAAGGAAACTGAAGATGAAGAGTCCTTGATGGAAATTTGTTAATAAAGTTTACAAGCTTTCTTGATAGCATCTCCCCAAGAAACTTCAACCACATAATTATTCTTCCTCTCAGTAACTCCATTCTATTGTGTAGTATGACCACACAAGCTCTGGTGAATAACTTTCCATCCTTCAAGGAACACAAGTAGATGGTTGTTAAAGTATTCCTTGGCATTGTTAGATTTTTTTTTTTTTTTTTATGTTAACTGTCTTCTCAAATTGTATTTCCACCATACACATGAAATTTTGGACAATTATAGGAACCTCATCCCGACTCCTCATCAAATATAGCCATGATACTAAGCGTATATGGGCCCTAGACATCAATATATATTGAATGAAAAGCAACATTTCTTCTATTACTCGTAAAATATGTGGTTCAACATTACTTTGACAAATGACAAACTTCACATTAAGGACTCAAGTTTAGCACTAGACTAAAAAAATTTGGAAACAAAAGTTTTACAAAACAAAAGAATATGGCCAAGGCGGTAATGCCACAATTGCAAAAAACTTGATTTCTCATTGGAACAAGACTCGGTTTGGCACAACCACCCTTTTTTTGAGGCTTGGTCAAAAAGGTAGACTCCATAGACCTCATGTCCACTTCCAATTTTACTCCCTAAAAAACACAATGGGTAGGGAAGAAGGTCATAGAATTATTATGGAATTTTGGAAGAGAACTAACAAATAATGATTTTTTATGTAATTGAGGTACATGAAGGAAGAAGAAAAACAATCCTCTGAAACTAACGAACTAATTAAAAACAGTCAAAAAGATGATAGAGAATAGAAGAAAAGAGAAGCAAGAAGAGAGAAGAAGAAGAAAAAGAAGGTGGCGGCAAATAGGGTTCTGAGGAAGATTTCGAATGTAATCCTCTCTTACACCCTAATTCCTTTTCATTAAACTTAATTTATAATAATTATAGAGATGCCCTTAACTGGGCGATTAATCTTAAGTAAACATAACATAAGTAAGGCCCACTTTGAGGCCCATTAACAGCATAGAACATAAACAAAAAATAAGTAAACAGTCTATGGGCCATTCGGCCCATTCTCTCTACACTCCCCCTCAAGCTGAGCATAGATGTTAGTCATGCCATGCTTGCCAGTATCATGCTGAAGTTTGGCCTTGAGGATTCCCTTGGTAAGGATGTCAGTTAGCTGTTCTTCAAAAGAAATAAATGGCAGACAAGCTTCTCCAGAAGCCACTCTTTCTCGGATAAAATGTTTGTCAACTTCAATATGTTTAGTCCTATCATGTTGCACCGGATTGTGAGCAATGTTGATGGCAGCCTGATTATCACAATATAACATTAATGGCTTATCATACTCAACACCCAGTTCCTCCATCAAGGATCGAAGCCAAAGTAACTCAGAAACTCCATGAGCTATGGCTCTGTACTTAGCCTCAGTTGAAGATCTGGCAACAACTGATTTTTTCTTGCTTCTCCAAGAAACAATATTACCTGCCACCATGCTACAATACCCAGAAGTTGACTTCCTATCATTAGTGTTTCCAGCCCAATCCGCACCTACGTAAGCCTCCAGTTTCATATGACCATGCTTAGCAAATAAAATTACCTTTCCAGGAAAACCTCTTAAATAACACACAATTCGTTCTACGGCTACCATATGAGTGTCCCTGGGGGCATGCATGAACTGACTAATGCAGCTGACAGCATATGCAATATCTGACCGAGTGATGCAAAGATAAAGCAGTTTCCCAAGTAACCTCTAGAAGACTCCCTTATCCTTCAACAGTTCTCCATCTGAGGCAGAAAGTTTGCGACTCATATCAATAGGAGTAGCCACTAGTCTTGCACCCATCTTGTCTGTTTCAGTGAGCAAGTCAAGCACATACTTTCGTTGAGAGATAAAGATTCCATCCTTAGACCGAGCTACTTCTATGCCAAGGAAGTACCTCAATTCCCCCAACTCTGTATGAAGAAAGGATTTAAGATCATTAATCCCTATTACATCAGTACCAGTCACAACTATATCCTCAACATAGACAATAAGATATACCACCAAAGAGCCTCTTCTCTTCACAAAGAGGGTATGATCAGACTGAGTCTGTATATAGCCAAAGTTAACAACAGCAGCCCTAAATATTTCAAACCAGGCCCTAGGTGCCTGTTTAAGTCCATAAAGAGACTTCTTCAACTTGCACACTTTCCCACCATATCTGTGTCAGACATCCCTGGTGAAAGAGACATATAGACCTCTTCATGTAATTCTCCATTTAGAAATGCATTGTACACATCCAGCTGGTAAAGTGGCCAATTTGAATGTGCAGCCAGAGATAGAAGAACCCTCACAGATGTCATCTTTGCAACAAGAGCAAAGGTCTCCAGATGGTCAATCCCATATGTCTGTGTATAACCTTTTGCAACCAGCCTAGCTTTGTACCTTTCAATGGTGCCATCAGCATGGTATTTGATGGTGAAAGCCCACTTACAGCCCACTGGTTCCTTCCCTTCAGGCAAATCAACCACTTCCCATATGTCATTCTTATGAGGGTATGCAGTTCTCATAGCATTCCTCCATTCTGGAACAGTAAGAGCTTCTGACACTGACCTGGGTATTGGTTTAGAAGCAACAGAAGAAAGATAGGCAAAATATGAAGGAGAAAGCAAACTATAAGAAAGGTGTTTGGAAATGCAATGTGCAGTACACTTCCTTTTACCTTTCCTGATAGCAAGTGGGACATCAAGATCTGGGAAGGGGGCTCCAAAGGGACTGTATCAGTACCTATTGTCTCTTCTGCAACTGGAAGTGTAGGAGGCTCATGTAATGTAGAGGAAACAATCTGCCCACTTCTAGTTCTCTATTGTTGGTACAACTTGAGATTAAAGAGAGGACGAGGAGGTAAAGGAAGGAGGGATAGGAATATTGGAAGGAGCATGAGATGAATGTTTCTCTCTTGATTCATTGGAAATAGAAAGAGGCTCAAAAGAAGACTCAACTGGGACAGGAAGGGGGAGAGCAAACAACTGTGATAAATTCTCCCCCTTTGAACAATGCTTCTCCAGAGAAGGATCATAGAAAGTAGAGGACTCATCAAAGGTGACATCCATTGAGACATAACGAGTTCTATATTTTGGATCAAAACAACAATAACCCTTCTGTGTGGAGGCATAACCAACGAATATGCACTTGTGGGCCTTTGGTTCAAATTTATGTCTTTGGGTACTTGGAATGTGTACATAACAAGTACAGCCAAAGACGTGAAGTGAAATAGGAAAAAATTCCTTACCCGGATGAAGGAGACTAAGAGGAGACTTAAAACCCAACACTCTGGATGGCATACGGTTAATTAGGTAGGTTGCAGTGGGAACAACATCCCCCAAAAATCTTGTAGGAACATGTGAGGCAAACAGGATACTCCTTGCAACTTCAACAATGTGTTGGTTTTTTCTCTCAGCAACTCCATTCTGTTATAGAGTTTTAACACAGGAACTCTGGTGAATAACCCCCAAATTAGTGAGATAACAGGTTAGGTTTTTCTCAAAGTATTCTTTTGCATTGTCGGATCTGAAAATTTTGATTCTAGTATCAAATTGGGTAAGAACAAACTTATGGAACTGCCTCACAAGTCTGGGAACTCCATCACGAGATTTCATCAAAATTAGCCAAGTATATCATGAAAAATCATCAATGAACAACATAAAATATTTATAGCCACCCATAAAGGGTAAGTGGTATGGCCCCCACACATCAGAGTGCACAATATGAAATGGAGAAGATGATCTTTTATTACTCAAAGGGTAATTGCTTCTACAATGTTTTGACAACTGACAGGACTCACAATGAAGATTGGACAAACTAATTCCCTTAAATAGTTCTAGGAATAAATGACTCAATGCAGAAAAAGAAAGATGACCCAAACGAAAATGACATAACATGGCACGGCTAACAGACTCTGAAGATAGATCGAAAGGCAGCTTTCCTAGGTTGTCCTTGGCTCTATCCAGGAGTATCCAATAGATATATTCCATTTGCCTCATGGCCACTCCCAACCACTTTCTAGGACTCCAGATCCTGAAAAACATAGTAGGAATGAAAAAAGGTTACACTGCAGTTCGAAGACTTAGTTAGGCTACTTACAGATAAAAAATTTGTATTTAGCTTGGGCACATGAAGAGCAGAAGAAAGTAATAGAGAGTTTGTAGTCTTGATGGTTCCCTTGCCAGAGATAGGAGCAAGATAGCCATCGGCTAGGGTGATTGATATGGACGCGTTCCTCGGGAAGAAATATCATTGCCGCCGGCAGCAGCAGTGATCCAATGTTCTCATCCTACCCAGTTCGGCAGCAACAGTCTTATCAGATTAGATTAGACTATCCTACTTGTTCTTATTTTATCTTAATAAGATTAGTAGATTAGATTATCTTATCTTATCAGATTAGGATTAAGAGAGACTTATCTTATCCTATCAGTCTTATCTTATCAAGATAGAGCAGGAGGTCTCCCTATTCAGCAAGGAGTCTCCCTAGGATTAGGACTCTTGTAATCTCCTATTTAAGGAGACACCGGTATTGAATGAAGGCATCGAATATTCAGTCTAGAAGTGAGTTAGGAGAGTTGGTGATCTCTTGAACAAATCACCAAGGCGCCAAAATAGGTTCATCAAGACTAGGGAGGAACAACGGAAAACAACAGGTTTTCCCCGTGGACAGACCCGTGACGAGATCCTATTCGCGGGCCCTCAACAACTTGGTATCAGAGCAAGGCGTCATGGGAGATCTGGAGCAGCTGCCGTCCAGGGTCCATGATCTCGAGCACCAGCTCGTGGAGACCAACTCAGAAGTACGTGAGATCAAAGACGAAGTCAGGGAGCTTCGAAGTCTGATGGAGTTATTCCTTGCTAGCAAAGAGAAGAACACAGAAGGGGTGACAGCCACTAGCGGCTGCTGACCAGATCTGCCGGAGTCTTCCGGCGAACAACAGTTCGTCAACCAGGGGGCCGCAGTCATCCCCAAGTACAACAGGTTAGAATTCCCGTCATACAACGGCAACGGAGACCCCTTGGGCTGGCTGTACCGGTGCAAGCAGTTTTTCCGAAATCAACGGACAGATGACCGGGATAAGGTAAGCCTAGCCGCCTTTCACTTAACAGAAGAAGTGCAACTCTGGTTCTACCGATTAACCTTAGGCCCCCCACTGACAAGCAACCCCTTAGGCGAGCTGATTAACCTTAAACAAACCGGCACGGTGGCAGAATACCAGCGCCAGTTCTAGACCCTCCTCGCGAGGGAATCTTCAGTGGGACCGGACCAACAGGTAGACATGTTCACGGCAGGGTTAGCAGAACCCCTGCGGGTGGACATGGAGATGCAAAATCCTCCAAACTTGGTTACAACCATGAACATAGCCCGCGCTTTCGAGCGCAAGCTGCAACTCAGCCGCGGGACCTACAATATGGGATGTCCGCCGACTTCATGGGCAACCCAGAAATCAGCGACAATGACCCCTTCTTCTGCAACCAGCCGGGAACTGAGATCTCACACAAGCAACACCTTTAGATCGGCAGCAAGTGCAGGAAGCAACATGGTCGCTCCACCCATTAAGCGTTTGACTAGGGCCGAGATGGCAGAACGCCGAGCGAGGGGCCAATGTTTCAACTGCGACGACCTCTACTCGGCGGGACATAGGTGCAAGAGGCTTTTTTGCCTCCTAGTGGATGAGCAAGAGGGCGAAGAAGAACCCGTCATATTCGAGCCGGAGATTTCTCTCCACGCGATCACCGGAATAAAAACATCTCAGACCATGTAGTTACAGGCACAGATAGCAGGTAATCCGGTACGCATACTCGTCGATTCAGGGAGCACACACAACTTCATAAGTGAGCATGCCGCCCTTTAGTTAAAAACTACCAATGGAACTCCCGCCACGACTACAGGTAGCCGTCGCAAAGGGTGAAAGGGTTCACAGTCCGGGAATCTGTAAGGACGTCCAGATACAGGTCGACTCTGAACTATTCTCTGCTGATTTATTCATACTTTCCTTGGATGGGTTCGATATTGTTCTTGGGGTCAAATGGTTGATCACCCTAGGTCCAATTTTATGGGACTTCAGCGCACTAACAATGACATTCCACTTGAATGGGAAGCAAGTCCCTTGGCACGGTTGCAGGGTAAAGGAGAAGACACCACAGGTTCATGCGCTTCAGACAGAAACAACGCATACGGCAACCATGGAAAGACTCCTCGTCGAATTTTCAGACGTATTCCAGGAACCCAAGGGACTCCCTCCTCCCTGAGCATGCAATCATTGAATCCCTCTGGTGGCCGGTTCAGAACCAGTCGTTGTCCAGCCTTATCGCTACCCTCACCTACAGAAGGACGAAATAGAAAAACAATGTGCCAAGATGCTGAAACAAGGGATCATACGCAATAGCCACTCCCCCTTCTCTTCGTCGGTCCTGTTGGTGGCAAATCATGGGTGGAACATGTGCACCATCTACGGACCGTTTTCGAGCTCTTGCGCCAACACAAACTCTTCCTAAAACGGTCCAAGTGCTCCTTCAGGGAGCGGCAGGTTCTTTATCTAGGTCACGTCATCCACGAGCAAGGTGTGACGGTTGACAGTTCCAAAATTCAAGCTATCAAGGAATGGCCCAAGCCTCAATCCACCAAGGCCTTACACGGGTTCCTAGGGTTAACAGGTTACTATCGCAAATTTGTGCAGAATTATGGACTGTTGGCTGCCCCGTTAACCAACCTGTTAAAGAAAAATTCCTTCCGGTGGGACGACGCAACCGATGCAGCTTTTTTGACATTAAGAGATGCCCTGTCCTCCACCCCAGTTCTGCAATTACCAAACTTCGCTCTCGAATTTACTGTCGAGTGCGATGCCTCTAGAGTGGGTATCGGGGCCATATTATAGCAGCAAGGGCACCCGATTGCCTTCTTCAGCCGCAAGCTGGCCGACCGACATTTGAAACTTCCAGCCTATGAGCGCGAACTAATCGGCCTAGCTAGCGCCGTCCAGCACTGGGGGCGGTCGTTCGTCGTCAAAACCGATCACTACAGCCTCAAGTACCTGTTGGAGCAACGACTCACCACTTCCCCTCAGCAGCACTGGGTTAGCAAACTGCTCGGGTTCGATTTCCGGGTGGAATACAAGGTGGGATCCTCAAATCGTGCAGCTGATGCTTTGTCTAGACGCGATGAAGACGCGCGATGTCTCTGTGTGGAATTTCCCAACCCCAGATCTCTCTGTTAGACGACATCAAGAAGGCAACGCCACAATCTCCGGAATGGTCGCTCCTTGTACAGAAGATTCAGTCCAGCGCCGCCGACTCCAATTGGTCCCTTCATGACGGGTTGGTACTATATAAAGGCCGGGTATGTTAGAATGTTAGAGTGATGTTCGGTTGATAAGAGTTCTTATTAGCCCAGTCTTATGTCTAACTTATCTTGTAACTGGGCCTGTGTTAATGGGCCTAATCCTGTTTAATGATTTAAGTCATCTAGGTGTCCCATCACTAATCAGGGGCATCCCAGTAATTTCTTGTACCTTGTACTACATCCATCTATAAATAAAAGACTGGTCGACTGGCTAGTACAGTTCGACATTCTCTTCAGTTCTGTGGTTCTCTTCTCTTCTTTGCTACTTCGAGTATAGCTCTTCAGATTACATGGTATCAGAGCATTAGCTCCTTCCTGGTTTCAGCAGGCGCACTCTCTTCTCTTGCTGTCTTTTCATCTTCTCTCTTCCTTTTCTGGGTTTCTGCAGTAAAGACCTAGGAGTGTAAGAGAGTAAAGCAAGTTCGAACCTAGGGTTTCTCTTGGTTGTAGGACTCAAGGGAAGTAAGACCCAGAAGTAGATGTCCTACTAGTTTTTTTTTTTCAGCAAGTAGTAGCTATTGGGCTACTAAGAGAGGTCTGTATAAGACAGACCTAGTTGAGGACTGATTTCAGAAGTCCTAGCACTAGCCGAAAGGGGGAGAGCTTCCTCTACAGTTGCAGCTTTGTGCTCCAGCAAGACTTGCGCAGAACAAGTGGTAAAGACTTAGCCTTCTCTACAGTTGCAGCTTCGTGCCCCAGCAAGACTTGTGCAGAACTGTGGTAACTTCAGTTACAGATTTTCTTCAGGTCGGTTATCAGCCCTACTTGGTGAACTTCAGTTACTGCACTGCACAGTAACTTCAGGTCGCAGAACAAGCCCTAACTGAAGTAACTTCAGTTACTAGCACTGTGAACTGGTTCAGTTACAGCCTTAAACCTTTACCAGCACTGTGAACTGGTTCAGTTACAGCCCCTTACTTGCTACTTCGGCCAGTCCTAAACAGCACTGCACAGTACCCGAACTGTGAACACTTCTACCAGCACTGTGAACACTGTGACCACTTCGGCCAGTCCTAAACAGAACCACCTACAGCACTGTGAACAACTCTTGGACTGAAGTCAGGATGTCCTCACTATCCGGTGAAGTTTCCTCTAGAGATAACAGACCTGTTACAAGGTCCTCAAACCTGGAAAACCCTAATCTGCACAGCTTGCAGATTACAAGTGTGCTGCTAGATGAGTATAACTTCAAAGAGTGGTCTGTCTCAGCAATGCTATTCATTACCTCTCGCGATCTCACAGGCTATCTGGATGGAGACAAGAAACAACCAGAAATTGGCAGTCCTGAATACACCGTGTGGTGCAAGGAAAATGCCACAGTCATGTCTTGGTTGCTGGCCTCCATGACTCCTAGGGTGGCCAGAAATGTTCATCACTTCCCTACAGCCGCTAAAATTTGGGAGAAAGTATCCAAGACATACGGCCAAAAAAAGAACAATGCTAGAATCTACAGGCTGAATCAAGACATTGCAGCCCTAAGGCAAGGAGACATGTCCGTGGCAACCTACTTTGCAACTCTGGAAGGCCTCTGGGAAGAGCTCGACCACCACTTGATTTTGGATTGGGAAAACACCAATGATAAAGGGAGGCATGACAAGCAGATTGAGGAGGGCAGAGCCTTCAAGTTTCTGGCGGGTTTTGACCCTGTATATGAAGGTATAAGGTCACAGATTCTAGGGAGAGATGAATTACCTGAGCTTCACCATGTCTACTACCTGGTGAGGAATGAAGAAGTAAGGAGAAAGGAGATGCAAGTTGACTCCCAGACATAGTCAACAGAACTACCTGGAGAACATTCAGCCTTAGTCTCCACTAAGGGGAATAGATTTTCAGACAAGAAGTCCCTCAAGTGTACCCATTGCGGTGGTGAGAAACACACAAAGGAGAAATGTTGGGTCTTGTACCCTCATCTAAAGCCAGCTGCTCTGAGAAAGGACAAAAGGCAACATAAGGGCCACACATCAAGTGGGAATCTTGCCACCAACAACAGTAGTGACAACTCACAAAGTACTCAGACAGTGTCCTCTTCCACCACAAGGCAGGCTGCCGACTCCTCTGGACCAAGTACTTCGGGCTTCACAGCTAGTGAGGTAGAGGTTCTCAGCCGGGCATTAGCCCGTCTGAAGAACTATCCTTTAGCTTTCACCTCTCTTGCCAAATCAGGTATAGCCTCCGCATTTAGTGCGACTAGTTCCATTAATTCTACCTCTTGGGTGATTGATTCCAGAGCCACTGACCATGACACATATGTCCTCCTTATTCTCTACATATCATTTGTTGTCTGACCAGGATAAGATGAGAGTAGCTGATGGGTCCCTCTCCACCATCTCTGGAAAGGGGGTGGTTGACCTAAGCAAGGACCTCTCACTTAAATCAGTCCTACATGTTCCTAGTCTTACCTCAAATCTGTTGTCTGTTTCAAAGCTTACAAAAAATTTGAACTGCAGTATAACTTTCTTTCCTTCTCATTGTGTCTTCCAGGACAGATTGACAAGGAGAACGATGGGGAGTGGTCATGAGTATGGGGGCCTCTACTATTTTGATGAAGATGTCAGCTCAGCTTTGCAAGCTTCTACTACTAGTCCGAAAAGTGTGGAGTCAATAGCTAGGCTGCACTTGTGGCATTCTAGGCTAGGTCATTTGTCCTTTTCTTCTTTAGCAATGTTGTTTCCCGAACTATGTAAGGGCATTCCGAGTCAGAATTTAATTTGTGATGTGTGTCAAATGTCAAAACAATGTAGATCAATGTATCCATTTTCTAGTAATGAAATTCAAGCCCCTTTTGATTTGATTCATTCTGATGTTTGGGGTCCTTCACCCATTGTTTCCATTGATGGCTTCCGTTAGTTTATCAGTTTTATTGACCATTATTCCCGGTGCACTTGGATTTATCTGTTGAAAGGACGTGATGAAGTTCCCCGAATAACTATGATGTTTTGCAAGATGGTTGAAACACAATTTGATAAAAAGATCAAGCAATTCCGTTCAGACAATGCAGCTGAATACTTTGAAAGATCCCTGAACTCATTCGTGGAAGATGCAGACATGTTACATCAATCATCATGTGCTTACACCCCTCAGCAAAATGGGGTTGCTGAGCGCAAGAACAGGCACCTATTGGAGACAGCTCGAGCCCTTCTTTTCCAGCACAATGTGCCCAAGCAATATTGGTTTCAAGCTGTTCTCACTGCATCATACCTGATAAATCGGATGCCATCTAAGGTACTGGGTATGAAGACCCCTTTCTCTGTTTTGTGTCCCACTTTTCCAGAGTTTCCTCTTCCCCCACGGGTTTTTGGTTGTACATGCTTCATACATGTGAAGGATCCAAAGAAAACTAAGCTGGATCCTAAGGCTACAAAGGGGATATTTTTGGGGTACTCTCCTACACAAAAGGGGTATAAGTGTTACGATCCTGTCTCCAAGAAAAAATATGTCACCAGAGATGTAGTATTTTTTGAGTCTCAACCTTATTTCCAGTCCTCTCAGAATCCTCTTCAGGGGGAGAGTAGTGGGTTGGAAGAGGATTCTCATTCTCCCTTCTTTTTTGTTCCCATTTCATCACCTTCCACTACTACTAGCTGTAACATTCCGAGTCAACCTAGTGAGACTTCCACTGTGCCAGTTACTTCTCCAAATTCGGCTGATGCTTCTGAAGGTTCCAGTAAACAAGAGAAAGAGATGCTTACATACAGTAGAAGGAAGAAGGGCCCTCAACCTCATGATTGCAACCAGTTGAACTCAAATCAATCTGTCTCTGCAATCCAAGGTAATTCTGACTCACTCAATTCAGATTTGGATCTTCCTATTGCTCTCCGTAAGCCTGTTCGTTCTTGTACCACTCGGCATCCCATAGCTGATTATGTTTCTTACTCACACTTATCCCCTGCCTATCATTCCTTTGTGTCTGCTCTTTCCTCTGTATGTGTCCCTTTCAGGTATTCAGAGGCGGCATCTGATCCAAGGTGGAAAGAAGCCATGAATGAGGAGATGAAAGCCCTAATGAAAGCAAGAACGTGGGAATTGGTGGACCTGCCAGAGGGGAAAGGCACTGTTGGGTGCAAGTGGGTATTCATAGTAAAGCACAGGGAAGATGGGTCAATTGAGAGGTACAAGGCCAGACTTGTGGCAAAGAGATTTACACAAAAGGAAGGAATTGACTACAAGGAAACCATTGCCCCAGTAGCAAAGCTCAACACAATCAGGGTTCTTCTGTCACTAGCAGCAAAATTCTCTTGGGAACTTCATCAGTTGGATGTGAAGAATGCCTTCCTAAATGGTGATCTTCATGAAGTGGTATTCATGGAACCCCCACCTGGATATGATGTTGGAAAGAAGGTATGTAAACTAAGGAAAGCATTATATGGTTTGAAGCAATCTCCCCGGGCATGGTTTGAGAGACTTTGTTTGGCCATGAAGAAAGTAGGGTACACTTAGAGCAGTGTAGATCATACATTGTTTACAAGGAGACAGGATGACAAACTTACAACACTCATTGTGTATGTGGATGATATGGTGATTACTGGAAATGATGTGAAAGAGATGAAGAGGCTGAAGGAGTTCTTAGCTTCAAAATTTGAGATCAAAGACCTGGGAAATCTGAGATACTTTCTTGGGATTGAAGTTGCTAGATCAAGAGAAGGAATCTACATATGTCAAAGAAAGTATGTGCTAGATCTCCTAGAGGAAACAGGAATGATGGGGTGCAGGACAGCAGACACTCCAATAGAACCAAGCCATGGATTACGAGAATCAATGGGTGAGGAATACTATGATAAGGAAAGGTACCAAAAATTGGTAGGAAAACTGATATACTTATCCCTTACTCGGCCAGACATTGCCTATGCAGTGCATGTTGTCAGTCAATTCATGCACTCACCAAAGACCCCTCATATGAGAGCAGTGGAAAGAATTCTCAAATATTTGAAGACTTGCCCAGGGAAAGGAATTCTATTCAGGAAAAACAACAGACTTGAAATTGAAGCCTACACTGATGCTGATTGGGCTGGGTCTGTTGGAGACAGAAAATCAACCTCAGGTTACTGTACATTCTTGGGAGGAAACCTAGTCACATGGCGCAGTAAGAAGCAGAATGTTGTGGCTAGATCAAGTGCAGAAGCAGAATACCAGGCTATGGCATACGGGGTTGCTGAACTCTTATGGCTCAAAACTCTCCTTAATGAGCTTGGTATCAAGACTGAGAGTCCTCTCAAGCTGTATTGTGATAATAAAGTTGCTATCAGCATCGCCAACAATCCCGTGCAGCATGACAGGACAAAACATATTGAAATTGATCGACACTTTGTCAGAGAGAGAATTATTTCAGGAGAACTCTGTGTGCCTTATACACCATCAGAGATGCAGATTGCAGATGTATTGACAAAAGGGCTGGCAACAACAAAGTTCAGGGACATACTTGGTAAGCTAAACATGATTGATATCCATGCTTAGCTTGAGGGGGAGTGTTAGAATGTTAGAGTGATGTTCGACTAATAAGAGTTCTTATTAGCCTAGTCTTATGTCTAACTTATCTTGTAACTGGGCCTGTGTTAATGGGCCTAATCTTGTTTAATGATTTAAGTCATTTGGGTGTCCCATCACTAATCAGGGGCATCCCAGTAATTTCTTGTACCTTGTACTACATCCATCTATAAATAAAAGACTGGTCGACTGGCTAGTACAATTCAACATTCTCTTCAGTTCTGTGGTTCTCTTCTCTTCTTTGCTACTTCGAGTATAGCTCTTCAGATTACAGAGTACATCTTCCGCCAAACTTCCCATTGATTCCCGTCATCGTCTCTAGCATCCATAACTCCACCCATGAGGGCATTTAGAAAACACTGCACCGCGTCCGGGCTGTTTTCCATTGGCAGGGTATGAAGAATTTTGTTCAGGATTTTGTCCAAAATTGCTCCACTTGCCAACAACATAAATGGGAAAACCTGCACCCGGCAGGCCTCCTTTAGCCCCTTTCAATCCCGACACAGATCTGGGCCGACATCTCCATGGACTTCATCGAAGGGCTACCCAAGGTAGGCAGCAAATCAGTCTTGTTAGTGGTGGTAGATCGCTTCTCTAAATATGCCCACTTCATTCCTCTATCACACCCATACAGTGCCACTTCGGTTGCCCTCGCCTTCTTTATGCATATAGTTGAAAAACAGCCCACTTGATGTATGGAACTGTTTGAGATTAGATGCAAACCAGAAAATGAACAAACAAGAGAGGAAGAGAAGAGAGAGCTGGCGGCAATGAGTGTTAGAGAGTAAGAGGTTCGAACATCACCCATCTCTAACACTCTAAACATCTTGTTAATAAGTTAATCTTTGACAAATTACAGAGAGGCCCTTGAGTGAGCAGGAAAATACAAAAAACAGAATATTACAGAGTATGGGCCCAGAATAAGGCCCACAACAGAGAGAAACATAACATAACATAAAATGACAGTCTATGGGCCATTCGGCCCATCTTCTCTACACTCCCTCTCAAGCTGAGCATAGATGTTAATCATGCCTAGCTTGCCAGTGTCATGTTGAAGCCTTGCCTTGGAAATGCCCTTGGTGAGAAAATCTGCCAATTGTCCTTCAGAAGTAATGAATGGAAGACACACTTCACCAGAGGAGACTCTTTCACGAATAAAGTGTCTATCAACCTCAATATGTTTGGTTCTATCATGTTGTACCGGGTTGTGAGCAATGTTGATGGCAGCCTGATTATCACAGTACAACATCATGAATTTGTCATGATCTACCCCAAGTTCTTCCATTAAGGACCTTAGCCACAACAATTCCGAGACTCCATGTGCCATGGCTCTATATTCTGCTTCTACGGAGGATCGAGCCACAACTGTTTGTTTCTTACTCCTCCAAGAGACAACATTACCAGCCACCAGACTGCAATACCCTGAAGTAGATCTTCTATCATCAATATTTCCAGCCCAATCAGCATCAGTATAGGCTTCAAGTTTCAGATGACCATGTTTGGAAAATAGAATTCCTTTTCCTGGAGAGCCTTTCCGATAGCACAAAATCCGTTCTGCTGCTGCCATATGGGTATCTCTAGGAGCATGCATGAACTGGCTAATGCAACTGACAACATACGCAATATCTGGCCTAGTCATGCACAGGTACAAAAGCTTCCCAAGAAGTCTCTGAAAGACCCCTTTGTCTTCCAACAAAGTTCCATCCGAAGCTGAAAGTTTGTGACTCATATCAATAGGAGTTGCAGCTGGTCTTGCACCCAATTTGCCAGTTTCAGACAACAAATCAAGGACATATTTCCTCTGGGAAATAAGAATCCCATCCTTGGATCTGGCAACTTCTATGCCAAGGAAATATCTCAACTCCCCCAGATCCTTAATCTCAAATTCTGTACGGAGGAAAGACTTAAGGCCTAGAATGCCTGAGGCATCATCACCAGTCACTATAATGTCATCAACATACACAATGAGATACACTGCTAGAGACCCACTTTTCTTCACAAAAAGAGTATGATCTGACTGTGTCTGAACATAGCCGAATTTAACAAGTGCAGCTCTAAATCTCTCAAACCAGGCTCTAGGAGATTGTTTGAGGCCATAAAGAGATTTCTTCAGTTTACATACCTTTCCTTGCATATCTTTCCCATACATTCCTGGAGGAAGACACATGTAGACCTCCTCATGTAAGTCACCATTCAGAAATGCATTCTTTACATCTAACTGATAGAGAGGCCAATCAAAGTGAGCTTCCAGAGATAAAAGAACCCTCACAGATGTCATCTTAGCAACAGGGGCAAAAGTCTCCAGATAGTCAATCCCATATGTCTGTGTGTAGCCCTTTGCAACAAGTCTGGCCTTGTACCTCTCAATAGTCCCATCTGCCCTGTATTTAATGGTAAAAACCCACTTGCATCCAACTGGATCCTTCCCTTCAGGCAAATCCACCACCTCCCAAGTACCATTTTCATGTAGAGCATCCATTTCAGCCTGCATGGCATCTCTCCATTCTGGAATCCCAAGAGCTTTTGATACAGACCTAGGAATGGGGTTAGAAGCAACTGAAGAGAGGTAGGCACAATATGAAGGGGAAAGTAGGTCGTAAGAAAGGTGTTTGGAAATGCAGTGTGCAGTACACTTCCGCTTTCCTTTCCTAACAGCAATGGGGACATCAAGATCTGGGAAGGAGGATTCCAAGGGAGCTGAAGCAATACCTGTTATCTCATCTGTGATTGGAAGGGTATGAGCCTCATCTGTTGTAAGGGAAACCACTTGCTCATTCCTGGATCTCTGCCTTTGATACACTTTGGGATTATGGGTAGGACGAAGAGGTAAAGAAATAGGAGCACTAGGACAAGAAGAATGAAGTGGCTGATCCTCCTTTGATTCATTTTGTGAGGATACAGATTTGTCAAGAGACTGAACTGGGACAGGAAGGGGAAGAGCAAAAACTTGTGACAGACTCTCCCCCTGTTGACAATGTCCTTCCTGAGAGGAACCATAAAAAGGAGAAAGTTCATCAAAGGTAACATCCATAGAGACATGTCTGGTGCCAGTCTTTGGATCAAAACAACAATAACCCGTTTGTGTGGGGGAGTAACCAAGGAAGATGCATTTGTGGGCTTTTGGTTCAAACTTGTGTCTCTGCACACTTGGAATGTGAACATAATAGGTACAACCAAACACACGAAGAGGAATTGGGAAGAGATCCTTATCTGGATGAAGAAGACTGAAGGGGGATTTAAACCCTAAAACCCTGGATGGCATACGGTTTATGAGATAGGTAGCAGTAAGTACAGCATCACCCCAAAATCTTGTGGGAACATGTGAGGCAAATAAAAGGCTCCTTGCAACTTCAACAATGTGTCTATTTTTCCTCTCAGCAACTCCATTTTGTTCAGGGGTTCTAACACAGGAGCTTTGGTGAATAACCCCCATGTCAAAGAGATACAAGGATAAGCTCTTCTCAAAATACTCTTTTGCATTGTCAGATCTGAAAACCTTAATTCTAGTACCAAATTGAGTTAAAACGAGCTCATGAAATTGCCTCACAAGTCTCGGGACTTCGTCTCGGGATTTCATTAAGTATATCCAAGTGAATCTAGAAAAGTCATCAATAAACAGGATAAAGTATTTGTAGCCCCCCATAGAGGGTAAGTGATAAGGCCCCCACACATCAGAGTGTACAATATGAAAAAGAAAAGAGGATCTTTTATTGCTCACAGGGTAATTTTTTCTACAATGCTTTGACAACTGACATGACTCACAATTGAGACTGGACACACCGACTCCCTTAAACAGTTTGGGAAACAAATGACTTAAAGCAGAAAAAGGTAAATGACCCAACCGACAATGACTCGACATAATTTGACTGACAGACTCTGAAGAAGTAGAACCAAAAGCAACATTCTTGGGATGATCAAAGCATTGGCCAGGGGTGTCAAGCAAGTATATTCCATTCGCTTCATGGCCACTCCCAATCACCTTCCGAGACTTCAGGTCCTGAAACACACAGTGAGAAGGGAAAAAGGTTACACAACAATCCAATGACTTGGTCAAGCTACTTACAGATAACAAGTTGGTATTTAACTTAGGTACATGAAGAGTGGAAGATAAAAGTAAAGAGTCTGTAGGCTTGACAGTTCCCTTGCCAAAAATGGGGGCAAGAGAACCATCAGCTAAGGTGATTTTGTCACGACCAGGAAGCAAATCATATGACACAAACAAAGTGGAAAGGTTGGTCATGTGATCAGAAGCACCTGAGTCAATGATCCAAGGGGTCTTGGGATTACCTGAGGTAGATGCATGGTTAGCAGAAGCCCTTATACCTGAGTGAGCAAATGCAGTGGTGGCTGGACTTCCAGAAGGGTTGGATGATGAAGTTACACCTTCAAACTGGCTGATCATCCTTCCAAACTTCTCATATTCAGCTTTCATGGCTGCCAATTGTGCACTTGCAGACTCAAACTCTGTATCTGTACTTGTGGCAGTATGTGCACTTCCTGTCTTTCTACTGTCATTCTTCTTCTGGAATCGGATAGGAACAAGACTGGGATGCAATTTCCAGCACTTGTCCTTAGTGTGTTTCGGCTTCTTGCAATATTCACACACCACCTCCTTCTTTCCTGTGCCACTGGGAGCTCCTGTAACCCCTTTGGGTTTGATTCCCATATTTGCAAAATGATCATTGATACTGACCCCTTGAACCTGCACTTTCCTCCTACTTTCTTCACTGCTGACCAAAGCATATGCTTGAGACAATGAAACATCTTCCTTGGACAAGATGTTTTGCTTTGTAATGTCATATTCAGAATTGAACCCTGTCAAGAACTCAAAGACCCTATTCCTTTCAACCAATTTCCTATATGTTTCAGCATCCTTAGAGGTATCCCATGTCATGGCCTCTATCAAATCAATCTCTTGCCATATAGATTTTAGGGCTGAGAAGTATGCTGCAAGTGACTTCTCCCCCTGTCTTAGAATCTTCACATCACTTCTCAGTTTGTAAGCTCTGGCAACATTCAACTTCTGGGAGTAAGTTTCTGCAACACTATCCCAGATTTCTTTAGCCGAGTTCATCCACAAGTAATGTTGGCTAATCTGTGGCTGCATTGAGTTCACAAGCCACCCAATCACTGTGTAATTCTCCTGCACCCATTTCTCATAAGAGGGATCCTCCTCTGGGGGAGCTTTCTTGCTCCCAGAAATAAACCCCCACTTTCCTCTACTGCAAATATGAATTTTTATGGATTGTGACCAGGCCAAATAATTGGTTCCATCCAATTTAACTGTAGTTACAGCCAACAAGGAATCAGTTGTAGTTCCCAAATTATGTCCATATTCAGCAGTGCTCTTGTTCTCAATTTCTGAGAAGTCCATTATGTAACAGCTTCAATTAGGGTTTTGGCAGGCCTTTAAAAGTGATCTGATTTCGAAGAACTCAGATTGAGTTGAAACAGTAGCAAACACAACAACTCACAAACTCAGTTCAGAACTGACAGCCGTGAGAACCAAGTTCGGTGCCAGCACTTTCAAAGAGGAGAAACCCTGATTCAGCCTTCAAGGAACAATCAGTAGGCCTCCAAACAATATGTATTCTTGGTTCCCAACAATAATTTCCCAAGGAGAACAAAGAAAACAGTCCACAGTACCTAAGAGGACTTTTTACAAACATTATGTATGCAACAGTCAACACTTCACTGTTAACAAGCAGAAATCACTTCAAGAACACTTTGTCTAAGTCCAAGAAGCAGCTGAACTAAGTAGAGGCTTGTACCACTTAATTTAGATAAGTTTTTTAGCAGTTTGGAAGCCCAATAACAGCCGAACCACACTTCCAGAATAACCCAGAAATCAGTCCAGCAACAGTGGGCCGAATGGAGGTGTTTTGAATGCTTTAACAGTCCTCCCAGATAACAAAAGAATAACTCAGCAAAGAACTGAGAAAAGACTTACAGCAAGAGAGTCTCTGGTTTCAACTATAAACCAGGCCGAACACTTGTTCTCTGAGATAATTTCGAAAGTCCTTTTCTCTGATTTCAAATCAGGCCAAACAACTTGCTCTCTGGTTCTTCCTGGTCACCGAACCCTTCTCCAAGTGTATAGAAACTTGGGCACCCTCCAATGACCTCCAAGAACCAGGCGGATGACTGTAAACTTTCAGCCCTAGAACCTCCTCATGTAGTTGGCTGAACTAGAACCACATGAGGGACACGCCAAGCAATGACCCGCTCTGATACCAAGTTGAAAAACAGCCCACTTGATGTATGGAACTGTTTGAGATTAGATGCAAACCAGAAAATGAACAAACAAGAGAGGAAGAGAAGAGAGAGCTGGCGGCAATGAGTGTTAGAGAGTAAGAGGTTCGAACATCACCCATCTCTAACACTCTAAACATCTTATTAATAAGTTAATCTTTGACAAATTACAGAGAGGCCCTTGAGTGAGCAGGAAAATACAAAAAACAGAATATTACAGAGTATGGGCCCAGAATAAGGCCCACAACAGAGAGAAACATAACATAACATAAAATGACAGTCTATGGGCCATTCGGCCCATCTTCTCTACACATATTTTCCGCTTACATGGGTTACCGGAATCCATCATTGGCGACAGGGACCCGGTTTTCACTAGTGCCTTCTGGAAGGAGTTATTTCGACTACATGGCACCACCCTGGCCTTATCCTCAGCATATCATCCACAGACCAACGGACAGACGGAGGTGGTGAACCGCACGATTGAGATGTATCTTCGTTGCTTCGTGGGGGATCAACCGCAACGGTGGGTAGATTGGCTTCCTTGGGCCGAGTACTGTTACAACATTGCCTACCATTCTTCCCTCGGCATGACCCCTTTTCGCGTCGTCTACGGCCGGGACCCTCCTCGCTTGTTATCCTATGAACCCGGTTCTACTCGATTGGAGGACATTGATCACTCCTTACAGGAACGCGATGCCCTCCTAGCCGACGTACACCTTCGCTTACAGCAGGCCCAGCTCTGCATGAAGCTCACCTATGACAAGCACCATCGGAAATTGTCATTCGAACCAGGACAATTTGTTTGGCTGAAACTCTAGCCCTACCGGCAACGCTCCCTGTGCCAGAGGGCTGGCCCTAAACTGGCCCCTAAGTTCTATGGTCCCTTCAAGGTTCTACGGCGGATTGGCACTGTGGCATACCAGCTGGAATTACCAGAGAACAGCCAGATTCATGATGTTTTTCACGTCTCCTTGCTAAAACCATTTACGGGTGTTCCTCCGGACCAAGTTCCCTCCCTGCCACCCTTGAAAGAAGGCAAACTTGTTCCCCAGCCTAGGGCTCTCATCCGCTCTCGTAATCGAGGTATTCTTGAAATTTTGGTGGAATGGGACAGCCTACCATCGGCCGAAACCACCTGGATCCCCTTGACCGAGTTCCAAGCCACGTATCCGGAGTTCGAGCTTGAGGACAAACTCTTAGTCCAGGAGGGGAGTAATGATATGGACGCGTTCCTCGGGAAGAAATATCATCGCTGCCGGCAGCAACAGTGGTCCAACTCATCCTACCCAGTTCAGCAGCAACAGTCTTATCAGATTAGATTAGACTATCCTACTTGTTCTTATATTATCTTATTAAGATTAGTAGATTAGATTATCTTATCTTATCAGATTAGGATTAAGAGAGACTTATCTTATCCTATCAGTCTTATCTTATCAAGATAGAGCAAGAGGTCTCCCTATTCAGCAAGGAGTCTCCCTAGGATTAGGACTCTTGTAATCTCCTATTTAAGGAGACACCAGTATTGAATGAAGGCATCGAATATTCAGTCCAGAAGTGAGTTAGGAGAGTTGGTGATCTCTTGAACAAATCACCAAGGCGCCAAAATAGGTTCATCAAGAGCAGGGAGGAACAAGGGAAAACAGCAGGTTTTCCCCATGGACCGACCCGTGACGAGATCCTATTCGTGGGCCCTCAACAGTGATCTTATCATGGACAGGAAGCAAATCATAAGAAATAAACAAGGTGGAAAGGCTGGTCATATGATCAAAAGCACCATAATCAATAATCCAAGGGATCCTACGATTACCTGAGATAGTTGCATGATTGGCAAAAGCCCGTATACCTAAATGAGCAAATGCAGAAGAGGTTGAATTTCCTAGAGGGTTGGAAGAAGAGGCAGCACTCTCTAGGTGACTGATCATCCTTCCATACTTCTAATATTCTGCCTTCATAACTGCTAACTGTTCCCTAGCAGTCCTCTCTTTGGTTAAGCATCTGTCATTCTCTGGACCAGTAGCAATGTTGGCACTTCCTGTCTTCACATTATCAGTCTTCTTTTGGAAACGAGGAGGAAGAAGCTCCGGATGTAGTTTCCAACACTAGTCTTTTGTAAGCTTTGGTTTCTTACAGTACTCACAGACAACTTCCTTCATTCCTGAACCACCTGAACTACCTATAGTTCCCTTCAGTTTCAGCCCCATGTAAGCAAAATGGTCATTTAGACCAGCCCCTTGAACCTGGACTAGCCTCCTGCTTTCTTCACTACTCACCAAGGCATAGGCCTAAGGCAATGAAACACTATCCTTGGCTAAGATATTTTGTTTTGTGATGTCAAACTCGGGATTCAACCCTGTCAAGAATTCAAAAACCCTATTTCTCTCAACTAATTTTCTGTAGGTTTCAGCATCATTAGTACTTTCCCAGACAACAGTTTCCATCAAGTCAATTTCTTGCCAAAGGGATTTCAGCATTGTGAAGTAAATAGCTAAAGGTCTCTCACCCTACCTTAAATTATTCACATCACTCCTCAGCTTATATGCCCTGGCCACATTCAGTTTCTGAGAATAAGTTTCAGCCACACTGGAATATTTCCTTTGCTGAATTAATCCATAAATAGTGTTGACTGACTTGAGGTTGCATCGAATTTACTAGCCATCCAATGATAGTATAATTTTCTTGCATCCATTTTTCATAAGATGGATCATCTTCCACATTAGCTTTCTTGCTCCCGGAGATATTCCCCCACTTGCCTCTGCTGCAGACATGAATTTTTATTGATTGTGACCATGCCAGATAATTGGTTCCATCTAGATTGACTATTGTCATAGCCAGTAGGGAGTCAACAGCAGCCCCCGGAACCTGTCCCGGATTCAGCAACATGCTTGCTTTCAACTCCCAAGGTATCCATCTTCTTAAAAACACTCCAAAAGAACTTCTAACAACTTCAATTAACAATCAAGGAAGACAGGAAAAAATAGATGCTGAGAACTAACCTCTATGCAGTCATACCTATTAATTGCGTCACACCCGGAACCCGGGAGAAACAGAAAAAACCCAGCCACTCCTTGTAGACTTCACAGAACAACAAGATGCTTGTATCGATCTTCAAGATGAAGAACAAGGAGCCTTTTAATCATTGAGCGCCAAGGTTAAACTCCCTATGGGGCCCGCAAGTAGAATTCTCTAGTTAATTATGGTTTGGGCAAAACACCAGAGACTGTCGGAATGATGACAAAGACGGTCTTCTTCTCTCCAAAAATCCACTAACAACTGGGCTGAAGAAAAAAATTTTTAACTACTCATTCGATTCAGTTCTCCATACACACTGTGTATGGGAAGAAAGAGAAAAAAAAAGAGAGAAAAGGAGAGCCCGCTTTGATACCAAGAAGAAAAGCAGTCCTCTGAAACTAACGGACTAATTAAAAACAGTCAAAAGATGATAGAGAACAGCAGAAAAGAGAAGCAAGAATAGAGAAGAAGAAGAAGAAGAAGAAGAAGGTGGCAGCAAATAGGGTTCTGAGGAAGATTTCGAATGTAACCCTCTCTTACACCCTAATTCCTTTTCATTAAACTTAATTTACAGTAATTACAGAGAGGCCCTTAACTGGGTGATTAATCTTAAGTAAACGTAACATAAGTAAGACCCACTTTGAGGCCCATTAACAGCATAGAACATAAACAAAAAATAATTAAACAGTCTATGGGCCATTCAGCCCATTCTCTCTACGAAGGACATACCCCTGGGAAAGGTTGTGGATAAGCTTGGTTCACCCTGACTAGAAATTGAAATCTAAGATCCATCAGCAATAGTAATCTTACCTTTCCCAAGAAATCTATACTCACCTATCTGACAGTTCTTACAGTTCATTTCACCAAGACCAATCATATGTAAGAGCCTCCTAATCAACAAGAGAGTGTGACTGATCACCTAATTGAGTATCCACATCATCAACTTTATTAAGAAAATAATTGCACACTTTGTCTGTAATCAATCACTTCAGAAATCTGATTTCAAGAGATCCACCACTCCACATTCAAAGCACACATAAAACACTTCTCACAATCTGCATTCTTCATCACCAATCACATCACACCCTCTTGGATTGATTCCACTAGAGGGTTTCACTTCACCAGTCGATCACAGCACTAATGGTGATGGTTTGAACCATCGCACAACACTTAAAGTAATCCAACCAGGTATGATCCTTTGAATCTTGAGAAAATATCAGAAAAGAGGAGCAAAGTTTGAACAAAGAGAGAACAGAGAAAAAATCAGATTACCCAAATCCCTGCTCTGGTACCATGTCATAACAGATAAGAGATTGAGTGATTTGGTAACCTTCAGAGAGAGAGAAAGAGAACCAGCAGCCAGGGAGGAAGAGAAAAACTACCTGTCGAACTGAGGAGAAAGTCAAATCTCCCATTCAGACAGATAGTATTTATATTAATGCTTAAGTGGGTATAATTACACTAATAACCCTGACTATGAAATTTCATAAGAGTGATTAGCCCCTATACCACACAATGAAATAAAAGAAACACATCAGCAATAAAAGGGACAAATAGGGAACTCGGACAAGACAAAACATAAAGTAATAACAGTGCTGCTGCCTGCTCCTATAACATGGCTCAAAGTGGTAATCATGTCCATTAGGCAGCAATAACATTGTTACTCAACACATCTACTGTATTGTCTCCAAATTATGCTATAATGAACTCCACATAATGTCAATGGTTCTCAGTGTGAATATGTTGATCCATATTTCGTATCGGTGACCATGAAAATATTACAAAATAAATCAACATTTTAAACCATGATCCTGTATGAAATCTCAATAATATCCACTGAAGTTGATATAGATGTGCAGGTTGCTCGGGCTTAATCACTGAATCTGCATTCTTATAATGATACCATTTGTTAGACTTATATTCTCTTCTTTACATGCTCTTTCTTGACATAAAATTTGGCTGTAGACCATGCTGTGACAGTAAAGAGTATGAAGATCTTTCAGCTAAGGCAAAGTCAAGATTTTCTCTGTCTCTCCGCAATCTTTCGCAGCCTCTGTCACTTCGAGAGATGGCTAAGACTTGGGACTTGTGTTCTCACATGGTTTTAGCAGAGTATGCCCAGCAGAATGGAGGGGGGACCTTCAGCTCGAAATATAGTACTTGGGAGAATTGCATGGGCGCTGCTTGATCATCTTATAAGCCTATATTTGCAAATGAAAGAGCAATGATGAAATCTTGTCAGACCAACTAGACCAACTTGATTACTAGGTTTGCTGTCAATGTCTACAACCTCCCTTACTTTCCAAATATCTCCAGGAATTCCACTGTCAAAGATTGTTAGTACTGTACATTTACATTATTTTTAATATACTGAAAATGCCAAAGCATTTTCTGTCTGCAAAATCACCCTAGACTTCGGTCAACAGGTGAAGAAATAGGAGAGTTTTTGGGAGATATAAACATATATTGCAGCTGATGTTACTCAGAGTAATGATACAGTTGAATCTTCTGCTTCTTCAAGCAACAAATAATAGTAGCAATGGCTTCTCATGGAAAACGAAACAAGGAAACTAGAGGAAATTTCAGTGCTTTGTTCATGGATAAAACAAATTAGGGTTGGCAATTAGGTGCAGGTCGAAGATCAGTCTACCCTACCCACTGACAACCCATGAGTATTGCTTAATATATGGAGCATGAACAGTATGATGCTTTTTTTTTTTGGTTGATAATTTATAAAGCTGTACCTATACATGATTTTTAATATTTTAACCTATTAAGATTGCCCAATTCAAAGTATTCAACATATCCTTGATTATGTGTTGCCCCAAACAAAATCTCCTCCAAACAAAATCCGTTCCAACATTATCTAATACTGCATATACGTCTTGGCTTTTGAAATCTTCCAAGTCTTTTATACCACTTTTAGTAGGGGTATTCACGGTCTGGTTTGGAGAAGATCTAAGGCCAAACCAGTAAATTACGGTTTGACAAATTCTTAGATCAAATCAAATAATTTCAGTATAGAAACCAACCAGACCAAACTGTTCCCGGTTTCTAATATGATTTGAACCATTCTATTAGGATTAACCCGATCAGAAAGCCCAAATAACATGCATACTGACATAAACAACATATAACTAAAATATCAAATTGAAATGTGAACAAATACCACCTAATACTATTATATAAATTACATTCACACTTTCTCAAACATAAACAGCTCCTTGGACATCAAATTACAGGTTAAAAATTGAAACAAAAAAGCAACGATGCATGAAAATGTTAAACCAAACCAAACCAGAAAATTACAATCTGAGAAAATCTCAAACCAAACTAGACTGTTTTAAAGCCAAACCAGACTAAACAGTTAATTTCGGTTTGATTCAGTGCAATTTGGTGTTCTAGACCATATAATGAACACCCCTAACTTGTAGTGATTGATTATTCTCGACTTACATGCATAGTATTAACTTAATAATTGTCCAATTGAATGTGTTTTTTTCTAATGATCAAATAATTCTATCTCATTGTAATGAATAGTGCAAGTACCAGGAAGATGGAATGATGCACCTACTACTTGGGAATCCCATTGCCATGTGTAACAGCCCAGATGGCCAAAAGACATAATAAGCTTTTGGGGTCTTGTCTTTAAAGATCTAGACCACTTGGTAAGTATCTTTGGCTAATATGATCTAATGAGCTATTAAATGAAACATTTTAGGCACGAAAAGATGGGAAGCTCCATTTGAAGCTTCTATATTTTGGCCCTTTTCGGCTTATGTGAGTTTTTTTGGACATAAGGTTTTTCTAGCTTCCTGTCTTTCATTGCCAAATGGAGTAAGATCAAATTTTGGTCTTCCAATCTTTGAAAAGCCTGAAAGGCCACATGAAAAGACATGCCAAATGCCCCCTCAGAATTTACCTACTACATGAATGACAAATGTCATGGTCCTCTACCCAACCTAAATACCTAACCCAATCCATCTAAATGGACACAATGGATGACCCTAGATCTCTTGCAAGCAAAAAATCTGCACACATAACATCCAACTACACATTGGGAATATCTCCCCATACATGTATGTTAAATTCACAGGAATATGTTCCCAATGTGCACCTCGAATCCCTTGCTTGTAGAGTGTGTATGGGCAAAGCTAGTGTTGTTTGGGTTTTGAGTTCCGATGGAGTTTATAGGCTCGCTCCTGAACTTACCTTTCTATAAAATATAGGCCTCATTCTTTTGCCGAGAACATATATATTTACCCAAAAGTCCTAGATAAAATGCATTTACCACTGCCCTTTTGCACAAATCATTTTATCAGGTAAGTTTGTTGTTTTTCCATGTTTACCACTTTTACCCTTAAATTGTGTTTTGGCAAAGGGTATTTTAGTCGCATAACAAATTGAGTAGCTTCCCCCCAAATGGAAAAGTGATTTATCCACCTAGGAGAAGAAAAACACTTAACCAGTGAATTGGTCAAAAATTTTACGAGAGAGAAAATGCATTTTCTGTGGGCTCTACAATTAGTCAACTATCTTATTAACCAACTTTCCCCTTATTCCCGGCAAAAGAACGAGGGATAAAAGTTTCAACATTTGGATTCAAAAATGTTGTCTTTGCATGCTTTAAAAATATTTTCTTTTGTTGAACATAGTTGCGACCTTTTATTTACAAAGTTCGCCATAGATTGGCTAACTTTATTTGTTAACAGCGGGCATATTAAACCCAAATGCTTATGATTTAATTAACTTCATTATTTAGATTGTACCCATTTTATTCATGCATGATTTATGGAGTATTGACCAATATAAATGTTTTTATTTTCTATTTTAGCTTAAGAAATGCCACATCAGGAAAAAAAAAACATCTTTGAATTTGCGTGTGTTTTCAAAGTAAAATCATTCTCAAATTGATTAAGAAATTTTCAAAGTAGAGTCATTCTCAACTTGATTAAGAAAGCAATATTGTTTCTATAACTAGCAAAAAGATGCTTTCAAAAACAAAATCATCTTTTCAATTCCATAAGACTGATAAATCACTATTTTGTGCATGGTAAGCAGACTAATCTTCCTATATACCCACAATTGCTTGTCTAAAGCTACTATGGACCATACTAGGTGTAAAACGGGTTGGACTGCCCACGGACTACAGTGCCGTGTCGTGCCAAGCACAGCCAGCACCCCTTCGTCAAGCCGGGTCTAAAGGGTAAGGCCCACGTGACAGCACCCACATTTTAGAGAATCAGACCGAGCATAGAACTGAAGAAAGAGAGATTCATGGGCCAGAGATTCAATCGATGTCAAACTGGAGGTCGTCTTTTAATGCTGGTAAGCATTTAAAAGAAAGAGTAAGGCATCTCTATGTTTGCTTATAGAATCAATGGTAGGGATAAGCAAATGGGTGGGTTCTACCTAGAATTGAATGAAATCAACCCTAAATCGGCCTTAAACCAATCCCATAGGGCCTTCTTGGAACCAACTCCTACCAAGGCTAGTTCTAGGGTCTAGGGGCTTACCCTACTCGAATGGACCTGGAGAAATAAATCCTAAAATATTTTTAGGATATAAAAATTTTATCCCAATTACTAACGGTTACAAAGGTCATGGTTACTTAAAGTATTATTTACAAAATTTAAATTACAATTACAAGTTTTGAATTATATTATTATTATTATTATTATTATTAAAAATCAAGTTTTTAAAAAATTCCACAAATAAATCCTTAAACCGTCAAGACCAAAGCCTACCCTAATTTTGATTTTGATTTTTTTTTCTTACTCTGTTGTTCATACTTAATTTTGATTTTTTTTTTGTCATCTCTTCGTTATAAATTGAGTTCAAAAAGTGAATTAAAGAAATAACAATCACATTTAAAACCTGTATCCATTTAATAATCGGATCCGATATGAATTTGGCTCCACCCGATAAAAATCCGAGTCTGACTTAATAATATATAGATTATATACAACTTTCTATTATTTATATACATTTTTATATATGTGACGTAGGTGCTTTAGTCAGGGCAGTAGCACGCCGACATATGGCTGAGGGCGGTGTGCAGCGCGGGACCAATAGCATGACCGCATGTGGCTCCCTTGGATGGCCGCACCCCCAAGGCCGGATTACATCTTGATTGTCCATGCTCATCTACCTCTAGGCGGTCTCAAGTATAGGGGTGACCCCCCACAAGTGAGGCATCTAGACACTCATTACCCCAAGCTCTCTAGCTTCTTGGCAACCTCGTTTGAGCTACTCTACTCTGACCTTGTCCGCCCTCTTTACTATGCCCTTACTAATTTGACCGTCGGAGTCCCCGCCTCGGGTTAGCACCTAGGGCCTTTGACGTTCCCTTCTCTACAGGACCGACTCGCAGGTGCTCGGCTCCCGCCAATCTCAGACACTCATAGGTCCTCGGCCCTAGCCGACCTCGGACCTCTCCATCAGCCAACTCGTCTTGAAAGCGAATTAACAATGTTGCCCTCATCCCATTTCACTTGACAACAATTGGCGTCGTCTATAGGAACAACTGCTAAGGTCTTCCTCAATACACAACTAAGCTTCCAACGAAATGGCTACAAACACCAGAAGTACCCAGAACCTGGTCACAAGGGACCAACTCCAAGCAGTCCTCGACTAGCTCGACAACCTCTCACAAAGACTAGACGAGGTGGGGCGACCGAGGAGAGGCCGCTCGCAGGGTGGCTGCCCCGATGGAAGCCTGGGGTGCCGCAGTGGATGCTCTTTGGAGCTCCGCTAGATCAGCACCCTGTTGGACCCAACAGGGCCGACCCCTCAGAGTCCGGCGGCAATCGGCAGCAACAACCGATGTGTTAGTTAGCCGTCGAGGACCTCCCAACCCCCCAGCTGAAGGGAGAATGAAACAACATGATCTCGCAACCATCGCCGAGGCCAAGGACACCGCCGCTGATGAGAAATCCCCCGGAACGAAGACAGAAGATCGGGCCACCACGGCCCCCCTTTGAGGGTTGAGGACTGACATCACGCCTCTCCCCCTCGCACCTCAAACCTCTAAGAATTCCTTGATGACTGACGGGCCAAAAGGAACTAGGATGCACCAACATCTGTGAACTCGGGAAACAGGGTCAACCCATCCTGCCTCCAAGGAGACAAGATGAGACCCAGGTACCTGTTGTCCAGTGGATCGCCGACCTACAGGCGTTGCTCGGCGTTGTGAAAGACGAAGTTTGGCAAGTTAAGGAGAGCCGAGGCGATGCATTGGCAAGCCAAAACCCCTTTTCCACCAGGATGACCGCCTTCACCGACGTTGTCACCTCGGAGCCTCTTCCACCTCACTTTAAAGCTCCCACACTGGAAACGTACGATGGCACCATGGATCTGGACAGACATCTAGAAAGCTTCCGAGCACTCATGCTTCTGTATGGGTATTTTGACGCCTTGACGTGCCGAACTTTCTAGGCAACCTTCAAGGGGGCAGCTCGTCTATGGTTCGCCGAGCTCCCACCTTGCTCCATTAACTCGTGGGAGTAGTTTGCCAATCTTTTCCTCACCCACTTCATCAATAGCCGACGATGCCAAAAGAGCGTTGTCTCACTTATGGCCATCTAATAGAGGCACGACGAGAGTTTACAGTCCTACATTGGCCGCTTCAAGAAAGAAGAGCTCGAGGTCCAAGACCTCAACCCCATGGCCTCCATGCACGCAGCGATCCAGGGCCTCCTACCTGGGTCAGCCCTCAAGTGCCCTCAAGTACTCTATCGCCAAGACACCACCCAAAACCAAGGCGGAATTTTTGAAAAAGGCACAGAAGTACATTGTCGCCAAGGAAGCCTCGACCGGTGAGCACTGAGGAGGAGAGGTTGACCATCACCATGGCAGCTCATAGAAGAGAAGGAAGAACTGAGACAGCCACGACAACGAAAACGACAACAAGAAGCCACCGGCCCCGTCCTACGACCAGTACACACCACTCAACTCCACCCAAGAACATATCCTCATGCAGGTAGGAGAGTTGGAGTATATGAAGTGGCCTGAGAAGAGGAGGAACCCCAAGAGGGGTGACCTAAGGAAGTACTGCAAATACCACCGTGGCATCGGCCATGACACTGAGGGCTGTTACTAGCTCCAAGACGAGATCGAGTCCCTCATCTGCCGCGGATATCTAAAGGAGTATGTTGAAAGTGGCCTTGTCACCTCACCCCAGCAGTAGCAGTTGGTAGTAATCAACATCATCATCAAAGGCTCGACATCGGGCGTACATGCAGGCCCGACAATGCAAACAAATTCTATGTATTAAAACAAGTTTCTCTCACCTCGACTCAAACCCTCAATGTACACATTCTTGTCTCGATCGAGCGACCAACCGTAGCATACAACCTTCACCAAGGTTACACACTCGAACTGGACATCGGTCCGAGGCACACAATCCTCGGAGGTCATACGCCTAGTAGCTAGGTCCCCCTCGATCGAACGACTAGCCGCGGCTCACAACCTTTACCTAGGTTATATGCTTAGACTAGATGTCAACCCAAGGCATATGACTCTTTGAAGGTCACATGCTTGCTCGCCCCTTTTTGCAAAGGATCTAAAGGACCTAGGCCATAGTTAACGGAGCGCCCCTTGATATTGGCCTCAGCCTTAGAAGACCCTCTTGGCGAGCAAATCCTTATCGAGGCTGAAGAGCCGACATTGGCCCTCTGCTTAGCGTAAATCATGGCAGAACAGACATGTTGAAGGGAACAACGCCACCTCGCTGAGACAGGGGCACTCCACGGCACTAGCCGGGCACCACACTAAGCCTTGGCTACACGTAGGTATACACGTTCTGTCCCCAAGGGAAGGGTAGCCAGGAGAGCTAAGGCATGCGCCTCCCTCTCCTTCCCACTAAGGAAAGGGGGCCTGTGTGCTCAGCGGCGAAGCTCGGCCTCGGCCTGACTCACTTGGGTGCTTGAGCCAATGGCTTATTTAGTGACAGATTTTTGCAACTTGTGACCTCTCAGAAGGTGGCATCAGCCCCTACACAAAAAATGCAACCACAAAAGGCACAAGATACGCAAAACTTATATTCCATGCTGGGGGGCTTCTCAGAACGAGACTCAGATCTTGGTGGCCTCTTCGACTACCACAGGTTGCTCCCCAACAAACTAATCCTCGGGCGGTTACACCCCCTTGGCTTGGGGCATCATCACCTCGGATGCCTGCCACACCTCGGCGACCCTCTCTACTCATCTCTCGACAGACGTGCACCCCTCCTCGCTAGAGACCTCATCTCCTCGACTTGGGGCATCTTCACCTCGGATTCCTGCAGCATTTTGTCTACCACCATCCATATACCTCGGCCTCAAGGGCCTTAGCTCATGTTCCTCGCGCAGAGGCCGCAGATTGACAACATAACAAGTAACCCACAACGGAAACATAATCAACAAAGGAATCCTCTAAGTAACAAAGCAAATACTCACCTTGGCCACCCTTACGGATAGTCTGGCCGAGATGCCCTCTTGGTAAACCTGGCCAAGGTGCCCTCCTGGCTGACATGGCTGAGGTGCCCTCCTGATTGACCTGGTTGAGGCACCCTCTCGGCTAAGGTGCCCTCTTGCTTGGCACCCATTTACCAAACTGGCCCTCACCTGGTGCCCTATCTAGCAACTTGGCCTTCTCGAGCAGCAAATCCCCGACGTTCAACGACATCTTTACACAAGCACGAGCTAGTTAGTGCTCACCAACAAAAAAATGAACCGATGTGTCAAGCCGATAGTAGGAATTCTCCTACCAGGGCGAGCAAGGCCAAGGCCAGCCCACATTACAGCTTCCTTTGCCACTAGGGTCTTGGCTCGGATCTTCCTCGGCACCCGAATACGGGAAAGCATCACAACCTCCTCGTCTCGGATGTAAGGCAAGACCCTCTTGGCCATTAGGCCCGGCTCTCCACCAATCTGACCTGAACGTCCAACCCTCAACACCAGATGCAAAGAAATACCACTTCCATCTCGCGTACAGTTACGACCTGACGCCCACCATGGGCACGGTCCCGATCCTTCAATGCCAAGACCTGTCGCACATGCGGACAATATCCGATGCCAAAACTCATCTCGTGCATGGCCACGACACACCCACTCGTCATTTGTACCTCACATGGTGGTGACTAGCCAGAGTCGATGCCTAGCCCATGCACGAACTCATCAGCTAATCTGAAGCACACGACTAGGGGGCACATGCACCTCGTACCCGTGTAGAACATGGTACCGAACTCTTTGAAACCGAGGCCAACGCCTCCGCGCCTTTTGGCCCCTCACGGCCTTCTCAAGAGGCGGAATCAACAAAGTAGCTGCCATAAAGACAACCGAAGCCCTCCTAAGCCAGAACCGACGTCCCTACGCTCCCAAGTCGGGCTATCTTCAGCATCTCCAAAATCGAGGCCAACACCTCCACACTCGAAGACTGCCCTCTCCAGCCTAGTCGTAGCTGAGGTCCTCGCCGTAGAAGGCCCCTCAGCGCCTCCTAGTAAGGATGACACACTCTCTTCAGTCGAAGTCGTGGTCTTCAGCTAAGACCTCCACTGTAACCTCGAGAGTGGGGGGCAAATGATGTAGGTGCTTTAGGCAGCGCGGGACCAATAGCGCAACCGCATGCAATGACCTTGGATGGCCGTGCCCCCAAGGCCGAATTACATCCTGGTTGTCCGTGCTACCCTACCTCCAAGCAGTCTCAAATATAAATAGGGGTGACCCCCCACAGGTGAAGCGTCTAGACACTCATTGCCCCAAGCTCTCTAGCTTCCTGGCAACCTCATCTGAGGTACTCTGCTCTGACCTCGTCCGCCCTATTTACTATGCCCTCACTAACTTGACTGTTGAAGTTCTCGTCTCGAATTAGCTCCCGAGGCCTCTGACGTTCCCTTCTCTATAGGACCGACTTGTAGGTGCTCGGCTCTCGCCGATCTTGGATACTCGCAGGTCCTTGGCCCTAGCCGACCTCGGACCACTCTCTATCAACTAGCTCGTCTCAGAAGCAAATTGATAGTGTTGCCTTCGACCAGGAGGGCACCTTGGCCAGACTGTCCATATGGGTGGCCCAGGTGAGTATTTGCTCTGTTACTTAGAGGATTCCTTTGTTGACGATTATGCTTCCGTTGCGGGTTACTTGCTATGTCGTCAGCCTGCGGCCTTTGCACAAGGAACGCAAGCTAAGGCCCTTGAGGCCGAGGTATATGGAGGGCAACAGACAAAAAACTGCATGCACCGAGGTGATGATGCCCCAAGTCGAGGAGGTGAGGTCTCCAGCGAGGAGGGGCGCACATCTGCCGAGAGACGGGTAGAGAGGGCCGCCAAGGTATGGCAGGCATCCGAGGTGATAATGCCCCAAGACGAGGGGGTGTAATTGCCCGATGATCAGTTTGCCGGGGAGAAGCCTGTGGCAACCGAAGAGGCCACCGAGACCTGAGGCCCATTCTGAGAAGCCCCCTGTGACGGTTCAGCATAGGCTTAGCCTTGCCTACGCTTGGCAGGCTTACGTTAGGGACATGCCTGTCATTTTCGCCTGTAAGATTTTTGGGAGAACTGATGTCATCTTCAGGCAGACCACCAAAAGCTAAACGTACTCTTTGAGGAGGGGTGGTCGACCTCCTTGGGTGCCTAACCTTGGCACTCCTAGACCTTCATCCCCTTGCGGGGCGGCCCTGGTTAACGGCTAGCATGGCTACCAGGGTTCCTCATGGGCGCACACTAGCTCATGGGGACAGTGTTGGACCGGCACTGCGCTACCGATACTCAAGGGAGGCTTAGCATGCAGGCCTGGCTCAAGCATGTCCCTTCACCTTGCCAGCCCCTTGCCCAAGCAGATTGAGCTATCCCGTTGCCCCTAGCGCACGGGTGTGTTTCGGCCCAAGCGGTTGCCTATCTTCATGGCACACAGGTGCCTGTCATCATCGGCATACAGGAGACCCTTCACATCGGTGCCAAGTCACCTCATCGGCGCATGGTCGCCTTCCATTATGGTTGTCCCCCTTTAGCACGTAAGCGGCACCTCCCATGGACCGGTCTGAGCCAGGAGAGTGCCCCGGCCATTGGACTTGAGGTCATGATCCAGTGCTACTGACTTTGGTGGAGCCATCCCATCGGGCAACTCCTAGCCTCTAAGCGCATAAAGGCTTGTCATGGCCTAGACGCCACACGGGTTTCTTCCGCTGTAGAACTACCCTTGTGACAGTTGGTATCAGAGCGAGTTGGCCAATTGCAGCTGCAGTTGGTTTTCAGCAGATTAGCCCAGAGCCAGTTGAAGCGGTCATTTCGACAAGCAGCATTTTGTGGGGTGCGGTCCCTAGTCACTTCCACCCAGGATCGAACAGAATTCAGATCAGGCCTGGCAAGAGGCCATTTCATAGTTCGTGTCCCCATTCCAATGACATTAAAACAACTTCCCTTGCGGTTGCAGACGCGATGGTCGTTGTCCTCATGCGGTGGCAGACGCGTGAGCCTTGATAGGAATGTGGGTACACTACTCGGGCAGATTGTTCATCAGGCCTAGCAAGAGGCCGTTCAATGTTCGCGTTCCCATTCCAATGACCCTAAAACAGCTTCCCTTGCGGTTGCAGACGCATTGGTTGTTGTCCTCATGCAGGGGCAGACGCGTGGGCCTTGTTAGGAATGTGGTTACGCTAGCCGTTGGAGCATGGCGGTCCTACACCGGCAAAGTATCAGGTGGACATGCTCAGTTTTCAGGTTGAACACTTGCAGCAGCAGAAGCTCATCACAAGGCGAGTGCATGTTCGGCAACTCATGGGTAAAAGTTGCCACACTCGCGTTTGAAGCGGTTAGATCTCCTTGAGGCAGCAGCAGTGGGGCCCCCTCGGAGCGAACATGTAGCCCGAACCAGCGAGGTGAAGCGTAGTTTCGAGGGCCGTGAGAGCATAAGCCATGACTAGGTTTGAGTAACCCGCACAGGGCGAGGTGAAGACCGCAGGCCAGCATGGTGAAAGGGTACACCCAACATCCATCGCCAACAACAGGAGTAGACCTATCAACGTGTTCGGTAGCATCACTGAAAAGCTACCAAGAAGACGGTTGAGCCTTGAGGTAAGATGATACATGGGGCGGACCTCCGCGAAGCACCACACACATTTCTTCGAGGGCCCTTCTTTCATAGTTCAACGGCATAGCCATTGCGCGGTTTGAGTAACCTCGACACTGGGGGTGAAGTCCAGGCAGGCCGGCATGGTGAAATGGTTCCATCCCCATAAATGGACACCAATATAGGCAAGACCCGGGTTGGCCAGGCGAGCCCTGGAACTGGTTGAAGATTGGATGGCACAGGACTCAAATGCCCATTCACGGAAGGAGTCATTGTTGAGGACGACAATGAATTGAGTGGGGGAGCCTATGACGGTTCAACACAGGCTTAGCCTTGCCTACGCTTGGCAGGCTTACGTTAGGAACATGCCCGTCATTTTCACCTGTAAGATTTTTGGGAGAACTGATGTCATCTTCAAGCAGACCACCAAAAGCTTAACGTACTCTTTGAGGAGGGGTGGTCGACCTCCTTGGGTGCCTAACCTTGGCACTCCTAGACCTTCATCCCCTTGCGGGGCAGCCCTGGTTAACGGCTAGCATGGCTACCAGGGTTCCTCATGGGCGCACACTTGCTCATGGGGACAGTGTTGGACCGACACTGCGCTACCGATACTCAAGGGAGGCTTGGCATGTGGGCCTGGCTCAAGCATGTCCCTTCACCTCGCCAGCCCCTTGCCCAAGCTGATTGAGCTATCCCGTTGCCCCTAGCGCACGGGTGTGTTTCGGCCCAAGCGGTTGCCTATCTTCATGGCACACAGGTGCCTGTCATCATCGGCATACAGGAGACCCTTCACATCGGTGCCAAGTCACCTCATCGGCGCATGGTCGCCTTCCATTATGGTTGTCCCCCTTTAGCACGTAAGCGGCGCCTCCCATGGACCGGTCTGAGCCAGGAGAGTGCCCCGACCATTGGACTTGAGGTCATGATCCAGTGCTACTGACTTTGGTGGAGCCATCCCATCAGGCAACTCCTAGCCTCTAAGCGCATAAAGGCTTGTCCTGGCCTGCCTTGGCCCGGATGCCGCACGGGTTTCTTCCGCTGTAGAACTACCCCCGTGACACCCCGGCATGGAATATAATTATTTTTAGTTTTCTCTTTATTTAATACATAACAGAATTATCCGGTATTTCGGATTTCAATAACAGGAAAACTCAGCGTAGCTGAACCCGACCCGATTGCAGCTCTACCAGCGGTTACTCCCATGTCCAATTTCGTACAACCACGTAATCCAGCAGTCAAATAATAGCCGTTGGTAACTTCCATTAAAAAAAAGGGAAAAAAAAAACAGCCGTTGATTCTCATTGTCCAAACTGATGAAAATAGGCTAATAGCATTGGACTCCGTTATTCTACCGTGTGCGTTCAATTGTTAACAGAATCCCAGCAGATTACGTGCAGAAAATCAAAACAAAAATAGAAAGAAAATACAGAGTATGATGAGATTGCTTCGCTCTATCAGTTTCTTCACCCACTACTACTTCAGTAGTTCCAATCCTAGACTAACTAAGAACTTATTCTCATATTGTAATTATAAATGCCCTCTTCTCTTTCCGCATGTTTTTCGTTCATTTTATAGTTTATATTACATGTATCGATTTCTGTTCTGTTCTGTTCTGTTCTATTGATCTATAGGTGTTTGTACAACAATATAATGACTAAGTTTACACTACTGTGTGAGCTATTCTTGCCATCTTCTCAATCTTTTCATCAACTTCTTCAGTCGGGCAACAAGATGACTATGAGTGGTCTGCACCTGAATACTCCATTGCGGGAGATCCTGGTATGAGAAATTCTAACCTGAGATTGGCGATAGATTCATGGAGCTACTGTAACAAGGTTGGAGAAGAAGCTCCGAACATGGGAAGCCCAGCTGCAGCTGATTGCTTTGATGTCCATCCTAAGACATCCTCTATTCGTCATAGAGTGACATCTATGATGGAAGCGGATAACGGATTTGAGTGTGGGTAACCCTTTTCCTAGTTTGTTCTGGTGACAAGATTTGGCTCATGTTCACGACAGAGATTTTTTATGCTGTTTAGAAGGAACTGTACCTCTGCTCCAAATGCGAGGTACATGGGTATGATCTGAGGTTTATTTCTGATTTTTATCAGTTTTGGGTGATTACTGTTAAAAATGGTAACATAGACACACATGCTGGATTGTGTCCGAGTAATGGCAAGAAGGTTGGCCCTTTTGAAGATACAGAAGGTAGATTATTATGTTTTGGAAGGAGGTGTATGAATCAACCACTTATGTTCCATAACTATACCACCTTGCAAACGGTTGGAAAGGAAAATTGCTAAGAGGGAGTTTCTTTGGCACCTATGACTTTGATGTTGATTTTGCTAAAGGAGTAATATGTAACATTTCTTACTACTCTGTGGCTTGGGAAAAGAAATTTAGAGAGGATAGAAGTTGGGTTTTTCATCACTTTTTGAGGACATTAAAGAAATACCTATCATTAAAGCTCAGCCTGAAATCTGACACTATGGGTAGAGAATTTGACTATGGTACTAGAGGAATGACTAAGGATGCAAGTATGATTTTGCGGCTTTCTTTTTTGGTATAATTAATTTCTGATCATATTAATTATACAATTTACAATTGTTTTTAGTTAAGAGTTTTAAATTCTTTTGGTTTGTTATGATATTGCAGCTTACAATTTCACCAAACTTTGAAGTTATTTTCACACTTAATGTTCTCAAAGGATGGTGAAAATAGCCAATTCAACTTGCTAGAAATGAGAAGCTGTTGGTGGAACGATGGTCTTAGATGTAAAGGCAACGGTACAATTGATGTAAATTGATATTTCAAAATGATTCTCAGTACAAACACACAAGTGCATTGTGCAGTTCTACCAACTTAAAAACATGTCCTCCTTATCATATTAGTCATGGTGGTTCTCCTCCTACATATCATAATGACACAGCCAACTTTACATATGAGGTTTACCATAGTTACTGTGCACCTAGCAATGCTTAACACCTTGAAGAGCCATAGCAACTATGCAACCCTTACAGCAATCCAATGCCACAGGAGATAATTAAGATTCTACCTCATCTAGTTTGGAAATCAGTGCCTATTGGAAGATCTTGGGACTTTATTGGCATTGGTACAGAAGTTTTCATGAACCCTGACCAAGTTATGGAATGGACAACCAGTGACTTCGGACTGAGTTGTAAGTTTCATTGCCAATTTTCTTGGGAAAATATGTAAACTTTTGAAAATTTGGTTATCTTGTTAAATTCTGTTCAATCTTTTTATTTATTAGGATGATCCTAATGAAGTTCAATGCAATCACAAAGTTCTGTCAACTGTTTTTAGTTATATGAGTTGTTGGGAGCTGAGTTCGCATGTTTAGCTGAAGGAGAGAACCCATATTGTTTTGAAATTGAACCTGCTCAAGTATATTATGGTTCAGGTTGTCGATCCACTGGTGTTCTGTGAATGAGTACTGTTGAAAATGAGAATGAATCAAGGTAATGTCTGTGATGGAAAATGTTAAACTACTTGAAATTCTAAACTACATTTTAAATTCAGAAGTAAACTGATGCAGCCCTGTGATGGAATTCAATTTGACACTAAAAGGAAATAGGCTACACAATGTTTTTTTTTGAAACTTCAATAACAAGCTTTTGTTTTTAGTTTAGGAAACAAGAAATAGGGTACACAATGAAGTAGATATTTCTGTGTTTCTATTTAATTTTTTAGTTCATACCATGTGTGAGACCTTTTGTTTTTGGAACTCAGAGAAACAAGCAGCAAGTAATGTTTGACACCCCCATACTACAGGTTTTATTCTCTATATTTTATGGATAAAGGTTATATTCTGCTTGCCCTGAGTCATTGACGATGTAAATTTGAAGGAAGTTAGTCCAGATGGGATTTTCCAATGTATATACATTTTGCTCCTACTGAGTACATCATAATTAGGCTGATGGTCAGATATAACACTTAAAATTTTAAATTCTAAGAAGTAGGAAACTGCAAGCAAAACAAGATATTCATGATCTACTGAGTACGTCATAATTGGACAAGTATGACGGGTCATTCGACCCTAACAATCACGTGGACTCTTTCCAGTCCCAGATGCACTTACCAGGGGTTGACAAATTTTGCATGTGCGTAGCATTCTCCACGACCTTCAAGGGAGTAGCTCGCACATGGTACAAGAACCTCGCATCGGGAACAATCAAGGGGTGGGCGCAGTTCGTGTAGATGTTCACCTTGCATTTCATCACTAGCAAGAAGTGTCTATTTAATTTTTTAATTCATACAATGTGTGAGACCTTTTGCTTTTGGAACTCAGAGAAACAAGCAGCAAGTAATGTTTGACACCCCCATACTACAGGTTTTATTCTCTATATTTTATGGATAAAGGTTATATTCTGCTTGCCCTGAGTCCTTGACAATGTAAATTTGAAGGAAGTTAGTCCAGATGGGATTTTCCAAAGTATATACATTTTACTGCAACTGAGTACATCATAATTAGGCTGATGGTCAGATACATCATAAAAGGTTATATTCATGATACAAGTTTCGATAACATGGAAGCCAATTATCACCTTCCGTCTCCAATGATATTATGGAGCATTGGTTGAGAAACAACTTTTGTGGAAGTGTCTGCAGTCACCATGGTAGTATCTGATGATGTCTTGAATTGGCTGTCAGTTGACTCTGACATTGACTTGCTCAAAGAATTCTTACTCAAAAAGCTACTGGTGATATCATTAAATTGCCAATCTGTTAAATAACTGGGTTTGGATGTGATGGTGCTCACTTCAATATCTCCTGAAAGCATGGCCACAACGCGTGACATGGAGGGGCGCAGTGCTGGTGAAGTCTGAGTGCATAACAGGGCTATTCCTATAAGTCGATGAACTTCTCCTTCATCAAATTCACTTAATTTTGGATCAACAAGTTCAAGCTCGTGGCTCTTTTCATGTAGATTCCATACCTAAATGGTCAAACAAAAATTGCAAACATTGGTAATGAATTATGTATGTTTAAGTGATGCAAACTTGAAAACTATAAATTTCATATTCCATTCATTCTTACCCATTCAAGAAGATAAATCTTCTCTGGAGCCAAGCTGGAGTCAGAATTTGGCCGCCCACTAATGATCTCTAGAGTGACAACTCCAAACCCAAACACATCAGCCTTCTCGGTTAGATGTCCACGCATAGCATACTCTGGTGCGAGATAGCCACTTCACAGACATTAACCGAAACTGAGGTCACTTAGTTATATAGATTAAATATCATAAGTATAAATAGAAAGTAATTCAAGCTAGAAAATGATGCAAGTAAATGTTTTCATATGATTACATTGTTCCTGCAACTCTGGTGCTAATGTGGGTCTTCTTGTCATCATACAGCTTGGCCAAACCAAAATCTGAAATTTTGGGATTTAACTCAGCATCAAGTAGAATATTACTAGCCTTGACATCTCTGTGTACAATCCTAGGTCTTGACTCTTCATGAAGATAAGCTAGCCCTCTTGCAATTCCCAAGCATATCTCATAGCGAGTTCGCCAATCAAGATTCAAAGAAGTCTTCCCTGAAAACCAGAGGCACCATTTGGATATACATGATCTTTATAGCATCTAATGTGTTCCATATATATGAATAAATTTATGGAGTTTCAAGGTGAAAGAATAAATCTTGAAAAGGTTCATACCAAAAAGGGCTTGATCAAGGCTTTTGTTTTCAAGATACTCGTAGACCAAGAGACGCTTCTCTCCTTCAATGCAGCATCCATATAATCTGACAAGGTTACGTTGTTGGACTGTAGATATGGTAGCAATCTCTGTTACAAATTGATTTCTTCCTTGATGGGATGCCACTGAGAGTTGCTTCACAGCCACTACCCTCCCATCAAGAAGGGTACCCTGTAGAAACCATACAATTCAATTTGAGCTCTTTGTCAGTATATATGTATTCAATTTGAATGTGTTTGTATTTATGCACAAATACTTGAAACTACATAAACTTCTCCCCCCTTTATGTGGGTATGTATTTACTTACGTGCATGCATTCATATACATATCGATATATACATACAGATTGTGACAGAGAAACCTTCAAAGACACTCATACATACAAATATTGATAACATATGTATAACAAACAACTAGAAATTGTGTGAATGTTATTCATGAATAGATACTAAAACCACTTAACTCCCCTCTTTATGTTTGTATACTTATGTATTTATGTAAACATAAGTATTCATGCATACGTGCATGATAGATAAGGTGTGTAATAATGCTCTTTTCATGTCACCTAATAAAATCCATTGTATTCTAATATCAAACAATAATTCCATGTCCTGTTCTATAGTAAGAAATGAGCCAAAAATTTCCATGGAAGCTCACTTGTTTTTTCTAATTTTATGATCACCATACTAACCCTGGGATTTGAGCTTTAAAGGAGAAATTAAGTCTTTTAATTATGATGTTATGTTATTCTGTAGTTCATTATAAGATTGGTAGATGAAATGCAACTTACCTTGTAAACTGGCCCAAAGCCCCCCTCTCCTAGCTTATTTTTCGAATGGAAGTCTTCTGTAGCATTTTTCAGTTCAGCATAACTGAATGTGTTTGATCTGGGACCTATTCCCATAAACTCTGCGAATAAACACAAAAATGTGGATTATAACTTTAATCAAGGGCTCTCTGTATTTCCATCACTTATTATCCACTTAGTAATAGTAAGAGAAATTGAAACCAAATAAATATAACCTCCTATATATAGGATCAATGGCCTGCTCTTGGTTGTAGCTTGTCGAGCATCAAAATTGAGAAAATTTAGATTAGTTTGTCTTTCAGCATTTATACTAAAATCTAATTGAGTTTGATAGACAGTATAACAGCCAGAGAGAGATTTTTTGATCTTATTATTACTTGGGTATCACCTGAGGAGTGAGTCAAAAAATTAAAAAAGAAAAAGAAAAAAAGAAACCACCATTACCAATTTACCAGTTAACCAATGTTAAAATTAGAATATTTTACCTTCTTCCTCATTGGCACTTGATCTTTTCCTTTTTAAGTAAAAAACTATAAAAACTGCCAGAAAGCTTGCAACTGAAACACCAACTACTAGTCCAACAATCAATCCTGTCTTTTCCTTACTTGTTGTGGTTGTTGGTGTGAAGTCTGTCCAAGAAATCCACAATCAGTAATTTAAAAAAAAATAAAAGAAGACTTGATTCTTTACATCCATTCATTAAAATAGATTCATCCATCAATTCCTAATATTACCTGGAGTTACAGCCAGGGCAGAGATAGATGGTCCATAGTAACCTTGTTCAGGTATGCAGCAAGTACCTTTTCCAGCCCAGAAAAGATGAATTTCAAGAAAATTCTCAGACACATTTGCCTTAAAGTCTTTCTGAACAGCAAAATTCGAGGCTCCACCTGTCTCCTTCCTTATATTAAAGTCTTTTAATTCTCGATTCCCCTAAAAAATTAAGAACATAGTTTCAACAATCAAGAAAATCTCTCATAGCATCAAGTATATATACAAACTAAAAGCACATGCACATCGACAAACAGGCTTTTTAGTTTACTTCTGGTATTCTGTAAGATAAATTTGAGAAATTCAATGATTAAAATGAGCTCAAGATCCCAAAATAAAAATTATAGATTCTATTCTGACCATTTCTTTTAGTAAATCATTTGGGTTGTGGACAAAAAACCTCAATAAGCTTTATGTATACTCCAATAAATTAGAAATGAGTTGAAATAACAATGAGGATTACTGGAATTTAGGACATAAACCCACTATTATGTATACCTGTATATAAATGTCAAAAACACGCCTGCCAAGACTTTGCCAAGTTTCTGTGCTTGCATCACTGATTCCTGTCTCTGCAAACCAAAGGCTTACTGTGTAGACTCCATTTTCCAAACCTAGGCCATAGTATCTTAGTGATCCTGGAGATAGCCTTGATGTTTGGAAGAACTCAGTGGTTAAAATACCTGCACCTGAAATTTGTGATAAGGTGTTTTGGAAATAACTTTGGGTCTTTCTATCATTGAACAGTCCAACATTGCTAACTCCCCATTTTTGGGTATCTGTTACATAATATGATGCTGGTCCCAGAGATTCATCTTCTCTTTCAAAACGTCGACCATCAGTAGATGCCTTGGTTCCAAGACCACCACACTTGATTGAAATGTATGCATCTGTCATAACAAGTTGTCAATGTCCAAGTTAGTTCCAATATAGGGCATAAGCATAAATTTGTATCAACTAAATATAGGATAGACCTATCTTCCACTCGATTGAAAAGTTTGCATATGCATCACTGATGCTGAATGTTCATGAAATGAAATCAGATGTTCAAGGAAGAACCGAATGAATTGTTTGGAAGGGATTTTACTTGACTAGTAAGTGAGTATATGCTTTGCATGTGACAATTTTTGATGATGATGATGATGATAGTAAATAATATGTTTCCAACATTTTCTACAATTAATTTATATTTCTTTGTCTATAAAAATTATTCTTATTTGTCATACTTATTTTTGTTTAATGTATAATGAATATACAGTACAGGAAAAATCTATGATGCTCAAAGACATGGTACCAGAAGAACTTTGACCAATCAAAGCCCACCCATAAATTTTGATAAATACCATCTTATTGGTTAACATGTTTTTGATACCGATTGACTGGTAAGAATATTTTCAGATATGTTGTCTTTTTGGTATCATAGTAGAACCCTATACAATATTCAAGATGTGCCCAATAATTTTTTGTGTTTTCATCTTTTAATTGTGACATCAAGGGTTGACAAATTTTACCTAAATGGTTAAATTGTTGATTCACCACCAAACAAAAAGCAACTCCATTTTTTTGTTGGTTTTAAAGTTGTATTTTATTTTCATCACCAATAAAAAGTTAAAACAATTCTTATTTATCATGCCTAGTTTTTTATATGATTAATATGAAATATTAGAGATGTGTCCAAATAATTTTTTATAGAGTTTCTATATTTTTCATTTTTTTTTGTATTTTTATGTTTTTTAATTTTTATTATTTAATTATGGGTCAAAGGTCGACACATATAACCCAAAAGGTTGAATTGTTGACCCACCACCAGGAAGACGATTTCATTTTGGGTTGGTTTGAAATTTTATATTTTATTTTCAACATCAATTAAAACAACTATTATTTATCACACTTATTCTTATTTGATATGATTAATAGAAAATATTAGATAAGTGCCTAAATGTTTTTTACAAATTTCTATAATATTACATTGTTCTTTTCTGTTTTTCTGTTTTTTAATTTTTATTTAATTTTGATATCAAGGGTTGGAACATTTGACTCAAAAGGTTGAATTGTTGACCTACCACCATGTATTGGTTTTAAATTTATATTTTATTTTAACATAATAAGAATTATTTTTATTTATCACACTTATTTTCTTTAATATGATTAATGTAAAACATTTGATATGTGCTATATATATATTATTTTTTGTATTTATTTCTATTTTAAAAGATTTTTATTTCATTATGTCATCAAGGATTGACCCATTTGACCTAAATGGTTGAATTATATTGCTTACTTGTCACAAGGATGGAACAATAGTTCCATTTTTGGGTCAAATTTAAAAAGCATGTATTTTATGTTATTAAAAGTAGTGGATATAAGTTTAATTAATAAAATTTATTGGTAAAAAAAGTTAAACATGGAATTCAATGAGAGAATGAGAGCTAGTACCCTAAAAATAAGACTTAATGAGAGGGAATTGAATGAAGAGAAATGGAGTAGTTCAAATTACATTTTGTGCCTTCACAATTAAATAAATACTAAATTCAAAAACAAGAATATTATAGTCACGAGTAGGATTCTGTGAATGATAATGGGAATTAATACTTTAAAAATAAGATTTAATGAAATTGATTTGAATAAGAACAAAGTGATTGTTCAAATTACATTTTAGTTCTTACAATTAAATTGTGACCAAATTAAAAAATTGAGTTATTTTAGTCAAACAGAAGTTCTACACTCATTCACACTTTTAATAGTAGAATAGATATAGGTTATATGGAAAAAGATGCTAAACTATAAAGATCAAAACTTTGTTTTGCATATAAAATGATTGGTTCTATTGCCTGTATCTTGGGTTCTTGACTACCATCCAATTTCGGATGGTTGCTTATTTTAAAATTAAAGCTTTGCATGGCTAAATGGCATTCCATGAATAAAATTAAAGCTTTACAAAAGTGCAGTTGCTTATTTTAACCCAATTTCTCTTATACAGAACTTGGAGCTTAACAAAAAAAAAAAAAATCCTTTTCACAAGTAATTTTGGTCTCATGATGTAGGTTAAGGACATTTTCACAATTACGGAATAAAAATATGAAATCACTACAACCTAAAGAAGAAATTCTGAGCATCATAATAGATATTGCCACAATTATATATTGAAGGGAAATATGAAAAAACTACAAGCTAAATAAGAAAGAAGATTGTACACACACAACAATAAATATGAAAATACTTACAACGTGGAGAATCTCTATTGCATGGAAAATTCCGTTGAAGGCAATGTAGGCCTGGAAAAGGAAGACTGTATATACACAACGATAATTTTTGAGAATGAAGAAAGATTTCAATTTATACTAGAAAAAAGAAAAGAAAAATAGATAGGAAAGACAATGTAATCTATTTTCATTGTAACACAACATTGTTTAAGAATGCTTTTATATGGTTGAAAAATATAATAACTTACCTAGAATTTGAATCATCAAATACAAAATTGTTGGCAACCAAATTCCTGCAAATTTCACCACACAAGTAGCTTGCATTTAAAAGTATGGATGTATATACTTTTATTTTATATATTAGTGTAAGGGAAAACATACACAACATCATATTGAACTATACAATTTCTCACTATATAATAAAAAATGGAAAGAGGGCCTTTTTTATTACAGAAATTATATATAAACATAATTTGTGTAAAAATAACACTATTACAAATGTAGACTTGAAGGATTTGGTCACATGCATAGAGGACCATATATAGCACCCATAATAAAAGTGATCAATTACAAGTTGAAGGGACTAGAAAGGCTAGGGGTAGATCAAAATGAGCATGGATTGAAGTAGTGGCAAATGATTTAAGTGCTTATAATTTAATAATGGATATAGCATTAAACAGAATTAATGGAATAAAAAACAGGATTCGAATAGCCGGCCCCATAAGAAAAAGCGATCAGTTACAAGCTGAAGGGACTAGAAAGCCTAGAGATGGATAAAAAAAAGGGCATGGTTGAAGTAATAGCAAATTATTTAATTGCTCATAATTTAACAATGGATATAGCATTAAACAAGATTAGAATAGCTGACCCTATATAGTTAGGATAAGGTTTCAATGCTAATGTTGATGATATAAATATATTGCTGGTCGGGCCAGGCCTAAATATAAAACTTAGGCCCAAGCTCAAAATTTTGTGGGATAGGATTGGGCTAGGCCCCAAAATCACCCCTAATTCCTAGACCACTATATATTTATGTTGTAAATCTTGTAAATAATGGATGAACCATTTATAGTTCTTGAGTGCAACATTATAATTTATGTGCTTTCATAGTACTTAGTATTGTGAAATACTTAGTCATATGCTTTCCTTACAATAATATTTGCATTTCATTGTAGTCATATGCAAACGACATGAGTCTAACTTCTTCATACATACAATTGTAAATCTTCGTTCTCGAAAGGAAGGTCTCCTGATAATTGATTATAGGACAAATCACTGCATATAGAGCATATTAACATTTGTTAGTAATTACTTAAGTCATAAAAATAAAAACAAAAAAGTAGCTAAAAATGGTTGTGTATGAAATAAGCATTGCACATGTATAAAACTTTGACTCACCAGTCAATGATATCTATTGAGATTTGCCAAAAATAAAAAGAAGAAAAATAATAATAACAAACAGATGAACCTAATTGTTTGATTTCTTGAGACTCCTCAATGAGTAAGGTAGTCAAAATCAAAATGAATCATTTGTTTAGAAAATATAAATCAAAATTTAATATAACAGAAATACATCATTAAAACCTACATGCTGATTAGACTTGCACTATATCCAAAAGGAATGGAACCAGAAAGGTTGTTGTTTCCGAGAAACCTAACCATAAATAACAAAAACCATGAATTACAGATACATATATTGTTTTCTTTATATGGAAGGATGGAAAAAAAGAGTTTACATGCCACTTACAAGTAAGATAGAGAACTCGAATCGAATAAAGAGCTTGGAATCTCTCCTCTTAAATTATTGAAGCTTAAATCTCTGCAAGAAATATATGTGATTAATAAAAATAGTTAGTGCAAATTATTCTTTATTTTACTTTATTTTATTCAAAAAAATACAATTAAAAAATTTTCAACTCTTTCAATTTTCCCCTATCTTTTTTGCTAAATGAGTATAATGAATCACTATTATAAAACAATTATCTATACAAACTACTAAAGAAAGTAGCAACTTACAATGTTTTCAAACTTTGAAGCTCTCCAATACTAGATGGAATAGTACCCGAAATCATATTATTTCTCAAAATTCTATATAAAACAGAAAGTTAGTGAAATTGAATATAAAAAGGATAAATCTATGATGCAGAAAATATATGGTATGAAAAGAGTTTTGACCAAATAAAATCCACCCATGAATTTTGATAAATAACACCTTATTTTCTAGCACGTTTATGATTTCACTTTATTTGTCAGTTGTTTTTTAGATATCATATCTTTTCCATATAATAGTCGCACCAAAAAAAAAATACATGTATCATTGAATGGATTAGAAAAGTCTCTTACAGTACAGTTAAGGCCTTCATGTCTTTAATGAAATCCAATGTTGAATTGGCATTAGATAATTCACTTATTCGCCTACATAATATCATACAATAGATAATCAGTATAATAATGAGTCTAAATTAAATTTAAATAACAAAAGAGAACTTACAAATCTGTTAATGAAGTCAACTTTGAATAACTTGATGGTATTGGACCTTCAAAAGAATTCCCTTGGAATCTCCTACGTTACCAAATTTAATTTTATTAAGAAAAACCTTGTTGAATGTAAATTTAGAGAAAACTATAACATAATAATCATGCTACAAGTTTGGGGGAGGGGGTTAGTCAATGTGCCAATCGACCAATTTTTCCATGTTCTTTCGTAATGCCCATGGAAAGTGTAAATTTTTTATCACTTTTCTAAGTAAATTTATCGACATAGGAGGAATACTGACCAAACTATTTTGAGACTGAAATGCCTCTACTACTATTACTACTGCAAAAAAAAAAAAAAAAAAAAAATTAAGGCTCTTACCCAAGAAAAGAACACGAATAAATGCATTTACCTAAGTAAACAACTTCCCTAGGCCCAGAAAATGATTATGTGACAGCAAAACAAACAAAATGGTATCTTACAAAGTTTTGAGCTTTGTCCAATTCCCGATAAATTCAGGTAATTTGCCTGTGAAGTTGTTATCTGATGCCCACCTAACATCCAATTTTTTATGGAAATGTGAGATAAATAAATTATTTCTAAACATTAAAGATCAAAACCTTAAAAATTAAGTATGATCATAATCACAATGCCTTACAAAATCTGCATGTTTACTAGTTTAGCAAATGTTGCAGGAATTTCACCACTCACTCCAGAGCTATCTATGTAACTGACAAGTTAAAAAAAAAAATAATATCATCAAATTAAACATCAATCCTTATATTTCTTTCCTTAGGCTGTTTTTGATTTGAAGGAAAAGGTAAGGAAAGGAAGAAAATGGTAGAAAAACCTTTACAAACCTACTTACATTTGTTCAAGTTTGACTAAATTCCCAATTTCCGGAGGGAGTGGCCCAGAAAAGTTATTTGAACCAAAAGCCCTGTAGAAAACAAAATTAACAAAACAATGATTTTTAGTATCAAATCATGAAACAAAAATAAAATAAAATCAATACAAAGAACTTGGGTGGCTAAAATTAATAAATTAGTACAATCAGCACTCTAAAGAAAAGTTTATCCATAACCTCAGGGCCCTATCTATCCAAGGCATTTCCAACTTAACTGATGGTGCGCAATCCGGCCGGTCTTATCTATCAACGACCTTGCCTCTGAACTGAGCAGCAGGGAACCTGAAATGGAGAGGATGAGGAAGCTCCGAAAGGAACCCAGTGTAAAGGCTCTGAACCTCAAGTTAGAATCCTTCAAAGGCGAGATAAAACCAGATAGCGCAAAGTCTGCATACATCTTCTTTGGGGGGTGGAGAGCCTTTTATAACCACCTCACGCACTCACTCCTAGACTTCTGTTAGGTCGGGTATGATTACATCCGTTCTTCTGCCAGCTCAGGTGTCATCACCTCTGCTGGGGCAGAACCGTCACTGCTCTTTTTGTCGGAGCTGTCTCTGTAACTAGAGATGGCGGTGGCAGGTGACGGTGGCAGGTGGCCGTTGAAGTGCGGCCGTCAAGCGTCAAATCCCAACTCAGTCAGGTGCACCGCCCCTGGATACGGACTCCTTCGGTGTCAAGTACGGTGTGGTTTGTCCAGTTCGATGCTCTGGAGGCGAAGTGCTGGAGCGGTGTGCGAGGCGAAGTCTTGAGTTCGGATAGGGGAATGTCTCGAACTGCCATGAGACGGGCCAGTTCGGGTCACTGCTTTGTGTGGCTCGGGGCCAAAGGGAGAGTTCGGGTTCCTCGTAGGGAGTTCGAGCTCTTAGTAGGGAGGTCGGGCTCCTCTTAGGGAGTTCGGGCTCCTCGTAGGGAGTTCGGGCTCCTCGTAGGGAGTTCAGGCTCCTCGAAGGGAGTTCGGTCTCCTCGAGGGGAGTTTGGACTGCTGGTTTCTTCCCATTCGTGTTTGCACCCTAGGTATGTTGCTTCAAGTGCTGAGCTACTTGTTTTTTGCCACGTGGCATGATTGCGAGGCCGGGCCAAATCTTCCTTCATCAATTGCCCCCCACTCCTCGTGCTAAGGGTCTTGCCCTGGCGCGGGGAGTTCGCAAGGTGTCAGGTAGATTTGCCCTGCATTTTGAATCTTGGTTCTAACGGCGCGAGGTGCGTTGTCAGGGTTCTTTGGGTTTCTTCGAGTGTCCAAAAGGCGGGAAGCGCGCCGGCCTGCCTAAATGCTGATAGATGCGGCGGTGCGCGCTTTATTTCAAAATTTCAAAAAAGCACGCCACTTGGGAGGCGCGATAGCGGGCATCTTTTCAAATTTAAAAAAGACGTGCCGCTGCCGCTTTTGTTGAGGAGACGTGCGTTGGCGTTTCGTCAGTTTCGAAAAGACGTGCGCCGGCGCTCTGTCAGTTTCAGAAAGACGTGCGCCAATCACGTCTTGGTCTCAAGGGACGTGCGGTCAGCGCGGCTGTGGGCCGTCAGATTGGCTTTGATCTAAGCCGTCGCTTTTCGGTCACTGTGAGTATAAATACCGGGGGGGGACCCCAGTCGCTGTCACTTCTGTATTTCTTTCGAGCTCGCGTCCGGGTTTCAGCTCGCATCCAGTTCGCGTCCAGGTTTCTTCAGTTCGCGTTCAAGGTCTTCTGCTCATCCGAGCTCCTGTGGTCTACAGCCTTTTTTCGGGTGAGTACTTTCCTGGATCCCATCTCACTCCCCGATGTCTAGCTCAAATAGTCCTTCCAGCGGGTCTGATGCAGGTTCTACGAACCGAGTTGCATCCCCTGATAGCCCTAGCGAGCCGGAGGTAGAGCTCGAGGAAGAGTTCAAACTCATAGGCCGAGGCGCTTCGGGCAGATTGGCGTCCACCTCTCGTCGGGGTCGGATGTTAGACAAGTTTGGTCTTTCGACCATGACGCCCGAGGGGCTCCAATCCCTCGTTACCTACTATAACTTGCCCGGGGAGTACGCCTATTTCATACCTTCGGGTAGCTTTTCTTGGGAACACGGTCCTGATGAGATCATGATATTCCGGGAGCAGCTCGTCACGGGGCTGCGATTACCTTTTCATCCCCTCTTTGTCGAAGTCTTGAACCACTTCGGCGTGATGGTCGGCCAGCTGCACCCAAACTCCATTCGAAATTTGGTGGGGACAATCTCTTTATTTTGCGAAGAGAGCTTTCCTTTGGACTTGGAGATTTTTTCTTCGATCTTGATGCTTAAGAAGCAAGCGGGTCCCCTCCCCGTGCGTAGGCGGGCATACTACCTGTCTCCTCCCCCGGGCTTTAAGCTTTTACATGAACTCCCCAACAAGGTCCCAGCATGGAAGCGGGACTATTTCGAGGTGCGAAGTGTGCTGGGGTGGCCGTTTCAGACCGGGTGGGGGATGGCCGCTCCTGACTCCGGGGTCACGCTTGACAAAGAGACAGCGAAGGGCCTCCGACAATGGGCGCGGCTTGGGCTGAAGTGTCAACAGTATCTGATGGAGGCCAAGCTCATTGCAGCTGGCCTGAGCTTGGGTAGGTTCTTCACTTAGAGATTCTGTCTTGCTGTTTTTCTTGCTTTTTACTAATGGCAAACTTTTCACAGGTGTGATGGATTCTCGAAGGACCCGGGGTGGGCACTTGTTTCAAGGCATGAAGAGGAGAAAGCGGGTTGCCAAGCGAACTCGCGCCGAGATGCCCCGGGATGCGGAGCCCGAGGTGCCGGACTATCCGCCAGAAGATCTGCCTAGGGAGCCCGAGATGGTTCCTCCAATGTAGGAGCCGGCAGGGGGCCCTTATGCTGAGACTACTTACACAGGGGCTCCTACATACTCCGGGTCTGCTCATACGCGAGCTGGGCCTTCGGGCTCGGGGGCCCTGGGGGATTTTAGGAGTATGCTGTCGCCGACCCATGCTCTTCAAAAGAGTAAGGAGGCTATTTTCCCCGAGGAGGTCGCGGCGTGGACTGATCTCCCTCTGCATCAAGTGTTCTGTCGTGCCGTTACCCATGCAATGGTGGTAAGTGTTCTCCCTTTTTAGAGCTCTTTGGCTTTCGTTTTGTTGGTTCTTTTGATAACTCGGTTCCTTTTGGTAGGTGAATTCTACTATTCACGCCTTGGCGGCTCAGGTGGAGAGGAGCTTGAGGCAGGCGCGAGCTGCTGAAGAGGCTCATCACGGTGCCGAGGAGGCTGCTCGTGTTTCCCGGATTAGGCAGACGAGGTCTCAGAGAGATGCCGAGGCCATGAGATGAAAGAATGGTAGGATCCATCTTATGGACGCCATAAAGGTTGCGGAATGGGTGGGCGAATTTCAAAAAAATTTCCTACCTTCTCTCAACTGGGAATCATATTCCCTAAATTTAGAATACAATATTCAAGGATCTACTTGAACCCTAATCAAACCAGATCTGTACCAAAAGGTAAATGGGAGGATTATACCTGATCCGGAGAAGCAGTATCTCCCAAAGTTGGTGTTCACGCCCAAAGAATGCTCCAAGATCTGTCCCTGCTGAAGATGACACAGCTGTGGATGGAACAGAACCAGCAGGGTGCGTCCTACACACTGGATCCTTCACAAGAATCCCCTGGATGTACTAAACACTGAATTCTTTTCAGTCTTTCTTGCAAGACTGATGTCAAGAACAGATTTCTTGACTCTCTTTTCTGCAAAGATCGAATCTTGCAGTAATGCAGATGGCGGCGGCAGGAGGAGATCTCCAGAAACGAAAAGGCTGAACTGTTTTCTTTTCTGGAGAGTATGAGATCTAATCTCAAATCGCAGGAACCCTTCTTGTGATCTTGCTTGGTTCGAAATCTGATATTTCTCCCTCTTTTAGGTGGTTCGAAATCTCCTCCTTTCTTCTTGATTAAGAAATCTCCTCCTTAGGAGTTATCCCAATCCAAATCAGTATTTGGATAGGGGATGATCTTAATCCCTTTCCTAGATAGAGTTAGCTTACTCCTGATCTTATCAGGAGGTTACCAAATTCAAATCTGATTTGAATTTGGTCTCTAAGAGTGGATAGAGCTAAGAGCCCAATCCTTTTACTAACTTCAATCTAAAATTCGCCCCATGGATGGGTGATCATATCAGCCCACCTCGAAATGGGCTTTTGGCCCATTAAGTGTTCAGTGTTTAATTAGCTTCCAATCTGCTGCCCAGTTGGGCTTCTTTGTATGGCGTGGGACCCAAGCATTGATCTACACACCAGCCACATGGGTTCGGCCCAGCCTTTAATACAAGGCCCAGCCGAATTCACTGAAAAACTCAATGAACCCCTTGAGTCCATCGTATGGACCCTATGGGCCCAACACTTACATTAAGTGGTCCCTAGGCCAAGCCATCTTATAAAAACCCAGGGACTGTGGGCAGGTGCAAGATTAGCCCATCAGGTATTATCCTAAATGGTCTTACACTTAACCTCTCAGCCCTTAATGATCAAGCACTGCCCGACAAGAGAGGACCTCTCCCTCGGCTGCAAGGAACAATGCCGCACTCCCCTCTCACATGGATCCCGGGAATTAAAACCATTTGCAAACATTTTGAAACCGTACATATATATAAATATATTAATTTTGCAAAACAAAATTCCAACGATTGAAATCAACTGCCGACAGTTTGGTTTCCATCAGAGAGAGTGCATTCCCGATCATTACCCTTTGTCCGACAAAGTGGCTGATTCTGTCATTATGACCACCCACTCAGATGAATTCTCAAACTGCCCCAACATACCCAGGTTTTGATCCCCACTAAGGATCTCACTGATTGGCATATCAAAGGCAGCCTGATCCAGCACCTAGTGAAGTGTCATAATCGAGTCTAGGGGTCAGGTGTAACTTTCCAGTTTTGCCCATCTATCTCCAAGGTCCAGGGCAAGACTGGAAATCTGGTCCGGTTCAAGGATTCCAGTAATCCCATACTGCATGTGCCTCGGGTCTTACCCTGATGGCTGAGACAGGCCATCCTAACACTTGGTGGCACACCAGCATCAGCCTTGGCAGGATAAATCTCCCCAGACTTATCCAATGGCTGTGAACATTTAAAACTAACATGAATCTCTATAAATGTCCAGTTTTAGGGTTTTACACAGAATTAAACCAAACAACATGAATCAAACATGCACTTTATTTATTTCCACTAAATAACAAAAGCACATCAAATTAGATTGAAGCTAAGGGCATACATAAACTGTCTAACATGAGAGTGGTGGTGAAACACATGGCGGACTTGAGGCTGGATCTGCAGCATCAGGTCGAGTACCTTCAGGAGGACATCAGGGAGAGGACGCAGATATTTTCTCAAGGTATCGAAGATGCCAAAAAGAAGGCTGTCGATGAGTACATTGCTTTGCCGGGCTTTGATGATCTGATGGTGGATTCATACAGGAGGGGTTTTAAACTAAGCCGGTGGATGATCCGTAATACGTACCCGAGCTCGATATTAGCGCCATATCCACTTCGCGCATAACTCAGGAGATGGCCAATGCTGCTGACGGTGAGCCAGACTCTGAGGGCGAGGCGGGGCCTTCGGGTATCGTTGAAGTGCCTTCTGATAATGAAGAAATAGCTCCAGGCTTGTAAATTTTTTTTTTTTAATATACTACCTTACTTTTGAAATGGAATGACTTTTGGTTAAGTGTTGGTTGTTCTTTCTCCCGAACTGAGCATATTTTGCCGAACTAATCATACGTCCGATCTGTTTTCTGTCCGGGCTACCGCACTCGCGCGGCCTGTTTTGGTGGTGATTTTATCCACTTTGCTTGGCGGTCTATAGGTAGTATCGCCTTAGGTTGACGATGTTCCATGCTCGGGGTACCTGCTTACCCTCTAAGGTTTCAAGCTCGTATGCCCCCCCGAGTGCTTTCTTTACTCTGTAGGGTCCTTCCCAATTTGGTCCGAGTTTTCCCACGCCGGGTTCGGGTACCATGATCTTACGGAGAACCAGGTCGCCAACACGGAAGCTCCTCTTCTTTACTCTGGCGTTATAGTGCCGAGCTACCTTTTGCTGGTAGGCCGCAGTTCGGATGTGCGCGAGGTCTCTTACCTCATCCAGTAGGTCAAGGTTGGTGCGTAACTCGTCTCTGTTTGTCTGCTCGTCGTATGCTTCTAGTCGCAGTGTAGGTACTTCGATTTCCGCCGGAATTACCGCTTCGGTGCCGTAGGTGAGGTTAAAGGGGGTCTCTCCCGTAGCGGTTTTTTCTGTGGTTCGGTGAGCCCACAAGACACTTGGTAGCTCGTCCGCCCACAACCCTTTAGCTCGGTCTAGTCGTGCTTTCAGTCTGCGGAGGATGGCTCTGTTCATTAGTTCTGTTTGACCATTTGCCTGCGGGTGTGCAACCGACGTGAAGTTCTGAGGAATTCCCATACTTTGGCACCATTCTTGAAACTTGATATCCTCGAACTGTTTGCCGTTGTCGGAGATCAGTACCCGAGGTAGCCCGAAGCGACATACTATGTTCTTCCAAAAGAAGTTCTGTATGTTTCGGGCTGTAACTGTTGCCAAGGATTCAGCTTCTATCTACTTTGTGAAGTAGTCTACTGCCACCACTAGGAACTTTCTCCCACCTGTTGCTGGCGGGAATGGCCCCAGAAGGTCGATGCCCCATTGTGCAAAAGGCCATGGACTGGTGAGGTACTTGAGGTCAGCAGCAGGCTGATGGTGGATATTGGCATGTTTTTGACATTTGTCGCATTTTCTGACGAGCTCGACGGCCTCTGCCTTCATCGTTGGCCAGTAGTATCCTTGTCGAAGTGCCTTTTGAGCGAGGGCTCTGCCCCCCAGGTGTCCGTCGCACAAGCCTTCATGAGTGTCGCAGAGTACGAGCTCAGCTTCGGCAGGTCGCAAGCAACGCAGGTCGGGGAGCGTGTAGGATCGTCGGTACAACCGTTCGTCTATTATGATGTATTTGGCTGCCTAGCGCTGCACCCTCTTGGCGGCATTGCGGTCCGTAGGGAGGGTTCCATCTAGCAGGAAGTTCGCGAGTGGGTCGATCCAGCTCGGCTCTGCTTCAAGAACGGGAGCGACCTTTTCTGCCCCATCGAGAATGCTGGGCCGAGATAAGTCCTCTATGTACACAGTTCTCATGGCGTTGTGACTCGTGCTGGCTAGCCGGGACAGGGTGTCGGCCTCAGTGTTTTCTGACCTCGGGATTTTCCTGATGAAGTGTGACTAGAAGTTGAGCAGAGCTTCCTTTACTTTTGCCAAGTATGCAATCATAGTGAGCTCGCGTGCTTCGTACTCGCCTGTAACTTGGTTAACCACGAGCTGGGAATCACTGCAGATAACTATGTGCTTTGCTTCGACCTTGTGTGCTAGGTTCAGCCCGGCTATCAGTGCCTTGTACTCCGCCTCGTTGTTGGATGCTGCGAACTCAAAGCGTAGTGTGTATTCCATTTTTGTTCCGCTCGGGCCGCGTAGCACTATTCCAGCCCCGCTGCCCTACTGGTTCGAGGAGCCATCTACGTGAAGGATCCAGGGCTCCTCATCCCAGTTCGCGTTTGGCCTAACCAGGAGAGATGCTACACTGGCTGCTACTTTACGGGGTTCGGACTCTATTGGCTTGGGAGCTCCGAGCTCGCCAGAACTGAGCCTTAATAGCAGTTCTTGGCTTGTACTGAAGGTCATACTCGCTGAGTTCGATGGCCCATTTTGTCAGTCGACCGGAAACCTCGGGTTTGAGTAAAACTTGCCTCAGAGGTTTGTCAGTTAGGACGATGACGGTGTGAGCCTAGAAGTACGGGCGGAGTTTTCGAGCTGCTACCACCAGTGCGTATGTTAGCTTTTCTATCTATGGGTACCTTGTCTCTGCTCCCTGCAAAATTTTACTAACATAATAGATGGGTCGCTGGACCCGGTCTGCTTCTTTTATTAGTACCAAACTGACCACCTCGTCGCTTGCTGAGAGGTATAGTTCTAAGACTTCGCCCTCCTCGGGCCGGGCTAAGGTTGGCACACTAGCGAGGTAACTTTTTAGCTCGTCAAACGCGAGCTGGCAGTCTTGGGTCCATTCGAACCCTTTGCCTTTGATTGCTTTGAAGAAGGGTAGGCAGCGGTCTGCTGATTTGGACATGAAGCGGCTTAGAGCGGCTATGCGGCCATTTAGCCTCTGAACTTCTTTTACTTTCCGGGGTGGTCTCATATCTAGGATGGCTTTTATCTTGTCCGGGTTGGCCTCAATACCGCGTCAGTTGACAATGTACCCTAGGAATTTGCCCGAGGTGACACCGAAGACACATTTGTTAGAGTTCAGCTTCATGCTAAATTGACGCAGGATTTGGAAAACAGAATCTAAGTCTTGTATTAATTCTTGTGAAAACTGTGTCTTGACAACCATGTCGTCTACATAACATTCTATCTTTGTGCCAATTAAGGGCCGAAACAGCCTATTTACAAGTCTTTGGAAGGTTGCCCCGTCATTTTTTAATCCGAAGGGCATGACCTTGTAGCAGTACAGGCCGAACTCGGTTATGAAACTGGTTTTTTCCTCATCGGACTGGTCCATCCTGATTTGGTTGTAGCCTGAGTAGGCATCTAGGAAGCTTAGCAACTCATGTCCCGAGGTCGCGTCCACTAGGCGGTCAATCCTGGGGAGGGGGAAGCAATCTTTCGGGCAAGCTCGGTTCAGGTCGGTGTAGTCGACGCACATGCGCCACTTGCCGTTTGCCTTTTTCACCAGCACTGGGTTGGCTACCCAGCTCGGGTAATGGACTTCCCTTATGAAGTTTGCTGCGAGGAGCTTCTCGACCTCCTCATCGACCGCCCTCCAGCGCTCTGGGGCTAAGTTGCGTTTCTTCTGTCTAACGGGTCTGACTACAGGGTCAGTATTAAGTTTGTGAGTTATCAGGCCGGGGCTAATACCGGGCATGTCGGCCGTGGACCAGGCAAAAATATCTAAATTTTGAAGTAAAAAACTCACCAGTTCGGTTCGTAGGGGTTTCTCGACGGAAGCACCGATCTGTAGTGTGCGAGCTGGGTCTGTAGCCGAAGTCGGGACTGCAGTCATTTCCTCTGTGGGCGAAGCTCGTTCCTCTCCTTGCTCCGCAGGCCGCTCCAGTTCGAGGTCGTCGGTCACCTTGGTTTTTCCCTTTAGGGCGGCAACATAACACTTGCGGGACTCGAGCTGGTCGCCCCGCGCTACCCCCACACCGAAGTCTGTAGGGAACTTCATGGCCAAATAGTAGGTGGAGACCACCGCCCGCAGGATATGCGTGATTGGCCGCCCAATTATGGCGTTGTATGGGGAGGGGGTCGCGACCACCAGGAAATCATGGTTGAGTCTAACCGCACAAGGCCATGTGCCGACTTCCACAGGTACTGTTATTTTTCCGAGGGGCCTGACTTCCTCTCCGCTAAAACCCACCAGAGGAGTGTTCGCGGGCTTCAGCTCGCTCCTCTGTAACTGTAGCTGGTCAAATGCTGATTTGAAGAGGATGTCCGCTGAGCTGCCCGAATCTACGAGTATGCATCTGACCTCGAAGTCGCTGATCCTTAGTTTAATGACGAACGCGTCATCGTGGGGGTAGTGGACCCCTCGCACGTCGTCTTCCATGAAGAAGATTGGTTCTTCGGTCTTTAGTCTTTTTGGGGGGTTCCGTTCCTCGAGGGCCACTTCGCGAACTGAAGTCCGGGCTGCTGCTGAGGTGCACCCTGCTACCACCGAACCTCCCACAATTACATGGATGGTTCCCCGAACTGGCCTCTCTTCCGGAGGCTGTCGCTGCAACGGTTCAGCAGGTCTGCTGCTAGATTCGGAGGCATCCTTTTCGTGCTCCCCTTGCCGACCTGCCTTATTGTTATTATTGTTATGCTGTACAAAATTCCTTAAGTATCCACGACGGATGAGCCCCTCTATCTCGTCCCGGAGATTATTACACTGTTCGGTACTATGACCGTGGTCTCTATGGAAACTACAATACAAATTCTTATTTCTCTCGTTCGGATTTCCCTTTAGGCGAGGTGGCCACTTAACGTATGGGGCGTCCTTGATTGTCATTAAGATCTCGGTTCGCCTCGCGTTTAACGGCGTGTATTCCGTCCGAACTGCTAGGGGAGCCCGGAACGATTGGGTCGGCTTCGGCTCTCGGGCCGGGTTTTTTCTGTCGACTGGGTTGGAGGGCTCGCCTTCCCTCTTTCTTTTCTCATTCTCGCTCTCGGTTCGTTGGTTGATTTCTTCCTCTGTCCTCATGAACTTGTCCGCGAGCTTGAGGAATTCGGCCACGGTTGCGGGCTAGTTAGCTACCATGTGCCACTTGAACTCTTTGTGCGTTACTCCTCTCTTGGCCGCCGCGAGCTGCACCGCGGGGTCTAACCGCGGTATTTGTAAGCATGCTTCATTGAATCGCTTGATGTAGCCCCGGATGGATTCTCCTTCCCTCTGGACTACTCCGAAGATGCTTTCATCTGTTTTGGGGCACCATTTACTGGTGACAAAGTGTGCGGTGAAGACCTGTACGAACTGGGCCTAGCATTTTATCGACCCGGGGGCCAGGTTCCTGTACCAAGTGCGGGCTACCCCCCTGAAGGTGGTGGTGAAGGCCACGCACATGCACGATTCACTGGCCCTGGCGAGGTGCATTTGGGACTGGAAAGCGTCAACGTGGTCGTTGGGATCGAAGGACCCATCATACTTGTCCAAAGGTGGGAGCTTGAAATCCCTAGGCAAGGGGACCACCAGGAGTTCTGATGCGAGGGGGAAGAAACTGAGAGAATCGGGGCAGCTCCTACCTCGTCCGAGCTCATCTCTTCCTTGCCTCTGAGCTCTGACAGGACATGGGTGGCAGTTCGGCGACTTCGTCGGCGCCTTCGTTGAGTGGGCCTGGTACTGGCACTGCTGGCCTCTGTGTTGCCGAGCTTGATGGGCCCGGAATGCTGGTGGTCTGCTGCCAGGACGTCGAATCGGTTTTCCGTGAGCGGGAACTCGGGCTTGGAGCGCCGAGGTGCTGACATTGCGGGCGAAGTTCTTGACCCGCTTGCGAGCTGCGAGGCGGGGATGATTTTTCTCTCTCTTTGGCCTGGGGATGAGGCCTAGCTATTAGGGGGGTTCTGGGGCCGAGAGGCCTTTCCCTGGTGGGGGCGTCCATCCTGTGGGGAGGCCTTAACCGGCCTCGGGGCAGGGTGCCGAGGTGGAAGTGGTGGTTGGTTCAGCGGCAGTTGGGGGAACTGCTGTTGATAGTGATACTGGGAGATGTTGTGCAGTACTTGGTGCTGATGAAGCTGGTGTTGTTGGAACTGTTGCATTTGGGCTTGCATTGCCCGCATGCACTGCATCAGGTCGTCCAACCGGTTTTGGCTGGCTGTCAGGGGGACGACAGTTGGTTCAGTGAAGGTTGTCTCAATAGGGGGAGGAAAGGGGATGCTCATGGCAGGAAGGTTTGCGGGCGCCACTGCTTGTGGCGCATTCAAGCTGGGGATCCCATCCACCGAGAGGGGGATGGTGAACTATCCAACGCATACCACGGGGACTTGAAGTTGTTCCCCAGTGGTGTTTGTCTCCGTGCCACGTCTGGCGTTGCTGGAAGAAGCCATGAGTGTTGGGTTTTTTGAAGAAAAGAGGTTATGAGAGTTTGGAGGGAGGCCTTTTGAAGCGTTCCCACAGACGGCACCAATTGATGGTGCGCAATCCGGCCGGTCTTAGCTATCAACGACCTTGCCTCTGAACTGAGCAGCAGGGAACCTGAAACGGAGAGGATGAGGAAGCTCCAGGAGGAACCCGGTGTAAAGGCTCCGAACCTCAAGTTAGAATCCTTCAAAGGCGAGATAAAACCAGATAGCGCAAAGTTTGCATACATCTTCTTTGGGGGGTGGAGAGCCTTTTATAACCACCTCGCGCACTCACTCCTAGACTTCTGTCATGTCAGGTATGATTACTTCCGTTCTTCTGCCAACTTGGGTGTCACCTCTACTAGGGCAGAACCGTCACTGCTCTTTTTGTCGGAGCCGTCTCTGTAACTGGAGATGGCGGTGGCAGGTGACGGTGGCAGGTGGCCATTGAAGTGCGGCCGTCAAGCGTTAGATCCCAAGTCAGTCAGGTGCGCCGCCCCTGGATACGGACTCCTTCGGTGTCAAGTATGGTGTGGTTTGTCCAGTTCAATGCTCTGGAGGCGAAGTGCTGGAGCGGTGTGCGAGGCGAAGTCTTGAGTTCGGATAGGGGAATGTCCCGAACTGCCATGAGGCGGGCTAGTTCGGGTCACTGCTTTGTGTGGCTCAGGGCCAAAGGGAGAGTTCGGGCTCCTCGTGGGGAGTTCGATCTCTTAGTAGGGAGGTCGGGCTCCTCTTAGGGAGTTCGGGCTCCTCGTAGGGAGTTCGGGCTCCTCGTAGGGAGTTCGGGCTCCTCGAAGGGAGTTCGGTCTCCTCGAGGGGAGTTCGGACTGCTTGTTTCTTCCCTTTGGTGTTTGCACCCTGGGTACGCTGTTTCAAGTGCCGAGCTACTTGTTTTTTTGCCACGTGGCGTGATTGCGAGGCCAGGCCAAATCTTCCTTCATCACTAACTAATGCTTAAAATAGATGAGTTGGTGGACCAATGTAGGGCTGATTAAATATCATATCATATGTATTAGATATAATATACTTAGTGACATAAACCCAAAGCCCAGTTTGTTCTGGATGCAAATTAGGAACTTCTCCTATACTTGTATTTATTATTTATGGGGAGATGTTCCCAATACACTTAGGGGTGTGGTTGTGATGTCAGGTTGGTGTGAGGAGCAGATCCCAATTTCTTTTTATTCCAATGATGGCAGGAATAGCAATGCAGCGGACACCCCTCCATGTTCCCACCATGTAGCGAAAATCTCCGGCAACACTCCTTCCCTGGGGTGGTGGGGCAGGGATTCAACCCTCCATATGGGGAGTCCCTGTCATTTCTCCCCCTCGAGGAAATCCCTAAAAATTACATTAAATCTAAGAAGTATTTTAGAAATAGAATTATGGAATCCTAGACTTTTGGGAATTTGGGGACAATAGAATTATAGAAACCCTAGATCACCTTCTATACTCAATGGTATATTAAAAATTAATGTTAAACCAAGGGCTATTTTAGTAATTTATCACTAAGTTTGGGGTGGGTTAGGAATTATATACAGACCTCATCCCTGATTCAAGGCAAAAAGAAAATTTTCTCATCTCTGCCTGTCCTCATTTAAGATCGGAAAAAACTTACTCTATTCGGGCATAATTGATTGAGGCCGGAAAAATTGTCATCCCTAAATGATGGATTCAAAGGAGGGAGGGAGAAAGGTCCCTTTGAGTGCTTGGGTTGCGTTAAGACAAGTGTTGCCAAGGTAAGCATGAGTCTGTTCTTACTTCTTGGCATTTAAACACCAAACCTTAATTTCCATTATTGTTCATTTTTAAAAGAAAGGTTGATCTTACAGTGAACGCAAGTCTGTAAGTTTTCCAAGCTCGGCTGGGATGCTTCCGGACAATGCATTGATACGAAATGACCTAGCAAGATAAATAAACAAGTATTACACACAAAGAAAGCAATAAAGCCTTGTTTGGGATTTCTAGAAGACATTTTTCTTTTTCAAAAGCAAAAATCAGAAAATTGCTTCTTTTGGCTTTTGTTTCTCCAAATATCAGATTAATGTGTGATTGAGATGGTCACATTAAAATTCCATTACCTTTATGCATGCTTCCATGGTTTTTGAACTATTGTTGACCCGGATGGGGACTGTTCAGCTTGAGAACCGTTCAGGCAACCGGTTCTGTTTTACCCCAAACCTGGTCTCTGGCAAAAAACTGTTGAAAAGGTCAATGACTTGTTGACCTGGACGGTCGAACCGTCAACCCATTCAGCGGTTTTGGCCATTTTTAATTATTTTTGTCAAAATAAACTATTTATTCAAACCAGACGATCAGACCATCCTCCCAAAAACCGATGACCAGAACATTTCCAGGCTATTTTCTAAAACCATACATGCTTCAAATAATTATTAAATGAATGTAGTAATATAATCCTAAAACTTTCCTTGTATCAAATTTTCAATAAAGAGGTTGACTTACAAGTATTGCATTGCAGATAAATTGCCAAGAAATGCGGGCATTGGACCTGTCAAATAATTTTGATCCAGCTTCCTGCAAGAACAGTATTACAATAACACTTAACAGTAATGGTAACAACAAATGAATCAATTAGCAGCATCAGTACTGCTTAATTAATCTAACACGTAGACCTTATTTTGTATAGTTCAATTTCTTTATGCTAGAAGGAATATCTCAAGGTACATAATAGGCTTCAAAGTATTGTCCACGAATCCATTACCATAGAATAAATTAATCAATTCCATGAATACTATTCATATATTAATGTTTGATAGATTGATTAATATTTTATAAAAGGATACAATGTTGCACCCGGTTCAGTTTTAATCCATTTGTAATAATGATTTGCATTCTTATCTGATATAAAACTTGTAGTTTTTCATCTGAAAAACGGATGCAAAACTTTTGCACAATATTCCTCGACCCCTCCTCAATTTTCTCTCATATAAAGTGGGACATCGTCTTGCTTCTTACTTCACTCCTAAACAAATAACCTTCACCCACCTCCATTCTCTTTCATATAACATGAGTTCATATCATTTAACTCCATATTTTACTAATAATAAACATATAAGTAAAATTTGAAAGTAACATAAACCAGAATTTATACTCAGCCTATTTGCACTCCCTGTATTATACCAAAGGCTCAGTTTAGAAAGAGTATAAATACAAATATATACAGTGCAAAACTCCTTCCAAACTGAGCCAAAGCAAAAGAAATTTGCACTGCAAACAAACTAAGCCAAACAATGAGAAAGCAACAAAGAAGGGAAACCCACACCAAGGGTTGGGGTATATATGTTGGATCATCAATATATGATAAGTGTTTTTGATGGAGTGTGCACTGTCTTGGGCATGGGATGGGCTGGATATTTAGTAGATCTAATTAGCTAATTTAAGTCCGGGTCTAAAAAATTTTTATGCGTTATTGGATCCAAATCCAACTAGGATCCATATAGATAAATCCATATCTATTCCAATTTAGTATAACTCAAACCAGATTCAATCCTATCTATCTATCTATCTATCTATCTATCTATCTATATATATATACTACCATTAAAAATAATAATCAGCTTGTGGAACTTTTCTTGAATAAAATGTCCCTACTAGAGAATTTGGTCTTTCTCAATTGTGAGGGCATAAAAATTGAATTATTACTTTTCACCTCATTCAATTCCCTTTCATTAACTCCTATATCTAAGGTATGAATTCTTATTTTTTTCATCATACAATTATATTAATTATATCTATATCCAAATACTATTAATAATAGAAAACCTATGTATTTTAAAGTCAACCCAATAAGAAACCATTCTTTTGTCTAACTGGTGGATTAACAATTCAACCATCTAGGTCAAGTGGGTTGACCTATGATGTCATAGGCAAATAATAATTTTTTAAGATACAAATAAATACAAAAAGTACAAAAAAAAATAAAAGGTGGAAAATTTAGGCTCAAATCAGATATTTTGTATTAATTTAATTATATTAAAGAAAAATAAGTATGATAAATAAGAATTGTTTTTATTAATGACGAAAATGAAATACAAAATTTAAAACTGACCAAAAAACAAAATTGTTCTATTGTTTGGTGACAGGCCAACAATTCAACTTTTCGGGTCAAATGTTTTACCCCTTGATGTCATACTTGAATAATAAAACTCAAAAAAAATATAAAACACCAAAAAAAAAAAAATACATAAGCTTTGTGGAAAACAATTGGGTATATCTCTATTCATCATAATATACGAAAATAAGTGTGATAAATGATAATTATTTTTATATACATAGAAGTTAAAAAAAATGAAAATTTTGCAAAGATATTATTTCTATTATTTTTATCATCTAAAATTGCCACATACAAAGCATGTACTTATTGTTAGTAACTTATAAATTCATAAACTCAAGTTAAATGTTGAAATAGGTTGTGTTTCATGCTATGACTGTTTCTATCTGAAACGTTTTGGATTGATAGCCATTTAAACTAGAATGATTAGAGTTCACCCCATGAGCAAGAAATGTTAATTTTACGTTCTACAAACAACCTCCTACACATCCATTTTTACGGTATGCCATTTCAATAATCCAAACCCACTAAATATGGATATGATATAGGATCCCATATATACCCAACTAATACTTTAGGAAAACACATGGAATACCCGGATTAAAAGAATTTATACAGTATTGAGCCGAAGCTCTCAGACCCGATTCATTTAAATTTTAGCAAATGATCCAAAAATAAAACTCAACGTGGTTGATGAACATAAAGCTTACTAAAGGTAGAGATTGAAAAGAAACCATACAAGTTGGTGAGATAAGTCAAACTGGCCAGCTCGTCTGGTATCACCCCCTTCACATTCAACGCATATACTCTTCTGTCAAAGCAAACAAAACAAAATAGAGCTAGAGAGAGAACAATGTCCCGTTATGGGTCAAACGATTTGATTATGAATCGTACAAATAATCAATATATAGAATAAAAAGATATAAGAGGTGTTTGATTTCATTACCGTTTTTTAAAAAACGACACCACATTGGAGTTTCATCAGGGATTCTCAAAAATGGCAAAAAATGCATTGCAATTTGTGGTTTGATTGGTTGTTTTCTATTCTCAAATGTCAGTGCCACTTCGGCCTTCGGGAAATGTCATTTTAACGTTTTCTTGTTGGTCTTCCAAGGGTCCATTTGCTTCCAACCATTTAATTTTCTTGTTGGTCTTGTTGGTCTTCCAAGGGTCCATTTGCTTCTAAGGGTCCAAGGGTCCAGTTCCACCAGGAATGAAAACGGGATTTTGATTCCGTTCAACCAAATAATTAGAATTGGAATGAACCATTTCTTTTATTTTAAATTTTTATTGCCGAAAACCAAACAGGCCCTGACCCGGGCGTGTCGTGAAAAAACCAGCCGAATCATTCAAACCCGGTCCTGATGGTTGAATTTAGAGTCTTGAGAGAGAGAGAGAGAAAGGGAGAGAGGAACACATACAGCTTTGTAATGTGGCAGGTGGTTCCGTTCTTGTAATTACAGTCGCATCTGATCGCAGGGTTCTCGGGAGTGTTATCGATGTCACTGGAATTGAGGGCTGCTCCGCTGCACGGTTCTCCACTGATATTCCACGAATTACCGGCTTTGATTTCCCATTGTCGAAACATGGAGTTCAAAGCGCTCACTGTATCACAACATAAACACATGATGATCAAAACCAACGCACACCGGGTTGCACACATTGCGATTTGCGAATTGAAGTGGAGGAATAGAATAGTGGATGTGGGTCCCGACTCCCGATTGCGAAAGGTGGCGACTATTGGACTATGTGATGTTTGGGCCCCACATGAGAGCTGCCGACGACTGTGACGGATCAGCCACCATCAGCGCCATCAGCACGCCATCTAAGTGTCTTGGGTTAGGTCTTTGTACTTTTTTTGTAAAGGGGGGTATGCCAATGATAATTATGTAAATAGTAGTATGAATATTCAATATTTTGATGTATCATTCTGTCACTCCCCCAAAAGCTTAACGTACTCTTTGAGGGGAGGTAGGTAGGCGAGTGAGCTCATAAGCGTGTAAAAGTTAAGCACGAGATCCCCTTGACACTGTACTATGTGCTTGTGCTTACCACTGATTAATGCAATACAAGTTACCTTTTGTCTAATTTGTGTGCATTTTGTTTCCTTTTGTGTGTTGTTGTTTGCATTTGTAGGCTTTCTCGACCCCATCGAGCGCCGCACGGGGCCCGTCGATTAATCCCGTGACAGTTGGTATCAGAGCCTCGTTGACACTAGCGGTTGTCCAGCCCAACGAGTCCCTGTCGTGCCCCGCAACAACACCAGCCCGATGAAGAGTCGTGATATGTGAGAGGAGATCCAGGAAGGGATCTCACGGGTTTATGATGAGAACGAGCCTAGAGGTAGCTCTCCCAAAGACAAAGGCGTCAGCTCAAAGCCTAGTAAGCGTGACAAGTCAGTTGACAAGCTTGCGACCATGGACAAGCGCATCATGCGCTGTGAAGCAGTGGTTGGGGAAACTCGTGACCGTGTGGACGAGCTTCAACTCAACCTTGGGTCCGTAGCAGCGGTTGTGGAAAGATTGGAGGACCAGTCCGGTGACGGCTCCAACAGGCCAGACAACCCACTAGAAGACCTGGTGAAGTGCCTACAAATCCAACTCGACGACTTGAAGGGCGAGGTGACCCTTCTGAAGAGGTTGATGGCTAGTACAACCAGTGCACCTGCTGCTCCAGCCCCTCCAAAGATCAAAGTCCGCGAGCCCACCTCATATGCAGGGACCCGTGATGCCCGGGAACTTGACAACTTCCTGTGGTAAATGGAACAATATTTCACCGCTGCCGAACTCATTGAGGAGGTGGCCAAGGTGTGTACTGTTGTTATGTATCTTACTGATGTTGCTATGTTATGGTGGCGCAGGAGATGTGCCGATGCAGAGCGAAGATTATGCTCCATTGATACCTGGCCGTGTTCAAGAGCGAGATAAAGCGTCAGTTCTATCCAGAGAACGTGGAGTACCAAGCCCATTGGAAGCTCAAGAACCTAAAGCACACGGGCTCATTGCATGAGTACGTGAAGGAGTTCTCCGCACTACCGCTCGAGATCACGGACATGTCAGACAAGGACTTACTCTTCAACTTTGTGGACGGCCTACAACAATGAGCCGAGCTTGAACTCCAAAGATGAGGTGTGAAGGACCTTGCCACAACCATGGGTGTTGCTGAACAACTGGTAGACAACAGGCGACCAAGCAAAGACGGCCCCAAACCCAACTCATATCAGGGCCTAGGGAAGATAGGAGGTGATAGGAAACCTTACTACGGGCCCAAGGGAGACTCCGGGCCAAGTAAACCCAACACTTTTAGGTTCTACAGGAGACCTGAAGGGGACTCTGGATATAAGGGTGGCCAGTTTGTGAAGGGAACACCTCCAGCACCATGCTTCATCTATGAGGGAAAACATTGGATGAAGGATTGTCCTAGTCGGGGGAAGCTCAATGCCTTGCTTGCAAAGCTTAGTGATGATGAGCACACTGAGGAGGAGAAGGAACTAGAGGAGACAAGAATGGGGGCTCTATGAAGACTCGATGTAATGAAGAAGAAGGCGAGCCTGCAAGAAGCACCGAAGTTCAAGCCGAAGGGACTGATGTATGTAGACATTTGCTTGAATGGTAAGCCCACAAGATCCATGGTGGATACAGGGGCTACACACAACTTTATCTCTATGGAGGAGGCATCCCGAGTAGAACTTGCACCTAGCAAGGAAGTCGGATGGTTGAAGGTTGTGAACTCTAATGCCAAACCCATACAAGGTGTAGCTCGTGGGGTGGTCTTGCAACTTGGTGATTGGGAAGGGATGATAGACCTCTCAGTCGTGCCCATGGATGATTTTCAGGTTGTTCTCGGCATGGACTTCTTAACTCAAGTAAAGGCGGTGCCCATGCCCTTCCTCAACTCAGTGTGCATATTCGAAGATCAAGCTCCTTGCATGGTTCCAGTTGTGCCAGAGACCAAGTCCACCCCCAAGATGCTCTCAACATTGCAACTCAAGGATGGAGTGCGGAAAGGAGAGATCACTTACCTAGCCACATTGGTGGACTCCGACCTGCCTGACCTACCAACCAGGCATATCCCGCCAGCAATTACAATGGCACTAGAAGAATTCCAGGATGTCATGCCTCCCACATTGCCGAAGAAGCTTCCCCCAAGGAGAGAAATTGATCACAAGATTGAGTTGGAGCCTGGAACCAAACCACTAGCACGCCCGCCATACAGAATGTCTCCTCCCGAGCTGGCGGAGCTACGAAAGTAGTTGAATGAGTTGTTGGATGTTGGGTTGATTCAGCCTTCTAAGGCCCCTTTTGGAGCACCAGTCCCGTTTCAAAAGAAGCGTGATGGATCTCTTCGGCTCTGTATTGACTACCGAACTCTCAACAAGCTCACCATCAAGAACAAATATCCCATACCTTTGCTGGCCGACCTCTTTGACCAACTCAGCCGAGCCAAGTACTTCACCAAGCTAGACCTGAGGTCGGGGTACTATCAAGTGCATATAGCCGAAGGGGATGAACACAAAACAGCTTGTGTTACCCGATATGGGTCCTTTGAGTTTCTTGCCATGCCCTTTGGGCTCACTAATGCTCTAGCCACATTTTGTACATTGATGAACAGAATATTTCATCCCAACCTGGACCAATTTGTTGTTGTGTATATTGATGATATTGTAATTTACAGTAAAACCTTGGAGGAACATGTTGACCCCCTTCGTACTGTTTTCTAGGTCTTGCGAGACAACGACATGTTTGTTAAGAAGGAGAAATGCTCTTTTGCCACAGAAGAGGTGAACTTCCTCGGCCATATAATTCGAGCAGGCACAATCAGCATGGATCCAGCTAAAGTCAAGGCCATTCAAGATTGGGCACCTCCCACCAGGGTCACCGAACTTCGTTCCTTCCTTGGCCTCGTGAACTACTATCGAAGATTCATCTCTGGATTCTCAGCACGAGCCACTGTCCTCACCAACTTACTGAAGAAGACTAGCATGTGGACCTGGAATGAATGTTGCCCAACAACTTTTGATGATTTGAAGAGAGCTGTCTCGGTAGAACCTGTCCTCGACTTGCCTGACCCAAGCAAGCCGTATGAGCTACACATAGATGCTTCTGACTTTTCCATTGGTGGGGTCTTAATGCAAGAAGGACATCCCATCGCCTATGAGAGCCACAAATTGAATGATACAGAGAGGAGGTACACTGTGCAAGAGAAGGAGATGGCAGCCAACGTCCACTGCCTCCGCACATGGTGACACTACTTGCTGGGCTCCAAGTTCGTGGTCAAGACTGACAACATAGCTACTGGTTAGTTTTAGTCACAGAAGACGCTGAGCCCTAAACAAGCTCGATGGTAGGATTTCTTAGCGGAGTTTGACATGACTCTAGAATACAAGTCAGGGCCGATGAACAGGGTTGCTGATGCACTTAGCAGGAAGGCCGAGCTTGCATCATTATCAACAGGTGAAGGTCCCTTTAAAAGCCATATTAGACTGGACCTCATTGATCGCATCAAGGAAGGACTCCAGAAGGACCCCATTGCTCAAAGCTTATTGACAGCTGCTTGTGAAGGGAAGACCAAGCGATTTTGGGTTGAAGAAGGCCTTATGGGTAGGACACCCTGGGTGGCAGCGTACCTTGGCACTTCTACAATATGCCTACTATTGGCCTCATATGGAGCAAGATGTTCGAGAATACACAAGGACATGCCTGATTTGCCAACAAGACAAGATTGAGCGGGCCAAGCCTCTTGGACTCCTACAACCTCTTCCAACGCCCTCACAACCTTGGGAGAGTGTTTCCATGGATTTCATCAGCGATCTTCCTAAGGTGGGAGACTATGCATCCATTATTGTTGTTGTTGATAGATTTTCCAAGTATGTCACTTTCATCCCAACACCAAAGCACCTTTCAGCTGAAGACACGGCATACCTTTTCTTCAAGCACGTGGTAAAATATTGGGGAGTCCCACAGAACATTGTTACTGATCGGGATCCCCGATTCACTAGTGCTTTCTGGACAGAGCTATTCAAGCTTCTTGGATCGAACTTGAACTTCTCCAGCAGCAGCTATCCAGAGTCAGATGGGCAGATAGAGAGAATGAACTCCCTCCTTGAAGAGTACCTCCCCCATTTTGTATCAGCTACACAGAAGAATTGGGTTCGATTGCTGGACATTGCACAGTTCTCCGTCAACACACAGAAGAGCTCCTCCACCAATCAGAGTCCTTTTGAAGTCATCACCGGTCAACTACCAAGATGTCCGCACAGCATCATCAACGACCATCAAGGGGGAAGCCCTCGAGCCTTCACTTTCACCAGGGAATGGAAAGAATGCCTTGACATCACACAAGCCTCACTAGAGAAAGCCTCCAAAAGAATGAAGAAATGGGTCGATTTTGGTAGACGACTTGAGAACTTCCAAGTAGGTGACATGGCCTTAGTAAAACTCCATACCCATTGCCTTAGGTTCTTTCGAAGAATACACCCCGGGCTTGTGAGAAAATATGAGGGACCCTATGAAATCCTAGCCAATGTAGGAGCATCAGCCTATAGACTCAAACTACCTCCTTGGCTAAAAGTACACTCTATTTTTCATGTAAGCCAACTTAAACCCTACCATGCCGATAGCCAAGATATCTCCCGAAACCAAAGCCAATGCCCACATCCATCCTACCAACCACCCAAGAACCGATCCCTTGACTCCATCCTCAACCATAGGTTGTCCCAATCCTCCCAAACATCAGAATGGGAGTACCTGGTGAAGTGGAAGGGACCTGCAGAAAAAGTCACCAGGGAGCTTGCAGAAGACCTCCTTCCGTTCATAGTGAAGCTAGACGAGTACCTGAGGAAGAATCTTCGAGGACAAAGATTGAATTGAGTGGGGGAGACTGTGACAGATCAGCCACCATCAGCGCCATCAGCACACCATCAGCAATGCCATCTAAGTGTCTTGGGTTGGGTCCTTGTACTCTTTTTGTAAAGGGGGGGTAATGCCAATGGCAATTATGTAAATAGTAGTATGAATATTTAGTATTTTGATGTTTCATTCTGTCACTCCCCCAAAAGCTTAACGTACTCTTTGAGGGGAGGTAGGTAGTCGAGTGATTTCATTAGCGTGTAAAGGTTAAGCACGAGATCCCCTCGACACTGTACCGTGTGCTTGTGCTTACCACTGATTAATGCAATACAATTTGCCTTTTATCTAATTTGTGTGCGTTCTTGTTTCCTTTTGTGTGTTGTTGTTTGCATTTGTAGGCTTCCTCGACCCCATCGAGCACCGCACGGGCCCCGTCGATTAATCCCGTGACAGTTTGGTGGATTAGGTAGTGAATGCGATTACTATGTAAGAAATGCCAGGTATACGGGTTGGTCAGCGCCTTATATCTTGTGAGTTGTGAAACATGGTCCTCTCCTATTTGTCGGTCTACTGTTCTGAGTGCGCCGTCACGGGGTGTTGTATCCCTTACGGAGTCCACCAATTCGTACATGTAGCATTATACGCCACAAATCACAATGACCAGAGCCCAGTGTCACCAATCCTACAGGCCACCACGAAAACATGATGTCACGTGATCATGGAAAGATCTAAGTTGGCGTCCCGGTGGATTTTGCAATAGGTTTTACCTCATCGAATGGTTAGAGGTTATTTTATTAGTGGGGCCCAATCAAAATCAAAGCCCAAAACGGGATCTTGGTCAAGCTCTCGAGGTTGAACCGATCAGAGATCGGGTCGAGTAAGATCTGGTGAACCGTGGCCGGAGTGAATTAGACATTTCAAGCATTTGGATCTGTTATCCACAAATTGTTACTACAGAACACCACCACAGCTGTAATGTTTCGTGGGTAGAGATGTGAGAACAACGCTAGGTAAAAGATCCAAGCCCATTTCAAGGAGTTGGGATTTGACACATTATCAACTTGATCTGACACACATCATTTTGAAATTGAAGCCTACCATAAAAATGAAACTGTCATATATGAGATGTCCGGCATTGTTGGATTTTAATCTCATAAGAGATTAAATCCAATGGGTTTGATTGGTCAATTACATGAGAAATTGCACCTGCACACTTGGTTGGAAAATCAGTTTTTCTCTTACAAAAACCTAGTTTTGAACTTGTCACACATTGGAAAATTATAAGTTTTGTTTTCAGTTTTTCAATAGGAGCTGATTTACATTCCTTAGAATTAGTAGAGGAGAGTATGGGGATTCGATACCGCGCAACAAGCACGCACGCGCGCGAGGAGAGTATGGGGATTCGATACCGCGCAACGAGGTGCTTTAGAGGCAATGGATGGCTCTGGTTTTGGTGCGTTGATGATCGTTGATCACCGTTGATGAGATCAATGGTCACGATTCGATCGGGTGTGATCAAGAGGCACAATTCAAAGTTAATAGACTCCAACTGTTAACTACTTTTTAAACAGTCACAATGCTTAAAATTGTGACTGTTCAAGCTGCCTTCTCTAAACCAGCACCTACCTTTTCCTCATACATCTTCACAAATTATTTAAGGAGCATGAATCAGACTCCAAATCACACAATTTCGAAATTCACTCACTCTCTCTCTCTCAGTCCGGTCTGCTACAGTTCACAGAAGGTTTCTTTGGAGACTCTTCAACTTTACTGGTAGCAGATTCTCGCCCAAGGCTCTGTTGTATCCTGGGAACGAATTTGCCTGTAACCCAATAGCAAACTCAGTAAAACTGAGTGGGGGCAAATAACGTTCTAAAGACAGTGTCTTCAGACACGCCTCAGAGCTTCTCCTCCAAAGTTACAGTGACCCCATCTTCCCCAACAGGCATCAGATGCTGTTGATAGGGTATTGGAACATAGATTGTTGGGTGTCAAGGGGTGCAACTAGTGAGTTTGTATCTCCTATCCACACGCTACACAACTGTATTATCATGTGAGTAGGGATGTTGCCATTTTGGAATACCTATTCATGGGTCAGGTTTCGGACTATATGAGACAACCCTATACAACCTTAGTTGTGAAACTCTCAATCTTAACCAATATTTGGGTTGGGTTTGCCGTTCACTGTTTGTAACCATGATTTGTACTCCTATACCTGACATATCCATTTGCATTTATTGACAGTCCAAATTTTGCATCTCAAGACCTTCTCATATAAGGTGGAGACCCTATCATCTTTGTTCCTACTCATTCCAAAACAAAAAATTCTAAATCCTCCATTCTCTTTGGTATATATATATATATATATATAGTGAGAATCACTTCATTAATTGGTTTCCTATTTTACTCTCACACAAAAGATGAAGCCAAATCTGAACCAAGTAATCCAAAATCTACACCACTGTCATGCATTTACATTTTAGACTTGTGCAAATGACAACCAAACGCAGTCTAAATATCTTAAACCCAATATCTATATTGGATTGAATTGTTCAAAGCCTCAACCCTAACCGAACTTGGATGTTTTTCAACCCTAACCTGAACATCACCTGCTCAAGTTGCAGCAAGAGTAAATCACAACGTCATGGGCAGACTCTAGATTCCAATCTAACAGAAAAGATAGGAAGGAACTTCTCATAAACGGTGTGAATCATCTGTGCACCCAAGGATAGGATTCAGGATATAGAATTGCAGAGAACCCACAAAACCGACGGTATTTAACTACAAATTCTAGGAAAAGGTTTCCATATTGGGCATCTGAATTCTGAGAAGAAGAAAGAGATGAGATTGGAGATATCCTCTAAAGGGAACTGTTATGGACATGTGAGAGAGAGAGAGAGAGAGAGTACCTTCGATGGGATCTGTAGTAGCTTGAGCCTCAGACCAGACGATCAGGCTAAGGACGTAAATAAAGCAGAAACCAACTGTAAATGAAAATTTCGACATGTCCTTCTGCTTGGTTCTCTCAGCTGTATGACTGTCACTGGTAGCAGAACTGAAAGGGAGGGAGAGGAGAGACGATAAGAGTTGTATTTCGTCTAGAATTTGGTCATCTTAATTTTGTTTATTTATTTATTTATATTAGATAGATAAGTTTGACCTTAAATATTTGAATTTGTCTAATGGAATCGATTTGACCAATTTCATGGGAGAATTGGAATTTTCTTAATATCAGTACAAATACAAATATATAGAGTACAAAATCTTGTATTTTGTATGTATTTATACTATATATATTAATATTTATATTCTTTCCAAACTGATCTTAAGGCTGTGTTTGATGGCAATGCAAAAAAATTTACACTGATCCAAAATCATGGCAGTGCAAATGACAAACTACATCCCAAAGAATGAAATCCATTGTGTAACTTGTCAGCACAAATTTCCTATTTAAAAAATCCAAAGTCAAAAACATGATGACAAATATCAAATCTTTGATATTTAATTAGTAAAATGGGATACAAATCTCTGAGACTTAATCTCTTTACAATAAGAAAACCTCTGATTCTTTTCTTTAAAGATTCAATCGGAGGGCTTGAAAAGCTTGTCCTTTGATCAATTTGAAAATATGCACAATCTAAGATATGATAAAACTTCTTCCTGAACCCAAACCCATATATGTATGTATGTATGTATGTATGTATATATAACCAGTACCAGCACATGTTGAATATCCGAAATAAAAGAATTTATACAGTATCGAACCTGGGATCTCAGCCCGGTACATTCAAATTTTAGCATAATGCTCAACCCAAACCCATCCAAGAAGTTGCAGCTCTAAACCCACATTTTATTTGGTAGTTTACTTAGGCATGGATGTATGAACACATTTCCTGTGATGCAGGGACCATGGCTCCCCTGGTCCCCCTGCTCTGCCCCTTCTGTGATGTGCAGGATAAACCCGAGACCTCCAGTGATTTTAGTGAAAAAATAAAACATTATGTCAGATTAAAAGCACGGGTGCATTCAAAACTAGTGTCTTGGGCTTCTCGGGTTACAGGAAATGTGCTCTATGCATGTATGTATGTTGAAAGGAGATCCAGATCTCTTCATCACACATGGCGCTTCACACTGACCTCATAGGCACATCCCACCATGCATTGGGAACATTTTCCATACTTATGTGTTATTATTTACAGGAGATGTTCTCAATGCACCGGGGGGTGTGCCTCTAAGATCGTTATGAGGTGCCCTATGTGAGGAGCAGATCCTAATTCCCCTGAAAGTAACTGTTGCATGTGTATCCTGAAAAAGATGATATCTCATGTCTTGAACGGCAGTTAATAAACCTTTAAGGATTGCGGAGTAAAACCACTCCATATACAATTTTTTTTTTTAATTTCATATACAGGGTAAAATTTCTTAATGGTTTAAAGTAGAGTTAAGAGATTTAATGCTATCATTAATTGATTTTGATTTAGGCTCAAGTTATATTGTAAATGCTAATAAACGTTTTTTAGTAGAAAATGTTGGGATCAAGAGGTTTAACAGGTGGGACAGGTTTAACGGGTTTGGAAAATTAATTGAGAGGAAAGGTTATACAGGTTTGAGATAGGTTAAGAATTAGTGGTACATAAGCGGGTTCGGAAATTGATAGGGCAATTTGCATAAATACCCTACTCGTTGACATTCTTACATGACATAATAATTTCTTAAACCAAACCAAACTGTTTTATTACAGTTTGGTGCAGTTTCTAATATATTTTGGGCCATGTTGTTGGGCTTAATATTGTCTTTTAGTCATCATAAAAATCATTGTAATTGGTAATCTATGTAAACATCAATTTGATTAGAATGAGAGAGTGTTTCGAGAGTTTATTTCATTATATATTATATATGTTATACTACTAATTTAATATATAATATTATATATTATATATGTTAAAATACATACATACATGTATATGGTTTATGGTTTACGGTTTAGTATTAAAACTTAAAAATAATAAAACTATAATTAAAATAATTTTAATTGAAAATTAATATTAATTTATACAAATCATATTGGATATTGGGTATTTCCGTGCAGGGCCTACGAATAAATAAAATATATAAATATATTATACTCTCAAGGTGGTTCATGAACCATCAACTTCAGAGGGCGTGGAGCGAGGGAGACCACAAACCAAAAGTGATTAAACGAGAAGACAAAAGCTTACTAAAGGTAGATTGAAAAGAAACCATACAAGTTGGTGAGATAAGTCAAATTGGCCATCACCCCTTCATATTCAAAGCAAACAAAACAATATAAAGCCTGAGAGAGAGAAACAATATTAATGTAAGACTCTGAATCCAATACAAAACGGAATGTGTAAAATAGTTGGATTGTGAATCATACAAATAATCAATATATACATTAAAGAGATATTAGAGATGTATGGTTCCATTGTTGTTTTTCTCAAATGGAACCAAATACCTCCAAACATTGCTATTTTATAGAAAAGCACCATACCATCGGAGAAATAACAATACAACCAAACACTATCATAAATAAGAACAAATAACATGATGAATTAATATAATATATCAACATATATAACAAAGTATATGTTCGGTTTTGTGGGCATTTATTCTTGGGTGTTTATTGCTTTAAACGTTTATTTTAACAACTTTACTTTAGATGTTTCTTGTTTTTATTGTTTGATTGAGCATAATTTTAAATGTTTTTTTTTTTTTTTTTTACTTTTTAACTCGGATTAGCATCCCATAAAGTATGCCACATAAGTATTTCATTTCAAAAAATGCCTGGGCATTTGGGGAAAAAAGAATTTAATGTTTTCCCAAACACCTCATACACATAAATCTGGGCATTTATGTTTTTTAGTGTTTATTTGATAAACAATGAAACCAAAGAGTGGCTTCATGTTTAATAAAAACAAACGCCCATGTGGCACAGATGTGGCACCGTTTTTTCAATAAACTTCAGTGGAACCAAAGACCATATAAGTTAAAATTTTCTTGGTATTCGAAAATTTGTAATAATTTATGCTTTATTTCATTTGAAGGAAAATGAAGGAAAACTGATAAAAGGTTTGTAGCATGGTTTTGAAAGCCAGACTGGACTGGATGGTAAGACTGGTTGACTCAAGAATTATTTAGGCAACTGTTTCTGTTTCACCCTAGAACTATTCTTGGGTCAGAAATCGTTGACTTGGTCAGCGACCCATAATCAATCCCCACAACGGTTCTTGGCAATTTTCTGTTTTAATCATTTTTTAAAATAAGAATGGATCATCTATTCAAATTGGACGATCATACCATTTGAGTCAAGAACTGATGACCAAAAAGGTTTCGTGTCCAGTTTAATTTTTAAAACCTTAGTTTGTACATATTTCTCTTCCTTTCCCTACCTTTTTCTTCAAACCAAACAGAGTCTTAGTGATTCGGGTATATCTTAAAACCCGTCATTCAGGTCCCATCCAAAGTGTAAGAGAGATTGAGAGAGAGACTGACTATGAGATGTTTAGGCCCACATTAGTGCTGCTGACAACTAACAAGGTTAAGAAATGCTAGATCCACGAGTTGGTCAGCGCTGTGTATCTTGTGAGTGTGGTCATTCCCTTTTTGTTAGTTGACTGTTCAAAGTGCGCGGTGAGGAAGTGCTGTACCCCTTACGGAATCGATCAATTCGTTTATGTAGTATTGTTCGCCACAATGACTTCAGCCCAGCATCACAATTCACCCATGACCCATTGCACCACGAAGACATGATGCCACGTTGATGAAAGAAAGATCCAAGCTGGATTCGAAGTGGATTTTGCGATAGGTTTTATGTCATCGGATGGTCAGGAGCCATTTTTTAAGTGGGGCTCAATCAAAGCGACAAAACGGGATCTTGGTCGAGCTCCCGAGGTTGAACCGATCAGAGATCGGGTGGAAATTGATCCGGTTCAATTGTGAGCTCAGATATCTCCCTTTATCATTCGTGCGGAAATGTTATCCATACACGACGGTAATGTCTCGTGGGTAAGGATATTGGAAGAATTGGTGGGAAGACTTGTTCACAGGTCAAATGCCCCCCCAGAATTTACCCACTACATGAATGACAAATGTCATGGTCCTCTACCCAACCTTAGTACCTAACCCAATCCATCTATATGGACACAATGGACGACCCTAGATCTCTTGCAAGCAAAAAATCTGCGCACATTAACATCCAACTACACATTGGGAATATCTCCCCATACGTGTATGTTAAATTCATAGGAATATATTCCCAATGTGCACCTCGAATCCCTTGGTTGTAGAGTGTGTATAGGCAAAGCTAGTGTTGTTTGGGTTTTGAGTTCCGATGGAGTTTATAGGCTCGCTCCTGAACTTACCTTTCTATAAAATATAGGCCTCATTCTTTTGCCAAGAACATATATATATATATATATATATATATATATATATATATATATATTTATATATATACCCAAAAGTCCTAGATAAAATGCATTTACCACTGCCCTTTTGCACAAATCATTTTACCAGGTAAGTTTGTTGTTTTTCCATGTTTACCACTTTTACCCTTAAATTGTGTTTTGGCAAAGGGTATTTTAGTCGCATAACAAATTGAGTAGCTACCCCCCAAATGGAAGTGATTTATCCACCTAGGAGAAGAAAAACACTTAACCAGTGAATTGGTCAAAAATTTTATTAGAGAGAAAATGCATTTTCTGTGGGCTCTGCAATTAGTCAACTATCTTATTGACCAACTTGCCCCCTTATTCCCGGCAAAAGAACGAGGGATAGAAGCTTCAACTTGATTAGGATTGAAAAAATGTTGTCTTTACATCTTGACTGTCCATGCTCACCTACCTCCGGGTGGTCTCAAGTATAGGGGGTGAGCCCCCACAGGTGAGGCAGGGGGAGCAGAGGACAGATGGTCTCGAGTCTAGCAGCAGGCAAAACGAACAAAGGCAGCTACCCAAAGAAAGACCGGTCCGCAGAGTAATCAACACGATCACTGGCGGGCTAGTTGTCACAGGTTGCTCCTTGGCAGCAGGGCGGACTTCAGTTCACGAGCTGGAATGGGAAGAACAGAACCCTCCAAAGCGACCGCAGCTCAAAGATCCAATATTCCTCACAGAGGATGATGCGTGTGGGATTCAGTACCCCCACGATGATGCGCTAGTCATAAGGATGAAGATCAACGACTTCGAGGTTAGGCGTGTCTTAGTAGATTCAGGAAGCTCAGTTGACATCTTATTTTCAAGGACGCCTTCGACAAGCTACAGATTCGGGAAAGCGACATCAATCCCACAAGTACTCCTCTGGTTGGCTTCAACGGAGAAAAACTTAGGCCCCTCGGACAAATTTTAGAACTCGTGGAGGTCGACACGTGGCCCAACATCGCGAGGTTTGAGCATACCTTCTTGGTGGTCGCGACTCCCTCCCCATACAATGCCATCATAGGGCGGCCCATCACCCACGGACTTCGGAGTAGGGGTAGCGCGAGGCGACTAGCTCGAGTTTCAGAAATGCTACGTCGCGGCCCTCAAAGGGAAAGCTAGGCTGGCGGATGACATCGAGCTAGAGTGACATGTGGAGTATCTCGAAGAGCGAGCTACACCAACCGAAGAAACAATCCACATCCCGACCTCAAAAGAAGATCCAAGTAGGACTCTCTAGGTTGGGGTGGCAATCGAGAAACCTCTTCGGCCTCAGCTGGTAAGTTGTTTACTCAAAAATTTAGACATATTCACATGGTCCGCGGTAGAGATACCTAGAATAGATGCAAAGGTAATAACTCACAAATTAAATATTGATCCTATAGTCAGGCCCGTTAGGCAGAAGAAATGCAACCTTGCCCCGGAATGCTGGAGGATAGTCGACGAGGAGGTCAGAAAACTTCTCATAGCTGATTTTATCAGGGAGGTCCATTATCCGAGTTGGGTAGCTAACCCCGTTTTGATAAAAAAGGCCAACGGCAAAAGGCGCATGTGCATTGACTATACCGACCTAAATTGAGCTTGCCCGAAGGATTGTTTCCCACTCCCTAAGATCGACCGTCTAGTGGACGCGACCTCAGGGCACGAGTTGCTAAGTTTTCTAATCGCGTACTCGGGTTATAATCAGATCAAGATGGACCCTACTGATGAAGAAAAAACGGCCTTCATTACCAAACTAGGCCTTTACTGTTACAAGGTCATGCCTTTTGACTGAAGAACACCGGGGAAACCTACCAAAGACTTGTGAACCGAATTTTTGAGCCGTTGATCGGCGACAAGGTTGAATGCTATGTAGACAATATGGTTGTCAAAACCAGATTTTCAAATTGCTTGACAAGTGACTTGCAATGTGTTTTTGAAATTTTACATAAATACAATATGAAATTAAATCCTAACAAATGTGTCTTCAATGTCACCTCGGGCAAATTCCTAGGTTACATAGTTAACCGACGTGGTATTGAAGCCAACCCTGAAAAAATAAAATCCATCCTGGATATGGAGGCACCTCGCAAGTTGAAAGAGGTTCAGAGGCTAAATGGCCGCATAGCTGCACTAAGCCGCTTCATATCCAAGTCAGCAGATTGCTGCCTACCCTTCTTCAAGGCAATTAAGAAAAGTAGAGACTTTGAATGGATCGAAGAATGCCAGCTCGCCTTCGACGAGCTGAAAAAATACTTAGCTAGTATCCTGGTTCTAACCCGACTTGAGGAGGGAGAGGTTTTGAAGTTGTACCTCTCCGCAAGTGATGAAGTAGTCAGCTCGGTACTAATAAAGGAGGTAGATTGGGTTCAATGACCCATCTACTACATCAGTAAGGTTTTGTAGGGCATAGAAACAAGATACCCAGAGATCAAGAAACTGGCGTACGCATTGGTCATCGCATCTCTGAAACTTCGACCATACTTCCAAGCCCATTCCATAGTCGTCCTCACCAACAAACCTTTGAGGCAAGTCTTACTTAAACCCGAGGTCTCTGGCAGACTGACGAAATGGGCCATCAAACTCAGTAAGTACAACATCCAGTACGAGCCTCGAACGGCGATTAAGGCCCAAGCCTTAGCTGACTTTGTTGCAAAATGCACCTTCAGCACCGCAGTCCCTGAATTAATCGAGCCCAAACATAGAGAAGAAGTTTCAACCAGTGCGGCACCAATCCCAGTTAGAGCAAGGCCAATTTGGGACGAGGAGCCCTGGATCCTCCAAGTAGATGGCTCATCAAATCAGCAAGGAAGTGCGATTGGAGTTATTTTGTACAGACCAAGCATGGTAAAGCTAGAGTACGCACTTCGGTTCGAATTCGCGGTATCCAATAATGAAGCAGAGCACGAAGCACTAATAACTGGGCTCGCTCTAGCAAACGAGGTACAAGAAAAACACGTTGTTATCTGCCACGACTCTTAGCTCGTGGTTAACCAGGTCACTGGAGACTATGAAGCTCGCGACCCCACCATAGATGCTTATCTCGCCAAAGTCAGGAAAGTTCTATGTGGCTTCTAGTCATACTTCATCAAGCAGATTTTGAGGTCCGAGAATACTGAGGCCGATGTCTTATCCCGATTAGCAAGCGCCAATACCATGTATATAGAGAACCTACCTCGGCCCATCATTCTCGGGGGGGGCAGAAGAAGTCGCTCCTGTTGCACAAATAGAGTCAAGTTGGATTGACCCACTCGCAAGCTACCTACTTCACGGGATCCTCCTTGCAGATCGCAACGTAGCCAGAAGGGTAGAGCGACAGGCAGCCAAGTACATCATTATAGACAGACGGCTGTACCGAAGGTCCTACATGCTCCCCTACTTGCGGTACTTGCAACCCTTAGAGGCTGAGCTCGTTCTCCATGACACTCATGAAGGACTGTATGGCGCACACTTGGGGTAGGGCTCTCACTCAGAAAGCACTACGACTGTGGTACTACTGACCCACAATGAAGGTGGATGCACTTGAGCTCGTCAAGAGGTGGGATAAATGTCAAAAGCACACCAGCATCCACCACAAGCCTGCTGCTGACCTGAAGTACCTCACTAGCCCAAGGCCCTTCGCACAGTGGGGAATCGACATCCTTGGACCATTCCTACCAGCAATAGGACAAAGGAAATTCCTGGTGGTAGCAGTGAATTACTTCACAAAGTGGGTGGAGGCAGAACCCCTGGCAACAGTCACAGCCCGAAGTGTACAAAACTTCTTTTGGAGGAAAATAATATGCCGCTTTGGACTACCTCGGGTGCTCATCTCTGACAACAGTAAGCAGTTCGAAGATATCAAGTTTCAGAACAAGTGTAACAAGATGGGGATACAGTAGAATTTCACTTCAGTAGCACACCCTCAAGCAAATGGGCAGGCGAAAGTCACAAACAGGGTTATACTCCGTGGACTGAAAGCCTGCTTAGCCTGAGCTAAGAGACTATGGGCAGATGAGCTGCCCAGTGTACTATGGGCCTATCGAACTATTGTGAAGACCGCCACGAGTGAAACCCCCTTCTGACTTCACTTATGGCACGGAGGTAGTAATCCTAGCTGAGATCGAGGTGTTGACGTTATGCCTAGAAGCGTATGACGAAGAGGTAAATGATGACAAGCTACATACCAACCTCAACCTAGTAGAAGAAGTATGGGACCTCACATACATCCGGACCGCAACCTACTAGCAAAGAGTGGCTTGGTACTATAATGCCCAGGTCAAGAAGCAGAACTTCTGCATCGGAGACCTGGTTCTTCACAAAGTTATGGTGCCTGAACCCAGCTTCCCGGTGAAGCCTCTTCAAGGCCTTCCTCTTCTTCCCTTTCTAGGAACTCTTTAAAAGGCTCTCAGCATCGACTTCAGGCATGGTAACAACAAGAACAAAAGAGTTAGTCACGAACTAAAAGGAATCTTAAACAAAAATCAAGGAGAAACCTACTAGGAGGGCTCAAACCAGCTCGCAACAGCTTCTCCTTGGCTAAGAAGTCTTTCATCTCGAGGTCAAGGTCCCTCCACGAGTTGATTACTGCCCTAGTCTCTATGTCCAAGCTCACCCCGGGGTCCTTAATAGCTACCCTCAAGTGGGCTGGAAAAGACCACCCTTCCGGATTCCGGATGATGAAGTATCTCCTTTTTCAGGCTAGAACCTTGTTTGGGCAGCCGAATAGGATTTTGAATCCAGGCCGGGGTGAGATATAGTAGCTTTGTCTAACGTCCCTGCGTAGATAGGCAGAGTTTCGCTTGATCACATAGATCAAGCTGAAGGTATCTAGGGATAGGGGTCAGTTGTATGCATGGAACAAGGAAATGGTGCCAACTATATTCCGAATAGAGTTTGGGTGTAGTTGGTCAATGGTAATGTTAAAAAACTTGACTACCTCTATCAGGAAGGGGTGAAACGGGAAGTGCAGCCCTGCCGTGAGCTGCTCCTCGGAAATATGAGCTCATGGTGATCATGAGCCCAAGGGTATTGACCTAAAGGAAGACTAAAGACTAAGTTATCAGGGAGATGATAGCAGGACACTAAGTACACTAACCTATCTAAGGTCAAAGTGGAAGGACCGAAGTCATCTAGATCCCAACCTTGGAAAGAAGAAGGGGGCCCTGACCTGGAGGGCAGACCCTCTTCCCGAGCCGAGATGGCTTGACTTCGGGATTAGAGGTTCCCTCTAAAGACTAGAGAGAGGAGGCACCCTGCCATGAGCTGACCTCCCCAACATGGATAATAACACCCTCCACCTCGCTAGAACTACCTAAGAGTCTATCTACACTAGAACTAGACATGATTGAAAAAGTAGAAAAGAACAGGAAGACACAGACTCACCGAAGAGAAGAATGACTTTGGAAAACATAAAGAAGACCGAGTCGGAAGACTCCGATGCGACATCGGGAGATCTCAATCACAGAAATTACGGCGGGAAGAATGAGTCATGGGTCCCCCTATTTATAGCCGCTATGTCCAAGAACTGACGGTCGAGATCAAAGCAATCCAACGACCCCAAAGGAAACTGGCTGCGTGATTCCCGACGATAAAATCAGTTTAGTGCGTTTTTTGACATCCGTGGAATTTACAGATCATGTGATTCATCTGGCCAGCTACCTGGGTTTTCCTGGTGGAGCCGGGTGGCCAAACAAATCCGACCCGTGATTCATCTGGCCAGCTACCTGGACTTCGAACCAAATATACTTGGCTCGTCATGAACTCCCCGCATTGGGTCAGGACCCCTAGCTCGGGGAGTGGGGGGCAATTGATGTATGGTGATTTGGTCTGACCTAGTAATAGGGGGACACGTGGACACGACCCAACTGAGCGGGCTTACAGCTCACTCATCGCGCCAGATCTGCAAGGGATCAATCTCGGATAACTGAACCACCTCGGAGAAAGCCCACGTCAGGACGAGTCCACCTCAGGACCAGATTACCTCGGTGCAAGGGCACCTCGGTACTGAAACACTTTGGCATTCACATTAGGTCGGGTCTGAAGAGCACAAGCTCGGGTGATGACCACCATGTGATTACTCCAAGGACCTCACCGTTGTATCCCGCATCTTACGGGATCATGCTCTGTAACGGCTAGTTTTATCTCACCCACCCCCCGGTTCAGATGGGAATGGGGAATTTCACCAGTTGGAGACATTACCCCCAACTAACACTGCAACGGATCCTGTCACAGCGAGAATCTAGGAACTACTCCACCAAACCCATGCCAACTCCAGTATATAAAGACCTCAACCCCCTAGGGGCCAAGATATGCGTAATCTCTGCTCTTCAACATTCTTACTCTCTTAAAGTTCTCATCAGCTTGCAACCAAGTATTAACTTAAGCATCGGAGCGACCTCATCGGGTGAGCCACCCCGAGTTCTCTGATTCTCCTTGTGCAGATCCATCAAGCCCGTCGTCAGTTGGGGGCCAAGTCACCTCCAGCTAGGTTCAGTCAGATTGCACTACATCAAAATTCTAAACTACATTTTAAATTCAGAAGTAAACTGATGCAGCCCAGTGATGGAATTCAATTTGACACTAAAAGGAAATAGGCTACACAGTTTTTTTATTTTGTAACTTAATAACAAGTTTTTGTTTTTATTTTAGGAAAGAAGAAATAGAGTACACAATGAAGAAGATATTTCTGCGTTTCTATTTAATTTTTTAATTCATACAATGTGTGAGACCTTTTGCTTTTGGAACTCAGAGAAACAAGCAGCAAGTAATGTTTGACACCCCCATACTACAGGTATTATTCTCTAATTAGGCTGATGGTCAGATACAACACTTAAAATTTAAAATTCTAAGGAGTAGGAAACTTTAAGCAAAACAAGATATTCATGATACATGTTTCGATAACATGGAAGCCAATTATCACCTTCCATCTCCAATGATATTATGGAGTATTGGTTGAGAAACATTGTTTGGGGAAGTGTCTGCGTTCACCATGGTAGTATCTGATGATGTCTTGAATTGGCTGTCAATTGACTTCCCCAAAGAATTCTCACTCAAAAAGCTACTGGTGATATCATTAAATTGCCAATCTGTTAAATAACTGGGTTTGGATGTGATGGTGCTCACTTCAATATCTCCTGAAAGCATGGCCACAACGCGTGACATGGAGGGGCGCAGTGCTGGTGAAGTCTGAGTGCATAACAGGGCTATTCCTATAAGTCGAAGAACTTCTCCTTCATCAAATTCACTTAATTTTGGATCAACAAATTCAAGCTCGTGGCTATTTTCATGTAGATTCCATACCTAAATGATCAAACAAAAATTGCAAACATTGGTAATGGATTATGTATGTTTAAGTGATGCAAACTTGAAAACTATAAATTTCATATTCCATTCATTCTTACCCATTCAAGAAGATAAATCTTCTCTGGAGCCAAGCTGGAGTCAGAATTTGGCCGCCCACTAATGATCTCTAGAGCGACAATTCCAAACCCAAACACATCAGCCTTCTCGGTTAGATGTCCACGCATAGCATACTCTGGTGCGAGATAGCCACTTCACAGACATTAACCGAAACTGAGGTTACTTAGTTATATAGATTTAGTATCATAAGTATAAATGGAAGGTAATTCAAGCTAGAAAATGATGCAAGTAAATGTTTTCATATGATGATTACATTGTTCCTGCAACTCTGGTGCTAATGTGGGTCTTCTTGTCATCATACAGCTTGGCCAAACCAAAATCTGAAATTTTGGGATTTAACTCAGCATCAAGTAGAATATTACTAGCCTTGACATCTCTGTGTACAATCCTAGGTCTTGACTCTTCATGAAGATAAGCTAGCCCTCTTGCAATTCCCAAGCATATCTCATAGCGAGTTCGCCAATCAAGATTCAAAGAAGTCTTCCCTGAAAACCAGAGGCACCATTTGGATATACATGATCTTTATAGCATCTAATGTGTTCCATATATATGAACAAATTTATGGAGTTTCAAGGTGAAAGAATAAATCTTGAAAAGGTTCATACCAAAAAGGGCTTGATCAAGGCTTTTGTTTTCAAGATACTCGTAGACCAAGAGACGCTTCTCTCCTTCAATGCAGCATCCATATAATCTGACAAGGTTACGTTGTTGGACTGCAGATATGGTAGCAATCTCTGTTACAAATTGACTTCTTCCTTGATGGGATGCTACTGAGAGTTGCTTCACAGCCACTACCCTCCCATCAAGAAGGGTACCCTGTAGAAACCATACAATTCAATTTGAGCTCTTTGTCAGTATATATGTATTCAATTTGAATGTGTTTGTATTTATGCACAAACTAACCCTGCGATTTGAGCTTTAAAGGAGAAATTAAGTCTTTTAATTATGATGTTATGTTATTCTGTAGTTCATTATAAGATTGGTAGATGAAATGCAACTTACCTTGTAAACTGGCCCGAAGCCCCCCTCTCCTAGCTTATTTTTCGAATGGAAGTCTTCTGTAGCATTTTTCAGTTCAGCATAACTGAATGTGTTTGATCTGGGACCTATTCCCATAAACTCTGCGAATAAACACAAAAATGTGGATTATAACTTTAATCAGGGGCTCTCCTATATATAGGATCAATGGCCTGCTCTAGGTTGTAGCTTGTCGAGCATCAAAATTGAGAAAATTTAGATTAGTTTGTCTTTCAGCATTTATACTAAAATCTAATTGAGTTAGATAGACAGTATAACAGCCAGAGAGAGATTTTTTGATCTTATTATTACTTGGGTATCACCTGAGGAGTGAGTCAAAAAATTAAAAAAGAAAAAGAAAAAAAGAAACCACCATTACCAATTTACCAGTTAACCAATGTTAAAATTAGAATATTTTACCTTCTTCTTCCTCATTGGCACTTGATCTTTTCCTTTTTAAGTAAAAAACTATAAAAACTGCCAGAAAGCTTGCAACTGAAACACCAACTACTAGTCCAACAATCAATCCTGTCTTTCCCTTACTTGTTGTGGTTGTTGGTGGAAGGCCACTTACAGTTGGTGTGAAGTCTGTCCAAGAAATCCATAATCAGTAATTTAAAAAAAAAATAAAAGAAGACTTGATTCTTTACATCCAAGAAATCCATAATCAATTCCAAATATTACCTGAAGTTACAGCCAGGGCAGAGATAGATGGTCCATAGTAACCTTGTTCAGGTATGCAGCAAGTACCTTTTCCAGCCCAGAAAAGATGAATTTCAAGAAAATTCTCAGACACATTTGCCTTAAAGTTTTTCTGAACAGCAAAATTCGAGGCTCCACCTGTCTCCTTCCTTATATCAAAGTCTTTTAATTCTCGATTCCCCTAAAAAATTAAGAACATAGTTTCAACAACCAAGAAAATCTCTCATAGAATCAAGTATATATACAAACTAAAAGCACATGCACATCGACAAACAGGCTTTTTGGTTTACTTCTGGTATTCTGTAAGATAAATTTGAGAAATTCAATGATTAAAATGAGCTCAAGATCCCAAAATAAAAATTATAGATTCTATTCTGACCATTTCTTTTAGTAAATGATTTGGGTTGTGGCCGAAAAACCTCAATAAGCTTTATGTATACTCCAGTAAATTAGAAATGAGTTGAAATAACAATGAGGGTTCCTGGAATTTAGGACATAAACCCACTATTATGTATACCTGTATATAAATGTCAAAAACACGCCTGCCAAGACTTTTCCAAGTTTCTGTGCTTGCATCATCGATTCCTGTCTCAGCAAACCAAAGGCTTACTGTGTAGACTCCATTTTCCAAACCTAGGCCATAGTATCTTAGTGATCCTGGAGATAGCCTTGATGTTTGGAAGAACTCAGAGGTTAAAATACCTGCACCTGAAATTTGTGATAAGGTCATTTGGAAATAACTTGGGGTATTTCTATCATTGAACAGTCCAACATTGCTAACTCCCCATTTTTGGGTATCTGTTACATAATATGATGCTGGTCCCAGAGTTTCATTTTCTCTTTCAAAAAGTCGACCAGCAGTAGATGCCATGGCTAGACCACCACACTTGATTGAAAAGTTTGCATCTGTCAAAACAAGTTGTCAATATCGAAGTTAGTTCCAATATAGGGCATAAGCATAAATATGAATCAACTAAATATAGGATAGACCTATCTTCCACTTGATTGAAAAGTTTGCATATGCATCACTGATGCTGAATGTTCATGAAATCAGATGTTCAAGGAAGAACCAAATGAATTGCTTGGAGGGGATTTTACTTGACTAGTAAGTGGGCATGTGCTTTGCTTGTGACAATTTTTGATGATGATGATGATGAAGATGATAATAAATAATATGTTTCCAAAATTTTCTACAATTATTTTATATTTTTTTGTCTATAAAAATTATTCTTATTTTTGTTTAATATTTTATTTTCAACATCAATAAAAACAACTATTATTTATCACACTTATTCTTATTTGATATGATTAATAGAAAATATTAGATAAGTGCCTAAATGCTTTTTACAAATTTCTATAATATTACATTATGCTTTTTTGTTTTTATCCTTTTTAATTTTTATTTAATTTTGATATCAAGGGTTCGCACATTTGACTCAAAAGGTTGAATTGTTGACCTACCACCATGGATTGGTTTTAAATATATAGTTTATTTTAACATATTAAGAATTATTTTCATTTATTACACTTATTTTTCTTTAATATATATATATTATTTTTTTGTATTTATTTCTATTTTAAAATATTTTTATTTCTTTATGTCATCATGGATTGACCCATTTGACCTAAATGGTTGAATTATATTGCTTACTTGTCACAAGGATGTAACAATAGTTCCATTTTTGGGTCAATTTTAAAAAGCATGTATTTTATGTTATTAAAAGTACTGGATATAAGTTTAATTAATAGAATTTATTGGTAAAATAAACTTAAACATGGAATTCAATGAGAGAATGAGAGTTAATACCCTAAAAATAAGACTTAATGAGAGGGAATTGAATGAAGAGAAATGGAATAGTTCAAATTACATTTTGTGCCTTCACAATTAAAGAAATACTAAATTCAAAAATAAGGATATTCTAGTCACGCGTAGGATTCAATGAATGATAATGGGAATTAATACTTTAAATATAAGATTTAATGAAATGGATTTGAATAAGAACAAAGTGATTATTCAAATTACATTTTAGTTCTTGCAATTAAATTGTGACCAAATTAAAAATTGAGTTATTTTAGTCAAACAGAAGTTCTACACTCATTCACAATTTTAATAGTAGAACAGATATAGGTTATATGGAAAAAGATGCTAAACTATAAAGATCAAAACTTTGTTTTGCATATAAAATGATTGGTTCTATTGCCTGTATCTTAGGTTCTTGACAACCATCCAATGAGGAATGCTATTAGTCATCTGTTGCTCATGAATTTAATGTGACACTCTCAAGGCTAAATGGCATTCCATGAATAAAATTAAAGCTTTACAAAAGTGCAGTTGCTTAAAGGACATTTTCACAATTATGGAATAAAAATATGAAACAACTACAACCTAAAGAAGAAATTCTGAGCATCATAATAGATATTGCCACAATTATATATTGGAGGGAAATATGAAAAAATTACAAGCTAAATAAGAAAGAAGATTGTACATACACAACAATAAATATGAAAATACTTACAACGTGGAGAACCTCTATTGCATGGAAAATTCCGTTGAAGGCAATCTATGCCTGGAGAAAGAGAACTGTATATACACAACGATAATTTTTGAGAATGAAGAAAGATTTCAATTTATACTAGAAAAAAGAAAAGAAAAATAGATAGGAAAGACAATGTAATCTATTTTCATTGTTTAAGAATGCTTTTGTATGGTTGAAAAATATAATAACTTACCTAGAATTTGAATCATCAAATACAAAATTGTTGGCAACCAAATTCCTGCAAATTTCACCACACAAGTAGCTTGCATTTAAAAGTATGGATGTATATACTTTTATTTTATATATTAGTGTAAGGGAAAACATACACAACATCATATTGAACTATACAATTTCTCACTATATAATAAAAAATAGAAAGAGGGCCTCTTTTATTAGAGCAATTATATATAAACATAATTCGTGTAAAAATAACACTATTACAAATGTAGACTTGAACGGTTTGGTCACGTGCATAGAAGTCCTTGTATAGCACCCATAATAAAAATGATCAATTACAAGTTGAAGGGACTAGAAAAGCTAGGGGTAGATCAAAAGGAGCATGGATTAAAGTAGTAGCAAATGATTTAAGTGCTTATAATTTAACAATAGATATAGCATTAAACAGAATTAATGGAATAAAACAAGCCGAAGGGGCTAAAATGGCTAGAGGTAGATAAAAAAAGGACGTGATTGAAATAGTAGCAAATTATTTAATTGCTCATAATTTAACAATGGATATAACATTAAACAAGATTAGAATAACTGAACCTATATAATTAGGATAAGACTTGAATGCTAATGTTGATGATATAAATATATTGCTGGTCGGGCCAGGCCTAAATATAAAACTTAGGCCCAAGCCCAAAATTTTGTGGGATGGGATTGGGCTAGGCCGGGCTACAAAATCACCCCTAATTCCTAGACCACTATATATTTATGTTGTAAATCTTGTAAATAATGGATGAACCATTTATAGTTCTTGAGTGCAACATTATAATTTATGTGCTTTCATAGTACTTAGTATTGTGAAACATGTTTCCTTACTATAACATTTGCATTTCATAGTAGTCATATGCAAACGACATGAGTCTAACTTCTTCATACATACAATTGTAAATCTTTGTTCACCCATGAAGGAAAGCTTCCTGATAATTGATTATAGGACAAATCACTGCATATAGAGCATATTAACATTTGTTAGTAATTACTTAAGTCATAAAAATAAAAACAAAAAAGTAGCTAAAAATGGTTGTGTATGAAATAAGCATCGCACATGTATAAAACTTTGACTCACCATTCAATGATATCTATTGAGATTTGCAAAAATAATAATAATAATAACAAACAGAAAAACCTAAGGTAGTCAAAATCAAAATGAATCATTTGTTTAGAAAATATAAATCAAAATTTAATATAACAGAAATACATCATTAAAACCTACATGCTGACAAGATTTCCACTGCTTTGAGGAGGAAGGGAACCAGAAAGGTTGTTGTTTCCAAGAAACCTAACCATAAATAACAAATACCATGAATTACAGATACATATATTGTTTTCTTTATATGGAAGGATGAAAAAAAAAAAGAGTTTCCATGCTACTTACAAGTAAGATAGAGAACTCAAATTGAATAAAGAGCTTGGAATCTCTCCTCTTAAATTATTGAAGCTTAAATCTCTGCAAGAAATATATGTGATTAAAAAAAATAGTTAGTGCAAATTATTCTTCATTTTACTTTACTTTATTCAAAAAAATAAAATTAAAAAATTTTCAACCATTTCGATTTTCCCCTATCTTTTATGCTAAATGAGTATAATGAATCACTATTGTAAAACAATTATCTATACAAACTACTAAAGAAAGTAGCAACTTACAATTTTTGCAAACTTTGAAGCTCTCCAATACTAGATGGAATAGTACCCGAAATCATATTATTTCTCAAAATCCTATATAAAACAGAAAATTATCTAAGTGAAATTGAATATAAAAAGGATAAATCTATGATGCGGAAAATATATGGTATGAAAGGAGTTTTCACCAATCAAAATCCATCCATGATTTTTGATAAATAGCACCTTATTTCCTACCACGTTTATGATTCAACTTTATTGGTCAGTTGTTTTTTAGATATCATATCTTTTCCACATAATAGTTGCACCCAAAAAAATTACATGTATCATTGAATGGATTAGAAAAGTCTCTTACAGTACAGTTAAGGCCTTCATGTCCTTAATGAAATCCAATGTCGAATTGGCATTAGATAATTCACTTATTCGCCTACATAATATCATACAATAGATAATCAGTATAATAATGAGTCTAAATTAAATTTAAATAACAAAAGAGAACTTACAAATCTGTTAATGAAGTCAAATTTGAATAACTTGATGGTATTGGACCTTCAAAAGAATTCCCTTGGAATCTCCTACATTACCAAATTTAATTTTATTAAGAAAAACCTTATTGAATGTAAATTTAGTGAAAACTATAACATAATAATCATGCTACAAGTTTGGGGGAGGGGGTTAGTCAATGTGCCAATTGATCAATTTTTTCATGTTCTTTCGCAATGTTCATGGAAAGTGTAAATTTTTTATCACTTTTCTAGGTAAATTTATCGACATAGGAGGAATACTGACCAAACTATTGTGAGACTGAAATGCCTCTACTACTACAAAAAAAAATAAAAAAATAAGGCTCTTTCCCAAGAAAAGAACACGAATAAATGCATTTACCTAAGTAAACAACTTCCCTAGGCCCAGAAAATGATTATGTGACAGCAAAACAAACAAAATGGTATCTTACAAAGTTTTGAGCTTTGTCCAATCCCCGATAAATTCAGGTAATTTGCCGGTGAAGTTGTTATCTGATGCCCACCTAACATCCAATTTTTTATGGAAATGTGAGATAAATAAATTATTTCTAAACATTAAAGATCAAAACCTTAAAAATTAAGTATGATCATAATCACAATGCCTTACAAAATCTGCATGTTTACTAGTTTAGCAAATGTTGCAGGAATTTCACCACTCACTCCAGAGCTATCTATGTAACTGACAAGTTAAAAAAAAAATAATATCATCAAATTAAACATCAATCCTTATATTTCTTTCCTTATGCTGTTTTTGATTTGAAGGAAAAGGTAGAGAAAGGAAGAAAATGGTAGAAAAACCTTTACAAACCTACTTACATTTGTTCAAGTTTGACTAAATTCCCGATTTCCGGAGGGAGTGGCCCAGAAAAGTTATTTGAACCAAAAGCCCTGTAGAAAACAAAATTAACAAAACAATGATATTTAGTATCAAATCATGGAACAAAAATAAAATAAAATCAATACAAAGAACTTGGGTGGCTAAAATTAATAAATTAGTACAATCAGCACTCTGAAGAAAAGTTTATAGTTGAAGTATATAAGATCTTCCACATCCATAACCTCAGGGCCCTATCTATCAAGGCATTTCCAACCTAACTAATGCTTAAAATAGATGAATTGGTGGACCAATGTAGGGCTGATTAAATATCATATAATATGTATTAGATATAATATATTTAGTTACATAGACCCAAAGCCCAGTTTGAGCGGGTCAGTGATTAGCCGTACAATAACACATCTTTTATTTGAGTCCGAATCTGTTCCTCACAAAATGCTTCTCAAACCAATCTCACAGCATGTTCTGGATGCAAATTAGGAATTTCTCCTATACTTGTATTTATTATTTATGGGGAGATGTTCCCAATACATTTTGGGGTGTAGTTGTGATGTCAGGTTGGTGTGAGGAGCAGATCCTAATTTCTTTTTATTCCAATGATGGCAGGAATAGCAATGCAGCGGGCACCCCTCCATGTTCCCACCATGTAGCCAAAATCTCCGGCAACACTCCTTCCCTGGGGTGGTGGGGCAGGAATTCAACCCCCCATATGGGGAGTCCCTGCCATTTCTCCCCCTCGAGGAAATCCCTAAAAATTACATTAAATCTAGGGAGTATTTTAGAAATAGAATTATGGAATCCTAGACTTTTGGGAATTTGGGGACAATAGAATTATAGAAACCCTAGATCACCTTCCATACTCAATGGTATATTAAAAATTAATGTTAAACCAGGGGCTATTTTAGTAATTTATCATTAAATTTGGGGGTGGGTTAGGAATTATATACAGACCTCATCCCTGATTCAAGGCAAAAAGAAAATTTTCTCATCTCTGCCTGTCCTCATTTAAGATTGGAAAAAACTTACTCTATTCGGGCATAATTGATTGAGGCCCTGATTTTATGGAAAAAATTATCATCCCTAAATGATGGATTCAAAGGGAGGGAGGGAGGAAGGTCCCTTTGAGTGCTTGGGTTGCGTTAAGACAAATGTTGCCAAGGTATAGCCTAAGCTTACTGAGTCTGTTCTTACTTCTTGGCATTTAAACACCAAACCTTAATTTCCATTATTGTTCATTTTTAAAAGAAAGGTTGATCTTACAGTAAACGCAAGTCTGTAAGTTTTCCAAGCTCGGCTGGGATGCTTCCGGACAATGCATTGATACCAAATGACCTAGCAAGAAAAATAAACAAGTAGTGTTACACACAAACAAAGCAATAAAGCCTTGTTTGGGATTTCTAGAAGACATTTTTCTTTTTCAAAAGCAAAAACCAGAAAATTGCTTGTTTTGGCTTTTGTTTCTCCAAATATCAGATTAATATGTGATTGAGATGGTCACATTAAAATTCCATTACCTTTATGCATGCTTCCATGGTTTTTGAACTGTTGTTGACCCGGATGGGGACTGTTCAGCTTGATAACCGTTCAAGCAACCGGTTCCATTTTACCCCAAACCTGGTCTCTGGCAAAAAACTGTTGAAAAGGTTAATGACTTGTTGACCTGGGCGGTCGAACCATCAATCCATTCAGCAGTTTTGGCCATTTTTAATTATTTTTGTCAAAATAAACTATTTATTCAAACTAGACGATCGTACCGTCCTCTCAAAAACCGGTGACCAGAAAAATTCCAGGCTGTTTTTTAAAACCATACATGCTTCAAATAATTGTTAAATGAATGTAGTAATATAATCCTAAAACTTTCCTTGTATCAAATTTTCAATAAAAAGGTTGACTTACAAGTATTGCATTGAAGATAAATTGCCAAGAAATGCGGGCATTGGACCTGTCAAGTAATTTTGATCCAGCTTCCTGCAAGAACAGTATTACAATAGCACTTAACAATAATGGTAACAACAAATGAATCAATTAGCAGCATCAGTACTGCTTAAACCTAAAAGTATTGTCCACGAATCCATTAGGCCTCAAAGTATTGTCCATGAATCCATTACCATAGAATAAATTAATCAATTCCATGAATACTATTCATATATTAATGTTTGATAGATTGATTAATATTTTACTATTTTTTTTCTTTTGTTTTTGCGTTGTAAACCTAAAAGGATACAATGTTGCACCCGGTTCAGTTTTACATCCATTTGTAATAATGATTTGCATTCTTATCTGATATAAAACTTGTAGTTTTCATTTCATTTATATTAATTGACAGTTTGGATTTTTCATCGGAAAAACGGATGCAAAACTTTTGTACAATATTCCTCGACCCCTCCTCAATTTTCTCTCATATAAAGTGGGACATCCTCTTGCTTCTTACTTCACTCCTAAACAAATAACTTTCACCCACCTCCATTCTCTTTCATATAACATGGAGTTCATATCATTTAACTCCATATTTTACTAATAATAAACAAATAAGTTAAATTTGAAAGAAACATAAACCAGAATGTATACTCAGTCTATTTGCACTCCCTGCATTATACCAAAGGCTCAGTTTGGAAAGAGTATAAATACATACAGTGCAAAACTCCTTCCAAACTGAGCCAAAGCAAAAGAAATTTGCACTGCAAACAAACTAAGCCAAACAATGAGAAAGCAACAAAGAAGGGAAACCCACACCAAGGGTTGGGGTATATATGTTGGATCATCAATATATGATAAGTGTTTTTGATGGAGTGTACACTGTCTTGGGCATGGGATGGGCTGGATATTTAGTAGATCTAATTAACTAATTTAAGTCCGGGTCTAAAAAATTTTTATGCGTTATTGGATCCAAATCCAACTAGGATACATATAGATAAATCCATATCTTTCCAGTTTAGTATAACTCAAACCAGATTCAATCCTATCTATCTATCTATCTATCTATATATATATATATAGATACTACCATTAAAAATAACAATCAGCTTGTGGAACTTTTCTTGATTAAAATGTACCTACTAATGAATTTGGTCTTTCTCAATTGTGAGGGCATAAAAATTGAATTATTATTTTTCACCTCATTCAATTCCCCATTAACTCCTATGTCTAAGGTATGAATTCATATTTTTCTCATCAATCAATTATACTAATTATATCTATATCCAAATACTATTAATAATAGAAAACCAATGTATTTTAAAGTCAACCCAATATGAAACCATTCTTTTGTCTAAGTGGTGGATTAACAATTCAACCATCTAGGTCAAATGGGTTGACCTATGATGTCATAGTTAAATAATAATTTTTTAAGATACAAATAAATACAAAAATTTAAAAAAAAAAGGTGGAAAATTTAGGCCCAAATCTGATATTTTTTATTAATTTAATTGTATTAAAGAAAAATAAGTATGATAAGTAAGAATTGTTTTTATTAATGATGAAATACAAAATTTAAAACTGACAAAAAAAACAAAATTGTTTTATTGTTTGGTGACAGGTCAATAGTTCAACCTTTCGGGTCAAATGTTTTAGCCCTTGATGTCATACTTGAATAATAAAACTCAAAAAAATATAAAACACCAAAAATGAAAAAAAATACATAAGCTTTGTGGAAAACAATTGGGTACATCTCTAATATTACATATTCATCATAATATATAAAAATAAGTGTGATAAATAATAATTATTTTTATATACATAAAAGTAAAAAAATTGAAAATTTTGCAAAAATATTATTCCTATTATTTTTATCATCTAAAATTGCCACATACAAAACATGTACTTATTGTTAGTAACATATAAATTCATAAACTCAACTTAAACTAGAATGATTAGAGTTCACCCCATGAGCAAGAAATGTTAATTTTACGTTCTACAAACAAACTCCTACACATCCATTTTTAAGGTATGCCATGTCAATAATCCAAACCCACTAAATATGGATATGATATAGGATCCCATATATACCCAACTAATACTTTAGGAAAACACATCGAATACCCGGATTAAAAGAATTTATACAGTATTGAGTCGAAACTCTCAGGCCCGATTCATTTAAATTTTAACAAATGCTCAACCCAAACCCATCCAAAAATTGATAATCGATGTTACAAAATAGTGCTCTATATATCTATATATATATATATTAAACTCAACGTGGTTGATGAACCATCAACTTCAAAGAGCGTGGAGCGTTGGAGACCACAAACCAAGAATGATTAAACAAGAAGATAAAGCTTACTAAAAGGTAGAGATTGAAAAGAAACCATACACGTTGGTGAGATAAGTCAAATTGGCCAGCTCGTCTGGTATCACCCCCTTCACATTCAACGCATATACTCTTCTGTCAAAGCAAACAAAACAAAATAAAGCTTGAGAGAGAACAATGTCCCGTTATGGGCCAAACGATTTGATTATGAATCGTACAAATAATCAATATATAGAATAAAAAGATATAAGATGATGTAAGTCTGATATAGTACCGTTTTTTTTCACAAACACCATACCATTGGCTGGACTGGATTCATTCCAAGAGGAGGGAGAGGGAATGACCATTTTCTCATATGGGAGAATGTCAGTTTCACCAGGAATGAAAACGGGATTTTGATTCCGTTCAACCAAATAATTAGAATCGAAATGAACCATTTCTTTTATTTTAAATCTTTATTGCCGAAAACCAAACAGGCCCTGACCCGGGCGTGTCGTGAAAAAACCAGCCGAATCATTCAAACCCGGTCGTGATGGTTGAATTTAGAGTCTTGGGAGAGAGAGAGAGGGAGAGAGGAACACGTACAGCTTTGTAATGTGGCAGGTGGTTCCGTTATTGTAATTACAGTCGCATCTGATCGCAGGGTTCTCGGGAGTGTTATCGATGTCAGTGGAATTGAGGGCTGCTCCGCTGCACGGTTCTCCACTGATATTCCACGAATTACCAGCTGAGATTTCCCATTGTCGGAAAATCGAGTTCAAAGCGCTCACTGTATCACAACATAAACACATGATGATCAAAACTAACGCACGCCGGGTTGCACACATTGCGAATTGAAGTGGAGGAATAGAATAGTGGATGTGGGTCCCGACTCCCGATTGCGAAAGGTGGCGACTATCGGACTATGTGATGTTTGGGCCCCACATGAGAGCTGCTGTTTGGTGGGTTAGGTAGTGAATGCGATTACTGCGTAAGAAATGCTAGGCTGAGTGCGTCATCACGGGGTGCTGTATCCCTTACGGAATCCACCAATTCGTACATGTAGCATTGTACGCCACAAATCTCAATGACCCGAACCCAGCGTCACCAATCCTACGGGCCACCACGAAAACATGATGTCACGTGATCATGGAAAGATCCAAGCTGGCATCCCGGTGGATTTTGTGATAGGTTTTACCTCATCGGACGGTTAGAGGTTATTTTATTAGTGGAGCCCAATCAAAATCAAAGCCCAAAACAGGATCTTGGTCGAGCTCTCGAGGTTGAACCGATCAGAGATCGGGTCGAGTAAGATCTGGTCAACCATGGCCGGAGTGAATTAATGTTTCGTGGATAGAGATGTGAGAACAGCTCTAGGTAAAAGATCCAAGGAGTTGGGATTTGACACATTATCAACTTGATCTGACACACATCATTTTGAAATTGAAGCCCACCATAAAAATGGAACTGTCATATATGAGATGTCCGGCATCAGATGCTGTTGATAGAGACAACCCTATACAACCTTAGTTGTGAAACTCTCAATCTTAACCAATATTTGGGTTGGGTTTGCCGTTCACTGTTTGTAACCATGATTTGTACTCCTATACCTGATATATCCATTTGCATTTATTGACAGTCCAAATTTTGCATCTCAAGACCTTCTCATATAAGGTGGAGACCCTGTCATCTTTGTTCCTACTCACTCCAAAACAAATAATTCTAAATCCTCCATTCTCTTTGGTATATATATATATATATATATATATATATATATATATATATAGTGAGAATCACATCATTAATTGGCTTCCTATTTTACTCTCACACAAAAGATGAAGCCAAATCTGAAGCAAGTAATCCAAAATTTACACCACTCTCATGCATTTACATTTTACACTAGTGCAAATGACAACCAAACGCAGTCTAAATATCTTAAACCCAATATCTAGATTGGATTGGATTGTTCAAAGCCTCAACCCTAACCGAACTTGGATGTTTTTCAACCCTAACCTGAACATCACTGTTCAAGTTGCAGCAAGAGTAAATCACGACGTCATGGGCAGACTCTAGATTCCAACCTAACAGAGAAGATAGGAAGGAACTTCTCATAAACGGTGTGAATCATCTGTCCACCCAAGGATAGGATTCAGGATATAGAAGGCATCCATTTGCATTTGCAGGAACTTCTCATCATGATTCTCACTATATATATATAGATAGATAGATATTACTCTCACACAAAAGATGAAGCCAAATCTGAAGCAAGTAATCCAAAATTTACACCACTCTCATGCATTTACATTTTAGACTAGTGCAAATGACAACCAAACGCAGTCTAAATATCTTAAACCCAATATCTAGATTGGATTGAATTGTTCAAAGCCTCAACCCTAACCGAACTTGGATGTTTTTCAACCCTAACCTGAACATCACCTGCTCAAGTTGCAGCAAGAGTAAATCACAACGTCATGGGCAGACTCTAGATTCCAATCTAACAGAAAAGATAGGAAGGAACTTCTCATAAATGGTGTGAATCATCTGTGCACCCAAGGATAGGATTCAGGATATAGAATTGCAGAGAACCCACAAAACCGACGGTATTTAACTACAAATTCTAGGAAAAGGTTTCCATATTGGGCATCTGAATTCTGAGAAGAAGAAAGAGATGAGATTGGAGATATCCTCTAAAGGGAACTGTTATGGACATGTGAGAGAGAGAGAGAGAGAGAGAGTACCTTCGATGGGATCTGTAGTAGCTTGAGCCTCAGACCAGACGATCAGGCAAAGGACGTAAATAAAGCAGAAACCAACTGTAAATGAAAATTTCGACATGTCCTGCTTGGTTCTCTCAGCTGTATGACTGTCACTGGTAGCAGAACTGAAAGGGAGGGAGAGGAGAGACGATAAGAGTTGTATTTCGTCTAGAATTTGGTCATCTTAATTTTGTTTATTTATTTATTTATATTAGATAGATAAGTTTGACCTTAAATATTTGAATTTGTCTAATGGAATCGATTTTACCAATTCCATGGGAGAATTGGAATTTTCTTAATATCAGTACAAATACAAATATGTAGAGTACAAAATCTTGTATTTTGTATGTATTTATACTATATATATTAATATTTATATTCTTTCCAAACTGATCTTAAGGCTGTGTTTGATGGCAATGCAAAAAAATTTACACTGATCCAAAATCATGGCAGTGCAAATGATTTGAATGTAAATTCTGAGCTATTTTTATTTCAAATTTTAACTTATTTTGTTTGGTTGCAGTACAAATGAACTAAATTAAGGCATGAAGCAAAATAAAGTTAAATCCAAAATAAAATTAAACAAGAATTTGCATTTTTTACATTTGCACTCCCATGCATTTATACCAGTGCAAATAAAATTGTACTTCAACCAAACAAAGCCTTAAGTCTCAGTTTGTAAGAAATACAAATATTTAGAGTGTAAAACCTTGTATTTTATATTAATTTGTATATTATATATATACACATATATGTATGTATACAATTTACCAAAACATCACCCATTAAATTGGGATGAACATTAAAGATTTATTGGGCAATGGGCAAAGTATGCTTAGAATATTTAAACCCACTAACATGGGTAGGAATATTTTATTCACTCAAATTGAATGTGAGAAACCCAAAAAGTTCTGGAAAAGAAGCATAAAAAAAACACCCATCTTTCTCTCTCTCTCTCTTTCTCTCTCTTTCTTTCTTTTCTCTTATATTAACGTGGCCCAGCGAAAGAGCGCTTGTATGAAGGCTTTGAGTAGTATTAGATCCCATGTGGGAGGACTAAGCTGAAGATTCAACTAAGCTGGTTCGGCTGCTTTGAAGCACTCTATATAAGGCTGAGGTGCAGTTCAAAATTAATGACTGAGCTAATTTTGACTCTTAAATTTTCACCAAACATGGCTTATAGACTATTTATGCAGAACTCATCTTCAAAAGCCAAAAGCTGCTGCACTTCAGTCCTCCCCAAACAGGCACTAAGGGTTCGAGATTATTGTTAAATTCAATGAGATCAACTGAAAATAGTGTGAATGGTAGTTTACTAGATTGTGGTTATTATTTATATTCAAGTATGAAAGTTACAACTCACAAACCAAAAAGATCTTCAATGGTCTTGGGTTTTCAGATAATTGTAAGGGGAAGGAATACTTGAATTCAATTTCAAAGGATGCATCTGAAGAAGGCTCTAACCAGGTTGCCTTTCTTGAAAAGGTCTGGTGGCATGACTGATTTTGGTGAATTAAGTTGGTTGGGTGGAAAGCATTTGGTTGCTTCCAATTAAAGTTTTAGAAAATTCAAAAGTGAGAAGAGCTCAGCTCAAGAAAAAGATGTTTTCCAGCTACTAATTTTTAAATAAATAACCAACAAAGCTTGCTATTTTTTCTGGTTAAATAAAGAGCACGGCATCTGACATCAAGAGTGGGAGATATTGGACATGAACAATTACTGGACCCAGCTGCCACCCAGCTGCCACTCAGTTCAAGAGTGTAAATACAAATATTTAAAGTGCACATACAAGGTTTGGATACAAAGTTTTACACTGTATATATGAGCTTCAATTTGGGAGAAGTACAAATACAAATATGTATAGTATAAATACATACAAAATAATATAAAATGCAAGGTTTTTCACCCTATATATTTGTATCTGTGCTGCTTCCAAACTGATCCTGAATGACAAACTACATCCAAAAGAATGAAATCCGTTGTGTAACATGTCAGCACAAATTCCCTATCTAAAAAATCCAAAGACAAAAAAATGATGACAAATATCAAATCATTGATATTTAATTAGTAAAATGGGATACAAACCTCTGAGACTTAATTTCTTTACAATAAGAAAACCTTTGATTCTTTTCTTTAAAGATTCAATCTGAGGGCTTGAAAAGCTTGTTCTTTGATCAATTTGAAAGTATGCACAATCTAAAATATTCTTTAAAGTGTGCACAATCTTCTTTGATCAATTTTTTATCTGAAAAGCTGATGCAAAATTTTTGCACTATCTTCCTCGATCCTTCCTCAATTTTCTCTCATATAAAGTGGGACAATGCCTTCTTCTTACCTCACTCCCAAACAAATAACCCTCCCCCCTATCTCCACGCTTCATTCTCTTTCACATAAGATAGAGACCATATTATTTTACTTCTCAAAGATAAATAAGTTAATTTTGAAACAAACAAAAATCAGAATTTACACTCAGCCTACTTGTACTTCTTGCATTACAACAAAGGCTAAGATTGGAAGGAGTACAAATACAAATATGTAGAGTGCAAAACCTTGTTTTTTATATTATTTTGTATGTATTTATACTATATATATTTATATTTGTACTCTTTTGGTCTTTCCAAACTGAATCAAAGCAAAAGAAGTTTGCAAAACCCACACCAAGAAGGTTGCGGTATACGTGTTAAACCATCACTAGTTGGATGTCTTTTTGATGTTGTGTCTACTATCTAGGCCATGGGGTTGGCTGGATATGTAGTGGATCTAACTAAATTTTCAAGTCCGAGCCTAAAAACTTTTATGCCTTATTGGATCCAAATCCAACTAGGATCCATCTGGATAAACCCGTATATTGCATTTTAGTATAACTCAAACCAGATCCAATCTTATCTATATCTATACTACTATTAAAATAATGAGATTGTGGGACTTTTCTCATCTAAAATATCCTCATTGTCAAATTTGATATTTCTTAATTACAAACACAAAATGTAATTGAACTACTATTTTCATATCATTCAGTTCCTTTAATTAAATCTTATATCTAAGGTATAAATTTCCATTATCTCCCCTTAAATCCTATATTTAAGGTTTTTTTTTTATCAACAATCAATTCTACTATTTAGATCTATATCCAATAATTTTAATAATAGAAAACCCATGCATTTTAAAGTTAACACAAAAATGAAGCTTTTCTTTTGTCCAAGTGGTGGATTAGCAATTCAACCATCCGGGTCAAATGGGTCAACCTATGATGTCATAGGACAATAATAATTTTTTAAGACAGAAATAGATACAAAAATTACAAAAGGAAATTGTGAAAAAATTTAGGTCCAACTCTAATGTTTTACATTAATCACATTAAAGAAAAATAAGTCTGATAAATAAAAATTGTTTTTATTGATGATAAAAATGAAACACAAAATTTAAAACCGAAACAAAACAAAATTGTTCTCCTATTTGATGAGAGGTCAACAATTCAACCTTTTGGGTAAAATGTCTTAGCCCTTGATGTCATAATTAAATAATAAAACTTAGAAAAAAGATAAAACACAAATAAATGAAAAAAATATAGAAAAAAAAAAGACTGTAGAAAATAATTGGGCATGTATCTAATATTGTATATATTCATCATAATAAATAAAAATAAGTATGAAAAATAATAATCATTTTTATATACATAGAAGAAAAATAAAAAAAATAGAAATATATTATTACTGTTATTATTATCATTAACTCAGGTTGAATGTTGATATTGGTTGTGCTTAGTGCCATGACTATTTCAACATAAAACGTGTTGGATTAATCAAAATTGGTGAGAGATATGTATTGTCTCATCACACATGAGAGCCATTTAAATTAGAATGATTAGATTTCACCCCATGAGCAAGAAATGTCAATTTTACATTTCTACATACAGTCTTCCACACATCCATTTTTAAGGTATGCCATTTCAATAACCCAAACCCGCTAATATATATGTATACCAGCACATGTTGAATACCCGAATTAAAAGAATTTATACAGTATCGAGCCTGGTTTCTCAGCCCGGTACATTCAAATTTTAGCAAAATGAAAACCCAAACCCACCCAAGAAGTTGCAGCTCTAAACCCACATATTTTATTTGGTAGTTTATTTAGGCATGCATGTATGAATACACATTTCCTGTGATGGAGGGGCGGAGCCAAAAATTTTTTGTGAGGGGTTAAAACTTGAAGTGAAGAATTCTGGACTATAGGGGGGACCATGTCTCTCCTGGGTTCCCCCTGGCTCCGCCCCTGCTGCTGTGATGTGCAGGATAAACCCGAGACCTCCAGTGATTTTGGTGAAAAAGACAAAACATTACGTCGGATTAAAAGCACTGGCGCATTCAAAATTAGTGTCTTGGGCTTCTCGGGTCGCAGGAAATGTGCTCTCTGCATGTATGTACCCTGAAAGGAGACCCGGATGTCTTCATCACATATGGCGCCTTACACTGACCAGGTATATCCCACCGTGTATTGAGAATATTTCTCATACATAATGTGTTATTATTTACAGGAGATGTACTCAATGCACGATGGGGTGTGCCTCTGAGATCGTTGTGAGGTGCAGATCCCAATTCCCCTGAAAGTAGTTGTTGCATGTGTACCCTGAAAGACTGACATTTCAGGTCAAGAAAATGATATCTCATGTCTTGAACGGCAGTTAAGAAACCTTTAAGGGTTGCGGAGTAAAACCACTCCATATACTTTTTTTTTTTTTTAATTTCATTAAATGATATAAAGGGAAAAATTGCTTAGTAGTTTAAGATAGAGCTAAGAGATTTGACGTTATTATTAATTGATTTAGGCTCAAGTCATATTGTAAATGCTAATAAACGTTTTTTAGTAGAAAACGTTGGGATCAAGAGGTTTAACAGGTGGGACAGGTTTAACAGGTTTAGAAAATTAATTGAGAGGAAAGGTTATACGGGTTTGAGACAGGTTTAGAATTAGGGATACATAAACGGGTTCAGAAATTGATAGAGAAATTTGCATAAATACCCTACTTGTTGACATTCTTACAAGACATAATAATTTCTTAAATCAAACCAAACTGTTTTATTACAGTTTGGTGCAGTTTCTAATACATTTTGGGCCATTTTATTGGGCTTAATATTGTCTTTTAGTCATCATAAAAATCATTGTAATTGATAATCTATGTAACATCAATTTGATTAGAATGAGAGTGTTTCGAGAGTTTATTTCATTATATATTATATATGTTATACTACTAATTTAATATATAACATATAATATTATATATGTTAAAATACATACATACATATATATGGTTTACGGTTTAGTTTGGTTTTAAAATTAAAAAACCAAACCAAACCATACTAAATCTAGACCACATCGAATTGCAAATTGCGAATTATGGTTTGGTTGAATTCGGTTTGGCAATCTGGACCGTATAATGAAGACTCCTATTGAGATAACTATAACCGTAGAAGTGTAAAATGTCTTTGAGCAAAATATGTTAGCCAACAACACTAATCTATATATTTATATAATGTATAATAATTGATAAAATGAAAGCATAGTTAAATAAATATAATTCATTTAAAATAATTATATTAGTATTAAAACTTAAAAATAGTAAAACTATAATTTAAATAATTCTAATTGAAAATTAATATTAATTTATACAAATCATATTGAATATTGGGTATTTCCGTGCATCACACAGGGCCCATTAATAAATAAAATATATAAATAAATTATACTCTCAAGGTGGTTCATGAACCATCAACTTCATAGGGCGTGGAGCGAGGGAGACCACAAACCAAAAGTGATTAAACGGGAAGATAAAAGCTTACTAAAGGTAGATTGAAAAGAAACCATACAAGTTGGTGAGAAAAGTCAAATTGGCCATCACCCCCTTCACATTCAAAGCAAACAAAACAATATAAAGCCAGAGAGAGAGAAACAATATTAATGTAAGACTGAATCCAATACAAGACGGAATGTGTAAAATAGTTTGATTGTGAATCATACAAATAATCAATATATAATACATTAAAGAGATATTGTTGTTTTTTTCAAATGGAACCAAATACCTCCAAACATTGCTATTTTCTAAAAAAACACCATACCATCGGAGAAATAACAATACAACCAAACACTACCATAAATAAGAACAAATAACATGATGAATTAATGTAATATATCAACATATATAACAAAGTATATGTTTGATTTTGCGGGCATTTATTCTTGGGTGTTTATTGCTTTAAATGTTTATTTTAATAACTTTACTTTAAATGTTTCTTGTTTTTATTGTTTGGTTGAGTATAACTTTAAATGTTTTTTTTTTTTATTTTTTTTTACTTTTTAACTCGGATTAGCATCCCATAAAATATGCCACATAAGTATTTCATTTCAAAAAATGTTTGGGCATTTGGGGAAATAAGAATTTAACGTTTTCCCAAATGCCTCATGCACATAAATCTGGGCATTTATGCTTTTTAGTGTTTATTTGATAAATAATGAAACCAAAGAATGGTTTCATGCTCAATAAACACAAACACCTATGTGGCACTGATGTGGTAGCGTTTTTTCAATAAACTTCAATGGAACCAAACATCCCCAAAAAGACCATATAAGTTAAAATTTTCTTGGTATTCGAAAATTTGTAATAATTTAAGCTTTACTTGGTTTGAAGGAAAATGAAGGAAAACCGATAAAAGGTTTGTAGCATGGTTTTGAAAGCCAGACTGGACTGGATGGTAAGACTGGTTGACTCAAGAATTATTTAGGAAACTGTTTCCATTTCATCCTAAAATTATTGGTCGAGCTCTCGAGGTTGAACCGATTAGAGATCGGGTGGAATTTGATCCGGTTCAATTGTGAGCTCAGATATTTCCCTTTATCATTCATGCGGAAATGTTATCCATACAAGACGGTAATGTCTTGTGGATAAGGATGTTGAAAGAATTGGTGGGAAGACTTGTTCACAGGTCAATTTTACGCTGTATCTAGTTCGGGCTTCAGGTTGGGCGCATTAAAATTTCAGCAAAAGCCAAACTTGACCTCAGCCCATGATCTGGTCTATTTGTGGATAGTAGAGGGTGGAGTTAGGTTGGAGTCGGATTCTTTTATTCACTTGTCTTTTTGGTTATCTGTTTGTTTGTAACTATGATTTGTATTTCTATTTGATACAAAATTGTACTTTTGTTCTTTCTACCTCAATTCTCTCTCATATAGATGGGAGACAGAAAATGTAATCATCTTTGTTCCTATTCACTCCAAGGGAAAGTCAATCAATGGTTTTAACCGTTGAAGTCTTTTTTATGTAAACATCGATTATTGATGGAAATGCAAATCAATAACAGTGGAATTTTACACCAATCCATATTTACATCTAAAACAAACACATGCAAATGCAAATCAATAATAGAGTTTTATGTCAATTTACATTTACACCAACATAAAACTCTATTATTGACTCGCATTTGCATGTATTTGTTTTCAGTGTAAATACGGATTGGTGTAAAATTAAACATTCTCATCAGTTGACTTTTCCATCTATAATCGATGTTTACATAAAAAAGACTTCAACAGTCCACTAAAAGCATTGATTGAGTTTTCCATCAAAAACAAAGTCAGCAAAAACAAATAAAATTCTGAGCTCATCATCCTCTCAAGGGAACTATTATGAACGAGAGAGAGAATACCTTGAATGGGGTCTGTAATTGCTTGAGCCTCATAGCAGACAATCAGGCAAAGGATGTAAATATTAAATAAAGCTGAAACTAACGGTGTATGAAAATTTCGACATGTCAGCAGCTGAGAGAGAGAAGATAATAAGGTCGTGATTACGTCTTCAATTTGGTGGTCTTAAATTTGTTTATTTATTTATTTATTTATTTTAAGTAAAAAAGTTTGACTCTTTCTTTTATTTTAAAGAAGGGGGCAGAAAATATTTCTTGGAATTCTCATTATAGAACTAAATTCTACTCTACTGTTGAGATTTGGGACAATTTGGGAGGGTAAAAGCTTGGATCCAAGTGCCCATAACTTGATAGTGTTGTTCATGGGTCGGGTTGGGTCGGTTTATTGTGGTTTTTCTAACCGACCTGACCTAGTCGGGTTATTTGAAATAGAAACTAAAACCGACCTAGTGTTAAGCAAAACCGACCTAGTCGGTTTGAGTCGGGTTGGGTCAGTTTGGGTTGGTTTTGATTCTAAGTTCATCCCTGTGATAAAATCTTGTTAATTTTAAAAGCAGTCATAAATTGAACATCATTTCAGTCATCTCCTATGATAAAATTTAAATGAAAAGTTAATCACAAAAGTTGTTCATTAATCACTATTCACTAATCCAAAATTTCTTGCAACCATTCAAAAACTAGGTGGCCTAATGGGCTTTAGAACTTCATGTTTGAACTAGGAACTAAGTCGGTTTGGTTCGGATCGGTTTCGATTTTCTTGTGTGAAAATTGAAACCGACCCGAATCATCAGTTTAGGAATTTGCACAACCCGAAACCGACCCGTGCTGATGAAAACCCAACCGACTCGGGTTGGATCGGTCCGGGTTGATCAATTTGATCGGGTTGGGCCTTCTTATGAACAGCCCTAAACTTGCCATATGTCTAATTTTAGGATGATCAGAATCCTATTAAATTGGGTTCAACATTCAAGTTTATTGGTCAATAGCCAACATATGCTTGGATTATTTAAACCCAATAACATGGGTAGGAATTTTTTATTCACTCAAATTGAATGTGAGAGAACCAAAAAAACATCTTTCTCTCTCTTTCCCCCTGTGTGTATTTATCTATCCTTTCATTTACTGCTTCAAGCGGGCAACAAGATGACTCCGAGTGGCCTAGACCTGAATATTCCATTATGGGAGATTCAAGCATAAGAAACTCTTAATTTGAGATTAGCAATAGATTTGATGTAGGTGCATATAGCAGGCCCAATGACATAGGCGCACATGGCAGCCTAAGATGGCGACATGTGGTGTGCACCGGAATGCATCCTGGCCGTTCGCTGGTAATAAATTCTAGGTATGTTCAAGTATAAATAAGTGGTGTCACTCCTTGGGTAAGCTATTTTGGCTTTTACTACTTTAAACTCCCTAGCTCTCTGGTGATCTCGTCTGAGCTTTTTCTACTCAGGCCTCGTCCAAACCCTCACTATGCTCTTACTAACTTGACCTTTGGAGTCACTGCCCCTAGGATAACATACGGGGCCTTTGATATCTTCCTTTGCACACAGGTCGGATCTTGAACCCCTTGGCTCTATCAGCCCTCGAGCTTAGCTAGCCCTCGTCTATGGAAGAAAAATTACATTGTTGCCCTCGGCTCATCTTAGGCAACAACAAGATACATGGAACTATTGGAACAAGGTTGGATAAGAAGCTCCTAACATGGGGAGCCCAACTATAGCTGATTGCTTTGATGTCCATTTGAAGACATCTTCCGTTGGTCATAGAGTGATGGAAGCAGATAACATATCAAGTGTGGGTGGTAGGAAGTGTACATGGATACTACTACTAATAATAAAGTGAGGATAAAAATGTAAGATTTAAAAGAGAATAATTTAATTGTAGGATATCAAATGAAATTTGAAAGAAAATAATTTAATTGTAAAATTAGAGTAGAAAACCACTAATAGCAAATAAGGTTAGAGAAGTAAAAGAAAAAGAAGAAAATTGGGCTTATCGGCTAAAGCATGTCTAGGACACTATCCTTAGGGCTGAGTTTGGAAGGAGTACAAATGCAAATATGTAGAGTGCAAAACCTTATATTTTATATTATTTTGTATGTATTTGCACTGTACATATTTGCATTTGTACTGCTTCCAAACTGAGCCTAAGAAAAATTTCATCTTCTCTAGATCAAGTATAGTGCATACAGCATGAGAGGAAGGTGTTTAGCCCACATGGGCATTTTAGTCCTTTGATGTAATCAGGTATTCCCTTGTTAAGAATCACTTAACAAGGGCATTTTTGTAATTTCAGCATGCTTAATGAATAGAACTACAGTGCAGGTTGAGAGGGTATTCCTTCCTTGAAACCCACTTTTCTTCTTCCTCCTACTTTGTTCTTACTTTCTACTATGTACAGGTTTCCCATCCTTTTTCTTCCTTAAAGTAGTGTTGTGTGTGTTGAGTCTCAAATGTCCTTGGGTATATATATAAACCCAATAGCAATTTGTTAAAAAGGTACTAAACAAAGAAAAAACCCCTATGAAAGGTTACTAAGATTAAAATAAGAAAAATACTTTATAAGAAATAGGTTCTAAATGAAGGGCTGCTAATTTCGAAATGAAAAATCACTAATTTAAAAAAAAAAAAAAGATATGTTTAAAGGACACTTTCAAATGAAGAGGCACTTCAAAATGAAAGGATGCTAATTTAAATTTAAAGACATGTTTAAAGAAACTTTAACCGAAAGACACTTTAAATTGAAAAGTCATTTAGAATAAGAAAGGACACTTAGTGAGAAAATAAAGACAAAAATACCCCTACAAAACTTTTGAATCACATACACTAAAAATAAAAGAAATGCAACATGGGCAACCCTTTCCTAGTTCATTTAGGGGACAAGATTTGGCTCATGTTCATGACAAAGGTTTGTATATTGTTCAGAAGGAACTATACCTCAGTTCCAAATGTGAGGTACATGGGCATGATCTGAGTTTTTTTCATCAGTTTTGGATGATTACTATTAAAAATAGTAACTTATTAGATACACATGCTGGGATTGTGTTCGAGTAATGGCAAGAAGGTTGGCCCCTTTGAAGATAGAGGAGGTAGATTCTCATGTTTCAAAAAAGGGTGTATAAATCAACCACTTATGTATACCAGTTGCAAGCAGTTGGAAAGGAGACTTTTCATAGAGAGAGTTTATTTGGCACATATGACTTTGATGTTGATTTTGCTAAAGGAGTAACATGTAACATTTCTTACTACTCTGTCATGGGAAAAGAAATTTAGAGAGGATAGAGGTTGGGTTTTTCATCACTTTATGAGAACATTAGAGAGGATAGGAGTTGGGTTTTTCATCACTTTGGCTTTGGTACCAGAGGAATGACTAAGGATGTAAGTATGATTTTTCTGGTTTCTTTTTTGGTAAAATTAATTTCTGATCATATTAGTTATATAATTTGCAATGGTAATTAGTTAGTCAAGGGTTTTAAATTCTTTTGGCTTGTTATGATATTGTAACTTACAATTTCACCAGACTTTGAAGTTATTTTCACACTTAATGTACTCAAAGGAGGAGGTGCAAATAGCTAATTCAACTTGCTAGAGATGAGAAGTTGTTGGCAGAACGATGGGCTTAGATGCGAAGGCAACAGTAGAATTGATGCAGATCAATACTTCAGAATGATCCTCAGTCCAAACACAGGTGCACTGTTCAGTCCTACTAACTTAGCATGTTCTCCATATCATATTAGTCATGGTGGTTCTCCTCCCATATATTGTAATGACACATCCAACTTTCCATATGAGGCTAACCATAGTTACTGTGCAACTAACAATGCTAAACACCTTGAAGAGCCATACCAAATATGCAGCCCTTACGGCAATCCAATGCCACGGGATATTATTAAGATACCACCTCATCCAGTTTGGGAATCATATGGATTCTGGAAGAAGCAAGGAGATGAATGGATCAGTGATTTAAGGAAGTGGAAGCTTAGGGCTGGATAATTGGCCTTCACATTACCTTTCTATCAGGATCCAGGGACTGTGCTTATAGACAGATCTTGGGACTCTATTGGCATTGTTACAGAAGTTTATATGAACTATGAAGTCTTCAAATGGGCAGCTAGTCCATATGAACTATGAAGTCTTCAAATGGGTTTCCTATGGCCAGCCTGGTCTGCTTCTTCTGGATTGGTCTGGCTCCTTTTGATGGAGCCAGTCTTTATGGTCTAGATAAAAATAACGAAAGAAACAAATAAAAAAGAAATCAGATTAAGCTAGGCCTGATTCAATAGTTTATTATAGTGGCAATATAATTATATCTGTGCTCAGATTAGACCTGCTTTTCCCCTTTTTTCCTTTCATTTTCTTTACTAATTCCTTTTTGTTACTAATTTGCTTTACATAAGATTCTCTGTTTTCTCTCTTTCTTTACTTATGATGATTTGCTTGAATTTTCTGATCTAGGTGAACTTAAAATAATACTCTGTTTCCTTAGTATTTCTTCTTTGTAGTATATAGTTGGAAGAATGATTTATTAGAATGGAAAAAATGGACTTTCTTCAATTTATTTTTTGTATATATTCGGCCATTTCTGTGGTTTGTTAAGGGTGTGTAAATTACTAAGATCTCATTAGGAATCTATGTAATTTTACGGAGGAAACTTTCTTTTTTTCCAATACTCATGCATTGATGTTGAAGTTAAAATGTCCTTACAGTTCACATTGGAAGTAGTACATTTATTGTAAGCAAGACAGTAAGTAAAACATTGTTAGAGAGTAAAACCTATTCAATGACTCACTTAACAGCTTAAGCTTTTAGGTTGAATAGTTCTTTGAGATGGTATCAGATCCACTTTGACCAAGTGGCCTATTGTTCGATTCTAGTCACCCCATTATAATTAATTAAGTTTCAGCACAAGGTATGGGTGGACCTGTGCTGTCCACACTTCAAGCCCAATGGGCTTTCGTGTGAGGGGGCATGTTAGAAAATAAAACATATTCAAGGACCTTACTTCCTTTGAAATTAACCCCACTCAAGTATATTATGGTTCAGGTTGTCAATCCACTGGTGTGCTGTTAGTGAGTACTGTTGAAAATGAGAATGATCGGTTGTTAACATTGGACCTTAAGTAGCTACTAGGTAGAAGACACGTTGGATTCTTTTACTGGATAATAGGTTGGGCTCAGTGATGTTATTGAGGTTAAGGCAATGTCTGCAATGGCAAATGTTGAACTACTCGAAATGCTGAAGTACTGCATTTTAAATTCAGAAGTAAACCGATGCTGCCCTGTGATGGAATTCAATTTGACACTAAAAGGAAATAGGCTACTCAATATTTTCTGAAACATTAATAACAAATTTTTGTTTTTAGTTTTGAAACAACAAATAGGCTGCACAATGAAAGTACCTTCCTCTAGTAGGAAACTGCAAGAAAAACAAGACATTTATGATACATGTTTGGTTAACATGGAAGCCAATTGTCACCTTCCTTCTCCAATGATACTATGGAGCATTGGTTGAGAAACATCTTCGGTGGAAGTGTTTGGTTCATTCACCACGGTAGTATCTGATGATGTCTTGAATTGGCTGTCAATTGACTCTGACATTGACTTCCTCAAAGAATTCTCACTCAAAAAGCTACTGGTGATATCATTAAATTGCCAATCTGTTAAATAACTGGGTTTGGATGTGATGGTGCTCACTTCAATATCTCCTGAAAGCAAGGCCACAACGCATGACATGGAGGGGCACAGTGCATGTGAAGTCTGAGTGCATAACAGGGCTATTCCTGTAAGTCGATGAACTTCTCCTTCATCAAATTCACTTAATTTTGGATCAACAAGTTCAAGATCGTGGCTATTTTCATGTAGATTCCATACCTAAATGATCAAACAAAAATTGCAAACATTGGTAATGGATTAAAACAAACTTGAAAACTATAAATTTCATATTCCATTCATTCTTACCCATTCAAGAAGATAGATCTTATCTGGACCAAGCTGGAGTCAGAATTTGGCCGCCCACTAATGATCTCTAGAGTGACAACAACAAACCCAAACACATCAGCCTTCTCGGTTAGATGTCCACGCATAGCATACTCTGGTGCGAGAGAGCCACTTCACAGACAATAACCAAAACTGAGGTTACTTGGTTATATAGATTAAGTATCATAAATATAAATAGAAAGTAATTCAAGCTAGAAAATGATGCAAGTAAATGCTTTCAGATGATTACATTGTTCCTGCAACTCTGGTGCTAATGTGGGTCTTCTTGTCATCATAAAGCTTGGCCAAACCAAAATCTGAAATTTTGGGATTTAACTCAGCATCAAGTAGAATATTACTAGCCTTGACATCTCTGTGTACAATCCTAGGTCTTGACTCTTCATGAAGATAAGCTAGCCCTCTTGCAATTCCCAAGCATATCTCATAGCGAGTTGGCCAATCAAGATTCAAACAAGTCTTCCCTGAAAACCAGTGGGACCATTTGGGATATACATGATCTTTATAGCACCTAATGTATTCCATATATATGAATAAATTTATGGAGTTTCAAGGTGAGAGAACAAAATTCTTGAAAAGGTTTATACCAAAGAGGGCTTGATCAAGGCTTTTGTTTTCAAGGTACTCGTAGACCAAGAGACGCTTCCCTCCTTCAATGCAGCATCCATATAATCTGACAAGGTTGCGTTGTTGGACTGCAGATATGGTAGCAATCTCTGTTACAAATTGATTTCTTCCTTGATGGGATGCCACTGAGAGTTGTTGCTTCACAGCCACTACCCTCCCATCAAGAAGGGTACCCTGTAGAAACCATGCAATTCAATTTGAACTCTTTGTCAGTATATATGTATACAAACAGGAAGAATTTGGTTGAAAAAATATACTAAACTACATTTTTTTTTGGTAATTGTATTTAAAGAACATGAAACCAAGATCCTTTATGTGGGTATGTATTTACTTATGTGCATGCATTCATATACATACAGACTATGACAGAGAAACCTTCAAAGACACACTCATAGATACAAATATTCACAATATATGTATAACAAACAACTAGAAATTGTGTGAATGTTATTCATGCATAGATACTAAAACCACTTAACTCCCCTCTTTATGTTTGTATACTTATGTATTTATGTAAACATATGTATTCATGCATATCTGCATGATAGATAAGGTGTACAATAATGCTCTTTTCATGCCACCTATTAAAATCCAATGCATTCTAATGTCAAACAATAATTCCATGTCCTGTTCTATAGTAAGAAATGAGCCAAAAATTTCCATGGAAGCTCACTTATTTTTCCTAATGTTACGATCATCATACTAACCCTGAGCTTTGAGCTTTAAAGGAGAAATTAAGTCTTTTAACTATGATGTTATGTTATTCTGTAGCTAATTATAAGATTGGTAGATGAAATGCAACTTACCTTGTAAACTGGCCCAAAGCCCCCCTCTCCTAGCTTATTTTTCGGATGGAAGTCTTTTGTAGCATTTTTCAGCTCAGCATAACTGAATGTGTTTGATCTGGGACCTATTCCCATAAACACTGCAAATAAACACAAAAATGTGGATTATAACTTTAATCAGGGGCTCTTGAAACCAAATAGATATAACCTACTATATGTAGGATCAATGGCCTGCTCTAGGTTGCAGCTTATCGAGCATCAAAATTGAGAAAATTTAGTTTAGTTTGTCTTTCAGCATTTATACTTAAATCTAACTGAGTTAGACAACATCACAGCCAGAGAGATATTTTTTTTTATCTTATTATTACTTGGGTATCACCTGAGGAGTGGGTCAAAAAATTAAAAAAGGAAAAGAAAAAAACAAAAAGAAACCACCATTACCAATTTACCAGTTAACCAATGTTAAAATTAAAATATTTTACCATCTTCATCCTCATTGGCATCTTTTCCTTTTTAAGTAAAAAACTATAACTGCCAGTAGGCTTGCAGCTGCAACACCAACTACTAGTCCAACAATCAATCCTGTCTTTCCCTTACTTCCTGTGGTTGTTGGTGGAAGGCCACTTACATTTGGTGTGAAGTCTGTCCAAGAAATCCATAATCATTAATTTAGAGAAAATAAAAGAATACTTGATTCTTTACATCCATTCATTGAAATAGATTCATCCATCAATTCCTAATATATTATCTGATGTTACAGCCAGGGCAGAGATAGATGGTCCATAGTAACCTTGTTCAGGTATGGAACAAGTACCTTTTCCAGCCCAGAAAAGATGAATTTCAAGAAAATTCTCAGACACATTTGCCTTAAAGTCTTTTTGAACAGCAAAAGTCGAGGCTCCGCCTGTCTCCTTCCTTATATCCAAGCCTTTTAATTCTCGATTCCCCTAAAAAATTAAAAAAATAGTTTCAACAACCAAGAAAATCTCTTAGCTCATAGCATCAAGTATATATACAAACTAAAAGAACATGCACATCAACAAACTGGCTTTTTGGTTTACTTCTGGTATTCTGTAAGATAAATTTGAGAAATTCAATGACTGAAATGAGCTCAAGATCCAAAAATAATAATTATAGATTCTACTCTGGCCATTTCTTTTAGTAAATCATTTGGGTTGTGGACAAAAAACCTCAATAAGCTTTATTGTTTATACTCTAATAAATTAGAAATGAGTTGGAATAACAATGAGGATTCCTGAAATTTAGGACATAAACCCACTATTATGTAATATGTATACCCGTATTTAAATGTCGAAAACACGCCTGCCAAGATTTTTCCAATGATCTGGGCTTGCATCAATGATTCCTGTCTCTGCAAACCTAGGCCATAGTATCTTAGTGATCCTGGAGTTAGCCTTGATGTTTGGAAGAACTCAGTGGTTAAAATACCTGCACCTGAAATTTGTGATAAGGTGTTTTGGAAATAGCTTGGGGTCTTTCTATCATTGAACAGTCCAACATTGCTAACTCCCCATTTTTGGGTATCTGTTACATAATATGATGCTGGTCCCAGAGTTTCATTTTCTCTATCAAAAAGTCGGCCAGAAGTAGATGCCATGGCTAGACCACCATACTTGATTGAAAAGTTTGCATCTGTGAAAATAAGCTGTCAATGTTAAAATTAGTTCCAATATAGTGCATAAGCATAATTATGAATTGACTAGATATAGGTCAGACCTATATTGCACTCCATCTACATCACTAATGCTGAATGCTCATGAAATCAGATGTTCAAGGAAGAATCAAATGAATTGCTTGGAAGGGCTTTTACTTGACTAGTAAGTGGGCATGCGCTTTGCATGTGACAATTTTTTTTTTTTTGATAATGATGATGATAGTAAATAATATGTTATCAAAATTTTCTACAATTATTTTATATTTTTTTGTTTATAAAAATTATTCTTATTTCTTATACTTATTTTTGTTTAATATGATGAATATACAGTACAGGGAAAATCTATGATACTGAAAGACATGGTACCGGAAGAACTTTGACAAATCAAAGCCCACCCATAAATTTTGATAAATACCATCTGATTGGTTAACATGTTTATGATACTGATTGATTGGTAAGAATATTTTCAGATTTGATGTCTTTCCGGTATCATAGTAGAATCCTGTACAATATTCAAGATGTGCCTAATTGTTTTCTACCATTTTTTGTATTTTTAATACTTTTATCTGTTTTCATATTTTTTTGGTTTTTTAATTTAATTGTGACATCAGATGTTGACACATTTGACCCAAATGGTTAAATTGTTGACTCACCACCAAACAAAAAGCAACTCCATTTTTGTGTTGAGTTTAAAGTTGTATTTTATTTATAGCATCAATAAAAAGTTAAAAACAATTCTTAGTTATCATGTCTAGTTTTTCATATGATTAATTAATATGAAATATTAGAGATGTGTCCAAATGATTTTTTACAGAGTTTCTAACTTTTTCATATTTTTATGTTTTTTAATTTTTATTATTTAATTATATCGAAGGACAACACATATAACCCAAGTGGTTGAATTGTTGACCCATCACCAGGAAAACAATTTCATTTTTGAGTTGGTTTGAAATTTTATATTTTATTTTCAACTTCCATAAAAACAACTTCCATTTATCACACTTATTCTTATTTGATATATGTAGTTCTTACAACTGGAATGATGCAGTTCTTACAGGTTGTTTCTTAATTAACCGTATGCCATAATCACTTCTTGGTGGAGTTTTTCCCTTCTTGTTTCCATCTACTCCACCCTTCTCACTTTCTCCCCTTGTGTTTGGTTGTGCCTTCTTTGTTCACCAATTAGGGTCCAAAATGGATAAGCTTGACACCAAAGCCTTACAGTGTATCTTCTTAGGATATTCTCATACTCAGAAAGGTCACAAGTGCTATCATCCACAGCTTTCTAAGTCATTTGTACTCCCCGATATGACATGTTTTGAGACTATGCCTTTCTTTTCTCCTATTGGGTCCTCTTCCATGTCTTCTTTCCTTAACTCTCCTTATTGCCTCAACAGATGTTGTTAGCCTCATATTTAGCCAAAATGATGCAAGAGAAGTATACACCTCCTAAGAGTGTGAGTCACAAAGGGCATCAAGGAACTGATTATCCAACTCATTCATAAAAAAAAAAAAAATTGATTATCCCACTTTAGCTCCTGCTTTGCCACCATCGCCGCCACCATTGACTAGTCCATCTGACCTTGATCTTCCCATCACACTCCATAAAAGTAAACATGCATGTATTGATCACCCTATATCTTGTTATGTATCATTTGCACATCTATCTCCTGCTAATGAGATTCCTATCTTTGTTGTCTTCTATTTCTATCCCTCATTCTCTCAAGGAAGCTCTTATTTCTCCTAACTTGAAGAAGGCGATGGTAATGTGGATTTATACTGTGAAACCTCGTCCTGATGGTAAAGTGGATTGGTACAAAGCTTGACTAGTTGCTAAATGTTGCACTTAGTTATATGAAGTAAATTATACCTTCTCCCTAGTGGCCAAGATGGACCCCATTTGTGTCATTATCTCCCTAGTTGCTCATTTTGATTGGGCATTGTTTTAACTTAATGTCAAGAATGCATTCCTCCATGGTGACCTTAAGAAGGTGTATATGGAGCAACCTCCAAGGTGTCACTTAAGGGGAGGAAGGTAAAATGTATCAGCTCAAGAAAGCTATTTATGGGTTAAAACAGTAACTATGAGCTTGGTTTGGTAGATTTAGCAGTGTGGGAAACATTAGGCTTAAAGTAGTGTAGTGTGGGCCATTTAATGTTTAGCAGAGAAACCAACCAGGAAAATCCTCTTGGCAATTTATATTGATGATATAATCATTATAGGCAGTAATGGTGGGGAAATTAAGGAATTTAAGCAGCTTCTACATCAACAATTTTAGACCAAGGATTTGGAACACTTGAAATATTTCTTGGGTATTGAAGTTGCTAGATCCAAATATGGAATCTCCCTTTCCCAACATATGTTATAGACTTATTAAAGGACACATGATTACTAGGAGTTAAACCAGTTGACACTCCTATTGATCCAAATGTAAAGATTTCAGATGGTGAGGGGAGCCCTTGGAAGATCCAAGGAGGTATAGGAGACTAGTTGGCAAGCTCATTTACTTCACCATTATAAGACCAGGCATTCCATTTAGAGTGGATGTGCATAGTCAAATCATAAAAAATCCCAAAACCAACCACTAAGAAGCAGCTATAAGGGTATTGAGGTAATGTGAAAGGTGCTCCTGGTCGAGGGTTGTTATATAAGAAGGGAGCTGAGTTGTCCCAAGAAGGGTATTCAGATGTGGACCCGGCAGGGTCCAACATAGATAAGAGGTCCACCACAAGCTACTGCACCTTTCTTGGGACTAATTTAATTTCCTGGAAAAGCAAGAAGCAAAATATTGTTGCTAGAAATAGTACAGAAGCAGAGTATATAACTATGGCTCATACTACTTGAGTTGGTGTGGTTGAAGCACTTGTTATAGGAAATTGGGATAGATATACCCTCCTCTCCTATGAAATTGCTTTGTGATAATAAGCTGCCATCCACATATCCACTAAACCTAGTATTCCATGAGAGGACCAAATACATAGAAGTGGATTATCATTTTTTGAGAAAAAAAAAAGATGGCAAGTGGAGAAGTTGTTACACCCTATGTGAAATTAGAAATCAATTAGTCGACCTTTTCACCAAAGGTGTAAATCGTGTAAGAATGAATTCTATTTGTAACAAGTTGGAACTTTATGATATTTATGTTCCAACTTGAGGGGGAGTGTTGAAGTGTATTTATCTTTTCTATTTATGATCAGCAAGGGTATAGTTAGGATTTCATATTATGTTAGTTTTCTCTCCTTTCTTAGTTAGGGGTGAAGTTGTCATTGGTTATTTATTAGTAAATCAAAAAAAGTGGGCAGTAGATCGAGAGACTTAGAGAGATGAACTGACTCTCAATCTTTATTGCTTTCATCCCTAGTTCTCATATCTCTCTCTCCTCTTTCTCTTTCAAGCAGAGACTTCTAGGGAAAATTTCTACTGGTTTTCCCTCTTATTTTATTCTATTTTTATTTAATTTCAAGAGGATTCAATATAACCATTAAATCAATTGGAACCACACTATCTCTTGAAAACTTGAACCTTCTTCTTTAACAAATCTCATAACCACCCATTCCCACTTATCTTTCCTTTCCTATTCTCACACTTTTCCATGCATGAAACTTTCTACACATCATATCTTTGCTCCCCCTCAAAGCCTCCACTTTGAACAAGCCTTGACTACACCCTCTTTTACCAATTGTTTCCACTACAACGAGACCTTATTTTTTAAACTACTTGACAAAAGACAATGATAGAACAAATCATTTGTCTACCATCACTCAACAGACATCAGCCCTAATGTGACCAATTGCATTGCATTTTTACACATACTAACGCATACAGTTGGTAAAGGTAAAGCCCCACTACAAATTGAACCATTCCCCCCTCAACAATTGTCAAGGGTCAAATGCTTCCATGTTGCCCTTGCACTCTTTGACAGGTCCCACGCTCTTCGAGGACCTTATGTCTTCTGCAAGGCAAGAAACTGACTCGAGAGTTGAGACCCTTGACTTCCTTGTCAAAACAGCTTCCTTAGTGGGGAAGTTCTCAAAAAATTTGATATGCTCCACTTGTGAAACTCCACATGACAGAGCTCTTGCCACATAATCATCTTCCACCTTGAGCCACTCCTTCCAAACCTACAACTACAACAAAGACAAAATCCAAACTTTGTAGCAGATCCTATCATGCATTACCTCAACCACCCAAGGGATCCTCTCCGGTCTATCTCCTACCACTTTATGGAGGCAAACTGAAGATTGCTCAAAATCAAATTTCCTAGTTTGTTCTGATAAAACCTACACACGTCTCCTCAATCATCCTAAAGATATTCTCCATCCAAAGGTTGAAGGGAAGACCAACCAAGCCAACTTCAATGAGCAGAGGAGAGATGAAAACCAAAACCCTATCCACCTCAAAGAGGTTTAAACTCATTTCGCTTTTTAGTTCTCATAAAGGCTTTTCCATGTCCTTTCAACCAATAGAAACTGTTCCTCTTGACACCACCATTGTTGCACTCCAATCTTCAGAGCATTGGTCTGCCACAACTTTTGGCATGGAATTACTTGTGATGCATGCCATGTTATCCTTCTATCACAGCCTCTCCTTCAGGCCTAAAGACACTGCATTTCTGTTTACTTGAACTTTCATCTCTAGAAATAACCAAAGCATTTCCAAAAACCTTCACCCAGAAGACCTCCAACCTTCAGGGATGCAAATGGTTCATGGTCTAGAACTCTATCCAAGTTCCATAGCACTTAGATATCATCCCCTTCTGTTCACCTTCAACTCTGCAACGAATCTCCTCTTGTTCTCTTTCAAGTTCTTTTATCCACTCCCTGCCTCCCTGGCTCTGTAAAAATACACTGTCCCATCAACTGATCAACACAATCCTTGAACCATTCTATTGCTATCTTGTCCAGGAAAATATAAGTCCTCCTGTCCTCCAGAATCTTCAACAGATAACTACTGTAACCAAGACTACCAAAGAAGAATACTTTAGCCTCTATTCTAAATGAGCTTCTCCATCACTGTGAAGTACCCTTAGGAAATTTATGCTATGACATCAAACAGAATTGATTGGGGGAACAAGATTCATGCAGCTGACCCCATCACTGATGATGATACTTGAATAAAAAGAAACAAAAAAGGTTTGTTTTCTGATGTGATTTCAGAGAGAAAAGAGAAGAAAGATCAACCCAGAACCAAAGAGAAGAGAGAGAAGGGGTGCAGTTAGTTATGTCTGGCCTTCCCACTAATTCTTAATTATACTTGTAACCTAAACAATAGGTAGAATTCCTCTAATACCCCTAATAACTTCATAAGAAAACAAAACAAATAAATATGGCCTAACTACCAATAACTGCCATGAAATAACATAAGGAAATTAGCAAAAATAAAGTGTGGGACAAAACACTAACAACTATCTCTACAATGATAATGATGAAACATTGAAGCATTGATCTAGCTATTCATACTCAAACCTTATCCTGAACAAATGAGATCGCTACATGTATTCTTCCACCATTCTACTCTGTTGAGTACTGTATCCATTGTTAAATTACAGATCTTGAATCACCTCTCACTACTTAAACAATTTCGTTTTTGGTCTACCCCTAGCTTTATAGACCTGTGGACCTGAAATATATATCAAATTTAACATTTTAAGTTCCAAGAACTGGAAAACATAATCTGACTTTTAATCCAAGAAATAAAGTTACTAATTTCAAATACTTTCTTCCAAAAGAATTACTAATGTGCAAGAGAAGTACCTTAGTAGAAAACTGCTAGAAAATTGATATTTATGACAAATATCAGATAACATGGAAACCAATTATCAATTTCCTTCTCCAATAATACTATGGATCATTGGTTGAGAATCATCATTTTGCCTGGAGGGGCTTGGTTCATCCACCATGCTTGAATCTGATGACATCTTGAATTGATCATTAGTTGATTTTGGCATCGAGTTACTCACAGAGCTACTGGTGATGTCATTGTACTGCCATTCTGTTAAATAACTAGGCCTGGATGTAACGTTGCTAATTTCAGTATCTCCTGAAAGCATGGCCACAACACGTGACATGGAGGGCCGAAATGCCGGTGATGTCTGAGTGCATAAAAGAGCTACTCCTATAAGTCGACGGGCTTCTTCTTCATCAAACTCACTCAATTTTTTATCAACAAGTTCAAGTTCACAGTTGTTTTCATGTAGATTCCATGCCTAAACGATCAAACAAAAATGACAAACATTGGAGGACATAATGTCAATATAAAAGACACGAGTTCCCAAAACAATAAATTTCATCTTTTATTTATTTCATACCCATTCAAGGAGATATATCTTCTCTCGATCCAAACTAGGGTCAGAATTTGGCCGCCCACTAAAGATCTCTAGAGTGACAACTCCAAATCCAAACACATCAGCCTTCTCAGTTAGATGCCCACGCATAGCATATTCTGGTGCGAGATAGCCACTTCACATACATTAACCAAAGCTGAGGTTAACTGGTTATATATATTTCTAATGATACATACAAATAAAGAGTCAACAACTAAGACAGAAAAATGATGCAAGTAAATGATTTCAGGTAATTACATTGTCCCTGCAACTCGGGTGCTAATGTGGGTCTTCTTGTCATCATACAGCTTGGCCAAACCAAAATCTGAAATCTTGGGATGTAAATCAGCATCAAGAAGAATATTACTAGCCTTAACATCTCTGTGTACAAACCTAGGTCTTGACTCTTCATGAAGATAAGCTAGCCCTCTTGCTGTTCCCAAGCATATCTTATAACGGGTTGGCCAATCAAGATGTAAAGTGGTATTCCCTGAAAACCAGTGGCACCATTTGGGTATACATGATTCTTATAGCTTCTACTGTATTCCATATACTAGAGTTGCAGTAAGGTGAAAGAACAAAGTTCTTAACAGGTTCATACCAAAGAGTGCTTGATCAAGGCTCTTGTTTTCAAGATACTCATAGACTAAGAGGCGCTTTTCTCCTTCAATGCAGCATCCATATAATTTCACAAGATTACGCTGTTGAATTGCAGATATGGTAGCAATCTCTGTTACAAACTGACTTTTTCCTTGTTGGGATGCCACAGAGAGTTGCTTCACAGCCACTACCCTCCCATCCGAAAGTGTACCCTGTAGAAACCATATATCTATAATAAACAAGCAGAAATTGTATGTTTGTGATTGTATGCATGCATGAATACTAAAATTACATAGATTTTTCTCTATATATAAGTGTATGGATATTCAAATATGTAAATTTACAAAACTCACACTTATGTGCATACAAATATATCTTTATATACATGTACAATGTGAGAGAAAGATTGTCAAAGACACACACATCAATACAAATATACAGCGGGTGATAGGATGCTGTTTTCATGTCACCTAGTGAAAATCCCTCATATTATAATGTTAGTGATGAATGGAGTTTTGCATTAAAAGGATAAAGGAAAACAAAAGGTAAAGGAGAGTAACCATACAGAGATAGGAATATTTTTCAGTATATATCAATGTTTTAAAAGGTGTGAGAGGTGTATGCCTGGAGGCACCCTCAAAACACCCTGAGGCGCATGATGGAAGTGTTTATGCTTCTGAGGCATGCACCACAGGTGCCAGAGATGTGCACCTCAAACACCTCTTACATGAGGCACACCAGAGGTGTGTGCCTCTCAAAGAAAGAAAAGAAAAGAAAAGAAAAGAAAAGAAAAGAAAAAGAAAAAGAAAGGAAAGGAAAGGAAGTCTGGGCTGAGGGGCTTCACCCCCTAGACCCCCTCAACACCCTTTTGAGGAGGCTCACACCTTGTGCTCAAGAGGCTTACACCTTTTCACCTCACGTCTCCAGGCAGTAGAGTGCCTTACGTCACGCCTTTGCGATTTATAATTTATTATAATTATAATTTATAATTAAATTGAAATGGATAAAAATATAGATAGAATTTGTCCATTCCACTCTGTAGAGAACACTGATGTGGGCCCCACAGCTACGGTCCCACTGTGTTCGTAGGGTACAAGGTGTTCTAGTCTTCCTAGGGTTAGCTATTGGTCATTTAATTGTTTCAGTTGTTATTTATTTCAGTCTTATTTTGCTCTATTTGTTATGTAAAGACTAAGGGCAGATCTGTCCTTTCCATGTAATGAGCATAACCTATAAATATTAATTAAAGTGGCGGCGGCAGAACATTAAGCTTCTGCTCCTCCTTTTCAACTCTTGTGTTCTACTGCTTCTCCTCCCTCTTCCTCCTCTTTTCTCTTTACCTTTCTTCTTATTTTCGAACCTGAAATCCATTAGGGTTCAAGACTGATAATAGTCCTGAACTTCTACTTGGTATCAAAGCTAGGGTTTCTCATGTGAGTCTAGTCCAGCCGACCACATGAGAACCATCTAAGGCTGGAAGCTGAGAAAGTAGAGTTCGTTGACTGGTTCTTGGAGATCTCCAGAGGATTAGCAGCGGTTTGAAGAATTGCCACAGTTGCAGCGAGTTGGTGATCAGGAAGAATCAGAGAAGGCTAGGGTTCGGGTAACCTTGGAAGGCAGCGAACAACATCCTATTGTAAGTTTTTTATTTTCTGAGAGAAGAGAGAAGATAGGTTGGACCTATCTAGCAAGGGCGGCCAAACCACTCTAGGGTTTTATCTTTCTATTCTCTAGGGTTTTGTCTTAATCCTGCAGCAAACCCTAGTACTGGACTGAACCTTGTGATCTAATACTGCGGCAAACCCTAATAGTTCTCTCCTCAACATTGATCAGTTTTAGGGTTTCATATTAACCCTACTACAAGCCTTATTCGTACGGTACTGTCTGGAGTGTATGGCTGAGAATTTGCTTTTAGGACTGATTAAAACCCCAATTCGGCTTCAGCATATCAGATTGTTCTTCAAACTGTTCTTCAGTTTTCTTTTGGGGTTTCAAACTCTTCTAAGGGGGTGAAAACAGTTCGGACTGTTGCTGTTGTGTGTGGTTATTGATTTCAAATCAGTTTTATACCTGTTTCATGTACATCTACTGTGAGTACAGATTGGTTCTATACTGATTTTGTGATTGTGGTTGATAGTCCAGTGCTGTTTTTGACTGTAGTAACCCTAATTTTGAGACTTCTGGTTCTTGACCGAAATGGAGTTTAAGAATCAGGCAGAAGGCAGCTTTGGGAACATCAGTTATGGTAGTGTTTCTGAGATGGGTGGTCAGATTACAATCGTAAATTCAGGTACTCGAGCTTCAGCCTACCATGCCTCAGCTCCAGGTACTACTGAACCTTGTTGGGTAATAGATTCAGGTGCATCCGACCACATGACTAGCTTGCCTTCACTGTTTACCACTTACCATTTGTCTTCTAGTAGGGATAAAGTATCTATTGCTGATGGCTCCCTGGTTCCTATTTCTGGGAAGGGTGACATCAAGCTATCAGATACGATCTCCTTGTCTTCTGTCTTACATGTTCCTAAGCTTGATGCTAACCTTCTTTCAGTCAGTAGTATTACCAAACACATGAACTGCTCAGTAACTTTCTTCCCTGACCGGTGTGTTTTTCAGGACCTGGAGATGAAGAAGGTGATTGGGATTGGCCGTGAGACGAATGGGATCTATCTGCTCGGGGAGAGTTCTCATCGGGAAGAGTCAGTGGATAAGAGGTCACTTGTTTCCCAGAGTGTGAGTTCGGTTATGCTTTGGCATAACCAATTGGGTCATTTGTCTTTTCGGTCCTTAAAGAGTCTGTTGAGTTGTCCCAGTTGCAATGTGAAAGCTGTGAGTTTGCTAAACATTGTAGAAACTCTTATTCATTGAGTAATAAAAGGAGTAATCGTCCTTTTGATCTTGTGCATACGGATGTTTGGGGGCCATATCACATCCCTTCTATGGGTGGGTATAGATATTTTTTGTTATTTGTTGATGACCATACTCGTTTTTCTTGGGTTTATCTTATGCATTCACGAGATGAGGTTCCCACCCTGACCCAAAACTTTCACCAAATGATCCTAACCCAGTTTGATGCCAAGATCAAAGTTCTTAGATCTGATAATGCAAAGGAATACTTTGCTAAACCATTGGCATCTTACCTTCTTAATCATGGGGTTATCCATCAGAGCTCTTGCCCTCATACACCTCAGCAGAATGGGGTTGCAGAAAGGAAGAATAGGCACATCTTGGAGGTGGCTAGAAGTCTTATGTTTACCTCCAATGTCCCTATTCGCTTCTGGGGTGATGCTATCCTCACGGCGGTATATCTTTTTAATCGGATTCCTTCCCGGGTTCTTGATATGAGATCTCCTTTTTCCCTTCTATACCCACATGAGGAGTTGTTTTCTATTCCCCTTAAAACATTCGGTTGTACCTGCTTTGTTCAGCTTCAGGGACCCCATCACTCCAAATTCGAACCCAAGGCCTCCAAATGCATTTTTCTTGGTTTTGCACAAATTCAAAAGGGTTATTGCTGCTATGATCCTGTCTCAGGGAGGAGGTTTGTCTCCATGGATGTCACTTTCTTTGAGGAGACACCCTATTGTCCTCGGGTTTCTCCTCAGGGGGAGAGCAGTGAGAGTAGGGGTTTGAGTCCTTGTCTTCAGGGGGAGAGCAGTGAGAGGTGGGTAGTTCCTTTACCTATTCCATTGGGTGATGAGAGCTGCAATGGTGAGGGCGGTCAAAGGGATCAGGAGTTGAGGGGGAGCTGCAATGGTGAGGGTGGTCAAAGGGATCAGGAGTTGAGGGTCTATCACAGGCGGTGCAGGCAGGTTGATCCCGATCATCAGCAGTCCAGGCCAGCTCCAATCTCATCTGCACTCCAGGTCCAGGTATTACAATCCCAGGGCCCACAGAGACTTCCTATATTGTTGCCATTTTACCTCCTATAGATGACCTTGACCTTCCGATTGCAGTCCGTAAAGGGAAACGACATTGTACCACATCTACAGCCCACCGTATTTCCCGTTTTTTATCCTATGATCGCCTATCTCCTACCTACAGGTCCTACCTTAGTTCCATTTCCGATGTCCCTATTCCAAGAACAGTGCAAGAGGCCCTATCTGTCCCGGAATGGAAAGATGCAATGCAGGTTGAGATGGATGCCCTGTTGAAAAATAACAACTGGGAGGTAGTTGATATGCCCAAAGGAAAGAAACCAATTGGATGCAGATGGGTATTTACTGTGAAGCATAATGCAGACGGATCCATTGAGAGGTATAAAGCTCGGTTAGTTGCAAGAGGGTTTATACAGACTTATGGCATTGATTATTTGGAGACCTTTGCCCCGGTAGCCAAGATGACCACCATTCGAGTCCTATTATCCCCTAAAGCAAGCTACACTTGGCCTTTGTACCAAATGGATGTTAAAAATGCCTTCCTGAATGGGGACTTGCAAGAAGAGGTTTACATGCAGTTGCCTCCTGGATTCTATAATACAGAGGCAGGTAAGAAGGTTTGTCGGCTCAATAAGGCATTGTATGGATTGAAGCAGTCACCTAGAGCTTGGTTCGACAAATTCAGACTAGCCCTTGGGAAGTTCGGTTATGTATAGGCCCAGTCAGATCATACATTGTTCATCAAGAGGGTGGAGTCCTCACTGACACTACTTGCAGTATATGTTGATGATATTGTGGTGACAGGAAATGACAGCCATGAGATTGAGTCCCTCAAACAGCTCCTTCATCAAGAGTTTGAGGTGAAATATCTGGGTACACTTCGGTATTTTTTGGGTATTGAGGTTGCTAGATCTAAACAGGGGATCTTTGTCTCTCAGAGGAAATATGTTCTAGATCTGTTGGCTGAAACTGGAAAGCTGGGTGTCAAACCTGCAGATACACCCATTGAACAAACCACAGGATTAGTGCAGAGAGTGGGGAGCTGCTTGAAGACAAAGTTATGTTCCAGCAGTTAGTGGGAAAGTTCCTATATCTATGTCTCACTCGGCCAAATATCAGTTATGTAATTAGTGTTGTCAGTCAGTACATGCATTCTCCTAGAACCACGCACCTTCTAGCAGCAGAAAGAATACTAGCATACTTGAAGAGATGCCCGGGAAGAGGTATACTGTTCAAGAACAATGACCACATGAAGGTGGAAGTCTATACGGATGCCGATTGGGCTGGGAGTGTTGATGACAAAAGGTCTACCTCTGGATATTGTGCTCTTGTGGGAGGTAACCTGGTCTCTTGGAGGAGTAAGAAACAGAGTGTTGTCTCCCGATCTAGTGCTGAAGCTGAGTACAGGTCAATGGCTAATGGAGTGGCTGAAATTCTTTGGCTGAGATCACTACTTGAGGAGTTGGGTATTGAGTATGAGAAGCCCCTGATGTTGTATTGTGATAATCAAGCGGCTATTGATATAGCACACAACCCGGTGCAGCATGACAGAACTAAACATATTGAAGTTGATCGACACTTTGTACGAGAGAGGGTCTCATCACAAGAAGTGTGTCTCCCATACATCACCTCCAACATGCAGCTAGCAGATATCCTCACCAAAGCTGTACCACGTAAGAAGCTAGAGGCGGATCTATCCAAGTTGGGAATGATAAACATTTATTCCCAACTTGAGGGGGAGTGTAGAGAACACTGATGTGGGCCCCACAGCTACGGTCCCACTGTGTTCGTAGGGTACAAGGTGTTCTAGTCTTCCTAGGGTTAGCTATTGGTCATTTAATTGTTTCAGTTGTTATTTATTTCAGTCTTATTTTGCTCTATTTGTTATGTAAAGACTAAGGGCAGATCTGTCCTTTCCATGTAATGAGCATAACCTATAAATATTAATTAAAGTGGCGGCGGCAGAACATTAAGCTTCTGCTCCTCCTTTTCAACTCTTGTGTTCTACTGCTTCTCCTCCCTCTTCCTCCTCTTTTCTCTTTACCTTTCTTCTTATTTTCGAACCTGAAATCCATTAAGGTTCAAGACTGATAACAGTCCTGAACTTTTACTCACTCTAGCTGAGAAACGACATTTCTTCTTTTCCTTCCATTTGCTACCAAGTGGAAAAAGCTTGTGTACCATCATCCTCCCTTAACCAATGGCATCTTCATCTCCATTTAAGGCACTTTTTCATCATTCATCCAACTTATCCATGCTTCATGTTTTCAATTGTGTATGCTTTGTTCATCTTCCCACTCATGAACGCACAAAACTAACTGCACAATCAACTATGTGCGCATTCATGGGTTATAGCCTAGAACATAAGGGATTCCTCTATTATGATCCCAAAGTCCGTCATCTTCGCAATTCCCATAATGTCATTTTTTTAAAATATTTCTTTCTTTGAGCATGTTGTTAAGCTACTTGCACCACCCATCTCTGTTTTGCATCATTTTGGTTCTATAGATTATCCTCTTCCTCTTAGTCATCAACAGTTGTAGGCTTATTACAAGAGGCATCCAGTTCCTTCCATGCCTATGTCAACACCCGATTTTTGCTTGGTCCGCTGCCTGAGCTCCCGATTCCCCCCAAACACCCGATTAGACCATTCTGGTCTTTCTAAAACACCAAAAAACCCCAAGAACCCGGATTTCAGCCTAAAAGCCCCCGATCCACCATTAAATCTGTAGAGAGGATGGGCCGAATGGCCCATAGACTGCTTTCTTATTCTTTTGTTTATGTTTTATGTTGTAATGGGCCTCAAAATGGGCCATACTTATGTTATGATTATTTAAACTTAACAGCCCAGTTAAGGGTCTCTCTGTAATTACAGTAAATTAAGTTTAATGAAAAGGATTAGCGTGTAAGAGAGGATTACATTCGAAAATCCTTCTGAGAACCCTACTGCTGCCACCTTCTTCCTCTTCTCTCTCCTTGATTCTCTGTTTTTGCTGTTCTCTATCACTTTTTTGCACTTTTTTAATCAGTCCGTTTATTTCAAAAGGTTGTTTTTCTTCTTGGTATCAAAGCAGGCCCAGTGTATATGGAGAACTGAATCGAATGATTAGTTAAAATTTTTTCTTCAACCCAGTTGTTAGTGGCTTTTTGGAGAGAAGAAGGTTGTCTTTGTCATCCTTCCGACAGTCTCTGGTGTTCTGCCCAAAACCCTAATTAACTGGAGAATTCTACTTGCGGGCCCCATAGGGAGTTTGACCTTGGCGCTCAGTGGTTAAAAGGCTCCTTGTTCTTCATCTTGAACAAGGAGCGGCTAGATTTTTTTTCTATTTCTCCTGGGTTCCGAGTGTGACGCAGTTAACAGGTACGATTACATAGGGGGTAATCGTACCTGTTGAGTCTCTACTGGCTGTGACAACATTTAAGCTAGATGGAACCAACTATCTGGCATGGTCACAATCAGTAAAGATTCATGTTTGCAACAGAGGCAAGTGGGGGTATATCTCCAAGAGCAAGAAAGCTCCTACGAAAGATGATCCATCCTATGAAAAATGGATGCAAGAAAATTATACTGTCATTGGATGGTTAGTAAATTCTATGCAGCCCCAAATCAGTCAACACTTCTTATGAATGAATTCAGCAAAGGAAATTTGGGATAGTGTTGCTAAAACTTATCCTCAGAAACTAAATGTGGCCAAGGCATATAAGCTGAGAGGTGATGTGAATAATTTTAAGGCAGGGAGAGAGACCTTTAGCTGTTTACTTCACAATGCTGAAATCTCTTTGGCAAGAAATTGATTTGATGGAAACTGTTGTCTAGGAAAGTACTAATGATGCTGAAACCTACAGAAAATTAGTAGAGAGAAACAGAGTTTTTGAATTCTTGATCGAGTTGAATCCCGAGTATGACATCACAAAACAAAATATCCGAAAGGATAGTTTTTCTTTGTCTCAAGCCTATGCCTTGGTAAGTAGTGAAGAAAGCAGGAGACTAGTCCAGGTTCAAGGGGCTGGTCTAAATGACCATTTTGCTAAGAAGTATCCTATTTGCCTCACATGGTCCTACAAGATTTTGGGGGGATGTTGTTCTCACTGCAACCTACCTAATTAACCGTATGCCATCGAGAGTGTTGGGTTTTAAGTCTCCTATTAGTCTCCTTCATCCGGGTAAGGACCTTTTTCCTATTCTATTTTGTGTCTTTGGCTGTACTTGTTATGTTCACATTCCACGTGCCTAGAGACACAAGTATGAACCAAAGGCCCACAAGTGTATTTTCCTTGGTTATGCCTCCACACATTAGGGTTATTGTTTTTTTTTGATAAATCGCATTTGGGTTATTGTTGTTTTGATCCAAAATCTAGAACTCAATATGTCTCAATGGATGTCACCTTTGATGAGCCCTCTCCTTTCTATGATCCTCCTCTGGAACAACATTGTCCAAAGGGGGAAAATTGGTCACAATTGTTTGCTCTCCCCCTTCCTGTCCCAGTTGAGTCCTCTTTTGAGCCTTCTTCTATTTCCAATGAATCTAGGGAAGAACAGTCATCTCATTCTCCTTCCAATATTCCTATTCCTCCTCCGTTACCTCCTCATCCTCTCTTTAATCCCAGGTTGTACCAGCGGCAGAGAACTACATCACAGGAGCCTCATACACTTCCAGTTACAAAAGAGACAACAGGTACTGATACAGTCCCTTTGGAGCCCCCTTTCCCAGATCATGATATCCTAATTACTATCAGGAAAGGTAAAAGAAAGTGTACTACACATTGCATTTCCAAATACCTTATAGCTTTCTATCAACTTCATATTTTGGCTATCTTTCTTCTGTTGATTCTAACCCAATACCCAAGTCAATGTCAGAAGCTCTTACTGTTCCAGAATAGAGGGATGCTATGAGGACAGAAATTGATGTCCAGAATAAGAATGACACATGGGAAGTGGTTGATTTGCCTGAAGGGAAGGAACCAGTGGGCTGTAAGTGGGTTTTCACCATCAAATGCCACGCTGATGGCACCATTGAAAGGTACAAAGCTAGGCTGGTTACAAAAGGTTATACACTGACATATGGGATTGACTATCTGGAGACCTTTGCTCCTATTGCAAAGATGACCTCTGTGAGGGTTCTGCTATCTCTGGCTGCACATTCAGATTGGCCACTTTACCAATTGGATGTGAAAAATGCATTCCTGAATGGAGAGTTACATGAGGATGTCTATATGTCTCTTCCACCAGGGATGTATGACATAGATATGGTGGGAAGGGTGTGCAAGCTAAAGAAATCTCTTTATGGACTCAAACAGTCACCTAGGGCATGGTTTGAAAGGTTTAGGGCTGTTCTTGTTAGCTTTGGCTACATACAGACACAGTCTGATCATACCCTCTTTGTGAAGAGGAGAGACTCTTTGGTGGTATATCTTATTGTCTATGTTGATGATATAGTTGTGACTAGTAATGATGTAACAGGGATTAATGATCTTAAAGCTTTCCTTCATACAGAGTTTGAAATCAAAGGTCTAGGGGAATTGAGGTATTTCCTTGGCATAGAAGTAGCTCGGTCTAAGGATGGGATCTTTATCTCTCAACAAAAATATGTGCTTGACTTACTCACTGAAATAAGGAAGATGGGTGCTAGACCAGTGGCTACTCCTATTGATACGAGTCACAAACTTTCTGCCTCAGATGGACTACTGTTGAAGAATAAGTGAGTCTTCCAAAGGTTACTTGGGAAATTGCTCTATCTTTGCATGACTAGGCCAAACATTGCATTTTCTATTAGCTGCATTAGCCAGTTCATGCATGCTCCCAGGGGCACTCATATGGCAGCAATAAAACGAATTTTGTGTTATTTAAAGGGTTCTCCTGGAAAGGGAATTCTATTTGCCAAGCATGGTCATATGAAACCGGAGGCTTACATAGATGTTAATTGGGCCGGAAACACTTATGATAGAAGGTCAACTTCTGGGTACTGTAGTATAGTGGAAGGTAATATTGTCTCTTGGAGGAGCAAGAAACAATCAGTTATTGCTAGATCTTCAGTTGAAGTCGAGTACAAAGCCATGGCTCATGGAGTTTCTGAGCTACTTTGGCTTCGACCCTTGATGGAAGAACTGGGTGTTGAGTATGATAAGCCATTACTGTTATATTGTGATAATCAGGCTGCCATCAACATTGCTCACAATCCAGTGCAACATGATAGGACTAAACATATTGAAGTTGACAGACATTTTATCCAAGAAAGAGTGGCTTCTGGAGAAGTTTGTCTGCCATTTATCTCTATTGAAGGACAGCTAGCTGATATCCTTACCAAGGGAATCCCCAAGTCCAAACTTCTGGAGTTCCTCTTCTCTCTCCTTGATTCTTTGTTTCTACTGTTCTCTCTCACTTTTTTGCACTTTTTTAATCAATCCATTTATTTCGAAAGGTTGTTTTTCTTCTAAATCTAGCCAATACCAATTTGATGGCCCCCGATTAACCCTTATTTACACCTTGACAACTAGATCCAACACCATTATTAGACCCAAAACTTCCCAAAACACCTACACATGAAATTTCAAACCAAGATTCCTCTATTTCCCCTCCATTAAACCAAGGTTCCATTTTGAGCCTTCTCGTTAGCCTAAACATCCACAACCGAGATCCCCTTGATCCTAACACCTCTAAACCAATCAGACCATATGATTGAACCCTAGACACACCAAAACATTTACCCATAAATTTTCAACCCAAAATTCTCACATTTACTTGTTCATAAATCTAAGATTCCATTTCAAACCCTTTTGTAGACCCAAACTCCCATGATCTTGATCCCCAAAACCAATCAGATGTTACCATCAAGTCCTAGACACCCTAAAAACCCTACCTACAAAATCTCAACCAAAAACACCTTTGCTTTTCCCCCTGTCACACTAAGATTCCATTTTAAAGCCCTATATTGACCAAATCACTACCCTTCCAAATCTTCCCAATCTTGACCCCCCTTGAGCCAATTAGACATTACCACCAGATCCCAGATACTTGAAAACCCCATCCAGCCAAATTTCAACCATAATTACCTTTCTTTGCCCCTTCATCGCACAAAGATTCCATTTTGAGGCCCTAAATTGAATGAATCACTTCCCCTTCCAGATCTTCCCGAGTTGGGCCCAGTTGGGCCAATTTGACCCCACCATTCAATCCAGAATCTTCAAAAACGCCACCCTACCAAATCTCAGCCAGAATTACTTCAAATTACCCATTCATCTAAAAAGATGTTTCGGCCAATCTCACCGGTTCACACTTCACACACATAAAACCATTGTGTATTGTCAGACCCATCTCCACCCTCCATGTCTTGACCCAAAATCCCCACCATTCAATCAGCATTTTGAATTGACCCTCTTAAACCCAAACTTACCAAAATACCCCTAAACTGTTAAAAATTATGAAAATACCCCTAGCTCCCCCATATAAATTTAAACTAATGACTTTCATTTGCCCTAATCCCCCGAATACACTGTTCATCGTCCCCTACCGCCTGACACAACAACAGCGATGCAGTGAGAACTCTCCACTCCCATTTTTCCTTACCTAGTTTCATCTTCATTCCTTTTCTCTCCCTCCGTTTTCACTCTCTCTCTCTGTTCCCCTCTCTTTATTGCCATCGACAACACTTGGGACCCCTTACCATCACTGCAACGAGTTGCAGCGGTGCATTGGAAGTGGAGGCCGAACCTCTTCAGCCCATATTCCCATCGTCCTCGTTGTAGTCACCTATAGCTGTCATCATTAGGAGAAGGAGAACAACGAACACTCTCGGTTCCCCTGTCACGGCAATAAGTCTCAAGCCAAAATCCCAATTCAGGTACACCCATTCTCTCATGCTTTCTTAGATCTCTTTCATGTGCTGTTTCATCTCTTTATTTTTTCTCATCTTCCCACATGAATTGATTGGGATTTGAGGAGCAGAGGAGAGTCAACGAAGCTGTTTCAGCCAGCTCCAATAAGCTCTCCACACCCACCTCATCCGACCATAGCTCTCAGTTGTGTTTCAGCTTGTGCATAGATCAAATCTTATTACCCTGCACCCTTGTCATTTTGAAATCTGATTTTTATCTGATATTACTTTTACTTTCCAATAATCTGAGATTAGGACTACGATCCCTCCAATTGTGTTTTTTCCCGATGGTTACTTAAATCCCAATTTAATATTTCTTAGTTGCTTTACAAATCAATTGCTTACCATTCCTGTTATATATCTTCCTAATGGTTGATCAATAGTTTAAGTCATGTCTGTCTTTGTTTCAGTTATCTGAGTCTGACTTAAAGTAGTTCTCTGTTTTGTCTTTGAAATTATGCTAAGAAATGTTGTTTTCCGTTGAACGGATTGTTTTGCTTGTCACCAGATTCAGAGAGGTGACCGATCTGAACTCTCTAGTAAACAAGAGTATTTTCTGTATGAGATAAGAGAAGAAATAGGTATTTATCAAAAAAAAAAAAAGAAACAAGTAAACAGATAAATAATACATCAGTAAAAAAATAATAAAAAGTCAATAAAAAAGAGAAAGGAAAAAGAACTAGATCCGAGGTGATTTGGCATCTCACAGGTTATAGGAGTGAGGAGTGTCAGTTATGGATAGCAAAATAATTCTGAAAAAAAATAATAAAATAAATAAATAATGATAATAAACAATAAATGTTTATGTAAAAAAATATAACAATAAAAAATATGTGATAATGGGTGGCTAGCTTAGTAGTTGGGAAATGTTAGCAAGTTGGGGATAGTTACAGAGAAAATAACAAAAATAAATAAATAAATAATTGATGAAAATAGAAAAAAGAGAGACAATAATAAAATAAAAATGTAACAATAAAAAATTAAAAAAATAGAAATTTAAAAATAATAAATAAATGAAAAATAATAATAATAAATAAATAAGATGAAAACGAAGCAAAAATAAAAATAAAAAATAGATAAATAAAACAGGGAGGATTTTCTTTTATGTTGGCTTGTTCTTGTGATTTGCTTTCTTGAGTATTATGTTTGTTGATTAATTGTTTATCCGTAATAATACTTGTTTGGGATGTGATGTGGGCCCCACCCACTGGACCCGGGAGATGGGTGCCTAACCCCTTCCCTCTCCCATCTGAGTCTTACCCGAACTGGTTTAGCTAGTGCCTCAGGCTATTAGATAAAAATGGTTTTGACGTACTTCTTGAAGGTCCCATCACCTCCATTTCCTCAACCAATGGGTGGCGACTCCAATTCAGCCCAAGTGAGCCATTTTCCACCTCTGACACTATGCTCCTTCCATCTTTAGCACTAGAGCTTGTGCATCCTCCTCCCACTACTTACATTGTAAGTTCTCCTTCTGTTGACTCACCCCCTCCTTTTTCCTTAACGTTGCTCCACCCATATTTCTTGTCCTCTTGATCGCTATGGTTTCTCCTCTAATCATAGATCCTAGTTTGTTGTTTTATCCTCTATAGACATTCAAAAGTCTTATTACCATGTCATGGTTGTTACGCATTGGAAAGATGCTATGGATGCAGAAATTCAAGCCTTAATGGAAAATGACACTTGGGACCTTGTCTTTCCTCCTCCAAATGTATCTATTATCAAGGTTCAAAGTATCGATACACTTTTGTGTATCGGCAAAAGATGTATCGGTACTAAAAAATGTGCTTTTATATTTTTTTAGTTTTTTTTCGAAAATTGGTTTTTATATAGGTTTTCAGATATTTTTATTAAAAAAGGGTTCCCGAACCACTTGTTTTGGAACCCAAAAGATACAACATGATACGCCCGATATGGGGTGTATCGTATCAAAATTTTAATCCTTGTCTATCATTGGTAGTAGATGGATTTATTCAGTGAAACTCAAATTTGATGGCACTCAGGACAGATACAAACCCCGTCTGGTTGTACAAGGGTACAAACAAGAGTGTGGCATTTAACTATGAAGAAACTTTTGCTCCTATGACCAAGATGACTACAGTTCATCTTCTTTAGGCCATCACTACTATTAGACAGTGGACTATGCATCAGATGGATGTTAAAAAGGCTTTTGTTCATGGACACTTGTAGGAGACTTTATATATGAAGACTCCCCCTAGGTACTATGATGGTTCCTGCTTGATATGCTAACTAAAGAAATCTCTTTATGGGCTCAAACAAGCTTCTCGAGCTTGGTTTGAATGTTCCATTTAGTTGTTCTGGAAGTCAGTTTTCAATAGAGTTTTTCTAATTATTCTCTTTTCACCCTCAATAGGGCCTAAGGATTGACTCTTCTTTCGGTGTATGTGGATGATATATCCTAATCACTGGGGATGATGCGGATGGAATTGATAAATTGAAGATCCTTCTCAATAACACCTCCAAAATGAATGATCATGAACCAGTCACTATTTTTTTGGGTTTAGAAATTAAAAGCTCGTCTCAAGGGTATTTTGTCAACCAACACAACTATGTTTTTGATCTTGTGTAGATAGCCCGTCTTACAGACTCTTAAACAGGTTAACATTCCTTTGGAACTCAACCTAAAGTTAAGCAAAGATGTTGGTGAATTGCTCCTTGATGCCATCTCTGTATTGGCAGTTTGTGGGCAGCCTTATCTACCTGTGACTAGACCAGATATCTCTTATGTTGTTCAACTAATCAGTCAGTTTGTTTTTGCTCCTTGACACCTCCATTGTTTCATCCGTTCTTCGGATCATTTACAGGGGACAATATCTCATGATCTGTTTTTCCCATCCTCATCTACTTCTCTACTTAGAGGCAATGCTGACGTTGATTGGGCTGGCTGCCTTTAACACATGCTGCTCTACTAGCAGGTGGTGTATTTTCCTTTGTAATTCTCTAATCTCTTGGAAATGCAAGAAACAACAAACTATGTCCATTTCGTCCACAAAATCAGAGTATCATGCAATGTCCTCAGTATGCAATGAAATTATGTGGTTCAAGGCAACATTGGTCATTCATCCTCCATTCCTCTTTTTTTCTGACAACAAGAGTGCCATCATTATAGCTTCCAATCCTGTGTTCCATGAAAGTGCCATATTTCTCTTCCCCATGTTTTTTCTTGCCTGCAATTGACAAATCTATTCATCAGATCTACGTCTCAGGCCAGGTATATGTTTCCTATTGACAAACTGATGCTTGTTCTCCAACATCAGTTTGAGGGGGAGTGTAGAGAAAAGGGGTAATTTTGTCTTTGTACTGCTCTATTGTATTATATTAGTGTAATACGTATACTGGAAATCTTTGTACCTTATTGTATTTTACTTCCTTATGTAAGGGCAGTCATGTACTTTTACTTCTTTTAATATGAAGTTATGCTTTCTAGGTTGGGTCAATTGATTGAGACCAATCGGACAGACTTGGAAGTCTCTGTATTTTCTCTCATCTCTCTCACCTTCTAGGTCAATAGGTTAAGTTATTCTATAATTCATTATGAGATTGGGAATTAAATGCAACATACCTTGTAAACTGGTCCAAATCCCCCCTCTCCTAGCTTGTTGTTGGGATTGAAGTCCTCTGTAGCATTTTTCAGTTCAGCATAACTGAATGTGTTTGGCTTGGGACCTATTGTAATAAACTCTGCAAATAAACACAAAGGTAGGTTATAACTTCAATCAAAGAGTTCTCTACATTTCTACCACTGTTTATCCACTTCATTAATAATAGTACAAAAGAAGATGAAGCCAAAAAGATAAAACCTCAAAGTGTATGGTCAATGCCCCATTTAGAGTGATAATGTGATATTGTGAATCCAAAGAAGAAAATTTAGCATATTCTACCTTCTATGTCCTCATTGTTGCTTGACCTTTTCCTTTTCAAGTAAAAAGCTATTACAATTACCAGCAGGCTTGCAATTACAACACCTACTACTAGTTCAACAATCAATCCCATCTTTCTCCTCGTGGCTGTGGCTGTGGCTGTGGCTGTGGCTGTTGGTGGAAAGCCACTAACAGTTGGTACGAAGTCTGACCAAGAAATGCATAATTAGTAATTTTTAGAAGAATAAAAGAATACCAGGTTCTTTTTTTTCTGTTTTGATCAGTAAAGAATATCAGGTTCTTTGCATCCATTCATATTAAACCAGATTCGTCCATCAATTCCTACTACATTACCTGATGTTACAGCCAAGGCAGAGATAGAAGGTCCATAGTCACCTTGTTCAGGTATGCAGCAAGTACCTTTTCCAGCCCAGAAAAGATGAATTTCAAGAAAGTTCTCAGATACATTAGCTGTAAATTCTTTTTGAACGGCTTTGTTAGAGGCCCCACCTGCCTCTTTTCTTATATCAAAGCCTTTTAATCGTAGATTCCCCTAAAAGATTAAAAATGTAGCTTTAACAACCAAGAAGGTATCTTGTATCATTATTCATCAAAAACAAAGTTATCTTGTACCATTAGGTATATATACAAACTAAAAGCACATCATCAAATATTCATGAAACCTAAGAATTTTTCTATTTAATTTTGGTATTTTGTAAGATAAACTAAGAAATTTAATAATTGAAATATGAGTTCCGGATCCAACTAATGAAATTTTAATTGAAAATTCTCTTGTAATCTTGTAAGCTCCACCAAGTATATTCCAATGAGAGAAAGGAAAATTTATCTATATACCCACACACACACACAATTTATATGGCCAAGCTATATTCTCATCATAATTTTTTTTAATGGATGGGTTCAACTAATTAGAAATGGGTTGGAATAATATGCAACTTTCTGGATTTTAGGACTTTTAAGTGACATACAAAGCAAAACATCACTAATTAGAAATAGAGACGCTCAGCAAAGATTTCTTTGACAGATGTATAATTGTATACCTGTATATAAATGTCAAAAACACGCCTTCCAGTACTTTTCCAAGATTGTGAGCTTGCATCGCTGATTATTGTCTCTGCAAACCAAAGGCTTACTGTGTACTTTCCATTCTCCAAACCTAGGCCATAATATCTTAGTGATCCCGGAGATAGCCTTGACGTTTGGAAGAACTCAGTGGTTAAAATACCTGCACCTTCAATTTGTCCATCGGTGCTTTGGAAATAACTAGGTGTCTGTCTATCAACAAACAATCCAACATTGCTAACTCCCCATTTTTTGGTATCAGTTACATAATATGATGCTGGTCCAAGAGTTTCGTTTTCTCTCTCAAACAGTCGATCAGCAGGAGATACCATATCTAGACCACCACACTTGATTGAAAAGTTGGCATCTGTGAAAATAAGTTTCCATGGTTCAAATTAGTTCCAATATAGTGCACAAGAATAAATGTCAAGATATAGGTTATACCTGTCTACCACTCCATCTATGTCACTAATGAATGTTTATGAAATCAGATGTTCAAAGAAGAATCGAACAAATTGCTTGCAAGGTCTTTTACTAGATTATATGAAAAAATGTGCTATGCTGTTTGGTGTGATATTTGTTAATAATGCTTACTCAACTTTATGTTTCTCTCTTATTTTCTATCAAACAGAACACACCCTAAATGATCAAAATCTTTTTTGGCAGCCTAAAGTAATTAATAATTACTCAAAAGTGTGGTTAGTTACTTTTCCCCAATTTCTTTAATAAATTTTAATATTTATCTAGAACTTAGAAAATGAGGAAGAACTTCCTTTTCACAGGCCATTTTTGTCTAGAAAAGTGAGTTAAACAACTACAGCAAAAACAAGAAATGTTGAGCATCATAAGAAAGCAATAAATATAAACTGCAGGACTTACAACGTGGAGAACCTCCATTGCATGGAAAATTTCGCTGAAGACATTCTAGACCTGGAGAAAAAAGACTTAAAGACATAACAATAATTTCGTAAGAATCAACAGTAATACTTTGAACATTTGATTTAGACTAGAAAATTAAAAAGAAAATTGGGCAAGACAGAACAATTAACGTATTTTCTTTGCAACACAACATTGTTAAAAATGTTTTTTAGACTGTTTAAAAATATAACAGCTCACCTAGAATTTGAATTGTCAAATATAAAATTGTTTGCAACCAAGTTCCTGCAAATTCCACCACAGGTAGGTTGCACTTAATGCCATGGATATATAAAATTTTATGTTATTAATGCAAGGGACAAGCATTAAAAAATACCAGCTTCCATATTAATTCAATAAATTCCTTTCAACAACATTTTAGTATTGACATACTTTTCATGCTCAAAATTTCTTTCTAAATCTGGTTATAAGGTGTTAGAATGCTAGAGTGTGTTCGGTTGATAGGGTCTCCTATTAGCCCATTCTTATGTTAATTTTATCTTGTAACTGGGCCTTTGCTAATGGGCCTAATCCTGTTTATGTTTTAATTCTTCTGGTTGTCCCATTACTAATCAGGGGTATACCAGTAATTTTATTGTACTTTGTACTTCACTTATATTTAAATAAAGGCCTAGTCGACTGCTAACACAGTTCGACATTCTCAGCATCTAAGGAGTTCATCCTCTTCTTCACTACTTCGAGTTCAGCTTCTTAGTTTACATGGTATCAGAGCATTAGCTCCTTCCTGGTTTCAACCGGTGCACTATCTTCTCTTGCTACCTTCTTTCATCTTCTCCTTTCTTTCTGGGTTGCTGCAGTGAAGACCTAGGAGTGTAAGGGAACTCAGCAAGTTCGAACCTAGGGTTTCTCTTGGTTGTAGGACTCAAGGGAAGTAAGACCCAGAAGTAGATGTCCTACTAGTTTTTTTTTTAGCAAGTAGTAGCTATTTGACTACTAAGAGAGATCTGTACAAGACAGACCTAGTTGAGGACTGATTCCAGCAGTCCTAGCACTAGCCGAAAGGGGGAGGGCTTCCTCTACAGTTGCAGCTTTGGTGCTCCAGCCAGATTTGTGCAGAACAGTGGTAAAGGCATAGCCTCCTCTACAGTTGCAGCTTTGGTGTATCAGCAAGACCTTTACAGAACTGTGGCGACTTCAGTTACAGATCATTTCCAGGTCGGTTATCAGCCCTTCTTCTGGTATCAGCCCTACTTCAGCTCTGTGAACTGGTTCAGTTACAGACCTTCATTTGCTACTGTACCCGAACTGGTTTAGTCTAAGTGAAGCCTATCCAGTGTGCTATCAGCACTGTGAACTCTGAAGTGAAACCTATCCGGTGTGCTACCAGCACTGTGAACTCTGTGACTACTTCGGCCAGCCCTAACCAGAACCACCTACAGAACTGTGAACAAACCCCTTGACCAAAGTTAGGATGTCATCACTATCTGGTGAAGTTTCTTCTAGAGATAACAGATCTGTTACAAAGTCCTCAAACCTGGAGAACCCTAATCTGCATAGCTTGCAGATTACAAGTGTGCTATTGGATGAGTATAACTTTAGAGAGTGGTCAGTCTCAGCAAGACTGTTCATTACCTCTCGTGACCTCACAGGCTATTTGGATGGAGACAAAAAGGAACCAGAAATCAGCAGCCCTGAATACACTGTGTGGCGCAAGGAAAATGCCACAGTCATGTCTTGGTTGCTGACCTCCATGACTCCTCGGGTGGCCAGAACTGTTCATCACTTCCCTACAGCCGCAAAAATCTGGGAGAAAGTATCTAAGACATATGGCCAAAAGAAGAACAATGCCAGAATCTACAGGCTGAACCAAGACATTGCAGCCCTAAGGCAATGAGACATGTCTGTGGCAACATACTTTGCAACACTGGAAGGCCTCTGGGAAGAACTTGACCATCACCTGATTTTGGATTGTGAAAATGCAAGGGATAAGGAGAGGCATGACAAGCAGATTGAGGAGGGCAGAGCCTTCAAGTTCCTGGTAGGCTTAGACCCTATATATGAAGAACAATGCCAGAATCTACAGGCTGAACCAAGACATTGCAGCCCTAAGGCAATGAGACATGTCTGTGGCAACATACTTTGCAACACTGGAAGGCCTCTGGGAAGAACTTGACCATCACCTGATTTTGGATTGTGAAAATGCAAGGGATAAGGAGAGGCATGACAAGCAGATTGAGGAGGGCAGAGCCTTCAAGTTCCTGGTAGGCTTAGACCCTATATATGAAGGTGTAAGGTCACAGATTCTAGGGAGAGACGAATTACCTGAAATTCATCATGTTTACTACCTGGTGAGGAATGAAGAAGTAAGGAGAAAGGAGATGCAAGTTGATTCCCAAACACAAACAACAGAACTATCTGGAGAACATTCAGCCTTAGTCTCCACTAAGGGAAACAGATTTTCAGACAAGAAGACCCTCAAGTGTACCCATTGTGGTGGTGAGAAACACACAAAGGAGAAATGTTGGTTCTTGTACCCTCATCTGAAGCCAGATGCTCTGAGAAAGGACAAAAAGCAACATAAGGGCCATACGGCAAGTGGGAATCTTGCCACCAACAGCAGTAGTGACATCTCACAGAGTACTCAGCCAATGTCCTCCACCACAAAGCAGGTTGTTGATTCTGCTGGATCAAGTACCTTGGGCTTTACAGCTAGTGAGGTAGAGGTTCTCAGCCGGGCATTAGCCCGTCTGAAGAACAATCCTTTAGCTTCCACCTCTCTTGTCAAATCAGGTACAGCCTCTGCATTTAGTGCAACTAGTTCCATTAATTCTAGCTCTTGGGTGATTGACTCAGGGGCCACTGACCATATGACACACATGTCCTCATTATTCTCCTCATATCATTTGTTGTCTGGCCAGGATAAGATGAGAGTAGCTGATGGGTCACTCTCCACCATCTCGGGAAAGGGAGTGGTTGACCTAAGCAAGGATCTCTCTCTTAAATCAGTCTTACATGTTCCTAGTCTTACATCAAATCTGTTGTCTGTTTCAAAGCTAACAGGAAATTTGAACTGCAATATAACTTTTTTTCCCTCTCACTGTGTCTTCCAGGACAGATTGACGAGGAGAACGATTGGGAGTGGTCGTGAGTATGAGGGCCTCTACTATTTTGATGCGGATGTCAGCTCAGCACTGCAAGCTTCTGCTACTACTAGTCCAGAAAGTGTGGAGTCAAGAGCTAGGCTGCACTTGTGGCATGCTAGACTAGGTCACTTGTCCTTTTCTTCTTTAGCTATGTTGTTTCCCGATTTATGTAAGGGAATTCCGAGTCAAAGTTTAGTTTGTTATGTGTGTCAAATGTCAAAAGAATGCAGATCAATGTATCCAATTTCTAGTAATGAAATACAAGCCCCATTTGATTTGGTCCATTCTGATGTTTGGGGTCCTTCACCCATTGTTTCCATTGATGGCTTCCGTTATTTTATCAGTTTTATTGACCATTATTCTCGGTGCACTTGGATTTATCTGTTAAAAGGACGTGAAGAAGTTCCACGGATAACTATGATGTTTTGCAAGATGATTGAAACACAATTTGGGAAGAAGATTAAACAATTCCGTTCAGACAATGCAGTTGAATACTTTGAAAGATCCCTGAACTCATTCATGGAAGATGAAGGCATGTTACATCAGTCATCATGTGCTTACACCCCTCAGCAAAATGGAGTTGTTGGGTGCAAGAACAGGCACCTAATGGAGACAGCTCGAGCTTTACTTTTCCAGCAGGCAAGAGAAAGAGATACTCACATACAATAGAAGGAAGAAGGGCTCTCAGCCTCATGATTGCAACTAGTTGGACTCAGATCAATCTGTCTCTGCAATCCAAGGTAATTCTGACTCTCTCAATTCAGATTTGGATCTTCCTATTGCTCTCCGTAAGCCTGTTCGTTCTTGTACCACTCGGCATTCCATAGCTGATTATGTCTCTTACTCACATTTATCACCTGCCTATCATTCCTTTGTGTCTGCTCTTTCCTCTGTATGTGTCCCTTCCAGATATTCAGAGGCGGTATCTGATCCAAGATGGAAAGAAGCCATGAATGAAGAAATGAAAGCCCTAATGAAAGCAAGAACATGGGAAATGGTGGACCTGCCAGAAAGGAAAGGCACTGTTGGGTGCAAGTGGGTATTCACAGTAAAGCACAGGGAAGATGGGTCAATTAAAAGATATAAGGCCAGACTTGTGGCAAAGGGATTTACACAAAAGGAAGGAATTGACTACAAGGAAACCTTTGCCCCGGTAGCAAAACTCAACACAATCAGGGTCCTACTGTCATTAACTGCAAAATTCTCTTGGGAACTTCATCAGTTGGATGTGAAGAATGCTTTCCTAAATGGTGATCTACATGAAGAGGAATTCATGGAACCCCCACCTGGATATAATGTTGGAAAGAAGGTGCGTAAATTAAGGAAAGTTTTGTATGGCTTGAAGCAATCTCCCCGGGCATGGTTTGAGAGACTTTGTACGGCCATGAAAAAAGTGGGGTACACTCAGAGCAGTGCGGATCATACATTGTTTACAAGGAGGCAGGATGGAAAACTTACAGCTCTCATTGTTTATGTGGATGATATGGTGATTACTGGAAATGATGTGAAAGAGATGAAGAGGCTGAAGGAGTTCTTAGCTTCAGAATTTGAGATCAAGGACCTAGGAAATCTTAGATATTTTCTCGGGATTGAAGTTACTAGATCAAGAGAAGGAATCTACATATGTCAACGAAAATATGTGCTAGATCTCCTAGAAGAAACAGGCATGATGGAGTGCAGGCCAGCAGACACACCAATAGAACCGAACCATGGATTACAAGAATCAATGGGTGAGGAATACTGTGATAAGGAAAGGTACCAAAAATTGGTAGGAAAACTGATATACTTATCCCTCACTTGGCCAGACATTGCCTATGCAGTGCATGTTGTCAGTCAATTCATGCACTCACCAAAGACTCCTCATATGAGAGCAGTGGAAAGAATTCTCAAATACTTGAAAACTTGCCCAGGGAAAGGAATTCTATTCAAGAAGAACAGTAGACTTGAAATTGAAGCCTACACTGATGCTGATTGGGCTGGGTCTGTTGGAAACAGAAAATCAACCTCAGGTTACTGTACATTCTTGGGAGGAAACCTAGTTACATGGCGTAGTAAGAAGCAGAATGTTGTGGCTAGATCAAGTGCAGAAGCAGAATACCGAGCTATGGCACATGGGGTTGCTGAACTCTTATGGCTCAGAACTCTCCTTAATGAGCTTGGTATCAAGACTGAAGGTCCTCTCAAGTTGTATTGTGATAATAAAGCAGCTATCAACATTGCCAACAATCCCGTGCAATATGATAGGACAAAACATATTGAAATTGATCGACACTTTGTCAGAGAGAGAATTGTTTCAAGGGAACTCCGTGTGCCTTATACTCCATCAGAAATGCAGATTGCAGATGTATTAACAAAAGGGCTGGCAACTACAAAGTTCAAGGACATACTTGGCAAGCTGAACATGATTGATATCCATGTTTAGCTTGAGGGGGAGTGTTAGAATGTTAGAGTGTGTTCGGCTGATAGGGTCTCCTATTAGCCCATTCTTATGTTAATTTTATCTTGTAACTGGGCCTTTGCTAATGGGCCTAATCCTGTTTATGTTTTAAGTCTTCTGGTTGTCCCATTACTAATCAAGGGTATACCAGTAATTTTATTGTACTTTGTACTTCATTTATATTTAAATAAAGGCCTAGTCGACTGCTAACACAATTCGACATTCTCAGCATCTAAGGAGTTCATCCTCTTCTTCACTACTTCGAGTTCAGCTTCTTAGTTTACATAAGGATCTAATATAAACAAAATAACACTATGATTTTTTGAACTAAAAGAATTTTTTATTTGTTATGTAAGTTACAACAAAAATTTTGCCATTCATCACCAGTGTTTTAAAAGCAAAAGGTGCAAGGGCCATTTTGTGCCTAAGGCACATGGCACAGGGTGAAGCACGCGCCTTTTTGAGGCAAGGTGCACAATTTAAAAAAAAAAAAGCTAAAAAATCAAAAAAAATGTCAAAAAAATAAAAAATGCCAAAAAAATTCAAAAAATTATAAAACATAATATAAATAAAAATATAAACTTAAATTTTAAAATAAATGTTTTAAAAAACCTATTATCTAAAATTAAATTATATAAACATAATATGTACAGCATATTCAAATGAGAATTTAAAAATGAAATCAAACATATAAAACATTTTCAAGCATATAAAACCCACAATCTCTTTTTTTCTCAATTACATCAAGTAGCTAATGCCACGCCCCTTGAAGCAAGCCCAAACGAATTCATGTTACGGTCTTAAATTCTTAGTTTTCACACAAAAAATAATGATTTTATAGTTTTAATTGCTTTTAAGAAGATACTTTATTAGGATGAATGAATGGACAGCATTACCAAAAAGGGGATTCTCAAAGCTCCGGTGAGCAAGCGAAGCTAACCGAAGCTTCGAGAACCCCCTATTTGGTAATGTTGTCCATTCATTCATCCTAATAAAATATCTTCTTAAAAGCGATTAAAACTATAAAATCTTTATTTTTTGTATGAAAACTAAGAATTTAACACCCTAACATGGGCTTGTTTGGGCTGGCCTCGAGGGGTGCAGCACGGGGGTCCAGGGGCTCTAGCCGCTAGACTGAAAAAAAGGAAAAAGCATCAAATTTTTAAAGGGCGCATGCCTGGGCTTTTTGAATGGGCTGTGCCTAGGACCTGGGCAAGGCGCCTACCCTAAAATGCACCTCACCTATGCGCCTAGGCACACCTTTTTAAGTCGCTGTTCATCACTGCTTTCTACTATACAATATCTCACTGTATTATAAGAAATAGGAGGGACTTTTCAACTTTTCATAAAAGCGATTCTATTATATAGAAGCATAGTTTACACTTAGAATAACAACATATTGAAAATACAATGGAAGTTAAGTCTTGCACAGTTGGGATGAAAATGTTGTATTCCAAGACCACTATATTCAGGCTATAAATCTTGTAAATGATGAACAAACCTTTTTTTATAAGTATAATGAACAAACCACTATGGTTTCAGATGGAGAATTTTCAACTTAACAATGCAGAAGTGAGTGGAAAAGAGAACATTTTTCAACTTCTTCATACATACAGTTGTAAACCTTGTGTCACCCATGAAGGAAAGTTTCCTGATAATCCATTATACGATAAGTCTCTGTATACAAAACAAAATAATAATAATTAGCATTTAAATTATAGCCTTTATATAAACAATTATTACACATGCACAAAACTTTGACCCACCATTCAATGATTTCTATCGTGGAGATTTGCCAAAAAAATCTCATAAACGAGTTTGGTAGTCCAAATCAACAAATCATTTGTTTAGAAAAATATTAATCAAAATTAAATATTTTGAATCTAATATAAATACATCATCTTGACATACATATTGAGGAGTTTTGTACTTTTTTGAGGAGGAAGTGAACCAGAAAGATTGTTGCTTCCGAGAAACCTAACAATAAATAATAAAATACCATAAATGATACATTTCATGATCTTCACAAAAGAATGGAGAAGAGTATCCATGCTACTTACAAGAAAGAGAGAGAACTCAAATTGAATAAAGAGCTTGGAATCTGGCCAGTTAAATTGTTGAAGCTCAAATCCCTATAAAAAAGATACAATCATTAAGTCAATGTTAAAACAAGATTCATCAATGTACTATACTTTCACCCATTTGCAAGAATAATCAGTTTCTTCAATACAAACTATTGAAGAAAGTGGCAACTTACAATATTTGCAAATTTTGATACTCGCCAATATTAGATGGAATAGTACCCAAAATCATATTATTTCTCAAGATCCTATATAAAGCAAGGAATCATCTTAAGCTGGAGAAAATGAATATAAAAAATTAAAATATATGTATCATTGCACAGGTTCGAAAGGTTTCTTACAATGTACTTAAGACCTTCATATCCTTAATGAAATCCAAGGTTGAACTTGCATTAGACAATTCACTTATTCGCCTATATATGATATTATACAGTGGTTATCAGTATAAAGATGAGTCTAAATCAAATTTAATTAACAAAAAGAGTACTTACAAATCTAATAATGAGGTCAATTTTGAATAACTTTTTGGTATTGGACCTACAAAAGAATTGCCTTGGAGTCTCCTACATTAACACATTCAGCTTTATTAAGAAAAAACTTGCTGAATATAAAACTAAGGAAAACTAAAAGGTAAGAATCAAGTTATAAGTAACATATAAAATTAATAAGTTTCTTATCATATAGAGAAAGATTATGTAAAGGAAAAACAAGCAAAATCTAATCTTACAAAGTTTTAAGCTTTGTCCAGTTCCCAATAAATTCAGGTAACATGCCCGTAAAGTTATTATCTGATGCCCACCTGACATCCAAATATTTTGTGGAAAAGGGATAGATAAATTTAAAACACTAAAGAACAAAACATGAAAAGTTGAGCATGGTCATAGTCACAATCTCTTACATAATCCGTATGTTTACTAGGTTACCAAATGTTGAAGGAATTTCACCACTCACCCCAGAACTATCCATGTATCTGTCAAATTCAAAAAGAATGTAATCAAACTTTAGCTAAAACATTTCTTCCCTTGATGTCTAATTTACTTCCTATTTCTTTTATTTGCATAATGTATTGAACCCTGGAATTATAAGATGGAAACACATGACTATCAATTTTTATCTCTCAATGGGTTGAAAGATTTACTTGTTTCACACCACCTTTAAGCCATCTATGTCCCAAATTCTTGACTACAAGGACCTTAGTTTCATCATTAGCAATAAATAATATGCATAATGCTTTTTGACACTACTTTAACTATATATGAACTTTTTATTGTTACAGAAGGTAATGCTTATACAAGCAATTACGACTTACATCTCTTCGAGTTTGACTAAATTCCCAATTTCTGGAGGGAGTGGCCCAGAAAAATTATTTGAACCAAAAGCCCTGTATGAAACAAAATTACCAAAACAATGATTTTTAGTATGCCAAATTAAAAATCTTATGGTTCTATTATCATTTTATCTTTCCTACAATAGAATTATGGAAGCAATCAATTGTATTAAAGTCGAGTTATCATAAACTTGTGAATAATTTTAGTTTTGTGCAGTTAAAATTTTCAACCATATGGAACATTCAAAATAATGGACATGGACCATGTTAGTTGCCTAATGTGCTTTCCCTAACGTAACAACCCAAACATAAATATATTATTTGATGATTATTTAGGCTATTTAAGACCTTGGGAGGATTGGCTTTCTTTTTTGTACAAAGTGGCCACTCTCAGACTCAAATCTGTTCTCATGCTAATTAGCTGTGAACATTTTACCACTGTACGGGCAACTAACAAGCCAAAAATAAATATTAAATTATATTCTTAAGAAAATAAGCAAGATGAACATGGATACAAAACTTAAACCTCATACTCTGAATCAATACAACAAACTTGGGTGGCTAAAATTAAGAAATTAGTTTAGCTATGTAGAAGAAAATTTTATATTTGAAGTGGATAAGATCTTCAATGTCCATGATTTTGGGGAAGGGGTGATCATAGGCCAAGCCGGGTTTTGACTGCGTATTTTTTTTAATCAGTAACAGAAATTTTATTAAAGAAACAACACACAGCAATTACAGCCTCTTAGGGAAGGGATAAACTCTCTTAACCCTTCCCAAGGATAAGCATAATAATAGAAAAAGCAATTACAAACAAGCTCAGAATGAATGGACACTTCCCACCCCTTGTTTGGCTAATGCATCTGCAAAGGAATTTGCACTCCGTTTGACCTATCGAAATCTTACTACCGTATCCCTAGATAGCCATTTGAACTTCTGTTTTTCATTTGCATAATTCCATAGCCCAATCTCTTCTTTTCCTAGCCAACCAATAACTACTTTGGAGTCACCTTCAATAATTAGACTGTTAATATTTAATTCTTTTGCTCTTTTTAGACCTTCCAAAGCAGCCAAAAGACCACATTGGACTACAAGCATCTTTCCATGGAGCTGATTCTGCCACTACCTTCCAACTATTCAACAGAAGCCCTGCTAGAATGTCCTCAAACAGTTTCAGTATCTTCACCCATGGCAAAACTCTAGCTGTAACCGCCTCCAAAACAGCACTTAAACTCCTTTCCTTATCCTGAAACACTCTTTGGTTCCTTTCTTCCCAGACTGTCCACAAAATAACAGCTCTAGTGCACCTCCATAGAACTTTTCCCCTCTTCTTCAAGCTACTAATAGTCAAAGCAGCAAAAAAGTTTTGTATGTCCGGGGGGGGGGGGGGAATCCAACGGGCAAGGAATAACAGTTCTCACTATTAGCTTTACACAAGATGCACCAGTTAGGGGACAAGCACAATGAAGGTCTTTATCTTTGAAGTAAATCACTGGTATTAATCTTACCCAGAATAGCTTCCCAACAGAAAGCCCCTATTCTTGGTGGAATTGGCTTTCCCCACACTTCTTTAGCAGGAAAGGAGGAGCCTAAAATAGGAGAAGGTAGAGTCAAAGCTCTAAAAAAGGAAGCACAGGAAAAAGAACCAGAAGGGGTTAAGGTCCAAAATCTACTATCTCTACTAGATGGGTCCAAAGAGATTCCTTGGACAATTGTGATCAAATCCAAAGCTTGGTTCAATTCTAATCTCTAAGACCTCTCCTAAAGCCCAAGTCCCAATCAAACCCTGAGTTTGAGTCAGAAGGAATCAAAAAGGAAGAAATTGGCTCATTCTTAAAATCAGAGATAGCAAACAAAGTAGGAAATTGGACTTTCAGAGCTGACTCACCCACCCAAACATGTTCCTAGAATTTAACAAGGTCCCCTGAACAAAAATTGTATCCGACAAAAGGTGGAAAGAGGGGAAGGACCACATGTATAGCTTTCCAGGGAGAAGTACAAGTAGCCTCAGCCAACACTCCAGCATCCCAACCATCTGCCGACAGCCCATGAATGCTAATAATCACTTTAGCCCACAATTTATCCTTGTCCTGAGGTAGCCTCCACAGCCACTTCCCTAAGAGAGCCTGATTCCTCAACTGAATGTTACCAATACCGAAACCTCCATCAGCTCTACTCCTACACACCATTTCCTAGTTGACTCTATTATCCTTCTTCTCCTCCCCATGCTCCCACAAAAAAAATCTCTCATTAACTTTTCTAGCCTCTTGCCCACACCCACTGAAATTTTAAAAACTGATAGAAAGTACACTAGTAAGTTTGCCGGGGTAGATCTAATCAAAAGTTATTCGCCTTCCCAATGATAAATAGTTCTTCATCCAGGTGGCTAGCCTTTTAGTGAATCTATCTACCACCGGGTTCCAAAAGTCAATGTTCCTAGTGTTATCATCCAAAGGAAGTCCTAGGTACTTCAAAGGCCACTAGGAAACTTCACAACCCAATAAAGAGGCACACACCTGCAACTCCTCCTCACTCATATTCACCCCCACCACACAACTTCTGTTGAAATTGATTTTTAGATTTGATACCCTCTCAAACAAGTGCACCACCAGCTTCAAATTCCTTACCCTATTAAGAAAATTTCCTTCGCATAACAAAATGGTGTCATCAACAAACTACGAGTGAGTAACCGGGACCCTATCCCTGCCAACTCTCCATCCTCTCACCAATCTTTTTGCATCAGCTCTGTCAATTAGCATCCCAAGCACCTTCACAATGAGGGTAAACAGGAATGGAGAGAGAGGATCCCCTTGTCTAATTCCTCTGATCTTAGGAAAGTGATCCATTATAGTTCCATTCACCAATACTGAATAGTGACAAGACTCAAGGCACCCCTTAATCCATTTACACAACTTTTCTCCAAACCCAAAACTCCTCAACACTTCCAATAGGAAGTACCAATCCACCAAATCGTAAGCTTTCTCCAAGTCAAGCTTGCACACTAATCCTATCTTGGCATTCCTTCTAAAATCCTCCAAGCTCTCAATGGCAATAAGAATCTGGTCAGTGATTTACCTATTACCTACAAAGGCCCCTTGATTTAGCGAAATGATGGATGGAAGCACTGCTCTTACTCTTCTGGACAGAACCTTAGTTATTATCTTATATAGGTTATTCACCAAACTGATGGGTCTAAACTCACTAGGCTGAACTGCATTAGACTTCTTCAGAATATGAGCGATAAAAGTAGAGTTGAACCCTGGATTAATCACTCCTCTCCCAAAAAAATTCATTAAATACCTACAAAATATTCATCTTTAAAATCTCCCAACAATCCTGGTAGAAAGCCATAGTAAACCCATCAGGCCCCGATGCCTTAGCCCTATCCATAGAGAAAATTGCTTCCTTAATTTCTTCCAAATCAAAATGTTGTCCCAGCCACATCTTGGAGTCTTCCAAAATCCTTGGTCATTCCAATCCTTCTAGACTTATTCTCCCGCCCAAGGGCCGTCTGAAAATAGATTTGAAATGATCCACAAAGACCCTAGCTATTTCCCTATCTTAAGTAAGATTTTCTTCATTAACCTCAAGTTTGGAAATACAATTCTTGCTTCTCCTAGAATTTTCCATGGAAAAATCTCGTATTTCTATCTCCTTCCTTTAACCACAAACATCTTGACTTCTACCTCCTACTGATTTTTTCTTTAAATAGGATGTCCTCCAGTTGCTTTCTTAGTACATATCTTTCAACTCTATCATTTTCCTCGAAGTTTCCTTTCCCATCCTTGGAATCCAAAGCCTCTATTTGAAACACCAACTCTTGCTTCCTTTCTTCTAGTATGCCAAATTGGTGGGTGTTCCAATTTTTTATGTTAGCCTTTAGCTCCTTCACCTTCCTATGGAATTTCATGTCCTCATAAATGACATCTGGATTATACTCTGTCCACCAATCCCTAACCTTCTCTATAAACCCTGGTGTTTCAACCACATGTTCTCAAACCTAAACGGGGCAAGTCCTCTCCCTCAAATTTCTTCTTTGCAAATCAAAATTGGTTAGTGATCTAAAGTAACTCTAGGCAAGGCCCTTGATACTAACTCCCCCCAATGCTCTTCCCAATCCACTGAAAACAAAAATCTATACAACTTGGAACAAGTTGGGTTTGATTGCAAATTTGACCAAGTGAATTTACTGTGTGACATCGGGATCTCCTTCAATTCCAAATCATTTATAACCTCAGTGAACCTCCTCATACTAGTAGTGAGCCTCTATGTTATCTTATTGGTTTCTTCCAAAAATCACATAACATTAAAATCCCCTCCTATACACCAAGGTCCATCCCATAGTCCTCTTATATCGCCTAATTCTTCCCACAACTCATTTCTCTCCCTATACCCATTAGGACCATATATATTTTTCATCACCCACTCAAAGCCATCCATAATTTGACGAAATCTAACAAATAATGTGTACTTACCCATCAGTTCTTCAATCCTTTCCAATGTATCCTCCCTCCAAAGGGTTACAATTCCCCCTAAAGAACCCTAAGAAAGTAAGATGGACTCATAGCCCAATGTATGCCAATATTCCTCCAGATACTTCTTTCCCATCTACTATCAAACTCTCCCAACTTCAATTCCTGAATGATAACAATATCGGGGTTCTCCTTTCTTAGGACTTCTTTAATGGTAGCCTTTTTCCTGGCACTCCCTAATCCATGAACATTCTAACTTATTATCCTCATTCCTCTTTATCTGTTATTCCCTATGAGAACCTTCACCTATCTACTTCCCCTTCTTTTGTCCTTCCTCTCACTTAACTCCTTGTCCCCTTCTATATCCTTCTTCAGCCTTTCATCCTCACTCATTTTTCTCTTCTTAGCTTTTTCACCATTTCCGTTATCTTTTAAAAAACATTTTAGCTCATTGGGATCCTTTATCTTACACCCAATCATCTCCACAAATTCTGCCAATGAATCTTCTTTACTATCCTCAATATCATTACTCATTGTAACTTGCTTAGAGACACTATCCCCAACTCCTCCGGACTCCATTACCTCTCTATGTTCTTGATCCCTCTCCTTTTTTTATTTCCTTTTGTTTTAATTCCTCAAAGAACTCCATTAAATTCCATATTTTCAGCCTCCTCTCATCCTCCCCCCATCCTCAATATCCCCTAGCAAACTAGCTGTCAGCTTAGGTACATGCTAGATTTCTGAGACAAGGATGGCAGGCAAAGAAGCAGGTCAGTACAAAAACCAGAATTTATCATCGTACCTTGTGGGACTGAAGGATGAAAGGAGCAATCCTTTTCTTGAATAGGAATGGCTTGAAGTTGATCGAAATCAGAGCTGGGTAAGATTACACCTATCTCCTTACTTCCTGGACTCTACGTCTTGTCTCTAATTGGAGTATCAGTGCTCGGCCTCCAGGGTGGCAACAAGCAATGGAAGAGGAATTGTCTACTTTACAACACAATCACACATGGGAACTTACTACTCTCCCTCCTGGTAAGCAGTGTGGAATGATTAAAGGCCAGGTTAGTGGCCAAAAGCTATTCTCAATTATATGGTATTGACTATACAGAGACATTCTCTCTTGTGGCTAAGATCGGTTCAGTTCAGGTGTTAATTTCATTAGCAGCAATGTATGATCTAGTTGAGGAAGTATATATGGAGCAACCACCAGGGTTTGTTGCTTAAGGGGAGGATGGTAAAGTTTGCATACTTAAAAGGCAATCTATGGATTGAAACAATCTCCACATGCGTGGTTTGTTAAATTCAGTGACGCAGTGAAGAACTTTGGCATGAAACAATGTCAAGTAGACCATTTTGTGTTTAGTCGTGACTCAAAAGATGGTAAAATCTTGTTAGTAGTGTATGTGGATGACGTTGTCGTAACTGGCAGTGACGGCAATGGAATTGGCAAGTTGAAAAACTTTCTACAGAATCACTTCCACACAAAGGACCTTGGTAAGCTGAAATACTTCCTAGGAATAAAAGTTGCAAGGTCATGGCATGGAATTAACTTGTGTCAAAGGAAATATGTCCTTGATTTACTTGAAGAAACATGGTTGTTAGGTGTCAAATCAGCTAAAACACCCATGGAACCAAATGCTAAGTTGAGTATTCATGCAGGTGAAGAGTGTTTGCTAGAATAAGGTTGTCGAATGAGAAGACAAGAAGAAGAAGAAGGAGAAGATATGAGAAGAGCGGCAATGCTTTCTCAGTTGGCCCTATTCTATTATATATAAGAGCATTACATAATGTTACATAAATAGACTAGAATGCCCCTGATTAGTGATGGGACACCTAGTCAAATAAAACACTAAATAAGATTAGGCCCAATAACTAATGACTTAAGACCCAACAAAGATAAACAAACAAATTAAGACAGTTGAACCAACACTCCCCCCCAAGCTAAGCATGGATGTCAATCATGTTTAGCTTGCCAAGTAAGTCCAAGAATTTCACTATAGCTAGCCCTTTAGTTAGAACATCTGCAATCTACATCTCGGAGGGAGTATAAGGAATGCAGAGTTCTCCTGAGACGATTCTTTCTCTGACAAAGTGGCGGTCTATCTCAATATGTTTCATTCTATCATGTTGCACTGGGTTATTTGCAATGTTGATGGCAGCCTTGTTGTCACAGTACAACCTAAGAGGACACTCGATCTTTATTCCAAGTTCACCAAAAAGGATCTTAAGCCACAGAAGTTCAGCAACACCATGAGCCATAGCACGATATTCGGCCTCTGCACTAGATCTAGCAACCACATTTTGTTTTTTACCCCTCCATGTAACTAAATTTCCTCCAACAAAGGTGTAGTACCCGGAAGTTAATGCGATGGGATATCCATCATATGGACGCCCAAATCTTGCGGAATGGACTAGGCGAATTTCAAAAAAATTTCTCCCATCTTTGCTGGGAATCGAATTCCCTATTTTGAAAAACACATTTTTCAATGATCAATCTTGAACCAAGAACCAAACCAGATCTAAACCAAAAGGAGTAGGAGAGAGATATACCTGATACAGAGAAGTACTTTCTCTCAATGGAGGTGTTCACGCCCAAGGAAGGATCCAAAAACTGCTCCCACTGAAGATGGCGCAGTGCAAGATGGAGCAGAATCAGCAATGTTCTTCCAAAAGAACTTGACCCTTCGCAAGAATCAAAAGGATGGCTCGTGAGTACAGCTCCAATCAATCTTTTCGCCAAAAGACTGGAATCAAGATCAAATCTTGATTACTCCTGTAGAGAATAGGAGATCGAACTACTGGAGGTGGCGGCTGTAGGAAGGAGGCAAGAGAGTATTTGCAGGGTGCAGAATTATCTCTTCTTTCTCTGTATTGTGCAGTGCTTTTGTATCTTGTTGTGTCTTCTAAAGCTATCGCCCCCTCCTTTTATAGGCTTAAAGGGATCAGCTCCTAATCCCATTAGGAGTTGCTGATCCAAATCATATTAGGATCAGAAGTCCCTTTAAGTGATAAGGGAGAACCCTTATCTTATCTGCAGATTAGATCAGCCATCTCAAAATCTTATTAGGAGGCTTCCAGATCTAAATCTTATTTAGATCTTGGACTCTCTAAGTGGATAGGCTCAAGGCCCAATCCTATCAGCAGATCCATCCCAGAATTCGCCCCTTTAATTAACTGATCAAATCAGCCCAGTTCGAAATGGGCTTTAGGCCCATTTAAGATTATGTACTCACTTAGCCTTCCAAACTGCTGCCCAATTGGGCTTCCTTGTATGGCGTGAGACCCAAACATTGATCTACACATCAACCACATGGGTTCATCCCAGCCTTTGTTACAAGGCCTGGCCGAATACACTGTTATGGATAGTGCACCCCCTGAAACCCATCACATGGGCTCTATGGGCCCAACACTTACCCTAAGTGGTCCTTGGGCCAAGCCACCTTGTAACACCTAGGGACTGTGGACAGATGCAAGATTAGCCCATCAGGTATTATCCTCAATGGTCTTACACTTAACCTCTCAGCCCATAATGATCAAACATTGCCCGACAAGAGAGGACATCTCCCTCGGATGCAAGGAACAGTGTTGCACTCTCTGCTCACATAGATCCCGGGAATTAAAACCTATTGAAAATCATTTCGAAACCATAACATATATATATATATATATATCTGCATATAAATATATTTTGCAAAACAAAATCTCAACAATTGAAAGCGGCTGTCGGCAGTCTTGGTTTCCATCAGAGAGAGTGCATTCCCGATCATTACCTTTGTCCGACAAAGGGGCTGATCCTGTCACTATGATCACCTACTCAGATGAATTCTCGAACTGTCCCAACATACTCAGGTTTTGACCCCCGCTAAGGATCTCACTGATTGGCATATCAAAGACAGCCCAATCCGACACCTAGTGCAGTATCATAATCGAGTCTAGGGGTCAGGTGTAACTTTCCAGTTTTGCCCATCAATCTCCAAGGTCCAGGGCAATACTAGAAATTTGGTCCGGTTCAAAGGTTCTATTAATCCTACACTGCATGTGCTTCGGGTCTCACCCTGGTGGCTGAGACAGGCCACCCCAACAGTTGGTAGCACACCAGTGTCAGGCTTGGCAGGATAAATCTCCCAGACTTACCCAATGGCTGTGAACATTCTAAACTAACACGAGTCTCATTAAGTGTCCAGTTTAAGGGTATTACACAGAAACACACCACAGGAACATGAATCAAATGTGTACTTTATTCATTTACAATAAATTCATAAGGTACATCTATCTGATTGAAGCTAAGGGCATACAACTGTCTAACAGAAGTAGACTTCCTGTCCCCAACAGAGCCAGCCCAATCTGCATCAATATATCCTTCAACTTCAATTTTATTGTTTTTTCTGAACAGAATCCCTTTCCCCGGGCAAGACTTCAAATATCTAAGGATCCTTTCCACACCTTTCATGTGAGGGATTTTAGGAGTGTGCATGAACTGACTGACAACATGTACAGCATAATCAATGTCAGGGCGAGTGAAGGACAGGTAAATCAACTTCCCCACCAGCTTTTGGTATCTTTCCTTATCAAGGTAGTCCTCTCCTACTAACTCCTGTAGACCATGGTTCTGTTCTATTGGAGTATCTGCTGGCCTACACCCCATCATGCCTGAAGATCAAGGATGTATTTCCGTTGACATATATAGATGCCCTCTTTGGATCTAGCAACTTCAATCCCAAGAAAGTATCTCAGTTGGCCCAGGTCTTTGATCTCAAATTCAGCAGCCAAGACCTCCTTTAGTCTTTTAATCTCTTCCTGATCATCCCCTGTAATTACCATATCATCCACATAGACAATAAGTGTTGTAAGTTTGTCATTTCTCTTCCTTATGAACAGGGTATGATCTGCCCCACTTTGAGTGTAACCCCCTTTCTTCATGGCCCCACAGTTTCTCAAACCAAGCACGAGGGGCCTGCTTAAGACCGTATAGAGCTTTTCTCAGTCTACATACCTTCTTGCCAAACCCATAACCTGGTGGAGGATCCATGAATACCTCTTCATGTAGGTCGCCATTTAAGAAAGCATTCTTCACGTCCAACTGATGTAGCTCCGATGAGAAATTTGCAACTAATGATAATAGAACTCGGATTGTGTTGAGTTTTGCTACCAGAGCAAAGGTTTCTTTGTAGTCAATCCCTTCTTTTTGAGTAAACCCTTTTGCTACCAGTCTAGCCTTGTACCTTTCAATGGACCCGTCCTCCCTATGCTTCACAGTGAACACCCACTTGCATCCAACAGTGCCTTTCCCTTCTAGTAGATCCACTAATTCCCAAGTCCCTGCTTTCATTAAGGCCTTCATTTCTTCGTCCATAACCCCTTTCCATTTTCGGCCAGATACTGCCCCTGAATACCTAGTAGGGACATGCATAGAAGAGAGAGCAGACACAAAAGAACAATAACGAGGAGACAAATGTGAGTAAGACACAAAATCAGCAATGGGGTGTCTGATAGTACAAGAACGGGTAGACTTACAAAGGGCAATAGGAAGATCCAAGTCAGAGGAATTGATAGGATTACCTTGAGTTTCTGAAACAAGTTGATCTGAGTCCAATTGGTTGTTGTCATGAGTTAGAGGACCCTTCTTCCTTCTGTTGTAGGTGATTCTAATATCTCTTTTCTACCTGTTGGAGTCTTCAGTAGCATTTGCAACATCACTAGTAGTAGCTGGAACAATGGGAGCCTCACTAGATTCACCCGGAATACCACAACTAGGTGGATCAGGAGGAGAAGATGGAAGGTCCGAGGTAGAGAGAGGCACAAAGAATGAGGGAACAGAAGAATCCTCTTCCATCCCACTAGTCTCCCCTGAAGAGGATTCTGGGAAGAATGAAAATAGGATTGAGACTCAAAGAATACCACATCCTTTGTGACATTTTTTCTTGGTGACTAGATCATAACACTTATACCCCTTCTGAGTAGGGGAGTACCCCAAAAAGATTCCCTTCGTAGCCCTAGGATCCAATTTGTTTTTCGGATCCTTGACATGTACAAAGCATACACAACCAAAGACTCTTGGTGGAAGAGAAAAGTCAAGAAGGTGAGGGCAAAGAACAAAGAAAGGAGTTTCCATCCCCAATACTTGGATGGCATTCGATTTATCGGATATGATGCAGTAAGGATTGCTTGAGACCAATAGTTTTTTGGAACTTTGTGCTGAAATAGTAAGGCTCGAGTAGTCTCCAATAGGTGTCTATTCTTGCGCTCAGCAACCCCATTCTGTTGGGGGGTACTAGCACAAGATGACTAATGAATCATTCCAACATCCTCCATAAACAAATTCAATGACCTTTCAAAATATTCAGCAACATTATCTAACCTGAATTGTTTGATTTTCTTGCCAAATTGTGTTTCAATCATTTTGCAAAATGTCATGGTTACCCGCGGCACTTCATCTCGTGCTTTTAATAAGTAGATCCATGTGCATCGAGAATAGTTATCAATAAAACTGATAAAGTATCGAAAGCCATCAACAGAAATAATGGGAGAGGGACCCCAAACATCAGAGTGGAATAAGTCAAAAAAAGCTTGAATTTCATTACTAGAGGTTGAATAAACAGATCTACATTGCTTTGAAAGTTGACGGACTTCACAAACTAACTCTTGACTTGAAATACCTTTGAATAATTCTGAAAACAACACTTCCAATGATGAAAACAGTAAATGACCTAACCTAGCATGCCACAGATGTAACCTAGCTATTGACTCCACATTGGACAGACTACTAGTAGCAGATGTTTGTAAGGCCGAACTGATGTCTGCATCAAGGTAGTAGAGACCTCCACACTCATGACCGCTCCCAATCGTTCTTTTCGTCAATATGTCCTAAAAGACACAATGGGTAGGAAAAAAAGTTATGCTACAATTCAAATTTTTGGTAAGATAAGAGATTTGAAGAAAGATTGGGAACATGCAAGACAGATTTGAGTGAGAGGTCCTTGCTTAGGTCAACCACTCCTTTTCCCAGAGATGGTAGAGAGAGAACCATCAGCAACCCTCATCTTATCTTGGCCAGACATTAAATGATAGGAAGAAAATAGAGAAAACATGTGTGTCATGTGGTCAGTTACACCAGAATCAATAATCCAAGAGGTAGGATCAATAGTACTAGTTGCACTAAAGGCAGAGACAATACCTGATCTGGCAAGGGAGGAGGAAGCAAGAGAATTGGTCCTTAGACGGGCTAGAGCCCGGCTAAGTACCTCTACCTCATCGGCAGTAAAACCCAAGGACCCGGTTCCAGGGGAATTAGTAGTCTGTCCCATGGAAGAGGAAGTAACTGTGGATGAGTGTTTTGAACCATCATCACTGTGACTCGCAGCCAGATTCCCACTTGCAGGTTGACCCTTCTGATGCTTCTTATCTTTCCTCAGTGCAGCTGGCTTCAGATGCGGATAGAGAACCCAACAGGTCTCTTTCACATGCCTTTCTCCTCCACAGTGGGTGCACTTCAAATGTCTCTTGTCTGAGTACCTGTTCCCCCTTTGATTTGTAGAGATTAGGGCCGAATGTTCCACAGATTGTTCAGCTAGTTTAGTTTGAGTATCAACCTGCATCTCTTTTCTTTTCACCTCTTCATTCCTCACAAGGTAGTAGACATGATGTAAGTCTGGCATTTCATCCCTTCCCAGATTTTGGGACCTTATGCTCTCATATATTGGATCTAGGCCAGCCAAAAATTTAAATGCTCTACCCTCTTGAACCTATTTGTCATGCTTTTCCTTGTCTCTGGCATTTTCCCAATCAATAATAAGGTGATGATCTAGCTCTTCCCATAGTCCTAGTGTAGCAAAATATGTTGCAACACTCATATCTCCTTGCCTCAAGGCAGCAATGTCTTGATTCAGTCTGTAAATTCTGGCATTATTTTTTTCTGCCCATAGGTTTTAGACACTTTTTCCCATATCTTGGCAGTCGTGGAGAAATGTTGAACAGTCCTAGCTACTCTTGGAGTCATTGAAGCAAGTAGTCAGGACATAATTGTAGCATTCTCCTTGCGCCAAACTGCATATTCAGCACTCCCCACTTCAGGTTCCTTCTTCTGCCCGTCCAAGTAACCAGTGAGTTCCCGGGATGTGATGAAGAGCATGGCTGAAACAGACCATTCTCTGAAGTTGTACTCGTCCAACAACACATTTGTGATTTATAGGTTGTGCAGATTTGGATTCTCCAGATTAGGAGACCTCCCACAAGCCCTAACATCTCTAGAAGACACTTCCCCAGATATGGAAGACATCTTCTCCTACTTGTAAATGTCAAGACTGTAAACACAATATATAGAGAACTGTTTCAAACTTACGGAACTTGCTGCACTGTAAACTCAGTCCTGAGAGCCCGTCACAGAGCTGAAACACCGAGTACTACACTGCTGCACTGTGCCCTAATTACTGCTGTCACAGACTATAATCTGTTGTGCTACCTTTTGCTATGTTCTAATCACTACTACCGCAGCCTGCAACTTGCTGTGTTGGCTTCTATTGTGTGCTAATCACTGCTATCGCAGGCTATAACCTCACCCACGAACAGTTCTAGGACTGCTGAGATCAGTCCTCCCTCCTAGATCTGTTCTACACAGATCCCTCTTAGCCGAATGGCTACAGTCTGCTGTACTGTGCCTATTAGGGCATCAGCTTCTGGGTCTAACTTCCCTTGGGCCCTACAACCAAGGGAAACCCTAGATGTAGGTCCTACTGTGTTCTATGACCAACCCTAGGGTTTCTTTGCAGCAACCAAGATAGAAAAGAAGAAGAGAGAGAGTCAAATGCGAGTAGAAGAAGAAGCAGCTGCTGTAACCAGGCAAAAGATTAGAGCTCTGATACCATGTTTGCTGGAATAAGGCTGCTGAATGAGAAGAGAAGAAGAAGAAGAAGAAGAAGAAGAAGAAGGAGAAGATAATGAGAAGGGCGGCAATGCTTTCTCAGCCGGCCCTATTCTATTATATATAAGAGCATTACATAATGTTACATAAATAGACTAGAATGCCCCTGATTAGTGATGGGACACCTAGTCAAATAAAACACTAAATAAGATTAGGCCCAATAACTAATGACTTAAGACCCAACAAAGATAAACAAACAAATTAAGACACTCGAACCAACAAAGAGTTTGATGGTCATGGAAGGTACAGGAGGTTGGTGGGAAAATTGAACTATCTAACTATTACATGGCCAGATATATCATTTGTTGTAAGTATGGTGAGTCAGTTTATGCAACATCCTCAGGTTCCACATTGGGAAGCAGTTATAAGAATAGTCAGGTACCTGAAGGGAGATCCAGGTCATGGTCTATTATACAAATGTGGAGGAACTCTTGAGATAGAAGGGTATACAGATGCTGATTGGGCCGGATCTGTGTCAAATCGAAGGTCAACTACAGGATATTGTACCTTCCTTAGTGGCAATCTGATAACTTGGAAGAGCAAGAAACAAACAGTGGTGGCAAGGAGCAGCGCAGAAGCTGAGTACAGGGCTATGGCTCATATTACATGTGAACTAATATGGCTGAAAAATCTTTTGCAAGAAATGGGGTTCTCAATTGACAAGCCCATGAGGTTGTACTGTGATAATCAAGCTGTTGTACACATTTCTTCTAATCGAGTCTTTCCTAAGAGAACAAAGCATATTGAAGTCGATTGCCACTTTGTACGAGAAAAAGTGATCAATGGAGTGATAACTACAGCTCATGCGAGTTCAAGAAACAAATGGGCAAATCTGTTTACAAAGGGGTTGTCTGATGGAAGAGTGGATTACATATGTGACAAGCTAGGACTATAATGACATATATTCTCCAGCTTGAGAGGGAGTGTTAGAATTGATAGTACAAGGGTAGTTAAGTCTTTTGTATATCTAATTAAGATTGAATAGTCTGTTCTGTCTGAGTTTAAGTTATGTATCCCATACTTAATGAGGGGCAATATTGACTTTTGTAATTCAATATATACAATTTAAATACAATGTGGGTCGGCTAGGTGAGGTAACTTTTCTCTCCTAGACCGACTATTCTTCTTACATACTTCAGACCTACAACTAAACTAGGGTTAATCAATCTATTCACAATTTCAACTATAGAAATGATTAGAAGCTGAATGTCTACTTATTTTGAAGGAGAATTCACTTCATCCTCTTTTTTGGAAGTGAATTGTTTTGGTGGTCCTTAAGATTTGTTCATATGTAAAGAAGCTCTTTGTACAAAGAACCATTTTTTTGTATACAGTATACACCTATTGATATTTAATGCGATTATACTTTACCTTCTTCAACAAAAAAAATAAAAAATAAAAGCAAATGGTTCTCAAAGGATAGGGGTGTTAATTATATGGTCCAGATCAACAAACAGAAATTGATGGTTTGATCTGGTCTAGACTTAGAAACAGTCTGGTTCAGTTTGGAATAATTTCATATTTCAGTTTAGTCTCAGTTCAATTTTCTGAATTTTAGAAATAAAACCAAACCATAAACCAAAATATATATAATACAATATAATTGGGTTGCATTAATATAATATAAAAAAATATGCTATTTGGGCTTTCTTATTGGATTAAGCCTAATAGAATGGCCCAAACCATAATAAAACGGTTGGTCTGGTTTGGTATCTATATTAAAATGGTTTATTTTGGTCTGAGAACTTCTCAAACCGTAATTAATTGGTTTGGTCTGAGATCTTCTCCAAACAAGACCATGAACACCACTATCAAAGGATATGCAGATTGAAATTAAATGGGTTCAAAGATCAGCTAATGGCTGGGCTAATTGCCTGGCTAAGCAGGGAGCCAATAGAATAGCAACTTTTTTGGGTTTTGGTGTAAAATATACGGGTGGGTGGGAAAGCTAAGGCTGTAACTATTTTTCCTTGTTTGTACTCACAACCTCTTGCTGTACCTCTTTAAATTAATGAATGAAATTTTTCATTGTTCTGCTGATATAAGAACAACAAACCTCAATTTTCATTGTTAAACTTTAAAAAGAAAGGTTGATCTTACAGTAATTTTAGATTTGTTAGTTTTCCAAGCTCTGCTGGGATGTTTCCAGACAATGCATTCGTACCAAATGACCTAGTAACATAGAAAAAACAAGTGTTAAATGAATCACAAATTAGCATAAGAAAGTAATACAGCCCTGTTTGGGATTGCTCCAAGTTTTTTTTCCCTTCATAATTAAGCAGAAGCCAGAAAATTACTGATTCTGGCTTTTGGCTTCTACAAAGATCAGCAAAGTTTAACATCTACTGAGATTGTAACATTAGGATTTCATTTAAATACCTAAATTATCATCGCACTCTTCCTAATGATATTTAAATGACAAATGTATCCCTCAAACCTTTATTGATTTGTAAAGTCCATTCTTACCAAAAAAAGAAAAGAAATCAATAGAAAGGCTTTTTGAATTCCAATTCCAAGAGCTTTCCAGACACTGTCTGAGTTGATAAAATGTTGATAGAAGGGAATGCATGTTATATAGACAAAGAAGTAGGGAGGGAATGACTAAAGGCCTAGATTATCTTATACCAAAAGTTGTGGCAATATATATTAAGTAAATGATTATAAGATCAAGCAAAGACAGACAGAATGACCACCAAATATAATAGGATGATACAATAACTTGAGATACAAAAGAATTACTTACATAGCAGTAGCCAAAACTAAATATAATATTTTAGAATTAAACCAATAGATACTAAAGGAAGCTTTTGTCAAGGAATGAATACAAATATTATTTCAGACATAAACAATATGTGAATATAGATATTTATCAAATATGAATACCTCATTACTTTCTAAACCACAATCTTGCCAGCTCCCCATGCAACTAGTCATATGTAAATGTAGAAAATAACTAACAGAAGAAGACAGCAAGAAGTTGTGGAGAGGATGGAAGGTAAGTTTGTGAAGGCAGCTATGTGGAAAAGACCTTGGAAATCGAAGCAAAGCAATTTCTCTTTGAACGTTTCAGGGTGAAGGGGAAGACAGCATTGAAGATTAAAGAGATGAAAATGGCCATGGTGCTCCTGTTAGGGGAGAGGGCTATTGTCTGGTTTAAAGCTTTTGCTGAGAAAGCAACCCAAGTGAGCTGGAAGCTGGCATGTAAGGGGTCAACAGAGGAAGGTGGTAGGAGGTACATGGCAGAAAGGAGAAAACACGGGAGTCTAGTAAAGAACCTGCAGGAAAGGAGGAGCAGCTGCAGTCTAAGAAGGCAGTAGGGTCGCTGACTGTGGGACAAGCTAAAAGTGACAGTAGAATAGTCTTGAATGCAACCAAGGATGATTGGGAGAACAAACTAGTAGTGGTTACCAAAGAACCACCAAGAGATTGGAAGAGAGTTACAGATAGTTTGTTTAGAGGATTAAAGCTGAAACGTAGCATGATTTTAACCCCCTTTGAGAAGTGTAAAGCCCTCCGGAATTGATAGGCACAGAGGCTGGGTTTGATGTTGCATGTGTGCAAATTTAAGCATCAGCACGGATAAATCCAAACCTCAGAGAGTCATTGCTTTCAAATGTCATTTCATTTCACATCAATCTTTAGATTTGGCACATATCAAATTTTCAATAAAAGGTTTGACTTACATGGATTCCATTGCAGATAAATTGCCAAGAAATGCAGGTATTGGACCTGTTAAATAATTTCTATCCAGCTTCCTGCAAGAGCAATATCATTTAATGTGATGACAACAAATGGATCAAATACCATTAGAGTTTAATTACCCTTACCTATTGTACATATCATCCAAATACATGGACCTCAGTTTGCATGGCTCACTTCTCTCTCTCTTTTTTTCTTTTGCATGGCTCATTTCATCTTTTCATAAAAGAAGACATCAAGACATATCTCATCCTCATGGTACAAAATCATACTACTTTTTCAATTATAAGAGTTTTAGTGAAGGCCGGGGTGATGCTGGACATTGAATTTGTTATCAATTTGATGGTACAGTGGTCCATCAGTTCGAGTCCTCAAAGTCGTATAATTTTGTAAAGGGGATAACCATAATTCAATATATAATTCACATAGGAGAGAGAGAGAGAGAATGGGAACCCTAAAAAGACACTAAAAGAAAAGGCTGGACTTATTGTACTTGTAGAGATGTAGAGCAATGTGTGCTGTTATATTGCTGTTAGTTATTTATTGTGGTCCCCACTGCTGCTGTTATTTGTTTGCTGTTTTATATTTGGTGTTAGTGATGTTAGTTTTGTTAGTTATTTGCTTATATAAGCAGTAGGGGCATTAGTGTTATTGCTGCCTTATTTATGATATTAATATAAATAGTTGAGTGTGTGGGGGGGGGGACTCTAGCCAACCCACACTCTTATCTCTCATCTCTTCTCTTCTCTCTGTTCTCTTCTTCTTTTCTTGTTACTTTTTCCCATTAAATTCATATCAAGAATTGGACTGATTACAGTCCTCATTAGTCAATCTGGTATCAGAGCCGATCTAGGGTTTCTCATGTGTGTCTAATCCAGCTGACTACATGAGAACTTCCTAGAGCGGGAAGTTTAGCAAGATCTGCCCATCAGCTGATTCTTGGAGGTTACTGGAAGGGTTTAAAAGTTGTCCAAGGATTTGTATAGTCTTGGAGAGTATCTAGTAATTAGGAAGAACAAGAGAAGAACAAGAAGGATCAAGATTAGGGTTCAGACTGGGATTGGAAGTGGCAATCAAGTTTTCCTGGGTAAGTTTTTATTTTTCCTTGAGATCGATGCCAATCAGAGATAGATCAGACCCATATAGAAGGAGCAAATGAGAATTATTTGTTTTCTCTAGGGTTTTTCTTAACCCTAAAATCAGACCTGACTGTTAACAATTTTCTGGGTGATTTCTAGATCAGTTTCAGCATTCCAAACTGTTTTCTAGGTAATTTGTAGGCTAGTTTCAGCTTCCAAACCTTTTCTGGGTGATTACTATATTTGTTATAACACAAAAGTTTCTCTTTTGGGGGGGTGTCTTGCAGAGAACTGGTTTCTTCTGATAAATCTCTTATAGAAATGGCAGGAGCTGAGTTTAGGACTCAAGGGGAACGTGTTTTGGGGGCTGGAAACAGTAACTCTGCACAGCCTCATATTAGCCGGAATTACTTGTGGGCAAAAACAACTAAGGAGATCTGGGAAGTGGTGAAGGAAACCTACTCTCAGCCACTCAATGTTGTTAGGGCCTATGAACTGAAATGTGAAATAAATAATCTCAAGCAATGAGAGAAACCAATGTCAGTTTACTTCTCCACTGAAATCATTATGGATAAAATTGATCACCTAGAAACCATTGAGTGGGAAAGTCAAAAGGATGCAAAAACCTATAGAAAACAGGTTGAGACCAATAGGGTTTTTGATTCCTAGCTGGTCTGAATTTAGAATATGATATTGTGAGACAACAACCACTCACCAGGGAGAGTGTGACCTTATCTCAGGCCTATTCTCTAGTGCACAACGAAGAAAGTAGGAGAAAGGTTATGTTGCAATTTCAGCCAATGGAATCAGCCCTAGCAATAGTGAAACCAAAATTTGGGGGTGACAAGGAAAGGGACATAAAGAAGGAGGATAAGAAGGAGTTAGTTTGTGACCATTGCGAGAAGCCGAAGCATACCGGGGTCATTTGTTAGAAGTTATATCCACATTTAATTCCAGCCAAACTCAAAAACAAAAAGGGGAATGCCAATGTGGCAATCACTACTGATGGTGCATCCTCATCCAACACAAGAGCCACAACCCTAGACACTTTAGTTGTTGTCCGAGTTGCTCTGACTCAGTTGGAAAGTGAAGTTGGCACTTCAGTCCCCTCATCGCAGTCACCGGTTACATCTGCCACTCCTACTTCAGCATTTGCTCATTCAGGTACAAGGGCATCAACATTTTGATGTTTCAGGCCCAGGTAACAATGGACATTGTTGGGTCATAGATTCAAGTGCATATGACCACATGACAAGCTTATCTTCTCTGCTTAACACTTATTGCTTACCCCCTGGCGGAGACAGAGTATCCATTGCTAATGGATCCCTTATTCCCATCTCTGGGAAGGGAGACATTAAACTATTTGGCGCCATCTCCTTGTCTTCAGTTTTGCATGTTCCTAAACTTAGTACTAATCTATTGTCAATTAGTAGCATTACTAAAAATCAAAACTATTCAATGATTTTTTTCCCTGATCAGTGTGTTTTCTAGGATTTGGAGACAATGAAGATAATTGGGATTGGTCGTGAGACAAATGGAATCTACCTAATTGGAGGGTATCTACATAGGGAAGATAAAGAAGTTGGAAGGTCTCTTGTTTCTCAATCTATGAGTGAGATTATGCTTCTTTTTATAGATTATGCTTTGGCATAATCAGTTAGGTCATTTGTCTTTTAAGTCTTTAAGGCATTTGTTTCCCAGTTTGTTTGAGTCAATCCAGATGTCTTGTTTAAAATGTGAAAGTTATGAACTTGCAAAGAATTATAGAACAACCTATTCTTTGAGCAATAAAAGAAGTACTATTCCTTTTGAAATTATGCATGCTGATGTTTGGAGACCATATCACATCACTGCTATGGGGGGACACATATTTTCTGTTGTTTGTTGATGACTATACTCACTTCTTGCAGTTGAGAGGATTCTTGCTTACCTAAAGAGATGTCCAGGCAAAGGCATACTCTTCCGAAATAATAGTTATTTGAAGATAAAAATTTACACAAATGTTGATTGGGATGAGTGTGTTGATGACAAGAGGTCTACTTCTGGGTATTGTGCTTTTGTAAGAATAAGCCTTGTCTATTGGAGGAGTAGGAAACAGAATGTTGTAGCTCATTCCAGTGTTGAAGCAGAATATAGATCTATAGCACATGGTGTGGCTGAAGTATTATGGTTGAGGTCAGAGGTCCTTATTGGAGGAACTGGGAATTGCTTATGAGAAGCCTCTAATATTGTATAGTGACAATTAGGTTGCTATTAACACAAGGACCAAGTTGGAAACAGATTTATGCAAGTTGGGAATGATAGATATCTATTCCCAACTTTGGGGGGGGGGGGGATATAGAGATGTAGAGCAATAATGTGTGTTGTTATATTGCTGCCAGTTATTTATTGTGGTCCCCACTGATGTCGTTACTTGTTTGCTGTTTTATATTTCTTATTAGGTTGTTGTTAGTGATGTTAGTGTTTTTAGATATTTGCTTATGTAAGTAGTAGGGGCATTAGTGTAATTGCTGCTTTATTTATGATGTTAATATAAATAGTTATGTTACCTTCTCTCTTCTCTCATCTATTTTCTGTTTTTTTTCATTAAATTCACATCAAGAATTGGACTGATTACAGTCCTCAGTAATCAACTCTTTTTATGAAGTCTATAGGGTGAAGAAAACCAATGGTTGCCTAAAGTCTTTTGTAGCATTCAGGAAAAGATAGTAGCATGCTGATTGGACTTTTTTTTTAGAGAAGGTAACTTTAAAAACTAAGAATATACTAAGAAAAACAAACATGTACAACAAAATGATGTACACATGAACTAATCAGAAAACTGTCCTAGCAGCACTATACCCTCCATCCTGCTTTACAAAAAGATTTTCATATACAAAAAGGGGACTGAAACCTATATTCTTAAAATACAAATAACCCATAAGCCAGGAGTGTATATTCCCCAAAACTTCCTGAAAAACAGAATCTAAAGAGCTGATCTTAGTTTTGAAGATTCTTGCATTTCTCTCCTGCCATAAGCACCAAAACACCACCACTGGGATTACTTTCCAGATCAGTTTTCTTCTTTTGCTCAGACCTTTCACCATCCATCCTTTTAAAAACTTCGCTACTGATCCTGGGCAACAGGTTTGCACCTGAAGAAGTTGAGCTACTATGAACCATATATCAGCAGAAAAATGGCAACTCAACAGCAGGTGGTCCACAGATTCTTAGTGGCCTTCACAAAGAACACAATCTGATGAGTCCAAAAGCATTTCCTTGCGCGGGAGATTATCTCTGGTTAGGACTTTGTTTAAATAAGCAGTCAAGAAAAGGAAAGCAATTTTTGAGGGAACATTCTTGCACCAAATGATGTTGGTAGGAACTAGCTGCTCTTCTCTAATGGTTATAGCATTGTGAAAAGATTTGACTCTGAACTTTCCTGCTCTGTCCCATTTCTAAACTCTATAGTCAGCCCTCTCAATTTCTACTTCTGTGTTGTATAGAAGATGCAACATTTCCATCAATGAATCCACCTCCCAGTCATTTAAATTTTTTCTAAAATGAGGAAGCCACACCACACTTCCATCTTACAGCTGCATACAGTCGGCTACTTTGGATTCTTTATCCACCGCCACCTCAAAGAGATCAGGGAAAGCTTCTTCCAGTGGCCTTTCTCCATACCGGACATCCTTCCAAAATTTCACCCTCAACCCATCCCCAATCTTGAACTTCACTCCTTGTGCAAAATCAGCAAAAGCCTTTTCAATCCCTTTTTCAGACTAAACATCCATAGGACTGGCTAGCAGCTCCTAGGTCCCACCCTAGATTTCTCTCGCCATACTTGGCAAGGACACTCTTCTCCACAAACCCCCTGATTTTTCCCAAAACGCCAAAACCATTTTCCTAAAAGGGCAGTATTGAAATCCTTGACTCTTCTCACCCCTAAATCACCATGGTTTTGGCCTGCAGACTTTGCTCCAGTTAACTAGATGAAACCTCTTTTCTTCTTTCTATCCTCTCCATAGGGCTACACAACAGGGGGTAGCCCATCCCCAAACCCATAATCCCCCCAACCCTTGTGAAGGTGGGATTGGATCCCAGTCTCCACTACAACCAGCATGTGATCTTACCAACTGAGCCAATTGGCACCTTCTCCCCACTCTTTAAGTTTTTATCTCTGTACTCTTGCAGGTCCCACTCAATTAATATCTTATAAAGGCATTAAAATCTGAACAGGTATCACATGCATACCCATATCTGACCTAGATTCAAATAAGACCCATGAAAGTATATACATATCTAGCCTTTGTTTTTCTTGTTTTTTTATCCAAATGCATGACCAAGGGGGTTGGGAAAATGCTAGCCAGGGCCGCCGGAAAGACTATTGAGAATTTGAGATCGATATCCAAAACCGAATTCAATGGAGCAAATATCTTCGTGTGCAAGGTGTGGCATGGAAGCAAAGAGTGACATGATTTTCAACATGAAAAGCTGTCAACTCTGTGCTACTTTTGTGGCATAATAGGACATGACGAAGCAAGCTGTTTTATCAAGCATAAGATTGAAAAAGATCTCCAATAGTGAGGGAAACAGCTACCTCCAAAGAATAATAAGGGCCCAGGGTATCGGTAACATAAACTTTCGTGGTGAAAATCGTAGAAGGACGTGGGAGACGCTGGAAGGCAGTAGCAAAGGTAATATTCGTAGTAGATTTAATATGGTACGGCGTCCCACTACAGATCCCGGATGGCCCTGCTCCTATGGAGATCAATGCAGCCGTTTCCAAACCGACTAATCGGGATACTCCGACCAGGTTGCCGGAGGTTTCCATGGTGAACCAGGCGACTGAGGGAATAAGCGAGGAGATCAGGGCGCGAAAAGCGAGAAACATGATGGACAACTTGTGGTGAACCCGCGGAAACAACCTAAGTTCAAGTTCACTCCGAACTACGAAGCTTCTCCAATCCGTTTTTGGGAATGTTAGACGACTTGCGACTATGAGAACGGAGAGGGTGAGTCCGACAGCACATTTCCGCCGTGTATTGGGAACATCCCGATCACAATCCCATAAATGATGAATACAGGGCAGGGATGTGCTGTGCGACGTTGTTGGGGGCAATTGTGGGGCTGATTTGAACTCCACAAGGGGGGCCCACAATGTCCCACAGCACATACCTGCCATGTATTGGGAACATCTCCCAATGATGACGTCATCGGGGTTGGTATTATCATCGGGAGATGTTCTCAATACACGGTGGGGATGTGCTGTGGGACGTTGTGCGGTGCCCCCTAGTGGGGTGCAAATGTGAACTCGTTCCAAACCTCTACCAAGAAGATCGAAAACCACACTGCCCACACATCTCATACGTGTGGCTTCGAGTCGAGTCAAGTCAAATGGTAATTATTCGAACTGAGCTCATCAGTATTAGGTTGGAACTCGATTCAAGAAAAAGACTTGAGCTTGAATTCGGCTCAGCTTAAAAGTTCACAAGTTTGAATTCAGTTTGGCTCGAGCCGAGCCAAATTTCTTATAAAAAAATAAAAATTATACATATAAAAATAATTTTTTATTTTATATACAAAAAAATAAAAAATATTTAATATTATACATATAAAAAAAATAAAAATATTATATATAACATTTATTATTATACATATAAAAAATAAGAATTATAAAAACTAATTACTATTATACATAAAAATAAAAAATTATATATATATATGTAACGTACGACATATAATAAACATTATTTATTATATATATTAGGCGCACAAGCCTCACAAATCGAGCTTCGCTAGGCTTGAGCTTGGCTCAATTAGCAAATGAGTCCATATTATTGGGCTCAAGCTTGGCTCAAAGCTCGATTTAAATCGAGTTAAATCGAGCTTTTCACAGGTCGAGCTCAAATAGCTCATGAAAGGCTTGATTTGTTTCCACCCCTAATCTCATCAATGGTGGGTTCCAGTCTAATGTTAAAATGTGTAGTGTAAGATTACGTTGGTAGAGTGTTGGAACGGGTTTTATAGAAAAATGAGCCAACAGCCATACCAACTAGCCACACATCAATTTATGCTTGAGGTCTATTTCAATTTATGCTTGGATTCACATCAGCTCCCCACAATAAATTCCAATCATGTATTGGAATCAACTTCCAATGATAACTTCCGAAAATGTTCCTAATGCATGTTGAGATGTGCATGTGGAGCATTGATGTGAACTCAAACTTATAAAACAAAAAGGTAAACTAATAAAAATTTGAAATAATTAAAATCGAAATTCTCAGTTTGGTTTTTGGTTATTCCAGTTAAAATTTAATTTCATTAATATTATATTAATATATTATAACGCATGCATATTGTATATTATATATAAACTAATATATATTAATATTATATTAGATATTTTATAGTATATTATATATAATAAAATTTGATTAATTCAGTTAACCCAATTTCTAAACCTGAAAACGAAACCAAAGTTTTGTAAAATTGAAATAACCAAAACCTGAAATAATCAATTTGAGAAAAACTAAAGCCGAAATTTTCAGTTTTGATGGAACAATGCTCATCCCTATTACAGAGTGCCTTCATTGTCGGTTGATATATATCAAATAACATTTTGGTGGTTCATGGGGTGTTTCATTTTATGAGCAAAGTGAAAAAGCACTATGTAACTATCAAATTTGATATGAATAAAACATATGATATGGTAGAACGGGCATCCTAGATAGGATGTTGGACCAAATGAGATGTGCTGTTGTGCAGAAAGTGAACTTCAGAGTATATTTCTATTATCACTCATAGAGTGCTAATACTAGTTAATGACTTTCCTTTTAGGTTCCGTTCGTTTTTCAGTAAATTATTTATCTAGGTAAATGTAGTTATTTGGGTAAGTTTTTATTGGAAAACACTTACCTGGGTAAGTGCATTTATCCGTGTTCTTTTATTTCTCATGTAAATAAGGCAATGACCATTTTAACCATCAAAATCAATTATCAAAAGGGGCATTTTTGTCTCATTCAAGTGTTGGTAACTTTATCCTTAGGTGGGAAAGTTATTTACCCACCTAGGAGATGGATATCACTTACTAGGTAAATAACACCTAGGAAAATAAACATTCCCTGATCCCCACATCAATCTAAAAAACATTCCCTTGTCTCCATTCTTACTTCTCATAATAGCTTAAGGTCTCTCCTCTTCCTTTTAGCATACCAATAGAGATGAATGGTATCAAGTGTTAGAATGAATAATAGATCCGGTCATCCATCATTTGCTATTTGTTCATGATAGTTGCATCTTTTCTTAAGCTAGCTTAAACGAATATATGGCCATCCCTGAAACCCTTCATAGGTATGCAAAAGCTTTTGACAACAAAGTAAATATAGAAAATGATACAAGGAAATGCTAGTGACTTTGTGAGCTAGATAAAAAGACATTAATTAGTATTTGTTAGAATACTAATAGAGCATTCTAGAGTTGGACAGCTGGCTACTTAACCACGTGTGTTAATTGCCACACGTCTTAAATTACAGATAAGTTAGTTACAGAAGCACAGATGTATCTATGAATGTCTTCATTCATTCAATACATTTCAAAGGGGTTTCTTTGCTCTGTTCCCACTGTTTTGATACCATTATTACATGGTATCAAAGCCTGCAATTTCTTTCACTACCGCCTTCCGCTCTTGACCAGTCTGTGTTTTCTTTCACCATTGAGCATTTCTTCCACTACTATTTCCAATGTTGATCCTTCCAACTATGAAGTCAACACCGGTAACGGTAATAGCGACAACGATGATGACAGCCATGGAATCTGATTCAGCCTCTCCTTATTATTTCCACCCTTCTGATAGCCCAGGGAGCATTCTCGTATCATTCCCTTTAACCAGAGAGAATTACCTGACATGGCAATGGGCCATGCGAAATGCACTAAGAGCAAAGAATAAATACCGGTTTGTGGACAGGAACTCCATGAGAGCATTGCCTTCATTGATTCGACTTTAGAGATCTGGAAAGAACTAGAAGAAACATTTGCATAGAGCAACATTCCGCATCTCCATCAGCTAAAATAGGATTTGGCAATGCTACAACAAGGAGACTTAATCGTAGCAGGGTATTTCACAAAACTCAAGAGGCTATGGGATGTAGGGGTGGATTCAAGCTGAGTTGAGCTGAATAGTATAAGGCTCGAGCTCGAGCTCGGTTTGAGCTAGAATATTGAGTTCAAGCTCGGCTCGAGTAAAAAACTCATAAGCTCGAGTTCGACTTGAGGAAAAATATTTTATAAAAATAAAAAACTATATATAAAAAATATTTTTATTTGATATTTAAAAAATTAAGAATTATAATATATTTATTATATATTATTTTTTATAGTTTTATTATATATATATATATATATTCGAGCTCGGCTCATGAGTCGAGTTCTATTAGGCTTGAGCTCGGTTGAAACCGAGCATAGCCGAGCTCAAGCAGTTAGTGAAAAGCTCAGCTCGTTGCCACCCCTAATGGGATGAACTTGGAAGTCTCATCGATCTTCAGGAGTGCACTTGTGGAGCTTTGAAACATTTCATTATTGATCATGAAAAAGAAAAACTCCATTGGTTATTGATGGGTTTAAATGAATCTTTTAACACCATTCGACCAAACATCATGGGATTTGATCCATTACCGAGCTTAAACAAGGCATATTCTCTTATAATCCAAGAAGAATGCCATCAACTATTAATTTCTCTTCGAGGGCCGCCCAATCCTGAAGCTGTTGCGCTAAATACAATATCTAAATCTATGCCTTGTGACTTTGAGAATCACAATCGTTCAAGGTATTTTTGCGAGCATTGCAGAAAACTTGGCCACACAAGGGAGTGATGTTACAAGCTTGTAGGTTACCCTGTCGGTTGGGAGAAGGGTAAACCAAATCGACATGGAAAATCTGGTAAAACTCCTCAACAGAGTTCATGTGCCAATGCAAACACTAACAATGAATTGCCTATCATTGGTCTGACCATCCATCAATATAACCAGTTGATAGCGCTTTTGAGCAAGGAAAACCATGAATCTGTTACAACTGTGAATCTTTCTACTAAGCATTCCACTATTTCTATTGGATGGATCCTAGATAGTGGTGCCTCTAACCATATGGTATCCACTACCTCATTGTTATCTAATTACACACAGCTCTTGGGTTTGCTAAAAATGGCGACCATCATGTTTGCAAACTCCAAAAGTCCATGTATGTTCTTAAACAAGCTTCACGAATGTGGTTTCAAAAATTCACTCACACCCTCGTACATGCCGGGTACGAGGCTTGACCTTAGCCTTGCAGTACGCCAACTCGGCCAATTCATGCAAGATCCACGTGAAGAGCACCTTTAGGTTGCCTTATGGGTGGTTAGATATCTCAAGTCCACTCCTCATCAGAGCATCTTTACCCAATCCACTAATAATTTTGTAGTTCGGGCCTTTTGTGATTCCGACTGGGCTAGTTGTCCACTTACCTGGCGCTCCACAATAGGTTATATCACGATGCTTGGACAGTCTTCAATCTCATGGAAAACTAAAAAGCAGCACAGATGTGTTACGATCCTCTACAGAAGCCGAGTATTGAGCTATGACAGTCACAACTTCAGAATTCATTTGGATTAAATGGGTCTTTGTGGATTTAACAATTCACAATACAACACCCATGGAATTGCACTGTGATAGTCAATCTCCCCTCCATATCACTACTAATCCAGTTTTCCACAGACACAGAAAGCATATTGACATTGATTGTCATTTTGCTCAGGAACATATTCAAAACAACGAGATCAAAACCTTCCACATCAATAGTAACAACCCAGCCAGCAGATATCGTAACCAAAGCTCTCGATGTGTCACAATTTCAAAACCTCATTTTCAAGTTGGGGAGGGTGTTAGAATACCAATAAAACATTATAGAATTGGACAACTGGCTACTTAACCATGTGTGTTAATTGCCACATGTATTAAATTACAGATGAGTTACTTAGAGAAGCACAAATGTATCTATAAATGTCTTCATTCATTCAATACATTTCGAGGGGTTTCTTTGCTCTATTCCCGCTGTTTTGATACCATTTTTACAGTATTTCATTGTTTTAATATGAACAAAACAGTATAAAGGTAAAATAGTAAATTTCAGTAGGAATGTAATAAACGACCATGTGAGCAAGATTAGTATAATAACAAATTTACTAAACCGCCATCATATTAGACCAAAAGAAAATAGTAGCACTTATGTCATAACTCATGATCCATCCACTTGTAAAAGCCACAGCCAAGAATAAACAAAAAAGATAAAGCTTCGTAAGATAGAGATGAGAAAATCATACAAGTATGTGAGATAAGCCAGCTTGGACAGTTCTTCTGGAATAACCCCCTTGATGTCCAAGCCATCTACTTTCCTGTAAAAACAAATAATACAAAGCTATCTATCTATATAGATGGATGGAGAGAGACGCAAGAATTAATGGACACGTACAGTTTTTTAATGTGACAGGTAGTTCTGTTATTGTAGTCGCAAGAGCATTTGATCGCTGGGTTGAATTCTGCATAGCGGAAGTGAATATAAGTGGAGTCATCAATGGCTGCTCCGCTACATGGTTCTCCACTAATGTTCCATGATTCAATAGCTGAGATTCCCCATTTTTGAAAGATGGAATTCAAAGCGCTTACTGTGTAACATGCCCAGGTAAAAAAAAAAAAATATCAAAACTAACATATGCTTTTCCTTTGATGAATAAAAAATAAAAACCTAACTTATGTCAATTGCACACATAAATGTTACAATTCTTTCTTTTTTGGGGAGGGTTGGCTCTTGACAACTCCTGAATTTTGCAGAAACGGCCAATTTCGATTGTAAAGAATGAAAAAAAAAGAGACCATTTGTAGGCAAATACAAATGAAGGGATCCGTTAGACAATGAATAAAATATAAAAGCATGGTTATGTAGCACTATTAAAGTTTGAAAATGATTCATTTTAATAAAATTAATTAAGTAAATTAAATACATTATATTAATTAAAATAATTAAGTAAATTACGCAATTAAATAAGTAAATTAAATTAATTAAGGAAATGATAGGTTTCTTCAAATCCCAATTAAAAAAAAAAAAAAAAGCTTCTTGGGCCTAAAGAGGCATCTGTGAGCAAAGGGACAAACTCAAGAAAGGTTCATATTGGAAAATAGAAAATGGACAGAGTTGGTGTCTATTCACGGATGGTTGGATGAAAAATTACAAACCACACGACAATCAAACAAACCACAAAAGTACAAAAGTGGAATAAATTTATCATTGGTAAGGTATCATTGTTAATTTATTTTGTCTAACAACTTTTCAGTAATTCTCTCTTTTTCTAGACAAATTAAGAAAGGTAAAAAGGTTGAATTGAAAGTAAAAGGAAGCAAATATTTTCTTTTCAATGTATTATAGTAAACTTACATCTGAATTAAGTTGGTTAAGGGTAAATTTGATATTAAAAAAATAGTGCATTAATTACATTAGTGTTTTCTATTTGGAAGGTATTTGCACATTTTTTTTTAAATAATAGGGGACATTTTTGTTAAGGTGAAAACATAGGGGAGGTTTATAGGATTGTTAAATAATTAAAAAAGTTAACTATAAAAATAATAATTGTTAGATAATTTTGTATTAATTTTAAATAAATATGAATTATTTATTTCTTTTATTACTTTTAATTAATTAATTTATATTTATTATATTAATAAATAATTGTATCATTAATAATAATCACTAGTTATTTTTATTCAAATAATTTACTAAATTATTATTGCCATGGTTAATTATTTTTTATTGTTTTAAAATGGAATAGAAAATATCTTATAAGTTTTACGATGTTTTATTTAACATTTTCAACCTATCATTGACCTAGACAATTGAACTGTTCAAACCATCACCTAACCCTATTTCTAATTATAGGTTTGGAATAACCCATTATTTCATCAAGAACCATTGACTTGGTCATAACCCATTCAACCTAGGTGGTTGAAATATTAACTCTAAAATTAACCAACTTTTAAATGGGTTATAAATTATAATTAAATAGAACTTAATTTTTGTTATGAAGTAAATAATTGTTATATTAATTGTGATTTAATAGAGTTTAACTTTTAAATTATACCCTATTTATAGTTTAATATAGTTTAATACAAATATATCTAATGTATATAAGCTCATAGTTAAATTGAAATGGATACACCAACTGAGTGGTGGCTAAGTTGGTATATTAGCTGGGTAATCCCTACAGAGATGTGGATTTGAGTCTACCAATTACCACCTACTTCGAGAGTAATTAATGTGTTGCATTGAAATGCCAAAAAATGAAAAGGATATAGATATAGATAGAGTTAATGAAGTTTAGAGAAAGAGAGAGATAGGGTGTGTGTGGTGAGTTAATGAAGTTGGATAAAAGTCCGAAAGGTGATTGGATAAAACATTCAAGAAAAACTACAAAAAAAACCCAAAAAAACAACAAAGCAGAATGCTCCTAACTAGGATCATTCCGATTAATATGTAGATATAAATATAGATATAGGTTGAATAAGTACTTAAAAATAAGTGTATATACTAACAAACACTTCTAAGTGTTTGGTGAAAAGCACTTATTTCAAACAAGAGTACTACAGGTATTTTCAAAATAACGTGGCAGGCTACAATGGGTCAAAAAGGAAATAAACACTTATTGAAAAAGCATTTTAAAATAATTAAGCTCAACATTTGGACTTCTTGTAGCAGTAAAAAGAACAAAAAAAAAAGAATAAAGAAAATTTTGGGCTTCTTGAAATAATTCCCACAAGTGATTATTGGTGTGGTCCCAACCCAAAATAAGTGTTCATTCGAAATTAGGTTTGCTTTAAAAATCGCTAAATGGAATTAGCAAAGTGGTTGCTGACTAAGAAAGGAAAGGAAAAAAAGAAAGGAGAAGGGAGAAGAGGTGATGTTCACTGGCGATGATGACAGTAGTGGTCGTGGCAATGACAATGGTGACGGCAGTGATAGACTGCAGTGACAATGTTTCTCTCCCAACCCTTTCAGATCTCTCTCTCTCACACATCAGGTCTGAGATCTCGCCTCAGTCACTCCCCCATCTTTCGATCCATTCTTTTATTTTTATCTCCTTTAAATATTAAATAGTTTTCACTAAACCGTGAATTGCTACCTGGGTTAAATGGTTTAATGGTTTGACCACCTAGGTCATCAGTTCTCTGACCAATTCAACGTTTTTTCTCCAAAATTGGACCCGGAGGTTAGATGGCCGTCCAATCTAATTTTCAAAACAATGATATCACCTATTATAGATGCCTATTTGGTTTCTCTCTCATTGTTTGGAAAGATTTTCTGGGTTTTGAGTTCAAAGAACAGTAAGCAAATTTGAGATGAAGAAGAGAAGATACCACCATTGGTCACTGGTAGTTTGACCCCTAAGGTTTAGATGAGAGAGGGACGGGGAGAATTAGAAGTGATTGGAGAGTTTGAATGTTCAGTTTAAAAAATGAAGAATGTTTTTTTTTTTTTTTAGCGCCTGGTCCAATTAAGGGTTCGGAGTTGCTGCTAAGAGATAAGTTCCATTAGTTTGATCTTCAAGATTCTTAAACCAACGTGGCTAGACAATCAGATGGGTGGGGTCTACACTTGTGTGTAACTAATGCAAAAGGTTTGAAAGTTGAAAATAGGGATGGCGAATTTTCCTCATCCCCATTGGGTAATTGGCTCCCAGCCTTGTAGGGGATAGAGATTGCCTTAACAAGGACAAAGTTGGGGATGGGAGTGAATTCCCCGCCCCGCCCCAATCTTGATTATATATTAAATACTACTAGGGTCCCATGTGATGCATGAGAAAAGCTGCTATCCAATATGATGATGAGGAAATTAAAATTGAAGCAAAATAGCAATCAAAGTAGTGCTTTCGCTGGGAGAAATTGAAGCAAAAGGAGCCTTGTGACATTTCCAATTGGGTTATCTTTTGAGCATCAAGGTCAGTGACTCGGTGGTATCTGACTGGTTCTTGTGACTCTGGATCTACTGTAAGCATAAACATGTATATGTAACCAATCACAAGTGAGCACACCGATGTGCCATGTGCATTGAACCTAATGGGCCAGGCAACCAATCAAAGCTGTGATGATAGTATCCCTGCTTTGTTTTTATGAATCTACCTGGAGAATCACTAATCCTGGCCTCTGCCACTTCATCAGAAATTCCTTTATAACTAGGAAGCTGCCTAGGATGTAAATCATTCTCATCTTGTTCTTATCCCCAAAAAGATAACCCAGAAACACTAAGTGATTTTAGGCCAATTGGCCATTGCAATGTATTCTACAAGGCTATTGTGGAGTTTTTGGCAGCTAGGGTGATTGGTGTCCTTCATAAGATTGTTTTGTGTGTTTCAAAATGCCTTCTTGGCTAGGAGGCAACCTATATAGGTAGTGAAAGACATCTGATGAGCTAAAAAGGAGGTAGGATGGGGTCTATGTTGAGTAAAATTGACCTAACAAAAGCTTATGGTAAGATTGAATGGGAGCTTCTTCTTCTGAGGCATTGGAGCTGATCCGGCAGTGCATTGCAACTTTCTTTAGGTCTTGCATAATGGAAGACCTCTTTCTGCATTTTCTCCTATGAGGGGTTTGCAACAAGGTTGCCCATTATCGCTATACCTATTCATTGTCCTTAACTCCTTCCAAGGATTTTTAGACTGGAACAAGAGAAAGGAAACACGAAAGGCCTAAGTATTGCTAGGGATGCTCCAGCTCTAAAAGCCATATAATGTTTGCAGGTGATATTATCATGGGTTAGGCGACTATAAAGGATGTTGATGCCATCAAGAATGCAAATAACTAGTTTTGTTCATAGACATGACAGCAAGTTAATTTTGTGAAGCCTTCTATTCACTTTAGTGTCAATGTTCATAGAAGGCTTAATTAGGCAATCATTAGCAGGTCACTTGGGTATGGTTCAGATTGATGGGAAATGGAAGAAACATTCAAATTAGGAATGACACCCTGACCCCGAGTATCTTTGGATTTAGGTCTGCTGAAATTATGAATATGGGTAAAAAAATCTCCTGTCAGTGATTCGGGACGGTGGTTAACAACCAAAATTCAAGAGACATTTGATGAAGTGATGGCAAAGACTATATGGACATTCAACTAAAATACTTAATCTGGAGGATAAGTTAGTTTGGTTACCGCACTTAGAAAGGTTCCTTTTCATCCAAGTGGGTATATAAATTTTTCTTGATTTATTTTTTTATCAATAACATATTACTTAGCTTTGTTAAAAGTTAAGGGAAAATTTCACTTCTTTAGTATATGAATTTTGGGGTAGTGTCAACTTAGTATTCAAACTTTTAAATGTGTCACTGTAGTATTCAAACTTTCAAAAAATGTTAATTGGCGTTCAAGTATCATATAAAAGCGCAAAAATGCCCTTCACCTATCATCTAATTTTCTTCTGATTCTTATCGGATCTCTAACCACCCCCTCCATTTCAGCAATTTTGGGTCTTGCATCATTGTTGCCAGTGGCACCTCCGAATTTGAGGATAAGGGAGAGCATCTTCTATTTCTTTTATTCTTTTACGCTTCTTTCTTATTACTCTCTACTTTCAAATCCAGAAAATTTCCTTTTTCTTTCTATTTTTCTACAGAAAAATAAATAAATAAAAATTAGACAGCAAAATTCAAAGCCAAAGGCATGCGCAATGGAATGATAGAGAAGCCGAGACTAAAGCTGCTCTATTTAATTCTGCAATTTGCTTGTTACCAGGCTTTATCTATTTTCCCTATCACCCAAAAAGCACTTTCATTTTCTCATCACCCCAAAAAAATCAATTAAATCGGACTCGGATGTAGATTTCTTTATGAAGGTGAAAAAAAAAGACAAAAACAGAACATGCAAAGATATGGCTGCTCTGGTTTGCTTCAATAAGGACGTATTTGGGGGTCAAGTGTTGATGGGTCCGACCATATGTGCACTATGGGTTTGAATTCATCAATTCACGTCTTCTGTTCTCTCGTCAAGTCAATCCAATTATGACTCAGTGTTATTATGGTTCAATCTTAATGCTGAAGACAATGAGCAGTGTTTTGTTTTCAAGGGTAGCTTTTACATTTTGAAAAATTTTAAGTTATATATATCATCACGTGATAAGATAACTGATAGACTGTTAATGGTAAGAACCAACTTGAAACTTTTTGAAAGTTTGTGTACTGTTGTGACATGTTTGAAAGTTTGGGTACTAACTTGACATTACTCCATTCAAAATAATAAAGTGGAATTTTTCCAAAAATTAAATCGAACAGAACAGGGAGAGGTAACTCTCTTAACTCTCCCAGAAAAGTTGTACCATAATACAAAAATTGGCACTCCAAAATATTACATCCCTATTCACCCCTTGCTTTGCTTGCCCCTCAGCTATGGAGGTGGCATTTCTTTTGATCCATACCACTTTTAACTTCAATATCCTATGTTAACCACTTGAACATTTTGAATCATACCACCACTAATTTGGAGTCACCTTCTAAGATTAATTTACGAATATTCATCTCCTTTGCCCCTTTAACCCCTTTTAGTACTGTCATTAGTTCAGCTCTTAGAGAGTCACCTTCTCCAATTGGGCCTGAGAATAATGCTATAAACTTTCCTTTCTCATCCCTAAAAACACCACCAATACTTGAGGGCCTTGGCTTAGGCTTGTAAAGGTGAGTCAAGTAGTTACAGAGTTATCTAGCTTCTTTGGAAGTTTAGGCATCTACCTCCCAATGCTTAAGTTTTTATTTGGGGAAGTTTGGTGGGTGCATGGTTTTTAAAACTGACCCAGACACCGAACTGGTCAGGGTCCGGTTACCGGGTCGAACGGTCCGACCGTTCAAACCGAAAGGTCAGCCCATTCTGATAAAAAAAATAAAAAAAATAAATAAAAAACAGTCAAAATCATTCAAATGAAGCCGGTTTTGGGGGAAACGGAGGTGACCAGTTCCTGGTTTTTTCGGTCCAACCGTCCAGTCCGATCCGGTTTTGAAAACCATGGGTGGGTGTGTTGCCTCCTAGAGAAGCTATTGTAGAAAAGATCCAATTAATCTTGACGAGCTGTCCTTATTGTGATTATGAGGTGGAATTGGAACATGTTCTTTTTTATTGTCCAGTGGCAAAAAGCATTTGGTTTCAATGTATACGCTAGCTATGGAGTTGTTTGAAATTTAATGGTGAAGCAGTGATACGGTTGGCTTAAGGATGGGTTAAAATTAATGTGGATGGAACTGTTGGGTCGAATATTTCTGATGGTATAATTGTCTGTGATGAAGGAAGGTTAATGTTCGGCACGAGTTCTCCTGTCCTAAGTTCTGCATCCGAATGTTAAGTATTGGCTTTTCTGCCGGATATTCGTGAATAAGGGTGTCAATGGGCCGGTTTTGGATTGAGACCAACAAGACATTGGATTGGACTAATTCGGTCCAAAATATTTATTAGATTGGATTGAACTTGGTCCGTCCATAATAAATTTATATTGGATTGGGTTGGATTGGACCAATATCTGGTCTATTGATATAAGATAAGAATATATGTATCAATGAACTGGGTTTACATTGAAACCAATCTAAATCAAAATGAATTTGAACAGATTGGACAGTCCAGACATTAAATTGGACCAGTCCAAATTAATCCAAAACATTCATTAGATTGAATTAGTCCTGATCCATTTATAATGAACTCACATTGGACCGGATTGGATCGGATTGGACCAAAACATTTCAGAACTCACATTTGTGAATACTAAGTTCCTTGCTCGACAGGCTGTTATAATAAATAACAACTACTAAGAAAAGGTGAGTTGGAGTTGTATCCCTGAACCCTGATTTTCTGAAATGTTTTTCTAGAGGAGGGTTGTATTTCAGTTATTTCACTTTTTCCCTTTTGGCTTTAATTTACAAATTGATCAAATTCGAAATTTCGAATCACCCCTAATTACACGAATACCATTGCAGCCTACTCCCTTTACTTTGACAGGGGCAAAAGCTGCATCACGCGCACAGACAAAAACAGAGAGAGAGAGAGAGAGCGCTTGGAAGGGTACCTTCAATCGGATCAGTTTTAGGTTGATCCTGAGACTTTACGATGAGACAGAGGGCGTGAATACAAGCAAGTCCGATGGTGAGCGCTAACGAAGCTGGAAGCTCCGACTTGACCATCTTTTCTTATCTCTCCGTATGTCCGTCACAGGAAGCTCAACTCTGGGAAGAGAGGAAATAAGGGTATAGAGAGCTTTTTCATGTTTTAGAAACCGCTGGGCTTGGGTACATTTATTTTTTATTTTCTGAGCCAAGTCGGGTCTTAGATATTGACTTAATGGACCCATAACGACCTCTGGTCTAAGCCGCCGACAAATTTTACCTCAGGCTGTCAGCTGGCAATGTAGTTTGGTGTCTTGTTTTTTTCTTGGAAAATACTTGGCTCCTACGATCTTTGGCGACATGCGTTCCATCACTGATCTTAGGGCTTAGGGGTATAAGGCTTAAGACTTAAAGGTTTAAAGTTTAGAGTTTACATTTAGGGCTTAAGGTTTTAAAGTTTAGATTTTAAAATTTTAGGATTTAAGATTTAGGGTGAGGGTTAAGATTTAGAGTTTAGATTTAGGGTTTAAAGTTCTAAAGTTTAGACTTTAAGGTTTAAGATTTAGGATAAGAACTTAGAGCTTAGGGCTTAAAGGTTTAAAGTTTAGGGTATAAGAAGTTAGGTGTTAGGTCTAAAAACCAAGAGGTGATAGGATGCATGTCTTCCAATGTGGTATCTTTATTATTATTACTAGTAAATATTTATGTGCGTTGCACATGAAACTTCATATAACAATACTTTATCCCTAATGCAGCTTCGAATTTTTAAGTTTGTATTGCCATGGGTTGGGGTTCTCTTGGCTATTTCTCCTCAAGCAAAAAGTAAAGTAAAACTGCGGGTGGATAAGATTCAATTTTATGGGAGTTTCCTTTCTAAGTTCATTCCTCATGGAGAGATGTGATCTGATGAGGGCAGATTTGGCCCTCCAGTGAAATTGCGACATGTGGCACCTTGTGACAACTAGGCAAGCCCCCAGGCAACAACTTACCAAGTTGGTCCCCCCCCTCGGGCACCGGTCTGGCTGGCCTGGCGCGACCTGGCGCGGCCTGTGCGCGACCTACGCGCGACCTGGCGCGACCTAGCGCGACCTGCGCGGCCTGGCGCGGCCTGCGCGCGACCTGCGCGACCTGGCCGGATCAGCCTGCCACATGCGCCGACCTGGCAACCTGGCCCGGACACAGGCACCGACCTGGCAATCTGGTCCAGACACAGGCACCGACCTGGCAATCTGGCCCAGACACAGGCGCCAACCTGACAACGTGACCCGGACACAGGTGCCGACCTGATGACCTGACCCAGACACAGGCGCCGACCTGGCAACCTGGCTGGACACCAACCCGCCGACTGATAGGCGCCGACCTAGCAACCTGGCCCGGACACCGACCCGCCGACTGACACAGGCGCCGACCTGGCAACCTGGCCCGGACACCAACCCGCCGACAGACAGGCGCCAGCCTAGCAACTTGGCTCGAACACCGACCCGTCGACTGACAGGCGCCGACCTGACGACCTAGCCCAGGCGCCGACCTGGACGCCTGGCACAAGCGCCAGCCTGACAACCTCGAGGAGTTCATCACCGTACTCCGGTTCTGACGGGATATGACGTCTTACCATTTGAAGGCTTTTCACCCACCTAACCCGCGAGGGCACCACTATATAAGGACTCCGACCCCCAAAGCCAAGGGGGGAAGAAAAAGGGTATGGTAACCCCCACTCTCTAGCTCTCTCATTTCTCTCCAAGCCCTCTGTAATCAGAATGCTAACTTAGGCATCGGAGAGTCCCTGCCGGGAAAATGCCCCCGGGTCCTCTGATTCAGTTCCCGCAGGTTCCTCAGCTCCCGCTGTCTACAAAGGAGAGAAAATCACCTCACGCGGGGGGTAGTCGGGTAGCGCTACACCAGGGAGCACTGCCGGGCAGTTCGTCACCAGGCAGTTCGCCATCAAGCAGCGCCGCCGGGCAGTTCGCCACCAGGCAGTTCGCCATCAGGCAGCGCCACCAGGTAGTTCGCCATCAGGTAGTTCGCCACCAGGTAGTTCGCCACCAGGCAGTTCGCCACCAGGGAGCACTGCCGAGCAGTTCGCCACCAGGCAGTTCGCCATCAGGCAGTTCGTCACCAGGCAGTTCGCCATCAGGTAGTGCCACCAGGCAGTTCGCCATCAGGCAGTTCGCCACCAGGCAGTTCGCCATCAGGCAGTTCACCACCGGGGAGCACTACCAGTCAGTTCGCCACCGGGCAGTCCGCCACCAGGCAGTTCGCCCCTAGGCAGTTCACCACCTGGGAGCATCACCAGGCAGTTCGCCACCAGGCAGTTCTCCCCCAGGAAGTTCGCCACCAAGTAGCTCATCACCAAGGCACATCACCACCAGGTCAAACACGAGGTACTTAGCCAAAAAAATTTTACACATCCCAAAAAATGGTACGTGACCAAAAACGGTTACATCATGATCCTTCATTTTGACACTTCTAAACTTATTATGCGGTTTGCAAAGGCTATTTTAGTGGTTTACTCTTGATGTTCAACTTTTTTTTTTCTTTTTCTTTGTTTGGGTCTTTGTTGATTGTTTTGAGCTTGTTTTGCAATCCAAACATGAATGAATGAATTCTGTCTTTATGGGCTTAAGAAAAAAAGAAAAAAATAACAATAATAATTTCAAGAACACCTTTCTTGCAACCCCATTGTAGGATAAACATGAGACCCCAGTGATTTTTTAACATACCAATGTTTAATGTTTGGTGAAAAGACAAAATATCACGTCAAATTGGTGTCAGATTAAAGCATTGGTGTGTTCAAAACTCACTGGGGGCTTGTCGGGGGGTTGTATGATGTGTGTTTTCAATAATTTCAATATCTTTATTAGAACCCATTAAGTAATCAAAGCATGGGGTGCTAGTTGGTTTAAATTTTGTCTTTTATTTTCATTGTTAATAAGAATACTTCTTATTTAGCATATGTATTTTTATTTAGTATTATAAATATATAATATTAGAGGTGTGTACAAAATTTCTCAACAAGTTTTGTATTTTATAAATTTTTATTTCTACCTATTTATTGCATAGGAAAATGGTTTCATTTCTTGTTTTAAATTTTGTATTTCGTTGATAAAAGTATAATATGATAAATATAGCATTATAGAAATGTGTTGTATTATTTTGTAATTTTATATTTTATTTATTTTTAAAAAATTTTATTATTTAACCATGACACCATGGGTTGACCCATTTGATCCATATGGTTAAACTATTTACCTACCACCTAAACAAAAGAAAGGTTTTGCTTTTATGTAGGTCTTAAATGCATAGGTTTTGTATTATTAAATTTATTGGATATAAATTTAATTAGTAGAATTTATTGGTGAGAAACAAAATTATTTCAAATAAAGGATAAGATGAGAGAAAATATGAATTGGCACCTTAAATATTGAACTTAATGAAATGGAATTAAATGAAGTGAAAAGTAGTAATTTAAATTATATATGTTTTTTGCTCACTATAGAGAGGGGCCAAATTCATAAGTAGGGTGTTTTAGTCAAGAAAAAGTCCACAAAGATAATTTGTTTAATATACCTAATGTAAGATTTAATAAGAGGGAATAAGACTTAATACCTTAATTATTTTTTTTGAGAAAATACCTTAATTAAATATTAAGACTTAATGAGATAGAATAGCATGGACTTCAAAATAGTAGTTCAAATTATGTTTTTTGCCCTCATAATAAAGGACCAAATTCAAAAATACGGGTTCTTTAGTCAAGAAAATGCCTAAAAGCTAGACCTCATTCCTACTTCTTAAGTAGTATAAATTTGTTTAAGGGTGGTTTAGTTTTGGGAGGATTGGATGGAACTTGAATATATCTTTACTTATTTCTCATCTCTCAGGTGATTTGTGGTTACCTTCCATGTATCTTTCTTTTGTTTCTTTTAATGCATTTTACTTTATTATAAAAAAATATGACTTTTTGGGTTGGGTAAATGTTTAGACTTTAGCCAACCCAACCCAACCTCGATAGATTCATACTTTTCATACTTACATGTATACTTATTATATAAAACCTATTTATTTTATATGTATGTATGTAACTGTATGTGTGCATCTATCTCTATATGTATGACTATTTGCAAGTTTATGCATGTACATATGCATCTATTTATAATGCAAGATAATGTAACCGGTTCTGGTTACGTACCAATTTTTTTTTTTTAATTTTTTGGCTAAGTATCTCGTCATTTGACCTGCTTCCAGGTGGCCTGTGACTCAGGGGACGATGGAGCTCACTGGTGGCGAACTGCCTGGTAGTGAGCTACTTGGTGGCGAACTCCCTAGTGGTGAGCTACTTGGTGGCGAACTCCCTAGTGGTGAGCTACTTGGTGGCGAGCTCCCTGGTGGTGAGCTACCTTGATGAGCTGCTGGGTGCGCTGCCTTGGTGGTGAGCTCCCTGGTGGAGTGCAACCCGACTGCCCTTTGCATGAGATGATCTGCTCCTCTTTGTAGACGACGGGAGCTGAGGAACCTGCGAGAATTGAATCAGAGGACCCGGGGGTGTTTACCCGACGGGGCCACTTCGATGGCTAAGTTAGCACTCTGATAGTAGAGAGCTTGAAGATGATATTAGAGAAATGAGAGAGCTAGAGAGTAGGGGTTACCTCCCCTTTTTCCATCCCCCCTTTTCCCTAGGGGGTGAGGTCTTTATATATTAGTGATCTAACATGCAACCGCCTCTGATTCTCTGCTGCAACCGTTATTTTCCAAGGCTGAGCTGGTGGGTGCAGGTAATCGTTGCAGGGTACGGTCCTGTCAGGCAATAGGCAACCACCAGAGCTGGCAGGTACGGTGCCGTCAGGCGAGAGACGTGGGTACAATCTTCTGGTACGACTATCAAACGGAATGCTTCTCATGAGGCCCCGGACGAGCTCCTTGGTGATGAGCTCCGAGCTTCCTGGTGGCGAGCTCCTTGGTGGTGAGCTCCGAGCTGCCTAGTAGCAAGCTCCTTGGTGGTGAGCTCCGAGTTGCTTGGTGGCGAGCTCCTTGGTGGTGAGCTCCGAGCTGCCTGGTGGCAAGTTCCTTGGTGATGAGCTCCGAGCTGCCTGGTTGGCAAGAGGTTGCACTTAGTTGACATGAGGTGTCAGGTGTCATAATTTCATTAGAGGGCCAAATCCGCCCTCATCACAAGATGACCTGACAAATGTAAATAAAGTTTAATCTAATGAAGGAATGATGAATGCTAGTGAAGAAAACTGACATGTTGATCTACTTTGTCCACTCTGCATGACCAGAAATGGTAGCATAGTTGAGAGAAAGGGATGAAAGGATAGATAATAAGACCTCCTTTTGCAGTGCTTAGTATGCTTCCTAGTGTTAAATGAGGTACTTTTGTTTAGCACTAAATAGGGGTGTTCATGGTTTGGTGGGTTATTTTCCAAGCTGAACTGGTACCACTGGTTTTTGGAAAGTCACGAATTGAAACTGAAATCAATTAGTTAATCAGTTTATGAGTTTGATTCTTTGGTTCTTTGGTTTTTTATATTTATAATATATATTATAAATAATATGTAAATCTATAATATAAAGAGCCTTTTGCATAAAAATTAAAAAGGTTGAGTAAATTGGCAAATTCAGTTATGTTTTCAAACAAATTGCAAAAAGGGTGAAAAGAACCAAAAAATCAACATTTTAGAACCAAAAATCCCCTTCTTAAAAAGCCCACCCAAATTCCATTCTCTCCCATTAGACAAACTCCTTTCCCTCTTCTCATCGTCCTCATCGTCTAAAGGTTCTCTCCTCTCTTATTTCATACAGATAAGCGTCTCTCTCTCGCCCTCCCTCTCTCTCTCTCTCCATCACTACAAGCCTACAACCGCTGCTACTTACCTTCTATCATCCCGTTCGAATGCAAGTGACCGAAGCAGAGGTGGTGGCCAAAACATAGCCCCAATGATGACACCCTTCTTTTTTTTCTTCTTCTTCTTCTTCTATCTCTTCCATTTCTTTGGCATAAGTGGCATTAACCAATTCCATTGCTTCGCTTTCCCCAAGCCACCAAACTAGAGGCCACGTGAGCGCATGAGTGATGGAGTGACAGTTGCAATGCTAAAGAGGATGAAACCTTTGCCATGGAGATAAATTATGAGAGGGACATCAGGGTAGGGAACAATTTGGAGAATGTGGGTTGAATGGGGTTTGCTAAATGCCTTCACTACTATTACTCAAAATCAAGAGAAAAAATAAAGAATCCATTCTTTTATCCAAAATTGATTCAATTTCAACCAAGACTATACATCTGTAGGCTTAGATTTTTCTCAAAGAAAAATCGTATAGATACTTCTTGTAATATTGAATTAAATGATAAAAGCTTTTTATCATACTAATGGGTTTGCTATTACTAATAAATTAATGAATAAATAAATAAACAGAACGTATCAGTTCGTTGCATCTGAGACAGAGAAGTCAATAGGGAAGCTTGGATCATCTTTTTGAAAATTTCAATTATTAGATAGTAGCAAATATAGATAAACCAAGTGATTTGTATTTACACCTTCAAACGCATCTAAAACCTAATAGACCACAAAGTTGTATATGATTCTTATAAGTGCCCAGACTATCTGGTATATAATAGATTAGATGGTGTTCAATAGATTTAGGAATCATCCAACAACAAACAAACTGAATGGTGTTTTACAGGCTTGACAATCATTCGGTATTATAAATACTTGATGGTTGCTTGTAGTTTTAAATCATCAATTGCGGTTGCAAATATCCATCACTCTTGTGACAAAATAGTATTTACACTTTTAAATTCATCTAAAACCCAACAGACTACAAGATTTTATATGATTCTCACAATTGTATAGACCATCTCGTATAGTGGAGACTGGATGGCATTTTGTAGACTTAGAAACCATCCAGCATTACATAGGTTGGATGGTTGCTTACAATTTTGAGTCAACAATTATAGTTACAATTATCAATTACACATGTGATTTAACACATTCAAGTTCTTTTAAAACCAAATAGACCACATGGTTGTATATGTTTCTCATAGGTGCATAGACCATCCGGTATGGAGAAGATTTAGAAACCATTCGGCATTACACAAGCTGAATGGTGTTTCACAATATCAGTCCAGTGAGCAAGGAATCTCCATCTTTCCCGATCATTCGAGATGAGTAGTGTATGCCTTAACAAACTCATGAGGCGAAACATTCATCGTTCTAGCAATCTCCATAACTACAACAACACGTAGAGTTGTGAGGCAGTGATGAACTTCTAGGGTTTTTTACTCTGTAGGAAGTGTAGAGGGCATTCTTGTGGGAGATTTTACTGTTAAATAATTGATAAATTTGGCAAAAGCCAAGCTCAATTTTTCTTTTTTGAAATAAACCAACTTCTGACTTAAGCCAACCACAATTCTAGATTTTTGTGGTGAGCTACACAAATCCTCTCCCCATTGTAAAGAGCTTGAGCCATGTTTTCTGCAAAGATAGGAGCCTCCAACTTCATTTCAACATATAAGAAAAAAAAAAGATAGAGAAATAAATAGATGCCCCACAAAGTGAGAAGAGAGAGATATAGAGATGAAAGACTGAGACAATGAAAGAATGAAAGCAAAGTTTGGCCTAGGTGGGATTAATGAGGGGTGACTTGGTAAAAAATAATAAGCTTTTTTGTACACCTCATCAGTTTTACAATTTTGTTCAAAATGTATATGATTTTATCAATAGTCATAACTTTGTTAATTTTTATGCAAAAAGCCCTAATATAAATACTAGAAATGCATATAATATATTATATTAAAATAGTAAATAATATATCACATATAATGCATATATATTTATAATATATAGATAATATTAAATATATATTAAAATTTCGAATTCAAACTGGATTGACCGGTTTGGTTCAGTCCTTGGTTTTTTTATGAACACCCCTAGCACTAAGAGTTCTTGGTAATGCTATTTATTCGCCTCTTAGAGGGCTTTTTTTTCATGGTTGTGTTCATGTTTCATTTGGTTTATGAACACAACCAATGTTTTGTAAGACATTTTCATTATGTTGTTGGATCTAGAACTAACAAACAATGGTTCCAAAAATAGCAAAACTCTCATTTTTTGAACACTATGGAAGATAGTTTTTTTAGCACAACTACATTGTTCGTTTTGTGGTTCGAAAAAAGTGTGGTTGTGTTCCAAAATCATACCACCTCTTTTTGAAAATAAAAGTATTTGTTTTGAATTATCATAGTGTTTTGCTATGGTTGTGGTTTTGTTCTTAATAAGTTGTGTTCTGAATCACACAAAACCACAACTACTATTTGTGGTTCTAGAAAACATCCAACCTTGTTTTTTGAATTATTATTTTATTATCAATATTGTATTAATATTGTTATTTTTATTGAACTAATTAGTTTATATTAATATATTATTTAATGATTATTTTATTAAGTTTAGGAGTTTTACTTTTAGCATTGACTATTTGGACTCTTTTGGTAGTTATTGTTAATATTTTTATTAATAATATGAACTATTATTTTTTTCATTAATTTAATTATTTTATATTAAGCTTATTATTTGATTATTCATTTTATTAATCTTAATGAGTATTTTTATTTAATTAATTTTATTATTTATTATTTACATTTTAAATAGTATTAATTGTTAATTTTATTAAATTATGTATTTTATTCTAATTTATTTTTAGTTATTAATTTATCAATTTTAAATACTTTTATTTATAATTAATATTAATATTTTCAGAATAATGTAATAAACTATATATTCATCAATAATGATAAAATCATAAAATTTCCATTTCTTAGAACTCAACATTCAGATTTTAGAAACGTAAAAAAACAAATTTTCACTCAAATATTTTCACACAAAGCTCAAAGTTCACCGAATGACTCCTAAAATTGTGTTTCATCTTTGATTTATTGATCTTAAGTTTATTTATTTATAGTAAAAAATTTTGACCTTAAATATTTGATTTTCTTAAGGGTAGGAACATAGGAGTGCAACTTGGACATGCTTGGATTGGGTTTTTGTCAAAATCTGAATGGGCTTGGACTGAAAAGCCCAGCCAAATGCTATGTAAAATCTTTAAATTGGGTACCAACTTGAATTTTTACAGCGTAAATACATACAAAACAATACAAAATACAAGGTTCTATACTCTACATAATTGTATTTGTATACAAATACATACAAAATATAAGATTTTGCACTCTATAAATTTGCATTTGTACTCCTTCCAAACTGAGCCTTAAGGATCAAAACGCCTTCAATTCTGATGGCAAACTAATGTTTAGTTTAGAACAATGTTTTGAATCCGCCGTTGTTGACACAGATGGTCAAACCATTTCAACCATTACCTGATCACATTTTCAGGTCCAGTTTTTCTAAAACTTAGAAATTGACCAAAAAAGAAAAACCATTGACATGCTAAAAAATTGCCCCATTAACTTGCTTGATTCAATCACTGGGTCATGGGACAACACACGATGTATTGAAAAATTCCAGAGGCCATAATTTTGCGTTGGGTTGTCTGATTAGAGTAATTTTGTTTTTGATTTTGGGTAATACAAAGCACTTATCTCAAATTTCAATTTTTTTTCTTTTTATTTATCAAAAATAAAACATTAGACATAGAAACCATATATAGAATATAATTATACATTATATAATACATGTTTATACATGCATGCGGGGACCCACTTTACTAATAATATAACCAGCCTGAGGACCCATAATTTGCCATTTGTCATATATTAGGATGACCAGTGAACTGACATTATATCCGTTGAACCTTGAAGATTCACTGGGCATATTAGCATAGAATATTTGAAGCCACCAAGTCCTTTGAAGTTTGAACTGAGAAAACCTAATGACAATCAAAGGAATCTAGAGGGAAAAGATAAAAGTAATGAAATAGAATCAGATGAAAACACAAAAATTGAAATTACAACGTTGGAATGATTTATGCTCAAAACAAAAATGAAATAAATTGATAATAAACATTAGAAAACAGTAACCCTAGAGAATGAAATTTAGTACTTTCAACGGAGGACATGAACATCTATACCTTTCTCTTTCTAAGTATCTTCACAAGAGAGAGAAAGTGAGAACAAGAAAACCTCATAGGCTTCCAACTCTTGGTTTGAATTTCTCTCTCTCTCTCTCCTCTATTCTACTCTTGTCTTTCTGTATTTAAAGTTAAATGAGAAGATTTTTGTTAACTGGACAGAGGTTTAAAACTTTCAAAGAATACTCCCAATGGAACAGGGGAGAAATGGAAAAGAAAGGAGAGAAGCTAGAGGAAGGGAGGAGGAAGAAAAGACAAGAGGGTAGGATGTTTACTTCGAAGGAGGAAAAGAAGAGTCACTAATAAAAGGAGTTTCGAGCCTGATATGTTTTCTGGGCGCCGAACTGAAAATAGCGCCTCTTTATCTTTATCCGCCAAATACAGTGGGGATGAATGTAATAACAAAGGCATAAAAAAGCGCCTCCGTAACAAAAAAAAAAAAATGAAATTGCCTTCTTTATTAATACATTACAGAGGCGTTTTTTTGGGACCGCCTTCGGTCATGAGCCTCTAAATGTCAATATTCTAGTAGTGAGAGAGAGAGAGGTGGTCTTTTAAATCAAGGGCAATTTAGTTCAAGTAAAAGACTTTTTTCCTCCCGCTGTCTTTTTTTGCAATTTATTTTGAAACGTATCTGCTTTTGCCAATTCAACAAACTTTGATAATTTTTATGGAAAAGCCCCTAAAAATTAAAATAAGAAATATGAGCTAATATCCATTCCGGAAAAATCTCTATCTGAATATGTTATGTTGTTACACAAGATAATACGAAGCCACAAGAAAACTTATGTTTTTTAAAACAAAAAAAAATCAACAACGCCTTCTTCCTTCCAGTTCTGGAATTCACAAAAAAGAAAAAAAAATGTTGGAGGGCACTCCCTTATTTTCAGTGTTTGCAGAACACAAGCTATAACAGAGACTAACGGTTATAGTTCTTTCTTGCAGAACACAGACAAAAGGATCTATTCTTGATTGCATTCACAACATAAATTTATAAGGCAATCAATCCAGCTAGTGTTTTCCAACATAGTATACATTTTGCTTCCTGTACATAATTGGGTTGAGTACATTTTGCTTCCTATGAGTACATAATTGGGTTGATGTTTTCATTTTTCTTTATCATGATGGACAGCAGAAGTATATTCCTCTAGTAGGAAACTGCAAGCAAAAAATGACATTTATTGTGGAGCATTGGATGAGACTCGAGAAGCATCTTGTCAGGAAGGGCTTGGGTCATCCACCATGCTTGGATCTGATGGTCTTCAGTTGGCTATTAGACTAGTAGTCAATTTTTACACCTAGATTTCTCAAAGAATTCTCACCCATAAATCTACTGCTGATATCGTTGAGTTCCCAATTTGTTAAATAATCAGGTCTGGATGCAATGGTGCTCACTTCAACATCTCCTAAAAGCATAGCCACAACACGTGACATGGAAGGGCGCAGCGCTGGTGATACCTGAGTGCATAATAGAGCTAATCTTATAAGTCGACAGGCTTCCTTTTCATCAAATTCACTCAATTTTGGATCAATGAGTTCAAGCTCACAGTTATTTTCATGTAGATTCCACGCCTAAATGATCAAACAAAAATGAAAAACACGTAAGGGATTATGTCTATATAAATAGTGCAGGTGAAAACAATAAATTTCATTTTTTTTTACCAATTCAAGAAGATATATCTTCTCTGGGTCCGAGTAAAAATTTGGCCGCCCACTAACGATCTCTAGAACAACAATTCCATATCCAAACACATCAGCCTTCTCAGTTAGATGCCCGCGCAAAGCATACTCTGGTGCCAGATAGCCACTTCACAGGCGTCAACAAAAACTGATGTTACTTTGTTGTATAGACCAAGGATCATAAATATAAAGAAAAAGTAAATGAAGATAGAAAGTAATATAAGTAATGATTTTGGGTGATTACATTGTCCCCGCAACTCGGGTACTAATGTGGGTCTTCTTGTCATCATACAGCTTGGCCAAACCAAAATCCGAAATTTTGGGATTTAAGTCAGCATCAAGTAGAATATTACTAGCCTTGAGATCTCTATGTACAATCCTAGGTCTTGACTCTTCATGAAGATACGCTAGCCCTCTTGCTGCTCCCAAGCATATATTATAGCGGGTGTGCCAATCAAGATTCAAAGTATTTCCTGAAAATCAGTGACATCATTTGGATATATATATCATCTGTAAGGCATCTAATGTATTCCATATATATGAATAAAGTTATGTAGTTGTGAGGTGAAAGAACAAATTTCTTGAAAATATTCATACTAAAGAGTGCTTGATCAAGGCTTTTGTTTTCAAGATACTCGTAGACCAGGAGACAATTATTTCCTTCTATGCAGCATCCGTATAATTTGACAAGGTTACGTTGTTGAACTGCAGATAATGTAGCAACCTCTGTTACAAATTGACTTCTTCCTTGATGGGATGCCACAGAGAGTTGCTTCACAGCCACTAACCTCCCATCTAAAAGTACACCCTGTAGAAACCATAAAATTCAACTTAACTCCTTATCAGCATATATACATATAAACGAGAAGATTTCTTTGGTTTACAAAATATTTAAAAACCATGAAACCAAGAATTATAGGGAATTATTTGGAGAAAATATAAGCAACAAATAATACAAGGAATTCTCCCCTTGCATAGTTATGTATCATATACACACACACAAATGTTCATGCATATGAATGGATGCAAGAGAAAGATATTCAAGGATAAACTGGAAGATAAGGTCTGATATGGAGTCCTTTTCATGTCACCTATTGAAAATCCATTATATTATAATGCCAGACAATAATTCCATGTTTTGTGCCATAGAAATGAACCAAAAACTTCCAAGGAGGGTCATGATCCCTAACAAGCCTATTTGTTTTTCCTAGTGATTATGATATCTTTCTAACCCTGAGTTCTAAAGCAGAATTTACATCATTTTAGTAAGGCTTTGTAAATTGGCAGATGAAATGCAATTTACCTTGTAAACTGGTCCAAAGCCCCCCTCACCTAGCTTATTTTTAGGATCGAAGTCATGTGTAGCATTTTTCAGTTCAGTGTAACTGAATGTGTTTGGCTTGGAAACTAATGCAATAAACTCTGCAAATGAACACCAAAAGGTGAGTTGTAATCCACTTATTTAGTAATAATAAAAGAAATTTAAAAAAATAGGCATATCCTCCTAAATGTAGGATCAATGGCATGCTCTAGGTTTTAATATATGGAGCATCAAAATTGAGAAAATTTGGACTGGCTTTTCTTTCGGCAGTTACACTTAAATCCATTTCAGTTAGACAATATAATATCCAAAGAAATCTTTTTAATCTTAGTACTTAGGTATCTTTCAAGGAGTGTGCCCCAAAAAATTAAAAAGGGAAAAAAGAAAACAAGAACCACTATTACCATTATCCTACCTTCTTCAACCTCACTGGCACTTGATCTTTTCCTTTTTAAGTAAAAAACTATAACTGCCAGTAGGCTTGCAACTGTAACACCAACTACTAGTCCAACAATCAACTCTGTCTTTCCCTCACTTGTTGTGGTTGTTGGTGGAAGGCCACTAACAGTTGGTGTGAAGTCTGACCAAGAAATCCATAATCAGTAATTTAAAAAAATAAAAGATTACCTGATTCTTTACATTCATTCATTAAAATAGATTCATCCATCAATTCCTAATATATTACCTGAAGTTACAGCCAGGGCAGAGATAGATGGCCCATAGTAACCTTGTTCAGGTATGCAGCAAGTACCTTTTCCAGCCCAGAAAAGATGAATTTCAATAAAGTTCTCAGATACATTGGCCTTAAATTCTTTCTGAACAGCTTTATTAGAGGCCCCACCTGCCTCCTTTCTTATATCAAAGTCTTTTAATTGTAGATCCCTCTAAAACATTGAAAACATAGCTTCAACAACCAAGAAAATCTTTTGTAGCATCAGGTATATATATACAAACCAAAAACACATAATGATTAACAAATATGCATGAAAATTAAGGGTTTTTTGGTTTGCTTCTGGCATTTTTTAAGCATGATAAACTTGAGAGGTTCAATAATTGAAATATGAGTTCAAGACCCATGACAAGAAATTTTATTCAAAGATTCTCTTCTGACTGTTTCTGTTAGTAATCTTTTAGGTTGTGGAGAAAAAACCCTTGATAAGCTCTATTGAGTATACTCCAATGAGAGAAAGGAAAATTGACATTCATTAAAAGACTCAAATATGAGTTGTGTTATCTATATATACAATTTAAGGTTAATCTATGTTCTCATCAATGGATGGGTTCAACTAATTAGAAACGGGTTGAAATAGCAATGCAGCTTCCTGGATTCAATGATAGACCTAGTATAATATAAGTATACCTGTATATAAATGTCAAAAACACGCCTTCCAAGACTTCTCCAAGATTCTGAGCTTGCATCACTGATTTTTGTCTCTGCAAACCAAAGGCTTACTGTGTAGATTCCATTCTCCAAACCTAGACCACAGTATCTTAGTGATCCTGGAGATAGCCTTGATGTTTGGAAGAACTCAGTGGTTAAAATACCTGTGCCTGCAATTTGTGATAATGTGTTCTGGAAATAACTAGGTGCCTTTCTATCATTAAACAATCCAACATTGCTAACTCCCCATTTTTTGGTATCTGTTACATAATATGATGCTGGTGCAAGAGTTTCATTTTCACTCTCAAAAATTCGGCCAGTAGGGGATGCCATAGCTTGACCACCACACTTGACTGAAAAGTTTGCACCTGTGAAAATAAATCATCATGGTCGAATGGTTCAAATTAGTTTCAATATAGTGCATAAGCATAAATATGAATTGTCTAGATATGGGATAAACCCATCTACTACTCCATCTGCATTTTTTTATTTATTTTCAAAAAAAATGTCCCTAGAGAGGTAATATGGTGGGTTATGGAAAAGAAAGGACTCCCTAATAGGTACTTGGAGCTAATTAAGGATATATAAGAGGGTGCAAAAACCAATGTTAGAACACTGTGGGAGAGACATCAGATTTTTCAGTTATAGTGGATCTTCAACAAGGGTCAACACTGGGACCTAATTTATTTTCACTAATCATAGATGAATTATGTTTAGTCAATTCAAGATGAGGTCCTGTGATGGCTTATGCTTGCTGATGACATAGTATTAATTGGTGAAACTAACAAAAGATTAAATTCAAAATTAGGTTTATGGACAAGTACATCAGAAACAAGAGGTTTTAAAATAAGGATTAAAACAGAATATATGCAATGTAAATTTAACAATAATAGGAGTGTAAACCAAGATAAATTTAGGATTAGAGACCAACAGATAACTAATGTTACCTCTTCCATTATCTTGGTTCAATAATTCATAACAAAAGAGAGATTGAGGATGTTGCTCATGAAACTAGAGTAAGATAGGCAAAATGGAAGGGTCCATCCAAAATCTTATGTAATAGGGAAATACCACCTCAGATAAAGGGAAATTTCTAAAAAACAGTTTTAATGCCAACTATGTTGTATAAAGCAAAATTTTGGGCAACTAAAAAACTTCTCCAAAAAATGTGTGACAAAAATGCATATATTTAGATGGATGATTGGTAAAACTAGAAAAGGATCAGGTCAAAAATAAAGTCATATAGAGGAACAGAGTAGCTCCAATAGGTGATAAAATGAGAGAAAATAAACTGAGGTGGTTTGGTCACATGCATAGAAGATTCACATAGATATATTGGATTGAACAAAATGGAATGGCAAAACAAGATTCACATGGTTGATCCCATATAGTTGGAAGCAGGCTTAGATGATGATGATGATGATGATGATTGTGACTACTCTCATTTCTCTAGGTTATTGTCAGCACTCGATTTTTTCCTAGTCCTTTTTCCTCACCTTGCCAAAAAAAGCTAACAAATTGCAAAATACACTAAACTTCCCAAAAATTAAGATTTGGCCCATAAAGACACCAAAACCCCCCACCTTTTGCACCACACACACTCAGTTAAACCATTCTGATCGCCTTAGAATACCTGAAAACCTTAGGCTACCAAATCCTAGCCCCAAATTCTCTAGATCCATTGAAATTCTGATCCAATGATCCCAATCAACCCTCCTCCATGCACAATCTACCTAATCAAACCTATTCACCTAAATTAAATCCTTAAAATACCCAATCTCACCACATTGTGACCTAAACTTCGAGGTTCCACCACCAATCCATTAAAGATTCCATTTTGACCCTCCTAATTAATAGAAACCTATGAACCTTCAAACCTCCCATCAACACTAACCTAATCAGAATCTGTTGCTGCACACCTAACCCAACCACTACCATCCTGCCAAGTTTCACACAAGAACTCACCCCTGAAACAGCCTAGATTCTGTTTTCTGACCTCTAAGTGGCCAACCCTCTCAACTTAGAACACTTTCAGACTAGATTCCATTCATTAGAAGCATTCTTATCCCTGGATTTATTTGCCAAGAAACGCATTCTCACCACCAATTTTTCTCTCCAACATAGCCTATGTAATGATTCTTGCCTTCTCTCTGAGTAATTCTCCAGGAATCATGTCCAAATCAGGAAAAGTTACCCTACTTTGGATATTCGCCTATAGAACCTTAAATTTTGGTTGTAATTTCATCGGAAACTGCATGCATAACCTTATGTTCTTCATGAAGCTTCTTTACATCCTAAATGCAACAACCAATCTGTGCTTGAAAAAAGTTAGCCATCTCATATTCTGTCCAAGCTCTGGAATCCAACATAATATTCTTGAATGTGCTTCATCCTTTAATTGTAGGAGAAAATGTCCATTTCCAATTGAAACTTCCTTCTTGAATTTGCTTGCTAATATACCCTTCCAAGATTGATCCACATATCCTAGTCTGTCTAGAAGCCCCTTAGTGAAATGCCAATACTAGGATCAATTGGCTCCAAAATCCATCAGATCATATTTGCATTGTTAATTATTCATTGCTGTAAATTTTTATGATCAATCTCTTCTAGTTTCGTTTAATACACATCAACATAGCTCCATACACCCTCCCCTTTCACGAAATACAGAAAGTGGAACTTTCAAATCCCAAAATTTGAATCATCAAATCTGACAAGGAAAAAAAAAAGAACTGAAAAAAAAGTAATGTATTGTGTTTTTCATGTTCTTTTGTAGTAGGATCCCAAATTGTTGTTTTTGGATAGCTTTGTTGACAGTTTGGGACCAGGGGTATTTCGTCATTTTATAAGTGAGATTCTGGTCAGGGGCATTTGGGTGCATATCTGCTGGGTTTTGGTCTCTTGGGCCTTTTTGTAACAAAAGTTATCTTTTGGGGGTTCATTTGAAGTAAGCTTTATTCTTAAGGAGTTGCTTGTGAGAGGGAAACATTCTAGGGGTTTATGTGTAAATATTTTAATTGGCTTCTCCAGCAAGCCATTGGGTCTTATAAAAGAGAAGGGGGGCTATTTCTGGAGGGGTCTTTTTGGTCATTTCTCTCTTGTTTGAGCTGTAGCTCAGCCCAACTAGGGTTTTCAAGTATTGGGAGCTTGGGTTTTGAGGAGTTGACCCATTTTGGCACCTTCCAATCCCTCCATCACTGCGTGTCCACATGAGAGGCCAGCTTGCTACCATTATTATTGTAGCGGACTATTCTAGGAGGAGTTTTACTTCAGGTTCAGGTATGAAATCCCTAAAAATCCAACTAGTTTTTTTTGTTTTCAGCTTGGCATTCTTGTTCTTATTGCTGTATACTTGAAGTGTTGCTTGTAATTTGTTTGTCTATCCACATCAAAATCTGATGGATAGTAGTTAGCCACAAAGGAATGATTTTAAGCAAAAATACCACTTACAACATTCCAAATATTTACCCTTGTTGAAGCTTTGGATCTAAAGGATTGATGCCAAAAGTCAAATCAGATCAGTTGAATCTAGAAGAAAGTTAGATTGATGCAAAAAACTACCAATTTTATCCTCATATAACCACATAGGATGAAGATCAACATAAAATATCAATGACAGGCCTCTAAAATCTAGAAAGCAGGTTCAGATATGCTGGACAGAACATCTCTTAAGTCAAATATCCAAAAAGAAAAATCCAAGAAAATGGCTATTATTCTGTTCTGAATATTCCCTATCAACAAAGAACAATCTCTTACAGACTCTTGGCTGAAAGGACTGGCTCAATTCCTAGAGGACTGAGTTCAAAATGAATTTCCACTTGATCATATGGGCGAGAATCCCAAGATCTAACTAATGCTCTGATAGACTGACACCTTAAAAACCTTTATGATCTAGACAGTCCAAGGTCTGCAAACAGTTGACAGTAAAAAGAAGAGAGGGAAGAATAATAGAGTGCTGTTCAAAGTATCGATACGCCCCTCTGTATCTGCAGAGGCATAGCAGTACTAAAAAGCATGCACTTTTTTTTTTCAAAAATTGGTTTTTGGGGAGGTTTTTAATAATATTTTTATTAAAAAATAGGATTCCCGAAACACCTGTAAACAGGTGTATCGGGACCCCAAAGATATGATACAATACGCCCCGTATCGCGCTTATCATATCAAAATTTTGATCCTTGGAACAAAGTATGTGTCGAAGAGAGTCCATCAGTCAACCACACCCCCAAGGTCAAATTACATTATATACGGCAAAATATTTACAATTACAGAATAACTTTTGAAGGGGCAAAAGAGAAATAAATGTATGAAAGGACTGTAAAACAATAAAGAAAAAATTAAAAGAATACATTATAACCCCCATCTCTACATCTCAAGGCTAAACAGCTTTCAATGAATAACAGCTCTACAAAAGTGTAGATTGTTACTTACCTAATTTCTCTAATAAATGTTAATATTTCTAGTATTAGAACTTAAGACTTGAGAAAATCCTTCCTTTTCATAGATTATTTCCATCACCTAACATGGGTTAAGGACATTGCCATACTTGTGGAATGAAACATGAAATGGCTACAGCATAAACAAGAAATGCTGAGCATCATAAGAAAGAAAAATAGAAAAATCACATGACTTACAATGTGGAAAACCTCTATTGCATGGAAAATTTCTCTGAAGACAATCTAGACCTGGAGAAAGAAGGCTATATACACAATAATAATAGTGTGAGCATCAACAAGATACTTTGAACATTTCAATTATACTAGAAAATTTTAAAGAAAAATGGATAGAACAGGAGCAGGACAATGTAATTTATTTTCCTTGTAACATAGTACTGTTTGAAAGTGTTAGATGGTTTAAAAATATATTAACTCACCTAGAATTTGAATTATCAAATATAAAATTGTTCGCAACCAGGTTCCTGCAAATTTCACCACATGGGTAGCTTGCATTTAATAGCATGAATACATATAGAAAAAAGGGCAGCCCAGTGCACAAGGCTCCCACCAATGCGAGGTATGGGGAGGAACAGATGTTTCATAGTGCTGAAACATGTTTCTTTACTATAAAATTTACATTTTTATTGTTTCCATATGCAGAAGACAATCAAATATTTGGTAGAACTAAGAAATGAGTGGAAAAAGAGTTTTTTTTTTTTTTAACTTTGTCATACATACAGTTGTAAATCTTGTGACACCCATGAAGGAAAGCTTCCTGATAATTCATTATATGATAAGTCTCTGTATACAAAACATATTAGCAATAGTTAGCACCTAATTTACAAAAATAAGATACAAAATGACCAAAAATAGCCATTTATGAGATAGCCTTTATATAACAGGTTATAATACATGTATGAAACTTTGACTCACCATTCAATCATTTCTATTTGAGGAGATAACCCTAATAGTTTGGTTATGTGTACTCCTCAATAAGTATGGTAGTCAAAATTTAATATTTTGAATCTGATAAAAAAATCATTAGGACATACATATTGAGAAGTTTTTCACTTTTTTGAGGAGGAAGGGAACCAGAAAGACTGTTGTTTCCAAGAAACCTAACCATAAATAACAAAAATTGTGAATGATAAATATTATGATCTTAATGAAAATTGTCTGTTATTGATCAAAAAATAAATAAATATTATGATCTTCATCAAAGGATGGAGAAAAGTTCCCATGCTACTTACAAGTAATAGAGAGAACTCAAATTGAATAAAGAGCTTGGAATATGGCCACTTAAATTGTTGAAGCTTAAATCCCTATAAGAAAGATATGACCAATAAATGATAGTTAGAACAAGATATATCAATTTACTCTATTTTCTTGAAAAAAAATAAAATAGAAAGATTTTATTAATTTATAATTATTCAACTTCTTCAACCTTCAGTTATCATTCAAGAAAAATGAGTATAATGAATCATTATAAAACAGATATTGGTACAAACTACTAGAAAGTAACAACTTACAATCTTTGCAAATTTTGATACTCTCCTATATTGGATGGAATAGTACCCGAAATCATATTATTTCTCAAAATCCTACATAAACAAAACAAAAACAAAGGTGTTACCTAATCTGGTAGATGTGAACATGAAAAATATTTAAAATACATGTATCATTGCATGAATTAGAAAAGCATCTTACAATACAGTTAAGGCCTTCATATCCTTGATGAAATTTAGTGTTGAACTAGCATTAGATAATTCACTAATTCGCCTACAAGATATTATACACCAGTTAATTAGTATAATCATCATCATCATTTAAGCCTTGTCCCAACCATATGGGGTCGGCTACATGAGTTTTATTTCACCATACTATAGGTAATCAGTATAATGACCAGTCAAATCATTATAATCAACAGAGGCAGCCTAAGAAAATAGATAGGATAATGCAGGGGGCAGTAAGGGTAGCAATTCTATGGGTGGTTTGGGAGGAGAGAAATGGAAAATTCTTTAAAGAAAAAAGTTGCTCCTTAAAAGAATTGGTGAACATAAAGATAAAAGGTGCACATTGCGTGAAAACTACGGAGGCATTTAAAGACTTCTCGGTGGGTGATGATATTTTAAGAGCATGGGGTGAAGCTGCAAACTCTTCTAAAGCAAAGGAAAAAGGTTATAAAGGAATGCCAACCACCGGCAGTTTGCAGTTCACAGGCTTAAACTAAATTTTGATGGTAGCTCATTGGGCAATCTGGGTCCAGCAGAAGTTGGGGGAGTGTTTAGAGATGAAAATGGTGTGATAAGGGCATATTATTCAGGCCCTATCAGAGTAAGAGGCTCTGTGAAAGCTGAAATGTTGGCACTGCAACAAGGGCTGAGACTAGCTAAGCAGCTGGGTTTATAGCAGCTAGAAGTGGAGGGGGACTCAAAACTTGTCATCTCTTGGATAAGTGGGAGTTTGGAATTATAGGTAGGTAGACACTAAGGGAAAGTTCTAAAATTGCAAAAGAAGTGGGAGATAATTTTGGATGAGTTATAAGGGCGGAAAATAGATTGGAGTGCTTGGAAAAGCAAGGGATTTATAGGGACCAACTTTCCTGGGTGGTATTGTAATTGGAATAAAGCTGTAAAACTGGTGTGTGGTTGGGGATTTCCCCAGTCCTTTGTAATCTCCCTTTTAATATAATGAAGAATTCTGTTGCTCATCAGAGAGAGAGAGAGAACTTACAAATCTATTAATGAAGTCAACTTTGAATAACTTGATGGTATTGGACCTTCAAAAGAATTCCCTTGGAATCTCCTACATTAACATATTCAATTTTATTAAGAAAAGCTTATTGGATATAAAACTAAAGAAAAATGAAACGTAAAATCATGTTATAAGTAGGGGTGGATTTGAGCTTATTCGAGCTCAATTCAAGCTAGAACCTTGAACTCAAGCTCAGCTCGAGTCAAAAGCTCATAGGCTCGAGCTCGTCTCGACTCAACCTCAACTTGAGAAAAATGTTTTATAAAAATAAAAATATATATATAATATTTTATTATATATATTATTTTCTATAATTTATTATTATTATTATTATTATTATTATTATTATTATTATATGTAGCTATTCGAGCTCAGTTGAAACCAAGCCGAGCCGAGCTTTTCACAAGCCAAGCTTGAATAGCTCGTGAAGAGCTCGATCTGGGGCCACCCCTAGTTATAAGTGACACATAAATTCAATCAATGTCTTCTCATCTAGAGAGAGTACATGAATGCAGAATATACAAAATGTTATCTTACAATTCTTTAAGCCTTTTCCAATTCCCAATAAATTCAGGTAACTTGCCTATAAAGTTATTATCTGATGCCCACCTAACACAGAATTTTTATGGACAAGTGAGATAAATAAATTTTAAAACATGAAAGAACAAAACATAAAACACTAAATAAAGAAAGTCATAATCACAATGTCTTACATAGTTTTCATGTTTACTAGGTTACGAAATGTCCAAGGAATTTCCCCACTCACTCCAGAACTATCCATGTAACTGTCAAATTCAAATGAATATGATCAAACACTTTTTTGGTATTACACTTAGAAAAACACATTTTTTTAATTAAAAATGAAGATGATCAAATTTAAATTACTATTATTTCTTACATTGGTTTCTAATTTACTTCCTATTTCTTTTACTTGCATAATGTATTGCACTTTGAAATTACAACCATGGTTAAGTTAAATACTCTCAATATGCATTTTTTGCATATTGAAATATTAAGCCATCAAACTCTTAGTTTTAGCTTTTGTTTTTACCGTTTGACATTGCAAGCTGTATGGCATGTAATAATGTTTAAACATTTAAAACACAAACACTTAACAGCACACATATTGGTGACCTTAAAAGTCAATATGTATTGTACAATACACACTGATACGTTGCAATGAACCTTAATTATAACAAGGAAATATATGACTCCCAATTCTGTCTCTTAATGGGCTTAAAGATTTACTTGTTCCACACCATTATCAAACCATCCAATAACAAATCCAAAGCCATAAGGACCTTAATTTTGTCTTTAGCATTAAATTATATTCATAATGCCATCTTGTTGATTCTACACTTGCAAACTTTTTACTGTTACAAAATATAATGCTATACAAGCATTTACAACTTACATCTCTTCCAATTTGACTAAATTACCAATTTGTGGAGGGAGTGTCCCAGAAAAATTGTTTGAACCAAAAGCCCTGTACAAAAAAAAAAAAAGAAAGAAAGAAAAACAATGGTTTTTAGTATTAACAAGAAAAATTTGGGGCTTTATTATGATTTTATCTTTCCTAAAATAAAATTATGTAAGCAATCAATTGTATAAAAGTCGAGTCGTCATAATCCTATGAATTGTTTTAATTTGTGCAGTAACTAGAACTTTTCAATCATTATGATTTTCTAATTCTTGTCCACTTTTGTTGGATAACCAACAGAACATTCAAGGTAATGGATAGTAATGCTTCACTAGCTATGAATTTTTGCATGCTAAATGTGTGTTCTCTAATGTAACAAGGCAAACAGAAGTGGGCATGACAATAATGATTTGGGCTATCTAGGGCCTTCGGAGGGATAGATTGGAAATGGACATAGCATTTGGCTTTTTGCACAAAGTGGCCATACTTTGACTCAAATACATTCTAACACTTGTTAGCCCAAACATTTTTACCATTGCACAAGGAAGGGCCACTAGCCAATCAAGTCATAGTTGAGTTGGTCGTAAGGCATCCCTCGTAATGAAAAGACAGTTTCAGACTATGGATAAGCAGACTCTCCACGTTGTGCTAGAGGTACCCATGTGCACCCTGTCACTAACCTCACTAACCATGTGTGGGGGCCAAAGCTGCATTGGAATATCGGACCAATAAAGGCCACTAACAAGCCAAACAGAAAGATTGAACTATATTCTTAAGAAATAGGCAAGATGGATATGGATATGGCACTTAAACCTCATACTTTAAAATGACCTAATCAAGACATGTAAACAATAAATAAATAAATAAATAAGCAAATACAAAGAACTTGGGTAGCTAAAATTAAGAAATTAGTTTAGCTAACCATTTAGAAAAAAAAAGCTTACACTTTAAGTGAATAAAATCTTTCATATCTATGACTTTGGGGTCCTATTTGAGACATGTCTAACCTAGCAAGGGGTTAACATAGATGAGTTGGTAACCAGTGACAGTAACACATGTTTAATTACAATGATAGATTGATCCATCAAATGTTTCTCCTATCTTGTATTCTTTAACCTTTTAAATTTCATTTAATTCTTGTAACTTTTATTTTCTAGAATAAGATATTAAAAGGAAAAATATGCAACTCTAGATTATAGATGTAAATCAATCCTCAAATATTAAGAACAAATTTAGGGATTAGAAGAAGTAAAAAAAAGGTCTGAACATCTATACAAGAGAAGAAGATGGCAAAAAGTAGAGGTAAGAGAAGGAGTCAAAATTAATCTCCATTCTCCTCTAACCCTATTTTATTAAGATCTAAAAAATAGATGATGACAAGAATGCCCTTAAGTGGGCGGCCAGCTTGGCAGTTACATAAAGAGAATAAAACAAGAATAAATAGCAGGCCCATTAAGTGTGGCCCATCAACAATAAAATAAAAGATATTACAAGAGAGGATGTTAGGGCCCATTCGGCCCAGTCTCTTTACACTCCCCCTCAAGCTGAGCATAGATGTCAATCATGCCCAGCTTGCTTATAAAGTGTGTCATTTCCCTCTTGGAACTCCCTTGGTCAAGATATCAGCCAGTTGCTCTTTTGATGTGATGAATGGTAAACAAACTTCTCCTGAGGAAACTCTTTCCCTTATAAAATTCCTATCAACCTCAATGTGCTTAGTTCTGTCATGTTGAACAGGATTATGTGCAATGTTGATAGCAGCTTGGTTGTCACAATAGAGCATCATTGGTTTCTCGTAGCCCACCCCCAATTCTTCTAGAAGGGAACGTAGACACAGTAATTCTGACACACCATGTGCCATCGCCCTGTATTCTGCTTCAGCTGAGGATCTAGCAACTACAGATTGTTTCTTACTCCTCCACGACACAATATTCCCAGCAACCAAAGCATAATAACCAGAGGTGGATCTTCTATCATCAATACATCCTACCCAATCGACATCAGTAAAAGCTTCCAACTTTATGTGACCATGTTTAGCAAATAGAATACCTTTCCCTGGGATACCTTTCAAGTAGCACAGAACCCTTTCTACAGTATCTAAATGAGTATCTCTAGGAGAATGCATAAATTGACTAATAACACTTACTGCATAGGAAATATCTGACCAAGTCATGCAAAGTTATAACAACTTCCCAAGCAGTCTCTGAAACACTCCCTTATCAGACAAAAGCTCATCATTTGTAGCTGAAAGCTTATGATTAGGATTAATAGGAGTGGAGATGGGTTTAGCTCCAAGTTTACCAGTTTCAGCAAAAAGATCAAGGACATATTTATGCTGAGAGATGAAGATACCATCCTTAGATCGAGTAACTTTAATGCCCAAGAAATACCGAAGATCTCCCAAATCCTTGATTTCAAATTCAGAGTTGAGAAATCCTTTTAGTTTACTAACCTCTTCAGTGTCATTACCCGTGACCACAATATCATCAACATAAACAATCAAGAAGGTCACCAGAGAGTCATTTCTCTTCAAGAACAGTGTATGGTCAGATTGAGTTTGAGTGTAGCCAAAGGAGACAAGAGCAGCCCGAAATCTCTCAAACCAAGCCCGAGGAGATTGTTTGAGACCATAAATAGATTTGTGTAGTTTACACACCTTGCCTTTCATTTCCTTCCCATACACTCCTGGAGGTAGAGACATATAAACCTCTTCATGCAGATCTCCATTCAAGAAAGCATTTTTAACATCAAACTAGTGTAGGAGCCAGTCAAAAGTAGCAGCTAGAGATAGTAAAACCCTGACTGAGGTCATCTTAGCTATAGGAGCAAATGTCTCAAGATAGTCAATGCCATACATTTGAGTGTAGCCCTTAGCAACCAACCGAGCCTTAAACCTCTCAACAGAGCCATCAGAGTGATATTTAATGGTAAACACTCATTTACAACCCACTGGTTCCTTCCCTTCCAGCAAGTCAACAATATCCCAGGTATGGTTCTTATGCAATGCATCTAGTTCGGCCATTATAGCATCCCTCCATTCAGCTTGAGATAATGCTTCTGGTACAGACCTGGGTATCACATGGGAAGAAACAGAGGCAAGAAAAGAGTAGTAGGAAGGGGAGAGAAGGCTGTAAGACAAGTGTTTGGAAATACAATGGGTTGTACACTTCCGCTTGCCCTTGCGGAGAGCAATAGGAAGGTCAAGGTCTAGGACAGTTAGAGATGGGTCAGTAGAGGGCTGACCTGTTACCTCAGGAATGATAGGAGTGGCGAGATGCTCTTCTGAAGGAGTGGAAACAACCTGCACATGTCTGAATCTCTGCCTTTGGTACCACCTTTGGAGAGCAGGAGCAGGAATATCGGACTCACAAGGAATATCAGAGGTAGGTCTAGTGGGAGAAGTGGACACCCCATGATCGGACTCACAAGGAATGGGAAGAGGAACAGCTAGAGACATAGCAAAGGGCTTGTTAGATTTCTCCCCCTCAGGAGGAATGCTAAAGAAGGGGGTCAACTCGGCAAAGGTGACATCTCGAGATACAAAGTAGGTGCCACAAACTGGATCAAAATAACAATAACCCTTCTGTGGAAGCATATCCCGGAAAAACACATTTATGAGCCTTAGGTTCAAACTTGTGCCATTGATGACTATGAATATGCACATAGCAAGTGCACCCAAAAACACAGAGAGGAAGAGAAAAGATATCCTCATCCAGGAAGAGAAGACTAAAAGGGGTTTTAAAGCCAAGGACCTGGGAGGGCATACGGTTAATCAGAAAAGTAGCAGTAAGAACAACATTTCCCTAAAATTTTATAAGAACATGAGATGCAAATAAGAGGGATCTGGCAACCTCAACGACATGTCTGTTCTTCCTTTCCACCACCCCGTTTTGTTGTGGAGTGTAGGAACAAGAACTTTGATGAATAACCCCAAAAGTTTCTAGATAGGTGGAGAGGGTTCTCTCAAAATACTCCTTAGCATTGTCATAACGGAATATTTTGATACGAGTATTAAACTGGGCGAGGATGAGTTCATGAAATTTTTTCACAATAACTGGTACTTCATCCCTAGATTTCATGAGAAAAATCCAAGTGTAACGTGAATAATCATCAATAAAAAGGATAAAGTACCTGTACCCCCCCATGGTTGGCATATGATATGGCCCCCACACATCAGAGTGAACAATATGGAAAGGAAAAAGAGATCTTTTATTGCTAATTAAATAGGAATGTCTACAATGCTTTGCCAGTTCACATGACTCACAATGAAGACTCGATAAAGATACTCCTTTAAACATATCTGGGAACAGATGACTCAAAGCAGAAAAAGACAAGTGACCAAACCGAAGGTGACATAATAAAATTTTGTTAACAGACTCTGACACAACTGACTCTAAGGCAACTCCATGAGGTGGTACCAAAGCTTGATCCGGTGTGTCTAGCAAGTATATTCCGTTCGCCTCATGGCCACTCCCAATCATCCTCTGAGACTGCAAGTCCTGAAAAACACAATGAGTGGGAAAGAAGGTTATGCTACAATTCATGGATTTTGTTAAGCTACTAACAGATAAAAGGTTTGTGTTAAGTTTAGGGACATGAAGGACAGAGGATAAGAAAAGGGTGTCAAAGGTCTTTATATCACCTTTACCAGAGATGGGGGCAAGGGACCCATCGGCAAGGGATATTTTCTCTTTTCCAGAGAGAAGGTGATAAGCAAAAAAGATTAGACAGGTTGGTCATATGGTCTGATGCACCGAAATCAATAATCCAAGGGATTTTATGATTACCTGAACTGAAGCATGATTTGCAGAAGCACGAATACCTGAGTGAGCAAAAGCCGATGAAGATGATGTGTTGTTGGAAAGGTGAGCTGAAGAAACCGTAGCTTCCAAGTGATTTAGGAGCCTCCCATACTTTTCAAAATCCAGCTTCATTGCAACCAACTGCTCAATGGTTGATTTCTCTTCACTCTCCTTACTTCCCCCTTCAGGTACTGTAGCAACATTAGCAGTCTTAGGTTTTCTTACCTGACTGCCCTTCTTAGAGTTATTGTTATTGTTAAACCTATCAGGGAAAAGCTCAGGATGAAGCTTCCAACAAGTGTCCTTTGTATGTCTCGGTTTCTTGCAATATTCACACATCTGCTCTCTTTTCTCAGTAGGGCCCTTTGGCTTCATTCCTGCATGTGCAAAATGTTCTGTAGGTGGACTCTGCAACTGAACCTGCCGCCTACTCTCCTCACTACTTATCATAGCATATGCCTATGAAAGAGTAACCTCATCTCTGGCCAAGATATTTTGTCTAATAATGTCAAACTCAGGGTTGAGTCCAGTGAAAAATTCAAACACCCTATTTCACTCCACCAGCTTTCTATACATTTCAACATCCTTCTTACTCTCCCATACCACTATCTCCATAACATCAATTTCCTGCCATAGGGATTTCAGTATAGAGTAGTAGATTGCTACACTCTTTCTCCTCCTGTCTCAGGTTCTTCACATCACCTTTCAACTTATAAGCTCTGGCTACATTCAATTTCTATGAATAGGTCTCAGTAACACTGTCCCATATCTCCTTAGCCGAAGACATCCATAGATAGTGTTGGCTTATATGAGGTTGCATAGAGTTGACCAACCATCCTATGACAGTATAGTTCTCTTGCATCCATTTTTCAAATTCAGGGTCTGTCTCTTAGGGTTTCACCTTACTGCCTGTGAGATACCCGAGTTTTCCTTTACTACAGACATAGATTCTTATAGATTGTGCCCAAGCAAGAAAATTTGTTCCATCTAGCTTGATTGTGGTTACACCAGTCAAAACGGAATCTACTGAGCCAAGGCCAGAAACCGGCACTTGCTTGAACTCACTTCCGTATGTCTCCATCAATCAAACGAAAAACAAAGAACCAGAATTTTTGTCTATATAAACTTACTTGAAGTCAAACCAGAACTTGGGTGCTTGAAAAACTAGGGTTTTACTTCGTCCAACTGTTGGGAGGAAGAGAGAAGATGTAGCCGCACCTGCCAGACCAACCCAAACTCTTCCAAACCTGAACTGCCCTCCTTTAATAGTCACGAGACACCTTCCAAGCACAAAGCGCCACACCCAAGCTTCACCTTTCCTGGTAACCTCGAAAATCTCTAGTCAGCTAGGGTTTCGGGCAGCAGCAGAACAGCACCGCTTCTTGGCAAAATCCAGTCAGATCTAAACTCTCCAAACCCTCTACCAACTAGGCGAGTGATCCTCTATACTATAGAGAACCTATCTCTCCATACACTCTTGATTTTAGAGTGTATGGGAACGAAGAAAAAGAAAGAACTAAACCTGCTCTGATACCAAGATGTAAATCAGTCCTCAAATATCAAGAACAAATTTAGGGATTAGAAGAAGTAAAGAAAAGGTCTGAACAGCTATACAAGAGAAGAAGATGGCGAAAAGTAGAGGTAAGAGAAGGAGTCAAAATTAATCTCCATTCTCCTCTAACCTTATTTTATTAAGATCTAAAAAATAGATGATGACAAAAGTGCCCTTAAGTGGGCGGCCAGCTTGGCAGTTACATAAAGAGAATAAAACAAGAATAAATAACAGGCCCATTAAGTGTGGCCCATCAACAATAAAATAAAAGATATTACAAGAGATGATGTTATGACCCATTCGGCCCAGTCTCTTTACAATTACCACCTTATATAAGAAGCATTCAATGAGTGAACCAGAAAGTGTGCAGACGTGTATACTGTCTCGGTTGGATGAAGTAGCCCATTGTAACATTTTGATAGAGAGGGGGAGGGGGGAGGGGGGAGAGAGGTCCAAGCCTTACAGTAATCTCAGTTCTGTAAGCTTTCCAAGCTCCGCCGGGATGTTTCCAGACAATGCATTGATACCAAATGACCTAGCAAGATAGAAAAAAACAAGTATTACACAAACTGATGCAATAAACTAATAAAGCCTTGTTTGGGATTGCTCTGAGTCATTTTTTTCTTCAAAAGCAGAAGCCAGAAAATTGCTGCTTCTAGATTTTGGCTTCCACAACAGAAAAGTTCAACATGTACTGAAATTGTAACATTAAGACTCCATTTAAATACCTAAACTACTCTCATAGTCCTAATGTTTTAAATGACTAATGCACCTCTCAGACCTTTATGGGTGTGTAAAATCCATTCTTAAAAAATATTTACCAAACAACTTATTATGAAGAAGCCATTCATTTTATAAGTATTTCTCTAGAAAGGCTTTTGAATCTCAAGATCCTAAGGTAGATAATAAAATGTTGGTAGAAGAGAATGCATGTCATAGGGAGCATGGACAAAGAAGAAGTCGGGAGAGCATGACTAAAGGCCAAGATTATCTTAAAAGCAACATATATTAAGTGAATGACTATGAGATCAAGCAAAAATGAACAGAATAACCAACAAACACTATAGGATGATAAAATGCATCAAGATACAAAACAATTACTTACATAGTATTAGACAAAAATAATATTGTTGAAAACAGTTAGTTAGTTAGTTAGCCTCCTTTTTAATTCTTTTTTTTCCTGTTCTTTAGTGCCGCAGAGGGCATTCTTGTCTTTTTCCTTTCTTTTATTATTAGTTGAGATGCCCTGATATAAATACTAATGACTGGGCTGCCAGTCATAACTTTTTGACCCTAGAATTCTCTTCATCTCTTTTCTCTCCTTTCTTCTCCTTTTCTAGTTCTGTTTCTCTGATACTTTTAACCCATAAAACATGGTATCAGAGCGGGCTTTCTGGGGTTAGAAACACTGTGATAAAAGCCCTCTTAGTTTCTTCTTCCTAAGTCTCTCAGTTTCTCATCTGTTGTGGATCGAATCTGATTAGGGAGTGGATTGGATTGATCTGAAGGGCTTTTCTCCTAGGTTCTCTTCCCGTCTTTCTTGGTTGTGTGCCAAGAAATACTTAAAAGAAGGGAACTCTGATGCTGTGAAGGCAGGAATTCTCAATTGTGTGGATCGTGTGATCCTTTCTTGTACCCAGTAAGGGTTTTTTTTTGGAGGTCTGGATGACCTGCAACCACTGTGGTGTTTTTATTTAGAACTGTGGATCGAGTGATCCTGTTTCTTGTACCCAGACAGCTGGGTGGTGTAGGTATGAATGCCCTGTGACTGTGTGACAGTGGTTTGCTAATGTTTTGTGGGGAATTATAGTAGCTGTGTGCTCAAGTAGTTGATGAAAGGGTATATATAGGGGTTGCCTAACTTCTGAACTGTCTCCTTATATGTGTGTGGTGTTCCTAAAACCCTTTTTTGACTGAACTTAACGACTGAACTGAACTGTGGAACTGGCCCATGGAGACAACCAAGAGAGGGAAGCCGAGCGTCACAATGGACCCCAGAGAAGAAAAGGAAGATCGGAGACCACCGCAACAACAACAGCAGCAAGGACAGCAAGAAGCCATCGGCCTCGGCCCTGGATTACAGTCAATACACGCCACTCAACTCCACCCAGACCCAGATATTGATGCAGGTTGGCGAGGAGAATTATATGAAGTGACCAGAGAAGATAAAGAGGAACCCCAAGAGGGGAAATCCGAAGAAATGCTGCAAGTATCACCACAGCACCAGCCACGATACTGAGGACTGTTACGAATTGAAGAACGAAATATAGTCCCTCATCCGCCGCGGACACCTTAAGTAGTTTGTCAGAGGTGAGCCCGGTGCCTCGTCCTCCCAGCAGCAGCAGCAACAACACTAGCAAGCAGCTGACGTCATCGACATCATTGTCGGGGGCATGGCATCAGGTGGGGCCTTGGCCTCGGCCTACAAGACCTATGCCAGGCAGTTGAACATTTAGGAACCTGCCCCCCAAAAGCCGAAGCATCAAGAAGCCCTCACCTTCACAGACGAGGACTTGAAGGGGGTCACAATCCCCCATGATGACACCCTTGTGATCTCAGCTGTCATCGCCAACTTCGTGGTGAAGAGGATCCTAGTCGACAGTGGCTCCTCGGCTAACATCCTCTTCTACGAAGCGTTTGAGAAGATGAAGCTAGCGCCTGAGCGCCTCCAACCTACTGACGTCCCACTTGTTGGCTTCTCCGGAATCGTGGTCAGACCGGAGGGAAGAATCACCCTACCTGTCACAATAGGGGCTGAACCACGATAGGTGACGTGGATGAATGAGTTCCTAGTTGTGAGGATTGGCTCGCCCTACAACGCAATCATGGGGAGGCCAACCCTCCACGCACTCAAGGCAGCCATGTCCTCCTACCACCTCGCCCTCAAGTTCCCCACCGAACACGGCATCAGAGTCGTTCGAGGGGATCAACAAGTCGCCCGCCAGTGCTATGTGGTAGCACTAAAGGGAAAGAATAAGGAAGCACTACCGTTGGAGGGCCTTAACCTCAGGGAGGAGCCAGAAAGCCAAGGCCAACCGGCCGAGGACCTCATCTTGGCTCCCTTGGACGAGGCTGAGCCCGAAAAGACAGTCCACGTCGGGTCCAACCTTCCCCCAGAAAGCCTATCCGAACTAATAAGTTTCCTCAAAAACTAATGCTGACGTCTTTGCTTGGTCCGCCGCTGATATGCCCATTATTGAACCTTTGGTCATCACTTACAGGCTGAGTGTGGACCCGAGCTCTAGGCCAGTACAGCAAAAGAAGAGGAACTTTGCACCGGAGCGTTGGAAGGCCATAGGAAAGGAAATTGACAAGCTACTCGACACTAGCTTCATCTGAGAGGTACATTACCCAAACTAGCTGTCAAATGTGGTTCTAGTAAAGAAAACTAATGGGAAATGGCGAGTCTGTATTGATTTCACAGACCTTAACTAAGCTTGCCCTAAGGACAGTTTTCCTTTGCCAAGGATAGACCACCTCATCGACGCCACTACAGGGTACGAGCTACTTAGCTTCATGGATGCCTTCTCCGGATATGACCAGATCAAGATGCACCCTGAAGATGAGAAGACCTCATTCATCACCGAGCACAGTACCTACTGCTACAAGGTGATGGCCTTTGGCCTCAAGAACATGGGAGCTACCTACCAATGCCTCGTCAACAAAGTATTCAAAAACCAGATGGGGAGAAACGTTGAAGCCTACATGGATGATATGGTGGTAAAGAGCATGAAAGCTAAAACACACACCTCGGACCTGGCCGAGACCTTTGATACCTTGCGAGGATTCAACATGAAACTTAACCCTAGTAAGTGTATCTTTGGCATCACCTCGGGCAAGTTCTTAGGCTTCGTCGTCACTCAAAGAGGCATTGAGGCTAACCCTGACAAGGTACATGCCATATTGGATATGGCACCACCTTGGTCAGTGAAGGAGACCCAAAGACTTACCGGTCAGGTAGCTGCCCTCAATTGCTTCATATCAAAGTCGGCGACCGCTCCTTCCCTTCTTCCTAGCCATTAAGAAACTAAAATATTTTCAGTGGACGAAGGAGAGTCAGCATGTCAGCATGCTTTTGACGAACTGAAGGCATACCTCACCTCACCCACCTCCTCGCTCGACCTGCAACAGGAGAAATCTTATATTTGTACCTATCAGCCAGGGACGAAGCCGTTAACTCAGTCCTGGTAAAAGAGGACGAGACACAAAAGCTGATATACTATGTCAGTAAGGTTCTCTGCGACACCGAAACCAGGTATCCCGAGGTAGAGAAGTTGTCCTTTGCCCTCGTAGTCTCGGCCAGAAAGCCCAAGCCGTGCTTTCAAGCCCATACTATTGCAGTCCTGACGAACCAGCCCCTTAAAGCTGTCCTCACCAAACCCGATTCCTTAGGATGTTTAACTAAGTGGGTCGTCGAGCTCCTAGAGTTTAACCTCCAATACCAGCCGAGGCCCGCAATCAAAGCACTGGCCTTGGCGAATTTTGTAGCTGAATGCACCTTCAGCCGAGCCCTCCGCTGAGCCCCCGAAAATGAAATAGAAGGGAATCGACCGGATGAGGAAGCTCAGCTCGTGTGGAAACTCTTTGTTAATGGGTCGTCCAACGCTAGGTGAAGTGGAGCAGGCCTTATCCTTCTCACCCCAAATAATATTGTAATAGAGTACGCACTGAGGTTTGACTTCCCAACGTCCAACAACAAAGCCAAGTATGTAGCCCTCCTAGCTGGATTGCAGCTTGCCAAGGACCTTAACTCCTAGTATATCGAAGTCTTCAGCGACTCGTGACTTGTGGTGAATCCAGTCAACAACAAGTACGAGGCCAGATAACAAAGCATGGCCAAATACCTCGCCAAAGTTCAAGAGCTAGCTCGCCACTTCTGACTCTTCTCTACAAAAAGTCCCACGAGCCGAAATTACGAGAGCCAACGCTCTTTCTAAGTTGGCAAGCACCTCGGATGCAACCCTCGGCCACACCGTTCGCGTAGAAAAACTACCTCGGCCTTCCATAGAAGAAGCACAGGTCTTCCCGGTAGAAGTCGAGCTGTCATGGATGGACCCCATCATCAACTTCCTCTTGACCAAGCAACTGCCTGACGATAGGAATGAAGCCAAGAGATTTTGACGTCAGGCAGCCCATTACACTCTGCTCGAAGGAAATTTGTACAGGTCATTCATCCTACCCTACCTCCAATGCCTCTGTCAGGAGGAGGGCAAGTATGCACTCCGAGAAATTCACGAAAGTATTTGTGGAAATCACCTCGATTGTAGAACCTTAGCTCAAAGAGCACTAAGGCAAGGGTATTTTTGGCCAACACTCCAGAAGGACGTAGCTGGGCTAGTACGAAGATGTGACAAATGCTAGAGGCATGCCACCTTATGCCATCGGCCAGCCACAACATTTCGGCCCTCAGCAGCCCTTAGCCCTTTGCCAAATGGGGAATGGACCTCCTCGGCCCCTTCTCCCAAGCAATGGGGGGCAAGAAATACCTCGTCGTCGATGTCGACTACTTTACTAAGTGGGTTGAAGCCGAACCCCTGGCTACCATTACAAGTCGAGCAATCCAGAGCTTCTTTTGGAAGAATATCATTTGCCGCTTCGGCCCCCCCCACATGTTAGTCACTAACAATGGAAAATAGTTTGACGACACTAGGTTTCGGGAATGGTGTGCCTCCCTCTGCATCAAGCAGCAGTATACCTCGGTAAGCTATCCCCAAACAAACGGCCTAGCCGAGGTCACCAACAGGACCATTTTGGACAGACTGAAGACCAGGCTCAACCGAGCAAAAGGCCTATGGGCTGACGAATTGAATAGTGTCCTATGGGCACATCAGACCACACCTCAGACGACCATGGGAGAGACCCCCGTTCGGCCTAACTTATGGTACTGAATCAGTTATACCAGTAGAGATCGACCAACCAAGGCTCCGGATCGAATCGTACAATGAAGCCGAGAACAGTGAAGCACTTAGAACGAACTTAGACCTGTTGGAAGAAGCCCGAGAACAAGCACAAATCAGGGTGGCTGCCTACCAACAACAGGTGGTCCACTACTACAACTCGAGGGTAAAGGAAATACACTACCGAGAAGGAGACCTCATCCTCAGGAAAGTTATGGTCCCCGAGCTCGGTGTAGGTAATCTTGACCCTAACTGGTCCCCTACAGAGTCAAGCAAGTAGTCGGCCTCGGTACCTTTCGCCTTGAGCACTTAGATGGAAGACCCGTCCCTCGGACGTGGAACTCGGAGAACCTCCAGATGTACTATCAATAATTGTAAACCTTGATGGTCAAGCAATGAATGTATAATGCAAAGTTTCTCTTCAACTCAAGTCCCAACGCATGTTCTCATCAAGTCCCTAGGATTCCTCGGCACCACCAGCAGCCTCATTGGGGACCTTGGCAGGCTCTTCAAGAGTAGAGGAATTCGTGTACACTTGCAACTCGTCCACCTTGAAGTCCAGAATCACCTTCAAGATTGCCTTCTTGTTGTCCTCAATGCCTTCTAGGTAGGTCTCAGACACATAGTTAGCAAGGCACTTCTGGTATTCCCCCGTCTGCCTCTGCCACCTGTGCCTCGGCATCCTCTGCTCGCTTTTGGGCCTCCAATGCAACTCTGTCAAAGCGAGCCCATTCCTCCTCGGACCTCTTCAGGGCCTCTCGTGTGCAGCCAAGCTGAGCTTGCTCAGCCTTCAAATCGTCCTCCAACGTTTGTCAGAGATGCTTCTCTTCCTTCAAAGCCGAGATAGCCTTGTCCCGGCTGCTCTGTGCTGAGGCCACCCTCAGTTGAAGTTTCTCATTCACCTTTTCAAGCTTCTGCTCTCTGCTCTCTGTTGTGGTTGTGAAAGAGCTCCACTCGATCCCCTAAACTGACGAAGTGACGATAGACCTGCACCAAGCATTGTCAGTAAAACAAACAGAATTCAAGAAATGGCAAAGTACGAGAGAGGAAGCTTACTTTGGCGAAGAAGGTGAGACCCTTGTCAAGAACAAGCATGGGGTCAGTCTGCATCATGACATATCAGTCTCTCGGAGGGACCACTCCACTCATTAGGGCCTTGCCGACCCCCTCCTCATTTATGGAATCCCCCTCTTGGACCTGCCACTAGGGACGGAACAACCGGCTAAGACGCTCTTCCTCCTCGACCGAGTCTTGCGTTGATGTCAAGGCGGACGAAGGCCCGACTGCACAACCCTTTGTCGGTCTCCTCACCCCTATGCCCTCAACAGGGTGTTCCTTGTGCACCAGCTTCTTTGGTGGAGGCCCGTGTTCCACGTCGGCCAGCCTCTTCCTTCCGCACTTAGTCGGTCTCTTCCCTCGATCCCCTCGGCCGGCAGGGACTTGTTGCGGGTTGACCTCCCTGGTGGGGATGAGCACCTGTTCGCCCCTCACAGGTGCTTCCTCGGTAGGCCTCCTCGGCATCTTCCCCTCGGGCGTACTGCCGCCTCGGCCTTTCTTTTGTGCACAAACGCTCTCCAACAACATCCTTTTGGCATCCATGGGAACCTCTGCAAGCAAACAGAAAATAGTTAGAAAGCTGAAGACAAAGCGAACGTGTTAAAAGACTACGAGACCACTCCTACTGATGGGAGCAAGGCTGAGCCCCGTAAACACCAAAGGGAGATCCACCTCCACCAAGGGCTTGGCCCGCAAGTAGGTGGGCTATGGCAGCGGCCTCCTTGTTCCAAAGCGGGGGAGCACACCTCTCGACTGTCGTACAGGCTTCCCCCCACCTTGACCTGAACGACCAACCTTCGGGGCAAGAAACGTAGAAAAATTTTCCCTTCCATTTACGAACGGACGAGGGGTTGTCAATAGGTTTACCCCTCAAAGGCTAAAGATAGTACATGTCGACCTCGAAGGAGTGCTTCCTCTGTTAGACAGTTGTATGCCCTTTGCTTCAATCAGAAAGATGTATCTTATGAATTTATTGTAAATGAATAAAAGTACATATTTGATTCATGTTCCCATGGTATGTTTTCTGTGTAATACCCTTAAACTGGACACTTAATGAGACTCGTGTTAGTTTAGAATGTTCACAGCCGTTGGATAAGTCTAGGGAGATTTATCCTGCCAAGGTTGACACTGGTGTGCTACCAATTGTTGGGGTGGCCTATCTCAGCCACCAGGGTGAGACTTGAAGCACATGCAGTGTAGGATTAATTGAACCTTTGAACCGGACCAGATTTCTAGTATTGCCCTGGACCTTGGAGATTGATGAGCAAAACTGGAAAGTTACACCTGGCCCCTAGACTCGATTATGATACTGCACTAGGTGTCGGATTGGGCTATCTTTGATATGCCAATCAGTGAGATCCTTAGCGGGGGTCAAAACCTGGGTATGTTGGGACAGTCCGAGAATTCATCTGAGTGGGTGATCATAGTGACAGGATCAGTCCCTTTGTCGGACAAAAGTAATGATCGTGGATGCACTCTCTCTGATGGAAACAAAGATTGCCGACAGCCGATTTCAATTGTTGAGATTTTGTTTTGCAAAATATATTTATATGCAGATATATATATATATATATATATATATATATGTTATGGTTTCGAAATGATTTGCAAAAAGTTTTAATTCCCGGGATCCATGGAAGTAGAGAGTGCAACACTGTTCCTTGCAGCCAAGGGAGAGGTCCTCTCTTGTCGGGCAGTGTTTGATCATTATAGGCTGAGAGGTTAAGTGTAAGACCATTGAGGATAACACCTGATGGGCTAATCTTGCATTTGCCCACAGTCCCTGGGTGTTACAAGGTGGCTTGGCCCAGGGACCACTTAGGGCAAGTGTTGGGCCCATAGAGCCCATGAGATGGGTTTTAGGGGGTGCACTGTCCATAATAGTGTATTCAACCAGACCTTGTGACAAAGGCTGGACAGAACCCATGTGGTTGATGTGTAGATCAATGTTTGGGTTCCACGCCATACAAAGAAGCCCAACTGGGCAGCAGATTGGAAGGCTAAGTGAGTATTGGGCCTTAACCCTATCCTCTTAGAGAGTCCAAGATCTAAAAAAGATTTAGATCTGGAAACCTCCTGATAAGATTAGGAGATGGCTGATTTAATCTGCAGATAAGATAAGGGTTCTCCCTTATCACTTAAAGGGACTTCTGATCCAAATATGATTTGGATCAGCAACTCCTAATGGGATTAGGAGCTGATCCCTTTAAGGATATAAAAAGAGGAGGGGGCGGCAGCCTTTAGAGATTGATGTTCAGTTCTCTTCAGAGCTGAAATCACAGAAGAAAATTTTCTACAACCTCTGCAGAAATTCTTTCTTGCCGCCTCCTTCCTGCCACCGCCATAACCCCAGTTCGATCTCCAAATTCTTGGGAGAAATCAAGATTAGATCTTGATATCATTCTTTTGGGAAAAGATTGATTGGAGCTGTACTCACGAGCCAATGGGAGCAGTCTTTGGGTCCTTCCTTGGGCGTAAACACTTCCATTGAGAGAAAGTATTTCTCTGTATCAGGTATACCTCTTTCCTACCTTTTTGGTTCAGATCTAGTTTGGTTCTTGGTTCAAGATTGATCCTTGAAAAAATATGTTTTTCTAAAATAGGGAATTCGATTCCCAGCAGTGATGAGAGAAAGTTTTTTGAAATTCGCCCTTCCCATTCCGCAAGATTTGGGCGTCCATATGATGGATATCCCATCCCTTCATCCTTGGCATGAACATGGCACGGAACAACTTCATCGTCAACTCTACATCCCGAAGTCGGGACACTACCAACATGGCTATTATGGTTCTACGGGCGTTGGGGACAAACTGGTTAATGGTGATCCCGTACCACTTCAACAACTCAGAAATCAGGGGATGAAGGGGAAACCTAAGGCCAAACTCTAAGAAGTTTTGATAAACACAAATCTCCCCTTCCTCAGGAGTCGGTTGGTCACCAACGTCGGGTACCCTAAGTGTATAGGACCGAGGTATGTGGTATCACTTGGCTAGAGATTTAACCTAGTCCACATCCAGAGCGCTATCAAATGTCGAACTGCAAACGACCCAAGGTCACCCCTCGGGCAGCGTATTCGGCTACCGCCCCAAGGCTGGTTTCTTGGACCGGCTCCCCCTCGTTCTAGGGGGACCCCTCAGGCTCCCTCAGCATCACAAACATGGCACTTTCATAGGGAGGGTCATCGCCTCGACGGCTGCCCTCGGCGCCCCCGGAGGCTACCCTCTCCCTCAGCACCATCATCCCTTGTTGAGGAGAGACCTCGGCTGCCAACGGTCCCAAGTTGGAACTAAGTAGAGTAGGAGTCAGAGGGGATCTCCCTTCCGAAGTTCATAAACTCGGGGCTAGAATCGGAATAAGACATCGGAGCGAAGTGTTACCTAAGACAGATGAAGGCTAAAGGTAACTAAGAGAAGTGAACTAGCCAAAAGCTCTAGGAGCAGAAGTCACTCGACAGCAAGGGCGACTAGAGACAAATGACGAAGAAAAACGTAACTAAGGCCCTATTTATAGAAGAACGGATAGCCCGGATCCTGCTGGATCCAACGGCCGTAAGGCCTCCGCCTTCGTAACCCATCTGCGGAGTGAAACCCGGCACCTACCCTCAAGGAGACGAAACGACACTAGGAGAACCGACAGGTCCGTTCACCGCAGTCCACCGGTTTGGGCGCATCGGTCTGATTCACCCAGAGTCCCGTCCCCCCTACGGAAGACTCTCCTCGTGCTCGACCCGTATCGGGCACAGTCCCGGCGTATTAACCCGCAAAAACTGTACCGTGCATGACTCCAAGCCGATCACCACGAGGGATAAGACATGGGCTCGGCTTTTTCGAGCCCTTCTTGCTCGGCTTCCCTAGCTAGAGCCGAGTTCCCTACAACTTCACCCTTCTCCCACGGATAGTGATCGAACGAAAGCATGAGCGAAACGGATGTGATGCCACTATAGGGTACCCTTCGCCAAATGAGCTCGATGACGCCTACCAACATCCAGTGACACTCCCATCGGCCGAAGCCCCATCTAGACCTCGACCTCCACCTCTGCCTCAGGAGTGGAGGGCAAATGATGTAGGCGCATTTGGTTGGGCCAATACCCGGCCGACACATGTCCAGCCAATAGTCGTTGACTGGGACCAATTGTGGAGCATACAGGGCTACTCTAAGCGGATGACCACGTTTCATCCTCGTACAACTCGAATCTGGGCCATCCGAGTTCAACTACCTCCAAGCGGCCCCAAGTATAAATACGAGACAACTCCCACAAGGTAAAGGATATGGAACCAAAAAGAATCTTGGTATTCTCATTATTGGGGACCTAGTGCCTACTAGTGACCTCGTCCAAGTGCTCCCGCATCGGACTTACTTCTACCTGCCTTGTGTGTGGATACTAACTTGACTGTCGGTGTCTTCACCTCGGGTCCTCACCCGAAGCCTTTGACATCTTCTCCCTTGCAGGGCATTCACACTAGGCTCTCTCGGATGCCTTGTATGCACCAGTAGGGAGCCTCGCCTCGGCATTAGTTCCTGAAAGCCTACCCCGGTCACTAGCCCTCGGCCTCATTAGTCCCTAGAGCCCAGAGCCCTCAGTTCTGCCCCAGATCTTAGGAGTAAATTCACCGTATTGCCCTCAGCTAACCCGAGCGTCAACAGAGTTCATTACTTCGTGTGGATCTGTCCACCATAGCTCTTGTGCCAAAACTCCTCATTGCAAAAAGAAAAAATCGCCATCTCCTTGAAGTGGATCCTGTGTTACTTATCCACGTGAATGTTCCAAAACGTTTTTGATTGGATGCTATATTATGTGCTACCTATCTCATCAACCACATACCCTCTCGTTTGCTAGGGTACAAGGCCCCCTGTCAGCTCCTCTCTTTTCTATCCCTATTCGTGTATTTGGTTGTCGTTGTTTTGTTCAAAACTTGTCTCTTACCCGTGGTAAACTTGATTCTCATGCTATTCCTTGTGCTTTTTTGGGCTACTCTTCTTCTCAAAAGGGTTATCGTTGTTTTGATCCTGCTTCTAGGAAATACTATGTTTCTATGGATGTGTCTTTCTTTGAGAGTGATCCTTTCTTTCCTGTTTCTCCTCAAGGGGAGAATAGGGTGGAGGAGAAACATGTCCAAGTGCTACCTCCTCTACCTGACCCTCCTCCGTTTCGTGTCTTCCTTCGTCATCGCAAGGGCCAGTCAAGTTCAAAAGTTATGGAGCAACTTGAAGTTGTACCACCAACATCATCAGATTCACCGGGGACAGATCCTATCCAACTAGGTAGTATTATTCTTGTTGATACTTCTAACCCTATTGCTATTGATTGTTCATCTGCCAATGACCTTGACATCCCTATTGCATAAATGAAGGGAATTAGGTCTTGTACCACTAAACATCTTATCTCTCATTTTGTCTCATATGAGAATATCTCATCCTCCTTTCATGCTTTCCTCTCTTCCATTGACAGTGTCCCTATCTCTAAAAATATGGCAGAGGCTCTTTCAATACCTGAATGGACAAATACAATGAAAGAAGAGATAAATGCCTTATATATAAAAATGATACATGGAAGTTGGTGGATCTTCATGTGGGTAAGGAACCGATAGGGTGCAAGTGGGTTTTTATAGTAAAGCACAAGGCAGATGGCACAATAGAAAGGTACAAAGCCCGCTTGGTGGCAAAAGGGTTCACTCAAGTGTATAGAATAGACTATGTAGAGACATTTGCTTCAATTGCTATGATGAATTCTATCAAGGTTCTTTTCTCTCTTGCTGCTAACCTTGATTGGGATCTCCACTAATTAGATATTAAAAATGCCTTCCTGAATGGTGATCTTGAAGAAGAGGTGTGCAAGGTGCAACCTCCTGGTTTCTATACCCAAGACCAAGAGAAAAAAATGTGCAGGTTGAAGAAGTCCTTGTACGGACTAAAGCAGTCACCAAGAGTTGGTTTAGCAAGTTTCATCTAGCGGTGCAACATATTGGCTACAAACAGTGTCAAGCTTATCATACACTATTTGTGAAAAGAGAAGGGGAAATTGCAGCCATGATAGTGTATGTTGATGACATAGTGATCACAGGTGACTAGAAGATGGAAGATGGAAATTCAGAGACTAAAGGAATTCCTAGCCACTCAATTTGAGGTAAAGGATCTAGGTTCCTTGAGGCATTTTCTTGGAATTGGAGTGGGCCGTTCACAAAAGGGGATCTTCATTTCCCAAATACATCCTAGACTTGTTACAAGATACAAGAAAACTTGGAGTTAAGCATGCTTACTCTCCCATTGATTCAAACAATAGACTAAGTGATTGCCAAGGTGAAACTATCAAGGATGTAAAGAAATTCTAGAGACTTGTTGGTAAGCTATTATATTTGTCCATGACCCGGCCAGATATTGCTTACATTGTGGGGGTTCTTAGCCAATTCATGCATGCCTCCAAGACCACACACTTAGAGGCAGCCGATAGAATCCTCACATATCTAAAGAAGTTTCCAAGGGCTAGTTTACTATTCCAAAGAAATAGACACTTGAAGATTGAAGTGTATACAAATGTTAACTAGGTCGGATCAATTGATGATAGAAAGTCCACTAGTGGGTACTGCACCTTTGTGGGAGGGAACCTAATCACATGGAGAAGCAAGAAACAAAATGTTGTGCTCAGGTCCAATGCTGAAGCTGAGTATAGAGCAATGTTCCATGGAGTGGCTGAAGTAATGTGGATAAAGAACTTGATGGGTGAACTGGGGTTTCCTGTTGACGACCCCATGTCATTGTATTGTGATAATAAGGCTGCTATCAACATTGCAGCCAACCCAGTTCTCCATAATAGAACTAAACATATTGAGGTTGACAAGCATTTTATTAGGGAAAAAATTGTAAATGGGGAAGTGTGCACTCCATATGTCAGTTCCAGAGATCAACTTGCAGACATCTTTACCAAGGGATTACATCACCTGTGGCACAATGATTTATGTGGCAAGTTGGGCATGATTGACATCGATATCCCAACTTGAGGGGGACTATTGAAAACAGTTAGTTAGTTAGTTAGCCTCCTATTTAATTCTTTTTTTTCTGTTCTTTAGTGTCATAGGGGGGCATTCTTGTCTTTTTCCTTTCTTTTATTATTAGTTGAAATGCCCTAATATAAATACTAATGACCAGGCTGCCAGTCATAACTTTTTGACCCTAGAATTCTCTTCATCTCTTTTCTCTCCTTCTTTCTTCTCCTTTTCTGGTTCTGTTTCTCTAATATTTTTAACCCAGAAAACAAATATAATATTTTATAATTCAAATAATAGATCCTAAATGAAGCTTCTGTCAAGGATGAATACAAAAATTATTTCAGACTTGAATACTATTTGTGTAAGAGCATAGACATGCATAACACTAACCTAAGCATAAAAAGGTAGGTGAAACAGACGCTTGGGTGAGTAAAGGGGTGAAAAATGCAATTATTAACACCTTTTTCCCATCCCTAAACTTCAAAACAGGTACGGGTGCAACTTAGGTGTGTTCGTGAGTAAAGGGATTCTTGAAACTGACACTTTGGTGAGTAAAGGGGTGAAAAATGCAATTCTTAAGAGATTATTCAAAAGCATGATTCTTTATCTTGTACTTTGTTTTTTCTTCTCATTGGCTTCAAATTCTTTGTTGTAACCAACTGTTTCTTCTCTAACTTGAGAGCTAATTCAAAAGCATGATTCTTTATCTTCTACTTTGTATTTTCTTTTCATTGGTTTCAAATTCTTTGTTGTAAACATCTGCTTCTTCTCTATCTTGAGAGCTAATTCAAAAGCATGATCTAGGTCATAAATTTGAATTGTAGACAATTCATTCTTGATAGCATCCCTTAGTCCATTCATGAAATGAACTAATTTGTGCCCTTCACCTTTTATGATGTCACATCTAATATATAATTCATCAAACTTATGCATATATTGAAGTACAGATACCATACCTTGCTTGAGATTAATCAACCCACATATAGATCATCATGGAAGTATTGTGAAATGTAATTTTCTTGCAAACACCTCTTCATCTCTGCCCACGTAGTAATAGGATATTCACATCTACTTTCTAGTTGTTGCTCAAGAGTTCTCCACCATAATTTTGCATGACCTACAAGCTTCATGCATGCAAATCTAAACCTTTGTTTTTCAGACCAATCATACCAATCAAAATATTCTTCTAGTTCAGCAACCCAATCAAAGAATGCTTGTTGGTTTTCATCTCCCTTAAAAATAGGTATTTCCCTCTCTTCTAACATTCTTGAAAACCTTACTCCTATAGATGACATTATTAAATCTGTTTTCTTCCACCAACTTCTCAAATAAGTCAACCATAGATCCTTCATATGATTCAAAAACCTGAACATCATTGATTCTAGACCTATAAGATTGTTTAGAAGATACCCTAGGCTTATAGAATCGGTCACTTTGTGAGAACATAGTGACTTAACCATTAGCTCTGATATCAAAATCTGATGCAGTAGGACTGCAATAAACAGACACAAGTTGGAAGGAGAGAAGTATAGAGAGAGGGAAAGAGAGGAGAAAGGGTAGAGAAAGAGAAATGAGAGAGAAGTCCCAAGGAATCACTCAAGGGTCCTAAAATCACTCTAGAGTTTGTAGGAATCACTCCATACAACAAACTTACAAGAGAACTACAAAGAAATCTTCATTCATTTATCACTCCAAAAGGAAGAGAATACATCTATTTATAGAGTAACTAGTATGAATCGGAACACTGTTCACCATAATTACAAAAAATGCCACCCCTTGTCTTGTGCACCAAGAAGCACAATAACTTTCCACCTACTAATGCAAATAAACTGAAAATTGAAAGAGACTACTAAACTAGAGGAATAAGATGCTATATCCCAGGATCACATTGGCTGGTGAAATGACTAAAATGCCCCTACTAAATTTCAAAAAAAAAAAGGCATATTTGATTCTTCAGCCCCTGCATTAGTGTTCCATGGAAGTGTTAATACTTGTGATATATTGCAAAGGAAGAGACGAAATTGGGCTTTATCTCCAAATCAGTATATCACGTGCACATTAAAGTTGTGTTTGGTACCATTATCACTTCTACTTGCAACATTTTAGGTTGGTTAATACAATTTTTTAGAAATTGTGTCTTATCACATCACTTCAGATAGCCACTTCCACTAAAAAAATAGACATCAAATTGGGCGTTGGCATTTATAGTAGAAACACCAAATTGGTGTTTCCTCAGGAAACAACAATGTTACAAAATGTTGTATTGGTAACTGAAAGCATTTGTGACATAAAATGATATATTCTCATAAAATTTGTATTAACCTACCTAAAATGTTGCAAGTAGAAGTGGCAATGGTACTGTTAGTGGTGTTAGTGAAGGGGTATTTCGGTCTTTGTACCTGTTGAGAATGCTGACGTGTACTGTTATGTTAGTTCGAGTGCCTCTTACTTAACTAAGGGCACTTAAGTCTTTTCCACTAAATTAATAATATAATAACAGGTCTGGCCGAAACTAGGAGAGACTTTTCTCTAATTCGAACCAGACCTTTTCTCTCCTTCTTTCTTCCTTCTTCTTTCCTCTCCTACTTCTTGCTGTTTACTTTACTTTTCAGTCAACAAACATAACAGAACTCTAGGGCAGGTCGAACTTCAACATGGTATCAGAGCATCACTAAACAATTCAGACTTGCTAGAATTCTGTTTTCTGTGCATTCAAACTAGGGTTTCTCAGCTGTGAGTTGGAGACTGGGAAAAGGGCTGAAAAGGAGTGATCGCCCTCTTCCCTTGGAGGTTCCTATGCCTCCGGTTGTGTCGTTGGTGATTGGTTGCTGTGGTTTCTAAGCCCTAATTAGGGCTGGTACGTGTGGTGCAGTGGTGTTTCATTCCTTCGTGTGGTTGGCCTTCAGGCGATGAGGTAAAGGTTCCTTTTTTATGCATATTTTCTGTTATGGAATACATGAGAGGTGTGGTACAGTTCGTATGATGGGTTTTCAGATTGAAGTATGCTAGGGTTTATGCTGGTTTGTGTGTGATTCGAAGGGCAGTAGTGTCTACTTAATGGTGAAACTTCAGGTAGCTGTGGATTAGGATTTGTGGTGTTACAAGTGCGGTTTTCAGCATTTATTATTGCTGAAATCAGTGTGCAGATTTCGGTGTAGTGTCTGTGTGCAGTGTGTAGTGCTCAGAATTTAGTGATAAGGGAGTTCGGCAATGGCAAATAACAGTGATAGTAAACCAAGTGTCATGATATCTACTGACTACCTGAATGTCCAAATGACCTCCATTAAACTGAATGGAGAGAATTATGTCCCTTGGGCCAAGTCTGTAGAGGTTTTTCTGAAGGCAAAGAAGAAAGTAAAGCACATAAGAGAGGAGAAACCCCCCGCTAATTCTCAGGAGTATGAAGACTGGGAACAGGAAGATGCACAAATCATCACATGGTTGTGGAACAGTATGGAACCCAGAATCAGTGTGAACTTCATGTTTCTTGACACAACCAAAGAGGTGTGGGATCATGCTAAGAAACTGTATTCCGGTCAGGATAATACCACTATGGTATATCAACTGTATCAGGAATACTTCAATCTGCAACAAGGAAATCAGAGACTTGAGGAGTACTATGCCAGTGTGAGAAATATCCGGAATGAGTTAAATGTCTATCATCCTTTAACTTCTGATGTCAAAATTCAACAGCAACAGCGAGAGCAGCTTGATGTGACTCGGTTTCTGGTGGGGCTGAAGTTTGAGTATGAACCAGTACGAGCCCAAATACTAGGAGGATCTGCCCTTCCATCTTTAGAGAAGGTGTTTGCTCGTCTTCGGAGGGCTTCCATTGGATCTATGGACTCTAATGTCTCAGATAAATCAGCATTTGCAGTGTTGAGAGGTCGAGGTGGCAGAAGTGGGGCTTGAGGAGCCCAGCCTGGCCGGAGTGGTAGTGGTGGATTTACACATATCCGTGGTGGTGGTCGTACTGGAGGCAGAGATTCAGGGGGAGTTCGTGGTAGAGGACGTGGCTCGGGTCCACGGAAGTGTACTCACTGTGGTATGGATGGACATACTATTAACTACTGCTATGACTTACATGGTCCACCCTCGACGTGGGCCAACCATGCCATGACAAGTGACACCAGTTCCAGCTCTAGACGAGAACCGGTCAGTTGACCCGATGCCTTCTACTCCCTCAGATGGTCCAGGCAAGGAGATGGTGAGTGTTCCTCGTGATGAGTATGAAAGGTTTGTTCAATCCAAGTCGCAGTAGAACACAACTACCTTTGCACACTCAGGCATGGCTTGTTTGGCATCCACACCCAACCCCTGGATTATTGACTCTGGAGCCTCCGATCACATGACGGGAACTCCAGGTGTGTTTTCATCCCTCACTCATTGCTCCACATCACAATTTGTTACCCTTGCTAATGGCTCCACATCATCTATTTGTGGTGTTGGTAATGTTGACCTAGACCCTGTATCCCTATCCTCTGTTTTATATGTACCTAAGCTTCCGTTTAATCTTATGTCTATTAGTAAGCTGACCAAGTCCCTTAATTGCTCCATCACATTTTACCCCTCTATGTGTGTTTTTCAAGATCTCAAGATGGGGATGAAGATTGGTGGAGGGCATGAAGCCGGTGGACTGTATTATCTTGATGGTGGTGGAAGAATGTCAACGGCCCTTCAGTCATCCATTTCTCCACTCCAGTGGCATTGTAGACTTGGTCATCCTTCGCTGAAAGTGTTGAGGTCCTTAGTCCCTTCGTTGAGTCAACTTTCTGTTTTAGATTGTGAGTCATGTCAATTTGGGAAACACCATCGTGTTCCCTTTCGTTCTAGGGTCGATAATCATGTGTCGAGCCTTTTTTCTTTAATTCATTCAGATGTTTGGGGTCCTTATAAAGTTGATGACTGTTCAAGAATGATGTGGCTCTATTTAATGAAAGAAAGAAGTGATTTATTTGCCATCTTCCAGAAATTTTATGCTGAGATCCGCAATCAATTTGGAGTTCACATCAAAATTTTCCGTTCTGATAATGGTCGTGAATACTTGTCTTCATCTTTTCAAGAATACTTGGACCAACATAGCATTATACACCAAACTTCATGTACCACATGGGGTTGCTGAGAGAAAGAACCGACATCTTGTAGAAACGGCACGCTCCCTCATGCACCACATGAATGTTCCTAAAACCTTTTGGAGCGATGCCATGCTCACCTCTTGTTTCTTAATTAATCGGATGCCCACGTCCATTCTTGATGGTCGTTCTCCCTTTAGTGTTTTGTTCCCCAACATGTCTCCATTTCCACTTTCTCCTCGGGTATTTGGGTGTGTCTGCTTCGTTCATAATCTGGGTCCCGAGACTGACAAGTTAGATGCACGTTCCCTGAAGTGTATCTTCCTTGGCTATTCCCGAACTCAGAAAGGGTACAAGTGTTATCATCTCGTTTCTCGTCGTTCCTTGGTATGTGCTGACGTTACATTCTTCGAGTCTATTCCGTTCTTCGTGGGGTCCGATGATGCTGCTTCCTCCACATCACCTCCTCCTCTTCCTCACCTCCTCCGGTGCCACCGTCTATTGACCGTCCACCCATCCGTCACATGTATACACATCGCCCACGTGTACCGGCTACGACTCCTTCGGCTTCATCACCGTCGACAGATCCAGCTCCAGCTCCGACACCAGCCTCCGATCTCGATCTTCCTATTGCCTTCCAAAAAGGTAAACGTACCTGCACCCTTCACCCGATTTCCAATTTTGTTTCACTTACTCACCTCTCCGCCTCCCATCGCCAGTTCATCTCCTTGTTATCCTCTGTGGTTGTTCCTAAGGATGTCCAGGAAGCCCTTACCTCTCTAGAGTGGTGTCATGCTATGGAAGAAGAGCTCTCTGCCCTCTATCATCACTTGGGACCTCACCGCTCTTCCTCCTGGAAAGCAAGTTGTCGGTTGTAAGTGGGTGTATGCTATTAAGTACTTGCCAGATGGTCGTGTTGAGTGCCTGAAGACGCGGCTGGTTGCCAATGGGTACTCCCAAACCTATGGCATTGACTACACAGAGACATTCTCCCCGGTTGCTAAGATAGGGTCAGTTCGTGTTGTCATCTCCCTTGCAGCTATGTATGATTGGCCTCTACATCAGCTAGATATCAAAAATGCCTTTTTGCATGGTGATTTGCTCGAGGAGGTCTACATGGAGCAACCACCAGGGTTTGTTGCTCAGGGGGAGGATGGTAAAGTATGCAGACTTAAGAAGGCTATATATGGACTTAAACAATCCCCTCGAGCATGGTTTGGTAGGTTCAGTGAGGTGGTCAAGAAGTTTGGTATGAAACAGTGCCAAGTTGATCACTCTGTCTTCAGTCTTGACTCTCCGGCGGGCAAAATAATACTGGTGGTGTATGTAGATGGTATCGTTGTGACTGGGAGTGATAAAACGGGCATTGACAGATTGAAGGCATTCCTACAGGAACACTTTCAAACAAAGGACCTTGGCAAGTTGAAATATTTTTTGGGCATAGAGGTAGCAAGATCTAAGCATGGCATTAATTTGTGTCAGAGGAAATATGTACTTGATTTATTAGAAGAAACAGGTTTGTTGGGTACTAAACTGACAGAGACACCTATGGAACCAAATACGAGGTTGAGCAGTGATATAGGTGAAGTATTTGAATTACCCGGCAGATACCGACGACTTGTAGGCAAACTAAACTATCTAACCATTACTCAGCCAGATATTTCATTTGCGGTTAGTGTGGTGAGTCAGTTCATGTAGAAACCTTTGGTCCCACATTGGAATGCAGTGCCAAGGATTGTGAGGTATTTGAAAGGAGCTCCTGGCCGTGGTTTGCTGTACAGGAGTGGGGGAAAACTGGAAGTAGAAGGATACACCGATGCTGATTGGGCAGGTTCTATGTCTGATAGACGATCTACCACAGGCTATTGCACCTTTCTAGGGGGCAACCTGGTAACGTGGAAAAGTAAGAAGCAAACAGTTGTGGCAAGAAGCAGTGCAGAAGCAGAATATAGGGCCATGGCACATACTGCTTGTGAATTAGTGTGGCTAAGGAACCTTCTACAGGAGATAGGATATGACATCAGTACTCCAATGAAGCTCCATTGTGACAATCAGGCAGCGGTTCATATCTCTTCCAATCCGGTGTTTCATGAAAGAACCAAGCACATCGAAGTTGACTGTCATTTTGTGAGAGAGAAGGTGCTGAATGGAGTGATAGAGACTGCATATGTTAGTACGGGAAATCAGTGGGCAGACTTGTTTACAAAAGGTTTGAGTCAGGGGAGAGTGGACTACATATGTAACAAGCTGGGATTATATGATATATACTCACCACCTCGAGGGGGAGTGTTAGTGGTGTTAGTGAAGGGGTATTTCGGTCTTTGTACCTGTTGAGAATGCTGATGTGTACTGTTATGTTAGTTCGAGTGCCTCTTACTTAACTAAGGGCACTTAAGTCTTTTCCACTAAATTAATAATATAATAATAGGTCTGGCCGAAACTAGGAGAGACTTTTCTCTAATTCGAACCAGACCTTTTCTCTCCTTCTTCTTCTTTCTTCCTTCTTCTTTCCTCTCCTACTTCTTGCTGTTTACTTTACTTTTCAGTCAACAAACATAACAGAACTCTAGGGCAGGTCGAACTTCAACAGGTACCAAACACAACCTAAGTGGTGAGACTGCTTATCATCACTTACTGATCTCCTGCCCATTTGTCTACTGCATTTGGGAGTGGCTTCTTGCTCTTTCTAGATGCAAGTGGAATCCTCTATTTGCTTGGACAAATTGTTTGAAGCAACGAAAGTCAAATGCACAAAAAGACGAGTGGTAGTGGTTTGGACTCTGTAGGAAGAAAAAATGCAAGAATTTTCAAGGAGAAAGAAAGTAGGGGGCAATAATTGAGACCACATTGAGAGTAGCACATTGAATGAAGAAATTAGATGACTTATCAGATGTTACAGTGAATCATCTTGTCAAAATTTGGAGGGCAATTGCTAATTCGTCATCTAAAAAATCAACAAGTAAAAAAGGAGTAGATACCACCAAATAGAGGGTGGATGAAGTTGAACTTTGATGTTAGTAGTTTGAGTAATCATGGGCCTTCTGGAATTGGGGTGTAATAAGGGATGAGAATGGAACCATAAGGGTGATTTGTTCAGCTCAAATAGGTGAAGGAGATTCAATTAGGACACAAGTAATGGCAGCAGTTTTAAGGGTACAGAAAGCTAAAGAAATGGGAGTGGAAAGGCTGGTTATTGAAGGTGATTCCAAAGTGGTGATCAATTGGCTAGTGAAGCACAGCGTGGAGTTTCAGAAATGAAATCAAACGGTTTAAATGGCATTCAAGAAGTGCAGATTGAAATTCAATGGGAGAAAAGGTCAGAAAATAGTCCGCTGATGGTTTGACAAAGCAAGGGGCAAGTAGGCAACAACTATTTTGGGTTCAAATGTAATTTTAGGGAAGGGGCAAGATAGTAAGGACTATGCTCACATTAAATTTCAGCTTGTAATTCGCAACCAATTGTTGTACTTTCTCTTTAATTAATGAATGAATTCATCTCTTTATTGATCAAAAAAATGAAAAAACATGTAGAGGTTGCTAGTGAAGAAAAGATTAGTAACCCCAAAAGTAGCATATATCTTTGTAAAATTAGAATTATTGGACTGAAGGAGGCACTAAACAAGATAAAGAAGAGTAAGGCACTAGGAACTAATGGTATCACAATAGAAGCATGGAAAGGTATAGGAGAGGTATGCCTATTAAATAGCTAACTAAACTATTTAATAAGATAATAAAAACAAAGAAAATGTTAGATAAATAGAAAAAGAGCATTATGGTGCCTATATTTAAAACAAGGGCAATATACAAAGTTGTATATCATGGAATTAAGCGCATTAGCTACACTATGAAACTTTGGGAGAGAATAAGTTAGTAAAAGTATGAGCTATGACATGAAACAAATATTTTAGAAAACCAATTTGAGATCAACCATGGAAGCAATCCTTTTATTAAGACAATTAATAGAAAAGTTAAGAGATAAGAAGAGAGATCTCTACACAATTTTTTATGATTTAGAGAAAGTATATGACAAAGTCCCTAGGGAGGTCATAATTAAGGATATGTAAGAGGGTGCAGAAAGCCAAAAACTAATATTAGAGCACTTGTGAGAGAGACATCAGATTTTATAGTTACAATGGATCTTCACCAAGGTTCAACACTTAGTCCTTATTTATTTACACTAGTCATAGATGAATTGACTAAACATATTCACAAGGAGGTCCCATGGTTCCTAATGCTTGCTGATGGCATAGTATAAATCTATGAAACTAAGTTACTAACAAAGGATTAAATACAAAATTAAGTTTATGTATAACCAGATTAGAAACAAGAGGTTTAAAATAAATAGGACTAAAAAAGAGAATATATGCAATGTAAATTTAATAATAATAGGAGTGCAAATCAGGGTACACTTGACATTCGCGACCAAGAGATAACTCAATGGACCTCTTCCATTACCCTGGTCCAATAATCAATAACAAATGAGAGACTGAAGAGGGTGTCACCCATAGAATTAGAGCAGAATAGGAAAAATGAAGGGGTGCATCTGAAGTCTTGTGTGATAGGCAAATACAACTTCAGCTAAAAGGAAAGTTCTATAAAACAGTTGTAAGGCGGTCTATGTTGTATGGAGTAGATTGTTGGACAATTAAGAAACAACATGTCCAAAAAATGAGTGTGGAAAAAATGCAAATTCTTAGATGGATGAGTAGTGAAACTAAAAAGAACAAGGTTAAAAATGAAGTAATATGAAAGAACCTAGGAGTATCTCCAATAGGTGATAAAATGAAAGGAAGCAGATTGAGATGGTTTGATCATGTGTGTAGAAGACCATCTACAACACTAGTTAGGAAGGTGATCTGTTACAAGTTAAAAGGGGCTAGAAAAGCTAGGGGCAGACTGAAAAGCACTTGAGTGGAAATAGTAAGAAATGATTTAAGCAACTATAATTTGACAATGGGTATATGGAACCAAACAGAACAAAATGGCAAAACAGAATTCATGTAGTCGACCCCATATAGTTGGGACAAGGCTTAGATGACGATTTTTATGAAAAGATTGATGGACTAATTCAGGATCAGGCATTAACACAAGTAAATCCAAATCTGAGAGAGACTGAATTCAAGTTTTATTTGATTTCACATCTTTAGATTTTATGTGTGTCAATTTCTTAATAAAATTTGACTTACAGTTTTTGCATTGCAGATAAATTTCCAAGAAATGCAGGCATTGGGCCAGTTAAATAATTTTGATCCAGCTTCCTGCAAAACAGTAATATTTAATATGATAACAGCAAATGAATGAAATAGCATCAGTTCTTAATTACCCTTAGTCCTTGCAAATATGAATAAAACAGGGTATGCAACCCAATCAAGACTGAACATGCTAGTGTGTCATACAACTGACATCTGTACAGAATACTGACATGTTCACTCTTGGCTGAGGTGGGGGGAGCTGTCAATTATAAAATTGGTCTAATCAAGATCAGTTATACTGTAATAGTATCATATAATGTCAATGTCTACAAATGGCGGGTCTATCACTTGATTCCCTTAAACTTTTTACACTCCTAAGTCCTACCGGTGTTAACAGGATATTTATCAAATTCCCAATTCACTGTCTATATGTTTGAGTGACCAAGATAATTTGACTGAAGCTCCATTTTAATGGTTTAGATCTTTACTTAGAAGATTATGATTAACATGTGTTTTAATGAGGATCAGTTTAGGAAGAGTGCAAATACAAATACGTTCAGTGGAAAACCTTGTAAATGGTATTTCTAAACCTTGTATTTGCACCGTACATTGCACTCTTCCGAAACTAAGCGTCTAAGCCCAAGGATAAACTAATGGGGTATTTGGAATTTATCAAGTGGTAGGTCATGAACCATCCACTTGCGAAAGAAGTGGAGACCACAACCAATAATAATTAAACAAAAGATAAACATCTTTAAGATTTCAAGATAGAGATAAAGGAAATCATACAAGTAGGTGAGATAAGTCAAATTGGCCAGCTCTTCTGGGATCACCCCCTTTACATCCAACGCATACACCTTCCTATCAAAACAAACAAAACAAAACAAAGCTAGATAGCGATATATATATATATATATATACATATAGAGAGAGGGAGTAGGCAGCAAGGAACACGTACAGCTCTGTAATGTGACAGGTAGTTCCATTTTTGTAGTCACAGTTGCATTTGATCGCGGGGTTGAACCCCGGAGTGTTTTCGATATCAGTGGAGTCTATGGCTGCTCCGCTACACGGTTCTCCACTCATGTTCCACGATTTAGCGGCTGAGATTCCCCATTTTCGAAACATTGAGTTCAAGGCGCTTACTACACATGAAAATCAAAACGTACGTCAGCTGCACAGATAAAATAGAGTGGGGATCCTTTACAAAAACATCCCCTACAGTGTCATAGAATTAGTAAAAACCTACCCTATAATTTTCATTTTACTAATATACCCTTTTATTATTTTGTAATCTACTTAGTTAATCAACCTTCCATTATATTAGATAGATTAGATGATAATGGAAAATGACATTCCTGATCCTAATCCTAATGTTCATTTGAATAAATTTAATTAAATAAAATAAAAATAAACATATCACTTTTGCATGTTAGACATAAGTAATCATTTCTTTGGCTTTATTTGGTTAATTTTGTTTTTTATATAAACAAGTGTTATAGGTACTTTTTGAATAAACAACTATGAATTCATGCCCTTAAACAATTTATTTTTACAGTCATGTTACTATTTTCTTATGGCAAAAACAAACACCTTTTAAGTCTCGTTTGCTTTTCAGTGAGTTACATACCCAGGTTAATGTACTTACCCAAGTAAGTGGTTCCTAAGAAACACTTACCCGAGAAAATATATTTATCCATGTTCTTTTATTTTCCAAGTAAATAAGGCAATAATGGTTTTAACCATAAAAATCTATTTCCAAAAGAGGCAATTTTGCCCCATCCAAGTGCTATCAATTTTTCCACCAAGTGGAAAAATTACTTATCCACCTAGGAAATGGGTATCACTTAACCCATGAAAATAAAATTTCCTCAGTCCTCACATAACCCTAACCCTAAGACAAAGTCACAAGGGAAACCAAAATCTTATTGACCAACTTTCCCCCTCTCAAAATCCAAAAAACAAACACCCCTGGTGAAAGGTACATTAAGTAAATAAGTTGTAACCTATAAAGGGGTGTTTTAGTAAAACAAAAATTATAGGATAATTTAATTAGGGAAAATTTCCGATTAAGTACTCTATACCTTGGGCCTAGTGCCACTTTGGTCCCCAAACTTTAAAATGCAATAATTTGGTACTTGAACTTTCAAAATGTGTCAATCCAGTACCTATTGTTAACTAGTTAATAATCAACATTAAGTGGCATTTGAAAAAGACACAAATGCCTTCGTGTGTCATCTAATTTTCTTTATCAACTACCCAAACATTGATAAAAAAAATTAACAACCCCAAATCCTTGACTCTTTTATTCAAGAAAGTTGGGGGCACATCTCAGTGGGCATTATGAATCTCCAACTTTCTTGAATAAAAGACGCAAAGATTTCGAAGGACATTTATGTCTTCTTTAAATGCCACTTAGCAACTGATCAACAGCTAGTTACCGTAGGGGCTAGATTGGATTCAGATATTAAATTTTCCCATTTTAAAGATTAGGACCAAAGTGGCATTAGGCCCAACTTTCATGATACTGATAGGAATTCTCCCTATAATTAAATTCATAAAACAATGTTATAGTAAATGATCCTAGATTCGATGAAAAGCGTAATATTTGAGTGCTGCAACGAAACCATTCCGTCTCAACCCGTATCCGAACCTAAGCCAAATGGTTCGGGATAATTCCGGTTCTCCACTTAACCCGACCCAGTGACATCCGACATCAGAACTGCCACCGTCAAAGCAGTTTCCTCAGAAAAAATAAATAATAAAAAAAATCCGTCCTGTAGTCCAGTAAATCGACGAAGACGATTGCGGCTTCGGCGGCATCTAACTGATTCTTGTTTACTAGAGAGAAAGGCTTTTTAGAGGATTCCAGCTACAAGGTTTCTGGTGATAAAATCTACAGTCACAACTCACAACATTGTGATAGTCTGACAGAGATGTGTAATTGCCTTTGTTCATACATTATTCCATGCTTTCGCGCTCAAGCAAACTAGGGTTTTGGAAAGCCTGGTATATCTGAATGGAAAATCTATATCCAAATGTTCAACAATCCAATAATACGGATTGCTGTTATATTGAGTAAACAGATTTACCAGTATCACTATCACGGTAATCACCGCATTGTTTGATTTTCTGGTGCATTTCTCTTGCAAATCAGATGTATCTTCCTAAGAAAGCCCTAGTTTAGCTTAGTCAGAGCCTTTATTCGCATTCATTTCTCCAGTTCTCTTGCAGGCAGCACCTCGCTCTCTCTTCACGCAACGAACTACTATGAGAACCGAGTAACCTTTTCAGTTTTCACTTCCCTATATGACTTTGGGCCTATGGCCATGGATTCTTTTACTTCCACAATTCGTCAATTCCCGAAAAAATGCTGAAAAATCAAGTCTGCAAATGGATCGGATCGGATCGGATCGACTCTTATCTATGGGATTGTCGGGATTATAATCAATTTCTTTTTTTAAGCCCGATTAAAATCAATTTTGGATTGTTATAAATTGGGGTCATTTACTTATACACCCTCATAGTTTTAGTACTTCCTAAAACCCATCTTATAATTTGCATATATTTTAAAAATACTCCTGTTGTTTGCAACCACTTTTCATAATTAGACCTTATAATAGTTTGGGAATGGTCATGTGACCTCTTAAAATGAGTGGAAAATGTGAAAGGGCATGGCCTTATGTTTTATTATTCCAAAAATATCTTTAATTAATCTTAATAGGGGTGAACAAATTGGTAGGTTTTACTTGGAAATCAGCTTGGGTGGGGATTGGTTTCAAGGTCTAGGGGTTTACTCACTCGAACCGACCCGATGAACCAGCCTTGGTTGGCCTTAGCAGAATCGGTCTTGGAACCGAACTTGCCTTGAAATAAATCCCAAAAAACTTTTAAGGATGTGAAGATTTGAGTCCAAGCACTCATGGTTACAAAAAACCATGATCTTACTTGACCATCAGGTTATTTAAGTGATTTGATCATTTGTTTTCATTTTAATATTTGTATATGTATAATAAATCATGTAAAAGGTAATATTTACAAAATTTAAATTATAATGACAAATTTTCAACCATATATTAATATATTATGACAATGTACATATTAAATTACTCAGTTTAATCAATAAAGATAATATGAGTTTTAAACTATATATTATCATTATTGAAAATCAAGGTTTTGAAGAACATGTTTCATTATGTTTTTTCTTAAAGAAGGAGAATAAAGAAAAAAAACAAGTTCCAAGAGTAGACCTTGGAACAGGCAAGGCCAAAATTGACCTTCACGGGGTAGGTTCCAATTCCAAAAACCTAGAACCGACCCCTATAAGCTAGGTGTTCCAAATTCAGCCATAGAACCGAACCGAACCAAACCAACCCATGCTCACCCTTAAATCTTAGCCTCTTAGGTATTTACCAAAAATAAAAAAACCAAAAAGGCTAAGATTTAGGGGTGAGCATGGGTCAGTTTGGTTCGGTTCTATGCCTGAATTTGGAACACCTACCTTATAGGGGTCGGTTCTAGGTTTTTGGAATTGAAACTTACCCCGTGAAGGTCAATTTTGGCCTTGTCGGTTCCAGGGTCTACTCTTGGAACTTGTTTTTTTTCTTTATTCTCCTTCTTTAAGAAAAAAAAAATGAAACATGTTCTTCAAAACCTTGATTTTCAATAATGATAATATATAATTTAAAACTCATATTATCTTTATTGATTAAACTGAGTAATTTAATATGCACATTGTCATAATATATTAATATATGGTTGAAAATTTGTTATTATAATTTAAATTTTGTAAATATTACCTTGTACATGATTTATTATACATATATATATATATAATACATTATATATTTTTAGTATTTATATAATATATTTATATACTTATTTATAATATATTATAAATATAAAAAATTGAATAGTTAAACTGATCAACCGGTTAACTGATTGATTTCAATTTTGTTTTGATTTGATATTTTACAAAAACCTAAGGATCGGATTGATTTAAGCCTAAGTGAACCATGAGCGCCCCCATATCAACCTCTTAGAAATAAAATACAGAAGCAAAATCAGCATTTAGTTTTTATTTTATTTTGTTTTGATTAATTTGGTTGAACAAATGTATGTAAATAACTCTAAAATTAAAATCAAAATGATTTCTTTTTTTAGAGCAATGTTCAATATATTATATATCTAGACTATGTAATGCAAATGCTTGTCTAGTCTGCGTGTAGATCTATAAAAGTTAAATTAGAGTATGTATAGTATCATATATCATTATAAAGTCAACACATTTAAGAAAAAATGAAGTAAATATTTTAAAATCTATCTTTGTCTTTATATTTATTTTTACTCTTTACCCTTTTATCTTTACTTGCACGAGTATGAATACCTACCATATACCCTTAAATTAGTTGTGAATAAACTAAACTAAAAATAGTGTGGATATTACATATCATAAACAAAATGAAACAAAAATAACTTCTTAGAAACTTGAATATGTGACTCTGTAAATTTGCAACATTCAAACTTTACTAATAAATACAACTAGGGGTGTAATCGAGCTAAATTGAGCTTGATCAAATTTCAAAATTTCTACTTTGAACTCAACTCAAGTTGATACTCATGAGCTACTCGAGCTTAATTCAATTCAATCGGATTATAAATAAATTAGTATTAAAAATTAATATTATAAATAAGTTAATGTCAAGAAATTAATATCTATTTATATTATAAATACAGATGTATTAAAATTAATATTTTATTATAAGCACGGGCCACTCGAGGCAAGTATTATGAAGTTCAAACTTGATTGCTTCGAGCTGAGTTCGAGTAGATTGAGTAGCTTGCAAATAGGCTTGGCTCACTTACACCCAAACACAGCATGTTTTTAGGGAAAATTAATGGTATGGCTTCCATTTGTTAAATAAGCGTTTATACTAGATTTGTTTTCAAAACCGAGAAAAAGTGGTTGATAAACGTTTTTCTGATATTTGTTGACAGTTAAATGGCACTAGGTGCCACATAAGTGGAGAAGTAGATAAACACATTTGTGTTGGGGGTGACATTAAAAAGAAGCCCCCTCCAACAATTGGCTTGCATATAAGCCAAAACAATCATTTATAAGATAAATAGGTGTACAAAATAGCATGATGAGACAAATGCCCACATGGCAATGACAAAGCACCTTTGTCAAATAAAACTCCCTATAATTAAACCTCTGTGTTTTTTGACAAGTACTTAAATGGACACTGTTGTTCTCTCTTAAAATTGGCTGCATGTGGATGTACATCCAGCGTCTTTACTAATAGGGGGTGTTTATGTTCAACGGTTCAACCTCAACTTACCTTTGTTATTCAATTGATGAAGTGAACAATGAAACCTACTCTAGGGGCAGTCTTGGCAAAAAGTTGACCCAATCCAACCCGAAAAAATAGAGTTAGGGTCTCATAGTTAGATACCTGAATGTGAGAATGACCCGTGCAACCTAACCCAACCCGGAAAACTGGGTTGGGTTGGGCCATGCGTTAACCCATCAACCTGATTGTCAGGTCTAATTGGGACTATTTATGTATTGTTAGCTTTGGTCTTTACACCTTATCGTTTACTCTTTGAATTGTTGAATGTTTCAAGTTTTTTATTTTATTTTTAGAATCTTAAGGTTTATTCCTTTAATTTTGGCATTTTTTTTATTTTTTAAATCTTCAATTATTTTTAGGGATGACCCGAATTGACCCATATGGATCATCCCTAACCCGAATAGTTAGGGTTAGGGTCTAGCATTTACTGACCCAGCTCGAAAGTCAACCTGACCCGAATCAAACCAAAGTGTCTTGACCCAATCTGAACCCAAACTTGACCCACCCAACCCAATTGCCAGGTGTAGGCTAGGGGTGTTTTGTTCATTGTTGTGTTCATCTTTATTTGATTCATAAACACAACCAATGTTTTGTATTCTCTTATTGGTTCTGAAATTACCAATCCATGGTTCTAGAACCAGCAAAATGTTCGGGTTTTTTTTTTTTCTTTTTGAAAACAGCTTTTTATAGCCTTTTTTGACTAGGGGTGCAATTTTATCAAGTCTTAATTGAACATTTTGGGCTTGAATTTAACTAGGTTCAATTTGAATTCGATCCTAATCAAGTTCAAACCTTAGGATAAGTTTGATTTAGTTTTTCAATCTCAAATTCGACCAATAAAATATTTGGTTGAAAAACTTGCAAGCTTGGCTGTAGACTAAAAAGCAAAACGTGTTACTTCATTTTGAATCAAGAAACCCTAACTAGTCCACTACCTCTCAACCTCTCCCACTCCCTCTCATTAGCTTGAACTTGCAAGGTCGATTAGTTTTTTTAATCAAGTCGAAATCAAACTTAAACTTAAACTCAAATTCAAATATAGAGTATTTTAGGGTAAGTTCAATTAGTTTTTCAAGCTCAAATTTGACCAATAAAATTTTTGGCTCAAAAGCTTGTGAGCTTTGTTCAATTTTATAGTTATATATACCAACGTGCAAAGTATTGATACATATCATGCCGATGGTTTACCGATACATCCCTCCACGGGTTGTATCATGTCACCACCAGTTCAGAGGGTAGCTAGGTCTTAAACAGACCCCTCTGAACTGGTTTTAAAAAACATAAATAAAACTAAAAAAATTACCGACACAGGCCAATACGCCTGTGTCGAAATTTGGAACCTTGATATATACAATGTCATTTTGATCTAAACCAAAGAGCAAAACATGTTACTTCATTGTAAATAGAAACTCTCACTAGCTCATTGCCTCTCATCCTCTCCAACTCCATCTCTTTGAGTTTGAACTTGCAAGATCAATTAGTTTTTCGAACTTTCAAGGCGAATTCGAATTTATCAAATATTTAATTGAACCAAACTCGATCGAATGGAAATCAGGTTTCAAATTGAATTCAAATTCAAATATAAAATTATTTTAGTCGAATCAAACCAAGACATCCTGAAATTTTGCTTGGTATGATTCTAAAATGATACCACCCTTTTTTAGAACCATGAACTCAAGTGAATCACCTTTTTTTTTGTATAGATAAAGTGAATCACCTTATCAGGAGCACAAATTAATCTTCATTGAAATAAAATTTTGGGTGAACTCAAAAATAGCGCTCAAATCTGCTTCTCACAGTTCTACCCACAGTACATTACAGCTTCACATTAAGACATTTACAAGATGTTCCCAATACACAATGGTGATGTTACATGGTGATGTTCCCAATACACAATAGTGATGTTACATAGGTAAAGATGTGGAAATATTTTGTAGGTAATAGATCCAGAGTGTCCAAAATATCCCCTAAATTATTTCATGCATTAATTACTTGTATGACTGAGAACATCTCCCTTTTATTTCAAAAGTTACTTTATATGACCTAATTCTTTTTAGATATTTTCATGTATTACTTGTATGACTGAAATCAATTGAACTCTTTGCACATCGGATGGTTGAGATTAATCCATCAACCTTTAGAGACCATTGTGGTGGTCTAAATACTTGGGATGATTGGGTGCATTATTTGTCCAGATTAGATAAGATGGTTGAAATTAATTAACAGATCATAGCAAATATGTTATTTGGTACTTCATTTAAGTGGCTGTATTTTATAGAAATTAAAAAAAAAAAAAGTTATTTGGTGGCAATCTTGGTCATACACACATATAGAAAATGAATGGACAAATTGTGTGGGCAATCATTATAAACACCTTTCCAGGGTGTGGAAAGTTTGGGAGGGAATCTAATACCAAAAATTCTAAAGAGTCAATTGATTTAAAAAAACTTCAAAACATTATGTCAATATTTTCCATTAAGACAATTAATGAAAGGGGTGTATTTACATATTTGCTTGAAACGTGCAGGGAGGTTTTTAATTTGTAGAGGCTAAAATGGGGTTTTTACTGTTTAGTCCACCCCTAGAAATTTTAGTTCCACCGTATAGGTGGGATGAATCTTGACCGTGGATCGATGCCAAATCCACGGTCAGGATGCGATTTATAGGGGGGTTATTAGTAGACTAGGAAAGAGCTGTAATTTCAGATTTCTGAGGGGAGTGCAATCTACTTATCCCTGAATTAATATATTGTTAAAAAAATGGGCATGACAAAAATGCAAATGCTAAGATGGATTAATTAAAAAAGTAAAAAGGATAGGAAAACATAGGAGTAGCTCAAATAAGTTATAAAATGAAAAATAATAAACTATGATGGTTTGATCGTGTACATAGAAGACCACCAACAACTCCAATTAGAAAAAGTGATTTTTTACAGATAGAAGGAATAAAAAAATTGGGATTAGACCAAAAAGGATACGGATAATAGTAAGAAATGATTTAAACACTATGGCTTTTTAGACAGGACAGATTGTAGGATTGCTGACCCTATATATAGTTGGAATAAGGCATGCATCATCATTCATTTTCCTCTCCACCATATAATATAATATAATTTTCAAATAAATTTATTGATAAATGCAACATAATTTTCAAGTAAATATAAGATTATACATTTAGAATTGAATAGACTCTCTTAAGGTCCATTTGGTTTATAGTTGGAACTGAAACCAAAAACCTATTGGATTCGGAATTATCTATTCCTCCCGCCTGCTTGGTTGAGATGAGAATCCGAATGAACAGGGGAATCATCCACACAAGATGTGTACAACAGGCTAAATGAACATGCTAATGGGATGGCATCTGCTACAAACAAGATGTGTACAATAGGCTAAATGAACCAATCAAGAATGAACATACTAATCTTCCATACAGGTACATGTACCCGTTGTATGGTGCAGTTGGGTGTTTTCCCTCTTAATTGGGTTGCACACATCCTGTTTGTAGAAGATCCGAAGTTTCTGATGTATGGAGAGAGAGAGAGAGGGAGAAGGTACCTTCAATCGGGTCTGTAGTACCTTGAGCATGAACGTGAGACTTGAGACAGAGGATGTAAATACAAATGAGTCCGATGGTGAACGCTAGAGAGGATGGAAAATCAGAGTTGACCATCTTCTCTGTCCTCTCCCGTCACCGGAAGTCTGAAAGCAGAGAAATCTATCTAGAGGAGAAAGGAGATGAAGTTGCTTAATGTCTTAAAGAGGCTGATATTGGGTGGGTATATTTGTTTCTGATATTCTAGCTAGGTGAAGTCTTTTTTCCCTTTTTTTTTGTGGCAATATGATTTTCTACGTGGAAGTCTGAGCTGAGGTATTGACTTTTCAAGGGGACCCATTGAAGCAATTTGGCCATTTGCGTGTTCTTATCACCAAAATCGAAAACACCTATCATCTCATTGTCAAAACAAATTTACTACTAGTCGGGACGGTTTGAACCTGGATAATTTAATCAGGATCCTCTTCAGATGGTTTAACCTTGAAAATTTATTAAGCCAAAAATCAGCTAAAAATTCAAGGGAAATTTGCTGATAACACTAAGCATGATTAGAAAGTTTTATTAATGAACTACCCATAAGTTTTTCCTATCAATTAAAAAGCCCCATAGAGTATGGCTTTTTTCTTTTCTTATTCTTTTTGAAGAGGGTGACATCTCCTCCAAGTCCAACCCATTTTCTTCTCTTTCTGTCCATCCTCCTCCCTTCATCCCCTTCATCCCCTTCTCTGGTCTCTTTTGTTAATGCCAATGGGTATTAGAAATCAAGGAAGGATACATTTGAGCACATAACACTTACACTTACTACTAGAAGAAAAAGCCAGCTGAACTGTAATGAGAAGGCAATATTGGATTCAAAGGCTAATCCAGGTGAAAAAGCATTTGGTTTCAGCTTAATGTTAAGATAAAGGCCATTGCCTAATGTTAGTCCCAGCTATCTAGGGATAGACTGGATACTGTCTTGATCTTAGACTCCAACCTCTGTTCTCAAGCTTGCCAACTCAAAATTTTACCATTACACCAAATAATGGTAGGAAGATGCTTAGCTTAAATTCAATTAGATCAACTCAAAGTGATGCAAGTTGTGATTTGAGGTGTTGTAAGAAAAATGATTATTTACATTCAAACAGGAACGTTACAAATGAAAAGGCCATCAATGCCTCAATGATTGATACCGTCAAATACTATGCGAAATTTTAAACCTTGGTCAATAGTTTTAAGCACTGTTTTTAAAACCGGACTGGACCGGACAGTTGGACCGGAAGAACCAGGAACCAGTCACCTGACCGGTTCTATTTATTTTCAAAACTTCTTTTTCCCCCAAAACCGTTGATTTTGGTCAATAAATCGTTGAATCGGCCAATTAACCGTTTAAACTGTTCGAACGGTTTTAATCATTTTTTAATTTTTTTGTCAGAACAGATCGAACAATCAAACTGTTCAAACCAGTAATCGGACCCCTGACCGGTTCGGTCACCGGTTCATTTTTAAAAACCATGGCTTTAAGGTTTCTTTTGGCATGCTCAAAGAAACAGGTAAGATAAGGACATGAGCAATATGAATGCATTGAAGGTAATGCTGGAACTGGACCCAAAAGACCCACTAAAAAAAAGGCTAATGCACACCACTTTGTTTGCAGTGCACATGGGGCCTGTTGCATATCCCATCCATGAGTCTGGATAGGCTACTAAGTTAAATGCAGCAGGCTATGGGACTTATCAAGAGGGAACATGTTCCATGCATACACACCTAAGGTATATACGAAACACTGAAGTGTTCATTCTTGATAAGTCCCATAGCCCATTGTACACAATTTTGTAGCTCATTCTCTCTCATGGGTGAATCTGGATGGACTGAATTATAAGACTTATCAAGAGTGAATAGGCCCCATGTATAAACATTGGGACGTCCATTTTTAATTGATTGGTTGATTGATAACTTATTTTACACGACTTATTTTTAATTGATAAATTATTTTACAAATTAATTGATTGACTGATTATGGATTGATTAGCCCATTAAAGGGACACCCATGGTACTCCTTGAGTGCCAACAAATTTGCAGTCATCATACTTAATTTGGAGTTTTGTGCAATCTTTAGAAAAATAAAAAATAAAAAAGTGTCACAGGCCTTATGATAACCAAGAGGAAATGCAGCTCAAGACATTTGTCCGCCTCCCATTGATTTGTTAGCCTAAATCTAAGTGTGACTATGACAACATTCTTCTCTAAATTCAAATGCAACCTTTGTAAATAATCTTCCCTAAAATCTAATTCCAGAGACATGGCGAATTTTCATGTAGGTTGTTTTAGTGCACCAGTATATCTAAGGCCCCAAATTGCAACTAATGGTCCTGTATCTCTCAGGAGCAGGATGTCCTTTAGGGTCATATGTGAATGTGGCAAGGGATTTTTCTTCAAACATGTGGCAAGCCTTCCACTAGAAAAAGAGATTCCGGATCTCCTGCCCACAAAAATTCTATTCATGTCTACTTATAACATGCTATTCCCATGTATTGGAAATATTTTCCTATATAGAATACTATGCAAAAGGATGAGATATTTTTCATGTGTGACTGTGACATTATATAAAGACATAGGCAGAATTCTTGTGGGCAAGAGATCTGGACTCAGAAAAAGGGTAATAATTTAGAATGGCATATGTCCCACTCTAGCCTGTTGGTAAAGACTTTGGCTGGTTGTGACGGAGACCTAGGATTGAGTCATACCTTCACTAGTGTTGCGGGAATTTTTCCACCCCACTGGTTGTGTAATATTTGGGTTGAATGGGATTGGATTACTTGATGCTTCAACTGGACCCAATCCAGCCCAAGTTTTAACCCAATTTGCATTACTTGGCTTTTGTCAAAATTTGAACGGGCCTGGAGTGAATCCAGAGCCCGATGCAGTGTGAATTCAGGCCCAAAACCCAGTCCATGAACAGGTCTAGCCAGTAGTAGGAAGAGGAAAGATGAAAACAAGAAAGCAAGATGTGTCCACAAGTATCATTCTCCACCTGTGAAAATACAACAAACGGGTTTTTGATAACCAACGTTTTGGCTTCCTTGAAGGAGCTTAACAGATATAATGTCGAATACTAAATAACATGAGAACTGTGGGTGAGTTGAGTAGCATGGCTTCCTTGAAGGAGCTTCCTCCGAGTTATGGTAGGGGAATGGATTTTGAATCCTCTCCAAAACTGAGCTCATTGACCCTATCAAATCCAAAACACAAGCAGGTTGCACCAGTCTCATCAAAACAGTCATTCAGCCTATACCAACATATACAATGACCACAACCATCCTTCATCATTGAGATCAAGAAGCAGAAAAGAGATTTATAGTGGTATGAAAGCGAGGACAAGACCACGATGTATACCTACCTGGTCAAAATTCTGTATTCCAGAAAGAAAGGAGGCTTGGACTTTAAAAATGGATTCCTAATTTAGAAGAGTATTACTATAAAAGTGGTGCATTGGATAAAAATAATGGAGATTTTCAATACACAGTGGAAAACATTATAAGAACTTGGGGAGCAATAGCAGTTTCTTCTTCAATGAACAGCCCAGTCCATGAAGAATGGAAACCCCTAATTAATAACAAGGTGAAGCTGAATTTTTTTGAAAGCTCTCAAGCTGAATTTTGATGAAACCCTGTTTTTGCACTCATCTTATTTGTTTGAAATGGTGTAAAGTGTGGGTCCATCATTAAATGCTCCAATTATCTTATGCTCCTATGCCTTAATTTTGGTCAAAAAGTTAATTATTAAATGAATACAAAATTATATATAAAAAAAATATAGTAATTCGCTCTTTTCAGAATACAAAAATGTCAGAAAATACATTTTTGATCTGATAATCATTACTTCTTTATATATCAAACAGATACTCGCAAACACAAAAAGGGGTACATAAAATACAACAGTTCGGCGTTTGTATCACAAACAAATGGAGCCTATTTGGAAGTGGGGTGCGATTAAGGAAGCAAAGGGTTTACTTATGGCTATAAATTATATTCTCAGGTCCTCTAGGGATTGGAGACGCTCCATTTGCAGAAATTATGGCATTATTTCATGGGATGAGAATGAGACTAAGTAAGCAATTAAAATGTCAGACTAGTGAAGGTAGAAAGGGAACTCAAAGCTGGTAATAAATATCTTGGTTGAAAAGGCAGAAATCAAGGAGTGTGGATGCCGATGCATAGACAAGTTTTTAAGGGAGATTAGAAGCATTGCCAGGGAAGTTGCAGCCACCTTTTTGCTTGAATTAAAAGATCTACAAATGGCTTGGTAGACTTTCCACTCAAGCAAGGGGTCTCCAGGGATAATTTGTTTTGGACTGCATTGTAATACATTTGGGGGTCTCGGGAAATACAGCCTGAGTGGTAATTATCCTATTATCCTAATTAATGAAATCTATTGATCAATAAAAGGCACTTAATGTTAAGCCCAAGAGAAGCTCTTCCATCTGGTGAAAATAATGAGAGGAAGTGGGTACGGCAAACCCAGAAAAATCGCTAGTACCATGCACCATAAGCTGCATTTGTTTCCATGTAAAATGGGTTTGATAAGAAAAGGTTAATATTTAAAAGGCAAAGATGTAACTGATCCATTTCGGGTTGAAAAATACTGTTTCTTCTATGGTGAAACAAATGGAGCAAAAGGAGAAAAAATATGTAATGCATCAAATGCTCAGCCTTTTTCTAGCAAAGGAACATTTATATCATTTCTTTGTAATTATGCCAAAAATAACTTTGTAACGATACACAAAGGGTATAACTTTTTAAGGATACAGTGGAACAAGAGATGGTAATTAAGCAAAACATTAAAAAAAAGAAAAAATTTACAACGAAATCGACCTTAGCTCTAAAAAATCTAAACAACGATTAGCTGATTAGGCATGTTTTAGTAAAAAAGATAACTCTCACGTCAACTGACTACAAACCCATTCACCATGATAAATTCCAAAATTGCACCCTGTGCTCTACCAGTTGAGACAGGAATCAGCCACTGCTGTTACATATATGCTTGCCAAGTAGTCAAGCAACGGCCAACATATCAAACGTCGAAGGGAAACAAGCTGTTGGGGTTACTGTTGACCTTGTTGTCTCTGTTGGAAATTAGGGTTTGCTGCTGCATTCTGAAGAGCTACCATATTAGGTTGCAGATTCTGAGCATTTGCTGGAATGTTTCCAAACCCACCTTGTACACCATGCTGCTGCTGCTGTTGCATTGGCATCATACTAGGATTGGTTGTACCCATGTTAAACACTGCAATGGATTATCACAAGTTGAGATTCAGACTCCGCTCTAATTGTAGACATTGAATCACCTAGATCAGGTGGCCCTCCCATTCGAAAGAACCAATAAATCATAAGAAAGGAAGTCTGTGCTATCTTTCACCATCTTTAGACTCATGAAAAACTTAAAAAATATAGGCTTAGAGAAAATTATAATTAATACATACTTGGATCACTCATCATTTGAGAAGCAGGATTCCGCTGATGGGCACCAGTTAAACCAAACTGAATGCAGAAAATATATTGTCAAATATAAATCAAGTTATAACAAAATAGTATCATTGTAATAATCTAAATCAAATCTATACTTAACATGCTATTGAAAAAGAATATATGCAGTATGCATATCTTAGTCAACCCATTAATGTCAAGATATGATGCCATAAAGAAAAAAATTTAAGACTTCAATCAACAGCAAGATGCAAGCCCTGATTGAAGCTTCATCCTGATTTCTCATTTTGTCAGACAATACAAGAGTCAGCTTTATCATAAATCAAAATGGGAAACACACCAATACCCATTATGGTGAACCCACATGGATAAAGCATGCATACTTGAGTCTTAATGAGATTTTCAAATTTCAACGACACCTAAAACATGATTATCAAGGCCTTGGCTGGGCACCCACCCAGGCAACAAAAATCACAAAGCACTACCTTATTGTAAATTATTCCAGACTAAATCTTATTAATATATGTGTTAATTTAAGAGGAAAAGAATTAAGAAAGATGTGGTTTTTTTAACACTCTCCCTCTTATGTTAACTAGAAAAAGGATTTCGCCCCTCATTCTTTTTCCCTTTCCATTACTCTCATTCTAAAACATTTCTATTAGTAAGTATAACCTTCTTCAGTTGCTAATGATAATTTTTAACTTGCAGTTGCTCTATTAAATACTTGCAATGACACAATGTTGTGTTTGAAATATTGAAATTAATTTATTTAAAATGTTAGTCTCTTTTTTTATAAATAAAATGATAGTCTTTTAAATCAATTATCATTTTATTTTGTTGAAAAATAAAATGATAATTGATTTAAAATTTATGAAAACATTGTGTATCTAAAATGTTAGTCTTTTAGATACACAATATTTTCATAAATTTTAATATACAGCTTAATATTATTAGAAAATATTATTTTTTCTCAATTTATATGCATGCTAATTGGCATGTAAAGTTAACGAACTAATCTAGAATTTAGTTTTATTTTTCTTTGTAAACTTCTATTGCCTAGGCAACACCTAGGTGACTAGGCAATCCACTGTCACCTAGAATTGCCTAGGTGCCTTGACAACTATGTCCTACAACATGGTCAACAATAATCAGGTCAAGTATTGCACCCTGGGACATAATTTGGCACCGTGGAAGGCCCAAATTCAGTTTTTTTTCCTGTTTGATAACATAAGACTATGTAACCTTATCTTGAAGCTTTTAGGTTAACTGGTTTTTTTTTTTTTTACTTTTTTTTTTTTTGCTCCAAGGGGCTACACAACGGGGGTAGCCCATCCCCCAAACCCATTAACCCCCACAACCCAGGTGCAGCTGGGATGCGAACCCAAGTCTCTGCTACAACCAGCAGGAGACCTAACCAACCAGCCAGTTGGCACCATGCAGGTTAACTGGTTTTCTTCCAAAGTTGGTGGAAGCTCTTAGTTGACAGTTAAAGTGTAGGCAGCAAAATGGAAGTAGTTTTAATATCTGTTACCATCACAACAATTTGGGCCACATGAACAGCTACATGGTCAATCTAAAGCTAAAGAATTAGAGAGCTTCCCTAAATGACCTCCTATATGTCTTCTAAGTATACAAATGTCAATTCAAAACACCAAGGTAGAGCATCCTATATTGGTAGCATTGGCATACTTTGGGCGAATGCAAAACCAAGCAGCTTACAAGGGACCTAGTAGTGGCATAGAACTGGATTTATAGAAAAATAAATGGTCTGGATGACTCGCTTGCTAGATGCCTAGACAAGGGATTAACAGGGAACAATTGTATTGGGGAGTTATTAACTGTATAATAGCTATCGGGGTTAGGTAGCAAAGCTAGTCTAACAAGTATACATACCTTATAGGGTTAAGATTCAAATTTTCACATAAGTTTAGAGAGGCTAATAGGGCTGCCAACTGGTTGGCAAAGAAGGCTAGAGTGGGTTCTTCTGTTGGTGGGATGGGTCCTCCCCCCCCTCCCCCCATCCCAATGCTTTGATGTTCCTGTCTTTCTGGGATTGATTGGGTCCTGTTGTTCCTCAGTTTGTGTAGTTTCTTTCCTTCTTACCAAAAAAAGTATACATACCTTATACTGTATCCAACATTCCTTTACTATAATCAATAAAGTTCATCATTACTTATCAAAACCACCACATCAGCCCTAATCACCTTGCATGGTAATTTTTCCAACTAATATTTGTCATTCAAAGTTTCTAATATTTAAAAAAAATAGCAATAAATGGGATTTTCCTTGAACTCATGATAAGGTATTTTATACAAAATTTGTTCCATCAAATATATGGTGGGGAGGGGAACAGCAGACATCCTTTAAACTTCTAGAACATACCAAACACTAACCTGCATACGTGGCAAATGTGACTGTGATGGCATTGCAGCTGACATGTTTGTCATATTTGAAAGCTGAAATAACATAAACCACCTGAAATTTAATGTAATGTAGATAATCTCCAAAATGGGAAAACTATTTACCAATATCAAAGAAGAATAATAAACTCCATGGAAATTAGAAAGGGTTTTCTCTAAATTACAGTGCATAATATATAACAACTCAAAGGTACTGTTCTCATTGACATACCCAAACCATGTTTAAATAGTTTACTCCAAGAAAAGAAACAAATCAAATGGGAAATAACCCAAACTTAGAAAGAAATCAAGAACATATCAACATATCCTACCAAAATGTCAAAAGTCGTCAAAACTAAGATTCTAATAACATATTTCCTAGCTATATTGCTACCTTTCCAAAGAAAGAACTCCCAAAAGTTCCATTTTAGTCATATCTCTTAACATGTCCTCTTCCTTATCCCAAAGAAGTGGGGCTAGCAGAATGTATTCTGCTCCTATTCCACTCTATCCAAGGGCATACCTTCTCAAAGGAACTATTTTTTTTTTCTCACAATTTCATGAGGCAAAATATGCTACCTACACTTCAAATGGTAACCATTTCTGAATACAAGAAACTATAAAAACAGCAAAAAGCTACCCCAGTACAGAACAATAATAAGCACCATGTATTTTCAGTATTTACATTCAAACTTTTATCTCCCTGGGTCCTCAAAAATGATTCTACTCCAAATACATTGAAAATATGTTGTCATACTCCAGTAAAGTAATCTTCTCTAAGAAATCAACAAATCATTCCTAACAACCTCATGAGCTGTAATATGTCACATTAATTGGAAGTATGCCACCACAATCCGGTACAGATTTTCATCTTGTACTTTTTGTGAATATATGATGCCTGTCATATTCAGTTAAGCTCAATCATATTCAGAAGTTTAAATTTCTACCACAGAGACCCACATTGACAAAATGATAAAAATTTAAGAATCTGTTAAGAACCTCTGATGATTTTGGAGCCCATTCTTAAGTAAGTGCCCTTGGAAACTTGCTCTGCACTCAAGAAAAAAAGGGTACATAGATCCCATTTCATGAAAATCAAATTTCCATTGGAGTCAAATGACAATATTTGACAGTACGATCTATAAAAAACGTAAACTTTACTTTTTTTATTCATAGTAATATAATTAATATCGTTCACTGAAATTTAGCTAGTTACAGCCCTAGGTGGTAAGGTTCTCTAAATAAATTTGAAAAATGACTGCAAAGCATTTAAACACTAAAGAAGTCACAAGAAACAACTCAACTATCCAAAATTTCTACCTAACATCCACTTATATTTTAGATCCCAAAAAAGGAAAGGAAGACATTGTCCAATATATTGAAATGTTGTCATATATCTAGAAAAGATATTTCTGAAGAGTTAAGACATTTGACCATTGTTAAGATTCATGATTTATGGAGAAAGTTCATCCTTGAGAAATTGTGCATAGGTTTATTCCTAAACCCATCTTGTAATGTAGGTTAAGATTCATGATTTATCAAAAAAAAGAAATGATGCTTTCATGCTAAATCCCCAAAATGGATGGAACTCTTCTTTGGTTCTCCATGGTTTTAGGATACCCTCCTAGATTTGTCTCTTGCCTATTGATGATTTGATGCTCTCTTGCAGCTCTAATCTTATTGTCATACCTAGAGAGAGTGTATTTTTTCCTTCTGATAGGTAAAAGTATAATTTGTATTCATATTAGTGTTAGAAAAGACAAAGAGGGAGAATCTTCCATACAAAAATAAAGAAAGACAATCCAGTCTTATACAAGTATGATACAACCTAGCATAAGAGAGACATATATTATACATTAAAAATGATAGAAAAGAAAACATAGTCAACCAGTAATATGTAAACAGGAAACTGAATCCCCTCAAAATAGAAGAGAATGAGAAAAGAGTAGCTATTAGCTAATACTGTCAGCTGCATCTCTCTTACACATAGGTCTTGTTACAACTAACTTCCATGTTTCTCTGTTTCCTTTTTTTTCTTTTATTGATTTCTCTCTTTACGAATTTTGTCCTTGGCTCAGAAGAACATCCAGGAGGCCACAACAAAGGAATTACCAAAAGAATGATTCTTTTTTTTTTGATGAATGAAAATAATTTATTAAATCAGAAATATGAGGCAATATAGGAGACCCAAGATGAGGCACGAGTTGTTACCTCATCTAACAAGTATTACATCAAATTAAAACAGAGTTGACCAGAATTAACCAGAACTAAAATTACAAAGCAGCCCAAAATAAATGTTCCCTTGAAGCCCCTTGCTTAGCTAACCCATCTGCTAAGGAATTTGCTAATCTTCCCACCCAAAGAAGGGTAACAGTCATGTTTCTTGTGATCTAGTTGACTTTTCTTAACATATCTCTATGTCGCCACATAGCTGAAGCTGGTTCTGTCAGCCATCCCACAACAATCTCAGAGTCCCCTTCAACTACCAAATTCTGAACTCATAATTGTTCTGCAATCTGAATACCTTGTACCACCGCTAACATCTCAGCTCTATTGGAGTCTCCTATTCCCACGGGGCCTGAAAACAATGCTAATATTTTGCTTTCATTATCTCTCAGCACCCCTCCTATCCCCAATGGGCCTGGATTTCCTTGGTTGCTTCCATCAAAATTCAGCTTTACCCATCCTTCAGGTGGAGGCATCCACACTACAGATTTCCTGTCCTTCCTTTTATGGCTGTTAGCCACCGCTATCCAGTTTCTCCAAAGATCATCAAAGGAAAATGTATGAAATAAGTTCATGGTTCTTAACCAATGAATGGCCCTAGTTAAGATACAGTCCTCAACAGCTTGAGTGCTTCTTTCCTCCTCCTTAAATACCCTTGCTTTCCTTTCTTCCCAGATTGTCCACAAGGCGGCTGTTCTAAGACATCTCCACATTATTTTTCCTTTTTTTGTAGGCCACACAAAAAAGGAAGGATCGAACAGTTGACTTAAATCTGTGGACAGCAGATTCCACCTGCACCCAAACAAAGAGAAAATCCAACTCCAAATAGCACTAGAAAAGGAACAAGATACAAGTGAGAGATATCCTCACCACTAGCCCTGTAAAGTATATACCAGTTAGGGAACAAACACAAAGAAGGCCTTTTCCTCTACAAACACACCGGCCTAGGCCATATCTCCTTGGTTGGAAAACCCCACTGTCCCTGGGAAGAGCAAAGGGATTTAAAAAAGGAAGCACAAGTGAAGTAGCCTTTTGGTGAGGGGACCATAATCTCACATCCAAACTAAGGGGGTCCAAAAAGACACAGCCAAGAAGGGACAACAGATCTGAAACACTGTTAAGTTCATCATCCCTCAAGCCTCTACGAAAGCCAAAGTCCCAACTTAAGGAGGGGGGTGAAATAGGAGATGGGAGAAAATGAGAGATAGCTTTTTCCTTGTAAAGGGAAATAGAATAGAGAGACGGGAATTGGTCCTTAAGGGCAACGTTACCCACCCAAATGTCTTCCCAAAATAAAACAGAGGTACTGGAATTGACATCATACCTGACAAGGTTGAGAAACTGGGGGAGGATACTCTGGATTGCTTTCCATGGGTAAGCCAACGTAGCTTGACGTGATACACCCGCATCCCATCCATTTTCCAGTCTACCATGTATATTAGCTATCACTTCGTGCCACAACCTCTCCCTTTCTCTAGGCCATCTCCACAACCACTTTCCTAAGAGAGCTTTATTCTTGAGAGTTAACCTTCCTAGTCCCAAGACACCTTCCTCTTTACTCCTACAAACTATTTCCCAGTTAACTAGGTGGTTTTTCTTTTCCTCCCCCGGCTCCCAAAGGAAATTTCTCATTAATCTCTCCAACTTCTTAGCTTCCCTATTAGGAATCTTGAAAGCGGAGAGAAAATAGACCGGTAGGTTACCTAGGGTAGCTCTCAATAAAGTCACTCTACCCCCTATAGAGATGTAGTTCTTTTTCCAAGAAGTTAATCTTTTCTCAAACTTTTCCAACACTGGGGTCCAAAAACTACTCTCTTATGAGTTAGCCCCTAGAGGGAGACCTAAGTACTGCAAAGGCCAAGTGGAGACAGAACAACCTAAACAATCTGCCACAGACTAAATAATCCCCTCATTCATATTAACACCTACCACACAACTCTTCTCCAGGTTTATTCTCAAATTTGATACCTCCTCAAAGTGTTGTATCAATGCTCTGAGATTCTTCACTTTTTGCCTGTCACCCCCTTTATTGAAGCACTCAAAAAAGGTAAGGGCATAAATATACTGGTTATAGCTTCCTAAAAGGTAAGGTGGGTCAGATAGAACTGAACTATTGGAATACTCTTCAGGTCATGTTCAACTACTGTTAGGGCCTTCAGTCAGCGACTAGTAATGCCAATTCCCTACAAGCCAAGGCAAGAGCCCTTCCAATGGGCACATGCGTAGAAAATTAACTCCATTCCTCCTTAGCCATGTAGGGAGATTAGGCTAATTCAATTAGATGAAGCCAAAGGGTGGGTAGTGGCCTTGCCCTCTTTTTAAATGAGATGACAGAAACAGTGATAAGTAGATAACTGCAGATATGATGGATCCCAAGGGATCTGAAATCTCTAGCAGATGGTCAAGCCAAACCTAGAGTCTGGAAGGTATTTTTGTATGGTGACAGCTCTTAACCAGATCTGGGTTGCTTGATCATATTACTTGGAATCTTTGTGCATCCTCTCATGTACAACCTTCGATTTTGTTATGTAATTTAATACATATTAGTTACCTTTTCACAAAAATAGAAAAAAAAAAAAAAGATCTTCTCTAGGTAAGTTGTCCAAATAAAGCAATGTAACCCTACTAGGGATATGGGGAAACCAAATTAAAGAAATGGAAAAGGGCTTCCCACATTGTTTTACATTTCTCCTGGAGAACACTTGTGTCTTGCTAGAGAGGGAAGCACTTATTTTTTAATGGTGTTCAGCAATCAAGATAAGAAGTGCTTCTAGCAAAGCTGGACTGCTGGAGTCACTTTCTTTCTTCAGATTCTGAAGGCCCAAAATTGGTACTCATGGCTTTTGACATCTACATGAAGTAGACAATTTAAACATGTGCTGAGATGTTAATAACTTAACATTAAGATTCCATGTCAATTTTCTAAACTACACCTACAATACTTCTAATAATTTAAGTGACTAATGCAGCTTATGTACAAAATCTGCTTCTGCGTAAAAAGAAACCACCAAAAAAACTATGGAGAATCCCTTCCATTTTATAGGTGCTTCCATAAAGTTCTTATCCAGAAAGGCATATGAAAACCAAGAGAAAGTTTAAAAACAACCTTAGTGTCCACGTGTTCTATTATACATGCAAACTGATGTTTTTACCACTTCAAAAACCAAATAAGAAGGTCCCTGCCTACCAGATAACAAACCAGTCAAAGGACTTCACTTTGCATGGCATCTTTACCTTGACAGTATTCTTACAATAAAGCACCTGAAAAGTAGGGGGTTTTGTTTGGCAAGACTGTGCATTATGTGTGGCAATCATGAAGACACATCCATTCAGAAATTGCAAAGTAGCAGACTTTATTTAGGGGTTCTTTGCTGAATTATTTGGTAGGACTAGACATTAACCTGATAATCCAAAAGAGATCTTTTCGAAATGACCAGATTTTTCTGGAAGAAGTCACAAATATATTGGAGTACAATTTTTGCATTCTGTTGAGGAACATGGAGAAAAAGAAAAAGAATTTATAAATGAAAATCTACAGACATTAGAAAAGTTGTGGCTGATATCAAGCCTCTCATTAAGGATTGGTTACTCACTCATCCTAATTTAGATATGCATCTTGATTTTCATTTGGAGCTGATTTATGATCAATACTGGAAATGGATGATGGTAGTTGTATTATTGTAAACTTATTGGTTTGTATTATTATGTATATTTTTTGAGAGCTTGGCTGAGATAGACCTCAGCATGGACCAGGTTGTAATCACTTTCATATTTTATTTTAATAAAAGTTTTTCTGTTTTCTTTACTTTAAAAAAAATAATAATAACTTCACCAAATGAAAACCATTAGGGTTCACCACCAACACTCATCTAGTTTTCATGTCATTTGAGGAAAAATCCTCCACCAAATGAGTCCACATCCCAATAGTTGAGACTTGAGATATCTCCAAAGGCTAGGAAAGAAATCAGCATTGTCTATCACCCATTTATTAAAATTCTTCGCCACCTCCTCTCTATACATGGTCAAGGATAAATATCATGGAGAGAGTGCACCAAACAACTCTATCCCAACCAAATGTCCTCCCAAAGTTGAATCTGATCTTCTCCAATTTCAAAAAAGATTAACCAATCAAACTCATCAAACATCCTTAATTCTCCACACACTAATTAGCTACCTTAAACTTCTTGACTCTCTCATCTTAATTGAGAGTTGCCATAATTACAATAAATGACTTCTATTCATAGGCAATCTAATCCTCTGTGTATCCACAAAACAACTTCCTAGAAAAGGCTTTACTGGATTGTAAACAATCCAATGCAAAATAACTTTAACAAAGCATTTCTAGTTTACTATCAGAAATACCACACACACACACACATACATATACAAAATAGACTTAAGAGTCTTAATAGGACTTTTTGGGTATCACACCCAAAACTATAAATCTCTCTTAGAGCAGTTGTGGCACACAATCAAGTATTGCAGCAGCAGCAGTAACTCTTAATCTATTCAACCTTACTTCAAAATTATAAAGATTAAAACTATTTATTGGTTATTAGAAGGGGGGTTGTGCAGCCAGCCTAATAAGGAAATTACAATTCTACTCCTGTATACAAAGTGCAAAAGAAATATTAATAAATCTTAGACTATAGATATGGTAGCAGGAAGCTATCAAAAATATTCTTGAGCCCAAAAAAAATTAAAGCAACAAAAGAAAGACATACTAGACCTTTGAACCCCCTTTGACTTCCTAAAACATCTTTCCCTTTTTCTTTTTTCTTTTTATTCTTGTTCTTTGAGAGAGGGAGAGGGGGGAGAGAGAGAAAGAGTGAATACTGATCATACTAAGAAATAAAACAAAAGATTTATACAGAAAGACCTACATTCTACAATGACATAATAATGAAAGGTATACAGTATACAGCCTGAAACCTATATCTTGCACTCACACACACACAAAGACCTTAAAGAAGACAGACATAGAGCTTCAACACCCAAAAGAAATGGAAAAAAAAAAAGAAAAAACAAAATACTATCTATGATCCATCCAGGATATTATGGTTTTAGAATCCCCTTACCAGTATATCAGTAAATCCAGAACAACTACCAATTTCAATCCTTGAATAACAGCTTCAAGATCTGCTTCAGTGGATTGCCAATTCCTATTAGCCCAGAGAATGCCATTTTGGCTTCCCCAATTAAATCTCTAAATGCATGTTATGGGCCCAAGCGTAGGATCGCGTCACGGGTCGTTCCACAGCAGGAACCTCTGATCTTCCCTTGCCCTTGGCCTTGCGCACAGACCCTATTTTGCCTATCTAGTGGGTGATTTGTCCAAGAGACCACCCGAACTCTCCCTTGGGGTGATTTGTCCAAGAGACCACCCAAACTCTCCTCACTCTTTTCTTGGCTGGAAAACTGAATAATGTTTTATTTCAATTCGTAGCTCCTTAAATAGGAGCTTACAGAAGGAAATTCCTAATTAAATTCAAACTCCAACTTGAACTCAAACTCCTAATTACCTACTCCTAATGGTAACTCACTCTTACTTAAGATAAGATAAGGATAAGATTAGATAAAGATAAGGGATAAGGGATAAGGTAAGCTGGTGGCGAGTTGGCATATTCAGATAAGGATGGGCCCACCCCTATGAGCTGTCGCGTGGGCCCCGCCCTGCTGCTGCTACCGGGTGCATGCGCGCGGCTCATGGTGCCCTGCCGCGCGTGTGGGCGTGCAGTGCTGCTGCAGCGCAGTGCGTGCGCGCGGCTCATGGTATCGCTGCCTTGCGGTGCCGGCGTGTGTGCGGTGCGTGCTGCCGTGCAGTGCGCGCTGCTGCCTGGCGGTGCGTGTCGCGCGCCATGGTGCTGCTGCCGTGTGGTGTCGGGCGTGTGCGTGCAGCGCCCTGTCGGGCGGTATGTGCCGCGTGCTGCCAGCCTGCTACGCGGCGCTGCCGGGCGGTGCGTGCCGCTAGGCGGCCCGCTGTGTGTGCTGCTGCCTATGGCTGTGCCGCCGTGCGTTGCCGGGTGGTGTGTTCATAACAATGCACCCCCTATGACTAAATCACCAGGATCCTCAAGAGCACAACCATCAAAGTTCATTTCTATCCTGTTCCACAGAGGAGGTGACCAAGGTATGCTAAGTGTAGCCCTTCCCAGTGAGGTTGATGCCACAATTGACCATCTTAGAAAATCATCCATAGCAAAGGAGCATTCTCTATTCCTATTAGTGCATCCAATGGTTGAGATTGATTCAACAAGACCCTAGCATTATATTAGTTACATTTTTAATGAATAAGGATATAATCATTGTTGATTAATCAGAAAAAATAGAGAAAGAAGAGGGAACAGAAGGAATGGAAGAGAAGTAGAAGAGGAATAAGAATAACAGTAGTGCAGTAAATCTATCTTAAATCATGCACCTATTTTATTTATTTATATAATGATGTATGAAAATTACAAGAAAGCTCCTAATGCTCCATGTAATTATGTAATTTGAAATAAAGTTTGCATGGCTAAAATACCCCTAGACTCTCAAGCTGAACATAGATATCATACATGCCTAGCTTGCTAGGATTTTTAACATGGACAGACATGCTTAGTCAAACAATCAGCTACTTGGTCTTTGGATCTCACCAAAGGTAGATATATTCTTCCATTTGCAACATGTCCTCTAATGAAGTGACTGCCCACTTTCATGTGTTTTGTTCTGTCATGTTAAACTGGATTTTGGGCCATGTTTATGGCAACTTGATTGTCACAATATAGATTCATGGGCTTTTCAAACTGAATGCCAATCTATGTCAAAAATGTTTCAACCATAGTAATTCAGAAACACCATGGGCCATGGTTATGTATACTAGAATGGGCCATTACAAACTATTTCTTACTTCTCCATGTAAAAATAAAGCATTTGCTGTATCCATCTATCTCTAATCCCTATCACTCTTAGTAACACATATCAGAAAAACTGAGGAACACTTTGTATGAGATACTAAATATAACATTGCACCATCTTAGCTTATCCAGTGCAAGAAAAACTAAATTTCCAAATGAAGATAATCCATCTCTCTAGCAAAGCATATGTAGTACATTTCTACCCCACTCTTACCTTTTCTGAACATCAGTATTAGATATTGACAAAAAAACTAATTTTCCAAATGATATCATGTACAAGAAAATTAAAAAGAAAAGAATACAAGTAGGAGAAAATATATCTGACCATCTGAGAATTCGGTGACGGCTGAGCAGCATTGAACAATGCACTATTAGCAGTTCCAGGAAACTGGCTCAAATGACTCCGAAGCTGATTTCCCTGGTTGAGCTGACTTTGCCCAATGCTATGCTGAACATGCCCAGGCAATTGCCGACTCTGGAATGATTGATGTGTCAATGGCTGAGAAAATTGCATCTGATGTTGCCCATGTACCTGGGGAAGATAGCAGTCTTAGAAAATGCTCTAAGCATTCATTAATGCTAGTGTTATCCACTAACAATGTAGCATTGATCAAAGGCCAAAGGAAGGTGAAAGAAAACTTGTAATCTTGGACTGTTGCCTTAACATCCAAGGGTTCCTAGAATAAGCAGAGCTAAGACGGTAATTTTTAATGCAACTCTAGTAACTGACAAAAGAAGGCTCTAATTGTAACAAGTTGATAGCAGAAGCCCCAAGTAAGAATTGCCACTATTTCATTCTACAATCTGTCAAAAAGAGATCAAAGAGGATTCCTTCACAAAAATAAGGCTATATGGCTGGAATGGAGCCTTCTAGATTATGTGACCATGATACAGTAGAATTAAGTCAAAATTTGGTCAGATGACAAATAAGAGCCATAATGTCTCATGGAGCAAACTGTCCAGCGACCGTGAACAATATGCAAATCGAATTAGAAAAGTTTAGCAAGAAAGGCATGCCTATAAATCAAAGCTTCATATTGTACCTGGAAAAAAAAACTATAAAGGCAGAATAAAAAATAATCACATTTAAAATAATCTGGAAGTGTACACAGGGAAATGTTGTGAGATGACAACAGGACCAACAATCTTTCGAGGAGAAATCTCCAGTTATCATGAAACAATAAGCACAAAGAATTAAAAAACATATGGATAGAATTAGCTTAGAGACAACCCCAAATAGATGGTTTTTTTCTTTATAATAGATGGGAATGAACTTAGCATCTTTGAATGGATCAAATAAAAAATAACCACAATGAGGAGAACCTCCAATAAGTGATATGCAACAAAGGGTATTAGTAGCACCAGTTAGGAGTTTCACCAAAGACTCCAAAAGAATGTTAGGCTAAAATATGCCAAGATCAAAGTAGTGAAAAAATTATTTAAAAACTTGTGATGAATGACAGTAAAACAGGATCAATATAGACAAATCCAGGCTACATCCAAATCCTTTACTAGACAAGAATTGGCTAATAGTAATACATGTGTATGAATGAAGTAACCTTGATTATTAAACAGAAACAGTCCATACAGAGGAGATAAGTGTGAGGTTACCGGCTGAAATTTCTGCTGTGTCTGACCTGGCAAATCATGCAGCTGTGGCAGCTGGGTCTACCAAAGATAAACAAGAGATATATTCAGTTTTTCTGTTTCAAATAGATGTAACATACAAATATTACACAAAAATAAGTCCACTCAAGTCAGTAATACAAAGAAAAAGAAGAGTACATCATAGTGCAATTTTCAATATTAACCAGAAGGACTACCAAAAAGGTTTTCCAGAAGAGCAGCTGATGCCGAAAATATTCCATGGATAACCCAGAAGCATTCTCTGAGCTTTCTGGAAGTCTCAGAACCTCACCAAAGCATTTCTTAAATATCAATGACCTCTCTTGACATATTGCCATTAGTACTGATTATATCCTCTCTGTTCACAACCCATTGTTTTTCTTTTATTTTTTATTTAGTAAGTAATATTATTTTAAGTGGAAATAGAAGCATAATTCTAGAAGTACTTCTATTTGGCTCTAACAAAATATTTAGCAAGTAATATCAATGACCTCTCTTGGACAAGATGTAGCACCCAAATCCCCTGGATCTATAGGCATTAGGGAGATTGAGAGCATTGCAAGGGAGTTGAACCTTTAAATGGGTGAGAAGAACAGAAAATGGGATGGCAGATACTCTAGCTAAACAAGAGGCTGTGAGACATTAAATGTTTTGGGCAAAGCTGTAAAGTTGTGATTGGGGGGAAGAACCTTCCCACCCTGTTGTAATCTTCTTATTTGGCTCTAATAAATAATTCTACCTTTTGATCAAAAAATAATTCTAGAAGTATTCTTAAGGACAATACTGCCTATAAATTGACACTGTCTAAGAAACAGCAAAGTTCTCCCTTTAATCATACTTCTCTCATAACAAAATTAACAAAGTGTTTTACTTAAGCAATCAACTAATCTAAGGAAGAATAGTTTTGAAAAAAAATGCCTATAAAATGACACCTATTGTTTTTTATCACTTAAGATTATTTTGATGTAACAAAATGTTATAAAATGTAAAGAGAGATCACTTGTACTTAAGAAAGGCTCATGGAGGTTTTAAAATTTTGCAAAACCTAGGATGGTTTCAGAAATTTATCCGAAGTTTTGGGTAGAGAAGTGCATTACTCTGAGAACTGAGGTTGAGAAATAAAAATCAAGGTCAGAACTGCGGGAATAAGGAATTCTAATCAAGATGCATGCTCCATAACATACAATAACTTTGATGAGGCACCACAAAAGCAAAGAAATAACTGGTATAGCACCATCTTGCAAGAAAGAGCATCAAGGTACCCAATATTCCAGGTGACACTTATAGTGTCACACATCAGGCAAAACAATCAGCATAAAGAATTAATACATCTAAAACATAGTTGAATCACGTTACATTGAGTGTATTATTGTCAGTTTGATATATGCATTGCAATCCAAATATTTTCCCTAATACTAAATAGTACCTGCCCTAAGCCTGATGCAGAAGATTGTCTAAACTGTTGTTGAGCGAGAAGCTGCTGCTGATGTGGGGATAGCTGTGAGATCAGCTTCTGCCTCTGTTGTTGCTGTTGTTGTTGTTGCTGTTGCTGTTGTTGTTGTTGCTGCTGCTGTGTTTGTTGTTGAGGAGAAGGTGTATTCATTATATTTGCTCCAGATCTTGGTGAATTGGCATATGACAGCGGTGATGCAGATGTAGCATCAAAGGAAGTGGCTCCAGCTGTACCAGATGGAGATGGAACTGACCTCCCTATAAGCTGTGCTCCAGTGCCCTGTTGAGAATTTTTGGCTATAAATAATTAAGGGAAAAGAGGAGCTAAAAGTATGGTGCATCTGTTATTCATAAAACTTCTTATAGAAACCACTAGCACCAAGGAGAAAAGAATTCCAATAGAACAAGTAAGGATCTGTTTGAAGCTACTTTTCCTTTAGGTCTTGCTTGTTTTCCAGGATTTATCAGGGATAGGTTGATCAAAGGGGTAAATTGACATCTTACCCACATTCATTTTCCGCTATACTGGGCCCCACGCTACCCAAGGGTATCAGTTACCCGATACCCTCCTTACCCACTTGCTGATTGAAGTTGGGAACAAGAAGATGCACATATTATGACCTGGTTTGGAATAGTATGGAACCTAAGATTTGTGTGAATTTTTATGTTCTTAGATACAGCCAAGAAGATTTTGGAAGAAGTTGCACTCTAGGCAAGACAATACTACTAGAGTGTATCAGCTTTATCAGGAGTACTTCAATCTGTAGCGGGGTAATCAAAGTCTTGAGGAATACTATGCTAGCATGAGGAATCTTCGTAATGAGTTGAATGTGTACCATCCCCTCACTTCTGATGTTAAGATTCAGCAACAACAGAGAGAGCAACTCAATGTAACCAGATTTTTAGTAGGGCTGAAACTTGAATATGAACCAGTGAGAGCATAGATACTAGGTAGGTCTGCTCTTCCCTCTCTAGAAGAGGTGTTTGCCCGTCTTCGAAGGATCTCTGTTGGACCTACAAAGAACTCTAATATCTCTTGATAGGTCTGCCTTTGCAGTGATGAGAGGGAGGAGGTCATGGAATCAGAGGTGGAGCTCGAGGAGTTCAGCCCGGTCGTGGTGGTAGTGGTGGACCCTTGTATAGTCATGGTGGTGGATCCGTGTATAGTCGTGGTGGTGGACATATTGGAGGCCGAGATTCAAGAGGAGCTCGTGGCAGAGGACATAGTAATGGCCCGAGGAGGTGTACACATTGTGGTTATGGAAAGACACTATCAATTTTTGTTATGATTTACATGGCCCACCTTCAATTTGGGCAAATCATGCAGTGGCTAGATATGATAGTTTAAGATAGGATATTCAGCAAACTGATTAGATGCCTTCTACATCTATGGATGCCTCTGGAAAGGAGATGATGAGTGTCCCACGTGATGAGTATGAGCGTTTATCTAGGCCACATCTCAACGGAATACAACTACCCTAGCACATTCAGGTATGGCTTGTCTAGCATCCAAACCCTCCCAATGGATTATCAACTCTGGAGTTTTCGATTATATGATTGGGACTCCAAGTGTGTTTTCCTCTCTTTCTCAGTGCTCCACATCATACTTTGTTACCCTTGCTAATGGTTCCACATCTTCCATATGTGGTGTTGATAATATTGACATAGATTCTTTATCCCCGTCCTCAGTTTTGTATGTTCCCAAATTTCCTTTTAATCTCATGTGTATTAGTAAGTTGACCAAGTCTCTTAATTGATCCATCACCTTTTACACTTATTCATGTGTTTTTTATCACAAGACGGGGATGAAGATTGGTGGAAGGCATGAAGCTAGTGGACTGTATTATCTTGATGGTGGTGGTGGTTCATCAACGGCTCTTCAAACATCTCTTTCTCCTTTTCAGTGGCATTGTAGACTTGGTCATCCATTGCTTAAAGCACTTAAGTTACTTGTTCCATCCTTGAGTTGTCTTTCTGTTTTGGATTGTGAGTCATGTCAGTTAGGGAAACATCATCATGTTCCCTTTAGTCCTAAGGTTGATAATTGTATATCGAGTCCTTTACTCATTTTTCTATAATTCAGTCAAACATTTGGGGTCCAAATAAAAATAGTGTCATACAATGGTTATAAATACTTAGCAATTTTTGTTGATGATTATTCAAGGATGATGGGCTTTATCTTATGAAGTAAAGGAGTGAATTGTTTTCCATTTTCAAAAAATTTTATGCTGAAACCCGCAATCAATTTGGTGTACACATTAAGATTCTTCGTTCTAAAAATGGTTCAAAATACTTTTATACACCATTTCAGGAGTATTTGGAACAACATGGCATTATCCATCAGACCTCATGTACCCACACCCCACAGCAAAATGGGGTGGCTGAGAGAAAGAACTACCATCTTTTGGAAACTACTTGGTCCCTTTTGCACCATATGAATGTACCAAAACGTTTTTGGAGTGATGTTGTGCTTACATCTTGCTTCCTTATTAACCAGATGCCCACACCCATCCTTGAAGGTCATTCTCCTTTCACCATTTTGTTTCCTACCTTGTCTCTGTATTCTCTTACTGCCTGGGTTTTTGGGTGTGTGCTTTGTCCATAATCTTGGGCCTAAAATGGACAAATTAGATACATGACCCACTAAGTGTATCTTCCTTGGCTATTCCCGGACCAAGAAAGGGTATAAGTGTTATAACCCCAATTCCAAACGTTCATTTGTGTGTCCTAATGTTACTTTCTTCGAGTATGTTCCATTTTTTTTTTCTGGGTCAGGTGATGTTTCTTCTTCTCAACCTCCTCTTCTAATTCCCGTTGAGGACCCCATTCTTCTTGTTCCAGTTGTGACTAAGTCTTCGCCTCCAATGCAGCTTCCTATTGAACGGTCACCCATCTACCAAGTGTATACACATCGACATGTACCAACTCCCTCCTCTAGCTTCTTCACCGTTGACAGATCCAGTAGTTCCAACGCCAGCCCCGCCCCCTGTTTCGAACCTTGATCTTCCTATTGCCTTGCAAAAAGGTAAATGCAGTTGCACACTTCATCCTATTTCAAATCATGTTTCTATATCTCACCTTTTCTACTTTCCATCGCCAGTTTGTTTCTATGTTGTCTTTTATTTCTACTCCTACGGATGTTTAGAAAGCCCTTGCCTCTCCAGGGTGGCGCCATGGAATGGAAGAAGAACTCTCAGCTTTGGCTCAACCATACGTGGGAGCTCACCACGTTCCCTCCTTCTAAGCATGTTGTAGGTTGTAAGTGGGTTTACACTGTTAAGTATTTACTTGATGGTAGTGTAGAGTGGTTGAAAGCTTGACCGGTTGCCAAAGGTTATTCCCAAATGTATGGTATTGACTACACCGAGACCTCTCTTGTTGCTAAAATTGGTTCAGTTCATGTCTTGATATCTCTAGCTGCTATGTATGATTGGCTCTATTTCAACTTGGCATCAAGAATACCTTTTTACATGGTGATCTCCTTGAGAAAGCCATTTATGAACTTAAATAGTCCCCTCATGCATGATTTGGTAGATTCAGTGAAGTGGTAAAGAAGTTTGGCAGGAAACCATGTTAAGTTGATCACTCAGTATTTAACTATGATTCAAGTGCTGGAAAGATTTTACCGATGGTATATGTAGATGACATTGTTATTACTGGTAGTGACAAGTTGGGGATTGATAGGCTAAAGACCTTTCTGCAGGATCACTTCTAAACAAAAGACCTTGGTAAATTGAAATATTTCTTGGGGATAGAAGTAGCAAGGTCTAAGCAAGGTATTAATCTATGTCAAAGGAAGTATGTCCTTGAATTATTGAAGGAGACAGGATTGTAAGGTGCCAAACCAGTTGAAACACCCATGGAACCAAATACCAAGTTGAGTAGTGGTGCAGGTTAGGTAAGTTAAACTACCTAACCATTACTCGGCCAGATATTTCATTGCATTTAGTGTGGTGAGTCAGTTTATGCAGAATCCTCGGGTTCCACATTGGGATGTAGTTCTAAGGATTGTACGGTATTTGAAGGGAGCTCTTGGTCGTGGGTCGTTATACAAGAGTGGAGGAAGTCTTGAAATAGAGGGATACATTGATGTTGATTGGGCCGATTCTGTATCTAACAGAAGGTCCTCTTATCCAATTACACCATTTATCCCTAAATCCACGTCTTCTTGACATCTCCAGCAGGAAACTCCAATCCACTAAGTCATAGGCTTTCTCCAAGTCCAGTTTGCAAACAAATCATTTCCTTCCCAATCTCCTTATCTCTTCCACACTCTCGTTTGCAATAAGGATCTGATCTGTAATTTGTCTATCCTGTATAAAGGCTCCTTGTGCTTGGCTAACGAGAGAGGGGAGAACTGCTTTGATCCTTCTAGAGAGCACTTTTGTCAGAATCTTATAGATGCTTGTCACTAAGCTAATTGGCCGAAAATTTTTGGGGTGTCTGGCATCATTCTTTTTGGAAATTAAGGCTATAAAGGTGGCATTGATTCCAAGACTCACAAAATGTTTATCCTCAAATTCTCTAAATACTCCAATTAAGTCTTCTTTGACTATGTCCCAACAGTCCTGATAAAATGCCATCGTAAATCCGTCAGGACCCGGTGCCTTAGCCCTATCCATAGAAAAAACAGCTTGTTTAATTTCCTCTTCCTCAATCATTCTTTCCAACCATCCCTTATCTGTTTGGTTCAAAGTTGGCCAATTCTCCTCCCCTACTATTAACTGATTCTCTAAGGGTCTTTGAAAGATGGATTTGAAGTGATCCACAATCCTACTGGCAATCTCCTCTTGAGAGGTTATCTCCACACCATCAACCTCAATCTTTAGTATCAAATTTTTCCTCCTTCTCCCATTAGCCAAAGCATGAAAGAATTTGGTATTCCCATCCCCTTCCTTGATCCACTTATGTCTGGATTTTTGTCTCCAAGAGATCTCCTCCCTCAACAAAGTCTCCTCTAACTCCTTTTTCAATTTCCTCCTCATTTCTCTGTCTTGCTCATCCATCATCCCTTGGGATTCTTTTGCATCTAACTCCTCAATCTGAACCAATAATCTAGTTTTTACCTCCTCCACTCTTCCAAATTGATCCTTATTCCATTCTTTTATTTTGCCTCTCAACCTTTTTAATTTTTTGTGGAATCTAACCCCATCCCATTTCACTTCTCTCATCTCTTCACTCCACCATTCCTTAGCCTTAGGCAAGAAGTCCGAGTGTGTCAGCCACATATTTTCAAACTTGAATGGTCTAGGTCCATTACCAAGAGGTTCTTGTCCTACTTCTATAGGGTAGTGATCAGAGGTTATCCTAGATAGAGCCTTAGCCACCAAACCTCTCTAGTGGCTCTCCCAACCCTCATTAAATAGGAATCTATCAAGCTTTGAGCAGGTTGGGTTTTCTTGGAAGTTGGACCAAGTGTAGGTAGCCTGTAGTAAAGGAAGCTCTCGTAGCTCACAGGAATTTATGAAGATCTGCATTAAGAGCCTCCTAATTCGATTAGGAGTGGTTATCCTTAAGGCTAAGAAAAAAGAGGAGATCGAAATCTGCTTCAGATCACTCTACTCTTGTTGCCCCAGAAACCCTAGTTCATTCTCCACCTTGTAGCTAATCTTGATCAGTCTTGATTTCTGATTTTTTGCAAGAAAACATCAGAAAATTTCATGCTCACCTCCCTTGTTCGATCCAAGGTGTTGGATCACAGTTTTGCTAAAACCTGTGTTGTTGAACCGGCTTCAATTCAAGTTGTGCCATCTTCAGTGGAAGCTGGTTTTGGTATTCTCTTTGGGCATGAACTACCACTTTGGGAGCTACACTTGTGGATTCCGTATCAGGTATTTCTCTCCCTTTCTGTTGGTTTCAAATCTGGTCCAATTTCGGTGCAAGAACAATCCTAGAAAAAGCAATTTTTCTAAAACTGGGAATACGATTCCCGGAAGGGTAAAAAGAAAATTTTTGAAATTTCGCCCAGCCATCTGGCATGGTTCGGCCATCCATATGATGGATTTCACCTTCCTTCAGTTATTAACCATGGTTGGTCCCCACCAACTCACAACTTCATTAAGCTGAACTTTGATGGAAGTAGTGCAAGCAACCCAAGTCCCTCAGGTATTGGTGGTTCTTCAGGAACAAGATGGGCAACATCATTGGTCTATTCTTAGGGCCAATTGATGTTGGGGATTCATTGAGGGATGAGATGTTGGGTTTGATGGAAGGAGTACAAAGAGCAAAGGAGATGAACATCAACAAGTTGATTATTGAAGGATATTCAAAATTGGTGGTGGGTTAGCTACAAAAGGAAGAAGCCGGATTATTGAGTTATAGTAATGAAAGGAAGAAAGTTAAATGGTTGATACGAAGCATGGATGTGAGATTTAATTGGGTCAAAAGAACAGCTAATGGCTTTGCCAATGTCTTGGCAAAACAAGGGGTGGGAAGAAATCAGTTATTTTGGGCTCAATTGTAACTTCTTCATTAAATTTGGGCAGAGTTAAGAGATTTTATCTCTCCCTCTTTGTATTCTATTTTCTGGTTTAATGAAATCTGTAGTTATTGATCAAAAAAATTACTTTTGCTATCAACACAGATTTTGGAAACTGGTAAAAAGTAAATAGGTAAGATAAGATGGATTTGATTAGGTTAATTCCGCATCTTAAACAGATAGTTCCTTCCCAAGTGGTAAGCTTCTTACTTTCTTAGTTACCCTTCCCACCACTGGATTTCAAAAGCACCATCATGATCTTTCATAAATGTGAAGAAAATCAGGGTACTCATGCTCATTTATTCCACAGTGAACACAATGAAGATAGCCCTAGATTTTAACATGAGAATCAAATAGGCAGTTAGACCCAATAAAATCGAAGGTAAAATCAACAAACAGAACCTTTTACATCAAAAGTCCACTCATAACTTCAAAATGGAAGCCAACTATGTTCACCATTGTGGAGTGTGGACTAATGAAAATGGACAATGACGTTCTTACTTTATATATAACTAGAGCAGGTTTCTGGAATGGAACACTTTTTGTAACATCAATTATGGATAACAAAAAAGTCAATATCAGAAAAAGGGAGGATAAAAAGAACTGACTGCTGAGAAAAATGCATCTGTATGGTAGGAACAGAAACATTAAAATCCACTTACACAGAAACCAGAAGCAGATGAGCTAAAAGAGGATTAGTAATTAAGTGTATAAACCATGGCATAGAACCAGTACATTGAATTTTTTTCATCTATGCTAAAACAACCACACACATTCCTATGCTAAAACAACCACACACATTAGATTCAAGTCATATCAACACTCTAACCTGTGGTACAGCTCCCTGAATGCCAACAGTGTTCGATGACAAGGGGGGCGTGTTCTTTTGATACATTCCTGCAAAAGAAATGCACACCACAAAAGCAACAAAGTTACACTAGAATTATAGAAAATATTCAGAAATTTGTAACAACAGGAAGATAGAAACTGCTTACCAGAAGCATCAGCGAAACCCTGTGTACCATCTCCAGCAGTAAGCACATCTACAAGATGTAAGGGAAGGGCAGAAGAAATGTGCCTCTGATCTCCAGGTATTCGTAATCCTGAATGTGTAAGATCCTTTAAGATTAGTAATACGGTTATCAATCAGAAAAAATATTACTATGCACTTTGCATTTTGTGACAATGTTTAGCCCTTCAAGCAGTAGAAGTGACTTCTATTGGAACTGAATTATTTGAACTCAGTTCCATTGCTTTCAAGGTTTGTAAAGTTGTTTAGAGGGAAATGGTTAAACCATAGGCCTCAATAAGTTGAGGTCTATACAAGGTTGAAAAGGGAGGTTTGGCTTTGATGGTGAAAAGTGGAGGCATTAAAGAAAGGGTGGTAAAGGAGGAGAGAACTCATAAAATGGTGAAAACTTTTCATTGAAGAGAACTAGGGCAGAAGCTGAGTAAGAAGGAAGAAATGATTGGTTGCAGGTGAGAGATAGCTGGAGTAGTTACATTCTTTGATCTTTTTGTTGCTTCTTCATCTTGTTAGTTTGCCTTAGGTTGTTTATTTCATTTTCTCTGGATGGGCTTGTATTATGCATACAAGAACATATAGGGACTATTTTGCAAATTGGCTTGTATAGTTGGTTGGATTTAGGTTTAGGTATAAATGTCTAATCACCCCATTAGTTCCACTCTCAGTGAGTCTCCTTGTATAGTTGGTTTGTCCATGGTTGTTTATTTCATTTTCTTTTGGAAGCGAAAGATTCTCATGCAGCTAGCTAGGACTGAATCTGGGACAAGGACAGCCTCCATAGCACAAAAAGTATGATCATATGATCTCTGCCACTCCACAATGACTGAATAAGTGCCACACATCTTTACATCTTTTTTACATGAAAAACAAACTTGCCATGTAAAAACATCTAAACTTTAGGAGATAAATTGTCAAAAAACTATCGAATTCCACTCTTTAGAGAGATTTCATTTCCTCATACTCCTTCGACTTGAAACTGCTCCACCCAAAAGGGCCATTACCGAACATTGTTCACAGCCATCCAGGGTCTTGGGAGGGGTGGACTAGATACAAACCAAACCTTGCATTTTTTTTTGTTTTTTTGCAAAAAGTGGCCACTCAAGACTAAAACCCCTTTTTAACTATAACTGAAACTTTCATTAATTAAAGTGATAAAGAAAGAGTACAATACAAATGGAGATAAAAACGGCTAATCTCCAAAATTGAAAATCTTTACAATTGATCTGAAAACAACTGATTTCTCCCAGCCCCTTGTTTTGCCAAGTAGCCAGCCATGCTGTTAGCTGCCCTTTGGACCGACTGGAATCTCACATCCATATCCCTAGAAAGTCTTTTAATTTTCTTTAGTTAATTATGATACTTCCAAGGCCATTCTGTTTACTTTGTAGCCAATTGATCACCAATTGAGAATCACCTTCTACAACTAGCCTGTGCAGACCCAATTCCTTTGCTTTGACTACCCCTTCCACAACTGCAATTAATTCTGCCCTCAAGGAATCCCCATCACCAACCAGACCCAAGAAAAGTGCCACCACATGACCAAGATCATTCCTACAGCATAGTTGTCAAGGCGACGCTTAGGAGACAAGGCACCCTTGGGGTCTCGCCTCACCTAATCGCCAAGCAGTTTTCTATAGTGTATTATAACAAACTTTTATAGTCCTACTTTTTTGAGGTTATAATTATAAAATAGACATTTTTAAACTAAAATACTCATTTTGTGTGTGTGTGTGTATATACTAATTTCTTTTTGTTATTTTCTAATTTGTTAAGGTTTAATCAACACTAACATTGCTAAATGCTGTATTGAACCCTCAAAGACTTCAAAACCTGAACTAATAAGTAAGAAAGAACATAAAATGTTGTCCAATCAACACATTTTCTTCTTTTTCTTTACTAATTTTGTGTTTTTATACTTCTTTTCCTATAACAGAAATAGGGGTTCAGCCCCTACATTTTTTTAATTTTCTTTTCTTTCTTCTTTTTCTTCCCATGAATATGTTGGAATATGTTGATTTTCTATACTTAAAAATGAAATTTATACTTTTCTTATGAAAATTATGGATATTTATTAAGAAAATATGATTATGGAACCTTGGGAAGTACCCCAGGATACACCCCCCCTGCTGCCATCAAAATTCAATTTTGTGAATCCCTCAGTCAGTGGTTTCCAGGACACACCACTTCTAGGTTTCACTGCTGAAGAGCTAGCCGCCCCCAACCACTTTCTAAGTAGGTCTTCCACCAAAAAGTCTGAGAACAACTCTAGAGGCTTCAGCCAGTGAATGACTCTGATGGTTATGACTTATGCATTCTATTAAGACATCCTTACTTCTCTCTTTCTCAAGAAATATTCTTGCATTTCTCTCCTCCCAAATAGTCCAAGTTACAGCAGCTCTAAGGCTTCTCTGTATGATTCTATGCCTCCTTTTCAAACAGACAAATGAATTGGAAGCAATGGACACTTGAAATGTTGGAACTTGGAAGGAAGAACCCACCTACTCAAACCCATTTTCAAACACTTGTCACCTAAGATTTTACCATTGCACCAAGCAACACCTTTGAAACTGCTCCACCTGATTTCTAATAATTACATCATAAAACAACTTTTAACAGTAAACCACCTATCTAGGCATTGATTCCACCATCTAGGACCCAATGAATAATGGATATTTGTTGGCTACAGCATACTAAGAAGATTAATGTATTCCTCCAATTCTATATCAAACAAAGGTATTCTAGAAATTGGACACCATACAACATGCTTACCTCATATTTCTAGACATTGACTAGCCATAATGGTCTTGTAGAACGGTGGGAATGAGTGGAGAGCATCCACAGAATTGGCAAAGTGCACTCAAGGAATGGAATCAAGGAGTATCCCGATGAAACCAGTGACTCCAATAATATGTGGGATGTTCCAAAATTTGAACCCTGGTCACCCAGGTTGCAATAGAGCAACCCAGTAGATAGATAGATAGATAGTTTTGCCATCAAGAGAGAAAGGACAACTGAATTCATAAACTCCAAGAATTGCAAAAAAAATCAATTTCATATAAACTTCATTCTTTCATTAATTTCAATAAAAGAACATAATCATTTATAGGGACAAGAAACCCTGATCTTACATGCCACTAAAGTTACCTAATAAAAATAAATAAATAGTAGAAAATATCTTCTAGCGTATTCTTATTCTTCTGGTACCTCTTCTGATACTAAGATTGGGCTCAAATAGACTAAATTAAGAGGCATATTGGCCTTAAATGAGGGAAATGGCTCCAAAAGTGAGAGCTTAGGGACCAAGAGAAATGGCTGGGTCTATTCATTTGGTTTGGGCTTGGAATGAAGAGATTGGGAAAGAAAGGTTGGGTTTGCAAACTTGGATTAGGAAAAGCATAATGTTGGGAGTTTTTGGATTGGATAAGAGTAATTTTGGTAAGAGATGGAGGTGGGTTAACAGTTGTGTGGGATCTGTGAACTATTCACTTTTAGTTAGTGCAACTCCAAAGGAGTTATTCCCCAATGTTGTAACAAGAATATGAATCTCAGGGAGGGTTAAGAGATTTTACCCCTCCCTCATTTCTATTGTACTTTCTGCTTTTTACTTTTAATAAAATTTCTGTTAATTATCCCAAAAGAAAAGATTTATTCCTACTAGGTGAGAAATTAGACAAGGTGACATACTTTCTCCTTTTCAATTTATCCTATTAGCAGATGTGCCAAGCCACCTCATATCCAAAGCAAATTCTAGGAGTCTCCTTAGAAGTTTTAGGGTGTGGAGAGAACAAGTTAGAGCTTCCCATCTACAGTTTGCTATTGACATTATTGTTCTTTGTGAAAACTCTAGTGATGGTGCAATGGGGAACCTCGAGAAATTGTAATATGGAGTGGAAAAAAACAACCCAAACATCCAACAAGTTTGGAAGAAGGGAACCAATACAATAGAAGAGCCAAAGGCTGACAAAACTTGTACTCTGTTATTCAAAACAGAGATACAGCTTCAATCCCATAACTGGCATCCCCCAAGCCAACTCCTCTCTATTCATCCAAGCCCTTTCTAAAGAATCAGCAAGGTTTTTGGTATAATACACAGCTTACTTGTATTTATTGTTTTTTTATCAACATACTTGTATTTATTCTTTCTCATTTTCTTTCTAGAAGTTTAAGAATTTTGATGTACTTCCGTTTTTCTCATAATGGAGTGCATCACATATGACTTCGCTTAGCTCCTAGAAGTCCATGCCATCTCAAGTGTTTCTCACTGTTAACTTCATGTACTAAAGTATAAATTTTGGGAATAATGGAAATCAAAGAACTGATAAAATCCTCCTCATGACAGCAGGTATAGCAACTCAATGATTAACAGCAGAATAAAACCAATTACTAAACAGCACACGACTTTGACCAGGCTCAGTTGTAAGTGTTATCTTGTTGTGTTGTGAGAGGCTGCATCTTGCACCTCTCCAAGGGATGCATGTGATGCTTGGTTATTCCAGATCTTAATAAAACCATTAACTAATCAAAAAATACAGCACATGATTTTGACTTGAATCTTCTTGTAATGACAAAGAAAACAAAACACTAAAGGCTGACTTGATATGAAGATGAAAATATTGATTGAGTAGGAACTAAATGAACGAACAGTGAGAGAAACACCTTCACCATAATTTACAGCAGCACGAAGTAAAGACTCTTGCTCTTGAATTTTTGCAGCTTGAACTTTGTCTAAAGTTGGAACAATTGTGGGCCCTTGACGAGTGCCCAGACCATAGGCTTTGCGAGTATCAGCAATGACCTTTTCAGCACTTTCACAGGCTGCTCCAATCATGTCAATTCTCTTCTGTAAAATAGAAGAAAGAACATGGCTGAGATAAACAAAGAAAAAGAAACTTGGGGTTTTAACATGACTTCAAAACACCTTTAGCGTTTCAATTTGTGTGGGTATTGGAAGGTTTTGCATCCCATGTAGTAATTGCTCTCTCTTGGAGTTGTCCTCTGCTTCCATCTCAGGCAATAGCTTTGATGACAACATCACGGGAAGAACTGTAACCAAAATATTCCATTATAAAAAACTTGTAAGAATCTGTATTTAATGAATGTATTTTTGTTACCTATAAAAAACTAGTAAGATGTTACTAAAAACACTACATGTAATTGACAAAAACAGAATTAGGAACTTCCTAGCAAACCTAAGAAAATCACTTTCACATGACAAAATAAACAATAAATGAGGAACTATAACATAGATGGTCTGAGCGATTTATAAAAAGAATCTGGGAAAGGTCAATCACACCCTCAGGCATTTGTACACAATAAAAAAAATGAATAAATAGTCCTAAATTATGTAGAAGAATGAGAATTTGTGTGTCAATGGAAGAATTGCACTCAACAACACCACAACCATAATTACAGTGTTCAAAGCCCCAACCTTGAGCTTAGAAATTAGTACAATTTGACAGTTTATTCATCTTTTTGTACTTCATTCTTATTTGTTTACTAATATCGGCATATATGTATTAATCCACACAAAACAAGTGAAAAAATAACAGAAAAAAAAAAACAAATCCTACATCAATGGGAGAGGAAATCAATCCGTGATTGGGAAACAAATCAGAAAAGGATACAACCCTTAAACATAGTTGTCAACGTGACGCCTAGCAAGAAGGCACCCATGGAGAGTTTATATACTAGTTTCTTTTTACTATTTTCCAATTTTTTTGGGTTCAATCAAGATACATGTTGGTTCATGCTGTCTTGAACCCTCAAAGACTTAAACCTGAACCAATAAGAAAGGAAGAACTTAAAAATTGGTCCAATCAAAATATTCTTCTTTCACCTTTTCTTTTCTTCTTTTCTATGACAAAAACTGGGGCTCAGCCCCTATATTTCTGGAGCTTCATTTCTTTCTTCTTTTTCTTCTCATGAATATCTTCATTTTCTAGTGAAATATGGTTGCTAGGAACCTACGCTAGGATTCATGGTTTGTGTTAAAAAAAGGCGTAGGTACCTCCTATCGCCTAGCCTCGCTTTGGCACCTAGAAAACCATGCCCTTGAAGCACTGGCCTCTCTCACTCTCTCTCAACCATAAATTCGACAGTGTTTTAAAAGCACAAGGAGTGATTTGCACCCAAGGTGCAAGGCGCAAGGTGAGGCGCACGCCTTTTTTGAAGCAAGGGGCAAAAACACAAAAACAAATGCCAAAAAATATTAAACATAATATTAATAAAAAATATAAACTTAAGTTTCAAAACAAATGTTTTGAAAAACCTATTATCTAAAATTAAAATACATAAACATAACATGTAAAGCATATTAGAATGAAAATTTAAAAATAAAATCAAACATATAACACATTTTCAAGCATTTATCCCACAATCTCTTTTTTTTCCTCAATTGCATTACTTCAAGAAGCTAATGTGATGTAAACCATATTGCTTTCCTAATTCTACAAGCCGCCTTTGTACCAAGCCCCTCAAGGCAAGCCCAAACAAGTCCATGTTAGGGCTTAAATAAGAAGACACAACCATCCCAAAATTACAAATAGACCACTTTTACTTTCATAAATACAGAAAAGTCCCCATATCTTTAACAATATTACAAAAACACCTCTATAACCCCCAATATCCTCCCTCAAAGAAAACTGAAGAATATAATCCTATCTTCCACACCCTCCCTCAAACTCAAGATGGGAAACCAATCTTGAATTTTCCAAGTTGAATGTTGAAGCAGACTCCTTGAAAGGAAGCATTTTGGAGGAAGATTGGGGGAGCGGTGCAGGATGTGGATGAAGGGTTGCTTAAGCTCAGTGCAGTACACAATCATGATTAATGGTGTGGCTAAAGATTACTTTCCAATGAAAAGAGGTTTGAACAAGGGGATCCCCTTTCTCCCTTCCTTTTCACTTTAATTGTTGATGTTCTAAGTAAGATGATCTTGGAGGCTGACTAGAGCAACCTATTTAGAGGATGGAGGATAGGAAGACCTGAGGTGACAGCCACACATTTGCGGATTGCAAATGGCATCATGTTATTCTATGAGGGAGGTAATCAAGAGAACATAAGAAGTCTGTGAGAGCTCATTAATTCCTTTGAATCGGTCTCCAAACTGAAGACAAATTGGGGAAAGAGTTGTATAGCAGGGATTAACACGGAAGATGAAAGTATGAGAGAGCTAGTTGAGATTCTGGGGTGTGAAGTTAAACAATGGCCATTGGAGCATTTAGGTCTACCATTGGGAGGGAATCCAAGGTCAGAAGTTTTTTGGAAGCCAATGGTGGAAAGGTTTATAAAGAAGTTGGCCCTGTGGAAGAGGAATTACTTATCTATAGGTGTGAGAATAACCCTGACTAGAGCAACCTTAGCAAAACCTACCAATCTACTTACTGTCCACCTTTAGAATTCTAGCTAGGGTGGAGATAAGGAACTCTAAAAACATACAGCTAATGAACTAAATGAGGGAGAAACCAGTATTATGGTGAAGGTGGAACATTGGGTGAAGTCACTGAATTTATTCTCAGACTTTACCCATGATGATATATAGGGAGTGGGGCACAGTTGCAGCCTCATCATTTCAAGAATCTGGGACCCACCTGAGAATGGCTTCCTTAAACTTAACTTTGATGGCAGCAGCTTTGGTAATTCAGGTCCTTCTGGAATAGGAGGGTTAATAAGGGATCAAAATGGGGTAATATTGGGCTTGTTTTCAGGGCTGCTTGAGGTAGGGGATTCAACAACAGGTCTTTCCTTTTAAGGAAATTTGGTTCAGGCCAATTCCCCCAAAGGTTATGGCCTTCTGCTGGGAAGTGTACTATGGGAAAGTAAACACTTCAGAAAGCCTGCAAAAGAGAAGACCCTTCCTTTGTATTTCTCCCAACTGGTGTTAGCCTCTATAGAGCTCACGGGAGGACTGTTACCATCTATTCATTTCCTGTCCACTCTCTACAGAATTGTGGGTTTGGCTTCTCTCTTTGTTTGGGTGTAGTTGGAGCTTGCTAGCAGAAGTACAGTTGATCTTTGAACAATCTACCTTCAGCTGGCCTACAAAAGGAGGAAGATCAATGTAGAGATGTGCTAGAACAGCCTTGATTTGGACAATATGCAAAGAAAGGAATGATAGAATATTTCAAGAGAAGGAAAGAAATAACCAGAAATTAAAAGGATGTGTATTGACCAAGGCAAAACAATGGTTGAAGACTTTGGACCTGTTCCATCAGTTCTCCTTTAATGACTTTTGGAGAACTGGTTGGCAATAGCGAGGTGATCTTCCATCAAGAACAGGGTAGTCCCAAGGTGGTGTCCTCCGGCTGAAGGCTTACTGAAACTGAAACTTCGATGGTAGCAGCTTGGGCAATCCAGGGCCATCTGGAATGGGGGGGTGAGGAACGAGCTTGGAGAGGTTGTTCTATTGTAGTCGGGTCCTTTAGGACTTGGTGACTCTGTTAGGGCAGAAAAGCTAGCTGCTGTACAAGGGGTGCAGTTTGCAAACCAAATGGGGGTACAGCAACTAATTATTGAGGGGGACTCAAAGGTGGCGGTGGGCTGGTTAAGGAAACCTGATGAGACTGGTGCTATAAGAATGAAGTTAAGAAGATTAAATGGCTAACAAGGAATATGTCAGTGTCTATAAAGTGGGTGGGAAGATATCTGGCCTGAGTAAGAAAGGGAAGCTGGTCTGGAAAACAATTCCTGCAGTCATCCTAGTTTCTCTGTGGTCTGAAAGGAATAGCCAAGTGTTCTATAACAAAGCCATAGCTCCTGAAGATCTGTTAAAGATTGCAGTCAACAGACTTGCTTCCTGGTTATCTGTTGTTTCAGATTTTAAAAACCAGAATGTGTTCCTGCTTCTTGAATCTCACTCTATTTGGGTTCTGTAAGTTGTTTGTCTTCCCAGTGTTTTCTACTGGGTTGCTGTTGTAACTCTTTCCTCTTTATCAATAAAATTTTTACCTTACCTTTTCAAAAAAAAAGTGGGTGGTAAGATCAGCAAATGCTTTGGCTGATGTGTTAGCCAAGCAAAGGGAAAATAGGGAAGAATTGTTTTGGGCTCAGATGTGATTCCAGTAATCTTTTCCTAATTTCTTTGTATTATGTCAGGAAAGGCTGCAGCTTGCGCCTCCCTAAGGGATCTTGTATGAGATTGTAATCCTGAATCAGTTTCTGTTTTAATAAAATTCCATTATTGTTCATCAAAAAAAAAAACAACAGCTGAATTGAAGGCAGTGATTATTGATCAAAAAAAGAGAATTGAAGGCAGTGATTTTGGGGGTACAAAAGGCCAAGGAATTAGGTATGAATAAGTTGATAGTTGAAGGAGATTCAAAAGTAACTGTAAGCTGGCTGAAACAAAATGAAAAGACTCCATGGAGCTTCAGGAATGAAATCAAAAAGTTTAGGAGACTTTCAAGGGATATACAATTGGTTTTTCAATGGACCCCAAGGTCAGCCAACAGTCTAACAGATCACTTAGCAAAGCAAGGGGTTAGCAGAGAGCAGTGTTTTTTGGGCTAAGTTTTAAAGTTCAAAAGATAAAGTTTTTTTCTGTTCTTTCTGCTTTTTGTTAAGTTTGTTTGGAGGGTAGCCAAGGCTACCTAAAAGTTGTAATGTTCCTCTCTTAATTAAAATTTTTCTGTTGTGGATAAAAAAAATGAAGGAGAAACCAGTTTGGTAGTCTTGGGGCTATTGCTGTAATCTTTCAGAAGTTTTTTAGTCAATAATAGTTTTCCTAATTACACTGATTTTTTTTCCTAATGGCTTAAGAGTTATGTTAGTGAGTCAAAATTATATTACTAAGCTAGAATTTTAGTCATAAAGCAAGCAGAATTTCCCTTCTTCCTAGTATTAAGTTAATTAGGATCTGTCTTACGCCAAAGTCCTCTTCACTTACCACTATTCCTAATTAGTTCTCGGTGGTACTTTTTTTCTTTTTTATCAATAACATCAACTTCATTAAATTAAGAGAATAGAGGGAAAAGAATACAAATGGAGATAAAATAACTTAGCTCCCCAAAATTAAAAACTAGCCCAAAAAACAGCCTCCCTATTCACTCCTTGCTTGGCCAACCCATCCGCAAATGAGTTGGCACTCCTCTTCACCCAGCTGTACTGAATCTCAATGTCCCTACCCAGCCATAAGAACTGTTTTTTCTCATTGTTAAAGTTCCACAAACCACTGTCCTCTGTCTTCAACCAATTAACCACCACCTTTGAGTCACCTTCCAGAATCAAACGGCTAATATTTAGATCTTTTGCTCTTCGAATTCCTTCAAGCGCTGCAAGGATCTCAGCCCTAAGAGAGTCACCTTCTCCAATAGGGCCAGAGAATAAAGCAATAACAATCCCTTCCTCATTCCTGAAGACTCCTCCAATCCCAGAGGGCCCTAGATTCCTTACACTGCTGCCATCAAAATTCAGCTTTATAAAGCCCGAGGGGGGAGGGGACCAGGACGGACAAAGAGTCCTCTTGCATCTAGCAGTGAAAGCAATCTCTTTCCAGTTTCTTAGTAAGTCATCCATAGGACTTGCGTTCTCGGTGGTACTTCTTGGTTTTTAAGTAGGAAAACTAGGGAAAAGTCTTACCAACCATCCCCTCTTTGCCTACAAACATATGTAAAGCCCTCTCTTTTTAACATCAAATAATAAAATGTGAGTTTTCTACTTCAAATGTCAGAGTAATTCTAATTTTCATGATGGTTGTAAATCCTTCCGGAAGCCATTAGGTGTTGATTCCTAGGTTATCTTCTTTCCCTATTTGCAGGTCCATTTTGCATCAGTTTGTTAATAAAGTTATTAATCCTGCATCACAGTCTAACCCCTTGCCACAAAGGATGAGTATCTGATTCAACCAAAATACCTGAATAAGGCAAACATGGTAAAATATTATCAAATCCATATCATTAGATCATCTATGATGAACCTTCCCATTTCTCTCTGCTGCTACAGTGCTTGGATCTCCATTAGTGTAGTTCATGTGAAGAAAGATTCAGGTGATTATGTGTCATTATAGTGAGAAGGATGCGAAAAACATACTTGTTGCATTCTCTGCATTTATATTCTTTGGATGTACAACAAATGCCTTGGACACTTTCTTTATATCTTCAACAATGTTGTAAAGTTCAAGATTGACCATAGAAAATTGACCCAGAATATCTTGCCTGATGCACAAAACAAGATACATATTTAAACAAAGTTTTCTTCCAACAATAAAAGCGCATTGAATCTTCAAATTACACTGAATCAGGTAACAATACAAGTAATCTACTGGATATTCAACAAAACCATCCATATGTTCTTAGTCATCTGCAATCCAACAAAATAATACTCATTGACCTACACAGATGTATAGAAACCTCTCCACTTAGTTGATTGTGTGATCCTTGCTACACAACTTTCAGTAATGTAATGCGCTTCTTTTGGTATTTACTAATAAAATGAGAATAAATGGAGAATGTGTTCTGTGAGTTTTTATAACTTTGCAAAATTCAATTACAAACTAGCTTGGGCATTGAAGTTTATTCAAGTGAGAAAAAGCATATGTCATGTGAGATCAAATCTTATTTCTAGGACCAAGGATTGATAAAGAAAAAGGATGCAATAGGATCAGTTGAATTTTGAAATGGAGGTTCATCTCCATGGAAGGGTTATATGAAACTGATGCACACTGCATTCCCCCTATCAGATGAGTGGTCAACTTAAGAAGGTAGTTTTCGAATTGTGGAGATAACAAACATTGGAAAATGATGAAACCATTTGAATTCCTGGACAGATGTTTGATTGGAAGGTATTCAGGAATGAACCAACAAGAAGACTTTGTTGCGGATTGGATTTCACAAGAATGGCGTCTGGGGTATGATATCATGTTCAGGTAAAGGCAATTCGTCATCATCAAATCCTTATCCCAACTCTATGAGGTCAGCTACATGATTGCTGTTTGGTCATTCTGTTCTGTTTAGTGCCATATCCATTGTTAAATTATGAGCACTTAAATCCTTTCTCACTACTTCAACCTATGTCCTTTTTTTATCTCCCCCTAGCCCTTCTAGATATTTGTTTTTTCTTTCTTAGCAAAAGAGGATGCTTCATTTGTCCTTGATTGGGAATGGACTTGTCAGTGTCTTCCAAAGCTTCAGCTTAATAGGCAGTTGCCATCAGCGGGATGAATCAGAATGATAAGATTTCAAGGATGGTTTGGATATCTTTGCAGCAATCACCCTCCATGCTTCTTGCAATCAAACATTTAGAGAAACTGTCAATGCTTGTGGGCACTTCATACAAGCAGACAGTGAGAATATCAGTTGGAAATTCATTAAATATGCAAGGATACTGATAGAGATAGTTGAAATGAACTTTATTCAAATTACTGTCAATCTGATGTTTGCTGGGGAGAAGTATGAGTTAAGAACTATGGTTGAAGGTAAATAATCTTACCAGGTGGAACAAAGAGAAGATGAACAAACAGAAAAGCTGAATGTTGAACGTGACCAATGGAGTACAAACAGAACGTTTTTGTATTTCAAACTCAAAAGTGGGACATGCGGAGACTAATAAATTTAGGAATGCAGATAGAAGCTTTGGAAGAGTTAGAGATGTTGCTAGTGGCTAGAGAAAGGAAGTGGGCCTTATAAAGTGACAAAGTCTTATGCTGTTTCTCGAGAAGATGGATATAACTTTTTAGGCAGGATAAAAGGTCAGGTTCCAATTGGAGGATCGAGCTGGAAGATATATAAAAGACAAAAGGATGTAGCATAAAAGAGTTGAGTGAAGTGGCCGTGGGTTGGGAATTGAGTTAAGCAGATCAGGTCAATTGGGGAAAGTGATATATTGAAGGACAGGGGGATTGGAATTAGTTTATAGAAGAAGGCTTTATAGGAGAAGAGATATCCACAACAAGTCAGATGGCTTGTCTTATTTGATTGAGAAAATATAAAAGTAACTTTCGAAAGATGAAATCATGTTAGATTTGGGTTCTTACAAGATGGAGGATAACAATGTCTGGCTTGGGATTGGGGGGGCGGGTGGCACATGGAGATGAGATCTGCTTCAACAAGGGCAAGATTTCTTATGGGTTTGTAGAGAAAGGTGAATCAGATTCTAGACCTGAATTTCTGAATTATGACAAGGGAGGCAAGAATGTGATTTCTAAGACAAGGGATAAATTTCATGAAGAAGTACCGAGGACTCCAATGAACAGCATGTTAGAGGTTGATAGTACGGATTACAGCAATCAGTTGGCTGGAGAATCTGGCTGCAAATTAATAATACAGATGCTTAAAGAAGTGGTTCCATTTTTTGGTAGTAATCGAGAGAAGTACACACACAAAGGAACCAATCTTATGCTACTTCCTCGTGAAGAACCTTCCATCCAAAGCTGATGAAATTGGCATCCTAGCTTTGATGAAATGCTCCTCCCTTTTTTTTTCTTTTGATGATTAACAGTGAAAACACTTCATTAATATAAACAGTAGTGTACAAGGATTATGAGGGGTAATATCAATGTTTTCGAACTGCTGTTGACCCGGATGGTCAGACCATTCAGCCCGGGAACCGTCCAGGCAACCGGTTCCGTTTTACCCCAAACCTAGTCCCTGTCCAAAAACCGTTGAATTGGTCAACAACCCATTGGCCCGGGCAGTCGAACCGTCAACCTGCTCAACAGTTTTTGGCCATTTTTTATTTTTATTTTTTATTTTTTTGTTGGAACAGGCCATCCATTCGAACCGGATAGTCGAACCTTCAACCCAGAAACCGGTGGCCATAACAGTTCTGGTTTTGGGTCGGTTTTTAAAACCTTGGGTAATATCAATACTTTCGAACTGTCGTTGACCCGGAAGGTCAGACCGTTTGACCCGAGAACTGTCCAGGCAATTCGATCCGTTTTACCCCAAACCCGGTCCCTAGCCAAAAACCGTTGAACCGGTCAACAACCTGTTGACCTGGGCAGTCGAACCATCGCCCCGTTCAACGGTTTTTGTCTTTTTTTATTTTTTTATTTTCTGTTGGAACGGGCCATCCATTCAAACCGTCAAACCGTCGACCCGGGAACTAGTGGCCAGGACAATTCCGGTTCTGGGTTGGTTTTTAAAACCTTGGGTAATATTACCCCAAATAATACAAAATCACAGTTGAGCCCAAAACAGATGTTCCCTATCAACCCCTTGCCTAGCTAGAGAATTTGCTAGCCCATTTGCTTCCCTTGGAGCCCATTGACATATCACTATTTTTTTATAGATACATTGACAGATCACTATTATTCCCTTATTATCTTTTCTTACATGAGTTAATCAAATATTGTTAAAATCGGACCATAAGAATCAAATATTCTACACACCAATTTCCTGTATTGGTCCTTTCCTGATTGTATAAAGAGGTCCTCCTTTAGTCAAGGAGTTTCAGTGTTAATATGGAAAATGGAATAGTAGGTCCTTTACCCATCTACTGTAGGATTTTATCTCAGATTTGGTATTCAGAAAAGATATGAAGGGTTATAGAGGGTGGATCTAAAGATAATAGCAATAGGGGGAAGTCCAGAATAGAGAAATTCTATGAAGTCTCAGTCAGAAGACAAGTTGGGACATAAAGATGTCATTGCCCAAGGGGATGCTCAGTGCTTGACAATTACAGACAACAGGTTTAAAGTTTAAACCACAAAAGGAGTAATGAGAATGGATAAGAATTTAAGACCTGGGAGAAGAAGTAATGGGTAGAAGAATCATAATTCACTACATATTACAAAAGTTTTTTTCCCAATTGAGTGGTAACCTCTGTGTGGCTGATCATTGTACAAAGTTTAGGAGGGTTTACAAAAGAAAGGTATTGAAGGAGAACAATCAACTGGATAAAGTTGCTGAGGAGCTATACAAAGATTAGATTATTTCTCTTTCTAGTATCCCTTCAACCATCAATGTTGAAAGGGATAATTTAATCTTGTGAAGTTTGCTCAAGGATGGATAGAATTATGGTAAAAAACAAGGCATTGCTATGCAACCTTTTGTTCTTGTTACAAAATATTTGGAGATAATTCTTCAAAGCTGTCAGTAAGGATTTGCACTCAGGGATCAAAATATTGATTATCGAACATGACCTAACAGATGCATTTGGTAATGCATGGAAGAGATGCAGGATAAGGTCATGGACACAATTGGGGGGGGGAAGGTTGAAGATGATTTAGTAGTAGTAGACCAGGTGTTTAAAATAACAAGAAATTGGATCTTGATAGTGGTTGATGAATGTAGAGAACGCTGATGTAGTCCCCACTGCATTCGTATGACTGTAGTTAGCAGTTAGTCATTTTCAGTTTGTTAGTTGGTAGTTTATTTCAATTATAGTTATTAGTTTTCTTTTATTATTTTGCCATGTAAGCAGTAAGGATAATTCAGCCCTTTTACTTTCATTCGAATATTAATATAAATTGTAAGAGTGGGGCGGCTGTTGAAAGCTCTCTCTCTCTCTCTCTCTCTCTCTCTCTCTTTTGAATTCCCTTCTTTGAGTTCTTCTTCTCCTCTTCTCTTCTCTTTTTCAATCTTTGTTTGTTAATTTCTCATTAAACCTAGGACAGATTGTAGTCCTATTCGACTACTTGGTATCAGAGCCAACCTAGGAGTTCTTATGCTAGTCTAATCAGGCTGACTACATGATAACCTCCTAGGTTTGGAAGTTTCAGCAGAAAGAAAGTCATTGGCTGATTCCTGGAGGTTGCTGGTAGTGCGAGGCTGCTACTAAAGAGATTCTAGAGTCTTGGAGAGATCCAGTGATCTGGAAGAATCAGAAGCAGGTTCGAATCCTCAAGATTAGGGTTCAGATATCAGTTTGAAGGTGGTGGCCAGAGTTTTTTCATGAAGTTGTTTTTCTTGAGATCAAGCTAAAAAAAGATTATTTTTGCTTATTCTGAAAGGTGTGGTTGGGAAATCTCCTCTCTTATCCTGAGTTTTTAGGGTTTTAAGAGAAAACCCTAAAACTCAAGACTGCTGTTAATTCTGGGCAGTAGTTGGACCTTTTTTTATTCCGAACTGAGTGTTCTTGTTCTCTGGAGAGCTAGTAAAGCTGTTTATTGTTTCTGGGCAGTTGCCAAACCCAATTCATCCTCCTAGGTCGGCTGTTATCAATTTCTGGGTGCAATTTCTCTTATCACAGTGATAATAAATTGTTTTTTAATTAACATCTTAACCAAGAATGGAGTTTAAGAACCAAGGGGAAGGTGTTTTGGGGGCTGGTGGTTCTGGTAACATGTCTGAGAACACCTTTCAGATTACAACTGTTAAGTTTGATGGATCAAATTACTTAGAATGGGCCCAATCAGCCATGATGGCCATTGGGGGTAGAGGAAAACTGAATTATTTGATGGGGGATGTGAAGGAACCAACTAAGGAGGATCAAACTTATGCCAAATGGGTTCAGGAGAACTATTTGGTTATGACATGGCTACGCAACTCCATGCAGCCACATATCAGCCGAAACTACTTGTGAGCAAAAACAGCTAAGGAAATTTGGGACATCATGAAAGAGACCTACTCCCAACCCCTTAATGTTGCTAGGGCTTATGAGCTGAAATGTGAGGTTAATAATCTTAAGCAAGGAGAGAAACCAGTCTAGGTTTACTTCTCAACCTTGAAATCCTTGTGGCATGAAATTGACCACCTAGAAACAATTGAGTGGAAAAGTCAAAAGGATGCACAGACTTACAGAAAGCGGGTTGAAACTAATAGGGTTTTTGAGTTCCTAGCCGGTCTGAATTCTGAATATGATATTGTGAGACAACAACTACTAACGAGAGATAGTGTGATCCTATCTCAAGCCTACTCCTTAGTACACAGTGAAGAGAGTAGGACAAAAGTTATGTTGCAGCATCAACCCTTTGAATCAGCCTTGGTAGCAGTTAAACCTAAGTCTGGGGTGATAAGGAGAGGGGTATGAAAAAGAGGGACAAGAGGGACCTAGTAATGTGAACATTGAAAGAAACCTAAGCATACTAAAGACACCTGTTGGAAGTTGCATCCCCATCTCAGCAAAACTCAGAAACAAAAAGAGAAATGTCAATGTGACTGTTACTACTGATTGTGCAACCTCATCGGGCACAAGAGGCACATCACTCGACACTCTATCTGCTGTCTGGGCTGCTCTAACTCAGTTGGAGAGTGAAGTTGGTAATTCAGCACCATCATCTCAGCCGTCAGCACTGTCATCAGCTCCTCCCACCTCAGCTTTTGCTCATTCAGGTACATGGGCCTCAGTTTATCATGCTTCAGCTCCAGGTAACACTGAACACCGTTGGGTGATAGAATCAGGTGCATCTGATCATATGATTGGCTTGCCCTCACTGTTTACTACCTATCACTTATCTTCTGGCAGAGACAAAGTGTTTATTGTTGATGGCTCTCTTGTTCCCATTTCTGGCAAAGGAGACATCAAGTTGTCTAATTCCATTTCCTTGTCTTGAGTTTTGCATATTCTTAAATTTAGTACTAATTTGCTTTCAATTAATAGCATTACTAAAAACCAAAATTGTTTAGTGAATTTTTTCCCTGATTGAATGTGTTTTTCAGGATTTGAAGACAAGGAAGGTGATTGGGATTGGCCGTGAGACGAATGGAATCTATCTGCTTGGAGGGAGCTCTCACTGGGAAGATAGTGAAACTAGGAGGTCTTTTGTTTCTCAGTCTATTAGTCAGGTTGGGCCATATATCTTTAGGTCTTTGAAAAGTTTGTTTCCTAGTTTGTTTGAGTTTGTCCAGATGTCCAATTTGAGATGTGAAAGTTGTGAGCTTGCAAAACATTGTAGAACAACCTATTCATTGAGTAATAAAAGTAGTATTCTTTTTGACATTGTGCATACCGATGTTTGGGGACCTTATCACATCACTGCTATGGGGGGTACAGATATTTCTTGTTGTTTGTTGATGACTATACCCGCTTTTCTTGGGTTTACCTTATGCGTTCTCGAGATGAGGTTCCTACCTTGACCCGAATCTTTCATCAGATGATTTTAACCCAATTTGGGGTCAAAATCAAAATTTTTAGATCCGATAATGTAAAAGAGTACTTTGCAAAACCATTAGCCTCTTATTTGCTTGACCATGGGATTATCCATCAGAGTACTTGTCCTCATACACCTCAACATAATGGGGTTGCTGAGAGAAAGAATAGGCACATATTAGAGGTGGTTAGAAGCATCATGTTTAACTCCAATGTGCCTATACGTTTCTGGGGAGATGCCATTCTTACAGCGGTATATCTCATTAACCAAATTCCTTCATGGGTTCTTGACATGAAACCTCCATTCATTCTTTTATATCCTGATAAAGAGTTGTTTATCGTTCCCCTTAAAACCTTTGGTTGTACTTGCTTTGTTCAGACTCTTGGCCCTCATTGTTCCAAATGTGACCCTAAAGCCTCAAAATGTATTTTCCTTGGTTATGCACAAACTCAAAAGGGATATTGCTGCTATGAACCCACTTCTGGGAGGAGATTTGTCTCTATGGATGTCACTTTCTTTGAGGATGTACCCTATTATCCTAGGATCTCTCCTCAGAGGGAGATTAGTGAGGTTGGGGTTAACTCATCAGAAGTTCCTTTACCTGTCCCATTGAGTGAAGAGGGATGTAATGGGGAGGGTTGTCAGAGGTGTCGGGATTTGAGAGTCTACCAAAGACGATGGAGGTAGGTTGATTTCAATTATCAGCACTCCAGGCCAACCCCAATTCCTTATGCAAATCTAGATCCAAGTACCACAGTTCCTTTATCTGATATTACTGATGAGATACCTTCTACTGTTGAGCCTTAACCACCTTTTGTTGATCCCTCACCTCCATTGGATGACCTTGACCTCCCCATTGCGGTCTGTAAAGGCTAACGCCATTACACCACATCCACAGCCCACTGCATTTCCCAGTTCTTGTCTTATGACTATCTGTCTCCCTCTTACAAGTCCTTTCTTGCATCAATTGCTGATATTCCCATTTCTAGAACAATGCAGGAAGCCTTGTCAGTTCTTGAGTGGAAGGATGCAATGAAGGTAGAAATGGATGCCCTTCTGAGAAACAATACATGGGAGCTAGTTGATCAACCTAAAGGGAAGAAACCAATTGGATGTAGATGGATGTTTACTGTGAAGCATAATGCTGATGGTTCCATTGAAAGGTATAAGACCTGATTCGTTGCAAAGGGATTTACTCAGACATAAGGTATAGACTACTTGGAGACTTTTGCACCAATAGTAAAGATGACCACTATCAGAGTTTTATTATCTCTTGCAACCAGTTACTCCTGGCCTTTGTTTCAGATGGATCTTAAAAATTCCTTCCTCAACGGAGACTTGCAAGAAGTTTACATGCAGTTGCCTCCTGGATTTTATAGTGCAGAAACAAGAAATAAGGTATGTCGGCTGAACAAAGCCTTGTATGGACTTAAACAATCCCTCGGAAGTTTGGTTGTAGGCTCAATTAGATCACACTTTGTTTATTAAGAAAGTCTTCCTTAGCGCTGCTTGTTGTATATGTGGATGATATTGTAGTGACAGGGAGTGATAACAGTGAGATTGAGTCTCTTAAGCAACTCCTTCATCAAGAGTTTGAGATAAAAGATCTAGGAGAGCTACGATACTTCTTGGGTATTGAGGTAGCTAGGTCCAAGCATAGGATTTTTGTTTCTCAAAGAAAGTATGTTCTTGATTTGTTGGATGAAACTAGAAAGTTGGGTGTTAAGCCTGCTAACACACCTATTGAACAGAATCACTAGATCAGTGCAGAGGGTGGAGAGCCCCTTGAAGATAAAGCTATGTTCCAATGGTTAGTTGGAAAACTCCTCTATCTTTGTCTCACACAACCGGACATCAGTTATGCAGTCAATGTTGTTAGTCAGTATATACACTCTCCTAGAACTACTCACCTACTTGCAGTTGGGAGGATATTGGCATATTTGAAGAGGTGTCTAGGCAGAGGTGTGCTATTCAAGGGTAATGGTCACATGAAGATGGAAGTTTACACAGATGCTAGCTGGGCTAGGTGTGTTGATGATAGAAGGTCTACCTCTGGATATTGTGCTTTTGTAGGAGGTTATCTTGTCTCTTGGAAGAGTAAGAAACAAAATGTTGTTTCTCGTTCCAGTGCTAAAGCTGAATATAATAGGTCCATGGCAAATGGTGTGGCTAAAATACTATGGTTGAAATCACTACTTGAGGAGTTGGGTATTGCTTATGAGAAGCCCTTAATGCTGTATTGTGATAATCAGGCTGCTATTAATATAGCTCATAATCCGATACAACATGATAGAACTAAGCATATTGAAGTGGACTGGCATTTTATTAGAGAAAGGGTTGCATCTCAAGAAGTGTCTCTTCCATACATCACCTCCAACATGCAACTTGCAGATCTTCTCACCAAAGTTGTTTCAAAGAAGAAGTTAGAGGCAGATCTATGCAAGTTGGGAATGACAAACATCTATTCCCAACTTGAGGGGGAGTGTAGAGAACACTGATGTGGTCCCCACAAATAGCCGAATAGGACTACAATCTGTCCTAGGTTTAATGAGAAATTAACAAACAATAATTGAAAAAGAGAAGAGGAGAAGATAAGAGAATAGGAGAAGAATAACTCAAAGAAGGGAATTCAAAAGAGAGAGAGAGAGAGAGCTTTCAACAGCTACCCCACTCTTACAATTTATATTAATATTCAAATGAAAGTAAAAGGGCTGAATTACCCTTAATGCTTACATGGCAAAATAATAAAAGAAAACTAATAACTATAATTGAAATAAACTACCAACTAACAAACTGAAAATAACTAACTGCTAATTAGAGTCATACGAATGCAGTGGGAACCACATCAGTGTTCTCTACAATGAAGAAATAGAGATGGGAAGAAAATAAGTTAAATCAGATTCTACAAAGCCCAAACATCATCATCATCCATGCCTTATACCAACTATATGGGATTGGCTACATGAATCCTTTTATACATTCAATTGCCATATCCACTGTTAAATTATTAGTGCTTAAATCATTTCTTACAACTTCTACCCATGTTCTTTTTGGTCTACCCCGAGTTCTTCTAGCCCCTTCAATGTGTAACAAATCACTTCTTCTAACTGGCGCAATTGGTGGTCTTCTACGCACATACCCAATTGATAGAGCTGGAATTCTTCTACAGGTGAAATGGAGAATGAGTAGAATTTATTTAAGTTACTAAGTGGTGTTTTCCAAGATGTTGCAATGAGGAAGTATGAGTGGTATATAGAAAACGCTTTGGGATGATTTAGCAATTTTGTATGAGAGTGAGTGATGGGTTTTATGGATGTGCCGTAGGTGGATATGGATCTTTGTTAATAAGGGATTACTTTGTTTTTGCTGGGTCATGGATCGTAATGAGAGGAATTCGTTAATTTCTGTATTGTTGGAGCTGGGAGTTATATTATTTGGGTATGTCTCGGTGATGCCTTATTACCCGAGGTTGTATCTTTCTTCCATTTCTTCTTATGAAATTTTATTTACTGTCAAAAAAATAGCTATAAATCTATACTAGGTGGAAAATTGAAGCAAACCAATCACAGACAAATGAAGAATAACAGAATACAGCAATATTCAGAAAAACAAAAAAAACAAAAAAAAAAAACTAAGATTCAGGCTAGTAGGATTGGCACACACAAGAAACGCTCAGTTGTAAGAACAGTTGCAATGCCAAAACATATTCTCCAATTCTTTATGCAGTGTAGTTTAACAAATTTAAACTGGGACCAGTCAAATTGAAAATATCATATGTTAGTTCTTCAAAGAGGTCGAGGGCGCGAATGGTCGAGGATGGGAATGAAATCGTACCATTTGGGGACGGAATTGGTGCGAGCAATGGCGTCTATGTCTTCGAGGATTCTAGAAATGGCCTTGAAGAGACCGATGGCTCGAGTCTTTACGGATTCTAAGTTGAGCTGCTGCTGCACCGCCGCATTTAGCTTCTCCACCTTCTGTTGTTGCTGCTGCTGAACTTGAGAAGGATCCTGAGCCTGAGCTCCGATTACTCCTTCCATGGCAGCCATGAATCAGATAGAAAGAGACTCCGAGACCGGAATGAAATAAACTGGTTCACTCTGTTATGAGAAGAGGGTACCCAATTTCCCCAAATAAACACCCGAAATAAATAAAAAATTACAGTGCGTTGGCTACTCTGCTAGCTTTACCGTTGCCGTTAAAATCCTGTGCTGACCACCCAATAGGTGTTTTACACGTAGGATAGTAGTCCAAACAAACAAACTATTTGTTACGTTTTCTTTTTGGAATATTATAAAAACCTCCCCTTGGCCTTATTACAATCTTATAGACCTCCATTATGTTTTGATCATAACAAAAACTCTCCATTTAATTTTGAGAAAGATGCATCATGCAAATACCTCACTTCTATTGGTTTTTTAGGCTTAAAGTAATCAAAATGCCCTTATCATCATTAGGGCATTATTAACAAATTGGGATCACATCTATTTATCAAAAAAAAAAAAAAAAAAAAACAAATTGAGTTCACAACTTCACATAAGCCCCCCACAATATCCCACAACACATCCCAACCATGTATTGGAAACATCTCCCGATGATAGTATATGAAATGATGAGCCATTATCGGGAGATGTTCTCAATATACAGTCGGGATGTGTTGTGGGACGTTGTGGGGCACATTCTTGTGGGGAGCTGATTTGAACTCTTACAAATTTAAGTTTTCAAGCTACCCTTCACTACTTTATTTGACAGTTCTCCCTCTACTCTTTTCATCGAATAGAGTAAGGTAAAAAGGCTGAGTGAATGAAAAGTGTATCTACTTCTTTGGTTTTTTTTTTCATTTCATGGGTCTACAATAGATGTAATGAGCTCACCATTTTTCCTTATTTTTCTGGTTTTGTTTGGTACAAATGCTGTAAAACTGTTTTCATCACTGATCTATATTATCCAATATTCAAGATGATGTCACATCATTATACCACTGGCAGCAATGGGTTATTTTCTGAGAAAACATTGAATTTGGTGTTTCTTCATACCACACTTTCCCGATTTTCAATGCATGGTTTGGAACAATGTTTTTTTTCTATAACAACATTACCAAATAAAGAGGTGGTTTTCTGAAAACATCGCTTTTTTCTGACATGGTGCCTATGTGGCACCGTTTTATTAGAAAACGACATCGATGCCAAACACTGCCTTGATCTTCACTACAAAGAGCCAAAGAACCTACAGATTGAGTCACCATATATTCTTTTGGTTCATTTTAGTAAAGGGACATCAAAATGAATTTAGTAAAGAATAAATATAGTATTTAAAGAAAACTAATGCATTACATCAGCATTTTTCATAATTCCATTCATGAAGTTAATGGAAGGGTTATATTTGCATCTTTGTAAAGTTATAGGGAGTTTTTCAAAGTTAAAACGTAGGAGAAGTTTATAGGATCGTTATAAACATAGGGGACGGTTTTATAATTCACCCCTTTTTATTAATTATTACTAGTGTGTGTGGTTGTGGTACAATTTTAAGGGTCAGAATTGTAGGAGAAATTTATAGGATCATTATAAAACCTAGGAGAGGGTTTTATAATTTACCCTTCTTTTTTATTTGTGTGTGATTGTGGTACAAACCTATGGGAGGGTTTTATAATTTCTGATTAGTACCCTGTACTTTGGGCCTAGTGCCACTTTGGTCCCCGAACTTTAAAACGTGTCAATTTAGTTAATACCTAAACTTTCAAAGACGTGACCCCAACTTTCTTGAATAGAAGAGGCAAGGATTTGTGATTGTTCATTTTTTTATCAATGTTTGGATGGTTGATAAAGAAAATTAGATGACACTTGAAGGGCATTTGTGTCTTTTCAAATGCCACTTAACAGTTAGTTAACGGTAGGTAATGGATTTGGCACATTTTGAAAGTTTAGGTACTGACTGAATTGTCACATTTTAAAGTTTGGGGACCGAAGTGGCACTAGGCCCAAAGTACAAGGTGGGAATTTTCCCTAAAATAAAGTAACCTCCACTTTAAATGAAAAAGGAATGGGGTCAAGTGGAAGGTTATTGTCTACGACTAAGATAAGATGCATGATGTGGTCCCCACTTTATATGAAGAAAGAATTGAGCTAGGATGAAGGTGGTGTAAATTTTGCATTTGTTTTTGGGATGCAAATTTTGCACTTGTTAACGTGTGCAAACGTGGCAAGAAGAGACAATTAGAGAGAGAGGGGGGGGGGGGGAGAGAGGGAGGTAGGTAGGGAGAGATGCGAAGGAGTACTCTCACCTCTAATGGCATGTTCGTTTGCTCTGAAATCTGACATCCGAAAGTACAATAATTACACTAAGAGGTATATTGGTATTGATGAACTTTTATTTTCTCTGGACTCTAAATGCAGAGAATGTTGTTCTAAATTCTGAATTCTGAATTTTGAAAATTATCAAATATCCATTTTGACCTCATATATGAAAATTTTTGTTTGTCTTTTTGGAGGTATCATTGAAAAACAAAAAGTTATATGATACACTTTAAAAAGTAAGAGATAAGAGGAAATGAACAACTGTTTTTCTTTTAAAATAAAAATATTCCTATTAAGAGATAAAAGTTAAGAGGAAACGAACATGCCCTAAGTTTGTTCTCTTCAACTAGTTTAACTGAAACCAATCCTCTCTTTGTTTTTTCCACTATGAATGAATCCTTGGACGGGTGACAGTGGGTTCTATGGGAATCGCTTAATAAAATCCTTGTACACTAGTGATGGTCCAAGAGAGAACTCTAGCATGGTTTTGTGTATATTTTTAATAGTCTAGGTGGTTCTTCTTCCACCTCAAGCATTGTTTATAAAATTGAAATGGATGGCTGATTAGACTGATGTTAACCAAAGAACTAGAGAATTAATCCATTTCACTACATATGTACATTGCCTTGTTACTATTAATCCATTTCACTATATATGTTTATGCCTCCTTAATGCATATATTGTTTTAATCCACATGTATTTTAAAGGAAATGTAAGTGGATAGGCTTGAACCTAGTTATCTACCTTGTAAACTAAGGAACTAGCATATATCCGCTACATTCAAATATTATATTATCTGTAAAATATATTATATATAGTGTTTACATGACATGAAAAATATATATGTATGTCATGTCATCATGGTTTGACCTTCCATTGATTATGGTTGAACTTCTAACCACTGAAACTTTCCATTTTAAGATTCTATGTTAGGCTTGGTTCTTTGAACATTGGGCTCAATTTGGGCAGTTATATCTTAAAGTAGGGAGACCTCAAGTGGTGGTTTTGTCCATGTTTTTTTTCCCCAATTTGAGCATCAATGGGCCCATGCCTTGCATGAGGGGATTGATGAGCATCAATGGCAAGGTTGTTAAAAACGAACTGTTCAGGGATCTGGTTCTTGGGTCAAATGATCCAATCGTTCAAACTGAATGAATGGCCCGTTCTGACAAAAAAAATAACAATAATAAATGACAAAAAACCACTATACGGTTCAAACGGTTTGGCTGCCCGGGTCAACGGTTTGTTAATCAAATCAACAGTTTTTTGGCCAAAAGACAGTTATGGGGTAAAACGGAACCAGCCAGGTGACCAATTCCTTTCCCCCCTGATCCGACCGTCTGATCGGGTCCAGTTTTGAAAACATTGGTCAATGGGATCATTATATTCAATTTCTCAATTAGTCCCTCAATATCATAAAATACATCAATGATGGACAAACTTATATTGGATCTGGATATTGGTAAAGTAAGGCATCTCAAATGTTGGTAATACTACCTTTACGTTTCTTATAATAGTGAACGACTCTTGATCCGTAATCTAAAACAATATTTATGGAATTTTGAACGACTCTTCACACCAACTTGTTTCCTCAAAACCGATCAATCTCGGATATTTGGAAGTATCACATCTATTAAAGATGCTATATCCAACTCATAATCTATATTACCATTAATTAAAGGTGTGAATGAGAGTGTGAAACTTTTGTTTGACTAAAACATCTAAAGTTTTAAATTTGTCCCTTCTAATTGTAATAATAGAAATATAGTTTGAACAATCACTTTTCTCCTCATTCAAATCCCTCTCGTTATGTATTGTATTTAAGGTATTAACTTTTGTTAACGTTCATTGAATCCTATTATTGACTAGAATACCCCAATCTTTTAATTTTGTCCCTCTTTAATTGTGAGGGTATAAAATGTAATTTAAACTACTACATTCATCTTCATTCAATTCTCATTCATGTTCTTATATTTTAAGGTATTAACTTATATTCCTATATTAATTAACCATAATAGGGTAAAATAAGTGTGATAAATAATAGTTGTTTTTATTGATGATAGAAATAAAATATAATTTTAAAACTAACCCCCAAAGAGTTATTTTTCTATTTGGCAGGGAGTCAACAATTAAACCTTTTGGGCAAATGTGTAAACATTTAATGACACGTTAAATAATAATAATAATAGTAGTAGTAGTTGTAATAATAATAATAATAATAATAATAATAATAATAATAATAATAATAATAATAATAATAATAATAATAATAATAATAATAATAATAATAATAATAATAATAATAATAATAATAATAATTAAAAAGAATAAAAAACACAAATGTATGGCATACAAAAAAAAATGTAAAAGCACTTGAGCACATTTCTAATACCGTATATTCATCATATTAAACAAAATAAGTGTAACAAATAAGAATAATTCTTATAATTATAGAAATATAAAAAAATAAAAAAATGTTGAAAACATATTATTTAATATTACCATCATTATAAAAAGTTGTAAAGTGCAAAGCATGTGCACGTTTACTCGTATAATAAAACAACAAGACAAAGAATGACCGAAATCATTAATGGTATCTCCCATACAATGACTTGGCAAATTTGTGATGAAAAGAAACAACTTCCTCCAACATGATCTGGATTATAGCTAAAGTGTCTCTTTCAAGTATGATCCAACAAAAACTACTTGAGATAGTTATAACTTATAAGAAACCTTTTATCACTTTCCATCCCACTACATATAAGTGAGGTGACTCAGGTTACATGGTGTTTTAAGTTACTAACATCTCAAATTAAATAGCAACATAGGAATGGGGAAAGTGAGATGCTTTGGCACATGAAACACTTCACAATAACTTATTATAGGCAGTGTTACTCCACTTAAATGCCATATATGCATGCAATAACTTCAATATATGAAAATCATATTTGGTTTAAGCAAATGTAACTTTAAAGGATACTTTTTACATTAAGGGCCCATTCATTTGCTAGTAAGTTGGGGGGGGGGGTCAACATGGAATTTGATCAACTTCTTTGCATTCTTTTTGTCAGGAAAGAAGTATAAAGCCCATGAAAAATGCTTTCTTTGATAAATGTTTGGACCACTTTATTAGGTAAGTTTTGCCCTTCTCCGAGGTGGGTAAATCATTTTACCCATGGAAGAGGAAAAGTGTACAAATTATTGTGGAACTAAAATACTCCTGTCAGTACATAAAAGTTAAGGATCTTTGGAGAAATTGTCTCATTTGCCTAGCTGTCATTTTCCGTGGAAAAATCATAGGTAAATGCATCTATCCAACCGGGTAAACAAGTTCTTAACAAACAAACAACTCATAAGTTTTGTAATGGATGTTTGGGAAAAATATAAATGACGGGTTTCTAATATTCAAGGGGCACTTTTGCTCAAGTGTATGGTACCTATGTGCATAAAATTTATAACCATGGTTTTAAAAACTGATTCGGAAATGGAACCACTTTGACTACCAGCTCCTGTGTCAAATGGTTTGACCGTCCAAAAAGACAAAGATGCTGTCTTGATTGAGTATACCATTGCCATTGTGTTGCCTCTAACAATGAGTAATGGGATAAGATTAACAATCAAGAGGAAATAAAGAATATAATCATGGATAAGCTGATCCAGGGAGACAATGATGCTGTCTTGATTGACAAAAAAAAAAAAATCCAGTATTAGAATGATTTCATACATAAAATGGTTTCTATGTGCATTATTCACTTATTAGTAAACTTTAGAATTTTATAGGAGTGCTGGTTAGAGCTATCTATTGATCCGGTCTACTTAATAGAACCGAACCGACCAAACTGATTATATTGGTTATGGTAATGTGACTGCACTGATATTTGTCCTAATTAATAATTGGGTTGGGACTGGCTTGTACTGCGTGAATTAGGACTGTTAATGGAATGGATATTGGTCCAATCTAATCCGATCAAATATGAGTCCATTATGGATGAATCTGGTCCAATCCAATCCAATGAATGCTTTAAAATATTCTGGACTGGTCCAATTCAATGTCTAAACTGTCCAAACTGTTTAATTTAGTTTTGATTTAGATGGGCTCCAACCTAAACCTGGTTCATTAATACTTGTACTCTTATATCAATGGACCAGATATTGGTTTAATTCAGCACAGTCTAATATAAATGCAATCCAATCCAATAAATACTTTTGACTATTTAATTTGGACTGATCCAATTAATGTCCTACTGATTCGTTCAATCTGTTTAAATTGATTTTGATTCAGACATGTCCAATCTAAATTCGGTCCATTGACACCCCTAATTCGGATCATAAAACTTGAACCGATTAGATAGTTAATAATATAGAGCGTCTCCCAATTTTCTTGTCATTTTTGTTATATTATTTATGTTTAAAAGGTGAATTTCATAGGCGGTATATAATTGTGGTTTACTATTTAATGGGTAGTCACAAAATAGGTATAATCGGGTTAATTGGGTCAAACCCGATTAATATTTGGTTCGATTTTGGATATAAGTAGAACCGATTAAATCGGTCTAGTACCTATCCACCGTAACCCGAACCCGAATCAGACTTGGACCGATTAACATTTTCCTTCCGACATTTGCTGATTTTTACCACATGACAATCCAATTGGCAAAATGGTAGTCTAATTTGTCGGATTTCAAAACCAAGGGGGCTGTCAAGCAGTCGGGTTTGATCGAGGTTAGGATAACCCTTGCAAAGTCCGATCCGGGATGGTCAAGCCTCACTTAAAACCCGTTTCATTCCCACTCTTCCCGCACTGGCACTTCTTTTGGCTGCGGCTGGCCACGACGGCGGATTCCGGTGACGGAGAAACACGCAAGGTGAGTTTCCATTTATCCCCAGCTGCAGTTTCTTCATGTTCGCCATCATTGTCATCTTCACCATCTTCTTATTTTTCTTGTCCGGCGACTCAACCCCGGCAATTGCCAGTGGTCAAGTAGTTCTGATATAGAAAAGGGTTCTCTTATTCCTTTGTGGCTGTCCCCCTGAAACCACATAGGCGTCGGTTCGGGAGGGGTTGGTGGTATCAGACGGTCGGTGCTGAACAAAGATTTATTTTGTTTCTTCTCCTGCTTGAAGGCTGCTTCATTCCAGCTTCTAACTATAATTCACCTCTATCTCACTCTCTTTCCTGATCAATTCCACAATTAGTTTGGGTGGTTCTAAATTTTGGCCTTAAGCCAAGAAACACATTTGACGATATATACCATGTCGTTGTTAATGACTATAGAGGGGTTTGCTCTTGTGGTTCCCCGCCCCCCTCTTCTCCGGTGTGATTGTTTTGTCCGAGGTTGCATCATGTGAAAGGACTAGTATCTCTGTTAGGTGTTGAACACAACATTGCCTAACAACACTACATTGACATGAGATATTAATGGACCTTACATTAGTTCACTTCCATGACTAAATACAGCAGTTCACAACTCCACTAAACCTAGCTTGCTGATTTCTATATCCACCCATTCTAGATTATAGTTGACACAAAAATGGTGGAAAAACAAACAACTCTAGAATTTAGATAGAAATTTTATGCTATAATTGAACATGTCAAATAACTATGTAGTTTCACATGTAACAGCCAATTAGTGAAGCAATGATCAACTTTCTGAGTGTAGATGCTTTTATATTTCTTTCAATGGCATTTATGATCATTAGTTGGAGCTGCTGAAAGAATTCTAGTTCTGTTTTCTTAGAATGTAAATTTGTATGGATTCCTTCAGAACATTTGAAGTTCTGCTTATGATGACTAATAAGGATTTTCTAAGCTTGGTGACTTGATTTATCTCTTGATTAGACAAGTTATGAGAAACATGGTTGATCCGGAGTAACCAAAAATATTGGAATTTATTTATTTTTTGATAAATGAAGAAATTTATTAATCACAGAACATAAGAGATACAAGTGACCCAAGAAGAGGCACGAGGTGTGACGTATTCAGAAAAGCCAAAAGAAGATTCTTAAAAATATTTTGAAAAAGTTACAAGGTAGTCCAAAACAGACTGTCTGAGGAACCCCTTGTTTGGCTAGTGAATCAGCTATAGCATTTGCTGATCTGCTCACCCATTGGACACTAACAGTCATGTTGCTAGTCAGCCAATTCACTTTTAAGGAGGTCTCTATAACTCCACATGACAGAATCTGGGTTCAGGAGCCATCCCACCACCACCTGTGAGTCACCTTCAATTAAAAGATGCTCCACCCCAATCTGGTTAGCAATCTGAATCCCTTGTACAGCAGCTAGTATCTCTGCTCTCGTGGAGTCACCACTCTCACTGGTCCTGAATATAAGGAAATAATGTTGCTATCCTTATTTCTTAGGACCCCTCCTATACCCGAAGGTCCTGGATTACCCTGACTACTCCCATCAAAGTTCAGCTTAATGATACCCTCTGAAGGAGGTGTCCATTCTACCACTCTTCTAAGCCTCCTAGAAGAAGTATTAGCAACTGTTAGCCAATTCCTCCGAATATCATCAAAGGAAAAATCAACAAAGAAGTATGAAGTTTTCAGCCAATGGATTGCCCTTGTCAATATGCAATCCTGCACTTTAGGGAGATTCCTTTCCTTTTATAGTAATATTCTAGCATTCCTTTCTTCCCAAATAGTCCACACAAGAGCTGCTCTGATACATTTCCACATAATTCTCCCTCTTTGTGTGCGCCACCTGAAATAAGAAGGATTAAACAACAATTACATCGGATGGCAGGTTCAACCTACATTCAAACAAGCCAAAAATCCAATTCCATAAAGCTACAACAAAAGGACAAGATATCAGTAAGAAAATTGGAATTTATTTTGCTTGTTGTAATCATACCTTTTTGTTTCTTGTATGAGTTTTACTTTACAAATTTTTCGAAACTGATTTTTCTTAGAGCATGCCATTCATTGAGTGGAATAGTCAAACAGGTTTTGTGTAACTAGCCTCATATAACTGGGATAATCTTCAGAACTTGTAAGATGTGATCTGTTAAAAGTTCTTTTGAAGAGCTAGGGTAGACCAAAAAAGGACATGAGTTGAAGTAGTGTAAATGACTTAAGGGCTCATAATTTAACAATAGATATGGCATTTGAACAGAATGGAATGGCAAGACAGGATTCATGTAGCCAACCCTATATGGTTGGGAGTCTTGGGACAAGGTTTGGATGATGATGGGGTTCTTTTACTTGAGTTGAATTGAATACTTTTTCTTAAAATATTTTTACTTACCCAAAGAAAATCAGTTACAAACAAAGTTTTGCTTATAAACACTCTCCTGCATTTCTTATAATTGTTCTACCAAACCCCATGTTAAACTAAGGTAGTTGGAACCGCAAACGCAATGATGCCTTGTTGGTAATGGCCAAGTTAAGTAAAGCTTCAATTTGTTTGATCAATTCCCCTGATTTTATTTTCATTAGTTGATGTCAACTCCCAACTCAGCTCATTTCAACTAAGCCTTGTCCTAACTGTATAGGGTTGGCTACATGAATCCTGTTCTTTTCAGTGCCATATCCCAGTTTTTCAAGAGAAAAAAAGAGTTGTGATTAAAGCATGTCTTATTTTTATAAAAGGAGGGAGCACATCCCTAGTTACCATATCAAAAGTGATGTTTTGAAAGGACAGGCACCCCTATGCACCTGTATCATGTGGCAGCTTAAATTTTAGTTGCATGGCAGCCTGACTTTTGACTTTTTGATTGCAGGAATTGAGCAGTTTGGTTTCTATTTGTGGTCAGAATTTGGACTGATTGACCACTTGATCGGGGTTGTTTGACAACTTGCATTAAGCTTTTTTACACTGTCAGTCTCAACTCCATTGGGCTGTTGAATCAGTTGTATTGTCTGCCTATGAGTTATACTTATCAAATGTTGGAATATGACTAATTTAATACCCTTGGACCTACTGGCCCATTTGGATAATAAGCTCATGGATTTGACATTCCATGAGTAAGTAATATGACCTGCATAAGTTGTATATATTAATAATGCCTTGGTGTGAAATCCAACTTCACAGTTTTATCCAAATAGTAAGATTAGAATTCATGTGCATAGTTGTCAAGTTCAGAGTTTTATCCAAGGTACATGTTAACAATATACCTTGGTGTGAAATCCAAATTCAGAGTTACTAATACCTTAATAATTGGATTTGGTGTAATTATCAAAAAAAAAAAAGGATTTGGTGTGCTTGGTTAGATTTAATGCATATTTAATGAAATTAGTGATATATATATTTTTTTTGAACATGGTGCATGTTACTCCAACTAGGAAAATAATATAGGGATTTCAGTTTTTTTCTTATTTTCATTGTTTAGGTGATGCCTAGGCAGGTACTTAACTGGCAACAAAGTGCTCCTATCCTTGCCTATGTTCATTGACAACCATGATTCGTGTGTGGACTCCGATAATCTTGTTTATCATTTTGACAATTAACTTTTTATACTAAAAGAGTTCTATTGTAAGCTTTCCAATACCCATGCATCCGGGTTTGCCCATGAATTCCAATTGAAATGATTCAAATGCACCTTGTGATGTAGGACTGATGTGATCTAAGGCTGGACTGGTAACAGATTTATGGGAAACTGGAAAGTAAATTATAATGGTAAAGGGTTAGGTCCAAGGTTCGGGGTCAAGGGGCTAGAGTTAGGTTCTTACTTTATTTAGGGTAATATGGCTGTATGATGTGATTAGATATGCAGAAACTTCTAGAGAGAGTAAACAAAAAAACAAGCAATATCTCAAGATTGGAATATAATTTTTTTAGGTTGTTTCAGAAGAAGGTTTATGTAAGTGAAACAAAGAAGGGAGTTGAATTTGGAAGGGTTTTGAGAACGTCTGGCACAAAAAGATGGGGGTTCTCAAAATTAGAAACTTTTTGGGAACTAGGATTTTGGAGGGAATTTTTGAAAACTGTTTTAAGGGGATAAAAAAGAACATTAGATATAGGGGGGGAGGGGTGTGGCTAAAATGTGGTTTTTATCAAGGTTTGGTAAGGAATGGAGTGGAGACTTACCTGGGATCAAGCTCAGTCCTTTAATGATATTGAATGATGGTTTCTGATTGCCATTTCACAGCTATTTGATTGCTATAAGTGTCTGAACTTAAACTTTGAGACCATCTGGGAACCCTAAGAATGATTTCTAGGCTTTACACAGAGACGCACACACACACACACGTAGGCTATCTAGGGTTGGCCAAACTACTTTCTAAACTAGGAAACCTCAAAAGTACAATTCTGCCATTCATAAACCAATTTAAAGAAAATAACTATTAAACCGATCATTTTGAAAACTTAAATAATTAAACTATGACTAGACAAATCAAACTAATAGGCTGGACCTAACAAACACATGCTAAAATGACCAAAATTCTCCCACTGTCCAAAAATACAGATATACATAAAAAACCTGAAAAATTCAAATATTGACTCTTTTGCTCCTGCATCACCTTGTGTTCATAGTTGTCAAGGCAATGCCTAGGCGACAAGGCGCCCTTGGAGGCTCGCCTTGCCTAGTTGCCAAGCAGTTTTGTATACTGTCTTATAAAATACTTTTATATTATTTTTTTGAGATTATAATTATAAAATAGACATTATTAAACAAAGATATTCATTTTTTGTGTTTATAAACTAAATTCTTTTTATTATTTTCTTATTTGCTAGGGTTTAATCAACACAAACATTGCTAACTGCTGTATTGAACCCTCAAAGACTTCAAAATCTGAACCAATAAGTAAGGGAATAACTTAAAATTTTGTCTAATCAACACATTTCTTCTTCCACATCTTCTTCTTCTTCTTCCACCTTTTCCTTTATTCTTTTCCTATAACAAAAACAGGGGTTCAACCCCTATATTTTTTTGAATTTTCTTTTGTTTCTTCTTTTTCTTCTCATACATATGTTGATTTTCTAGACTTAAACAGGAAGCTTATAATTTTCTTATGAAAATTATGGATAGTTATTAAGGAAAGATGGTTATGGAACCTAGGGAACTACCCTAGGATATGTGGTTTTTACTTAAAAAATCCATTGCCTAGGCGATGCCTAGGTGCTCCCCTGTTGCCTAGCCTTGCCTTGGCGCTTGAAAACTATGCTTGTGTTGCATGGACACCTTGTAATAGATATGTGCCATTTTTAAACCTGGGTAATATGCATAGTTCATTCTTCTATTTTCATTATTTAACACATTTTAAGGGTATTTTGTCTTGGAGGAATCTAATATGGCATGATTGTTAGATTATAAAACCCCTTGCAAGATGTTTTGCATTTGATGAGAAACATAGTTTTATTGTTTTATTACTTTGGTTTGAGGTCAATAGTTAATTAAAAATGGTTCAGGCTTATCTCAAATGGTATGCTAAAAGTTCCTGTATTTTTTTTTTAATTTTTATTGATTTCCAGATATATCAAAGCATTTGGTGAAGTGGATAAAGAAGAAAGAAATCAATATCTAAAATGGTTGTTAGACTTCGGTTATCAAGGTTTGGATGCAAAAACAAGCCATTTTATCGAATTATGGCTGCTGATAGTAGGTCTCCTAGAGATGGGAAACATTTGGAAGTCTTAGGTTATTACAATCCATTGCCAGGTAATCTTGTGTACAGTAGCTTACTTCATCCATTCCAATCGGTATTTACCAATTTCACTTCTTTGGTTTTTTACTTTTGATAATGTGGTCTTACTCAATGCCACTTTTTTGATGTTGATTTTTTTTGTCTTTCATCTGTTTCTTCACTTGATGTAAGGTTGAATTTGATATTTTTCCTTGTATTTGTCTTGTTTATTTGTTAAAATCTCTATTTCATAAATGTAGATGTTTCCCTTCTTTAAAGGTTTGATTTTTTTGGTGGATAAAGGATTGTCATCCAAGAGGAACAAAATGAGGATGGGGGTGACCCTCTTGATCCTCTTGCAGTACATGTTTTACCTATACATGGTTAGGTTGTGCTTGATAGGAATCGATCAGCACCCTTGAAGACTTATTCTAGAAAGAAGAAGGCCTCTTACAACAGGTCCTGATATGGCATAGTGATGGTACTTGGGATTTGGATTGAACTGAACACCAAGGGTATTTTTTCCATTTTATAATTTTCTGTAGGGTCCAATGATAGGGTTTTATCGTCTGGTAATAGTTTGTTTATATTTAAAATTTCAGAGTCATTGCATAAGTAGGATTAGAGTTATTGAGTCTTCTTTGAATTGAAATAGGACATGACAACTTAGTTTGAGTCCTACTAGGAGTATTGAGTCTAATAGTTTGACTGCTAAGACTATTATGAGTCTAATAGTTTGACTCCTAGGATTATTATGAGTTTAGAGTCTATAAATATGTATGGATGTTTTACACAAAGGAAATGAAGTTTATTGAGTTTTCTTCAACTTATGCTAGCTATGGTGAGTGATTCCTATGCCCTAGAGTGATTCTAGGCACCTTGTGAGTGATTCTAGGTATTTTCTCTCTTCTTTCTCTCCTTATTTTATATCTTATTCCTTCAAGAAGCCATTACAGCCATCAACAACCTTAAAAATCTGATCAAGAAGACCATTCAACATTCTCTAAGGACTAAAACTGAGATGGTCCTACATCAATTGGTATCAGAACTAAGGTTATAGGCTGTTATTATCATGGCTACATGTAGTGGCAAGCAGTACAGGGGTTGGCTGACTGATACACAAAGAGATTCATTGATTTCTACCCTTTGTAAGAGAGTTGAAACCCTTGAAGCACAAGTAAAAGAACTTCAAGAAGCTAAAGAAGAAGAAATCCAACAAGAAGCACCCCTAATCAACGAAAGGGATGGAGGACAAAACAACGGAGCTGTCCATGAAGATGAAAGTGATAAAAAAAAGATAATGGTGAAGATGAAGGATTTGCTAATCTTAGAGGACGACACAGAGCTGCAAACTGCACAAGGGTACCACCTACACAAGCTAATCGAGCCCGAAATACTCATCAAAGGATTGATCAAGAAGCATTACTCACAGATCTATTTGATGAGATGATGGAACAAGCTGAACATGGTGGTTATGTAGATGATATAAGGTGGATGTTTCTAATTTCAATGGAGATTTAGATCCTCAATCTTTTTCAGATTGGTTGGCTGCACTAGAGGAATATTTTGACTGGTATAACATGACTGATGATCGAAGGATCAGATTTGCACGTATGAAACTTGGTGGTCGTGCTAAAGAATGGTGGAGAAGCATGGAGCGACGATTGGAGAATAGAGGTGATGGTCCTATTTCTACATGGTCAGAAATGAAGAAACATTTGAGGGACAAGTACCTCCAAATGGACTTCTAAGATGAGTTAAATGAGGAATTGACTAATTTCAAGCAAGGTACGTTATCTGTAGTTGAATACATGCGTAAATTTGATGAATTATCTATCAGATGTGATACTATTGAAAGTGAGAGGTAAAAGTTGGCTCAGTTCAAGAATGGACTAAGGGCTGAAATCAAGAAAGAGATGGTAACTGCTACTAATGAGAGACTTTCTTTGGGAATCAGGAGTGGAGAAGAAGGATCATAGGGTCAGATGGGTAGTGGTATGTGGATGTAAGAAGGATGGGGGTTTGGGAATTTGGAATATAAGGGTTAGGAATTTAGCACTGTTGGGGAAATGGCTGTGGAGATTCTCATTGGAGAAAGAAAGACTGTGGGTTAAGATAGTGGGAAGTATACATGGGCTGGCAGGCAATGGATGGGACTCTGGGATCTTAGCAAGGACTACAAGAGCTTCTCCTTGGAAAGCTATTCAAGCCATCTTGCCCTTGTTCTATCCATGGGTCAGGTATGACTTACACTCAGGTAACCTCATTAAATTTTGGGAACATGTGTGGGTTGTGAACTCCTCTTTGAAAGATCAATTTCCAGGCCTCTTTGCTATCTCTACCCTTAAAAATGAGCCAATTTCCTCCTTTCTTGTTCTTTCTAATTCACCTTCTGGGTTTGGTTGGAATTTGAACTTGAGAAGAGATGTCAAGGACATAGAGTTAGCATGCATTTCAGCCTTATTATCCATTCTTGATGGGGTCTTCATTGAGCCATCGAAGTCAGATAGTAGAATTTGGACACTCACTCCCTCGGGTTCCTATTCCTGTGCCTCTTTCTTCAAAGCCCTTTTATCCCCCTCTCTTGTTGGACTGTCTTTTTCTGTTAACTAAGTGTGGTGACGACCTATTCCTCCAAAGGTTGGGTGCTTCTGTTGGGAAGCCTTTATGGAAAGAGTTAATATAGGGGATCTACTTCAAAGAAAAAGGCCCAATAGTTGCTTGTCTCCTCATTGGTGTGTTCTTTGTAAATCTGATGGTGAGTCTGGATATCACTTTTTAATTTCTTGCCAGTTTGTTAAAGTCATTTGGGAATGGTTTACTTCTTTGTTTGGTTGCAGGTGGACTCCCCCTTCGGATGTGCAAAGCTTATTTACTTCCATGCCCAACTGGTTAACCAAAAGGGCCAAGATCATGTGGAGATGTGGTAGAGCTGTAATGTGCTGGACTATCTGTGAGGAGAGAAATTTTAAGGGTATTTTCTGATAAGGAGAGAAGCTTGGAAGTAATCCCGAAAGCTATCCACATTAGGGTGATTCACTAGTTAAAAACCTTGGAGTTGTTTGCAGTGTTCTCAGTTGATGAGATGGTCAGAAAGTGGAAGGAGATTGCGGAGTTAGGCTCAATCAAGAAAACCTCAAATTCCTACTAGACACCACCTCAGGGGTTTACCAAATTGAATTTTGATGGCAGTAGCATGGGTAATCCAAGGCCCTTCGGAGTTGGGGGAGTCATACGGGATGAAAATGGGAACCTGTTAGCTATGTACTCTGGCCCAATTGGGGTGGGAGATTCCTTAAGGGCTGAGATCCTAGGAGCTCTTGAAGGGATTCAGAGGGCCAAGGAAACGAATTTTAAAAATTGATCATAGAAGGTGATTCAGAAATTGTAGCAAATTGGCTAAAAGAGGACAACTCTTCGCTCTGGAAATACAACAATGAAAAGAGGAAATTCAAGTGGCTCACCAAGGATATTGAAATCTGTTGTACATGGATAGCGAGAAGCGCTAATGCACTGGTAGATGGTCTAGCTAGGCAAGGGGTGAACAGAAGCTCAATGTTTTGGGCTGTTTTGTAATTGTTTCATGAATTCGAGTTTATAGGGTATTTGGGAGTTAAGATTTTTTAGCTCCTTCTTTGTAATTCAGCTTTTCCATCTTATTAATAAAATTCATTGTTATTGATAAAAAAAAAAGAGATGATAACTGCTCGAGTCTTTGACTTAGAGGATGCCTACCAAGTTGCTATCAAAATTGAGAAGAGTTTAAAGCAAACAAATACAAGGCAATTTGTTGTATCACAAGCTGGGGAGTATGCAACTTGTAAGCAAGCTGATGGGGTAAAGACTTCTAGGCCAGTGGTGTTACTTAGAAAAAAAAAGGCTAATACTAGTTGCTTTAGATGTGGAGGAAAGGGCCATATGGCTTACCGATGTCCTACCAAAAGCCTTAATATCATTTATGAGGAAGGCATTGAAGCGGTAGGTGACCCAGATGATGACTTAGCTAAAGAAGAGGATTTTTCCTTCATTGATGATGATGCTTTAGATGAAGACAACAACAATGTTGGTGTAGTTCGGCGTATTCTTGCATCCCCAAATGAGGAAATCAAGGAAGATTGGCTTCGTACAACAATATTTCAAACTATAGTAAAGAGTGGAGACAAGTATTGTAAGCTTATCATAGATGGTGGCAGTAGTATGAATGTAATTTCTGAAGGCACTATGGATTGGCTAAAGTTAACACCACAACCATACAAGATTCGTTGGGTTGATAAGACAACAATTCCGGTAACTAAATGAGCCCTTGTTACTATTTCTTATGGTATTCTGATTCTATTTGGTGAGACATTGTTCCCATGAATGTTACACACATATTGCTTGGAAGGCCTTGGTTGTATGATCCCTCTACCATTGTGGAAGGGAGAACACTTTCATTTCCTATTTAATGGGAAGCAAGTTATCATGAAGCCAATGCCACCGGAAGTTATTAAAAATGCATGCCAAGCCACCTCAAAAGGAGACTACAGCCCAAGAGCCTGTTGCTGAATCTAAGAAAAAATCATTGCATTTGCTCTCCTAAAAAGAGTTTGAAGTAGAAAGCAAGGAGGCAGGAGTTGTATATATTGTAATATCCAAGGAGGTAAAGCAACCAGATGTTGTTCCACTTACTAAAATGCCTAAAGAAGTGGTCCAAGTGTTGGATGAGTTTTCAGATTTGGCACCAAAAGAGCCACCTAATGAGTTACTTCCCATGAGAGACATTCAACATGCTATTGACTTGCAGCCAGGGTCACAATTGCCCAACTTATCAGTTTATTGTATGAATCCTATACAGCAGGCTGAACTTAAACGACAAGTTGATGACCTCCTAAAGAAAGGTTTTATGAGAGAAAGCCTTAGTCCATGTGTTGTTCCAACTCTTCTCACTCCAAAGAAAGATGGTTCTTGGCGTATGTGTGTTGATAGTAGAGCAATCAACAAGATTACTATCAAGTATAGGTTCCCAATTCCTAGGCTTGATGACATGCTTGATATGATGACTGAAGTGACCATTTTTTCTAAGATCGATCCAAAGAGTGGCTATCATCACATACAGATTAAGCCTAGTGATGAGTGGAAGACAACATTTAAGACAAAAGATGGCTTATACGAGTGGTTAGTTATGCCATTTGGACTAACCAATGCCCCTAGTACTTTCATGAGGATGATGACCTAGGTACTTTGATCCTTCCTTGGTTGTTTTCTAATTGTTTATTTTGATGAGAGTTTTACGCCAAGAGAAACTCTACATCAACTTAAAGACATGCTCTTTCATGTCACCTAGAGTAATATTTTTGGGGTTTGTTGTTTCTACTGAAGGCATAAGTGTTGATCTTGAGAAAGTAAAGTCTATCTTAGAATGGTCCCTCCCTACCGATCTTCAAGAGGTTAGAAGCTTCCACGGCCTAGCAACTTTTTATAGAAGATTTATTAAGGGGTTCAACACTATTGTGGCTCCAATTATTGATGCAATGAAAAGAGGTGAATTTAATTGGACCAAGGCAGCAACAAAGGCATTTGAGACTATCAAGAAGAAAATGACAGAGACACCTATTTTACAACTTCCAGACTTCTCTAAAGTCTTTGAAGTGGCATGTGATGCCTTTAGTGTAGGAATTGTAGGGGTTCTCATGCAAGAAGGCCATCCCATTGCATTTCATAGTGAGAAACTAAATGAAGGCAAGCAAAAATATTCAACTTCCGACAAGGAGTTATATGTAGTAGTGCAAGTTCTACGACATTGACGACACTACTTAATATCCAAGGAGTTTGTGCTATATTAAGATCATGAAGCTTTAAAGTACTTGAATTCCCAAAAGAAACTAAACTATAGGCATGGGAAGTGGGTTTCATTCCTACAAGAATATATACCTTTGTTCTTAAGCACCAAGTTGGAAATGAGAATACAGTGGTAGATGTGCTAAGTCGGATGGCTTACATACTGTAATTGCGGTGGTAAGGCGACGGAGGTTGGTCAAGTCTCCGAAGGTTCGGAGAGGACGACAAGAAAGAGAGAATGTGGGGAGGAATACTGATTGTAGAGGATGGTGGGAGAAGATGAGAGAGAGAGAGAGAACTCCTCTGAGAAGCCCTAGGTCAGGGTTACATGGTCTTGTCTGACGTGGGGGAGAGTTATTCCCTTTTTATAGCGAGGACCCCAAGGCTATAAGGAGAAGGATCTAAATGGAGATCTTTCCTATTAGGAAAGGGGATCTTTATCTTTATGTCGGCTATTAAGGGAGCATCATTGGGATTTTGCCTTGTGTTCAACGAGATCCTTTAAGGACAAAATTTCCCTTCTCCTAAGGGTTCTCGCACGGTGCATGTAGGCTACATCCCCTTATGGGTTTCCCTATAGTAGAAATCTGCTGAATTAAAAACTATGAAAGAAAAGAATGTTTTCTTGAAGAAGAGAAGAAAGAGAGAAGAAGAAGAGAAGAAGAGAACTTGAGAAAGAAAGAGAGCAATCAGACTTTCCGCCCCCTTCACTTAATATTTATATTAGAAATATAAGAAGAGTACAAAGACTACTATGTCCTTATAGGGCAGCAAACACTAAAAAGCACATAAAAGACTCAAATAAATAATAAATACTGGACCCAACATAATTGCTATGGTCCCCACTTCCTATCTAACAATGAACATAAAACAACTACTCCTAAAACAACACAAAACTGACTAAATCTTCAATACTCCCCCTCAAGTTGGGAGTAAATGTCACACATTCCCAACTTGCGTAAATCATGTTCAAGCTTGTTCTTTGCAACCCTTTTAGTGAGGACATCGACCAACTGCAACTTTGACGAGACATAAGGCAAGCAAACTTCTCCTATTGTTACCCTTTCTCTTATGAAGTGCCTATCAACTTCAATGTGTTTTGTTCATGCTGAATTGGATTGTGGGCAATATTGATTGCAGCTTGATTGTCACAGTATAGCATCATAGGTTACTCTGCTTTTACCCCAATCTCGCTCAATAGGGATCTAACCAAAGTAGTTCTGAGACACCATGAGCCATGGATCTATATTCAGCGTCTGCACTTGACCTAGCCATAACTGCCTGTTTTTTACACTTCCATGAGGTCATGTTTCCACCTACAAAGGTACATACTCCTGATGTAGATCTCCTGCCATCTAAACAACCTGCCCAGTCTGCATCTGTATAGGATTCTAGCTTCAGATTTTCATCATCTGAGAAAAGGATACCTCTGTCGGGGTGCTTTTTTAGGTATGCAAAAATTCTCTCAATAGCTTCGCAGTGCTGAACCCGAGGTGCATGCATGTACTGACTCACAACATTGACGACATAGGAAATATCTGGTTGTGCCATACACAAATATAACAGTCGGCCCACCATTCTTTGGTATCTCCCCACATCTTTTACCAATTCACTATCCACAACATTAATTCTATGATTTGGATCAATAGGAGTGTCAGCTGGTTTGGTTCCCAACTTCCTAGTCTCTCGCAGTAGGTCTAGTACATACTTTCTCTGAGAAATGAAGATCCCATGCTTGGGTCTTGTAACCTCAATCCCTAGGAAGTATTTAAGCTCACCAAAATCTTTGATCTCAAATTCTTGTTGCAACGGTTTTTTAAGAGCATCAATCTCCTTCAGATCATTTTCTGTAACCACTATATCATCCACATACACAATCAGAATTGACACAAGGGCATCTCTCTTCTTCACAAAGAGGGTGTGATCAGACTGGGTTTGTGTATCCAAAACGAGTAAGTGCCCCTCTGAACCTGCAAACCAAGCCCTAGGTGACTGTTTCAGGCCATACAATGATTTTCTCAGCTTACAAACCTTTCCTTTACCAACATTTTCATTAAAACCTGCTAGAATGTCCATATATACCTCCTCCTGCAAATGACCATTGAGGAATGCATTTTTAACATCAAGCTGAAATAGGGGCCATGAATAGGTGGCTGCTAGAGACAAGAGGATACTGACTGAACTCATCTTAGCAGCCGGTGCAAAGGTTCCCAGATAATCAATGCCATAGGTCTGAGTATACCCTTTTGCAACCAACCTTGCCTTGTACCTCTCTATTATGCCATCGGCCCTGTACTTCACAGTGAACACCCATCTACATCCGACTGTCTCCTTGTCTGGAGGAAGGTCAACAACTATTTTCCAAGTTTGATTTTTAACCAAGGCTTCCATCTCTTCTTGCATGGTTGTTTTCCACTCAGGTTTGGCGAGAGATGGTGTGAAATGCAATGGGCTGTACGCTTTCTCTTCCCTTTGCGAAGTGCAATGGGAAGATCAAGGTCAATGGGATCAGCTGCAACAATAGTGTTAGGTATAGGAACATTATCATCAGAAAAAATAACAGGCTCAGGCTCAAGGGGAATACCTGGAATTGTATCTATTGAATCTAGAGCCTCAGAATGAGTAATGGAGAGTGGTGCGGGTTGAGCATGTGTGGAGTCAACCATCGTCTGGTGGCACTGATAGTGCTGTGAGGCTGCCTATAGTGGCTTAGGTAATAGAACTGATGGAGGTGCTGATGGTAAAACTAGGGGCACAAGGGAAACGGGAAGAGGAACAGACTGTGAGTTCTCCTCCTCAAGACTCTCCTCCTGAGGAGAACCACCCTAGAAAAAGAAGGTAGACTCAAAAAAGGTAACATCCATAGTGACAAATCTGCTCATCGACACAGGGTCATAACAACAATACCCTTTTTGGTTTTGAGCATACCCAAGGAAAACACATTTCTTTGCCTTAGGATCTAATTTCTTGCGGTGGGGGCCAAGAATGTGACCAAAGAAAACACACCTAAAAACCCTCAGAGGTATGTGATACATTTCCCCATCCGGAAAAAAGAAGACTGAATGGTGCCTTAGATCCCAAAGTACGTAAATGAACACGATTAATCAAGTGTATGGCTGTAAGAATTGCATCTCCCCATAAATGAATAGGAACTGAAGCACACACCATAAAACTTCTTGCCACGTCCACAATGTGCCTATTTTTTCTCTCTGCTATTCCATTCTGTTGCGGTGTATATGCACAATTACTTTGATGAATTTTACTATGTTCCAAAAGATATGTGGTCAAATCCTTCTCAAAATATTCTCTGGCATTGTTTGATCTGAAGGCCTTAGTTCTCACACCAAATTGTGTGAGAACCATCTGGTGGAACTGTCGTACCAAGTTAGGAACCTCATCACGGGATCTCATCAAATATGTCCAAAAATACTGAGTATAATCATCCACAAACAAGAGAAAATAACGGTAGCCACCCATGGAAGGAATATGATATGGTCTCCATACATCAGTGTGAACAACATCAAAAGCAAAAGCACTTATTTTATTACTTGGTTTAGAAGAATGTCTACAATGTTTTCCCAACTGACAACTCTCACACTCTAAGGTAGATAACTGAGCAGACTCAAACAACTTTGGAAAAAGGAATTTTAATCAACTAAAAGAAAGATGACCCAATCGATTATGCTAGAGCATAATCTGGCTCACTGACTCCGATCCACTACTACTGCTGTTGCTAACATGGTGACTCTGATGTCTTGGGATCTCATCTAGAAGGTAGACTCCATTCACCTCACGACCACTCCCAATCATCTTCTTTGTCTCTAGGTCCAAGTCACTGAACAATTCAAATTTTTTGTCAAAGAGCTAACAGAAAGAAGGTTGGTATGAAGTCAAGGGACATGTAAGGCAGAAGATAAAGTAATGTCATTAGTCACTCTAGCTGTCCCCTAATGGGAATATGTGAACCATTTGCTATAGAGACTTTGTCTCTACCAGAGCACAATTGATAAGAATTGAAAATGGTAGGGATATTAGTCATGTGCTTAGATGCTTCTGAGTCTATAATAGGTCCCTCCTTACTTGAAGTGGATGCAAAATTTGCAGTTGCATATGAACTACCTGTATGAGCAAAAGAGGTGGTGTAGTTGGTTCTTGCACTCTGTTGTCCATCTAAAAGGCTAGAACTAGTTGCACCTTTTTTACTCATAAGCTGTCCAAACCTCTCTAATTCTGTTCTAACTGCTGCTACTACAATGGACTCCCAATCAGTTTGGGAAAGGGGGGCCGAAGAGTCTCCTGTAGTGGCCACATTTCCATTTCCCTTCTTATTCTTGATTCGAGCAGGCATGAGATGTAGATGGAGCTTCCAACAAGTGTCTCTGGTATGCTTAGGCTTCTTACAATAATCACACACCAAGTCCTTCTTATCCTCCCTCCTAGTCTCACTACTCCCCCTGTCTCCATTTGGCTTAGGTTTGGTTGTACTAACCATAGCAGACTAGTCAATCCTAGGCTGTCTCAGCATGACATTCCTCCTGCTTTCCTCTCCAGAAACAAAGGCATAGGCTTGAGAGAGTGTCACACTCACTCTAGAAAGGATATGTTGCCTAGCAATGTTGAATACAGGGTTTAGCCTTGCCAAGAACTCAAAAACCCTATTTTTCTCTACCAGTTCTTGATAGGTTGCTGCATCATTCGCACTTTCCTACACCACAGTTTCTAAGTGATCTATCTCTTGCCAAAGGGTTTTAAACATGGAGAAATACATGGCAAGGGGTTTATCTCCCTGTTTTATACTAAACACCTGATTCCTTAACTGATAGTCTCTAGCTACATTCTACTTCTGAGAATAGGTTTCAATCATTCCATCCCAAATCTCCTTTGCAATATTAGCCCATAGAAAATTTTTGCCAATGTGAGGTAACATAGAATTACACAGCCAGGACATCACCATGTAATTCTCCTGTACCCATTGAGAAGAATCTGTATTAGGTTTTTTCTCCTCCCCAATGATGTACCCTAATTTTTCACGGGCACCAATAGCCATCTTGTCTGATTGTGCCCATTTTAAATAGTTTGTATCATCAAGCTTTACTGTAGTAATGATTCCAGACCAAAAAATATCACTACTACCTCCAATGCCCAATCCCATGGTACCAATGGATTTCAGCTCGGTACTCCAACTCTCCATCTTACTTCAAACAGTTCAACAGTGAGAAAGAAATAGGTTGAGAGCCTCCAAGAGCAATTCGAACTCTCACACATAGGAACAAACCCTTTCGGAAGAAGAAAACCCTATTTGGAGTGAAATCTCTCTCCTCCCACGGTTTCCCACCAGAGAGGAGTGAATTGGCCACTCCAGGAGGCCCAGAAAACTCCAGAAACCTAATCACCCCTACAGAAAATCAAAAGAAATCTAACGATACCTGAGCGCCCAAGATCAAATAAAAAATCAAGAGTCTAGCTTTTCTAGGACTCTTTCCCGTACTCTAGTTCTTCCTGATTTTGATGCCGAAATGTAGATCACCTTCCTGGTGACTAAATCCCACCAAAAAATCCAAGAACTGGGCAATCTGTAGTAGATCGATCAGCCCTTTATTACTTCATGCAGTCGTTCGATCTAGGGCTGCATGGGAATACTCCAAGAAGCCTAGCCGAAGCTCTGATACCAAGTAGAAATCTGCTGAATTAAAAACTATGAAAGAAAAGAGTGTTTTCTTGAAGAAGAGGAGAAAGAGAGAAGAAGAGAACTTGAGAAAGAAAGAGAGCATTCAGACTTGCCGCCCCCTTCACTTAATATCTATATTATAAATATAAGAGTACAAAGACTACTATGCCCTTATAGGGTGACAAACACTAAAAAGCACATAAAAGACTCAAATAAATAATAAATACTGAACCCAACATAACTACTGTGGTCCCCACTTCCTATCTAACAATTAACATAAAACAACTACTCCTAAAACAACACAAAACTGACTAAATCTTCAACACCTGTGGACACGTGTAAAGGGCAAGACCTGGATCTGACTGGTGTGCTTGGGTGTTCTGCCTATGAGGTGCCTTGTCACAACTGGCTATGAACAGAAGGAATGCCAATTTCCTGTAGGCGGGTGTTGCTGTCTATCCTTCATTAGTTACAGCGGAGTTGCCATTTCATGCTCATCTTAGACTTGTTATATCATTTTATGTTCACAAGTTTCAGGTGACGCTGATTGCTTATCACAGGTCCGTGGAGGTGTTTTATGTTCATTGCAGGTCTCGGATGGCGCTTCATGCTCATCGCAAGTGTGTGGTACATTACTTTGATAAAATGTTGTTGTGCCATCACAGAGGTGTCCCAGTTGGGATTTCTCCGTTTTTCTTTTAACATCCCCACCGTAGTCTCGGTGATAGTGAACTGCATGTACTTACACATACTTCATTCCATGAATGTCCAAGTCATTGATTTTGATCAACTAAAAAAAAATTATGCTAGTTGTAAGGATTTCAGCATCATCTATATTGTCTTACACGATGGGAAGCAAGATGAGTATCCTTCCTTTTCACTATATAATGGTTATCTGTTTTATGATACTTGCTTATGTCTACCAAATACCTCTTTACGGGACTTTGTTATTTTGGAGTTACATGCTGGAGGTGTAGCAGATCATTTTGGTAGAGATAAGACCGTTGCTATGGTGGAAGATAGGTTTTATTGGCCTAGTTTGAAGAATGATGTTGCTCGTATAGTAAAGCAATGTAGGACATGCCAACTTGCCAAAGGACGGAAGCAGAACACTGGGCTATATACACCCCTACCTATTCCTCATGAACCGTGGCAAGATATATCCATGGATTTTGTGCTTGGATTGCCCAAGACTGCTAGGGGTCACGATACAGTCTATGTTGTGGTGGATTGTGTCTCCAAGATGGCTCATTTCAACTTTGCAACAAAACACATGATGCTTCACATATTGCTACTATATTTTTCAAAGAAGTGGTTCAACATCATGGAGTACCTTCTACTATTGTATTAGATCGGGACACCAAGTTTATGAGTTATTTTGGAAGACACTTTGGAAACTACCCAATACTCTGCTGAAATTCTCTACATCGTTTCACCCCCAAACAGATGGTCAAACTGAGGTAGTAAGGAGAAGCTTGGGAGATCTTTTACGGTGTCTAGTTGGTGATCATACTTCTAGATGGGATCTAGTGCTTCCAATAACTGAGTTTGCTTATAACAGCTCAATAAATAGATCCATAGGAAGAAGTCCATTTGAAGTGGTGACTGATATTCAGCCTAAGCAGCCAATTGACTTAGTTACCATACCACCGGATATACATACTAGCATTGAAGCAGAAGCATTTATTAGGCACATAAGAGAGATACATGATGATGTTACGAGAAAAATTGCATTGAGCAATGATTTATACAAGGCTAGCGCTGATATTCATCGACGGTTGGCAAATTATCAAGAGGGAGACATGGTTATGGTACGTATACGACCAGAGTGTCTTCCTAAAGGTGTGCACAAGATGCTCCACTCAAAGAGTGCCAGTCCTTACAAAATCATCAAGAAGATAAGTTCTAATGCCTATGTTCTAGAGTTTCCAGATGACATGGGAATTAGTCCTTTCTTCAATGTTGAAAACTTGACTCCTTACCATGGACATGTGGATTCTTTTAAGACTCCTATACCTAAATTGCCAACTATTGCAGCTCCAAATGACATTCCAGATGATGTTTTAGATGAGGAAATAATATGTAATTATCTACTGCTACAGGAGTGTATCAGAAATTCCTTGTCAAGTGGAAAGGCAAGCCTATGTCTGAGAGTTCTTGGATCCCTGCTGAAGACTTTCATCATCTTAACCCAGATCTTTATGAAAGGTACCATGCTTTTAACTTGCCAGGGTCGAGTTTTTTCAAGCCAGGGAGAGATGATAGGAATCGATCAGCACCCTTGAAGACTTATTCTAGAAAGAAGGCCTTACAACATGTCCTGATATGGCATAGTGATGGTACTTGGGATTTGGATTGAATTAAACACCAAGGGTATTTTTGCCACCTTATCATTTTCTGTAGGGTCCAATAATAGGGTTTGATTGTCCGTCTAGTTATAGTTCGTTTTTATTTAAAATTTCAGAGATTGCACAAGTAGGATTAGAGTTATTGAGTCTTCTTTGAATTGAAATAGGATATGACAGCTTAGTTTGAGTCCTATTAGGAGTATTGAGTCTAATAGATTGACTGCTAAGACTGTTATGAGTCTAATAGTTTGACTCCTAGGATTATTATGAGTTTAGAGTCTATAAATATGTATGGACGTTTTGCACAAAGGAAATGAAGTTTATTGAGTTTTCTTCAACTTATGCTAGCTATGGTGAGTGATTCCCATGCCCTAGAGTGATTCTAGGCACCCTGTGAGTGACTCCAAGTATTTTCTCTCTTCTTTCTCTCCCTATTTTCTCTCTTATTCCTTCAAGAAGCCATTACATCCATCAACAATCATAAAACTCTGATCAATGAGACCATTCAACATTCTCTAAGGACTACATCAGTGCTCCTATGTCTTGTCAGGCCAGATGATCCAACTGACACGTTAGCCTGCCTATATAATGTAAACATATGTAATCCAACATCATAATCATCAACCAAGTTTGTAATGTTCTACCAAAGTTATGTTTTTGTGACAGCGCCAACTTTATCAACATTCATTGCAGGTCTCTGAATTTTTTTTAGTAATAAATAAAAAGAAAATTCATTAAAAATTCAAAAAATCCATTACAAGATGACAGGAGATGAGAGATCATCCAACAACAAGAAGAAAAGCATCAATGCAGTTAACTTCTCCCATCTTCCAAATCTATAATTGACCAAAAACCCAAGCCAAAACTCTTTTACAACTCCTAGAAGTTATGGTAAGAGCAAAATCCAATCCAGAAATTGCCAGTCTCTGAATGTTGAGTTGGTTAGCTGAACCTATTCCATCCTGAAGAATCCAAGCTTCTGCAGCAATGCTGAACCTCTTGCAAATAGATTTTGATAGAGCCAGCATGGATAACCGATCAGCCCACACGGCCCAGGCCCATCATGAATGAGACCCAACCCAGGGAATCCCTCAGATCAGCCGTTCGAGACCACATCTGAAAATTTGTTTACACATGCCGTCCATGTCAGGAGAGCTGAACGTGAAACTGTTGGCAGCCACTATCTATTAGCTACGTGTAAGTATAAATATCTTATAATAAGCATGAAGAGGATATGAATGAGAAACCCTATTTTCTATCCCTCTCTTCTCCTTCTCTTCTTCTTCTTCTTCTTCTTCTTCTTCTTCTTCTTCTCTTCTACTTTTCTCTTCTCTTACCATTTCAGGAGGGTGAGCTCTCTTGAACCAGCTCGTTGCATTATCATTCAGCTTGAGAGATCGAGTACCTAACAATTTCTCAAAGCTCCTAAACATTTACCACTTTTGTTGTGGACTAACCAATGCATACATAGGTTTTCCAATAGCAAATCTCACAAAATTAAGTTTGATCTGGAGTCTTTGTGGAGGCATGCATTGAATGCATCACATAATTTCTTTGTGTCATGAGGTAGGCACCACTTCAGCATCAATAAGTTGTATACATCTCTGGATTACCTTCCTGACCATAGAAGATGGTGTATATGAACTTTCTTTCTGAAAAAGTTCATTCTTTATTAAAGCAAATACACTAGACCAAACATAGCAGTTTTTTTTTTTTTTGAATAACTGTCAATAGTATTATTATTAATGATAAAGAAAAGTAAAGTGATAATTTGTACACCCCTATGAGGTAGCTAGCCTTGGCTAACTCCCTCAACAGAATATACACTCATTTTACATCACTTCATCCCGGTACATTTATTCCAGACAGTCCCTTGTTTTTCCAAAACATCTTCCAAACTATTGACAGATCAAGATATCCATGTTTCATTTGCTCTCAGCTCCTCTAGCATCTTTTTTCAGAGCAATTCATCAAGCCACAATTCCTTCTTTTCTTTTTTTGGTTGTTTTTTTGCTCATCTTCCCAAAGGTTAAAGTCTTCTGTTTGGAGGTTGCATTACAAATTATCATAACTTTTATGAGATGCTTCAAAAGTGAAGTAAGCATTGGATTGCACCTTAAGTACAGAACTACTTTATCTCTCTCTTTGGGGTACTTACACACTACCATCAAAATGTAAGTGATCTCTTTTTGGTCCTGTTAGTGTTTCGTGGCAATAGAAAAACAAGAATTAATTTGGTACTGCACAAGAATACTGTGAGGTCTATGGGGTGAAAGAGATGTGTAGAGCAAGGAATCTTATTTACATCAGTTTATAGAACTCATCATCATTGTTCACTGGTTATTATCAAGTGGTGAGTTCAAAGGGATTTCCATGGACAAGAATTGTGACAGCAAAGAATTGTGACATGGAGGCCTCTGGAGCAAGGTTGGAAGAAATTCAGCTTTAATGCTTACAGTCTAGGCAACCCAGGAATGTTGGAAATTGGAATGCTTAGAGATGATATAGGAAATATTTTGCTTAGTTTCTTAGGAGTTGTAGGCAATGTTGATTCTTTGAGAAACGAACTTCTAGCTTTACTACAATTGCTGCCTAAGGTTAACAGTAAGGAATGGTTGGATAAACCCACAAGTGGAAGGGCACTGTCAAGTTGTGATTAAATGAAAGACACTAGGGAATAAACACCAAGGTTGCCAAGGTTTCTACTTTTTCTTCAATGAAATCAGAGAAATCACAGACACTATAAGATTCTGTTTTAGATGAGTTCCTAGAGAGCTTAATTGTATAGCCAATGGCTTGGCTAAAGCTGGGGCGGGAAGGGATTACTTGTATAGCAGGAATACTTTACCAATGTAAATTCTGGAGGGCTTCTTTTTTATGTGTTTTTGGTTTTTTGGTTTGTACATCCCCCCTCTTTGTTTTTAATGGAAGTTACCTTTTCTCAAAAAAAAAAGGTGCTAAGGTGTCTGATTAGAGAAGCAATGACCTTGGCCATAAATTTGAACTGCTTGTTCAAAGGGGTTCTAAGAGATTCAAATTCCCTAGAAGAATCATCAGCAAGATAGGAAGTTACAAGGGATAATATTATGGGTATATCTAGGGCTTGGGGATGAGCTGTAAAATCATTACTGTTTTCTGTCATCTAGGTTTTCTTTTTTTATCTTCCAGTTAACGGGGTTGAATAGCTATATGATATTTTCCTTGCACCCTGTTCCCCATGATCTAGGAATCATTCCTAGATGTAGTTGCATAAAAGAACTAAGGCTTGCAGCAACAAACAATCCAAATTCATTCATTAACCCCCAGCAGTTTGATGTTGACAACTATTTATATGCCAACATAATAGTGGGTAGGTTACTCTTATAGATTAAATGAACCAAAATACCCTTGTAATTAAGAATTGAAAAAATGACAAATATATGATTTAGACTAAGTGGGCTACAGCTGGGTGTTTCCTGAGCAAGTTTTGGATTTTCTACGACAGTGGCATGGCAAAGGACTAGGAAGCAGAGGTAAGCTGTACTGGAGTACGGTGACCCATGCAGTGTTGTGGGGTGTTTGGGAAGAAAGAAACAACAGGACCTTTGAAAGCAAAACCAGAAACATCGAAGATCTGATCTTTCATATTACTTTTTTATGCAACATTTGGGCTCTTAATTCTGAAGTTTTTAAAGGTATTTCTTTAAATGATCTTCAGAGAAATTTAGTAGATGTCCTCTATTCCTCTCCTGGGAGTGGTTTAACTCAAAGACTTTGTATTAGGGAGGAGGGACTGATAACTCTAAATTTGATGGGAGTGTTCAAGGATTCACAGGTCAAGCGGGAATTGGAAGAGTAATCCGTGGGAGAGGGGGAACATCTATTGGGCTTTTAGTGGTCCCATTGGGAGAGCTGACGCTACCAAGGCAGAGATCTTAGCTGCTCTCACAGGTCTTCGTTATGTCAAAATGTTAGGCCTATCCTCTCTAACCATTGAAGGTGATTCTGCTAATATGATAAAATGGCTAAGGGAGAAGAACAGAGGGCCTATGAGGCTTTCTCATCTACTGACTGAGGCTAGAGATATTTTGGATTCTCTGAGTGCAAAGCTGGTTTAGATTCCTAGAGAACTAAACTCCATAGCTGACAACCTAGCCAAATCTTGAGCTCATAGGGGGTTTATGTTTACTGATACATCTTTGCCTGTGTAACTCTGTGTCTGCCTCTGTAAGGCTTCTGTACATCTTCTCATGTTACCTGTTCTTTAAATAAAATTCTCAGTTAACTTTTCTCAAAAAAAAAAAAAAGATTTAGACTAACCTCTTACGTAAGAGATTCAAAACCAACGACAAAGAAAGCTCAAAGGTCACCTGGAGAATACTCCATCATAGTTAGGTTCATACAAAAGGGTAAAATCTACCTTTTAGACTAACCTCTTATAATTGCTTATGATCCCCACATTTATGGTAAAAATATTTCTTTGTACTTTATGCCAAAGTGAATAAATTATTTCCCTGTTCTATTGATTATCTTGAGTGATCAAATCATCACTCTTATTTTTTTAATCTCTGTTGTTGTAGACTTTTGGTATTTGAATAACCCAGATCTGAGTGATTCTAGAGCAGTTTGCTAATTTTTCATTACCTACCATCCAGCAGGAGTCAACATGCAAAATTTCTGTGTTGTATCCAGAATCATATTTCCTACCATCAGAGTAGTATAGGCTTCCAGATTCATGCCCTCCACCAGTGATTTAAAAGGCACACCTCGAGCGCCCAAATGAGGTGCATTTTAAGGTTTGCACCTCGTGTAGGCCCCAGAGCAGCCCCTTTGAAAAAAGGTACATGCCTATTGCTGCCTAGTGCACCTGGTGCGCCTTGTGCCTCAGCCCAAGTGTGCACTGTTTTGTTTTTTGATCAATAACAGAACACAATTTTATTAATGAACATTAAAAGGGTACAAGCCTATTGCTGCCTAGTGCACCTGGTGCGCCTTGTGCCTCAGCCCAAGTGTGCACTGTTTTGTTTTTTGATCAATAACAGAACACAATTTTATTAATGAACATTAAAAGGGTACAAGATGACACAATAAACAAGGGAAGAGGTAAACTCCCTTAACCTTCCCCAACGAAATTGTTTATTCAGGATTACAACAGTGCCCAAAACAAGCCATCTCTTTCCACCCTTGCTTAGCAAGTGTATCAGCAAAGGAATTAGTGCTTCTCTTCACCTACTGCAGTTTTATTTCCATACCCTGGGTTAGCGATTTAAACTTCTTTTTTTCATTAGCATAGTACCAAAACCCAGTTTCCTCCTTTTGCAGCCAGCTTATCACCAATTTTGAATCACCTTTAATAATTAACTTTCTAATGTTTAGCTCCTTTGCCTTTTGTACGTCCCCAGGCGTGCACCTTTGTTAAATTTTGTACTTTTCTGTTCTTTTTTAAGTACAGTGGCTGGGCCAGGGGCTCCGCTCCTCCCAGACCCTTGAGGCAAGCTCAAACAAGTCCATGTTAGGGTGTTAAATTCTTTCAAGACCCCTATAGCTACTGACTTAGACATAAGACATAAAGCAGAAAACACTTATCTAAAGCCAAGTCCTTTAAAAGAGATTGGATTGATCACCTTTCTCTGCCCCATTGTATGACCTCTATTGTTGTGATTTGAAACACCCTAAAGGAAAGGAAGCTACTATTGGGTGGATTACTTCTTGGAGTCACTGAGATGACTGACTTTATCAAAGACTCAAAGTTAGGCATAAGAGCTGCTGTTGTTTTATCCTGTCAAATATTAGTTGCAGGTCAGCCTTCTTTGTTTCTTAGAGAAGAAAGGATACTGAGATATTTATTTGACTTGTCTCTTCATCTCAAACGATTCAATCGGGCTAGAGTTTTATTGAATATTTTAGGAAGGTTTTGACTTGAAAATGGATAGAGACTTAAAATTGGCTAATTCTCTTTTGTCTTTTTCTTTTTTTGGTAGGCAACAAAAAATTCATTAATTCATTAAAATAAACCGTATGTACAAGAAAAATACAAAATGTTGAGAGCATAAGAACTATCTCCCCCCTCTTCTGTTCAATCTATTTGTTAATCAAATTTGTACTTTTCTATTAACATTTACTAGCTTTCTGTTAAATGTTTAGTGATTTTATGATTGTAAGCAATTAATTTTTCATTTATTTCCTTCTCATTTTTATAGGACAAGATGGTGGTAAACGAATGGGTCTGAATTTTGATCGAGTGAAGTAAGTTACCATTCTTTTGCAGCCATCTATTCTTTGGGTGTAGATATGCTCCCTATTTTATTTTTGTTTTTTCATTGTTCTGATTGAGATAAGCTATGTTGATCAAGTTGTAGCAGTTCTTTCACAAACAGAAATCATGGAATTATCAAAAGAAAAATGGACAATAATAAGTAAAATGAACTTCTAATCAGAAGTTAAATCATAAAAGATGTTGAAAAACAATTGAATTGAAAAGAAGTTTTTTTTCTTCTTTTTTTGAAGAAAAGGTAAAGTATGATGTATTAACTTGAAGAAAAGGTCCACTGTACAAACGGTATCTGTACAAGTGAATCAAAAGAAGTTTCAAACAACTGTCAGAAGAAGATAATGAGAGAAGTGTAAATATGCAGTTCAAGAAGGTTATAATGTGTTAAGAGATCAACTGGAGGCAGAATTTTAGAAGTAGATGTATTAAGTAACGGGATGGGAACTTTAAATACTTACACAACCTAGCAAATTAAAGAAAAATAGAAAAAAATTATCTCTAAGCTAGTAATGGAGGATGAAGAGTTGACCACTCGAGATCTAGCACTTGTAGCCCCCCTCCCACACACACACACACACACATACTCACTTTTCAGTGGAAGGCCTATCCTGGTTTAGGATTCTAGATAATGTAACCAAGAGTTTAGAGCAATCCTTTGATGTGGAGAAAGAAAAAAGGTGCTTTTGGAATGGGCAAGGTACCCAGCCTAGATGGTTATATCTTATATGATAGGGTTTTATTAATCTCATTGGGAAGTCATAAAGACTTGATAGTTGATAGCTGTTTTTGAGAAAATTTTGTCAGGGACATAATCATTAAGGGTGTTAATATAGCTTTCATCACCCTGATCCCAAAGGAAAAAGGAGGTTCTTCACCCTAGATACTTCAGATCAATTAGTTTGGTAGGAAACTTATCGAAGGTTATACTTGAAGTGCTGGCCTATAGAATTAAAGATTTCATGGGTCATTCAATATTTCCTCAAGAAGGTGTTTTTGTTGACTGGTCTATTTTTTGATATGGTTATGAAGTGGTTTGGGTTTGGGGAAAACTGGAGGAAATGGATGGGGTGCCTTCACTCATCACACTTTCTCTTTGATGGATAACTTTAAAATTTTATTGAAATTGAATAAAAGAAATAGCATTTAAAATATGCCTACCACCCCCTTTCTTGCATCCTTTTTGCATTTAGTAGTCCCCAGAAAAACTGTTCCCTATGTACTTGTTTTGGCGAAAGTGTCAGCCAATCTGTAAGCTGATCTTTGCATCCATGTGAATGTGATATCCCCCCTCCTTTAATATCTACCAATACTGCCAGTGTTGTTGTCCTTGTTATCATAGCCAACCCACTGCTACTCTTGAATCACCCTCCACTTGCATGTTGCTGTAATTTAAGGTTCTTGCCAATCTCAACCTTGCAAGGCTGCACTTGTTTCAGCCTCAATGGAGTTTCCTAAGCCCATAGGACCAAAATACATTGCTTGGATGGTTCTACACTTATCCCTGATAACTCCTCCAATGCTTGAAGGGCCTAGATTATCCAAGCTACACCCATCCTGCTGCCACCTGCTGCCATGAAGATTTGAATAAACTCTCCATATCATCAGGAGGGATTTACCTGCAACCAAAGAGAGAAAAGCCAATCCTAAATACTAGTGACAAATGGACAGGAAATTAGCAAATGATAAGTAGTCTCTCCATTTGTCATGCAAAAAGAGTAAATATGTGGGGATAAGTACCAATAGCATCCCCTTTTTTTGAAGAACATCATAGGTATTTATTTTCATATGATAGACTTCCCATGTGAAAGCTCTAATCTTTGGTGTCACTGGCTAGCACCAAATCTCCTAAAACAGAAAAGACTGAGAAAAGGGCAAAGTTGGGAGGGCTTTAAAAAAAGAAGCAACAGAACATTCCCAAAGACCCAAGTGACAAAATTCTCCCATTAGGGGAGGAAGGATCAAGGGACTATCATTCAAGGAGTTGAATAATTCAAGGACCATTGGAGTTTCAAAATTCCTCGCACCTTTTCTAGTGCCAAGGTCCCAAGACAAAGCACCCATAGCATAGTTAGCAAAGAGAGACATTTATTCTTATAGGTGGTTAAAGAGTATAGAGAAGGAAAACAGTCCTTTAAAAGAAGGCGTTGGAGGACCATAGTGTTGGTCTATCATCTTCCCCACAAGTGCTGCTTTCATGTGAAGACCAAAAAGTTTCAGACGAACAGAATCCCTTGAGGGGAAGCTTTCGTTGGGTTCCAGTTGCCAATTCTAAAGAAGTGGATCAGGATAAAATGGGAGAATATAGGCCAAACCCAAGATATTCAAGGGTTAGGAGAGAGGATTTTGAAGGGGAAGATAACGGGTGGGTAAGCTGCGATTCTTTGGAGGATGACTTTGAAACAGGGTCGAAAGCAGAGAACCACAGTCTAGGGGAGAATGCAGATCATAAAGGGGAGTTGGAAGACACTTTCAGTACAACCATTCTCTTTTCTGAGGAAGCTGAAGATGTTACCTCTGTACTGAAACCCTCCACTGATTGTGGGATGTTAAAGGATGCCGAGCTCTCCTTGGATGCTAGTGGGGAAACCAAACCTTGGGTAGAAAAAAAACCAAGCCAGAAAATGGACAATGGGCAGGGGACCTGTGAGAAGATAGCGACTGATCACCAGTCTTCAAACATGGTTATTTCAGCTGGGGATGAACGACAGAGCCTTGGAAGTTCTCACAAGGGTGAATTAAGTCTAGGTTGTGCCCTGGAAAACCCTATTCTGTTGTGAAATCCAACTGGCTGTTGAATGTCCTCCTTTCTCAGATCCAGATATGTTTGTTTTTTTGGGTTTTGATACTAACTCTTGCTCTGCCCCTGTTGATTGTCTTCCAGATTCCAGACCTGCCTACTTGCCGATTGCCCATGGTTTGGAAATTGACAGAGTTGGTGGTTTAGGGGAGATTCAGGAGGTGAGAGGGAGGAGAGGGTGTGGAACTTAATAATCTGACTAGGGTGGAATTAGAGAAGGAGAAGGTGATTGAGAGTAAGGATAGTGGGTCTAAAGTAGTCGAAGAAGAGATGGTGGAGCAGGAGAGGATGGGTGAGAGGCCTGAAGAAGGCAGAAGAGGAAAGAATGAAAAGGGAGAAGGAAAAGAAGATTCTCTAGCTGAATTTGTAGAAAAGCTAGGTTGCAAGTTAAAAAATCCGAATGAGCTGAAAGTTTATTTGAGGAATAAAAAAGGGGAAAGGAAGATGAGAAAAAGGAAGTTAGAGGTTGAAATTGGATGTGGAGGGGGACAAAGAATTCAGTGAGAGGAAGGGTAGGGGAAGGAAAGGAGGATCTTAGGGAGGAAGGTTAGGGGTGGGGGTAGATTAAGTTGGAATAATGAAGATTGTGAGATGGAATGCGAGAGGCTTGGGGAATGTAAGAAAGAGAGCTTTAATAAAGGAGGTCCTAAGGAAAGAAAACCCAGACTTCTTTCTAATCCAGGAATCTAAACTCATGACCTTTGACAAGAATGGCCTTAGTTGGGTAATGAGCCCTTCTTGGGGTTCATCTGGAGGGTTACTCACTTTGTGGAAGGATGAAGTTGTGAAGGGAGTTGAAGAATTATATGGAGGATTCTCAGTTTCTGTCAAATTCAAGCAAGTGGAAGATGGGTACGAATGGGTCTTAACTAATGTTTATGGCCCTAATAGCTATGTACAAAGGAATGAATTATGGGAAGAACTAGGAGATATTAGAGGTTTGTGGGAACGACCTTGGTGTCTAGGAGGGGATTTCAATGTGATTAGGTTTAGTGAGGAGTGCAATAAGGTGCGAATTGTGCGACAAAGGAATACTACCAATATGAGGAAGTTTAATGAGTTTATTAATGCTTTTGAACTCAAGGAACTGGACCTCTTACATAACAGTTTCACTTGGTCTAATCTCCAAGCTGAACCAATTTGTTCCAAAATGGACAGATTCCTATTTACTACAGATAGGGAAGAACATTAGGGAGACCTGGTATCAAGGGCTTTACCTAGAGTTACTTCTAACCATTGGCCAATTCTGCTAAGTAAGTTTGAGACTGGAACCAGTGGACCCTCCCCTTTCAGATTTGAGAATATGTGGTTGCATCACCCGGGCTTTAAGGAGAAAGTGAAGGAGTGGTGGAATGAAAGCAATCCGAGGATAAATTGGGCAGGAATGGAATTTCATTGGAAGTTAAAAGAGCTGAAAGTCAAAATCAAGGAGTTCTTCACTTTGGGAGGTTAGAAGAAAGTAAGCAGCAATTGATTAACCAAATTGAGGAATTAAATGCAAAGGAAAATCTAGGTTGCTTTGGGGAAAGGGACAAAGAGTTGAGAAAAAATATGGAGGACACTTTTTAAGGAAGAAATTAGTTGGAAGCAAAAATCTAGACACAAATGGGTGAAGGAGGGAGACAGGAACACAAAATTTTTTCCGTGCCATAGCGAATGGCAGAAGGAAGAGGAACTTTATTTCTAAGTTGGTGGTTGATGGTACAACTCTAACCCAACAGAATGAGATTGCAGGGGCTTTATGGAACATTTCAAATCCATTTTCAGAAGGCCCCTAAATAACAGATTACAGATTGAAGGTTTAGATTGGCCTAGGCTCCCTGAAGAGTTGATTGAGTGGTTGGAAAGAATGCTCGAGTTGAGAGAAATAAGGGAAGCCATCTTTTCTATGGATAGAGCTAAAGCTCTAGGTCCTGATGGTTTCACAATGGCTTTTTATCAAGACTGTTAGGAGATAATTAAGGATGACATCCAAAGTGTGTTCTCAGAATTCTTTGAAAGAGGGGTGATTTATCCATGTATGAATTCTGCATTTATTGCCTTAATCCCAAAAAAGGAGGGAGTTTGTCACCCTAAAGAGTTCAGACCCATCAGTTTGGTTAATAGCCTCTATAAGATCATTGCTAAGGTTTTATTCAAAGAATTAGAGAGGTGCTTCCCACAATCATTCCCCTAATCAAGGTGCCTTTGTGAAGAATAGACAAATTGTGGTTTAAATCTTAATAGCAAATGAGAGTGTGGAAGGTCTAAAAAGAAGAGGGAAGGGATGGTGTGCAAATTGGATCTAGAAAAGGCTTATGATTTGGTTGATTGGTCTCTCTTGTTGGAAGTCCTAGAGTCCTTTGGTTTTGGGCAGAGGTGGTGTAATTGGATAAAAGGGTGTATCAGGACTTGCCACTACTCCATATTGGTGAAAGGCCGGGTGGTAGACCACTTCCCATCTTCTAGAGGTATCAGGTAAGGGGATCCCTTTCCCCCTTCCTTTTTACCCTGATTGCTAAAGTTTTAGGGAGGCTTATTGAGAAGGCAGATTCTAGAAGCTTGGTTAGTGGTTGGAGAATTGGGAGGGACAGGGTTCCGGTCACTCACTTACAATTTGCAGATGACACAATTTTGTTTTGTGGTGGAGAGGAGATTAGGTGGATTAGGAATTTAAAAAAGGTGATTAATGTGTTTGAACAAGTGACTAACCTCAAAGTCAACTTTGATAAGAATTGTATGGTCGACATTAACATGAGTGTTGGAGAGGTGGAAGTTAGGGCTCAAATTTTGGGTTATGAGATTGCTCAGTGGCCATTGAAATATCCAGGGCTTCCACGAGGGGATAATCCTAGCAAAAGGAGTTTTTGGAATCCGGTGATTGATATATTCACAAAAAGGTTAGCCTCTTGGAAGAAAAGCTACCTCTCTTTGGGTGGTAGGATAACTTTGATTAAGTCAACCTTGGCTAACCTTCCTGTTTACTTTCTGTGTGTGTTTAAAATTCCTAAGGGAGTGTGTAGGGTTTTGGAAAACTAATGAGGGATTTCTTGTGGGAACCAAGGGAGGAGAAAAGGGACCATAAAGTTAGGTGGGATTTGGTTACAAGAGCTAAAAGTGATGGTGGACTTGGTTTGGGAAACTTATAGAAAAAGAATGAAGCTCTTCTAGGGAAATGGTTATGAAGACTGACAAAGGAGGATAAGCTGTGGGCTCAAGTAAACGTAAGTGCTCATGGGCAAGAGGCAGATGGCTGGTATACGGGAGTCTCATCTAGGGATACAAGAGCTTCTCCTTGGAAGTCCATCCATGCGATCCATCCTTACTTCCTCTCATCAGGTATGACCTTTGCTCTGGTAATACTGTGAAATTTTGGGAACATATTTAGGTAGGAGACACTCCTTTGAAAGAGCAGTTCCCTTCCTTGTTTTCCCTCTCAAGTTTTAAAAATGATCTAGTAGCCACCTTCCTAACCTCCTCTAACTCTGCTCTCGTTTGGAAGCTGGGATTTAGAAGGGACCTTATAGATTCTGAATCGGACTCCATTGTAAATTTGCTTAAGATCCTAGATGAGGTAGTTATTGACCCCTCTAGATTGGATAGTAGGATTTGGGTTCCCTCTCCCTCGAGTATCTTCTCTTGTTCTTCTTTTTTCAAAGAATTAACCCAATCCCCTCTGGCCCTTGGTTATCCTTTCCCAGTCTTCGAAGTTTAGGGTAGACCAATTCCTCCCAAAGTAGGTGCTTTCTGTTGGAAAGCTATCTTAGAAAAGTGTAACACTTGTGACTTTCTTCAAAAGAAAAGGTCTAATTGGAGTTTATCCCCGCACCATTGCATCCTATGTAAGGAGAATGGCGAGAGCTGCTATCACTTATCAGTTTCCTGTCCTTTCGTATAAGAAATCTGGTGTTGGTTTTTCTCTTCTTTTGGATGCAGGTGGCCCTCCCCTCCAAATGTGCAAAGCTTGTTTAACTCTACTTCAGTGAGGGGTTTAAAAAGAGAGGTAAAATTTTGTGGAGATATGTAAGAACATCTGTATGCTGGACGGTGTGGGAGGAAAGAAATCAAAGAACTTTCCAGGAAAAAGAAAGAAACAAGAAATCCATCATTGAATTAATCTCTGTGAGGGTGGTACATTGGGTCAAGACTATGAAGCTCTTTGAAGGTTACTCAGCAGGAGATATCATTAGAAATTGGAAAGTGACTTGGTCTGCTCCCTTGAATACTTCCCCTATTCCAGCTTGGACTCCTCCAACTATGGGGTTCATTAAATTGAACTTTGATGGCAGCAGTGAAGGAAACCCAGGCCCTTCAGGTATAGGTGGAGTGTTCAGGGATGAAGAAGGTCGAATTATTGGCATGTTTTCAGGACCTATAAGTTGGGGGGATTCTCTGAGAGCTGAAACTTTGGCAGTTTTGGAAGGCATTAAAAGAGCCCAGCAGCTGAATATTAAAAAACTGCTGGTGGAAGGCGACTCTAGGCTGGTTGGCTGTTGGCTGCAGAAGGAAGACTTCAGTCTATGGAAGTTCTTAAATGAGAAAAAGAAAATTAACCAGCTAACTCAGAACATGGAAATTCAGGTTCAGTGGTCCAAGAGGAGTGCTAATTCTATGGAAGATTCTTTGGCTAAACAAGGGGTGGGAAGAGCTAATCTCTTTTGGGCATTGTTGTAGTCTGTTTTATACTTTTAGGGAGGGTTAAGTGATTTTACCCCTCCCTGTTGTAACTTTCTCTTTTCTATTCCTCTTAATAAAAGTTTCTATTATTGATAAAAAAGGAACCTTTCCTAACCAAATAACTTCCCTAAAATGTGTCTTGCCACCAAAGCAAATATCAAAACGAGTGAGTTGTAGAAACTGAGTATAACATGAATTGCTTTCCATGGGGAGGTGAGAGTGACATGAATTGCCAGACCTGCATCCTAGCTGTTAGCTGTAAATCATGAATACTTGTAATCACCTTATGCCATAATTTGTATGTGTCGACTGGAAATTTCCATAGGGCTCAGTTTGAAAGGAGTACAAATACAAATATGTAGAGTGCAAAACCTTGTATTTTGTAAGTATTTGCACTATACATATTTGTATTTGTACTCTTTCCAAACTCAACCTAGATGTTTTCCCAACAAGGCCTTATTCTTCAACCCCAACTTACCTAGTCCTAAACCTCCATATTCTTTCTCCTAGAAATTATTTCCCATTATATTATTGACTCATCACACTTTACAATCCTAGTAAATGGGAATTAATAGAATGCTATCAGCTAAGAGCTAACTTAGACAGGGGGGTCCACTATCTCTCTTTCTTTTCTCTCATTGCTTCAAGGCTTGAAGATATGTTGTATGGTTTTGTATATGAAAAGCTCCTTGTCTTTTAGGCATATTTTATGGGACATTGCTAACTTCCAATGTGAATATCAATCTTTCTCAGATACCCAAAGTTTCCTGTTTTCAGTTGCAAATGGATGTTTTTTTCAGACAACAAAATAAACAACTCTGGCCACACCCTAGTTTTGTGCCACCTGTTCTCAACACATGGAATTTTTTAAAAAGCAATGCACATAAGTGCATGTTTCTCATTGTCGAGGATAGGGCGGTGATGTGCCTAATGTTTAGTTACTAGCAGATCTGTACTCGTCTGAAAAGGTTTTATGCCACTGGCTTCCTTGCAGGCAAGTATAGGAGCAAGGGCCTTGGGAGAGATCATTTCTTTAGGGCTACAAGATTAAACAGAGATTCCTAAATGCCCTGGATACATTTTTGTTGGTAGTTCCATTCTAGATGGTTCTCGTTTATGTTCTGTTATTCATATTTCAGAATGTTGTATCCTTTTCTAAGATGGTGGTTGGTTTCTTCTAAACTTTCCAAGTTATTGTAATGTATTCTTGTTAGTAGATGTTGAGTCCTAATTATATTCTTTTCTTGAAATGAATAACATGGATTATACTTGTATTTGATTTCATCGTTTACTTGTTCTGCCCTTGATATATTTTTCTTTCTTCCCCAGGTATTGGTTATCTGTAGGTGCCCAACCTTCAGAACCTGTTCAACGTATTCTCTTTAGGGCAGGGCTTCTACCACCACCACCAATGCTTGCAATGGGCCACAAAGGTGGACCCCGTGATACCCGTCCAGTTGATCCTTTAAGTGGACGCTTTGTGACCCCTGCAAAGCCTGCTGATGGTGATCAGGTCAAAGAAGTAGACAGTGAAGGGAGCGATGTAGAAGATGACAAGTCTTGACTCATGATGGACCCGGCTATTCTTGGATCTATGTTGTCTCGGGGGGTGGGTGGGAGGGTTGTTTCAGCTTCTTTATTTCCTAATCTCACACTAAGGATGGGCTTAATTTTGCAACCTTGTGAGAACTACTATAAGCCAAAGCACATCTTAGTTCTATAAAAGATGATATTTTGAAGGATTTTTTTTTTCTGCCTGCTAGTAAGAGTTTGGCGGCTTGGTAGAGAATTTGATACTTCCAATCCAGGGGGATTATGGTAGTTCAGCTTTTTAGATCTTGATTCTAAAATCGTCCTTATCTATGCAGAAGAGACTTCAGGTTTCCTATTCCTTACACGATCCATTCTTTTCCTTTTGATAAGAAGGAATATCTTTCATTATCTATGTTGCCACACTGTGAAGTTATTATACATAATGCATCATCGTAGGGCAGTTAATGACCTGCCAACATCCAACGATCTTACCTCCCATTGCTTTTGTATCAGACGGTTTACATGTATTTGTATTGTTATTTTGCTATATTCGACCTTATTAAACTGCAGATGCTATGGATTCAATGCTTTGGAATCATGGGGTAGGACATATGGTTGCGGGTTTAAGATTCAGTATGGAGATTGGGTCGGTCGAGACTTGTGCAATAGGAATTGGGGTATACGTGCAACCCCTGATCATTATAAAATAAAGGGTTTTTTATAGTTCAGTCCACCCTTAGGGGAGCTAGGATTTCTAGGCGTGGATTGAATCCTGCCCGTGGATTGATGCTAAATTCACGGGCATGATGTGGTTTATAGGGGGGGGGGAGCTACTAGTAGACTAGGAGGGTGCTGTAATTCAGATTTCTGAGGTGGATTACAGTTCACTTATCCCTAAAATCAAAAGAAAAAAAAATCTATTGGCCTTATCGAAACATACTTATACCTATTAGACCTTGGTTATTGCATGCAATGGATTCAGTCACCATTTCCCACTTTTAATTTGGCTTTGTTATCAGAATTAGCATAGCTGTTTTACACAACTAAACTTGAAAAGGCATATAATTACGGGGCTTTTCTGATTGGAATATTTGAAGTCTACTTTGCAGTTTGCACCCAATGTTTAAAGGATTAATAAGTATCAGTCCATGTAAGCCATGCTTGCCGTTATATATGTAGGCTTATGGAATGACCAAAATTTCATTCCATTCCACATATATCTATGGTATCAGTTTATAGTATTGGTATGCATCAGCTGATTCAGACCTGATTTGTAAGGTTCAAACGTAGAGTGTTGAAAAAGCAAATTTAAGAGACGTATTAGGATATGCTTTAGATATGGTTGGAAAAAATAGGATACACATGTATACCCTAGGGAAACTCCAATAAATCTCAAAAGAATACATCAATAACACTTGGTCCAAAGTCTTTAGATGATTACAAATGGAGTATATACAAGATTCAAAATAAACACAATGTGTGCAATACAGCTTGTATTTTATCAGTATCCAAAGGCATGGGCACATGGAATAGTGGAACATCACATACTGTTTATGGACCTATTGTAGTGGTCATACCACTTCTAAAAGTTCATAACTCAATTAACTTCTTTTTATCATTCATCCAAACTTCTTGACATTTTTCATAGGCTGTCATGGTAGTTGGTCGGCCAACATATAACCAAATACACCTTGCAGTCCAACATTGTTAATTTGTTAGATCTATGGATTTTCTCCAAAAATTGAAAAAATCTAAAAATTATAAAAAATATTTTTTTTTATATGTTTTAAATGATTTTCATAGCAGGAAAGAACCATAAGATGGATCTATAAATGACATTAAACTCATTGATCTAATGATATTTTATGCCAAAATTTGTCTTGTTTTTTAGAAAAACCTAAAAATATATTTTTTATGTATTCTAAATGACTTTGTGATAAGGAAAAACCAACGTTCAAAATATCGATACGCCCGATACACCATCGGGCGAATCGATACACATTTTGGTCCCTTTTTTATTTTTTTTTGCAACCGGTTCAGGGGGGCTGGTTTAGGTATTCTCTACCCCCTGAACCGGTCAGACCTCCGATACACCCACTGTAGGGGCGTATCGGAGGGGTCCCGGAACGATACGTATCGGCCAATACGTGTCAATACTTTGAACCTTGGGAAAAACTATAAGATAGATCTATTAATGATCCATGAAACTCATTGATCTGACAACAATTTAATATGTTTTGTAATGATTTTTTAGAAGATTGGAAGCTCAAACATTGTTTGATATATGTAAAGCTATTATATCTTATATGATATTCACATGTTCTAAATTACCGTATTGTTTCTTGTAATATATTACTTCATATAAACTATTAAGTGTGAATTTCTTATATACGCTTTATTCATAGTTATTTCAACCCAGGGGTGGAGCCAGGGGAGCCATGCCCCCCCCCCCCCCCCCCCCACCACCAAATCCACGGCCCCCCTCAAGAAAAGTTTTTACCTCTGCCGCTATTTCAACCTTAGATTTATTATTATTGATGTATTTGTGGTATCTGTAATAATTTTTCCATCCACATCTTTCCACCATATTCATGCATATCAAAAGTGTATTGTGATATATATTTATATTTTATATCTAAGCTTACCGATATAATACATGATGAACCACAGGGGTGTAGGCTGGGTAAGAAGGTGCCCTCTCTTTGTTCTTAATGATAATAGATTGCTATTTCAAGACCTAAATTTTATGCAAAGATTCAGAGGTTATAAATGAAGTATAAAATTAACATTTTTATGCGTGTTTGACCTTTTGAGACATGACGGAAATTCTCCAATTAAAGAACACTCATTATAAATTTTAATAATCAATTATTTTTTTTTAATTTTTTTAATGCACTAAGAAGAGAAATAACTAAATGATAAATCTTAAACAAATAAAATTGTAAGTAGGTATGACCTATTGGTATTATTTGCAACTTATTGATGGTTCAAATCTTCTTATTTGTCATATCTATTCTCTTTTTTTTCCCGAGTAAATGTTTCTCTCAATCCATCTTTGCAGATCTTGGAATCTTTAAATGAAAATGAAAGAACTTGAAGAGAAATGTATTTTGTTGGCAGGTGATCCAAACGCCAAAATGGAGTTGTCAATGCGTCAGGTCAGGGTGGACCAATCTTGAACCAATTATTAATTGCTTCTTTTAGATAGACCTAGCCAGAACCAAACCAATTATTAATCAGAATAATAAGGTCTAATAATGGTGAGTTTGTTGGTGAGTTACTAGGGATCTAGTGCTTATTTGGTTTTGTGATGCTTGGAGACATACTACCCCATCTTATGTAGCCCATTTCAGTCTATGAAGAATAATTGGGTCTGATCCAATTGTGCTTGACATTTATATTTAGCAATGAAAAATGACTAACTTAGAAATTCATTTTATAATATAACCCAGTGCTTTCAACCCATTACCCAATCGGTTGAACCTCTCAAACTATCATCCCATCAAGATTTTAGGTCCGATTTGAGTAAAACCCAAAGTGAGGTAAAAAATTGTTGACTATCTAAAACCGTATGACTCAAGCGGTTGGACCATTGACCCATTCAACCCAATGACTGGGTCACGAATTGCACACTAATGTATATTTAAATTTCGAGAAGCCATAACTTTGCACTCAAATGTTTGATTAAGGTGATTTTTTTTTCATTTTCATTAAATTTTTTAGATCTATGCATCCTAAGGCACCAAAGGCGCCTTGCTCAGCTATTTTTGCCAAAAAAACACTTTTTTTTTGCCTCAAATTGCAATTTTTATTATTGTTTTACAAGTAAAAAAATTAAAATTAAATATAGGATAATATATATTACATGTAGAATATAATTATATATATTATTTATTGATAAAATATATGTTTATCAATATACATCCATCTTGCTGACATAGCACAGTCCAACTTGTTCAACCCAGACAATCGAAATGGTAACCCATGACCTTAAGGCAAAAATGATTTGGCCTCCAGGTTGGTTTTTGGAACATTGATATAACCTTAATAAAAATGCAGTAAAATAGTAAGCAGTTTATATGCTGATAAAACAAGTTTAACCAAAATTTTCTTATAATATTATTATATATCTGTAAAATTTATCCTTTTAGACAAATTATAATAAAAATTACAAAAAAAAGGAAAAAAAACAGGAGACCTCTATGTATTATTAACCATATAATCAATTTAGAACAAGAACCAGTCCAACTCAATCATTAATCAGGCCACAAGCTACAGAACCGGAACCAATATAATTGGTATAATTGGTTTGGTCGACTCGGTTCTATCGGGTAGATCCAACCCATTGACAGCTCTAGATGGAAAGCAGCACTACCCAAACTAGAATGTAACATTCTGGGTCAGCCGGAAGAGTTGGGCTCCCTTAACTGACTAATTGTCTCATTTTTCAGAGGAACTGGACGAACCATTAAGGATCCCATCCAAGAGATAATGAACTTGCTGATATGAAACGGCACCCTTGTACAGATACCTAGATATTTCATCCCATCAAAGAAGCAACCATGCTGTGGTCATCTAAACATGGGGTATACAGCTAGCTATTGAACACCAGACAAGTACAACAACAGCTCCATTGGTATAATATATAACAAGATGGCCTGCTTCATCAATCCCTAATTCCCTATGTAAAATTACAGTTTCTTTTGGCCAATGAATGCAATGCTACTTATTTTTTGGCACTTTTTGCCTTCTTTGGAGCTTGAGCTTTCCTTTTTCCTTTTTTTGGAGGCTTTCCTGCAGCTTTACCTTTCTTTCTGACCCCCTGCATCCAGATTACATCCTATTAGCATACATGCATATTAAAATTTCACAGTTGGGTTTTATCATTTATGGAGAAGTGATGGCTCATGGCATACCAATGTCTTATCAACCTTTCCCTTGGTCTTTCCAGTGGTCTGTTGTTCTTCAGCTTCATCGTTTTGATCAGTCTGACAAGCAACAGCTGTAGGTATCTTGTCTGTCTCCTCCTCCGAATCAAAAGAGAATCCATCAAGCGTTCCTATACAAAGAAAATGGTGATATATGTTTGTTATGGGTAATAGAAATTAGAAACCGTGTTAAAAACATCAACTATACTAGTCTGCCAATTAAGTGAATAGCAAAGGAAAGTGATCTGAAAAATAGAATAACCAAACCCTGAGACAACCGACTTTGTAAACTAATACAAAGTTCTTCAGTCTAGCTTGCCTCATGAAAAAGAAAATGAATAAAAAAGGAAAAAAACAATCTTGCGGCACAGTTGGTTGGTCAGCCTCATCTTGATCATGAGATCATCATATTCCCAAATCCAGGTTATTCACCATCCAACTTCAAGGCTCCATCTCTGGCTAAATGGGTTGGCAACCACATTGCAATAAAAGATATATGTCCCAGTCCAGGCAACCAAAATAAAAAAATAAAAAAAAAAGATAAAAAGTGTTAGAATGTTAGAGTTATGTTCGGCTGATAAGTGTTCTTATTAACCCATTCTTATGTTTAACTTATCTTGTAACTGGGCTTGTGTTAATGGGCCTAATCCTGTTTAATGATTTAAGTCATCTGGGTGTCCCATCACTAATCAGGGGCATCCCAGTAATTTCTTGTACCTTGTACTATATTCATCTATAAATAAAGAACTGGTCGACTGGCTAGTACAGTTCGACATTCTATTCTTTTCTGTCATTCTCTTTTCTTTCTTGCTACTTCAAGTATAGCACTTCAGATTACATGGTATCAGAGCATTAGCTCCTTCCTGGTTTCAGCAGGCGCACTCTCTTCTCTTGCTGTCTTTTCATCTTCTCTCTTCCTTTTCTGGGTTGTTGCAGTGAAGACCTAGGAGTGTAAGAGAGTAAAGCAAGTTCGAACCTAGGGTTTCTCTTGGTTGTAGGACTCAAGAGAAGTAAGACCCAGAAGTAGATGTCCTACTAGATTATCTCCAGCAAAGAGTAGCTATTGGGCTACTAAGAGAGGTCTGTATAGGACAGACCTAGTTGAGGACTGATTTCAGCAGTCCTAGCACTAGCCGAAAGAGGGAGAGCTTCCTCTACAGTTGCAGCTTCGTGCTCCAGCAAGACTTGCGCAGAACAAGTGGTAAAGACTTAGCCTTCTCTACAGTTGCAGCTTCGTGCCCCAGCAAGACTTGGGCAGAACTGTGGTAACTTCAGTTACAGATTCTCTTCAGGTTGGTTATCAGTCCTACTTTGTGAACTTCAGTTACTGCACTGCACAGTTACTTCAAGTTGCACAACAAGCCCTAACTGAAGTAACTTCAGTTACTAGCACTGTGAACTGGTTCAGCTACAGCCCTGTACTTGCTACTTCGGCCAGTCCTAAACAGCACTGTGAACTGGTTCAGTTAGCAGCCCTGTACTTGCTACTTTGGTTATCAGTACTGAACTGGTTCAGTACCCGAACTATGAACACTTCTACCAGCACGGTGAACACTGTAACCACTTCGGCCAGTCCTAAACAGAATCAACTACAGCACTGTGAACAACTCCTGGACTGAAGTCAAGATGTCCTCACTATCCGGTGAAGTTTCCTCTAGAGATAACAGACCTGTTACAAGGTCCTCAAACCTGGAAAACCCTAATCTGCACAGCTTGCAGATTACAAGTGTGCTGCTAGATGAGTATAACTTCAGAGAGTGGTCTGTCTCAACAATGCTGTTCATTACCTCTCGTGACCTCACAGGCTATTTGGATGGAGACAAGAAACAACCAGAAATTGGCAGTCCTGAATACACCGTGTGGCGTAAGGAAAATGCCACAGTCATGTCTTGGTTGCTGGCCTCTATGACTCCTAGGGTGGCCAGAACTGTTCATCACTTCCCCACAGCTGCTAAAATTTGGGAGAAAGTATCTAAGACATATGACCAGAAAAAGAACAATGCTAGAATTTACAGGCTGAACCAAGACATTGCAGCCCTAAGGCAAGGAGACATGTCCGTGGCAACCTACTTTGCAACATTGGAAGGCCTCTGGGAAGAGCTTGACCACCATTTGATTTTGGATTGGGAAAATGCTAATGATAAGGAGAGGCATGATAAGCAGATTGAGGAGGGCAGAGCCTTCAAGTTTCTGGCGGGTCTTGACCCTGTATATGAAGGTATAAGGTCACAGATTCTAGGGAGAGATGAATTACCTGAGCTTCACCATGTCTACTACCTGGTGAGGAATGAAGAAGTAAGGAGAAAGGAGATGCAAGTTGACTCCCAGACACAGTCAACAGAACAACCTGGAGAACATTCAGCCTTAGTCTCCACTAAGGGGAATAGATTTTCAGACAAGAAGTCCCTCAAGTGTACACATTGTGGTGGTGAGAAACACACAAAGGAGAAATGTTGGGTCCTGTACCCTCATCTGAAGCCAGCTGCTCTGAGAAAGGACAAAAGGCAACAGAAGGGCCACACAGCAAGTGGGAATCTTGCCACCAACAACAGTAGTGACAACTCACAGAGTATTCAGACAGTGTCATCTTCCACCGCAAAGCAGGCTGCCGACTCCTCTGGACCAAGTACTTTGGGCTTCACAGCTAGTGAGGTAGAGGTTCTCAGTCGGGCATTAGCCCGTCTGAAGAACAATTCTTTAGCTTCCACCTCTCTTGCCAAATCAGGTACAGCCTCTGCATTTAGTGCATCTAGTTCTATTAATTCTACCTCTTGGGTGATTGATTCCGGAGCCACTGACCATATGACACATATGTCCTCCTTATTCTCCACATATCATTTGTTGTCTGGCCAGGATAAGATGAGAGTAGCTGATGGGTCCCTCTCCACCATCTCTGGAAAGGGGGTGGTTGACCTAAGCAAGGATCTCTCTTAAATCAGTCCTACATGTTCCTAGTCTTACCTCAAATCTGTTGTCTGTTTCAAAGCTTACAAAAAACTTGAACTGCAGTATAACTTTCTTTCCTTCTCATTGTGTCTTCCAGGACAGATTGACGAGGAAAACGATTGGGAGTGGTCATGAGTATGGGGGCCTCTACTACTTTGATGAAGATGTCAGCTCAGCCATGCAAGCTTCTACTACTAGTCCGGAGAGTGTGGAGTCAATAGCTAGGCTGCACTTGTGGCATGCTAGGCTAGGTCATTTGTCCTTTTCTTCCTTAGCAATGTTGTTTCCCGAATTATGTAAGGGCATTTCGAGTCAGAGTTTAATTTGTGATGTGTGTCAAATGTCAAAACAATGTAGATCAATGTATCCAATTTCTAGTAATGAAATTCAAGCCCCTTTTGACTTGGCTCATTCTGATGTTTGGGGTCCTTCACCCATTGTTTCCATTGATGGCTTCCGTTACTTCATCAGTTTTATTGACCGTTATTCTCGGTGCACTTGGATTTATCTGTTGAAAGGACGTGAAAAAGTTCCCCGGATAACTATGATGTTTTGCAAGATGGTTGAAACACAATTTGATAAAAAGATCAAGCAATTCCGTTCAGACAATGCAGCTGAATACTTTGAAAGATCCCTGAACTCATTCATGGAAGATGCAGGCATGTTACATCAATCATCGTGTGCTTACACCCCTCCGCAAAATGGAGTCGCTGAGCGCAAGAACAGACATCTATTGGAGACAGCTCGAGCCCTTCTTTTCCAGCACAATGTGCCCAAGCAATATTGGTCTCAAGCTGTTCTCACTGCATCATACCTGATAAATCGGATGCCATCTAAGGTACTGGGTATGAAGACCCCTTTCTCTGTTTTGTGTCCCACTCTTCCAGAATTTCCTCTTCCCCCGCGGGTTTTTGGTTGTACATGCTTCATACATGTGAAAGATCCAAAGAAGACCAAGCTGAATCCTAAGGCTACAAAGGGAATATTTTTGGGGTACTCTCCTACGCAGAAGGGGTATAAGTGTTATGATCCTGTCTCCAAGAAAAAATATGTCACCAGGGATGTAGCCTTTTTTGAGTCTCAATCCTATTTCGGGTCTTCTCAGAATCCTCTTTAGGGGGAGAGTAGTGGGTTGGAAGAGGATTCTCATTCTCCCTTCTTTTTTGTTCCCATTTCAGCACCTTCCACTACTACCTACTAGCTATAACATTCCGGGTCAACCTAGTGAGACTTCCACTGTGCCAGTTGCTTCTCCAGATTCGGCTGATACTTCTGAAGGTTCCAGTAAACAAGAGAAAGAGATACTTACATACAGTAGAAGGAAGAAGGCCCCTCAACCTCATGATTGCAACCAGTTGAACTCAGATCAATCTGTCTCTGCAATCCAAGGTAATTCTGATTCACTCAATTCAGATTTGGATCTTCCTATTGCTCTCCGTAAGCCTGTTCGTTCTTGTACCACTCGGCATCCCATAGCCGATTATGTTTTTTACTCACACTTATCCCCTGCCTATCATTCCTTTGTGTCTGCTCTTTCCTCTGTATGTGTCCCTTCCAGGTATTCAAAGGCGGTATCTGATCCAAGGTGGAAAGAAGCCATGAATGAGGAGATGAAAGCCCTAATGAAAGCAAGGACATGAGAATTGGTGGACCTGCCAGAAGGGAAAGGCACTGTTGGGTGCAAGTGGGTATTCACAGTAAAGCACAGGGAAGATGGGTCAGTTGAGAGGTACAAGGCCAGACTCGTGGCAAAGGGGTTTACACAAAAGGAAGGAATTGACTACAAGGAAACCTTTGCCCCAGTAGCAAAGCTCAACACAATCAGGGTTCTATTGTCACTAGCAGCAAAATTCTCTTGGGAACTTCATCAGCTGGATGTGAAGAATGCCTTCCTAAATGGTGATATTCATGAAGAGGTGTTCATGGAACCCCCACCTGGATATGATGTTGGAAAGAAGGTATGTAAACTAAGGAAAGCATTATATGGTTTGAAGCAATTTCCCCAGGCATGGTTTGAGAGACTTTGTTTGGCCATGAAGAAAGTAGGGTACACTCAGAGCAGTGCAGATCATACATTGTTTACAAGGAGACAGGATGACAAATTTACAGCACTCATTGTGTATGTGGATGATATGGTGATTACTGGAAATGATGTGAGAGAGATGAAGAGGCTGAAGGAGTTCTTAGCTTCAGAATTTGAGATCAAAGACCTGGGAAATCTGAGATACTTTCTTGGAATTGAAGTTGCTAGATCAAGAGAAGGAATCTACATATGTCAAAGAAAGTATGTGCTAGATCTCCTAGAGGAAACAGGCATGATGGGGTGCAAGCCAGCAGACACTCCAATAGAACCAAGCCATGGATTACAAGAATCAATGGGTGAGGAATACTGTGATAAGGAAAGGTACCAAAAATTGGTAGGAAAACTGATATACTTATCCCTTACTCAGCCAGACATTGCCTATGCAGTACATGTTGTCAGTCAATTCATGCACTCACCAAAGACCCCTCATATGAGAACAGTGGAAAGAATCTTCAGATACTTGAAGACTTGCCCAGGGAAAGGAATTTTATTCAGAAAAAACAGCATACTTGAAATTGAAGCCTACACTGATGCTGATTGGGCTGGGTCTGTTGGAGACAGAAAATCAACCTCAGGTTACTGTACATTCTTGGGAGGAAACCTAGTCACATGGCGCAGTAAGAAGCAGAATGTTGTGGCTAGATCAAGTGCAGAAGCAGAATACCGAGCTATGGCACACGGGGTTGCTGAACTCTTATGGCTCAGGACTCTCCTTAATGAGCTTGGTATCAAGACAGATAGTCCTCTCAAGCTGTACTGTGATAATAAAGCTGCTATCAACATTGCCAACAATCCTGTGCAGTATGACAGGACAAAACATATTGAAATTGATCGACACTTTGTCAGAGAGAGAATTATTTCAGGAGAACTCTGTGTGCCTTATACTCCATCAAAGATGCAGATTGCAGATGTATTAACTAAAAGGCTGGCATCAACGAAGTTCAGGGACATACTTGGCAAGCTAAACATGATTGATATCTATGCTTAGCTTGAGGGGGAGTGTTAGAATGTTAGAGTTATGTTCGGCTGATAAGTGTTCTTATTAGCCCATTCTTATGTTTAACTTATCTTGTAACTGGGCTTGTGTTAATGGGCCTAATCCTGTTTAATGATTTAAGTCATCTGGGTGTCCCATCACTAATCAGGGGCATCTCAGTAATTTCTTGTACCTTGTACTATATTCATCTATAAATAAAGAACTAGTCGACTGGCTAGTACAGTTCGACATTCTATTCTTTTCTGTCATTCTCTTTTCTTTCTTGCTACTTCGAGTATAGCACTTCAGATTACAAAAAGCAAAAGCATAGGGTAGAAGAAGACTTAACCTTCAATCATTGTTTCAGCCTCATAAACATTAGATTGTGGCTTCAGCTGAATAAAGTCATTCATCACGGCTTCTATCTGATTAAGAAAGATAACATGTCAAAAAAAAGTATGTGTTTTCAGGATTAAGTACCACTCCTAAACCACGGATTAAAACTTTGGTGGTTATCGTTGAAAACTGTCTTAGCAAAGTCATAGATGATGTACAAAGTTCAGACCAACGCCACAACTTTCACTTATTATGTGCTATAAGGTGCTTGAAGTTCTACCTTTTTACAGGCTTTAACAAGTGTTCCCAAAATGTAACTAATTCAATGTATTATGCTTGAAATATATAATTATTTGCTTTCTGGGGATGAACTGGAAATTAAATGTCTTTTAAACCTGGCATTCAGAGTCCTTGTTCTCTAAAAGAGGTTTATTTCCAATGGGATTTGTCAGAACAAACAGATCAAACTGGCAGAACAATCCAAAATAGAACTAGTGATGCTACAGTAGGAAAGTAACTACAAGGATTGCCAAACTAAATTCCATCAAGATGATTATAATGTCTTGGAAACTTTGTTTTATTCCCTAAAATTCACAGCCAATTTCTTATCATTCGTATAGTCTTAGCAATAGAATACAAATAAACAACAAAATAATTTCTTCTGTTTTTTATTGGTAACTAGATGAAAGAGATTTTATTTAAAATTAAAGGTGGCAACCCTTCTCAAAAGTCTGTGGTAGAAAAAGAGATTTTATTAAGAAAAGAAATGAAATGTAGGCAAAAGGAAAAACATTTCAAACTATATTTATTTTTTGGATTAATATATTTCAAACTAGAATTTGCTTTCTATGTATCAGGTGACTTGAAACTAAATCTCTTTGTATCAGTAAAAGGAATACATTGATCAGGAAGAAAATGAGGAGGTTGAGACCAGTGCATCCTATTAGTTTTGAAATTGGAAATGTATAAATTGGGGAAGGCTTGGAGGAGTTTCAGACCAGGTAATTCATTGACACACCTTTGCTTCAGCCTGACCAAAGCTAACCTGAACAAGGAGAGTTCAGTGTAAATTGTTAGCAATATAATCATTTTCTAAACACAGACAATTCATGTAAGCTTTTCTTAATATATAAGTAATAAAAATTTTGAGAGTACAAATGGCTGATTTGAATAGTTGAAATGGAAATGGATGACATACAACGCAAAATGTTCGGCATGGAAGTATGGTTGTTTTGTATATGGTTCCTGAAAATTAACACAAATACATCCAAATACTCAGATGATGCAAAAATACATTCGAACCAGAACTGATGGCTAACAAGTAAAACTAATTGAAATGGACTGTATTTTAATAAGGGGTCCCTCCCACTCATGAACTCTTTTTTAACATCAGGTTAGAATCTCTATAATGCCCATACCCAACTATGTATTTCCATATGTAATCTGACAGAAATTTTGAGGCAAAAAGCTTCCTTTCATGTGAGAGGAAACTTATTAAATTATGACAAATTGTAAATAGGTCTTCCAGTGATGATATTAGGGCAAAATCATCATCACCATCAAGACCTTATTCCCGATTCTGGCTTCAGCAAATGAATCCTGATCTGCTACTGTCTAGAATGGTTTCAAACAACAAATCAAGATTCATCAAATAACATCACCAATAAAATGGATACTCGAGGACGAGCTAAAGTTTCTAGGATAGCTTTGATATACTAAAGGAAATGCCAAAATCAAAACATCCCATACCTTTTAAATCTAAAAGCATTTCATGATTTTTGGATTGTGTTTCTGATATTATTACTCGACCAACAGCACCAACATCACCACTCATATCTATGGATTCTCCTTCGCACTCAACAAGTGCCTGAATATAATACAAACATTTTTAAAAAGAGTGACAGATCCAATGGCATGGAACCATGGGTTCAGTTTCATGTAATAGGTACTACAGTTGCATTGCTGTCGTAAGTACAACTAATCTGCATCATCCAACTATATTTAGTTGGATGGTGCACAATGAAATTCAGAAATGCAACAATTATAGTCAGAAAGCACTGAAAATCTACAAAATCCAATCAAGCATTGTATTAACCATTCAGGTTTGAAATTATGGTTCAATCAGATGCTGCTGATTTAGAAAATCTGTGATGCCGGAAAGATATGATACCAGAAAGGTTTGAAATTATTGGTTACCACTTTTATGATGCTGGTTGGTTTGGTTGTAAGCTTTTCTGGTATCATGTCTTTCTGGCATCATAGTCAAACCCTACTTTTAATTCTGGAGTTCTCTCAGTTAAATAAAAAGTTAAATGCATTTCATTCAAAGAAGATCCCTTCAGATCATGATCCATTTACAGCCCTATATTATAAAAATTTTTATACCATATCAATGCCAACCCTCCATGGTTGGAGTTGGACAGCCCTATATTATAGCAATCATTAAAATCATATTTAGAAGGGAGCACCTTGTTGTGTATGCGCCTGGGAGCCCACCTAGGTCATGGATTTAAGAAATTAAGTCCAGTGTGCAGGACATTTTTCCATGGCATGTTTCCACTTTAATATTATTTTATATAGAAAACAATAATTAAAATGAGCCAACGAGCTTAATCCATAATCCTAACTAACAATATACTACACCAATGATTCAGCATGCAATCAATCACTGGGCAAATCTACCATTTCTGATGCATTTCAATAATTGGGATAAATCCCTTCTTCCAAAACTTGACAAAGCAATAAGAAGAAGGTCAAGAAGAATGAAGCAGAACCCCTACTTTGCCATGAAACACCAAGAATGAGGTGAATGTATATCAAACACTTTATACCCTTTTCTCAACCCACATGTCCCTCTCTATCATGTTGAGGAGTTCATGCAAGGTGACCCTAGGAAAGCACCTTGTTGCTTGGGCATCATCTAGGAAACCCCCTAGGTGATGCCTTGACAACTGTGCTTCTACCAAGAATTTCTCTTCAATTCTTGCATCTTTTGGTCTGTTGTCATTCTCTGTGTATTTGTATGAATGCTATTACTAAGAGCAATAAATCCTCATAGCAAATAGAAGAGTTCCCATCATTGTTTGACTTTGATTCCAAGTAAGATCTTTAAGAGAAAGAAATCACAAAGTTTCCCAATTTCTTGTTTGATCATTTCTGATATGTGATATGACAAATATAATTAAGGAACAGATCTTCTAGTTAGGTTGCTCAGATAAGAAGTCTACATTATTCAACCCTCCCCCACTCCACCCCCCCACCCCCCCCAAAAAAAAAAAAAGGTACAAGTTTAAATGACCCACAATTTCCAGCCCAAAAACCCTTGATAGGTCTCTATAATAAACCCTTTTAGTGTCATTCATTTCAACTATAAATGGGAACATTTGAACAGCTAATGTCACCCCAGGGAGAACCCAATATAGGGTTGACATGGACTGCAGAGTGAAAATGGCCAATCTAGAAGTTCCCATCTAAGATGTTTGGTCTGGATTGTCAACATGATAAATCCAAGAATCCCAAATGGCAGAAATAGGTAGGTTCATCCCAGTAAGACTACCATTGTAAATGTGTTTACATTAGCATATGATAACTGAAATCAGAAGATGGGTCTACCTTCGAACGTTGGACTTTATCAGAACACAACAGAGGTAACCTTGAAGTAGAGACCTGCAAGTTATATACAAAGCAACATGTGGTTAATTCAGACAATCCATGACGACATTATATATTTTACGTAGCTTGGCTCCCCAAGGAGAACTAGTGAACTGATATAAATTGAGTTGTATGTGTAGTAACCATTGCAGCATCTTACATGAGGTTCAACATGCTTCCTCTCCAATACTTCTTCCTCCATGGCTTCACCTTTACCCTCATTCCCTGTATCACTACTGGGTTATCACATAAAATATAGCTTAAAAAGGGTTACATAAACTAGAAGATGAAACAAGAAAACTCAGACCAAGACAAAGTGACAAACCCAATCTTTCATTTATATTTTGGTAGAATCTGTATATCTTGCTTATCTAATTAAAGTTGTCTTTTAAACATTGTCATCCCTCCATCTACATACCTTCTATTTGGTTTTGATTTTCCACTTTCTTCTTCTTGGTTGGTTTTTTATTTTCTACTTTTTCCTGGGACTTTGGATACTTTTGTTTCACCTGGGACTTTGGGGACTTTACTTTTGGAGTCTTAGTCATTGGAGATTCTCCTCCACTGTCAATAAGAATCGTATCTTGATTCTGATCTCCTTCTGACAACTGAGGTGTTTTATGAATAGATTGTTCTTTGTGATCAACATCATCCTCTCTTACTCTGCTACCATCTAGAGAAGGCTCAGAGTCTGATGACAACGTCACAAGTGACTGTTGTGGTGCCTGCTCAACAAAGAAAATCCTTACGATTAGTATTGGGAAAAGAAAGATATTTTAGTAGATTGTTTCTATTACACAATGTCACAAGTGACTTTTTTTGTGCCTGCTCAACAAAGTAATCTCTTGCAACTAGTATTGGAAGAAACAAGATATTCTTGAGATCTTTTGTGACAGTTTTGAGGGGGCAGTTTTTGGGACATGTTAAGATTTTATTTTATTTCATTTTATTTTTGGATGAATTTGGAACATGTTAAGATTAATAAAGCCTAAAAAAAATTTGGCAGTGCCATAATACTATAAGACCTATTCTCCCCATCAATTAGAGTACACTCTGGTCTAGTAGCAGAATATGCATTATGAGGATGCTGAAGGCCAAAAAGAATGATCATCCTGAAAATATGACCTTTCATATGTTTTTAACTGGTAAAAATATACACTTATCTAGAAGAATTATAAAGATTAAATTTGACACCACATGGTTAGATCGTTTTTATTTATTTATTTATTTATTTACTTTGGATGGTGACAGATTAATAATAATTTGTTAAAATGAACAAAATGCAGATAGAATATGAAACACCCATTACAGGAGAATTGAATTACTAATACAAAGCCACTACTCCACCCTCAGATGGTAAATCCCACATCATATTGCCATTCACTTTACTTCATCCAACAATAAATTTAACAAGGTTCAGAGTATTGAATTGTGACAATAACGACACTATCTATCGGTACATTGTACTTTGTAGCACGCCCTTCCCTTTTTTTAGCTTTTTTTTTCTCAAAAATAGGGTAGAGGGGAGGGACTTAGGCCTACCTACCCCCTAAAATGGGTCAAACCCCCCAAAGATGTATATTTTCTGTATCGGTGACACACTGATACGATACATATCGGCTAATACGACCCAATACGTAACGAAATTGTGAACCTTGAAATTTAAGTACTTGAAGTTGAACAACTCTTATGTACAAGATTTGTAGACCAACAACCTCCAAAATAAAAATGCACATGTGCACACATAGACACACACACAAAAGGCCTCTAATAACCAAAAAAATTATGCCGATGCCATAATTCAGAATATTTGCACTCCAATGTTTTGTCCGACATCAATTCAGAACTGTTGAATATCAATGATTGCAACACCTTTATTAGCCCTTTGGTCATCTCATTGATATATAGCCTCAAACCAGTACGATTGAGATTGATCTTCCAATTAAATGCTATAAGATTATCCAATACTTGTTCAGAAGAAGGGGATTTCCCCACTATATCTACATAGGAATGTCTATGAGCACAAAGCTCCACAATGATATGTAGTTACATAATTGAAGGGATGAGAGATCCATCATATGGATGGCCAAACCCTGTAGGAAGGTTGGGCGAAATTTCAAAAATTTCTTTACTCCCATTCGGGAATCCTATTCCCAATTTAGAAAACTGCATTTTCAAGATTTGTTCTTGTAACCAAACCAGACCAAATCTGAAACCAAATTAAGGGAGGGATATACCTGATACGGAATCCACGCAAGAATGCTCCTCCCAACATAGGTGTTCACGCCCAAAGAGTGTACCAAATCCTCCCTCCACTGAAGATGACACAGCTAAGGATGAGGTAGGATCAGCAAGTAGTTCTTCACCAAGAACTAGTGATTCTTTAGCAAGAATCAAATAGGACAATGAGCACAACTTCTAAATTGTTTTTTCTGACAAGAAACAATATCAAGATCCAATATTGATCCAATCCAAGAACTGGAGATCGAACAGGGTAGAGCGGCAAGAGCAGGAAGAAAAAGAGTAGAAGGCAAGAGCAGTCTAATTGTGTTGTCTTCTCTCTATATTCACCGAATGTGTCTTTGGAGGTTCGCCCTACTCTCTTATTTATAGCCTTAAATGGAAAATCTCCTAATCCCATTAGGAGTTTCCTAATCCAAATCTTATATTTGGATCTGGACTTTTAAGTGATAACGATAATCCCTTATCTTATCTGCAGATAAAGATTAACCTTCCTAATCAAATTAAGAGTTCCTTTGATCCAAATTTTTATTTGGATATAGACTCTTTAAGTGGATAAGGATAATCCCTTATCTTATCTGTTGATCCAAATCCCAGATCCGCCCCTATTTAATTAATTTAATTAACCCAGTTCGAAATGAGATTTTAGGCCCATTAAGCTTTCAGGCTCACTTCCACTTTAATGCTGGCTAGCTTGGCCTTCTTTCTATGGCGTGGGACCCTATCATTGATCTATACATCAGCCACATGGGTTCAGCCTAGCCTCTGTTACAAGGCCTGTCCGAATTCTCTACTGAATACAGTGAACCCCTAAGTCCATCACTATGGACTCTTAACGGGCCCAACATTTACACTAAATGGTCATTGGATCCAATCATCTTATGAAGACCCAAGGACTATGGGCAAATGCAAGATTAGCCCATTAGGTATAATCCTCAATGGTCTTACACTTAATCTCTCAACCCATAATAACTAAACACTGTCCAACAAGAGATGACCTCTCCCTCGGCTGCAAGGTGCAGTGCTGCACTCTCTACTCACATGGATCCTGGGAATTAAAACATTTTGCAAACATTTTGAAACCATAATATATATATATATATATATGTGTGTGTGTGTGTGTGTGTGTGTGTGTGTATCTCTATATAAATATATTTTGCAAAACAAATTTCAATGATTGAAATCAACTGCCGACAGTTTAAGTTTCTATCAGAGAGAGTGCATCCCCGATCATTCACTTTGTCCGACAAAGGGGCTGATCCTATTACTATGATCACCCACTCAAATGAATTCTTGGACTGTCCCAACATACCCAGGTTTTGACCCCCTCTAAAGATCTTACTGATTGGCATATCAAAGGCAGTCTAATCTGACACCTAGTGTAGTATCATAATCGAGTCTAGGGGTCAGGTGTAACATTCCAGTTTTACCCATCTATCTCCAAGGTCCAGGGCAATACTGGAATTTTGGTCTGATTTAGGATTTCAAGAAAACCCACACTACATGTACCTCAGGTCTCACCCAGGCAGCTGAGACAAGCCACCCCAACCAACTTGGTGGTACATTAGTATCAACCTTGGTAGAATAAATCTCCCTAGATCTATCCAACAGTTGTGAAGATTCTAAACTAACACGAGTCTCATATATGTCTAGTTTAAGGGTATTACACAGAAACACACCATAGTAACATGAATCAAATATATATTTTATTCATTTACAATAAATGTCATAATGTACATCATGCTGATTGGAGTTAAGGGCATACACTGTCTAACAATAATTTGGGTAACTATCACATAGGCAAGGGCTTTTTTTTTCATGTCTTTGCTTGTAAAAGGAGGCAAGTTGTAGATTCAAGATGTATCGGTGAAGCATAAAACTCCAAATTAACCTAAATATGTTCTTAGTCAATGCAATCAGAGAATACACAACATTTTTTTCTTCAAATAAGGTTCTCAAGTATCCTTTGGCAGTATCTACCTAGTTCAACTACAAGAGAACTTCAAATCAAAATCGTCCAGGACAAGATTAAATGGCTAAATAAGAGCTTCCAAGGGTAATGATCTTGCCATCTACAAGGATGGTAGTTCCCACGTTTGAATGGCATCCTCTATTTAAGTTGAACGATTACATAAAGTTTCCCAAAACGAGCAGCTCATGTTGCAGAATACTACCAAAAATATATCCAGCGAAAGAACCATATGGGGTCAATTTTCCTCATTCAACTTCATTTGTACTCTTACGACATGCTTTTCGCTTCACTCAGCATAAGAGACACAATGTACGACCAAAATAAAACATTAAGCAGATACAACTCTTCAAACGTAGATCATGTAGACAAAATCAATCAGGCCATGGGCGAACTTTCATATCACTCACCTTCTTAAATCTATCTTCCAATTGTTTAATTAGGTGGTGGACTTCTTAGAAGTTAGGGTTCTCCATCAGGATTCTGATTTGGATGACAATGAAGACTTGGGCGGACTAAAATCAAGAGTAGATTCACAATGTGTGCTACTCTGATAGATATAAACGAAAAATACGCATCTGTTTATAGCTGAAAAGTTAAAACACTCTTTCGAACTTTGAATTTACAGTAGAAAATAAATACAAGAGACTTCTGCACTCGAGATAGTAAAACACTAAAATCACCACTACAGAGAAAGACGGAAGGGAACAGCAATTGGAGTGAAGAAAATGATAACCCAGTTTTCAGATTCAATGATTGGTTCAGCTACAATAAGATATGAAGAAACAAAGCTACCATTCAAGTAGAAATGAAGAAATAAAGATGAAGAACATCAACCGTATGAGTGTTAAAGAGAGACAAACAACTGAACCAGTAAACATAATCGAGTGAAGGTCACTGTAATTAGTAGTTTCACCTGGAAACAACGCAACCAGTCAGGGGATCCTTCGCGTGAGCTGCTCATCATTTGTCTACTCTGAAAGTGTAACCTGGTCAAGAAAACCGCGCGCCCCTTTTGTTTCTACAATTACTAGCAGAAAGTCCGTGAGGTGCACGGGAAGTTAATTTGAAAGATAAAAAAGAAGACAAGGTCCTACCGGGAGTCGAACCCAGGTCGCTGGATTCAAAGTCCAGAGTGCTAACCACTACACCATAGAACCTATTTGATTGCATCATGTAATTATTTTCTTATTAAGATAGCACGTTTGCAAAAGCGTTGCCCATAAACGTTGGGAATCTATGATGCAGAAAGAGGCTTTGATCAATCAAAACCTTATGAATTCGGGGATGGCAATTTCTACCTATCCATCCTGTTTTTTTTTTGTTTGAAAAATGAATTTTGGGGGTAGGAATAGGTTTTGGGATTTTACTATCCATACATGTACATGTAGGGTATGGTATTTGACTAAACTCGACTTATATGCCCTTCCTTATAATTAAATTGTTGTTGTAAGGCATATTAACGTGTGTATTATCAATCAAGTGTAGAATTTAATAATGTTTTGAATCTTATGTAAAGGATAATTGATAGTTTATGAGTTTTTTACATGTTTCAATTAAATAATCGGAAATAAATGTAAGTTCTGGACCCAACCTACCCCACACTCAAATGCAAGAAGGGTAGGGGTGAGAAAGGTTTTGCATTTTCATGTATGAGAAGGGTTGAGCTCTAAAAATCCAATCCAATGTAAGATTTGAGAAAGTATGAATTAAGAGGTTTAGGGAGGCAAGGAGAGCTTAGAATTCACAAAACCCTCCCCGAACCCATCTTTTTGTCATCCCTAATCGACCTTGCATCATTGTAATGAGTTTAGGTGGACTCCCCATCGTGTTCGTGCACCCACATGCACCCTACAACACATCACCCATCGTGCACTAGAGTAACAAGTTCAGATGGGTTCCCAACACAATGTCTGTGCACCACACATCTCCCCCATTCCAAAGATGTTCCTATTGCACGGGGGTGATGTGATGTGGGGCATGCTATATGGGGAGCCCATCTCAATTATAGAGTAATGGTGATATCATGCAAGGTGAGGCCCACCATGAAGATCCTAATACTTTTACATATGAGTCCAGATTTGCTCCTCATAGAGCGTCCTCACACCAACCTCATGACGCCTCTCAGCCGCACATCAAGAACATCTACCGTACTTCGTGTTGTTATTCATGGGGAGATGTTCCCAATAAACTGTGGGATGGGATTGCGGGGTCATTGTGAGGTGTTCTCTGTGGGGATCAAATCTCGATTCTCTACATACCTGATAATTGGATATGTGTTGCTATGACATCCACGTCACTCATATGCTCTCCAACTAAGTATATTTTTATTGGGCCCAACTATATGGGACCCATCAATGAAATATGCCAATCCTTGAACATCAGACATGTTGCAATTTCTTTATGTGACTTTCCATTCAGGCCCCATTTGCTTTTTGGTAAGTTGCTTACTCAGGTAAATGCATTTACTTACCCATATTCTTTTATTTCCTAAGTAAATAAGGCAATGACCATTTTAACCATAAAAATCCATTATTAAAAGGAGCATTTTTATCCCATTTAAGTGTTGGCAACTTCCCCCAAATGGGAAAGTTATTTACAGGAGATGGGTATCACTTCCGCGAGTAAGTGAAATCCAAGAAAATAAATTTTCTCTAGTCCCCACATAAATCTAAAAAAACATGGGTTTTTTGGTCAATGGGAACCAAAATCTCATTAACGAAAATTTCCCCTCTCAAAATCCAAAAAAAGAACGCACTCTCAAAGCAAACCAGCTCAACTTAGCCATCATGATCCACCTGGCGATGGCCCAAAATGGAAGTAACAAATGGTTGAACCATATTATAGTGGAAATGGGTAGGATTAAAAGAGTGGCCACTTTTGTGGAGAGGACCCAAATAATTACATCTGAGTAAAGATATTCGGTACCATTGTTCCTATGATTGCACAAACTTTACTCTTTTCGAGCCTAAAACCCCTATAGCATGCATCCACTCAAGAATCAAAATATAGTATCACATATCATATCAATAAGCTTTGAAATGGATATGTAATGGCAAAATTTTAAATTAAAGAGAAAGTAATGAGAAAATTTGGAAAACCTTGATTAATGGGTGTAAATGGTGGAACTAGAATTAAATAATAGATATGATAGAAATGAGGATTGGATAGCTTGTATAAAAAAATTGAAAGAAAACTTCCTAGCTCAGCAAGAGCTATTTTGGCAATAAAAAATCAAGACAACTTTGATTGAGGCAAGGTGATTTAAACACTTCTTTCATTAAAATCCGACAAGTGAGAATGGAAGCCAGATCATGAGGATATTGCTGCAATTTTGGTGAAGGCTTTTACAGATTAATTTACATCTTGTAGAAAAACACCATTTGAACCAATTGAGGGTCTTTTGGAGTAGGTGATTTCAGAGAAGGACAATGAGATGTTCATAACCATCCACACAATGGAGGAGATTAGAGAGTTAGTATTGTCAATATGCCCTCTAAAGGCACCTAGCTATGATGTACCAAAGATTTTGGGAAGCTTTAGAAAAATATATTTATGGATTTGTGGTGGACATTTTCAAAAATAATAAGTTTGTGGGAAGGATAAATCGAAGTTTTATAACTTTAATTTTCAAGATTATGAATCCTAGCATGGTGAAACATTTCAGACCAATTAGCCTTAGCAATGTTCTATAAATTTCAACATGGCTAATAAGTTGAAACTCCTCCTCTATAAATGTGCCATTCTTCCAAATTGTGTTTATTCTAGATAGACAACTTCAAGACAATGTTGTAGTGGTTCAGGAAGTAATTCATTTCATGAAGACAAGGAGAGGGGGAGATGGCCTAATGGCAATGAAATTGGATATTTTAAAGGCTTATGACTCTCTTGAATGGGATTTTTTGTGGTGGGTTCTGAAATCTTTGGGATTCTTTGAGAATTGGTGTCATAGAATTAGAGCTTGTGTTTTAATTGTTAAGTTTTCTATGTTAATCAATGGCACTCTAAAAGGACAATCAGAGGTTTGGAGCCGATTAAGGCAAGGGGATCCAATTTCACCATATTTATTTGTCTTGGCTATGAAAGGTCTAACTAGATTGATCTATAAATAATGAAGAGAATAAATTCAAAGGAATTAAAATAGTTCAAAATGCCCTAGTTGTTTCTCATTTGCTTTTTATTAATGATGTGCGCGTGTTTGAAAAGGCTACTCGAGAGGAGGTTGCGGTTCTTGTTGAGTCGATAAATACTTGAAAAAAATTATCTAGTTTAATTGTCAATTCTCAAAGTTTTGAAATTTATTTTAATAAAAGAACTCCTCTCAAAGGCTCTAGAATGATTAGATGTCAATTAAAGATGCCCCAGTTTGGGGTGGATTTGAGTCGAGTCGAGCTAAATAGTACGAGGCTCAAGCTCGGCTCACCAAGGTAGTACAAGGCTCGAGCTCGAGCTCGAGCTCGGTTTGATCTTGGTTTGAGCTAGAACCTTGAGCTCAAGCTTGATTCGAGTCAAAAACTCATAAACTCGAGTTCGATTTGAGAAAAATGTTTTATACAAATAAAAAAATTATATACAAAAAATATTTTTTATTTGATATTTAAAAAATTAAGAATTATAGTAAATTTATTTTATATATATATATATATATATTCGAGCTCGACTCGTATATTAATCGAACCTGTAAATTGGGCTCGAGCTTAGCTCGAATCTCGTTTGAAACTGATCCAAGCTGAGCTCAAGTAGCTCGTGAAGAGATCGACTCATGGCCACCCCTAGCCCAACTAGTTCTAATGCCAAATACTTGGGGGTGCATCTCTTTTGGAGAATTGATAAATCAAAATCCCTTGAATTCATCTTAGAAAGACTGAGATCAAAACTAAGCAATTGGAAATCTATTGCATTATCTTTTGCTAGCAAGCAGGTTTTAGTGCAATCAGTTCTCCAAACTATCCCAATGCAGTTACAATGTGTCTACTTCACTAATTTGGAAAGCCATAGCAAAGCAGTTACAATGTATGTTCCCTTCTATTAGAGTCTAGGTGCCCATAAGTTCTGAACTAAATATTTGGAATGTAGCTTAGGTTCTGTCTGATCCGGGTTTTAGATGCCTAATGGGCCCTGAACCTAGAGCTTAGCGAAATGTTACAAATTAAGAACCTTTTTAATGAAAATGTAAGAGAATGAAATGCTAATCAGTTGCATATCTTTGTGGATGAAAATGTTGAGAATATCTTGTCCACACATCTCTTTAACAAAAGGATGGATAGAATGGCTTGGACTGGTAATCCAAAAGGACTGTTCTCTATCTAAAATCAAGATATGAACAAATTGACCCCCAAAATGGGGCTTTATAATCTCAAGGAGCAAATGTTTAATTGGGGAATGTTTGGACTGATAATCCTTTTATGAGAGCTTTATTTTTTACTAGTCCTTGGGCTTTTACCTTTCAACCTAATTTGTTCAATGATGTTAACCAGTTTTTTGAGTTTTTGTCTAATTTAGGTCCATCAAGTGCTGATTTTAAAAATCTATTATCTTGGATTGTTGTTCTTTAGTTTTTTTATGGCAAGCTTGCAATGAAAAAAAAAATTGTAATATAAATAGGTCTTGTAGTTGGATTCTTCGTTCTGTCCAAAGAATTCTATACCTATGTTTCTGAGTGGATACCCCTCCCATCAAACTAAACTCCTCTCTGAATCAAAATGTTGTTGGCATGGGAAATAATATTTTTTCCTTTTTGTGATGGAGGAGTTGATAAGTTTCCTTTTGCAACTTTTGGAGTTTGTGCCTTTTCTTACAAGCTTAAATGTTTAATGACCATAGGTAGGAGATTAGAAAAGATTCTGGATCATTTTGAAGTAGAATGTGCTGCTATTTGGGAAGCTCTATGCATGGCAAAATCTCTAAATTGGTCATTAATTTGCATTATTTTAGACTCTAAAATCTTTAATGGAGGGTTGTAATGGATATCTGAATGGCATTTCTTGTCATTTTTTTTGTTGGGTCAATCAAATTTTGAAGTTGGTAGATTATTTTGAGTCAATTAAGTTTTTGTATAAAAACATATCTCAAATAGTTTGTGCTCAAACACTGGTTGAGAAGGCCAAGTTATTTAGGTCTAGGTCAATTTGGTGAGGATTATTGGTTGGAACCTTATACTTATTTTTCCTTCTTAGTTAATGTTATATCTCATTATAAAAAAAAGGTGGAAACCACAATCAATATGGGACATCAGTTTAAATTTTGAATTTTAGAATTGCCAAATTTATACTAGTTGATTATGATATTCACCTTTGTATAGGGCAACATCGATGTACAAAACAAAATGGGGAATGACATTAATATTATACCATTCCACCCATGCCATGTGCTTTTTACCTTGGAAATCCTGTATTGGGCATATCGCATCTGTATCAATGTACCCAAATACACTTGGATACATCAATACACAAACTTTTTAAAATATAAAAGTTCTCAGACCTCCTCCCCAACCCCCTAATTATATAAAATAAAAAAATCAAAATAATTAAAAAACATGGATATCGGGTCATAATGGTTCAAACATCACCCATGCCATGTGCTACACAACGATGTTAGCCCATCCCCAAATCCATAACCTGCCTAACTGTGTTGAAAGTGGGATTCGATCCAACTCTCCACTACAATCACCTGGAGAGACCTTATCAACTAAATCAGCACCTTCCCTTACATCAGAGCTTGATGCAAAACTCAACTAAGGCTAACCTGATAGTTGGGTCAATGTGGTATATTAAACCAACCCACTAACATCCCTATATAGGGTGTTGGGTATATTAAACCAACCCACCCATGCAACTATGCAAGTGGCATGGAGGTTTCCCTACCACCTATGCTTATGTGGAGCTATTTCTTACTATCATTCCAATTACATTGTTCCTACTATTAATATTGGTAGGAGATTGAAGTGATATAGTGAAATAATTCATTGAGTGGTGAAACTAAGAATAATTTTAATTCCCTTTCATTTTATCTTTAATCCCTTGAAGCTAGGTATTTTAGTATTTTATATGTTTGAACCATTATGATTTTGGAGAAAGAGTAGGAAAATTAAAAAATATATATTTTTTTAACATTTTTAATATCAGACTCATGGCTTGGGTGGATGATCCATGTAACTTTTGCAACAAGGGATGGGGGTTTTGAAATCCATTCTCAATCCAATATCTTATAAAAATGTAGTTTCTCTTTGGATGATGATTGATTAGAAACAAATGAATAAGGGTTATTATCTGAAACTCCCTTTACTTTTCTAACATTCTCTTAAATTTACACCAACTTTTCAATACCTCCAGACACCCCTCCTATTGGACCCTTTTATTTTTAACATTTTTTGGTAGAATTTTATTTTTAACATACATTTACCCTTCAACAAGTTAACATCGGTAACCATAAGATAGAAGTGATCCATGTATATCATTATTAAAACTAACTTTGACCAAATCCTTTTCTCCACTATGTCACCATTGTTTTATGTTTACTCGTCTCACAACCCACCAATGGTATTTTTTTAACAATAGGTAAAGTAAACTTTATTATAGAAAGAAAACATTTTTTGACACCATTGTTTCATGTTTACAACAAGAAGTGTACATAGGGATTTACAAAACATTGTCCAAACAACCCTATACCCTCTAGCTTTGATTTACAAAAAGATTTTCAATAAAAAGAGAATTGTAATTTCTACCCCTAAACAGTTTGTTTATAGAAAACCAAGAACAGTTTTTTCTACAATTTTTTGGAAAATTGATTTTGAAGAACTTTGTTTTAGCTTGAAGGTTCTTGTATTTCTCTCCTGCTAGATGCACCAAAACATTATTGTAGGGGTTAGGTTCCAAGCAAGCTTTCCTTTCTTAGATAATCCCCTAAGGCTATGTTTGGTTTGAAAGAAAAGGTAGAAAAAGGAAGGGAAAGACAAAAAAAACAATACAAGGTTTTGTAAAGGTTTCCCTACCTTTCTCTACATTTTCCTTCAAATCAAACATGGCCTTAAATACCGACAATTCACAAAATTTGGTAGTGATTATGGGCAACAACCTTTCACCTCAAAAAGGTTCCAAACTTCGGACTACGCCTCAAATGAAAACTTATAATGAAACATCAAGTCACTCATAAATTCCTCATGCTCCTCACAAAACACACAGTTAGTGGAGGCCAACTGCTTGGCTTTCCTCACCAAATTGTCCTTGGTTAGGATCTTATTCAAATAGATAGTTCGCATAAAGAAAGAACTTTGTGGGCACATTTTTGCACAAAACAATCTTGATTGTAATTTTCCAATCCTCTAAACTGGATAAATAATTGTAAAAGGATTTAACTAAAAGGTTTCTAGATTTGTCCCAAACATAAAGCCTTCTATCATCTCTTCTCAAGTCCACTTGGATGCTATACAACCTCTATAGCAAATCAACCATTGCTTCTACTTCCCATCATTCAAATGTCTCTTGAATTGAGGGTGCATGCCACTTCTCCATTCTATACTTGTATATTCTCGGTCATGCTTACTTCTTTCTTTAAAGATTCCTCATAAAGAGAACTATAAACTTCCTTCAAAGGTATATCTCCATGCCACACATCTTCCCCAAATTTTACTCTAAATCCATCTCCAGTTTTGAACTTTACCCCTTTTGAGAAAAGGTGTCATACTTTCTCAACTCCTTTCTACACTAAGCACCCATAATTTTGATTTGAAGTTCCTAGTTCCCACAATGAACTACTAGAGCCATACTTTGCCTCCACCACTCTACTCCAAAGTCCTCCCTAATTATTACCAATCTCTAGAACCACTTGCCCAAGAGGGCTGTATTGACACCTTTCACCCTATGCACACCTAAACCTCCTTGTAGTTTGGATTTGCACACCTTAATCCAATTAATTAGATTATATTTTTTTTTCCTTCTCATCCTACCATCCTCTCCACTAAAAATCTCTCATTTTCTTCTCTATACAATTTGTCGCACTAGTTGGAATTGGGTACAAAGATAATAAGTATAATGGTAAAGAAGAAAGCACACTTTTTAGCAAAGTTATGTTGCCTCCATATAATAGATACTAGCTTTGCAAAACGCCAAACTCTTTTATATTTTCTCCACAATGGGCTCCCATATTGCCTTGGAGTAACATCTTGTTCCTAGCGGCACTTACAGACACATAAATGGAAGCCTCCCCACTTTTCAACTCCATTCCCCTACCTAACTTTCCAACTCCAAAACTTCACCTACAACCACTAGTTCACTTTTATGAATGTTCAAATGAAGACCTGATACTACCTCAAACCATTTGAGTGTCATTATGTAGCCAATCCGATATCTAGATGCATCACCATAGATCAAAGTATCATAAACAAACTGTAATAAAGGAACCTCCACCCTTTCACTCCCTACTACAAAGGCTTCAACAAAACCTCTCGAGACAACCCTTCTCATCATTCTATTCGAGGCTTTTGTTAAACAAATAAACAAGAAAGGGGAAACAGGGTCCCTTTGCCTTAGTCCCCTCGAACTTTTGAATCTCCCACAAGATGTTCCATTCACCAAAACTGAAAAAGTGCTAATGGTAATGCAATCCTTGATTTAGTTTCTACATTTTGTACCAAAATTGAATCTTTTAAGAACATAGTTCAAGAAGTGCCAATTTACATGATAGCAGGCCTTCTAAAAATCGACTTCACATGATAAGTCAATCCTTTGACTCCTTAGCTTAGAGTTAATTAACTTGTTTGCTACCAAACACCACATCCACCATAAGTTGTCCTTTTACGAAAGCTACTTAATCATACGAAATTATGCTCTGCAACATCGATTTTAGTCCCCTTCTTAAAACTTTTGCAAGTATTTTGTAAATACTACCTGTCAAGCTTATTGGCCTATAATCCTTGAGCTCTTCAACCCCTTTCTTTTTTGGAATGAGAATGATAAAAGTTGAACTCAGGCTTTTTGAAGTGTTGTTGAATGATGAAATTCCTCTAATACTCGCAAGATGTCTCCCTTTGTGAAATTTTAGCATTGTTTAAAAAAAGATACAGTGAAGCCATCCAGACCCGAAGTCTTGTCTCCTTCCATCTCTTTAATTGCATCCCATACCTCCTCTTCCTTGAAATCCCTCTCTAAACCTCTAGCTTGCTCCTTTGAAATGGTATCAAAATCAAGCTCACCAAATAAATTGGGTTTGTCTACCTAGTCCATATAGATTTTCATAAAAGCTCAAAATATGATCCTTGACCTTGCTCTTGACCACTTCCCTATTCACTATCAACCTCTTGATTATTGGTCATTTTGTAGAACTTCGTGTTTCTATCTCCTTCCTTCAGCCAGAAACACTTCAAGCATTGCCTCCACTAAATTGTCTCTTGAAAAGCAATTTTTATCAAACTCCAACTTTGCATCCAATCTTATCCTCTTCTCCTCTTGTGAAAGTTGCCTTTCTTCCTATACTTTGTCAATTTTTAAAATTGTTTCTAGACAAAACTTTTTCTTATGGTTTACCCCTTTAAATGTTTCTTTTTGTTCCCAGATTTTTATTTGCCCCTTTAAGCATTTCAACGTTTTACTGATCACATGGCTGGATGGCCCTTTCACATGCAAATCTTCCCACCACCTTAACTGATCCACAAAGCCTTTCTCTTTCAACTACAAATTTTCAAACCTAAAGGGTGAAATCTTAGGTTATAAACTACTGCAGTCTAGTCAAATGAGGGTGTGATCAGATAAAGGTCTTAACAAAGCCTCAAGAGAAAGGTCGAGGAACTTCTCTTCCCATTGTATAGACACCATAAACAGGTCCTATTTTATCAGGGTTGCTCCCTCTTGATTGTTTGTCCAAGTGTATTTCGCACCCAACAAAGGTAGATCCACCAATTTGCACCTTCCCATAAAACCTACAAAACCCCTAATTCCTCTACTTGTTCTGTTACCTCCTTTTTTTCTCATAATTGAAGCGAACAATATTGAAATCTCTTTCTATCACCCACAGTTTGTCTTAGTCCTCTTTTGTTGCATCTAGTTCAACCCAAAAAATCAGCCCTACACCTATTATCATTTGGACCATAAACTAAGGATAAAACAAACTCCCAACCTTTTTCCAAGGTTTGAAACAAAATTAAGACTAAGAACTACCCCACCTTCTTACCCTTTGCCTCTACTAAATTTACGTCCCAAATCACCACCATGCCTCTTGTTGTGCTAATAATTGGAAGAAACTCCCAGTCACAATCACATCTCCCTAGACATCCCTTATTGTCTAAACTTCCATTACCTCCATTTGGGCTTCTTGAAGATAAAGAATATCCAGATTCCATGAATTTAAATATGATCCCACCACTACACTCCTTTGGCATGAATTTAGCCTCTAGTATTCCAAGATACTTAACTTTATTTAAAAAGATAAAGGTTTTGGTGTGCTGCCCTAGCCCTTTCTTCACCCCCATTGTCATTGAGGCCTCAAGAGAGCCTCAACAATTCCCTCTCTATTATCCTCCCCTTTCTTCCTCTCTCTTCTAACACCCTATTCTCAACCTCCATTAGTACACCTTTGTTAACCCCTCCATACTTTTTAAAGATACCCTCAAGAAAGCCCCAAACTCCATAAAGATTTAAGAAAACCCAAGTAGAAGGTTCCTTAACATAGCTTCTACCCTCAAGTGATATCGTTGGCCCTTCAACCGTACCTATTTTCCTCAGAGTTGAGATAGAGACCTCACTAACCATCACCTATTCCTCTACCGATAAAAAAGGCAATAAGGCTCACATCCGGTAACTCCTCTAAAGCTTCCAATGAACCTTTGTCATTCCCTTGCACAACCACCACCATTTCTGATTCGTGAGAGCCATCCCAACTTCTCCATCTATTAAGTCTCCTGGTCATCTAACCTTTTTTTATCACACCTAGTTAAAGGGCATTCAATGGCCTCAATAAGATCCACCGACTACATTTGAAGTTGTCCTTCCTCTTGAAGCCCAACTCAAGATCCCTTTCGACTAAGGAAACATTTGGTGACGTGAGGAGTTCAACTAGAGGTTTTAAGGCAGACTTTATTGAACCCATTTTCTCCTAGGTCTGGCTGGGTTCAAAAAAGGCTCAATAGAGAAATGGGTTGAGCTAACAAGTGGCATGACCTCAATTGGCCCTTTCACTTGGGTCGTAGTGGTCCTTCCTGTGTTGAGCTCGCCCCCTCAAACGAGACTTTTTGTCACCCCACAACCAACCGATGAGCATCTTTTTGCAGTTCACTTCCCCTTTGCCCTAACTTCTCCCACCCAAGACCCAACTAGCCCAATCTCTCCATACCAAGTACACATCACTCTTTCAAAAAAAGTCCTCTTCATTTGAAATTTGAAAGTCTCAAATCCAACCTCTCTTGAAGTTGCATTTGGAAACGATGCAAATGGAGTGTAAATCCCATCCCGGTGCAAGGTATGCACTCTCATTCACTTTTACCTGTGTCTAGCAACATTACATTTATGCATTGACAAATGACAGACCAATGCATATTTACATTGATAATACGATGTAAAAGTGCATCAATAAAAAAGAAGTAAATCTGCATTCAAGTGGGCTTTTGATAAAAAAAAAAACATATACTGGAATTCATGTTTGCATCCATCACAACTAAAAGTCTGTTTGATAAGAAGGTAAATTTGTTAGTGCAAAACTAACCCAATTTTGCAACTTATATAAACCGTTTTACACTCTACATATTTACATTCGCACTTATTTGCATCATTTCCAAACGCAGCCTTACTAACAATTCAAATGTGTCAGAGGGTGACCTTGCCACTTCACCTGAATACAAATCTACTCCGTTGTCTCTCTAATACTAGTGGAGTTTTCAGTATTCAAATAACCTCCATAGAGGTTACCAATCTTCTCAATCACCTTAGCATTCCATAGATGTAAAAGCAAGCCAAAGATGCAAACCCAATAGGCCTTCCTTACCTCTCCATTCCAGTACAAGCAAGCTACATTTCACGGTACTAGGCAGTCTAGGCATAGCTACTCACCATCTACATTCCTGCTCCCTGAAATCCAAACACTTCTGGCTTCCTCTTCATTTGGGAAAATGAAGAGAAACCTTTCATTTGGTAACTTGATTGCCTCAGACCTCCTTTTGTTCCCCATCTCCACACTGCCCATGCTCTTAAGTCTTCTAAAGATTTTGTAGATTCCACTACTCCTACTTAGATGGCCTTCAAAAAGTTTAACCTTTCCCTTTATCCAACTCTCCCACCTTCTGACCTTCATGTAGAGACCTTGATTTCCAGTTCTAACTTCTGCTTCATCCTCCCTAGACCAGACATTTCCAACGATTGCCTCTACAAACAACCTCTTGGTCCTTTCGCCCGTCTCCCCTTCCCCAATCCTTTGAGTTCACTCTCACGTGGACCAACTTTGTGCGGACATCCCCCCCCCCCACCCCACTTTCTTTCCTCTTCACCTCCCTATGAAGTGTCACTTATCTATCATCATGCAATGCCTTCAGTCTTCATCAATCACTATCTTCAATCTTCGGTCTTGAGTTATGGGGTTGACTCAAACACTAATGCTATGTTTGGTTTGAAGAAAAAGGTAAGGAAACCTATACAAAGTTTATAAAGGTTTCCCTGCCTTTCCCTTCCTTTCCCTACTTTTTCCTTCAAATCAAACACAGCCTAATGGCTTAATTTGAGTAAATGAATGAGCCTATTTTTGGAATTTTTGTTAAAACGATAGAGTTCAATAAGGGCATCAATGCATCATTGTAATCTAATAAGGGGGTCTCTATGGAGTAATAAAAAAAGTCAAGATAGGCTGATAGTGTAAGTTTAAGAGAATGGTAGAAAAATCACGGAGAGTTACAGATAATAGACCAAATTAATAATTATGATTTTGTGAAGTTCAAGTAAAGTTTATGCTAATAAATAAGCTCATAGATGAAGGGACAACCTCTACCAAGGACTAAATGAACATCAGATGGCTGCACAACTATCCAGAACCAAGAAGACAGTAGAACCCCACGACTTTCAATGTCAAAACATCTGATCCAATCATCATCTACTTAAGAGGCTATAGCAATAAGCAACTGATTAAGGGTAAATTTATGATGTCAAGGCATCGGAAGAGCTTTGACCTTTAAACAATCAAAAGATTCAACACCCCCCCCCCCCCAAAAAAAAAAAAAAATTATGAACACCTGATTCATTACCACTTTTATGACACCCGTTGAATGGTTTATATGTTTTTCTAGTATTATGCGTTTTCGGCACGAGTCACCCCCAACCCCAAAATATATATAGAATACAAATAAGCATTTGCCCGTCTTTTCAATTGAGGTTGTGCCAACACACATTCCAACCATTAAAGCAAATGCGATTCTTTCAACACAAAAAAGAAGAATATAAGCCTTCAGAAAAGGTAACATGCATTTGCTTATTGGTCCCTGGTCTTCTGAGTTGGTCAGTCCTGACTTATTCTACTTCCGTGCTTCTCTCTTTCACAGGGTATTTCTCTCCTCTATCTTACGGGAGAAGCACATATATAGAACAGAAACAGGAAGTAAATCTTGGAAATAAATTCCACCTAAATCTCAAACAAGGGATTGGTCTGAGTTACTATATAAAATTCTATAATAATGGACCTGTTGTATTTTGTTCATAAATTATCTGCCTATAAAACCTAAAATCTTCATACAAATTATCAGAGTACAGAAACACTATGGAACTACATGCCAATAAACATGGCTATCGTTTGGTTGATACTTGACACTTATAAATTAGTTTCATCCCCAGAAATGTCAAATAAATATTATACGTTACAAGATGCACCAACAGCCTCGCTGCCTCTAACTTTCCTGATCGATATAGGTGCAACTCCATGTTTTATCTATGTGTTAATCATGCAGCCTTTGATCGGTCACTTGGGAGTTGTGATTGCAAGCTTCTCCTTAGAAAATCTGAGATTTTTGCACTTGCAGAACGCCCTCGTTCTAGGCAGTGGAGATAATCATCCACTGAAAACAGAAGTTTGACAAGAGCCAAGTCAGCAAATTAAGGTTACATAGAATAAATCAGATAAGATGAAATAAACCAGAATATCGGATTATAGAAAATAAACACTTAACTACTGCAGAAAAAGCATTCCAGCTTGTGGGTTCCCATAAATACAGCCTCAAGATGGATTAAAAAAATTAGTCTTCCAGATAAAGCAGCATCATAAACATCTGTTATTTTATGGTTTATATTCTCTTAAGTGATGAAATCCTAGGGGAGTTTTCTTTAATTTAAGTCACATTGCAAGCCTACTTTTTAGTTGTTAAAAGTTCTATGTGGTACCATCAAAAAATCTACTTTGAAGTGATGTTTGAAATTGAACATAAAAGAAAACGCCCCCTCCAAAAAATAAAATAAAGCCATTAAAATGCATCATCTCTCTCCAATTTTCCAGTACTATTCTTTTCCGGAAAAAAAAAAAAAACAGCCATGATGTCTTGCAATTGGGCATGGGAATGTCATCCAATCTTTGGTCATTATACATGTCTGATGGGTCTAATTTTGAATAAAAACTAGATATACATGCATGATAGAATGGTATTAAATGGATACTTGCATCCATATTTGCATTCTCATTTCCTGCATCCTTATCTGTCTGTATCTGTACCTGGGTATCATAGATGGTAAGTAATTCCATAAACCTAGAGTGGTTCTAGGTTCCTGTTCAGTGATTTTGGGTTTTCTCTCTTCTTTATATTTCTTTCTTTCTAATTATGTAAGCATTCATTACAGCCATTAAAAACTCATGTCTTTTCAACAAAAGAAAAATCCATAATGCCTACAGGCTCTACAACAACCCTCTTCAAAGTCCTGCAAAACCTCACAAAAGCTACCCTTCCTCCTCAATGCCCATTGTCACTGTCATTAGCAATAACCAATCAATCAAATAGTACACTCTTCTTTCATCTTTCTTTCCACTTTTCCAGGACCCCCCACTCCTGGTGGAAAATAAATTGTCTTTTCAGTACTGTAAAGGGTATTCTTCTACATTATCCTCACATATCTGACACCTTGTCTAGCCATGTCCTTTTTCATCATCCACAATCCAGGTAACATAGGAACCAATAGTTTCTTTTCCCCATCTATCTTTTCTTCCTCCTTTGGTTAAACATACAGACTAGTCAGACAAACACATGCATAGACAAGGTGCAACATAACAGATGCTGACATAGTGGCATCCTCTCAGTTTTATCATGGCCCTGCAACTTACAACATAGCAGATGCAACATTTGACCCTATTAGTTCCAACTAATATGATCCACTTTAAAAGGCATAAAAAAAGTTCCATGACACCAACAAACTGTGGGATTGCCCAAGTCAACTAAAATAAAGAATTTAGCACAATCAAGTTAAACAGTGGAATAACAAAATGTAATACTTTTTTTTTATGGGAAACAAAATGTAATACATCATGTACTCCAAGAAGAGTAGTTTGCTTATTAATGATAATTCTGACACCCACCCTAATGCAGCCAACAAAAGGAGAAGCAAAAATAATTGTTGAGATTGTAAATATTTATTTGAAGGCATAAATGGCACCTCTTGATACTCTTATCACCTTTGAAGGATGCATTTTACACGGCTAAATGAAGTTTCAAGGTTATAATTAGATTAGTAAGATTATCTATTTTGGTGATTTAGTTATACTTTGTTGTGGTTGAGTCATCTCAAAAGAGTATTCTATGTATTTTGACTTTTTATATAGGGTTCATTGGATATGAAAAGTCAGTCTTTAGCTTTGTTAGAGTTTAGATTCTATTTCTCTTTTTTATTTCATCCTGTTGCCAGTTACCACATTCTAAGTAGGTGACAAGGAGGTGAATGTGTATGTCATGTTATCATCTCCAAGTAACAAGTGATTAGTAAAAGGTATGACTAAAAGAGACAACAAGCTGTTGATGGCACTTGCCTATAGTTATGGAGGAATTTCTTAGTTCAAGTCCATATATACTTCTGTATTGCATAATTTTTAAAAGTAAAATGAAGTACCGCCTGTTTACCTTGACTGGGATTTCTCTCCACCTTTTAAAAAAGTTGATGCTTTCTTCCTTTAGGAGTGAATCCTAGAACCCTACTATGAGGCTAGTTTATTTTCTACTTTCTGTCGTGAACATAACTACAGCGTTTCTAGCAGATCTACCCTCTCTTTACCCCCTCCCCCCTCCCCACAAAAAAATCAACAAATCTCCATCTCTGTTGAATGGTTTATCCTGCATCACACACCTAACTTTTACTACTAATCAGAATTATGTTTTTTATAATAGAAGGAAAATTTTATTCAAAACCAATGTTTTAAAAGGCATGACGCAAGGCATTCCACTACCTAGAGGCATGAGGCGTAGTTCAGAACGCAAGAGGCGTAAGCCTCCCCAACACAAGGAGGCATAGGCCTCCTTAAGAGGAGGGGGGTTAGGAGGAGGATGAAGAGGAAGGGGGGATCTCATTTTTTCTTTATTTTTAATAAAAATATTTTATATTAAGAAGAAAAAAGCTGCATAACATCTTAGCATTCCATTACATGTTGCAGGTGACCCTGAGAAGTGTCGCAAAATATCATCTAATCGTCTTAAACTTTCGTATAGCTGAACAAAATTTCCCCACTAGCAAATGGCAAAATTTCCTAGGAAATTGAAACTTCAAACCAAGGTCAGTAAAACCTTCTGGGTTTCACATAAAACTATCTACATTATCCAGGTTTGGCCCATTTTCATGCACACCCAATCCAATCGGCAAGCCAACCTGGAAAATCTCTCTTAAAATTGAACCACGCAGGAAACCCTTAAAAATCTAATTGGGCAACCATTTTTTACAGCCAACCCTACATACACCCCCTTTCAACAGTAAATGGTTTCCCAAAATTCCCTCCATATTTTAAGTTCTTGCAACTGTCCTCTTTTCTTCCTAGAGATTTCTGTATTTAGCAAGAATCTGAGGCCTAGAATCACCTTCTATTCACATCACTTAGTTCTAGAACCCTAAATATCCGTTTCTAAAGCTTTCCTAGACCTGTCCCCCTTTCTCATATCACTAACTTAATCATTCCTTCCATATTTCAGATCCAACCCTCTGTAAAGTTCACCTACCTTTTACATCAGTCCTTTAATTCTTGCACCCACAAAGTGCTCATACGAATTGTAGGCATCCCTATCCTATATGACATCTTCCCATTAAACACAGAAAAAAGTCTCAAGTTTTAGCCTGATTTTTTTATCAATAAGTTTTAGCCTGCAATAGGAAATATATTTCCAGACATAGCATAAAATACTACAATAAAAGCTAGCTAACAGAAAATAGAAATGATATGCAGAGAGGGGTTGAGTGTGCAAAATACCTGACATCACACCATGGGTAACAGAAGTAATGATCCCATGCTCTAGGGGTTCACTTTCCACACTTGATGGTCCTTGAGGAAGGACTGAAAGAACTGAGTTGGGGAAGACCAAATATGCGAAGGCTTGCATTTTCTGCCATTTCATTGAAAGAGGCATGTGAAAACCCAACGTTCAAAATATCAAACAATTCCAGAAACAATTTCAACAACCACCAAGAATCAGACATGCCTTTGGCTATGCATGTAGTGCATCCAACCTGTGCATATTTAATTTGATAATATGATATGGATAATTGAAAAGCAACCATACACAAGTGGCACGATAAGAAGCAAAACAGTAGCTTAAAGCCCTAAATTCATTGGTGATGATGCAGGACCCACATTGTAGCTTCTATGGAGACTTGATGAGATATATCTGAAATTAATGTAACAATTTATTAGAGATGAGTTTGGATTGGTGGTAGCACTATTTTCAGGCCCAATATGAAGTGGAAACTCAATAAGAGAATAACTGCTGGCTGTCATGCATGGACTGAGGTTGGCAAAGATGATTAATGTTAGAAATTGTGGTTAAAGGGGATTCTAAAATAGTGGTTGGTTGGATGAGGAACAACAAACAAGCACTGTGACAGTATAGACTAATCATTAAGGAAATCCGATGGTTGATTAGGGAGTTAGGTGCAACATTTCAATGGGTGCAAAGACCTGCAAATGCCATGGCTGATGCTTTGGCCAAACAGGAGTTTTTAGGAAACAAATGTTTTGTACACAGATGTTATGTAAAATTTGTTGGGATAAGCAGTTGGTTTGGCCTATTTGTGGGGCCATGTAGCTTGTCAATACATCTCTTTTGATTCAGCAATAAAAAAAATTTGTTATCCATAAAAAAAATTATTATTTTTCTCCTTTGTTTATGGTTAAGTTTAAATATATGTTTATGTTGGCAGTTTAGCTTTAGTCCTCTTGTCTTTATTTATGTAGCTGGGGATATTTTGAGGATTCCAGTTTATGTTAGGATTGCAAGACCAGCATATAATCAGAACGAATTTTAAGAAACGAAGAGAGCAGCTTGAATCATTTGAAGGTTTGAAATTCTCTCTTATAGGAGTTATTAGAGTTCGGTCTGCCTGTTAGACTGATAACAGTCAAGGAAAAGAGAGGAGAGAAAGAGAGAAAGAGAGAAAGGAGAAGAGTAGAGGAGAAGACAAGGAGGAAAAGGTCCGGTTCAAATGAGAGAAAAGTCAACCCTCCCATTCGGCCAGATTTGTTTTGTACTACTAAAATATTGTGGAAAAGTCACATGTGCCCCTACTGAAGTTAGGGACATTAGATCTAGCATAAACTTACACATCAGCACCTAAACCTAAGCATCAAGACAGAAATACCCCTACATACTCGACACTAGCACTCTCCCTCAAGTTGGAGAGTATATATCATATAATCCTAGCTTGTTACATATGTAGTCCACTCTACCCCGACTCAATCCTTTAGTAAACAAATCTGCCCACTGGTTCCCTGTGTTGATATATGCAGTGTCTATCATTCCACTCAGCACCTTCTCTCTAACAAAGTGACAATAAACCTCTATGTGCTTGGTTCTCTCATGAAACACCAGATTAGAGGAAATATGAACTACAACCTGATTGTCACAGTAGAGCTTCATCGGAGTATCAATGATGCATCCCATCTCCTGTAGAAGGTTCCTTAGCCACACTAGTTCACAAGTACTATGTGCCATAGTTTTATATTCTGCCTCTGCACTGCTTCTTGCCACAACTATCTGCTTCTAGCTTTTCCATGTCACCAGATTACCCCCAAGAAAAGTGTAATAGCTTGTGGTAGATCTATCAAATACAGAACCGGCCCAATCAACATCAATATATCCTTCTATTTCAAGTTTTCCACCACTTCTGTATATCAAACCACGACCAAGAGCCCCCTTTAAATACCTCACAATCCTTAGAACCACATCCCAATGTGGAACCAGAGGTTTCTGCATGATTTGACTTACCATACTAACTACGAATGAAATGTTTGGTCAAGTGATGGTTAGGTAGTTTAGTTTACCTACCAGTCGCCTGTATCTACCAGGGTCTTCAAAAATTTCACCCATATCACTGTCAGCTTAGTGTTTGTTTCCATAGGTGTTTCAGCTGATTTAGCACCTAACGAACCTATTTCTTCAAACAAATCAAGAACATATTTCCTCTAACACAAGTTAATACCATGCTTAGACCTTGCTACTTCTATCCCCAAGAAATACTTCAATTTACCAAGGTCCTTTGTCTGAAAATATTCCTATAGAAAAGTCTTCAACCTGTCAATGCCCATTTATCATTTCCGGTAATGACAATATCATTTACATACACCACCAATAGGATCTTCCCTACCTGAGAGTCATGCCTGAAGACTGAATGGTCAACTTGGCACCGTTTCAAACCAAACTTCTTTACCACCTCACTAAATCTGCCATCCTCCCCCTGAGCAACAAACCCCGGTGGTTGCTCCATATAGACCTCCTCAAGCAAATCACCATGCAAGAAGGCATTCTTGATATCAAGCTGATAGAGGGGCCAATCATACATCGCAGCAAGAGAAACCACAACATGAACTGAACCAATCTTAGCAACCGGGGAGAAAGTCTCTGTGTAATCAATACCATAGGTTTGGAAATAACTTTTGGCAACCAGTCTAGCTTTTAGCCACTCTATACTACCATTAGGTAAGTACTTATCTGTATAAACCCACTTACAACCAACAGCCTGCGTACCAAGAGGAAGAGTGGTGAGTTCCCATGTATGATTATGGGCCAGAGCTGAGAGTTCTTCCATCGCATAGCACCATCCTGGAGAGGCAAGGGCTTCCTGAACATCCTTATGGATAACAACGGAGGATAACAATGAGATAAACTGGCGATGGGAAGTGGAAAGGCGAGTCAGGGAAACATAATTAGAAATAGGATGAAGGGTACAACTGCGTTTACCTTTCCGCAAGGCAATGGGAAGATCAAGATCAGATACTGGGGTTGGGGCTGGTGTGGGAACAACTGCCGAATCTATTGACGATGATGGAGCTGGAGGAGGAGCCGGTACATGTGGGCGGTGTATACACGTGATGGATAGGTGGTCATTCAATAGGTGGTGGCACCGGAGGAAAGGACTTGGTCACAGTTGGAACAAGAGGAACAGAATCCACAACTGGAAGAGGAAGGGGAGGAGGTGATGAAGAGGAAGAAGCATCACCGAACCCCAAGAAAGATGAAGTAGACTCAAAGAACGTAACATCAGCATACACAAAGGAACACCGAGAGCTAGGATGATAACACTTAAAACCTTTCTGAGTCCGGGAATAGCCAAGGAAGATGCACTTAATAGATCGTGCATCTAACTTGTCGTTTCCTGGCCCCAGATTATGAACGAAGCAAACACACCCAAAAACCCAAGGAGAAAGAGGAAACAGAGACAAAGTAGGAAACAATGTGGTGAATGGAGAATGACCATCAAGGATAGACATGGGCATCCGGTTAATCAAGAAGCAAGAGGTAAGCACTGCATCACTCCAAAAAGATTTGAGAACATTCATGTGATGCATGAGGGATCGAGCTGTTTCCAAGAGATGACGATTCTTCCTCTCAGCCACCCCATTTTGTTGTGGGGTGTAAGTACACGAAGTCTTATGGATAATGCCATGTTGGTCTAGGTATTCTTGAAATGAGGAAAAGAAATATTCACGGCCATTATTGGAACGAAAAATTTTAATGTGAACACCAAATTGGTTGCGAATCTCAATATAAAATTTTTGGAAAATGGTAAACAATTCACTCATTTCTTTCATTAAATAGAGCCACATAATCCTTGAATAATCATCAACAAAAATGACAAAATATTTATATCCATTGTATGACATTACTTTATAAGGACCCCAAACATCTGAATGAACGAAAGAAAAATGACTCGACATACGGTTATCAACTCTAGGACTAAAGGGAACATGATGATGTTTCCCCAACTGGCACGACTCACAATCCAAAACAGGCAGATGACTCAATGAAGGAACCAAAGACTTCAAAACTTTCAATGAAAGATGACCAAATCGACAGTGACACTAGAGAGGAGAAAGAGACAATTGGAGAGTAGTTGTTGTACTTCCACCACCATCAAGATAATACATTTCACCAGCTTCATGCCCTCCACCAATCTTCATCCCCGTCTTGAGATCCTGAAAAACACACGAAGAGGGGAAAAAGGTAATGGAGCAATTAAGAGACTTGATCGACTTACTGACATAAGATTAAAAGGAAATTTAGGGACATACAAAACTGAGGATAAGGATATAGGGTCCATGTTAACATTACCAACACCACAAATGGAAGATGTGGAACCATTAGCAAGGGTAACAAATTGTGATGCTGGGCAATGAGAGAGGGAAGAAAACACACCTAGAGTTCCAGTCATGTGATCAGAGGCTCCAAAATCAATAATCCAGGGATTGGGTGTAGATGCCAGACAAGCCATACCTGAGTGTGCAAGAGTGGCCGTGTTCTTCTGAGATGTGGCCTGAACAAACCTCTCATACTCATCACGGGGAATACTCATCATCTCCTTCCCAATAACATCTATGGATGTAAAAGGTATCTGATGAACTGAATGATTTTCCTGTATGAAGCTACTATCACTAGTTACGGCATGATTGGCCCAAGTTGAGGGTGGACCATGCAAGTCATAACAATAATTAATGGTATGTCCATCCATACCACAGTGTGTACACCTCCTCGGACCCAAATTACGTCCTCTGCCACGAGCTCCCCCTGAATCTTGAACTCCAGTACGACCACCACCACGGTTATATGTAGATCCACTACCACCACTCCGACCATATGTCAGTCCATTGCTACCGCTACGGCCAGACTGAGCTCCCCCGAGCTCCACCTTTAACACCACGGCCTTTGGATACTGCAAAGGCTGATCTATCGGAAACATTAGGGTTCTCGGGAGATCCAATGGAAATCCTCCTAAGTCGAGCAAACACCTCTTCTAAGGGAGAGATGACCCTCCTAGTATCTGAGCCCACACTGGTTCATACTCAGATTTCAGCCCCACCAAAAATCGAGTCACATCAAGTTGCTCCCTCTGTTGTTGCTGAATTTTGACATCAGAAGTGAGGGGGTGATAAACATTCAATTCATTACGAATGTTTCTCATACTAGCATAGTACTCATCAAGACTCTGATTACCCTGTTGTAGATTAAAGTATTCTTGATACAACTGATATTACTCTGGTTGTATTGTCTTGGCCCGAATACAGCTTCTTAGCATGGTTCCACACTTCTTTGGCGGTATCAAGTAACATGAAATTTACACTAATCTTGCTTCCAATCATCATACTCATGAGAATTTGAGGGTTTTTCGTCCCTTATGCATTTCACCTTCTTCTTTGCCTTAAGAAAAACTTCTACAAATTTAGCCCAAGGTACATAATTTTCTCCGTTCAACTTAATGGAGGTCATTTGAACATTCAAGTAGTCAATAGGAACCATCACACTAGTCTTGTTGTCACTATTGTCTCCCATTGCTGAATTCTAGTATTGCTGAATTCGGCACACTAGACCACACTACACACTGATTTCAGCGCTTACTATTGCTGTAAACTGCACTCTTTACACCACAAACCCTACCTCACGACTACCTGAAACTTCACCACACTGTTTGAGGAACACTTCCCCTTCGAACCACATTGAAAAATGCACAAACCCTATCACACTACAATCTGAAATCCCACCATACAGTCTGAAACAGACTTATCATTTAATTCACACTAAGAAAATGCATAGAACCTCTTACCTGATCACCCGAAAATCAGACCACACAAGGCACCCACTGCACCACACGAATCAGCCCTCTTCTCTTCATCGATTAGGGGAGGGCTTCTTAGAAACTGCAACAACCGACCACAAACATCACAACTGGAGGCATAGAAACCTCCAAGGGAAGACGGTGACCACTCCTTTTCAGCCCTTTCCCTTATCTCCAACTGATGGTGAGGAAAGCAAGAGAAAACCCTAGACTAGGTGTGCAGAGAACAGAATTCTGGGCAGATCTGATTTGCTCAGTTTAGCTCTAATACCATATCAGAGTTCGGTCTGCCTGTTAGACTGATAACAGTCAAGGAAAAGAGAGAAGAGAGAAAGAGAGAAAGGAGAAGATTAGAAGAGAAGACAAGGAGGAAAAGGTCTGGTTCGAATGAGAGAAAAGTCAACCCTCCCATTCGGCCAGATTTGTTTTATATTACTAAAATATTGTGGAAAAGTCACATGTACCCCTACTTAAGTTAGGGACATTAGATCTAACATAAACTTACACATCAGCACCTAAACATAAGCACACAGACAGAAATACCCCTACATACTCGACACTAACAGGAGTGAATCCTAAAACAACACAACAATCAAAAAAAAACTTTTGATAGTTGAAAATGAGTTCATTAATCAGTCAAAATATATTGAGAGCATTTAGGATTTTTTTATCAGCAGCATTTAGGAAATATTCTAACATTAATCAACTCAAACAGAATAAATCCAAACCCACCTACCAAAACGTCCTTAATTAGCATCAATTCTGAACACACCATTAACCAATCTAATCAGACTTCTTACATCCCAAAAACCCTTCTCTCCCTAACCTACAGAACCTGTTCTACTGCTTCAAACCTGCCCCTCCTATGATTGTATACCCCAGAATTAATTAAACCTCTAAGTAAACCTAGTTCAACTATCAGCCTACATATCCAAAACCCTAATTTCTCCATATTTTCAACATTAAGCCTTAATTCATGAAATCCTAGAACGTAATCATCAGAACTGCTATTTCCTTTGAAGGTTCTGCATCACAATGACACCAGAATCTCATTTTTTTATGAATAACATAGAACTTTCATTAAAGATTAGAGAAATAAGTACAAAGAAGAAGGGGAGAGGTAAAACCTCTTAACCCTCCCCAAGGGAAACAAAAAAACAAATTACAACATAGCCCAAAACAATTGTTCCCTTCCCACCCCTTGCTTAGCAAGAGTATCCGAAAGGAATTGGCACTTTTCATTACCCATTTTATCTGAATTTCCAAGCCTTGTGCCAACCGATTAAACAATCTTTTTTTCATTTGCAAACTTCCATAGACTACTATCTTCTTTTTGCAGCCATCCAATAACCAGCTTTGAATCCCCTTCAACAATAAGCTTGTGACAGTTCAGATCCTTAGCCTTCTTCATGCCTTCCATCACTGCCAAGACCTCAGACTGAAGTGAGTCACCAACACCAATAGGACCAGAATGTAAGGCAATGACTTTTCCTTCTTCATCTCTGAAGGCTCCACCAATGCCCAAAGGCCCTGGATTACCTTCACTGCTGCCATCAAAGTTCAGTTTGACAAACCCAGTGGCTAGTGGACACCAGAATCTCATTTATAGACACTTTTTTTTGGAGACGGTAACTTTTTTGTAGTAAAAATAAAATTGTATTAGAAAAGAAAAAAGCTACAACCTATCCAGGTGTTAAGGCAACATCCACCTGCCAGGAGTTCTGGCCAACTAACTCAATTACAAATCAAACAAAACAAAACCAGATTACACATTTGAGACCCCAGCACTTCCCTAAGCTTATCCTCAATGTCTTCTTTGGATAGTTGGCAATATTCTGGAACTAGAGCCTGGCCAACAACAGATTTTCTGACAGCTGCCACTATCCACTCCAACATCAAAGCTTTGGCTCCGAAAAATCTTCTAATTCTTTCCTTCCATAAATTCCAACATCTTACAAACAGAATGCAGCTCCAAATAAGCCCTGCTTTCTTGCTTCTGCTGTATGTCTTCTTCCCTCTCTCAAGCCCCTGACATACCAAGATATCAATTTCATCTTCAAAGTCACTCGCCAACTCCCACCTCTACACTTCCTGCAATCTATGGTAAATTTCATTCAATAATTAATAATGATAAGCAGAAAAAGGCACCCCAAAAAGGAAGTGCAAATCCCACAATTCAATGCTGCCCAAAAAAAAACTCAGCCCTGGTTGACCCCTGTTTAGCTAGCTGTCAACAAGGCCATTAGCTGATCTTCTAACCCAATTTAATTTTACATCAATATCTCTTGCCAACCTCCATATTTCTCCCATTGCTCATCTGTAAGTCCAGAGCCCTAGATTATCTTTTTGATCCATCCAAATAACAATCTTGAATTCCCTTCCTCTTCAATCCAATGAAGACCCAATTGATTTGCCAATCTCAATCCTTGGAGGACCATCACCTCCGCTCTTAATGAATCTCCCACCCCTATTGGCCCATTGTTTTCCTAATTTCGATGTTAATTGGAAAAGATCTAGTAAACAATGTATCATTAGTTGTATAAATTGGAAAAATATAAATACTAGAGTGACCTATTGGGCAGCTTAAATGGTTGATCACTTTCATATAGTCATATAGAAGCGTTTAAAGTAAGAAAAAGTAATTTTGGAGAGTTGACATGGAAGAAATTTTGGTAGATCTGCCTGATTTGCTACTGGTTCCCGATTTGACAAACCAATAGCAGGAGATTACAATAACTATTTATTGTTTTGTGAAAAACTGGGTTTGAATATACAATTTCATTGATAGCTAGACTAAATAGTTGAAAAGGGTAAGAAGAAAAACCTGCTCCTCTAACTTGGTGGGGTCCAGAACCACGGTTCCATTTTCTTCCAGACAACAACAGATTGCAACTGCACAGACCAACAAGTATGAATGTAAAGATAAGAAGCGACAATCACAATAAGAATTTCTTACCAGAAAGATGCTTCAATGGAATTCCAGCATCCACAAGGGCAGCACAGGCTGCATTTATGGCACATGGGAGGAGCTAGCAAAGGTTTCTGTTAAGGAAGTTTTCATCATCTTAATGTAAAACAGTGGTGGTCACAGCATGTACTTTAAGATACATAATTATCTCCTTAGAGAATTTTAACATATAAACCATTAGGAAAGAAAATGAGAAATCAAATGAATGCTCATATTAAGGTTCTTTTTTTCAGTTCAACCAGAAACAGCTTAGGTTGAAGCCATTAAGGATACAGAACCATCATCATTAACAACCTGCAAAGAAAGAGTAAAAGTACAATGATCATCAGTGAAGAATCTAGAGATGCAGCTAAAACTAGGTAATTTCCATACAGTAAGTGTTAATAAACCCAGATAAACAAATAATAAATAAGGATCTCTTGTAAAGCAACTAAGAAATGAAGGTAAATTTAAAATCAATGAGGGGATGGGAAGAAAGAAGCCCTATTAGGTGAATGTGGTAGATAAAGAGGGAGACTAAGGATCTGAATTTTAGGAAGAAGAGATTCAGATCTGAAATAGAGAAGAAAGATAAAAAAGATTGCACCTTTAGAAGACAATGAGGAAGAGAGAGCAAGATTAGAAAACTGTACAGACAAGTGATGATTGATGACAATAAGAAACAAGATGGGGTCAAGAAAGAGATGGAAAAAGGAATTGGTGGTCAAAGCAAAGAAGAGCTGAAGCAGATTGGTGCTAAAGATTAGAGAAGAAGGAAGGGCTACCATCAATCTAATTGATGATGCAGTTTCTTGGCTAAAGGGGTTCACTGATGGGGCAATCTCTGTTAAAAGTAATGAATGGAGTTCTCTGGAACTCCAAAGAAAAAAAAAATCAGGTGATACTAAAGCGTAATCAAAAAGGGTGGTTTATGATGGTCTCAAAGACATTTGGTGGTAACAGAAGACAACTTATCTGTATACCAGAAGGTCGACAAGGCCTCGGCTGGAAGCTAATGGCATCACACAGTGATTTAAAAGGTGTGCCTCAGGCGCACAGGCGAGCCACATTTCAGGGCGCCTCACCTAGGTCCTAGGCGCATTTCAGGGTATGCGCCTCGCCTAGGTCCTAGGCGCAGTCCTTTCAAAAGGCGCACGCCTGGTGCGCCTAGGCATGTGCCTAATGCGCCTTGCGCCTCAGCCCAGGCGTGCACCTTTTGAAAATTTGCCGCTTTTTTGCCTTTTTGAACACTGGGCCGGGGGCTCTACCCCCGGACCCCTGTGCCACACCCCTCGAGGCAAGCCTAAACAAGTCCACATTAGGCCTTAAGTTCTTAGTTTTCACACAAAAAAATAGTGATTTTATAGTTTTACTTGCTTTTTAAGAAGACATTTTATTAGAATGAATGAATGAACAACATTACCAAATTGGGGGTTCTCAGAGCTTCGGTGAGCAAGCGAACTGGAGCTCTGAGAACCCCCAATTTGGTAATGTTGTTCATTCATTCATTCTAATAAAATGTCTTCTTAAAAAGCAAGTAAAACTATAAAATCACTATTTTTTTGTGTGAAAACTAAGAACTTAAGGCCTAACGTGGACTTGTTTAGGCTTGCCTCAAGGGGCATGGCACAAAGGCGGCTCGTAGAATCAGGAATGTAATATATTTTACATTACATTAGCCATGCGAAGTAATGCAATTGAGTGAAAAAAGAGATTAGAGGTTTTAAATGCTTGAAAATGTTTTATATGTTTGATTTTATTTTTAAATTCTCATTTGAATATGCTTTACATAATTACATCTTATGTTTATGTATTTTAATTTTAGATAAAGGTTTTTTAAAACATTATTTTAAAATTTAAGTTTATATTTTTTTATTAATATTATGTTTGGTTTTTTTGAATTTTTTTGGCATTTTTTGAATTTTCTGACATTTTGTATTTTTTAGCATTTTTTTATAATTTTGCGCCTTGCTTCAAAAAGACGCGTGCACCTCATGCGCAAATTGACCCCTACGCCTTTTTTGTGCCTTGCGCTTTTAAAACACTGGCGTCACAGCTTCAGGATTTCTTATTGCATAAAGAAGATTGTGTGCAGACTTCTTCCAACATGGTTAACCCTATGGAGGAGGATGTAATCCAAGTCCAAACCCAAGAAATATCCAGCATTTGATTTCGATTGTGAGCACAAGTCCAGAGAATTTTACTGGAAAAGGAAGAGAGCGTTTGGGATTGAAGGTGGATTGCTAAGGCTGGAAAGAAGGTGAATAACTGGGGTACAATAGTCGAAGTACTCATGCAGAAGCTCCAAGTTCATTCCAGTGGGCAATTCTGGAGACAGGGGGAAGAACATTGACTTTCAATTGTTGAACACCGAATTGGGGGTAGAAATTCTTGAAAACTAGTCGATTCTTGCAACTCTAAAGAAATTACTGATGAAACCTTTGAGATTTTGCTGGTTGGGCTTCCATTTCCCTTGTGGAAGGAGAGTTTCTTTGAAAGGGTTGCTAAAGTGTTGGAGGTGCTCTACTTGAGATTAACTTTAACAGTCTAAGGGTGGTGAGGATCAAAATCACTGGAGTTCAACTGTAAAACATTCCAAGAGCTATTGATATCAACGTCAGTGAGGTGTGGAATAAGCTCTGGTTGGTGACAGAAGTTGAAGTGTCGCTCTGGAATGGAGGGCAAGAGGTTGAAGGTGATGAGGCGGCAGGACAGTGGACACATGGCAAAAATGAAGAGGTGAAAGCGGAGGTGTTAAAAAGAGGAATTAATTTGGGCTTTAATAAGGAAGACAAAGGGGTGGAGGCTGAAATAGGCCTCAAAAAAGGAACATATATGAAATTTAATAGCTCAAACTTAAATGGGTCGAGCCTGAATTCCTTTGCAGAGGCAGTTAAGATTGGGCTCATGTCCAAGCCAATGGGTGGCCAAGCCCATAATATTTTGAACAAAAAGATCTCCACGGGTCAGTTTTTGTTAGAACCTAGAGGAAGTGTTTTGGGCCAAGAATTGGGCCCATTAATAAAGAAAAGGCCAACTCTTTAGACTCACATGATACTTCTAGTAGTCACATTTTATTTGGCTACTATACTTCTAGTAGTCACATGAAGTGTGGTCTTTTTTTGACTAGGGACCAAAATAATCCTCTACCTTCATCTCAAGTTGAGGTTGGCCAGCGGTTGAAGATGCAATCTCATCAATCGTCATCTTTGCAATGGGATCCAAGGCCTGAGGCTTAGGGACAGCAATTTTCCCCATCTCCAACGGGTACCCAACTTCCCCGATCCAATGGTGTCAAGGATGGAGATTGCTTTGGTGGGGCAGGGATAGGGACAGGGATTAATAGGGATCCCCGATTGGGGTTGGGGTCAAGGATGGGGAATTAGGTCCCCACCCCGCCCCCGATTATAAATATATATATAATGTTATTCATATTATATATATGATATTATTTATATTTTAAAATTTTTATTTATTTTAAGTAAATATATTTAAAAAATCTACTATTAACTAAAAAATTTTGGGGATTCAAGTCCCCACGGGGAACTCATCCCCATCGGGGATCGGGGATGGAGGACAATCTTTATCCCCGACAGGGATCGGGGCCAAGGACAAGGACTATGACTATTGCTTTCTCTAGGATAGAGGATGATCGGCCTAATCCCAAATATGCAAGGAACTGGCCAAGAGATTTTGAAGAAGCTGACAATGGATGGGTGGATTGTAGCTAGTCAGGGGATGATGACAATGGGTTTGATTACGAAGCGGATTCTATAGCAGAGATCATAGAAAAGGGAGATACAATTGTGGTGGAACCAGAGGAGGATTTATGTACCGACATATTGTTTGTTGAAGATTTGGACGAAGTTATTAATGCCTCGCCTTTGAATCCAGCGACAAGTGGTGGTAATCACTATCAAGCAAAGTTCGTTGTGGTTGCTAGGGATAGAAGCCAAAGCCTAAAGAAGGGGATACCAAAGCCAAGCACTAAAATTAGACAGGATGTTCGTAAGGGTCTGTTGAAGACTAACTTGAAGTCTTGTAGTGGGACGTTGAGGGAGAATAAGCCACAAGTTAATGGGAGTAAACAGAATAACAATGATACCAAGGAGAGCTTCCCAATTTTGATATTCCCTGGTCCTAATAGAAAATTCCAAACCATTTGCTTTGGAAAATTGTCCGACCACTCGTATGACTGTTGAGTCTGACCATATTCTGAACCTAGGCAATCTTGTAAATTCTGGTTTAGTGACTAACCCTTGTTGTTGCTTTTTGCCTTAAGCCATCCTTCCAGGTACCTAGGGCCTAGACAACCTTCACGCCACAAGACGGAAACAATGATATGAGTGAGAAAGAAGTAGGTGTGGAGGACGAGAAAGGGAGGAAAATATAGGAGTTGATAGAGAGCTTTCTGGAGGAAATGAAGAGGAAAGAATTAGATGAGGCCGAGAGGTCAAGTGGGAAAAGAATAGGAGTTAATGGTGGTGCTTTTAGTGGGGAGTGCTCTAGGGTTCCAAAAGCGGAAAGTGAGGATACAAAGAAGGAAAAATTAGTTGCTGAATTCGCAGATAAACTAGGGTGCAAATTAAAAGAGCCAATTGAGGTCAAAACTCTTGTGAGAAAGAAGAGGGTGGGACTAGGAAAAGATAACTTAGTGAGGTTGAAAGATTAAAAAAAAGATGTGGAAGAGGATAAGGAATTCAGTAATAGGAAAGGGCCAGGGAAAAAAACACTTGCAACTTGCTACAAAGGAAAAACAAAGGTAGATTGTGTATCCCCCCTACTTGCATTTTGTGCCTCACCAATGGTGAAACTGTTTTTTTTTTTGTTTTTGAAAAAGGTAAGGTATTGTATTAAACCGCAAAAAGAAAGAAGATATACAATCAGCCCAATTCCTTGTACAATGAGAAACTTGCTTAAGGAAACCCCAGAAACTCAATAACACAACAACTAAGCCATTAGGCATTTACAGACAAAACTATCCAAAAATAAACTCTTTGTCAAAGAAAGAAACTGTGTCTAGATTTGAAAAGTGAGTGATTAGCCAACCACGAATACAGCATGCCTAATAATATTTTTAAGAACTTCCTCCTTTGAAATTTGACAACCTTTGAAGATTCTCTGATTCCTTTCACACCAAACTACCCAGAACACAGCTGCAGGAACAGTGTTCTAAGAAACTCTTCTGGTCTCACTTAGACCCTTTAGCCACCCAGCAAGCAAAAAACTCTTCACATCAGATGGAAAACACACCTTTACCCCAAACAATTCCAGAATTTTCCCCCAATTCCAGTGGGTGAGTTCACAGTGGACCAGAAGGTGATTAGTGGTTTCTGTGCTTCTCTTGCACAGAACACACCTTTCATCCTGCACTTGAATGCCCTTCTAACTAGGTTTTCTTTAGTCTGAATTCTGTCCAGCACCGTGACCACACAAAAAAAAGACACTTTTGAAGGGACATTCCTTATCCAAATCTTCTTGTCCGCGAAAACAGAAAACTCCTCTCTTGTCAGGCTGTTATAGTAGGATTTGACAGAGAAAATTCCTGAGTTTTCAAATCTCCATTTTCTTTTGTCCTCCAAAGCTCCATTCTGCAGCAAACTTAGGAGAGAGTTTACCTCCCAATCATTCAGATTTCTACACAGTTGAGGATTCCACACACAGACTCCATTCTGCATTTCCAAATAATCTGCCACTGTTGCATTCTTGTCCATTGCTATCCCGAAAAGATCAGAATATCTGTCCTTGAGAGGGCCATCTTCACACCAAAAATCCTTCCGGAATGGAACTCTTTGACCATTCCCAACCTCGTATTTATTCCTTGTAAGAACTGTGATTCAATTTTTTAAATTGCCTTCCAGATTGAGCAACCTATGAGGATCTGGAGTTTCCAGTCTCCCAATCTCTCGCTGCAGGCCCATACTTGGCTACAATTAGCCTCCTCCACAAACTGTTCAGCTGATCATTAAACCTCCAAAGTCATTTTCCTAGCATTGCAGTGTTGACTTCCCTTAATTTTCTAATGCCCAGACCTCCAAGGTTTTTGGATCTGCAGACTGACTTCCACCTCACCAGATGACATTTATTTTCCCCTTCCATCCTCTCCACAGGAAATCCCTCATCTTTTTCTCCAAGAGAGCAACAGTTTTCGCTGGGATTGGGAACACCGACATGTAATATACTGGCAGAGATGAGAGCACACTTTTAATCAAAGTGACTTTCCCGCCTGGAAGCCACTTGTCCACTTTTTCTATAATAGAATCCCATATGCCCTTTGATCCGCAGTTATCTCCCAGTGGCAAACCCAGATATTTGGTAGGAAGTTTCCCAACTTTGCAGCCCCAATTCCCAGCCCACTCCTCCAAATTTTCAACTGACCCAACAGCCAATATCTCGGTCTTAGAAGTGTTGATGTGAAGGCCAGTAATTACCTCAAACCATCTCAGAACTGCTTTTACCATTTCAAGCTGTTCCCAAGAAGCATCAGAAAAAGACAGGGTGCCGTCTGCAAATTGTAGAAGGAGAACCTCTACCTGGTCACCTACTGCTTTAAAGCCTTCCAACAGCCCTCCTGAACATGCTCTCTCCACATTGAAGACTTCCTTTGGCAATGGCAAGGAAGAGGTCGTGGAAAAAGGGGGGAAACTTACTGGCACACTGGTTCAAGCAGTTTTGTGGGGGTGTGCAAAGAGAGACAACCGAATCTTCAACAATAAAGCTAGATCTATGGATGATTTGTTACCCCACATATTCTACTTGTTCAATATGTGGGTGCTGAACTCGAAAGAGTTTAAAGGTGTTTCTTGATGATCCTCTCTAAAAGCAACAAGCATCCCTAACTAAAGAGTAGAAGAGGAGGTAACTCTGAATTTTGATGGAAGTGCCCTTGGGAGCCCTGGTCTAGCAGGGGAACGGTGGTGTGTTTAAGGGAAGGGATGGAAATTTGTTGTGGGCTTACAGTGGACCAATCAGAATAGCAGACCTTACAAAGGCTGAAGTTCTAGCCATGCTAACTGGACTCCAAATTGCAAGAGACCGTGGCTTGTCTTCCCCATCATCAAAGGTGATTAGAGTAATACTATTAGATGGCTTGGGGAGAAAGATGGAGAGCCGTGGAGGCTAGCAAATTACCTGGATGAGGCCCAAGATCTTCTGGACTCCTTGAATGTAATCTGTTATGGATTCCCAGAGAGTTAAGCACTATAGCATATTGGTTGGCTAAAACGGGTGCTCACAAGGAAATTTTACATAGTGGGAGTGTTATACCTTTGTAACCTGTGCGTGTGCTGCTTCTTGTACGTATTCTCATGTACTCTCTTTGTGGTTAATGGAATAGACTATTCATATGATGTAGGTAAAGCAAACTCAAATGTGGGGTTAAACATGGAAGAAGTTTGTCAAGAGGAGGAAGATGCCAAAACAAGGTAAGTGAAGCCCAGATTTAGAACCCAAAATTTTTGGGTAGAAGCGCTGCACTTACCAAGAAGTTGCAAGTGCTTTTCATGGGGTAATGTCAGATCCAAGGAATATGTCTGAAGATAAGTAATGTCAAGAAAAGATTAGGCACCACTATGAACTAACTTAATTTGTCAACTGCCCCGTTCAAACAATTAGAGAGGAAAACCATATCCGAATCTATTCCAAGTGAGGCCTGCAAGGAGGACAATCGATAGTGTAGTTATGTTCATTATACCCCCAAAACAAACCAAGTGGGACAACGGCCATTGTAAAGCTTTTTTGATATAAGTAACAAAATTATAACTTGAATGACAAAAAGAAAAGCCATGAAAATAATGAAATTATTGATGAGGGAGCCAGTCTGCCAGACCCCAACCCTAATTCTGTTTGCCCTGTCAACAGGGTGATGGAATGTATAGTTTTTTTATCAATAAAAAGAGATTTTGTTAAATTGAAACTCAAGTATTACAGTAACATGGGAACTCTCTCCACCCAAAGGATAAGTTATAATTTTGCCCAAAACATTTGGTGCCTAGTTGTTCCTTGTTTAGCCAAAACATCTGCCATCCCATTTGTTGATCTTCTTACCCATTTAAAGACAACACTTAGCTCCCTTATTAAGTTTTATATTTCCCGAAATGTAAGTCTATAGATCCATGGGATTTGGGACCTACATCTTGTCCAAGAAATGACCACCTGAGAGTCCCCTTCCACCTCCAAGTTTTGGAAGCCAAAATGCTTAGCAAATTTTAGACCATGGAGTAATCCGTAAGCTCAGCTGTCAAAGCATTACCATCTGCTAAGGGTCCTGAATATAATACCAACACCTTTCCTTCTGTGTATCGGAAGACCCCTCCCAGTCCATCCACATTACCATTACCAAATATAACTCCCATCAAAATTGAGTGTAACAAAGTTGGCTTCTAGGGGTCTCCATTCCATAGAAGCTCTTTCCTTTTCTTTAGTTGATAAAGCCACTTCCTCCAAGTTCTCAAAATGTCATTGAGTGACAACACTTGGAAATCCTCTAGGGTCTTCACCCAATGTGCTACTTCTATTTTAACTGTGTCAATGATCTCCATCTCTGTCCTACTCTTCTCATTGAAAACCCTCCCATTCCTTTCTTCCCAAACAATCCATAACATGGCAGCTCTCACTGTTTTCCATGATGGAATGTTTAGTTATAAAGGTGATTCATCATTTCATTGGATGAAAACATTGGATTTGTTTGCACTATTCTCTTTTGGTGATATTTCGAGGAATGGGGACTAAATGGCAAGAAGTTCGTCTAAGAAGGAGAAGATCACTTCCCTTTGGTCACTACCAAAGAAGATTTTGTGAAGCTTGACTTCAATGGGAGCAGCCAAGGAAACCCAGGCTCATCTTCTATGGAGGGTTTCTTCAGAAACAAAGAAAGAAATGATCTTGCGCTCTTCTTGGGACCAGCTGGTCTTGGAGGTTCAGCTAGAGCAGAGCTCTTTGCTGTACTTCAAGGGGTACAAATAGCAAGACAATTGAATTTTGATAGCTTAGTCATTGAGGAAAATTCTAAGATGGTGATTGGTTGGCTAAAAGATATGTAGACGGTAAGATGCATTTATAGAGAGGAGATGAAGATATTAAAATGGTTAAGTAGTGGGATGAATTTAAGGATCCAATGGAAAAGGAGGTTGGCTAATGGCAAGGTGCCAACCAGCTGGTTGGTAAGGTCTCCTGCCAGTCATAGCGGAGACATGGGATCAAATCCCACCTGCAGCTGGGTTGAGGGATGGGCTACCCCCGTTCTGTAGCCCTTCAAAAGATATCAAAAAAAGGAGGTTGGCTAATGGACTACCAAATTCTTTAGCTACACAATGGATGATTAGGGATCAATTGTATTGGGCTCAGTTGTAATGGGATAGTTGACAAGGAGTGGTTGCACCTCACACCTCCCCTTGGACCTTTGTAATCTTTATGTTTTCTGTTCTTAATAAAATTGATATTTTTACTTATTAAAAAAAAGGTGAAGGAAGGAACAAAGCACTTTTAAAATTATAATTAAAGGAGACAGTGAATTTGTCAGTGTGATAGAGAGAGAGAAAAGTGAGAAGAGACAGTGTCTATCTGTGTGTGTGTGTGTGTGTGTGTGTGTGAGAGAGAGAGAGAGAGAGAGCTGTCACCAACTATTAAAAGGAAGAAAAAAAGAAAAGCAAATAATTTGAACGGGCATCTACTGTGCCTCAACCAGAACCAATCTTAATCTATGATACCCAAATACCTGCACAGAGTGATGTATTGTGTCAGATAGTTTAACTTTTATTGTAAATCCTGTATCTGATACCGTGTCCTTCTATATCTGGGACCTTTGGGTAACATGGACCTTAACCTGCTTGGGTTCATATCAAACCCAATGCAGTGGAATGAAAGATGTCATCCCTTTAGCCGCATCAACTGCCTCTGCAGTCTTGAGAATATCAACCCTAAACTCAATGATATATTGTTCACTAATCACTATATCCATATCAACATTTCAAAATGAAGAGAGATATCCCCATGTCCATATTATAACAGTAGTGCCAACATCTAGACATGGGAATTTGCCTTCCAATGTTGTTATTACATGTGAAACATTGACAATAATTGGCTATAAAGTCAAAAGGCACTAATAAGAAATGTTTACTCTTAAAATACCTTGTTATCCTCTTTTTCTAGAACAACACAATAAAGGAAAAGGAGGAGAAGAAGGACAAAAAAAAACAGAAATGGATAGAACAACCTATGAACCTGAAAAACCTTACTAGATAAATAACAACGAAACTACATTACCTGAACTATGATAGAGGTTGTTGTATTTGGGTAAACCGTCAGAAGGCAAATACTTTGCAAGGTTCTCTTAAGTATCATTTCATACTCCTTTTCCGGTTTGCCTAAACAAGGACCAAAAAACCACTTGTATCAGTAACTAAAATATTAATAGGGATAAGAAGGCTATAGTTAGCATACACATACGCACATGGGGTTATATACCCCCAACCTCAGTTCATGACCCAACTTTGCCTTCTGATAAACAGCCACTTACTATTTATAGTCCTCTATTAATGCCATATATGTATATTTATTTGGCTCTGGACTCTTTATAACATTGCAAATCAACAACTTGAATATTGTATTGATTATCCAATTCTAACAAATACTGTGCAAGCAATTAAACAACTAATAATGCAAATCAAGAAATCTGTATAACATTGCAAATCAAATAGATTTGTCCGTGCTTTTCCTTCCATTTTGGCATAATAAGTTATTCAGCATGCTACTAATTTGCATATTAGCATAATTAAAAAGTAGTTCACTACTTGTTTCACTAAATAATGAATGGCATCAAGTGGCAATTTTTCCATGCATTTGTTCAGGAGACCACCCACTAGTCTAAAGGACATACCATTATATATAAGACATAAGGCATCTGATTCCTAATATAAATGAGAAGTTCTACGAGAACTCACCAATCTGCCCAGTTTTGGGCTTCCAAATAACTTCAATGGACGCCTTCTCGGGATTCTCATTCTTCCTGGTTCCTGCTTTGGGTCCATAAACGGCAGCTAAAACAATTGTATCCCCTAATTCAAACAGCACAGATGACGCTACTCAAACCCATTGCTGAAAAGAGAACAGAAAGAACGAAGAACAAATTGAACCCTAAGGCTGGCTATGTTTGGTTTGAAGGAAAAAGTAGGGAAAAGAAGGGGAAAGGCAGGGAAATCTTTACAAGCCTTGTATAGGTTTTCATACCTTACCCTACCTTTTCCTTCAAACCAAACATAGCCAGTTACTTTTTTATCTCTAATTTTACCTTGAGACCAACGAGCTGAACCATGAGCTCGGTTAAGAAGATTCCGAGAACAAGCCAGTGGTCTCAGTTGATTCCTCGTACGTCCGTCTACTCTGTCCACCTCCATAGCCGCTCAAGCCACAACCTGCAAATTTTAAAACTGAAATATTCGCGGGAAACAAGATAAAACAACTACCGCAATAGACCACCGGACTTCTATAACCAGAAGTGACAAGGGTTTTGACAAAATTTTGGGTGTCCACTCCACTTGCTTGACCGAGTTAAGGTCAAGCGATTGAAGACCGTTATAGGGTATAAGCAATTCTTTCACAGCCGCTGGCCCTTTGCAAGAGTTGTTTCTTTTCTTTGCCCCGATTGGACGGGTGAGAAAAAATATCGAAAAACAGAACCGACCGAAATCGAATCGGAAATTCGGTTAACCAAATCGATCAGTTCGGTTTTGGTTCAATATTTAAAAAAAAAACCGAAGGTATTGATTCGGCTTTGGTTAACTAAAATAAAAAACCGGCGGTTAACCAAACGGACCAGTATGCATATATTTATATATATCTTATGTATATTTATATATTTTTACAATATATTATTTATTATTTAAAATATAATGTTATATATATATATATATATATATATATATATATATATATTTCTAATATTTTATTATGTATTTGTATATTTTTCTATAATAAATATTGTAAATAATAAAAACCAAAAAAATTGATGAACCAAACCGATGGTTAACCAAACCAATCAACTGGTTAACCGATCGGCTTTGGTTTGGTTTCAATTAAAACCGGTAAACAATTTCGGTTACCAGTTTTCAACCCCGGTTTGATTTCAAAAATTAGCCCACGGTTCAGTTAACCAAACCGTGAGCACCCCTAATTGGAGACTCTACAAGCTAGTCTTGGAATCTCCTCACCGGATGCGGAGAATGAAGCTCGACTTGTCGGATTTTCGACCGAGGGATAACTCTCCGAGTTGGGCTAGTTGTTGAAACCTCCCCTGAAGTTTCTTACAATTGCTGAAACCTCTCTTGAAGTTTAGTAATTGCAATCACCTCCCCTAAATTTTCTAATACAGATTGCGATTAGACCCCCCTCCCATAGAATCTTCTAAAAAGGGGCATGAAAATGTCCAAAATACCCATGAAGTTACTATTGAAGCTAATTTATATAGGGAAAAAGAAAACAATACAAACATTATGAACAATAAAAACAAAAAGAATTTAAAAGTGTAGCTTTACCCTTGAGTGATCGATATGAATGGTTGATTTAGAAAATAAATCAATTTTAGAAAACTGATTGGAAGGGTTTGAGGTATTGATTCATATGAATATAAAAAATGGAAAATAAACATTTTTTTGTCAAAAGTAAATGCATGGGTTTGGACATTTTCATGTCTCTTTTTAAAAGATTATATGAGAGGGGGCCTACTTGCGCCTATGTCAAAAGGTTAAAGGGAAGTGATTGCAATTATCAAACTTTAGGGCAGGTTTAAGCAATTTACCCTATAATTCTTACAAACCCTACCAATCCTTTTTTCTCTTTCTTCTCGCACCCTTCGCCTCTCAGTCTATCCTCCTCAAGTTTTGCCACCATTCTTGAGAACTAATCACCAGCACCATAGCACCAATTCCATTCAGGCGTTTCTATCACTTATTCTCCTGCCAATGCCATAACAAGAAGGATTCGCCATTCTCCTTCTTTCACTACTGCACATACATCCACGTTTGTTTCCTTTAGACTTGAGATGGTGGAATAAGAAATCGAATGTGCTTAGATTTTGGAATTTCAATACTTGTTTTGCTTTCTTTGATCTTACTATAAGATGTCAAAACCAAACCAAGTAAGTTTGGACTTTCATTTTTTGAATTGGAGCAATGTTTAAACAAAAGGGAAGTTTCCATATTAGTGTCATATACTTTAGAGGTAGTCTTAGTTCAGTGCCCAAACTTCAAAACGTGCCACTGTAGTACCTGCACTCTCAAACACTGTCAATTTAGTCATTGTTATATGTATCATGTGATGGCATGTGTAACTTAAAACTTTTAAAATGTGAAAGCTACCCTTCTTCAAAAGAATACACTGTTCATTGTCTTCTACCTTGAGACTAAACCAAAAGAGAGAGACGTGCAATCTTTACACAAGTAGTGCCGCCACACTAAATATCTATCTCCAAGGTAGCTCCCAGCAACCAATCACAACCAGAGAATAGGTGAGTCTGGCCTCATCATTCAATTGCTCAAATTCAGCATAATCATGAAGCGAAGCAGAAACTCATTTTAACTTTTAAGAACCATATATAAGCAGCGTGCAGAGACAACTCGTGTTCTATGTATCTACAATATCAATTAGTAGCAAAAGGGGTAATTGATTAAGTCACTATAAGTTCTCTAGATTTCTTGTTCTTTTTTTCCCCTTTTCTTTCTACCTATTTATTGTTTTTTAGATTTTGAATTTCCCTCACTTTTTTTGTTGTTATTGGCCGCTTGTTAAATAATGCCATTAAATCTCTTTGTAATGATAAAAAATGGCTATCATAACCAATGTTGCTATAATGTTCTTAGCGAGACATAGTGACTAATAGACCATCTAGGTAAACCAAGCTTGTCCCAAAATGTTTTTTGAAGCTGATAAGCTTGTAGACTCAGTTGTTGCTACATTAGCTAGTTAGGTATGACTAGGTCTGGGCTTCACCTAATCTTCTCGTTTGGAGATTATGAACCAATAATCATTTGAAGGTTCTTTCCATCCTCATATGGTCCTTTTAGCTGGATGTGAACACCAGAAAAACTTGTATATCCACTTCATGGTTGCACAAATGAAGTTGCTACCCATCAAAACAAATAAATGGGAGTGATGGGCCTCCCAAGATTGGATTTTGTGAAATATTTAGAAATTAATAGTGACTCCATACCATGGCTGGGACGAGGCCACTCTGGGTCAGCTAAGAGGGAGAGGGACCCCTCTTTCTTGTCAGTGTGTGCCAAATCCCATTTTCTAATTAATTTTTTTAACAATGAAGGTTTCCATAGTCGGATTGAGAGCCAATGTTCTCTGATAACAGATTGGACAACAAAGGGTGAGATACTATGTCTCCACCCCTTTTTATCAGAACCCCCACCTTCGGACTTAGTTGACCAATCTGAAGAATTGAAAGAGATTGCCAATCCTCACAAAAGCCAGGAAACACAACAGCTATCGCACCCAAACTCCAAGCACAATAAAAGCAAAATCATAGAACAACAAGCAATAAATGAATACGGAGAAAAATAAAGACTAACTACCTATTCGATAAGAAGAACTTCAAAGAAGAGGAAGAAGATATGAGATAAGGGATTTTACCTCTCGTAGCCTTTGAGCAACTAGTAGTGATGCTTTGGGGACTTTGATCGACTTGGACAAGTATTGGAGTGACAACGGTGGTAAGCCGATGACGTTGACAGCAAACTGGAACTCAAAGTACAATGGCCTACTGATGGCAACTGTAGCCGAGGGCCAGGATATTTTGGCGACTTAGAAAGGAGGAGAGAGGGTCGTCTTCCCCTTTGCTTTTTATCTAGTATCTCAAACTTTCACCCCCTTTCTGTGTTATCACATCTGCTATATTTCAAAAATCCTCCTCTCCCTCCTCGAAACCATCCTCTCTTTCTATGTGTTCTCCCGTCTTCCCAACTCAACTGACCTCCCTCCTCTTGCCAAAATTGTTCTCAGGTTTTGAAAACTGACTCAAAAACGAAATTGTCTTGGCCACCAATTTTTGGGTCAGAGGTTCAATTGTCTGGGTCAAACGGTTTGGATTAGTTACATTATAAGGGCAAATGTAGTCTTTTAGACTTTTAGGTAATTAGTAAAGTGTGCACATGCATTGGACGTGATAATTCTAGATGACCATAATGATAGTAATAATGCATCTAATTTTCTATAAACTTTATGTATTTTTTATTATTAATTGGATGCAGATTGCAAATCCAATCTATTTACATAAACATCTTATCCAAATATGCATTGGATCGAGTTGTGAAGTTTCAAGTATCATTGATAGGCTTACTTTCTTGGCTAAATTCTTCTTTTGGTAGTATTTTGGTGTATCTTTTTTTGTTCATTTATAAAAAAAAAATGTAAGATTTAAATAAAGGGAATTGAATGGGGTGAAAAGTAGTAATTCAATTTACAATTTACACCTCATAATTAAATACGGATTAAATTTCAAAATAAGTATTTTAGTGAAAAGAAAGTTTCCCAATCTTATTCATATATAATTATATGAATAAGATTGGGAAACTTTCTTTTTTTTAGTGTAAATATATAATTATAAATGTGTTCAATTTTCTCTATAACTTTTTTTTTTATTTTTGTGTGTAAAAATAACTCTAATAAGCCACACATACTTTTGTTTAATATGATAAATATATGATACTATACATGTGCCTAAATACTTTTCTTTTTGCAAAAACTATATATTTTTATATTTTAGTAACTTTTATTGTTTATTTATGACATTAAAGGTTAACATGTTCAACCCAAAATTTGAACTATTGATCCTTCCAAACAATAAAATAATTTTATTTTTGGTCAATTCTAAATTATGTATTTTTTTATTACCAATAAAAATAATTCCTATTTATTACACTTATTTTTTAATTTGATTAATAGAAATATCATAAATGTGTCTATTTTTTCTACATTTTTTGTAAGTTTCTATATTTATATATATTTTAAAAAAATTTATTACCTAACTATGACTTCATAGGTTGATCAACTTGATTTGAATTGTTGAATTGCTTAGCCACTACTTGAATTAAAGATGGTTTTGTTTTTGAGACAATTTTAAAATATATGGGTTTATATTATTAAAAATATTGACACAAATCTAATTTAATAAGAGAAAATAGGATTTAATAATTTAAGTATAAGACTTAATGAGAGGGGGGTAAATGAGGTGGGAAGTAATAATTGAAGTTACATTTTCAACCTTACCATTAGAGATGGACTAAATACACAATTACGAGTATTTTAGTAGCCATTAAAGTTGTAATAAAATGGCTTTTATACCCTTTCTCAAACGAAAAGTAACTTTTATATGGCAATCTTATAAAAAAAAAGTTTCACATTGCATGCACACTTTTTATATATAGTATAGATTAGGGTTTTTATGAGAAAAGAGAGGTTGTGGTTGCCGACTAAGAAAGAAAGAAAGAAGAAGAGAAGGAAATAAGATAAATGAAAAAAAAGAAAGGAATGAGAAAAATGAAAGAAAGGAAGGAAGGAGGGAAGGAGGGGAGAAGGAGGAGGAGGAGGACGGAAGAACAAGGAAGAGGTGGAGGATTTGACCTTCACCAACGATGATAATGGAAATGGCGAGGGCTGACAATGGTGACTATAGAAACGTAGACAATCATATATGGTTTCTCTCCACTCTCCAGCCTCTACAATCTTCTTCTTATCTCAATTGTATATGGGATCTAGTGATCTCATATTTAAGATTACTATTCTCTCTCCCCCTCTCTATTGTACTCGTAACCATTGTTTGGGTCAAACGAGTTGATGGTTCAATTGCCCAGGTTAGCGGTTCTCTGACCAAACCAATGGGTTTTGGCCTTTTAGGAATGAGTTAAGGATGAAATAAAACCGGTTGCTTGGATGGTTTCCAGGCCAAGCAGTACAACCGTATGGGTCAATGACCTCTCCTTTTATTTTTTTATTTCTCTCTCACCAATTCATATCGGGTCCCCCAAGTTGAGAGTCTTGTCCATTCAATTCAAACCCCTCTCACTTGTCTACTCAACTTCTCATTTTCTTGAGAAAGGTGCCTTCTATTTATAATGGGAAGGAAGGGGCTTTTGGTGGGGTTTTGTAAGGTTGGGATTTAGAGGGATAGGAAGGCTTGATAACATGGGGTTCGAAGGGTAATTTTGTATATTATGATTTTGGGGGTAATTTGATAAGAAGGGCAATTTGGTAATTTTTGGGATTCGAAGAGGGTGAGTTTAGAGGGGTATTCAAGTGATTAGAAAAGAAAAGGTAATTTGGGTACTTGGAAGAAGGATACTTTGGGAATTTGGAAAGAAAGGATATTTTAGTCATTTGGCAAAAGGAGTATTTTGAGGATTTAAGGGTATCAAGTGGGATCAACAATGAACTTTGAGGATTTTGGGGTTTAAGATTTGGGCTATTTGGTTTCACTGGGTTTAGACAAAGGACCAAGCAAAAATTGGGTGTTGATACTAGTTGGGTTCTGTTTAAGTTGGTTTATGTGAGAGTGGTAGATAAAGAAAATTAGGTGACACGTGAAGGGTATTTTTGTCCTTTTACATGGCACTTAACGTTCTTTTACATTTTTGGGCTAAATTAAGAGTTTTTGAGAGTTCAGGTACTGCAATGGCACATTTTGATGTTTGGGTACTAAACTGATACTACCCCTAAAGTACAAGGTACTAATTTAGAGTTTTTCCTTAAAAAATGACTCAAAGGCTGCCCCTTTTTCCTTTGAATCAAGGTTCATATAGTCATAGGTCCAATAATTATTTTACTATTTTTAATTGTTTTTATTTATGAGACTCAAATGCAAATAGTGAAATGAAAAATGTTCAATACACTAAGGAAGTGCATATAGATCTTATAAATGCATTAATGATAATAAATCTAAAGCTGAATTATCTATAAATAAGGTATAAACACATGAGGTTGTTTGAGCTTTAGCTTTTGAGGGTTTGTTGCTTACTTTTGCTTTGTGCTTTGAGTGTTCAATTTTATGCTTAGGAGCTGCTCAATGTGTGATCTCACTCTTGTTGGACCATACTATTGTGGTAGCTTGTCGCTTAAAAATAGTCATCACCATCGTACCTTGATTGCAATAAACTACTAAGAGGGTTTACAAATCCCATTATTTACTCTTGGTACAGGAAATAAGGTTCCCATGTCCTTACAAAATATGCTTGTTCCATATTTCATTATTCCCGCACTTTTTGGAGGATAAGCAACAATGAATTTGCCTAGAGGCGCATTTCAAAAATAAATAGAAACATTACAATCAACAATACTAGGACTCTAGAACATGTACATACCATACGATAATTATCGTTCTATTTCAGATTTTCTAATTATAATTTTCAATTGTTATTAAAATTGTTACAAAATTTATTTTTTAGTATTTTATATAAAAAATAACTCCTTTTTTGAAATAATAAATATGTTTTTATTTTTAACATCTAATTATTTTATTTCACGCATAATTGTAAAATCAAATATATAAATCATTCAATTAATTTTTTATTTATATTAATTTTGCTGGGAAATATTTTGTATTTATATAAATAATAACTATTTTTTAAATAAAAAATATGTTTCCATTTTAACATATAATTTATATTTAAATAAAACATGCAAATCATTTAGGCTGTGTTTGGTGTGAAGGAAAAGGTAGGGAAAGGAGGGGAAATGTAGGGAAACCTATACCTTCTTTTCTCTACTTTTTCCTTTAAACCAAACACAACCTTAAGGTAGATAAAATAAATTGCTTTGATAGAGAGAGAGAGAGAGAGAGGTCGTTGCCCTATCGTTTGGAGTTCAAAAGGTTAAAGATGAACAATGATCACTAAATGCGGGAAATGGAAAAGAGGAAGAAAGGAGGAAAGAGGAATAAGAGAAAATGGAGAATAAAAGAGAAGATATAGAACCTCGCCCCCCTCCCGAGGCTTTAGTGGTTGGATTATCACCTTCATTCCCTTGTTTGTGATGTTTTACATAGAATATGGTGAACAACATACCGTTTTTAATTAAGCTAAAGGGCATTTTAGTAATTTTATCTTCTCCATCAATCCCATTGACGGAGCAATAGGGATGAAAAATGGGTGGGTTGGGTGTGGATTGAGCATCAACCCACTCATATTGACCCGCTTACCTATTTTTCACCCAAGTCTGTCGGTCACAACCCACTCTGACCTGACCCACCCTAACCCACCCATTTGACCCTCCAATTAGAAGTAGCTTTTTTTTTCTTTATTTTAATTGCATAAAAACATAAAATAATATAAAAAGTTTCAAATAAAAACTAAAAATATAGAAAACATAGAAAATGGTAAATAATATATATTTCATGTAAAACACCAAAAATTGCAAAAAAAAAAGAAATTATAAAAAATCATAAAATATAAAAACTTACAAAAAATTACAGAAAATACACACATATATATTTCAACTAAAAGGATATGAAAAATGGTAAAAAGTTAAAAAATTATTTTCAAATATAAAATACATAAAAAAGATAAACATCAGAAATTGCAAAAAAAAAATTACAAGTAAATTGGAAAAGACAAAAAAGTCAGGCAAATATAAAATTTGGATAAAAATAGAAACTGCAAAATACATAAAATGATAGACTATTCAAAAATTTACATATTATAGCAAAGAAGTAAAAGAAATGCAGAAAAACAAGAAAATGATAAATTTTTCAAAAAACATATTTTGGAAAATACTAGAAACAACAAAAAATTCATATTAGAAAAAATCAAAAGTTTTTTCAAGGCATTTTGTCATTGGGTAATATCATGTAAAATGAAAAATTTACATTGTTTTTGCTTCGGTAATTTATTTTTTTATCATAATACCCTAAAACAATGACAATATCAGGCTGAAAGACAGTGTATTAGTCCAAAAGTCGGGCTCCCAGATTCGAATCTTCAATTTGGAGATCTGAGTGAGGAAGAGAGAGTGGCGTTGTATTTGGTAATTCAAATCGGAGATTTGAGTGGTAAAGAGAGGGTGGTGGTGGTGTGGCGATTGGCGACCAACTTCAACATCTGAGACAAAGAGAGGGTGTTGCCTAGTGCGGCGTCTATATGGCAAGTTGGTGCAGCATCCATCTTCAAGATCTAAGAGAGAGGGATGGTGCGGCATCCACCTTCCATAGATATGAGGAATCGGTGCGACAATCAGCTTTTATCGAAGATCTAGGTGAATAGATCTAAGAGGTAGGTTCAACAATTAGCTTTAATCAAAGATCTAGGCAAGAGAAGTAGAGAAGGGTGATCGACGACATGAAAGATAGATAGTGCGGTGGTCACCTTCACATAGAGATTTGGGCGAGAGAGAGGTAGGGGACACAGAGGGGTGACTAGCAACATGAGAGAGAGGTAGGGGACAGAGAGAGGGTGACTGGCAACATGAGAGAGAGGAACAGAGGGGTGACTGGCAACGATGACAAGAAAGAGAAAGAGAGGGAGAAAGAGGGTTTCAGGAGAATAAATCCAACCCAAAGAGAGGGTCAATGGGTAACCCTTGACCCAATCGACCCTAACGCTTTTTTTCCAAACCCTTATGGGTCATTTGACCCATCTTAACCCACTATTCAAGTGGATGGGTTATCAAGTGGGTGGATTGAGTGGGTCAAGTGGGTTGGGGTCACAACCACACAGAGTAAGGACAAAATGTTAGAATCTAAATTCAGGGGGGTCTTTATCATCAATGAAAGTTTAGGGGGCTAAGTGTCACTACCCCCAAAGTATAAGGTCGTAATTTGTAATTTACACAAAATAAAAATTGTTGAATGATATTTTATGATTTATATCTCCATGTTTATAATCTTCAAACACTCTTTTATTAGTTTGTATGGAAATAAGTTTTATTTCAAAAGTCTCTTACCAAATTTCCATTAGTGGAACCCATTTGGCTACACATACAATCCACCAAAACAAATTAATAAGACGGCTTACCTTATATTTGATTTTTGTAATTAATATCAATTGCTTAATTTTTAATATCTATACAAGTAGGTATATTTTTTACAAGTGGTGGGAACTATATTTCTTTTGAAACGATTGATAAAAAAAGTTCAAATAGAATAAGAAATACACTTATATGGTATTCATTAATTTAGATGTGGCATATGATATAGTTCTTAAGGAGATAATATGATGGGTTTTGGAAAAGAAATGGGTTCAAAATAAATATATAGAACTAATTAAGGATATGCATGAGGGGGAAATAACCAATGTAAAACATTAGTATGAGAGATTTTAGATTTTATAGTGACTATGGATTTTCACCAAGGTTCAACATTTATTGTTTATAAATTTGCACTAATCATATTTGAATTGACTAGAAGTTCCATGGTGCATGTTGTCTATAGATGACATTGTTTTAATTGATGGAACTAATGAAGGATTAAATGCAAAATTAAGCATATGGACAAATGCCTTAGAAACAATAGGTGTTAAACTAAGTAGGAATAAAACAAAGTATGTCATGTAAATTTAGTGTTAGTAGGAGTGAAAATTGTAATATACTTAAATTTAGAGACCAAAGGATACCTTAAATGTGATCATTTTCATTACTTTGGTCCAATAATCCATAAAAAGGGAAAGATTGAGAAGGATATCACCCAATTAATGAAAGAAGGATAGACAAAATGGAAGAGTTCATCATGACTTTTATGTGATATGAAAATACCACTTCAACTAAAAGGAAAATTTTATAGAATTGTTGCAAGGCTAGTTATGTTGTACGGAAGAAAGTGTTGGATAGTCAATAAATAACATGTCTAGAAAATTAGTGTAACAGAAAGTGGGTGCTAAAATGGATGAGCACAATGAAACTATAAATGATATGACTAGGAATATTGAAATCATCATTAGGATCATAAGAATAGTCCCAATAGATGATAACATGAGAGAGAACAGACTAAAATGCTTTGGCATGCACATAAAAGGCTATCAAAAGCACCAGTTAGAAGAAGTGATTTGTTGCAAGCTGAAAGGGGATAGAATTGACTTAGAGTAAACCAAAAAGGACATGAGTAGAAGTAGTAAGAAATTATTTAAGCACTAATAATTTAACAATGAATATGGCTTTAAATAGAATAAATTGGCAAAATACTCAATGTAATTGGGATAAGGCTTGGATGATGATGGTGGATTTGCACAAGTGGCATGTTATTTTCCGAATTTTAGGAATATTGCAATGGTGCCAACTAGCTCAGTTGGTAAAGTCTTTGGCCGGTTGTAGCATAGACTTGAGATCAAATTTTGATGTTTCCAAGGTTTGGGAGTGGGAAGCCAAAGGTTTCATTGTGTAGTCCATGAAGTAAAAAATACTCCTTTTGAGCTCCAAACAAGTTTGGCACATTCAAGGTTTCTTATCATATTACAAAGCTATGTACCTTTAAAATGTCATTTCCTAAATAAAACTAGATAATTAGCTTATACCACCCTTAGTGACAAATCAAATGCTAAGTTCTTAATTGAAATAAAAAATCTAATGTTTTCAAGGCAATATATTGGTGTGTCACATTCTTTTGGATATAGTGGGTTATTTAATAGGAAAATATCCTGACCAGTACCCTAAACTTAGAGATTGTGTCAAGTCAGTCCCTAAACTTTAAAACATGTATATGTAGTGCCCAAACTTTCAAAATGTGTCTAATAGGTCACTACCATTAACAGTTTGCCAATTATCTGTATCGCGTGATGACATGTGCCACTTAAACATTTTAAAATATCAAAACTACCCTTGAAAGAAGGCACTGTTCATTGTTTTCTACCTTGAGACTGAAGAGTTGCACCATTGCTACGATGGTGTTGAGAATTGACCAAGTTCCAACAACGACTGAAACTGTTATTGCTACTATTTCTTGTATATTCTTTTTTTTAATTTTATGTTGGTGATGAAAATTTCCTATATATTAAAATCCATACTAGGTAGTTGTTTCAACCTTCCTATCTTAGCTAGGATGCAAGGGGAAATTATGGCGATCTTAGCATGTACAAGGGAAAAAGGTATTGATGATTATTAATGTTGCATCACAATGATATAACTTAATTTATTCTTTGTTTATTTCAAAATTTACTTGTGTTTGGATTTGTTGTAGTCCGCACATAGATTTATCGTTAGTAACAGGTAATATATCATTCCACAAATTAGAAAACAAGATTGCTTGGAATCAAGGTGGAACGAGATTCATCATTAGTAACAAGTAATATATCATTCCACAAATTGGAAAACAAGATTGCTTGGAATCAAAGTGGAATGACAACATAGTTTGCTGGAGTCAATATTTAAATGAAAGAGTTTTGTTTAAATTGGTTTATGCAAGTGACTGTGAGCTCCAGGAAGCTTATGGCCAGCTCAAAGAGATGGAGTCGTCACCCATTTTTTAGAGAAAATGGGCCTTTATTTTCAAATTTGAAAAAAAAATCGACTTAAGTCTTTAATAGTGACCCTATTTTCCATGGAAAAGGCACACAACAAAGAGATTTTGGGTCTCAAGGATTGGAAGATGAAAGATATTAGGCACCCTCTCTCCAAGTTGCTATAGCAACCTAATATGGGAGTTGTCTAGGCTCAGTTTTTTTCAAAGAACAATAGAAATAGTTGTAGGAATTTCTTAAATCTTGGGGAACATGCCTCCAACTTCTCCTAAGACCGATTTTGAGGTAATGTTATCGGGTCTTAAGTACTAATTTCCCTAAGATCCTCACCTCTATACCTCTATTCTCAATTAAGAAGAAATTGAAAACGATGGTTTTCCAACATTTCAGAACCTCAAGCAATCCAAAAAAACTAAAAAAAAATACTGATGTTTCGTATGTACTTTGTCAAAAGCTTTCCAATAGCTAGGATGAGACAAAATGAAATTGATATGGGTTCTTGAGCTAGGGAGTGCTTTTGGTTGCAACAACTTTTACTAGAAAATGGAGGGGATGAGTTTGGAATATGAGGTTCAGTGTATGGGTTGGGAGAAAGCTCTCTTCACTCTCTCTTTTTATCTCTCTAGGGGCCTCCCTCAGGTTTCCTCTCTTCCCTCATCTTTTCCTCTTAGGTTTCCTCTCCCAGGTTTTCCTCCTCCTTCATTTCTCTTTCTCCTCCTTTTCCTCTTTATTGTCCTCCTTTTTAAATCGAATTAGATCAGTATTTATAGAGAAAGGGAGGGGGTCAGGCCTGAATTTGCTCATCTAAAATGCTTGAGATTCAATAGAGATCTTTCACACAAATAGCTAAAGATTATTCAAAGAAATAGATGCCCAGTCAAGCTTTCCTGTTTAGTGAAACATTTTTTTTTATTTGGGGGTGGTTTTCATGGGTTTTGTTCATCCAATGGGAGATTAGGGTGTGCCTGTCATGGCATTCTCGTATTTGGGGTTGTTAGTGGTAGAAAATATAAATTTGATGAACTTTTAAATGCTATTTTGTCTTTTCATGGTCTCAAGTGGGGTCTGTTTGGGATTTTAAGCTTTTCAAGCCTTTTAGGCTATGTTTCACTGGTCCAATTTAATGGGTTAAGAATGGGTTTGACATCAGTCATCACCCTTTTAAGGTTTCAAGGTGTGACAGATGATGTGGTAATTGAATCTGATGCGTCAAAATTTTATCTTTCTAGTTTAACAGTTAAACAGATTAATCTAATCATGAAATTTGGCGTGCTGGGGTTTTTTAGGTCTTTGAACACAATGGTGAGGTTTGATGGGACAAATTGGGCCAGGAAGATGAAGATCTATGGTTGACAAGTTCGGATTAACGATGTTTGTTGAAATAAAATCTTTGTTTGATGAACGGTCAAATAAGAGAATTTTGGGATGAAAGTTGGTGGATTGAAACTTTTGAACATCTACAATCTAATAGAAGTGATGGATCTTTGATCAGAGGTGTAGATTGACTGATTTGGTTTGAGACTAGGTTTTAGCTAATTGTTTATCAACTAACGAGAAGGCTTGAAATGGAATCTTAGTTTTCTAACGGTTAAATGGAAGAGTTTGGTCATAAAATTTGGTGTATTAGGGTTTTTGAGCATAGTGGTGATGTCTGATTGGTCATGTGAAGTTGGGATGACGGATGGTAGTCTTTTAATTAATGAGATTTACTGAAATAGGATCTAGGCTTGATGGTGGGTTAAACGGGTGAATTTTGACCTATAATTTGGTAGGTAGGCATGGATTAGGGTGATGAGTCAAGTAAATGGTTCTAATCTAAGAAATATATAGTCAATCTTGGTTATCATTCAAGGACATCGGAATGGGATATTGATGTTTTTGTGGTTGGTCGTTGTAGATTTGTGGTGAGATTCGCTAGTTAATTACTTCGTAGTGATATTGAAGTGATGGGCATGTCGGATTTGATTTTAAGGAGTTGGAGTTTGAATATTGCATAGAAAGGGGGTTAGCATGATGAACGATGGACCTTTGGAGTTTAGTCATGAAAATTGATGTGTAACTAAGTTGTAGTTTTCCAAGTCTGGGGATGATGTTTGATCGAATTTTGATGTTGATCTCAAGGTTATTATTTGTCATGAGGATTATGTCAATGGAAGGTATTTCGTGTTTTAGAAAGTCTCAAGTTGATTTGGTTGTGTTTCTAAGTTTTTTGGGTCTAAGAAGGGAGTACAAAGAGGTTGAGTGAAGGGACCAAACAAAAATTGAGTGCTAACAACTTGTAAAGAAAATTAGATGACATCTAATGGATAATTTTGACATTTCCAAAATTAATTAACAGACTATTAACAACAAGGACCTATTAGGCACAACCTAAAAGTTTGGGTACTGCATAGACATGTTTTGAAGTTTGGGGACTGATTTGACACAACTTCTAAAGCTTAGAATATTGATAAAAAAATTTCCCTATTTAATAACAAATCAAACCTGATTTTTGCCTCCTAAGAGAAATAAAGTTCCTAGCCTAAATGCTTTTAAGAATTAAGACACACCATGTGCGTATTGGTTATCAAGGTACGAGGTTATTAACTAGTCTAATATTAAGTAGAGCCTTTAAAAATTGCATTCTTTAGACTCGTGGGTAAAAAATGCCAACACGGTTAAGGCCGTATCCAGTCCATCCCTCCCAAGATTCCAGGTAGTCGTTGAGACCAACACTAGGTTATAACCTCATGATTGCATTGTAGAATGTCAAATAATTTAGTAAGTTTTCTATATTTATTTCTATAACAAATAGAAACATTAAGAGAGGCCTCTATGTACATGCAGGGATAAGGTTGCATACATATGTCCCTCCCCATACCTTGCATTGGTAGGAGTCTCATGCATTAGGCTGCCCTTAATTATGCAACAATGGAAACAATTGGCTTAAAACATTTTATCATTTTTTTTATTTTGCAAAACACTCAATATGAATTATAAACAACAAAATATAGACAATAATATTTTATATATTTATTGGAAATGAACTTTCTTAAATTCTTAAATATTAGACAAATAATCACATGATGCCAAGTATGGAGTCATTTGCTACTCTGCACATCATATGAAGGACGTTTGGCAATAGTTGAATAAGGTTGTATTGGATAAGCTTTGGGACTATTTGTGCTTTTAAAGTTCAAAACCACAAAGTCTGAACTTTAGTATATGATTTGGTGCTAAAAGTGTTTTGCTTTAGACTATATTGTTTTTTTAAACAACTTTTATTAGATAGTCAAGATATTTTCTGATTTTTTTTTGTTGCAACTTGCTCACAGCCAAATTGTAGGCTTATTTTTCAGACCGAATCGGCACTACTATTTTCTGGAAATCCGGTAACTGAAATTGAACCGAACCCAATCGATTAACCATCGGTTCGGTTTGTCAGTTTTTTGATATTTATAATATATTATGAATAATATATAAATTCATAATAAAAATATTTGAAAAACCTATAAAATATTATATTTTAAATAATATAATATATATAGAAAGAGAGAGAGAGTGTGGGCATGTGTATCCATTTATAATATATAGATAATATAAAATATATGAAAAATATATAATATACATATAATATATATAAATTTGTGTATACCATTCAGTTTGGTTAATCAGAATTTTAAGACCTCAACAGTTTGGTTCAGTTTTTCGGTTTTTGGTTTTTATGATTACCCCCATCCACAACCCAAGCAAAAGCTTATCCATATATGGTGTACTGCTTTATCCTTTGGTGAACGAGTTATTTTGGTGTTTTTTTTTTGTAGATTTATCATATATGGTAAATTACTTAGCAAAGAGTGACATATCACATAAGTTTATAGGCAATTATATTTGGATAAGCTTTTTCTTTTGAGTTGTGGGCGTAAAAAATAAAAGAGAAAATTCTAAATTAATAACTTGTACTTTGGGCCTAGTGTTATTTTGATCATCAAACTTTAAAACATATCAATCCACTACTTAAACTTTCAAAATGTGCCAATTTAGTACCTATTGTTAATCAATCGCCGAGTGTCATGTAAAATGACTCAAATGTCCTTTGGGTGATATCTAATCTTCTTTATCAACCATCTAAATGCTCAAATCTCTTAAAAGCCAATTTGATGGAAGGAAATTAGTACTTGAATTGAAAATACCATTTAAATGTCAAAGGAAGAAGCATCGTTTATGTGGTTGCCATTGCCAAAATTAGATGGAGTTCCAATGGAGGGATTTACATTCTTGCCAGAATCAAATCTCGTTAGTTTCAGTATACCAAAAGAATTCATGCCACAAGCCACACCAACCTCATACTATATGTCCTCTCTTGGGATGTCTTTGCAGGGAAAGTCGTATAGACTCTGAGACCCAAAACGAAAAAAAAAAAACCCTAGTTGGTATCACTATCACCCAGGTAGGGAGGGGGGAGGCTTAAGATCGATCCTTCATCTGTTGTTTGTATATTGTAAGCTGGATCGGAGATGGACTAAGATCTCCCCGCCTTGATTTCTTCCACATATTTTCTCTGACTTCGACCACCTCCAGCTCACTCCTTTAGAAAATAACCCTGGGAACCGCCCTTCCATCACCACCGACAACTCCAACCTCTCCACCATTTTCCCTAATGACCTCTGCATCCTTGTATGTGCCTATATAATGCTTCCTTTGCAAAACTCTTCTACTCACTATTTTTGTTATTTATTCATTCTTGATAATTTACATTTTTTTCATAACAATTTATTTATTATTATCATTATTTTTCCATATAGAGCGACGATGCAGCAGAGCTGGAATGGCTCTCCAAGTTCGTAGATGACTCCTACACTGGTTTCCCTATGGACGAGCTCGTTGGAACCACAAGTACCAACCTGATGCTTCAGTTCCTGGCTGCACCAGGAGCAAACGATCAAGAGCAACATCTACTCATATCAGATCAGATGGACTTTCTTGTGGGAGTCTTGCATTCCGGTTACCGCCTTACCCGACAACTCGACAAGTCCAAACTAGGCAACATCAATACTAACATCAACTCTAGCTCTAAGAAGTAAGAGAGTTCATTGGCTTGGAATTGTTCACCAATGATTTGGTTCACTCTTAATTCCCGAGGGAAAAAAAAAGATGATGAACAGTGTTTTGAAGGATGAATTTGATATTTTTAAAATATTTAAATGGCATACATGATATACATAATTGACAGATGGTTAATGATAGGTACTAAATTGACACATTTTAAAAAATCAGGTATTAGATTGACACATTTTAAAGTTTGGGAACTAAATTAACACATTTAAGCCCAAAGTATAAGGTTATAATATAGAATTTTCCCAAAACAAAATTGAGCTATAAAATATTTTGAGAGTTTGATAAAAATTGCTTTTAAAAGCATTATACTCTATAAAGTCAACGGACTTTTTAATTAACCCAAAGCGGATTTTTCTGCTTTAAAAGAACAAACCCCGAAACTTATCCAAACACAACGTTACTTATGGTTAGTCATAAGGAAGTTATTACTTATCACTTAACAGAACTATTTTACAAATGTAAACCACAAAGAAAAGCCATTTTAAACTTTATTATAATTTAAAAGGGTAAAAGTTACTTTGTAATGAACGGAATGCTCCCAGGTGCTTACAGTACTGAGTGAAGCTGAAGTTGGGTTTGTTACCTTATTCTCTAATATTTTATTCACTTGCTTTCTGAGAAAAAAATTACCGTACTCATTAAGGACAAAACAACAAGTCATTTGGGTCAGCTAATATCAAACGGCCAATTAGGCTATATTTGGTTAAAATTTTGTGCTTTAAAGAATCAATTCTTAAAACGACTTTTGACTCCTACCCAAAAAAAAAAGTATCTAAAGAATCAGAAAATTCATCAGAGTCAATTCTCTAGAGCATGCGCTTTATTTTGGTATTCGGAGAGCATGCGCTTTAACTTTTAAGTGCTTTGTATGGCCACTTGGGAGGGCTGTAGCATTGGTTGAACTGCTTTGGAGAAACCACGGAAATAAGCTTATAGGAAGGCCTTGTTTTTGGGGTCCATTTGGCATTTGAGAGGGGCTTAGTGTTGATTTAGCTGCATTTATTGACACAATTCCAAGAAGCTGCATTTTCACCAAACATGGCTTCATAACTTTCAGAGTGGGGCTTACTTTGAAACAATGTTTTCGAATTGTCATTGACTTGGATGGTTGGACCATTTGGCCTAGGAACCGTCCAGGCAACTGGTTCCGTTTTACCCCAAATTGGTTATTGGCCAAAAAAACTGTTGAATTAGTCAACAACCCATTGACTCAGGTGGTTGAACCTTCGACCCATTCAATGATATTTAACCATTTTTTATTTTAATTATTTTTTATTTTTTATTGTCTGAAGGGTCTATCTGTTTGAATTGGATGCTCAAACCATTGACCCAGAAAACAGATGGCCATAATGGTTCGGGTTCTAGGTCGTTTTTAAAACATTGCTTTGAAATACCATAAGTTGACCTGTTCATGGTTTGGACTTGGGTTTGGCTTTTGTCAAAATTGAATAGGCTTGGCCCAAAGCTCGAGGCCATTGCAATGTAAAATCAGGCCTGAAGCCCGGCTAGTGAACAAGTCACCCACAAGGATCCTACCCACGAGACACTACAGATATCCCCAGTGTATAGCTGTAGTGTCATGGGGTAGGAGATCCAGATTGTCAAATGGGTACTTGGCTCTAGGGCTGTCAACGGGTCAGGTTTGGGTTGGAACCGAAACTAGACCCGATAGGGTCTGTAATTGTTGGAACCGAAACTGATATGTTCTTGGGACAATCGGGCCTGACCTGACAAACCAAATTATAATAAATAAAACATATTTATATTTTTAATATATATTAAATATTCTATATAATTTATTTAATATATATATATAGGGTCGAGTTTGAATTGGTTTGAGACTAGGTGAAACCAGTTCTGAACCAATAGTAATTGGGACCCTATATCAGGACTCGGAACCGACCTGTTGGTTCCCATTCTCGTAACCAGAACCGGCCTAATCGGTTTGATTTCATCGGGTCGCCGGGTCAGATCAGATGTGTTGACAGCCATACTTGGATCTCAAATAGTGAATGCGGTTATTACCAAACATGGCTTATAGACTGTTGGGTGGGGTCCATCTCGCAAAGCCGGAAGATGTTGCGTGAAAGCCCTGCTAAACGGGCACTATACGTTCGGAGCTTTTAAAACATGGTGCTTCCCGCTATTGTTCCAGGCACCAAAGACATATGTTCGGGTGAGTCCTTAACCCGAACCAACTTGCCCAAGTGTTATGGGGCTAATCGATGGGGCCCCGTGCGGCGCTCGATTGGGGTCGAGAAAGCCTACAAATGCAAGCAACAACACACAAAAGGAAACAAGAGTGCACACAAATTAGACAAAAGGCAACTTGTATTGCATTAATCAATGGTAAGCACAAGCACACAGTACAGTGTCGAGGGGATCTCGTGCTTAACCTTTACACGCTTATGAGCTCACTCGACTACCTACCTCCCCTCAAAAAGTACGTTAAGCTTTTGGGGGAGTGACAAAATGATACATCAAAATACTGTACATTCATATTATTATTTACATAATTGCCATTGGCATACCCCCCTTACAAAAAGAGTACAAGGACCCAACCCAAGACACTTAGATGGCGTGCTGATGGCGCTGATGGTGGCTGAACCGCCACAGTCTCCCCCACTCAATTCAATCTTTGTCCTCGAAGATTCTTCCTCAGGTACTCGTCCAGCTTCACTGCGAACGGAAGGAGGTCTTCTGCAAGCTCCCAGGTGTCTTCTTCTGCAGGTCCCTTCCACTTCACCAGGTACTCCCATTCTGATGTTTGGGAGGATTGGGACAACCTATGGTTGAGGATGGAGTCAAGGGATCGGTTCTTAGGTGGTTGGTAGGATGGGTGTCGGCGTTGACTTTGGTTTCGGGAGGTGTCTTGGTTGTCGGCATGGTAGGGTTTAAGTTGGCTTACATGAAAGACAGGGTGTACTTTTAGCCATGGAGGTAGTTTGAGTCTGTAGGCTGCAGCTCCTACTTTGGCTAGGATTTCACAGGGTCCCTCATATTTTCTCACAAGCACGGGATGAACTCTTCAAAAGAACCTAAGGCAATGGGTATGGAGTTTTACTAAGGCCAGGTCACTTATTTGGAAGTTCTCGGGTCGTCTACCCAAATCGGCCCATTTCTTCATTCTTCTAGAGGCTTTCTCTAGGGAGGCTCGAGTGATGTCAAGGCATTCTTTCCATTCCCTGGTGAAAGTGAAGGCTCGAGGGCTTCTTCCTTGATGGTCGTTGACGATGCTGTGCGGACATCTTGGTAGTTGGCCGGTGATGACTTCAAAAGGACTTTGATTGGTGGAGGAGCTCTTCTGTGTGTTGACGGAGAACTGCGCAATATCCAGCAACCGAACCCAATTCTTCTGTGTAGCTGATACAAAATGGCAGAGGTACTCTTCAAGGAGGGAGTTCATTCTCTTTGTCTGCCCATCTGACTCTAGATGGCTGCTGCTGGAGAAGTTCAGGTTTGAGCCAAGAAGCTTGAATAGCTCTGTCCAGAAAGCACTAATGAATCGGGGATCCCGATCACTAACAATGTTCTGTGGGACTCCCCAATACTTCACCACGTGCTTGAAGAAAATGTATGCCGTGTCTTCAGCTGAAAGGTGCTTTGGTGCTGGGGTGAAAGTGGCATACTTGGAAAATCTATCAACAACAACAATGATGGATGTATAATCTCCCACTTTAGGAAGACCGCTGATGAAGTCCATGGAAACACTCTCCCAAGGTTGTGAGGGAATTGGAAGAGGTTGTAGGAGTCCAAGAGGCTTGGCACGTTCGGGCTTGTCTTGTTGGCAAATCAGGCATGTCCTTGTGTATTCTGGAACATCTTGCTCCATATGAGGCCAATAGTAGGCATGTTGTAGAAGTGCCAAGGTACGCTGCCACCCAGGATGTCCTACCCATAAGCTGTCATGACATTCACGTAGGAGAGTCTTCCTCAAGTCTTCAACTCTCGGCACAAATATCCGCCTTCCCTTTGTCAAAAGAAGGTCTTCTTCAACCCAAAACCGCCTAGTCTTCCCTTCACGAGCCGCTGTCAATAGGCTCTGAGCAATGGGGTCCTTCTGGAGTCCTTCCTTGATGAGCTTGATGAGGTCTAGTCTGATCTGGCTTTGAGAGGGACCTTCACCTGTGGATAGTGCTGCAAGCTCGGCCTTCCTGCTAAGTGCATCAGCAACCCTGTTCATCGGCCCTACCTTGTACTCTAGAGTCATGTCAAACTCCGCTAAGAAATCTTGCCATCGAGCTTGCTTAGGGCTCAGCTTCTTCTAAGACTGAAAGTAACTAGTAGCTATGTTGTCAGTCTTGACCACGAACTTGGAGCCAAGCAGGTAGTGTCGCCACGTGCGGAGGCAGTGGACGATGGCTGTCATCTCCTTCTCTTCTACCGTGTACCTCCTCTCTGTATCATTCAATTTGCGGCTTTCAAAGGCGATGGGATGTCCTTCTTGCATCAAGACCCCGCCAATAGCAAAATCAGAAGCATCTATGTGTAGCTCATACGGCTTGCTTGGATCAGGCAAGTCGAGGACAGGTTCTGCTGAGACAGCTCTCTTCAAATCATCAAAAGCTGTTTGGCAACATTCACTCCAGGTCCACATATTAGTCTTCTTCAGTAAGTTGGTGAGGGCAGTGGCTCGTGCCGAGAATCTAGAGATGAATCTTCGATAGTAGTTCACGAGGCCAAGGAAGGAGCGAAGTTCGGTGACCCTGGTGGGCGGTGCCCAATCTTGAAAGGCCTTGACTTTAGCTGAATCCATACTGATTGTGCCTGGTCGGATTATATGACCAAGGAAGGCCACATCTTCTGTGGCGAAAGGACATTTATCCTTCTTAACAAATAGGTTGTTGTCCCGCAAGACCTGTAAAACAGTGCGGAGGTGGTCAACATGTTCCTCCAAGGTTCTACTGTAGATTACAATATCATCAATATACATAACAACAAATTGGTCTAGGTAGGGATGAAATATTCTGTTCATCAATGTACAAAAGGTGGCTGGAGCATTGGTAAGCCCAAAGGGCATGACACGAAATTCAAAGGACCCATAACGGGTAACACAAGCTGTTTTGTGTTCATCTCCTTCGGCTATACGCACTTGCTAGTACCCCAACCTCAGGTCTAGCTTGGTGAAGTACTTGGCCCTGCTGAGCTGGTCAAAGAGGTCGGCCACCAATGGTATGGGATATTTGTTCTTGATGGTGAGCTTGTTGAGAGCTCGGTAGTCAATACAGAGCCGAAGAGATCCATCATGCTTCTTCTGAAACAGGACTGGTGCTCCAAAAGGGGCCTTAGAAGGCTGAATCAATCCAGCATCCAACAACTCATTCAACTGTCTGCGTAGCTCGCCCAGCTCAGGAGGAGACATCCTGTATGGCAGGCGTGCCGGTGGTTTGGTTCTAGGCTCCAACTCAATCTTGTGATCAACTTCTCTCCTTGGGGGAAGCTTCTTCGGCAATGTGGGAGGCATGACGTCCTGGAATTCTTCTAGTGCCATTGTAATCGCTGGCGGGATATGCTCGGTTGGTGGATCAGGCAGGTCGGAGTCCACCAATGTGGCTAGGTAAGTGGTCTCTCCTTTCCGCACTCCATCCTTGAGTTGCAATGCTGAGAGCATCTTGGGGGTGGACGTGGTATCTGGCACAACTGGAACCATGCAAGGAGCCTGATCTTCAAATATGCACACTTTGTTGAGGAAGGGCATGGGCACCGCCTTTACTTGAGTTAAGAAGTCCATGCCGAGAACAACTTGAAAATCATCCATGGGCACGACTGAGAGGTCTATCATCCCTTCCCAATCACCAAGTTGCAAGACCACCCCATGAGCTAGACCTTGTATGGGTTTGGCATTAGAGTTCACAGCCTTCAACCATCCGACTTCCTTGGTAGGTGCAAGTTCTACTCGAGATGCCTCCTCCATAGAGATAAAGTTGTGGGTAGTACCAGTATCCACCATGGCTCTTGTGGGCTTACCATTCAAGCGGATGTCTACATACATCAGTCCCTTCGGCTTGAACTTCGATGCTCCTTGCGGGCTCGTCTTCTTCTTCATTGCATTGAGTCTTCGTAGAGCCCCCATTCTTGTCTCCCCTGGTTCCTTCTCCTCCTCGCTATGCTCATCATCACTAAGCTTTGCAAGCAAGGCATTGAGCTTCCCCCGACTAGGACAATCCTTAGTCCAATGCTTTCCCTCACAGATGAAGCATGGTGTCGGAGGTGTTCTCTTCACAAACTGGCCACCCCTGTATCCAGTGTCTCCTTCGGGTCTCCTGTAGAACTTAAAAGTGTTGGGTTTGCTTGGCCCAGAGTCTCCCTTGGGCGCATAGTAAGGTTTCCTATCACCTCCTATCTTGCTTACGTCCTGATATGAGTTGGGTTTGGGGCCGTCTTTGCTTGGTCGCCTGTTGTCTACCAGTTGTTCAGCAACAGCCATGGCTGTGGCGAGGTCCTTCACACCTCGTCTCTGGAGTTCGAGCTCGGCCCATTGTTGTAGGCCGTCCATAAAGTTGAAGAGAAGGTCTTTGTTTGACATGTCTGTGATCTCGAGCGATAGTGCGGAGAATTCCTTCACGTACTCATGCAATGAGCCCATGTGTTTTAAGTTCTTGAGCTTCTGACGGGCTTAGTACTCCACGTTCTCTGGATAGAACTGGCGCTTTATCTCGCTCTTGAACACGGACCAAGTATTAATGGAGCATAATCCTCGCTCCGCATCGGCACATCTCCTACGCCACCATAACATAGCAACATCAGTAAGATACATAACAACAGTACGCACCTTGGCCGCCTCCTCGACGAGTTCGGCGGCAGTGAAATATTGTTCCATTTGCCACAGGAAGTTGTCAAGCTCCCGGGCATCGCGGGTCCCTGCATATGAGGTAGGCTCGCGGACTTTGATCTTTGGAGGGGCGGGAGCAGCAGGTGTGCTGGCTGTACTGGCCATCAGCCTCTTCAGAAGGGTCACTTCGCCCTTCAAGTCTTCAAGCTGGATCTGTAGGCACTTCACTAAGTCTTCTCGTGGGTTATCTGGCCGGTTGGAGCTGTCACCGAACTGGTCCTCCAATCTTTCCACGACCGATGCTACGGTCTCAAGGTTTATTTGAAGCTCGTCCACACGGTCACGAGTTTCGCCAACCACTGCTTCACAGCGCATGATGCGCTTGTCCATGGTCGCAAGCCTGTCAACTGACTTGTCACGCTTGCTATGCTTTGAGCTGACGCCTTTGTCCTTGGGAGAGCTACCTCTAGGCTCATCCTCATCATAAACCCGTGAGATCCCTTCCTGGATCTCCTCTCGTGTGTCACGATTCTTCATCCGGCTGGTGTTGTTGCAGGGCACGAAGGGACTCGTTGCGCTTGACAACCGCTAGTGTCAACGAGGCTCTGATACCAACTGTCACGGGGCTAATCGATGGGCCCCGTGCGGCACTCGATTGGGGTCGAGAAAGCCTACAAATGCAAGCAACAACACACAAAAGGAAACAAGAGTGCACACAAATTAGACAAAAGGCAACTTGTATTGCATTAATCAGTGGTAAGCACAAGCACAAAGTACAGTGTCAAGGGAATCTCGTGTTTAACCTTTACACGCTTATGAGCTCACTCGACTACCTACCTCCCCTCAAAGAGTACGTTAAGCTTTTGGGAGAGTGACAAAATGATACATCAAAATACTGTACATTCATATTATTATTTACATAATTGCCATTGACATACCCCCTTAGAAAAAAAGTACAAGGACCCGACCGAAGACATTTAGATGGCATGCTGATGGTGGCTGAACCGTCACACAAAGCCCAAGGGGCCCACGACTACGATCCCCATAAAACGATTCTTCGTGTTGACTCATGCAGAATGCCAAACAAAAGAACGAGGGAGAATAGGCAGAAACGCATCCAGATTCCAGAGCACATGTACTTGCATCTATCCCATCCCAACAACTTGCCAGGTGTCATCAGGAGAAGATCATGACAAATCACCCACTGGGTCCCACCTCGCTGGGTGTCCGCACCACAAACGACTTGATCACTTGTGGTGGGACCAACTTAGGCGGCAACTTAGGTCCCACCACAACTTAGGCCCCACCATCTGCTCTAACGTGGGCCCACCTCGCACTCGAATAGAATTGAATTTATAATACACACGATTTGTCTTCAATTGACATCCCACTTACCCAACGGAAGTCACAATTTCTCTCTGGGGTCTCTCCTCTTCCTCGGAAGAGACAGCTGAGAGCTTCCGGATTCCGCACCAATCGCTGACGCTGACCAGTTTCTCAACACCCAGAAAGCCAATTCACAGGATCCACTATAAGGGTTTTAGGATTACAGGTATTTCTGGATGCAATTTCATGCTTCTTCAGCGTGTATGCCTTGATTCTCGGGTTTCTTGTCAAAATATTATATTTCTCTGCATGTTTCAATTGGTTCTGTCTAGGGCTTAATGGCGTTGACTGTATTTTGTGATTCTGATTTGTTCTAACTGGTTGTTTATCTGTATCTGAATTGAAGAGTTACCGGGTTCGAGTGGTTTTTGGTAGAGCTTGATGGATAACAATAATTGGAGACCTGCTCAAGGTGAACCCGCCTTGCCCACCATGTCAACCATGGACAACACCGATTGGAGAGCCCAGCTACCACTAGATGCCCGGCAGAGGATTGCGAACAAAATGTAAGCTTTCTAGTTTTTTACATACATGAGACGGTGTTGGTGATGATAGTCAAATCCTTTATTATTATTATTATTATTTTCTTAGTTTCTTACCTTTTTTCTTTTTATGGAACAATATGTGATCACTTATCAGTGGAATATGTTTAATTTCTGATTTCAATTTAGTAGCTTAGTAATAAATAACCATCTTCAGTATGATATTCTTTCGTTATTAGTGAAGAAAAAAAACATAGTTTCTAGGACTTGGCTGCATCTTTGCAATTTTTCTTAGTGCTGACCATTTTTGCCTTTTTTAACTTTAGTCTTTTTTCCAATCTATTGCCCTCTCCAATTACTTGGTTGTTTGTCTCTGGCTTTATATTGACTTCCTGTACACTTCTGTGCATTCTCCTATACTGACTTATTATCTATAAAAAAAAAAGTTGCTTGGCAATTAGGCGAGACGAGCCTCCAAGGGTGCCTTGTCGCCTAGGTGTTGCCTTGACAACTATGTTCCTTAGCCCTTTTCACACCCTCCATCAAAGCCAAAATTTCTTCTCTTAGTGAGTCTCCATCATCAATTGGGCCAGAAAATAGAGCTATGATTGAACCTTACTTCGTCCTTAAAACACCACCAATCCTTGAAGGCCCTGGGTTACCTTTCACTGCTGCCATCAAATTTTAGCTTGATAAAACCTGCACAAGGTGGAGACCATAGAGGGTGAGCAATACATTTGCTTGAAGCTGAGGCTGCCACTTCCTACCAATTATTCAGTATAGTCTCTGTGGGAATGTCATTAAATATCTCCATTGTTTCTACCCAATGGACCACCCTATAAGTTATTACTTCTATGATTGACTATGACAGTATAGTCTCTGAGCTAAAAAAGTTCAGATGGCTGAATCAAGACACTGAAGTGAACATCATATGGGTGTCAAGGGATGCCAATAGCATGTCAGATGAATTAGCAAAGAAAGGGGTGGGGAGAATTCAAATGTTTAGGGCACATTTATAATTAACAAGAAGGTGGAGAGATAGCAGCTATTGCTAACTCTCCAATGGGTCTTGTACATATATGCTCTTTATGTTTGATAATTTATAAAATTGAATGGTTATTTATTAAAGAAAATATGCTTATAATCATGATTCACAATATCAGTGATATTTGGCGAAATTTCTCCGTCACCATTTTATTGGGGGTGATACGAAATTATCCGGGAATCTTTTTTTTTTCCTCTAATATCTCTGGTATATTGTTGATATTATCAGCAGTATTTCATGTTTCCTTGATAGACTATATATTCAAGGTTTAAAATTTTAAAATATCACTTTCTGATATTTCATTTAAATCATTATAATTTTTGAAAAAACCTGTTCCTAAAAGAACAGATGGAGCTTGCGTGATTGAATGATTTGTTTATTATTTTGATATGGTTCACAAGTCAATGTTCAAAAGAAAAAGAAAGAAAAAGAGGTCACACAACTACAAAAGGAGGATTCTTGGTCTGGTATCAAAACATATAGTAACCTCCCCCTCCCACCGCCCCCCCCCCCCCCCCCCAAAAAAAAAAAAAAAGAAAGTCAAAATGGAAAGTAAATGACATACATAATAAAGAGAAGATAGATAAAAGACTAAAGGAGAAAAAGAAAAATACCTATAATCTCCTCTATTTGATTCGTCCAGTTGTTTGCTATGGTTTTTAGCCTTAAATGTGCAATTATACTTTTTCTAATGATTCTGTGAAGCTGAAAGAAGACTGGGGGAATAGGGTAGGGTGGAAGATGGAATTTGAAATAGGAACTGCAAGATCTTCTTAGGAAGGAGGAGATAAGTTGGAGGCAAAAATCCAGGTGCAAATGGCTAAAGGAAGGGGACATCAATACAAGGTTTTTTCATTCGTTGCCAAATGGGAGGAGAAGGAAGAATTCTGTTTCAAAATTGGAGTTGGATGGGCAATTGCTGACAAGGGAAGATGATATAGCTCAAGCTTTGGTTAATCACTTCAAATTAGTGTATGACAACCCAGGGAGACCTAGTGAGAGCTTAGAGGACTTGGAGTGGAGGGTGGAAGATAGTGTCTTATTGGAATCTTTGGAAAGAAGATTTGAGGCCCAAGAAGTGAGAAATGCAATATTCTCCATGGATCGAGCTAAAGCTCCTGGGCTTGATGGTTTTTCGATGGCCTTCTATCAAGATTGTTGGGAGATAATTAGAGAGGATTTGTTGGAGGTTTTTGAAGAGTTCTATGAGAGAGGCAAATTTAACTCGGGAGCAAATGCAACTTTTATTGCCTTGGTTCCTAAGAAGGACGCTCTCCAACCAAAGGATTTCAGACCTATAAGCCTGGTGGGAAGCATGTATAAGATCATCTCTAAGGTCCTAACGCTAAGATTAAAAAGGATCCTCCTGTCTCTAATCTCACCATATCAAGGGGCCTTTGTAGAAGGAAGACAAATTGTAGATCAAATACTTATTGCCAGTGAATGTGTTGAGGTGAAGAGGAGGAGAAAGGAAAGGGGGTTGGTTTGCAAATTGGATATTGAAAAGGCATATGACATGGTTGGGTAGGGACATTGAGATTCAGTACAATTGGGTGAAAAGGAGTGCCAACTCATTTGCGGATGGGTTGGCCAAGCAAGGAGTGAATAGGGAGGCTGTTTTTTGGGCTAGTTTTTAATATTTTTCTTTGCATTCCCTGTTTTCTGTTTTTGGGGAGCTAAGTTATTTTATCTCCCCCTTTGTATACTTATTCCCTCTCTTCTCTTAATTTAATGAAAATGATGTTATTGATAAAAAAAAGGCATATGACATGGTGGACTGGGATTTTTTACTAGAGGTTCTCAAGCGGAGAGGGTTTGGGGAGAGATGGTGCAGTTGGGTAAAGGGATGCATTTCTTCATGTCATTTCTCAATATTGGTGAATGGTGTAGTTAGGGGTTTCTTTCCTGCAAAGAGGGGTATTAGGCAAGGAGATTCATTGTCCTCATTCCTCTTTACCCTAGTAGCTGATGTATTGAGTGCCATGATTTCGAGGGCCGATGCTAACAATTTGATAAGAGGTTGGAGGATTGGTAGGGAGGAGGTGGTGGTCACACACTTACAATTTGCAGATGACATCATCTTGTTTTGTGAAGGGGAGGAAGGGGAATTACGAAACTTAAAAGAGTCTAGTGCTTCAATTTGAAAGTCTGGGGAAAAAAATTTTAGGGGGAGAGGAGGTGGATTCCCTAGCTAGGATTTTGGGGTGTGAAGTGGGGGGTTGGCCTTTACAATATTTGGGGCTACCACTGGGAGGGAACCCAATGGTTGAGAGTTTTTGGTACCCTGTAATTGAAAGATTCTCCAAGAGGTTAGCAAATTGGAAGAGGAATTACATCCCTTTAGGGGGTAGGATAACCTTAATCAAGGCAACCTTAGCCAACCTGCCAGTTTATTTCCCGTCTACCTTTAGAGTACCAATGAAAGTAGCTAACCAATTAGAGAAGATAATGAGGGATTTCTTGTGGGAACCAGGGGATACTAAGAAGGATCACTTAGTGAAGTGGGAGGTGGTTTCTAGGAGTAGGGATGATGGAGGCCTTGGGTTAGGAAATATAAGATTAAGAAACATGGCTTTGCTGGGGAAATGGATTTGGAGACTACCGATGGAACAAGACAAACTTTGGTCTAGAGTGATTGTTAGTATTCATGGATTGGCAGATAACGACTGGGATGCAGGACTTGACCCTGGGGATTCTCAGTGTTCTCCTTGGAAAGCTATTCAAAGTATTTTGCCTCTTATGCTTCCTTATTTCAAATATGATGTCTGTGCTGGAAATAAAGTCTTGTTTTGGGGAAAACTCCCTTAGAGATAGATTTCCTTCTATTTACTCCTTGTCTGAAAACAAAAGAAAAGTGATCTCTTCAGTGTTTGTTGATAACTCCTGGGATTTGGGCTTGAGAAGAGGTCTAAGGGATTCTGAAATGGGGATGGTTGATGATTTGATGACTCAGTTAGGGGAAGTCTTTCTTGATCAGTCCTGTAGAGATAGCAGAATTTGGAAACCTTCCCCATCTGGTTTTTTCAATTGCTCTTCTTTCTATAACATTTTGCTTCAGACCTCTAACCTTGTAGGGAACTTTCCTTCAAAGGAGGTGTGGGGTAGCCCTGTACCCCTTAAAATTCAGGCCTTTTGTTGGGAAGTGGTACTCCAAAAAATCAACACCTTGGATTTATTGCAGAAAAAGAGGCCAAATATGTGTCTCTCCCCCTATGTTTGTTGCCTCTGTTTGGGTTCTGGTGAGACAATTTCACATTTACTAATCTCATGTCCTTTTGTGTTTTTTATTTGGTCTTGGTTCTCTTCTCTCTTTGGCTGTAGGTGGACTCCCTTCTCAAGCATGGTGAACTTCTTTGATCCAACTTTTTACAGGCAACCAATGGTTCGTGGAAGGATTATGTGGAGAGCCACTAGAGCTGCTGTATTGTGGTTAGTGTGGGAGGAAAGAAACAATAGGATCTTTAAAGGCAGATGTAGATCCAAGGAAGAGGTTGTGGAAGGAAAAACTACTAAGGTTATCCATTGGTTGAAATCCTGTGATCTTTTTAAGGATTTCTCAGTTGAAGACATTTATAGAAGTTGGGGTATTGTGGCATCTACTACTACTTCCAAAGCTATGGTACAGGAAGTTTGGTCCCCACCGGCACAACAAGGGTGAAACTGAACTTTTTACAGGCAACCAACGGTTCGTGGAAGGATTATGTGGAGAGCCACTAGAGCTGCTGTATTGTGGTCAGTGTGGGAGGAAAGAAACAATAGGATCTTTAAAGGCAGATGTAGATCCAAGGAAGAGGTTGTGGAAGGAAAAACTGCTAAGGTTATCCATTGGTTGAAATCCTGTGATCTTTTTAAGGATTTCTCAGTTGAAGACATTTATAGAAGTTGGGGTATTGTGGCATCTACTACTACTTTCAAAGCTATGGTACAGGAAGTTTGATCCCCACCGGCACAACAAGGGTGAAACTGAACTTTGATGGAAGCTTTATAGGTAATCCAGGCCTATCTGGTATAGGAGGTGTTTTCAGAGATAATGAAGGCAAGATGATGGCTTTGTTTTCAGGTCCAATAGGAGTTGGAGATTCCTTAAGAGCGGAAATCTTGGCACTACATCAAGGTGTAAAACTGGCCAAACAATTGGGGCTACAACAGATTGAGATAGAGGGAGACTCCAAGTTGGTAATTGGGTGGATGCAATCAGGGCAGCTGGGAATTTGGCAATGTAGACAGCTGATAAGGGAAATTCTTAGCATAACAAGGGAGGTGGGTGTTTGGTTCATGTGGGTAAGGAGATCAGCAAATGGTTTTGCTGACGCCCTAGCAAAACAAGGGACTGTAAGGGAGAGTCTTTATTGGGCAGTGCTGTAATGTTTGATGTTTATTGGATCAACCTTTTCTATCAAGGGTTGAATTCTGTTTTTCAGGTTAATTTATCTCTAATGAAAGTTATCGTTTCTGATAAAAAAAAAGATTCCGTGAAGGTTTATAACTAATTCTGTTATTTAAGAAAATTTCCTTAACTTATTTAGATTTTCCAAATATGTTAGCACAATTAGTGAAACATCCCCAAAGTTCCCCCATCTCTGCATGGTGAAGTGTTCATCGATTTTGGAACTGGAACCATGCTTTTAATAGACTTGTGTTGATCTGCATTTGCTTCTGACATTTTATTATAAACTGGGACCTGCATTAATAATGATTCTTGAGTTTCTATGAGGTTTACCTATTAAGATTTAAGATTTTTTTAGCATTAATGACTTGGACAAGAACAATGCTAGTTTACCTGTTATTAGCTAACCGTTTCACATGTAGAATGGAGACTTTAAAGAAGCACCTTCCAATTTCTGGACCTGATGGGTTACAGGAACTAAAGAAAATTGCTGGAAGATTTGAGGAAAAGATTTACACTGCAGCAACAAGTCAGGTACGCTAGTTATTGAAATGGCCTCTTCTCTTTGTAATTTATTGCTTGTATTACTATTATATATACTTTTTCTTTTTGATATGATGATTAAAAGATTATATTGTTTAGCCCCTATGCTGAAGCAGATGACCAAAAAACAGGAAAGAAACTTAGAGAGAGCAACAGAGATACAACTGAAAACAAAACACAAAGACAAGCAAAACTAACCATCCTGAAAGACTAATACCAAAAAATAGATTTCTACTCCCCAAATCACCTTGCCAGGCCATTTGCTCTAGATGAGCCAATTTTGGAATCTGCCTGAAAAAGATGTTCAAGGAAGGAGCCCAATAGCTGAAAAATAGCATGTGTTAAAGGAAAGTCTAGAATGGGGTTGTCCTGGGCTGAGCTATAACTTGTAATCTGTAATAGTTTTCTTTGGTTGCTTTGTTCCTTTTCTTGTTCTGGAGCTCCATTTGTCTGGGAGCCTTTTTATTTATGTTGTTTGTTGCTGTACTTTGGTTAGTTTGCTGTTTTTTAATGAAACTTACCAAAAAGAAAGAAATGAATCATCCATCTAACAACCTGCAAGTCATTCTCCACTTCTACTCAATAGAACCAAAAGATAGCATCAACTGAAGTCCTTGATGAAGTGCCATTTTTTCAGCCTTTGTTGAGTAAGGAGAAGTGCTATAGTCTTAGCCCCAACCAAGTTCTGTGAACCAGTTGAGCCTGAGTAGAAAAGGAAGCTTCAACTCTATGATTCCTGAGGGTTCCTCCAATACCAGAGAGCCCCAGGATGTGGACCTGTCAGCCAAGACTAGTCTGTTTAGGGTGGAGATGCACCATTGCTTCCCTTGTAGTTCTGTTTTCTTTTGTGGTTGGACTAAATTTGAATATTCTGTTGCATGTTGAAAAAGCTTTCCTAAGATCTCTTACCTTCGACTAAAAATTATAGCAATGTCAACTGCAATATTGTATTTATTTTTTAAATTCCAAGTGTAGTTATATTGGTACCTCATGGATATGAAAATTGACTGGGACTTTTGATGGGAAGGCTTTGATATATCTTGAACCAGTAACTATGCTTGATTTTCTTCATGAGTTACCTTTGTTCTTAGTGTACCTTTTGACCTCTTTTGTGCTTTAAGGTTTCATTTGCTTATTGAAGGGATATAATTTTTCTAAATTCTAATTCCAGGCAGATTATCTACGCAAAATATCTTTGAAGATGCTGACAATGGAGACAAAATCTCAGCCTAATATTGTGCCTAATTCCTTACCATCAAACTCAGCTGGTGGTAACCCAAATCCTGTTGATCCAGGTAAACGAGAATTTGTAAATTGGTTCTTACCTGATAAAGATAACAGAAAAGTGAAAATTCATATGATACAACTGCTTTTTGGTATTTCTACTTGGCATTTATTTTGCGCATACTTGTCAATACAACAGATGCCAAGTTTAACTTTTTAAATTACCATTTGCAGACTTTTTGTATGCCGTTATGAGTTTCTTTTTATTTATTTATTATTTATTATTTATTATTTATTATTTTTTCTTTGTTAGATTTGGTCATTCTAACTTCTACCCACTAATTCTTGATTCTCTGTATCTGTTTTTTTTTGAATTTCTTATGACTGATCAGCAGATTGGTTATAGATATCTTGATCATAACCATGATTGTAGAAAATTTATTCATTGATAGGAAAGATCTATTAGTGAACAAAGAACATTTTCAATTTTTATTGTTTGATAATTGATAATATTATAATGCATGGTTATTTTCTTTATATTTTTCTGAATTTTCATTTTGCTGACCTGTATTTTCTCTTTGGCCTTTTATTTTTAATAGCATCTCAGAGTATGCAGTCCCAAGTGCACAACCAAGGGATGTCGCTACCAATTTCTATGCCTAACCAGGCACGACAGCATATGCTGCCCCAGACCATTCAAAATAACATTCTACCTTCTGGAGTGCAGAATTCTGTTAGTCTGCCATCTGTACAGTCATCTGTTTCTGGTCTAACTCAGAACACCATTCCGAATGCTAGTGGACAGAGTTCCAACATGCCAAATGTTTCAGGCATTTCACAGAACCCTGTAAGTAATCCTCTGGCACAAGGTGTACCTTCCAGTGTGTTTCCCACTTCACAAAGGCAAATGCCAGGACGACAGCTACAGCAACAGGTTATTCCCCAACAGCTCCAGCAGCAGTCTCAGAACTCACAGCAGTATATTTACCCGCAGAAGCAGTTGCAGCAACAGATTCTGAAGCCAAAGATCCAGCAGGGAAATATACAGCAACAGTCCCTCATGCAACAACACATCCAACAGCAGCAGCAGCAACAACAGAGGCAGCAGAATCTATTGCAGCCAACTCAGCTGCAATCTTCTCAGCAGTCCCTTATGCAAGTGTCATCGGGTCTCCCATCAAGCCAGTCCTCTCTTCAGCATACACAGCCTTCTGTTATGCAATCTGCTCCACACTCAGTGCTTCAACAGAACCAGCAAACTTCTATTCAGTCATCCACTTCATTGGTGCTTCAGCAACATCAACAGTCAGTTCTTGGGCAACAACAACAATCACAACAGTCATTGCACCAACAGCCTCCTGTTCTTCAACACCAAACACCACTTTCTCAGCAGACATTGTTGTCATCTCAGCAGCAACAACTAATAGGGCAACAACCAAATGCAACAAACATGCAGCAGAATCAACTGGTTGCACAGCAAAACAGTGTTCCACATGTGCAGAAAACTCAACAGCAGCAGCAGACACAACCACAGCCACCATTGCAACAGCAGCAGCAGCAGCAGCAGCAACAACAACAGAGACTGCTTAGCCAGCAAAATAATCTGTCTAACATGCAGCAGTTGGGTTCACAAAGTTATGTTCCTGGATTACAGCAGCAGCAATTGCTTTCACCCCAGTCTAGTGTTTCAAACATGCAGCCAAATCGGCACTCAGTAAACATGCTTCAACAAGTCAAGCTTGTAGCACAGAAACAACAAACCCAGCAGACATCATTGACTGTTCTGCCAACACAAGGCCAACAATCACAGTCACAACCACAACAGCAGCAAATGATGTCTCATCTTCCAACACAGCCTGGTCAGCTGCAACAACAACTGGGGTTACAACAGCAATCCAATTCATTACAAAGAGATATGCAGCAAAGGATTCAAACATCAAGTGCATTGCCTCATTCCCAGAATGCAATTGAGCCACCAAAGCAACTATTTCAATCACAAAGAATGCTTCCAGAGGCTTCGTCAAGTATGCCATTAAATTTTAATAATGTTGTAGATATGTTCCCACTATTCTTTTGTTGTTTATATTTTTGAATCCTGTGTCTCATGCTTTATATTATTGCATATTTGTCCTGGTTCTCTCATGCTCTCTGATATTTTACATCTTTGATTTAATGTATTTCATATTTTTAATTGAAAAAATAGGGAAGAAATTACTTATTTTCCTTTGAAGAAAAATCTTCTATTTTCTGTGCAGTATTCTCTTCATGTTCTAGTTTTTATTTTTTCTTTTTTGAATTGTAGCATCTATTGATTCGGCAGCTCAGCCAGGACATGCAAATGCTGATTTGCAAGAAGAGGTTTATGAAAAGGTGATTCCTATAACTTTTGTTTGGAATATATAATACATTACATAATTCAAATTAATGATTCTTGAACACATATTATCATCATTGTTGTTGTTCTTATTATTATATTATTGTTTTAATTGGCAACAAGACAAAAAGATAATTACTAATACAAAAATAGTCAAATACATGCATTGGGAACATCAAAGAGAATTCCAGGGCAGTGCAAGCTGAAGAGCTTTTCCTTAGAACATATATAGAAAATACAATTACCAGCTTATTAGGGTCTGAAAAGGGAATACAAGAGCTGGTGATAAGAAATCATCAAGAGGTCCACTAGAACAACAGTCATCCCTGCCCTCAAATGAACCATCTAAAAATCCATTTCCCCCTATAAAACCTTGCAGACCACGTAATGGAATATCATGCAACATCCCAAAATAAAAACAGACCCCAAAAATCATATCTACAACATTCTCCATCCTAAACAAGATGCATATAAATATTTTCACACAATAAGCTCTTTCGAGAAGTAGCATTAAATTCCCACACCTCCATAGCCCAATCACCAATAAGATGCCTTTCTCATCTCAATCACCAACTGTGGGTCCCCCTTGAGGACAAGGTTCTTGTTGCTTATAGACACAAACAACTGGGGCCCCTGAAAGAGAGATTGCAGTTGTGATTGTAGCACTGGTATCTTCAGTGATAGTATTAGAAGCAGTATTAGTAGTAGCACTAGCAGCAGTAATGGCAGCAGCTATAGTGGTGGCAAAGTTCTAGAATGCAGTGGTGTTCCACTACCCAGAGGCGTGTGGCTAGTTTAGCACAAAAGGCGTAAGCCTCCAGAGTGTAAAGAGGTGTATGCCTTCTCCAGAGGAGTTCTTTCTTTCATTTCCTTTCTTTTTCTTTTTCTTTTCTTTCTTTTCCTTTGTTTCTTTCTTTCTTGAGGCATGCACGAGATGCATGAGGGCATCCGTGTCTTCAGCATACCTCAGGATGTTTTGAGTGTGCCTCGCCTGGAGGTACACCTCAAATGCCTTTAAAAACATTGAATGGTAATGGCAGTAGTTACTCCTGCTTCTTCTGATGATGATCTATGTTACCTGGATACTGCAAGGACATGAATGGATATGGTATTGCATATGAAATTTACACTAAAAATTGAAGTGTCCAACATGATACTGCACTCTTGTACTGGTATCCGGGTATCATAGATGAGGATGATGTTTATCAACATTCTATATATGAACTGAGTTATGGTTTATTCAGTCCTATGTCATTATCTGTGGAGTGAAACGTATATACATTAGGGCTGCAAACAGATCCAATTATATTGGACATACCTAAATCCAAATTTAATTTGTTAATATTTGGATTCAGATTGACTACCATTAATAAATTACACTAAAAGTGATCATAGTATTATATGTTATTAGTAAAATGAACTAAAAATGATTTCGATATTGTATTCCATGAATAAAATTACTTGAAAGTAACCTTATAATACTTGAACCGATGACTTTGTGGTAAACATACAATATTTGAAATTTCGAACTAACTTTACTAAGAGATGCATATTCAATATATGTGTATGTATGTACCCACATAAAATTATAAGAACATAGATACCTCTACTTATTTTTGTAACGAGTGTTCGTCTTTTAGCAGAGATCTAATGCTCTATATAGAAACACAACACAGACAGAACAATGCAATAGTTGAAGAGGTGAAAGTAATAGATTTTGATAGCAAATATACAAGGATTAAATGATGAAGGTAAAGTAATATTATTGCATTTCACCCGGCACTCAGGTCCAATTGGGGAAGGTGATTCCTTGAGGGCTGAAATGTTAGCTGTTATGGAAGGAATTCAGAAAGTTAAGGACTTGCAAATTGGTAATTGAAGGGGATTCAAAGCTAGTTATAAACTGGCTGCAAAAGGCAAGGATGTTGGGTGGTTGAGCCACATTTATGAGAAGGGGATAATTAGACGGTTATTACAAGAAATGGAGGTATCTTTTCAGTGGATAAAAAGAGAGGCTATTTCCTTTGCTTTTACATTAGCCAAACAAGGGGTGGGAAGGAATCGATTGTTTTGGGCTTTGTTGTAATCTTCTTTTATGGGAGAGTTAAGAGAGTTCATCTCTCCCTCCTTTGTACCTCTCTACCTTTATTTTAATTTAATAAAGCTGTTTCAGTTATTGATCAATATATATAAGGATTAAATGTTTTGCAGTTCAGAGATACGTCTATGGTAGAGTTCATCTCTCTACCTTACCTTGTTGTTATTGAAAATGTTCATTGGCATGTTTAGCTACAAAAAAATCTTGCTAAACATAATCAACATATTGTGAAGTTGTTCTCTTTGTGAGTTCCACTACCAGTTCTTGATAATTTCCTTTGTTTTATGTCATGCAATGATCTGTGACTCTGACAGTATTGAGCTTGTATTGCACTATCCATGTGCAGATAAAGGAGGATTGCATTAGTTGGCAACTAGCATAAAACTTTTACCAAAGCCTTATGAACATGAATTTTGCATTGTCTTTCAAGCATGCTAAGGCCTTTAAGAAAGATAATTCCCTTGATCGAATGGAATGGTTAGATAGGATAAGGCTTCTTGTGGCTTCAGTTGTTATATCACATGTATGGCATTATACCACTCTTTCCTTTATGTGTGCCATATATCCTTACTACATGAATCTTATTTTAGGGGAAGATAATTGTTTATGATGGTGGTTTTGGATGTTGAGCATAGCAATTTTCTTTCGGACAATGGCTTCTTACATATTTCTCATTGGAAAATTTATGCCTTTTATAATTGAAAGTTTTACTGGATTGCTTTGCACAGATAAAAGCAATGAAGGAAATGTATTTACCTGAGATTAATGAAATGTACCAGAAGATCGCTCTCAAATGCCATCAGGTACTTGACCATCATTGTATTTCATCATGTTGATTATCAATAGATATTGGCCCAAAAGCATCAATATCTGGACCCTAGGCATTTGATATCTTCATGTCTACTATTCCTTTTCTTCCCACATTTATAATTTCTTTTTGATTTTTTTTTGCAGAATGATTCTCTTCCACAGCCTCCAAATTCAGAACATATTAACAGACTTAAAATGTTTAAAAATGTATTGGAGCGCATTATAAATTTCTTGCAAGTGCCCAAAGCTAATTGCTTATTTTACAAGGATAAAATGGCTGGTTTTGAGAAGCAGATAACTAATATCCTTAATACAAACAGGCCCAAGAAGCCTGTTCCTTCACAACTGCAGGGACAACAACAATCTCATCCACCTGGTGTCCTTCCAAACTCCATGCATCAGCAACTACAGACTCATATTCCTCAGCTGCAGCAGCAACCTCAAATATCTCAGCTGCAACAGCAGCATGACCCCCAAATTCAACCAATTAATTTACAAGGTTCTGTAACATCAATGCAGTCAACTGCTGTGACCAGTATGCCGCATGGTTCTTTACCTCCTTCGTCAACACATTTACCAAATGTACGGCCAAATGTGATGAATTCCCTGCAGTCTAGTTCTAATTTGGAGTCAGGACAGGGAAATGCATCAAGTTCTTTGCAGCAGGGTGCTGCGGGATCTCTACAGGAGAGTACTGTGAGTATGTCCCAACAGTCAAACATTAGCACATTGTCACATGGCAGTGTTAATGCTTTGCAGCCTAACATCGGTCCCATTCAGCCCAATGCTAATATGCTCCAACAGCAGCATTTGAAGCAACAACAGGAGCAACAGGTGATGCCTTCTCAACAATTAAAGCAACAATTTCAACAGAGGTCAATGCATACCCAATTGATTCAGCAACAGAAGCAGCTGATGTTGCAGCAACAACAGCAGCAGCATCACTTACAACTGCAACAGAAATTCCAGCAGCAGCAGCAGCAGCCACCTTTACACCAACAAAAACAACAGCCTGCACAATTGCAGGCACACCAAATGCCGCAGCTTCATCATATGAATGAAGTAGGTGACCTTAAAGGGAGACAGGGCATGGGTGCTAAATCAGGAAATTTTCAGCCACATAATTCTGCAAGCCAATATCCAGCATATAACCATCAACCACTAAAAACAGGCGCCACATTTCCTACTTCTTCTCCACAACTCCTTCAAGCTTCATCCCCACAAATTTCTCAGCATTCTTCTCCACAGATAGATCAGAAAAGTCTACTAACATCTCTTCCAAAGGCTGGAACACCGTTGCAGTCTGCAAATTCCCCTTTTGTTGTTCCTTCACCTTCACCTCCCTTGGTTCCATCTCCAATACCAGGTGACTCTGAAATACAGGCTTCTACTGTTGCTTCACTCTCAAATGCAGGAAATGTAGGGCATCCACAAACAGCTGTTACATTAGCCTCAGCTCAGTCTCTTGCTATTGGCACACCGGGGATATCTGCTTCCCCCTTGCTTGCAGAGATTACTAGTCCAGATGGAAATCAGGGTACTTCATCCATAATGATTTCAGGCAAATCAAGTGTAATAAAGCAGCCTCTTGAGCGCCTAATTAATGTGGTTAGTTGAATAAATGTCCAAAATGATTTATGGTTGTGTACGGTTTACTGAATTTTCTTTGCTAGCTATGTGTATTGCGAATTCTTATGCTGTTGACCTTTTTCAGGTAAAATCAGTATCACCTAAAGTGCTTAGTGCTTCTGTCAGTGACATTGGTTCAGTTGTCAGCATGATTGATAGGATAGCTGGATCAGCACCTGGTAATGGATCTAGAGCAGCAGTTGGTGAAGATTTGGTGGCTATGACTAAGTCCCGTTTGCAAGCAAGGAACTTGATCTCACAAGATGGAAGTTCTGCAACAAAGAAAATGAGGCGCTATACAAGTGCTATGCCCTTAAACATTGTGTCACCAGATGGCAGCATAAATGATAGTTTCAATCAGATGAATGGTCTTGAGACATCTGACTTGGAGTCAACTGCAACTTCTAGGATCAAGAAGCCCAGAGTTGAGGTATGATATTTACCATTGTGACTTCTAAGTGGCTATTGAAGAAAATGTTCTGATCATCTTACTAGATTATATTTTATTATTCCCCAATATTGTTATGGTTTAGCATCTTATACAACTGTAGTAATGTGACTAATGTCACATGTTTTGCTAGTATTTCCAATCACAATTCAGTTTGACATTAGGGGCAGTTATTAGTGTAAAGGTAAAATCTTGGGCTGGCATGTGTGAGCGGGTTTGCGTATGAGGGCAGCCACTTTTGTGCAGAAAATGCCAAAGGTTAGGACTGTATCCAGTCTACCCTTCCCAAGACCCCTGATTGGTGGGACCAACATTGGGTACTGGTTTTTTTTTTTTCAATTCAATCTGACATTGTTTTTCCCCAGCATCTCATAAACTAACAGAAATTAACATAGTGGTTACTGGTCCCCCCACCATTAGTGTTATCAAAGTTAAATGGGTAAGGCAGGTTCAGGTTGCACCAATTGTCAACAATGTAAGTTTTATTTACAGGTATTTTGGTGCAGATGGGAAACCTCAAAGAGGGAGTGCAGTCATGATGGAGAAGAAAGAACTGGCTCCAAATGGAAGAGAAAGTTAGTTTTCCCAGTCAGCCAGAGGCAATTCTCATGAATTTATTTTGAGTGTGGAATCTACAGAGGCAATTCTCATAAACTACTTCATGAACTTCATAAAGAGATAATGTAAGGCCAATTTTAGAATTCATGGGGGACCAGAGCACACACTGTGCTTCTCAAGGATACCACTGATTAATCTGCGGCTATCTCTCCAATTGGTTGACTATGGATTCTGTGGCATCATTTATCAAACATTTCAATGTTTGATTGTCAGCCTAGTCCATTCAAATGTCTATGACACACCAATCAATAGATAAATCCTAACATTAGTAAAAATTCAGATACAAGTCCTCAGAAAATGACTGAAGGATTGATAAAACCCAATGGAAAATAGACCCATTGTAAATCTATTAACCATGCAAATCAAATAGCAACTCAGAGCACGATTGGAGTTATTACTCCTACAAAACCAAATAGAAAACAGAACAAATGACCCTTTAGCCGGAGTCATCATTCAAGCTCTTGATTCATGCTAGACTAGAGAACTCAAAAGAATTCCAAAGAGAAGCCGGTATTTAAAATGGATGGTTGAGATTGAACGATGAAATTAATCAGGTGGCCGCCAGGCCATGTCGTATCCCAACTTTTAAATTTTTTGTTGGCTGGTGGGGGAAATAAGCGATAAGGTTGAACCCAACATGGGTACAAGAATTAGTTCCCAAATTGAATGCAAAAGAACAGGTCTACCGTGACCTGTGGTGACGAACACGATTGTGCTTTTTTTGGTGTTCCATGCCTTAAGATAATAAATCTATTAGGAGTTGAAGTCTTTTGATTTGCTAGGACTCCTTGACTTTGTATACATTTTTCTTGATTTTGTTTGTGGATTTTAATCACCAAAAAATAGAATGGAAAAGCATAGTCGTTAACACGGTCAAGGGAGGGTCACATGTCTGTCCTCTGAGCTTGGTTGCAGCAGGTTGGAGGTTCTAGAGCTTGTACCATAACTATGATCTAGTTATATATTCACTGTTTATCTGGTGTCAAATCTGTAGTGGCACCTTTGGAGGGAGCAAGGAAGGGAGGGGGGGAGGGAAGGAGAAAGATGTCTGCCGGTGGTGTGGCCAAGGGGGAATCTAGTGATTGGATTTCATTTCTTCTCATCGTCAAAGTTCATGGTAAAATTTGGTATAAAATCATGACATCAACAATTTCGGTTAGGTTGCTAACATCACAGTAACAGAAGGGATTTATTAAGTCTATATCCCCAAAAGCTAAGGGAGGTTTAAGGTCTTTTCAGAAAACTCAGGTGAGGTTTAAGGCATTTCCCCTTTGACATAATATAAACAATGGAATGGAAGGAGGTGAATTCTTCTTTTGGGGAATAATGTGTATGGAAAGGAATTATGAGTTTTCGCTCAGCCTTCTTGAATTTTGTCTCCTACAAGGTGGGTGATGGGTCATCCATAAAGTTTTGGGAAGATGATTGAGTGGGGATTTGGCAGACTTTGTGATGTGTGTCCACGATTGTACAGCATCAGCAGGAAGAATGTGTCTATTTCAAAAAGTTTTGAAATAACCCAAGAAAGGGTTGTGTGCTGTCTGAAATTTAGAAGGCCTCTATTTTATTGGGAGATGGAGGAATGCGTAGCTTGTTATTAAAGTTGTTGTAGGCGGTAGAAGTGCAAAGTGGATGAAGAGACTTAAGGTGGTGGTAGGAAGCTAAGAATGCATCTTCTTAATTAAATCTTTCTACAATGCTCTTGCAAAGAATCAGGTGGAGAAGTCGAATGTGAGAGAAGTGATTTAAAAGGCGTGCCTAGTTGTCTAGGCCTAGGTGCAACACTTTCTAAAGGCGCATGCTTGGTGTGCCTTGCGCTTCAGCCTAGGTGTGTGCCATTTTTATTTTTTGTGCTTTTTATTCTCTTTTTAACCTAGTGGCTGGGCCAAGGGCTATGCCCCCTGGACCCATGGCAAAGCCCTTTGAGGAAAGCCCAAACAAGTCCATGTTTAATATTTAAGTTCATATTTTTTATTAATATTATGTTTATATATATTTTTTGAAAATTTGTTATTTTCTATTTTTCATTTTGCATTTCGTGTCTTGCTTCGAAAAGGCGCACACCTTGCCTTGCGCTTTGTGCCTTGGGCACAAATTGTCCCTTATTTTTTTTTTTCATCTTGCGCTTTTAAACCACAGTGTGAGAGGAGTTTGGGGAAACATTATTTTTTTTATCAGCAATAGAAAAATAAATTTTATTAAGGAGAATTAAAGTTAAGCCTCAACTACCTCTATTAGGCTTAGAACAAGAATACTTTCTTATGAATCCAAAAACAATTGATCCCTTGAATATTGATGAGTATGAGTTGTTTCTTTAGGCTACATCATAGCAGAATACAACTACCCTTGCCCACTCAAGTATGGCTTGTTTTGCATCCAAATCCTTCCATTGGATTATTGATTTTGGAGCTTCCAATTACATGACTGGGACTCTAGGTGTGTTTTCTTCTCTTTGTCAGTCCCCTACTTCACACATAGTTACCCTTGCTAGTGGCTCCACATCTTCTATTTGTGGTGTTGGTAATGTTAATCTAGACTCCTTACCCTTGTCCTTAGTTTTGTATGTTCCCAAATTTCCTTTTAACCTTATTTCTATTAGTAAATTAACCAAGCCTCTTAATTACTCCACTTTTTTCCCTTCCTCGTGTTTTTTAGGATCTCAAGACGGGGATGAAGATTGGTAGAGGGCATGAAGCTGGTAGATTGTATTACTTTGATGGTGGTGGCTCTTCAGTCGTCTCTTTTTCCCTCTTTAGTGGCATTGTCGGATTGGTCATCCATCTCTTAAATCTCTCAAGTTACTTGTGAGTCGTGTCAATATGGGAAACACCATCATGTTCCCTTTAGGTCTAGGAGTGATAGTTGTCTGTCAAGTCATTTTTCTTTGGTCCATTCGGACGTTTGGGGCCCAAATAAAATAGTGTCATACAATGATTACAAATATTTTTTAATTTTTGTTGATGATTATTCAAGGATGACATGGCTTTGTCTTATGAAAGAAATGAGTGAAGTGTTTTCTATTTTCCAAAAGTTTCATGTTGAAATCTGTATTCAATTTGGTGTGCTTATTAAATTCCTTCGTTCTGATAATGGCCAAGAATATTTTTATACACCTTTTTAGCAATACTTGGAACAACATGGTATTATTCATCAAACCTCATGCGCTTGCACCCCTCAACAAAATGGGGTTGTTGAAAGAAATAACCGCCACCTCTTGGAAACTGCTTGGTCCCTTTTACACCATATGAATGTTCCCAAACGTTTTTGGAGTGATGTTGTACTTACATCTTGCTTTCTCATTAACCAGATGGCCTTGTCTATCCTTGAAGGTCATTCTCCCTTCTCCGTCTTGTTTCCCTCTTTGTCTCATTTACCTCTCATTCCTAGGATTTTTGGGTGTGCTTGTTTTGTTCATAATCATGGGCCTGGAATGGATAAGTTAGATGCACGATCTACTAAGTGTGTCTTTCTCGACTATTTTAGAACCCAGAAAGAGTATAAGTGTCATAATCCCAGTTCTCAACATTATTTTTATGCTGATGTTACGTTTTTTGAGTTTGTTCCATTTTTTTTCGGGGTCGGATGTCTCCTCTTTTTCTCTGCCTCCACTTCCAGTTACGATTGCAGATCACATCCCTCTTGTTCCAGTTCTAGTTCTAGTTCCAGGTCCAGTTGTTTCTCAATCGTTGTCTCTAGTGCAGCCCTCTATTGAACAACCACCTATCAGACAAGTGTATATGCATCGACAGGCACTGACTCCTCCAGTCTCTTCACCGTCGACGGATCCGACAATTGTTTTAGCACTGGTTTCACCCCCTCTCTCCGACCTTGACCTTCTCATTGCTTTGCGGAAAGGTAAATGTAGTTGCACTCTTCATCCCATTTCTAATTATGTTTCGGTATCTCACCTTTTTGCCTCTCATCAACAATTTGTTTCTTTGTTATCTTTTGTCTTTGCTCCTAAGAATGTCCAGGAAGCCCTTACCTCCCCAGGGTGGCGCCAAGCAAAGGAAGAAGAGCTCTTCGATTTGGCTCATAATCATATGTGGGATCTCACCACTCTTCCTCCTAGAAAACATGTTGTGGGTTGTAAATGGGTGTACATTGTTAAGTATCTCCCAAATGGTAGTGTTGAGTGGTTGAAGGCTTGGTTGGTGGCAAAAGGGTATTCACAGCTATATGGTGTTGACTACACAAAGACATTCTCTCTTGTGGCTAAGATTAGTTCAGTCCGTGTTTTGATTTCATTAGCTTCTATGTATGATTGGCCTCTATTTCAACTTGACATCAAGAATGGCTTTTTACATGGTAACCTTCTTGAGGAGGTTTACATGGAGAAACCACTAGGGTTTGTTGATCAAGGGGAGGATGGTAAGGTGTGCAGACTCAAGAAGGCTATTTATGGATTTAAACAGTCTCCACATGCCTGGTTTGGTAGATTTAATGAAGTGGTGAAAGAGTTTGGCATAAGACAGTTCAAGTTGATCATTCAATATTCAACTATGATTCATCTATTGGGAAGATTTTATTGGTAGTATGTGTAGATGACATTGTCCTCATAGGTAGTGATAGGTTGGGAATTGACAAGTTGAAGACATTCTTGCAAGATCACTTCCAAACAAAGAACCTTGGGAAGTTAAACTGCTGTTTGGGGATAGAGGTAGCAAGGTTTAAGCATGGTATTAATCTGTGCTAGCGGAAGTATGTTCTTGATTTGTTGGATGAGACAAGTTTGTTGGGTGGCAAACCAGTTGAAACACCCATGGAACCGAATGTCAAGTTGAGTAGTGATGTAGGTGAGGAGTTTGAGGACCCAGGAAGGTACAAAAGGTAGGTAGGAAAGTTGAATTATCTAACCATTACTCGGCCAGATATATCTTTTGCAGTCAGTGTAGCAAGTCAATTAATGCAGAATCCTCGAGTTCCACACTGGGATGTTGTTTTAAGGATTGTCAGGTATTTGATGGGAGTTCCAGGTCGTGGTTTGTTATATAAGGGTGGAGAAAATCAGAATCCTCGAGTTCCACATTGGGATGTAGTTTTAAGGATTGTCCGGTATTTGATGGGAGTTCCAGGTCGTGGTTTGTTATATAAGGGTGGAGGAAATCTTGAGATAGAGGGATATATAGATGCTGATTGGGCTGGTTCAATATCTGACAAAAGGTCCACTACAGGGTACTGTACCTTTCTTGGAGGCAATTTGGTGACATGGAAGAGTAAGAAGCAGACCGTGGTAGCAAGGAGTAGTGTAGAAGCTGAATATAGAGCCATGACAACACTACATGTGAACTAGTATGGTTGAAGAAACTTCTACAAGAGATGGGGATATACAATTGATCGCTCCATGAAACTTTATTGTTGCAACCAAGCCGTAGGTCCGCATTCCATTTCATCTAATCTAGTTTTCCATGAGAGAACAAAGCACATAGAAGTTGATGTCACTTTGTGAGAGAAAAGGTGCTCAGTGGAGTAATAAGTATTGCATATGTAAACATAGGAAGCCAATGGGCAGACCTGTTCACTAAGGGGTTGAGTCGGGGAAGAGTGGATTACATTTGTGACAAGTTGGGACTATTTGATATGTACTCACCAGCTTGCAGGGGAGTGTTAAAGTCGACTATACAGGGGTAGTTTTGTCTTCAGTATATTATTAGTGTTATTTAATGTCTATTATGTTCAAGTTTAAGTTATATGCCCCATACTTAATTTGGGGCATAAGAGTCTTTATGTAATTTACTTGATACAATTTCGCCGATTAGGGAATAGTCCTCTAGATTGAACCGGTTTTCTCCTTTTTCTCTTCTTTCTCTTTCTTTTGTCTTTGTTCTCTGCTAATCTAGGGCTAAAACCAGTACAGATTTGTTCTGTAATAGTAGTCTTCTCCTTCTTTTAGGCCAATTGAAAGTAGAGAGATCAAACAATCTGTTTGAACTATTTTGAGTGTTCCACCTGCAACCAAACAGAAAGAAAAATCGATCCCATAAATAGCAAGCAAAGGGGCAAGAAATGAGAAAGTGATGGGCAGTTTCACCATTTGGTTCACATAGAACTCACCAATTAGGTCTCTTCCTCTGTAGTAAGTCACATGTGTTGATTGCACCATGGAAAGCCTCCCAACAAAAAGCACTCACCCTAAGGAGGATTGGGCAGCCCCAAACTTCTCTAAGTGGAAAATGTGCAGAAGACTGAGAAGAAGAAGCCAACATTTTAAAATGGAAGCACAAGTGAAAGCCCCAGAAGGATGACCAATCCACAATCAGCTATCCACTTTACTGTTATCAATATAAACCCTGTCCAACAATTGTAACAATTATGGTCAAGTCCTACCTTTGAATCCCTCAAATTCCTATGAAAGCCCAAGTTATAACCAAAACCAGAAAGGGATGGAGACTGAACCAAGAAGTCAGAAGTAGGTCTTCCCCTAAAAGGACAAACAAAGAGGGAAATAACTCCATTAATGGAGTGTCACCCAACCTCAAATCCTCCCAAAATTTGATTTTCTTACCCTAATTCAGATAAACCTGATGTGATTAAGAAAAAGGGGAAGAACCTTGAGGAAACTATTCCACCAAGAGTGGAAGCATCTGCTTGGCTTGTAGTCATGTACAACATTCTATCTTTGGACCATTTAAAAGCATGGGAGTCTAGATGGCAAGAAGATGTTATTTATGTAAAGCTGTTGAAGAGAATGTAATGCACCTATCCTTTGGTTGTTTCTACATGAAATACATATGGGGATTTTTATTTGGTCATGTATTGGAAACATCAGGACAAAGATTACTTGGAGTTGTGTACCCTTTGCCGTTTGTTGGGAAGTATGGAAAGAAAGAAATAGGAGGGTCTTTGAAGACAGGGAAAAGAAGAGATCAAATAGTGGTGTATGCAATAAAAGAATTATGGAGTGGATTCTTATTGTACCAGAATTTGAAGGAGTTTCCAAGGAAGATCTTGGGAGTGGTTTTTGGTTTTGAGTTATGTTTTCTCTGTTGCTACAGTAGTCCGAACCAGTAGAAGAGGAGAAGAAGAAGAAGAAGAAGAAGAAGAAGAAGAAGATGAAAGAACAGTCGAACATAATAGGTTAAACCCTATCAGTCGACCCTTAATATGGATTAGGCTCTAATTAGTAGTATAAAGACTAAACTGCCCCCACTTAAGTATGGGATAGGAAGTCTCTATTAAGACTGCCACATAAGCACATAACTTAACAGAAGTTAATTGACTAATTTACCCTTGTTTGGCTAGTTCTAACACTCCCCCTCAAGCTGGAGAATATATGTCATATAATCCCAGCTTGTTACATATATAGTTCACTCTCCCTAAGCTTAAGCCTTTTGTAAACAAATCTGCCCATTGATCACCTGAGCCCAGATGTTCTGTGCTTATCTCTCCAGTAAGGACCTTCTCTCTCACAAAGTGGCAATCAATCTCTATGTGCTTTGTTCTCTCATGAAAAACTGGGTTGGATGAGATGTGGAGCGCAACTTGATTGTCACAGTACAATTTCATAGGTTTATCCATGGAGAACCCGATTTCTTGTAGGAGATTCCTCAGCCATACTAATTCACATATAGTGTGTGCCATGGCCCTGTACTCAGCTTCAGCACTGCTTCTAGCCACAACCGTCTGCTTCTTACTCTTCCATGTCACAAGATTTCCTCCAAGAAATGTACAATAGCCTGTAGTAAATCTTCTATCAGACACAGAGCTTGCCCAATCTGCAACTGTATACCCAATTACTTCAAGTTTTCCTCCTGGTTTGTACAATAACCCACGGCTCGGAGCTCCCTTCAGGTACCTTACAATTCTAAGAACTGCATCCCAGTGAGGTATACGAGGGTTCTGCATAAATTGGCTCACCACACTGACTGCAAAGGAGATGTCTGGTCTCGTGATAGTCAAATAGTTCAGCTTCCCCATTAGCCGTCTATACCTTCCGGGATCATCAAATATTTCCCCTGTATCACTGCTCAACTTAACATTTGGTTCCATAGGAGTTTCAGCCAGTTTTGCACCTAATGGTCATGTTTCATCCAGTAGATCAAGAACATATTTTCTTTGGCACAGGTTTACACCTTGTCTTGATCTAGCAACTTCTATACCCAAGAAATACTTCAATGTCCCAAGGTCTTTTGTTTGAAAATGATTTTGCAGAAAAACCTTTAGTTTATCGATCCCCAATTTGTCACTACCAGTTATGACAATATCATCCACATAGACCACTAATAAAATCTTTCCGGCTTCTGAATCATAGCTGAACACTGAATGTTCAACTTGGCATTGTTTCATTCCAAAATTCTTCACCACTTCACTAAACTTCCCAAACCAAGCATGAGGCGATTGTTTCAACCCATAAATTGCCTTTTTCAGTCTGTACACCTTACCATCCTCCCCTTGAGCAACAAACCCAGGTGGTTGCTCCATATATACCTCCTCCATAAGGTCACCATGAAGGAAGGCATTTTTAATGCCAGGTTGAAACAAGGGCCAATCATACATAACTACCCGGGAAATTAACACACGGATAGAGCCAATCTTAGCCACTGGAGAGAAGGTCTCCATATATTTCACACCATACAACTGTGAATAACCTTTAGTAACAAGTTTGGTCTTCAGGCGCTCCACACTACCATATGGCAAGTATTTAACAGTATACACCCATTTACAACCCACAACATGCTTACCAGGTGGAAGAGTAGTGAGCTCCCACGTGTGAGTATGCTGAAGGGCAGAGAGTTCCACCTCCATTGCCTGCCGCCACCCAGGTGAGCTAAGAGCCTCTTGGACATTCTTAGGTATAGAAATAGATGACAATAGTGAAACAAACTGGCGATGTGAAGCGGAAAGGCGAGATACTGAAACAAAATTGGAAATGGGATGGAGGGTACAACTACGTTTACCTATTCGTAAAGCAATGGGTAGATCAAGTCTTGAAGGTTCAGGGACAGGAGCAACAACAGGATCCGTAGACAAGGTAGAAGCTAAAGGAGCCGGTGTCTGTCGATGAGTATACACGTGCCAGATCAGTGGTTGTTCAGTAGGGATCTGCACTGGAGGAGGTGAAGGGTCAACCCCAACAGGAACACCCAAAACGGGATCACTGACTGGAATAGGAAGAGGAAGCAAAGGTGGAGACATGAATACTTCAGGTCCTGAGAAGAAGGGGACATACTCAAAAAAAGTGACATTAGGACAGACATAGCACTTCCGAGTAATGGGATTGTAACACTTGTACCCTTTTTGAATCCGAGAGTAGCCAAGAAAGACACACTTAATGGAGCGTGAATCCGGTTTGTCTATTCCAGGATTCAGATTGTGAACAAAGCACACACAACCGAAGATACGAGGTGTTAATGGAAAGGGAGACAAGGTGGGAACAAGATAGAGAAGGGAGACCGACCATGAAGAATGAAGGAGGGCATCCGATTAATGAAGAAACACGCAGTAAGTACAACATCACTCCAAAACCGTTTAGGAACACTCATATGATGAAGAATAGACCGAGCAGTTTCAAGGAGATGACAGTTCATTCGTTCAGCCACCCCATTTTGTTGAGGAGTGGATGCACATGAAGTTTGATGAATGATGCCATGCTGTTCTAAATACTGTTGAAATGTAGTAAGAAAGTATTCACGACCATTATCTGAACAAAGAACTTTGATTGAAACACCAAATTGTGTACGTATTTCAGCATGGAATTTTTGAAAAATGGAAAATAATTCACTCATTTCTTTCATTAAGTAAATCCATGTCATCCTTGAACATTCATCAATAAAAGTGACAAAATACTTGTAACCATTATAAAACTCTATTTTGATCGGGCCCCAAACATCTTAATGAACCAAAGCAAAATGACTCAACATACGACTTTCAACTCTAGGACTGAAGGGAACACGACGATGTTTCCCATACTGACATGACTCACACTGTAATGACGACAAATGACTCAAAGACGGAACCAGTATCTTGAGTGGCTTGAGAGATGGATGTCCTAGTCGACAATGCCACTGTAGAGGAGTGAGAGAAGTTTGAAGTGCAACTGACGATCCACCACCGTCAAGGTAATACAATCCACCAGCCTCATGCCCCCCACCAATCTTCTTCCTCGTCTTGAGATCCTGAAAAATTAAGAGTCTTGGTTAATTTACTAACAGACATAAGATCGAATGGAAATTTGGGAACATATAGAACATATGATAAAGAAAGAGAAGCCGTGTCAACATTACCAACACCACAAATGGGAGAAGAGGAACCGTTGGCAAGGGTAACAGTTTGAGATGTGGAAGTTTCAGAGAGGGAACCCGGTCATGTGATCAGAGGTTCCAGAGTCAATAATCTAGGGAGAGGGTTTGGATGACAGACAAGCTATACCTGAGTGGGCAAGGGTGGCAGTAGTATGCTGTGAAGTAGTCTGGAGGAAGAGGAACCGTTGGCAAGGGTAATAGTTTGAGATGTGGAAGTTTCAGAGAGGGGACCCGGTCATGTGATCAGAGGCTCTAGAGTCAATAATCCAGGGAGAGGGTTTGGATGACAGACAAGCTATACCTGAGTGGGCAAGGGTGGCAGTAGTATGCTGTGAAGTAGTCTGGAGGAACCACTCATACTCATCACGCGGAACATGAAGGGAGTGAGAGATCCATCACATGTATGCCCAAAACTTGCGGAATAGGGTGGACAAATTTCAAAAATTTTTCTCCCTTCCATTGGGAATCGTATTCCCTGTTTTAGAAAAATCATATTTTTCAAGGATCAATCTTGAACCATAAACCGAACCAAATTTGAAACGAAACAGTAGGAGAGGGGTATACCTGATACAGAGAAATAGTATCTCTCAATGGAGGTGTTCACGCCTAAAGAAGATCACCAAAGACCGCTCCCACTGAAGATGACACAGTGGATAGAGGAGCAGAATCAGCAGGGTCCGTCCCACGAACTAAACTCTTGAGGAAGAATCCAATGGAGGCAGTGAGCACAACATCCTATCAGCCTTTCTCCAAAGACTGATATCAAGAAAACTTCTTGATCTTCTCCCACCAAGGAGATCGAACTTGCAGTGAGGCGGCAACTGGAGGAGAACGCAAGAGCAGAAGATGGCGTAGATGTCTTCTCTGGATGCTTGGATTATCTGGATCGTTCGCCCCTTCCTGTTTTTACAGGCTTAAAGAGATCAGCTCCTGATCCTATCAGGAGTTTCCTAATTCAGATCATTATCAGAATTTGGACTCTCTTTAAGTGATAAGGATAAGACCCTTATCTTATCTACAGATTAGATCAGCCTTCTCTTGATCTTATCAGGAGGTTTCCAGATCTGAATTCAGATCTGGTCTCTCTGAGTGGATAGGGTAGGACTCTATCCTATCTGTTGATTTAATCCCAGATCCACCCCTTCTATTTAACTAATTAAAACATGCCAGTTTGAAATGGGCTTTAAGCCCAATAAGTCTATGTGCTCAAACTGCTTCCAAACTGCTGCCCAGTTGGGCTTCTTTGTATGGCGTGGGACCCAAGCATTGATTTACACATTAGCCACATGGGTTCGGCCCAACCTTTGTTACAAGGCCTGGCCGAATACACTGTTGTGGGCAGTGCACCCCCTGAAACCCATCACATGGGCTTCTATTGGGCCCAACACTTACATTAAGTGGTCCCTAAGCCAAGCCACCTTATAAAAACCTAGGGACTTTGGGCAGATGCAAGATTAGCCCATCAGGTATTACCCTCAGTGGCCTTACACTTAACCTCTCAGCCCATAATGATCAAACACTGCCCGACAAGAGAGGGCCTCTCCCTCGGCTGCAAGGAACAATGTTGCACTCTCTGCTTATGTGGATCCCGGGAATTAAAACCTTTTGCAAACATTTTAGAAACCGTAATATATATACTTTTATATCTCATATAAAATATATTTTGCAAAACAAATCTCAACGATTGAAATCGGCTGCCGGCAGTCTTGGTTTCCATTAGAGAGAGTGCATCCCCGATCATTACCTTTGTCCGACAAAGGGGCTGATCCTGTCACTATGATCACCCACTTAGATGAATTCTCAGACTGGCCCAACATACCCAGGTTTTGAGCCCCGCTAAGGATCTCATTGATTGGCATATCAAAGACAGCCCAATCCGACACCTAGTGCAGTATCATAATCGAGTCTAGGGGTCAGGTGTAACTTTCCAGTTTTGCCCATCAATCTCCAAGGTCCAGGGCAATACTGGAAATCTGGTCCGGTTCAAAGATTTAATTAATCCTACACTGCATGTGCCTTGGGTCTCACCCTGGCGGCTGAGACAGGCCACCCCAACCGACTTGGTGGCACATCAGTGTCAGCCTTGTCAGGATAGGTCTCCCCAGACCGACCCACCGGCTGTGAACATTCTAAACTAACACGAGTCTCATTAAGCATCCAGTTTAAGGGTATAACACAGAAACAAACCACAAGAACATGAATCAAACATGCGCTTTATTCATTTACAATAAATGTCAAAAGTACATCATTCTGATTGAAGCTAAGGGCATACAAAGACTGTCTAACAGTACACTCACCATCTCCTTCCCGGAAACAGATGTAAATGTGGAAGGAGTTAGATCTGCCTGTTGGTTATCACTGACATCAACCCCACCAACTACAACATGATTGGCCCATGTAGAAGGTGGGCCATGGAGATCATAAAAGAAATTTACCGAATGTTCGTCCCTGCCACAATGGGTACACTTCCTTGTAGAGTTACTTTTTCCTTTGCCACGACCTCCCCCTGAGTCACGACCACCACCACGGCCAAATATGAAACCACCACGACCTCCTTGGGAGGCATGTCCTCCCCCTTTAGTACCACGTCCACTTCCTCTGGCTATCACAAATGCTGATCTGTCAGACTGTGTGGGATTCTCTATAGGTCCCAAAGAAATCCTACGAAGTCGTGCAAACACTTCCTCAAGTGTAGGAAGAGTAGAGCCCCCTAATATTTGGGCCCTAACTGGTTCATATTCTGATTTCAACCCCACTAAGAACCTAGTGACATCTAGTTGTTCCCTCTGTTGTTGCTGAACCTTAACATCTGGAGTGAGGGGATGATAGACATTGAGTTCATATCTGAGGTTCTTCATACTGGCATAGTACTCTTCTAGTGTTTTATTCCCTTGCTACAGATCAAAATACTCCTGATAGAGCTGATATACCCTTGTAGTATTATCCTGCCCAGAATACAACTTCTTGGCATGTTCCCATATGTCCTTAGCTGTATCTAAGAACATAAAGTTGGCACTTATTTTGGGTTCCGTACTATTCCATAACCATGTCATGATTTGGGCATCTTCCTGTTCCCAATCATCAAACCCTGAAGAGTCAGCTGGTGACTTATCTTCCTTCACATGCTTCACTTTCCTCTTTGCCTTGAGAAAAACTTCTACCGACTTGGCCCATGGAACATAGTTCTCACCATTAAGTTTAATTGAAGTCGTCTGTACACCCAGATAGTCAGAGGGAATCACCACACTAGGTTTCTGATCACTACAGCCATCTCCAGTTGCTGCCATGATGCTCTTCCAATGCTGCTTTTAATCTGAATTCCCAGTCACCAACTAATTACTGCTGTCAGGCAGGAGTTTGATGTTACAAAAACTACAACAGTCCCCAAACACAATGATAGGTACACAAACTTTTGTTCTTGTTCACACCACTACTGATTTCACAAAACCATGAATCACACTGACATTAATTCAGCACTTACTGACCACATACAAGCCCTCTTACAGCTACTCAACAGAGATTGTGCATCACAATCACCACCACACAGCCATAGCTGTCACACATGGTAGAGACCTGTCTGACCTTTTTCAGAGGGCACTACAATTCCAAAGAAAACTCAACTAGTGCCACTGCCAGTACCCCTTACACCATTCGGCCACCTGCAGTAACCTTTACACCATTCGGCCACTGTAAACACAGCCTGTTCTTGGACCTTTTTCCAAGAACCAAGGCAACAAACAACCTAGTTCTCTAGGTTCTGATCAGTCCTCGCAGATTTTTGAAGACTTTCAACCCAGAAATACCAACAGCACAAAAAAAGAGTTAACCAACCTTCTTTTGAGAGCTTCAGTCGACCATTCACTGCTGAAGTTGTTCTCTTGAAAAAAAAAGAGGTTCTGCGCAGAGAAAGAGAAACTGAGGTGTTCTCAGACCTAGGCCGAACCTGTATTCTCCATTGTCAGCCTAGAAAGAAGAAAAAGAAGAGGTCACGAACAGAAAGGAGCAGGTCACGAATCTGTGAGGAGATTAGAGGGCAACGTCCTGCTCTGATACCATGTTTTCTCTGTTGCTACAGTAGTCCGAACCAGTAGAAGAGGAGAAGAAGAAGAAGAAGAAGATGAAAGAACAGTCGAACATAATAGGTTAAACCCTATCAGTCGACCCTTAATATGGATTAGGCTCTAATTAGTAGTATAAAGACTAAACTGCCCCCACTTAAGTATGGGACAGGAAGTCTCTATTAAGACTGCCACATAAGCACATAACTTAACAGAAGTTAATTGACTAATCTACCCTTATTCGGCTAGCTCTAACAAGTTAGAATCAAGAAACTAATGTTGCTGTCAATTTTCTTTGAACTGTATTTATTTTTCTCTTTTTTTTTGTAGAGCTATTTTGTACTCTGGTGATCTCTCATCATTGGATTTGGTGCTCTTTTTTATTAATAAAATTTCCTTTTTTATTTATTAGCAAAAAAAAAAAATACTCTTTCCCTTTCAATTTACTCTTTCTATCTTTATTCTCTCTTCGCTTTTATTCTTCTACCTATTTCTATTTGCTTATTACTGATTTTAGTAGTTAGTATACACAAGTTGGTACTAAAACAAGCTTTTCTTCCTCTTCATGATTGAAGCCCATATCTAGGATTAGTAGGTTGTATGGAGAATTGAAAAGGCTGTTCAATGGTTCATATATCTCGTTTTTTTATAGATTTCCGAGATGTCTGGTGCAACTTTGATTCCTAGAGCTTGGTTACAGAAAATTTTGCCCATATATCAAGAAAAATCATAGGCAGAAAGGTTTGATTCAATTGGACACTTTTCATCAAACCTCATGTAGAGCTAAAGATTAAACTAAGATATTTCTAGAGGCATAAATCCAAGTTTCATTAGATTCTGTGAAGAATTGAGTGGACAACTCCCTATTTTTCTTTTTCTATTTTTGCTAAATTTGGTCCAGCTGAAAGTAATCAATTTTTTTTTTTTTTTTTTTTTTTTGTCTTTGATTTTCTCTTCCATGTGCTGTGTGATATTGAGAAGGATATATTTGAACTTTGTAAGTCCCTATGGAGCCATCAAATAGAGAAGCAAGAGGCCTATTTGGGACTGCTTTGGGTATTGCAGTTTGCAGGGAAGTGTTCAAATTCCTAGATAACAACTATGAAATTGGATGGGAGTAATCATTTTGAATGGGATAAGCTTGCTCTTATGTACAATGGAGGTCATGGAAAGCTTGGTCATCTTATAGGAGTTGATTTAGAGCCAGATACAATAGGCATGAAGCATGCTTGTTGATTACAAGAGAGGTTAGTGTTAATGCAACCCAATCTTAGCAAAAACTATGTGTATGAGAACTACAAAAGAAATATGGGATAGTGTATCTAAATCATAATTCTCAGGTATTGAATGTTGCTCAAGCCTACTAGCTTTGAAGTAAGGAAAATAATCTCAAACGGTAAGAGAAATTCCTTACTCTATTTTGAACTTTGAAACCTCTATGGAAAAAGATTGATCATCTTAAGATGATAGAGTGAGAGAGCCAAAGATGCTGCAACACATCGAAGGTTGATGGAATTATACCAAGAGTAAAGTTTTGGGGTTGTCCAGCTCCGCCTATGTATGATTATAGGTGCAAGTTGGGTGGGCTGGGCTGGGTTTAAACTCAATCCAGGCATAACCCTAAGAATTGTTCCTAAGGCGCGAGCCCAAATTGTGCCCAAGGTAACTGTCCAAGGCTTGGGATGGGCTTGGTTTGGTTAATCAACCAACATTAAAATTTGATATAAATGTATGCATATATGTATGGTTTACCAAAAAAGAGTATGCATATGTGCATATATGCATGCAAATGTATCTATATATGCATATATGTACATAGTCGGGCTGGGTTTGGGCTACCTAAGGGCTAGGTTAGGGCCCATCTCAAAAAATAAAAATGCTTGGACTTTTTGGGCCCAAACTCAGCCAGTGTAAAATTGTGGGTTAGGGTTGGGCCTGCCCAAGTTGCACCCTATGAATGATTGATGTATTGCATGGCTTATTTATTCCATTTGAGAGCATAGATTCTCAATCACTTGAAGAGTTGGTGTTTCAGACTTGTTAGTTTCTTAGGCATAGGCCTTCATTAGGGGATGTTTGTCATTTGTTTATTACTTGCAGCATGGCATGCTTCATTTGGACTCTCTTTCTTGCTCTATTTAGGAAATCATGGCATCATTCCTCACTGCTACAAAAGATCTTTGCCATGTCGCCATCTTTTGGTGGTAGCAGGAAAACCAAAATATATTGAAGTTACCGTCCTATTTCTAGATTGCTGGGGGATGTGAATAGAAAGGACTTGACACAGTTTTGAAGGGAAGCCTGGAATAAGAGGCATCTTTATGCTGATATTAGTTCAATCTTTTTGGATTGGATGCTTGTCCATGAAGAGTTTCAAAATGTGAGTCTTATATAATGCAGATTTTGCATCGTCTCTTTGAGAGACACTTTGTTTTTGTATCCAAGTATTTTGTCAATACTATGCTTTTTGTAAATTATTTTCTCCTTCAATTATTTGTACATACGAGTCCAGATCTCATCCCAACAAAAAATGTTCCAATACATTCCAACTTGATTTGTGTCCACACATTCCATAAATGGTGAGTCCCAGTCTTATGGTGATATGCAGACACAGATCATGTTGGGACAATTTTTGTTGGGAGGGGATCCCAACTATTCATAAATTGGTATGTTAGGACGAAGGATTAAAGTATCGATATCGAGTATCATATTGGACAACTTGGATACGAATACGGATATGCTTTGGAAATGCATGGATATGAACGAAAAATATGAAAATGCATGGATACACTAGGAAAATACATACAAATTTTGTAAATATAATAATATCATTAAATTTAAGATCAAAATAATCACAAATAGAATATAAATACATAGGAAATGTATATTTTAGTGATATATATGAAGAAATACATTATAATTAATATATCAGGATGCATATATATTATATAATTTTATTAATAATGCATCAATCAAGAGTCCAAGGCACTAAACATATGCACCTATTATATTTTAATTATTACATAAATTATTTTTATTGTACTTTTTTAATTTTTTAACATTAACAAAAAGTCAACTAAATATTAAATTCTCAAGTACAAATTAAAATACAAATTAATAATTTATAAAAATCTAATGTTAATTTAAAGTATATTAAATTTGTTAAAATTTATAATATACATATCATATAAAAATTCATAATTTTTAATTACTAATATAATTATTCCTTTATTAATATTTTATTTATATAATTTTTCTAATATGAAAAATAATTTTTTGAAATAAATTTAGATTAATAGATTTGTTAAATTCAATTTAATGTTATATTCTTAAATATTTTATAAATGATATTTTTCTTTTCTATAAATAATAAATATGTTGTTATTAATGTAAATTAAAATATTAATTAATGATTTGTAAAAATATATAAAATTTTAATATGCATATTGATGTAACTGGTTCTAGTCACGTACCAATTTTTGTGATGTATCAATTTCTTTGGTTAAGTGCCTTGTCATTTGGCCTGCTCCCAAGAGAGGATGGTGGAGCTCCTTAGTGGTGAGCTACTTGGTGACGAGCTCCCTGGTGGTGAGCTACCTGGTGACGAGCTCCCTGGTGGTGAGCTGCCTGGTGACGAGCTCCCTGGTGGTGAGCTGCCTGGTGACGAGCTCCCTGGTGGTGAGCTGCCTGGTGACGAGCTCCCTGGTGGTGAGCTGCCTGGTGACGAGCTCCCTGCTCCTAGGCGGCCTGTAACTCAGGGGATGGTGGAGCTCCCTGGTGTAGCGCAACCCGGCTGCCCTCTGCATGAGGTGATCTCTCCTTTGTAGGCGGCGGGAGCTGAGGGACTTGCGAGAACTCCATCTTTTCCTCCTCTTTGTAGGCGGCGGGAGCTGAGGGACTTGCGAGAACTCCATCTTTTCCTCCTCTTTGTAGGCGGCGGGGGCTGAGGAACCTGCGAGAACTGAATCAGAGGACTCGGGGGTATTTTCCCGGTGGGGACTCTCTGATGCCTAAGTTAGCATTCTGATTGTAGGGAGCTTGGAGAGAAATGAGAGAGCTAGAGAGCAGGGATTACCTCCATTTTTCCATTCCCCCTTTGTCTTTGGGGGTCGGAGTCTTGAGTCCTTATATAGCGGTGTCCAGTCAAATCAGGCGTAACCGCCTCTGTCAAGTCAGGCATAACCGCCTCTGTCTCTCTGCCGCAGCCGTTACTGCCAGAGCTGAGGTGGCGGGTGTAGGCAGTTGTTGCAGGGTACAGCTTTGCCAGGCAAGGGACAACTCTCAGGGCTGGTAGGCATGGTGCCGCCTGGCGAGAGACGTGGGCGCAGGTCTCCGGATTTGTCAGGTACGGTTGTCAGGCAGGAGATCTTCCTGCGATACGCCGAGCTGCCCCTAAGTGGCGAGCTACCTATGCTAAGCTTCCTGTAAGTGCCGAGCTCTTCGTAAGACGCCAGGCTGCCTGTGGAGTGGCCAGTTGCCTGTAAGTGGCGAGCTGCCTATGCTGAGCTGCCCCTAAGTGGCGAGCTACCTATGCCGAGCTGCCCCTAAGTGGTGAGCTACCTATGTCGAGCTGCCCCTAAGTGGTGAGCTACCTATGCCGAGCTGCCTGTAGGTACCGAGCTGCCCCTAAGTGACGAGCTCTTCGTAAGACGCCAGGCTACCTGTAAGTGCCGAGCTGCCCCTAAGTGGCGAGCTACCTAGTTGTCAAGAAGCTGCACTTAGTTGGCATGAGGTGCTAGGTGTCATATTTTCACTGGAGGGCCAAATCCGCCCTCATCACATGTCATTTGCAAATTTATAAATTTTATTATTCTATTCTTAATATTTTATTTGTATAATTTTCTTGATATTAAAAATCATCTTTTTATATAAACATGGATTTGATAGATACTTTATTGTAGTAGTTCATAAAGTACTGTTTTTGAATATTATTCTTTTGAAATTTTAGTTAGAATTGTTAAACATAAACATGTGCTTTTTGTTTAAATAGCATGTAGAGACAAAAGTTAATAAATTTTATTTTATTTATTATCACAAGAACAAAAGTGATTTAGTGGCTTAGAATCACATTTAAGGTGCAAGGTTTGGGCATGCTCTAGTGATCTAGTTCGAACCATCATGCCTACAGTTTTTTATAGAGAAACACTGTGTATCGATGCATAGCGGTTTGTATTGGTGTGTATCAGCCGATACAGTGTGATACAGGCACTGTGTATCGATGAGTAGCGGCTTGTATCGTTGCGTATCGGCTGGTACAGTGCAATACAGGCCAATATGCATCTGTATCGCTACGATACAGATGGCTCACGGGATACACTTCTGTTCGTAGTGTATCTCGTACTGCCATAGGCCAATACCGATACGATACACCCCGTATCGGGCGTATCTTGTCAATACTTAAATCCTTGGCTAGGGCAGATAACAAAACTCCCTTTTTTATATCCAAGTTTTTTTTCCTGACATTTCATGAATCTGGAGGATATTGCAGCCACACTCCCTCTGATCTGGTATATTGAAAAGTGAAAGAGCAGAAAATTTGAGTTGTCACATCCTTAATTGCAGAAATGTATTTTATAATAAAAATAAAGCACTTAAAATGCAACATCAGCATTATCTATGAAATAGGTCTCCAACAGACATTTCATAAACACTGGGTATTGTTGGTGATTATGGTGAAGTGCAATGCCAAAAAACGCAGCTATGCTATACACCCCCAAGGATTATAGGGTGATTTCTCCTACCTCAGGATAGTTTCTAGATTTTTTTCCCCTTTTTCTCTTGTTCTTATTAATTACTTTTTATCTTAAATCTATTATTGGAAAATAATGGGTCTCCTGTTGTTGCAGGCCAGCCATGCTCTTTTGAAGGAAATTGATGAGATAAACCAGCAGTTAATTGATACTGTAGTGGATGTTAGTGATGAGGATGTTGAACCAACTGCAGGAGTAGCTGTTGAAAGTGGTGAAGGAACTGTTGTTAAGTGCTCCTTCAGTGCTGTGGCGCTCAGTCCAAACGTGAAATCACAATATGCTTCAGCACAAATGGTAAGATTTGTAACTTCTAATCCTTGTCTGACCCTTTTTTAGTTTTACTCTTATCTGCTTGTTTTCACTTCTGTTTGCCCCTTTTGCAGTCTCCAATTTTGCCATTACGGTTGCTTGTTCCAACAAATTATCCAAATTGTTCCCCTATACTCTTGGACAGGTTACCAGTTGAATTGAGGTAAGCCAATGAAACACCTCATACTTATTTTTTATGTAGATTCAAGAGCTCCAAAATTGGATGCATGTCCTTCTGTTGGATCACTTTATCAATTGCTATTTGCTAATAAATCATATCCTTTCCTTCATCTGTTCACCAGCAATCTTCAAGGAATTTACTGTTATGACATGAAATTTTGTGTTTACATGCTTCTATAACAGTAAGGAAAATGATGATCTTTCACTAAAAGCAAAGTCAAGGTTTCGCATCTCACTTCGCAGCCTTTCACATCCCATGTCTCTTGGAGATATGGCAAAGACTTGGGATGTTTGCGCTCGTGCAGTAGTCTTGGAGTATGCTCAGAAGAGTGGAGGGAGGAGCTTCAGCTCAAGATATGGTACTTGGGAGAGCTGTGTTAATGCAACTTGACCATCTTGTACTACTACTATGATGTTACCAATTAATATTGTTTCAATGGAGTGTACAAAGGCAGAACTGCATTTCTGGAATAGATCATCTATGCCAGATTCATGGTTGCAGCCGTTGATGCCATGCTCTGAACAAGCCCCTCAGTGGTTGGCTACATTTGTTATCTGAGCTTTCAGCTGAAGGGAGTACAGTTCAACGCGAAATCCTAAGCTGTATTAGATGTGATTATAATGCTTATATGACTGAATTGGAGGTCGGCAGTTATGCATGCAAGGCATCCATCTTCTTTGTGTTGGTCATGCAAGGCATCCATCCCCGACTGGACCGAGTGTCACTTTATAGTTTGTATGTTTGTTATATGTTTGTATCCTCCCATTGAGCTTGTGTTCAGCTGTATAGTTTGCCAGTATCATATCTTTCAGTTGTAATGTGGGAGTCATGGTTGATGCTCTCTGGTGCTACTAGACAGTTCCTTGTTTGTTTGCCTTTATATTTGAGCGCTGTTTGGTTGCATGTAAAATGAATGACTACTAATTATTGAGAATGATATTCCCATCAAGGTTCAAAATATCCCAAATTCCCAACCACCGGTGCATATTGACCGATATACAGAATTTGTGTATTCAGATATCGGTACTTTGACCCTTGGTCCAATTTTTCACCTAGTCGTTTTCCAAACAGAGGCTGCACATCTATTTATATTTTCGATCACTTGGTATGTTTTTCGATTTTCTGGGGTTGGTTTTCATTTTAAAAAGTTAGGAGGTACCTATTGAATATCAACTTCTAAGGAAATTATTTGTTTCTCTGTTTTTAAAACCGACCCGGAGAACGAACCTGTCAGGGGTCTGGTTCCCGGGTCGAATGGGGTTGGTTCGTTTTGACAAAAAAAATAAAAAAAATTAAAAGAAATAAAAAATAAAAAATGGTCAAAACTGTTCAAACGGTTAACCACCCTGGTCAGTGGTTTGCTGACCAAAATCAACGGTTTTTGGGAAAAATTCGATTTTGGGGAAAATGAAATTGGTTCCTGGTTTTTTCAGTCCGACCGTTCGGTCCAGTCCGGGTTTGAAAACCATGATTTGTTTTGTTTGTTTATTGCGAGGTTTACAATATTGAGACAATATGTAGGTATATCATATCAATTTATTTAAGATGGGCATGTGCATGGTTAGACTGACGTAGGTGCTCGCCCTTCATTCCTCCTGTGCTAATCAGTATCATTTATCCAATCCGTGTTGGGGGATGTGAACCAGTGCTGGTTTATCATTTATCAATCCTTGTTGGGGGGATATGGAACCCTCTACAGGTTTATATGAGCTGATACTGAATAACAAACTTCTTGACCGTGGAATGATATGGCACTCTTTGAGCATATTTTTTTGAAAAAGATGGTAACTTTATTAAAGAAATAGAGGGTACATAAGACGATGTACACAGAAAATACAATTCAAGAGTTAAGTAGAAAGAGAATTATCATTAAACAAGACATTCCTGTGAGCACCAGCTTTTGCTAGACCATCCGCAGAGCTAGGGATCCAACCTAGCTTCGCATTTAGGTTGAGAAGGATATCCCTTGCTTCAGTCAAAAAATGAGTTAAAGCCCATGGCCCACAACCCACTGCCAGAGTCAGCAAGCCACCTGATTGTATTTGCTGAATTTCCTTTTATGGTGATGTTCTGAAAACCCAGATCTCTCGCAATCCTGATTCTAATTAGTGCTGCCATAATTTCAGCGTTTGTTGAAGAGGCTATCCCTATTGGTCCACTGAGAGCTCAAATAACTGTGCCATCTCTTTGAGCAGATTTCTCATCTCAATTTCAAGCTTTTCATTTTCAACCTAGATGCTTGTGGATAGACCTGTTCATTCAGGTCTAAGCCTGGCCTGACCATTGGGCCCAGATATTGTACCCGGGCATGGCTTGTAAATTGGGCAAAAAGATCTTTTTTGGTTTTGTTTTTTACTCAATAGAAAAAAAAAACTGATTTATTTATATTAAATGACCTTAGAACCCAAAAACGTTGAAATACCTCGGTATGACTTGAGAAAAGAGAAGAGTAACAAAGAAAAGAATATATTATACGTTTTTATTATTTAAAATATTATTGGGCTTGGGCTTGGGCTTAGGCCAGGCTTTTTTGAGAAATCCTGAGTCTAGCTTGAAAAATGTCAGGCCTAGTGTTTTGGGCCCAAGCCCGAGCCTGCATGGCTGTAATAATGTCCAAGTCCAACAAAGAAAAGGCCAGGCCGGGCCAGCTTGTCTGGCTACCCGGCCCATGAGTGGGTTTACTTTTGGGAGAGTTCTTTTCTTCAAAAAACACATTATTTTGATAGAAATCTGCGGACAATTCATTGGAGCTAAGAAGAGCAATGCACTTTTTTTCATTAGTGTTTCTGTTTTTTTCATTCATCTATGGCAACATGTATATGCATTTCTACCTAAGGTTTTTAAAATCAGATTGTACAGGAAACCGTTCTGGGTCCAGTTCCCGGGTCGAACAGTCTGACTGTCCGGTCCGAATGGATGGCCTGTTCTGACAAAAAAAAAATAAAAAAAAAAACAAAAATGGTCAAAAGCCGTTGTCTGGGTTGACAGTTCGACTGCCCGAGTCAGCGATTTGTTGACCAAATCAATAATTTTTGGGGGTAAAACAGAATGGATCAGGTGACTGGTTCGTAGTTTTTCTGATCTGGTCAATTTTGAAAGTACTGAGTTATACCAAGACATTGTTTCTTGACTGTATTAAAATTCTGCATCACACATACAGCATTGTATGAAACTTATATATGATTGATTTGACATAATAGATTTAACATGGAAATTATTTATTTAATTTAATATTAATTTCTTGATATGACTAATTTGACATTAATTAAACTTGTGTGGAAATTGTTTTCTCTCCAATTTTATGCTTTACATTAATTAAAATATCCAGAATTTAGCTTGTCAATATGATGAATATTACTTTTTTTTTTTTATGAGTTGTACTTGTATTTGAGTGCCAATGATAATCAAAACGGTATTCATCAAATACAATTCCAATAAAGGTTTTGCAAATTATTTCTGGTAAAACTGTTTCTGTTCTTCAATACGTTTACTTTGTGCATTCCCCCTTAAATCATCGGGGAAAATAATAAGAAAATAAATGATCAGAGAACAGTTAAATATAATAAATGATGATTGGATCTTTACACATTTTGGAATTCTTCTACACAAAAGATTTTGATTAGGTCTATTCAACCATCAGTTTATGGAGCAAGAATGGTTTTACCTATTTTTTTCTTTTGAATATTAAAAATTATAGTGCCATCTTTAAATATGGGTTCATCACTGTAGCAAGGGCGTTTATTTGAGAGACAAAATCGTGTCGAAGCTCTAATTCTGGATATTTTACACTTGGGCGTTGTTTGGTTGCAGTGCAAATTTGTAAATGTATGAAAGTGCAGAAAGGGTCGAGTATAATTATGTTTTGGTTTACTTTTGTTTCATATTTTTGGCTGTCTCTAATTTGTTTGTGAGAAGTAAAATGAAATGATTTCCACTTTAAATAAAAGGAAATGGAGGTAAGAGGAGGGTTATTTTTATAGGAGTAAGGTAGAACGTAAGATGATGGGAATGTGCCAATCAGCTGGTTGGTAAGGTCTCCTACTGGTCGTAGCTGAGATTTGAGATCGAATCCTGCCTGCACTTGGGTTGGGGATGGGCTACCCCCATTTTGTGTTAGCCCTTCAAAAGATAAAAAAAAAGGTAGAATGCAAGATGATGAGGTTCCCGCTTTTCATATGAGAAAGAATTCAGATAAGAGAAATGTAGTGAAAATTTTGTGGTGCTAATGAGTGCAAATGAGAAGAAGTACAAATTTTATATAACTTAGAGATGCAAACCTTAAATTCATAAGACTCATTTTGTAAGGAGTACAAATACAAATATATACAATACAAAACCATGGCAAAACTGAACTAGGTATAGATTTTGCACCCAGTAAAGATTTACACTGCATCCAATCACAGCCCTAGTATCAAATATCCATATTCCAGAATCGAACCAGAATGACAGTATCATACATCTGTATTCCATTAAATATGCCATTTGGCTAGTGATGGACCACCCATGAGAAAGCGTCTTAATGGTAGAGGATGAGACATGGACCCTATATTATGTGCTCTTCTAGTCTGCTTGTCTTGATCATCATCAATATGTGGACCACATATTCATCGATTGCTTGGTTGCTAGGGTTGTGTTTGGTATCATTGCTATCTCTATCACCTGAAAACGTTTTTGGGTTGATCAATATAAATTGATATACACTTGTTATTTGTGGATATTTATGGTTGAGATGGATATAATTTAAAAATGCATGTATGAGAGGCTATTTCTAGAAGCATCAATTGTTGTTTCTTGCTCAAAGGGGGTGAAGTCTATTGGAAAGTTGGGCTTACTGAAACTTGGAGGAGAAGCTCTGAGGCACATATGAAAACATTGTCTTTATAACGTTATTTGCCCCCACTCAGTTCCACTGACTTTGCTTTTGGGTTACAGGCAAATCCGTTTCTAGGGTACAACTGAACCTTGGCGAGAGTCTACAACCAACAAAGTTGAAGATTCTTCGAAAAAATCTTCTGTGAAATAGTAGCAAATTGAATAGTAGGGGTGCTCACGGTTCGGTGTGGGGCATTTTTCAGAACCGAACTAGTACTATCAGTTTTTGGTATACTGGTAACCGGAACTGAACTAAAACCAATCGGTTAATCGGTTGACCGGTTCGGTTAACCATTAGTTCATTTTGTCAGTTTTTTGGTTTTTTAATTTTTACAATATATATTATAAAAAGTATATAAATATATAATAAAAAATTATAAATATATATAAAATATTATATTTTAAATAGTAAATAATATATAATATATTATGAATATATATTTATATATATAATGCAAATTTATTAATTTATAATATATAAAAATATAATATATATATACTGGTCGGTTCGGTTAATCGCCAGTTTTCTATATTGGTTCACCAAAACCGAACTGATACCTTCGATTTTTTAAAAACACCAAACCAAACCAAATCGACCGGTTTGGTTAATTGATTTTTTGGTTCGATTTCGGTTGGTTCGGTTTTTCGATTTTTTTTGCTCACCCCTATTGAACAGAGAGACGAGTGATTTTCGAAAAGCTTGTGTGTGCATTTGCTTGATTCATGCTCCTTAAATAATTTTTGAAGAGGCATGGAGCATAGGAAGGTGCTAGTTTAGAAAATGCTCATTAAATGGTCACAATTTCAAATATTGTGATTGTTAAAAAGGTAGTTAACAGTTAATGATTGTTAATTTTGAATAGTGCCTCTTGATTACACCTGATCGAATCATGACCGTTGAAACGTCAACGGTTAGCCTCGCACCAAAAGTCAAACCCGTCATTCACGAGCAAAGTGTAAGCAAAGCCTCTAAAGCGCCTCATTGCGCTGCACACATGCGTGCATGTGTGTTGCATGGTAGCAAGCCTCCATACTCTCCTCTTTATTTCTAAGGAGTGTAAGTAAGCTCCTATTTAAAAAGTCAAAACAAGTTTTGTAATTTTCCAATGTGGAACAAGTTGAAAGTTGGTTTCAGTAAGAGAAAAACTATTTTCCAAGACTTGTGTGCAAGTGTGTTTTTCATGTAACTGATCAATCAAACCCCATTGGATTTAATCTCTAATGAGATTAAAATCCAACAATCCCTCACTTTGATTGATCAATTACATAGGTCTCTCTCAATTCAAACTAGTATGACATAGTTATGCATACAAAATGTGTTTTATAACTTAAAACTTCTATTAGTACAGATATCTCAGGGCCTTGCCAAAATTATTGATGGCAAGATCTTAAACCAATTACTTTCAAGATAGACCGGAGATACCCATATACATAAAAATGTTCAATCTCTGCAAGAGTTTCAAATTTTTGCTCAGCACTGTTATGGCCATGTGCTTCTTTCCTGGTTTCATGAACAATCCGAGAGCAAACCCAAGATCTCATGAGAAGCGGCACCACTTCTATGTTCATGTAAGTGAAATTCCACTATGTGTTTCGTTACTTACACATTTCAGAACTTCATTAAGAGTTTAATTCAACCTCTTATCATAATAGACAACACTGTTTATATTGCGATGGAAAATTTCTCAATGTTAGTGGTAACAGTCACATTACAGTAACTTGTTGTTACTAATTAAACCCAATACTGGTGTTTTCAGTTCAGGTCGGGTTATCATTATTGGTGACTAAGTAAAGGGTTTTAATCCCACGTATTCAAGTTTGGCTAACACTAGCCATCGAGTCATTATACATACACATATAGAGGGTATTCTTGTAATTTGGTCTAACTTCTAACCCCTAACCTTAAAGTATGTGATTTTTTCACTATTTTCTTTTGGCCTTTTCTTTTACTCTGGAGAAACGAAACCTTGAAACACATAAACCAATTTTCAACCCAAATTAATAATGGTTCTTGAGTTTTCAAAGAGTATCACAAAAATACTATTGAAAGACTATGAGATGGATTGGGTTGGTATTGAATTGAATCCGGGTTCAGAATATGCATAGTATTGAGTTGGGTTGGGTTAGGTTTGAGTGAAAGAATGGAAGGCTCAGGTTAGGGTTGAGTCAAAGTTGTGTCAATCTACCCAAGCCTATAGGGCTCAACTTATTGCCAACCTAACCCATGTCGTAGTCTTTCAATTGTATTTTTGTGATACATTTTAAAAACTCAAGAATTATTAATTTAAGTTGGAAATTGGTTTATGGGTTATTGGCTATTCTGCATTTTATTACGTATGGACTTTTTGAGAGAAAATGAAGTGGAAAGAGCCTATGACATTCTTAATTAGGGGTGATCATGTGCCAAGTTAAGCTATGGGCCTACTATAAAACTTTATTAATGTAATTATTTTAAATAAAATTTAAATTAATAAAAAATAGTTTTAAGATTAATGAATTTCTCATAGTAAAATTAATTTTATAAGAACACCGGCGTGTTCACTTGTGATAGGTAGCTTAGCCCGGTGCACACAATCTTGTCTTCAACTAATCCAGGTTCTGGATGGACGGAGAAGGGTAGAGAGATTTTAGGAGTACTTTTAGGTAATTGGAATGGGAAGACAAAAGGGTGATGACTTGGCAAATTGGGAGTGGTGGGAATGAGAAGGGAGAGAATTAAGGAGAACGCAAGAAGGGAGGTTGGGAGAAAGGAGAGGCCACGTGACATAGACAACCTTGCTTTGTATATATAGTATATGTTTGGCATCGATGCTGTAGATACAACACCATTGCTGCTGATGTATGGATTGGAAGCACCATTTTCTGAGTAAACAATGCCTTTTTTTTTGTTTAGAAAGGTTGCTGCTAGGTAGGATGTTTCCTAGAGCAACAACAATATTTTCTATTTGGTACCAATGCTCCAGGAAACATTTTCAGCACTGGTACCTATTATCTAGTGCCACATCATATCCTTGTCACTACCACCTCATGTCCCTATTGGCAGTAACAAGCTGCAGCTCCAGGAAACGCCGAATTCAACATTGCTCCAAACCATGCCTTCTCAATTTCCAAGGTGTGATTTAGAGCACCACTTTCTATGGAAAAATGGTTCCAAACAAATAGGCATTTCCTGAAGCACAGTTTTTTTCGACATAACGCTGATGTATCACCATTTTCTAGAACAACGGCAACGATGCCAAACAGACGCTAGTATAGATGGCTGATAGATATTTGGTCGATGAAGACTATAGCGCAAGTGTTTATGACAAACACTTAGAGAAGCCAACAGAATGGCAGATTGCTTGGCCAATACGGTCATTTTGTGGAACAAGTACCTACCATTACCAAGCTTACACCAAAGGTGAAATTCCTGTCCTCTTAGCATTATTTTGTCAAGTGACAGTGTTAGAATTTTTACTCTAGTTCTGAGAATATTCATAGGTAGTGTTTGGTATCATGGACAGGCATTATAGAGTTGTTGTGCTATTATAGGTAGGTGTCATTTAGGCGTTTTTCACTTAAACAAACCAAAACCCTGTTTAGTTGGTTGAACAAGTACAAATGTTTAATATTTTTCATTTTTGGATTATGTGAAATGATTTTTGAAGGAAACACCATTTGGATGTTTTTATTAGAGGGCACTGTGTGTGCATTTTGTCTTATTAGGCGCCTAATTATTTTTAATTTTTTATTCATGATAAATAAAATTTAACATTGTACTTTGTGCCTAATACATTTTTTTTTGTTTTCCAATGCATAAATCAAGTATAAAAACAAATTTTTAATTGTACAACACCTTATACCAAAAACCCTCATAATAAATTCTATTGTTTTCACCGTTGTTATAATTGTTAATTTGTTATTGTTGTATCCAATAGGGGTGAGCAAAAAGAATCGGAAAACTGAACAAAAAAATCGATTAATCAAATTAATTAATTTGGTTTTGGTTTGATATTCTTAAAAAGTCAATAGTTTTGATTCGGTTTCGATTAACTTTTTAAAAAAGTCGACGGTTAATCGAACCGACCAGTATATATACTAATATATTATATTATATAATTTATATATTATATTTTTTAAAATTGAATAAATGAATAGTCGAATATCCCTTTTCTAGTTTTCTTCCTCTATTCGAATTAATTTAATACCCTTTCCCAGTTCCCCTATCTCTCTCAGTTCTCAGTTCATAGTTTCTCATCTCTCTTCTTCTTCCCCAATGGGAAAAAGCCCAGACCGACCGATGGTCTCTGATTGGCCAACACCAACGGTCTCTCAGTAGTCAGTTCTCTCTCTCTCAGTCACTCTCTCTCATCTCTCTTCTTCTTTCCCAACAAGAAAAGCCCAGACCGACCAACGCCAACGGTCTCTCAGTAGTCAATTCTCTCTCTCTCTCTCTGTCACTTTCTCTCATCTCTCTTCTTCTTCCCCAACAGGAAAAAGCCCAAACCTAAAATATGGTTGCCACATTTAGTGCTTGTTCGCCAAGGCTTTTCCAAAGCGGCCTTTGGCTTTGCAAGGTGCCTACAATTAATGTTTCGTGAAAATGTGGAAAGCACAAATTTGTTGTCTTATTTCGGCAAAGAAAAATTAAAGAAAACAACTTTTAGTCGAAGCTTCTTTATGTGGCTTTTTTCAAAGCAGTTCAACCAAGGCTTCTGTCTTCCCAAACAGATCCTTAATTCTCAATTTAGGATGGCTTCTGGTATTTGTGACTTGTGTGGTTGGCTCCACCCAGTAGCCTATAAGTATAAGCAATGTTTGGTGAAAAATCCATTGAATCCAACCAAAATTTTGTTTTTCCATGAAGTTCCTTTTTTTAGTTTTTTTTTTTTGAGAAAAGGTAAGGTAAATTTTATTAGAAGCATAAAGCTCAATGAAACAACTCAATCAAGGCTTCACAGCCCTCCCAAATGGGCTCTTCTTTTAATGGCAGCTTTTGTCTTTGTGAGGTGGGTCTCGTTAGGACAGTATATAAGCAATGTTTGGTGAAAAATATGGAAAGCCCAAATTTGCTGTCTCAGAAAAAGGACTTCGCTTCTTATGATGGCTTCTCTATTAATGCAGCTCAGTGTAAAAGCATCTAATTAAACCAAAGCTTCGGCCCACCCAAACAGGCCTCAATTCTATGCAATAATTCATGTTTGGTTGGTGGCTATTTGAATCAAAATACAAGATTTGAATTTTTGTTAATTCAACTAATTCGTTTCACTGACCCATTTAAGCTTAGGATGCCAATTACTCATAAGAGCTTTAGAAACAAGAGTAGTAATCTGGGCCCCATCTTTTAGATGAACTGCACACTATTATATCAACCAACCCCCTTCACTGCCAAACTAGATTAGCTATGGTTGGGCCTTCTTATCCCTTTTCAGTTACCACATTTGAAATTGATTTTAGTGTGAAAAGAAAGACAACCAATTAAAGCCAAGTTGTTACTGGCTGAACTATAAATCTATATAAAGCTTACTAAAAATAACACCAACCTATTAATTCAGAACTTAATTTCAAATATGTACCTAAGTTTGGATCACCTGTAAATAAAACACGTTTCAACCCTCTACCAACATGATCTTATACCACACATCTCATATATGGCAGGCCCTACTTTTAACGTCGGATCCAGCAGTCTCATGGTGAGATGTACGGTGTTAGATCTAGTTGGCAGAGGATTGGAACATATTTTATTGGCAGAATATCTCAACTCAAAATGAAGTGTCTCTCTTCACTTGCTAATCAAATCTTGTATTAATGAACACAAATCATAACGTTTAAGGATTTTGAGATTTCATTCCACCTTTTTTAAACGCCTAACGGATTACATGGGCTTTTTCAATTTCTATTTTCCAATTAGGTGCTTGTAAAACAATACCTTGGCAACCTGCCCAAAGATAGAAAACCCTATTAAGAAACTTCTTTATTATGGGGAAGAAAAGAAAAGCTTACAAAATTCCTACTTGTAAGATTTGACATGTAAGCCTAGCATCAATGCAATATAGAATCTTTTATGTCTGAATGGTCAGACTTTATCAGGCTTTAAGGATTAAAATATTAATACGATACATCATTCTTCTCGGACTTAGGTATTGGCCATGTTGATATTTTAATAATTTCCATGCTTATTTAACCATAGAGCCTTAAGCTTACCATAGCTATTAAAGTTTTATAGATCAGATAGTTGAATTTTTAATGACCCAGAAATTGAATTGTTAATTAAGATCTGTAAATTAGATAGTTGAATTGGTTGATTTTTTTTGACTTATTATTTAATTTCTGCTTTTAGGGCCCTTCACATCACTTCCTTTGCTTTACACATGCAGAAATAAAATTTCAAAGATTGCTTTATAATAAAATAAAACGGACTAATGACAAACTATGTATATATATATATATATATATAAACATTGCAATTCAAAAATAATGAAAAGGAAACCCTAGCTACCATGAAAACAGTCATGCACAGGTAAAACAAATTAAAACAATAACAACAAGAATTAATCATATCAGAGCTTGAGAGATAAGTCAGGCTCTTGTGCTTCACTTGGGTGATTTTCCGAAGGAACACCTCTGGAATGATAATCACCACAGCCACCACCACCACCACCATCAACCGCTCTATTTGCTGCAATGTTCAAAGCTGGTATAGCCGAGGAATCTCCAAACAAGTTAATGGGAGCACCAGAATCAAACGTAGCCACTCCTGGCATTCTGAACCCATTATTGCCAGCCCAACAATCATCCATCCTCAGCCTAGACACTGCAGACTGAGCATTCACCATGGCAGCTGATCTTAACCCCCCACCACCGCCATGGCTGTAACGATATCCCTGAGTAGTAGAGGAGGACCATGGATGATAAGCCTTGTGAATCATAGGATGCAGCTGCACATGGCTGGATGCAGTAGGAGACGATCTATTCAGAGACCCATTGAGGTGAAGTGCTGATATGCTTGAATATGGGTGGTATCGTCCATATGGGTATCCCAGAGCAATTGCAGCTAGCCCCTGTTCTCTTTTCGCCATGGATCTCTCTCGTTTGTGGGCGTTCTGATGCCCACCCAATGCCTGTGAGCTATCAAACTTCCTCTTACAGTAAGTACAGTAGAAAGATTTCCTCTCTGCAGATTTCTTCAAGCGTGATTCCGGTGCGGCCTCCGGTGGCTGAGAGGAAGACCCCCCAGCCAAACAGTTCAGAAGATTGAGTTCCTGCTGCTTGGAGCTTTCACTCAACTCCTCATGTGTTAGTTTCAGATCAAACGAAACCCCAGATTCAGATATCACCTTTGGTGCCGGCTCCGCTGTTTCCCGGAGCTTTCCTTTGTTGTTTCTGTCTTCTGTGTCTTTGCATGGAGAAGACCCGGCTGAGCCTGCTGAAACGCTTGAGGTCTCTGAGAGACAGGCTTCTGCAACTGGTGCTTCCATGACAGACATGGTGAAGAGCTAATACTGTGTGTTGTTGATGAGACTGCAATTGTTATATAAAGCTTCAGTTTGAATTTATAGAGACGAAAGATATGTTTGGTATTTATGATGAGTGAATGCTGTATCTTCCATCAATAGAAGGATATCCTGGTATGCATGGCCTTATAATAGTAAACTACCATAGAAGAAAGCTTTTGGAGGTTTTCTGTCTTCTGAGAAGCTTTTCTGTGAATTTATTCCAGAAATATATCACAGTACCGACTTAGTACGTTACATTCATAACTCATACTTCTGTAAATGACTCAGCTAAGCTCTGTCCTATTTATATGATGAGTGAGAAGGATTGCTCCAGGAGATTATTTCCATCTTTGGTTCTTAACACGTGAGGCATAACATAATTTTATGGGATTTTCTCTATCAATGTAGATTCTGATTTCTGGTTAGTCCACCCAAGGTGTGTTTGGTTTGACAGAAGATAAGAGAGCAGCAGAAACTTGAGGGAATTTCTTCTGTTTCTTTTTGTTTTCTCTTTTTTTTTTATTTATTTTTATCAACTCAAACATGACCTTAATAATCAATGAGTCAACCCAACCGTGACGTTACAATATAGTCAAATAATTTCAAAAATTAATTACCTTCGCCTATCCAAACTTGACTCTGTAGTTCATCCGTTCCAATAGTCTAAATCATGGGCTTTGATTTTGCTGAGGAATTTCTTGAAATTACAATATACTTCCATTTCAAGTGAATGAAATCACAATATAACCGAAATTTGGACTAAAAATTTGAAATGAAAATTTGTTAAAACTTAAATGCAATGCAATGAGTAATAATTTTAATTAAAAATAAAAAGAGTAAAAGCCCATGAATGGTAAATTGTTTTCTGGTCCAAAAGGACACCCTATATTCCTCTCCCCATGTATCCTATATATATATATATTGGGAAATTGTCTAAAACTCACCATGAGTTTTTAGCATTTCTCTTAAACTCACCACAACTTTTCAAAACGTCTAAAACTCACCATGTCAGTAAGTTTTTATTTTCTAAAACTCACATTCCATTAGTGCATCATTAATGTTTCTTAACGGAGGTGTCCACGTCAGCATAAATAACAATTTTTATGACCAAATCACCCTTGAATGGCGAGTTAGAGGAAAAGGGTATTTTTCATTTTTCATTTTTTTACATTTTAGTGTTTTGTTATAATTTCTAATGTTTTTTATAATTTTTTTTTATATTTTCTATCTACAACCTATAAAATTTCCTGTATTTTTTGTTATTTATTTGCAATTTCTGTGTTTTTCTATACTTTTTGGTGTTTTTTCTACAGTTTTGTTTTTCAATTTCTATAGTTTCTATAAGTTTTTATTTTGTGTGCAATTTCTATAATTTTTTATATTTTTTTCAATTTCTGTGTTTTTATGTATTTTATATTTGAAAATATTATTTGAACTTTTCCTTTTTTTTCATATCTAAATATTAAAATATATGTATATATTTTATATATGTTTATATTTTGTATTTTTCTGTGAAGGTTAAAATGGTAATATATTAACAGTCGTTAGTCTTTTTAACGTCAAGTTAGTGACATGGTGAGTTTTAGACATTTTGAAATGTTGTGAGTTTAAGAGAAATGCTAAAAACTCATGGTGAGTTTTTGACAATTTCCCCCCTTTTTTTTTGTTACAGAGGATAGTTTTCTGTGCAAAAGATCTTGCCACAGTTATTATTGGCTACATAAACCACCGATACAAGGTGGGTTATAGCTAGGGCTACTGGGGAGTGGATGAATTAAAAATGTGGTAAATCCAGGGGTCTCCTACCAAGTATTAATTAGCTGGTTTGGATCAGCCACACACACCATCCATCACTTAAGTACGTCATGTGGCAATGCTCTAAGGGCCTATTTGGTTCATGGGAAGGGTCTGGAATCGGAATTGAAATGTCCCATTTTCATTCCCATTCCAACTATTGTATTAGGTGGAATCGAAATCCCTTTCCCATTTCTGGTGGAATGAATATTTCTCCATTTGAGGTAATGGTCATTCCTTTCCCCTTTCTTGAGAATAAAATCCCATTTTGATTACTGTTTGAACTAAACAAACTATAAAAATAGAGATTATTCTGATTCCAATTTTAATAGATTTTGATTCTGATTCTGATTTGAACCAAATGGGCCCTATTAATTTCCATTTCCTTCCATCTAGTAGAACGAAAAATCAATTATGTTCTGAAATTAAAAAGCTTCTGTTTTTCTACTTTTGATATTACATAGATTAGTGGGGACTCGGTGGTGGGGACAGACAGTAAAAATTTCATCAGTCAATCAATAAATCACCACTATGTTTATTTCTCGAGTCTTAGGGTCTAGAGTTTAGGATCTTATTAATTACTTAATGAGTAAGAACCACAATTATACTCTTCATTTCCTTTCTTAATTTCATAATCAAGTTGTGGCTAGATGCAATGGATTTGATGCTCAGATGATTTATGGAGGTAGTCTCCTATTGAATTGTCCCTTATACATTCATAATAATACAGGGAAATTATCAGTTTATAACTAGCCCAAATTACTTTATTGATTTCCTTCTCAAAATAAGGGATGAATGGTGTAATTACAATTACTTGATTACCTTGATTTTTGCATCACGGATCTTCGATTTCTAAGCCACTTTGAATGAAAGAAAAAAGAAAACAAGGGGTTCAACATACCGTTTAACCTTCCTAAGGAGTTATCTAACTCCTTAATTCATCCTTTCTAATTAGAACCCTTAGCTGTACCAACTGAGTTCAAATCAACCCCCCATAAGATAGTTTCCTATAGCGTTCCACAGCACATCCCCACCATGTATTAGAAAAGTACCAGAAAATGATGAGGCATCATCATGAGATGTTTCTAATATACGGGGGGATGTACTGTGGGACGTTGTGAGAAACTATCTTATGGGGGGACTGATTTCAACTCGTATCAACTCTTTCTTGCGTGTACAAAAACATAGACAAGCTTAACAGGAAACAAGTTAGATAGCAACAAACATAGTTATTGGGAATTCTTGAGGAATTTCCCCCCCAAAAAAAGTTCTAACTTTTCTTGATAAGGCAACAAGCCATCCTTCTAGTTTGATATTTTAATTAGTAGAAAAAAAAGTATCACTATTATCTTAATTAACATCCTTAGAATTTCTATAAGATCAACTCACATGGTCTCTAAGGTAATATATATAATATCATGACTATGATTAGATTGGCATAATTAATGTTGTTACTTGTTAATATATTATATTGTTGTTAATTGTAAAAATATTAACTAATAATGCTTTATCTAGTTTAAGAGTTTTATATGGTCAAGACTTGCAGGTTTCCATTTGTTTCTTGTCATTAGTGTGTTTCTTTCTAAGTTCCCAAAATCATATATTATTGCTTTTTAACGAATTTTGATTGCCTTTCTTAAATATATAATTAAATATAATTTAATATAAATTAATTTTAAATGATAAAGGTAGAAACTGCAATTTTTCTTGATCCAAATAGTGGAAATGAAGTGGGAAACTAAAAATGCAACTCCCCAAACTGGAGGAAGAAAATAATAACTACACCTAAAATATATATGAGAGGGTTCTGAACTTTCGTTTTTCCTTTTATTTTTTTCCTTTTGTTTAATGATGGAAAAAGAATAAAAATAGGTGATACATTCATTCATGGAAGGGAAGTTCTTTTAAGGATTCTTGGTTTAAACTAGTTAAGTCAAATACATAACACTTACTATATATGATCTAGTGAAAAAGTCATTTGTCCAAGACTTTTATTGAAAGAAAACAAAAATAAAACTTTCAATTATAGCAAAAACACTGGTTAACAGACAGAGTCATATCTTAATTAATTACTAAAAAGAAATTGCAGGTGTTATGTGCATAGTCCAGCTCTTTTTCACAGATGCAAAAACAATCTTGGTATCTTTTTTCTTTCCTAGAACAACCTTGTTATTACAAGAAGAGAGCATACATTTAACGAGTTCACATCTGTGCCCCACAACGTTCCACAGCACATCCCCGCTGTGTATTAGAAATATCTCCCGATGATAGTACCAGTCTCGATGAGATGTTCTCAATACATGATAGGGATGTGCTATGGGACACTGTGAGGCACCCCTTGTGGGGTGCAGATGTGAACTCATATTTAATGCGCAATAAATATTTTACACTTTGAACAGCGAGTAATGAACCTTCTTCTACTGTGGAAGTTGACTTTTCATATTTTTACCAATTTAAGCAATTGAAAACAATGGAAAACTTCTTTATTGAATTACAATCAAACCTTTTATTTGAATCTTCAAATGGTGCTTCAATGTAAACTTTGAGGAACCAATTTAAGCAATAAGCATTACACTAGGCCTTTGACATTGTAAATCTCAAATAATGGAGAATGAAATATATGAATGCACTGTACATTATCTAAACTGATTTAGACTATATAACCAAGAATTTTATAGAGTGGGTAAACTATTGAATGGTGAAGTGGATAAAAAAGAACCTAAACTATTGAATGGTGAAGTGGATCAAAAAGAGAAGAAAAAGTTATTAGACTATATATATATATTTATTTATTTATTAATATGGAAAATACAGATCAAGAATACCATTCACAAATTAAGTTATATGTTTATATAAAAATTATTTTAGAAAAAAAATTATTATTTTCAGTAAAACATGAAGACTTTTCATTTTTAGACCAATTGAAAAAAAAAAATTTTGAAAGAATTTACTAACAGTGGATCTCCTTGTACAGCTTACACGCCCTTATCCTGCAAGAAGTATCCTAATCTAATTTGTCATTATTATTATTACTTAGAAACCAACTAAATCTCTAATAAAAGGAAAATCCTATTTAAAGTGAAATTCAGAAATCCAGTTATGATGCTAAATCGATAATCGGTGCCAACTTGGTAAATGCATACTAAGATACTAAGATGGGTTGATGGCATCATCCCTACTTTTTTACATGTTTTTTTTTTTGAATGGTCCTATTTTTCATATAACTTGTTAGATTCCTCCTATACTTACTTACATCATAGGACTATTATTCCAATTGAACAACTGATTAAGGTATTTCCATACTTGGTCGTTTTTATTTTTGACAGTATGATTAATCACCAACACTTGGAGATAATTAATTTCATTAGATTCATATACTCATGCACCAACCAATTTGCTTAGAAAAGAATATTGTCATGCATCTTGATTCAAATGATCAAACTCTTTCATTTTTGAGATCAATATTTAATAAACAACATATACTCCCACTTGATATATTCACACATTCTCCTCTAGTGATGCACACAGTTCAATCCTCTAGTAGTGCTTTTGTCCAACCACAAAACCCCTATGTCTTGCAAATTAAATGAACATTGCTTGATTATGTCACAAAAAGAAACATTAATTATACAATTAAGAGTTAGTATAAGTAAAGGAAGAAAGTTCAAAAGGATCTTTTGCTCTAACAACCTTTAAATTTCGCAAAAAATTACTTTAGACCCTAAAAAATTAATGGGAAAATTCCACTTTAGCATCCTGAACTTTGAGGTAGTGCTAAGTTAGTATCCAAACTTTCAAATGTGTCACTGCAATACCTAAACTTTCAAAAAGTGTCAAATTGGTCCCTACCGTTAATCGATCGTTAGTTATCTGTTGAAAATATCAAAACTACCCTTCAAAAGAAGACATTATTCATTGTCTTCTACCTTAAGATTGAACCGATTGAAGTGTTTGAGATTCTAAACTAATGAAGCCATTGTCTTCTATCTATAGATTTGAAAAACATTCTTGTCTAGTTATTTCTTTGCTTTCAGTTATTGTTTCCCTCTATCATATTTCATATTTTTTTCTCTCTTTTTCTTTGAAGATAATCGGTTCAATTTCAAGGTAGAAGACAATGAACAATGTCTTCTTTTGAAGGGTAGTTTTGACATTTTCAATAGATAACTGGCGATCGGTTAACAGCATGGACCAACTTGACATTTTTTGAAAGTTTAGGTACTACAGTAACACGTTTGAAAGTTCGGGTACTAATTTGACATTACACCCAAAGTTTATGGTACTAAAGTAGAATTTTCCAAAAATTAAAAAGGGCCACCCTTGAATTATGTTGGAAAGGACACTTTAAGGCAAAAATAGATGACATTAGAAACATTGTTGATAGATCTGTTAGGCAAAGAATAAAATAATAAAAAGATGCTTATGTGGCATTGCTCAAGTTTGAAAAGGCCACTTTTGACCCTAAAGTTTGAAAAGACCACTTTAATAAAGTTAATTAAGTAAATTAAATAAATTACTCTAATTAAGATAATATTAAGCCAACTATGTAAATTAAGCAATTGAATACATAAATTAAATTAATTAAAAATTAAGTTAAGTGGTTGTTAACTTACTATTAATTAATCTAATTTAGTGTTTAAATAATAATTTATTCTTAATTGTTGTTAATTTTTTACTATTAAATAATTATTGTTAATTTAATGACTTTAATTTGAGAAAATCCTTGAAGTAATTTACTTCAAAGTTAATGAAATCTATTTTTTTTTATTAATAGATTTTTTACCATCTGAAGTGGTATTTTTTATTTTATTCATTGTCTAATAGATTTGTCAATGACGTTTCCAACATTGCTGTTTTTGCCTTAAAATTGGCCTTTCCATCACAATTCAAGGGTGAAAATGACAATTTTGATTCTTTAAGGTCTAAAGTAGTTCCTTTTGCAAAGTTGAAGGGTTGTTAAAGCCAAAAATCCAAGTTAAAAATGTTACTAAAATGATTCTAACCCTTTTGATCATCTCAAACCCCTGAAACCAAAAAATGATTTAGAGATTCACAATATGAAAATTAGCATCAATTGTATTTCAAATGTTATCTTAATTAATAATTTAATACCCACTCTTTGAGTGCCCTCATCTTGTTAGATATTACCTTTTAAGACCCTCCAACTAAACACATATCTTGCATTAGAAATTTGTTCCAAACCAAACTCTTCCATACATTCTGATCAAATGTGTTCCACACCATATGAGTTTATCAGCTTTGTTAGAAGGGGTGTATCTGACCATTTCATATAGTTTATTTCATATATATCATCATCCAATATATAAGCTATATAGGCAGTAATTTCCATTATTCACGTATGTCAGATAAAATATCTTTGGTCTTCAGGTTTCTATGTCCATGTCAATGTTATTGATACTAACTTGGTATCTAACAAAAAAAAAAAAATCTAAACAATATTTATCTAACAAAAAAACAACCCTCTTTTTCCCACATGCAATTTCGATGTGTAAAGGGTAGCCCAGTGTAAAGGTTCCCATTAATGCGGGGTCTGGGGAGGGGACATATGTACACAGCCTTACGGCCTCTGTATATACAGAGAGGCTGTTTCCAAGATTTGAATGCTGGTCACCCCAGCATATGAACTCCTCAATAATGAGACAGAGACGGATGGGCCAAAAAAGAAAATCACACCCCCCAAAGATAAATTTTTTTCTCTCGCTAGCAGTAAGGGATAAACTTCCATCTAAAGAGAGACTCAACAGGAAGGGTTTTAAATTTGATCCTAACTGCAAGTTGTGTGGAAAAAACGGAGTTCAAATCAGCCCCCCACAAGGCTGCACCCCACAACGTCCCACAACACATCCCCACCGTGTATTGAGAATATCTCCAGATGATGACATCATTATTTTAGGTACTATCACCGGGAAATGTTTCCAATACACTCGTGGGGTGCAGTCTTGTGGGGGGCTGATTTGATCTCGAAAAAACGAGGATGTAGCTCACATCCTAGTTAACTGCCCAGTGGCCTCGCAAACTTGGAGGCTAATTGGGAATTACATTCCCACCCCAACAAGATTGAATCCCTGCAACCTTAAAGAATGGTGGGATGGGATCCTCAATAGTGAGCCAGACTGGTGCATGGAGCACTATTGGTAAAAAAAAGGATACATGCTATGGCACTTATGAAAGGAAAGAAATGAGAGAATTTTCAAGAAAACAAACTTGAGCCCTCTAGAATTAGTTAATAAAGCCTTACAAAATTGCAAAGATTTCATACAAGCCCAGCTAACCCTAGGCCCAAACCCAATTGAGAGAAAGGAGAAGAGGAGGACTGGATAAAGTGGATATCACCAAAGATAGGGGAAATCAAGATAAATTGCATGCATCAAAAAAGGATAATAACAGATGTGCCTACGGATGTATAGCGAGAAACCACCTTAGAGAGGCCATCATATGTAAGGTAGGTTCCATTGGGTCCTCTTCTATCAATGTAGCAGAAATTAGGGCAGCCCTTGAAGCTCTAAACTAGTCGAATTTCTTCAGCAGAATGGGATCATCATTGAAGGAGAATCAAAAGTGACTATTGTGGCCCTAAAAGAAGCAGAGGATCCTTCTTGGAGATGCAAGACCATGCTAGAGGAGTGCAAGAGAATAGCAATGCAATCAGGACGTAATTTCAGATATCAGCACATCCATTGTGAGGGAAACCAGGTGGCAGATTGGCTGGCCAATGAGGGGCACTATCACGACGTGCATGGGACTACGTCGACTCCATGCGGGACCTAACTAACCCTAATCAGGTCCAACTTTTCTTATTCTCTAAACTAAAGGGCTAGATGAATTCAGTTGTATCATTATTATATGTAAATGGACATGGTTATCTTTATAAAAGTTTTGCCCAATTTAAAATTGTTGACATACATATTCTCAAAGAACTATTCAACCTAAAAGCTTAAACTGTTAAGTGAGGTCATTGAATAAGTTTTCTTCTCTAACACATACAGTACTGATGACATAAATACATATTTATATAATACTTATACATACAAATATGAAGTTAAATCAGGTTCGCGCTTATGACCCTAACTCTAACCCAAAATTCAAACCAAATCAAACCAACCCAATGACATTTTGGGTTGGGCCACCTATGTTGCAGTCACTAATTCCCAGTTTCTAAAAAAATGTCAATAAAATAATCACTTGTCAGGAAATATAAAAATCAAACATGAAAACCCCTAATGATAATAAGAACATAGCTCAGAAATATTTAGATATGGGTAGAATCCATTAACTCACAATTTAACATAAAATGTGATGAGGGCAGATTTGGCCCTCCAGTGAAGTTGCGACACGTGGCACCCCGTGACAACTAGGCAAGTCCCCAGGCAACAACTTACCAAGTTGCCCCCCCCCCCGGGCACCGGTCTGGCTGGTCTGGCACGGCCTGCGCGTGACCTGGCACGGCCTGCGCGCGACCTGTGCGAACTGCGCGCAAACTGCGCGACCTCGCGCGAACTGCGCGCAAACTGCGCGACCTCGCGCGAACTGCGCGACCTGGCTGGATGAGCCTGCCACATGCGCCGACCTGGCAATCTGGCCCGGACGCAGGCGCCGACCTGGCGATCTAGCACGGACACAGGTGCCGACCTGACAACAAGACCCGGACACAGGCGCCGACCTGCTGACCTGACCCGGACACAGGCGCCGACCTGGCAACCTGGCCCGGACACCGACCCGCCGACTGACACAGGCGCCGACCTGGCGATCTGGCCTGGACACAGGCGCCGACCTGACAACATGACCCGGACACAGGCGCCGACCTGATGACCAGACCCTGACACAGGCGCCGACCTGGCAACCTGGCCCGGACACCAACCCGCTGACTGACACAGGCGCCGGCCTGGCAACCCGGCCCGAACACCGACCCGTCGATTGACAGGCGCCGACCTGACAACCTCGAGGAGTTCATCACCGTACCCCGGTTCTGACGGGATATGACGTTTTACCATTTGAAGGCTTTTTACCCACCTAACCCGCGAGGGCACCACTATATAAGGACTCCGACCCCCAAAGCCAACGGAGGAGGAAAAAGGGTATGGTAACCCCCGCTCTCTAGCTCTCTCATTTCTCTCCAAGCCCTCTGTAATCAGAATGCTAACTTAGGCATCGGAGAGTCCCCGCCGGGAAAATACCCCCGGGTCCTCTGATTCAATTCCCGCAGGTCCCTCAGCTCCCGCTGTCTACAAAGGAGAGAAAATCACCTCACGCAGGGGGTAGTCGGGTAGCGCTGCACCAAGGAGCTCCACCATCCTCTGAGTTGCAGACCGCCTAGGAGCAAGTCAAGTGACGAGTTCGCCACCAGGCAGTTCGCCATCAGGCAGTTCGCCACCAGGCAGTTCGCCATCAGGCAGTTCGCCATCAGGTAGTTCATCACCAGGCAGTTCGCCATCGGGCAGTTCGCCACCAGGTAGCACTGCCGGGCAGTTCGCCACCAGGCAGTTCGCCATCAGGCAGTTCGTCACCAGGCAGTTCGCCATCAGGCAGTTCGCCACCAGGGAGCACTGCCGGGCAGTTCGCCATCAGGCAGTTCGTCACCAGGCAGTTCACCATCAGGCAGTTCTCCACCAGGCAGTTCGCCATCAGGTAGTTCGCCACCGGGCAGTTCGCCACCGGGCAGTTCGCCACCGGGCAGTTCGCCACCAGGCAGTTCACCACTGGGCAGTTCGCCACCAGGCAGTTCGCCATTAGGCAGTTCGCCACCAGGAAGCATCACCAAGCAGTTCGCCACCAGGCAGTTCGCCACCAGGCAGTTCTCCCCCGGGAAATTCGCCACCAAGTAGCTCATCACCAAGGCACGTCACCACCAGGTCAAACACGAGGTACTTAGCCAAAAAATTTTACACATCCCAAAAAATGGTACGTGACCAAAAACGGTTACATCAAAATGTTTCATGCATCTGACTGTTGAAGCAATTGAATTGCACAGTATAATCTAATACGAATCCCCAGTGGAAATACCAAGGCTTTTATTATACTTTAGGTTCATACAGAAGAAACAGTAAACCGGATAATTTACAACAATGCCATCACTGACCATTTTAAACACATCCCCAATAAAAACGGATGCACAATGTAGCGCACGCCCATGCAGAAATACAAAGAATATCTCCAACTTAGTAAATTCTCTCAGCTGTAGAGACCGGCCGTAAGAAGACAACAATGACTGTAATGTTATCTTTGCTTCCACGCTCAGCAGCTTCAGTTGCTAACCTCTTTGAACACATTCCTGGCTCTTTAACAGTGTCTCTGATTATTGACACGACATCCTCATTGCTCATCACATCCCAAAGCCCATCACTAGCCATTACCTGATTATACCAACCACACAAATATCAAATTGCTTATAGAACATGTGCGGCTCTTTCAAAAGCCTCTAATAAATTATTTGCTATAGCTTTGGAATTTTAGAGTATTCTGGTTAACCTGGCTGGCTATTATTAATTATATCATATGAAAACTAGGACACTCTCTCCCTTTAAGGTTATGACTCATGAGGATGGAACAGAATGACAAAATTGAACAATTTAAAACATGGGTTGAGTTAATGATGCATCTAAAAAAAAACTGAGTAGGCAGGTAGATATTTTCATAAAGGTAATCTGATTTTTTGGATCAGTCACTAGAATGCCACAAATCTTGCTGGCTCCACAAAATTCACCAAGATAGCATACATGGATGGATATGTACGCATGTACACACAACCTAATTTGATCATGTAAAATTAACTCTGAAGCAACCCATTTAATGACTAAAAGTGCCAAAGGAAAGCAACTAAATTTTGTTCAATAGTGACCAGTTAATTAAGCATCCAACATCCATCATTTTGTTAGGTTGGCGTGCTATAGTGGTTATCAGGCATGACTAGAAGTCATTTGGGCTTCCCCTGCAGGTTTGGATTCTGCCAGCAAATTCTTTCAGGCACTAAACAGAACAGAATGGCAAAGCAGGGTTCTTGTAGCCGACCCCATTTAGTTGGGAGTCTTGGGACATGGCTTATATGAAGATTGATTTTGTTGTAGAGTTGCTTGGCTTCTTACAGGTTTTGTGACATGGTCACAAACAGAAAGCACAATTAAATACTGTCCTAGAAGTTCTTTCAGATAATTGGGAACAATCAATATATATGTAGAAATAACTCTAAGCTAGTTCAGACTAGAACATAAATTACGAAATGCAATTACACTTTGCTCGATTACAATCAGGAAACAGAAGCTTGCCATTTTTCCATAAAACTGTCCATCTTCTAATATAATTTTGTTAAGTACCTAGGTAGAACCAACAAGAACTTAAGACTAGCAAAGAGAACTTCAAGTGATGGACGAAAAGACAGTTTTTTTTTCATAAATTGGTCATTACAGGTTCTTCCAGAAAATTTCAAATTTATTGATTAGAATTATATGCACTTAAAAGTATGCACCATTTATTCAGTGAGAATAAAGATTCGTTTAATTGGCAGTTAATAGTCCTTACCAGGTATTCATCTTCAGGTGACAAATTAATTTTGGTTATCTCAGGCTCTGCAGTAACAGCAGGCTTCAAATCATCATCACCAATTGAGCGTGTAACCTGTTAAAAGTGAAACACTAACACTATGAGAAAATATAATATGATTAAAACAAACCACTGGTAATTAATTTTGAAAGATCTGAAACTAAAGGGGCAACTGGACATAGCACACTAAAACTGGCCTTAGGTTATTTTCTTTAGAAAATAAAAGCAGTGGATCCTTGTTTTTCCACAAGGGGGAAATAGAGAAAAAAAGAATACCTTCTCAGACAGAATTTAATATAGAACACCGTGGAGAAGGATTGTATGTGCTCCAAGAAATGGAGTTTTAATTTCTTTATCTATATGTTATAAATAATTTGTCTCTCTGTCAAGGCCTGTCAAAGGGCTGGATAGACAGGCCTCTTGGTAACCACCCAGTAGAGGGCTTACACCACCACATGAGCCATAAAATTCTAAGTATAGTGACAGTGATCAAACCAAAGAGAAAAAGTCAGATTGGAGCCTCTTTTGACTTGTTTTCGGTAAAACAAGTCCAGAAGAAAATAAAATTAAAAAAAAAAGAAAGGAGAAGTAAAAGAAGAATTGCAGCCTTTTTATAACAGTTCACAGCTTCCAAGGTGCTCTGATACCATGATACAATCCTTGACTTTCAGACCTGAGAGTAGAAAAGAATGAAAGAAGCAAGGGAGAGAAGAAGAGAAGAAGAATAAAGAAGGCCCATGGGGTAAAAAACCATCACCTACTCTGTCCCAGTCAGCTGCTTTACATAGCTTTCTAAATATGTTACAGTCACTCTTATGCCCCCATTAAGTATGGGACACCCTACTTAACACAGGAATCAATTACTCTTATGCCCCCATTTAAGTACAAGTGACTCTTAAGTTGGTACATAACAGGAATCAATAAGCTCCAAATTTTGTGCAAGTTTTATATTTTACTAAAAAAAATATTGTGCAAGTTTCTGCAGTCCTTATCAAACTTAAGTAAGCATACACTTTTTCCTGTCAAGCAAACACATCATTTTTAGAAATTTAATGATCAAGCAAAAAAGGATTACTTACGTTGAAAAGGCAAAACAGGATTCATGTAGCCAACCCCATATAGTTGGGAGAAGGCTTGGATGATGATGATGATGAAACAATGATCAAGCAAAACTTACATAGAAGAAAAGGAATCAGGGAACACCTTTGGTTAACTATTTTACAAAAAAAAATGGTACCACTCAATGTTGGTCTCGGCCATCTGGGACTTGAGCCTACCAAGATATTATATATTTATACCCAATGGCAAATTCTATGGATACAGTTGACATGGTATATTCCACAAAGGTAGAGATAAAAACCTGCAGAGCAGCTGGACCAACTCTCCATGTATCCACTTGCCATTTGACTTGCCCCCCAGCACTGATGACACGTTCTCTCTCCTCAAGACTGCTTGCAATGTGATCCTATTTTAAAAAGTTATCCAGTTCACCCACAGAATAGTTCAAAATTTAGAGCTTAGTCATGCTATACAAAATATACAAGTAAAGAGTCACTTGTACACTGTTGAAATTGAAATGTGATGGAAGCACCCTATTTTGTAAATTTTGTATAAAGCTTGTATATTTTGTATAAAGCGCAATTGAAATGGGGCTGCAATTTCACATTGCAAGCTTTGTATATTTTGTAAATTTTGTACAAGTTTTGGTTGGTAAACTAGGTTTACTTGCACAAGTAAAGATTGGCTGTGCAAGTTTTATACAAAATATACAAGTAAAGAGTCACTTGTACAAGTTTTATATTAAATCGATAAACATCTTCCAAGAGGTAAAAAAACCTAGGGTCTAGGGCTGAGGGTGGCATGTCCCCCCCCCCCCCCCCCCCCCCCCCCTCCTGCCACCACACACACAAAAAAAAAAAAAAGAAAAAGAAAAAAGATTATGTGAGTTTTGTTACTATTGTACAATGTGGAAGCCAAAATTTTAAATATACATATGACCCCCCAATACTTAACAAAGCTCATTAATTTTTTTAACGTAAGGTATATTCATTAAATAAAAAAAGCCCCATGTACACCAAAAAAGTCCTTTAATTTACAAAAAAGAGTATCACTATCAAAAAAGTATCATTAAACTTGTCTTTGAATAGCCTACAAACCCCAACCTAAGACAAAACTCTCCCCTATAGCTTTCAGGTTTCAGCTTATCTTTGGATTAAAAATTTGTTTTAAAAGATTCTTAAATTTCTTTCTGACCAAAACGTCCACATCATATCAAGAACAGCAGTCTTCCGCACAATAGAACCTTCTTTGCTCAACCCCTTCAGCTGCCAGCTCCTGAGAAGATTGATTACAGATTCTAGATTACAGTTATGCCAAACAACGTTTTCACCCAAACCCATAGCACCTCTGAAGTCTCAAATGAATAAACAAATGATCAACTATCTCATGGGAATTATTGCACTTAATGCAAGTTTCATCCGTCAAATGCACTCCCCTAACCCTTCTTATCAAAGTTACCTTAGTTAAGCACCTTATAAGAACTGCAGTCCAAACCAGGAAGGACACATTGGTAGGAAGTGGGAACAGTGGTGGTCCAAACAACAGAAGCTGGAAGCTGGAAAGAAATTAGGATTCAATCCTGATCACCTTCTTTTACATTGCTCAGAAACAAGGAAAATTTGGTGCTTCTTCCTAAACCTAGTAGGATACAGCTGGGTCTTTCCTGAACATATTGAAGACCTCCTTTGGCAATGGCAAGGAAGAGGCCTTGGAAAAGGGGGAATAGTGTATTGGCGCATTGTGGTTCAAGAAGTTTTGTGGGGGGTATGGGAGGAGAGAAACCACCGAATCTTCAACAATAAAGCTAAAACTATGGGCGAACTGTTACCTCATATTTTTCACTTGTGCAACATTTGGGTGCTGAGCTCAGAGGAGCTCAAAGGTGTTCCCTTGAATGATCTTCAGAGAAGCATGGTGGATATCTTGCTTTCTTCTCCAACTTCTCTAAAAGCAACAAACATTCCTCAGCCAAGCTTAGAAGAGGAGGTGACCCTGAACTTTGATGGAAGCGCCCTTGGGAGCCCTGGTTTAGCTGGGATTGGGGGTGTGTTTAAGGGAAGGGATGGGAATTTACTGTGGGCTTACAGCGGTCCAATCGGGATGGCAGACCTCACAAAGGCTGAAGTGTTAGCAGTGCTAACTGGACTCCAGATTGCAAGAGACCTTGGCTTGTCTTCCCTTGTCATCAAAGGAGATTCGAGAAACACCATTGGATGGCTTGGAGAGAAGAATGGAGGGCCATGGAGGCTTGCTCATTATTTATTTGCATGAGGCTCGGGACCTTCAGGACTCTTTGAATGCTAATCTGTTCTGGAATCCTAGAGAGTTAAACTCTGTAGCAGATTGGTTGGCTAAATCGGAAGCCCATAGGGAATTTTTACATGGTGAGAGAGTAATGCCTTTGTAATCTGTGTGTGCTTCCTGTTGTACATTTTCTCATGTACCCCTTTCTTGATTAATGACATCTGTTATCTTTCATCTCAAAAAAAAAAAAAAAGTATAGAATTCAACCCTCCACGAGATAACATATGGTTTTGATTTGCAATATTTTTTTAGGAGACTTTCTCAGGAGTTTAGATATTGATACTTTATGCATTTCATATCTATTCTAGATTCTGTAAATTTTTAAAACTTTTTTTTGTTCTTTTTATAAATACATTATCATCCCCCCACCCACCCCCCAAAAAAGAGAAAATTACTAGTTCTGTTCCTGGCTGGAATTGAAATTGCAGCCCCATTTCATGGTATTGTATATCTGTAAACCCAGTTTACCAACTAAAAAGGAAATAAGGGGAAAACAATGAGAAGATGAAAAATATTCCAACTGACCTTACTTAAAGCAAAGGGATGGCCACCCCGACATAAAATTGTCCGGCAATCACCAGCATTAGCAACAAAAAGATGGTTCCTAACAATTAATGCCACAACTGCAGTGCAACCAGGATGCCAATCTTTCTGAACAGCTCCTTTTATATTACGCAGAGCTAACAATTCATTTCTGAATGCAATATCTGTCTTGACAAATGCTTCCAATAATGCGTCTGAGGGACTGTTTCAACAAATAACCACAAATTATGGGATGAAGAAAAAATAGAGAAAGATACAAGCAAACGAGAAAGAAACCAAAACCTATTTGTGGAACCCAAAGTTTGTAAGAATCCTGGTAGTGCTCGAGCAGAAAACTCGGCAGCTGCAGCACCTGCAAACATATACTATTCATTTACTGAATTCACATGTTCAAACTAAAAATGGTGATGGAAAAAGTCTCTTTGTGAACCTCGATGACCATCAAAGATTCCAAATATATGGATATCCTTCTCGCCACACATTTGAGGCATTAAAAAGTGTGTATCTTCCATTGTCTCCCTTCTTCCACATGTAGCAAAAGATCCCCAAGACAGTATTGGATGGTATTCCAAAGAATTATTTGACAAATCAGCCCACATTCTTGCACTTGAAGCTGAAAGAGAAGTTCTCTTGGCCAATTGCTCCCCTTGAGTGAACCAGTTTATACTCTCCTGATAAGTCCTTATGTTACTGACATCACTTGGGAGCTGATCACCAAGAAAAATATAAGGAACTCCAGGGATATTTTCTACTTCTTTCTCTTTTTTTGCATGTTCCATTATTGAATCAAGTTCCATAACAATATTTTCAAAAGAAGGCCTGCTCTCAGGATCTGCGTTCCAGCACCTCTCTATCAAGGACAACAAACTTGTTGGTGCACCAGACTCAGGATCAGCAAGCACTGGCCGCAATCCTTCAGATACTACTGCTGCTGTGAGCTGTTGTTCAGTGTATCTCATCTCCAGCACAGTGTGGGCCTGTAGATAGTACATAGCAGTATAATTCAGGTACACATCTGATGTTGCAAGAACTAACGCAAAGGATCAAACAATCAAGAGAAACATACCCATGGATGTGAAAGGCCAAATTTTTCAAAGATGATTAAATATGCTTTTTCAAATAAGCCCATAATAAACTCGTTCCAAGATTAAAAATTTAGCTGTTTAATTTGAACTAAATCTAACTGATAGAGAACAAGCATAGCATATGAATAACACATGTGAGGATCAACGAGGTTAACCAATAAAGATAAATTGATGACATATAGATGAATCCAACTTGAGTCGCATATGGTGGAAGAGGAAATGACAAGAAACAGTCCACATGGTAAAATATGTGAATGCCCCATTGCCTGATATGATGGGAATATTAACTCAACTTTCCGAGTACATAATGAACTAATTTGGACTCAGAATGAAATATGTTTTGGTTTAGTCAAAACAGTGCTCATCTTTGTAATGCAGTGGGTGGATGGCTAACAGGTATCCTTCCTTACAGCCTCATGCTTTAATAGGTAGGTTAATCCTACAGAACACATACAAAGGAAAGGAGCCAATGATAAATTCCCAGAGATTAGTTCTTTCTACAAAAAAAAAAAAATTAATGTAGGAAATACTAATCAAATTATGTAAAACTGAAGGATTGGTTGCCCAGGGTCGAAGTTGAAGGGAAAAGAGGATGAGGTAACACTTCACCCTGGAGATAACCTCCACTTACAGCCTCATACTTTAATAGGTAGGTTAATCCTACAGAACATATACAAAGGAAAAGAACCAATTATAAATTCTCAGAGATTATTTCTTTCTATAAAAATAAATTAATGTAGGAAATACTAATCAAATTATGTAAAACTGAAGGATTGGTTGCCCAGGGTCGAAGTTGAAGGGAAAAGAGGATGAGGAAACACTTCACCCTGGAGATAACCTCCACTTCCTAGACTTGTCTGTGTCTCAGTCTTTTTTTTTCAGCTCCAAGCCTCTCTGGACAAGAATCATATTAATTTTTTTCCCTTTTCTTTTATCAGTAACAATCCAAATTTATGCATTGACATGTAGAGAATGCTATATAGAAGACACAAGTCAATGCCTCCCTATCACTGAGCCAGCAACAGCTGCCTTCCCTATGTTTTCCTTTCTTGCTATAAATTCCACTCTTGGGGGAACATTTCCCAAAACAATTGTTCCATACCCACTCCTTGTCTTTCAAGTGCATCAGCGACACTATTGGCTTATCTTGGGATCCACCTATATTTGATTCCCAGCTCCCTATCAATCTTTCTTGTATCTTTGAATTAGGGGTGAGCAAGAAAAACCGAAAAATTGACTGAAACCGAACTGGAAATCCAGTTAACTGAAACGGTCAGTTCGGTATTTTTAAAAAATCTAAGGTACCAATTCAGTTTCGGTTAACCAATACAGAAAACCAGTGGTTAACCGAACCGACCGGTATACATATATTTCTATATATTTTATGTATATTTATGTAATATTATATATTTTTTATTTTCTATATATTATAAATTAATAAATATGCATTATATATTATTTATTATTTAACATATAATAATTTATATATATTTATAGTTTTTTATTATATATTTATAGATATTTTATAATATATATATATATTGTAAATATAAAAAAATCGAAAAACCGATAGTTAACCAAACCGGTCAACCGGTTAACCTATTGGCTTTGGTTCGGTTTCGGTTACCGGTTTTCTAGAAACTAGTAATACCGGTTCAGTTTCAAAATTAGGCCCATGGTTTGGTTATCCGAACCGTGAGCACCCCTACTTGGAATTCATTTCTATACTACCATGAACCCCCAATATCCTTTGCAAGCCAACCAACTACAACATGGAAATCTCCTTCCGCTATTAAATTCCTGAAGTTTAGACTTTTAGCCAGCCTCAGCCCATATTGAACTGCCAACAGTTCTGCTCGTGGAATCACCATACCAAATGGTGCCAGAAAGCACTGCCAAGATATGCCCATGATTTCTAAATATGCCTCTAATTCCTGACTTCTCCGAGTTACCAAGACTAAAGACATCAAAATTCATCTTGATTAGGATAAGAGATACTGTCCGTAACAAGTTTGATACTCTCCAAGGGGATGCAGAGTTAGTCATGGTTTGCCAATTCCAAATGATGTTATGAGTAATAAAAGGGGAAAAGGCATCCACTAAATGTACCCAATGGATCACTTTAAAAGACATGTTTTCTGTAATAGCTTTATTTCTTTGTGTTGAGTGGGCCGACTTATGTTTAGTTTATTTCCTTTTAAATTAAGATGTTGCTGGGCCTTGGGCCCATTAGTCTTTATTTTTTAAAGAGTTGTAATTACTTAGGTTGAGTTGCCGCCCTACTTAGGGCATCTTTGTAATATCTCATACTTAAGTTAATTATAAATAGAATGAGGGGCTGGCGGCTAGGGTTAAGTTAATCAATCCTAGTCGACCTTCTTCTCTTTTCTTCCCTTTCCTTTGTCTCTTGCTGAAATCCCCAACTTTCTACTCTTCCTTTCACAAGAAGCTTGGCCGAAATCAGCACATAAGGTTTTCTACTTGGTATCAGAGCGAGTTGAAGGTTCTTGAAGAGATTCGTTCCTGCAGCCCTAGATCGGCCGACTGCATGGAGATTTAAGAGGCTGATCGAAGCTTTCAGGTAAGCCCAGTTTTTGGATTTTCTTGGTGGATCTGTATGCCCTATAGCTGGTCTAGGGTTTCTCATCAGAATCAGGAAAAACTGGAGAAAGGGGAAGAGTCCTGATTTTGTTGGACTCTTCAATTTTGACTTAGGTAGTGGTGCCCTATTTTTTTAGGGTTCCTCTGGGTTTTTTGTAAGGGGCGATTCAAGTTCCATGTGGTTTGGAGGCCTCTAGAGAGGGCGGTTGTTTCTTCTCTCTCTTCTCCCCATCCCACCGAAAAGGAATCTTTCGTGGGAAGAAAGTCCAGGACACCAAAGGAGTGTCGTTGGTTCCAAAAGGTATTTTGTTTATTCTTGTTGCATTTTTAGCTGTTTTTTGTACCTCTTTGAGACACATGGAGGGACACAGAGTTGAATATAAGCCCGGGAATGAAATGGGACCAGTGGGAGGAGGTGCTGGAGACCCTTTCGGAGCCGGAACCATTACTACAGTTAGGTTGGATGGTACAAATTACTTGGAATGGTCCCAATCTACAAAGATGGCCATTGGGGCTCGTGGAAAATTGGGGTATATTACTGGTGAAGAGGTAAAACCCGAAACTGGCAACTCCCGGTGGGTGCAAGAAAATTATATGGTAATGACATGGTTGTGTAATTCTATGTTGCCACATATAAGTAAAAACTTTTTATGGGCAAACACTGCTAAGGAGATATGGGATGGGGTGGCAAAGACCTATTCACAGAAGGAGAATGTTGCTAGGGCTTATCAACTAAGAAATCAGATTATTGCTACGAGGCAGGGAGATAGATCTGTTGCAGCTTATTTTTCAGTCCTTAAGACCTTGTGGCAGGAGATTGATCATCTAGAGAACTTTGCTTGGGAAACCACCAAGGATGCAGCTACCTATCAAAGACACTTAGAGAAGTATAGGGTGTTCGAATTCCTTGCTGGCCTTAACCATGAGTATGACATTGCACGACAACATCTTCTTTCCAGGGACAGTGTCACTTTCTCCCAAGCATATTCATTCGTGTCAGGGGAGGAGTGCAGGAGGGATGTAATGATGAAGAATCTCATGACTGATCAGTCTGCTATGGTAAGTGCTGTGAAACCTAAACAGAATGGCAATGAGAACAAGAAGGAAGACAAAAGGGACTTACTCTGTGACTACTGTAAGAAACCGAAGCATACAAGAGATACTTGCTGGAAGCTTCACCCACATCTTGTGCCAACCAGATTGAAGAATAAGAAAGGAAATGCACATATGGTAGTTACTGGTGACACTCCGGCCCCTCCTACTACAGCTGCCTTGGAGTCTGTTGCAGTTGCTGCAGTAAGGGCCAAGCTTGAGAGGTTTGGGTTACTTCTGAATCAGAGGGATACAGCTAGTTCCAATTCAGCCGCAACCGGACAACAAGGTACAGGTAGCACAGGTGGAACTCACTCTACCTCCCTTGCCCACACAGGTAGTCCACATGTCACTGCAAACTATTTTTCTGCTTCAGGTAAGGAGAGATCTCCTTGGGTTATAGACTCTGGAGCCTCAGAGCACATGACCCATTGCTCCACCATTTTCTCCTCTTACCAACTCAGTTCTGGCAAAGATAGGGTCTCCACAGCTGATGGATCCCATGTTCCTATTGCTGGGAAGGGATCTGTCAAGATTAATGATTCCATTTGTTTACCCTCTGTCCTCCATGTTCCTATATTGAGCACTAACTTGTTATCTGTTAGTAATTTGACTAAGAATCTGAATTGCTTAGTAATTTTTTCTCCTGGACATTGTATTTTGCAGGATTTGGATTCAAAGAGGACGATTGGGAGTGGTCGTGAAGTGAATGGAATCTACCTCCTGGATACTCTTCCAATTCACCAAAGTCATCATGTTTGCAAGGGCAGTGAGTCAAAACTTGTGGATCAAATTATACTTTGGCATAATTGTCTGGGCCATTTGTCTTTTTCTTCTTTAAGTTCTTTGTTTCCAAAACTGTTTGAGTCTGTGAGTCTGTCAAGGTTGAAGTGTGAAGGTTGTGAACTTGGAAAGCATTGTAGACACTCTTTTAAACCGAGTAATAAAAGATGTTCTTCTCTTTTTGATGTTATTCATTCGGATGTGTGGGACCCTTATCATGTTCCCTCTATGGGCGACTATCGCTATTTTCTCCTGTTTGTGGATGATTTCTCTCGATATTCCTGGATTTACTTGATGAAATCACGTGATGAGGTACCATCCTTGGTGAGACAATTCCATCAAATGGTATTAACACAGTTTGGAACTAGAATCAAGATGTTCAGATCTGACAATGCTAGGGAATATTTTGAGAGACATCTTGCCTCATATCTGTTGGAGTATGGTGTTGTCCATCAGAGTAGCTGTTCCTACAGTCCACAGCAGAATGGTGTTGCAGAGAGAAAGAACAGACACATTGTTGAGATGGCAAGAAGCATGATGATCACAGCGACAGTTCCAGTTCGTTTTTTGGGTGATGCTGTTCTCACGGCAGTATATCTGATTAACAGGATGCCTTCTTGTATACTTGGATTCAGCACTCCATTCAGCCTTCTTTTTCCTCAGGGGGAGATGTTTCATATTCCTCAAAGGGTGTTTGGGTGTGTCTGCTTTGCGCATATTCTTGGTCCTTACCGTTCAAAACTTGATCCCAAGGCAAAGAAATGTGTCTTCCTTGGATATGCAGAGAATTAGAAAGGGTACCGCTGCTATGATCCAGTCTCTGGGAACCGGTTTGTTACTATGGACATCACTTTTTTCGAATCTACATACTTCTTCTCAAGGAATCCTTCTCAGGGGGAGTGTTTTGGGGAAGTAAGTCAGCAGTCTATCCCTCTCCCAGTTCCAGTTCCTGTGCCTACTACTGTGCTTGACAACCATTCGATGTCACCTACCTTGCCCCCCCCTTTGCGTTCCATCTCACAGTATTACTCACGGCAAAGACTTCATAAGGAGGTTGATTCCACTACAGCAGAACTCACACCACTTCCTGTCGATCCCTTGGAGACTCCAGATTCAGCTGATACAGATCCAGGTATTCCTCTTGATCCCTCTACTATTTCAGTTCCCATTGGTCCCACTAACACTGTTACAGATAACCTTGATCTCCCTATTGCTCTTAGAAAAGGGAAGAGGAAGTGCACTGCTCATTGCATATCACAATACTTATCCTACAGTTGACTTTCTCCTTCCTACCGTGCTTTTCTCTCTTCTCTTGATTTCGTGTCTATACCCAAGGGTGTTAGTGAGGCTCTCTCCAAACTTGAGTGGAAGGCAGCTATGCAAGAAGAGATGGAGGTTTTGATTAAGAATTAGACATGGGAGATTGTGAACCTACCAGAAGGCAAGGAGACAGTTGGATGCATATGGGTTTACACAGTAAAGTATAAGGCAGATGGAAGCATAGAGAGGTACAAGGCAAGACTTGTTGCAAAAGGATACACACAGACCTATGGCATTGATTATCTAGAGACTTTTGCACCAGTTACAAAGATGACCTCTGTTCGGATACTCCTTTCTCTTGCTGCCTCATACTCTTGGCCCTTGTTTCAACTGGATGTGAAGAATGCTTTCCTAAATGGGGATCTGCAAGAAGAGGTGTATATGGACCTTCCAGCTGGTTTTTATGATAATGCTAAAGAGGGAAAGGTATGCAAGCTGAAGAAGCCACTATATGGCTTGAAACAATCCCCTAGAGCATGGTTCGACAAATTCAGAAAGGCCTTGATTGTTTTTGGCTACACTCAAACTCAATCTGATCACACCTTGTTTGTGAAGCGCAGGGGATCCTTGGTGTCAATCCTAAGTGTTTATGTGGATGATATTGTTGTCACTGGGAATGATCTAAGTGAGATTGATAGTCTGAAGAGGAACCTGCATAAGGAATTTGAGATTAAGGACCTTGGAGAACTGAGATACTTCTTAGGCATTGAAGTTGCAAGATCGAAACATGGAATTTTTATCTCTTAAAGGAAGTATGTCTTGGACCTTCTCCAAGAAACAGGGAAACTTGGAACAAAGGCAGCTAGCACCCCCATTGATCAGAACCATAGAATCAGTGCATCAAAAGGTGAACCAGTAAAGGACCTTGGGAGGTACCAAAGACTTGTGGGTCGGCTACTATACTCGTGCATGACAAGACCGGACATCTCCTATGCAGTAAGTGTAGTGAGCCAATACATGCATGCTCCACGAGACCAGCACTGGAAGAAAGTTGACAGGATCCTTGCTTATCTGAAGGGACATCCAGGCAGAGGCATATTGTTTACTGATCATGGACAGCTCAAGCTAGAGACCTATACAGATGCGGACTGGGCAGGATGCCTCGATGGCAGAAGATCAACTTCAGGAGTGTGCACCCTAGTTGGGGGCAACCTAGTCTCATGGAAGAGTAAAAAACAAACAATTGTGGCAAGATCAAGTGCAGAAGCCGAATATAGGGTCATGGCACATGGAGTTTCAGAACTTCTCTGGATCCGTTCTCTATTGGAAGAAATCAGTGTTCAGGTAGAAGAACCTATGATGCTATACTGCGATAACCAGGCAGCAATTAATATTGCTCATAATCCAGTCCAGCATGACCGAACTAAGCACATTGAAGTAGATAGACATTTTATCAGAGAAAGGGTAACTTCTGGAGTTTGTCTTCCATACATTTCTTCTGATCTGCAGCTTGCTGATGTCCTCACAAAAGGCGTTGCAAAGAATAAGCTGGAGCATGATCTATGCAAGTTGGGGATATATGACATCTACTCCCAACTTGAGGGGGAGTGTTGAGTGGGCCGACTTGTGTTCAGTTTATTTCCTTTTAAATTAAGATGTTGTTGGGCCTTGGGCCCATTAGTCTTTATTTTTTAAAGAGTTGTAATTACTTAAGTTGAGTTGCTGCCCTACTTAGGGCATCTTTGTAATATCACATACTTAAGTTAATTATAAATAGAATGAGGGGCTGGCGGCTAGGGTTAAGTCAATCAATCCTAGTCGACCTTCTTCTCTTTTCTTTCCTTTCCTTTGCCTCTTGCTGAAATCCCCAACTTTCTACTCTTCCTTTCACAAGAAGCTTGGCCGAAATCAGCACATAAGATTTCTAAATATGCCTCTAATTCCTGACTTCTCCGAGTTACCAAGACTAAAGACATCAAAATTCGTCTTGATTAGGATAAGAGATAATGTCCGTAACAAGTTTGATACTCTCCAAGGGGATGCAGAGTAGTCATGGTTTGCCAATTCCAAATGATGTCATGAGTAATAAAAGGGGAAAAGGCATCCACTAAATGTACCCAATGGATCACTTTAAAAGACATGTTTTCTGTAATAGCTTTATTTCTTTGCAATTTTTCCTTGAAGATCCTAGCATTCCTTTCTTCACATAGATACCAAAAAAGTAAATGCTCTTACACATCTCCATAACCAATTACCCCTCTTCTTAGGAGGAAAGAAAAAGGAAAGGCTGAAGATGCTTTTTATGTCCCCAGGAGGATTCCACCTACAGCCAAATAAAGTAACTCCCAAATGCAAAAAATGAACGATAGGAGATTAGCAGGTGGTGCATAGTCTCACAACTTGGCAACTTGCTAAACAAAGGAAACAAATATCCTGCAAGAGGTACCGATAGGGTCTTCTCTTTTGAAGGATCTCAGAAGTGTTGATCCTCATGTGTATATCTTTCCAACAGAAAACTTTAATTTTAGTGTCTTGCACAAGGTTTTAAAAGGCTAAAGGTGTAGTTGAGGTGTAAGCCTGTGAGGCGTATGCCCAAAAATTAAGAAAAAAAGTAATTAAAATTTATAAATAATAAAAATAACATGTAATATACTAAGTTAGAATGATGGAAGGTACAAATATCCATAAAATAGAAGTTTATAAGCAATAAGCTTTAAGTTTGAAGCATTAAATAAAATAATAATTAATCATCTAACAATTATAAGCATTTTACATTTCATGTTTCAAAATGCAACCTTATGAAATTATCCATATGAAGAATCATCTATATAATGGGCATTAGATTTATGGTCATCCAACAGTTGTGAAGAAAAGAAACAATGCAGTTGATTTGATCTATGCAAAAAGAAAAAAAAAACAATAAAAAGAAAAATAAATCCATTAGGAAAAGGAATGAGAAAAGCAACAAACTTGGGATGTTCAATTAGAATATTAAGAAAATTCCACTTGATTTATCCAAGAAAACTAATAACATGATTGACCCTTTTTTTGCACTGAACTCTCCTAAGCTAAAATACTATGAGAAACTAATAGAACTTGATTTGCCTTATTGGTTTTTCATTTTTACTCTTTTTATTTGGCCCATAATTATTAAAGTGTTTTTTCTATATATTTTAAACTATAAAAAATACATAAAAATATGTATTTTTTTGGCTTACGCCTTTTTGCGCCTCATGCCTTAAGGCTTGAGGCTTATGCCTCATTCTGACAAAGGCTTAAGCCTCAAACCATAATTGTGAGGCTTAAGCCTTGAGGCAAAATCTTAGCGCCTCGCTTCAAGGCGTACGCCTCACGCCTCAAGGCTTAAGCCTTTTAAAACAATGGTCTTGCATCCCTTTTAGGTAGTCAGCCTCAGCTAAACTCTCCCTTCATATTTCTTTCACTTGGTATAATACCCCAATAAATTTGGTTTCTATATACCCCAGACTTTGCCAAACCATCAGCTAGGTGGTTAGCTGACCTTGATGTCCACCCTGTATTGGACTTTAATTTCCAAAGACAGTCTTGATATTTCCCTTATCATATGTCTGTATTTTTACAATCCCACTTTGTTGTTCTTAGCCCAAGCCACTACAATCCCTATTGCTCCTGAAAATGTTATGTAAATGTGTCCTTCCCAATTCCTGAAAACAACACCAATTCTAATAGAGCTTCCAGCCTTAGACTGAGTTTGTTTTTATTTGTTAGAAAACTAAAATTCTGTTTAAAAGAAAATGTGAGGGAAATACATTCTCATGTATTAAGATGTCACTGAAAAACAAAAATAAAAGAAACACCCCAAATTCATACCCCCTTCATTACAAACAACCCACGTACTAGCATAAACAGAAAAATATTGAAAAAAAAAACTTTACACTTGATACCACTACTAACTGCCATGGTTCACAATTTTGATTTCAATAGACATTTCACTATGTAGAGATGGGAAAATTTCAGGGAAATTTCACTAATTTCACCAAGATATTTGGAAAATGTAAAAAAAAAAATCAGAGAATTTTTCTAGAAACATAGAATTAATTAATAAACCTTAAGGAATTGTTAGATTATAATTGCACATTTAAGGCTCAAAAGACTGTAGCAAACAACAATATAAATCAAATAAGAGAATATTAAGAGACTTAAATAGGTACCTTTCTCTTTGTCTCCCATTTTAGTCTTTTAGCCATCTTCTCTTCATTACATACACCATTTACTTGCCATTTTGACTTTTTCTTGGGAAATGATTGTGGTATCTGCCTCTAGAACTAGATGGTGTTTTGGATAATGGTTGGGATGCAAAGGTGTCTCATCTTGCTTCAGCTTCTTCACCCTAGAAAGCCATTCATGAGGTACTCCCTACTTTCCTAAATCTCACAAGGTTTGATGTAGGTTGTGGAAATATTCCTTTTTTAGGAAGACATTTGGCTGGGTGATACCACTCTCAAAACCCAATTCCCCTTGCTTTATTCTCTTTCCAGCTTTCAAAAGAAACCCTTTGCTTCTTCCTAGAGCACCTCAAATTCTAGGTTAAATTGGGATTTTGGATTCATAAGAGGCCTAATAGAAAGAGAGTGTGAACTTGTGATTGAACTGTTAAATAAGGGTTTGCTATGTTCTGTGGTTGGAAAAGGTGTGATTGAACCATGGTTGGTGCATTCTATAGGCTGTAGTGTGGTGTGTTCTAGGATGAACCACAATAAAAAATATATTCTGAAATGTGGTGGAGAAGCAGGGAATAAGAGATAAATACAAAAGGAGGGGTGTGGCGCATTTGGAAACACGAAAAATTAACGTTGCTGGATTGGCACGAGATTTTGCATTACAGAACCAACCACAGCTCATTTTGGAACAAACAGCACCCCTGAAAGAACGGGTTGAAACACGCCAAAACCACGTTACCAAATGCCGCCTAAATTAGGGTCAGTTTTTTTGAACCCAAGGGTGGATGACAATAGAATTTGGAAACCTTCTCCTTCTAGACTTTTTTCTTGTGTTCATTTTTTGATACCCTAGTCTTTTCAGTTTCAGGAAGGAACCTTTCTTGCAAAAGAAATTTGGAGCAAACCTACTCATCCTAAAGTACAAGCCTTCTGCTAGGAAGCTTTCCTTGGAAAGATAAACACCTATAATGTTCTTCAAAGAAGAAGGCCATATAAATGCCTTTCTCCTCATAAGTGTGTTCTATGCAAGGAAAATGGACAAACCATCCCTCATTTACTAATCTCCTGTACTTTTGTGAATTGTGTTTGGGTGTGCATTCCTTCTCTCTTTGAATGCAGGAGGAACCCTCCACAAGATATTACAACACTGTTGAGCCCAGGCTTTTTTCAGACAAACAAAAAAGAGGGGAAGCCTATTATGGAAGGCAACCAAGGAAGCAACTAGTTTGACAATTTGGGAAGAAAGAAATGAAGGAATCTTAAAGGGAAAAGTTTAGGAGTTTAGAAGATATTGTAGAGGGCATAAAGACAAAAACTGCTCACTAGGTAAAAAATTTGGAAGCATTCCAAGTGGTGACAGTAGGTGATATCCTATGAGTCTGGAATGAAGTAGCAAAGCTCTACCTTTGTGAAAGACAATAATAATAGACTGGAAGCCTCCAAATAATAAAATGAAATTGAACTTTGATGGAAGCTGGGCCCATTGCAGTAGGGGATTCTGCAAGGGCTGTAAGTGTTAGCCTTGCACCAAGGAATAAAGATAGCAAAAAACGTGGATTTCAGCATGTAGAGATTGAGGGTGACTTAAAATTGGTAATCTCTTGGATGGGCAGAAACCCGGGTGTGTGGAATGGGATGGTTGACATCTTTTAGATGGGTAAAGAGAACTTTTATAAGAGAAATTAAGAGCATAAAAAAGGAGCTAGAGGCAACTTTTAGATGGGTAAAGAGAATGGTAAATGGTATGGCTGCCATCTTGCTTAAACAAGGGGTGTATAGTGAACAATTTTTCTGGGCACATTTGTTATTGGGGCTTCTAAGTTTGTAAAGGGGGTGAATACATTTGTAAAAGAATCTTGTTGTAATGTTTTCTTTGTGAATTATGAAATGAACCGATTACTGATCCAAACAAAAAAAATCTCATCATCTTCAAAGTCTTCTTATTGCTCAGATATCTTCTTGTTGTGAATGATGAGAAAGAAGAAAGTTGAGAAGAGTAAAGACCATTGGTCCAACAATATCACATGCCAATATACCTCTCTGGTGTGAGAGTCTTTATGTAATATGAAAATTATCCAAAATTACAACCTCCTAATGGGGATGATATTACATTCAAGTCCCTAACTATATATTTTCTTCCTAAAATAACCCTTTCTCATGCAAATTGAGTATTCCAACATGAATGGAAAATGAAGAAATGAATCAATGCAGGCATGTATATATGTAAAAAATATGTATATTGTATAAAAGCATGTGTGCTTAGATGTATAATGCACATTTAACATATTAAAATCACTACTCATCAACAGATCATACCAGATAGAAAAACTTAAAAATACAGGAAAAAGAGAGAACTTATACCTGGGCTTCTGCACGGAGATCAGTGTATGGAACAACACCAGTAAGCAGCTCACTGCAATAAATTGAGTTAAAAATTCTTTTTCAGCATGAAACTTAAGGAAAAAGCATATAACAGATCACTAAAAGTAATTGTTATTGCTGATACAGTTTTTTTATAAGTAAAAATTCTTTAAAATTTCATTAAATCAGTAAAGATAAGCAACTGATACAAATTTCAACAAGAACATGTTAATATAAACATCCAAATCTAAAGATTGTAGAAGAAAGCAGGCAATGAAACCAAATTTATAGAATTGGGTCTTTGTGAATGAAGCAAGCTCTAAATATAAAGATTTTTATGTCTAGCTAAAGCAAGAGTGCAAAGAGTTTATTGACAGCTATTGATGCATTTAAGTTTTCAAATGTTATGCCCTATTCAATTTGTCATTAAATCACACCTTTTGATACATTAGAGGAGTTAGAAAGCATTAATGGAGGTTCACCTCTCCAGAGTAGTTTCTATTGGGGTTGGTGTCATTAGGTAGCCACCCCTTTCTTCTACAAGAGTAAGACCTCTCCATCCCACCCCTTCCCCCTAAAGAGAGGTAGGCCATGGGATGGAAAGTAAGATCATTTACTTGTGGTCCTACTTTGGTTTTAAAGGGTCTTGTATGGGCTTTAAAATAGATTCAATAACTCACTTTATTTAAATAACAGAAATATGTCAGTTTATGGTGAATCCTATTTTCTTTTAAGTGAAATAAGATATTATCAGATGCATCATAATACTTGGTCCCTGTTCAGAAAGGATCTTATAATCATTAGATCATGATGATCAAAGCCATCCAAAATAGATTCATTAAATACCAAGTTTTCATACCAGAGTATGCACTGAGTTTTTTTTTTATGATCAGCAAAATAGATTCATTAAATTAAAAAAGAAATAAGTTTGGTATAACGTTGGAGCACTCCATTCAACACCCAGTATACAGTTTTACACTTTTGCCCAAACAAATGGTCTCTATTTACCCCCTCTTCTGCTAGTATGCACTGAGGATTTTCTGATCAATATTTCTTTCCTTTCCTAAAGTGAACCTCACATACAAAGGATTTCAGCACAAAGTTTAATTTACTTTCATGGTTACTGTTGTGTCCCAAAAATTGGCTTGATTAAAGTATATTAAAAAAATTAAAAAAAAAACCTCCAACAAGATGCAAACCAACAACTTATATATGAAAATATAATTCCATCTCCAGTCAGATTTTCTTTGGAAGCAATTGACTAATGAACTACAATGTCCTAAATCCTTTACGATTTCCAAATGCTTACTTTATTGATATTCCAAAGCTATAGACATCTGACTTTTCTGTGTGTATGTCCTTCTTTAATATTTCAGGTGCCATATAGAGGAGGGTTCCAACCATATTCTTTTTATGGAAACCACCAGTTGGCTTTCCAGATGATTTCCAGTTTTCAATAGAGATTTTCCTAAGATCTTTTTTGTACTCTGCCAACCCAAAATCTGCTAGATGTGGATAATAATTTCTGTCAAGCTGCAGCACAACCACAAGCAATGGTTTTATCAGTGTCTTAGAGTTGAAAACGAGGAAACCAAAATATAGAAAAGAATTGATGCGAATTTAAAAATATAAATAAAGAGTAAACATGAGGATAGGTAGATAAAATAGATTATTACAAGAATATTTGCTGGTTTCACATCCCTATGTGCAATTCCAAGGCTATGTAGATACTGAAGAGCTTGCGCTGAAAAAAGAAGACAAACAAACATTGCAAACCTTTAGTTATTATTGTAGTAGACAGAAGATGCAATATATAAATATCAGATTAGCTACAAGGATACAAACAGCTTAATGTAATACTACCAAATATACAATGTGAACATTTCTATGCATCTACGTTATTTCTATTTTATAAACACAAAGATGGCTTTGTTATTTACCTTTAAAACATGTTGTATGATGGACACATAGACCTGGATAATTCTTCAGGTCCCTCAAAAACAAAAAATAAAAACAATAAAAAAAGATGAATATTTATTTTGAATATATAGAAAAACTTTTCTGCCCAAAAGAATTGCCAGTTTTATGTTTTTCCTTCAAAAAATAATAAATAGATTGCATTTGTAAATCTGTTTATAGTTTTTCTTATGTTAGAGAGTTTTTGTTATGTAAACAAAAAAAATTATGATTTTTCCATTTCTGGATACATGTGGGACAATAATTGCAGGAGATGGATGCAACCATCAAGTCCCTTGTAGACAAAGAAAAAGAAAAGAGTTTCATAATGAAATAGAAGAAAAATTTTTATTAATCACAAGAAAATGTGCATATGGATGATGAGGTGATGGCATAGCACCCCAAACAGAAAAGCCCGAAATCAAAGAAAAAGAAATCAACATCCTCAATAAAATCATCACTCTACATTTCCCTAATGCAACTCTGGTGTAACCCAAAAAGATGTCCTAAAAGAGCTTCTTTGAATATCAGCATATTCTGGATGAACAAGAACCTAATCCAGAATCAGATTCCCAGCAATGAAACATACTCATTCATGGTTCACTGTTTGTTATTTCTTTCCTTCCAAATACACGAAACCACTGCAAACAGGATGTATCTCTAGAAGATGTTAGCTCTCTTGCTTCCATAAATCCTTGGTCGTGTAGCAAAATTTTCTCTTGAATTTAATGGTTGCCACCCAGATCTTCTAAATAGAGAAAGTAAGAAACCCCAAACGAATTTTGTAAAGCTGCAAGAAATAACAAGATGACTAGAATCTTCTTTGTTGTTAAGGGGTAGCAAATACAGGGAAACTGAAAGCATCTCATCTTTAGTTGATCTAAGGTCATTATGCTTTTCATCACCACAAGCCATGCAAAACCTCCACCCTTAACCCCTGCTCGCAGCAAATGGAACCCCTTCCCAACCAAAACAAAAAAGATGCTAATATTCTGTAGAAATGGAAATCTCAACCTGTTCAACCTCACCCAACCTTTGATTTCTCTAGGAAGCTCTGTCTTGGATAGAACATATCTTGCCATTGTTTGTCTACTCCTCTTGTGGTGAGGTCGTCAGACATGGTATTGCCTTCACAGCTTCCATAACCATAGTTAATGCCATATTTCATATTCTCCAACAACTGAACAATGTCTCTGCACCATTATGTCACATACCAGGGAGGCTTTTAGTTCAGGGATACCCAATTGATTACAATAGAAGAGTCACTCAATACTCTAATTTTGCAGCCAAGGTTTAAGACTTGCCAATAATAAAGTCCATCCAGTAAGGCTCTAATTTCTGTAACCAGATTTTAGTAACACCATAAGCATGTGAAAAGGCCAGTAAAACTTTTCCTGTCACATCTCTGAAGCAAGTCCCTTCCACTTCCGGGATTCCTTCTGGATATTCCATCAACATTTGACCTCCCCCACCCAAGAAATCACCAATAGAAGAGTATAAATTTGGAAGGCCTGGGTGAGCCCAGTTCCTGAAACCATCTAATAACTTTGTCTGCTATTGAACCTGGCTTTACCTAGCATCTTCAAAAGTTCGGAAATTTGTCCCCGTCTATTGTTCCAAAACTTTAAATGTCAGCACCATACAGATAATGGAAGTGAGCTGGTTCCTTGTACCAGCTTTCTGAAACCATTGGCTAAATATCCCAATGAGTCTCTTTTAAGTCATAGTTGTCTTTGAGTGTGCAAGTTGGTTCTAATAATTCGAAATAGATAAGCCAGATAAGTAAGCTACCTTAAAGAGAGAAGATACAAATAAAACTCCCTAAATAGAAAGTCTATTAGAACTTTCCTTGATTTTTAAACCTAAAAATAGATAAACAATTTTAATTTACTAACACCCAAAAATAGGAACTTAACAAGACCTTTCCTTGAGTTTTTCCTAAAATCTTTTCTACAAGCATTTAATCAATAAAATTCTAAGAAGAAAAAAAAGGAAGTACAAAATACTTAGTGGTTCTGTATACCACTAAAGCAAGTGAAAAAATATTTAATGATATACTTCTATCAGATAAAACATTTATAGGAAGAAAAGTATACACTAGCTATATAAAACAGAAGCTTAACCGTAGACAACCTGATGCGATAGGGGCTGCAAATTTCAAATTACCAACCCAAATCCTAACCAAGAAAACCCAGGAACAACAAATTAGCCCTAAATATACCATAAGATGATGTTCAGAAATCAGGCTCCTCGCTGGAATGTCCTCCAGTCCTGGTTGAAAAATGTACACATTTTCCATTAAAAAGGAAAATGTGGAAATTATATGCTCTTTTCTTTCCAAAGTAATTTCCTCCCTATTGAAATTATATGCTCTCTCTCATTTCAGAGGATACCCACAAAAACCTCTTGTTCAAACACTAACATAAACCCAATTTCATGCCTAACTGTAAGAAAGAGTAACAACCACATTTGAAGATAAATTTAACAAGTAAAAGATGGAAAAGAAAAACAACAAATAAATATATAGATAAAGAATGAACTCAAACGCAGCAGAGTATAAGTTTACCGAGTTGAAAGGCGATCTTGAGCACCTGATCAATTCCCGGGTTCCATTCTTCAACATGTAATTGCTCGGCCAGATTCCGAGACTCATAAAACTGGAAGAAGAACATGTAATTGGGTGGCCTCGCATGGGCTGCAACCAATGTAGCTATCCCCGGATGATCTAGTTTGCTAATTAATTACCGAATTAAAAAAATGAGGTTAACGAAAGCCCACCTTCATGGGCATTGATCAAACAAATAATTAACCCAATACTCTCAAAATTCAGAAGAAAAAAAAATAATAAACAATGGATTTAACCAACCATAACATCTGTAACTCTTTATGGAATTTGTCAAGGTCTTCTGATGTAGACAAGATGGGTTTCTTCACTGCAACTCTTTTCCCATCTAGAATTCCTTCATAAACAACGCTTTCCGAACCTACAAGTCCACAAATATAAACAAAGAAAAACAAATAAGAACATGAACAAAATTTCCCTATATTTAATTAGAGAACTTTTCTTCCATCTTTCCTGCTCACTGGATTGGATTATAAGCAGTTACCTCGAGCAATTGGGGAGAGGAGAGTATACGATGAAGCTGGGAGATGCAAAGGGATGGTCTTGCTGCTGCAGCAGCCTCTTATGCAGGTGTTGGGCTCCAGTATCTGCACCCCCATCTCTCTCTCCCTCTCTCCCTTATGACTGATGAGGTGGGAAATCAGAGAAAAGGGATGGGAATCAAGAGAAGTTCTAATGGGTTCGTTTCAGTAGAGGTATTTTAGCTCAGACAAGCAAATAATTTGTCTAATTGACGATTGACACCGACACTGTTCTACAAAGAACACCCTTTTTGGCCTTGTTGGCTAAAAGAGAGGACCCATTACTTGGGAGCTGATCTCTGAATCCATCCAAATGGCGTTGGAAGAAGCCCCTTTCCTTTGTCAAGTTGTTTGGACGTTTATTCAGTTTGAGACTCACCTAGCAAAGAAATCTAGGTGAGCCACAATATTGAATATTCCATTTGGTCCCTTTCCTTCATTTTTTTTTATTTTTTATTTTTATGAATGGCTAAACATAAACATTGCCCTACATGAAGGGGTCATTTGATGACCACTGATGTGGCTGAAACTGAGTGACTTATTTTTTTGGTGAATATGGAGCTTGCAACTGAACTCTTTATTTTGGGTAATGGGCTAGGCAACAGGGTTAGCCCTCCGGCCTCCCCCAAACCTCTGGACCCTCATCCCATGTCTTCATTACAACCACCCAAAGACTTTAGAAGAAATCCAGCCACAATGTATTTCAAATTGTGTTACATATTAAATCAAAATTTCAATTATGGTATATGGTCTATTTTATTTTGATGGCTGTAATTTCAGATTTCTGAGGGAGAGTACAGTCTATTATTCCTTTTATTTTTTTATTACTTTATCTTTTGCAAAGTGTATTTATATAATGTATTTATTATATATTAAAGACTTTAACAATATTATAGATCCAACCATAGTATGTTAATTTATCATTAGTTCGAGTTTTTTTTTATTAATAGGCTCAATTTGGAAGGAATATATGTAAAGTGCAAAACCTTATATTTTGTATATATTTGCAGTGTACATATTTGTATTTGTATTCTTTCCGAACTGAACTATAGCGCATGTACCATAGATTTTGCTTTTCAAATTGTAGTGTTACATTTCTCTTTTGGCTTCATATGTCAAATAGATAATTTTGATTTAAAAAAAAAATGGTTGGACATATTTGAAATGATGATATCACATTTTGGTATTTTCTTCTTGCAAGAGCTTTGCCTATTAAATGTGAAAGTTTCATCATTGCTGAAGCTTTCTCTTTATCACGGTTTACTAGTAGTCCAAGAGCTTCAATTATCATGTGTTATAATTGAAGGTGATGCTTATAGTATTTTTAAACTCGTGTTGGTGGATGATCTCCATCCATCGTGGCAGTTGATCCATATCATGTAGTTGTCAGGCGGGGTTTATCTCTGTCTAGACTTTTTACTTGGTCTACTATTCTAAATTTTTTTATGTAATACTGTGGAAATGGACTCTTCATCGAGCTAATGGATTCAGTTGTTGTCCGCTATGTGTAAGCAAAAGGGGTTGCAAAACAGCATTTTTACTCCCCACAACTGAAGTGTGGGGAGCAACTGAAGTGTATGTGTTTGAACATCATAGCCGACATCATTCTCCTTGAGTTATTTTACATTTGATACTTAGGCTTCTTACAAGAGACCGATTGCTCCGCTCCACCCTGGTCTTCTCCACTTTTCCTCTTTCTTCGTTAAATACAAAACCTAATGGCAAGAGGAGAGATAAGACCATGTTTGGCATGGCTACATTACATTGCATTGCTGTTTGAGGCCCACATCAATGCCAAGTAGGTGTTTAAACATCAATGGCAAGAGATGTTTCTAATACACAGTTGGGATGTCCTATGAGGCATTGTGGGGTGCTGAATCTTAGGGGTGTCAATTGGATTGAATATGGTCCAATCCAATTCAGTCCAATGTGAGTCCACTACAAATGAATCATGTTCAATTTAATGAGTATTTTGGACTAGTCCAATTCAATGTTTGGACCGTTCAATCTGTTCAAATTTGTTTTAATTTTAATTGGTTTCAATTCAAATCCAGTCCATTGACACCTATATTCATATCTTATATCAATGGATCAAATATTGACTTAATCCAACCCAATCCAATATAAATTTATTACGAATAAATCAGATTCAATCAAATTTAATAAATATTTTGAACCAGATTGGTCCAATCCAATATGTTTTGTTCGTCTGTCCAATCTGTCCAAATTAACTTTGGACTTAATGGGATCCAGTCCAAAACTGGTCCATTGACACCTTTAGCGCTGATATGAACTCTTTATAGTGAAGTAGCAATACAACAAGGTGACTCGATTTTTTGAGCCTTATCCATTTGAGGAAGCAGCATTTTTTAGCTTACTTAACTGGTTAGGGTATTTTAGAAGATGCCTCTCCTTTCCATTCATTCTCTTTTACACACGACTTCTTGCATGAACCCAAATCACCACTAATCGGTTGTGTTCCAACGGTGCACAATATATGTACAATGGCTATTCGTCTACAGTCTACTATTTTGTAGAGAAATGATTAAGGTTTTGCTAATGTTAGTGTTAGTATAGAAATTTAATTTTGCTAGTGACAGTTTCTATGATTGGTTTTATTTTAGGCAGAACTATTGGGAATAATAACTATTGGTTGGTTACAAGGCTTTTAAATTTTAATCCATTCGTTGATCTCTAATTGTTCAAATCATCACCTGATTGACTTTGTATGTATTTGGTTTTGTTGGCATTTATTGAGTAAACGTTTTGTACTTAATCTGGCTGCAAAACTGAGAAAAACAATTAATGAAGGCATTTATGACATATAGGCGCCATTAGGCACCACATCAGCAAAGGTGCCAATAAACGCATACCCGTTGGGGGAAACTCCAAAATGAAACTTCCTGAAACGGGAAAAGGCACACAAAAATCGATACATACAGATGCGCATAATGAGGCCTTTGTTGATGGGGTGCCTATGTGGTAGTGTTTACTCAATAAATGCGCGTGGTTCCAAACACCTTCTTTCTGAGTCCAAGTCTTATAAAACCTGGCATTTTCCCAAAAATCATTGACAAAGTAAAAAAAGTCAACCCGAATGGTTGAAACGTGGAATTGGATGACCTGGTTAGTGGGCGACAGTTCTCATGTCAACTTAGGTTTTAAGTCCACATTTTAGGTTTAAAAAATTTAAAAATTTCCTTAAAGTCTAAACATTACTCGACCCCCTTTCCCGTATGTTTCTATGTTATTGTCTCTTTGTTCAGAATGTTAGAGGAGGAGATAATAGAGAGAACCTGAATGAACGAACAAACTCACATAGATTCCGCCATTGCTAGACACAAAAGAAGGTTGTTTTTCGTCTCCAATCACCGGTGACACCAAGGTCCCGTTCACTTTTCGTAAGTTACCTACCTAGGTAAATGCAGTTACCTGGGTAAGTTTTTCTTGGGAAACACTTACCAAGGTAAGTGTATTTACCCATGTTATTTTATTTCCCAAGTAAAAAAGAAAATGACCAATTTAGCCATAAAAATCCATTATTAAATGGGGCATTTTTGTCCCATTTAAGTGCTGGAATCTTTTCCCCCATGTGAGAAAGTTATTTACCCACCAAGGAGATGGGCATTACTGACCTAGGTAAGTGATACCTAGGAAAATAAACTTTCCCTAGTCCCCACATCAGTCTGAAAAAAAAAAAAAAAACATGGTATTCTTGGTCAATGGGAACCAAAATCCCATTGACCAACTTTCCCCCCTCTCAAAATCCAAAAAAAGAACGTCCCCAAATTCTTAACATTGGCATCTATTTTTTTTTTCATTTTTAGCATCTGTCTTGAGTTTGGGAAATGCCAATGCTCTGGCCGTTGAATGTACTTCTCATTGGTGATTGTATTGGGTTGGGTGATTCAAAGTTTCAAACTTCAGAGAGAGGTGCTCTAGTCTTTTATTTTATATTTTGTGTTTTTCATTTTTTTCTAGTTTTGTGTATATTTCATTTCCGATTTAAGGTTTTTTTTTTGTGTAAATCTATAGTTTCTAAGTTGTTGGAAGCAAGTCACTTTAAACCCATTAGTCTTTGCAACACCATTTACAAAGCCATGACCAAAATTCTAGTTAATAGGGTCAAACCTTTGCTTCATAAAATAATAAGTGAAAACCAAAGTGCTTTTATCTCAAGCAGGCAAATTCATGATAATATCCTAATTGCCCATGAAATAATTGATTTTATGAGGAAGGCAAAAGGGAAAAAAGCTTGGATGGTTTTAAAATTAGACATGAGTAAGGCTTACGACAGAGTGGAATGGAGTTTCTTAGAAATGGTGCTAAGGAAGCTAGGGTTTGGCAATAAATGGGTAGCTTGGATATTGGAGTGTATTTCAACAATGTCATATCAAATTCTAATTAATGGAGCTGTGGACAAACCCTTCCAACCAGAAAGGGGAATCAGACAAGGAGACCCCCTATCTCCATATATTCACTCCTCTTTGTGTCTGAAGCACTCTCCACTTACCTTCATAACCTTGTTTTGCAGAAAAAAAAGGTGTGAAAATAAATAGGGATTGTTTGGTAATTTCCTACCTCTTTTTTGCAGATGGCAGCTACCTCTTTACAAGGGAAACCCCATATGAAAGTCAAAATCTGGTGGAGGCAATTAAACTTTATGAAAATTCATCTTGTTAGTAGGTAAATTTCTTGAAGTCTGAGCTTTTTTTTCAGCAAAAATTTTCACCCAAGACTTCAAAAATTAATAGCTAGAAGACTAAAGATTAAAAAAGTGGATCATACTGGAACATATTTGGGTCTATACACAGTAGTGGAGAGATCAAAGAAAGATTTGTTTGGTCATCTAATAAGGAGGATAGAATCCAAAACTTCGAAATGGTATGGCCTTCTCCTATATAATGGAGGGAAAGAAGTAGTCCTTTTAAAATCAGTAGTAGCTGCCATTCAAACTATACAATGTCCTGCTTTCTGGTGAAGAAAATTTTGGTGGGGATCACATATAAAGAAGAAAAAATGCATTGGGTAAATTGGGAAATCATAATCAGAAATAAAAATGATGGTGTGTTGGGCTTCAAAGACCCAACTTGCTTCAAGGCTCTTTTAGCAAAGCAGGTTTGGAGGCTTTGTACAGAAGAAAATAATCTGGGGTGCAGAGTGATAAAAGCAAGATATCTAAGAGGGAAAAAAATTTTAAATGACAATTTGCAAAAGAGAAGGTCATGGGGATGGCAAAGTCTTCTAGCTGGGAGGGAAATTCTTAAAAAGGGGCATTTTGGAAAGTAAATTTAGGAGAGAAAGTGAAAATCTGGAGAGACCCTTGGTTAAAGGACTTCCCAAATTTCAGATTGATGGGGCCGGATCTTGGAAATAATGGTCCCATATGGGTTAAGGACCTAATAGATCCAAAAAAAGATGCTAGAATCTGGATATTATTAGGAATTTTTTACAAAAGAAATTGAAAACCAAATTAAAAAAGTTCCTTTAGCTTCTGGTAATTGGGAGGATAGGCTAATCTGGAAAGGTAGTGCGACAGGAAAATTCATGGTAAAGTTGGCTTATTTTCTTGCGAGTAGGGAAATATTTGAGAAACAAATTGGTGATCAATCACTAGAAGCTTTACTCAAAATAAAGATCCATGGAAGGAGTTATGGAAGTTAAAAGTTGATTAAAAAATTAAGCATTTCATTTGGAGATGTTTGTGGGAAGCAATAGCGGTCAATGTTGTATTATTTAAAAGAAATTTATCAACCTCAATTTTATGCCCAATTTGTAATAGGGAACCAGAATCAATTATGCATGCATTATTCAAATGTGATCATGCCAAGAAACTATGGTTCGGTTTTATTTTTGGCTACAACATACAATCAGACCCAGATGTTTTTAAAGAATGGTTTGAATCATGGATCGCAAAGTGTGGTCAAATGAAAGAAAGGAAGGAAGAGCTGCTAAATTACACAGTTCTCATGTTATATATGGACAATATGGAAGTGCAGGAACAAATGCATTTTTTAAAATGTGACTCCTAACCCAAATATATCTCTATTGCTATTTAACAGGGCCTGGAAGGAGAGGAAGATAATTTTATTGAAAAAATGGCAAGGTTCTTCGCAAGCTCTTGAAGAAGAAAGACCAAGGTATTTGTGGAAGCCTACTAAAGTAAATGTATTGAAAATCAATATGGATGGTAGCTTAACTAATGATGGCAAGGCAAGGTTTGGAGCAGTTATTAGAAGTCATTTTGGTTGTTGTGAAGCAATATGTTTTGGTCCAAGTTCGGTAGTATCCTCGTTTCAAGCTGAAGATGTAGCATGCCTTCGAGGAATTAAGCTGGCTAAGAGCTTCTGTAGAGTCGCTTTTGTGATCGAAAGCAACAACAAATCTTTAATTCAGGCCTTGGCTTCTTGAGATCTCTCTGGGGTTTAGGACGCTTTCTTTATTTGTAAAGATATTTTGGCTGAATGTGAAAGCAATATATTGGCTCATAATCTAACCAAAAAAGGACTGTCGGAGTCAGGTGTTTATATTGATGCAATTCCTCTTTGGATAGCGAAATGGGTGGATCTCCCCCTCACCTTTTGTAATCTTGTTTCCTGTATTTGCAATGAAATTTAACTAGTTTATTACCAAAAAAAAAAAGTTGTTGGAAGCCTAGAAGTTGGCAAACCATTTTTTTTTCATTCATTTTAATATATATATTTTTTTCAATTTTTCTATGATTCCTAAGCTGCAATGTGCAACCTGAAAGGTTGAAAGTTGGAATATTAGGCCATTTTTTTAATTTAGAATTCATTTTTTCATTTTTGGCTATTTTATATATTTGTAAATATTAGGCTTTTTTTATAAATGTTAAGAGATTTCATACATTTATTTGGCTATATATATATATGTGTGTGTGTGTGTGTGTATAATACATTTTTTTAAATATTTTTAATTATGACATCATGAATTGAACTATCCAACCCAACCAGGCGGACCAGTGACCCGCAACACAAACTATGGGTCGGCCTCCGGGTCGGTTTTAAAAACATTGGTTGGTTATTCATCATTAATATCAATTCAAACTAATGGTAATAATCAAATTCTCAATTTTGTGTTTATCTTGGTTCATGGTGCTTAGGAGGAATTAACATGGGTAGCTATGAGTTTTTTTTTTTTTTGGGTGGGGAGGGGGCAAAAGCTAATATGGTTACTTAAACATGATTCCCCTTTTTTTCTTAATAAAAATGGTACAATTAAAATTAAATCTATTGCATATTTCTAAACACTAAAATAAGGAATTATATTATATCTCAACTATAGAGTACAAAATTATGTATCTAACTAATTCATATATTCTATCATGAGAGAGTGAGTGTATAATGAATACAAAAAAAAAAAATCTCACTTTTTAAGTTGGGCTATGATGCTATCTAATCAGAGGTGTGTCGAATTGAAGATGTTGGCCACGGAAGCTAACACGTCTTCGGACCATGCTAGCACACACCTTCACGGCCTTGTCACCAAAAAACCTCACAAGTAAGCAAAATCCTACATGGACATAGAGACATGTCCCTACCAGGGAGAGAGGAACCTCCCAAGAACCTCGGTGGGCAGCTTCATCCAACAATCCCGCGGACCCTATCCGGCTACAATACAGACACTTAATTATTTAAAGGCATTTCCCCTCAAGATACAGGGCTTTTGCTCTTGAATACTCTTGCTCTCAGATTGATCTCCTATATTTGGATTGGCTCGCCCTCGATAGCTCGTCCCAACCGCTCTCGATTCTTGTTATTGACTTGAGCATCAATGTGCCTTCCCAGGAAACAACTCCTTGAGCCTTTAATTCGCTTTGTAGCCAAGTGTTTGTTTTAGTCTATAGACTCCCACTTCTAAACTACCACAACTTTAAAGGGTTGTTGTGGTTCTTCCTCTATGTAAAAAAAACAATAGCACTTACCATTACAAAAAGAAGAAGACAACAAGAAATGTAAGAAAATCATCAAAACCCCCAACAAGAAGAATATTAAGGACCGGAGTATCAAGTAAATCCAACTTCTGTTCTTCAACTGACTCCACTTCAATTATCGTATTCTCCATGGAAACTCCTAAAACCTCAATTTAAAGTTTAAACAATCCAAATTCCTATGTCCTAACGGGTACACTAGGTAACTCCAGCTACAAAAAAAAATGCAAATGAAAAATTCTCTCATATTATATCTTTAGTAGACAAGACAAAGGAGAGGCAAATATCTCAAAAAGAAGCTTGAGAGAGAGATGTTTTTGAAAAGCTAAAGGGAAAATTTAGATTTTTGGAATTTTTAGTGTCATATGCAAATGGATCTTTACAAATTGCTAAGGGGAGGTGCTTGTTTGGTGATTTCATTTTTTATAGGGAAGGTCTTAATCGACTTTGAAATGAGAGGGGAGGTTTCAGTATTTAAGAAAAACTTGAAGGGAGGTTTATGCCTTTTACCCTAAATTTAAGCAATCATCATTATCTTCATTGTAGTCATTGTAATCATCATTAATTATCTAAGCCTTATCACAACTATAAAATTCAAACAATTATTATCACTTATGCAAATCCATGTTCTTACATGATGATGCTAATGAATATTGTGGAGCCAAAGATATGACTAAACTAGAGGACCCTATTTGATAGATGACCTAAGAATTCGTTTGGTTCGCAAGAACAAGGGTATGGAATCGGAATCAAAATGGTCCATTCCGATTCCAACTATTTGGTTAGATGGAATCAGAATCCCATGCTTATTACTGATAGAATGGCATTCCCCCATTTGAGGGAATGGCCATTCCCATCCCTTTAGGAATGAGAATCCATTCCAACTGAATTTGATTCCTATCTCAACCAAACAGGCAGGGGGAATAGACCATTCCGATTCTAACTATGAACCAAACTGACCCTAAATTAGGCAGTGGAACCCTCCCCACCCCACAGGGCATAAGATGGGTTTATCAAATAAACTTCCTTCAATTAACCTAATTGGAAAATTTTATTTATTTATTTTTTCAATTTATATTCATCATCATCATCATCATTTGAGACTTATCATAACCATATGGGCTTAGCTACATGAATCCTATTTAACCATTTCGTTCCATTTAGTGCCATATCCACTAGCAATAACATTGCACATAAGTTTGGGCTATACTATAAATGAGAAAATTATGCCTCAACCAATCTGATTTGGGCTGCCAAATCTGAAAGACCACCAATAAATGGGCCTTAAAAAGGTTTAAACAAGGCACAACAAAAAAATTGCCATCCAAGCACAGCCTAAATTAAAACTACTTTTGGTGCCCATTGGGCCATCCCATCCGCCCATCTCAAGTGCCATATTTGTACATCATTATGCATTGACCATACTTTGCTTCAAGGCGAAGGAAAAAGAATTACTACTCACACAGATTTTTTTTGACTTGTATCCATTACAAAACCATTGTACATAACCAATTGAACCTGGCTTAACTTCATATTTGTATGTATAAATACTAGAAAAAGCTATGATACCGGAAATACATATTACTGGAAGAGCTTTGACCAATCACAAGCTTCTATGAATTTGATAAATAGTCATCCGATTGGTTATAACGGTTATAGATTTGTATGGTAGTATGTCTTTCTAGTATCATAGTTGGATCCATAAATATCAAATAAACATGTATAAAAGTACTTATGTGTATATATATATATATATATATATATATATATGTGTGTGTGTCTTTTTATTGACATATATGGGTGTATATATGTATGTCAACAAATAATTTTCAAAGCAATTTTTTTTCTAAAGTATACATAATACTGGAAGAGCTTTGACCAATCACAACCTTCTGTGAATTTGATAAATAGTCACCTGATTGGTTATAACGGTTAGAGATTTATATGGTATTATGTCTTTCTAGTATCATAGTTGGATCAATAAAAATCATATAAACATGTATGCAAGTACTTATGTGTATATATATATATATGTGTGTCTTTTTATTGACATATATGGGTATATATATGTATGTCAACAATTAATTTTTAAAGCAATTTTTTTAAAGTACGATAACTATGCCATTTTGTACATAATAATGCTAAAATTGAATTGACGTCCATCCTTAAATTCAAGAAATAAGAAAATTTAACAAAGGGAAATCGAGAAATTGGGTCAATCCAAACCAACCTAACTCAAAATCTTAGGGTTGGGTTTTAGGCTTAGGAGTTCAACAACTTGGGTTAGGTTAGGATTGACCTCAACTCAACCTAACCCAATCCAACATTCACCCCCTACTAGGAGTCAACATATGTCCACACGGCTATCCAAAGGCTAATGCTAAACCATGGAAAGGAAGGGGGAGAAGCAAGGCATAGCATAGAATCCAAATGGTCTCGATATACAATTCATCACTTAAAAGTGCAATTTAGTCTCAATTATGCAAAAATTATGCACAATGCATAAATTAAACTGTGTTTGGAAACGATGCAAATAAGTGTGAATGCATATATATAGAGTGTAAAATGGTTCATATAAATAGCAAAGTTAGGTTAGTTTTGTACTGACAAATTTACTTTCTTATCAAACAAACTTTTAGCTGTAATGGATGCAAACATGAATTTCAATAAAGCATATACTTTTTTTTATCAAAAACCCACTTGAATGCAAATTTACTTCGTTTTTATTGATGTACTTTTACATCTTCTTATCAATGTAAATATGCATTGGTCTGTTATTTATCAATGCACAAATGTAATGTTATCAAATACAGGCAAAAGTGAACCAAAGTGCAAATTTACCCTAAACCGGGATTTACACTCCATTAGCATAATTTCCAAATGCAGCCTAAACAAATTACATGCAAAATGCAAAATTGTGAATTATGTACAAATTAAAAGAGAAATATGCAAAATGTGAAGTTGTGTACAAATACATGAAAAAATATGCAAAATTAATACGAGCAAAATGTCTAGAAATGGGTATAGAGAAAAGCCTAAACCAGCAAACATATCACCAAGAAAAAGAAGTAATTAAAAAACTAACATGGCACAATATGAAATGCTTCCTTAATTGATATAATGTTATATTGTTTAGAGAAGTCCAAGCATGCTAATGTGCCACATTCAATTCCCAGTTCTATTTTCTTCTTATGCGATAAGTTTTTTTTCTCAAAAAATTTACGTTTTTAAATACAAAAACGTAAATTCAAACAATCATCATCTAAGTGGCACATTCCACCGTGCATTGTCGTAAATAATAACATATAAGTATGGGGAGATATTCCCAATGCACAGTGGGATGTACCTGTAAGGTTTAGAGAGCACTCAAAAATCAGCTACTCCATTTGGAGTAGCCCTACTATGCTGGGCCAAAACCATGAATCATGCCTCTTGATGAATTGATGTGGACTCACCTTAACTTGGATGAAGTGACCTAAAGTGAGGCCACAAAAATGCATCAAAAGTTGTTATTTCATCATTTTAGCCCAAGACTACTCTAAGTAGAGTTTGGATTTGCTCTTCACATAGAACTCCTCACACCAACCTCATAGTACTTGGAGCCGTGCACACGCATATGAAACATCGCCATACTCTTATAAGTTTATGAATTGGATCTGCTCTCCTCACAAGTCACACCAATCTCATAGTCACATCTTACCATGTATTGAGAACATCTCCCCATGAGTAATAAATCCAAGTATGGAAGATGTTCCTGATGTGTGGGTGGAATATGCTAAGGTCGGTGTGAGGAGCAGATGGAACTCATCATTCACGAGAGGTGTTTCCAATGCAGGGCTCCAATGTGCTGAGGACCTTGAGGTTGATGTGAGGCATATTCAGTGAGTAGGGATACCAATGGATCGGATTATGATCTGATCTGACCATATTTGATCGAATTTGGATCACCCATGTTCGGATTTAATCGGATCAGATCTGGATCACCTTTATTCGATCCGATATATGTTATATAATCTCTGTGTTATGACAATAATTAAAAAAGTACTTGTATTTTTTGTTTTTTTTTTAATTTAAATTGGTATATTTTATTTTTCTTTTAATAATTTATTAATTAAAAAAAAACAAATTGGATCAGATCAGATTTAAATATCTGACTTGTCAATAAAATTCAAATTCAGATGGAAACCTATCAGATTCAATCTCGTCTTCCGCTATAAACAAAATAGATTGGATTCAGATTACCCTAATTTGAATCTCGCATCCCTAGCACTGAGCAATAAATCCAAAATTCACAAGTAGAATACAATACAAATAACATAGGATCCGCACAGACCATGCCTCACATGCACCTTACATCACATATCAACAGTGCATTAGAAACCTCTCTCATGAAAATATTCCCATTTTCCAATGCACGCCTCACACCGATCCCAAAGTCGGACCGATAGCACGCTCCAAACATCTTCCGTACTTATCGTGGAGTTCATATCAATCCCCACAAGATAATTTCTCACAGCATCCCACAGCACATCTCCGCCGTGCATTAAAAACATCTCCCGATGATAACATGGCAGATGTTCTGTGAGACATTGTGGGAAACTTACCGTGTGAGGGGTTGATTTCAACTCCTTTGTCGTGTGGGACGCGCTCCATGGGAGCCAATCCGAACTCGATTGAGAGAATCTAATCCTGTAATCCATGCCAGAGCAAAAGTGCGGAGGATAAAGTGGGTGAAGGAGGAAACGAAGCAGCTGCCACCTGCCAACATTCAGCAGAGTTATTAAAGAGAGCGGACCGATGAAATTCAGGAGTGTAAATCGTTGTTCGGTTTTAGCGTCATCTCTACTGCTTCTCTTCTCTGCATTTTCTGAATTTAGGCTTTGTTTCGCGAATCCCAAAAGGATGGAACGCGAGGGAGTAATCCTCGGCGGAATACACGATTCCGTCGGGTTTGAGAACAGCGTCGAGATTGAAGACCTTGCTCGATTCGCTGTCGATGAACACAACAAGAAACAGGTTATCTCTTGTCTCTTTCTCGAATCTCGACTGGAAGCTCTCTGGAGTTTTGAAAAAGAATTCTTTCATTTATTTAATTTTTGTTTGCTTGATGATTGGGGTAGAATGCGCTGCTGGAGTTTGGGAGGGTTGTGATGGCGAAGGAGCAGGTGGTTGCCGGAATGATGCACCACCTGACTCTGGAGGTGATTGAGGCGGGTAAGAAGAAACTCTGTGAAGCCAAGGTGTGGGTGAAGCCATGGATGAACTTCAAGGAGCTGCACGAATTCAGGCTGGTTGGAGATGCCCCCACTGTCGCTTCGTCGGATCTCGGTGCCAAGCGTGGTAAATGATCTGGAAATCTCTCTTTGCACTTCAATTTTGAAGCAATATTGAATATAAATTGATTGCAGAATTTTATATGCATCTTTCACATGTAGTCTGTTAAAAGTTATAAGAATCAATTCTAGGATTGAGAGTGCACGTTTTGGATTTTCAATCCACCAAATATACAGGGTAGGGGATAGATTGTGTCGATTGGGAAGAATGCTAACCATGGTGCCCTTTCTCAATTTTTTCTTTTCAAGAAGATCTTTCGCCAAAATATATATGAGTTTCCAACCCTCTACCAAATAATCTCACACGCACATTTCATAGATGACGGGTCCCAGTTTCATGGTGAGATGTGCGGTGTTAGATGAAGTTAGTAGTTGGCAGAAGGTCTCAACTGAGTCAAATATCAATTTGGGAATATTTTTGTATTTATATGCTTTATTTTATGAGGAGGTATTCCAAATACAAAGAGACCGTTGGAATGGTGTGTGAGCATGCACATGCACCCACCCAAGTCAATTCATAAAATTGTACTCACACAGTTGTCACAACTCTTTTCTGTTGTGCATTGGGAATATTTCCATGCTATTTTTACGGAGAGGTATTCTCAAAGCACCACTGAAAAGGGCTGTGAAAACTGTAAGCACAATTTTGTGAGTTTTTTTGGGAATATTTTACTTGTGCTGTTAAATGAAAGATTTTAGACATAGAAAGAAAGGCTTATGCAAGTTTTTTGGGTAGTGTTTCCGGTTTCTTGTCTTTTGTTACCAAAAATAATTAAAGAAAAATAACTGATTGTTGGTCTAGAGGTTAGAAAGTTTGAAAGATCTTCCAAGACTTGTCAAACAAGCCCTATGTTATGTGCATGGTTGGGTCCCAAGTCAGAGTCTATAGGCTTCCAGTATATGGTGGATCATTGTTTGTTTTATTCTATTTGGAGTTGCTGAAATTGTTGGAATCAAGCTTTTAAAACCTCACCCATAAATGGAACCCTTTGGCTCATTTTGGTTGTCAGATCTAAACGAATCAACACATGATGTTTTAAAAATAATAAAAGGTTTAAATAAAAATGATTAAAAAACCTTTGTCCAAGTCAAATTGTTAGCCATTTCAATGGTTTTTTTTTTGAAAAATTCAGGCCAAGTAAAAAACAGAAATGGATAGGTAGGGGTGTCCATGGTTCAGTTAACCGAACCATAGGTAATTTTTGCAAACTGAACAGGTATTACCGGTTAACCAGTCCGTCGGTTTTGATTTTTGACTGGTTTGGTTCTTCAATTTTTTGATTTTTTATATTTATAATATATATTATATAAGTATATGTATAATATTATATTATAAATAATAAATGATATATAATATATCATAAATATTATAAAAATATATAAAATATTTATAAATAGATTATTATAAATATAATATATATATATATTTATATATTTATATAATAAATATATATTTATGTATAATATATAAAAAATATGTAACATATATTAAAAATATATAATATATACATATAAATATATATATGGCTCAGTTCAGTTTTTTGGTTTTTCAATTTTTCATGGACACTCCTATGGATAGGTGACTGTATTCCAAGTCAAATAATTTGCATGGAAATCATCTAAGCCATATCCCAACTATACAGAATTGGTCACATGAATCCTGTTTCGCCATTTCCTTCTATTCAATGCCATATCCATTATTAAACTATGCACACTTAATCATTTTTTATTACTCCCATCTAAGTTTTCTTTAGTCGGCCTCTAGTTCTTCTAGCCCCTTTGATTTGCAACTAACTCCTTTTTCTAAGAGGTGTAAATGGTATTTATGTAGATGATCAAATACACAAAATCGTTGCATAAATTTGGTTTGGTTTTATATGAAATCAAATACTTGATGTAGGCAATTCCTTCACCAAATAATAGGGGTTATCATTCTTGGCTTGTCATGCAATATATATATTATAAAATATAAAACTTTTAACATATAAATATTTATGAAGTGGCACGTGTCAACACATGTGGCAATACATGAGTTAATTCAAATATGAGAATTGTCTTCCTAGCAAAGTCTTAGGAATCATGGGCTGGGCTGGACCACACTTTGGACACATGACATCTAAAGATAAAAATATTATTTTGAAAATTTAAAATTAAATAATATATAATGCATGAAACAAAATATTGCACATGGCCAACCTAGGATAGGCTTGACTAGGCTTTGGCCTATGGCACAAAAACTAAAGCATGGGCTTTATTTAATTCTTATAAATGGTTTGGCTTGATTTGCCTATCTTTGTATAGATGAAGCCAAGCCAAGGCCTCATTATCATTCCCTTTCATTAGGCTCGGCCCATGATTCCTTAAATTAACTTTTATTAGTATTGGAAAGCCCATAAGCCTGACTTGTTTTATAAACAACATTTTGTTGGTTTCAAAAACATGTGTTGTTTTTTAAAATAAACTAAACTTGTTTTTTGCTTTAAGAACAAAAGTAGAGTTTAAAAACATGTTTTTTTTTTTTTTTTTCTGATGTGGTAATTTCAAAATCAAATGAAAACAAAAATATTAATGTTGTAAAACACCCCTTTCACGCTTAACATTCCAAAGCCTTCTCAAGCCGGTAAGCCCACAATGTGCATGTATAGAGGCCAGAGCTGGGATCATGTTTCGTACTTCGTAGTAGTAATTATTGACGTGTAAATCCAGATTGCCATGAAATGGGCTGGGCCACTCATGGGCCAGCACGCCTTGATACAATTTGGCCGATGCTCTAAATGGCCCATAGTGGTATAGTGTAGTGCAGGCACGACCCATAGCCCTGTTCTAGACTGGGTTAAGGGTTTGAGGCCCATGAGCTGGCATATGTATGTATGTATTTATTTGTTTTATTTTATTATATAAAAAAAAATTGCTCCTCGATTTGTTGTGTCATGGTAGCACCGCCTGCTCAGTGGCATGACAAAAGCACGCTACACTTGTATTTACCAATTGTTGGAGGCAGAGGCCGAGGTTGGCACCTTTTGCTCCTTTCGGTTCTTTTTCCCTATTATTTCCATAATAGCAGTTTTATTCTTCTGTTATTAGCTCTTGACATGAAAACTGCATGTATATTTGTAACTTATACAGTTATGGAAGATAGATAATGATCTTATCGTTTGTGATTCATGCAGGTAATTGAGTAATTGAAGTAGCAAAACTCGAATTGCTTCTCAAGGTCTACAGGGTAAATAAGAAAGAAAAATATAGTTTTTTTTTTTAAAGTAAGTTGAAGTACATAGGAATGTTGAAGGTTTCTGAGCAGGATCACTCATGAGTCTAGGCACTAGCCTATTATGCTAATATGTGTGGATTTATATTATAGACATCTGATTTAGTACTTCTATGAAACATTTATTATTGCTACATATATATTTGAAATAATAGTGTACTGCTCGAATAATCTTCAGAACACGTGGTATGCATGCACCATGGGTTTATGGTCTAACCATATGGTCCGTGGATTAAAAGACTATGAATTAAAGAGCCGTAAATCAATATAAATGACATTACGGACTATTGGTCGGATATTAACACACAAATTCAAATCTTCCTTTGCCACTTTAAGTTTGTAGTGATTCAGTGACTCAGGTGGATGGTGAAAATTTTGTCAATTTTCAATGGTTGCATCGGGTGTTGATCCATTTGACCGTTTTTCAGAAATTTGAAAAATCAGAGCAATTTCCGATTCCAGGGTTTTATGGTCGGTCTAACCATATGATCCGGTTTGAGTCTCGTAACATTGAGAAAATAATAATAGGTAAACAAATGAATAAAACCATAAAAAGTACATTTTAAAGAAGTTCTAACAACTACTGCCAGTGCCACATCCAATTTGTTCTTAAGGCTCAGTTTGGAAAGAGCACAAGCACAAATATATACACTATATATACATACAAAATACAATGTTTGTATTCTATATATTTATATTTGTACTCTTTCCACACTTTGGGAGAAATATAAATATAAATATGAACAGCGCGAATATATACAAAATAATACATCTTTCAAACTTTGGAAAGAGCAATGTACATATTTGTATTTGTTCTCCTTCCAAATTGAGCCTAATTTGTATATATATATATATATATATATATATATATATTTTTTTTGTGGGATACTTTTTCTCAAAAAAAAAATTATCATTTATCTATATTAAACAGTTTTTTTGTGATATATTTTCAAATACAAAAATGTAAATTCAAAAACATAATTTTCATCCTTGTACTCATCATCATCCTCTAAGCCTTATTCCAATTATAAAATTCCCTAAAATTTAAATTGGAATAGTTTTAACCACTAATTAATTCTTACTTTACCAAATGAGAAAACCTATGATGCCGAAAAGGTTTGACTAATCACAAGTTCACAACCCGTTGAGTTTTAGTGAAAAACCAACTTGATTGATTCTTATTCTTATGATGCCATTTTAATTGGTTGTAAAGTTTTCTGTATCACATCTTTCCAGCATCATAGTGGAACCCTACACAAAAGGACAATACTTGCAAGACGACACATGTTATCATGTGCATTGGGGTTGGGGCCGGGACGACAGAACTCGGAAGGCGCGAAAAAATGGGTATGAGAGTAAAGAGAGAGAATCTAATCCATGCCAGAGCAAAAGCGCGTAGGGGTAGAATTAGGAGCAAACGAAGCAGCTGCCATCATTCACCAGAGTTATTCAAGAGATTCTACCAAAAAACGAGTTATTAAAGAGAGTGGACCAATGAAAGAGTGCTCGTTGTTTGCTTCTAGCGTCATGTTTTCAGCTTCTATTCTCTGGGGAGCCATGGCCTCTCTAATACTTTATAAATCTCTGCTTGTAATTAGACGTGTTTATGGGTCAGGTTTGGGCTTGGTTTCTGTCGAAATTCTAATGGGTTCGGACTAAAGTTCAAGTGCAAGACAGTGTCAAATTGGGCTCAAAGACCAGCCCGTGAAAAGGTCTACTTGTAATACACACTCTTCCCTATAAATTTCCTCCATCCTTTCACTTCCTATCCAAATAGTTGGCTCAATTCACTTTAGGTTTTGGCCCCTCTCATAAAAAATTCCTGACTCCGCCTTTGGAGACGGCAATCCAAAGGCTCCCAATGTCACCAACTAGGCGGCTATAAGTCAAAATGCATAGGATCTACAATACAACAGCAAACTCTCAAGGTTCCATTCCAAAAGCCTAAGGCTCCATTTGGTTTGAGGAAAAAAGTGTGCAAATTTCACTTTCCATCGTTTGGTTATACAAAGGAAAATAATGGGAAAATTCATTTTCCCTGTTTTGTGGGAAAATAATTAAAGGTGGATATGATTTTTTTGCAACCATCTATGTTTTCTCCCTAGCTCTTGCCTTCTTGTTTTAAGATTTCCATAGAACTCTCTCTCTCTACATAATCATCTTTGCCATATGCCAAATTGACTATAAGTAATTAACATAGACTGACTTGGCCTTATTAAACTTTCTCAGAAGTAGGGTCTGGCATGTTGGCCTCCACACTAAAAAGCCAATGAGTTCTTGTTGCTTTGGTTCTCTCTCTCTCTCTGATTAGTGTCTTTAATTCAGGGTTAAGGTTTCAATTAGCATGAGCACATTGTTACATGGGCATGCTCAACTTTATACATAATTAAAAAATAATAAAACTAGATATAAATAAAGCTCTTGGACATTACTTAACCAAAATGATAAAATATATTTATCCATGCCCATACTATTCACATGATATTTAGCTTCCTAGATTGTTGGATGACTGCAGGGTGGTTCATCATTTTACAAGAATGAAAACATCCAACAAATGTAGGGTGATCCATACAATTCATATGATATTTAACTTATTGAATTTCTTGAAAGAAATTACAGACAACTTATCAACTTCAATCTTCATGCATGCACCAAAAACTATGTAGAAATACTCATGCCAAACTAAGCTTGCCTACATAAGGCAGCATATGTAAGCACAAAAGAATTAAAATAACACCTAATGAGAAAATTTGAATTCAAGAAATCAACACATAGTCCATGACTTTGTTACAGGTTTGTCATATATTTTTACTACACTTTTGCAACCTCCATTGCTCTATAATGCCAAGTCATCCCGTAACACAAGAAACATAGAAAACATATAAAGAGGTGATTAAACCATCATTAACTCTCAAAATATCATGAGGTGGTTATGTATGAATTCAATTCTTAAAATACCTTTGAAAGTCAAATACTTGTAAAATATCAAGAGGTGGTTATTCTTCTCTTACCACATCATGTCTTTTACCTTTCCCACCATTTCAGTAGATCCATCCAACCCAGCCAGCCTCTATAAATCTATGGTTAATGTATAATACTGCAAGGCAGCAACTTTTCTTTTTTCTTTGCTATTTTGTTTTCAAATATTCAACTCTAAAATTGAGAAAATTAGAAAGAACATGATAAAAAAAATACTAAAAGTTTACCTACATTTTCCTTTTAAAAACAAAGCAAAATGAAAAAAAAAAGGACATATTCTAAGTAGCAACCAGTCATGCCATTTTAAATTAACATATGCTGAAGCCAAGCAAATCCATGAACCAGAAAAAGACACTTAACAAACATATGTCACATTTCTTCCTAATGGGCATATGTGCAAACACATGAATCTGCATAATTAAGATCTTTTGATGTAGAAAGGTTCCCAAAATGATTGAGAATGTCTTACTAAAGCAATGCAGTTTATTCAAATATGAAACTAGAACCACAGAAGACATTTTCTTTTTTTGGGAAAAGAGTCAAACCATATTGGAGTTGAATATTCATAAAGAGGACTGTGTTTTAGAAGTATTATGAAATCAAGATATGGTGGTCCTGAAGTGTGTGCAACAGAAGAAGAGAAAGTCTGAATGTGATCCTATGGGAAGAAAAAGTTGGTCTCTCTCTCCTAGTCAACCATTACAAATAGAGGTTAAGTGTAGAGTGTCTAAGTTGCCAGTCTGCCCCATGTAAGTTGGGATGGATCTATACAAAATAGAACATAAACAAGCATTTGACTGTTATGCTTGTGGTACAGAATTGAACATAACTTAAACTGAAATGTTTCTACCAAGTGAACCTAGTTGAATCCAGTCAATCATATCAGTCTTGTTTCAGAACATCGGTTTAGAAGTATTAAAAAAACACCAAATATCATATTCACCATGATCAAAACTATCAAAACAGAAGACTAACCATGATCACAAACTTCGGCAAAGATATTTAATTCGTATATCAAACTTCAGATATATTATAATGCCAAAAATACAACAATTCTATCTATATATACACAAATGTACACTTTGTGATGCTGGAGCAGTATGTCATGATCCCAAGAGACTGTTTGATGATGGCTTATTTGCTTGTACTTAATAGTTCATTGGGTTATATTTTAGTCAATGTATAAACAATGAAGCAGTTGTGAGCTCCTTAACTGCTTAATGGTTTGATAGGGTAACCTTATTACTCCTAAATATTCCATTAAATGATTGTTAATTTCATTATAAAAAAGTTGATTTCAGTTCAGCCAATCCAACAGTTCTCAAACAGCTCCTAAGAGTGTAAACATGTTTTTAATGCTCAAACAGCTTTTTCTTTGTTAATGTTTTTGTGTAGTTCATTTGGTGTTTCATTGATATTTCTATTACCCAAAAAAGTTATTTCTTTACTTATTATACTAAGTAAATACCTCACTCCCCCACCTCTCTCTCTCTCTCTCTCATCTTAGATGCAAACTGTGGGTTGACCTTTAGAGAACCCAAACAAGCATCCTTGTTTGTTGTCAACTTGTTGATAAGAGAATTCTTGAATGATCCAAAAGCAAACATGGACAAAGGCAATAAATTCTTGTAGTTGTGGGCACTTTGTCCAATACCCAATTACAAGAGTAATTTGGCTTATGGATTTATAATCTAGTGACGAGAATTGAGAAGAATTGTAGAGAGATCTTGTACTAGGTAGGAATGAATCATAGATTTGGGCCTCATTATTCTCACATCGTCCCACTTGAGAAAAGAGCTTTGGACTTGCAGCCGACCTTGGGAGAGCAGTACCGCGCCCTCTCCACTCTCCATTAGGCTGTGTTTGGTTTGAAGGTAAAAGTAGGGAAAGGAAGGGAAAGATAGGAAAACCTTTACAAACCTTATATAGGTTTCCCTTTCTTTCCCTACCTTTTCCTTCAAACCAAACATAGTCTTTAATGTCTGGTTTTAAAAGTGAAAACAGAAAGCTGTAAAATTGCTAACCATTTGATCACTTCAATTAATAAGCTTTATATGTTTCCTTATATGTGTTATTTCAGCAGTGCAAAGACCTTAGACCAATGTTTGGCGATAGAAGCACAGATGTCTTTGAGCAAAGGTAGGTAACCAAGGATATGCAGAGGCTTGGGATTTAGAAAACTAAAATAATTCAACCTAGTTCTGATTTATTAACAGATTTTGACTTAGTAAAGCTTATCAAAGATCAGATCCTAAATTAATGTATTTTGGTATATTTGAACAAGGAATCACAAGTTACAAGAGTGTTATCTCATAGGGTTTGCTTTGAAAATTCTTGCAGTTGGCATCCATCTACAAAAAGAAATGTTGAAAAAGAAGTTAAATTTACAAACCAATGTGAAATTTGTTAGATTTAAACAAGAAAATCATAAGGTATAGGGGTGTTACCTTGCCACTATCGATTTTCTTCCCATTGCCAATTCTTAAGACCCATGCACCACAAAAATATACAAATGTGCATGAGTAACAACACAATGTGTTATACTATTCTATTAATCAAAACTTTTTATACACTACAAAAAAAAATAATAATAATAATAAAAAATAAAAGGGAGATAGGTGACAAATACACTAAATTTTCACTTGGAATTATGGGGTCAATGACAATTGTCCTCCTAGACTTCGAATTATTTTAACTAATTACTTTTGGGTTAAATAGGGTTTAAAGGAAAAGGGCAAGTAAAAGAAAATAAGAAAAATTTGGATGGATATTTTGATGATTTAATGGAATATTCCTCCATCTCACTTAACGGGGATATTTGTTGCAAAGTAAAAGTTTGGGGGGTAATTTTCAACAATTTAGGGGTCTTTGTAATTTACGAAAAAAATATGAGGTCGGTATCATTATTACGGGTTGACCATTCTTTGCTTCATGGCAAAGAAAAGAAATGTTAATCACACGGATATTTTCTCGTGTCCTTTACAAAACCATTATATACCACAGGTATTTGGCCTCACGGTGTACGATAATTTCCTAAAAGGATACAAGCAAAACAGTTCGTGCGGTTAGCATTCATCTGGAAGACTAAACTACGCAAAATATCATTACTGGTCAGAGACTTAATAGAGCCTTAGTCCCAACGTCAGTACGTCACCAACTACCAGTCAAACGCGTAGGACCTACGCAAAGGGAACAAAACTTGCAAGATTCCACCCCAGAAGCCCAGGATATGACACGTGTCCTCACGTGCCCGCACGTGCACTGGGGCCAGGGCGACGGAGCTCAGAAGTCGTGAGAAAATGGGTGTGGGAGTGAGAGAATCTAATCCATGCCAGAGCAAAAGCGCGGAGGGATAGTGTTGGAAGGAGGAAACGAAGCAGCTGCGAGCACTCAGCAGAGTTATTAAAGAGAGCGGAGTGATGAGATTCAGCAGAGTTATTAGTTGTTCGGTTCTAGCCTTGTCTCTTCTGCTTCTCTTCTCTGGGTTTTCCGAATTTGGGTTTTGTTTCGAGAATCCGATAAGGATGGCAACTGAAGGGCTCCCCGGCGGGATACGCGAGTCGGTGGGGTTTGAGAACAGCGTCGAGATTGAAAGCCTTGCTCGATTTGCTGTCGATGAACACAACAAGAAACAGGTGATCTCCTTGTCTCTTTCTCGATTATTAGTTCTCTCATCTGGAGTTTGAAAAAATAATTATTTTATTTATTAATTTTTTGTTTGTTTGATAATTGGGGTAGAATGCGCTGCTGGAGTTTGCGAGGATTGTGAAGGCGAAGGAGCAGGTGGTTGCTGGTACTCTGCACCATCTGACTCTGGAGGTGATTGAGGCTGGTAAGAAGAAAATTTATGAAGCCAAGGTGTGGGTGAAGCCATGGTTGAACTTCAAGGAGCTGCAGGAATTCAAACCGGTTGGAGATGCCCCCACGTTCACTTCGTCGGATCTCGGTGCCAGGCGAGGTAGATGATCTTGGAATCTCTATTTGCCTTTGAATTTTGAAGCAATTGAATACTGATTTTAAGGGGATCATTGACCGTAGAATCATATATACATATTTTACATTTACCTTGTTAGGGATTATCGGAATTAATTCTCGGTTTGGATGCGATTGAGAATGCATGCCTTCTGTAAACATGGTTTCTCGGATTTTCAATCCATCAAATATACAGGACAGGGAATAGATTGTGTCGATTGGGAAGAAATGATATCTCTGTTATTGTGCTTGAGTGGGTCTTCTTCAGAGATTTTGTAGGCTTCAAGTATCTGGTGGATCCCCGTTATTATTATTATTATTATTATTTCTTTTTTCTAATTGGAGGTGCTAAAATTGTTGGAGTCAATATTATCGAAACCAAATTGGATCATAAATCACGAACTGGAGAAGTTTGAACCAAAGTGAAAGGATTTGACTTTTTAATTTGATGCAAGATCATGAATATATATATATATATATATATATATATATATATATATAGAAGTGTTCTTAAACCTTATATAACTGTTGTTGATGGCATAATATGATTATTACTAATAATCTAACAAAATTGCTGCATAAATTTAGTTTGGTTTTAAATGCAAACAAATACTTGATGTAGGCAACTCCTTGACCAATTAGACAGATCATATTATAAGTTTACAAGTATAAAACCCATATCACCAACTAAAAGTTTGAATTTGTTGAGAAGTATGAGAAGTAAAAGAAAATAAATAAAACTTGATAAATGGATATTGTTGAGTCAATACTCAATACTTTGGCAATCATATTATCTTCCATCTATATCTTTATTCTCTTTCTTGGTTGTTCTATTTTTGTTTTTTTTTTTTTTTTCTGTTTTGATCTTTAACGATAATGTCTTAATATCTCCTTTGAATTTCCTATATTTTCTGAGGTAGCATTTTAATACAAAAAAAAAAAGTTTTTATTAGTCTCTAGAACCACAACTGTTCTTTGTAGGTTTCTTATGCTATTTAATTTGGGTTGTGTTTATTGATCCAACATTCAAAGATGCCTTTTTTTAAAACATTAATTATTATTAAGAGAGTGTTATATGGTCAATCTAAAAAGAAAGTACAGACTTGGGCACAATTTAGAATTGTGCTAAAAAGTAATGGAAATTCAATGAGCACTCATTAAATCATTTTTGCCCTACCATGTTTTTCACTCATTGGCTTGATTTTTAAGACAACAAGATAAACTGTTGAGTTTTTCTATTTCCAAGAAGGTGAGTAACAAAGTAGTGGAAAGGGATCCTATTTTGGGTATTGGTCAGCCTTTAGTAGTCACCTTGTTTGTATCAAGCCTTTGGGTTTTGAACATGCTTCATCTTTCACATGCAAAATATAATACTTTTCTTTTTCTGATATAAAGGAAAGAAATTAATTGACTTATTAATGCATGTTTCAACCCCATTTGCATTGTTTTGGGGGTTTTTTACTTTTTACATGATTTCTTCCCCCCTTATTTAAGGGTAATTGGTATTCTGCTATTTGTACATAAAAGCTCCACCCATGGGAATTTCTATCATGTGGGATTTGTAAATACAAGATATCCAGATTGTGTTATGTGCTCGAACTTGAAAACATAATTAAGTTTCTTTCTTCTTTTACTTGTTTTGTAATTGCATGTTCAGATTCTTCATGAGGACAAGAATATGACATATTCACATTCTTTTAGAATCATGCTTGACCTAGATTAACCTCTTTCCATTAAACACTTTACCCTTCAACATCCAAAGCCTTCCCAAGCCACTGGAGCCGATAATGTACATGTAACAGGCCATGTTAGGGGGTCGTGTTTAAGTAAATTTGGGCCAAATATTTCCTAGTAGTAATTATTGGCCGGTCATGTAAATCCAGATGGCCATGGACCAGGATGGAGAGCAGTGCCAGCACATGATCCTATTGTCCAAGATGCAGCAAATCATGCTGTTAAGACTATCCAGCAGAGGTCAAACTCGCTGGCCCCTTACGAACTGCTGGAGGTCCTTCATGCAAAGGCAGAGGTCGGCATCTTCTGCTCTGTTTGGTTCTTTTTCCCCATTATTTCCTTAGTAGCAGTTTTACCCTTCTGTTATTAGCTATTTAGCTGTTGGCATGGGAATTGCATGCATATTTGCAACGTACATAGTTTTGGAAGATGGATAAATGATCTTATTGTTTGTGATTCATGCAGGTAATTGAAGAAGTGGCGAAGTTCGATTTGCTTCTCAAAGTCAAGAGGGGAAATAAGGAAGAAAAATTTAAGGTTGAAGTACATAAGAATGTTGAAGGTATCTTTCATTTGAATATGATGGAGCAAGATCACTCATGAGTCATGACTCTGGGGACTACCCTAACATGTTAGTATGTGTGGATTTATATAGACATCTCTTGTTTAGTGCTTTGTGAAACTTTAATCAGTACTGCCCTACAGATGAAACGATGAAACAACTGTGTATTGCTTGAATAATGTTTATATCTTACATAGATAAGAAATATAGCCTATTATAGATGTTGTCTTGGATGCTTCTTTTTGAATATGCTGGGCATACATTTGGGCCTTATCTATATGTAACACCTTAACTGCAGCTGACCTATATGATTATGACCCCAATTTTGTCATTCGACAGTTGTGGTTCCTCTATATACAACATGGGGGAACAACTTGGGCGGGCTTGGCCGTGTTCCGAGCCAATTTACACATGCTTGATCCTTAGAGCTGGACCCTGGGTCCAGGGCAACCTAACGTGAGATGATCAAAACTGTACAAGGCTAGACCCTAAGAGCTTTAATCTGGTGTTTCACAATTCACATAGACAATCCGTAATGTATCTATCAAATACATGTTTGTTCATGAATGTGGGCTCCCATGGCATGATGTAAATACACAATTGAGATGCTAATAGATCGGTTTTGGTATGGGTTTTCTCAACCCGAACAACGCCTATACTGACCTGATTCGAGTAAGTGAAAATGGGATGTTTCAATGATGCAAAGTTAAGGGTCGGGTTTGGTATGGGATCATTCGACCTGACCCAAAACCCGATTAAGCCCAAACCTATCTCAGTAGGGTCAGGTCAATGCGAATTTACCATTTAAAACACAACTCATTGATATCGCTACACCATATTGTATTATGGTTATATGGTATTTGCAAAGCACACAACATGGAGACACAATGTATGCATAACAGGAAAATAGGAACGCAACTTGGGTTGTGTTGGCTTAGGGCAGAGAGAAAAAGCAATCTAAAGCAACGTTTTTGAACCGCTGCTGACCTGAATGGTTGGACCGTTTGGCCCAGGAACTGTTTAGGCAACCGGTTCCATTTTACTTCATTCCTGGAATCTGATAAAAAACCGTTGGAAAAGTCAACAAACTGTTGATTCGGACGGTTGAATCATTGATCTGTTCAATGGTTTTTGACTGTTTTTTATTTTTTAATTTTGTCGTCTGAACAGACCGTTCATTTGAACCGGACGATCAGACCAACAACCCGAAAATCAATGGCCAGAACGATTCTATTTTTGGGTTGTTTTTTAAAACGCTGATCTAAAGTGTTGTATTCTTGGATTGGACCTTGTTGGGTGGTTTTTGGCTTGGGGCTGTCATGTGATGCGGCATTACTATGCAGTTTCTTGCTGAGGCTATGTTTGGTTTGAAGGAAAAGGTTTCCTATCTTTCCCTTCCTTTCCCTACTTTTTCCTTATCAAACACAGTTGGGCTGACTGTAAATTCTATATACAGGCCTTGTTATACTGCATACTGCTAACTCAATGTTTCAAGGAAGAACAAAGCTATAGACATAGATTTTCACTTTTTGAGAGAACAAGCCATTAAAGATGCACTTCTGTGTGCAATGTTCTCACAATTGAATCCAGATTTTCTATCAACAAAACACTACCTACATGACTTCCAACATGATCTAAAGCTGCATATCCAAAACATGATTGCTGTCTCAAAAGTGCGACCCCATCAATGTCAATCTATGATGCAAGGTATGATATAGGAAGAACTTAGACTAATCAAAAGCTCCCGTGAATTTTGAATAATACAGGAAGAATTTAGACTAATCAAGGGGGAAATTCCCAATTAGTACCCTATACTCTGGGTCTAGTGCTACTTTGGTCCCCAAACTTTAAAATATGACAATTTAATATCTGAACTTTCAAAACGTGTCAATTCAGTACTTGTTGTTAATCAATCCGCTAACCAGCCATTAAGTGGCATTTGAAAAGACACAAATGCCCTTCGAGTGTCATCTAACTCTCTTTATCAACCATCCAAACATTGATAAAAAATGAACCGTAGTTAATTTCTCGAATAGAAAAGGTAAGGATTTGAAACTATTCATTTTTTGTCAACGTTTAGATGGTTGAAAGAGAATTAGATGACACTCAAAGGGTATTTGTATTTTTTCAAATGCCACTTAACGACCGGTTAACGGATTAATTAGTGACAAGGACTAAATTGACACATTTTAAAGTTTGGGGACCAAAGTGGCACTAGACCCAAAGTACTGGGTACTATTCGAGAATTTTCCTGAAAAAACACACTTACACCAAGAAGGCAAGAACAATTCTCTCTACCTCTTTTTTTCCTCTTCAACAAAAAGGACGAAAAAAAAAACAGATCAAACTTTTTAAAATCTATATACAAAAAAAAAACTTTTAAATCTATATACAAAAAGACCACACAATCTCAATAGTAATTATCATATAATCCTGTACTTGCTATCCATATATATCCTACTTTAACATCTTCATCAACTAGCAATTCCTTTTCATATGCCCCACCATGGTCCTTATCATATCCAACATTACTCGTTATCTCCCTATTAATTAAACTCACACCGAAAACTGTTTAATGCGTGGAGATGACACAATTTCTTCCCATTATTTGTAATCATCGATTAATGGGCATCACTAAAATTGATTATTTTAAAAAAAATTACTTACCTTGTGATTTCTATTATAATATAATTGTGGAAGATTGTGTTTATAAATCCAAAGTTTGTACTTGTTACTTAAATATAATGAGTAGGGATGTCAACGGTTCGAGTTTGGCACTGGTTTGCCTCAACCATGAATAACCTGATCCTCCAATGTCCCAATCTAAACCTGAATCCGATCCGACCTGATATATTGTCGTAGCATTTCAATTATACTTTTTTAACATGTTTTGAAACAGTCCAGATGAGCTGAAGACAAAATTATACACACCTGGCTGAATTACCTATCACGAGTGAACACGTCAGTGAAAAGTGTTTACAAAAGGTTTTAATTCCTATGATCCATCCGAGCAGAAAGTGTGACACTGCACCTTGCAGTCAGGGGAGAGGTCTTTCCTTGTCGGGTAGTGTCTGATCATTATGGGTTGTTAAGTGTAAGAGACTATTAAGGGATGATTACTTGATGGGTTATATATTACTTAAGTCCATTATCCTTGGGTCTTCATAAGATAGTTGGATTCATTGATCATTTAACTGTAAATGTTGGGCCCAATTTGAACCCATAGTGATGAGCTTAGGGGTTCATTGCGTTTGGCAGTGAACTCGGCCAGGCCTTTTCACAGAGGCTAGGCCAAACCCATATGGTCTTATGTGAAATCATTGTGGGGTCCCACGCCATACAAATCAAACCTAAATTGGCCAAGAAACACTCATGGGTCGTGAGTCATATAGCTAATAGGCCTAAAGCCCATAATTAATATGATTAATTAATCTATCATATGACATGGGTGAATCTGGGTTTAAAAATGGGTATGGAGCACCCATTCTCTTAAGAGGATAAGACCTATCTCTTGATAGAGTCCAGATCCAATTAAAGATTTGGATAATCTCCTATTTTGATTAGGTGAAGTGCTCCATAAAAGGACAAAAGATGAAGAAGATGAACTGCTGTAGAACATTGCAAGTTCTGCTCTCTCTCTCTCTCTCTCTCTCTCTCTCTATTGTCACCCAAGAAACCCTAATTCGACTTCAACTTTTGGGATTGATATGGATCAGTTCTTTCTCTGATTTTTGTAAGAAAAATTCAGAGAAAATTTGTGCTCACCTCCCCAATTCGATCCAAGCTATTGGATTGCAATTTTGATGAAAACTACGTTGTTGAACCGGCTTCAACATCAACCTGCGCCATTTTTAATGGAAGTTGATTTTAGGGACTGATTTGGGCGTGAATTTCCACCTTGGGAGCTATATTTGTGGAATCCGTATCAAGTATATATCTCCCTTTTGTTTTGGTTTCAAATCTGATCCAATTTTAGTGTAAGATCGATCCTAGAAAAATGCAATTTTTCGAAAATCAAAGAATTTGATTCCCAAAAGATTAAGAAAATTTTTGAAAATTTGCCTTGTCATCTAGCGTGGTTCAGAAATCTATGTAATGGATCTTAACCTCCCTTCAGCAGGTTCAAACAAAAAAACCGGCAATGGTACATGTGGTAAATGTGAGGAAACTTGATAATGAAACAAAGTTCACGAGATTGGACTGGGTGTCAAGGGAGGGGGGGCTTGGCAAGCAAACAAGTGTAAGACAGATGTGACACATGTGTTTTAAAATTAACTTCCTTCAGGCTCAGTTTGGGAAGATTACCAAATTATAAATACAAAAATTGTTGAGTGCAAGTGCAAATATGTCCTTTTCATGAAAATCTAAAATTGGTTTAGGTTGGAAATGATGCTTTTTAGTTATGGTAGTATAAATGTACGGATCTTGGGATTGGAATACATCTTTTTAAAATTGACTAGTTTTGGATGTAAACTTTACTCTTCGTTTGGAAGGCAAATATGTCTTAGAATCTAGAGATGGCAATTTACCTGCCCGAGTCAGGGTGGGCACCAGTGTTCCAACTAGCCATTGCAGTTGTACCTCAGGAACATCTCCCCATGAATGACAAAGGGAGATATTCCTAATGTGCAGCTGCAATGGTACAAAGGGAGATATTCCTAATGTGCAGCTGCAATGGTACATTGGGACAGTGTTCTTAGCATTTTGTTGGTAGCAGATACTATTAGGGGAGAAGGAAAATCAATTATAGTGTTGTGTTTAAGGATTGGGCTTTGTTGTTGGATGGTCCTTTGGCTTGGGGTGTTGAGGGTAGCAGATAATTATTGGGAGATGTTCCCGATGTGCAGTTGCAGTGGTATGTTGGGACAGTGTAGTAGTGAGCATTCTTTTGGTAGTAGATCACAACGGGGGAAGAAGGAAAATCAATTAAAGTGTTGTGTTTAATTTATGGATTGGACTTTGTTGTTGGGTGGTCATTTGGCTTGGGGTGTGGAGGGCTGTCTTGTGGTTGTAAAAGGACTTATATAAAATAGGACAAGCACTACCAAGAATACAAAGGACTTATATAACTACAATCTTATTATAAAACACTCTTCATTATAAAAGAAAATGAGAAACAATACATGGATCTTGTAGTTTGCAAGCCAAATTAATCCGTAATCCTTATACATCCATTTTTCATTTCCTCTCTTAATATGAGGAACAAAACAAGAGAAAAAAAGGGGGAAATTCCCAATTAGTACCTTGTACTCTGGGTCTAGTGCTATTTTGGTCTCAAAACTTTAAAACACGACAATTCAATACCCAAACTTTCAAAACGTGTCAATCCAGTACTTGTTGTTATCAATCTGCTAACCAGCCATTAAGTGACATTTGAAAAGACACAAATGCCCTTCGAGTGTCATCTAATTCTCTTTATCAACCATCCAAACATTGACAAAAAATGAACAGTAGTTACTTTCTCGAATAGAAAATGTAAGGATTTGGGACTATTCATTTTTTATCAACATTTACATGGTTGAAAAAGAATTAGATGACACTCAAAGGACATTTGTGTCTTTTCAAATGCCACTTAACAACTGATTAACGGATTAATTAATGGCAAGGACTAGATTGACACATTTTAAAGTTTGGGGACCAAAGTGGTACTAATCGAGAATTTTCCTAAAATAACACACTTACACCAAGAAGGCAAGAACAATTCTCTCTACCTCTTTTTTTTCCTCTTCAACAAAAAAGAAAAAAAAAAAAAAACAGATCAAACTTTTTAAAATCTATATACAAAAAAAAGAACTTTTAAATCTATATACAAAAAGACATATAATCTTGTACTTGCTATCCATATATATACTATTTTAACATCTTCATCAACTAGCAATTCCTTTTCATATGCCCCACCATGGTCCTTATCATATCCAACATTACTCGTTATCTCCCCATTGATTAAACTCAACACTGAAAACTGTTTAATGCGTGGAGATGACACCATTTCTTCCCATTATTTGTAATCATCGATTAATGGGCATCACTAAAATTGATTATTTAAAAAAAAAAATTACTTACCTTGTGAATTCTATTATAATATAATTGTGGAAGATTGTGTTTATAAATCCAAAGTTTGTTTTTGTTACTTAAATATAATGAGCAGGGATGTCAACGGTTCGAGTTTGGCACTGGTTTGCCTCAACCATGAATAACCCAATCCTCCAATGTCCTAATCTAAACCTGAATCCCATCCGACCATTTCAATTATATTTTTTAACATGTTTTGAAACAGTCTAAATGAGCTGAAGACAAAATCATACACACTCGGCTGAATTACCTATCACGAGTGAACATGCCACTGTTCAGTGTGAACCCCATCTGTACTGAATACTGGCATGTCTGGCCAAAATAGGTAGCTCAGCCTAGTGTGCATGTGCATGACTTTGTCTTCAGCTAATCCACTTCACCTAAACCCATTAATTTAAGTGGGATTTACTTTGTAAGTTCTATATGGGTCAGCCAAAACTCAAACATGATTTAAACCTAAAACAATCAAAACCTTAACCCAACCCTAAAGCTGAAGCTGAATATACCTAACCCTAACCGCAGAGTTTACCGTTTAATAACCATTAGAAATCAGATGAAAACTTATGATAATTTGTGGTAAGCTTGCAAAGAGAATCTGTTGCCTAGGATCCTAGAATCGAGAATTACCCATTGGCATAATCTTGCAAATTCCACCCGCAGAAATTAGCAACTTTTGTGAGAGCTGTCTTCCACTTGTGCATCTTCTCCTCCTTTAACACCTTGAATTTATTATTTTCAAGTTCGGCAAGTGCTTCGGCATAACTACCAGTCTGGTATCGAACCTCCGAGGGATCGACACCATAGAAGATGGGCAGGACAATCATTCCCAGAAGTTCTTGGCATTCCAGGATTTTCACAAGTTCATCTAGGCACCATCCTGAAGATGCGTACTTCGGCGAGAGAACGATGATCGCAATCCTGGATTCTTCTATTGTTTTCAGCAGCTCTGTTGTAATTGCTTCACCTCTTTTCAGTTCATCCTCGTCTCTAAAAGTGTGAATACCTCCTTGAACCAAAGCCGCATATGGAAACAAAAACAAGGTAGCGATTATATCTGGCAGTCATTGTATCACCCTAGCCGATTATATATAGCCACGCGGCAGACAGAACATGGAAATATTGTTATTATAAACGTATCTTATTCATGTGTTTATTTATTATTTATTTGCAAAGACCGGACCGTGCTTGAGGAACTTTCACATGGGCACAAGTAATAAAAAAACAAAAAAAAAAAAGATCGACAAGATCTGGTTTTTGATTCGGGTGGTTGAGCTGTTGATTTTTTGATATTTAGTTTTTTAATTTTTTATTAAAACGGGCCATCCATTTAAATCAAACAATCGAACCGTCAATCCCTATTTCTACTATATAGCAACGATGGTGGTTGATTTTAGTATCTTTTGATAGACTAGAACCCCTATTACACAGCTCTCCACTATTTATTGTCCAGACTTGTATTGTGATCTCTCTAGGAGTTCAATTTTTTCCATCCAAATGATCAGTTCTTGCAATAATGTAAGCAGACCTTATTCTGATCTCTCTAAGAGCTCCATTTTCTTTTTGTCTTTATCTATTAAGTTCTCTACCCATAATGGACAATGACCTCCTAACTAGCTTGGGTCCAATTATGTTTGGTAGTGCTTTTTTTTAAGCGCTTATTAGGCTTATTGCTTATTAGATTTCAAAAGCACTTAAAAACGTCTAAATGGAACTTGCCTATAATTTGAGGAAAATTCAAATGAAACTTGCCTATAATTTTAATTTTAAGTGGGACTCATTTATATATTATTTTTAATATTTATTAATTATATATTAAATATTCTTATTTTATTCAGTGCGATTCACTTGTAAGTTTTTAATTTCTTAAATTTAATAGTATCACATTAGCATTTTCTATTATTTTATTTATTATTTAATGAATTATGAATGATTTTTGAAGTCTAGGCTTTAAATTGGCTTTTTTTAGTTTTAAGAGCAAAATTGCCCTTTCCAAATAATACAAAGGTTGTCAGAGCCGTTAGTCCTTAAAGAAAATAATAAAAATGAAAGAAGGAAAATGTGTAAAAAAAGGAAATAATAACATTTCGGAGGAAGAACATAGCCATTGGAGAAGTAGGGCCCAAAAATGATCGATTAGGGTTTCTTTCTTGACCTAGTGTTGTTTAAATCACAAAATGGCATGAAGGACCATGTTTGCACGTGGAACATGGCACTTGTGTTCGTCATTGGCCCTTCCAATGACATTGTGACACATGGTACCTCAAAACAAATAGGTGACACCCGGAACTACTTTGACAATAACTTGCCTTAGCTAAGTTGATGGTGTCCCACTTGGTGGCCTAGTGCAGGCGTAGCCCGGCACAGGCACGGTTCGGCATATGCGCGGCTTGGCACAGGCACGGCCTGGCACAAGCGCGATCTAGCGGCCTGGCCCTGGCAGCCTGGCACAAGCACGAGCTGACAACCTAGCCTAGGCACGACCTAGCGCCCTGGCCCAGGCACGACCTGGCAGCCTGGCCCAAGCACAACCTGGCGGCATGGCACAGGCACCGACCTGGTAACCTACGAGACATGCTCACCGACAAATTCGACATGCATATCCTAACACTCCTACAATCCTTCGAGGTTGGCTCACGTGCTGAACGATCCAGAGGGTGGTCAACGCGCATGACAATTACCTCCAGGAATCTTGGACCAGTTAGACACAACCTCCTGGAGATCTCAGAGGCAGTACATGAGCAAGGCCTATATAAAGGCCCCAACCCCAATGACAGAAGGTGCCAAGCAAGCAAATAAGGAAATTCTACCTCTCATACTTGTGACTTTTAGCTCACACTCTAATATGAGAGTGCTGACTTAAGCATCGGAGCGACCTCGTCGGGTTAGCCACCCCAGGTCCTCTGGCATTTGGTTCCTTGCAAGTCTCTAAAGAGTAGCGAAGCTCGCCATAGGCAGTTCACCACAGGCAGCTCGCTATACGCAGCTCGCTATAGGCAGCTCACCATCATACAGCTCAGCACCTGATGGGCAGCTCGGCACACTGGTTAGCTCATCACTTAGCCTGCCCAGCTCGGCCCAATCAATTCGGCCCAGTCGGTTCGGCACCTAACCAGTCCAGCTCGGCCCAGTTAACTCAGCACCTAATTTGCCTCCAATTCGGCCTGGTTAGCTCGGCATCCAAGTCCTCATCCAGCAAAAGTTCACTTCAGCCTCTGAGTCATCAGCCATTTGAAAGCAGACCAAATGATGAGGTACTTAGCCAAAAAACTAGTAAATCACCAAAAATTGATTCATCAATTGGCAGCCATCTATGGGAAATGCTACAAAAAACTAAGTTCTCCTCCTCTAAAAAGTTAAGTCCTCTTCTCCCATAAAGTTAAGTCCTCATTTTTTGGAAATAAAGCTCTCGCTTTATACTTTCCATTTTTTATGAACTCAAAGACTATGCAAGGAGCTAATAGACTAAGCAGCTCTACCAACTTTACTTTCAATTCAGATAAAACCTCATTAGTCCTCTTCGTGAGGTCCCCTCTACAAAGATGAGCTCTTCGTGGCTTCCATGGGAGTTGGCGGCCAACATACTACATGGGCACCCTTGCTGGTCGAGTCTTCCAAGGCTCCCGTATGAGCTGGCGACCCAAAGATTTGTAGAGCTGCCCCTGAAGGTCGTACTCCTAATAGCTTCTTATAAGAGTGGGTAACCGACATTATGAGGCTGATGCAGCACAACCATAGCACTTAAGGCGCCCACCCGGTGGCCTGCACATGGCCAGGCATGGCCTGCGTACGGCCTGATGACCTGGCATGTCCTGGTGTGACTTGCGCGTGGCCTGCCACAGCCCGGCGGCTTGGCAACCTAGCAGCCTAGCACATGTACCAACTTGGCACGACCTGGCGTGGGCACTGACCTAGTAGCCTGGCCCAGGCGCGAACTGACGAACTAATAAGAGGATTCCTCATCACATAAGACCCAGTCGCCTCTTCAGCATTGGCAAATTGAAGGAGAGTGGACTACGAGTCGCTCCCAGAGCCTAAGGGCTAAAATATCACACAAGACCCAGTCACCTCTTGTGCATGGACAAATTCAACAAGAGTAGACTACAAGTCGCTCCGAGAGCCTAAGAGCTAAAGTATCGAACTGGTACGACACAATCGCTTCTTCGGTAGTGACAAAATCCAGGAGTGGACTGAGAATCTCTCCCCAAGCCTAAGGAATTGAATCAGCGCTTGGGGTGTGGAGGGTAGCAGATAATTATTGGGAGATGTTCCCGATGTGCAGTTGCAGTGGTATGTTGGGACAGTGTAGTAGTGAGCATTCTTTTGGTAGTAGATCACTACGGGGGAAAAAGGAAAATCAATTAAAGTGTTGTGTTTAATTTATGGATTGGACTTTGTTGTTGGGTGGTTTGGGGTGTCGAGGGCTGTCTTGTGGTTGGCATAGCTTTGCGGTTGTGTTATGGTCATCTACTGCATGGGATTTTGTGAGCTTTGGGGTTTTAGAGCCTGTTTGTGAAGGCTTCTGTATTGGAGGCGAGATGTAGTGGGTGATTCAGCCGTGGTGGTTGAGAACCTTTTCACCAAACACAGTTTTGTTTGAAGGAAGGGAAAGACAGGGAAACCAATACAAGGTTTGTAAAGGTTTTCCTACATTTTCCTACATTTTCCTTCAAACCAAACATAGCCTTAGGGATACAGGGATACAACAGCTCTAGGACAAGAAAAGGCTCATTTGCAAACCAATACAAGGTTTGGCTTTACCGAAAACATGCACGTACCAAATTCCATCCTTGAACTGGTCCTTCATTTGCACGGGCCTTTTTGAATTTGTTTCCTTTTATTTTTTACCTTTATTACATTCAGAGAAAGAAATGCTACTCTTTGACTTTGAAAATCGTAGCAATGCATTGGCTGTTCTTTACTCCTTATTTGCCTGTCGTTTACAAAGCTCCCCCTCCTTTGGTTTGATTAGGGTGGACGTGTGGATCATTGAGATATTCAAGTTTGGTTCATGAAATGCTCCATTACATTCGAACCAAATCAAGCTTTAAATCAAATTTAAATAGTATGAAGTTCGGCTTGTGGATCTTGTGAATCAAGTTTAATTATAATCGAGTTAAGATACAGACAGGCCCAATGCAGATTTCTTATTTCCACTGCAGAGTTATAAACATTCAAAAGGTCAAAAACCCCCACTCTATGCATTCATGCCCACCCGTGAATTGGCATCCACCCAAATCCTACTTTCAGCCTACCCTGATCGGTCATTCTCCCTATATTTTTTTGTTGTATATATATTTTTCGAGATATAACAGCAACATACAAACTGTGAGAGAACTTGCACTATAGGCTCAGTTTGCAAAGAGTACAAATACAAATATGTATAGTACAAAACCTTCTATTTTATACTATTTTGTATATATTTTCAATGTACATATTTGTTTGTATTTGTACTCATTCCAAATTGAGCCATACATTCAAATTTGTAGGTTCAAATTTTTTTGTTCATTGGGCTACTAAGGATAACTCATCGTTAATGTGAGATCATAAATTGATTGTATAAGTACAAGTAGAATTGTAATGCAATACAGAGACTGATTAAGCTTTTACACAAACAGTTAACTTTGTTCACAAATTCATCATTAATGTCATAAATCGATGATGATCAATCTTCATCAGCAGCGTCATCATTTAGGTTACATGTATCCTTGAGGCTTACTAATGGAGGTAGAACAAGTTCACTCTCACCATTTACGATGCCTACATTAAGCGCCATTGACCCATCATCAGAGTCATCATGTGAAGATCGATGAAGAAGCACAAGGAGAGCTTGAGCTATAATCTGATTGGGAATCCTTCCTATTTGATTCATATACAGGATGGATCCCACACTTCTTTACCTCGACATGAATATACATTGAATCTACTTCAACCTCCATTAGATTTCTGCCTTCCAGCTCATACACAAAATCTGTATTTGATCTATAGCCCAGCCATATTTCATCTTGACCTCTTGTTCCATGAAAATGCTGTCCCCAATACATCCATATTTTTCGCCAATATTCAGGCATTTTTACTTCTTCCTTTTTCGGTTGCTTCTCTTCTTTCCTCTCTTCTTTTCTCTCTTCTTTATAGGAAGTCTTTTGTATGCTTTGTTCTTTCCTTTTTTCTAGTAAGTCATCTATGTGTTTTTCTTTTTTCTCTTCTTTTCTTTTTTCCAGCAAGTCATCTGTATGCTTTTCTTTTTTCTCCTCTTTTTCTTGACAAGTCTTTTGTATGCATCTCTCTTCTCTTCTTTTTTCCCGAAAGTCTTTTGTATGCTGTTCTTTTTTCTCTTCTTTCTCCTTCTTTGTATTTTGTATGCTTTTCTTTTCAGGATCATCAACTGTATAGATAGCGCATACAATCAATCCTTGTATATTGTGATATTGTGACACCTCAAACTGCGCCCAAGACCCCACCTGTAAATCATGGAATAATCCTGAAGCGTTGCTCCCAGGAAGAAAGATATAGGGCTTGTCACCTTTAAACAACACCTGTTCCAAGAAAGTAATATATGTTTAGCAATATATGGAGAGACGGTGGGGAAGAGAGAGAGAGAGAGAGAGACCTGGATATCACTGAACAACTCTGAAACGTTGCTCCCAGGAAGGAAGATATCTTGCTTTTCACCATTAAACAATACCTGTTCCAGGAATGTAATATTTGTTTAACAATGGGGAGAGAGAGAGCGAGCGAGCGAGAGAGAGAGAGAGAGAGAGAGAGAGACCTGGATGAGATTCTTCCTGAAAGTTTCTGTCAAGCCATTGCAGCTTCCCATGTCTATGAGTCGTAATGATAAACCGTCCAGACCTTGGATCTCAGATAGCTTGTTACAATTACGAAGCTTCAGCACAACTAAGTTCGAATTGTTTGACAAGTTTGGAAATGTTTCTATTGATACACAACCGTCTACAACCAAATGCTTTAAGCTTGGTGGAAGCTCTGGAAGTGACTTAAGCTCCGTACTATTACTTAGCACAAGGTCAGTGAGCTTCGGACAGCAACTAATGCTATCTGGTAGGCTACCAATTTTGCTATCTGTTAGATAAAATCTGGTCAATGAAGGGAAGTACCCAGGATTTGAAAAGTTTGCCAAGGATGTGCAACCGAATGCATACAATGCTTCCAAACTTGATGGTAGCTTGGGGAGAAACTGGAGTTTTTTGCATTCAGACAACTCAAGGATTTTCAGACTAGTAAGGTTTTTGATGTCATCTGGTAGTCTACAAACATTGTTGTAGCTCAGATCCAGCACTACCAATGAACTAAGCAAGCTCCCAATCTTACTTGGAATAGAAAAGTCTGGCACATCCCTGTAACCCAGCCTGGGGAAGAAACTAGGGAAGAAATCCACTGAGAAGGTGACAGTAATAAAATTTGATACTGGTCCATCCCAACGGTTTGTTCTAGTGAAACGCCGCGCTGGTTGGATACAAATAGCATTATCTTGAAGCTTTGTTGAGCGCTGCATTTCCCACAAGCTATAGGGCATCTTTCCAGGATTCGAGCAGCAAGGGAGAATAAGCTCTTTAAGAGACTTCAATTTACAGATGGTATTTGGAAGATCTCTGAGCTTAGAACAACTATCTAAATTCAAAACAACAAGTTTCTCAAGATACCCAATGGATTCGTGAACTTCAACCAAATTTTCACAACCACAAAGAACCAATACCTCAAGATTGGTTAATCTCGAGAAATTAGGAGTCTGGATTAACGAATTAGAAACTGCAAGATCAAGAACTTTCAAGTTTTCAAGGGATTCAATATTTCTCAACTGTTCTCCAATATTAAGACTTGGGCAATGAGAAAGAACAAGGCATTCAAGTGATTCCAAATAACAAATGGTGCTTGGAAGATTGATTAGTTTACAGCACTGAGACAGATTTAAAATGACGAGTTTTTTGAGACACCGAATGGATTTGTCTACCTTAACCAAGTTTTCACAACCTACAAGTATCAACTTCTCAAGATTGGGGAGCTTTGAGAAGTCAGGGGTTTTGATTAGGTAGAAACAATGACTAAGATCAAGGACCTTTAACTGTTCCAAAAGCTGTAAAAATAAGGGAAAAAGAATAGTGAGGAATTAATTTGGAAATATAGCATAATTATCCAAACAAGAAAAGCTAATATGGACTGCATCTTACCTTAGTTTCCGCCCATACTTGTCTGAGATTACTACATCGCATCTCAAGAACCACGAGCTCCTTCAAATTAAAATCTGCTGGTATAGATTCCAAAGGGAACTGGTTCCATCGCAGCCATTTCAACTGTTTAGGAAGATGTTGATAGTCTCCCTCCAGGTGTATAAAATCCACCCTGAGAAGTCTTAGCTTCTTCATCTTCTCAAATACTTTAGTACTCAACCTTTGATATTTTCCACTATAGAGGAGCCCTTCAATTTTCTTTGTTCCCTGGAACAAATATACATAGTTTGTGAGCCAAAATTGCTTGCTCCTAAACGGTCGGTGACAAAAGAGACCATTTGTAAAATCACTACTGTTTTGATCGATGCATGGTGTGTGAAAATTCAGAAGTTGAATCAGAATTGAAAGTACATTTGGATATGAACCACCTTACAATTAATTTTATTTTTTTCTATATGTAAAATAGCTAGATTTTGTAAAACGCTTTTTTTTTTTTTTTGAATTTGATCAGGGCAAAGAACCCACGAACAATCTTTACGGCCTTTCATTGAGAATATCTCAATACTTATATGCTTTATTTCATAGGGAGATATTTCCAATGCAAGGTTACAAGAGAGTGAGCGTAGGCTTACCTTGACAAAGCCAACTCGTAAAACTTTGGCTATAAAGTACAAAAGTATACCAAAATATAATATAGTGTTTGTATTGTATATTTTATATTTCTGCTTTCATATTTTTTAAGAGTATATAAAAAGTATGAAAACCTCCAAAATCACCAACTCTACCTTTTATACTTTTATATTTTAAAAGTACAAAAGTAAAAATACCAAAGAAAATTATATTTCTGTTTTGAAAAATATATTTTAATATTTTTAAAAGATTGGTAAATAAAACTTAAGCTCAGTTTGGAAAGAGTACAAATGAAATATAAAGTTTAGCACTCTACAAATTTGCAATTGTAGTAATCCTTGGGAACTGAGCCTTATGAACAATAAAAATAATGCTTCTAATCATACCTTGTCATTTCTCAACACGTTGAGAACATCTTCATGAGCCCACAGTCTACTGCGTTTTCCTGGTTCCCCTATAGATTCTTTACGAACAATTTCCCTTCCCATGTCTCGAAGCAAATCATGCATCATCAACTGCTCATTTTCAATTGTTATAAGACACCTCCGGATGAGAACACTGATCCCAATTGTGGCAAAGAAATTACAACTGTCCAATATGCTTACTACAAATTTTCTATCCATTCCAATAAAGAAGCATGCAATGTCAAGGAATATATTCTTTTCAGTGTCATCTAATACATCAAAACTAATCTGAAGTGTTTTTTGAATTTCATCATGAGGAATTGCTTTTAGTTTCTCCAGAGCACTTGTCCATTCAGATATGCTTCTTTTGTCACATAAAAGGGAACCTAAAACCTTGAGAACCAAGGGAATTCCTTTAGCATAATCCACTATACTATTTGAGAGATGCACATAGTCTTGCTTTGGATGTCTTTCTCCAAAGGCAAACCGACTAAAGAGCTCAATTGATTCATCCTTACTCAGTTCTATAGCTTTATATATTTCATCCATTTTGATCTCATGAAACGGACTTTCATTTCTAGCGGTTATGATGATTTTACTTCCCGAGCCAAACCAATTCTTTTCTCCAGCTAATGCCCTTAATTGGTCTGGTTGATCTACATCATCCAGAACAACAAGAACTCTTTTACGACATAGTCTTTCTTTAATCACCATCATTCCTCTATCAGAACTATAAATACCCAGCTGTGTATCTTCCCTTTCCATGAATATATCGGAAATGAGTTGCTTTTGCAAACAAACCAGGCCATCTGGTTGTCTTGATGAAACTTCTCTAACGTTTCCAAGGAAGCTGCTTCCTTCAAAATTTTCAAAGATGCGGTTATAGACAGCTTTAGTAATGGTTGTCTTACCTATTCCGCCCATACCACATATACCTATGAAGTGAACATCATTTGTTTTAAGGCGTAACAAGATGTCGTCAACACGGGATTCTATTCCAACTGGATGAGTCGCAACGTTCAAGTATCTGGGGTTCAGTTTACTACAAATCTCTTTAAGTATTTTTTGGATAAGTCTTGCCTCATACCTGTACATTGCAATCCATGCAGAAAAAAGAAGAAAAACATGTAATGAGTCCAAATAAGCCACAAAGACCTAGAAACCGAAACGGGCATGCTAATAAATTGATTTTGTAAACAATGGAATCAAAACAATAATTCAAGTTTACTTTTGTTACTGGTGAATTTGTCATTCTTAAGGCTGTGTTTGGTTGCAATGCAATTTTATTTGTACACTAGTACACATGCATGGGAGTGCAAATGAAGAAAATGCAAATTCCCGTTTAATTTTGTTTTGGATTTTACATTATTCTATTTTATGTCTTAATTTACTTCATTTTTACTGCAATCAAACAAAACAAGCTCTAATTTGAAACAAAAATAGGTCAGGATTTACACTCAAACCATTTGCACTGTCATAGTTTTGCACCAGTACAAATTTATTTGCATTGCAACCAAACACAACGTAAAGCTCAGTTTAGGAGTACAAATACAAGTACAAATGTGTAGAGTGCAGATTAAACCTTGTATTTTGTATTTGTGCTCTTTCCAAACTCAGCCAAAGAGCATTTTTCACATGATCAAACAACCATAAGAAGCCAATGTTGAGATGATTGGACAGGTTTTTCTCTCTCTTGATTTAGGGAATTTACTTCCATATCTGATATAACCATACAAGGAACTTTAATAAGTTCCTTAATTATGAGATCATAAAATAGAGTTACTCTAAAGAATGCCTAGGAAGGGAAGATCCAGCCAATATATTCCATTTAGATTTTGAGACTTTGTGGGAGTCTAGACTTGTTAAGAACATGGGAAAATGGTATTAGGGACACACATATATATACATCTATGTCTAAGTCCAAGACAAAGTTGAGACATTCATCCATCTGTTTTCTTTTGTGAGAAGACTCCCATTCTCCCATCTAACTATTGGGCCCACAACAACCACCCATAACCATGGGATAAAACCATAAAGCATTTGGAACTAAATATTAACCACAAGAATCCAATAGCAATAATAAAAAAAAAAAGAAATCAAACAAATACAGAATAGAGCAAGCACTTATATAGTTCAGTCTTATTATAAAACACTCTTCATTATAAAAGAAAATGAGAAACAATACAAGAATCTTGTAGCTTGCAAGCCAAATTAATCCATAATCCTTATACATCCATTTTTCCTTTTCTCTCTTAATCCAAGGAACAAAACAAGAGAAAAAAAGGGGGAAATTTCCAATTAGTACCCTGTACTCTGGGTCTAGAGCTACTTTGGTCCCCGAACTTTAAAACGTGACAATTCAATACCCAAACTTTCAAAACATGTCAATCCAGTACTTGTTGTTAATCAATCCGTTAACCAGCCATTAAGGGGCATTTGAAAAGACACAAATGCCCTTCGAGTGTCATCTAATTTTCTTTATCAATCATCCAAACATTGACAAAAAATGAGCAGTAGTTATTTTCTCGAATAGAAGAGGTAAGGATTTGGAATTATTCATTTTTTGTCAACGTTTAGATGGTTGAAAGAGAATTAGATGACACTCAAAGGGCATTTGTGTCTTTTCAAATGTCACTTAACAACCGGTTAACAGATTAATTAATGGCAAGGACTAGATTGACACATGTTAAAGTTTGGGGACCAAAGTTGCACTAGACCCAAAATACAGTGTACTAATCGAGAATTTTCCTAAAAAAACACACTTACACCAAGAAGGCAAGAACAATTCTCTCTACCTCTTTTTTCCCTCTTCAACAAAAAAGACAAAAAAAAAAGATCAAACTTTTTAAAATCTATATACAAAAAAATAAAAATAAACTTTTAAATCTATATACAAAAAGACCACACAATCTCAATAGTAATTATCATATAATCTTGTACTTGCTATCCATATATATACTACTTTAACATCTTCATCAACTAGCAATTCCTTTTCATATGTCCCACCATGGTCCTTATCATATCCAACATTACTCGTTATCTCCTTATTAATTAAACTCAACACTGAAAACTGTTTAATGGGCATCACTAAAATAGATTATTTAAAAAAAAAAATTGTGGAAGATTGTGTTTATAAATCCAAAGTTTGTTTTTGTTACTTAAATATTATGAGTAGGGATGTCAACGGTTCGAGTTTGGCACTGGTTTGCCTCAACCATGAATAACCCAATCCTCTAATGTCCCAATCTAAACTTGAATCCGATCCGATCATTTCAATTATATTTTTTAACATGTTTTGAAACAGTCTAAATGAGCTGAAGAAAAAATCATACACACCCGACTGAATTACCTATCACGAGTGAACATGCCACTGTTCAGTGTAAACCCCATCTGTACTGAATACTGGCATGTGTGATCAAAATAGGTAGCTCAGCCTAGTGTGCATGAGAATGATTTTGTCTTCAGCTAATCCATTCCACCTAAACCCATTAATTTAAGTGGGATTTACTTTGTAAGTCCTATATGGGTCAGCCAAAACTCAAACATGATTTAAACCTAAAACAATCAAAACCTTAACCCAACCCTAAAGCTGAAGCTGAATATACCTAACCCTAACCGCAGAGTTTACCGTTTAATAACCATTAGAAATCAGATGAAAACTTATGATAATTTGTGGTAAGCTTGCAAAGAGAATCTGTTGCCTAGGATCCTAGAATCGAGAATTACCCATTGGCATAATCTTGCAAATTCCACCCGCAGAAATTAGCAACTTTTGTGAGAGCTGTCTTCCACTTGTGCATCTTCTCCTCCTTTAACACCTTGAATTTATTATTTTCAAGTTCGGCAAGTGCTTCGGCATAACTACCAGTCTGGTATCGAACATCCGAGGGATCGACACCATAGAAGATGGGCAGGACAATCATTCCCAGAAGTTCTTGGCATTCCAGGATTTTCACAAGTTCATCTAGGCACCATCCTGAAGATGCGTACTTCGGCGAGAGAACGATGATCGCAATCCTGGATTCTTCTATTGTTTTCAGCAGCTCTGTTGTAATTGCTTCACCTCTTTTCAGTTCATCCTCGTCTCTAAAAGTGTGAATACCTCCTTGAACCAAAGCCGCATAGAGGTGATCGGTGAAATTTTTACGGGTTTCGCCTCTGAAACTCAAGAAGACGTCGTAGTTCCATCGAGGGGTGGAAGAGGAGGAAGCCATGGAAACAAAAACAAGGTAGCGATGAGAAGTAGAGATGCAATGAACAACGGGTAATAATTATCCGCAATATCTGGCACTCATTGTATCACCCTAGCCGATTATATATAGCCACGGGCAGACGGAACATGGAATTATTGTTAATATTCAATTATGATTGACCTGTAACCCACTATCCCCAACCACCAACTGCAGAAAAATTTAACAACTGGGCCGTGTTTGAGGAACTTTCACATGGGCACAAGTAATAAAAAGACAAAAAAAAGATCGACAAGATCTAGTTTTTGATTTGGGTGGTTGATTCGGGATTTCCAACTCACTTTTCCTACTCACTCTCTATCCACTTTGAATCGGAGTCGCATATCTTTATTATGAATTAAGAGATGTATGACTTAATTCACGGCCAATAACAAGTGAATAGAAAAAGTTTATAGGAAATCTGGGCGAATATCCCATAAGCAGCTTCTTTACGGCTATGGAAGTCCCATAAGCAAGCGTTTTGTATACAATCCTGTACCCACCTTGGCTGATGAAATTCCTTTGCGTGGAACCAAATATCACCCATGTTGAGTTTCACCTTGGCCTTGACATTATTGACTATTAGAGAGTTTGAATCAAATCAAAATCTTCTCTCCTATGAATTTGAATCTAATCTGTATCTCTCTTCTTATCCTAATCTCTTTATCTCATTATCTTCATGTTGTAATCAATCTAAAACTTTCAAAGAGTTCAATTGTAATCATACATGTTTACTCTATAAATACATAGGCCATAGCCACCCCATTCATCTTAAACTTACTCTCACAAATTCTACATGTGTCGCCTAGTGTTTCATCCAATGAATGCAAAGCCAGTACAGAACGACCACAACCAACACCAAAAGACTCATTATTTGAGACACACACACATGGGGGGTGGGGGGAGAGAGAGGGAGGGAGGTGGGGCACATGCATTATTTTTCTATAAAAGGAAGAAAATTCAAATGAAACTTGCCTATAATTTTAATTTTAAGTGGGACTCATTTATATATTATTTTTAAATATATCATTTTTAATATTTATTAATTATATATTAAATATTTTTATTTTATTCAGTGCGATTCACTTGTAAATTTTTAATTTCTTGAATTTAATAGTATCACATTAGCATTTTCTATTATTTTATTTATTATTTAATGAATTGTGAATGATTTTTGAAGTCTAGGCTTTAAATTGGCCTTTTTTTAGTTTAAGAGCAAAATTGCCCTTTCCAAATAACACAAAGGTTGTCAGAGCCGTTAGTCCTTAAAGAAAATAATAAAAATGAAAGAAGGAAAATGTGTAAAAAAAGGAAATAATAACATTTCGGAGGAAGAACAGAGCCATTGGAGAAGTAGGGCCCAAAAGTGATCGATTAGGGTTTCTTTCTTGACCAAGTGTTGTTTAAATCACAAAATGGCAAGAAGGACCATCTTCGCACGTGGAACATGGCACTCGTGTTCGTTATTTTAGTGCAGCTCATAGTGAGAATTGAAAGGAGATCATTATAAAACGTGAAAAAACAAAGAAAAAAGTCATTTCACAAGATCAGTCCCAATGGCAAGTGATTTGATCCAAAATTGAATTGGTTCTGATGAGGGCGGATTTGGCCCTTCCAATGACATTGTGATACATGGCACCTTAGAACAAATAGGTGATACCCGAAACTACTTTGACAATAATTTGCCTTAGCTAAGTTGATGGTGTCCCACCTGGTGGCCTAGCACAAGTACAACCCGGCACAGGCACGGCTTGGCATATGTGCGGCTCGGCACAGGCACGGCCTGGCACAAGCGCAATCTGACGGCCTGGCCTTGGCGTGACCTGGAAGCCTGGCACAAGCATGAGCTGACAGCCTAGCCTAGGCACGACCTAGCGCCCTGGCCCAGGCACGACCTGGTAGCCTGGCCCAGGCGCAACCTAGCGGCATGGCACAGGCGCCGACCTGGTAACCTACGAGACATGCTCACCAACAAATTCAGCATGCATATCCTAACACTCCTACAATCCTTCGAAGTTGGCCCACGTGCTGAACGATCCGGAGGGTGGTCAACACGCATGCCAGTTGCCTCCAGGAATGTTGGACGAGTTAGACACGACCTCCCGGAGATCTCGGAGGCGGTACATGAGCAAGGCCTATATAAAGGCCCCAACCCCAATGACAGAAGGTGGCAAGCAAGCAAGCAAGTAAACAAATTCTACCTCTCATACTTGTGATTTTTAGCTCACATTCTACCATGAGAGTGCTGACTTAAGCATCGGAGCGACCTCGTTGGGTTAGCCACCCCAGGTCATCTGACATTTTGTTCCTTGCAAGTCTCTAAAGAGCAGCGAAGCTCGCCATAGGCAGCTCGCTATACGCAGCTCGCCATAGGCAGTTCACCATCATACAGCTCGGCACACTGGTCAGCTCATCACTTAGCCTACCCAGCTCAGCCCAGTCAGCTCGGCCCAGTCGGTTCAGCACCTAACCAGCCCAGCTCGGCCCAATTAACTCAGCACCTAATTTGCCCCCAGCTCGGCTTGGTTAGCTCGGCATCCAAGTCCTCATCCAGCAAAAGTTCACTTCGGCCTTTGAGTCATCAGCCATTTGAAAGCAAACCAAATGACGAGGTACTTAGCCAAAAAACCGATACATCACTAAAAATTGATTCATCAATTGGCATCATCTGTGGGAAACGCTACAAAAAGCTTTTGCCCCCAGCTCGGCCTGGTTAGCTCGGCATCCAAGTCCTCATCCAGCAAAAGTTCACTTCGGCCTTTGAGTCATCAGCCATTTGAAAGCAAACCAAATGACGAGGTACTTAGCCAAAAAACCGATACATCACTAAAAATTGATTCATCAATTGGCATCATCTGTGGGAAACGCTACAAAAAGCTAAGTTCTCCTCCTCTAAAAAGCTTAAGTCCTCTTCTTCCATAAAGTTAAGTCCTCATTTTTTGGAAACTAAAGCTCTCGCTTTATACTTTCCATTTTTTATGAACTCAAAGACTATGCAAGGAGCTAATAGACTAAGCAGCTCTACCAACTTTACTTTCAATTCAGATAAAACCTCATCAGCCCTCTTCGTGAGGTCCACTCTACAAAGATGAGCTCTTCGTGGCTTCCAAGGGAGTTGGCGGCCAACATACTACATGGGCACCCTTGCTGGTCGAGTCTTCCAAGGCTCCCGTATGAGCTGGCGACCCAAAGTTTGTAGAGCTGCCCCTGAAGGTCGTACTCCTAATAGCTTCTTATGAGGCTGATGCAGCACAACCATAGCTCTTAAGGCGCCCACCCGGTGGCCTGCACATGGCCAGGCATGTCCTGGTGTGGCTGGCGCGTGGCCTGCCACAGCCCGGCGGCTTGGCACCCTCGCAGCCTGGCACATGTACCAACTTGGCACGACCTGGCGTGGGCACTGACCTAGCAGCCTGGCCCAGGCGCGAACTGACGAACTAATAAGAGGATTCCTCGTCACATAAGACCCAGTCGCCTCTTCAGCATTGGCAAATTGAAGGAGAGTGGCCTACGAGTTGCTCCCAGAGCCTAAGGGCTAAAATATCACACAAGACCCAGTCACCTCTTGGGCATGGACAAAGTCAACAAGAGTAGAATACAAGTTGCTCCGAGAGCCTAAGAGCTAAAGTATCGAACTGGTAGGACACAATCGCTTCTTCGGTAGTGACAAAATCCAGGAGTGGACTGAGAGCCTCTCCCCAAGCCTAAGGAATTGAATCAGCGCTTACGAGCTCATCGAATTCCGGGCCAAAAGGAGAAATATATTCCCTTCGCCAAGTAACTTTCAGCTTGGGAGTGGGGGCAAATGATGAGGGCGGATTTGGCCCTCCAATGACATTGTGACACATGGCACCTCAGAACAATTAGGTGACACCCAATACCACTTTGGCAACAACTTGCCTTAGCCAATTTGATGGTGCCCCACCTGGCAACCTGGCACAGGCATGGCCTGGCACAAGTGTGGCTCGACACAGGGGCGGATTGGCACAAGCAAGGCTTGGCACTGGCGAGGCCCAACATAGGCGCAGCCTAGCACAAGTGCAGCCCGACACAGGGGCAGACTGGCACAAGTGAGGCTCGGCACAGGCGCGATCTGGCGGCCTGGCCCTAGCACGAGCTGGCAGCCTGGCACAAGCATGACATGACCCTGGCGCGAGCTGATTGCCTGGCATAGGCACGACCTGGCGGCCTGACCCAGGCACAACCTGGCAGCCTGGCCTAGGCATGACCTGTCGGCATGGCACAGGTGGCGACCTGCGAGACGTGCTCACTGACAAATTCAACATGCATATCCTAACACTCCCACGATCCTTGGAAGTTGGCCCACGTACTGAACAATCCAGAGGGTGATCAACGCGTATGGTAATTACCTCCAAGAATCTTAGACCAATTAGACATGACCTCCCGGAGATCTCGGAGGCGGTACAAACAAGACCTTTAACTTTGTTTATTCCATACAACAAAAAGGTAGTATTGAATTAATGATTGTGCATGCATCTTATTTGTGAGCCCAAAATTTTTGGCTCCTAAAATGTTAGTGGAAAAATTATAAAAAGACCTTTGTCTGAACTAATCAAAATGCTTCATCAGAATTTATTGTTGAAGCATCAAGAGTAGAATCAGGATTGGAAGCATCAAAATGCTTCATCGGAATTTTATTGTCTGCAATTTCTGGCACTTATTGTACCACTTTTATTGGGTCACCCTAGCCAATTATATATAGCCACGCGGCAGACAGAACACGGAATTATCGTTATTATTATTTTTTTTATAAACGTAATCTTATTGATATGTGTTTATTTATTATTTATTTGCAAAGACCGACATATTCAAGTATGATTGACCTGTAACCCACTATCCCAAGCCTCCCACTGCACAAAAGTGATCTTTTTTCACTACTATTCCATTATTCCATTGAAGTAAAATATCCACTTTATATTGATAGCCAGCGGAGCGGAGAGGCACCATGTGCATGCATGGTAACAGTGATCTTTTTTCACTACTATTCCATTATACAATTCAATTTAAATATATACATGCATACATACATACATATTGTAGTTCATTCAGGATTTTCAACTCGCTTTTCCTATTCATTCTCTATCCACTTTGAATTTGAATTGGAGTCATACATTTCTATTATATAAACTAAGAAATGTGTAGCTCCAATTCACAGTAGCGGATAGAGAGTGAGTAAGAAAAGTTTATAGGAAATCTGGGCTTGTTACAATTGTGTTAAATAATTATTTGTTCAATTGAGTTGTATACATGCAATATTATCTCATCCATTTAGAGAACCATTTCTATTATATAACAAAGATAGTTGACTATCATATATTTTGATAGGCTAAACCCTAGTTCACAACTTGACTGAACTAGTACCATGTGTACACATGGTCAAGGTTGATTTGAATTCGATCTGCTTATACAGATCCACCGATAATTCAATTTACATATATACATGCAAATATGTCACATAATTGTGTGTTAAAAAATTACTTGTTCAAACTTCTTACATCAAATACCCTCTCATCCATTTACAGCCCTATTTCTTTTATATAACAAAGATGGTTGACTTTCATATCTTTTGATAGATTAATACCCTAACTCACAGTTTGACTGAACCGGTACCATGTGTACACATGGTCAAGGTTGATTTGAATTTGATCTATTTATAAATGAATAGAATATAGATCCACTACTATAATCTCATTTGATAATTCAATTTATATACATACATATATACATATATATATATATGTTATAACTGTGTACTAATTAAGAAATTACTTATTTAAAATTCTTACATTTAATACGATATGATCTAATCCATTTACAGCCCTATTTTTATTATATAGCAACGGTGGTGGTTGACTTTAGTATCTTTTGATAGACTAGAACCCCTATTACACAGCTTGACTGATCTGCCCATGTTTGTTCACCGACTCTCAGTTGATATAATAATCTAGTTCACCGACCATCAGTACTTTAAAGCATGCAAAGCATCCTCACCCTCTTTGTGGAACAATTAGCAAACTGAGCTTTCAATTATCCCTTCTGATCATCTCTTAACTATGTTCTTACAGGGAGAGAACTGTGCAAGCTCTCCACTATTGTCCAGACTTGTATTGTGATCTCTCTAAGAGCTCCATTTTTTCCATCCAAATGATCAGTTTTTGCAATAATGTAAGCAGACCTTATTTTTTATCTCTCTAAGAGCTCCATTTTGTTTTTATCCTTATCTATTAAGTTCTTTACACATAATGGACAATCACCTCCTAACTAGCTTGGGTCCATTTATGTTTGGAAGTGCTTTTTTTAAGTGCTTATTAGGCTTACTGCTTATTAGATTTCAAAACCCAAAGAGACTGTTTAGATAAAGGCAAAGAAAAGGGGTCATTGTTTATTATGTTTTAGAGAAGTGGTTTTATAAGAAAACGTTTGCTTAAAATGTCACACCAAACACTTAGAGCGTAGAGCCTACTTATTTAATAAGCACTTATTTGAAAAACCATATCCCAATCATGACCCTTATCTATTCCCTAGCTGAATTCATTTTCCTAAAATAATACATTCAATCAAATTTTGGAAACTAAGGCCTTGTTTGACATCAATTATAGAAAATGCTTAGAATTTATTTTCTAACTTCTTCTTCTTCTTTCCTATTTTTCTCAAACTCAATTAAATGAGGAACACACAAAAATACCTAGATCACTCACTATGTTCAGGAAAGTCATTAAAATACCAAGACCTTGATTTGAAAAGTGATGCCGATGATGGATTTAAATTCCCATGATTTTCTTCCACCAAATTCATGGATGATTAAAAGGAAAAATAAAATTGTGAAGTTGTAACCTAATGTACTAGAAATTGAATTTCATACATGAACCAATATATCGTTTTCAACTAAGTAATGGAGTTCAATGAAAGAGATTTGAGTAGAAGAAAAAGAAAGAGAGGAAAAGAAGAAAATTACAGAAAAGGATAAGCGGCCTCTGACAACCCTTGTATTATTTGAAAAGGCAATTTTGCCCTCAAACTAAAAAAAAAGGCCAATTTAGATCCTAGACTTCAAAAGAAAAGGCCAATCGTAAGTAGATAACGCCCAATGTTGGTAACTACGCTCACAATCCGTTAAATAATGAGCAAAATAATAGTAAATGCTGATGTAGCATTGTTAAACCCAAAAAATTGAAAAATTGCAAGTGGGTCCCATTGAATAAAATAAAAATATTTAATATATAATTAATAAATATTAAAAATAATATATAAGTGGGTCCCACTTGAATTTTTGTAATAATAGGTAGGCTCCACTTAAAATTATAAGTGGGCCCAAACTCTCTCTCTCTCTCTCTATTGAATCTCTCTCCCCTACCACTGCCACTGCAACTCTCAGCAGCAATGGCTAACACTCCCCCTCACCCCCCCTTATCCTCCTCATCTGAGTCCATCGCACAATGAGGGAGGCATGGAATTGAATCTAGAAATTTAACGAACAATGGTTAGATAGTAAGGGAGCGGTCATTTTTTGGATTTGGAGGGGGGGAGGGGAAGTTGACCAAGAAACTCATGTTCTTTTTTTCATATTTATGTGGGGATTAGGGAAAGTTTATTTTCTTGGGTATCACTTACCCCATCTCCTAGGTGGGTAATAAATAACTTTCCCACCTAGGGGGAAAGATGCCAGCACTTGAATTGGACAAAAATGCCCCTTTTGATAATGGATTTTTATGGATAAAATGGTCATTGTCTTGTTTACTTGGAAAATAAAAGAACATGAGTAAATGCACTTACGCAAGTAAGTCTTTCCCAGGAAATACTTATCCAAGTAAGTGCATTTACTCGAATAAGTAACTTACCAAAAAAAAAAAAAACAGGACCCGAGAAGAGTATAGGACTCCAAGCAAACATGTGAGGTTGGTAGATTGCAGGCTTAATTCCATAATGCAAGTAAGCTAGCCCCCTAGCCACGCCTAAGATTATGTTCTTGCGCTAAGGCCAGCTCAAATGTTTCTTGCTACCGTTATAAGATTTAGTCGTAGAGAAGAGGTGATCAGCAAGGCTGCCATTGAGCATGTAGTCACAAACAAGATATCTCTGCTTACCCTCTAGATCATTGTGTAGGTACATAGTGGTCACTAAAACCATCAGAGTACAAAGGGTGTCAAACCAACACTACACAGATGCCTGCGATGGACCCATAACCCATCGCACATTTGCGATGAGTTCATATCTCATCGCACATCTACGATGAACTCATACCCGAAACAGGTTGCGATGAGCTTTGGTCCATGCAAATCTGCAATGAATCTTAGATGCACGTGAACTTGTGATGAGCTTTAGACACGCGCAGATTTGTGATGAACTTCGAACAAGTGCAGAATTACTACTGATTGGGAATAAATATTAGAAACACGTGCATCTTTAAATTATGTGCATAAACGGGATGCCCCGTAGGCCTAGTAAAGACAAGCAATGTAAATAATGATGTCACCCACGCCACATTGGTTTTAAAAGGGGCACGAAAGGAAGAAGCATACGTGGATTATGAGAATCCTTAAGATAAAGGAAACCCTGTCTTTGAAGGATCTCACCAGACACGTGGCAAAACCCTAATGATGCTCCCTTAATAGTCAACATAAAGATAAAGATCTCATTTCCTAATAGAAAATGTCTCATCTTAGATCTTTCTCCTTATAACCTTAAGGTTTTCGCTATATAAAGAGGAATAACTCTTCCCCAGGGGGACAATATAACTTGGACCTAGGGTTTCTCAAAAGGGGAATTCTCCCTTCTCCCCTCTCTTCTTCTCTCTTCCCCATGACCTCTCTCTTGGTCTTCGTCTTCTCCGGATCTACGGAGACTTGACCAACCTCCATAGCCTTACCACGGTACCAACACATTGATTGTTGCATAGCAGCCTCAGAGAGGGAGGAGATTCTTATGTCTTATTTTTCTTATGATCACAACCTCATTCAAGAACTCCATCCTCTCTAGAGTCCAAATCAAGCAGCTTCTTCATGGCTATGGAAGTCCCATAAGCAAGCGTTTTGTTTACAATCCTGTACCCACCTTGGTTTATGAAATTCCTCTACGCAAACCCATATGTGGCACATCAAAGCTCCTTTGCGTGGAACCAAATAGCACCCATGTTGAGTTTCACCTTGGCCTTGACATTACTGACTATTAGAGAGTTTGAATCTAATCAAACTCTTCTCTCCTATGAATTTGAATCTAATTCGTATCTCTCTTCTTATCCTAATCTCTTTATCTCATTATCTTCCTGTTGTGATCTATTTAGAACTTTCAAAGAGTTCAACTGTAATCATACATGTTTACTCTATAAATACATAAGGGGTCGGCTTGCCATAGCCACCCATTCATCTTCAGTGTCTTATTTTCTTTAACTCTGACAAATTCTACATGTGTCGCCTGGTGTTTCATCCAATTAATGCAAAGCCAGTACAGAACGACCACAACCAACACCAAAAGACTCATTTGAATAACGTCCCTCAACCCAACCTCCTCGATGTGTTGCTAGTGGCCGAGCCAGCTAGGGGAGGGAGTGCTAACTGCCACTACAACTCTCTACAACGGCGATGCCGTGTGGAAATGAGGGACAAGATAGGGGAGGGAGATTCGAGACACACACAAACAGAGGGAGAGAGAGAGAGAGAGAGGTGGAGCACATGTATTATTTTTCTCTAAAAAGAGGAAAATTCAAATGAAACTTGCTTATAATTTCAAATGGGACTCATTTATATATTATTTTTAATATTTATTAATTATATATTAAGTATTTTTATTTTATTCAGTGGGATTCACTTGTAAATTTTTAGTTTTTTGAATTTAATAGTATCACATTAGCATTTTCTATTATTTTATTTATTATTTAATGAATTGTGAATGGTTTTTGAAGTCTAGTCTTTAAATTGGCCTTTTTTTTAGTTTAAGAGCAAAATTGCCTTTTTTTTTAGTCTTTTTTTAAAGGTTGTCAGAGCCGTTAGTCCTTAAAGAAAATAATAAAAAAGAAAGAAGAAAAATATGTAAAAAAAGGAAATAATAACATTATCTGATATCCATAGTCAGTGGTGTGCTGTTGGAGGAAGAACAGAGCCATTGGAGAAGTAGGGCCAAAAAATGATCGATTAGGGTTTCTTTCTTGACCTAGTGTTGTTTAAATCACAAAATGAAATGAATGTCCATGTTCGCACGTGGAACATGGCACACGTTTTCGTTATTTTAATGAAGCTCGTAGTGAGAATTGAAAGGAGATCATCCTAAAACGTGAAAAAACAAAGAAAAAAGTCATTTAACAAGATCAGTCCCAATGGCAAGGGATTCGATCCAAATTGAATTGGTTCTTAGGATCAACTGAACCAAACATGATTTTCATCTGGAGAAATGGAGAATCAAAACAATTGCCAGGAACGAATGATTCTCCAGATGGATGCCAATCATGATTAATTGAACGAGGAAAGAGGACTTGGTTGGGAGATTGTCACTTTGTTATTGCCATCAATTTTAACCACATCGAATGATCGTTATTGTTGGATGTGACCAGGCTTGGCAGTTTAAATGTTGATTGTGTTGTTCATTTTTATTTTATTTTATGGTCATGGTATATTATGTGAAAATTAGCAAGGTTTTTAAAATCGGACCGTGCAGGGAATCATTCTAAGACCGGTTCTTGGGTCAAACGGTCCGATCATCTAGTTTTAATGGATGACTCATTCAGACAAAAAAAATTAAAAATAAAAAAAGGTCAAAAACCATTTTCTGGTTTGACGGTTCAACCACCCGAGTCAGTGATTCACTAACCAAATCAATGATTTTTTGGCAAAAAAAGCGGTTTTGGGGTGAAACAGAACCAATCAAGTGATTGGTTCCCATTTTTTCTGGTTCGACTGCTAGTTCCAGTCCAGTTTTGAAAACACTGAAAATCAGTGTTTCGATTCGGTTTGGTTCCATGGTAGAATCTGGAACCTATCTTGTAGGGGCCAGTTCCAAGTTTTTGGAACATACTTTAAAAAAAGGTATGTTCTTTAAAAACTTGATTTTCAATAAATATAATATATAGTTTAAAACTTATATTATCTTTATCAATTAAATTGAGTAACTTAATATGTAGATTATCACTATATGGTTCAAAACTTATAAACTAAATTTAAATTTTGTAAATATTGCATTTTACACTACTTATTGTACACATTCAAATATTAAAATGAAAACAAATGATCGAATAATTTAAGTAATTCAATGGTTAAGTGAGACCATGGCCTTTGTAACCATGAGTGCTTTGGTTCAAATCTTCACATTCCCAAAAATATTTTAGGGTTTATTTCAAGGTAAGTTCGGTTCCACTGTCTGTTCATCAAGTTGGTTTGAGTAAGATAAACCTCTAGACCCTAGAACCAACCTAGATGGGGGTCAGTTCCAAGAATTTGGAATCAAACCCTACCCTGTAATAGATTGAATAGAACCGATTCAAGGCTGATTCGAGGTCAATTTCATTCGGTACCTAGTAGAACCTATCCATTTTCTCACCCCTAATCACAATTCATTCTCATCATAAATTTTTCACATACTAGCATTTGCCTTTATTTATTTATTTTCTTGATAATGGTGTTGTTGGATCAAAAAACCAAATATATTATATTATAATATATTTATAGTATTTATAATATATGTTGTAAATATAAAAAACCGAAAAATCAAAGAACGGAACCAGTAAAAAATTAAACCAATAGACTGGTTAACCGATTGGTTTCGGTTCAATATTGGTTCATGGTTTTTCAAAAACCTATAGTACTACTGGTTCAGTTTCAAGAAAGAGCCCATGGTTCAATAACAATCGAAACCGAACCGTGAGCATCCCTAGTTTGAACCTGTACCCCCACAATACAAGGGATATCTTACAACAGTGAATGGAGGTCGTATTTGGTTGTTGCAAGGGTGTAGCAGCTAGCTTAGGAATAAGCCACCCATGATTGATTGTTATAGATGTGTGAGATGTTTTTTCCTCCCTTTTTCAATTGTGAATATACTTGATCATGATATTGGGCCTTATCAATCTGTTTACACCTTGATAAGAGAATTGCATCTACAACTAACCCATCACCCTATATGACCCCAATTGTTGTCATTTGGCAGTTGTAGTTCCTCTAGGTTGCATTGGTGCATACAATGTGCGGGTCCAACTTGGGCAGGCTGGACCAAGTTTAGGACCAGATCAGACTCAGCCCCAAGACCTGGTCCTCAAGCCAATGGCAGGCAAACTTGAGATAAAGGCCTGGGTGGCTTAGGACTGGGTGAAGCTTATATAGGTTGGTTGGATTTGAAGGTCTTTAAACATGCTTTGCACTCATACCTTTCATTTTTTATGTTTGTACAAAGGGAAATAAATAAATAAAAAGAAATGTCAAAAGTTAATATTGTATATAGAACATTAAAACTGGGCTTCAGTCAGTGCAAGGCCCCGTAAGAACAGCCTTTATGGCCTTGCATTGGGAATATCTCCCCATAAAATAAAGTACATAGGTGTGGAGATATTCCCAATGCAAGGCTGTAAATGCAGTTTGAACGGGCATCGCACTGACCGAAGCCGATCTCAACCAATATTGGATAATAGCCTTTTTGTAGTCTCTTTAGTGCTATTTACCACACATATTTTTAAGACAAAAAGTTGAAGTAGAGGACATTAGTAGAAATAAGTTGTATCAAGAACACTTACAAAAGTAAATCTACCAACTCAAAAGAGCAAGGGAAAAGATCTTCCGAGGAAGCATATGAAAAGCTTCATAATCTGAAAGTTTGAACCTTCCATCATGGAGGTAGATATCTGAAAACCAGAGGAGAACAAAGAATACTACCAAAATAGTAAATTATCTCTGTCATACTACCAAGATTGTCAAGCGAGAGGACAGATTTATCAAAATGAAATTCAGTGAGGAACTTGCGATTCATTGTATTAAACCATTTAATGGTTTGATTGGTGGGTCACAACTCACGAGGGCTGCAAACAGATTGAATCAACAAGGTGATGGGTTGAATGGTTTAACTGGTCGAATCAACAATGGGTTGACTATGTTCCACAGCTTATACCGTCCACAGGACTCTCTGAATGACAACATTAATCCACAAGAACCCTATGCCATGGTAACAGTGCTTAGCGCATTGCACTGCTCTGAACTGAATAGGACAGTTTGATACAAATTTGATCCGTACATAACTCCTGTTTGGGAGGTAAATACAGAACACTAATGTGTTTACTACAAGTGCACGTACAACAGATCAAGGCTCGTTTGAGAGGGCTTCCCCATAGCTTATGGCTTTAGAAGGTGAAGGTGAATCCCACCCAGACAGCCTATAAGCAATGTCTAGTGAAAGTGAAAATCCAAAGAAGCTCAGAACATGACTTTTAAGGGTGCAACTTGGGCAGAGTGGGCTGAGAACTTGAGGTTTATTAAAATTCAAATGGACACGGCCCGATGCAGTGTAAAACGCTAAGCGGTCAAACAAACTCATACGATTCTCAAGAGTCAAGAATGCGGTATGTGTATGCAAATGCAGTCTGATCAATCCATTTGAGCTCTCCATCAATCGTCTGTCTCACGAGTCACGACACGACTCAACAAATATGAAATATATCCCCTCTAAGGCACATGCCATGACTGCCACCTGCTAATACAAACTCCTTGATTTTGCTTCAATATTTGAATTGTTTCCTCTGGCAATGGTAACTTGGATAACTCGGCCATTTTCTTGATCCGTTCTTTGTTCAAATTGGCACGCAGGAGATCAAATTCCATGCTGGTATTCAGTATTCTCTCTGTTCCATCAAATCCTCCACCATGGAACTGAACCATATATGAATAATTTCCTGAAATGGTTTGGTTGGTGAAATAAATCTTCATCGGAAGTTGGTCAAATCCAGATCTACAGTCGTGATGCAGTTAATGGAGCATCTGGCATTCAGGCCATCTGTACCCCAGATGAGTGCAGTCCATGGAAAATTAAGCATGCAGTTTCCATAATCTAACTGGAGAATATAGTTCTCGTTGAAGGTTCATTCATCCCAGCATCTGCACTCTTGGCAAAGCAGAGCATGAGTTGTTATTGCACAGCCACAGCAGAGGTTGGCTGCATTCATGGCCTCCGCTTACAATCTATATATAAAAAGCATCTTTGATCTTTCCATCTCCCTAATTTAGGTAACATAACCAGCCAGTTACAGAATGTGTCCACATTGGTTTATGCTCAAGTCTTGCATGAAAAACAATGTCAAGGAAATAAGAACACCATCAGATGCATCCACAAGAGGTCGTTAGTGGATGAAAAACTATGTGCCCACAAGGTAATATAACCAGTAGTGGGTTGTACCACACTACCAACCCAAATTTCTAAATCCATGATCGACAATGTCTAACAAACTTGAATTGGAGACAAAGCATTCTAAATGGTTAACTAATTTGCTGGTGACAGAATAACATGATCATTAGTCACAGTTTGGTTGCACAAGCAATCACTATATTTACATGCACAACAATCATTAAAGGCCCAAAATGAATCTCAGAAGACAATGATCACATGTCATATCAAGAATCCAAGCTGTAACTAGTCAGAAAATGGCATTTAGTAACATCAAATTAACAGGCTAAACACCCTTACCTGTAAAATCTACATCTTGCAACATGAACTGTTGGATTCGGGTAGAGTAAGCATGGTAACAGCCATGAAGTACTGCTGGTTTTGGCTTTAACTTGCCAACCTGCCATAGCTAAAGGATTAAATCCTTTTTTTTTATTTGATAAAAGTGTTTTGTCTGTATATTGAATTGCCATATGACAAATAATGGGAAACCTTTTTCCACACACGATATGATATGTGATTAATAAAATAAGTCAAAGAACCATGTAAAAGGATTTACAATACAACCCCTTTAAAACATCCAAATCAACTAAGAAATAAGTCCTCCACAGGGGCCTGAAATGATCAAAAGAAAAGCCTCAACATCCTTCAAAATCAAGCACCACCACCACCTAACCAAGGTTCTCATCATCCTGCTCCATACATTTGCAATAGTGCAAAAGAAAAAAGATTCAAAAGGATTGTCCCATGCTTACAGAAACCCCTCTGCTATCCAAGAAGAGTTGAGCACAGGTAAATCTCACAGTGGAACCCCACTTTTTCTTTTTGATTAGGATTATAAAAAGGCACCATACTCCTCTAACTTCCTTGCTAAAGAATTAAATCCCTGAAAGGAAATTAGTAAATGGAATGACAATCCTCCCCAATTTCACAAGTTTGTCACTTCAATCACTATATCTTTCTTTATTGCATCTTTTTTTCCTTTTTTTTTCTTTTCCTTATTTTCTCCAATTGCACAGACAAATTAGCTTCACACCACCTTAATGAAAAGTTGCTTTGGGATCAAAAGAGGCTTGAGGAGAAAAGGAGAAAAAAATAAAAAGTAAACCAAAAGAAATTAATGAAATACAACTTCAAGATACTATCTGAAGAACAGTTAACTGACGCAGCAGAGATTGCAAACTTGTTCAGAAAAAAAGAAAAAAAAAAACCTATGGAGAAAAAAATTAATAGTAATACAACCAATTTCACTCTGATTCACGAATATTCTCCGGCCATCCATTAATTATCAGAGCACACAAATTGAGTATTCTAAACTGCCAAGGGGCATGTCTAAAACTGTTCTTGTTAGTGCATGAGTAATAGCTACATATATTACAGCGCCCAGAAAGGCCAAAAATTCAGCATTTCTAGAGGTCAAGCACATTTTGTCTTACATGTGCACGTGTTTTTCTTTCCTTCTTAGTTTCCCTAAGCTGCCTAACAATGTCTCGACAAGAAAGAGCATATTACCATCTATTCAAAGTATCAGAACATGGAGTTATTTCTACCTCTGCAGGTGGAGAACCCACAAGCAGTTTAGCCCCTGTCAGTTTATCCTTCTTCATCATAATCTTCTTCATCCTCGTCTAACCTTCTATTTAGTTGGGCAAGCTGAAGAGGATCAATAGCCATCTTGTCCATGTCTGACAGGGACCAGCCAGGATATTCTTCATGTTTCATCTCAGGAGGCTCCACTGATGAAGAGGCAGGGGCTGCTGTTGCTATGGCTGTCGTGTCTCCATTATCATCCAAGTTTACATTTAAGTCAAAGTTCCGCACCACAGCATTGGTGCTACTACTACTACTACTACCAACTGCCATGATCTCCTTTGATTCTTTAGCCTCAGTTCCATTATCCAGCCTTTCAGGGTTAGGATGCTGCTTATCATTGTGTTGAGGAGAAATGTCTGGATCATCTTCACACTTCTCATAATGAGCACTCTCCCTCTCTATCAATCGGCTACTTCTCCCACGGCCTCTTCCTCTGCCTCTCCCCCTTCCTCTTCCACCAGTGCTGCCATGGACTGTCTCGTGCTGCACAATACAAACCACCCCTCCATTATTGAGGACCATTTGCATATTCAAAAGGGTTAGAAAAACTCTCGCCACTCTTGGTAGGATATAGAAGATCAAATTATTTGTCTATGGAGTAAATGCAGAAAATGGTTTGTACTGAAAGTTGCATAGAGATGGATTACCGTCCTGCTCCTCTTTAACTCCTCATCACTATCATCTTCATCATCTGCAGCTTTCCTGTAAGAATAAGTAGAAGCTATTACTTGATAGTTCCCATTTATCAAGATCCTGACAAGAAAAAATAATGTAAACTTTTCTAACCTTCTCTTGGCAACAGTTCTGTCCTCACCAGCAGCATCAGAACCACCTAAATCTGGAACTTTGCTAACAATTTCCCTCAGAAAATCGAACACATTAAAGCTCTGCACACACTGTTTTCTGTAATTTGTTGTAGAAAATCAAGTTAAAGATCAGACTGAATAAAAGAAACCCTTCCATCAAAACTCAAATTTTAATTCAAAATTAAATTCTACTGGAGAAGGAAACTGCATGTAAACTGTAAAGCTCAATAACTCCATTTTCCACTATTACACCCTGATGAAGAAAACTAAAAACCAAATAATAAAACTCTTCACTTACAAATGTAAAGCACTCATGGTCTTTGCTCCTCTTCGAAGGGTTATGTCGTATGTCCGGTCACAAAGATCTTGCAGAAATAGCTCCAATGCTTTAGCTGCAGTGTTATCCAAGTTTCAAACTTCAACAAAAATACTATGCCATGTATGTTATCTATTTCATTTGATTCTTTTGACTCAATAGTTAGACTTGAACATCTCATTACATGGTTGTAATGCAGTATTAACAACCATTTAGGCATCAGGTACAAGCCCAGTTGCAAATTGTAACCAAACAAGGGAGGAAATTGAAAAGAAAGACAATAACAAAAGAAGAGAAAAAGGTAATGAGAAAAATAAGTAATTAATTCCTAAAATTTTGGAATCTCATAACTATTAAGTAATTCTGATATTTGTTCTATTTTTTACTTTTTGCAAGGATTCTAATTCCAGGTACAAAGTACTCACAAACTAGAAGAGGCACAGCCATTGCAATCTTTCCAACATCTTCATCTGCTTGCATTATCTTTTTGATCCGAGACTGCCAAAAGAAAAGTATTAGTCAGATCAGATGGCTAAATTCTAGGATTATCCAAAGCCACTACAATACACAAAATTCCCTATTTCCCCTTAATGGGAGTGAAGATGAATATATATGCACTCTAGCATAATTTATCAATAATCCACTTCCTGAAACATCATAGGACAAAGACATGACAAAAACACAGCAAGAATATCTCAGAAACATTGTCTGCAGAAATATAAGGCATCCCTCAGGAAAGGACATCAAGATGCTTGTCAGTAAACCTTTCCGATGCTTCCTCTTCTGAACTGAAAAACGTAAAAAAAAAAAAAAGGCTCTTCTTCTTTCTTCATTGCCATCAATATTCTCTTTTTTCTTCTCTCTTGTTAAGTTGTCGATTGGCTTCTATCATCTACATATTTGTTAGTCCACTTTTTAAGAATATACAAGTGCAACTTAATAGAATGATATTTACGTATGAACAAGATTTCAGATCCCCAATGCATTGTTGAGGACCATAATTGTCAAGGCATCTAGGCAATTATGGGTTAGCAGGGGGGCACCTAGTCACCTAGGCAATAAGAATTTTGTTAAATAAAAAACTAAATTTTGGTTAGTTTCCAATTTCTATATACCAATCAACATGCATACTAATTGGCAAAAGAGAAATTCTCTTTATTCAAGAACATTATATTTCACCTCATAACAAGGCAATAGTTTTTTTTTTTTTCTAGGTAGAAAAGACAAGTCTTTTAAATATATTAACTTCAACACTTTCAAAATTATTACTAATTTTAGCAATTTCATATCAATAAGAATTAAATTACCAAATGGTCCTCAACAGAATGATATGAGCAGATGTAACAATAAAAAGAATATTAGGCTCGTCTTGATTCTTGAATTAAACGAAACCCTATATTGTAAGATATCACACACAAAAATCCAGGGTATCCACCTGGAACTAGTAATGTGGCCTATGGATGAAGTAATTGGTGAAAGGAATATAACGTCTAAGCCCATCAGCCCTATGAACATGAGTAGGTCATAATTTCATGAACCCACATGCTAAAAGCAGGGCTCTTCAGCAAGTACTAGCCATTAATCCATGAATGAAAAACATCGGATTCATCTCATCAGGTTTCTATCTAGGTTCATAGACAATAATATCCTGGACATGAACCCAATTATGTACTTATTTATATCCATTAAGAATCCAATTTTTTTATTCTTGGGTTCTATAGACATGGATATATATCTTGTAATAGAGAGCCATACTTAATGACAAAGAATTACCAATAAGGCTTATCTTTTGCACATACATGCAGCAAGCAATAGATCAAACTCTTTTGTGGAATCAGGTAGAAAGCTATATAACATAGAGGGAGATGCATATCAGTGTCTGACATAGATAGGACCATAGTTGTCAAGATGACGCCTAGAGGGTTGCCCTGTTCCTCTACATGGTATTTTTACATGGATGGTGTTCAAACTTAAGGTGTATTGCAACTAAATCAACATCATATAGTACAAATAAAGGCAAAGGCATGTAAAAGAGAGGGTTGCCTTGTTCCTCTACATGGTATTAGGGGTCCTGCCCCTTCCTTTGTTCTTCTTACTTTCTCCCCTTTATCTTCTATCACTCAACAATCACTTCATCTTCTTTCACTCTGTAATTAACACATAAAAACATCTCTCCAATATATCCGTCATATTTACCATAAGGAGCTTCTTCCCTCTGCTTGTTTTTCCCTCCATTCATTAATTTATCCCACTGGAGCATATAAATATACAATTATTCTCAGTTCTCAATATAATTTCATTTTGCCTTAATTGATTTGGATTCCATCCCAAGTTCCTTTTTCTCCTAGGCCATGCAACATTGTTTTCATTCTACACTTGAAGTTTGATTCTTTTATGTTAGAATAATAATAGTATTGTCCAGTCACTACTTCAAAACAAGCTAACTCGTAAACAAATTAGGGAAGCAAAACAAGGAAAATTAACCAGGTTTTTATATAAAAAGTATCAGCTAGGCAGTGCCTATGCAACAAGGTGCTTGACAACCACAGATAAGACCTACATCAAAATGTCTGTTAGATGTGTTTTGGCCAAACACAAAATACAACACACCTATTAAAAGTTAGAATACCATTTTTTTTATGCTGTATCAACCAATGAAGACATAACATCTCCCAAGGAAATCAATTTTTTGCACAAAAAGCAATGAGGAAAATAATACCAAATATATATAATGAAGCAAGATGGTAAGAATTACCCAAAAGCTATGTCAGGGCTTTTCCTTATCCAGAAATGAACCCACTTGAGCATTGAGGGCCTTTGTAGCCTATTTGTGGTTTTGGATTGCACAGTACGACTTTATAATTCCACATTCATTACATTTTTCATAAATTAATAAGATATTCTTATGGCAACAATCAGAAAAAAAGGGGAGGAAGTTATTACTGGCAACTGCTTACTAATATATGTCATACACAATACCGGGATAGAACAGGTCAGGTCATGCATATTAAATCAAAACATGCCTAATCCTTCTCTTTGAGCAACATTGGAAACTGCTAACTACTTGCAAATTTGGGTTTTATTGGCATTCTGCTAGGGTTGTGATGGCAACATCAGAGTACCTCTAGCACAAAAGGAAAAAAAGAATACAGGTAAAATAGAAAAAGGAAAAAAAAAGCATCACAGTGAGTAATGACCCAACTCAACCATCCAAGTTCATTAAAATGAATTAGCGAATCCTCCTTTTCTATCCCTTTTTTTAATCAGTAGCCTCTTTCATTCCATTTTGCCCCATGGTTTCCTAAAAGAGATTTGTATCTTCCTATTTGCTTTTTTCTTTTCTTTTTCTAATTTTCCTTTTCATTTATTCCTTCAACAAGAACAAACAATACGGCTGTACAAGAGACCCCTAAAATGACTATCATGAAAGACAAGTGAACTAAACTAGCAGTTATTCAATACTACTCTGACAGAGTAAGCCATTAACGACCTAATCCACTATGGATTCGAAGATTATTCCAGTAAAAACCATAACAATATCAAAAATGTTTCCATTTCCCCTTAAAAAAAAACTAGTGAAATACTTTAACACGGATATAGAAAAGAACAGGAATTTGACATGTATTTCAATTTATCTGCCAAAATAAAGAAACTAAACTAAGATGTCAACAAAATAAACCGTATATTTCCTGGGTAACCAGAGCAGTTAAACATCCCAACAGATGAAATTAACCAGGAAGGGGAGAATCAGAAAAACAGAAAAACAGAAACACGAAAATTTCAAATATCCCAAAGCAAAATCAGGAATTAAACTAGCAAAAATTACACCTAATAATCAAGCCCTCCTATATCGCCCCTCAAAGGATAAGAGGTAAGGAGCAAGAAGGCAGAAACCCTAATTACAAACACTGAGAGAAACTATACCAGGAAACCTAAGCGGCACAAAACCCATATCACAAATCTACACCACGAAAACCAACCTAATCCATCACGGGAATCAATTTATCCATGGAAACAACACATAATCAACACAAGAAACCCAAATCTAACAAGAAAACAAATCAAAGATACAGTACAAGCAACACCAAAGCGAGATCAGCAAACCAAAATCAAGGAAAACAGATCCAGAGAAGAACTTACAGCAGGGAAACGGGTATCGAGCTTCTTCCTCATGGCGTCAGAATCTGCTCATCAAACGCTCCAAACAAAACCCAAACCAGAAAATCGATTCCAATCCCGATGAACCCACTCTTTTTCTCCCCTTATAGCCCAGAAAACCTACTTCAGATCCGAAGATATTTACAGAAAATCGGAAAAATCTTCAATCGTTCCGTCCAACTCCCACAGAAAAAAAAATTAAAATAAACGAAAAAAATAAAAGAAAAAGAACAGTAATTTCTTTTCGGAGCCCAAAAGCAACAATACCTTCGTTCCACTTCCTCCTTTCTCCTCCAATTTAGCGGAGATTTTCGTTTTCCCCCAATTTCTCAACCATGGTTAGTGCTTTTGTAATTTTCTTATTTTGACCGATCAGGTTTTTCAAATCGCCGATTTTTCAGAAGTGTGATTGCATGTGAGAAGGAGCTTCATTATTAAATAGCTCATGTGGTCCAAAGCCAAAGATCGTGGACGTCACGGGACCCACACGGCCACATTGAAGAAATCCGAATCGGTAAGAGGGTACCCCTACGCCACTCATCAATGAAAACTGCATGGAGATTCATGATAAGTATTGCTTAAAGCACATGCGTCAGCAAAGTCTTCAACAAAAGCTCTCAACCTTCCGATCTGCTCAGATTAAATGTCGGTTTGGGAGGGCTGAAGGGCAGCGATTTCTGGCTTTTTGAGGTGGGCCCCCTCTATAATCAGAAGAGCCCAAATCGGCTTTTAAGTTATTTGGCTCATTTGAAGGGCTGTGCCTCAACGTGTTTAAGTGCCTGTTTGGGAGGGGCTAGGCTAAAGTGTAATGACTTCTAACATTCTGAAGTGGGCCTCACATAAATAGCCTATAAGTTATGTGTGGTGAAAAAATAAGATAACCTAACCCTGCTTTGAGTTGACTTCAGATCTGTGCCCCACAAGGTCCCACAGCACATCCCCATTGTGTATTGGGAACATCTCTCGATGATAATATCATCATTTTTGATAATATCATCGGAAGATGTTCCCAATACACAGTAGGAATGTATTGTAGGACGTTGTGGGGAACCCCCTTGTGAGGCACAAATGTAAACTCCTTTGAGTCGGTCATTTAGAACCCATTTAGGAGGACTCCTTCATTTGGGATGCAATATATTAATTGAATTGCGATGGTTGAGCACCAATGTTCCAAAGAAACTATTCACATTAGCTTTATATTTGAATAGTGGTTTGTGCATTTGAAAAGGGCCATGTTGGTTTTCTGAATTATTACCAAATACAACTTTGCATTCCTATATGGGGCTTAGCTTAGAATGCCAAAAAACCGCATCAGAAAAGCCCTCCCAAACAGGCACTTAAAGAATTATTTGCTTCAGGTCCTTAATAGCTTATTCCTTGTGTTTTAAAGTAGTCCAACCAACCTAGCTAAATCTTCTTCTTTCAACTCAACCCTCTCAAACAAGTGTAAGTTCTCCTCCCAAGTTCTAACAAAAAAACAAAACGTTCCAACATGATTTATGTCCACATATCTCATATATGATAGATCCCAATCTTACGATGGTTCTCAGTTTTATGATAAAATAGGAGACACAGATCATGTTAAAATAATGTTGGGACAGCTTCTCCCAAACAGGCCTTAAAAGTTGGATCTATATACATGAAATCGATGTATTTTATCATTTCCCAACAGGATAAAATCTCTTTTTCCAGAGAAAGTCAAATCCTTATTCAACTTTAGTTAAACAGGGTTACATTTACTCAATTTATCGTTCAGAGGTAAATTGGGATATTGAAACGGGAGAATTTGGATATGTATAAACTATGACTGATCGTTTATTAATTTATTATTATTTTATTATCATAATTTGCTTGTTATATAATTTTTTACGCCTAAACGACCAATTAATGAAATTATTCGATACTTCGCCCTACAGGGTACAGATAGACCCGTGGGACCCATGGAAATACAAATCATCCTTCTGCATAAATACGTCGCTGGGTAGATTGCTTCTGTCGTTTCACAAGCAACTGGGTAGATCTGCTGGTCTATTTTCTTTTCTTTTCCTAGTTGGGCCGTGTAGAGTTTGCAAACAACAAGTACTGTGGGACACTGGGGGGCGCCCCCGCAGATCTGAACTCTGCTATGAGAAGCAAAATGATGAATTGGGACTTAGGATAATGATTAAGAAATCACCTTCCAATGGTGTTTGGTGATACTCGGCTCTTAGAATTAGGCTATGTTCGGGAGTGATTATTTGAAAAACTAAGTGATTATTACAATAAATATTCATTGAGTGTTTGGTGAAAAAAACACTTATTGAGTTATTTCAAACAGGAAAGGTTGTGGTTTGCGTGATGTGGCCTATTGTGTATGTCATTTTTAGTCCAATGAGTGTTCAAGATTGATATTTAGGGCCTATTTGGTTTGTACTCAGAATCAGAATTGGAATCGAAATCCTTTAGAATTATAATCAGTTTGGTTCAGACAGAAATGAAAATGGGAATTGGAATCGATAGGAATGAAAATTGAAATTAAATGAGGAAATACCATTTCGGCAGAAATGGGAATGGGATTTCGATTCCTCTCAACTAAATAGTTAAAATCGGAATAGCCCATTCTAATTCCAATTCCAAATCTCATTCCCACAAATCAAACGGGGGCCTTAGATGTTTGTTTTCTGTTTTCTTTTATGTTCCATCTAAATCATGGGAGAGGGTATTTGACATCACTCTTTGTCTTGGGTTTTAGAAGAACGGCACTGAGATGAGAGTGTAATTTTGGATTTCCTCCTCACACACTTGACAATCTTCTCTCCAATGGCCCCTTCTATAAGTCAGAAGAGCCCAAATCTGAAGATCTATTTCTTTGCCCATTAGCCCGTTGGTGATAATCATTCTCTTTGAGTACTTCCTCTCCCAATTCTAGATTCATTATAATAACATTAATGGGGCGTTCTTTTTTCGGATTTTGAGAGGAGCAAAGGGGGTCAATGGGATTTTGGTTCCTATTGACCAAGAATCCCATGTTTTTTGTTTTTTTTTTAGATTTATGTGAGAGTAGGGAAAGTTCATTTTCTTAAGTATCACTTATCCGGGTAAATGGTACCCATCTCCAAGGTGGGTAAATAATTTTCCCACCTAGAGGAAAAGTTGCCAACACTTGGATGGGACAAAAATGCCCCTTTTAATAATAGATTTTTATGGTTAAAATGGTCATTGCCTTATTTATATGATAAATAAAAGAACATGGGTAAATGCGCTTACTCGGGTAAGTGTTTCACAAGAAAAACTTACCCAGGTAACTGCATTTACCTGGGTAAGTAACTGAAAAATGAACGGGGCCTCAGTGTAACTCCAAACAACACTCATAGGATTGGTCCATAAATCTTCGACCATTCATGGAAGCACCGGAATCTCACAGGCTTTATGTCATAGAGGTTTCCCACTACCAGCCATGGCCTTGGACCAGGTGGAAGAGCTTGTAAGCATGGAAGATAATGATAGGGAGGAGGAAGAAGAGAAGAGCCATGGAGATAGTATGGGAGATTAGTTGTCTTTGTTGATGGAAGTATATAAATATTTTAGGCTTGAGACTAATAGATACTAGGTAGATGAAGGAATGGTGGCATCTGGAAAAATAGATTGGTATTGGCTCCCCACAGAGCGTGCCCCACACATGCCTCATAGGACATCTCAACCGTGCATTGCGAACATCTCTCCGTGAGAAGTACATGAGATGTTCTTAATGCACGTTGAGATGTGCACGTAGGGCTGGAGCCAATATGAACTTAAAAAAAAATGGTTGGTACTTGCTAGCAATGCATGGTTTAAAATATATATCATCAAGGATTTAAATATTGATTATGAGATGCGCTACAAACAAAAGTGTATCCCATGAGTCATATGTATATACAAATCCGTATTGGACAAAAAATTGCAAGCATGATGATTCAAACTCAGATCACCAGAACGTGTCCAAAGCATGCACCTTAAATGCACTTCTAAGCCACTAATCCACATTTTTTCTTGTGATAATAAGTAAAATAAAATGCTTTATTAACTTCTGTCTTTACATGTGATTTTTTCAATCTCTATTACAAAAAAAAAAAAAAAAAAAAAAAAACTCTAACTAAAATTTCAAAAGAATAATATTCAAAAACAGTATTTTATAAACTAATACAATAGATAATCTATCAAATCCATGTTTATATAAAAAGATGATTTTTAACATCAAGAAAATTATACAAATAAAATATTAAGAATAAAATAACTATTTTAATACTTAAAATTTATAAATTTGCAAATGATATGCATACTAAAATTATTATATATTTTACCAATTATTAATTAATATTTTAATTTATATTAATAAGTAATAACAGCATATTTACTTTTTATAAAAAAAGAAAAATACCGTTTATAAAATATTTAAGACTATAACATTAAATTGAATTTATCAAATCCATTAATCTACATTTGTTTCAAAAAATTATTTTTCATATTAGAAAATTATATAAATAAAATATTAATAAAGGAATGATTGTTTTAGTAATTAAAAATTATGAATTTTTATATATATTATAAATTTTAACAAATTTGATATACTTTAAGTTAAGATTAGATTTTTATAAATTATTAATTAATATTTTAATTTGTATTTGAGGATTTAATATTTAGTTGACTTTTTTAATGTTCAAAAAAAAATAAAAAAAAAATTATATAATAATTAAAATATAATAGGTGCATATGTTAAGTGCCTTGGACTCTTGATTGATGCATTATAAATAAAATTATATGATATCTATGCATCCTGATATATTAATTATAATATATTTTTTCATATATATCACTAAAATATACATTTCCTGTATATATTATATACTATTTGTGATTATTTTGATCTTAAATTTAATGATATTATTGTATTTATGGAATTTATATGTATTTTCCTAGCGTATCCATGCATTTTCATACTTTTCGTCCGTATCTATGTGTTTCCAAAGCATATTTGTATCCGTATCTGTATTCGAATTGTTCGATACGATACTCGATACCGATACTTTAATTCTTGTATATCATAAGTGGAACCACTTTCCCCTTCATTTGGTGTGTTAGCAATTTGTTGTTGAGATACTGGTCAACTCGTATTACCAATTTACCATAAACCATATAATAAAATATAAAAAATAAATAAAAGAGAAAAATATACAAAAAAGAAAATTATTATATATTCATCATATTAAACAAAAAATAATTTTGAGAAGGGATTTCCAAGACCTACTAATTCATCAAACAATTTGATGGTTTTGACTCTTCAAGTTACTGGGTCATTAACCACTAATATTATTTCGTAACTAAATGGTTCAAGGGCTAAATAGACCTGGAAGCATGTTCAACCGATGGGTCCTCCTATCAGAGGGTCAACCATGGGTTCAAAACATTGAATAGTAGTTGAACAAGATTTGATGGATTTAGCCATTTATAGCCTTTTATTTTATGGAGAACAAATTTAGACAGTTGTAGCCTTTGTAACCACTAAAACCAAAAGGCTTCTCAAGGCATTTGGTATTTTTTAGACAGCTTTCTATAGATGGCCAAATTGAAGATTTACACATAGTACGAATGAACCTTAATTATATTCTTTAGCTATTTTACTAAAATGCCATTACTTTTGAATAGATTTCCCCTAATTGTGATGAAAGCAACGTTTAAAGTATCAGAAAGGCAAGGTGTATCGGAAAGATAATTTTAATAGACGTATCGGGATACGCTTTGGATATGGACGAAAAATCAAGACATGCATAAATATGGTAAAAAATTTAAATAAATCTTAAAAAGTATATTACTAATTATATTTACAAATTTTATATGATTGTAAATAAGTCATTTAAATGTAAAATACCATAATTTAATGGTTTATATAAAGTGTGACGTATCAGGATATAATTAGTAACCATTGAAAAAATGATGGAATAACTAAAATGTAAAAAAAAAAAAACTAAAATGTGAATGTCAATTTTCAAAAACCAATATAATTAATCCTAATATTTATTAGTATATAAATTTTAATAATTAATTCTAGCATTTATTAATAAAAACTTGTCACTCATTAAGAAAAGTGAAAATTTAATTAAAATTAAAAATACATAAAATCATAGTAAACAAATATGTGTGTCTCCTTGGTGAACTTGTGGTTGTTGAAACTTAAAATCAAGTGACCAAGGCTTGTTAATGCTAAAATTTGAAGTTTTTTACACTAACAAAATGAAATTAATGATAGGGGACCATTAATTAAAGGAATTAATGAGAGAATTTGAATTAGGTGCTAAAATTTAAACTTAAATTTAAATTTGCCTTGGAATAATTGACTAATTAATGAAAGAGAAATTAGACTTAAATAAACGACAATAATGAGAGGTTCGGTATTAAATATGGATTAACGAATAACGATATAGATCCGAACTTTATCAAACCATATCGAACTGTATCGGGCCCATACCAGCCGATACAGATCCGAAATAGCCTGATACGGGCTCGTATTGACTGATACGTATGAAAAGAAATGGAACAAATGATTTATACACGTTCCGCGTATCGGGTTCTTGTCAGAACGATATGTACCAGCCGATACGGACCAATACTTTGCGATATTTTGAACCTTGGATGAAAGAATACATAATTTGAATCAATTATACCTTTTGGTTCATTAGTTCTCTTATCATTAGGTCTTATATTTAATATATTAATTTTCATTTTCTCACATTTTTTTGAAAGTTTAAGTCATATTTCATTCATTCAAGAGATTGATACAAAGAGATGCCAACAAGGCCAATTAAAGTTCAGATACAATTTATCAAGAAGAATAAAATAAAGAGATAGATGTAGGAGAATCAAAAGAACTTTTGCAACCAAAGCAAGGTGACTTAAAATCACCAACACAAGTTGACAAGTAGTTAAGTACATCTCCAAACCACCATAACTAACGAGCATAACTGACAAGGGAGGTTTCCAACAAAAAACGAAAATTGTCATTGGAGGTTACAAAGCCAAAAGCCATGATCTGTAACTTCCAACCACTTCAAGCCAATCCACAAAAGATGACATGATCTGTAACTGCCATCCAACACACCAGATAACTGTCCACTATGACCTACCATCCAAAAAACGCTGGAGATCTGAAATGCCCATCTACAATGCCGGAAAACTATAACTACCATCCAGGATGTCGGAGAATTGTAATTGCCTTCCAAAACGTTGGAGACGGCAATGCAAGTGGCAACTTTCACCAGTGGTTATTGTAGAAAGGATTCTAGAGAAGAAACTCCATATCAAAATGCCCGCAGAAAGAAAGAACAGAAATAACAAATGGGAAGAAAATATCAAATGGAGAACATGGGAGAACAAATGAACATATGGGAACAAAATGGAGAACAAAACAAAAGAACAGATGGAGAACAAAAAAAAGAAGAACGAAAAAATATATGGGAATAGGGGAGAAATGGAGAACAAAAGAACAGAAAAACAGAGAAAAGAATAGAGAAACTAAACATAATAGAAAGGAAAAAACCTCGAGAGATCTCGAGAGTAAGCCTCTCTTGAAACAGAGAGAGAGAAAAAAGGGGGGCAAACTCCTCTCCGGCGGGCGACGAACAAAAGGAAATGAAACCTCAGTGGACGAACAGAAGGATCCTATCTTAGCACGTTAAGCGAACCTGGTAATCATTTTCTCACATTAAATCATATGTTTTAGGGCATTGAGATATTATCTAAGACTCACCATGTGACTTTTTCACATTTTTCTTAAACTCACTATGACTTTTCAAAACCTCCAAAGAAAGCTCAATGAATAAGTGACCATTTAGAGAAATTGTCCATGTAATCATTTAAGTATTTTGCACAATCAAACTATCTATGAATGACCAATCAAGCTTATTAAATATTTTTGTGACAAAATTATCTCTAACCTGGGCCCAAGCCCACACTAGGCCTGCAAATTTTAGAGTCAGGCATGGGCCTAATACAAAAACATTTAATCACATTGATTGGCCATTTTAAGGGTAATTTGTTAATATAAATACTTAAATGCTTATGTGTAAAACTTCCATTAATGCTCATTAACAGTGACCTAACATAAATATATGGGAAGTTTGAGTTTTTGGGTTATCTAGAGGTTTTGAAAAGTCAAAATGAATTTAAGGAAAAGATGAGAAAGTAATAATGGTGAGTTTTAGATAATATCTCTTTTCTTTCTCACCATTAAATATTACTAATTAGGTCTAATTACTTAAATATACCTTATGGTTATGCTAAACTACTTAAATCTACTTTATTAAAACATTTAACCAATAAGAACGACAACAGAATTTAAAAGACAAAATGCTCTTGATTGTTCTTTAAGCTTTTAAAACATGCATTTGACTGTATAAAAATTTACTTTTTTGTTGAAAAATAAATTCATTCAACTCGAAAGAAAAAAGAAAAATGAACTGAAACATTACAAAATACACTAGGAGACAGACGACGAAACCCATATTTACGCCTCTAAAAGCTTATACTAATTTATGAGCTCAACCCATTGCTTTCAAAATCGGATCAGACCGGACGGTCGGAAGAGAAAAATTGGAAACCAATCATTTAATCGGTTCCATTTTCCCCAAAAACCGGATTTTTCCTCAACATCATTGATTTTGGTCAATAAACCGCTGAACCGAGCGGTTAACCATTTGAACGATTTTGATTGTTTTGATTGTTTTGATTTTTTTGATTTCTTTTTTATTTTCTTGTCAAAACAGTCTGAGCATTCGGTTCGAACGGTCAGACCTTTTGACTCGGTAACCGAACCCCTGACCAGTTCAGTTTTAAAAACCATGACTCAACCATTCAATGCCTACCTAACATGAAAGGACAGGGACTGAAACTCAGCAGCCAAAGCAATATAATATAGAATAGAAATGAATACCAACTGAGGTTAGCCTAGTCCAAAATGATTTAAAATATTCTTTGGATTGGATTGAACCTGGTCCATTTGTAACAGATTCACACTGGACTGGATGAGATTGGATAAAATCGAGCCCAATTGACACCCCTACTCACAAACATGAATCTTCCATTCCTTCTATCACATTATGCTGCAAGTGCAAAGTTAAGAATAGCCGATGCCTCAGCTTCCTCTACATCCAAGGTATGAGGTAATCCATTCAAAAATTTGTACAAGGTGGGCCCAACATACCATTGGTGGATATGCATGTGGGGTCCATGTGTGGACATGTATGTAGGGCTCACATATATTTTACAAGGTGGGCCCCACATGCCATTGGTGGATATGCATGTGGGTCTATGTGTGAACATGTATGTGGGACCCACACATTTTCAAGGTGGGCCCTATATAATACCTAATGTGGGCCCCACATACCATTGGTAGGTCCCACTTAAACATTAAAATAGTTTTTTGTGGAAAGATAACCCATTAGAAGAAGACGAGGCGCTACATAATGACCACATACCATTGGTAGGCCCTACATAATACCTTCGTGCCACGCGTTCGAAGAAGACGAGGCGCTAAAAGATTGTAAAAGCTTCATTAGAAGCTTCTTGAAAAAGCCCAAATTCGGGCTGCTGGCGTCTTTTATGGGCTGGAGCTTTTTCCCAATAGATCTTTTAATTGCCAAACAAAAAAAACCCAGAATTCAGTCTTCCGAACTTCTAAACAGCCCGAAGCCCGCACGGAAAAACTTGCCAAATGCGGCCTAAATGTGTACAGACGAAGCTAACACAGGTTGTTATTTTGCTAGCTAGTCTGGATTTGGTCCAATCTGATCCAATCCAATGTGAGTCCATTATAAATGGATCTGGTCCAATCCAATCCAATGAATATTTTGGGCCATTTTGGACTGGTCTAATTCAATGTTTGGACCGTCCAATCTGTTCAAATTCATTTTGATTTAGATTGGTTTCAATCCAAACCTAGTCCATTGACACCTATATTCTTATCTTACATCAATGGACTAGATATTAGTTTAATCCAACCCAATCCAATATAAATTTATTACGAACGAACCAAGTCCAATCCAATCTAATAAATATTTTGGACTGGATTGATCCAATCCATTTTGTCTTATAGGTCCATCCAATCCGTCCAAATCGATTTTGGACTGGACAGGTCCGATCCAAAACCGGTCGATTGACACCTTTATTGCTAGCCACCATCATGTGCATATACATAGAGAGAGATCTAACAGAAATTTGTATCTGATCCAGAGCCAAATCAGGCAAACATTGAGGATTTTAGTCACCTAAAACAAAGCACTGTATCAATTCCACAACTTCAATTATTTTATATGCCTCTCTAATAGATTTTAGGGCTCCATTATCCGGTGAAAAGCTCAAATTTTCTTACAACAAAGAAAGACAGATCCCAGAAGAGAATTAAATTGAGAACCAGACTAGATTACATATCCACAGCCACACGCTTGTACAGGTGGGATGGCAACCTGGGTGTGGGAACGGCTTGTAGAGAGGTTGCCATGTAGGCGACCAACCCGGGGTTTTCCGACATGTCCATCTCCTCCGCTTTAACCCCTTGAAGTGGGGTCCAATGGAAATGGTGTAGTAGGTGACCCAACATTGATGTGGTCAAGTTGATGCCAAGCTGTGCCCCAGCGCAGACCCGTCGCCCCGCGCCAAATGGCAAAAGCCGGAAATCGTGACCCTTCATGTCTACATCCTCCTCTAGGAATCGTTCAGGCCGGAATTCAAGTGGTTCCTTCCATACGGCTGGATCACGGGCAATGGCCCAGACGTTTACATGCACATTGGAGCCCTTGGGGATGTCATAGCCACCGATCTTGACATTGGCATTGGCCTTGTGGGGGAGCATGAGCGGGGTTGGAGGGTGCAGCCGTAGTGCCTCCTTGGCCACACATTGTAGGTAAGGGAGGTTAGGGAAATCGGCCTCGGTCAGCACCCGGTCCGAACCGACAACTCGGTCCAACTCTTCCTGAGCCTTTTGTTGCACCCTAGGGTTCTTGATCACCTCTGCCATTGCCCACTCAACCGAGATCGCAGTTGTGTCCATGCCTGCAGTGATCATATCCTGCATAACAGCAAAAGAGGCCAAGTTGGTCACTTTCCATACTGGGCTTTGGTTCACCCGGCCCAGCCCACTAGAAATGAATTAGTTTTATATGGAAGTGGTAGATCTTGAAGCTACATACCCACAGAAGGCCAATAACAGTGTCATCACTGAGATCATATTTCTCCTGGAGTGTGAGCAGTGCATCAACAAAGTGTTCCTTAGTATTGCCACTCCTCTGGCGAGCCACAGTGTGCTCCTCCATGATAGCTCTGGTGAGGCGGTCCCTGCGAGCCCCGTGCTTGGCGAAAGCCGCCTCATCGAGGGGAAACATCCACCGGAGCCATGGGATGTGTTCAGCCATGGCGAGTGATGCACCGAGCTTCAACCCATTAGAGACAATTGCCTTGAATTCCTTACCTTGCTCTTCAATGATGCCTTCAGCATTCACAAAGCGCTTCCCAAACACAAGTCTGGTTATGTTGTTGAATGCTACTGTGCCCAGATATTTCTTCACTAAAATGCTCTTCCCTTGATTGTCTGCACAGCACCCAGTTACTGAACTTCAGCCATGGTTGTATTAAGTAAAACAAAATGGTACTTGAATGCAATGCTTCAACATGTTCTTCGAAGTATTGTTAACACATGGGCTGCTTGGAACATCCATTCATTGCTATGTAGGATAGAAAGTAGGCACTTAGGCCCATGAACGATTTAAAAACTAAGGCCCAATGAAAGAAGTGGGCCCACCATAGAACCCAACCCACCCACGCACAGATGAAAATGACCCTACAGATTCTTCTTGTTATCTTATATATTTGGACAAAATTTGAAACCAAAAACTCTTGCCATGTGGCCAAAATATATCCTAATGTGAAAAAACCCTAACAAAAGGTGGGGCATTGGTCAATCCAGAGAGGTCCCCGGCTTGAATTAGCCACATCATCACTCCACATGGGAAAAATTTGGCAGCTCGTGTAGGAAAGCTCCTACTTGACCCGACTAGGGGACCTTTTTTTTTAGTGTGGAAGGGTCAAGTCTGCCGTCTTCTTGCTTTTCGGAAGCGTTACATCCACTCCAAGGAAGTGGACCTGAGTAATAATAAGAGGTCGGCTTCAGTGAATGCAAGGCCCGTTTTTCGAACAGCCTTGCATCGGGAATATCTCCGTATTTCTACAGTGCAAGACTACGATGGTTGTTTGAACGGTTTTTGCACTGTGCTTTGTGGTAATTTTACTCGGTCAGCTTCTTAATGACAAAGGTGCCCTTTGGAGATATTTCTTTGCTTTCGATAGGGAAACTTGTTTGGATTAAGGAGAAGTGAAAAGACTAAAATAGTAATAACAATCATTTTCTTTTATAGGATAGGGGCATTTATTGAATTGTCACTGAAGTGGGTGTCTGATTTATGATTCCAATCCAATGGTTCGATTCACATCATACCTACCACTACCCACAACTATCTGAATCATTCTCCAGACAAGGAGGTGGTGGCGGTGAAAGAATAACGGGATATTAATTGAAAAAAATAACAGAAGAATAATCTAACAAACCCTTAACAAACAAATAGATTGAGTTTGGAAAACAAAACAAAAATGAAAAAAGAGAGTAGTCAGTATTATGGTTGAATGCACCCAATTACACGCCAACCACCAGCTTACCTAGACAACATAGTAATATTCTAATTATTTACATATTTATTTTTTTTAGTAAGGATCCATCAGCCGAGGGGATTTCTTTTTCTGCCATTAGATTGGAATCTACTTGGCAAGAATGCCCCATCTTGTATGGGTACTAGTCTTATTGAATCACAAAACAATAATATTATGAAGAAAGGGACATACCAGGAGTGGTGCAATCTCTGAAGATGGACTCAACCATGGCTGTGACTTCATCTTCTCTAATGGGTCTGAGAGCTTCAAGCCTCTTGGGGGTGAAGAGCTCAAGAGTGCAGACCTTCCTAACTTTGACATAGTGAGGTCCATAATCAGCCCAGATGAGATCCTTCCCTTCTCTGCTGAACTTAGCTGCTGATCTACTTCTGTGTCTGTCTGCCAGCTGCTGATCATTCTCCTTGAGTACCTCCTTCGCCAGTTCTGAGTTGGATACAATCACGTTCAGAGTCGACCCAAACCACACAGATATGATGGGTCCGTAGGTCTGTGACCACTCATGGAAGCACCGGAACCTCACCGGCTTTATGTCATACAGGTTTCCGACGATTGGCCATGGCCTTGGCCCTGGTGGAAGCTTGAACCTCAGGCGCTGGTAGAGCTTGTAAGCAAGGGAGATGAAGAGGATTGAGGAGAGGAATATGGAGAGATCCATTAGGGGGAGAGGGTGGGAGAGATGATTCTGGTGACTGGAGGAAGAAGGGATTGAATATATAAGAGAGAGAGAGAGAGAGAGAGAGAGAGAGAGAGAGAGAGTTGGTGAATTGATTTTAAGGGTGTTTTTTATTAGCAAAAGGGTGTGCTGAAGCCTGAATTGAGTTGTTTTTGGATTGGTTCTTTCCTTGGTGGTTGGAGGTCCAACAGTGAGAATGGAGTTTGTCAAGGGAAGGCTGTGGCTGTGATTTGTGAGGAATCAAAGTTTGGAGAGGGAGGTGAATCGAAGTTAGGAGAGGGAGGTGGGGCCTCCTGTTCTTAGCCCACAGTTTCCTCCTTGGATTTTCTTTCTTCTATTTGATTGGGAAAAGAGAAAATGTCATTATTCGAAATGATCATGTTAGAGGCTTATAATACTGAGTGAGGGGCATCAGATTACCTACCAGGAACTAATAAAAGAAGAATCTGTGGGAACATGAAGATTCTGGCCAATCAATATAGGTCATGTCAGCCTGATTATATGGGTATGTGGAGCTGAACTAGGACAACTTTAATTAGCATTTTTTGTTCCTCAATGATCAAGATTTTTACACATAGCAGTCCCAAATGGTTCAAAGTGCCTATATCCGGCCAGGTTGCAAATTTCAACCAATAACCCATTTCCATTAACATGTTAATCTAAAAATTAGGGGCGAATTTTGGTTAATTTTCTTAATCTTATTATAATTAATAGATAAATTAGGTGTGTATAATTATGAAATATATAATAAAAAATCACTAAGTCAAATGGCATCATAGCTATAGTGCTCCAGACATTTGGAAACAGAGATCAGAGCACAACACAATATTGTACCTTAATCTCTAGGTTATTTGATTACCTCTCCAACATAGTGGATTATGAGCCAAATAATTTTCTTAGTCATATAGATTCTGATCAGACGGCTCAGTGAGTAGAATTCATTTTTGTACAATATTTTCTAGGAGATCAAAGTTTTCTGCCCTTTATAAATTATCAAAGGAAGGTATCATTGGGTTATTTTTTGGGGGTGACAGTGATGGTATTGGGAGTTGGTGACTTTGGTGGTGGTGGGAGGTCAAAGTTGGAGGGTGGGGTCCCACCCAAAGTAGGTGGAGGGTTGGTGAGGCAAAGAGATATGTCAACCGTCAACCATAGAAACCGCATCTTTTACAGTATATAGCCAACACACATCATTTCCTTTGGTGACGAAAGGGTGACCAAATCAATACCTACTCTTGGCCTTGGATGTACTGCCTTATTTAATGCACCCTGAACATTCCAAAATTTCCTAAAACATCACTAGCTTTTCAAATTATCCGAACCCCGCCCTACTAGTCTCCTGCACATAACTGCAAACCAGTGCTTAAATTTAGAATCAGTCCACTCTAGAGAGAGGGTCAGAGCTAGTTCCCACAGAATTTCACTAGAATTGTAGAAGAAAATTTCATGGGTGGAAGTAGAATTGCTCTACAAAATCCAAACAAAAATGGGTTTTGAGTATTTCCCTCAATGAAGGAAACTATAGACATTATTTAAAAAATAATTAATACTTAAGTTGGACATAGATCGATTTTACCCAATTGAGAATGTGATAGGCTCAGTTTGGAAGAAGTATGAATACAAATATGTAGAGTGCAAAATCTTGAATTTTATTTTTATTTTGTATATATTTACATTATATATATTTGTATTTATACTCTTTTCAAATTGAGCTAAAGGGCTCTCGTTACTTCAATTTCTTTGTTAAGCCACATAGGTCCTGAGTAGGGTTGGGAGGGTTTTGCATTTCCATGTACGAGAAGGTTTGGGTTTTTAAAATCCAATTCACTACAGTTTTTGGAAAAAGTACAGATTAAAAGGTCTACAGAGATGAACAGGGTCTAGAATTTATAATATATTTATATATACACTCTTACCAAATAGAGCCATAAGGCTCCCTTTGCTTCACTTTATTTGTTAAGCCACATGGGTCTTAATCAAGGTTTAAAATATCGATAGGCCTGATATATCAGTAGGGGCATATGGGACGATATCGATACATTTTTTTATTTTTCTTTTAAAGTTTTTTAAAACCGATTTAGGGGCCGGTTTAAGTCTCCTCTACCCCCTGAATCAGTCAGAACCCCAATACACCCTATGTAGACATGTATCAGGCTCCCAGAACAATATGTATTGGCCGTTACAGGCCAATACGATACTTTAAACCTTGGTCCTAACTAACATTTTCCTAAATAAAGGGAACGAAAATTTTGGGTTTATTTAACAATGAAGGGAACCAAAATTCTGGCTTTCAAATTCTTTGTTTGAACAGAATTCAGATAATCTTGGTGAGTTGTACATTTTAACTCCATGAAATCCATTGGGCGATGGAAATTACATCCAAACCAAATCCACTCCACAATCAAAACGCAGCCCCAACAAATGAATTGAATATCATTACGTGTGGCGCATGGGAGCTAATTGGCGGGTCGATTTCAACAAATCAGACCTAAGGCTTTGCTACCAAAAGACAACATGTGATTAGGTACATTTTCAAGTCCTCACCAACCTAAGTAGTAGGGTTCAAAGGGATCAATGAACTTTAGTAGATGTTTGCGTACAAGGAAATATCTATGATGCCGAAAGACTCAAAGACATGATAAAAACCCTGTGAATTTTGATGAAAACCCACCTGATGATCTGTATACAAATTGGTAGATCTGGTTCTGAACCTTTAAATAAAAATGTATAAAATCAGTTCTGAATCAGACCCTATAGGGTGTGTAATAATAGACCTAAAAATCGAACCAATTATTAATGTAGAAAATCGAGACAAAGTTATACTCTGTAATTTGACAGTGAACCTCCTTTTTATTTGTTAAATTGAACCAAAACCAATGTTAACCCAATTATAATCAGGAAAGCATAATGCAGAGTCAGACCCTGGGCTGAGACAGTTCAGTTCCGTTGACTGTGGTCCAGCACTAAACTGCATCACCCCCCCCTTTCTTAATGCAACTTCTTTTCTAATTTCTCTTGAGCTACCAAACATGGAAAAGGAAGAATAAAAAACAAAAACATTTGTGTCCACAGGCCACCCCATTATGTCCAAAGTAGATTTAGGTGGAAATTAACCAAAAACTTTAGACAATTAAGATATTTGCTGCCACAAGCATTGAATGTTCATAACATGGGTGGATTATTTTCTCCACATTCATCCATATGTTTTCCATTCCCCATTTGGTTTATATGAAAGATTGGGAAAATTAGGCCTATGGGTTGGGCTGCTATTCCATTCATACCTGGCCCCGATTAGTAGGGTCCGTCCCACAAAAATGGCTTTCTGTTGGGCAGGATTATAACATTTGAACCAGAGCATATGGGTCCAACTCGGGTCCATAGGTAGAAGACCCAGGAGGAATTAGGTCCAATCTGTAACCAATGCATTCACATCAAAGGAAAAAAACTTGGGTTTGGAGCAAGGTTCTTCTAGATCTGTTATTTTTCTGTCTTCCCTTTAGTAATGGCTAATAAAATTTCAAGGTGACCCCTCCATCTGGAAGACACGTAATCCGGGGGTTGGGGCATACGTGGACCCAGCCAAGTCCTTAATCCTCCAAAATGGTATAATCAGATTGAAATGAGGTCATATCAGGATTCAAAATATAGCTTCATTCCCAAGTTATTATGGTTTCTTAAAAAATGAACTCACTTCCATTTCTTTCTTTATTGATGGAAAATAATCCATTTCAAATAAGTATACTTTACTAGGCATGATACATGACCAACCACAGGATAACATTTTTCCCTTCTTTTTTTTTTTCTTTTCCATATTCCCCTTTTCCCATTTCTCCCTCCCCCCTTTGCCATGAAATTTACCCATCTGATGGGATAAAGAGACACTAAATGTATGTAGACATATCTTTATAAAAGACAAAAGCATGCATATCTAAAGAACTTTAGATAAGCTACAATTGTAATCAGAAGACAGCCAAAGCTTGGGTTTGTACTGTCAACTACCGACATTTTGTTGTCATTTTTAGATACTCATTATTTTAGTGATGATCGTTAGATAATATTTGTCCATCTCAATATAAGCCAGTGTAATGGCTGTCTGATTATCTTGATAAACATCATCAAATGTGGAGTGCTTATCATCTGAATAAGGCTAAGTTTGAAAGGAAAATCTTTTATTTTGTATGTATTTGTAGTATTTGTACATCAAGGGCAACAAGAGATATGCCTTATAGAGGAGCTAATACAGCTGCCCATAAACTTGTTAGACATGCTTTATCAACAGACATACTTGGGTTCTGTTAATTAGTACCATTGTTGTTTCTATTTAAAACATTTTGGGTTGATCAATGTAAATTGTCATGCAATTGTTATTTGAGGCTATTTATGGTTGAAATAGGCATACCTAAAATATGCATGTGTGAGAGACTATTTCCATAGTCCATACACATCAAATTGGTGTTTCTTGCTCCGCAGAGGGAGGGGGGTGAACTCTAATCATTGTAGCCAAGTAACTCTCACATATAATGTGACAACATATATATCTTATCAATTTGTATTGATCAACCCAAAATGTTTTAGGTAGAAATAGAAATGATACCAAACACGACCTTGGTCTGCCCCTCCACATTTCCTCTCCCTTGTAATTAACAATGAGATGATTGTTAATACCAAACACAACCTTGACTCACCACATTACTAAAATGCTTTCTTTATAAAAGAAATATACTGTTTCAATTTTACCACTTTATTGCCAAGAAAATGCTGAAGCTCTTCCAAGTCTTAAGGCTGTGTTTGGTTGCAGTGCAACTTCATTTGCACTAGTAGAAATGATTGGGAGTGCAAATGAAAATAATGCAAATTCTTGTTTAATTTTGCTTTGGGTTTTACTTTATTCTGCTTCACATCTCATTTTACTTCATCTGTAGTGCAGTCAAACAAAATAAGGTAAATTTTGAAATAAAAATAAATCATAATTTGTGTTGAAATCATTTGCACTACCATAGCTTTGCATCATTGCAAATAAATTTGCATTGCAACAAAACAGAGCCTAAATCTCAAACTCACAAGTCACAACCAAGGTTTTTAAAACTGAACCGAATAACAAACCGGTTAGGGGTCCGGTTTCCGAGTCAAATGGTTCGACCATTCAAACCGAATGGATGATCCGTTCTAACAAAAAAATAAAAAAATGGTCAAAACCGTTGAACAATTCGAATGGTTTGACCACCCGAATCAACGATTTATTGACCAAATCAATGATTTTTTGTGAAATAAGAGTTTTGAGGTAAAACGGAACCAATTTCCCAATTTTTCCGGTCTGACTGTCCAGCCTGGTTTTGAAAACCATGCTCACAACTAAGAAATTGCTCGAGCCTTTATATTTCTAGAATATTATTCCTATTCACTACCCTATCATTAATACCTTCCCTTTTGATAAACAATATGAGGTATAATTGAGCTTGAGAGAACACAACCTTCATCAATGTTCTTCTGAATTTATCAAACTGCCATAGTATCCAAGTGGAAAAGCTAACTTGTAAAATAACCAACATTATTAATTGATGGATTGAGAGCATAGTTTTAAAAGGCTACAAGGTGAGTTGAAGAAAATGATAATTTGGGAAGAAGAAATATTCATATTGTTAAGTCTTGATATTTATGTTTGTATGATAACGTTACATATATGATTTGTTTTCCTCATATATAAAGCGTACAATTGAAAAAAGAAAAGAGAAAATTTTAAAACATATTTATTAGAATACTCCAAATTTCAAGAAAATTTAATTATTGGGTTGGCTATAAATTAAACAAAACATGGTTCCAAAAATCTTTGACTTGGTGCAACATGTTTTGTTGAGGTCAACGTCTGATCACATCCCACTTCTGCAATTAATCTGGAGGTATTATTTGACGCTAGGACCGTTCAGATTTGAAACTTTTGTTTTCTTGAAATTCCGGATTTTTTTTGAAAAAGTAAAGCAGTGGTGGGATTTCATTCTTTTATAAAATTATTTTTATGGAAATATTTTTACGAAAATACTTTTATAAAAACATTTTTATGAAAGTACTTTTACCAAAGCACTTTTATGAAAATACTTTTATAAAAGCACTTTTATGAAAGTAATTTTATCAAAGCATTTTTACTGAAGTACTTTTATAAAACAATTTTACAAAATTACTTTTATAAAAGCAATTTTATGAAATTACTTTTATAAAAGCACATTTATGGAAGTACTTTTATAAAGCACTTTTACGAAAGTACTTTTACAAAACATCTATGCCAACTTGTCACGGTCTGACACAAGCTTAGCCTTGCCTACACTTGGCAAGCTTACGTTAAGGGACACCACCATCATTTTCGCCTGTAAGGTTTTTGGGAAAAGTGATGTTATCTTCAGGCAGACCTCCAAAAACTTAACGTACACTTTGAGGAGGGGGGGTTGACCTCCTTGGGTGCCTAACCTTGGCACTCCTAGACCAATATCCCTTACGGGGCGGCCCTGGTTAATGGCTAGCATGGCCACATGCTCATGGGGACAGTGCATGGATCGGCACTACGCCACCGACACTCAAGGGAGGCTTAGCATACGGGCCTGGCTCAAGCTAGACCCTTCACCACGCCAGCCCCTTGCCTAAGCTGAATGAGCTATCCCATTGCCCATAGCGCACGGATGTGTTCCGGACCAAGCGATCATCATCGGCACTCATATGCCTACATCATCGGTGTATAGGAGACCCATCACATCGGTGCCAAGTCACCTCACATCATGGCCTTCCCCCTTTAGCACATAAGAGGCGCCTCCCATGGACCCGCAAGAGCCAGCCGAGAGACCCGACCATGCGACTCGAGGTCATGATCTAATACTATTGACCTTGGTGGAGCCATCTCATTGGGCAACTCCTAGCCCTAAGCACACATCAAACTTGTCCTAGCCTGCCTTGGCCTAGATGTTGCATGGGTTTCTTCCGTTGCAGAACTACCCCCGTGATAGTTGGTATTAGAGCAGATGCACACAGAGCCAGTTGAAGCGGTAGTCTCGACAAGCATCACATCGTGGGGTGCGGTCCCTAGGCACTTCCACTTGGGTTCAAGCAAGCAAATCACATCAAGCCTGGCAAGAGGCCATTCATCGTGTCCCCATTCCAATGACCCCAAAACAGCGCCCATGTGGGGGCAGACGCATTGAGCGCTGTGCTCATGCGGGGGTAGACGCATGGGCCCTTTTCATGGAAGGCATATTGTGGTGGTTTGAGTGGGGGAGTGCCATGCTTCCTCACAGACATCAGTTGCTATTCATTTTAGTGAGTTGTGGGCGGTGCGCCTACATCTTGGTTTCATGACAGATGAGCCATTGTTCCATAGCTTTGTCTGAGGCACTTCTAAGGCGGGGACAACAGTTCGAAATTGGTTGGTGTTGACGGTTGGTCAAGGAATATCACTGAAGTGGTAGTTTTGCACAGAACAGGTCCTTGGTTGAAGCCACAATATTGGAATGATAGGAATGTGGGTACACTGGCCATTGGAGCATGGCGGTCCTACACCAGCAATTAATCAGAGGACATGCTCAGCATTCACATAGGTGGAACACTTGCGGTAGCAACAACACATCACAAGGCGAGTGCATGTTCGGCAACATCATGGGTAAAAGTTGCCACACTCGCGTTCATTGCGGTTAGATCTCCTTGAGGCAGCAACACATTGGGGCCCCCTCGGAGTGAAGAGGTAGCCGGAGTTGGCGAGGCGAAGTGTAGTTTCGAGGGCCAAGAGAGCATAAGCCATGGACTATGTTTGAGTAAACCGCACACGGCGAGGTGAAGTCTACAGGCCAGCATGGTGAAAGGGTACCTAGGGCACATCACCAACAGTAGGAGTAAACCTATCACAATGTGTTCGGTAGCACCACCGAAAAGCTACCAAGAAGACGGTCGAGCCTTGAGGTAAAGAGATACATGGGGCGGACCTCCGCGAAGCACACACATCCAATTTCTTCGAGGGCCCTTCTTTCACACAGTTCAATGGCATAGCCATTGCACGGTTTGAGTAACCTCAACACTGGGGGTGAAGTCTAGGCAGGCCGACATGGTGAAATGGTTCTGTCCCCATAAATGGACACCAACATAGGCGAGACTCGAGTTGGCCAAGCGAGCCCAGGAACTAGCACACAAGTGGATGGTGCGGGACACAGGCGCCCATTCACAAGAAGAGCCATTGTCAAGGACGACAATGGATTGAGTGAGGGAGCTTGTCACGGTCTGACACAGGCTTAGCCTTGCCTACGCTTGGCGGGCTTACGTTAAGGGACACCACCGTCATTTTTGCCTGTAAGATTTTTGGGAAAAGTGATGTTATCTTCAGGCAGACCTCCAAAAGCTTAACGTACTCTTTGAGGAGGGGTGGCCGACCTCCTTGAGTGCCTAACCTTGGCATTCCTAGACCAATATCCCTTGCGGGGCGGCCCTGGTTAATGGCTAGCATGGCTATCAGGGTTCCTCATGGGCGCACACATGCTCATGGGGACAGTGCATGGACCGGCACTGCACCACCGACACTCAAGGGAGGCTTGGCATGCGGGTCTGGCTCAAGCATAACCCTTCACCACACCAGCCCCTTGCCTAAGCTGAATGAGCTATCTCGTTGCCCATAGCACACGGGTGTGTTCCGACCCAAGAGGTTGCCTATCATCATCGACACTCATGTGGCTACATCATCGGCGTACAGGAGACCCTTCACATCGGCGCCAAGTCGCCTCACATCATGGCCTTCCCCCTTTAACACGTAAGAGGCGCCTCCCATGGACCAACAAGAGCCAACCGAGAGCCCCGGTCATTGACTGTTGGGGACCTAGGCTGGCAGTTTCTGAATACTGGCACAGTTTTTTTTTTGAAGAATGAAAATGAATAACATAGGACACTTGTAAAAGAATTCATTTTTAGGAAAGAAAGTGTTTGATTCATAGCAATACTTTCTCATTCTGCCTACTTTTACCCATTCTTGTCCATTTTAGAATTTCATCTTGGGTAAAAACGAGAAAGAATGGGAATTGAACTAAACATGGCCTAAATTACCAGAATAATTTGTTTTCTAATAGGCAAGGGTACAGGCCCCAATTTGATGGGGTGGAGTTTCAGTACCTAAGTGATGAAGATAGGATTGGCTGGAGAGGCCATTTGATGAAACATAAGTGTTGGCAGTTCTCAAAGACCTCAAAGGGGACAAGTCTCCAATGCCCAGTGGTTTCCCCATGGATTTTTATATAAAATGTTGGGAGACCATCAAATCAGATGTCATGGTGGCTCTTTAGGACTTCTATGTAAACTGTACTCTGTCCTATGCAGTAAAATCTACCTTCATCTCACTAATTCCGATGTTATAGGGTGTTGCTAATTTGAAGCACTATCGCCCAATTAGCCTGATTGAGACTTTTTACAAATTACATTCATAGGTGCTGGCTAACCACATTCAGAAAGTGATAGGAAAATTAGTTTTACCTTACCAAGGGGCTTTTGTGGATGGACAGCAGATCTTAGACAAGCCATTAATAGAAAATGAATGTGTGGATTCAAGAGTTAGGCAAGGGGAGATGGGAGTCATTTGCAAGCTCGAGTTGGAAAAAGCTTATGACCATGTTAGGTGGTAGTTTGTAGACTACATTTTGAGGAGAATGATCTTTAGCATTCTTTGGATGAAGTGTATTGCTTATTTCATCTCTGATTCAATGTATTCAGTGATTATTAATGGTGCCTCTGTTGATTATTTCCCTGGTGAACGTGGCATTCGATAGGGTGATCTGCGAAGAAGATGGATACATTGAAGGTTTTTAGTGGGGGCTGACGGGCCAAGAGTTTCCTCTGTTATAGTTTACTGATGATACCATCATTTTTTTAGCAATCTCTTTAGGCTATAGTGTGGGATCACTGCCGACGAAAAGCCTTGGTCTTGCATTGGGGGCAAGTTATAATTCTTTTTCTATTTGGGATCTTGTCATTGAGCAGGTCCAATCTAGACTGTTTGGTTGGAAGAGTAAGTATTTATCTAAAGGAGGTAAGCAATTCTCATCTAAAGGAGGTAAGTATTTATGACTCCCTTTGGGGTGGTAAATCGCTTGGAGAAGATCAGAAGAGATTTCCTTTGGGAGGGTCCTAAGGAGGAACAAAACATCACTGTGGTTTGGAGTAAAATTTGTGAACCCAAGGAAGCTAGGGTATTGGGCTAAGGTCTTGCCTCAGTTTGATGCCATAGGGGTTGAAGATTTTAAGGATGTGTGATGCTCCATTATTTTTTGACTAATAGCTATCGGTTTGTTGTAAATGCTATACTGAATTTCTTAACATTTCTTTGGTTTTCTCTCACTAAATGTATATGTTAGAATAGCATATCCACTATATTTTTCAAATTACAACAATAGAACAAGTGAGAATGTCATCTCTATTCACTTGTTCATTCATGATTCATGATAATGGTACCTACCAATTTACAAACTGGAAGTAATAGTTATGATTTTTATTTAATAAAAATATCAATATAACAAAAATTAAATAAAATTTTCAAATGATTTTTACTTAAGAAGATGATAGTACTCCATAGGTATCACACTGGCTTCAAAGCTGAACTGCTTTATTGAAATGATTAGATCAATTTATTGCTGAATTTATTATGATTTTATACAATTTATTAGTAAGGACGGAAGTGCATCAGGACTTTGACTTGTGAAGTAGTATATTGAAGTTGACAAACAATTTCCAATGGAGAAAATATGCTTTTGTGCTAACAAATTGCATATTAAGTTTATATAATTCATAGCGTATTTCCAATTTTCTCTTTCATTTTTTCCTTAGCTTTTATGAAACAGTTAAGACAGATCCATACAACATGCTATAATTTTCATGTGGGAAATGTCTTTTTTATGGGTGTCTTGATATGAACTTGGATGCATGATACTCCAGAACAAATAGGTAATAGAAATTTGCTTAGGGAGATGCAAAGAGTTGATGAGCACAAATGGATGACATAGAAGTATAATTGTTCGAATAATCTCTATTGACAGTGGACATAGTTTTACCTATCATTGACAGTAATACATAGTATTGGGCTGCAACAATTAAATATCAAAAAAGAATATCAGTACATGAAAATTTTCTATCTAGAATCCAAGTATTAGTTCTGTGAGAATATCTTGGGCTAGGTCTCTAATTGAGCCATCCTTGAAAACATGGTTCCAAAAATCTCAGCCTGATATTTAGCGTACTCCTTTGCCTTGTCCTTCAACTTCTTGTACTCGAGTTTCACGTCTCTATCGTTTCAAAAATACAAGGAAAAAGAAGTAGAATCCATATGGTTAAGTATTCTTTGGAAAATAAAATCTTGACTTGCATTTACCACGATGAATATTGTCAAAGGAAAAACCTGGATAAAAAACAAACAAACCTGTTATTTGGATCTACTGTAAGAGCTTTCTTGATGTCAATTTCAGCTTTTTCCAAATCAGAAGTTCTTATATATGACTGAGATCTTCTATACAGGGCCTTAACATTAAAGGGGTCTAGTTCCAAGACCTGTTGAAGAAGAATTTAGTTTTGTAAACTATGTGTGTTTCACTTTCAATTTTCAGATAAGACAGAGCAAAAATAAGAAACCTTGGTGCACAGTCCTGCAGCTTCAACATACTCTCCAAGCTTAAGTTTACAAGCTGCATTATTCAAATTGCATGATATTCTTAATGCATTTGCCTGGCTTTTTTCTTCATCTGTGAACGAGTGATCAAATTCAATGTATTTAACAGCCTGCAAATAGTAAAAAATGACTCTTTAGCTTGCATAAGATGAGGAAGGAGATGGATTATACTGTTTCTTTAGATGCTTTGAGAAGTTTCTAATTGCTTAGTGTTTATGTACCATAAATGACTTTCCTTTTCATATTTCTTTGAGGCAAACAAAAACTTCCCATTCTTAAAAAGCATATTTCCATCTTCCTTCTTCCTTTCACAGGTCTCAATCTTCTCTGCTGTTTCCATCTTCCAGAATGGTTTTTCCTACTTGTACAAAATATACCTCAAATTAGGAAACTAAATTCGGCAATTCCACAAATGCCATATTATGTCAGGACTCAGAAGTCAGAACATTCAAAAGGGGAACCTTGGTGAAACTAATTAGCTCCACTTCGTAAAGAAGAGTTGCACTTTTAGGGAAATCTTTGGAGACTGCATTGTCAAATCCATAGTCTGGACTAATGGTAACCAGAGCCTTTTCACCTTTCTTCATGGTCGTGATTGCCCTGTCTAGGCCCTCATGAATTTTCCCTGAAACAGAGTAGAAGAACCAAATCTCAAGCATTTCATAAATAAGAGCCTAGATTTTGAATTTGTGCATTTTAGAAACACTTTTTACCTTCAAAACACATAAGTTCAAAAGGCTCTTCAGATCCTTTACTCTCAAAAATGGTTCCATCTTCAAGCTTGCCAGTGTATACCACTAGAAAGAAAAGGATGAGAATTATACTTAAGACAAAGTTCAGAATCTCAACAAGTCCTAAATGGTAATAGTCTCTTCTTTGGACACAAAAGAAGGAAGATATGTGCTAGACTGTATAATGAAAAGTGAATCGGGTTTACCTTTAGCCAGTGATCCTTCACTGGGGCGATCATAACCTTCACCTACTTTGATAACTTTTTTCTTTACTTTCTTATCATCTGTGACATCAATGACACTCTTCCATGATACAAGCTCAAGATGAACAGATAAATTGGACTTTGGTGGGAAACTACAATCACTTTTGGTAACACCATTTCCATGTTCAAGGCCATCTGCACATGAGTAATAATAAGAGCAATCAAGAATCTTGTTAAGAAGAAATTGTTCAAATCTGAGTACAGTCAAATATTAGCAATCCTGATAGAGGTGTAAAGTGAGCCGTGCCGGGCCAGCACGGCACCGCCTGCAGGCGGCCCGTGCAAAGTGCCGTGTTGGCCCGTGGGCCATCACGGGCCGTGCTGCCCTCCTCGGTGAAAATTTTGGGGATCGGCCTGGCATGGCCTATGGCCCAGGCCCGTGTGGGCCCGTGCTGTGTCGTGGGCTGGGCTGGCCCGTGGGCCAAGCCTTGGCCCAAGTCGGGCCAAAGCTAATTTTGCCAATTTATTTAAAAAAATTGAAAAAAAACTTAAAATTTTAATTTTATATGAACTTTGATGTGTACAATTGCTTATATATACAATAATTAAATAAATTAGTATAATAAAATTGAAAAAAAATATATTTATTTTATTAATATATTATATACTATATATTATTATATAATTATAATTTATATAATATATTATATATTATATATATAAATATACAAAATATAAATATTATGTATATATATAAATATATATAAATAGTTGAAAATTAGTGCAACGTAACTTACATGAGAACCTTACTGATAACTCTGCCTTTTCACCTTTTCGCATTGTTTTTACAGCTTTGGCAATTGCTGGGCAGAGATAACCTGCTCAGAGTAGTAGGATTATGTTAACAGAACTTTTCCTCTCTCTGAAAACTATTTTTGAACATTTCCTTTATGAAAGGAAAAAGGGCCCAATTTATAGTAAAGACACCTTGGAGCGTATCACTGCAAAAGGTCAACTTACCATCACTTAAATGAAATTCTATGCCGTCATCTGACTTTGAGATAAGAGTTCCATCCTCAAGTCTGGCTTCATATTTAACTGTGAATAAAGAAAGCAGAAAATTGTTAATCTCTGACCTTCAGGAAAGTACTTACATAATTAATATCTGACACTCAACAAATCCAACTTGATTTCAAACTGTAGCAAAGGCCTAAACAAGGCAACATGGCTAAACCAATGGACTCAAAATTTGGAACTCAGCACAGCAAAGATAAGATAATGTAAAAATATTATTTTGGGGTGCACTTGTTTTAATTTAAAATCAGTGGAATAGCAAAATATTAACTTAAACAGATTTAACCAAGCAAAAAATTATCCTATAAAGGCAAACCAAGAAAATCAATGAGAAAACTACCTAACACTTCATCTGCATCTTTGGGTGTCGACCATCCCTCACCCTCTTTTATTATCTTTTTCAATATGCCTCCATCACCAGATAAGTCCCTAACACTGCTCCAAGACAGCATCTCCACATCAAAAATAAGCGTCGAATTCGGAGGAATCATGGGGGGAGAAACCATCTCCCCATAAGCCAACTCTGGAGGAATGGTGAAGATTGCTCTCTCACCCTTCCTCATGGTGGCAACCCCATCATCCCATCCTTTAATAACCTCACCTGAAATTCAATTCAATACAAAGAAGGAAAAGTTACTAATACTGTTACTAATACTCTCATCACAAATCTCCACCTACAAATTATTCCATAAACAGAAAACTGTTAAGTTAAATTCTTTTGAACTCTATGAGAGAAAGCTTAAAAAGAATGAGTGAACCAAAGAAGTTCGATGAATTAAGAATCGAATCATGAAGGTCGAATGTGTTTATAGCTTACCTTGGCCAAGTTTGAATCTGAATGGAGTTCCTCTGTCTCGACTTGAATCAAAATCAAGACCACCCTCCACCCGCCCACTGTAATGGACTGAAAACATGAAACCCCACCATTAAACAAACAGAACATGAAGAAAAGAAGATTGAAGATGCATGGAAAGAAGGTTGAAGATGCATTTTGTTCCTCGACAGTTCTCAGACCTTCGACTTCATCCCCGGGAAATGGAGTCAACCATGAACTACCTTGCTGGATAATCCTTTTTCTCAAGCCCTGAGTTCCAATTTCCCTCTCTAAAGAATATGGTAATTCAGCTTTCGAGCTGGATTTGAAGGAAGAAACCGCCATTCACGATGCAGAAAGCGAGAGAAAGAGCGAGACGAAGTTTGTTTCCAGAGTAATAGATAAGCCGTTTGTTTCCCTCCCTTCGATTGTTTTTCAGTTAAGATTTTTCGGTTAAGGTTTTCCAACGTATTACTAGGGGTGCGTAATACGCACCATATCCCTATCGGGAAACGTCCCTCGGTTCCCAGACACAAACACGTGTCTAGCAGGCGAGGACAAATCACTGGGTGGACCCCACAAGGAGATTCCAAAAGCGAGGATCAGGATCAAGGTCATCGGATGATCAGAGAAAGGACGTGTCACATGACCGGGGATGTGTCAGACTCGGATGGAACCGGATGGTTGAATCGGTGACCCGGTGACTCAAGGTTAAATGATGGTTTTTCTTTTTCATGGTTTGAATGGGCAACCGGCTGATTAATGGATAAAACCGTGGGTCTAACCCAGATCAGTCCGGATTTTTTACTATAAACCGGATGATGACATAAAACCCAATGCCAGACCGACCCTAGTACTGGCTCAGATTGGCCTGTTGTCAACCCTCAGCCCAGCCCAACCCCATTCAACGTACAAAAGCCCAAGTTGGGTGAGAAGTTGGAGCAAAGAAAGTTGGGAATTAAGATAGTCTGAGCCTCCGAGGAACTAGTTCGCAATTAAACCCAGGCTTTCACATGTCTAATATGGGCCAGCCCAACTTTAAATGGCTTAGGCAAGGCTAGACATGGGTCTGTTGGGTCAGACTCAGACCGGACACAAAACCGTTTTGGCCATTCGGTCAAATGTTGAAATGTTCAACTGTCCAATTTAACCGGTTGGATCATCAAAGCCTGGTTGGTTTTTAATGGTTCTGCCGGGTTTTGACCGGTTCTATCGATTTTTCAGAAGTTTAAAACACAGGGTTTAAAAAAAATAGAATGTCCTCCAGTTCCCGGGCCTAATAGTCCAACCATCCAGTCGATCTGGGTCTTAAAACATTGGTGTGGGTTTCATTTGCACTGATATGAATGCACAGAGAAGTGCAAATAGGCTGAGAGTAAATAGAGAATTAAATGAAGCAATCCCCATTTTAAATTGAAGAGAATGGAGGTAGGAGGAGGGGGCAATTTGTTTGGGAGTATCTAAGGTTCAAAGTTTTGCAACATATCAGACTGTATCGGCTGATACGTATTATTCAGATATACGTGTGATACACAGAATGCATAGAAATTATCTGTAACATTCGACTCCTTGTACATTGAGGTTTCGGAATCCTCCTGTAGCTATCTTTTGTATTGCATTGTTGGGAAACCTAGCACTTGGGCTACACCAGATATTAATTTCATATCTACATACCACTGTTTTCAAAACTGGACCAGATCGGACGGTCGGGAATAGATCACCTGACCGATTCCATTTCATCTCAAAATCGTTTTTTGGCTAAAAACCGTTGATTTGATCAATGAACTGTTAATTTAGATTGTCGAACCGTTGATTCAGACAACAGTTTTTGGCCTTTTTTTAATTTTTTATTTATTTTTATCAGAGAAGGCCATCCATTTGGACCGGATGGTTGGACCGTTAAATCTGAGAATCGAAATCAGAAAAAATTTCTGTCCGGTCTGATTTTTAAAACGTTGCTACTACTACTACATTCATTGGAAATTAATGCAAGCAACAAAAATTGTTGGAATTACAAACCGAGCATTAGTATCTATACACGAGGATTCAACCTATGTTCCATAACTAGTTTGAAAATTACCACATCTGACTTTATCTTCAACACAAACAAATCCATGAATAATGGCTTATTTATGCCAAGAAATTTGGAAACATCCAATATTTTAATTTTAATGGATCCAAAGCCGAATTATGTTTTAGTTTAGATTACAAATAACATGCATATATGTCCATATACATACAAGATTATCTTTTTCTTTTGTTTAGGCAAAATCTATAATGCATCAAATGCACCATGCCCATCTCATCCATACCCCTTAATTAGACCACCTCTTGAAGAACTTTTGCTCATTTCAAAAGGAATGGAAGTTTGTCATCGGTTATCCTCTGAATTTCATTTACACGGTCGGTCAAACAATAAGCCCAGTCAGCTCTATTCAACAGAATCCCTTTTGGGGTGATAAGTTGCAGAAGCGGGCTAATTCGGTAGCTCAAACCTAGATTTTAATGGATTAGGATGGACTAGGCCATGAGCCCACACACTAACGCCTATGCCCTGTCTGACCTCAAAAGTCAAAACCCGGTCTAGCTGCAGGGCTGCATGTTACCTAATACACAACCACTGAATCCAGGTTGGGTTAGAGCTAGTACAAAAGTTCAAATTGAGTTCGACTAACAATAGACATGAATTTGTCTATACAAATGACAATCCAAATGTTATGTTTGAGTATGGAATTCTTTGTTTGGAATTAAGTTGAAAAAAACAAAAGTCTGAAGGCAAAATTTTATAGTGGTAGCATAGAGCTTGGGCCTTGGGGGATGGAGGCGAAACCCCATATGGACCTGATCCATATTCTTCAATCTAAATATGAAGAGTTATGTATTTTGGGGTTTTTCCTATTTGAATTCTGGACTGAGAGGAAGTTGAGTGATTTTGGGTGTATTTTGCGGTTTAGGGTTTTCTGTGAGTGAGGTCTCCGTTGCTGTTTTCATAGTGGATTCATGAGACTTCATGTCGCTGCATTCACATTTTCATGAACTATCTTACATAGCTCTCTCGGATTCCTTTGTTCTGATCATGATTGTCTCCACCGACGATAAATTTAAGATACCCATTGATCTGAGGTTGTCTCCAGAAAAAGATTATCATCTCATTGTCTGAAAACTGTGGCGGAATGTTCTACACCGGAAAGGTGAGGTTACCCAGCTATAGCCAAGTGACAAGTCCAAAAACTGGTTATGGGAGGGGTGTAGCCACAACCTTTCCATCACTGCACTGATATGAAACCAACACCTGAGAGCCAACAATGACGGTGGAAATTGGGTTGATGGCCCAAGCAAACCATCTTGAAGACACAGTCACGGTGTACCGATATACAATGTCAATTGTTGGTGAGGATGGGTTGTAGACTAGTGAATGAAGGAATTCAAAACGGGAAGATCATTGCCGGAATGGGAGAGTCTGTTATTGGGAAAGGTATAACTTGAACACAACGACTGAGCATAGGATGGAAGGAATAGACAAAGCAGAAGAAAGATGAATAAAGTTGTATCCATCATTATGAACCTGTGAAATAGCTAAACCCGGAAGGAATTCAAAATCTATGATGAACTGGGTTAGAAAAAAAATGAGAAGTCTGAAACTATTAGGAAATCTGAAGGGGAGATAAAATAAATGAGTTTATAAGAAAGTCTCACAGAAAATGGTAATGGAGATGGGTTTCAGAGTAAGATGGTGAGATTGTTGAGTGATCTGGTATGGTTATATAGGGCTAAGAATTGGAAAGACAGTCTGCACTCCAACAGTCCAACCTTCATATAGGAAGATGATTTCTAATTTCTAGTTGTATCAATTTTAATTGGTACGAGTTGAACAGAACATGAATAGTCAGATTTCCACAATTGCAACAGTAATCTTACCAAAAAATAATCAGATTTCCACAATTATTATCAGCGGTTGTAAAAAAAGAGGGTAAATTGTTGAAATTTCCCTTGAACCTTGGTAATTTCAATCACCTCCCCTAAACTTTATGATTTAATTGCAAGTAGACCACATCTGTTAGAACCCTCTAACATAAGGCACAAAAATATCCAAAATACTCATACAGTTACTATTGAGGCGAAAAGGCAATACAAACTTTATAAACATGACAAAAGAAAAAGAGAATTTAAAGTTGCAGCTTTACCTTTGAGTGATTGATATGAAGGGAAATTTTAAAAAACAAATAAATTTCACAAAATAGATAGGAGGGGTTTGGGCTAACGATTCATATGAAGATAAAATTTGAAAAATAAACATCTTCATAAAAATTAACTACATGGATATTTTGGACGTTTTCATGACCCATTTTAGAGGATTCTAACAAAGGAGGTCTAATTGCAACTATGTCAACAAGTTCAAAGGAGGTGATTTCAATTACCAAACTTCAAAAAATATTTCAGCAACAGGTTGCTAGCTACCTAGCTAAAAATAGTTTCAATTACTAATAGATTGCCAATTTTCTCACAAAGCTAATGAGTTTCTTGAAACCCAATATCTGGTAGACAACAGATTGCCAGTTTTCATCTCTCACGAATGATTCTTGCAATAAAGACTTCAAAGAAAAAGGGAAGCTCCATTCTCAGCCAAAAAATGCATCTCTAAGAACAACTACTTCATTTAGCAAAGATGATCTTATGGTTGTATGACTATATCCTGTCCATACAATACAAAGACCACAATTGAAGATCCACATATTACACCCCTAATTTCTATACTCTCAAATGTTGTCTATCCACCTATACCTGGAAAAAGTGGACCAAACCTATGAACCCCGACCTGGCATAGCCTGGAGAAAGCAGGTTAGGGTTTCTTATCTAGTAGACTCAAACTAGAAGGTGGCTTGACCCGACACAATCCAATCTGAAAAGAATTCGGGTCATGTGGGGTCACCCATCTCAAATAAACGATTTCAAACCAGTGTTGACTCATATGATTCAACCATTCAAGCTGTTTGAACCAAATGATTAAACATATAATTTTGTTAAAAAAACTGTTGACTTGATCAAAGATCAGTTGATCCAAGTGGTTGAACTATTGACCCATTTTACACATGGATTTAAAACTAATAATTGAGGGGATCAAAAGTTAATAAACATGGGTAGATGTTCCATTGTGTCAAAATATAAATGGGATGTATAAAAACTGCGGGGATTTTGAAGGCATGGGGAGAGGGGATGGCTCCCCTTGCGCCACCCCTAGCTTTTCCTTTGCTAACCCAAATATTTATGGTTAGGGTCTGGGTCTAGACTTTGCCGGTCCAACTTGAAAGTTGATCCGACCTTAAATGATTCGAAAATGCCTTGACCCGATTCAAATCCGACCGCTTGATTATCATGTCTGCGCCAGGTTGATCAAGGCATGCCATGCCATGGTATATATTGTAGTATTTTAGTATTATTCATGGGTAAATGGGCACTAACCGGGCAATAGAATATATATAAGAATTGGTTATGCCTTACTATAGTTTTGTATTTTTGATGCACTAAAGTTTGATGTTTGAAAAGCAAAATGGCTCTGAAAGAAAATACTTTGAACATATGTGATTTCCGGTTTTGTGACTGAATTTCAATAGTGGTTATTTTACCATTTTGCACTTGCTGTTGAATTTGTGAATGGATATTAATTCTATTAATTTTATCAAATGGATATTCATTAATATTAATATTAGTTAATATTATAAATATGGTAAAATAATGATATGATAATAAAATAATTAAAATATTGGCATAACAATAATAATAAATTTTATGGAATATTAAAAATTATGAATAAAATGAAAATAATAACACACTAGTAATAAAAATAATAAAGTGATAAAATATTTATAAAATAACATATAATAAAATAAAATAATTATAAAGATAATAAAATATTAATAGAATAATAGAATATTTATGGGATATACAAAAAATATGAACAAAATTATAGAATAAATGTAAACTAGTTATAAAATAATAAAAAATAAAATATTTATCAAATTATCAAATACGATCGACCACTTTTAACGAATTATACTCTTAGGTTACTTTAATTTTAATAAAGGTTCAAAGTATTGATATGGCCGATATATTTATTTGTACCGAGGAAAAAAGACCGGAATACTCTTATCTCTTATATTTATTGTTTTGAAAAATCGGTTGAGTATAATGCACAGTAGTTATTATTTAATAATATAATATACGGAAGTTTTGAAAAGTCACAAATCCTTGAAAATCACGTCTCATTGACTAACCGACTACCATTCATTCCGACCGACCCAACCCTTAACCCGATATCTGGTTGGGCCAGCGCGGGTTTAACTTGTTTGAGGCAGCGCATGAATCCTAGAAACGTTCGAATTTCGAAAACAAGTGTTAATTCAATTTGCAACCACCGAAAGCAGTGGCAATGGTACCGTGTTGGATTATTTTTGGTAAGATCTCAATCTTAACCGCGTTAATGTTCAACTCGAACCCGTTAAAATCGATGCAACATGAAAATAGAAACCAGATTCCTATTTGAATTTGGAGACTTGGATTGCAGACCGCCTTAGTTCCCATCTCTATATAACCATAGCTCACCAACTCGAATAATCTCACTATCTTTCCAACTGAGAAACTCATTTCGATTAGCATTTTCTGTGATACAATTTCCGTAGAAAATCTCATCTTTTGTTTTCTGTTCAGATTTTCTGTCTAGTTTCATAGTTCTTTTTCTAGTTTTATCTCTTACACAGTCCGTAGATTTTGAATTGCAGGCTTAGTTAGCTATTACAGAGAGGTTCAAAATGATGAATATAGCTTTAAGACCGACGTTGTTTCTCTTTCTATTGCTTTCTCTTTTTCTTTTATGCTCTGCTCAGTCTTCGTGTTCAACTTACACTTTCTCCGGTAACCGAGTCTTCACTTCATGCAACGATCTTCCCGTTTTGAACTCCTTCCTTCACTGGAACTACGAACAATCTTCACAGAGGATTGACGTTGCATATCGGCACACCGGGACTACGACTTCAAGATGGTTTGCTTGGGCCATCAACCCAACTTCCACCGGCATGGCTGGCTCTCAGGCGTTCGTTGCTTACCGGCGTAATGATGGCAAGGTTATGGCTTACACCTCTCCCATAACCAGTTACGGGACTCAATTACAGCAGGAAAATCTCAGCTTTCCAGTCTACAACATCTCTGCACAGTTTACAGACAATGAGACGGTGATTTTTGCAACTCTGAAACTTCCAGGCAACACAACCAGTCTGAACCAGGTTTGGCAAGAGGGCCCACTTCTGGACAACAAACCTGGGCCTCATTCTTTTTCTGGAGACAATCTCAGATCAATGGGTACCCTGAATTTCTCGTCAGGCCAAACAATCATGAGGAGAGGAAGGGATTCAAGAGAGGTATTGAAAATAGTTCATGGAGTTGTAAATGCAGTGACATGGGGTACCATGATGCCCATGGGCGCCATGATAGCTAGGTACATGAAGGTTTTTCAGTCTGCAGACCCACTTTGGTTTTACTTGCATGTTAGCTGCCAGATTTCAGCCTACATTATTGGTGTTGGAGGATGGGTGAGCGGCCTCGTACTTGGGAGCAAATCTCCTGGAATACAGTACAGCGCCCACAGGTACATCGGCATTGTTCTGTTTTGCCTTGGAATGCTTCAGGCATTTGCGCTGAAGCTGCGGCCAAAGAAGGATCACAGGTACCGATTCTTATGGAACATATACCACCATGTGTGCGGGTACAGCACCATTGTGTTGAGCATTGTCAATGTGTTCAAAGGATTAGAGACTTTGGGTGCTGGTCAGAAGTGGAAGTTTGCGTACGCTGGTGTCATTGCTACATTGGGCGCCATTGCTTTGGGGTTGGAGTGTATTACTTGGTACATAGTTCGGAGAAGGAGGGCCAAGTGCTCTGATGAGTCTCTCAATAACACCAAAGTGGCAAAAGGGGTGGAAAGATTTATGTCTAATTCTGAAAAAGTGTAAATAGAGAAGAGGAAGGCTTGTTTGTTATTTGTATATGCACAGACCACGGTATATGTTAAATGCTTTTATTTGGTTTCCAATACAAAATTCATTTATTCTTTTATTTTGAACATTCTCTATCAAATCATTATCTCTCTTTATTGTTTGGTATTTTCATTCACTTTTTAATTTGGGAAATTTCAATTCCTCTTCCCCGCTTTCCCATGTTTGAGAATTAAGCTCGACCACAGGATTTTATCTCCTCCACCCTCTAAAACTAAAATTCTTTTTTTTTTGGTAAACCTGCTTCTTCATTAAATAACAACTACACAGAAAAAACACAGAAAGAACAGAGGAGTTGACAAGGACAGTCAATTAAATCTTCCTTAAAAACCTGAGGAAAACATGAAGGAGAACAATCATCCAACTGAGCATTGGACTTGAAACCCATCATAGCAAGGTTATGGGAGGTTTGGGTTTTATAGAACGAAGATTTACAAACAAGGCCCCCTTAGTAAGTGGTTTGATGCTTGAGTTTCTACTTCAGTCTCTGATTTTTTTAGGTTCCCAAATTTGCTTCTTCATTATATCTCTTGGAACAGTTTGTAATCTTGGGTTTTTAAGGTTCCCAAATATTGGACTGACAAGAATGAGAATGTTGATTTGGGTCTTAGAGTGACAACTAAGAAAAAATGTTCCGTAGGTACGTATCCAATCTACCCCTCCCAATTCCCCAGATGGCTGGGACTGACATTGGGAAATTGCGTTTAGTAAGTGGTGGGTGGAATCCTAGTCTGGTTACATCCATTAATGTTAGATAAGTTTGGAAAGGAATTGAGGAATCCTTCTACACTTTCATTTCAGGTAGAGATGGTTCATATTTGGAAACTGGATAGTTCTGTAATTAGCTGTTTGACTAGCTTATCTGGTCAGGTTTACAGAACATTGGTATTGAGGTAGAGTAGCATTTCATTTTGTTTAACGACCAAAGTCCTAATCTTGTTAGACCATAATCTTCCTTTTTTTCTTATCTCTTCTCAACATTTAGTGCCTACAAACCATGATTCATGAACAAATAAATTCAGTAAATGGAAACTGCAAATATATGATAAAAAACAAACAGTTGCTTCAGTTCTAGTTTTATGAACAAATAAAAAGTAGCTTTACTTATGGTTTATTGAACCTCAATGTGTTTTTTCTTTTGGTTTTGTTTGATTGCCAACTACATACTAGCATCAATTCCTTTCATATCATTATCATCATCCATCCCTTGGACAAACAATAATGCACTTTACTTTTTCTTTGGTAAATAAACAAAGGATTTCATTAAACCCAGAAGTGAAGAACAGAAATGATACAAATCAAATCCAACAATAGAAAAGAAAGAAAACTAAAGAAAAACAAGAACTAAGATAAAATACTAGGGCAATCAGCAGCTAGTGCTCTTCAAGCCAGGGAGGGCATTCGTTCACCCATTCTTGAGAAAGCACGAAACCCATAGAGGCTACCAGATGAGCTGCCCCCTTCCTTGACCTAGGCACAAAGGAAAAAGACAAGGCCAGGTGCTTCACAAGCTCAAGAACCAGCTAAGCAGCTAAGATTGTCAAGAACCAGCTGAACACTAACTTTCACACCCTAGCAAAAGAGATGTTCAGCTAAGCAGCTAAGGATCATCTTTTGTTTTGTATCTGGCTGAATACCAAGAACTCGTAAAAGTCCTAAACATCCATGCAATCACAACTTGGGAGTTACCCTACAAAATCATCAAGGACAGACCTTGACTGACAAGAGACTTACCTCCAATTCAGATGGCCAGAAGGAACAGAATTTTCCAAAGAACAACAATCAGGAATTGCCCAAGTATCACCTTTGACCCAAAGTATGCCCTATAGAATATTTGATATCATTTCCTTTTTACACAAGCCACCTCTTACAAACCTACAATTTTGGAACCCATCAAAAAATAATATGTGAATCATTTTCTAATTGTATTTTGGCATACAGATTAGAGAAAACAGAAAACTACTGGTGGTAACTCACAGGGCTAATAATTCCTGACACGGTCAAGTAAGCAACTACTCATAGCTTGATGTTTGCAGCAAACCCCAGATAAACAAGACAAGAATCTATTCAACGAGATAAAAACAAAAAGATCAAAATATAGGAGGTCCTATAAACACTTAGATAAATAAGGGAAATTTAAAACCTTCCAAGAAAAACAAGTAAATCACCTTGTCCCCAAACAAAGAAAAAAAGATCAATGAGAATGCAGTAGTGATGCCTGACTTTGCTATTGCTGCTAAGAGTGATGAAGGTCCTCCACTCACAAAGGCAATCAGTGAAAAGGCTAAGGCACATGCAAGCAGAACAATTGCTATAGATACTGGATAAGGAATCTCCTTACAGGATTTAACACTGTCAAATCATGAAATATATGTATGAGCTTGATTTAAATTGGGGCAATTGATGTCTATAGCACCAGACTATAGCATAATGTTCAATCAATGGATTTACACTATCAGTAAATCTATAGAAAGAACCAAGAATTAGAAAACCAGAACATGAATCATGATAATGGATTTACACTATCAGTAAATCCAACCCAATCTTGTATATACATGTCTAGCTAGATTTGATAATGGCCCAAACCAAGAGTTGGGTCTAGCTAGATTGCATAATTATGGAAGCACAAAGAGAAATAGTAATATAATTATGAAAGAGGAAATAAACAAACACTTGAACTGATATCAACGGGGTAAGTCAGCGGTAATGCATAGTTGCACCCCCCACAACTAGGCATATTAGCTATCTACAACAGTAGCCACCAGCTGAAGATAAAGACCAATTCCGATGGATGTAGCTTGGGAAATCTGGGACGTTCAGGTGTATGAGGAACCATAAGAGACAGTTTTAGCACCACCTTAGTTATTTTTTTCAGGGTCCATTGAGCATGGTGACTCCACAAAAGCTGAGTTGTTAGTGATTAGACATTGGAGAGAGAGAGAGACTAGAGCTATGCCCATTAACTTTTTTTATCAGTAACTATAAAAAATTTTATTAGAATTTAAACATTGTATGCAAGTTAACAAGAGAAGGCTTGTAGACCAGCACATGCTGTCTACCCAAAATAAAGTCTTGCATCAGGTTCCCCTGAAAACAACACCCAATACATTTCTGTTCTATTTACCCCTTGCCTTGTTAAACCCTCAACCATACCAATAAGCACTTCTAGCAACCCAATGAAAGATGACATTCAACTCTTCTACCAAAGATTCCCTTAAAGTGAATCTGTATTTCCAAGTTGCTTGTGCGCTCTCTGTCCATTGACAAATTTTTTGAGAAACATGTATTATTTGAAATAACTATACCAATATATCCGCCTTTCAGGTTTTCTGAAGTCATGTCAGACACTTCCTTTTAGTGTTAGAGAGATGCATTGTCCTAGTTAAATAGTTCAGTTCTGAAGTCTGGGATTATATTAGAGAGACTAGAGCTCTGCCTTCTAGAGTGAGCACCTTTTTGGTGTTACCTTCTTGTTGGAAACCTAGTATACGTATGTTCCAACTCCAAAATTTTTTGGGTATACAATATAAGGAACTGCAATTGCTATTTAAAATGATGACATTTACATGGTGATTACTCTCTGTGCCGTGAAATCATAAGAAATAAAGAACTCCAATTCTACATGAACTATTATTATTGAAATCTGGAGGACAATCGATCACCTCAAATTTAACACTTGGAGAAAATAAAACTATGAAAGAAGATCATTGTTAGGGTTTTGATTCAAATTCACTAGAAGCTTGTTAGATCATCAAATGTGATTACTGCCAATGTATGTTTCATACCTACTTTCGACTTAGCTATCATCAAATATATTAACTAGAAAGAATCAATATAAACAAACAAAAGGATCTGAACCTACAAAAGTTAAGAAATCACTAACATTCAGCTGAATAAGTTCCAGAAGCATCTAAAATAAACACAGAGAGGGAAAGAGAGAGTCTCACCTGTTAATGTCGATATTTGGTTTTGTATCTGGCGGTGAGAAGGCCGAGATCGAGGTCGCCCTCTGGTTACCATCCGGTTGTGACAAAATGCGGACCGGGGTTGTTCTCCGGTTGTGAGAAAGTCGAGATCGAGATCGCCCTCTGGTTCCCGTTCAGTTGTGAGAAAATCCGGACCGAGGTCGTTCTCCGGTTGTGAGAAAGTTGGAGAGAGAGAGAGAGAGGGTGAGATACAGAGAGAGCAGGAGAAAAAGATTTATGCGGGGGAGGAGAAAAGGAGAACTAATTCATTTTTGGTGCCACCCTTGTAGCTGCAGTTGTAAACAACTGCCGCTATATATTAGTATTATCAGCGGCACTCTTCAACTGCCGCTACAAGTGTATTTTTTTGTAGTGACAGTATGCACCCCTGTTCCTAAGGCTAGTAATGAAAGAGAGACAGTCAGATTCCAGAAGAACACTCTGTAAGTTTAAAGGAAAAAGGATTCCTTCTTTCATAGCAAGGGATTCCACTTCAAGAACCAACCCTGTCATAAGAGGGCCTGATTTAGGTGCAACTAAAAGACCTTGAAGATCACGAATAACCACCCCAAAATTTGCTACACTTGGGCTTTTAAAGCTCACTTCAGTGTTTATCTTCAAAAAACCAACTGAGGGAGGGAGGTTCCCAGCCACACATGTCAAGGGTCTGTTGTGATCAACTGCGCATGCATGTTCTTATTTCTTTGAGGATCTCAGAATCTTCTCCATCAGATTCCTGCGAAGCATTTAAGTCCAACCTCCAAATGAGAGAGGGTTATCATCATATAAAGGATTATTTCTGGAATTCCACGTATGCAAGAAGTGATAACAAGGACTGCCAAAAAATGAAATTTCTCTCCAATGCTACTGAAAGGAAAATCAATCCAGTAAGCAAACCAAGAATCAAAAATAGAGCTGTCGCTGTCATGAAGTCCGAGAGCCAACAGACAGCTAAACCATAAGATTTAACTAATAACATAACTTTTCTCTCAAAACATGGCAAATTATCATATCAAAAAGATAATAGTCATTGTAAATCTATTAATTTCAACATTTCAAATATCACACTGTAATAAAATATATATTTGATAGAGCAATGCCAAATTAGCAACTTAAGAAGGCTATAATTTTATACTGATAAAAATTTAAGATAGAGAGTAACATAAAGAGAAAAAGAACAAGGAATGGAGCCCCTATTTTATTCAATGAAAAAAAAAAGAACAAACTTCTTTTATCCTTCTCCTCTCTCTCTCTCTCTCTCTCATGACTGTGAACCTTGAAAGTTTATTGATAATGGTAAAAGAATGTTATGTACAATGAGGAATGCCCATTTTGTTAGGATATTTTTCTCTACCTAACTCCACACATGTTTGATTATATATCTTTACATACAACTTTCATTGGTCACTGCCTGAAATAGCTGTTCCCTTTTGAACACTGTTGAGCAAATGAGTTTGTCAAATATTTTGCTGATCTAGGTATCAAAACAACCAATTTCCTTATTGAATGCTTAATTTTCCTTGGTTTGAAATATGCACAGGGCACAGTAAATGTTAAATGCTTTTATTTGGTTTGAAATACAACCAATTTCCTCATGGGGCACCCAAGTGAACTAGTGGGCTTGCCTTCACAAAGGAAGAAAATGACTTTGAGAATGAAGAAAATGAAGATTACAATTCTGAAGAAGCGTAAATAAAGAAGAGAAAGGCTTGTTCTCTGGTCTGGAACATGATAGACTGACTGATAATCTCCTTCCTGTGTAATTTTTTGGCTTGCCATTTGTACATGCATAGCAGTACATGTTAATTCTTATTGGATTCGAAATATAAAATTCTTTTACTCCTTCTAAGCAATCTCCATCATTCACTCTCTCTCTCTCTCTCTCTCTCTCTCTCTCTCTTCTTTTTTCATATTTAAGTTCATGCATTCTTATTTTATCTTCAGAAATTTCAATCTATCTGCCCTGCCTTCCCATGAGCTAAGCTAGAGGATTTTATTTGGCTTATTTCCAACTTAAATTAGCAAAGTTGTTGCTTTAACTAACTGTAATGGTACCAAACTACCAACTGCTTGTTACTAATGCGTTTGTTTTATTGAAAGAGAGCCCAGTGTCAATGGGCCAGCAATCCATTTTGTTTATATTGCCTAAAATGCACAGTCTATTCTTTGAATAGCAATTCGCTTTGGAAAAGCTTTGGCTGTTGGGGGCCAACAGCCTCTGCTGTTGAGAACATTATTGGGAATGCCATGTTGCCATAGAGTGGAATAAAATAGTAATTGCACCATATTTCTTTCTAACCATAAACATAGACATGGGCGTGACTTGGTCAGTGTGTCCAGCCTAAACACGCTCTCAACAGCATAGGCTGTTGGCCCCCAACAGCCAAAGTTAACACATCTGCTCTGCAAACTAATTCTTTCTTTCATTCATCTTAAAACATAATAATCTTAAAACAATCAGCATGAGTTAGAGAATATGATTTGGCAATCAAGAAAGATCAAAAACTGTACCAAGAGAATCTCTCGTATAAAAATATGTGAACTACAGTAAAAAGTGTGGTAATTGGGTGATGAGTGGAATAGTGACAAGAAAACTGATTGGATAAATAACAGTAACAATCAAGTGAGGAGCATAACCTCATACTGTTCAAGCAGAGATGCAAATAATCTTGAAATTCCATGGATTGCTAATTTCTATCCAATGCAGAAATGTGTACCAGAACCAAAAGGAAGGATATGCTTCATTTACATTTGGGTCATTTAAAACAAATGACCTGTCTCCTACATAAGAAAGACCCTTAGCAGCTCCTGCAGACGAAAACAAGATTATCCATAAATGGAACATGTTAACTTTCATGGTCATGTTTTTGCATATATGATAGCCACAACCCAATAATGATAGAGTTGAAGCTTCTGCTGTGAGATTACAGAACATTATGTGGGTGTTTGGCATCGATTCTGTTTTCTCAGAAAACAGCGCCATGTAGGCACCACATCAGAAAAAGTGGTGCTTCAGAAAACGCCCTCTTGTTTGGTACCATTTTTCCAGGAAAAACGTTGCTCCAGACCACACCTTGGAAATCGGGCAAATGTGGTCTAGAGAAATGCTAGATTCAATGTTTTCTCAGAAAACAGCTCATTGCTGCCAGCGGTGCAAAGATGTGGCATCATCTTTGATGTTGGATAATATAGACCAATGCCGAAAACAGTTCTACAGCACTGGGTACCAAACAAAACCAGTGCTGTTTTCTCAGAAAACAGTCTATGTGGAAGCACCGTTTCCAAACGAAAAATAAGGACCGTTTCCACCTCGTTCGCCCAGTGTTGACTTGGGAGGGCTGATCAAGAGAAAACAGAAGATTGCCACTTTCCACCTCGTTTGCCCAGTGTTGTGGGCCCACTATATAAGTGAATTAGCATATTTTGTAGCAATTTTGTCAAAATCTTACAATTTACAATACTATTCATGGTTTGAATCATGAATACCAAGGGTTTAGATTTGAACCAATCCTTTTAAGCAAAAATCTTACAGTTTTTGTTTGAATCATACAATTTGATTCATAAATCTTATGATTTATATAATTTTTGTGATTCACTGCGTTTCAAATAATTGAATTAATAATTATTTCTCTGCTTGAACATATCATCTTAGGTTTCTATCGTACAAGTGTTAAATTCTATTGTTTAAGGTACATACATATATGGTTGATATGGATTAAAAATAGGGTAATTACTTTCCCATATATTTAGCTTTTTAGTATATCTGTATTTAATTTTTTAAATAATTTTATAAAATAGAAATAATCTTATGATTTACCATATATATGATTCAAGATTCGATTCGATTCAGCCATTTCTACAATTTACGATAAAATTATGATTTTCAGAACAAATTTGTAGACCTTAAAAATTTTGGTGGGGGGCCATGCTCCCCAACCTCTACCCTCTGCCCTTATATACATTGGGAGGTGAGACATAATATAGGCACTGAGTACGTAGCATAAGAAAATCAATAGAACCAGTTTGAGCCTTTGCTTCAAATACTGAGCACAAGAAATCTTACTGAAAGATGAGGTAATGATAGCAATGTTTTCTTTTCCTTTCTTTTTTGCTGTTTTCTTTCTATTATTTTTATAATTTCATTATACCAAATTAATTCTAACTTGCCAGGATGCAAGCTCAAGGCCTATGCATTTAGACACTGACTTACCAGTTTTCTCCACCTTGGACAAGAAACAATATGGATTAAACTGGCTAAAATCACTTCACAAACTAGAATCATCCACCTGCAATAATTGGACAGGGACAACCAGAACTGCTCCAGCTGGTACAGTAATACATGTTTTAAGCTTGAGGTCTTGAAAGAATAAATAAAAGAATTAGTAACCATAAAAAAGCAAAAGAACAAGGAATAAACATGTGCCATGAAAATCTGGGAAAGCAGTAAAGCACTATAAGAATTCTTAAAAATATACAATTCCAGAAAGTACTATAAAACAAATATCAAGTGAGCATTTGGGGGCCAAGTGAAATGAAATCATTTCAATTTTTTTCTGCACCAACATTTTGATATAATAGTTCAATTAAAAGGATTTTTTAGATTGTAAAAACAATTTACAAATCGATGCGTCTTATAAACCAATTTTAAAATAAAATTCTATTTCCAATTAGATATTGGAAGTGAGGACAATAGTCTAGATCACAGTACAAAATTAAGTCAAAAAAAAAAAAAATTGAAAGCAACTCATTTTATATAAATAAGGTACATATAAGTTCCTTCTCTCCTAATCAAGTTCATTAAGCAGATCTTTTTCTTAAATTATGGATAAAAATTATCCTCTTAAGGTTCAGTTTGGGAAGACTGCAAATACAAATATGCACAGTATAAATACAAAGTTTAGAAATACTATATACAAGGTTTGCACTGAACATATTTGTATTTGCACTCTTCCCAAACTGAACCTAAGGCTGCGTTTGGTTGCAATGTAAACACAAATATGTACACTACATATTTACTCATTTTTCGGTTCATGAATGCAAACACGGTTCACATCTTAAACCATTTTTGAATTCATCTTGTTTGTTTGAAATCGGTGCAAAAGTGTGGGCCCATCATTAAATGCTCCAACTATCTTATGCTCCATTGCATTAACTTTGGTCAAAAAGTTAATTATCAAAAGAACACAAAATTGTATCCAAAAAATAGGTACAGTAATGCTCTCTTCCCAGAGTACAGAAGTGTCAGAAAATACATTTTTACTCTGATAATCATTACTTTTTTACGTTTCAAACAAACGCTCGCAAACGCGAACCGGGGTACATAAATACCCCGGTTCAGCGTTTGTATCGCAAACAAATGGAGCCTAAAGAAAAAACTTCTATAAGGATTCTCAATGTTAGGATCCATTTGAATGTTATCTGTTAATCAGAACTACTCAAACAAAGTTAAAGTTAATTTTTCCCAGGAGCAAAACACTGTTGCTGATAGCCTAGCAAAATCAGGGGTCTTTAGAGATTTCTTGTTTAGTGACAATTGTTTGCCTTTGTAATTTTTCCAAGCTGCTCTAGGCTTCAATACATCGTCTCATGTACTCCTTATTCAGTCTTCAATAAAAGGTACCTTTGTTTAAAAGAAAAGTCAGTCCTGACTCTACCACAATTATCAAGTGAAAGAATAAAAATACTAATAAAAAAAGGCCATTACCAAATGTTGGTCCCAGTTATTTGGGGTCCTGGGAGGGGTCCAGTACACTGGATATGGCCCTAACAATAATAACAACAACAATAAGCAGAAACCAAGGAGGTGACATTGATGACGATCATAATTCTTGGGGACTAAGCACTGCCTTTCTATTACAGCTTACTTTCCTTGGAATACTTAGCAGTATTTTTCTCCACATCTCCTAAATATCCTAAAAGGGCCACATCTCCTTAATTCCTATCACAGTTTACTCCCTTAGAAGTATTTTTCTTGTACCCTTCACAGATACACTTTACACCACTCATTTGGCATATTATGCCATTGACCTACATCTGTTAGTACATATAGGGCCAACACAATTGTTTTCCTTATGGTACTGGGTACCTGTATCACTTGCTAAGAGTAAGAGGCTAGAGGAGTTAATGAGGGACTTTTTATGGATCTTGGAGAGTCCAAGAGAGGTCATCTCATCAACTAGGAAATAATGTGCAAAGGTAAGAGAGGAGGAGGATTAGAGGTAGGAAAGGTGATGCAGAGGAATTCTGCTTCACTTGCAAAGTGGCTTTGGAGATTTCCTCTGGAGAAAAACAATTTCTATCATACATGGCTAGGCTGTTAATGATTGGAGTGGTGAGGTGGCTAATAGAGCATCGCTCTCCTCTCCTAGGAAAGTCATATCTTTCTTATCTCCTCTTCTTTCAGCACGTTTGTTGTGTCTCTATTGCTGGATAACTGCTGAGAGGATATTTGATGGAGGCATAGACCATTTAATGATTGGTTTCCTACCATTTACTGAAATATCCCATAACAAGCTTTTGCCTCTTTTCCATTTGGCTTCTCCCTCAATTACTGGCCGTTTTGGGATCTGGGTTTAAGGAGAGATTTCAGGCAGAGCTCTAGTCTCTCTAATATAATCCCAGACTTCAGAACTGAACTATTTAACTAGGACAATGCATCTCTCTAACACTAAAAGGAAGTGTCTGACATGACTTCAAAAAGCCTATAAGTCGGATATATTGGTATAATTATTTCAAATAATACATGTTTCTCAAAAAATTTGTTAATGGACAGAGAACGCACAAGAAACTTGGAAATGCAGATTCACTTTAAGGGAATCATTAGTAGAAGAATTGAATGTCATCTTTCATTGGGTTCCTAGAAGTGCTTATGGTATGGTTGAGGGTTTAACAAGGCAAGGGGTAAATTGAACAGAAATGTATTGGGTGTGGTTACCAGGGGAACCTGATGCAAGACTTTTTTTTGGGTAGACAGCAAGTGCTGGTATACAAGCCTTCTCTTGTAAACTTGCATACACTGTTTAAATTATAATGAAATTTTTTATAGTTACTGATAAAAAATGTTAATGGACATAGCTCAAATCTCTCTCTCTCTCTCTCTCTCTCTAATGTCTAATCACTAACAACTCAGCTCTTGTGGAGTCACCATGCTTAATGGACCCTGAAAAAAACAGCTAAGGTGGTGCTAAAACTGTCTCTTATGGTTCCTCGTACACCTGAAGGTCCCAGATTTCCCAAGCTACATCCATCGTAATTGATTTTTATCTTCAGCTGGTGGCTGCTGTTGCAGATAGCTATTATGCCTAGTTGTGGGGGGTGCAACTATGAATTACCACCCTCTAAGGATATTTTCCAAGGAAAAGAGGGCAAAGATCTCTAGAGGCTTTATTCATTGTTCCATTTTGATTGAAATGCTCTAGATAATAGCTTCCTTGGATCAGTTATTTCCATTGAAAATTCTATCATTGTTTTCTTCCAAAATTATCTAAAGAAAAGCTGCTCTAGAACATGTCAACATACTTTTTAATGGGAGTGTCTGCATGTGCTCAGTCATGAAAATGACATGGAATCTGACATGTGAAATTCCAATGATGGAGCATCCTTATTACATTGTACCTGATAGATGGATTTCAAGATTTCTTATAATTATACTCCCAACAATTCCTATGTCCAGCTACAATCTCAACTGCATACCTCATTTTCAGGGATGCTACTATCTTTTCATTGTAGATACCTTAGATATGATTCCATTGGGTCATTTTTCTACCTTTTGGCACATCTTAATGGAAATCAAACACCTAGGAACAGAATTGCAAGTGTCACTTAATTGGATTTCTAGATCTGTAAATAGTTTAGGTGATTAACTTGTAAGATAAGGGGATAAACTGGGAAACTGTTTAGTAATTAGTGAAGATTGTATGTAAAGCCACATCTTAAAGTGAAGAAAGGGGTTAGGTTGTGCATTACACCCTAATGACGAAGCAAATCCCACTGTATACAACATTCTTTATTACAATCATTAAAATCACACTTTTACAATAAAAAAAGACATGACAAAATTATTTTGGTCTTTTGTCACATCCAGCCAGAACCAGTCTCCAACTTTCTTCATTAAGTTCTCAGTCAAAGTTCAGAACCATTTCATCAAGTATTTTGGAAGGCAACAAGTAGCCCTTGCTCCTCTTCCTAGATTGAATCTTGGCATCAGAAAAATCTAGCAAACAATGACACATCCCTTGGGCAGTGTGCTGACACTTGGCACTTGGTACATGGTATGGCACTTCTTATAACAGTTTGATAATGCCCCAACCTGAAGTCAGCAAGAACCCTTGGCATTTGGCACTCATATATAATTACAAGAAAATATACATACAATAAGGAGTTCACACTCTGCTTTTCTTATTTTCAATATATTTTTAAATTGCTTATGTAATCAAATGTCATTTATCACAACATCCCCTGTCACAATTTTTGGAAGTTGATGTGATGGATACCAATGGTACATACCAAGGTAATACTGCCTTTGCAACTTTGCCTTTTTCTTTTGTTGATCAATAATGAGTAGTTGTATTAATTCAGAAACTCAATGCATCCACAAGAATATAAAGAAATCCAAGAAACAAAAAATTTCATCTAAGTCAGATTTACAGCAATCCCAAGCCAGTATTACCCATAAAAAATGTTCCCTCTTCACTCCAGATTAGGCTAAAGTGTCCACTATCAAGTTATCTGAACAATGAACCCACCTGAATGAGCAATTCAGATTGGATGCCAAAGCAATGGCTTCTCTGATCATCTATTGAAGTCTTCAAGGACCTGCATCTTTGTTCTCCATCCATCCGAAGACCATAATTCACTCTGTACTTCTCGTTTTTCCCACCCTTTATCTCAAAACAAACAATTTGCAGATTCTGACCATAATTTATTTTGTAATCCTTAAATCTCGATGAAGTTGTTGTACATACCATGTGGTTCCATTAGTATTCAGTACATAAAGTATGACTTCATATAGCTAAACAAACTTGACCCCTAACTTCTTTGTCCAAATTGCTAAATGTTGTAGATGAACTAATTCAGGTTCTCAAATATATTGAAGGAATTCACATTTACAAGTTACTTTCAAGAGATTTGTATGTATGTTCAGATGTATATTTTCCCCATATTTTACAGAGATGTCCTAATTCCCCTATGTGGGGAGTCAGCATCTTCTAATTTACTGAACTTTAATTGTTCATGAATCATGGTTTGTAGGCACTAAATGTTGAGAAGAGATGAGAAAAAGGGAAGATAGTAATGGTCTAACAAGATTAGGACTTTTGTCATTAAACAAAATGAAATGCTGCTCTACCTCAATACCAATGTTCTGTAAGCCTGACCAGATAAACTAGTCAAACAGCTAATTAGAGAACTACCCAGTTTCCAAATATGAACCATCTCTACCTGAAATGAAAGTGTAGAAGGATTCCTCAATTCCTTTCCAAACTTATCTAACACTAATCAATGTAACCAGACTAGGATCCCACCCACCACTTACTAAACGCAATTACCCAATGTTAGTCCAAAACATCTGGGGAATTGGGAGGGGTAGACTGGATATGTACCTATGGAACATTTTTGCTTACTTGTCACTCTAAGACCCAAATCCACTTTCTCATTCTTGTCAGTCCAATATTTGGGAACCTCAAAAACCCAAGATTACAAACTGTTCCAATAGATATAATGAAGAAGCAAATTTGGGAACCTAAAAAAAATCAGAGACAGAAGTAAAACCTCAAGCATCAAACCACTTACTAAGGGGGCCTTGTTTGTAAATCTTAGTTCTATAAAACCCAAACCTCCCATAACCTTGCTATGATGGGTTTCAAGTCTAATGTTCAGTTGAATGATCGTTCTCCTTCATGTTTTCCTCAGGTTTTTAAGGATGATTTAATTGACTGTCCTTGTCAGCTCCTCTGTTCTTTCTGTGTTTTTTCTGTGTAGTAGTTGTTTAATGAAGAAGCAGGTTTACCAAGAAAAAAAAAAAAAAAGAATTTTAGTTTTAGAAGGTGGAGGAGATAAAATCCTGTGGTTGAGCTTAATTCTCAAACATTGGAAAGCGGGGAAGAGGAATTGAAATTTCCCAAATTAAAAAATGAGTGAAAATACGAAACAATAAAGAGAGATAATGATTTGATAGAGAATGTTCAAAATAAAAGAATAAATGAAATTTGTATTGGAAACCAAATAAAAACATTTAACATATACTGTGTTCTGTACATATACAAATAACAAACAAGCCTTGCTCTTCTCTATTTACACTTCTTCAGAATTAGACATAAATCCTTCCACCCCTTTTGCCACTTTGGTGCTATGGAGAGACTCATCAGAGCACTTGGCCCTCCTTCTCAGAACTATGTACCAAGTAATGCACTCCAACCCCAACGCAATGGCGCCCAATGTAGCAATGACACCAGCGTAAACAAACTTCCACTTCTGACCAGCACCCAAAATCTCTAAGCCTTTGAACACGTTGACAATGCTCAACACAATGGTGCTGTACCCACACACATGGTGGTATATGTTCCATAAGAATCGGTACCTGTGATCTTTCTTTGGCCGCAGCTTCAGCGCAAATGCCTGAAGCATTCCAAGGCAAAACAGAACAATGCCGATATACCGGTGGGCGCTGTACTGAATTCCAGGAGATTTGCTCCCAAGTACGAGGCCGCTCACCCATCCTCCAACACCAATGATGTAGGCTGAAATCTGGCAGCCAACATGCAAGTAAAACCAAAGTGGGTCTGCAGACTTGAAAACTTTCATGTATCTCGCTATCATGGCACCCATGGGCATCATGGTACCCCATGTCACTGCATTTACAACTCCATGAACTATCTTCCATACCTCTCTTGAATCCCTTCCTCTCCTCATGATTGTTTGGGCTGATGAGAAATTCAGGGTACCCATTGATCTGAGATTGTCTCCAGAAAAAGAATGAGGCCCAGGTATGTTGTCCAGAAGTGGGCCCTCTTGCCAAACCTGATTCACACTGGTTGTGTTGCCTGGAAGCTCTAGAGTTGCAAAAATCATCATCTCATTGTCTGCAAACTGTGCAGAGATGTTGTAGACCGGAAAGCTAAGATTTCCCGGCTGCAACTGAGTCCCGTAACTGGTTATGGGAGAGGTGTAAGCCATAACCTTTCCATCATTACGCCGGTAAGCAACGAACGCCTGAGAGCCAGCCATGCCGGTGGAAGTTGGGTTGATGGCCCAAGCAAACCATCTTGAAGTCGTAGTCCCGGTGTGCCGATATGCAATCTCAATCCTCTGTGAAGATTGTTCGTAGTTCCAGTGAATGAAGGAGTTCAAAACGGGAAGATCGTTGCATGAAGTGAAGACTCGGTTACCGGAGAAAGTTTGAGTTGAACACGAAGACTGAGCAGAACCTGAAAGAAAAAGAGAAGGCAAGAGAAACAGAAAAAACGTCGGTCTTAAAGCTATATTCATCATTCTGAACCTCTCTGTAATAACTAATTAAGCCTGCAATTCAAAATCTACGGAATGGGTAACAGGGTAAGAGAAAAAACTAGAAAAAGAACTATGAAACTAGACAGAAAATCTGAACAGAAAACAAAAGATGAAATTTTCTACGGAAATTGTCTCACAGAAAATGCTAATCGAAATGAGTTTCTCGGTTGGAAAGATAGTGAGATTATTCGAGTGGGTGAGCTACGGTTATATAGAGATGAGAATTAAGGCAGTCTGCAATCCAAGTCTCCAAATTCAAATAGGAATCTGGTTTCTATTTTCATGTTGCATCGATTTTAACGGGTTCGAGTTGAACATTAACGCGGTTAAGACTGAGATCTTACCAAAAATAATCCAACACGGTGCCAGCTTTCGGTGGTTGCAAATTGAATTAACACTTTTTTTCGAAATTCGAACGTTTCTAGGATTCATGCGCTCAAACAAGTTCCAGCTTCAGTTACGTTACGACTCTCCCCATGGATTTACAGTCGTTACTTCTGGGTTGAGTTAAGTGGTATACCCGCGCTGACCTAACCGGATATCGGGTTAAGGGTTGGGTCGGTCGGAATGAATGGTATTGGTAGTCAGTAGTCAGTGAGACGTGATTTTCAGAACTACTATGCATTATATATATATATATATATATATATATATATATATCAATACTTTGAATCTTGATTTTATTTTTTATTATTTTATAACTAGTTTACATTTACTCTATAATTTTGTTCAAATTTTTTTTAGTATATCCCATCAATATTCTATTATTATATTAATATTTTATTTTATTATATATTATTTTATAAATATTTTATCACTTTATTATTTTTATTACTAGTGTGCTTTTATTTTCATTTTATTCATAATTTTTAATATTCCATAAAATTTATTATTATGTTAATATTACATTTATTTTTTGTAGTTATTTTATCATCATATCATTATTTTACCATATTTACAATATTAACTAATATTAATATTAATGAATATCCATTTGATAAAATTATTAGCATTAATATCCATTCTCAAATTCAACACTAAAGGCAAAATGGTAAAATAACAACTTTTGAAATTCAAGCACAAAATAGAAAATCACATATATTCAAAGTATTTTCTTTCGGAGACATTTTGCTTTTAAAACATCAAACTTCTTTTATATATATATTCTATTGCCCGGTTAGTGCCCATTTACCCATGAATAATACTAAAATTCTACAATATATACCATTGCATGGCATGCCATGATCAACCTGGCCCAGACATGATAATCAAGTGGTCGGACTCGAATCGGGTCAAGGCATTTTCGAATCAACTTTCAAGTTGGATCGGCAAAGTCTAGCCCCTAACCATAAACATTTGGGTTAGCAAAGGAAAAGCTAGTGGTGGCGCAAGGGGAGCCGTCCCCACCCCCCCATGTCTTCAAAATCCCCACAATTTTTATACATCCCATTTATATTTTGACACAATGGAACATCTACCCATGTTTATTAACTTTTGATCCCCTCAATTAATGTTTATTAGTTTTGGATCTCACAAGAAAAATTCTTGGCTTTGCCCCCTACATGTTAACATGATCTATGTGTAAAATGGGTCAATAGTTCAACTACCTGGATCAATTGGTCTTTGACCAAGTCAACCAGTTTTTTTTAATGAAAATTACATGTTTAATCATTTGATTCAAACAGCTTGAATGGTTGAACCGTATGAGTCAACACTGGTTTGAAATCGTTGATTTGAAATGGGTGAGCCTACATGACTCGGATTCTTTTCAGATTGGATTGTGTCGGGTCAAGCCACCTTCTGGTTTGAGTCTGCTGGATAAGATACCCTAACCTGCTTTTTCCAGGCTATGCCAGGTCGGGGTTCATAGATTTGGTCCACTTTTTCCAGGTATAGGTGGATAGACAACATTTGAGAGTATAGAAATTAGGGGTGTGATGTGTGGATCTTCAATTGTGGTCTTTGTATTGTATGGATGGGATATAGTCATATAACCATAAGATCATCTTCGCTAAATGAAGTAGTTGTTCTTAGAGATGCAATTTTTGGCTGAAAATGGAGTTTCCCTTTTGATTTAAGGCTGCATTTGTTTGAGGTGTAAATTCAAATTTTACACCATGAAAAAAATGAACCGATTTAGTGATTGATGGAAATTAAAACCGATTGATTTTAGAGGAAAGTAGGGGAAGATCATGCATAGCTGGCCTTCAACCTTATGAAGTCTGCAATCCCTTCAATCAAAGCCCCAGCTTCAGGCTGGCCGTTTCTATCCCACTGCCAGAAGTGGATTTTGTTATTTACCGCATACGCTGACACCCCGTGCCACCCGTTCACCCCGTTGGCCATCGTCTCCAGAAACAAGTTGATGCTTTGCACACTCTTCCTCTCAGCTTCGCTTGTTTACCGGAAGATTTGCCAGATGAATTCTAAGGCAGATTTCAGTTTCTCTCTACTGTACTCGACACTGATCTAGGTGTCAAACCGAGTTCCACCAATGGTTCCAGAAGCGTAGTTAAAGGCTTGATATTCTACGATGGCATTGAATCCTCGCAGGGCTGAAAGGCCGGTCAGATAATATAGGAAGAAGAGCATTTGGTAATGCTAAGCCATCGGTTTGTCGCTCTACAGGCAAATGTGTTCAGCTCACTGCTCAGATTATTGAGGTTATATAGAGAGTAGCCACACCCTGAGGAAGTACAAAGAGAAGCTACCGATTATGAAAGGTATTCCCCTGTTCTGGGTCCTCTCCGGCACTCCCTTTGGTGGTGGGTTCAGATCTGCCGCTCCCTTCGGGGAGAGAGAGAGAGAGAGAGAGAGAAGGAGAAGAAGAAGAAGAGAGAGAGAGAGAGGAAGAAAGAGCGATTTTCTTTACATCGATAATTTCGATGTATATATTACATCAGTTATCGATGTAAAGAAAATTCAAAATGAAATTTTACACTGATTTTTGGTGTAAAATTACATGTTTACCTCGGTTCAATTTTCCACCCCAAACAAACGTAGCCTAAAGTCTTTATTGCAAGAATCATTCGTGAGAGATGAAAACTGGCAATTTGTTGCTTACCAGATATTGGGTTTCAAAAAACTCGTTATCTTTGTAAGAAAAATGGCAATCTATTAGGACTTGTTCATTTGCTTTGAACTCTGACATCTGAAAGTGTAATAATTACATTAAGAGTTATATTGGTATTGGTGAACTTTTCTTTCCTTTGAACTCTGAATGCAGAGATTGTTGTTCTTAATTCTAAAGTCTGAATTCTGAAAACTATCAAATATCCATTTTAACCTCAAATATCAGAGTTTTTGTTTGTCCTTTTGGGGTATCATTGGAAAACAAAAATTTGTATGAATGCACTTTAAGAGATAAGAGATAAGAGGAAACGAACAACCAATTGCACTAAAACTTTAGATAGGTAGCTAGTAACCTGTTGCTGAAATCTTCCTTGAAGTTTGGTAATTACAATCACCTCCCCTGAACTTGTTGACGCAACTGCAAGTAGACATCCTTTGTTAGAATCCTCTAAAATGGGGCATGAAAATGTTCAAAATACTCGTGTAGTTACTTTTTATGAAAATGTTTATTTTTCAAATTTTATCTTCATATGAATTACTAGCCCAAACCATTCTTGTCTATTTTGTGAAATTTATTTGTTTTTTAAAAATTTCCTTCCTTCCACTTAGTTTGGAAGGAGTGCAAATACAAATATGTACAATGCAAATACATATAAAATAATACAAAATATAAGGTTTTGTACCCTACATAGTTGTATTTGTACTCTTCCAAACTGAGCATATCATAGTTGTATTTTGGAAGGAGTGCATGTTATTTGTAATCTAAACTAAAACATAACTCGGCTTTGGGTCCATTAAAATATTGGATGTTTCAAAATTTGTTGGCATAAATAAGCCATTATTCATGGGTTTGTTTGTGTTGAAGATAAAGTCGATGATTCAAAGTCAGATGTGGTCATTTTCAAACTAGTTATGGAACATAGGTTGAATCCTCGTGTAGTGAAAATCCATACTAATGGTTTGTAATTCCAAGATTTTTTGTTGCTTGAATTATTTTTCAATGATTGAATATAGTATGTAGCAAGGTTTTTAAAATCAGATCAGACAGGGAATCAATCTGGTTTTGGTTCCTAGGTTGAATGCTCCAACCATCTGGTCTAAATGGATGGCCCACTCTGACAAAAAATAAAGAAAAAATTAAAAAGGTCAAAAACCGATATCTAGATCAATAATTCGAAAGCACAAGTCAATAATTTATTGACCAAATCAACGATTTTTTACCAAAAAATGGTTTGGGGTGAATAAAACTGGTCAAGTGATTTGTTCCTGGTTTTTCAGGTCCGACCGTCCAATCCCGTCCGGTTTTGAAAATACTGGTATGTAAAAATGGAATTAATATCTGATGCAGCTCAAATGCTAGATTTCCCAACAGTGCAATACAAAAGATAGCTACAAGGAGGAGGAGGATTCTAGGGCGTGAAGAGATTCCATTGCACGAAACCTCAATGCATGAGGAGACTCTAGCGCATGATGTGATGAAGAGGAGTAGAGACAGCGTGAGCACTGAACAAGAAATAGGATGACCAATCACATGAAGCTCCGACATCGCACTAGCGTACAATGTCAAGAGTCTTGCCTCAGAAGTGAAGTACGTACACTATTTTTTTTTTTTTATATGAAAAGAAACGTGTTACTCAAGCCGGAGGAAGCACGACCCCAAAAGTCACTAAAACAAATAAAATAAAGATCCTTAGTAAAGATTACAAGAGTAAAAAGAAAATACAGCCAATAACAATTTTCGAGTTCCCCTCAATCGAATCACTCAGTATGGTATCTTAATTTGGTTTAATCACTGATTGGTCAATATATAATTTAAAGCTCTTTGTATGCCCATTGACTAAGATTGGTCAAAGTTGACCTGAAAGTTGCTGTGAGTTGAGGAGTTTAGATTTGAGAGCTTAGATTGAAGACCTAGAGGAGTGAATCTAAGGACTAGAAGAGGGTTTCTAGAAGTCCAAGGGATTAATTTTGGTTCATAGGAATAAGGGTCTGGAATCGGAATGGGTTATTCTGATTCCAACTGTTTGTTTAGACAGAATTGGAATCTCATTCCCATTCTTGGTGGAATGGCATTCCCCCATTTGAGGGAATAAGAATGACATCCCATTCCTATTGATTCCAATTTTCATTCCCATTCCTGTCGGAACCAAACAAACTATGGGAATACACCATTCGAATTTCGATTCCGACTGCAAATCAAACAAACCCTAAGCTTCTTCTAGAAGATCACATTCCCTCACTCTAAACCATCAAATTGCATACATTAAGTAAAAAGATTCTCTAAGACCGACGTTTCTTCTCTTTCTCTTGCTTTCTCTTTTTCTTTCGTGTTCTGCTCAGTGTTCGTATTCAACATACATTTTCTCCGGTAACCGAGTCTTCACTTCATGCAACGATCTTCCCGTTTTGAACTCCTTCCTTCACTGGAACTACGAACAATCTTCACAGAGGATTGAGGTTGCATATCGGCACATCGGGGCTACGACTTCAAGATGGTTTGCTTGGGCCATCAACCCAACTTCCACCGGCATGGCTGGCTCTCAGGCGTTCGTTGCTTACCGGCGTAATGATGGAAAGGTTATGGCTTACACGTCTCCCATAACCAGTTACGGGACTCAGTTGCAGCAGGGAAATCTCAGCTTTCCGGTCTACAACATCTCTGCACAGTTTATAGACAATGATATGGTGATTTTTGCAACTCTGGATCTTCCAGGCAACACAACCAGTCTGAACCAGGTTTGGCAAAGGGCCCACTTCTGGACAACAGACCTGGGCCTCATTCTTTCGATGGAGACAATCTCAGATCAATGGGTACCCTGAATTTCTCGTCAGGCCAAACAATCATGAGGAGAGGAAGGGATTCAAGAGAGGTATGGAAGATAGTTCATGGAATTGTAAATGCAGTGACACGGGGCACCATGATGCCCATGGGCGCCATGAAGGTTTTTCAGTCTGCAGACCCACTTTGGTTTTACTTGCATGTTAGCTGCCAGATTTCAGCCTACATCATTGGTGTTGGAGGATGGGTGAGCGGCCTCGTACTTGGGAGCAAATCTCCTGGAATTCAGTATAGTGCCCACAGGTAAATCGGCATTGTTTTGTTTTGCCTTGGAATGCTTCAGGCATTTGCGCTGAGGCTGCGGCCAAAGAAAGATCACAGGTACCGATTCTTATGGAACATATACCACCATGAGTGCGGGTACAGCGCCATTGTGTTGAGCATTGTCAATGTGTTCAAAGGATTAGAGATTTTGGGTGCTGGTCAAAAGTGGAAGTTTGTTTACGCTGGTGTCATTGCTACATTGGGCGCCATTGTGTTGGGGTTGGAGTGCATTATTTGGTACATAGTTCTGAGAAGGAGGGCCAAGTGCTCTGATGAGTCTCTCCATTGCACCAAAGTGGCAAAAGGGGTGGAAGCATTTATGTCTAATTCTGAAAAAGTGTAAATAGAGAAGAGCAAGGCTTGTTTGTTATTTGTTTATGCACAGAACATAGTATATGTTAAATGCTTTTATTTGGTTTCCAATACAAAATTCATTTATTCTTTTATTTTGAACATTCTCTATCAAATCATTATCTCTCTTTATTGTTTGGTATTTTCATTCATTTTTTAATTTGGGAAATTTCAATTCCTCTTCCCCGCTTTCCCATGTTTGAGAATTAAGCTCACCCACAGGATTTTATCTCTTCCACCCTCTAAAACTAAAATTCTTTTTTTTTTTTTTGGTAAACCTGCTTCTTCATTAAATAACAACTACACAGAAAAAACACAGAAAGAACAGAGGAGCTGACAAGGACAGTCAATTAAATCTTCCTTAAAAACCTGAGGAAAACATGAAGGAGAATAATCATCCAACTGAGTATTAGACTTCAAACCCATCATAGCAAGGTTATGGGAGGTTTGGGCTTTATAGAACGAAGATTTACAAACAAGGCCCCCTTAGTAAGTGGATTGATGCTTGAGTTTTTACTCCAGTCTCTGATTTTTTTAGGTTCCCAAATTTGCTTCTCCATTATATCTCTTGGAACAGTTTGTAATCTTGGGTTTTTGAGGTTCCCAAATATTGGACGGACAAGAATGAGAACGTGGTCTTAGAGTGACAACAAAGAAAAAATGTTCCGTAGGTACATATCCAATCTACCCCTCCCAATTCCCCAGATGGCTGGGACTGACATTGGGTAATTGCGTTTAGTAAGTGGTGGGTGGGATCCTAGTCTGGTTACATCGATTAATGTTAGATAAGTTTGGAAAGGATTTGAGGAATCCTTCTACACTTTCATTTCAAGTAGAGATGGTTCATATTTGGAAACTGGATAGTTCTCTAATTAGCGGTTTGACTAACTTATCTAGTCAAGTTTACAGAACATTGGTATTGAGGTAGAGCAGCATTTCATTTTGTTTAACGAACCATGATTCATGAACAACTAAATTCAGTAAATGGAAACTGCAAATATATGATAAAAAACAAACAGTTGCTTCAGTTCTAGTTTTCTGAACAAACAAAAAGGAGCTTCACTTATGGTTTATTGAACCTCAATGTGTTTTTTCTTTTGGTTTTTTTCTTGGACAAACAATAATGCTCTTTACTTTTTCTTTGGTAAATAAACAAAGGATTTCATTAAACCCAGAAGTGAAGAACAGAAATGATACAAATCAAATCCAACAATAGAAAAGAAAGAAAACTAAAGAAAAACAAGAACTAAGATAAAATACAAGGGCAATCAGCAGCTAGTGCCTTCAAGCCAGGGAGGGCACTCATTCACCCATTCTTGAGAAAGCAAGAAACCCATAGAGGCTACCAGATGAGCTGCCCCTTCCTTGACCTAGGAACAAAGGAATAAGACAAGGCCAGGTGCTTCACAAGCTCAAGGACCAGCTAAGCAGCTAAGATTGTCAAGAACCAGCTGAACACTAACTTTCACACCCTAGCAAAAGAGATGTTCAGCTAAGCAGCTAAGGATCATCTTTTGTTTTGTATCTGGCTGAATACCAAGAACTCGTAAAAGTCCTAAACATCCATGCAATCACAACTTGGGAGTTACCCTACAAAATCATCAAGGACAGACCTTGACTGACAAGAGACTTACCTCCTATTCAGATGGCCAGAAGGAACAGAATTTTCCAAAGAACAACAATCAGGAACCTCCCCCACCCCTAACCCAAAAATAACAAAAAAAAAAAAAGCTCCAAGTTAGAGAGTTAGAAAACAGTTGCATAATGCCCTGATAAAGGATGAGAAAAAATTACAATTTGATTTCAGCAACTAAACCCTACTAGCCTAATTATCCAGATAAAGAAAAGCCTAGTTTTCTTGATCTGTTCAAGGAGATAATGTCTAACCATGTTTGATTCCTTCAAAAGGAATTGCCCAAGTATATCACCTTTGACCCAAAGTATGCCCTATAGAATATTTGATATCATTTCCTTTTTACACAAGCCACCTCTTACAAACCTACAATTTTGGAACCCATCAAAAAATAATATGTGAATCATTTTCTAATTGTATTTTGGCATACAGATTAGAGAAAACAGAAAACTACTGGTGGTAACTCACAGGGCTAATAATTCCTGACACGGTCAAGTAAGCAACTACTCATAGCTTGATGTTTGCAGCAAACCCCAGATAAACAAGACAAAGAATCTATTCAACGAGATAAAAACAAAAAGAACAAAATATAGGAGGTCCTATAAACACTTAGATAAATAAGGGAAATTTAAAACCTTCCAAGAAAAACAAGTAAATGACCTTGTCCCCAATCTCAGAAACAAGGATCAATGAGAATGCAGCAGTGATGCCTGACTTTGCTATTGCTGCTAAGAGTGATGAAGGTCCTCCACTCACAAAGGCAATCAGTGAAAAGGCTAAGGCACATGCAAGCAGAACAATTGCTATAGATACTGGATAAGGAATCTTCTTACGGGATTTCACACTGTCAAATCATGAAATATATGTATGAGCTTGATTTAAATTGGGCAATTGATGTCTATAGCACCAGACTATAGCATAATGTTCAATCAATGGATTTACACTATCAGTAAATCTATAGAAAGAACCAAGAATTAGAAAACCAGAACATGAATCATGATAATGGATTTATACTATCAGTAAATCCAACCCAATCTTGTATATACATGTCTAGCTAGATTGGATAATGGCCCAAACCAAGAGTTGGGTCTAGCTAGATTGCATAATTATGGAAGCACAAAGAGAAATAGTAAAATAATTATGAAAGAGGAAATAAACAAACACTTGAACTGATATCAATGGGGTAAGTCAGCGGTAATGCATAGTTGCACCCCCCACAACTAGGCATAATAGCTATCTACAACAGCAGCCACCAGCTGAAGATAAAGACCAATTCCAATGGATGTAGCTTGGGAAATATGGGACGTTCAGGTGTATGAGGAACCATAAGAGACAGTTTTAGCACCACCTTAGTTATTTTTTTCAGGGTCCATTGAGCATGGTGACTCCACAAAAGCTGAGTTGTTAGTGATTAGACATTGGAGAGAGAGAGAGAGACTAGAGCTATGCCCATTAACTTTTTTTATCAGTAACTATCAAAAATTTTATTAGAATTTAAACATTGTATGCAAGTTTACAAGAGAAGGCTTGTAGACCAGCACTGGATGTCTACCCAAAAAAAAATCTTGCATCTGGTTCCCCTGAAAACAACACCCAATACATTTCTGTTCTATTTACCCCTTGCCTTGTTAAACCCTCAACCATACCATAAGCACTTCTAGCAACCCAATGAAATATGACATTCAACTCTTCTACCAAAGATTCCCATAAAGTGAATCTGTATTTCCAAGTTGCTTGTGCGCTCTCTGTCCATTGACAAATTTTTTGAGAAACATGTATTATTTGAAATAACTATACCAATATGTCCGCCTTTCAGGTTTTCTGAAGTCATGTCAGACACTTCCTTTTAGTGTTAGAGAGATGCATTGTCCTAGTTAAATAGTTCAGTTCTGAAGTCTGGGATTATATTAGAGAGACTAGAGCTCTGCCTTCTAGAGTGAGCACCTTTTTGGTGTTACCTTCTTGTTGGAAACCTAGTATACGTATGTTCCAACTCCAAAATGTTTTGGGTATATAATATAAGGAACTGCAATTGCTCCTTAAAATGATGACATTTACATGGTGGTTACTCTCTGTGCCGTAAAATCATAAGAAATAAAGAACTCCAATTCTACATGTACTATTATTATTGAAATCTGGAGGACAATCGATCACCTCAAATTTAACACTTGGAGAAAATAAAACTGTGAAAGAAGATCATTGTTAGGGTTGTGATTCAAATTCACTAGAAGCTTGTTAGATCATCAAATGTGATTACTGCCAATGTATGTTTCATACCTACTTTCGACTTAACTATCATCAAATATATTAACTAGAAAGAATCAATATAAACAAACAAAAGGATCTGAACCTACAAAAGTTAAGAAATCACTAACATTCAGCTGAATAAGTTCCAGAAGCATCTAAAATAAACACAGAGAGGGAAAGAGAGAGTCTCACCTGTTAATGTCGATATTTGGTTGTGTATCTGGCGGTGAGAAGGCCGAGAACGAGGTCGCCCTCTGGTTACCATCCGGTTGTGACAAAATGCGGACCGGGGTTGTTCTCCGGTTGTGAGAAAGTCGAGATCGAGATCGCCCTCTGGTTCCCGTTCGGTTGTGAGAAAATCCGGACCGAGGTCGTTCTCCGGTTGTGAGAAAGTTGGAGAGAGAGAGAGAGAGAGAGAGGGTGAGACACAGAGAGAGCAGGAGAAAAAGATTTATGCGGGGGAGGAGAGAAGGAGAACTAATTCATTTTTGGTGCCACCCTTGTAGCTGCAGTTGTAAACAACTGCCGCTATATATTAGTATTATCAGCGGCAGCCGGTCTATAGCCACTTCTTCAACTGCCGCTACAAGTGTATTTGTTTGTAGTGACAGTATGCACCCCTGTTCCTAAGGCTAGTAATGGGAGTGTCTGCATGTGCTCAGTCATGAAAATGACATGGAATCTGACATGTGAAATTCCAATAACGGAGTGCCCTTATTACATTGTACCTGATAGATGGAGCTAACCCTACCAATTGCTTGTAACTAACACATCTGTTTATTGAAAGAAATAATCTAATTAAAAGCACATGTTTAGATAAAAAGGTATTTTGTTTGTACCAGACTTACTGTTTGTTGTTAGTCCAACTCGATCCGACTTTTCATGTTTGTTGTAAGTCCTAAGCCAACCTGGGTTTAGTATTACTGTTATTTTAGTAACATGCAGCCCTGCAGCTAGACCGGGTTTTGAGGTTCAACAGGGCATAAAACGTTATTCGGTGGACTCATGGCCCAACCTTCCAAATTATCCCAAATTATCTTCTTAGTCCACATTTTCTTCTGCAACTTATCACCCAGAAAGGGTTCTGTTTGTTCAACAGAGTTGTCTGGGCTTATGGTTTGTTAACAAGCCAACTGTGTAAATGAAATTCAGAGGATAATTGGTGACAAACTTCCAATCCTTTTGAAATCAGCAAAAGTTCTTCTCCAAAGTGCAAGGAATAGATTTATTACTTTATTCTCCATCTTGGAAAAGGAGCATTAAGTGGACTCAAGAGAAGGGGTGTGGATGAGTTGGTCATGGCCCATGGGACCTATAGATACAAATCGTTGGCTACACAAATCCAAACAGGAACCAATTAATTCCTTCCTATTTTAAAACAAAACAATATTTTGAGGAGGTCGATAAAAGAGAATGCAGAAGGAGCTGAGGTGAAATAACTGTAAAATCATCATCTAAGCCTTGTCTTAACTATATGGGGGGTGTTTTGCTACTCGCCAATATCATTTGTTAAATTATGGGTATTTAAATCATTTGCTACTCGCCAATGTCATTTTAATCATTTCTTATTACTTCCATCCAAGTCGTTTTCTATTTGCCTCCCACTCTTCTATTTGCCCCCAACTGTTATGTTATCTTCAGATTTGGACAGCCATGTGATGCGAGGGGTAAGGGCAAGTATAAACATGTAGAAGACTAACAACACTACAATAGCATACAGCACTTGATATCAATAACACAATACAATTGTCTACTTGTCTTGATGAGCACCACAAAATTACATAAACTCCCTTGGGAGAAAAAAACAGTTACAACAAAGATAAAGGAGGAATTAACACAGCTCCTCTGCAGTAACAGCTCTCAAGTGCTTCAAAGAACATGAAAATCATGACTAAACAGCACTGGAGCCATTAAAAACAGGAAGGAAAAAACATGAATAAAAAACATAGAGATGAAACATTCTCCCTTTCTCCACTAAAAAGAGTGAAAACAAGATGCCTGTCCACTACATATCCTGGCTGTACCAGTAAAAAAAGGAAATGAGAGAGTTATTTCCGTACGGATGTCTTCTCTCCTCACTTCCTCACTTTGGTTCTTCTCACAAAGATGATCTTTGGACTAGGAAGAAGCTGAAGAACACAATTGTTCATTGTTGGCTTTGGGTCATTTTCTGTACCTGGCTGAAGTCGTACCTACAAACCAAGATGTGAATACAGAGCAATTAGGAACTACACTTCCTACTTTACAAATAATTTTGTAATCTATCCATTTTTTCTTCTGTAAACCAAATGTTGAGAACAATAATGGATAAGCAGAGAATCAGGTTTGATCATTTATCATATGTAACAAGATTGTGCAAACTGTACCCACTATAATTCAAAAGAGCCCACTCAAGTAAATGCCACTCTTTTCTGCCTTTCCCTATTTCTCAAGCATTTTCATTGGAATTGTATCATAACCCCAAATTTTCAAGGTAAAATGTTCTCTGTTGAATGTTCTATTCTTTTTTATTATTTTATAGATAAATTTTCTGTTTACTGTAGTGACATTAGAACCTGCAAAGAGACACAACAAATGTGCACATATAGATACGTATACATGTGCTACTTGCATGAAAAATAGCTATTAAGTAATAAGAACATATTATTAACATAGAAACTTCATGCCAGAGGCTAGAGATCTGGCAGCCAAGGAGAACATTTCATTCAACTTGGTTAGGAAATCTACAAATGATCTAGTTGTTTCCTTAGAAATGGGGTTGGAAAAAGTTATTCACAATGTGATTCATAGCGTCCTAACTAGATAACAATACTGGTTTGGGGTATATTGAAGTACTGGATTGCCTGCTGTCAGGCATGAGGTTTTTGTTTCTATGCTTTTGTCTTTATTTATTGCACCTTTTCTCGCAAATTTTTAATAAAATCTCTTTGATCTCATTACATATAAAAAGAAGCATTCTGCTAATATATATATATATATATATATATATATCAATTTAAATATAAAAGCTAGGTGACTCATTAAAAATAAATAAATAAATGCTAGGTGATTCTTTCCTTTTTCTAAGCATAGGTTTGCAATGTCCCAGCCCCATGCCAAATGCATTCTAAGTTTCTAACTTAAACTGGCCTGGACTTCAGTTGATATTGCCCAGGCCTATCCCAGCCTCATAATGGGGCCTTAGGCATGAGCCCAGTAGACTACCAATGGGATTATAAAAAGCTGCCTGCAATAGAAACACTTCTTGCCCCCAATAGAGGCAGCCAACTGCCAAAAGGGAAGACAGTGGGAAACATTCAAGAGAACATTAAACCAACCAAAAAGCAGCTGGCAAAAGCCTCTATTCTTCTGCTTTACCATCCTCTTCTATTCCTCTCCCTTCCTTTAGAAGCTTTTTGGCTTTTCCTACTACTAGGCACATTATTCTCAGGCAACTATATGAATTGAACCATTATTACGACCCTCTCCTCTCCATTATGACCATGTCCTCTTTAGCTAATATCTCAACTTCTTCCAACTCCTTCCCGATCCCTATCCAGTTTTGTAAATAGAACTGCTTCATGTTGAATCCAGGTGCCTATATGCAATCTCTTTTGGCCACTGCATCATGTGAGATATCCGAACTCGATACAGGCACTGATGTGGACACCGTTACCAGACATATCAATAAGACCCTGTGATTCTAACAATCTGGGACACAGATGCGGTTCTAAGTACCCTATCCAATATGCTGATCAAGTTCTATTACTTTTAGTTTCTTAAGTTATTCCCAGGTTCATAACCCTCAGGAGTTTCTAATTTTTACATATATTTCTTATGGCAAAAGAGAGTTGAAATATACTGTCTATATATTTTTATTGGAAAAAATAATGCAGAGTTTTAGGAGCTCAGAATAACATCTAAAACATGCATGTCATCATCTCCATCCCCATTGAAAACAAAGATTACTAATAAACTTCTATCCCTGCCACAACTTGCTCAACATCAGAAACACACATGCTATCCTCATCATGAAAAAATTAAAAAAAAAAAAAGAAGTTAACAGGAAAATAAAAGAATGAGAAGCAAAGAAAACTTTCTTCCTTTTAGTAGGGTTGTACACGGGTCGGTTCGGTTCGGTTGTACATATTTTTGTCAACCAAACCAACTATATCGGGTTGACTACTAAATCAATTGAAACCGACTGAAAGAAATAAAAAAACCGACTTGCAATAGAAACTATCGGTTGGTCAGTTTGTTCGGTTCAACCGAAGTGAGACCTCCTACCTCCTCTTATTGTTATTGATAGAACTTAAGCCCATAACCCAAGAAATTTTATTTGTTTCTGGTCATTTCATATACAAATCAACTTAATTCAAAACACAGTAATATAAGAAAAAGTAGTAAAAAAATAAAACATATTAGATGTAATAGAAGAAGAAAAAGTAGTAAAATAATACATAATAGATGTAGAGTCAATCCATCAAGTTATTACTGTCCAATTAGCATTAAAAAGTTCAGACTTGTCGTACCATACCCGAGGGCTAGGCCTAAGATTTCAGATTTGACTTCATACTTCCACGCTCTTTCATGTTAGCTAATAAAAAGACTTTTGTCTTTTCTGTCTTTTTTTTATCAATAACAATCACCTTCGTTAAAATAGATGGAAGCAATAACAAGATATAGGGGAGGTAAAATGACTTAACTCCCCATCAACGAATTACAAAAAAGAGAATTAGAAATTAGTCCAAAACAGAGACACCCTATTCACCTCTTGCTTAGCTAACCCATCGGTAAATGAGTTGGCATTTCTTTTCACCCAGCTGTACTTCACCTCAATGTCCCTAGAAAACCATTTGAACTTCTTCCTTTCATTGCTATATCTCCATACGGTACTATTGTCTTCCTTTAGCCATCTAACCACCACCTCCAAATCACCTTCAAGGACCAATCTTCTAATGTTCAAATGCCTTGCTCTTTGGATTCCTTCAAAAACCGCAAAGATCTCAGCCCTGAAGGAGTCCCCTTCTCCAATTGGGCCTGAATACAAGGCCAGAATAGACCCTTCCTCATTCCTAAAGACAACCCCAATCCCAGACAGCCTTGGATTTCCAAAACTATTCCCATCAAAGTTCAGTTGTATGAATCCAGAGGGTGGGGAAGTCCACATGGGGCTAGAAATCCTCTTAACTTGAGCAGAGTTTGCTATCTCTTTCCAATTTCTCAGCAAGTCAGTCATGGAAAAGTCTGTAAAAAGGTCCAATGATTTTAGCCAGTGAACCACCCTTAGTTGTATCAAATCTGTTAAGCTCTCAGCTGTTCTTTCCTTGTCTCAAAATATACAAGAGTTCCTTTCTTCCCATAAGGACCAACAAACTGCTGCCCTGATGCATCTCCACATAATCCTCCCTTCTTTTCTGTGGCCAACTGAAAAAGGACGAAGAGAATAAACTGTTCAAATTCAAAGGGGGGTTCCAATTACACCTAAAAAGGGAGAAAACCCACTCCCAAATAGATTTAGCAAACAAGCAAGTAACCACAAGGTGGTGGCCAGTTTCCCCATCAACCTTGCAGAGAGAACATCAATTTGGGGACAAATAAGAATTGGGCCTCTTTCTTTGAAGCAGGTTTGAAAAGATGGAACTGGGACATGAGAGCATCATTCATATGGTCGGTTCAGGTCAGTTTACTTTGGTTTACAAAATTATAACCTGTAACCGAACCGATCAGTCGGGTTATGCATATTTCTAAACCAAAACCGACCACAACAAATCGAGTCAGGCCGATCTGGTCGGTTTTTGACATTCTTTGAACAGCCCTACCCTTTAGACTGTTCTCACAAATTGACCTATACAAGAAAACCCAGTGTCAATGGTAGGGGTGCAAATGGATCGAATCATGATCCGATCCAATCCTATTTGGTCGAATTCGGATCACCCCCTGGTCGGATCTTCGGACCGGACTCGAATCCCCCTCCCTATCCGATCCAAGGAGATCCGATCCGATGTGTTATATATTTATAAATATATATATAGTACATATATATATATGTTATTTATTTATTTATAAATATATTATTTATATTTTACTTTTATAAATTTGTTTATTATTTATTTTTTATAAAAAGCATGTATATATATGATCAAAATAATTAAAAATACTTGTATTTTTTGTTTTTTCTTTATTTAAATTGGTATGTTTTATTTTTCTTTTAATAATTTATTATGTTTTAAAGAAAACAAGTCGGATCAAGTCATATCCGATCGGATCGGATCCGACATGAACAGTGTTGGATCGGATTCGAATATACCCTGATTCGAATCCAATCCGGTCCATTTGCATCCCTAGTCAATGGGCCAGCAAGCCATTATGTTGACATAGCCTAAAATGCACAATCTACTCCTTGGACATACTCCTGCATTTTGCTTCCTGAACTAATTCTTTCTTTCAATTATCTTAAAACATAATGACCTTAAAATAAACAGCATGAGTTAGATATGTTTTTCCAAAAATCAAAAACTGCATTTAGAGAATCTCTCATATAAAAATAAGTGAACTTCAATAAAAAGTGTGGTAACTGGGTGATGAATGGAATTGTGACAAGAAAACAAATTGGAGAAATAAATAAAAAGTAACAATCAAGTGAGGAGCATAACCTCATATTGTTCAAGCAGAGATGTAAATAATGTTGAAATTCCACGGATTGCTAATTTCTGTCCAACACAAACACGTGCACCAGAACCAAAAGGAAGAAATGCTTCATTTGCATTTGGGTCATTTACAACAAACGAGCCATCTCCTGCACCAGCAAGATCCTTAGCAGCTCCTGCAGATGAAAACAAGATTAGCCATAAATGGAACATGTTAACTTTCATGATCATGTTTTATAGCTATGATAGCCACAACCCAATAATGGCAGTTAAAGCTTCTGCTGTGAGACTACAGAAGATCATAATCATGAGAAGAAAGAAGGTTGCCAGTTGCCACCTTATTCACCCAGTGTTATGGGGCCATTATATAAGTTAATTAACATATTAGTAGAGACTTCCAAAATTTTGGTGAGGGGACATGCTCCCCAACCTCTGGCATTGTGGTTTAAGTAATACATAGCTTACAATTAACATATTTGTAGAGACTTCCAAAGTTTTAATGGGGGAGCCATGCTCCCAGACTCAGGCCTCTGCCCTTGTATACACATACATTGGAAGGTGAAACATAACATGGGCATTGAAATTTACTTTAAGTAATGCGTAGCTTAAGCAAATCAATAGAATCAGTTTGAGCCTATACTTCAAATACCGAGCATGAGAACTCTTACTGAAAAATGAGGTAATAAAAGCAATATTTTCTTTTCTTTTTTTTCTTTCTTTTATTTTCTGTAATTTCATAATGCTAAATTAATTCTAACTTGCCAGGATGCAAGTTCAAGACCTGTGCATGGCATTTTAGGCATTGAATCACCAGTCTTCACCACCTTGGACAAGAAACGATATGGATTAAACTGGCTAGCATCACTTCCCCAACAAGAATCATCTATCTGCACTAATTGGACAGGGACAACCAGAATTGTGCCAGCTGGTACAGTAATACCTGTTTTAAGCTTGAGGTCTTGGAAGAAATCACAGAAGATCAGTAACCATAAAAAAGCAACAGAACAAGTATGAAAATCTGGTAAAGCAGTAAAGCATTATAAGGATGCTTGAAAAAAAATATACAATTTTAGAAAGTACAACAAAACAAATATCAAGTGAGAACTTTGGAGACAAGTGTGAAATCATTTCAATTTTTCTGCTTGGGCTTACCTGCATTTTCTTTTTTTTTTTTGATAAATAAATAGAACATTTTATTAATTTGGAAATATTAGCACATAAGCAGCCCTTGGAGAGGCACGAACTGCAATCTCTCCGCTAAAGAAGAAAACAAAAGCAATAAGTTACAGTTGTGCCCAATACAAAACTTCCCTGCATTTTCATACAATGGTTCAACTAAATGGATTTTTTAGAATGTTAAAACAATTCAGAAATCAGTTTGTTTCTTCAATAACTAATTTAAAAAAAAAAAAAAAAAATCTGTTTCCAATTAGAGATGAGGACAATTGTCTAAATCACAGTACAAAATCCAGCTCATTTTATAAACATAACCTACACATAAGTTCCTTTTCTCCTAATCAAGTTCATTAAGCAAATCTTTTCCTTGACATATGGAGAAAAATTATCCTCCAATGAAAAAATTTCTATAATTGGATGCTCAATGTTAGGATCCATTTGAATGTTATCTGCTTATCAGAATAAATCAAACGAAGTTAAAGTTAATTTTTCCCAGGCTCCATATGAGAATGTATTTTTAAACTAATCCCAACTCTACCACAATTACCAGGTGAAAGAATAATAATACTAGGCCATTACCAAATGTTGGTCCCAGTTATTCTGGGGTCTTGGAAGGGGTATACTGTCCTAACAATAACAACAACAACAGTAACCAGAAACCAAGAAGGTGATGTCGATGATGATTAAACTTCTTGGGGACCCACCGATGTCTTTCTCCTTAATTCCTAATACAGCTTACTTTCCTCACAAGACCTAGCCACCATATTTTTCTCCATACCTCCTAAATGGGCCACTGGCCACACAGAGTCCTCTATAATTACCTATTGAGTCATTTGAATATTGTGCCATTAGCCTCCATCTGTTAGTACAGATAGGTCCCACACAATTGTCTTCCTAATACTACCTGTCAGTCTTTAACTGGGTACCAGTATCAGTTGCTAAAAGGCTAGAGAAGTTAATGAGGGACTTCCTATGAGAGCCTGGAGAGTCCTAGAGAGATTATCTCATCAACTAGGAAACAATGTGCAAAGATAGAAAAAAAAAGGAGGGTTAGGAGTAGGAAAGGGTGGTGCAAAGGAATTTTGCTTCACTTGCTAAGTGGCTTTAGAAATTTCCTCTGGAGCAAAAATAATATGTTGCACAAAGTTATTGCTAGCATACATGCCTGGGATGTTAATGATTGGGATGGTGAGGTGGCTAATAGGGCATTGCTCTCCTCTACTTGGAAAGCCATGTCTTTCTTATGTCATCTCTTCTTTCAGCATATTCTTATGACACTATTGCCAGATAAGTTCTGAGAGGATCTTCGGTGGAGGGATAGACCGCTTAAGGATCAGTTTCATACCATTTACTCAGATATCCCAGAACAAGCTTTTGCCTATTTTCCATTTGGCTTCTCCCTCAATTACTGGCCATTCTTGGGATCTGGGATTTGGGAAAGGTTTGAGGGAGTTTGAACATGCTCAAATCGATGAACTTCTTCTTAACCTTCTAGAGGGAACCTTCTAGATCCCTCAAAACCCAAATCAAGAATTTGATCCCTTTCTCCCTTGGGCACTTTTTCTTGCGCTTCCTTCTTGACTTGGCCTTTCAGTCACTTCCTGTACATCCATTTCTTGTTAGCTCCATCTAGACTTTTTTGCCAGGAGGTATATAATATGAAAATCAACACCTGTGAGATATTGCAGAAAAGGAGGTCTAATCAGTGTCTTTCACCTCACAAGTGCTTTCCTTGTAATGCAAGTGGGAAATTCACATCCCATCTGCTAATTTCCTGCCTATTCGCCTCCAGCATAAGGAATAATTTCTCACTCTCTTTGGTTGTAGATGGTCCCCACTAGGATATGTGAGGAGCATTTTCTTGACTTCTTTCCTTAACCCACCAAAGAAAAAGGGAAAGATTTTGTGGAGATGCACTTGGATGGTATCTTTTGGACTCTTTTGGGAAGAGGATAATGAAAGAATACTTAATGAGAGGATAATGTCCAAGGAAGCAATCATAGAAAACATTGCAATAAGTGGTACACTGGATTAAAACATAAAATTTGTTAGCAGATTACAATGGATAATATCCTAAGAGGATGCATTTTGTAGCTCATTCTTCACCATCAAGGAAAATTACACAAAGGTTTTTAAACCACCAGCTGTAGATGAAGTGAAGTTCAATTTTGGTGGATGCTGCTTAGGCAACCCAGGCATTTCAGGTATTGGAGGTGTATTTAGGGACTGCCAAGGGGAGGTAATTGCAAAATATTCAGGCTCCATAGGCCATGGGGATTCTAAAGGGCTGAGGCCTTGGCTGTTTTATAGGGGCCTGGGTTGGGAAAAAGGGCTAAACATGAGAAACCTAGTGGTGCAGGAGATTACAAGACTGTTGCGGGCTGTTTAAAGGAAAAAAACAAAGAAACATGGCAACACAGGCTCTAAGGGAAACTAAGCATTTAGCAAGGCAATTCGTTGTTTCAGTTGTTTGGGTACCTAGATCAGCAAAATATTTGACTGACTCATTTGCTCAAGAGGGGTAATTAGGGAACAGCTATTTTGTGCAGTAACCAATGAAAGTTGTATGTAGAGATATATAGGCAAATATGGGTAGGGTTAGGTAGAGAAAGCTAGCCCAACAAAATGGCCATTCCTCGTTGCGCCTAATATCTTTTACCATTATTAATAAAACTTCAAGGTCCACAATAAAGACAGTGAGAAAGAGAGAGAGAGAGAGGAAAAATAAAAGAGGTTTGTTCTATTTTCTAAAACAACACTCTTACATTAAAAATAGGGGCTCCATTCCTTGTTCTTTTTCTCTTTATAGTATTCTCTATCTAAAATTTTATTAATATAAAATTATAGCTTTCTTAAGTTGCTAATTTGACATAAAATTGCTCTATCAAATAATTATTTCGTTACAGTGTGATATTTGAAATATTGAAATTAGTAGATTTACAATGATTAATCTTTTAGATATGATAATTTGCCATGTTTTGATAGGAAAGTAAATGTCATTAGTAAAGAGCATTATTGCTTCTCTGATTTAGTGCATGCTGATTGGTATATAAAATCAAGGAACTAACAACCGATAATTTAGTTTTTACATTGTAAAATACTATATGCTAACCACTTATAGTTGGGATAAGGGTTGGATGATGATGATGATGAATCATAATAAAATGCCTTCTCCTAGGCAACACCTAGGTGCCTAAATGAGTATGCAACAAGCTGCTCCATTGCTGCCTACAATCACCTTTACACCTCGACAACTATGGCAGAAATTGATACTAGTATTTTTTTTTTTTTTGAAAAAAAAAAGGTAAGGTAAATTTATTCAAGATGAAAGAAACATACAATTAAAGGGAAGCTCTTGATACAAGAAGCCCCAAAGGGACTGCTCAAAGCTCCCATAGATTGGCAGAATTAAGCATCATAAACATGTTCTGATTACAAAACACAGGGGTAACAGACAGCCACAATGCTAGTATGTGGTTGGTAATCAAACAAAACCAAAGGAAAGACACATTGTGGTTCGATAAACTATAAGTGAAGCTACTTTTTGTTTTTTTCAGAAAAACTAGAACTGAAGCTACTGTTTGTTTTTTATTATATATTTGCAGTTCTTTTATCAATATTATATATTTGTAGCTTGTTCATGAATCATGGCTTGTAGGCACTAAATGTTAAGAAGAGATGAGAAAAAGGGAAGACAGTAATGGTTTTAACAATATTAGAACTTTGGAGTTTGGTCTTCCATCTTCGATGGTTTAACAAAATGAAATGCCACTCTGCCTGAGTCTGCCTCAATACCCAATGTGCTGTAATACCTAACTAGACCGCCAATCAAACAGATAACCAGAGAACTATCCAGTTTCCAAATATGAACCATCACTTGGCTTATATCATTTACCCCAAATGAAAGAGTAGAAGGATTTCTCAATTCCTTTCCAACCAGGAGCCCACCCAACATTTACAGAAGGCAATTACCCAATGTCAGCTATCTTAGGTCTTGGAAGGGGTAAACTGGATACATACCTAGGAACTTTTTTGCTTAGTGGCCACTCTCAGGTAAGGTGCTATGACCAGGAGCCCACCCAACATTTACAGAAGGCAATTACCCAATGTCAGCTATCTTAGGTCTTGGAAGGGGTAAACTGGATACATACCTAGGAACTTTTTTGCTTAGTGGCCACTCTCAGTTAAGGTGCTATGAGATGGTGAACGACAAGGTATAAGGGTTCCCAAACTTAGGGTAAAATGGTAAATGTCCATAACTGGGAACTTGAAAAGGTGGGAACCCTTTTACTAAGCTTCAGAGTTATTCGCCCCATGCTGGTATGCCTAATAAGTTGTTCTGGAATTGGAAGAAGTTAGGCACCTTCTCCATCAAGTCTCTGGTTAGAGAAATGGTTATCTCTAGTAGGAGGAGCTTTCCTTGTAAGGTTGTTCAAAATCAGTATACCTTCAAAGACTATAGTTTCGATGACTATGCTAAACAATTGTCTGGCAAAAGACAATCTTATAAAAATAGACAGACATCCCTAACACTGGCTGTACATTCTGCAACTACCAAGGGAAGTCTGCTGACCACTTTAATTCACTATCCTTGCAGCAGGAATATCTGGCCTTTCTTAATTCCTTAAATTGGGTTTTCCCTAGGACTGTAGTGGAGTCCTTGGAAGAAAGTGTGAAGATTAGCAGTAGTTATTCGGACCATCTGGATGGGATGGAGCACCAAGCACTAGAATATTTGAACTTATTCTTTCTCAAAAAAAAACGAAAATGAAAACAAAAAACAAAAAAAAAAAAACACCAGCTATTGTTTAAAAACATTGGTACATTACTGAGTGACAATGAGACCCAAAAGACTTTCTAAGCTTAAACTTGTCAGTTGACCTTTTAAGCTAGATAATAAGCCTAGGAAGAACTCGACTCTAAGAATTCAGTATCAAAACCCAAGTTTTTCAACCATTCTCCATATCAAAGAGAGATGAGAAGTTAATTCCACACGTTTCAAGTAGATAAAATTGACTGATTGTATGGTACAAGCTTGAACTAGGATCCTAAAAGTAGTTAGAGAGGAAAGGGGGAAGAACAGAAGTTCTACACTTTAAGGATGAAATATGGAGGACACAGAGGGTCAGAAATTATCATCATAATGATGGAAAAGGTTTTTTTTATTGATATGGAAATGGTAAGATTTCAGTTCATAAGAACGAACTCGAACAGCATCCTCAGTATAAGTGTCCTTGAAGTGGAAAACAGAAAAGAACATTCAAAGGAAATTTTGCACGAGATGTTACTTCATGAAACTTTCAATTCAACCAATAACAATTCCATGATGCAATGAAGTAAACTCCATAAATGGGTGAAGAATGTCCATTCACCCTTGTTAAATTAGTACCGTGTTTCAGAGAACATCTTTGAAGCAGCGGTCCTGCTGGCAGAAGACGAGCAGATTCATATACAGTGGCCAATAAAAAGTGCATCTTATCAACATTCTGCAATTCTGGGTTAGATGATTCTCTGCGCATCATAATTATCTCCGAGTAGATCTGCAACAAATAAATTTGTACCAAAAAGCAAAAATAAGAAGTCATGAAGGAATAATTGCTCTACTCAACATGCTTTTTTATCTCATTTATTTATCATGCAAACCTAAACATCTTTTATATGAAAAACTACCATGTAAGATTTTACTGCCAAATATGCATTTTTTTCTATACTATCAAAACAAATACTAAATCAAGTTTTTATTTGTGGAAATTAAGTAAATTCAGTTAGGGGCCATTGCTTGGGCTGACAAGCATGAAAAAGCAGGTTCAAGTCTGAAAGCGGGCACATTGTGCCAAAAAAAAAAAGCCAAATGTTAGGTCCATATCCATTCTACCCCTCCTGTTGAAATAATTTAGTTATTTGTGTTAGGGTCTGTTTGGCAAGTTAAAGCGTTTTTTATTTTCTGTTATTTCTGTTATTGTAGTACTCACTTCCAGCAGGGGCACAAGAGTATTTTCCCTTCTTATTTTTGCCGCCCTATATAATATAATAGAAGCTGGCGCCGCTAGCACTGTTGTATTGCTCCAAACCTTTTCTTCTTCCTTTCTTCTTCTTTTCTCTCTTCTTCCCTTCTCTTCTCTACTTCCTCGTATTTCAATCGGATTTATTGCCAAGATGGTATCAGAGCAAGGCTGTTGAATCTGGGCGACCAAGTTTTTTCTCTTCAAGTTGCTGAATCTGGGCTGATCAAACCAGATCTGCAACAGGTACAACCCTAAAGTTTTCTTTCTTCTTTTATTTCTTTCCTTGGTCGTGTACCAAGTGGAGAATAAATGAATCCAAACCACTGAATGTCGGCAGACTTTTGTGAGGGTTATTTTTTTTTATTTGTTGGATCATTCGATCCTGTACCTATGAAAAGGTGACTGTAGGTCATAAATGACCTGTTTTCTCTGCTCATTAGTCTGATTTCATGTGTGTTAGGATCTCTCTTATTGGTTAATGCTGTGGTGGAACTTACTGGAAAACCAGTAGGTTGGAACTGTTCTTCATGCAGATCTAAAAATCAGTCTCGTCATAGTTCTTCTTTGGAAATTGATGCTGTTTTTTGTGCTCAGATTAAGTCTAGAACTGAATTGTTGTGTGTGGAGCTTTTGTCGATATAAGGAGGGATCCTAAGTTGAGAGTTTAGATCAAAAAACCTTGTGTTTACCATGTCGTCTAAGAATTCTGCTACTTCAGAGATTTCAGGGAGCCACAATGGAGTGAGTGGAGGAATGGATATGAATTTCCCCATGGTTGTTATTCCCTTTGATGGTTTGAACTACCTTGAGTGGTCTAGGGGAATAAAACTCTACATCACTACTAAGGAGAAAATAGGATACATCAATGGGAGAGTGAAGGAACCGAAGAACGGAAGTGCTGAATATGATAGGTGGAACCAAGAGAATAGTATGGTGATGTCATGGCTCTTGGTTTCCATGCTGCCACAAGTAAGGAAGACTTTTATGTGGGTTGGAACTGCTTGTGAGATATGGGAACAAGCAAAGTCCACCTATTCGGAGCAGAGACACTATGCCAAGATATACCAACTGCAAGCTGAATCCTCTACTTACAAGCAGGGGGAGAGGAGTCTCTTGATGTACTATTCTGATTTGACATCGATATGGAAAGAACTTGATCACTACCAGAATGTGAATTGGAAGTGTGATGAAGATGCAAAGGCGTATAAGTCACTTGTATCTCAGCAACGGGTCTTTGCCTTCCTCCTAGGGCTGAATCCTTCATATGAATCCATCAGGGTGCAGATCTTGGGTAGTAAAGACTTGCCATCAGTTCAGGAGGTGTATGCCTTAGTGCAGTCAGAAGAGAGTAGAATAAGTGTGATGAATTGTGTAGAGGGGGAGTCAGTTGGCCTAGCTGTCCGGGGAAATTCAGATACAAATGTCGGAAGTGCTTTTAAGAAAGGTGACTCCCAGAAGAGAACAGATGATAAGTGTAAACTTTGGTGCACTCACTGCCAGAAGACAAGACACACTAGAGATACATGTTGGGATCTCCATGGAAAACCTAAATGGGCACAAGATTTGGGCAAGAAGTCAACACCTGATCAAGGCAAGAAACCAAGTCAGCAGAATCAGAAAAAGTATAACTCAGCTAATATGGCATCTCCAGAGACTAGTCCATTGGTAACCTAGGAGAGGCATCCCATTTCTAACCCTAAGGAAGAAATTATCAACTCCTTTCGTGACCATTTGGAATTGTATGGTAGGACTCTCCGCCAGATGGATTCTGATCCTACTCCCTCTACCTCTTTCGCGTCTACATCAGGAAACGTTGCCACTGCCTTCCATGTGTCATCTCATACCATTGATTCTCCTTGGGTTATTGACTCCGAAGCCTCAAACCACATGACCGGTAAGTCAAATTTATTTCAGACATATAACCTTCTCTCTGGGAGAGATAAAGTGAGACTAGCTAATGGTTCTTTCTCTACCATAGCTGGCCAAGGTACCATACCTCTCCCACTCAGCCTTACCCTTTCTAATGTACTACATGTTCCGAAATTACCTATAAATTTGTTGTTCATTAGTAGTATAACTCACTCCTTGAACTGTTCAGTCACTTTTTTTCCGTCTTCATGTGTGTTTCAGGATTTGGCCTCGGGGAAGATGATTGGTAGAGGAAGCATGGTGGATGGTCTCTACGTGTTGGAGAATAAAATTGGTCTTGTGGCTACAGAGTCCATGAGTTTGTCCAGTGAGAGTCAAGCCTATTTATGGCATAGTCGTCTTGGTCATCTTTCTTTTGAGTCATTAAAAGTTATGTTCCCAAAGTTGTTTGAGTCCTTGTCAGTGAGTCAGTTACAGTGTCAGACATGTCAATTGAGTAAACATTGTAAAAGTTCTTTACCTTTGAGAAATAAAAGATCTGAATTTCCATTTCATATTGTTTATTCTGATGTTTGGGGCCCTGTTACTCTACCCACTGAGGCCGGATATAAGTACTGCATTACCTTGATTGATGATTACTCTAGATACACTTGGGTTTACCCTATGCGATCTAGAGATGAAGTGCCAAAAATTGTGAAAGACTTTCAACGCATGGTGTTCACTCAGTTCCAAACTGAAATCCATATCTTCCAGTCGGACAATGCGAAGGAATACTTCCATAGTGATCTCACGGAGTTTTTTGCTTCGAGTGGGTCACTTCAACGAAGCTCTTGTGCCAGGACACCCCAACAAAACGGTGTTGCTGAACGAAAGAACTGTCACCTTCTCGAAGTAGCTTGTGGCTTATTAGTTCATATGAATGTGCCAAAACGTTTTTGGATGGATGTAGTTTTGTGTGCTACATACATCATCAACCGTATGCCATCTCGGTTACTAGAGTATAAGGCCCCACGTCAGCTTTTGTTTCCTACAGCTCCGTTGTCCACCATTCCGATGCGTGTTTTTGGGTGTTGTTGCTTTGTCCATAACTTGTCCCCTACTCGAGGTAAGCTTGATCCTCGGGCTATTCCTTGTGTTTTCCTTGGTTACCCTTTATCTCAAAAGGGGTATCATTGCTACGATCCTACCTCTCGCAAGTACTATGTCTCCATTGATGTATCCTTCTTTGAGAATCAACCTTTCTTCTCGATTTCTCCTCAGGGGGAGAGTAGGGTTGAGGAGAAACAGGCGGCTCAAACTCAACTACCTCCTTTACCCGATCCTCCTCCATTTTGAGTCTTTCATCGTCGCCATAAAAGCCAGCAGAGTTCAAGAGCCGTGGAACTTGACACTATGCAACCAACATCATCGGATTCGCTAGAGGCAGATCCGTCTCATCAGCCAGGTACACTTGCTCCTATTGATATGCTTGTTCCTCTCAATGTTGATTCCCCTGTCATCAATGATCTTGATGTTCCTATTGCTAAGAGAAAGGGTGTTAGATCTTGTACCACTAATCATCCTATCTCTAATTTTGTGTCCTATGATCACATTTCACCTTCATTTTGTGCATTCCTCTCTTCTGCGGACAATATCTCTGTTCCTAAGAATGTGGCAGAAGCTTTATCTAAACCTGAATGGACAGATGCAATGCAGGAAGAAATTGATGCAATACACAAAAATGGCACTTGGGAGTTGGTGGATCTTCCAGAAGGAAAGGAACCAGAGGGTTGCAAGTGGGTGTTCACAGTGAAACACAAGGCTGATGGAACTGTTGAAAGGTACAAGGATAGACTGGTAGCAAGAGGTTTTACACAAGCATATGGAATGGACTATGCAGAGACTTTTGCTCCAGTAGCCAAGATGAACTCTATCAAGATTCTTCTTTCATTGGCAGCAAATCTTGACTGGGAACTTCACCAATTGGACATCAAAAATGCTTTCTTGAATGGTGACTTGGAAGAGGAAGTGTACATGACCCAACCTCTAGGTTTTTGTGCCAAAGGCAATGAACAAAAGGTGTGCAGGTTAAAAAAATCTTTATATGGGTTGAAACAATCACCTCGGGCTTGGTTTAGTAAGTTCCACTTAGCAGTTCAACAGATGGGGTTCAAACAATGCCAATCAAATCACACTCTATTTGTGAAAAGAGGTGAAGGGAAAATTGCAGCTCTAATTGTGTATGTGGATGACATGGTGATCACAGGAGATTGGGAGGCTGAAATACGGAGACTAAAAAAATTCTTAGCCACCCAATTTGAGGTGAAAGATCTAGGCCCCTTACGTTATTTCCTTGGAAGTGAAGTTGCCCGCTCTCACAAGGGCATCTTTATTTCCCAACGGAAATATGTACTAGATCTACTAGAAGATACAGGCAAGTTGGGGGTAAAACCAATTGACTCACCAATTGAATCTAATCATCAACTGGGAGACGGTCAGGGAGAGTTTTTGAAAGATGTGAAGAAGTTCCAGAAAGTCGTAGGGAGACTCTTGTATTTGTCTATGACCAGGCTTGATATTGCTTATGCAGTGGGTGTCCTTAGTTAGTTCATGCACAATCCTAGGACAACTCACTTTGAAGCTACAGAGAGGATCCTTAGATACCTCAAGAAGTTTCCCGAAGCTGGTTTGTTGTTCCAGAAACATGGCCACTTAAAGGTGGAAGTATATACTGATGCTGATTGGGCAAGAGCAATTGATGACCGAAAGTCTACCAGTGTGTATTGTGCCTTTGTAGGAGGAAACCTGGTCACATGGAAAAGTAAAAAACAAAGTGTGGTGGCTAGATCTAGTGCTGAAGCAAAATATAGAGTGATGTCTCATGGGGTTGCTGAAATCATGTGGATAAGAAATTTGTTAGGTGAACTGGGTTTTGCAGTGAGCAATCCTATGTCACTCTACTGTGACAATAAAGCTGCCATCAATATTGTTGCTAATCCAGTCCTGCATGATAGGACGAAACACATTGAAGTGGACAAGCATTTTATTAGAGATAAACTTGTAAATGGAGAAATGTGTACTCCATATGTCAGCTCAGAAGAACAACTTGCAGATATCTTCACCAAAGGTCTTCATCATGTGCGGCACAATGATTTGTGTGACAAGTTGGGCATGATTAACATCTATGCTCCAACTTGAGGGGGAGTGTTGAAATAATTTAGTTAATTGTGTTAGGGTCTGTTTGGCTAGTTAAAGCGTTTTTTATTTTATGTTATTTATGTTATTGTACTCACAGCAGGGGCACAAGAGTCTTTTCCCTTCTTATTTCAGCTGCCCTATATAATATAATAGAAGTTGGCGCTCCCAGCACTGTTCTATTGCTCCAAACCTTTTTCTTCTTCCTTTCTTCTTCTTTTCTCTCCTCTTCCCTTCTCTTCTCTACTTCCTCATATTTCAATCGGATTTATTGCCAAGACCCAAAATAGCTAGGGTCATCGTTGGGTAATGACCCTTTGGAAATCAAGTCAAATCAATCAAGATACTTGTCTGCAAAAAGGAAATACAGTTTTGGATGAACTCAGATGAATGAAATGATTAAGCACCAGCTGCAAGTGGAACACTTGTTTTTTAATAAATGAGAGAAGTTTTATTAATTCAGATAAGAGAATACAATCAGCCTAGGAAGAGGCACGAGATGTTACCTCCCCCAAGGACTAAATCATATCCACTAAACAAGCCCAAGCTTGAAGCACAAATTACAAAGTAGCCCAAAACAGATCTCCCCTTGACACCCCTTGTTTGGCCAGAGAATCAGCCATTGCATTTGCTGGTCTGCTGACCCACTGAAATCTGACAGTCATATTTCTTGTCATCCATTTAACTTTCTTTAACAGATCCCTATAGCCCCAGCAAGATGTATCTGGGCTATTCCACCAGCCCACTACTACTTTGGAATCCCCTTCTACTAACAAATTGTTAACTCCAATTTGATTAGCCATTTGTATACCTTGTACCGCTGCTAGTAGCTTTGCCCTTACAGAATCGCCTTCACCCACTGGTCCTGAAAAAAGAGACAACATATTGTTATCTTTGTCTCTCAGAACCCCACCAATTCCAGACAGCCCTGGGTTACCTTGGTAGCTACCATCAAAATTCAATTTTACCATTCCATCCGGTGGGGGTTTCCAATTCACTTGTGATTTGTTCTTGGTGGATATTGTAGAAGCCACTGCTTCCCAGTTTCTCCTTAAGTCATCAAAGGAGTCGGCCAACAAATGTGAAGATTTCAACCATGAGATTGTCCTTGTCCATATGCATTCCTTGATTTCAGCAAGACTTCTTTCCTTTTCTTGAAATATTCTAGCATTTCTCTCGTCCCATAAAATCCACAAAGTAGCGGCTCTGATACATTTCCACATTAGCTTCCCTCTTTTTGTCAATCTCCCAAAAGCAGCCAGAGTGAACAGCAGCTTTACTTCAAAGGGCAAGTTCCTCCTGCACCCAAATAAGGAAGCAACCCAGTTCCAAATATTGGCAGCAAAAGGGAACACGATATCAGCAAATGGTTACAGTCCTCACCCTTCACTTTACACATAAAGCACCAATTTGGGGATAGACACATAAAAGGTTTCTTCTTTTGCAAATTTTCCACAGTATTGATCTTACCATAATAGGCTTCCCAACAGAACACATCTTGGGAGGTATTAGCCTTGACCAAACCTCTTTATCAAGGAAGACCTGAAAGGAGGGGTTAGAGCAAAGGGCTTTGAAGAAAGATGCACAAGTGAAAGAGCCAACCGGGGTTAGGGCCTAGACTCTTTTATCTGGGTTGGTGGGGTCCAAACACACTGACTCTAGAAGCAACAATAGCTCTGAAACACAATGAAGTTCTTCATCCCTTAACCCTCTTCAAAACCCGAAATCCCAATTTAAAGCCAAGGGGCAAACCAGGGGGAAGGAACCAAGAAATGGGTTTCTTTTTAAAGAGGGAGATGGAATAGAGAGAAGGGAAACGGTCTTTCAGGGGTTGAGTGCTCACCTATGTATCTTCCCAAAAAAGAAAGGAGTTTCCAGAACAAGCATCCTTACAAAACTGAGGAATTTAGGGAGAATGCCAGAGATCGCCTTCCAAGGTGTTGTGAGCAAAGCCCTTCGAGATACCCCCACATCCCAACCTGATTCAGAATAGACATGGATACTTTTCACTACTTCATGCCACAACCTCCCCCTCTCCAAGGGCCACTTACCTAAAAGAGCAAAGAGCCTCATTCTTACTCACCACATTCCCTAAGCCTAGGCCTCCTTTCTTACTCCGACTTACCACCTCCCACCTAATCAAGTGACCTTTTTTCTCTTCTCCAGGTTCCCATAAGAAGTCCCTCATCAATTTTTCCAACCTCTTTACCTCCCTCTTAGGAATTCTAAAGACTGACAAAAAATATAAAGGCAAGTTGGCTAAAGTTGCTTTAATCAGAGTAACTCTACCACCCACGAAAATATAGTTTCTCTTCCAAGATGCCAATCTTTTTTCGAATTTTTCCACCACCGGGTTCCAAAACCTAATTTCCTTTGGGTTTGCACTTAGAGGAAGTCCGGTAGGAAAGAGGCCACTGAGAGCAAGTGCATTCTAACAAGGCTGCTATACTCCTCTCTGTTCAAATGAACTCCCACAACACAGTTCATCTCAAAATTTACCTTCAAATTTGAGGCCCTCTCAAAGTGAATTATTAAATCCTTCAGATTCCGTACCTCCATTAAATCACAACATTCACAAAAGATTATTATGTCATCTGTAAATTGGAGATGGGAAACTGAAACTCTATCTCTACCTATTCTCCACCCTCTTATAGATCCGGCTCTATCTGCTTCTGAGAGGAGTCTACTAAAGGCATCGATGACTAAAGTGAAAAGAAAAGGTGACATGGGATCGCCTTGTCTCAGACCCCTACTAGCTGGGGAAAAATCATTAACTATCCCATTGACTAGGATGGAATAATGGCAATTGGAGAGGTAACCGTTTATCCATTTGCACCATTTATCCCCAAACCCACACTTCCTTAGCACAATTGACAAGAATTCCCAATCCACCAAGTCATAGGCCTTTTCAAGATCTAGTTTACACACATAACCTTGACGCCCCGATCTCCTCATTTCCTCCATTGCTATTAGAATCTGATTTACAATTTGTCTCCCCTGAACAAAAGCTCCTTGCACTTGGCTAATAAGACAAGGAAGCACCTTTTTATCCTCAAAGATAAGACCTTTGCCACAATCTTGTAAGACAAGGAACACTCAAAAGCATTCTTAATACAAATATTCTTCTACACCTTTTTTTTTAAGAAATTCAAAAGGATTTCATTAAAATAAAAGGATAATACGATCTAAAGATTCTAAAAATCTAAACAGGTGTCAAGGTGACACCCCAAAAAACTACTCTACATGGAAATAATCAACATTACAAATTAATGACCAGTGTTCAAATGTTCTTACTTTCTACTTGTAGTTTTTAATACACTAATTTAATAGCATGTCATATTCAAATTTGAATTTGAATATTGCCCTAAATGTAGCATGTATTTAAAAGTGAAACAACTTTGAATTTGAAAAGTTGCCTTAAATAGGGGAATTATTAAGAGAGAAGGAGTATTTATAAGGGATTAGGGGTTCTTTAAGAAAAGTTGTCTTAAATATAGGAGTTATTAGAGAGAGAGAGATGGAGTAATTAAAAATGAGAGAGAATGTAGATAGATTATAATATTAAAAGTTGCAATGTATTGGCCAACAATCCAAAGTATCAGTCCATACCAGGCCTGTATTGACCAACACAAACCCAATAAAAGTCCATATTGGCCCAAATAACTCCCATGCATTCCACATATCAGACCCTCATTAGAATGATACATATCGGCCAATACAACCGGATATAAGAAAAAAGGAATCCATCTACAATTGACTTGGTAAATTGAATATGGGTTGTTTTATATTAGATTATTAGTAGTGATGAAATTCATTAAATAATAAATATGAGAATGAAACACTACTCTCCAAAACTCTTGGAAGAGTAGGAGTAGGACCATAAAGAACAAACCAACCAATGGTAGATGTATAAATTCAATCTGGGAGCAACAACCATGCAAAAACAACATAAAAGAGAAGGAACTTAACAAAAAGTAAGCCAAGTAGGAAAAGAAACACCTACCTTGTCCTGTATATCTGGATGCATAACAAGCCTTGTCAAGATGTTTGCAATCAAGCCTGCCATGGTGAGGCATCCATGAAACATCATACCCATAATATTCCCACATGGTTCATCCCTTGTGATAAAATGGCCATTAAGCTCCTCTAAGAATAAGTCATCTGCCAGCAAACCACCAGAATAAGATATTGCACCCTTCGCAACTTCCTTTCCAATATGTGCCCTTTCATCATGGTGGTTTTGGTCCATTTGACCAAAGAATTTGCAAGTTTCTCTGCACAGTTGAACAATGTCTTGTGTTAAGTTTTTTAACCTTCTACACAAACACTGGTACCTCCAAAATCCTGTTTTCCAGAATGGAGGAACACTATATGATGCCCACAAATAAGCATCCTTAGCAATCATCATAAGAAGATCTTCATAAACAATTGCATCAGACCAAGCAAAGAATGCATCTCCAAAGAGCATAGAACCAAGGATGGAGAAAGCCATATGTTGGGAAACCGATCTACAATCAAGAACTTCTTTTGGCATGAGAGAATGAATTCTTTCCATGACAGAGTCCACAACTTTCAGAGTTATCATATTTGCCCTGTCAAGTAATTTCCCATTCAACTGCATTGCCAATGATTGTCTTCTCTTTTGTGCCTGTGAATGGTGAACAAGAAAAAATCAATATGACTATGTTATGAATAGAAAGAAGTACAAGAAATCACAATAGTTGAAATGCATTTCCCATTTTCAGTATGTTATGAATGGAAAGAACTAAAAGAAATCACATAGATTAGATATTTTTGGTTTCAAAAAGAGAATACAGGTTGCACATCACATGCGATGGTGTCTTATTGAAAAGGAAGTATAGTTAAGGAAATTCTAGCCATCAGTGGAGTGCGTAGTAGCCTAGGTGTTCCCTATGCATTAGAATTTCACAAGGAAAAACTAAATTCTACGTTAGCTCCCTACTTTTATATACCAATCAAAATGCATATAAATTGAAAAAATAAATGGCAACACTCCCTTTTTCTTCTCAAAACCGGATGCATACCTAACCTATGGCTTTTTTTTTTTTGCACAAATAGCGATTATCACACTTGTCACCCAAGATTTTGCAACTGCACCAAGCAATGGCCTCTGCCTTTACAACTATAGATCAATAAGAAATTGTCTTGATCCTTCATGTAGAATTTATTGTTGAAGGAAATCCTAAAACCCATATACAAATTTGTGCTTCACACTTAAGAAAATTAGATTGAAGATAAAAGGGGCATCTTATTTTAAAAGTTATGAACCAAAGGAAATAAGGAAACACAACAAAAATAATTAAATATTGATTTTCAGAGGTTAGTCTTCTGTGACTAGCATCAGCTTACAATCTTATTAAATTGCATGAAGAATAGGGTTCCTGAAATTTGAATCATGAATCATGGGATTTAATCATGATTGCTGTTCACTTTGGGATTCTAGAGTAGGATTTGAATTGTTATGTTGGTAATTTATTATGAATCAAAGAATTCTGACTGTCTTTGGAAACAAGAAGAGCTTCTTACCAGTTGAAGAAATAGTTGGTAGACGCAAATGATCAGTAAATAATAATAAAAAGAAAAAAAATTAAGGAAAAACATAAACAGTTACCTTTTCAAATGATGGAACAAAGAGACTCAACCGCCCAAATGCCAGACGGAATGTCCTTCCTGTCAAAGGCAATTTATCCTCTGCCTTTACAAGCATCTCCTTAATAAGTTCTGGATCATTTAGAGACACCAGAAGCTGAGTAGGACCCAACCATAGCCTAACAATTGATCCATATTTCTCATGTGACTTTGACAGAAAATCTGAAAGCCAAGACATGCAAGCATACATAATAAGAATCATAAGGCAAAATCATAACCAAATATAAATAAAATGAATAACCGATTCACCCCTACTAGAAGCAGCATCATTAATTTCTTAACCATCTAATGAGTTGTATACCAGAGGAATCTAAATAGACCAAAAGAAATCAGAAATAACTTCTATCCCAAAACCACACCAGATCGCGAAATAACACAACTAAATTAGTTTGTCGTGATTCATATGGTAATCTAAAATGATAATACAACAGAACAGATCTCTTTCTGTTTAGAATGGTGACGAAGTAGCAAATTAGACTAATAACTAAGTGATATCATTACAAAAGAGGGGGGGAGGGGGGCCAACTTCGAACTTAACACCAAACAAGCATGACTATTTGAAGTTGATGACAGAAGAAATCCACTCAGTAAACAGGAGAGATTTGGGAGAGATAGACTATAAATAAAACAAATAAATAACTCTTCGACATAAGATTTAGAATGAAATGAATCCCACGAGAATTTTCAAAGAATAAGTATTCCACAGCTTAAAACAAACAGTATTCCAATTCAACAGTAAACACCAGACCAAACCAACCATAAACAGTAAAATTAAGACCCACCAATGAGATTACCACCAGAATTGGCTCCAGAAATCAACTTCAAATGCCCGTAAAGGGACGGGCATGGAGGACCAGGGATCTTGCTCCCATTCGCCCATAATCTCACCAACCTGATAACTTTCCCGAGCAGAAGAGAAGTAATCAATATGAGAAAAAGCCATGACAAGGCATTGATTTCCCTCGCTACAAAATCGCTGAACAATGGAGAATCTCCTTCAGCTCTGCAAGTCCCAGATCCCAACTGGTCCCTCTTCCAGATAAACCCTAGCATACTGCCCGGAGCTTCACAGGTTGTCATCTGAAGCATCTCATACCCCTTAATGCCGGAAAACAAAAACCTCCGTATCCTTCAGAGAATTTCAGCTCTGGATATCAACTCTCAAAGCGCTCTCTCCCTCTCCACTCTCCAGTAATTATTATTCTGGGAAGATGAGCCGAATTGTGAACTTCTCTGATTGGTGGAACGAAGGCCCTATAATAATTTCAACGATCTTGGGGCCCACGGTTGTGATCTTCATCAGAGAAGCTTATCTGATGCCAATCTAACGGTCGAGAAACATTCATCATGTGTAGGGCCCAGTGTTCCTCCTCTGCGACCCAGAGTTTAACGTGGATTATGGAGAATCCCAGGACCAGGAATGGCCGGAGAAGGGATCCACATGTTTGCCACGTCACTGTCTCATTAAGGGACTTGTCTGCCCAGTACCGGCCCACCACACATGAAAGCATGTACATACAAAGATTTTGGTCAATAGTTTATCAGAGATCCTAACAGGTCTCTGTGTTTAGAAAAAAATGGAAATGGTGACAGAGTGACAGACAGTACGTGGGATGTCTAATAAGTCCTGATCTCTACCATTAATCAGACCTTAAAGTAATTAAATGGCATCTTCTCCTTACAGAGCGCGCCGCACACTGACCTCACACAGGCACATCCCACCACCCTGCAGTGGAAACCACCACCCTGCAGTGGAAACATCTTCTACGAGTAACAACACGGAAAATGTTCCCCGGATGTGCCTTTGTGGTCGGTGTGAGGCACACTGTATGAGAAGCAGTTGTGTGGAGCCATCATTGGTTGGGTGGTTAATGAATGGATGGATAGATGGGGCCGGATCAGAAAAGTTGAAAGATTCAGCGGCCATTTTAGGAGACCGGATCTGCTCTAGCAATGACGCTGACACCGACCTCACAGGAACATCACACCGTATATTGAGATCATTTTCCCCACTTATTTGTTATTATTTATAGGAGATGTTCTAAATGCATAGTGGAATGTGCCTATGAGGTCGTTGTGAGGTGCCCAAATAAAGAGCAGATCCCAATTCTCATTTTAGCTGGTTTGGATTGGATTAAACAGGGAGTTCGAAGAGATTGGATCTACTCTTCACACACATCCTACCATGCATTGGGAACATCTCCTGTACTTATTAGTTATTATTCATGGGAGATATTCCCAATGCACAGTGGATGTACCTGTGAGGTGCCCATTTGTGAGGAGTAGATCCCGCTTCGAGTTCGAATCACTTGCTAACAAAATACATTCCAACAACCCACCAACATGATCTAACACCAAACACGATGGATCCCATTTTTATGATGGCTCATCTCACGGTGAGATGTACGGTGTTAGATTAAATTAGTAAGGGTTTAGAACGTGTTTTATTAGCAAGAGATTCCAACTCTTATTGAGACCAAATCCACTCACCATAAAAAAAAAAAAAAAAAAAAAAAAAAAAAAAAAACTATTCTAACATGTTATGTCGCAAACATGGTAGGTCTAGTTTTATGGTGAAACTAGAGAATGACCTAGTACTAAGTAAGGGGTTAGTATTTAATTAATGATTTTATTATCATAATAATTATTATAATTAAAAATTTTACTATAAAAATTTAAAGATTAATCAAAGTGTAATATTTACTTAGTTATTTTATTAAAGAAATATTATTTTTAATTAGCAAATGTGATGATTATTTTCTTATACTTTTATTAATAATTAGTATTTAATTACTGAGTATTGTTGTTATAATAGATTTTCTAATTATATTAAATTCTGGTAATTTACATAATTTTAATGCGCAATCAATTTTTGAACCGTAAAGCTCTTAATTAAGATTAAAATTCAAATTTATTTATGACCGAAAGTAACCACTTTGACAATTTTTTAAGAATGGATGAGCCCTCTTCTGGGATGCTATTTAATTAAATTTTATATAATAGATGTGGCATAGTTTGGAATTTGGAAGACTGTTGGGTGCAGATCCCTATTTAAGTAAGTGTTTGGCATGGATGTCGTTGCTTCAAATGAAAAAATGGACCCACTAGGCATGGATGTTTGTTGCACCTTTTTCTTAAAAAATGATTCATTTTTCTTTTTGTTTGGCATAGATGCTGCCACATAGGTTGTTTTTTGGGAAAATAACACTGGTTTTATTTGGTACTAGTGTTGTAAAATCATTTTCAGCATTGGTCTACATTATCCAATGCCCAAGATGATGCCATGTTGATGCCATGTCATTGAACTACTGGCAACAACAGGTTATTTTCTGAAAAAACATTGAATTTGGCATTTCTTCATACCGCACTTCTCCAAATTTCAATATGTGGTTCAAAGCAACATTTTTTCTAGAAAAACGATGTCAAATAAGAAGTTGTTTTATGGAGCACCGCTTTTCTAACGTAGCACCGATGAGACATCATTTTCTCAAAAAAACGGCATCAATGCCTAAAGTTGAGGATTCCTCCCAACAAACACTATGTCAATACCCTTCTAAGGTAGCGTTTGGTATAGCTTCCGTTTATTTGATAAATGATGTTATGTCATCACCAAATCAGCATTTATCTCATCATGTTGATTCATAGGCATCGGTATCGATAAAAGTTGGTCTTTATTCATGTATGTATCAATCATTGGGGGAAGCTTCATTTTAACGCTTCCCCTAACGGTTAAGCATTTATTCACTGTTCCGCTGATATGATGCCTAATAATGCTTAATTTTTAATAAACAATTTATCAATTTTTTTTTTTAAGTTTTGACGACAAAACAAGTAAAAACATTTATTTAATAAATGAAATCTATACCAAATACACACTGAGTTATCACATGATTAGTGCATGCACATTTGACCATAAGCCGGGTGCCCATCATATATGAGACATGTTGGAGTGGTTGTTTTTGTTGGGAAGAGATTTATACTTTTGATTAGGTTTTGTTGGGAAGAGATTCATATATGAGACACATAGATATGATTAGGTTTTGCCATCAATACTCATCAAATCCAAGTTTAGATGGGCTCCCACTAAGCGGTCCCCACATGGAGATGTTACAATTCAAAGGAGGGATGGATGTGGGGCGCTTTAGTGGGGAGCCCATTCCATATCATCAAACCCAAGCTACTCTCAAATCTATAGTGGAAGAAGGAGGCATTGGGGATCTACTATTCATATTCAACATATTGTGTGTAAAAATCTATGTAGCCAATCATGAATGAATACATCAGCTTTTAAAATGTAAGGATGGGAATGGTAATGGACAAGTTGAGGGCGGGGACCATATTCCCCATCTCTAACCTTGACTTTGAAACAAATAGGTGACCCTAACCCTGATTCACGTCGGAAATAAAAATGACCCTCTATTCCTGATCCAGACAAAGACTAGTTCCCATCGTGTACCTAAATCACCGAAAGTTTTTAAATTGATTTTTTTTGGAAGATAAATTTGTTTAGAATAAGGGATTTTTTTAAATATAAAAATATTTTAAATATATTTTGATATATATAATATAAAAAAATATTATATGTATATATTTAATATATATATATAATTAAGGTCAGAGTGGATAGGGAATTCATTCCCCATCTCCATTTCCATCCCTAATCGGTTATCATTATCAATCCCCATCTTTGCCTCTATCCCCGCTAAGGCAATTTCCATCCCTAACCTTTGGATCGAGGAAGTCGAACAACTGGCAAAAATGAGGAAAAGTGTCATTTCAGTGCAAAGACCACTGGCATATTCAGTAAGGATTAGTTATGTGGGGTTTTACGCATGTTTGACGAGCAATAGCCCAGGAGGAGGTGTCAAATAACTCAATTAGTAAGGTCTCTAACTAGTTGTAATGCAGAGTTGGGATTGAATCACGCTTTGTGTAGTCCTAGTCCTCAGGTAATAGAGACAGTAGTCCTACGCCTACTCAAGTATAGCCCCATAAAAAATAAAAAATAAAACTCTAGTAGAAATGAATTTATAAAAAAAAAAGATAAAAATAAAGAATGGTCTGTTGGCCGGATCAACTGGTTGGGCTGGTCCAGAGGTCATGTTGGACCGTTGGCTATGCCCATTGATGGTGGAGAATTGCCACTTGCAAATTGCCATGGATAATTCGCATTTCGCATCTGTCAATTGGTTGGCCGATGTCCCAAATGGTTTAACCATTTGAAGGTTTCGAGGTTGAATCATTCTTCCAACCAATGTCAAGGTCATGAAATTTCCATGGTAAAAATCTGAAAAAAATTTAATTGTAAATGTGGTCTTTTTATTTGTTTTGCATGGAAATTTTATATTTATTGAAGGGATTTGTATTTATTTTTTCAAAATATTCCTCGGTCATGACTTCGACCTGTTCAAGTTAGGCAATTGAAAATTTGAAATCACCAGATTATTCATAATGAGCATATGGTACATTGTCTTTTAGAACATGAATTTCATGTTATAATTTTGCCTTGATTCTTAAGTGGGTTTGACAAATAGTTTGGGGAGGGAAAGAGGAAGAATGCATAGATAAATACATAGAGTATATGTATGATGTATCAACACGATAGCAATATAGAATCTTGGCTCAGTTTGGAAAGAATATAAATATAAATACATACAAAATACAAGGTTTTGCACTCTATAAATTTGCTTTTATACTCCTTTCAAGGGAAGACTGTAAATACAAATGGATTAAAACATGATATCTGAAAATTTTGTGACCAACCAACTGGTATCATATTCATGGGTGGGTTTTGATTTGTCAAAACTCTTGGGATACCATATCTTCCCAGCATCATAGGTTTTCCCAAGACAAATATATACGGTGCAAATGAACTACTGTATACACTGAACATATTTGTATTTACACTCTTCTCAAACTGATATGACAAACCAATTAACATTTAGATTGTGTTTGGTTTTGGTTTGAAAAAAAAGGTAGGAAAAGGAAGGGAATTCTGGATGAAAAATTAAAAAGGAAAAATCTTCACATTTTTTGAAACATTTTTCTTGTAAGAAGAACTTGATTTGGAAAAGAAGAAGCAGCTGATAAGCTTCTCTCAAGCAAATGTTGAAGAAACAAAAGGAGACTTTCACCCTTAAATTTAACAAGTGGACTAAATGAAAATGACAATACACTACTCATGTCTCCTATTTCATCTTCTCTACTTCTCTTTCTTTCTTTCCTTATTTATTTGTACACATAAAAGGTGCTTTAACAAACTCCAAAATTACCATTTTAACAAGTTCTTGAGGATTTCATTCAAGTGGATGCAACTTGTGTCAGGTTGGGTTGAAAAATTGTTAAATTTTCAATGGGCCCAAAACCTAACCTGAGAGCTTGATGTGATTGAGACTTGCAATTCTAGGCTGGCTTATCCACCACCTCATTTCCTTTTTCTTGAATGCTTGTGACACCATGTCTCTCATTTATTTTTCTTTCGTTCTTGGGTTTGACTATGATGCCCTTAAAAATTTATAACCAATCAACCAATATCATAAAAGTGGTAACCAATCGGTAATATTCATCAAGATTCATGGAGTATTGATTGGTTAAAACTCTCCCAATATCATACCTTTCTACCATAATAGATTTAGCCTTCTTTCTTTAATTTTTTTTTCTTTATTTCTTATTCTGGACTTACAAAGAGATAATGGGCTATAATAATACTAAAAAAGGTTCGATTATGATACCAAAAAAATTACAACCAATCAAAAGGTATCATTAAAGAGGTGACCAATCAAGGGGTATTCATCAAAATTTACGGAATGCTTTGATTGGTTAAAATTCTTCTAATACCATGTCTTTTCGGTATCCTAGATTTCCCCACTAAAAAAAATGAAAAAGGAATTCAATATAACCACCTATATGGTTTGTTTAGATATAGATTTTGCCTTTAGGGGAGGCAAAGCAAAAGTCAAGAGATGTGCCAAGAAATTAATGAGTATGATGTTACATAAAGATTTTCCCTTTTCCCTTTCCTCCTCATCAAGTACATATATATATGAGAGAGCTGAATGACTATGGTCTTCTCAATTAAATGCTATAAAGTAAAAAAACTTTCTATTAGAGCCAACTTTATATCTTTTATATTGACTTTGCATCGAGAGTAAGCAAGTGGACATCAGGAAAATGACAAGAAGCCCCTCACGTCTCATGCTTTCTTGTGTTTGTTTTCCTTTTCGTAATTGATGATGTGCGATCCGGTCAGTCTTAACTGTCAACGACCTTGCCTCTGAATTGAGTAATTGGGGACCTGAAACGGGGGAGATGAAGAAGCTCCGGGGAGAACCCGGTGTAGAGGCTCCGAAGCTCAAGTTAGAATCCTTCAAAGGCAAGATAAACCAGATAGCGCAAAGTTTGCATACCTTGTTCTTGGGGGGTAGGGAGACTTTTATAACCACCTCGCGCACTCACTTCCAGGCTTCTGTCAGATCGGGCCTGACTATCTCTGAGCTCCAACCAGTTTGGATGTCATCCCTTCTGGCCGGGCAGAACCGCCACTGCTCCTTTTGTCGGAGCCGTTTCTGCGGCTGGTGACGACGGTGGCAGGTGGCGGTGGCAGGAGGCCGTTTGAAGTGCGGCTGTCAAGCGTCAGATCCCAAATCAGTCAGGTGCGCCGCCCTTGGAAATGGACATCCTTGGTGTCAGGTATGGTACGCTTGGTTAGTCTGGCGTTTCGGAGGCGAAGTGCCAGAGTAACGGGGGGGACAAAGTCTTGGGTTCGGTTTGGGGAGTGCTCCGAGCTTCCATGGGCCAGCTCAGGTCACGGCCTTGTGAGGTTTATGGCCCAGGAGAGAGCTCGAGCTCCTTGTAGGGAGCTCGGGTCCTTAGTAGCGAGCTCGGGCTCCTAGCAGGGAGCTCGGGTTCTTAGTAGGGAGCTCGGGCTCCTAGTAGGGAGCTCGTGGTCCTTTTTCTTTTGGTGCTTGCGTTTTGGGCGCTCTGTTGCCCCGAGCTGTTCGCTTTTGCCATGCGTCGAGTGATGGCGAGGTCGGGCCAAATTTCCGTTCATCAATTGCCCCCCACTCCCTGCGCCAAGGGTCTTGGCGCGGGGAGTTCCTAAGGCGGGAGGATTTTGGCCCGTAATTTGAATTTTATTCAACTGGTGAAGCGCACTTTGGTTTGATTTTTCAAAAAGGCGCGCGTTTGGGAGACGTGACGGTAGCCGTTTTCTCAAATTTCGGGAATCGTGCTACAGCCGCTTTTACTGTGGGGAGACGTGTGCTAACACCCTGTCAGTTTTGAAAAGGTGTGCACTGGTCACGTCTCGGCTTCGGAGGACGTGCGATCAGTGCGATTGTGCGCCGTTGGATCGGATTCGATCTGGATCGTCATTTTCCGGTTGCTATGGATATAAATAGCGGGGGGAGGGACCCCAGTCGCCGCTATTGTACCTCTCGAGCTCGCGTCTAAGTTTCAGTTCGCGTCCAGGCTCTTCAGCTCGCATCCCATGTTCCTCTTGTTCGAGCTTTCGTGGTCTACTCCAGTCTTCTTCCCGAGTGAGTTCTTTTCCTGGAACCCGTCTTCTACCCCCTGATGTCTAGCTCGGATGGCTCAGACAGTCCAAGCGGGTCTGATGCAGGTTCTACGAATCGTTTTGCATCCCCCGGTAGTTCTAGCAAGCCTGATGTAGATCTTGAGGAAGAGGTTGAACCCATAGGTCGAGGGGCCTCGGGTAGTTTTGCGTCCACCTCTCGTCGGGGTCGGGCTCCAGACCAGTTCGGACCTTCGACCATGATGCCTGAGGAACTCCAATCCCTCATAAACTACTATAACTTGCCCGGGGAGTTCGCCTACTTTATCCCTACGGGTAGCTTTCCTTGAGAACACGGTCCTGATGAGATCGTGATATTCCGGGAGCAGCTCGCTGCGGGGCTGCGGCTGCCTTTCCATCCTCTTCTTGTCAAGGTCCTGAACCACTTCGGTGTGACGGTCGGCCAGCTTCACCCAAACTCCATTAGGAATTTAGTGGGGACGATCTCCTTATTCTGCGAGGAGAACTTTTCTTCGGACTTGGAGATTTTTTCTTCTATTTTAATCCTTAAAAAGCAAGCGGGTCCCCTTCCTGGGCGTAGGCGGGCATACTACCTGTCTCCTCGCCCTGGCTTCAAGCTCTTACACGAACTCCCTAATAAGGTCCCGGCGTGGAAGCGGGACTATTTCGGGGTGCGAAGTGCGCTGGGGTGGCCATTTCAGACTGGCTGGGGGATGGCCGCTCCCGACTCTGGCGTCACACTTGACAAAGAGACGATGAAGGGCCTCCGTCAATGGGCGCGGCTTGGGCTGAAGTGTCAACAGTATTTGACGGAGGCCAAGCTTATTGCTGCTGGCCTGAGTTCGAGTAGGTTCTTCCCCTAGCGATCCTGTCTTGCTCTTCTTTTGCTTGTTTTACTGATGTCGAACTCCTTTTCGCAGGTGCGATGGACTCTCGAGGGACCCGAGGTGGGCACTTGTTCCAGGGCATGAAGAGGAGAAAACAGGTGGCAAAGCGAACTCGCGCCGAGCTACCCCAGGGTGCGGAGCCCGAGGTGCCGGACTATTCGGCGGAGGATCAGCCTATGGAGCCCAAGATGGTTCCTCCTATGCAGGAGCCAGCGGGGGCTCCTTACGCCGAAACTACTCACACGAGGGCTCCTGCCTACTCCGGGTCTGCCCAAACGCGAGCTGGGCCATTAGGCTCGGGGGCCCCGGGGGACTTTAGGAGTGTGTTGTCGCCTACTCACGCTCTTCAGAGGAGTAAGGAGGCCATTTTCCCCGAGGAAGTCACGGCGTGGACCGATCTTCCTCTGCACCAAGTGGCCTGCCGTGCCGTTACCCATGCCATGGTGGTAAGTGATCTCCCTTTTTTAGAGTTCTTTGGCTTTTATTCTTCTATTCGTTCCTCTGATCACTTGTTTCCTTTCGATAGGTGAACTCTTCTATTCACGCCTTGGCGAACCAGGTGGAGAGGAGCTCGAGGCAGGCGCGAGCTGCCGAGGAGGCTGCTCGTGCTGCTCGCCTCGCGCGGTCTAGGCAGGCGAGGTCTCAGAAAGATGCTGAGGCTATGGGAGTGGGTGTGAAACATATGGCGGAATTGAAGCTGGACCTACATCATCAAGTCGAGTATCTTCAGGAGGATATCAGGGAGAGGACTCAGATCTTCTCTCAAGGCATCGAATATGCGAAGAAGAAAGATGTTAGTGATTATATTGCTTCGTCGGACTTTGATGATCTGATGGTGGACTCCTACAGGAGGGGTTTCAAGCTAAGCCGGTGGATGATCCGGAATACGTACCCCGAGCTCGACATCAGTGCCATATCCACTTAGCGTATTACTCAGGAGATGGCCAACGCTGCGGATGGTGAACCGGACTCCGAGGGGGAGGCAGGGCCTTCGGGTATCGTCGAAGTGGCTTCTGATAACGAAGAAGTAGCCCCGGACTTGTAAAAAATGAAATGACTCATCATTTTTTTTGTACACCTCATTATCTGAAATGAAATGGCCTTTTTGCTCAAGTGTTGGTTGTTCTGTCTTTGAGCTGTGTTTTTTGCCGAACTGACTATTTCGGTCCTCTACTAGTTCGTTTTCTACTGGTCGCCCCGCGCTACCCCCACACCGAAGTCCGTAGGGAACTTCATGGCCAAATAGTAGGTGGAGACCACCGCCCCTAGGATATGCGTGATCGGCCGCCCTATTATGGCATGGTATGGGGAGGGGGTCGCGACCACCAAGAAGTCATGGTTGAGCATGACCGCGCAAGGCCATGTGCCGACTTCCACAAGTACTGTTATTTTCCCGAGGGCCTGACTTCCTCTCCGCTGAAACTCACCAGGGGAGTGTTCGCGGGCTTTAGTTCGCTCCTCCGTAGCTGTAGCTGGTCAAACGCTGATTTAAAGACGATGTCTGCCGAGCTGCCCGAATCTACGAGTACACGTCTGACCTCGAAGTCGCTGATCCTTAGTTTAATGACAAGCGCGTCATCGTGGGAGTAGCGGACTCCTCACGCGTCGTCCTCCGTGAAGAAGATTGGTTCTTCGGTCTTTGGTCTCTTTGGAGGGTTCCGCTCCTCGAGGGCCGCTTCGTGAACTGAAGTCCAAGCTGCTGCCGAGGTACACCCTGCTACCACCGAACCTCCCACAATTACTTGGATGGTTCCCCGAACTGGCCTCTCCACCGGAGGCTGACGCTGTAAAGGTTCAGCAGGCCTGCTGCTAGATTCGAGGGCATCCTTTTCGTGCTCCCCTGGCCGATCTGCCTTATTGTTATTATTGTTGTGCTGGACAAAGTTTCTCAAGTATCCGCGACGGATGAGCCCCTCTATCTCGTCCCGGAGATTATTGCACTGCTCGGTACTGTGACCATGATCTCTATGGAAAGTACTATACAAATTCTTATTTCTTTCGTTCGGATTTCCCTTTAGGCAGGGTGGCCACTTCACGTATGGGGCGTTCTTGATCGTCATTAAGATCTCGGTCCGCCTTGTGTTCAGTGGCGTGTAATCCGTCCGAACTGCTAGGGGAGCTCGGAATGACTGGTTCGGCTTCGGCTCTCGGGCTGGGTTTTTCCGGTCGACTGGGTTAGAGGGCTCGCCTTCCCTCTTTCTTTTCTCGTTTCCACCCTTGGTTCGTTGGTTGATTTCTTCCTCTATCCTCATGAACTTGTCCGCGAGCTTGAGGAATTCGGCCACGGTTGCGGGCTGGTTAGCTACCATGTGCCATTTGAATTCTTTGTGCGTTACCCCTCTTTTTGCCGCCGCGAGCTGCACTGCGGGATCTAACCGCGGTATCTGCAAGCATGCTTCGTTGAATCGCTTGATGTAGCCCCGTATGGATTCTCCTTCCCTTTGGACTACTCCGAAGATGCTTTCCTCTGCTCTGGGGCACCGTTTGCTGGGGACAAAGTGTGCGGTGAAGACCTGCACGAACTGAGCCCAGCACTTTATCGACCCGGGGGCCGGGTTCCTGTACCAAGTGCGGGCTACTCCCCGGAGGGTGGTGGTGAAGGCCATGCACATGCAAGATTCGCTGGCCCTAGCGAGGTGCATTTGGGATTGGAAAGCGTCAACGTGGTCGTTGGGGTTGAAGGACCCGTCATACTTGTCCAGAGGCGGGAACTTGAAATCTCTGGGCAAGGGGACCGCCAGGAGTTCTGAGGCGAGGGGGGAGGGAACTGAGAAAATCGGGGTGACTCCTACCTCGTTCGAGCTCGTCTCTTTGCCTCTGAGCTCTGACAGGACATGGGTGGCGGTTCAGCAACTTCGCCGGCGCCTTCGCTGTTGAGTGGGCCTTGTACCCGCACTGCTTGGCCTCCGTGCTGCCGAGCTCGATGGGCCCGGAATGCTGGTAGTCCGCTGCTGCCAGTGCGCTTAATTGGTTTCCCGCGAGTGGGAACTCAGGCTTGGAGCGCAGAGGTGCCGATCTCGCCAGCGAGGTGCCCGACCCGCCTGCGAGCTGCGAGGCGGAGATGACTTTTTTCTCTCTTCGGCCTGGGGAAGAGGCCTGGCTATTAGGGGGGTTCTGGGGCCTGGAGGCCTTGCCTTGGTGGGGGCGTCCATCCTGCGAGGAGGCCTTGGCCGGCCTCGGAGCAAGGTGGCGAGGTGGGAGTAGTGGTTGGTTCAGTGGCAGTTGGGGGAACTGCTGTTGATAGTAATACTGGGAGATGTTGTGCAGCACCTGGTGCTGGTGAAGCTGGTGTTGCTGAAACTATTGCATTTGGGCTTGCATTGCCCGCATGCACTGCATCAAGTCGTCCAACCGGTTTTGGCTGGCTGCCAGGGGGACGGCAGTCGGTTCAGTAAAGGTTGTCTCAATAGGGGAGGAAAGAGGATGCTTGTGGCAGGGAGGTTTATGGGTGCCACTGCTTGTGGCGCACTTAAATTGGGGATTCCATCCACCGAAAGGGGGATGGTGAACTGTCCAACGCACACCACGGGAACTTGAAGTTGTTCCCCGGTGGTGTTTGTCTCTGTGCCGCGTCCGGCGTTGCTGGAAGAGGCCATGAGCGTTGGGTTTTTTGAAGAAGAAAAAAGGGGGTATGGGAGTTTGGAGGGAGGCTTTTTGAAGCGTGTTCCCACAGACGACGCCAATTGATGATGCGCAATCCGGCCGGTCTTAGCTGTTAACGACCTTGCCTCTGAATTGAGTAACTGGGGACCTGAAACGGGGGAGATGAAGAAGCTCCGGGGAGAACCCGGTGTAGAGGCTCCGAAGCTCAAGTTAGAATCCTTCAAAGGCAAGATAAACCAGATAGCGCAAAGTTTGCATACCTTGTTCTTGGGGGGTAGGGAGCCTTTTATAACCACCTCGTGCACTCACTTCCAGGCTTTTGTCAGGTTGGGCCTGACTATCTCTGAGCTCCTGCCAGTTTGGATGTCATCCCTTCTGGCCGGCAGAACCGCCACTGCTCCTTTTGTCGGAGCCGTTTCTGCGGCTGGTGACGACGGTGGCAGGTGGCGGTGGCAGGAGGCCGTTTGAAGTGCGGCTGTCAAGCGTCAGATCCCAAATCAGTCAGGTGCGCCGCCCTTGGAAACGGACATCCTTGGTGTCAGGTATGGTACGCTTGGTTAGTTTGGCGTTTCGGAGGCGAAGTGCTGGAGTAACGGGGGGGACAAAGTCTTGGGTTCGGTTTGGGGAGTGCTCCGAGCTTCCATGTGCCAGCTCGGGTCACGGCCTTGTGAGGTTTATGGCCTAGGAGAGATCTCGGGCTCCTTGTAGGGAGCTCGGGTCCTTAGTAGTGAGCTCGGGCTCCTAGCAGGGAGCTCGGGTTCTTAGTAGGGAGCTCAGGCTCCTAGTAGGGAGCTCGTGGTCCTTTTTCTTTTGGTGCTTGTGTTTTGGGCGCTCTGTTGCCCCGAGCTGTTCATTTTTGCCATGCGTCGAGTGATGGCGAGGTCAGGCCAAATTTCCCTTCATCAATAATGACGTGAAGAAATTGACAATGCACCAAATTCACGGGTGTGTGCATTTAAAATTCCATTGGTTTTTCGACATGTATATTCTCATAGGACAGTCTTAGAAGAATATTACCAATACTAGATAGTACATGAATGACTCTATTTCATTAGAATTTCAAAAAGAAAAGTCAGAATTATAAAGTAAGAGTTAAAAAAATTCAGGTTTCAGAGGAATTATGTTGAAAAAAAGCTTGATGAAGAATGTAAAAATGAATCAAATTAGCTGATTGAAGGGTCTAAATGGATATCCTTTTGTGAGAGGTGGTAACAGTGCAAAGGACTAGGGGCTAAAAGGGAATTGGGAAAAAAAGTACATGGATCGTATAGTAAGAAATGATTTAATCAAGGATTAATATGTTGATTAGCTTGATATCCAAAGTTGGGTATGTATCAATATTACAAATTCTTTCCTTCTTTTTCTTCACTTTTTTTTATATTATAATTATTAAAGGGCTATGCCCTATACATGCAAAATTTTAGATTTTATTGATTACTTTTGTATCGATGTATCCATACGCGTTTGGATAAATATGATATATCATGTTAATATTTTAATTTTTGGATTTAAACACTCACAATTTAACATAATGGATATATGACTAAACAGAACAAAATGGCAAAATAGGATTCATGTAGCCAATCTCATATAGCTAGGACAAGGCTTATATGATGGTAACGATGTGATGAATCAATTTTTTGGCTAAGTATCTTGTCATTTGATCTGCTTCTTAGTGGCCGATGACTCAGATGCCGAAGTGGATAACTTTTGTTGGATGAGAATCTGGATGTTGAGCTGATTAGGCCGAGTTGGGGGCAGATTAGGTGCCGAGCTGGGCAGGTTAGGTGCCAAACTGACTGTGCCGAGCTGGGTAGGTTAGCTTCCGAACTGATTGGGCCGAGCTGGGAAGGTTAGGTGTCGAACTGAAGAAAGGAAAACGACCTTGGGAAGACACCGAACTGAAAGGCTCAAGCGCGACCTCAAAATGCGAATTATCAGATTTGTGGCGAGGAAAATGAGTATCGGACCCCCTATTTATAGCCAGTGTGTCCGGGAATCAACGGTCAAGATCATCACAATCCAACGGCCCCTAGGAAAACCGGTTGCATGACCCCCAAGGTTGAAATCAGTTTAGCGCATGCTTTGACATCCGCAGAGTTTATAACGGCGTGACGTCCACGCATACACCTGACGCGACCTGGGTTATTACTAGTTGAGCCAGAAGTCCAAACCGGTCCGACCAATGATTCGCCTGACAAACCACCTAGACCTCGTGCCAAATCCACATAGACTCGTCATAAACTCCCCACACCGGGTCGAAACCCCTGGCTCAGGGAGTGGGGGCAATTGATGAAGGATGATTTGGCCCAACCTAGTAAAAAGGGGACATGTGGACACGGCCTGACTAGAAGACAGCTCAGCCTGGCAAGCCTAGTCCGCAACAGATCGAGTTCGGATATTCAACCACCTCGGTACGGATTACCTCGAGACAAGGTCACCTCGGCACAAAGTCGCAACAAGATCACCTCGTCCCCAAGGTACTTCAGCATTCAATCCAGTTCGGAACTAAAAAGCATCAGCTCGGTAATACTGACTCGGACCACTACGTGATGATCCCGGAAATCCCTTCAACGGATTTTGAACCTCACGGGATCACGCCACGTAACGGATTTTGGCCCTCCAGTGAAATTGCGACATGTGGCACCTCGTGACAACTAGGCAAGCACCCAGGCAACAACTTACCAAGTTGGTGTCCCCCCCGGGCACCGGTCTGGCTGGCCTGGCGCGACCTGCATGCGGCCCACGGGCGACCTGCACGCGGCCCACGAGCGGCCTACACGCGACCTGGCGCAGCCTGGCGCGGCCTGTGCGCGACCTGGCCGGATCAGCCTGCCACAGGCGCCGACCTGGCAACCTGGCCCGGACACAGGCGCCAACCTGGCAATCTGGCCCGGACACAGGCGCCGACCTGACAACCTGACCCGGACACAGGCGCCGACCTGACAACCTGACCCGGACACAGGCGCCGACCTGACAATCTGACCCGGACACAGGCGTCGACCTGACAACCTGACCCGGACACAGGCGCCGACTTGACAACCTGACCCGGACACAGGCGCCGACCTGACAACCTGACCCGGACACATGTGCCGACTTGACAACCTGACCCGGACACAGGCGCCGACCTGACAACCTGACCCGGACACAGGCGCCGGCCTGGCAACCTGGTCCGGACACCGACCCGCCGACCTGGCAACCTGGCCCGGACACTGACCCGCCGACTGACACACGCGCCGACCTGACAACCTAGCCCGGACACTGACCCGCCGACTGACACAGGCGCCGACCTGACAACCTGGCCCAGGCGCCGACCTGGCCGCCTGGCACAAGCGCCAGTCTGACAACCTCGAGGAGTTCATCACCATACCCCGGTTCTAACGGGATATGACGTTTTATCATTTGAAGGCTTTTCACCCACCTAACCCGCGAGGGCACCACTATATAAGGACTCCGACCCCCAAAGACAAAGGGGAGAAAAAAAAAGGATGGTAACCCCCGCTCTCTAGCTCTCTCATTTCTCTCCAAGCCCTCTGTAACCAGAATGCTAACTTAGGCATTGGAGAGTCCCCGCCGGGAAAATACCCCCGGGTCCTTTGATTCAGTTCTCGCAGGTCCCTTAGCTCCCGCCGTCTACAAAGGGGAGAAAATCACCTCACGCGGGGGGTAGTCGGGTTGCGCTGCACCAGGGAGCACTACCAGGCAGTTCGCCACCTGGGAGCACTACTAGGCAGTTCGCCACCTGGGAGCATCACTAGGCAGTTCGCCACGAGGCAGTTCACCCCCAGGTAGTTCGCCACCAGGGAGCACCACCAGGCAGTTCGCCACCCGGCAGTTCGTCACCAAGTAGCCCTCCACCAGGGAGCTCGCCACTAGGTAGTTCGCCACCAAGCAGTTCGTCACCAAGTAGTTCTCCCCTAGGGAGTTCGCCACCAAGTAGCTCATCACCAAGGCACGTCACCATGTTATGGGCATGCCAGCCGGAAGCACACTGCGGCGCAGTCATAAGGCAATAGCACGCACAGCGGGCCGCCCAGCCGCACGCACCGCCCGGTAGCGTGCACCACACCACACGGCAGCAATAGAGGCAGCAGCGCGCACTGCACGGCAGCACCGACCGCGCGCACAGCCGGCACCGCATGGCAGCGGCACCATGAGCCGCGCGCACGCACTGCGCGGCAACGGCACCGCGCACACGCACCGCGCGGCGGCAGCACCATGAGCCGCGCACGCACCCGGGCAGCAACAGCAGAGCGGGGCCCACATGACAGCTCATAGGGGTGGGCCCACCCTTATCAGGACACATCAAAGAGAACTCGCCACCAGCCTTCCTTATCTTAACCTTTATCCTTATCTTATCTTATCTTTATCTTATCTTAAGTAAGAGTAAGTTACCATTAGGAGTAGGTAATTAGGAGTTTGAGTTTAATTAGGAATTTCCTTTTGTAATCTCCTATTTAAGGAGCTACGAATTGAAATAAAACATTATTCAGTTTTCCAACCAAGAAAAGAGTGAGGAGAGTTTGGGTGGTCTCTTGGACAAATCACCCACTAGATAGGCAAAATAGGGTCTGTGCGCAAGGCCAAGGGCAAGGGAAGATCAGGGGTTCCTGCCGTGGAACGACCCGTGACGCGATCCTACGCTCGGGCCCATAACACACCACCGGGTCAAACAACGAGGTACTTAGCCAAAAAATTTATACATCACAAAAAATGGTACGTGACCAAAAACGGTTACATCAATAACGTTATCCCCCAATTAAAGCGGAAACGGATCCCATCGGGACGAAGATCCTGGAACCGATCCGCAAAACCCCGATAGCTCAAGGTACGTGTGATTTCTCTGCTCTCTAGCTCTCTAGCTCTCTAAATTCTTAAAAGTATTCATCTCACAACATCATACTAACTTAAGCATCGGAGCAACCTCGCTAGGCTAGCCACCCCGGGTTCTCTGATCTTGTCCTGCAGATTTACTTAACTTGCCGTTCGACTGAAAGCTAAATCATCCTCCAGTAGGGAGCAGTCAGATCGTGCAACATCATGAATGACTATTTCCAATAATTTATAGTAGGGTTGTTCATAAGAAGGCCCAACCCGACCAAACTGACCAAGTAGGACAGACCCAACCTGAGTCAGTCGGGTTTTCATCAGCACCGGTCGGTTTCGGGTTGTACAAATTCATAAACCGATGGTTCGGGTCGGTTTCAGTTTTCTTGTGTGAAAACCGAAACCGACCCGACCCGACCCGAACTGACTTAGTTCCTACTTAACTAAAAACTGAAATATCTGAAAGTATATATTCCAATATCTATATCTAAAAAATACATATTATGAAATATGTCAGATATATATTTCTAGAAAATATATATTCCAATATATTTGTATGTATATTTTTGTTTATATATATATATATATATATATATATATATATATATATATATATATATATACATATTTCAGTTTTAAATATATTTCCAGAAAACTAGGTGGCCATGGGGGGCATGGGTGAACTTAGAGCCGACACCGACCCAAATCGACTCAAACTGACTAGGTCGGTTTTGCTTAACGTTGGGTCGGTTTCGGTTTCCATCTGAGGTAACCCGACCAGGTCGGTTTAATTGAAAAAACCTCAATAAATCGACCCAACCCGACCCGTGAACAGCCCTAATTTATGGAGCATTATCAATGAAATATGGTAAGAAAGATTTAACATCTTTTTTTATTTCAGTAAGAAAGTTTGGAAATAGAAAATAAAAGTAAACAAACTATGTTTAAATGGAAATTAGTGAGTGAGGGCTGCTGCCCGTTAGAACCGCAACAAAGCTCGATTGAGAATGTAAGAAGAGGCAAATCGCTCTTAACTAAAAGGCATAAAACTAATATCATCATGTTTAAGAGAGATGCGACCTGATTGGTGAAGCTAGAATTAAAATTTGGCTCATTTACCACAACACTCCCTATAGTTTTAAAGATTTAATTAAAACTACGCTAGATCGTTTACATCTTACTAAAACACCTCATATACTTTGCAATCTATTTACTTATTCGACCTTCCATTAAAATTGATTTGTTTTGCCATATGAAAATAGTAATATCATCACCTAACTTAAGTGACAAATGTTTAAGGGCATGAAACCAAGGTTGTTTATTCCAAAAAAACCCTTAAACTGAGTGAAAAATGTTCAAGGGTACGAGTCTATGGTTATTTATTCCAAAAATACCCCTAATACTTTTTTGTATAGAAAACAAAATTGACTAAATAGAGAAAAATAGAGTGGTTATCCGTGTTTTACTAGAGGCAAAATGGTATTTTTGTTTTTAGTTTCTTTTGATTAAATTTATTTGAATGGATGTTAGTGTTAAAACTGTCATCTTCCACTTTCATCTAATCAAAGGTTGATTAAGTAAATTGATTGCAAATTATAAGAGATGTTTTAATAAAACACAAACTGTAAGGTAGGTTTTAATAAATTCATAAAATTATAGGGGTGTTTAGTAAATAACCCTTAAAATTTTAAATAACTATTAAAACTACAACTTTAATAATTTGGAGAACATTGTCACACAAATTTCGTACTAAATTTGGAGCACGAAATTAATGCAGGCAAATTCAAATATTTTTTTGCAGAAATGTAAGTGGGATACATTTTTTTTTTTTTGTAAAGAAAACCCTTTGATTCTCTTGTCTTGAACAAAATCCAAAACCACGACTAGAACTTGCAATTAGGAAAAACAAGTAACAAAACTTATGCGAACGAAAATTTACTCATATACTCAATCAATGATCAGAAGTAAACAGCTGAAAACAATGTCCTTGAAAATTGATGAATGCCTTTTGGATCACGAGATTAATATGATAGCAATTTCGATGCTTTTTGACAGTTGACAGTTGAAAAGTTGGAGCCTTTCTTTCTTCTCGCTCGGAGACGAACTCGGTGGTAAAGGGCGGAGCCGAATGGGAGAAAAACCATCCCTTTTATAGTCAAAAGTACGCCCAATCCAGATCTTAATCAAGCAATTAATTGGGAGGGACCCACAAGATTGGCTTTAAATGATTATTGGCAAGATTTTCTCCATCAATTTTGGTGTAACCCAATCAAGATTGATCGGCGAAACTTGCTAAAATGGCTAAGTAGGAAGAGTTTGACTTCAAGATTTTATTAGTTTGGTTAAGATATCCCTCTTCATATCCATTAGCCAGCCATCTTATATTTTTTCTATAGATTCTCATTTAAGATTTATTTCTATTTAATTGGGCCCCACTGAGCTTTTAATTCATTTGACCAAAAGTAATCTCCAAATTTGGTTGATCAATCAGGCCTCCTTAATGTGCTCGTTTTCTTTTAGATGGGATTCTCTGTAATCCCAATACAAGATTTGGCCTATTTGTCTACCGAATGACATATTTAAATTTAGGGTTTTTTTTCTTTTTTTGATATCATTCCACCGAATGTTTGCAACTTAAGCCCATAACCCATTAAAGTTGTAATTGTTTCCTTGAGCTAATGGGCAAATGTATTGGATCCCACCTTAATTCTTTCTTAGCGGGCCCATTTTTTAATTAGATTTCACATTGGATCTCATCCAACATTTTTCTTGGGCCCAAATTCTGCTATTCTTTTCTTACTGGGCCAATAGCTTCTTTGGGCCCTATTTACTTCATTTCTTGGGCCAAAAATTTACATATCAACTTAATTTAAGATTTTAATTAGAAGGCTAGAATTAGAAAATAAGGTTGTCATCTAATATTTTTGCTTTCATTAGATTTTGAAATTGACATATCGAGGAAAAAAATGAAACATGTTATTGAATTGTGTTTTCGTTTTATAAGAAAAAAACAATTCGTTTCTTTTAAAAGCCTATTCATACTTTTTAAATTATGAAACTGATGGTTTTAAAAAATGAAAACAAATTTTGAAATTGACATAAATCATATTATTCATTAAGCATGATAAAGTCATTAAATGAACACATGCTTTTCAAACTTGAAATTCAAGAACATATTTTATCAATGTTTTCAAAATCGGATCAGGAAAACCGGGTCTGTTAAACCGTTGAACTGTCAAACCAAATAACAATTTTGGCTGTTTTTTTGTTTTTTTTTTTGTCAGAATGATCCATCCATTCGGACCGGACGGTCAGACCGTTCAACCCAGGAATGAGTCCCCATAACGGTTCCCTGTCCATTCCGATTTTAAAAACCTTGCATTTTATTCCATTTTTTTAAAACGGAAAATATTAACACAATTTTCTCTTTTTTTTGTAAGAACCAAATTTATTTTCAAGCTAGATGATTTTGATTTGTTTTTTAATCTAAAAACGAAAAAAAAAACAAAACGATTTACATTGGAGAACACCTCCTAACACTACAAAAATTAAAAAAAAAAATGCTTTACTTGGGAATTGGTGGAGGGTAGTGGTGTAATCGAGCTGAGTCGAATTGATACACCTAATTGGTATTGCTAGACGCTAGACATCAAAGGTCTCCAAATTAAAATTTCATCAAGATAAGTAAGGGATAACCTTACTAATTTGGAGAATTAATGTTGCCCAAAAACAATAGTACAAGAAAATTTCAATAATTAGGATTGTGTTTAATTTGAAGGAAAAGGTAGGAAAATAAGGGATTTCAAACCAAACATAGACTAAGATTATAAAAAAAAAAGAAAGAAAAAAAAAGCTCGGAATTAGAAAAAAAAATTATGCATCACCTAACTAGTGAAGCTATATATCAATGGCTAGACATTTCCAAACAACTATTGCAATTTTCATTTTTTACAGCATGTTTGGCATGAAGTTCTTCACAATTAATTTAGTGGTACATCAGTCTTAGATTCTTACATTGCGTTTGGATAAGCTTTAGGTTTGCACTTTTAAAGTTTCAAAGCTCAATATTGGTTCACAGGTCTGGAATTTGAATCCCATTCCCATTTCTGCTGGAATGACATTCCCCTAGTTGAGGGAATGGTCATTTTTTGCCCCTCCCTTGAAAATAAAGTTTTATTCCTGTTGATTTCAATTCTCATTTCCATTCTTATCTGAATCAAACAGATTATGAGAATAAATCATTTCAATTCCGATTTTAAAAGATTTTAATTCCAACTATAAACCAAACGAACCCTTAAATGTGTAATTTTATTATGTTTTTCCAATTTTTACAGCCCAAAACTAAAAAGCAAATTTCCAATTTTTACAGCCCAAAGCTAAAAAGCAAAAATTTATCAGACAGCATCTTATAAATTATAATTACCAGTCTTCACTCTTCAGCCATACTATTTTGTTTTATCGAAATAAAATAATGGAATATTTTGAATACTATGAATCCATGATTTTTCTCTCTAATTCATATATATAATTATTTAAAAAGTACGAACAGGCTCAATGCATATTTCTGAAACTATCATTTTCCCTTAATTTTTTTTTTATATTGGACAAACAAAAGAATATAATTTGCCACGTCACCATTTACATACGAATGGGTGTCGGCCTAATAAGCCACCACCACGTGTCCAGACAAATGTTGGCCAAGTAATTCATCAAACAAAACCTTTTGTATAAGAAGTAGGCCTATGTTAGGTAAATAGGTAGTACTTGGATGCTGTCACCTAACCAGAACGTGGATAGACATGGTACGGTCCTTTTCATTTAAAACAGAGCCTCGAAAGTTACCCAATCTATCTATGGGCCGAAGTGTAGCATCACCACTCTATAATTTTACACCAAAAGTGAACCAAACCAATGTGCTATTGATGGGCTCATAATGTGGCCTTTCAATTTTCTTGAACTAAATTTGGTGTTTGATTCAATATGGGATCCTTCACACTTGGAAGTGCTCGTTTAAAGTAGTGTCTGTTTAATAATAGCTAAGTTTTTAAACCAAATAACTGTAGTTTTGTCTCTTTAGGCTGTATTTGTTTGCAGTCTAAAACCTCATAGATTTAAAAATTGATTGGTGGTTTTATATCAAATCATTTTAAGTCTTTGAACCATTGAATATTGAAAAACGTGGTTATTGATGTAATATTATATTGATTTTATTGATATAATATTTTATAAGATAAAACTCCACTCCATCCAAACACAATAATTCTAAACCGATGTAACATTTTAAATCGTTCTTGAGTTACACTACAAACAAACGCAGCCTTAAGTGATTACGGGATTGTTTTGTCGAATTTTTCTATTTATGAAGACACACTAAGGTTATAGGGTCTTGCCTTTAAAGATTGTGATGTTTGGTTTGCGTTGTGGTCTATCGAGCTGTTAAGAACAATAGGGAATGCTCTGTCCCACATGGAAAAGACAAAAGCTTTATTTGAACCTTCCCCATTTTCAGCTTTTTCTGTCTTTCCATGTGCTTGTCATGCCTTTAAAACCTCACCATGACCTTATTTGAGGGGCACCTTAGTGAATCATTTTTCGGTGAAATATATAAAAGTGATATTATCTAAAACTCACCATGACCTTTTTTTTTTTTATTTTCAAAACCTCCAAAGGGCCCCTTGTCAACTAATTTTACTAATAAAATACCGCCTATAAGTTGCAATTGATCTACTTAATTGACTTTCCATTAGATGAAAATCAAAAATGATAGTTTTGACCTTAACATCATTCAAAAGAAATTGAAAATTCCAAATTTTGTCCTTAATAAAACGCAGACAACCACTCTATTTGGCTCTATTTGGTGAATTTATATGTTTTTTAATATGGAAAAAAAATGTTGGGGGTACTTTAGGGATAAACAACCATGGGCCTATGCCCTTGAACATTTTCCATTGGGTTTAGGTGATCATGTTACAATATTCAATGGCAAAGCAAACAGCTCTTAATGAAAGGTCAATTAAATAAATAGGCTGAAAGGAGTGTTTCACTAAAATAAAAACTATAATTTTTATAGGGTTGGTTCAAATAAATTGGTTAAACTATAAGGGGGTGTTCTGATAATTAGCAAATGATCCGAAAAAACTAGAAATCGAAGTAATTTGTTTGTTGGCTAGGACAAGTACCTTTTAAAAAGTAAAAGCTGGAAAAAGGGCTTCTAGTAAAATCACATCTATAATGTTTTCATGGTGAAATTGGATATATACTAGAAATCGTATTAATTTTCTTGTTGGTCAGGATAAGTACTTTTTTAAAAAGTAAAAGCTGGACAAAGGGATTCTAATAGAATCATATCTATAATGTTTCATTACTTTTGTTTTTTGTAAGAATCAAGTGGGCTTGGTGAATATGACATGTTCCGGAATTTGTTAATAAAAAAATTGGGTAAGAAACCAAGCTTTTGGGGTTCTGCTTTTGGAAAGCAATAGCCTATAAAAAGAGAAATAATTTAATAGGTATATTCTTTTTATTCAGAAAAAAAAAAGATATATTCTTTTCTTTTAATTCCAATGAAAACAAATACCAAAGATCGACCAAAAGGTCCAAAACCAATCCTCCATTAGGCGGGCTCAAGTTGAAAATAAAAATATTGTTTTTTTTTTTGGAATTAAAAGTAATTGAATTGGCTTGGCTTATTAGGCACCTTGACTTGGGCTTGAAATCTTGGGTTTGGGCTATGGTTATTGCCTTTGCATCCCAAACCCAGCTAAAGGCCATTAGCCAATATTGGTCCCAAAACCCAGCTCAAAAGCACATTTTATACATATCTTCTGAAAAATTACGTTAAACTTGAGTATTTGACTATTTGTTGTAACTGGTGAGGGCTTCATTGGATTTATGTTTCTAACTCTATTAATCAAAATGTTCAAATTTTCTTTAAGCTTGCATTTAGATAAAACTTCAAGATTTGAGTTTTTAAAACTCTGATTTTAGGTTTTGTGTTTTGGGGCACAAAAATACTTCAACCTTAGATTATGTTTTGAAAGAAACACTTATTAAACGCTTAGAACGCTTTCTTGTCACATTTTTTTGTTTACAACAACCCAAAGCTCAAAGCTCAAAAGCAGAAGCTTACATAGGCCGAACTATGGCGCTGTACAATAAAGAGGACAATCAAACACTAGCCAACCTAGCAAAATTTGAGTGAAGCTAAGTTTGAGAATTCAAACACAGGCCGCGGTGCGGTACAATAAAGAGGACAACCAAACACTAGCCAATCTAAAATAATTTGACTTAAGCTAAGTTTGAGAGTGATTAAAATAGGTGATTTTTGAAATAAGTACCTTTTTGGGCGGGGACCATATCAATAAGAACTTATTTGTATTTGGGAAATAAGTCTGAAATAAGTGATTATTCTGAGAATAAACATTTATTTGAGAAGCCCAAATTTTTGGATAATTTTTAAAGTGATTATTTCCTTCCTAGCCTATCTTGGCCCACCACGCCGCTTTAAAAGTACCTATACTACCCCTGTTTAAAATAAGTGATTTTTCACTAAATGCTCACAAGTGCTTATTAGAATAATCACTTATTTTTTCAAATAAGAACTCCCAAACTTGGCCTTGACCAAGGCTGTGCTCGAGTTGAAAAATAAGAACCACGGATTAGCCAGTTAGGGCAACTTGGTTTAAGCTAGAATTGGCTAGCCTTTGGTGACCCATGCGCCAAGACACAACCCTATGTTGACCAACTTGCAGCTAGGGGTGTTAATGGACCAGTTTAGGATTGGATCCCGCCCAAACCAAAATCAATTTGGACAGATTGGATAGACCAATAAAATATATTGAATTGGACTAGTCCCAACTTAATGGTCCAAAGTATTTATTGGATTGGATCGAACCTGATCCATCCATAATGAATTTATATTGGATTGGGTTGGATTGAGCCAATATCTGGTCCATTGATGGAAGATAAGAATATAGGTGTCAATGGACCAGGTTTGGGTTAGAATTATTCTGAATTGAAACAAATTTGAACATATTGAACAGTCCAGGCATTGAATTGGACCGGTCCAAAATGGTTCAAAATATTTATTGGATTGGATTGGACTGGACCTGGTCCATTAGTAATGGACTTACATTGAGTTGGATCAGATTGGACCAAATCCAGTCCAATTGACACCCTACTTGCAGCCCCTAATCCCGGATTCACATCTTCACCCTACATATGGTGCCCCACAGCATATCCCAACCGTGTATTGGGAACATCTCCCACTAACAACTTCGGGAGATATCCTCAATGCACATTGAGATGTGCATGTGGGGCAATTATGGGGTGCCCTCTGTGGGGTGCAAATGTGATCTCCCTAATCCCAATATTTGGTCTTAATTAGGTCATCGTGCATGTTTCCATGTCAGTCGAGAAAAAAACAACAATGACTCATGTGAAAGGTTATTTGGGGACTAGGATGACATACTAAATTAGGTCACTCTGCATGTTTCCAATGTGCAACTGTAGTGACCTGTTGGGGATAGTGTTGAGAGTCTTGTGCTGGTAGCAGATCTGAACAGGCTTAAACAAGACAAACATAGCTTCTTTGTCTTTAAAATGATAAAATATGCATATCACAAAACTAATGAACCAAAGGTTGCAACTTCGTTAGGTTAGGACGAACCCAATCCAAGCCCGACCGATAAAAGTTGGGTTGGGCTGAAGTTTTAGTTAGTGTTAGGATTGAAATGTATAAGGTGAGGACTTTAGCCAACCCAAACCTGACTTGACTTCGTGTATATAAACATGTACTTATGTAAGTAGTATATATGTATGTATGCATATAAATATATATGTACAAATGCATGACTATGTATGTTTGTTTATTTGGTAGAAATGTGTGTATGTATGTATCTATCTATGTATGTTAAAGGTTCTAATTTAGGCAAAAAAAATAGTAATTACTTGTTTTTATATATAATAATGTTAAAGTTGAATTGACCTCAACCATTAATTTTATACAAAAAGAACATTTCACATATGGAAATTGATATGTTCGGTTAACCTGATCCAAACCTAACCTAAAAACTTTGAATTGGGTTAGTGTGATATCTAGGAAGTTCATGGCTAGTTCAAAAGGATGGAGTAACCACCCATTTTTTAGAGGAAATGGGCCATCATTTTCAATTTTGAAAATCAACATTATTTTTTTTTTGATAGTGGCTTTGTTCTCCACCAGGAAAGGCACTTAATCGAGAGATTCTAAATCAGAAAGGATTGAGAGAGGGAAGGTATTAGGCACCCATCTCTCCAAGCTACTATAGTATAGCAATACGAGAATGATTTACGCTCAATTTTCAACAAAAGAACTAATAAAAATGATTGCTAAGAATTCTTGAAATTTGGTGAGTATGTCCCTGACTTCTCCAAAAACTGATTTGAGGTGGTGTTATCGGGTCTTAAGTACTAATTTCCCTAGGACCCTTACCTCTCTACCTTTTTTTCTCAGTTTGTAGGATACTGAGAATGCGAGTTCTCCATGGTTTTAGGACTTCGAGCAACTCAAAATCACACTAAAAAAATAGAGACTACGAATTTAAGTTAAATAGTGGAATTAGAGGCTTACCTCTTGTGTGCGACCTTGATAAGAGTGTTCCAATAATTGGGATATGTTAGAATGAATCTTGGCTGGGCAACTAAGCAGGAGAGTGATTATAGTTACGAATCTTCAGTCTGAAAACAGGGGAGGCAAATTTGAAGTTTTGAGGCTCAAGTACTTTGTGGTTTCAACCTTATATATCAATAGGGATTGGGGTCTCCATGGGGCGAGGACTGCTCTCCCAATCCCCACCCTGTCCCCACTAACGGGGATGAAAATTTCCCCATCCCCATCATTGTGAAGGGAAAATCATCCCCATGTCCGCCCCATTTAGGGCGAGTGCCCGCGGGGATTAGGGAAATGGGGAAAATTTTCATCCCTACTATTTATAGAGAAAGGGGGGAATATGTCTAAAACTCGCCCAACCAGAAAGCTTGGGCTTCAACAGATCTCTTTATTAAAAAAGGGTGAGGGTTTTGAAAGGAAAAGGCTTCCAATTAACCATTTCTTCTTTGTGCAACATTTTACCTCGATTTGGGAAGGATTTCTATGTGTTTTGTGTGTCCAATGAGAGCTTGGGGCGTGTTGGACATTGCAATCTCGTATATTAGGCTGCCAGTGGCAAAAAATAAAAAAAATGTAAATTTGACTTGCCTATAAATGCTATTTGGACTTTTCTTAACTTCAAGTGGGGGTATCTTTGGGTTTTTGGGCTTTTGAGTCTACTTGCCTTAATTTTATTGGTCCAAGTGTTTTAACAGGTCAAGTAAGGGTTTGACATAAGCCATTACCCCTTTTATTTTTATTTTTATAAAAAAGGGGAAACTTCATTCAAAAAAGAAAAGAAAAAAGAAAACACCTACAAGAGTCAAAAGCCTACAACAATAGTAGCGAAAAAGACTGAGAAAAACTACCCTACTACAAAGACAAAAAAAAAAAGAAAAAACAACAACAAGAAAAACAAAAAAAAATGTTAAGATGGACAATCTACTTCCAACAAGGATAACAACCACTTTGGCAGACTAGCTAACCAGAAACTTAAATAAGAAGCACCTTTCTCTGCGATAACATGAGCAACCTCATTTGTTTTTCTTCTAGTATGAGAGAATATCACAGCAACATCCGAAGCCAACCTTAAACAGTCTAAGATTATCAAAATGACTTTGTCCATTGGAGCAGTATCTCTTTTTGACAACCATTTAATTATAGAAAGATTATCACTTTCTAAGATAACATGACTACAGTTTAAAGTATGCCAAAATAAATCCTCCAAAACAGGTTAGAGCCTCTACTTGTAAAACAAAAATGGCCTAAGGGACCACAATTAGCTGCTAAATAGCAACCTGAAGAATCTCAAACTAATGCTCCAAAACTAGCATTTCTAAGGCCTTTAAAACCTGCGTCCACATTAATTTTGGACCACCCTTGTAGTGGGTGGTTCAATGGGCTTAAAACCACTTGTAGATTCCTATAAGGGAATAGTGTTGATGATGATGAAACTCCCTATGCCTGTTGAATCTATCACTATCTCCATGCCCTGTCAATAATTATAGTCGGATTTGGATCAGTAGCATTGAAAACACATTCGTTTCTCATTAACCATATATTCCACGTCAAAATAGCAGAGAAAGAGAGAATTTCCAACTTTCTCTCATTTTCAATAACACATAATTTGATTCAGTTAAATCACAGTTTGAAATTCTATTCTCCTATTTGGGCTATGATTCTCATGCTAAGATGGCTCCCAAACCAGCATCTACTTGCATGATCACACGAGCAGAGGCAGTGAAAGGTAGCCTCAACTAAAGAGTGATGTAGAGGACAATTGGAATTTCTAGAAAATTTTCTCCTCACCAAGTTATCCTTATGGTCCGTTTGATTATCAAGAAATAATGGGATGAGAAGGGATGGAATTGGAAAGGATGGGATGAGAAAGGAAAATTTATTTTCTCATTTTTTGTATCCTGTGTTTGTTTGTTGAGACCTATTATCCTACAAAATTTGCTTCCAATGTTTGGTTGATGAAAAAATTTTGTAGGAAGAGGTAGACGCTAGAAGCCAGATCTGGAGCTCAGACGTTAAAATGAATGGAAATGGTTGTCAACATGGAAGAATGATGTCTCTAACAGTAGATTTACCATTTTTCTGTGAATGAAAACTGGTATGGAAGACCGGGGATGGTGGTAGACGTTAGATCTAGAAGAGGTAGATGCAAAATCCGAGTTCATTTTAACGTTTAGTGCTAATAAAACTGCCAGATATGGAAGAGGTAGATGGCCGAAGCCAGATCTGGAGCTCATGTGTTAAAGTGAACGGAAATGGATGTTGACATGGAAGAACGATGCCTCTAACAGTAGATCTACCATTTTTCTGTGAAGGGAAACTAGTCCGAAAGACCAAGGATGGTGGTAGACGAAGGTGAAGGAGGATTCATTTAATGAAAGAAGACCAATATGGTACAAAAATGGGTGGAAATCGCAAGAGGATGCCAAATCTGAGCTTACCTTTCAAAAAAATCACTGGAGGTGGTGTCAGTGAGATGACCATTGGACGACGTCTGAGAAGAAGACAACACTCTCTAGGTTGTTGGCTCGACAAAATTTTCTCATTAAGGCCTCTATTTTCCTTTCTCAGTGGGATCTCACCATTTTGGTGTGACCCTGCGTATTGGTTTCTGGGAAACCCCGTCCCAAGCCTTTCTCTTTCCATCCCAGCTTTTCTTTCAAAACAAACAATAGGAAAATCGAATATTCTTCAAAGATTATTCCCTTCCCATCCCTTTCTCGGCAACCAAACATACCATTAGTGGTTAGAGCATCCAACCATTCTTTCCAAACAAAAGTCTCAACTTTTGGAGGAACTTTGAGGCTACAAACCATAGCCTGCAATTTTTTTTCATGGCTTTCCCTTTGCACCAGAGGGGAGTTCTGTTTGGCTGGAAAATAAGTTGATTTTACAATGAACAAACCTCTTTTATTTAGGACCCAGATGAGGTTGTCTTATCACTGAAAATGACTTGTTTTTAATATATCTTCCCCTAATGATTTTAACCCAGAGACTGTCCTCTTTCTTTGCTACTCTCTAAGCCATCTTAGCCACTAGAGCTTTGTTAAAAGCAGTTGGTTCTCTGAATCCCAACTGACCGTCAAGTTTGTTTCTACTTATTTAGTCCCACCCCAATCGGATTACTTCTTTTTCCTCTCATAAGCCCCACCAAAAAGCTCTTTGATTTTTTTAATCCTTTTACTAACTCCCAAAGGAAGTGAAAAGCAAGACATAACATAGGTTGGGATGTTACTTAGGACTGCCTTGATTAGTACTTCTTTACCAGCTTGGTTCAAGAGCTTTCTTCTCCATCCCAATGTCATTTTTTCTAACTTCTCAAAAATGAAATCAAGAAGTTTAATCTTAAACCTGTTGAAAAAAGAGGGAATCCCAACTAGACCAAAGGTTTGAGAACCAATTTAACTTTAAACTCATAGCTAGCATTTTTGGATCCTATGATGTACTTTGGAGATAAAAGAAATTTAAGATTTACTCAAGTTCACCTATTGCCCCGAGGCCATCTCATACACCTTAATGGCATCCATAATCTCTTGCCTCTCCTCAGAGTTTGCTTTGATGAAGATATAACTACCATCTATAAAAAATAAATTGAAAATAGTTGGACATGTATAATTAAGTTTGACACCCAAAATCTTCTTTGACTCTACTAGAATTATTTACATTCTTAAAAGGACATTTGATACCATAAGGAAGAGATAAGGAGATAAAGGATCCCCTTGCCTCAAATCCCTACTGGGGTAAAATTTATTGCTCGGAGTTCCATTAATCAAAACCTGATAAGTTACAAATGTAATACACTCCATGACCCAACCAATCCATTTCTCCCCAAAACCTAGCTTTTCCATTACCCTGTTTAGAAAAACCCATTCCACTCTATCATAAGCCTTGCTCATATCCAGTTTCATTGTGATATAAAATTTCCTAGCTTTTGACTTTTTCAAGTGATGGAAAATCTCATGAGCTATAAGGACATTGTTAGTTATGTATCTTCCTACCAAGAAGGCAATATGATTTAGATAAATGATGTTACCCAATTTTGTTTTCAACATATTTGCCAAAATTTTTGCAATTAACTTATAAACTGTATTACATAGGCTAATGGGTCTAAACTAGCTTAGGTCTTTGTGTGATCTTCTTTGGATGATATGCTCTTAATCAATGAGATTTTCCAAAACAGAATCTTAGCTTGATAGAGGGTCAAACAAGGGAATTTTGTAATAAAATTTGGTGGATAAGTTGTTTTGGACATGTTGAATCTGATGCAAGTGGTGGATTTTTTTACCTGAGGTGTGGGTTGATATATTTAGTTTAGACCAGGTTTTAGCTTATAGTTAACGAGAAAGTCCAAAATGAAATCTTGTTTGTTTAACGACCAATCAGAGGAGTTTGGTCGTAAAATTTGATGCACTAGGGATTTTTGGGTTTCTGAACACATTGGTGAAGTCTGATTGGTCAAAAGAGGTTATAATGATTAGGAATGCCAACGAGGTGGGTTTGGGGTGGGGATTACATTCCCCATCCTCGTCCCCGATCCCCATCGGGGAAAGAAATGCTCCTCCATCCCCAATCCCGATGGGGATGGGTTCCCCATCGGAGACTCGGATCCCCGATTTGTCTAGGTTCATGAACCCTGTCAATTTGCCATTGATATTTTGGATACAAAACAATAGAGTGGGGTCTATATTCTTAGGAAGCATTTGAAGTCTAAAGAAATGATTTCTCCCTTCCACACCTAAAAGGCTCCATAAGGATTTTTCTGGTTAAGCATGAGACGCCTAATTGAATTTTGTCAAAAAAAACATGATTCAAGAAAATGAGATTTCCCATTACTAAGTTGTCTCGCCTTCTGTACAATAAGGATGAGGAGAATTATTTATCATCTGTTCTTGAAGTGTTAGGCTGCTCGAGTCTTATGGTGGGCATCACCTATTACTCTCCATTGGGTTCTCTTATGGTTATGGTTGGTGAAACCCAGGCTCAGTTTGGAAGGAGTACAAATACAAATGTATAGAGTGCAAAACCTTATATTTTGTATTATTTTGTATGTATTTGCATTTTACACATTTGTATGTGTATGCTTTTCAAATTGAGCCTTAGGATGTGTTTGGTTGCAATATGAATTTATTTGCGTTGATGCAAAATCATGGTAATGCAATTGATTTTGGTGCAAATTATGGTTTCTTTTTATTTCAAAACTTATTTTGTTTTGTTTTGTTTGATTGCAATACAAATGAAGTAAAATAAAACTTGAAGCAAAATAAAGTAAAACCCAAAACAAAATTAAACCAGAATTTGCATTCTTTTCATTTGCACTCCCATTTATTTATACTAGTGCAACCAAATACATCCTTAATAATTCAGTGGAAGAGATCCCATTGGTAGCTTTCCATGCCTTTATTGAGAACTCTGAAACACTAGAAATCAGTGAGTTCTGAACAATATTAATCTAGACCCCATACAACCCTTAATGGATGCTTAGCCCAAGGCGGAACTCCATTTTCTGACCACCATTCGTTTGTCCCTCCACTACCCATCCCCAGCTGCCTTCAACTGCAAACTGGTAAGGGGTGGATTAAAGTGCGTATTTGTATTATATTCCTTCGGAACTGGGCCTTAGGGGTGGATTTAAGTGAACTGTGACGCTAGATTCAACAAGAGCAGTAGACTGAGGGCTTTCGCACCTGCTGCATATTCTTTATTGATAGAGGTGTAATGTGGGCTATGCTAGATCCAAACTAGGCCTTAGGGGTGGATTAAGGTGAATTGCGACGCTGGATTTTACAAGAGAAGATGGAGGGCTTTCGCACCCGTTGCATATTCTTTAAACGTGTAATGTGAGCTATGCCGGACCCACTTTGCAGGCTGCTTTTATTGTAGCAGGCTGTGCCTGCCTGACCCAGAACCCTCAAAAGGAAAGCCCAGCATTATCCACTACACGAGCCCAAACAAGCCCGTGTTGGATTGGGCCAAGCTGTGGGCAGCAGGATTTTTTTTAGAAATATTAAAAAAATAATGAAAAAGGTTGAAATAAATTAATAAGATAGACAATAAATTGAAAAAAAATCTTAAAATTTTAGTATATATTATATAAAATAATAAAATTAAAAAGAATTAGAATAAAATGGTACAACTCTAGTCAATGATATCGAAGCTAGAGCAACTTGACTCGGATGCATTTGAAGCCTTATGCATTGCTAGCATGTTGCATCAATTCCCCATTACTTATGGCTTGAGCTTTTTCTTGGAGCTATTAGGCTTTATTTCTCCTCCGTTCTAGTTGAGTTTGAATCGATTTGGGACTTTGTAGAATCTGTTTCAAATCAATGTTTTTGAATCGTTGTTGATTCGGACAGTTGGATTGTTTGGATCGGAAACCGTTCAGGTGATCGATTTCGTTTTATTAAAATCTGGCATTTGGTCAAAAACCATTGAATTAGTCAATGAACCGTTGACTCAGACAGTTTGACCAGTAAATCGTTCAACCCAGAGAATGGTTTGCTGCTCAGATCTCAGATATGAGAAATCTCAAATATGAGGAGTCTCTGAGATTGAAAAATCTCAGATATGAGAAATCTCTGAGATTGAGAAATCTTAGATCTGTCTTTTTCACACGAGAAGGTGAGATCTAAGATTGATAATGCCACCGTTGTAGTTCACCATCGCCGTCGCCGCTACAAGTCTGCAAGTCCTCATCTTCTTCTTCTTTAAGTTCAGTCGATAATTTTCTTTCAAGTTTCAACCCTTATTTTCTCTTATATAGTATGCATCTTACCCTAATATTACAATCTAATGGATAAGATGGTCAAACCGTTTGACCCGAACTGTCGAACCGCTGACCTAAAAACCGGTGGCTAGAACAATTTTGTTTCCAGGGTCAGTTTTTAAAACCTTACTTCAAACTGATAATAATGACTAGAACTGATTCATCGGTACGGATCCTGAAACTATAACCGAGTAACTGACCCAATCAAGTTCAGGTCCATCGAATTCATCGGGTCGGACCCACCCATTAACAACCAAATGAAACGATAGATTGGTTATGGTTGGCTAATAAAAAGGCCTCTCAAGCTCTTTTTGTCTTTGAGTAGCCCTTTTATATTTGTTCGGAGAACGGGGAACCGGGGAAGGGTCTCTTTCCCTTTCATATAAAAAAGAAAAATTATTGACGGTTCAACTGGGCCTTACATTGCCAGAAAACAAACATTTCGCGATTTCGAATTCATAAACCGCCCCAAAAGACTCGGGATCTGCTACTAATGTTCTGTACCCACATCCATACTCACAGAGCATCACTAATAGTAATATGCATTGGGAACATCTCTCCAACCCCAGGGATTGTCATGTCACGTGGGTAGAGATGTGGGAACATCTTGTGAGTATCAGATTCGAGCTCGCCCAGACGGCTTCGGGAACTGGAAGTACGTAAGTTACCGCCAAGCAGCCAGTTACTGATGACTCATTGGTTCGTCCAAACTATGCCCCACTGGATTAACGGCAGTGATTTTTTCAGTAAGAACGGCAACAATTGCTGACTCATTCTCTTTGATGCACCAGATCAACAGTCTTGACCAAAGGTGGTCCCACCAAATCTACATAGACCTGTAAAGAGTAACTGAGTAAGACAGAGCACAGCAGCAAACAAACTTAGCACGCGGTGAAATGTAGAATACGGAATTGATCGGGGAATTCCAGGGCGACGCTCAGGTGCTAGAAGCCAAGCAAGGGCGAGAACAACGTAAAAAACCGGAGGTTGTTTTGGCAATTTCGGAACAATAGTTCGTTGTTATTTCGGGACTTTCTCCCAGACGCGCCATTCGTGCGCGTCGTGATAGAATTCCACAAATTGAATTCCATTGGTCTTCGCGCCAAAACCATTGAATTCCAAGACGCACTTATTTCTCTCCGTGAATTCCTCTTTTCTTTATTTAACGTTAAAGAATCCTGTAATTGTTCTTTCTTCGTGAACATTGCTGCAGTTCTTCTCAGATCCCAAAATAGAATAAGAGGAGAAAAGGAGGAATACTAGGTTCCAGTTTCTAGGGTTTTATTCTTTTTGCTTATTCGACTGTTTCTGTCATGGCTGCCCTGGAAATGGCGGGCATTCCTTCAATTTCAGAGACGACGTGCGGTTCTCTCCTCCAGAAATTGCAGGTCTTCAATGGACTCTCTCTCTCTATCCCTCTTTCTTGGTTTTGTTACAATGGTGATGATTTGATGAATTGACATGTAATTCGTAGTTTCTTATCCACTTCGACTGATCTAGATGCTATTTCTTGGATAATTTTGGTCTGTAGTAAATACACTCTCTCTTCTAATTTTGCTTGGTTTGTAGTAAATACAATTTCGTTTGAATTTTTGGCTGTATTTAGTATAATTCAGTTTCGGCCTCTGCAAATGTCTGCTACTGTGATGCTTACTGCCTTCCTCTTGCAAATGGCCTTTTTCTTCTTTTTAATTTTTTATTATTTTGTTTTAGTAATACCTTTATTATGATGAGGAAGTGCAGTGACTAATTCATCGATTTCTTGTCTCTTTTTTCCCTAAATTCTGTATTACTTAGTCTCTTTTATCTTTGCCATAATTATGAATTGTTTGTTGGATGATCAGGAAATTTGGGACGAAATTGGAGAAAGCGATAGTGACAGGGACAGAATGCTTCTGCAACTTGAACAAGAATGCCTTGATGTATACAGGAGGAAGGTAGATAAAGCTAGCAAGTATAAGGCTGACTTGCAACAGACATTGGCCGAGGCCGAAGGTGAAGTTGCCAGCCTCATTTCTGCCCTTGGAGAAAGGGCTGCCTTTTCAGGAGTCAGTATTCTTGGTCACTAATCCTTGATTCTGTCGTGTGAACTCTAGTTGATTGGGATGCTGTAATTGACATAGCTCCCCTTTTTTATAGTCTGAGAGGGAAAAGTGCCCTTTGAAGCAGCAGATATCCACAGTAAAACCTCTGCTGGAGGACTTGAGGAAGAAGAAAGAAGACAGGGTAAAGGAGTTTTGGGACGTCCAGTCACAGATTGTTCAGATATGTGCGGAAATAGCAGGCAACATCCATCTCAGTAAGTCTGCTGACCCCCAAGTAGATGAGCGGGACTTGACAGTGAAAAAGCTGGAAGATCTGAAGTCACACCACCAGGAGCTTCAGAAAGAAAAGGTTTTGATTTGGAGTTTTCTAATAACAATTGAACTGTCAGATGAATTTAAGGCTTACTGTTTTTACCATTTTATTTGCAGAGTCTCCGATTAGAGAAGGTTAACAGTCATGTTAACTCTATTCGTGAATTGTCAGCCATAATGTCAATTGATTTCATTAAGACAGTGAATGAGGTTCATCCGAGCTTGGGTGGTCCTGCAAATGGCCAACTCCAGAGCATTAGTAACGATACCCTTGCTAGGTTGACTGCAACAGTTAATTCGCTGATGCAAGAGAAACAGAAACGACTACAAAAGGTGGTAGAGAAATTAGTTGTCTTTGTTCTCCACTTTGTGTTTACTTCATTTGCTCCCTTGTTCTCCACTTTGTGTTATTTAGTTATTGATGATTGGGCTGCTTGTTTGTATAATACACCATGATCAACTTTATTAGAAATTTAAGCTAAAACAATATTACCTAGTCTTAACTTGAGGATCCATGAAAGCATTTGAAAAAAGTGCCATGCCAATATTTATATTTAACTTGTTTGTTTGATTTCCTCTTGTCATTTAATTGTGTTTGTACATATATCGCATGTTCAAAACATTCCTATTCATGGTCTATATTTGTATAATAACTTCATGTTTTTGGGAGATGGTGAGTCAACAAACCACCTAATTTTTGGAATTTCTTCCTTAATATTTTGGGAATGATTTTGATGACTCTACTAGAAATAACAGTTGTTTTTTTTAATGCACCAATGGAGACAATGTGATTCTGTCCCAAGGGGACAGATCTTTTGGAAAAAGGGTGATGTCTCATGTTGTCATGTGGGTGTGTTTGTCATGGTTGTCTTGCTTTTGTATAAATATTAGATTAGGTTGGAAGGAGGGAGATCTCTTTTGTAGAGAAAGAGAAATTGAGAGAAATAGGGTACTCTTTGTAAAAGAGTGATCTTTCCCTGTAAGGGTTCTTTGGGTTTGATAAAGAAAAGGGAGAATGGGTATACTAGGGTTAAGGATTGGTTTGGGCTGTAAACCATAAGAAACCATGTATTACTTCTCATCCTTTTTAACGTGTAAGTCTCCCCTGTGAACCTAGGCAAAAGGCTGAGTGACATAAATTGTTCACTACTCTTGTATTCCTTTTTTTGGATTCATTTGTATGCATTTACATTTTACCCATAGGTAAAATTTTTTCTACCTGCAAGGAGGTTGGGTTTACAAGATTTACCTACAAGTGGATACATAGGTAAATCACAAGTCACAAGATTTACCTATGGTTGTTCCTATGCCTAAAAAAAAGTGATCTTAAGGCTTTTGATTGCACATAACAATGTAGTATTAGAGTTTTGGCTTGGAAGCATGAAGTTTTTTGTTGCCACTGATGCCAAGTTGTTAAGTAACATATTAATAATCTGGTGCCATTAGGATGTACATTTATTTAGATTTTGGTTTCAGGTGGAGTTGATTGATCTTCAAGCAAAGAAAGGATTGTTAAGAGAAACACTACAACTATAGTGTAACTGTTTCAACGGGTAAATCAGTTTAAATAGACTTAATTTGGTTTTAATGGATACAAAGATGAGTTCTCAATTTATGGTTGAGATGTTCGACAGAAAAAGGAGTTTTACCCTATATTGAAGGAGGGTGAAGGGCATCTTAGTTCAAAAAATCCTGGAAAGATTGTTGAAAAGAAAGGATGGTAAATTGGACAAGATGAAGGATGATGATTGGGAAGATATTGGGTCAAAGTGTGTGAACACCATACGGTTCTTTCTGATAATGTTATGGATGAAGGTTTTGTACTGGACTTTGGGAAAAGCTAGAAAAACTCCATTCCTGGGGAGTTTAATCATGAATTTGTATATGAAATTGAAGTTATGTGAGCTGAAGTTATTGTGTTTCTCTTATTTAATGAGATTGGGAGAAAGTTCAAGTATGGGTATGGCAGGATTTTGCAATGGTTATGTTGAGAATGAATTGTAAAGGAAGGTCAATTTGATAGGGGATTTGAGTGTTGCTAGCCTAGTGGATCCTGAGTCAGAGAAAATGGCAAGGTATAGTGTTATAGATCTAAGGAGTTTGGCTACCAGAAGAGAGACTATTTTGTATGTCTTGACAAGAAAAAAAATGAGGATGAATCTAATAGTGTGGGGGTTACATCACAGGATAATTGAAATATGTTAGTCTCCAAAGGTATGTGTACTACTTCTCTAAATGAATGAATTATAGATTCTGGTTGTTTTAGGAAAAAAATGTTATATTCTAAGAGAAGAAGAGAGGTGTTATTGCCGTAGGTGATAGGTCTATTTGTGACATTATGGGTGTTAGAATGCTAAAGATCAAAATGTTTGATAGAGTGGTTTCATGGTTTGTAGTTTGTGTGGTGTGGCGTTGTATGTCCCAGGATGTGTAAAAACCTAATATCATTTAATTGCTTAGGCTCCAAAGGTTGTAGGTCTTAACAGTAGGTTAAATCATGTAAATCACGCGTGGCTGTTAGGGGTGATCTGAATTCGATTTATTTATAATTGGATCAAATATGGATCCACCTATATCCAACAAACTCTGATTTGATTCGATGCTCAGATGTACTAAAACTTATATTGTATCTATTGGTAAAGGTGGTACAAATGTTTTGATTTTACTAAATTGTCATATGTTCAAAGTTTTGTACAAGTTATTTTCAGTTCAATTTGTTCATGAAATACTATACAAAGTCATTCTTATTTTATTTTATTTTATATTTTTGATCAGTAACAATAAAATTTTATTAACTCAACACAGTTACAACATTCCTGCCAGCCCATTAACACAGTTGGCTCACACCCAGCCCAGAGAACAGAGCCAATGTATAGCCATTTTTAGTTTATTTTATTTATAATATGCAATATTTTGAGCATTTTTAGTTTAATTTATTAATATGTTTCAATATCTGCTTGTAATCTGAATTCGATTTGAATCCTTAATAAATCCGATGAATAAAATCCAATTTGAATTTGAATATAAATGAACCTAATTTGGATCTTCCTATATCTCACCTGATTAAATCCGTTTGCATATAGTAAGGAACTTCCTAGTTTAAATTGCCTTGAATTTCTTATGGTTTAATACATATAGTTATATTTCTTTGAAGAGATGTCCGGTTTTAGCATAAATGTTATGCCTTTAACTCTCATGTCCATCGGTAAATGTAGATGTTAAAAGTAGGGCTACAACTTGGATGGGCCCAGGTAAGGCTTTTCCTAAAATTTGAATGATCCTGGCCTGAAGCTCGAGTCCAAAGTAGTGTAAAATGTCAACTCGGCCCAACCCAAGTTGCACCTCCGGTTAAAACTACCGAATTTGTGTGCTGATATAATAGAAGTGTGCCAAGCAAGAAAATATGCATTATTGAGGGCTTTTGTTTACATTGTAGCTTCAAGATCTTGGGAGTACACTCATAGAGTTATGGAACCTCATGGATACACCTACCGTTGAGCAAAAAAGATTTGATCATGTTACCTGCCTGATTTCTGCATCTGTGAATGAGGTCGCAATGCAAGGAAGCCTTGCCATGAACATCATTGAGCAGGTGAAACTTCTTGGTTCTTCCTGAAAATTTTGTAGAGCAGAAAATGTTGCCTGTATCTTTTTAATCTTTTTTCCTTTCTTTTTTATTTCCTGGAATGATTTCCCTTTTGTTCATTATTGCCAGGCTGAAGGTGAAGTGGAACAACTGAATCTTCTGAAAGCCAGTAAGATGAAGGAACTTGTCTTGAAGAAGCAACACGAACTTGAACAAATCTACAAGGCAGTCCATATGGATGTAGATAGTGATACAGCACGGCAAATTCTCATCAGTTTTATAGATTCTGGTTTACTCTATACATCCTCACACCAAGTTTACTATTTTTTTCTGTTTTATAATTTTCAAGGCATTTAAATTGTATTTTGCTTTTACCATTAAGCTTTACTTAGATTTAGTTCTGGATGCTGATAACCTTAAATACTTCACTGATTTTAGTATCTTCTCTGGTTCATATCTACTCAAATTAGTGTCTCACTCTCTTTGCCTCTTCTCCCCTTTCAGCTTTCTTTTCTATCTATCCGTTCCTCCACATGGATGTAATATTGCCTTCCTTGTTTTTTTATTTTCTTTGTACTGTTTCCTTAGTTGTTTCTTCTTCCAGTTTTATAAATTAATGAGTTAAATCTTAAATTTCTTTCCACTGGAGGAGTCTATTTTCTATTTCTCTGGTAAAATAATTGTTACAGAATAAAAACCTATTAAGCTTTTAGGTTGAATGGTTCCTTCACATGGTATCAGAGCCTGTTTGACCAAGTAGTCTAGTGTTTGATCCTTGTCGCCCCTATTATAATTAATTAAATTTCAGCACAAGATATGGGTGGGCCCGTGCCTGTCCACGCTTCAAGCCCAATAGGTTTTCGCGGGGGGTGGGATGTTAGAGAATAAAAACCTATTCAGTGGCCTCATCTAACAGCTTAAGCTTTTAGGTTGAATGGTTCCTTAAAATTTCCTTGACAATAGCTTTAAATGAAAATTGACATGATGGAATATCTCTGCTTTAAAGAGAATCTATTTGCATTTTATTATTTTTTATTCTTCCTTGGAGCCTGCACCCTACATGATTTTCTTTTACATATGATGTTTCCTGAAATTGGAATTTTGCATTTTAGATTTGGTATTGTTGTGAACCACACAATTTAGAATTGCTAATGTGAAAATTTGCTAGACAATTTCAGTAAACTGTGCTGTTTCTAAATGGTATCACAGGGAATATTGATCTGTCTGAACTGCTTTCTAGCATGGATGATCAGATAGCGAAGGCTAAGGAGCAAGCTTTAAGTAGAAAAGAAATTTTGGACAAAGTGGAGAAATGGAAATTTGCATCCGAGGAGGAAAGCTGGCTTGATGACTATGAAAGAGTAAGCTATGATGTTAAATGTTGAACTATGGGTGGTTGATGCTGGTAATTTTAACATACTGCTACAGTTACTTTTGATCTGGGAGACTGGGACCAGAGATCCAATTCTCCTTTGGTTGTTAAAATATCAATATATGCTTTCATATTTTCTTCTTTTACAATAGACAAATGGGTTATGCACTTATGTTTTTCAAACTAGGAAGTGATCAAACCAAAACATGAAAAATCAAAATCTTTTCCATCATTTTTTACTTGGTTTTGTCTCTAGGGTTCATTTTCATATTAATCTCACTTTAGATGACCCAACAGTTTTCACTTTCTGGGTAGTTCCATTTCAAGTAGAATTCTGATTCTATTAGGTGGTAACTAAATTGTATTTCAAAGCGGTACATTTGAGATGAAATTAGTTAATAAATTTGTCTGATATAATAAAATTGGTCGAATGCTATGTTTGCTGTAGTTAAGCATTTGAAGTCCGCATCCTTGATTTTTTTTTTCTTGTTACTGAACTCAGTGGTATTTTGCTATTAACTTATTATTCAATAAAATGAAGGCACAATTATATTTGGTGGAATTTCAATATTATTCCTCTTCCATCAAAATGATTCTGGGCATTCTACTGCATTCTACTGTTTCTTATATTTAGATTATTAATTGTGATTTTATATATGATTGAACAAGCACTTATATTTGATTTTGTAGGATCAAAATCGTTATAGTGCTGGAAGAGGAGCACACATAAATCTGAAACGTGCAGAGAAAGCACGGATACTGGTCGGCAAAATACCATGTGAGGCCTATAATCCTGATTTGACTGGATAAATATGCTTGTTTTGCTGGAGTTACTAATTAGATGGTCTTTTCCATGGTAGATTAGTATTTGTCCACACTTATGCAAGGAATATATGAGACTGGTCTTAGTAATATTGCAACGGGGTCTTGGTTCTCACAAGGGGTGTGGGTGGAATGAGAAAGGAGATTGGCTGGTAGTGGGCTATAACTTTGGCAAGATAAGGAGAATGATATCAATATTGGAGATAAATCTCACCTGCGGTCCAATAGGAATGGTCATAACTCCTACAAGATTCATCATAATAGTTATCTGTTTTCTTGTTGTATATATAGATTGAGAAAAGATTACTTTCATTGCAAAAAGGAAAAAGAGGGGGGGGGGGGGGGTGCACAGCAACAAAACAAAAAGCACCACACAAGACATTTTTGAGCAGCTTATAACTTATATTTATCAGTTTGTTATATGCAGCTAGTCATTTTTAAGCAGCTTGTTGTAACATTTGTAACTTCGTACTCCATATGCAGAATAACAGATGCATGAGATTGAATTCATCATATCTGAAACCAGACCTTGATATTTTCATTGTGTTAAACTGTATGAATCTAAAAACAAACTGTGATTATGTTAACTCATTTGAAGAGACCTAGCAGAAGAAAATGGAAGAGAACAAAAACACAAGGAACATGGGATAGTGAAACTAGGGCTTCTCTTAAAAAATTTCCTTTAAAAGTGGTTATTTTGGGCTGGGTTGTTATAACCCAGACCTGATTTGGACCAGACACATGGCCTTTGGGGCAAGAAAATAGGGCTGCAACTTGTTGCCTGAATCCAACCCAATGATTTAAAGGGCGCTCAGGCGAGGCACCTTTTAAGGAATGTGCCTCGGCAGCTTCACCTAGGCCCTAGGCACAGCATTTTCAAAAGGCGTGTGCCTTGTGCTTCAGCCCTCGAGTCAAGCCAAAACAAGTCCATGTTAGGGTCTTAAATTCTTGGTCCTTCCACAAGCCCAAAGCATGGTGAAGGCTTTCTTTCATATGCTACATGGGAATATATCATCATCATCCATGATTCCATGCCTTATCCCAAGTTCCCAACTATATGGGATTTTTTGTTCCTCCATTTCTTTACTGTTTATGACAGAACTTTCTGAAGTTTCATAAATGATTTATATAAAAAACTTTGACATGCAGCCCTTGTGGAGAATTTGACTGCAAAGGTAAATGCTTGGGAACAAGAGATGGGAATCCCGTTTTTGTATGACAAGGTGTGAAATCATCCAACATTTTGTGTTTTGTCATTAAAGTTGAAAGTTCATTTTGTTACTTCGAACATTAAGAATCAAAGTACTTGTACTTTGAAGATTGATTCTTCTCTTTATCCAAATTTCAGGTGCCCTTGTTACAGACACTGGAGGAATATATTGTACTTCGGCAGGAGAGAGAAGAGGGGAAACGCAGATCTCGGGTGTGTATACATATCCCCCCAACCTCCCCCCGTTTTTTTTTCAGTAATTATGTTGACTTTTTGAGTCAATTTGCCAGGAAGAAAGCCAGATAGTCAAATTTAACCATTGTCAGAAGTTAATCATGTCATGTGCTTGTGCTTAATTTATTTACTATCTATAAGCTGAGTACATACACTTGGCATATACACAAAGGTTACGTGTTCCTTTTATGCGTCCCAATCAACCCAACCAAGTCGTAGGAGACAATACAATCTATTTGATTCCTTTGTAGTACAAGATATAAAAAAAGAGGGTCAAAGTGCACATGCACTGTCCAGTGGTTTGATTGCTTGTCTTCCATTTCCATCCACTGTGTTGTTATGTATCTGGATGGTTATATACCTACTGTATCAATGACTAAGTGCATCCATATGTTGTGCTTCATTGAGGATGAGTTAATTTGTAGTAGTCATGCATAACGCTCGCTAGCCAAATCCGCATAGTTAAAGAAAATAAAAAGGCTCATGCATATGACATCTGATATTAACAGGAGCAGAAACGATTGCAAGAGCAGCTTGCAGCAGAACAGGAGGCACTGTTTGGGTCAAAACCAAGCCCAATGAGGCCACCTACGCTTAAGAAGCCATTGGGTCAGAGCACCAATTCAAACATAATGGGTGGAACTCCAACAGGGCGGCGTGCGGTGACTCCATTGTCCAAGACTGCAATCTTAGCAGGGAAGGAAAGAAGAGAAAGTGGCAAGGTTGCTGCTGTAATACCTCTGAACTATGTTTCTCTTCCAAAGGATGATTCAAGCTCTCGCGGTGCTTCAGTTGTTCTATCTCCTTAAATACTATCTGTCTTTGTAGGGACAATATTGTTAAAAGCTGAACACTTTGTTGATGTTCAATTCTTCTATTTTTCCATTGTCATATATCAATTTCCTGTTCTTCTTCTTATTTTTCGTCTTTTTACCTAGTGTTCCATGGGTATAAAAATGAATTCTAGTTTAAGGTTTTGGTATGTTATTGTAGACGTTGATTTCTTTCTTTGGTTCTTCCTTAACATTTTGAAATTGGAAGAAATGTTTGGTAGTGAACTCAGTTTGGGTTCAAACTTCAAACTATTTGATCATGTTTTTAAAGCTGGAATATTTGTAGGGATGCAAATGGGTCGGATCAACTTGAATCTGGGTATATCCGAATCCGACCCGACAATATAAATCTGAGATCCGATCCGATTGGATCTCACATGTAGCCATTCGAATTCAAATCTGTTAAGTATATTGGATATCTGAATCTGATCCTATCCGATCTGATTTCATTTTTGAAAAATTTAATAAAGTATTAAAAAGAAAATAATAATAATTTATATAAAGAAAAATAAAAAATACAAGTACTTTTTTCAATTATTTTCACCATACATATTAATAAAGACATGTTTTTTTAATAAAAAATTTACAAAAATACAATATAAATATATATTACAAAAATACAATCACGGTTCAAAATATAGATATGCCTGATATGTTGGTAAGGGCGTATCGGGTGTTTCGATACTTGTTATTTTACTTTTTTTTTATTCTTTTTCAAAACTGGTTCAGGGGAGACGGTCTAGGACCCCTCCATCCCTAGAATCGGTTAGATCCTTGATACACACCCACTGTAGGGGCGTATCGGAAGGGTCTCGGAATGATACGTATCAGTTGATACATAATGATACTTTGGACGTTGAATACATACATACATATATATATATACATACATATATATAGGTTGGATTGGATCGAATAAAGGGGTGATCTAAATCTGTTCCAATTTTCAACTGGACCACATTATCGGATTTGAAAATCTGACAAGGGTTATCTGAATCCAACGAAAATAGAATTTGGATTGGACTAGATCATGATCCGACCCATTTGTACCATGAAATTTATTTGAAGGACATCACTGATAGGATTTGCTTATGCTTAGGCATGAATTTGGGATTGACACTATTACTAATCCAAAATTAGGGATATTCACGGGTCGGGTAGGGTCGGTTTATTGCTGTTTTTCCAACCGACCCGACCTGGTTGGGTTGCTTGAAAATGAAACCGAAACCGACCCTGTGTTAGGCAAAACTAACCTGGTCGGTCTGAGTCGGTTTGGATCGGTTTGAGTGCTTGAGTTGAGGGGCTAAGGGAGTAAGGGCGGACCAAGTTAGAAGTTATCAAGAAAAGAGAGTCAAATTGTGTTAGAAAAAGAAGACTGAAATTTGGAATTTTTAAGAAGGCTTCTAATCTAAGTAAAAAAGACACCTAATTGTAATTACCTATTTGGTATAAAGGACCTTAGAGAATAGGATCCTTTCTTTAAACCTTCCAAAAAAAATGTAAGAAGCTATTAATGACATTAATGGCATTCCATGTCTTGCAATCCGTTAATGGCATTTCTAAACTAGAAAGTATAAACTATAAGTAACTATAAGTAATTAGAAAGTAAAAACTAAGTTATGTACTAACTACTAAGTACTAACTAGGAACTAAGTTGGTTCGGGTTGGTTTAGTTTCGGTTTTCATGTGTAGAAACTGAAACCGAACTGACCCATCGGTTTATGCTTTTTAGTAACCCGAAACCGACTGATGCTAAAGAAAACCTGGCCGACTCGGATTGGGTCAGACCGGGTTGGTCGGTTTGGGTCTTCTTATGAACAGCCCTATATAAAATGTGACCTGTGCAACATGCTTAGAACTGAATCCCAGCCTGGTCATAGTTTGGGTAATTGGGTTTGGTGTGTATAGACTGAGGTTGTGGGACTAGGAGGTTGTGACTACGTGTCATGCTAAGTTGCTAATTTGCTATGTCTTCAGTTTAAATGAACTTCAAACGGGATGGAAATTTCTCCATCCCCTCCCATGGGTAAAATCATTTTCATCCCTGTCTCATTTATGACACATTTCTGTGGGATCAGGGAAATAGAGAAAATTGCCATCTCTCGGGTTTGACTATGATATGGAAAAAATATGATATATGAAAATTTTCTGATCAATCAATTGGAATCATAAACATGGTAGCCAATCAGGTGTTATTTATCAAAATTCATGGGTGGGTTTTGATTGGTCAAAACTCTTCCCATACCATATCTTTTCCACATCATAGATTTTCCCCCATCTCTAATGATGATTCTAAAGCTCAGTTTGGAAAGAGTATAAATACAAATATGTAAAGTGCAAAACCTTATATTTTATATTATTTTATATATATATTTGTAGTGTACATATTTGTATTATACTCTTTCCAAACTGAGTTTAAGGTTTGGTTTGAAAAGAATACAAATAGGAATCTCTCTCTCTCTCTCTCTCTCTCTCTCTCTCTCTCTCTTTCTATATATATATATATATATTAAAACAAAGTGGTCAAGAAATTTTCTCCTTTTTTTGAATTTTTATTTTTCTTATTCTATGTTATTTTCAAGACAACCAATGAGATGCACTTTCCTAATAACCTAAATAATATCTTCTCCTAAAATTTCTCCTAAACTATCTCCACCACTATCCCCTACTTTCTTCAAAATTATCTCTAATTCCTATTTATCTTATAAATTATCTCTAATTCCTATTTATCTCCAAAGTTATCTCTAATTTAGTAGAGAATTTCTCTCCTAAATTATCTCTAATTCTTATTTATCCTCTCCCCTACTTTTTATCTATATCTATCTAAAGAAAGTTTAGATTAAAAAATTTAAGAATTATTTAAATATTCTAACAAAATTATAATAACTTTAAAATATTTATTAAAAACACAAAAAATAATTTTATACTTTTACAAAATATATCACGAAATTATGTACTAACAATTTAAATTATGTTTTTCCGGACTAACAATTTAAATTTTTTAAATATTTAATAATATGTAATAGCTTTAAATAAATAAAATTCAAATAACAAAATATTTTAAATATTTTATAGATTATTTAAATATTTAAATAATTAAATATTTATCATAACTAGATTTTGAATAGTTAAAATAACAAAATTATGTAATAAATTTAAAAAAAATGTTCAAAGTAGAAAAATATTTATAACATAATATTGAAATTAATAATAATTTAACATATTACAAATTAAAAATGAAATACTGTAATAATAGTATAAATTATGATTTTATGGATAATTAAATTCAATAGATAATTCATATTTTAAAATTTAAATATTTTACATATTATTTAAGTACTTAAATAAATATATATTTTATAATATTTTTACATAATATTGTAAATAACTAATTTCACTTATATCAAGTAATAATTCGAGAAAGTAGCTTTCAAAAAATATTATTTATTTATAATAATTTGAAACTCTTAATTTGTATTTATTATATAATTATATATACCAAAATTAATATTTATTGTATTTCAGTAATTATTTTTTGTTTTGCTACTTAGTAGAAAACTTTTAAGAATTATTGGAGATTAAACTACTATTGTTGAAAATTTTAAATTTAATTTACTGTAATTATTGTATTTATTATATTTTTGTTATAACTTATTGATTAATTTTTATTACAGATTATACTATTTATTGACTAAATTAATATATTTTTAGTACTTATTGTATTTTTATAATTATTGTAATTATTGTATTTTTTCGTTCTAAATGTATTTTCAATAATTATGTATTTTTGCTATAAATTTTCAATAATTATTAGAGACTAAACTATTCTTATTTATCAGAGATGAGACTATTAATTTAGTTGAAATTATGATTATTCATGAGTTGGTTCAGTTCGGTTGTAGGCTATTTGGCCAACCAAATTGACTTGGTCAGGTTGGGGAGTTAGTCAGCTGAAATTGATTGACCTTTTGTGAAATCCGACCCACTCAATTTGTATCGGTTTGGGTTGAGTTTTTGGTTTGGTGTGTTGGTTCAAAAGATTTAAAGTTAAAACTTAAATTTAATTTTAAAAATTATAATGCAATTATTAAAAAATAAATTTAAAAATTAGATTTATGATATAAAACATTTTAGGCTAAGAAATATGGGAAATTTTACACTTTTCCATATTAAAAATTATATTTAAAATAATATATATATATATCTCCATGATTAGGTCATTTGATTTTGTTCAGTTTACAAATGGCCAAAGTGAAACTGATCCAACTTGGTCGAATTGGGAAATTTTTTAACCAAAGCCGACCTAAAATACTAGAAAACCGAACAACTCAAGTTGAGTTTATCGGGTTGGTCGGTTTCATCAGTTTGATGAATAAACCTAACTAAAATTAATTATTGTTATTTTTGTATTATAAAAAATTTATTAAAAGTAGTATATAAAATATGAATAATTATTAATTATTTAAAAATTTGAAAATATAAAACAATTGTATACTCTTATGTGTTTCTATTAGGGTCATTTACTAGAACACACCTTTAGGGATGGCAATTTTCCCCATCCTCGACGGGGACCCGATTTCCCCGACCTGATGGGGCCGGGCATGGGGATTGTTTTGGTGGGGCTGGGGTGGGGACGAGGATTAATAGGAATCCCTAGTCGGGGTCAGGGATGGGGATTGAGGTCCTCGCCCCGCCTCGACCCCGATTATATATATATATATTAAATGTTATTTATATTAAGTATACTATTATATTGTTTATGCTATATATATCAAAACATATTTAAAACATTATTTATAATTTAAAATTTTTATTTATTTTAAAAAATACTATTATCTAAAAACATTTTGGGGATTTGGGATGGGGGTTACTTTTAGAATCGGGGTCGGGGACGGGGAATATGATCCCCGCCCCGAACCCGCCTCGTTGTCATTCCTACACACCTTATAGTTTTACATATTTACTTAAACCTACCTTATAGTTTTCATTTTACTAAAACATCCCATATATTTTACAATTTATTTACTTAATCAATCTTTCATTAAGGAGTGTTTGTTTTGCCATTAGACCCATGATTTTTTATTCCAAAAATACCCTTAACACTTTTTTGTATAGAAAACAAAATCGACCAAATATAGCCAATAGAGTGGTTGCCCATGTCTTATTAAGGGCAAAAATAGTATTTTCATTTTTATTTTCTTTTGATTAAATTTATTTAAATGAACATTAGGGTCAACACTATCATTTTCCACTGTCATCTAATGGAAGATTGATTAAATCCATTGCAAATTATAAGTGGTGTTTTAGTAAAATGTTAATTATAAGGAAGATTTTAATAAATCCATGAAACTATAAAAGGTATTTCAGTAAATAACTATTATTTAACTTTCGCTTAATAAATCTCATGCATTGTACGAATCCCCGCTAATATATAGAAATATAGAATACAAATACATACAAAATAATACAAAGTACAAGATTTTGCATTCTATATATTTATATTTGTACTTCTGAGCCTAAGAAAATTGGTATTCAAAACCATCCTCCTTGTCAAGTGTTTTAATGAACCAACTGGTATGTAGAATGTTCCTCACCTCCTCCACGGCTCCACCTGATCAGATGCTTGAAATTAACAATGTTAACAGATCGCGTTTTTTGTTTTCAAGTTTGGTAGATAATCAGATCCATGCAATAAACGGAAGTGCTTTTGTTTTGTATGCCTACTGTGTCCTGAGTCCACTCAATTTGTCAAAAATTTGGCACTGCCAAGAAAGACGTCCTTCTGTGTAGAGTCTAGTAAGCCGTCAACATCGAATTTCGATGTCTCAACTAACCAGTATTTTCTACAAAATTTCTTTCATAGTTTACACACAAAATCAGTTGGATCAAGCCATGGATTTAAAAAGAAATTGAAAGAGAGTAAATTCTACGGTATTTGGACGCTTTAGACAGATCCCAATCACGAATCACATGTCCATAATGTTATGCGTGCGTGGGTCCACCTGTAGCAGGTGTGGGACCCAGTTATAACAACACAATGTTCCAGATGTGTGGCAGATGGTGCATTTGTAAGGGGTATCTTCATCATTTCTGTCTAATAATTTATGGAAATTGTCTAAAATTTTCTTTTAAACTCATTATAACTTTTAAAAACATCCAAAAAACCCATAACTTCACAATTAAATAGACTAATAGGTGTTAATAGATTATTATTTTACCCTTTGTCATATTCGACCCATTTTTAATATTTCAGAAATACCCTTATTATTATTCAACCCAAAACCCAATTTTCTGCTTCCTTGGAATACTTTTTAAGTAGCATAATAACATCAAAACATCTCTCAACTAGTAGAAATAAGGAAGGCATTTGGGCATTTTAGTTATAAAAATATGTTTAACAAGATTGATTTGCCATTAAGGAGAAATTTGGTCATGAAAATTACATTTATGTTAACGTAAACAATTTCTGTGAATGAACACTAATGGTGCTAATGCTCTAATGGATTTGAAAAATAAAAAACTCACTGACACGAGATTATTAGACGTTTTAAAAAGTTATAATGAGTTTAAGAGAAATGAAGAAAAAAAAGTGTTAGAATCTTGGGTGAGATTTAGACAATTTACTAATAATTTAATTTAAGGGTCTTTCTCTTGAGTCCTTGTCCTTGCCCAAAGCCCAAGTTGATGAGGGCCTGGGTCTTTGCCCAGTTTCAGAGGAAGCTTCCTGCTTGCAGATAGAGACATAAAATCAACCTTGAAAACGCGTGGCACGCCAACCATTTCTAGACGCCCAACATTTATTGTCTTGTAAAGAAAAAGGACCACAGTTTGGCACTTTATTTTCATCAATGATTGGTGAGTTTTGGCATATAGATAGCTCATCTTCTATCCACACATAGACTTGGAGTTTGGCTCAAGCAGAGAGAAACAATGACTCTGCTACTGCTTAAGCGTGGCCTGCTCTTGGCTTTGCTTTTTCAGATTTTGATCATGTCTCACAGCCCAAGGCAGGTAGAATCCAGGCCACTTCCTGTCCAAGAGCAGCAGAGTAAGCATAGAAATGAACCCTTCTCCCTCTTTCTCTCTCTTGACTCTGTGGGTTAATTTAATTGGTTTCTTGTGATTGGATCAACAGGGTACTCGAAGATGTTTGCGCTGCTGGGCCTCATTTGTGAGTGTTGTGATGGTGTGGGTGGTGATTGCAGGAGTACCTGGGTCTCCTCTTGCTCTAAACTCCAGTGCCTTCCATGGAGATCACATTGATCATGTACATATATTTTTGCTTGAGTTCCTATGCTTTGTTTGTATATGTTTTGTTCATCTGAAAGGCAATGTTCTGTTTTCTTTTCCAGTCAAGAAAATCCTCTTCTGCAACAATATAGTTAAGCACAGAAACCACTCTTTGTTATGCTCCTTCCCAATTCCCAAATCGAAGTTCTTCCTCCATAGGTTCATCAGAGGAATAGAATCTGTGCCCTGAGGAATTGTTGTTACTGGAAGTGTGTAATGGCAAGAGATGGTGCTGCTAGTACTACAGACAGCAAGTGTGTAATAACACTATCCTTGTGTTTTAGCAAGGGAGCAACTCTATTTCCATGAAACCATACTTCAGAATTGAGTAATACCCCTCCTTCAGATAGGTGTTTGAAGCCAAGAAAAGAAAAAAGTTCAAAAAGGTTAGAGATGGTTGTTGGGAATCCTAGGGCTGTCAATGATCAGGGCCAACCTGGTAGACCTGAACAGACTAGCCCAATTCCTATTCCACATGGTTTTGATCTACATTTTGAGTATTTATTAACAGGGTCGATTTTGAGTCTCCATTTTGTCAGTAAACCAATGGGGGCTAGCCGTCCTACAAAGAACCCCCAATCTCTGGTGTAGGTGGGAGTCAATCCCAAAATCTCTGCTACAATAGTAAGGCTGTCAATGGATTGATTGGGTTGAATCCAAATCCAACCCAATTAAATTGGGTCTAATGTTAACTTCAAGGTTTAAAATATCAAATAATTATTGGCTTTTGAAACTCCGCCAGTGTGAACTTGCCAAAAGTCTCACTTATAAGTATCTATCCTGCTAGTATCAATTTGTATCAGGGATACTCAACTTTTATAGAGCAATGTGCAATTGCCACAAAAAGCATTACCGTTCAATAACTGATTAGATATTCAATTGGTACCAGAAAATAAAAATCTATTCAAGCATCTCACTTAACAGTTCAAATTTTTATCAGAGCCTGTTTTAGGGTTGTAAATAGATCAAATCGAATTCCGTAAGAGATATATCCGATTTGATTCGATAATAGTTTTTACTGATTTGAATCAGTTAATAATCTGATGGATTTTATAAAACCTGATCCGAATCCCATTCGATCCAATTATTAACTCTTAAGATTTTTTAGCTACATTATAAATGAAAATACTAAATACAAGAAGAGAGAGAGAGAGTTGCAACAACCTAGTAAAAGCCGAAACTTTGGAGTGGAAGATGGTTGTAATGAATGACTCTCTAAAGGCAGCGAAAGAGAGAGATGTCAAATACTCAGATGGGCTGGTTTCCACAGACCACAGCAGTGACAGTGAAAGAGGGCGATGCCGCCCGTGATGGAATAGCAGCAGAACCAGCAACCGCTCAGCTGCAGGCCCGCAGAGGATGAGAAGACAGAGTTTCAACCGCTCGGCGCTTGAAAATGTAGAACAGTGGCAACGTCGGCAGCCAGAAAGTCAGAGAGACGGAGACTAAAGGCACTGTCGCATTAGTACCAAAGAGGAGCTGAGGAAGGCTGTTAGCGTCGAACAACCGAAGATGAAGAGGAGTACTGAAGTCTAAAGAGATTCAATCCTGTTTGTTTGTGTTTAGATTAGAGATTTAGGGCTTTATGACTTATATAGCAGATCTAATCGGATCATGGTGGATCGGTATGGATCAGCTTTTCCGATCTGATCTGATTTATTGGGAGGAGGAGGAGTATCTAAATCCGCCTCTTAACGGGCATATTAGAGAATAAAAATCTATTCATGTTAATTAACACTGTTCACTGTTTTGTATATACATAAACATAGTCGCTAAGACTCAAACAAGACACCAAATTAGAAGAAAAAGCTCTACCGAACTATAATAATATCAAAATTTATTAAAATGACGTGATTTAAATATATCAACTTTCTGAACAGTAAAAACCCCCTCTTATTATGTCATCCTAAAAAAATTATCAAGTAAATTTGATTGGTTGAATATCCATTTTATTGTGATTGGATCATATACGATGTTTGGATTTGGATTTGGATTGGATTATTGGATGATTTAGGCCTTGATCCACAATTTGAGTTATCATTGCAATAGGGGTTTTGCTTAGTCTGGCGATGACCCAAATTGATATTTTGGATCAATTTAAGATGTCAAATGATCAGTTTATGGATCCATAAGATATTTTGGAGAGAGAGAGAGAGAGAGAGAGTCAGTGAGCCAGTCACCTGTGATCTGTGACTTGGAGAGAGAGAGAGAGAGAGAGAGAGAGAGAGAGAGTCCAGGTCTGTATATACTTGGTCTGAACCTGATCCATTGACACCCCCATTTCCTAGTTCTTAGTGATATGCCCCAGGAGTATAGTCCTGCATAGGATAGTCTCATACATGGATGATAAAGACGCAGAGTCTCTAGTTCATGGGATTCCAGGTCAGGTTCTTTAATGTAAGGAATCCCAAAATTTAGCCCATGTTCAACTTGCTAGGCTTTATAGGGAAAGCTCAAGCCTGCAACAAAGTTAAATGATAAACAAAACCAAACCTTACCAGCCCATGAGATTAAACTTAGCTTGTTAGTAGGTCGACATCGATATGTGGCTTTTCATAATTAAAGCAGTGGCCATGCTTCCAAAGAAAGGAATGAATCTTTGAAAAATGGCAATGAAGAAAGAAAATGGATTCATTAAAAACTTGGCAGTCTGCATCCAGTTGCACATTGGGAATATCTTTAAACACGAATTCATGGGAGATATTCTCAATTCGAGGCTTTATTTCCATGATTGTGGAGTTTTTGCTTGCAGGGAATACTATGGGTATTGGATTATCCGACATACCTGAGCCTGGTTAGCTGGATCTGGATCCAAAGACCCCCATGTTAGACATTTGCCATTCTTTTAAACTAATTTTTTTTGGGTACTTCCAAAGACCCCATGTTAGACATTCATTCACTTAAATTGAACCATCTGTGGGTTGTGAGATGAGTGAAGATGAAACAAGGGAAGACCATCATTACCCACTGACCAATGTTGGTCTCAGCTATTTGGGATCTTGGGAGGGATAGACCTAACCTTTGGCATTTTTTAACACAAAGTAGTTGCTCTCAGACTTGAATCTGTGCTATCACACTTGCTTGAGAGTAATTTTGTTGTACAAAAATTAAGAAGGTAATACTTATCTATTAGTCAAAGTCAGCTTTTTCATTAAAAATAATGGTGCGTGTAAATCACTTTTGCCATGGTCAGGGATGTTGATAGAAGGTATATATCTCTTTACTAATGGTGCGTGTAAATCACTTTCTAATGCACGCTGAGATGTGCATGTGGAACACGCTCTCTGGGGCACAGATGTGAATTCCTCTGAAAGGTTCACTTTTGCGTAGTCATTTGGGATTTTTCTAGGAAGATGACAAGGTTATGCCTCATCTTTTGAATTTTTTTGAATGTTGGATGAAATAGATTTAATATCCACCTTGATAAAAATGAGGTGGTGAAAAGGAAGAAGAAAAAAGGTGTAATGTACCTATTTAATGGAACTGATGGAAAGAGAATGTTAAGAAAGTGCAAGTACAATAACCTATTTCCTTGTATGACAAATCCTCAGGACTAAACTTATCTAGATCAAAGAACAGATTGAGCAACTATATATCTCTTAGATCATGGCAGCTTCTTTTCTCTTCAGTCATTTGGTGGGTCTAGGTCTGTAACTGCTTATGTCAAATTTGGGCCTAAACAAGATAAGTCCCATAGCCAACGAATAAAGGGTCCAGGTCTTGTGACATCCCTACTTCTAAAGGTGTCAATGGACCGGTGGTCCAATCCAAAATTAATTTGGACGGATTGAACAGACCAATAAGACATATCAGATTGAACCAGTCCAGTTCAAAATATTTATTAGATTGGAGTTGGACTGGATTAACCCAATATCTGGTCCATTAATATAACATATAAGATAAGAATATGGGTGTCAATAGACTGGATTTGGGTTGAAACCAACCTAAATCAAAACGAATTTGAACAGATTAAATGGTCCAGACATTGAATTGGACCGGTCCAAAATATTCATTGAATTGGATTAGACCTGGTCCATTTATAATAAGATTCACATTGGATTGGATCGGCTTAAACCAAATTCAGTCCAATTGACACCCCTACCTACTTCCTAGTTCTTAGTAATATGTCCTACGAGTGTTTACTCATCAATATCAAGCCTAGGGTCCTGCATGGCTAGTTTCATACTTGGGTTATGAAGGGATTTTAGGTCAGGTTCTTTAATGAAGGGAATCCCAAAATTTAGCCCACGTCAAGCTTGCTAGGCTTTACAGTGAAAGTTCAAGCACTACAACAAAGTTAATGGAAAACAAAAGCAAACCTTACTGGCCCATCAAATCAGATAAACTTGTTGGTGGCTGAAAAAGTGACAAAAGGGGTGTTTGGTAGATCTTTGAAAAGTAGAAAGGTTTTGCAAACAATTATGAAGTTTGAATTGCCAGTAGCACTTTTTTCTACTCTGAATGATGTAAAGCTGTTCGGTACTCTAATGCTAAACCTCTAAAATTTGCTTGTTTCATAGTTTTGTGCCTCTGAGGGAAGCTATTTGATATACCTAAATGTTGTTTACTAAATAAAATTGTTTATTTTTATTACTTTCATACATTTAACATTATCTACCAGAGCTACCAACTTGTCTCTTCATAGACATCCGATAAAAAATCTACCAAAATACCTACAACATGATATAATCTAAACTATAATGATATGTCTAAGTTATCCTATAGCACAAGAAAGCTAAAATATATTGTTTATTGTATGCATAAAGAATCCAAGTATCTCGTTTATATATATAAAGGGTTGGGCTCAGGATACCCTAGTTCTCAACCTAAGCCCAACCCAACTTAAGGTGGGGCTTATGTTTGTACCTCAATCCACAACTACATATTATGGAAGCAAGGAAACAAAGGAATTAGATAAAATTTTCAAGAATGCCCCAGAGATGAGATTTCATTTTGGATTTAGAATCTAGGACTTCATGATCAGTGATTACTAGCCATGTTGGCTTCAATGAAGGAATGGTGAGACAATGCTAATCAAGGATGGGTCTTAGGATGAGCTTATCTTCAAGGATTGAGCCCTTTTGTTGGCCTTATGACTTGGGTTGGGCTAAGTTGGCCTGGACTAGGTTCCAGTTGACCCAACCCATTGCATTCAAGACATCCAACCTTACACTCTCAATAGTTGGCCTGGACTAGGTTCCAGTTGCCCCCTAGTTTAAACCTAGAAACATAGTTCAATAAAAGAGAAGAACAATGGGCAATAACTCTTTGGGAAAATACGTTTGCAGAACTTCCTAAATAAAATTTCCATAGGGTATTAGTGGATCCAAATGGTCTTCACCCAGCCCAATATTTCTATGGTTGGGCCTAACTGAAGCCTATGACATGCCAAAGAGTTAAGTCAAACATGCACTACTTATACTTGTCCTTTGCAAACTGCCGGAAAAACCGGTCCATCTATCTAATGGGCCCTCCTACAACAACGCCTATCACCTTGGTTCTATAAATTCAGCCAACCATTGGGTAGATGCTTTGATGGGCCTATGCACATTGGCCAGTCATGCCCATTGGTAGCCTTACTAATGTTGAAACTTAAGCTGTCAATGGGCTATCAAATTTTGGGCCTATGGACCTATGCACATGTGCCTATACGCATGGGCTAATTCAAATTTGACAAAAGCCCAACCCCAGCCGGTCCAAACTGTTTTCTTCTCTAACTAAGAGACAAAAATTTAGCCAACTAACAATAACTGGAATAGGTATAAACTGTAGGTTCAGTGTTTGCAGATATGCCTCAGCTTGCCACTTGATTGCTTTACTCATCAGTCAAGCTATCAAGTTCTGATTATTTAGTAGGTCAACATTTCCGAGGATCTGCCTTATTGACCATGATTATTAAAATAATTTTTGATTAAAAGTTATTAATACATTAGTAATCTTACCCATTAATAAAAATAAGAATGGCTCAATGTTATCATCAAAGGACCCTGATTTCATTCTTCCATTTATACCCCTGTCATTAAAATATATTTCCATCTTATTACATTTTCAGAAATTTATTAATGTAATTTTATTAGTGTAATAATAGTTATTAAGTTACATTAATTATTATAGTAAAATTTGTTAATTTCAAAATACTGTTATTACAGTAATTTTGAAATAACTGTAATTCCAATAATAATTATTAGTGTAGTTAAATTAATTATTTTTTCAAAATAATTATTACACTAATAATTATTATTGGAATTTTGGTGTAGTAATTAAATTGAGTAATCATTATAATAAATGTTTTACTATAGTTACAATTTCTTAAAATTAATTTTATTACACTAACAATTAAATTGTGTCATTTTCCAGAAAAAATACTAGAAATCAATGAATATACAAAATTTTCAACCAATAATTTCTTTATAAATGTCATTTAAAATTAATTAAAAATTATAAAATTGAAAAATAAATTCAACAATCCAGGAAAGAGTTGGTGGAGTTTGCAAATTGGCAAACAAAATATCATAATTTTGGAAAATTTCTTTAAAATGTAGTAAATAATTATTGAAAATTATTGGAATATTTTGGAAATTTGGGAATTTTTATTACATTTGATAGATTTTGGAAAATTATTTAGAAATTGTGTGATTTTCATTTTAAATTATTAAAGATAAATTAGTATTGGTAAAGGAAAACGTTAATTTGAACCAATAATTACACAAATTATTTTTTTATTAATATAAATTAGTATAATATTGGAAAATTTTAGAAAATGAAACTATTAATTAACTTATATTGAAAAATAAAAGATTAATTAGTGTAATTTTGTAAATAATATATTTAAAAAAGAAAATAAATTATTTAATATATTTAAAAATCAATAATTTAGTATATATACTTTTATAAATTTACTAGGAGCCGACATTCAATATATCCTTTTGATCAATTTTACCAGCAAATCAGACATTGGGTTTTCCTGTGCATCGCATGAATTCCCTACTAGTGGTTAAAAAAATTAAAACAGTTGTCAAAGAATCGATATACTCCAATAATTGAAACATGAGATACATAATACCAAAAGGAGATACAAACCATGTAGAACCCGGAAAAGCCATAACTAAGAATTCTCACATCCAATAACACCCAAAATTAAATATTTATAGATATACAAGCTAGGAACCATTTTGTTATCTCATAAGAAATAGAACCAGAAAGAAGTGGTATTTCCAAGTAGTAAACTACCAAAAAGAGATTGTACCTTAGGAGGCTTTCAGCCGGAATATGATGCTTTTGTGCTTTCTATAACCATACATATTGATGATCTCATTATGGTTGATATCCAAAACTTACTATTGTCCTATGAGAAATATTGCTTTGAGTGCCATTCTCTCCTTTCATCTTTTGCTATTTTAGCAAGTATTAATTGCCGATTGAACTCAACAACAGAGAATACAAACCACACTCCTTAGCAATACATAGTATTCACTTGTGAGAGTTATTTTGATTGTAATTATAACTATGGTCTTCCTAACAACCCAAAGAGATCAACTTTGACTGCATCACCCAATACACTACGTGTACTGGAGCACAGTTTGGGATTCACAAACCCAAATTACAGCATGCAATGACTGTCGATCAGTCTACTTTAGGAAATTGAACCCTAGCTCTTGCTATACTGATGCCCAGAAGGACCCCAAATCGTGCTTAGCCAAGGTAGATGAGTACAAAGCTCTCCTTGCCAATGATACATGGACAGACATTGCTTGATTGCAAACAGCCCTCCAGTTTTGTTGATCATCAACATCCTCGTTTCATGCGCAAATTAAAGTGTTCATTCTACAGTACTTTAAAGCAAGTACTACGGCTTGGTTCAACAGACTAAGAGAATGTCTTCTTCATCTTATTGGCTTTGCTGAATTCAAGATAGATACATCATTATTCTTTCAACACAATGACAACATCTCTTTTGTGCCATATCGATTTATGTGGATGACATTCTCATTATGGACTCTGACTCAACATATGTTGACTTTTTTATTCATACTATCAAGTAGTCTTTTGCTTTAAAGGACTTGGGATGCATTCACTATATATTTTTTAGGCATGGAAGCCCATCATACAAGTAGTGGTCTCCACTTATCCCAACATTAACATCTTCATGATCTCATCATACATAGAGTCCATATGGTTTCTTTGTCCAAACTTGGCTCCAACTCTAGTGAACCACTTTGGTTATGTTTGCTTTGAAGGAAAAGGTAGGGAAAGGAAGGGAAATGTAGGAAAACCCATACAAGATTTGTAAAGGTTTTCCTTTCTTTCCCTACTTTTCCCTTCAAACCAACCATAGCCTTAGATAATGTGATTAAATTGTATATCTCTCTAGTTGGGTGGCTATGAAACGTATAATATGTTACGAGACGGGAATCATTTTTCGTGGAATTCTCATTCTCCCATGAAAATTCTCACTCTTAATGCTTTATTTGATGCCAGTTGGGCTGGTTGCCTTGATGATCAATGGTCTCAAAATGGTTATTATAACTATTTTGGGCCAACATTATCTCTTGGAGTTGCAAGAAGGAAAACAAAATGGCTTGGCCTAGTACTAAATCTAATTGTTGCAGCCATGCACATATATACGCTACTCGAGGAACTTGGTTTTCCTCTCTAACCCTCCTAGTCTTTGGTGTGATAACCTTAGTGCAACATTTCTTTCAACCAGAACAATGTACCATGCTTGCACCAATCACATAGTTCTTGACTATCACTTCATTTGAGAGAAAATTGCAGTAAATTGATGGTTCTTGGTTCTCACTTCTTTATTTCAAGCTTACTTTGTCACCACCTTTGCGCTTGAACGGGGGAATTGGAGGTTCTACTCAACAAAGCACTGACCCATCAAAGAGTGGGAGTCCACTTCTATTGTAACTCTAGATAGATAACCTTTATCCATTGTAGCATAGTTATCTATAACTCACCATACATGTGTATATATATATATAATATATTATTCTTTAGAAGAAAATAAATAAATAAAAGAGCTTAACATCCGCCTTACTTGAGGATATTAAAGCAAAAATAAAATGGAAATTAAAAAAAAAGAAAAGAAAATAAAAGCAAGAGGATTAATAGCCATACCCGTTCCTTCAAGCTTTAAATTGTTGATGCATAGATATACATACACAATACATGTTTATTTAATATTTATATATGAAAACATGAATAAACTTGCTGGGTTTGACTTGGGTTGGGTTGACTAAGACCTCAACCCAAAGCTAAATCGAGTTCATATTTTTTAACCCTAACCCTAACCAATCTACAACCCTACCCAATTTGAATATTTTGGATTGGGTTGGGTTGGGTTTGGGCTAATCTGGCCCAAATTACACCTCTACTAACAACATCTTTTGCTATATGGAGGGATGATGCGCTTACAAAATTGGGCACTTGAGATTGGTAGAAGTAATAGAATGTAGAAATACAATTAGGGCTACATACATTCCCCATAATACTTTATGCTTTCAATGCTCTAGCACCTAGCAATAGAATGTTTTTTGTGGGCGTCTCTTGCTGTGGGCTACTAATGTATATTGCACTAAAACGAGACGACGAGAACTGAAGCTCAATACTGATGACTACAACCTTTGCATTGTCCTGCTGGGGAAGCAGTGATGAAAGTCTACACATCTGCGCATGGTCTACGGATGCTTGGCTCAATCTTAATGGTGCCCAAAAGGAGAAATTACACCACCAAAGCAGCAGGCCCTGCCCATTAGGGTTGGCAGGTCACGGATCCGAAAAAGGCGCCATTGTGGGGTATATCAGACCAGAGATTTCTCAGATGGGCAACAAAGGTAGGTATTCGATCGACACCCTTAATTGCACCTCCTCACTTGTTCTTGGATTTGTATTTACACTCTCTTCACAAGCTTTTGGATCGTTCAGGTTCAATGTCCTTTACCAAATGCAAATCATTCAATGTAGTTCTATTTTAGATTTATCTCACTTGATTCATACATAGTTTCCGAATTCCAATCCATGCATGCATTAGATGATGACTAGACAAAATATGTATGTATGGGTACAATAATTGATGAATCCAATGCAAATTTACACAGGCCAGGTTCATCATCAGCAGATTCTGGATCAGTTTGGATTAACTAGCTCGCCAAACCCCCACAATCCAAATTTCAATTGTTTTAATTGTTTATATAAAAATGAAAATAGATCTAATGGAATTCAATGAATTCAAACATAATAAATAACTAAAAGAAAGAAGCTATATATGGACCCTGAAACCTCAATGAATCAGCTGGCAGCCATTATATATAAATTGACTATCCAACTTGGGCTGAAAGTTCTACTACATACATTTCTGATTTCTTCACAAAAAGAAAACAAATATGGTTGTTGAGGCAACACTCACACAATCTCATTCAAATTGGGCTGTATAATTATAAGAATAGAAGGGGAAACCTGTAGTGATTTGACAAGTAATACATGGTGCATAGGACTCCATATTGATTTGACGAAAGGGAGTAGTTGTGGCCACACTAAGGGTATATATATATATAGATAGATAGATAGTGGAGAGAAAGTAATGGTCTGATCATCACCTGTTCAACACTAGTAAGCTACTGTGGAAGAATTAATGTTTCTCCAAAAGTTGGGTTGATGTGGATGGCCTTTGCAAGTCAGCAAGTCAGCTGAAGGTGATATCCACGTAATTCCAAAAGTAGTGCTCCAAAGTGATATATACTATGGTTGGATTATCCTAGTTTTGGCTTTTCAGCTCTGGGCACCCATCAAATTCATTTTTCTTATGATTGAATTTGTACAAGGAGAAGATTGGGACCACCTTGTCCTTTTGGATTTTGAATTAAATATGTTTATTGTGGTTAATAAATATAGTTTGTTTTTGGACATTTCAACTCCAACTTTAGCTTTTGGCTTGCTCTTTTAATTTCTTCTCTTTTCTATTCCATTGTTCTTGTGTCAATTACCATACATGAAAAGCTGCAAATAAGTTTTAAGCTTTTTTCTTATTTTTTTTTTTTCGGATAGTTAAGTGGGGACCGGATCTAATAGGCACATCAAAATAAGTACGTTAAATGAGCACTTGATAAATATTCTGACAACTGTTAGAAGTGGGTATTAATCTTTTTCAAAGGTGGGGTGAGGGTATTTTAAGGGACAAGTGTCAAAAAATTTTCAAAGTGTTCATTGAACGTGCTTTCAACTTTGTGCGTACCTCATCCGAATCCAATTAAGTGTACCGTAAGCCAAAAGATCACGTAATTGTCTATGTCAGCTTATTCTTTCTCTCATACTTCTCAATTCCTTAGAATTTTGAGTTTTTCTAATTTTTTAAAATAATAAAAAATCAAACACGGGGCTATTTAAACTCAACCGCAACCAGTTCAGTTTTCTTTTTGTTAGAGGATTAAATGTAAGGGGTTTTTACCGTTCAGTCCACCTCTAGGTGGAACTACTAGTAGACTAGGGGTGGACTGAATCCTGCCCGTGGATTGATGCCAAATTCACGGGCAGGATGCGGTTTATGGGGGGGGGGACTACTAATAGACTAGGAGGGGACTGCAAATTAAATTTCTGAGGGGGATTACAGTCCAAAAATCCCTAAATGTAATTACTCCTCTATAGAACATGGTTATCTCTTTTAACACCAATCCGTATTTTGCACAGGTCTCTTCTAGTATTATATGTTGGAATGTCAAGGGTTAGATGATGTGGGGATAGAGTGGTACCTAACACACATGAAGAGTTGATGTGCTAAAGCTCAAGTTCTTGAGATGTACCAAAAAAAAATAAATAAACAAAGAAGAAAAAAACGTTTTTCAGAAAAATTCCCAGGAGGCTTCTATTGTTTCTCATTAATTATCTTTCATTGTGAAGAATATATTAATTAGGTTTATATATATTTATATATATATATATTATTTAAGGTTATAGGCCAGGATTTGGGTAACATTTCAGAGTTAGGATCCCAACAAAACACGTTCCAATCCTCTACCAACATAATCTCACACCACACATCTCACCATGAGACTGGGACCCGCTATGAATGAGGTGTGCGGTGTGATATCATGTTGGTAGAGGGTTGGAACATGTTTGTTGGAAGGTGATCCGGACTCTTCAGACTAGGGGCCTATGCCAGGCTGGCCCTGAATCTGGTATAAAGCCCATATTATAGCAGCTAAGCCCAGCCCAACCCGAAGTATAAATACAAATACAAATATAAATATGTGTATCTGAGTGTAAAACCTTGTATTTTATATTATTTTATGTGTATCTGTACGGTACATATTCATATTTGTACTCTTTCCAAACTGAGCCTTATTGAGTCTCTGGTGGATTGGGATCGAAGTCAAAAATCACTTAAATCAATATTTATGCTCTATTTACGCACGACATCATGCTGCAACCCAAGTAGAATGGGTTAAAAGGCTTAAGCCTAATAACCTAATAACTTAAATCAACTTTATTAGGCTTAAACCTAAGAACCTAACAGAACCTACCAATTATATATCCAGTGGCATTGTTACATCGATCTACAAACCCAAAAGTGCACGTTAATTGAATTTCTAGCTCTGTCTGTACGAGGGTTATAGGGCGAGAATGCCCTACCCAATGTTGTCTCAGTCTAGGCAAGCTCTTTCTGGGCCTAGAGGGTTGGATCTATGGATGATTATGGGTTGGGCCATGCCGGGTTTTTATAGGATATTAACAGTATTAAGACCTGCTTGGGCCCACACCCCGGGGCCTTATATTATATGCCTGGGCCCACTCTTGGTCCAAGTTGGGCTGAACATCCAGACTGGCCCATATGAATTAAAATTAAAATTTTAATTTAACTTTATGTTCATAGTTAAAGAAAAACATATTTAAAAAGTTATTGTGTATATAATAATATAGAATGTCATATATACATACCATACATATCAGCATGCTACATTTATATAGATATATATTTAATAAAATGGTGTACCATGTATGTAAGTTACTACAATATTACCAAAAGTATGTAAGATATTCACATTGTGTGTGGGTTTGATGTGGGTCCGGACCGGACCAGATCATAAATGATCATCTCTTGTTGGATCTGAAGTGGGATTGGGGAACAGTATTGAGGTGGCTAATTCTGCATATTTTAGATTCTATAACTTTTCTTGTTGAATTCCCTATTAGAGTGGAATTCAAAAACTCTTTCTTTTTCTGTCTATTAGATCATCTAGAACCAGCTCTCAAAACAAATTATTGATAAAAATATAATTTAATGGCTTGATTTGTTTCACCCCAAAGCAAGGTTTAAAGTATCGATACATATCGGCCCGTATCGTGCTGGTGACTTTATGACATGTCTTTACAGGGATTGTATTGGGTCAGTCACTGGTTCAAAGGGTAACCGAACCTTAAACCGGCTCCGTTGAATTGATTTAAAAAAAAAATAAAACTAAAAAAAGTACCGACACAGGCCGATACACCCTACCGGCATACCGGCATATCGACCAGTATCGATACTTTAACCTTCCTCCAAAGACTAATCAATTTTTAAGGAATGTAATTTTTACAACTATTTCTTGTTGATTTAATAAAGTATCTCCAACTGGGAGTAGCCTTTTCTATGGTTCTATTTTCCGGTCTAACTGGAGAAATTAACTCCAACTCGTTGAGAATCTATCAAGCCATAATGACAGTTATGACTTTGAATTCTGCCACAAGAATGAGTTATGAGTGCGACTTCGGTGGGTTGGGATTGAGGTTTTGTGAATTTTTGTATGAGCCCGACCTGATGCAGTCCAAAAAGTGGAGTATCACTAGTCTCAATTCTCCCCCTTGTAATTTTCTTGTGCTCACCATTGTAGCATTGGAATGCTAGCAAAATGTAGACTTGGAAAGGCATAGCATTATGTGTAGCTGCTTTGTTCATCTGCTTTGATAAAGCTATTGGAAGAGGTTTATAGGGACAGCTCTTTAAATGGCTGTATGATGATCAAACTTGGCTCTCTGTATTTTTATTGCTCAGCTTTATAGGATTTTTTGAGTGAGCCCCATCTTACAAAGCCAATAACCACAACACAAAAGCCCTACAATACGAAACGGGCATTCTGTCTTCCAGGCTTGGGCTTAGGTTTTGTATTCATGTCCATGCCTGCAAATTTCAAGGCTGGGCCTGAGCTCAGCCCAGCCCGCATCTAATTAAATATATGTATTTCATACATAATATATATATATATATATATATATATATTATTATTTTTTGTATTATATTTTATATACAAATGTTATAATATAACACTTATAACATACATTATATACTATATATAATGTATAAACTATTTTATATATTAAAGACATATGCCCTGAATCAGGTCCAGCCTGGGCCCAGCCCATGACCAACCATAATAAGGTAACAAAATGTCACGAAGCAATTAACTTAGCTCTGATACCAGAATGGAATGACGAAATAGGATCATGTAGCTGACCCCATATAGTTGAACAAGGCTTAGGTAATGATAAACTGATATGATGAGAGCATATATATGAACTAAGTTTAAAGAGAAAATCTATGACACCGGAAAAGCTTTAACAATCAAAACACAACCGTGAATTTTTATTAATACCACTTAGTTGGTCACCTCTTTTATTATACCAGTTGATTGATTGATTGTAAGCTTTTCTAACATCATGTCTTTCCGATATCACAGTCAAACCCAAGTTTTAAACTTATGTGATGAAGATTTACAAAAAAAAAAAAGTGATAACAGCATTCTAAAGAAATATGTGATGACAGTTTTCCAATATCTTCATTCAACCTCGATGTAATACACAGCCCATCTATTTACTCTCTATATGGACTAAGTTTTAATCTGCTATTATATTTAGCGTTAGATTAAAGAAATAGAGATCATAGCCAACAAAATTTATATATTAAAATAAAAATTCTTTCTAAATGTATATCTTATGAGTCTAACCATGAATTGTGTATTTTATACAAATACATATTTTCACGCATTTAATTAAAATGCACAAAAGAAAAATCGAATTATTGGCAAACGATGAGATTTAATTAAGAACACGTTTTTCATTTCTTCTGTTTCTATATGATATAAACCCTATCTACTTAGGGAAGGCCTTAGGTGGCATTTTACAGTTTTGGTATCTGAAGATGGAAAATCTACGTTTTTGCTTTTCAAAGCATCTACGATATAAACAAAAAGGAGGGCATCCAGTTATTATGAGTTATTTGAAATATATCCACATGGACCACCTCTTATCGAATCAAACTTATTAATACTTTTCAGCTAGATATATGATTCAGACATCAACACAAACGAGATCCAACATTAAAAGTTAAGTTTTTCAGATGTCAAACCCCATTTTGGCATTAATAATGTCACCTAATGAAATAAAGAGAAGTTTGGAAATTGGGAGTGCAGTATGATATATCTTTCCAAAGGACGATTAGCTTTACATGCATCATCTTTATATTTTCAATGTTGTTATCGTTTTTAAATCTATTGTGCTTGTATTGTCCAAAGAGAAGAAGTTGGGATGCAATGCAAGAGGGAATGTTGGTTGAGTTAGTGTGCTTGGTCACACCCATTATCTCAATGTATCATTGGGTACTTTGATTCCTTTTGTTTTCTTTTATATTATTTGGGTTTTTAGGGTATATTGCTAATCCGACACATTTAGCATCCACAACGCTTTATCCCTATGCAACCAACTACATGACGTATATATATATGTATGAAATGTCTCACTCCTACTTGTCTATTAAGACATATAATAACAAAGTATTAAAGATGTATATGTCACGCTTCGTATAATGAAACCACAACACAAATTGCAAGAAAGTTCTCTTATTGGTGACATTAGAGAGAAAGAGAGATAGATTTAATTTATTGGAACAAATCTGATTAATATGATTATTCTGTAAGGATTAGTTTAATGGAATGGAATAGGATAAAAGAAGAATACAAATCTCAAGTACAGAGAACTAGTAATATCTAAATCAATGAAATAGTTAATTGGGTAGAAAAGAGCAGTGGGTAGGTGCAAAAATGTTTATTTATATTTGTTGAGTGTCTCCTGGCAATAAGACAAAAGGGCCCAGGACTGACTTGGCACAAAGCACAGCACAGAGTCAGATTAGAAAGATACAAGATACGTGGAGAATCGATGTTGTTGCATTATGATAATAGTAACTTTCCTATGCTAGTGGTTTCCATGCAGATTAGCTTTGTTATTCAAGTCTCCTGTATTATGTCATCCCAGCTTCTGTGCTTCAAATGAGTCATGATTCAGCCATTAGTTGAATTTGACAAACATCTTAGCATTGTTCCCCACTAGCTAGTTATCGCCTATTGATAAAAGTTGGATTTCCTTCTTTTTTTTTTTTAATCAATTTGATGAAATGGCCAAATGGGGTTTTCTAATTTTTGTAATTAATCTAGATTTATTATTCATTTCTCTAAAGATGAAGTTGCATGCTGACTGCTGTAAGGTGGTTTTGAATCTTTGGTATTACAGCTTGGTGTTCATAACTTATGACTCAGCTGGGGCTGAAGCATTAGTCACTACCAAGGGCCGGCCACTTAGTAGAAAGAGTCTGTTCATTGAAATAAATATTAAGATACAGTCAAAATCTTATGTTGAAATTAAGTTATATAGTTAGGTTATGTTTGGTTTGAAGGAAAAGCAGGGAAAGGAAGAGAAATGTAAGAAAGTCCATACAAGATTTGTAAAGGTTTTTTTATCTTTCCCTTTCTTTTTCTACTTTTTCCTTCAAACCAAATAAAGTGATAAAATAATCAAATTCCAATGAATAGTGCTCTAGCATTCCATGTCACAAGCTATGACTTGGATATTTTCCTTTCATAAATTTGTGGTGGGCCTTTGGTTCTAGAAGCCTGTAGGATCCGATACTGACATCAACTACATCCATTTGCTTATTTGGCATGGTACAAGAACATTAATTAATTATCAAAATCTAATTGATTTTTGATCCAGAGAGGACATCTCATGGTGCCCCTCTGAAGGTACTTGTGTACCTCCCATAGGCCAACCCCCCCATTCCAGTACTTCACTATTTGTTATTGTTTTTGGTAACATAAGTGGAGGTGGGGTTAGACCTAGAGACCACCTAGCTAACTAGAAGTATACTAGATTGCAATTGCAAGAGAGGGATGGTGTTAGTGCGGGGTGTGTTGGCTTGGGGGATTAATCTGACATTCTAGAATAGCTAAATGAGAAAGTACTTTCTTCTTAAACAAATAAACTGGCTTTATCTTTATACAAGATGTAAGAGAAGCAATATCTACAGAGTTTAATTAAGGCAGTTAGACCCAGCCAGGGAAGGGGTACTTGGGACAGTGCATATCAGTAGGGCGTATAATAGGGGGGATCTGATCCCCCTTTTCAATTATAAATTTTAGGCTGTGTTTGGAAGTGCATTTTCAACGGATTTTTTTGTGGCTTTTCACATTGGGGAAGCTAAAAGCCAGTTAAAAATCGTTTGGTTTTGTATAAAAAAGGTCATTTGAAAAATGTGCAAAAGCTGGTGACCAGCTAAACACTAAAAAATGCTTTTTCAAAAAGGCCCATTTCAAAAGGTGGCATTTTCAGAAGCCCATTTAGGCCATAAAACACTCCCAAACATGGTTGGAACATATAAAAGTACCAAAAACTTTAGAATGGTTTGCATTTGGATTTGCTATCATGGACCTTAATCTCATCTCAGTTAGAGTTAGGTCCCACTCTTGGTTAATTGGTGATTCATTGTAGTTGCATCTAGTTATGAGTGGCAATGGAAACCTTTTTACTTTGGTACTGAATGCACCTGGTCCAGTGGTCCTGATTAGTAGGGACTGGATCCATTACAGTTTGGGTTCAATCATAAGTTGTTCCAACTCGGGTCCATGTATTTAGGCCCAGCAGAAATCAGCACCGACTCTGGACCCTTGTTAATGGGTACCCTATAAATAATCAATATTTAGGGATGTAAGTGAACCAAGCCAATTCGTGAGTTAATTAGTAGAGTTTAACTCACTAAATGCTCGAATTCGACTCGAAGATAATTGAATTGAGTTGAACTCAACTTGATTTAATTGGTTAGTCGAATCGAGTCGAGTTCAAGCTTTGCAATACCCAATTCGAGCGATTACATGATTAATCTAATTCATAATAAAATATTATTTTTATATATTTTATTTATAATATAAATAAATAAAGTTATAGTCAAGCTTCATAATAATATATTTATTTTTAATATTAATTTATTTATAATCGGCTTAAGTTGAGTTGAATTTAAATAATAAACTCAAAACTCAATCAAGCTCAAATTGAATTCCGAACTCGAGCAACCCAATACTCGAATTGGTCTCAACTCGATTACATGCTAATCAGTAAAAAGTTAAAAACCAAATGAATCTTGAAATTTATACCAAGGAAGCAGCTAGTAGCTAGATCCACCCCTTCCCTTTAGGCAGTATTTTCTTTAAATGGACAGTTTTTTTTTTAAATCTGAATATTTCGGCTCCTTTTACAATGAATCCTGTTTTCCAACACTTCTAATTTGTTTTAAATTAAAGGTGCATAAAACAAAGTTGTCATCATAAAGTGGACAAAACCATATTTCAGCTTAAAAAATTTTCTATCCATTTAATTACTATGGAAGCAAAAACACCAACCAAAGTACCAAATTAATTTTTTTTCCAATTTCCAGATATTTGATTATAATTAGGGGTGAATTCAAGCTGAGCCGAGCCAAATAGTATCAGGTTTGAGCTCGGCTCGCCAAATAACTACAAGGCTCAAGTTCGAGCTTGAGCTAGAACCTTGAGCTCGAGCTCGGCTTGGCTCAAGCTTGATTTGAGAAAAAAAAGTATTTTATAAAAATAAAAAAATTATAAAAAAAGTGTTTTATTAATTGAGCTTATAAATTGGGTTCGAGCGCGGCTGAAACCGAGTCGAGCCAAACTTTTCACGAACCAAGCTCGAATAACTCGTGAAAAACTCAGCTCATGGCCACCCCTAATTATAATACAGTTCTGGTCATTCGAACGAGTCCCAATCTCGAACCACCCGTGTCATACCTGGTCCAGACCTGAAAATACCTCAAACCGATGCATATATAATGAACTCTTTACTTGATTATATATAATAGCTATTTAACAAAGAATTAATCAACTTCATTTCTTCTAGCAATATATAGTCGAAGGGGAAATTGATAAATGATGAACAAAAAACTACATAGTAATAAGAGACAACATTGACAAAAATAAATCTTATGCTAATTCCGAAGTAAAATCTTTGTAAGATGGTAAGCAACTCTAACAGTAGTAGTTGAGGTCAGGTAGATAAAGAGCTAAAAGCTAGTTATATATCATATTTGAATGTCACCAGCGTCCTTTTAACCATGGTTTTTAAAATTGGATCAGATTGGACAGTTGGACTGGAAAAATTGGGAACCGGTCAGGTGACCAGTGATCGGTTCCGTTTTACCCCATAATTGTTATTTTCCCAAAAACTGTTGATATGGTCAGTAAACTGTTGACCCGGGTGTTTGAACCGTTTAAATTTTTTTGTTTTTTTTTTTGTCAAAATGGACTATCTGTTCGGTTCGATTGTTCGGACCATTCAACCCAAGAACCAGACCCTAATTGGTTTGTTGTCCGGTTCAATTTTAAAAACCTTACTTTTAACTACCCATAGATTTGAATGGCTCAGAAGATATGCTATATATTTACATGCATGAATCATGATGATGCAACTCTTCACTTAGAGAAAAGTAAAGGATTAAAGAAGGACAACAACCTTCTTTTATAAAATGAATGTTTACATCAAACGGAGTAAGAAACTATAGTGTTGTGTACTATCAATCTATTAATACTTGGAGAATGGTAAGGAATTATAATAAGATAATCTTGTACTACCAATCTCCTAATACTTGTAGTACCGAGGGGCCCTTATCTTAATGTATAGTGCTGCATATTCTAGACACCATTGCAATGAGCATTATTTTTGTTATATATACAAAAGAATCTAATGACTTTAATGGTTAAGCCATCCAATATATAACTCGATTTGGTGTTTGATCGAGTAGATTATATTGTTCTTGTTCTCTGTGGAAAACTCATTTTCTTTCTTTCTTTCTTTTTTACTTTCTTACTTTCTTCTTTGAGAATTTGTAGGGGCAGAAAACCAAACTTAAACTGCTTTCTATATTGATTAACATGTCCACTAGTTTTCTAACAATACTATATATGTATTCAGATTTAGCATCCCTTTACTTGCATTGTGGATATAATGACATAATTAAATGTTGCAAGGGCATAGATTCTGGCACTCTATCACTGTCACAAACTTCTAGATATGGCAAGAAATAATGTTCTGTGTAGATTAGGCTGAGCAAATAAAATAAAATTATTATTATTATTGCACTATTATATTATCTTCTTTTGAAGATTTGGTTCCGCCATCTTTTTTGTTGCAAAAGCTGCAAGTAAATAGTTTAAAGGTGGCAATGTTTGATTACAACCATCATTCTTTTTCTAGGTGTAGAACAGCTTGATTGGAGTCACATTTTGGGCTAGTTAATTTGGACGTATCCTTAGAGCAAGCGCACTAGAGCTGGATGATCTTGCCACAATTGTAAAAGAACCACATGAAACTCGATCATTTTTTTTTTCCTTTTCCTAAGATATTTTGGGTGAATAGCAACTCACCCAATCCACAATAGACCTCTACTTTATTAAGTTCTTCTAGCTAGGCTTTAACAATTAACACAAAGCTTTATAAGAATTCATCACATCAGATTGCAATCTCACTTACTGTAATTTAAACTCTTAATTAACACATTTTTGCGCTCAAGTCACTAGCTGATGGAAGGATACTCGAACCTTGGAAATGGGAATCAAGCAGCACATCAATCAATTGCAGAAGGAAGGGAATATGGAGATTTATGTAAGCAGATAAAGGTGATGGATACAAAAATCGAGATAGGAGAGAAATGGGGTGAGGAAAGAAGAAAGATGGTTTTCTCCCTAACTACTTAACAGAACAACTCGGCCACTTTAATATATGTGTTGGAGATGGAACTATGGAATCTATTTATTTTTTTATTTTTTTTTTGGTTTTTTTAAAGATGATTTCTAACTCGAAAATGGAAGTCTTTCGGTGATTCTTGTACAACCATTACTTGATTCGGTATCAGTTCCATCAGTGTGCACAGATGAGAAATTCTGTATTGAGTTCTATCAACTATAATGTCGGCTTCACAGACAGATGGTGACCCAATCAGATTCTTAACCCATGTGCTTATGGGGAGGTAAGTGATTATAATCATCATATTGGTCCGGTCCTACAAAAACTTTGTTGGGGATTGATTGGGGCACATCCCCTTTTTGATAAATTGTTCAAATTTGTAAGATTTGTAGAAGACAAATATTCTTATGGGCTCTTCTTAAAATAAGTTAATATTCTCTTGAAGATGAAAGGCGAAAAAAATATTAGAGTGTTCCTTCTATGGATGATCACTAGCTAATTTATTATAATAAAAATTAATACTTTGACAAATAATTAGGGTTTTATTCTCACTACATAAAGAATGATGTGCCCAAATCATAAGAGTTCGGTTCTCCTTCAACATTGTTATGATCTTGATTATGAAATGGGTTTTTTTCCGGATTGGATCCATTTTTATCATCAAGCTTTACCAAGAAGAATATAATCCATATATAATTGGGTTCACATTTGGAATGTGACGTCCATGTCTGATGGGCCCATGTATCTCAATTGGCAACGTGTATAAATTGGGTCCAATTGATCCATCCGTTTCATGACATACTGCCATACGTGTAAGGACCTAGATCCACGGTTAGAGAAACACCATTTCTTGCCTGTTCCCCAAATGGAGGACCAAAAAAAAGCATGTAATACAGTGCAGAACTGTTATTAGATGTTTTCCATTCAATTAAAATCAGCAATATTGTCTGATGCCAGTTCCATCTCAGAAGTGGCAGCTAAATTGGTTTTAGGGGGTGTTATTTGTTTTTAAGGCTGTGTTTAGTTGCAGTGCAAATTTATTTGTACTGATGTAAAACTATGACGGTGCAAATGATTTGGATGCAAATTTTGATTTATTTTTGTTTTAAATTTTAATTTATGTCGTTTAATTATAATACAAATGAAGTAAAATAAGACATGAAGTAGAATAAAGTAAAACTCAAAATAAAATTAAACCAAAATTTGCATTCTATTCATTTGTATTCCCTTGCATTTGTAATAATTCAAATAAAATTGAACTGCAATCAACCACTGCCGAAGGTTCAGTTTGGAGGGAGTACAAATATAAATATGCAGAGTGCAAAATCTTGAATTTGTATTGTATTTATACTGAGGGATGGTTTGCTGATATATGTTAGTTGGTTCCCTCCAACATTGATGCAAAATCAATTCCTGCAACCACCGATTTGGGGAAAAGGGAGGGTTATTAGTAATGCATGGCAACAAATACCAAAAAAATGTTGTTTTAATGTCTGGTTCAAAAGCTATGGCCTTCAAGCCATTTTCTTCAACTTTCAACCCATTTTCTCATCTGATTTATTGTGACTTCAGGGGTACATTGTCTCAAAAGGGACTTTCTCAGAATTACCCCTTACACCAAAAGGCGCCATCCAAAGATATGAGAGAGGCTGAATTGGCTGAACTGAATTGCTTTATTTTTTTCTTCCAATTTAAAAAAATTTAAGGGTTCAGCTGGAAGCCTACTGAATTATTAGGTTAAAAAATTGCCTTCTATTGAAGTGAATAAGCAATTAAACAGGGGCAAGATCATTTAATTGGTGAATAGAAAGGCCTAGTGACTACCTTATCCTTAAATATTTTATTATATATATAATTATTTTAACTACCAAGAGACACAAGACAATGCAATAAGCAATTCATCAGTTCAGTTCAGCCAACAGTTGTGAAATAACTCCCAAGTTATTTCAATGCAGGGAATATCGCAGCAAAATGGAATTCTTCAATCTTATCCAAACAAAATTAGAAGAAAAAGGAAAAATCTCCTTACAGATACCAGCTCCATATGGGGCTACAAAAAAATATATATAAATACGTATCACAAACAAGTACATTCTTCATCACCATCAACCATAATGGGCGAATCGAGACATAACACGTCAGCTTCATACACATGCATGGGTCCCACACGCTAGCTAGGAGTATGGTAGTTGACCCAGTATCATCATCATCATCATCATCTAGTTCCCAGTAGTTCTCATAATAGTCTACTGGTGACTATTAGAATAGATGGCCGCCGGAGAATGCATGAAGGGTATCAGATGCAAAATGGGTGCAAACAGAGATTCGGAAGCACAGCCAAGGAGGACTTCAACTAGCCCCAGAAAAGTCAACCACTATCCCTCTTAGTGGGATCTGTCTCAGACGTCAGCAATTCATCCATGTATATAAAGAAAAAAAAATTCCAAGAATTATTCAGTGGGACTCTAACAACATTGCTCACATATAATCAAAAGCAGATTCTGCCAATCTCTTCATTCCTTTTTCTTCCAATTTCTTTCAGAATATTAGCTTACAGGAAAGAAACAACAAGGCCCATAACAAAAAAAAAAAAAAACTCAAAAGGTAAAGCAAAAAAAGTTGAGAAATGAAAGCTAAGAGAAGTGGGGAAACACAGATAGGTCCTCTCTCTTTGGCTACATTTCATTTGTTTTCTGTTTTTCAATTTTTTCTTTTTATTCTGTCCAAGTCTCAGCTCTCAACTGGTTACACCTTTGGCTCTCCATTCGCCTTCATGGAGGGTTCTGGAAGGGGATTGCTAACTGCAGTGGAAGAGAGCTTGGCTCCTGTCTTCTGCATCTCGATGTCGTTGGCTTCAATCTCTTCGATCATCGTTAAACTGTTGTTCTCACCACCTTTCACGGCCTCAGGGATTGTCTCAGCAGCTTGCTTCTCTTTGTATTCTTTGTATTTGCCCCACAGAACAGAGTAGAGACCTGCTACTATCAAGATAGCTCCAAGTATGCTGCACCCAGAAGTGAAGATCGGATCAGCTAGTGCTTTAGTGGGGAATAAAAATGGTAAAAGGATTAAGAAAAAAAAAACTTGGAGCTTAAAGGGAAGGGAAAATAAATTGTAAATTTTACCTTTTTTTAGGTACTCACTATTTCATTCTTTTTTTATATATTTCCAGTCCATTTTATTCATTTGTTTTTATTATGATAGTGATATTTCACGAAGGTACTAGTGCGAGTAATAAGAATAAAAGTGGAATTTTGTTTCTTTCTATGAGGCTGTGTGATAATGAGTGGGTAGTGAGATAGATACCCATTATGGCATTCCCCAAAAATAGTGGGAAATTTTTTTTCTTCAAGTTCAATAACAAAAAATAAATAAAAAGGAAGATACCATGATGGGTTATTTTTAATTTAAATGAGAATTATGAAAATGGTAAGAAAGAAAGTTATTAGTATTAGTATGTTAGTAGGATTTTGAGTTTAGAGGAAATTACCCTCCCAAATAGATATTTTCAAAAAGGATGAAAGACCCCATGATGGCCACAATGATCATCATCAATGGGCTGAATGCAGTCACAAAGACAGGTCCTCTTTTTTGCATCACTAGCCCTTGGACGTAGTATGCAATGCTTGAAGAGATAATCCCCTGTATATGAGAAGTATAATATTAGTAATTTTCTTTCGGAACTTCACTAGCTGAGAGAGAGAGAGAAAGATCAGAGGAGAGAGAGACTAACAGCATAGGCAGCGGCAAGGAGGTTCATGTCCCAGCCAATGGTCCAAACAGAGGTTGAGTGTTCCATCACAAAGGTAACTGCGATAGACTGTAAAGTGCCCAGGAAGACTACCAAGGCAGTGAGAGAGAGCTGAGCTGAGTATCTTCTAAGTGTTATTGCCTGCAAAAAGATGCCCACAGAGAAAAATAAACTTCAATTTCCTAAAGATCAGAGTCCAAAATAAGTAGAATAAGTAGGGAGAGAGAGAGAGAGAGATGGGTATTATTTTCTTGTTTTCACTTACCTGAAGGATGAAGAAAGAAGCCCAAGCAAGAGTAGCAATGATGAGGAGGATGGAGCCCTTGGCCCAGTCTTTGTCAGATGTTCCAGTGGCGTCTGTGGCATTGGAGTTGTGAGGATGCACATGCTTCGTCCACACCATCTCCATGATGGGTCCCTTGTACAAGGTCATCAACATGGCCCCGGCCACCGTCACTATAGTTCCCACCACCTTTGCTTGGCACCTCACCTTCTTCATATCAATCTTCTCCATTCTGTTGGTCATTATAGCCACCACCCACATCACAGAATTAGCCTTCAATCCTGCTAATAATAGATAATTTTAATGATCAATGCGCAAGCATTTACCTGCAGAGAACCGCCATGACAAAGGTCATCGCCGGTAACATGTTGCTCATGGCACATGAGAAGGTCGGGGAGGTGTACTTCAGCCCTGCGTAATAGAAGTTTTGATCGATGACCGGCCTGCGAAACCCAATAACTAATCAGTCAGATTTTCTCTTTCTTACTAGTATCTTGGCCATGACTATACTGCTCTATTTCAGAACACAGGAGAATGAAGCTGGTAATATCATATCCATGCAACAGGGCATGATGAGAAGAAACTAACCCAAGAAGCCCAAGAACAAAGATTTGAAGGAAAACCGGTAATGTCATCTTGGGTCGCACTTTCCTGAAATTATCGAACAGGAAATTAAGCATCAGAAAACTCTGTTAAACAGAGTTGAAGTTTGAAGAGAAGAGAAGTTGGCTGGACTGGTCAGCAGCTGGCTTAGCATCTAAGAGATTTGTATACCTCTCGAGAACGAGAGCAAAGGGGGCGATGACTGCAGTGGCAAAGGCGTGGCGGTAGACCACCAGGACGTAGTGGCTCATGCCTCTGTTGAGAGAAACCTTGGTTATGATATTCATCCCCGCGTAGCCAAATTGGAGGGAGATCATTGCTACGTAAGGTTTGCATCTTTGGATGAAGTTGCTACAGCACCCCATTTCCTTATAGTTATGGTGACCCAAAATTTCAGTGAGAGAAAGGACACTCTTTGGCCTTCAAAGGAGCTAGAACTTGGAAGGAAGAGAGACAGAGAGAGATAGGAGGAAGGAACACCCAAGATGTCTCTGTGTTTCTCCTAGGGAAAAATGTATTACTCTCCTCCCTATTTATAGACCTTAAGCTGAAGGGGAGTAGGGGACCCCCTATCAAATAATTCCAGCCTGCCTTTGCGTGAGTGTTGCGTATGCCTGCCTGTGACACATTCTCTCTCTCTCTCTCTCTCTCTCTCTCTCTAGCTGATGATGCCTGATGAGCTGATGGATCTGTGGAGCCAAGACCATTCCAGGGCCAGGGCTTTGAATCTTTTGAATATTCTATATCACATATTTATCCATTAAGGAGGGGTCCACATCACAGAGATGAGTGAGTGAATGGATCACACGTGGCAGCAATAGGAGGTGATTTATGTGCTTGAGGTGGGTCCACTAGCTTACCATAGTGGTAAGCGATTTGAGAGGTACCAAAACGAATGAGAGCTTGGTGCGCCTGCTGATGCCATGGATGGAGGCATGGAGCCACAGCTCTGTGGAACTACAGTTGGTTGTTCACTGATGCGGCGAGCCGATGCATATCTGAGGACTGCTATTCACAGGAAAGCCCACTCTGATATCTGACCACCCACCTCCCTTGCTTACTTCCTTTGGCCTGTAAGAAAAGGTTGGTATGTATGCCTTGATCATCATCATTCATAAGATAATGTAGAGCAGCTCTTATCCGAATGCAAATTAAAGCTAGTGCTCTTCAATCCCAAAATGGCTCTGTTGATGTGGCACGCAGCATGGTGTGTTCATTGTTGTGAGGCAAACCGTGGCCGCGCAAGGCCAAGTTGCGTCGTCGCCTAGTCCCCGACCTCCGTCGGGTTGAGGCCGTGACGACGGTCGTGCGGCCTGTAGGGACCATGCAAACATGCCTTTTATGTATTGGGTTGAACCCTCAAAAGATGGTGCCTCAGACAGTGATATCCATAATGCCATCCTTTGGTTTGCTTAGTGGGCTCCCTCTCTCTTTTTCTGTGTGTCACTTCTTTTACCAATTCAAATGTTAAGAGTCTGGTTATGTACTAAAAATCATTAATTCAAAGATGATCTCTGTCTCAACCATCAAAGATGATGCTCTGTCTTAGCAAAAGTAAATGAGTAGAGGGGGATTATCACCATAAACAAATTAGAAACAAGGCTATTTAATTTCCTTGGCTATTTTGTGTGATTGTGTTCCTTTGATTTGCTTGGTGGAAATTATCGTAGTTATAATTAAAAGCAGTGACATATGTTAATTAATCTTGTGATCTGTGGATCATTAATCACTTAAAAAAGTTGGATACTTAAGTTTCTTAATTTTACTAATAAGATTATATATTGGGTATGGATAAGTATTCCATTCCTACTTAATCAAGCTTGTGCGGGCTGCTACTTGCATCCAACTATTTAATAATAAACTAGCAAATTTTTACATTCTATCTGTATTTGTATGGATGGATATGAATCTCAGTCTATATGTGTGTACATATATACATATGTGAAAAGGCATGTCTTTCTGTCTGGTGATTAGGCCCCATTTGCTTCTGATGGCAAATGTTTGAATGAATGAGTGTATATGCATGTATGTATGGTCATGTCCATGGCATCATTCTCTCTAGTAATTATTAGACCTCATTTGTTTCTGATGGCAAATGTATGTATGAATGAGGGTATATGCATGTATAGTCATGTCCATGGCATCCTTCTGTCTAGTAATTAGACCATAGACCCCATTTATTGCTTCTAATTAATGGCGAATGTATGCATGAATGAGGGTATATGTATGTATAGTAATGTCCATGGCATCCTTCTGTCTAGTAAATAGACCCAATTTGCTTCTAATCAATGGCAAATGTATGCATGAATAGTGTACATATGTATGGTCATGTCCATATATGGCATCTAGGATTCCTTCCCAGTATTATGGAACTATTTAGTTCTGGATGTGTCGCTCTTTGTTGCAAATGGAATATAATATATATGATTATTCCAAAGATGACATTCTCCCAGTATCATCTTGTGGCCGGAGTTCTGATTCAATCACGAGATTCCATGCTTAATCGTCATCATATTCCTCCAAGCTACACAAAATGCTTTCTTAAAGCAAAGATGGATAAGGAATCTGCTCATCATTTAAATCTCAAATAATTTAGAAGCCATAGAATTATCAAATCTGTCAAATTACCCTAAGGGTGTTTGGATATATTGATTTTATTTTAATTATCCAATTCATTGCCAACAATTCCGATATTTGTCGCTTGGCTAGATATGATCAAAAGTCAGCATCGGTAGGATTATTCTGATATATATACCGTATCAACATGCCATTAACAATTCTTCTCCTGTTTCTACTTTTGAAATTCTAAATCAACTGCTATAAGATAATTTGACAAACACATGGCCGAGTGGTAAACCCTTCAAGATTTTTTTTCATGAGTAAATGAGAAAGATTTTATTAAAAGAAAAGAAAAAAAAAGAGAGACAAAAGAGGATAATATAGAAAATCCTTTAAGAATTGGCTCTTTCTAAAGCGCTCATGCCCTGTAAGTCAACCAGCTGCAAACAAAATTATGAGCCCCTATACACACCATAATAAAAGGGTTTATGCTAACTTCAGTCTTAAGCTTAATTACTATATGTTGTTTAGGAATGAGACCAATTGGGTCATTGCGTTTCAATGTGTGTTTGCCAGAGTTTTATTCACTTAATTGAGCTGCAAATGTTGCACCCCACCAAGGGTGGGTAGTATTTTAGGCATAAGGAGTGCAATACTCTAGAGCTTTTGTGCAAACATTTACAGCTCAAAGATACAATAGTTCTCAGTACCAACACAAAAGAAAAAGTATATTTCCAAATAATGAGATGTAAATTTTAATATCTGGTCACGCATCAATATTGGATGTTATGTATCTTATTTGAAGGATTATATTTCAATATTTATGACATAACCTTTCACTTGATGGAGATTGGCTTCACGTTATGGTCTATGACTATGCCATTATAACAATATTATTGCTTTATAGTGGATAAATTCATCATTGTGTCTTTGGCAAGTCCAAAATCATGGATTCAAAATTTTGTTTTCAGTCGATTGATGACCCAAGATTGATTAAAATCAATGTAATTCAAAGCCAATTGAGATATTGATTTGAACCCAATTAAGCAATGGTCGAGAATATGTAAGTAATGGGACTGGAAGAATTGGATTATTGAATAATAAAGCATTATGATCTTGGACGAGACAATGCCACAAAATTGAATTTCATATATTGATTTGAATGATCATGATCATCACTACACAGTCTGTTCTCTGTAGATTCTTTTGTTGAGGTAAGCCATGACTAATCTGGTCTTCAAAAAGCATGGTACTGACTAGACTGTTAGGAACATCGATCATTTGTGACCTCTCTGAAAGTCTCAAGCTATGGCTGATATTAATTGGAGCTGACCTGCTGAAGGCATCATAAATAATATTTGGAATATGTCATGCTTCTAGTTCTGGGTAGATTTAATTTGTTTTATATATCCAAGAAGGCCTCACAAACAGTGATATTCTCAGAAGGGAGGCCCCTTCCACTATACAAAACATAAGCTTCAATTATGGCCTTTTATTGAGAAGAAAACCACAGACGACTATGCATATATAATAACAAAAGAACACCTTTAATTATGCATTAATTGTTATCAGATAAGGCCTTTAAATAATTAGAAATTGTTCTGTGCTCTGGTTATGGTGTCGGTGCTAATACAATTAAGCCCAAATTATATATGTCCAAAAATAAACAGTAAAAAGATCAACACCCCAGACCAGAACAACCTAAAACCAAGAAATGAGCAAAATATGAAAGAAAAAGGAAGAACATATCAAGTGTTGGAGCACACAGAGACCTTTTTTTTTCTTCTCATGAAAAGTTGGGTTTCTTTCAACAATTAATACCCATAATATATAAGGCTGCCCTGTGTCTGTGTTTCTTCTGTTCCATCTCTTATATAACAATACAAAATTAAAGCATGAGTGATTCATTAGGGCATTTATATATAATTGCAAAATAGCAACACAGGCAGCCAGTGACAAGTTAGAATCTAATACTACAAGGACCACATTTTTAAGAAAGTTAAAAACGTGGTAATCCTTATTAAAATGCATAGTGCAGTGCCTCTTTTAATAATTACTACTTTTGTGGGGTCCTTCCATATATGCTTACTTTTCTTTATACCCCAACTTGCGGCTGGTCTAGGTGACATATGTGGTATATGGCTGGCTAGTGGCCAGGTACGTCGTAAGATGGGATCAAACTCAAACCCACAACACTAGGAGAGGCACGTCGAGCTTTATTTCAGCCACAAATTTGCACCTACTTAACTTGCCAAATGACCAAATTCCCTTGATCTTATTCTTCTAATGTGTTTGATGACGACGATATAATTTCTTTTTGAAAATGACCAAAATGTCCTCTACAACAACTACCCCGGGACATGTGCTCAAGTGGAGCATGCACCAAGAACAAAATGGGTGTCTAATCATCCTCCCAATCATCATCGAGCCACGTAAGACAGGCAAATCCCCCCACCAAATGAAAGAGCCGAGTATATATATATATATATATATATATATATTGGAGCGAGTCCTGATCATGAAAGGGAGGGGGAGAAGGGTATATATATATATAGCTAGCTGAGGTATGCAATTATAGGAAAAGGGGCCAGAGGGAACATGGTGAGTTGGGTGCCCTTAGAAAGAGTTTTTGTTGAGTGTCCTAACGTACAAATTAAAGTGAAATATAATGGAATAGGACTATGGGCCGGGTGGAATGCATGAGGGAGTGGGTTGATAATGGGGTCCCAATTGGGGTTGATGTGTTGGAACTTGTGAGGCAGTTTATTCAAAGGGGGATTGGAAAGAAAGGTGATGATCTCTTTCTTTCTGTTCATATCTTTTTTATTTTTTATTTTTTTTGTGATGATTTTCATTTTATTTGCTTTCTTTTGTTTTTCAATGACAATAAGGGTATTTGTGATCGATTATATTCCAGTAGAGATCTGGTGGTGCTTGATATCTCTAAAAGGTCCCTGATTTTTCTTCCAGTCATCAGTGACTCTTTCCGGTTTTATTGTTGTTTTCCTCCTTTTTATTTACTTTGTCGACATGTTAGCTCAAGTGGGTGGGTGGAAGTGATACTGACTACCTTGCTTCAAATAAAATTAAAGCTCTCTCTCTCTCTCTCTCTAGTATGATCTCTAGTATGACATACATTGCTCATGCATGTATTCGTAAAGACATCAGCAGACATTGACTCGCTTACATACATATATTCCAAAGGATATTCGATGCCACAGCCAACATTGACTATCGATGTACGTGAAAACGCCCAGATACTGAGATATACATAAACACGCAGAAACAAGCTTCAGTAACCCAGAACTGACACAAACCAGAAGGTGAAGGTTTGTAGTCAGCTCAGTTCCAGTTAAACGGCGAGCTTCAAAGCCTGACTTAAGCAGCCAACTAACCGTGGGCCTTTCCCAAGTATAGCAGAATGAAAGTTAAAAAGAAAGTATTATATTAATTGCTCTAAAATGAACCATTATTATTGAATAATTGTCCATCTACTTTTTTTTTTCTGATGAACAGTTGAACATGCAGCTGGTTCTGTCTTATTTGCACAATTGCAGCTCAGTACCCAGAACCAAATCTCCTGGGAGTCGTCTGACATAAAACACACTCCACCCATTACAAAGCATTGCCCTCTTTTCTCTTTATTACTAAATTATTCATCTCTCTGTGTGTTTTGTGGGTTATTGTTCTCTATTCTCTTCTGTTATCCATGTAATCACTTCTCTTGTCTTGCTTAATTTGCTTTCTTTTTACAAAAATATGTTTAGTGCTACTGCTACATATATAATATATATATATATGAATACATTTGGATCCATAAACAATTACATACGTACTACGTGAAGCACAGACATATATATTTTCTTTTTAAAAGCCAGGCTGCACTCGTGCACTAAGAGCTTTTACTAATAGCTAGAGAAAAGAACTATATTTTTTCTAGATCTACTGATTAATATGTTTCATGGACCAATGCAAGCAGCTAGCAATATATTAAAATTTTAATTACTCTCTGTAAGCAACAAGATTATTGAGACAGTGAAGTGCAGTTGCCTTTTGTTAATCTCTGATGATTCATTCCACCAATGATGAGTCCTAAATTGGACAGACATGAAGTCTTTTCATCTTCTTCTTTTTGGGGCAAGCTTTGAATGCCATCGGCCCTACTTCTTAGTCCCATTCCATATAATATTACACTCATGTAAACCATCCAAAAACAAAAAGCTCCTCATTTTCCATCCACATTCCTCTCCACCCACTTCATCTTTTGAGTTTCTTGGCAGGATCTCTCTTAATTTAGAGAAAGAACGATCATGGATTGCCCTAATGTCAGACCCTTTAAGCAAAGAGACACATCTCTTACATTAGTTAGCTTTCCAATCTCTCATCCTGCCCAAAGGGGAAAAAACTTTAAAAGAAAAAAAAAAAACCTCCATTTCTTTCATAAAAAAAGCCTCTATAATTGAACTTTCTGATGTCATTAGGTCAAAAAGCTGTAGTCAAAGATTCATTCCTACAACCCCAAAACGTGAATCTTTATGTTCGATCAAATAGCCACTAAAAGCTCTGCTTTACAGCCTTTTTTTTTTCTGTGATCGTTGGGTAATAAACTACTAAGCAATCACACTAGAAATAAAACAAAGGAAAGATAATGAAAATGGCCTCGCCTTTACTCGGAAAGCTTAGTTCAAGACAGAGAGAGGGAGAGCTCCATCACCGTTACGTGTTGCAATTCCATGACTGAGACCATGAATGCACGTAGGCGAATTCTCATATTTTGATTTGAGTTGAGGACATATCGAAATGGACAACGATGAACAAAAGAAGGGTCAGGAATTGCAGGGGCACAATGATTTTATTCAAACTCGATGTCACTGAAACAAGGCTTTACATATGCCAAGCTAATCAATAAGAACCGTGTACCGTGGTGAAAAAAAAAATTGCTTTTTTGCTTTTCACGTACTCATCAGTGACTCAAGATACTATGAGTGAAAGGCCTAGCTTTCATCTAAAAAAGGCCAAAGAAAGACTACTTGTTGATGACTTTGACCAGCATTAATTCAATGGGTTGCTATGATATGTCCTCTTCACTTTATCTACAATGTTGGTTTGTGTTTTCTAGTCTAAACTATCTTTGTTTGCTGGTGAATTGAAGCAAAAACTCATGTTAATTGGTTGTATATTAATTCTTTTTTTGTTATTCTTCACACTAGCTAGCTGGTACAACTTACTTAGGCAGTTTATATTGTTATCTCTATACCCAATGTATATATATACCTTAAAATTTTATTAACCAAAAATATTATAAAAATTACAGGGGACATAGCCCTGCCTTGCATGCCCCAAATCCCAATAACAATAAATTCTCTCTGAACCTCTCGGGCCCATCCAAAGCATTAAAAGACTCTTAATATAGGAAGGCCAGTAGTATCTTCAAACATTAGGGTTTTATGCAAAACTGAGTGTAATAATTCATAAAATATACTATAGCATACATAGATTAATACAAAATTCTTAGGCCTTCTACAGTTCAACTATAATTAGCACATCTCATATAATGTAGTATATATACAAGCAAGTTGATGTCATATTCATTAATTTGCTAATTCTTGTAAACAAAACGTTATCAATCCATAAAATGAAAGCTTGTCAAAGTTGTTCAGCTTGTTTCTTATTGCAGAATTTGAATCTGGTGTTTTAGAAAAAAAAAAAAAGGTAAATTAAAAAGATATAAAGGTTGGGTTCACTTTCACATTGCATTGCTTTTAGACATGGTAGGTGCATGGTAGCTGAGATGAAAGGACCAAAGCCATTCATGTAGTCCCCCAGCCAATTGTGAGCTCTTATTCACTTCGAAAGTTTTGCCTACAAGGATCTCAGCCGCATCCCAAAAGGGAGCCTTTTTCTTGTCTTGTTTTATTGAAAACGAAGAACTGAAAAAATTTGACAATTGTTTTCAGCTGGGAAAACTTAAATACGCAAGGGCAATGAGCTTATATGGATAAGGCCACTTTTCACTAATGGACTAACTGATGAATGGATCGTGTTATTCGTCCACGTGCAGAGAAGAGAACTCATCTTGCATTAGGAGTAGGACACATCAGCTACTTTCAGCTATTAAGTGGAAAGATTGGAATTTAATATGCTTGGGAAATTGACCTCCCATTCTAGTTGTTTGGTTTCATCCTCAAGATACTTTTTTAGCAGAAGATATATTTCACCAGTTGTTTTGGATAACTTTGATCGTATTGATGTTGTAAAGAGACGTTTCTCTTGGTTATACACTAGAAAATTGATCGAATCATGAAACAAATACAAAAAGTAAGTGCTAAATGGTTATCCTATTATCCAACACTACCTCCTTTTCATGTTGTTTTAAATTCATTAAATATTATATATTTGAGTCTTAAAAAATAGGGATGCATGGCAATTTCTGCCTTACCCGGTGGGTATCCGCCCCTACCTTACCCGATGGGTAGGTTTTTTTGTTTGAAGAACGGGTTTTGGAGAGGAAACGGGTTTTAGGATTCTACAACCCGTATGGATACAGTATTAGGCTAAATCCAATCCTCCCCGACCTGCATATTTGTTTGAAAGTATAGAAACTTTATATACCAAGTGTTGAATTTAATAAAATTTTGAATTTTATGTGAAAGATAATTGATAGTTCATGTTTTTTATTTTACTTATTTATTGTTTATATATGACAAGAAATAATAAGAAATTAGATATGGGTTCCAAATCCAACCCTTACTACCCTTAAATTCAGGGAGGGTTTTGTGTTTTCATGTGAGGATAGGGTTTGGATTCTCAAAATCCAACCCACTACGGGTTTTGGGGTGGGTACAGGTTAGGAGGTTTAGGGAGGCAGATAGGGTCTAAAATTTACAAAACCCTCCCCAAACCCGCCCCGTTGCCATCCCTATTTTTTTATAGAGAAAAGATAAAAGTTTATTAAAAGAAAAAATGGGTAAATACAACGGATAAGCCCAGCAAAAAACAAAGGTTACCACCCAAAAAGGCCCATAAAAGCAAGACAAGGAAGGCTCAGCTCACAAAAAGAAAAAACCACCCTGCAAATCTCCTTATTAGAATCCATGGAACAAAGACAAGCAGTCAAAGTGGGCAACCCCTTGTTGTGTAGTACCATGAATCAAAAGAAAAAAGAAAAGGCAAGTAATTGAAGCATGATGTACTGATGGATTTTTTGGTTTTATATTTTGTATTCTAGTTTCATGATTCATCATTAAAAAACAAATTCTTATTTATCGCACTTTGTTTAAGATTATGAATATATAATATTAGATATGTGTCTAACTATTTTCTATAATTTTTTTGTAATTTTGTTATTTTTAAAGTTTTTGTTTAATTAAGACATCATGGACTAACCCATTTAACCCAAAAAGTTGAAGCACTAGCGCAACAATTGGATAGGAAAATGGTTTTGCTTCCAGGTTGGTTTTAAATTTTATATTTCATTTTCATCTTTAATATAAGTTATTCTTATTTATCACATATTTTGGTTTAATATGATGAGTATATAATATTAGAGATGCCCCAAATGTTTTCTACAAATTCTCTAAACTCTCCATAATTTTTTTTTTTTTTTTGTGTGTGTTTCTATTTTTTTGAAGTTTCATTATTTAATTATGACATTATAGACTGACCCATTTGATTTAAAAGGTTAAACCATTAATCTACCACTTGGATAGAAAAACAATTTCATGTTTTGGACAATTTTCGATTTTTATTTTATTTTCATCATTAATAAAAAAAATCCTTGTTTATAGCAATTAACTTTGTTTACTATAATCTATATATAATATCAAAGACGAGAGTTCCCGTTCAACAACATTGATCCAAATCGTTAAGTTTCTTGATTAGAAAACTCAGCACTAGGTATAGAAGCCTCCTCCTAAGAGTCATCAATCTCAATCTAAACCTCATAACCACAACCACAAGAACAAGTTGTTCAACAAGAAGGATGAACCAAAACACTCACAAGATATACTCTAGGAATGGTCTCTTTACAAATCACGACTTCTGGTAACAAGAGATTAATTGTTGGAAGTGCCAACTGTCACAAGTCTTGCTAATAGTAATGTTTCCCCCACGACTCCTTGGAGACAAATCATGATACAGCCCAACCCAGATTCTTTCCACCAGAATCAAGCCTTGATGAGACTGCAACAAAGGCACCGGTGGTTTAGAGCAAGGTGGGCCCTCCCCCAACAAGAGAGAATCAATAGGAAGCAAAAACGACTGAGGAGCTAGGGAAAATCCTAGAAGAAGCCTCGATTGGGTTAAGAAAAACGACGCAGGTCAAACTTGGAACCATGGTCGTAGGAGCCCCATAGATCACCACTCAATGTTTTCAAAACTGGACTGAACCAGATGGTTAGACTGGAAAAACCATGAATCAGTCATTTGATCGGTTCCGTTTTATCCTAAAACTGTTGTTTGACCAAAAACCGCTGATTTGGTAATAAACCATTGACCCGGATGGTCAAACCGTCGAACCATTCAACCTGAGAATGGTTTTTAGCAAATTTTTGGGTTTTTATTTTTTTTAATTTTTTTGTCAGAGCAAGCCATCTGTTCAGACTGTTCAACCTAGAAACCGGACCCAGAACAGTTTCCTATCCAGTCCGATTTTAAAAAACCTTGCTTTAAACTCATCCAGGACCACCATTGCATCAACGGCAGCAAGAGGAACCCTTCCTCCGTTCTTTATTTTCTTGGGTTGCCATCTCCATCATCTATGAATAGCCTTGTTGCATCAACCATCCACTCTTGGATTGAAGGTGCCTATAACTCCAAGCTGGCCCTTCTTCTTAACCGTTGGTTCCACCCTTCCTAAACCGAAAGGATTTTACAAAGAGGAAGACTCTAAAGCCAACAAGATAGGTTTCTACTTGAAGGGATTCGAGTTCCACCTTCCTTTTGAAAGTAAGCAATGTCCTCGACAACAATTCTCAATAAGAATCTCATCTCTAATTTGAAGCTAAGGTCAATCTCATCATTGCAGTCATTCCTGTCTTTCTCATCCTCTTCTTTCTACCATGAATGCATAACCTTTTTTTTATTTTTTGAATTAACTCTTCTTCTTCTAAGCTCTCAGGGACCTCTCTAACATGTTCTCCATGAATGTTGTGTCTTCCCAAGTGTCAGCACCCAATTTTTGTTCAGTCCTTTCACCCAAACTTATATTTTCTTTTAAGACTCTAAACTTGAAAACATAACCAGAACAACTAAAGACCAAAATTCCCTCTTTTTGTCACAATCTATATATTCAACACCCAACTAAACTACACTAGTAAACTTAATCTTTATTAACAAGAATATTAAAATCAACATCTGGCACTACATAAACTTTAGTAATCCAATCAAATACAATTCCTAGACTTAAGAAACTAAAACTTAATTACACATTGAATTTCATGTCCAAACTACAAAGATCCTTTGTTCATTATACAAATTTTCTTTTCGACAGTCCCAATTTATGCAATTTTTGAATCTTGACTTCACAAAATTAAATACGATACATCCATTGCCTCAAAGATGCTAAGATACAATCAACCTCCAAATTTCACCTCAAATCTATGACGATCAACCATAAAAAAATCCAAGATTCCATTTCGACATATGTCAACACCCAATTATCCCTACGGTTCATCAAATTATTACTTACCTCTGATTCGTAACCAACAATTGTGTTGTCAATTATGCCTCTGATCCCCTAAATTTCTAAGTATGTTACTAAATTACATGATATAATATTTTTTCTTCTTTCCTAAAACCAACAATATTTTATGTTTTAGCTTAAATTACAAGTAATTTAATATTTAAGAATCCAAGTACATATGCATAAACACTCTCTATATATAAAGTAATATTTTGCATATCCATTTGATTTAATAACTTCATTTTTTTACAGATGAAGTAATATTTTACATCACTTCTAATAGCATTGTTTGTACAAGTTAACAATATAAACTCTCATAATTAAATTTACCATTAATCTCTTTATACGTCTTCAAAACATTTTTATCTTTTATCTAAACTTAACAACAAACATAATGTTAGTTCTAGTTTCAGTAACTCAATGAATGCACAAAGAACTTCTAGTTTAAGAATAAACTAGGGAATGTATGTTAATGGGGATCGAAGAATCCATACGAGGCATGCTTGGTCTAGACTAGCAATACTTATGGATATAAAACATAGAAAATAATTTAGCATTATATTTTTATTAAATAATTAAACAATCAAAAATAAAAAAAAAATAGTTAGTTATACAAACAAACAAAAAAAAAAATTGCCAAAGGTTCCAGTTGGAGAGTTGCTACTTTGTGCATTTTTTATGCCAAAGATTAGAACCATATCCAGTACACCCTTTCCAAGGCCCCATATAGTTTGGACCAACATGTAGTAATGGCCTTTCTTATAGAAACAAAAAAAAAATGCTTAAACGTATGTAAAATATGAAATTAAAAAAAAATAATCCATTTTGGAATTATGAAAAAAATTCTCAATTTGTATATTGAATGATGCAATAAACCTAAAAATAAGGCATATAAATAATAATTTTCTATTAATTTTGAATCAGTGAGTTTGAAACTCATTATTTTTATTAATTTTGAATTTAACATGATCAAACTTAAATTTTTCTTGAAAAAAAATGCATATTTTTTGTCTTAGTTTTGAACTTTATCCATGGCATGCAAACTTATGTTATAATCTAGGCTATCGTGTATCAGCAATTTTAATAAATCAATTCATTTTTGTGAAATTGCTCTTGTTAACAATGAAAATTTGATGAAGACATCCCCATCACTTCTTAAGGAGCGTCAAGAAAACTAAGCCATGAGACACCATAGGCCATAACCCATGTGACTGTGAGGCTGAAAGGTTGTTCAATAACTATTGAAGTGGCTGAATTGAACGAAGGGGCATTGCTTTGGTTATAAAAAAGGGTAAAGCAGGAATTAAATTTATAATTTAATTGAATGATACACCATTTCATATGATTCCAGAGCGTTCAGCCTTACGGCAACCGAACACACTTGCTGAAGTCACCAGATCCTGGAAGGCATCATCAATTCAGAGTTAAGGTTTCAGCAGTAACAAACAGGCCTTTAATGGATAAAATAATTAAATTATAAATTCAAAAGCACAGTAATCATCTAAGTTTGATCTTCAGCCATGATGGAGCACCCAACCTACTTCTTGATAACTAATTAATTCACTAAAAGACAAAGTTATGAGTAATTTAGTTCATCAACCACTTGAGTTGCTATCAAACGACCCCTCTATATATCTTAACTCTGCTGATAAACTGAAGATCTTAATTACTTGGCTGATGATTTGAGTAGTTGGATATCTTTATAAATAATATCAGAAGGAGAATTAACAGAATGAATCGTACAATGTACTATGTTTCAACTTTCGTGAGTGGATGGTGATACGAATCGGAAGAAAAGGAAAAAAATGGTAAGTTTAAGTATGGTTTTCTTATTAAATTATATATCAATTAGAGTGTTAAAGTTGATGAAGAGGCTTAATTTGGCACCATTATATATAGTGAGGATAAATATCAAATTGATTACAAATCTAACTACGTGTAAACAAATTCTGTTGCACATTATCTTTAGAGTAAGCACTTTCTTTATTGGAAGGGATTTAATTTGTTAGTGGTTCCCACATCAGTGTAACATCATCTACTTTCAGCCTCGACTATGTATATCAATCCCTGTTAGCCCTGTCTCAATTCAACAATGTAAACTCAAGCAAGTTTTGCCACAACTAAGACACACTTGTACGTACATTGTCACCAATCATGCAGCAGTCCTACCACCCAGCAGCAATATTGCACATATTTTTTGAGGTCTGATGAACATTCATGGAAGTAGGAACTCACAACCTCCTTAATAACTTATTCACACTTATATATAAACAAAGCGATCAATCACTTCAGCTGTTATCAAATTCAGCACAAACTACTGTTATGGGTTCGTGTCAATTTTTCATTTTTGTTTTACCTATACACATGGAAATTAAAGGGTCAAGTGGAGCTAGCCTTTTCTTTTGTGCTTAGTGCATGCATATAGAATATAGGGCTAAATGTGTATATATATATATAAGCCAACTGAGACAGTATATCTAATGGCAGACCTTCTAGATAAGCCACATGTTTAGTGTCTATGTCTATGCCAGTCCCATAAGAAAACAACTCTTTAATTTCCTTACTTTGGTCACAGATGGGTCTCAATCTTTCCATCAAGAAAAAATTATATGGCAAAACACTTGGAATCCTAGACCCATTAATTTCTGGCTGACATGCACCTAAGTTACAATTTATGACTAACTAATCTGGTTTCAGGACATGGTTTTGCCTTTGTATGATCAGAATTCCATGCTTCAATTATAGAATATATAGCCTTTATGTAAGAAGAAAAGATTTTGTAGTTCATTCCTTGACACCCAAAAAAGCATGCAAAATGATAAAGGATGCAATTTAATTAATAGAGAAAGTGGATTACACATACCATGCATCCTGTCACCTCAAAGCATAAGGTGACCAAGAATTCTCTCATGGCGGTGAGTGTGATCATCACATATAAACATCATTTCAAGAGTTATTTTATTCAAGAATGGGTGAAAATTTATATATATATATATATATATATATAAAGCTAGCCTCACAGCATCAACATGCATTAAGTCCAATCTCTAATGTAATATCATCTCTTTCATGACTTGAAAGTTGAAACGTATGGAGTTAAAATTATTGGAACCAGCTGACTGCTGAAAGACGGTAGTCACATAATATTATCATATGAACTGAAATAAAGCCTCAGATGTTTCCCTTCTTTCTCCATTGGACAGTCTAAACCTAACCTGCAGAAGTGTCCCTCACGAAATAAATCAGGCAGAATATATATATCCACACAACTACTGAAAGTACAATATTGATTCATTAATCTCTCCTCTATGGGTTATTAGTTTAATGTGAAATCCAATCTTCTCTTTGACAACCCCATATGTATGATTGTGTTAATCATTAGTCTCTACAGTCAAGATTGTAGATAATTAGCCATCTTCAACTGGCTACATGTATAAATATATAATTAATGGGTGGTGATAGACGTGTCGTCCAGGTATTGAGTGTAGATAATGCTGTTAGGTAACAAATTTACAAGCTCAGATTATTTTCGATAAAAAAGGAGGAGTGGACCAGTTGTTTTGCAAATAAAATCTAAGGAGATGGCCAGTCCACACTCTGCACAATTTCCCTAAGAGGTCAAAGTAAATGATACCTTTAATTTGCTTTGTGGATTTGTCTCTAATTCTATATATATTTGGTTCAGGAGACTTAAATGAGTTGCACTAAGGTTTTGAGACGGGTCAAGAATATAAAATAAAATATTATGTAACAAAAAAATTAAAGAGAGAAAAGAAAGCAGGTGGAGGCCTTTCTTGCTCCCAAAGAATACTAAGATTAATTGGTTGGGATGGTTCCTGGGAAGTTGTATTAACCGTTAAGGATGGTATTAATTAGATGGTCAAAATTCCAATTATTCCAGAATTTTATTTAAAGTAGCCGCCCCCTTGTAAGAGTCAAGGTTCTCTTTGTTTCAAGCTTCATCTATATACAACACTTTAATACACTTGTTCTATCTAGGATATTTAGGCATTAGACCAATGTTATTAGGATTGTAAATTCTAATTCAGAAATAATTAATTAATTTACTCATAAATAGGAAAAATATAAAAAATGGTGACAAAAGCAAATTTTAAGAAGGGTTTCTTAGATATCACCCACCACTTTCAAGGGAATAAAGAAGCAAGCCTGCTTTAAGTAGATATTGATTATATTCCTTTTGAGGAGGGGAGGTGATCACTGATCAGATAGGCAAAATAGATTAATTCCTTAAATTGAACTATTTAATCTACAATTTTTAAGAGAATAAATAAAGAAGCAGGCCTCGACTCGTGTAAGTAGATATTGATTCCATAAAAGATAAAACTAGGTTGCTCTTCAACCATTTGGCTGAGTACTGTGTATTCAATTCAAAGCATGAATGGATCCAATGATACTGACAAATGACAATGGCATCGTCGTTGTTGTCTTCATCAACATCATCCTAACCACATAATATATAATAGTAAGTTGGAATCATTTAGATGCTCCTGAAAAATTAATCACTTTGAATCATACAGATTCTTCTCCAAGACCAAAAATGAAACGAACTCATGATCAGTACTCAGCGCAGCCGCTCCCATCATTCATGTCAATTGTCAGGCACCAAATTAATTACTTTGAATCTCTGCAAATGCCCCTCAGTCCCTCAGATTCTGGAGAGCGTTTTTGGAGAGGACCCAAACAGCACAAATTCATATTTGACTCTTTCTTCAGAAGTTCAGAGTGGTTCTTAATTGGCAGTCATTCCATATTCGTGGATGAATACTTCAACACTAGACAAGCAAGCATGTGAACAATGTGCATCAGAAGAGAAGAAAATGAGTAGAACGAACAAAGCCCAGGTTCAGAGATCCAGAATCCCTTTAATTTCCCTAATTAAAGGACAAGTTGATGGTTGACTGATAGACGGTTCTTTGAATCTTTGAAACCACTTGTGCCTGCAGCCTGCTGCCCATCCCCTCATCACAAAATTGGTACGTGTTTTTGGAAGCAATCTCAGTTACTGGAATTGTAAGTGGCCCACTGGTTTTCAAGAAATCCCTTTTCATCGTTATCATCGTCATCATCATCGTTGTTGTTATTGTTGTTGTCAAAAGTAAAGGTAGAACCCAATTTATATGATCATTTGGGAGTAAGAGTGTCAATGGACTAGTTTTGGATTGGACCCCGTCCAGTACAAAATCAATTTGGATGGATTAGACGGACCAACAAGATATATTGGATTGGATCAGGTCTGTTCGTAATAAATTTATATTGGATTGGGTTGGATTAAGCCAATATCTAATCCATTGATATAAGATAAGAATATAGGTGTCAATGGACGAGGTTTGGGTTGAAACCAATCTAAATCAAAATAAATTTGAACAGATTGGATGGTCTAGACATTGAATTGGATCAGTCCAAAATTGTCCAAAAATTTTATTGGACTGGATTGGACCTGGTCCATTTATAATGGACTTACATTGGACTGGATCAGATTGGACCAAATCCAGTCCAAATGACACCCCTATTTGAGAGGGTTTTCATGCAACAGCTACTGGGCATTGCAAGGTATGACCAACTTTATATGCCCAAAAACACTTGCATTGAGCTGAGAAATCAACTATCCGATGAAACTAGTTTTGGTAGCTTCTTAGAAAAGGTTTAGTCAATGCAGCTTAATCAATGCTGAAGCCCTCCCAAATAGGCCCTATATGAGAGAGAGAGAGAGATAGAGAGAGAGAGAGCTGATTTGATGTAAGAGGAAGGTGGAGCAAATTTTGCATCAGCTTTTGAGATACAAAATTTAGTAATTTACACTCCTAATGAGTGCAAATGAGACAAAAACAAAAACAAAAAAAAGTATAAATTTTGTGTTAGGTAGGAGTGCAAGTTACAAATAAACAGATGCAAAACTGAATCAGGTGCAAATTTTGCATCTGATTCAGATTAATTTGCACTACACCAAATGCAACCTAAAAAGGATAAAGTCAAGCTTGTCTGTGGACTAGAATCCTCTTTATATAAAGCATCTTGTTGTTAAGAGGGTGATTTCTTATAAGTTCAATTATGACATCGGAAAGACATTATACCGAAAATTTTTACAGCAAATCAACCGATATCATAAAAGAGGGTGACCAATTGGGTGGTGTTCAACAAAATTCACAAGATACTTTGATTGCTCAAAACTCTTATGGTACCATCTTTTTCAGTTTCATAGTTTTTATTTAATAGATTGGAGAAAATAAGAAAACAAAAATTGACCATGAAAAGTAGCTCATTTACCTCAAGAGAAGAGTATCAAAAACTGCATTAACAATTAACCCTCTTTTAAATCCCAGATCCACGATAAGCCCTGGTTGTTGGCATGGTACACAGTTTCGATACGAATATAGTACAATACGTATTGGTTTTTTAAGTTGCCAATATGTCAAATGGTGAGAATTGATGGAAGTGCAAAAATAATAGTTTCAAACAAACATGCAAAATTGAATCGAGTGCAAAATTTTTAGCCGGTTCAGATTAATTTGCACTGCAACCAAAATACAAGGCTTTGCACTACATATTTATATTTGTATTTTTTTCAATCCAAGCCTAATGCTGTGTTTGGATGCAATGTAAATAAATTTATAGTTATACATTCAAAATTATGGCAGTGCAAATGATTTGATTGTAAACTCTGATCTTTTTTTGTTTTAAATTTTAGCTTATTTTGTAAATTAAGACATAGAGCATAATAAAGTAAAACCTAAAACAAAATTAAGTGAAAATTTACATTTTTTTCATCTGCACTTGCATTTGTACTAGTGCAAATAAAATTGCACTGCAACCAAACACAGCCTAAAAGAGCAAAATCAAATCTGTTTGTGGATTAAGATCCTCTTTATACAAACCATCTTAGGAGTAATTTCTTATTTAATCGATTAGAGTAAAAAAAAAAAAACATGTTTGAAACCAAAGACACCTCGGTGCTTCTTCTCCTGAGGAAGGTCTCCCTAAGTATATATTTTTGTATCTTTATATCCTTATGAATTGATTCTTTGCAGTTCTAACTTCTAACATCGAATTCTTCTCAAAAATTGACTTGCATAAAAAATCTCATTCTTTTTCTTGACGACTTCGACCAAACCAGATGATCCCTTGTTATCATAATTCATAACTTACTTCCATGGTTTTCAAAATCAGACCGGACCGGACAGTTGGACTGGAAAAACCGGGAACCGGTCACCTGACCGGTTTCGTTTTCCTTCAAAATCGTTTTTTCCCCTAAAACTGTTGATTTTGATCAGTAAACTGCTGAACCAGCTGGTTAATCATTCAAACGATTTTGACCGTTTTCCAATTTTTTAATTTTTTTGTCAGAACGGGCCAGCTGTTTGAGTCGAATGATCGAACCATTTGAACCGGTAACCGGACCCCTGACCAGTTCGGTCACCGGTTCGTTTTTAAAAACCATGCTTACTTCTGCAATTGAGTAATTTTCTTCAGCTTCTACATTCACGATCTTTTCCAAACCAACTAATTTGTCAATTTCATGAGTTTCATCCAAAGCGATCTCTTTGTCTCTTGAAACACAACCTTTTACAAACAAGTATGAGTGTATCAGCCGATGCACTTGATGGGAATAAATTTCGACCATTCCACTTGAGTTGCGAATCAGTAACCCTAAAAACCGATACCATTGATATGTATGTTCTTTTTTTTTTGTAGCCAAATAGTTTCTTTTTTTGTTTTCTCTAATAATATTTTTTATTATTAAATAAAAGCTAGAACCACTCAACAGGGTGCTTAAAATCACTCACTCACCAAACTTGGCAAAAGCTATACGAAACCAGTTACATTCCTTTAATTCATTCCTCCATATTTTTGCACTATAACATAGACACTATAAGGTTGGACTTGACCAACCCAAATAGAACTTAGAAAATTGAAAATTATAGAATTTCCGTTTCTAGTATCCTAAGGATTTCTATGCCAAACTACCTAAATGTGGTTTCCTCCTTGTTCATTGTTGTGATTTCTTGTTTGTCTCTGCAGTTGTTATTTCATTATATGGTTAAGGACTTCTGGTTTTTTTGGCTTCCGCTTATGCTCTCTAGGTAAACTAGACAGGACCAGATGGTCGGACCAGAAAAACCAGGACCGGTTCCGTTTTATCCCAGAACCACTTTTTAGCCAAAACCATTGATTTGGTCAGCAAATTATTGACCCAAGTGGTCAAACCGTCAACCTGCCAAGCCAGACAACGGTTTTTGGCCGTTTTTTACTTTTATATTACTTTTTATTTTTTGTCAGAATGGGCCATCTGTTCAGTTTGAACATTTGGACCATTCGACCCTGGAACCGGACCCAGAACGGTTTCCTGTCCGATTCAGTTTTAAAAACCTTGCTTTAAACAGCATTTACCAAAAAAAAAAAAACAAAACTTTAAACAGCATTACAGTGTAGAAACCCTTGCTATACCACTGCTGATATGCCCAGTTTCCAAAATCGCAATACACCAAAGGTCTAAAACAAAGATTATGGGTCGAATAAAATTATTTTGAAAAAATAAAAAACAAAAACAAAAAACATGGTTCAAAGTTCAAACCATCGATATGTATCATACCGTATCATACAATGTGTATCGGTTTACAGGGTCACCAAAACAATAAATACTGGAAGTTATGGCCTTTTAAATTTTAATAGGTTTAAATATTAAACATTGGGCTTTTCGCAAGATAAATGACCAAGTTTTCTCAATTAACAAAGTCGTTGATGTTTACAAAATCATGTTCAATTCGGTGAGTGGGAAAATTCCACAATTTTCTTTGACTAAATTGCCCTTTGCTAAAAAAGCATTGCTCTCCGCATGCTTATTTTTTACTTCTTTTCTTCCTACATTCCTCTCCTTTGACCTCTGTTATAGGAGAAAGAACACAGGTCGATTTTTTAGAGCAAAAGAAGGAAACTCTCTCTAAAAGGCTTTTGCCTTTTATATAGGGCCACTTTTGTATGAAAAAAAAGAAAATATTGATTTTTGTCCTGATCCCGATTACCTGTTTGGTCCTTATTTTGGAAACATAAGGGAACTTGACAAATTAGAAAACTCAAATCATTTATTTTGTAAAAAGTCCTTAAACATTAATGCACATCTTAATGTATCTACTTGCGATCTATGAATTTATCAAACTGAACAAGGAAAAAGGAAAAAGAGCATTGCACATTGAAAACTCTGGATCTCAAAATCCATCATTTAAGATTTCATCAACAAAAAGGAATTCAATTACAACATCAGAAACTATTGGCCCTTTCAACATGATGAAATAAAATGGAGGAAAAACGGAGGTTTTTCCAATCTAAAAGTGTATTGGCCCTTTCAACTTAATTTCATAAAATCTAAACTAAGATATCAAATATTGAGAAAATAATAGTGCATTACAATACAAGTATGTAGGCTATATGATAGAAGATGCGCAAAATTGTAATAAATATACAATGACAAACTGATGAGAAGAATTACAATGCTACTAGGTATTGTAATCTGTGTGGTGGAGAAAATGTTCATACCGAGTGTCTTTGAGTATCTTGTAAACATCCTCCCAATTGTCAACTTGCTCTGCTGGGGGTTTTGTATGAATTTTAACTTGCCGGCTCGTTAATCTTCTAATTGGAACTTTAAGAAACTCTTGAACATCAGCTAAGGCCTATTAACAATGATGTGAGTGACTGAGTGTAATCACCAGATAACAAATAAGCAAGAAAAAAAAATTATTGGCACTTACAGTTTTCACCCTATGGTTATTGATAAGATCTTCATAATACAGGATTATATGCCGAGTCCTATTGAAATATTGCAATGAATCTGCCATGATGCGTTCAGCATGACTAAGGTCAGGCAACAACCCAGTGACATTGATCGTTGGCTTGTATCGTGCCAGTATCTCAGCCTGAAACAAGTTATTGAACGAGTGCATCAGCATAAATAAAAATTAAAAATATAGATAAAAATAAAACCTCAATGGCAAAGATAACCTACAAGGAAGACAATAGTTAAACTTGATTTCTTTTACGAAAAAGATAAGATCCACCAATGATTGAAAGAGGATAAAAGCTACAAATGGATCAGCGAAAAGATTCTCAAGTAAGATGCTAAAGAGAACCCAAATCTATACCTCAAAGAGAACTGAACAAGAAAGGGGAAAACAGAAGGCTACAAAACATAAAGCTACCCAAGGAGAGAGGTACCCCAATTCAATTATTGCCTTGCTAACCCTCCCTAGAAAGGCAAGAATAAGGAGTTAGCTCGTTTACAGATCCAACTAAAACTCTACAAGCTAGATATCAGGCCTCCGTAACTGAATGTCCCAATCTCTAAGGCTCTACTATGTTTCCTCTCTAATGCAGGAATTGATAAAAAGAAAGACACCATGGAAGAGGATATCAAGTTTCTTTAAATTCTTATACCAATGGCAATTTTGTGGTTTTTAATTTAGTTACGGCTGCAACTTGGGTGGGCTTAGGTTGAGGCTTTGTTAAATTTTGAATGGACCCGTCCTGAAAGCCAAAACCGATGCAATGTAAAATCTTCAACTTGGATACCTGAGTTGGAGAAACTTTGGCTGTTTGGACCGTTTTTGGGCATGACACATCAATCCATTCAGTCCCCTAATTGTCTTCTTGGTCAAATAAATACTGAATGTATTACTCTTTTACTCCAAACCCATGGTAATGTGTCATGCCCGAGGACACTTCCAAACAGCAAAAGTTTTTCCGAGTTGCACCCATAGACTTATTTGAATTTTGTCAATTTGAATCTTTTAAGAGTTATTTTCTAATTTGTCAGTGTCATAGTAGTAGAGGAAATCATTTTATAGGGCCATAATAGTTTAAGTGTCTTTATAGAGAGTTTTTAAAATATGAACTATGGCTGTTATCAGTTGAACTTGGGTTTAATTCAGTGTTTTTCTTTTTCTAATTCACAGTTACAAGGATAAGATAACTTTTTTATCATTATTAGTAGGAGCAGTCTTGTAACTAAGTTTCTTATTCCATTACATGTACATATGAGGGAGGGCCAATGGCCCTCAGGTGCTATTTTGCAATTACAATCTTTTTCCTCTTTCTTTCTTATTCAATTCTCTCCTCTCTTCTGTTCTCTCCCTAAGGGGTTCTCTGCCAACTACTGGTGCCAGTTTTCTTTCTATCTAATCTTCAGGGGTCAAAACTTGTCCATTTTACCTGATTTTGGTGTCATCAGATATGTTATTCAGTTATCTATCCAATGAGACCAACATCTTGTAAGTTGTAAATCTGATTTATTCTGGGAGTGAAGGCTTTTTTTTTTATACATAGGTTAACAGTCTATGACAGGATTTCAATTTTCTGTTTTTTTAGATCACTCCTGGAGTTGTTTTTTGTGTTTTTTTTAGTTTTAGTAGAATAGGTAATGGGTTATTAAGTTGTTTCAGGAATTGGAGTCTTTATGGGTTATCTACAGGTTTTAGTTTAAAAGTATCTAGAAGTTTTATGGGTCAGTTTCCTAGTTCAGTTTGAAGTCTATAAAGGGAAATTTGAGCTCTTATGTTGAGTCTACAAATAGAGCCATTACAATTGCAAATTAAAAAAAGTTCATTTGATGAATAAAAGTTTCATTAAGGCTCTGTTCGCTTTTCGGTAAGTTACTTACCCAGGTAAATGTACTTACCCGGGTAAGTGTTTCCCAGGAAAGACTTACCCGGGTAAGTACATTTACCCATGTTCTTTTATTTCCCATGTAAATAAGGCAATGACCATTTTAGCCATAAAAAACCATTATTAAAAGGGGCATTTTTGTCCCATTCAAGTGTTGGCAATTTTCTCCCCAGGTGGGAAAATTACTTACCCACCTAGGAGATGGGTATCACTTACCCGGGTAAGTGATCCAAGAAAATAAACTTTCCCTGGCCCCTACATAAATCTAAAAAAAAGAACATGGGATTCTTGGTCAATGGGAATCAAAATCCCATTGACCAACTTTCCCCCCTCTCAATATCCAGAAAAAGAACGCCCCCTAAGTGGCTTCTGGATTTTTTAGATCAATAAGTAAATTCTGGTTGTCACCAGGTATTTTTTCTATTTTTAACCCCTCTCATTTATTTCTTCTTTTAAGAAATCTATCTCTTCACTGGTCACTAGAAACAAAAGTTCTTTTCTTCTCTACATCTCTAATCACCTAAGTTGTCTTCCTTCAACTTACAAAACTGACAACTGGATCTGAAAGTAATAGAATCCTACCTGTCATACATCAATCTAATTAAAGTCCTTTACTAGATCATCTAAAATCTAGGGATTATATAAACCTTGTCCTTGAAGAAGTTCCGCCATATTGACCCTATAGAGTCCCCCTCCCCAATTGACCCTAAGCACACCAGGAGAACCTCTCCTCTCCGGTACTTAAAGGCTCAACCAGTGCCCAAGGATCCCAGGTTCCTGAGTGAAAAATCCATCAGAATTGAGATCAATAATCATTGATGGGACATGGGCCTTCCACAACAATGAAAAGGAATAAGTTGCAAAGCCTACCAAGGAGTTGTAGGAGTCCACTAAAAAAAGGCTATTATTGTCAGCCTTCCAACATCTTGAATCCCCCTTCCCCACACAGATGGTAGATCACCTTAGGCATTCATGTAACAATATCTAGGTGTTAGCCTCCCAGCCATTAACACATGCGATATAGGCAAGGAGCTCATACCATTGAATAACTAATTAGATCGTAATAATCTTTTAGTATTGCAATTTTGGATGAATCCATGTTAAAAAGACTTGGGAACTCAAGAATTAAAGGGTGATCCCCAAACCAGAAATAGACTTTAGAGCCTTTGACGCAGCATGGAAGCAATGGAAATCGGAGCTGGCTATGCAAGCACCGGGCGATCGCTAGCTTCTAGCGAAGAACACCGAATTCTCTAGGAAAGAGAAAAGGTGGCGAAAACTCAAAGAAGAGAACTTGAAGAAATTTTGAAAATCTGAAGTATGAATTGATGATTAATTCTGGGAAAATAGCAGTATTTATAATACATTTAGAAATTGTAAAAGAACTAGGAAAGAACATGAATCTTGATCTTGATCTTGATCTTGATCTTGATCTTGATCTTGATCCTCTTGGGCTGTCTTGATAAGGTCGAACCCTCTTGTAATTCTTGGGCTTGATCTTCCACCGTCCGATCTCCCTGGCTCTCCTTATGCATGAATCTAGGAGTCTTGGATTTCTTGATGCTTCTTGGAGTCTTTGTTGGATCTTGATTGGAGTCTTGAATTCTTGCTAATCTTGGAAGAGTTTTGATAATCTTGGATTCTTGATAAGTCTTGGAGTCTTGGATTAAGTCTTGAATTATCCTTTCTTGACTTATCTTGGACTCTTGTCCTTATCCTAGGAGCTGCCGCCCCTAGGGGTGAGATGGGCCTTGGGATGGACCTCCATCATTCTCCCCCACTTGGAGAGAACTCGACCCCGAGTCGTGACTAGGATAGGCAAGTGTTATCTCTGGCAGGTACCGGTGAAGGTCAGCAACGTTGAAGGTCTTGGATATACCCATATGATCTGGTAGGTCCACTATATAGGCATTATCATTAATCTTCTTCACGGTCTTGTATGGACCATACTTCCGAGGCTTCAACTTGTTGTAGGTACCTATGGGAATTCTTTCCTTCCTTAAGAAGACCATAACCTCATCACCTACATCAAACACTTGAGACCGTCGGTGCTTGTCTACGGCCATCTTGTACTTGGGGTTGGATTGCTCAAGCTTTTGCTTCATGGCCTCTTGGACGGACTGGATTTGTTCTGCCATCTGTTCTGCTGAGATACTGTAGCTGGGTACTCTGGGTAGCTTCACTAAATCCAGTGCATGGTTAGGGACCTTCATGTACACGATGGAGAATGGGTATCTGCCTATAGAACTCTGCACTGCATTGTTGTAGGCGAACTCAGCCTGGGCTATGGCGAAGTCCCACTGTTTTGGCCTCTCCCGACATATGCTGTGAATTAAATTCCCTAAGGTCCGGTTTACCACTTCCATCTATCCATCTGTCTGCGGATGGGCTGTACTGCTGAAATTAAGTGATGAATCAAACAACTTCCATAGGGTCATCCAAAAGTGACTGAGGAACCGTGTGTCACAATCTGATGTGATGGTCTTGGGTACCCCATGCAAGCGGACAATCTCCCTAAAAAACAATCTGGCTGTTGTGGATGCATCTGCTGTTTTCTTGCATGGGAGGAAGTGAGCCATTTTTGAGAATCTATCAACCACCACGAAGACGGAGTCCATGTTCCTCTAGGTCTTTGGCAAGCCTAGGACAAAATCCATGGACAAGTCTTCCCATATAGCAGTAGGAACGGGTAGGGGCATGTAGAGACCTGTGTTCTGGGTTTGTCCCTTAGTTGTCTAACAAACATAGCACCTGCTTACAATGGTAGACACGTCCCTTCTTAATTTCGGCCAATAATATCGCCCCTTAACTGCTTCTACTGTTTTATCCCTTCCCAAGTGTCTTGCTAATCCACCCCCATGCAAATCCCTGATGATCTTTTCGCGGAGGGAGGTGCAAGGGATACACAGTTGTTCCCCTTTCATAAGGAACCCATCATAAATAAAGAAGTCCTCTGCTGGCTGCTTATTCATGCATTTCTCCCATACCTGCTGGAAGTCTTCATCCTGGGCATATAAATCTTTCAGGCACTCAAAACCCACAATCTCAACACTGAGGGTCTTGATGAGAGCTACACGCCTGCTAAGTGCATCAGCCACTTTATTTTGCTGTTCTGCCTTATACACAATTTTATATGGGAACTTGTCTAGGAAGGCAGACCATCTAACATGCAAATCACTTCTTAATTGCTTTTGCCCACTAAGATATTTTAGGGCCTGGTGGTCAGTGTAGAGAACAAATTCTTTTGCAATTAAATAGTGTTCCCATGTTTTCAGGGCTCTAATCACAGCATAAAACTCCTTGTCATAGGTGGACCACTTTCTTCTGGCTTCACATAATTTTTCACTGAAGAAAGCAATGGGCCTCTTTTCTTGGGACAAGCCCCTATGCCAACTCCACTGGCATCACATTCAACTTCAAATAACTTATTAAAATCTGGCAAGGCAAGAACAGGAGCAGAACATAATTTTTCTTTTATGAGAGCAAAACTTTGTTCTTGTTCTTCTCCCCATTGAAATTTACCATTTTTCAAACATTCAGTAATGGGAGCCATGATACTACTAAAATTCTTAATAAAGCACCTATAGAAGGTTGCCAACCCATGAAAACGCCTGACATCTGTGACAGTGGATGGGGTCGGCCACTCCCTAATGGCTTTCACTTTTTCTTCATCTACTTTCACACCATCCTTGCTTATAATAAATCAAAGGAATAATAAATTATCATTCATGAAGATGCATTTCTTCAAATTAGCTTATAATTTATTTTCCCTCAATGTTTTCAGGACCTCCCTAATATGTCCCACATGCTCAGTGATAGATTTGTTGTATATCAAAATATCATCAAAATAGACCACCACAAATTTACCAATGAAGGGGCGCAATACCTGGTTCATCAGCCTCATGAATGTGCTGGGTGCGTTAGTTAGTCCAAAGGGCATGACTAACCACTCGAACAAGCCATCTCTAGTCTTGAAGGCTGTCTTCCATTCATCTCCGAGACGGATCATGATTTGATGATAACCACTCCTGAGATCAATCTTTGAGAAAACTACAGCTCCGTTAAGCTAGTCCAGCATGTCGTCCAGCCTGGGAATAGGAAATTTGAACCCAATGGTGATCTTGTTAATGGCCCTGTTGTCGACACACATTCTCCAACTGTCATCCTTTTTAGGTGTTAATAAGGCAGGTACTGCGCAAGGACTCGTGCTGATTTGAATGTGTCCCTTTTTCAATAATTCTTCTACCTTTTCCCGTAAGATTTCATTCTCCTTAGGACTCATCCTGTAATGTGGGAGGTTAAGTAGACTGGCACCTGGAACAAAATCAATATGGTGTTGTATGTCTCTCATGGGAGGGAGTTCATTTGGTAACTCCTCTAGAACTACATCATTGAATTCATCCAGTAATCCATGTACTTCTATTGGAATTTTATTTTCATCATTAACATCTTCTCCTTTTACTACTAGCAAATGTCTTTCATGAGTATCCTTACATTCTTTAACAAATTCAGCATGATGATGGGTGATGGTAAGCAAATTCTTCTCATGTGTTTTTGGAACAGTTGTAATATTTTTTCAGCTATGTGTAACAAAGTATGACGTGTACCTTCTTTTTCAAGTTGGTAGGTATTCTTCCTACCCATGTGCCTTGCATCTGTATCAAACTGTCAAGGCCTCCCTAACAAAATATGGCAAGCATCCATATCAACAATATCACAATATACTTCATCATGGTACTTATCAATTGAAAAAAGTACCTTGCAGCGTTCTTTCACTCGTATGCCGCCTCCTTCCTTGATCCACCCAATTGTGTATGGGTTGGGATGTTTTTTAGGAATCAGCTGTAATTGTTGGATGACATCCCTGCAAATAATATTCTCCTGACTGCCACTATCAATAAGTAAATTAAATAATTTTCCCTTGACAATACATCTGGTACGAAATAATCTGTCTTTGAGAAGTATCTTTAGTTTTCTAGGACAACATTAATTTTCTGACCACACAAGTATACTCCTCATGTTCGTATGAACCCTCTTCATCCTCCCCATCAGGCCCACAGTATACCTCATCCTCCCTTTCTACCATATTAACTGCCTTCCTCCTGGGACAGTCACTTGATCTATGTCCAACCTCATTACATTTAAAACATTTAATAGGAGCAGGCCTTGCATAAGGGTTACTGGGTTTAGGAGGGTTGGAAGGATTACCTCGAGTATGTCCTCCTGTAGTAGCCTTACCGGCGTTACTGGTGCTTGCCGTGTGAGAGGGTTGCACTGCTGGGACTGATTTGTTCCTGTCGACAGTTGCCAGTCTGTTGTCGCTCCCGCTGTACCAGCGGTAATTATCATTGTGTGCCTTGTCTTGAAACATTAATTCTGCTTTCAAGGCTAGGTTCCTTGCTTCCTGCACACTAAGAACCATTTGTACACCAATTTTGTCCCTGATGGACAGTCTTAACCCGCTCAAATAACGGGTTGCCTGCTGGTTATCACTTTCAGACAACTGGTTTCTTTTTGCTAATCTTAAAAATTCTGATGTGTACTCATTAACACTATGTGAACCCTGCGCACACCGCTGATAAGATTCAAACATATATTGTTCATAGTCAAGAGGTAAAAATCTACCTCTGATTAACTGTTTCATGTGCCTCCAGGTTCGAACAGGACCCCTTCCTTCTCTGATCCGGGTCTCTTTCATCCGTTCCCACCAAACAGATGCGCCTCCCTTTAATCGGAAAGCTACCAGTTTTACCCTTCGTTCCTCTGGTATTTCCATGTAATCAAAGAATCTGTCAACTTCTGTGATCCAATCCAAAAGTCCTTCTATGCCAAGATCTCCACTAAAGGTAGGAATATCTACTTATAAGTTTGAATTCATCATTATTCCTACGGGGATTGAAATTACCTTGATTGTGCCAATTTCTGTCGTTTCTGTCATTGCCGGGAAGAATTGGAGCACCACCAAATTCGAAATCATCACTGTCGTCGTCAAGAACTAGACGTCGGGACGCAGTAGCGACGGGTGGTCTGTTGATGTCTCCTTCGATCTGCTGTGGATTTTCCCGGTTCCGTGGGACAACCTCCCGTAACAAGGTTCGCAGTTGCTCAGTCACCTCTGCCAACTGTTGTTCGATGTTACGTGTGGCCGTGTGTTGTTCTTCAATCGCTCTCCAAACAGTTGGGAACCCCTGATCTCTGTCACGGGGTGGGTTGCGACTGCTACCGTTTGGGTTGGACATGACTGGGCGAATTCCCTACTCTGATACCACCTGACGCAGCATGGAAGCAATGGAAACTGGAGCTGGCTATGCAAGCACTGGGCGATCACTAGCTTCTAGCGAAGAACACCGAATTCTCTAGGAAAGAGAAAAGGTGGCGAAAACTCAAAGAAGAGAACTTGAAGAAATTCTGAAAATCTGAAGTACGAATTGATGATTAATTCTGGGAAAATAGCAGTATTTATAATACATTTAGAAATTGTAAAAGAACTAGGAAAGAACATGAATCTTGATTTTGATCTTGATCCTCTTGGGCTGTCTTGATAAGGTCGAACCCTCTTGTAATTCTTGGGCTTGATCTTCCACCATCCGATCTCCCTGGCTCTCCTTATGCATGAATCTGGGAGTCTTGGATTTCTTGATGCTTCTTGGAGTCTTTGTTGGATCTTGATTAGAGTCTTGAATTCTTGCTAATCTTGGAAGAGTTTTGATAATCTTGGATTCTTGATAAGTCTTGGAGTCTTGGATTAAGTCTTGAATTATCCTTTCTTGACTTATCTTGGACTCTTGTCCTTATCCTAGGAGTTGCCGCCCCTAGGGGTGAGATGGGCCTTGGGATGGGCCTCCATCAGCCTTCTCCAGTTTATAGGTGATATGCTAATGAAACTCTCTTAAGTCTTACCTGCATATTTCCTTCCATAAGGTTGCCCTATGGAAGGAAATATTCATCAAAACTCTAATTATTCATCAAAAAAGGTTGTCCTATAAGATGATTAAGTAGTAAGGAGTCGCAATCATATCCTGACCTCCCACATTTAATGGTTCTCCAGGCCAAGGAGTGTTCCATTCATGATCTGAAAATGTTGTAATCCCACCCTTTCTCCTTGAATGTGTACACTTTTGGCCATTTTCACCTTTACAGGGCCCCATAACCCATTTGATCTGTAATTAGCTCCTAAAGAAAGAGCCAAAAATTTTGATGGGAGTGCACCTTATCTGGCCATTTCAGCAATGTCTAGCACCACAACTGTACTTTGGTATTGACCCACATTTTCGTAAGTTAATATTTAGCCCGTATGCATCTACAAAGTGGCTGAGTATGCATCTTAGGTAAAGGTCTTCATGGGCATCCTCTTGTAAAAGTAATGGCATTGTCTGCAAATTGACGCAATGATGTGATGGGGCTGTCATTGCAAACCTCAAACCTTCAAGCCATCCTCCTGATTCTGCCCACCAGGTCTTCACGGCATCCCTATATGGCCCGATTACCTGAAGCAGTAACCTAGAGCTGGGTTTGATAGGTCCAAGGCTGCTCTTATTCAATTGAGGTTTAAACAAGCCCAATCTGACCACACCTTTTTACTTAATAAGTCTGACAATCTTCTCCCTACTCTTATTGTTTATGTGGATGATATCGTTGTAACTGGGAATTACATCTCTAGCATTGCTGAGGTGAAGCAGTTTTTGAGTAGGACCTACGAGAGCAAAGATATTTCCTAGGGATTTTCTTGACAAAAGGATATGCTTGATTTTCTTAAGGAGACAGGAAAGCTTGATGTTAAGCCTTGGATACTCCTATTGATCTAAAACCATAGGCTTTCTGGTGAAAGTGGGAAACCTAAAGGACAAGGGGAGATTTCAAAAATTGGTTGGCCAACTATTGTATCTATGTATGACGTGACCAGATATTTCCTATGTTGTTAGTGTCATTAGTCAATATATTCATTCTCCCAAGGATGTTCATTCAGCTGCAGCAGAAAGGGTTACGGCCTAGTAGTGCCTACCTTAAGGGACAGCTTAGACATGGCATTCTTTTCTCTAACTATGGCCACATGAGGATTAATGGGCTTACTAATGCAGATGGAGGCTAGCCAGTTCCATGGATGATAGAAGGTCAACTTCATGTTATTGCCCTCTTGTTGCAGGTAATTTGGCATCTTGGAGGAGTAAAAACAATCTGTTGTGGCATGGTCTAGTGCCAAAAATAACTTCTAATTAGCCCATAACACAGTTGTCAAGGAGTTAACCAGATTGTTTTTTGGGCCAGGCCAATCTCAAGGGTGGACCATCAGAAAGTATTAATAATAGTATTGCCAATGGTTTTAGGAAAGGGACTTCTTGAAAAAACAAAAAGGAGTGAGGAAGGTGATCGAGAAGTTGGAAGGGGGGCTTCTGCGGCATTTTCATTTCCAAGCAAGGAACAGAGGAGGAATGGGCGTGGGTTGTTACCAAGTATAAAGGGAAGGAGGCAGTGAATCAGAGAGGTGTTCCAAAGAGTCTGAAAAGCAATAGTGATGTTCAAGGTAAGGAAACTCAAATAGATGAGGGGAAGATTGATCAAGATAAGGGTGCCACTAGGAAAGATGAGAGCAGAGGGGGTAAAGACAAGAAAATCCAACTGACTAATGTTGCAGAGAAGTTTCATGCTTCATAGGTCAAGTTTCATCATTGTTTGAGTGCTGCTTTCGTTAAATCTACAGAATGGATTGATGTGGTTAAATCAGGGCTTGAAGATCAGTATGTGAAAGAGAATGCTAAGATTAATATCGAAGCTGATGTTGAGCATGGTGAAGTCTTGGCTGAGGAAGGTGGCTACAGTAGGGGGTGGGGACGCCAAAGATGGGCTAACAGTTGTTCGTTCAGGAACATTGATGTGGTTTAGAAGGTGAGTTCATAAGTGTGAGGAGAGGATGGGGTTAGAGGTAAGAAGAGGATGGTTGTTCAGCAGGGAGGGTGGACAATGTGTTGAACAAGAGTACAGGTGGTTTAGAGGGTGGACAGGCAGAAGCTGTGGGCAGAGAAGGGGGCAAGGGGTTGAGTTTGGATTGGACAAGGGGTCTTTTGAGTGAGTGGGGGGATTCTACCAGGGTTGTTAGGTTGAATGGTGGTCTGAAACAAAAAGGTTTCAGGGAGGGTAGTGATAATAATGGGAACAGAGAAAGTAAGAGGGGAAAATAGTTGGTTGGGATGATGTAGTCGGTGTAAAAATTGTGAAAGAAGGAAAAAATGCAGGACTTTTTTTTGGGTACTTGGTGCATTGCACCAGTAATAACCCTCCCCTTTCCCCAAATGGGTGGTTGCAGGAATCGATTCCACGTCAATGCTGGAGCGAACCAGCTAACATACCAACGAGCCACCCCTCGGTTGGTTGAAAGAAAAAACAACCAAATGGATTATGTGAGTTTAGATGAAATGCACATAGTAGAGTTTGATTGACACCGATGAGGTTGTGAACAAAGAAGTGGAGGTGAGTAAAACGTTGGGGTTGTCTTTTCTTTGGGGGGGGGGGGGGTGAAGTGTGTGCAAGGAAGGTGTTTAAAGAGCTCGAGGAGAAGGATCAGGAGAGTGATTAATTGGATCTTGGACAAGGTGGTTTTAGTTTAAGGGTTGAAGATATACAAGATAGACAAAGGTCAATTAGATGTGCAGGGGGCATTGACAAAGAGGGTGGAGAGATGGATGCAGTTCAGACCCTTGAGAAGAATGCAGTGTCAAAATCAAAGAGAATCATTGAGAGATCTAAGGACTTTTTTTATCCAAGGGGCTACAGAACGGGGGCAGTCAATCCACCAACCCATAACCCCCCCCCCCCACCCACCCAGGTGCAGGTGGGACTCAATCCCAAGTCTCTGCTACAACCAGCAGGAGACCTTACCAACCAACCAGTTGGCACCTTGCAGAGATCTAAGGACTTGAGAGATTGAAAAGGAGTGTGAACACAGTGAGACACTTTAGTTATCAGAAAAAACATTGAGTTTTTCAAATTTCAAAAGTATTCAATGCATTAAGAGGGGGTTTATTTGGGGTTGGGCCTAACAAGAAAGTGAAGAAAAAAAAGTTAAGAGATTGCTGCTCAAATCATTGGTGGAGATGAGTGTTAGAGCAAAGTAACAAGTTTTTAAGTTCAAGTGTAAATTTGGGTGGGAGGCTGTGGTCTTTTTGTTGATTTGGAGTTGTGATTGTTGTAATGTCCATTTGAGTTTTTGAGGTTGAGATAGGTTCTGGTTCCAGGAACAAGAACCGATGGGTCATATATATATATATATACTAAATAAATTAATATTATATATAATATTTTTAGTAGGTTTATTATAATCAGGACCATTGGGTCAGAGCCGGTTGTCCTGAGAACCGATCAATTTGGTTCTGGATCTAAAATTACAGACCGTATCGGGTCCAGTTCAGTTCTGGTTCCTTAATATTTTTTGTCGGGTAGACTCCGGTTCTGCATGGACCCAACCCTGACCCGACCCATTGACAGCCTTAGGTTAAGATTTTGGCATTGAGTTGTGATTGGGTGGTGGGATGTTTTGTTATTTCTTCTCTTCGGGTGATTGCTGGTCACCTTCCTTGTAACTTTCATTTTTCCTTTTAATAGACTTTACTTTACCTTAAAAAAAATGTTGTATTGTGATAATCAAGCTGCTATTAATATTGCCTATGATCGAGGACAACATTACAGAACCAAGCACATTTAATTAAGTCAGACTAGCATTTTATCAGGAAACGTGTAGTTTCTCAAGATGTTTGTCTTCCTTATGTCAACACAGATAGGCAGCCCGGATTGAGGGAGAGAGTTGAGAGAACGAACTCTTGATGAGCCTGCTATGTATTGTTATTTATTTATTGACTGGCCTGATAGTGTGTTAATGGGCCTAGGGCTGTCAATGGGTCTGGTCTGGGTCGGAATCAGCTGGAACCAGAACCAACCCAACATGAAATATTGAGGACACGGAACCAGACCCAATATGGTCTGTAATTTTTGGACCTGGAACTGAACTGATCAGTTCTCAGGACAATCGGGTCTGACCCGACAGACCCAATTATAATAAATAAAAAATAAATATTTATGTTTAATATATATTAAATATTATATAATACATATTATATACTATATATAGTGTATATATATAATTTATTTATTTAATGTATTATACATTATATATCAGGTCGGGTCTGAATCGGTTCGGGACTAGGTGGAACCGGTTCCGAACCGATAGTAATCGGGACCCTATATCAGGACCCAGAACTGACCCATCTGTTCCAGTTCCTGGAACCAGAACCGGCCCAATCAGTTCAGGTCCGTTGGATCGGACCCGACCAATTGACAGCCCTAAATGGGCCTTAGGCCCTACTTGTATTTTTTATTTAGTTTTATTCACATCGAAGAAGTTAATATAAGTATTAGTGGGTTCTCACCTTAAGATCCATGATCTTGAGGTGATTAAATTTGGATTAAATTTAGTGGATTATTGCTTGCTAAATCACAAGTGTTGTATAGCAAAGATGTTCCCCTTCATTTCTAGGGTGATGCAATAGATAAAGCTGTTTACCTAATAAATAGGATGCCACCCAAAGTTCATCATCTAAGCTTTGTCCCAACTATGTGGCATCAGCTACACGAATCTTATTTTGCCATTCTGTTCTACTCATAACTAATATCCATTGTTGAATTATTTTTTGATAATAAAATAAAAATTTTAAGAGAGAAAAAAGAAGAGGATACAAGAGAGGTGACCAAAAGATCCAGAAGTCACCCGAGCACTTCTAGCCCCCTCAACATGTAATAAATCACTTCTTACGGGTATTGTAAATGGTCTATCTCTACATATGACCAAACCATCTTAGTCTACCTTCTCTTATTTTATCACCCACTGGAGCTCCTAGGCTCCTTCAAATAACTTCAGAAATATAGAATTGGAACAAGACTCTGCAGTAGTGATAAGTAAACTGACAAATAAGGAGATGGTACCATGGAAATAGGATCAAGAGTGGAAAAGTCACTAAATTACAGGCACTTTTTGGTAGAAGGGACTCAAGGGTAGTAGCTGGTTGGTTAAAGAACAAACAACAAGGGCAATGGAAATTTACAGACACCATTACAGAATGGGATAATTACTTATATACCCTGAGGTTTGAGGAAACTACTTATATGTACCCTGTAATTTCAAAAAGTACTTATATATACCTTGTAAGATGGTCCCACATAACACAAATAGGCAATCTGTTAAGGAAACATTCAGGACTGTTTCACATGCCCGTTATTTTTTTCCAAAATCCCAAATGTACCCTTCTATTGTTTATCAAACTAAGATGTTGTGTTTCTGTTACAAACCACTACAGCAATTTCTCATCAGTGACGCATGAGACCACTGCAGTGATCAGGCAAGGAAATCCCTTGGGACTCTTATCCTATGAGCACTCTCTCCTCACTCCTTAGTACCCCAATGTTTTTGTCTCTTGTTGGCACAAAAGGTCAGATTAAGATGTTTTTCTACTTTCAACGGGGGAGCAAGGAAGACCCAAACCTGAGATTGTGGCTCTGCTTTAATCTGGAGAACCGGCTGTGAACGAGGAAACAAAGGTGTGGAGTGCTCGATGAGAAACCAGATGAGAACATAGCAGTGACGGGCTGTAATAGGTTCGGTTTCAGACCTGGCTTTAATGGAGCGGAGATGAAAACCACACAAGTAGATGACCACCAGTGATTGCAGCTACATATTACCAGCCACAGTAATAGATCAAGGTAGATTTCTACCTTCTCTGATGTCAGCCAGGTGAGACTGTTAGTCTATAGCAAGTGACGGAGCTTCAACTGTCAATGAATGGTTCAAACTATAGAGATCCAGGCACATCCTCTGCTTCATCTATAAAATAGTGTAGAGGGTGACCTCCGCTCGGCGGCAGTAATGAAGAGGGAAGAGGAAGTAAATAAGTAAGACAAGGTGTTTGATGGTTGATAGTGACAATGGAGATGCAGTTGGTGACAGTGGCTCAGTTACAGTGGAAGTGGAGCTTATTTCAACAGTTGATGATGCTCAGTTTATGATTTGACTGCAGTAGCAATGGAGAATGGGGGAAATGAAAAAGAAAAGGAAATAGAAGAAGAAAAGTGGAGAAAATGGGAAGATATCAATTTTGATTAATTTTTAGAAGGGAGAAACCTAAGAGAACGAGATGATTGGCAAATTTGTAGGAATTTCTTAAGGGGCAAATGAAGAGTGCTCGATTTCAGGAGGAAAGGCCCATCGTCGTTTTCTGTTGCTCATCCTCAGCGACCACCGTCCTTGAATCCTTCTTTGTTTTGTTTAAGTGGGTGCCCATTACTGTTCTGAAAATACCACCACGAAGAAGTGGGAAGATATCAATTTTGATTAATTTTTAGAAGGGAGAAACCTAAGAGAATGAGACGATTGACAAATTTATAGGAATTTCTAAAAGGGAAAATAAGAGTGCTCGATTTCAGGAGGAAAGGCTCATCAATGGTATATTTTGAAAATTTAATTAACAGTTAAGGACATCTTGGCCCTTTACGTTTTGTCTGCTATGTTTAACGTTTGAAAGGTCAACAAGGTACATATAAGTAACTTTTGGAACTATAGGGTATATATAAGTAATTTTTTAAACTATAGGGTATATAAGTATTTTTTGAAACTGTGGTATATACAAGTAGTTTCTTCAAACCTCAGGGTATATAAGTAATTAACCCTTAAAGAACTGCAGTGCTTGATTTGGGAACTGAATGTGACCCTCAATTGGGTTTTTAGATCAGCCAAAGGTTAGACTGACACATTAGAAAAACAAGGGGCAAAAAGGGAACATTTTCCACGGGCAAAATGTAGGGTCTGTTTGGTTCACAGTCAGAATTGGAATCAAAATCAGAAATGGAATGGTCAATTCCCATAGTCTGTTTGGTTCAGACAGGAATGGGAATCAGCAGGAATGAGATTTCATTCCCAAGGGAGGGGGATGGAATGGCCATTCCCTCAAATGGGAGAATGCCATTCCACCAGGAATGGGAATGGGATTCTGATTCCACCCAACCAAACAGTTGGAATCGGAATAGCCCATTCTGATTCCAATTCCAGACCCCTATTCTTACAAACCAATCACAGCTGTAATTAATGATCAAAACGGGGCTGGGGGCTGCCAGTCCAAATCAAGGGTTTCTGTTTGACTGTATATTATACATAGCCCATTCTTTTATTCACTTAATAAAAGTCGTAACCTTGCCAATTAAAAAATATTAAAATTGTGAAGTTGTGAACCATGACAGAGAAAAGCTGAATGGATCACAAAGATACCAACCAGACAATTTCAAAACTTGAATTTCAATTCACAACAAAGAAACTTCCTCCTATTTTCTTAAAACTGAATTAATATCCAACGTAAAGTTAAATATGATGAGGACTGAGGAATAATCATGCTAAGGCATTCAGGAAGTTGAGGGTTCACCACTTACATGGATCCTGCCGACAAAGAAGGCAAAGCAACAATCAGAGTTTACAGATAACACAATTATGCTTTTGACTGGGGTTCACATGGACAGTCAGGTGGATGACGGCTCTATTAATTCACCAAAAAATAATGTGCATATCTGATGGTTTACAATCATTTGATGTGCTGATTTCCATAGAACTTTTGAATGTGAATCATCCAACAGTGGTGCAGAATTCTCTGAACATGGACCACATGGAAGTAATGCGGTCCAGACCAAGATAAATGCGTACGTGCATATCGTGAGGGAGGGAGGGAGAGAGAGAGAGAGAGAGAGAGAGAGAGAGAGAGAGAGAGAGAGAGAGAGAGAAGGCACATTAATTCTGAATGCTGATAGAAGATCACTTTTGTTGGATTGGATGATGACTCATCTGGACATCAAGGATACCTCTAGAGTATTCTTCAGTGATCAGTATTGGACTAAACAAGATTATATGCATGTGCATCTGCGATGTATGTCTCTGAGACATTTGTTTCACTCTGTAGTTGAGTGTTTTCTCAACACTCTCATCTCATGTACATTACCATTTTTTAGTTTAATAAAATTATTGTTTTATTATCAGAAAAACTAGAATGAGAGAGAGAGAGAGACCTCTTCCTTCGTATGCACATGAGACTTGTGTGTGCCATTCAGCTGCTTTGCATCTTTGTCAAAAACATTTGCCAGTACAGAGATAAGTCTTCGCAAAAGATTTTTCCGGAATAGAATTATCACAGAAACCCCCTTCCACTTGAAATAGTTAGCAATTTGCTGGTGATAATCCATAACAGCCTAAAAAGATATAATCCATAATTTAAACAGAAGGAATATCATAGAGATAGAACATTTTATGCATTTATCCAATGAAATCAATACAAGACATAGCATCAATTTATATAATTAGTGTTTGATCAAAATTAAACTGTAGAGCATCTACATTTGAGTATAATACAAATATATAGCCTCAATTTACTCTACAATATCAACTTCAGTGATACAATTGTCAAAAAGCATAGAGACTGGGACACATACTGCAAGACATGCTTTTCAAACAGCAAAAAACACAATCCAACAATTTACTGTTAGAGGAGATTGTAGAGATAGTGAGCCAAATGGCCTTTCCTCTTTATTTGTTCCCTTATCAGTCTTTATTTTTGGGTTAACGGGCCTCCTTTTTATTGGCGTGTCATTGAACCAGCTGCCCTATGCCGGCACTCTTGTAATTGTACCTAAAGTTATGATTGGTTCTAATAAAACACAATTGGGGCACTGAGAGAGAATGAATAGCTCTCTTCTCTTCCTTTTCTTCTTTCTTCTGAGCTTCTTCCCTTTTCTCTCTCTTTTCTCATTTTCTTTAATTCAGGATCAGATTTATTGCTGGTTTGGTTTTCAACTTGGTATCAGAGCATGTCTCACTTTCTTCTTAGGCCCATGCACAGCGTGTATGGAGAATTGATTGATGATTGACTGGTGGTTTATGTAGCCTAATTGGAGGAGGAATACACATTCAGATTGAGGCCCAAGACAGGCTCTTGTAGATTTTCCTAAAAACCCTAGCTAACTGGAGAAAGCGAACTAGGGTTCTAGAGACTGATTCAGGTTGGTGCTTGGGGCTTGAAAGGAAGCTTTTTGATCAATTTTGAGATCGATTCAGGTTGGTGAGGATTCTGGAGTTCCTGGAACAAGCTGCCACAATTTCTCTTCTTCTCCCAGGCTGAGGGTTTTGTGAAACCCTAGACTGAGGTGATAGAGGAGTTGTTTTCACTTCAGGTTGGTGTTTTGTGGTTAGTAGTACCATATTCTTGTTTTCATTTATTTTAGGGAAATTTTTCTTAAACTGCCCTTAGGGTTCCATCACAATGCGCTCACATGCTACATGACTGTTATATTTTGAGAAAATGACAGTAATACCCTTTCCGATACCAGTATTGATTTATCATTGAAACCTTTTCCAGTGCCGGGGTGTTTTCAGTAGCTCTCTCTCTCCAGTGAAGTTTTGAAATTCAGCAGGGAGCTTGTCACTGCGCATTTCTGGAAGCAAAATCGCAGAATAATTCATTAAAACGACTTGACCTGCTTCGGTGGTTGCAACATGTTGTTCATGTAGCTTCTTTACAGCTACAACCCACCTGTCATAGAGCTGGCGGAGATAGACGGATTGCGGCATATTGCTTGTGTATCTAAGCCTCCAAAGTTCTAACCAACCAGAACAGAGAATAGAGAATTTTAACTTTTCAAACGAAAAATAGAAATCTGACAGTTAAAAGGGGATCTAATGAACATTCTACAACTTTTCCAAGTTTTCTTTCTGAGATTGATGATGATTTCTTTTGGTAGGTGGGATTTTGCTCTACTTTTTGTTTGGGATTTGGGAAGGAACCCACCTCAAGTAGACCATTGGGGCTTGGGGGATCGTGGGAGACAATCAGAGCATTAGACCAGCCTGTTCATTTCTAAGAATGATTTCTACGGTGCAGATAGTTGTAATGGCGCTTACTGTTATCGACAAATCAATTGACAGGAAATACAAGACAGGTTATGTATGGCAAGATTTGGTGGATGACGACAGCCAAGGACGCAGATGGAGACGGAGACAGAGATGGAGATGGAGATGGAAAACGGAGGCAGAGACAAAAACGGAGACAGAAATGGAGATGGAGACAAAGCAACCTATAGACTCTGGGTTTGGTCAAGGAGGGTTTGTACTCTATAGAGACATTATTAGATGCAATGACTATTGTGAAACTAGACGATACCAACTTTTGGCTAGGTCTCAGTTAGTGAGAATTCATGTCTGCAATAGAGGAAAATAGGGGTACATCATTGTTAGTAAGAAGAAACCTAAGAAGGATGACCCTACTTATGAGAAGTGGATGCAAGAAAACTACAAAGTTATAGGATGATTAGTTCTATGCAGCCTCATGTCAACCAACACTAAGATTCTAGCAAAAGATGAGGTGACCCTATCTCAAGCATATGCTTTGATTAGTAGTGAAGAAAGCAGAAGACAAGTTCAGATGGTAAAAGATCCAATTGACTGCTTTGACAATGTCAAGATGAAGCCAAATGTTGCTAATGAGAAGAAGGATGTTGTGTGTGAATATTATAAGAAATTCCAGCACACAAAGGACACCTATTGGAAGTTGCATCCAAAGCTTTTACCTGCAAGGTTCAAGAACAGTAATAATGGCAAAAAGAACAGGAGTAGGAGAGGCAGTAATGCTAATGTAGCCACCTCTTTAGAGAATGAAAAGGGGCCTAGTGGTGAGAAGTATGTAGGGAGCAGCTTGCAGCCACCAGAGCAAAGTATGAGAGATATGGCCAAATCATCATTCACTTAGAGTCTACTGCTACAGCTCTTACTCCTCCAAGCAACGGCTCTTCTTCTGCTTATGCACACTCATATATTCATCCCACCACAAACCATGCTTCCATCTCAGGTAATCATAGGGTCCCCTAGATAATAGATTCTAGTGCTTTTAGTATATCCCATTTATTTACTCCCTACCAACTCCTATCTGGCCAAAACAAAATTTCCCTTGTTTTTTGATGAATGAATAAACATTTTATTAATCTAGAAAATTAAGAGTTACAGGCAGCCCGAGGAGATGAACATAACTACAAGGTAGCCCAAAATAAAAATAAAAATAAAAATAAAAATAAAAAAATCCCAAGAGACCCCCTGTTTAGCAAGTGAGTCAGCCATCAAATTTGCTACGATGGTTCATTTGCTCCCATCTCAGGCAAGGGAGACATCAGGACCTCAGACTCCCTTACCTTGTCTTTTGTCCTTCACATAACGTAACCTTTTGACATACTTATTATGTTTTTCAAGACATGAAATCTCAGAAGGTGATTGAGAATGGCCATGAAGCGAATAAGATACACCTGCTAGGCATGCTTGAGCAAAGCCAAGTACCACCTCAAAGAGCAACCTTTGGATGAAATGTGTTCGAGTCAATTAGTTGTGTCATGTTATGTCACTATTGCCTAGGTCATATTTCTTTTTACTTGTGAGTTTTATGAATTCTCAAAGCATCGTAGAAACTCTTACCCCACAAGTAACAAAAGATCTACTTTCCCCTTTAATATTGTTCACTCTGATGTGTGAGGGCCTTACCATTTACCTTGCATGGAGGGGTGATCATAGGCCGAGCTGGGCTTTGCACTTATGATATGGGCTCCCGAGTTCCAAGCTTGAAACATAAGCCTGGGTCCAAGCTGAGCCAAGCCTATGTCATCTATATATAAAATATTACATATATATAATATTTCATATTAAATGGCATATAATATGCATATAAATTTACTTTATACATTATATAATATAAAATGTTATATATAATATATTATAAGTGTCATACTATAATATTTATGTAGAAAATATATAACATAACATAAGATAACATATATACATGTGTATACATTATATAAAAAATACATATCTTTACATATATGTGGTCCAACCCGAGCTTGGGCCAGGCTTGAAGTATCAGGCTAGGTCAAGCTTGAACACAAAACCAAGGCCCAAGCCTGAAATTTCCAAGTTGGGTCGGGCTGTAATCATCATCCCTACTTGCATGGGTGGCTATAAATACTTTATTTTGTTTATTGATGATTTCTCCCATTATACCTAACTTTACCTTATGCGTTCTCATATTAAAGTACTAAAGCTTGTAAAGCAATTCGATTTGTACTCATCCAGTTTGATACCCGCATCAAAATATTTCGATCAAACAATGCTAAGGAATATTTTGAGAAAGACATTAGCTCTTATATTAAGAAATTTTGGGGTTGTTGGGGTTGTTCACCAAAAAAGGCAAGTGGGCAGCAACCCCTCATATTATTTATATTAGGGCAGCCATAATAAAAGGGGAAAAGATAGAGCTACCCCCAAACACTAAACCAAACATAAAACAGCATAAAAACAGTATATCGATAGTATAAAGGACACTACAAAAGACCCCCTCACGTTGGATTACACAATATCAATCATTCCCAACTTGTTACAAAGCTCAACATGACGAACAGAAACTCCTTTTTGTGAAGATGTCACTATGTAAGCTAACTAGTTTGTGAAAGTAATGTAAAGAGTACAAATTTCACCCATCTCCAACTTCTCTTTGATAAAGTGCTCATCTAATTCAATATGCTTTGTTTTATCACGAGGAACAAGGTTGTGAGTATTGCATGATACCAAGGGCAATGGCAGCTTTTTTTATCAATAAACATGTATTTTATTTAAATTTCAGATTGTAAACAGCTTATACAACTTGGTGATGGGACTGTTGATCCCTTTAATCACTCTATTCTATCCCTCATTACAGTGCAGCCCAAAATAATTGTTGTCTCAAATCTCAATGCCCCTGTTTTGATAAACAATCAGCTAGCCCATTTGCACTCCTTCAGACCCATTTAAATTCAGCCTCGACCTCCTTTGCAATTTTCTCCTGTTCCCTAATCACATGTTTAAACGTCCACGGGGTATGGCTGTTGTTTGCTGCCCAGGAAATTACTACTTTTGAGTCCCCTTCCACCTCAACATGTTTGTATCCTAACTGTTTGGCTAGCTTTAAACCTTGTAGTAATGCCAAAAGTTCAGCCTTCAGTGAGTTTTTTGTGCCAATCAGTCCTGAGAACATACCCAATATCCTCCTTTCAGAATTTCTGAATACTCCTATTCCTAGAAGGCCCGGATTTCCAAAGGAGCTCCCATCAAAATTCAGCTTCACTTTATTGCCTTCTGGTGGCTTCCGCTCCAGCCTTACTTTCTCTCTTACTCTCGACGACTGTGCTTATTTCAGACCAGGTTCTTAGCATGTCTGTGACTGAGAAGACTTGAAAGCTATCCAAGGATTTTACCCAATGAGCTACTTTCACCTTAATGCTGTCAATCACTTCCTCTACTATTTTGCTTCTTTCCAAGAAAATCCTGTTATTCCTCTCCTCCCATACTATCCAACAAATTGTTGCTTTTGTTGCTTTCCACATTACCGTCCCTCTTTTCTTTCATTGTCTCAAGAAGTCACGGTTGAAGAGTCTTGCCACATCTTAAGGGGGAGCCCACCTACAGCCAAAGAGAGTACAAAAGAATTCCCAAATTCAAAGCACAAAAGAACATGATATCATTAAATGAGATAGGGTCTCACCACTTTCCTTACACAGCACACATGAGGAGAAAGGCAAATGTATGGCCTTCTTCTTTGCAGCATATCACAAGTGTTTACCTTACCAAGGAATATTTCCCAACAAAAGGCTTTAATCTTTGGGGAAATAGGCTTGCACCAAATTTCATTCACAAGGAAATCCCCACCTAGGGGGTTGGGGGAAGCAAATGCTCTGAAGAAAGAAGAGCAAGAAAAGAGACCGTCTGGAGAGCCTACCCAGATTCTAGAATCTAGGTATAAGGCCATTGGGTTGGTCATAGGAAGCCCCAATTCAAGGAGAGTGTTCTTCACCCATAGCGTTTCAATCACCCCATGTGCCATTACACAGTACTCAACTTCTGCACTTGAATGAGCCACCACTTATTGCTTCTTACTTTTCCATGTTACTAAATTTCCTCCCACAGAAGTGCAATACCAAATGTTGACCTCCTATCATCTAGGAAGTATACCTAAACTACATTTATATAGGTTTCAACCTTCTAGCGCCCATTGTTAGCATACAATATGCCTCTTCCAGGGTGCTTTTTTAAATACCTCAAAACCCTTTTAGCAGCTAAAACATATGAAGTCTTTTTATCAGTAAAACATATGAAGTGTTAAAGCATGCACATGCTAACTGAGGACACCAATGACATATACAATATCTGGCCAAGTCATAAAGAGGTACAACAACAGCCTAACAAGTCTTTGGAACTGTCTTTCATTCACAATTGTATCTCCTACACCATCTCCTAGCTTGTGGTTAGGTTTAATAGGAGTGTAAGTTGGTGTGCACCCAAGTTTACCTGCATCCTATAAGAGATCCAAGATATGCTTTCATTAGGAAATGAAGAAGCCTTTCTTGGGCCTAGCAACCTTAATCCCAAGGAAATATTTGAGGGGACCTAGATCTTTTACCTCAAACTATGAGCAAGTAACTGTTTCAACTTATATATCTCAGCCTCCTAGTCACCCGTGAAAACAATATTATCCACATACAAGTTTCTTGCCTTCCCTCTTCACAAACATTGTATGGTCTAATTGGCACTGTTTAAACCCCATTTGTTGAAGAGCATTGTTGAACTGGCCAAACCAAGCTCTTGGTGACTACTTCAACCCATACAAAGAATTCCTAAGACGATAGGCAAACCTTCCCTCCACTTCCCTTCTCATGAAAACCTAAAGGTTGAATCATATATACTTCTTCCAAGTCCCCATTCAAGAAGGCATTCTCCACATCAAGTTGATGAAGATGTCATCCTAAATTGCTTGCCAAGGACAATAAAACCAGTACGGAGTTCATCTTTGCAACAGGTGTAAAAGTTTATGTATAATCAACACCATACATATGTATGAAGCATTTAGCTATAGAGTTTAGCCTTAAATCTCCCAATAGACCCATCCGCTTTGTGCTTTACTATGAAGACCCACTTACACCCAATAGGCTCCTTCCCTTCAAGAAGATCAACTAGTTCCCACATGTTGTTCTTATGTAGGACATTAATCTCTTCTAGCATAGCTTTAATCCATTCAAAGATTCTATGGCCTCTATAAGAGATTTAGGGATAGAAACACTAGACACAACAAAAATGCAAGCACGATATGAAGGAACAAAGAATTAAGAGAGGCATAACGAGCAATAGGGTGCCTAATGGTGGAGATCTGACACCCTCACAATGGACAATAAGAACATCAAGGCCATTAATGATAGCGTAAAGGTAAGGGAACAATACCTAGTTGTGAAGAAGATGGACTACAATGTGGATCTGCCTCCTAAGAGTCCATTGGCATTGATTGCACAACTTTTGGTTGCTCTACACTTTGATATACATATTAGACCTAATGACGATGACAATCACGAAAAAAGTCCACGTCTATCTTGCATAAAATGTCAAGCCTTCCCCCTCTGCACCTAAAGTCAATTAGTTCATTTGAAACTAGGACTCCATTCAATACCTCTCTCCCTAGCATAAATGCATTCTAAGGGTTAAAAATAAAAACAGCCAGCACCTCCTTCAACTCACATGCAAATATTTTCCCTAGTATTTTGTAGAAACCACTGATCAAGTTTATTGGCCTATAATCTTTCAACTCCACTACCCCCTCAATTTTCGGAGTTAGAGTAAAGAAAATCACAATTAAGCTTCTCTCCAACATTGTACACCTATGAAATTCTTTCATCCCGTTCATCATGTCTTGCTTCAGCTTGTCCCAACACTTCTTGTAAAATAACAAAGTGAAATCATCATAACTTAGGATTTGTCCCCATCAATCTCATTAGTCATCCACCACCCCTCTCCTTAAATGGGTTCTCTAACTCATCTCTTTTCCTTGTGTGTCCAACTTCCCAAAACTTACCCTTTTTAGAGTCAGTCTTCTCCATTCCTCCTTGTAAAGCCACTTGTAATAGTTTATAGCTAAATCAAATATGTTCTTTGACAATGGCAATAGAAGAAAGGAAGTATAAATCACTAGGATCCATTTGAATATGACATACCCAATACAAATCCATCCAGTAGGACACACACACACACAGACAACAAAATTATAGCTACATGCTTATACAACAAAAGTACCATAAACAGCTAACCTTGGAGAGTGGTTCCCCAATACATCCTAAATCATCCAACACCATCTCATGCCAGATTATCAGCCAGTTTTGCTGATTTCCAAATCCATCTAAATGAGATGTTTACCAAGGATATCAAAGCCGAAGCCTTTCTGATATAATGACAAATTCCAAGAGCCTTCCACCTCATCTCTAGAGCAGCTTATAACCACATAAGACTAAGAGTCCCTTTCCACCTCCATCTGAGATGGTCCTACCATGGTCAATGGTTGAAGGCCCTAAAGCATTGATCCATCTAATCACCACCAACGAGACATCCTCCACCACATGCTCAAGGTTTAGTGAATGCATCAACATGAGGCCTTGGTGTAGGGACAGGTTCTTTGCTCTTGCAGTCTCCAATACCCAATTGGGGCAACAAAGACATAGAGAGACTAAAAGTAAATTATATTCTGCATCACCCCATAATCACAGGGCATAAGCTTAATCAGTATCACTTTTCTCATAATTAATGCAACTTTATAGTATATATCATGAAAATAAAAGTAGACATTGTACATGAAAAGACACGGGAAAGATAATAAAGAATAGAAAATTAAAATAAACCTGGTTCAGCATCCACTTGAACCCAACTGCAGCCACACATTCATTTTTAGCGGCACTACTATTCCATTCTAAGTTATAGATGGTATCCAATGTTGTTAGGATGGACGAAATATTGCTTCTCCTTTGTTTTGAAGAGAAGATTTCCCCATTAGAACTAATGTTTGGGTGACTGTTCAGCAAGGTCTCAAACCACCCGCTTCCAGATCTCTGCATGGATAAAATAACAAAGAATCGGACAGGGGTACATGCACATTCCGCCCTGTCAAAAGTCACTCATGAATTAAACCTTGCAAATAAGGCAAAAAAATCATAAACAGTAATGACATTGTACAACCTGCTATAAGTTCTGGGTTGTGGAAAATGCACAAAGGGGGTTTCCTCAGGTGGGATGCTATGTATATCACAATGTGTCCCAGCCTTCCCTACAACCAGAGGGGTATTGTTTGGCTTTATCTGTCTCAGGCTTACATAGCAAATGTACACTCCAAACGCCATTACAAAGAAAAAAAGAACCATACGCAGAACAAATGGTGCCCTTTTTGAGGTCTTGAATGAAAATATGTTCTGCAAAGGGAAACAAAAACAGTTAGAAGGTTGACAATACGGGGGGAAAAAATCAAACATCACATGGAATTTACCTCCTTTTCCATTGTCCTGTCTCTCACATGAAAATTTACAAGCATGGAACATCATCTCATCCTACTTTCTTGCTTCTCTATGACCAGAATAATATATCTCATCCATAATGCCTGGCAAAAGATTTCAATATTTCGCATTATTATTGCATTATGCTGATGAAAAGATAGGATGGCATTTCAAGAATCTACAAAACTAAAAATAATGCAAAATTACCAATTCAGAGAATGATCACTGTGTTGGATATTCTTCGGTGCTAAATCTCCAAATAGACTGAAAACACAAAGAAAGGGAAAAGAATCAGCATTACAATTTTAAGTAGTACAAAACTACCAACAAAACAGAAGTTCTTCCTTTTTTCAAATCAATTTATCATTTCAGTAAGAATGATAATAGACTGAACAAAGTAGATGAAGTTTGCCTCTAACAATTTTTTTTTTCTTTTTTTCTTTTGTTCTGGGGATGATTATTAAATGTCAATAAATTCAGTGGACCAAATGAATCCATTACCTAATTGAAGAATCATCTAATTGTAACTGAAAGGGATGCCTGAGGAGACATGTACATTTACTATCTCATCAGGAATAACTTACAACATCAAGGAATAATCAAGACATGTCAATGAGACAAGATGCTTATGTATTTGGACTACTAATCAAGACATGTCATCAAGATGAGCTCTTAGTTACTAAGGTGGGTGCGTTTGTGCTTCATATATAGTATAGGTGTCCATACACTGTAATATATATACTATATAAAAAGCTTATATCCTAGCATTGTGCAAGAAACTGGCACTGTGGACATCTCCATTGCATGAACACTACTTCGCTGTTCCCACTGCAACACAAGATCGTATATACTTGATTCTCTGTTATTTCCATTCACCATAACTCCAATCCCTCCATGTGACCATCTCCCATTCCCAAAAGTATAACTCTTGAAAATGAACAAAAGGGCAACTTTAACATGATTTGCCATGAAACTTTTCAACCGAAATGTCGGTCGTTTTTCATTAGTCAGGTCAAATTTCTTAATTGGGACAATCAAAATCAGAAAGGAAAAAAAGAAAAGAAAAGAAATACAGTACGGTAATTCAGCTTACCAGGACGGTTTTCAAGCGAGTTCCGACCATTTCTTTACCCCTTTTTGGCAAATGCCCCTAGAGCTCTAGAAATACCATCGATATCGAAGTACCAAAGGCGCAAAACCCTGAAGAAATTCCTCTAGTCTCTGCTCAGCGGACAGCAACAGTGAAAGGCGCAACGATCGTAAGGAAGAAAGCGCGTGAGACTAAAAACAGTGACGCAGACGCAGTCAAGGACACAAGAATCGCAACTCGTTTCTGACCGGAAATGTCCGGTTTCGATCAATGTTTAAAACCCAAGGGGTGTAGTACTGTAGATCAGTACTAAAGCTCAAGTGCTTGACTGAGCTAGGAAGCTACTAAGAGCCCGTTTGCGAGGGTTTTTAGCTTTGATTTTACCACCAATCTCACGAGTCGGGATCTCCTGCCCACGCCTACCCACAATACACTATTCCCGTGAATTAAGAACATCTCCCCCGACATAATATTATGCAGAGGATGAGGTATTCTCTATGTATAACTGCAATAAATGTATTTCACGGAAGCTTCAGCATTTTTTTTAAGGCAGGCTTCAGCAATTTAACCTATATTTTTTTTATGAATGGGTATTTTACCAAATATATAGCTTGTAAGCTTTTTCATGTGTGTGTCCAACTTGCAGAGTGATTATGGCTTAACGGGTGAGATCTTCGGCAGAGACTCCAGATCAATTCCATTCCCACTGCCACTAGGGTTGGTGCCTGGGTGGGCAAGGGTTTGGGGAATGGGGGCCACCCCATTGTATAAACCGAAGAATATAAGTACAAGTGAGGGGTGAGTGGGTATGATAGCCGGTTCAGTCTAGCATAGACACTGATTTGATTCTTGCAACTACCAAATTTGAAAAGCGGGATTATTAGTGTGGACCTGTGGTATATAAACAAAAAAAAGAGAACATAACTACCCAAAAAATTGCAAAGCAAGAAGCCACAGTTGGACCATTGGATTCAAAAACACAACACATTATAGAGACTACAATATCAAACACTCTAATCAAGATCGACCTGATTTCTTATCTGAGTGACAGTTCACCAATTGATCCACTTTGGGTGTGTTGAAGCTTTAATTTAGCTACTTCCATTGATCCACTTTTGAAGAAACTACTAAAACAAGTTTCACCTAAAAAGCCTTTTATTTTACTTTAGTTGAACAATAGCATATTTAGACATTCCAGATCCAGATTTTCACCTAACATTGCTTATTTATTACTATTTGCTGTTCATATTGAGCTACTTTCATATGGCTGCTTTGGATAAGCCACTAAAAAACTTAAGCAGAATACCACATTTTTGCATGGTTTTCAAGACCGGACCAGACCGGATAGTTGGACCAGAAAAACCGGGAACCAGTCATCTATTTTTTCTTAAAATCGGATTTTTTCCAAAAAACGTTGATTTGGTCAACAAACCACTGACCTAAGCGGTTGAACCACTTGAACCGTTCAACAGTTTTAACAATTTTTTATTTTTTTAATGTTTTGTTAGAACGGACCGACCATTCAGTTCGAACGGTCAGACCATTCGACCTGAGAACCAGACCCCTGACTAGTTTGTTGTCTAAGTCAGTTTTAAAAACCTTGCATTTTTTGTTATAAAATAGCCTTTTTTAGCTTTCCATGCTTATCAACCAAACATGTTTATGGGCTATCCCGATGAGGCCCACCTTGTAAAGGTGTTTAGAATATGTATATCAAAATTGTGCTTCTATCCAACAAGAGACAAAATATGCTGACCACAACACATTCTGGCCACATCAGAATAACTGCACATCAGTGGCATCTTTCATGAATGACAATATAAAATACAGGAGAGCCGATGTGCAGATATGTTTATGTGGCAGCAATGTGTTGTGGCCAGTACGTCGGAACTCATCCAACAAACCAAATTTCCAAAACTTTCAATGCGTTTTTCAAACAAAAAATGGAGTGGCCATTAGACGCTTGTTTTCCCTTTAAGCTGAACTTGGTTGAAATACAAATTTGTTTGCACTAATACAAAACTATGATAGTGCAAATGACATGGGTGCAAATTTTATCATTAGTGTTTTAAATTTTACCTTATTTTGTTTGATTTCAATATAAATGAAGTAAAATTAAACCTAAAGCAAAATAAAGTAAAACAAAATTAACCCATCATTTACATTATTTATTTGCATTACCATGCATTTGTCAATTGCCATAGTACAAACTACAAATAATATTGCACCACAACCAAATGCAGCCTTAGATACAAAACTATAGGGCAAACTAAAAAGTGTACAGCCATACACCCTCTACAGGTCCCAACATCCTCTCTTAATCTTGTGAGAGGGGGAGCCAGGGGTGGCACCCTATCCATATTTGATAGCTTCTGGCCTATCCATATTTATTAGCTTTTGGCCCTCTATTCATATTTATTAGTTTTTAGCCTCTCGGATAAAAAATCCTAACTCCGCCCTAAGGGCTGTGTTTGGTTTCATCGGTGTTTTTTCAATAACCGCTGCCATATCAGTGACATATAGACATTTCTGCTTATTGCTATTTATTGCTTACAAGATTACTGCTTGGTTATAGTGTTTATCAAATAAACACAGAAAAACAAAGACGCTTTGATTTATGTGAATGGAGCCATCGAGGGAAGTCGCTGCTGAGCTGGTGTGGCGTCATGGCGTGATTATGATTCGGTGCATTGCGGGTCACCGTTCTAAAAGAAAAATGCTACCTAAAACCCTAAACCCAACAACACTTCAGTCTGAGAAGAGATCGTTGTCACCCTAGCAAAGAGAGCTCCTTCGCAAAACCTTGTTGTGGACGCCAGTAAGTCTGCCCTCATAGAGAGAATGTCGTCATTTGAAGCCGGCAACTTTTTTTTAGACCTGCTTTGCTTTCTTCCTCTTCCTCTTCCTCTGGTTCTCTTACTTTGCTTTCTTTCTCTTCGATGGCTTCTCCCTTTGCTATGCTGCCTTCTATCTTATTCTTATCTCCTTCCATCTATAGTAATTCAATTCAAAATTCAACCTTGGGATTGCCTTCATCTAGAATTTAGGGATAAGTGGACTGCAATCCACTTCAGAAATCTGAATGGCAGCCCTTTCCTAGTCTATTAGTATCATCCCTATAAATTGCATCCTGCCCGTAAATTTGACATCAATCCACGGGTAGGATTCAGACCACCTCTATAAATCTTAGCTCCACCCTAGGGGTGGATTGAACTATAAAAACCCCTAGAATCTAAGGATCGAATCTTATTCCCAAATCATATTTTTTTGTTTGTCACTTACTCCAGGAGTTAAGATGGTGAATTAGATTGCGTCAATCATAAAATCATGAACAATTTTGATAAGGTCATACAAACAAGAAGCCAAATCTCCGCTCCTGTTCTATCGCTGGACCAATGGGACGACTCACGATCAATTTGTTCGGTGTTTGTCTCCACCGGCGAATTTCTCAGTTGCGGTCAATTTGCGAAGGGAAGAACAGCATGAGCACGACAACGAGTGGTTTGTACATATGGATTGGTCAATTAATTCATGGGAGACTCCGGTGTATGGTGCAGCTTTGGATAAGGACATGGCTGACATCTTTGTCGAAGGCTTGAATCTTCGGTTATATAGGGAATCGGATCTAGCCCAATTCAGTTGCCACTTTGGTTTGGACCGTTAGATTGACTTATGGCACTCAAATATCAAGAGCATATACCAACACTATAACATTCATACAAATGTTTCTTGAAATGCCACACCAAACACCCAAACTGCAGAAACGTTTATTAATGTAGACGTGGAAAGTAGCTTTATGGGTTAAACGCCCAACCAAATAACAAAAAAAAAAAAAAATAACATGTTTAAAGTAGTGTTTTTCAGATAACCCCCCTCAATAAACGCCAATCGAATCAGACACATACTTTATCTATTAACATTTGATACAAATAGCATATTTGAACAATTTTTTATTTATTTTTCTAGTATAAATCATATTTCCACCCATCAAAAATGCATGAGATGTATTTCAAAAAGGTCAAATTTCTTAAGCTATCCTTACAGTTTAATTAATTAATTGACTAATTCTATCTTTAATGTTTATATATTGTCTTAGTATATGTTTGGCATCGATGTTGCATATTTGTTTGGAAACTTTGCTATCAAGTAGGACATTTACTAGGCCAATATCAACACCTTATGTTTGGTACTAGTGCTCCATATATGTTTTCAGCATTGGTACCCATTATAAGAAGTCCACCTCACTACTACATTATGTCCTCGTTGGCAATAACAACTCCAAATTGAGAAAACGTCAAATTCAGCGTTTTCCCAAACCACACCTTCTTGATTTCCAACGTATGGTTTGGAAAAATGGTTCCAAACATATTACCATTTTCTAGAACACCAATTTTACCAACGTGGTGCTGATGTGTCACCGTTTTCTAAAGCAACGACATCGATGCCAAGCACCGCCTTAAAGCATCCCTATTGTTTCCCACAATTGTCTAAAACTTCCCCTATTGCTAACTTTCTATCATATGTGCACATAACTAATATATTTTTCAAAAATTTATAAATACCATTTTTTTAATTTGGATGATCTTCTTCCTTGTATTTGAGATAGTGATAAGGCTCTTAGAGTACATCCAAACAGTTGAATGACTTTTTGGGTTGTACTTGGTTCGATTTAAGCAAGGTGCCAAAGCGAAATGGGTTCCACCGGACAATGATGATTATTCAAACTTGTCCTTTGATCAATGTTTTCAAAACTGGATCAAACAGTTGGATCGGAAAAGTCGAGAATCGATCACCTGACCAGTTCCGTTTTACCCTAGAATCGTCTTTTGACAAAAAACCATTGATTTGGTCAGCAAATTGCTGACTCGGGCGATCAAACCATTCAAATCATCCAATGGTTTTTGATCATTTTTTATTTTTTTGTCAAAACAAGCCATTTGTTCGATTTGAACGATCAAACCATTTGACCTAGAAATCAGACCCCTAAACGGTTCATTGCCTGATTCAGTTTTAAAAACCTTGTCTTTGATGATCATACAAAATCATGAAAGAAGAGTGACGAGTTAACACGTCTCCTGAGAGTTCTACGAGAGTCACGATTCGAAGAATAAGCCTATGCATACTATCAAATGATATAAAGAACAAACACCCCACAACTACAACAATTATAGCATGGTGGGAATGCTTATGTGGATATGGATATGCTAGAGTCAGACCCTCTCCATTTTGAGGTTATCTAGTAAACCAAGAGACTGCTTATTGGAGCCCATCGAACTATGCCATAGCCGTTCACATTTTACAGCTTGTTTCAAATTCTTGCAAATGAATTGAATCTAGTAGGATGCACATCTAGCATAGAGAAAAACTCTCAGACCTTGATTTGGAATTCAGATATAGAAAATATATAAGAACAATTTTGCACCTCAGTAAGAATGAGAGGTTTTGAGATTACACTTCCATCCACAAATGCCAAAATTTAGAATAGCATAATATAAGAACTATGATACTCCTTATGTCGATTAAATAGGTGTTTGGCATCTGGGAATATCACATCATTTTCAAAGAAAGCGGTGCTTATTTTTTGTTTAGAACCGGTGCTACTACATAGGTTGTTTTTTAAAAAAATAGCATTGGTTTTGTTTAGTACCATTGCTGTAGAACCATTTTCAGCATTGGTCTAGATTATTCAACGTTCAAAATGATGTCACATTGATGCTACATTATTGCACCGTTGGCAATAATACGCTGTTTTCTCATAAAACTTTAAATTTAGCGTTGTTCTAAGCCATACTTTCCCAATTTTCAAGGTGTAATCTGAAGCAACGTTTTTTTTTTTTGAAAAAAAAAATGTTACCAAACAAGAGGGTCTTTTCTGAAACACCGTTTTCTCTTATATGACACCATTTTATTTCTTAAAAAAATGGCATTGATGTCAAACATCACCTAAACTCAAATTCATTTATTGGAAATGGCATAGACATCTCCGTGGGCTGTGACATGTTCTTAGAGCAGCTTGGTACGTTCTCCCCTACCCCATACGGCCCATGTTCTCTTCCAATTTTCAACCTCCCGTATCCTCACTTTTCTTTTCTCATTTTCTGGTAGGTAGGTGGCCCCCGAATCAGGTCCACGCAGCTTCAGATTCTTCACATTCTATGTCCCCACTTGATTATGGATTTGGGATAGGTGGGTATAAATCTTTCATCTCCATATAATATAACGTTTGGGATCACAGTCGATCATTCGTACAGGAGTGGCTGAAACAGATGAATAGATATTGCCGCTTGTTACAACTTACAACCGTCTCCGTTGTTGACCTGAATAGTGACCACCGAACAGTTTTTCTGATCTGCAATCTTTTTTACAGTTGGGTTTTATTTTGAAAATGTGAGAAGATATAAACTCGATGTTTTGTTTTTTTTTTTTTTCCATAGAATTAGTCAATTAACTAAACCACATGGGTACTTTAAGACATTTAACCTTTCAAAAATCATAAAAGGTGTTCCAAAAAAGATAATAAAAAATAAATACAAAAATAGCTATGGTAGCCTCCTGTTTAACAACTTTGTAACGCTTATGAATTATGATCAATGATCAAAACCTTTGAGAGGGAATTCAGATTGAGGAGATGTTTACTTTGTTTTAAATGGATAAAAAACTTTCAAAAAGCATAATGCATTTGTTCATTTATACCTTCAATGCTCACTATATATGCATATTTTAGCACTTGGAATGCAATAATATATTTATTTGTTGTTGAAATGCAATAATATATATGAATGATCTATTAAGACCCTTGATCCATCAACGATATATGTCAAAAGAATAACTTTTTTTTTTAGTTTTTGATAATTTATAAAAACTACAGAATAATTATTTAAGCAACTAAAATTCAGGAACTGCTTTTGATGTGAAAAGTATCTAATAAAATTTAATGGGTCTGGTATAGTTTTTTAAATTAAGATTATATCTATGTAAAATGTTAAAAATTTAATTACAACAATAAAGAGATCTTTATTGTTTATAAAAATAAAATATTGAAAACAAAACTAACTTAATTTACATTAAGTGGGGTGGGTCAACCAAAATAAACATGAAAAGAAATCCTAAACTTCAACACTAAAGTTAGCACAAGTTAAAGCATACAAGAATACCTATACATGTAAGGGTATCATGACAAGTGGGGTGGGTCAACCAAGCCTAAACCAACCTTAGATTAAAGAATCAAAACCCTAACCTAATTCTTGGGTCAAACGACATTTACCATTTAACTAGACATAATCATGAGATTCCTTGCAAGCAAAAGCTCTACGTGCACATACACATATACACACATATACACACAAAGGGGGTTGGTCGGTTCGGTTCTATTGTAGAACTTATACCATAATGGTATAACCTACCTTGTAGGCAGGGGCGGAAGTAGGATTTTTTATTGGTGGAGGTCAAAGCATAATAAACTTGGATAGGGGGGCCAAGAGATAGGAAACATGGGTATGAGGGGCAGAATATATGTGAAATTTAAATGACTACTATAGGGAATTTCAAGGCATAGGGGGGGGGGGCATGGCTCCCCTCTACCACCCCCTGGCTCCGTCCTTGCTTGTAGGGGTCAATTCCAGGTTTCTAGAACGAGAACCTACCATGTGAAGGTCAATTACATGGGCCGTTTTTGGCCTTGGAGCTCCAGGGTCTACCCTTGGAAACCCCATTATTTCCTTACTCTCTCCCTTAAAAAAAACATATTCTCTAAAAAACTTAATTTTCAATAAATATAATATATAGTTTAAAATCCATATCATCTTTATTAATTAAATTGAGCAATCTAATGTGTAGATTATCATAATATATTAATACATGTTTCAAAACTTATTATTAAATTTTAAAATTTGTAGATATTTCCTTTTGCATTATTTATTGTACACATTTAACTATTAAAATGAAAACAAATGATGAAATCACAAGTAGCTCAATGGTCAAGAGAGACCATAGCCTTTGTAATCATGAGCATTTGGATTCAAACATTTCCCATCCTTAAAAGCATTGTGAGGTTTATTTCAAGACAAAATCGGTTCCAAGGCCAATTTAGTAAGTCGATTCAAGTAGGGTAAATTGACCTTGAAACCGGACTAGGTGGGGAGTTTCAAGAATTTGAAACGGAACTCTACTCTCTAACATAATACATAGGGTCGATTCAAGGCCAATTTGAAGTCAATTCCATTCCATTTGCTCACCTATAACACACACACTCTAAAATCACGAGAATTCAGCCGTACATTGAGACCATGAATTTTAGCATAGGAGATGCAAGGTTAAAATATTGTCACATATCGACTGATTCGTATCGTATCAGAGCCTTGTCAATATGCCTCTACAAGGGGTGTTTCAGGTTGACGAGTGGTTCAAGGGGTAGACCGGCCCCTCCGAACTAGATTCTAAAAAAAAATTAAAAAAAAAGGTACTAATACAGGCTAATACACCCTACCAACATATCACCTTATATCAATATTTTGAACCTTGAGGAGATGTTCCCAATGTGCAACTAGATGTGATGTCAACAGGGTTTTTGCAAAAAAAATATGGGTTTGCCATATACGAAACTACATCACTTGCCAACAAAACACTTTCCACCCCCTACCAACATGATCTTATACGGAACGTCTCCTACATGATGGATTCCACTTTTATGAAGGGTCCTAGTCAGAGACTTGGATCAAGTTGTTAGAGAGTTGGAAAGTGTTTTCTTGGCAGAAGATCCCAACTCGGCATTGGTAATGGGGACCGTGGTTGAGTTGGGATCACCTGCTAGACATTCAAACTCTCTCCAACGTGATCTAAAACCGCACATGGACCTACATAAAAGTGGAACCTGTGTCATGTAGGAAATGTACGGTGTCAGATTATGTTGGGAGGATGTTGGACCGTTTGATCTACACTCACTGTTAGGGGTAGCCACAAGCTTCATAAGCTTTTCAAGTTTGGCTCGGTTTCAACCGAGCTTGAGCCGAATTTATAGGCTCGATTAATAAATGAGCCAAGTTCGAGTCAAATAGAGCGAGGCTCATGAGCCAAACTTGAATATATATAGAGAGAAATAAAATATATATAATAAAAATATTATAATTCTTAATTTTTAAATATTAAATAAAAAACAGTTTTTATTTTTTATAAAACTATTTTTCTCAAATCGAACTCAAGCCGAACCGAACTCGAGTTTTTAACTCAAGCCGAACTCAACGTTCTACCTCGAACCGAGCTTTATAGGGTCTCTTCCGGAAGTCGGAAAATGCGCCATATTCAAACGCCTGAAATTCTTCCTCATTTCCTCGGTTAACGAAGTCTCACCGGAAGTTGCAGAGCTCGGCTAGAGAAAGAAACACATGGCTGCTTCACCTGCAAACCCTGGAAACAAAGCATTGGATGTTAAATCCTTAATCTCCGCCTATTCGAGTGGAGCCTGGACAAGACTTCTCAGTTTCGTTCCTTCATTCAATTCGAATTTACTCGCAAAAGTTTTAAATCTATATGCACGAACATCCCGTTCAAGATATCGGAGGCGGAGATCGGGCCTTCCTCTTCCATTGCCATCAAAGTCGCTAGAATTGTCTGTGTAAGTTTTTGTTCTTCCCTGTGGTGTATTCTCTTTTTCTTTCTCGTCATTTGGTACTTCTTATTACCTGTTTTTCTATATTTACTTGTTGGTCTAGAATGTGGAAGAGAACAATCTCTCCAGTCGATTGAATCGTCTTAATGGAAGAGAAGAGAACGAGCCTACAAAAAAAAAAAAAAAAAGACGAGAACAAGGTCTTTTGAAGTCATTTATTGTATTGCTCAATTGCCATCTATATGAATCCCGACTCCTATTTAAATGACTGAATTCATGAAGCAAGTCAGCATGTTTATCTGAACCAGAAATTTCCACTCTCAAAGCAACTTGTGATATTCTGAAAATTAAGGCATAATCTCAAGTTTTTGCCTGATAAGTGAAAGCTTTATTTTTTGAACGAAGTCTTGAGAGAAATGGGTTCTGTAACTGACAAGGAAATCAAGGAGTTCATTTATCTTTTCTCTATCTATTCATTCAATATTGTTGGGAGTGGTGTAGCGGGCAACACAATTATTACATGCTCAAAAGGAAGGGAAACACCCAAAAGAAAGAAAGGAAGAGAGAACAACAGATTTAAAGTGGTTCGGCCAAATTGCCTATGTCCACGGATTGCACCTTGAAGCTTTCTTCTTCGCTATAAAACAAGAGAACTACAACAGCATCACCTCACTAGAATTTCACCCTTACAACCCCTTACAATTTAACACATAACCCCCACTCAATGCCCGATACTTTGTACACCTGAAGTACAAAGAAATGAATTGTTGAGAGGTTATGAACTGAAGTGAGGTGCCCTATTTATAGTTTACATTAGGGGCAGAAGTGGAATTATAAAAATTATTTTGAGCCATATGATCTACTGCCACTCACTGCCAATGTAATGGGGGGTGTGGATTAATGTTTGACTGCCCCACCATTATACATTGATGTTTCATATAGCAATGATGAAGAAATGGTTATCATTGCATGTTTTATCAAATGGTGGATCATTTGATGGGTTTTAGTAGGTGGAACCAACTTCACCTCAACATTCTCCCACTTGAAGACCATATCCCTTCACAATGAGAAAAACATTCTTGAGAACAGCTTCCAACAGGACTTTAGAACCAGATAGACTTCTCTCTTGTCATTGGTTTCGGAAAAATATCAACAACATTGTCATTGGTGTGGATCTTAAAGTATGAGATCTAGCAATCAACTACTTTACAGACAAAATGGTACTGTAAATAAATGTGCTTAGTTCCAAATTCCAATATGGTTCCTTGAAAAGACTTTGATGCAATTCCTAACACTGTCCTTTTGCAACTACCATAGCCCCTTTAGTGATCTTCAACTGGCTTTTCTTTCTTGCAGACTTGTAGCTGTTCTCATCAAAGTTTCCAAATTGTAGGAGACCTTTTCAATTCTAGAACATATTGTATACTAGAAATTTAAGTGATGCCATCAAATATTGTGATTTTGACATCTCCAACTCCCACTATTTTGCATTTGTTGTTGTCACCCATGTAAAATATCCCGGCATTGTACGATTGATATGTGTATAACCAATCTCTGCACGGTGCCATATGAAAAGAAGCGTTAGAATCCAATATCCAGTTATGCTTTAAGCTTTCACGTGGATCAACTAATAACACCTCACTGTCTTTTGATGAGTTGCCTACTTCAACAATATTTTCTCGGGAATTCTTTGAATAATCTACAATCTTTTTGAAGATGACCCTTCTTGCTGCAATTCCAACATTTGAGCCCCTTACTTTTGCCTCTCAACTTGGATCTTGTCTAATCTATACCAGAGCTATTTTTCTCACTAGATCTTCCTCTTACCATCATTACACCAACAGGAGATTTCTGACCAACTTTTTTATAGGACTCTTTTGTGAGCAATGTAGAAACAATAGATTCCAATGACAGATCTTTTGTGTTGCTCAAGTTCATAATCAAACTATCCCAAGAATTAGACATAAAACAAAGCAAAAGAGCAAAATTCTCATCATCATGATCAATGAGTACTTCTACAATTGCTAATTTGCTTACTAGATTGTTGAATTCATTCAAGTGTTCCTGCAGAGAGGCTCTTTTCTTCATCCGCAGGTTGTAGATAGACATTGATTTCCTTTCATAGAGATTAGGCAACTTGTCTCACAAACCCTTGGAAGTGGTTTCCTTGGACATGTTGAATAAGACTGAATCTTCTAAAGCGAGAAGATTATCCACCATGATTATTTGGTTCTTATCAAATTCTTCATCTTTCATATTGATAGACTTCTTCTTCTTTTTTTTTTCCTTCCAAAGTGGTTGCACAATCTTCTTTCACTAGCACTACATGCATCTTCAACTTCCAGAATGCATAGTTGGAGTTGGAGTTGTCGATACTTGGCACATTGAACCAGGTAGATTTTGAACTTGCCATTTTCAACATGTGTAACACCGAAGAAGAAATACAAATTGGTGCAAAATCCCAGTTTGTTGGGAGTGGCACAGTGGGCAACACAATTTCTACGTGCACTGAAGGAAAGAGAACACAAATAACAGAAAATCAAAGGGAGAGAAAGAGAGAGCACTAGATTTAAAATGGTTTGGCCATATTGCCTATGTCCACAGGTTGCACCTTGAAGCTTTCTTTTTCACTAATAAGAGAAATGCAACAGCATGACCTCACTAGAATCTCACTAACGCACACCCTTACAACCCATTACAATGCTATACATAATCCACACTCAATGTCCAATAATTTGTACATCTGTAGTACAAAGAAATGAATTGTTGATTGAACTGAAGTGGGGTACCCTGTTTATGGTTTACATTAGGGGCAGAAGTGGAATTGTCAAAATTATTTTGAGCCATAAGATATACTGCTATCCACCACCAATGTCATGGAGGGTGTGTATTAAACAGTGAGTATTAGGTGGTGAAAATGTCTGACTACTCACAATTTTTTATCGCATTATACTTTGATGGTTTTTATATAGCGGTGATATAGAAATGGTTTTCACTGCATGCTTTATCAAATGGTGGACCACTTGGTGGGTTTTAACCTGTGGAACTGACCTCACCTCAACAAATATGCTGGTTTAGAATGGAATTCCATGTAGTGCATTCAAAGGATTAGCTCTGACAGGTCCATTAGGTTATGGAAAAGGGCACTGCTGCTCATGCATTAAAATGGCTATATGTTGGGTCATGGTAGTGGGACAAAAATAGAGAGAACATTGTTTGTAGCTTAGAAGCATAGGTGATCTGATTTGGCACTACTGGCCTGTCACAAACCGGGTCCTGGATACCTCAAAATATGTGGTTGACAGAGTACTTTTTTTTGATAAATAAAAATAAAATTTCACTAAATAGAAAATAGAATACAATCTGAGTAGGTGTTAAGGTAACACCTAACAACAGAACATTTAATTATGATCCACAGGTGTTTACTTTCACTTTCACTATGATTTTTTTATATGTTATGCTTATGTATTTTGATGATCTGAGATAATAAGATTTTTAAAGCATTTAAGTTATTTAAAGTTCAGGTTTCTATATTTTTATGTATTAGTGTTTTTTTACTATTTGAAACTTTAAAAAAATTTGTTCTTTGCTTCATCCATGCGTGCTACTCTCTTCATCCATGAATTGTGGCTATGTTTTCGGGGCCAATAGGAGTGGACGCATTGAGAGCAGAGGTGATGGCCTTGCTTCAAGGTGTTAGATTTGCCAAACAATTGGGAAATTGGTGCGTGCTTTAAATATAGAAACCTGAATTAGCTGCAATCAGGTAAGTTGGGAGCCTAGATTTATAGACAGCCCATAAGGGAAATCCTCAATATAATAAGGGAGATTGGCTAAACAAGGGACTGTGAGGGAGAGTATGTTCTGGGCAGTTTTGTAATAAAGATAATGGGGACTCAATACCTGTTTAGGGGTTGACAGTTGTACTTAATATTGTATTAATGAAGGTACTGTTTCCAATAAAAAACACTGGGTGTTCTTGAAAGAAGCACAAAGTGGATCTGGGGCGTGGTGATTTGTCTTCATGTGAATGGGTCTTAACTTAGAACCTTGACAGAAATGCTTAAGCATAAAATTAACTAACCAAACTCATAACAAGCATTTTTACCAAATTAGTGTTCTTGAACATAATGAAATGTATGGACAATGACAACATGTTTTTTATTTATTGGAGATGAAACCTTGCTAAATTCATAGATTCAGACTTTAAATCTGGAAATATTCTAATCATAGCTGCAAACTTAACATGTGTAGGGGCCTTACCAAAGCATCTAGAATCTTTGATGTTTTGGATGATATTTTGGAACACATCTTGACAAGTTTGCATCACATCCAGAAGAATTTACACTTTTGGCAATCTAGAGCTGAGGTTAGTACATAATGGTCCAGACTCCAGAGAAGCAACAAGTGGCAATTTTTTTTTTTTTAAAATTTGGAGCAAACTACATTTTGGTCCATATTCCATGGTAATATGGTTATTCTAATTTGTCTTATTGTTGTTTTAGGGATCAGATTCCCAAAAGGTATACTTCATGGTGTTTGAGAGAGGTCCACAGGCATTTATTGATGGAACTTTTCAATTGATACGCGGTTGTTTCACAGAGGGGTCTTCTATACAACATCTTTGTTATTCTGCAGCTGCTCAAATATCTGAGAGGATAGCTGTTTTAACTAGCCTAAGATATTGCCTTGCTACATTTCTTGCACAGGTTTTCTTTGTCTTGTTCTCTTACTTGCAAGTAATTTGTGTGTCTAGGATTATCTGGTCCATTTTTATGCTGTCATTATGAGTGGGCTTTACCCTTTAATATGACAGTAATATTAACATTTTAAATTTCTTTTCTTCGATGCTATCCAGATCACTGGGTTATATGAATTATATAAATGATGGATTATAGTTGACATCAGATTTAGGATAAGATGAATGGATGCTGGGAAAGGAAATGTAGGATTTCTTAATTCTGAACTCCGAACTGAAAAACTTAGACAGTTACATCCTATAAATGTAATTTGTTGATTGGATCAAATTTTGATGTTTTTTTTCCTTATCTGGAAGATCTTTCAGTTTTGGTGTTATTTTGCTTGAAAGGAATTCTACCAATCACACTCCTTGTCAGAAAGATCATTCAAGGTTTTGGCCTATATCAGGGTGAGTGTCACAGTGTCACCGTCAACCCCACTAACCTTTAACAGCATCTTTTCAGATTTTACCAATTCATTAAAAAAGGTTTGAATCATTCCCCGATTCCTTAGCTCCTTGTCTTCCCTCTCATGCAATAATTTTCCCCTCTCCTTTTATTCTATTGCATCACAACCTGTAGCAGAAGAATGTTGCTGTAGGTGCTCTTGATTGGTTTTAGCAATGATAGCCGCAGAAGACACAACACAAAATTGAGACATTGCACTAGAATTATTCAACACATGAGAATTAAACAGAGGCTCACCCTCTTATTAGCTGTTATCTATCAGCTCTGGTTATTAGTCTACTAAAGACATCAGCTACCAGTGTGAACAGAAAGTGGTCCAGTCCAACCTATAAATTGGTTAGTTGAAAAAATATCGACCAAGTCAGAAGTCCATTCACTTGGATGGGTCAAATTGGCAACCATTTTATCTGTTCAGTAGGCAACAGGTTAGATCATTCTCTTCTCTTTTGAACAATCAATTAAGATTAACTTTTCTTCTAATGCCACTGATGTCTTTAACTCTTAATCTCTATATCAACTAAAAACCGATTAAGAGAGAGTGAAATATGGGTCAAATTGAGAGAAATATGTTCATCAGTGGCACTATAGCTGCGGCATTCAGCAGTGATAGCAGTGGCAAGCAAGGTTCAAAGTATCTGAAAGACAATTTTAAGAGACATATTGGGATACGCTTTGGATACGTATGGATATGGACGAAAAATCAAGATACACATAAATATGATAAAAATTCAAATAAATCTTAAAAAATATATTACTAACTATATTTACAAATTTTATATGATTGTAAATAAGCCATTTAAATGTAAAAAACTATAATTTAATGGTTTATATAAAGTGTGACATATCGGGACACAATTAGTAACTGTTGAAAAAATGATGGAATAACTAAATTGTAAAAAAAAAACTAAAATGTGAATGCCAATTTTCAAAAACCAATATAATTATTCTTAGTATTTATTAGTATATAAATTTTATTAATTAATTCTATCATTTATTAATAAAAACTTGTCACTCATTAAGAAAAGTGAAAATTTACTTAAAATTAAAAATACATATAATCATAGCAAGCAAATATGTGTGGCTCATTGGCGAAATTGTGGTTGTTAAAACTTAAAATCAAGTGACCAAGGTTCGAATCTTGCTATAGCTAAAATTTGAAATTTTTACTCTGACAAAACGAAACTAATAATAGGGGGTCATTAATTAAAGGAATTAATGAAAGAATTTGAATTAGGTGCTAAAATTCAAATTCAAATTTAACTTTGCCTTGGAGTAATTGGCTAATTAATGAAACAGAAATTAGACTTAAATAAACGACATTAATGAGAGATTTGGTATTAAATCCCGATACGGGCTCGTATTGGCCGATACATACGAAAGAAACGAAACAAATGATTTATACACGTTCCGCGTATTGGGTTCTTGTTGGAACGGTACGTACCGGCCGATACGGACCGATACATTGCGATATTTTGAACCTTGGTGGCAAGCGAGAGTAGGGTAAGTCTTTCATTATTATTATAGAAGAAAAAAATTCCCAAATAAAGAAAATAAAAAATCTGATTAAAAGATAAAGAAGCAAAGAAAATAGTAAGAGGAGAAGAAGAGGAAGAGAAAGGGATGAAAGAGAGGAGTTGTTCGTACTCTCTCTCCTTTCCCTAATCCTTTTAATTAAAATGGTTAATTACTGATTAACAGAAAATTACAAGTAAGCCCTTAGTGGGGCGGCTAGCTAATTAAAACAAGAGAAACTAATGCTAATAGGCCCATAAGAAAAGGCCCATTAACAGAATAGGCCATTTGGCCCATCTTCTCTACACTCCCCCTCAAGCTGAGCATAAATGTCAATCATGCCCAACTTGCTTGTATCATGTTGTAGCTTCGCCTTGGAGACTCCTTTGGTAAGAATATCAACTAATTGTTCTTCAGATGCAACGAAAGGTAGACAAACATCTCCAGAGGCCACTCTTTCTCTGATGAAATGCCTATCAACCTCAATATGCTTCGTTCTATCAAGTTGTACAGGATTGTGGGTAATGTTAATGGCGACCTGATTGTATATCAATGGTGTGTCATACTCAACACCCAATTTCTCCATTAGGGACTAAAGCCAAAGCAACTCTGAAATTCCATGAGCCATAGTTTTGTACTCTGCCTCAGCTGAAGATCTAGCAACCATTGATTGTTTCTTGCTTCTCCACGAAACAATATTACCTGCAACCATACTATAGTACCCCAAAGTTGACCTCCTATCATTAATGTTACCTGCCTAGTCAACATCTATATAGATTAAAAAATATGTGGTTGACTCATCAAGATTTTGTGAGAGAAGTGGAGATGTGTAATGAAGAGTTGAGAAGAGTGGAATGGAAGGGAGTGAGGTTCTGCAAGAAATTTCAAATATTGGATGAAAAGATTAAGGAATGGAACAATAAGCACTTTGGTAGATAGATAACCGCTAATGAGTCAGATCGAAGAATTGGATGAGAAGGAAAATCAAGGTGGATTGATTGAAGAGGAAAGAGTGTTGAGAAGGGATTTGAAAAAAAAGATTTGGAGGAGGTCCTATACAGGGAATATTGTTAGAGTTTTTGTTGATCACTTTTAATCTATTTTCAAGAGACCTTTGAATCAGAGAGAGATTTTGGAAGAGTTCAACTGGCCTGTATTGGATCTAGAAGTATCAAGGTGGCTGGAAAGGAACTTTTGAAGAGGAGGAAATTAGGAAGGATGTCTTCTATATGAATAGATCTAAGGCCCTTGGTCCTGATGGTTTTACAATGCCTTTCTATCAGGACTATTAGCAAGTAGTGAAAGAAGGCTTGTGTGAGGCTTTCTATGAATTTGCAGAACAACATTTCATTAGTTGAGGGATTAATGCTACTTTTTTGGCCCTTATTCAGAAGAAGCCGAATGCTAGTAACCCTAAAGATTTAGGTCCATCAATTTGGTGACTAGTATTTATAAGATTATTGCCAAGGCCCTATGTATGCGACTAAAGTTGTGCTCCCATCCTTAATGAGCCAGTTCCAAGGTGCTTTCCTCTAAGATAAACAATAATTGACCAATTTCTTGTTGCAAATGAGTGTGTGGGGAAGCTGAAAAGATCTAACTACAAAGGTTTTATTTGCAAGTTGGACTTGGAGAAAGCCTATGATTTGGTGGATTGGAAGTTTTTGATTGAGGTGATGAGGAATTGTGGCTTTGGTAATAGGTGGTATGAATGGGTAAGGGAATGTTTTTAAATCATGTCACTATTTTGTGTTGGTTAATCTGATGGTGAAGGATTTTTTTAGGCAAATAGAGGCCTGAGGCAAGGGGATCCCTTATCCTTTTTCCTCTTTACTCTAGTTGTGGATGTTTCTAGCATACTCATTTCAAAGGCGAATAAGGAGGGGGAGACTAGGGGTTAGAAGATTGGTGGTAATAATATTGTAGTTGCCCACCTCCAATTTGAAGCTGTCTTGAATCTCAAAGTTAATTTTGAAAAGAGTTGCATTGCGGTGATTAATTTAGAGGATAGAGAACTAGAGGCTACCGCGGAGAGGCTTGATTGTTCCATTTCTCGTTGGCCTTTGACCTACTCGGGGCTTCCTTTAGGAGCAAATCCTAATGAGAGTAGTTTTTGGTTCCCAATTTTAGAATGGTGTGCAAATCAACTAGCAATGTGGAAGAAGAACTACATATCTTTGGGTGGGAGAATTACTCTGACAAGATCAACTTTAGCAAATTTGCCATTGTATTATCTGTCAGCGTTTAGGATTCTGCAGGAGGAAGCTAGGAAGATTGAGAAGGTAATGACTAATGAGGGATTTCCTATGGGAACTAGGGAGGATAAAAAAATGTCACCTATTGAGATTGGAAATAGTGACTATAGATCTAAAGGAGGATAAAAAGAACTTAGCTTTGTTAGGTAAATGGATTTGGAGGTGGCCTTTGGAGAGGGTCAGATTGTGGTTCCAAGTGATTACTAGCATTCATGGATTTCTTCACTGGTTTCTTAGCTTCATCAGGTATGATGTGTGTTCCAGGGTGGCTGCAAAGTTTTGGGAAGATCTTTGGGTTGGTTCCTCAACTCTTTAAGGATCTGTTTCCTTCCCTTTGCTCAATTTCTTTGTACAAAAACAAGTGTGTCTCAGATGTTATTGTTTCTCCTATCATTCCACTGAATCATAATTGGGATTTTGGTTCTCGAAGAGGGTTAAGGGATGCTGAAATGGTAGAGTTGAATGGGCTTTTGCAACTTCTGGACTGACTCCATTTTCTTGGATCCTACCAAACCAGATAGACATATTTGGATTCCTCATCTTGAAGGTCTTTTTCCTTGTGCTTCTCTTTTCAAGTCTTTGTTTATCTTCTCCTCAGCCTCTCCCTACCAAGGAAGTGTGGCATCGACTTATTCCTACCAAAATTGGAGCCTTTTGTTGGGAAGCGTACCATGGGAAGATCAACACTATGTATTTGCTACAAAAAAAGAACACCCTTTTTACGCTTAACCCCAAACTGGTGCACCCTTTGTAAATCCAATGAAGAAAATTGTTACCACTTACTAATATCCTGCCCCTTTGCTGCAAATAGGTGGGATTGGCTTTTCTCTTTGTTTGGTTGCAGGTGGTCCTTTCCAACGGAGGTAGATAATCTTTTTGACCCTTTGACCTTTATTTGGCCTAAAAGGAGGGGAAGAATTATGTGGAGAAGTGCTAGATCAACAATAATATGGATTCTTTGGGAAGAAAGAAATAACAGAATTTTCTCAGGAAACGAGAGATGCATAGAAGCGGTAAGAGACTGCATATTGGTAAGGGTGATACATTGGCTAGGACCATGGATTCTTTTTTGTGTTGGTCCTTTGATGATATTTAGAGAAATTGAGGGGTAGTGGCTAGAATTTCTTCCAAAAAAGAAAAAGAAAAGACTTTATGGAAACCCTAGTTGCAGACTTCGTAAAATTAAATTTTGATGGGAACAGTCAAGGCAACTTGGGCCCTTCTGGCATGGGGGGGTGCTGAGAAATAAAGAAGGAATTATCATTGCACTATTTTCCAGTCGTGTAGGAGTGGGGAATTCTATCAGGGTAGAATTGCTTGCGGCTGTGAGAGGGCTACAGATTGCAAGTGATATGGCCCTAACAAATGTGGAGATTGAAGGGGACTCAAAAATGGTGATAGGGTGACTGAAAGATCTGGAGTCTATTATTTGGTGTTTTAGGGATGAGATGAGAAAGTTTAAATGGATAACCAGAAACATGAATTGGTTACCTCTTGGGTTAGGAGAGCAGCTAATGCTATGACAGATGGGTTAGCTAAACAACGGGTCAATAGGTACAACTTGTATTGGGCTCAGATGTAATTGTTTTTGATACTTTCTTTTATTACGTTTGTGTGAGAGCTAACACCTCGTGCCTATCTTTGGGATGCTTTTAACGCTTATTCTCTTGATATTTAATAAATACTTGTTTAGATTTAAAAAAAAAAAAATTTGTGGCGAAATATAGAGGGAGAGAAGAAGAAAATTTTCTTTGTTAATCATGAAAACATATTGAGCATACAACTTAAATAAGAAAAGATAGGAAAGACAAACCCCTAGAATCTCTCTCAATCAGGGATTGACTAAATCTTTCCCTTAATCCTAGGATATGACTTTCATAAACTTATTCAAATCTAATCTTTCCTAAATTTATTCAAATCTCTTAATCAATCAAATCATATCTTTCTTAATTTGCTGCAAATCCTATCTTTCGTAATTTCCCGACACTCCCCCTCAAGTTGGTGCAAAGATATCTATCATGCCCAACTTGCTAACTTGAAGTTCAAATGGTGTCTCAACAAGCCCTTAGTAAAACATCTACAACTTGCTGCGTGGTTGGTACAAACGGAGTGCGGATTATTCCTTCTTCAAGCTTCTCCTTTATAAAGTGTCTGTCAATCTCAACATGTTTAGTCCTGTCATGTAGAACCGGATTATGAGCAATGCTGATAGCTGCCTTGTTATCACAATACAGTTTCATAGGAAAACTCACTGGTCTCTTAAGATCTGCTAGCACCCTCTTTAGCCAAAGAACCGCACACACTCCTTGAGCCATTGATCTAAAATCAGCCTCAACACTACTTCTAGCAACTACACTTTGCTTCTTGCTTCTCCAAGTAACTAAATTGCCCCAAAGAAATGTGCAGTACCCCGAAGTTGACTTTCTATCAGTGATCGAGCCTGCCCAGTCCGCATTTGTATACACCTCAACCCCTCTCTTCTCATTTTTCTTGAAGAAAAGTCCTTTTCTTGGTGTGCCTTTTAGATACTTAAGATTTTGATACACAGCTTCAAGATGTTCTTCGTACGGGGAGTGCATAAATTGACTCACCATGCTCACAACGAAGGCAATATCAGGACGTGTATGTGACAAGTAAATCAATCTTCCTACCAGCCTTTGGTATCTACTGGAACCCCATCTTTAACTTCTCCAAGTTTAGCATTAACTTCTATCGGAGTGTCTGAAGGTTTGCATCCACTCATTCTAGTTTCTTTCAAGAGATCTAGAATATATTTTCATTGCGAAACCACAATGCCCTTCTTTGATCTTGCCACTCCCATTCCAAGAAAGTACCTTAGCTGGCCTAAGTCTTTAATCTTGAATTCCTTGGCTAAGCTCTGCTTTAGTATGCTAATCTCTTCAATATCATCTCCAGTCAAGATTATGTCATCAACATAGACAATCAAAACCGAAACCTTGTCTTTGGTGTATCTTTTTGTGAAAAGAGTATGATCAGATTGTCCTTGACTATATCCTTGAGTTTTAACGAACCTTGTGAATCTTTCAAACTAGGCTCTGGGAGACTGTTTAAGTCCATATAGAGACTTTTTTAGCTTGCATACCTTAGTTCCAAACTTCTCAGTGAAACCAGGTGGAGGCTCCATATATACTTCTTCTTCCAAGTCTCCATTCAAAAAGGCATTCTTCACATCCAGCTGATTCAGTGGCTAGTCAAGGTTAGCTGCAACAGATAAGAGTACTCGAACTGTATTTAGCTTCGCCACTGGAGAAAAGGTCTCAGAGTAGTCCACTCCATATGTCTGAGTAAAGCCTTTAGCTACTAGGTGAGCCTTGTATCTCTCCAAGGATCCATCTGAGTTGTACTTCAGAGTGAACACCCATTTACAACCAACAACTGTCTTTCCATTCGGCAGATCCACTTTCTCCCAAGTAGCTTTCTTTTTCAAAGCTCTCATCTCCTCAAAAACAGCTTCTTTCCACTTAGGAACATTTAGAGCCTCCTGGATACTGTTAGGAATGGATACACTAGAAACTTGTGAAATAAAGTTACAATATGAAGGTGAAATATTTTTGTAAGATACAAAATTTGACAGAGGATGTTTTGTACAAGACATAACACCTTTCCTAAGAGCAATGGAAAGATCAAGCTGACTGGAAGAATTAGAATTACCTGGAGGAATATTTTCAGGAATTTTTGGAGAATGATCATGAATTTCATGATCCAACCTTAGATCAAATTCTTGTTGATGCTGCGGAATAGTGCATCTCCTTTTCTGTGCTAGATATTCCCTTGAATATACAAGGCCTTTATACTGTTTCGCATGCATCTCTGTTGTTTCAACTTTTTCATTTTGAGATGGCATCACCAAAGGTTGTTCATTTTCAATATTTAATTCATTTGTTTCCACTAATTTTGTATTTTCTTCCTCTCTTTCGGTGACTGGTTGTGAGGAACATCATTATGGACAAATTCAAACATTAAATCAGAACCACCTAAAAACCATCTTCACTAGTGTTGCTCTCCCTCTGAAGATGGGAGTTGCTGTAGTACGAGGTTCCTTCAAAGAATGTGACATCCATAGTCACAAACATCCTTTTCAAAACTGGATCAAAGCATTTGTAACCTCTCTGATTAGTGGGGTAGCCTACAAAAATACATTTATGTGCTTTTGGATCAAGTTTTGAACGTTTAGGATCATGGTTATGAACAAAAGCCACACTTCCAAAAAGTTTTAAGGGAATGTTTGTCACTAGCCGAGAATTTGGAAAACAGTCAATGAAAATCTGTATGGGCGTTTTAAAATCCAGAATTCGTGTAGGTAGTCTGTTAATCAAATAAGTGGTTGTTAAAACGACTTCTCCCCAAAGATACCTAGGAACTTTAGTTTTAAAACTTAGAGCTCTAACAACTTCAAGGAGATGTTTGTTTTTCCTTTCAGCCACCCCATTTTGTTGAGGTCTATTATTACACGAACTTTGGTGTACAATTCCTTTCTCAGCAACAAAATTCCCTAACACATTGTTAAAAAGTTCCTTTCCATTATCACTTCGAAAAATTTTAATCTGAGTATGAAATTGTGTTTGAACCATGTTATAGAAAATTTTGAACACCGTTTCAGCATCAGATTTCTCTTTTAAAAGGAAAACCCAAGTGACCCTAGTATTATCATCAATAAAAGTAATGAACCAACGTTTTCCAGAAAGAGTTGTTACTCTAGAAGGACCCCAAACATCACTGTGAATCATGATAAATGGTTTTGATTTTTTATATGGTTGAGACTGAAAAACAACACGATGATGTTTTACTAATTCACAAGATTCACACTTAAAAACTGAATGATTTTTATTCATGAATAACTTGGGAAATAGATGCTTTAAATATTGAAAGCTAGGATGTCCTAATCGATAATGCCATAACAAAACTTCACTGTCACTAGAAACAGAGATAGAACTGAAACAAGTCTGTCGGTTTTGCCTTGAGGTAGAGACCACCATCCTGTTTAGCACACCCAATCATCTTCCCTGAGGTTAAATCCTGAAATTCACAATAAGAAGACCAAAAATTAACTCGACAATTATGATCAAGGGTTAGTTTGCTGACTGATAAGAGATTGTATGATAGGTTAGGAACATGCATAACATCTTTGAGGTTTAGAGAAGGAGAAATAGATTTAGTTCCTTTCCCAGCAACAGTAGCAAAGGAACCATCTGCAATCTAACCTTTTGATTCCCTGCACAGGGTGTATATGAAGAAAAGAATTGCGAAGTGCCAGTCATATGATCAGTGGCACCTGAATCTAATATCCAGGAGCCATTAGATTTGGTACAAGCAATGGTTGCAGTGAAAAAATTACCTGACTGAGCTAGAGAACAGGATGGGTTAGAATTTCTTAACGATTGAGATTGAAACATTTTATATAAGTGCTCTATTTGTTCCTTTGTGAAAGGAAGAGACTCTGAGGATGATTGCTGACCTGGATCCGAGTTGCTTACTTGAAGTGCACGGACATCTCCTCTTGACTTGTTGTCACTGCCTGATTTTTTCTTCCAACCCACCGGTTTCCCGTGCAACTTCTAGCAGGTTTCCCGAGTATGCCATGGCTTTCTACAATGATCACACCAAGGCCTCTGCTTTCCTCCTCGTTTATTTCCGTCTAAGCCTGCACCTCGGGCCACAAGAGCGGACCCTTCATTCCCTGTTTTTGTTTCACTAACATTCTTCAACATCACTTGCCCTCGTGCTTCTTCTCTACGCACTTCTGAAAAAAACCTCTCTTATAGTAGTGAAGGGCTTTCGTCCTAAGATACGTCCCCGAACCTCATCGAGTTCTTTGTTCAAACCAGCCAAGAAGACAAAAACCCGACCTCTTTCTATCTTCTTTTTGTATCGAGCACTGTCACTTGGACTTTCCCATTCTTCTTCTTCAAATAAATCCAACTCCTGCCAAACAACCATCATCTCATTATAATAAGTTGTTACTTCACGTTCACCTTGCTGCATCTTCCACATTCGAGTATTCAATTTGAACATTTGTGAATGATTGTCCTAATCTAAATAGGTTTCCCTAACAGCTTCCCACACATCACGAGCCGTTGGCAGGAACATGAATAGTTTTCCAACCACCGGATCCATAGAGTTGATCAACCAGGCAGTAACCATCGAATTTTCAGAACGCCACTGCCTGTACTTTGGATCATCAGTGGCTGGCGGTTTCACTTCGCCGTTCAAATAGCCGAGTTTCCCTTTGCCGTCGATCACCAACCGCACGGACTGAGACCACTCAAGATAATTTTTTCCATTCAATTTGTGAATAGTAATTTGAAGGGAATTCTCAGATAGAGAAATAGCTGCTGACTGAATACCTCCCTCCGAAGACGTCACACCACTGGTAGCATCCGAAGATGCTGAACCGGAGACAACCATGGCGGCCTTAAAATTCATGATCGAATCCTAAAGCTCTGATACCATGTTGCGAAATATAGAGGGAGAGAAGAAGAAAAAATTCTTTGTTAATTATGAAAACATATTGAGCATACAACTTAAATAAGAAAAGATAGGAAAGACAAACCCCTAGAATCTCTCTCAATCAGGGATTGACTAAATCTTTCCCTTAATCCTAGGATATGACTTTCCTAAATTTATTCAAATCTAATCTTTCCTAAATTTATTCAAATCTCTTAATCAATCAAATCATATCTTTCTTAATTTGCTGCAAATCCCATCTTTCTTAATTTGCTGACAATATTCATGGTATAGAACCTCATTTTATGATCATATTGCAAATTATATTGAATTTGAATGATACTGTGGGTTCTTTAACAGAGCGATTTACACGGAATACTTCTATGTGGAGCAGCTGGATTTGGTTGATTTTCTCTTTAGTTTTATCACTTGTAAAATTGAGAGAATTATGTATAATTCTATAGACATGCAAGAGCACTTATGCCTAAATACTAAGAAAAGTTTGGGTTATCTTGGCCTAAATACTAAGAAAAGTTTGATATTCAAGCTTGTCTAGAGCAAATTGAAAAGAAGGTTATCATGCCTGACGTATGTTAAATGTGTTCAGCGTCTAGGCTTTATCCAGCCCAGGTTGATGATGATGTATCCTATCAAAAGTGTAACGCCTAAATTAGCTTATTGGTTTTTCCAATGACTTTGATCTCTATTACTGAGTAATCATACGCTTCCCCTCCCACCTCCAACCTCAAATAAAAGGAAAAGAAACATTCGCATGCATACATGCATCCATAAAAACATAATTGCACATTCACATATGAATACATGAATATGTAGAGTTAAAAAAAACTCATTCTTTAACATATTTCATCAGAAAAGTTCCAGTAATCGAAGAATTCAAAGCATTTTAATTCTAATATTAGACCAGATGTGGAATTGAGGTGCACTCTGAGAGAGAGGATTCAGAGCAGTAGGAAGATGGAGGGCGAGAGAGGATTCAGAGCAGTAGGAAGATGGAGGTCTGAGGTGTCGATTGAAGCCAAGACGTTCAAGTTCGAAGAGGAAAGGACCAAAGGCAAGGTTGTACTGATAATCAGAGAGAATAACAGGGCGACAGTGTTGGTGTCAAAGGAGGTTATAGCATGGATGAAAGGTTTCGTAGATGGGGCTATCAACTCTGGTAAGGTGAATGGTTGGAAAAACTCCTTGTCAGTTCCAGGCAAGAGATATGTAACAGAACTGAATAGAAACAAGAAGGGGTGGTTCGTCACTGTGGTGGAGTTTTTTGGAACAAATGGAAAACAAATGCTTTGTGTGCCGGAAGAGAGATTGCAGAAAGGGTGGATGGCTTTTGTGCAGGTGCTGCAGTCTTACCTTGTAGCTTCAGAAGAGAAGGGAGTGGATGGAGGGAAGGCAACTGGCCAAAAGCTTGAAGACCAGAGTCAAAAAACTCAGGAGGAGGCAGCATCGATTGGTACCTCTGGGAGTGTAGAAGTGCAAGGCCATTTGAGTCCTGAAATGGTGGTTGCTTGCTCTTCTATTCATTGAAGAATATTGGTAGGAGTGGGGAAGGAGGAATGGAAGAAAAGAATGGTGTTAGTGGCTGATAAAGGGGTGACAGACTGGAAGAAGGTTCTGAGTACAGTTGCAGGAGAGATAGGTGCTGGGAATGAAGCGATGCTGTTCCCTTTTGCGGAGACGAAAGCCGTGCTTGATGTAGGCAACCAGGAACTAAGCTTCAAAACAGTTGTGGTGGATGGAGGTCTGATACAGGTTCAGAACTGGAGCCCAATCTGCAATGAAGTTGAAGTTCAAGATGGGTGTGTTTGGCTGAAGCTAATAGGCCTTCCTTTTCACCTATGGCGGGACCCTATTCTTGAGTATATAGTGCTGAGCCTGGGAGTTATTTTAGTGAAGGCTGATAGACGTAACCTGAGTGCAGTGGAGTTACAGGTTGCTGGTGTTAGACACGAGAACTTGCCGAGGTTCTTTGATATCTGTTCGGATGAAGCCTGGTACAAGGTGTGGGTGGCTTCAGAAGTCGAATGGTCGTGGTGGGAAGGAGGTCCTAAGGTTGAAGATGATGAGATGGCAGGGTGGTGGACACGTGGAGGGAAGAGGAAGGGCGGTGAAAAGGTGGAGCAGATGAAGGTTAAATCAGGGGTTACTGTGTCGGTTGTGGAAAACCAAACGATAGGCAACCTATTTAAGGAAATTAATTCAAATGGGTTTGAATTAAACAAAATTAGGGCGGGCTCTTCATCTTATGCTGACGTGACAAAGAAGCAGATTGCTTTTTGGAGCAGAATGGCTTGGTTCAAGCCGGTGAAGGTGGTGGGTGGGTCAGGTGGGCTGAAGATTAAACTGGGACAAATTTGGAAGGAGCCACGTGACAACATAAAAAGTCACGTGGGTGGGTTGGAAAGTGAACCGGGCCACTCATTTAAGGGCCCACGTGACAACTTAAGTGGTCACGCGGGTGGGTCGGGCGGGCCTAATACCGAACACAGGTCTTTCTCGAATGACCCACGTGATAACTTAAGTTGTCACGTGGGTCGGGGTAAGGAGACACAACATAGACCATTACTAGACAGTGAACTTGGTCTATCTTCGTCCCAAATGGCGAGAATGGATGGGGGACGCTCACAGCAGCAGAAGTTGGAGAAAGGGAACTTTCAGTGGTTCCCCGCCGGAACTGTGAGGGGGTTAGCTCCTTGCGATGCTCCTCAGACAGGCCGAATCCAAGATATGCAAGGGAAAGAGCAGAAGAGAGGGAAGAGGCGGATGAAGGCTGGGTGCAATGCAGTGAGGAAGATGAAGATTTGGATGAATGCTCAGATGATGGTACCAACGTGGGCAGTGTAAACGACGAAGGTTGTTATGCTGGAGGTGACATGGATGGGTGGAATATTGCAAGCTTATTTCAGGGTGAAGGTTGTAACCAGACTAATTCATCTCCAAGACTCCAGAGTGTGCAAGGTACAACAGAAGGGGCAAATTGGGAGAACCTGAAGCAGAGAAGGAACACACCTTCTAGGGGTGATTTAGGGGTAGAGAGGAGAGATCACCAGAGTGACCAAAGGACAGAAGTACTTTCCAACCAACTCAGGGAGAGAGACGCTTACCAACCTTTGGAACAAGAGAGGGAGGCTGGGAACAGTCCTTTTCCACCTTTCCATCAATCCCAGGTAACAAAGTGAATTTGGTTTGTGCTAGTAATGTGTCTCCTGTGTCTTTGGTTCCAGATTTTGTCCTGGCGCCATGTACTGTAGCCCATGAATATGCAACCAAGCTAGATGGTGGGTTGTCCGAGGTAGTGGAGAAGGAAGTGAAGGACTGTGGGGAGGAGTGGGAAGGGAGGTATAGGAACACAAAAGTGTGGGAAATCATTGAAAGAGTGTTTAGTGAAGTTGAAGGAATTCTGACTTGGAGGAGGGATGGGGAGGAAGGAAGAGGGGAGGGGTCAGTGGAGAGGAAGGAAAGGAAGGAGGGTAGTGTGGGAGAGGAATGTGGGAAGAGAACATGGCTGGAGGCAAGTAACAGGAGAGGGGGGATGGTTGGAGAGGAGAGAAGAGGGGTGGGACCAGAGGTGAGGAGGGAAGGGCAGGGGGCAGAGTTGGAGGGGAAAGTGCAGGAAGCATAAGGGTGGAGGATTCAGTGAAAGAGGACATGATAACATAATTTGTGGGGAAGATGGGGTGTAGGCTGGAAGATCTGAATGTGCTGAAAGAAGGTCTATAGAGGAGGAAGAAGGAGATAAAAACAAAGAAGAGGAAGCTGAGTGAAGTAGAGGGACTGAAAAGAGATGTAGAAGGGGATAAGAAGTTTGGGGCAACAGGAGATAGAAGAAAAGGGGGAAAGTAGTGGGTAGGTAGAGAGGGAGTCAAGAAAGAAGTGGAAATGAAGATACTTAGTTGGAACATGAGGGGAATAGGGAGTGCAAGAAAAAGAGCAACAATAAAGGAGGTGATAAGGTGGTATGACCCAGATATTGTTCTGTTACAGGAGTCTAAGAGAATGGAGTTAAATAATAGTTGGGCGAGGAGTGTATGGAAAGCTAGGGGGATTAGCTGGGTGGTTGCTCCTTCTTGGGGTGCTTCGGGGGGGATTGTAACAATGTGGAAGAGGGATGCGGTTGAAGGCTTGGAGGAGCTGATTGGGAAGTATTCGATTTCCATGAAGTTTAAGCAGCAAGAGGATGGTTTGTATAGGTGCTCACAAATGTATATGGACCAAATGACTACAGAGAGAGAAAGGAGTTGTGGGAGGAATTGGCTGATGTTAGAGGACCGTGGGATGGGCCATGGTGTGTGGGTGGGGACTTTAATGTGATCAGATACTCGAAGGAAACCAATAAGATTAATCAGAGGGTGACAAAAAGCATGCGGAAGTTTAACAAATTTGTGGATGCCTTTGAGCTTAAAGAGATTCCTTTAGCCCACAAAACATTTATGTGGTCAAATCTCCAATCTAGTCTCTTCTGCTCTAAGTTGGATAGATTCTTGTTCTCTTTGGATTGGGAAGAACATTGAGGAAATTTGGCTTATAGAGCTCTCCCAAGGGTGACCTCGGATCATTGGCCCATAGTTATTTGTAAGGAGGAAAGAAGGAGTGGAGGACCCACCCCATTTAGATTTGAAAACATGTGGTTACTCCACCTTGGGTTTACCAATAAAGTAAGGGAGTGATGGTATGACTGTAACCCAATGGTGGATTGGGAGGGGATAAGATTCCATAAGAAACTACAATTTGTGAAAGCAAAGGTCAAGGAGTGGAATCTTTTGGAGTTTGGGAGGTTAGAAGAAAGAAAGAAAACGCTGATGGACCAGCTTGAAAACATTGACTCTAAAGAAGAAAGGGGAGAATTTGGATAGGAAGATAAGAAACTCAGGAGAGGCTTGAGAAGATAGTTAGAGGATTGCCTGCATAAGGAGGAAATAAGCTGGAGGCAAAAATCTTGGTGTAAACGGTTGCAGGAGGGGGGTAGAAACACTAGGTATTTTCACTCTTTGGCGGATGGAAGGAGAAGGAGGAACTTTATCTCCAAATTGGTAGTAGGTGGAGTTGAGTTAACACAACAAGAGGAGATAGCCGGGGCTTGTGTGGAGCACTTTAAATCCATTCTAACAAGGCCAGTAAGTAGAAGGGTGTGGGCAGAAGGTTTGGATTGGCCAGATGTAGGGGTGGAGAACAGGAGAAGGTTGGAAAGAAGATTTGATTTGGAAAAGATTAAGGAGGCTGTGTTTTCTATGGATAGAACAAAAGCTCCAGGGCCAGATGGGTTCACAATGGCTTTTTATCAGGGCTATTGGGATATTTTGAAAGATGATCATTTGCTGGTGTTTGAGGAGTTATTCAAGAGAGGAATTATCAATCCGGGTGTGAACTATACATTTATAGCTCTGATTCCAAAAAAGAAAGATGCCTCCCACCCGAAGGACTTTAGGCCAATTAGCTTGGTTAATATCCTGCACAAGTTCATTGCTAAGGTGTTGTGATTGAGGTTGAAGGAGGTTTTGCCAGACATCATCGCACAAAATCAAGGAGATTTTGTGAGTGGAAGACAAATCACTGATCAAATCTTAATTGCTAATGAGAGTGTGAAGACCTTTAAGAAGGCTAAAAAGAAGGGAGTGGTCTGTAAGTTGGACTTGGAAAAGGCTTATGACTTGGTGGACTAGGAATTCTTCAGGAAAGTTTTGATCAAATTTGGGTTTGGTGGTCGAGGGTGCAATTGGATCATGGGTTGTGTCCGGAATTGTCATTATTTAGTGCTAGTGAATGGGACAATGGTAGAGTTCTTTCCAGCCAGTAGGGGTATAAGACAAGGACACCCTCTCTCTCATTTCTTGTTCATACTAATTGCTGAGGTCCTGGGGAAATTGATTCACAAAGCAGACTCGAGGGGTCTCATTAGAGGTTGGAGAGTTGGGAGGATGGAAACCCCCCTCACTCACTTACAGTTTGCTGATGACACGATTCTCTTTTGTGAAGATGGCAATCTGAGCTTTATTAGGAACTTGAAGTTGGTGATACCACTGTTTGAGCAAATGTCTAACTTGAAGGTGAACTTTGGGAAAAGTTGTGTAGCAGGGGTGAATATGGAGGAGGGAGAGATCAGGGAGAGTGCAAAAGTGTTGGGGTGTGAAGTCTTAGGGTGGCCATTGAATTACTTAGGGTTACCATTAGGTGACAACCCTATGAGGGAGAGCTTTTGGAACCCGGTGGTGGAAAGGTTTGAAAAAAATTGGTCTCTTGGAAAAAGAACTACCTCTTTCTTGGTGGAAGAGTTACATTGATTAAGGCCACACTTGCTAATTTACCCATCTACTTCCTGTCTGTGTTCAAAATCCCAGTGAAGGTATCTATTAGGTTGGAGAAGTTGATGAGAGACTTCTTGTGGGAGCCGGGAGAGGAGAAGAGGGATCATAGAGTCAGCTGGGAGGTAGTGTCCAGGACTAAAATTTGTGGTGGTTTGGGGCTCGGGAATGTTAGAAGAAGGAATATGGCTCTTCTAGGGAAGTGGTTGGGCAGGTTCCCCTTGGAGAAGGAGAAGCTATGGGCTAGAATAGTGGCAAGTATACATGGGCTGGAGCACAATGGTTGGGCTGCTGGAATCAAAGCTAGGACCACAAGCTTTTCTCCTTGGAAAGCCATTCACGATCTGCTTCCAGTATTCTCCCCCAATATCAGGTATGATCTGAATTCCGGTAACTCCATAAAATTTTGGGGACAAACTTGGGTGGGGAATGCCCCTCTAAAGGATCAGTTTCCTTCTTTGTATGCTCTATCTGATCTTAAAAATGAGCCAGTTTCATCCTTCATTATCCCGTCCTCTTCCAATTCTGGGTTTGGGTGGAATTTGGGTCTCAGAAGGGCCTTGAGGGATTCAGACTTTGCTAATATTTTGAGCCTTCTTGAACTTCTTGATAATGTTGTCTTAGACCCCATGAGGGCGGACTCTAGAATTTGGACCCCTACCTCCACTGGCTTCTTTTCTTGTGCTTCCTTTTTCAAAGTTCTAAGCTAGTCCACCATTCCTGTAACCCCCCTTTCCCTGTTGATGAGGTTTGGTGCAGAGCAATCCCTCCTAGGGTTGGTAGTTTTTGTTGGGAAGCCTATTTGGAAAGATTCAACACTGGTGATCTACTCCAAAAGAAGCGACCCAATACTTGATTGTCACTTCATTGGTGTGTTCTATGTAAAGCGGATGGGGAGACTGGTTTTCACCTACTGGTGTCTTGCCATTTTGCGAGGTCAATTTGAGAATGGGCTTTTTCCCTCTTTGGGTGTAGATGGAACCCTCCATCAGATCTGCAGGGCCTTTTTTCCCCTTTTGTCTTTAGGTGGCGTAGGAAAAGGGGAAGGACTATGTGGAGAGGTTTGAGGGCTGCAGTATGTTGGACAATATGGGAAGAAAGAAACTTCAGGATATTCTCAGCAGCTGAGGGGTGGAAGAACTAAAGGCTATCATTCATTTTAGGGCTGTACAGTGGCTGAAATCTTTGGAACTATTCACAGGTTACACAGTGGATGACATGTTGAGGAAGTGGGGTGAAATAGCAAAGTGCACGCAGACCAAGTCAGTAATGAGTGTGTCTTGGACACCTCCACCTGCTGGGTTCTTGAAATTAGATTTTGATGGGAGTAGTAGGGGGAACCCTGGACAATCAGGGATTGGGGGTGTATTTAGGGATGAGAATGGGGTTATTTTTGCCTTGTTCTCAGGTCCAATTGGAGTGGGTGACTCCCTTAGAGCTGTGATTTTTGCAGTTATGGAAGGAGTCCAGAAAGCCAAGGAGATGAACATCAGAAAACTCTTATATGAAGGGGATTCAGAGGTGGTGATAGGGTGGCTGAATGTAGACAGCAATGGTTTATGGAGGTACAATAATCAGAGGAGGAAATTTAAGTGGCTGATGCGGGAGATGGAAGTTAAAATGTGCTGGGTCAAAAGATCAGCCAATTCTCTAGTTGATGGTTTAGCTAAACAAGGGGCAGAAAGGGATTCAATGTTTTGGGCTAAGTTGTAATTTTTTGTCTCTACCTATTCTTTTGTTTTCTTGATTGTACTTGGAAGATAAGTGTGTTTGTCTTCCTTATGTAACCTCTTTGGTGAATTAATGAAATTGTTATTGATAAAAAAAAATACATGAATATGTAAATGCGATCAGTTCTGAATTAATTTCTTGATGGCACATTAGGTCTATATGGAGGTTGACAAAGTTGTGGAGGATTTGATCAAGGATCCAGAGAAGTCATTGCCCTCATTATTGATGATCATTAATAGCTTATTTTTGAAACTGGAGGCATCAGTTAGCCATCCACATGGAATGTCTCAGGTACCTGCAAGGAGAACATATATTATTACATCATTTATGGTTAGAAAGCTTCAAGATCACTTCTTAACAGTTATAGTTTCTAGACTTGTTATCATATCATTTACAAATATGCATAAAAGTCCCTATTCCTACGTATTTTCAAATTTCAACCTTTTCTAATGAAATGATCCAGCAGAGCAATTCTTCTGTTCCTGTTGATGGGAGCAACTCATCTTCTCTACTGTTTGAGAAACTGCCAGAGGTTAACCAGGATGGGTCCCAGTGGACAGATTGTGAAATAAGGGATGCTATCAATTTGATTTATCAAAATCTCCACAAGCTTGATTCCTACTTATCTCTCCTTGTAAGTGTTTTCAATGATGCCCCTATGTTCTATAAAATAAGTTCTGAAATGGTTAAACAAGAAGGGAATAGAGGTAGTATTTTTACTGTGATTGGTAGTTTACTGTTTCCATACCTTTTTTTTTCCTAAATAACTCAAAATTGTATTAATTATAAACGGAACTGCACATAGCTTTCAAGAACTGTTACCTTACCTTGTTTATTATAACAGTTTTTTGAATATCATACAAGACTTTTTTCATTTAGTGTTGAAGTTTTTCTGAGATGAGTAATGGGTGATGGGTATACCTTTTGTATTAACCTAAATACCTGACTTGAGAATAGCTGAACTTTAATCAGTGTTTTTAACACCACTCAAGGAAAATTCTCAAAGGCTCAACCTTGAAGTTCATCCCTTAATGTATGAAGCACATACCTCACACTTGGGATGCCATTTTGTGTGTGTGTATCTATATGTATGTGCTTCTATCTATGCTTTAGGATGGTAAAAATTATTATGAGGTATTATATCAACATTTAGTGTGGCAGAGATGCGTATGCTGAGATGGATGACTGGAAAAACTAGAAAGGATAGAGCCAGAAATGGAGTCATTTGAAGGAATCTAGGAGCAGCTCCAAGAGGCGATAAATGAGAGAAAGTAGACAAAGATGGTTTGGTCATGTGCATAGAAGACCTTTGACAGCACCCATAAGAAGTGATTTGTTGCAAGTTGAAGGGGCTAGAAAGGGTAGGGGTAGACTGAAAAAGGACATGGGTCGAAGTAGTAAGAATGGTTGAAGCACTAATAATTTGACAATGGATATGACATTTGACAGATGGAGTGGTGAAACAGGATTCATGTAGTCAACGCCCTTATAGTTGAGATAAGGCTTGGATAATGATGCTGATGCTGATATCAACATTTAGAGCTTCTTAATAGTTGTTAAATGATTTGTAAGACCGTTGGATTTTTATAAAGCTTCTAATTTTCTAAACTCCTGTTTATTTGATCATTTATATTCTTTTCCTACATAATAATATATGCTCTTGTATGCATATTTATATACTCTTCCTTACCTCATATGGTCACACCATTGCATTTTTAAACAATTAAACATTGATTTTAATGTTCAAGGATTATCTGTATCCCTGTATTTATGTAAGGCGAAGAAAGTAGGAAGAAAGGAAGAGAAGAAAGAGGAGATTTTTTTTGAATAAATAAAGAAAGAGGAGAAATGGCAAATGACTATTGGGCTGTTAGCCTATTCATTAATCTTTATTATATGGAATACAATGACTAAATTGCCATTAAAATAACCAAAAAAGAAAAAAAAGACTGAAAGATACAGATACTAAATAAAGTAATACTCCCTCTCAAGCTGAGCATAGATGTTGAGCATGCCCAGTTTGACAAGTAAAGCATTGAAGTTAGGCTTAATGGCTCCTGTGAGAATATCTTCTAGCTGACTTTCAGGTTTCACAAAGGGCATGCACTCTTTACTGGAAATGACTTTATCCCTGATAAAATTCTTTTCAACCTCTATATGCTTCAATCATGCTGAACTGAGTTCCATGCAGTGTCAGTTTCTGCTTGGTTATGAAGTCACATATGCCCTTCATCCCACATCTACAAAAGAGTCTAACCACAATAATTTGAGGTGAAACTTTGTCCAGAATTGGTAATGGACTTTTTGAAATTCTTGAGAACTGGAGGATTATCCAAGAGGGGAAAATTGGCATGGAACATGGATCCAGCATCGGTATTTTGGTGCATTTGACAGGAGAGATATGCAAGACAATTTAAGAACAAAAGTAGCTCTAGTAATTCAGTATTTCAGAAAATTGTTGGCAAAATGCTCTCTTTGCTTTCTGTAAACAAGTTGTCCAATGGCAAAGATTGTTGTTCTTTTTTTGTACATTATAACCTTTTTTTTTTTTTTTGTAAAAGAACAGATTGGCAAAACAGGATTCATGTAGCTGACCCCATATAGTTGGGATAAGGCTTGAATGATTATGATGATAATCTTTTTGTAAAACAGGGTGGGGGTATTAGACTGTGTGGGAGTGATTGAAAATCCCTGTGTACACCAGCTTGTTGTACATGTTTTCTTTCTTTTCTCATTAATGACATTACACTGTACCTCTTCTGAAAAAGAGAACTTCTAATGTATTAAAGTAGCATCATGAGCCTCATTTATTTGCCGTTAAGTTTTCAGAAACATTTGCAAGGAAGGATGCATTAATTTTGACTTCTGTGACGAAGGCCTTTTTTTTATATAGTGACAAGAATTCATTGAAGATCAAGTATAGTAGAAATATACAGAAACAGAAGTATAGGTCAAAAGAAGATCTAGTGGAGGCCATAAAGATAAAAGTTGCACACTGGGTAAAATCACTCCAGCTCTTTCAAAATTGCTCAATTACTGATATAGTAAGAGTATGGATTGAAGTGGCACACACTGCAGAGAAGAAAGAAAGGTGATGGATTGGAAGCCCCCACGTCCAAACAAGATTAAGCTGAACTTTGATGGGAGCTCAGTAGGACACCCGGGGATGGCAGGAATTGGTGGTGTGATCAGAGATTCCTCACGTAAGGTTGGCTATGTACTCGGGACCTTTAGGGGAAGGTGATTCTTTAAAAGCTGAACTATTATTATTTCTGCTACAAGGGTTAAAAATTGCCAAGCAGGCAGATCTTAAGAACTTGGAGATAGAAGGGGACTCAAAAATAGTGATATCGTGGACCAATTCAAGCGGTAATGTTCCTTGGATCTATAGAAATATGTTATGGGAGATAGTAAGCATAGCAAGGGAACTCAATGCCTCATTCACATGGCTCAGGAGAACTGCAAATGAAATGGCTGATTCTCTATCTAAACAGGGAGTTAAAAGACAACACTTTTTTTGGGCTTTATTGTAACTATTTCTGGTGCAATGTCTGCTTCTAGCTGCTGTAATCCTGTATTTATTTCTCTTAATTGAATGAAATTCTCATTTTGCTGATAAAAAAAAAACAGAGAAACAGAAAACAAAAGAAAGGTGAAAAACAGAAAAGTGGAGAGAAAGAAAGACCAAAACTGTCAAGGAAAGAGACAAGAAGAGAGGGGGGCATAGACTGAAAATGATAATTTATTTTACAACAAGGTGGAGTTTCACTTTTAATTTGTAAAAAAATAGAACTCTAATAGCAGAGCAAGTACAGAAGTACAACTTTGTGATTGTAGTCCTGTTGAATTGGATTCTAGGTGCTGGACAATATACCAATTTATGATACATATTTCTTTCTTTCTCAATAAGGTTTCAAGATACCAAAAACCAAGCAGAATGACATTATACTGGTTTCGCTATACATGTGGAGCAGTTGGCCTTTCAGTTTGTTCAGTGTGGCTCCTTCGTCATAGTAGTTTGATGGGAAGTTCTGACATTAACAATTGGATTGATGAAGCAAGGAATTCAACTCTTAGCTTTTGGAATGATCATGTAGAGCAGCCGGTATGCTTCTTTTTGGCTTTCTCATTTATTAGTTTCTTTTCACTTTACCTTTTCTGGGTGGTTTTATAATCAGCCTACATACTTCATTTTTTTTATAATAAATAAAGACTCATTAAAAATGGAACAAAATACCCTAAAAGGTGATGAGGAATCACTGGAAAGAAAAAGAAAATATATCACAAATACACCGAACCACACCTCAATTATTAACAATGAAAATAATCATCCTCATTATCAATAGGACCCAAAACAGCATGAAAAGAACTTAAGTCCTTAATTCTCCACTGGACCAGCCCATCCCCCCACCCCCACCCCACCTAAAATACACCATAATGCTCAAGCTAAAAGAGGCTACATCTCCAAACCTCCATTCAATTGGAAATTATGCCTCAATCACCATGGCTATTAGGCCCAATGAAAGTTTGGTCAGCAGTATCACCCTCCCTATTCTTGAACTCAAAAACTTTCTTGTAAACACCTTACCTCCCAAGTAAAAAAAGCCAATAGTTTAGTTGAACTTTTCTATCAATAACTTTTCCAAGTTAATCTCTTTCTCTATCTTCCTAATTTTGTCACAAATCTCTTCATTGTCTACCTTCTGCGTTTTGGTATCTTCATCTACTTCTATAAAGTCTTTCCTTCATTTCTCAACAATTGTCTTCTTAGAATTAGTCACACAATGCTCAGAAGCTGATTTGGAAGCCACCAACCTTGAAAATGACTTATGCTCCAAATTCTCACCCCTTGAAATGACTCCAAACTTCATTTTTTTTTTCTGTAAATAAATACTTACTTAATAGGTACCAAAAAGTAAAAAAAAAGATCAAGTTATTTCTTGGAAATTAATTCATGTTCCATGATTATGATATTTTAGTATGGGTTATCTGATTTTATTGGTAACTGACCAAATAATTAAGTTTACTTGATTTGTATAAATTATCATTTTTTTTTCATTTAAAAAAAAAAGGTTTTGAGCTGTATGCTTCATCAACTTGAGGTGAAAGATGATGGGGGCATACAAAGACTTTGGGATATTTGTCAATTTTATGTAATGTTAGTAGTTATAAGTAGAAGATCAAGACTGTAATCAGTCTTGAATCCTAATAGGTTTTAGGTTTACAAAACAGAAGAAAAGTGAGAGAAAGGAGAAGGAATAGAAGAGAAACAGGAGAACACAAGGAGTTGAAAGGAGGGACAGATTCTAACAGATCTGTCGCCGCCACTCTCTTATTATTTATAGGTTATGTTCAGTACATAATGGAAAGGACAGATCTGCCCTTAGTACTTACATGATAAATAAAGTAAATAAAAACTGAAATAAATAACAACTGAATTAACAAACTGACTCAAACTGACACTACTATAACTGAAACAAATAACTACACATGCTGTCCTACGAACACAGTGGGGACCACTGCTGTGGGGCCCACATCAGTGTTCTCTACACTCCCCCTCAAGTTGGGAGTAGATATCTATCATTCCCAACTTGGATAGGTCTGTCTCTAACTTCTTCCTTGGTACAGCCTTGGTGAGGATATCCGCGAACTGCATATTAGATGTGATGTACGGAAGACACACTTCTTGTGATGTGACCCTCTCTCGCACAAAATGTCGATCAACTTCGATATGTTTAGTTCTGTCATGCTGCACTGGGTTGTGGGCTATATTAATAGCTGCCTGATTATCACAATACAACATTAAGGGCTTTTCATAGTCAATACCCAACTCTTCAAGTAGTGACCTCAGCCATAAGATTTCAGCCACTCCGTTAGCCATTGACCTGTATTCCGCTTCAGCACTGGAGCGGGAAACAACACTCTGCTTCTTACTTCTCCAAGAGACAAGGTTACCTCCTACAAAGGCACAATATCCAGAGGTAGACCTTCTGTCATCAACACTCCCAGCCCAATCAACATCTGTATAGACTTCCACCCTCATGTGATTATTGTTCTTGAGCAGTATACCTCTACCTGTGCATCTCTTCAAGTAGGCTAATATTCTCTCTACCACAAGAAGATGAGAAGTTCTAGGGGAGTGCATGTACTGGCTAACAACACTAACTGCATAGCTGATATCTGGCCGAGTGAGGCAGAGATATAGGAGCTTTCCAACCAACCGTTGGAACATAACTTTGTCTTCAAGAGGCTCCCCGCCCTCTGCACTAATCTTGTGATTTTGTTCAATGGGTGTATCAGCCGGCTTAACACCCAACTTTCCAGTTTCCGCCAACAGATCTAGAACATATTTTCTCTGAGATAAAAATCCCCTACTTGGATCTAGCAACCTCAATACCCAAAAAGTACCGTAGTGCACCAAGATCTTTCACCTCAAACTCTTGATGAAGGAGCTGTTTGAGGGACTCAATCTCATGGCTGTCATTTCCTGTCACCACAATATCAACATATACTGCAAGTAGTGTCAGAGAGGACTCCACCCTCTTGATGAATAGTGTATGATCTGACTGGGCCTGTACATAACCAAACTTTCCAAGGGCATCTGAACCTATAAAACCAGGCACTAGGTGACTGCTTCAAACCATACAATACCTTGTTCAGTCGGCAAACCTTCTTACCTGTCTCTGTATCATAGAATCTAGGAGGCAACTGCATGTAGACCTCTTCCTGCAAGTCTCCATTCAGAAAGACATTTTTAACATCCATTTGGAACAAGGGCCAAGAATGATTTGCTGCAAGGGATAAGATAGGGTCAGTTCGTGTCGTCATCTCCCTTGCAGCTATGTATGATTGGCCTCTACATCAGCTGGATATCAAAAATGCCTTTTTGCATGGTGATTTGCTCGAGGAGGTCTACATGGAGCAACCACCAGGGTTTATTGCTCAGGGGGAGGATGGTAAGGTATGCAGAATTAAGAAGGCTATATATGGACTTAAACAGTCCCCTCGAGCATGGTTTGGTAGGTTTAGTGAGGTGGTCAAGAAGTTTGGTATGAAACAGTGCCAAGTTGATCATTCTGTCTTTAGTCTTGACTCTTCGACAGGCAAAATAATATTGGTGGTGTATGTGGATGATATCGTTGTGACTAGGAATGATAAAATGGGCATTGTTAGATTGAAGTTATTCCTACAGGAACACTTTCAGACAAAGGACCTTGGCAAGTTGAAATACGTTTTGGGCATAGAGGTAGCAAGATCTAAGCATGTCATTATTTTGTGTCAGAGGAAATATGTGCTTGATTTTCAAGACTGCTATTCGGTCTTGATCACTAAGAGATTTTAGGTTCGACGAGAAGAGAAAGTGAAGAAGATGTAGAAGAAAGAGTGATGGAAGAGCAATAGAACACAGATTTTGAAGAGAAGAACAGAATGTCAATATTTTGCCGCCGCCACTTTAAGTTAATATATATAGGTTATGCTAGTTACATGAAAGGACATATCTGCCCTTGGTGTTTACATCATAACTGCTAACAAATAACAACCAATATAAAACTGAAACTAGAAATAACAGAACAACAAAATAACCACAGCTGAGACTAGATACATTCTACCCTACGGATAGAGTGGTACCACAGCTGTGGGGCCCACATCAATGTTCTCTACACTCCCCCTCAAGTTGGGAGTATATGTTCATCATTCCCAACTTGGATAGATCCGCCTCTAGCTTCTTTCTTGATACGGCTTTAGTAAGAATGTCGGCTAGTTGCATACTGGATGTGTTGTAAGGGAGGCATACTTCTTGAGATGAGACCCTCTCTCGCACAAAATGGCGGTCAACTTCAATGTGTTTGGTTCTGTCATGCTGTACTGGATTATGTGCTATATTAATGGCGGCTTGATTATCACAATACAACATCAAGGGCTTCTCATACTCAATACCCAACTCCTCAAGTAGAGATCTTAGCCATAGGATTTCAGCCACTCCATTGGCCATGGACCTGTATTCTGCTTCAGCACTTGACCGGGAGACCACACTTTGTTTCTTACTTCTCTAGGAGACAAGGTTTCCTCCCACAAGGGCACAATATCCCGAGGTAGACCTTCTGTCATCAACACTCCCAGCCCAATCTGCATCAGTATAAACCTCCACCTTCATGTGATTGTTGTTCTTGAAAAGTATACCCCTACATGGGCATCTCTTCAAGTAAGCTAAGATTCTTTCTGCCGCAAAAAGATGTGTGGTTCTAGGAGAATGCATGTACTGGCTGACAACACTAACAACATAAATAATATCTGGCCGAGTGAGGCAGAGATATAGGAGCTTTCCTACCAGTTGCTGGAACATAACTTTGTCTTCAAGAAGCTCCCCACTCTCGGCACTAATCATTTGATTCTGTTCAATTGGTGTATCTGCAGGCTTGACACCTAACTTTCCAGTTTCTGCCAACAAGTCTAGGACATATTTCCTCTGAGATATAAAGATCCTCTGTTTGGATCTAGCAACCTCAATACCCAAAAAATACCGGAGTACACCAAGGTCCTTCACCTCAAATTCTTGGTGAAGAAGCTGTTTAAGAGACTCAATCTCATGGCTATCATTCCCTGTGACCACAATATCATCAACATATACTGCCAACAGTGTCAAAGAGGACTCCACCCTCTTGATGAATAGGGTATGATCTGACTGGGCCTGTACATATCCAAACTTCACAAGTGCTAGTCTGAATCTATCGAACCAAGCCCTAGGTGACTGTTTCAAACCATACAAAGCTTTGTTGAGCCGACAGACCTTCTTACCTACTTCTGCATCATAGAAGCCAGGAGGCAAACGCATGTAAACTTCTTCCTGCAGATCTCCATTCAGAAAGGCATTTTTCACGTCCATTTGGTATAAAGGCCAAGTGTGACTTGCTGCAAGGGACAAGAGAGCTCGAATAGTAGTCATCTTGGCTACCGGTGCAAATGTCTTCAAGTAATCTATGCCATAAGTCTGTGTAAACCCTCTTGCAACTAACCGAGCTTTATACCTCTCAATAGATCCATCTGCATTATGCTTCACCGTAAATACCCATCTGCACCCAACTGGTTTCTTTCCTTTTGGCAAATCAACTACCTCCCAGGTGTTGTTCTTCAACAGAGCATCCATCTCAACTTGCATTGCATCTTTCCATTCAGGGACGGATAGGGCTTCTTGCACTGTTCTTGGAATAGGGACATTGGAAATGGAGCTAAGGTAGGACATGTAGGTAGGAGATAGGCGATCATAGGATAAAAAATGGGAAATACAGTGAGCTGTGGATGTGGTACAATGTCGTTTCCCTTTACGGACTGCAATTGGAAGGTCAAGATCATCTGTAAGGGAAGTCTCTGTGGGCTCTGGGACTGAAGTATCTGGACCTTGAGCTGCAGATGAGATTGGAGCTGGTCTGGACTGCTGATGATCAGGATCAACCTGCCTGCATCGCTTGTGATAAACCCTCAACTTCTGATCCCTCTGACCACCCTCACCATTGCAGCTTTCCCTCAACTCCTGATCCCTCTGACCACCCTCACCATTGCAGTTCTCATCACCCAATGGAATAGGTAAAGGAACTGCCCCACTCTCACTGCTCTCCCCCTGAAGACAAGAACCCAAACCCCCACTCTCACTACTCTCCCCCTGTGGGGCAACCCGAGGATAATAGGGTGTCCCCTCAAAGAAAGTGACATCCATGGAGACAAACTTCCTCCTGGAGACAGGATCATAACAACAATAACCCTTTTGAGTTTGTGCATAACCAAGGAAGATGCATTTGGAGGCTTTGGGTTCGAACTTGGAGGGATGGGGTCCGAGAAGCTGAACAAAGCAAGTGCAACCGAATGTCTTAAGGTGAATAGAAAACAAGTCCTCACGTGGGTGTAGAAGCGAAAAAGGAGATCGCATATCAAGGACCCTGGAAGGGACCCGATTAATATGGTATACCGCCGTGAGGATAGTGTCCCCCCAGAAGCGAATAGGGACATTGGAAGTAAACATGAGGCTTCTAGCCACTTCCAAAATGTGCCTATTCTTCCTCTCGGCAATTCCATTCTGCTGAGGTGTATGAGGGCAAGAGCTCTGGTGGATAACCCCATGATGAAGAAGATAAGATGTCAATGATTTAGCAAAGTATTCCTTTGCGTTATTAGATCGGAGAACTTTGATCTTGGCATCAAACTGGGTTAGGATCATTTGGTGAAAATTTTGGGTCAGGGAAGGTACCTCATCTCGTGAACGCATGAGATAAACCCAAAAAAAGCGGGTATGGTCATCAACAAATAACAAAAAATATCTGTACCCACCCATGGAAGGGATATGATAAGGCCCCCAAACGTCAGTATGCACAATGTCAAAAGAATTATCACTCCTTTTATTACTCAATAAATAAGGCTTTCTACAATGCTTAGCAAACTCACAACTTTCACATTGTAGCTGAGACAACTCAATAGACTCAAATAAAGTAGGAAACAGACTCTGTAAAGATCAAAAAGACAAATGACCTAATCGGTTATGCCAAAGCATAACCAGACTCACACTCTTAGAAACAAAAGACAACTTCTCTACTGACTCTCCCTGACGAAACCGCTCCCCGAGCAGATAGATCCCATTCGTCTCACGGCCAGTCCCAATCACCTTCTACGTCTCCAAGTCCTGAAAAACACATCGGTCAGGGAAGAAGGTTACTGAGCAGTTCATATGCTTGGTAATACTACTGACTGAAAGAAGATTAGTATCAAGCTTAGGCACATGCAAAACAGATGATAGGGAGATAGTATCTGAAAGATTGATGTCACCCTTCCCAGAAATAGGAACCAAGGAGCCATCAGCAATAGATACCTTATCCCTACCAGAAGACAAATGGTAAGTAGTAAACAGTGAAGGCAAGCTAGTCATGTGATCAGATGCACATGAGTCTATTACCCAACAAGGTTCAGTAGTACTTGGAGCATAAACAACTGCAACCTGAGGCTAGTAGTCGACTACTACGAAATCTCTTCGTAGTAGTCGACTACTATTAGTATCCTGCTCCTAGTAGTCGACTACTACCTCAATTGAACATGAAATAGCAGCAATTGGAACACCTCCACTACTCACAAAAATCACTTATCACACCACTATTAAACTCTTCACAACAACTGGAACACCTTCACAACAATCGGAACCATAGTTTTCAAGGCGCCAAGGTGAGGCTAGGTGACAAAGGGGTGCCTTGATGCCCAGGTGGTGGATTTTTTTTTAAGTAAAAACATGTATCCTAGGATAGTTTCCTAGGTTCCATGATCATATTTCCTTAATAAATATCCATAATTTTCATAAGACAAGTATAAACTTCTTTTTAAAGTATAGAAAATCAACATATTCCAACATATTCATGAGAAGAAAAAGAAGAAAGAAAAGAAAATTAAAAAAATATACGGGCTGAACCCCTATTTCTATTATAGGAAAAGAAGAAAAGAAAAGGTGGAAGAAGAAGAAGAAATTAGTGTATAAACACACAAAATTAATAAAGAAAAAGAAGAAAATGTGTTGATTGGACAACATTTTAAGTTATTCTTTACTTATTGGTTCAAGTTTTGAAGTCTTTGAGGGTTCAATACGGCATTTAGCAATGCTTGTGTTGATTAAACCCTAACAAATAAGAAGATAATCAAAAGAAATTAGTATATAAACACACAAAATGAATATTTTAGTTTAAAATGTCGGTTTTATAATTAAAAGCTCAAAAAGTTAAGAATATAAAAGTTTTTTATAACACACTATAGAAATCTGCTTGGTGAGCCTCCAAGGGCACCTTGTCGCCTAGGCGCCTGCCTTGACAACTATGATCGGAACACCTTCACAACAACCGGAACACTTTCACAGAAACTTGAACACCTTCACAAGATATGGAACACCTTCACAACAACCGGATACCTTCACAACAACCGGAATACCTTCACAGCAACTAGAACACCTTCATAGCAACCTGAACACCTTTGCAGCAATTGGAACACCTTCACAACAACCGAAACACCCGCTCTTTACCATGTTAAACAACATAAAATAGCTTTGATACCATGTCAACCAATATAAAATAGAATAGTAACTCAAGGAGGAAACAAGAAGAAGAAATAGAGAAACACCAAGGTTTAATGTGGTTCGACATGGTAGCCTACATCCATGGGAGTAGTAGAGGAAACATATACACTATGGGAAGAAGAGATACAAATCTCTCTTTCTCTCTTTCTCTCTCACACTCTTACTCTCTTCCTCACTTTCTAATCTCACACAACCACTTGCTTAAATAAGAAAAAGATTGAAATTACATCAGAGTTACACATAAGCCCCTTTTTCTAACATAAATTCATATAGGTCACCATAACTTAGCAATATTACAAATACAGCCAAATACAATGTATCTCTCAACACTATACTTGTGGAGCAATCACCTTAGAACAAACATCCTCTTCATCCACAAAACCTTTGTGGGGAGCCTTGCCTCCCTAGTACCTTTGTGTTTACCATATCCAGGGTGATGTCCCTTGCTCTTGGCCTCCATTCAACTGGCCCGAGATCGAGAGTGGATCTTGGTTGGCTTCCTGATGATAAAACCATCCTTGACCATCTTTCTAATATTTTGCCTGGAGTTGGCCATGGAGATTTCATTGACCTCATTAGGGTCAAGGCATACCTTCCCTCTCCCACATTTGAGAACGCTAGTGGCGAGCTGCTTCTACAGTTTCAATGACACCATTGTGTCCCTGATGCTCAACTTTCTGCCGGGAAACAAAAAAACGATCGAGCCTCACTACTTTCGTCCACCCTCCCTATGCCATCACAACCAAACTCCTCAATTTTTCTCCAATATAGTCTTGCCACTAACCCCACCTCCCTTCCTCTTCATGACTTCTTTCAACTCAGCATCATCCTTTGATTTCTTAGACGTTGTGTCTTCATCCATCCCCTAATAGATATCCTCCATTTCACTACTACTCCCCTTCCTAAATCCTAACCAAACTTTGATCTTATCTCCTGAACTCTCGATACCTTTAGATCTTTCCAAATAACTTACTTCTTTACAAACATTGAAAACTACGAAATCCTTGATAATGCCTCTTCTCTTGACCAACATAGCATCTTGCAAAACATCTTCCTCCACTAAACATTCATCTACTGATGTATGACGAGGATTAGGAGCTTTGAATGTTTCTTCTCCCCCCCCCACTCCCAACAACAACAATTCCAGACACCTGTTCAACTCGTCCATCCCATTTAAACCCTCCTTCAGTTTGGTTGTGAATGCTTTGCTGCCTTCACTGTGAAGACTCCCTTCTCACCCACATCACATGTCTGCATTGCAGTTCCCTGACCACAATTAGTCACCGCCTTTTCACCTTGGGCCTCCTTACCTTGAGAATCATTCATTACTAGACTTGTTGCAACCATTGGTTCTGACACCTTCTTCCTCTCAAACTTTATAAGCACCCACATCCATTACTCCAACTTCGGATTTTGCTTGATATCATTAGATATCCCTTTAAGTTTCCTCTCAAACTTTGTAATCACCCACATCCTATCCTCTCAAACACCTTCTTCCTTTCCAACTCTGTATTTCCCTCTAATCTTACTCATCGTCTCTTTTTTGAATCCTAGAATAACAACTTCCTTTTCCTTAACTCTCTTGGTTTCTATTGGGTTAAGTAATGACCCAAAGCTTTTTAAAAAGCCTAGTCCATCCCCAATTTCATCCTCAGATCAAGCTGGTCACCACTTTTTAAAACCTCAGGTCGAGCCACCAACTCATGAATTTCAACTTATCCCTTTTAAACTTCTTCTCCATGTGCCGCTCATTTAAATCATTCACCTCAAAGCCCGACCCAAATTGTATTCCTAATACCCTCATCTTCAATCTTCGGCTCCTGACCTTTTTACTTCAAACTTTCCAACTCCCCTTCACTCACCACGAACTTCTCCTTCCTCCAATCAGAAGCCGACATATTCATTAATTGGTCTAACCATCTTACTGCCTTCAACTACAACTCTTAAATCAAATCATTCCCCAGAAAAATTCTGTGCCATGGATGAAGGATCAATTGTATTTCCTCCACTTTAACCAAAATCCTTGCAGTGACCAAGTTCTTTTATGGGTCTGTACTAGAGTCTATTGCATACACCATGCTTGTAGGGGGATGCCAAAGACATTGATCCAAACAAGACCTCTTACTCCTACATTTCTTATTGCTTTGCCAACGGATTCCATCTTCCCAGTCTAAGCTTTAATGATCTAACTTGGTTCTAATCACATGGTCCCACCAAAGCACCTCTTGTGCTTCCTCTTTACTTCTAAAATTAAAGAGAAAAAAATCCAGTGTTGAGTTTGCTAACCTGGAATCAGTTCTTGCAACACCATTCAGAACCAGCCCATTTCATAACCTCCTCGTCTTTATCAGCATTGACAAAGTGACTCACTGAGCAAGCTTCTGGCAGTTTTAATCTACCGAAAAATTTCCCACAGTATATTCATGATCACTTCCTTAATTGAATCTTTATCAGCAGAAAAGGGAAAACAACTTAACAGATGACTAATAGAAAAAAGTTAAAGCAATAAGTTATTCAGTTCAGCCACTTCAGCCATTATCTAATGGCCCTTAAATTAAGGGATGGGTGTTACAAAGTAAATTGAGGTTGTTTAGTAGATGACTAGCATATCTAGTTGTTTGACAATCTCTCATATTTTTAGTTTGTGTCGATTAGTTAACTGTCTATATTGTCTGTCAATCTTTCATATTTTGTGTCCATTCTTCAGCTTTTATCCATTCGAGATGAACTATTTGAGACATTCAGGAGGAGACACAAAGGTGTAATGGAGATTGAAGAAGTGCAGTTAACTGCAAATTCTCTTCACAGGTTAAATTTTCTTTCTAATAGGTTTTTGTAGTTAATGTAGGAGCTAATGGCTTGTCATGTAATGAGAATATATTTCTTTTAGTTATCCAAAAAGAATTTGGCTTCTATGCATGTACTTACCTTATATAATTCATAATTGATTTCAAACTGATTTTCTTGGTGTAAATCTTTCTAGAGTTTCAATCATTATTTCTAGTTTAGTTATAAATATTTCAAATCTGGTTTTCAATTTTTTATGAATACAATTTGCAATTTTCTTCTGGTCCTATAATGGCAATTTCTTGGCAATTTTCAAATTGAAGTAAACCATTATCTTTTGTTATTTTCTTTCTCCAAAAATCTTGCTCCTTAGAAGAGGAGCTATTTTTCAATGGGGGGTAGAATCACATTGATTAAATAAGTCAAGCTTAGCAAACCTACCAGTTTACTTCCGCAATTCCCCTAAGGGTTGCAAAATTGTTGGAGAAAATTGTGATAAGTTTTTTTCGGGACCATGGAGAGTTTAAGAAAACCCATCTTATCACATGGAATACTGTTTGTAGAAAGAAGATAAATGGAGGAATGGGTTTGGGTGATGCATTAGCAAAAGGGGTGGGAAGGAATTAATTGTTCTGGGCTCAATTGTATTGCAATTTGTTTTTTGGCGAGTTAAGAAAACTTCTCTTTCCTAATCTTGTAATCATCTTTATATTTTTTAAGGAATTATTGTTACTGATAAAATAGAAATCGGTTTGGGTGGATTGGTAGGCAGTAATAATTTGTTGCTTGGGTAGTGGTGTGGAGATTCTCATTAGAAACTGATATGTTCTGGCATTTTGTTATTAAAAGTATTCATGGCCCAACACCCAATGGAAGGGATGCTGGGGTGGATCCTAGAACCTCACTTGCTTCACATTGGAAATCAATTTCAGCCATTCTAAATGTTTTTCTAAATTGGACTTGGTATGATTTCACATTGGGGGAGTGTTAAATTCTGAAAGACTTATAGATAGGGGAAATGCCATGTGAAGATAGATTCCCGAGTATTTGCCTTCTCATTGAACAAAAAGGAAGCTGTCTCCCCATTTATCACATTTGATAGTTTGCAGTTGGTTTGGGATTTTGGATTTACATGAGCTACAAAATAAGACTCCTGGTGCAGGGGGAGGACAATACATTCCTAAGTGCCTTCTAAAATGATCACAATCATAACCTAGTGGAGGAAAAGGTGGGGGGGAAGATAACAAAGAATTCTAAGAAACAACTGCAGGGGGGAGAGGGAGACGAGTTGAAGGAGGAAGAAGGTGAGAAGGTGGAGAGTTGGAGGGGCAAAAAAGGAAGCATATGATTAAATATGGAAAGTAATGGACAAGTGGCGAGCGGTGAAGGGGAGGGAACTAAAAGGACTCAGGCGGGTGAGGTTGTTGGGTGCCTAACTGTGGTGAAGAGGTCCCGTTCGAAGGAAAGAATTCCAAGAGGCCTAAAGAAGAAAGGATTAGGAGTTCGGAAGGGTAGGGGTGCAATCGGGAAGAAAGTTTCTAAAGGAGGGAACAAAGATAAGATGAAGAGAAAAATGGAGGGAGGGATTGGGTTTGGGTAGTAATGTAGTATGACAATGGCCGCAAGACTATGACCATGGGAAGGGGAAGAGGAGTTGAAGAGGTCTCCAACACTAGATACCCACGGGAAGGGATTTTGAATCCTTAGGCTGTCAAAGAGGAGACGAGATCCACTGGTTCACCCCGGAAAGAACATTTGGTGGTAGAAACTAACCAAGTGGCAAGGACCAATTTGGGTGGCCAGGAAGACTTGAGCGTAAATATCTCTACTTGAGCACTACAAAAAGAACCCGACCTTAACATCACACCATCCAAAGCTGGCCTTTTGGGGAAGAGTTTCACGTAAGAGGAAGGTAAGGAAGACGAGGCCCCCGTTGATAAAGAACCTGAGGATCTCTACAGACGAGAGAAGACAGAGAAGAGAGAAGACAAGAGAAGACTGAGAAGAGGAGGTTTGGACTTAGGAGGGAGGAGTGTAGGGAAGCTGAGGTGGAGAGAGTTGGGGGGGGGGAAGAGGAAGAAGAAGGAAAAGGAAACGAAGGATCACTTATAGAACAAGGTCTACAATACTTGTAGGGTGTCTATTTCGACTCAAGGACTAACAGGGGAGGAACATGCTGAAGATATAGTGGGGGAAAGACAAAAGGGAGGGGAAGGAGAAGGGAGTGGAGAGGGACCAGAGGAGACCTCGGGTCAGTTGATGATGCTTGACTTAGATAGCCTTGTGGAAAGGGAGGTGGCGATTGGAAAATTGTTAGGCCTTCATTTTTGGGGAGGGGAAGAATTTGCAAAAATTGCTTTCAAACGATTTGATAAAAATAAAAGAGAATAAAAAATAAAAAAAAGGAAGAGAAAAGTCATCAGGAAAAAATTTGGGACGAGGAAGGGGGTGAGGAAATATATTTTGTAGGTGTGGTTGGAGGTAGGGGAGCCAGGTCGTGGGCAAATCAAAATGAAGATGTTATCCTTGATTTTTTGGGGCCTAAAGGAGTAGAGAAGTGAATTGGCTAGAAATTTGATTAGAACTCACAAGCTAGAGGTGGTTTTATTAAATGAATCTAAATCAGAGGATTTTGACATTAGAATGAAAAACAAAATATGGGGAAGGGGTAACAAAGAGTGGGTGGTGTCAAATGCAGCAGGGCAGGTCGGGGGTTTGGTTATTTTATGGGACCCTAGGGCTTTCAAGAAGTTAGGAGAATGGGTTGGGGCTTTCTTGGTGTTAGGATGGTTGCAAGAGGCTTCTTGAGAGTGGAGTTGGGTAGTGTCCAATGTGTATGGACCCAATGAAGAAGTGGGGAGTGTTGGGAGGAGTTAGACAAAGGTGGGGGGACCCCTGGTGTTTGGCAGGAGATTTCAACGTTGTTAGGAGAAGATGTGAGATGAAAGGTGGAAGGGAAGAAAGAGTGAGCTCGAGGACGAGGAGTTTTGAGGGCTTCATTAGAAATCATGAGATCATTGACCCCCCTTTGATGTTGGAAGGTTCACTCGATCAAATGGCTAGTGTCCAATTCTGAGAAGGTTGGGTAGATTTCTATTTACAGGAGATTGGTTAGATCATATGTGAGAAATATTTCAGGAGCTGCTAACAGTTCACATTATCAGACCATAAGCCTTTAATTCTAAGAAGCTTTGCTTTGATGTTAGGACTGAAGCCCTTCAGGTTTGAAAATGTTTGGTTGTATCAACCAAAATTTGCAGATTGGGTCTAGGAAAAATGGTGGGGATTGCAAGTGGAAGGGTCGACAGGGTACAGGGTGATGAGGAGGAACTCAGAGGTAGGAGACCAAAGGCATTTGGTAATGAGGGGGATAGAAAAAAAGAACTGCTGGATAAGTTGGCTAGATTGGCAAAATTAGAGGAAGAAGTTTTCACAAGAGAAGCAAAGTTTGAAAGGGAGATACTGGAATCCGAATTAGAACAACTAATCCTAAGAGAGGAGGTGGGGTGGAGGCAGAAATCAAGGGCAATATGGTTAAAATAGGGAGATAAAATTTCATCTTTCTTCCATGCTATTGCCAGTGGGGGAGAAGGAATCTGATCTGATTACAAGGATTCAGGTGGAGGAAGTGGCAGACTCCTGAGAGGATATTCAGGGTTTGTTGGTGCAGTTCTATAAAAAGCTGTACTCAGGAAGAACTTGGTGTTGGATGTCTTTGGGAGAAATTGTACCTAAAAAGCTTAGATATGTAATGTTAGCAGGTTGGTTGGAGAGGGAGATTGAGGAGCCAAGGTGGAGGCTTTAAAAAGGATAAGTGGAGATAAAGCTCCAGGACTCAATGGCTTTAATTTTAACTTTATAAAACATTGTTGGCATTTTTTGGAGGAAGACTTCATGCTGATGATCAAGGAATCTTGTCAGAACAAGTGTCTTGGAAAGAAGAGCTAATGCAACATTCATTTCTTTAATTCAGAAGAAAAATTGAGCGGTGAATATAAGAGATTTTAGGCTAATCAGTTTGATAAGTAGTCCTTATAAATTGATCAAAGTCTTGTCTTTGTGGCTGAAAAAGGTGCTTCATGAAGTTGTGGGAGATTCTCAGATGGCCTTTGTAGAAGGTAGGCAAATTTTGGATGGAGTTATGGTGGCTAGTGAGTGCATCAATTCAAGGTTAAGAGTTTGGTGTGCAAGCTTGATATAGAGAAGGCCTATGATCATGTGTAGTGGGTTTTCTTGGAAGGAATTCAGAATCTGATGGGTTTTGTGGAAAAATGGAGGGGGTGGATGTTTGGGTGCATATCAACTGTGTCCTTTTTAGTGCTACTAAATGGATTGTCCTCGGATCCAAGCCTCTAGGGAGCTGAGACAAGGGGATCCAATTTCCCCTCTATTGTTTGTACTTGTTATGGAGGTGCTGAACCTACTGTTACTGAAAGGGGTTCAGTAGGGTTGGTTTGAAGGTTTATAGGTGGGGAGGGAAGGCCCATGCATTTCCCATTTACAATTCGCAGATGATACACTGATCTTTCTTGATGTAGATGTGGAGCAAGTGTTGAACTTAAGAGCTATTAGAAGAAAACAGTCCCAAAAGAATGAGAGGACTGATTAAAAAGGTGTGAAATGAAAAGTAGATATTGGCAGAAAGAAGAAGAAGAAGAAGAGAGAAGAAGAATAGTTCGGCTGTGAGAGGGTTGAGGAGAAGAGTTCTTCGTACAACTCCTCCTTCCATAATCTTTTCATTAAGAAATAATTACTATTTTTCTGAAATTACAAGTAGGCCCTTAATTGGGCGATCAATTAATTAATCAAGAATAAAAAAAGGTTTAACAGGCTCATTAGTAAAGGCCCATTAGCAAAAATAGAACAAAAACATAAAGAAATAAAAAAACAGCTGTGGTCTATGGGCTATGAACCATTTGGTCCATCCTCTCTACACTCCCCCTCAAGCTGAGCATAGTTGTCAATCATGCCCAGCTTGCCAGTGTCACGTTGTAGCTTGGCCTTGGAGATTCCCTTGGTAAGAATGCCAGCTAATTGTTCTTCAGATGTAATGAATGGCATGCAAACTTCTCTAGAAGCCACTCTTTCTCTAGTGAAATGCCTGTCAATTTCAATATGTTTAGTTCTATCATGTTCCACTGGATTGTGGGCAATGTTATTGGCGGCCTGATTATCACAATATAGCATCAGTGGTTTATCATACTCAACACCTAGGGCTAGTCATAGAAAGATATAGCAGTTTCCCTTGTAACCTTTGAAATACTCCTTTATCCTTCAACAGTTCACCATCAGAGGCAGAAAACTTGTGACTCATATCAATGGGAGTAGCCACTGGTCTTGCACCCATTTTTCCTGTTTCAGTGAGCAAGTCTAGCACATACTTGCATTGAGAAATAAAGATTCCATCCTTAGACCGAGCCACTTCAATACCAAGGAAATACCTCAACTCCCCCAGGTCTTTGATCTGAAAATCTGTATGAAGGAAGGATTTAAGATCATCAATCACTGTCACATCAGTGCCAGTCACTATAATATCATCCACATAAACTATAAGATATACCACCTATGAGCCTCTCCTCTTCACAAAGAGGGTATGGTCAAACTGAGTCTTTGTTCACCCAAAGTTAACAAGAGCAGCCCTAAACCTTTCAAACTAGGCTCTAGGTGACTGTTTGAGCCCATAGAGAAACTTCTTCAGTTTGCACACTTTTCCCTCCATGTCTGTGCCATACATCCTTGGTGGGAGGGACATATAAACCTCGTCATGTAATTCTCCATTCAAGAAGGCATTTTTCACATCTAGCTGATAAAGGGGCCAGTCTGAATGAGCTGCCAAAGATAGCAGGACCCGCATAGATGTTATCTTCACAATAGGAGCAAAAGTCATCTACAAAGGCTGAATATAGGGCTATGTCTTCTGTTTGTAGTGAGATAGTTTGGCTCCAGTCTCTCCTTGCTGATCTTGGTGTCCATCTTCCTATTCCTATTCCTCTCTATGCTGATAACATCAGTGCCATAAAGGTTGCATCCAATCCAGTGTTCCATGAGTGGACTAAGCATATTGAAGTGGATTGTCACTTCATTAGAGACTTGTTTCTTGCTGGCTCCATCTCTCTAACTCATGTAGCTTCAGACTTGCAGATTGCTGATATATTTATAAAGCCCATGACAAGATCTAGACATCTGTTTCTTGTGGGAAAACTGATGCTTATGTTCCAGCATCAGTTTGAGGGGGAGTTTGAAGAAACATGATGTATTGCATTACTATAGTCCCTGTTGTACATAGTCTTGTTCTTTTCATATTCTTGTGTTTCTATGTCAGCCCCTATAAGGGCTCTTTTGTATTTTCTTCTTTTAATCTTTCAGTCCTCCAATGACACCCCCGAAACTCTTTGGTGTGGGGGTCGAGTAAGCTGTTTAGACACCCATGAAACTCTTGCTCTTCTCTCTTTCGAACTGGTTTGGTGACAATAGCCATGGGCTGCAGTGTACGGAAGACATATTTGTGTTGGTGGTGTTGGCAGATCCTATTTGAGCTGAGTTATTGTGGTTTTTGAGAGGTGTGCAACTAATGCATGCCCTTGGTGTGTACAACTTAAGGGTTTATTTTTGTTTTCATTGATTCTTTGCTTGTATCTGATCTTTGTATTTCTTTCATTTTTCTTGTTGAAAATCTTTTAATTTGTTTTAGCAACAAAATTGCATTAGTCTGTTACTACTAAAAAAGGAACAATACAGAGGATATAAGAAAAAAAAAGATAGGATGAAAAATCTTTTAATTGTTAAATAATTTCATATCTCTTTCTTTGCTAAACAAATTTACTCTGTTTAAAACTAATATGCAGGAGACTTCTTCAATCATATAGGTTGCCATGAATTATGAATAATTTATTTTTTCTTGGTGTGTTAGCTCAGTTCACTAGGTGAAGCATATGTCATCTATCCTCGATTTTGTTTTTTAAATTTTTGATGAGTAAAACATTTCCTTTGGAGTAATGGAATTAAACATGGATTAATCTGACCTTTTATTGATTCTTTGCACCATATTATCTCATTTCTCTGTATTGGACAGTCTTGGCAAATGTTATAGGATAGTTCTTCTCACTGAGACGATTCATTCCCTGGTTTGCAGAATGTTATTGGCATTCAGTGAACAAACAAAAGGTCAGAAACTTCCAGAGAATGCATCTGATCAGGAATTACTGGAAATAGTTATGGCCAGGTGAACATCTCAATTTTTGAATTGATGGTAAAGATGTTGATAAAGGACATTTTATTAGTTCCTTAATGTTATATGTTTTATTTTCTCTATCATTACAACATTGAGATTTAAACCTCTTCTAATAGACGCTTTACAGATTTACAGTTATGTGAGATGGTAAGACATGCTATTATGTTTTCTGCTGCTGTCTTAATCTGTTCTTCAGTTCTTCCATACTTAAGAATGCCTTGGAATTATAGTTTTACTTAATTGGGAACCTGTAAAACTCAATAAAGGAGGTTCTGGTGACTCATTTTGATGTATATACTGTTTCCTTAATTGCTTAACCATGAAAATGCATATTCTAATTGAGAGAGCTAGTGATTGGCTTCAGAGTTAACCTAATGATATATGAAGACCTAAATCACCAAAGGTCCCAGCAAAAAATCAGTCGTATCTAAATTCTTCTCTCTGTAGTTTTCACTTTCCTATTATTGTTTCTTGATATCAGCGAAGCAGCAATTTCTTTTCTATATATTGATCTAGCATGTTGGAAATACTGATCTGAATTCTGAAGTTAAAATTCAACAAAGCAGAAACATATAGTTTTAATTTTTCTGGGATACAGGCCAATCCATATTTCCTATGTAAATCACAGTTGTCAAGGTAACACCTAGGTGATGCTTAGGTGATAAGGTGCCAATGGAGGGTCACCTTGTTTAAATGCCAAGCTATTTTGTACATGGCACTCTGGAGTATTTTGTATATTCTTTATTTTTCAGATTATAATAATAAAATTGATATCATTAAAATAAATTATTCATTTTGTGGGTTTATACACTAGTTTCTTTTTATTATTTTTCTTATTTGTTAGGGTTCAATTAACACACATGTTGATGTATGATGTCTTGAACCCTCAAGAACTTCAAAACCTAAGCTAATAAGCAGGGAAGAGCTTAAAAATTTTGTCCAATCAACACATTCTTCTTCTACTTGTTCTTCTTCGTTTTTGTCCACCATTTCTTTTCTCCTAGGATAAAAATAGGGGCTTGGTCCTAATATTTTCTGGATTTTATTTTCTTTCTTCTTTTTTCTTTTTATGAATTTGTTGATTTTCTATATTTTAATATATAGTTAATACCTTCTTTATGGAGGTTATAGAGAATTACATGTGAAAGATGGTATCTGGTTGCTAAGGAACCTTGGGAATTAACCTGGGATTCATGATTTTTATTTAAAAAATCCATTAACTAGGCTTCCTTCTAGTGAGTAGGTGAGAAGGCACCCCCCTGTTGCCTAGCTTCAACTAGGCACCTTGAAAACTAACACGTAAATGTTTGCATTAAGTGATTAGATATGCCATCCCTGAGATTGCATGCAGGCCTCTTTAACCAAATACATTCAAGGTATTGGTTTGCATTTTGGTTCGATAAGAAACAACATTGTATAAAATTGAAAAGAGATGCCCTTTTAGAATTCTTATGCCTTATGAAGTTCTAAGTGTTTTTTTTTTTTTGACTAGTATTGACACAATATGCCCGTGTTTCTTACAAAAAATGTAGAAATTTATCTTCCTGGCATTCCTGCAGTGTGAAGCTATATGATTTCAAATGTTAGAAATATAAGTATATAGAGGAAAGGTTGGGTGGCAGGGCATTTTTGTCCATTCATTCAAAATTTACTTTTTTTTTGGTAAAACATTCAAAATTCACTTAAGGGTAGTATTGTCTCAAATACTTCTAAGACAACCATTATAAATATAAGTTGGACGCAGGTGGGAGACAAATTTCTAACTCCCATCTATCATATTGATCATCTTTTAAGCCCTTTCCTTTTCTTCCTCCTTCCTGTTTTTGGAATCTTTTTTGAGAAAGTTGAAACTGCAGAGGTTAGGAAATTTGGAAGAACATGAACACTGACAGTGTGGAGGGGAGAGGTGAGAAGAGGTAAAGTAAGATTTTCATTAAGAGATATAAAAAGGGGAGAAACATACAAAAAGCTAAGCCACTATCCCATGAGCAATTACAAAAAGATTTACATGATCAAAAAGGGAACTGAAATCTGAACCATTTAAGTTAAACTGAGCTGATGACCAAAAAAACAGTTTGCCCATAATTTTTTTTCACACATCCTCCACTCGGCTGCCTTTGTTCTTTAAGATTCTAGAGTTTCTCTCCTGCCATATAGTCAGTCCACCACACTACTCTAGGAATCATTTGCTCCGCCCCCGGACCCCCACGCCACGCCCCTCGAGGCAAGCCCAAACAAGTCCATGTTAGGGTCTTAAATTCTTAGTTCTCACACAAAAACTAATGATTTATAGTTTTAATTGCTTTTTATGTAGATATTTTATTAGGATGAATGAATCAACAATATTATCAAATAGGGGGTTCTTAAAAAGCAATTAAAACTATAAAATCATTTTTTTGTGTGAAAACTAATAATTTAAGACCCTAACATGGACTTGTTTGGACTTGCCTTGAGGGGCGTTGCACAAAAGCGGCTTGTAGAATTAGGAATGTAATATGTCACATTAGCTACTTGAAGTAATGTAATTGAGATAAAAAGAGATTGTGGGTTTTATATGCTTCAAAATGTTTTATATGCTTCAAAATGTTTTATATGCTTGATTTTATTTTTAAATTATCATTTGAATATGCTTTACATGTTATGTTTATGTATTTTAATTTTAGATAATAGGTTTTTTTAAAACATTTATTTTAAAATTTAAGTATATTTTTATTAATATTATGTTTAATAATTTTTTGTTTTTTTTGCACATTTTTGAATTTTTTTGGCTTTTTTTGATTTTTAGTATTTTTTTAAGTTTTGTGCCTTGCTTAAAAAGGCACGCGCCTCGTTTTGCGCCTTAGGCGCAAATTGACCCCTGCGCCTTTTTTGCGCCTTGCGCTTTTAAAACACTGGTTCTGACCTTTTAGATGCCACCCTTTCAAGAAGCTCTCCACTGATGCCAAGCAACAACCCTTGAAGGCAAACAAACTGTACACTTTCACCCAGATGCTATAAGAGAATTTACAATGTAATAACAAGTGATTAACTGAGTAGAATCAATTCCCACACCTCTGTTCAAGAGATTATGCTTAGGATCTTATTAAAATAGGCAGACCAGATGAAAAAAGCAACTTTCAAGGGAATGTGTTTGCACCAGATTAGGCTCATAGGGAACTGCTGATCTTCTTCCCTAGTCAGCTTGTTATAAACGGAACTAACAGAAAACTGCTTATCCTCCCCACCCAGCCACATTCTTCTGTCATCTCTGTTAGAGTCAATAAGGATATTACAAAGCTTTTGCAACAAACGAGCAAATGGTTCAATCTCCCAGTCATTTAAGGCTCTTCTGAAATGGGGGATTCCAAACGCAATTCCCACTGGAAAACTGCAAATAATCTGTTACCTTTGCTTCCTTATCCACTTCTACTACAAATGACTCAGGGAAATTATCTTTCAAACGATTACCTCCACACCAGCAATGAGCAATCCTTTCAGAACCGGGCCTTGGTTCCTTTCCCCACTTCAAAAATGATTTCTTGCTGAAATGACTATAGCTTTTCTCTACCCCTTTCCATACCGAGCATCCATATGGCTGACTTGCTTCACTTGGATCCCAACCCCTGCTTCTTAGACCATATTTTGCTTTAATTACTCTCCTCCACATGCTATTCTCTTGCTGACCAAATCTCTAAAACCATTTGCCGAAAAGGGCAATATTCAAATCTCTCAATCTTCTGATTCCCAAACCTCCATTTTTCTTGTGCTTGCAGACCCTTCCCTAGTTTACTAGATTACTCTTCTTATTGTTGTTCCAGCCTTTCCACAAGAACTCTCTTATCTTCTTTTGATAAAGGTTGCCATCCCAGATGGAATTGAGTACAAGGGCAGTAAATAGACCGGAATAGATGACAGCACTTTAATTAAGAAGTGAGCTTACTCCCTTTTGATAAATATTTGGACTTTCACGCAGCCAAATAGATTTTGCATCGCATTTAGCCCCTAAAGGCATTCCCAATTACTTGGTTAGCAACTTTCCCTCCTTGAAACCTCAACAGTTTGCTCATTCTTGCAATTCCTGACCCTCTCCCACTGCCACCAATTCACTTTTATGGATATTCAGATGCAGCCCTGAGACTGCTTCATGCCTCCACAAAGTTTCCATCAAATACTCTAGTTGCTCACTAGAAGCATTGCAGAAGAATGCTGAATCATCAACAAACTGTAGAAGAGGAATCTCTAATGTTTTCTACCCCACTGTGAAACCCTCCAATAAACCACCCCTAGCTGCTCTCAAGACCAACTGACCCAAGGCTTCCATCACAGACAAGAATAACAAGGGAGATAGGGTTAAGAGGACCAATATTTGATGGCTCAGTTAAGCCCATTAAATAGGTGTACATCAAGGGACCTTGCAAGATGGCCCAATATTCACTGATGATATAACCAACTAGGGGTGTAAATGGATCGAATTCGAATCGGATCAGGCAATATCCGAATTCGAATCGGATCAGGCAATATCCGAATTCGAATCTGATTAGAAAATCCGATATCCGAATTTGATTCGATATCCGACGGATATTAAAAATTAATATCCGAATTCGAATCCGATCAAGTATTCAAATATTTGATTCGATTCAAATTTGATTAATTATTTATTTTAGATAATTAATAAATATATGAAATAAATATTTTATTGATATAAAATATATAAATACAAAAATTATTTATATAACTTAATTATTATAATATAAATTAAATAAAATATTTTATATTATATGTAAGAATTAAATAATCGGTCCAATTCGGATATTTATTGAATCGAATCAGGTCATATCCGAATTCGAATCCGATTAACTATTCGGTATGAATAGGATATCCGAATTCGAATGATTAGATATTCGAATTATCCGAATTCGATTCGATTATGTTGAATATTGAATTCGAAATCGAATTTTCGAGTACTGTTGACACCCCTACAACCAACATCTATAAATAGCCCATGTTGTAATTAGAAAGGCATTGAGCCATTTGACCTCTCTCTCTCTCTCTCGCATTCTCCCTGGTTTCTCATCAACTTTGGTATTAGAGCCATAAATACAATTGGTGATTAGGATACTCCATGCCGCAAACTAGAGCAACGACAATGGAGGAAAGAGTGGATCGTATTGAGGTCAATCTGCACAAATTTTCTGGTGATTTGCGAGAGATCAAGGAGGCAATCTCAATGGTTATGTTGTAGTGTTAAAAGATGACCGCAACCAGAAATAGTAAAGAAAATGATTCTGGTAGCTCTAGTCAAGACAATGTTCGATGGTTTGGGAGAAATGCTCGTTGGCTGGTCAGAACGGATTTCCCTATCTTTAGTGGAGAAGATCTTCTTTCTTGGATCTACAAGGAGGAACAATACTTCAATGCAAGAGATTACGAGTCATCAGCGAGTGGCGATTGCCTTAGTGTACCTGGAAATTGAGGCGATCAACTAGTTCCGATAGTACAAAAGATCTCATCCTTAGATGACATGGAAAGAATTCTTGGAAGCTCTCTTTGTCTGATTTGGACCATCCTCTTTTGAAGGTTTAGATGAAGCTATGGCTAAGCTACAACAAATAGGTAAAGTGTGGGAATACCAAGTTGAATTCGAACGTCTAGCGGTGAGAGTGTATGGATAGCCTAAGAAAGCTCTTGTCAGATGTTTCGTCGGCGGTCTTAAAGACGAGATCCATGTGGAGGTAGGTGAAGTCTATGCAACCTACCACCATGTTCGCAATTGTTGAACTGGCTAGACTCCAGGAAGATAGGTTAAATAGCTTGAAGAGGATAAATTGAGGACCAAGACTGATCCTAAAGACTCTGCCCAATCGGTTAGAAAGCCAGATGGTTAAGTCAGCCTCTGCATTGACTCAAGCTATTCCGTTGAAGAAGCTGTCATGATTGGGAATGCATGCCTGTAGAGAACGGGGACTCAGCTACAACTTTGACTAGAAATTCTCACCTGGCCATAAATGTAAGTGACATTAGGTGTTCACCTTACAAGTCGATCTTGAGGGAGACTATGAAGGCAACTTGGCTGACAGTCCAGGTGAACTAAGCCAGATAGGTGAATCGGAAGTACCAGCCCTCACCGGGTTGCATTCAGCCAGATGATGCGGGTGATGGGTCAGCTTTTGGGTTGATGGGTGGTATTGTTAATCGACAGCGGAAGTACTTTGAATTTTATAACTCAGTGCTTGCTAGGCAAATGGGGCTGGTTTTTGAACTGACAGTCCTTGCTCTGATACCAAGTAGTCGATCAAGACTACAATCAGTCTTGAATTCGAAAGCAAAAGAAAAGATTTCAGAAGAAGAAAAGAAGAAGAAGAGAGGGAGAAAAGAGAAGCACATGAAGGGTTTTAGAAAAGAGAGAGAGGGTCAATCTTAATGATCTGCCGACCCACTCTTAATATTTATATATGTTGACTAATTGTAAAAGGGCTGAATTGCCCTTATTGCTTACATGGCAAATACACTAATAATAAAGCTGAAATAACAAGCTGTAACAACAAACTGAAATAACTACCAACTAACACTGACATAACTAACAAAAAAATATATGCTATGCTGCCATACGAACACAGTGGGGACCACAGCAGTGGGGTCCACATCAGTGTTCTCTACACCGGTGGGGCATGAAGAAGCAGATTTGTGTCAATGTTGCCTCTTGTGCGATATGTCAACGACATAAGTATGACAATCAGTCTCCAGCTGAACTGTTATAAACCCATACCTCACCCTGAGCAAGTGTGGGATGAGGTAACTATGGATTTCATTACTGGTCTTCCCCTTTTTGGAGGTAAGACAATCATTGTTGTTTTTGTGGATGGACTGTCCAAATATGCGCATTTTGCACCACTAGCCCATCCATATGCCACAACACAAGTGGCCAAAATTTTTATTCAGGAGGTTTCCCGTTTGCATGGAACTCCCAAAACTATTATTTCCGATCGTGATTCAGCCTTCATGAGGCGGTTCTGGTCTGAGTATTTTCGGGTGCAAGGGACAAAACTCCACTATTCTACAAGTTGTCATCCACAGACCGATGAATAGATGGAGGTTGTATATCATTCCCTTGAGACCTGTCTTTGATGTTTTAGTAGTGGTTACCCCAGGTAGTGGGTCAAGTGGCTTTTGTGGGCAGAATGCTGGTACAATACTTCCTTTCATGTTTCAATGGGCATGTCACCTTTTCATGCTCTGTATAGACAGGAGCCACCTTCCATATTACCATATGAAAAGGGATCCACTGTTGTTGTAGGGTAGATGCACACTTGACGGACAGAGATGCAGTCCTTAAGGACTTAAAGGCCAACAGAAAATGAAGGCTCAATCTGCTAAGAAACACTGAGATGTCCAGTTTGAGGTGGGGGACTGGGTTTACTTGAAGTTGAGGCCTTACCGGAAAGGTAGCCTAGCTAAACAGTGTTCCCAAAAGCTAGCCCCCAGATTTTATAGTCCATTTTGTGTTCTAGTGAGAGTGGGTAAGGTAGCTTACAAGTTAGACCTTCCTAGCTCTTCCAAATTACACCCCACATTTCATGTGTCTCTATTGCAGAAACACTTGGGGCCTGTACCTTACTGCTTCAGCTAGCCTATCGGATCTTTTTGAGGACAGGGCTTTGCAACCTGAGCTGGACCATATTGGTGATTTCACGTGGATCAGAGATGGTAATAAGACAGTTCAACAAGCTTTGGTGGTCTGGAAACACCTACCACCTGAAGATGCAACAAGGGAAGACTACTCTCATTTGCAACAGCGACACCCAAACTTTAACCTTGAGGACAAGGTTATTTTAAAGGGGGGAGGAGTTGATGGAGCTATTGATAAGAACAATAATGTGAATTACCCAATTAGGCCCATTAAACAGGTGTACATCAGGGGACCTCGCAAGATGGCCCAATATTCGCTGATGATGTAATTGGCATCTATAAATAGCCCATGTTGTAATAAGAAAGGCATCGACCCATTTTTCAAATCTCTCTCTCTCTCTCTGGTTTCAGGAAGCAGATCCATTGAAGAAGACTCCTTTGGTGAGCAGGCTCTCATCAAGGACATGTGGTGGATTTCTTGAAGGGTGATGGTGCTTTTTGTATAGTTCTCTTCAAGGACATGCGCTGGAGGATAGCGGGGTTATGCATATTTTCTGCTGTCACTTTTTTATAGGATAGTAAGCTTTGTATCTTGAGATCGTTGGTCTGGCTTCAGATCATAATTTCCTTGAACCAGTCTAGTTAGTTCTTGGTTCGAAATGCAACCTAATTCAGAGTTGCTTGTTTGTGAGAATCATAAAAATGGCTGTTGTTTTCCAACTTCTGACTGCCCTGGTTGCTGATAACCTGCCCAGCCTACCCTTCCCTTCATTATGATTTTTTTTTTTTGAAGAAGAGGTAAAGTGATTTCATTAAAGAAAGCATACACTTAGAGAAGCCATAGAAAGCTCTCCCACACCAACTACAACATCATTATGATTGTTATAATTCAGGTCTGCCTTAGAGTTCGGCCTGACTGAGTTCAGTTATGTAGAAGAAGAAAAAGTGATAAAGAAAGAGAGAAAGAGAGAAGAGGGAATTCTGGTTCGAACTGAAGGAGTCAACTTGTCTTCTCCCAGTCGGCCAGTAAGTATTTATATTATTAATAAAAACATAACTGAAAAGACCTATGTGCCCTTACTTAAGTTAAGAGCACAAGTTTCAACACAACATTACAGATCAGCAACATCAATCAAGGTATAAAGACAGAAATACCCCTACGCTAACACTCCCCCTCAAGCTGGTGAGTATATATCATATACTCCCAGCTTGTTACATATGTAGTTCACTCTTCCCCGACTCAAGCCTTTTGTAAATAAGTCAGCCCACTGATTTCCTGTATTAACATGTGTAGTGTCTAGCTCTCCATTCAGCACCTTCTCCCTCACAAAGTGACAGTCAACCTCAATGTGCTTGGTTCTTTCATGAAACACTAGATTAGAGGAGATATGAACTGCAGCCTGATTATCACAATAGAGCTTCATTGGAGTGTTAATGTTGTACCCTACTTCCTATAGAAGGTTCCTTAGCCACACTAATTCACAAGCGGTATGCGCCATAGCCCTATATTCTGCTTCTACACTGCTTCTTGCCACAACCGTATGCTTCTTACTTTTCCATGTCACCGGGTTACCTCCCAGAAACGTGCAATAGCCTGTAGTAGACCGCCTATCAGACATAGAACCGGCCCAATCAGCATCAGAATACCCTTCTATTTCAAGTTTTCCCCCACTCTTGTATATCAGACTGCGACCCGGGGCCCCTTTTAGATACTTCACAATTCTCAGAACCGCATTCCAATGAGGAATTAGAGGTTTTTGCATGAACTGACTTACCACACTAACTGCAAATGAGATGTCTGGTCTGGTAATGGTTAGGTAGTTTAGTTTGCCCACAAGTCGTCGGTATCTGCCAAGGTCTTCAAACACTTCACCCATATTACTGCTTAGCTTGGTATTTGTGTCCATGGGTGTTTCAGCTGGTTTGGCACCCAACAAGCCTGTTTCTTCCAGCAAATCAAGCACATACTTCCTCTGGCACAAGTTAATCCCATACTTGGATCTCGCTACCTCTATCCCCAAGAAATATTTCAGTTTACCCAGATCCTTTGTCTGAAAGTGATCCTGTAGATAAGTCTTTAGCCTGTCAATACCAATGTTATCATTCTCAGTAATAACAATATCATCTACATACACCACTAACAGTATTTTTCCTCCCGGAGAGTCATGACTAAATACAGAATGGTCAACTTTGCACTGTTTCATGCCAAACTTCTTTACCACCTCACTGAACCTACCAAACCATGCTCGAGGAGACTGTTTAAGCCCATATATAGCCTTCCTTAGTCTACACACCTTACCATCCTCCCCTTGAGCAACAAACTCTGGAGGTTGCTCCATGTAGACCTCCTCGAGTAAGTCACCATGCAAAAAGGCATTCTTGATATCAAGCTGATATAGTGGCCACTCATACATGGCTGCAAGAGAGATCACAACACGAATTGACCCTATCTTAGCAACCGGTGAGAAGGTCTCTGTGTAGTCAATGCCATAGGTTTGGGAGTACCCTTTTGCAACTAATCGCGCTTTCAGGCGTTCAACACTACCATCAGGCAGATACTTAACCGTATAAACCCACTTACAACCAACAACTTGCTTCCCCGGAGGAAGAGCAGTGAGGTCCCAATTATGATTATGATGAAGGGCTGAGAGTTCTTCTTCCATGGAACGACACCACCCTGGAGAGGCAAGGGCTTCCTGGACATCTTTAGGAACAATAATTGATGATAACAAGGTAACAAACTGGCGATGGGAAGCGGAAAGGTGAGTAAGAGAAACATAATTAGAAATGGGATGAAGGGTGCAAGTACGTTTACCTTTCCGCAAAGCAATGGGTAGATCAATCTCAGAAGCTAAGTGGGGGTTTGGTGCCCGATCTGTCGACGGAGATGTAGCCAGAGGAGTAGTAGCTGGTGCACGTGGGCGATGTGTATACACATGACGGATAGGTGGGCGTTCAACAGGTGGTGGCACCGGAGGCAAGGATTTGGTCATGACTGGAACAAAGGGAGGAGGATCGACAACGGGAAATGGAAGAGGAGAAGGTGATGAGGAGGAAGAAGCATCACCAGACCCCAAAAAGAACGGAGTAGATTCAAAGAAACTAACATCTGCACACACAAAAGACCGTCAAGAACCAGGATGGTAACGCCTATACCCTTTTTGGGTCCGAGAATAGCCAAGGAAGATGCACTTGAGAGAACGGGCATCAAACTTGTCGTTTCCGGGATCCAGATTATGGACAAAACAGACACACCCAAAAACTCTCGGTGTAAGAGGGAACAGAGACAAAGTGGGAAACAAGACCTGAAACGGAGACTGACCATCAAGGATGAACGTGGGCATCCGATTAATCAGAAAACAAGAGGTAAGCACTGCATCACTCCAAAAAGGTTTGGGAACATGCGTGTGATGCATTAGGGATCTTGCTGTTTCAAGGAGATGGCGATTCTTTCTCTCAGCCACCCCGTTTTGTTGTGGGGTGTAGGTACACGAGGTCTGATGTATAATGCTGTGTTGGTCCAGGTATTCCTGAAATGATGAGGATAAATATTCGCGGCCATTATCAGAACGAAAAACTTTGATGTGGGTACCAAATTGGTTACGAATTTCAGCATAAAATTTTTGAAAGATGGTAAACAATTCACTCCTTTCTTTCATTAAATAGAGCCACGTCATCCTTGAAAAATCATCCACAAAAATGACAATATCTGTATCTATTATATGACATTACTTTATAAGGACCCCAAACATCTGAATGAACTAAAGAAAAAGGACTCGACACACGGTTATCAACCCTAGAACTTAAGGGAACACGATGGTGTTTCCCAAACTGACATGACTCACAATCCAAAACAGAAAGCTGACTCAAGGACGGAACCAAGGACTTCAAGACTTTTAGCGACGGATGACCAAATCGGCAGTGCCACTGGAGAGGAGAAAGAGATGACTGGAGAGCTGTTGAAGTTCTACCACCACCACCGTCAAGATAATACAGTCCACCTGCTTCATGCCCTCCACCAATCTTCATCCCCGTCTTGAGATCCTGAAAGACACACATAGAAGGATAAAAGGTAATGGAGCAGTTAAGTGATTTGGTCAGCTTACTAACAGACATAAGGTTAAAAGGCAATTTAGGAACATACAGAACTGATGAGAGGGATACAGGATCTAGGTCAACATTACCAACACCACAAATTGAGGATGTGGAACCATTAGCAAGGGTGACAGATTGTGATGTTGAGCAATGAGATAAGGAGGAAAACACACCTGGAGTTCCAGTCATGTGATCGGAGGCTCCAGAGTTAATGATCCAGGGATTGGGTGTAGATGCCAGACAAGCCATACCTGAGTGAGCAAAAGTCGCCGTGTTCTGCTGTGATTGGATAAACCTCTCATATTCATCACGGGGAACACTCACCATCTCCTTCATGGGACCATCTGTGGATGTAGGAGGCAACTGGTCAGATGAATGATTCTCCTGTCTAGAGCTAGAACTTGAGTCACCGGTTGCGGCATCATTGGACCAGGTTGAGGGAGACCATGTAAATCATAACAATAGTTGATGGTATGTCCATCCATACCACAATGAGTGCACTTCCTCGGGTCTGAGCTACGTCCTCTACCACTGGCTCCCCTTGAATCTCTGCTCCCAGTACGACCACCACCACGATTATAAGTAGACCCACCATTGCCACTTCGGCCATATGCAGAACCACCACCAACACCACGGCCAGACTGAGCTCCCCGAGCTCCACCACGGCCTCTCGATGCAGCAAAGGCAGATCTATCTGAGATATTAGAGTTCTCAGTAGATCCAATAGAAATCCTCCGAAGTCGGGCAAATACCTCTTTTAGGGACGGAAGAGCTGATCCCCCTAATATCTGAGTACTGGTTCATATTCAGACTTTAGTCTCACCAAAAATCTAGTCACATCAAGCTGCTCTCTCTGTTGTTGCTGAACCTTGACATCAGAAGTGAGAGGATGATAGACATTCAACTCATTACATATGTTCCTCATGTTGGCATAGTACTCCTCAAGACTTTGATTGCCCTGTTGCAGATTAAAGTACTCTTGATAAAGCTGATAAACTCTGGTTGTATTGTCCTGTCCCGAATACAATTTCTTTGCATGGTCCCACACATCTTTGGCAGTATCAAGTAAAATGAAGTTCACACTAATCCTGGGTTCCATACTGTTCCACAACCATGTGATGATCTGAGCATCCTCTTGCTCTCAGTCTGCATACTTGTGAGAGTCAGAGGAGGGTTTCTCCTCTCTGATGTGTTTTACCTTCTTCTTTGCCTTCAGAAAGACTTCAACGGATTTAGCCCAAGCCACATAATTCTCTCCATTTAACTTAATGGAGGTCATCTGAACATTCAGGTAGCCTGTAGGCACCATCACACTAGGTTTATAATCATTATTGTCTCCCATTATGTTATCACCAATTCTGCATACTTGCTGAATTCTATTATCACTGAGATCTGCACACTACACACCACTAGGTCACACCTGTCACACTGATTGCAGCACTAATTGTTGCTGGAATGTGTGCTCTTTACACCACAAACCCTAAATCACACCTGTCACACTGATTTCAGCACTTGTTGTTGCTGAAAAGTGTGCTCACACCACAAACCCTACTCCTACAACTACCTGAAATCTCACCACTATATTATCATATCTCTTCCTTCAAAATGCACAAAGAAACCAGCATAAACCCTAGCTCTTACTGGCTGAAACCCTAGCAAATGGTCTGAAACACACCTCCTATTTAATCCATAACAGATATCATGCACTGAAATCTCTTACCTTATCGCTGAAGTAACACCCATGCGAGATGCGAGCAGGAGAGCAGTCCACACACAACAGCCGCTTCACACACAACAGCCACACACAGTTCGGCCCTCTATTCTTCCTCTACTAGGAGAGGGCGATCTCAGAAATCACAGCAACCGACCACATACGACCTGAATGGAGGCATAGAGACCCCCAAGGGAAGAGGGCGATCACTCCTTTTCAGCCCTTTCCCTTATCTCCAATCGAACACAGAAAAAAAAGAGGAAAACCCTAGATAGGGTGAGCAGAGAATGAACCCTAGGCAAGCAGAAATCTAGGCAGATTTAACCTAGCTCTGATACCTTGTTATAATTCAGGTTTGCCTTAGAGTTCGGCCTAACTGAGTTCAGTTATGTAGAAGAAGAAAAAGTGATAAAGAAAGAGAGAAAGAGAGAAAGAGAGAAGAGGGAATTCTGGTTCGAATTGAAGGAGTCAACTTGTCTTCTCCCAGTCGGCCAGTAAGTATTTATATTATTATTAAAAACATAACTGAAAAGACCTATGTGCCCTTACTTAAGTTAAGAGCACAAGTTTCAACACAACATTACAGATCAACAACATCAATCAAGGTATAAAGACAGAAATACCCCTACGCTAACAATGATGAAGGGTACTCCCGTCGCCTGCCAAGTCACGGTTGCTGGTCCCTGTTCTCCTTGCTGCTTCATTGTAATTGTTTCCTTATTTGTTGATTAAGTTTTTGCAGAGGAGATGGGCCGAATGGCCCATAGACTGTCATTTCATGTTATGTTATGTTATGTTTCCCTCTGTAATGGGCCTTATTCTGGGTCCATACTCTGTAATGTTATGTTTTTTGTATTTTCTTGCCCACTCAAGGGCCTCTCTGTAATATTTCAAAGATTAACTTCTTAATAAAATGTTTAGAGTGTTAGAGGGAGGTTATATTCGAACCTCTTACTCTCTAACCCTCATTGCCGCCAACTCTCTCTCTCTTCTTCCTCTCTTGTTTGTTTATTTTCTGGTTTGCATCTAATCTCAAGCAGTTCCATACATCAAGAGGACTGTTTTTCAACTTGGTATCAGAGCGGGCCATTGCTTAGCGTGTCCCTGATGTGGTTCTAGTTCAGCCAACTGCATGAGGAGGTTCTAGGGCTGAAAGTTTATAGTGATTTGCCTGGTTCTTGGAGGTCATTGGAGGGTGCCCAAGTCTCTACACAATTGGAGAAGGGTTCGGTGACTAGGAAGAATCAGAGAGCAAGGTGTTCGGCCTGATTTGAAATCGGAGAAAAGGATTTCGAAGTTATCTCAGAGAGCAAGGTGTTCGGCCTGGTTTGAAGTTCAAATCAGAGATTCCCTTACTATAAGTTTTTCTCAGTTCTTTGCTGGGTTATTTTGTTGTTTTGGTGGACTGTTAAAGCATTCAAACCCCTCTTCCATTCTGCCCTACTGTTGCTGGACTGATTCAACTCAGAAATTTCTGGGTTATTTTGGAAGAGCTGTTCGGCTGTTATTGGACTACCAAGCTGTTGGAACTGATTTAAACTAAGTGGTACTAGTCTCATCTTCATCCCAGCCTCTTCTTGGACCTATACAGAACACTTTGAAGTGGTTTCTTCTAGTTAACAGTAGGCTGTTAACTACTGCACACTGAGTGTTTGACAAAAGGTCTCTTAAGGACTGTGGCATTTTTTCTCTCTTTGGGACAATGGTTGTTGGGGACCTAAAATACCTTGTGATTGGGGGTTTGCTGGTTGTCCTTTGAAGGCTGAAATAGTATAGAAAGAGCTACCACCGAGCTGGACTGTCACAGTTATCAAGATTGAACTGATTCTATGAGCTGGTTGTTGTTGCCTATTCAGCTCAAACTAAGCTCATCAAGTCCAGTACTTTGGAAAGCTTATTTAAATCCTAATTGGAGCCTTTACATGATGGATTTCTCAATCCTTGAAAACAAGAATGCTACTGAATATGGACAGACTTTGGGAACCCCAGCTGATTCTATGTTGGCTGTAACTACAGTTAAACTTGATGGGACCAACTACTTGGCTTGGTCACAATCAGTTAAAATCCATATTTGTAGCAGAGGAAAATGGGGTTTTATTTCTGGGAGCAAGAAAGCTCCTCCAGAGGATGATCCATCTTATGAGAGATGGGTGCAAGAAAACTACACAGTGATTGGGTGGCTTGTGAACTCAATGCAGCCACAGATTAGTCAGCAATATCTGTGGATGAACTCGGCTAAAGAAATCTGGGATAGTGTTGCAGAAACTTACTCCCAGAAGTTGAATGTTGCCAGAGCCTACAAACTGAGAAGTGATGTGAAGAATCTAAGGCAGGGGGAGAAGTCACTTGCAGCATACTTCTCAACCCTGAAATCTCTATGGCAAGAGATTGATTTGATAGAGGCTGTGACATGGGATACCTTTAAGGATGCTGAAACATACAGGAAATTGGTTGAAAGGAATAGGGTTTTTGAGTTCTTGACAGGGCTGAATTCTGAATATGACATCACAAAGCAAAACATTTTGTCCAAGGAAGATGTTTCATTGTCTCAAGCATATGCTTTGGTCAGTAGTGAAGAAAGTAGGAGGCAAGTGCAGGTTCAAGGAGTCAGTATCAATGATCATTTTGCAAATATGGGAATTAAACCCAAAGGGGTTATAGGAGCTCCCAGTGGCACAGGAAAGAAGGAGGTGGTGTGTGAATATTGTAGGAAACCGAAACACACCAAGGACAAGTGCTAGAAATTGCATCCCAGTCTTGTCCCTATCCGATTCTAGAAGAAGAATGATAGTAGAAAGACAGGAAGTGCACATGCAGCCACAAGTACAGATACAGAGGTTGAGTCTGCCAGTGCACAGTTGGCAGCCATGAAAGCTGAATATGAGAAGTTTGGAAAGATGATCAGCCAGCTTGAATGTGTAACTTCATCATCCAACCCTTCTGGAAGTCCAACCACCACCACATTTTCTTACTCAGGTATAAGGGGTTTGCTAACCATGCATCCACCTTAGGTAATCTCAAGACCCCTTGGATCATAGACTCAGGTGCTTCTGATCACATGACCAACCTTTCCACTTTGTTTGTTTCATATGATTTGCTTCCTGGTCGTGACAAAATCACCTTAGCTGATGGTTCTCTTGCCCCTATTTCTGTCAAGGGAACTGTCAAGCCTATAGACTCCTTACTCTTATCTTCCACTCTTCATGTACCTAAATTAAATACCAACTTATTATCTGTAAGTAGCTTGACCAAGTCATTGAATTGTTGTGTAACCTTTTTCCCTTCTCACTGTGTGTTTCAGGACCTGAAGTTTCGGAAGGTGATTGGGAGTGGCCATGAAGCGAATGGAATATACTTGCTCCACACCCCTAGCCAATGCTTTGATCATCCCAAGAATGTTGCTTTTGGTTCTACTTCTTCAGAGTCTGTCAGTCAAATTATGTTGAGTCGTTGTCGGTTGGGTCATTTACCCTTTTCTGCTTTAAGTCATTTACTTCCCAAACTGTTTAAGGGAGTCAGTGTGTCCAGTCTCAATTGTGAGTCATGTCAATTGTCAAAGCATTGTAGAAACAATTACCCTGTGAACAATAAAAGATGTTCTTTTCCTTTTCATATTGTGCACTCTGATGTGTGGGGGCCTTACCATTTATCCTCTATGGGGGGTTATAGATATTTTATCCTGTTTATTGATGACTTTTCTAGATTCACTTGGATATACTTAATGAAATCCTGGGATGAAGTCCCAAGACTTGTGAGGCAATTTCATGAGCTTGTTTTAACTCAATTTGATACCAAAATTAAGGTTTTCAGATCTGACAATGCAAAAGAGTATTTTGAGAAGAGTTTATCCTTGTATCTCTCTGACATGGGGGTTATTCACCAAAGCTCCTGTGTTAGAACCCCTGAACAAAATGGAGTTGCTGAGAGGAAAAATAGACATATTGTTGAAGTTGCAAGGAGCCTTTTGTTTGCCTCACTTGTTCCCACAAGATTTTGGGGTGATGCTGTACTTACTGCTACCTATCTCATAAACCGTATGCCATCCAGGGTTTTAGGGTTTAAATCCCCCTTCAATCTTCTTCATCCAGACAAGGGTCTCTTCCCAATTCCTCTTCGTGTGTTTGGCTGTACCTGTTATGTTCACATTCCAAGTGTGCAGAGACATAAGTTTGAACCAAAAGCCCACAAATGCATCTTCCTTGGTTACTCCCCCACACAAAAGGGTTATTGTTGTTTTGATCCAAAGACTGACACCCGGCATGTCTCTATGGATGTTACCTTTGATGAACTTTCTCCTTTTTATGGTTCATCTCAGGAAGGACATTGTCAACAGGGGGAGAGTCTGTCACAAGTTTTTGCTCTTCCTATTCTTGTCCCTGTTGAGTCCCTTGACAAGCCTGTATCCTCACCAAATGAATCAAAGGAGGATCAGCCACTTCATTCCTCTTGTCCTAGTGCCCCTATTTCTTTACCTCCTCGTCCTACCCTTAATCCCAAAGTGTATCAAAGGCAGAGATCTAGGAATGAGCAAGTAGTTTCCCTAACAGATGAGGCTCATACATTCCCAATCACAGATGAGATAACATGTACTGCTTCAGCCCCCTTGGAGTCATCCTTCCCAGATCTTGATGTCCCCATTGCTGTTAGGAAAGTAAAGCGGAAGTGCATTGCACACTGCATTTCCAAACACCTTTCTTATGACCTACTTTCTCCTTCATACTTTGCCTACCTCTCTTCAGTTGCTTCTAACCCCATTCCTAGGTCTGTATTAGAAGCTCTTGGGATTCCAGAATGGAGAGATGCCATGAAGACTGAAATGGATGCTCTACACGAAAATGGTACTTGGGAGGTGGTGGATTTGCCTGAAAGGAAGGATCCAGTTGGGTTTTTACCATTAAATACAGGGCTGATGGGACTATTGAGAGGTACAAGGCCAAACTTGTTGCAAAAGGCTACACACAGACATATGGGATTGATTACCTGGAGACTTTTGCCCCTGTTGCCAAGATGGCATCTGTGAGGGTTCTTTTATCTCTGGCAGCTCACTTTGATTGGCCTCTCTATCAGTTAGATGTAAAAAATGCATTTCTGAATGGTGACTTACATGAGGAGGTCTACATGTGTCTTTCTCCAAGAATGTATGGGAAAGATATGCAAGGAAAGGTATGTAAATTGAAGAAATCACTTTATGGCCTCATACAATCTCCTAGAGCCTGGTTTGAGAGATTTAGAGTTGCACTTGTTAAATTCGGCTATGTTCAGACACAGTCAGATCATACTCTTTTTGTGAAGAAAAGTGGATCTCTAGCAGTGTATCTCATTGTGTATGTTGATGACATTATAGAGACTAGTGATGATGCCTCAGGCATTCTGGCCCTTAAGTCTTTCCTCCGTACAGAATTTGAGATTAAGGATCTGGGGGAGTTGAGATACTTCCTTGGCATAGAAGTTGCTAGATCCAAGGATGGGATTCTTATTTCCCAGAGGAAATATGTCTTTGATTTGTTGTCTGAAACTGGAAAAATGGGTGCAAGACCTGCTGCAACTCCCATTGATATGCGTCACAAACTTTCAGCTTCGGATGGAACTTTGTTGGAAGACAAAGGGGTCTTTCAGAGACTTCTTGGGAAGCTTCTGTACTTGTGCATGACTAGGCCAAATATTGCGTATGCTGTCAGTTGCATTAGCCAATTCATGCATGCTCCTAGAGATACCCATATGGCAGCAGCAGAACGGATTTTGTGCTATCTGAAAGGCTCTCCAAGAAAAGGATTTCTATTTACCAAGCATGGTCATTTGAAACTTGAAGCCTATACTGATGCTGATTGGACTAGAAATATTGATGATAGAAGATCTACTTCAGGGTATTGTAGTCTGGTGGCTGGTAATGTTGTCTCTTGGAGGAGTAAGAAACAGTCAATTGTGGCCCGATCCTCAGCAGAAGCAGAGTATAGAGCCATGGCACATGGAGTCTCGGAATTGTTGTGGCTAAGGTCCTTGATGGAAGAACTTGGGATTGATCATGACAAACCCATGATGTTGTACTTTGATAATCAGGCTGCCATCAACATTGCTCACAACCCGGTACAACATGATAGAACCAAACATATTGAGGTTGATAGACACTTTATTCGAGAAAGAGTCTCCTCCGGTGAAGTGTGTCTTCCATTCATTACTTTTGAAGGACAATTGGCAGATTTCCTCACCAAGGGCATTTCCAAGGCAAGGCTTCAACATGACACTGGCAAGCTGGGCATGATTAACATCTATGCTCAGCTTGAGGGTGAGTGTAGAGGAGATGGGCCGAATGGCCCATAGACTGTCATTTCATGTTATGTTATGTTTCCCTCTGTAATGGGCCTTATTCTGGGCCCATACTCTGTAATTTTCTGTTTTTTGTATTTTCTTGCCCACTCAAGGGCCTCTCTGTAATATTTCAAAGATTAACTTCTTAATAAAATGTTTAGTGTTAGAGGGAGGTTATGTTCGAACCTCTTACTCTCTAACCCTCATTGCCGCCAACTCTCTCTCTCTTCTTCCTCTCTTGTTTGTTTATTTTCTGGTTTGCATCTAATCTCAAGCAGTTCCATACATCAAGATGACTGTTTTTCAACTGTTTTGTTTGCCAACAAAATTTCATAGGTATCTCTATTGCAGGTATGAGAAGGAGTTAATGCATCCAATTCAAAATCTTCTTGGGGGAGAGCTTGCTCGTGCTTTGCTTATTCAGGTATTGCACACTATTTTAAAGGACATTTGCTTATTATTTTAGCTTCATATTATGTGACAGTTGGTTTGTGTTTATACTATTGCAGATTCAGAAGTTAAAACTGGATATTGAGACGTGAGTTAAATAGCAGGCATCCAAACAATTTCATGCTTTGTTGTAAGCTTTCTAATTTCTTTATTTCCAAACAGGGCAATGCTTGAACTTGACCAGATTCTGAGGGCAAATGAAATCAATTTTGCAATTCTTGCTGCTTTACCAGCCTTCTTTCTCTCACTTATATTTCTCATGGTAGTGCGTGCATGGTTGAAACAGGTGAGGATACAATGAGGATCTTCAAGATGTCTCTTAATTAATCCATGATTAAATATATACTTGACAGAATTTATATGCATGTTAAATGTGTCTGTCCTTGTGTGGTTCAATAGTTGTTATAGACATGGCTTGCTGACTTGTGTTAATTGAGTTTGAGCTGAGTCAATTACTAAGATTGTTTAGACAGGTTCACGAGACTAGTTTTTTTCTTCATAAATGGTAGTACGATTGTATTAATATGAGGGAGAAGGTTGCTCATAAACATGTAGAAGTTAATGAGACTTTTGAGTCTATCATCCATTCTCTTCCCTTGTATTCAAACATTTGTAACCCCAAGTCAGACATCATTTGAGTCAGGATAGTGAGAGTAATTTAGTGCATTTCTTTTGTTTGGTTTGCTGTATTCTTAACTTTATTTTGTGGTTTATTGAATTAAAAAACATTGGATGCAATCTCAAGTCTCACCAAACCCAATTTCAATTAATATTTCAGAGAACAAACAACTGAACTTGACATTGCTTGCAGATGGGTAGATGTAACAGTAGACTATGAATTAAAAAACTCCTGAGCGATCGTCAAATGACTCCCACACTGTCTAGATAAAGGAAACTGGGTATCGAGTAAATCACCATTCTTGTGATCTCTTGTTAAATAAGAAAATTCTTACCTTCTGCATGACTCACTGCTGTTAAGATCCTTTGAAATTAATAAAATGACAATCCTATCAGTGCAAATTCTTTCATGAGATGTTAAGTTGGAACTGCATTAGGATGGAGGAGAGTTTCATCTGAGCAATAGGATGGAGAAGAACTCTCAAGATAGAAGCCAAGATCATTGTGATAGAAGAATAAACCAGCAATAATCTGATTAATTTAATCAAAGAGAAGGAATACAAGTGAAGAGAGAAGAGAAATCAGAGTTGGGAGAGAGAAAAACGGTGATGGAGAATAGAAAGTCAAACCTCTCTCCAGTCCCCTAATTAGATTAATTAATCTCTGTTAACTGAAGTGTAAATTACATATATCCTCCTTTGCTGATGGCAAGAACTTCTCAAACTAAGTCACCATAATCGGCAGTTTCTCCTTGACGTCCTTGATATTTCTGGTCACCTTGTGCAGTTCAACCTCAATGCGTTATACTTTTTCGTCCACAGATGCAGATCTTGTATTCGGCATTGCAGATTGAGAGCTCTGATACCAATTGATAAGATTGGGCTTGTTTGAGGGAGTTCTTCCTCCTGAAATAATTATACAGAGAGAAGTGAAAAAGTTTGGAGGGAAAAGGAAGAAAACTGGAGGCAAACTCAGATCTGTCTTTGTTCTTCCCATCATGTATTATTTATACACTTGGTGACAACTCCAAGCTGTAATAGACGCTGTTGTGGCTTTCAAGAGTAGACATATCTGAGTGTAGAAAAGAAACTTGTGGTCTTCTTGTAGCTAGCCTGCTGGGTCTGTGTATGGGCTGCACTTCCCCTGACACCCTGGGCCTTGGCTGGAGGCTTATCGCTGGGCTGTCTTATCAGTCACCCACACCGGATGATAATATAAATATACAAACAACCCATATATATTGAATTAATGCACTTCTTGCACATATTAATGGATCAAACAACTTTTATTTGTTCATATTGATTTGATCAGGTATTTGATATGGTTTATCACATTTTTTACCAAGCCATTTTGTTTTCTGAAGTTCTACATGTCTGAAAGAATTAAAAGAAGTATATTTTACCCTCTAATACAGTTGGAAATCTTTCAAATTGACTTGCTGATAAAATTATTCAGTGTATTTGGCAAGTTTCTGTCATGCATTCTTTTATTAAATCTTATTTTTAATCAGGACACTAGGGCTGAAGGCCGAGGAAGGATTGCTCGGCTCCAAAGGAGGCTACTTATTGTGGAGGTTGAGAAGAGAATTATGCAGTTCCAAACATGTGTAGATCAAGGACTGGTATAAGTTTCATTCCCCAAGTGCTGTTTCTTTATGAAGTTTCTCTTATTTTCTTCTTGTGTGACCACTCTGGCTTTTAAAATAATACTGTGTGCAACCATATTTAATAGTGGATGCAACCATATTTACTCTAGGAATGCCTATCTCATGGAAGGTAGATGTTTCAACTAGATCAACTCACATGTGGTGTGGGCCATTGCTCTATACTCTGCCTCAACACTACTAGCAACCACACTCTGCTTCTTACTTTTCCAAGTGATTAGATTGCCACACAAAAAGGTGTAGTAGCTTGTAGTAGACCTCATGCCACACAAAAAGGCTAGTTCTCCCCTTTCTTGTTTAGTAATCCCTGGGCTAGAGTACCTTTCAGATATGTCAACACTTTTACAACACCTTCCTACTGAATGATTGTGGGGTTCTGATTCATCAAAAAAAATAAAAAAATGATTGTGGGGTTCTGCATGAACTGGCTCAGAACCCCTACACTAAAGGAGATGTCAGGACATATGATTGTGAGATAAATCAGTTTACCAACTAATTTCCTATACCTTATAGGATCACTGAATGGCTCCCCTTGATTATTAATCATCGCATTAAGATCCATAGCGGTCTCAACTGGTTTAGCCCTTGGTAGACCCGTCCAATAAATCCAAGACATACTTTCGTTGTGACAAGGAGATTCCCCACTTAGAGCGAACTACTTCAATATCCAAAAAATACTTCAAGTAATGACTATGTCATTAGTTGTTGTTGCAAAAACTGTTTTAGATCACTAATCCCACCAACATCAGTACTAGTAATGACTATGTCATCAACATACACTGCCAAGATGATCTTCCTAGATGTTGTATCCCTACTCAAAACTGAACGATCAACTCCACTTTGCTTGAGACCAAACTCCTACACAACACTATTGAACCTACCAAACCATGCTTGTGGTGATTTAATCCATAAATGGCCTTGTGCAACCTACACACCTTTCCAACCTCCCCCTGGATAACATACCCTAGAGGTTGCTCCATGTACACCTCTTCCTGAAGGTCACCATTAAGAAAAGCATTCTTGACATTGAATTGGTAAAAGGGCCGGTAACAATGGATAGCTAGAGAAATAATAACTTGTATAGAGGAAAATTAAGCCATTGGGGAGGTCTTAGAGTACTCAATATTGTAAGTTTGTGTATAGCCTTTGACCACCAGCCGTGCTTTAAGTTGCTTAATGCTACCATCTTGTTTGTGCTTGATGGTACACATCCATCAACATCAAATTGCCTACTTCCCAAGAGGTAAGGAGGTAAGGTCCCATGTAGGGGTGGAAATGAGTTGAGCTTTTCATGAGCTATTTGAGCTCGGCTCGTGAAAAGCTTGATTTGGCTCGGCCTAAATTGAGCTCTGAGTCGAGCTCGAGCCCAATATATAGGTTCGTTTACTAATCGAGTTGAGCTCAAGCCTTATAGAGCTCAACTCATGAGCCAAATCGAGCTTATATATATAAACATACATAAATTAATAAATAATTTTTATATGTATAATAATGCTTTTATTTTTTATATGTATGATAATAAATAATATTTTTTTGAAATTCTTAAATATTAATATGTAAAATTATATATATATATATATATAATTTTTATTTTTTTATAAGAAGCTTGGCTCATGTTCGAGCTCGAGCCTGATGGATTTTTGGCTAGTTGAGCTCGAATAGTTGTATATTTGGCTTGGCTCGACCCTAATCCACCCCTAGTCCCATGTATGGTTAGACTGAAGAGCTTGAAATTTGTCATCCATTTCCAAATCAGATGAGGAAAAAGGTTCCTAAATAGACCTAGGAACAAAAACAAAAGATAGAAGAGACAAATTTTTGTTGGGCAGGGGATTAAATGAACAAGGGAGCAATAGTGGGAAATGGGATGGTTCGTACAAGAGGGGGACAAAAACACTAGGTTTTTCCACTCTCTAGCAGAAGGCAGGAGAAGGAAGAACCTGATCTCCAAATTGGTAGTAGATGGAGTTGAGCTAGTGCATCAAGAGGAGATTATCGGGGCTTGTGTGGAGCACTTCAAATCTATCCTAAGAAGGCCTGTGTGTAGAAGGGTGTGGGTAGAAGGATTGGATTGGCCAGATGTAGGGGTGGAGAACAGGAGAAGGTTGGAGAGAAGCTTTAGTTTAGAAGAGATCAAGGAGGCTGTATTTTCTATGGATAGAACAAAAGCCCCAGGGCTGGATGGGTTCACAATGGCTTTTTATCAGGACTGTTGGGACATTTTGAAAGATGATCTTTTGCAGGTATTTGAGGAGTTTTACAGGAGAGGAATTGTCAATCTGGGTGTGAACTCCACATTTATAGCCTTAATTCCAAAAAAGAAAGATGCTTCCCACCCGAAGGATTTTAGGCCAATTAGCTTGGTTAATAGCTTGTATAAGATCATTGCAAAAGTGATGTCTTTGAGGCTGAAGAAGGTTTTGCCAGATATCATTGCACACTACCAAGGAGCTTTTGTGAATGGAAGACAAATTATTGATAAGATTTTAATTGCTAATGAGAGTGTGGAGAACTTTAAGAGGGATAAGAAGAAGGGAGTGGTTTGTAAGTTGGACTTGGAAAAGGCTTATGACTTGGTGGACTGGGAATTTTTGAGTAAATTTTTGACTAAATTTGGGTTCGGGGCTAGATGGTGTAAGTGGATCATGGGTTGTGTCCGGAATTGTCATTACTCAGTGTTAGTGGATGGGACAGTGGTAGACTTCTTTCCAGCCAGTAGGGGTATAAGACAAGGAGACCCTCTTTCTCCTTTCTTGTTCATTCTAATTGCAGAGGTTTTGGGGAAATTGATTCACAGAGCAGATTCTAGGGGGCTCATTAGAGGCTGGAGAGTTGGGAGGGCGGAAACCCCTCTTACTCACTTGCAGTTTGCTGACGACACGATTCTGTTTTGTGAAGGCGGTAATGTGAGCTTTATTAGGAATTTGAAGTCGGTGATACAACTGTTTGAACAAATATCCAACTTGAAAGTTAACCTTGGGAAAGTTGTGTTGTGGGGGTGAATTTGGAGGAGGGAGAGATTAGGGAGAGTGTTGAAGTGTTGGGGTGTGAAGTCTCGGGTTGGCCTTTGAACTACTTAGGGTTGCCTTTAGGGGTTAATCCCATGAGAGAGAGCTTTTGGAACCCAGTGGTGGAAAGGTTCGAAAAAAGACTGGTGTCATGGAAAAAGAAGTACCTCTCTCTTGGTGGGAGAATTACTCTTATTAAGGCCACGCTTGCTAATTTACCTATTTTTTTCTTTTCGGTGTTTAAAATCCCAGTGAAGGTTGCTATTAGATTGGAGAAGTTAATGAGAGATTTCCTGTGGGAACCGGGAGAGGAAAAGAGGGATCATAGAGTGAGCTGGGAGATAGTTTGTAGGAGTAAGACATGTGGTGGCTTGGGGCTTGGTAATATTAGGAGAAGGAATATGACTCTATTGGGAAAGTGGTTGTGGAGATTCCCCTTGGAGAAGGAGAAGCTTTGGGCTAGAATAGTGGCAAGTATTCATGGGCTGGAGCATAATGGATGGGACGTTGGAATTAGAGCTAGGACCACAGGCAATTCTCCTTGGATAGCCATTCATGACCTACTACCTGTTTTCTCCCCTAATATCAGGTATGATTTGAATTCCGGTAACTCCATAAAATTTTGGGAACAAACCTGGGTGGGGAGTGCCCCTCTAAAGGATCAGTTTCCTTCTTTGTTTGCTCTTTCTGATTTGAAAAATGAGCCAATCTCGTCTTTTACCACCCTGTCCTCTTCCATTTATGGGATTGGGTGGAACTTGGGTCTAAGAAGGGATTTGAGGGACTTAGACTTTGACATTATTTTGAGCCTTATTGCAATTCTTGATAACATTGTCTTAGACCCCACTAGGGCAGATTTTAGAATTTGGACACCTTCTCCCAATGGCATTTTTACTTGTGCTTCTTTTTTCAAAGTCTTAAGTCAGTCCACCAGTCCTACCTTCCCTCCTTTTCCTGTTGATGAGGTTTGGTGCAGAGCAATACCTCCTAGGGTTGGTAGTTTTTGTTGGGAAGCCTATCTGGAAAGAATCAACACTGGTGATTTACTCCAAAAGAAGAGACCCAATACTTGTTTGTCACCTCAGTGGTGTTCTTTGTAAAGCGGATGGGGAGACTGGTTTTCACCTACTGGTGTCTTGCCATTTTGTGAGGTCAATTTGGGAATGGGCTTTGTCCCTATTTGGTTGTAGTTGGAACCCCCCTTCAGACTTGCAAGGCCTTTTTTCCCCTTCTTTTTTCAGGTGGCGGATAAAATGGGGAAGGACAATGTGGAGAGGACTAAGGGCTGCAGTATGTTGGACACTTTGGGAAGAAAGAAACTCCAGGATATTCTCAGAAGCTCAAAGTGGAGCAGAAGATCTGAGGGCTATCATTCATATTAGGGTGGTACAGTGGCTGAAATTTTTGGAACTTTTCACAGATTACACTGTGGATGACATGTTGAGGAAGTGGGGTGAAATTGCAAGTTGCACACAAACTAAGTCAGTAATGAGTGTGGCTTGGACCCCTTCCACCTAGTGGATTCGTGAAACTAAACTTTGATGGGTGTAGCAGGGGAAATCCGGGACAATCGGGGATTGGGGGTGTTTTTAGGGATGAAAATGGGGTCATTTCTGCCATGTTCTCAGGCCCAATTGGAATGGGTGACTCCCTTAGAGCTGAGATCTTTGCAGTTATGGAAGGAGTCCGAAAAGGTAATGAGTTGAACATCAGGGAACTCTTAATTGAAGGGGATTCAGAGGTGGTGATAGGGTGGCTGATTAAAGATCACAATGGCTTATGGAAGTACAATAATGAGAGGAGGAAATTCAAGTGGCCGGTGCGGGAGATGGAAGTTAAGATACGTTGGGTTAAAAGATCGGCTAATTCCCTAGCTGATAGTTTAGCTAAACAAGGGGCAGAAAGGGATTCACTTTTTTGGGCCAAGCTGTAACTTTAGTGTGTTTTCTTTCTTTTTCCTTTTCTTGAGGTTCTTTGTTGCTCTTGGAAGATAAGCGTGTTTGTCTTCCTATTGTAAATCTTCTATTGATGAATTAATGAAAGTGTTATTGATAAAAAAAAAAAATGGGAAGATCAAGTTCTAACTGAGGAGGATCAATCGTTGATTTAGATGCTAATGGAATAAAACATCACTTGAGTGGGGATAGGCTCCTCGCGAGTGGGGAGAGGAATAAAATATCACTTGAGTTAGACATGAGAGGGTTCATGTCCAGAGAAATAAGGAAGACTTTTATAGAAGGTGACATTAGGAATGACAAAAGGACTTACGAAGGACTGATCATTACATTTGTAACTTTTTGAGTGCTAGAGTAGCTAAGAAAGACACATTGGATTACTCGGTAATTAAGTTTATCATGTTTAGGGCCTAGTCAGTGGACAAAACAAACACATCCGAAGACACGGGGAAGAAGAGGGAAGGCAGATCTAGAAGGGAACATGATAGAGAAGGGAGAATCACTAGAAAGGATAGATGCAGGCATGTGATTGATCAAGAATAGCATCACTCTTGCAGATTTTGGGAATAGACATTTGAAGTAATAAAGCATGAGCTGTCTCTATAATATGTCAATTCTTTCGTTCAACTACCCCATTTTGTTGAGTGTGGGAATAGGAAGATTGATGTAAAATTCCTGAAGTATCAAAATAAGTTTGAAAGGAACTATGAAAATACTCCTCTGCATCAACAGAACAGAAGACTTTGCTGCATATACAACAAACTGATTTTGGACTTCAACAAGAAAAGAGAGGAAAAGAGAAAATAATTCTGAACATTCTTTCATTGAATATATCCATGTCATTTGTGAATGATATTAATAAATGTTACAAAATATCAAAAGCCATCTGAGTGAACAAGATCAAAAGGAATCATGACTCTGTTATCTTTTCTGGGAACAAAAGTGACTCTATGATGCTTGTTGAGCTGACATGATCCACAATCCAACTGAGACACTTACTCCAAAATGGGAACTAATTTCTTAAAAACACAAAGCGAATGATGTCCGTAACGATGTTACCACAGGTGAGGAGTAAGGGATGAGTGTAGAGCTCTTAGTGGACCATTGACATCTAGGTAGTGCAATTCTCCAACTTCACGACCTCTATCAATCATCTTCCTCGTCGTAAGATCCTGAAAACCATAATAGGAGGGAAAGAAAGTAACTAAACAATTTAACGATTTAGTGATTTTACTTATAGATAAGAGAAAAAGGGAAACTTATGGAATATAAAAATAGAGTTGAGACTAATATCAAAACCAAGGGAAACATTACCAGTACCATTAATAGAAATTCCATTAGCTAAGGTGTTTGTTTGTGTAGTGGAAGGTGGAGAGGAAGACTCAAAAAGATTTGAAGATCCAGTCATATGATTTGAAGCTCCGAAATTAATTACCCAGGGTGAATGTTTAGAACTAGAAGCTAAACAAAATGTACCTGATTGAGCAAGGGTAATTGTGGTCTTAGAGGACAAAGTAGAAGTCTGGTGTCTCTCATATTCCTCACGGGTGATAGAGACCAACTCATTACTCTTACCAACTCTTGTAGTGGGTAGCTCGTCATTAGAATCTTTAATACTAGTGTCATCCTTGACTACAATATGATTGGCATAGCAGTCATGACCACGAAGTGAGCACTCTCTGGCAATGCCAAAACCACCGTTATTTCTGCCACCACCTCTTCCTTCCCCACTTTCACCATGACCACCTCTAAAACCATGGCTGGCACCTCTAACTGCACTTCTTCCCCTAACATCTCTACCACCATCACCGGTAGTAGAATGATCACTCTGGGGTTGGGATGTCCTTTGGATACGAGAAAACACCTCAGAAAGGGAAGGAATCTGGCAACGTGTAAATGTTCTCTTTGTGTTTTGTTGTACTTCCATATCAGTAGAGAGAGGCTAGTAGACATTCAGCTCATTTTGTAGACTTTTCAAGGTAGCATAATACTCTTCTACACTCTATCACCCTGTTGAAGAGAGAAAAAAATCCTGATATAGTTGGTAGATCCTTGTCATATTATCCTGTCTTGAATACAACTGTCGGGCTTTCTCCCGAAGTTCCTTAGCAGTGTCCAAAAACATGAGATTAATACTGATGTTGTTGTTGATACTATTCCATAATGAGGTCATAATCTGAGCATTTTCTTGCACCCATTCATTGTAACCTTCAGAACCACACTTAGGCTGATATTCTTTAATATGTTTCACAGATTTAGCCCATGTACATAATTAGTACCACTGAGCTTACTAGTAGTTAACTGGGTGTTTATAAGGTCTGATTGCACTACTATAGTAGACTTGGAGCTACTATTGGAAGCGGCTATAGGTAAGATAAGACACCAAAGAGTGAGGGAGATAGTTACAAACATCAATGAAAGATGAATAACTCATAGAACAACTTTAAGCCCAAAAAGAGTGATTGCAGTATCTTGCTACAGTAGTTTACAGCCCTAAAAACTGAATCTGGATAGCAGGCCACACAAGAACTTGTAGTCTACCAAATACTCCATACACCATAGGAAGAATGTTCCCACACCACATCGCACCAAATTACACACCACAATCTGTCATTGAACTGCTGCACCTAGTACATATACGCATCTTCATGTTTAGGGCTGTGACAAGGTGAAGGCTTTGCGCACCACCAGAAACACTTCAAACAGACCAACCTGAGGCATTAAAGCCTTTTTTATAAGGGGCGACCAGGCTTTTTAAGTCCCTTTTAACTGTTTGTATTAAAAAAAGTGAGTTATTGACTTCTAGGGTGCAAAAAAAAGGGTGTGAACAGTAATAGTCAAATTCACTGCTCCGATACCTTATGTAAACTTGAGAATATATGGTTTGGAAAGAAAAGAAAAAGTAGAGGTAAAAGGTAGGAAAAGGTTCTTGATACAGTAGAGAAGAAGGAGAAAAAAAGAAGAGGAGAAAAGGGTTTCCAAGGAAGAAGATTTGAACCAGTCTCTCCCCCTTGTTGACCTAAACTTTTATTTTATTAGAAATAGATGTGCAAATTACAGAATTACTCCTGTTAAGTGGTTCTTAAGAAGGAACTTACCAAACCATATTCAAAAGAGAAAAATGCCCCTTACGGGCATACATTTCAACACAATCCACATGAATTATTAGCCAATTCAAAATGAGTAGGCTAATGTGAGCATAGATTCTTCTATTATATTTTCTTATTGTATTTTACATTTTTCAAAAAGCCATAAGAAAATCTAATGGTGATAATCATGTGTAAAGAGTGGTTCTCAAGAAAAGAAAATCAAATAAAGCTGCAGTCCTTTTGGTTATTGATACATGTCAAACATTATTTTCATGCCTGTCAGCTCAACTCAATAGGGCTTTATCCCAACTGCATGAGTTATGTTTCGTCATTTCACTGTATTAAGGGTCATTTCCATTGCTAAATTCTGAGCCTTAAATCATTTCTCACTACCTCAGGTCCTCGACCTTTGTTATTTTTGCTCCTCTCCTAGATATCCTTGACCTTCAAGTTGAATCATATCACTTCTTAGTTCTTACTGGTGCAGTACGTGGTCTTTTCTGGACATGCCTAATTTGGTTTACTTGCTGTTTTTTGATCACCTATTAATTCTATTACTGAATCCCCACAAATATGTTTATTTCTAATCATTGCTTTCCTGCTTATCTATCTCAACATCCACATCTCTGCTATACTCATCTTTATTGACATATTGCTTGGCTGTCCAACAGTTAGGCCTTATATCCGTCTTCTAAAAATTTTGCTTTTCACCTACTTCTGGGGTTCACTTGATCAAATGTTTACTTTAACTATGGGCAAAAGTCATCATGAGTATTCATGAGCTCTTGGATAATGGATGGGATGCAAGAGCATTGGCAAGGGCAAACCAAGCATCTCATTGGAAGGCCATCAATAAAATCTTACCTCTTTTTCCTTCCTTTTATTAGATATAATCTTTGCAGTCGCAATGGTATTAAGTTCTGGGAACACACATGGTTGAGATCTTCTCCTTTGAAAGAACAATTCCCCTCTTTATGCCCTAACTTGCTTCAAAAATGAACCTATCTCCAAGTTCCTTGTTTCTTCAAATTCTAGCAATGGTGTAAGTTAGGATTTAGGATTCAGGAGGGCTATAAGAGATTCTAAGCTTCAAAATTTGATGAGCTTGATCCAATTGTTGGAGGAAGTATTCCTTGTGCTCCATTCTTTAGAGCTCTTTCCCAGTCCTCCATTAGTCCTTTGCTCACTTTCCCAACTAAGGAGATTTGATGCAAGCCTATCCTATTAGCAGTGGTGCATTTTGTTGGGAAGCTATCCACAAAAAGTTTAATATTTGTGATTTGCTTCAAAGAAAGCACAAAAATTGGAGCTTATCCCCACACTGGTGTCTTATGCAAAGCTAACGGTGAGTCTGGTTACCACTTATTCATTTCTTGTAATTTTACTGTATCTATTTGGGAATGGTTCATCCAAGGCTGAAAATATCGATACAGGGTGATATGCCAGTAAGGGCGTATCGGCCTGTATCAGTACTGTTTTTTTTGTTATTTTTTTATTTTTTTCAAATCTGGTTCAGAGGGGCCGGTCTACCCCCTGAACCACTCGCCTACCTGAAACACCCCCTGTAGGGGCGTATCGGGAAGGCTTCGATACGATATGTATTGGCCGATACGGTTCGATATGTGATGATATTTTGAACATTGGGTTCATCTCTTTGTTTGGATGTAGGTCGAGTCCCCTGGTTGATTGCAAAGCCTATTTGCTCCAACTTCCTTCCTGGGGCCAAATAAGAGGGGAAGATTTTTGTGGACTTGTGGAGATGCACTAGAGCAGAAATATTATGGATGATATGGGAAGAAAGGAATTCAAGAATTTTCATGGAAAAGGAAAGAAGCAAGGAAGGCTTGATTGAAATAATAATGTTCAGGGTTGCCCATTGGATAAAGTCTTTAGACATATTCTCTAGTGTTACTACATATGACATCCTTAGAAATTGGAAGGAAGTGGCAGTTTCTACTCCAAACAAGATTGGTGCTATTCATGTTTGGTCTCCACCAACACTGGGGTTTATCAAGCTCAATTTTGTTGGTAGCAGCATGGGAAATCCAGGACTATCAGGAATTTTGTTGGTAGCAGCAGAGATGAGGTTTTGGCAATGATGGGAGTGCAAAGGGAAAGGACTTCGAATGTGAGGAAATTAATAGTGGAAGGGGACTCACAATTGGTGGTAAACTGGCTTCAAAGTGAGGAAATGAAGATATGGATCTAAAAAAAAAAAAATTCAGGTGGTTAACAAGGGGCATGGAAATCTCCTTCAATTGGTGCAAGTGTAATGCTAACTCCTTTGCAGATACATTGGCCAAACAAGGGGTGGGACGACAAGATCTATTCTAGGCACAATTGTAAGGAAGGGGTGCTGTCAATGGGAGAGATAAGCTCTTTTATCTCTCACTATCATTACCTGTACCGTACCATTTTCCTAATCTTAATGAAAGTTTACAGTTATTGATCCAAAAAGAATCAGCCTTAGCCCCAACTATTTTAGGTTAGCTACATGAATCATGTCCTGCCATTGTGATGTATCAGGAGTAGGGGTGCCAATTGGACCAGATTTGGTGCAATCCAATATGAATCCATTACAGATGGACTAGGTCCAATCCAACCCAATGAATACTTTGGACCAATTTGGACGGTCAAGTTCAATGTTTGGACGGTCCTATCTGTTCAAATTGATTATAATTTAGATTGGTTCCAACCCAAAACCGGTCCATTGACACCTGTATGCATATCTTCTATCAATGGACTGGATAATGGGTCAAATATTCAATCTGACCCAATGCAATATAAATCCATTACAGATGGACCAGGTCCAATCCAATTCAATAAATACTTTGGTTCAATTTAGACTGGTCCAGTTCAATGTCCTATTGGTCCGTCCAATGCATCCAAATTGATTTTGATTTGGATGGGTCAAACCCAAAATCGGTCCATTGACACCCCTAATCAGGAGCAATGTTTTTTTGTCAATTTGTCAAATTATAAGTCTTGATTTCTGTCAAATAATAAGTCTAACCGTGTACTCAGAAATTCCAGCAACTGCAATCAGTTTTATTGGAGACCTTACACTGATCAAATGAAGCGAGAATATGGTGATTGACTTCACCTTTTGTAAATATTGAGAGTTATAAGCACCTCAATTTCTGCCCAGAATTTGTCCATGCAAAGTTCTGCCTGCTCTTCCTATTGCTACTTTGAACTTTAGTATAGACTTTCTAAAGCCATCTACATCAGATTCCCATTTATTCAAATGAAATTTCTTTCTTCCACCCCTATCACCTATTCATCCCATAGAAAAGTCTTATTTTTTAAGACTTTGTTTGCTACATGTTATAAGAAAGTAGACTAAGATGGTTTGATCATGTGCATAGAAGACCATGAAAGAACGCATAAGAAGTGATTTATTGCAATTGAAGTGGCCAGAAGGGTTTGGGGTAGACCAAAACGGACATGGGTAGAAGTGGTAAGAAAGGATTTAAGTTCAATAATTTATGAGCCAACCCCATATAGTTGGGATAAAGCTTGGATGATGATGATGATATGCGCTGATGCTTTAATAATACAAGGATAGTAAATTAGCATACTTTAGATCTTTAGTATGCATGGTGCTGGATTTCTGGTCTGCCCTGAGATACACATGCATTTCTAACCGGTCAATATTTTTCCCACTTTCAATAACTGGTTGCCATCTTGAAAATGAAGAAGCCTTCACACCAATCTGAATACGTTAGTGAAAAGTTACCAGTCTTGCATCTAAGAGCCTATATATATGCTGCATATATATATAATCAAGTTGGTTTAATATCGCCAACACTTACAATCACACTTTTGGTAAGTTCATTTTAAGCCCTGACAACGCTTCTAAACACTTGAGGGTCTGACTTCTGATTCATCTCATTCTTAACATGTTTTGAGATTAATTGTTGGTCCTAATATTCATTGAAGATGCCAATGAAGCAGTCTGAACAAGGCATCAGAAGAGAGACTGTTATCAACTTGTGACTTTTGGCCAGTTGGTTCATGCATCATCTTTAGCTCTTTGATGCCAATATAAGCAGCAATAATGGTACACATATATAAGCTGATAATTGCCACCTTCAAATGAAGAGAGAAAAACTCCAGATTATGATTGGCACTCCTTGTATTAACTACACCCTAAGAAGAAAATAAAGAAAGGAACATGGGAAGGTGAATAGAACGATGAGAAAATAAAAGAGACATGGATCAGATTTTTCTCTAATACCATGTTGAATTAAGAAGTAAACTTGTAATTTGACTCATAACATAATGAAGTAGTGAAGATAGGCCAAGCGATAAGTTGCTCCGTTCTGTTCTGTACTAATGAATAAATAATAATGGGGTACCCTCCATTGTTTTAATTACTCTTAAATCTTAATGATAATTATGTACAGGAGTTCTCAGCCTTTGGATCCCTGTCAATTCCAGATCCATGCGAGGCTGAACAAATTCCATTAATGGGAATGATGCTATTTGGGCTGAAAAAAAATCCAAGTCTTTGGATTGTTTTTCCTTTTTTTTTACTAATCATCATCATTATCTTCATGTTATTCATGTTGTGGACTCATGCATGAATGCCTTTGTCTACACCCTTGCTCATCGCAAAGTCTTTCTTTTGTTATTACTCATTTCTTCTCGTCTTGATGAATAGTTTTGTAGGAAATCTTTGATATTCATAGATACCACTATTTTCATATGTTGCAGGAGGAAGATGCTCAATGCATGTTGGGATTGGTTTTATATAGTCTGGATCGCCTATACAAGGCTGTGGAGCGGCATGCAAAAGCAACAGGCGAATGGCTAAGGTTAGTAGTACTTTTTTGTTTCAGTTAGGCTTTTTGATTTTATCAGAACGGAAAATGAAAAAAGCAATATGTACCTAATGAATGAATGGTTTCTGCATATAGTTTGAGACAGGATATCATTGATTTGGCAAAGCCCGACTTGCAAACTGCATATAAACTCACAGTGACATCACGCATAGGACGAGTTTATGATTGCTTGCTTCCTTCATCAAAACTTCAGTAGCATCTTGTATTATTTCCCCTTATGTTTTCTTTGTTTTTGTGAGGCTAAAACTTGATTTTGGGAGAGCATTGAGTCATTTTTACCCTAATGAAAGGGCAAATTGCCCATTATCTTGGCATCTATTCTCTGTAGCAAAGATCACTTGTAGGTGGTTATCGGTGATAGGGAGAATTTGTTCAGAACATATCCAGCATCATCTCCTCTGGTTGAACTGTTGAAGCAGAAATGCTGGTGGTATGGAAGCCTACCTGTCAGAATGCCAGTCGCAGTTTGTAACTAAGCTATGCTGTGCTACTATAGATGTTTCTTGTGTCTGGAGCTATTTGTATATTCGCAGAATGGAAAGTGAATGAGCAATGATCAATTTCATTTCAATATAAAATTTTTATTATATTTATGCATAACGCTTTTCTGATAGTCTAAATCTACATCGATTAGTATTCCATTCTTCATTTATGGAGAATGATCAAGGATAGAGTTGTATCTGACTAGATATCTTTTCTCTAGGGTTTAGCGTATATAAATGCGGATCGGCTATTTTGGTCTGATACAACAAGGTTGAAAACCTTGTTTATTTATGTTGCCATATTTTCAACAAGGTTGACTGGATATATATGTTGAAAATATGGTTAAGAAAGGGTTTTAGCCTTTTAGGACACGATTTGAACAAGGTTGAAAATATGATAACATATCGGTGCATATCGTACAGTATATGGTTTATTTTAGGGCTATTCACGGGTTGGGTTGGATTGGTTTACTGAGGTTTTTTCAACCGATCCGACTTGGTCACATTACCTGAGATGGAAATCGAAACTGACCCAATGTTAAGCAAAATCGATCTGGTCGGGTTACCTGAGATGGAAACCGAAACCGATTCAGTGTTAGCAAAACCGACCTGGTCGGTTTGAGTTGGGTTGGGTCGGTTTGGGTCGGTTTCGGCTCTAAGTTCATCCATACCCCTCATGACCCATGTGCCTATGTGGTGCAAGTTTGTGTTGTCAGATATTTTAGTTTTTATGTAAAACTGAAATATCTTTATTTAATAGTTTTAAATATAAAATATATTTAAATTAAAACTGATATATATATTTAAATAGATTAGGCCAATTTAATTTAAAATCAAAATATATATTTAAATAGATTATATTTAAATAGTTAAGTAAGAACTAAGTCGGTTCGGTTTGGGTTGGTTTCGGCTTTCTTGTATGAAAACCGAAACCGACCCGAACCATCGGTTTATGAATTTGTACAATCCGAAACCGATCGGTGCTGATGAAAATCTGGCCGACTTGGGTTGGGTCGGTCCGGGTTGGTCGGTTTGGTCGGGTTGGGCCTTCTTATGAACAACCCTAGTTTATTTATTAATTTTTGGGATAAATAGACTGCACTCCACCTCAGATCCTGCCCGTGGATTTGGCATCGATTCACGGTGTTAGGATTCTCCCACCTGTACGGTGGAAATAAGATTTCTAAGAGTGGACAGAACGGTAAAAACCCCTTTATGTTTTTGAAACTGCTTTGACCACTGGTTTCCGGGTCAGTAGTTTGACCGTCTGAGTTGAATGATTCAGGCGGTTTGATGTATTGGTTGTTGGCTGTCAGCTGGAAAAGAAAAAGAGGAGATAGTGGTGGTTCAACGGCGATTATGATGGTTCACCACAGATCTGATCTCAGATCTCAGATCTCTCAATTTCTATCCAATTAACATTGTTTATTTATTTTTTCCTCTTTCAAATCAGCCCCCCACAATGTTCCACAGCACATCACCGCCGTGTATTGAGAATATCTCCCGATGATAATATTAAAAACGATGATGTTATCATTGGGAGATGTTTCCAATACATGGCGGAAATATGCTGTGCGACGTTCTAGGGGGCAATCTTGTGGGGGTCTGATTTGAACTCCCCATCTTCAACCATTCAAAAACCATGTCTTTTCTTAATGAACAGTTCCACAGGACAGAACTAGCTGGTTAAAGTTGAAGGTGGCGAAACCCATGGTTTTTAAAACCGACTCGGAGATCGAACCGGTCAGGGGTCTGGTTATCGGGTTGAACGATCTGACCGTTTGAACCAAATGGTCGGCCCGTTTTGACAAAAAAAATAAAAAAATAACAAATGGTCAAGACCGTTCGGACGGTTAATCACCTGGGTCAGCGATTTGCTGATCAAAATCAATGGTTTTGGGCAAATTACCGATTTTGGAGAAAACCGAAACTGGTCACCTGACCGGTTCCCGGTTTTTCCGGTCTGACCGTCCGGTCTGATCCGGTTTTGAAAACCATGGCGAAACCAACTGTAGATTTGTAGAAAGAGTACTGCTGCCCTAGCTTTCATTTCTCTCATGGAAAAAAAATCTATGAAATAAGTCATCAATTAACAAGAAAAATTGGAAAAAAAGTTCAAAGATCCACTGCACAAAAAAATCTCCTTTAACTGTTCTAGATATGAACCCAAAGACAAATAGCTTTCTCCATATGCTATTTTGCATTCTTTTATTGATGGATGGGCTTCCTTAATGATGAATGACCTTATCCAATTTGGGCTGAATTTCCTATTATACTTTTCTTGTCACAGATGTAGTACCATTTTAAGGACTTTATCGCCCTTAATTTGTCTCTGTAGCCTCTATCCATGTATCTCGACAAGGGTGTCTGACCTGTCATACATTTGTTGGTATATGCTCTCTGTATGATATTGCTTATCCATCGCATAAGCTACCCTTGCTGATACCATCTGTATTTTCGCTGGTAAGATTACCTCGTCGCCATAGACCAAATCATAGGTGTATTCTTCGTGGCTTTCCTTATGGGTGTTCGGTATTTACCCAAACTGTACTTAATGGCTTATCAACTAATCAACCTTGTCCTTTTGGTTTTCACTTATTATTTCACTCAGTATCCTAATGAATAATGATAGTTTTGTTAATAGCTTCTATTTGACCATTCCCCTGTGGGTAATAGGTGGTTGAATTGATTAATTGTGTTTCATAGAATCGTAAGAGGTCTCTAATTTCTTTGTTTTTGAGTGGCAATCTGTTGTTGGTTAATATCCTCATGGGTACTTTTAAAGTGGTAGATGACGTATTGTCTAAACAAATTTGTGATGCTGATTGCAACCAATTTTTTCAAAAGTATAACCTCTACCCATTTGGTGTTGCTATTCGTATAAAATTGTATCTTTGTAATGGGATGTGATTTTTCCAATTAAATTTATTCTCCATGTGTTAAAGGGCCAAGGGGTGATGATGGAATGCAACTCATGAGTGGGCTGATGAATCCTTTTGGCGTGGGGCCAAAATGATGGTTGTATTATTTTTCTACTAGGATTATTAGTTTTGTTTTATTATGTCTATAAAGAGCCCATTTTTTAATGGATCATTTATAACAAAACCCATAGGGGAGAAACAAATGTGTGGTGGTGGTGGTGATGGGTATAAGGGTTTAAGCTAAGGGTCATCATTTCAAAATAGAACCTAAAGCAAGGGTTTTATTGTTTATGTGAAGGAAAAGTTTTAGGATAAATTACACGGACCCCTGTAATATGGGGTTTGTGACAAAGAACCTTTGCATTTTTTTTTTGTGACAAAGACCCTTCTATACTTTGGCCGTTAGACAAAGATCCTCTCCATCAGTGTTCCGAAAATGATTCTATTTTTGCAGTTACCATATTTTATAATTTTTAAATTGCCCTTATGATAATCTTGTGAACAATTTTACCCACTTTCTTCTCTACTGTGTTGAAACATCTAGAGCTGCCACCCTTAAGTACATATCTTGGCCACTGTCCATGATGTATTCCTGGAGATCAAACAGATTGTTGATTCGCTGATCTAAAACACAACCGCTTCCACCTCTGATGAGTTTTGGTATTTGTGTTAAGTTGCAAAAGAATAATTTTTCCAGCATTTGACTTTGCATTCCTAAAGACTTATGCTTTGGTTTACAAATGCTCGAGAACTATCTGGCAGCTTCACCCCATCAATTTTAAGAACTCATCATCCTTCTGAGACACGAACTCGCTTTGGGCTTGAATCCCTTCACACTCACAGATGGGTGAAGCATTGCTGCTGCCAACACCATAAGACCTACAGAGTTAGAGAAGAGTCAGAGCCTCAGAGGAGATTGGAGCTTGGAGCGTGGAAAGATAGTTAACATGCTCCAGAGTAGATGGAGGGGAGTTTACATGGCAATGGAACACGTAGCTCTTTGTAAATTTCAAAATTTATAGAGTAAAGACTTTAATGGCAGTCTGGACTCCAAAGAAACTGCCCCCACACAGCCGGTAAGACTTTAATGGCAGTCATGGCAGCGATTTGCTACATTCTTTCATTCTATGGCATAACCGAGTGCTGGTCTTGGTAGCTTAACCTCAACCCATCGGGACGACTTGGCTAGATTTATGTTTCATCTTCAGACCCTGCTGAACTATTTATTCAATTGATTAGTTTAGGCTTTGAAAATTTTGGGTGGAACACTTTTGTTACCTAGAGGTTTCCAATGTTCATCAAATTTACGCTCTTCAAAGTTTGGGTTGAACGCCTTGGTTACCTAGAATTAGAATTTGGGTCGAATACTCTTATTTAGATTTCCGAATATAATAAGAGTGGAAAGCATATGCTCTGTTTCTCTCTCTCTCTCTGTCCCATTCATTGTTAACTATTTTTCTCCCATTAAAAGTGACTGGATCCTTTGGAGCATAATGTCGCGTGTGTTGTTTGGTGTATCATGTGTACCTAAACAATGCAATAGCATATTTTGCCGTAACCGAAGGTATTTTGTTCGGTTACGGCATTTCATGTGTGTCCTTTGGTGTTGAGTAATTTTGGAATGTGAGGGGAATTTGTAGATTGTTGTTTTCTTCACGAATTTTAGGACTGAAGCAAACGATGGGGTGGTTTCTTCACGGTTGTTATCTTAACCGGTGGCCACCATCGATGAGTAGTTTAAGAATTATTGGATGTGATTGATAATTTGAGAGAAAAAAAAAAGTTTTATTTTAAGAGGGAAAGGGTTTTCTCGAAATGAAAAGAAAATACAAAAAGTTTTGATGGGTATTTCAGTAATTTAACATATTACGTTATTTGACTTAATGACTAAGGGGTCTTTGTGTAACAGTCAAAGTACAGAAGGGTCTTTATCACCAAAAAAGTGCAGGAAAGTCTTTATCACAGATCCCATGATACAGAACAGGGAGGGAGTCCGTATAATTTACCCAAAGTTTTATACTCTTACCAATTACCACTGAAATCGATTGACAGTGGATTGCATCTGACAAATATGTGGCGGTATTGGTTCAACTAGAAGGAAAAATTCCTCCAATCCAAACGCAGACGATGTGTTGGCAGCTTGACAACAATACGCTACAGTGGCAAATGAAAAAAGGGGATACTGTTATGATGGGGGGGGGGGGGCTCTAAAGATATGTGAAAAGCTTCTACATGACCAAAGCTCTTTAGATCTCAAAAAAGAAACAAAAAAAAAAAGGATTAGCAATTGAATTCTTTTAAACGTCAAAAGGGTTTAGAAAAATTAATAATTAAGATAATTTATTTAGTAATTATTTAATTAATATAATAAAATTTATGAAAAATTTATACTGTCCAAAAGATATGATACCGAAAGGGCTTTAATCAATTAAACCATCATTTGGGAACAACTTTTGTACTTATAATCATGGTGAAATTAATAATTAAGATAATTTATTCAATGCATGGTTTGGGATATCATCATGTGGGGCGCATGTGAGGCACGCTGCTGTGTGGGGGGAGACTATGCCATCACCTTGTGGGGCAGGTATCACACCCACTAATTCCCTAATGGTGACATATAGGAAATGTTAAAAAAAGGGGATATTTTATATCCTGCCCGTGGATTGATGTTAAATTTATGGGCAGGGTGTGATTTATAGGGGGGCTTATTAATAGATTAGGAGGGGCTGCAAAAAAGAAAAAAAAAAATCTGAGAGAATTACAGTCCAAAATAAAAAAAAGGACATTATTAAAATTTGAAAGCTTAACAAAAAAATGGAGTGAAACATCAAACAACGAGATCAAATCAGCCCCCCACAACGTCCCACGGCTCTTCCCAACATGGTTTTTAAAACCGAACCGGTCAGGGGTCTGGCTACCAGTTTGAATAATTGGCCCGTTTTGACAAAAAAAATAATAAAAAAATAAAAAAAATTAAAAAATTGAAAAATTGTTAAAACCTTTTCAACAATTAACTGACAGGTTCAGTGGTTTGCTGATCAAAATCAACGATTTTAGAGAAAAACGAAACCAATCAGACGACTGATTCCTGGTTTTTCCAATCCGACCGTCTGATCCGGTTCGATTTTAAAAACCATGCTTCCCAATATACGTCGGGGAAGTGCCGTGGGACGTTGTGGGGGGCTGATTTGATCTTCCAAACAACAAACACAAAAGTGGCTGCTTTGGCCTCCAAGGAATGGGGTACCATACAGCAGACCCCGTTAGTGGGATATTAGGTTGATGCATGGTGACAGGGTACCATTTGGTCCCATTATCATTCACTACGCCTACAAACACAGTTCAACTTCCATTGGTTTTAATCCATGCCTCCTCAACAAAAAGGGGTGCTTTGTGACTAATTAATACATCCATGATTAATTCTGTTTGAAAATTGATTGCTTAAAAGCATTAAGTTCCGGTAAATGTGAAGATCTTTACGCACACCCATCTCATAATATATTGACTGCTACAACTTTTGTAGAAGTAATGTTTTCGAACCGCTGTTGATTGGGATGGTCGGACCATTCGGCCTGAGAACTATCTAAGTAATTGGTTATGTTTTATTCCAAACCTAGTCTCTAACTAAAAACCATTGAATTGGTCAATTATCCATTAATTTGGGTGATTGAACTATTGGATTTTAATCTCATAAGAGAATAAGTCCAATAGGTTTGATTGGTCAATTACATGAGAAATTGCACCTGCACACTTGATTGGAAAATTAACTTTTCTCTTACAAAACCCAGTTTTGAACTTGTTCCACATTAGAAAATTATAAGCTTTGTTTTCAGTATTTTAATAGGAGCTGATTTACACTCCTTAGAAATAGTAGAGGAGAGTATGAGGATTTGATATTGCGCAACGCGCATGCACGTGTGTGTGCGGCGCAATGAGGCGCACTTTGCTCGCACTTCAGTGCGATGCTGACCGTTGATCACCGTTGATGAGATCAACAGTCACCATTCGATCGGGTGTGATCAAGATGCACAATTCAAAGTTAACAGTTAATACCTCTTGAACAGTCACAATTTTTGAAATTGTGACTGTTCAATGTGCCTTCTTTGAACCAGCACCTACCTTTTCTTCATACCTCTTCATAAACTATTTAAGGAGCATAAATCAGACTTCAAAAAACATATTTTTGAAACCCACTTTCTCTCTCTCTCTCTCTCTCTCTCAGTCTGGTCTGCTACAGTCTCACAGAAGGTTTCTTCAGAGATTCTTCAACTTTGCTGGTTGCAGATTCTCGCCCAAGGCTCTGTTGTATCCTAGGAACGGATTTGCCTGTAACCCAACAGCAAACTCAGTGAAACTGAGTGGGGGCAAATAACGTTCTAAAGACAGTGTCTTCAGACGCACCTCAAAGCTTCTCCTCCAAAGTTATAGTGACCCCATTTCCCAGCATGAACTGTCAACCCACTTGACCTGTTTAATAGTTTTGGCCATTTTTCTAATTATTATTGTTTGATTTTTTATCAAAATAGACCATCCGTTCGAATCAGGCAGTTGAACTATCAACATAAAAACCAGTGGCTAGAACGGTTCTAGTTCTAGGTCGTTCTTTAAAACATTGTATAGAAGAAATGAAGTGAAGGTTATGTCTAGTCTCACGTATTCAGGGAGGCAAATTTTGATGCTGATTGCCTGGTTGTGTCCAGTCTTGGACGGGTGTAGATTGGGTTGGTCGTTTAGTTATATTTGTTTTTTGTAATTTTGGGGACGTCCATGTTTTCGAAAGAAATGTTATGATATGTATATTGTATATGATGTACCTTATCTTAGCCTAGCATAGCTCATAGTTAGTTAGAGAGTTAGTTTTTAGCTAATGAGTTGTCCATATTCTAGAATTATTCCCTGCATGAGCTGTTGCATGAGCTGGCAGGTTAGTTACAACAGTTTTTTGTATATAAGGATTTGTACAGTAGAAATATTCGATGAATGAGAATGAAGTTTCTTCTCATCTTCAACCTTTCTTATTTGGCTTGGTTTTAATCCAAGATTGTTCATGGTATCAAAGCTCTTGATCTGATATTGATTTCTTTTTTTCAAGTTTTTTTACTTACTAGTGGTAAAGAACGATGGAAGAGGAGCAAGGAATTACTCTTAGTCCTGCGGCTCGGGTCGCAAATACTACTGCTGGAGCTACAAGGGAGCTCTTATATGGCAACAATGGAGATCCACTTGTGTTGCAGAGTTCAGATCATCCATGAATGGTCCTGGTAACTGCTTTGTTAAATGGAAATAATTATCTTGCATGGAGCAAGTCGATGAAGATAGCTTTGGGTGCAAAGCTTAAACTGGGTTTTATAACAGGGGAATGTGTTAAACATGAAGAAGGAGCACCAGAATTAGCTCAGTGGAACAGAGTGAACTGCATGGTGACTTCATGGATACTTAATTTCATCTCTAAAAAAATTGTTGAAGCCTTCTTATACACCACAACAGCAAAGGAACTCTGGGAAGTAATCGAAGAGAGATTTGGAGAATCAAATGAGCCATTACTCTATTAGATTCAAAGGGAAATCAGCACAATCTCTCAAGGTACTATGTCTATCATGAAATATTATACTAAGTTACATAAGTTATGGGATGAATTAGCATGCCTTATGCCCTTTCCTATATGCACTTGTGGAGCTGCAAGATCTGTTTCTAATATTAATGGTTTTAATAAACTGATGCAATTCTTAATGGGTTTAAACGATACCTATGATAATATCAGAAATCAGATTTTAGTTATGGATCCACTTCTTTCTATTAACAAAGCTTATTCAATGGTCTTACGTGTTGAAAAACAAAGGGAAGTTCATGGTTCTTACAATGACAATATTGAATCAAATGCTTTGTTGGCTAAAACTCAATTCTACAAGAAAGAAGGGATGGAATCTATTAAGAAAGAAGAGGGCAGTGGGAGAGGGAACAGTAAAAGAGTAGACAAGGCCAATAAGCATTGCAGTCACTATAACATGAATGGTCATGTTAAGGAAACTTGTTTTAAATTACATGGCTACTCGGATTGGTATAAGGATTTGAAAGGAGGGAAAGGGTCAGGTAGAAATGTGGCTAACATGGTGGATACTCCACTGGATATTGAGGATGACAATGAGGACAAAAAATCAAACAGAGTTCTATTGCTAATCTGGTACAACAAGAACTGATGAAATTACTGAAAGGCAAAATGACAATAGAAAGTGGAGTACATGTCAATTTTGCTCATCTCAATGATTTTGCAGGTAACACTTTTTCTTATGAATTTTCCTTGGCTTCTGCTTTTAATGCTAACTTACTATTGAAATCTAGAACCTGGATTATAGACACAGGTGCTTCAAACCACATGTGCACTGATATCAAATTGATTGAAAACCCCAAACCAGTAAAACAAATCATATATGTTTACTTACCAAATGGGATCATTCAATTTGTTAAACATATTGGAAATGTGCCTTTGAATTCCAGATTGAACTTAACAGAAGTTTTACATATTCCAACCTTCAAGTTCAACTTGCTACAAGCTTGCTAAATCAACAAATATCAAATTCATTTTTAAGCCTAACCAATGTATATTGCAGGACCAATGGACTGAAAAGATCTTGGCTGTGGGCAAGCTAGTAGGAAACCTATATATTCTAGACAAGTTTTGTTTTGATAATTTTGAAGATCATTGTAAATCAAAGGCAATTTCTATTTTGCAGACTGAAACTAAGATTCCTAAACATGATGTATTTGACAATTCTGGTTCTTTATTTGCTAATACATCATCTTGTTTACCTTTATCTCTCTGGCACAAAAGGCTTGGGCATGCATCAGTTGTTGCTTTAAAACATCTAGATCAGTGTAAGAAAACCATGAATCATCCTTTACCTGTGTGTGATATTTGCTACAAATCAAAACAACATAGACTTCCTTTTAATCTTAGCAGTATTCACACATCAACACCCTTTGATTTAATACACTTGGATTTATGGGGACCTTACAGACAACCTTCCTTATCTAGTGCACACTATGTGCTAACAATTGTAGATGATTTCAGCAGGGCAACATGGACCTATTTACTGCCAAATAAAATGCACACACTCATTGTTTTTATTAATTTTCATACTTTGATTACCACTCAATTTGAGAAAAGAATAAAATCTGTAAGGACAGACAATGGCACAAAATTTGTCAACAAAGAATTTCAAAAGGTTTTACTTGATAATGGGATTTTGCATAAAAAGAGTTGTGCATATACACCCCAACAGAATGGGATAGTAGAAAGAAAGCACAAACATTTACTTCAAGTGGCACACTCTTTGATGTTTCAATCAAAAGAGTTGTGCATATTCAAGTGGCACACTCTTTGATGGAAAACACCTTTTGAGATTTTACATAACAAGAAACCGGATTACAAACATTTAAAAGTGTTTGGATGTTTGTATTATGTAGCAAATACTTCTTCTCATAAGGATAAGTTTGAAAGAAGGAGTTTCAAATGTATTTTTATTGGCTACAGTCAAGGTCAAAAGGCTTTTCAAGCATATGATGTTGAATCACATAAAGTCTATGTTATTAGGGACATTGTCTTTCATGAATCGATATTCCCTTTTAGCAAGTCTTTAGAACACACTGATGCATTACCCCTTCCAATTGTGACAGAAACAGATGATATACTTAATACTCCTCAGCTTGATCAACCCATAGAACCAGAAATTCAACTAAATGATCTCACTCCTGAAATTTCAGAACAAAATGATATTGAGCCAATTCCACCTTCTCCTATTGCACCTGATCAAAGCCCTACCCAATCAACCTTGGTTCCTAGGCGTAGCACTAGGCCTAAACAGAAACCAATTTGTCTTAATGACTTTGTAACAAATATGGCTACTGCTAGCACATTGCCTACTGCCAGAATTTTTGATTAGTTTCAAAGGTCTCAGATATCACACGACCGTGCCCAATATTCACCTCCAACTTTTCCTTTTATTAAATCTTCTTGTTTCAATAGTGCATATTTATCCTTTTTAGCTAATGTGTCTAGCATCCAAGAGCCAAGATCATATAGGGATGCTAGTATGAATGCAGATTGGGTTAAGGCAATGAATAGGGAATTGCAAGCTCTTGAGCAAAATCAAACTTGGGAAATAATAGAACTACCGCCAGGAAAGAAGGCTATAGGATCCAAATGGGTTTACAAAACTAAATTGAATGCTGATGGAAGTGTTGAGAGGTTTAAAACTAGGCTAGTTGCAAAGGGATATGATCAAGTGGAAGGGATTGACTATTTTGACAGTTTTTCACCAGTAGCTAAACTGGTTACTGTTAGAATTTTTCTTGCTATTGCTACAACAAAGAATTGGCCTATTCATCAGCTGGATATTAACAACGCATTCCTACATGGGCATCTTGATGAAGAAGTATATATGATGCCTCTTCAAGGATATTCTAAAGCTGCAAATGGGAATGTTTGCAAGCGTAAAAGATCTCTATATGGGTTAAAACAGGCATCAAGGCAATGGAATTCAGAGTTTTGTGCTCATTTGAAACGGTATGGTTTTGTTCAATCAACCTCTGATCACTGTTTGTTTATTCTATCTACTGGTTCTTATTTCCTAGCACTCATTGTTTATGTGGACGATGACCTTATTACTGGAACATGTGAAGATAAAATTCTTGATGTCAAAAGTTTCCTAGATGCTGCTTTTACCATCAAGGACTTGGGACATGCCAAGTATTTCCTTGGACTTGATATTGCAAGAGGAAATACTGGCACTTACATCTGTCAACAAAAATATATTTTGGATATCATAATTGACGCAGGATTACTTGGGGCAAAGACAACTTCCACTCCATTTCCTAAAGGCAAAAAATTATTTGCTGATAAAGGGACACCACTTGCTGAACCTGACAAGTATCGAAGACTAGTTGGTCGACTACTTTATTTAAGCCTCAGTAAGCCAGACATCACCTTTGCTGTATAGCAACTCAGTCAGCATGTTAATTCTCCATGTCAACCTCACTAGGATGCTGCCATTCATCTTCTTCGATACTTAAAGGGATGTCCATCAACGAGTCTTTTTTATCCACCAAATAACTCTCTTGTTGTGGAAGCATATTCAGATTCAGACTGGGCTTCTTGTCCACAGAGCAGAAGATCACTTACTGGATACTGCATCTATCTAGGTTCTACCTTAATATCGTGGAAAACAAAGAAGCAAACCACGATATCTCGATCATCAGCAGAGGCAGAGTACCGCAGCTTGGTCTCCACTGTCTGCGAATTGCTTTGGATTTCATACATTCTTGCTGATTTTTGTATTTCTCATCAGCTGCCAATCACTCTCTGGTGTGATAACCAAGCTGCCATGCATATTGCAGCAAACCTTGTCTTCCATGAACGCACCAAACATCTCAATATTGATTGTCACTTAGTCCGAGACAACTTTAAGAAGGGTTTTATCAGTCTTCAACATGTTTCAACAAAGCACCAGGTGGCTGACATCTTTACTAAAGGCCTCTCCAGTCCGCAATTTTCTTATTTTCTATCCAAGTTGGGCTTGGTTGATTTTCACCAAGTACCAACTTGAGGGGGGGATGTTATGATATGTATATTGTATATGATGTACCTTATCTTAGCCTAGCATAGCTTATAGTTAGTTAGAGAGTTAGTTTTTAGCTAATGAGCTGTCCATATTCTAGAATTATTCCCTGCATGAGCTGGCAGGTTAGTTATAACAGTTTTCTGTATATAAGAATTTATACAGCAGAAATATTCAATGAATGAGAATGAAGTTTCTTCTCATCTTCAACCTTTCTTATTTGGCTTGGTTTTAATCCAAGATTGTTCGGTAAACATGAAGGAAGTTTTGTGGAAGGCGTAAAAGAGTGAGTCGTCTACGTTTCCTTAAGTCTTGGTCAAGTGCTCTTTCCTTCTAATAATACAGTCAAGAGTCTGCGTTCCATTGTCTTCACTTGACTTGTCTGAATCCCACAGTCCCATCTTAAAACATGAAGGAAGTTTTGTGGAAGGCGTAAAAGAGTGAGTCGTCTACGTTTCCTTAAGTCTTGGTCAAGTGCTCTTTCCTTCTAATAATACAGTCAAGAGTCTTGGTCATCAGGTGGGGTTAAATGATAAGCCCGCCGTGATCTGATCATAGTGGGTTAGGTTCGGGTCAGTCTTGATAGGGTTGAGGTTGGCCCTCCCAAACCCGACCCGGTGATATAAATGAAATTTATGAATTATTATTAACCTTTGTTAAGAAGGTAATTCCCTATTATTGTTTAGGATACGGAATGGATCGGATTGATAACCCTATTCCAATTTCTAACAAATGAGTCACGTCAGGTTTGGTTTGTAGTGGCTTCATGTCGGATTCGGGTCTGAATAAATCCGTAATGAACTCAACCCAGTGTTTTCAACCCGCTGTCCACCCGAACTGCCATCCTGCCATGAGTTGTAAATCCGGGACTTGGTCAAAATGCATTGAATAATGTTAGGTAATTGAACCGTTGACTCATTTGATCTAGTGACCCATGACTCAAATGGTTGATAGGGAGTCCGGATATAGAGAAACATCTCATCTTGCTATACACGGGGAGATGTTCCAGATTCACGATTTGTAGACTTGGTCGGTTTTGAAAACATTGACTCCACCCATTTTTTCATCTGCTCTGCTGTGCCCGAGTCAGTTTTCTTTTCTGGTAAAACGTTTGTGCCTTCCCTCTTGAAGAATGAAGACCACTTTATTCTTTCATGATTTGCTTTTGGAGAAAAGTAAATTACTTCTATCTGATGGGAAGTTTGTCTTTTGGCCCGAGTGTGCCTAGAAATTTCATAGTAAGAACTAAGAACTCCATGACTGATGAGTGATGACTCTCCGTCCTCTATAAAAAGAGAGAGCAGCCATTGTATATTCTCCCAAGCTTATTTAGCTAGCCATGGTTCTTGAGAAGAAGCTGGTTGAGGAGGTCGCCTGCTGGCTCAAGCTCTACGACGATGGCTCCGTCGACCGGACGTGGAGCGGACCACCGGAGGCCAAGTTCATGGCTCAGCCTATCCAACCCCATGAGGAGTTCATTGATGGGGTTGCCGTCCGCGACCTGACTATTAACGCAGACTCTGACCTGGCCATCCGAATTTATAAGCCAGAGAAAAAAGCTGAAGACCTGGAGAAATTCCCCATCTTAGTTCATTTTCATGGTGGTGGCTTCTGCATTAGTGAGCCAGAATGGTTTATGTACTACAACATTTACACACGCCTTGTGCGCACTGCGCGAGCCGTGTGTGTCTCCGTCAAGATGAGACGCGCCCCCGAGCACAGGCTCCCGGCAGCCTGCGATGACTGTTACTCTGTCCTCCTGTGGCTTCAGGCTGTGGCTCGGGGCAAATTGTCAGAGCCGTGGCTCGAAGCTGAAGCAGACTTCAAGAGAGTCTTTTTCATAGGCGACAGCTCTGGAGGGAACCTGGTGCACGAGGTGGCTGCTCGGGCAGGAAACGAAGAGATAGAGCCACTGCAGCTTGCCGGAGGTATACCCATACACCCAGGTTTCATCCGAGCTGAGCGTAGCAGATCGGAATTGGAGAATGAATCTGACTCGCCATTCCTGACACTGGAAATGGTTGACAAATTCATGTTTTTTGCATTACCGGTTGGCAGCACAAAGGATCACCCAATTACATGCCCGATGGGGTCTGCAGCTCCGCCTCTGTCGGGGCTGAAGCTGCCGCCGTTCCTTCTTGTGGTGGCGGAGAAAGACCTGATTCGGGACACAGAGATGGAGTATTACGAGGCGATGAAGAAGGCGGGCAAGGACATAGAGTTGCTGATCAATACTGGGATGGGCCACTCTTTCTACCTCAACAAAATTGCCATCGACGCAGACCCAAACACAGCTTCGCAGACGGAGCATTTGATCACAGAGATCACCAACTTCATTAAGAGGCACTGATTGAGGGCCTGTAGCTTGTTCAAGGGTTACATGGAGAGAGTTCTGTTTCAGTTTTAGCTTTTATTAGTTTTTGTTTGTTCCAGTTATGTCCAATGTACTTCTCCCCTCCAGTCTTCTTGATCGTATAATTAAGTCGTTGATGCAAATCAAACTAGACCTGTTCATGGGATGGGTAGCCCGACGGGCCGGCCCGGCCCCCGGACGAGCTTGAGCAAGTATTTTAGCCCATGGGCTTGACCTCAGGCCTAAAAGCCCGAGCCCGACTATTTTATGGGCCGGGCTCGGGATTTGTTAAAAAAAGCTCAGCCGGCTTATATATATAAGTTAAACCCTAACCCTAAATATTAATCCCTCTCTTCTCAACCCCTCTCTTATAACTCATATCTTTTTCTTAGCCGAACAAACTCCATTCTCAGTCACAGTCTCACATAGCCAAACATTCTCAGGAAAACAAAACCGGTGCAACCAGTGAACTCTAGCGGTGATTGGTGAGTCCTCTCTCTCTCTCTCTCCTTCCTCTTCTCACTTCTCCTTCTCTCTCAGAATTGATCTTAGCAGCTCATTTATCAAATGCGAGTCTGTTATGGGCCCGAGCGTAGGATTGCGTCATGGGTCGCTCCACCGTAGGAACCTCAGATCTTTCCTTGCCCTTGGCCTTGCGTACAGGCCCTATTTTGACTACCTCGGGGGTGATTTGTCCAAGAGATCACCAAACTCTCATTCACTCTCTTTCTTGATTGAATATTCGATATCCTCATTCAATAATAGCGTCTCCTTAAATAGGAGATTACAAGAGGAGGGTTCTTTGTTGGATTCGGCTAGGTTAGTCCTAAACGGACTCAAACTCCTACTTCTAATTAAACTACTTACTTTTAATGGTACTACAATTCCTTCTAGGAATAGGGGATAAGATAAGGGAGAATGGGATAAGGGATAAGGGATAAGGCGCATTCTCTTGTCGTGTCCGGATAAGGGTGGGCCCACCCTATGAGCTGTCGTGTGGGCCCCGCTCTGCTGCTGCTGTTGGTGTGCGTGCGCGCGGCTCATGGTGCCGCTGCCGCGCGGTGCGTGTGCGCGTGGTGCTGCTGCCGCGCGGTGCGTGTGCGCGGTGCCGCTGTCGCGTGGTGCGTGCACGCGGTGCTGCGCGCGACTCATGGTGCCACTGCCGTGCGGTGCCTGTCGTGTGCGCGCTGCTGCCTTAACTGCTACCGTGTGGTGCGGGTGCTCATAACAGAGTCACGCAAACTCAAGCACCAACTGTGAATCCTCTCTCTCTCTCTCTCTCTTTTCATTGTCCGATTGTTCCTCTTCTCATTTCTCCTTCTCACTCTCAGAATCTCAGCTCAGTTCATTTATCAGACGTGAACTCAAGCACCGATAGCGAGTCTTTTCTCTTTGCCCTTTTGTTCTATTCCTCTCTTATTGTTTGGTTGGCAACGAACACAGATACAGACACAGGCACTGTTGACGAACACAGATACAAGCACCGATGTATCTTTTTGTTAGGTCGGGCATCGGGCTTTTTATTAAGGCCGGGCTCAGGCCCAAATTATAGGCCCGTTGGTTAGGGCAGACTCAGGCTTGGGCCTAATAAAATCTTGTTTATGAAAAGTAAAAGCCTGGCCCAAGAACAGGTCTAAATCAAACAAAAGAAGTAAACTGCGAATATGCGATCAATAATAATGCTTAGTCTAATACATATTTGGTTTAATAAGAGAGGAAGTTCATAAGAATTTCATTTCAATCAAATCTATTAATTAGCTAGGCCCCATTTTGGCATGGTTGAAACTACACCACCCCCTATAAAAGTACTACGGTTGAAACCACGAAGATTTAGATATGGACGTACGATAAAATGTGAAATGACTCAATTCAACGTATAGACTAAACTGAACCACACCTTTCAGTACTGCTACATAGGAACATGTGCAGCGCCTTTCTCTCATTTTAGAGAGAAAAAGAAAAGCAAAGAGTTTGCATAACAGATATCCATACCCCTACTTTGGAAATTCTCAAATTCATTTACCACATGTAAAAAAAAAAGTGTTTAGATTATGCTTGAACACCTAATTCCTTGTATTCTGGTTTTTAAGGGTAATCTTGATGAAAAATTCAAAATGTATTAAATCGTGAAACACTGATATGTTGACTGACTTTTTAGTGGGACCGACCACGTGATTCACGGAGCCTACCTAAAAACCTGCTACGTAGATGATTCGCGACCATATATATCTTTGTATTATGAAAACTAAATAAAAGGGTTTAAGTAAGAGTGCAATTGAGGTTGGCCCAACCTGAATACTACAGCAACGTATCAGGAATATTTCTTCAGTACTTGTATGGTGCCCTATGAAGTCGCATCAGTCCCATAGAATGTGCCCACAGCACATCCCATCGGTGTATTAGGAATATCTTTTTTGACAAGTATTGAAAATATTCTTAATGGACACTGAGATATGCATGTGGGGCGTTTTTGGGGTGCGTTTCTGTGAGCGGAAGATGTGAATTCGTGTCAGTGCAACTTTGTTATTATAGAGACATGAAATCCTGTCACCACCAACATTGGATGGGCTACTCCCCTTGTGTAGCCACCATATATAAAAATAACCCTACTGTCCGACTGGTTGGAAGTTGGAATCTTATATTTGTATTTTATGTTAGTAATAAAAAATGCAATTTAAAACAAAATATATTAATTTAAAGATTAATTAATATCCAAATCAAACTCTTCTTCACATACAATATCCAGTTCACATATAAAAATACAAGGACTTTAAAATTCAATTTATCGAATAAGGTTCACATCTTCAAAAGCAAATCCACTGTCACCAAATATATACCTAAATTTGGAATTTCACCTAGATTCTTATCCTCCAAAGTAGAGTTAAGAAGGCTTGACTGCAATGGATCATGTGGAGACAACACTAAATACCAGTAAATTTTCCGTAGGACTTGCAAGTGGGAATAATTGTCGGGAAATGCCAAGGTAAATAGGGAAGACATGAATTCAAAAACAGTACTTACTGGTATCCATTGTGCCAGATCTTCTTTGACAGATGGAATCTCATAGATTGCCTTGTAGCTACGACAGATCTCAAGGTAATCATTGTTATGGGAGTGGTACCTACTTAAAGGAAAAGAATCCAACCATATAGTTTATTGCTTTATATTGGGATAGAGCGTTGCCTTTTGATTTCATGCAATTCTATTTCTACAAAATAAATTTTCCCAATTTTTTATAATTTCTAGAAATTAAATATTTGTGAAAAAACATTTCTATCAATACTTTTCGATATGAAACCAGCTTATTTTGGTGCACAATTTTTTTTGTACGTGTTCCAAGCAACCCCCATCATTCAAAATTATTTTTTCAGATTTTTCTCAATTTTTGGTAATTTTTAGTGATTAAAAGAATATTTTTCTCAAAAAATTATTTTAATTAATTTTATCATTTTTCAATCCTAACTAATGCCACGGGCATGGGGAGTGGGGGGCAATTGATGGAGTAAGATTTGACCCGACCCCTAGGCCACGCGACACATGGAAGCAACCGAGAGTGACCTGGTAGAAGCGCCAGCTTGGCACGGCAGCGGGCCCATAACCCGAGCTCCGAGAAAAGGAGTCCCGAGCTTCCCCAAGGAAGGAACCTACAACCCGAAATCTGAGAAAAAGAGTCCTGAGCTCCCCCAAAGAAGGGACCTATGACCCGAACTCCCCAAGGAAGAACCCAACTCTCCCCTGGAGGTCTTGAGCCTTACAAGGAGCGCAAAGGACAAAAACCCGAGCTGACCCACCCCGGGGCAATTCGGGCCACACTTCTATCCGAACTCAAGACTTCACCTCGCACACCACTTCGGCTCCTTTCTCCTTTCGCCTGATTGAACAATCGTACCTGATGCCCAGGAAACCAGTACATGGAGGCGGCGCACCTAACTGATTAGGGGTTCGATACATGACAGCAGCCCTCCAACGGCCACCTGCCACCGCCATCTCAGACGTGGCAGAGACATCCCTAACAACTGACAGTGGAGGTTATGACACCCGAACTGGCAACTGACAGAGGTTATGACACCCGATCTGGCAGAGGAAATGACACCCGATCTGGCGGAGGTAATGATACCCGAATTGACAGAGGTATGGAAGTAAGTGTACAGGGCAATTATAAAAGGCCCCCATCTCTCAAAGAAGGAGGTATGTGATATCTTGTGCTTTCTGGTCTTGAAGTCTCTCATTTTCCCTTGCCTTCTCTAGAGAACTGACTTGAGCTTCGGAGCGTTCCAACCGGGTTCCTCCCCGGAAGTCTCCAAGTTCTTCCTTGTTTCAGGCACCTCCAATTCCATCAGAGGTGAGGTAACCGGCATCTAGGACCGACCGGATTGCGCATCATCACAATCTAAGCCGTACATCTCAAGCTAACCCACCCCAGTATGATTTTTCAAAAAAGTGATGTTTCCTCCTGGCAGAGCCCCAAAAGCTTAACATACTCTTTGGGGGGGGGGTTCCCCTGGGGGGGTGCCATTGGAGAGATGCTCGGTTTCCGAATGGATTCCGTTTGATTCGATACCCATTATATACCATTGAAGGGTTCAGGTTTGGTGTTTAATACACGTTGGGCGTGATCCGACTCATTAGATCCAAAACGTTAGCGGTGACTCCGGATCTAACCATTCGCTTGCAATATACATACTTTTAAGTAAAAGGGTCAACCCAATATAAAATAATTCGAAACATTGTCTCATTTGGCATACTTTTTACTGTTATAAGGCATAGAATTAGAGTTCAAAACTCCAAATATATATGTTATAACTTATTATATAAGGTGAAAATAAAGTGCCATCTAGTGGCTAAAAGGATTCGAACACACATCTCATAGTAAGAGGAAACGACCATAAAACCATATGGCCTATTATATCAATTTGTTTTGTTTAAGACGTGTAACAAATATAAGATAATAAGACCTTCGCCCTACTTCTTTCATGAATTACGAATTAAAATGTTCCTATTCCAAATAGGCCATTACCATGTTCACTTGGTGAATTTTCAAGTTAAACGTGTAAGTAATTATAAGGAAATTATTGGAGAGAAGCTGGTAAGAAAGCTGGTAAGAAACTGGTATGTAATTGTAGGACCAAGGCGTGCACAGGCTCGGGTGTGCGCGTGCATGCGGTGAAGTGCGTGCGCGCGCGAGGCGGGGTGCGCATGTGCGCGGCGGGCTGTGTGAACTGCGACCTGTGGATGTGTTGTGGTGCCCCCTGTGGTGTGTGTCATGGTGCAAGTGGTTACTATGGTGCCTCCTCATGCGGTGACCAATATTAGAAAACACTAAACTATCGTGGTGTGTGTTAAACAACGTGTAGTGTTTTGTACTGTTGTAGTGACAGAGCTATAACAAACTGTGTAGTATTTACAGCCCTACTACACCCACCTACACACACCGTGTCTAGTGTAGTGTTGTAACACTACCACTTGTGTTAGGTGCACCAATTCCACCTTTGCATAGTGTGTAATTTACAACCCCACTACACCATTAACACAAGGCGCAATTGGGTGTGCATCGTGTAGATGTGCTGACACTGCACACAACGCCCCATGCTGCATCATTTTGCACTGGGTGTGCGCACCCGCATTGCAAGTGGTGCCTCATGTTGTGTGTCGTGGTGCAAGGGATGTGCACACCCACAATGCACTTGTGACCATTGTTGCTCTTTCAACATATCACCCATACACACCCCCATGTCACCGCTTTGGTTGACAGTCCCAAACTTGTCTTTGAGCACCTTTCTTGCATGAGACTAGCTCATCTTTTCATTAAAGTAGTGTGGGAGTGTTCCCTTTTGATTCCATGCAATCCCATTTCCACAAAATAAAATTTCCCAAATTTTTATAATTTCTAGAAATTAATTATTTGTGAAAAACCATTTCTATCAATACTTTTCGGCATGAAACCAACTTATTTTGGTGCACAAATCTTTTTTCAGCTGTTCAAAGCAACCCCCATCCTCCAAAACTATTTTTTCAGATTTTTCTCAATTTTTGGTAATTTTTAGTGATTAAAAATTATTATTTTTCTCAAAAAATTATTTTAATTAATTTATCATTTTTCAATCGTAACTAATGCCACATGTGAAGTGTAAGACCAATCCAAGTCGTACATCTCAAGATAACCCACCCCAGTATGATTTTTCAAAAAAGTGACGTTTCTTCCTGGCAGAGCCCCAAAAGCTTAACGTACGCTTTTGGGGGGGGGGGGGGGGGGGGGGGGGGCGCCATTGGAGAGATGCTCGGTTTCCGAATGGATTCCGTTTGATTCAATACCGATTATATACCATTGAAGGGTTCGGGATTGGTGTTTAATACACGTTGGGCGTGATCCGACTCGTTAGATCCAAAACGTTAGCGGTGACTCCGGATCTAACCATTCGCTTTGCAATATACATAATTTTAAGTAAAAGGGTCAACCCAATATAAAATATTTCAAAACATTGTCTCATTTGGCATACTTTTTACTGTTATAAGGCATCGAATTAGAGTTCGAAACTCCAAATATATATGTTATAACTTATTATATAAGGTGAAAATAAAGTGCCATGTAGTGGCTAAAAGGATTCGAACACACATCTCACAATAAGAGGAAACGACCATCAAACCATATGGCCTATTATATCAATTTGTTTTGTTTAAGACGTGTAACAAATATAAGATAATAAGACCTTCACCCTACTTCTTTCATGAGTTACGAATTAAAATGTTCCTATTCCAAATAGGCCATTACCATGTTCACTTGGTGAATTTTCAGGTTAAACATGTAAGTAATTGTAGGGAAATTATTGGAGAGAAGCTAGTAAGAAGCGGGTATGTAGATGTGGGGCACAGACGTGCACTGGCTCGGGCGTGCGCGGGCGCGCGCACGCGAGCGGCGGCTGCGTGCGTGCCCGCGCGACTTGCTGTGTGAACTGTCACGTGTGTGTGTGTTCCCTTTTGATTCCAAGCAACCCCCATCCTCCAAAATTATTTTTCAGATTTTTCTCAATTTTTGGTAATTTTAGTGATTAAAAACTAATATTTTTCTCAAAAAAGGTATTTTAATTAATTTTATCATTTTTCAGTCCTAACTAATGCCACGTGTCAAGTGTAAGACCAGTCTAAGCCGTACATCTCAAGATAACCCACCCCAGTATGATTTTTCAAAAAAGTGATGTTTCCTCCTAGCAGAGCCCCAAAAGCTTAACGTACTCTTTGGGGGGGGGGGTCCCTGGGGGGGCGCCATTGGTGAGATGCTCGGTTTTCGAATGGATTCCGTTTGATTCGATTCCCATTATATACCATTGAAGGGTTCGGGTTTGGTGTTTAATGCTCGTTGGGCGTGATCCGACTCATTAGATCCAAAACGTTAGTGGTGACTACGGATCAAACCATTCGCTTTGCAATATACATAATTTTAAGTAAAATGGTCAACCCAATATAAAATAATTCAAAACATTGTCTCATTTGGCATACTTTTTACTGTTATAAGGCAACGAATTAGAGTTTGAAACTCCAAATATATATGTTATAACTTATTATATAAGGTGAAAATAAAGTGCCATGTAGTGGCTAAAAGGATTCGAACACACATCTCACAATAAGAGGAAACAACCATCAAACCATATGGCCTATTATATCAATTTGTTTTGTTTAAGACGTGTAACAAATATAAGATAATAAGACCTTCGCCCTACTTCTTTCATGAGTTACGAATTAAAATGTTTCTATTCCAAATAGGCCATTACCATGTTCACTTGGTGAATTTTCAGGTTAAGCATGTAAGTAATTGTAGGGAAATTATTGGAGAGAAGCTGGTAAGAAGTGGGTATGTAGATGTGGGGCACAGACGTGCACTGGCTCGGGCGTGCGTGGGCGCGCGCACGCGAGCGGCGGCTATGTGCGTGCGCGCGCGGCTTGCTGTGTGAACTGCCACATGTGTGTGTGTTCCCTTTTGATTCCAAGCAACCCCCATCCTCCAAAATTATTTTTCAGATTTTTCTCAATTTTTGGTAATTTTAGTGATTAAAAACTAATATTTTTCTAAAATTATTTCAATTAATTTTATCATTTTTCAGTCCTAACTAATGCCACGTGTCAAGTGTAAGACCAATCTAAGCCGTACATCTCAAGATAACCCACCCCAGTATGATTTTTCAAAAAAGTAATGTTTCCTCCTAGCAGAGCCCCAAAAGCTTAACGTACTCTTTGGGGGGGGGGGGGTCCCCTGGGGGGGCGCCATTGGTGAGATGCTCGGTTTCCGAATGGATTCCGTTTGATTCGATACCCATTATATACCATTGAAGGGTTCGGGTTTGGTGTTTAATGCACGTTGGGCGTGATCCGATTCATTAGATCCAAAACGTTAGTGGTGACTCCGGATCTAACCATTCACTTGCAATATACATAATTTTAAGTAAAAGGGCCAACCCAATATAAAATAATTCGAAACATTTTCTCATTTGGCATACTTTTTACTATTATAAGGCATAGAATTAGAGTTCAAAACTCCAAATATATATGTTATAACTTATTATATAAGGTGAAAATAAAGTGCCATGTAGTGGCTGAAAGGATTCGAACACACATCTCACAGTAAGAGGAAACCACCATCAAACCATATGGCCTATTATATCAATTCGTTTTGTTTAAGACGTGTAACAAATATAAGATAATAGGAGCTTCTCCCTACTTCTTTCATGAATTACGAATTAAAATGTTCCTATTCCAATTAGGCCATAACCACGTTCACTTGGTGAATTTTCAGGTTAAACGTATAAGTAATTGTAGGGAAATTATTGGAGAGAAGATGGTAAGAATCTGGTATGTAGTTGTGGGGCCCAGGCGTGCGCTGGGTGGGGCGTTCGCGGGCACGGGCGTGCGCGCGCGCGAGCGGCGGCTACGTGCATGTGCGCGCGGCTTGTTGCATGAACTGCCACATGTGGGTGTTTTCCCTTTTGATTCAAAGCAACCCCCATCCTCCAAAACTATTTTTCAGATTTTTCTCAATTTTTGGTAATTTTAGTGATTAAAAACTAATATTTTTCTCAAAAAAATTATTTTCATTCATTTTATCATTTTTCAATCCTAACTAATGCCATGTGTCAAGTGTAAGACCAATCTAAGCCTTACATCTCAAGATAACCCACCCTAGTATGATTTTTCACAAAAGTGATGTTTCCTCCTAGTAGAGCCCCAAAAGCTTAACGTACTCTTTGGGGGGGGGGGGGGGTTCCCCTGGGGGGGGGTGCCTTTGCTATGATGCTCGGTTTCCGAATGGATTCCGTTTGATTCGATACCCATTATATACCATTGAAGGGTTCGGGTTTGGTGTTTAATGCACGTTGAGTGTGATCCGACTCATTAGATCCAAAACGTTAGTGGTGACTCAGGATCTAACCATTCACTTGCAATATACATAATTTTAAGTAGAAGGGCCAACCCAATATAAAATAATTTGAAACATTGTCTCATTTGGCATGCTTTTTACTGTTATAAGGCATAGATATAGAGTTCAAAACTCCAAATATATATGTTATAAATTATTATATAAGGTGAAAATAAAGTGCCATGTAGTGGCTAAAAGGATTCGAACACACATCTCACAGTAAGAGGAAACCACCATCAAACCATATGGCCTATTATATCAATTCGTTTTGTTTATGACGTGTAACAAATATAAGATAATAAGACCTTCACCCTACTTCTTTCATGAATTACGAATTAAAATGTTCCTATTCCAAATAGGCCATTACCATGTTCACTTGGTGAATTTTCAGGTTAAACGTGTAAGTAATTGTAGGGAAATTATTGGAGAGAAGATGGTAAGAAAACTGGTAAGAATCTGGTATGTTGTTGTGGGGCCCAGGCGTGCACTTAGTCGGGCGTGTGCGCACGGCTTGCTGCATGAACTAGCACATGTGGGTGTGTTCCCTTTTGATTCCAAGCAACCCCCATCCTCCAAAACTATTTTTCTGATTTTTCTCAATTTTTGGTAATTTTAGTGATTAAAAACTAATATTTTTCTCAAAAAAATTATTTTAATTAATTTTATCATTTTTCAATCCTAACTAATGCCACGTGTCAAGTGTAAGACCAATCTAAGCCTTACATCTTAAGATAACCCACCCTAGTATGCTTTTTCACAAAAGTGATTTTTCCTCCTAGTAGAGCCCCAAAAGCTTTACGTACTCTTTGGGGGGGGGGGGGGGGGTTCCCCTGGGGGGGCGCCTTTGCTGAGATGCTCAGTTTCCGAATGGATTCCGTTTGATTCGATACCCATTATATACCATTGAAGGGTTCGAGTTTGGTGTTTAATGCACATTGGGCGTGATCCGACTCATTAGATCCAAAACGTTAGTGGTGACTCCGGATCTAACCATTCGCTTGCAATATACATAATTTTAAGTAAAAGGGCCAACCCAATATAAAATAATTCGAAACATTGTCTCATTTGGCATACTTTTTACTGTTATAGGGCATAGAATTAGAGTTCAAAACTCTAAATATATATGTTATAACTTATTATATAAGGTGAAAATAAAGTGCCATGTAGTGGCCAAAAGGATTTGAACACACATCTCACAGTAAGAGGAAACCACCATCAAACCATATGGCCTATTATATCAATTCGTTTTGTTTAAGACGTGTAACAAATATAAGATAATAAGACCTTCGCCCTACTTCTTTCATGAATTACGAATTAAAATGTTCCTATTCCAAATAGGCCATTACCATGTTCACTTGGTGAATTTTCAGGTTAAACGTGTAAGTAATTGTAGGGAAATTATTGGAGAGAATATGGTAAGAAAACTGGTAAGAATCTGGTATGTTGTTGTGGGGCCCCGGCGTGCACTGGGTCGGGCGTGCGCGCGCACGCGGCGGGCTGCGTGCGAGCGCGAGCGGTGGCTGCGTTCGTGTGTGCGCGGCTTGCTGCGTGAACTGCCACATGTGGGTGTGTTCCCTTTTGATTCCAAGCAACCCCCATCTTCCAAAACTATTTTTCAGATTTTTCTCAATTTTTGGTAATTTTAGTGATTAAAAACTAATATTTTTCTCAAAAAAATTATTTTAATTAATTTTATAATTTTTCAATCCTAACTAATGCCACATGTCAAGTGTAAGACCAATGTAAGCCTTACATCTCAAGATAACCCACCCTAGTATGATTTTTCACAAAAGTGATGTTTCCTCCTAGTAGAGCCCCAAAAGCTTAGGCTCGCAGAAACCAGTATGGAGGTCCAAGAGGTCAAAGATGACATCCGGGAGCTGCGTCGCCTGTTAGAAGCGTTCCTCTCCAACAAAGAAAAAAACTCGGAGGGACTAGCCTCTACCAGCAGTCGCCGCACGGACGGGACAAAATCAGCCAACGAACATCAAGCCACAACACCGATGACTGCAGTTGTCCCCAAGTACAGCCGGCTTGAATTTCTATCTTACGACGACACCAGAGACCCATTAGGTTGGTTGTACCGCTGCAAGCAGTTCTTCCGCAACCAGCGCACGGATGACAGAGACAAGGTCAGCCTGGCAGCCTTCCACCTTACGGAAGAGGCACTACTCTGGTTCTATTGCGTGGAGCAAGAAGAACCCGGGCTCAGTTGGGAGCAGTTTAGGTCCTATTGCCTCCTCAGGTTTGGACCCCCGATGACGAGCAACCCGCTGGGTGAGCTAATCAACCTCAAGCAAATGGGAACCATGGCTGAATATCAATGCCAGTTCCAAACCTTGCTTGCCAGAGCGGCCACGGTCAGACCAGATCAGCAGGTGGACATGTTCACAGCAGGGCTGATAGAACCCTTAAGGGTGGGCGTAGAGATGCAGCACCCCCCAAATCTGGTTACGGCAATGAACCTCGCCCGCGCCTTTGAACGAAATATGCAGCTTACTCAGGGACCCTTTAGCATTAGACGGCCAGCCACGACTTGGGCACCATCAAGGCCAGCGGGAGTGTCTACCCCTGCGCCCATCAGGGAGCAGAAGACCCACACCGGTAACCCAGCTAGATCAGTATCACAGACAGGGAGCAGTAGGGTGTCACCCCCCATCTGGCATCTGTCCCGAGCCGAGATGGCAGAACAGCGCGCGAAGGGGCAGTGCTTCAATTGCGATGATCTATACTCCGTAGGGCATAGATGCAAGAAACTATTCTGCCTTCTAGTAGACGAGACTAAAGAGGATGAGGAAGAGCCGTCACCAAATGAACTCGATATCTCACTTCACGCAATCACAGGGATCAGAACCTCCTAGACGATGCAACTAAGGGCACTAGTGACGGGGAAACCCGTGCGCATTCTGGTAGACTCCGGAAGCACCCACAATTTCATCATCAATCAGGCGGCCCGCAAGTTAGAGTTGCCCCTGGAAGTCAGGCCACAACTACAAGTAGCCGTGGCAAACGGGGAAAGAGTCCACAGCCCCGGTATCTACAAGAACACCAGGATTCAGGTTGAAAAAGAATCCTTCCAAGCAGATTTATTTGTACTGTCCTTGGACGAATTTGACATCGTCCTAGGCGTCAAATGACTGATCACGCTAGGCCCAATCCTGTGGGACTTCGCTGCCCTGACCATGACCTTCCAATTAGATGGCAAACTGGTTACTTGGCAGGGAACACGGACAAGGACCAAGACACAACTGCATGCACTCCAGGGGGAGAATTCGCGCACAACGGATGTGAAGAGACTTCTCACCGATTACTCGGCCGTTTTCCAAGAACCCAAGGGCTTCCCACCTCCTAGAGCCTGCGACAACCGGATCCCTCTAATTGTAGGGTCAGACCCGGTCGTTGTTCGGCCCTATCGCTAGCCCCACCGACAGAAAGATGAGTTAGAGAAGCAATGCGCAGATATGCTACAACAGGGGATCATTCGGCCCAGCCACTCCCCTTTTTCCTCCCCAGTTCTGTTGGTGCCCAAACAAGATGGAACTTGGAGATTTTGTGTAGACTATAGGGAACTCAACAGCCGAACCGTTAAGGACAAGTTCCCGATCCCCATCGTAGACGAATTATTGGACGAACTCCACGACGCACAATTCTTCTCGAAATTAGACCTTTGGTCAGGCTATTTCCAGGTCAGGATGTCTTCCGCAGATGTAGAAAAGACAGCTTTCAGGACACATCATGGCCATTTCGAGTTCCTAGATATGCTATTCGACCTCTACAACGCCCCTTCCACATTCCAGGCCCTGATGAATGAAGTCTTCCACTCCCACCTCTGTAAATATGTACTGGTCTTCTTCGACGACATCTTGGTCTATAGCAAGATGTGGGAGGAACACATTCAACACCTGCGGGTCATGCTCGAGCTCCTAAAGCAGCACCGACTCTTCCTTAAAAGATCCAAGTGTTCCTTTGGGGAACACTAAGTCCTTTACCTTGGACATGTAATCAGCAGGCAAGGTGTAACTGTGGACAGCTCCAAGATTCAAGCCATTAAGGACTGGCCCCGGCCATAGTCCGCCAAGGCCCTCCGTGGGTTCCTAGGGCTAACAGGGTACTACCGAAAGTTCGTACAGAATTACGGCCTGTTAGCAACCCCGCTTACCAACCTGCTCAAGAAAAATGCCTTCCACTAGGATAGCATAGCCGATGCAGCCTTCGTTGGCCTAAGGGAAGCCCTCTCTTCCACACCAGTCCTCCAGCTACCAAACTTTGATCTTGAGTTCACAGTCGAGTGTGATGCTTCCGGCACGGGCATAGGAGCCATCTTTCAACAGCAAGGGCACCCGATAGCCTTCTTCAGCCGCAAGCTAGCTGACTGCCATCTCAAATTACCCGCCTATGAACGCGAGCTCATTGGCCTAGCCAAGGCAGTACAACACTGGAGGCCGTACTTGTGGGGCAGACCCTTCGTCGTCAAAACAGACCACTATAGCCTCAAATACTTGCTGGAACAACGATTGACCACCTCCCCACAGCAACATTGGGTCAGCAAGCTTCTGGGGGGTTCGACTTCCGAGTGGACTATAAGGCAGGATCCCTGAACCGTGCAGCGGATGCCCTATCCCGATGAGAAGAAGATAGTATGCTCCTCCATGCGATCTCCCAACCACGAGCCACCTTGCTAGAAGACATTCGGAACACACTGCCACAGTCATCAGAATGGAACAACATAGTCCAACAAATACAGTCGGGGTCTGCTAACCCGAACTGGTCTCTCCATGATGGGCAGGTATTTTACAAAAAGAAGATCTACCTACCCGCTGATTGCCCCCTCATCCCTTCCATCATCGCTAGCATACACCACTCGACACACGAGGGCATTCAAAAAACGCTGCATCGCATTCACGCTGACTTCCACTGGCAAGCTATGAGGGCCTCGGTACGGGACTTTATCCAGAACTGTACAGTGTGCCAACAGCAAAAATGGGAAAATCTGCACCCCGCAGGCCTGCTCCAACCCCTCTCCCTCCCAACGCAGATCTGGGCCGACATTGCCATGGATTTCATCAAAGGGCTTCCCAAAGTCAGGGGGAAGTCAGTCCTGTTCGTGGTAGTGGACCGGTTCTCCAAATATGCTCACTTCCTCCCTTTATCCCATCCTTATACCGCAGTCTCGGTCGCCCATACCTTCTTCACCCACATTTTTCGCCTACATGGACTCCCTGAATCCATCGTCAGCGACCGAGACCCGATCTTCACAAGCACAATCTGGAAGGAGATCTTTAGATTACAAGGCACGGCCCTCGCCTTCTCCTCAGCCTACCATCCACAATCAGACGGCCAAACATAGGTGGTGAACCGGACAATTGAGATGTACCTTCGTTGCTTTGTGGGCGACCAGCCACGGCGCTGGGTGGAGTACCTCCCAAGGGCTGAATACTGCTACAATACATCCTATCACTCCTCCCTTGGAATGACTCCCTTCAGAGTTGTGTACGGTCGAGACCCCCCACGCCTTCTGTCCTACGAGCCGGGCTCAATGCGGCTAGAAGAAGTGGACTGCATCCTCCAAGCTCGTGATGCCCTCCTGGCCGAAGTCTCCTTGCGCCTACAGCAGGCGCAGGCACGTATGAAGTACGCCTACGATCAGCAGCACCGCGAAGTCACCTTCGAACCAGGGCAGTACGTTTGGCTGAAACACCGACCATACAGGCAGCTGTCCCTCAGGCGTCGGGGGCCCCCTAAGCTGGCCCCCAAATTCTACGGGCCCTTCAGGATTCTAAGGAAGATAGGGAAGGTAGCTTATCAACTCGAGCTCCCGGAGCACTGTAGGATCCATGACATCTTCCATGTATCCCTCTTAAAGCTTTATGTTGGCACCCCTCCCGACCATGTGCCTCCCCTACCCCCCTTGCAGGAGGGCAGACCTATCCTCCAACCCCATGCCCTCATCCGGTCCCACATCCATCAAGGCACCTTCGAGGTTTTAGTGGAATGGGAGGGACTACCCCCAGCAGAGGCGACTTGGATTCCCTGGACCGACCTCCTCAATGCTTATCCAGACCTCGAGCTTGAGGACTACCACGTAGTCCAGGAGGGGAGTGATGTTATGAGCAGCCGCACCACACGGCAGCGACACCATGAGTCGCGCGCACGCGACGCGCGCAGCACCGTGTGCAAGCACCGCGCGGCAGTGGCACCACGTGCGCCGTGCGGCGGCGACACCATGAGCCGCGCGCATGCACACCAGCAGCAGCAGCAGAGCGGGGCCCACACAACAGCTCATAGGGTGGGCCCACCCTTATTTGGACACGACAAGAGAACGCACCTTATCCCTTATCCCTTATCCCATTCTCCCTTATCTTATCCCCTATTCTTAGAAGGAATTGTAGTACCAATAAAAGTAAGTAGTCTAATTAGAAGTAGGAGTTTGAGTCCATTTAGGACTAACCTAGCCGAATCCAACAAGGAACCCTCCTCTTGTAATCTCCTATTTAAGGAGACACTATTATTGAATGAAGATATCGAATATTCAGTCAAGAAAGAGGGTAAAGGAGAGTTCGGTGATCTCTTGGACAAATCACCCCTGAGATAGTCAAAATAGGGCCTGTACTCAAGGCCAAGGGCAAGGAAAGATCTGAGGTTCCTGCGGTGGAGCGACTCGTGACGCGATCCTACGCTCGGGCCCATAACAGTGACTCCGGATCTAACCATTTGCTTGCAATATACATAATTTTAAGTAAAAGGGCCAACCCAATATAAAATAATTCGACACATTGTCTCATTTGGCATACTTTTTACTGTTATAAGGTATAGAATTAGAGTTCAAAACTCCAAATATATATGTTATAACGTATTATATAAGGTGAAAATAAAGTGCCATGTAGTGCCTAAAAGGATTCGAACACACATCTCACAGTAAGAGGAAACCACCATCAAACCATATGGCCTATTATATCAATTTGTTTTGTTTAACACGTGTAACAAATATAAGATAATAAGACCTTCGCCCTACTTCTTTCATGAATTACGAATTAAAATGTTCCTATTCCAAATAGGCCATTACCATGTTCACTTGGTGAATTTTCAGCTTAAACGTGTAAGTAATTATAGGGAAATTATTGGAGAGAAGATGGTAAGAAAACTGATAAGAATCTAGTATGTTGTTGTGGGGCCCAGGCGTGCACTGGGTCGGGCGTGCGCGGGCGCGGTCGTGCGCGCACGCGCGGCGAGCTGCAGGCATGCGCGCGCGGCGGGCTGCGTGCGCGTGCGAGCGGCGGCAGCGTGCGTGCGCACGCGGCTTGCTGCGTGAACTGCCACATGTGGGTTTGTTCCCTTTTGATTCCAAGCAACCCCCATCCTCCAAAACTATTTTTCAGATTTTTCTCAATTTTTGGTAATTTTAGTGATTAAAAACTAATATTTTTCTCAAAAAAATTATATTAATTAATTTTATCATTTTTCATCCTAACTAATGCCATGTGTGTAGTGTAAGACCAATCTAAGCCTTACATCTCAAGATAACCCACCCTAGTATGATTTTTCACAAAAGTGATGTTTCCTCCTAGTAGAGAGCCCCAAAAGCTTAACGTACTCTATGGGGGGGGGGGGGGGGGGGGGGGGTGGTGGTTCCCTTGGGGGGGGGGGGGGGGGCGCCTTTGCTGAGATCCTCGGTTTCCGAATGGATTTCGTTTGATTTGATACCCATTATACCATTGAAGTGTTCTGGTTTGGTGTTTAATGCACGTTGGGCGTGATCCGACTCATTAGATCCAAAACGTTAGTGGTGACTGCGGATCTAACCATTCGCTTGCAATATACATAATTTTAAGTAAAAGGGCCAACCCAATATAAAATAATTCAAAACATTGTCTCATTTGGCATACTTTTTACTGTTATAAGGCATAGAATTAGAGTTCAAAACTCAAAATATATATGTTATAACTTATTATATAAGGTGAAAATAAAATTCCATGTTGTGGCTAAAAGGATTCGAACCCACATCTCATAGTAAGAGGAAACCACCATCAAACCATATGGCCTATTATATCAATTCTACGGCGGAATTCTACTGCTCTTGGGCAAGGGGCTGTCACGGGGGTAGTTCTACAGCGGAAGAAACCCGTGCGACGTCCTGGCCAAGGCAGGCCAGGACAAGCCTTTATGCGCTTAGAGGCTAGGAGTTGCCCGATGGGATGGCTGCACCAAAGTCAGTAGCACTGGATCATGACCTCAAGTCCAATGGCCGGGGCACTCTCCTGGCTCAGACCGGTCCATGGGAGGCGCCGCTTACGTGCTAAAGGGGGACAACCATAATGGAAGGTGACCATGCGCCGATGAGGTGACTTGGCACCGATGTGAAGGGTCTCCTGTATGCCGATGATGACAGGCACCGGTGTGCCATGATGATAGGCAACCGCTTGGGCCGGAACACACCCGTGTGCTAGGGGCAACGGGATAGCTCAATCAGCTTGGGCAAGGGGCTAGCGAGGTGAAGGGACATGCTTGAGCCAGGCCCGCATGCCAAGCCTCCCTTGAGTATCGGTAAAGCAGTGCCGGTCCAACACTGTCCCCATGAGCAAGTGTGCACCCATGAGGAACCCTGGTAGCCATGCTAGCTGTTAAGCAGGGCCGCCCCGCAAGGGGATGAAGGTCTAGGAGTGCCAAGGTTAGGCACCCAAGGAGGTCGACCACCCCTCCTCAAAGAGTACGTTAAGCTTTTGGTGGTCTGCCCGAAGATGACATCAGTTCTCCCAAAAATCTTACAGGCGAAAATGACGGGCATGTCCCTAACGTAAGCCTGCCAAGCGTAGGCAAGGCTAGGCCTGTGCTGAACCGTCACAGGCTCCCCCACTCAATTCATCGTCGTCCTCGACAATGACTCCTTCCGTGAATGGGCGTTTGAGTCCCGCGCCATCCACTCTTCAGCCAGTTCCAAGGCTCGCCTGGCCAACCCGGGTCTTGCCTATGTTGGTGTCCATTTATGGGGACGGAACCATTTCACCATGCCAGCCTGCCTGGACTTCACCCCCAGTGTCGAGGTTACTCAAACCGCGGAATGGCTATGCTGTTGAACTGTGAAAGAAGGGCCCTCGAAGAAATGTGTGTGGTGCTTCGCGGAGGTCCGCCCCATGTATCATCTTACCTCAAGGCTCAACCGTCTTCTTGGTAGCTTTTCAGTGATGCTACCGAACACGTTGATAGGTCTACTCCTACTGTTGGCGATTGATGCTGGGTGTACCCTTTCACCATGCTGGCTTGCGGTCTTCACCTCGCCCTGTGCGGGTTACTCAAACCTAGTCATGGCTTTTGCTCTCACGGCCCTCGAAACTTTACTTCACCTCGCTGGTTCGGGCTACATGTTCGCTCCGAGGGGGCCCCACTGCTGCTGCCTCAAGGAGATCTGACCGCTTCAAACGCGAGTGTGGCAACTTTTACCCATGAGTTGCCGAACATGCACTCGCCTTGTGATAAGCTTCTGCTGCTGCAAGTGTTCAACCTGAAAACTGAGCATGTCCACCTGAAACTTTGCCGGTGTAGGGCCGCCATGCTCCAACGGCTAGCGTAACCACATTCCTAACAAGGCCCACGCGTCTGCCCCCGCATGAGGACAACAACCAATGCGTCTGCAACTGCAAGGGATGCTGTTTTTGGGTCACTGGAATGGAAATGCGAACAGTGAATGGCCTCTTGGTAGGCTGGATAAGCAATCTGTCGGGCAGTGTACCCACATTCCTATCAAGGCTCACGCGTCTGCCACCGCATGAGGACAACGACCATCACGTCTGCAACCGCAAGGGAAGCACCCGTGCGCTAGGGGCAACGGGATAGCTTGGCCGGAACACACCCGTGCGCTAGGGGCAACGGGATAGCTCAATCAGCTTGGGCATGGGGCTGGCGAGGTGAAGGGACATGCTTGAGCCAGGCCTGCATGCCAAGCCTCCCTGGAGTATCGGTAGCGCAGTGCCGGTCCAACACTGTCCCCATGAGCAAGTGTGCGCCCATGAGGAACCCTGATAGCCATGCTAGCCGTTAACCAGGGCTGCCCCGCAAGGGGATGAAGATCTAGGAGTGCCAAGGTTAGGCACCCAAGGAGGTCGACCACCCCTCCTCAAAGAGTACGTTAAGCTTTTGGAGGTCTGCCTGAAGATGACATCAGTTTTCCCAAAAATCTTACAGGCGAAAATGACGGGCATGTCCCTAACGTAAGCCTGCCAAGCATAGGCAAGGCTAAGCCTGTGCTGAACCATCACAGCGCGGGACGCGCGGTGCTGCGTGTGGTGCCGCTGCCACGCGGTGCGTGCGCTTGGTGTTGCATGCTACGCGTGGTGCCGCTGCCGCGCGGTGCGTGCGCGCATGTGCCGCGCGCGACTCATGGTGCCGCCGCCGCGCGGTGCCTATCATGTGCGCGCTGCTGCTTCAACTGCTGCCGTGTGGTGCGGGTGCTCATAACATCACTCCTTTCCTGGACTACGAGCTTGTCCTCAAGCTCGAGGTCTGGATAAGCGTTGTGGGGGTCGGTCCAGGGAATCCAAGTCGCCTCTGCTGGGGGTAGTCCCTCCCATTCGACTAAAACCTCGAAGATGCCTTGATGGACACGGGACCGGACGATGGCACGGGGCTGGAGGATAGGTTTGCCGTCCTGCAAAGGGGGTAAGGGAGGTACACGGTCGGGAGGAGTGCCAACATAAAGCTTTAAGAGGGATACATGGTAGATGTCGTGGATCCTACTGTGCTCCGAAAGCTCGAGTTGATAAGCTACCTTTCCTATCTTCCTTAGAATCTTGAAAGGCCCGTAGAATTTGGGGGTCAGCTTAGGGTGCCCCCGGTGCTTGAGGGACAGCTGCCTGTATGGTCGGAGTTTCAGCCAAATGTACTGCCCTGGTTCGAAGGTGACTTTGCGGTGCTGCTGATCGTAGGCGTGTTTCATACGTGCCTGCGCCTGCTGTAAGCACAAGGAGACTTCGGCCAGAAGGGCATCGCGAGCTTGTAGGCTACGGTCCACTTCTTCCAGTCGTGTTGAGTCCGGCTCATAGGACAGAAGGTGTGGGGGGTCTCGACCGTACACAACTCTGAAGGGAGTCATTCCAAGGGAGGAGCGATAGGATGTATTGTAGCAGTATTCAGCCCTTGGGAGGTACTTCACCCAGTGCCACGGCTGGTCGCCCACAAAGCAGCGAAGGTACTTCTCAATTGTCCGGTTCACCACCTCTGTTTGGCCGTCTGACTGTGGATGGTAGGCTGAGGAGAAGGCGAGGGTCGTGCCTTGTAATCCAAAGAGCTCCTTCCAGAATGTGCTTGTGAAGATCGGGTCCCGGTCACTGACGATGGACTCGGGGAGTCCATGTAGGCGGAAAAAGTGGGTGAAGAAGGTATGGGCGACTGAGACTGTGGTATAAGGATGGGTTAAAGGGAGGAAGTGAGCATATTTGGAGAACCAGTCCACTACGACGAATAGGACTGACTTCCCTCCGATCTTGGGCAGCCCTTCGATGAAATCCATGGCAATATCGGCCCAGATCTGCGTTGGGAGGGAGAGGGGTTGGAGCAGGCTTGTGGGGTGTAGATTTTCCCATTTTTGTTGTTGGCACTCTGCACAGTTCTGGATAAAGTCCCGTACCGAGGCCCTCATAGCTTGCCAGTGGAAGTTAGCATGGATGTGATGCAGCATTTTTTGAATGCCCTCGTGTCACGGGGGTAATCGTTGGGGCCCCGTGCGGCACTCGAAATGGGCGAGTAAGCCTACGAAACAAAGCAAACACACACACAAAGGCAACAAGATGGCACACGAATTAGCAAAAGGCTACTTGTATTGCATTAATCAGTTGTAAGCACAAGCACACAGTACAGTGTCGAGGGGATCTCGTGCTTAACCTTTACACGCTTATGAGCTCACTCGACTACCTACCTCCCCTCAAAGAGTACGTTTAGCTTTTGGGGGAGTGACAATAGGAAACATCAAAATGATGGAAAAGCATACTAAGTAATTACAATAATGCCATTGGCGGTCCCCCTTACAAAATACAAGCAAAGCCCACCCATGACACACATGTTGACACCATGAAGGCACGCGGTTGGCACTCGGATGGCTCACTGTAGGTGCTTGATGGCACAACGAAGGAGTCACCTGTGACATTCTCCCCCTCTCAATTCGATCTACGTCCTCGGAGATCGGCTTCGGCTGGTCCCTTAGAGTCATTGTTGCGGAAGGAGGGTTCTTCTGCTGCTCCCCGAACCGGCTGTCGTCCAAGGCCGAGGTGTATATTTTGGTGGCATGGTGGGGTTGGCTCATTCTGTTGGGGTTTCCTATGGCTAAGTCCTTCCCTGGCAGCCTCAAGGTATGATAGTGGCTGGTTCTGTTTGGCTAAGGGGTAGGTTTGGGCCAGGTAAGGATCAAAATGGTGTTTTGGATTATTAAGGTGTGGATTCCCATGCATTTTTCCCCTAGGGTATCTCACCGGGCTACTACGGGAACTAGCCTTAGGGTAATGTGAATGTGGTCCCTAGATGGCTTGGTTGGCACTCGCTCTCCCCGGTGGTTGTGGTAGTAGATGTGGGCAAGGTTTGACACGGCCTTGGGTCTTCTTCTGTTGGGCCCACCAGTTGCGGGCACTTGCGGCTTCTGCTGCGAAGTCGACTTCTACTGATGTGGTTGGTGCTAAAGCTGATGCTGCTGCTGGTGTTGACTTGGGCGCTGGCATTGGTGTTGGCGCTGAAAATGGAACTGTCTTGGGGGTGACTTCTTCCTGGTGACGACTTCCCAACTAGTTCCAGTGTCGATGAGAGGTACTTGACAGGGGTTCTTCCTTGTTGACGCAGAGCTGTCTTCATGGTTGATAGTTTCTTGGTACAACTGGAAGGCTGAAAGCTGCTTCCCAAGTATCTACAAGGCTGATGAGACAGGAACCATGCAAGGGGAGTGTTCGTCCAAAATAAGCAAACTATTGATGTGTGGCATAAGTGCTGCTTCCGCTTGCTTGAGGAACTCCACTCCAAGAACCACCTAAAAATCATCCAAGGGAACCACAGATAGATTGATGGGTCCTTTCCATGGTCCAACTCGGAGTTCTACTCGACGGGCCGTGCCCTCTACTGCTTTGGCCCCGGAGTTGACAGCCTTGACCCACCCAGTTTGTTTGGTGGTGGTCAAGCCAAGTCGCTTTGCCTCCGCAAGCGAAATGAAGTTATGGGTGGCCCCAGTGTCCACCAAGGCTTGGGTCGGCCTCCCGCCGAGGGTGATGTCTACATAACTCAGCCCCTTGTGGGCTTTGGTGGGCCGCTTTGATGTGGCCTCTTTCTTGACCATGGCATTGATGAGTTGGAGGGCGCCTACTCTGGGCGCCGCTGTGGGTTTCTCCTCATCACTCTCTTCACTATCGCTGAGTTTGGCGATGAGGGCAGTTATTTTCTTTCGGGTTGGACAGTCACTCGTCCAATGCTTCCCGTTGCAAAGGTAACACGGCGCAGGAGGAGATCTCCTAGTGGATTGGTGGCCCTGGTAGCTTGGGCCTCCTTGTGGCTTCTTCCCTTGTTGGTAAGTGTAGGGATTGTTCGCGGGCACTGGCTTCTCCTTTGTAGGGGTTGATTGTGGATCTCCCCCACTCAAACTCATGGTACCTGGGCTGGATGGTCTTTGCACATCTTCCTTAGGTGTTCTCAGATCAACAAGCTGTTCAGCTATGGCCATGGAGGTGGCGAGGTCCTCAACCCCACGTCGTTGGAGTTCGAGCTCAGCCCATGGCCTGAGACCGTCCATAAAATTGAACAGAAGATCCTTGTCTGACATGTCAGTGATCTCCAGCGTCAAGGCCGAAAACTCCTTGACATAGTCATGTAGTGATTCTTGATGTCTGAGATTCTTCATTCTTCGGCGCGCCAAGTACTCCACATTTTCTGGGTAGAACTGCCGCTTGATCTCACGCTTGAATCCAACCCAAGTGTCGATGGTACGGGTTCCACGTTCAATGTCTTGGCAACACCTATGCCACCATAACATTGCGATATCAGTCAAATACATAGCAGCTGTACATACCTGAGTTTGGTTGTCAATGATGCCAGTGGCAGAGAAATATTGCTCCAATTGCCACAAGAAGTTGTCAAGCTCCCTAGCATCCCGGGCACCCGAGTAAGGTGTTGGCTCTCGGATCTTGATGTTCATGGAAGCTAGGGTGGAGGGAGTGCTTGGTGTGTTGGCCACTGCCCTCTTTAGGAGAGTCATCTCATCTCTCATCTCATCCAATTGTGCTTGGAATCTGTCTAGCAAGCCCTGTAGGCTGCTTTGGGAAGGCCCAGCTCCCGAATTCTGTATGGTGGTGTGCATGTCTCTGAAGGTGCCATTGAAACGTCCTTCTAGTTCCTCCACTGCATTCTCAACCGTCTCTAGGTTGAGGTGGAGTTCATCAACCCGATCTCGGGTTTCTCCCACTGTCACCTGGCAACGAAGGAGGCGCATGTCCACGGTAGCTAGTTGGTCGACTGATTTGTCGTGCTTGCTAGGTTTGGTTGTATGCCCCTTTGGGGCTTGTGTCTTGGTAGGTTCGTCAAGTGGAGCTTTGTCAGTGTCGTGGGCTTGAATCCGCCCATGTGGTGTGTCATCGGAAACGCCCCGATTCCTCTTCATTGGGTTGATGTAGGGACGAAGACGGTCCAGAGTATTTGTAGGAGCACCTGCTCTGATACCAACTGTCACGGGGGTAATCGTTGGGGCCCCGTGCGGCACTCGAAATGGGTGAGTAAGCCTACGAAACAAAGCAAACACACACACACAAAGGCAACAAGATGGCACACGAATTAGCAAAAGGCTACTTGTATTGCATTAATCAGTGGTAAGCACAAGCACACAGTACAGTGTCGAGGGGATCTCGTGCTTGACCTTTACACGCTTATGAGCTCACTCGACTACCTACCTCCCCTCAAAGAGTACGTTAAGCTTTTGGGGGAGTGACAATAGGAAACATCAAAATGATGGAAAAGCATACTAAGTAATTACAATAACGCCATTGGCGGTCCCCCTTACAAAATACAAGCAAAGCCCACCCATGACACACATGTTGACACCATGAAGGAACGCGGTTGGCACTCGGATGGCTCACTGTAGGCGCTTGATGGCGCGATGAAGGAGTCACCTGTGACACTCGTGTGTCGAGTGGTGTATGCTGGCGATGATGGAGGGGATGAGGGGGCAATCAGCGGGTAGGTAGATCTTCTTTTTGTAAAATACCAGCCCATCATGGAGAGACTAGTTCGGGTTAGCAGATCCCGACTGTATTTGTTGGACTAGGTTGTTCCATTCGGATGACTGCGGCAGTGTGTTCCGAATGTCTTCTAGCAGGGTGGCTCGTGGTTGGGAGATCGCATGGGGGAGCATACTATCTTCCTCTCGTCGGGACAGGGCATCTGCTGCACGATTCAGGGATATTGCCTTATAGTCCACTCGGAAGTCGAACCCCAGAAGTTTGCTGACCCAATGTTGCTGTGGGGAGGTGGTCAGCCGTTGTTCCAGCAAGTATTTGAGGCTATAGTGGTTTGTTTTGACGACGAAGGGTCTGCCCCACAAGTACAGCCTCCAGTGTTGTATTGCCTTGGCTAGGCCAATGAGCTCACGTTCATAGGCGGGTAGTTTGAGATGGCAGTCCGCTAGCTTGCGGCTGAAGAAGGCTATCGGGTGCCCTTGCTGTTGAAGGATGGCTCCTATGCCTGTGCCGGAAGCATCACACTCGACCGTGAACTCAAGGTCAAAGTTTGGAAGCTAGAGGACTGGTGTGGAAGAGAGGGCTTCCCTTAGGCCTACGAAGGCTACCTCGACCGTGCTATCCCAGTGGAATGCATTTTTCTTGAGCAGGTTGGTAAGCGGGGCTGCTAGCAGGCCGTAATTCTGAATGAACTTTCGATAGTACACTGTTAGCCCGAGGAACCCACGAAGGGCCTTGGCGGACTTTGGCCGGGGCCAGTCCTTAATGGCCTGAATCTTGGAGCTGTCCACAGTTACACCTTGTCCGCTGATTACATGTCCAAGGTAAAGGACTTGGTGTTCCCCAAAGGAACACTTGGATCTTTTAACGAAGAGTCGGTGCTGCTTTAGGAGCTCGAGCATGACCCGCAGGTGTTGAATGTGTTCCACCCACGTCTTGCTATAGACCAAGATGTCGTCGAAGAAGACCAGCACATATTTTCGGAGGTGAGAGTGGAAGACTTCATTCATCAGGGCCTGGAATGTGGATGGGGCATTGCAGAGGCCGAATGGCATAACTAGGAACTCGACGTGGCTAGGATGCGTCCTGATACCTATTATATACCATTGAAGGGTTCGGGTTTGGTGTTTAATGCATGTTGGGCGTGATCCGACTCATTAGATCCAAAACGTTAGTGGGGACTCCGGATCTAACCATTCGCTTGCAATATACATAATTTTAAGTAAAAGGGCCAAGCCAATATAAAATAATTCAAAACATTGTCTCATTTGGCATACTTTTTACTGTTATAAGTCATAGAATTAGAGTTCAAAATTCCAAATATTTATGTTATAACTTTTTATGTAAGGTGAAAATAAAGTGCCATGTAGTGGCTAAAAGGATTCGAACACACATCTCACTGTAAGAGGAAACCATTATCAAACCATATGGCATATTATATCAATTCGTTTTGTTAAAGACGTGTAACAAATATAAGATAATAAGACCTTCACCCTACTTCTTTCATGAATTACGAATTAAAATGTTCCTATTCCAAATAGGCCATTACCATGTTCACTTGTATGTTGTTATGGGGCCCAGGCGTGTATTAGGTCAGGCGTGCGCGCGCGCGCAGCTAGGTGCGTGCACGCGCGGCTTGCTGCATGAACTGCCACATGTGTGTGTGTTCCCTTTTGATTCCAAGCAACCCCCATCCTCCAAAACTATTTTTTAGATTTTTCTCAATTTTTGGTAATTTTAGTGATTAAAAACTAAAATTTTTCTCAAAATAATTATTTTAATTAATTTTATCATTTCCCAATCCTAACAAATGCCACGTGTCAAGTGTAAGACCAATCTAAGCCTTACATCACAAGATAACCCACCCTAGTATGATTTTTCACAAAAGTGATGTTTCCTCCTAGTAGAGCCCCAAAAGCTTAATGTACTCTTTGGGGGGGGGGGGGGGTTCCCTTGGGGGGGGCGCCTTTGCTGAGATGCTCGGTTTCCGAATGGATTCCGTTTGATTCGATACCCATTATATACCATTGAAGGGTTCGGGTTTGGTGTTTAATGCACGTTGGGCGTGATCCGACTCATTAGATCCAAAAAGTTAGTGGTGACTCCGGATCTAACCATTCGCTTGCAATACACATAATTTTAAGTAAAAGGGCCAACCCAATATAAAAAAATTCGAAACATTGTCTCATTTGGCATACTTTTTACTGTTATAAGGCATAGAATTAGAGTTCAAAACTCCAAATATATATGTTATAACATATTATATAAGGTGAAAATAAAGTGCCATGTAGTGGCTAAAAGGATTCGAAGACACATCTCATAGTAAGAGGGAAACCACCATCAAACCATATGGCCTATTATATCAGTTCGTTTTGTTTAAGACGTGTAACAAATATAAGATAATAAGACCTTCACCCTACTTCTTTCATGAATTACGAATTAAAATGTTCTTATTCCAAATAGGCCATTACCATGTTCACTTGGTGAATTTTCAGCTTAAACGTGTAAGTAATTGTAGGGAAAATATTGGAGAGAAGATGGTAAGAAAACTGGTAAGAATCTGGTATGTTGTTGTGGGAACCAGGCGTGCACTGGGTCGGGCGTGCTCGGGCGCGGGCGTGCACGGGCGCGGGCATGCGCGCGCGCGTGGCGGGGTGCGTGCGCGCGCTCGTGCGGGGTGCTGCGTGAACTGCCACATGTGGGTGTGTTCCCTTTTGATTCCAAGCAACCCCCATCCTCCAAAACTATTTTTCAGATTTTTCTCAATTTTTGGTAATTTTAGTGATTAAAAACTAATGGCGTGCTGATGGCGCTGATGGTGAATGAACCGTCACACGGGGTCGGTCGTGCGCGGGCGCGGGCGTGCGCGCGCGCGGCGGGGTGCGTGCCCGTGCGCGCGGCGGGCTGCGTGCCCGTGCGCGCGGCGGGCTGCGTGCGTGCGTGCGCAGCGGCTGCGTGAACTGCCACATGTGGGTGTGTTCCCTTTTGATTCCAAGCAACCCCCATCCTCCAAAACTATTTTTCAGATTTTTCTCAATTTTTGGTAATTTTAGTGATTAAAAACTAATATTTTTCTCAAAAAAATTATTTTAATTAATTTTTTCATTTTTCAATCCTAACTAATGTCACGTGTCAAGTGTAAGACCAATCTAAGCCTTACATCTCAAGCAACCCAAGACACTTAGATGGCGTGCTGATGGGGCTGGTGGGGGCTGAACCGTCACACGAGGTCGGTCGTGCGTGCGTACGCGGTAGGGTGCGTGCGCATGCGCACGGTGGGCTGAGTGCGCGTGCGTCTTGCTGCGAGAACTGCCACATGTGGGTGTGATCCCTTTTGGTTCCAAGCAACCCCCATCCTCCAAAACTATTTTTCAGATTTTTCTCAATTTTTGGTAATTTTAGTGATTAAAAACTAATATTTTTCTCGAAAAAATTATTTTAATTAATTTTATCATTTTTCAATCCTAACTAATGTCACATGTCAAGTGTAAGACCAATCTAAGCCATACATCTCAAGATAACCCACCCCTGTATGATTTTTCACAAAAGTGATGTTTCCTCCTAGTAGAGCCCCAAAAGCTTAACGTACTCTTTGGGGGGGGGGGGGCTTCCGTTGGGGGGGCGCCTTTGCTGAGATGCTCGATTTTCGAATGGATTTCGTTTGATTCGATACCCATTATATACCATTGAAGGGTTCGGGTTTGGTGTTTAATGCACGTTGGGCGTGATCCGACTCATTAGATCCAAAACGTTAGTGGTGACTCCGGATCTAACCATTCGCTTGCAATATACATAATTTTAAATAAAAGCGCCAACCCAATATAAAATAATTCAAAACATTGTCTCATTTGGCATACTTTTTACTGTTATAAGGCATAGAATTAGAGTTCAAAACTCCAAATATATATGTTTTAACTTATTATATAAGGTGAAAATAAAGTGCCATGTAGTGGCTAAAAGGATTCGAACACACATCTCACAGTAAGAGGAAACCACCATCAAACCATATGGCCTATTATATCAATTCGTTTTGTTTAAGACGTGTAACAAATATAAGATAATAAGACCTTCACCCTACTTCTTTCATGAATTACGAATTAAAATGTTCCTATTCCAAATAGGCCATTACCATGTTCACTTGGTGAATTTTCAGCTTAAACGTGTAAGTAATTGTAGGGAAATTATTGGAGAGAAGATGGTAAGAAAACTGGTAAGAATCTGGTATGTTGTTGTGGGGCCCTGGCGTGCACTGGGTCGGTCGTGCGCGGGCGCGGCGGGCTGCGTGCGCGCGCAAGCGGCGGCTGTGTGCACGTGCAAGTGGCTTGCTGCGTGAACTGCCACATGTGGGTGTGTTCCCTTTTGATTCCAAGCAACCCCCATCCTCCAAAACCATTTTTCAGATTTTTCTCACTTTTTGGTAATTTTAGTGATTAAAAACTAATATTTTTCTGAATAAAATTATTTTAATTAATTTTATCATTTTTCAATCCTAACTAATGCCACGTTGTCACAGGGGTAGTTCTACAGCGGAAGAAACCCGTGCGGCGTCCTATCCAAGACAGGCCAGGACAAGCCTTTATGTGCGTAGAGGCTAGGAGTTGCCGATGGGATGGCTCCACTAACGTCAGTAGCACTGGATCATGGCCTCAAGTCTAATGGCCGGGGCACTCTCCTGGCTCAGACTGGTCCATGGGAGGCGCCGCTTACGTGCTAAAGGGGGACAACCATAATGGAAGGCGACCATGCGCCGATGATGTGACTTGGCACCGATGTGAAGGGTCTCCTATATGCCGATGATGACAGGCACCTGTGTGCCATGATGATAGGCAACCGCTTGGGCCGGAGCACACCCGTGCGCTAGGGGCAACGGGATAGCTCAATCAGCTTGGGCAAGGGGCTGGCGAGGTAAAGGGACATGCTTGAGCCAGGCCCGCATGCCAAGCCTCCCTTGAGTATCGGTAGCGCAGTGCCGGTCCAACACTGTCCCCATGAGCAAATGTGCGCCCATGTGGAACCCTGGTAGCCATGCTAGTCGTTAACCAGGGCCGTCCCGCAAGGGGATGAAGGTCTAGGAGTGCCTAGGTTAGGCACCCAAGGAGGTCGACCACTCCTCCTCAAAGAGTACGTTAAGCTTTTGGTCGTCTGCCTGAAGATGACATTAGTTCTCCCAAAAATCTTATAGGCGAAAATGACGGGCATGTCCCTAACGTAAGCCTGCCAAGCGTAGGCAAGGCTAGGCCTGCTTTGAACTGTAACAGGCTCCCCCACTCAATCCATTGTCGTCCTCGACTATGGGTCTTCCTCGTGAATGGGCGTCTGTGTCCCGTACCATTCACTTCCTTGCCAGTTCCAGGGCTCGTCTGGTTAGCCCGGGTCTTGCCTATGTTGGTGTCCATTTATGGGGACGAAACCATTTCACCATGCCTACCTGCCTGGACTTCACCCCCAGTGTCGAGGTTACTCAAACCGCGCAATGGCTATGCCGTTGAACTGTGAAAGAAGGGCCCTCGAAGAAATGTGTGTGGTGCTTCGCGGAGGTCCGCCCCATGTATCATCTTAGCTCAAGGCTCAACCGTCTTCTTGGTAGCTTTTCAGTGATGCTACCGAACACGTTGATAGGTCTACTCCTCATGTTGGCGATGACATGGGTACCCTTTCACCATGCTGGCCTGTAGACTTCACCTCGCCGATTCGGGTTACTCAAACCTAGCCATGGCTTATGCTCTCTAGGCCCTCGAAACTACGCTTTACCTCGCCGACTCGGGCTACATCTTCACTCCGAGGGGGCCCCATTGCTGCTGCCTCAAGGAGACCTGACCGCTTCAAACGTGAGTGTGGCAACTTTTACCCATGAGTTGCCAAACTTGAACTCGCCTTGTGATGAGCTTCTGCTGCTGCAAGTGTTCAACCTGAAAACTGAGCATGTCCACCTGATACTTTGCCGGTGTAGGGCCGCCATGCTCCAACGGCTAGCGTAACCACATTCCTAACAAGGCCCTGAAAGAATGGTAGGATCCATCTAATGGACGCCATAAAGGTTGCGGAATGGGTGGGGCGAATTTCAAAAATTTCCTACCTTCTCCCAACTGGGAATCATATTCCCTGAATTTAGAATACAATATTCAAGGATCTACTTGAACCCTAATCAAACCAGATCTGTACCAAAAGATAAATGGGAGGATTATACCTGATCCGGAGAAGCAGTATCTCCCAAAGTCGGTGTTCACGCCCAAAGAATGCTCCAAGATCTGTCCCTGCTGAAGATGACACAGCTGTGGATGGAACAGAACCAGCAGGGTGCGTCCTACACACTGGATCCTTCACAAGAATCCCCTGGATGTACTAAACACTGAATTCTTTCAGTCTTTCTTGCAAGACTGATGTCAAGAACTGGTTTCTTGACTTTCTTTTCTGCAAAGATCAAATCTTGCAACAATGCAGATGGCGGCGGCAGGAGGAGATTTCCAGAAACGAAAAAGCTGAACTGTATTCTTTTCTGGAGAGAATGAGATCTAATCTCAATTCGCAGGAACCTTTCTTGCTTACCAGAACCTCTTTGATCGAAATCTGATTTCCCTCTCTTGGTTCATTCGATAATCTCCTCTCTTTTCTTCTTGATTAAGAAATCTCCTAATTAGGAGTTATCCCAATCCAAATCAGTATTTGGATAGGGGATAATCTTAATCCCTTTCCCAGATAGAGTTAGCTTACTCCTGATCTTATCAGGAGGTTACCAGATTCAAATCTGATTTGAATTTGGTCTCTAAGAGTGGATAAGGCTAAGAGCCCAATCCTTTTTGCTAACTTCAATCTCAAATTCGCCCCATTGATGGGTGATCATATCAGCCCACCTCGAAATGGGCTTTTGGCCCATTAAGTATTCAGTGTTTAATTAATTTCCAATCTGCTGCCCAGTTGGGCTTCTTTGTATGGCGTGGGACCCAAGCATTGATCTACACACCAGCCACACGGGTTCGGCCCAGCCTTTAATACAAGGCCCAGCCGAATTCACTGAAAATCTCAATGAACCCCTTGAGTCCATTGTATGAACCCTATGGGCCCAACACTTACATTAAGTGGTCCCTGGGCCAAGCCATCTTATAAAAACCCAGGGACTGTGGGCAGGTGCAAGATTAGCCCATCAGGTATTATCCTAAATGGTCTTACACTTAACCTCTCAGCCCTTAATGATCAAGCACTGCCCGACAAGAGAGGACCTCTCCCTCGGCTGCAAGGAACAGTGCCGCACTCTCCTCTCACATGGATCCCGGGAATTAAAACCATTTGCAAACATTTTGAAACCGTACATATATATGTAAATATATTAATTTTGCAAAAACAAAATTCCAACGATTGAAATCAACTGCCGGCAGTTTGGTTTCCATCAGAGAGAGTGCATTCCCGATCATTACCCTTTGTCCGACAAAGTGGCTGATTCTGTCACTATGACCACCCACTCAGATGAATTCTCAAACTGCCCCAACATACCCAGGTTTTGATCCCCACTAAGGATCTCACTGATTGGCATATCAAAGGCAGCCTGATCCAGCACCTAGTGAAGTGTCATAATCGAGTCTAGGGGTCAGGTGTAACTTTCCAGTTTTGCCCATCTATCTCCAAGGTCCAGGGCAAGACTGGAAATCTGGTCCGGTTCAAGGATTCAAGTAATCCCATGCTGTATGTGCCTCGGGTTTTACCCTGATGGCTGAGACAGGCCATCCCAACACTTGGTGGCACACCAGTATCAGCCTTGGCAGGATAAATCTCCCCAGACTTATCCAACGGCTGTGAACATTTAAAACTAACATGAGTCTCTACAAATGTCCAGTTTTAGGGTTTTACACAGAATTAAACCAAACAACATGAATCAAACATGCACTTTATTTATTTCCACTAAATAACAAAAGTACATCAAAATGATTGAAGCTAAGGGCATACAAAACTATCTAACAGGCCCACGCGTCTGCCCTCGCATGAGGACAACAACCAATGCGTCTGCACCCGCAAGGGAAGCTATTTTAGGGTCATTGTATTGGGAACGCAAACATTGAATGGCCTCTTGATAGGCCTGATAAACAATTTGCTCGGGCAGTGTACCCACATTCCTATCAAGGCTCACGCGTCTGCCACCGCATGAGGACAACGACCATCGCGTCTGCAACCGTGAGGGAAGCTGTCACGGGGGTAATCGTTGGGGCCCCGTGCGGCACTCGAAATGGGCGAGTAAGCCTACGAAACAAAGCAAACACACACACAAAGGCAACAAGAAGGCACATGAATTAGCAAAAGGCTACTTGTATTGCATTAATCAGTGGTAAGCACAAGCACACAGTACAGTGCCGAGGGGATCTCGTGCTTAACCTTTACACGCTTATGAGCTCACTCGACTACCTACCTCCCCTCAAAGAGTATGTAAAGCTTTTGGGGGAGTGACAATAAGAAACGTCAAAAAGATGAAAAAGCATACTACAATATTACAATATTGCCATTGGCAGTCCCCCATACAAAAATACATGCTTAGCCCACCCATGGCACACACTTGGATGTTGGAGTTGCGGCTGTAGGCACAGTGGATGGCACTTGATGGCACATCGAAGAGAACACTTGTTACAGTCTCCCCCACTCAATTCAGTCTTCGTCCTCGAAGACTAGCTTCTGCTTGAGGCTTCAACTTGTTGTTGGTGAAAGAAGGTTCTTCGATTGCTCCACGAACCGGGTTTCTTCCAAGGCCCAGATAGTAGGTTGGGTAGATTGCCAGTGGATGTTCTCGATGGTGGGAAAACCTATGGCTAGTCCCTAAGTTAAGTCCCTGCTTGGCTGCTTCAAGGTAGGATTTTGACTTGTTCCTGATGGTGGTAGGAAAGTTGGTGGCCAAGGCTAGGTCAAAATGGTATTTTGGATTGTTTGGGTGTTGGTTCCCATGCATTTTTCCCCAAGGGTGACTCGCAAGGCTACTACGGGATTTATCTTGAGGGATAATGTGAATGTGGCCCGTAAATGGCTCGGGTGGCACTCGCTCTCCCCGATGGTTGTGGCAGTAGGTGTGGGCAAAGTTTGGCATGGCCTTGGGTCTTCTGCTTTGCTTGATGGTTGTCGACACGCACGAACCCTGTTGCTAGAGAGGCGTAGACGGCTGGATGACCTGCTGCTTCCTGCTGCTGTTGTAGTTGTTGGCTTGAGGGGCGGCTTCTTCCGCCAGTGGAGTGGGGAACTTCTCTGCTTCCTTCATGTTGGTGTTGAACAAGGCTTCTTTGTGAAAAAGTTGTAGTGCAGAAACTTGCTTCCCATGAACCTTAGTAGAAGTCGTAACTGGTACCATGCAAGGGGAGCGCTCGTCCAAGATGCATAAAGAGTTGATGTGAGGTAGGAGTGCTGCTTCTGCTTGTCTCATGAAGTCCATTCCCAAGACAACTCGGAAGTCATCTAGGGGTACCACTGAAAGATTAATCTTGCTTGTCCACAGCCCAACTTGGAGGTCAACCCCACGAGCCATGCCTTCAATCGCCTTTGCCCCGGAGTTCACGGCCTTGATCCACCCTGTCTCTTTCACAGTGTTCAGATTGAGTCGCTTGGCCTCGGCAACTGAGATGAAGTTGTGGGAGGCCCCTGTATCAACAAGGGCTTGAGTCTGCTTCCCGCCGAGGAGGATGTCTACATACTTCAGCCCCCTTTGGGCTTTCTTTGGCCTTCCATGATTGGCCTCTTTCTTCACCATGGCGTTGAAGTGTTGAAGGGCGCCCACTCTAGGCGCCTGTACAAACTTTTCCTCATCACTGAGCTTGGCGACAAGGGCATTGATCTTCTTCTTGGTTAGGCAGTTGCGAACCAAGTGATTTCCCCCACAAAGGAAGCAAGAAATTGGGGACCCAGCGGTTCTGGGCTTGTAACGGTGCTGAGGGCCTTGCTCTCCTTGTGGCTTCCTCCCATAGTCTTGTCTTGCTGGCTTGTTGAAGCTGGAGTTGTCGTACGGAGGGCGTGAGGGACTTGCTCCCCTACTCAATTTAGGGGAACGCGGGTTTTCTGGCTTAGGGGTTTTCCTCATCTGACAAGCTGGTCTCATTGAGTTGCTCCGCCACTGCCATTGCCGTGGCGAGGTCCTGCACGTTGCGGCGTTGGAGTTCTAGTTCGGCCCATGGCTTCAGTCCGTCTATGAAGTTGAACAGTAGATCCTTGTCGGACATGTCCGTGATCTCCAAGGTAAGGGCTGAAAACTCTTTAACATAATCGTGGAGTGAGTCCTCATGCTTGAGTGATTTCAACTTCTTCCGCACCAGGTACTCCACGTTCTTTGGGTAGAATTGCCGCTTTATTTCTCGCTTAAAATCAGCCCATGTCTCGATGGTGCACGTACCCCGTTCAATGTCTTGGCATCGCCTGCGCCACCATAGCATAGCAATGTCAGTCAAATACATAATCACTGTACGAATTTGCATTAGGTCATCATCAATGCCAGCGGCATGGAAATATTGTTCCATTTGCCACAAGAAGTTGTCAAGTTCTCTAGCATCTCGGGAGCCGGCATAAGGTGTGGGCTCCCGAAACTTCACACGAGCAGGGGCCAGTGTTGTGGAGGGGCTTGGAGTGCTGGCCACTAATCTCTTGAGGAGCGTCATGTCTCCTCTTAGATCATCCAATTGAGTCTGGAGGTCGGAGGGAGAGGCCATGGCCACTTTCATGGCCACCCATTCAGCTCTCATCTCATCCACCTGGTCTTGGATGTCGGATCGAGATGAGCTCCCTTCTTGTCGGGATTTTGTTCCAAGGACTTTCTTGAGGGTTCTATTCAGGACGTCTTGGACCTCGTTCATAATGCCATTTAAACGGGCTTCTAGCTCCACCACGGAGCTCTCAATTGTTTCCACATTCAAGTGGATTTCTTCTACTCGGTCACGCATCTCCCCAATAGTCACTTCACAGCGAAGGATACGTGTGTCGAAGGCAGCAAGCGTGTCAACTGACTTGTCAAGCTTGCTTGTCTTGGATGTGCGACCCCCTGGGGCCTTCTCTGCAGTGGCTTCATCGCCTAGAGACTCATCAGTCTCCCTCGCATGGGCAAGGCCATGTCTAATCTCGTCGGTGAGTTCCATGTTGTGCTTCATTGCGCCACCACTAGTGTTGCTATGCAAGGGCCACAAGCGTTGAGGAGCAACCTGCTCTGATACCAACTGTCACGGGGGTAGATCTACGGCGGAAGAAACCCGTGCGGCGTCCTGGCCAAGGCAGGCCAGAACAATCCTTTCTGCGCTTAGAGGCTAGGAGTTGCCCGATGGGATGGCTCCACCAACGTCAGTAGCACTGGATCATGATCTCAAGTCCAATGGCCGGGGCACTCTCTTGGCTCAGACCGGTCCATGGGAGGTGCCGCTTACGTGCTAAAGGGGGACAACCATAATGGAAGGCGACCATGCGCCGATGAGGTGACTTGGCACCGATGTGAAGGGTCTCCTGTATGCCGATGATGACAGGCACCTGTGTGCCATGATGATAGGCAACTGCTTGGGCCGGAACACACCCGTGCGCTAAGGGCAACGGGATAGCTCAATCAGCTTGGGCAAGGGGCTGGCGAAGTGAAGGGACATGCTTGAGCCAGGCCCGCATGCCAAGCCTCTCTTGAGTATCGGTAGCGCAGTGCCGGTCCAACACTGTCCCCATGAGCAAGTGTGCGCCCATGAGGAACCCTAGTAGCCATGCTCGCCGTTAACCAGGGCCGCCCCGCAAGGGGATGAAGGTCTAGGAGTGCCAAGGTTAGGCACCCAAGGAGGTCGACCACCCCTCCTCAAAGAGTACGTTAAGCATTTGGTGGTCTGCCTGAAGATGACATCAGTTCTCCCAAAAATCATACAGGCGAAAATGACAGGCATGTCCCTAACGTAAGCCTGCCAAGCATAGGCAAGGCTAAGCCTGTGCTGAACCGTAACAATGTGTCAAGTGTAAGACCAATCTAAGCCTTACATCTCAAGATAACCCACCCTTGTATGATTTTTCACAAAAGTGATGTTTCCTCCTAGTAGAGCCCCAAAAGCTTAACGTACTCTTTGGGGGGGGGGGGGGGGGGTTCCCCTGGGGGTGCCTTTGCTGAGATGCTCGATTTCCGAATGGATTCCGTTTGATTCGATACCCATTATATACCATTGAAGGGTTCATGTTTGGTGTTTAATGCACGTTGGGCGAGATCCGACTCATTAGATCCAAAATGTTAGTGGTGACTACGGATCTAACCATTCGCTTGCAATATACATAATTTTAAGTAAAAGGGCCAACCCAATATAAAATAATTCAAAACAATGTCTCATTTGGCATACTTTTTACTGTTATAAGGGATAGAATTAGTGTTCAAAACACCAAATATATATGTTAAAACTTATTGTATAAGGTGAAAATAAAGTGCCATGTAGTGGCCAAAAGGATTCGAACACACATCTCACAGTAAGAGGAAACCACCATCAAACCATATGGCCTATTATATCAATTCATTTTGTTTAAGACGCGTAACAGATATAAGATAATAAGATAACAAATATAAGATAATAAGACCTTCGCCTACTTCTTTCATGAATTACGAATTAAAATGTTCCTATTCCTAATAGGCCATCACCATGTTCACTTGGTGAGTTTTCAGCTCAAACGTGTAAGTAATTGTAGGGAAATTATTGTAGAGAAGATGGTAAGAAAACTAGTAAGAATCTGGTATGTTGTTGTGGGGCCCAGGCGTGCACTGGGTCGGTCCTGCGCGGGCGCGGGCGTGCGCTTGCGTGCGGCGGGCTGCGGGCGCGTGCGCACGGCGGGCTGCGGGCGCGCGCGCGCGGCAGGCTGCGGGTGCGCGCGCGCGGCGGTCTGCGTGTGCGCGCGAGCGGCGGCTGCGTGAACTGCCACATGTGGGTGTGTTCCCTTTTGATTCCAAGCAACCCCCATCCTCCAAAACTAGTTTTCAGATTTTTCTCAATTTTTGGTAATTTTAGTGATTAAAAACTAATATTTTTCTCAAAAATCATTTTAATTAATTTTATCATTTTTCAATCCTAACTAATGCCACGTGTCAAGTGTAAGACCAATCTAAGCCTTACATCTCAAGATAACCCACCCTTGTATAATTTTTCACAAAAGTGATGTTTCCACCTAGTAGAGCCCCAAAAGCTTAACGTACTCTTTGGAGGGGGGGGGGGGTTCCCCTGGGGGCGCCTTTGCTGGGATGCTTGGTTTCCGAATGGATTCCGTTTGATTCGATACCCATTATATACCATTGAAGGGTTCGGGTTTGGTGTTTAATGCACGTTGGGCGTGATCCGACTCATTAGATCCAAAACGTTAGTGGTGACTCCGGATCTAACCATTCGCTTGCAATATACATAATTTTAAGTAAAAGGGCCAACCCAATATAAAATAATTCAAAACATTGTCTCATTTGGCATACTTTTTACTGTTATAAGGCATAGAGTTAGAGTTCAAAACTCCAAATATAAATGTTATAACTTATTGTATAAGGTGAAAATAAAGTGCCATGTAGTGGCTAAAAGGATTCGAACACACATCTCACAGTAAGAGGAAACCACCAACAAACCATATGGCCTATTATATCAATTTGTTTTGTTTAAGACGTGTAACAGATATAAGATAATAAGATAACAAATATAAGATAATAAGACCTTCGCCCTACTTCTTTCATGAATTATGAATTAAAATGTTCCTATTCCAAATAGGCCATTACCATGTTCACTTGGTGAGTTTTTAGCTTAAACGTGTAAGTAATTGTAGGGAAATTATTGTAGAGAAGATGGTAAGAAAACTAGTAAGAATCTGGTATGTTGTTGTGGGGCCCAGGCGTGCACTGGGTCGGTCGTGCGCGGGCGCGGGCGTGCGCGCACGCGCGGCGGGTTAGTGCGCGCGCGAGCGGCGGCTGCGTGCTTGCACGCGCGTCTTGCTGCGTGAACTGCCACATGTGGGTGTGTTCCCTTTTGATTCCAAGCAACCCCCATCCTCCAAAACTAGTTTTCAAATTTTTCTCAATTTTTTGTAATTTTAGTGATTAAAAATTAATATTTTTCTCAAAAAATCATTTTAATTAATTTTATCATTTTTCAATCCTAACTAATGCCACGTGTCAAGTGTAAGACCAATCTAAGCCTTACATCTCAAGATAACCCACCCTTGTATGATTTTTCACATAAGTGATGTTTCGTCCTAGTAGAGCCCCAAAAGCTTAACGTACTCTTTGGGGGGGGGGGGGTTCCCCTGGGGGTGCCTTTGCTGAGATGCTCGGTTTCCGAATGGATTCCGTTTGATTCGATACCCATTATATACCATTGAAGGGTTCGGGTTTGGTGTTTAATGCACGTTGGGCGTGATCCGACTCATTAGATCCAAAACGTTAGTGGTGACTACGGATCTAACCAATCGCTTGCAATATACATAATTTTAAGTAAAAGGGTCAACCCAATATAAAATAATTCAAAACATTGTCTCATTTGGCATACTTTTTACTGTTATAAGGCATAGAATTAGTGTTCAAAACTCCAAATATATATGTTAAAACTTATTATATAAGGTGAAAATAAAGTGCCATGTAGTGGCCAAAAGGATTCGAACACACATCTCACAGTAAGAGGAAGCCACCATCAAACCATATGGCCTATTATATCAATTCGTTTTGTTTAAGATGTGTAACAGATATAAGATAATAAGATAACAAATATAAGATAATAAAACCTTCGCCCTACTTCTTTCATGAATTATGAATTAAAATGTTCCTATTCCTAATAGGCCATTACCATGTTCACTTGGTGAGTTTTCAGCTTAAACGTGTAAGTAATTGTAGGGAAATTATTGGAGAGAAGATGGTAAGAAAACTGGTAAGAATCTGGTATGTTTTTGGGGGGCCAGGTGTGCACTGGGTCGGTCGTGCGCGGGGGCGGGCGTGCGAGCGCGGCAGGCTGCGAGCGCGCGCGGCGGGCTGCGTGCGCGCGCGAGCGGCGACTGCGTGCTTGCGCGCGCGGCTTGCTGCGTGAACTGCCACATGTGGGTGTGTTCCCTTTTGATTCCAAGCAACCCCCATCCTCCAAAACTAGTTTTCAGATTTTTCTCAATTTTTGGTAATTTTAGTGATTAAAAACTAATATTTTTCTCAAAAAATCATTTTAATTAATTTTATCATTTTTCAATCCTAACTAATGCCACGTGTCAAGTTTAAGACCAATCTAAGCCTTACATTTCAAGATAACCCACCCTTGTATGATTTTTCACAAAAGTGATGTTTCCTCCTAGTAGAGCCCCAAAAGCTTAACGTACTCTTTGGGGGGGGGGGTTCTCCTAGGGGTGCCTTTGCTGAGATGCTCGGTTTCCGAATGGATTCCGTTTGATTCGATACCCATTATATACCATTGAAGGGTTCGGGTTTGGTGTTTAATGCATGTTGGGCGTGATCCGACTCATTAGATCCAAAACGTTAGTGGTGACTCCGGATCTAACCATTCGCTTGCAATATACATAATTTTAAGTAAATGGGCCAACCCAATATAAAATAATTCAAAACATTGTCTCATTTGACATACTTTTTACTGTTATAAGGCATAGAATTAGAGTTCAAAACTCCAAATATATATGTTATAACTTATTATATAAGGTGAAAATAAAGTGCCATGTAGTGGCTAAAAGGATTCGAACACACATCTCACAGTTGGAGGAAACCACCATCAAACCATATGGCCGATTATATCAATTCGTTTTGTTTAAGACGTGTAACAAATATAAGATAATAAGATAACAAATATAAGATAATAAGACCTTCGCCCTAATTCTTTCTTGAATTACGAATTAAAATGTTCCTATTCCAAATAGGCCATTACCATGTTCACTTGTTGAGTTTTCAGCTTAAACGTGTAAGTAATTGTAGGGAAATTATTGGAGAGAAGATGGTAAGAAAACTGGTAAGAATCTGGTATGTTGTTGTGGGGCCTAGGCGGGCGTGCGCACGTGCGCGGCGGTCTACTGGCACTTGCGCGCGGTGGGCTGCGGGTGCGTGTGCGCGGCGGGCTTTGGCGCGCGCGCGGGCGCGCGGCGATCTGCGTGTGCGCATGGCGGGCTGCGTGCGCGGGCGAGCGGCGGCTGCGTGCTTGCGCGCGCGGCTTGCTGCGTGAACTGCCACATGTGGGTGTGTTCCCTTTTGATTCCAAGCAACACCCATCCTCCAAAACTTGTTTTCAGATTTTTCTCAATTTTTGGTAATTTTAGTGATTAAAAACTAATATTTTTCTCAAAAAAAATCATTTTAATTAATTGTATCATTTTTCAAGCCTAACTAAAGCCACGTGTCAAGTGTAAGACCAATCTAAGCCTTACATCTCAAGATAACCCACCCTTGTATGATTTTTCACAAAAGTGATGTTTCCTCCTAGTAGAGCCCCAAAAGCTTAACGTACTCTTTGGGGGGCGGGGTTCCCCTGGGGGCGCTTTTGCTGAGATGCTCGGTTTCCGAATGGATTCCGTTTGATTCGATACCCATTATATACCATTGAAGGGTTCGGGTTTGGTGTTTAATGAACGTTGGGCGTGATCCGACTCATTAGATCCAAAACGTTAGTGGTGACTACGGATCTAACCATTCGCTTGCAATATACATAATTTTAAGTAAAAGGGCCAACCCAATATGAAATAATTCAACCGACTAATGCCACGGTGTCACAGGTGACTCCTTCGTCGCGCCATCAAGCACCTACAGTGAGACATTCGAGTGCCAACCGCGTGCCTTCATGGTGTCAACATGTGTGTCGTGGGTGGGCTTTACTTGTATTTTGTAAGGGGGACCACCAATGGCGTTATTGTAATTACTTAGTATGCTTTTCCATCATTTTGATATTTCGTATTGTCACTCCCCCAAAAGCTTAATGTACTCTTTGAGGGGAGGTAGGTAGTCGAGTGAGCTCATAAGCGTGTAAAGGTTAAGCACGAGATCCCCTCGACACTGTACTGTGTGCTTGTGCTTACCACTGATTAATGCAATACAAGTAGCCTTTTGCTAATTCTTGTGCCTTCTTGTTGCCTTTGTGTGTGTGTTTTCTTTGTTTTGTAGGCTTACTCGCCCATTTCGAGTGTCGCACGGGGCCTCAACGATTACCCCCGTGACAGTTGGTATCAGAGCAGGTGCTCCTACAAATACTCTAGACCGTCTTCGTCCCTACATCAACCCAATGAAGAGCAATCGGGGCGTTTCCGATGACACACCACATGGGCGGATTCAAGCCCATGACACAGACGAAGCTCCACTTGACGAACCTACCAAGACACAAGCCCCAATGGGGCATACAACCAAAGCTAGCAAGCATGACAAATCAGTCGACCAACTAGCTACCGTGGACATGCGCCTCCTACGTTGCGAGGTGACAGTGGGAGAAACCCGAGATCGGGTTGATGAACTCCACCTCAACCTAGAGACGGTTGAGAATGCAGTGGTGGAACTAGAAGGACGTTTCAGTGGCGCCTTCAGAGACATGCACACCACCATACAGAATTCGGGAGCTGGGCCTTCCCAAAGCAGCCTACAAGGCTTGCTAGACAGATTCCATGCGCAATTGGATGAGATGAGAGATGAGATGACTCTCCTAAAGAGGGCAGTGGCCAACACACCAAGCACTCCCTCCACCCTAGCTTCCATGAACATCAAGATCCGAGAGCCAACACCTTTGCTGAGATGCTCGGTTTCCGATTGGATTCCGTTTGATTCGATACCCATTATATACCATTGAAGGGTTCGGGTTTGGTGTTTAATGCACGTTGGGCGTGATCCGACTCATTAGATCCAAAACGTTAGTGGTGACTCCGGATCTAACCATTCGCTTGCAATATACATAATTTTAAGTAAAAGGGCCAACCCAATATAAAATAATTCAAAACATTGTCTCATTTGGCTTACTTTTTACTGTTATAAGGCATAGAATTAGAGTTCAAAACTCCAAATATATATGTTATAACTTATTATATAAGGTGAAAATAAAGTGCCATGAAGTGGCTAAAAGGATTCGAACACACATCTCACAGTAAGAGGAAACCACCATCAAACCATATGGCCTATTATATCAATTCGTTTTGTCTAAGACGTGTAACAAATATAAGATAATAAGACCTTCGCCCTACTTCTTTCATGAATTACGAATTAAAATGTTCCTATTCCAAATAGGCCATTACCATGTTCACTTGGTGAGTTTTTACCTTAAACGTGTAAGTAATTGTAGGGAAATTATTGGAGAGAAGATGGTAAGAAAACTGGTAAGAATCTGGTATGTTGTTGTGGGGTCCAGGCGTGCACTGGTGTCACGGGGGTAGTTCTATAGCGGAAGAAACCCGTGCGGCGTCCTGGCCAAGGCAGGACAGGACAAGCCTTTATGTGCTTAGAGGCTAGGAGTTGCCCGATGGGATGGCTCCACCAAAGTCAGTAGCACTGGATCATGACCTCAAGTCCAATGGCCGGGGCACTCTCCTGGCTCAGACCGGTCCATGGGAGGCGCCACTTACGTTCTAAAGGGGGACAACCATCATGGAAGGCGACCATGCGCCGATGAGGTGACTTGGCACCGTTGTGAAGGGTCTCCTGTATGCCGATGATGACAGGCACCTGTGTGCCATGATGATAGGCAACCGCTTGGGCCGGAACACACCCGTGCGCTAAGGGCAACGGGATAGCTCAATCAGCTTAGGCAAGGGGCTGGTGAAGTGAAGGGACATGCTTGAGCCAGGCCCGCATGCCAAGCCTCCCTTGAGTATCGGTAGCGCAGTGCCGGTCCAACACTGTCCCCATGAGCAAGTGTGCGCCCATGAGGAACCCTGGTAGCCATGCTAGCCGTTAACCAGGGCCGCCCCGCAAGGGGATGGAGGTCTAGGAGTGCCGAGGTTAGGCACCCAAGGAGGTCGACCACCCCTCCTCAAAGAGTACGTTAAGCTTTTGGTGGTCTGCCTGAAGATGACATCAGTTCTCCCAAAAATCTTACAGGCGAAAATGACGGGCATGTCCCTAACGTAAGCCTGCCAAGCGTAGGCAAGGCTAAGCCTGTGCTGAACCGTAACAGGCTCCCCCACTCAATCCATTGTTGTCCATGACAATGGGTCTTCCTCGTGAATGGGCGTCTATGTCCCGCGCCATTCACTTCCTTGCCAGTTCCAGGGCTCGTCTGGCTAGCCCGGGTCTTGCCTATATTGGTGTCCATTTATGGGGACGGAACCATTTCACCATGCCGGCCTGCCTGGACTTCACCCCCAGTGTCGAGGTTACTCAAACTGCGCAATGGCTATGCCATTGAACTGTGAAAGAAGGGCCCTCAAAGAAATGTGTGTGGTGCTTCGCGGAGGTCCGCCCCATGTATCATCATACCTCAAGGCTCAACCGTCTTCTTGGTAGCTTTTCAGTGATGCTACCGAACACGTTGATAGGTCTACTCCTACTGTTGGCGATGGATGCTGGGTGTACCCTTTCACCATGCTGGCCTGCGGTCTTCACCTCGCCCTGCGCGGGTTACTCAAACCTAGTCATGGCTTATGCTCTCACGGCCCTCGAAACTACTGTTCACCTCACTGGTTCGGGCTACATGTTCGCTCCGAGGGGGCCCCACGCTGCTGCCTCAAGGAGATCTGACCGCTTAAAACGCGAGTGTGGCAACTTTTACCCATGAGTTGCCGAACATGCACTCGCCTTGTGATGAGCTTCTGCTGCTGCAAGTGTTCAACCTGAAAACTGAGCATGTCCACCTAAAACTTTGCCGGTGTAAGGCCGCCATGCTCCATTGGCTAGCGTAACCACATTCCTAGAAAGGCCCACGCGTCTGCCCCCGCATGAGGACGACAACCAATGCGTCTGCACCCGCAAGGGAAGCTGTTTTAGGGTCATTGGAATGGGAACGCGAACATTGAATGGCCTCTTGATAGGCCTGATGAACGATCTGCTCGGGCAGTGTACCCACATTCCTATCAAGGCTCACGCGTCTGCCACCGCATGAGGACAACAACCAAAGCGTCTGCAACCGCAAGGGAAGCTGTTTTAATGTCATTGGAATGGGGACACGAACTATGAAATGGCCTCTTGCCAGGCCTGATCTGAATTCTGCTTGATCCTGGGTGGAGGTGACTAGGGACCGCACCCCACAAGATGCTGCTTGTCGAAATGACCGCTTCAACTGGCTTTGAGATAATCTGCTGAAAACCAACTGCTGTTGCAATTAGCCAACTTGCTCTGATACCAACTGTCACGGGGGTAGTTCTACAGCGGAAGAAACCCGTGCGCGTCCTGGCCAAGGCAGGACAGGACAAGCCTTTATGCGCATAGAGGCTAGGAGTTGCCCGATGGGATGGCTCCACCAAAGTCTGTAGCACTGGATCATGACCTCAAGTCCAATGGCCGGGGCACTCTCCTGGCTCAGACCGGTCCATGGGAGGCGCCACTTACGTTCTAAAGGGGGACAACCATCATGGAAGGCGACCATGCGCCGATGTGGTGACTTGGCACCGTTGTGAAGGGTCTCCTGTATGCCGATGATGACAGGCACCTGTGTGCCATGATGATAGGCAACCGCTTGGGCCGGAACACACCCGTGCGCTAAGGGCAACGGGATAGCTCAATCAGCTTGGGCAAGGGGCTGGCGAAGTGAAGGGACATGCTTGAGCCAGGCCCGCATGCCAAGCCTCCCTTGAGTATCGGTAGCGCAGTGCCGGTCCAACACTGTCCCCATGAGCAAGTGTGCGCCCATGAGGAACCCTGGTAGCCATGCTAACCGTTAACCAGGGCCGCCCCGCAAGGGGATGGAGGTCTAGGAGTGCCGAGGTTAGGCACCCAAGGAGGTCGACCACCCCTCCTCAAAGAGTACGTTAAGCTTTTGGTGGTCTGCCTGAAGATGACATCAGTTCTCCCAAAAATCTTACAGGCGAAAATGACGGGCATGTCCCTAACGTAAGCCTGCCAAGCGTAGGCAAGGCTAAGCCTGTGCTGAACCGTAACAGGCTCCCCCACTCAATCCATTGTTGTCCCTGACAATGGGTCTTCCTCGTGAATGGGCGTCTATGTCCCGCGCCATTCACTTCCTTGCCAGTTCCAGGGCTCGTCTGGCTAGCCCGGGTCTTGCCTATATTGGTGTCCATTTATGGGGACGGAACCATTTCACCATGCCGGCCTGCCTGGACTTCACCCCCAGTGTCGAGGTTACTCAAACTGCGCAATGGCTATGCCATTGAACTGTGAAAGAAGGGCCCTCGAAGAAATGTGTGTGGTGCTTCGCGGAGGTCCGCCCCATGTATCATCATACCTCAAGGCTCAACCGTCTTCTTGGTAGCTTTTCAGTGATGCTACCGAACACGTTGATAGGTCTACTCCTACTGTTGACGATGGATGCTGGGTGTACCCTTTCACCATGCTGGCCTGCGGTCTTCACCTCGCCCTGCGCGGGTTACTCAAACCTAGTCATGGCTTATGCTCTCACGGCCCTCGAAACTACGCTTCACCTCACTGGTTCGGGCTACATGTTCGCTCCGAGGGGGCCCCACGCTGCTGCCTCAAGGAGATCTGACCGCTTAAAACGCGAGTGAGGCAACTTTTACCCATGAGTTGCCGAACATGCACTCGCCTTGTGATGAGCTTCTGCTGCTGCAAGTGTTCAACCTGAAAACTGAGCATGTCCACCTAAAACTTTGCCGGTGTAAGGCCGCCATGCTCCATTGGCTAGCGTAACCACATTCCTAGAAAGGCCCACGCGTCTGCCCCCGCATGAGGACAACAACCAATGCGTCTGCACCCGCAAGGGAAGCTGTTTTAGGGTCATTGGAATGGGAACGCGAACATTGAATGGCCTCTTGATAGGCCTGATGAACGATCTGCTCGGGCAGTGTACCCACATTCCTATCAAGGCTCACGCGTCTGCCACCGCATGAGGACAACAACCAAAGCGTCTGCAACCGCAAGGGAAGCTGTTTTAATGTCATTGGAATGGGGACACGAACTATGAAATGGCCTCTTGCCAGGCCTGATCTGAATTCTGCTTGATCCTGGGTGGAGGTGACTAGGGACCGCACCCCACAAGATGCTGCTTGTCGAAATGACCGCTTCAACTGGCTTTGAGATAATCTGCTGAAAACCAACTGCTGTTGCAATTAGCCAACTTGCTCTGATACCAACTGTCATGGGGGTAGTTCTACAGCGGAAGAAACCCGTGCGCGTCCTGGCCAAGGCAGGACAGGACAAGCCTTTATGCGCTTAGAGGCTAGGAGTTGCCCGATGGGATGGCTCCACCAAAGTCTGTAGCACTGGATCATGACCTCAAGTCCAATGGCCGGGGCACTCTCCTGGCTCAGACCGGTCCATGGGAGGCGCCACTTACGTGCTAAAGGGGGACAACCATCATGGAAGGCGACCATGCACCGATGAGGTGACTTGGTACCGTTGTGAAGGGTCTCCTGTATGCCGATGATGACAGGCACCTGTGTGCCATGAAGATAGGCAACCGCTTGGGCCGGAACACACCCGTGCGCTAAGGGCAACGGGATAGCTAAATCAGCTTGGGCAAGGGGCTGGCGAAGTGAAGGGACATGCTTGAGCCAGGCCCGCATGCCAAGCCTCTCTTGAGTTCCGGTAGCGCAGTGCCGGTCCAACACTGTCCCCATGAGCAAGTGTGCGCCCATGAGGAACCCTGGTAGCCATGCTAGCCGTTAACCAGGGCCGCCCCGCAAGGGGATGAAGGTCTAGGAGTACCGAGGTTAGGCACCCAAGGAGGTCGACCACCCCTCCTCAAAGAGTACGTTAAGCTTTTGGTGGTCTGCCTGAAGATGACATCAGTTCTCCCAAAAATCTTACAGGCGAAAATGACGGGCATGTCCCTAAAGTATGCCTTCCAACGGTAGGCAAGGCTAAGCCTGTGCTGAACCGTAACACTGGGTCAGTCGTGCGCGGGCGCGGGTGTGCGCGCGCGCGAGGCAGGCTGCGAGCGCGCACGGCGGGCTAAGTGCGCGTGCGAGCGGTGGCTGCGTGCTTGTGCACGCGGCAAGCTGCGTGAACTGCCACATGTGGGGGTGTTCCCTTTTGATTCCAAGCAACCCCCATCCTCCAAAACTACTTTTCAGATTTTTCTCAATTTTTGGTGATTTTAGTGATTAAAAACTAATATTTTTCTCAAAAAATCATTTTAATTAATTTTATCATTTTTCAATCCTAACTAATGCCACGTGTCAAGTGTAATACCAATCTAAGCCTTACATCTCAAGATAACCCACCCTTGTATGATTTTTCACAAAAGTGATGTTTCCTCCTAGTAGAGCCCCAAAAGCTTAATGTACTCTTTGGGGGGGGGGGGGGGTTCCCCTGGGGGCGCCTTTGCTAAGATGCTCGGTTTCCGAATGGATTCCGTTAGATTCGATACCCATTATATACCATTGAAGGGTTCGGTTTTGGTGTTAAATGCACGTTGGGCGTGATCCGACTCATTAGATCCAAAACGTTAGTGGTGACTACGGGTCTAACCATTTGCTTGCAATATACATAATTTTAAGTAAAAGGGCCAACCCAATATAAAATAATTCAAAACATTGTCTCATTTGGCATACTTTTTACTGTTATAAGGCATAGAATTTGTGTTCAAAACTCCAAATATATATGTCAAAACTTATTATATAAGGTGAAAATAAAGTGCCATGTAGTGGCCAAAAGGATTCGAACACACATCTCACAGTAAGAGGAAACCACCATCAAACCATATGGCCTATTATATCAATTCGTTTTGTTTAAGATGTGTAACAGATATAAGATAATAAGATAACAAATATAAGATAATAAGAACTTCGCCCTACTTCTTTCAGGAATTAAGAATTAAAATGTTCCTATTCCAAATAGGCCATTACCATGTTCACTTGGTGAGTTTTCAGCTTAAACGTGTAAGTAATTGTAGGGAAATTATTGGAGAGAAGATGGTAAGAAAACTGGCAAGAATCTGGAATGTTGTTGTGGGGCCCAGGCGTGCATTGGGTCGGTCGTGCGTGGGCGCGAGTGTGCGCGCGTGCGCGGCGGGCTGCGGGCGCTTGCGTGCGCCGGGCTGCGGGAACGTGCGCGGGGCGGGCTGCGTGCGCGCGCGAGCGGCGGCTGCGTGCTTGCGCGCGCGGCTTGCTAAGTGAACTGCCACATGTGGGTGTGTTCCCTTTTGATTCCAAGCAACCCCCATCCTCCAAAACTACTTTTCAGATTTTTCTCAATTTTTGGTAATTTTAGTGATTAAAAACTAATATTTTTCTCAAAAAATCATTTTAATTAATTTTATCATTTTTCAATCCTAACTAATGCCACGTGTCAAGTGTAAGAGTAATCTAAGCCTTACATCTCAAGATAACCCACCCTTGTATGATTTTTCACAAAAGTGATGTTTCCTCCTAGTAGAGCCCCAAAAGCTTAACGTACTCTTTGGGGGGGGGGGTTCCCCTAGGGGCGCCTTTGCTGAGATGCTCGGTTTCCGAATGGATTCCGTTTGATTCGATACCCATTATACACCATTGAAAGATTCGGGTTTGGTGTTTAATGCACGTTGGGCATGATCCGACTCATTAGATCCAAAATGTTAGTGGTGACTACGGATCTAACCATTCGCTTGCAATATACATAATTTTAAGTAAAAGGGCCAACCCAATATAAAATAATTCAAAACAATGTCTCATTTGGCATACTTTTTACTGTTATAAGGGATAGAATTAGTGTTCAAAACACCAAATATATATGTTAAAACTTATTGTATAAGGTGAAAATAAAGTGCCATGTAGTGGCCAAAAGGATTCGAACACACATCTCACAGTAAGAGGAAACCACCATCAAACCATATGGCCTATTATATCAATTCATTTTGTTTAAGACGCGTAACAGATATAAGATAATAAGATAACAAATATAAGATAATAAGACCTTCGCCTACTTCTTTCATGAATTACGAATTAAAATGTTCCTATTCCTAATAGGCCATCACCATGTTCACTTGGTGAGTTTTCAGCTCAAACGTGTAAATAATTGTAGGGAAATTATTGGAGAGAAGATGGTAAGAAAACTGGTAAGAATCTGGTATGTTGTTGTGGGGCCCAGGAGTGCACTAGGTCGGTCGTGCGCGGGCGCGGGCGTGCGCGCGCGCACGGCGGGCTGCGGGCGCGCGCGCGGCAGGCAGCGAGCGGGCGCGGCGGGCTGCGTGCGCGTGCGAGCGGCAGCTGCGTGCTTGCGTGCGCGGCTTGCTGCGTGAACTGCCCCATGTGGGTGTGTTCCCTTTTGATTCCAAGCAACCCCCATCCTCCAAAACTAGTTTTCAGATTTTTCTCAATTTTTGGTAATTTTAGTGATTAAAAACTAATATTTTTCTCAAAAAATCATTTTAATTAATTTTATCATTTTTCAATCCTAACTAATGCCACGTGTCAAGTGTAAGACCAATCTAAGCCTTACATCTCAAGATAACCCACCCTTGTATGATTTTTCACAAAAGTGATGTTTCCTCCTAGTAGAGCCCCAAAAGCTTAACGTACTCTTTGGGGGGGGGGTTCCCCTGGGGGCGCCTTTGCTGAGATGCTCGGTTTTCGAATGGATTCCGTTTGATTCGATACCCATTATATACCATTGAAGGGTTCGGGTTTGGTGTTTAATGCACGTTGGGCGTGATCCGACTCATTAGATCCAAAACGTTAGTGGTGACTACGGATCTAACCATTCGCTTGCAATATACACAATTTAAGTAAAAGGGCCAACCCAATATAAAACAATTCAAAACATTGTCTCATTTGGCATACTTTTTACTGTTATAAGGCATAGAATTAGTGTTCAAAACTCCAAATATATATGTTAAAACTTATTATATAAGGTGAAAATAAAGTGCCATGTAGTGGCCAAACGGATTCGAACACACATCTCACAGTAAGATGAAACCACCATCAAACCATACGGCCTATTATATCAATTCATTTTGTTTAAGACGCGTAACAGATATAAGATAATAAGATAACAAATATAAGATAATAAGACCTTCGCCCTACTTCTTTCATGAATTACGAATTAAAATGTTCCTATTCCAAATAGGCCATTACCATGTTCACTTGGTGAGTTTTCAGCTCAAACGTTTAAGTAATTGTAGGGAAATTATTGGAGAGAAGATGGTAAGAAAACTGGTAAGAATCTGGTATGTTGTTGTGGGGCCCAGGCGAGCACTGGGTTGGTCGTGGGCGGGCGCGGGCGTGCGCGCGCGCGGCGGGCTGCGGGCGCTTGCGCGCGGCGGGCTGCGAAAGCGTGCGCGCGGCGGGCTGCGGGCGCGCGCGCGCGGCAGTCTGCGACCGCGCGCGGCGGGCTGCGTGCGCGCGCGAGCGGCGGCTGCGTGCTTGCGCGCGCGGCTTGCTGCGTGAACTGCCACATGTGGGTGTGTTCCCTTTTGATGCCAAGGAACCCCCATCCTCTAAAACTAGTTTTCAGATTTTTCTCAATTTTTGGTAATTTTAGTGATTAAAAACTAATATTTTTCTCAAAAAATCATTTTAATTAATTTTATCATTTTTAAATCCTAACTAATGCCACGTGTCAAGTGTAAGACCAATCTATGCCTTACATCTCAAGATAACCCACCCTTGTATGATTTTTCACAAAAGTGATGTTTCCTCCTAGTAGAGCCCCAAAAGCTTAACGTTCTCTTTGCGGGGGGGGGGGGGGGGGGGGGTTCCCCTGTGGGCGCCTTTGCTGAGATGCTCGGTTTCCGAATGGATTCCGTTTGATTCGATACCCCTTATATACCATTGAAGGGTTCGGGTTTGGTGTTTAATGCACGTTGGGTGTGATCCGACTCATTAGATTCAAAACGTTAGTGGTGACTACGGATCTAACCATTCGCTTGCAATATACATAATTTTAAGTAAAAGGGCCAACCCAATATAAAATAATTCAAAACATTGTCTCATTTGGCATACTTTTTACTGTTATAAGGCATAGAATTAGTGTTCAAAACTCCAAATATATATGTTAAAACTTAATGTATATGATGAAAATAAAGTGCCATGTAGTGGCCAAAAGGATTCGAACACACATCTCACAGTAAGAGGAAACCACCATCAAACCATATGGCCTATTATATCAAATCGTTTTGTTTAAGACGTGTAACAGATATAAGATAATAAGATAACAAATATAAGATAATAAGTCCTTCACCCTAGTTCTTTCATGAATTACGAATTAAAATGTTCCTATTCCAAATAGGCCATTACCATGTTCACTTGGTGAGTTTTCAGCTCAAACGTGTAAGTAATTGTAGGGAATTTATTGGAGAGAAGATGATAAGAAAACTGGTAAGAATCTGGTATGTTGTTGTGGGGCCCAGGCGTGCACTGGGTCGGTCGTGCGAGGGCGCGGGCATAAGCGCGCGCGCGGTGGGCTGCGGGCGGGCGCGCGAGGCAGGCTGCGAGCGCGCGCGGCGGGCTGCGTGCGCGCGCGAGCGGCGGCTGCGTGCTTGCGCGCGCGGCTTGCTGCGTGAACTGCCACATATGGGTGTATTCCCTTTTGATTCCAAGCAACCCCCATCCTCCAAAACTAGTTTTCAGATTTTTCTCAATTTTTTGTAATTTTAGTGATTAAAAACTAATATTTTTCTCAAAAAATCATTTTAATTAATTTTACCATTTTTCAATCCAAACTAATGTCACGTGTCAAGTGTAAGACCAATATAAGCCTTACATCTCAAGATAACCCACCCTTGTATGATTTTTCACAAAAGTGATGTTTCCTCCTCGTAGAGCCCCAAAAGCTTAACGTACTCTTTGGGGGGGGGGGGGGGGTTCCCCTGGGGGCGCCTTTGCTGAGATGCTCGGTTTCCGAATGGATTCCGATTGATTCGATACCCATTATATACCATTGAAGGGTTCGGGTTTGGTGTTTAATGCACGTTGGGCGTGATCCGACTCATTAGATCCAAAACGTTAGTGGTGACTACGGATCTAACCATTCGCTTGCAATATACATAATTTTTAGTAAAAGGGCCAACCCAATATAAAATAATTCAAAACATTGTCTCATTTGGCATACTTTTTACTGTTATATGGCAAAGAGTTAGTGTTCAAAACTCCAAATTTATATGTTAAAACTTATTATATAAGGTGAAAATAAAGTGCCATGTAGTGGCCAAAAGGATTCGTACACACATCTCACAGTAAGAGGAAACCACCATCAAACCATATGGCCTATTATATCAATTCGTTTTGTTTAAGACGTGCAACAGATATAAGATAATAAGATAACAAATATAAGATAATAAGTCCTTCGCCCTACTTCTTTCATGAATTACGAATTAAAATGTTCCGATTCCAAATAGGCCATTACCGTGTTCACTTGGTGAGTTTTCAGCTTAAACGTGTAAGTAATTGTAGGGAAATTATTGGAGAGAAGATGGTAAGAAAACTTGTAAGAATCTGGTATGTTGTTGTGGGGCCCAGGCGTGAACTGGGTCGGTCGTGCGCGGGTGCGGGCGTGCGCGCGCGCGCCGGGCTGCGGGAGCGCGCGCGCGGCAGGCTGCGAGCGGCGGGCTGCGGGTGCGTGCTTGCTGCGTGAACTGCCACATGTGAGTGTGTTCCCTTTTGATACCAAGCAACCCCCATCCTCCAAAACTAGTTTTCAGATTTTTCTCAATTTTTGGTAATTTTAGTGATTAAAAATTAATATTTTTCTGAAAAAATCATTTTAATTAATTTTATCATTTTTCAATCCTAACTAATGTCACGTTGTTACGGTTCAGCACAAGCTTAGCCTTGCCTACGCTTGGCAGGCTTACGTTAGGGACATGCCCGTCATTTTCGCCTGTAAGATTTTTGGGAGAACTGATGTCATCTTCAGGCAGACCACCAAAAGCTTAACGTACTCTTTGAGGAGGGGTGGTCGACCTCCTTGGGTGCCTAACCTTGGCACTTCTAGACCTTCATCCCCTTGCGGGGCGGCCCTGGTTAACGGCTAGCATGGCTACCAGGGTTCCTCATGGGCGCACACTTGCTCATGGGGACAGTGTTGGACTGGCACTGCGCTACCGATACTCAAGGGAGGCTTGGCATGCGGGCCTTGCTCAAGCACGTCCCTTCACTTCGCCAGCCCCTTGCCCAAGCTGATTGAGCTATCCCATTGCCCTTAGCGCACGGGTGTGTTTCGGCCCAAGCGGTTGCCTATCATCATGGCACACAGGTGCCTGTCATCATCGGCATACAGGAGACCCTTCACAACGGTGCCAAGTCACCTCATCGGCGCATGGTCGCCTTCCATGATGGTTGTCCCCCTTTAGCATGTAAGTGGCGCCTCCCATGGACCGGTCTGAGCCAGGAGAGTGCCCCGGCCATTGGACTTGAGGTCATGATCCAGTGCTACTGACGTTGGTGGAGCCATCCCATCGGGAAACTCCTAGCCTCTAAGCGCAGAAAGGCTTGTCTTGGCCTGCCTTGGCCAGGACGCCGCACGGGTTTCATCCGCTGTAGAACTACCCCCGTGACAACGTGTCAAGTGTAAGACCAATCTAATCCTTACATCTCAAGATAACCCACCCTTGTATGATTTTTCACAAAAGTGATGTTTACTCCTAGTAGAGCCCCAAAAGCTTAACGTACTCTTTGGGGGGGGGTTCCCCTGGGGGCGCCTTTGCTGAAATGCTCGGTTTCCGAATGGATTCCGTTTGATTCGATACCCATTATATACCATTGAAGGGTTCGGGTTTGGTGTTTAATGCACGTTGGGCGTGATCCGACTCATTAGATTCAAAATGTTAGTGGTGACTACGGATCTAACCATTCGCTTGCAATATACAAAATTTTAAGTAAAAGGGCCAACCCAATATAAAATAACTCAAAACATTGTCTCATTTGGCATACTTTTTACTGTTATAAGGCATAGAATTAGTGTTCAAAACTCCAAATATATAAGTTAAAACTTATTATATAAGGTGAAAATAAAGTGCCATGTAGTGGCCAAAAGGATTCGAACACACATTGCAGCATGCACCGCCTGGCAGCATTGCAGCATGCACCGCCCATGGCGCGCAGCACGCACCGCCAGGCAGCAGCGCGCACCGCACGCACTGCACGCCAGCACGCACCGCGCACACACATGGCACTGAACGGCAGCGGCACCATGGCGCAGCACGCACTGCCAGGCAGCAGGACGGTAGCAGCACCATGAGGCGCATGCACGGCAGCGGCACCCTGAGGCGTGCGCACGCACTGCGCGGCAGCAGCACTGCGCGCACGCACCGCGCGGCAGTGGCACCATGAGCCGCGCGCATGCACCCGGCAGCAGCAGTAGAGCGGGGCCCACACGACAGCTCATGGGGGTGGGCCCACCCTTATCTGGACAAATCAAGCCAACTCGCCGCCAGCTTACCTTATCCTTATCTTATCCCTTATCCCTTAGCTCTATCTTAATCTCATCTTTATCTTATCTTAAGTAAGAGTGAGTTACCAATAGGAGTAGGTAATTAGGAGTTTGAGTTGAAGTTGGAGTTTGAGTTTAATTAGGAATTTCCTTCTGTAAGCTCCTATTTAAGGAGCCACGAATTGAAATAAAGCATTCAGTTTTCCAGCCACGAAAAGAGTGAGGAGAGTTTGGGTGGTCTCTTGGACAAATCACCCCAAAGGAGAGTTCGGGTGGTCTCTTGGACAAATCACCCATTGGGTTTCCGTAATAGGGTCTGTAAGCAAGGGAAGGCGCAAGGGGAAGCAGGGGGCTTTCGCACCGTGGACCGACCCGTGACGGGATCCTACGTGCGGGACCATAACAATTGGTATCAGAGCCAAACGTCATGGGCGATATGGAGAAGTTGTCTTCCAAGGTCCATGAACTGGAACACCAACTTGCAGAAACCAGCATGGAGGTTCGTGAAGTCAGGGAAGACGTCCGGGAGATGCGACGCCTGCTGGAAGCATTCCTCTCCAATAAAGAAATGAGTCCGGAGGGAATCGCCAACACAAACAGACGCCGTCCGGACTAGGCAGAGGCATGCAGCGAACAACAGATCGCTGCCCCTACAGCCGTAGTTAATTCCAAGGATCAGCGCACGGAGGATGAAACTGTAAAGTCTCCTCTTTTGGCCAGGGACGATGACACGAACATTATAGTAGAACCTGCTGAATGCGCTCCTTTGACGAAGGCAGGTGGGCTTGGCAATGTTGCTGGGGCTTTACTGAAGGCCTTGGCTCAGCGTGGACATAAAGTTATGGTTGCGGCACCACTGTATGGTAACTATACAGAAATCCAAGAAACAGGAGTGCGCAAGAGATGTAAGGTGGAGGGGCAGGATATAGAGGTAATTTTCTTCCAAGCTTATATTGATGACATAGATTTTGTGTTCATGGATAGTCCTATGTTTTGTAATATTGAGGAAAGAATATATGGGGAAGGCCGAGAGGATATTTTAAAACGCATGGTCCGCTTCGGTAAGGCCGCTCTGGAGGTCCTCTACTATAAGCACACCCGGTACAGCATTCTTATGATCCACAATAGAGCACAACGGGGTCATGGTCCAGTACGTGATTTCTGTTATGTGGAGCTTCCACAAAACTACTTCAAACTATATGACCCAGGAGGTAGGGAACACTTCAATGTCCTTGCGGCTGGCCTGAGTGCAGCAGAGCGTGTAGTCACTATAAGCCATGGCTATGCCTGGGAGCGGGAAACAAAAGAAGGTGGCTGGGATCGGCACCAAATAATCCAGCGTGACGCACGGAGAAACGGGGCAGTCGCTGTTGTTCAAACTGTTGCTGGACTGAGAAATTGTGTGCAGTCGTTGGATCCATTCGCAGAATCCCAAGCCATGTATCCAGAACACGAGCTTGAGGACAAGCTCGTAGTCCGGGAGGGGTGTAATGTTATGGTCACACCATCCGGCAGGGCACCGCAGTGCAGTCATAGGCAGCAGCCCGCACAACAGGCCGCACAACAGTGGGCACCGCCTGGCAGCACTGCAGCATGCACCGCCCATGGCGCGCAGCACGCACCGCCAGGCAGCAGCGCGCACCGCATGCACTGCATGCCAGCATGCACCGCGCACACACATGGCACCGCACGGCAGCGGCACCATGGCGCAGCACGCACCGCCAGGCAGCAGCATGGTAGCAGCACCATGATGTCACGGGGGTAATCGTTAGGGCCCCGTGCGGCACTCGAAATGGGCGAGTAAGCCTATGAAACAAAGCAAACACACACACAAAGGCAATAAGAAGGCACACGAATTAGCAAAAGGCTACTTGTATTGCATAAATCTGTGGTAAGCACAAGCACACAGTACAGTGTCGAGGGGATCTCGTGCTTAACCTTTACACGCTTATGAGCTCACTCGACTACCTACCTCCCCTCAAAGAGTACGTTAAGCTTTTGGGGGAGTGACAATAAGAAACGTCAAAAAGATGAAAAAGCATACTACAATATTACAATATTGCCATTGGCAGTCCCCCATACAAAAGTACATGTTTAGCCCACCCATGGCACACACTTGGACGCTGGAGTTGCGGCTGAAGGCACAGTGGATGGCACTTGATGGCGTGATGAAGAGAACCCTTGTTACAGTCTCCCCCACTCAATTCAATCTTCGTCCTCGAAGACTAGCTTCTGCTTGAGGCTTCAACTTGTTGTTGGTGAAAGAAGGTTCTTCGACTGCTCCCCGAACCGGGTTTCTTCCAACTTCTGCTTGAGACTTCAACTTCTTGTTGGTGAAAGAAGGTTCTTTGACTGCTCCACGAACCGGGTTTCTTCCGAGGCCCCAGATAGTAGGTTGGGTAGATTGCTAGTGGATGTTCTCGATGGTGAGGAAAACCTATGGCTAGTCCCTAAGTTAAGTCCCTGCTTGGCTGCTTCAAGGTAGGATTTTGACTTGTTCCTGATGGTGGTAGGAAGGTTGGTGGCCAAGGCTAGGTCAAAATGGTATTTTGGATTGTTTGGGTGTTGGTTCCCATGCATTTTTCCCCAAGGGTGACTCGCAAGGCTACTACGGGATTTATCTTGAGGGATGATGTGAATGTGGCCCCTAAATGGCTCGGGTGGCACTCGCTCTCCCCGATGGTTGTGGCAGTAGGTGTGGGCAAAGTTTGTCACGGCCTTGGGTCTTCTGCTTTGCTTGGTGGTTGTTGACACGCACGAACCCTGTTGCTGGAGAGGTGTAGACGGCTGGATGGCCTGCTGCTTCCTGCTGCTGTTGTAGTTGTTGGCTTGAGGGGCGGCTTCTTCCGCCAGTGGAGTGGGGAACTTCTCTGCTTCCTTCAGGTTGGTGTTGAACAAGGCTTCTTCGTGAAAAAGTTGTAGTGCAGAAACTTGCTTCCCATGAACCTTAGTAGAAGTCGTAACTGGTACCATGCAAGGGGAGCGCTCGTCCAAAATGCATAAAGAGTTGATGTGAGGTAGGAGTGCTGCTTCTGCTTGTCTCATGAAGTCCATTCCCAAGACAACTCGGAAGTCATCCAGGGGTACCACTGAAAGATTAATCTTGCTTGTCCACGGCCCAACTTGGAGGTCAACCCCACGAGCCATGCCTTCAATCGCCTTTGCCCCGGAGTTCACGGCCTTGATCCACCCTGTCTCTTTCACAGTGTTCAGCTTGAGTCGCTTGGCCTCGGCAACTGAGATGAAGTTGTGGGAGGCCCCTGTATCAACAAGGGCTTGAGCCTGCTTCCCGCCGAGGAGGATGTCTACATACTTCAGCCCCCTTTGGGCTTTCTTTGTCCTTTCATGATTGGCCCCCTTCTTCACCATGGCGTTGAAGAGTTGAAGGGCGCCCACTCTAGGCGCCCGTACAGACTTTTCCTCATCACTTTGCTCGTCATCACTGAGCTTGGCGACAAGGGCATTGATCTTCTTCTTGGTTGGGCAGTTGCGAACCAAGTGATTTCCCCCACAAAGGAAGCAAGAAATTGGGGACCCAGCGGTTCTGGGCTTGTAACGGTGCTGAGGGCCTTGCTCTCCTTGTGGCTTCTTCCCATAGTCTTGTCTTGCTGGCTTGTTGAAGCTGGAGTTGTCGTACGGAGGGCGTGAGGGGCTTGCTCCCCCACTCGATTTAGGGGAACGCGGGTTTTCTAGCTTAGGGGTTTCTTCATCTGACAAGCTGGTCTCATTGAGTTGCTCCGCCACTGCCATTGCCATGGCGAGATCCTATACGTTGCGGCGTTGGAGTTCTAGTTCGGCCCATGGCTTCAGTCCGTCCATAAAGTTGAACAGTAGATCCTTGTCGGACATGTCCGTGATCTCCAAGGTAAGGGCTGAAAACTCTTTAACATAATCGTGGAGTGAGTCCTCATGCTTGAGTGATTTCAACTTCTTCCGTGCCAGGTACTCCACGTTCTCTGGGTAGAATTGCCGCTTTAGTTCTCGTTTGAAATCAGCCCATGTCTCGATGGTGCACGTACCCCGTTCAATGTCTTGGCATCGCCTGCGCCACCATAGCATAGCAATGTCAGTCAAATACATAATCACTGTACGAATTTCCGTTAGGTCATCATCAATGCCAGCGGCATGGAAATATTGTTCCATTTGCCACAAGAAGTTGTCAAGTTCTCTAGCATCTCGGGAGCCGGCATAAGGTGTGGGCTCCCGAATCTTCACACGAGCAGGGGCTGAATCGTCGGTGAGTTCCTTGTTGTGCTTCATTGCGCCACCACTAGTGTTGCTATGCAAGGGTCACGAGCGTTGAGGAGCAACCCGCTCTGATACCAACTGTCACGGGGGTAATCGTTGGGGCCCCATGCGGCACTCGAAATGGGCGAGTAAGCCTATGAAACAAAGCAAACACACACACAAAGGCAACAAGAAGGCACGCGAATTAGCAAAAGGCTACTTGTATTGCATAAATCTGTGGTAAGCACAAGCACACAGTACAGTGTCGAGGGGATCTCGTGCTTAACCTTTACACACTTAAGAGCTCACTCGACTACCTACATCCCCTCAAAGAGTACGTTAAGCTTTTGGGGGAGTGACAATAAGAAACGTCAAAAAGATGAAAAAGCATACTACAATATTACAATATTGCCATTGGCAGTCCCCCATACAAAAGTACATGTTTAGCCCACCCATGGCACACACTTGGACGCTGGAGTTGCGGCTGAAGGCACAGTGGATGGTACTTGATGGCGCGGCGAAGAGAACCCTTGTTACAATGAGGCGCGTGCACGGCAGCGGCACCCTGAGGCGTGCGGGACCATAACAAAAACATTGTCTCATTTGGCATACTTTTTACTGTTATACGGCATAGAATTAGTGTTCAAAACTCCAAATATATATGTTAAAACTTATTATATAAGGTGAAAATAAAGTGCCATGTAGTGGCCAAAAGGATTCGAACACACATCTCACAGTAAGAGGAAACCACCATCAAACCATATGGCCTATTATATCAATTCGTTTTGTTTAAGACGTGTAACAGATATAAGATAATAAGATAACAAATATAAGATAATAAGACCTTCGCCCTACTTCTTTCATGAATTACGAATTAAAATGTTCCTATTCCTAATAGGCCGTCACCATGTTCACTTGGTGAGTTTTCAGCTTAAACGTGTAAGTAATTGTAGGGAAATTATTGGAGAGAAGATGGTAAGAAAACTAGTAAGGATCTGGTTTGTTGTTGGGGGGCCAGGCGTGGATTGGGTCAGTCGTGTGCGGGGGCGGGCGTGCGAGCGCGGCAGGCTGCGAGCGTGCGCGGCGGGCTGCATGCGCACGCGAGCGGCGGCTGCGTGCTTGCGCGCGCGGCTTGTTGCATGAACTGCCACATGTGGGTGTGTTCCCTTTTGATTCGAAGCAACCCCCATCCTCCAAAACTTGTTTTCAGATTTTTCTCAATTTTTGGTAATTTTAGTGATTAAAAACTAATATTTTTCTCAAAAAATCATTTTAATTAATTTTATCATTTTTCAATCCTAACTAATGCCACGTGTCAAGTGTAAGACCAATCTAAGCCTTACATCTCAAGATAACCCACCCTTGTTTGATTTTTCACAAAAGTGATGTTTCCTCCAAGTAGAGCCCCAAAAGCTTAACATACTCTTTGGGGGGGGGGGGGTTCCCCTGGGGGCGCCTTTGCTGAGATGCTCGGTTTCCGAATGGATTCCGTTTGATTGGATACCCATTATATACCATTGAAGGGTTCGGGTTTGTGGTTTAATGCACGTTGGGCGTGATTCGACTCATTAGATCCAAAACGTTAGTGGTGACTACGGATCTAACCATTCGCTTGCAATATACATAATTTTAAGTAAAAGGGCCAACCCAATATAAAATAATTCAAAACATTGCCTCATTTGGCATACTTTTTACTATTATAAGGCATAGAATTAGTGTTCAAAACTCCAAATATATATGTTAAAACTTATTATATAAGGTGAAAATAAAGTGCCATGTTGTGGCCAAAAGGATTCGAACACACATCTCACAGTAAGAGGAAACCACCATCAAACCATATGGCCTATTATATCAATTCGTTTTGTTTAAGACGCGAAACAGATATAAGATAATAAGATAACAAATATAAGATAATAAGACCTTCGCCCTACTTCTTTCATGAATTACGAATTAAAATGTTCCTATTCCAAATAGGCCATTACCATGTTCACTTGGTGAGTTTTCAGCTCAAACGTGTAAGTAATTGTAGGGAAATTATTGGAGAGAAGATGGTAAGAAAACTGGTAAGAATCTAGTATGTTGTTGTGGGGCCCAGGCGTGCACTGGGTCAGTCGTGCGGGGGCGCAGGCTTGTGCGCGCGCGGCGGGCTGCGTGCGCGCGCGGCGGGCTGCGTGCGCGCGCGAGCGGCGGCTGCGTGCATGCGCGCGCGGCTTGCTGCGTGAACTGCCACATGTGGGTGTGTTCCCTTTTGATTCCAAGCAACCCCCATCCTCCAAAACTAGTTTTCAGATTTTTCTCAATTTTTGGTAATTTTAGTGATTAAAAACTAATATTTTTCTCAAAAAATCATTTTAATTAATTTAATCATTTTTCAATCCTAACTAATGCCACGTGTCAAGTGTAAGACCAATCTAAGCCTTACATCTCAAGATAACCCACCCTTGTATGATTTTTCACAAAAGTGATGTTTCCTCCTAGTAGAGCCCCTAAAGCTTAACGTACTCTTTGGGGGGGGGGGGGGAGGGTTCCCCTGGGGGCGACTTTGCTGAGATGCTCGGTTTCCGAATGGATTCCGTTTGATTCGATACCCATTATATACCATTGAAGGGTTCGGGTTTGGTGTTGAATGCACGTTGGGCGTGATCCGACTAATTACATCCAAAACGTTAGTGGTGACTACGGATCTAACCATTCGCTTGCAATATACATAATTTTAAGTAAAAGGGCCAACCCAATATAAAATAATTCAAAACATTGTCTCATTTGGCATACTTTTTACTGTTATAAGGCATAGAATTAGTGTTCAAAACTCCAAATATATATGTTAAAATTTATTATATAAGGTGAAAATAAAGTGCCATGTAGTGGCCAAAAGGATTCGAACACACATCTCACAGTAAGAGGAAACCACCATCAAACCATATGGCCTATTATATCAATGCGTTTTGTTTCAGACGTGTAACAGATATAAGATAATAAGATAACAAATATAAGATAATAAGTCCTTCGCCCTACTTCTTTCATGAATTACGAATTAAAATGTTCCGATTCCAAATAGGCCATTACCATGTTCACTTGGTGAGTTTTCAGCTTAAACGTGCAAGTAATTGTAGGGAAATTATTGGAGAGAAGATGGTAAGAAAACTGGTAAGAATCTGGTATGTTGTTGTGGGGCCGAGGCGTGCACTGGGTCGGTCGTGCGCGGGTGCGGGCGTGCTCGCGCGCGCGGCGGGCAGCGGGCGCTTGCGCGCGGCGAACTGCGGGCGTGGGCGCGCGCGCGCGGCAGGCAACGATCGCGTGCGGCGGGCTTCATGCGTGCGCGAGCGGCGGCTGCGTGCTTGCGCGCGTGGCTTGCTGCGTGAACTGCCACATGTGGGTGTGTTCCCTTTTGATTCCAAGCAACCCCCATCCTCCAAAACTAGTTTTCAGATTTTTCTCAATTTTTGGTTATTTTAGTGATTAAAAACTAATATTTTTCTCAAAAAATCATTTTAATTAATTTAATCATTTTTCAATCCTAACTAATGCCACGTGTCAAGTGTAAGACCAATCTAAGCCTTACATCTCAAGATAACCCACCCTTGTATGATTTTTCACAAAAGTGATGTTTCCTCCTAGTAGAGCCCCAAAAGCTTAACGTACTCTTTGGGGGGGGGGGAGGGTTCCCCTGGGGGCGCCTTTGCTGAGATGCTCGGTTTCCGAATGGATTCCGTTTGATTCGATACCCATTATATACCATTGAAGGGTTCGGGTTTGGTGTTTAATGCACGTTGGGCGTGATCCGACTCATTAGATCCAAAACGTTAGTGGTGACTACGGATCTAACCATTCGCTTGCAATATACATAATTTTAAGTAAAAGGGCCAACCCAATATAAAATAACTGAAAACATTGTCTCATTTGGCATACTTTTTACTGTTATAAGGCATAGAATTAGTGTTCAAAACTCCAAATATATATGTTAAAATTTATTATATAAGGTGAAAATAAAGTGCCATGTAGTGGCCAAAAGGATTCGAACACACATCTCACAGTAAGAGGAAACCACCATCAAACCATATGGCCTATTATATCAATGCGTTTTGTTTCAGACGTGTAACAGATATAAGATAATAAGATAACAAATATAAGATAATAAGTCCTTCGCCCTACTTCTTTCATGAATTACGAATTAAAATGTTCCGATTCCAAATAGGCCATTACCATGTTCACTTGGTGAGTTTTCAGCTTAAACGTGCAAGTAATTGTAGGGAAATTATTGGAGAGAAGATGGTAAGAAAACTGGTAAGAATCTGGTATGTTGTTGTGGGGCCGAGGCGTGCACTGGGTCGGTCGTGCGCGGGTGCGGGCGTGCTCGCGCGCGCGGCGGGCAGCGGGCGCTTGCGCGCGGCGAACTGCGGGCGCGGGCGCGCGCGCGCGGCAGGCAGCGATCGCGAGCGGCGGGCTTCATGCGTGCGCGAGCGGCGGCTGCGTGCTTGCGCGCGTGGCTTGCTGCGTGAACTGCCACATGTGGGTGTGTTCCCTTTTGATTCCAAGCAACCCCCATCCTCCAAAACTAGTTTTCAGATTTTTCTCAATTTTTGGTTATTTTAGTGATTAAAAACTAATATTTTTCTCAAAAAATCATTTTAATTAATTTAATCATTTTTCAATCCTAACTAATGCCACGTGTCAAGTGTAAGACCAATCTAAGCCTTACATCTCAAGATAACCCACCCTTGTATGATTTTTCACAAAAGTGATGTTTCCTCCTAGTAGAGCCCCAAAAGCTTAACGTACTCTTTGGGGGGGGGGGGAGGGTTCCCCTGGGGGCGCCTTTGCTGAGATGCTCGGTTTCCGAATGGATTCCGTTTGATTCGATACCCATTATATACCATTGAAGGGTTCGGGTTTGGTGTTTAATGCACGTTGGGCGTGATCCGACTCATTAGATCCAAAACGTTAGTGGTGACTACGGATCTAACCATTCGCTTGCAATATACATAATTTTAAGTAAAAGGGCCAACCCAATATAAAATAACTGAAAACATTGTCTCATTTGGCATACTTTTTACTGTTATAAGGCATAGAATTAGTGTTCAAAACTCCAAATATATATGTTAAAATTTATTATATAAGGTGAAAATAAAGTGCCATGTAGTGGCCAAAAGGATTCGAACACACATCTCACAGTAAGAGGAAACCACCATCAAACCATATGGCCTATTATATCAATGCGTTTTGTTTCAGACGTGTAACAGATATAAGATAATAAGATAACAAATATAAGATAATAAGTTCTTCGCCCTACTTCTTTCATGAATTTCGAATTAAAATGTTCCGATTCCAAATAGGCCATTACCATGTTCACTTGGTGAGTTTTCAGCTTAAACGTGCAAGTAATTGTAGCGAAATTATTGGAGAGAAGATGGTAAGAAAACTGGTAAGAATCTGGTATGTTGTTGTGGGGCCGAGGCGTGCACTGGGTCGGTCGTGCGCGGGTGCGGGCGTGCGCGCGCGCGCGCGCGGCAGGCAGCGAGCGCGAGCGGCGGGCTTCGTGCGCGCGCGAGCGGCGGCTGCGTGCTTGCGCGCGCGGCTTGCTGCGTGAACTGCCACATGTGGGTGTGTTCCCTTTTGATTCCAAGCAACCCCCATCCTCCAAAACTAGTTTTCAGATTTTTCTCAATTTTTTGTAATTTTAGTGATTAAAAACTTATATTTTTCTCAAAAAATCATTTTAATTAATTTTATCATTTTTCAATCCTAACTAATGCCACGTGTCAAGTGTAAGACCAATCTTAGCCTTACATCTCAAGATAACCCACCCTTGTATGATTTTTCACAAAAGTGATGTTTCCTCCTAGTAGAGCCCCAAAAGCTTAACGTACTCTTTGGGGGGGGGGGGGTTCCCCTGGGGGCGCCTTTGCTGAGGTGCTCGGTTTTCGAAAGGATTCCGTTTGATTCGATACCCATTATATACCATTGAAGGGTTCGGGTTTGGTGTTTAATGCACGTTGGGCGAGATCCGACTCATTAGATCCAAAACGTTAGTGGTGACTATGGATCTAACCATTCGCTTGCAATATACATAATTTTAAGTAAAAGGGCCAACCCAAGATAAAATAATTCACAACATTGTCTCCTTTGGCATACTTTTTACTGTTATAAGGCATAGAATTAGTGTTCAAAACTCCAAATATATATGTTAAAACTTATTATATAAGGTGAAAATAAAGTGCCATGTAGTGGCCAAATGGATTCGAACACACATCTCACAGAAAGAGGAAACCACCACCAAACCATATGGCCTATTATATCAATTCGTTTTGTTTAAGACGTGTAACAGATATAAGATAATAAGATAACAAATATAAGATAATAAGACCTTCGCCTACTTCTTTCATGAATTACGAATTAAAATGTTCCTATTCCAAATAGGCCATTACCATGTTCACTTGGTGAGCTTTCAGCTCAAACGTGCAAGTAATTGTAGGGAAATTATTGGAGAGAAGATGGTAAGAAAACTGGTAAGAATCTGGTATGTTGTTGTGGGGCCCAGGCGTGCACTGGTGTAACAAGGTTCTCTTCGTCGCACCATCAAGTGCCATCCACTGTGCCTTCAGCCGCAACTCCAACGTCCAAGTGTGTGCCATGGGTGGGCTAAACATGTACTTTTGTATGGGGGGCTGCCAATGGCAATATTGTAATATTGTAGTATGCTTTTTCATCTTTTTGACGTTTCTTATTGTCACTCCCCCAAAAGCTTAACGTACTTTTTGAGGGGAGGTAGGTAGTCGAGTGAGCTCATAAGCGTGTAAAGGTTAAGCACGAGATCCCCTCGACACTGTACTGTGTGCTTGTGCTTACCACCGATTTATGCAATACAAGTAGCCTTTTGCTAATTCGTGTGCCTTCTTGTTGCCTTTGTGTGTGTGTTTGCTTTGTTTCGTAGGCTTACTCGCCCATTTCGAGTGCCGCACGGGGCCCCAGCGATTATCCCCGTGACAGTTGGTATCAGAGCGGGTTGCTCCTCAACGCTCGTGACCCTTGCATAGCAACACTAGTGGTGGCACAATGAAGCACAACAAGGAACTCACCGACGAGATTAGGCATGGCCTTGCCCATGCGAGGGAGACTGATGAGTCTCTAGGCGTTGAAGCCACTACAGAGAAGACCCCAGGGGGTCGCACATCCAAGACAAGCAAGCTTGACAAGTCAGTTGACGCGCTTGCTGCCTTCGACACACGCATCCTTCGCTGTGAAGTGACTGTTGGGGAGATGCGTGACCGAGTAGAAGAAATCCACTTGAATGTGGAAACAATTGAGAGCTCCGTGGTGGAGCTAGAAGCCCGTTTAAATGGCATTATGAACGAGGTCCAAGACGTCCTGAATAGAACCCTCAAGGAAGTCCTTGGAACAAAATCCCGACAAGAAGGGAGCTCATCTCGATCCGACATCCAAGACCAGGTGGATGAGATGAGAGCTGAATGGGTGGCCATGAAAGTGGCCATGGCCTCTCCCTCCGACCTCCAGACTCAATTGGATGATCTTAGAGGAGACATGACGCTCCTCAAGAGACTAGTGGCCAGCACTCCAAGCCCCTCCACAACACTGGCTCCTGCTCGTGTGAAGATTCGGGAGCCTACACCTTATGCCGGCTCCCGAGATGCTAGAGAACTTGACAACTTCTTGTGGCAAATGGAACAATATTTCCATGCCGCTGGCATTGATGATGACCTAACGCAAATTCGTACGGTGATTATGTATTTGACTGACATTGCTATGCTATGGTGGCGCAGGCGATGCCAAGACATTGAACGGGGTACGTGCACCATCGAGACATGGGCTGATTTCAAACGAGAACTAAAGCGGCAATTCTACCCAGAGAACGTAGAGTACCTGGCACGGAAGAAGTTGAAATCACTCAAGCATGAGGACTCACTCCACGATTATGTTAAAGAGTTTTCAGCCCTTTCCTTGGAGATCACGGACATGTCCGACAAGGATCTACTGTTCAACTTCATGGACGGACTGAAGCCATGGGCCGAACTAGAACTCCAACGCCGCAACGTACAGGACCTCGCCATGGCAATGGCAGTGGCGGAGCAACTCAATGAGACCAGCTTGTCAGATGAAGAAACCCCTAAGCCAGAAAACCCGCGTTCCCCTAAATCGAGTGGGGGAGCAAGTCCTTCACGCCCTCCGTACGACAACTCCAGCTTCAACAAGCCAGCGAGACAAGACTATGGGAAGAAGCCACAAGGAGAGCAAGGCCCTCAGCACCGTTACAAGCCCAGAACCATTGGGTCCCCAATTTCTTGCTTCCTTTGTGGGGGAAATCACTTGGTTCGCAACTGCCCAACCAAGAAGAAGATCAATGCCCTTGTCGCCAAGCTCAGTGATGACGAGCAAAGTGATGAGGAAAAGTCGGTACGGGCGCCTAGAGTGGGCGCCCTTCAACTCTTTAACGCCATGGTGAAGAAAGGGCCCAATCATGAAAGGCCGAAGAAAGCCCAAAGGGGGCTGAAGTATGTAGACATCCTCCTCGGCGGGAAGCAGACTCAAGCCCTTGTTGATACAGGGGCCTCCCACAACTTCATCTCAGTTGCCGAGGCCAAGCGACTCAAGCTGAACACTATGAAAGAGACAGGGTGGATCAAGGCCGTGAACTCCGGGGCAAAGGCGATTGAAGGCATGGCTCGTGGGGTTGACCTCCAAGTTGGGCCGTGGACAAGCAAGATTAATCTTTCAGTGGTACCCCTGGATGACTTCCGAGTTGTCTTGGGAATGGACTTCATGAGACAAGCAGAAGCAGCACTCCTACCTCACATCAACTCTTTATGCATCTTGGACGAGCGCTCCCCTTGCATGGTACCAGTTACGACTTCTACTAAGGTTCATGGGAAGCAAGTTTCTGCACTACAACTTTTTCACGAAGAAGCCTTGTTCAACACCAACCTGAAGGAAGCAGAGAAGTTCCCCACTCCACTGGCGGAAGAAGCTGCCCCTCAAGCCAACAACTACAACAGCAGCAGGAAGCAGCAGGCCATCCAGCCGTCTACACCTCTCCAGCAACAGGGTTCGTGCGTGTCAACAACCACCAAGCAAAGCAGAAGACCCAAGGCCGTGACAAACTTTGCCCACACCTACTGCAACAACCATCGGGGAGAGCGAGTGCCACCTGAGCCATTTAGGGGCCACATTCACATTATCCCTCAAGATAAATCCCGTAGTAGCCTTGCGAGTCACCCTTGGGGAAGAATGCATGGGAACCAACACCCAAACAATCCAAAATACCATTTTGACCTAGCCTTGGCCACCAACCTTCCTACCACCATCAGGAACAAGTCAAAATCCTACCTTGAAGCAGCCAAGCAGGGACTTAACTTAGGGGCTAGCCATAGGTTTTCCCCACCATCGAGAACATCCACTAGCAATCTACCCAACCTACTATCTGGGCCTTGGAAGAAACCCGGTTCGTGGAGCAGTCGAAGAACCTTCTTTCACCAACAAGAAGTTGAAGCCTCAAGCAGTAGTTGGAAGAAACCCGGTTCGGGGAGCAGTCGAAGAACCTTCTTTCACCAACAACAAGTTGAAGCCTCAAGCAGAAGCTAGTCTTCGAGGACGAAGACTGAATTGAGTGGGGGAGACTGTAACAAGGTTCTCTTCGTCGCACCATCAAGTGCCATCCACTGTGCCTTCAGCCGCAACTCCAACGTCCAAGTGTGTGCCATGGGTGGGCTAAACATGTACTTTTGTATGGGGGGCTGCCAATGGCAATATTGTAATATTGTAGTATGCTTTTTCATCTTTTTGACGTTTCTTATTGTCACTCCCCCAAAAGCTTAACGTACTCTTTGAGGGGAGGTAGGTAGTCGAGTGAGCTCATAAGCGTGTAAAGGTTAAGCACGAGATCCCCTCGACACTGTACTGTGTGCTTGTGCTTACCACCGATTTATGCAATACAAGTAGCCTTTTGCTAATTCGTGTGCCTTCTTGTTGCCATTGTGTGTGTGTTTGCTTTGTTTCGTAGGCTTACTCGCCCATTTCGAGTGCCGCACGGGGCCCCTGCGATTATCCCCGTGACACTAGGTCGGTCGTGCGCGGGTGCGGGCGTGCGCTTGCGCGCGGCGGGCAGCGGGCGCTTGCGCGCGGCGAACTGCGGGCGCGTGCGCGCGGCAGGATGCGGGCGCGCGCGCGCGGCAGGCAGCGAGCGCGCGCGGCGGGCAGCGTGCGCGCGCGAGCGGCGGCTGCGTGCTTGCGCGCGCGGCTTGCTGCGTGAACTGCCACATGTGGGTGTGTTCCCTTTTGATTCCAAGCAACCCCCATCCTCCAAAACTAGTTTTCAGATTTTTCTCTATTTTTAGTAATTTTAGTGATTAAAATCTAATATTTTTCTCAAATAATCATTTTAATTAATTTTATCATTTTTCAATCCTAACTAATGCCACATGTCAAGTGTAAGACCAATCTAAGCCTTACATCTCAAGATAACCCACCCTTGTATGATTTTTCACAAAAGTGATGTTTCCTCCTAGTAGAGCCCCAATAGCTTAACGTACTCTTTGGGGGGGGGGGGTTCCCCTGGGGGCGCCTTTGCTGAGATGCTCGGTTTTCGAATGGATTCCGTTTGATTCGATACCCATTATATACCACTGAAGGGTTCGAGTTTGGTGTTTAATACACGTTGGGCGTGATCCGACTCATTAGATCCAAAACGTTAGTGGTGACTACGGATCTAACCATTCGCTTGCAATATACATAATTTTAAGTAAAAGGGCCAACCCAAGATAAAATAATTCACAACATTGTCTCATTTGGCATACTTTTTACTGTTATAAGGCATAGAATTAGTGTTCAAAACTCCAAATATGTTTGTTAAAACTTATTATATAAGGTGAAAATAAAGTGCCATGTAGTGGCCAAAAGGATTCGAACACACATCTCACAGTAAGAGGAAACCACCATCAAACCATATGGCCTATTATATCAATTCGTTTTGTTTAAGACGTGTAACAGATATAAGATAATAAGATAACAAATATAAGATAATAAGTCCTTCGCCCTACTTCTTTCATGAATTACGAATTAAAATGTTCCGATTCCAAATAGGCCATTACCATGTTCACTTGGTGAGTTTTCAGCTTAAACGTGTAAGTAATTGTAGGGAAATTATTGGAGAGAAGATGGTAAGAAAACTGGTAAGAATCTGGTATGTTGTTGTGGGGCCCAGGCGTGCACTGGGTCGGTCGTGCGCGGGTGCGGGCGTGCGCGCGGCGGCAGTCTTCGAGCGCGCGCGGCGGGCGGCGTGCGCGCGCGGCGGGCTGCGTGCGCGCGCGGCAGTCTTCGAGCGCACGCGGCGGGCTGCGTGCGCACGTGAGCGGCGGCTGCGTGCTTGCGCGCGCGGCTTGCTGCGTGAGCTGCCACATGTGGGTGTGTTCCCTTTTGATTCCAAGCAACCCCCATCCTCCAAAACTAGTTTTCAGATTTTTCTCAATTTTTTGTAATTTTAGTGATTAAAAACTTATATTTTTCTCAAAAAATCATTTTAATTAATTTTATCATTTTTCAATCCTAACTAATGCCACGTGTCAAGTGTAAGACCAATCTTAGCCTTACATCTCAAGATAACCCACCCTTGTTTGATTTTTCACAAAAGTGATGTTTCCTCCTAGTAGAGCCCCAAAAGCTTAACGTACTCTTTGGGGGGGGGGGGGTTCCCCTGGGGGCGCCTTTGCTGAGATGCTCGGTTTCCGAAAGGATTCCGTTTGATTCGATACCCATTATATACCATTGAAGGGTTCGGGTTTGGTGTTTAATGCACGTTGGGCGTGATCCGACTCATTAGATCCAAAACGTTAGCGGTGACTACGGATCTAACCATTCGCTTGCAATATACATAATTTTAAGTAAAAGGGCCAACCCAAGATAAAATAATTCACAACATTGTCTCATTTGGCGTACTTTTTACTGTTATAAGGCATAGAATTAGTGTTCAAAACTCCAAATATATATGTTAAAACTTATTATATAAGGTGAAAATTAAGTGCCATGTAGTGGCCAAAAGGATTCGAACACACATCTCACAGTAAGAGGAAACCACCATCAAACCATATGGCCTATTATATCAATTCGTTTTGTTTAAGACGTGTAACAGATATAAGATAATAAGATAACAAATATAAGATAATAAGTCCTTCGCCCTACTTCTTTCATGAATTACGCATTAAAATGTTCCTATTCCAAATAGGCCATTAGCATGTTCACTTGGTGAGCTTTCAGCTCAAACGTGTAAGTAATTGTAGGGAAATTATTGGAGAGAAGATGGTAAGAAAACTGGCAAGAATCAGGTATGTTGTTGTGGAGCCCAGGCGTGCACTGGGTCGGTCGTGCGCGGGTGCGGGCGTGCGCGCGCGCGCGGCGGGCAGCGGGCGCGCGCGAGCGGCGGCTGCGTGCTTGCGCGCGCGGCTTGCTGCGTGAACTGCCACATGTGGGTGTGTTCCCTTTTGATTCCAAGCAACCCCCATCCTCCAAAACTAGTTTTCAGATTTTTCTCTATTTTTAGTAATTTTAGTGATTAAAATCTAATATTTTTCTCAAATAATCATTTTAATTAATTTTATCATTTTTCAATCCTAACTAATGCCACGTGCCAAGTGTAAGACCAATCTAAGCCTTACATCTCAAGATAACCCACCCTTGTATGGTTTTTCACAAAAGTGATGTTTCCTCCTAGTAGAGCCCCAAAAGCTTAACGTACTCTTTGGGGGGGGGGGTTCCCCTGGGGGCGCCTTTGCTGAGATGCCCGGTTTTCGAATGGATTCCGTTTGATTCGATACCCATTATATACCACTGAAGGGTTCAGGTTTGGTGTTTAATGCACGTTGGGCGTGATCCGACTCATTAGATCCAAAACGTTAGTGGTGACTACGGATCTAACCATTCGCTTGCAATATACATAATTTTAAGTAAAAGGGCCAACCCAATATAAAATAATTCAGAACATTGTCTCATTTGGCATACTTTTTACTGTTATAAGGCATAGAATTAGTGTTCAAAACTCCAAATATATATGTTAAAACTTATTATATAAGGTGAAAATAAAGTGCCATGTAGTGGCCAAAAGGATTCGAACACACATCTCACAGTAAGAGGAAACCACCATCAAACCATATGGCCTATTATATCAATTCGTTTTGTTTAAGACGTGTAACTGATATAAGATAATAAGATAACAAATATAAGATAATAAGTCCTTCGCCCTACTTCTTTCATGAATTACGAATTAAAATGTTCCAATTCCAAATAGGCCATTACCATGTTCACTTGGTGAGTTTTCAGCTCAAACGTGTAAGTAATTGTAGGGAAATTATTGGAGAGAAGATGGTAGGAAAACTAGTAAGAATCTGGTATGTTGTTGTGGGGCCCAGGCGTGCACTGGGTTGGTCGTGCGCGGGTCCGGGCGTGCGCGCGCGCGCGGCGGGCTGCGTGCGCGCGCGAACGGCGGCTGCGTGCTTACGCGCGCGGCTTGCTGCGTGAACTGCCACATGTGGGTGTGTTCCCTTTTGATTCCAAGCAACCCCCATTCTCCAAAACTAGTTTTCAGATTTTTCTCTATTTTTAGTAATTTTAGTGATTAAAAACTAATATTTTTCTCAAATAATCATTTTAATTAATTTTATCATTTTTCAATCCTAACTAATGCCATGTGTCAAGTGTAAGACCAATCTAAGCCATACATCTCAAGATAACCCACCCTTGTATGATTTTTCACAAAAGTGATGTTTCCTCCTATTAGAGCCCCAAAAGCTTAACGTACTCTTTGGGGGGGGGGGGGGGGGGTTCCCCTGGGGGCGCCTTTGCTGAGATGCTCGGTTTTCGAATGGATTCCGTTCGATTCGATACCCATTATATACCTGTGAAGGGTTCGGGTTTGGTGTTTAATGCACGTTGGGCGTGATCCGACTCATTAGATCCAAAACGTTAGTGGTGACTACGGATCTAACCATTCGCTTGCAATATACATAATTTTAAGTAAAAGGGCCAACCCAATATAAAATAATTCAAAACATTGTCTCATTTGGCATACTTTTTACTGTTATATGCCATAGAATTAGTGTTAAAAACTCCAAATATATATGTTAAAACTTATTATATAAGGTGAAAATAAAGTTCCATGTAGTGGCCAAAAGGCTTCGAACACACATCTCACAGTAAGAGGAAACCGCCATCAAACCATATGGCCTATTATATCAATTCGTTTTGTTTACGACGTGTAACGAATATAAGATAATAAGATAACAAATATAAGATAATAAGTCCTTCGCCCTACTTCTTTCATGAATTACGAATTAAAATGTTCCTATTCCAAATAGGCCATTACCATGTTCACTTGGTGAGTTTTCAGCTCAAACGTGTAAGTAATTGTAGGGAAATTATTGGAGAGAAGATGGTAAGAAAACTGGTAAGAATCTGGTATGTTGTTGTGGGGCCCAGGCATGCACTGGGTCGGTCGTGCGCGGGCGCGGGCGTGCGGGCGCGCGCGGCGGGCTTCGTGCGCGCGCGAGCGGCGGCTGCGTGCTTGTGCGCGCGGCTTGCTGCGTGAACTGCCACTTGTGGGTGTGTTCCCTTTTGATTCCAAGCAACCCCCATCCTCCAAAACTAGTTTTCAGATTTTTCTCAATTTTTGGTAATTTTAGTGATTAAAAACTAATATTTTTCTCAAAAAATCATTTTAACTAATTTTATCATTTTTCAATCCTAACTAATGCCACGTTGTCACGGGGGTAGTTCTACAGTGGAAGAAACCCGTGCGGCGTCCTGGCCAAGGCAGGCCAGGACAAGCCTTTCTGCGTGTAGAGGCTAGGAGTTGCCCGACGGGATGGCTCCACCAACGTCAGTAGCACTGGATCATGACCTCAAGTCCAATGGCCGGGGCACTCTCCTGGCTCAGACCGGTCCATGGGAGGCGCCGCTTACGTGCTAAAGGGGGACAACCGTAATGGAATGCGACCATGCGCCGATGAGGTGACTTGGCACCGTTGTGAGGGGTCTCCTGTATGCCGATGATGACAGGCACCTGTGTGCCCTGATGATAGGCAACCGCTTGGGCCGGAACACACCCGTGCGCTAAGGGCAACGGGGTAGCTCAATCAGCTTGGGCAAGGGGCTGGCGAAGTGAAGGGACGTGCTTGAGCCAGGCCCGCATGCCAAGCCTCCCTTGAGTATCGGTAGCGCAGTGCCGGTCCAACACTGTCCCCATGAGCAAGTGTGCGCCCATGAGGAACCCTGGTAGCCATGCTAGCCGTTAACCAGGGCCGCCCCGCAAGGGGATGAAGGTCTGGGAGTGCCAAGGTTAGGCACCCAAGGAGGTCGACCACCCCTCCTCAAAGAGTACGTTAAGCTTCTGGTGGTCTGCCTGAAGATGACATCAATTCTCCCAAAAATCTTACAGGCGAAAATGACGGGCATGTCCCTAACGTAAGCCTGCCATGGGTTGGCAAGGCTAAGCCTGTGCTGAACCGTAACAACGTGTCAAGTGTAAGACCAATCCAAGCCTTACATCTCAAGATAACCCACCCTTGTATGATTTTTCAAAAAAGTGATGCTTCCTCCTAGTAGAGCCCCAAAAGCTTAACGTACTCTTTGGGGGGGGGGTTCCCCTGGGAACGCCTTTGCTGAGATGCTCGGTTTCCGAATGGATTCCGTTTGATTCGATACACATTATATACCATTGAAGGGTTCGGGTTTGGTGTTTAATGCACGTTGGGCGTGATCCGACTCATTAGATCCAAAACGTTAGTGGTGACTACGGATCTAACCATTCGCTTGCAATATACATAATTTTAAGTAAAAGGGCCAACCCAATATAAAATAATTCAAAACATTGTCTCATTTGGCATACTTTTTACTGTTATAAGGCATAGAATTAGTGTTCAAAACTCCAAATATATATGTTAAAACTTATTATATAAGGTGAAAATACAGTGCCATGTAGTGGCCAAAAGGATTCGAACACCCATCTCATAGTAAGAGGAAACCACCATCAAACCATATGGCCTATTATATCAATTCGTTTTGTTTAAGACGCGTAACAGATATAAGATAATAAGATAACAAATATAAGATAATGAGTCCTTCGCCCTACTTCTTTCATGAATTACGAATTAAAATGTTCCTATTCCAAATAGGCCATTACCATGTTCACTTGGTGAGTTTTCAGCTCAAACGTGTAAGTAATTGTAGGGAAATTAATGGAGAGAAGATGGTAAGAAAACTGGTAAGAATCTGGTATGTTGTTGTGGGGCCCAGGCGTGCACTGGGTCGGTCATTTGCGGGCGCGGGCGTGCGCGCGCGCGCGGCGGGCGGGGGGCTGCGGGCGCGCGCGCGGCAGGCTGCGAGAGCGCGCGGCGGGCTGCGTGCGCGCGTGAGCGGCGGCTGCGTGCTTGCGCGCGCGGCTTGCTGCGTGAACTGCCACATGTGGGTGTGTTCCGTTTTGATTCCAAGCAACCCCCATCCTCCAAAACTAGTTTTCAGATTTTTCTCAATTTTTTGTAAATTTAGTGATTAAAAACTAATATTTTTCTCAAAAAATCAATTTAGTTAATTTTATCATTTTTCAATCCTAACTAATGCCACGTTGTCACGGGGGTAGTTCTACAGCGGAAGAAACCCGTGCGGCGTCCTGGCCAAGGCAGGCCAGGACAAGCCTTTCTGCGCGTAGAGGCTAGGAGTTGCCCGATGGGATGGCTCCACCAACGTCAGTAGCACTGGATCATGACCTCAAGTCCAATGGCCGGGGCACTCTCCTGGCTCAAACCGGTCCATGGGAGGCGCCGCTTACATGCTAAAGGGGGACAACCATCATGGAATGCGACCATGCGCCGATAAGGTGACTAGATACCGATGTGAAGGGTCTCCTGTATGCTGATGATGACAGGCACCTGTGTGCCATGATGATAGGCAACCGCTTGGGCCGGAACACACCCGTGCGCTAAGGGCAACGGGGTAGCTCAATCAGCTTGGGCAAGGGGCTGGCGAAGTGAAGGGACATGCTTGAGCTAGGCCCGCATGCCAAGCCTCCCTTGAGTATCGGTAGCGCAGTGCCAGTCCAACACTGTCCCCATGAGCAAGTGTGCGCCCATGAGGAACCCTGGTAGCCATGCTAGCCGTTAACCAGGGCCGCCCCGCAAGGGGATGAAGGTCTAGGAGTGCCAAGGTTAGGCACCCAAGGTGGTCGACCACCCCTCCTCAAAGAGTACGTTAAGCTTTTGGTGGTCTGCCTGAAGATGACATCAGTTCTCCCAAAAATCTTACAGGCGAAAATGACGGGCATGTCGCTAACGTAAGCCTGCCAAGCGTAGGCAAGGCTAAGCCTGTGCTGAACCGTAACAGGCTCCCCCACTCAATCCATTGTCGTCCTCGACAATGGGTCTTCCTCGTGAATGGGCGTCTGTGTCCCGCGCCATTCACTTCCTTGCCAGTTTGGGGCTCGCCTGGCCAACCCGGGTCTTGCCTATATTGGTGTCCATTTATGGGGACGGAACCATTTCACCATGCCGGCCTGCCTGGACTTCACCCCCAGTGTCGAGGTTACTCAAACCGCGCAATGGCTACGCCGTTGAATGTGAAAGAAGGGCCCTCGAAGAAATGTGTGTGGTGCTTCGCGGAGGTCCGCCCCATGTATCATCTTACCTCAAGGCTCAACCGTCTTCTTGGTAGCTTTTCCGTGATGCTACCGAACACGTTGATAGGTCTACTCCTCATGTTGGCGTTGACACGGGTACCCTTTCACCATGCTGGCCTGTAGACTTCAACTCGCCCTGCGCGGGTTACTCAAACCTAGCCATGGCTTATGCTCTCTGGGCCCTCGAAACTACGCTTCGCCTCGCCGACTCGGGCTACATCTTCACTCCGAGGGGGCCTCACTGCTGCTGCCTCAAGGAGACCTGACCGCTTCAAACGCGAGAGTGGCAACTTTTACCCATGAGTTGCCGAACATGCACTCGCCTTAAGATGAGCTTCTGCTGCTGCAAGTGTTCAACCTGAAAACTGAGCATGTCCACCTGAAACTTTGCCGGTGTAGGGCCGCCATGCTCCAACGGCTAGCGTAACCGCATTCCTAACAAGGCCCACGCGTCTGCCCCCGCATGAGGACAACAACCAATGCATCTGCACCCGCAAGGGAAGCTGTTTTAGGGTCATTGGAATGGGAACGCGAACATTGAATGGCCTCTTCATAGGCCTGATAAACAATCTGCTCGGCAGGGTACCCATATTCCTATCAAGGCTCACGCGTCTGCCACCGCATGAGGACAACAACCAAAGCGTCTGCAACCGCAAGGGAAGCTGTTTTAATGTCATTGGAATGGGGACACGAACTATGAAATGGCCTCTTGCCAGGCCTGATTTGAAATCTGCTCGATCCTGGGTGGAGGTGACTAGGGACCGCACCCCACAAAATGCTGCTTGTCGAAATGACCGCTTCAACTGGCTCTGGGCTAATCTGCTGAAAACCAACTGCTGTTGCAATTAGCCAACTTGCTCTGATACCAACTGTCACGGGGGTAGTTCTACAGTGGAAGAAACCCGTGCGGCGTCCTGGCCAAGGCAGGCCAGGACAAGCCTTTCTGCGCGTAGAGGCTAGGAGTTGCCCGATGGGATGGCTCCACCAACGTCAGTAGCACTGGATCATGACCTCAAGTCCAATGGCCGGGGCACTCTCCTGGCTCAGACCGGTCCATGGGAGGCACCGCTTACATGCTAAAGGGGGACAACCATCATGGAAGGCGACCATGCGCCGATAAGGTGACTTGGCACCGATGTGAAGGGTCTCCTGTATGCCGATGATGACAGGCACCTGTGTGCCATGATGATAGGCAACCGCTTGGGCCGGAACACACCCGTGCGCTAAGGGCAACGGGGTAGCTCAATCAGCTTGGGCAAGGGGCTGGCGAAGTGAAGGGACATGCTTGAGCCAGTCCCGCATGCCAAGCCTCCCTTGAGTATCGGTAGCGCAGTGCCGGTCCAACACTGTCCCCATGAGCAAGTGTGCACCCATGAGGAACCCTGGTAGCCATGCTAGCCGTTAACCAGGGCCGCCCCGCAAGGGGATGAAGGTCTAGGAGTGCCAAGGTTAGGCACCCAAGGAGGTCGACCACCCCTCCTCAAAGAGTACGTTAAGCTTTTGGTGGTCTGCCTGAAGATGACATCAGTTCTCCCAAAAATCTTACAGGCGAAAATGACGGGCATGTCCCTAACGTAAGCCTGCCAAGCGTAGGCAAGGCTAAGCCTGTGCTGAACCGTAACAACGTGTCAAGCGTAAGACCAATCTAAGCCTTACATCTCAAGATAACCCACCCTTGTATGATTTTTCACAAAAGTGATGTTTCCTCCTAGTAGAGCCCCAAAAGCTTAACGTACTCTTTGGGGGGGGGGGGTTCCCCTGGGGGCGCCTTTGCTGAGATGCTCGGTTTCCGAATGGATTCCGTTTGATTCGATACCCATTATATACCATTGAAGGGTTCGGGTTTGGTGTTTAATGCACGTTGGGCATGATCCGACTCATTAGATCCAAAACGTTAGTGGTGACTCCGGATCTAACCATTCGCTTGCAATATACATAATTTTAAGTAAAAGGGCCAACCCAATATAAAATAATTCAAAACATTGTCTCATTTGGCATACTTTTTACTGTTATAAGGCAAAGAATTAGTGTTCAAAACTCCAAATATATATGTTAAAACTTATTATATAAGGTGAAAATAAAGTGCCATGTAGTGGCCAAAAGGATTCGAACACACATCTCACAGTAAGAGGAAACCACCATCAAACCATATGGCCTATTATATCAATTCGTTTTGTTTAAGACGCGTAACAGATATAAGATAATAAGATAACAAATATAAGATAATAAGACCTTCGCCCTACTTCTTTCATGAATTACGAATTAAAATGTTCCTATTCCAAATAGGCCATTACCATGTTCACTTGGTGAGTTTTCAGCTCAAACATGTAAGTAATTGTAGGGAAATTATTGGAGAGAAGATGGTAAGAATCTGGTATGTTGTTGTGGGGCCCAGGCGTGCACTGGGTCGGTCGTGCGCGGGCGCGGGCGTGGGCTGGCGCGGGCGTGCGCGCGCGCGCGGCGGGCTGCGGGCTGCGGGCGCTTGCGCGCGGCGGGCTGCGAGCGCGCAGGAGTGGCGGCTGCGTGCTTGCGCGCGTAGCTTGCTGCGTGAACTGCCACATGTGGGTGTGTTCCCTTTTGATTCCAAGCAACCCCCATCCTCGAAAACTAGTTTTCAGATTTTTCTCAATTTTTGGTAATTTTAGTGGTTAAAAACTAATATTTTTCTCAAAAAATCATTTTAATTAATTTTATCATTTTTCAATCCTAACTAATGCCACGTGTCAAGTGTAAGACCAATCTAAGCCTTACATCTCAAGATAACCCACCCTTGTATGATTTTTCTCAAAAGTGATGTTTCCTCCTAGTAGAGCCCCAAAAGATTAACGTACTCTTTGGGGGGGGGGTTCCCCTGGGGGCGCCTTTGCTGAGATGCTCGGTTTCCGAATGGATTCCGTTTGATTCGATACCCATTATATACCATTGAAGGGTTCGGGTTTGGTGTTTAATGCACGTTGGGCATGATCCGACTCATTAGATCCAAAACGTTAATGGTGACTACGGATCTAACCATTCGCTTGCAATATACATAATTTTAAGTAAAAGGGCCAACCCAATATAAACTAATTCAAAACATTGTCTTATTTGGCATACTTTTTACTGTTATAAGGCATAGAATTAGTGTTCAAAACTCCAAATATATATGTTAAAACTTATTATATAAGGTGAAAATAAAGTGCCATGTACTGGACAAAAGGATTCTGAAAGAATGGTAGGATCCATCTGATGGACGCCATAAAGGTTGCGGAATGGGTGGGGCGAATTTCAAAAATTTCCTACCTTCTCCCAACTGGGAATCATATTCCCTGAATTTAGAATACAATATTCAAGGATCTACTTGAACCCTAACCAAACCAGATCTGTACCAAAAGATAAATGAGAGGATTATACCTGATCCGGAGAAGCAGTATCTCCCAAAGTTGGTGTTCACGCCCAAAGAATGCTCCAAGATCTGTCCCTGCTGAAGATGACACAGCTGTGGATGGAGCAGAACCAGCAGGGTGCGTCCTACACACTGGATCCTTCGCAAGAATCCCCTGGATGTACTAAACACTGAATTCTTTCAGTCTTTCTGGCAAGACTGATGTCAAGAACTGGTTTCTTGACTTTCTTTTCTGCAAAGATCAAATCTTGCAATAATGCAGATGGCGGCGGCAGGAGGAGATTTCCAGAAACGAAAAGGCTGAACTGTTTTCTTTTCTGGAGAGTATGAGATCTAATCTCAAATCGCAGGAACCCTTCTTGCTTACCAAAACCCCTTGGATCGAAATCTGATTTCTCTCCCTCTTGGTTCATTTGAAATCTCCTCCCTTTCTTCTTGATTAAGAAATCTCCTAATTAGGACTTATCCCAATCCAAATCAGTATTTGGATAGGGGATAATCTTAATCCCTTTCCCAGATAGAGTTAGCTTACTCCTGATCTTATCAGGAGGTTACCAGATTCAAATCTGATTTGAATTTGGTCTCTAAGAGTGGATAAGGCTAAGAGCCCAATCATTTTTGCTAACTTCAATCTCAAATTCGCCCCATTGATGGGTGATCATATCAGCCCACCTCGAAATGGGCTTTTGGCCCATTAAGTATTCAGTGTTTAATTAGTTTCCAATCTGCTGCCCAGTTGGGCTTCTTTGTATGGCGTGGGACCCAAGCATTGATCTACACACCAGCCACATGGGTTCGGCCCAGCCTTTAATACAAGGCCCAGCCGAATTCACTGAAAAACTCAATGAACCCCTTGAGTCCATCGTATGGACCCTATGGGCCCAACACTTACATTAAGTGGCCCTTGGGCCAAGCCATCTTATAAAAACCCAGGGACTGTGGGCAGGTGCAAGATTAGCCCATCAGGCATAATCCTAAATGATCAAGCACTGCCCGACAAGAGAGGACCTCTCCCTCGGCTGCAAGGAACAGTGCCGCACTCTCCTCTCACATGGATCCCGGGAATTAAAACCATTTGCAAACATTTTGAAACCGTACATATATATGTAAATATATTAATTTTGCAAAAAACAAAATTCCAACGATTGAAATCAACTGCCGGCAGTTTGGTTTCCATCAGAGAGAGTGCATTCCCGATCATTACCCTTTGTCCGAAAAAGTGGCTGATTCTGTCACTATGACCACCCACTCAGATGAATTCTCAAACTGCCCCAACATACCCAGGTTTTGATCCCCACTAAGGATCTCACTAATTGGCATATCAAAGGCAGCCTGATCCAGCACCTAGTGAAGTGTCATAATCGAGTCTAGGGGTCAGGTGTAACTTTCCAGTTTTGCCCATCTATCTCCAAGGTCCAGGGCAAGACTGGAAATCTGGTCCGGTTCAAGGATTCAAGTAATCCCATGCTGTATGTGCCTCGGGTCTTACCCTGATGGCTGAGACATGCCATCCCAACACTTGGTGGCACACCAGTATCAGCCTTGGCAGGATAAATCTCCCCAGACTTATCCAACGGCTGTGAACATTTAAAACTAACATGAGTCTCTACAAATGTCCAGTTTTAGGGTTTTACACAGAATTAAACCAAACAACATGAATCAAACATGCACTTTATTTGTTTCCACTAAATAACAAAAGTACATCAAAATGATTGAAGCTAAGGGCATACAAAACTGTCTAACAGCTCCCACTTGCACTTAGGTCCAATCTGGTACAAGCCGGAGTCCCATACTTTCCACGTGTTTCTCAAACACCTTCTGTGTCAGTGGCTTAGTCAATGGGTCTGCCACATTATCCGCTGATGCTACCTTTTGAATTAGGACGTCCCCTCTACCAACGATCTCCCGCAGTACATGGTACTTCCTCTCGATGTGCTTTGACTTCGAGTGGGCCCGAGGCTCTTTAGCCTAGGCGATCGCTCCATTGTTGTCACACAACAACGGGATGGGTGATGTGCTGGATGGAATCGCTCCCAATTCGTGTATGAATTTCTTCATCCACACGGCTTCCTTGGCAGCTTCACTTGCGGCAATGTACTCGGCCTCGGTTGTGGAGTCTGCAGTGGACCCCTGTTTGCTGCTTTTCCAGCAAACAGCACACGATCCTATCGTGAAAACATACCCAGATGTGGACTTTCTATCATCTGGATCCGACTGGAAATCGGCATCGGTATACCCTAGAACTTGCAGTGAACTACCATCGAATACCAGACAAAACTCTTTCGTCCTTCGAAGGTATTTGAGTATGTTCTTCACAGCAGTCCAATGCTCCTGTCCTGGGTTTGCCTGGAATCTGCTTACCACACTCACCGCCTGAGCTATGTCCGGGCGAGTGCACAACATGGCATACATGATGCTCCCCACAGCTGAGGCATAGGGAACGTCTCTCATGCTCTCAATCTCCTCAGAAGTCTTGGGAGACATCTTCTTGGAGAGAGTGACTCCGTGCCTGAAAGGAACGTTTCCTTTCTTGGAGTTTTCCATGCTGTATCTTTTGACAATTTTGTCAATGTAAGCAGCCTGGGATAATCCAATTATCCGCTTCGATCTATCTCTATAGAGTCGAAGACCCAGTATGTATGAAGCTTCTCCAAGATCTTTCATGGAGAACTGCTGTGATAGCCATACCTTGACCGAAGTCAACATTCCTACATCATTCCCAATGAGTAGGATATTGTCCACATACAAGACTAAAAAGGTGATCTTATCCCCACTGGATTTCCTGTAAACACAGGGCTCATCCGGATTCTGCTCAAAGTCAAACGTTTTGACTGCAGAATCAAAACGGATGTTCCAACTCCTAGAAGCCTGCTTAAGTCCATATATGGATCTATTAAGTTTACATACCATGTGTTCCTGACCAACAGCAATGAAGCCTTGCGGCTGCTGCATGTAGATATCTTCACTAAGATCTCCATTCAGGAACGCTGTTTTGACATCCATTTGCCAAATGTCGTAATCATGGTACGCTGCTACAGCTAGCAGGATCCTAATGGATTTAAGCATGGCCACCGGCGAAAAGGTTTCCTCATAGTCGATGCCTTCTTTCTGAGTATACCCTTTCGCCACCAAACGAGCTTTAAAGGTCTCAATCCTGCCATCGGGGCCCTTCTTCCTCTTGTAGATCCATTTGCAACCAATTGCTTTTACCCCGGAGGGCGGATCCACTAGAGTCCAGACTCCATTGGTCTCCATTGAGTCCATCTCGGCTCTCATGGCCTCCACCCACTTCTGGGAGTCTATGTCTAACATAGCTTCCGCGTAAGTCACGGGATCCTCTTCACTAGTCAAGGCTTCCACCAGGTAACTATCCTGGTCATAACCATATCGGACTGGTGGTCTGGATACCCGGGTGGACCTTCTAGGTTGGTCATTACCTGGAACTTGTGGGATATCTCCCACTGCTCCTGAGCTCTCCTCATCAAGAACTATTTCCTGACGATGGGTGTCCAGGATGTAATCGGATTCTAAGAATTGGGCGTTTCGACTGCAGAACACTTTCTGCTCACTTGGGTCATAGAATAGATAACCCACCGAATCCTTTGGGTAGCCTATAAACAGGCAACGGCTGGTTTTAGATTCCAACTTGTCCGCACTTGTTCTTTTAACGTGTGCAGGACAACCCCAAATCTTCAAGTGTCTCACACTTGGCTTCCTTCCGGTCCAAAGCTCATATGGAGTTTTCGGAACTGATTTGGTTGGAACCCTATTCAGCACGTAGATAGCAGTCTCTAATGCGTATCCCCAAAAGGATGTGGGTAATTCTGAGCGTACGAGAAGTGACCGGACCATGTCCAACAAGGTCCTATTTCTCCTCTCTGAAACACCGTTGAGTTGAGGTGTAGCAGGAGGAGCTAGTTGTGACACTATCCCATTGGCCTTTAAGTAGTCCCTGAATTCGTCAGAGAGATACTCGCCACCTCGATCTGATCGAAGGGCCTTAATTTCTCTCCCTAACTGTTTCTCAACTTCCTGTCTGAACTCTTTGAACCTTTCAAATGATTCAGACTTATGTCTCATTAGGTACACGTAACCATATCGTGAAAAATCATCTGTAAAGGTGATGAAGTACACGTGTTGATTCCGTGTCCTAACACTCAGGGGACCACATACATCAGTATGTATTAGGTCAAGTGTGCCTGCACATCTTTCAGGCTTACCGTCAAATGGCCGCTTAGTCATCTTACCTTGGAGGCAAGGTTCACAAGTGGGAAGATTTTCTACGGTTAGAAAATCCAAAGGACCATCCTTTACCAGTCTTGTGATTCGGTCGACACCGATGTGGCCAAGTCGGTAATGCCAGAGGCACGTGGGATTTACTGTATCACGAGTCCTTTTCTTGGGATTTTCGACCGACGTAGTTTCGGTTAAGTTAGTTTCCAAAGAAGGATGCAGAACATAGAGACCGTTCTCCAGTTCCCCGCATGCGATGAATTTATTATTCCGTTTAACAGTAATCATATTACTAAAGTGAACAGTATATCCATCAGCACACAATTTTGAAACAGAAATTAAATTCCTTCTCAAGTTCTGTACATAAAGACAATCTTTAAGTACAAGGACTCCTTCTTTAAAAACTAATTCTACGGTTCCTATTGCCGCAGCTGCAACACTTGCAGTTGTTCCCAAGAACAGTGTCACTTCACCTTCACTCAACCTTCTGCTAACTTTGAACCCCTGCAGTGAGTTACACGCATGAGTTGAAGCCCCGGAGTCAACACACCAGGACACAGAAGTAACTAACATATTAGTTTCTATGACACAAGTTTCAATATTACCTTTCTTAGATTCCAGGTAGATAGGACAGTTCCTCTTCCAGTGGCCGGTCTGCTTGCAGAAGTGACAGACATCAGATGCCTTGTTCTTCTTCTGCTTCTTGGGTTTGGTAGTCTTCTTCTGGGGCTTCTTTGCCTTTCTCTTTCTCTTGCCCGATTTGTTAGCTTCAGCAAGCATAACCACAGGCTCATCCTTCTTGAGTAAATCCTCGGCCCTCTACAACATATTGCTGAGTTCCTGGACGCTGACATTCAGCTTATTCATATTGTAGTTCATAGTGAACGCATTGAAGGAAGAGGGCAAAGAATTTAGGATGGCATCCACTTGCGTGCCAAGATCTAGCCCGGATCCAAGAGCTTCAAGTTCGTTGATGTATCCCATCATCCGAAGACAATGGTCATGAACTTTCTGCCCTTTGGTCATCTGCGCGGTCATGAACAATTTCAGGACCTTCTGTCGAGTAGAACGGTTCTGCTCCTCATACATTGTCCTTAGACTGTCCAATATGTCCTTGGCAAGTTCGATCTGATCGAACTGCCTCTGTATTGAGTTGTCTAATGAGGCAATGACAAAGCAGCGGGCTAGGGAGTTCTTATCCTCCCAATCTTGGTAGTCCCTCCTACGGGCCTCAGAAGCCCTATCACCCGGACGTTCCAGGGCAGGATTTTTCACTACCTTGTCTAACTTTTCAGAAGTTAGGACCAGCATAAGATTTCTGTACCAGTCGGCATAGTTTGGGCCCTTAAGCTTGTTATCGTCTAGAAGCTTTGCAAATTGGCCGTTTGCCATTTTCTGATAAAACAGCAAAATCATTAGTCCACAACCTTAGTTTGATTCATGTTTACCTACATAGATATGGCTTTTAATCTATGTTCCATTCCCATTTGTTCATCTCTGAGATTTCCCTCCTATCTCAGTGACGGAGACGACGAAATGTCTCTAGAAATGTGGGAAATCACATGGGGTGCGTGAAGCCAACTGTTTCAGCTGCATAACCCCACCACCTTTCTGTGACGGATCATATCCACTCATCAAATGAGTTTCCCTTTTGGCCTCTGTCAGACAAGGTTCAGAGCCGTTTTCAGGTAAACCCTTCTGTCCAGTGAGAGCACACCCATCATATTCAGGTTACGCCAAGGTACCGTGAGAGAGTTCCCATTTTCTGGTGAAGCCCCTCCCACATCGGTCTATGACGCCCCTATCATCTTATGAAACACTCTAACAGATCCAACAGCAAATGGATAGCCCAATTTTATGGTGCGTTTCCTCATTACTGATGGACCCATCATTGTGCTAATGACGGAAGGCCTTTAGAGAGTCCATCATATGGATCTCCCTATCACTTGCATTCATATTTGCTGGAGGGAACAAAATCACGGCCTAGTTCTAATTTAGGTCAAACCAAAGTGGCTCCCACTAACTTTCATAAAGTCAGATTTCTGGTGGGCCTTAATCGGCTAGGGGTTCCGTACGCATCCCTTTTCAGGGTTGTGGGGCCCACCAGGCAAAGAGGGGGTCATCCAATGACCTTCAGGGACACCATGGCAATGATGTGCATTCAGCCATGGTGTGCGCAAGAGCCACTAACGAGTCATCACGGGCCAAGTACTTATGGCCCATGGTCGCAGCACATCAAACATCCAAACATCACATGTAAAGGAGGAATTGATCCAATCAATTAATTGCTGTAAAGCCCATTCAACGGCCCATTTAAAAACCAAGTCATTAACGATTAATGTCCACTAGGTGTATGGGCTGAATCGCAGATAGCAGTTCGGCCCATACAGCTTATCTCACAATAATGGGCTTTTGCAGTTTTAACTCTTTAAAACTGGGCTTTACAGGTGGGCCGAATTAATCCCTGTAATTGAACATCAGATTTGGAACAAAAGTGTGAGACAATTGGACTGAGAACAGCCCCTTTCGAAACCCAGATTCGGTCCAAACAGTTTTGGTCCAATCTAGTCCGAAATGGTCCAAAACTGATTTTCAATTCAAGAATTAATTATTGAATGATCTGAAATTAATAGTTTTGATTTCTAGCAAACACAAAACAATTATGGACTGTTCGCACCACCTGCAAAACAGAGGTTAATCACAAGGGTTGCAGTTTCATAAACTGCAAATCGCAGAAAACGATTTCTCCATCTGCAAATCTCCAGCGCCGCCATCTCCTTCCATCTTCTTTAATCAAGAAAAATAACAGAAATCCTATTTCTATTAATTACATTCTTGATCAAATCCTATACATTCAGTCTAAAATTAAAAAAATTATTTACAGATCGAATTGAATGAAATAAATAAATAGAAAAGAAAAAGGGTGCGCAGACCATCTGCGCTAAAACTGCACTGCGATCTCCAGGTTTGAACAGTCCATTAAATCAAAATAAATAAAGAAGAATTCCAAATAAATTTTGGATTTAATAAAATTAATTTCAGATCAATCGCCCTTAACAAGAAACAGTTTCTTGAGAAAAAAAAAGAAAACAATCTGCGCAAATCTTGAAAGAACACCTTCTATCCATCTGCGCAGGGTCAGATCTGATTTTCTTTTGGTTCAAGATTCGAACCTGTGGCTCTGATACCACTGAAAGAATGGTAGGATCCATCTGATGGACGCCATAAAGGTTGCGGAATGGGTGGGGCGAATTTCAAAAATTTCCTACCTTCTCCCAACTGGGAATCATATTCCCTGAATTTAGAATACAATATTCAAGGATCTACTTGAACCCTAACCAAACCAGATCTGTACCAAAAGATAAATGGGAGGATTATACCTGATCCGGAGAAGCAGTATCTCCCAAAGTTGGTGTTCACGCCCAAAGAATGCTCCAAGATCTGTCCCTGCTGAAGATGACACAGTTGTGGATGGAACAGAACCAGCAGGGTGCGTCCTACACACTGGATCCTTCGCAAGAATCCCCTGGATGTACTAAACACGGAATTCTTTCAGTCTTTCTTGCAAGACTGATGTCAAGAACTGGTTTCTTGACTTTCTTTTCTGCAAAGATCAAATCTTGCAATAATGCAGATGGCGGCGGTAGGAGGAGATTTCCAGAAACGAAAAGGCTGAACTGTTTTCTTTTCTGGAGAGTATGAGATCTAATCTCAAATCGCAGGAACCCTTCTTGCTTACCAAAACCCCTTGGATCGAAATCTGATTTCTCTCCCTCTTGGTTCATTTTAAATCTCCTCCCTTTCTTCTTGATTAAGAAATCTCCTAATTAGGAGTTATCCCAATCCAAATCAGTATTTGGATAGGGGATAATCTTAATCCCTTTCCCAGATAGAGTTAGCTTATTCCTGATCTTATCAGGAGGTTACCAGATTCAAATCTGATTTGAATTTGGTCTCTAAGAGTGGATAAGGCTAAGAGCCCAATCCTTTTTGCTAACTTCAATCTCAAATTCGCCCCATTGATGGGTGATCATATCAGCCCACCTCGAAATGGGCTTTTGGCCCATTAAGTATTCAGTGTTTAATTAGTTTCCAATCTGCTGCCCAGTTGGGCTTCTTTGTATGGCGTGGGACCCAAGCATTGATCTACACACCAGCCACATGGGTTCGGCCCAGCCTTTAATACAAGGCCCAGCCGAATTCACTGAAAAACTCAATGAACCCCTTGAGTCCATCGTATGGACCCTATGGGCCCAACACTTACATTAAGTGGCCCCTGGGCCAAGCCATCTTATAAAAACCCAGGGACTGTGGGCAGGTGCAAGATTAGCCCATCAGGCATTATCCTAAATGGTCTTACACTTAACCTCTCAGCCCTTAATGATCAAGCACTGCCCGACAAGAGAGGACCTCTCCCTCGGCTGCAAGGAACAGTGCCGCACTCTCCTCTCACATGGATCCCGGGAATTAAAACCATTTGCAAACATTTTGAAATCGTACATATATATGTAAATATATTAATTTTGCAAAAAACAAAATTCCAACGATTGAAATCAACTGCCGGCAGTTTGGTTTCCATCAGAGAGAGTGCATTCCCGATCATTACCCTTTGTCCGACAAAGTGGCTGATTCTGTCACTATGACCACCCACTCAGATGAATTCTCAAACTGCCCCAACATACCCAGGTTTTGATCCCCACTAAGGATCTCACTGATTGGCATATCAAAGGCAGCCTGATCCAGCACCTAGTGAAGTGTCATAATCGAGTCTAGGGGTCAGGTGTAACTTTCCAGTTTTGCCCATCTATCTCCAAGGTCCAGGGCAAGACTGGAAATCTGGTCCAGTTCAAGGATTCAAGTAATCCCATGCTGTATGTGCCTCGGGTCTTACCCTGATGGCTGAGACAGGCCATCTCAACACTTGGTGGCACACCAGTATCAGCCTTGGCAGGATAAATCTCCCCAGACTTATCCAACGGCTGTGAACATTTAAAACTAACATGAGTCTCTACAAATGTCCAGTTTTAGGGTTTTACACAGAATTAAACCAAACAACATGAATCAAACATGCACTTTATTTGTTTCCACTAAATAACAAAAGTACATCAAAATGATTGAAGCTAAGGGCATACAAAACTGTCTAACAGCTCCCACTTGCACTTAGGTCCAATCTGGTACAAGCCGGAGTCCCATACTTTCCACGTGTTTCTCAAACACCTTCTGTGTCAGTGGCTTAGTCAATGGATCTGCCACATTATCCGCTGATGCTACCTTTTGAATTAGGACGTCCCCTCTACCAACGATCTCCCGCAGTACATGGTACTTCCTCTCGATGTGCTTTGACTTCGAGTGGGCCCGAGGCTCTTTAGCCTGGGCGATCGCTCCATTGTTGTCACACAACAACGGGATGGGTGATGTGCTGGATGGAATCGCTCCCAATTTGTGTATGAATTTCTTCATCCACACGGCTTCCTTGGCAGCTTCACTTGCGGCAATGTACTCGGCCTCGGTTGTGGAGTCTGCAGTGGACCCCTGTTTGCTGCTTTTCCAGCAAACAGCACACGATCCTATCGTGAAAACATACCCAGATGTGGACTTTCTATCATCTGGATCCGACTGGAAATCGAGCGAGCGCGCGCGGCAGGCTGCGGATGCGCGCGCGCGGCAGGCTGCGAGCGCGCGCGGCGGGCTGCGTGCACGCGCGAGCGGCTTGCTGCGTGAACTGCCACTTGTGGGTGTGTTCCCTTTTGATTCCAAGCAACCCCCATCCTCCAAAACTAGTTTTCAGATTTTTCTCAATTTTTGGTAATTTTAGTGATTAAAAACTAATATTTTTCTCAAAAAAACATTTTAATTAATTTTATCATTTTTCAATCCTAACTAATGCCACGTTGTAACAAGTGTTCTCTTCGTCGCGCCATCAAGTGCCATCCACTGTGCCTACAGCCGCAACTCCAACGTCCAAGTGTGTGCCATGGGTGGGCTGAACATGTACTTTTGTATGGGGGACTGCCAATGGCAATATTGTAATATTGTAGTATGCTTTTTCATCTTTTTGACGTTTCTTATTGTCACTCCCCCAAAAGCCTAACGTACTCTTTGAGGGGAGGTAGGTAGTCGAGTGAGCTCATAAGCGTGTAAAGGTTAAGCACGAGATCCCCTCGACACTGTGCTGTGTGCTTGTGCTTACCACTGATTTATGCAATACCAGTAGCCTTTTGCTAATTCGTGTGCCTTCTTGTTGCCTTTGTGTGTGTGTTTGCTTTGTTTCATAGGCTTACTCGCCCATTTCGAGTGCCGCACGGGGCCCCAACGATTATCCCCGTGACAGTTGGTATCAGAGCGGGTTGCTCCTTAACGCTCGTGACCCTTGCATAGCAACACTAGTGGCGGCGCAATGAAGCACAACAAGGAACTCACCGACGAGATTAGGCATGGCCTTGCCCATGCGAGGGAGACTGATGAGTCTCTAGGCGTTGAAGCCACTACAGAGAAGACCCCAGGGGGTCGCACATCCAAGACATGCAAGCTTGACAAGTCAGCTGACACGCTTGCTGCCTTCGACACACGCATCCTTCGCTGTGAAGTGACTGTTGGGGAGATGCGTGACCGAGTAGAAGAAATCCACTTGAATGTGGAAACAATTGAGAGCTCCGTGGTGGAGCTAGAAGCCCGTTTAAATGGCATTATGAACGAGGTCCAAGACGTCCTGAATAGAACCCTCAAGGAAGTCCTTGGAACAAAATCCCGACAAGAAGGGAGCTCATCTCGATCCGACATCCAAGACCAGGTGGATGAGATGAGAGCTGAATGGGTGGCCATGAAAGTGGCCATGGCCTCTCCCTCCGACCTCCAGACTCAATTGGATGATCTAAGAGGAGACATGACACTCCTCAAGAGACTAGTGGCCAGCACTCCAAGCCCCTCCACAACACTGGCCCCTGCTCGTGTGAAGATTCGGGAGCCCACACCTTATGCCGGCTCCCGAGATGCTAGAGAACTTGACAACTTCTTGTGGCAAATGGAACAATATTTCCATGCCGCTGGCATTGATGATGACCTAACGCAAATTCGTACAGTGATTATGTATTTGACTGACATTGCTATGCTATGGTGGCGCAGGCGATGCCATGACATTGAACGGGGTACGTGCACCATCGAGACATGGGCCGATTTCAAACGAGAACTAAAGCGGCAATTCTACCTAGAGAACGTGGAGTACCTGGCACGGAAGAAGTTGAAATCACTCAAGCATGAGGACTCACTCCACGATTATGTTAAAGAGTTTTCAGCCCTTACCTTGGAGATCACGGACATGTCCGACAAGGATCTACTGTTCAACTTCATGGACGGACTGAAGCCATGGGCCGAACTAGAACTCCAACGCCGCAACGTACAGGACCTCGCCACGGCAATGGCAGTGGCGGAGCAACTCAATGAGACCAGCTTGTCAGATGAAGAAACCCCTAAGCCAGAAAACCCGCGTTCCCCTAAATTGAGTGGGGGAGCAAGTCCCTCACGCCCTCCGTACAACAACTCCAGCTTCAACAAGCCAGCAAGACAAGACTATGGGAAGAAGCCACAAGGAGAGCAAGGCCCTCAACACCGTTACAAGCCCAGAACCGCTGGGTCCCCAATTTCTTGCTTCCTTTGTGGGGGAAATCACTTGGTTCGCAACTGCCCAACCAAGAAGAAGATCAATGCCCTTGTCGCCAAGCTCAGTGATGACGAGCAAAGTGATGAGGAAAAGTCTGTACGGGCGCCTAGAGTGGGCGCCCTTCAACTCTTCAACGCCATGGTGAAGAAAGAGGCCAATCATGAAAGGCCAAAGAAAGCCCAAAGGGGGCTGAAGTATGTAGACATCCTCCTCGGCGGGAAGCAGACTCAAGCCCTTGTTGATACAGGGGCCTCCCACAACTTCATCTCAGTTGCCGAGGCCAAGCGACTCAATCTGAACACTGTGAAAGAGACAGGGTGGATCAAGGCCGTGAATTCCGGGGCAAAGGCGATTGAAGGCATGGCTCGTGGGGTTGACCTCCAAGTTGGGCCATGGACAAGCAAGATTAATCTTTCAGTGGTACCCCTGGATGACTTCCGAGTTGTCTTGGGAATGGACTTCATGAGACAAGCAGAAGCAGCACTCCTACCTCACATCAACTCTTTATGTATCTTGGACGAGCGCTCCCCTTGCATGGTACCAGTTACGACTTCTACTAAGGTTCATGGGAAGCACGTTTCTGCACTACAACTTTTTCACGAAGAAGCCCTGTTCAACACCAACATGAAGGAAGCAGAGAAGTTCCCCACTCCACTGGCGGAAGAAGCCGCCCCTCAAGCCAACAACTACAACAGCAGAAGGAAGCAGCAGACCATCCAGCCGTCTACACCTCTCCAGCAATAGGGTTCGTGCGTGTCGACAACCACCAAGCAAAGCAGAAGACCCAAGGCCGTGACAAACTTTGCCCACACCTACTGCCACAACCATCGGGGAGAGTGAGTGCCACCCAAGCCATTTAGGGGCCACATTCACATTATCCCTCAAGATAAATCCCGTAGTAGCCTTGCGAGTCGCCCTTGGGGAAAAACGCATGGGAACCAACACCCAAACAATCGAAAATACCATTTTGACCTAGCCTTGGCCACCAACTTTCCTACCACCATCAGGAACAAGTCAAAATCCAACCTTGAAGCAGCCAAGCAGGGACTCAACTTAGGGACTAGCCATAGGTTTTCCCACCATCGAGAACATCCACTAGCAATCTACCCAACCTACTACCTGGGCCTTGGAAGAAACCCGGTTCGTGGAGCAGTCGAAGAACCTTCTTTCACCAACAAGAAGTTGAAGCCTCAAGCAGAAGTTGGAAGAAACCCGGTTCGTGGACCAGTCGAAGAACCTTCTTTCACCAACAACAAGTTGAAGCCACAAGCAGAAGCTAGTCTTCGAGGACGAAGACTGAATTGAGTGGGGGAGACTGTAACAAGTGTTCTCTTCGTCGCGCCATCAAGTGCCATCCACTGTGCCTACAACTGCAACTCCAACGTCCAAGTGTGTGCCATGGGTGGGCTGAACATGTACTTTTGTATGGGGGACTGCCAATGGCAATATTGTAATATTGTAGTATGCTTTTTCATCTTTTTGACGTTTCTTATTGTCACTCCCCCAAAAGCTTAACGTACTCTTTGAGGGGAGGTAGGTAGTCGAGTGAGCTCATAAGCGTGTAAAGGTTAAGCACGAGATCCCCTCGACATTGTGCTGTGTGCTTGTGCTTACCACTGATTTATGCAATACAAGTAGCCTTTTGCTAATTCGTGTGCCTTCTTGTTGCCTTTGTGTGTGTGTTTGCTTTGTTTCACAGGCTTAATCGCCCATTTCGAGTGCCGCACGGGGCCCCAACGATTATCCCTGTGACAACGTGTCAAGTGTAAGACCAATCTAACCCTTACATCTCAAGATAACCCACCCTTGTATGATTTTTCACAAAAGTGATGTTTCCTCCTAGTAGAGCCCCAAAAGCTTAACGTACTCTTTGGGGGGGGGGGGTTCCCCTGGGGGAGCCTTTTCTAAGATGCTCGATTTCCAAATGGATTCCGTTTGATTCGATACCCATTATATACCATTGAAGGGTTTGGGTTTGGTGTTTAATGCACGTTGGGCGTGATCAGACTCATTAGATCCAAAACGTTAGTGGTGACTACGGATCTAACCATTCGCTTGCAATATACATAATTTTAAGTAAAAGGGCCAACCCAATATAAAATAATTCAAAACATTGTCTCATTTGGCATACTTTTTACTGTTATATGGCATAGAATTAGTGTTCAAAACTCCAAATATATATGTTAAAACTTATTATATAAGGTGAAAATAAACTGCCATGTAGTGGCCAAAAGGATTCGAACACACATCTCACAGTAAGAGGAAACCACCATCAAACCATATGGCCTATTATATCAATTCGTTTTGTTTAAGACGCATTACAGATATAAGATAATAAGATAACAAATATAAGATAATAAGTCCTTCGCCCTACTTCTTTCATGAATTACGAATTAAAATGTTCCTATTCCAAATAGGCCATTACCATGTTCACTTGGTGAGTTTTCAGCTCAAACGTGTAAGTAATTGTAGGGAAATTATTGCAGAGAAGATGGTAAGAAAACTGGTAAGAATCTGGAATGTTGTTGTGGGGCCCAGGCGTGCACTGGGTCGGTCGTGCGCGGGCGCGGGCGAGCGCGCGCGCGCGGCGGGCTGCGGGCTGCGGGCACTTGCGCGCGGCGGGCTGCGGGCGCGTGCGCGCGGCGGGCTGCGGGCGCGCGCGCGCGGCAGGCTAAGAGCGCGCGCGGCGGGCAGCGTGCGCGCGCGAGCGGCGGCTGCGTGCTTGCGCGCGCGGCTTGCTGCGTGAACTGCCACATGTGGGTGTGTTCCCTTTTGATTCCAAGCAACCCCCATCCTCCAAAACTAGTTTTCAGATTTTTCTCAATTTTTTGTAATTTTAGTGATTAAAAACTAATATTTTTCTCAAAAAATCATTTAAATTAATTTTATCATTTTTCAATCCTAACTAATGCCATGTGTCAAGTGTAAGACCAATCTAAGCCTTACATCTCAAGATAACCCACCCTTGTATGATTTTTCACAAAAGTTATGTTTCCTCCTAGTAGAGCCCCAAAAGCTTAATGTACTCATTGGGGGGGGGGGGGGTTCCCCTGGGGGCGCCTTTGCTGAGATGCTCGGTTTCCGAATGGATTCCGTTTGATTCGATATCCATTATATACCATTGAAGGGTTCGGGTTTGGTGTTTAATGCACGTTGGGCGTGATCCGACTCATTAGATCCAAAACGTTAGTGGTGACTACGGATCTAACCATTCGCTTGCAATATACATAATTTTAAGTAAAAGGGCCAACCCAATATAAAATAATTCAAAACATTGTCTCATTTGGCATACTTTTTACTGTTATAAGGCATAGAATTAGTGTTCAAAACTCCAAATATATATGTTAAAACTTATTATATAAGGTGAAAATAAAGTGCCATGTAGTGGCCAAAAGGATTCGAACACACATCTCACAGTAAGAGGAAACCACCATCAAACCATATGGCCTATTATATCAATTCGTTTTGTTTAAGACGCGTAACAGATATAAGATAATAAGATAACAAATATAAGATAATAAGACCTTCGCCCTACTTCTTTCATTAATTACGAATTAAAATGTTCCTATTCCAAATAGGCCATTACCATGTTCACTTGGTGAGTTTTCAGCTCAAACGTGTAAGTAATTGTAGGGAAATTATTGGAGAGAAGATGGTAAGAAAACTGGTAAGAATCTGGTATGTTGTTGTGGGGCCCAGGCGTGCACTGGGTCGGTCGTGCGCGGGCGCGGGCGTGTGAGCGCGCGCGGTGGGCTGCGGACTGCGGGCGCGTGTGCGCGGCGGGCTGCGGGCGCGCGCGCGCGGCAGGCTGCGAGCGCGCGCGGCGGGCTGCGTGCGCGCGGGAGCGGCGGCTGCGTGCTTGCGCGCGTGGCTTGCTGCGTGAACTGCCACATATGGGTGTGTTCCCTTTTGATTCCAAGCAACCCCCATCCTCCAAAACTAGTTTTCAGATTTTTCTCAATTTTTGGTAATTTTAGTGATTAAAAACTAATATTTTTCTCAAAAAATCATTTTAATTAATTTTATCATTTTTCAATCCTAACTAATGCCACGTGTCAAGTGTAAGACCAATCTAAGCCTTACATCTCATGATAACCCACCCTTGTATGATTTTTCACAAAAGTGATGTTTCCTCCTAGTAGAGCCCCAAAAGCTTAATGTACTCATTGGGGGGGGGGGGGTTCCCCTGGGGGCGCCTTCGCTGAGATGCTCGGTTTCCGAATGGATTCCGTTTGATTCGATACCCATTATATACCATTGAAGGGTTCGGGTTTGGTGTTTAATGCACGTTGGGCGTGATCCGACTCATTAGATCCAAAACGTTAGTGGTGACTACGGATCTAACCATTCGCTTGCAATATACATAATTTTAAGTAAAAGGGCCAACCCAATATAAAATAATTCAAAACATTGTCTCATTTGGCATACTTTTTACTGTTATAAGGCATAGAATTAGTGTTCAAAACTCCAAATATATATGTTAAAACTTATTATATAAGGTGAAAATAAAGTGCCATGTAGTGGCCAAAAGGATTCGAACACACATCTCACAGTAAGAGGAAACCACCATCAAACCATATGGCCTATTATATCAATTCGTTTTGTTTAAGACGCATAACAGATATAAGATAATAAGATAACAAATATAAGATAATAAGACCTTCGCCCTACTTCTTTCATTAATTACGAATTAAAATGTTCCTATTCCAAATAGGCCATTACCATGTTCACTTGATGAGTTTTCAGCTCAAACGTGTAAGTAATTGTAGGGAAATTATTGGAGAGAAGATGGTAAGAAAACTAGTAAGAATCTGGTATGTTGTTGTGGGGCCCAGGCGTGCACTGGGTCGGTCGTGCGCGGGCGCGGGCGTGCGCGCGCGCGCGGTGGGCTGCGGACTGCGGGCGCGTGTGCGCGGCGGGCTGCGGGCGCGCGCGCGCGGCAGGCTGCGAGCGCGCGCGGCAGGCTGCGAGCGCGCGCGGCAGGCTGCGTGCGCGCGGGAGCGGCGGCTGCGTGCTTGCGCGCGCGGCTTGCTGCGTGAACTGCCACATATGGGTGTGTTCCCTTTTGATTCCAAGCAACCCCCATCCTCCAAAACTAGTTTTCAGATTTTTCTCAATTTTTGGTAATTTTAGTGATTAAAAACTAATATTTTTCTCAAAAAATCATTTTAATTAATTTTATCATTTTTCAATCCTAACTAATGCCACGTGTCAAGTGTAAGACCAATCTAAGCCTTACATCTCATGATAACCCACCCTTGTATGATTTTTCACAAAAGTGATGTTTCCTCCTAGTAGAGCCCCAAAAGCTTAACGTACTCTTTGGGGGGGGGGGGGGGGGTTCCCCTGGGGGCGCCTTTGCTGAGATGCTCAGTTTCCGAATGGATTCCGTTTGATTCGATACCCATTATATACCATTGAAGGGTTCGGGTTTGGTGTTTAATGCACATTGGGCGTGATCCGACTCATTAGATCCAAAACGTTAGTGGTGACTACGAATCTAACCATTCGCTTGCAATATACATAATTTTAAGTAAAAGGGCCAACCCAATATAAAATAATTCAAAACATTGTCTCATTTGGCATACTTTTTACTGTTATAAGGCATAGAATTAGTGTTCAAAACTCCAAATATATATGTTAAAACTTATTATAGAAGGTGAAAATAATGTGCCATGTAGTGGCCAAAAGGATTCGAACACACATCTCACAGTAAGAGGAAACCACCATCAAACCATATGGCCTATTATATCAATTCGTTTTGTTTAAGACGCGTAACAGATATAAGATAATAAGATAACAAATATAAGATAATAAGTCCTTCGCCCTACTTCTTTCATGAATTACGAATTAAAATGTTCCTATTCCAAATAGGCCATTACCATGTTCACTTGGTGAGTTTTCAGCTCAAACGTGTAAGTAATTGTAGGGAAATTATTGGAGAGAAGATGGTAAGAAAACTGGTAAGAATCTGGTATGTTGTTGTGGGGCCCAGGCGTGCACTGGGTCGGTCGTGCGCGGGCGCGGACGTGCGCGCGCGCGGCAGGCTGCGGTCCACGGGCGCGTCCGCGCGGCGGGCTGCGGGCGCGCGCGCGCGGCTTGCTGCGTGAACTGCCACATGTGGGTGTGTTCCCTTTTGATTCCAAGCAACCCCCATCCTCCAAAACTAGTTTTCAGATTTTTCTCAATTTTTGGTAATTTTAGTGATTAAAAACTAATATTTTTCTCAAAAAATCATTTTAATTAATTTTATCATTTTTCAATCCTAACTAATGCCACGTTGTAACAAGTGTTCTCTTTGTCGCGCCATCAAGTGCCATCCACTGTGCCTACAGCCGCAACTCCAACGTCCAAGTGTGTGCCATGGGTGGGCTGAACATGTACTTTTGTATGGGGGACTGCCAATGGCAATATTGTAATATTGTAGTATGCTTTTTCATCTTTTTGATGTTTCTTAATTTCACTCCCCCAAGAGCTTAATGTACTCTTTGAGGGGAGGTAGGTAGTCGAGTGAGCTCATAAGCGTGTAAAGGTTAAGCACGAGATCCCCTCGACACTGTGCTGTGTGCTTGTGCTTACCACTGATTTATGCAATACCAGTAGCCTTTTGCTAATTCGTGTGCCTTCTTGTTGCCTTTGTGTGTGTGTTTGCTATGTTTCATAGGCTTACTCGCCCATTTCGAGTGCCGCACGGGGCCCCAACGATTATCCCCGTGACAGTTGGTATCAGAGCGGGTTGCTCCTTAACGCTCGTGACCCTTGCATAGCAACACTAGTGGCGGCGCAATGAAGCACAACAAGGAACTCACCGACGAGATTAGGCATGGCCTTGCCCATGCGAGGGAGACTGATGAGTCTCTAGGCGTTGAAGCCACTACAGAGAAGACCCCAGGGGGTCGCACATCCAAGACATGCAAGCTTGACAAGTCAGCTGACACGCTTGCTGCCTTCGACACACGCATCCTTCGCTGTGAAGTGACTGTTGGGGAGATGCGTGACCGAGTAGAAGAAATCCACTTGAATGTGGAAACAATTGAGAGCTCCGTGGTGGAGCTAGAAGCCCGTTTAAATGGCATTATGAACGAGGTCCAAGACGTCCTGAATAGAATCCTCAAGGAAGTCCTTGGAACAAAATCCCGACAAGAAGGGAGCTCATCTCGATCCGACATCCAAGACCAGGTGGATGAGATGAGAGCTGAATGGGTGGCCATGAAAGTGGCCATGGCCTCTCCCTCTGACCTCCAGACTCAATTGGATGATCTAAGAGGAGACATGACGCTCCTCAAGAGACTAGTGGCCAGCACTCCAAGCCCCTCCACAACACTGGCCCCTGCTCGTGTGAAGATTCGGGAGCCCACACCTTATGCCGGCTCCCGAGATGCTAGAGAACTTGACAACTTCTTGTGGCAAATGGAACAATATTTCCATGCCGCTGGCATTGATGATGACTGTTATGGGCCCGAGCGTAGGATCGTGTCACGGGTCGTTCCGCCGTCAGAGCCTCGGACCTTTCCTTGCCCTTGGCCTTGCGTACAGGCCCTATTTTGACTGTCGTGGGGGGTGATTTGTCCAAGAGATCACCGAACTCTCCTTACTTCCTTTCTTGACTGCAAAATTCGATACTTCATTCAGTAATAGCGTCTCCTTAAATAGGAGATTACAAGAGGAGGTTTCCTTGTTGGATTCGGCTAGTCCTAACGGACTCAAACTCCTACTCCTAATTAAACTACTTGCTTTTAATGGTACTAAAAATCCTTCTAAGAAAAGGGGATAAGATAAGGACGAATGGGATAAGGGATGAGGGAAACATGCGTTCTCTTGACGTTTTTGGATAAGGGTGGGCCCACCCTATGAGCTGTTGTGTGGGCCCCGCTCTGCTGCTGCTGCGTGCGCGCGCTCGTGGTGCTGCCGCCGCGTGGTGCGCGCGGTGTTGTGCGTGGTGCCGCTGCTGCGCGGTGCGTGCGCGCGGTGCCGTGCGCGGCTCAAGGTGCCGCTGCTGCGCGGTGTGTGCGCGCGGTGCCGCTGCTGCGCGGTGCGTGCGCGCGGTGCCGTGCGCGGCTCATGGTACCGCTGCTGCGCGGCGTGTGCGCGTGTTGCTGCCTCAACTACTGCCGCGTGGTGTGGGTGCTCATAACATCACTCCCCTCCTGGACTACGAGCTTGTCCTCAAGCTCGAGGTTTGGATAAGCGTTGTGGAGGTCGGTCCAGGGGATCCAAGTTGCCTCTGCTGGGGGAAGGTCCTCCCATTCGACCAAAACCTCGAGGGTGCCTTGCTGGACACGGGACCCGACGAGGGCGCGGGGCTGGAGGATAGGTCTGCCGTCCTGCAAAGGGGGTAGGGGAGGTACATGGTCGGGCGGAGTGCCCACGTAATGCTTTAAGAGGGATACATGGAAGACGTCGTGGATCCTGCTGTGCTCCGGAAGCTCGAGTTGATAAGCTACCTTTCCTGTCTTCCTTAAAACCTTGAAAGGCCCGTAGAATTTGGGGGCCAGCTTAGGGGGCCCCCGGCGCCTGAGGGACAGCTGCCTGTATGGTCGGAGTTTCAGCCAAACGTACTGCCCTGGTTCGAAGGTGACTTCGCGGTGCTGCTGATCATAGGCATTTTTCATACGCGTCTGTGCTTGCTGTAAGCGCAAGGAGACCTCGGCCAGGAGGGCGTCGCGAGCTTGCAGGCTGCGGTCCACTTCTTCCAGCCGCGTTGAGCCCGGTTCGTAGGACAGAAGGCGCGGAGGGTCTTGACCATACACCACTCTGAAGGGGGTCATTCCAAGGGAGGAGTGATAAGATGTATTGTAGCAGTATTCAGCCCATGGGAGGTACTCCACCCAGCGCCGCGGCTGGTCTCCTACAAAGCAGCGTAGGTACATCTCAATTGTCCGGTTCACCACCTCTGTTTGGCCGTCTGACTGTGGATGGTAGGCTGAGGACAAGGAGAGGGCCGTGCCTTGTAATCTAAAGAGCTCCTTCCAGAATGTGCTTTTGAAGATTGGGTCCCGGTCACTGACGATGGACTCGGGGAGTCCATGTAAGTGGAAAATGTGGGTGAAGAACGTATGGGCGACCGAGACTGCGGTATAGGGATGGGATAACGGGAGGAAGTGAGCATATTTGGAGAACCGGTCTACTACCACGAACAGTACTGACTTCCCTCCGACCTTGGGCAGCCCTTCGATGAAATCCATGGCAATATCGGCCCATATCTGTGTTGGGAGGGAGAGGGGTTGAAGCAGGCCTACGGGGTGCAGATTCTCCCATTTTTGTTGTTGGCACACCGCACAGTTCTGGATAAAGTCCCGTACCGAGGCCCTCATGGCTTGCCAGTGGAAGTCAGTGTGAATGCGATGCAACGTTTTCTGAATGCCCTCGTGAGTCGATTGGTGTATGCTGGCGATGATGGAGGGAATGAGGGGGCAATCGGCTGGTAGGTATATCCTCTTTTTGTAAAATATCAGCCCATCGTGGAAGGCCCAGTTTGGGTTAGCAGACCCTGACTGTATTTGTTGGACTAGGTCGTTCCATTCGGAAGACTGCGGCAGTGCGTTCCGGATGTCTTCTAGCAGGGTGGCTCTTGGGTGGGAGATTGCATGGAGGACCATACTGTCTTCCTCTCGTCGGGACAAGGCATCTGTTGCGCCGTTCAGGGATCCTGCCTTGTAGTCAACTCGGAAGTCAAACCCCAAAAGTTTGCTGACCCAATGTTGTTGTGGAGAGGTGGTCAGCCGTTGTTCCAGCAAGTACTTGAGGCTATAGTGGTCTGTCTTGACGACGAAGGGTCTGCCCCACAAGTACGGCCTCTAGTGTTGTACTGCCTTGGCCAGGCCAATGAGCTCGCGTTCATAGGCGGGTAGTTTGAGATGGCGGTCAGCTAGCTTGCGACTGAAAAAGGCTATCGGGTGCCCTTGCTGTTGAAGGATGGCTCCTATGCCCGTGCCAGAAGCGTCACACTCGACCGTGAACTCAAGGTCGAAGTTCGGTAGCTGGAGGACTGGTGTGGAGGAGAGGGCTTCCCTTAGGCCTACGAAGGCTGCCTCGGCTGTGCTGTCCCAGTGGAATGCGTTTTTCCTGAGCAGGTTGGTAAGCGGGGCTGCTAGCAGGCCGTAGTTCTGGACGAACTTTCGGTAATACCCTGTTAGCCCTAGGAACCCGCGAAGGGCCTTGGCGAACTGTGGCCGGGGCCAGTCCTTAATGGCCTGCACCTTGGAGCTGTCTACCGATACACCTTGTCCACTGATTACATGTCCAAGGTAAAGGACTTGGTGTTCCCCAAAGGAGCACTTGGATCTTTAAGGAAGAGTCGGTGTTGCTTAAGGAGCTCGAGCACGATCCTTAGGTGTTGTATATGTTCCACCCACGACTTGCTATAGACCAAGATGTCGTCGAAGAAGACTAGTACATACTTTCGGAGTTGAGAGTGGAAGACTTCATTCATCAGAGCCTGGAATGTGGAAGGGGCGTTGCAGAGGCCGAATGGCATAACTAGGAACTCGAAGTGGCCATGATGCGTCCTAAAGGCTGTCTTCTCTACATCCGCAGAAGACATCCTGACCTGGAAATAGCCCGATCTGAGGTCTAACTTTGAGAAGAACTGTGCGCCGTGGAGTTCGTCCAATAATTCATCTGCGATGGGGATCGGGAACTTATCCTTGATGGTTCGGCTGTTGAGTTCCCTATAGTCTACACAAAATCTCCAAGTTCCCTCCTTTTTGGGTACCAACAGAACTGGGGAGGAAAAAGGGGAGTGGCTGGGCCGAATGATCCCCTGCTGTAGCATGTCTGCGCATTGCTTCTCTAGCTCATCTTTCTGCCGGTGGGGGTAGCGATAGGGTCGCACCACGACCGGGTCTGACCCTACAATTAGAGGGATCCGGTGGTCGCAGGCTCTAGGAGTGGGGAGGCCCTTGGGTTCTTGGAAAACAACCGAGTAATCGGTGAGAAGTCTCTCCACATCCGTGGCGTGCGAATTCTCCCCCTGGAGTGCATGCAATTGTGTCTTGGTCCTTGTCCTGGTTCCCTGCCAGGTAACTGGTTTGCCATCCAAGTGGAAAGTCATAGTCAGGGCAGTGAAGTCCCACAGAATTGGGCCTAAGGTGATCAGCCATTTGACGCCTAGGACGATGTCAAATTCGTCCAAGGACAGTACAAATAAATCTGCCCGGAAGGATTCTTTTCCCACCTGAATTTCGGTGTTCCTACAGATACCGGGGCTGTGCACTCTTTCCCCATTTTCCACGGCTACCTGTAGTTGTGGCCTGGCTTCCATGGGCAACTCTAGCTCGTGGGCCGCCTGATTGCTGATGAAGTTGTGGGTGCTCCCGGAGTCCACCAGAATGCGCACGGGTCTCCTCGTCACTAGAGCCTTTAGCTGCATTGTCTGGGAGGTTCTGATACCCGTGATGGCGTGGAGCGAGATCTCTGGTTCAGTTGGTGACGGCTCTTCCTCATCCTCTTCCGTCTCGTCTACTAGAAGGCAGAACAGTTTCTTGCATCTATGCCCTGCGGAGTATAGATCATCACAGTTGAAACATTGTCCCTTTGCGCGCCGTTCTGCCATCTCGGCTCAGGACAGGCGCCTGATGGGGGGTGACACCCTGCTGCTCCCTGTCTGTGATACCGGTCTGGAGGGGTAACCCGGGTGGGTCCTCTGTTCTCTGCTGGGCGCAGGGGTAGACACTCCCGCTGGCCTCGACGGTGCCCAAGTCGTGGCTGGCCGTCTAATGCTAGAGGGTCCCTGAGCGAGCTGCATCTTTCGCTCAAAGGCGCGGGCGAGGTTCATTGCTGTAACCAAATTAGGGGGATGCTGCATCTCAACGTCTACCCTTAGGGGCTCTATCAGCCCTGCTGTGAACATGTCCACTTGCTGATCCGGCCTAACTGTGGCTGCTCTGGCAAGCAGGGTTTGGAACTGGCGTTGGTATTCAGCCACGGTTCCCCCTTGCTTGAGATTGATGAGCTCTCCCAGCGGGTTGCTCATCATTGGGGGTCCAAACCTAAGGAGGCAATAGGACCTGAACTGCTCCCAGCTGAGCCCTGGTTCTTCTTGCTCCACGCGGTAGAACCAAAGTTGTGCCTCTTCCGTAAGGTGGAAGGCTGCCAGGCTGACCTTGTCTCTGTCATCCGTGCGCTGGCTGCGGAAGAACTGCTCGCAGCGGTAGAACCATCCTAAAGGGTCTCCGGTGCCGTCGTAAGATGGAAATTCAAGCCGGCTGTATTTGGGAACAACTGCAGCCATCGGTGCTGCGGCTTGATGTTCGTTGGCTGATCCTGTCCCATCCGTGCGGCGACTGCTGGTAGAGGCTAGCCCTTCCGAGTTCTTATCTTTGTTGGAGAGGAACGCTTCTAACAGGCGACGTAGCTCCCGAACGTCCTCCTTGACCTCTCGGACCTCCATACTGGTTTCAGTGAGCCTATGCTCCAGTTCATGGACTCTACAAGACAGCGGCTCCTGTTCTCCCATGACGGTTGGCTCTGATACCAAGATGTTATGGGCCCGAGCGTAGGATCGTGTCACGGGTCGTTCCGCCGTCAGAGACACGGACCTTTCCTTGCCCTTGGCCTTGCATATAGGCCCAATTTTGACTGTCGTGGCGGGCTGCGGGCGCGCGCGCGCGGCAGGCTGCGAGCGCGCGTGGCGGGCTGCTTGCGCGCGCGAGCGGCGGCTGCGTGCTTGCGCGCGCGGCTTGCTGCGTGAACTGCCACATGTGGGTGTGTTCCCTTTTGATTCCAAGCAACCCCCATCCTCCAAAACTAGTATTCAGATTTTTCTCAATTTTTTGTAATTTTAGTGATTAAAAACTAATATTTTTCTCAAAAAATCATTTTAATTAATTTTATCATTTTTCAATCCTAACTAATGCCACGTGTCAAGTGTAAGACCAATCTAAGCCTTACATCTCATGATAACCCACCCTTGTATGATTTTTCACAAAAGTGATGTTTCCTCCTAGTAGAGCCCCAAAAGCTTAACGTACTCTTTGGGGGGGGGGCGGGTTCCCCTGGGGGCGACTTTGCTGAGATGCTCGGTTTCCGAATGGATTCCGTTTGATTCGATACCCATTATATACCATTGAAGGGTTCGGGTTTGGTGTTTAATGCACATTGGGCGTGATCCGACTCATTAGATCCAAAACGTTAGTGGTGACTACGGATCTAACCATTCGCTTGCAATATACATAATTTTAAGTAAAAGGGCCAACCCAATATAAAATAATTCAAAACATTGTCTTCATTTGGCATACTTTTTACTGTTATAAGGCATAGAATTAGTGTTCAAAACTCCAAATATATATGTTAAAACTTATTATATTAGGTGAAAATAAAGTGCCATGTAGTGGCCAAAAGGATTCGAACACACATCTCACAGTAAGAGGAAACCACCATCAAACCATATGGCATATTATATCAATTCGTTTTGTTTAAGACGCGTAATAGATATAAGATAATAAGATAACAAATATAAGATAATAAGTCCTTCGCCCTACTTCTTTCATGAATTACGAATTAAAATGTTCCTATTCCAAATAGGCCATTACCATGTTCACTTGGTGAGTTTTCAGCTCAAACGTGTAAGTAATTGTAGGGAAATTATTGGAGAGAAGATGGTAAGAAAACTGGTAAGAATCTGGTATGTTGTTGTGGGGCCCAGGCGTGCACTGGGTCGGTCGTGCGCGGGCGCGGGCGTGCGCGCGCGCGCGGCGGGCTGCGGGCGCGCGCGCGCGGCTTGCTGCGTGAACTGCCACATGTGGGTGTGTTCCCTTTTGATTCCAAGCAACCCCCATCCTCCAAAACTAGTTTTCAGATTTTTCTCAATTTTTTGTAATTTTAGTGATTCAAAACTAATATTTCTCTCAAAAAATCATTTAAATTAATTTTATCATTTTTCAATCCTAACTAATGCCACGTGTCAAGTGTAAGACCAATCTAAGCCTTACATCTCATGATAACCCACCCTTGTATGATTTTTCACAAAAGTTATGTTTCCTCCTAGTAGAGCCCCAAAAGCTTAACGTACTCTTTGGGGGGGGGGGGGGTTCCCTGGGGGCGCCTTTGCTGAGATGCTCGGTTTCCGAATGGATTCCGTTTGATTCGATACCCATTATATACCATTGAAGGGTTTGGGTTTGGTGTTTAATGAACGTTGGGCGTGATCCGACTCATTAGATCCAAAACGTTAGTGGTGACTACGGATCTAACCATTCGCTTGCAATATACATAATTTTAAGTAAAAGGGCCAACCCAATATAAAATAATTCAAAACATTGTCTCATTTGGCATACTTTTTACAGTTATAAGGCATAGAATTAGTGTTCAAAACTCCAAATATATATGTTAAAACTTATTATATAAGGTGAAAATAAAGTGCCATGTAGTGGACAAAAGGATTCGAACACACATCTCACAGTAAGAGGAAACCACCATCAAACCATATGGCCTATTATATCAATTCGTTTTGTTTAAGACGCGTAACAGATATAAGATAATAAGATAACAAATATAAGATAATAAGTCCTTCGCCCTACTTCTTTCATGAATTACGAATTAAAATGTTCCTATTCCAAATAGGCCATTACCATGTTCACTTGGTGAGTTTTCAGCTCAAACGTGTAAGAAATTGTAGGGAAATTGTTGGAGAGAAGATGGTAAGAAAACTGGTAAGAATCTGGTATGTTGTTGTGGGGCCCAGGCGTGCACTGGGTCGGTCGTGCGCGGGCGCGGGCGTGCGCGCGCGCGCGGTGGTCTGCGGGCCGCGGGCGCGTGCGCGCGGCAGGCTGCGAGCGCGCGGGAGCGGCGGCTGCGTGCTTGCGCACGAGGCTTGCTGCGTGAACTGCCACATGTGGGTGTGTTCCCTTTTGATTCCAAGCAACCCCCATCCTCCAAAACTAGTTTTCAGATTTTTCTCAATTTTTGGTAATTTTAGTAATTACAAACTAATATTTTTCTCAAAAAATCATTTTAATTAATTTTATCATTTTTCAATCCTAACTAATGCCATGTTGTTACGGTTCAGCACAGGCTTAGCCTTGCCTACGCTTGGCAGGCTTACGTTAGGGACATGCCCGTCATTTTCGCCTGTAAGATTTTTGGGAGAACTGATGTCATCTTCAGGCAGACCACCAGAAGCTTAACGTACTCTTTGAGGAGGGGTGGTCGACCTCCTTGGGTGCCTAACCTTGGCACTCCTAGACCTTCATCCCCTTGCGGGGCGGCCCTGGTTAACGGCTAGCATGGCTACCAGGGTTCCTCATGGGCGCCCACTTGCTCATGGGGACAGTGTTGGACCGGCACTGCGCTACCGATACTCAAGGGAGGCTTGGCATGCGGGCCTGGCTCAAGCATGTCCCTTCACTTCGCCAGCCCCTTGCCCAAGCTGAGTGATCTACCCCGTTGCCCTTAGCGCACGGGTGTGTTCCGGCCCAAGCGGTTGCCTATCATCAAGGCACACAGGTGCCTGTCATCATCGGCATACAGGAGACCCTTCACCTCGGTGCCAAGTCACCTTATCGGCGCATGGTCGCCTTCCATGATGGTTGTCCCCCTTCAGCACGTAAGCGGCGCCTCCCATGGACCGGTCTGAGCCAGGAGAGTGCCCCGGCCATTGGACTTGAGGTCATGATCCAGTGCTACTGACGTTGGTGGAGCCATCCCATCGGGCAACTCCTAGCCTCTAAGCGCAGAAAGGCTTGTCCTGGCCTGCCTTGGCCAGGACGCCGCACGGGTTTCTTCCGCTGTAGAACTACCCCCGTGACAGTTGGTATCAGAGCAAGTTGGCTAATTGCAACAGCAGTTGGTTTTCAGCAGATTAGCCCAGAGCCAGTTGAAGCGGTCATTTCGACAAGCAGCATGTTGTGGGGTGCGGTCCCTAGTCACCTCCACCCAGGATCGAGCAGAACTCAGATCAGGCCTGACAAGAGGCCATTTCATAGTTCGTGTCCCCATTCCAATGACACTAAAACAGCTTCCCTTGCGGTTGCAGACGCTTTGGTTGTTGTCCTCATGCGGTGGCAGACGCGTGAGCCTTGGTAGGAATGTGGGTACACTACCTGAGCAGATTGTTTATCAGGCCTATCAAGAGGCCATTCAATGTTCGCGTTCCCATTCCAATGACCCTAAAAACAGCTTCCCTTGCGGGTGCAGACGCATTGGTCGTTGTCCTCATGCGGGGGCAGACGCGTGGGCCTTATTAGGAATGCGGTTACGCTAGCCGTTGGAGCATGGCGGCCCTACACCGGCAAAGTTTTAGGTGGACATGCTCAGTTTTCAGGTTGAACACTTGCAGCAGCAGAAGCTTATCTTAAGGCGAGTGCATGTTCGGCAACTCATGGGTAAAAGTTGCCACACTCGCGTTTGAAGCGGTCAGGTCTCCTTGAGGCAGCAGCAGTGGGGCCCCCTCGGAGTGAAGATGTAGCCCGAGTCGGCGAGGCGAAGCGTAGTTTCGAGGGCCCAGAGAGCATAAGCCAGGGCTAGGTTTGAGTAACCCGCGCAGGGCGAGGTGAAGTCGGCAGGCCAGCATGGTGAAAGGGTACCCGTGTCATCGCCAACATGAGGAGTAGACCTATCAACGTGTTCGGTAGCATCACTGAAAAGCTACCAAGAAGACGGTTGAGCCTTGAGGTAAGATGATAAATGGGGCGGACCTCCGCGAAGCACCACAAACATTTCTTCGAGGGCCCTTCTTTCACATTCAACGGCATAGCCATTGCGCGGTTTGAGTAACCTCGACACTGGGGGTGAAGTCCAGGCAGGCCGGCATGGTGAAATGGTTCCGTCCCCATAAATGGACACCAATACAGGCAAAACCCGGGTTGGCCAGGCGAGCCCTGGAACTGGCAAGGAAGTGAATGGCGCGGGACACAGACGCCCATTCACGAGGAAGACCCATTGTCGAGGACGACAATGGATTGAGTGGGGGAGCCTGTTACGGTTCAGCACAGGCTTAGCCTTGCCTACGCTTGGCAGGCTTACGTTAGGGACATGCCCGTCATTTTCGCCTGTAAGATTTTTGGGAGAACTGATGTCATCTTCAGGCAGACCACCAGAAGCTTAACGTACTCTTTGAGGAGGGGTGGTCGACCTCCTTGGGTGCCTAACCTTGGCACTCCTAGACCTTCATCCCCTTGCGGGGCGGCCCTGGTTAACGGCTAGCATGGCTACCAGGGTTCCTCATGGGCGCCCACTTGCTCATGGGGACAGTGTTGGACCGGCACTGCGCTACCGATACTCAAGGGAGGCTTGGCATGCGGGCCTGGCTCAAGCATGTCCCTTCACTTCGCCAGCCCCTTGCCCAAGCTGAGTGAGCTACCCCGTTGCCCTTAGCGCACGGGTGTGTTCCGGCCCAAGCGGTTGCCTATCATCAAGGCACACAGGTGCCTGTCATCATCGGCATACAGGAGACCCTTCACCTCGGTGCCAAGTCACCTTATCGGCGCATGGTCGCCTTCCATGATGGTTGTCCCCCTTCAGCACGTAAGCGGCGCCTCCCATGGACCGGTCTGAGCCAGGAGAGTGCCCCGGCCATTGGACTTGAGGTCATGATCCAGTGCTACTGACGTTGGTGGAGCCATCCCATCGGGCAACTCCTAGCCTCTAAGCGCAGAAAGGCTTGTCCTGGCCTGCCTTGGCCAGGACGCCGCACGGGTTTCTTCCGCTGTAGAACTACCCCCGTGACAATGTGTCAAGTGTAAGACCAATCTAAGCCTTACATCTCAAGATAACCCATCCTTGTATGATTTTTCACAAAAGTTATGTTTCCTCCTACTAGAGCCCCAAAAGCTTAACGTACTCCTTGGGGGGGGGGGGGGGTTCCCCTGGGGGCGCCTTTGCTGAGATGCTCGGTTTCCGAATGGATTCCGTTTGATTCGATACCCATTATATACCATTGAAGGGTTCGGGTTTGGTGTTTAATGCACGTTGGGCGTGATCCAACTCATTAGATCCAAAACGTTAGTGGTGACTACGGATCTAACCATTCGCTTGCAATATACATAATTTTAAGTAAAAGGGCCAACCCAATATAAAATAATTCAAAACATTGTCTCATTTGGCATACTTTTTACTGTTATAAGGCATAGAATTAGTGTTAAAACTCCAAATATATATGTTAAAACTTATTATATAAGGTGAAAATAAAGTGCCATGTAGTGGACAAAAGGATTCGAACACACATCTCACAGTAAGAGGAAACCACCATCAAACCATATGGCCTATTATATCAATTCGTTTTGTTTAAGACGCGTAACAGATATAAGATAATAAGATAACAAATATAAGATAATAAGTCCTTCGCCATACTTCTTTCATGAATTACGAATTAAAATGTTCCTCTTCCAAATAGGCCATTACCATGTTCACTTGGTGAGTTTTCAGCTCAAACGTGTAAGTAATTGTAGGGAAATTATTGGAGAGAAGATGGTAAGAAAACTGGTAAGAATCTGGTATGTTGTTGTGGGGCCCAGGCGTGCACTGGGTCGGTCGTGCGCGGGCGCGGGCGTGCGCGCGTGCGCGGCGGGCTAAGGGCTGCGGGCGCTTGCGTTCGGCGGGCTGCGGGCGCGTGCGCGAGGCAGGCTGCGGGCGCGCGCGCGCGGCAGGATGCGAGCGCGCGCGGCGGGCTGCCTGCGCGCGGGAGCGGCGGCTGCGTGCTTGCGCGCGCGGCTTGCTGCGTGAACTGCCACATGTGGGTGTCTTCCCTTTTGATTCCAAGCAACCCCCATCCTCCAAAACTAGTTTTCAGATTTTTCTTAATTTTTGGTAATTTTAGTGATTAAAAACTAATATTTTTCTCAAAAAATCATTTTAATTAATTTTATCATTTTTCAATCCTAACTAATGCCACGTGTCAAGTGTAAGACCAATCTAAGCCTTACATCTCATGATAACCCACCCTTGTATGATTTTTCACAAAAGTTATGTTTCCTCCTAGTAGAGCCCCAAAAGCTTAACGTACTCTTTGGGGGGGGTTCCCCTGGGGGCGCCTTTGCTGAGATGCTCGGTTTCCGAATGGATTCCATTTGATTCGATACCCATTTTATACCATTGAAGGGTTCGGGTTTGGTGTTTAATGCACATTGGGCGTGATCCGACTCATTAGATCCAAAACGTTAGTGGTGACTACGGATCTAACCATTCGCTTGCAATATACATAATTTTAAGTAAAAGGGCCAACCCAATATAAAATAATTCAAAACATTGTCTCATTTGGCTTACTTTTTACTGTTATAAGGCATAGAATTAGTGTTCAAAACTCCATATATATATGTTAAAACTTATATAAGATGAAAATAAAGTGCCATGTAGTTGCCAAAAGGATTCGAACACACATCTCACAGTAAGAGGAAACCACTATCAAACCATATGGCCTATTATATCAATTCGTTTTGTTTAAGACGCGTAACAGATATAAGATAATAAGATAACAAATATAAGATAATAAGTCCTTCGCCCTACTTCTTTCATGAATTACGAATTAAAATGTTCCTATTCCAAATAGGCCATTACCATGTTCACTTGGTGAGTTTTCAGCTCAAACGTGTAAGTAATTGTAGGGAAATTATTGGAGAGAAGATGGTAAGAGAACTGGTAAGAATCTGGTATGTTGTTGTGGGGCCCAAGCGTGCACTGGGTCGGTCGTGCGCGCGGCGGGCTGCGGGCGTGCGCGGCGGGCTGCGTGCGCGTGGGAGCGGCGGCTGCGTGCTTGCGCGCGCGGCTTGCTGCGTGAACTGCCACATGTGGGTGTGTTCCCTTTTGATTCCAAGCAACCCCCATCCTCCAAAACTAGTTTTCAGATTTTTCTCAATTTTTGGTAATTTAGTGATTAAAAACTAATATTTTTCTCAAAAAATCATTTTAATTAATTTTATCATTTTTCAATCCTAACTAATGCCACGTGTCAAGTGTAAGACCAATCTAAGCCTTACATCTCAAGATAACCCACCCTTGTATGATTTTTCACAAAAGTTATGTTTCCTCCTAGTAGAGCCCCAAAAGCTTAACGTACTCTTTGGGGGGGGGGGGGGGTTCCCCTGGGGGCGCCTTTGCTGAGATGCTCGGTTTTCGAATGGATTCCGTTTGATTCGATACCCATTATATACCATTGAAGGGTTCGGGTTTGGTGTTTAATGCACGTTGGGCGTGATCCGACTCATTAGATCCAAAACGTTAGTGGTGACTACGGATCTAACCATTCGTTTGCAATATACATAATTTTAAGTAAAAGGGCCAACCCAATATAAAATAATTCAAAACATTGTCTCATTTGGCATACTTTTTACTGTTATAAGGCATAGAATTAGTGTTCAAAACTCCATATATATATGTTAAAACTTATTATATATGGTGAAAATAAAGTGCCATGTAGTTGCCAAAAGGATTCGAACACACATCTCACAGTAAGAGGAAACCACCATCAAACCATATGGCCTATTATATCAATTCGTTTTGTTTAAGACGCGTAACAGATATAAGATAATAAGATAACAAATATAAGATAATAAGTCCTTCGCCCTACTTCTTTCATGAATTACGAATTAAAATGTTCCTATTCCAAATAGGCCATTACCATGTTCACTTGGTGAGTTTTCAGCTCAAACGTTTAAGTAATTGTAGGGAAATTATTGGAGAGAAGATGGTAAGAAAACTGGTAAGAATCTGGTATGTTGTTGTGGGGCCCAGGTGTGCACTGGGTCGGTCGTGCACTTGCGCGCGGGCTGCGGGCGCTTGCGCGCGGCGGGCTGCGGGCTCGCCCGCGCGGCTTGCTGCGTGAACTGCCACATGTGGGTGTGTTCCCTTTGGATTCCAAGCAACCCCCATCCTCCAAAACTAGTTTTCAGATTTTTCTCAATTTTTTGTAATTTTAGTGATTAAAAACTAATATTTTTCTCAAAAAATCATTTAAATTAATTTTATCATTTTTCAATCCTAACTAATGCCATGTTGTGACGGTTCGGCCACCATCAGCCACCATCAGTGCCATCAGCACGCCATCAGCACGCCATCTAAGCGTCTTGGGTTGGGTCCTTGTACTCTCTTTGTAAGGGGGGTATGCCATTGGCAATTATGTAAATAGTAGTATGAATGTACAGTATTTTGATGTATCCTTTTGTCACTCCCCCAAAAGCTTAACGTACTCTTTGAGGGGAGGTTGGTAGTCGAGTGAGCTCATAAGCGTGTAAATGTTAAGCACGAGATCCCCTCGACACTGTACTGTGTGCTTGTGCTTACCACTGATTAATGCAATACAAGTTGCCTTTTGTCTAATTTGTGTGCACTCTTGTTTCCTTTTGTGTGTTGTTGCTTGCATTTGTAGGCTTTCTCGACCCCAATCGAGCGCCGCACGGGGCCCCGTCGATCAGCCCCGTGACAGTTGGTATCAGAGCTAGGTTGACATTAGTGGTTGTCAAGTGCAACGAGTCCCTTTCGTGCCCCACAACAACACCAGCCAGATGAAGAATCGTGACACGCGAGAGGAGATCCAGGTAGGGATCTCATGGGTCTATGATGAGGACGAGCCTAGAGGTAGCTCTCCCAAGGACAAAGGCGTCAGCTCAAAGCATAGCAAGCGTGATAAGTCAGTTGACAAGCTTGCGACCATGGACAAGCGCATCATGCGCTGTGAAGCAGTGGTTGGCGAAACTCGTGATCGTGTGGACGAGCTTCAAATCAACCTTGAGACCGTAGCATCGGTCGTGGAAAGATTGGATGACCAGTCCGGTGGCAGCTCCAACAGGCCAGATAACCCACTAGAAGACCTGGTGAAGTGCCTGCTGATCCAGCTTGAAGACTTGAAGGGCGAAGTGACCCTTCTGAAGAGGCTGATGGCCAGTACAGCCAGCGCACCTGCTGCTCCAGCCCCTCCAAAGATCAAAGTCCGCGAGCCTACCTCATATGCAGGGACCCGCGATGCCCGGGAGCTTGACAATTTCCTGTGGCAAATGGAACAATATTTCACCGCCGCCGAACTCGTCGAGGAGGCGACCAAGGTGCGTACTGTTGTTATGTATCTTTCTGATGTTGCTATGTTATGGTGGTGCAGGAGATGTGCCGATGCGGAGCGAGGATTATGCTCCATTAATACTTGGTCCGTGTTCAAGAGCGAGATAAAGCGCCAGTTCTATCCAGAGAACATGGAGTACCAAGCCCGTCGGAAGCTCAAGAACCTAAAACACACGGGCTCATTGCATGAGTACGTGAAGGAGTTCTCCGCACTATCGCTCGAGATCATGGACATGTCAGACAACAGGCGACCAAGCAAAGACGGCCCTAAACCCAACTCATATCAGGGCGTAGGCAAGATAGGAGGCGACAGGAGACCTTACTATGCGCCCAAGGGAGACTCTGGGCCAAGTAAACCCAACACTTTTAAGTTCTACAGGAGACCCGAAGGAGACACTGGATACAGAGGTGGCCAATTTGTGAAGAGGACACCTCCGGCACCATGCTTCATCTGTGAGGGAAAGCATTGGACTAAGGATTGTCCTAGTCGGGGGAAGCTCAATGCCTTGCTTGCAAAGCTTAGTGATGATGAGCATAGTGAGGAGGAGAAGGAACCAGGGGAGACAAGAATGGGGGCTCTACGAAGACTCAATGCAATGAAGAAGAAGGCGAGCCCGCAAGGAGCATCGAAGTTCAAGCCGAAGGGACTGATGTATGTAGACATCCGCTTGAATGGTAAGCCCACAAGAGCCATGGTGGATACTGGTGCTACTCACAACTTTATCTCTATGGAAGAGGCATCCCAAGTAGAACTTGCACCTACCAAGGAAGTCGGATGGTTGAAGGCTGTGAACTCTAATGCCAAACCCATACAAGGTGTAGCTCATGGGGTGGTCTTGCAACTTGGTGACTGGGAAGGGATGATAGACCTCTCAGTCGTGCCCATGGATGATTTTCAGGTTATTCTCGGCATGGACTTCTTAACTCAGGTAAAGGCGGTGCCCATGCCCTTCCTCAACAAAGTGTGCATTTTTGAAGATCAGGCTCCTTGCATGGTTCCAGTTGTGCCAGATACCACGTCCACCCCCAAGATGCTCTCAGCATTGCAACTCAAGGATGGAGTGCGGAAAGGAGAGACCACTTACCTAGCCACATTGGTGGACTCCGACCTGCCTGATCCACTAATCGAGCATATCCCACCAGTGATTACAATGGCACTAGAAGAATTCCAGGACGTCATGCCTCCCTCATTGCCGAAGAAGCTTCCCCCAAGGAGAGAAGTTGACCACAAGATTGAGTTGGAGCCTGGAACCAAACCACCAGCACGCCCGCCATACAGAATGTCTCCTCCTGAGCTGGCCGAGCTACGCAGACAGTTGAATGAGTTGTTGGATGCTGGATTGATTCAGCCTTCTAAGGCCCCTTTTGGAGCACCAGTCCTATTTCAGAAGAAGCATGATGGATCTCTTCGGCTCTGTATTGACTACCGAGCTCTCAACAAGCTCACCATCAAGAACAAATATCCCATACCATTGGTGGCCGACCTCTTTGACCTGCTCAGCAGGGCCAAGTACTTCACCAAGCTAGACCTGAGGTCGGGGTACTATCAAGTGCGTATAGCCGAAGAAGATGAACACAAAACAGCTTGTGTTACCCGCTATGGGTCCTTTGAATTTCGTGTCATGCCCTTTGGGCTTACCAATGCTCCAGCCACCTTTTGTACATTGATGAATAGAATATTTCATCCCTACCTAGACCAATTTGTTGTTGTGTATATTGATGATATTGTAATCTATAGTAGAACCTTGGAGGAACATGTTGACCACCTCCGCACTGTTTTACAGGTCTTGCGGGACAACAATCTATTTGTTAAGAAGGAGAAATGTTCTTTCACCACAGAAGAGGTGGCCTTCCTCGGTCATATAATCCGAGCAGGCACAATCAGTATGGATCCAGCTAAAGTCAAGGCCATTCAAGATTGGGCACCGCCCACCAGGGTCACCGAACTTCGCTCCTTCCTTGCCCTCATGAACTACTATCGAAGATTCATCTCTGGATTCTCAGCACGAGCCACTGCCCTCACCAACTTACTGAAGAAGACTAGTATGTGGACCTGGAGTGAATGTTGCCAAACAGCTTTTGATGATTTGAAGAGAGCTGTCTCAGCAGAACCTGTCCTCGACTTGCCTGATCCAAGCAAGCCGTATGAGCTACACACAGATGCTTCTGATTTTGCTATTGGCGGGGTGTTGATGCAAGAAGGACATCCCATCGCCTTTGAAAGCCGTAAATTGAATGATATAGAGAGGAGGTACACTGTACAAGAGAAGGAGATGACAGCCATCGTCCACTGCCTCCGCACATGGCGACACTACCTGCTTGGCTCCAAGTTCGTGGTCAAGACTGACAACATAGCTACTAGTTACTTTCAGTCTCAGAAGAAGCTGAGCCCTAAGCAAGCTCGATGGCAAGATTTCTTAGCGGAGTTTGACATGACTCTAGAGTACAAGCCAGGGCCAATGAACAGGGTTGCTGATGCACTTAGCAGGAAGGCCGAGCTTGCAGCACTATCCACAGGTGAAGGTCCCTCTCAAAGCCAGATCAGACTAGACCTCATCAAGCTCATCAAGGAAGGACTCCAGAAGGACCCCATTGCTCAGAGCCTATTGATAGCGGCTCGTGAAGGGAAGACTAGGCAGTTTTGGGTTGAAGAAGACCTTCTTTTGACAAAGGGAAGGCGGATATTTGTGCCGAGAGTTGAAGATTTGAGGAAGACTCTCCTATGTGAATGTCATGGTAGCTTATGGGCAGGACATCCTGGGTGGCAGCGTACCTTGGCACTTCTACAACATGCCTACTATTGGCCTCATATGGAGCAAGATGTTCGAGAATACACAAGGACATGCCTGATTTGCCAGCAAGACAAGCCCGAACGTGCCAAGCCTCTTGGACTCCTACAACCTCTTCCAACTCCCTCACAACCTTGGGAGAGTGTTTCTATGGACTTCATCAGCGGTCTTCCTAAAGTGGGAGACTATACATCCATCATTGTTGTTATTGATAGATTTTCCAAGTATGCCACTTTCACCCCAGCACCAAAGCACCTTTCAGCTGAAGACACGACATACCTTTTCTTCAAGCACGTAGTGAAGTATTGGGGAGTCCCCCAGAACATTGTTAGTGATCGGGATCCCCGATTCACTAGTGCTTTCTGGATAGAGCTATTCAAGCTTCTTGGCTCGAACTTGAACTTCTCCAGCAGCAGCCATCCAGAGTCAGATGGGCAGATAGAGAGAATGAACTCCCTCCTTGAAGAGTACCTCCGCCATTTTGTATCAGCTACACAGAAGAATTGGGTTCGATTGCTGGACATTGCGCAGTTCTCCGTCAACACACAGAAGAGCTCCTCCACCAATCAAAGTCCTTTTGAAGTCATCACCGGCCAACTACCAAGATGTCCGCACAGCATCGTCAACGACCATCAAGGAAGAAGCCCTCGCGCCTTCACTTTCACCAGGGAATGGAAAGAATGCCTTGACATCACTCGAGCCTCCCTAGAAAAAGCCTCCAGAAGAATGAAGAAATGGGCCGATTTGGGTAGACGACCCGAGAACTTCCAAGTAGGTGACCTGGCCTTAGTAAAACTCCATACCCATTGCCTTAGGTTCTTTCGAAGAGTTCATCCCGGGCTTGTGAGAAAATATGAGGGACCCTGTGAAATCCGAGCCAAAGTAGGAGCTTCAGCCTATAGACTCAAACTACCTCCATGGCTAAAAGTACACCCTGTCTTTCATGTAAGCCAACTTAAACCCTACCATGCCGACAACCAAGACACCTCCCGAAACCAAAGTCAACGTCCACACCCATCCTACCAACCACCCAAGAACCGATCCCTTGACTCCATCCTCAACCATAGGTTGTCCCAATCCTCCCAAACATTAGAATGGGAGTACCTGGTGAAGTGGAAGGGACCTGCAGAAGAAGACACTTGGGACATTGCAGAAGACCTCCTTCCGTTCGTAGTGAAGCTGGACGAGTACCTGAGGAAGAATCTTCGAGGACGAAGATTGAATTGAGTGGGGGAGACTGTGACGGTTCGGCCACCATCAGCCACCATCAGCGCCATCAACACGCCATCAGCACGCCATCTAAGCGTCTTGGGTTGGGTCCTTGTACTCTTTTTGTAAGGGGGGTATGCCAATGGCAATTATGTAAATAGTAGTATGAATGTACAGTATTTTGATGTATCCTTTTGTCACTCCACCAAAAGCTTAACGTACTCTTTGAGGGGAGGTAGGTAGTCGAGTGAGCTCATAAGCGTGTAAAGGTTAAGCACGAGATCCCCTCGACACTGTACTGTGTGCTTGTGCTTACCACTGATTAATGCAATACAAGTTGCCTTTTGTCTAATTTGTGTGCACTCTTGTTTCCTTTTGTGTGTTGTTGCTTGCATTTGTAGGCTTTCTCGACCCCAATCGAGCGCCGCACGGGGCCCCGTCGATCAGCCCCGTGACAATGTGTCAAGTGTAAGACCAATCTAAGCCTTACATCTCATGATAACCCACCCTTGTATGATTTTTCACAAAAGTTATGTTTCCTCCTAGTAGAGCCCCAAAAGCTTAACGTACTCTTTGGGGGGGGGGGGGGTTCCCCTGGGGGCTCCTTTGCTGAGATGCTCGGTTTCCGAATGGATTCCGTTTGATTCGATACCCATTATATACCATTGAAGGGTTCGGGTTTGGTGTTTAATGCACGTTGGGCGTGATCCGACTCATTAGATCCAAAACGTTAGTGGTGACTACGGATCTAACCATTCGCTTGCAATATACATAATTTTAAGTAAAAGGGCCAACCCAATATAAAATAATTCAAAACATTGTCTCATTTGGCATACTTTTTACTGTTATAAGGCATAGAATTAGTGTTCAAAACTCCAAATATATATGTTAAAACTTATTATATAAGGTGAAAATAAAGTGCCATGTAGCGGCCAAAGGGATTCGAACACACATCTCACAGTAAGAGGAAACCACCATCAAACCATATGGCCTATTATATCAATTCGTTTTGTTTAAGACGCGTAACAGATATAAGATAATAAGATAACAAATATAAGATAATAAGACCTTCGCCCTACTTCTTTCATGAATTACGAATTAAAATGTTCCTATTCCAAATAGGCCATTACCATGTTCACTTGGTGAGTTTTCAGCTCAAACGTGTAAGTAATTGTAGGGAAATTATTGGAGAGAAGATGGTAAGAAAACTGGTAAGAATCTGGTATGTTGTTCTGGGGCCCAGGCGTGCACTAGGTCGGTCGTGCGCGGGCGCGGGCGTGCGCGCGCGCGCGAAGGGCTGCGGGCGCGTGCGCGCGGCGGGCTGCGGGCGCGCGCGCGCGGCAGGCTGCGAGCGCGCGCGGCGGGCTGCTTGCGCGCGCGAGCGGTGGCTGCGTGCTTGCGCGCGCGGCTTGCTGCGTGAACTGCCACATGTGGGTGTGTTTCCTTTAGATTCCAAGAAACCCCCATCCTCCAAAACTAGTTTTCAGATTTTTCTCAATTTTTTGTAATTTTAGTGATTAAAAACTAATATTTTTCTCAAAAAATCATTTAAATTAATTTTATCATTTTTCAATCCTAACTAATGCCATGTGTCAAGTGTAAGACCAATCTAAGCCTTACATCTCAAGATAACCCACCCTTGTATGATTTTTCACAAAAGTTATGTTTCCTCCTAGTAGAGCCGCAAAAGCTTAACGTACTCTTTGGGGGGGGGGTTCCCCTGGGGGCGCCTTTGCTGAGATGCTCGGTTTCCGAATGGATTCCGTTTGATTCGATACCCATTATATACCATTGAATGGTTCGGGTTTGGTGTTTAATGAACATTGGGCGTGATCCGACTCATTAGATCCAAAACGTTGGTGGTGACTACGGATCTAACCATTCGCTTGCAATATACATAATTTTAAGTAAAAGGGCCAACCCAATATAAAATAATTCAAAACATTGTCTCATTTGGCATACTTTTTACTGTTATAAGGCATAGAATTAGTGTTCAAAACTCCAAATATATGTGTTAAAACTTATTATATAAGGTGAAAATGAAGTGCCATGTAGTGGCCAAAAGGATTGGAACACACATCTCACAGTAAGAGGAAACCACCATCAAACCATATGGCCTATTATATCAATTCGTTTTGTTTAAGACGCGTAACAGATAATAGATAATAAGATAACAAATATAAGATAATAAGTCCTTCGCCCTACTTCTTTCATGAATTACGAATTAAAATGTTCCTATTCCAAATAGGCCATTACCATGTTCACTTGGTGAGTTTTCGGCTCAAATGTGTAAGTAATTGTAGGGAAATTATTGGAGAGAAGATGGTAAGAAAACTCGTAAGAATCTGGTATGTTGTTGTGGGGCCCAGGCGTGCACTGGGTCGGTCGTGCGCGGGCGCGGGCGTGCGCGCGCGCGCGGCGGGCTGCGGGCCGCGGGCGCGTGCGCGCGGCGGGCTGCGGGCCGCGGGCGCGTGCGCGCGGCGGGCTGCGGGCCGCGGGCGCGTGCGCGCGGCGGGCTGCGGGCGCGCGCGCGCGGCACGCTGCGAGCGCGTGCGGCGGGCTGCGTGCGCGCGGGAGCGGCGGCTGCGTGCTTGCGCGCGCGGCTTGCTCCGTGAACTGCCACATGTGGGTGTGTTCCCTTTTGATTCCAAGCAACCCCCATCCTCCAAAACTAGTTTTCAGATTTTTCTCAATTTTTGGTAATTTTAGTGATTAAAAACTAATATTTTTCTCAAAAAATCATTTTAATTTATTTTATCATTTTTCAATCCTAACTAATGCCACGTTGTCACGGGGGTAATCGTTGGGGCCCCGTGCGGCACTCGAAATGGGCGAGTAAGCCTACGAAACAGAGCAAACACACACACAAAGGCAACAAGAAGGCACACGAATTAGCAAAAAGGCTACTTGTATTGCATTAATCAGTGGTAAGCACAAGCACACAGTACAGTGTCGAGGGGATCTTGTGCTTAACCTTTACACGCTTATGAGCTCACTCGACTACCTACCTCCCCTCAAAGAGTACGTTAAGCTTTTGGGGGAGTGACAATAGGAAACATCAAAATGATGGAAAAGCATACTAAGTAATTACAATAACGCCATTGGTGGTCCCCCTTACAAAATACAAGTAAAGCCCACCCATGACACACATGTTAACACCATGAAGGCACGCGGTTGGCACTCGGATGGCTCACTGTAGGTGCTTGATGGCGCGGCGAAGGAGTCACTTGTGACATTCTCCCCCACTCAATTCGATCTACGTCCTCGGAGCTCGGCTTCGGCTGCTCCCTTAGAGTCACTGTTGCGGAAGGAGGGTTCTTCTGCTGCTCCCCGAACCGGCTGTCGTCCAAGGCCGAGGTGTATATTTTGGTGGCATGGTTGGGTTGGCTCATTCTGTAAGGGTTTCCTATGGCTAAGTCCTTTCCTGGCAGCCTCAAGGTATGTTAGTGGCTGGTTCTTTTTGGCTACGGGGTAGGTTTGGGCCAGGTAAGGATCAAAATGGTGTTTTGGATTATTAAGGTGTGGATTCCCATGCATTTTTCCCCAAGGGTATCTCACCAGGCTACTACGGGAACTAGCCTTTGGGATGCTGTGAATGTGGTCCCTGAATGGCTTGGGTGGCACTCGCTCTCCCCGGTGGTTGTGGTCGTAGATGAGGGCAAGGTTTGACACGGCCTTGGGTCTTCTTCTGTTGGGCCCACCAGTTGCCGGCACTTGCGGCTTCTGCTGCGAAGTCGACTTCTGCTGATGTGGTTGGCGCTGAAGTTGATGCTGCTGCTGGTGTTGACTTGGGCGCTGGCATCGGTGTTGGCGCTGAAACTGGAACTGTCTTGGGGGTGACTTCTTCCTGGTGACGACTTCCCAACCCGTTCCAGTGTCAATGAAAGGTACTTGACAAGGGTTCTTCCTTGCTGACGCAGAACTGTCTTCATGGTTGATAGTTTCTTGGTACAACTGCAAGGCTGAAAGTTGCTTCCCAAGTATCTGCACGGCTGATGAGACAGGAACCATGCAAGGGGAGTGTTCGTCCAGAATAAGCAAACTGTTGATGTGTGGCATAAGTGCTGCTTCCGCCTGCTTGAGGAACTCCACTCCAAGAACCACCTGAAAATCATCCAAGGGAACCACAGATAGATTGATGGGTCCTTTCCATGGTCCAACTCGGAGTTCTACTCCACGGGCCGTGCCCTCTACTGCCTTGGCCCCGGAGTTGACAGCCTTGACCCACCCAGTTTGTTTGGTGGTGGTCATGCCGAGTCGCTTCGCCTCCGCAAGCGAAATGAAGTTATGGGTGGCCCCAGTGTCCACCAAGGCTTTGGTCGGCCTCCCGCCGAGGGTGATGTCTACATAACTCAGCCCCTTGTGGGCTTTGGTGGGCCGCTTTGATGTGGCCTCTTTCTTGACCATGGCATTGATGAGTTGGAGGGCGCCTACTCTGGGTGCCGCTGTGGGTTTCTCCTCATCACTCTCTTCACTATCGCTGAGTTTGGCGATGAGGGCAGTTATTTTCTTTCGGGTTGGATAGTCACTCGTCCAATGCTTCCAGTTGCAAAGGTAGCACGGCGCAGGAGGAGGTCTTCTAGTTGATTGGTGGCCCTGGTAGCTTGGGCTCCTTGTGGCTTCTTCCCTTGTTGGTAAGTGTAGGGCTTGTTCACAGGCACTGGCTTCTCCATTGTAGGGGTTGATTGTGGATCTCCCCCACTCAAACTCATGGTACCTGGGCTGGATGGTCTTTGCACATCTTCTTTAGGTGTTCTCAGATCAACAAGCTGTTCAGCTATGGCCATGGTGGTGGCGAGGTCCTCAACCCCGCGTCGCTAGAGTTCAAGCTCAGCCCATGGCTTAAGACCATCCATAAAATTGAACAGAAGATCCTTGTCGGACATGTCCGTGATCTCCAGCGTCAAGGCCGAAAACTCCTTGACGTAGTCATGTAGTGATTCTTGATGTCTGAGATTCTTCATTCTTCGGCGCGCCAAGTACTCTACGTTTTCTGGGTAGAACTGCTGCTTGATCTCACGCTTGAATCCAACCCACGTGTCGATGGTACGGGTTCCACGTTCAATGTCTTGGCAACACCTACGCCACCATAACATTGCTATGTCAGTCAGATACATAGCAGCTGTACGAACCTGAGTTTGGTTGTCAATGATGCCAGTGGCAGAGAAATATTGCTCCAGTTGCCACAAGAAGTTGTCAAGCTCCCTAGCATCCCGGGCAGCCGAGTAAGGCATTGGCTCTCGGATCTTGATGTTCATGGAAGCTAGGGTGGAGGGAGTGCTTGGTGTGTTGGCCACTGCCCTCTTTAGGAGAGTCATCTCATCTCTCATCTCATCCAATTGCGCTTGGAATTTGTCTAGCAAGCCCTGTAGGCTGCTTTGGGAAGGCCCAGCTCCCGAATTCTGTATGGTGGTGTGCATGTCTCTGAAGGCGCCATTGAAACGTCCTTCTAGTTCCACCACTGCATTCTCAACCGTCTCTAGGTTGAGGTGGAGTTCATCAACCCGGTCTCGGGTTTCTCCCACTGTCACCTCGCAACGTAGGAGGCGCATGTCCACGGTAGCTAGTTGGTCGACTGATTTGTCGTGCTTGCTAGCTTTGGTTGTACGCCCCTTTGGGGCTTGTGTCTTGGTAGGTTCGTCAAGTGGAGCTTCGTCGGTGTCGTGGGCTTGAGTCCGCCCATGTGGTGTGTCATCGGAAACGCCCCGATTGCTCTTCATTGCGTTGATGTAGGGACGAAGACGGTCCAGAGTATTTGTAGGAGCACCTGCTCTGATACCAACTGTCACGGGGGTAATCGTTGGGGCCCCGTGCGGCACTCGAAATGGGCGAGTAAGCCTACGAAACAAAGCAAACACACATACAAAGGCAACAAGAAGGCACACGAATTAGCAAAAAGGCTACTTGTATTGCATTAATCAGTGGTAAGCACAAGCACACAGTACAGTGTCGAGGGGATCTCGTGCTTAACCTTTACACGCTTATGAGCCCACTCGACATCCTACCTCCCCTCAAAGAGTACGTTAAGCTTTTGGGGCAGTGACAATAGGAAACATCAAAATGATGGAAAAGCATACTAAGTAATTACAATAACGCCATTGGCGGTCCCCTTACAAAATACAAGTAAAGCCCACCCATGACACACATGTTGACACCATGAAGGCACGCGGTTGGCACTCGGATGGCTCACTGTAGGTGCTTGATGGCGCGGCGAAGGAGTCACTTGTGACAACGTGTCAAGTGTAAGACCAATCTAAGCCTTACATCTCAAGATAACCCACCCTTGTATGATTTTTCACAAAAGTTAGGTTTCCTCCTAGTAGAGCCCCAAAAGCATAACGTACTCTTTGGGGGGGGGGGGGGGGTTCCCCTGGGGGCGCCTTTGCTGAGATGCTCGGTTTCCGAATGGATTCCGTTTGATTCGATACCCATTATATACCATTGAAGGGTTCGGGTTTGGTGTTTAATGCACGTTGGGCGTGATCCGACTCATTAGATCCAAAACGTTAGTGGTGACTACGGATCTAACCATTCGCTTGCAATATACATAATTTTAAGTAAAAGGGCCAACCCAATATAAAATAATTCAAAACTTGGTGAACTGTGGCTTGCTGCGTGAACTGCCACATGTGGGTGTGTTCCCTTTTGATTCCAAGCAACCCCCATACTCCAAAACTAGTTTTCAGATTTTTCTCAATTTTTTGTAATTTTAGTGATTAAAAACTAATATTTTTCTCAAAAAATCATTTAAATTAATTTTATCATTTTTCAATCCTAACTAATGCCATGTGTCTAGTGTAAGACCAATCTAAGCCTTACATCTCAAGATAACCCACCCTTGTATGATTTTTCACAAAAGTTATGTTTCCTCCTAGTAGAGCCCCAAAAGCTTAACGTACTCTTTAGGGGGGGGGGGGTTCCCCTGGGGGCGCCTTTGCTGAGATGCTCGGTTTCCGAATGGATTCCGTTTGATTTGATACCCATTATATACCATTGAACGGTTCCGGTTTGGTGTTTAATGCACGTTGGGCGTGATCCGACTCATTAGATCCAAAACGTTAGTGGTGACTACGGATCTAACCATTCGCTTGCAATATACATAATTTTAAGTAAAAGGGCCAACCCAATATAAAATAATTCAAAACATTGTCTCATTTGGCATACTTTTTACTGTTATAAGGCATAGAATTAGTGTTCAAAACACCAAATATATATGTTAAAACTTATTATATAAGGTGAAAATAAAGTGCCATGTAGTGGCCAAAAGGATTGGAACACACATCTCACAGTAAGAGGAAACCACCATCAAACCATATGGCCTATTATATCAATTCGTTTTGTTTAAGACGCGTAACAGATATAAGATAATAAGATAACAAATATAAGATAATAAGTCCTTCGCCCTACTTCTTTCATGAATTACGAATTAAAATGTTCCTATTCCAAATAGGCCATTACCATGTTCACTTGGTGAGTTTTCAGCTCAAACGTGTAAGTAATTGTAGGGAAATTATTGGAGAGAAGATGGTAAGAAAACTGGTAAGAATCTGGTATGTTGTTGTGGGGCCCAGGCGTGCACTGGGTCGGTCGTGCGCGGCGCGGGCGTGCGCGCGCGCGCGGCGGGCTGCAGGCGGGTGCGCGCGGCGGGCTGCGTGCGCGCGCGAGCGGCGGCTGCGTGCTTGCGCGCGCGGCTTGCTGCGTGAACTGCCACATGTGGGTGTGTTCCCTTTTGATTCCAAGCAACCCCCATCCTCCAAAACTAGTTTTCAGATTTTTCTCAATTTTTTGTAATTTTAGTGATTAAAAACTAATATTTTTCTCAAAAAATCATTTAAATTAATTTTATCATTTTTCAATCCTAACTAATGCCATGTGTCAAGTGTAAGACCAATCTAAGCCTTACATCTCAAGATAACCCACCCTTGTATGATTTTTCACAAAAGTTATGTTTCCTCCTAGTAGAGCCCCAAAAGCTTAACGTACTCTTTGGGGGGGGGGGGTTCCCCTGGGGGTGCCTTTGCTGAGATGCTCGGTTTCCGAATGGATTCCGTTTGATTCGATACCCATTATATACCACTGAAGGGTTCGGGTTTTGTGTTTAATGCACGTTGGGCGTGATCCGACTCATTAGATTCAAAATGTTAGTGGTGACTACGGATCTAACCATTCGCTTGCAATATACAAAATTTTAAGTAAAAGGGCCAACCCAATATAAAATAACTCAAAACATTGTCTCATTTGGCATACTTTTTACTGTTATAAGGCATAGAATTAGTGTTCAAAACTCCAAATATATATGTTAAAACTTATTATATAAGGTGAAAATAAAGTGCCATGTAGTGGCCAAAAGGATTCGAACACACATCTCACAGCAAGAGGAAACCACCATCAAACCATATGGCCTATTATATCAATTCGTTTTGTTTAAGACGCGTAACAGATATAAGATAATAAGATAACAAATATAAGATAATAAGTCCTTCGCCCTACTTCTTTCATGAATTACGAATTAAAATGTTCCTATTCCAAATAGGCCATTACCATGTTCACTTGGTGAGTTTTCAGCTCAAACGTGTAAGTAATTGTGGGGAAATTATTGGAGAGAAGATGGTAAGAAAACTGGTAAGAATCTGGTATGTTGTTGTGCGGCCCAGGCGTGCACTGGTGTTACGGTTCAGCACAGGCTTAGCCTTGCCTACGCTTGGCAGGCTTACGTTAGGGACATGCCCGTCATTTTTGCCTGTATGATTTTTGGGAGAACTGATGTCATCTTCAGGCAGACCACCAGAAGCTTAACGTACTCTTTGAGGAGGGGTGGTCGACCACCTTGGGTGCCTAACCTTGGCACTCCTAGACCTTCTTCCCCTTGCGGGGCGGCCCTGGTTAATGGCTAGCATGGCTACCAGGGTTCCTCATGGGCGCACACTTGCTCATGGGGACAGTGTTGGACCGGCACTGCGCTACCGATACTCAAGGGAGGCTTGGCATGCGGGCCTGGCTCAAGCACGTCCCTTCACCTCGCCAGCCCCTTGCCCAAGCTGATTGAGCTATCCCGTTGCCCTTAGCGCACGGGTGTGTTCCGGCCCAAGCGGTTGCCTATCATCATGGCACACAGGTGCCTGTCATCATCGGCATACAGGAGACCCTTCACATCGGTGCCAAGTCACCTCATCGGCGCATGGTCGCCTTCCATGATGGTTGTCCCCCTTTAGCACGTAAGCGGCGCCTCCCATGGACCGGTCTGAGCCAGGAGAGTGCCCCGGCCATTGGACTTGAGGTCATGATCCAGTGCTACTGACGTTGGTGGAGCCATCCCATCGGGCAACTCCTAGCCTCTAAGCACAGAAAGGCTTGTCCTGGCCTGCCTTGGCCATGACGCCGCACGGGTTTCTTCCGCTGTAGAACTACCCCCGTGACAGTTGGTATCAGAGCAAGTTGGCTAATTGCAACAGCAGATGGTTTTCAGCAGATTAGCCCAGAGCCAGTTGAAGCGGTCATTTCGACAAGCAGCATTTTGTGGGGTGCGGTCCCTAGTCACCCCCACCCAGGATCGAGCAGAATTCAAATCAGGCCTGGCAAGAGGCCATTTCATAGTTCGTGTCCCCATTCCAATGACATTTAAACAGCTTCCCTTGCGGTTGCAGACGCTTTGGTTGTTGTCCTCATGCGGTGGCAGACGCGTGAGCCTTGATAGGAATGTGGGTACACTGCCTGAGCAGATTGTTTATCAGGCCTATCAGGAGGCCACTCAATGTTCGCGTTCCCATTCCAATGACCCTAAAACAGCTTCCCTTGCGGGTGCAGACGCATTGGTTGTTGTCCTCATGCGGGGGCAGACGCGTGGGCCTTGTTAGGAATGCGGTTACGCTAGCCGTTGGAGCATGGCGGCCCTACACCGGCAAAGTTTTAGGTGGACATGCTCAGTTTTCAGGTTGAACACTTGCAGCAGCAGAAGCTCATCTTAAGGCGAGTGCATGTTCGGCAACTCATGGGTAAAAGTTGCCACACTCGCGTTCGAAGCGGTTAGGTCTCCTTGAGGCAGCAGCAGTGGCGCCCCCTCGGAGTGAAGATGTAGCCCGAGTCGGCGAGGCGAAGCGTAGTTTCGAGGGCCCAGAGAGCATAAGCCATGGCTAGGTTTGAGTAACCCGCGCAGGGTGAGGTGAAGTCGGCAGGCCAGCATGGTGAAAGGGTACCCGTGTCATCGCCAACATGAGGAGTAGACCTATCAACGTGTTCGGTAGCATCACAGAAAAGCTACCATGAAGACGGTTGAGCCTTGAGGTAAGATGATACATGGGGCGGACCTCCGCGAAGCACCACACACATTTCTTCGAGGGCCCTTCTTTCACAGTCAACGGCATAGCCATTGCACGGTTTGAGTAACCTCGACACTGGGGGTGAAGTCCAGGCAGGCCGGCATGGTGAAATGGTTCCGTCCCCATAAATGGACACCAATATAGGCAAGACCCGGGCTAGCCAGACGAGCCCTGGAACTGGCAAGGAAGTGAATGGCACGGGACACAGACGCCCATTCACGAGGAAGACCCATTGTCGAGGACGACAATGGATTGAGTGGGGGAGCCTGTTACGGTTCAGCACAGGCTTAGCCTTGCCTACGCTTGGCAGGCTTATGTTAGGGACATGCCCGTCATTTTCGCCTGTAAGATTTTTGGGAGAACTGATGTCATCTTCAGGCAGACCACCAGAAGCTTAACGTACTCTTTGAGGAGGGGTGGTCGACCTCCTTGGGTGCCTAACCTTGGCACTCCTAGACCTTCATCCCCTTGAGGAGCGGCCCTGGTTAACGGCTAGCATGGCTACCAGGGTTCCTCATGGGCGCACACTTGCTCATGGGGACAGTGTTGGACCGGCACTGCGCTACCGATACTCAAGGGAGGCTTGGCATGCGGGCCTGGCTCAAGCACGTCCCTTCACCTCGCCAGCCCCTTGCCCAAGCTGATTGAGCTATCCCGTTGCCCTTAGCGCACGGGTGTGTTCCGGCCCAAGCGGTTGCCTATCATCATGGCACACAGGTGCCTGTCATCATCGGCATACAGGAGACCCTTCACATCGGTGCCAAGTCACCTCATCGGCGCATGGTCGCCTTCCATGATGGTTGTCCCCCTTTAGCACGTAAGCGGCGCCTCCCATGGACCAGTCTGAGCCAGTAGAGTGCCCCGGCCTTTGGACTTGAGGTCATGATCCAGTGCTACTGACGTTGGTGGAGCCATCCCATCGGGCAACTCCTAGCCTCTAAACACAGAAAGGCTTGTCCTGGCCTGCCTTGGCCAGGACGCCGCACGGGTTTCTTCTGCTGTAGAACTACCTCCGTGACACTGGGTCGGTCGTGCGCGGGCGCGGGCGTGCGCGCGCGCGCGGCGGGCTGCGGGCGCGCGCGCGCGGCAGGCTGCGTGCGCGCGCGAGCGACGGCTGCGTGCGCGCGCGAGCGGCTGGCTGCGTGAACTGCCACATGTGGGTGTGTTCCCTTTTGATTCCAAGCAACCCCCATCCTCCAAAACTAGTTTTCAGATTTTTCTCAATTTTTTGTAATTTTTGTGATTAAAAACTAAAATTTTTCTCAAAAAATCATTTAAATTAATTTTATCATTTTTCAATCCTAACTAATGCCATGTGTCAAGTGTAAGATCAATCTAAGCCTTACATCTCAAGATAACCCACCCTTGTATGATTTTTCACAAAAGTTATGTTTCCACCTAGTAGAGCCCCAAAAGCTTAACGTACTCTTTGGGGGGGGGGGGGTTCCGCTGGGGGCGCCTTTGCTGAGATGCTCAGTTTCCGAATGGATTCAGTTTGATTCGATACCCATTATATACCATTGAAGGGTTCGGGTTTGGTGTTTAATGCACGTTGGGCGTGATCCGACTCATTAGATCCAAAACGTTAGTGGTGACTACGGATCTAACCATTCGCTTGCAATATACATAATTTTAAGTAAAAGGGCCAACCCAATATAAAATAATTCAAAACATTGTCTCATTTGGCATACTTTTTACTGTTATAAGGCATAGAATTAGTGTTCAAAACTCCAAATATATATGTTAAAACTTATTATATAAGGTGAAAATAAAGTGCCATGTAGTGGCCAAAAGGATTCGAACACACATCTCACTGTAAGAGGAAACCACCATCAAACCATATGGCCTATTATATCAATTCGTTTTGTTTAAGACGCGTAACAGATATAAGATAATAAGATAACAAATATAAGATAATAAGACCTTCGCCCTACTTCTTTCATGAATTACGAATTAAAATGTTCCTATTCCAAATAGGCCATTACCATGTTCACTTGGTGAGTTTTCAGCTCAAACGTGTAAGTAATTGTAGGGAAATTATTCGAGAGAAGATGGTAAGAAAACTGGTAAGAATCTGGTATGTTGTTGTGGGGCCCAGGCGTGCACTGGTGTCACGGGGGTAATCGTTGGGGCCCCGTGCGGCACTCGAAATGGGCGAGTAAGCCTACGAAACAAAGCAAACACACACACAAAGGCAACACGAAGGCACACGAATTAGCAAAAGGCTACTTGTATTGCATTAATCAGTGGTAAGCACAAGCACACAGTACAGTGTCGAGGGGATCTCGTGCTTAACCTTTACACGCTTATGAGCTCACTCGACTACCTACCTCCCCTCAAAGAGTACGTTAAGCTTTTGGGGGAGTGACAATAGGAAACATCAAAATGATGGAAAAGCATACTAAGTAATTACAATAACGCCATTGGCGGTTCCCCTTACAAAATACAAGTAAAGCCCACCCCTGACACACATGTTGACACCATGAAGGCACACGGTTGGCACTCGGATGGCTCACTGTAGGTGCTCGATGGCGCGGCGAAGGAGTCACTTGTGACATTCTCCCCCACTCAATTCGATCTACGTCCTCGGAGATCGGCTTCGGCTGGTCCCTTAGAGTCACTGTTTCGGAAGGAGGGTTCTTCTGCTGCTCCCCGAACCGGCTGTCGTCCAAGGCCGAGGTGTATATTTTGGTGGCATGGTTGGATTGGCTCATTCTCTAAGGGTTTCCTATGGCTAAGTCCTTTCCTGGCAGCCTCAAGGTATGTTAGTGGCTGGTTCTGTTTGGCTAAGGGGTAGGTTTGGGCCAGGTAAGGATCAAAATGGTGTTTTGGATTATTAAGGTGTGGATTCCCATGCATTTTTCCCCAAGGGTATCTCACCAGGCTACTACGGGAACTAGCCTTTGGGATGATGTGAATGTGGTCCCTGAATGGCTTGGGTGGCACTCGCTCTCCCCGGTTGTTGTGGTCGTAGATGAGGGCAAGGTTTGACACGGCCTTGGGTCTTCTTCTGTTGGGCCCACCAGTTGCGGGCACTTGCGGCTTCTGCTGCGAAGTCGACTTCTACTGATGTGGTTGGCGCTGAAGTTGATGCTGCTGCTGGTGTTGACTTGGGCGCTGGCATCGGTGTTGGCGCTGAAACTGGAACTGTCTTGGGGGTGACTTCTTCCTGGTGACGACTTCCCAACCCGTTCCAGTGTCGATGAATGGTACTTGACAGGGGTTCTTCCTTGCTGACGCAGAGCTGTCTTCATGGTTGATAGTTTCTTGGTACAACTGCAAGGCTGAAAGTTGCTTCCCAAGTATCTGCACGGCTGATGAGACAGGAACCATTCTAGGGGAGTGTTCGTCCAGAATAAGCAAACTGTTGATGTGTGGCATAAGTGCTGCTTCCGCCTGCTTGAGGAACTCCACTCCAAGAACCACCTGAAAATCATCCAAGGGAACCACAGATAGATTGATGGGTCCTTTCCATGGTCCAACTCGGAGTTCTACTCCACGGGCCGTGCCCTCTACTGCCTTGGCCCCGGAGTTGACAGCCTTGACCCACCCAGTTTGTTTGGTGGTGGTCAAGCCGAGTCGCTTTGCCTCCGCAAGCAAAATGAAGTTATGGGTGGCTCCAGTGTCCACCAAGGCTTTGGTCGGCCTCCCGCCGAGGGTGATGTCTACATAACTCAGCCCCTTGTGGGCTTTGGTGGGCCGCTTTGATGTGGCCTCTTTCTTGACCATGGCATTGATGAGTTGGAGGGCGCCTACTCTGGGCGCCGCTGTGGGTTTCTCCTCATCACTCTCTTCACTATCGCTGAGTTTGGCGATGAGGGCAGTTATTTTCTTTCGGGTTGGACAGTCATTTGTCCAATGCTTCCCGTTGCAAAGGTAGCACGGCGCAGGAGGAGGTCTTCTAGTTGATTGGTGGCCCTGGTAGCTTGGGCCTCCTTGTGGCTTCTTCCCTTGTTGGTAAGTGTAGGGCTTGTTCACAGGCACTGGCTTCTCCTTTGTAGGGGTTGATTGTGGATCTCCCCCACTCAAACTCATGGTACCTGGGCTGGATGGTCTGTGCACATCTTCTTTGGGTGTTCTCAGATCAACAAGCTGTTCAGCTATGGCCATGGCGGTGGCGAGGTCCTCAACCCCGCGTCGCTGGAGTTCGAGCTCAGCCCATGGCTTGAGACCATCCATAAAATTGAACAGAAGATCCTTGTCGGACATGTCCGTGATCTCCAGCGTCAAGGCCGAAAACTCCTTGACGTAGTCATGTAGTGATTCTTGATGTCTGAGATTCTTCATTCTTCGGCGCGCCAAGTACTCTACGTTTTCTGGGTAGAACTGCCGCTTGATCTCATGCTTGAATCCAACCCACGTGTCGATGGTATGGGTTCCACGTTCAATGTCTTGGCAACACCTACGCCACCATAACATTGCTATGTCAGTCAAATACATAGCAGCTGTACGTACCTGAGTTTGGTTGTCAATGATGCCAGTGGCAGAGAAATATTGCTCCAGTTGCCACAAGAAGTTGTCAAGCTCCCTAGCATCCCGGGCACCCGAGTAAGGCATTGGCTCTCGGATCTTGATGTTCATGGAAGCTAGGGTGGAGGGAGTGCTTGGTGTGTTGGCCACTGCCCTCTTCAGGAGAGTCATCTCATCTCTCATCTCATCCAATTGCGCTTGGAATTTGTCTAGCAAGCCCTGTAGGCTGCTTTGGGAAGGCCCAGCTCCCGAATTCTGTATGGTGGTGTGCATGTCTCTGAAGGCGCCATTGAAACGTCCTTCTAGTTCCACCACTGCATTCTCAACCGTCTCTAGGTTGAGGTGGAATTCATCAACCCGGTCTCGGGTTTCTCCCACTGTCACCTCGCAACGTAGGAGGCGCATGTCCACGGTAGCTAGTTGGTCGATTGATTTGTCGTGCTTGCTAGCTTTGGTTGTACGCCCCTTTGGGGCTTGTGTCTTGGTAGGTTCGTCAAGTGGAGCTTCGTCGGTGTCGTGGGCTTGAGTCCGCCCATGTGGTGTGTCATCGGAAACGCCCCGATTGCTCTTCATTACGTTGATGTAGGGATGAAGACGGTCCAGAGTATTTGTAGGAGCACCTGCTCTGATACCAACTGTCACGGGGGTAATCGTTGGGGCCCCGTGCGGCACTCGAAATGGGCGAGTAAGCCTACGAAACAAAGCAAACACACACACAAAGGCAACACGAAGGCACACGAATTAGCAAAAGGCTACTTGTATTGCATTAATCAGTGGTAAGCACAAGCACACAGTACAGTGTCGAGGGGATCTCGTGCTTAACCTTTACACGCTTATGAGCTCACTCGACTACCTACCTCCCCTCAAAGAGTACGTTAAGCTTTTGGGGGAGTGACAATAGGAAACATCAAAATGATGGAAAAGCATTCTAAGTAATTACAATAACGCCATTGGCGGTCCCCCTTACAAAATACAAGTAAAGCCCACCCCTGACACACATGTTGACACCATGAAGGCACACGGTTGGCACTCAGATGGCTCACTGTAGGTGCTCGATGGCGCGGCGAAGGAGTCACTTGTGACATTCTCCCCCACTCAATTCGATCTACGTCCTCGGAGATCGGCTTCGGCTGGTCCCTTAGAGTCACTGTTGCGGAAGGAGGGTTCTTCTGCTGCTCCCCGAACCGGCTGTCGTCCAAGGCCGAGGTGTATATTTTGGTGGCATGGTTGGATTGGCTCATTCTCTAAGGGTTTCCTATGGCTAAGTCCTTTCCTGGCAGCCTCAAGGTATGTTAGTGGCTGGTTCTGTTTGGCTAAGGGGTAGGTTTGGGCCAGGTAAGGATCAAAATGGTGTTTTGGATTATTAAGGTGTGGATTCCCATGCATTTTTCCCCAAGGGTATCTCACCAGGCTTGCGCGCGCGGCTTGCTGCGTGAACTGCCAGATGTGGGTGTGTTCCCTTTTGATTCCAAGCAACCCCCATCCTCCAAAACTAGTTTTCAGATTTTTCTCAATTTTTGGTAATTTTAGTGATTAAAAACTAATATTTTTCTCAAAAAATCATTTAAATTAATTTTATCATTTTTCAATCCTAACTAATGCCATGTGTCAAGTGTAAGACCAATCTAAGCCTTACATCTCAAGATAACTCACCCTTGTATGATTTTTCACAAAAGTTATGTTTCCTCCTAGTAGAGCCCCAAAAGCTTAACGTACTCTTTGGGGGGGGGGGGGTTCCCCTGGGGTCGCCTTTGCTGAGATGCTCGGTTTCCGAATGGATTCCGTTTGATTCGATACCCATTATATACCATTGAAGGGTTCAGGTTTGGTGTTTAATGCACGTTGGGCGTGATCCGACTCATTAGATCCAAAACGTTAGTGGTGACTACGGATCTAACCATTCGCTTGCAATATACATAATTTTAAGTAAAAGGGCCAACCCAATATAAAATAATTCAAAACATTGTCTCATTTGGCATACTTTTTACTGTTATAAGGCATAGAATTAGTGTTCAAAACTCCAAATATATATGTTAAAACTTATTATATAAGGTGAAAATAAAGTGCCATGTAGTGGCCAAAAGGATTCGAACACACATCTCACTGTAAGAGGAAACCACCATCGAACCATATGGCCTATTATATCAATTCGTTTTGTTTAAGACGCGTAACAGATATAAGATAATAAGATAACAAATATAAGATAATAAGTCCTTCGCCCTACTTCTTTCATGAATTACGAATTAAAATGTTCCTATTCCAAATAGGCCATTACCATGTTCACTTGGTGAGTTTTCAGCTCAAACGTGTAAGTAATTGTAGGGAAATTATTGGAGAGAAGATGGTAAGAAAACTGGTAAGAATCTGGTTTGTTGTTGGGGGGCCCAGGCGTGCACTGGGTCGGTCGTGCGCGGGAGCGGCGGCTGCGTGCTTGCGCGCACGGCTTGCTGCGTGAACTGCCACATGTGGGTGTGTTCCCTTTTGATTCCAAGCAACCCCCATCCTCCAAAACTAGTTTTCAGATTTTTCTCAATTTTTGGTAATTTTAGTGATTAAAAACTAATATTTTTCTCAAAAAATCATTTTAATTAATTTTATCATTTTTCAATCCTAACTAAGTCCACGTGTCAAGTGTAAGACCAATCTAAGCCTTACATCTCAAGATAACCCACCCTTGTATGATTTTTCACAAAAGTTATGTTTCCTCCTAGTTGAGCCCCAAAAGCTTAACGTACTCTTTGGGGGGGGGGGGGGGGGGGGTTCCCCTGGGGGCGCCTTTGCTGAGGTGCTCGGTTTCCGAATGGATTCCGTTTGATTCGATACCCATTATATACCATTGAAGGGTTCGGGTTTGGTGTTTAATGCACGTTGGGCGTGATCCGACTCATTAGATCCAAAACGTTAGCGGTTACTACGGATCTAACCATTCGCTTGCAATTTACATAATTTTAAGTAAAAGGGCCAACCCAATATAAAATAATTCAAAACATTGTCTCATTTGGCATACTTTTTACTGTTATAAGGCATAGAATTAGTGTTCAAAACTCCAAATATATATGTTAAAACTTATTATATAAGGTGAAAATAAAGTGCCATGTAGTGGACAAAAGGATTCGAACACACATCTCACAATAAGAGGAAACCACCATCAAACCATATGGCCTATTATATCAATTTGTTTTGTTTAAGACGCGTAACAGATATAAGATAATAAGATAACAAATATAAGATAATAAGTCCTTCGCCCTACTTCTTTCATGAATTACGAATTAAAATGTTCCTATTCCAAAGAGGCCATTACCATGTTCACTTGGTGAGTTTTCAGCTCAAACGTGTAAGTAATTGTAGGGAAATTATTGGAGAGAAGATGGTAAGAAAACTGGTAAGAATCTGGTATGTTGTTGTGGGGCCCAGGCGTGCACTGGGTCGGTCGTGCGCGGGCGCGGGCGTGCGCGCGCGCGGCGGGCTGCGAGAGCGCGCGGCGGGCTGCGTGCGCGCGGGAGCGGCGGCTGCGTGCTTGCGCGCGCGGCTTGCTGCGTGAACTGCCAGATGTGGGTGTGTTCCCTTTTGATTCCAAGCAACCCCCATCCTCCAAAACTAGTTTTCAGATTTTTCTCAATTTTTTGTAATTTTAGTGATTAAAAACTAATATTTTTCTCAAAAAATCATTTAAATTAATTTTATCATTTCTCAATCCAAACTAATGCCATGTGTCAAGTGTAAGACCAATCTAAGCCTTACATCTCAAGATAACTCACCCTTGTATGATTTTTCACAAAAGTTATGTTTCCTCCTAGTAGAGCCCCAAAAGCTTAACGTACTCTTTGGGGGGGGGGGGTTCCCCTGGGGGCGCCTTTGCTGAGATGCTCGGTTTCCGAATGGATTCCGTTTGATTCGATACCCATTATATGTTAGACAGTTTTGTATGCCCTTAGCTTCAATCATTTTTATGTACTTTTGTTATTTAGTGGAAATAAATAAAGTGCATGTTTGATTCATGTTGTTTGGTTTAATTCTGTGTAAAACCCTAAAACTGGACATTTGTAGAGACTCATGTTAGTTTTAAATGTTCACAGCCGTTGGATAAGTCTGGGGAGATTTATCCTGCCAAGGCTGATACTGGTGTGCCACCAAGTGTTGGGATGGCCTGTCTCAGCCATCAGGGTAAGACCCGAGGCACATACAGCATGGGATTACTTGAATCCTTGAACCGGACCAGATTTCCAGTCTTGCCCTGGACCTTGGAGATAGATGGGCAAAACTGGAAAGTTAAACCTGACCCCTAGACTCGATTATGACACTTCACTAGGTGCTGGATCAGGCTGCCTTTGATATGCCAATCAGTGAGATCCTTAGTGGGGATCAAAACCTGGGTATGTTGGGGCAGTTTGAGAATTCATCTGAGTGGGTGGTCATAGTGACAGAATTAGCCACTTTGTCGGACAAAGGGTAATGATCGGGAATGCACTCTCTCTGATGGAAACCAAACTGCCGGCAGTTGATTTCAATCGTTGGAATTTTGTTTTTGCAAAATTAATATATTTACATATATATGTACGGTTTCAAAATGTTTGCAAATGATTTTAATTCCCGGGATCCATGTGAGAGGAGAGTGCGGCACTGTTCATTGTAGCCGAGGGAGAGGTCCTCTCTTGTCGGGCAGTGCTTGATCATTAGGGGCTGAGAGGTTAAGTGTAAGACCATTTAGGATAATACCTGATGGGCTAATCTTGCACCTGCCCACAGTCCCTGGGTTTTTATAAGATGGCTTGGCCCAGGGACCACTTAATGTAAGTGTTGGGCCCATAGGGTTCATACGATGGACTCAAGGGGTTCATTGAGATTTTCAGTGAATTCGGCTGGGCCTTGTATTAAAGGCTGGGCCGAACCCATGTGGCTGGTGTGTAGATCAATGCTTGGGTCCCACGCCATACAAAGAAGCCCAACTGGGCAGCAGATTGGAAACTAATTAAACACTGAATACTTAATGGGCCAAAAGCCCATTTCGAGGTGGGCTGATATGATCACCCATCAATGGGGCGAATTTGAGATTGAAGTTAGCAAAAAGGATTGGGCTCTTAGCCTTATCCACTCTTAGAGACCAAATTCAAATCAGATTTGAATCTGGTAACCTCCTGATAAGATCAGGAGTAAGCTAACTCTATCTGGGAAAGGGATTAAGATTATCCCCTATCCAAATACTGATTTGGATTGGGATAACTCCTAATTAGGAGATTTCTTAATCAAGAAGAAAGGGAGGAGATTTTCGAATGAACCAAGAGAGGGAAATCAGATTTCGATCCAAGAGGTTCTGGTAAGCAAGAAGGGTTCCTGCGAATTGAGATTAGATCTCATTCTCTCCAGAAAAGAAAACAGTTCAGTTTTTCGTTTCTAGAAATCTCCTCCTGCCGCCGCCATCTGCAATATTGCAAGATTTGATCCTTGCAGAAAAGAAAGTCAAGAAACCAGTTCTTGACATCAGTCTTGCAAGAAAGACTGAAAGAATTCAGTGTTTAGTACATCCAGGGGATTCTTGTGAAGGATCCAGTGTGTAGGACGCACCCTGCTGGTTCTGTTCCATCCACAGCTGTGTCATCTTCAGCAGGGACAGATCTTGGAGCATTCTTTGGGCGTGAACACCAACTTTGGGAGATACTGCTTCTCCGGATCAGGTACAATCCTCCCATTTATCTTTTGGTACAGATCTGGTTTGATTAGGGTTCAAGTAGATCCTTGAATATTGTATTCTAAATTCAGGGAATATGATTCCCAGTTGGGAGAAGGTAGGAAATTTTTGAAATTCGCCCCACCCATTCTGCAACCTTTATGGTGTCCATTAGATGGATCCTACCATTCTTTCATTATATACCATTGAAGGGTTCGGGTTTGGTGTTTAATGCACGTTGGGCGTGATCCGACTCATTAGATCCAAAACGTTAGTGGTGACTACGGATCTAACCATTCGCTTGCAATATACATAATTTTAAGTAAAAGGGCCAACCCAATATAAAATAATTCAAAACATTGTCTCATTTGGCATACGTTTTACTGTTATAAGGCATAGAATTAGTGTTCAAAACTCCAAATATATATGTTAAAACTTATTATATAAGGTGAAAATAAAGTGCCATGTAGTGGCCAAAAGGATTCGAACACACATCTCACAGTAAGAGGAAACCACCATCAAACCATATGGCCTATTATATCAATTCGTTTTGTTTATGACGCGTAACAGATATAAGATAATAAGATAACAAATATAAGATAATAAGTCCTTTGGCCTACTTCTTTCATGAATTACGAATTAAAATGTTCCTATTCCAAATAGGCCATTACCATGTTCACTTGGTGAGTTTTCAGCTCAAACGTGTAAGTAATTGTAGGGAAATTATTGGAGAGAAGATGGTAAGAAAACTGGTAAGAATCTGGTATGTTGTTGTGGGGCCCAGGCGTGCACTGGTGTCATGGGGCTGATCAACGGGGCCCCGTGCGGCGCTCGATTGGGGTCGAGAATGCCTACAAATGCAAGCAACAACACACAAAAGGAAACAAGAGTGCACACAAATTAGACAAAAGGCAACTTGTATTGCATTAATCAGTGGTAAGCACAAGCACACAGTACAGTGTCGAGGGGATCTCGTGCTTTACCTTTACACGCTTATGAGCTCACTCGACTACCTACCTCCCCTCAAAGAGTACGTTAAGCTTTTGGGGGAGTGACAAAAGGATACATCAAAATACTGTACATTCATACTACTATTTACATAATTGCCATTGGCATACCCCCCTTACAAAAAGAGTACAAGGACCCAACCCAAGACGCTTAGATGGCGTGCTGATGGCGTGCTGATGGCGTGCTGATGGCGCTGATGGTGGTTGATGGTGGCTGAACCGTCACAGTCTCCCCCACTCAATTCAATCTTCGTCCTCGAAGATTCTTCCTCAGGTACTCGTCTAGCTTCACTGCGAACGGAAGGAGGTCTTCTGCAATCTCCCAAGTGTCTTCTTCTGCAGGTCCCTTCCACTTCACCAGGTACTCCCATTCTAATGTTTGGGAGGATTGGGACAACCTATGGTCGAGGATGGAGTCAAGGGATCGGTTCTTGGGTGGTTGGTAGGATGGGTGAGGACGTTGACTTTGGTTTCGGGAGGTGTCTTGGTTGTCGGCATGGTAGGGTTTAAGTTGGCTTACATGAAAGACAGGGTGTACTTTTAGCCATGGAGGTAGTTTGAGTCTGTAGGCTGAAGCTCCTACTTTGGCTAGGATTTCACAGGGTCCCTCATATTTTCTCACAAGCCCAGGATGAACTCTTCGAAAGAACCTAAGGCAATGGGTATGGAGTTTTACTAAGACCAGGTCACCTACTTGGAAGTTCTCGGGTCGTCTACCCAAATCGGCCCATTTCTTCATTCTTCTGGAGGCTTTTTCTTGGGAGGCTCGAGTGATGTCAAGGCATTCTTTCCATTCCCTAGTGAAAGTGAAGGCGCGAGGGCTTCTTCCTTGATGGTCGTTGACGATGCTGTGCGGACATCTTGGTAGTTGGCCGGTGATGCTGTCCAGCAATCGAACCCAATTCTTCTGTGTAGCTGATACAAAATGGCGGAGGTACTCTTCAAGGAGGGAGTTCATTCTCTCTGTCTGCCCATCTGACTCTGGATGGCTGCTGCTGGAGAAGTTCAAGTTCAAGCCAAGAAGCTTGAATAGCTCTGTCCAGAAAGCACTAGTGAATCGGGGATCCCGATCACTAACAATGTTCTGTGGGACTCCCCAATACTTCACTACGTGCTTGAAGAAAAGGTATGCCGTGTCTTCAGCTGAAAGGTGCTTTGGTGCTGGGGTGAAAGTGGCATACTTGGAAAATCTATCAACAACAACAATGATGGATGTATAGTCTCCCACTTTAGGAAGACCGCTGATGAAGTCCATAGAAACACTCTCCCAAGGTTGGGAGGGAGTTGGAAGAGGTTGTAGGAGTCCAAGAGGCTTGGCACGTTCGGGCTTGTCTTGCTGGCAAATCAGGCATGTCCTTGTGTATTCTCGAACATCTTGCTCCATATGAGGCCAATAGTAGGCATGTTGTAGAAGTGCCAAGGTACGCTGCCACCCAGGATGTCCTGCCCATAAGCTTTCATGACATTCGCGTAGGAGAGTCTTCCTCAAATCTTCAACTCTCGGCACAATTATCCGCCTTCCCTTTGTCAAAAGAAGGTCTTCTTCAACCCAAAACCGCCTAGTCTTCCCTTCATGAGCCGCTGTCAATAGGCTCTGAGCAATGGGGTCCTTCTGGAGTCCTTCCTTGATGAGCTTGATGAGGTCTAGTCTGATCTGGCTTTGAGAGGGACCTTCACCTGTGGATAGTGCTGCAAGCTCGGCCTTCCTGCTAAGTGCATCAGCAACCCTGTTCATCGGCCCTGGCTTGTACTCTAGAGTCATGTCAAACTCCGCTAAGAAATCTTGCCATCGAGCTTGCTTAGGGCTCAGCTTCTTCTGAGACTAAAAGTAACTAGTAGCTATGTTGTCAGTCTTGACCACGAACTTGGAGCCAAGCAGGTAGTGTCGCCATGTGCGGAGGCCGTGGACGATGGCTGTCATCTCCTTCTCTTGTACAGTGTACCTCCTCTCTGTATCATTCAATTTACGGCTTTCAAAGGCGATGGGATGTCCTTCTTGCATCAAGACCCCGCCAATAGCAAAATCAGAAGCATCTGTGTGTAGCTCATACGGCTTGCTTGGATCAGGCAAGTCGAGGACAGGTTCTGCTGAGACAGCTCTCTTCAAATCATCAAAAGCTGTTTGGCAACATTCACTCCAGGTCCACATACTAGTCTTCTTCAGTAAGTTGGTGAGGGCAGTGGCTCGTGCTGAGAATCCAGAGATGAATCTTCGATAGTAGTTCACGAGGCCAAGGAAGGAGCGAAGTTCGGTGACCCTGGTGGGCGGTGCCCAATCTTGAATGGCCTTGACTTTAGCTGGATCCATACTGATTGTGCCTGCTCGAATTATATGACCGAGGAAGGCCACCTCTTCTGTGGCGAAAGAACATTTCTCCTTCTTAACAAATAGATTGTTGTCCCGCAAGACCTGTAAAACAGTGCGGAGGTGGTCAACATGTTCCTCCAAGGTTCTACTATAGATTACAATATCATCAATATACACAACAACAAATTGGTCTAGGTAGGGATGAAATATTCTATTCATCAATGTACAAAAGGTGGCTGGAGCATTTGTAAGCCCAAAGGGCATGACACGAAATTCAAAGGACCCATAGCGGGTAACACAAGCTGTTTTGTGTTCATCTCCTTCGGCTATACGCACTTGATAGTACCCTGACCTCAGGTCTAGCTTGGTGAAGTACTTGGCCCTGCTGAGCTGGTCAAAGAGGTCGGCCACCAATGGTATGGGATATTTGTTCTTGATGGTGAGCTTGTTGAGAGCTCGGTAGTCAATACAGAGCCGAAGAGATCCATCATGCTTCTTCTGAAATAGGACTGGTGCTCCAAAAGGGGCCTTAGAAGGCTGAATCAATCCAGCATCCAACAACTCATTCAACTGTCTGCGTAGCTCGGCCAGCTCAGGAGGAGACATTCTGTATGGCGGGCGTGCTGGTGGTTTGGTTCCAGGCTCCAACTCAATCTTGTGGTCAACTTCTCTCCTTGGGGGAAGCTTCTTCGGCAATGTGGGAGGCATGACGTCCTGGAATTCTTCTAGTGCCATTGTAATCACTGGTGGGATATGCTCGGTTAGTGGATCAGGCAGGTCGGAGTCCACCAATGTGGCTAGGTAAGTGGTCTCTCCTTTCCGCACTCCATCCTTGAGTTTCAATGCTGAGAGCATCTTGGGGGTGGACGTGGTATCTGGCACAACTGGAACCATGCAAGGAGCCTGATCTTCAAAAATGCACACTTTGTTGAGGAAGGGCATGGGCACCGCCTTTACCTGAGTTAAGAAGTCCGTGCCGAGAACAACCTGAAAATCATCCATGGGCACGACTGAGAGGTCTATCATCCCTTCCCAGTCACCAAGTTGCAAGACCACCCCATGAGCTACACCTTGTATGGGTTTGGCATTAGAGTTCACAGCCTTCAACCATCCGACTTCCTTGGTAGGTGCAAGTTCTACTCGGGATGCCTCTTCCATAGAGATAAAGTTGTGAGTAGCACCAGTATCCACCATGGCTCTTGTGGGCTTACCATTCAAGCGGATGTCTACATACATCAGTCCCTTCGGCTTGAACTTCGATGCTCCTTGTGGGCTCGCCTTCTTCTTCATTGCATTGAGTCTTCGTAGAGCCCCCATTCTTGTCTCCCCTGGTTCCTTCTCCTCCTCACTATGCTCATCATCACTAAGCTTTGCAAGCAAGGCATTGAGCTTCCCCCGACTAGGACAATCCTTAGTCCAATGCTTTCCCTCACAGATGAAGCATGGTGCCGGAGGTGTCCTCTTCACAAACTGGCCACCTCTGTATCCAGTGTCTCCTTCGGGTCTCCTGTAGAACTTAAAAGTGTTGGGTTTACTTGGCCCAGAGTCTCCCTTGGGCGCGTAGTAAGGTCTCCTGTCGCCTCCTATCTTGCCTACGCCCTGATATGAGTTGGGTTTAGGGCCGTCTTTGCTTGGTCGCCTGTTGTCTACCAGTTGTTCAGCAACGGCCATGGCTGTGGCAAGGTCCTTCACACCTCGTCTCTGGAGTTCGAGCTCGGCCCATTGTTGTAGGCCGTCCATAAAGTTGAAGAGAAGGTCTTTGTCTGACATGTCCGTGATCTCGAGCGATAGTGCGGAGAACTCCTTCACGTACTCATGCATTGAGCCCGTGTGTTTTAGGTTCTTGAGCTTCCGACGGGCTTGGTACTCCACGTTCTCTGGATAGAACTGGCGCTTTATCTCGCTCTTGAACACGGACCAAGTATTAATGGAGCATAATCCTCGCTCCGCATCGGCACATCTCCTGCGCCACCATAACATAGCAACATCAGTAAGATACATAACAACAGTACGCACCTTGGCCGCCTCCTCGACGAGTTCGGCGACGGTGAAATATTGTTCCATTTGCCACAGGAAATTGTCAAGCTCCCGGGCATCGCGGGTCCCTGCATATGAGGTAGGCTCGCGGACTTTGATCTTTGGAGGGGCTGGAGCAGAAGGTGCGCTGGCTGTACTGGCCATCAGCCTCTTCAGAAGGGTCACTTCGCCCTTCAAGTCTTCAAGCTGGATCTGCAGGCACTTCACCAGGTCTTCTAGTGGGTTATCTGGCCAGTTGGAGCTGCCACCAGACTGGTCCTCCAATTTTTCCATGACCGATGCTACGGTCTCAAGGTTGATTTGAAGCTCGTCCACACGGTCACGAGTTTCGCCAACCACTGCTTCACAGCGCATGATGCGCTTGTCCATGGTCGCAAGCTTGTCAACTGACTTGTCACGCTTGCTATACTTTGAGCTGACGCCTTTGTCCTTGGGAGAGCTACCTCTAGGCTCGTCCTCATCATACACCCGTGAGATCCCTACCTGGATCTCCTCTCGCGTGTCACGATTCTTCATCTGGCTGGTGTTGTTGCAGGGCACGAAAGGGACTCGTTGCACTTGACAACCACTAATGTCAACCTGGCTCTGATACCAACTGTCACGGGGCTGATCAACGGGGCCCCGTGCGGCGCTCGATTGGGGTCGAGAAAGCCTACAAATGCAAGCAACAACACACAAAAGGAAACAAGAGTGCACACAAATTAGACAAAAGGCAACTTGTATTGCATTAATCAGTGGTAAGCACAAGCACACAGTACAGTGTCGAGGGGATCTCGTGCTTAACCTTTACACGCTTATGAGCTCACTCGACTACCTACCTCCCCTCAAAGAGTACGTTAAGCTTTTGGGGGAGTGACAAAAGGATACATCAAAATACTGTACATTCATACTACTATTTACATAATTGCCATTGGCATACCCCCCTTACAAAAAGAGTACAAGGACCCAACCCAAGACGCTTAGATGGCGGGCTGATGGCGTGCTGATGGCGTGCTGATGGCGTGCTGATGGCGCTGATGGTGGTTGATGGTGGCTGAACCGTAACACTGGGTCGGTCGTGCGCGGGCGCGGGCGTGCGCGCGCGCGCGGCGGGCTGCGGGCTGCGGGCGCTTGCGCGCGGCGGGCTGCGGGCGCGTGCGCTCGGCGGGCTGCGGGCGCGTGCGCTCGGCGGGCTGCGGGCGCGCGCGCGCGGCAGGCTGCGAGCGCGCGCGGCGGGCTGCGTGCGCGCGCGAGCGGCGGCTGCGTGCTTGCGCGCGCGGCTTGCTGCGTGAACTGCCACATGTGGGTGTGTTCCCTTTTGATTCCAAGCAACCCCCATCCTCCAAAACTAGTTTTCAGATTTTTCTCAATTTTTTGTAATTTTAGTGATTAAAAACTAATATTTTTCTCAAAAAATCATTTAAATTAATTTTATCATTTTTCAATCCTAACTAATGCCATGTGTCAAGTGTAAGACCAATCTAAGCCTTACATCTCAAGATAACCCACCCTTGTATGATTTTTCACAAAAGTTATGTTTCCTCCTAGTAGAGCCCCAAAAGCTTAACGTACTCTTTGGGGGGGGGGGGGGGTGTTCCCCTGGGGGCGCCTTTGCTGAGATGCTCGGTTTCCGAATGGATTCCGTTTGATTCGATACCCATTATATACCATTGACGGATTCGGGTTTGGTGTTTAATGCACGTTGGGCGTGATCCGACCCATTAGATCCAAAACGTTAGTGGTGACAACGGATCTAACCATTCGCTTGCAATATACATAATTTTAAGTAAAAGGGCCAACCCAATATAAAATAATTCAAAACATTGTCTCATTTGGCATACTTTTTACTGTTGTAAGGCATAGAATTAGTGTTCAAAACTCCAAATATATATGTTAAAACTTATTATATAAGGTGAAAATAAAGTGCCATGTAGTGGCCAAAAGGATTCGAACACACATCTCACAGTAAGAGGAAACCACCATCAAACCATATGGCCTATTATATCAATTCGTTTTGTTTAAGACGCGTAACAGATATAAGATAATAAGATAACAAATATAAGATAATAAGTCCTTCGCCCTACTTCTTTCATGAATTACGAATTAAAATGTTCCTATTCCAAATAGGCCATTACCATGTTCACTTGGTGAGTTTTCAGCTCAAACGTGTAAGTAATTGTAGGGAAATTATTGGAGAGAAGATGGTAAGAAAACTGGTAAGAATCTGGTATGTTGTTGTGGGGCCTAGGCGTGCACTGGGTCGGTCGTGCGCGGGCGCGGGCGTGCATGCGCGCGCGGCGGGCTGCGGGCGCGTCCGCGCGGCGGGCAGCGGGCGCGCGCGCGCGGTAGGCTGCGAGCGCGCGCGGCGGGCTGCGTGCGCGCGGGAGCGGCGGCTGCGTGCTTGCGCGCACGGCTTGCTGCGTGAACTGCCACATGTGGGTGTGTTCCCTTTTGATTCCAAGCAACCCCCATCCTCCAAAACTAGTTTTCTGATTTTTCTCAATTTTTGGTAATTTTAGTGATTAAAAACTAATATTTTTCTCAAAAAATCATTTAAATTAATTTTATCATTTTTCAATCATAACTAATGCCACGTGTCAAGTGTAAGACCAATCTAAGCCTTAAATCTCAAGATAACCCACCCTTGTATGATTTTCCACAAAAGTTATGTTTCCTCCTAGTAGAACCCCAAAAGCTAAACGTACTCCTTGGGGGGGGGGGGTTTGAAAGAATGGTAGGATCCATCTAATGGACGTCATAAAGGTTGCGGAATGGGTGGGGCGAATTTCAAAAATTTCCTATCTTCTCCCAACTGGGAATCATATTCCCTGAATTTAGAATACAATATTCAAGGATCTACTTGAACCCTAATCAAACCAGATCTGTACCAAAAGATAAATGGGAGGATTATACCTGATCCGGAGAAGCAGTATCTCCCAAAGTTGGTGTTCACGCCCAAAGAATGCTCCAAGATCTGTCCCTGCTGAAGATGACACAGCTGTGGATGGAACTGAACCAGCAGGGTGCGTCCTACACACTGGATCCTTCACAAGAATCCCCTGGATGTACTAAACACTGAATTCTTTCAGTCTTTCTTGCAAAACTGATGTCAAGAACTGGTTTCTTGACTTTCTTTTCTGCAAAGATCAAATCTTGCAACAATGCAGATGGCGGCGGCAGGAGGAGATTTCCAGAAACGAAAAGGCTGAACTGTTTTCTTTTCTGGAGAGAATGAGATCTAATCTCAATTCGCAGGAACCCTTCTTGCTTACCAAAACCTCTTGGATCGAAATCTGATTTCTCTCTCTTGGTTCATTCGAAAATCTCCTCCCTTTCTTCTTGATTAAGAAATCTCCTAATTAGGAGTTATCCCAATCCAAATCAGTATTTGGATAGGGGATAATCTTAATCCCTTTCCCAGATAGAGTTAGCTTACTCCTGATCTTATCAGGAGGTTACCAGATTCAAATCTCATTTGAATTTGGTCTCTAAGAGTGGATAAGGCTAAGAGCCCAATCCTTTTTGCTAACTTCAATCTCAAATTCGCCCCATTGATGGGTGATCATATCAGCCCACCTCAAAATGGGCTTTTGGCCCATTAAGTATTCAGTGTTTAATTAGTTTCCAATCTGCTGCCCAGTTGGGCTTCTTTGTATGGCGTGGGACCCAAGCATTGATCTACACACCAGCCACATGGGTTCGGCCCAGCCTTTAATACAAGGCCCAGCCGAATTCACTGAAAATCTCAATGAACCCCTTGGGTCCATCGTATGAACCCTATGGGCCCAACACTTACATTAAGTGGTCCCTGGGCCAAACCATCTTATAAAAACCCAGGGACTGTGGGCAGGTGCAAGATTAGCCCATCAGGTATTATCCTAAATGGTCTTACACTTAACCTCTCAGCCCTTAATGATCAAGCACTGCCCGACAAGAGAGGACCTCTCCCTCGGCTGCAAGGAACAGTGCCGCACTCTCCTCTCACATGGATCCCGGGAATTAAAACCATTTGCAAACATTTTGAAACCGTACATATATATGTAAATATATTAATTTTGCAAAAACAAAATTCCAACGATTGAAATCAACTGCCGGCAGTTTGGTTTCCATCAGAGAGAGTGCATTCCCGATCATTACCCTTTGTCCGACAAAGTGGCTGATTCTGTCACTATGACCACCCACTCAGATGAATTCTCAAACTGCCCCAACATACCCAGGTTTTGATCCCCACTAAGGATCTCACTGATTGGCATATCAAAGGCAGCCTGATCCAGCACCTAGTGAAGTGTCATAATCGAGTCTAGGAGTCAGGTGTAACTTTCCAGTTTTGCCCATCTATCTCCAAGGTCCAGGGCAAGACTGGAAATCTGGTCCGGTTCAAGGATTCAAGTAATCCCATGCTGTATGTGCCTCGGGTCTTACCCTGATGGCTGAGACAGGCCATCCCAACACTTGGTGGCACACCAGTATCAGCCTTGGCAGGATAAATCTCCCCAGACTTATCCAACGGCTGTGAACATTTAAAACTAACATGAGTCACTACAAATGTCCAGTTTTAGGGTTTTACACAGAATTAAACCAAACAACATGAATCAAACATGCACTTTATTTATTTCCACTAAATAACAAAAGTACATCAAAATGATTGAAGCTAAGGGCATACAAAATTGTCTAACAGCTCCCACTTGCACTTAGGTCCAATCTGGTACAAGCCGGAGTCCCATACTTTCCACGTGTTTCTCAAACACCTTCTGTGTCAGTGGCTTCGTCAATGGGTCTGCCACATTATCCGCTGATGCTACCTTTTGAATTAGGACGTCCCCTCTACCAATGATCTCCCGCAGTACATGGTACTTCCTCTCGATGTGCTTTGACTTCGAGTGGGCCCGAGGCTCTTTAGCCTGGGCGATCGCTCCATTGTTGTCACACAACAACGGGATGGGTGATGTGCTGGATGGAATCGCTCTCAATTCGTGTATGAATTTCTTCATCCACACGGCTTCCTTGGCAGCTTCACTTGCGGCAATGTACTCGGCCTCGGTTGTGGAGTCTGCAGTGGACCCCTGTTTGCTGCTTTTCCAGCAAACAGCACACGATCCTATCGTGAAAACATACCCAGATGTAGACTTTCTATCATCTGGATCCGACTGGAAATCAGCATCGGTATACCCTAGAACTTGTAGTGAACTACCATCGAATACTAGACAAAACTCTTTCGTCCTTCGAAGGTATTTGAGTATGTTCTTCACAGCGGTCCAATGCTCCTGTCCTGGGTTTGCCTGGAATCTGCTTACCACACTCACCGCCTGAGCTATGTCCGGGCGAGTGCACAACATGGCGTACATGATGCTCCCCACAGCTGAGGCATAGGGAACGTCTCTCATGCTCTCAATCTCCTCAGAAGTCTTGGGAGACATCTTCTTGGAGAGAGTGACTCCGTGCCTGAAAGGAACGTTTCCTTTCTTGGAGTTTTCCATGCTGTATCTTTTGACAATTTTGTCAATGTAAGCGGCCTGGGATAATCCAATTATCCGCTTCGATCTATCTCTATAGAGTCGAAGACCCAGTATGTATGAAGCTTCTCCAAGATCTTTCATGGAGAACTGCTGTGATAGCCATACCTTGACCGAAGTCAACATTCCTACATCATTCCCAATGAGTAGGATATCGTCCACATACAAGACTAAAAAGGTGATCTTATCCCCACTGGATTTCCTGTAAACACAGGGCTCATCCGGATTCTGCTCAAAGTCAAACGTTTTGACTGCAGAATCAAAACGGATGTTCCAACTCCTAGAAGCCTGCTTAAGTCCATATATGGATCTATTAAGTTTACATACCATGTGTTCCTGACCAGCAGCAATGAAGCCTTGCGGCTGCTGCATGTAGATATCTTCACTAAGATCTCCATTCAGGAACGCTGTTTTGACATCCATTTGCCAAATCTCGTAATCATGGTATGCTGCTACAGCTAGCAGGATCCTAATGGATTTAAGCATGGCCACCGGTGAAAAGGTTTCCTCATAGTCGATGCCTTCTTTCTGAGTATACCCTTTCGCCACCAAACGAGCTTTAAAGGTCTCAATCCTGCCATCGGGGCCCTTCTTCCTCTTGTAGATCCATTTGCAACCAATTGCTTTTACCCCGGAGGGCGGATCCACTAGAGTCCAGACTCCATTGGTCTCCATTGAGTCCATCTCGGCTCTCATGGCCTCCACCCACTTCTGGGAGTCTATGTCTAACATAGCTTCCGCGTAAGTCACGGGATCCTCTTCACTGATCAAGGCTTCCACCAGGTAACTATCCTGGTCATAACCATATCGGACTGGTGGTCTGATACCCGGGTGGACCTTCTAGGTTGGTCATTACCCGGAACTTGTGGGTCATCTCCCACTACTCCTGAGCTCTCCTCATCAAGAACTATTTCCTGACGATGGGTGTCCAGGATGTAATCGGATTCTAAGAATCGGGCGTTTCGACTGCAGAACACTTTCTGCTCACTTGGGTCATAGAATAGATAACCCACCGAATCCTTTGGGTAGCCTATAAACAGGCAACGGCTGGTTTTAGATTCCAACTTGTCCGCACTTGTTCTTTTAATGTGTGCAGGACAACCCCAAATCTTCAAGTGTCTCACACTTGGCTTCCTTCTGGTCCAAAGCTCATATGGAGTTTTCGGAACTGATTTGGTTGGAACCCTATTCAGCACGTAGATAGCAGTCTCTAATGCGTATCCCCAAAAGGATGTGGGTAATTCTGAGCGTACGAGAAGTGACCGGACCATGTCCAACAAGGTCCTATTTCTCCTCTCTGAAACACCGTTGAGTTGAGGTGTAGCAGGAGGAGCTAGTTGTGACACTATCCCATTGGCCTTTAAGTAGTCCCTGAATTCGTCAGAGAGATACTCGCCACCTCGATCTGATCGAAGGGCCTTAATTTCTCTCCCTAACTGTTTCTCGACTTCCTGTCTGAACTCTTTGAACTTTTCAAATGATTCAGACTTATGTCTCATTAGGTACACGTAACCATATCGTGAAAAATCATCTGTAAAGGTGATGAAGTACACGTGTTGATTCCGTGTCCTAACACTCAGGGGACCACATACATCAGTATGTATTAGGTCAAGTGTGCCTGCACATCTTTCAGGCTTACCGTCAAATGGCCGCTTAGTCATCTTACCTTGGAGGCAAGGTTCACAAGTGGGAAGATTTTCTACGGTTAGAAAATCCAAAGGACCATCCTTTACCAGTCTTGTGATTCGGTCGACACCAATGTGGCCAAGTCGGTAATGCCAGAGGCACGTGGAATTTACTGTATCACGAGTCCTTTTCTTGGGATTTTCGACCGACGTAGTTTCGGTTAAGTTAGTTTCCAAAGAAGGATGCAGAACATAGAGACCGTTCTCTAGTTCCCCGCATGCGATGAATTTATTATTCCGTTTAACAGTAATCATATTACTAAAGTAAACAGTATATCCATCAGCACACAATTTTGAAACAGAAATTAAATTCCTTCTCAAGTTCTGTACATAAAGACAATCTTTAAGTACAAGGACTCCTTCTTTAAAAACTAATTCTACGGTTCCTATTGCCGCAGCTGCGACACTTGCAGTTGTTCCCAAGAACAGTGTCACTTCACCTTCACTCAACCTTCTGCTAACTTTGAACCCCTGCAGTGAGTTACACGCATGAGTTGAAGCCCCGGAGTCAACACACCAGAACACAGAAGTAACTAACATATTAGTTTCTATGACACAAGTTTCGATATTACCTTTCTTAGATTCTAGGTAGGTAGGACAGTTCCTCTTCCAGTGGCCGGTCTGCTTGCAGAAGTGACAGACATCAGATGCCTTGTTCTTCTTCTGCTTCTTGGGTTTGGTAGTTTTCTTCTGGGGCTTCTTTGCCTTTCTCTTTCTCTTGCCCGATTTGTTAGCTTCAGCAAGCATAACCACAGGCTCATCCTTCTTGAGTAAATCCTCGGCCCTCTGCAACATATTGCTGAGTTCCTGGACGCTGACATTCAGCTTATTCATATTGTAGTTCATAGTGAACGCATTGAAGGAAGAGGGCAAAGAATTTAGGATGGCATCCACTTGCGTGCCAAGATCTAGCCCGGATCCAAGAGCTTCAAGTTCGTTGATGTATCCCATCATCCGAAGACAATGGTCATGAACTTTCAGCCCTTTGGTCATCTGCGCGGTCATGAACAATTTCAGGACCTTCTGCCGAGTAGAACGGTTCTGCTCCTCATACATTGTCCTTAGACTGTCCAATATGTCCTTGGCAAGTTCGATCTGATCGAACTGCCTCTGTATTGAGTTGTCTAATGAGGCAATGACAAAGCAGCGGGCTAGGGAGTTCTTATCCTCCCAATCTTGGTAGTCCCTCCTACGGGCCTCAGAAGCCCTATCACCCGGACGTTCCGGGGCAGGATTTTTCACTACCTTGTCTAACTTTTCAGAAGTTAGGACCAGCATAAGATTTCTGTACCAGTCGGCATAGTTTGGGCCCTTAAGCTTGTTATCGTCTAGAAGCTTTGCAAATTGACCGTTTGCCATTTTCTGATAAAACAGCAAAATCATTAGTCCACAACCTTAGTTTGATTCATGTTTACCTACATAGATATGGCTTTTAATCTATGTTCCATTCCCATTTGTTCATCTCTGAGATTTCCCTCCTATCTCAGTGACGGAGACGACGAAATGTCTCTGGAAATGTGGGAAATCACATGGGGTGCGTGAAGCCAACTGTTTCAGCTGCATAACCCCACCACCTTTCTGTGACGGATCATATCCACTCATCAAATGAGTTTCCCTTTGGCCTCTGTCAGACAAGGTTCAGAGCCGTTTTCAGGTAAACCCTTCTGTCCAGTGAATGCACACCCATCATATTCAGGTTACGCCAAGGTACCGTGAGAGAGTTCCCATTTTCTGGTGAAGCCCCTCCCACATCGGTCTATGACGCCCCTATCATCTTATGAAACACTCCAACAGATCCAACAGCAAATGGATAGCCCAATTTTATGGTGCGTTTCCTCATTACTGATGGACCCATCATTGTGCTAATGACGGAAGGCCTTTAGAGAGTCCATCATATGGATCTCCCTATCACTTGCATTCATATTTGCTGGAGGGAACAAAATTACGGCCTAGTTCTAATTTAGGTCAAACCAAAGTGTCTCCCACTGACTTTCATAAAGTCAGATTTCTGGTGGGCCTTAATCGGCTAGGGGTTCCGTACGCATCCCTTTTTAGGGTTGTGGGGCCCACCAGGCAAAGAGGGGGGTCATCCAATGACCTTCAGGGACACCATGGCAATGATGTGCATTCAGCCATGGTGTGCGCAAGAGCCACTAACGAGTCATCACGGGCCAAGTACTTATGGCCCATGGTCGCAGCACATCAAACATCCAAACATCACATGTAAAGGAGGAATTGATCCAATCAATTAATTGCTGTAAAACCCATTCAACGGCCCATTTTAAAAACCAAGTCATTAACGATTAATGTCCACTAGGTGTATGGGCTGAATCGCAGATAGCAGTTCGGCCCATACAGCTTATCTCACAATAATGGGCTTTTGCAGTTTTAACCCTTTAAAACTGGGCTTTACAGGTGGGCCGAATTAATCCCTGTAATTGAACATCAGATTTGGAACAAAAGTGTGAGACAATTGGACTGAGAACAGCCCCTTTCGAAACCCAGATTCGGTCCAAACAGTTTTGGTCCAATCTAGTCCGAAATGGTCCAAAACTGATTTTCAATTCAAGAATTAATTATTGAATGATCTGAAATTAATAGTTTTGATTTCTAGCAAACACAAAACAATTATGGACTGTTCGCACCACCTGCAAAACAGAGGTTAATCACAAGGGTTGCAGTTTCATAAACTGCAAATCGCAGAAAACGATTTCTCCATCTGCAAATCTCCAGCGCCGCCATCTCCTTCCATCTTCTTTAATCAAGAAAAATAACAGAAATCCTATTTCTATTAATTACATTCTTGATCAAATCCTATACATTCAGTCTAAAAATAAAAAAAAAATTATTTACAGACCGAATTGAATAAAATAAATAAATGGAAAAGAAAAAAGGGTGCGCAGACCATCTGCGCTAAAACTGCACTATGATCTCCAGGTTTGAACAGTCCATTAAATCAAAATAAATAAAGAACAATTCCAAATAAATTTTGGATTTAATAGAAATTAATTTCAGATCAATCGCCCTTAACAAGAAACAGTTTCTTGAAAAAAAAAAAACAATCTGCGCAAATCTTGAAAGAACACCTTCTATCCATCTGCGCAGGGTCAGATCTGATTTTCCTTTGGTTCAAGATTCGAACCTGGCTCTGATACCACTGAAAGAATGGTAGGATCCATCTAATGGACGCCATAAAGGTTGCGGAATGGGTGGGGCGAATTTCAAAAATTTCCTACCTTCTCCCAACTGGGAATCATATTCCCTGAATTTAGAATACAATACTCAAGGATCTACTTGAACCCTAATCAAACCAGATCTGTACCAAAAGATAAATGGGAGGATTATACCTGATCCGGAGAAGCAGTATCTCCCAAAGTTGGTGTTCACGCCCAAAGAATGCTCCAAGATCTGTCCCTACTGAAGATGAGACAGCTGTGGATGGAACAGAACCAGCAGGGTGCGTCCTACACACTGGATCCTTCACAAGAATCCCTTGGATGTACTAAACACTGAATTCTTTCAGTCTTTCTTGCAAAACTGATGTCAAGAACTGGTTTCTTGACTTTCTTTTCTGCAAAGATCAAATCTTGCAACAATGCAGATGGCGGCGGCAGGAGGAGATTTCCAGAAACGAAAAGGCTGAACTGTTTTCTTTTCTGGAGAGAATGAGATCTAATCTCAATTCGCAGGAACCCTTCTTGCTTACCAAAACCTCTTGGATCGAAATCTGATTTCTCTCTCTTGGTTCATTCGAAAATCTCCTCCCTTTCTTCTTGATTAAGAAATCTCCTAATTAGGAGTTATCCCAATCCAAATCAGTATTTGGATAGGGGATAATCTTAATCCCTTTCCCAGATAGAGTTAGCTTACTCCTGATCTTATCAGGAGGTTACCAGATTCAAATCTCATTTGAATTTGGTCTCTAAGAGTGGATAAGGCTAAGAGCCCAATCCTTTTTGCTAACTTCAATCTCAAATTCGCCCCATTGATGGGTGATCATATCAGCCCACCTCGAAATGGGCTTTTGGCCCATTAAGTATTCAGTGTTTAATTAGTTTCCAATCTGCTGCCCAGTTGGGCTTCTTTGTATGGCGTGGGACCCAAGCATTGATCTACACACCAGCCACATGGGTTCGGCCCAGCCTTTAATACAAGGCCCAGCCGAATTCACTGAAAATCTCAATGAACCCCTTGAGTCCATTGTATGAACCCTATGGGCCCAACACTTACATTAAGTGGTCCCTGGGCCAAGCCATCTTATAAAAACCCAGGGACTGTGGGCAGGTGCAAGATTAGCCCATCAGGTATTATCCTAAATGGTCTTACACTTAACCTCTCAGCCCTTAATGATCAAGCACTGCCCGACAAGAGAGGACCTCTCCCTCGGCTGCAAGGAACAGTGCCGCACTCTCCTCTCACATGGATCCCGGGAATTAAAACCATTTGCAAACATTTTGAAACCGTACATATATATGTAAATATATTAATTTTGCAAAAACAAAATTCCAACGATTGAAATCAACTGCCGGCAGTTTGGTTTCCATCAGAGAGAGTGCATTCCCGATCATTACCCTTTGTCCGACAAAGTGGCTAATTCTGTCACTATGACCACCCACTCAGATGAATTCTCAAACTGCCCCAACATACCCAGGTTTTGATCCCCACTAAGGATCTCACTGATTGGCATATCAAAGGCAGCCTGATCCAGCACCTAGTGAAGTGTCATAATCGAGTCTAGGGGTCAGGTGTAACTTTCCAGTTTTGCCCATCTATCTCCAAGGTCCAGGGCAAGACTGGAAATCTGGTCCGGTTCAAGGACTCAAGTAATCCCATGCTGTATGTGCCTCGGGTCTTACCCTGATGGCTGAGACAGGCCATCCCAACACTTGGTGGCACACCAGTATCAGCATTGGCAGGATAAATCTCCCCAGACTTATCCAACGGCTGTGAACATTTAAAACTAACATGAGTCTCTACAAATGTCCAGTTTTAGGGTTTTACACAGAATTAAACCAAACAACATGAATCAAACATGCACTTTATTTATTTCCACTAAATAACAAAAGTACATCAAAATGATTGAAGCTAAGGGCATACAAAACTGTCTAACAGGGTTCCCCTGGGGGCGCCTTTGCTGAGATGCTCGGTTTCCGAATGGATTCCGTTTGATTCGATACCCATTATATACCATTGAAGGGTTCGGGTTTGGTGTTTAATGCACGTTGGGCGTGATCCGACTCATTAGATCCAAAACGTTAGTGGTGACTACGGATCCAACCATTCGCTTGCAATATACATAATTTTAAGTAAAAGGGCCAACCCAATATAAAATAATTCAAAACATTGTCTCATTTGGCATACTTTTTACTGTTATAAGGCATAGAATTAGTGTTCAAAATTCCAAATATATATGTTAAAACTTATTATATAAGGTGAAAATAAAGTTCCATGTAGTGGCCAAAAGGATTCGAACACACATCTCACAGTAAGAGGAAACCACCATCAAACCATATGGCCTATTATATCAATTCGTTTTGTTTAAGACGCGTAACAGATATAAGATAATAAGATAACAAATATAAGATAATAAGTCCTTCGCCCTACTTCTTTCATGAATTACGAATTAAAATGTTCCTATTCCAAATAGGCCATTACCATGTTCACTTGGTGAGTTTTCAGCTCAAACGTGTAAGTAATTGTAGGGAAATTATTGGAGAGAAGATGGTAAGAAAACTGGTAAGAATCTGGTATGTTGTTGTGGGGCCCAGGCGTGCACTGGGTCGGTCGTGCGCGGGCGCGGGCGTGCGCGCGCGCGCGGCGGGCTGCGGGCGCGTGCGCGCGGCGGGCTGCGGGAGCGCGCGCGCGGCAGGCTGCGAGCGCGCGCGGCGGGCTGCGTGCGCGCGCGAGCGGTGGCTGCGTGCGCGCGCGAGCGGTGGCTGCGTGCTTGCGCGCGCGGCTTGCTGCGTGAACTGCCACATGTGGGTGTGTTCCCTTTTGATTCCAAGCAACCCCCATCCTCCAAAACTAGTTTTCAGATTTTTCTCAATTTTTTGTAATTTTAGTGATTAAAAACTAATATTTTTCTCAAAAAATCATTTAAATTAATTTTATCATTTTTCAATCCTCACTAATGCCATGTGTCAAGTGTTAGACCAATCTAAGCCTTACATCTCAAGATAACCCACCCATGTATGATTTTTCACAAAAGTTATGTTTCCTCCTAGTAGAGCCCCAAAAGCTTAACGTACTCTTTGGGGGGGGGAGGGTTCCCCTGGGGGCGCCTTTGCTGAGATGCTCGGTTTCCGAATGGATTCCGTTTGATTCGATACCCATTATATACCATTGAAGGGTTCGGGTTTGGTGTTTAATGCACGTTGGGCGTGATCCGACTCATTAGATCCAAAACGTTAGTGGTGACTACGGATCTAACCATTCGCTTGCAATATACATAATTTTAAGTAAAAGGGCCAACCCAATATAAAATAATTCAAAACATTGTCTCATTTGGCATACTTTTTACTGTTATAAGGCATAGAATTAGTGTTCAAAACTCCAAATATATATGTTAAAACTTATTATATAAGGTGAAAATAAAGTGCCATGTAGTGGCCAAAAGTATTCGAACACACATCTCACAGTAAGAGGAAACCACCATCAAACCATATGGCCTATTATATCAATTCGTTTTGTTTAAGACGCGTAACAGATATAAGATAATAAGATAACAAATATAAGATAATAAGTCCTTCGCCCTACTTCTTTCATGAATTACGAATTAAAATGTTCCTATTCCAAATAGGCCATTACCAAGTCCACTTGGTGAGTTTTCAGCTCAAACGTGTAAGTATTTGTAGGGAAATTATTGGAGAGAAGAAGGTAAGAGAACTGGTAAGAATCTGGTATGTTGTTGTGGGGCCCAGGCGTGCACTGGGTCAGTCGTGCGCGGGCGCAGGCGTGCGCGCGCGCGAGGCGGGCTACGGGCGCTAGCGCGCAGCGGGCTGCGGACGCGTGCGCGCGGCGGGCTGCGTGCGCGCGCGAGCGGCGGCTGCGTGCTTGCGCGCGCGGCTTGCTGCGTGAACTGCCACATGTGGGTGTGTTCCCTTTTGATTCCAAGCAACCCCCATCCTCCAAAACTAGTTTTCAGATTTTTCTCAATTTTTGGTAATTTTAGTGATTAAAAACTAATATTTTTCTCAAAAAATCATTTTAATTAATTTTATCATTTTTCAATCCTAACTAATGCCACGTGTCAAGTGTAAGACCAATCTAAGCCTTACATCTCATGATAACCCACCCTTGTATGATTTTTCACAAAAGTGATGTTTCCTCCTAGTAGAGCCCCAAAAGCTTAACGTACTCTTTGGGGGGGGGGGGGGGAGGGGGGGTTCCCCTGGGGGCGCCTTTGCTGAGATGCTCGGTTTCCGAATGGATTCCGTTTGATTTGATACCCATTATATACCATTGAAGGGTTCGGGTTTGGTGTTTAATGCACATTGGACGTGATCTGACTCATTAGATCCAAAACGTTAGTGGTGACTACGGATCTAACCATTCGCTTGCAATATACATAATTTTAAGTAAAAGGGCCAACCCAATATAAAATAATTCAAAACATTGTCTCATTTGGCAGTCTTTTTACTGTTATAAGGCATAGAATTAGTGTTCAAAACTCCAAATATATATGTTAAAACTTATTATATAAGGTGAAAATAAAGTGCCATGTAGTGGCCAAAAGGATTCGAACACACATCTCACAGTAAGAGGAAACCACCATCAAACCATATGGCCTATTATATCAATTCGTTTTGTTTAAGACGCGTAACAGATATAAGATAATAAGATAACAAATATAAGATAATAAGTCCTTCGCCCTACTTCTTTCATGAATTACGAATTAAAATGTTCCTATTCCAAATAGGCCATTACCAAGTTCACTTGGTGAGTTTTCAGCTCAAACGTGTAAGTATTTGTAGGGAAATTATTGGAGAGAAGATGGTAAGAAAACTGGTAAGAATCTGGTATGTTGTTGTGGGGCCCAGGCGTGCACTGGGTCGGTCGTGCGCGGGCGCAGGCGTGCGCGCGCGCGAGGCGGGCTACGGGCGCTAGCGCGCAGCGGGCTGCGGGCGCGTGCGCGCGGCGGGCTGCGTGCGCGCGCGAGCGGCGGCTGCGTGCTTGCGCGCGCGGCTTGCTGCGTGAACTGCCACATGTGGGTGTGTTCCCTTTTGATTCCAAGCAACCCCCATCCTCCAAAACTAGTTTTCAGATTTTTCTCAATTTTTGGTAATTTTAGTGATTAAAAACTAATATTTTTCTCAAAAAATCATTTTAATTAATTTTATCATTTTTCAATCCTAACTAATGCCACGTGTCAAGTGTAAGACCAATCTAAGCCTTACATCTCATGATAACCCACCCTTGTATGATTTTTCACAAAAGTGATGTTTCCTCCTAGTAGAGCCCCAAAAGCTTAACGTACTCTTTGGGGGGGGGGGGGAGGGGGGGTTCCCCTGGGGGCGCCTTTGCTGAGATGCTCGGTTTCCGAATGGATTCCGTTTGATTTGATACCCATTATATACCATTGAAGGGTTCGGGTTTGGTGTTTAATGCACATTGGACGTGATCTGACTCATTAGATCCAAAACGTTAGTGGTGACTACGGATCTAACCATTCGCTTGCAATATACATAATTTTAAGTAAAAGGGCCAACCCAATATAAAATAATTCAAAACATTGTCTCATTTGGCAGTCTTTTTACTGTTATAAGGCATAGAATTAGTGTTCAAAACTCGAAATATATATGTTAAAACTTATTATATAAGGTGAAAATAAAGTGCCACGTAGTGGCCAAAAGGATTCGAACACACATCTCACAGTAAGAGGAAACCACCATCAAACCATATGGCCTATTATATCAATTCGTTTTGTTTAAGACGCGTAACAGATATAAGATAATAAGATAACAAATATAAGATAATAAGTCCTTCGCCCTACTTCTTTCATGAATTACGAAATAAAATGTTCCTATTCCTAATAGGCCATTACCATGTTCACTTGGTGAGTTTTCAGCTCAAACGTGTAAGTAATTGTAGGGAAATTATTGGAGAGAAGATGGTAAGAAAACTGGTAAGAATCTGGTATGTTGTTGTGGGGCCCAGGCGTGCACTGGGTCGGTCGTGCGCGGGCGCGGGCGTGCGCGCGCGCGCGGTGGGCTGCAGGCCGCGGGCGTGCGCGCGCGCACGGGAGCGGCGGCTGCGTGCTTGCGCGCGCGGCTTGCTACGTGAACTGCTACATGTGGGTGTGTTCCCTTTCGATTCCAAGCAACCCCCATCCTCCAAAACTAGTTTTCAGATTTTTCTCAATTTTTGGTAATTTTAGTGATTAAAAACTAATATTTTTCTCAAAAAATCATTTTAATTAATTTTATCATTTTTCACTCCTAACTAATGCCACGTGTCAAGTGTAAGACCAATCTAAGCCTTACATCTCAAGATAACCCACCCTTGTATGATTTTTCACAAACGTTATGTTTCCTCCTAGTAGAGCTCCAAAAGCTTAACGTACTCTTTGGGGGGGGGGGGTTCCCCTGGGGGCGCCTTTGCTGAGATGCTCGGTTTCCAAATGGATTCCGTTTGATTCGATACCCATTATATACCATTGAAGGGTTCGGGTTTGGTGTTTAATGCACATTGGGCGTGATCCGACTCATTAGATCCAAAACGTTAGTGGTGACTACGGATCTAACCATTCGCTAGCAATATACATAATTTTAAGTAAAAGGGCCAACCCAATATAAAAGAATTCAAAACATTGTCTCATTTGGCATACTTTTTACTGTTATAAGGCATAGAATTAGTGTTCAAAACTCCAAATATATATGTTAAAACTTATTATATAAGGTGAAAATAAAGTGCCATGTAGTTGACAAAAGGATTCGAACACACATCTCACAATAAGAGGAAACCACCATCAAACCATATGGCCTATTATATCAATTCGATTTGTTTAAGACGCGTAACAGATATAAGATAATAAGATAACAAATATAAGATAATAAGTCCTTCGCCCTACTTCTTTGATGAATTACGAATTAAAATGTTCCTATTCCAAATAGGCCATTACCATGTTCACTTGGTGAGTTTTCTGCTCAAACGTGTAAGTAATTGTAGGGAAATTATTGGAGAGAAGATGGTAAGAAAACTGGTAAGAATCTTGTATGTTGTTGTGGGGACCAGGCGTGCACTGGGTCGGTCGTGCGCGGGCGCGCGGCAGACTGCGGGCGCGTGCGCGCGGTGGGCTGCGGGCGCACGCGCGCGGCAGGCTGCGAGCGCGCGCGGCGAGCTGCGGGCGCGCGGGAGCGGCGGCTGCGTGCTTGCGCGCGCGGCTTGCTTCGTGAACAGCCACAAGTGGGTGTGTTCCCTTTTGCTTCCAAGCAACCCCCATCCTCCAAAACTAGTTTTCAGATTTTTCTCAATTTTTGGTAATTTTAGTGATTAAAAACTAATATTTTTCTCAAAAAATCATTTTAATTAATTTTATCATTTTTCAATCCTAACTAATGCCACGTGTCAAGTGTAAGACCAATCTAAGCCTTACATCTCATGATAACCCACCCTTGTATGATTTTTCACAAAAGTGATGTTTCCTCCTAGTAGAGCCCCGAAAGCTTAACGTACTCTTTGGGGGGGGGGGGGTTCCACTGGGGGCGCCTTTGCTGAGATGCTCGGTTTCCGAATGGATTCCGTTTGATTCGATACCCATTATATACCATTGAAGGGTTCGGGTTTGGTGTTTAATGCACATTGGGCGTGATCCGACTCATTAGATCCAAAACGTTAGTGGTGACTACAGATCTAACCATTCGCTTGCAATATACATAATTTTAAGTAAAAGGGCCAACCCAATATAAAATAATTCAAAACATTGTCTCATTTGGCATACTTTTTACTGTTATAAGGCATAGAATTAGTGTTCAAAACTCCAAATATATTTGTTAAAACTTATTATATAAGGTGAAAATAAAGTGCCATGTAGTGGCCTAAAGGATTCGAACACACATCTCACAGTAAGAGGAAACCACCATCAAACCATATGGCCTATTATATCAATTCGTTTTGTTTAAGACGCGTAACAGATATAAGATAATAAGATAACAAATATAAGATAATAAGTCCATCACCCTACCTCTTTCATGAATTACGAATTAAAATGTTCCTATTCCAAATCGGCCATTACCATGTTCACTTGGTGAGTTTTCAGCTCAAACGTGTAAGTAATTGTAGGGAAATTATTGGAGAGAAGATGGTAAGAAAACTGGTAGGAATCTGGTATGTTGTTGTGGGGCCCAGGCGTGCACTGGGTCGGTCGTGCGCGGGCGCGGGCGTGCGCGCGCGCGCGGCGGGCTGCGGGCCGAGGGCGCGTGCGCGCGGCGGGCTGCGGGCGCGCGTAAGGCAGGCTGCGTGCGCGCGGGAGTGGCGGCTGCGTGCTTGCGCGCGCGGCTTGCTGCGTGAACTGCCACATGTGGGTGTGTTCCCTTTTGATTGCAAGCAACCCCCATCCTCCAAAACTTGTTTTCAGATTTTTCTCAATTTTTGGTAATTTTAGTGATTAAAAACTAATATTTTTCTCAAAAAATCATTTTAATTAATTTTATCATTTTTCAATCCTAACTATTGCCACGTGTCAAGTGTAAGACCAATCTAACCCTTACAACTCAAGATAACCCACCCTTGTATGATTTTTCACAAAAGTTAAGTTTCCTCCTAGTAGAGCCCCAAAAGCTTAACGTACTCTTCGGGGGGGGGTTCCCCTGGGGGCGCCATTGCTGAGATGCTCGGTTTCCGAATGGATTCCGTTTGATTCGATACCCATTATATACCATTGAAGGGTTCGGGTTTGGTGTTTAATGCACATTGGGCGTGATCCGACTCATTAGATCCAAAACGTTGGTGGTGACTACGGATCTAACCATTCGTTTGCAATGTACATAATTTTAAGTAAAAGGGCCAACCCAATATAAAATAATTCAAAACATTGTCTCATTTGGCATACTTTTTACTGTTATAAGGCATAGAATTAGTGTTCAAAACTCCAAATATATATGTTAAAACTTATTATACAAGGTGAAAATAAAGTGCCATGTAGTGGCCAAAAGGATTCGAACACACATCTCACAGTAAGAGGAAACCACCATCAAACCATATGGCCTATTATATCAATTCGTTTTGTTTAAGTCGCGTAACAGATATAAGATAATAAGATAACAAATATAAGATAATAAGTCCTTCGCCCTACTTCTTTCATGAATTACGAATTAAAATGTTCCTATTCCAAATAGGCCATTACCATGTTCACTTGTGAGTTTTCAGCTCAAACGTGTAAGTAATTGTAGGGAAATAATTGGAGAGAAGATGGTAAGAAAACTGGTAAGAATCTGTTATGTTGTTGTGGGGCCCAGGCGTGCACTGGGTCGGTCGTGCACGGGCGCGGGCGTGCGCGCGCGCGCGGCGGGCTGCGGGCGCGCGCGCACGGCAGGCTGCGAGCGCGCGCGGCGGTCTGCGTGCGCGCGGGTGCGGCGGCTGCGTGCTTGCGCGCGCGGCTTGCTGCTTGAACTGCCACATGTGGGTGTGTTCCCTTTTGATTCCAAGCAACCCCCATCCTCCAAAACGAGTTTTCAGATTTTTCTCAATTTTTGGTAATTTTAGTGATTAAAAAGTAATATTTTTCTCAAAAAATCATTTTAATTAATTTTATCATTTTTCAATCCTAACTAATGCCACGTGTCAAGTGTAAGACCAATCTAAGCCTTACAACTCAAGATAACCCACCCTTGTATGATTTTTCACAAAAGTTATGTTTCCTCCTAGTAGAGCCCCAAAGCTTAACGTACTCTTTGGGGGGGGGGGGTTCCCCTGGGGGCGCCTTTGCTGAGATGCTCGGTTTCCGAATGGATTCCGTTTGATTCGATACCCATTATATACCATTGAAGGGTTCGGGTTTGGTGTTTAATGCACATTGGGCGTGATCCGACTCATTAGATCCAAAACGTTGGTGGTGACTACGGATCTAACCATTCGTTTGCAATATACATAATTTTAAGTAAAAGGGCCAACCCAATATAAAATAATTCAAAACATTGTCTCATTTGGCATACTTTTTACTGTTATAAGGCATGGAATTAGTGTACAAAACTCCAAATATATATGTTAAAACTTATTATATAAGGTGAAAATAAAGTGCCATGTAGTGGCCAAAAGGATTCGAACACACATCTCACAGTAAGAGGAAACCACCATCAAACCATATGGCCTATTATATCAATTCGTTTTGTTTTAGACGCGTAACAGATATAAGATAATAAGATAACAAATATAAGATAATAAGTCCTTCGCCCTACTTCTTTCATGAATTACGAATTAAAATGTTCCTATTCCAATTAGGCCATTACCATGTTCACTTGGTGAGTTTTCAGCTCAAACGTGTAAGTAATTGTAGGGAAATTATTGGAGAGAAGATGGTAAGAAAACTGGTAAGAATCTGGTATGTTGTTGTGGGGCCCAGGCGTGCACTGGGTCGGTCGTGCGCGGGCGCGGGTGTACGCGCGCGCGCGGCGGGCTGCGGTTTGCGGGCGCGCGCGCGCGCGGCGCGCTGCGTGCGCGCGGGAGCGGCGGCTGCGTGCTTGCGCGCGCGGCTTGCTGCGTGAACTGCCACATGTGGATGTGTTCCCTTTTGATTCCAAGCAACCCCCATCCTCCAAAACTAGATTTCAGATTTTTCTCAATTTTTGGTAATTTTAGTGATTAAAAACTAATATTTTTCTCAAAAAATCATTTTAATTAATTTTATCATTTTTAATCCAAACTAATGCCACGTGTCAAGTGTAAGACCAATCTAAGCCTTACATCTCAAGATAACCCACCCTTGTATGATTTTTCACAAACGTTATGTTTCCTCCTAGTAGAGCCCCAAAAGCTTAACGTACTCTTTGGGGGGGGGGGTTCCCCTGGGGGCGCCTTTGCTGAGATGCTCGGTTTCCAAATGGATTCCGTTTGATTCGATACCCATTATATACCATTGAAGGGTTCGGGTTTGGTGTTTAATGCACATTGGGCGTGATCCGACTCATTAGATCCAAAACGTTAGTGGTGACTACGGATCTAACCATTCGCTAGCAATATACATAATTTTAAGTAGAAGGGCCAACCCAATATAAAATAATTCAAAACATTGTCTCATTTGGCATACTTTTTACTGTTATAAGGCATAGAATTAGTGTTCAAAACTCCAAATATATATGTTAAAACTTAGTATATAAGGTCAAAATAAAGTGCCATGTAGTTGACAAAAGAATTCGAACACACATCTCCCAATAAGAGGAAACCACCATCAAACCATATGGCCTATTATATCAATTCGATTTGTTTAAGACGCGTAACAGATATAAGATAATAAGATAACAAATATAAGATAATAAGTCCTTCGCCCTACTTCTTTGATGAATTACGAATTAAAATGTTCCTATTCCAAATAGGCCATTACCATGTTCACTTGGTGAGTTTTCTGCTCAAACGTGTAAGTAATTGTAGGGAAATTATTGGAGAGAAGTTGGTAAGAAAACTGGTAAGAATCTTGTATGTTGTTGTGGGGCCCAGGCGTGCACTAGGTCGGTCGTGCGCGGGCGCGCGGCGGACTGCGGGCGCGTGAGCGCGGTGGGCTGCGGGCGCACGCGCGCGGCAGGCTGCGAGCGCGCGCGGCAGGTTGCGAGCGCGCGCGGCGGGCTGCGTGCGCGCGCGAGCGGCGGCTCGGTGCTTGCGCGCGCGGCTTGCTGCGTGAACTGCCACATGTGGGTGTGTTCCCTTTTGATTCCAAGCAACCCCCATCCTCCAAAACTAGTTTTCAGATTTTTCTCAATTTTTTGTAATTTTAGTGATTAAAAACTAATATTTTTCTCAAAAAATCATTTAAATTAATTTTATCATTTTTCAACCCTAACTAATGCCATGTGTCAAGTGTAAGACCCATCTAAGCCTTACATCTCAAGATAACCCACCCTTGTATGATTTTTCACAAAAGTTATGTTTCCTCCTAGTAGAGCCTCAAAAGCTTAACGTACTCTTTGGGGGGGGGGGGTTCCCCTGGGGGCGCCTTTGCTGAGATGCTCGGTTTCCGAATGGATTCCGTTTGATTCGATACCCATTATATACCATTGAGGGGTTCGGGTTTGGTGTTTAATGCACGTTGGGCGTGATTCGACTCATTAGATCCAAAACGTTAGTGGTGACTACGGATCTAACCATTCGCTTGCAATACACATAATTTTCAGTAAAAGGGCCAACCCAATATAAAATAATTCAAAACATTGTCTCATTTGGCATACTTTTTACTGTTATAAGGCATAGAATTAGTGTTCAAAACTCCAAATATATATGTTAAAACTTATTATATAAGGTGAAAATAAAGTGCCATGTAGTGGCCAAAAGGATTCGAACACACATCTCACAGTAAGAGGAAACCACCATCAAACCATATGGCCTATTATATCAATTCGTTTTGTTTAAGACGCGTAACAGATATAAGATAATAAGATAACAAGTATAAGATAATATGTCCTTCGCCCTACTTCTTTCTTGAATTACGAATTAAAATGTTCCTATTACAAATAGGCCATTACCATGTTCACTTGGTGAGTTTTCAGCTCAAACGTGTAAGTAATTGTAGGGAAATTATTGGAGAGAAGATGGTAAGAAAACTGGTAAGAATCTGGTATGTTGTTGTGGGGCCCAGGCGTGCACTGGGTCGGTCGTGCGCGGGCGCGGGTGTGCGTGCACGCGCGGCGGGCTGCGGGCCGCGGGCGCGTGCGCGCGGCGGGCTGCGGGCGTGCGCGCGCGGCAAGCTGCGAGCGCGCGCGGCGGGCTCCGTGCGCGCGGGAGTGGCGGCTGCGTGCTTGCGCGCGCGGCTTGCTGCGTGAACTGCCACATGTGGGTGTGTTCCCTTTTGATTCCAAGCAACCCCCATCCTCCAAAACTAGTTTTCAGATTTTTCTCAATTTTTGGTAAATTTAGTGATTAAAAACTAATGATTTTCTCAAAAAATAATTTTAATTAATTTTATCATTTTTCAATCCAAACTAATGCCACGTGTCAAGTGTAAGACCAATCTAAGCCTTACATCTCAAGATAACCCATCCTTGTATGATTTTTCACAAATGTTATGTTTCCTCCTAGTAGAGCCCCAAAAGCTTAACGTACTCTTTGGGGGGGGGGGGGTTCCCCTGGGGGCGCCTTTGCTGAGATGCTCGGTTTCTGAATGGATTCCGTTTGATTCGATACCCATTATATACCATTGAAGGGTTCGGGTTTGGTGTTTAATGCTCATTGGGCGTGATCCGACTCAATAGATCCAAAACGTTGGTGGTGACTACGGATCTAACCATTCGTTTGCAATATACATAATTTTAAGTAAAAGGGCCAACCCAATATAAAATAATTCAAAACATTGTCTCATTTGGCATACTTTTTACTGTTATAAGGCATAGAATTAGTGTTCAAAACTCCAAATATATATGTTAAAACTTATTCTATAAGGTGAAAATAAAGTGCCATGTAGTGGACAAAAGGATTCGAACACACATCTCACAATAAGAGGAAACCACCATCAAACCATATGGCCTATTATATCAATTCGTTTTGTTTAAGACGCGTAACAGATATAAGATAATAAGATAACAAATATAAGATAATAAGTCCTTCGCCCTACTTCTTTCATGAATTACGAATAAAAATGTTCCCATTCCAAATAGGCCCTTACCATGTTCACTTGGTGAGTTTTCAGCTCAAACGTGTAAGTAATTGTAGGGAAATTATTGGTGAGAAGATGGTAAAAAAATGCTAAGAATCTGGTATGTTGTTGTGGGGCCCAGGCGTGCACAGGGTCGGTCGTGCGCGGGCGCGCGGCGGGCTGCGGGCGCACACGCGCGGCGGGCTGCGTGCGCGCGCGAGCGGCGGCTGCGTGCTTGCGCGCGCGGCTTGCTGCGTGAACTGCCACATGTGGGTGTGTTCCCTTTTGATTCCAAGCAACCCCCATCCTCCAAAACTAGTTTTAAGATTTTTCTCTATTTTTTGTAATTTTAGTGATTAAAAACTAATATTTTTCTGAAAAAATCATTTAAATTAATTTTATCATTTTTCAATCCTAACTAATGCCATGTGTCAAGTGTAAGACCAATCTAAGCCTTACATCTCAAGATAACCCACCCTTGTATGATTTTTCACAAAAGTTATGTTTCCTCCTAGTAGAGCCCCAAAAGCTTAACGTACTCTTTGCGGGGGGGGGGGGTTCCCCTGGGGGCGCCTTTGCTGAGATGCTCGATTTCCGAATGGATTCCGTTTGATTCGATACCCATTATATACCATTGAAGGGTTCGGGTTTGGTGTTTAATGCACGTTGGGCGTGATCCGACTCATTAGATCCAAAACGTTAGTGGTGACTACGGATCTAACCATTCGCTTGCAATATACATAATTTTAAGTAAAAGGGCGAACCCAATATAAAATAATTCAAAACATTGTCTCATTTGGCAAACTTTTTACTGTTATAAGGCATAGAATTAGTGTTCAAAACTCCAAATATATATGTTAAAACTTATTATATAAGGTGAAAAAAAAGTGCCATGTAGTGGACAAAAGGATTCGAACACACATCTCACAATCAGAGGAAACCACCATCAAACCAAATGGCCTATTATATCAATTCGTTTTGTTTAAGACCCGTAACAGATATAAGATAATAAGATAACAAATATAAGATAATAAGTCCTTCGCCCTACTTCTTTGATGAATTACGAATTTAAATGTTCCCATTCCAAATAGGCCATTACCATGTTCACTTGGTGAGTTTTCAGCTCAAACGTGTAAGTAATTGTAGGGAAATTATTGGTGAGAAGATGGTAAAAAAACTGGTAAGAATCTGGTATGTTGTTGTGGGGCCCAGGCGTGCACAGGGTCGGTCGTGCGCGGGCGCGCGGCGGGCTGCGGGCGCACGCGCGCGGCGGGCTGCGAGCGCGCGTGGCGGGCTGCGTGCGCGCGCGAGCGGCGGCTGCGTGCTTGCGCGCGCGGCTTGCTGCGTGAACTGCCACATGTGGGTGTGTTCCCTTTTGATTCCAAGCAACCCCCATCCTCCAAAACTAGTTTTAAGATTTTTCTCTATTTTTTGTAATTTTAGTGATTAAAAACTAATATTTTTCTGAAAAAATCATTTAAATTAATTTTATCATTTTTCAATCCTAACTAATGCCATGTGTCAAGTGTAAGACCAATCTAAGCCTTACATCTCAAGATAACCCACCCTTGTATGATTTTTCACAAAAGTTATGTTTCCTCCTAGTAGAGCCCCAAAAGCTTAACGTACTCTTTGCGGGGGGGGGGGGGTTCCCCTGGGGGCGCCTTTGCTGAGATGCTCGATTTCCGAATGGATTCCGTTTGATTCGATACCCATTATATACCATTGAAGGGTTCGGGTTTGGTGTTTAATGCACGTTGGGCGTGATCCGACTCATTAGATCCAAAACGTTAGTGGTGACTACGGATCTAACCATTCGCTTGCAATATACATAATTTTAAGTAAAAGGGCCAACCCAATATAAAATAATTCAAAACATTGTCTCATTTGGCATACTTTTTACTGTTATAAGGCATAGAATTAGTGTTCAAAACTCCAAATATATATGTTAAAACTTATTATATAAGGTGAAAATAAAGTGCCACGTAGTGGCCAAAAGGATTCGAACACACATCTCACAGTAAGAGGAAACCACCATCAAACCATATGGCCTATTATATCAATTCGTTTTGTTTAAGACGCGTAACAGATATAAGATAATAAGATAACAAATATAAGATAATAAGTCCTTCGCCCTACTTCTTTCATGAATTACGAATAAAAATGTTCCCATTCCAAATAGGCCCTTACCATGTTCACTTGGTGAGTTTTCAGCTCAAACGTGTAAGTAATTGTAGGGAAATTATTGGTGAAAAGATGGTAAAAAAACTGGTAAGAATCTGGTATGTTGTTGAGGGGCCCAGGCGTGCACAGGGTCGGTCGTGCGCGGGCGCGCGGCGGGCTGCGGGCGCACGCGCGCGGCGGGCTGCGAGCGCGCGTGGCGGGCTGCGTGCGCGTGCGAGCGGCGGCTGCGTGCTTGCGCGCGCGCCTTGCTGCGTGAACTGCCACATGTGGGTGTGTTCCCTTTTGATTCCAAGCAACCCCCATCCTCCAAAACTAGTTTTCAGATTTTTCTCAATTTTTTGTAATTTTAGTGATTAAAAATTAATATTTTTCTCAAAAAATCATTTAAATTAATTTTATCATTTTTCAATCCTAACTAATGCCATGTGTCAAGTGTAAGACCAATCTAAGCCTTACATCTCAAGATAACCCACCCTTGTATGATTTTTCACAAAAGTTATGTTTCCTCCTAGTAGAGCCCCAAAAGCTTAACGTACTCTTTGGGGGGGGGGGGGTTCCCCTGGGGGCGCCTTTGCTGAGATGCTCGGTTTCCGAATGGATTCCGTTTGATTCGATACCCATTATATACCATTGAAGGGTTCGGGTTTGGTGTTTAATGCATGTTGGGCGTGATCCGACTCATTAGATCCAAAACGTTAGTGGTGACTACGGATCTAACCATTCGCTTGCAATATACATAATTTTAAGTAAAAGGGCCAACCCAAAATAAAATAATTCAAAACATTGTCTCATTTGGCATACTTTTTACTGTTATAAGTTATAGAATTAGTGTTCAAAACTCCAAATATATATGTCAAAACTTATTATATAAGGTGAAAATAAAGTGCCATGTAGTGGCCAAAAGGATTCGAACACACATCTCACAGTAAGAGGAAACCACCATCAAACCATATGGCCTATTATATCAATTCGTTTTGTTTAAGATGCGTAACAGATATAAGATAATAAGATAACAAGTATAAGATAATATGTCCTTCGCCCTACTTCTTTCATGAATTACGAATTAAAATGTTCCTATTCCAAATAGGCCATTACCATGTTCACTTGGTGAGTTTGCAGCTCAAACGTGTAAGTAATTGTTGGGAAATTATTGGAGAGAAGATGGTAAGAAAACTGGTAAGAATCTGGTATGTTGTTGTGGGGCCCAGGCGTGCACTGGGTCGGTCGTGCGCGGGCGCGGGTGTGCGCGCACGCGCGGCGGGCTGCGGGCCGCGGGCGCGTGCGCGCGGCGGGCTGCGGGCGTGCGCGCGCGGCAGGCTGCGAGCGCACGGGAGTGGCGGCTGCGTGCTTGCGCGCGCGGCTTGCTGCGTGAACTGCCACATGTGGGTGTGTTCCCTTTTGATTCCAAGCAACCCCCATCCTCCAAAACTAGTTTTTAGATTTTTCTCAATTTTTGGTAAATTTAGTGATTAAAAACTAATATTTTTCTCAAAAAATAATTTTAATTAATTTTATCAGTTTTCAATCCTAACTAATGCCACGTGTCAAGTGTAAGACCAATCTAAGCCTTACATCTCAAGATAACCCACCCTTGTATGATTTTTCAGAAATGTTATGTTTCCTCCTAGTAGAGCCCCAAAAGCTTAACGTACTCTTTGGGGGGGGGGGTTCCCCTGGGGGCGCCTTTGCTGAGATGCTCGGTTTCCGAATGGATTCCGTTTGATTCGATACCCATTATATACCATTGAAGGGTTCGGATTTGGTGTTTAATGCACGTTGGGCGTGATCCTACTCATTAGATCCAAAACGTTAGTGGTGACAACGGATCTAACCATTCGCTTGCAATATACATAATTTTAAGTAAAAGGGCCAACCCAATATAAAATAATTCAAAACATTGTCTCATTTGGCAAACTTTTTACTGTTATAAGGCATAGAATTAGTGTTCAAAACTCCAAATATATATGTTAAAACTTATTATATAAGGTGAAAATAAAGTGCCATGTAGTGGACAAAAGGATTCGAACACACATCTCACAATAAGAGGAAACCACCATCAAACCATATGGCCTATTGTATCAATTCGTTTTGTTTAAGACGCGTAACAGATATAAGATAATAAGATAACAAATATAAGATAATATGTCCTTCGCCCTACTTCTTTGATGAATTACGAATTGAAATGTTCCTATTCCAAATAGGCGATTACCATGTTCACTTGGTGAGTTTTCAGCTCAAACGTATAAGTAATTGTAGGGAAATTATTGGAGAGAAGTTGGTAAGAAAACTGGTAAGAATCTGGTATGTTGTTGTGGGGCCCAGGCGTGCACTGGGTCGGTCGTGCGCGGGCGCGGGTGTGCGCGCACGCGCGGCGGGCTGCGGGCGTGCGCGCGCGGCAGGCTGCGAGCGCGCGCGGCGGGCTCCGTGCGCACGGGAGTGGCGGCTGCGTGCTTGCGCGCGCGCCTTGCTGCGTGAACTGCCACATGTGGGTGTGTTCCCTTTTGATTCCAAGCAACCCCCATCCTCCAAAACTAGTTTTCAGATTTTTCTCAAATTTTGGTAATTTTAGTGATTAAAAACTAATATTTTTCTCAAAAAATCATTTTAATTAATTTTATCATTTTTCAATCCTAACTAATGCCACGTGTCAAGTGTAAGACCAATCTAAGCCTTACATCTCAAGATAACCCACCCTTGTATGATTTTTCAGAAATGTTATGTTTCCTCCTAGTAGAGCCCCAAAAGCTTAACGTACTCTTTGGGGGGGGGGGGTGGTTCCCCTGGGCGCGCCTTTGCTGAGATGCTCGGTTTCCGAATGGATTCCGTTTGATTCGATACCCATTATATACCATTGAAGTGTTCGGATTTGGTGTTTAATGCACGTTGGGCGTGATCCTACTCATTAGATCCAAAACGTTAGTGGTGACAACGGATCAAACCATTCGCTTGCAATATACATAATTTTAAGTAAAAGGGCCAACCCAATATAAAATAATTCAAAACATTGTCTCATTTGGCAAACTTTTTACTGTTATAAGGCATAGAATTAGTGTTCAAAACTCCAAATATATATGTTAAAACTTATTATATAAGGTGAAAATAAAGTGCCATGTAGTGGACAAAAGGATTCGAACACACATCTCACAATAAGAGGAAACCACCATCAAACCATATGGCCTATTGTATCAATTCGTTTTGTTTAAGACGCGTAACAGATAGAAGATAATAAGATAACAAATATAAGATAATAAGTCCTTCGCCCTACTTCTTTCATGAATTACGAATTAAAATGTTCCTATTCCAAATAGGCGATTACCATGTTCACTTGGTGAGTTTTCAGCTCAAACGTGTAAGTAATTGTAGGGAAATTATTGGAGAGAAGTTGGTAAGAAAACTGGTAAGAATCTGGTATGTTGTTGTGGGGCCCAGGCGTGCACTGGGTCGGTCGTGCGCGGGCGCGCGGCGGGCTGCGGGCGCACGTGCGCGGCAGGCTGCGAGCGCGCGTGGCGGGCTGCGTGCGCGCGCGAGCGGCGGCTGCGTGTTTGCGCGCGCAGCTTGCTGCGTGAACTGCCACATGTGGGTGTGTTCCCTTTTGATTCCAAGCAACCCCCATCCTCCAAAACTAGTTTTCAAATTTTTCACAATTTTTAGTAATTTTAGTGATTAAAAACTAATATTTTTCTCAAAAAATCATTTTAATTAATTTTATCATTTTTCAATCCTAACTAATGCCACGTGTCAAGTGTAAGACCAATCTAAGCCTTACATCTCAACATAACCCACCCTTGTATGATTTTTCACAAAAGTTATGTTTCCTCCTAGTAGAGCCCCAAAAGCTTAACGTACACTTTGGGGGGGGGGGGGTTCCCCTGGGGGCGCCTTTGCTGAGATGCTCGGTTTCCGAATGGATTCCGTTTGATTCGATACCCATTATATACCATTGAAGGGTTCGGGTTTGTTGTTTAATGCACATTGGGCGTGATCCGACTCATTAGATCCAAAACGTTAGTGGTGACTACGGATCTAACCATTCGCTTGCAATATACATAATTTTTAGTAAAAGGGCCAACCCAAAATAAAATAATTCAAAACATTGTCTCATTTGGCATACTTTTTACTGTTATAAGTTATAGAATTAGTGTTCAAAACTCCAAATATATATGTCAAAACTTATTATATAAGGTGAAAATAAAGTGCCATGTAGTGGCCAAAAGGATTCGAACACACATCTCACACTAAGAGGAAACCACCATCAAACCACATGGCCTATTATATCAATTCGTTTTGTTTAAGATGCGTAACAGATATAAGATAATAAGATAACAAGTATAAGATAATATGTCCTTCGCCCTACTTCTTTCATGAATTACGAATTAAAATGTTCCTATTCCAAATAGGCCATTACCATGTTCACTTGGTGAGTTTTCAGCTCAAACGCGTAAGTAATTGTAGGGAAATTATTGGAGAGAAGATGGTAAGAAAACTGGTAAGAATCTGGTATGTTGTTGTGGGGCCCAGGCGTGCACTGGGTCGGTCGTGCGCGGGCGCGGGTGTGCGCGCACGCGCGGCGGGCTGCGGGCCGCGGGCGCGTGCGCGCGGCGGGCTGCGGGCGTGCGCGCGCGGCAGGCTGCGAGCGCGCGCGGCGCGCTCCGTGCGCGCGTGAGCGGCGGCTGCGTGCTTGCGCGCACGGCTTGCTGCGTGAACTGCCACATGTGGCTGTGTTCCCTTTTGATTCCAAGCAACCCCCATCCTCCAAAACTAGTTTTCCGATTTTTCTCAATTTTTGGTAAATTTAGTGATTAAAAACTAATATTTTTCTCAAAAAATAATTTTAATTAATTTTATCATTTTTCAATCCTAACTAATGCCACGTGTCAAGTGTAAGACCAATCTAAGCCTTACATCTCAAGATAACCCACCCTTGTATGATTTTTCAGAAATGTTATGTTTCCTCCTAGTAGAGCCCCAAAAGCATAACGTACTCTTTGGGGGGGGGGGGTTCCACTGGGGGCGCCTTTGCTGAGATGCTCGGTTTCCGAATGGATTCCGTTTGATTCGATACCCATTATATACCATTGAAGTGTTCGGATTTGGTGTTTAATGCACGTTGGGCGTGATCCTACTCATTAGATCCAAAACGTTAGTGGTGACAACGGATCAAACCATTCGCTTGCAATATACATAATTTTAAGTAAAAGGGCCAACCCAATATAAAATAATTCAAAACATTGTCTCATTTGGCAAACTTTTTACTGTTATAAGGCATAGAATTAGTGTTCAAAACTCCAAATATATATGTTAAAACTTATTATATAAGGTGAAAATAAAGTGCCTTGTAGTGGACAAAAGGATTCGAACACACATCTCACAATAAGAGGAAACCACCATCAAACCATATGGCCTATTGTATCAATTCGTTTTGTTTAAGACGCGTAACAGATAGAAGATAATAAGATAACAAATATAAGATAATAAGTCCTTCGCCCTACTTCTTTGATGAATTACGAATTGAAATGTTCCTATTCCAAATAGGCGATTACCATGTTCACTTGGTGAGTTTTCAGCTCAAACGTGTAAGTAATTGTAGGGAAATTATTGGAGAGAAGTTGGTAAGAAAACTGGTAAGAATCTGGTATGTTGTTGTGGGGCCCAGGCGTGCACTGGGTCGGTCGTGCGCGGGCGCGCGGCGGGCTGCGGGCGCGTGCGCGCGGCGGGCTGCGGGCGCACGTGCGCGGCAGGCTGCGAGCGCGCGTGGCGGGCTGCGTGCGCGCGCGAGCGGCGGCTGCGTGTTTGCGCGCGCAGCTTGCTGCGTGAACTGCCACATGTGGGTGTGTTCCCTTTTGATTCCAAGCAACCCCCATCCTCCAAAACTAGTTTTCAAATTTTTCACAATTTTTAGTAATTTTAGTGATTAAAAACTAATATTTTTCTCAAAAAATCATTTTAATTAATTTTATCATTTTTCAATCCTAACTAATGCCACGTGTCAAGTGTAAGACCAATCTAAGCCTTACATCTCAACATAACCCACCCTTGTATGATTTTTCACAAAAGTTATGTTTCCTCCTAGTAGAGCCCCAAAAGCTTAACGTACACTTTGGGGGGGGGGGGTTCCCCTGGGGGCGCCTTTGCTGAGATGCTCGGTTTCCGAATGGATTCCGTTTGATTCGATACCCATTATATACCATTGAAGGGTTCGGGTTTGTTGTTTAATGCACATTGGGCGTGATCCGACTCATTAGATCCAAAACGTTAGTGGTGACTACGGATCTAACCATTCGCTTGCAATATACATAATTTTTAGTAAAAGGGCCAACCCAAAATAAAATAATTCAAAACATTGTCTCATTTGGCATACTTTTTACTGTTATAAGTTATAGAATTAGTGTTCAAAACTCCAAATATATATGTCAAAACTTATTATATAAGGTGAAAATAAAGTGCCATGTAGTGGCCAAAAGGATTCGAACACACATCTCACACTAAGAGGAAACCACCATCAAACCACATGGCCTATTATATCAATTCGTTTTGTTTAAGATGCGTAACAGATATAAGATAATAAGATAACAAGTATAAGATAATATGTCCTTCGCCCTACTTCTTTCATGAATTACGAATTAAAATGTTCCTATTCCAAATAGGCCATTACCATGTTCACTTGGTGAGTTTTCAGCTCAAACGCGTAAGTAATTGTAGGGAAATTATTGGAGAGAAGATGGTAAGAAAACTGGTAAGAATCTGGTATGTTGTTGTGGGGCCCAGGCGTGCACTGGGTCGGTCGTGCGCGGGCGCGGGTGTGCGCGCACGCGCGGCGGGCTGCGGGCCGCGGGCGCGTGCGCGCGGCGGGCTGCGGGCGTGCGCGCGCGGCAGGCTGCGAGCGCGCGCGGCGCGCTCCGTGCGCGCGTGAGCGGCGGCTGCGTGCTTGCGCGCACGGCTTGCTGCGTGAACTGCCACATGTGGCTGTGTTCCCTTTTGATTCCAAGCAACCCCCATCCTCCAAAACTAGTTTTCCGATTTTTCTCAATTTTTGGTAAATTTAGTGATTAAAAACTAATATTTTTCTCAAAAAATAATTTTAATTAATTTTATCATTTTTCAATCCTAACTAATGCCACGTGTCAAGTGTAAGACCAATCTAAGCCTTACATCTCAAGATAACCAACCCTTGTATGATTTTTCAGAAATGTTATGTTTCCTCCTAGTAGAGCCCCAAAAGCATAACGTACTCTTTGGGGGGGGGGGGTTCCACTGGGGGCGCCTTTGCTGAGATGCTCGGTTTCCGAATGGATTCCGTTTGATTCGATACCCATTATATACCATTGAAGTGTTCGGATTTGGTGTTTAATGCACGTTGGGCGTGATCCTACTCATTAGATCCAAAACGTTAGTGGTGACAACGGATCAAACCATTCGCTTGCAATATACATAATTTTAAGTAAAAGGGCCAACCCAATATAAAATAATTCAAAACATTGTCTCATTTGGCAAACTTTTTACTGTTATAAGGCATAGAATTAGTGTTCAAAACTCCAAATATATATGTTAAAACTTATTATATAAGGTGAAAATAAAGTGCCTTGTAGTGGACAAAAGGATTCGAACACACATCTCACAATAAGAGGAAACCACCATCAAACCATATGGCCTATTGTATCAATTCGTTTTGTTTAAGACGCGTAACAGATAGAAGATAATAAGATAACAAATATAAGATAATAAGTCCTTCGCCCTACTTCTTTGATGAATTACGAATTGAAATGTTCCTATTCCAAATAGGCGATTACCATGTTCACTTGGTGAGTTTTCAGCTCAAACGTGTAAGTAATTGTAGGGAAATTATTGGAGAGAAGTTGGTAAGAAAACTGGTAAGAATCTGGTATGTTGTTGTGGGGCCCAGGCGTGCACTGGGTCGGTCGTGCGCGGGCGCGCGGCGGGCTGCGGGCGCACGTGCGCGGCAGGCTGCGAGCGCGCGTGGCGGGCTGCGTGCGCGCGCGAGCGGCGGCTGCGTGTTTGCGCGCGCAGCTTGCTGCGTGAACTGCCACATGTGGGTGTGTTCCCTTTTGATTCCAAGCAACCCCCATCCTCCAAAACTAGTTTTCAAATTTTTCACAATTTTTAGTAATTTTAGTGATTAAAAACTAATATTTTTCTCAAAAAATCATTTTAATTAATTTTATCATTTTTCAATCCTAACTAATGCCACGTGTCAAGTGTAAGACCAATCTAAGCCTTACATCTCAACATAACCCACCCTTGTATGATTTTTCACAAAAGTTATGTTTCCTCCTAGTAGAGCCCCAAAAGCTTAACGTACACTTTGGGGGGGGGGGTTCCCCTGGGGGCGCCTTTGCTGAGATGCTCCGTTTCCGAATGGATTCCGTTTGATTCGATACCCATTATATACCATTGAAGGGTTTGGGTTTGTTGTTTAATGCACATTGGGCGTGATCCGACTCATTAGATCCAAAACGTTAGTGGTGACTACGGATCTAACCATTCGCTTTCCATATACATAATTTTTAGTAAAAGGGCCAACCCAAAATAAAATAATTCAAAACATTCTCTCATTTGGCATACTTTTTACTGTTATAAGTTATAGAATTAGTGTTCAAAACTCCAAATATATATGTCAAAACTTATTATATAACGTGAAAATAAAGTGCCATGTAGTGGCCAAAAGGATTCGAACACACATCTCACAGTAAGAGGAAACCACCATCAAACCACATGGCCTATTATATCAATTCGTTTTGTTTAAGATGCGTAACAGATATAAGATAATAAGATAACAAGTATAAGATAATATGTCCTTCGCCCTACTTCTTTCATGAATTACGAATTAAAATGTTCCTATTCCAAATAGGCCATTACCATGTTCACTTGGTGAGTTTTTAGCTCAAACGCGTAAGTAATTGTAGGGAAATTATTGGAGAGAAGATGGTAAGAAAACTGGTAAGAATTTGGTATGTCGTTGTGGGGCCCAGGCGTGCACTGGGTCGGTCGTGCGCGGGCGCGCGGCGGGCTGCGGGCGCGTGCGCGCGGCGTGCTGCGGGCGCACGCGCGCGGCGTGCTGCGGGCGCACGCGCGCAGCAGGCTGCGGGCGCACGCGCGCAGCAGGCTGCGTGCGTGCGTGGCGGGCTGCGTGCGCGCGCGAGCGGCGGCTGCCTGCTTGCGCGCGCGGCTTGCTGCGTGAACTGCCACATGTGGGTGTGTTCCCTTTTGATTCCAAGCAACCCCCATCCTCCAAAACTAGTTTTCAGATTTTTCTCAATTTTTAGTAATTTTAGTGATTAAAAACTAATATTTTTCTCAAAAAATCATTTTAATTAATTATATCATTTTTCAATCCTAACTAATGCCACGTGTCAAGTGTAAGACCAATCTAAGCCTTACATCTCAAGATAACCCACCCTTGTATGATTTTTCACCAAAGTTATGTTTCCTCCTAGTAGAGCCCCAAAAGCTTAACGTACTCTTTGGGGGGGGGGGGGGGTTCCCCTGGGGGCGCCTTTGCTGAGATGCTCGGTTTTCGAATGGATTCCGTTTGATTCGATACCCATTATATACCATTGAAGGGTTCGGGTTTGGGGTTTAATGCACGTTGGGCGTGATCCGACTCATTAGATCCAAAACGTTAGTGGTGACTACGGATCTAACCATTCGCTTGCAATATACATAATTTTAAGTAAAAGGGCGAACCCAATATAAAATAATTCAAAACATTGTCTCATTTGGCAAACTTTTTACTGTTATAAGGCATAGAATTAGTGTTCAAAACTCCAAATATATATGTTAAAACTTATTATATAAGGTGAAAATAAAGTGCCATGTAGTGGACAAAAGGATTCGAACACACATCTCACAATAAGAGGAAACCACCATCAAACAAAATGGCCTATTATATCAATTCGTTTTGTTTAAGACACGTAACAGATATATGATAATAAGATAACAAATATAAGATAATAAGTCCTTCGCCCTACTTCTTTGATGAATTACGAATTGAAATGTTCCCATTCCAAATAGGCCATTACCATGTTCACTTGGTGAGTTTTCAGCTCAAACGTGTAAGTAATTGTAGGGAAATTATTGGTGAGAAGATGGTAAAAAAACTGGTAAGAATCTGGTATGTTGTTGTGGGGCCCAGGCGTGCACAGTGTCGGTCATGCGAGGGCGCGCGGCGGGCTGCGGGCGCACGCGCGCGGCGGGCTGCGAGCGCGCGTGGCGGGCTGCGTGCGCGCGCGAGCGGCGGCTGCGTGCTTTGCGCGCGCGCCTTGCTGCGTGAACTGCCACATGTGGGTGTGTTCCCTTTTGATTCCAAGCAACCCCCATCCTCCAAAACTAGTTTTCAGATTTTTCTCAATTTTTTGTAATTTTAGTGATTAAAAACTAATATTTTTCTCAAAAAATCATTTAAATTAATTTTATCATTTTTCAATCCTAACTAATGCCATGTGTCAAGTGTAAGACCAATCTAAGCCTTACATCTCAAGATAACCCACCCTTGTATGAATTTTCACAAAAGTTATGTTTCCTCCTAGTAGAGCCCCAAAAGATTAACGTACTCTTTGGGGGGGGGGTTCCCCTGGGGGCGCCTTTGCTTGGATGCTCGGTTTCCGAATGGATTCCGTTTGATTCGCTACCCATTATATACCATTGAAGGGTTCGGGTTTGGTGTTTAATGCACGTTGGGCGTGATCCGACTCATTAGATCCAAAACGTTAGTGGTGACTACGGATCTAACCATTCGCTTGCAATATACATAATTTTAAGTAAAAGGGCCAACCCAATATAAAATAATTCAAAACATTGTCTCATTTGGCATACTTTTTACTGTTATAAGGCATAGAATTAGTGTTCAAAACTCCAAATATATGTGTTAAAACTTATTATATAAGGTGAAAATAAAGTGCCATGTAGTGGCCAAAAGGATTCGAACACACATCTCACAGTAAGAGGAAACCACCATCAAACCATATGGCCTATTATATCAATTCGTTTTGTTTAAAACGTGTAACAGATATAAGATAATAAGATAACAAATATAAGATAATAAGTCCTTCGCCCTACTTCTTTCATGAATTACGAATTAAAATGTTCCTATTCGAAATAGGCCATTACCATTTTCACTTGGTGAGTTTTCAGCTCAAACGTGTATGTAATTGTAGGGAAATTATTGGAGAGAAGATGGTAAGAAAACTGGTAAGAATCTGGTATGTTGTTGTGGGGCCTAGGCGTGCACTGGGTCGGTCGTGCGCGGGTGCGGGCGTGCGCGCGCGCGGCGGGCTGCGGTCGCGCGTGCGCGGCAGGCAGCGAGCGCGCGCGGCGGGCTGCATGCGCGCGCGAGCGGCGGTTGTGTGCTTGCGCGCGCGGCTTGCTGCGTGAACTGCCACATGTGGGTGTGTTCCCTTTTGATTCCAAGCAACCCCCCTCCTCCAAAACTAGTTTTCAGATTTTTCTCAATTTTTGGTAATTTTAGTGATTAAAAACTAATATTTTTCTCAAAAAATCATTTTAATTAATTTTATCATTTTTCAATCCTAACTAATGCCACGTGTCAAGTGTAAGACCAATCTAGGCCTTACATCTCATGAAAACCCACCCTTGTATGATTTTTCACAAAAGTGATGTTTCCTCCTAGTAGAGCCCCAAAAGCTTAACGTACTCTTTGGGGGGGGGAGGGTTCCCCTGGGGGCGCCTTTGCTGAGATGGTCGGTTTCCGAATAGATTCCGTTTGATTCGATACCCATTATATACCATTGAAGGGTTCGGGTTTGGTGTTTAATGCACATTGGGCGTGATCCGACTCATTAGATCCAAAACGTTAGTGGTGACTACGGATCTAACCATTCGCTTGCAATATACATAATTTTAAGTAAAAGGGCCAACCCAATATAAAATAATTCAAAACATTGTCTCATTTGGCATACTTTTTACTGTTATAAGGCATAGAATTAGTGTTCAAAACTCCAAATATATATGTTAAAACTTATTATATAAGGTGAAAATAAAGTGCCACGTAGTGGACAAAAGGATTCGAACACACATCTCAAAATAAGAGGAAACCACCATCAAACCATATGGCCTATTATATCAATTCATTTTGTTTAAGACGCGTAACAGATATAAGATAATAAGATAACAAATATAAGATAATAAGTCCTTCGCCCTACTTCTTTCATGAATTACGAATTAAAATGTTCCTATTCAAAATAAGCCATTACCATGTTCACTTGGTGAATTTTCAGCACAAACGTGTAAGTAATGGAAGGGAAATTATTGGAGAGAAGATGGTTAGAAAACTGGTAAGAATCTGGTATGTTGTTGTGGGGCCCAGGCGTGCACTGGGTCGGTCGTGCGCGGGCGCGGGCGTGCGCGCGCGCGCGGCGGGCTGCGGGCTGCGGGCGCTTGCGCGCGGCGGGCTGCGGTAGCGTGCGCGCGGCGGGCGGCGGGCGCGCGCGCGCGGCAGGCTGCGAGCGCGCGCGGCGGGCTGCGTGCGCGCGCGATGGCGGCTGCGTGCTTGCGCGCGCGGCTGGCTGCGTGAACTGCCACAGGTGGGTGTGTTCCCTTTTGATTCCAAGCAACCCCCATCCTCCAAAGCTAGTTTTCAGATTTTTCTCAATTTTTTGTAATTTTAGTGATTAAAAACTAATATTTTTCTCAAAAAATCATTTAAATTAATTTTATCATTTTTCAATCCTAACAAATGCCACCTGTCAAGTGTAAGACCAATCTAAGCCTTACTTCTCAAGATAACCCACCCTTGTATGATTTTTCACAAAAGTTATGTTTCCTCCTAGTAGAGCCCCAAAAGCTTAACGTACTCTTTGGGGGGGGGGGGGGTTCTCCTAGGGGTGCCTTTGCTGAGATGCTCGGTTTCCGGATGGATTCCGTTTGATTCGATACCCATTATATACCATTGAAGGGTTCGGGTTTGGTGTTTAATGCACATTGGGCGTGATCCGACTCATTAGATCCAAAACGTTAGTGGTGACTACGGATCTAACCATTCGCTAGCAATATACATAATTTTAAGTAAAAGGGCCAACCCAATATAAAAGAATTCAAAACATTGTCTCATTTGGCATACTTTTTACTATTATAAGGCATAGAATTAGTGTTCAAAACTCCAAATATATATGTTAAAACTTATTATATAAGGTGAAAATAAAGTGCCATGTAGTGGCCAAAAGGATTCGAACACACATCTCACAGTAAGAGGAAACCACCATCAAACCATATGGCCTATTATATCAATTCATTTTGTTTAAGACGCGTAACAGATATAAGATAATAAGATAACAAATATAAGATAATAAGTCTTTCGCCCTACTTCTTTCATGAATTACGAATTAAAATGTTCCTATTCCAAATAGGCCATTACCATGTTCACTTGGTGAGTTTTCAGCTCAAACGTGTAAGTAATTGTAGGGAAATTATTGGAGAGAAGATGGTAAGAAAATTGGTAAGAATCTGGTATGTTGTTGTGGGGCCCAGGCGTGCACTGGGTCGGTCGTGCGCGGGCGCGGGCGGCGGGCGCGTGCGTGCGGCGGGCTGCGGGCGCGCGCTTGCGGCAGGCTGCGAGCGCGCGCGGCGGGCTGCGTGCGCGCGGGAGCGGCGGCTGCGTGCTTGCGCGCGCGGGTTGCTGCGTGAACTGCCACATGTGGGTGTGTTCCCTTTTGATTCCAAGCAACCCCCATCCTCCAAAACTAGTTTTCAGATTTTTCTCAATTTTTAGTAATTTTAGTGATTAAAAACTAATATTTTTCTCAAAAAATCATTTTAATTAATTTTATCATTTTTCAATCCAAATTAATGCCACGTGTCAAGTGTAAGACCAATCTAAGCCTTACATCTCAAGATAACCCACCCTTGTATGATTTTTCACAAAACTTATGTTTCCTCCTAGTAGAGCCCCAAAAGCTTAACGTACTCTTTGGGGGGGGGGGGTTCCCCTGGGGGCGCCTTTGCTGAGATGCTCGGTTTCCGAATGGATTCCGTTTGATTCGATACCCATTATATACCATTGAAGGGTTCGGGTTTGGTGTTTAATGCACGTTGGGCGTGATCCGACTCATTAGATCCGAAACGTTAGTGGTGACTACGGATCTAACCATTCGCTTGCAATTTACATAATTTTAAGTAAAAGGGCCAACCCAATATAAAATAATTGAAAACATTGTCTCATTTGGCATACTTTTTACTGTTATAAGGCATAGAATTAGTGTTCAAAACTCCAAATATATATGTTAAAACTTATTATATAAGGTGAAAATAAAGTGCCATGTAGTGGCCAAAAGGATTCGAACACACATCTCACAATAAGAGGAAACCACCATCAAACCATATGGCCTATTATATCAATTCGTTTTGTTTAAGACGCGTAACAGATATAAGATAATAAGATAACAAATATAAGATAATAAGTCCTTCGCCCTACTTCTTTCATGAATTACGAATTAAAATGTTCCTATTCCAAATAGGCCATTACCATGTTCACTTGGTGAGTTTTCAGCTCAAACGTGTAAGTAATTGTAGGGAAATTATTGGAGAGAAGATGGTAAGAAAACTGGTAAGAATCTGGTATGTTGTTTTGGGGCCCAGGCGTGCACTGGGTCGGTCGTGCGCGGGCGCGGACATGCGCGCACGCGCGGCGTTCTGCGGGCTGCGGGCGCGCGCGCGCGGCATGATGCGAGCGCGAGCTGCGGCTGCATGCTTGCGCGCGCGGCTTGCTGCGTGAACTGCCACTTGTGGGTGTGTTCCCTTTTGATTCCAAGCAACCCCCATACTCCAAAACTAGTTTTCAGATTTTTCTCAATTTTTGGTAATTTTAGTGATTAAAAACTAATATTTTTCTCAAAAAATCATTTAATTAATTTTATCATTTCTCAATCCTAACTATTGCCATGTGTCTAGTGTAAGACCAATCTAAGCCTTACATCTCAAGATAACCCACCCTTGTATGAATTTTCACAAAAGTTATGTTTCCTCCTAGTAGAGCCCCAAAAGATTAACGTACTCTTTGGGGGGGGGGGGGGGGGTTCCCCTGGGGGCGCCTTTGCTGAGATGCTCGGTTTCCGAATGGATTCCGTTTGATTCGATTCCCATTATATACCATTGAAGGGTACGGGTTTGGTGTTTAATGCACGTTGGGCGTGATCCGACTCATTAGATCCAAAACGTTAGTGGTGACTACGGATCTAACCATTCGCATGCAATATACATAATTTTAAGTAAAAGGGCCAACCCAATATAAAATAATTCAAAACATTGTCTCATTTGGCATACTTTTTACTGTTATAAGGCATAGAATTAGTGTTCAAAACTCCAAATATATATGTTAAAACTTATTATATAAGGTGAAAATAAAGTGCCATGTAGTGGCCAAAAGGATTCGAACACACATCTCACAGTAAGAGGAAACCACCATCAAACCATATGGCCTATTATATCAATTCGTTTTGTTTAAGACGTGTAACAGATATAAGATAATAAGATAACAAATATAAGATAATAAGACCTTCGCCCTACTTCTTTCATGACTTACGAATTAAAATGTTCCTATTCCAAATAGGCTATTACCATGTTCACTTTGTGAGTTTTCAGCTCAAACGTGTAAGTAATTGTAGGGAAATTGTTGGAGAGAAGATGGTAAGAATCTGGTATGTTGTTGTGGGGCCCAGGCGTGCACTGGGTCGGTCGTGCGCGGGCGCGGACGTGCGCGCACGCGCGGCGTTCTGCGGGCGCTAGCGCGTGAAGGGCTGCGGACGCGTGCGCGCTGCGGGCGCGTGCGCGCGGCAGGATGCGAGCGCGAGCGGCGGCTGCGTGCTTGCGCGCGCGGCTGGCTGCGTGAACTGCCACATGTGGGTGTGTTCCCTTTTGATTCCAAGCAACCCCCATCGTCCAAAACTAGTTTTCAGATTTTTCTCAATTTTTTGTAATTTTAGTGATTAAAAACTTATATTTTTCTCAAAAAATCATTTAAATTAATTTTATCATTTTTCACTCCTAACTAATGCCAGCTGTCAAGTGTAAGACCAATCTACGCCTTACTTCTCAAGATAACCCACCCTTGTATGATTTTTCACAAAAGTTAGGTTTCCTCCTAGTAGAGCCCCAAAAGCTTAACATACTCTTTGGGGGGGGGGCGGTTCCCCTGGGGGCGCCTTTGCTGAGATGCTCGGTTTCCGAATGGATTCCGTTTGATTCGATACCCATTATATACCATTGAAGGGTTCGGGTTTGGTGTTTAATGCACGTTGGGCGTGATCCAAAATGTTAGTGGTGATTACGGATCTAACCATTCGCTTGCAATATACATAATTTTAAGTAAAAGGGCCAACCCAAAATAAAATAATTCAAAACATTGTCTCATTTGGCATACTTTTTACTGTTATAAGGCATAGAATTAGTGTTCAAAACTCCAAATATATGTGTTAAAACTTATTATATAAGGTGAAAATAAAGTGCCATGTAGTGGCCAAAAGGATTCGAACACACATCTCACAGTAAGAGGAAACCACCATCAAACCATATGGCCTATTATATCAATTCATTTTGTTTAAGACGCGTAACAGATATAAGATAATAAGATAACAAATATAAGATAATAAGTCCTTCGCCCTACTTCTTTCATGAATTACGAATTAAAATGTTCCTATTCCAAATAGGCCATTACCATGTTCACTTGGTGAGTTTTTAGCTCAAACGTGTAAGTAATTGTAGGGAAATTATTGGAGAGAAGATGGTAAGAAAACTGGTAAGAATCTGGTATGTTGTTGTGGGGCTCAGGCGTGCACTGGGTCGGTCGTGTGCGGGCGCGGGTGGCGGGCGCGTGCGTGCGGCGGGCTGCGGGCGCGCGCTTGCGGCAGGCGGCGAGCGCGCGCGGCGGGGTGCGTTCGCGCGGGAGCGGCGGCTGCGTGCTTCCGCGCGCGGCTTGCTGCGTGAACTGCCACATGTGGGTGTGTTCCCTTTTGATTCCAAGCAACCCCCATCCTCCAAAACTAGTTTTCAGATTTTTCTCAATTTTTAGTAATTTTAGTGATTAAAAACTAATATTTTTCTCAAAAAATCATTTTAATTAATTTTATCATTTTTAAATCCTAACTAATGCCACGTGTCAAGTGTAAGACCAATCTAAGCCTTACATCTCAAGATAACCCACCCTTGTATGATTTTTCACAAAAGTTATGTTTCCTCCTAGTAGAGCCCCAAAAGCCTAACGTACTCTTTGGGGGGGGGTTCCCCTGGGGGCGCCTTTGCTGAGATGCTCGGTTTCCGAATGGATTCCGTTTGATTCGATACCCATTATATACCATTGAAGGGTTCGGGTTTGGTGTTTAATGCACGTTGGGCGTGATCCGACTCATTAGATCCAAAACGTTAGTGGTGACTACGGATCTAACCATTCGCTTGCAATATACATAATTTTAAGTAAAAGGGCCAACCCAATATAAAATAATTCAAAACATTGTCTCATTTGGCATACTTTTTACTGTTATAAGGCATAGAATTAGTGTTCAAAACTCCAAATATATATGTTAAAACTTATTATATAAGGTGAAAATAAAGTGCCACGTAGTGGACAAAAGGATTCGAACACACATCTCACAATAAGAGGAAACCACCATCAAACCATATGGCCTATTATATCAATTCATTTTGTTTAAGACGCGTAACAGATATAGGATAATAAGATAACAAATTTAAGATAATAAGTCCTTCGCCCTACTTCTTTCATGAATTACGAATTAAAATGTTCCTATTCCAAATAAGCCATTACCATGTTCACTTGGTGAATTTTCAGCTCAAACGTGTAAGTAATTGTAGGGAAATTATTGGAGAGAAGATGGTTAGAAAACTGGTAAGAATCTGGTATGTTGTTGTGGGGCCCAGGCGTGCACTGGGTCGGTCGTGCGCGGTCGCGGGCGTGCGCGCGCGCGCGGCGGGCTGCGGGCTGCGGGCGCTTGCGCGCGGCGGGCTGCGGGCCGCGGGCGCTTGCGCGCGGCGGGCTGCGGTAGCGTGCGCGCGGCGGGCGGCGGGCGCGCGCGCGCGGCAGGCTGCGAGCGCGCGTGGCGGGCTGCGGGCGCGCGCGAGCGGCGGCTGCGTGCTTGCGCGCGCGGCTGGCTGCGTGAACTGCCACATGTGGGTGTGTTCCCTTTTGATTCCAAGCAACCCCCATCCTCCAAAACTAGTTTTCAGATTTTTCTCAATTTTTTATAATTATAGTGATTAAAAACTAATATTTTTTCTCAAAAAATCATTTTAATTAATTTTATCATTTTTCAATCCTAACTAATGCCACGTGTCAAGTGTAAGACCAATCTAAGCCTTACATCTCAACATAACCCACCCTTGTATGATTTTTCACAAAAGTTATGTTTCCTCCAAGTAGAGCCCCAAAAGCTTAACGTACACTTTGGGGGGGGGGGTTCCCCTGGGGGCGCCTTTGCTGAGATGCTCGGTTTCCGAATGGATTCTGTTTGATTCGATACCCATTATATACCATTGAAGGGTTTGGGTTTGTTGTTTAATGCACATTGGGCGTGATCCGACTCATTAGATCCAAAACGTTAGTGGTGACTACGGATCTAACCATTCGCTTTCCATATACATAATTTTTAGTAAAAGGGCCAACCCAAAATAAAATAATTCAAAACATTCTCTCATTTGGCATACTTTTTACTGTTATAAGTTATAGAATTAGTGTTCAAAACTCCAAATATATATGTCAAAACTTATTATATAACGTGAAAATAAAGTGCCATGTAGTGGCCAAAAGGATTCGAACACACATCTCACAGTAAGAGGAAACCACCATCAAACCACATGGCCTATTATATCAATTCGTTTTGTTTAAGATGCGTAACAGATATAAGATAATAAGATAACAAGTATAAGATAATATGTCCTTCGCCCTACTTCTTTCATGAATTACGAATTAAAATGTTCCTATTCCAAATAGGCCATTACCATGTTCACTTGGTGAGTTTTTAGCTCAAACGCGTAAGTAATTGTAGGGAAATTATTGGAGAGAAGATGGTAAGAAAACTGGTAAGAATTTGGTATGTCGTTGTGGGGCCCAGGCGTGCACTGGGTCGGTCGTGCGCGGGCGCGCGGCGGGCTGCGGGCGCGTGCACGCGGCGTGCTGCGGGCGCACGCGCGCAGCAGGCTGCGGGCGCACGCGCGCAGCAGGCTGCGAGCGTGCGTGGCGGGCTGCGTGCGCGCGCGAGCGGCGGCTGCCTGCTTGCGCGCGCGGCTTGCTGCGTGAACTGCCACATGTGGGTGTGTTCCCTTTTGATTCCAAGCAACCCCCATCCTCCAAAACTAGTTTTCAGATTTTTCTCAATTTTTAGTAATTTTAGTGATTAAAAACTAATATTTTTCTCAAAAAATCATTTTAATTAATTATATCATTTTTCAATCCTAACTAATGCCACGTGTCAAGTGTAAGACCAATCTAAGCCTTACATCTCAAGATAACCCACCCTTGTATGATTTTTCACCAAAGTTATGTTTCCTCCTAGTAGAGCCCCAAAAGCTTAACGTACTCTTTGGGGGGGGGGGGGGGGGTTCCCCTGGGGGCGCCTTTGCTAAGATGCTCGGTTTTCGAATGGATTCCGTTTGATTCGATACCCATTATATACCATTGAAGGGTTCGGGTTTGGTGTTTAATGCACGTTGGGCGTGATCCGACTCATTAGATCCAAAACGTTAGTGGTGACTACGGATCTAACCATTCGCTTGCAATATACATAATTTTAAGTAAAAGGGCGAACCCAATATAAAATAATTCAAAACATTGTCTCATTTGGCAAACTTTTTACTGTTATAAGGCATAGAATTAGTGTTCAAAACTCCAAATATATATGTTAAAACTTATTATATAAGGTGAAAATAAAGTGCCATGTAGTGGACAAAAGGATTCGAACACACATCTCACAATAAGAGGAAACCACCATCAAACAAAATGGCCTATTATATCAATTCGTTTTGTTTAAGACACGTAACAGATATATGATAATAAGATAACAAATATAAGATAATAAGTCCTTCGCCCTACTTCTTTGATGAATTACGAATTGAAATGTTCCCATTCCAAATAGGCCATTACCATGTTCACTTGGTGAGTTTTCAGCTCAAACGTGTAAGTAATTGTAGGGAAATTATTGGTGAGAAGATGGTAAAAAAACTGGTAAGAATCTGGTATGTTGTTGTGGGGCCCAGGCGTGCACAGTGTCGGTCGTGCGCGGGCGCGCGGCGGGCTGCGGGCGCACGCGCGCGGCGGGCTGCGAGCGCGCGTGGCGGGCTGCGTGCGCGCGCGAGCGGCGGCTGCGTGCTTGCACGCGCGCCTTGCTGCGTGAACTGCCACATGTGGGTGTGTTCCCTTTTGATTCCAAGCAACCCCCATCCTCCAAAACTAGTTTTCAGATTTTTCTCAATTTTTTGTAATTTTAGTGATTAAAAACTAATATTTTTCTCAAAAAATCATTTAAATTAATTTTATCATTTTTCAATCCTAACTAATGCCATGTGTCAAGTGTAAGACCAATCTAAGCCTTACATCTCAAGATAACCCACCCTTGTATGAATTTTCACAAAAGTTATGTTTCCTCCTAGTAGAGCCCCAAAAGATTAACGTACTCTTTGGGGGGGGGGTTCCCCTGGGGGCGCCTTTGCTTGGATGCTCGGTTTCCGAATGGATTCCGTTTGATTCGCTACCCATTATATACCATTGAAGGGTTCGGGTTTGGTGTTTAATGCACGTTGGGCGTGATCCGACTCATTAGATCCAAAACGTTAGTGGTGACTACGGATCTAACCATTCGCTTGCAATATACATAATTTTAAGTAAAAGGGCCAACCCAATATAAAATAATTCAAAACATTGTCTCATTTGGCATACTTTTTACTGTTATAAGGCATAGAATTAGTGTTCAAAACTCCAAATATATGTGTTAAAACTTATTATATAAGGTGAAAATAAAGTGCCATGTAGTGGCCAAAAGGATTCGAACACACATCTCACAGTAAGAGGAAACCACCATCAAACCATATGGCCTATTATATCAATTCGTTTTGTTTAAAACGTGTAACAGATATAAGATAATAAGATAACAAATATAAGATAATAAGTCCTTCACCCTACTTCTTTCATGAATTACGAATTAAAATGTTCCTATTCGAAATAGGCCATTACCATTTTCACTTGGTGAGTTTTCAGCTCAAACGTGTATGTAATTGTAGGGAAATTATTGGAGAGAAGATGGTAAGAAAACTGGTAAGAATCTGGTATGTTGTTGTGGGGCCTAGGCGTGCACTGGGTCGGTCGTGCGCGGGTGCGGCCGTGCGCGCGCGCGGCGGGCTGCGGTCGCGCGTGCGCGGCAGGCAGCGAGCGCGCGCGGCGGGCTGCGTGCGCGCGCGAGCGGCGGTTGTGTGCTTGCGCGCGCGGCTTGCTGCGTGAACTGCCACATGTGGGTGTGTTCCCTTTTGATTCCAAGCAACCCCCCTCCTCCAAAACTAGTTTTCAGATTTTTCTCAATTTTTGGTAATTTTAGTGATTAAAAACTAATATTTTTCTCAAAAAATCATTTTAATTAATTTTATCATTTTTCAATCCTAACTAATGCCACGTGTCAAGTGTAAGACCAATCTAGGCCTTACATCTCATGATAACCCACCCTTGTATGATTTTTCACAAAAGTGATGTTTCCTCCTAGTAGAGCCCCAAAAGCTTAACGTACTCTTTGGGGGGGGGAGGGTTCCCCTGGGGGCGCCTTTGCTGAGATGGTCGGTTTCCGAATAGATTCCGTTTGATTCGATACCCATTATATACCATTGAAGGGTTCGGGTTTGGTGTTTAATGCACATTGGGCGTGATCCGACTCATTAGATCCAAAACGTTAGTGGTGACTACGGATCTAACCATTCGCTTGCAATATACATAATTTTAAGTAATAGGGCCAACCCAATATAAAATAATTCAAAACATTGTCTCATTTGGCATACTTTTTACTGTTATAAGGCATAGAATTAGTGTTCAAAACTCCAAATATATATGTTAAAACTTATTATATAAGGTGAAAATAAAGTGCCACGTAGTGGACAAAAGGATTCGAACACACATCTCAAAATAAGAGGAAACCACCATCAAACCATATGGCCTATTATATCAATTCATTTTGTTTAAGACGCGTAACAGATATAAGATAATAAGATAACAAATATAAGATAATAAGTCCTTCGCCCTACTTCTTTCATGAATTACGAATTAAAATGTTCCTATTCAAAATAAGCCATTACCATGTTCACTTGGTGAATTTTCAGCACAAACGTGTAAGTAATGGAAGGGAAATTATTGGAGAGAAGATGGTTAGAAAACTGGTAAGAATCTGGTATGTTGTTGTGGGGCCCAGGCGTGCACTGGGTCGGTCGTGCGCGGGCGCGGGCGTGCGCGCGCGCGCGGCGGGCTGCGGGCTGCGGGCGCTTGCGCGCGGCGGGCTGCGGGCTGCGGGCGCTTGCGCGCGGCGGGCTGCGGTAGCGTGCGCGCGGCGGGCGGCGGGCGCGCGCGCGCGGCAGGCTGCGAGCGCGCGCGGCGGGCTGCGTGCGCGCGCGAGCGGCGGCTGCGTGCTTGCGCGCGCGGCTGGCTGCGTGAACTGCCACAGGTGGGTGTGTTCCCTTTTGATTCCAAGCAACCCCCATCCTCCAAAGCTAGTTTTCAGATTTTTCTCAATTTTTTGTAATTTTAGTGATTAAAAACTAATATTTTTCTCAAAAAATCATTTAAATTAATTTTATCATTTTTCAATCCTAACAAATGCCACCTGTCAAGTGTAAGACCAATCTAAGCCTTACTTCTCAAGATAACCCACCCTTGTATGATTTTTCACAAAAGTTATGTTTCCTCCTAGTAGAGCCCCAAAAGCTTAACGTACTCTTTGGGGGGGGGGGGGGTTCTCCTAGGGGTGCCTTTGCTGAGATGCTCGGTTTTCGGATGGATTCCGTTTGATTCGATACCCATTATATACCATTGAAGGGTTCGGGTTTGGTGTTAAATGCACGTTGGGCGTGATCCGACTCATTCGATACAAAATGTTAGTGGTGACTACGGATCTAACCATTCGCATGCAATATACATAATTTTAAGTAAAAGGGCCAACCCAATATAAAATAATTCAAAACATTGTCTCATTTGGCATACTTTTTACTATTATAAGGCTTAGAATTAGTGTTCAAAACTCCAAATATATATGTTAAAACTTATTATATAAGGTGAAAATAAAGTGCCATGTAGTGGCCAAAAGGATTCGAACACACATCTCACAGTAAGAGGAAACCACCATCAAACCATATGGCCTATTATATCAATTCATTTTGTTTAAGACGCGTAACAGATATAAGATAATAAGATAACAAATATAAGATAATAAGTCTTTCGCCCTAGTTCTTTCATGAATTACGAATTAAAATGTTCCTATTCCAAATAGGCCATTACCATGTTCACTTGGTGAGTTTTCAGCTCAAACGTGTAAGTAATTGTAGGGAAATTATTGGAGAGAAGATGGTAAGAAAATTGGTAAGAATCTGGTATGTTGTTGTGGGGCCCAGGCGTGCACTGGGTCGGGCGTGCGCGCGGGAGCGGCGGCTGCGTGCTTGCGCGCGCGGCTTGCTGCGTGAACTGCCACATGTGGGTGTGTTCCCTTTTGATTCCAAGCAACCCCCATCCTCCAAAACTAGTTTTCAGATTTTTCTCAATTTTTTGTAATTTTAGTGATTAAAAACTAATATTTTTCTCAAAAAATCATTTTAATTAATTTTATCATTTTTCAATCCTAACTAATGCCACGTGTCAAGTGTAAGACCAATCTGAGCCTTACATCTCACGATAACCCACCCTTGTATGATTTTTCACAAAAGTGATGTTTCCTCCTAGTAGAGCCCCAAAAGCTTAACGTACTCTTTGGGGGGGGGGGGTTCCCCTGGGGGCGCCTTTGCCGAGATGCTCGTTTTCCGAATGGATTCCGTTTGATTCGATACCCATTATATACCATTGAAGGGTTCGGGTTTGGTGTTTAATGCACATTGGGCGTGATCCGACTCATTAGATCCAAAACGTTAGTGGTGACTACGGATGTAACCATTCGCTTGCAATATACATAATTTTAAGTAAAAGGGCCAACCCAATATAAAATAATTCAAAACATTGTCTCATTTGGCATACTTTTTACTGTTATAAGCCATAGAATTAGTGTTCAAAACTCCAAATATATATGTTAAAACTCATTATGTAAGGTGAAAATAAAGTGCCATGTAGTTGCCAAAAGGATTCGAACACACATCTCACAGTAAGAGGAAACCACCATCAAACCATATGGCCTATTATATCAATTCATTTTGTTTAAGACGCGTAACAGATATAAGATAATAAGATAACAAATATATGATAATAAGTCCTTCGCCCTACTTCTTTCATGAATTACGAATTAAAATGTTCCTATTCCAAATAGGCCATTACCATGTTCACTTGGTGAGTTTTCAGCTCAAACGTGTAAGTAATTGTAGGGAAATTATTGGAGAGAAGATGGTAAGAAAACTGGTAAGAATCTGGTATGTTGTTGTGGGGCCCAGGCGTGCACTGGGTCAGTCATGCGCGGGCGCAGGCGTGCGCGCGCGCGCGTCGGGCTGCGGGCCACGGGCGCGTGCGCGCGGCGGGCTGCGAGCGCGCCTGCGCGGCAGGCTGCGAGCGCACGCGGCGGGCTGCGTGCGCGCGGGAGCGGCGGCTGCGTGCTTGCGCGCGCGGCTTGCTGCGTGAACTGCCACATGTGGGTGTGTTCCCTTTTGATTCCAAGCAACCCCCATCCTCTAAAACTAGTTTTCAGATTTTTCTCAATTTTTGGTAATTTTAGTGATTAAAAACTAATATTTTTCTCAAAAAATCATTTTAATTAATTTTATCATTTTTCAATCCTAACTAATGCCACGTGTCAAGTGTAAGACCAATCTAAGACTTACATCTCAAGATAACCCACCCTTGTATGATTTTTCACAAAAGTTATGTTTCCACCTAGTAGAGCCCCAAAAGCTTAACGTACTCTTTGGGGGGGGGGGTTCCCCTGGGGGCGCCTTTGCTGAGATGCTCGGTTTCCGAATGGATTCCGTTTGATTCGATACCCATTATATACCATTGAAGGGTTTGGGTTTGGTGTTTAATGCACGTTGGGCGTGATCCGACTCATTAGATCCAAAACGTTAGTGGTGACTACGGATCTAACCATTCGCTTGCAATATACATAATTTTAAGTAAAAGGGCCAACCCAATATAAAATAATTCAAAACATTGTCTCATTTGGCATACTTTTTACTGTTATAAGGCATAGAATTAGTGTTCAAAACTCCAAATATATATGTTAAAACTTATTATATAAGGTGAAAATAAAGTGCCATGTAGTGGACAAAAGGATTCGAACACACATCTCACAATAAGAGGAAACCACCATCAAACCATATGGCCTATTATATCAATTCGTTTTGTTTAAGACGCGTAACAGATATAAGATAATAAGATAACAAATATAAGATAATAAGTCCTTCGCCCTACTTCTTTCATGAATTACGAATTAAAATGTTCCTATTCCAAATAGGCCATTACCATGTTCACTTGGTGAGTTTTCAGCTCAAACGTGTAAGTAATTGTAGGGAAATTATTGGAGAGAAGATGGTAAGAAAACTGGTAAGAATCTGGAATGTTGTTGTGGGGCCCAGGCGTGCACTGGGTCGGTCGTGCGCGGGCGCGGGCGTGCGCGCGCGCGCGGCGGGCTGCGGGCTGCGGGCGCTTGCGCGCGGCTACAGACTCAAACTAGGAGCTTCAGCCTACAGACTCAAACTACAGACTCAAACTAGCCAAAGTTTGAGGGACCCTGTGAGGGACCCTGTGAAATCCTAGCCAAAGTAGGAGCTTCAGCCTACAGACTCAAACTACCTCCATGGCTAAAAGTACACCCTGTCTTTCATGTAAGCCAACTTAAACCCTACCATGCCGACAACCAAGACACCTCCCGAAATCAAAGTCAACGTCCACACCCATCCTACCAACCACCCAAGAACCGATCCCTTGACTCCATCCTCGACCATAGGTTGTCCCAATCCTCCCAAACATTAGAATGGGAGTACCTGGTGAAGTGGAAGGGACCTGCAGAAGAAGACACATGGGAGATTGCAGAAGACCTCCTTCCGTTCGCAGTGAAGCTGGACGAGTACCTGAGGAAGAATCTTCGAGGACGAAGATTGAATTGAGTGGGGGAGACTGTGACGGTTCAGCCACCATCAGCGCCATCAGCACGCCATCAGCACACCATCTAAGCGTCTTGGGTTGGGTCATTGTACCCTTTTTGTAAGGGGGGTATGCCAATGGCAATTATGTAAATAGTAGTATGAATATACAGTATTTTCATGTATCCTTTTGTCACTCCCCCAAAAGCTTAACGTACTCTTTGAGGGGAGGTAGGTAGTCGAGTGAGCTCATAAGCGTGTAAAGGTTAAGCACGAGATCCCCTCGACACTGTACTGTGTGCTTGTGCTTACCACTGATTAATGCAATACAAGTTGCCTTTTGTCTAATTTGTGTGCACTCTTGTTTCCTTTTGTGTGTTGTTGCTTGCATTTGTAGGCTTTCTCGACCCCAATCGAGCGCCGCACGGGGCCCCGTTGATCAGCCCCGTGACACGGGGTCGGTCGTGCGCGGGCGCGGGCGTGCGCGCGCCCGCGGCGGGCTGCGGGCTGCGGGCGCGTGCGCGCGGCGGGCTGCGTGCGCGCGCGCGCGGCAGGCTGCGAGCGCGCGCGGCGGGCTGCGTGCGCGCGGGAGCGGCGGCTGCGTGCTTGCGCGCGCGGCTTGCTGCGTGAACTGCCACATGTGGGTGTGTTCCCTTTTGATTCCAAGCAACCCCCATCCTCCAAAACTAGTTTTCAGATTTTTCTCAATTTTTTGTAATTTTAGTGATTAAAAACTAATATTTTTCTCAAAAAATCATTTAAATTAATTTTACAATTTTTCAATCCTAACTAATGCCACGTGTCAAGTGTAAGACCAATCTAAGCCTTACATCTCATGATAACCCACCCTTGTATGATTTTTCACAAAAGTGATGTTTCCTCCAAGTAGAGCCCCAAAAGCTTAACGTAATCTTTGGGGGGGGGGTTCCCCTGGGGGCGCCTTTGCCAAGATGCTCGTTTTCCGAATGGATTCCGTTTGATTCGATACCCATTATATACCATTGAAGGGTTCGGGTTTGGTGTTTAATGCACATTGGGCGTGATCCGACTCATTAGATCCAAAACGTTAGTGGTGACTACGGATGTAACCATTCGCTTGCAATATACATAATTTTAAGTAAAAGGGCCAACCCAATATAAAATAATTCAAAACATTTTCTCATTTGGCATACTTTTTACTGTTATAAGGCATAGAATTAGTGTTCAAAACTCCAAATATATATGTTAAAACTTATTATATAAGGTGAAAATAAAGTGCCATGTAGTTGCCAAAAGGATTCGAACACACATCTCACAGTAAGAGGAAACCACCATCAAACCATATGGCCTATTATATCAATTCGTTTTGTTTAAGACGCGTAACAGATATAAGATAATAAGATAACAAATATAAGATAATAAGTCCTTCGCCCTACTTCTTTCATGAATTACGAATTAAAATGTTCCTATTCCAAATAGGCCATTACCATGTTCACTTGGTGAGTTTTCAGCTCAAACGTGTAAGTAATTGTAGGGAAATTATTGGAGAGAAGATGGTAAGAAAACTGGTAAGAATCTGGTATGTTGTTGTGGGGCCCAGGCGTGCACTGGGTCGGTCTTGCGCGGGCGCGGGCGTGCGCGCGCGCGCGGCGGGCTGCGGGCCGCGGTCGCGGGCGCGTGCGCGCGGCGGGCTGCGTGCGCGCGCGCGCGGCAGGCTGCGAGCGCGCGCGGCGGGCTGCGTGCGCGCGGGAGCGGCGGCTGCGTGCTTGCGCGCGCGGCTTGCTGCGTGAACTGCCACATGTGGGTGTGTTCCCTTTTGATTCCAAGCAACCCCCATCCTCCAAAACTAGTTTTCAGATTTTTCTCAATTTTTTGTAATTTTAGTGATTAAAAACTAATATTTTTCTCAAAAAATCATTTTAATTAATTTTATCATTTTTCAATCCTAACTAATGCCACGTGTCAAGTGTAAGACCAATCTGAGCCTTACATCTCACGATAACCCACCCTTGTATGATTTTTCACAAAAGTGATGTTTCCTCCTAGTAGAGCCCCAAAAGCTTAACGTACTCTTTGGGGGGGGGGGGTTCCCCTGGGGGCGCCTTTGCCGAGATGCTCGTTTTCCGAATGGATTCCGTTTGATTCGATACCCATTATATACCATTGAAGGGTTCGGGTTTGGTGTTTAATGCACATTGGGCGTGATCCGACTCATTAGATCCAAAACGTTAGTGGTGACTACGGATGTAACCATTCGCTTGCAATATACCTAATTTTAAGTAAAAGGGCCAACCCAATATAAAATAATTCAAAACATTGTCTCATTTGGCATACTTTTTACTGTTATAAGCCATAGAATTAGTGTTCAAAACTCCAAATATATATGTTAAAACTCATTATGTAAGGTGAAAATAAAGTGCCATGTAGTTGCCAAAAGGATTCGAACACACATCTCACAGTAAGAGGAAACCACCATCAAACCATATGGCCTATTATATCAATTCATTTTGTTTAAGACGCGTAACAGATATAAGAGAATAAGATAACAAATATATGATAATAAGTCCTTCGCTCTACTTCTTTCATGAATTACGAATTAAAATGTTCCTATTCCAAATAGGCCATTACCATGTTCACTTGGTGAGTTTTCAGCTCAAACGTGTAAGTAATTGTAGGGAAATTATTGGAGAGAAGATGGTAAGAAAACTGGTAAGAATCTGGTATGTTGTTGTGGGGCCCAGGCGTGCACTGGGTCAGTCATGCGCGGGCGCAGGCGTGCGCGCGCGCGCGTCGGGCTGCGGGCCACGGGCGCGTGCGCGCGGCGGGCTGCGAGCGCGCCTGCGCGGCAGGCTGCGAGCGCACGCGGCGGGCTGCGTGCGCGCGGGAGCGGCGGCTGCGTGCTTGCGCGCGCGGCTTGCTGCGTGAACTGCCACATGTGGGTGTGTTCCCTTTTGATTCCAAGCAACCCCCATCCTCTAAAACTAGTTTTCAGATTTTTCTCAATTTTTGGTAATTTTAGTGATTAAAAACTAATATTTTTCTCAAAAAATCATTTTAATTAATTTTATCATTTTTCAATCCTAACTAATGCCACGTGTCAAGTGTAAGACCAATCTAAGACTTACATCTCAAGATAACCCACCCTTGTATGATTTTTCACAAAAGTTATGTTTCCACCTAGTAGAGCCCCAAAAGCTTAACGTACTCTTTGGGGGGGGGGGTTCCCCTGGGGGCGCCTTTGCTGAGATGCTCGGTTTCCGAATGGATTCCGTTTGATTCGATACCCATTATATACCATTGAAGGGTTTGGGTTTGGTGTTTAATGCACGTTGGGCGTGATCCGACTCATTAGATCCAAAACGTTAGTGGTGACTACGGATCTAACCATTCGCTTGCAATATACATAATTTTAAGTAAAAGGGCCAACCCAATATAAAATAATTCAAAACATTGTCTCATTTGGCATACTTTTTACTGTTATAAGGCATAGAATTAGTGTTCAAAACTCCAAATATATATGTTAAAACTTATTATATAAGGTGAAAATAAAGTGCCATGTAGTGGACAAAAGGATTCGAACACACATCTCACAATAAGAGGAAACCACCATCAAACCATATGGCCTATTATATCAATTCGTTTTGTTTAAGACGCGTAACAGATATAAGATAATAAGATAACAAATATAAGATAATAAGTCCTTCGCCCTACTTCTTTCATGAATTACGAATTAAAATGTTCCTATTCCAAATAGGCCATTACCATGTTCACTTGGTGAGTTTTCAGCTCAAACGTGTAAGTAATTGTAGGGAAATTATTGGAGAGAAGATGGTAAGAAAACTGGTAAGAATCTGGAATGTTGTTGTGGGGCCCAGGCGTGCACTGGGTCGGTCGTGCGCGGGCGCGGGCGTGCGCGCGCGCGCGGCGGGCTGCGGGCTGCGGGCGCTTGCGCGCGGCTACAGACTCAAACTAGGAGCTTCAGCCTACAGACTCAAACTACAGACTCAAACTAGCCAAAGTTTGAGGGACCCTGTGAGGGACCCTGTGAAATCCTAGCCAAAGTAGGAGCTTCAGCCTACAGACTCAAACTACCTCCATGGCTAAAAGTACACCCTGTCTTTCATGTAAGCCAACTTAAACCCTACCATGCCGACAACCAAGACACCTCCCGAAATCAAAGTCAACGTCCACACCCATCCTACCAACCACCCAAGAACCGATCCCTTGACTCCATCCTCGACCATAGGTTGTCCCAATCCTCCCAAACATTAGAATGGGAGTACCTGGTGAAGTGGAAGGGACCTGCAGAAGAAGACACATGGGAGATTGCAGAAGACCTCCTTCCGTTCGCAGTGAAGCTGGACGAGTACCTGAGGAAGAATCTTCGAGGACGAAGATTGAATTGAGTGGGGGAGACTGTGACGGTTCAGCCACCATCAGCGCCATCAGCACGCCATCAGCACACCATCTAAGCGTCTTGGGTTGGGTCATTGTACCCTTTTTGTAAGGGGGGTATGCCAATGGCAATTATGTAAATAGTAGTATGAATATACAGTATTTTCATGTATCCTTTTGTCACTCCCCCAAAAGCTTAACGTACTCTTTGAGGGGAGGTAGGTAGTCGAGTGAGCTCATAAGCGTGTAAAGGTTAAGCACGAGATCCCCTCGACACTGTACTGTGTGCTTGTGCTTACCACTGATTAATGCAATACAAGTTGCCTTTTGTCTAATTTGTGTGCACTCTTGTTTCCTTTTGTGTGTTGTTGCTTGCATTTGTAGGCTTTCTCGACCCCAATCGAGCGCCGCACGGGGCCCCGTTGATCAGCCCCGTGACACGGGGTCGGTCGTGCGCGGGCGCGGGCGTGCGCGCGCCCGCGGCGGGCTGCGGGCTGCGGGCGCGTGCGCGCGGCGGGCTGCGTGCGCGCGCGCGCGGCAGGCTGCGAGCGCGCGCGGCGGGCTGCGTGCGCGCGGGAGCGGCGGCTGCGTGCTTGCGCGCGCGGCTTGCTGCGTGAACTGCCACATGTGGGTGTGTTCCCTTTTGATTCCAAGCAACCCCCATCCTCCAAAACTAGTTTTCAGATTTTTCTCAATTTTTTGTAATTTTAGTGATTAAAAACTAATATTTTTCTCAAAAAATCATTTAAATTAATTTTACAATTTTTCAATCCTAACTAATGCCACGTGTCAAGTGTAAGACCAATCTAAGCCTTACATCTCATGATAACCCACCCTTGTATGATTTTTCACAAAAGTGATGTTTCCTCCAAGTAGAGCCCCAAAAGCTTAACGTAATCTTTGGGGGGGGGGTTCCCCTGGGGGCGCCTTTGCCAAGATGCTCGTTTTCCGAATGGATTCCGTTTGATTCGATACCCATTATATACCATTGAAGGGTTCGGGTTTGGTGTTTAATGCACATTGGGCGTGATCCGACTCATTAGATCCAAAACGTTAGTGGTGACTACGGATGTAACCATTCGCTTGCAATATACATAATTTTAAGTAAAAGGGCCAACCCAATATAAAATAATTCAAAACATTTTCTCATTTGGCATACTTTTTACTGTTATAAGGCATAGAATTAGTGTTCAAAACTCCAAATATATATGTTAAAACTTATTATATAAGGTGAAAATAAAGTGCCATGTAGTTGCCAAAAGGATTCGAACACACATCTCACAGTAAGAGGAAACCACCATCAAACCATATGGCCTATTATATCAATTCGTTTTGTTTAAGACGCGTAACAGATATAAGATAATAAGATAACAAATATAAGATAATAAGTCCTTCGCCCTACTTCTTTCATGAATTACGAATTAAAATGTTCCTATTCCAAATAGGCCATTACCATGTTCACTTGGTGAGTTTTCAGCTCAAACGTGTAAGTAATTGTAGGGAAATTATTGGAGAGAAGATGGTAAGAAAACTGGTAAGAATCTGGTATGTTGTTGTGGGGCCCAGGCGTGCACTGGGTCGGTCTTGCGCGGGCGCGGGCGTGCGCGCGCGCGCGGCGGGCTGCGGGCCGCGGTCGCGGGCGCGTGCGCGCGGCGGGCTGCGTGCGCGCGCGCGCGGCAGGCTGCGAGCGCGCGCGGCGGGCTGCGTGCGCGCGGGAGCGGCGGCTGCGTGCTTGCGCGCGCGGCTTGCTGCGTGAACTGCCACATGTGGGTGTGTTCCCTTTTGATTCCAAGCAACCCCCATCCTCCAAAACTAGTTTTCAGATTTTTCTCAATTTTTTGTAATTTTAGTGATTAAAAACTAATATTTTTCTCAAAAAATCATTTTAATTAATTTTATCATTTTTCAATCCTAACTAATGCCACGTGTCAAGTGTAAGACCAATCTGAGCCTTACATCTCACGATAACCCACCCTTGTATGATTTTTCACAAAAGTGATGTTTCCTCCTAGTAGAGCCCCAAAAGCTTAACGTACTCTTTGGGGGGGGGGGGTTCCCCTGGGGGCGCCTTTGCCGAGATGCTCGTTTTCCGAATGGATTCCGTTTGATTCGATACCCATTATATACCATTGAAGGGTTCGGGTTTGGTGTTTAATGCACATTGGGCGTGATCCGACTCATTAGATCCAAAACGTTAGTGGTGACTACGGATGTAACCATTCGCTTGCAATATACCTAATTTTAAGTAAAAGGGCCAACCCAATATAAAATAATTCAAAACATTGTCTCATTTGGCATACTTTTTACTGTTATAAGCCATAGAATTAGTGTTCAAAACTCCAAATATATATGTTAAAACTCATTATGTAAGGTGAAAATAAAGTGCCATGTAGTTGCCAAAAGGATTCGAACACACATCTCACAGTAAGAGGAAACCACCATCAAACCATATGGCCTATTATATCAATTCATTTTGTTTAAGACGCGTAACAGATATAAGATAATAAGATAACAAATATATGATAATAAGTCCTTCGCTCTACTTCTTTCATGAATTACGAATTAAAATGTTCCTATTCCAAATAGGCCATTACCATGTTCACTTGGTGAGTTTTCAGCTCAAACGTGTAAGTAATTGTAGGGAAATTATTGGAGAGAAGATGGTAAGAAAACTGGTAAGAATCTGGTATGTTGTTGTGGGGCCCAGGCGTGCACTGGGTCAGTCATGCGCGGGCGCAGGCGTGCGCGCGCGCGCGTCGGGCTGCGGGCCACGGGCGCGTGCGCGCGGCGGGCTGCGAGCGCGCCTGCGCGGCAGGCTGCGAGCGCACGCGGCGGGCTGCGTGCGCGCGGGAGCGGCGGCTGCGTGCTTGCGCGCGCGGCTTGCTGCGTGAACTGCCACATGTGGGTGTGTTCCCTTTTGATTCCAAGCAACCCCCATCCTCTAAAACTAGTTTTCAGATTTTTCTCAATTTTTGGTAATTTTAGTGATTAAAAACTAATATTTTTCTCAAAAAATCATTTTAATTAATTTTATCATTTTTCAATCCTAACTAATGCCACGTGTCAAGTGTAAGACCAATCTAAGACTTACATCTCAAGATAACCCACCCTTGTATGATTTTTCACAAAAGTTATGTTTCCACCTAGTAGAGCCCCAAAAGCTTAACGTACTCTTTGGGGGGGGGGGTTCCCCTGGGGGCGCCTTTGCTGAGATGCTCGGTTTCCGAATGGATTCCGTTTGATTCGATACCCATTATATACCATTGAAGGGTTTGGGTTTGGTGTTTAATGCACGTTGGGCGTGATCCGACTCATTAGATCCAAAACGTTAGTGGTGACTACGGATCTAACCATTCGCTTGCAATATACATAATTTTAAGTAAAAGGGCCAACCCAATATAAAATAATTCAAAACATTGTCTCATTTGGCATACTTTTTACTGTTATAAGGCATAGAATTAGTGTTCAAAACTCCAAATATATATGTTAAAACTTATTATATAAGGTGAAAATAAAGTGCCATGTAGTGGACAAAAGGATTCGAACACACATCTCACAATAAGAGGAAACCACCATCAAACCATATGGCCTATTATATCAATTCGTTTTGTTTAAGACGCGTAACAGATATAAGATAATAAGATAACAAATATAAGATAATAAGTCCTTCGCCCTACTTCTTTCATGAATTACGAATTAAAATGTTCCTATTCCAAATAGGCCATTACCATGTTCACTTGGTGAGTTTTCAGCTCAAACGTGTAAGTAATTGTAGGGAAATTATTGGAGAGAAGATGGTAAGAAAACTGGTAAGAATCTGGAATGTTGTTGTGGGGCCCAGGCGTGCACTGGGTCGGTCGTGCGCGGGCGCGGGCGTGCGCGCGCGCGCGGCGGGCTGCGGGCTGCGGGCGCTTGCGCGCGGCTACAGACTCAAACTAGGAGCTTCAGCCTACAGACTCAAACTACAGACTCAAACTAGCCAAAGTTTGAGGGACCCTGTGAGGGACCCTGTGAAATCCTAGCCAAAGTAGGAGCTTCAGCCTACAGACTCAAACTACCTCCATGGCTAAAAGTACACCCTGTCTTTCATGTAAGCCAACTTAAACCCTACCATGCCGACAACCAAGACACCTCCCGAAATCAAAGTCAACGTCCACACCCATCCTACCAACCACCCAAGAACCGATCCCTTGACTCCATCCTCGACCATAGGTTGTCCCAATCCTCCCAAACATTAGAATGGGAGTACCTGGTGAAGTGGAAGGGACCTGCAGAAGAAGACACATGGGAGATTGCAGAAGACCTCCTTCCGTTCGCAGTGAAGCTGGACGAGTACCTGAGGAAGAATCTTCGAGGACGAAGATTGAATTGAGTGGGGGAGACTGTGACGGTTCAGCCACCATCAGCGCCATCAGCACGCCATCAGCACACCATCTAAGCGTCTTGGGTTGGGTCATTGTACCCTTTTTGTAAGGGGGGTATGCCAATGGCAATTATGTAAATAGTAGTATGAATATACAGTATTTTCATGTATCCTTTTGTCACTCCCCCAAAAGCTTAACGTACTCTTTGAGGGGAGGTAGGTAGTCGAGTGAGCTCATAAGCGTGTAAAGGTTAAGCACGAGATCCCCTCGACACTGTACTGTGTGCTTGTGCTTACCACTGATTAATGCAATACAAGTTGCCTTTTGTCTAATTTGTGTGCACTCTTGTTTCCTTTTGTGTGTTGTTGCTTGCATTTGTAGGCTTTCTCGACCCCAATCGAGCGCCGCACGGGGCCCCGTTGATCAGCCCCGTGACACGGGGTCGGTCGTGCGCGGGCGCGGGCGTGCGCGCGCCCGCGGCGGGCTGCGGGCTGCGGGCGCGTGCGCGCGGCGGGCTGCGTGCGCGCGCGCGCGGCAGGCTGCGAGCGCGCGCGGCGGGCTGCGTGCGCGCGGGAGCGGCGGCTGCGTGCTTGCGCGCGCGGCTTGCTGCGTGAACTGCCACATGTGGGTGTGTTCCCTTTTGATTCCAAGCAACCCCCATCCTCCAAAACTAGTTTTCAGATTTTTCTCAATTTTTTGTAATTTTAGTGATTAAAAACTAATATTTTTCTCAAAAAATCATTTAAATTAATTTTATAATTTTTCAATCCTAACTAATGCCACGTGTCAAGTGTAAGACCAATCTAAGCCTTACATCTCATGATAACCCACCCTTGTATGATTTTTCACAAATGTGATGTTTCCTCCAAGTAGAGCCCCAAAAGCTTAACGTACTCTTTGGGGGGGGGGTTCCCCTGGGGGCGCCTTTGCCAAGATGCTCGTTTTCCGAATGGATTCCGTTTGATTCGATACCCATTATATACCATTGAAGGGTTCGGGTTTGGTGTTTAATGCACATTGGGCGTGATCCGACTCATTAGATCCAAAACGTTAGTGGTGACTACGGATGTAACCATTCGCTTGCAATATACATAATTTTAAGTAAAAGGGCCAACCCAATATAAAATAATTCAAAACATTTTCTCATTTGGCATACTTTTTACTGTTATAAGGCATAGAATTAGTGTTCAAAACTCCAAATATATATGTTAAAACTTATTATATAAGGTGAAAATAAAGTGCCATGTAGTTGCCAAAAGGATTCGAACACACATCTCACAGTAAGAGGAAACCACCATCAAACCATATGGCCTATTATATCAATTCGTTTTGTTTAAGACGCGTAACAGATATAAGATAATAAGATAACAAATATAAGATAATAAGTCCTTCGCCCTACTTCTTTCATGAATTACGAATTAAAATGTTCCTATTCCAAATAGGCCATTACCATGTTCACTTGGTGAGTTTTCAGCTCAAACGTGTAAGTAATTGTAGGGAAATTATTGGAGAGAAGATGGTAAGAAAACTGGTAAGAATCTGGTATGTTGTTGTGGGGCCCAGGCGTGCACTGGGTCGGTCTTGCGCGGGCGCGGGCGTGCGCGCGCGCGCGGCGGGCTGCGGGCCGCGGTCGCGGGCGCGTGCGCGCGGCGGGCTGCGTGCGCGCGCGCGCGGCAGGCTGCGAGCGCGCGCGGCGGGCTGCGTGCGCGCGGGAGCGGCGGCTGCGTGCTTGCGCGCGCGGCTTGCTGCGTGAACTGCCACATGTGGGTGTGTTCCCTTTTGATTCCAAGCAACCCCCATCCTCCAAAACTAGTTTTCAGATTTTTCTCAATTTTTTGTAATTTTAGTGATTAAAAACTAATATTTTTCTCAAAAAATCATTTTAATTAATTTTATCATTTTTCAATCCTAACTAATGCCACGTGTCAAGTGTAAGACCAATCTGAGCCTTACATCTCACGATAACCCACCCTTGTATGATTTTTCACAAAAGTGATGTTTCCTCCTAGTAGAGCCCCAAAAGCTTAACGTACTCTTTGGGGGGGGGGGGTTCCCCTGGGGGCGCCTTTGCCGAGATGCTCGTTTTCCGAATGGATTCCGTTTGATTCGATACCCATTATATACCATTGAAGGGTTCGGGTTTGGTGTTTAATGCACATTGGGCGTGATCCGACTCATTAGATCCAAAACGTTAGTGGTGACTACGGATGTAACCATTCGCTTGCAATATACATAATTTTAAGTAAAAGGGCCAACCCAATATAAAATAATTCAAAACATTGTCTCATTTGGCATACTTTTTACTGTTATAAGCCATAGAATTAGTGTTCAAAACTCCAAATATATATGTTAAAACTCATTATGTAAGGTGAAAATAAAGTGCCATGTAGTTGCCAAAAGGATTCGAACACACATCTCACAGTAAGAGGAAACCACCATCAAACCATATGGCCTATTATATCAATTCATTTTGTTTAAGACGCGTAACAGATATAAGATAATAAGATAACAAATATATGATAATAAGTCCTTCGCCCTACTTCTTTCATGAATTACGAATTAAAATGTTCCTATTCCAAATAGGCCATTACCATGTTCACTTGGTGAGTTTTCAGCTCAAACGTGTAAGTAATTGTAGGGAAATTATTGGAGAGAAGATGGTAAGAAAACTGGTAAGAATCTGGTATGTTGTTGTGGGGCCCAGGCGTGCACTGGGTCAGTCATGCGCGGGCGCAGGCGTGCGCGCGCGCGCGTCGGGCTGCGGGCCACGGGTGCGAGCGCGCGGCGGGCTGCGAGCGCGCCTGCGCGGCAGGCTGCGAGCGCACGCGGCGGGCTGCGTGCGCGCGGGAGCGGCGGCTGCGTGCTTGCGCGCGCGGCTTGCTGCGTGAACTGCCACATGTGGGTGTGTTCCCTTTTGATTCCAAGCAACCCCCATCCTCTAAAACTAGTTTTCAGATTTTTCTCAATTTTTGGTAATTTTAGTCATTAAAAACTAATATTTTTCTCAAAAAATCATTTTAATTAATTTTATCATTTTTCAATCCTAACTAATGCCACGTGTCAAGTGTAAGACCAATCTAAGCCTTACATCTCATGATAACCCACCCTTGTATGATTTTTCACAAAAGTGATGTTTCCTCCTAGTAGAGCCCCAAAAGCTTAACGTACTCTTTGAGGGGGGGGGGGTTCCCCTAGGGGCGCCTTTGCCGAGATGCTCGTTTTTCGAATGGATTCCGTTTGATTCGATACCCATTATATACCATTGAAGGGTTCGGGTTTGGTGTTTAAGGCACATTGGGCGTGATCCGACTCATTAGATCCAAAACGTTAGTGGTGACTACGGATCTAACCATTCGCTTGCAATATACATAATTTTAAGTAAAAGGGCCAACCCAATATAAAATAATTCAAAACATTGTCTCATTTGGCATACTTTTTACTGTTATGAGGCATAGAATTAGTGTTCAAAACTCCAAATATATATGTTAAAACATATTATATAAGGTGAAAATAAAGTGCCATGTAGTTGCCAAAAGGATTCGAACACACATCTCACAGTAAGAGGAAACCACCATCAAACCATATGGCCTAATATATCAATTCGTTTTGTTTAAGACGCGTAACAGATATAAGATAATAAGATAACAAATATAAGATAATAAGTCCTTCGCCCTACTTCTTTCATGAATTACGAATTAAAATGTTCCTATTCCAAATAGGCCATTACCATGTTCACTTGGTGAGTTTTCAGCTCAAACGTGTAAGTAATTGTAGGGAAATTATTGGAGAGAAAACTGGTAAGAATCTGGTATGTTGTTGTGGGGCCCAGGCATGCACTGGGTCGGTCGTGCGCGGGCGCGGGCGTGCGCGCGCGCGCGGCGGGCTGCAGGCCGCGGGCGCGTGCCCGCTGTAACAAGGTTCTCTTCGTCGCACCATCAAGTGCCATCCACTGTGCCTTCAGCCGCAACTCCAACGTCCAAGTGTGTGCCATGGGTGGGCTAAACATGTACTTTTGTATGGGTGACCGCCAATGGCAATATTGTAATATTGTAGTATGCTTTTTCATCTTTTTGACGTTTCTTATTGTCACTCCCCCAAAAGCTTAACGTACTCTTTGAGGGGAGGTAGGTAATCGAGTGAGCTCATAAGCTTGTAAAGGTTAAGCACGAGATCCCCTCGACACTGTACTGTGTGCTTGTGCTTACCACCGATTTATGCAATACAAGTAGCCTTTTGCTAATTCGTGTGCCTTCTTGTTGCCTTTGTTTGTGTGCTTGCTTTGTTTTGTAGGCTTACTCGCCCATTTCGAGTGCCGCACGGGGCCCCAGCGATTACCCCCGTGACAATTGGTATCAAAGCGGGTTGCTCCTCAACGCTCGTGACCCTTGTATAGCAACACTAGTGGTGGCACAATGAAGCACAACAAGGAACTCACCGACGGGATTAGGCATGGCCTTGCCCATGCGAGGGAGACTGATGAGTCTCTAGGCGTTGAAGCCACTACAGAGAAGACCCCAGGGGGTCGCACATCCAAGACAAGCAAGCTTGACAAGTCAGTTGACGCGCTTGCTGCCTTCGACACACGCATCCTTCGCTGTGAAGTGACTGTTGGGGAGATGCGTGACCGAGTAGAAGAAATCCACTTGAATGTGGAAACAATTGAGAGCTCCGTGGTGGAGCTAGAAGCCCGTTTAAATGGCATTATGAACGAGGTCCTAGACGTCCTGAATAGAACCCTCAAGGAAGTCCTTGGAACAAAATCCCGACAAGAAGGGAGCTCATCTCGATCCGACATCCAAGACCAGGTGGATGAGATGAGAGCTGAATGGGTGGCCATGAAAGTGGCCATGGCCTCTCCCTCCGACCTCCAGACTCAATTGGATGATCTTAGAGGAGACATGACGCTCCTCAAGAGACTAGTGGCCAGCACTCCAAGCCCCTCCACAACACTGGCCCCTGCTCGTGTGAAGATTCGGGAGCCTACACCTTATGCCGGCTCCCGAGATGCTAGAGAACTTGACAACTTCTTGTGGCAAATGGAACAATATTTCCATGCCGCTGGCATTGATGATGACCTAACGCAAATTCGTACAGTGATTATGTATTTGACTGACATTGCTATGCTATGGTGGCGCAGGCGGTGCCAAGACATTGAACGGGGTACGTGCACCATCGAGACATGGGCTGATTTCAAACGAGAACTAAAGCGGCAATTCTACCCAGAGAACGTAGAGTACCTGGCACGGAAGAAGTTGAAATCACTCAAGCATGAGGACTCACTCCACGATTATGTTAAAGAGTTTTCAGCCCTTACCTTGGAGATCATGGACATGTCCGACAAGGATCTACTGTTCAACTTCATGGACGGACTGAAGCCATGGGCCGAACTAGAACTCCAACGCCGCAACGTACAGGACCTCGCCACAGCAATGGCAGTGGCGGAGCAACTCAATGAGACCAGCTTGTCAGATGAAGAAACCCCTAAGCCAGAAAACCCGCGTTCCCCTAAATCGAGTGGGGGAGCAAGTCCCTCACGCCCTCCGTACGACAACTCCAGCTTCAACAAGCCAGCAAGACAAGACTATGGGAAGAAGCCACAAGGAGAGCAAGGCCCTCAGCACCGTTACAAGCCCAGAACCGCTGGGTCCCCAATTTCTTGCTTCCTTTGTGGGGGAAATCACTTGGTTCGCAACTGCCCAACCAAGAAGAAGATCAATGCCCTTGTCGCCAAGCTCAGTGATGACGAGCAAAGTGATGAGGAAAAGTCTGTACGGGCGCCTAGAGTGGGCGCCCTTCAACTCTTTAACGCCATGGTGAAGAAAGGGCCCAATCATGAAAGGCCGAAGAAAGCCCAAAGGGGGCTGAAGTATGTAGACATCCTCCTCGGCGGGAAGCAGACTCAAGCCCTTGTTGATACAGGGGCCTCCCACAACTTCATCTCAGTTGCCGAGGCCAAGCGACTCAAGCTGAACACTGTGAAAGAGACAGGGTGGATCAAGGCCGTGAACTCCGGGGCAAAGGTGATTGAAGGCATGGCTCGTGGGGTTGACCTCCAAGTTGGGCCGTGGACAAGCAAGATTAATCTTTCAGTGGTACCCCTGGATGACTTCCGAGTTGTCTTGGGAATGGACTTCATGAGACAAGCAGAAGCAGCACTCCTACCTCACATCAACTCTTTATGCATCTTGGACGAGCGCTCCCCTTGCATGGTACCAGTTACGACTTCTACTAAGGTTCATGGGAAGCAAGTTTCTGCACTACAACTTTTTCACGAAGAAGCCTTGTTCAACACCAACCTGAAGGAAGCAGAGAAGTTCCCCACTCCACTGGCGGAAGAAGCCGCCCCTCAAGCCAACAACTACAACAGCAGCAGGAAGCAACAGGCCATCCAGCCGTCTACACCTCTCCAGCAACAGGGTTCGTGCGTGTCAACAACCACCAAGCAAAGCAGAAGACCCAAGGCCGTGACAAACTTTGCCCACACCTACTGCCACAACCATCGGGGAGAGCGAGTGCCACCTGAGCCATTTAGGGGCCACATTCACATTATCCCACAAGATAAATCCCGTAGTAGCCTTGCGAGTCACCCTTGGGGAAGAATGCATGGGAACCAACACCCAAACAATGCAAAATACCATTTTGACCTAGCCTTGGCCACCAACCTTCCTACCACCATCAGGAACAAGTCAAAATCCTACCTTGAAGCAGCCAAGCAGGGACTTAACTCAGGGGCTAGCCATAGGTTTTCCCCACCATCGAGAACATCCACTAGCAATCTACCCAACCTACTATCTGGGCCTTGGAAGAAACCCGGCTCATGGAGCAGTCAAAGAACCTTCTTTCACCAACAAGAAGTTGAAGCCTCAAGCAGAAGTTGGAAGAAACCCGGTTCGGGGAGCAGTCGAAGAACCTTCTTTCACCAACAACAAGTTGAAGCCTCAAGCAGAAGCTAGTCTTCGAGGACGAAGACTGAATTGAGTGGGGGAGACTGTAACAAGGTTCTCTTCGTCGCACCATCAAGTGCCATCCACTGTGCCTTCAGCCGCAACTCCAACCTCCAAGTGTGTGCCATGGGTGGGCTAAACATGTACTTTTGTATGGGGGACCGCCAATGGCAATATTGTAATATTGTAGTATGCTTTTTCATCTTTTTGACGTTTCTTATTGTCACTCCCCCAAAAGCTTAACGTACTCTTTGAGGGGAGGTAGGTAGTCGAGTGAGCTCATAAGCGTGTAAAGGTTAAGCACGAGATCCCCTCGACACTGTACTGTGTGCTTGTGCTTACCACCGATTTATGCAACACAAGTAGCCTTTTGCTAATTCGTGTGCCTTCTTGTTGCCTTTGTGTGTGTGTTTGCATTGTTTTGTAGGCTTACTCGCCCATTTCGAGTGCCGCACGGGGCCCCAGCGATTACGCCCGTGACAGCGCGGCGGGCTGCGGGCGCACGCGCGCGGCAGGCTGCGAGCGCGCGGGAGCGGCGGCTGCGTGCTTGCGCGCGCGGCTTGCTGCGTGAACTGCCACATGTGGGTGTGTTCCCTTTTGATTCCAAGCAACCCCCATCCTCCAAAACTAGTTTTCAGATTTTTCTCAATTTTTGGTAATTTTAGTGATTAAAAACTAATATTTTTCTCAAAAAATCATTTTAATTAATTTTATCATTTTTCAATCCTAACTAATGCCACGTGTCAAGTGTAAGACCAATCTAAGCCTTACATCTCATGATAACCCACCCTTGTATGATTTTTCACAAAAGTGATGTTTCCTCCTAGTAGATCCCCAAAAGCTTAACGTACTCTTTGGGGGGGGGGGGGGGTTCCCCTGGGGGCGCCTTTGCCGAGATGCTCGTTTTCCGAATGGATTCCGTTTGATTCGATACCCATTATATACCATTGAAGGGTTCGGGTTTGGTGTTTAATGCACATTGGGCGTGATCCGACTCATTAGATCCAAAACGTTAGTGGTGACTACGGATGTAACCATTCGCTTGCAATATACATAATTTTAAGTAAAAGGGCCAATCCAATATAAAATAATTCAAAACATTGTCTCATTTGGCATACTTTTTACAGTTATAAGGCAAAGAATTAGTGTTCAAAACTCCAAATATATATGTTAAAACTTATTATATAAGGTGAAAATAAAGTGCCATGTAGTGGCCAAAAGGATTCGAACACACATCTCACAGTAAGAGGAAACCACCATCAAACCATATGGCCTATTATATCAATTCGTTTTGTTTAAGACACGTAACAGATATAAGATAATAAGATAAAAAATATAAGATAATAAGTCCTTCGCCCTACTTCTTTCATGAATTACGAATTAAAATGTTCCTATTCCAAATAGGCCATTACCATGTTCACTTGGCGAGTTTTCAGCTCAAACGTGTAAGTAATTGTAGGGAAATTATTGGAGAGAAGATGGTAAGAAAACTGGTAAGAATCTGGTATGTTGTTGTGGGGCCCAGGCGTGCACTGGGTCGGTCGTGCGCGGGCGCGGGCGTGCGCGTGCGCGCGGCGGGCTGCGGGCGCGCGCGCGTGCGCGCGGAGGGCTGCGGGCGCGCGCGCGTGCGCGCGGAGGGCTGCGGGCGCGCGCGCGCGGCAGGCTGCGTGCGCGCGGGAGCGGCGGCTGCGTGCTTGCGCGCGCGGCTTGCGGCGTGAACTGCCACATGTGGGTGTGTTCCCTTTTGATTCCAAGCAACCCCCATCCTCCAAAACTAGTTTTCAGATTTTTCTCAATTTTTGGAAATTTTAGTGATTAAAAACTAATATTTTTCTCAAAAAATCATTTTAATTAATTTTATCATTTTTCAATCCTAACTAATGCCACGTGTCAAGTGTAAGACCAATCTAAGCCTTACATCTCAAGATAACCCACCCTTGTATGATTTTTCACAAAAGTTATGTTTCCTCCTAGTAGAGCCCCAAAAGCTTAACGTACTCTTTGGGGGGGGGGGGGTTCCCCTGGGGGCGCCTTTGCTGAGATGCTCGGTTTCCGAATGGATTCCGTTTGATTCGATACCCATTATATACCATTGAAGGGTTCGGGTTTGGTGTTTAATGCACGTTGGGCGTGATCCGACTCATTAGATCCAAAACGTTAGTGGTGACTACGGATCTAACCATTCGCTTGCAATATACATAATTTTAAGTAAAAGGGCCAACCCAATATAAAATAATTCAAAACATTGTCTCATTTGGCATACTTTTTACAGTTATAAGGCATAGAATTAGTGTTCAAAACTCCAAATATATATGTTAAAACTTATTATATAAGGTGAAAATAAAGTGCCATGTAGTGGCCAAAAGGATTCAAACACACATCTCACAGTAAGAGGAAACCACCATCAAACCATATGGCCAATTATATCAATTCATTTTGTTTAAGACGCGTAACAGATATAAGATAATAAGATAACAAATATAAGATAATAAGTCCTTCGCCCTACTTCTTTCATGAATTACGAATTAAAATGTTCCTATTCCAAATAGGCCATTACCATGTTCACTTGGTGAGTTTTCAGCTCAAACGTGTAAGTAATTGTAGGGAAATTATTGGAGAGAAGATGGTAAGAAAACTGGTAAGAATCTGGTATGTTGTTGTGGGGCCCAGGCGTGCACTGGGTCGGTCGTGCGCGGGCGCGGGCGTGCGCGCGCGCGCAGTGGGCTGCGGGCCGCGGGCGCGTGCGCGCGGTGGGCTGTGGGCGCGCGCGCGCGGCAGGCTGCGAGCGCGCGGGAGCGGCGGCTGCGTGCTTGCGCGCGCGGCTTGCTGCGTGAACTGCCACATGTGGTTGTGTTCCCTTTTGATTCCAAGCAACCCCCATCCTCCAAAACTAGTTTTCAGATTTTTCTCAATTTTTGGTAATTTTTGTGATTAAAAACTAATATTTTTCTCAAAAAATCATTTTAATTAATTTTATCATTTTTCAATCCTAACTAATGCCACGTGTCAAGTGTAAGACCAATCTAAGCCTTACATCTCAAGATAACCCACCCTTGTATGATTTTTCACCAAAGTGATGTTTCCTCCTAGTAGAGCCCCAAAAGCTTAACGTACTCTTTGGGGGGGGGGGTTTCCCTGGGGGCGGCTTTGCTGAGATGCTCGGTTTCCGAATGGATTCCGTTTGATTCAATACCCATTATATACCATTGAAGGGTTCGGGTTTGGTATTTAATGCACATTGGGCGTGATCCGACTCATTAGATCCAAAACGTTAGTGGAGACTACGGATCTAACCATTCGCTTGCAATATACATAATTTTAAGTAAAAGGGCCAACCCAATATAAAATAATTCAAAACATTGTCTCATTTGGCATACTTTTTACTATTATAAGGCATAGAATTAGTGTTCAAAACTCCAAATATATATGTTAAAACTTATTATATAAGGTGAAAATAAAGTGCCATGTAGTGGCCAAAAGGATTCGAACACACATCTCACAGTAAGAGGAAACCACCATCAAACCATATGGCCTATTATATCAATTCGTTTTGTTTAAGACGCGTAACAGATATATGATAATAAGATAACAAATATAAGATAATATGTCCTTCGCCCTACTTCTTTCATGAATTACGAATTAAAATGTTCCTATTCCAAATAGGCCATTACCATGTTCACTTGGTGAGTTTTCAGCTCAAACGTGTAAGTAATTGTAGGGAAATTATTGGAGAGAAGATGGTAAGAAAACTGGTAAGAATCTGGTATGTTGTTGTTGAAAGAATGGTAGGATCCATCTAATGGACGCCATAAAGGTTGCGGAATGGGAGGGGCGAATTTCAAAAATTTCCTACCTTCTCCCAACTGGGAGTCATATTCCCTGAATTTAGAATACAATATTCAAGGATCTACTTGAACCCTAATCAAACCAGATCTGTACCAAAAGATAAATGGGAGGATTATACCTGATCCGGAGAAGCAGTATCTCCCAAAGTTGGGGTTCACGCCCAAAGAATGCTCCAAGATCTGTCCCTGCTGAAGATGACACAGCTGTGGATGGAACAGAACCAGCAGGGTGCGTCCTACACACTGGATCCTTCACAAGAATCCCCTGGATGTACTAAACACTGAATTCTTTCAGTCTTTCTTGCAAGACTGATGTCAAGAACTGGTTTCTTGACTTTCTTTTCTGCAAAGATCAAATCCTGCAACAATGCAGATGGCGGCGGCAAGAGGAGATTTCCAGAAACGAAAAGGCTGAACTGTTTTCTTTTCTGGAAAGAATGAGATCTAATCTCAATTCGCAGGAACCTTTCTTGCTTACCAGAACCTCTTGGATCGAAATCTGATTTCCCTATCTTGGTTCATTCGAAAATCTCCTCTCTTTTCTTCTTGATTAAGAAATCTCCTAATTAGGAGTTATCCCAATCCAAATCAGTATTTGGATAGAGGATAATCTTAATCCCTTTCCCAGATAGAGTTAGCTTACTCTTGATCTTATCAGGAGGTTACCAGATTCAAATCTGATTTGAATTTGGTCTCTAAGAGTGGATAAGGCTAAGAGCCCAATTCTTTTTGCTAACTTCTATCTCAAATTCGCCCCATTGATGGGTGATCATATCAGCCCACTTCGAAATGGGCTTTTGGCCCATTAAGTATTCAGTGTTTAATTAGTTTCCAATCTGCTGCCCAGTTGGGCTTCTTTGTATGGCGTGGGACCCAAGCATTGATCTACACACCAGCCACATGGGTTCGGCCCAGCCTTTAATACAAGGCCCAGCCGAATTCACTGAAAATCTCAATGAACCCCTTGAGTCCATCGTATGAACCCTATGGGCCCAACACTTACATTAAGTGGTCCCTGGGCCAAGCCATCTTATAAAAACCCAGGGACTGTGGGCAGGTGCAAGATTAGCCCATCAGGTATTATCCTAAATGGTCTTACACTTAACCTCTCAGCCCTTAATGATCAAGCACTGCCCGACAAGAGAGGACCTCTCCCTCGGCTGCAAGGAACAGTGCCGCACTCTCCTCTCACATGGATCCCGGGAATTAAAACCATTTGCAAACATTTTGAAACCGTACATATATATGTAAATATATTAATTTTGCAAAAACAAAATTCCAACGATTGAAATCAACTGCCGGCAGTTTGGTTTCCATCAGAGAGAGTGCATTCCCGATCATTACCCTTTGTCCGACAAAGTGGCCGATTCTGTCACTATGACCACCCACTCAGATGAATTCTCAAACTGCCCCAACATACCCAGGTTTTGATCCCCACTAAGGATCTCACTGATTGGCATATCAAAGGCAGCCTGATCCAGTACCTAGTGAAGTGTCATAATCGAGTCTAGGGGTCAGGTGTAACTTTCCAGTTTTGCCCATCTATCTCCATGGTCCAGGGCAAGACTGGAAATCTGGTCCGGTTCAAGGATTCAAGTAATCCCATGCTGTATGTGCCTCGGGTCTTACCCTGATGGCTGAGACAGGCCATCCCAACACTTGGTGGCACACCAGTATCAGCCTTGGCAGGATAAATCTCCCCAGACTTATCCAACGGCTGTGAACATTTAAAACTAACATGAGTCTCTACAAATGTCCAGTTTTAGTGTTTTACACAGAATTAAACCAAACAACATGAATCAAACATGCACTTTATTTATTTCCACTAAATAACAAAAGTACATCAAAATGATTGAAGCTAAGGGCATACAAAACTGTCTAACAGCTCCCAGTTGCACTTAGGTCCAATCTGGTACAAGCCAGAGTCCCATACTTTCCACGTGTTTCTCAAACACCTTCTGTGTCAGTGGCTTGGTCAATGGGTCTGCCACATTATCCGCTGATGCTACCTTTTGAATTAGGACGTCCCCTCTACCAACGATCTCCCGCAGTACATGGTACTTCCTCTCGATGTGCTTTGACTTTGAGTGGGCCCGAGGCTCTTTAGCCTGGGCGATCGCTCCATTGTTGTCACACAACAACGGGATGGGTGATGTGCTGGATGGAATCGCTCCCAATTCGTGTATGAATTTCTTCATCCACACGGCTTCCTTGGCAGCTTCACTTGCGGCAATGTACTCGGCCTCGGTTGTGGAGTCTGCAGTGGACCCCTGTTTGCTGCTTTTCCAGCAAACAGCACACGATCCTATCGTGAAAACATACCCAGATGTAGACTTTCTATCATCTGGATCCGACTGGAAATCGGCATCGGTATACCCTAGAACTTGCAGTGAACTACCATCGAATACCAGACAAAACTCTTTCATCCTTCGAAAGTATTTGAGTATGTTCTTCACAGCAGTCCAATGCTCCTGTCCTGGGTTTGCCTGGAATCTGCTTACCACACTCACCGCCTGAGCTATGTCCGGGCGAGTGCACAACATGGCATACATGATGCTCCCCACAGCTGAGGCATAGGGAACGTCTCTCATGCTCTCAATCTCCTCAGAAGTCTTGGGAGACATCTTCTTGGAGAGAGTGACTCCGTGCCTGAAAGGAACGTTTCCTTTCTTGGAGTTTTCCATGCTGTATCTTTTGACAATTTTGTCAATGTAAGCAGCCTGGGATAATCCAATTATCCGCTTTGATCTATCTCTATAGAGTCGAAGACCCAGTATGTATGAAGCTTCTCCAAGATCTTTCATGGAGAACTGCTGTGATAGCCATACCTTGACCGAAGTCAACATTCCTACATCATTCCCAATGAGTAGGATATCGTCCACATACAAGACTAAAAAGGTGATCTTATCCCCACTGGATTTCCTGTAAACACAGGGCTCATCCGGATTCTGCTCAAAGTCAAACGTTTTGACTGCAGAATCAAAACGGATGTTCCAACTCCTAGAAGCCTGCTTAAGTCCATATATGGATCTATTAAGTTTACATACCATGTGTTCCTGACCAGCAGCAATGAAGCCTTGCGGCTGCTGCATGTAGATATCTTCACTAAGATCTCCATTCAGGAACGCTGTTTTGACATCCATTTGCCAAATCTCGTAATCATGGTACGCTGCTACAGCTAGCAGGATCCTAATGGATTTAAGCATGGCCACCGGTGAAAAGGTTTCCTCATAGTTGATGCCTTCTTTCTGAGTATACCCTTTCGCCACCAAACGAGCTTTAAAGGTCTCAATCCTGCCATCGGGGCCCTTCTTCCTCTTGTAGATCCATTTGCAACCAATTGCTTTTACCCCGGAGGGCGGATCCACTAGAGTCCAGACTCCATTGGTCTCCATTGAGTCCATCTCGGCTCTCATGGCCTCCACCCACTTCTGGGAGTCTATGTCTAACATAGCTTCCGCGTAAGACACGGGATCCTCTTCACTAGTCAAGGCTTCCACCAGGTAACTATCCTGGTCATAACCATATCGGACTGGTGGTCTGGATACCCGGGTGGACCTTCTAGGTTGGTCATTACCTGGAACTTGTGGGTCATCTCCCACTGCTCCTGAGCTCTCCTCATCAAGAACTATTTCCTGACGATGGGTGTCCAGGATGTAATCGGATTCTAAGAATCGGGCGTTTCGACTGCAGAACACTTTCTGCTCACTTGGGTCATAGAATAGATAACCCACCGAATCCTTTGGGTAGCCTATAAATAGGCAACGGCTGGTTTTAGATTCCAACTTGTCCGCACTTGTTCTTTTAACGTGTGCAGGACAACCCTAAATCTTCAAGTGTCTCACACTTGGCTTCCTTCCGGTCCAAAGCTCATATGGAGTTTTCGGAACTAATTTGGTTGGAACCCTATTCAGCACGTAGATAGCAGTCTCTAATGCGTATCCCCAAAAGGATGTGGGTAATTCTGAGCGTACGAGAAGTGACCGGACCATGTCTAACAAGGTCCTATTTCTCCTCTCTGAAACACCGTTGAGTTGAGGTGTAGCAGGAGGAGCTAGTTGTGACACTATCCCATTGGCCCTTAAGTAGTCCCTAAATTCGTCAGAGAGATACTCGCCACCTCGATCTGATCGAAGGGCCTTAATTTCTCTCCCTAACTGTTTCTCGACTTCCTGTCTGAACTCTTTGAACTTTTCAAATGATTCAGACTTATGTCTCATTAGGTACACGTAACCATATCGTGAAAAATCATCTGTAAAGGTGATGAAGTACGCGTGTTGATTCCGTGTCCTAACACTCAGGGGACCACATACATCAGTATGTATTAGGTCAAGTGTGCCTGCACTTCTTTCAGGCTTACCGTCAAATGGCCGCTTAGTCATCTTACCTTGGAGGCAAGGTTCACAAGTGGGAAGATTTTCTACGGTTAGAAAATCCAAAGGACCATCCTTTACCAGTCTTGTGATTCGGTCGACACCGATGTGGCCAAGTCGGTAATGCCAGAGGCACGTGGGATTTACTGTATCACGAGTCCTTTTCTTGGGATTTTCGACCGACGTAGTTTCGGTTAAGTTAGTTTCCAAAGAAGGATGCAGAACATAGAGACCGTTCTCTAGCTCCCCGCATGCGATGAATTTATTATTCCGTTTAACAGTAATCATATTACTAAAGTAAACAGTATATCCATCAGCACACAATTTTGAAACAGAAATTAAATTCCTTCTCAAGTTCTGTACATAAAGACAATCTTTAAGTACAAGGACTCCTTTAAAAACTAATTCTACGGTTCCTATTTCCGCAGCTGCAACACTTGCAGTTGTTCCCAAGAACAGTGTCACTTCACCTTCACTCAGCCTTCTGCTAACTTTGAACCCCTGCAGTGAGTTACACGCATGAGTTGAAGCCCCGGAGTCAACACACCAGGACACAGAAGTAACTAACATATTAGTTTCTATGACACAAGTTTCGATATTACCTTTCTTAGATTCCAGGTAGGTAGGACAGTTCCTCTTCCAGTGGCCGGTCTGCTTGCAGAAGTGACAGACATCAGATGCCTTGTTCTTCTTCTGCTTCTTGGGTTTGGTAGTCTTCTTCTGGGGCTTCTTTGCCTTTCTCTTTCTCTTGCCCGATTTGTTAGCTTCAGCAAGCATAACCACAGGCTCATCCTTCTTGAGTAAATCCTCGGCCCTCTGCAACATATTGCTGAGTTCCTGGACGCTGACATTCAGCTTATTCATATTGTAGTTCATAGTGAACGCATTGAAGGAAGAGGGCAAAGAATTTAGGATGGCATCCACTTGCGTGCCAAGATCTAGCCTGGATCCAAGAGCTTCAAGTTCGTTGATGTATCCCATCATCCGAAGACAATGGTCATGAACTTTCTGCCCTTTGGTCATCTGCGCGGTCATGAACAATTTCAGGACCTTCTGTCGAGTAGAACGGTTCTGCTCCTCATACATTGTCCTTAGACTGTCCAATATGTCCTTGGCAAGTTCGATCTGATCGAACTGCCTCAGTATTGAGTTGTCTAATGAGGCAATGACGAAGCAGCGGGCTAGGGAGTTCTTATCCTCCCAATCTTGGTAGTCCCTCCTACGGGCCTCAGAAGCCCTATCACCCGGACGTTCCGGGGCAGGATTTTTCACTACCTTGTCTAACTTTTCAGAAGTTAGGACCAGCATAAGATTTCTGTACCAGTCGGCATAGTTTGGGCCCTTAAGCTTGTTATCGTCTAGAAGCTTTGCAAATTGACCGTTTGCCATTTTCTGATAAAACAGCAAAATCATTAGTCCACAACCTTAGTTTGATTCATGTTTACCTACATAGATATGGCTTTTAATCTATGTTCCATTCCCATTTGTTCATCTCTGAGATTTCCCTCCTATCTCAGTAACGGAGACGACGAAATGTCTCTGGAAATGTGGGAAATCACATGGGGTGCGTGAAGCCAACTGTTTCGGCTGCATAACCCCACCACCTTTCTGTGACGGATCATATCCACTCATCAAATGAGTTTCCCTTTGGCCTCTGTCAGACAAGGCTCAGAGCCGTTTTCAGGTAAACCCTTATGTCAGTGAGTGCACACCCATCATATTCAGGTTACGCCAAGGTACCGTGAGAGAGTTCCCATTTTCTGGTGAAGCCCCTCCCACATCGGTCTATGACGCCCCTATCATCTTATGAAACACTCTAACAGATCCAACAGCAAATGGATAGCCCAATTTTATGGTGCGTTTCCTCATTACTGATGGACCCATCATTGTGCTAATGACGGAAGGCCTTTAGAGAGTCCATCATATGGATCTCCCTATCACTTGCATTCATATTTGCTGGAGGGAACAAAATTACGGCCTAGTTCTAATTTAGGTCAAACCAAAGTGGCTCCCACAAGGGTTGCAGTTTCATAAACTGCAAATCGCAGAAAACGATTTCTCCATCTGCAAATCTCCAGCGCCGCCATCTTTTTCCATCTTCTTTAATCAAGAAAAATAACAGAAATCCTATTTCTATTAATTACATTCTTGATCAAATCCTATACATTCAGTCTAAAAATAAAAAAAAATTATTTACAGACCGAATTGAATGAAATAAATAAATAGAAAAGAAAAAGGGTGCGCAGACCATCTGCGCTAAAACTGCACTGCGATCTCCAGGTTTGAACAGTCCATTAAATCAAAATAAATAAAGAACAATTCCAAATAAATTTTGGATTTAATAGAAATTAATTTCAGATCAATCGCCCTTAACAAGAAACAGTTTCTTGAAAAAAAAAAAAAAAGACAATCTGCGCAATCTTGAAAGAACACCTTCTATCCATCTGCGCAGGGTCAGATCTGATTTTCTTTTGGTTCAAGATTCGAACCTGTGGCTCTGATACCACTGAAAGAATGGTAGGATCCATCTAATGGACGCCATAAAGGTTGCGGAATGGGTGGGGCGAATTTCAAAAATTTCCTACCTTCTCCCAACTGGGAGTCATATTCCCTGAATTTAGAATACAATATTCAAGGATCTACTTGAACCCTAATCAAACCAGATCTGTACCAAAAGATAAATGGGAGGATTATACCTGATCCGGAGAAGCAGTATCTCCCAAAGTTGGTGTTCACGCCCAAAGAATGCTCCAAGATCTGTCCCTGCTGAAGATGACACAGCTGTGGATGGAACAGAACCAGCAGGGTGCGTCCTACACACTGGATCCTTCACAAGAATCCCCTGGATGTACTAAACACTGAATTCTTTCAGTCTTTCTTGCAAGACTGATGTCAAGAACTGGTTTCTTGACTTTCTTTTCTGCAAAGATCAAATCCTGCAACAATGCAGATGGCGGCGGCAGGAGGAGATTTCCAGAAACGAAAAGGCTGAACTGTTTTCTTTTCTGGAGAGAATGAGATCTAATCTCAATTCGCAGGAACCTTTCTTGCTTACCAGAACCTCTTGGATCGAAATCTGATTTCCCTGTCTTGGTTCATTCGAAAATCTCCTCTCTTTTCTTCTTGATTAAGAAATCTCCTAATTAGGAGTTATCCCAATCCAAATCAGTATTTGGATAGAGGATAATCTTAATCCCTTTCCCAGATAGAGTTAGCTTACTCCTGATCTTATCAGGAGGTTACCAGATTCAAATCTGATTTGAATTTGGTCTCTAAGAGTGGATAAGGCTAAGAGCCCAATCCTTTTTGCTAACTTCTATCTCAAATTCGCCCCATTGATGGGTGATCATATCAGCCCACTTCGAAATGGGCTTTTGGCCCATTAAGTATTCAGTGTTTAATTAGTTTCCAATCTGCTGCCCAGTTGGGCTTCTTTGTATGGCGTGGGACCCAAGCATTGATCTACACACCAGCCACATGGGTTCGGCCCAGCCTTTAATACAAGGCCCAGCCGAATTCACTGAAAATCTCAATGAACCCCTTGAGTCCATCGTATGAACCCTATGGGCCCAACACTTACATTAAGTGGTCCCTGGGCCAAGCCATCTTATAAAAACCCAGGGACTGTGGGCAGGTGCAAGATTAGCCCATCAGGTATTATCCTAAATGGTCTTACACTTAACCTCTCAGCCCTTAATGATCAAGCACAGCCCGACAAGAGAGGACCTCTCCCTCGGCTGCAAGGAACAGTGCCGCACTCTCCTCTCACATGGATCCCGGGAATTAAAACCATTTGCAAACATTTTGAAACCGTACATATATATGTAAATATATTAATTTTGCAAAAACAAAATTCCAACGATTGAAATCAACTGCCGGCAGTTTGGTTTCCATCAGAGAGAGTGCATTCCCGATCATTACCCTTTGTCCGACAAAGTGGCCGATTCTGTCACTATGACCACCCACTCAGATGAATTCTCAAACTGCCCCAACATACCCAGGTTTTGATCCCCACTGATTGGCATATCAAAGGCAGCCTGATCCAGTACCTAATGAAGTGTCATAATCGAGTCTAGGGGTCAGGTGTAACTTTCCAGTTTTGCCCATCTATCTCCAAGGTCCAGGGCAAGACTGGAAATCTGGTCCGGTTCAAGGATTCAAGTAATCCCATGCTGTATGTGCCTCGGGACTTACCCTGATGGCTGAGACAGGCCATCCCAACACTTGGTGGCACACCAGTATCAGCCTTGGCAGGATAAATCTCCCCAGACTTATCCAACGGCTGTGAACATTTAAAACTAACATGAGTCTCTACAAATGTCCAGTTTTAGGGTTTTACACAGAATTAAACCAAACAACATGAATCAAACATGCACTTTATTTATTTCCACTAAATAACAAAAGTACATCAAAATGATTGAAGCTAAGGGCATACAAAACTGTCTAACAGTTGTGGGGCCCAGGCGTGCACTGGGTCGGTCGTGCGCGGGCGCAGGTGTGCGCGCGCACGCGTCGGGCTGCGGGCCGCGGGCGCGTGCGCGCGGCGGGCTGCTTGCGCGCGCGGCTTGCTGCGTGAACTGCCACATGTGGGTGTGTTCCCTTTTGATTCCAAGCAACCCCCATCCTCCAAAACTAGTTTTCAGATTTTTCTCAATTTTTGGTAATTTTAGTGATTAAAAACTAATATTTTTCTCAAAAAATCATTTTAATTAATTTTATCATTTTTCAATCCTAACTAATGCCACGTGTCAAGTGTAAGACCAATCTAAGCCTTACATCTCAAGATAACCCACCCTTGTATGATTTTTCACAAAAGTTATGTTTCCACCTAGTAGAGCCCCAAAAGCTTAACGTACTCTTTGGGGGGGGGGGGTTCCCCTGGGGGCGCCTTTGCTGAGATGCTCGGTTTCCGAATGGATTCCGTTCGATTCGATACCCATTATATACCATTGAAGGGTTCGGGTTTGGTGTTTAATGCACGTTGGGCGTGATCCGACTCATTAGATCCAAAACGTTAGTGGTGACTACGGATCTAACCATTCGCTTGCAATATACATAATTTTAAGTAAAAGGGCCAACCCAATATAAAATAATTCAAAACATTGTCTCATTTGGCATTCTTTTTGAAAGAATGGTAGGATCCATCTAATGGACGCCATAAAGGTTGCGGAATGGGTGGGGCGAATTTCAAAAATTTCCTACCTTCTCCCAACTAGGAATCATATTCCCTGAATTTAGAATACAATATTCAAGGATCTACTTGAACCCTAATCAAACCAGATCTGTACCGAAAGATAAATGGGAGGATTATACCTGATCCGGAGAAGCAGTATCTCCCAAAGTTGGTGTTCACGCCCAAAGAATGCTCCAAGATCTGTCCCTGCTGAAGATGACACAGCTGTGGATGGAACACAACCAGCAGGGTGCGTCCTACACACTGGATCCTTCACAAGAATCCCTTGGATGTACTAAACACTGAATTCTTTCAGTCTTTCTTGCAAGACTGATGTCAAGAACTGGTTTCTTGACTTTCTTTTCTGCAAAGATCAAATCTTGCAACAATGCAGATGGCGGCGGCAGGAGGAGATTTCCAGAAACGAAAAGGCTGAACTGTTTTCTTTTCTGGAGAGAATGAGATCTAATCTCAATTCGCAGGAACCTTTCTTGCTTACCAGAACCTCTTGGATCGAAATCTGATTTCCCTCTCCTTGGTTCATTCGAAAATCTCCTCTCTTTTCTTCTTGATTAAGAAATCTCCTAATTAGGAGTTATCCCAATCCAAATCAGTATTTGGATAGGGGATAATCTTAATCCCTTTCCCAGATAGAGTTAGCTTACTCCTGATCTTATCAGGAGGTTACCAGATTCAAATCTGATTTGAATTTGGTCTCTAAGAGTGGATAAGGCTAAGAGCCCAATCCTTTTTGCTAACTTCAATCTCAAATTCGCCCCATTGATGGGTGATCATATCAGCCCACTTCGAAATGGGCTTTTGGCCCATTAAGCATTCAGTGTTTAATTAGTTTCCAATCTGCTGCCCAGTTGGGCTTCTTTGTATGGCGTGGGACCCAAGCATTGATCTACACACCAGCCACATGGGTTCGGCCCAGCCAAATTCACTGAAAATCTCAATGAACCCCTTGAGTCCATCGTATGAACCCTATGGGCCCAACACTTACATTAAGTGGTCCCTGGGCCAAGCCATCTTATAAAAACCCAGGGACTGTGGGCAGGTGCAAGATTAGCCCATCAGGTATTATCCTAAATGGTCTTACACTTAACCTCTCAGCCCTTAATGATCAAGCACTGCCCGACAAGAGAGGACCTCTCCCTCGGCTGCAAGGAACAGTGCCGCACTCTCCTCTCACATGGATCCCGGGAATTAAAACCATTTGCAAAGATTTTGAAACCGTACATATATATGTAAATATATTAATTTTGCAAAAACAAAATTCCAACGATTGAAATCAACTGCCGGCAGTTTGGTTTCCATCAGAGAGAGTGCATTCCCGATCATTACCCTTTGTCCGACAAAGTGACTGATTCTGTCACTATGACCACCCACTCAGATGAATTCTCAAACTGCCCCAACATACCCAGGTTTTGATCCCCACTAAGGATCTCACTGATTGGCATATTAAAGGCAAGCTGATCCAGCACCTAGTGAAGTGTCATAATCGAGTCTAGGGGTCAGGTGTAACTTTCCAGTTTTGCCAATCTATCTCCAAGGTCCAGGGCAAGACTGGAAATCTGGTCCGGTTCAAGGATTCAAGTAATCCCACGCTGTATGTGCCTCGGGTCTTACCCTGATGGCTGAGACAGGCCATCCCAACACTTGGTGGCACACCAGTATCAGCCTTGGCAGGATAAATCTCCCCAGACTTATCCAACGGCTGTGAACATTTAAAACTAACATGAGTCTCTACAAACGTCCAGTTTTAGGGTTTTAAACAGAATTAAACCAAACAACATGAATCAAACATGCACTTTATTTATTTCCACTAAATAACAAAAGTACATCAAAATGATTGAAGCTAAGGGCATACAAAACTGTCTAACACTTTTTACTGTTATAAGGAATAGAATTAGTGTTCAAAACTCCAAATATATATGTTAAAACTTATTATATAAGGTGAAAATAAAGTGCCATGTAGTGGACAAAAGGATTCGAACACACATCTCACAATAAGAGGAAACCACCATCAAACCATATGGCCTATTATATCAATTCGTTTTGTTTAAGACGCGTAACAGATATAAGATAATAAGCTAACAAATATAAGATAATAAGTCCTTCGCCCTACTTCTTTCATGAATTACGAAGTAAAATGTTCCTATTCCAAATAGGCCATTACCATGTTCACTTGGTGAGTTTTCAGCTCAAACGTGTAAGTAATTGTAGGGAAATTATTGGAGAGAAGATGGTAAGAAAACTGGTAAGAATCTGGTATGTTGTTGTGGGGCCCAGGCGTGCACTGGGTCGGTCGTGCGCGGGCGCGGGCGTGCACGCGCGCGCGGCGGGCTGCGGGCTGCGGGCGCTTGCGCGCGGCGGGCTGCGGGCGCGTGCGCGCGGCGGGCTGCGGGCGCGTGCGCGCGGCGGGCTGCGGGCGCGCGCGCGCGCGGCGGGCTGCGTGCGCGCGCGAGCGGCGGCTGCGTGCTTGCGCGCGCGGCTTGCTGCGTGAACTGCCACATGTGCGTGTGTTCCCTTTTGATTCCAAGCAACCCCCATCCTCCAAAACTAGTTTTCAGATTTTTCTCAATTTTTGGTAATTTTAGTGATTAAAAACTAATATTTTTCTCAAAAAATCATTTTAATTAATTTTATCATTTTTCAATCCAAACTAATGCCACGTGTCAAGTGTAAGACCAATCTAAGCCTTACATCTCAAGATAACCCACCCTTGTATGATTTTTCACAAAAGTTATGTTTCCTCCTAGTAGAGCCCCAAAAGCTTATCGTACTCTTTGGGGGGGAGGGGTTCCCCTGGGGGCGCCTTTGCTGAGATGCTCGGTTTCCGAATGGATTCCGTTTGATTCGATACCCATAATATACCATTGAAGGGTTCGGGCTTGGTGTTTAATGCACATTGGGCGTGATCCGACTCATTAGATCCAAAACGTTAGTGGTGACTACGGATCTAACCATTCGCTTGCAATATACATAATTTTAAGTAAAAGGGCCAACCCAATATAAAATAATTCAAAACATTGTCTCATTTGGCATACTTTTTACTGTTATAAGGCATAGAATTAGTGTTCAAAACTCCAAATATATTTGTTAAAACTTATTATATAAGGTGAAAATAAAGTGCCATGTAGTGGACAAAAGGATTCGAACACACATCTCACAATAAGAGGAAACCACCATCAAACCATATGGCCTATTATATCAATTCGTTTTGTTTAAGATGCGTAACAGATATAAGATAATAAGATAACAAATATAAGATAATAAGTCCTTCGCCCTACTTCTTTCATGAATTATGAATTAAAATGTTCTGATTCCAAATAGGCCATTACCCTGTTCACTTGGTGAGTTTTCAGCTCAAACGTGTAAGTAATTGTAGGGAAATTATTGGTGAGAAGATGGTAAGAAAACTGGTAAGAATCTGGTATGTTGTTGTGGGGCCCAGGCGTGCACTGGGTCGGTCGTGCGCGGGTGCGGGTGCGGGCGCGGGCGCTTGCGCGCGCGGCGGGCTGCGGGCGCGGGCGGCGGGCTGCGTGCGCGCGCGATCTGCGGCTGCGTGCTTGCGCGCGCGGCTTGCTGCGTGAACTGCCACATGTGGGTGTGTTCCCTTTTGATTCCAAGCAACCCCCATCCTCCAAAACTAGTTTTCAGATTTTTCTCAATTTTTTGTAATTTTAGTGATTAAAAACTAATATTTTTATCAAAAAATCATTTAAATTAAATTTATCATTTTTCAATCCTAACTAATGCCATGTGTCAAGTGTAAGACCAATCTAAGCCTTACATCTCAAGATAACCCACCCTTGTATGATTTTTCACAAAAGTTATGTTTCCTGCTAGTAGAGCCCCAAAAGCTTAACGTACTCTTTGGGGGGGGGGGGTTCCCCTGGGGGCACCTTTGCTGAGATGCTCGGTTTTCGAATGGATTCCGTTTGATTCGATACCCATTATATACCATTGAAGGGTTCGGGTTTGGTGTTTAATGCACGTTGGGCGTGATCCAACTCATTAGATCCAAAACGTTAGTGGTGACTACGGATGTAACCATTCGCTTGCAATATACATAATTTTAAGTAAAAGGGCCAACCCAATATAAAATAATTCAAAACATTGTCTCATTTGGCATTCTTTTTACTGTTATAAGGCATAGAATTAGTGTTCAAAACTCCAAATATATATGTTAAAACTTATTATATAAGGTGAAAATAAAGTACCATGTAGTGGACAAAAGGATTCGAACACACATCTCACAATAAGAGGAAAACACCATCAAACCATATGGCCTATTATATCAATTCGTTTTGTTTAAGACGCGTAACAGATATAAGATAATAAGATAACAAATATAAGATAATAAGTCCTTCGCCCTACTTCTTTCATGAATTACGAAGTAAAATGTTCCTATTCCAAATAGGCCATTACCATGTTCACTTGGTGAGTTTTCAGCTCAAACGTGTAAGTAATTGTAGGGAAATTATTGGAGAGAAGATGGTAAGAAAACTGGTAAGAATCTGGTATGTTGTTGTGGGGCCCAGGCGTGCACTGGGTCGGTCGTGCGCGGGCTGCGGGCTGCGGGCGCGTGCGCGCTGCGGGCTGCGGGCGCGCGCGCGCGCGGCGGGCTGCGTGCGCGCGCGAGCGGCGGCTGCGTGCTTGCGCGCGCGGCTTGCGCGCGCGGCTTGCGCGCGCGGCTTGCTGCGTGAACTGCCACATGTGCGTGTGTTCCCTTTTGATTCCAAGCAACCCCCCCATCCTCCAAAACTAGTTTTCAGATTTTTCTCAATTTTTGGTAATTTTAGTGATTAAAAACTAATATTTTTCTCAAAAAATCATTTTAATTAATTTTATCATTTTTCAATCCTAACTAATGCCACGTTATCACGGGGGTAATCGTTGGGGCCCCGTGCGGCACTCGAAATGGGCGAGTAAGCCTACGAAACAAAGCAAACACACACACAAAGGCAACACGAAGGCACACGAATTAGCAAAAGGCTACTTGTATTGCATTAATCAGTGGTAAGCACAAGCACACAGTACAGTGTCGAGGGGATCTCGTGCTTAACCTTTACACGCTTATGGGCTCACTCGACTACCTACCTCCCCTCAAAGAGTACGTTAAGCTTTTGGGGGAGTGACAATAGGAAACATCAAAATGATGGAAAAGCATACTAAGTAATTACAATAACGCCATTGGCGGTCCCCCTTACAAAATACAAGTAAAGCCCACCCATGACACACATGTTGACACCATGAAGGCACACGGTTGGCACTCGGATGGCTCACTGTAGGTGCTTGATGGCGCCGTGAAGGAGTCACTTGTGACATTCTCCCCCACTCAATTCGATCTACGTCCTCGGAGATCGGCTTCGGCTGGTCCCCTAGAGTCACTGTTGCGGAAGGAGGGTTCTTTTGCTGCTCCCCGAACCGGCTGTCGTCCAAGGCCGAGGTGTATATTTTGGTGGCATGGTTGGGTTGGCTCATTCTGTAAGGGTTTCCTATGGCTAAGTCCTTTCCTGGCAGCCTCAAGGTATGTTAGTGGCTGGTTCTGTTTGGCTAAGGGGTAGGTTTGGGCCAGGTAAGGATCAAAATGGTGTTTTGGATTATTATGGTGTGGATTCCCATGCATTTTTCCCCAAGGGTATCTCACCAGGCTACTACGGGAACTAGCCTTTGGGATGATGTGAATGTGGTCCCTGAATGGCTTGGGTGGCACTAGCTCTCCCCGGTGGTTGTGGTCGTAGATGAGGGCAAGGTTTGACACGGCCTTGGGTCTTCTTCTGTTGGGCCCACCAGTTGCGGGCACTTGCGGCTTCTGCTGCGAAGTCGACTTCTGCTGATGTGGTTGGCGCTGAAGTTGATGCTGCTGCTGGTGTTGACTTGGGCGCTGGCATCGGTGTTGGCGCTGAAACTGGAACTGTCTTGGGGGTGACTTCTTCCTGGTGACGACTTCCCAACCCGTTCCAGTGTCGATGAAAGGTACTTGACAGGGGTTCTTCCTTGCTGACGCAGAGCTGTCTTCATGGTTGATAGTTTCTTGGTACAACTGCAAGGCTGAAAGTTGCTTCCCAAGTATCTGCACGGCTGATGAGACAGGAACCATGCAAGGGGAGTGTTCGTCCAGAATAAGCAAACTGTTGATGTGTGGCATAAGTGCTGCTTCCGCCTGCTTGAGGAACTCCACTCCAAGAACCACCTGAAAATCATCCAAGGGAACCACAAATAGATTGATGGGTCCTTTCCATGGTCCAACTCGGAGTTCTACTCCACGGGCCGTGCCCTCTACTACCTTGGCCCCGGAGTTGACAGCCTTGACCCACCCAGTTTGTTTGGTGGTGGTCAAGCCGAGTCGCTTTGCCTCCGCAAGCGAAATGAAGTTATGGGTGGCCCCAGTGTCCACCAAGGCTTTGGTCGGCCTCCCGCCGAGGGTGATGTCTACATAACTCAGCCCCTTGTGGGCTTTGGTGGGCCGCTTTGATGTGGCCTCTTTTTGACCATGGCATTGATGAGTTGGAGGGCGCCTACTCTGGGCGCCGCTGTGGGTTTCTCCTCATCACTCTCTTCACTATCGCTGAGTTTGGCGATGAGGGCAGTTATTTTCTTTCGGGTTGGACAGTCATTTGTCCAATGCTTCCCGTTGCAAAGGTAGCACGGCGCAGGAGGAGGTCTTCTAGTTGATTGGTGGCCCTGGTAGCTTGGGCCTCCTTGTGGCTTCTTCCCTTGTTGGTAAGTGTAGGGCTTGTTCACGGGCACTGGCTTCTCCTTTGTAGGGGTTGATTGTGGATCTCCCCCACTCAAACTCATGGTACCTGGGCTGGATGGTATTTGCACATCTTCTTTAGGTGTTCTCAGATCAACAAGCTGTTCAGCTATGGCCATGGCGGTGGCGAGGTCCTCAACCCCGCGTCGCTGGAGTTCGAGCTCAGCCCATGGCTTGAGACCATCCATAAAATTGAACAGAAGATCCTTGTTGGACATGTCCGTGATCTCCAGCGTCAAGGCCGAAAACTCCTTGACGTAGTCATGTAGTGATTCTTGATGTCTGAGATTCTTCATTCTTCGGCGCACCAAGTACTCTACGTTTTCTGGGTAGAACTGCCGCTTGATCTCACGCTTGAATCCAACCCACGTGTCGATGGTACGGGTTCCACGTTCAATGTCTTGGCAACACCTACGCCACCATAACATTGCTATGTCAGTCAAATACATAGCAGCTGTACGTACCTGAGTTTGGTTGTCAATGATGCCAGTGGTAGAGAAATATTGCTCCAGTTGCCACAAGAAGTTGTCAAGCTCCCTAGCATCCCGGGCACCCGAGTAAGGCATTGGCTCTCGGATCTTGATGTTCATGGAAGCTAGGGTGGAGGGAGTGCTTGGTGTGTTGGCCACTGCCCTCTTTAGGAGAGTCATCTCATCTCTCATCTCATCCAATTGCGCTTGGAATTTGTCTAGCAAGCCTTGTAGGCTGCTTTGGGAAGGCCCAGCTCCCGAATTCTGTATGGTGGTGTGCATGTCTCTGAAGGCGCCATTGAAACGTCCTTCTAGTTCCACCACTGCATTCTCAACCGTCTCTAGGTTGAGGTGGAGTTCATCAACCCGGTCTCGGGTTTCTCCCACTGTCACCTCGCAATGTAGGAGGCGCATGTCCACGGTAGCTAGTTGGTTGACTGATTTGTCGTGCTTGCTAGCTTTGGTTGTACGCCCCTTTGGGGCTTGTGTCTTGGTAGGTTCGTCAAGTGGAGCTTCGTCGGTGTCGTGGGCTTGAGTCCGCCCATGTGGTGTGTCATCGGAAACGCCCCGATTGCTCTTCATTGCGTTGATGTAGGGATGAAGACGGTCCAGAGTATTTGTAAGAGCACCTGCTCTGATACCAACTATCACGGGGGTAATCGTTGGGGCCCCGTGCGGCACTCGAAATGGGCGAGTAAGCCTACGAAACAAAGAAAACACACACACAAAGGCAACACGAAGGCACACGAATTAGCAAAAGGCTACTTGTATTGCATTAATCAGTGGTAAGCACAAGCACACAGTACAGTGTCGAGGGGATCTCCTGCTTAACCTTTACACGCTTATGAGCTCACTCGACTACCAACCTCCCCGCAAAGAGTACGTTAAGCTTTTGGGGGAGTGACAATAGGAAACATCAAAATGATGGAAAAGCATACTAAGTAATTACAATAACGCCACTGGCGGTCCCCCTTACAAAATACAAGTAAAGCCCACCCATGACACACATGTTGACACCATGAAGGCACACGGTTGGCACTCGGATGGCTCACTGTAGGTGCTTGATGGCACCGTGAAGGAGTCACTTGTGACATTCTCCCCCACTCAAGATAACCCACCGTGAAGTGTAAGACCAATCTAAGCCTTACATCTCAAGATAACCCACCCTTGTATGATTTTTCACAAAAGTTATGTTTCCTCCTAGTAGAGCCCCAAAAGCTTAACGTACTCTTTGGGGGGGGGCGTTCCCCTGGGGGCGCCTTTGCTGAGATGCTCGGTTTCCGAATGGATTCCGTTTGATTCGATACCCATTATATACCATTGAAGGGTTCGGGTTTGGTGTTTAATGCACATTGGGCGTGATCCGACTCATTAGATCCAAAACGTTAGTGGTGACTACGGATCTAACCATTCGCTTGCAATATACATAATTTTAAGTAAAAGGGCCAACCCAATATAAAATAATTCAAAACATTGTCTCATTTGGCATACTTTTTACTGTTATAAGGCATAGAATTAGTGTTCAAAACTCCAAATATATATGTTAAAACTTATTATATAAGGTGAAAATAAAGTGCCATGTAGTGGACAAAAGGATTCGAACACACAACTCACAATAAGAGGAAACCACCATCAAACCATATGGCCTATTATATCAATTCGTTTTGTTTAAGATGCGTAACAGATATAAGATAATAAGATAACAAATATAAGATAATAAGTCCTTCGCCCTACTTCTTTCATGAATTACGAATTAAAATGTTCCGATTCCAAATAGGCCATTACCATGTTCACTTGGTGAGTTTTCAGCTCAAACGTGTAAGTAATTGTAGGGAAATTATTGGAGAGAAGATGGTAAGAAAACTGGTAAGAATCTGGTATGTTGTTGTGGGGCCCAGGCGTGCACTGGGTCGGTCGTGCGCGGGTGCGGGCGCGGGCGTGCGCGCGCGCGGCGGGCTGCAGGCCGCGGGCGCGTGAGCGCGGCGGACAGCGGGAGCGCGGGCGCGGCAGGGTGCGAGCGCGCGCGGCAGGCTGCGTGCGCGCGGGAGCGGCGGCTGCATGCTTGCGCGCGAGGCTTGCTGCGTGAACTGCCACATGTGGGTGTGTTCCCTTTTGATTCCAAGCAACCCCCATCCTCCAAAACTAGTTTTCAGATTTTTCTCAATTTTTTGTAATTTTAGTGATTAAAAACTAATATTTTTCTCAAAAAATCTTTTTAATTAATTTTATCATTTTTCAATCCTAACTAATGCCACGTGTCAAGTGTAAGACCAATCTAAGCCTTACATCTCAAGATAACCCACCCGTGTATGATTTTTCACAAAAGTTATGTTTCCTCCTAGTAGAGCCCCAAAAGCTTAACGTACTCTTTGGGGGGGGGGGGGTTCCCCTGGGGGCGCCTTTGCTGAGATGCTCGGTTTCCGAATGGATTCCGTTTGATTCGATACCCATTATATACCATTGAAGGGTTCGGGTTTGGTGTTTAAGGCACGTTGGGCGTGATCCGACTCATTAGATCCAATACGTTAGTGGTGACTACGGATCTAACCATTCGCTTGCAATATACATAATTTTAAGTAAAAGGGCCAACCCAATATAAAATAATTCAAAACATTGTCTCATTTGGCATACTTTTTACTGTTATAAGGCATAGAATTAGTGTTCAAAACTCCAAATATATATGTTAAAACTTATTATATAAGGTGAAAATAAAGTGCCATGTAGTGGACGAAAGGATTCGAACACAAATCTCACAAAAAGAGGAAACCACCATCAAACCATATGGCCTATTATATCAATTCGTTTTGTTTAACACGCGTAACAGATATAAGATAATAAGATAACAAATATAAGATAATAAGTCCTTCGCCCTACTTCTTTCATGAATTACGAATTAAAATGTTCCTATTCCAAATAGGCCATTACCATGTTCACTTGGTGAGTTTTCAGCTCAAACGTGTAAGTAATTGTAGGGAAATTATTGGAGAGAAGATGGTAAGAAAACTGGTGAGAATCTGGTATGTTGTTGTGGGGCCCAGGCGAGCACTGGGTCGGTCGTGCGCGGGCGCGGCGGGCTGCGGGCTGCGGGCGCGTGCGCGCGGCGGGCTGCGGGCGTGTGCGCGCGGCGGGCTGCGGGCGCGTGCGCGCGGCGGGCTGCGGGCGCGCGCGCGCGGCAGGCTGCGAGCGCGCGCGGCGGGCTGCGTGCCCGCCCGAGCGGCGGCTGCGTGCTTTTGCGCGCGGCTTGCTGCGTGAACTGCCACATGTGGGTGTGTTCCCTTTTGATTCCAAGCAACGCCCATCCTCCAAAACTAGTTTTCAGATTTTTCTCAATTTTTTGTAATTTTAGTAATTAAAAACTAATATTTTTTTCAAAAAATCATTTAAATTAATTTTATCATTTTTCAATCCTAACTAATGCCATGTGTCAAGTGTAAGACCAATCTAAGCCTTACAACTCAAGATAACCCACCCTTGTATGATTTTTCAAAAAAGTTATGTTTCCTCCTAGTAGAGCCCCAAAAGCGTAACGTACTCTTTGGGGGGGGGGGGGTTCCCCTGGGGGCGCCTTTGTTGAGATGCTCGGTTTCCGAATGGATTCCGTTTGATTCGATACCCATTATATACCATTGAAGGGTTCGGGTTTGGTGTTTAATGCACGTTGGGCGTGATCCGACTCATTAGATCCAAAACGTTAGTGGTGACTACGGATCTAACCATTCGCTTGCAATATACATAATTTTAAGTAAAAGGGCCAACCCAATATAAAATAATTCAAAACATTGTCTCTTTTGGCTTACTTTTTACTGTTATAAGGCATCGAATTAGTGTTCAAAACTCCAAATATATATGTTAAAACTTATTATATAACGTGAAAATAAAGTGCCATGTAGTGGCCAAAAGGATTCGAACACACATCTCACAGTAAGAGGAAACCACCATCAAACCATATGGCCTATTATATCAATTCGTTTTGTTTAAGACGCGTAACAGATATAAGATAATAAGATAACAAATATAAGATAATAAGTCCTTCGCCCTACTTCTTTCATGAATTACGAATTAAAATGTTCCAATTCCAAATAGGCCATTACCATGTTCACTTGGTGAGTTTTCAGCTCAAACGTGTAAGTAATTGTAGGGAAATTATTGGAGATAAGATGGTAAGAAAACTGGTGAGAATCTGGTATGTTGTTGTGGGGCCCAGGCGTGCACTGGGTCGGTCGTGCGCGGGCGCGGGCGTGCGTGCGCGTGTGGCGGGTTGCGAGCGCGCACGGCGGGCTGCGTGCGCGCGGGAGAGGCAGCTGCGTGCTTGCGCGCGTGGCTTGCTGCGTGAACTGCCACAAGTGGGTGTGTTCCCTTTTGATTCCAAGCAACCCCCATCCTCCAAAACTAGTTTTCTGATTTTTCTCAATTTTTGGTAATTTTAGTGATTAAAAACTAATATTTTTCTCAAAAAATCATTTTAATTAATTTTATCATTTTTCAATCCTAACTAATGCCACGTGTCAAGTGTAAGACCAATCTAAGCCTTACATCTCATGATAACCCACCCTTGTATGATTTTTCACAAAGGTTATGTTTCCTCCTAGTAGAGCCCCAAAAGCTTAACGTACTCTTTGGGGGGGGGGGGTTCCCCTAGGGGCGCCTTTGCTGAGATGCTCGGTTTCCGAATGGATTCCGTTTGATTCGATACCCATTATATACCATTGAAGGGTTCGGGTTTTGTGTTTAATGCACGTTGGGCGTGATCCGACTCATTAGATCCAAAACGTTAGTGGTGACTATGGATCTAACCATTCGCTTGCAATATACATAATTTTAAGTAAAAGGGCCAACCCAATAAAAAATAATTCAAAACATTGTCTCATTTGGCATACTTTTTACTGTTATAAGGCATAGAATTAGTGTTCAAAACTCCAAATATATATGTTAAAACTTATTATATATGGTGAAAATAAAGTGCCATGTAGTGGACAAAAGGATTCGAACACACATCTCACAATAAGAGGAAACCACCATCAAACCATATGGCCTATTATATCAATTCGTTTTGTTTAAGACGCGAAATAGATATAAGATAATATGATAACAAATATAAGATAATAATTCCTTCGCCCTACTTCTTTCATGAATTACGAATTAAAATGTTCCTATTCCAAATAGGCCATTACCATGTTCACTTGGTGAGTTTTCAGCTCAAACGTGTAAGTAATTGTAGGGAAATTATTGGAGAGAAGATGGTAAGAAAACTGGTAAGAATCTGGTATGTTGTTGTGGGGCCCAGGCGTGCACTGGGTCGGTCGTGCGCCGGCGCGGGCGTGCGGGCGCGCGCGGCGGGCTGCGGGCTGCGGGCGCGTGCGCGAGGCGGGCTGCGTGCGCACGCGAGCGGCGGCTGCGTGCTTGCACGTGCAGCTTGCTGCGTGAACTGCCACATGTGGGTGTGTTCCCTCTTGATTCCAAGCAACCCCCATCCTCCAAAACTAGTTTTCAGATTTTTCTCAATTTTTAGTAATTTTAGTGATTAAAAACTAATATTTTTCTCAAAAAATCATTTTAATTAATTTTATCATTTTTCAATCCTAACTTATGCCACGTGTCAAGTGTAAGACCAATCTAAGGCTTACATCTCAAGATAACCCACCCTTGTATGATTTTTCACAAAAGTTATGTTTCCTCCTAGTAGAGCCCCAAAAGCTTAACGTACTTTTTTGGGGGGGGGGGGGGGTTCCCCTGGGGGCGCCTTTGCTGAGATGCTCGATTTCCGAATGGATTCCGTTTGATTCGATACCCATTATATACCATTGAAGGGTTCGGGTTTGGTGTTTAATGCACGTCTGGCGTGATCCGACTCATTAGATCCAAAACGTTAGTGGTGACTACGGATCTAACCATTCGCTTGCAATATACATAATTTTAAGTAAAAGGGCCAACCCAATATAAAATAATTCAAAACATTGTCTCATTTAGCATACTTTTTACTGTTATATGGCATAGAATTAGTGTTCAAAACTCCAAATATATATGTTAAAACTTATTATATAAGGTGAAAATAAAGTGCCATGTAGTGGACAAAAGGATTCGAACACACATCTCACAATAAGAGGAAACCACCATCAAACCATATGGCCAATTATATCAATCCGTTTTGTTTAAGACGCGTAAAAGATATAAGATAATAAGATAACAAATATAAGATAATAAGTCCTTCGCCCTACTTCTTTCATGAATTACGAATTAAAATGTTCCAATTCCAAATAGGCCATTACCATGTTCACTTGGTGAGTTTTCAGCTCAAACGTGTAACTAATTGTAGGGAAATTATTGGAGAGAAGATGGTAAGAAAACTGGTAAGAATCTGGTTTGTTGTTGTGGGGCCAAGGCGTGCACTGGGTCGGTCGTGCGCCGGCGCGGGCGTGCGCGCGCGCGCGGCGGGCTGCGGGCAGCGGGCGCTTGCGTGCGGCGGGCTGCGGGCGCGTGCGCGCGGCGGGCTGTGGGCGCGCGCGCGCGGCGGGCTGCGTGCTTGCGCGCGCGGCTTGCTGCGTGAACTGCCACATGTGGGTGTGTTCCCTTTTGATTCCAAGCAACCCCCATCCTCCAAAACTAGTTTTCAGATTTTTCTCAATTTTTTGTAATTTTAGTGATTAAAAACTAATATTTTTGTCAAAAAATCATTTAAATTAATTTTATCTTTTTTCAATCCTAACTAATGCCATGTGTCAAGTGCAAGACCAATCTAAGCCTTACATCTCAAGATAACCCACCCTTGTATGATTTTTCACAAAGGTTATGTTTCCTCCTAGTAGAGCCCCAAAAGCTTAACGTACTCTTTGGGGGGGGGGGGGGTTCCCCTGGGGGCGCCTTTGCTGAGATGCTCGGTTTCCGAATGGATTCCGTTTGATTCGATACCCATTATATACCATTGAAGGGTTTGGGTTTTGTGTTTAATGCACGTTGGGCGTGATCCGACTCATTAGATCCAAAACGTTAGTGGTGACTATGGATCTAACCATTCGCTTGCAATATACATAATTTTAAGTAAAAGGGCCAACCCAATAAAAAATAATTCAAAACATTGTCTCATTTGGCATACTTTTTACTGTTATAAGGCATAGAATTAGTGTTCAAAACTCCAAATATATATGTTAAAACTTATTATATAAGGTGAAAATAAAGTGCCATGTAGTGGACAAAAGGATTCGAACACACATCTCACAATAAGAGGAAACCACCATCAAACCATATGGCCTATTATATCAATTCGTTTTGTTTAAGACGCGAAACAGATATAAGATAATATGATAACAAATATAAGATAATAATTCCTTCGCCCTACTTCTTTCATGAATTACGAATTAAAATGTTCCTATTCCAAATAGGCCATTACCATGTTCACTTGGTGAGTTTTCAGCTCAAACGTGTAAGTAATTGTAGGGAAATTATTGGAGAGAAGATGGTAAGAAAACTGGTAAGAATCTGGTATGTTGTTGTGGGGCCCAGGCGTGCACTGGGTCGGTCGTGCGCCGGCGCGGGCGTGCGGGCGCGCGCGGCGGGCTGCGGGCTGCGGGCGCGTGCGCGAGGCGGGCTGCGTGCGCACGCGAGCGGCGGCTGCGTGCTTGCACGTGCAGCTTGCTGCGTGAACTGCCACATGTGGGTGTGTTCCCTCTTGATTCCAAGCAACCCCCATCCTCCAAAACTAGTTTTCAGATTTTTCTCAATTTTTAGTAATTTTAGTGATTAAAAACTAATATTTTTCTCAAAAAATCATTTTAATTAATTTTATCATTTTTCAATCCTAACTTATGCCACGTGTCAAGTGTAAGACCAATCTAAGGCTTACATCTCAAGATAACCCACCCTAGTATGATTTTTCACAAAAGTTATGTTTCCTCCTAGTAGAGCCCCAAAAGCTTAACGTACTTTTTTGGGGGGGGGGGGTTCCCCTGGGGGCGCCTTTGCTGAGATGCTCGATTTCCGAATGGATTCCGTTTGATTCGATACCCATTATATACCATTGAAGGGTTCGGGTTTGGTGTTTAATGCACGTCTGGCGTGATCCGACTCATTAGATCCAAAACGTTAGTGGTGACTACGGATCTAACCATTCGCTTGCAATATACATAATTTTAAGTAAAAGGGCCAACCCAATATAAAATAATTCAAAACATTGTCTCATTTAGCATACTTTTTACTGTTATATGGCATAGAATTAGTGTTCAAAACTCCAAATATATATGTTAAAACTTATTATATAAGGTGAAAATAAAGTGCCATGTAGTGGACAAAAGGATTCGAACACACATCTCACAATAAGAGGAAACCACCATCAAACCATATGGCCAATTATATCAATCCGTTTTGTTTAAGACGCGTAAAAGATATAAGATAATAAGATAACAAATATAAGATAATAAGTCCTTCGCCCTACTTCTTTCATGAATTACGAATTAAAATGTTCCAATTCCAAATAGGCCATTACCATGTTCACTTGGTGAGTTTTCAGCTCAAACGTGTAACTAATTGTAGGGAAATTATTGGAGAGAAGATGGTAAGAAAACTGGTAAGAATCTGGTTTGTTGTTGTGGGGCCAAGGCGTGCACTGGGTCGGTCGTGCGCCGGCGCGGGCGTGCGCGCGCGCGCGGCGGGCTGCGGGCAGCGGGCGCTTGCGTGCGGCGGGCTGCGGGCGCGTGCGCGCGGCGGGCTGTGGGCGCGCGCGCGCGGCGGGCTGCGTGCTTGCGCGCGCGGCTTGCTGCGTGAACTGCCACATGTGGGTGTGTTCCCTTTTGATTCCAAGCAACCCCCATCCTCCAAAACTAGTTTTCAGATTTTTCTCAATTTTTTGTAATTTTAGTGATTAAAAACTAATATTTTTGTCAAAAAATCATTTAAATTAATTTTATCTTTTTTCAATCCTAACTAATGCCATGTGTCAAGTGCAAGACCAATCTAAGCCTTACATCTCAAGATAACCCACCCTTGTATGATTTTTCACAAAGGTTATGTTTCCTCCTAGTAGAGCCCCAAAAGCTTAACGTACTCTTTGGGGGGGGGGGGTTCCCCTGGGGGCGCCTTTGCTGAGATGCTCGGTTTCCGAATGGATTCCGTTTGATTCGATACCCATTATATACCATTGAAGGGTTTGGGTTTTGTGTTTAATGCACGTTGGGCGTGATCCGACTCATTAGATCCAAAACGTTAGTGGTGACTATGGATCTAACCATTCGCTTGCAATATACATAATTTTAAGTAAAAGGGCCAACCCAATATAAAATAATTCAAAACATTGTCTCATTTAGCATACTTTTTACTGTTATATGGCATAGAATTAGTGTTCAAAACTCCAAATATATATGTTAAAACTTATTATATAAGGTGAAAATAAAGTGCCATGTAGTGGACAAAAGGATTCGAACACACATCTCACAATAAGAGGAAACCACCATCAAACCATATGGCCAATTATATCAATCCGTTTTGTTTAAGACGCGTAAAAGATATAAGATAATAAGATAACAAATATAAGATAATAAGTCCTTCGCCCTACTTCTTTCATGAATTACGAATTAAAATGTTCCAATTCCAAATAGGCCATTACCATGTTCACTTGGTGAGTTTTCAGCTCAAACGTGTAACTAATTGTAGGGAAATTATTGGAGAGAAGATGGTAAGAAAACTGGTAAGAATCTGGTTTGTTGTTGTGGGGCCAAGGCGTGCACTGGGTCGGTCGTGCGCCGGCGCGGGCGTGCGCGCGCGCGCGGCGGGCTGCGGGCAGCGGGCGCTTGCGTGCGGCGGGCTGCGGGCGCGTGCGCGCGGCGGGCTGTGGGCGCGCGCGCGCGGCGGGCTGCGTGCTTGCGCGCGCGGCTTGCTGCGTGAACTGCCACATGTGGGTGTGTTCCCTTTTGATTCCAAGCAACCCCCATCCTCCAAAACTAGTTTTCAGATTTTTCTCAATTTTTTGTAATTTTAGTGATTAAAAACTAATATTTTTGTCAAAAAATCATTTAAATTAATTTTATCTTTTTTCAATCCTAACTAATGCCATGTGTCAAGTGCAAGACCAATCTAAGCCTTACATCTCAAGATAACCCACCCTTGTATGATTTTTCACAAAGGTTATGTTTCCTCCTAGTAGAGCCCCAAAAGCTTAACGTACTCTTTGGGGGGGGGGGGGTTCCCCTGGGGGCGCCTTTGCTGAGATGCTCGGTTTCCGAATGGATTCCGTTTGATTCGATACCCATTATATACCATTGAAGGGTTTGGGTTTTGTGTTTAATGCACGTTGGGCGTGATCCGACTCATTAGATCCAAAACGTTAGTGGTGACTATGGATCTAACCATTCGCTTGCAATATACATAATTTTAAGTAAAAGGGCCAACCCAATAAAAAATAATTCAAAACATTGTCTCATTTGGCATACTTTTTACTGTTATAAGGCATAGAATTAGTGTTCAAAACTCCAAATATATATGTTAAAACTTATTATATAAGGTGAAAATAAAGTGCCATGTAGTGGACAAAAGGATTCGAACACACATCTCACAATAAGAGGAAACCACCATCAAACCATATGGCCTATTATATCAATTCGTTTTGTTTAAGACGCGAAACAGATATAAGATAATATGATAACAAATATAAGATAATAATTCCTTCGCCCTACTTCTTTCATGAATTACGAATTAAAATGTTCCTATTCCAAATAGGCCATTACCATGTTCACTTGGTGAGTTTTCAGCTCAAACGTGTAAGTAATTGTAGGGAAATTATTGGAGAGAAGATGGTAAGAAAACTGGTAAGAATCTGGTATGTTGTTGTGGGGCCCAGGCGTGCACTGGGTCGGTCGTGCGCCGGCGCGGGCGTGCGGGCGCGCGCGGCGGGCTGCGGGCTGCGGGCGCGTGCGCGAGGCGGGCTGCGTGCGCACGCGAGCGGCGGCTGCGTGCTTGCACGTGCAGCTTGCTGCGTGAACTGCCACATGTGGGTGTGTTCCCTCTTGATTCCAAGCAACCCCCATCCTCCAAAACTAGTTTTCAGATTTTTCTCAATTTTTAGTAATTTTAGTGATTAAAAACTAATATTTTTCTCAAAAAATCATTTTAATTAATTTTATCATTTTTCAATCCTAACTTATGCCACGTGTCAAGTGTAAGACCAATCTAAGGCTTACATCTCAAGATAACCCACCCTAGTATGATTTTTCACAAAAGTTATGTTTCCTCCTAGTAGAGCCCCAAAAGCTTAACGTACTTTTTTGGGGGGGGGGGGTTCCCCTGGGGGCGCCTTTGCTGAGATGCTCGATTTCCGAATGGATTCCGTTTGATTCGATACCCATTATATACCATTGAAGGGTTCGGGTTTGGTGTTTAATGCACGTCTGGCGTGATCCGACTCATTAGATCCAAAACGTTAGTGGTGACTACGGATCTAACCATTCGCTTGCAATATACATAATTTTAAGTAAAAGGGCCAACCCAATATAAAATAATTCAAAACATTGTCTCATTTAGCATACTTTTTACTGTTATATGGCATAGAATTAGTGTTCAAAACTCCAAATATATATGTTAAAACTTATTATATAAGGTGAAAATAAAGTGCCATGTAGTGGACAAAAGGATTCGAACACACATCTCACAATAAGAGGAAACCACCATCAAACCATATGGCCAATTATATCAATCCGTTTTGTTTAAGACGCGTAAAAGATATAAGATAATAAGATAACAAATATAAGATAATAAGTCCTTCGCCCTACTTCTTTCATGAATTACGAATTAAAATGTTCCAATTCCAAATAGGCCATTACCATGTTCACTTGGTGAGTTTTCAGCTCAAACGTGTAACTAATTGTAGGGAAATTATTGGAGAGAAGATGGTAAGAAAACTGGTAAGAATCTGGTTTGTTGTTGTGGGGCCAAGGCGTGCACTGGGTCGGTCGTGCGCCGGCGCGGGCGTGCGCGCGCGCGCGGCGGGCTGCGGGCAGCGGGCGCTTGCGTGCGGCGGGCTGCGGGCGCGTGCGCGCGGCGGGCTGTGGGCGCGCGCGCGCGGCGGGCTGCGTGCTTGCGCGCGCGGCTTGCTGCGTGAACTGCCACATGTGGGTGTGTTCCCTTTTGATTCCAAGCAACCCCCATCCTCCAAAACTAGTTTTCAGATTTTTCTCAATTTTTTGTAATTTTAGTGATTAAAAACTAATATTTTTGTCAAAAAATCATTTAAATTAATTTTATCTTTTTTCAATCCTAACTAATGCCATGTGTCAAGTGCAAGACCAATCTAAGCCTTACATCTCAAGATAACCCACCCTTGTATGATTTTTCACAAAGGTTATGTTTCCTCCTAGTAGAGCCCCAAAAGCTTAACGTACTCTTTGGGGGGGGGGGGTTCCCCTGGGGGCGCCTTTGCTGAGATGCTCGGTTTCCGAATGGATTCCGTTTGATTCGATACCCATTATATACCATTGAAGGGTTTGGGTTTTGTGTTTAATGCACGTTGGGCGTGATCCGACTCATTAGATCCAAAACGTTAGTGGTGACTATGGATCTAACCATTCGCTTGCAATATACATAATTTTAAGTAAAAGGGCCAACCCAATAAAAAATAATTCAAAACATTGTCTCATTTGGCATACTTTTTACTGTTATAAGGCATAGAATTAGTGTTCAAAACTCCAAATATATATGTTAAAACTTATTATATAAGGTGAAAATAAAGTGCCATGTAGTGGACAAAAGGATTCGAACACACATCTCACAATAAGAGGAAACCACCATCAAACCATATGGCCTATTATATCAATTCGTTTTGTTTAAGACGCGAAACAGATATAAGATAATATGATAACAAATATAAGATAATAATTCCTTCGCCCTACTTCTTTCATGAATTACGAATTAAAATGTTCCTATTCCAAATAGGCCATTACCATGTTCACTTGGTGAGTTTTCAGCTCAAACGTGTAAGTAATTGTAGGGAAATTATTGGAGAGAAGATGGTAAGAAAACTGGTAAGAATCTGGTATGTTGTTGTGGGGCCCAGGCGTGCACTGGGTCGGTCGTGCGCCGGCGCGGGCGTGCGGGCGCGCGCGGCGGGCTGCGGGCTGCGGGCGCGTGCGCGAGGCGGGCTGCGTGCGCACGCGAGCGGCGGCTGCGTGCTTGCACGTGCAGCTTGCTGCGTGAACTGCCACATGTGGGTGTGTTCCCTCTTGATTCCAAGCAACCCCCATCCTCCAAAACTAGTTTTCAGATTTTTCTCAATTTTTAGTAATTTTAGTGATTAAAAACGAATATTTTTCTCAAAAAATCATTTTAATTAATTTTATCATTTTTCAATCCTAACTTATGCCACGTGTCAAGTGTAAGACCAATCTAAGGCTTACATCTCAAGATAACCCACCCTAGTATGATTTTTCACAAAAGTTATGTTTCCTCCTAGTAGAGCCCCAAAAGCTTAACGTACTTTTTTGGGGGGGGGGGGTTCCCCTGGGGGCGCCTTTGCTGAGATGCTCGATTTCCGAATGGATTCCGTTTGATTCGATACCCATTATATACCATTGAAGGGTTCGGGTTTGGTGTTTAATGCACGTCTGGCGTGATCCGACTCATTAGATCCAAAACGTTAGTGGTGACTACGGATCTAACCATTCGCTTGCAATATACATAATTTTAAGTAAAAGGGCCAACCCAATATAAAATAATTCAAAACATTGTCTCATTTAGCATACTTTTTACTGTTATATGGCATAGAATTAGTGTTCAAAACTCCAAATATATATGTTAAAACTTATTATATAAGGTGAAAATAAAGTGCCATGTAGTGGACAAAAGGATTCGAACACACATCTCACAATAAGAGGAAACCACCATCAAACCATATGGCCAATTATATCAATCCGTTTTGTTTAAGACGCGTAAAAGATATAAGATAATAAGATAACAAATATAAGATAATAAGTCCTTCGCCCTACTTCTTTCATGAATTACGAATTAAAATGTTCCAATTCCAAATAGGCCATTACCATGTTCACTTGGTGAGTTTTCAGCTCAAACGTGTAACTAATTGTAGGGAAATTATTGGAGAGAAGATGGTAAGAAAACTGGTAAGAATCTGGTTTGTTGTTGTGGGGCCAAGGCGTGCACTGGGTCGGTCGTGCGCCGGCGCGGGCGTGCGCGCGCGCGCGGCGGGCTGCGGGCAGCGGGCGCTTGCGTGCGGCGGGCTGCGGGCGCGTGCGCGCGGCGGGCTGTGGGCGCGCGCGCGCGGCGGGCTGCGTGCTTGCGCGCGCGGCTTGCTGCGTGAACTGCCACATGTGGGTGTGTTCCCTTTTGATTCCAAGCAACCCCCATCCTCCAAAACTAGTTTTCAGATTTTTCTCAATTTTTTGTAATTTTAGTGATTAAAAACTAATATTTTTGTCAAAAAATCATTTAAATTAATTTTATCTTTTTTCAATCCTAACTAATGCCATGTGTCAAGTGCAAGACCAATCTAAGCCTTACATCTCAAGATAACCCACCCTTGTATGATTTTTCACAAAGGTTATGTTTCCTCCTAGTAGAGCCCCAAAAGCTTAACGTACTCTTTGGGGGGGGGGGGTTCCCCTGGGGGCGCCTTTGCTGAGATGCTCGGTTTCCGAATGGATTCCGTTTGATTCGATACCCATTATATACCATTGAAGGGTTTGGGTTTTGTGTTTAATGCACGTTGGGCGTGATCCGACTCATTAGATCCAAAACGTTAGTGGTGACTATGGATCTAACCATTCGCTTGCAATATACATAATTTTAAGTAAAAGGGCCAACCCAATATAAAATAATTCAAAACATTGTCTCATTTGGCATACTTTTTACTGTTATAAGGCATAGAATTAGTGTTCAAAACTCCAAATATATATGTTAAAACTTATTATATAAGGTGAAAATAAAGTGCCATGTAGTGGACAAAAGGATTCGAACACACATCTCACAATAAGAGGAAACCACCATCAAACCATATGGCCTATTATATCAATTCGTTTTGTTTAAGACACGTAACAGATATAAGATAATAAGATAACAAATATAAGATAATAAGTCTTTCGCTCTACTTCTTTCATGAATTACGAATTAAAATGATCCTATTCCTAATAGGCCATTACCATGTTCACTTGGTGAGTTTTCAGCTCAAACGTGTAAGTAATTGTAGGGAAATTATTGGAGAGAAGATGGTAAGAAAACTGGTAAGAATCTGGTATGTTGTTGTGGGGCCCAGGCGTGCACTGGGTCGGTCGTGCGCGGGCGCATGCGTGCGCGCGCGCGCGGCGGGCTGCGGGCTGCGGGCGCTTGCGCGCGGCAGACTGCGAGCGCGTGCGGCGGGCTGCGTGCGAGCGCGAGCGGCGGCTGCGTGCTTGCGCGCGCGGCTTGCTGCGTGAACTGCCACATGTGGGTGTGTTCCCTTTTGATTCCAAGCAACCCCCATCCTCCAAAACTAGTTTTCAGATTTTTCTCAATTTTTGGTAATTTTAGTGATTAAAAACAAATATTTTTCTCAAAAAATCATTTTAATTAATTTTATCATTTTTCAATCCTAACTAATGCCACGTGTCATGTGTAAGACCAATCTAAGCCTTACATCACATGATAACCCACCCTTGTATGATTTTTCACAAAAGTGATGTTTCCACCTAGTAGAGCCCCAAAAGCTTAACGTACTCTTTGGGGGGGGGGGTTCCCCTGGGGGCGCCTTTGTTGAGATGCTCGGTTTCCGAATGGATTCCGTTTGATTCGATACCCATTATATACCATTGAAGGGTTCGGGTTTGGTGTTTAATGCACATTGGGCGTGATCCAACTCATTAGATCCAAAACGTTAGTGGTGACTACGGATCTAACCATTCGCTTGCAATATACATAATTTTAAGTAAAAGGGCCAACCCAATATAAAATAATTCAAAACATTGTCTCATTTGGCATACTTTTTACTGTTATAAGGCATAGAATTAGTGTTCAAAACTCCAAATATATATGTTAAAACTTATTATATAAGGTGAAAATAAAGTGCCATGTAGTGGACAAAAGGATTCGAACACACATCTCACAATAAGAGGAAACCACCATCAAACCATATGGCCTATTATATCAATTCGTTTTGTTTAAGACGCGTAACGGATATAAGATAATAAGATAACAAATATAAGATAATAAGTCCTTCGCCCTACTTCTTTCATGAATTACGAATTAAAATGTTCCAATTCCAAATAGGCCATTACCATGTTCACTTGGTGAGTTTTCAGCTCAAACGTGTAAGTAATTGTAGGGAAATTATTGGAGAGAAGATGGTAAGAAAACTGGTAAGAATCTGGTATGTTGTTGTGGGGCCCAGGCGTGCACTGGGTCAGTCATGCGCGGGCGCGGGCGTGCGCGTGCGCGCGGCGGGCTGCGGGCGCTTGCGCGCGGCAGGCTGCGAGCGCGCGCGGCGGGCTGCGTGCGAGCGCGAGCGGCGGCTGCGTGCTTGCGCGCGCGGCTTGCTGCGTGAACTGCCACATGTGGGTGTGTTCCCTTTTGATTCCAAGCAACCCCCATCCTCCAAAACTAGTTTTCAGATTTTTCTCAATTTTTTGTAATTTTAGTGATTAAAAACTAATATTTTTCTCAAAAAATCATTTAAATTAATTTTTTCATTTTTCAATCCTAACTAATGCCACTTGTCAAGTGCAAGACCAATCTAAGCCTTACATCTCAAGATAACCCACCCTTGTATGATTTTTCACAAAAGTTATGTTTCCTCCTAGTAGAGCCCCCAAAGCTTAACGTACTCTTTGGGGGGGGGGGGTTCCCCTGGGGGCGCCTTTGCTGAGATGCTCGGTTTCCGAATGGATTCCGTTTGATTCGATACCCATTATATACCATTGAAGGGTTCGGGTTTGGTGTTTAATGCACGTTGGGTGTGATCCGACTCATTAGATCCAAAACGTTAGTGGTGACTACGGATCTAACCATTTGCTCGCAATATACATAATTTTAAGTAAAAGGGCCAACCCAATATAAAATAATTCAAAACATTGTCTCATTTGGCATACTTTTTACTGTTATAAGGCATAGAATTAGTGTTCAAAACTCCAAATATATATGTTAAAACTTATTATATAAGGTGAAAATAAAGTGCCATGTAGTGGCCAAAAGGATTCGAACACACATCTCACAGTAAGAGGAAACCACCATCAAACCATATGGCCTATTATATCAATTCGTTTTGTTTAAGACGCGTAACAGATATAAGATAATAAGATAACAAATATAAGATAATAAGTCCTTCGCTCTACTTCTTTCATGAATTAAGAATTAAAATGTTCCTATTCCAAATAGGCCATTACCATGTTCACTTGGTGAGTTCTCAGCTCAAACGTGTAAGTAATTGTAGGGAAATTATTGGAGAGAAGATGGTAAGAAAACTGGTAAGAATCTGGTATGTTGTTGTGGGGCCCAGGCGTGCACTGGGTCGGTCGTGCGCGGGCGCGGGCGTGCGCGCGCGCACGGCGGGCTGCGTGCCGCGGGCGCGTGCGCGCGGCGGGCTGCGGGCGCGCGCGCGCGGCAGGCTGCGAGCGCGCGCGGCGGGCTGCGTGCGCGCGGGAGCGGCGGCTGCGTGCTTGCGCGCGCGGCTTGCTGCGTGAACTGCCACATGTGGGTGTGTTCCCTTTTGATTCCAAGCAACCCCCATCCTCCAAAACTAGTTTTCAGATTTTTCTCAATTTTTGGTAATTTTAGTGATTAAAAACTAATATTTTTCTCAAAAAATCATTTTAATTAATTTTATCATTTTTCAATCCAAACTAATGCCACGTGTCAAGTGTAAGACCAATCTAAGCCTTACATCTCATGATAACCCACCCTTGTATGATTTTTCACAAAAGTGATGTTTCCACATAGTAGAGCCCCAAAAGCTTAACGTACTCTTTGGGGGGGGGGGGGGTTCCCCTGGGGGCACCTTTGCTGAGATGCTCGGTTTCCGAATGGATTCCGTTTCATTCGATACCCATTATATAGCATTGAAGGGTTCGGGTTTGGTGTTTAATGCACATTGGGGGTGATCCAACTCATTAGATCCAAAACGTTAGTGGTGACTACGGATCTAACCATTCGCTTGCAATATACATAATTTTAAGTAAAAGGGCCAACCCAATATAAAATAATTCAAAACATTGTCTCATTTGGCATACTTTTTACTGTTATAAGGCATAGAATTAGTGTTCAAAACTCCAAATATGGATGTTAAAACTTATTATATAAGGTGAAAATAAAGTGCCATGTTGTGGCCAAAAGGATTCGAACACACATCTCACAGTAAGAGGAAACCACCATCAAACCATATGGCCTATTATATCAATTCGTTTTGTTTAAGACGCGTAACAGCGCGTGGGCGCTGTAACAAGGTTCTCTTCGTCGCACCATCAAGTGCCATCCTCTGTGCCTTCAGCCGCAACTCCAACATCCAAGTGTGTGCCATGGGTGGGCTAAACATGTACTTTTGTATGGGGGACCGCCAATGGCAATATTGTAATATTGTAGTATGCTTTTTCATCTTTTTGACGTTTCTTATTGTCACTCCCCCAAAAGCTTAACGTACTCTTTGAGGGGAGGTAGGTTGTCGAGTGAGCTCATAAGCGTGTAAAGGTTAAGCACGAGATCCCCTCGACACTGTACTGTGTGCTTGTGCTGACCACCACTTTATGCAATACAAGTAGCCTTTTGCTAATTCGTGTGCCTTCTTGTTGCCTTTGTGTGTGTGTTTGCTTTGTTTTGTAGGCTTACTCGCCCATTTCGAGTGCCGCACGGGGCCCCAGCGATTACCCCCGTGACAGTTGGTATCAGAGCGGGTTGCTCCTCAACGCTCGTGACCCTTGCATAGCAACACTAGTGGTGGCACAATGAAGCACAACAAGGAACTCACCGACGAGATTAGGCATGGCCTTGCCCATGCGAGGGAGACTGATGAGTCTCTAGGCGTTGAAGCCACTACAGTGAAGACCCCAGGGGGTCGCACATCCAAGACAAGCAAGCTTGACAAGTCAGTTGACGCGCTTGCTGCCTTCGACACACGCATCCTTCGCTGTGAAGTGACTGTTGGGGAGATGCGTGACCGAGTAGAAGAAATCCACTTGAATGTGGAAACAATTGAGAGCTCCATGGTGGAGCTAGAAGCCCGTTTAAATGGCATTATGAACGAGGTCCTAGACGTCCTGAATAGAACCCTCAAGGAAGTCCTTGGAACAAAATCCCGACAAGAAGGGAGGTCATCTCGATCCGACATCCAAGACCAGATGGATGAGATGATAGCTGAATGGGTGGCCATGAAAGTGGCCATGGCCTCTCCCTCCGACCTCCAGACTCAATTGGATGATCTTAGAGGAGACATGACGCTCCTCAAGAGACTAGTGGCCAGCACTCCAAGCCCCTCCACAACACTGGCCCCGGCTCGTGTGAAGATTCGGGAGCCTACACCTTATGCCGGCTCCCGAGATGCTAGAGAACTTGACAACTTCTTGTGGCAAATGGAACAATATTTCCATGCCGCTGGCATTGATGATGACCTAACGCAAATTCGTACAGTGATTATGTATTTGACTGACATTGCTATGCTATGGTGGCGCAGGCGATGCCAAGACATTGAACGGGGTACGTGCACCATCGAGACATGGGCTGATTTCAAACGAGAACTAAAGCGGCAATTCTACCCAGAGAACGTAGAGTACCTGGCACGGAAGAAGTTGAAATCACTCAAGCATGAGGACTCACTCCACGATTATGTTAAAGAGTTTTCAGCCCTTACCTTGGAGATCACGGACATGTCCGACAAGGATCTACTGTTCAACTTCATGGACGGACTGAAGCCATGGGCCGAATTAGAACTCCAACGCCGCAACGTACAGGACCTCGCCACGGCAATGGCAGTGGCGGAGCAACTCAATGAGACCAGCTTGTCAGATGAAGAAACCCGTAAGCCAGAAAACCCGCGTTCCCCTAAATCGAGTGGGGGAGCAAGTCCCTTACGCCCTCCGTACGACAACTCCAGCTTCAACAAGCCAGCAAGACAAGACTATGGGAAGAAGCCACAAGGAGAGCAAGGCCCTCAGCACCGTTACAAGCCCAGAACCGCTGGGTCCTCAATTTCTTGCTTCCTTTGTGGGGGAAATCACTTGGTTCGCAACAGCCCAACCAAGAAGAAGATCAATGCCCTTGTCGCCAAGCTTAGTGATGACGAGCAAAGTGATGAGGAAAAGTCTGTACGGGCGCCTAGAGTGGGCGCCCTTCAACTCTTTAACGCCATGGTGAAGAAAGGGCTCAATCATGAAAGGCCGAAGAAAGCCCAAAGGGGGCTGAAGTATGTAGACATCCTCCTCGGCGGGAAGCAGACTCAAGCCCTTGTTGATACAGGGGCCTCCCACAACTTCATCTCAATTGCCGAGGCCAAGCGACTCAAGCTGAACACTGTGAAAGAGACAGGGTGGATCAAGGCCGTGAACTCCGGGGCAAAGGTGATTGAAGGCATGGCTCGTGGGGTTGACCTCCAAGTTGGGCCGTGGACAAGCAAGATTAATCTTTCAGTGGTACCCCTGGATGACTTCCGAGTTGTCTTGGGAATGGACTTCATGAGACAAGCAGAAGCAGCAGTCCTACCTCACATCAACTCTTTATGCATCTTGGACGAGCGCTCCCCTTGCATGGTACCAGTTACGACTTCTACTAAGGTTCATGGGAAGCAAGTTTCTGCACTACAACTTTTTCACGAAGAAGCCTTGTTCAACACCAACCTGAAGGAAGCAGAGAAGTTCCCCACTCCACTGGCGGAAGATGCCGCCCCTCAAGCCAACAACTACATCGGCAGCAGGAAGCAGCAGGCCATCCAGCTGTCTACACCTCTCCAGCAACAGGGTTCGTGCGTGTCAACAACCACCAAGCAAAGCAGAAGACCCAAGGCCGTGACAAACTTTGCCCACACCTACTGCCACAACCATCGGGGAGAGCGAGTGCCACCTGAGCCATTTAGGGGCCACATTCACATTATCCCTCAAGATAAATCCCGTAGTAGCCTTGCGAGTCACCCTTGGGGAAGAATGCATGGGAACCAACACCCAAACAATCCAAAATACCATTTTGACCTAGCCTTGGCCACCAACCGTCCTACCACCATCAGGAACAAGTCAAAATCCTACCTTGAAGCAGCCAAGCAGGGACTTAACTCAGGGGCTAGCCATAGGTTTTCCCCACCATCGAGAAAATCCACTAGCAATCTACCCAACCTACTATCTGGGCCTTGGAAGAAACCCGGTTCGGGGAGCAGTCGAAGAACCTTCTTTCACCAACAAGAAGTTGAAGCCTCAAGCAGAAGTTGGAAGAAACCCGGTTCGGGGAGTAGTCGAAGAACCTTCTTTCACCAACAACAAGTTGAAGCCTCAAGCAGAAGCTAGTCTTCGAGGACGAAGACTGAATTGAGTGGGGGAGACTGTAACAAGGTTCTCTTCGTCGCACCATCAAGTGCCATCCACTGTGCCTTCAGCCGCAACTCCAACGTCCAAGTGTGTGCCATGGGTGGGCTAAACATGTACTTTTGTATGGGGGACCGCCAATGGTAATATTGTAATATTGTAGTATGCTTTTTCATCTTTTTGACGTTTCTTATTGTCACTCCCCCAAAAGCTTAACGTACTCTTTGAGGGGAGGTAGGTAGTCGAGTGAGCTCATAAGCGTGTAAAGGTTAAGCACGAGATCCCCTCGACACTGTACTGTGTGCTTGTGCTTACCACCGATTTATGCAATACAAGTAGCCTTTTGCTAATTCGTGTGCCTTCTTGTTGCCTTTGTGTGTGTGTTTGCTTTGTTTTGTAGGCTTACTCGCCCATTTCGAGTGCCGCACGGGGCCCCAGCGATTACCCCCGTGACAGCGCGGCGGGCTGCGGGCGCGCGCGCGCGGCAGGCTGCGAGCGCGCGTGGCGGGCTGCGTGCGCGCGGGAGCAGCGGCTGCGTGCTTGCGCGCACAGCTTGCTGCGTGAACTGCCACATGTGGGTGTGTTCCCTTTTGATTCCAAGCAACCCCCATCCTCCAAAACTAGTTTTCAGATTTTTCTCAATTTTTGGTAATTTTAGTGATTAAAAACTAATATTTTTCTCAAAAAATCATTTTAATTAATTTTATCATTTTTCAATCCTAACTAATGCCACGTGTCAAGTGTAAGACCAATCTAAGCCTTACATCTCATGATAACCCACCCTTGTATGATTTTTCACAAAAGTTATGTTTCCTCCTAGTAGAGCCCCAAAAGCTTAACGTACACTTTGGGGGGGGGGGTTCCCCTGGGGGCGCCTTTGCTGAGATGCTCGGTTTCCGAATGGATTCCGTTTGATTCGATACCCATTATATACCATTGAAGGGTTCGGGTATGGTGTTCATTGCACATTGGGCGTGATCCGACTCATTAGATCCAAAACGTTAGTGGTGACTACGGATCTAACCATTCGCTTGCAATATACATAATTTTAAGTAAAAGGGCCAACCCAATATAAAATAATTCAAAACATTGTCTCATTTGGCATACTTTTTACTGTTATAAGGCATAGAATTAGTGTTCAAAACTCCAAATATATATGTTAAAACTTATTATATAAGGTGAAAATAAAGTGCCATGTAGTGGCCAAAAGGATTCGAACACACATCTCACAGTAAGAGGAAACCACCTTCAAACCATATGGCCTATTATATCAATTCGTTTTGTTTAAGACGCGTAACAGATATAAGATAATAAGATAACAAATATAAGATAATAAGTCCTTCGCCCTACTTCTTTCATGAATTACGAATTAAAATGTTCCTATTCCAAATAGGCCATTACCATGTTCACTTGGTGAGTTTTCAGCTCAAACGTGTAAGTAATTGTAGGGAAATTATTGGAGAGAAGATGGTAAGAAAACTGGTAAGAATCTGGTATGTTGTTGTGGGGCCCAGGCGTGCACTGGGTCGGTCGTGCGCGGGCGCGGGCGTGCGCGCGCGCGCGGCGGGCTGCGGGCCGCGGGCGCGTGCGCGTGGCGGGCTGCGGGCCGCGGGCGCGTGCGCGCGGCGGGCTGCGGGCGCGCCCGCGCGGCGGGCTGCGAGCGCGCGCGGCGGGCTGCGTGCGTGCGGGAGCGGCGGCTGCGTGCTTGCGCGCGCGGCTTGCTGCGTGAACTGCCACTTGTGGGTGTGTTCCCTTTTGATTCCAAGCAACCCCCATCCTCCAAAACTAGTTTTCAGATTTTTCTCAATTTTTGGTAATTTTAGTGATTAAAAACTAATATTTTTCTCAAAAAATCATTTTAATTAATTTTATCATTTTTCAATCCTAACTAATGCCACGTGTCAAGTGTAAGACCAATCTAAGCCTTACATCTCAAGATAACCCACCCTTGTATGATTTTTCACAAAAGTTATGTTTCCTCCTAGTAGAGCCCCAAAAGCTTAACGTACTCTTTGGGGGGGGGGGGGTTCCCCTGGGGGCGCCTTTGCTGAGATGCTCGGTTTCCGAATGGATTCCGTTTGATTCGATACCCATTATATACCATTGAAGGGTTCGGGTTTGGTGTTTAATGCACGTTGGGCGTGATCCGACTCATTAGATACAAAACGTTAGTGGTGACTACGGATCTAACCATTCGCTTGCAATATACATAATTTTAAGTAAAAGGGCCAACCCAATATAAAATAATTCAAAACATTGTCTCATTTGGCATACTTTTTACTGTTATAAGGCATAGAATTAGTGTTCAAAACTCCAAATATATATGTTAAAACTTATTATATAAGGTGAAAATAAAGTGCCATGTAGTGGACAAAAGGATTCGAACACACATCTCACAATAAGAGGAAACCACCATCAAACCATATGGCCTATTATATCAATTCGTTTTGTTTAAGACGCGTAACAGATATAAGATAATAAGATAACAAATATAAGATAATAAGTCCTTCGCCCTACTTCTTTCATGAATTACGAATTAAAGTGTTCCTATTCCAAATAGGCCATTACCATGTTCACTTAGTGAGTTTTCAGCTCAAACGTGTAAGTAATTGTAGGGAAATTATTGGAGAGAAGATGGTAAGAAAACTGGTAAGAATCTAGTATGTTGTTGTGGGGCCCAGGCGTGCACTGGGTCGGTCGTGCGTGGGCGCGGGCGTGCGCGCGCGCGCGGCGGGCTGCGGGCTGCGGGCGCGTGCGCGCGGCGGGCTGCGGGCGTGCGCGCGCGAGCGGCGGCTGCGTGCTTGCGCGCGCGGCTTGCTGCGTGAGCTGCCACATGTGGGTGTGTTCCCTTTTGATTCCAAGCAACCCCCATCCTCCAAAACTAGTTTTCTGATTTTTCTCAATTTTTTGTAATTTTAGTGATTAAAAACTAATATTTATCTCAAAAAATCATTTAAATTAATTTTATCATTTTTCAATCCTAACTAATGCCATGTGTCAAGCGCAAGACCTATCTAAGCCTTACATCTCAAGATAACCCACCCTTGTATGATTTTTCACAAAAGTGATGTTTCCTCCTAGTAGAGCCCCAAATGCTTAACGTACACTTTGGGGGGGGGGGGTTCCCCTGGGGGCGCCTTTGCTGAGATGCTCGGTTTCCGAATGGATTCCGTTTGATTCGATACCCATTATATACCATTGAAGGGTTCGGGTTTGGTGTTTAATGCACATTGGGCGTGATCCGACTCATTAGATCCAAAACGTTAGTGGTGACTACGGATCTAACCATTCGCTTGCAATATACATAATTTTAAGTAAAAGGGCCAACCCAATATAAAATAATTCAAAACATTGTCTCATTTGGCATACTTTTTACTGTTATAAGGCATAGAATTAGTGTTCAAAACTCCAAATATATATGTTAAAACTTATTATATAAGGTGAAAATAAAGTGCCATGTAGTGGACAAAAGGATTCGAACACACATCTCACAATAAGAGGAAACCACCATCAAACCATATGGCCTATTATATCAATTCGTTTTGTTTACGACGCGTAACAGATATAAGATAATAAGATAACAAATATAAGATAATAAGTCCTTCGCCCTACTTCTTTCATGAATTACGAATTAAAGTGTTCCTATTCCAAATAGGCCATTACCATGTTCACTTAGTGAGTTTTCAGCTCAAACGTGTAAGTAATTGTAGGGAAATTATTGGAGAGAAGATGGTAAGAAAACTGGTAAGAATCTAGTATGTTGTTGTGGGGCCCAGGCGTGCACTGGGTCGGTCGTGCGTGGGCGCGGGCGTGCGCGCGTGCGCGGCGGGCTGCGGGCTGCGGGCGCGTGCGCGCGGCGGGCTGCGGGCGTGCGCGCGCGAGCGGCGGCTGCGTGCTTGCGCGCGCGGCTTGCTGCGTGAGCTGCCACATGTGGGTGTGTTCCCTTTTGATTCCGAGCAACCCCCATCCTCCAAAACTAGTTTTCTGATTTTTCTCAATTTTTTGTAATTTTAGTGATTAAAAACTAATATTTTTCTCAAAAAATCATTTAAATTAATTTTATCATTTTTCAATCCTAACTAATGCCATGTGTCAAGCGCAAGACCAATCTAAGCCTTACATCTCAAGATAACCCACCCTTGTATGATTTTTCACAAAAGTGATGTTTCCTCCTAGTAGAGCCCCAAATGCTTAACGTACACTTTGGGGGGGGGGGGTGTTCCCCTGGGGGCGCCTTTGCTGAGATGCTCGGTTTCCGAATGGATTCCGTTTGATTCGATACCCATTATATACCATTGAAGGGTTCGGGTTTGGTGTTTAATGCACATTGGGCGTGATCCGACTCATTAGATCCAAAACGTTAGTGGTGACTACGGATCTAACCATTCGCTTGCAATATACATAATTTTAAGTAAAAGGGCCAACCCAATATAAAATAATTCAAAACATTGTCTCATTTGGCATACTTTTTACTGTTATAAGACATAGAATTAGTGTTCAAAACTCCAAATATATATGTTAAAACTTATTATATAAGGTGAAAATAAAGTGCCATGTAGTGGCCAAAAGGATTCGAACACACATCTCACAGTAAGAGGAAACCACCATCAAACCATATGGCCTATTATATCAATTCGTTTTGTTTAAGACGCGTAACAGATATAAGATAATAAGATAACAAATATAAGATAATAAGTCCTTCGCCCTACTTCTTTCATGAATTACGAATTAAAATGTTCCTATTCCAAATAGGCCATTACCATGTTCACTTGGTGAGTTTTCAACTCAAACGTGTAAGTAATTGTAGGGAAATTATTGGAGAGAAGATGGTAAGAAAACTGGTAAGAATCTGGTATGTTGTTGTGGGGCCCAGGCGTGCACATGTGTTACGGTTCAGCACAGGCTTAGCCTTGCCTACGCTTGGCAGGCTTACGTTAGGGACATGCCCGTCATTTTCGCTTGTAAGATTTTTGGGAGAACTGATGTCATCTTCAGGCAGACCACCAGAAGCTTAACGTACTCTTTGAGGAGGGGTGGTCGACCTCCTTGGGTGCCTAACCTTGGCACTCCTAGACCTTCATCCCCTTGCGGGGCGGCCCTGGTTAACGGCTAGAATGGCTACCAGGGTTCCTCATGGGCGCACACTTACTCATGGGAACTGTGTTGGACCGGCACTGCGCTACCGATACTCAAGGGAGGCTTGGCATGCGGGCCTGGCTCAAGCATGTCCCTTTACCTCGCCAGCCCCTTGCCCAAGCTGATTGAGCTATCCCGTTGCCCTTAGCGCACGGGTGTGTTCCGGCCCAAGCGGTTGCCTATCATTAGGGCACACAGGTGCCTGTCATCACCGGCATATAGGAGACCCTTCACATCGGTGCCAAGTCACCTTATCGGCGCATGGTCGCCTTCCATGATGGTTGTCCCCCTTTAGCACGTAAGCGGCGCCTCCCATGGACCGGTCTGAGCCAGGAGAGTGCCCCGGCCATTGGACTTGAGGTCATGATCCAGTGCTACTGACGTTGGTGGAGCCATCCCATCGGGCATCTCCTAGCCTCTAAGCGCAGAAAGGCTTGTCCTGGCCGGCCTTGGCCGGGACGCCGCACGGGTTTCTTCCGCTGCAGAACTACCCCCGTGACAGTTGGTATCAGAGCAAGTTGGCTAATTGCAATAGCAGTTGGTTTTCAGCAGATTAGCCCAGAGCCAGTTGAAGCGGTCATTTCGACAAGCAGCATTTTGTGGGGTGCGGTCCCTAGTCACCTCCACCCAGGATCGAGCAGAATTCAGATCAGGCCTGACAAGTGGCCATTTCATTGTTCGTGTCCCCATTCCAATGACACTAAAACAGCTTCCCTTGCGGTTGCAGACGCTTTGGTTGTTGTCCTCATGCGGTGGCAGACGCGTGAGCCTGAAAGAATGGTAGGATCCATCTAATGGACGCCATGAAGGTTGCGGAATGGGTGGGGCGAATTTCAAAAATTTCCTACCTTCTCCCAACTGGGAATCATATTCCCTGAATTTAGAATACAATATTCAAGGATCTACTTGAACCCTAATCAAACCAGATCTGTACCAAAAGATAAGTGGGAGGATTATACCTGATCCGGAGAAGCAGTATCTCCCAAAGTTGGTGTTCACGCCCAAAGAATGCTCCAAGATCTGTCCCTGCTGAAGATGACACAGCTGTGGATGGAACAGAACCAGCAGGGTGCGTCCTACACACTGGATCCTTCACAAGAATCCCCTGGATGTACTAAACACTGAATTCTTTCAGTCTTTCTTGCAAGACTGATGTCAAGAACTGGTTTCTTGACTTTCTTTTCTGCAAAGATCAAATCTTGCAACAATGCAGATGGCGGCGGCAGGAGGAGATTTCCAGAAACGAAAAGGCTGAACTGTTTTCTTTTCTGGAGAGAATGAGATCTAATCTCAATTCGCAGGAACCTTTCTTGCTTACCAGAACCTCTTGGATCGAAATCTTATTTCTCTCTCTTGGTTCATTCGAAATCTCCTCTCTTTTCTTCTTGATTAAGAAATCTCCTAATTAGGAGTTATCCCAATCCAAATCAGTATTTGGATAGGGGATAATCTTAATCCCTTTCCCAGATAGAGTTAGCTTACTCCTGATCTTATCAGGAGGTTACCAGATTCAAATCTGATTTGAATTTGGTCTCTAAGAGTGGATAAGGCTAAGAGCCCAATCCTTTTTGCTAACTGCAATCTCAAATTCGCCCCATTGATGGGTGATCATATCAGCCCACTTCGAAATGGGCTTTTGGCCCATTAAGTATTCAGTGTTTAATTAGTTTCCAATCTGCTGCCCAGTTGGGCTTCTTTGTATGGCGTGGGACCCAAGCATTGATCTACACACCAGCCACATGGGTTCGGCCCAGCCTTTAATACAAGGCCCAGCCGAATTCACTGAAAATCTCAATGAACCCCTTGAGTCCATCGTATGAACCCTATGGGCCCAACACTTACATTAAGTGGTCCCTGGGCCAAGCCATCTTATAAAAACCCAGGGACTGTGGGCAGGTGCAAGATTATTCCATCAGGTATTATCCTAAATGGTCTTACACTTAACCTCTCAGCCCTTAATGATCAAGCACTGCCCGACAAGAGAGGACCTCTCCCTCGGCTGCAAGGAACAGTGCCGCACTCTCCTCTCACATGGATCCCGGGAATTAAAACCATTTGCAAACATTTTGAAACCGTACATATATATGTAAATATATTAATTTTGCAAAAACAAAATTCCAACGATTGAAATCAACTGCCGGCAGTTTGGTTTCCATCAGAGAGAGTGCATTCCCGATCATTACCCTTTGTCCGACAAAGTGGCTGATTCTGTCACTATGACCACCCACTCAGATGAATTCTCAAACTGCCCCAACATACCCAGGTTTTGATCCCCACTAAGGATCTCACTGATTGGCATATCAAAGGCAGCCTGATCCAACACCTAGTGAAGTGTCATAATCGAGTCTAGGGGTCAGGTGTAACTTTCCAGTTTTGCCCATCTATCTCCAAGGTCCAGGGCAAGACTGGAAATCTGGTCCGGTTCAAGGATTCAAGCAATCCCATGCTGTATGTGCCTCGGGTCTTACCCTGATGGCTGAGACAGGCCATCCCAACACTTGGTGGCACACCAGTATCAGCCTTGGCAGGATAAATCTCCCCAGACTTATCCAGCGGCTGTGAACATTTAAAACTAACATGAGTCTCTACAAATGTCCAGTTTTAGGGTTTTACACAGAATTAAACCAAACAACATGAATCAAACATGCACTTTATTTATTTCCACTAAATAACAAAAGTACATCAAAATGATTGAAGCTAAGGGCATACAAAACTGTCTAACAGAGCCTTGATAGGAATGTGGGTACACTACCTGAGCAGAATTCAGATCAGGCCTATCAAGAGGCCAATCAATGTTCGCGTTCCCATTCCAATGACCCTAAAACAGCTTCCCTTGCGGGTGCAGACGCATTGGTTGTTGTCCTCATGCGGGGGCAGACGCGTGGGCCTTGTTAGGAATGCGGTTACGCTAGCCGTTGGAGCATGGCGGCCCTACACTGGCAAAGTATCTGGTGGACATGCTCAGTTTTCAGGTGGAACACTTGCAGCAGTAGAAGCTCATCTTAAGGTGAGTGCATGTTCGGCAACTCATGGGTAAAAGTTGCCACTCTCGCGTTTGAAGCGGTCAAGTCTCCTTGAGGCAGCAGCAGTGGGGCCCCCTCGGAGTGAAGATGTAGCCCGAGTCGGCGTGGCGAAGCGTAGTTTCGAGGGCCCAGAGAGCATAAGCCATGGCTAGGTTTGAGTAACCCGCGCAGGGCGAGGTGAAGTCGGCAGGCCAGCATGGTGAAAGGGTACCCGTGTCATCGCCAACATGAGGAGTAGACCTATCGTGTTCGGTAGCATCACAGAAAAGCTACCATGAAGACGGTTGAGCCTTGAGGTAAGATGATACATGGGGCGGACCTCCGCGAAGCACCACACACATTTCTTCGAGGGCCCTTCTTTCACAGTCAACGGCATAGCCATTGCGCGGTTTGAGTAACCTCGACACTGGGGGTGAAGTCCAGGCTGGCCGGCATGGTGAAATGGTTCCGTCCCCATAAATGGACACCAATATAGGCAAGACCCGGGTTGGCCAGGCGAGCCCTGGAACTGGCAAGGAAGTGAATGGGACACAGACGCCCATTCACGAGGAAGACCCATTGTCGAGGACGACAATGGATTGAGTGGGGGAGCCTGTTACGGTTCAGCACAAGCTTAGCCTTGCCTAGGCTTGGCAGGCTTACGTAAGGGACATGCCCGTCATTTTCGCCTGTAAGATTTTTGGGAGAACTGATGTCATCTTCAGGTAGACCACCAGAAGCTTAACGTACTCTTTGAGGAGGGGTGGTCGACCTCCTTGGGTGCCTAACCTTGGCACTCCTAGACCTTCATCCCCTTGCGGGGCGGCCCTGGTTAACGGCTAGCATGGCTACCAGGGTTCCTCATGGGCACACACTTACTCATGGGGACAGTGTTGGACCGGCACTGCGCTACCGATACTCAAGGGAGGCTTGGCATGCGGGCCTGGCTCAAGCATGTCCCTTTACCTCGCCAGCCCCTTGCCCAAGCTGATTGAGCTATCCCATTGCCCTTAGCGCACGGGTGTGTTTCGGCCCAAGCGGTTGCCTATCATCAGGGCACACAGGTGCCTGTCATCACCGGCATACAGGAGACCCTTCACATCGGTGCCAAGTCACCTTATCGGCGCATGGTCGCCTTCCATGATGGTTGTCCCCCTCTAGCACGTAAGCGAAGCCTCCCATGGACCGGTCTGAGCCAGGAGAGTGCCCCGGCCATTGGACTTGAGGTCATGATCCAGTGCTACTGACGTTGGTGGAGCCATCCCATCGGGCAACTCCTAGCCTCTAAGCGCAGAAAGGCTTGTCCTGGCCAGCCTTGGCCAGGACGCTGCACGGGTTTCTTCCGCTGCAGAACTACCCCCGTGACAGTAGGTCGGTCGTGCGCGGGCGCAGGCGTGCGTGCGCGCGCGTCGGGCTGCGGGCCGCGAGCGCGTGCGCGCAACGGGCTGCGAGCGCGCCTGCGCGGCAGGCGGCGGGCTGCGTGCGCGCGCGAGCGGCGGCTGCGTGCTTGCGCGCGCGGCTTGCTGCGTGAACTGCCACATGTGGGTGTGTTCCCTTTTGATTCCAAGCAACCCCCATCCTCCAAAACTAGTTTTCACATTTTTCTCAATTTTTTGTAATTTTAGTGATTAAAAACTAATATTTTTCTCAAAAAATCATTTAAATTAATTTTATCATTTTTCAATCCCAACTAATGCCATGTGTCAAGTGTAAGACCAATCTAAGCCTTACATCTCAAGATAACCCACCCTTGTATGATTTTTCACAAAAGTTATGTTTCCTCCTAGTAGAGCCCCAAAAGCTTAACGTACTCTTTGGGGGGGGGGGGGTTCCCCTGGGGGCGCCTTTGCTGAGATGCTCGGTATCCGAATGGATTCCGTTTGATTCGATACCCATTATATACCATTGAAGGGTTCGGGTTTGGTGTTTAATGCACGTTGGGCGTGATCCGACTCATGAGATCCAAAACGTAAGTGGTGACTACGGATCTAACCATTCGCTTGCAATATACATAATTTTAAGTAAAAGGGCCAACCCAATAAAAAATAATTCAAAACATTGTCTCTTTTGGCATACTTTTTACTGTTATAAGTCATAGAAATAGTGTTCAAAACTCCAAATATATATGTTAAAACTTATTATATAAGGTGAAAATAAAGGGCCATGTAGTGGCCAAAAGGATTCGAACACACATCTCATAGTATGAGGAAACCACCATCAAACCATATGGCCTATTATATCAATTCCTTTTGTTTAAGACGCGTAACAGATATAAGATAATAAGATAACAAATATAAGATAATAAGTCCTTCGCCCTACTTCTTTCATGAATTACGAATTAAAATGTTCCTATTCCAAATAGGCCATTACCATGTTCACTTGGTGAGTTTTCAGCTCAAACGTGTAAGTAATTGTAGGGAAATTATTGGAGAGAAGATGGTAAGAAAACTGGTAAGAATCTGGTATGTTGTTGTGGGGCCCAGGCATGCACTGGGTCGGTCGTGTGCGGGCGCGGGCGTGCGCGCGCGCGCGGCGGGCTGCGGGCGCGCGCGCGCAGCAGGCTGCGAGCGCGCGCGGCGGGCTGCGTGCGCGCGGGAGCGGCGGCTGCATGCTTGCGCGCGTGGCTTGCTGCGTGAACTGCCACATGTGGGTGTGTTCCCTTTTGATTCCAAGCAACCCCCATCCTCCAAAACTAGTTTTCAGATTTTTCTCAATTTTTGGTAATTTTAGTGATTAAAAACTAATATATTTCTCAAAAAATCATTTTTATTAATTTTATCATTTTTCAATCCTAACTAATGCCACGTGTTAAGTGTAAGACCAATCTAAGCCTTACATCTCAAGATAACCCACCCTTGTATGATTTTTCACAAAAGTTATGTTTCCTCCTAGTAGAGCCCCAAAAGCTTAACGTACTCTTTGGGGGGGGGGGGGTTCCCCTGGGGGCACCTTTGCTGAGATGCTCGGTTTCCGAATGGATTCCGTTTGATTCGATACCCATTATATACCATTGAAGGGTTCGGGTTTGGTGTTTAATGCACGTTGGGCGTGATCCGACTCATTAGATCCAAAACGTTAGTGGTGACTACGGATCTAACCATTCGCTTGCAATATACATAATTTTAAGTAAAAGGGCCAACCAAATTTAAAATAATTCAAAACATTGTCTCATTTGGCATACTTTTTACTGTTATAAGGCATAGAATTAGTGTTCAAAACTCCAAATATATATGTTAAAACTTATTATATAAGGTGAAAATAAAGTGCCATGTAGTGGACAAAAGGATTCGAACACACATCTCACATTAAGAGGAAACCACCATCAAACCATATGGCCTATTATATCAATCCGTTTTGTTTAAGACGCGTAACAGATATAAGATAATAAGATAACAAATATAAGATAATAAGTCCTTCACCCTACTTCTTTCATGAATTACGAATTAAAATGTTCCTATTCCAAATAGGCCATTACCATGTTCACTTGGTGAGTTTTCAGCTCAAACGTGTAAGTAATTGTAGGGAAATTATTGGAGAGAAGATGGTAAGAAAACTGGTAAGAATCTGGTATGTTGTTGTGGGGCCCAGGCATGCACTGGATCGGTCATGCGCCGGCGCGGGCGTGCGCGCGCGCGTGCCTTCATGCACTGGATCGGCCCAGGCATGCACTGGTGTCACAAGTGACTCCTTTGCCGCGCCATCAAGCACCTACAGTGAGCCATCCGAGTGCCAACCGTGTGCCTTCATGGTGTCAACATGTGTGTCATGGGTGGGCTTTACTTGTATTTTGTAAGGGGGACCGCCAATGGCGTTATTGTAATTACTTAGTATGCTTTTCCATCATTTTGATGTTTCCTATTGTCACTCCCCCAAAAGCTTAACGTACTCTTTGAGGGGAGGTAGGTAGTCGAGTGAGCTCATAAGCGTGTAAAGGTTAAGCACGAGATCCCCTCGACACTGCACTGTGTGCTTGTGCTTACCACTGATTAATGCAATACAAGTAGCCTTTTGCTAATTCGTGTGGCTTCGTGTTGCCTTTGTGTGTGTGTTTGCTTTGTTTCGTAGGCTTACTCGCCCATTTCGAGTGCCGCACGGGGCCCCAACGATTACCCCCGTGACAGTTGGTATCAGAGCAGGTGCTCCTACAAATACTCTGGACCATCTTCATCCCTACATCGACGCAATGAAGAGCAATCGGGGCGTTTCCGATGACACACCACATGGGCGGACTCAAGCCCACGACACCGACGAAGCTCCACTTGACGAACCTACCAAGACACAAGCCCCAAAGGGGCGTACAACCAAAGCTAGCAAGCACGACAAATCAGTCAACCAACTAGCTACCGTGGACATGCGCCTCCTACGTTGCGAGGTGACAGTGGGAGAAACCCGAGACCGGGTTGATGAACTCCACCTCAACCTAGAGACGGTTGAGAATGCAGTGGTGGAACTAGAAGGACGTTTCAATGGCGCCTTCAGAGACATGCACACCACCATACAGAATTCGGGAGCTGGGCCTTCCCAAAGCAGCCTACAGGGCTTGCTAGACAAATTCCAAGCGCAATTGGATGAGATGAGAGATGAGATGACTCTCCTAAAGAGGGCAGTGGCCAACACACCAAGCACTCCCTCCACCCTAGCTTCCATGAACATCAAGATCCGTGAGCCAATGCCTTACTCGGGTGCCCGGGATGCTAGGGAGCTTGACAACTTCTTGTGGCAACTGGAGCAATATTTCTCTGCCACTGGCATCATTGACAACCAAACTCAGGTACGTACAGCTGCTATGTATTTGACTGACATAGCAATGTTATGGTGGCGTAGGTGTTGCCAAGACATTGAACGTGGAACCCGTACCATCGACACGTGGGTTGGATTCAAGCGTGAGATCAAGCGGCAGTTCTACCCAGAAAACGTAGAGTACTTGGCGCGCCGAAGAATGAAGAATCTCAGACATCAAGAATCACTACATGACTACGTCAAGGAGTTTTCGGCCTTGACGTTGGAGATCACGGACATGTCCGACAAGGATCTTCTGTTCAATTTTATGGATGGTCTCAAGCCATGGGCGGAGCTCGAACTCCAGCGACGCGGGGTTGAGGACCTCGCCACCGCCATGGCCATAGCTGAACAGCTTGTTGATCTGAGAACACCTAAAGAAGATGTGCAAAGACCATCCAGCCCAGGTACCATGAGTTTGAGTGGGGGAGATCCACAATCAACCCCTACAAAGGAGAAGCCAGTGCCCGTGAACAAGCCCTACACTTACCAACAAGGGAAGAAGCCACAAGGAGGCCCAAGCTACCAGGGCCACCAATCAACTAGAAGACCTCCTCCTGCGCCGTGCTACCTTTGCAACGGGAAGCATTGGATGAGTGACTGTCCAACCCGAAAGAAAATAACTGCCCTCATCGCCAAACTCAGCGATAGTGAAGAGAGTGATGAGGAGAAACCCACAGCGGCGCCCAGAGTAGGCGCCCTCCAACTCATCAATGCCATGGTCAAGAAAGAGGCCACATCAAAGCGGCCCACCAAAGCCCACAAGGGGCTGAGTTATGTAGACATCACCCTCGGCGGGAGGCCGACCAAAGCCTTGGTGGACACTGGGGCCACCCATAACTTCATTTCGCTTGTGGAGGCAAAGCGACTCGGCTTGACCACCACCAAACAAACTGGCTGGGTCAAGGCTGTCAACTCCGGGGCCAAGGCTGTAGAGGGCACGGCCCGTGGAGTAGAACTCCGAGTTGGACCATGGAAAGGACCCATCAATCTATCTGTGGTTCCCTTGGATGATTTTCAGGTGGTTCTTGGAGTGGAGTTCCTCAAGCAGGCGGAAGCAGCACTTATGCCACACATCAACAGTTTGCTTATTCTGGACGAACACTCCCCTTGCATGGTTCCTGTCTCATCAGCCGTGCAGATACTTGGGAAGCAACTTTCAGCCTTGCAGTTGTACCAAGAAACTATCAACCATGAAGACAGCTTTGCGTCAGCAAGGAAGAACCCCTGTCAAGTACCTTTCATTGACAGTGGAATGGGTTGGGAAGTCATCACTGGGAAGAAGTCACCCCCAAGACAGTTCCAGTTTCAGCGCCAACACCGATGCCAGCGCCCAAGTCAACACCAGCAGCAGCATCAACTTCAGCGCCAACCACATCAGCAGAAGTCGACTTCGCAGCAGAAGCCGCAAGTGCCCGCAACTGGTGGGCCCAACAGAAGAAGACCCAAGGCCGTGTCAAACCTTGCCCTCATCTACGACCACAACCACCAGGGAGAGCGAGTGCCACCCAAGCCATTCAGGGACCACATTCACATCATCCCAAAGGCTAGTTCCCGTAGTAGCCTGGTGAGATACCCTTGGGGAAAAATGCATGGGAATCCACACCTTAATAATCCAAAACACCATTTTGATCCTTACCTGGCCCAAACCTACCCCTTAGCCAAACAGAACCAGCCACTAACATACCTTGAGGCTGCCAGGAAAGGACTTAGCCATAGGAAACCCTTACAGAATGAGCCAACCCAACCATGCCACCAAAATATACACCTCGGCCTTGGACGAAAGCCGGTTCGGGGAGCAGCAGAAGAACCCTCCTTCCGCAACAGTGACTCTAAGGGACCAGCCGAAGCCGATCTCCGAGGACGTAGATCGAATTGAGTGGGGGAGAATGTCACAAGTGACTCCTTCGCCGCTTCATCAAGCACCTACAGTGACCCATCCGAGTGCCAACCGTGTGCCTTCATGGTGTCAACATGTGTGTCATGGGTGGGCTTTACTTGTATTTTGTAAGGGGGACCGCCAATGGCGTTATTGTAATTACTTAGTATGCTTTTCCATCATTTTGATGTTTCCTATTGTCACTCCCCCAAAAGCTTAACGTACTCTTTGAGGGGAGGTAGGTAGTCGAGTGAGCTCATAAGCGTGTAAAGGTTAAGCACGAGATCCCCTCGACACTGCACTGTGTGCTTGTGCTTACCACTGATTAATGCAATACAAGTAGCCTTTTGCTAATTCGTGTGCCTTCGTGTTGCCTTTGTGTGTGTGTTTGCTTTGTTTCGTAGGCTTACTCGCCCATTTCGAGTGCCGCACGGGGCCCCAACGATTACCCCCGTGACACTGGCTGCGTGCGCGGGCTGCGTGCGCGCGGCGGGCTGCGTGCGCGCGCGCGCGGCAGGCTGCGAGCGCGCGCGGCGGGCTGCGTGCGCGAGGGAGCGGCGGCTGCGTGCTTGCGCGCGCGGCTTGCTGCGTGAACTGCCACATGTGGGTGTGTTCCCTTTTGATTCCAAGCAACCCCCATCCTCCATAACTAGTTGTCAGATTTTTCTCAAGTTTTTGTAATTTTAGTGATTAAAAACTAATATTTTTCTCAAAAAATCATTTTAATTAATTTTATCATTTTCATTCCTAACTAATGCCACGTGTCAAGTGTAAGACCAATCTAAGCCTTACATCTCATGATAACCCACCCTTTTATGATTTTTCACAAAAGTGATGTTTCCTCCTAGTAGAGCCCCAAAAGCTTAACGTACTCTTTGGGGGGGGGCGGGTTCCCCTGGGGGCGCCTTTGCCGAGATGCTCGTTTTCCGAATGGATTCCGTTTGATTCGATACCCATTATATACCATTGAAGGGTTCGGGTTTGGTGTTTAATGCACATTGGGCGTGATCCGACTCATTAGATCCAAAACGTTAGTGGTGACTACGGATCTAACCATTCGCTTGCAATACACATAATTTTAAGTAAAAGGGCCAACCCAATATAAAATAATTCAAAACATTGTCTCATTTGGCATACTTTTTACTGTTATAAGGCATAGAATTAGTGTTCAAAACTCCAAATATATATGTTAAAACTTATTATATAAGGTGAAAATAAAGTGCCATGTAGTTGCCAAAAGGATTCGAACACACATCTCACAGTAAGAGGAAACCACCATCAAACCATATGGCCTATTATATCAATTCGTTTTGTTTAAGACGCGAAACAGATATAAGATAATAAGATAACAAATATTAGATAATAAGTCCTTCGCCCTACTTCTTTCAATAATTACGAATTAAAATGTTCCTATTCCAAATAGGCCATTACCATGTTCACTTGGTGAGTTTTCAGCTCAAACGTGTAAGTAATTGTAGGGAAATTATTGGAGAGAAGATGGTAAGAAAACTGGTAAGAATCTGGTATGTTGTTGTGGGGCCCAGGCGTGCACTGGGTCGGACGTGCGCGGGCGCGGGCGTGCGCGCGCGGCGGGCTGCGGTCGTGCGCGCGCGCGCGGCGTGCTGCGGGCGTGCGCGCGCGCGCGGCGTGCTGCGGGCGTGCGCGCACGCGCGGCGTGCTGCGGGCCGCGGGCGCGTGCGCGCGGCGGGCTGCGGGCGCGCGCGCGCGGCAGGCTGCGAGCGCGCGCGGCGGGCTGCGTGCGCGCGGGAGCGGCGGCTGCGTGCTTGCGCGCGCGGCTTGCTGCGTGAACCGCCACATGTGGGTGTGTTCCCTTTTGATTCCAAGCAACCCCCATCCTCCAAAACTAGTTTTCAGATTTTTCTCAATTTTTTGTAATTTTAGTGATTAAAAACTAATATTTTTCTCAAAAAATCATTTTAATTAATTTTATCATTTTTCAATCCTAACTAATGCCACATGTCAAGTGTAAGACCAACCTAAGCCTTACATCTCAAGATAACCCACCCTTGTATGATTTTTCACAAAAGTTATGTTTCCTCCTAGTAGAGCCCCAAAAGCTTAACATACTCTTTGGGGGGGGGGGGTTCCCCTGGGGGCGCCTTTGCTGAGATGCTCGGTTTCCGAATGGATTCCGTTTGATTCGATACCCATTATATACCATTGAAGGGTTCGGGTTTGGTGTTTAATGCACGTTGGGCGTGATCCGACTCATTAGATCCAAAACGTTAGTGGTGACTACGGATCTAACCATTCACTTGCCATATACATAATTTTAAGTAAAAGGGCCAACCCAATATGAAAAAAATAATTCAAAACATTGTCTCATTTGGCATACTTTTTACTGTTATAAGGCATAGAATTAGTGTTCAAAACTCCAAATATATATGTTAAAACTTATTATATAAGGTGAAAATAAAGTGCCATGTAGTGGACAAAAGGATTCGAACACACATCTCACAATAAGAGGAAACCACCATCAAACCATATGGCCTATTATATCAATTCGTTTTGTTTAAGACGCGTAACAGATATAAGATAATAAGATAACAAATATAAGATAATAAGTCCTTCGCCCTACTTCTTTCATGAATTACGAATTAAAATGTTCCTATTCCAAATAGGCCATTACCATGTTCACTTGGGGAGTTTTCAACTCAAACGTGTAAGTAATTGTAGGGAAATTATTGTAGAGAAGATGGTAAGGAAACTGGTAAGAATCTGGTATGTTGTTGTGGGGCCCAGGCGTGCACTGGTGTCACGGGGCTGATCAACGGGGCCCCGTGCGGCGCTCGATTGGGGTCGAGAAAGCCTACAAATGCAAGCAACAACACACAAAAGGAAACAAGAGTGCACACAAATTAGACAAAAGGCAACTTGTATTGCATTAATCAGTGGTAAGCACAAGCACCCAGTACAGTGTCGAGGGGATCTCGTGCTTAACCTTTACACGCTTATGAGCTCACTCGACTACCTACCTCCCCTCAAAGAGTACGTTAAGCTTTTGGGGGAGTGACAAAAGGATACATCAAAATACTGTACATTCATACTACTATTTACATAATTGCCATTGGCATACCCCCCTTACAAAAAGAGTACAATGACCCAACCCAAGACGCTTAGATGGTGTGCTGATGGCATGCTGATGGCGTGCTGATGGCACTGATGGTGGCTGAACCGTCACAGTCTCCCCCACTCAATTCAATCTTCGTCCTCGAAGATTCTTCCTCAGGTACTCGTCCAGCTTCACTGCGAACGGAAGGAGGTCTTCTGCAATCTCCCATGTGTCTTCTTCTGCAGGTCCCTTCCACTTCACCAGGTACTCCCATTCTAATGTTTGGGAGGATTGGGACAACCTATGGTCGAGGATGGAGTCAAGGGATCGGTTCTTGGGTGGTTGGTAGGATGGGTGTGGACGTTGACTTTGGTTTCGGGAGGTGTCTTGGTTGTCGGCATGGTAGGGTTTAAGTTGGCTTACATGAAAGACAGGGTGTACTTTTAGCCATGGAGGTAGTTTGAGTCTGTAGGCTGAAGCTCCTACTTTGGCTAGGATTTCACAGGGTCCCTCATATTTTCTCACAAGCCCAGGATGAACTCTTCGAAAGAACCTAAGGCAATGGGTATGGAGTTTTACTAAGGCCAGGTCACCTACTTGGAAGTTCTCGGGTCGTCTACCCAAATCGGCCCATTTCTTCATTCTTCTGGAGGCTTTCTCTAGGGAGGCTCGAGTGATGTCAAGGCATTCTTTCCATTCCCTGGTGAAAGTGAAGGCGCGAGGGCTTCTTCCTTGATGGTCGTTGACGATGCTGTGCGGACATCTTGGTAGTTGGCCGGTGATGACTTCAAAAGGACTTTGATTGGTGGAGGAGCTCTTCTGTGTGTTGACGGAGAACTGCGCAATGTCCAGCAATCGAACCCAATTCTTCTGTGTAGCTGATACAAAATGGCGGAGGTACTCTTCAAGGAGGGAGTTCATTCTCTCTGTCTGCCCATCTGACTCTGGATGGCTGCTGCTGGAGAAGTTCAAGTTCGAGCCAAGAAGCTTGAATAGCTCTGTCCAGAAAGCACTAGTGAATCGGGGATCCCGATCACTAACAATGTTCTGTGGGACTCCCCAATACTTCACTACGTGCTTGAAGAAAAGATATGCCGTGTCTTCAGCTGAAAGGTGCTTTGGTGCTGGGGTGAAAGTGGCATACTTGGAAAATCTATCAACAACAACAATGATGGATGTATAGTCTCCCACTTTAGGAAGACCGCTGATGAAGTCCATAGAAACACTCTCCCAAGGTTGTGAGGGAGTTGGAAGAGGTTGTAGGAGTCCAAGAGGCTTGGCACGTTCGGGCTTGTCTTGCTGGCAAATCAGGCATGTCCTTGTGTATTCTCGAACATCTTGCTCCATATGAGGCCAATAGTAGGCATGTTGTAGAAGTGCCAAGGTACGCTGCCACCCAGGATGTCCTGCCCATAAGCTATCATGACATTCGCGTAGGAGAGTCTTCCTCAAATCTTCAACTCTCGGCACAAACATCCGCCTTCCCTTTGTCAAAAGAAGGTCTTCCTCAACCCAAAACCGCCTAGTCTTCCCTTCACGAGCCGCTGTCAACAGGCTCTGAGCAATGGGGTCCTTCTGGAGTCCTTCCTTGATGAGCTTGATGAGGTCTAGTCTGATCTGGCTTTGAGAGGGACCTTCACCTGTGGATAGTGCTGCAAGCTCGGCCTTCCTGCTAAGTGCATCAGCAACCCTGTTCATCGGCCCTGGCTTGTACTCTAGAGTCATGTCAAACTCCGCTAAGAAATCTTGCCATCGAGCTTGCTTAGGGCTCAGCTTCTTCTAAGACTGAAAGTAACTAGTAGCTATGTTGTCAGTCTTGACCACGAACTTGGAGCCAAGCAGGTAGTGTCGCCATGTGCGGAGGCAGTGGACGATGGCTGTCATCTCCTTCTCTTGTACAATGTACCTCCTCTCTGTATCATTCAATTTACGGCTTTCAAAGGCGATGGGATGTCCTTCTTGCATCAAGACCCCGCCAATAGCAAAATCAGAAGCATCTGTGTGTAGCTCATACGGCTTGCTTGGATCAGGCAAGTCGAGGACAGGTTCTGCTGAGACAGCTCTCTTCAAATCATCAAAAGCTGTTTGGCAGCATTCACTCCAGATCCACATACTAGTCTTCTTCAGTAAGTTGGTGAGGGCAGTGGCTCGTGCTGAGAATCCAGAGATGAATCTTCGATAGTAGTTCACGAGGCCAAGGAAGGAGCGAAGTTCGGTGACCCTGGTGGGCGGTGCCCAATCTTGAATGGCCTTGACTTTAGCTGGATCCATACTGATTGTGCCTGCTCGGATTATATGACCGAGGAAGGCCACCTCTTCTGTGGCGAAAGAACATTTCTCCTTCTTAACAAATAGATCGTTGTCCCGCAAGACCTGTAAAACAGTACGGAGGTGGTCAACATGTTCCTCCAGGGTTCTACTATAGATTACAATATCATCAATATACACAACAACAAATTGGTCTAGGTAGGGATGAAATATTCTATTCATCAATGTACAAAAGGTGGCTGGAGCATTGGTAAGCCCAAAGGGCATGACACGAAATTCAAAGGACCCATAGCGGGTAACACAAGCTGTTTTGTGTTCATCTCCTTCGGCTATACGCACTTGATAGTACCCCGACCTCAGGTCTAGCTTGGTGAAGTACTTGGCCCTGCTGAGCTGGTCAAAGAGGTCGGCCACCAAAGGTATGGGGTATTTGTTCTTGATGGTGAGCTTGTTGAGAGCTCGGTAGTCAATACAGAGCCGAAGAGATCCATCATGCTTCTTCTGAAATAGGACTGGTGCTCCAAAAGGGGCCTTAGAAGGCTGAATCAATCCAGCATCCAACAAATCATTCAACTGTCTGCGTAGCTCGGCCAGCTCAGGAGGAGACATTCTGTATGGCGGGCGTGCTGGTGGTTTGGTTCCAGGCTCCAACTCAATCTTGTGGTCAACTTCTCTCCTTGGGGGAAGCTTCTTCGGCAATGTGGGAGGCATGACGTCCTGGAATTCTTCTAGTGCCATTGTAATCACTGGTGGGATATGCTCGGTTAGTGGGTCAGACAGGTCGGCGTCCACCAATGTGGCTAGGTAAGTGGTCTCTCCTTTCCGCACTCCATCCTTGAGTTGCAATGCTGAGAGCATCTTGGGGGTGGACGTGGTATCTGGCACAACTGGAACCATGCAAGGAGCCTGATCTTCAAAAATGCACACTTTGTTGAGGAAGGGCATGGGCATCGCCTTTACTTGAGTTAAGAAGTCCATGCCGAGAACAACCTGAAAATCATCCATGGGCACGACTGAGAGGTCTATCATCCCTTCCCAGTCACCAAGTTGCAAGACCACCCCATGAGCTACACCTTGTATGGGTTTGGCATTAGAGTTCACAGCCTTCAACCATCCGACTTCCTTGGTAGGTGCAAGTTCTACTCGGGATGCCTCTTCCATAGAGATAAAGTTGTGAGTAGCGCCAGTATCCACCATGGCTCTTGTGGGCTTACCATTCAAGCGGATGTCTACATACATCAGTCCCTTCGGCTTGAACTTCGATGCTCCTTGCGGGCTCGCCTTCTTCTTCATTGCATTGAGTCTTCGTAGAGCCCCCATTCTTGTCTCCCCTGGTTCCTTCTCCTCCTCGCTATGCTCATCATCACTAAGCTTTGCAAGCAAGGCATTGAGCTTCCCCCGACTAGGACAATCCTTAGTCCAATGCTTTCCCTCACAGATGAAGCATGGTGCCGGAGGTGTCCTCTTCACAAACTGGCCACCTCTGTATCCAGTGTCTCCTTCAGGTCTCCTGTAGAACTTAAAAGTGTTGGGTTTACTTGGCCCAGAGTCTCCCTTGGGCGCGTAGTAAGGTCTCCTGTCGCCTCCTATCTTGCCTACGCCCTGATATGAGTTGGGTTTAGGGCCGTCTTTGCTTGGTCGCCTGTTGTCTACCAGTTGTTCAGCAACGGCCATGGCTGTGGCAAGGTCCTTCACACCTCGTCTCTGGAGTTCGAGCTCGGCCCATTGTTGTAGGCCGTCCATAAAGTTGAAGAGAAGGTCTTTGTCTGACATGTCCGTGATCTCGAGCGATAGTGCGGAAAACTCCTTCACGTACTCATGCAATGAGCCCGTGTGTTTTAGGTTCTTGAGCTTCCGACGGGCTTGGTACTCCACGTTCTCTGGATAGAACTGGCGCTTTATCTCGCTCTTGAACACGGACCAAGTATTAATGGAGCATAATCCTCGCTCCGCATCGGCACATCTCCTGCGCCACCATAACATAGCAACATCAGTAAGATACATAACAACGGTACGCACCTTGGCCGCCTCCTCGACGAGTTCGGCGGCGGTGAAATATTGTTCCATTTGCCACAGGAAATTGTCAAGCTCCCGGGCATCGCGGGTCCCTGCGTATGAGGTAGGCTCACGGACTTTGATCTTTGGAGGGGCTGGAGCAGCAGGTGCACTGGCTGTACTGGCCATCAGCCTCTTCAGAAGGGTCACTTCGCCCTTCAAGTCTTCAAGCTGGATCTGCAGGCACTTCACCAGGTCTTCTAGTGGGTTATCTGGCCTGTTGGAGCTGCCACCGGACTGGTCCTCCAATCTTTCCACGACCGATGCTATGGTCTCAAGGTTGATTTGAAGCTCGTCCACATGGTCACGAGTTTCACCAACCACTGCTTCACAGCGCATGATGCGCTTGTCCATGGTCGCAAGCTTGTCAACTGACTTGTCACGCTTGCTATGCTTTGAGCTGACGCCTTTGTCCTTGGGAGAGCTACCTCTAGGCTCGTCCTCATCATACACCCGTGAGATCCCTACCTGGATCTCCTCTCGCGTGTCACGATTCTTCATCTGGCTGGTGTTGTTGCAGGGCACGAAAGGGACTCGTTGCACTTGACAACCACTAATGTCAACCTGGCTCTGATACCAACTGTCACGGGGCTGATCAACGGGGCCCCGTGCGGCGCTCGATTGGGGTCGAGAAAGCCTACAAATGCAAGCAACAACACACAAAAGGAAACAAGAGTGCACACAAATTAGACAAAAGGCAACTTGTATTGCATTAATCAGTGGTAAGCACAAGCACACAGTACAGTGTCGAGGGGATCTCGTGCTTAACCTTTACACGCTTATGAGCTCACTCGACTACCTACCTCCCCTCAAAGAGTACGTTAAGCTTTTGGGGGAGTGACAAAAGGATACATCAAAATACTGTACATTCATACTACTATTTACATAATTGCCATTGGCATACCCCCCTTACAAAAAGAGTACAATGACCCAACCCAAGACGCTTAGATGGTGTGCTGATGGCATGCTGATGGCGTGCTGATGGCGCTGATGGTGGCTGAACCGTCACACTGGGTCGGTCGTGCGCAGGCGCGGGCGTGCGCGCGCGCGCGGCGGGCTGCGGGCCGCGGGCGCGTGCGCGCGGCGGGCTGCGGGCGCGCGCGCGCGGCAGGCTGCGAGCGCGCGCGGCGGGCTGCGTGCGCGAGGGAGCGGCGGCTGCGTGCTTGCGCACGCGGCTTGCTGCGTGAACTGCCACATGTGGGTGTGTTCCCTTTTGATTCCAAGCAAGCCCCATCCTCCAAAACTAGTTTTCAGATTTTTCTCAATTTTTGGTAATTTTAGTGATTAAAAACTAATATTTTTCTCAAAAAATCATTTTAATTAATTTTATCATTTTTCAATCCTAACTAATGCCACGTGTCAAGTGTAAGACCAATCTAAGCCTTACATCTCAAGATAACCCACCCTTGTCTGATTTTTCACAAAAGTTATGATTCCTCCTAGTAGAGCCCCAAAAGCTTAACATACTCTTTGGGGGGGGGGGGTTCCCCTGGGGGCGCCTTTGCTGAGATACTCGGTTTCGAATGGATTCCGTTTGATTCGATACCCATTATATACCATTGAAGGGTTCGGGTTTGGTGTTTAATGCACGTTGGGCGTGATACGACTCATTAGATACAAAACGTTAGTGGTGACTACGGATCTAACCATTCGCTTGCAATATACATAATTTTAAGTAAAAGGGTCAACCCAGTATAAAATAATTCAAAACATTCTCATTTGGCATACTTTTTACTGTTATAAGGCATAGAATTAGTGTTCAAAACTCCAAATATATTTGTTAAAACTTATTATATAAGGTGAAAATAAAGTGCCATGTAGTGGCCAAAAGGATTCGAACACACATCTCACAGTAAGAGGAAACCACCATCAAACCATATGGCCTATTATATCAATTCATTTTGTTTAAGACGCGTAACAGATATAAGATAATAAGATAACAAATATAAGATAATAAGTCCTTCGCCCTACTTCTTTCATGAATTACTAATTAAAATGTTCCTATTTCAAATAGGCCATTACCATGTTCACTTTGTGAGTTTTCAGCTCAAACGTGTAAGTAATTTTAGGAAAATTATTGGAGAGAAGATGGTAAGAAAACTGGAAAGAATCTGGTATGTTGTTGTGGGGCCCAGGCGTGCACGCGTGCCCGCGGCGGGCTGCGGGCGCGTGCGCGCGGTTGGCTGCGGGCGCGGGCGGCGGGCTGCGTGCGCGCGCGAGCGGCGGCTGCGTGCTTGCGCGCGCGGCTTGCTGCGTGAACTGCCACATGTGGGTGTGTTCCCTTTTGATTCCAAGCAACCCCCATCCTCCAAAACTAGTTTTCAGATTTTTCTCAATTTTTTGTAATTTTAGTGATTAAAAACTAATATTTTTCTCAAAAAATCATTTTAATTAATTTTATCATTTTTCAATCCTAACTAATGCCACGTGCCAAGTGTAAGACCAATCTAAGCCTTACATCTCAAGATAACCCACCCTTGTATGATTTTTCACAAAAGTTATGTTTCCTCCTAGTAGAGCCCCAAAAGCTTAACGTACTCTTTGGGGGGGGGGGGTTCCCCTCGGGGCGCCTTTGCTGAGATGCTCGGTTTCCGAATGGATTCCGTTTGATTCGATACCCATTATATACCATTGAAGGGTTCGGGTTTGGTGTTTAATGCACGTTGTGCGTGATCCGACTCATTACATCCAAAACGTTAGTGGTGACTACGGATCTAACCATTCGCTTGCAATATACATAATTTTAAGTAAAAGGGCCAACCCAATATAAAATAATTCAAAACATTGTCTCATTTGGCATACTTTTTACTGTTATAAGGCATAGAATTAGTGTTCAAAACTCCAAATATATATGTCAAAACTTATTATATAAGGTGAAAATAAAGTGCCATGTAGTGGACAAAAGGATTCGAACACACATCTCACAATAAGAGGAAACCACCATCAAACCATATGGCCTATTATTTCAATTCGTTTTGTTTAAGACGCGTAACAGATGTAAGATAATAAGATAACAAATATAAGATAATAAGTACTTCGCCCTACTTCTTTCATGAATTACGAATTAAAATGTTCCGATTCCAAATAGGCCATTACCATGTTCACTTGGTGAGTTTTCAGCTCAAACGTGTAAGTAATTGTAGGGAAATTATTGGAGAGAAGATGGTAAGAAAACTGGTAAGAATCTGGTATGTTGTTGTGGGGCCCAGGCGTGCATTGGGTCGGTCGTGCGCGGGTGCGGGCACGGGCGTGCGCGCGCGCGGCGGGCTGCGGGCTGCGGGCGCGTGCGCGCGGTTGGCTGCGGGCGCGGGCGGCGGGCTGCGTGCGCGCGCGAGCGGCGGCTGCGTGCTTGCGCGCGCGGCTTGCTGCGTGAACTGCCACATGTGGGTGTGTTCCCTTTTGATTCCAAGCAACCCCCATCCTCCAAAACTAGTTTTCAGATTTTTCTCAATTTTTTGTAATTTTAGTGATTAAAAACTAATATTTTTCTCAAAAAATCATTTAAATTAATTTTATCATTTTTCAATCCTAACTAATGCCATGTGTCAAGTGTAAGACCAATCTAAGCCTTACATCTCAAGATAACCCACCCTTGTATGATTTTTCACAAAAGTTATGTTTCCTCCTAGTAGAGCCCCAAAAGCTTAACGTACTCTTTGGGGGGGGGGGGGTTCCCCTGGGGGCGCCTTTGCTGAGATGCTCGGTTTCCGAATGGATTCCGTTTGATTCGATACCCATTATATACCATTGAAGGCTTCGGGTTTGGTGTTTAATGCACTTTGGGCGTGATCCGACTCATTAGATCCAAAACATTAGTGGTGACTACGGATCTAACCATTCGCTTGCAATATACATAATTTTAAGTAAAAGAGCCAACCCAATATAAAATAATTCAAAACATTGTCTCATTTGGCATACTTTTTACTGTTATAAGGCATAGAATTAGTGTTCAAAACTCCAAATATATATGTTAAAACTTATTATATAAGGTGAAAGTAAAGTGCCATGTAGTGGCCAAAAGGATTCGAACACACATCTCAAAGTAAGAGGAAACCACCATCAAACCATATGGCCTATTATATCAATTCGTTTTGTTTAAGAAGCGTAACAGATATAAGATAAATAAGATAACAAATATAAGATAATAAGTCCTTCGCCCTACTTCTTTCATGAATTACGAATTAAAATGTTCCTATTCCAAATAGGCCATTACCATGTTCACTAGGTGAGTTTTCAGCTCAAACGTGTAAGTAATTGTAGGGAAATTATTGGAGAGAAGATGGTAAGAAAACTGGTAAGAATCTGGTATGTTGTTGTGGGGCCCAGGCATGCACTGGTGTTACGGTTCAGCACAGGCTTAGCCTTGCCTACGCTTGGCAGGCTTACGTTAGGGACATGCCCGTCATTTTCGCCTGTAAGATTTTTGGGAGAATTGATGTCATCTTCAGGCAGACCACCAGAAGCTTAACGTACTCTTTGAGGAGGGGTGGTCGACCTCCTTGGGTGCCTAACCTTGGCACTCCTAGACCTTCATCCCCTTGCGGGGCGGCCCTGGTTAACGGCTAGCATGGCTACCAGGGTTCCTCATGGGCGCACACTTGCTCATGGGGACAGTGTTGGACCGGCACTGCGCTACCGATACTCAAGGGAGGCTTGGCATGCGGGCCTGGCTCAAGCATGTCCCTTCACTTCGCCAGCCCCTTGCCCAAGCTGAGTGAGCTACCCCGTTGCCCTTAGCGCACGGGTGTGTTCCGACCCAAGCGGTTGCCTATCATCATGGCACACAGGTGCCTGTCATCATCGGCATACAGGAGACCCTTCACATCGGTGCCAAGTCACCTTATCGGCGCATGGTCGCCTTCCATGATGGTTGTCCCCCTTTAGCACGTAAGCGGCGCCTCCCATGGACCGGTCTGAGCCAGGAGAGTGCCCCGGCCATTGGACTTGAGGTCATGATCCAGTGCTACTGACGTTGGTGGAGCCATCCCATCGGGCAACTCCTAGCCTCTACGCGCAGAAAGGCTTGTCCTGGCCGGCCTTGGCCAGGACGCCGCACGGGTTTCTTCCGCTGCAGAACTACCCCCGTGACAGTTGGTATCAGAGCAAGTTGGCTAATTGCAACAGCAGTTGGTTTTCAGCAGATTAGCCCAGAGCCAGTTGAAGCGGTCATTTCGACAAGCAGCATTTTGTGGGGTGCGGTCCCTAGTCACCTCCACCCAGGATCGAGCAGAACTCAGATCAGGCCTGACAAGAGGCCATTTCATAGTTCGTGTCCCCATTCCAATGACACTAAAACAGCTTCCCTTGCGGTTGCAGACGCTTTGGTTGTTGTCCTCATGCGGTGGCAGACGCGTGAGCCTTGATAGGAATGTGGGTACACTACCTGAGCAGAATTCAGATCAGGCCTATCAAGAGGCCATTCAATGTTCGCGTTCCCATTCCAATGACCCTAAAACAGCTTCCCTTGCGGGTGCAGACGCATTGGTTGTTGTCCTCATGCGGGGGCAGACGCGTGGGCCTTATTAGGAATGCGGTTACGCTAGCCGTTGGAGCATGGCGGCCCTACACTGGCAAAGTATCAGGTGGACATGCTCAGTTTTCAGGTTGAACACTTGCAGCAGCAGAATCTCATCTTAAGGCGAGTGCATGTTCGGCAACTCATGGGTAAAAGTTGCCACACTCGCGTTTGAAGCGGTCAGGTCTCCTTGAGGCAGCAGCAGTGGGGCCCCCTCGGAGTGAAGATGTAGCCCGAGTCGGCGAGGCGAAGCGTAGTTTCGAGGGCCCAGAGAGCATAAGCCATGGCTAGGTTTGAGTAACCCGCGCAGGGCGAGGTGAAGTCGGCAGGCCAGCATGGTGAAAGGGTACCCATGTCATCGCCAACATGAGGAGTAGACCTATCAACGTGTTCGGTAGCATCACAGAAAAGCTACCATGAAGACGGTTGAGCCTTGAGGTAAGATGATACATGGGGCGGACCTCCGCGAAGCACCACACACATTTCTTCGAGGGCCCTTCTTTCACAGTCAACGGCATAGCCATTGCGCGGTTTGAGTAACCTCGACACCGGGGGTGAAGTCTAGGCAGGCCGGCATGGTGAAATGGTTCCGTCCCCATAAATGGACACCAATATAGGCAAGACCCGGGTTGGCCAGGCGAGCCCTGAACTGGCAGAAGAGTGGATGGCACGGGACTCAAACGCCCATTCACGGAAGGAGTCATTGTCGAGGACGACAATGAATTGAGTGGGGGAGCCTGTTACGGTTCAGCACAGGCTTAGCCTTGCCTACGCTTGGCAGGCTTACGTTAGGGACATGCCCGTCATTTTCGCCTGTAAGATTTTTGGGAGAACTGATGTCATCTTCAGGCAGACCACCAGAAGCTTAACGTACTCTTTGAGGAGGGGTGGTCGACCTCCTTGGGTGCCTAACCTTGGCACTCCTAGACCTTCATCCCCTTGCGGGGCGGCCCTGGTTAACGGCTAGCATGGCTACCAGGGTTCCTCATGGGCGCACACTTGCTCATGGGGACAGTGTTGGACCGGCACTGCGCTACCGATACTCAAGGGAGGCTTGGCATGCGGGCCTGGCTCAAGCATGTCCCTTCACTTCGCCAGCCCCTTGCCCAAGCTGAGTGAGCTACCCCGTTGCCCTTAGCGCACGGGTGTGTTCCGACCCAAGCGGTTGCCTATCATCATGGCACACAGGTGCCTGTCATCATCGGCATACAGGAGACCCTTCACATCGGTGCCAAGTCACCTTATCGGCGCATGGTCACCTTCCATGATGGTTGTCCCCCTTTAGCACGTAAGCGGCGCCTCCCATGGACCGGTCTGAGCCAGGAGAGTGCCCCGGCCATTGGACTTGAGGTCATGATCCAATGCTACTGACGTTGGTGGAGCCATCCCATCGGGCAACTCCTAGCCTCTACGCGCAGAAAGGCTTGTCCTGGCTGGCCTTGGCCAGGACGCCGCACGGGTTTCTTCCGCTGCAGAACTACCCCCGTGACACTGGGGCGGTCGTGCGCGGGCGGGGGCGTGCGCGCGCGCGACGGGCTGCGGGCGCGCGCGCGCGGCAGGCTGCGAGCGCGCGCGGCGGGCTGCGTGCGCGAGGGAGCGGCGGCTGCGTGCTTGCGCACGCGGCTTGCTGCGTGAACTGCCACATGTGGGTGTGTTCCCTTTTGATTCCAAGCAACCCCCATCCTCCAAAACTAGTTTTCAGATTTTTCTCAATTTTTGGTAATTTTAGTGATTAAAAACTAATATTTTTCTCAAAAAATCATTTTAATTAATTTTATCATTTTTCAATCCTAACTAATGCCACGTTGTCACAAGTGACTCCTTCGCCGCACCATCAAGCACCTTCAGTGAGCCATCCGAGTGCCATCCGTGTGCCTTCATGGTGTCAACATGTGTGTCATGGGTGGGCTTTACTTGTATTTTGTAAGGGGGACCGCCAATGGCGTTATTGTAATTACTTAGTATGCTTTTCCATCATTTTGATGTTTCCTATTGTCACTCCCCCAAAAGCTTAACGTACTCTTTGAGGGGAGGTAGGTAGTCGAGTGAGCTCATAAGCGTGTAAAGGTTAAGCACGAGATCCCCTCGACACTGTACTGTGTGCTTGTGCTTACCACTGATTAATGCAATACAAGTAGCCTTTTTCTAATTCGTGTGCTTTCGTGTTGCCTTTGTGTGTGTGTTTGCTTTGTTTCGTAGGCTTACTCGCCCATTTCGAGTGCCGCACGGGGCCCCAACGATTACCCCCGTGACAGTTGGTATCAGAGCAGGTGCTCCTACAAATCCTCTGGACTGTCTTCATCCCTACATCAACGCAATGAAGAGCAATCGGGGCGTTTCCGATGACACACCACATGGGCGGACTCAAGCCCACGACACCGACGAAGCTCCACTTGACGAACCTACCAAGACACAAGCCCCAAAGGGGCGTACAACCAAAGCTAGCAAGCATGACAAATCAGTCGACCAACTAGCTACCGTGGACATGCGCCTCCTACGTTGCGAGGTGACAGTGGGAGAAACTCGAGACCGGGTTGATGAACTCCACCTCAACCTAGAGACGGTTGAGAATGCAGTGGTGGAACTAGAAGGACGTTTCAATGGCGCCTTCAGAGACATGCACACCACCATACAGAATTCGGGAGCTGGGCCTTCCCAAAGCAGCCTACAGGGCTTGCTAGACAAATTCCAAGCGCAATTGGATGAGATGAGAGATGAGATGACTCTCCTAAAGAGGGCAGTGGCCAACACACCAAGCACTCCCTCCACCCTAGCTTCCATGAACATCAAGATCCGAGAGCCAATGCCTTACTCGGGTGCCCGGGATGCTAGGGAGCTTGACAACTTCTTGTGGCAACTGGAGCAATATTTCTCTGCCACTGGCATCATTGACAACCAAACTCAGGTACGTACAGCTGCTATGTATTTGACTGACATAGCAATGTTATGGTGGCGTAGGTGTTGCCAAGACATTGAACGTGGAACCCGTACCATCGACACGTGGGTTGGATTCAAGCGTGAGATCAAGCGGCAGTTCTACCCAGAAAACGTAGAGTACCTGGCGCGCCGAAGAATGAAGAATCTCAGACATCAAGAATCACTACATGACTATGTCAAGGAGTTTTCGGCCTTGACGCTGGAGATCACGGACATGTCCGACAAGGATCTTCTGTTTAATTTTATGGATGGTCTCAAGCCATGGGCTGAGCTCGAACTCCAGCGACGCGGGGTTGAGGACCTCGCCACCGCCATGGCCATAGCTGAACAGCTTGTTGATCTGAGAACACCTAAAGAAGATGTGCAAAGACCATCCAGCCCAGGTACCATGAGTTTGAGTGGGGGAGATCCACAATCAACCCCTACAAAGGAGAAGCCAGTGCCCGTGAACAAGCCCTACACTTACCAACAAGGGAAGAAGCCACAAGGAGGCCCAAGCTACCAGGGCCACCAATCAACTAGAAGACCTCCTCCTGCGCCGTGCTACCTTTGCAACGGGAAGCATTGGACGAATGACTGTCCAACCCGAAAGAAAATAACTGCCCTCATCGCCAAACTCAGCGATAGTGAAGAGAGTGATGAGGAGAAACCCACAGCGGCGCCCAGAGTAGGCGCCCTCCAACTCATCAATGCCATGGTCAAGAAAGAGGCCACATCAAAGCGGCCCACCAAAGCCCACAAGGGGCTGAGTTATGTAGACATCACCCTCGGCGGGAGGCCGACCAAAGCCTTGGTGGACACTGGGGCCACCCATAACTTCATTTCGCTTGCGGAGGCAAAGCGACTCGGCTTGACCACCACCAAACAAACTGGGTGGGTCAAGGCTGTCAACTCCGGGGCCAAGGCAATAGAGGGCACGGCCCGTGGAGTAGAACTCCGAGTTGGACCATGGAAAGGACCCATCAATCTATCTGTGGTTCCCTTGGATGATTTTCAGGTGGTTCTGGACGAACACTCTCCTTGCATGGTTCCTGTCTCATCAGCCGTGCAGATACTTGGGAAGCAACTTTCAGCCTTGCAGTTGTACCAAGAAACTATCAACCATGAAGACAGCTCTGCGTCAGCAAGGAAGAACCCCTGTCAAGTACCTTTCATCGACACTGGAACGGGTTGGGAAGTCGTCACCAGGAAGAAGTCACCCCCAAGACAGTTCCAGTTTCAGCGCCAACACCGATGCCAGTGCCCAAGTCAACACCAGCAGCAGCATCAACTTCAGCGCCAACCACATCAGCAGAAGTCAACTTCGCAGCAGAAGCCGCAAGTGCCCGCAACTGGTGGGCCCAACAGAAGAAGACCCAAGGCCGTGTCAAACCTTGCCCTCATCTACGACCACAACCACCGGGGAGAGCGAGTGCCACCCAAGCCATTCAGGGACCACATTCACATCATCCCAAAGGCTAGTTCCCGTAGTAGCCTGGTGAGATACCCTTGGGGAAAAATGCATGGGAATCCACACCTTAATAATCCAAAACACCATTTTGATCCTTACCTGGCCCAAACCTACCCCTTAGCCAAACAGAACCAGCCACTAACATACCTTGAGGCTGCCAGGAAAGGACATAGCCATAGGAAACCCTTACAGAATGAGCCAACCCAACCATGCCACCAAAATATACACCTCGGCCTTGGACGACAGCCGGTTCGGGGAGCAGCAGAAGAACCCTCCTTCCGCAACAGTGACTCTAAGGGACCAGCCGAAGCCGATCTCCGAGGACGTAGATCGAATTGAGTGGGGGAGAATGTCACAAGTGACTCCTTCGCCGCACCATCAAGCACCCTCAGTGAGCCATCCGAGTGCCATCCGTGTGCCTTCATGGTGTCAACATGTGTGTCATGGGTGGGCTTTACTTGTATTTTGTAAGGGGGACCGCCAATGGCGTTATTGTAATTACTTAGTATGCTTTTCCATCATTTTGATGTTTCCTATTGTCACTCCCCCAAAAGCTTAACGTACTCTTTGAGGGGAGGTAGGTAGTCGAGTGAGCTCATAAGCGTGTAAAGGTTAAGCACGAGATCCCCTCGACACTGTACTGTGTGCTTGTGCTTACCACTGATTAATGCAATACAAGTAGCCTTTTTCTAATTCGTGTGCTTTCGTGTTGCCTTTGTGTGTGTGTTTGCTTTGTTTCGTAGGCTTACTCGCCCATTTCGAGTGCCGCACGGGGCCCCAACGATTACCCCCGTAACAACGTGTCAAGTGTAAGACCAATCTAAGCCTTACATCTCAAGATAACCCACCCTTGTCTGATTTTTCACAAAAGTTATGATTCCTCCTAGTAGAGCCCCAAAAGCTTAACATACTCTTTGGGGGGGGGGGTTCCCCTGGGGGCGCCTTTGCTGAGATGCTCGGTTTCGAATGGATTCCGTTTGATTCGATACCCATTATATACCATTGAAGGGTTCGGGTTTGGTGTTTAATGCACGTTGGGCGTGATCCGACTCATTAGATACAAAACGTTAGTGGTGACTACGGATCTAAACATTCGCTTGCAATATACATAATTTTAAGTAAAAGGGCCAACCCAGTATAAAATAATTCAAAACATTGTCTCATTTGGCATACTTTTTACTGTTATAAGGCATAGAATTAGTGTTCAAAACTCCAAATATATTTGTTAAAACTTATTATATAAGGTGAAAATAAAGTGCCATGTAGTGGCCAAAAGGATTCGAACACACATCTCACAGTAAGAGGAAACCACCATCAAACCATATGGCCTATTATATCAATTCATTTTGTTTAAGACGCGTAACAGATATAAGATAATAAGATAACAAATATAAGATAATAAGTCCTTCACCCTACTTCTTTCATGAATTACTAATTAAAATGTTCCTATTTCAAATAGGCCATTACCATGTTCACTTGGTGAGTTTTCAGCTCAAACGTGTAAGTAATTTTAGGAAAATTATTGGAGAGAAGATGGTAAGAAAACTGGTAAGAATCTGGTATGTTGTTGTGGGGCCCAGGCGTGCACTGGGTCGGTCGTGCGCGGGCGCGGGCGTGCGCGCGCGCGCGTGCGCGCGGCGGGCTGCGGGCCGCGGGCGCGTGCGCGCGGCGGGCTGCGTGCGCGAGGGAGCGGCGGCTGCGTGCTTGCGCACGCGGCTTGCTGCGTGAACTGCTACATGTGGGTGTGTTCCCTTTTGATTCCAAGCAACCCCCATCCTCCAAAACTAGTTTTCAGATTTTTCTCAATTTTTGGTAATTTTAGTGATTAAAAACTAATATTTTTCTCAAAAAATCATTTTAATTAATTTTATCATTTTTCAATCCTAACTAATGCCACGTGTCAAGTGTAAGACCAATGTAAGCCTTACATCTCAAGATAACCCACCCTTGTCTGATTTTTCACAAAAGTTATGATTCCTCCTAGTAGAGCCACAAAAGCTCAACATAATCTTTGGGGGGGGGGGGGTTCCCCTGGGGGCGCCTTTGCTGAGATGCTCGGTTTCGAATGGATTCCGTTTGATTCGATACCCATTATATACCATTGAAGGGTTCGGGTTTGGTGTTTAATGCACGTTGGGCGTGATCCGACTCATTAGATACAAAACATTAGTGGGGACTACGGATCTAACCATTCGCTTGCAATATACATAATTTTAAGTAAAAGGGCCAACCCAGTATAAAATAATTCAAAACATTGTCTCATTTGGCATACTTTTTACTGTTATAAGGCATAGAATTAGTGTTCAAAACTCCAAATATATTTGTTAAAACTTATTATATAAGGTGAAAATAAAGTGCCATGTAGTGGCCAAAAGGATTCGAACACACATCTCACAGTAAGAGGAAACCACCATCAAACCATATGGCCTATTATATCAATTCATTTTGTTTAAGACGCGTAACAGATATAAGATAATAAGATAACAAATATAAGATAATAAGTCCTTCGCCCTACTTCTTTCATGAATTAGTAATTAAAATGTTCCTATTTCAAATAGGCCATTACCATGTTCACTTGGTGAGTTTTCAGCTCAAACGTGTAAGTAATTTTAGGAAAATTATTGGAGAGAAGATGGTAAGAAAACTGGTAAGAATCTGGTATGTTGTTGTGGGGCCCAGGCGTGCACTGGGTCGGTCGTGCGCGGGCGCGGGCGTGCGCGGCAGGCTGCGAGCGCGCGCGGCGGGCTGCGTGCGCGCGGGAGCGGCGGCTGCGTGCTTGCGTGCACGGCTTGCTGCATGAACTGCCACAACTGTGTGTGTTCCCTTTTGATTCCAAGCAACCCCCATCCTCCAAAACTACTTTTCAGATTTTTCTGAATTTTTGGTAATTTTAGGGATTAAAAACTAATATTTTTCTCAAAAAATCATTTTAATTAATTTTATCATTTTTCAATCCTAACTAATGCCACGTGTCAAGTGTAAGACCAATCTAAGCCTTACATCTCAAGATAACCCACCCTTGTATGATTTTTCACAAAAGTTATGTTTCCTCCTAGTAGAGCCCCAAAAGCTTAACGTACTCTTTGGGGGGGGGGTTCCCCTCGGGGCGCCTTTGCTGAGATGCTCGGTTTCCGAATGGATTCCGTTTGATTCGATACCCATTATATACCATTGAAGGGTTCGGGTTTGGTGTTTAATGCACGTTGTGCGTGATCCGACTCATTACATCCAAAACGTTAGTGGTGACTACGGATCTAACCATTCGCTTGCAATATACATAATTTTAAGTAAAAGGGCCAACTCAATATAAAATAATTCAAATCATTGTCTCATTTGGCATACTTTTTACTATTATAAGGCATAGAATTAGTGTTCAAAACTCCAAATATATATGTTAAAACTTATTATATAAGGTGAAAATAAAGTGCCATGTAGTGGCCAAAAGGATTCGAACACACATCTCACAGTAAGAGGAAACCACCATCAAACCATATGGCCTATTATATCAATTCGTTTTGTTTAAGATGCGTAACAGATATAAGATAATAAGATAACAAATATAAGATAATAAGTCCTTCGCCCTACTTCTTTCATGAATTACGAATTAAAATGTTCCTATTCCAAATAGGCCATTACCATGTTCACTTGGTGAGTTTTCAGCTCAAACGTGTAAGTAATTGTAGGGAAATTATTGGAGAGAAGATGGTAAGAAAACTGGTAAGAATCTGGTATGTTGTTGTGGGGCCCAGGCGTGCACTGGGTCGGTCGTGCGCGCGCGCGCGGCGGGCTGCGGGCGCGCGCGGCGGGCTGCGTGCGCGAGGGAGCGGCGGCTGCGTGCTTGCGCGCGCGGCTTGCTGCGTGAACTGCCACATGTGGGTGTGTTCCCTTTTGATTCCAAGCAACCCCCATCCTCCAAAACTACTTTTCAGATTTTTCTGAATTTTTGCAAATTTTAGTGATTAAAAACTAATATTTTTCTCAAAAAATCATTTTAATTAATTTTATCATTTTTCAATCCTAACTAATGCCACGTGTCAAGTGTAAGACCAATCTAAGCCTTACATCTCATGATAACCCACCCTTGTATGATTTTTCACAAAAGTGATGTTTCCTCCTAGTAGAGCCCCAAAAGCTTAACGTACTCTTTGGGGGGGGGGGTTCCCCTGGGGGCGCCTTTGCTGAGATGCTCGGTTTCCGAATGGATTCCGTTTGATTTGATACCCATTATATACCATTGAAGGGTTCGGGTTTGGTGTTTAATGCACATTGGGCGTGATCCGACTCATTAGATCCAAAACGTTAGTGGTGACTACGGATCTAACCATTCGCTTGCAATATACATAATTTTAAGTAAAAGGGCCAACCCAATATAAAATAATTCAAAACATTGTCTCATTTGGCATACTTTTTACTGTTATAAGGCATAGAATTAGTGTTAAAAACTCCAAATATATATGTTAAAACTTATTATATAAGGTGAAAATAATGTGCCATGTAGTGGCCAAAAGGATTCGAAGACACATCTCACAGTAAGAGCAAACCACCATCAAACCATATGGCCTATTATATCAATTCGTTTTGTTTAAGACGCGTAACAGATATAAGATAATAAGATAATAAGTCCTTCGCCCTACTTCTTTCATGAATTACGAATTAAAATGTTCCTATTCCAAATAGGCCATTACCATGTTCACTTGGTGAGTTTTCAGCTCAAACGTGTAAGTAATTTTAGGGAAATTATTGGAGAGAAGATGGTAAGAAAACTGGTAAGAATCTGGTATGTTGTTGTGGGGCCCAGGCGTGCACTGGGTCGGTCGTGCGCGGGCGCTGGCGTGCGCGCGCGCGCGGCGGGCTGCGGGCCGCGGGCGCGTGCGAGCGGCGGGCTGCGGGCACGCGCGGCGGGCTGCGTGCGCGCGGGAGCGGCGGCTGCGTGCTTGCTTGCGCGGCTTGCTGCATGAACTGCCACATGTGGGTGTGTTCCCTTTTGATTCCAAGCAACCCCCATCCTCCAAAACTAGTTTTCAGATTTTTCTCAATTTTTGGTAATTTTAGTGATTAAATACTAATATTTTTCTCAAAAAATCATTTTAATTAATTTTATCATTTTTCAATCCTAACTAATGCCACGTTGTTACGGTTCAGCACAGGCTTAGCCTTGCCTACGCTTGGCAGGCTTACGTTAGGGACATGCCCGTCATTTTCGCCTGTAAGATTTTTGGGAGAACTGATGTCATCTTCAGGCAGACCACCAGAAGCTTAACGTACTCTTTGAGGAGGGGTGGTCGACCTCCTTGGGTGCCTAACCTTGGCACTCCTAGACCTTCATCCCCTTGCGGGGCGGCCCTGGTTAACGGCTAGCATGGCTACCAGGGTTCCTCATGGGCGCACATTTGCTCATGGGGACAGTGTTGGACCGGCACTGCACTACCGATACTCAAGGGAGGCTTGGCATGCGGGCCTGGCTCAAGCACGTCCCTTCACTTCGCCAGCCCCTTGCCCAAGCTGATTGAGCTACCCCGTTGCCCTTAGCGCACGGGTGTGTTCCGGCCCAAGCGGTTGCCTATCATCATGGCACACAGGTGCTTGTCATCATCGGCCTACAGGAGACCCTTCACATCGGTGCCAAGTCACCTTATCGGCGCATGGTCGCCTTCCATGATGGTTGTCCCCCTTTAGCACGTAAGCGGCGCCTCCCATGGACCGGTCTGAGCCAGGAGAGTGCCCCGGCCATTGGACTTGAGGTCATGATCCAGTGCTACTGACGTTGGTGGAGCCATCCCATCGGGCAACTCCTAGCCTCTAAGCGCAGAAAGGCTTGTCCTGGCCTGCCTTGGCCAGGACGCCGCACGGGTTTCTTCCGCTGTAGAACTACCCCCGTGACAGTTGGTATTAGAGCAAGTTGGCTAATTGCAACAGCAGTTGGTTTTCAGCAGATTAGCCCAGAGCCAGTTGAAGCGGTCATTTCGACAAGCAGCATTTTGTGGGGTGCGGTCCCTAGTCACCTCCACCCAGGATCGAGCAGATTTCAAATCAGGCCTGTTAAGAGGCCATTTCATAGTTCGTGTCCCCATTCCAATGACACTAAAACAGCTTCCCTTGCGGTTGCAGACGCTTTGGTTGTTGTCCTCATGCGGTGGCAGACGCGTGAGCCTTGATAGGAATGTGGGTACACTACCTGAGCAGATTGTTGATCAGGCCTGGCAAGAGGCCATTTCAATGTTCACGTTCCCATTCCAATGACCCTAAAACAGCTTCCCTTGCGGGTGCAGACGCATTGGTTGTTGTCCTCATGCGGGGGCAGACGCGTGGGCCTTATTAGGAATGCGGCTACGCTAGCCGTTGGAGCGTGGCGGCCCTACACTGGCAAAGTATTAGGTGGACATGCTCAGTTTTCAGGTGGAACACTTGCAGCAGTAGAAGCTCATCTTAGGGCGAGTGCATGTTCGGCAACTCATGGGTAAAAGTTGCCACACTCGCGTTTGAAGCGGTAAGGTCTCCTTGAGGCAGCAGTGGGGCCCACTCGGAGTGAAGATGTAGCCCGAGTCGGCGTGGCGAAGCGTAGTTTCGAGGGCCCAGAGAGCATAAGCCATGGCTAGGTTTGAGTAACCCGCGCAGGGCGAGGTGAAGTCGGCAGGCCAGCATGGTGAAAGGGTACCCGTGTCATCGCCAACATGAGGAGTAGACCTATCAACGTGTTCGGTAGCATCACAGAAAAGCTACCATGAAGACGGTCGAGCCTTGAGGTAAGATGATACATGGGGCGGACCTCCGCGAAGCACCACACACATTTCTTCGAGGGCCCTTCTTTCACAGTCAACGGCATAGCCATTGCGCGGTTTGAGTAACCTCGACACAAGGGGTGAAGTCCAGGCAGGCCGGCATGGTGAAATGGTTCCGTCCCCATAAATGGACACCAATATAGGCAAGACCCGGGTTGGCCAGGCGAGCCCTGGAACTGGCAAGGAAGTGAATGGCGCGGGACACAGACGCCCATTCACGAGGAAGACCCATTGTCGAGGACGACAATGGATTGAGTGGGGGAGCCTGTTACGGTTCAGCACAGGCTTAGCCTTGCCTACGCTTGGCAGGCTTACGTTAGGGACATGCCCGTCATTTTCGCCTGTAAGATTTTTGGGAGAACTGATGTCATCTTCACGCAGACCACCAGAAGCTTAACGTACTCTTTGAGGAGGGGTGGTCGACCTCCTTGGGTGCCTAACCTTGGAACTCCTAGACCTTCATCCCCTTGTGGGGCGGCCCTGGTTAATGACTAGCATGGCTACCAGGGTTCCTCATGGGCGCACATTTGCTCATGGGGACAGTGTTGGACCGGCACTGCGCTACCGATACTCAAGGGAGGGTTGGCATGCGGGCCTGGCTCAAGCACGTCCCTTCACTTCGCCAGCCCCTTGCCCAAGCTGATTGAGCTACCCCGTTGCCCTTAGCGCACGGGTGTGTTCCGGCCTAAGCGGTTGCCTATCATCATGGCACACAGGTGCCTGTCATCATCGGCCTACAGGAGACCCTTCACATCGGTGCCAAGTCACCTTATCGGCGCATGGTCGCCTTCCATGATGGTTGTCCCCCTTTAGCACGTAAGCGGCGCCTCCCATGGACCGGTCTGAGCCAGGAGAGTGCCCCGGCCATTGGACTTGAGGTCATGATCCAGTGCTACTGATGTTGGTGGAGCCATCCCATCGGGCAACTCCTAGCCTCTAAGCGCAGAAAGGCTTGTCCTGGCCTGCCTTGGCCAGGACGCCGCACGGGTTTCTTCCGCTGTAGAACTACCCCCGTGACAACGTGTCAAGTATAAGACCAATCTAAGCCTTACATCTCAAGATAACCCACCCTTGTATGATTTTTCACAAAAGTTATGTTTCCTCCTAGTAGAGCCCCAAAAGCTTAACGTACTCTTTGGGGGGGGGGGGGTTCCCCTGGGGGCGCCTTTGCTGAGATGCTCGGTTTCCGAATGGATTCCGTTTGATTCGATACCCATTATATACCATTGAAGGGTTCGGGTTTGGTGTTTAATGCACGTTGGGCGTGATCCGACTCATTAAATCCAAAACGTTAGTGGTGACTACGGATCTAACCATTCACTTGCAATATACATAATTTTAAGTAAAAGGGCCAACCCAATATAAAATAATTCAAAACATTGTCTCATTTGGCATACTTTTTACTTTTATAAGGCATAGAATTAGTGTTCAAAACTCCAAATATATATGTTAAAACTTGTTATATAAGGTGAAAATAAAGTGCCATGTAGTGGCCAAAAGGATTCGAACACACATCTCACAGTAAGAGGAAACCACCATCAAACCATATGGCCTATTATATCAATTCGTTTTGTTTAAGACGCGTAACAGATATAAGATAATAAGATAACAAATATAAGATAATAAGTCCTTCGCCCTACTTCTTTCATGAATTACGAGTTAAAACGTTCCTATTCCAAATAGGCCATTACCATGTTCACTTGGTGAGTTTTCAGCTCAAACGTGTAAGTAATTGTAGGGAAATTATTGGAGAGAAGATGGTAAGAAAACTGGTAAGAATCTGGTATGTTGTTGTGGGGCCCAGGCGAGCACTGGGTCAGTCGTGCGTGGGCGCTGGCGTGCGCGCGCGCGCGGCGGGCTGCGGGCCGCGGGCGCGTGCGAGCGGCGGGCTGCGGGCAATCGCGCGCGGCAGGCTGCGAGCGCGTGCGGCGGGCTGCGTGCGCGCGGGAGCGGCGGCTGCGTGCTTCCACGCGCGGCTTGCTGCGTGAACTGCCACATGTGGGTGTGTTCCCATTTGATTCCAAGCAACCCCCATCCTCCAAAACTAGTTTTCAGATTTTTCTCAATTTTTGGTAATTTTAGTGATTAAAAACTAATATTTTTCTCTAAAAATCATTTTAATTAATTTTATCATTTTTCAATCCTAACTAATGCCACGTGTCAAGTGTAAGACCAATCTAAGCCTTACATCTCATGATATCCCACCCTTGTATGATTTTTCACAAAAGTGATGTTTCCTCCTAGTAGAGCCCCAAAAGCTTAACGTACTCTTTGAGGGGGGTGTTCCCCTGGGGGCGCCTTTGCTGAGATGCTCGGTTTCCGAATGGATTCCGTTTGATTCGATACCCATTATATACCATTGAAGGGTTCGGGTTTGGTGTTTATTGCACATTGGGCGTGATCCGACTCATTAGATCCAAAACGTTAGTGGTGACTACGGATCTAACCATTCGCTTGCAATATACATAATTTTAAGTAAAAGGGCCAACCCAATATAAAATAATTCAAAACATTGTCTCATTTGGCATACTTTTTACTGTTATAAGGCATAGAATTAGTGTTCAAAACTCCAAATATATATGTTAAAACTTATTATACAAGGTGAAAATAAAGTGCCATGTAGTGGCCAAAAGGATTCGAACACACATCTCACAGTAAGAGGAAACTACCATCAAACCATATGGCCTATTATATCAATTCGTTTTGTTTAAGACGCGTAACAGATATAAGATAATAATATAACAAATATAAGATAATAAGTCCTTCGCCCTACTTCTTTCATGAATTACGAATTAAAATGTTCCTATTCCAAATAGGCCATTACCATGTTCACTTGGTGAGTTTTCAGCTCAAACGTGTAAGTAATTGTAGGGAAATTATTGGAGAGAAGATGGTAAGAAAACTGGTAAGAATCTGGTATGTTGTTGTGGGGCCCAGGCATGCACTGGGTCGGTCGTGCACGGGCGCGGGCGTGCGCGCGCGCGCGGCGGGCTGCGGGCCGCGGGCGCGTGCGCGCTGTAACAAGGTTCTCTTCGTCGCACCATCAAGTGCCATCCACTGTGCCTTCAGCCGCAACTCCAACGTCCAAGTGTGTGCCATGGGTGGGCTAAACATGTACTTTTGTATGGGGGACCGCCAATGGCAATATTGTAATATTGTAGTATGCTTTTTCATCTTTTTGACGTTTCTTATTGTCACTCCCCCAAAAGCTTAACGTACTCTTTGAGGGGAGGTAGGTAGTCGAGTGAGCTCATAAGCGTGTAAAGGTTAAGCACGAGATCCCCTCGACACTGTACTGTGTGCTTGTGCTTACCACCGATTTATGCAATACAAGTAGCCTTTTGCTAATTCGTGTGCCCTCTTGTTGCCTTTGTGTGTGTGTTTTCTTTGTTTTGTAGGTTTACTCGCCCATTTCGAGTGCCGTACGGGGCCCCAGCGATTACCCCCGTGACAGCGCGGCGGGCTGCGGGCGCGCGGGCGAGGCAGGCTACGAGCGCGCGCGGCGGGCTGCGTGCGCGCGGGAGCGGCGGCTGCGTGCTTCCGCGCGCGGCTTGCTGCGTGAACTGCCACGTGTGGGTGTGTTCCCTTTTGATTCCAAGCAACCCCCATCCTCCAAAACTAGTTTTCAGATTTTTCTCAGTTTTTGGTAATTTTAGTGATTAAAAACAAATATTTTTCTCAAAAAATCATTTTAATTAATTTTATCATTTTTCAATCCTAACTAATGCCACGTGTCAAGTGTAAGACCAATCTAAGCCTTACATCTCAAGATAACCCACCCTTGTATGATTTTTCACAAAACTTATGTTTCCTCCTAGAAGAGCCCCAAAAGCTTAACATACTCTTTGGGGGGGGGGGGTTCCCCTGGGGGCGCCTTTGCTGAGATGCTCGGTTTCCGAATGGATTCCGTTTGATTCGATACCCATTATATACCATTGAAGGGTTCGGGTTTGGTGTTTAATGCACATTGGGCGTGATCCGACTCATTAGATCCAAAACGTTAGTGGTGACTACGGATCTAACCATTCGCTTGCAATATACATAATTTTAAGTAAAAGGGCCAACCCAATATAAAATAATTCAAAACATTGTCTCATTTGGCATACTTTTTACTGTTATAAGGCATAGAATTAGGGTTCAAAACTCCAAATATATATGTTAAATCTTATTATATAAGGTGAAAATAAAGTGCCATGTAGTGGCCAAAAGGATTCGAACACACATCTCACAGTAAGAGGAAACCACCATCAAACCATATGGCCTATTATATCAATTCGTTTTGTTTAAGACGCGTAACAGATATAAGATAATAAGATAACAAATATAAGATAATAAGTCCTTCGCCCTACTTCTTTCAGGAATTACGAATTAAAATGTTCCTATTCCAAATAGGCCATTACCATGTTCACTTGGTGAGATTTCAGCTCAAACGTGTAAGTAATTGTAGGGAAATTATTGGAGAGAAGATGGTAAGAAAACTGGTAAGAATCTGGTATGTTGTTGTGGGGCCCAGGCGTGCACTAGGTCGGTCGTGCGCGGGCGCGGGCGTGCGCGCGCGCGCGGCGGGCTGCGTGCGCGCGGGAGCGGCGGCTGCGTGCTTGCGCTCGCGGCTTGCTGCGTGAACTGCCACATGTGGGTGTGTTCCCTTTTGATTCCAAGCAACCCCCATCCTCCAAAACTAGTTTTCAGATTTTTCTCAATTTTTGGTAATTTTTGTGATTAAAAACTAATATTTTTCTCAAAAAATCATTTTAATTAATTTTATCATTTTTCAATCCTAACTAATGCCACGTGTCAAGTGTAAGACCAATCTAAGCCTTACATCTCAAGATAACCCACCCTTGTACGATTTTTCACAAAAGTTATGTTTCCTCCAAGTAGAGCCCCAAAAGCTTAACGTACTCTTTGGGGGGGGGGGGTTCCCCTGGGGGCGCCTTTGCTGAGATGCTCGGTTTCCGAATGGATTCCGTTTGATTCGATACCCATTATATACCATTGAAGGGTTCGGGTTTGGTGTTTAATGCACGTTGGGCGTGATCCGACTCATTAGATACAAAACGTTAGTGGTGACTACGGATCTAACCCTTCGCTTGCAATATACATAATTTTAATTAAAAGGACCAACCCAATATAAAATAATTCAAAACATTGTCTCATTTGGCATACTTTTTACTGTTATAAGGCATAGAATTAGAGTTCAAAACTCCAAATATATATGTTAAAACCTATTATATAAGGTGAAAATAAAGTGCCATGTAGTGGACAAAAGGATTCGAACACACATCTCACAATAAGAGGAAACCACCATCAAACCATATGGCCTATTATATCAATTCGTTTTGCTTAAGACGTGTAACAGATATAAGATAATAAGATAACAAATATAAGATAATAAGTCCTTCGCCCTACTTCTTTCATGAATTACGAATTAAAATGTTCCTATTCCAAATAGGCCATTACCATGTTCACTTGGTGAGTTTTCAGCTCAAACGTGTAAGTAATTGTAGGGAAATTATTGGAGAGAAGATGGTAAGAAAACTGGTAAGAATCTGGTATGTTGTTGTGGGGCCCAGGCATGCACTGGGTCGGGCGTGCGCGCGCGCGCGGCGGGCTGCGGGCGTGCGCGCGCGAGCGACGGCTGCGTGCTAGCGCGCGCGGCTTGCTGCGTGAACTGCCACATGTGGGTGTGTTCCCTTTTGATTCCAGGCAACCCCCATCCTCCAAAACTAGTTTTCAGCTTTTTCTCAATTTTTTGTAATTTTAGTGATTAAAAACTAATATTTTTCTCAAAAAATCATTTTAATTAATTTTATCATTTTTCAATCCTAACTAATGCCATGTGTCAAGTGTAAGACCAATCTAAGCCTTACATCTCAAGATAACCCACCCTTGTATGATTTTTCACAAAAGTTATGTTTCCTCCTAGTAGAGCCCCAAAAGCTTAACGTACTCTTTGGGGGGGGGGGGGTTCCCCTGGGGGCGCCTTTGCTGAGATGCTCGGTTTCCGAATGGATTCCGTTTGATTCGATACCCATTATATACCATTGAAGGGTTCGGGTATGGTGTTTAATGCACGTTGGGCGTGATCCGACTCATTAGATCCAAAACGTTAGTGGTGACTACGGATCTAACCATTCGCTTGCAATATACATAATTTTAAGTAAAAGGGCCAACCCAATATAAAATAATTCAAAACATTGTCTCATTTGGCATACTTTTAACTGTTATAAGGCATAGAATTAGTGTTCAAAACTCCAAATATATATGTTAAAACTTATTATATAAGGTGAAAATAAAGTGCCATGTAGTGGCCAAAAGGATTCGAACACACATCTCACAGTAAGAGGAAACCACCATCAAACCATATGGCCTATTATATCAATTCGTTTTGTTTAAGACGCATAACAGATATAAGATAATAAGATAACAAATATAAGATAATAAGTTCTTCGCCCTACTTCTTTCATGAATTACGAATTAAAATGTTCCTATTCCAAATAGGCCATTACCATGTTCACTTGGTGAGTTTTCAGCTCAAACGTGTAAGTAATTGTAGGGAAATTATTGGAGAGAAGATGGTAAGAAAACTGGTAAGAAGCTGGTATGTTGTTGTGGGGCCCAGGCAAGCACTGGGTCGGTCGTGCGCGGGCGCGGGCGTGCGCGTGCGCGCGGCGGGCTGCGGGCGCGCGCGCGCGGCTTGCTGTGTGAACTGCCACATGTGGGTGTGTTCCCTTTTGATTCCAAGCAACCCCCATCCTCCAAAACTAGTTTTCAGATTTTTCTCAATTTTTGGTAATTTTAGTGATTAAAAACTAATATTTTTCTCAAAAAATGATTTTAATTAATTTTATCATTTTTCAATCCTAACTAATGCCACGTGTCAAGTGTAAGACCAATCTAAGCCTTACATCTCAAGATAACCCACCCTTGTAAGATTTTTCACAAAAGTGATGTTTCCTCCTAGTAGAGCCCCAAAAGCTTAACGTACTCTTTGGGGGGGGGGGGGGTTCCCCTGGGGGTGCCTCTGCTGAGATGCTCGGTTTCCGAATGGATTCCGTTTGATTCGATACCCATTATATACCATTGAAGGGTTCGGGTTTGGTGTTTAATGCACATTGGGCGTGATCCGACTCATTAGATCCAAAACGTTAGTGGTGACTACGGATCTAACCATTCGCTTGCAATATACATAATTTTAAGTAAAAGGGCCAACCCAATATAAAATAATTCAAAACATTGTCTCATTTGGCATACTTTTTACTGTTACAAGGCATAGAATTAGTGTTCAAAACTCCAAATATATATGTTAAAACTTATTATATAAGGTGAAAATAAAGTGCCATGTAGTGGCCAAAAGGATTCGAACACACATCTCACAGTAAGAGGAAACCACCATCAAACCATATGGCCTATTATATCAATTCGTTTTGTTTAAGACGCGTAACAGATATAAGATAATAAGATAACAAATATAAGATAATAAGTCCTTCGCCCTACTTCTTTCATGAATTACGAATTAAAATGTTCCTATTCCAAATAGGCCATTACCATGTTCACTTGGTGAGATTTCAGCTCAAACGTGTAAGTAATTGTAGGGAAATTATTGGAGAGAAGATGGTAAGAAAACTGGTAAGAATCTGGTATGTTGTTGTGGGGCCCAGGCGTGCACTAGGTCGGTCGTGCGCGGGCGCGGGCGTGCGCGCGCGCGCGGCGGGCTGCGGGCCTCGGGCGCGTGCGCGCGGCGGGCTGTGGGCGCGCGCGCGCGGCAGGCTGCGTGCACGCGGGAGCGGCGGCTGCGTGCTTGCGCTCGCGGCTTGCTGCGTGAACTGCCACATGTGGGTGTGTTCCCTTTTGATTCCAAGCAACCCCCATCCTCCAAAACTAGTTTTCAGATTTTTCTCAATTTTTGGTAATTTTTGTGATTAAAAACTAATATTTTTCTCAAAAAATCATTTTAATTAATTTTATCATTTTTCAATCCTAACTAATGCCACGTGTCAAGTGTAAGACCAATCTAAGCCTTACATCTCAAGATAACCCACCCTTGTACGATTTTTCACAAAAGTTATGTTTCCTCCAAGTAGAGCCCCAAAAGCTTAACGTACTCTTTGGGGGGGGGGGGGTTCCCCTGGGGGCGCCTTTGCTGTGATGCTCGGTTTCCGAATGGATTCCGTTTGATTCGATACCCATTATATACCATTGAAGGGTTCGGGTTTGGTGTTTAATGCACGTTGGGCGTGATCCGACTCATTAGATACAAAACGTTAGTGGTGACTACGGATCTAACCATTCGCTTGCAATATACATAATTTTATGTAAAAGGGCCAACCCAATATAAAATAATTCAAAACATTGTCTCATTTGGCATACTTTTTACTGTTATAAGGCATAGAATTAGTGTTCAAAACTCCAAATATATATGTTAAAACTTATTATATAAGGTGAAAATAAAGTGCCATGTAGTGGACAAAAGGATTCGAACACACATCTCACAATAAGAGGAAACCACCATCAAACCATATGGCCTATTATATCAATTCGTTTTGTTTAAGACGTGTAACAGATATAAGATAATAAGATAACAAATATTGGATAATAAGTCCTTCGCCCTACTTCTTTCATGAATTACGAAATAAAATGTTCCTATTCCAAATAGGCCATTACCATGTTCACTTGGTGAGTTTTCAGCTCAAACGTGTAAGTAATTGTAGGGAAATTATTGGAGAGAAGATGGTAAGAAAACTGGTAAGAATCTGGTATGTTGTTGTGGGGCCCAGGCGTGCACTGGGTCGGGCGTGCGCGCGCGCGCGGCGGGCTGCGGGCGTGCGCGCGCGAGCGGCGGCTGCGTGCTAGCGCGCGCGGCTTGCTGCGTGAACTGCCACATGTGGGTGTGTTCCCTTTTGATTCCAAGCAACCCCCATCCTCCAAAACTAGTTTTCAGATTTTTCTCAATTTTTTGTAATTTTAGTGATTAAAAACTAATATTTTTCTCAAAAAATCATTTAAATTAATTTTATCATTTTTCAATCCTAACTAATGCCATGTGTCAAGTGTAAGACCAATCTAAGCCTTACATCTCAAGATAACCCACCCTTGTATGATTTTTCACAAAAGTTATGTTTCTTCCTAGTAGAGCCCCAAAAGCTTAACGTACTCTTTGGGGGGGGGGGGGTTCCCCTGGGGGCGCCTTTGCTGAGATGCTCGGTTTCCGAATGGATTCCGTTTGATTCGATACCCATTATATACCATTGAAGGGTTCGGGTATGGTGTTTAATGCACGTTGGGCGTGATCCGACTCATTAGATCCAAAACGTTAGTGGTGACTACGGATCTAACCATTCGCTTGCAATATACATAATTTTAAGTAAAAGGGCCAACCCAATATAAAATATTCAAAACATTGTCTCATTTGGCATACTTTTTACTGTTATAAGGCATAGAATTAGTGTTCAAAACTCCAAATATATATGTCAAAACTTATTATATAAGGTGAAAATAAAGTGCCATGTAGTGGCCAAAAGGATTCGAACACACATCTCACAGTAAGAGGAAACCACCATCAAACCATATGGCCTATTATATCAATTCGTTTTGTTTAAGACGCATAACAGATATAAGATAATAAGATAACAAATATAAGATAAAAAGTTCTTCGCCCTACTTCTTTCATGAATTACGAATTAAAATGTTCCTATTCCAAATAGGCCATTACCATGTTCACTTGGTGAGTTTTCAGCTCAAACGTGTAAGTAATTGTAGGGAAATTATTGGAGAGAAGATGGTAAGAAAACTGGTAAGAAGCTGGTATGTTGTTGTGGGGCCCAGGCAAGCACTGGGTCGGTCGTGCGCGGGCGCGGGCGTGCGCGTGCGCGCGGCGGGCTGCGGGCGCGCGCGCGCGGCAGGCTGCGAGCGCGCACGGCGGGCTGCGTGCTTGCGCGCGCGGCTTGCTGTGTGAACTGCCACATGTGGGTGTGTTCCCTTTTGATTCCAAGCAACCCCCATCCTCCAAAACTAGTTTTCAGATTTTTCTCAATTTTAGGTAATTTTAGTGATTAAAAACTAAAATTTTTCTCAAAAAATCATTTTAATTAATTTTATCATTTTTCAATCCTAACTAATGCCACGTGTCAAGTGTAAGACCAATCAAAGCCTTACATCTCAAGATAACCCACCCTTGTATGATTTTTCACAAAAGTGATGTTTCCTCCTAGTAGAGCCCCAAAAGCTTAACGTACTCTTTGGGGGGGGGGGAGTTCCCCTGGGGGCGCCTTTGCTGAGATGCTCGGTTTCCGAATGGATTCCGTTTGATTCGATACCCATTATATACCATTGAAGGGTTCGGGTTTGGTGTTTAATGCACATTGGGCGTGATCCGACTCATTAGATCCAAAACGTTAGTGGTGACTACGGATCTAACCATTCGCTTGCAATATACATAATTTTAAGTAAAAGGGCCAACCCAATATAAAATAATTCAAAACATTGTCTCATTTGGCATACTTTTTACTGTTATAAGGCATAGAATTAGTGTTCAAAACTCCAAATATATATGTTAAAACTAATTATATAAGGTGAAAATAAAGTGCCATGTAGTGGCCAAAAGGATTCGAACACACATCTCACAGTAAGAGGAAACCACCATCAAACCATATGGCCTATTATATCAATTCGTTTTGTTTAAGACGCGTAACAGATATAAGATAATAAGATAACAAATATAAGAAAATAAGTCCTTCGCCCTACTTCTTTCATGAATTACGAATTAAAATGTTCCTATTCCAAATAGGCCATTACCATGTTCACTTGGTGAGTTTTCAGCTCAAACGTGTAAGTAATTGTAGGGAAATTATTGGAGAGAAGATGGTAAGAAAACTGGTAAGAATCTGGTATGTTGTTGTGGGGCCCAGGCGTGCACTGGGTCGGGCGTGCGCGCGCTCGCGGCGGGCTGCAGGCGTGCGCGCGCGAGCGGCGGCTGCGTGCTTGCGCGCGCGGCTTGCTGCGTGAACTGCCACATGTGGGTGTGTTCCCTTTTGATTCCAAGCAACCCCCATCCTCCAAAACTAGTTTTCAGCTTTTTCTCAATTTTTTGTAATTTTAGTCATTAAAAACTAATATTTTTCTCAAAAAATCATTTAAATTAATTTTATCATTTTTCAATCCTAACTAATGCCATGTGTCAAGTGTAAGACCAATCTAAGCCTTACATCTCAAGATAACCCACCCTTGTATGATTTTTCACAAAAGTTATGTTTCTTCCTAGTAGAGCCCCAAAAGCTTAACGTACTCTTTGGGGGGGGGGGGTTCCCCTGGGGGCGCCTTTGCTGAGATGCTCGGTTTCCGAATGGATTCCGTTTGATTCGATACCCATTATATACCATTGAAGGGTTCGGGTATGGTGTTTAATGCACGTTGGGCGTGATCCGACTCATTAGATCCAAAACGTTAGTGGTGACTACGGATCTAACCAGTCGCTTGCAATATACATAATTTTAAGTAAAATGGCCAACCCAATATAAAATATTCAAAACATTGTCTCATTTGGCATACTTTTTACTGTTATAAGGCATAGAATTAGTGTTCAAAACTCCAAATATATATGTTAAAACTTATTATATAAGGTGAAAATAAAGTGCCATGTAGTGGCCAAAAGGATTCGAACACACATCTCACAGTAAGAGGAAACCACCATCAAACCATATGGCCTATTATATCAATTCGTTTTGTTTAAGACGCATAACAGATATAAGATAATAAGATAACAAATATAAGATAAAAAGTTCTTCGCCCTACTTCTTTCATGAATTACGAATTAAAATGTTCCTATTCCAAATAGGCCATTACCATGTTCACTTGGTGAGTTTTCAGCTCAAACGTGTAAGTAATTGTAGGGAAATTATTGGAGAGAAGATGGTAAGAAAACTGGTAAGAAGCTGGTATGTTGTTGTGGGGCCCAGGCAAGCACTGGGTCGGTCGTGCGCGGGCGCGGGCGTGCGCGTGCGCGCGGCGGGCTGCGGGCGCGCGCGCGCGGCAGGCTGCGAGCGCGCACGGCGGGCTGCGTACCATGTGTTTGGATACCAGCGCGCACGGCGGGCGCGCACGGCGGGCTGCGTACCAGCGCGCACGGCGGGCTGGACACCCATCCTGGACACCCATCCTGGACACCCATCCAAATCAGTGTTTGGATAGGGGATAATCTTAATCCCTTTTCCAGATAGAGTTAGCTTACTCCTGATCTTATCAGGAGGTTACATACCATGTGTTCCTGACCAGCAGCAATGAAGCCTTGCGGCTGCTGCATGTAGATATCTTCACTAAGATCTCCATTCAGGAACGCTGTTTTGACATCCATTTGCCAAATCTCGTAATCATGGTACGCTGCTACAGCTAGCAGGATCCTAATGGATTTAAGCATGGCCACCGGTGAAAAGGTTTCCTCATAGTCGATGCCTTCTTTCTGAGTATACCCTTTCGCCACCAAACGAGCTTTAAAGGTCTCAATCCTGCCATCGGGGCCCTTCTTCCTCTTGTAGATCCATTTGCAACCAATTGCTTTTACCCCGGAGGGCGGATCCACTAGAGTCCAGACTCCATTGGTCTCCATTGAGTCCATCTCGGCTCTCATGGCCTCCACCCACTTCTGGGAGTCTATGTCTAACATAGCTTCCGCGTAAGACACGGGATCCTCTTCACTAGTCAAGGCTTCCACCAGGTAACTATCCTGGTCATAACCATATCGGACTGGTGGTCTGGATACCCGGGTGGACCTTCTAGGTTGGTCATTACCTGGAACTTGTGGGTCATCTCCCACTGCTCCTGAGCTCTCCTCATCAAGAACTATTTCCTGACGATGGGTGTCCAGGATGTAATCGGATTCTAAGAATCAGGCGTTTCGACTGCAGAACACTTTCTGCTCACTTGGGTCATAGAATAGATAACCCACCGAATCCTTTGGGTAGCCTATAAACAGGCAACGGCTGGTTTTAGATTCCAACTTGTCCGCACTTGTTCTTTTAACGTGTGCAGGACAACCCCAAATCTTCAAGTGTCTCACACTTGGCTTCCTTCCGGTCCAAAGCTCATATGGAGTTTTCGGAACTGATTTGGTTGGAACCCTATTCAGCACGTAGATGGCAGTCTCTAATGCGTATCCCCAAAACGATGTGGGTAATTCTGAGCGTACGAGAAGTGACCGGACCATGTCCAACAAGGTCCTATTTCTCCTCTCTGAAACACCGTTGAGTTGAGGTGTAGCAGGAGGAGCTAGTTGTGACACTATCCCATTGGCCTTTAAGTAGTCCCTGAATTCGTCAGAGAGATATTCGCCACCTCGATCTGATCGAAGGGCCTTAATTTCTCTCCCTAACTGTTTCTCGACTTCCTGTCTGAACTCTTTGAACTTTTCAAATGATTCAGACTTATGTCTCATTAGGTACACGTAACCATATCGTGAAAAATCATCTGTAAAGGTGATGAAGTACACGTGTTGATTCCGTGTCCTAACACTCAGGGGACCACATACATCAGTATGTATTAGGTCAAGTGTGCCTGCACATCTTTTAGGCTTACCGTCAAATGGCCGCTTAGTCATCTTACCTTGGAGGCAAGGTTCACAAGTGGGAAGATTTTCTACGGTTAGAAAATCCAAAGGACCATCCTTTACCAGTCTTGTGATTCGGTCGACACCGATGTGGCCAAGTCGGTAATGCCAGAGGCACGTGAGATTTACTGTATCACGAGTCCTTTTCTTGGGATTTTCGACCGACGTAGTTTCGGTTAAGTTAGTTTCCAAAGAAGGATGCAGAACATAGAGACCGTTCTCTAGCTCCCCGCATGCGATGAATTTATTATTCCGTTTAACAGTAATCATATTACTAAAGTAAACAGTATATCCATCAGCACACAATTTTGAAACAGAAATTAAATTCCTTCTCAAGTTCTGTACATAAAGACAATCTTTAAGTACAAGGACTCCTTCTTTAAAAACCAATTCTACGGTTCCTATTGCCGCAGCTGCAACACTTGCAGTTGTTCCCAAGAACAGTGTCACTTCACCTTCACTCAGCCTTCTGCTAACTTTGAACCCCTGCAGAGAGTTACACGCATGAGTTGAAGCCCCGGAGTCAACACACCAGGACACAGAAGTAACTAACATATTAGTTTCTATGACACAAGTTTCGATATTACCTTTCTTAGATTCCAGGTAGGTAGGACAGTTCCTCTTCCAGTGGCCGGTCTGCTTGCAGAAGTGACAGACATCAGATGCCTTGTTCTTCTTCTGCTTCTTGGGTTTGGTAGTCTTCTTCTGGGGCTTCTTTGCCTTTCTCTTTCTCTTGCCCGATTTGTTAGCTTCAGCAAGCATAACCACAGGCTCATCCTTCTTGAGTAAATCCTCGGCCCTCTGCAACATATTGCTGAGTTCCTGGACGCTGACATTCAGCTTATTCATATTGTAGTTCATAGTGAACGCATTGAAGGAAGAGGGCAAAGAATTTAGGATGGCATCCACTTGCGTGCCAAGATCTAGCCCGGATCCAAGAGCTTCAAGTTCGTTGATGTATCCCATCATCCGAAGACAATGGTCATGAACTTTCTGCCCTTTGGTCATCTGCGCGGTCATGAACAATTTCAGGACCTTCTGTCGAGTAGAACGGTTCTGCTCCTCATACATTGTCCTTAGACTGTCCAATATGTCCTTGGCAAGTTCGATCTGATCGAACTGCCTCTGTATTGAGTTGTCTAATGAGGCAATGACAAAGCAGCGGGCTAGGGAGTTCTTATCCTCCCAATCTTGGTAGTCCCTCCTACGGGCCTCAGAAGCCCTATCACCCGGACGTTCCGGGGCAGGATTTTTCACTACCTTATCTAACTTTTCAGAAGTTAGGACCAGCATAAGATTTCTGTACCAGTCGGCATAGTTTGGGCCCTTAAGCTTGTTATCGTCTAGAAGCTTTGCAAATTGACCGTTTGCCATTTTCTGATGAAACAGCAAAATCATTAGTCCACAACCTTAGTTTGATTCATGTTTACCTACATAGATATGGCTTTTAATCTATGTTCCATTCCCATTTGTTCATCTCTGAGATTTCCCTCCTATCTCAGTGACGGAGACGACGAAATGTCTCTGGAAATGTGGGAAATCACATGGGGTGCGTGAAGCCAACTGTTTCAGCTGCATAACCCCACCACCTTTCTGTGACGGATCATATCCACTCATCAAATGAGTTTCCTTTTGGCCTCTGTCAGACAAGGTTCAGAGCCGTTTTCAGGTAAACCCTTCTGTCAGTAAGTGCACACCCATCATATTCAGGTTACGCCAAGGTACCGTGAGAGAGTTCCCATTTTCTGGTGAAGCCCCTCCCACATCGGTCTATGACGCCCCTATCATCTTATGAAACACTCTAACAGATCCAACAGCAAATGGATAGCCCAATTTTATGGTGCGTTTCCTCATTACTGATGGACCCATCATTGTGCTAATGATGGAAGGCCTTTAGAGAGTCCATCATATGGATCTCCCTATCACTTGCATTCATATTTGCTGGAGGGAACAAAATCACGGCCTAGTTCTAATTTAGGTCAAACCAAAGTGGCTCCCACTGACTTTCATAAAGTCAGATTTCTGGTGGGCCTTAATCGGCTAGGGGTTCCGTACGCATCCCTTTTCAGGGTTGTGGGGCCCACCAGGCAAAGAGGGGGTCATCCAATGACCTTCAGGGACACCATGGCAATGATGTGCATTCAGCCATGGTGTGCGCAAGAGCCACTAACGAGTCATCACGGGCCAAGTACTTATGGCCCATGGTCGCAGCACATCAAACATCCAAACATCACATGTAAAGGAGGAATTGATCCAATCAATTAATTGCTGTAAAGCCCATTCAACGGCCCATTTAAAAATCAAGTCATTAACGATTAATGTCCACTAGGTGTATGGGCTGAATCGCAGATAGCAGTTCGGCCCATACAGCTTATCTCACAATAATGGGCTTTTGCAGTTTTAACCCTTTAAAACTGGGCTTTACAGGTGGGCCGAATTAATCCCTGTAATTGAACATCAGATTTGGAACGAAAGTGTGAGACAATTGGACTGAGAACAGCCCCTTTCGAAACCCAGATTCGGTCCAAACAGTTTTGGTCCAATCTAGTCCGAAATGGTCCAAAACTGATTTTCAATTCAAGAATTAATTATTGAATGATCTGAAATTAATAGTTTTGATTTCTAGCAAACACAAAACAATTATGGACTGTTCGCACCACCTGCAAAACAGAGGTTAATCACAAGGGTTGCAGTTTCATAAACTGCAAATCGCAGAAAACGATTTCTCCATCTGCAAATCTCCTGCGCCGCCATCTTCTTCCATCTTCTTTAATCAAGAAAAATAACAGAAATCCTATTTCTATTAATTACATTCTTGATCAAATCCTATACATTCAGTCTAAAAATAAAAAAAATTATTTACAGACCGAATTGAATGAAATAAATAAATAGAAAAGAAAAAGGGTGCGCAGACCATCTGCGCTAAAACTGCACTGCGATCTCCAGGTTTGAACAGTCCATTAAATCAAAATAAATAAAGAACAATTCCAAATAAATTTTGGATTTAATAGAAATTAATTTCAGATCAATCGCCCTTAACAAGAAACAGTTTCTTGAAAAAAAAGAAAACAATCTGCGCAAATCTTGAAAGAACACCTTCTATCCATCTGCGCAGGGTCAGATCTGATTTTCTTTTGGTTCAAGATTCGAACCTGTGGCTCTGATACCACTGAAAGAATGGTAGGATCTATCTAATGGACGCCATAAAGGTTGCGGAATGGGTGGGGCGAATTTCAAAAATTTCCTACCTTCTCCCAACTGGGAATCATATTCCCTGAATTTAGAATACAATATTCAAGGATCTACTTGAACCCTAATCAAACCAGATCTGTACCAAAAGATAAATGGGAGGATTATACCTGATCCGGAGAAGCAGTATCTCCCAAAGTTGGTGTTCACGCCCAAAGAATGCTCCAAGATCTGTCCCTGCTGAAGATGACACAGCTGTGGATGGAACAGAACCAGCAGGGTACGTCCTACACACTGGATCCTTCACAAGAATCCCCTGGATGTACTAAACACTGAATCCTTTCAGTCTTTCTTGCAAGACTGATGTCAAGAACTGGTTTCTTGACTTTCTTTTCTGCAAAGATCAAATCTTGCAACAATGCAGATGGCGGCGGCAGGAGGAGATTTCCAGAAACGAAAAGGCTGAACTGTTTTCTTTTCTGGAGAGAATGAGATCTAATCTCAATTCGCAGGAACCTTTCTTGCTTACCAGAACCTCTTTGATCGAAATCTGATTTCCCTCTCTTGGTTCATTCGATATTCTCCTCTCTTTTCTTCTTGATTAAGAAATCTCCTAATTAGGAGTTATCCCAATCCAAATCAGTATTTGGATAGGGGATAATCTTAATCCCTTTTCCAGATAGAGTTAGCTTACTCCTGATCTTATCAGGAGGTTACCAGATTCAAATCTGATTTGAATTTGGTCTCTAAGAGTGGATAAGGCTAAGAGCCCAATCCTTTTTGCTAACTTCAATCTCAAATTCGCCCCATTGATGGGTGATCATATCAGCCCACTTCGAAATGGGCTTTTGGCCCATTAAGTATTCAGTGTTTAATTAGTTTCCAATCTGCTGCCCAGTTGGGCTTCTTTGTATGGCGTGGGACCCAAGCATTGATCTACACACCAGCCACATGGGTTCGGCCCAGCCTTTAATACAAGGCCCAGCCAAATTCACTGAAAATCTCAATGAACCCCTTGAGTCCATCGTATGAACCCTATGGGCCCAACACTTACATTAAGTGGTCCCTGGGCCAAGCCATCTTATAAAAACCCAGGGACTGTGGGCAGGTGCAAGATTAGCCCATCAGGTATTATCCTAAATGGTCTTACACTTAACCTCTCAGCCCTTAATGATCAAGCACTGCCCGACAAGAGAGGACCTCTCCCTCGGCTGCAAGGAACAGTGCTGCACTCTCCTCTCACATGGATCCCGGGAATTAAAACCATTTGCAAACATTTTGAAACCGTACATATATATGTAAATATATTAATTTTGCAAAAACAAAATTCCAACGATTGAAATCAACTGCCGGCAGTTTGGTTTCCATCAGAGAGAGTGCATTCCCGATCATTACCCTTTGTCCGACAAAGTGGCTGATTCTGTCACTATGACCACCCACTCAGATGAATTCTCAAACTGCCCCAACATACCCAGGTTTTGATCCCCACTAAGGATCTCACTGATTGGCATATCAAAGGCAGCCTGATCCAGCACCTAGTGAAGTGTCATAATCGAGTCTAGGGGTCAGGTGTAACTTTCCAGTTTTGCCCATCTATCTCCAAGGTCCAGGGCAAGACTGGAAATCTGGTCTGGTTCAAGGATTCAAGTAATCCCATGCTGTATGTGCCTCGGGTCTTACCCTGATGGCTGAGACAGGCCATCCCAACACTTGGTGGCACACCAGTATCAGCCTTGGCAGGATAAATCTCCCCAGATTTATCCAACGGCTGTGAACATTTAAAACTAACATGAGTCTCTACAAATGTCCAGTTTTAGGGTTTTACACAGAATTAAACCAAACAACATGAATCAAACATGCACTTTATTTATTTCCACTAAATAACAAAAGTACATCAAAATGATTGAAGCTAAGGGCATACAAAACTGTCTAACATGTTCTCGATGGTGGGGAAAACCTATGGCTAGCCCCTAAGTTAAGTCCCTGCTTGGCTGCTTCAAGGTAGGATTTTGACTTGTTCCTAATGGTGGTAGGAAGGTTGGTGGCCAAGGCTAGGTCAAAATGGTATTTTGGATTGTTTGGGTGTTGGTTCCCATGCATTCTTCCCCAAGGGTGACTCGCAAGGCTACTACGGGATTTATCTTGAGGGATAATGTGAATGTGGCCCCTAAATGGCTCAGGTGGCACTCGCTCTCCCCGATGGTTGTGGCAGTAGGTGTGGGCAAAGTTTGTCACGGCCTTGGGTCTTCTGCTTTGCTTGGTGGTTGTTGACACGCACGAACCCTGTTGCTGGAGAGGTGTAGACGGCTGGATGGCCTGCTGCTTCCTGCTGCTGTTGTAGTTGTTGGCTTGAGGGGCGGCTTCTTCCGCCAGTGGAGTGGGGAACTTCTCTGCTTCCTTCAGGTTGGTGTTGAACAAGGCTTCTTCGTGAAAAAGTTGTAGTGCAGAAACTTGCTTCCCATGAACCTTAGTAGAAGTCGTAATTGGTACCATGCAAGGGGAGCGCTCGTCCAAGATGCATAAAGAGTTGATGTGAGGTAGGAGTGCTGCTTCTGCTTGTCTCATGAAGTCCATTCCCAAGACAACTTGGAAGTCATCCAGGGGTACCACTGAAAGATTAATCTTGCTTGTCCACGGCCCAACTTGGAGGTCAACCCCACGAGCCATGCCTTCAATCGCCTTTGCCCCGGAGTTCACGGCCTTGATCCACCCTGTCTCTTTCATAGTGTTCAGCTTGAGTCGCTTGGCCTCGGCAACTGAGATGAAGTTGTGGGAGGCCCCTGTATCAACAAGGGCTTGAGTCTGCTTCCCGCCGAGGAGGATGTCTACATACTTCAGCCCCCTTTGGGCTTTCTTCGGCCTTTCATGATTGGGCCCTTTCTTCACCATGGCGTTAAAGAGTTGAAGGGCGCCCACTCTAGGCGCCCGTACCGACTTTTCCTCGTCACTTTGCTCGTCATCACTGAGCTTGGCGACAAGGGCATTGATCTTCTTCTTGGTTGGGCAGTTGCGAACCAAGTGATTTCCCCCACAAAGGAAGCAAGAAATTGGGGACCCAGCGGTTCTGGGCTTGTAACGGTGCTGAGGGCCTTGCTCTCCTTGTGGTTTCTTCCCATAGTCTTGTCTTGCTGGCTTGTTGAAGCTGGAGTTGTCGTACGGAGGGCATGAAGGACTTGCTCCCCCACTCGATTTAGGGGAACGCGGGTTTTCTGGCTTAGGGGTTTCTTCATCTGACAAGCTGGTCTCATTGAGTTGCTCCGCCACTGCCATTGCCGTGGCGAGGTCCTGTACGTTGCGGCGTTGGAGTTCTAGTTCGGCCCATGGCTTCAGTCCGTCCATGAAGTTGAACAGTAGATCCTTATCGGACATGTCCGTGATCTCCAAGGAAAGGGCTGAAAACTCTTTAACATAATCGTGGAGTGAGTCCTCATGTTTGAGTGATTTCAACTTCTTCCGTGCCAGGTACTCTACGTTCTCTGGGTAGAATTGCCGCTTTAGTTCTCGTTTGAAATCAGCCCATGTCTCGATGGTGCACGTACCCCGTTCAATGTCTTGGCATCGCCTGCGCCACCATAGCATAGCAATGTCAGTCAAATACATAATCACCGTACGAATTTGCGTTAGGTCATCATCAATGCCAGCGGCATGGAAATATTGTTCCATTTGCCACAAGAAGTTGTCAAGTTCCCTAGCATCTCGGGAGCCGGCATAAGGTGTAGGCTCCCGAATCTTCACACGAGCAGGAGCCAGTGTTGTGGAGGGGCTTGGAGTGCTGGCCACTAGTCTCTTGAGGAGCGTCATGTCTCCTCTAAGATCATCCAATTGAGTCTGGAGGTCGGAGGGAGAGGCCATGGCCACTTTCATGGCCACCCATTCAGCTCTCATCTCATCCACCTGGTCTTGGATGTCGGATCGAGATGAGCTCCCTTCTTGTCGGGATTTTGTTCCAAGGACTTCCTTGAGGGTTCTATTCAGGACGTCTTGGACCTCGTTCATAATGCCATTTAAACGGGCTTCTAGCTCCACCACGGAGCTCTCAATTGTTTCCACATTCAAGTGGATTTCTTCTACTCGGTCACGCATCTCCCCAACAGTCACTTCACAGCGAAGGATGCGTGTGTCGAAGGCAGCAAGCGCGTCAACTGACTTGTCAAGCTTGCTTGTCTTGGATGTGCGACCCCCTGGGGTCTTCTCTGTAGTGGCTTCAATGCCTAGAGACTCATCAGTCTCCCTCGCATGGGCAAGGCCATGCCTAATCTCGTCGGTGAGTTCCTTGTTGTGCTTCATTGTGCCACCACTAGTGTTGCTATGCAAGGGTCACGAGCGTTGAGGAGCAACCCGCTCTGATACCAACTGTCACGGGGATAATCGCTGGGGCCCCGTGCGGCACTCGAAATGGGCGAGTAAGCCTACGAAACAAAGCAAACACACACACAAAGGCAACAAGAAGGCACACGAATTAGCAAAAGGCTACGTGTATTGCATAAATCGGTGCTAAGCACAAGCACACAGTACAGTGTCGAGGGGATCTCGTGCTTAACCTTTACACGCTTATGAGCTCACTCGACTACCTACCTCCCCTCAAAGAGTACGTTAAGCTTTTGGGGGAGTGACAATAAAAAACGTCAAAAAGATGAAAAAGCATACTACAATATTACAATATTGCCATTGGCAGCCCCCCATACAAAAGTACATGTTTAGCCCACCCATGGCACACACTTGGACGTTGGAGTTGCGGCTGAAGGCACAGTGGATGGCACTTGATGGTGCGACGAAGAGAACCTTGTTACAACGTGTCAAGTGTAAGACCAATCTAAGCCTTACATCTCATGATAACCCACGCTTGTATGATTTTTCACAAAAGTTACGTTTCCTCCTAGTAGAGCCCCAAAAGCTTAACGTAGTCTTTGGGGGGGGGGGGGGTTCCCCTGGGGCGCCATTGCTGAGATGCTCGGTTTCCGAATGGATTCCGTTTGATTCGATACCCATTATATACCATTGAAGGGTTCGGGTTTGGTGTTTAATGCACGTTGGGCGTGATCCGACTCATTAGATCCAAAACGTTAGTGGTGACTACGGATCTAACCATTCACTTGCAATATACATAATTTTAAGTAAAAGGGCCAACCCAATATAAAATAATTCAAAACATTGTCTCGTTTGGCATACTTTTTACTGTTATAAGACATAGAATTAGTGTTCAAAACTCCAAATATATATGTTAAAACTTATTATATAAGGTGAAAATAAAGTGCCCTGTAGTGGCCAAAAGGATTCGAACACACATCTCACAGTAAGAGGAAACCACCATCAAACCATATGGCCTATTATATCAATTCGTTTGGTTTAAGACGCGTAACAGATATAAGATAATAAGATAACAAATATAGGATAAGAAGTCCTTTGCCCTACTTCTTTCATGAATTACGAATTAAAATGTTCCTATTCCAAATAGGCCATTACCATGTTCACTTGGTGAGTTTTCAGCTCAAACGTGTAAGTAATTGTAGGGTAATTATTGGAGAGAAGATGGTAAGAAAACTGGTAACAATCTGGAATGTTGTTGTGGGGCCCAGGCGTGCACTGGGTCGGTCGTGCGCGGGCGCGGGCGTGCGCGCGCGCGCGGCGGGCTGCGGGCTGCGGGCGCTTGCGCGCGGCGGGCTGAGGGCGCGTGCGCACGGCGGGCTGCGGGCGCGCGCGCGCGGCAGGCTGCGAGCGCGCGCGGCGGGCTGCGTGCGCGCGTGAGCGGCGGCTGCGTGCTTGCGCGCGCGGCTTGCTGCGTGAACTGCCACATGTGGGTGTGTTCCCTTTTGATTCCAAGCAACCCCCATCCTCCAAAACTAGTTTTCAGATTTTTCTCAATTTTTTTGTAATTTTAGTGATTAAAAACTAATATTTTTCTCAAAAAATCATTTAAATTAATTTTATCATTTTTCAATCCTAACTAATGCCATGTGTCAAGTGTAAGACCAATCTAAGCCTTACATCTCAAGATAACCCACCCTTGTATGATTTTTCACAAAAGTTATGTTTCCTCCTAGTAGAGCCCCAAAAGCTTAACGTACTCTTTGGGGGGGGTTCCCCTGGGGGCGCCTTTGCTGAGATGCTCGGTTTCCGAATGGATTCCGTTTGATTCGATACCCATTATATACCATTGAAGGGTTCGGGTTTGGTGTTTAATGCACGTTGGGCGTGTTCAAAACTCCAAATATATATGTTAAAGATTATTATATAAGGTGAAAATAAAGTGCCATGTAGTGGCCAAAAGGATTCGAACACACATCTCACAGTAAGAGGAAACCACCATCAAACCATATGGCCTATTATATCAATTCGTTTTGTTTAAGACGCGTAACAGATATAAGATAATAAGATAACAAATATAAAATAATAAGTTGTTACGGTTCAGCACAGGCTTAGCCTTGCCTACGCTTGGCAGGCTTACGTTAGGGACATCACCGTCATTTTCGCCTGTAAGATTTTTGGGAGAACTGATGTCATCTTCAGGCAGACCACCAGAAGCTTAACGTACTCTTTGAGGAGGGGTGGTCGACCTCCTTGGGTGCCTAACCTTGGCACTCCTAGACCTTCATCCCCTTGCGGGGCGGCCCTGGTTAACGGCTAGCATGGCTACCAGGGTTCCTCATGGGCGCACACTTGCTCATGGGGACAGTGTTGGACCGGCACTGCGCTACCGATACTCAAGGGAGGCTTGGCTTGCGGGCCTGGCTCAAGCATGTCCCTTCACTTCGCCAGCCCCTTGCCCAAGCTGAGTGAGCTACCCCGTTGCCCTTAGCGCACGGGTGTGTTCCGGCCCAAGCGGTTGCCTATCATCATGGCACACAGGTGCCTGTCATCATCGGCATACAGGAGACCCTTCACATCGGTGCCAAGTCACCTTATCGGCGCATGGTCGCCTTCCATGATGGTTGTCCCCCTTTAGCACGTAAGCGGCGCCTCCCATGGACCGGTCTGAGCCAGGAGAGTGCCCCGGCCATTGGACTTGAGGTCATGATCCAGTGCTACTGACGTTGGTGGAGCCATCCCATCGGGCAACTCCTAGCCTCTAAGCGCAGAAAGGCTTGTCCTGGCCTGCCTTGGCCAGGACGCCGCACGGGTTTCTTCCGCTGTAGAACTACCCCCGTGACAGTTGGTATCAGAGCCAGTTGGCTAATTGCAACAGCAGTTGGTTTTCAGCAGATTAGCCCAGAGCCAGTTGAAGCGGTCATTTCGACAAGCAGCATTTTGTGGGGTGCGGTCCCTAGTCACCTCCACCCAGGATCGATCAGAATTCAAATCAGGCCTGGCAAGAGGCCATTTCATAGTTCGTGTCCCCATTCCAATGACACTAAAACAGCTTCCCTTGCGGTTGCAGACGCTTTGGTTGTTGTCCTCATGCGGTGGCAGACGCGTGAGCCTTGATAGGAATGTGGGTACACTACCTGAGCAGAATTCAGATCAGGCCTATCAAGAGGCCATTCAATGTTCGCGTTCCCATTCCAATGACCCTAAAACAGCTTCCCTTGCGGGTGCAGACGCATTGGTTGTTGTCCTCATGCGGGGGCAGACGCGTGGGCCTTGTTAGGAATGCGGTTACGCTAGCCGTTGGAGCATGGCGGCCCTACACCGGCAAAGTTTCAGGTGGACATGCTCAGTTTTCAGGTGGCACACTTGCAGCAGCAGAAGCTCATCTTAAGGCGAGTGCATGTTCGGCAACTCATGGGTAAAAGTTGCCACACTCGCGTTTGAAGCGGTCAGGTCTCCTTGAGGCAGCAGTGGGGCCCCCTCGGAGTGAAGATGTAGCCCGAGTCGGCGTGGCGAAGCGTAGTTTCGAGGGCCCAGAGAGCATAAGCCATGGCTAGGTTTGAGTAACCCGCGCAGGGCGAGGTGAAGTCGGCAGGCCAGCATGGTGAAAGGGTACCCGTGTCATCGCCAACATGAGGAGTAGACCTATCAACGTGTTCGGTAGCATCACAGAAAAGCTACCATGAAGACGGTCGAGCCTTGAGGTAAGATGATACATGGGGCGGACCTCCGCGAAGCACCACACACATTTCTTCGAGGGCCCTTCTTTCACAGTCAACGGCATAGCCATTGCGCGGTTTGAGTAACCTCGACACAAGGGGTGAAGTCCAGGCAGGCCGGCATGGTAAAATGGTTCCGTCCCCATAAATGGACACCAATATAGGCAAGACCCGGGTTGGCCAGGCGAGCCCCGGAACTGGCAAGGAAGTGAATGGCGCGGGACACAGACGCCCATTCACGAGGAAGACCCATTGTCGAGGACGACAATGGATTGAGTGGGGGAGCCTGTTACGGTTCAGCACAGGCTTAGCCTTGCCTACGCTTGGCAGGCTTACGTTAGGGACATCACCGTCATTTTCGCCTGTAAGATTTTTGGGAGAACTGATGTCATCTTCAGGCAGACCACCAGAAGCTTAACGTACTCTTTGAGGAGGGGTGGTCGACCTCCTTGGGTGCCTAACCTTGGCACTCCTAGACCTTCATCCCCTTGCGGGGCGGCCCTGGTTAACGGCTAGCATGGCTACCAGGGTTCCTCATGGGCGCACACTTGCTCATGGGGACAGTGTTGGACCGGCACTGCGCTACCGATACTCAAGGGAGGCTTGGCTTGCGGGCCTGGCTCAAGCATGTCCCTTCACTTCGCCAGCCCCTTGCCCAAGCTGAGTGAGCTACCCCGTTGCCCTTAGCGCACGGGTGTGTTCCGGCCCAAGCGGTTGCCTATCATCATGGCACACAGGTGCCTGTCATCATCGGCATACAGGAGACCCTTCACATCGGTGCCAAGTCACCTTATCGGCGCATGGTCGCCTTCCATGATGGTTGTCCCCCTTTAGCACGTAAGCGGCGCCTCCCATGGACCGGTCTGAGCCAGGAGAGTGCCCCGGCCATTGGACTTGAGGTCATGATCCAGTGCTACTGACGTTGGTGGAGCCATCCCATCGGGCAACTCCTAGCCTCTAAGCGCAGAAAGGCTTGTCCTGGCCTGCCTTGGCCAGGACGCCGCACGGGTTTCTTCCGCTGTAGAACTACCCCCGTGACACAAGTCCTTCGCCCTACTTCTTTCATGAATTACGAATTAAAATGTTCCTATTCCAAATAGGCCACTACCATGTTCACTTGGTGAGTTTTGAGCTCAAACGTGTAAGTAATTGTAGGGAAATTATTGGAGAGAAGATGGTAAGAAAACTGGAAAGAATCAGGTATGTTGTTGTGGGGCCCAGGCGTTCACTGGGTCGGTCGTGCGCGGGCGCGGGCGTGCGCGCGCGGCGGGCTGCGGGCTGCGGGCCGCGGGCGCGTGCGCGCGGCGGGCTGCGGGCTGCGGGCCGCGGGCGCGTGCGCGCGGCGGGCTGCGGGCTGCGGGCCGCGGGCGCGTGCGCGCGGCGGGCTGCGGGCGCGCGCGCGCGGCAGGCTGCGAGCGCGCGCGGCAGGCTGCGAGCGCGCGCGGCAGGCTGCGAGCGTGCGCGGCGGGCTGCGTGCGCGCGGGAGCGGCGGCTGCGTGCTTGCGCGCGCGGCTTGCTGCGTGAACTGCCACATGTGGGTGTGTTCCCTTTTGATTCCACGCAACCCCCATCCTCCAGAACTAGTTTTCATATTTTTCTCAATTTTTGGTAATTTTAGTGATTAAAAAGTAATATTTTTCTCAAAAAATCATTTTAAATAATTTTATCATTTTTCAATCCTAACTAATGCCACGTGTCAAGTGTAAGACCAATCTAAGCCTTACATCTCAAGATAACCCACCCTTGTATGATTTTTCACAAAAGTTATGTTTCCTCCTAGTAGAGCCCCAAAAGCTTAACGTACTCTTTGGGGGGGGGGGGGTTCCCCTGGGGGCGCCTTTGCTGAGATGCTCGGTTTCCGAATGGATTCCGTTTGATTCGATACCCATTATATACCATTGAAGGGTTCAGGTTGGGTGTTTAATGCACGTTGGGCGTGATCCGACTCATTAGATCCAAAACGTTAGTGGTGACTACGGATCTAACCATTCGCTTGCAATATACATAATTTTAAGTAAAAGGGCCAACCCAATATAAAATAATTCAAAACATTGTCTCATTTGGCATACTTTTTACTGTTATAAGGCATAGAATTAGTGTTCACAACTCCAAATATATTTGTTAAAACTTATTATATAAGGTGAAAATAAAGTGCCATGTAGTGGACAAAAGGATTCAAACACACATCTCACAATAAGATGAAACCACCATCAAACCATATGGCCTATTATATCAATTCGTTTTGTTTAAGACGCGTAACAGATATAAGATAATAAGATAACAAATATAAGATAATAAGTCCTTCGCCCTACTTCTTTCATGAATTACGAATTAAAATGTTCCTATTCCAAATAGGCCATTACCATGTTCACTTGGTGAGTTTTCAGCTCAAACGTGTAAGTAATTGTAGGGAAATTATTGGAGAGAAGATGGTAAGAAAACTGGTAAGAATCTGGTATGTTGTTGTGGGGCCCAGGCGTGCACTGGGTCGGTCGTGCGCGGGCGCGGGCGTGCGCGCGCGCGCGGCGGGCTGCGGGCTGCGGGCCGCGGGCGCGTGCGCGCGGCGGGCTGCGGGCGCGCGCGCGCATCAGGCTGCGAGCGCGCGCATCAGGCTGCGAGCGCGCGCGGCAGGCTGCGAGCGTGCGCGGCGGGCTGCGTGCGCGCGGGAGCGGCGGCTGCGTGCTTGCGCGCGCGGCTTGCTGCGTGAACTGCCACATGTGGGTGTGTTCCCTTTTGATTCCACGCAACCCCCATCCTCCAGAACTAGTTTTCATATTTTTCTCAATTTTTGGTAATTTTAGTGATTAAAAACTAATATTTTTCTCAAAAAATCATTTTAATTAATTTTATCATTTTTCAATCCTATCTAATGCCACGTGTCATGTGTAAGACCAATCTATGCCTTACATCTCATGATAACCCACCCTTGTATGATTTTTCACAAAAGTGATGTTTCCTCCGAGTAGAGCCCCAAAAGCTTAACGTACTCTTTGGGGGGGGGGGGTTCCCCTGGGGGCGCCTTTGCTGAGATGCTCGGTTTCCGAATGGATTCCGTTTGATTCGATACCCATTATATACCATTGAAGGGTTCGGGTTTGGTGTTTAATGCACATTGGGCGTGATCCGACTCATTAGATCCAAAACGTTAGTGGTGACTACGGATCTAACCATTCGCTTGCAATATACATAATTTTAAGTAAATGGGCCAACCCAATATAAAATAATTCAAAACATTGTCTCATTTGGCATACTTTTTACTGTTATAAGGCATTGAATTAGTGTTCAAAACTCCAAATATATATGTTAAAACTTATTATATATGGTTAAAATAAAGTGCCATGTAGTGGCCAAAAGGATTCGAACACACATCTCACAGTAAGAGGAAACCACCATCAAACCATATGGCCTCTTATATCAATTCGTTTTGTTTAAGATGCGTAACAGATATAAGATAATAAGATAACAAATATAAGATAATAAGTCCTTCGCCCTACTTCTTTCATGAATTACGAATTAAAATGTTCCTATTCCAAATAGGCCATTAACATATTCAGTTGGTGAGTTTTCAGCTCCAACGTGTAAGTAATTGTAGGGAAATTATTGGAGAGAAGATGGTAAGAAAACTGGTAAGAATCTGGTATGTTGTTGTGGGGCCCAGGCGTGCACTGGGTCGGTCGTGCGCGGGCGCGGGCGTGCGCGCGCGCGCGGCGGGCTGCGGGCCGCGGGCGCGTGCGCGCGGCGGGCTGCGGGCGGCGGGCGCGTGCACGCGGCGGGCTGCGGGCGCGCGCGCGCGGCAGGCTGCGAGCGCGCGCGGCGGGCTGCGTGCGCGCGGGAGCGGCGGCTGCGTGCTTGCGCGCGCGGCTTGCTACGTGAACTGCCACATGTGGGTGTGTTCCCTTTTGATTCCAAGCAACCCCCATCCTCCAAAACTAGTTTTCAGATTTTTCTCAATTTTTGGTAATTTTAGTGATTAAAAAGTAATATTTTCTCAAAAAATCATTTTAATTAATTTTATCATTTTTCAATCCTAACTAATGCCACGTGTCAAGTGTAAGACCAATCTAAGCCTTACATCTCAAGATAACCCACCCTTGTATGATTTTTCACAAAAGTTATGTTTCCTCCTAGTAGAGCCCCAAAAGCTTAACGTACTCTTTGGGGGGGGGGGGGTTCCCCTGGGGGCGCCTTTGCTGAGATGCTCGTTTTCCGAATGGATTCCGTTTGATTCGATACCCATTATATACCATTGAAGGGTTCGGGTTTGGTGTTTAATGCACGTTGGGCGTGATCCGACTCATTAGATCCAAAACGTTAGTGGTGACTACGGATCTAACCATTCGCTTGCAATATACATAATTTTAAGTAAAAGGGCCAACCCAATATAAAATAATTCAAAACATTGTCTCATTTGGCATACTTTTTACTGTTATAAGGCATAGAATTAGTGTTCAAAACTCCAAATATATATGTTAAAACTTATTATATAAAGTGAAAATAAAGTGCCATGTAGTGGACAAAAGGATTCGAACACACATCTCACAATAAGATGAAACCACCATCAAACCATATGGCCTATTATATCAATTCATTTTGTTTAAGACGCGTAACAGATATAAGATAATAAGATAACAAATATAAGATAATAAGTCCTTCGCCCTACTTCTTTCATGAATTACGAATTAAAATGTTCCTATTCCAAATAGGCCATTACCATGTTCACTTGGTGAGTTTTCAGCTCAAACGTGTAAGTAATTGTAGGGAAATTATTGGAGAGAAGATGGTAAGAAAACTGGTAAGAATCTGGTATGTTGTTGTGGGGCCCAGGCGTGCACTGGGTCGGTCGTGCGCGGGCGCGGGCGTGCGCGCGCGCGCGGCGGGCTGCGTGCGCGCGCGAGCGGCGGCTGCGTGCTTGCGCGCGCGGCTTGCTGCGTGAACTGCCACATGTGGGTGTGTTCCCTTTTGATTCCAAGCAACCCCCATCCTCCAAAACTAATTTTCAGATTTTTCTCAATTTTTTGTAATTTTAGTGATTAAAAACTAATATTTTTCTCAAAAAATCATTTAAATTAATTTTATCATTTTTCAATCCTAACTAATGCCTTGTGTCAAGTGTAAGACCAATCTAAGCCTTACATCTCAAGATAACCCACCCTTGTATGATTTTTCACAAAAGTTATGTTTCCTCCTAGTAGAGCCCCAAAAGCTTAACGTACTCTTTGGGGGGGGGGGGGTTCCCCTGGGGGCGCCTTTGGTGAGATGCTCGGTTTCCGAATGGATTCCGTTTGATTCGATACCCATTATATACCATTGAAGGGTTCGGGTTTGGTGTTTAATGCACGTTGGGCGTGATCCGACTCATTAGATCCAAAACGTTAGTGGTGACTACGGATCTAACCATTCGCTTGCAATATACATAATTTTAAGTAAAAGGGCCAACCCAATATAAAATAATTCAAAACATTGTCTCATTTGGCATACTTTTTACTGTTATAAGGCATAGAATTAGTGTTCAAAACTCCAAATATATATGTTAAAACTTATTATATAAGGTGAAAATAAAGTGCCATGTAGTGGCCAAAAGGATTCGAACACACTTCTCACAGTAAGAGGAAACCACCATCAAACCATATGGCCTATTATATCAATTCGTTTTGTTTAAGACGCGTAACAGATATAAGATAATAAGATAACAAATATAAGATAATAAGACCTTCGCCCTACTTCTTTAAGACGCGTAAGAGACCTTGCTGCGTGAACTGCCACATGTGGGTGTGTTCCCTTTTTGAAAAAATGCATGTTTGGGCCACCTTGAAAAAATGTATGTGGGGCCATCTTGAAAAAATGTATATGGGCCCATCTTGAAAAAATGTATATGGGGCCCATCTTGAAAAAATGCATATGGGGCCCATCTTGAAAAAATGTATATGGGGCTCATCTTGAAAAATGCATGTTTCGCCCACCTTGAAAAAATGTATGTGGGGCCATCTTGAAAAAATGTGGGGCCCATCTTGAAAAAATGTATGTGGGGCCCACCTAGAAAACATGTATATGGGGCCCATCTTGTAAAATGTACATGGGCCCACATACATGTCTACACATGGACCCCACATACATGTCCACCAATGGTAGGTGGGACCCATTTTAAAAAAATATATGTGGGGCTCACGTACTTGTCCACACATGGACCCCACATACATGTCCACCAATGGTAGGTGGGACCCATTTTAAAAAAATATATGTGGGGCCCACGTACTTGTCCACACATGGACCCCACATACATGTCCACCAATGGTAGGGGGGACCCACTTTAAAAAATATATGTGGGCTCCACATACATGTCCACATATGAACCCCACATGTATGTCCATCAATGGTATGCCGGGCCCAATCTGTAAAATGTATGTGGGTGTATGTAGAGCCCACCTTAAAAATGTAGAGGCCCACGTGTTAAATGAAAAGTTTGTTGGCCGACACACATATTTTCATATATACATAACACACATATTTTCATGACACTACTAAACCAATAATAAAGTTTTGAATGGCGTTCTATTTGATTCGATGCCCATATTAAATTACTATTAAATGGTTTGGGTTCTGGTATTAATACACCTTATGCGTGATCCGACACGTTAGTGATGAACCCCAAATCTACCCTTTCACTTAGAATATATAAGTAACCATCGGGTTTAAAAGTTAAATGGCGGCCAAGGCAACAATAGACACTTCATAACTTTTGTCTCATTTGGCTTATTTTTGCTGTCACAAGGGATAGAATTAGATTTCGAAACTCCAAATGTATATGTTATAAGGCGAAAAAGTGTCATGTTGTTACGGTTCAGCACAGGCTTAGCCTTGCCTACGCTTGGCAGGCTTACGTTAGCCCCTTGCCCAAGCTGATTGAGCTATCCCGTTGCCCTTAGCGCACGGGTGTGTTCCGGCCCAAGCGGTTGCCTATCATCAGGGCACACAGGTGCCTGTCATCATCGGCATACAGGAGACCCCTCACAACGGTGCCAAGTCACCTCATCGGCGCATGGTCGCCTTCCATTATGGTTGTCCCCCTTTAGCACGTAAGCGGCGCCTCCCATGGACCGGTCTGAGCCAGGAGAGTGCCCCGGCCATTGGACTTGAGGTCATGATCCAGTGCTATTGACGTTGGTGGAGCCATCCCATCGGGCAACTCCTAGCCTCTAAGCGCAGAAAGGCTTGTCCTGGCCTGCCTTGGCTAGGACGCCGCACGGGTTTCTTCCGCTGTAGAACTACCCCCGTGACAATGTGGTGGATAAAAGAATTCTTATCCACATGCTTACAATGTATGAGGAAGCGCGCACCAAGTCATAAGTCTACTACACCAATTTATTTTATTTATTTGTAATAAATATAAGGAGTCACGTCTTACTTCCACGTATTATGAATTAAAATGTTCGTGCGTGCTCCGATTAGGCCATTGCCATGTTCATTGGGTGAATTTTCAGTTCAACGTGTAAATAATTATGGGAAAATTATTGGAGAGATGCTCGGTTTCCAAATGGATTCCGTTTGATTCGATACCCATTATATACCATTGAAGGGTTCAAAACATTGTCTCATTTCGCACACTTTTTACTATTTTAAGGCATAGAATTAGAGTTCGAAACTCCAAATATATATGTTGTAACTTATAATATAAGATGAAAATGAAGTGCCATGTCGTGGCTAAAAGGATTCAAACCCAGATCTCACAGTAAGAGGAAACAACAATCGAACCGTAAGGCCTATTTGATTAATTTGTTATGTTTAAGATTTATAACAAATATAAGATAATAAGACCTTCGTCCTACTTCTTTAACAAATTACGAATTAAAATAATCCTATTTCAAATAGGCCATTAGCATGTTCGCTGGGTGAATTTTCAGGTTAAACGTATAAGTAATTGTAGGAAAATTATTGGAGAGAAGCTGGTAAGAAAGATAAAATTGGGGATTTGATGCCAAAAAAAGCGTTTTTTGGAAAAACACCTGGGCCACGGCGCCTTGGAGCGTGTAGATCGTGAAAAATCACCCAAAATCGACACCTCACTTGCTTAATTCCGACAACCGAGCGCAAAGTTATGGCCTCTACAAGTTTTTATACATTCATAAAATTGTTTTTCCACGTGGCTTCTTCAAACCCTTCGTTCTCCTTCTCCAGCATCTAGAACGCGAAAAGGCACACCAAAACGAGTGGTCATAATGCCAAAACTGACAATCCCACGCAAAGTTATGACTCTTCAAAGTTTGCTGTCGCCTTATTGGTTAACTCTCTTCACAATTCACATTAGTGATTTATCCTCTCTTTATTCACTATGAAAATTCGTGTGCTTGATTTTATCATGAGGGACTTATTGTGTGTGTGGTGAAAAAGAGACGCTCCATTAGTAACAATTGCAACCTGTAAACATGGTTGAATTGAATGGTTGTACCATTTTATTTGAATGATAAGTGTTATGAGAAATTTTCAGTTGTTAGCTCGATAACTCGTTCGTTGCGGGTTCAGCGACTACTTGAGAGCGCGTTTCGATATTTTGCGTAGGATATCTTCTTCGCCCACCATCAAGGTGGGACCCACCATGTATCATATGTTGGTGTTAGATGATGCTGGTTGGGTGTTGGAACATATTTTTCTTCGCATGTGATTTAGATTCTTTTAGATTATTTTATTAAAAAAAAAGGAGGAAGTCAAGTATTGGAGACTCAAAGAGGCCGATTCGGATTAAAATCTCTATTGCAATTAATTTAGGTAGGTTATTTTTCTAAATCATCGAGTTTTCGTACATTTTACTATTAATTTTAAATCAAGAATTAGGGTTTTTCGCCACAAGTCCATTTTCAGGCCACTTTCCAGCAAGTAAAATGATACAAATCAGAATCCCACGCCATTAGGATCCCAATAAATCCAATCTTGTGGCATTTGGATTTGTTAATTGTAAATTATGTTAAATTTTAATTAGATTGGAAGAGTGGACGTTAGCCAAATTTGGGCAATAGTTGGTTGACAGTCAAATTTGGGTAGCCGGAAAACAGTTGCTTTGTAATATTTTTGTGGAAAATTCGACTCTATCTCATAGATGGTCATGGGGAGTCTATATTTGAAGGATAAATTCATAAATTTTGTCTTTAAAAAATGAGCTATAAATGTTGAAAACTAGTTCCGAGAGCATATGAGCTGAAAATAAAAAATTAAAAACTTACATGCCTATGTGATAAAATTAGATTCAGTGGGATTTAGGCAATAAGCTAGATGCATGTGTCTCGTGTACATAGCATCTACAATTTTGAGTTTGTCATGAAAATTCTATTTATTTGTTTATTTATTTATTTATTTATCTATTCTTTCACGACATACCTTGAATTGGTATATATATATATTAACTTTTAAAATATTAGTTGAATAGAATGTTTATAATACTTAATTATTTGTACTTTTTTTATTTATTCAAAAGAGAATTAAGCATGAAAAAAATTTGACCTTATGAAACTATAGATTGTAAGAAAACATTTTTAGACAATTATGGTTTGGTTTACACTAATTACACTAATAACTATTTGAAATTATTTATTTGATACTCTCTTTTTTGAAACATTCCATTATTTTTTTTTGAATATTTGGTATTTATTTTAGATATATTTAATTATTATTGACAAATGTGCTATTGAGACCCAGGCGTGGATTGTTGTAAATGCTATATGCCAAACACTTTTACGTAGTATACTTTTCTGTCTGTAACAATTTGAGTTGGAAAAGATCAAGATGCCAAAAATTACTTTGAGCACAATATCAACATTGGAAGCAAGATTGATACATCCTTTGCTATCTAATAACCTCATCATTTGGAAGCAATATCAACATCATAAGTTATTAGTAGTGTGCTTTGAAGAAAAACTACATGAAAATCCTAAATTACTGAGTTTATTTTTGGCCTAGAACATTTTTGTCTCTTTCTTTCCGTCTTCCATAGACATGTTGGGAGGTAAAAGCGACCATGCATGAGAGGATCAAGGCAGGGCCTGAAGTTGATTTTTTTGCTCCAAATCTATCCCTTTGCAAAGTGTTTTTTTTTTTTTTTTTTCTCTCCTTTAAAATATTGCCTCTTTTTTATCTTGCATATTAGGGGCTTAGAATATAAAACCCTCTCGTCAGAAAGATTCCAACGAGACCAACCATTTGCGGTTTGAATGTATAAATGGGAAAGTCATGGTGATTTGTGTATATGCAAATAGTGTGAAGTAGCCAACTTTGGGCTGCTGGAAAATGGCTGTTTGGTCATGTATGGCTGAAAAGTGATTCTAATCTATAAATACATTCTGAAAGGTTCATGATGGTAGGCTTTGCATTAAAAACGGATGTCTGGATTGAAAATTACGGTGTTAGAAGATGAGCCAGCAGGAACATGAAAACTCTGGAAATTACGAAAAATTTGACAAGCAGCCAACTTTAGGCGGCTAGAAAAGGGCTATACAGTAATATACATGGCCGTAAATTATACCTCAACAATATTATGCCGCAAGATATTCATGACAGTAGGTCAAACTCGCAAAACGAATAACCGATCTAGAAATTATAAGAAATGGAAGTTGGGTTCACGAACATGGTGAATATGAAATTTCTAGAAAAGTTGGTCAACAACCAAATTTGGGTTGCTTAAAATCAGTCATTTTGCAACATATTTGATTGAAACAAGATCCTAAATTATACTCCGTTGTCACGACATTGTATTGAATGAATAATTTCATAAGCAATAATACTGGATTATAAGTTACAAGGGGCAAAAGTTGGTATCATGAGCATGCAAAGTTGTATGCTGTTGGGTTATTGTATTTTGGAGGGAAGATTTAAAATATAAATTGCTTGGGAATAGAGGTGGATTGTATATTATTAGACTCGCTATCCCTATGGATGAGGACCCATCAAGGAAAATTTTCACTACAAACTATTCACATGCTATTGGGGGTTTGGAGGTGCTTTTCACACAAGCGCATGCCAAGTTCTGTCTGAGCATGGGCATGGATGAACCACATTAACCGAATCGGCGAGGTGAAGTCTGCAGGCCAGCATGGTGAAAGGGTACCCAGGTCATCGCCAACATGAGGAGTAGACCTATCAATATGTTCGGTAGCATCACTGAAAAGCTACCAAGAAGACGGTTGAGCCTTGAGGTAAGATGATACATGGGGCGGACCTCCGACTTGAGCCACTTAGGTAGGTCGGCCTAATCGTCCTTTGTATTTATTTCTGTAATTGATTTTTTAGCTCGACTAATCTTTCTTTTGTCTTTTTCTGAGATGGCAAGTACTGCTTTCCTTTTGTGGCAGCAAAAACGTCTTCAAGGAAGAAAGAGGAGGGCATTGCTGGTCCTTAAACATCAAACATACCTCACTTTTATCCCCAGTGTTGACGTCTCCATCCTCAACTGCCTTACCAACCCCCTGGTAGCTCTACGCATGGGGAGAAGTATTCTTCTTCCAGAGGACATGCAATCCTATAGTAGGATTGCCCCTTCTGAGGTTGGCACTAGGATGACACGGTGCATCCTTCAGGTTTGATCTCTATACTTTGATGTTTCAGTTCTCCTTTCTTCTAAGCCTTGTTCTGACTATTCCTTTCTTTTCTCACAATTGAACACAATGGGCCAGGTGTTGCTAAACCAGGTCACCATGTCACAACAGGAGAAGCGTGAGATACAGGCTAACATTGAGGATTTGTAGGCCCAACTGGATAGAGCTTGCCTAGGTGTAGAAGCTGCTCACTGTAGTCCTGAAGAGGACCGCCAACTCTTTATCAATCTCAGTACCAGCATGCAGTGCAAGCTAGAGGAGGCTAGGGAGACCATTTCTACTTTGACCGAGGAAGTGTAGACAAAATGCCCTCAACCGGAGGAGCGGCACACCAAGTATATTGAGGATATCCACCGTGCCAAGATCGTAGCCATCAAACGTTTCCATTCATCACCCGAGTACGCCTAGGAGAAGATTGAGAACATCCTTCCCTCAATGAAGAGGGGATTCAAGCTTTGCCGACACTATCTCAAGATCCTGCACTCCGATTTTGACTTTGGCAACCTATCCATTAGGGCAGTGCTAGACGAGCTGGCCGTGTAGGTTGATCAGGAGCCCTTGATTCTAGATGAAGAAGGAGAGGTCTGTGACGAGGAGGCAGACAATGTCGATGATGAGCTACAAGACGATGAAGAGGAGTAGTGGCCAGTCTAAACTTTCTATTCCTTTTGTTGTTTCCTAGGGCATGCGTGTTCCTAATAATTTTTAGACTGTTGTTTCTTGGGGCCTAAGTGCTCCTGTTAGTTTTCTATTCTCTCTCTCTCTCTCTTTTTACAATGTACATTTTAGACTTCAATGAATCCATATTTTGGTATACATTGTGTACTTTTCAGACTGTAATTTTACTTTTGCCTAAGTCTAAACATTGTCAAGGTACTAACTTGTTGGTGTGTCTTTAGGTCGGTTTAGGGAGCCTTAGAGCTAAAAGTGATTTAGCTTCCCTTTCGACCGAGGTGATCATAGGTCGGCACTCTACTCGTAAATTTGGCTAAGTTGAAATGTTGCCAAAGTATTATCTTGTCGACGTGTCTCGAGGTTGGCTTAGGGAGCCTTAGAGCTAAAAGCGACTTAGCTTCCCTTAAGTTCAATTTGACCGTCATGCTATAGGTCGGCTTAAGGGACCTTGGAGGTAAAAGCGATTTGGCATCCCTTAAGTTCAATTTGGCTGACGTGCTTGCAGGTCGGCTTAGGGGGCCTTGAGCTAAAAGTGATTTGACTTCCCCTTGAGTTCCTTTTGGCCGAGCTGCTACCAGACCAAGTCGCCATAGCGGGTGGTTGGCTTATACATGTTCCATGCATGGGGTACCTTCTTCCCATCCAATGTCTCAAGCTCGTATGTGCCTTCTCCGATCACTTTAAAGACTCTATAGAGGCCTTCCCAGTTTGGACCAAGCTTTCCTGAGTACCAGGTCACCAACTCTAAATTGGCGTCTCTTAACTCAGGCATTATAGTATCGAGCTACTCGTTACTGGTATGCTATGGTCCAAATGTAGGCTAAGTCACGAACATCTACCACACCATAACTCGTTCTCATTAGTCTCCTCATCATATGTTTCGGAATGCAAGTTTGGCACTGTGATCTCAGTTGGAATTACAACCTCGGTCTCATATGTTAGGTTGAAAGGCATTTCCCCTATTGATCAACGAGCTGTGTAGTTCTCTAGAGAAACTTGCAAGGAAATAGTATTAGAGTGCCCAAGTTGCTTTTAGCCTGGGTGGCACTCTGATGCTTAAGTTAGAGAATTTGGATTTTTAGAAGGAATTAGAATGCTAGAAGATTAGAGTGTGTGGGAGCTAAATCGTGCGTACCTTCTCTCAGGAAAGTGATACCTTTATATAGGTGTGAGGGGCTTGAGGCCCCTCATAACGGATCTGAGATTCCTAGAGAGCCACTCCTACTATGCTTGGAGAGAATATCTCTATCAGTTACATGATCTACACAAAGGGCTAAGATCCGTTCGATCAACTCTGAGGAGGAGGATGTGGGTAGGTGGGCTTAATGGTCGAGTGCTATTACTCTTAGAGAATTCGGTCTTGATAACGGGCTTAAAGAGTAAGTCAGCGAGCACGTCTCATAGGTTGCTACCTGTATCCAAGTCAGCTCGGCCAGTCCTCAGAGGAGGTCAGTCCTTACACTAAGGTACCTTAGGTCAGCTAGGCCGAGGTATTATAGGTCAGCCCTGAACGAGGTGTTGTGTGCCAATCTGCCAAGGTGGTCTGCTTACTCAGTGCTGAGGTGTCATCTAGGTGTCTAGGGATACCATGTTGTTACGGTCTGACACAGGCTTAGCCTTGCCTATGCTTGGCAGGCTTACATTAAGGGACATCACTGTCATTTTCGCCTGTAAGATTTTTGGGAGAATTGATGTTATCTTCAGGCAGACCACCAAAAGCTTAACGTACTATTCGAGGAGGGGTGATCGACCTCCTTGAGTGCCTGACCTTGGCACTCCTAAACCATCATCCCTTGTGGGGCGGCCCTGGTTAATGGCTAGCATGGCTACCAAGGTTCCTCATGGGCGCACACATGCTCATGGGGACAGTGCATGGACCGGCACTGCGCTACCGACACTCAAGGGAGGCTTGGCATGCGGGCCTGGCTCAAGCATGATCCTTCACCTCGCCAGCCCCTTGCCCAAACCGATTAAGCTATCCCGTTGCCCCTAGCACACGGGTGTGTTTCGGCCCAGCGGTTGCCTATCATCATGGCACACAGGTGCCCATCATCATCGGCATACAGGAGACCCCTCACATCGGTGCCAAGGCACCTCTTCGGCGCATAGTCACCTTGCATTATGGTCATCCCCCTTTAGCACGTAAGCGACGCCTCTCATGGACCAGTCTGAGCCAACTGAGTGCCCCGGCCATGCAACTTGAGGTCATGTTACAGTGCTACTGACCTTGGTGGAGCCATCTCATCGGGCAACTCCTAGCCTCTAAGCACACAAAGGCTTGTCCTGGACGCCGCACGAGTTTCTTCCACTGTAGAACTACCCCCGTGACAGTTGGTATCAGAGCAAGCTAGCCAATTGCAGTCGTAGTTGGTGTCGAGCAGATTAGCCCAGAGCCAGTTGAAGCGGTCATCTCGACAAGCAGCACATTGTGGGGTGCGGTCCCTAGGCACTTCCACCCAGGATCGAACAAAATTCATATCAGGCCTGGCAAGAGGCCATTCATTGTTTGTGTCCCCATTCCAATGACCCTAAAACAGCATCCCTTGCGGGGGCAGACGCATTGGTTGCTATGCTCATGCGGGGGCAGACACGTGAGCCTTTTCTGGAAGGCATATTGTGGCAGTTTGAGTGGGGGAGTGGCATGCTTCCTCACAAACATCAATTGCTGTTCATTTTGGTGAGGTGTTGGGCGGTGCGCCTACATCTTGGTTTCATGATGGATGAGCCATTGTTCCGTAGCTTTGTCTGAGGCACTACTAAGGCGGGGACAGTAGTCCGAAATTGGTCAGTGTCAACTGCTGGACAAGGAATATCACTGAAGTGGAAATTTTGTGCAGATTGGGTCCTCGGTTGAAGCCACAATATATTGGAATGATAGGAATGTGGGTACACTAGCCGTTGGAGCATGGTGACCCTACACCGGCAATGTATCAGGTGGACATGCTTAGTTCAAACAGGTGGATCATTCGCAACAGCGACAGCTCATCACAAGGCGAGTGCATGTTCAGCATCATCATGGGTAAAAGTTGCCACACTCACACACATTGTGGTCAGGTCTCCTTGAGGCAGCAGAATAGTGGGGCCCCCTCGGAGCGAAGAGGTAGCCCGAGTCGGCGAGGCGAAGTGTAGTTTCGAGGGCCAAGAGAAAATAATCCATGGCTAGGTTTGAGTAACCCAAACCGGCGAGGTGAAGTCTGCAGGCCAGCATGGTGAAAGGGTACCCAGGACACATCGCCAACATGAGGAGTAGACCTTTCAGTGTGTTCAGTAGCACCAGAAAAAAGCTACCAAGAAAACGGTCGAGCCTTGATGTGAATAAAAATTATTCATGAGAATACAAATTATCATATTTTTATCCTCAAATATTCAGTCTTTTATACTTAATTAGTACTTAATTGGACTCATTATTCTTGTATTTCAGTTCAGGGCATGAAAGAAGGCGTCAGGAGAAGAGCAAGACTAATTGGGTAATTTTACCCAGTTTCGGCACCGTGAGATGATTTGGGCATAACTCTCCCATCCGGACACATATTGAGAAGATTCAAGATGCATTGGAAAGATAAGGAAAAACTCTACAATGTTCATTTTTTGAGTTTTGATATAATCAGACTGCATCGAGGTCAAAATCAGGCCCGAAGTCTAACCAGATTCGTATAGAAGCCCAGTCCGCAGTTGAAGCCCAGTTCGCAGAGAAGCCTTGTAGCGGCCCAATTCATTAAAGAAGCCCAATACGAATGCAAGAATAAAGAGTCCTATCGGGTTTAATTTCTTAATGTAATTCTAGAAAGATAAAGGAGATTGAGATTACTAGATAAGAGATAAGGATAGGATTAGATTAGGACTTTCTATTTTTGAGGAAGAACTCCAAGAAGGTGTAGGAAACAACCCCTCCTCCTAAAGCTATATAAAGGGGGGCAGACTAGCTTTATAAATCACTCAATCAATCAATTACTGAAGTTCCCTCTGAAGTAATCAAGAAGATCATCAAGAAGCAGAGGAGCAACCAATCAGCAAATCAAGAAAGCTTCAAGAAGGAGGTGGCGGCAAGAAGAAGAGGAGATCTCAAGCTCCATGGGCGAATTCATGAGTTCTTTCTTTCCTCTTGTTTGCTTTATTTCCTTTATCATGAACTGATTTGTTTATAGCTAGGGCTATGGAAAGCCTAACCATGATAATGAATATATTTTTATCATTATGATTTATCCAAGATTGTGATTTCCATATAGTCTATGAATTATTTGCTTAATGCGATTAGGAGTGGCCATCTCTTAATTGATTAGGTTTATATGAATGAATCGGGAGATGAATTTATATAGTCGACCACATAATTCATGGTGTGAATTGAATGGTATATAAGGATATATAAATATGATTCATCTGAATAAATGAGTTTTTCTTGCACTTAATGCATTTCTATCATTGAGAATTCTAGTCGAGGGATCGAGGGGTTAATTCATAGAAATATGTTTAATATATCTTGGGAAAGAATATTAAATAAAATTGGGAAAAACTTCAGCTTATGGGAATGACAAATGATCTTGGTTAATTGCATCCATTGATATTCATTAGAATGGTTAGGTGGACCAATGGTCCTAGCGATTTCACTCAATCACTGCATATTCGGTTATTGATTGCCCTTGCTTTTATTTCCTTTTCCTATTTTTTATTTTCAGTAGTTCTCACTCTTAAATCTGAAATTCGATTGTCCAAATAATTAGGGAAGGCTGTAGTTCTAATACTTATTTTGTTAAATCCCCGTGGGAACGATATTTTTATACTACTTGATAACTAGTGCACTTGCTAGGGTTATAATTATAGCTATCAAGTTTTTGGCACCGTTGCCGGGGATTTAATCCTAAAATAATATTAGAACTTGTTGACCTTGGTTAATTTGGATTTTTATTTATTTTATTTTATTTTATTTGTTCAAATTCTTCCTGTGTTCAGATTTACTAGTGCATGACACGCACTAGAAGAGAAGAATTAGCAAGATGCAATCCTGAAATAAAGAGAACCCTTCGCTTATTGCCAAGAGCCAGTAAAGGTAAAGCGAGAGAGGAGGTTGAAATTGGCGAACCAGCAGTAGAAATTGAGGAAGAGATGGTAGAAGCAAATCGCACCTTTTTGGACTATGCCTGTCCAACAATTAATGGGGCTACTTCCAGCATTTGCAAGCCCACAATTCAAGCCAATAATTTTGAAATCAAGCCTACAATTATCCAAATGATTCAGATGAGTATTCAATTTAGTGGATTACCAAGTGATGATCCTAATGCACATATTGTTAAATTCCTAGAAATATGTGATACATTTAAACATAATGGAGTTAGCGATGATGCTATTAGGCTTAGACTATTTCCATTTTCATTGCGTGATAGAGCTAAAGATTGGCTTAACTCACTCCCTATAGGAAGCATCACCACTTGGAATGACTTGACCCAAAAATTCTTGGCTAAGTATTTTCCACCCTCTAAAACAGCAAAGTTAATTAATGATATCACTACTTTTGCTTAATTAGAGAGGGAATCCTTGTATGAAGCATGGAAACGATTCAAGGAGATGCTTAGGAAGTGTCTTCACCATGGGATACCAACTTGGCGTCAAATCCAAACCTTTTATAATGGTATTACCCCCTCTAATCGTTCCATTATTGATGCAGCTGCATGTGGCACAATCATGAGGAAAATGCCAGAGGAAGCTTATGATATAGTGGAAGAAATGGTGTCGAACAACTACAAATGGAATAATGACCGAACTGACCGAAGGGGAGTACACCATATCGATTCTTTTGCTGCTTTATCTGTGCAACTTGCTAGTCTGAATAAAAAATTAGATACTCTTAATGTTGCAGAAATAAATACATCATCTAGCAATCCATGTGATTTATGTGGCCAATTAGGACATATTAATCCTGGCTGTCCATTAGGTAATCCTTTTGCTTCACCTGAAATTATTCATGGTGGCAGGCCGAATTTCAATCCCTATTCGAACACATACAACCTAGGGTGGAGGAGTCATCCAAATTTTTCATGGAACAACATGGGGTTTCAACAATAGCCGCCCCCACAAGAAAAGAAGGGTAGTTTAGAAGAAATGATTTCTAAGTTCATTAATGTTACTGAAGCAAAATTCCAAGAACATGAAAAGAGATTCTTGAATCAAGAGGCGTCTATTAAGAACTTAGAAGTTCAAATGGGGCAGATCGTGAGCATGTTGTCAAAGAGAAGAGAGGGATGACTGCCTAGCAATACCGAGAAGAACCCAAGGGAGCAAGTGAATGCCATTGCTTTAAGAAGTGGAAAGACTATTGGCGAAAAACTTGGATCTTGTTGTTGCAAGAAGGGTAGTGAAAATACAGTAGCTGATCATTTATCAAGGCTTGATGAAAATTATGTTGAAAATATTAATAATTCAGCATTGCATGATGAATTCCCAGATGAGCAACTGTATGCGATTAGCAGAAACAAGGAACCTTGGTTTGCTGATTTGGCTAATTTCTTGGCAGGAAAGGTGGTGCCACTTCACTTGACATATTAGTAAAGAAAGAAAATTTTCTCTGATGTGAAGCATTATTTATGGGATGAACCTTACCTGTACAAAATCTGCGGGGACGGAATGATAAGGAGATGTATTCCAGAGGAAGAAGTGCGAAGTGTTATAAATTTCTGCCATGACAAAGAAGCAGGAGGTCACCATGGAGCATCAAAAACTGCTTAAAAAATTCTCCAAAGCATTTTTTATTGGCCATCACTCTTCAAGGACGTCTACGCATACGTAAGTGCTTGCGATCATTGTCAAAGGACAGGTAACATCTCCCGACGAAATGAGATGCCCTTGAACAATATTCTTGTTTGCGAAATATTTGACGTGTGGGGCATCAATTTCATGGGGCCCTTTCCAAAATCTATTAATAATTCATACATACATGTGGCTGTGGATTATGTGAGAAAATGGGTGGAAGCATGTGCATATCCCACTAATGATGCTCGGGTTGTCGTTAAATTTATAAAAAAAATCATATTCACTCATTTTGGAACACCTCGAGCTATCATAAGTGATGGGGGAAAGCATTTCTGTAATAAACAATTCAAACAATTGTTAAACAAGTATGGTGTTACACATAGAATTGCAACCCCCTACCACCCCCAGACTAGCGGCCAAGTAGAAGTCTCTAATAGAGAATTAAAATAGATTTTAGAAAAGACGGTTACCACATCTAGGAGAGATTGGTCCTTAAAACTAGATGATGCACTTTGGGCTTACCGTACTGCATTCAAAACCCCAATTGGTATGTCCCCTTATTAATTAGTCTTTGGAAAGGCGTGCCATCTACCCGTTGAGTTGGAACATAAAGCTTACTAGGCTACCAAATTTTTGAATTTCAATTTGAGTAATGCAGGTGATAAAAGAAAGCTTCAGCTCAACGAAATAGAAGAATGGAGGAATCAAGATTTTGAGAATGCCCAGACATACAAAGAAAAAGCCAAAGCAAGGCATGACTCCCGTATTGCAAGGAAGAATTTTAAGGAAGGAGACAAAGTTCTGCTCTTTAATTCTCGTCTCAAGCTATTTCCTGGGAAGTTGAAAACTAGGTGGAGTGGACCCTTTGTAGTGGCTAAGGTATTCCCTCATGGATCGATTGAACTGCATAATGGTAAGGGAAACACATTCAAGGTAAATGGGCAGCATTTAAAGCATTATATTGAAGGAGAGCAACCCATCCACCATGGGTCCATTCTCTCCTTGAAACAGCCATGAAAGAAAGGAGAAAGTCAAGCTCACAACTTAAAAGGAGTGCTTGTGGGAGGCAACCCATTGAGTTTAGTTTTTTTATTCAGTTATTTTTATTGTTTTTAGCTACCTATGATTGTGTTTTTCTCTTAGGAACTTAATCGTGTGTAGTAGCTGATTTCACATCTGAAGGACCTCAGCAAGACGTTCAGGGAAGTTCCCTTAAATCTTTCTATCTTACGTAAAGTCATATACATTGAGGACAATGTATACCTTAAGTGTGGGGGGATTAAGGGAAATTGATAATTTCTGGATTAACTCTAGCATGCTTCGATCATCACTCTTTAACCTTTCTTTTTGAAACTTTTGCTCCCTAGAAACTTGTTTTTGAATAATTTCAAACTATCATGAATTATGTGCTTAGGTGGAATAGACAAGAAAGGATGCAAGCAAGACTAGCTGAAATTCTTGGCTATGGAAGGTGCCTCATTATTTTGACTGAGAGGTTGAGTGTAAGACCATTGAGGACAATACCTGATGGGCTAATCTTGCATCTGCCCACAGTCCCTGGGTGTTACAAGGTGGCTTGGCCCAGGGACCACTTAGGGTAAGTGTTGGGCCCATAGAGCCCATTTGATGGGTTTCAGGGGGTGCACTGTCCATACCAGTGTATTCGGCCAGGCCTTGTAACAAAGGCTGGGCCGAACCCATGTGGCTGATGTGTAGATCAATGTTTGGGTCCCACGCCATACAAGGAAGCCCAACTGGGCAGCAGTTTGGAAGGCTTAATGAGCACACAACCTTAATGGGCGTGAAGCCCGTTTCGAACTGGGCTGATTTGATCAGTTTAAATGAGGAGCAAATTTGGGATTAAATCAGTTAATAGGATTGGGCCTTGACCCTATCCACTCAGAGAGTCCAAGATCTAAATAAGATTTAGATCTAGGAGCCTCATAATAGGATTAGGAGAGGACTGATGTAATCTACAGAGAAGATAAGGGTTTATCCTTATCACCTAAAGAGATGTCTGATCCAAATGTGATTTGGATCAGCAACTCCTAATTGGATTAGGAGCTGATCCTTTAGGGTTACAAGAAAAGAAGGGGGTGGCAGCCTTTAGACAACAACAATGGAAAACACATCACCAAGTTCTCTAGTCTTTAGAGCTGAAATCACAGAAGAAAGATTTCTGCAATCTCTACGAAATTCTTTCTTGCCGCCTCCTTCTTGCCGCCGCCAGACCTCTAGTTCGATCTCCAACTTTGTGGGAGAAATCAAGATTCGATCTTGATAGCAGCCCTTTGTGAAAGGACTGATTGGAAGCAGTGCTCACATGCCATCCAACTATTCTTACGAAGGATCAGGTTCTTGGAGAACGCTGCTGATTCTGCTCCATCCTGCACTACACCATCTTCAGTGGGAGTAGTCTTTGGATCCTTCCTTGGGCGTGAACACCTCCATTGAGAGATAATATTTCTCTGTATCAGGTATACCTCTCTCCTACTCTTTTTGGTTCAGATCTGGTTCAGTTTATGATTCAAGATTGATCCTTGAAAATATGATTTTCTAAATAGGGAATGCGATTCCGAGTTGAAAGGGAGAGAAAAATTTTTGAAATTCGCTCACCTTATTCCGCAAGATTTGGGTGTCCATACGATGCATCTCTCATCCCTTTAGTGGTATCAAAGCCATGGTTCAAATCTTGAACCAATTTGTTTCAGATCTGAACCTGCGCAAATGGGTTCTACCCAATTTGCATAGATAAAGTTTTTTTTTGGGAAATTGTCCCAAAATTTATGGGCGAATAATCTAAAATTATTTTTACATAAATTTGATTATTGTTTAGAATTGTTCATTATGATTTTCTTGATTTATGGGCTGTTCGTACAAGAGGAGATCGAATTCTTGATTTGCGTAGGGAACCTGCGATTTTGCAGTTTATGGATAATTTGGTCTATAAAATAATTTTTTTATTATTTTTAGACTAAATGTATAGGTATTCGATCTGATGTAATTATTAATAGAAATTAGGATTTCTATTTATTTTATTTTGGATCGAAGATGGTGGCGCAGAGAAGGAGATTTCGCAGAGAAGGAGATTTTGCAGATGGGAGAGTTGTAGTCTGCGATTTGCAGTTTATGAAACTGCGAACTGTGATCTAACCTCTGTTTTGCAGGATGGATTATGCGAACAACCCTGGTTGACTGATTATTGTTTTTCTTTTATCAGCATTTAATTTCAGATTATTTTCTTGAATTAAAGATTTAATTAAAGATCAAACCCTAGACCCATTCGAACCAAGATTGGTTCAAATAGTTTGGACCGAATCTAGGGTTCGATCATGGCTGAATGTCAGCCCTAATTTTCCCACTAATGGGCATGAGGCTTGATAATTAATTAAATATTTAATTCAGCCCAACCTGTAAAGGCCCAGTTTTAAGTTGTTAAAACTGCTAAAAGCCCATTCTACGGATAAAGCTATATGGGCCGAACCCATCAACCCTGATTCGGCCCATATACCAAGATAATATTAATGGTTAATATTATGGATTTAAAAATGGGCTTCAGATGGGCTTTACAGATAATTAATTGATTGGATCAATTTATCCTTGCATGTGATGTATGGATGTGTGATGTGCTACGTACATGGGCTATAAGTGCTTGGCCCATGCTCAATCGATAGTGGCTCTTGCGCACACCATGGCTGAATGCACATCATTGCCATGGTGTCCCTTTTGGTCATTGGATGACCTCCCTCAGTGGTGGGCCCCACACCTCATGGAGAGGTTACGTGCGGGACCCTAGCCGATTTGGGCCCACCAAAATCTAGCTTTATGAAAGTCAGTGGGAGCCACTTTGGTTTGACCTAGATCAAACTAGGGTGTAATTTACTGTTCCCTCTAGCTAATATGAGTGCATGTGATAGGGAGATTCATGTGATGAACTCTCTAAAGGCCTTCCATCATTAGCATGAGGATGGGTCCTTCAGTAATGAGGAAACGCACCAGAAAATGGGCTATCCATTTGCTGTTGGGCTTGTCTGAATGTTTCATAAGATGATAGGGGCGTCATAGACTGATGTGGAAGGGTTTTCACCAGAAAATGGGAACTCTCTAATGGTACCTTGGCATTCACGAATATGATGGGTAAGCACTCACTGGACAGAAAGGTTTACCTGAAAACGGCTCTAAACCTTGTCTGGCAGAGGCCAAAGGGAAAACTCATATGATGAGTGGATATGATCCTTCACAGAAAGGTGGTGGGGTTATGCAGCTGAAACAGTTGGCTCCATGCACCCTATGTGATTTCCCACATTTCCAGAGACAATTCGTAGTCTTCGTCACTGAGAAAGGAGGGAAATCTCAGAGATGAATAAATGGGAATGGAACGTAGATTAAAATCCATATCTATGTAATGAACATGAATCAAATTAGGTTGTGGACTGATGTTTGCTCTTTTATTAGAAAATGGCAAACAGATAATTTGCAAAGCTGCTTGATGACAACAAGCTGAAGGGCCCAAACTATGCCGACTGGTACATGAACCTTATGTTGGTCTTAACCTCTGAAAAGTTGGATAAGGTAGCCAAGAATCCTGCCCCGGATCGTTCGGGAGATAGGGCTTCTGAGGCCCAGAGAAGAGAATACCAAGAATGGGTGGAGAAAAACTCCCTTGCCCACTGCTATATCATTGCCTCCTTGGACAACCCACTTCAGAGGCAGTTCGATCAGATCGAACTTGCCAAGGACATATAGGACAGTCTCAAGACAATGTACGAAGAGCAGAATCGTTCTACTCAGCAGAAGGTCTTGAAACAGTTCATGACCACGCAGATGTCCAAGGGCCAACAAGTTCATGACCATTGTCTTCGGATGATGGGTTATATCAACGAACTGGAGGCTCTTGTATCCAGACTAGATTTGGTAACACGGATCGATGCTATTCTCAACTCCTTGCCTCCATCATTTAATCCATTCGTCATGAATTACAACATGAACAAACTAAACGTCAGCTTGCAGGAACTCAGTAATATGTTGTAGAGGGTCGAAGAATTGATTAAAAAGGATGAGCCCATTGCCATGCTTGTTGAAACTGGCAAATCGGGCAAGAAAAGGAAGGCAAAGAGAAAGCCCCAGAAGAAGGCTACCAAACCTAAGAAACAGAAGAAAGACAAAGCATCGGATGCCTGTCACTTCTGCAAGAAGACTGGCCACTGGAAAAGGAACTGTCTTGCCTACCTGGAATCCAAGAAAGGTAATTTCGAATCTTGTGTTATAGAAACCAATCTATTGGTAGCTTCTGCATCCTGGTGTATTGACTCCGGGGCTTCAACTCATGTGTGTAACTCACTGTAGGGGTTCAAGGTAAGCAGAAGGCTGAGTGAAGGAGAAGTCACACTCTACTTCGGGACTACTGCAACTGTTGCAGCCGCGACCATAGGAACCGTGGAGTTAAGTTTTAGAGGAGTTATTGTACTGAAAGATTGTCTTTATGTACAAAATTTAAGATGAAATTTGATTTCTGTCTCAAAACTGTGTGCAGATGGTTATTCTATCTTTTTTAGTAATACGATTACTATTAAAAGAAATAACAGATTCATCACATACGGGGAACTGGAGAATGGTCTCTATGTTCTACATCCTTCTCTAGAAACTAACATAACCGAAACTTTTCAAAGGATTCAGACTTGTGTCTCATTAGGTACACGTAACCATATCGTGAAAAATCATCTGTAAAGGTGATGAAATACACGTGTTGATTCCGTGTCCTAACACTCAGGGGACCACATACATCAGTATGTATTAGGCCAAGTGTGCCTGCAGATCTTTCAAGCTTACTGCCAAATGGCAAGGCTCACAAGTGGGAAGATTTTCTACGGTTAGAAAATCCAAAGGACCATCCTTTACCAGCCTTGTGATTAGATCAACACCGATATGACCAAGTCGGTAATGCCAGAGGCACGTGGGATTTACTGTATCACGAGTCCTTTTCTTGGGATTTTCGACCGACGTAGTTTTAGTTAAGTTAGTTTCCAAAGAAGGATGTAGAACATAGAGACCGTTCTCCAGTTCCTCGCATGCGATGAATTTGTTATTCCGTTTAACAGTAATCATATTACTAAAACAAACAGTATATCCATCAGCACACAGTTTAGAAACAAAAATTAAATTTCTTCTCAAGTTCTATACATAAAGACAATCTTTAAGTACACGCACTCCTTCTCTAAAGACTAATTCTACGGTTCCTATTGCCGCAACTACAACACTTGCAGTCGTTCCCAAGAATAGTGTCACTTCGCCTTCACTCAATCTTCTGCTAACTTTGAACCTCTGCAATGAGTTACACGCATGAGTTGAAGCCCCAGAGTCAACACACTAGGACATAGAAGTAACTAACATGTTAGTTTCTAAGACACAAGTTTCGACGTTACCTTTCTTAGATTCCAGGTAGGCAGGACAGTTCCTCTTCCAGTGGCCGGTCTGCTTGCAGAAGTGACATACATCAGATGCCTTGTTCTTCTTCTGCTTCTTGGGCTTGGCAGCTTTCTTCTGGGGCTTCTTTGCCTTTCTCTTTTTCTTGCCCAATTTGTTAGCTTCAGCAAGCATAACCACAGGCTCATCCTTCTTGAGTAGATCCTCGGCCCTCTGCAACATATTGCTGAGTTCCTAGACGCTGACATTCAGCTTGTTCATGTTGTAGTTCATTGTGAACGCATTGAAGGAAGAGGGCAAAGAATTCAGGATGGCATCCACTTGCGTGCCAAGATCTAGCCCGGATCCAAGGGCTTCGAGTTCGTTAATGTAGCCCATCATCCGAAGACAATGGTCATGAACTTTCTGCCCTTTGGACATCTGTGCGGTCATGAACAGTTTCAGGACCTTCTGTTGAGTAGAACGGTTCTACTCTTCATACATTGTCTTTAGACTATCCAATATGTCATTGGCTAGTTCGATCTGATCGAACTACCTCTGTATTGAGTTGTCCAGTGAGGGAATGACAAAGCAGCGGGCTAGGGAGTTCTTATCCTCCCAATCTTGGTAGTCCCTCCTACGGGCCTCAGAAGCCCTATCACCCAAACGCTCCAGGGCTGGATTTTTCACCACCTTATCTAACTTTTCGGAAGTTAGGACTAGCATAAGATTTTTGTACCAGTCGGCATAGTTTGGGCCCTTAAGCTTGTTATCGTCTAAGAGCTTTGCGAATTGACTGTTTGCCATTTTCTGATAAAACAGCAAAGACGTTAGTCCACAACCTTAGTTTGATTCATGTTACCTACATAGATATGGTTTTTAATCTATGTTCCATTTCCATTTGTTCATCTCTGAGATTTCCCTCCTTTCTCAGTGACGGAGACGATGAAATGTCTCTGGAAATGTGGGAAATCACATAGGGTGCGTGAAGCCAACTGTTTCAGCTGCATAACCCCACCACCTTTCTGTGACGGATCACATCCACTCATCAAATGAGTTTCCCTTTGGCCTCTGTCAGACAAGGTTCTGAGCCATTTTCATGTAAACCTTTCTGTCCAGTGAGTGCTCACCCATCATATTCAGGTTACACCAAGGTACCATGAGAGAGTTCCCATTTTCTGGTGAAGCCCCTCCCACATCGGTCTATGACGCCGCTATCATCTTATGAAACACTCTGACAAATCCAACAGTAAATGGATAGCCCAATTTTATGGTGCGTTTCGTCATTGCTGAAGGACACATCATTGTGCTAATGACGGAAGGCCTTTAGAGAGTGCATCATATGGATCTCCCTATCACATGCACTCATATTTGTTGGAGGGAACAAAATTATGCCCTAGTTCTAATTTTCGGTCAAACTAGAGTGGCTCCCACTGACTTTCATAAAGTCAGATTTCTGGTGGGCCTTAATCGGCTAGGGTTTCCGTACGCATCCCTTTTCAGGGTTCTGGGGCCCACCAAGTAAGGAGGGGTCATCCAATGACCTTAAGGGACACCATGGCAATGATGTGCATTCAGCCATGGTGTGCGCAAGAGCCACTAACGAGTCATCATGGGCCAAGTGCTTATGGCCCATGGTCTTAACACATCAAACATCCAAACATCACATGTAAAGGAAGAATTGATCCAATCAATTAACTGCTGTAAAGCCCATTGAATAGCCCATTTAAAATCCATAACATTAACAATTAATGTCGACTAGGTATATGGGCTGAATCGCAGTTAGCAATTCGGCCCATACAGCATTTCTCACAAGAGTGGGCTTTTGCAGTTTTAACCTTTTAAAACTGGGCTTTACAGGTGGGCCAAATTAATCCCTGTAATTGAACATCAGATTTGGAACAGCAAGTGTGAGAAAAATTGGACTGAAAACAGTCCCCTTCGAACCCTAGATTCGGTCCAAACAATCCCCTTTTGCTAACTTTAATCCCAGATCCGCCCCATAGATGGGTGTTCATATCAGCCCAGCTCGAAATGGGCTTTTGGCCCATTAAGTGTTCAGTGCTTAACTAGTTTTCAATCTGTTGCCCAGTTGGGCTTCTTTGTATGGCGTGGGACCCAAGCATTGATCTACACACCAGCCACATGGTTTCGGCCCAGCCTTAATTACAAGGCCTAGCTGAATTCACTGAAAAACTCAGTGAACCCCTAAGCCCATCACATGGACCCTATGGGCCCAACACTTACATTAAGTAGTCCCTGGGCCAAGCCATCTTATAAAAACCCAGGGACTGTGGGCAGGTGCAAGATTAGCCCATCAGGTACTATCCTAAATGGTCTTACACTTAACTTCTCAGCCCTTAATGATCAAGCACTGCCCGACAAGAGAGGACCTCTCCCTCGGCTGCAAGGAATAGTGCCACACTCTCTACTCACATGGATCCCGAGAATTAAAACCATTTGCAAACATTTCAAAACCGTATGTATATATATATATATCATATATAAATTTTGCAAAACAAAATTCCAACGATTGAAATCAACCGCCGGAAGTTTGGTTTCCATCAGAGAGTGCATTCCCGATCATTACCTTTGTTCGACAAAGGGGCTGATCCTGTCACTATGATCACCCACTCAGACGAATTCTCAGACTGCTCCAACATGCCCAAGTTTTGACCCCCGCTAAGGATCTCACTGATTGGCATATCAAAGACAACCCGATCTGACACCTAGTGAAGTGTCATAATCAAGTCTAGGGGTCAGGTGTAACTTTCCAGTTTTGCCCATCTGTCTCCAAGGTCCAGTGCAATATTGAAAATCTGGTCCGGTTTAAGGATTCGAGTAATCCCATACTACATGTGCCTTGGGTCTTACCCTAGTGGCCGAGACAGGCCATCCCAACACTTGGTGGCACCCCAGTATCAGCCTTGGCAGGATAAATCTCCCCAGACTTATCCAATGGCTATGAACATTTAAAACTAACACGAGTCTCAATAAGTGTCCAGTTTTAGGGTCTTACACAGAATTATACCAAACAACATGAATCAAACATGCACTTTATTTATTTACACTAAATATCAAAAGTACATCAAATCGGATTGAAGCTAAGGGCATACAAAACTGTCTAACAACGAGTTGGGAGTAGTTCCGTCCAGCACATCACCCATCCCGTTGTTGTGTGACAACAATGGAGCCATTGCTCAGGCTAAGGAGCCACGAGCCCACTCGAAGTCGAAGCACATCGAGAAGAAGTACCACGTACTGTAGGATATTGTTGGTAGAAGGGACGTCCTGATTCAGAAGGTAGCGTCAGCGGAAAATGTAGCAGACCCATTGACGAAGCCACTATCACAGAAAGTGTTTGAGAAACCCGTGGAAAGCATGGGACTCCGGCTTGTACTTGATTGGACCTAAGTGCAAGTGGGAGCTGTTAGACAATTTTGTATGCCCTTAGCCTCAATTAGAATGATGTACATTATGAGTTTATTGTAAATGAATATAAGTACATATTTGATTCATGTTCCCTTGGTATGTTTCTGTGTAATACCCTTAAACTGGACACTTAATGAGACTCGTATTAGTTTAGAATGTTCACAGTTGGTGGATCGGTCTGGGGAGACCTATCCTGATAAGGCTGACACTGTTGTGCCACCAAGTCGGTTGGGGTGGCCTGTCTCAGCTGCTAGGGTGAGACCCTAGGCACATACAGTGTAGGATTAATTGAATCTTTGAACCGGACCAGATTTCCAGTATTGCCCTAGACCTTGGAGATTAATGGGCAAAACTGGAAAGTTACACCCGACACATAGACTCAATTATGATACTACACTGGGTGTCGGATTGGGCTGTCTTTGATGTACCAATCAGTGAGATCCTTAGCGGGGGTCAAAACCTGGGTATGTTGGGACAGTCTAAGAATTCATCTAAATGGGTGATCATAGTGACAGGATCAGCCCCTTTGTCGGACAAAGGTAATGATCGGGGATGCACTCTCTCTGATGGAAACCTAGACTGCCGGCAGCCGATTTCAATCGTTGAGATTTGTTTTGCAAAATATATTTTATATGAGATATAAAAGTATATATATGTTATGGTTTCTAAAATATTTGCAAAAGGTTTTAATTCCCAGGATCCATATGAGTAGAGAGTGCAACACTGTTCCTTGCAGCCGAGGGAGAGGTCCTCTCTTGTTGAGCAGTGTTTGATCATTATGGGCTGAGAGGTTGAGTGTAAGACCATTGAGGGCAATACCTGATGGGCTAATCTTGCATCTGCCCACAGTCCCTGGGTGTTACAAGGTGGCTTGGCCCAGGGACCACTTAGGGTAAGTGTTGGGCCCATAGAGCCCATTTGATGGGTTTCAGGGGGTGCACTGTCCATACCAGTGTATTCGGCCAGGCCTTGTAACAAAGGCTGGGCCGAACCCATGTGGCTGATGTGTAGATCAATGTTTGGGTCCCATGCCATACAAGGAAGCCCAACTGGGCAGCAGTTTGGAAGGCTTAGTGAGCACACAACCTTAATGGGCCTGAAGCCCATTTCGAACTGGGCTAATTTGATCAGTTTAAATGAGGGGCGAATCTGGGATTAAATCAGTTAATAGGATTGGGCCTTGACCCTATCCACTAAGAGAGTCCTAGATCTAAATCTTATTTAGATCTAGGAGCCTCCTAATAGGATTAGGAGAGGACTGATCTAATCCACAGATAAGATAAGTGTTTATCCTTATCACCTAAAGAGATGTCTGATCCAAATGTGATTTGGATCAGCAACTCCTAATTGGATTAGGATATGATCCTTTAGGGTTACAAGAAAAGAAGGGGGTGGCAGCCTTTAGACAACAACAATATAAAACACATCACCAAGTTCTCTTGTCTTTAGAGCAAAAATCACAGAAGAAAGATTTCTGCAATCTCTGCGAAATTCTTTCTTGCCACCTCCTTCTTGCCGCCGCCAGACCTCTAGTTCGATCTCCAACTTTGTTGGAGAAATCAAGATTCGATCTTGATAGCAGCCCTTTGTGAAAGGACTGATTGGAAGCAGTGCTCACCTGCCTTCCAACTATTCTTACGAAGGATCAGGTTCTTGGAGAATACTGCTGATTCTGCTCCATCCTGCACTGCGCCATTTTCAGTGGGAGTAGTCTTTGGATTCTTCCTTGGGCGTGAGCACCTCCATTGAGAGAAAATATTTCTCTGTATCAGGTATACCTCTCTCCTACTCTTTTTGGTTCAGATCTGGTTCAGTTTATGGTTCAAGATTGATCCTTGAAAATATGATTTTCTAAATAGGGAATGCGATTCCCAATTGAAAGGGAGAGAAAATTTTTTGAAATTTGCCCACCTTATTCCGCAAGATTTGGGCATCCATACGATGGATCTCTCATCCCTTCAATATATATATATACTCCATTGAGAGATAATATTTCTCTGTATCAGGTATACCTCTCTCCTACTCTTTTTGGTTCAGATCTGGTTCAGTTTATGGTTCAAGATTGATCCTTGAAAATATGATTTTTTAAATAGGGAATGCGATTCCCAATTGAAAGGGAGAGAAAATTTTTTGAAATTTTCCCACCTTATTTCGCAAGATTTGGGCGTCCATACGATGGATCTCTCATCCCTTCAATATATATATATATATATATATATATATATATATATATAGTAACTAGTGTGAGGTGGAGCGTAAAATGCGCGTAGGATCTCGTCACGGGTCGGTCCACGGGGAGAAAGCCCTGCTTTCCCTTGCGCCTTCCCTTGCGTGCAGAACCTATTGTGGAAAACCGAATGGGTGATTTGTCCAAGAGACCACTTGAACTCTCCTAATGGGTGATTTGTCCAAGAGACCGCTCGAACTCTCCTTATTCTTCTCTTGACTGGAAAATTGAATACCTTTATTTCAACTCATAGCTCCTTAAATAGAAGATTACAAAAGGGGGTTCCTTGTTGGATTCGACTATGCTAGGGTAATCCAACTTAAACTCAAACTCCTAATTACCTACTCCTAAAGGTAACACAACTCTTACTTAAGATAAGATAAGATAAGGATAAGGATAAGGGATGAGGAATGGTGTAGCTTGCGGCGAGTTGGCGGGCAGAGCTGATGTGGTAAGATAAGTGTGGACCCACCTTGATGAGCTGTCATGTGGGCCTCACCCTACTGCTGCTGCCGGGCGGTGCGCGCATCTCGTGGTGCTGCTGCCGTGCGGTGCGTGCTGCTGCCGTGAGGTGCGTGCTGCTGCCGTGCGGTGCGTGCTGCTGCCGTGCGGTGCATGCTGCGCGCTGTCGGGCGGTGCATGCTGTGCGCTGCCAAGCGGTGCATGCTGCGCGTTGCCGAGCGGTGCATGCTGTGTGCTGCTTGGCGGTGTGTGCTGGGTGCTATCGGGCGGTGTGGCGCTGCCGGGCGGTGTGTGCTGCGTGCTGCCAGGCGGTGCGTGCTGCGCGCTGTCGGGTGACGTGTGCTGTTGTGCGGCACTGCCGGGCGGTGCTTGCTACTGTGCGGCGCTGCCGGGTGGTGCTTGCTACTGTGCAGCCTGCTGTGCGTGTTGCTGCCTATGACTGCGCCGCAGTGCACTGCCGGTCGGTGTGTCCATAACATCACACCCCTCCTAGACAACGAGCTTGTCTTCAAGCTCAAATTCCGGATACGTGGTTTGGAACTCTGCCAGTGGATCAAACGGCTGCACACTATCTCTCAGTCCACCAAGAGCATGAACAACAGGGACTGCCCCGTAGCTTAGTGCATAAAGCTGGTTCAGTCCACATGGCTCAAATCTAGAAGTTATGTGTAGGATGTCTGCACCAGCAGTTATTCGATGAGCCATTTTCACAGAGAAGCCAACCCAACCCCTGACTTTGTCATGGTGTTGACTCTCAAAATGTCTGAGAAGCTGTTTCAGGTCAGGTCTCCTAGTGCCCAACATGACTAGTTGCACATCCTGGTCCCCCATCGAAGGAATGGACTCAACAATGAGATCAACACCTTTCTGATGGTCAAGCCTGCCAATGAACCCAATCAGAGGAACATTCTCCCGAAGAGGAAGACCAAGCTCCCTTTGTAGAGCTGCTTTGCATTGAGGCTTGCCAGTCTGAAGAGTCTCCATAGAGTAATTGGTGTAGCCATCCGATGCCAGGTAAACATCTAACTGTGGGTTCCCTTCGTTTGCATCAATCCCATTCACGATGCCCTTTAGCTTCCAATCACACTCATTTATTATTTGATGCAGACCCCAGCCACCTTCTTTAGTTTTCAGCTCCCAGGCGTAACCATGGCTTACGATGACTACACGATCTACTGCTCTCAGGCCAGCTGCAAGGACATTGAAGTGTTCCCCACCTCCTGGGTCATGTAGTTTGAAGTAGTTTTGTGGAAGATCCACATAACGAAAATCGCGTACTGGACCACGACCCCGGTGTGCTATGTTGTGGATCACAGGAACGCACCGGGTATACTTACAGAAGAGAACCTCAAGAGCAGCCTTACAGAAGAGAACCATGCATTTTAAAATATCCCCTCGGCCTCCCCCATATACATTTTTCTCAATATTGTGGAACATAGGGCTGTCCATGAACACAAAATCCATGTCGTCAATATAAGCTTGAAAGAAAGTTACCTCCATATCCGACCCATCCACCTTATATCTCTTGCGCACTCCTGTTTCTTGGGCATAGTTACCATCCTCGTGCGTTGATTACGAAAGAATTGCTCGCAGCGGTACAACCCTCCCAGTGGGTCGCCGCTGCCGCTCTATGAGGGAAACTCCAAACAGCTATACTTGGGAATAACTGCGGGTGTCGGGGCAGCGATCCGCTATTCGCTGGATGCCTCTGCCCAGTCCAGATGACAACTATTTGTGTTGGCGATTTCCTCAGAACTTTTTTCTTTGTTGGAGAGGCATGCTTCCAACAGGCGTCGCAGCTACCGGACATCTTCCTTGACTTCACGAACCTCCATGCTGGTTTCTGCTAGCCTATGTTCCAGTTTGTGGACCTTGGATGATAGCTGCTCCATATCGCCCATGATGTTGGCTCTGATACCAGAATGTTATGGGCCCGCATGTAGGATCTTGTCACGGGTCGGTCCACAGGGAGAAAGCCCCGCTTTCCCTTGCGCCTTCCCTTGCATGCATAACCTATTGTGGAAAACCGAATGGGTGATTTGTCCAAGAGACCACCCGAACTCTCCTTACTCTTCTCTTGATTGGAAAACTGAATACCTTTATTTCATCTCATAGCTCCTTAAATAGGATATTACAAAAGGGGGTTCCTTGTTGGATTCGGCTAGGCTAGGGTAATCCAACTTAAACTCAAACTCCTAATTACCTACTCCTAAAGGTAACACAACTCTTACTTAAGATAAGATAAGATAAGGATAAGGATAAGGGATGAGGAATGGTGTAGTTGGCGGCGAGTTGGCGGGCAAAGCTAATGTGGTAAGATAAGTGTGGACCCACCTTGATGAGCTGTCATGTGGGCCCCGCCCTACTACTGCTGCCAGGCGGTGCACACGTCTCGCAGTGCTGCTGTCGTGCGGTGCGTGCTGCTACCGTGCAATGCGTGCTGCTGCCGTGAGGTGCGTGCTACTGCCGTGCAGTGCGTGCTGCGCGCTGCCGGGCGGTGCATGCTGCGCGCTGCCGGGCGGTGCGTGCTGTGTGTTGCCAGGCGGTGCATGCTGCGCGCTGTCTGGCGGTGTGGTGCTGCCGGGCGGTGCGTGCTGTGTGCTGCCGGGCGGTGTGTGCTGCATGCTGCCAGGCGGTGCGTGCTGCGCGCTGTCGGGCGGCGCATGCTGCTGTGCGACGCTGTCGGGCGGTGCTTACTGCTGTGCGGCCTGCTGTGCGTGCTGCTGCCTATGACTGTGCCGCAGTGCGCTGCCAGTTGGTGTGTCCATAACAAAAACTATATAAAGGGTTGGCGTACCAGCACCTAGCATCTATCAATTACTGAAGCTCTCTCTGAAGCAATCAAGAAGACCATCAAGAAAGCTTCAAGAAGGAGGTGGCAGCAAGAAGAAGAGAAGATCTCAGCTCCAAGGGCGACATCATGAGTTCTTTCTTTCCTCTTGTTTGTTTTATTTCCTCTATCATGAATTAATTTATTTGTAGCTAGGGCTGTGGAAAGCCTAACCATGACAATGAATTTATTTTTTATAATGATTTATCCAAGATTGTGATTTCCATATAGTCTATGAGTTATTATGCTTAATGCGATTAGGAGTTTGGCCACCCCTTAATTGATTGGGTTTATGTGAATGAATCGGGAGAGGAATTCATATAATGGACTGAATAATTCATGGTGTGAATTGAATGGTATATAGGGATATATATACATGATTCATCTGAATGTATAAGTTTTTCTTTGAACTTAATGCATTTCTATCTTGAGAACTCTAGTCAAGAGATCAAAGGGTTACTTGATAGAAATAGATTTGATATATCTTGGGAAAGAATATTAAATAAATTTGGAAAAACTTCAGCTTATGGAAATGATAAATTATCTTGGTTAATCTCATCCATTAATATTCATTGGAATGGTTAGGCGGACCAATGGTCCTAATGATTTCAGTTAATCGTTGCATATTCAGTTATTGATTACCCTTGCTTTTATTTTCTTTTTCTATTTTTAATTTTCAGTAGTTCTTATTTTTGGATCTGAATTTCGGTTGTCCAAATAATTAAGGAAGGCTGTAATTCTAATACTTATTTTGTTAAATCCTTGTGTGAATGATATCTTTATACTACTTGATAACTAGTGCACTTGCTAGGGTTATAATTTTAGCTATCAAGCCTTGAGGTAAGATGATACATGGGGCGGACCTCCGCAAGCACCACACATAATTTCTTCGAGGGCCCTTCTTTCACAGTTCAACAGCATAGCCATTGCGCGGGTTGAGTAACCTCAACACATGGGGTGAAGTCCAGGCAGGCCGGCATGGTGAAATGGTTTTGTCCCCATAAATGGACACCAACATAGGCAAGACCCGGGCTAGCCAGACGAGACCTGGAACTGGCAAGGAAGTGGATGGTGCGGGACACAAACGCCTGTTCACGAGAAGACCATTGTCGATGTCGACAATGGATTGAGTGGGGGAGCCTGTTACGGTCTGACATAGGCTTAGCCTTGCCTACACTTAGCAGGCTTACGTTAAGGGACATCACCGTCATTTTTGCCTATAAGATTTTCGGGAGAATTGATGTTATCTTCAGGCAGACCACCAAAAGCTTAACGTACTCTTTGAGGAGGGGTGGTCAACCTCCATGGGTGCCTGACCTTGGCACTCCTAGACCATTATCCCTTGCGGGGCGGCCTTGGTTAACGGCTAGCATGGCTACCAGGGTTCCTCATGGGCAACACATGCTCATGGGAACAGTGCATGGACCGGCACTGCATTGTCGACACTCAAGGGAGGCTTGGCATGCGGGCCTGGCTCAAGCATGACCCTTCACCTTGCCAGCCCCTTTCCCAAGCTGATTGAGCTATCCCGTTGCCCCTAGCGCACGTGTGTGTTTCGGCCCAGCGGTTGCCTATCATCATGGCACACAGGTGCCCATCATCATCGGCATACAGGAGACCCATCACATCGGTGCCAAGTCATGTATTCGGCGCACAGTCACCTTGCATTATGGTCATCCCCCTTTAGCATGTAAGCGGCGCCTCTCGTGGACCGGTCTGAGCCATCCGAGTGCCCCGACCATGCGACTTGAGGTCATATGATCCAGTGCTACTGACCTTGGTGGAGCCATCTCATCAAGCAACTCCTAGCCTCTAAGCACACAAAGGCTTGTCCTGGCCTTCGTTGGCCTGAACGCCGCACGGGTTTCTTCCGCTGTAGAACTACCCCATGACAACATGTCATGATGTTATTTGGAGAACCAAATTACCCCTCATCACCTCCTATAAATCCAATGAGTTTCAACCAAAAGCCTTACTTTGCCTACCATCAAGGACCAGGACATGACATCAATGAATGCTGGAAATTGAAATATGTTATCCAACACCTTATTGATGATGGCCAATACAACCTTGAGCTCAAGCTTATGGCCAATTTTCATTCATCCAAATCATCCAAAAATCCTTTCCAAATCATCCAAAAGTTTTCCCTAAATCCAAAGTTATCCGAAAAGTATTTCATCTTGTTGTTGCCTAGAATGGGCTGAGGGCAACACTATCAATTTTCTTTTGAGCTGAGCAGTGGCTGAGTGGTCCGAGGGCTTGTAGGCTGGTCTTGTGAGGAGCAAAGGAGAGAGAACGCCAGAGACCTTGGGTTGATACCCGAGGCGGAAACTCCAATGGTCAAGTTAGTGTGGGTGTAACACAAGGAGGATGAGGCCTGAGGTGGGAACACTCAGACGAGGCCACAAGGGAAATTGGAGAGTTCTAGGTAGTCTTGAGTCTAGATTCCAGATGTTTACCTTGAGGGGATTGCTCCCTATTTAGACTTGAGGCCGCCTAGAGGTAGGTAGGCTCGAACATTCAAGATGTGGTCCTTTCTTGAGGAGCGCATCCATCCGCCGTCGCCGCATGCGACCTCGCCACTGGTTCCAAATTGCACACCGACCTCTGTTCTGCGTGTGCCCCTATAGGGTACGCTCTGGGTGCCGCCGCCAGACACATGCGAGCGTGTTATTGGTCAAGGTCATGTGCACCTACATCATTTGCCCCCCACTCTTGAGGCCGTGGTTGAGGTCTGAGTTGAGGACCTCGACTTCGGCCAAAGAGAGTGCGTTGCTTGTGCTGGGAGGCGCCGTTAGGCCTTCTTGATGAGGGTTTCGACTTTGCCTAAGGAAAGTACCTCGCCTTTAGTGGGGAGCATCAAGGAGCTTCCTTTATCGAGGGCCTCGGCCTCAGCTTTAGCTTATTGGAGATGAACTTGGCGTTGCTTGCGGTGGCATCGACTTGATCTTCGCTCCTCTCTCTGAGGGGTGACGTGGAGGATCCAACTATCTAGAGGCCTCTGCTTCGGCCTCGGCATTCGTGTTGGAAACGGGCGAGAGGGGCTCTTGCCCCTGTCCTTGAATTTTCAAAAAAGTGATGTTTCCTCTTGGCAGAGCCCCAAAAGCTTAACGTACTCTTTGAGGGGGGGGGGTGGTGACTCTGGGGGGGTGTTCCCCCTAGGGGCACCATTGGGCGTGCGTTGGTAGTCATGGGGCTTCCCCCCCAGCACCCATGATGCACGAGTAGTGCAGTTGCATGCACTATCGTTCGAAACTCCAAATGTATATGTTATAAGGCAAAAAAGTGCCATGTGGTGGCTATCCACATGCTTACAATGTATGAGGAAGCGCGCACCAAGTCATAAGTCTACTACACCAATTTAATTTATTTATTTGTAATAAATATAAGGAGTCATGCCTTACTTCCATGTATTTGAAAGAATGGTAGGATCCATCTAATGGACGCCATAAAGGTTGCGGAATGGGTGGGGCGAATTTCAAAAATTTCCTACCTTCTCCCAACTGGGAATCATATTCCCTGAATTTAGAATACAATATTCAAGGATCTACTTGAACCCTAATCAAACCAGATCTGTACCAAAAGATAAATGGGAGGATTATACCTAATCCGGAGAAGCAGTATCTCCCAAAGTTGGTGTTCACGCCCAAAGAATGCTCCAAGATCTGTCCCTGCTGAAGATGACACAGCTGTGGATGGAACAGAACCAGCAGGGTGCGTCCTACACACTGGATCCTTCACAAGAATCCCCTGGATGTACTAAACACTGAATTCTTTCAGTCTTTCTTGCAAGACTGATGTCAAGAACTGGTTTCTTGACTTTCTTTTCTTGCAAAGATCAAGTCTTGCAACAATGCAGATGGCGGCGGCAGGAGGAGATTTCCAGAAACGAAAAGGCTGAACTGTTTTCTTTTCTGGAGAGAATGAGATCTAATCTCAATTCGCAGGAACCTTTCTTGCTTACCAGAACCTCTTGGATCGAAATCTGATTTCCCTCTCTTGGTTCATTCGAAAATCTCCTCTCTTTTCTACTTGATTAAGAAATCTCCTAATTAGGAGTTATCCCAATCCAAATCAGTATTTGGATAGAGGATAATCTTAATCCTTTTCCCAGATAGAGTTAGCTTACTCCTGATCTTATCAGGAGGTTACCAGATTCAAATCTGATTTGAATTTGGTCTCTAAGAGTGGATAAGGCTAAGAGCCCAATCCTTTTTGCTAACTTCTATCTCAAATTCGCCCCATTGATGGGTGATCATATCAGCCCACTTCGAAATGGGCTTTTGGCCCATTAAGTATTCAGTGTTTAATTAGTTTCCAATCTGCTGCCCAGTTGGGCTTCTTTGTATGGCGTGGGACCCAAGCATTGATCTACACACCAGCCACATGGGTTCGGCCCAGCCTTTAATACAAGGCCCAGCCGAATTCACTGAAAATCTCAATGAACCCCTTGAGTCCATCGTATGAACCCTATGGGCCCAACACTTACATTAAGTGGTCCCTGGGCCAAGCCATCTTATAAAAACCCAGGGACTGTGGGCAGGTGCAAGATTAGCCCATCAGGTATTATCCTAAATGGTCTTACACTTAACCTCTCAGCCCTTAATGATCAAGCACTGCCCGACAAGAGAGGACCTCTCCCTCGGCTGCAAGGAACAGTGCCGCACTCTCCTCTCACATGGATCCCGGGAATTAAAACCATTTGCAAACATTTTGAAACCGTACATATATATGTAAATATATTAATTTTGCAAAAACAAAATTCCAACGATTGAAATCAACTGCCGGCAGTTTGGTTTCCATCAGAGAGAGTGCATTCCCGATCATTACCCTTTGTCCGACAAAGTGGCTGATTCTGTCACTATGACCACCCACTCAGATGAATTCTCAAACTGCCCCAACATACCCAGGTTTTGATCCCCACTAAGGATCTCACTGATTGGCATATCAAAGGCAGCCTGATCCAGCACCTAGTGAAGTGTCATAATCGAGTCTAGGGGTCAGGTGTAACTTTCCAGTTTTGCCCATCTATCTCCAAGGTCCAGGGCAAGACTGGAAATCTGGTCCGGTTCAAGGATTCAAGTAATCCCATGCTGTATGTGCCTCGGGTCTTACCCTGATGGCTGAGACAGGCCATCCCAACACTTGGTGGCACACCAGTATCAGCCTTGGCAGGATAAATCTCCCCAGACTTATCCAACGGCTGTGAACATTTAAAACTAACATGAGTCTCTACAAATGTCCAGTTTTAGGGTTTTACACAGAATTAAACCAAACAACATGAATCAAACATGCACTTTATTTATTTCCACTAAATAACAAAAGTACATCAAAATGATTGAAGCTAAGGGCATACAAAACTGTCTAACAGCTCCCACTTGCACTTAGGTCCAATCTAGTACAAGCCGGAGTCCCATACTTTCCACGTGTTTCTCAAACACCTTCTGTGTCAGTGGCTTAGTCAATGGGTCTGCCACATTATCCGCTGATGCTACCTTTTGAATTAGGACGTCCCCTCTACCAACGATCTCCCGCAGTACATGGTACTTCCTCTCGATGTGCTTTGACTTCGAGTGGGCCCGAGGCTCTTTAGCCTGGGCGATCGCTCCATTGTTGTCACACAACAACGGGATGGGTGATGTGCTGGATGGAATCGCTCCCAATTCGTGTATGAATTTCTTCATCCACACGGCTTCCTTGGCAGCTTCACTTGCGGCAATGTACTCGGCCTCGGTTGTGGAGTCTGCAGTGGACCCCTGTTTGCTGCTTTTCCAGCAAACAGCACACGATCCTATCGTGAAAACATACCCAGATGTAGACTTTCTATCATCTGGATCCGACTGGAAATCGGCATCGGTATACCCTAGAACTTGCAGTGAACTACCATCGAATACCAGACAAAACTCTTTCGTCCTTCGAAGGTATTTGAGTATGTTCTTCACAGCAGTCCAGTGCTCCTGTCCTGGGTTTGCCTGGAATCTGCTTACCACACTCACCGCCTGAGCTATGTCCGGGCGAGTGCACAACATGGCATACATGATGCTCCCCACAGCTGAGGCATAGGGAACGTCTCTCATGCTCTCAATCTCCTCAGAAGTCTTGGGAGACATCTTCTTGGAGAGAGTGACTCCGTGCCTGAAAGGAACGTTTCCTTTCTTGGAGTTTTCCATGCTGTATCTTTTGACAATTTTGTCAATGTAAGCAGCCTGGGATAATCCAATTATCCGCTTCGATCTATCTCTATAGAGTCGAAGACCCAGTATGTATGAAGCTTCTCCAAGATCTTTCATGGAGAACTGCTGTGATAGCCATACCTTGACCGAAGTCAACATTCCTACATCATTCCCAATGAGTAGGATATCGTCCACGTACAAGACTAAAAAGGTGATCTTATCCCCACTGGATTTCCTGTAAACACAGGGCTCATCCGGATTCTGCTCAAAGTCAAACGTTTTGACTGCAGAATCAAAACGGATGTTCCAACTCCTAGAAGCCTGCTTAAGTCCATATATGGATCTATTAAGTTTACATACCATGTGTTCCTGACCAGCAGCAATGAAGCCTTGCGGCTGCTGCATGTAGATATCTTCACTAAGATCTCCATTCAGGAACGCTGTTTTGACATCCATTTGCCAAATCTCGTAATCATGGTACGCTGCTACAGCTAGCAGGATCCTAATGGATTTAAGCATGGCCACCAGTGAAAAGGTTTCCTCATAGTCGATGCCTTCTTTCTGAGTATACCCTTTCGCCACCAAACGAGCTTTAAAGGTCTCAATCCTGCCATCGGGGCCCTTCTTCCTCTTGTAGATCCATTTGCAACCAATTGCTTTTACCCCGGAGGGCGGATCCACTAGAGTCCAGACTCCATTGGTCTCCATTGAGTCCATCTCGGCTCTCATGGCCTCCACCCACTTCTGGGAGTCTATGTCTAACATAGCTTCCGCGTAAGACACAGGATCCTCTTCACTAGTCAAGGCTTCCACCAGGTAACTATCCTGGTCATAACCATATTGGGCTGGTGGTCTGGATACCCGGGTGGACCTTCTAGGTTGGTCATTACCTGGAACTTGTGGGTCATCTCCCACTGCTCCTGAGCTCTCCTCATCAAGAACTATTTCCTGACGATGGGTGTCCAGGATGTAATCGGATTCTAAGAATCGGGCGTTTCGACTACAGAACACTTTCTGCTCACTTGGGTCATAGAATAGATAACCCACCGAATCCTTTGGGTAGCCTATAAACAGGCAACGGCTGGTTTTAGATTCCAACTTGTCCGCACTTGTTCTTTTAACGTGTGCAGGACAACCCCAAATCTTCAAGTGTCTCACACTTGGCTTCCTTCCGGTCCAAAGCTCATATGGAGTTTTCGGAACTGATTTGGTTGGAACCCTATTCAGCACGTAGATAGCAGTCTCTAATGCGTATCCCCAAAAGGATGTGGGTAATTCTGAGCGTACGAGAAGTGACCGGACCATGTCCAACAAGGTCCTATTTCTCCTCTCTGAAACACCGTTGAGTTGAGGTGTAGCAGGAGGAGCTAGTTGTGACACTATCCCATTGGCCTTTAAGTAGTCCCTGAATTCGTCAGAGAGATACTCGCCACCTCGATCTGATCGAAGGGCCTTAATTTCTCTCCCTAACTGTTTCTCGACTTCCTGTCTGAACTCTTTGAACTTTTCAAATGATTCAGACTTATGTCTCATTAGGTACACGTAACCATATCGTGAAAAATCATCTGTAAAGGTGATGAAGTACACGTGTTGATTCCGTGTCCTAACACTCAGGGGACCACATACATCAGTATGTATTAGGTCAAGTGTGCCTGCACATCTTTCAGGCTTACCGTCAAATGGCCGCTTAGTCATCTTACCTTGGAGGCAAGGTTCACAAGTGGGAAGATTTTCTACGGTTAGAAAATCCAAAGGACCATCCTTTACCAGTCTTGTGATTCGGTCGACACCGATGTGGCCAAGTCGGTAATGCCAGAGGCATGTGAGATTTACTGTATCACGAGTCCTTTTCTTGGGATTTTCGACCGACGTAGTTTCGGTTAAGTTAGTTTCCAAAGAAGGATGCAGAACATAGAGACCATTCTCTAGCTCCCCGCATGCGATGAATTTATTATTCCGTTTAACAGTAATCATATTACTAAAGTAAACAGTATATCCATCAGCACACAATTTTGAAACAGAAATTAAATTCCTTCTCAAGTTCTGTACATAAAGACAATCTTTAAGTACAAGGACTCCTTCTTTAAAAACCAATTCTACGGTTCCTATTGCCGCAGCTGCAACACTTGCAGTTGTTCCCAAGAACAGTGTCACTTCACCTTCACTCAGCCTTCTGCTAACTTTGAACCCCTGCAGTGAGTTACACGCATGAGTTGAAGCCCCGGAGTCAACACACCAGGACACAGAAGTAACTAACATATTAGTTTCTATGACACAAGTTTCGATATTACCTTTCTTAGATTCCAGGTAGGTAGGACAGTTCCTCTTCCAGTGGCCGGTCTGCTTGCAGAAGTGACAGACATCAGATGTCTTGTTCTTCTTCTGCTTCTTGGGTTTGGTAGTCTTCTTCTGGGGCTTCTTTGCCTTTCTCTTTCTCTTGCCCGATTTGTTAGCTTCAGCAAGCATAACCACAGGCTCATCCTTCTTGAGTAAATCCTCGGCCCTCTGCAACATATTGCTGAGTTCCTGGACGCTGACATTCAGCTTATTCATATTGTAGTTCATAGTGAACGCATTGAAGGAAGAGGGCAAAGAATTTAGGATGGCATCCACTTGCGTGCCAAGATCTAGCCCGGATCCAAGAGCTTCAAGTTCGTTGATGTATCCCATCATCCGAAGACAATGGTCATGAACTTTCTGCCCTTTGGTCATCTGCGCGGTCATGAACAATTTCAGGACCTTCTGTCGAGTATAACGGTTCTGCTCCTCATACATTGTCCTTAGACTGTCCAATATGTCCTTGGCAAGTTCGATCTGATTGAACTGCCTCTGTATTGAGTTGTCTAATGAGGCAATGACAAAGCAGTGGGCTAGGGAGTTCTTATCCTCCCAATCTTGGTAGTCCCTCCTACGGGCCTCAGAAGCCCTATCACCCGGACGTTCCGGGGCAGGATTTTTCACTACCTTGTCTAACTTTTCAGAAGTTAGGACCAGCATAAGATTTCTGTACCAGTCGGCATAGTTTGGGCCCTTAAGCTTGTTATCGTCTAGAAGCTTTGCAAATTGACCGTTTGCCATTTTCTGATAAAACAGCAAAATCATTAGTCCACAACCTTAGTTTGATTCATGTTTACCTACATAGATATGGCTTTTAATCTATGTTCCATTCCCATTTGTTCATCTCTGAGATTTCCCTCCTATCTCAGTGACGGAGACGACGAAATGTCTCTGGAAATGTGGGAAATCACATGGGGTGCGTGAAACCAACTGTTTCAGCTGCATAACCCCACCACCTTTCTGTGACGGATCATATCCACTCATCAAATGAGTTTCCCTTTGGCCTCTGTCAGACAAGGTTCAGAGCCGTTTTCAGGTAAACCCTTCTGTCAGTGAGTGCACACCCATCATATTCAGGTTACGCCAAGGTACCGTGAGAGAGTTCCCATTTTCTGGTGAAGCCCCTCCCACATCGGTCTATGACGCCCCTATCATCTTATGAAACACTCTAACAGATCCCACAGCAAATGGATAGCCCAATTTTATGGTGCGTTTCCTCATTACTGATGGACCCAACATTGTGCTAATGACGGAAGGCCTTTAGAGAGTCCATCATATGGATCTCCCTATCACTTGCATTCATATTTGCTGGAGGGAACAAAATCACGGCCTAGTTCTAATTTAGGTCAAACCAAAGTGGCTCCCACTGACTTTCATAAAGTCAGATTTCTGGTGGGCCTTCATCGGCTAGGGGTTCCGTACGCATCCCTTTTCAGGGTTGTGGGGCCCACCAGGCAAAGAGGGGGTCATCCAATGACCTTCAGGGACACCATGGCAATGATGTGCATTCAGCCATGGTGTGCGCAAGAGCCACTAACGAGTCATCACGGGCCAAGTACTTATGGCCCATGGTCGCAGCACATCAAACATCCAAACATCACATGTAAAGGAGGAATTGATCCAATCTATTAATTGCTGTAAAGCCCATTCAACGGCCCATTTAAAAACCAAGTCATTAACGATTAATGTCCACTAGGTGTATGGGCTGAATCGCAGATAGCAGTTCGGCCCATACAGCTTATCTCACAATAATGGGCTTTTGCAGTTTTAATCCTTTAAAACTGGGCTTTACAGGTGGGCCGAATTAATCCCTGTAATTGAACATCAGATTTGGAACAAAAGTGTGAGACAATTGGACTGAGAACGGCCCCTTTCGAAACCCAGATTTGGTCCAAACAGTTTTGGTCCAATCTAGTCCGAAATGGTCCAAAACTGATTCTCAATTCAAGAATTAATTATTGAATGATCTGAAATTAATAGTTTTGATTTCTAGCAAACACAAAACAATTATGGACTGTTCGCACCACCTGCAAAACAGAGGTTAATCACAAGGGTTGCAGTTTCATAAACTGCAAATCGCAGAAAACGATTTCTCCATCTGCAAATCTCCAGCGCCGCCATCTTCTTCCATCTTCTTTAATCAAGAAAAATAACAGAAATCCTATTTCTATTAATTACATTCTTGATCAAATCCTATACATTCAGTCTAAAAATAAAAAAAAATTATTTACAGACCGAATTGAATGAAATAAATAAATAGAAAAGAAAAAGGGTGCGCAGACCATCTGCGCTAAAACTGCACTGCGATCTCCAGGTTTGAACAGTCCATTAAATCAAAATAAATAAAGAACAATTCCAAATAAATTTTGGATTTAATAGAAATTAATTTCAGATCAATCGCCCTTAACAAGAAACAGTTTCTTGAAAAAAAAAAAACAATCTGCGCAAATCTTGAAAGAACACCTTCTATCCATCTGCGCAGGGTCAGATCTGATTTTCTTTTGGTTCAAGATTCGAACCTGTGGCTCTGATACCACTGAAAGAATGGTAGGATCCATCTAATGGACGCCATAAAGGTTGCGGAATGGGTGGGGCGAATTTCAAAAATTTCCTACCTTCTCCCAACTGGGAATCATATTCCCTGAATTTAGAATACAATATTCAAGGATCTACTTGAACCCTAATCAAACCAGATCTGTACCAAAAGATAAATGGGAGGATTATACCTAATCCGGAGAAGCAGTATCTCCCAAAGTTGGTGTTCACGCCCAAAGAATGCTCCAAAATCTGTCCCTGCTGAAGATGACACAGCTGTGGATGGAACAGAACCAGCAGGGTGCGTCCTACACACTGGATCCTTCACAAGAATCCCCTGGATGTACTAAACACTGAATTCTTTCAGTCTTTCTTGCAAGACTGATGTCAAGAACTGGTTTCTTGACTTTCTTTTCCTGCAAAGATCAAGTCTTGCAACAATGCAGATGGCGGCGGCAGGAGGAGATTTCCAGAAACGAAAAGGCTGAACTGTTTTCTTTTCTGGAGAGAATGAGATCTAATCTCAATTCGCAGGAACCTTTCTTGCTTACCAGAACCTCTTGGATCGAAATCTGATTTCCCTCTCTTGGTTCATTCGAAAATCTCCTCTCTTTTCTTCTTGATTAAGAAATCTCCTAATTAGGAGTTATCCCAATCCAAATCAGTATTTGGATAGAGGATAATCTTAATCCCTTTCCCAGATAGAGTTAGCTTACTCCTGATCTTATCAGAAGGTTACCAGATTCAAATCTGATTTGAATTTGGTCTCTAAGAGTGGATAAGGCTAAGAGCCCAATCCTTTTTGCTAACTTCTATCTCAAATTCGCCCCATTGATTGGTGATCATATCAGCCCACTTCGAAATGGGCTTTTGGCCCATTAAGTATTCAGTGTTTAATTAGTTTCCAATCTGCTGCCCAGTTGGGCTTCTTTGTATGGCGTGGGACCCAAGCATTGATCTACACACCAGCCACATGGGTTCGGCCCAGCCTTTAATACAAGGCCCAGCCGAATTCACTGAAAATCTCAATGAACCCCTTGAGTCCATCGTATGAACCCTATGGGCCCAACACTTACATTAAGTGGTCCCTGGGCCAAGCCATCTTATAAAAACCCAGGGACTGTGGGCAGGTGCAAGATTAGCCCATCAGGTATTATCCTAAATGGTCTTACACTTAACCTCTCAGCCCTTAATGATCAAGCACTGCCCGACGAGAGAGGACCTCTCCCTCGGCTGCAAGGAACAGTGCCGCACTCTCCTCTCACATGGATCCCGGGAATTAAAACCATTTGCAAACATTTTGAAACCGTACATATATGTAAATATATTAATTTTGCAAAAACAAAATTCCAACGATTGAAATCAACTACCGGCAGTTTGGTTTCCATCAGAGAGAGTGCATTCCCGATCATTACCCTTTGTCCGACAAAGTGGCTGATTCTGTCACTATGACCACCCACTCAGATGAATTCTCAAACTGCCCCAACATACCCAGGTTTTGATCCCCACTAAGGATCTCACTGATTGGCATATCAAAGGCAGCCTGATCCAGCACCTAGTGAAGTGTCATAATCGAGTCTAGGGGTCAGGTGTAACTTTCCAGTTTTGCCCATCTATCTCCAAGGTCCAGGGCAAGACTGGAAATCTGGTCCGGTTCAAGGATTCAAGTAATCCCATGCTGTATGTGCCTCGGGTCTTACCCTGATGGCTGAGACAGGCCATCCCAACACTTGGTGGCACACCAGTATCAGCCTTGGCAGGATAAATCTCCCCAGACTTATCCAACGGCTGTGAACATTTAAAACTAACATGAGTCTCTACAAATGTCCAGTTTTAGGGTTTTACACAGAATTAAACCAAACAACATGAATCAAACATGCACTTTATTTATTTCCACTAAATAACAAAAGTACATCAAAATGATTGAAGCTAAGGGCATACAAAACTGTCTAACAGTATTATGAATTAAAATGTTCGTGTGTGCTCCGATTAGGCCATTACCATGTTCATTGGGTGAATTTTCAGTTCAACGTGTAAGTAATTATGAGAAAATTATTGGAATGCTCGGTTTCTGAATGGATTCCGTTTGATTCGATGCCCATATTACTATTGAAGGGTTCATGTTTGGTGTTTAATACACGTTGGGCGTTATCCGACTCATTAGATCCAAAATGTTAGTGGTGACTCTGGATCTAACCATTCGCTTGCAATATACAGAATTTTAAGTAAAAGGGCCAACCCAATATAAAATAATTCAAAACATTGTCTCATTTGGCACACTTTTTACTGTTATAAGGCATAGAATTAGAGTTCGAAACTCCAAATATATATGTTATAACTTATAATATAAGGTGAAAATAAAGTGCCATGTAGTGGCTAAAAGGATTCGAACCCAGATCTCACAGTAAGAGGAAACGACAATCAAACCATAAGGCCTATTTGATTAATTTGTTACGTTTAAGATTTGTAACAAATATAAGATAATAAGACCTTCATCCTACTTTCACGAATTTTGAATTAAAATGTTCCTATTCCAAATAGGCCATTAGCATGTTCACTAGGTGAATTTTCAGGTTAAACGTGTAAGTAATTGTAGGGATTTGAGGCCAGTAGCTGGTAAGAAAGCTAAAGTTGGGGATTTGAGGCCAAAAAAAGCATTTTTTGGAAAAACGCCAGTGTGTCACAGTGCTAGTCGTTGGGGCCCCGTGCGGCGCTCGAATGCGACGAGTAAGCCTAAGCAACAAACAACAACACAAGAAAAGACAACAAAGATGACATACGAATTAGCAAAAGGCTACTTGTATTGCATTAATGGATGGCAAGCATAAGCACACAGTTCAATGTCGGGGGGATCTCATGCTTAACCTTTACATGCTCTTGATTCACTCGACTACCTACCTCCCCTCAAAGAGTATGTTAAGCTTTTGGAGGAGTGACATAAAGATACATCAAAAGAATGAAAAATCATACTAGGTAATTATAGAAATGCCATTGGCAATCCCTCCTTACAAGAATACATGCAAAGCCCACCCATGACACACACTTTGACACTCGGATGGCATGATGTCAGCATGGTGATGGCACTTGAAGGCGCGGCGAAGAGAACACTTGTTACAGTCTCCCCCACTCAATTCAGGCTTTGTCCTCAAAGACTAGCTTCTGCTCGAGGCTGGGATCTGTTGTTGATGAAGGAAGGTTCTTCAGCTGCTCCACGAAGATTATCTCTTCCAAGGCCCGGGTAGGATGATGGGTGGATGTCTTTAGGGTGATCTGGACGGTGGGAAAACCTATGGCTAGTCCCTATGTTAAGTCCTTGCTTGGCTGCTTCGAGATAGGATTTTGATTGTTCTGCTTTGGTGGTAGGAAGGTTTGTGGCCAGGGCTAGGTCAAAATGAAAGTATGGATTTTTTGGGTATGGTTCCCCCTGATGATTTTTTTTCCCAAGGGTTATTCCTCATAGGGCTCCTATGAGGGTTGGCTTCATCATTGTGGTGGCAGACATAGTACCTAAGTGGATTTGGTGGTACTCGCTCTCCCCGATGATGGTCATAGTGGAACTGGTGATGGCTGGAGACGGCCTTGGGTCTTCCAAGAGTCTTCTGTGTTGTCGGCTCATGGTGCTGGCGGTGGTGCCATTGTTGTTGGTTGATGTTGGCGCTGCTGTTGATGCTGACAGTGGTACTAGGGCTGGTGCTGATACCGGTACTGGCGCTGCTACTGATGTCGAGGTTGGTGCTGATGTTGGAATGGCTTCGGGGGAGACTTCTTCTTGGTGATGGCTTCCCAACCCGTCTCAGTGCTGGCTTCATGGTTGGAACTGATGTCGAGGTTGGCGCTGATGTTGAGATGGGGTCTTCCTTGTTGACACGACGCTGGCTTCATGGTTGCTTGTTTCTTGGTAGAACTGTAAGGCTGAAAGCTGCTTTCCATGTATCTGCAGGACTGATGATACAAGAACCATGCAAGGGGAGTATTCATCTAGGATAAGTAAGCTACTAATGTGTGGCATAAGTGCTGCTTTTGCCTGCGTGAGGAACTCCACTCCAAGAACAACCTGAAAATCATCCAAGGGTACCACAGATAGATTGATGGGTCCTTTCCATGGTCCCACTTGGAGTTCTACTCCACGAGCCATGCCCTCTACTGCTTTGGCCCCGGAGTTGACAGCCTTGACCCACCCTGTTTGTTTGGTGGTGGTCAAGCCGAGTCGCTTTGCCTCCGCAAGCGAAATGAAGTTGTGGGTGGCTCTAGTGTCCACCAAGGCTTGGGTTGACCTCCTACTGAGGGTGATGTCTACATAGTTCAGCCCCTTGTGGGCTTTGGTGGGCCGCTTGGATGTGGCCTCTTTCTTGACAATGGCATTGATGAGATGGAGGGCGTCCACTCTTGGTGCCACTGTGGGTTTCTCCTCATTGCTCTCTTCACTATCGCTGAGTTTGGCGATGAGGGCAGTTATTTTCTTTCATGTTGGACAGTCACTCGTCCAATGCTTCCCATTGCAAAGGTAACATGTTATGGTCCCGCACGTAGGATCCCGTCACGGGTCGGTCCACGGTGCGAAAGCCCTGCTTCCCCTTGCGCCTTCCCTTGCTTGCAGACCTGATTACGGAAACTGAATGGGTGATTTGTCCAAGAGACCACCCGAACTCTCCCTTGGGGTGATTTGTCCAAGAGACCACCCAAACTCTCCTCACTCTTTTCTTGGCTGGAAAACTGAATGTTTTATTTCAATTCATAGCTCCTTAAATAGGAGCTTACAGAAGGAAATTCCTAATTAAACTCAAACTCCAATTTGAACTTAAACTCCTAATTACCTACTCCTATTGGTAACTCACTATTACTTAAGATAAGATAAAGATGAGATTAAGATAAGCTAAGGGATAAGGGATAAGATAAGGATAAGGTAAGCTGGCGGCGAGTTGGCTTGATGTGTCCGGATAAGGGTGGGCCCACCCCTATGAGCTATCGTGTGGGCCCCACTCTACTGCTGCTGCCAGGTGCGTGCGCGCGGCTCATGGTGCCACTGCCGCGCGGTGCGTGCGCGCAGTGCTGCTGCCGCGCAGTGCATGCGCACGCCTCAGGGTGCCACTGCCGTGCACGCGCCTCATGGTGCTGCTGCCTGGCGGTGCGTGCTGTGCGCCATGGTGCCGCTGCCGTGCGGTGCCGGGCGTGTGCATGGTGCGTGCTGCCGTGCGGTGCGGCGGTGCGTGCTGCTGCCTGGCGATGCGTGCTGCGCACTATCGGCGGTGTATGTTGCGGTGCTGCCAAGCGGTGCCCACTGTTGTGCGGCCTGCTGTGTGGCTGCTGCCTATGACTGCGCCGCGGTGCCTTGTCGGATGGTGTGACCATAACATAACAAGGCACGGGAGGAGGTCTCCTAGTGAATTGGTGGCCCTAATAGCTTGGGCCTCCTTGTGGCTTCTTCCCTTGTTGGTAATTGTAGGGCTTGTTTGCGGGCACTGGTTTCTCCTTTGTAGAGGCTGATTTCTGATCTCCCCCACTCAAGATGTTGGTACACGGGCTATGTGGATGGAGGTCTTCCTCTTCTGACTTCCTTAAATCAACTAGTTGCTCGGCCACTGCCATGGCTGTTGCTAAGTCCTTCACCCCACGCTGTTGTAGTTCGAGTTCTGCCCAGGGTTTGAGACCATCCATGAAGTTGAACAGAAGGTCTTTGTCGGACATGTTGGAGATCTCAAGGGTCAGGGCTGAGAACTCTTGGACATAGTCATGTAATGAGTCTTGGTGCTTCAAGTTCTTCAACTTCCTTCGTGCCAAGTACTCAATATTTTCAGGGAAGAACTATCACTTGATTTCTCTCTTGAAATCGGCCTAGGTGTTGAGGGTCTGAGTGCCACGTTCAATGTCCATGCAACATCTACGCCACCATAACATTGCAATATCATTTAAATACATGGAGGCTATATGTACCTGTGTTTGGTCATCGTGGATGCCAATCGCGGAGAAGTATTGATCAAATTGCCACAAGAAGTTTTCAAGCTCCCGAGCATCACGAACACCAGGATATGGAGTTGGTTGGTGCACCTTGATCTGGGTGGATGAAGCAGATGAAGAGCTGGCGGAATTGGCCACAGCTCTTTTCATGATTGTCAACTCGGCCATCATCTCATCCAACTGCTCTTGGAAGTTGTCCATCATGCCTTGAAAGCTGCTTTGCGAAGGGCCGGCTTGTGACTGTTGCATTGTGTTCTGGACGTCCTGGAGGGCTCCGTTAAAGCGGCTCTCCAGCTCCACCATAGCATTCTCTACAGTCTCCATGTTGAGATGGATTTCTTCGACCCGATCGTGAGTCTCACCTACTGTTGCTTCACAGTGTAGGATGCGCATGTCCATGCTAGCTAGTTGGTCGACAGATTTGTCACGCTTTCTAGCTTTAGTTGTTTGGCCCTTTGGGGCTTGCGTCTTGGTAGGATCATCGAGTAGAGCCTCATCGGTGTCGTGGGCTTGGTGCAGTCCATGTAGTGTGTCATCGAAAATGTCACGGTTGCTCTTCATTGTGCTAGAGTAGGGACGAAGACAAGGTCAAATGTGTTGTGTGTAGGAGCTCCTGCTCTGATACCAACTGTCACGGTGCTAGTCGTTGGGGCCCCGTGTGGCGCTCGAATGCGACGAGTAAGCCTAAGCAACATGCAACAACACAAGAAAAGGCAACAAAGATGGCACACGAATTAGCAAAATGCTACTTGTATTGCATTAATGGATGGCAAGCATAAGCACACAGTTCAGTGTCGAGGGGATCTCATGCTTAACCTTTACATGCTCTTGATTCACTCGACTACCTACCTCCCCTCAAAGAGTACGTTAAGCTTTTGGGGGAGTGACATAAAGATACATCAAAAGGATGAAAAATCATACTAGGTAATTATAGAAATGCCATTGGCAATCCCCCCTTACAAGAATACATGCAAAGCCCACCCATGACACACACTTGGACACTCAGATGGCATGCTATCGGCATGGTGATGGAACTTGAAGGTGCGGCGAAGAGAACAATTGTTACAACTGTGCTGGCATGCACTGGCTCGGGCGTGCGCGCGCGCGGGCGTGCGCATGCAGCGGGAAGCATGCGTGCGCTTGCGGCGGGCTGCGTGCGCGGGCACGGGCCTGCGTGGGCGTGCGCTGACGCAGGTGTGCGCGGGCAGGGCATGCGAGCCTTGCGTGTGCAAGCGGTGGCTGTGCATGCGAGCCTTGCGTGTGCGGGCGGCGGCTGTGCATGCGTGAACTGCCACATGTGCGTGTGTTGTGGTGCCCCCGTGGTGTGTGTCATGGTGCAAGTGGCTACTGTGGTGTTTCCACATGCGGTGACCAATATTAGAAAACATTAAACTACCATGGTGTGTGTTAAACGACGTATTAACACACGTGTAGTGTTTTCTACTATTGTAGTGACAGAGCTGTAACACACCGTGTAGTATTTTACAACCCTACTACACCCACCTACACCCACCGTGTCTAGTGTAGGGCTGTAACACTACCACTTGTCTTAGGTGCACCTATTCCACCTTTGCATAGTGTGTAATTTACAACCCTACTACACCATTAACACAGGGCGCAAGTGGGTGTGCATCATGGTGGATGTGCTGACATTACCCACAATGCCCCATTGTCACGGGGGTAGTTCTACAGCGAAAGAAACCCATGCGGCATCTAGGCCCAGGTAGGCCAGGACAAGCCTTTATATTCTTCGAGGCTAGGAGTTGCCTGATGAGATTGCTCCACCAAGGTCAGTAGCACTGGATCATGACCACAAGTCACATGGCCGGGGCACTCGGCTGGCTTAGACCGGTCCATGGGAGGCGCCGCTTACGTACTAAAGGGGGACGACCATAATGCAAGGCGACTGTGCGCCGAAGAGGTGACTGGGCACCAATGTGAAGGGTCTCCTGTATGCCGATGAGGATGGCAACCTGTGTGCCAATGATGATAGGCAACCGCTTGGGCCGGAACACACCCATGCGCTAGAGGCAACGGGGTAGCTCACTCAGCTTGGGCAAGGGGCTGGCATGGTGAAGGGTCATGCTTGAGCCAAGACCGCATGCCAAGCCTTCCTTGAGTGTCGTCAGCGCAGTGCCGATACATTCACTATCCCCATGAGCATGTGTGTGCCCATGAGGAACCCTGGTAACCATGCTAGTCATTAACCAGGGCCGCCCCGCAAGGGATGATGGTCTAGGAGTGCCAAGGTCAAGCACCCAAGGAGGTCGACCACCCCTCCTCAAAGAGTACGTTAAGCTTTTGGTGGTCTGCCTGAAGATAACATCAATTCTCCCAAAAATCATACAGGCAAAAATGACGGTGATGTCCCTTAACGTAAGCCTGGCAAGCGTAGGCAAGGCTAAGCCTGTGTCAGACCGTAACAAGCTCCCCCACTCAATCCATTGTCGACCTCGACAATGGTTATCTTGTGAATGGGCATCTGTGTCCCGCGCCATCCACTTCCTTGCCAGTTTCAGGGCTCGTCTGGCTAGCGCAGTCTTGCCTATGTTGGTGTCCATTTATGGGGACGGAACCATTTCACCATGTCCACCTGCCTAGACTTCACCCCCTGTGTTGAGGTTACTCAAACCGCGCAATGGCTATGCCGTTGAACTGTGAAAGACGGGCCCTTGAAGAAATTGTGTGTGGTGCTTCGCGGAGGTCCGCCCCATGTATCATCTTTACCTCAAGGCTTGACCGTCTTCTTGGGAGCTTTTCAGTGATGCTACCAAACACACTGATAGGTCTACTCCTCATGTTGGTGATGTGTCTTGGGTACCCTTTCACCATGTTGGCCTGTAGACTTCACCTCGCCGGTTTGGTTTACTCAAACCAGTGCATGCTCGGGGGGAGCACTAGAGGCGCTCCTTTTTATCAGCGGTATGGAGCAGAGTATGTCCGCGTCCAAAGAGAACTACTTTTCATGGTAGAGGGAAATGGTTCCCACCAAATTCTGAATGGAGTTGGGGTGGAGCTGATCCAGCGTGATATTGAAACGCCCCAACACCTCGGGGATAAGGGGGGTGAAGAGGGAGACGAAGCCCACCAACGAGCTATTCCCTGAAGATCACGACCTCATCTAGACCGTGCTCCTAGGGGAAATTGCCGGTGGGAAGGCTGTAGGAGTATTCAGAGGGAAGGTTGAACTGCTGGACGAGGTCTTGAAGCCTCTCCGGCGTCTGGTAGAGGGACCGAACTGGTCCAGCATCCGACCTCGATGAGAGGTGAACGCTAACTTACCCAAGGCTGCCCGTGCCTTGCGGGAAGGCCGGGCCTGGGAAGGGTCACCACGACCCGAGGTGCCCGCCTCAGGCTCATCCGAAAAGCTACTCTCGCTAGACATAAAGGAGAGCGGGCTGAGAAAAGAAGAAAGAAAAAAGAAAGAAGGAAAGACTCAGGGACTCACTAGAAATGGGCGAAACTGAGCTGAAAAACCCGAGCTGGAGACCTTAAACGCGAGCTCAAGGCGAAAAATACTTAGCAGCGAAGAGAATGCCAGAACCCCGCTATTTATAGACTCGGGGACCGGCGACCAACGGTCAAGATTGGATCAATCCAACATACCTCAAAGAGACCGGCTACGGGACTCTCAATGCAAATTTGATTTAGCGCGTTTTTTGGTGTCCGTGCAGCATAAAGTGCATGACGTTCGCACGTGAGTTGCACACGACATGGGTTTTTTCCCATAAAAAACTGAGTACCCAACCGGTCCGGCCGTTAAGCCGTCTAATGTGACAGTGTGAGTACTGAGCCAAACCCGCCTAGTGAACCGTGAACTCCTCACACTGGGGTCCCGTCCCCAGCACGGGGAGTGGGGGACAATTGATGGAGGATGGTTTGGCCCAACCCCGTGGCCTAAGAACACGTGCGCATGACCTGGCTTGGTGAACAGTTCAGCTTGATAGCACAATCTCGACTCGATGAGAAGGAAGCATTGGGTCGAAGACTGACAACTCGCTGAGGACTAACACCTCAGTGAGTTAGTCTCCTGCCTAGCTCGAAGAGCCCGGGCTTCCCCCCTAAGGAACCCCAAGCTTCCCCCCCTTGGGAGGGAGCACCTCGGTGCTTCGAGGCAGGGACCGATCTGCCTCGATGCAGCCCAGTATGTAGCAGCTCGGCAAGCTGCATGAAGGAGATCAAGGGGATCTCCTACCCGACCACCGTACCCGACAAGCCTGGAGACAGTAGCCATGTCCCTCGTCAGGCAGCATCATACCTGTCACATTCAGAAGGAGTCTTACACCTGACAGACACGTACCCAGCAGTGACGGCCCCGCACGTGCCAACTCAGCCCTACCAATAACGGCTGCGGCAGGTTGGCAGTGGCGGTTATACCCGCCCTGTCAGAGGCCAATGGGCCAGGGGTAACTGACTCCTGCTATACGAAGCTTAGTATCAGGGAGGAGAGGGATCTTCATCTTCGATACGCGCACTATCTTCACTCTTAGCCTTCATTTTCTCCTTGCTTCTCCTATCGAGTACTAACTTAATCATCGGAGTGTTCTCGCCGGGTAACTCCCTCTGGGCTTCTTCTTCTCAGGTACCTTCCGGGAGCCACGCGAGTACCAGCTAGGAGTGACCGGATTGCGCAACATCATAGTTGTTTGATACCATTTCTTCCACTAGATCATAGGCTTCCTCTAGAGTTTTCCTCATGATTGCAGCTGCATCAATAATGGAGCGATTAGATGGAGTAATACCATTATGAAAAGTTTGAATTTGATGCCAAACTGGTATTCCATGGTGAGGACACTTCCTAAGCATCTCTTTAAATAAAGAGAAAAATCCAAATTAACCACGGTTAACAAGTTCTAATATTATTTTAGGATTAAATCCCCGGCAACGACACCAAAAACTTGGTAGGTATAAATATAACCCTGGCAAGTGCACTAGTTATCAAATAGTATAAAAATATCGTTCCCACGGGGATTTAACAAAATAAGTATTAGAACTACAGTCTTCCCTAATTATTTGGACAATCAAAATTCAGATTTAAGAGTAAGAACTACTGAAAATAAAAATAGAAAAAGAAAATTGATGAGAATAAAATTTATCATATTTTATCCCCTAATATTCTGCCTTTTATACTAAATTAGTACTTAATTAGACTCATATTTCTTGTATTTCGGTGCAGGGCAAGGAAAGAAGTCACAGGAAGGAAAACAAGGTTAATCGGATGGGTTTTCACAGTTTTGGCAGCTATCAATAAGCTGGGCCTAACTTTCATATCTGAGCTCCGATTGGGCTTGATGAGAGTAGAATTTATCACATTTTTATCCCCAAATATTCTGTCTTGCATACTTAATTAGTACTTAATTGGACTCATATTTCTTGTATTTCGGTTCAGGGCATGAAAGAAAGCATCAAGAGCAAAGAAAGGCAAATCGGATGATTTTTCACAATTTCGGCACCATTCAGTAATCTGGGCCTAACTCACGTATCTGAACTCCGACTGGGCTGATTCAAGACCCACAGGATAGATGAGAGAAAAATTCACAACTTTCATGTTTTGGGATTTCACAGATTCAGCATGCATCAAATTAAAATCCGGGCCCGAAGTCGGGGAAAATTTGTAGAAAGGCCCAATCCACAGCTTAAGCCCAACTTGCAGAAAAGTCTGGCAGCAGCCCAATTCACAGAGGAGGTCTAATACGAATCCAAGAAACTGAGAAGAGTCTTATCAGATCTAAATTTATGATGTAATCTCATAAAGATAAAGAGATTGAGTTCATTAGATAAAGAGATAAGAGTAGGATTAGACTAGGACTTTCTATTTTTGAGAGATTAACTTCAAGAAAGAGTAACCCCCTCCCCTTAAGCTATTATAAAGGGGTAGGGGGCGGACTAGAGAGGCATCAAAAAGTAGAGGAGCAATCCAGCTATCAAGCAAGAAGTCTGCAAGAAGGAGGTGGCGGCAAGGAGAAGAGGAGATCTCAACTCCAAGGGCGAAACCATGAGTTCTTTCTTTCCTCTTGTTTGTTTTATTTCTGCTAGTATGAACTAATTTATCTGTAGTTAGGGTTAAGGAAAGCCTAATCATATCAATGAATATATTTTTATTCTGATTTATTCAAGATCATGATTTCCATATAGTCTATGAATTATCTTGCTCAATGCTATTAGGAGTGACCATCTCTTAATTGATGAGGCGTATGTGAATGAATCGAGAGAGGAATTCACATAGCTGACCACATAATTCATGGCGTGAATTGAATGGTATATAGGGGTATATACACATGATTCATCTGAATGTAATAGTTTTTCCTTGAACATAATGCACTTCTACCTTGAGAACTCTAGTCGAGAGATCGAAAGGTTACCTGATAGAAGTAGTTTTAGTATATCTCAAGAGAGAATATTAAATAAAATTGGAAAGACTTCAGCTTATGGGAATGACAAATTATCTTGGATAATCTCATCTATTAATATTTATTGGAATGGTTAGGTGGATCGAAAGCCCTAGCGAATTCAACCAATCGTTACATACTTCAGCAATGTTACTTATGCTCTTGTTTTCCTTTTTCTGCTTTCCATTAGTTCTTAGCCTTAAATCTGAATTTCGATTGTCCAAGTAATTAAGGAAGGCTGTAGTTCTAATACTTATTTTATTAAATCCTCATGGGAACGATATTTTTATCTAGTGCACTTGCTAGGGTTATCAAGTAGCAAGACAGAATGTGATAAATTCTACTCTCATCAAATCCCCCCAGACTTAAACTTTGCCCATCCTCGGGCAAGACAAAATTCAAGCAAAAATAAAACAAGAACAAACTAACTATCCTATCGATTTTTAAACTCAACTCTCCTTCATCTTTCTGCACAAATATTCTAGGTTAACTATTGCAAACCGTTAAATCAACACAACCAAGTCATACACGACTCATTCATCAGTCAATCCAATTTTTGCTACTACAAACTAGGTAGTAAACTAGGGAAAACATTTTTATCTCCTCTCTCTCTCTCTCTCTCTCTCTCTCTCTTTTCTTTTTTTTTCTTTTTATCGGGAGTGAGTGCATTTTATGCTCCGTCTCACTTTTGGATCACTCGGCCAGTAGGTGCATTTTATGCTCCGTCCTACTGTTGAATTTGCTGGCTAGTAGGTGCATTTTATGCTCCATCCTACTATTGAATTACTTGGCTGGTAGGTGCATTTTATGCTCCATCCTACCAAAAATATTCACCCTATTTACTTAAACCTGAATTTAGGAGTAGCTTAACTGGAAATGGCTTCAGATAGGTCGTGTACTTCTTAATTGTACCTCATTACTAGGTCCACAAGAATTTTCCTAGAATATTGTTTCAATTGATTTCAAAAGAGTTGAGGTTTTGATTTTTTTTTTTAGAAAATGCAGAAAACACGACCTAAATCAAATTTTAAAACACAACCTAAATTCTAACCTAAATCCTAAATCCCCTCCCTCACACTTAAAACTTACATTGTCCCCAATGTGAGGTTAAATGCAAAGAAAGGGCAAAAAAACTAAACTAGAAATGTAAAAACAAAAAGAAAAAGGAAAAACAAACTTCCCTAAACATGAATCGGATCCTCTAACTCTCGTGGTCGCAACTTTCGGTGTGCTCCCCTTCCATCCATCATGGGTGGGTTTAAATATGGAACAGGGACCTGCAAAACAGAGGGTAACAGTCTCTTATTAGAAATCGGCAATATCATATAATGAGCATTACCTTGTCTTGGCTTGGACCCTTCTTGACCGGCCTCCAAATTGTTCAGAACCTCCTTAACTTCCTCATCCAAGTTATCTTTCAAAACTCTTTCAGGGTAAGGGAGAGGAAGTTTAATAGCATCTAAACTCAGTTTAGGTGTACTCCCTTCGATCTCCATTTGAGAATCGGCTGCCTCAACTTCCTTGTCAACATTCTGGGTCATGCCAACTGTCTTCCCACTTCTTAAGGCTATGGCGTTTATTTGCTCTCTGGGATTCTTCTCCGTGTTGCTGGGTAGTCGTCCCTCTTTTCTTTCTAACAACAAATTTACAATCTGTCCCATTTGAACTTCTAAGTTTTTGATCGATGCTTCATGTTCTTGGAAATTTGCTTCAATAGCATTGATGAACTTAGAAATAATCTCTTCCAAATTATTGAAGTATGTAACGATAGCAGAAAAAGGACTTTCGGTCCACCTAACCATTCCAATGAATATTAATGAATATTAATGGAAAGCAGAAAAAGGAAAACAAGAGCAGAAGTAACAATGCTGAAGTATGTAACGATTGGTTGAATTCGCTAGGGCTTTTGGTCCACCTAACCATTCCAATGAGTATTAATGGATGAGATTATCCAAGAAAATTTGTCATTCCCATAAGCTGAAGTCTTTCCAATTTTATTTAATATTCTCTCTCGAGATATACTAAAACTACTTCTATCAGGTAACCCCTCGATCTCTTGACTAGAGTTCTCAAGATAGAAGCGCATTAAGTCCAAGGAAAAACTATTACATTCAAATGAATCATGTGTATATACCCCTATACCATTCAAATCACACCATGAATTATGTGGTCATCTATGTGAATTCCTCTCTCGATTTATTCACATACGCCTCATCAATTAAGAGATGGTCACTCCTAATAGCATTAAGCAAGATAATTCGTAGACTATATGGAAATCACGATCTTGGATAAATCAGAATAAAAATATATTCATTGATATGATTAGGCTTTCCTCAACCCTAACTACAGATAAATTAATCCATACTAGCATAAATAAAACAAACAAGAGGAAAGAAAGAACTCATGGTTTCGCCCTTGGAGTTGAGATCTCCTCTTTTCCTTGCTGCCACCTCCTTCTTGCAGACTTCTTGCTTGATAGCTGGATTGCTCCTCTGCTTCTTGATGCCTCTCTAGTCCGCCCCCTACCCCTTTATATAGCTTAAGGGGAGGGGGTTACTCCTTCTTGAAGTTAATCTCTCAAAAATAGAAAGTCCTAGTCTAAACCTACTCTTATCTCTTTATCTAATGAACTCAATCTCTTTATCTTTATGGGATTACATCATAAATTTAGATCTGATAAGACTCTTCTCAGTTTCTTGGATTCGTATTAGACCTCCTCTGCGAATTGGGTTGTTGTCAGGCTTTTCTGCAAGTTGGGCTTAAGCTGTGGATTGGGCCTTCCTACGAATTTTCCCTGACTTTGGGCCCGGATTTTAATTTGATTCATGCCGAATCTGTGAAATCCCAAACATGAAAGTTGTGGATTTTGCTCTCATCTATCCAGTGGGTCTTGAATCAGCCCAATCGGAGTTCGGATACGCGAGTTAGGCCCAGATTACTGAATGGTGCCGAAACTGTGTAAAATCATCCAATTTGCCTTTCTTTGCTCTTGATGCTTTCTTTCATGCCCTGAACTGAAATACAAGAAATATGAGTCCAATTAAGTACTAATTAAGTATGCAAGACAGAATATTTGGGGATAAAAATGTGATAAATTCTACTCTCATCAGGGCTGATTCAAGATCTACTAGAAAGATAAGAGAGAAAGCTACAACTTTCATGTTTTGGGCTTTCGTAGATTCGGCCTACATCGAAGTCAATTCCGGGCCCGAAGACGGAGCAATTTTGTAGTGAGGCCTAGTTTCCAGCTGAAGCTCATTTTGCAGAAAAAACATTGAGGCAACCCAAGTCATTAAAGCAGTCCATTCGAATTCAAGAATTCAGAGAGTCCTATTAGATTTAAATTTTAAATGTAATTCCAGAAAGATTAAGAAAGATTTAGATCATGAGATAGGAGAGAAGATAGGATAGGATAGGATGAGTTTGGATCAAGTCTGGATTATCTATTCTTGAGATAACTCCAAGTAATTGTAAGCTATATGAGAGGGGGGCATACCACCTAAGGGGTATCACGAATGGCATTGAGCTATCCATCAAGAAAGGAGAAAACAAATCAAGAAACTTGGGGAAGGTGATCAAGAATTCAAGAAACCTCAAGAAGAAGGTGGCGGCAAGAAGAGGAGATCTCAGCACCATGGGCGAATTCATGAGTTTTTTCTTTCCCTTTGCTTGCTTTAATTCTTTTATCATGAATTGATTTGTTTTTAGCTAGGGCTGAGGAAAGCCTAACCCTGTTAATGAATACATTTTTATCTTTATGATTTATCCAAGATTGTGATTTCCATACAGTCTATGAATTTTTTTGCTTAATGCGATTAAGAGCTTGGCCACCTCTTAATTGATTTGGTTTATGTGAATGAATCAAGAGAGGAATTCACATAATCGACTGAATAGTTCATAGTGTGAATTGAATGATATATAGAGATATATATACATGATTCATCTGAATATAATGGTTTTCCTCAGACTTAATGCACTTCCATCTTGAGAGCTCTGGTCGAGAGATCGAAGGGTTACTTGATGGGCGTAGTTTTAGTATATCTCGAGAGAGAATATTAAATAAAATTGGAAAGACCTCAGCTTATGGGAATGTTAAATAATCATGGTTAATCGACTCCATTAATATTCATTACATTGGTTAGGTGGACCAAAAGCCCTAGTGATTTCATCCATTGCATATTCGGTTAGTGATCACCCTTGCTTCTATTTTCTTTTTCTAGTTTTTATTTTCAGTAGTCCTTGCTCTCTCAAATCTGAATTTCGATTGTCCAAATAATTAGGGAAGACTGTGGTTCTAATACTTATTTTGTTAAATCCTCGTGGGAACGATATTTTTATACTACTTGATAACTAGTGCACTTGCTAGGGTTATATTTATAGCTATCAAGTTTTTGGCGCCGTTGCCGAGGATTTAATCCAAAAATAATATTAGAACTTGTTAACCTTGATTAATTTGGATTTTTATTTCTGTTTTTATTATTTTATTTTGTTTACTTTTTTCTTATTTTTATTTTGTTCGAATTCTTGCTTTGTTCAGATTTTTTTTAGTGCATGACACGCACTAGACAAGAAGGACTAGCAAGATTCGATCCTGAAATTGAGAGGACCCTTCGCTTATTGCAAAGGGCCAACAGAGGTAAAGCAAGAGAGGAGGTTGATATTGGCGAACCAACAAAAGAAATTGGGGAGGAAATGGCAGAAGCAAATCGCACCCTCCTGGACTATGCTTGTCCAACCATTGATGGGGCAACTTCCAGCATTTGCAAGCCCACAATTCAGGCCAACAATTTTGAAATCAAGCTTGCAATAATTCAAATGATTCAGACAAGTATTCGGTTTAGTGGGTTACCAAGTGATGACCCTAATGCACACATTGTTAACTTCTAAGAAATATGTGATACATTTAAACATAATGGAGTTAGTGGTGATGCTATTAGGCTTAGATTATTTTAATTTTCATTGCGTGATAGAGCTAAAGATTGGCTTAACTCACTCTCTGTAGGAAGTATCACCACTTGGAATGATCAAACCCAAAAATTTTTGGCTAAATACTTCCCACCCTCTAAAACAGCAAAGCTAATTAATGATATTACTACTTTTGCTCAATTTGAGAGGGAATCCTTGTATGAAGCATGGGAACGATTCAAGGAGATGTTTAGGAAGTGTCCTCACCATGGGATACCAAATTGGCATCAAATTCAGACTTTTTATAATGGTATTACCCCCTCTAGTCGATCTATTATTGATGTAGCTGCAGGTGGCACAATCATGAGAAAAACACTGGAGGAAGCTTATGACTAGACCTGTTCATGGGCCGGGTGGCCTGACGGGCCAGCCTGACCCCGGACGGGCTTAAACAGGCTTTTTGGCCCGCGGGCTTAACCTCGGGCCAAAAAGCCCAACACGCATAAAATTCGAGTTGGGCTCGGGTTTTGCCAAAATAGCCCGGCTCGAGCCCGGCCTGGCCCAACCTATAGTTAAACCTAAGTAAACCCAGCCTGACCTATAGTTAAACCTAAGTAAAAACCCTATGTGATGTCCATTTGAATAAATTTTTTGATTTGAGAAGGTTGTTAATTCACTTGTAGGCCCATTGTTCATTTAAATAAGGGAAAAAACATCTGAATTAAAATAGATAATGTCTATTTGAATAGGGAAAATTTCAAATTTCTTTTATTAGGTCGGGCTTCGGGCTCGGGCTCGGGCTTTGGGCTTTTTATCAGGGTCGGGCTCGGGCCCAAGTTGTAGGCCTGTTGGTCAGGCCGGGCTCGGGCTCGGGCCTAACATTTTTTTGTTAATAGAGAGTCAAAGCCCGGCCCAAGCCCAGCCCGACCCAGCCCATGAACAGGTCTACTTATGACCTAGTAGAGGAGATGGTGTCGAGCAGCTACCAGTGGAGCAATGACTGAACCGATCAAAGGGGAGTACACCACATCGAGTCCCTAGCAGCCCTATCTGTGCAACTTGCTAATTTGAATAAGAAACTTGATAATTTCAATATTGCAGCCATTAATGCATCATCTAGCATTCCATGCGATTTATGTGGTCAAATAGGACATACTAATTCTGATTGTCCATTAGGTAGTCCTTTTACTTCTCATGAGAATGCTAATTTTATCTCTCATGCTGGCAGGCCGAATTTCAATCCCTACTCAAATACATACAACCCAGGGTGGAGGAATCATCCAAACTTTTCATGGAGCAACAATCAACAAAAGGCACCCATGGGATTCCAACAACAGCCGCCTCCACAAGAAAAAAGAAGTAATTTGGAAGAAATGATCTCTAAGTTCATTAATGCTACTGAAGCAAGGCTCCAAGAGCATGATAAGAGGTTCTTAAGTCAAGAAGCATCAATCAAGAACTTAGAAGTCCAAATGGAGCAGATCGTGAATCTGTTGTCGGAAAGAAAAGAGGGACAACTACCCAGTAACATGGAGAAGAATCCCAGAGAGCAGGTAAACGCCATAGCCTTAAGAAGTGGGAAGATAGTCGGCGAAGCCCAAGAAGACGACAAGGAAGCTGATGTGGCCGATCTGCAAAAGAAGAATGAGGGAAGCACCCCTAAACTGAATTTACATGAAATTAAACTTCCTATCCCCTACCCAAGAAGAGTCTTGAAGGCCAAATTATATAAGCAATTTGAAAAATTTTTGGAAGTGTTCAAAAAGATCCATATTAATCTTCCTCTTCTCAATGTATTGTCACAGATGCCGAAGTATCCCAAATTCCTAAAGGAGGTGATGTCCAACAAAAGGAAGTGGGAGGATTGTGAGATGGTAAAGCTCAACGAAGAATGTTCGGCCATTCTTCAAAATAAACTGCCTCCAAAACTAAAGGATCCAAGGAGTTTTTCCATACCTTGCACCATAGGCAATGCTGAATTTGAGAAAGCTTTATGTGACCTTGGCGCTAGTATAAATTTAATGCCCTACTCTATTTTTAAAAGACTTGGATTGCATGAACTAACACCTACCACCATTACCCTACAATTGGCTAATCGAAACATTAAATACCTTAGGGAAATAGTAGAAGATGTCTTAGTTAAAGTAGGGAATTTCATCATCCCTGCTGATTTCATTGTGTTGGATTTGGAGGAGGATAGATCGATGCCATTAATTATAGGGAAACCCTTTCTTGCTACTGGTAATGCCTTAATTGATGTACAAAAGGGTCAACTTACTCTTAGGATCAATGGTGAAGAAGTGATATTTAACGTTTTCCAAACCCTGAAGTATCCCAACATGAGATATATGCAATCGACTCTATTGATGTGGTGGTAGCAGAAATTAATAAATCAAAGTTAGATGACCCATTTGAAAGCTATATTATTAATTCTTGTTGATGTGTGCACAATTTACATATAAATTCTGGTGTTTATGCATGGTTTTGATGCTGATTTGTGTGAATTCTTACCCCAATTTAGCTTGATTTTAGGAAATGGTCAAAGGGGACAAGTCTAGGGAAAAAGAGCATAAAATCATGCTAAAGGAGGCCAAATAGAAGGTGATACAGCCCAGCTGGGAGCAAGGCCCAGCCGAGAGTTCAAAGGAGGGCCATTTGGCCCATGCAACCCATGCTGCACTCTTTGGGAAAGCCCAAAGAGAGAGCACAACCGAAGCTCTCCAATGGAGCCTATTCGGCCCAGCAATGAGGAGGCCCATTTGCAGATCAAGAGCAGCTCAAGAGCAGCCCAAGGAGCCTAAAGGCGGGAAACTTTCTAGAAGAGAGAAAGGAGGCGTTAAGTGAAAAACAAGGCTAATTGGGTAATTCTGGACAATTTCGGCACCGAATAGTAATTTGGGCATAACTCTCTAATCCTGACTCCAATTGAGATGATTCAAGATGAGTTGGAAAGATAAAGAAAAGTTCAAGAACTTTAATGTTTTGTATTTTGATAGAACGGACTGAATCAGGATCAAAATTGAGCCCGAATTATCTGGAACCGCACTGTAGAACTTTCTAGATGAGAGAACTTTCTAGAGAAGAGAACTTTCTAGATGAGAGGACTTTCTAGATGAGGAAAGGGGCTGAGGAGAAGAGAGCCAAGGGAAAAGGGGTCCAACACCTGATTTCAAACTCTCCTTGAGTTCTTGTTCTAAGAGAGAAGAAGAGAGAGATAGGCGCAAGAGAGGAGGAACAAGCAACTTCAAGAGAAGATGAAGCTGAATTCGAAGGGGGAGAAAGCAATTGGAGATCAAGGTTTCATCCTCACTTGATTTCTACACAAATTGGTAGTCGAATTCAGCTAAGATTTATGTAATTTCTCCATCAAATTTTCCTTTCTTACTGTAATCAAAGCATGTATTATGTAAATTCAATTCTGTAATTTGTTTTCTAAGTTCATTCGAGTAAAGTAGATTCAATCTTGAAGTTTCTTGTTTGGAATATCAATTGTGGATTGTTGGCCGAACTGCTATTTTGAAATCTCACATCTGAAATTTCAGATCATGAATTTACAAGGTCTGAATTGCTATTTTCCAATCTTAGATTTATAAATTCAGATCATGAAATAGTGAGATCCGAATTGCTATTCTATAAAATCAGATCTATGATTTTAGATCATGAACTTGTAATACCTGAATTACTTGAGAAAGAATTCAGGTAGCTTTAATTCAGTCTGGCCGATTTGTTCCTCTTTCTTGGAATTCCTAGAGTGCTTGAGAAAGACTCTAAGATTTCAGATCTGCTAATCAAGAGCCGAATTGAGTGCAAGGTTAGAGATAACTTGCACAATTCGGTTGGTGTTCATTCAGCTGAGTTGATGATCATCCAGCTGAAATGAAGCCCTAGAATTGCTAGATTTGAATGCATGCATGGTGATTAGATCCTTGATAGAGATATAAGGACCATCATTCATGCATAGATTGAACATGCGCTCGAGAGAGGCTGTTCATTGCTTTGGGATTTCACCAAATCAAGGTTGAATCCTATTCTACTAGAATTTCCTAGAAAACTAGTTGCTGAATTTATTTTTCTATGCATCTTTAGCTTGTCTCCTCACTTGCATACAAGGTGTTTGGTCCAATGTGTTAGAAATAGCTTTGTAGTTAGAATTTTAGATTTTCATTAGTTTCACATTTCGGCTGATCAGATAACAGTAGACTGATTTATTACTAGTAGTTGCTACATAAGTCCTCGTGGGAATTATACTCTACTCACTACTCTATTACTTGAGCGGTTAGTGCACTTGCTAGTGTCACAATGAGCCACATGTCAAGTTTTTGGCGCCGTTGTCAGGGACTTGTTGTATCAATATTAGGAACTATTAGCCATTGTTAATCTGATTTTCAATTCTATGCATTATAGTTCATATTAGTGTGCATGAAACTCCATTGCTGATCTAGTTAGTTCTCTTTCCCATTGATGATCTACTTCATCTTCGATTGTTGATTTAGTCTTAGTAGTAGAGCTGCATTCTAGTTTGCATATTTCATAAAAATAGTGTGGATCAGATCTGTATACATTAACTGTCATGGCTAAAAAAAAAAAAAAAATCAGATCTGAGCATACTGAAAAAAAAATGATTTCTGATCTTCATTGATGATTGCTGTTTTAGTCTCAGTAGTATAGTCTTGCATATTTCATAAAATAATGTTCTAGTTTCAGTAGTGGAGTTGTGTTTTCTTTTCTTCTATATACTTCATAAAAATTGTGTGGTTCAGATCTGCATACATTCACTGTCATTGCTGAAATCAGAATGCAGACTTGAGCACACAAGAAAAAATTTAAGTCTGCTTTTCTAGTTTCAGTAGTGTAGCTGCATTCTAGTCTTGCATATTTGATAAAAAGGGTGTGGTTCAGACCTGTATACATTACTTTTCATTGTTGAAATCATAATTCAGATTTGAACACACAAAAAAAAAAGAAAAACATACATAGCTGTTCTAATTCAGTAGTGTAGCTGGTAGATGTACTTCTTCAGATCTGCACACACTCAATTATTGATTTAGGTAATCTTTTCTTTTAGTTCTGCATTGGTTAATCTGAATTCTCTTTCCGTTGTAGTTGGATTCAGATCTGTATTTTCTGATATCTGTAGTATGATTCAGATCTGAATTTTCCTATTACTGCTTTGCCTAGTTTAGATCTAGTTAGTTTCAGTAGTTTCAGACTTTTCTTCTTTTCCCTTGCTGAATGCATCTAGGATAGCTTTCTGTAGAATATAGCTTATTAATTCTATAGGTTACTTGGATGAGTTGACAGATTTCAGATCTGATTGTCTATTGTTATAGCTTTCATTTCTGATTTAATAGATCTGATATAATTCTGATTTAAAGTAGGTTTCAGATCTGTGTTTTCTGATTTCTGTGGTGTAGTTCAGATTTGTATCTTCCTATGACTGATTTGCTTGGTTCTTTGCAGCTGTTTTAGTTCAGATCTGCATATATTAACTATCACTATGGAAATAAAAAAAAAATAAGATCTGAGCTCACTGAAAAAAAAAAAATTTCTTTTGATCTTCATTGCTGATTTCTTTAACTGTTAGCTGATTTCAGTTCTGTACAAATCTGCATATAGTATTCTTCATTACTGATATTAGTACTCTATTTTTTTTCTATTGCTGATTTGTTTAGTTTTGATTACTGTTTTAGTGCTGCTAGTTTAGATGATTTTTGGGTCTATATAGCTCATAAAAACACGGGAGTTCAGATCTGTACACAGTAGATTTCAGTGCTGAAATCAAAAATCAGATTTGAGCACACCGGAAAAAAAAGAAAAGAAAATATAGCAGTTCTAGTTTCAGTAGTTAACTGATTTGAGTTCTGTATATTGACTTTAGTGTAGTAGTTCAGACCTGTATACATTGTTTTATGCCTTTCTGACTTCAGGCCTGAGTTGATAGATTGCTGATTTGATAGAACTTTATAGGCTGCTTTTCTTTTTAGACTTTGGTTGCTGTTTTGGCCTTGGTAGTATAGCTGATTTGTAGTTCAGTGTACTTTATAAAATTCTTATAGTTCAGATCGGTGTAAATTACTCTTCATTGCTGAAATCAGAAATCTTAGGCTGCTATTCTTGTTTCAATCTTGTATATCAGTTTGGTAGTGTGCAGTCTTCTTGATTTCAGTCTTGTATATCAGATTTCAGATCTGTCTATATTAGTTTTCAGCTGGTTGATTGTTCTTTTTCTTGAAGTTTTTCTTGTTAGGTAGCATTCAGCTTTCTTTGCTTTGTAGATTTCTACTCTCTTAGTGTTTAACGGTTCCTCTTTCTTAGGATTGCTGCTTGTTTGATAGCTTACATTCCTTGATTAGTGTACAATAGTTTCTTTACTATTTTGATAGAGGAGATGGAAACAACCAACCATCAATGGCATTCCGAAAGAGCAAAAGTTAGAAGGCAGCAAGGTCTTCACAATGTGGACACATATACAGCTTTATCGGCACAAATAGGTGCAATCAGCAGGAAAATAGATGAAATGCAGATGGAAGCCATGCATGTGCAGTCCATGACTTGTGATTGGTGTGGGGGAGGCCACATCAGCACTACATGCCAAGTTGGAAATCAGTTTATGCAGCCTCCAGAACAGGTAAACTTTGTTGGCCACTTTCCAAGGTAGCAATACAGTCAATACTCTTGTGCCTTCAACCCCGGATGGGGAGGATACCCGAATCAGTCATGGCCAAATCAGCATGTGCCGAAGCCCTTCCCCCAAAACTTTCATCAGCCAGAACAGAAATCTAACCTAGAGAAGCTGATGACCAAGTTCATAGCTAGTGCTGAAACCAGATTTCAGAATAACGAAACAGCAATAAAGAACTTGGAGAAGCAAGTCAGGCAGTTGGCACAACTGATTTCAGCAAGCATACCGGGCACTCTACCAGGGAGTCCTGAAGTGAAGGAGAAGGCAAGGGCTGAAAACAAGGTTAGCAGGTTGGCCAACAACCTTGAGCTTTGCATACAAGAGGGAGGAGTTGCAAGGGAAGAGAATGAAAAGATGCAAGGCATGGCAGCATACCTGAATGCCAATCCACATTTTCAAGGGAAAGAGTGTCTCAAGTTGGATGGCTTGGATACCTCGCCAATACCCATAAGCAAGCCTTCAACCCAAGAGCCACCCTCCCTTGAGCTGAAGCAACCCCCTCCACTTCTAGAGTATGCTTTCTTAGAGGCTCCATCAACACTACCAGTAATCATATCAGCAGATTTGAGCCCTTTGCAAAGAGAAAAGCTATTGAGGGTGTCTCGGGAACACATGACAGCTTTAGCTCAAAAGGTGTCATTGATGATGAGGTTGGTGGATGTTTTTAGGCCAGCAGTCAGCACCTCACTAGAAGGTCGAGCTTTAGACCAAAAACAAGCGCTTGTTGGGAGGCAACCCAATTCAGATTTTTAGTCATAAACTCTCTTGTTTTTGTTTCTGCTTTTCTTATTCATATCAGTTGAGTTTAGTTAGTATTTATCTAGGATGTTAATTAAATAAGTTGCTGATATCTCTCTGTAGTTTTATGTGATTCTTAGCAGCTAGAGGATTCCCATCACAAGAGCTATTGCAGTATTCAGAAGAAACTTCAAGGAAGTCCTCTAACCCCTCTCATTGATTGAGAATGCTCTTCATGCAATTACCTTCATTGCTGGATTTTTTTTTTGTTACTCTCTAACACTAGGAACATTGAGGACAATGTTCATCTTAAGTGTGGGGGAGTGAGGCTGTAGCCATGCACCTCAATCATCCCAACACACACATGCTTGCAATGACATAACCAAATAAACTAGAAAGCCCCTTAAGATCATTGTTGTTTATTAGGTGAATTCAAAGAGGGAATACAAAGAGAGGAGGGAGACCACTGTATGTGTTTTCATTTATTCTTGTGAATGATCCAACTTAGCACAATGCATGAGGTTAAGGGAGCTGAATATGACTTTCAGCATGACCGACCCTAGCTACCCTCATGTGTAGAATGCACTTAATTGTTGATCATTCGAGCTAGTTCACATCTGAACTGTTAATGCATGAGGTTCAATAACTAAAAAATAAAGAGAAAAAAAAAACAAAAAAAAAGTGTGAGATGGAGCATAAAATGCAATCACACCAAAAGAAGAAAGAAGAAAATACCCCATGTAAGATGGAGCATAAAATGCACTCACACCGAAAGAAAAAAGAGAAAATGCCTCGTGTGAGATGGAGCATAAAATGCACTCACACCAAAAATGTGGTTGAACACTCAGATAGATGCAGTGACAGATTTGAAACCAAGCTCATAGTAATGGTTAATTTTAGAGGTCAAGGTGCTGATTTGCATGATGAATGGAAGTGAATGTTGGAGCATGAAGAACCTCATATTCTACCTTTCCTTAGATCTTATGTATGTGATAAGAATGGTAGTTCATAGGAATGGAGCAGAGTACTTACACAAGTTTCCCGACCACTCAATGCATCCTCCTCCTAAAAATTCATCCGGTAAATGGTGAGAATAAGGGGTTATGATCAGTTTATGGGTTATGTCTTTGCTTGAGGACAAGCAAAAGCTTAAGTGTGGGTGTGTTTGATGTGTGCACAATTTACATATAAATTCTAGTGTTTATGCATGGTTTTGATGCTGATTTGTGTGAATTCTTACCCCAATTTAGCTTGATTTCAGGAAATTGTCAAAGGGGACAACTCTAGGGAAAAAGAGCATAAAATCATGCTAAAGGAGGCCAAATAGAAGGTGATACAGCTCAGCTGGGAGTAAGGCCCAGCCGAGAGTTCAAAGGAGGGCCATTTGGCCCATGCAGCCCATGTTGCACTCTTTGGGAAAGCCCAAAGAGAGAGCACAACCGAAGCTCTCCAATGGAGCCTATTCGGCCTAGCAATGAAGAGGCCCATTTGCAGATCAAGAGTTGCCCAAGGAGCCTAAAGGCGGGAAACTTTCTAGAAGAGAGAAAGGAGGCGTTAAGTGAAAAACAAGGCTAATTGGGTAATTCTGGACAATTTTGGCACCGAATAGTAATTTGGGCATAACTCTCTCATCCGGACTCGAATGGGCTGTGGATTGGAGCATGTGAGCAAATCTGTTAATAATTCTTATATACTTGTGGCTATGGATTATGCAAGTAAATGGGTGGAAGCATGTGCATACCCTACTAATGATACTCAAGTTGTCATTAAATTTTTGAAGAAATTCATATTCACTCGTTTTGGAACACCTCAAGTCATCATAAGCGATGGGGGGAAGCACTTCTGCAATAAACAATTTGAACAATTGTTAAACAAATATGGTGTTACACACTGAATTGCAACTCCTTACCACCATCAGACCAGCGGCCAAGTAGAAGTCTCTAATAGGGAACTAAAGCAGATTTCAGAAAAGACAGTCACCACATCCAAGAGAGATTGGTCCTTAAAATTAGATGATGCACTTTGGGCTTACCATACTGCATTTAAAACCCCAATTGGTATGTCTCCTTACCAATTAGTTTTCGGAAAAGCATGCCATCTACCTGTTGAGTTGGAACATAAAGCTTATAGGGCTACCAAATTTTTGAATTTTGATCTAAGCAATGCAGGTGATGCAAGGAAACTTCAGCTCATCGAGTTAGAAGAATGGAGAAAACAAGCTTATGAGAATGCTCGCACTTACAAAGAAAGAACCAAAGCTTGGAATGACTCTCGTATTGTAGGGAAGGAATTCAAGGAAGGAGACAAGGTTTTGCTCTTTAATTCTCGCCTCAAGCTATTTCCTGGGAAGTTGAAAACCAAGTGGAGCGGACCCTTTGAAGTGGCTAGGGTATTCCCTCATGGAGCAATTGAACTGCATAATGATGATGGGAGTACATTCAAGGTAAATGGACAGCGGTTGAAGCATTATATTGAAGGAGAGCAACCCATCCACCATGGGTCTATTCTCTCCTTGAAACCGCCATGAGAGAAAGGTGAAAGTCAAGCTCATGACTTAAAAAGAGTGCTTGTGGGAGGCAACCCATTAAGTTTAGTTGTTTGTTTTGTTCAGTTTTTTTCTCTCTTATGAGTGTGTTTTTTTTTTTTTCATATCTCACATCTGCAGGATCTCAACGAGGCATTCAGGGAAGTCCTCTTAAATCTTTCTCTCCTTGTTCTTGTTATGCATATTCCATACATTGAGGACAATGTATATCTTAAGTGTGGGGGAGGATTAAGGGGTTGATAAATTTTTTCGGACTCTAGCATGCTTCGATTATCACTCTCTAACCTTTCCTTTTGAAATTTCTGCTCCCTAGAGACTTGTTTTTGAATGATTGCAAACCACCATGAATCATGTGCTTAGGTGAGATAGACAAGAAATGATGCAAGCAAATCTAGCTGAAATTTTTGGCTATGGTAGGTACCTCAGTAGTTGGAATGATCAACGAGCAAGATGCAATACAAATTTGACCCCTATGAGCATTTGGTTTATGACCGCCAAACATGGTTTGATTATTCTAGAACTTGCTTTAGTAGACATGTTGAGACCACGGTAGTGAGTTCAAGGATTGGTATGAAAATGGTGATGCCCTTTTTCAAAAAACAAAAAAAAGAGAGAAAGGGAAGAGGAGAAGAAATAAAGTGTAGTGTGAGATGGAGCATAAAATGCACTCACACTAAAAGCATAAGAAAAGTGTGAGATGGAGCATAAAATAAACTCACACTAAAAGCATAAGAAAAGGGTGAAATGGAGCATAAAATGCACTCATCCCTAGATCCCAAACCCCTTGTCACCTTTTGATGCAATGAACTCATGCTAGTGGTGGAGATGTGATACATAAGCAAGCCTATAGTAATAACATTCCTTGTTTTGACCTATCTGAAAAAATATATATATTTTATTATGAGGGAATACTTTGAATCTTGCTGCATTTTGCTTATGAAAACGATGAGTGCTTACTTTAGTCCTAAAATTATTCATGCGACGAAATGCCTGCTCCCCTTGATTGTTGATTTCACTAGGGAACATGAGGATTGGCGGTTTAAGATAATTCTTTGACAAGTTAAAGAGGAGCAAGAAGTGAACGAATGGAAGGATCATTAAATAATGGATCAAGGCATGTAAGAGGGAGAATATCCTGTGAAGAATGACCTCCAAAAAATTTTAGTAGTTAGTCAGCTTGTCATGTTTTAGTTTTGCTTCAATTTTGTCTTGCCCGAGGACGGGCAAGAGTTTAAGTGTGGGGGGATTTGATGAGAATAAAATCTATCATAAAATCTTTGAGGGAGTGGTGACTCTAGGGGGGGGGGGGGGTTCCCCCTAGGGGCGCCATTGTGTTACAGTCAGACACAGGCTTAGCCTTGCCTACGCTTGGCAGGCTTATGTTAAGGAACATCACCGTCATTTTCGCCTGTAAGATTTTTGGGAGAATTGATGTTATCTTCAGGCAGACCACCAAAAGCTTAACGTACTCTTTGAGGAGGGGTGGTCGACCTCCTTGGGTGCTTGACCTTGGCACTCCTAGACCATCATCCCTTGCGGGGCGGCCCTGGTTAATGGCTAGCATGGCTACTAGGGTTCCTCATGGGCGCACACATGCTTATGGGGACAGTGCATGGACCGGCACTGCGTTGCCGAGACTCAAGGGAGGCTTGGCATGCAGGCCTGGCTCAAGCATGACCCTTCACCTCGCCAGCCCCTTGCCCAAGCTGATTGAGCTATCCCATTGCCCCTAGCACACGTGTGTGTTTCGACCCAGCGGTTGCCTCTTAACATGGCACACAGGTGCCCATCATCATCGGCATATAGGAGACCCCTCACATCGGTGCCAAGTCACGTCATCGACGCACAGTCGCCTTGCATTATGGTCATCCCCCTTTAGCACGTAAGTGGTGCCTCCCATGGACCGGTCTGAGCCAGCCGAGTGCCCCGGCCATGCGACTGGAGGTCATGATCCAATGCTACTGACCTTGGTGGAGCCATTTCATCGGGCAACTCCTAGCCTTGCAGCACATAAAGGCTTGTCCTAGCCTACCTTGGCCTGGACGCCGCACGGGTTTCTTCCGCTGTAGAACTACCCCCGTGACAGTTGGTATCAGAGCAAGCTAGCCAATTGCAGCCACAGTTGGTGTCAAGTGGATTATCCCAGAGCGAGTTGAAGCGGTCATCTCGACAAGCAGCACAATGTGGGGTGCGGTCCCTAGGCACTTCCACCCAGGATCTAGCAGATTTTCGATCAGGCCTGGCAAGAGGTCATTCATTGTTCATGTCCCCATTCCAATGACCCTAAAACAGCTTCCCTTGTGGGAGCAGATGCATTGGTTGCTGTGCTCATGCAGGGGCAGATGCGTGAGCCTCTTTTGGAAGGCATATTGTGGCAATTTAAGTGGGGGAGTGGCATGCTTCCTCACGGACATCAGTTGCTGTTCATTCTAGTGAGTTGTGGGCGGTGCACCTACATCTTGGTTTCATGACGGATGAGCCATTGTTTCGTAGCTTTGTTTGAGGCACTACTAAGGCGGGGACAATAGTCCAAAATTGGTCAGTGTCAAAGGTTGGTCAAGGAATATCACTGAAGTGGCAGTTTTGCACCAGATTGGTTCCTCGGTTGAAGCCACAATATATTGAAATGATAGGAATGTGGGTACACTAGCCATTGGAGCATGGCGGCCCTACACCGGCAATGTATCAGGTGGACATGCTCAGTTTAAACTGGTGGATCACTTGCAGCAACGAAAGCGCATCACAAGGCGAGTGCATGTTCGTTAACATCATGGGTAAAAGTTGCCACCACTTGCACACATTGCGGTCAGGTCTCCTTGAGGCAGCAGAACATTAGGGCCCCCTCAGAGCGAAGAGGTAGCTCGATTCGGCGAGGCAAAGTGTAGTTTTGAGGGCCAAGAGAGCATAAGCCATGGCTAGATTTGAGTAACCCAAACCGGTGAGGTGAAGTCTGCAGGCCAGCATGGTGAAAGGGTACCCAGGACACATCGCCAACATGAGGAGTAGACCTATTAGTGTGTTCGGTAGCACCACCGAAAAGCTACCAAGAAGATGGTCAAGCCTTGAGGTAAAGATGATACATGGGGCAGACCTCTGCGAAGCACCACAAACAATTTCTTTGAGGGCCCTTCTTTCATACAGTTCAACGACATATCCATTGTGCAGTTTGAGTAACCTCAACACAAGGGGGTGAAGTCCAGGAAGGCTGGCTTGGTGAAATGGTTCCGTCCCCATAAATGGACACCAACATAGGCAAGACCCGGGCTAGCCAGACGAGCCCTGGAACTAGGAAGGAAGTGGATGGCGCGGGATACAAACGCCCATTCACGAGAAGACCATTGTCGAGGATGACAATGGATTGAGTGGGGGAGCTTGTTACGGTCTGACACAGGCTTAGCCTTGCCTACGCTTGGCAGGGTTACTTTAAGGGACATGACCATCATTTTCACCTGTAAGATTTTTGGAAGAATTGATGTTATCTTCAGGCAGACCACCAAAAGCTTAACGTACTCTTTGAGGAGGGGTGGTCGACCTCCTTGGGTGCTTGACCTTGGCACTCCTAGACCATCATCCCTTGCGGGGCGGCCCTGGTTAATGGCTAGCATGGCTACCAGGGTTCCTCATGGGTGCACACATGCTCATGGGGACAGTGCATGGACCGGCGCTGCGCTCGGAGACTCAAGCATGACCCTTCACCTCGCCAGCCCCTTTCCCAAGCTGATTGAGCTATCCCGTTGCCCCTAGTGCACGGGTGTGTTTCGGCTCAGCGGTTGCCTATCATCATGGCACACAGGTGCCCATCATCATCGGCATATAGGAGACCCCTCACATTGGTTCCAAGTCACCTCATCAACGCACAGTCGCCTTGCATTATGGTCGTCTCCCTTTAGCACGTAAGCGGCGCCTCCCATGGACCGGTATGAGCCAGTCGAGTGCCCCGGCCTTGCGACTGGAGGTCATGATCCAATGCTACTGACCTTGGTGGAGCCATCTCATCGGGCAACTCCTAGCCTTGCAACACATAAAGGCTTGTCCAAGCCTACCTTGGCCTGGATGCCGCACGGGTTTCTTCCATTGTAGAACTACCCTATGACAATTGGGTGAGCATTGGCAGTCATGGGGCTTCCACCCTAGCACCCATGATGCATGGGCAGCGCAGTTGCATGCACTAGCGTTCGAAACTCCAAATGTATATGTTATAAGGCGAAAAAGTGCCATGTTGTCACAAGTGACTCCTTCACCGTGCCATCAAGCACCTATTGTCGTGCCATCATAGTGCCTACAACGTGCCTTCTTGGTGTCATCATGTGTGTTGAGGGTGGGCTATGTATGTATCTTGTAAGGGGGACCACCAATGGTGTTATTGTAATTACTTATTATGATTTTCCACTCTTTTGATGTTTTCTTATGTCACTCCCCCGAAAGCTTAATGTACTCTTTGAGGGGAGGTAGGTAGTCGAGTGAGCTCATAAGCGTGTAAGGGTTAAGCATGAGATCCCCTCGACACTGTACTGTGTGCTTGTGCTTACCATTGATTAAAGCAATACAAGTTGCCTTTTGTCTAATTTGTGTGTCTTCTTGTTGCCTTTTGTGTGTTGTTGCTTGCATTTGTAGGCTTTCTCGACCCCATCGAGCGCCGCACGGGGCCTCGTCGATTAGCCCCGTGACAGTTGGTATCCGAGCAGGTTGCTCCTCAACGATCGTGAGCCTTGCATAGCAACACTAGTGGTGGCGCAATGAAGCACAACAAGGAACTCACCGACGAGATTAGGCATGGCCTTGCCCATGCTAGAGAGACCGATGAGGCTCTAGGCGATGAAGCCGTTGCAGAGAAGGCCCCGAGGGGTCACACTTCCAAGACAAGCAAGTGTGACAAGTTAGTTGACACGCTTGCTGCCTTCGACACATGCATCCTTCGCTGTGAAGTGATTGTTGGGGAGATGCGTGACCGAGTAGAAGAAATCCACCTGAATGTGGAAACAATTGAGAGCTCCATGGTGGAGCTACAAGCCCGTTTAAATGGAATTATGAACGAGGTCCAAGACGTCTTGAATAGAACCCTCAAGGAAGTCCTTGGAACAACATCCCGACAAGAAGGGAGCTCATCTCGATCTGACATCCAAGACCAGGTTGATGAGATGAGAGCTGAATAGATGGCCATGAAAGTAACCATGGCCTCTCCTTATGACCTCCAGACACAATTGGATGAACTAAGAGGAGACATGACGCTCCTCAAGAGATTAGTGGCCAGCACTCCAAGCCCCTCCCCAACACTAGCCCCTACTCGTGTGAAGATTCAGGAGCCCACACCTTATGCCGGCTCCCGAGATGCTAGAGAACTTGACAACTTCTTGTGGCAAATGAAACAATATTTCCTTGCTGTTGGCATTGATGATGACCTAGCTCAGATTCGTATAGTAATCATGTATTTGACTGACATTGCTATGCTATGGTGGCGTAGGCGATGCCAAGACATTGAACGGGGTACGTGTACCATTAAGACCTGGGCTGATTTCAAGCGAGAACTAAAGCAGAAATTCTACCTAGAGAATGTGGAGTACCTGGCACAGAAGAAGTTGAAAGCACTCAAGCATGGGAACTCACTCCACAATTATGTCAAAGAGTTTTTGCCCTTACCTTGGAGATCATGGACATGTCCGACAAGGATCTACTATTCAACTTCATGGACGGACTAAAGACATGGGCCGAACTAGAGCTCCAACGCCGCAACGTACAAGACCTCGCCATGGCAATGGTAGTGGTGGAGCAACTCAATGAGACAAGCTTGTCAGATGAAGAAGCCCCTAAGCCAGAAAGCCCGCGTTCCCCTAATTTGAGTGGGAGAGCAAGTCACCCATGCCCTCCATTTGACAACTCTAGCTTCGACAAGCCAGCAAGACAAGACTATGGGAAGAAGCCACAAGGAGAGCAAGGCCCTCAACACCAGTACAAGCCCATAACCGTTGGGTCCCCACTTTCTTGCTTCCTTTGTGGGGGGAATCACCTGGTTCGCAACTGCCCAACCAAGAAGAAGATCAATGCCCTTGTTGCCAAGCTTAGTGATGACGAGTGAAGTGATGAGGAAAAGTCTGTGCAGGCGCCAAGAGTGGGCGCCCTTCAACTCTTCAACGCCATGGTGAAGAAAGAGGCCAATCACAAAGGCCAAAGGAAGCCCAAAGGGGGCTGAAGTATGTAGACATCCTCCTCGGCATGAAGCCAACTCAAGCCCTTGTTGATATAGGGGCCTCCCACAACTTCATTTCGGTTGCCGAGGCCAAGCGACTCAATCTGAACAGTGTGAAAGAGACAGGCTGGATCAAGGCCGTGAACTCCGGGGCCAAGGCGATTGAAGGCATGACTCATGGGGTTGATCTCCAAGTTACGTTGTGGTCAAGCAAGATTAATCTTTCAGTGGTACCCCTAGATGACTTCCAAGTTGTCTTGGGAATGGACTTCTTGGCACAAGCAGAAGCAGCACTCTTGCCTCATATCAACTCTCTGTGCATCTTGGACGAGTGCTCCCCTTGCATGGTACCAGTTATGACTTCTACTAGGGTTCATGGGAAGCAGGTTTCTGCACTACAACTTTTTCATGAAGAAGCCTTGTTCAACGCCAACATGGAGGAAGCAGAGAAGTTCCCCACTCCACTAGCTGAAGAAGTCGCCCCTCAAGCCAACAACCTCAATAGTAGCAGGAAGAAGCAGGCCATCCAGCCATCTACACCTCTCCAGCAAACAGAGTTTGTGCGCGTTGACAACCACATGGGAGATCGAGTGCCACCCAAGCTGCTTAGGGACCACTTTCGCACCATCCCTCAGACTGAATCACGTAGTAGCCCTGTGAGTCACCCTTGGGGAAAAATTCATGGGAACCAACACCCCAACAATCCAAAACATCATTTTGAACCTTACTTGGCCCAAACCTACCCCATAACCAAGCTGAATCAGCCATTAACATACCTTGAGGCCGCCAGAAAAGGACTTAGCCATAGGAAACCTCAACAGAATAGGCCAACCCAACCATGCCACCAAAATATACACCTCGGCCTTGGACGACAGCCGGTTCGTGGAACAGCAGAAGAACCTTCCTTCCGCATCAGTGACTTTAAGGGACCAGCTGAAGCCAATCTTTGAGGACGTAGATCGAATTGAGTGGGGGAGTCTGTCACAAATGACTCCTTCACCGCGCCATCAAGCACCTATTGTCGTGCCATCAGAGTGCCTACAACATGCCTTCTTGGTGTCATCATGTGTGTCATGGGTGGGCTATGTATGTATCTTGTAAGGGGGGACCGCCAATGGCGTTATTGTAATTACCTAGTATGATTTTCCACTCTTTTGATGTTTTTTTATGTCACTCCCCCAAAAGCTTAACGTACTCTTTTAGGGGAGGTAGGTAGTTGAGTGAGCTCATAAGCGTGTAAAGGTTAAGCGCGAGATCCCCTCGACACTATACTGTGTGCTTGTGCTTACCACTGATTAATGCAATACAAGTTGCCTTTTGTCTAATTTTTGTGCTTTCTTGTTGCCTTTTGTGTGTTGTTGCTTGCATTTGTAGGCTTTCTTGACCCCATCGAGCACCGCACGGGGCCTCATCGATTAGCCCCGTGACAATGTGGTGGCTATCCACATGCTTACAATGTACGAGGAAGCGCGCACCATGTCATAAGTTTACTACACCAATTTATTTTATTTATTTATAATAAATATAAGGAGTCACGTCTTACTTCCATGTACTATGAATTAAAATGTTCGTGCATGCTCCGATTAGGCCATTACCATGTTCATGGGGTGAATTTTCAGTTCAACGTGTAAGTAATTGATAGCTATGATTATAACCCTAGCAAGTGCACTAGTTGTCAAGTAGTATAAAAATATCGTTCCCACGAGGATTTAACAAAATAAGTATTAGAACTACAGCCTTCCTTAATTATTTGGACAATCGAATTTCAGATTTGAAGATAAAGACTAATGAAAAGTAGAAAAAAAAACAAGAGCAGAAGTAACCAATGCTGAAGTATGTAACGATTGATTGAATTCGCTAGGACTTTTGGTCCACCTGACCATTCCAATGAATATTAATGTATGAGATTACCCAAGATAATTTGTCATTCCCATAAGCTGAAGTCTTTCCAATTTTATTTAATATTCTCTCTTAAGATATACTAAAACTACTTCTATCAGGTAACCCTTCGATCTCTCGACTAGAGTTCTCAAGGTAGAAGTGCATTATGTTCAAGGAAAAACTATTACATTCAGATGAATCATGTGTATATACCCCTATATACCATTCAATTCACACCATGAATTATGTGGTCTGCTATATGAATTCCTCTCTCGATTCATTCACATAAACCGAATAAATTAAGAGATGGTCACTCCTAATAGCATTAAGCAAGAAACCTCATAGACTATATGGAAATCACGATCTTGGATAAATCAGAATAAAAATATATTCATTGTTATGATTAGGCTTTTCATAGTCCTAGCTACAAACAAATCAGTTCATACTAGAGGAAATGAAATCAACAAGAGGAAAGAAAGAACTCATGGTGTCGCACTTAGAGCTGAGGTCTCCTCTTCTCCTTGCCGCCACCTTCTTCTTTCAGTCTTCTTGCTTTCTTGACTGATTGCTCCTGATGAGACTAAAAAGTACCCTATTTTTATCCCCAATTATTCACTCTTTTTCATTAATTTAGCACTTAATTGGACTCATTACTCTTGTATTTCGGTTCAGGGCAAGCAAGAGGAAATTGGAAGAAAACAAGGCAAATCGGATGATTTTGCATAGTTTCGGCACCATTCAGTAATCTGGGCATAACTCTCAATTCCGGACTCCGATTTGGATAATTCAAGAGGCATCAGAAAGACGAGAGAAAGGCCCACAACTTTTATGTTTTTGGTTTTGACAGATTCGGTCCGCATCGAAGACGAAACCGGGCCCGAATCAGATGGTTCGGTTTTGACAGATTCTCATTGGATGTTAATGTTAATTAGTCTGACAAATTAATTAATATTGATTTTCCTATTGCTATCCATGGTTCGGTGATTCGTAATTGTCACGAATAGTGGTACAAGTAGCAATTAAATTAATATCTTTCTAGGTCAATTGTTCGTAACAGCCTTTAACCAATGTATTGGCATGTTTTAACCTAAAGGGGATCGATGGAACAAGATTCGATAATTGCAGCTATCTCAATTATTGTTATTTTGGTTTAACTGTTTTCACAAAGCTTAATGCTATCACTAATTGATATGGAACGCTATCGTACCCAGTCAATTAGTGATAAGTGTTGATCGAATGCTGGGTTTGTCAGCTATTTTAGGAAACACAAGGTTTATTATGGCTATCCTAATAAATCTAAGGTTAAATGCTTGAATTGCAAGACTGCTGAAGTCTACCTATGATCGATGACCAATTGATTAATCCGAACCCTTGAACCATAATTTGGTAAGACTGATTTCTCTTGTTTGATACTGTTATTTGCTCTTTTGTTATTTTAGAATTTTAATTTGATTTAGCCACTCTATTATATTGCGCATTCGGCTAAGAAATTATTCCCTAGCTCCCTGTGAGATTCGACCTAGTACCACTATTACTACAAAATTTTATTGTGGGACTAGCATTAATTTTGAGGGCTTTGACAACCCGTCAAAATTTTGGTGCCGTTGCCGGGGAGCTACTGTAATTTCTTAGCTTGTTACCTTCTATTTGTGTTAACCTTCTTGTTTTATGACTCGTGCTTCTCACCAAGGTGAAATAGAATACAACCCCGAAATTGAGAAGACTACCTGTCATTTAAGGAAGGAGGCGAAGCAAAGGAAGGACCATTCACCTAAAAGGGTGAATTCTGAATTCGACCTACCAACTTGTGATTAACCCATCTTCGAAGAGGAAGAAAGGATGGCTGATAGAGATAGAACACAGGGAGTTGGCTGCACCGATCATGAACCAACAGCCCCTATGCATAATATATCCCACTCTTGAGGTAGCCTTCGAACTAAAATCTGGTTTGATTCAATTACTTCCTATTTTTCATGGCTTTCCAGGTGAGGACCCTCACAAACATCTCAAGGAATTCCATGTTGTCTGTTCAAGAATGAAACCACAGGGTATGACTGAGGACCAGGTAAAATTAATAGTTTTTCCATTTACCTTACGAGATAAAGCAAAGTATTGGTTATATATTCTTCCTCCTGGTTCGATACGTACATGGGATGAGATGAACAGAATATTTTTAGATAAATAATTTCCTGCATCCCGAGCTGCAAACATTAGGAAAGAGATTTGTGGAGTTCGGCAGTTTGGTGGTGAGACACTATACGAATATTGGGAAAGATTTAAACAACTTGTTGCTAGTTGTCCACACCACCAAATACCCGAACAGCTCTTGATCCAATACTTCTATGAGGGACTCTAACCTATGGATAGAAGTATGGTAGATGCAGCTAGTGGAGGAGCCTTGGTAAATAAAACACCCGAAACGACTAGGGAATTGATTTCCAACATGGCCGAAAATTCACAATAGTTTGGAGCAAGAATAGATGGCACTACTATGCGTGTAAATGAGGTAAGTCATGTTAATTTAGAAAACCAAATTTCTGATCTTACTGCTTTGGTTAGACAATTGGCTGCAGGGCAATTGCAAACAACTAGGGTAGGTGTTTGTTCGATTCCTGGGCATCTTACGGATATGTGTCCATCGTTGCAGGATGGCTCGATGCAGCAAGTTAGTGCCGTAGGAGGATTTCCGGGCCAGCCTCAATACAAGTATGATCCCTACTCCAATTACTACAATCCGGGGTGGAGGGATCATCCAAATCTGAGCTACAAAAACCAAGGAGGACCACAGAGATATCAGCCCCAAGCTTTCAATAGACAGGCCCCAATTTCCGCACCTATCACAGTGCAAGGCCAACCCTCAAGTTCAGGTATGTCATTAGATGAAATCATTAAGGCTCTAGCTACTAACACTCACCAATTTCAACAGGAAACAAGAGCCAGCATCCAGAACTTGGGGAACCAAATCAGCCAACTTGCTACTTCCATTAGCAAGTTGGAGGCATAGAATTCCGGGAAATTACCATCACAGATGGTAGTTAACCCCAAGAAAAATGCAAGTGCAATGGTGCTGAGAAGCGGGAAGGAGTTGCAGCCCCAACCTACCTCACCAACGAAGGCAGATAAAGGAGATAAGGAAGAGGAGAGACAAGATTCAAATGAAGGCCCCATTAAGGTAATACCCGACCCCCCTCTCCCTAAAATTACTAATGCCATTGTACCACCTTTTCCTAGTAGGTTGGAAAAATAAAAGAAGGAGGAATATGAGCAGGAAGTCTTAGAAACCTTCAGGAAGGTGGAAATCAATATCCCCTTGTTAGATGCTATAAAACAGATCCCAAAGTATGCAAAGTTTCTAAAAGAATTGAGCACTAACAAGAGGAGGCTGCGAATCGATGAGAAGGTAAGAGTTGGAGAAAACATTTCAACTGTCATCAAGAGGACCTTGCCGGAAAAACGTGCTGATCCAGGTATGTTCACTTTACCTTGTGTGATTGGCAATAAACGAATCGAGCGTGCCATGCTAGATTTAGGTGCATCCATCAACGTCATGCCATACTCGATTTACTGTGCTTTGAGATTAGGTCCCTTAAAGGAAACTAGGGTTGTCATTCAACTAGTTGATCGTTCTAATGCTTACCCGGAAGGGATTGTTGAGGATGTGTTGGTGCAAGTTAATGATTTAATTTTTCCAACCGATTTTTACATCTTGAAGATGGAGGAGGACAAAGTCACAAGTTCAGCCCCACTTCTATTAGGCAGGCCATTCATGAAAACTGCCAAAACCAAAATAGATGTGGATGAGGGTACCCTCTCCATCGAGTTCGACGGAGAGATTGTTAAATTCAATATTTTTGAAGCTATGAAATATCCAAATGAATGCCATTCTATCTGCTCTATTAACACTGTCGATTCAATTGTGCAGGAAGTTTTTGGAGAAGAGGACATGAATGAAGAACTTGAATTCAGTGCACAATTGGACAGGGAGGAGGAGTTTGAGAATCCTATAACACTCTGGAACCGATCCCGCGACAAAAGGTAATCAATTATGATCTTCCATCGTCATTTTCTCACAAAAAATTGTTGCCTTCTGTTTTGTAGGATCCGGAGTTGGAATTTGATGGAAGTAGATTTGGCCCGACCCCTTGGTTGTGCAACACGTGGAAGAAGACGAGATGATCTGGCAGGAATGCCAACTCAACACGATGACGTAGCGCGGCCATCCCAAAGAGAGGACCGAGCTCCCAAGCTCCCCAGGAAGAGGCACGAGCTTCCCAAAAGGGACCCACGCTTCCTGGGAGGCGAAACCCGAACTCTCCCTAAAGGATCCCGAGGCTAACATCGAAGCCCGCGAAGGGCAAGGCCGAAACTAGCCCACCTCGGGTCAGTTCAGACCATATGCCAGTACTACGGGATAGTAGGACCTACTCATCCGAACTCAAGACTTCACCTCGCACACCACTCTGGCACCTCGGCTCCAGGTCGTGCGACTGTGAAACCATATCTGACAGATCCGTACTCTGGGGCAGCACGCCTGACTGGTCTGGGTCTAATAGATGGAAATCATGCCATAACGGCCACCTGCCACCGCCATCTCAGTTGTGGCAGAGACGGCCCTGGCAGAAAGGATTGTGGCAGTTATGCCTACCCCCCCACAGAGGCAGCTATACCTGACTTGGTAGAAATTTGGGAGTAAGTGTACCAGGTGGTTATAAAAGGCCTTCCTCCCCCAGGGAAAGAGGTATGTGATATTTGTGATTTCTGGTCTTGAAATCCATTATTTTCCCTTGCCTTCTCAAGAGTATTAACTTGAGCTTCGGAGTGTTCCTACTGGGCTCCTCCCCGGAAATCTCTAGTTTCTTCCTTGTCTCAGGCATCTTCAGCTCTATCAAGGGCAAGGTAACCGGTAGATAGGACCGACCGGATCGCGCATCATCATTTGGCGCCGTCTGTGGGAAGACTTCAAAAGGTCTCCCATAACCTTTAACTCTCTCTCTCTCAAAGAAACCTCAATATCCAAGGCTTCCTCCAGCAGTAATAGGCACAACGCCGACTTGAATGTTGTAGGGGAACACTCTCAGCCCGCCACTGTATGCATCGGACAGTTCACCATCCCCCTCTCGGCGGACGGAATCCCTAGCCTCAATGCACCGAGCACGGTGGCACCTGTGAATGTTCCCCTTCCCCTCCCTATTGAGACAACCTTCGCCAAATCGAGTGTTGAACCTCTAGCCACCAACCAGAATCAGCTTGATGACTTGATGCAATGCATGCTAGCCATGCAAGCCCAAATGCAGTAGTTCCAGCAACATCAGCTCCATCAGCAGCAAGTACTACACCACATTTCTCAGTATCAGTACTAACAACAGCTCCCCCAACTGCCTCTGAACTGACCGCAGCTCCCACCTTGACACCTTGCTGTCAAGCCGGTCAAGCCCTCTCCTCAGGGCGGGCGCCTTCACCGAGGGGAAGCTTCCTAGCCTCAGAACCCCTCTAGAAGCCAGGCCTCATCCCCAGGCAGGAGGGAAAGACTAACTACCCCTGCCTCGCAGCTCACCGGCGGATCAGGAGACTCCCAACCAATCAAGTCAGCACCTCGGCACTCTAAGTTCGGGCTCCCGCTCGCAGAAAACCAATTTGGCGTCCTGGCCGCGGACTACCACCAATAGTCTGGGCCCATTGAGCTCGACAACACCGAGGCAACCAGTGCCAATACCGGGTCTTCCAAGCAGCAGCGGAGGCACCGACGAAGTCGCTGAACTACCACCCGCGTCCTGCCCGAGCTCCGAGGTAAACAAGAAGCAAGCTCGAACGAGGTAAAAGTTGCCCCTATTCTTTCAGTTCCTTCCCCCCTGTCATCAGAACTCCTCGCGGTTCCCATGCCTAAAGATTTCAAACTCCCTCCTCTAGACAAGTATGATGGGTCCTTTGACCCCAATGACCATGACGATGCTTTCCAATCCCAAATGCACCTAGCAAGGGCCAGCGAGTCCTGCATGTGTGTGACCTTCACTACCACCTTCAGGGGAGTGGCCCGCACCTGGTACAGGAACCTAGCCCCCGGATCAATAAGGAGTTGGACCCAGTTTGTGCAAGTCTTCACCGCGCACTTTGTTACCAGCAAGCGGTGCCCCCGAACCGAGGAGAGCCTCCTCGGGATAGTCCAAAGGGAAGGAGAGTCCATCCGGGGCTATGTCAAGCGGTTCAATGACGCGTGCTTGCAGATACCACACCAGACCCCGCAGTACAGCTCGCGGCAGCCAAGAGGGGTGTGACACACAAGGAGTTCAAGTGGCACATGGTGGTCAACCAGCCCGCGACCATAGCTGAATTCCTCAAGCTCGCAGACAAATTTATAAGGACAGAGGAGAAGATCAACCAAAGGACTGAAAGCGGGATCGAATAAAGGAAGAGGGAAGGCGAACCCTCCAACCCAGATGATAGGAGAAAGAAAGACTCAACTCGGGGGACGAAGCCGAGCCAGCCGTTCCGAGCTCCCATAGCAGGTCGGACGGACTACACGCCCTTAAACGAGAAGCGGGCCGAGATCTTGATGACGATCAAAGACGCCCCGTACGTGAGGTGGCCACCTCGTCTGAAGGGGAACCTAAACTAAGGAAAGTGACGTGAGCTACGGAAAGTAACATGAGCTGGGGACCTTGGACGCGAGCTCAAGGAACGATCGTTAAAATTTGGCGAAGGAAAAGTGGCCAGGGACCCCACTATTTATAGCCGTTGCACCCGCGCATCAACGGTCGAGATCAAAGCCATCCAACGGCTCTCAGGAAAACCGGCTGCACGAACCCCGAGGTGAAATCAGTTTAGCGTGAATTTTTGACGTCCGATAGTTGATAAATCACTTGACGTCCACGTGTGAGCTGTACGCGACCCGGGCTGACTCCGATCGAGTCGTGCTGACCCTGGTTGAGCCAAGAACGCAAGCGGGTCAGACCGGGGAATCTCCGAGCTGGACTAAGCATGCCACCGAGCAAATCCACCTATCAATCCGTGAACTCCCCACGTTGGGTCAAGACCCTAGGCATGGGGATTTGGGGGCAATTGATGGAGGTAGATTTGGCCTGACCCCTTGGTTGTGCGACACGTGGAAGAAGACAAGATGACCTGGCAGGAACGCCAGCTCGACACGATGATGTAGCGCGGCCGTCCCAAAGAGAGGCCCGAGCTCCCAAGCTCTTCAAAGAGAGGCCCGAGCTTCCCAAAAGGGACCCACTCTTCTTGGGAGGCGAAACTCGAACTCTCCCTAAAGGATACCGAGGCTAACAGCGAAGCCCGTGAAGGGCAAGGCCGAAACTAGCCCACCTCGGGTCAGTTCAGACCATATGCCAGCACTATGGGACAATAGGACCTACTCATCCGAACTCAAGACTTCACCTCGCGCACCACTCCGGCACCTCAGCTTCAGGTCGCGCGACTGTGAAACCATATCTGACAGATCCATACTCTGGGGCAGCACGCCTGACTGGTCTGGGTCTAACAGACGGAAATCACGCCGTAACGGCCACCTGCCACCGCCATCTCCGTTGTGGCAGAGACGGCCCTGGCAGAAAGGACTGTGGCAGTTATGCCTACCCCCCCACAGAAGCAGTTATACCTGACTTGGTAGAAATTTGGGAGTAAGTGTACCAGGTGGTTATAAAAGGCCTTCCTCCCCCAGGGAAAGAGGTATGTGATATTTGTGCTTTCTGGTCTTGAAATCCATTATTTTCCCTTGCCTTCTCAAGAGTATTAACTTGAGCTTCGGAGTGTTCCTACCGGGCTCCTCCCCAGAAATCTCTAGTTTCTTCCTTGTCTCAGGCATCTTCAGCTCTGTCAAGGGCAAGGTAACCAGCAACTAGGACCAACCGGATCGCGCATCATCAGAACTAAAGACCTTACCTGATCACCTTAAGTATGCATACTTGGGCGAAAAAGAAACACTACCCATGATCATTGTGAAAGGGTTGACTGAAGAACAAGAGGAGCGGCTCATCAAAGTTCTAAAGGAAAATAAGGCGGCAATTGGTTGGACCTTAGCCGACATAAAGGGGGTGAGCCCCTCGATTTGCATAGGATCTTTTTGGAAGATGGCGCCAAACCAGTTGGAGAACCACAAAGAAAACTCAACCCGGTGATGAAAGAAGTAGTGATGAAAGAAGTACTTAAGTTGTTAGATGAAGGGATAATCTACCCAATTTCGGATAGTAAATCGGTAAGTCCTATACATGGTGTACCCAAGAAAACTGGGATAACCGTGGTAAAAAATCAAAATAATGAACCAATCCCAATGAGGGTACAAAGTGGCTGGCGTATGGTAATTGATTTTCGTAAACTTAATTTGGCCACTCGAAAGGATCACTTTCCCTTACCTTTCATCGATCAGATGTTAGAAAGATTAGCAGGTAAGGCCTTTTTTTGTTTTCTCAATGGATTCTTAGGATATTATCAGATAGTTATTGCCCAGGAGGACCAAGAGAAAACAACTTTCACTTGCCCATTTGGTACCTTTACTTACAGACGGATGCTTTTCTTTCTATGTAACGCTTCAGGCACTTTTCAAAGATGCATGATAAGTATATCTTCTGATTTTATTGAGAAGTGCATTGAAGTGTTCATGGATGATTTTACTATTTATGGTGATTCGTTTGATGACTTCTTAAGTAATTTAAGTAAAATTCTGAATCGATGTGTAGAGACAAATTTTGTTTTGAATATGAAAAATGCCACTTTATGGTATAGGAAGGCATTGTGTTGGGACATGTTATTTCAGCTAGAGGAATAGAGGTGGACAAGGCCAAGATTGATTTAATTGTGAGCTTACCTTACCCTACAAATGTTAGGGAAGTTCGTTCCTTTCTTGGACATGCAAGATTCTATCGCAGGTTTATCAGGGACTTTTCAAAAATTGCCCTGCCATTGTCCAATTTTCTTCAGAAGGATGTGCCTTTCGATTTTGGAGATGAGTGCAAGGAAGCATTTGACAAGCTCAAGAAACTATTAACAATTGCACCCATTATTCAACCACCTGATTGGAACTTTCCCTTTGAGATCATGAGCGACGTAAGCAACTATGCGGTAGGGGCTGTTTTAGGTCAACGAGTTGATGGGAGGAGCCACGTCATCTACTATGCTTCAAAAACATTGAATGTTGCTCAGTGCAACTACACAACCACTGAAAAGGAGCTATTAGCAATTGTGTTTGCTTTAGATAAATTTTGATCATATTTTCTTGGCTCTAAAGTGATTGTATTTTCTGATCATGTAGCTTTGAAATACCTGCTAGCGAAAAAGGAGTCAAAACCGAGGCTGATAAGGTGGATACTCTTGCTCCAAGAGTTTGATTTGGAGTTTAAGGATCGAAGGGGAGCTGAAAACTCGGTGGCGGATCATCTAAGCAAGTTGGTAAAAGATGAGGACTCCTCACCCATCTCTGAGTTGTTTCCTTATGAGCAACTGTTTCACATAAAAGGTATGGTCCCTTGGTATGCTGATATAGTGAATTACTTGGTCACTAGAATTTTGCCTAATTATCTCAGCAAGTCAATGAAGAATAAAATCAGGTATGAGGCAAAATATTATGTTTGGGACGAACCCTATCTATGGAAATTCTGCTCTGATCAAGTGATTAGGAGGTGTATCCCTGAGAATGAGCATATGTCAATTTTAAGTTTCTGTCATAATTATGCTTGTGGTGGTCATTTTGGGCCAAAAAGAACTGCTCGAAAGGTCTTAGATAGTGGGCTGTATTGGGCAACGCTATTTAGTGATGCATATCTATTTTGCAAAAATTGTGAAAGATGCCAACAAACAGGTGCATTATCTCGCAGGAATGAGATGCCCCAAACCCCCATTCTTATCTACGAAATCTTTGATGTTTTGGGTATTGATTTTATGGGACCCTTTCCTCCCTCTTGTGGTTTTGTTTACATACTTTTGGCAGTTGATTATGTCTCAAAATGGGTGGAAGCAAAAGCCACCAGAACTGATGATTCTAAGTGTGTTGTAGGTTCAAATCTAACATTTTCAGTAGGTTTGGCATTCTGCGAGCCATCATAAGTGATCAAGGGACCCACTTCTGCAATAGAGCCGATGAAGTCTTATTGAAAAAATATGGGGTGCATCACCAAATCGCCACTGCTTATCACCCCCAGACAAACGGCCAAGCTGAAATTTCCAATAGAGAGGTCAAGTCCATTCTAGAGAAGACGGTGAATCCAGGAAGAAAGGACTGGAGCCTACGTCTAGATGACGCACTCTGGGCATACCGAACATCATATAAAACACCAATAGGGATGTTTCCTTACAGGTTGATTTTTGGCAAATCTTGTCACTTGCTAGTCGAAATTGAGCATAGGGCCTATTGGGCAATCAAACGCTGCAATATGAACATGGAAGAAGCTAGCAAGACAAGAAAGCTCCAATTGCAAGAATTGGAAGAGTTGCGGTTAGAAGCATATGAGAATTCAAGAATCTACAAAGAGAAGACCAAATTGTTCCATGATAATTTGCTTTTGAGAAAACAATTTATGATTGGAAAAAGGTTTTATTATACAACTCTCGACTCCAACTCATGCCAGGTAAGTTGTGTTCCAGGTGGATGGGCCCATTTGTTGTTACTAATGTATTTTTTTATGGTGCAGTAGAAATCAAAAGTCTTGAGACAGACAAGGTTTTCAAGGTGAATGGGCATCGATTAAAGTTGTTCCATGAGGATGCAAATGTCTCCTCTATGGTAGACATCTCATTGGGCCTTCCTCATTATTCATCGAATTAAGGAAGCAAAGGACATCGAGCATAACGACGTTAAACAATTGTGCTTGTGGGAGGCAACCTATTGTGTTTAGTTAATTTTGTTATTATCTTTGGTTTCGATTTCTGTGTTTTGCAGTTGATTTTATTTTTAAAGGAACCCAACAAGGCGTTCAGGAAAGTACCCTTAAATCCTTCTATCGTATGCATAATCATATACATTGGGGACAATGTATACCTTAAGTGTGGGGGGATTAGGGGAAACTCATAATTTCTGGGGTAACTCTAGCATGCTTCGTCCATCACTTCTTAACCTTGCCTTTTGAAATTTCTGCTCCCTGGAAACTTATCCTTCAATGTTTTCAAACTATCAGGAATTATGTGCTTAGGTTGTATAGACAGAATAGGATGCAAGCATGACTAACTGAATTTTTGGCTGCATAAGGTACCTCATTATTTTAATCCATCAAGCAAGCATTCAGCAACTCAATCTACCAAGAAGATCAGTTCGGCCTACTAAGAAGCAAAGCCTGGAGGGTTCGAAAATCATGAGCAGCTAAGCTTTTCTTTTCTGGTTCAAGGGGGGAGGTTCAATTGTGTCATCGTGAGGTTCTGTATTTAATTCAAGTTTTTTCTTTTTAATTCAAGTATTCATTGATTCTTGTTCATATTCTCATTGGATGTTAATGTTAATTAGTCTGACAAATTAGTTAATATTGATTTTCCTATTGCTATCCATGGTTCGGTGATTCGTAATTGCCACGAATAGTGGTACAAGTAGCAATTAGGTTAATATCTTTCTAGGTCAATTGTTCGTAATAGCCTTTAACCAATGTATTGACATGTTTTAACCTAAAGGGGATCAATGGAACAAGATTCGATAATTGCAGCTATCTCAATTATTGTTATTTTGGTTTAACTGTTTTCACAAAGCTTAGTGCTATCACTAATTGATATGGAACGCTATCGTACCCAGTCAATTAGTGATAAGTGTTGATCGAATGCTGGGTTTGTCAGCTGTTTTAGGAAATACAAGGTTTATTATGGCTATCAAAATAAATCTAAGGTTAAATGCTTGAATTGCAAGACTGCTGAAGTCTACCTATGATCGATGACCAATTGATTAATCCGAACCCTTGAATCATAATTCGGTAAGACTGATTTCTCTTGTTTGATATTGTTATTTGCTTTTTTGTTATTTTAATGCAACAACACTATTCTTACATCGCAACCTAGTTTATCACTTGAACAAAATTTTATTAATAATTGATTCCGAGTATAGAAGACAATTGAAGATCAATTCTTTATTACTTACAAACTTTAGCACAAAAACCCTTAAGCACAGAATTCTCTATTTTCCAACACAAGTAAATTTGCATCATGCAATAGTCCTTAGCAACTAAATTGTTGATTCAAATAAGGCAAGCAATTGTTCATCGCTAACTATACTTAACAAGGCAAAATCATAGAGAAATAATACCAAGGAACATTTGCAAACAACCTCAAAATTGAAATATGAACAAAAGCTTGTATCTTTAGATTAACTAAGAAAAAACATATATAAAAAGATGTCAATTTACATTTCCTGTGGGATTCGACCTAGTACCACTATTACTATAAAATTTTATTGTGGGACTAGCATTAATTTGGAGGGCTTTGACAACCCGTCAGATCCTCTACTTCCTGATACCTCTCTAGTCCGCCCCCCATCCCTTTATATAGCTTAAAGGGGAGGGGGTGGTCTCCAACTCCTTCTTGGAGTTTATCTTTCAAAAATAGAAAATCCTAGTCTAATCCTACTCTTATCTCTTTATCTAGTGAACTCAATCTCTTTATCTTTCTAGGATTACATCACAAATTTAAATCTGGTAGGACTCTTCTCAGTTTCTTGTTCTTGCATTCGTATTAGGCTGCCTCTATGAATTGGGCTGCTACAAGGCTTTTCTACAAGTTGGGCTTCAACTGCGAATTGGGCCTTCCTACGAATTTTCCCCGACTTCGGATTTATCTCTTATCTTTCCAGTGAGTCTTGAATCATCCTAATCGGATCTCGAATACGAGAGTTAGGCCCAGATTACTTATCGGTGCCGAAACTGTGAAAAATCATCTGATTTGCCTTGCTTTTCTCCTGATGCCTTTTTTCATGCCCTGAACCGAAATACAAGAAATATGAGTCCAATAAGTACTAATTCAGTATAAAAGACTAAATATTTGGGGATAAAAATAAGATAAATTTTATTCTCATAAGTAATTATGGGAAAATTATTGGAGAGATGCTCGGTTTCCGAATGGATTCCGTTTGATTCGATGCCCATTATATATTACTATTGAAGGGTTCGTGTTTGGTGTTTAATACACGTTGGGCGTTATCCGACTCATTAGATCCAAAACGTTAGTGGCGACTCTAGATTTAACCATTCGCTTGCAATATACAGAATTTTAAGTGAAAGGGCTAACCCAATATAAAATAATTCAAAACATTGTCTCATTTGGCACACTTTTTACTGTTATAAGGCATAGAATTAGAGTTCGAAACTCCAAATATATATGTTATAACTTATAATATAAGGTGAAAATAAAGTGCCATGTAGTGGCGAAGAGGATTCGAACCCAGATCTCACAGTAAGAGGAAACGACAATCGAACCATAAGGCCTATTTGATTAATTCGTTACGTTTAAGATTTGTAACAAATATAAGATAATAAGACCTTCGTCCTACTTTCATGAATTACGAATTAAAAAGTTCCTATTCCACATAGGCCATTAGCATGTTCACTGGGTGAATTTTTAGGTTAAACGTGTAAGTAATTGTAGGGAAATTATTGGAGAGAAGCTGGTAAGAAAGCTAAAATTGGGGATTTGAGGACAGAAAAAGCTTTTTTTGGAAAAATGCCAGTGCGCTGGCGTGCACTAGCTCAGGCGTGCGCGCGTGAGGGCTTGCGTGGGTGTGCGCTGTCGCAGGCATGTGCAGGCGGCAACTGTGCACGCCCGCATGTGCATGCGTGAACTGCCACGTGTGGGTGTGCTGTGGTGCCCCCGTGGTGTGTGTCATGGTGTAAGTGGTTACTGTGGTGCCTCCACATGCGGTGACCAATATTAGAAAACACTAAACTACCGTGGTGTGTGTTAAACGACGTGTTAACACTACGTGTAGTGTTTTCTACTATTGTAGCAACAGAGCTATAACACACTATGTAGTAGTTTACAACCCTACTATACCCACCTAAACCCACTGTGTCTAGTGTAGGGCTGTAATACTACCACTTGTTTTAGGTGCACCAATTCCACCTTTGCATAGTGTGTAATTTACAACCCTACTACACCATTAACATAGGGCACAAGTGGGTGTGCATCATGGTGGATGTGCTGACATTGCACACAATGCCCCATGCTACGTCATTTTGCACTGGGTGTGCACACCCACATTGCAAGTGGTGCCTCATGTTGTGTGTCATGGTGCAAGGGATGTGCATACCCACAATGCACTTGTGACCATTGTTGCTCTTTCAACATATCACCCATACACACCCCCATGTCACCGCTTTGATTGATAGTCCCAAACTTGTCTTTGTGCACCTTTCTTGCATGAGACTAGCTCATCTTTTCATAAAAGTAGTGTGGGAGTGTTCCCTTTTGATTCCATGCAATCCCATTTCCACAAAATAAATTTTCCCATTTTTTATAATTTCTAGAAATTAAATACTTGTGAAAAACCATTTCTATCAATACTTTTCGGCATGAAACCAGCTTATTTTGGTGCACAAAGTTTTTTGCAGGTGTTCCAAGCAACCCCCATCCTCTAAAATTATTTTTTCAGATTTTTCTCAATTTTTGGTAAGTTTTAGTGATTAAAAATTAATATTTTTCTCAAAAAAATTATTTTAATTAGTTTTATCATTTCTCAATCCTAACTAATGCCACATGTCAAGTTTAAGACCAATCTAAGCTGTACATCTCAAGATAACCCCAGTATGATTTTTCAAAAAAGTGATGTTTCCTCTTGGCAGAGCCCCAAAAGCTTAACGTATTCTTTGAGGGGAGGGGGGGTTCCCCCTGGGGGCATTGGCAGTCATGGGGTTTGCCCCCCAGCACCCATGATGCACGGGTAGCGCAGTTGCATGCACTAGCATTCGAAACTCCAAATGTATATGTTATAAGGCAAAAAAGTGCATGTGGTGGCTATCCACATGCTTACAATGTACGAGGAAGCACGCACCAAGTCATAAGTCTACTACACCAATTTATTTTATTTATTTATAATAATTATAAGGAGTCACGTCTTACTTCCATGTATTATGAATTAAAATGTTTGTGCGTGCTCTGATTAGGCCATTACCATGTTCATTGGGTGAATTTTCAGTTCAACGTGTAAGTAATTATGGGAAAATTATTGGAGAGATGCTCGATTTTCGAATGAATTCCATTTGATTTGATGCCCATTATATATTACTAATGAATGAAATCCGTTTGATTCGATGCCCATTATATATTACTATTTGGAGAGATGCTCGGTTTTCGAATGAATTCCGGGAGAAAGAAGGGCCTAAGGGTCCGTTTTGTTTGCAATTGTAATTAGAATAGAATCAGAATTGGAATGATTTATTCTTATAGTTTGTTTAGTTCTGATAAGAATGGGAATTGATGGAGGGTGATTTGGCCCGACCTCGTAGCATGGGGACACGTGGACATGACCCGACATAAGTGACAACTTAGCGTGACAACCTGGCCATAACTCGGCGTAACAAACTCATCGGACCCCGATCCCCAAGGAGCAAAGGTACTGAACTTGCACCATCTGCACTCTTAGCTCTCTCTTTGCATTCTCTACAGTTCTCTCAGAGTTCTAACTTAAGCATCGGAGTGTTCCCACCGGGCGAACTCCCCAGGAATTCTTCACCTCTCTCTTCTTCTCAGGTATCGTCCGTCGCCAGCTAGGAGTCGGGTTTCCATCAGCTAGGAGTGTCCCGATCACGCTGCATCATTTGGCGCCGTCTGTGGCTTCCTCCAGCAATGCCGGACGAGGTGCCGACCAAAACGCCTCTGAGGAGCGACCTCAGCTTCCCACTATTTGCATTGGACAGTTCACTGTCCCCCTCTCTGCGGACAGAGTTCCTAGCCTGAATGTGCCTCAAACAGTGGCACCTGTGAACGCTCCACTTCCTTCCACGACTGGAACAACCTTCACTTAACCCTCCATTGTTCCTCCGGTGACCAGCCAAAACCAGCTTGAAGACCTAGTGCAATGCATGCGAGCTATGCAAGCTCAAATGCAACAGTTCCAACAGTTTCAACTCTATCAGCAGCAAGTGCTACATCAAGTTTCCCAATATCAGTATCAACAGCAGTTTCCTCCACTGCCTCAAGCCCAACAGTCACTTCCTCTCGGCATTCGGCCATGCAGCAAGCCAAGCCTCGCCGTCGGAATGAACGTCCTTCTCGCCGGGGAGAGACCTCGGCATAGTCTCACGGTAGGAAGGAGAGACCAGCTACCCCTGCCTCGCAACCTGTAGTCAGGTTGGGGGCCTCCCAACCAGTTAGGCCCGCATCGCCTCAGCATTTTCAATTCGAGCTCCCACTCACCGAAAACCAGTTCGAGGTACTGGCTACGGATTTCAAGCAAGGCCCCTTAGTTCGCAGCTACTAGCAGCAGTCCGAGCCCCTCCCTGGACCCATTGAGCTTGGTAACACAGAGGCCAGTAGTACTAACACCAAGCCAGCAAATAGCAGCGGAGGCGCCGCCAAGCTGCCACTCACAACCTGCCTGAGCTCAAGGGTAAGGAAGAGGTAAGATTGGGTGAAGTAAAAGCTACTCTACTTCTCTCAGTTTCATCCCCTCTATCTCTAGAACTCCTTGTTGTTCCTATGCCCAAGGACTTTAAAGTTCCCCCATTGGATAGGTATGAAAGATCATTCGATCCGAGTGACCATGTTGACGCCTTCCAGTCCCAGATGCACTTGGCGAGGGCCAGCGAGTCCTGCATGTGCGTGACTTTATCCACCACCTTCAAAGGGGTGGCCCGCACATGGCACCAGAACCTTGCGCCCTGATCAATAAGAAGCTGGGCACAGTTCGTGCAAGTCTTTGCTTCTCATTTTGCCACCAACAAGCGGTGCCCCAGAACCGAGGAGAGCCTCCTTGGCATAGTCCAGAGGGAAGGAGAGTCCATCTGGAGTTATATCAAGCGGTTCAATGACGCTTGTTTGCAGATACCCGACCTGGACCCCGCAGTTCAGCTCACTGCGACCAAGAGGGGCATCACGCACAAAGAATTCAAGTGGCATGTGGTTGTTAATCAGCCCAAGACTATGACCGAGTTCCTCAAGCTCACGGATCAGTTTATAGTGACGGAGGATGAGATCAACCAGAAAGGTGAACAAGCCCTTGAGAAAAGGAAAAGGGAAACAGAGTCCTCAACTCAAGGTGATAGCAAGAAGAAGAAGGACCAAGCTTGGGGGGCAAGGCCAGGTCAGCCTTTCCGAGCTCCAGCAGCAGAGAGAATGGACTACATGCCCCTGAACGCGAAGCGAGCCGAGATCCTTATGGCAATCAAGGACGCCCCGTATGTGAAGTGGCCACCTCGGCTGAAGGAGGATCCTAGTGTAAGAAATAAGAATTTGTATTGTAATTTCTATAAAGACCACGGTCATAGCACCGAAAATTGTAAAAACTCCGCGATGAGATAGAGGAGCTCATCTGTCGCGGATACTTAAGAAATGTTGTACAAAATAATAATAATAATAAAGCAGGTCGGCAGGGGGAGCAGAATAGAGATGCTCCCGAATCCAGTAGGCAAGCAGAGCAGCCGCAGAGGCAACCCCTTGAAGAAAGACCAGTTCAGGGAACTATTCATGTGATCGTCGGAGTTTCGATCGTCGCGGGCTGCACCTCGGCTGCAGCTTGGACATCAGCTCGCGAGGCCGCCAGGGAAGAGCAGAATCCCCCAAAGAAGCCAAGGATGGAGACCCGATCTTCTTCACAAAGGATGATGCGCGTGGGGTCCACTACCCCAACGATGACACGCTCGTCATAAAGATAAAGATTAATGATTTTGAAGTCAGGCGTGTCCTCGTTGACTCTGGCAACTCGGCAGATATCCTTTTCAAAGCAGCATTCGACAAACTTTAGCTCCGGGAGAGCGATCTCAAGCCTGCAAGCACTCCCTTAATAGGTTTCAGCGGAGAGGAAGTCAGGCCCCTGGGAAGAGTCACCGTACCTGTGGAGGTCGGCACCTGGCCTAGCATGGTAAGGCTCAACCATGATTTCTTGGTGGGCGTGACTCCCTCCTCGTACAATGCCATAGTAGGTCGGCCCATCACCCATGCCTTACGTGCAGTGGTCTCCACCTACTATCTGGTGATGAAGTTCCCTACGGACTTGAGAGTCAGGGTGGCGCGAGGCGATCAGCTTGAGTCCCGCAAGTGCTACGTCGCCGCCCTCAAAGGAAAAGCCATGGTGGTAGACGACCTCGAGCTGGAGTGACCTGCGGAGCAGTGCGAGGAGCGAGCTGCACCCACAGAAGAGACTGTCTCCATCCCGGCATCGACAGAGGACTCAACTCGGACACTTCAGATCGGCGCTTCTATTGAGGAACCTCTGCAATCCCAACAGGTAAGTTTCTTACTTGAAAATTTAGATGTTTTTACATGGTCCATGACAGAGATGCTTGGCATAGACCCTAGCATCATAACTCGCAAGCTTAATACTGATCATGTAGTTAGGCCCGTTAGACAGAAGAAACGCAACGTAGCCCCAGAACGATGGAGAGCAGTTGACGAGGAGGTCAGGAAGCTCCTCGCAGCCGACTTTATAAGAGAAGTCCAGTACTCGAGCTGGGTGGCCAACCCCGTTCTGGTAAAAAAGGCTAACGGTAAATGGCGCATGTGCGTCGATTATACCGACCTGAACCGAGCTTGCCCAAAGGATTGCTTCCCACTCCCCAGGATCGACCGTCTTGAAAGAATGGTAGGATCCATCTAATGGACGCCATAAAGGTTGCGGAATGGGTGGGGCGAATTTCAAAAATTTCCTACCTTCTCCCAACTGGGAATCATATTCCCTGAATTTAGAATACAATATTCAAGGATCTACTTGAACCCTAATCAAACCAGATCTGTACCAAAAGATAAATGGGAGGATTATACCTGATCCGGAGAAGCAGTATCTCCCAAAGTTGGTGTTCACGCCCAAAGAATGCTCCAAGATCTGTCCCTACTGAAGATGACACAGCTGTGGATGAAACAGAACCAGCAGGGTGCGTCCTACACACTGGATCCTTCACAAGAATCCCCTGGATGTACTAAACACTGAATTCTTTCAGTCTTTCTTGCAAGACTGATGTCAAGAACTGGTTTCTTGACTTTCTTTTCTGCAAAGATCAAATCTTGCAACAATGCAGATGGCGGCGGCAGGAGGAGATTTCCAGAAACGAAAAAGCTGAACTGTTTTTTTTTTTGGAGAGAATGAGATCTAATCTCAATTCGCAGGAACCTTTCTTGCTTACCAGAACCTCTTTGATCGAAATCTGATTTCCCTCTCTTGGTTCATTCGAAAATCTCCTCTCTTTTCTTCTTGATTAAGAAATCTCCTAATTAGGAGTTATCCCAATCCAAATCAGTGTTTGGATAGGGGATAATCTTAATCCCTTTTCCAGATAGAGTTAGCTTACTCCTGATCTTATCAGGAGGTTACCAGATTCAAATCTGATTTGAATTTGGTCTCTAAGAGTGGATAAGGCTAAGAGCCCAATCCTTTTTGCTAACTTCAATCTCAAATTCGCCCCATTGATGGGTGATCATATCAGCCCACTTCGAAATGGGCTTTTGGCCCATTAAGTATTCAGTGTTTAATTAGTTTCCAATCTGCTGCCCAGTTGGGCTTCTTTGTATGGCGTGGGACCCAAGCATTGATCTACACACCAGCCACATGGGTTCGGCCCAGCCTTTAATGCAAGGCCCAGCCAAATTCACTGAAAATCTCAATGAACCCCTTGAGTCCATCGTATGAACCCTATGGGCCCAACACTTACATTAAGTGGTCCCTGGGCCAAGCCATCTTATAAAAACCCAGGGACTGTGGGTAGGTGCAAGATTAGCCCATCAGGTATTATCCTAAATGGTCTTACACTTAACCTCTCAGCCCTTAATGATCAAGCACTGCCCGACAAGAGAGGACCTCTCCCTCGGCTGCAAGGAACAGTGCCGCACTCTCCTCTCACATGGATCCCGGGAATTAAAACCATTTGCAAACATTTTGAAACCGTACATATATATGTAAATATATTAATTTTGCAAAAACAAAATTCCAACGATTGAAATCAACTGCCGGCAGTTTGGTTTCCATCAGAGAGAGTGCATTCCCGATCATTACCCTTTGTCCGACAAAGTGGCTGATTCTGTCACTATGACCACCCACTCAGATGAATTCTCAAACAGCCCCAACATACCCAGGTTTTGATCCCCACTAAGGATCTCACTGATTGGCATATCAAAGGCAGCCTGATCCAGCACCTAGTGAAGTGTCATAATCGAGTCTAGGGGTCAGGTGTAACTTTCCAGTTTTGCCCATCTATCTCCAAGGTCCAGGGCAAGACTGGAAATCTGGTCCGGTTCAAGGATTCAAGTAATCCCATGCTGTATGTGCCTCGGGTCTTACCCTGATGGCTGAGACAGGCCATCCCAACACTTGGTGGCACACCAGTATCAGCCTTGACAGGATAAATCTCCCCAGACTTATCCAACGGCTGTGAACATTTAAAACTAACATGAGTCTCTACAAATGTCCAGTTTTAGGGTTTTACACAGAATTAAACCAAACAACATGAATCAAACATGCACTTTATTTATTTCCACTAAATAACAAAAGTACATCAAAATGATTGAAGCTAAGGGCATACAAAACTGTCTAACAGCTCCCACTTGCACTTAGGTCCAATCTGGTACAAGCCGGAGTCCCATACTTTCCACGTGTTTCTCAAACACCTTCTGTGTCAGTGGCTTAGTCAATGGGTCTGCCACATTATCCGCTGATGCTACCTTTTGAATTAGGACGTCCCCTCTACCAACGATCTCCCGCAGTACATGGTACTTCCTCTCGATGTGCTTTGACTTCGAGTGGGCCCGAGGCTCTTTAGCCTGGGCGATCGCTCCATTGTTGTCACACAACAACGGGATGGGTGATGTGCTGGATGGAATCGCTCCCAATTCGTGTATGAATTTCTTCATCCACACGGCTTCCTTGGCAGTTTCACTTGCGGCAATGTACTCGGCCTCGGTTGTGGAGTCTGCAGTGGACCCCTGTTTGCTGCTTTTCCAGCAAATAGCACACGATCCTATCGTGAAAACATACCCAGATGTAGACTTTCTATCATCTGGATCCGACTGGAAATCGGCATCGGTATACCCTAGAACTTGCAGTGAACTACCATCGAATACCAGACAAAACTCTTTCGTCCTTCGAAGGTATTTGAGTATGTTCTTCACAGCAGTCCAATGCTCCTGTCCTGGGTTTGCCTGGAATCTGCTTACCACACTCACAGCCTGAGCTATGTCCGGGCGAGTGCACAACATGGCATACATGATGCTCCCCACAGCTGAGGCATAGGGAACGTCTCTCATGCTCTCAATCTCCTCAGAAGTCTTGGGAGACATCTTTTTGGAGAGAGTGACTCCGTGCCTGAAAGGAACGTTTCCTTTCTTGGAGTTTTCCATGCTGTATCTTTTGACAATTTTGTCAATGTAAGCAGCCTGGGATAATCCAATTATCCTCTTCGATCTATCTCTATAGAGTCGAAGACCCAGTATGTATGAAGCTTCTCCAAGATCTTTCATGGAGAACTGCTGTGATAGCCATACCTTGACCGAAGTCAACATTCCTACATCATTCCCAATGAGTAGGATATCGTCCACATACAAGACTAAAAAGGTGATCTTATCCCCACTGGATTTCCTGTAAACACAGGGCTCATCCGGATTCTGCTCAAAGTCAAACGTTTTGACTGCAGAATCAAAACGGATGTTCCAACTCCTAGAAGCCTGCTTAAGTCCATATATGGATCTATTAAGTTTACATACCATGTGTTCCTGACCAGCAGCAATGAAGCCTTGCGGCTGCTGCATGTAGATATCTTCACTAAGATCTCCATTCAGGAACGTTGTTTTGACATCCATTTGCCAAATCTCGTAATCATGGTACGCTGCTACAGCTAGCAGGATCCTAATGGATTTAAGCATGGCCACCGGTGAAAAGGTTTCCTCATAGTCGATGCCTTCTTTCTGAGTATACCCTTTCGCCACCAATCGAGCTTTAAAGGTCTCAATCCTGCCATCGGGGCCCTTCTTCCTCTTGTAGATCCATTTGCAACCAATTGCTTTTACCCCGGAGGGCGGATCCACTAGAGTCCAGACTCCATTGGTCTCCATTGAGTCCATCTCGGCTCTCATGGCCTCCACCCACTTCTGGGAGTCTATGTCTAACATAGCTTCCGCGTAAGACACGGGATCCTCTTCACTAGTCAAGGCTTCCACCAGGTAACTATCCTGGTCATAACCATATCGGACTGGTGGTCTGGATACCCGGGTGGACCTTCTAGGTTGGTCATTACCTGGAACTTGTGGGTCATCTCCCACTGCTCCTGAGCTCTCCTCATCAAGAACTATTTCCTGACGATGGGTGTCCAGGATGTAATCGGATTCTAAGAATCGGGCGTTTCGACTGCAGAACACTTTCTGCTCACTTGGGTCATAGAATAGATAACCCACCGAATCCTTTGGGTAGCCTATAAACAGGCAACGGCTGGTTTTAGATTCCAACTTGTCCGCACTTGTTCTTTTAACGTGTGCAGGACAACCCCAAATCTTCAAGTGTCTCACACTTGGCTTCCTTCCGGTCCAAAGCTCATATGGAGTTTTCGGAACTGATTTGGTGGAACCCTATTCAGCACGTAGATAGCAGTCTCTAATGCGTATCCCCAAAAGGATGTGGGTAATTCTGAGCGTACGAGAAGTGACCGGACCATGTCCAACAAGGTCCTATTTCTCCTCTCTGAAACACCGTTGAGTTGAGGTGTAGCAGGAGGAGCTAGTTGTGACACTATCCCATTGGCCTTTAAGTAGTCCCTGAATTCGTCAGAGAGATACTCGCCACCTCGATCTGATCGAAGGGCCTTAATTTCTCTCCCTAACTGTTTCTCGACTTCCTGTCTGAACTCTTTGAACTTTTCAAATGATTCAGACTTATGTCTCATTAGGTACACGTAACCATATCGTGAAAAATCATCTGTAAAGGTGATGAAGTACACGTGTTGATTCCGTGTCCTAACACTCAGGGGACCACATACATCAGTATGTATTAGGTCAAGTGTGCCTGCACATCTTTCAGGCTTACCGTCAAATGGCCGCTTAGTCATCTTACCTTGGAGGCAAGGTTCACAAGTGGGAAGATTTTCTACGGTTAGAAAATCCAAAGGACCATCCTTTACCAGTCTTGTGATTCGGTCGACACCGATGTGGCCAAGTCGGTAATGCCAGAGGCACGTGAGATTTACTGTATCACGAGTCCTTTTCTTGGGATTTTCGACCGACGTAGTTTCGGTTAAGTTAGTTTCCAAAGAAGGATGCAGAACATAGAGACCGTTCTCTAGCTCCCCGCATGCGATGAATTTATTATTCCGTTTAACAGTAATCATATTACTAAAGTAAACAGTATATCCATCAGCACACAATTTTGAAACAGAAATTAAATTCCTTCTCAAGTTCTGTACATAAAGACAATCTTTAAGTACAAGGACTCCTTCTTTAAAAACTAATTCTACGGTTCCTATTGCCGCAGCTGCAACACTTGCAGTTGTTCCCAAGAACAGTGTCACTTCACCTTCACTCAGCCTTCTGCTAACTTTGAACCCCTGCAGTGAGTTACACGCATGAGTTGAAGCCCCGGAGTCAACACACCAGGACACAGAAGTAACTAACATATTAGTTTCTATGACACAAGTTTCGATATTACCTTTCTTAGATTCCAGGTAGGTAGGACAGTTCCTCTTCCAGTGGCCGGTCTGCTTGCAGAAGTGACAGACATCAGATGCCTTGTTCTTCTTCTGCTTCTTGGGTTTGGTAGTCTTCTTCTGGGGCTTCTTTGCCTTTCTCTTTCTCTTGCCCGATTTGTTAGCTTCAGCAAGCATAACCACAGGCTCATCCTTCTTGAGTAAATCCTCGGCCCTCTGCAACATATTGCAGAGTTCCTGGATGCTGACATTCAGCTTATTCATATTGTAGTTCATAGTGAACGCATTGAAGGAAGAGGGCAAAGAATTTAGGATGGCATCCACTTGCGTGCCAAGATCTAGCCCGGATCCAAGAGCTTCAAGTTCGTTGATGTATCCCATCATCCGAAGACAATGGTCATGAACTTTCTGCCCTTTGGTCATCTGCGCGGTCATGAACAATTTCAGGACCTTCTGTCGAGTAGAACGGTTCTGCTCCTCATACATTGTCCTTAGACTGTCCAATATGTCCTTGGCAAGTTCGATCTGATCGAACTGCCTCTGTATTGAGTTGTCTAATGAGGCAATGACAAAGCAGCGGGCTAGGGAGTTCTTATCCTCCCAATCTTGGTAGTCCCTCCTACGGGCCTCAGAAGCCCTATCACCCGGACGTTCCGGGGCAGGATTTTTCACTACCTTGTCTAACTTTTCAGAAGTTAGGACCAGCATAAGATTTCTGTACCAGTCGGCATAGTTTGGGCCCTTAAGCTTGTTATCGTCTAGAAGCTTTGCAAATTGACCGTTTGCCATTTTCTGATAAAACAGCAAAATCATTAGTCCACAACCTTAGTTTGATTCATGTTTACCTACATAGATATGGCTTTTAATCTATGTTCCATTCCCATTTGTTCATCTCTGAGATTTCCCTCCTATCTCAGTGACGGAGACGACGAAATGTCTCTGGAAATGTGGGAAATCACATGGGGTGCGTGAAGCCAACTGTTTCAGCTGCATAACCCCACCACCTTTCTGTGACGGATCATATCCACTCATCAAATGAGTTTCCCTTTGGCCTCTGTCAGACAAGGTTCAGAGCCGTTTTCAGGTAAACCCTTCTGTCAGTGAGTGCACACCCATCATATTCAGGTTACGCCAAGGTACCGTGAGAGAGTTCCCATTTTCTGGTGAAGCCCCTCCCACATCGGTCTATGACGCCCCTATCATCTTATGAAACACTCTAACAGATCCAACAGCAAATGGATAGCCCAATTTTATGGTGCGTTTCCTCATTACTGATGGACCCATCATTGTGCTAATGACGGAAGGCCTTTAGAGAGTCCATCATATGGATCTCCCTATCACTTGCATTCATATTTGCTGGAGGGAACAAAATCACGGCCTAGTTCTAATTTAGGTCAAACCAAAGTGGCTCCCACTGACTTTCATAAAGTCAGATTTCTGGTGGGCCTTAATCGGCTAGGGGTTCCGTACGCATCCCTTTTCAGGGTTGTGGGGCCCACCAGGCAAAGAGGGGGTCATCCAATGACCTTCAGGGACACCATGGCAATGATGTGCATTCAGCCATGGTGTGCGCAAGAGCCACTAACGAGTCATCACGGGCCAAGTACTTATGGCCCATGGTCGCAGCACATCAAACATCCAAACATCACATGTAAAGGAGGAATTGATCCAATCAATTAATTGCTGTAAAGCCCATTCAACGGCCCATTTAAAAACCAAGTCATTAACGATTAATGTCCACTAGGTGTATGGGCTGAATCGCAGATAGCAGTTCGGCCCATACAGCTTATCTCACAATAATGGGCTTTTGCAGTTTTAACCCTTTAAAACTGGGCTTTACAAGTGGGCCGAATTAATCCCTGTAATTGAACATCAGATTTGGAACGAAAGTGTGAGACAATTGGACTGAGAACAGCCCCTTTCGAAACCCAGATTCGGTCCAAACAGTTTTGGTCCAATCTAGTCCGAAATGGTCCAAAACTGATTTTCAATTCAAGAATTAATTATTGAATGATCTGAAATTAATAGTTTTGATTTCTAGCAAACACAAAACAATTATGGACTGTTCGCACCACCTGCAAAACAGAGGTTAATCACAAGGGTTGCAGTTTCATAAACTGCAAATCGCAGAAAACGATTTCTCCATCTGCAAATCTCCTGCGCCGCCATCTTCTTCCATCTTCTTTAATCAAGAAAAATAACAGAAATCCTATTTCTATTAATTACATTCTTGATCAAATCCTATACATTCAGTCTAAAAAAAAAAAAAATTATTTACAGACCGAATTGAATGAAATAAATAAATAGAAAAGAAAAAGGGTGCGCAGACCATCTGCGCTAAAACTGCACTGCGATCTCCAGGTTTGAACAGTCCATTAAATCAAAATAAATAAAGAACAATTCCAAATAAATTTTGGATTTAATAGAAATTAATTTCAGATCAATCGCCCTTAACAAGAAACAGTTTCTTGAAAAAAAAAAAAAGAAAACAATCTGCGCAAATCTTGAAAGAACACCTTCTATCCATCTGCGCAGGGTCAGATCTGATTTTCTTTTGGTTCAAGATTCGAACTTGTGGCTCTGATACCACTGAAAGAATGGTAGGATCCATCTAATGGACGCCATAAAGGTTGCGGAATGGGTGGGGCGAATTTCAAAAATTTCCTACCTTCTCCCAACTGGGAATCATATTCCCTGAATTTAGAATACAATATTCAAGGATCTACTTGAACCCTAATCAAACCAGATCTGTACCAAAAGATAAATGGGAGGATTATACCTGATCCGGAGAAGCAGTATCTCCCAAAGTTGGTGTTCACGCCCAAAGAATGCTCCAAGATCTGTCCCTACTGAAGATGACACAGCTGTGGATGAAACAGAACCAGCAGGGTGCGTCCTACACACTGGATCCTTCACAAGAATCCCCTGGATGTACTAAACACTGAATTCTTTCAGTCTTTCTTGCAAGACTGATGTCAAGAACTGGTTTCTTGACTTTCTTTTCTGCAAAGATCAAATCTTGCAACAATGCAGATGGCGGCGGCAGGAGGAGATTTCCAGAAACGAAAAAGCTGAACTGTTTTTTTTTTTGGAGAGAATGAGATCTAATCTCAATTCGCAGGAACCTTTCTTGCTTACCAGAACCTCTTTGATCGAAATCTGATTTCCCTCTCTTGGTTCATTCGAAAATCTCCTCTCTTTTCTTCTTGATTAAGAAATCTCCTAATTAGGAGTTATCCCAATCCAAATCAGTGTTTGGATAGGGGATAATCTTAATCCCTTTTCCAGATAGAGTTAGCTTACTCCTGATCTTATCAGGAGGTTACCAGATTCAAATCTGATTTGAATTTGGTCTCTAAGAGTGGATAAGGCTAAGAGCCCAATCCTTTTTGCTAACTTCAATCTCAAATTCGCCCCATTGATGGGTGATCATATCAGCCCACTTCGAAATGGGCTTTTGGCCCATTAAGTATTCAGTGTTTAATTAGTTTCCAATCTGCTGCCCAGTTGGGCTTCTTTGTATGGCGTGGGACCCAAGCATTGATCTACACACCAGCCACATGGGTTCGGCCCAGCCTTTAATGCAAGGCCCAGCCAAATTCACTGAAAATCTCAATGAACCCCTTGAGTCCATCGTATGAACCCTATGGGCCCAACACTTACATTAAGTGGTCCCTGGGCCAAGCCATCTTATAAAAACCCAGGGACTGTGGGCAGGTGCAAGATTAGCCCATCAGGTATTATCCTAAATGGTCTTACACTTAACCTCTCAGCCCTTAATGATCAAGCACTGCCCGACAAGAGAGGACCTCTCCCTCGGCTGCAAGGAACAGTGCCGCACTCTCCTCTCACATGGATCCCGGGAATTAAAACCATTTGCAAACATTTTGAAACCGTACATATATATGTAAATATATTAATTTTGCAAAAACAAAATTCCAACGATTGAAATCAACTGCCGGCAGTTTGGTTTCCATCAGAGAGAGTGCATTCCCGATCATTACCCTTTGTCCGACAAAGTGGCTGATTCTGTCACTATGACCACCCACTCAGATGAATTCTCAAACAGCCCCAACATACCCAGGTTTTGATCCCCACTAAGGATCTCACTGATTGGCATATCAAAGGCAGCCTGATCCAGCACCTAGTGAAGTGTCATAATCGAGTCTAGGGGTCAGGTGTAACTTTCCAGTTTTGCCCATCTATCTCCAAGGTCCAGGGCAAGACTGGAAATCTGGTCCGGTTCAAGGATTCAAGTAATCCCATGCTGTATGTGCCTCGGGTCTTACCCTGATGGCTGAGACAGGCCATCCCAACACTTGGTGGCACACCAGTATCAGCCTTGACAGGATAAATCTCCCCAGACTTATCCAACGGCTGTGAACATTTAAAACTAACATGAGTCTCTACAAATGTCCAGTTTTAGGGTTTTACACAGAATTAAACCAAACAACATGAATCAAACATGCACTTTATTTATTTCCACTAAATAACAAAAGTACATCAAAATGATTGAAGCTAAGGGCATACAAAACTGTCTAACACGTCTAGTGGACGCAACCTCAGGGCATGAGTTGTTGAGTTTCTTAGATGCCTATTTGGGCTACAACCAGATCAGGATGGACCTAGTTGACGAAGAAAAGACTGCCTTCATAACCGAGCTCGGCCTGTACTGTTACAAGGTCATGCCCTTTGGGTTAAAAAATGCCGGGGCAAACTTTCAGAGACTTGTAAATAAATTATTTGAGCCATTGATTGGCAGAAAAATAGAATGTTATGTAGACGACATGGTCATCAAAACCCAATTTTCACAAGATTTAATACAAGATTTGCATTCAGTTTTTGAAATTCTGCGTAAATTTAACATGAAATTGAACCCAAATAAGTGTGTCTTTGGTGCCACCTCGGGTAAATTTCTAGGGTACATCTTTAACCGACGCGACATTGAGGCTAACCCGGATAAAATTAAGGCTATCCTAGATATGAGATCACCCCGAAAATTGAAGGAGGTTCAGAGGTTGAACGGCCATATAGCCGCTCTGAGCCACTTCATGTCCAAATCGGCAGATCGCTACCTACCTTTCTTTAAGGCAATTAAAAGCAAAGGCTTTGAATGGACTGAAGAGTGCCAGTTCATGTTCGACGAGCACAAAAGGTACCTCGCTAGTATACCGATCTTAACCCGACCCAAGGAGGGTGATGTTTTGGAGCTGTATCTCTTGGCAAGTGACGAGGTGGTCAGCTCGGTACTGATAAAAGAGGTAGATCGGGTCCAGTGACCTATCTACTATGTTAGCAAAGTGTTGTAGGGAGCTAAGACGAGGTACCCAGAGATCAAAAAATTGGCATACGCGCTAGTCATTGCAGCTCGGAAGCTTCGTCCGTACTTCCAAGCTCATACTGTCGTTGTCCTCACCAACAAGCCTCTAAGGCAAGTCTTGCTCAAGCCCGAGGTCTCTGGTAGGTTGACGAAGTGGGCCATCAAGCTCAGCGAGTACGATCCCCAATACAAGCTGCAAACTACTATCAAGGCCCAAGCCTTGGCAGACTTTGTCGCGGAATGCACTTTCAGCTCCAAAGTCCCCAGGCCGGTTGAACACGTAGATGGCTCGTCAAACCAGCAGGGCAGCGGAGCTGGGATCATTCTGTATGGGCCAAGCGGTGTGAAACTGGAGTATGCACTACGCTTCGAGTTCGCGGCATCCAATGATAGCTATAATTATATAACCCTAGCAAGTGCACTAGTTATCAAGTAGTATAAAGATATCGTTCCCACGAGGATTTAACAAAATAAGTATTAGAACTATAGCCTTCCTTAATTATTTGGACAACCGAATTTCAGATCTAACAATAAGAACTACTGAAAATTAAGAATAGAAGAAAAAGAAATAAAAATAAGAGCAATAAATAACAAAACTTGTAATGATCTAATTAGAAGCGCTAGGACTGCTGGTCCACCTAACCCTTCCAATGGATATCAATTTATTAGATTAACCAAGATAATTTGTTATTTTCATAAGCTAAAGTTTTTCCAAATTTATTTAATATTCCCTCTTAGGATATATCAAATCTACCTCTATCAAGTAACCCCCCCGATCTCTCGACTAGAGTTCTCGTGATAGAGATGCATTAAGTTCTATGAAAAACTTATATCATCCGATGAATCATGTATATATATTTCTATATACCATTCAATTCACACTATGAATTATTCAGTCGATTATGTGAATTCCTCTCTCGATTCATTCACATAAACCAAATCAATTAAGAGGTGGCCAAGCTCTTAAACGCATTATGCATAATAACTCATAGACAATATGAAAATAACAATCTTGGATAAATCAGAATAAAAATCAATTCATTGTCGTGGTTAGGCTTCCCACAGCCCTAGCTACAAATAAATTAGTTCATGATAAAGGAAATAAAACAAACAAGGGGTAAGAAAGAACTCATGATGTCGCCCTTGAAGCTGAGATCTTGTCTTCTCCTTGCTGCCACCTCCTTCTTGAAGCCTTCTTGCCTTGCTGATCTCCTTATTGAAGCTTTCTTGATTGTCCTCTTGATTACTTCAGAGAGAGATTCCATGAATTCGGTGCTGGTCCGCCCAACCCTCTTTATTATTTTAGGGGGAGAGGTTGTTATAACTACTTGGAGTTATCTCCAGAATGGACAAACCAGGTTAGTTCTAAATTAATCCTATCCTATATTATTTCTTATCTAGTAATCTCAATCTTCTTTGACTTTCTAGAATTACATTTGAAATTCAAATCTGAGAAGACTCTGGATTCTTGAATTCGAGTTGGGCTGCTTTAATAACTTGGGCTGCTATAAGGATTTTCTACGAATTGGGCTTCAGCTATGAACTGGGCTTTACTACGGATTTGCTTCGTCTTTGGGCCCGATTTTGACCTCGATGCAGGACGAATCGGATGCCGGATATGAGAGTTATGCCCAGATTACTGAACGGTACCGAAACTGTGAAAAATCATCTAATTAGACTTGTCTTCCTTCTGCCGGCTTCTTTCCTTGCCCTGAATCGAAATACAAGAGTAATGAGTCCAATTAAGTGTTAAATTAAGTGTAAAAAGACTGAATTTCAAAGATAAGAATATGATAATTTTTATTCACATCAACTCCCCCACTTAAACTTTGCCCGTCCTCGGGCAAGACAAAACTCAAGCAAAAACAAAATAACTACCTACCGATTTTTAAACTCTCTCTCAACATGATGCTAGTCCTCTAGCATACCTTGATCAAATTTTCTAGTCTTTCCATTTTCCACTTCTTTCTCATCTTTAACTTATCAGAGAGTAATCTCAAATCACCATTCCTCATGATCCCAAGTTAAATCAACAGTCAAGGAAAACAAGCATTCCACCGAATGAACATTTTTGGACTAAAATAAGCACTCATTGTTTTAACAATCAAAATGCAGCAAGATTCAAATACACTTTCTTTGTTTTTGAGGTATCATTAGCCTCTCAGGTCAAAACAAGGTATGCTATTACCATAGGCTTGCTTAATGATGCGAATAAAATTTATCATATTCTTATCTATAAAAATTCAGTCTTTCTACACTTAATTTACATTTAAATGGACTCATTACTCTTGTATTTCGGTTCAGGGCATGAAAGAAGGCATCAGGAGAAAAGCAAGGCAAATCGAATGATTTTTCACAGTTTTGGCACCGATCAATAATCTGGGCCTACCTCTCGTATCCGAGATCTGATTGGGCTGATTCAAGACTCACTAAAAAGATAAGAGAGAAAGATACAACTTTCATGTTTTGAGCTTTTGCAGATTCGGCTTGTATCGAAGTCAAATCCAGGACCAAAGTCGGGGCAAATTCGTAGGAAGGCCCAATTCGTAGCTGAAGCCCAACTTGCAGAAAAGCCTTGCAGCAGCCCAATTCACAGAGGAAGCCTAATACGAATGCAAGAACAAGAAACTGAGAAGAGTCCTACCATATTTAAATTTATGATGTAATCCTAGAAAGATAAAGAGATTGAGTTCACTAGATAAAGAGATAAGAGTAGGATTAGACTAGAACTTTCTATTTTTGAAAGATAAACTCCAAGAAGGAGTTGGAGACCACCCCCTCCCCTTTAAGCTATATAAAGGAATGGGGGGTGGACTAGAGAGGTATCAAGAAAGGAAGGAGTAACCAATCCATCAAGAAAGAAGACTGGAAGAAGGAGGTGGCGGCAAGGAGAAGAGGAAATCTCAGCTCCAAGGGCGACACCATGAGTTCTTTCTTTCCTCTTGTTTGCTTTATTTCCTCTAGTATGAACTGATTTATTTGTAGCTAGGGCTGTGAAAAGCCTAATCATAACAATGGATATATTTTTATTCTGATTTTTCCAAGATTGTGATTTCCATATAGTCTATGAGTTATTTGCTTAATGCGATTAGGAGTGACCATCTCCTAATTGATTAGGTTTATATGAATGAATCGGGAGAGAAATTCATATATTGGACCACATAATTCATGGTGTGAATTGAATGGTATATAGGAATATATACACATGATTCATTTGAATATATGAGTTTTTCTTGCACTTAATGCATTTCTATCATTGAGAACTCTAGTCGAGGGATCGAGGGGTTACTTGATAGAAGTAGGTTTAATATATCTTGGGAAAGAATATTAAATAAAATTGGGAAAAACTTCAGCTTATGGGAATGACAAATTATCTTGGTTAATCGCATCCATTAATATTCATTGGGATGGTTAGGCAGACCAAAGGTCCTAGCGAATTCAGTCAATCGTTGCATACTTCAGTTTTGGTACTCTTGCTCTCATTTTCTTTTTCTATTTTTCAGTAGCTTTTACTCTTAAATCTGAAATTCGATTGTCCAAATAATTAGGTAAGGTTGTAGTTCTAATACTTATTTTGTTAAATTCTTGTGGGAACGATATTTTTATACTACTTGATAACTAGTGCACTTGCTAGTGTTATAATTATAGCTATCAAGTTTTTGGCGTCGTTGTCGGGGATTTAATCCTAAAATAATATTAGAACTTGTTAACCTTGATTAATTTGGATTTTTATTTCTGTTTTTATTATTTTTTTATTTTATTTTTTTTTATTTGTTCGCATTCTTGCTTTGTTCAGATCTACTAGTGCATGACACGCACTAGAAGAGAGGGACTTGCAAAATTCGATCCTGAAATTGAGAGGACCCTTTGCTTATTACAAAGGGCCAACAAAGGTAAAGCGAGAGAGGAGGTTGAAATTGGCGAACCAGCTATAGAAATTGACGAAGAGATGGTAGAAGCAAATCGCACCCTTTTGGACTATGCTTGTCCAACAAATGATGGGGCTGCTTCCAGCATTTGCAAGCCCACAATTCAGGCCAATAATTTCAAAATCAAGCCTGCAATCATCCAAATGATTCAGACAAGTATTCAATTTAGTGGGTTACCAAGTGATGATCTTAATGCACATATTGTTAATTTCCTAGAAATATGTGATGCATTTAAACATAATGGAGTTAGCGATGATGCTATTAGGCTAAGATTGTTTCCATTTTCATTGTGTGATAGAGCTAAAGATTGGCTTAACTCATTCTCTGTAGGAAGTATCACCACTTGGAATGGCCTGACCCAAAAATTCTTGGCTAAGTATTTCCCACCCTCTAAAACAGCAAAATTAATTAATGATATCACTACTTTTTCTCAATTAGAGAGGGAATCTTTGTATGAAGCATGGGAACAATTCAAGGAGATGCTTAGGAAGTGTCCTCACCATGGGATACCAACTTGGCATCAAATTCAAACCTTTTATAATGGTATTACCCCCTCTAATCGTTCTATTATTGATGCAGCTGCAAGTGGTGTACTCCCCTTCGATCAGTTCGGTCATTACTCCACAATCATGAGAAAGACACTAGAGGAAGCTTATGATCTAGTGGAAGAGATGGTGCCGAATAGTTACTAGTGGAGTAATGACCGAACTGATCGAAGGGGAGTACACCACATCGATTCCCTTGCAGCCCTATCTACTCAACTTGCTAGTCTGAATAAAAAATTTGATACTTTTAATATTGCAGCAATGAATACATCATCTAGCATCCCATGTGATTTCTGTGGTCAAATAGGACATACTAATTCTGACTGTCCATTAGGTAATCCTTTTGCTTCACATGAGCATGCTAATTTTATCTCTCATACTGGCAGGCCAAATTTCAACCCCTACTCAAACACATAAAACCTACGGTGGAGGAATCATCCAAATTTTTTATGGAACAACAACCAGCAAAAAGCACCCATGGGATTCCAACAACAGCCGCCCCCACAAGAAAAGAGTAATTTGGAAGAAATGATTTCTAAGTTCATCAATGCTACTGAAGCAAAGCTCCAAGAACATGATAAGAGATTCTTAAGTCAAGAAGCATCAATCAAGAACTTAGAAGTCCAAATGGGGCAGATTGTGAATCTGTTGTTGGAAAGAAAGGAGGGACGGCTGCCCAGCAATACGGAGAAGAATCCAAGAGAACAAGTAAATGCCATAGCTTTGAGAAGTGGGAAAACAATTGGCGAGACCCAGAATGATGACAAGGAAGCTAAAGTAGCCAATTCACAAAAGGAGACTGAAGGGAGTACACCTAAACTGAATTTAGATGCTATTAAACTTCCTCTCCCCTACCCTGGAAGAATTTTGAAAGCTAACTTGGATAGACAATTTGAGAAATTTTTAGAAGTATTTAGAAAAATACATATTAATCTCCCTCTTCTTGATGTATTGTCACAGATGCCGAAATATGCCAAATTCTTGAAAGAGGTGATGTCGAATAAAAGGAAGTGGGAGGACTGTGAGATGGTGAAGCTAAATGAAGAGTGCTCAGCCATTCTTCAAAGTAAACTGCCCCCAAAGCTTAAGGATCCAGGGAGTTTTTCTATACCTTGCACCATAGGGAATGCTGAATTTGAGAAAGCTTTATGTGATCTAGGTGCTAGTATAAATTTAATGCCCTACTCTAATTTTAAAAGACTCGGATTGAATGAACTAACATCTACAACTATTACCCTACAATTGACCGATTGAAGCATTAAACACCTAGGGGAATAGTGGAAGATGTCTTAGTTAAAGTAGGTAATTTCATCATCCCTGCTGATTTCATTGTGTTGATTATGGAGGAGGATAGGATGATGCCATTGATTCTAGGGAAACCCTTTCTTGCTACTGGTAATGCTTTAATTGATGTACAAAAGGGTCTACTTACTCTTAGGATCAATGATGAAGAAGTGGTATTTAATGTATTTCAAGCCATGAAGTATCCCAACACAAGTGAACATGAGATATATGTAATCGACTGTATTGATGTTTGGGCAGCCGATATTAACAAATCAAAGTTAGATGACCCATTTGAAAGCTGCATTATTAATTCATGTAAAAACATGTAGGTCATGGAGGAAGAGGTAAAGGAGGCGATGAACTATTTAGAGGCCGGTCAGGAAGAGTTCAAGCCAAGACACTTCTAGTGATCTCAATCTTCTTTGACTTTCTAGAATTACATTTGAAATTCAAATATGAGAAGACTCTGGATTCTTGAATTCGAGTTGAGCTGCTTTAATAACTTGGGCTGCTACAAGGCATTTCTGTGAATTGGGCTAAAGCTATGAATTGGGCTTCACTATGGATTTGCTTCGACTTTGGGCCCGATTTTGACCTCAATGCAGGCCGAATCTGTCAAAACCCAAAACATAAAAGTTGTGAAGTTCTCTCTCATCGTTCCAGTGAATTTGGAATCAGCCCAATCGGAGGCCGGATATGAGAGTTATTCCCAGATTACTGAACGGTGTCGAAATTGTGAAAAATCATCTGATTAGCCTTGTCTTCCTTCTGTCGGCTTCTTTCCTTGCCCTGGATCCTTCACGTAGATGGCTCGTCAAACCAGCAGGGCAGCGGAGCTGGGATCATTCTGTACGGGCCAAGTGGTGTGAAACTAGAGTATGCACTACGCTTCGAGTTCGCGGCATCCAACAATGAAGCGGAGTACGAGGTGTTACTAGCCGGGCTGGCTCTAGCAAACGAAGTGAAAGCCAAACACATTGTCATCTGCAGTGATTCTCAGCTCGTGGTCAACCAGGTTACGGGTGAGTACAAAGCTCGCGAGCCAACCATGATCACTTACTTAGCCAAAGTAAGAGAGGCTCTGCTTAACTTCCAGTCACACTTCATCTAGTAGATTCCGAGATCAGAGAACGCTGAGGCCGATGCGCTATCCCGGTTAGCCAGCAACAATGATAACACCATGAGAACCGTGCATATAAAGAACTTACCTCGGCCTAGCATTCTCGGGGGGGGGGGGGGGGGGGGGGGGCAGAGGAGGTTGCTCCCGTCGTTCAAGCAGAGTCGAGCTTGATCAATCCGCCCATGAGCTTCCTGCTACACGGAACCCTCCCTACAGATTGTAATGCTGTCAGAAGGGTAGAGCGTCAGGCAGCCAAATATGTCATGATAGATGAACGGTTGTACCGAAGATCTTACACGCTCCCCTACCTGCGCTGCTTGCGACCTTCCGAGGCCGAACTCGTCCTCCGTGATACTCATGAGGGCCTGTGCGGTAAACACTTGGGGGGAGGGCTCTCGCCCAGAAAGCACTACGACAAGGGTATTACTGGCCAATGATGAAGGCAGATGCAATCAAGCTCGTCAGAAGATGTGACAAGTGTTAGAAGCACGCCAACATCCACCACCAGCCTACCACCGACCTAAAATATCTTACCAGCCTGTGGCCCTTCGCACAGTGGGGGATCAACATACTTGGACCATTCCCACCAGCAACAGGGTAGGAAGGTTCTTAGTGGTGGCAGTTGACTGTTTTACTATGTGGGTTGAGGTTGAACCTCTCGCGACGATTACAGCTCGGAATGTGCAAAACTTCTTCTGGAAGAGTATAGTATGCCATTTCGGACTTCCCCGAGTACTAATCGTCGACAATGGTAAGCAATTCGAGAACATCAAATTCCAAAACTGGTGCAAAAACAAGGGGATACAACAAAACTTTACCTCGGTAGCGCACCCTCAAGCAAACGGCCAAGCGGAAGTCACGAACAGAGCCATCCTCCGTGGACTAAAGGCACGCCTAGACCGAGCTAAAGGACTATGGGCAGACGAGCTACCCAGTGTTCTATGGGCTTATCGGACCACGGTGAAGACTGCTACAGGAGAGACTCCCTTCAACCTCACTTATGGCTCCGAGGCAGTTATCCCAGCCGAGGTCGAGGTTCCCACGTTACGTCTAGAAGCGCACGACGACAAAGCAAACAAAGACAAGCTATGCACCAGCCTCGACCTACTTGACCAGGTACGGGACCTCGCATACCTAAGGACCACGGCCTACCAGCAGAGAGTAGCTCGGTACTATAATGCTAGGGTCAAAAAGTGGAACCTCCGCGTCGGAGACCTGGTCCTTCGTAAAGTTATGGTGCTTGAGCTCGATGTTGGTAAGCTCAGGCCAAATTTGGAAGGACCCTACCGAGTAAAGCGGGTGCGCGGGGAAGGAACATACGAGCTCGAAACCCTAGAAGGGAAACAAGTACCTCGGGCATGGAATATTGTCAACTTAAGGCAATAATACCTATAAATTACTGAACTGAGTGGACTACAAGTCGCTCTCTGAGCCTAAGGGCCAAAATGTCGAGCTAACAAAAAGACCTCGGCACTATAAGAGCTAGTCGCCTCTTCGACATGGGCAAACTCCAGAAGGGGGTGGACCGCAGTCGCTCCCAGAGCCTAAGGGCCAAAATGTCGAGCTAACAATGACCTCAGCACTATAAGACCCAGTCGCCTCTTCGCCATGGGCAGACTCTAGGAGAGTGTGACTATAAGTCACTCCCTCAGCCTAAGGGCTAAAACGCCGATTTAACTAAGGGCATCGACACTATATATGACCTAACCGCCTCATCGGCGTAGGCTTAGTATGCCAAGGATGCAGGCATCTCAGTATACAACAGGTTGGACCCGCTAGGGACAACTATCAATTCAGGTAACCTAGGAGTAGACAGGTCGGGCATATGCCTTACTATGTCACTCACCTTGGTGTACGTTATAAAAATCACCCCTACAAAGTATTGGGAGACAGTTCGGGGTGACGACAGTTGAAAAACCTTACTTCGGGCACTTAACTCTAAAAGCTCGGATAAAGCAATCATTTCGGCAAAAGGATAAAGTGACAACACTTGGCAAAAAACAAAATTCATTAATGGAGAGTTCTATACAATGAGCTCAATATATATAAAAAAAAAAAAAAGAGAGAAGAGGAAACTAAAGCTGAGCTCGCAGGCTCATAGTACAAGGACAACTATTTTGGGGGCTCGTCGTTTCTACTCGGGACCTCCTCGGGAGCTTTAACCAGGTCGGTGACATCTACCTCTTCGTCACCACCCTCCTCTTCGGAATCGGGATCCTCTGTAGCTTGACGGGCTATGTCATTCGTGATCTGTGAAGTGGTGATGGCACTTGTGTCAAGCTTGGGGTACGTGTTCCTTATCAACCACCTGCTAAGCTTAAAGCCCTTACGATAGGCCTCCCCCAGCACGACACCGAACCTGTCTGACTTGACATAGTCCGTAACGGCCTTGACGTTCATCTCCTCTATGGCCTGGGTGAAGATCTTGGTTTTCTCCTCAATATCAACTTTGAGGAACTCCACCTCGTGCTCCAGGGCTCCCTTATCCTGCTTAAGGCCTTTCACCTCAAGCTCTAAGTCCCCCTTGTCTGCCTTGAGGGCGTTCATCTCGCTCCTCAGCCCGTCCCTCTCACGTGCCAACTCTTCTTTCTCCGCCATCAGTGCTTCGATGACGTTTTTCTGAGCTGAAGCATCGCTCTCCAACCGATGGATTTGGCCGTGAGCTGCCCTCAGATCAGTATGGGCTGTGCGAGCCGAGTCCTCGGCAGCCAGAGCCTGCTTCATGTGCTTCTCGGACTGAAGGGTCAAGGCGTGCATGACGGAGTTCACCTGACAAGAGGAGGTCGGTTAGCACCGAAGAGGTAATGACAAAAAAAAAGGAGAGAAGTTTTTAGAACTTACCACCATAGAGTGGGTGGCAGCCCGGGCCCCGAGCTTAGCAGGAGTGAGGTCGGCCCATTCGGTAACATCTTCGGCGTAGACAGCCCCCTTACTCTTCCGAAGGCTGCACTGTGGGATCAAGATACTCTGGGATCCCTCCTGGCTCCCCGAGCTGGAAATTGCCGTCTCAACTACGCGAATGGGCTCGACAGAGGCTTCAACGGCTGCATTAGTGGCTTCGGTAGCGACCTCGGGCTCCATAGCTGCCTTAGAAACAGGCTTTGCCGTCGTCTCGAGCTCCCGAGGTGGTAAATCCTCCTCCAAGTCAATGACCGGAGAGGCATCAGGAAGCTCGGGCTCAGAGGTAGGGACCTGCGGAGACTCGACGCGAGCTCTCTTGGCAGCTCGCTTCTTTCTCCCCTTCATATGGCGGAAAAGCCTCTCCCCCTTAAGCTTTTCTTCCTCCATGGGTCCTGCAACAAAGCTCGGCGTCAACAACTCAAAGGTACAAGCTACTAAGGTAAAATGTTTAACTCTAGGTAAGGCAACCTACCTAGGCTCAAGCCGGCCTGTATGAGCTTGCTCTCAGCGATATAATCCTTGTAATCAAACCCGAGCTCAGCCCATGACTGGAGCGCCTCCCTTGTCTCCTTGTCCAGTATAACGCTGGGGTCCTGAATATTCTACCTCCAATGAGTGGGGAAGGGCCACCCCGCGGTGTTCCGGACTACAAAGTAGTCCTGTTTCTAAGCTGGGACTTTGCTAGGAAGCTTATGCAGTAACTTGTAGCCCGGGCGAGGGGACAGGTAGTAGGCCCGCCTGTGCTCAGGGAGAACGCTTGAAGCGCTCTTCTTTATTGACATAATTGAACAAAAAATATCTAAGTCCAGGGGGAGGGCGTAGTCAAAGCAGAGGGAGATGGTCCCGACCACATTACGAATGGAGTAAGGGTGGAGCTGGTCTAGGGTGACGTTGAAGTGTTTTAAGACCTCCACAATGAGAGGGTGAAGAGGAAGGCGGAGCCCGGCTATGAGCTGCTCCCTAAAGATCATGATCTCATCAGGACTGTGCTCCCAAGGGAAGTTACCCGCGGGCAAACTGTAAGTATACTCCCTAGGGAGATTGTACTCCTGGATAAGATACCGGAGCCTCTCCAGGGTCATGGTGGAAGGACCGAACTTATCCGGCATCTGACCTCGGTGAGAGGTGGACGACAAGATTACCCGAGGCCTCCCGCGCCTCGTGAGAAGACTAGACCTCGGTAGGGCCACCCTGAGCCAAGGTACCCACCTCGGGCTCATCCAGTTGACTATTGAAACTAGACATGGTGATAGAGAGAAACGAACTGGAAGAAATAAGGAAACTGAAAGAAAAGCTAAGGGGACTCACCAAGGAAAAGCTACCGAACTGGAGAGAATTGACCCGAGCTGGAGACCTTAAACGTGAGCTCAAGACGAATGCTGAGAACTTATGGTGAGGGAAAAATGACCAGGACCCCCACTATTTATAGCCGCTATACTCGGGTATCAACGGTCAAGATCAAGACGATCTAACGGCTCTCAAGAAAACTGGCTACGCGACCCCCGAGGCAAAATCGATTTAGCGTGTTTTTTGACGTCCGCAGAGTCCATAGATCGTGTGACATCTGCACATGAACTGTATGCAACCTGGGTTGCTCTTGATTGAGCCGAGCAGTGAACTGGTCCAACCAATGAGCTGTCTGACAAGAAGGCCTGAGCTCCGAGCCAAATCCACCCGGCACACCGCGGACTCCCCGCGCTGGGTCAGAACCCCCAGCACGGGGAGTGGGGGGCAATTGATGGAGGGTGATTTGGCCCGACCTCGTAGCATGGGGACACATGGACATGACCTGGCATAAGTGACAACTCAACGTGACAGCCTGGCCATAACTCGGCGTAACGAACTCACCGGAGCCCGACCGGACAGCTTGGCGGACGAGGCAACTTGTCGAGAAATAACATCCAGTTCGCCCTGAATTCTCTCCAAGGGTGGAGTGAACCGAGCTCCCCCCCCCCCCCCAGCGAGGGGACCCGACCTCCTCTTAAGACCAGAAATCTGCAATGGGCTTGTCCGTACTTTTCTATTTTTTTTTATTTTTTATTTTATCAAAAGTACACTTGAATGAAATTGTACTCCTTTTTATTTATATACTTTTACAGCATATTATCAATGTAAATATGCATTGGGAAATGTGTTTTCTGTCATTTGTGTGCATAAATGTAATGGAGCAAAACACAGGCAAAAGTGAACCAGAGCACAAATTTACCTTGAACCAGGATTTACACTCTGTTTGCATCATTTCCAAACGCAGCCTTAATTCCTCTGAGAAAAGAATGGCCTGCAAGGATCAAGAAAACGTGTTATTGTCTTGTCTATTACTGACTAGGGTTTGGAAAAAGCAGTTCAAATCACCTTTTGCGATGAACTGGTACAAAATTTGAACCATCATATCGTTATGTGTTCAAGTTTTCCATCTCCCTCTCCGACTCTAGTATTATATGTTTGACCTGTTCTTCACCAGTGGAGAAGCAGCGGTTTTGGAAAAGATAGTACAAAATAGCTTTGTAACAACAAAGTAGTGACAACAACGAAGCAAAAACACACTAACTAGATCGATCATCTGTTCAAGTTTCTTATCTCCTTGTCTAACTTCAGTGCCCTATATTTGGATTGTTCTACGTTGGTGAGGAGAGTAGTGGTTTGAAGCGATCGTTAACCCTAATGTTTTTGAGTTTGGGAAGAAATGATCACTCCATGTAGATGTGCAAACTTAAGCAAGGTTAGTTCCATCATTTTGCACTTGTAAACACGGCTTCATATCATTGGTGGAAATTTAGGGTGGAATCTGATACAAATGAAAGTTTAATTAGGTAGTTAAGTGATATACCCGTATATATGGGGCTATAAGGAATCTACACTATTAATATTTAATAAAACTCATATTCTTAGAAAGATTTATCATTTGATCTTACTCGGAAAAAATCCAAGTTTTTAAAATAAACTAATGGGGCTCCTGCATTTCTTAAAAAAATCCAAGTTGAAGGACCCTTATGGCATTTTCAATTGGGCAAAGCCAAACTGATTCCAGCCCAAACATTATTTTTGGATTAGTTTTGTTCGATAAACTTGCATTAATTTTTCTATTAATTTTTATTTTGGTTAGATAAATTTTTGCTAATTTTTCTTATTCCAAATTGAATTTAAGTGGGTTTTATTTTTTATTATTTTTATTATGTTTTATTAAAATTTATTCATTTTAATTTAATTTAAATGTGGGTGCATAATACAAAAAATAATTTGAAATTAAGACTCAGTTTGGAAAAAATACAAATATGATGAGGGCGGATTTGGCTCTCTAGTGAAATTATGACACCTGACACCTCATGCCAACCAAGTACAGCCTCTTGTCAACTAGACAGCTCGAGCTAGCTACAGGCAGCTCGGCACCTGATCAGCTCGACACCTCACAGGTAGCTCAGCACCTGGTTAGCTCGGCACCTCACAGGCAGCTCGGCACCTTATATATAGCTCGGCACCCGGTCAGCCCGACACCTCACAGGTAGCTCGGCACCTAGTCAGCTCGGCACCTCACAAGGAGCTCGCCACCAAGGAGCTCGCCACCAGGTAGCTCGGAGCTCGCCACCTAGGAGCTCGCCACTAGGTAGCTTGGAGTTCGCCACCAAGGAGCTCGCCACCAGGTAGCTCGGAGCTCGCCACCAAGGAGCTCGTAGTAGGATAGATCGCTCGAAGCCTCACGGAGAGCATTCCATCTGACAGTCGTACCAGAAGATTGCACCCACGTCTCTCGCCTGACGGCACCGTACCTGCCAGCCCTGAAAGGTGTCTCTCATCTGGTAGGGCCATACTCTGCAATGGTTACCTGCGCCCACTAGCTCAGCTCTGGCAATAACGGCTGCGGCAGAGAATTAGAGGTGGTTACGCCAGATCTGTCAGGAACCCGCTATATAAGAGCTCCGACCCCCTAGGGGAGGAAATGGAGGTAACCCCAGCTCTCTAGCTCTCTCATTTCTCTAATATCATCTCCAAGCTCTCTACTATCAGGGCGCTAACTTAAGCATCGGAGTGTTCCCGCTGGGAAAGCTCCCCGGGTCCTCTGATTCAGTTCTCGTAGGTTCCCCGGCTCCCACTGGAAGAGCTCCCCGGGTCCTCTGATTCAGTTCTCGCAGGTTCCTCGGGTCCCGCCAGAAGAGCTCCCCGGGTCCTCTGATTCAGTTCTCGCAGGTTCCTCAGCTCCCGCCGGGAGAGCTCCTCGGGTCCTCTGGTTCATTTCTCGCAGGTTCCTCGGCTCCCGCCAGGAGAGCTCCCTAGGTCCTCTGATCTAGTTCTCGCATGTTCCTCGGCTCCTGCCGTCTACAAAGAGGAGCGGATCATCTCATGCAGAGGGCAGTCGGGTTACACTACACTAGAAGGCTCGCCACCAAGGCAGCGCACCCAGCAGCTCGTCCCCAAGTAGCTCACCACCAGGGAGCTCGCCCCCAAGTAGCTCATCACCAGGGAGCTCGCCCCCAAGTAGCTCACCACCGGGGAGTTCGCCACCAAGTAGCTCACCACCAGGTACTTCGTCACCAAGGAGATCCACCATCCTCTGAGTCACAGGCCACTTGAGAGCAGGTCAAATGACGAGATACTTAGCCAAAAAATCGATACATCACGAAAAAAAAAATTGATATGTGACCAAAACCGGTCGCATCAAAATACAAATATGCATAATGCAAATACAAGGCTTACAATACAATATACACATTTTTGAACTGTACATATTTGTACTTGTACTCTATCCATATTGAGCTTAGATGGCTAATTTAAAACATGTAATGAAATATTTCCCATACATATATACTAATATTTGTTAACTTGCTTTAGAATTATTTATTAGTATTTATGTGATTTTTCGTAATTTATCTTAGTAATTTTTTATTTTGACTAACTTCATGTGTTGCTATTATATACTATTACCAATACTATTACATAACTAATTTTTTGATTAATTTAATATATTGACATGGCATAAATTAGGAACGGTAATTGGCCGAGCTCAGGTTAGGGACTATCCTTCCCATCCTTATCTCCAATTTTTATGCAACTATCCATCCATAGCCTTGATTCTTGTCAGCGAGAAAAATGAAACTCCTTTCCCAATGGGGAACTTGTTCCCATTGGGGACCTGAATCCTCAATTTATTTAATTAAAAATTGCTTTGCAAAAAATATTTGTTTCATTAATCACTAAGATAACATAGATCTTGGAATCTATGTTATTTCAAGGCAAGTTTGGATTCAAATCTTATTTCAAGGCAAGTTTGGTTCCCAGGCAAGTTCCACTAAGGTCAGTTTCATAATGCCAACCAAGGTCTGTTCAGGTAGGATAAACCCCTAGATCTTGGAATCGACCTGGGTGGGGGTCAATTCCAAGAATTTGGAACCAAATCCTACCCTATAACAGATTAGGTAGGGTTGGTTCAAGGCCGGTTCAAAGTAGGTTCCATTTGGTTTTGGGTAGAGCCTACTCATTTACTCACCCCTAATAGAGACCCACCAAACTTTCAAATTCCGACAAAGACCCCTCTGTTAGCATTTCATCAATTAACGTTAAAAAATATTCTCATGTGATTGTATTTAAACTTTTTTAAATCCCCAAGCTACTCTTTTTCCAATGATTTTTAGCATCTTTTTTGTAATTAATTTCCATCTGTTACTTGTTTAGTTGATATTATTTGATTGTTTGTGTTTGCTACAATGTTTTTCATAAAGTTTCTTGTTTTCTTTTTGTTGCTATTTCCATTTAATAGAAGTTTATTGAGTGGATATCTGCTAAACTAACTTCTTCTGTCACACGACCCAAGTTAACCGAGGGGCGGTCTTTGTCGCAAATGAAACTTTAGGGGGTAATTTCCACTACCACTAAATTATAGGGTAATAATCTGTAATTTACCTTAATGATTTATGATTATAGTAAGATTTTATAATCAGTTATTAATTTTTATTATTTTTTTCTAGTAGTACATTAGATATGCTTTAATTATCGTATTTCATATTTGAAGTTTAAAGTAAACATGTATTAAGAAAGTGGAGAGAGAGAGATAAGATAATCTACTAGGGATGTAGGGATGTGAGTAGGAATGGCAACAAGGTGGGGCATCCTCTCCCTATCCCTACCCTATCATATTCTTTCCCCACCCCATCCCTTGTGCCGGGGTGGGGTACCTATTCTCCGTCGGGGACGGGAAATCTATGAATTTTCCCCACCTCGATTGAACCTTAGAGGTATTTTAAAAATATGATTATAGGAATTTGGCAGTATTTTATGAATTGGATTATGACAATTTGGGGGTATTATAAAAATGGAATTATGGGATCCTAGGGTTTTAAGAATTTTGAAGAAACTTAGATATATTTTAAAAATTAATATTAAACCTAGGGATATTTTACTAGCTTACCATCAAGTTTGAGAAATTATATGTAAACCCCATCCTCGGTTCGAGGCAAAAACATCTTCCCTATCCCCATTTACGATCGGGAAAACCTGCCCCATTCAGATCGGTTGGGGCGGGGTGAGGCCCCAATTCTACGAGAAAAATTGCCATTGGAATGCTTGAAACATCAACCAGTGGACAATTCAAATGGTTCAATGGGTTAACACCCGTCTCAAATGGGTTTTGACCAAGTCAACCTTTGGTTAGGGATAAAATCTTGACCTCCGGATGATGCGTTAAACATTTCAAGCATCCTACATCAAAGCTATAAAAACACTTGCAAAAAAAAAAGTTTTTGTTGTTCAGTCCACCCCAACAAATCTTACCCCCACTACACAAGTGGGAGTGCAGTCTATTATCCCTAAAAAAAGCCAAAGTGCATACGACCATGATAGGAACCAAATAATTAAAGCTACAAATTGAATAAGCGGTTTTGTAATGGCTGAAGTAGTTGAACTAAATGACTATTACTATCGCTTTTCTTTTTTGTGAACTAAATAATTAAATATTAAAATATCTATATTAAAATAAGTCATTCAATTCCACTTCAGCCATTGTCAAAGGGCCCTTAAACGTAGTCCTTGTAAAATAAAAATATCTACTCTAACTTTGTGGCTCTCAAGATCAGAAGTCCTGATGGACAGTGGAAAATGCTGCTAGTTTCTCACTCGTGATTTTAGCCATTAATGCCCACTATCCAGCCTTCTTCATTTGGGTCTGAACTCTGAACTCTGAAATCAAGGCCAACCTGGTTCACTCACCTTTTCAACAACCAATTCATGTACTTCGTGATCCCCCCTCCTTGAGCCAACAACATCTCAACAAAGACTTCTTTTTACCTTCTCCGTCTTCTCTTTCTTAATTTGCTTCTGAGACAAAATTTTTATTAAGTAGTTGATGAATGAGGAGGTATAAGGCAACAAAGCAAGCACGTGGTCTCTAAACAATGAATAATTAATAACGAGCTCACATCTTCTGCTTCAGTGGCTTCACCTCACTGTATATATGTGTCCTCTCTCCACCCTAAAACTATTCGCCAGTTAAGACATGGATCTCTTGTTTCTACTGCTCCTTCTCTTCTCCCTCCTCTCTCTGTGTCTTTCTGTTTCTGCCTGCTGCTATCCATCAAAGAGAAAACCCAACTCCCATCTCGCATTCAAATCCTACCCTCTCCTTGGAATAGGTCCAGACTTCTTGAGAAACCGTCACCGGTTTTTTGACTGGACCTCCGATATCCTCTGCTGGAGCCCCAATAACACTACTGCATACTGCCGCCCTGGGATGCATGGCATCCTCACGGCAAACCCATTAAACGTCGAACACATTCTCAGGAACAACTTTGACAACTACCCAAAAGGCCCGTCTCACTTTCACACCTTAAAAGACTTCCTCGGCCGAGGCATCTTCAACGCAGATGGTAATATTTGGAAGGTTCAGCGCAAGATTGCGAGCTTCGAATTCAACACAAAGTCGCTTCGGAGCTTTGCAATTACGAACGTGAAGGAGGAGATTCAGACCAGGTTGGTTCCCCTGCTGAGGAAAACCAGTGAGTTAAACCAAGTGGTCGACATGCAAGATATTCTAGAGCGTTTTGCTTTTGATAACATCTGTAAGCTAGCATTCAACGTCGACCCAGGTTGTCTTGGCGGTGACGGAACAGCTGGGGCTGAGTTCATGAAGGCATTCGACGATGCATCACTATTGAGCGTCGCCCGGTTCTTCGACGTCCATCCCTTGTGGTGGAAGACCAAGAAGGCGCTCAACATAGGATCAGAGAGAAGATTAAGAGAAGCCATTAGGATGGTTCATGATTTTTCCGATAACATCATAAGGTCAAGAATGGAAGAGGAAGGAGGGAAGCAAAGCACCGAGGATCTACTGTCGCGATTCGTTGCAGACGACTTGAATTCACCAGAGTTCCTTCGTGACATCGTCATAAGCTTCATACTTGCGGGACGGGACACGACGTCGTCGACGCTGGCCTGGTTCTTCTGGTTGCTGTCGTCGAGACCAGACATCGAACATAACATACTAGACGAGCTAAAATCAATTCGAACTCGTACCAGGAAGGAGATTGGCGATGCGTATAGCTTTGAGGAGCTCCGAGAAATGCACTACCTACAAGCTGCAATCTCCGAAGCACTGAGACTGTACCCTCCGGTTGCAATGGACACGAAGGTGTGTCTGAAAGATGATGTCTTGCCGGATGGTACGTCAGTGCGTAAAGGATGGGTTGTGACATACCACGCATATGCCATGGGTAGGATGGAGTGTATATGGGGAAAGGATTGCAGAGAATTCAGGCCTGAACGGTGGTTGGAGAATGGAAGTTGCCGGCAGGAGAGTCCTTTCCGGTTTTCGGCGTTCCATGCGGGGCCGAGGATGTGTCTGGGGAAAGATATGGCGTATATACAGATGAAATCAATTGCAGCGTCCGTGGTAGAGAGGTTCCATATCGATGTGGTTGACGGGCTGAAGTGTCCAGAACTGCTACTTTCGTTGACAATAAGGATGAAAGGAGGTCTCCCCGTGAGAGTAAAAGAGAGATGTTTTCATAATTAGGTGTTGTGTCTACATAAGGGTCTATGATAAATTAATGAGTTGATTAGATATTTTAATATTAACTAATGATAGTAAGCTTTTAATTAAGTCTAAGTAATTATTTATCAAAAAAAATTCTAAGTAATGATTATCAAAATTTCAATCTTTCTGATGATAAATTGATAATAGAAACTTGAACATTCTGTGCTATATATCTAGAAGAGAAGAAAAACTGAAAAGAAAAGAAAGAGGAGTGTTGTAGGACTAGTGAAATAGAGAAATTATGCCATCTTTCTCTTCTCTTAACCAAATATATACATGCGAATTGGGGATCAGACAATTGAATATTCTACTTAATTAATAGAAATTTGAGTTCAGCTTCGGTCAGTGTAACGTCCGTTCAAACACAAACACCCTTTACATCTTGCATTGGGAATATCTCCATATTTATATGTTTTATTACGCGGAATTCACTTCAGGGCGTGTAATCACCTCTGGATTAGACAAGTCGGTGATCTCAAACATGTTGATGCTGTACGATTTGGGCACTCCTAGCTGGTTGTGGCCTGTCTTCTGACTGGAACAAACGACACCTAAGAGGAAGGAAAAGCGAAGGGTTCCCGGGGAGTTATCCCGGTGGGGACACTCCGATGGCTAAGTTAGAACTGGAGGAAATCTCAAAGAGAGTAGAGAGTAAGAGTGCTCAAAGTGCTTTAGCTTCAATACCTTTTCTCTGTGTGGGTTCGGGTTCTTTTACAATGGAGTCTGGTCACACCTGGCATAACCGCCATCGCCCTTGCCGTTACTGCCAGGGCAGGTGTCGTAGGCTCAGGTGGCCACCACAAACTGCCATTGCCAGGTACGGACTTGACAAACGTGCCCTGCCTTCTAGAGGAGGCAAACAGAATGCCGCCTGGTAGGCGGAACGCCGTCTGGCGAGGGATCAGAGCCCTGCTACTGGGTTCGGTGGGTACGGATGTCAAACAGGGCTCCCCACAGCATACCAAGCTACCGCGCACTGGACTGTCTGGGGCAGGTCTGTCTCTGTACCGAGGTGCCGAGGTGCCTGCACTGGGGGGAGGGAGGACGATGCTGTCCCAAGGTGCTCAAGACACTTAACCACGAGCTAGGGTGCTCCCTTTTTGGGAAGGGAGAGCTCCGGGCCCCTTAGGGGGAGCTCGGGACCTTCCACACTCGGTGGAAGTCACAATTGGCCAGGCGTCAGTCCCCGGCGAGTTGCTTAACTCGCCGAGTGGCCAGCGTTGGACTCGGCGTGTCTCTCCCGTCGAGTTGCGGTCGTGTTGTCAGGCTGAGCTGTACACTGGGCCAGGTCATATACACATGTCCCCGGGCTACGAGGTCGGGCCAAATCACCCTACATCAATTGCCCCCCACTCCCCGTGCCGGGGGTGGTGACCCAACGCGGGGAGTTCATGTCGCGTTGGGTGGATTTGGCTCGGTACTCATGCCACCCTATCGGGTGACTCGTTGGCCGGGCCGGTCTGGCGTTTGATTCGTTCGGAAAGAAAACCTGGGTCGCATACGGCTTACGTGCAGACGTCACGTGATCTGGACTTCGCCAATGCCAAAAAGTGCGCTAAACTGATTTCGCCTTGAGAGTCTCGTAGCCGGTTTTCTTGAGGACCGTCGGATTGCCTTGATCCTGGTCATTGGCGTCCGGGCCCCTCGGCTATAAATAACGGGGACCCTGGCCATTTTTTTCGCCACTAAGTACCTTTCGTTCACCGTGAGCTCGCGTCTGGAGTCTTCAGCTCGGGTCTTCTAGTCCGGTCGCGTCTTTTATCCCGGTGAGTCCCCGAGCTCTCCTTTCTCCCTTTTTTTCCAATTCATTCCCTTTCATGTCTAGTGGGGATAGTCTTTTAGACGAACCCGAGGTGGGTACCTCGGGTCATGGTGACCCTATCGTCGCCCGTCCTTCCTACGAGGCTCAGGTGACCTCAGGCAAACTAGCGTCTACCTCTCGTCGAGGTCGGGCGCCGGACCAGTTCGGTCCATCTGTTATGACGCAGGAGGGGCTTTAGCACCTCATCCAGCAATTTTACCTTTCTCCAGAGTACTTGTATAGTCTTCCCACCGGCAAGTTCCCTTGGGAGCACGGTCCAGATGAGATCGTGATCTTTAGGGAACAACTTGTCGGTGGGCTTCATCTTCCTCTCCATCACCTTATTCCTGAGGTGTTGAGGTGCTTCAGCATCACGCTGGACCAACTCCACCCCAACTCTATTCGGAACTTGGTGGGGACCATCTCACTCTGTTCCGAACATAACTTCCTTTTAGACGCGGACATCCTTTGTTCCATCTTGTTAATAAAAAAGAGTGCCTCTGGTGCTCCCCCCGAGCATGGGCAGACCTATTACTTGTCTCCTCACCCGGGTTTCAAAATGCTATACAAGTTCTCAAGCAAGGTCTCGGCCTGGAAGCGGGACTACTTTGTAGTCTGAAGAAGCATGGGGTGGCCATTCCTTACCAACTGGAGGGTGACCACTCAAGCTCCCAGCGTTGCTCTTAACCAGAAGACGTGGGAAACCTTTCATTCGTGGGCTCAGGCCGGGTTTGGTCACAGGGACTACATTGCTGAAGGGAAGCTCGTTCAGGCTGGTTTGAGCTCGGGTAGGTCGATTTCCGCTTTAGTGTTTTGCTTAATCAGCCCAGCATCTTTGAACTTACTGACGCCGAGCTCTGTTGCAGGTCCCATGGAGGAAGAGAGGATTGCCGGTCCGAGGCTCCTCCGTTAGATGAAGAAGAGGAAGAAGCAAGCTGCCAAGAAGGTGCGCGTGGAATCCCCAGGGACCCCCACCCCTGAACCCGATCTTCCGCAGGCCCCCTCTTTGAGGCCCGAGCTCCCACAGGCTCCCATTTCAGGGCCCGAGCCCTCCAATGCCCCTCCAATGGTAGACTTGGAGGGGGACTCACCACCACGGGGGCCTAAAATAGCGGTAAAGTTAATCGCCAAGCCAGCCGGGGCTGCCGCTGAAGTCCCAAACCCTATTGGGACTGCTGCTAAAGCTTCTGAAGGGTTGGCTCATCGTGTCGCAGACACGACGACATCCAGCTCGGGGACCCAGGAGGAGGAAGAGAGCATCATGAATCCCGATATCGGCCTTGACAGAAGTAAGAGAGCGGTTATCACGGCGGAGGTCGTAGATTGGGTCGAACTCTCCCCTGGTCAGCTCGGTGCCCGCGCTGCAACCCATGCCATGGTGGTGAGTTCACACCCTAAGAGCCACCTCTTCCTCCTTTCTTTCTTCTTTCTTCGGTACTGACCAACACCTTCTTGCCAGGTGAACACTGTCGTGCACGCGCTGACCTTCCAGTCTGACAAACACCTGAGGCATGCATTGGCTGTTGAGGAGTCATCTCGCGCGGCTTACAATGAGCTGAGGACAGCTCAGGGCAAGATCCACCAGCTGGAGAGTGACGCTACCGCCTAGAAGAGCTTTACCGAGGCCCTGCTATTGGAGAAGGAGGAGTTGGCCCGCGAAAGGGATAGGCTGAAGGCCGAGGTGAACGGACTCAAAGCGGGTCAAGAAGCCTTGAAGCTCGAGGTGGAGAGTCTCAAGGCGTGTTAGAGGGCTTCACAGCTTGAGGTGCAGGGGCATAAGGAAGCCAAGGGGGGGCCTTGGAGCACGAGGTGGAGTACCTCAAAGCCGACATTAAGGAGATGACCGAGATCTTCAACGAAGCTCTCGGGGACGCGAAGGCCCAGGCCATTGTCGACTATGTCAAGTCATTTAGGTTTGACAACATAATGTCGAAGGCCTATCGTAGGGGGTTCAAGCTCGGCAGGTGGTGGATAAGGCGTGCATACCCTGACCTTGACATAAGTGCCTTCACCACCTATAATATTACAGACGACATGGCCCGTCAGGCCGCGGATGACCCAGATTCCGACAATGAGGGCGGCGATGAGAAGGTCGATACTACCGACCTGGCTGACACTCCCGAGGAGGCCCCGAGTAAGGCTGATAAACCTTCTAAATAGTTGTGTGCTCCTTGTATTCTCCTTTTCTTGTTTCTTTGTACTTGGGGTTTTGTAATGAAATCACATTTATGTAGTGAGAGTGTATATATATTCTGTTAAGTGTTTGTGTGATTCGCTTCTGCCGGGGTGTTGGCCTTATCTGAGCTATTGAGTTAGTAAATTCAGTCCTTGAGGTGAGCGACCCTTTACCGCCGTCACCCCGAACTATCTTCCTGCACTTAGTAGGGGTGATCATCAGGTTTTAGCCTCGTACTCCAAGGTAGGCATAGTAAGGCGCGTGCCCGACCTGCCTGCTTGGCTATTTAGGTTGGCATTTACCTCTAGCAGCATATACCGAGGTAGGCTAGGAGTCAGAAGGTCTGTTCTTGAGACGCCTTTGGTCTTTGGCATGCTAAGCCTATGCTGGCGAGGCGGTAGAGTCATGCATAGCGCCAAGGTCTTCAGTTAACCCAGCGCGTTGACCCTTAGGCTGGAGGGAGTGACTCGTGGTCACACTAAACTGTTTTCTTGGAGTCTACCCCTGTTGAGGGGGTGGCTGGACCTCGTGTTTGCCGAGGTTGTCGCTTGTTTGGCAAATTGGCCCTAAGGCTAGAAGGGAGTGACTCATGGTTCCCTCAGTTCAGTGGTTCATGGGTAATATAGTCTTAGGTTGACGATATTCCACGCCCGAGGTACTTGTTTCCCTTCCAGGGTTTCGAGTTCGTATGTTCCTTCCCCGAGTACTCACTTTACTCGGTAGGGTCCTTCCCAATTTGGATCGAGCTTTCCAACGCCGGGCTCAGGCACCATAACCTTGCAGAGAACCAGGTCGCCAACGCGGAGAGTTCGCTTTCTGACCTTGGCGTTATAGTACCGAGCTATCTTTTGTTTGTAGGCCGCGGTCCTGATGTACGTGAGGTCCCGTACTTTGTCTAGCAGGTCAAGGTTGGTGCGTAGCTCGTCTCCGTTTGCTCTATTTTCATATGCTTCTAGTCTCAATGAGGGGACTTCAATCTCAGCTGGGATGACTGCTTCAGTGCCGTATGTAAGGTTAAAGGGAGTTTCTCCCGTGGCAGTCCTTTCCGTGGTACGGTAGGCGCAAAGTATGTTGGGCAGCTCGTCCGTCCACAATCCCTTAGCTCGGTCCAGGCGCGCTTTTAGTCCTCGAAGGATAGCCCTGTTCGTAACTTCCATTTGGCCATTCGCCTGAGGGTGCGCCACCGAGGTGAAGTTCTGCTGAATTCCCATGTCTCGACACTAATTTTGGAACTTGATATCTTCGAACTGCTTGCCATTATCAGAGATCAGTACCCGAGGTAATCCGAAATGACACACTATGTTCTTCCAGAAGAAGTTTTGCACGTTCCAAGCTGTGATTGTCGTGAGTAGTTCGTCTTTGACCCACTTCGTGAAATAGTCCACTGCCACCACTAGGAACCTTCTTTGCCCTGTTGCTGGCGAGAATGGCCCGAGTAGGTCAATCCCCCATTGTGCAAATGGCCAAGGGCTAGTGAGGTATTTCAGGTCGGCGACAGGGCGGTGGTGGATGTTAGCGTGCCTCTGGCATTTGTCGCATTTTTTGACAAGCTCGGCCGCATCTGCTTTCATGGTTGGCCAGTAGTACCCCTATCGTAGTGTTTTCTGAGCGAGGGCCCTGCCCCCCAAATGTCTACCGCACAGGCCTTCATGAGTGTTGTGGAGGATGAGCGCGGCTTCCGAGGATCGCAGGCAGCGCAGGTAGGGGAGCATGTAGGACCTTCGGTACAGCCGTCCATCTATCATGACGTATTTGGTTGCCTGGCGCTCTACCCTCCTGGCAGCATTACGATCTACGGGGAGGGCTCCGTGTAGCAGAAAGCTCATGAGTGGATCAATCCAACTTGGCTCTGCTTGAACGACGGGAGCGACCTCCTCTGACCCCCTGAGAATGCTAGGCCGAGGTAAGTTCTCTATATATACAGTCCTCATGGTGTTGTCTCCCATGCTGGCTAGCCATGATAGGGCATCGACCTCAGCGTTCTCTGTTCTCGGGATTTGCCGGATGAAATGTGACCGAAAGTTGAGCAGAGTCTCTCTCACTTTGGCTAAGTATGCTACCATAGTTGGTTCGTGAGCTTCATACTCACCCAAGACTTGATTTACCATGAGCTAGGAGTCACTGTAGACGACAATGTGCTTGGCTTTCACTTCCTTTGCAAGGTCCAGCCTGGCTAGCAACGCCTCGTATTCTGCTTCGTTGTTGGATGCCACGAACTCAAAGCGTAGTGCGTACTCCAACTTCACACCGCTTGGTCCGTACAAAACGTTCCCAGCTCCGCTGCCTTGCTGATTTGACGAGCCATCTACATGAAGGATCCAGAGTTCATCATCATAGTTTGGGCTTAGCCTAACTAGGAGAGATGTCGCGCTGGTTGCTACTTCACGGTGCTCGTGTTCAACCGGTCCAGGAACTCCGAGCTGGGGACTTCGGAGCTGAAGGTGCATTTTGCGATGAAATCTGCCAAGGCTTGGGCCTTGATAGCAGTTCGTGATTTGTACTGGAGCTCGTATTCGCTGAGCTCGATGGCCCACTTTGTCAACCTTGCTGAGATCTCGGGCTTGAGCAAAACTTGCCTTAGAGGTTTATTGGTAAGGACAACAATGGTGTGAGCTTGGAAGTATGGGCAGAGCTTTTGGGCCGCTATAACCAGCGCATAGGCTAACTTTTCTATCTCTGGGTACCTCATCTCTGCTCTCTGCAACACTTTACTAACATAATAGACGGGTCATTGGACCCGATCACCGAGCTGACCACCTCGTCACTCACCGAGAGGTATAGCTCTAAAATGTCACCCACTTCGGGTCGGGTCAAGATTGGGATGCTGACGAGGTGCCTTTTGAGCTCGTCGAACGCGAGCTGGCACTCTTCGGTCCATTCAAAGCCTTTGCTTTTTATGGCTTTAAAGAAAGGCAGGCAGCGGTCTGCGAACTTGGACAAAAAACGACTTAGGGCGGCCAACCGATCATTCAGCTTCTAAACCTCTTTCAACTTTTGGGGTGGTCTCATTTCTAGGATGGCCTTGATTTTGTCCGGATTGGCCTCAATGCCTTGCCGGTTGACGATGAACCCTAGGAATTTACCCGATGTGACGCCGAAGATGCACTTACTCGGATTTAACTTCTTATTAAATCTACGCAAGATTTCAAAGACTGAGTGTAAATCTTGTATTAATTCATTTGAAAATTGGGTTTTGACGACCATGTCATCTACATAACACTCTACTTGGGTGCCAACAAGTGGCTCAAATAGCTTATTTACAAGCCTCTGAAAAGTAGCCCCAGCGTTCTTCAGCCCAAAAGGCATGACCTTGTAGCAGTACAAGCCAAACTCGGTTATGAAGGCGGTCTTTTCCTCGTCAGCTAGGTCCATTTTTATTTGGTTATAGCCCGAATAGGCATACAAGAAGTTCAGCAACTCGTGCCTCGAGGTCGCGTTCACTAGGCGGTCGATCCTGGGAAGTGGGAAGTAATCTTTTGGGCAAGCCCGGTTCAGGTCGGTGTAGTCGACGCACATGCGCCACTTACCGTTTGCCTTTTTCACCAGAACGGGGTTGGCTACCCAGCTCGGGTAATGGACTTCCCTGATAAAATCAGCTGCAAGGAGTTTCCCGACCTCCTCGTTGACTGCTCTCCATTGCTCTGGGGCTAGGTTGCGCTTCTTTTGTCTAACGGGCATAACTGAAGGATCAGTGTTGTCTGTGAGTGATAATGTTGGGGTCTATGCCAGGCATTTCTGTCGCCGACCATGCGTAAACATCTAAATTTTCGAGTAAGAAGCTTACCAGTAGAGATCGTAAGGGCTCCTCAACAGAAGCGCTGATCTGAAGTGTCCGCTCTGGATCGTCCGTCGAGGTCGGGACGGGGATGGTCTCTTCAGTAGGCGTGGCCCGCTCTGTGAACTGCTTTGCAGGTCATCCCAGCTCGAGGTCGTCAGCTACCTTGGCCTTTCCTTTGAGGGCGGCTACATAGCATTTGCGAGATTCGAGCTGACCGCCCCGCGCCACTCCGACTCCGAAGCCTGTAGGGAACTTCATCACTAGGTGGTAGGTGGAGACTACTGCTCGCAGGACGTGGGTGATGGGTTGGCCCACTGTCGCGTTGTATGGAGAGGGGGTTGCAACCACCAGGAACTCGTGATTGAGCCTTACCACACTAGGCCAAGTACCCACCTCCACCGGCACAGTGACTTTCCCTAACGACCCGCTGAATCCCACTAGTGGAGTGCTTGCGGGCTTCAGGTCACCCTCTGGGATCTGAAGCTGATTGAAGGCTGCCTTGAAAAGGATGTCCGCCGAACTGCCCGAATCTACCAAGACACGCTTGACTTCGAAGTCGTTGACCTTGATCTTGATGACAAGCGCGTCATCGTGGGGGTAGTGGACTCCTCGTGCATCGTCTTCGGTGAAGAAGATCGGCTGCTTTGGTGGGTTTAACTCCTCTCTGGCGGTTTCACGGGCTGGTGACCGAGCTGCTGTCGAGGTGCAGCCCGCGACAATTGACCCTCCCACGATTAGGTGGATGGTCCCTCGGACTGGTCTCTCGTATGGAGGTTGTCTCTGTAGTTGCTCCGCCTATCTGCTGGACTCGGGGGTTTCTTTATTCAGCCCCCCGTTTCGAACTGCTTTATTATTATTATTATTATTATTATTGCCATGTTGTACAAAATTTCTCAAATATCCGCAAAGGATGAGCTCTTCTATCTCATCGCAGAGGTTATTACAATTTTCGGTGCTGTGACCGTGATCTCTATGGAAACTACAGTATAAGTTCTTGTTCCTAACATTAGGATCGGCCTTGAGCCGAGGTGGCCACTTTACATACGGGGCGTCCTTGATCGCCATGAGGATCTCTGCTCGCTCTGTGTTGAGGGGTGTAAACACCCTTTCTGTTGCTGGAGCTCAGAAAGGTTGAATCGGGCTCGCCCCCCAGGCTTGATCCTTCTTCTTCTTGTAGTCGTTAGGAGCCGGGGGTTCCGGTTCCCTTCTCCTTTTTTCGGGGGTGTGCTCGCCCTTCTAGTTGATATCTTCCTCTGTCCCTATGAACCGATCTGCCAATTCGAGGAACTCGATCACGGTCTTGGGTTGGTTGACAACCACGTGCCATCTAAACTCCTTGTGGGTGATGCCCCGCTTGGCCGCAGTGAGTCGAACTGCAGGGTCTAGGTCGGGTATCTGCAGGCAAGCGTCATTAAACCATTTGATATAGTTCCGGATGGACTCCCCATCTCTCTGGACTACGCTGAGGAGGCTTTCTTGGGTCCTCGAGCACCTCTTGCTAGTGACGAAGTGGGAGGTGAAGACCTTCACGAACTGCGCCCAGCTCCTTACCGAGCCCGGCGAGAGGTTTTGATACCAGGTGCGGGCCACTCCTTTGAACGTAGTGGAGAAGGCCATGCACATGCAAGATTCACTCACCCTAGCCAGATGCATCTGGGACTGGAAGGTGTCGACGTGGTCATTGGGGTCGAAGGACCCATCGTATTTGTCCAACGGTGGGAGCTTGAAGTCTTTGGACATGGGAACCGCAAGGAGCTCCGGGGACAGAGGAGAGGGGACCGAGAGAAGTGGTGCGACTCTTACCTCTCCCGAGCTTATTTCAATTTTGCCCTTGAGCTCGGGCAGGTTGTGGACGGTGGTGGTTCGGCGAGCCCAGCGACATCTTCGCTGCTTCTTGGCCGGCTCAGCATTGGTGCTGTTGGCTTCTGTATTGCTGAGCTCGATGGGCCCAGGGGGAGGCAGGGATGGCTGCCGGTAGCTGCGGACAGAAGAATCTTGTTCTAGGTCATCGGCTAGCACCCCAAACTGTTCCCCACGAGTAGAGGCTCGAACTGCGAGTGTTGGGGTGACGCCGGCCTAACCGGCTGGGAGGCCGCCTCGGGGGTAGGGAGTCTTCCCTTCCTTCCGTGAGATGATGCCGAAGTCTTTCCCCGGGGGGAAGGGAGTTCACTGCGGCGCTGAGGTTTAGCTGGCTGCGCCGTCGGATGCCGGGGAGGGAGTGACGGGAACTGTTGCTAGTATTGGTACTGGGATACTTGGTGCAGCACTTGCTGCTGGTGAAACTAGAGTTATTGAAACTGCTGCATCTGGGCCTGCATGGCCCGCATGCACTGCATCAGGTCTTCGAGTCGGCCTTGGCCGGCCACCGAAGGGAGAATGGTGGGTTCGACGAAGGTCATCCCGACTGCAGGAGACAGCGGGACAGCTATGGGTGCCACCATTGCAGGCATGTTCAGGCTAGGAACCTCGTCCGCAGAGAGGGGGACGGTGAACTGCCCGATGCAAACGATGGGCATTTGGAGCTGCTCCTCTAGGGCGTTCAGGCGTTCGGAGTTGCTAGAAGAAGCCATGGACATCGGTGAGTAAGAAAGAGAAGTTTCGCAGAGATTAAAGGGAGGCTTTTTGAAGTGTATTCCCATAGACGGCGCTAAATGATGTTGCACGATTTGGGCACTCCTATCTGGCTGTGGCCTGGCTTCTGACTGGAACGAACGACACCTAAGAGGAAGGAAAAGCGAAGGGTTCCCGGGGAGTTATCCTGGTGGGGACACTCCGATGGTTAAGTTAGAACTGGAGGAAATCTCAAAGAGAGTAGAGAGTAAGAGTGCTCAAAGTGCTTAAGCTTCAATACCTTTTCTTTGTGTGGGTTCGAGTTCTTTTATATTGGAGTCTGGTCACACCTGGCATAACCGCCATTGCCCTTGCTGTTACTGCCAGGGCAGGTGTGGCAGGCACAGGTGGCCGCCACAAACTGCCATTGCTAGGTACGGGCTTGACAGACGTGTCATGCCATCCAGAGGAGGCAAACAGGACGCCGCCTGGCGAGGGATCAAAGCCCTGCTACTGGGTTCGATGGGTACGGATGTCAGACAGGGCTCCCCACAGCATACCAAGCTACCGCGCACCGGACTGTCTGGGACAGGTCTGTCTCTGTACCGAGGTGTCAAGGTGCCTGCACTAGGGGGAGGGAGGACAATGCTGTCCTGAGGTGCTCAGGACACTTAACCATGAGCTAGGGTACTCCCATTTTTGGAAGGGAGAGCTCTGGGCCCCTTAGGGGGAGGTCGGACCCCTGGGAGAGCTCGGGACCTTCCACACTTGGTGGAAGTCACAATTGACCAGGCGTCAGTCCCCGACGAGTTGCTTAACTCGCCGAGTGGTCAGCGTTGGACTCGGCGTGTCTCTCCCGTCAAGTTGTGGTCGTGTTGTCAGGCTGAGCTATACATTGGGCTAGGTCATATACACGTGTCCCCAAGCTACGAGGTCGGGCCAAATCACCCTTCATCACATGCTATGTGTGAAGCCCATGGCAACTTGCGCCTATATAAAGGCGACCCATTCTTCAAGCTCTCTTGCTCACTAGCTTACCAACACTCTTTGTTTACTTAAGCATAGAAGTGACCACCTTGGAAAAAGTAGCCTAGACACTTTGAGTTTACGTCTTAATTATACACCATTATACATGCTTAATTACAAGAAAAACAACTGACTAGCAGATGCAATTGCAAATTAAAGCAGTTCTTGATAAAGTGCAATTGTGTATATGAAGATGGTACACATGAGGATCGTCACCAAAAGTGACTAGCACCTAATTCATAGGGCAACATTATTGTCAGAAACAAACATCCTAAATCTGTTGAAAGCAATAAGTGTATGAACACACTGACTATACCACATCCAACAGTAGTACGTTGGGAACATTTTCTGTACTTGTATATTAAATTCGTGTGGAATTATTCCCATTGTAGCTCATACCCTTGTATGATAACCTTAGACAACTTAATTATACACCATTATACATGCTTAATTAAAAACAACTGACCAGCACATGTAATTGCAAATCAGGTGTCAATTGATCTTCCACTAAGGCCAAGGTAGTTGTTCTTATGAACAAATTAAACTCATCAACTAAAAGACTTTGTTATGAGTCGAGGTTTCATTAGGGCAGCTGGTTTCAAGGGACCACTATTTATTAATTGTGAACATGACAAATGTATTGATGGTCTCATTGTATAGATTATTCCAGAGAAGTTAAAAGTATATGTCCCCCTCCTGTGATAATTAAACATTTAGTGGCTGAACATTTCATTAGTAGTTGTATCTCAACTGAAGATAACTGGTTTCTTTGTGAAACCCTTTTTGGTGATGAAATTAAAGGTACTCTTCAGTATGGCACCCCTCAAAGCTCCGGGCTCAGACAGACTCCGTGTCTTGTTGTTCCAAAATGGCTAGAACATTGGTAAAGACCTCTATCAATTTATTTAATCCATCTTCAATGATCTTACAGTCATCTCTACAATTAATGATATTCTTATTGTCCTAATCCAAAAAAGGAGGATGTTTCTTTGCCAAGTGACTTTAAAATGATACTCTTATTGTCTTAATCCTACAGTCTTTGATGTTTGTATTGTTCTTATTAAAATGTATTTTCTATTATCTCATTCTTGCATATTTTTGTTCTACTTTTTGTTTAATTTTGAGTTTTTCATGTTTGCATTTTGCGAGAAGTTCTTGATTGTATAAATATTGGAAGGAAATATTTTGATGTGCCATGGGAACTTAATTTTCAAGCAATTGGATAGTACTAGAAAATTAAAACTTATTTAAGTACCTCACTTAACATTTTAAGCTTTTAGGTTGAATGTTTCTTTGAGAAGGTATGGGAGTCTCTTCTTGTTGCTCTCATTATAATTAATTAAAGGGTAAAAGACTTAAACATACACTGTGTTTTGGTTAATTGACTTATACATACCTTGAATTTTGCAAATGGATTTATACATACCGTGTGGGTTGACCCCACTAGACTTAAATATACCCTCTATTTAAAAAAAAAACGTTAATAATGGTTACAGATAAGGTTATGTGGTCTATTTTTTTATAAAAAACCCATTTTACCCTTCTCTACCCTATTAATAACCAGCAATTTCTACAAATTGTTCTAGGTTGGAAAACAGAGATAGCTACCACCTGCTCGACGAATTGTATCAATGGACCAAATCTATAAAAATCCTCCCCAACCCACACACCAACTCCCCCATATATGTTAGGTTGCATTGCTTGGCCCACACATCCCCTTCTTCAAGTGCAGCATAAACAAAAGACCCCTGCCCACATGCTAGGCCACCCCTTGCCCTTCTTACCCACCAGTCCACACCACTGTTCGAAAAAGTGCCTCAATGAGGCCAGAAACCAAAGCCAGAAAATATGATTATCTTTGTATGTATTTTGAATGGGTTGCAACGAAATGATGCCACCATGCTAGGCCACCCCCTGCACTGCTTACCCGCCAACCTACCCAACTGTTGGAAAAAAAATGCCTCAATGAGGCCAGCAATCAAAGCCAGGAAAATTCCTCCTATTTAAAGGAGCTTTCACAATTAAAAAAAAAAATGACTTTTAGAATTATAAAATTCACCAGAATTAATTCTCACGCCAAACATGGCTTTAAGATCAAACCCACCTTGCATTGGCTGAAGCCCCTCATTTCTACTACCAAGTACCGACTACCATTGGTCGAAGGCACCCATCATCCTTATCTATTCATTTGCTTGCTTCCTTGGAGTTTATTTGTTTACTTATATGGATGTTAGAAAATTGATTCTGAGTTATTTAGTAGAGGTTTTTGGTTGGGTAATTGCTTAACTTGCAAGTCTACTTATTAGTCAGACAATTATTGATTGATTACAAGTATAGAAGTCGTGGATGTTACTGAATCAACTCCGGAAAATTAAAGAGACATAATTAAGTCCGTCATCGGCGAAGTCAAGCATGGAGGCGTTCTTGTAACATCAAACGGGTATAGACAAAATAGCTAGTGTGGTGCTGTTTTTTTTTTTTTTTAAATACACATTTAAGCTAAACCAAAAGAATAAAGTCCTCCACCCTTAGTATTCCATCTTGATAATCATTAAGAACAAAAGATGATAAATAGTGACATTTAACTACATGGGATACCTTATGGGCAGGGCTATTAAACATTCCATTTACAAAACAGAAATTCATATTTCAAAAATTTAACATTAGAGATCTGGTCCTAGACAAAGGCCAATGGTAGGACCAGGGAAGATCTGCACTCTGTTGTAGCGCCCTTACAACTTGCTTAGCATATATATATATATATAAAATTTCTGAACATTCCAGACTAAGAGCTCTGATAAAACCTGCATGATAGCATATAGTTCAGTTTAGATTACTGAAGAGATCTGATTGGTTCTATCTCCAATAATTTTTAAATAGGATGAATTTTTGGAAAGAAGAATTAAACCACAAGTACACAAAGAATCTGAGATTTTCCCTGCATCATTGAACACAATTATATCCATAGTATAATTTATGGTAATTGGAAATTTATCCATTGAGTTTCTTATTATAGAAGGAGAAGTAACATTCGAAAGACCATTAGAATGGAGGAAAAAATTATTAATTCGGTTAAGAAGATTAATAGGCTGGATTTGCCTATTTCTGAAACACTTTTCATTTCTGGCATACCAAATATAATAAGAAGCTGTGGCTATGTTTGTTTTAGGTTTGCAAGAGGGTGTTTCAATGCAGAAGAAGATTTCCTTTGACGTTTTAGAAAATGGCAAATTTGTTCTTTTGTTTTATCCGTCTAAGATAACGGTATAAAGCATGTATAAGTTTTTGCAAAATTCAGGATGTGTTCAAGTTAATCAATCAAAACCCCGAGTATTTTAAGTCTTTTACCCTTAATTAAATTTAAAATTTTCAGTATAAAACAAATTGAGTGAGCCTGTGTTTGTCCATGCTTCAAGTCCGATGAGCTTTTTCTTTCTGCTCCCTTTAAGTTCAAGCTAGTCTTATTTAATTGTAATTTCTATCCAATTCTTTTTTCTTGGATCTCACATACTTGTAGGTGGTGTGGATTTTCATATTTTTCAGTAAGAACTCACTTTTTCTTTTTATAATTTATGTTAAGGATGAAGATATTAATACGATATACCCCATATCAAATGTATCGTAAGACCCATGTATGCATTGACTTGTTTTTTTTTAACTTTGGGATGATAGAAGACAACTCTCTCACACTGTTGGGTATGGGTCTGTGTCAATATTTCTGCTGCATCTGATATAGGTTTAAATTCTCTAGAACTTGTACAGGGCAAAGCCAAGCTTGATCTTGTTTGAATATTGTAATGTATGTAACGTAAAATCTAACAATTAATAATCTGGTACTGGTAGTACTGAGGAGATTTAACTATCCTAATCTTCATCAAAGTATAACTAACCCAATCTCGTATTCATAGTGTTGAATAGGACAGGTGGCAATTAAGGAGGTTTTAGGTGGGTTTGGGTTCGGGCTGAACTTCAATTTGCCCATCTAGCCCGCCAGCAAACCCATTAGTAACCTATTTGCATGAAATTAAATAAATCAAGAGTGATCTTTTACTTTCCAAAATTCTCTCTTACAAAAACATGGATTTGAAAAATCCTTTATAAAGTTTAGTAGTTTTATGCAGGAAACAGTACTCCATTTATCAATTACTACTAGTATGTAACAGCTTTAGCAGTGCCTAAGCTTGAGTCGGAAGACTTGCTAACAAAATAAGGGCCCATTTGGTGTGTCTTTTTGAGAAGATTTTCTTGTAGCTCTGACAGTTAAAAGACGGATTGAGCTTTTGACATAAGATCTGGGTAGATTGAAGATAGTTTGGCAGACGTGCGTGTTTCCGTGTGTCTGCCTGCGTTTTTCCGTGCGAGATTAAATGCGAAAGACGCGGGTCCGGAATCAGCCTGAAATGGGCTACTTGCGTCATTTTAGTGCACCATCTTTTGGCGGCTAGATCTTCTGCAAGCCAAATGGGAATAGATGGAAAATCGGTCTTCCCGGCTTGTAAACAGTTGAAAGACCGCGCGGAAAGATGCGTCAAATGGGCCCTAAGTTTCAATACTCTCTACTCTCTACTCTCCAACATGATATATGATATGACATTGCATGTACATCTCATACATGGCCGGTCCCATTTTTATGGTGAGTCCTAGTCTTATGGTGAGATGTGTGGTTTTGGATAATGTTAGAGGGTGTTGGAACATGTTTTGTTGGCAGGTGATTCCAATTAAGCAAGAGCTTGGATTTCCTACCCACAAGAACCCTATCCGCACTTACCCACAGGACACTACAACTATACATTGGGAACATCTTCTCTATTTACATGTTATCATTCATAGGGAGATGTTCCTAATGTACAACTGTAATGTCATATGGGTAAAGTGTAATTAGATCAAATAAGAATACATGGGAAAAGGAGAAAGATAGAGTTTAGTGGAAAAAGACAAAATTTTGTTGGAGATGATAAATTTGATCACGCAAGGGAGAAAAAAGTTTTTGTGAAATCACATCAGTGCCCCATATGCACATCTCAATGTACATTGGGAATATTTCTTATAATTGTCATCGCGAGATATTTCGGTTGGGATGTGCTGTGGGGCACTGATGTGAACTCAGTTTTTGTAGTGGATTTGGCGGTGTATTTCAAAGCCTGATGAGGCAAAACGCATTAATTCAAGCTAAGTTATATAGTCCCAAAGGATGCTGAGGACATGAAGCCCAGGTCTTAGGCTGAGATATATTAGATCCAAATTTAGCAAACTTATGGGCCACCATATTTATCTGACCTTGGCGGATTAAAAATTGAGCTGAGGGGAATTTTCTTCAACAAAACTCTACAATCAGCAAGAATAGGATAAATGCACCACTAAGGAGAGTCCCTTTTTCTCCAACAGAGTTTTAGGCTGTGCTTGGTTGCTATGTAAATTTATTTGCACCGATGCAAAATTATGATAATGTAAATGATTTAGATGCAAATTCTGATTTTATTTTTATTTTAAAGTATATCTTATTTTCCTTCATTCAGTATAAATAAAGTAAAATAAGACTTGAAGTTAAATAAAATAATACCTGTAACAAAATTAAACCAGAAATTGCATTGTTTTTGTTTGTACTTCTTTGCATTTGTACTAGTGCAAATAAAATTGTATTACAACCAAACATAGCCTTAATAACGAACTTGGTGATGTGATTTTTTGAAGTGTTTTTTATATTTCTTAAATAGAATATCCAAGTAGCTATGTAGTGGCGGTTTATCTATGGCAGTTAATGCCATAGAATGGAAAATCTTGTATTGTAGTAGCTCTAGCGGTGATTCTCAACAACCGCTGCTAGAAACCATATTATGGTGCTTAAGAGAATTGCCATCACAAATAACATTATTATATATCTATTTTTTTTTAATAATGTATGTATGTATGTAACTCAAGTAAGTCATCTAGGCATATGTAAGCGCATATAAACTAATTTATGCTAGATTTTGTCTCAAGACCTTAGACTATGTCTGATTTGATAGAAAATAAGAGAGTAGAAAGTTGAGGAAAGTTCCCAAAGCTAAAGTTTGAAAAGAGTGCAAATAAAATTTATATTTTTCTCTTATTTTCTACCAAACCAAACATTGCCTTAGGTTCGACTAACTGCTTAGCCTTGTTAAGTTATTACTTGCGTCAATTGCCTAAAAGAAATCAAATAAAGTTTGCTGATATTGCCCACGGAATTAGTTTCATTTCCATATCAAAATACATCATTTTAGAAGCTGTCCACGTCAAAACATGAAGAGGTTACCCTCCACACTCCACAGCCACAACATATTCCATTACTCTCTGCCAGGCGCCAGCTATTCTTACAGAGTATTAAATCAGAGAAACAAGCCTTAGTAAACGGAATGGGATCTGCTCCTCACATGTACATACACAGTGTATTGGAAACATCTCCTGTGAAAAATAACTTATAAGTATGGGAGATGTTCTCTAATACATAGTAAAATGTGCGTGTGCGGCGTGTGAGGCGCCCTATGTGAGGAGCATATCTAATCTCTTAATAAACAAGTAGGTACCAAGGTGGTTTCAATTCTAAGTTTTAACCTAGCTATTGTTTTGAGACCACCCCCAATATGATATAGCTCCTAATGTGTGGTAAACCTTCCCCCTACGCAACATCACATTCACATAAATACATAATTGGGGTTTGACGCTGGAATTTCAATTCCTTTTCTAGGGTTGAGGTCCCCTCGATTGAAATGCAATTTCATTTGCACTAGTGCAAATGCATAGGAGTACCAATAACAAGAGTGCAAATTGTGGTTTAGTTTTTGTTTTTGGTTTAATTTTATAAATGTATTGTCCCAAATCTCTCACCAATGTTACGCCACCCCTGCCCCTTGAATTGTGATGAATTCTCCCACCTGCCCACTATTCCCAACTATACAAACTCATGAAAATTTATGAGGTAGCTAGGCTGAACAATAAACCCCCCCCCCCCCTCCCCCTTTCTACACTAACCAATGCGAACACATAAAAAAAAATAAAATAATAAAATAAATAAATAAATCACGGGGTTGGGTTTTAATTGGTCAAACTTTCATACATGACATCAGACTTCCAAGTTTCAAACATGAGACCTTACTCCCCTGTCATATATACCTACGCACTCTTACATTTAAGAGTTTGACCAAACAAAGCCGAATTGGAATCTACTCCTCTCTCCTCTCAGGTCACTCCTCACTCAGACCTCACGACCACATCTTAACTTGTATTAGATACATTTTTCATGAAAAATAATAAATACTTGTATTAGAACATGCTGGTGAAGTCAGTTTGGAGCACATTTGGACTCAACAAAGCCACTTTCCCGAATTTAGCTTGATTAATATTCTCGTGTACACTTTAGTTCAAAGCTTTAAATAGTGGAGGTGGTTCAGAGTCCTTGTACTAATTAAAGCATAAATGCATTTTAAGGGCTAGTTTGCTTGTAATTAATAGATGTCTAAGTTTGAAAGCATGACTACTTAGACGTTTCAAACCGTTTGATGCAACATTCGAATCTAGAAGCTAAGATGTCTTTTATAATAACTTTCAATTAGCAGAGGGGCCTTGCTTCGCAGGGCTGAATTGGAATTGTAACAATATTATTTGTTACATTAAGATAATGGTTTCTTAATAAGAAATTTTCAATTATAAGTATTCAAGTCTTGAAACTGATATAGAGACTTAAGAGAGATCATCATGTGCTCATTTTTTAAATATTGTTTCAGCAAAGCATCTCATATAAAAAAACATAATCATACAGTGATAGTTATGAGTTCTACTTCATAGCTATCCTTTGTTTCACATCTAGAACTCCCAACCGACATGAACGGTAGGACCGTTCGGCCCAGGAACCGTCCAAGCAACTAGTTATATGTTTTACCCCAGACCCAGTCCTTGGCCAAAAATTGTTGAATCAGTCAATGATCTGTTGACCCGAGCGGTCGAATTGTCGATCCATTCAACGGTTTTGGCCATTTTTCTTTTTTAATTTTTGTTGTCAGAACGGACCATCCATTCGAACTGGATGGTCAAACCATCGATTTGAAAATCGGTGGCCAGAATGATTTTGTTTTTGGGTTGTTTTTTCTAAATGTCAATAATTAGATGAAATAACTGTGTAGTCATAGTCATGGGAAGGGTGGACATTGCAAGGGATTCCAAAACCTTGAAAGATAAATCCAAAGTGACTTTAAATACAAAACAAAAAAAAAAAATGGCGGCAAATCCACCAAACTAGGAAACCAAAGAAAAAAAATCAAAAAATTGAGTCAAAAGTTCCACTTTGAGGTGGAGCTAAACATACATGCAATCAAAGAAAAAGACAAAGCAGATCGTCTTGTAAGAAAAAAAAAACCATTGCACAAGAAAACCCAAAGAAAAAACAAAAAGAAAGAAATAAAATGGTGGTAAACCCTAAACCATTTTGGAGGATCTTGAAGAAGACCAAACACAAAAAAAAAAAATACAAAGCAGAAAATGAAAAAAAAAAAGAATATACCACACACACTTGAATAAAGCTCATAGTAGAAGAAACCATTGAATAGTGAAAACCCAAAAGCATAAATAACCATGGTTTTTGAACCATCGTTGATTCAAATGGATGGACATTTCGGCCCAGGAACCGTCTTAGCAACCAGTTTCGTTTTACCCCAATCCCGGTCCCTGGCCAAAAACTGTTGAATCAGTCAACGACCCATTGATCTAGGTGGTCGAACTGTTGACCTATTGACCCGTTCAATGGTTTTTGGCCATTTTTTTATTTTTTTAATAAGGAACCATCCAGGAAACTAGTTCCATTTTATCCCAATCCCCCCTAGCCAAAAATCATTGAATCGGTCAACGACCCATTGACATGGGTGGTCAAATCGTTAACCTGTTGATTCGTTCAATGGTTTTGGCCATTTTTTATATTTTTTAATTTTTGTTGTCAGAACGGGTCGTCTATTTGAACCAGATGGTCGAACCATCGACCCAAAAACCAGTGGCCAAAACGACTCCATTTTCGGGTTGTATAAGTCCCAACTCACACGCTCGAATGACATAACACGTATGATACTGCTTAATGGACCTCACACGCTCAATTTTTTGCTAGTAATTTTTGTTGTCAAAATGGGTCATCTGTTCGAACCGGACGGTCGAATTGCTGTTTTATTTATTTTTTTAATTGGAAATCGTCCTGGCAACTGGTTCCGTTTTACCCTAATCCTGGTCCCTAGACAAAAATCGTTGAATCGATCAATGACCCATTGACCCGAGCAATCAAACCGTTGACCCATTGACCCGTTCTTTGGTTTTTAGTTGTTTTTTTATTTTTGTCATTAGAATGGGTCATCCATTCAAATCAGACGGTCAAACCGTCGACCCAAAAACTGGTGGCCAGAACGGTATAATTTTTGAGTCGTATGAGTCGCACACTCGAATGACATAACACGTATGATACTGCTTGATGGACCTCACACACTCAATTTTTTGCTTGTAATTTTTGTTGTCAAAACAGGCCATTCGTTCAAACCGAATAATCGAACCATCGACCCAAAAACCAGTGGCCAAAACGGTTTCATAATTTTTTGATAAATATGCATAATTTACCCAAAAAGTTATATTTAAGGCTAGTTTTAATAATCATTTTTTATCAATTTGTTGATTTCTTAAAAATTGGCCAATTAAACACCAAAAATACCAAAATAAAAGTTGTATTTAAGGCTGGTTTTAATAATCACTTTTATCAATTTTTTGATTTCTTAAAAATTGGCCGAATAAACACCAAAAATACCAAAATAAAAGTTATATTTAAGGCTGGTTTTCATAATCATTTTTTGATTAATTTGTTGATTTCTTAAAAATTGGCCGATTAAACACAAAAAACACCAAAATAGTCAACTAGCGGAGGGGCCCCGCTTCGCCAAGGCTGGAATGGAACTGTCAACCCGTTGACCCAGTCTTTGGCCAAAAACCGTTGAATCGGTCAATGACCCATTGACCCAAGCGGTCGAACCAGCAACCCATTGACCCATAAAATGGTTTTTGGCCATTTTTTATTTTTTTATTTGGGAACCATCCAGGCAACCGGTTTTGTTCTATCCTAATCTTGGTCCCTAGCAAAAAATCGTTGAATCGGTCAATGACCCATTGACCCGAGTGGTCGAACCATTCACCCGTTCAGTGGTTTTTGGTCATTTTTTATTTTTTTTTTTTATTTTTGTTGTCAGAATGGGTCATCCATTCAAACCAAAGAGTCGAATTGTCAACTTGAAAACTGGTGGTCAAAATGATTCCATTTTTCTGGTTGGATAAGTTACACGCTCGAATGACATAACATGTATGGTACTACTTAATGGACATCACACACTCAATTTTTGCCTTTAATTTTTCTTGTCAGAACAGGTTGTATATTTTTTTTTCTTTTTTTAATTGGGAACCGTCTAGGCAACCAGTTCCATTTTACCCCAATCCCAGTCCCTGGCCAAAAACCATTAAATCAGTCAACGACCCATTGACCCGAGTGGTCAAACCGTCAACCCATTTGACCCGTTCAATGGTTTTTGGCAGTTTTTTATTTTTTTAATTTTTGTTGTTAGAACGGGTCGTAACCCAAAAACCGGTGGCCAGAACGGTTCCATTTTCAGGTTGTATGAGTCATACGCTCGAATGACATAACATCATGGTTTTTAAAACCAACCCGGAGACCGAACCGGTCTCCAATCTAGTTACCGAGTCGAATGGTCTGCCTATTCTAACAAAAAAAGTAAAAAAAATTAAAAATTAAAAAAATAAAAAAGGTTAAAATCGTTCGAACAGTTTGATATCTAGTTATTAACAATATTTATAATAACTATTATATATTTATATAATTATTGAACGGTTGGACCGCTCAGACAAAAAAGATAAAAAAAATAAAAAATGGTCCAAACCATTCGAACGGTTTGATATCTAGTTATTAACAATATTTATAATAACTATTATATATTTATATAATTAGATAATGATATATATCTATCTATCTTATATAATTATCGAACAAATGGACTATTCTGACAAAAAAAAATAAAAAATGGTCAAAACCGTTCAAATGGTTCAATAACTAGTTATTAACAATATTTATAATAACTATTATATATTTATATAATTAGATAATTGTATATATTTAATTATCTAACAATATTTATATAATTAATTGGAAATGTATTGCTCTCACGTGGGAATCTACTCGCATGAGTATATTCCATTTCCTGCATGGAGAGAGCACACCAATCCTATTAATATATATACTAGCGGGGACCCATGCGATGCACAAGATTTATTAAGTGAAAGCTAAATAATAGAAAGGATCATTTACTAAAATACCCCTTATAGTTTCATGGATTTACTAAAATCTACCCTATAATTAATCAATCTTCTATTAGATGACAATGGAAAATGGCAGTGTTGACCATGATGATCATTTAAATAAATTTAATCAAAAGAAAATAAAAATAAAAATACCATTTTTGCCCTATATAAGACAAGGATAACCACTCTATTGGCTATATTTGGTTAGTTTTGTTTTCTATACAAATAAAAGTGTTAAGGGTATTTTTGGAATAAAAAATCATGGGCCTAATGGCAAAACAAACACTTCTCAATGAAAGGTTAATTAAGTAAATAAGTTGTAAAATATATGGGATGTTTTAATAAAATGAAAATTATAAGGTAGTTTTAAGTAAATATGTAAAACTATAAGATGTGTTCTAGTGAATGACCCTAATAGAATCACATAAGAGTATACAATTGTTTTATATTTTCAACTTTTTAAATAATAAATAATTATTCATATTTTATATATTATTTTTAATAAATTTTTTATAACACAAAAATAACAATAATTAATTCAATTAGGTTTATTCATCAAATTGATGAAACTGACCAACTCGATCAACTCGACCCGAGTTGGTCGGTTTTCTAGTATTTTATGTCAGCTTTGGTTAAAAAATTTCCCAATTCGACCAAGTTGGATCAATTTCACATTGGTCATTTGTAAACCAACTAAAATCGAACAACCTAACCGTGGATATATATTAATATTTTATATTTTAAATATAATTTTTAATATGGAAAAGTGGGAAATTTCCCATATTTGTTAGTCTAAAATGTTTTATACCATAAATCTAATTTTTAATAATTGCACTTTGATTTTTAAGTTTAAATCTTTTGAATCAACTGACCAAACCAAAAAACGACCCAAACCGATACAACTTGAGTGGGTCGATTTTTAGAAAATGTTAGTCGGTTTCACTGACCAACACCCCAACCAGACCATGTCAATTTGGTTGGCCAAATAGCCTATAACCGATCCGAACCAACTCATCAACACTCATAATTTCAGCTAAATTAATAGTCTCATATCTAATAAATAACAATAGTTTAATCTCCAATAATAATTGAAAATTTATAGAAAAAATACACAATTATAGAAAATATATTTATAATGAAAAAAATACAATAATTACTAAAAAATATTAAATTAGTCAATAAAGAGTATAATCTCAAATAATAGTTTAATCTATAATAAATATTAAACAATAAGTTATAACAAAAATACAATAAATACAATAAGTACAATAAATTAAATTTAAAAATTTCACTAATAGTAGTTTAATCTCCAATAATTATTGAAAGTTTTCTATTAAATAACAAAACAAAATAAATTTATACATAATCGTTGAAAATACATTTATCACAAAACAATAAATAATTAATGAATTACAATAAATATTAATTTTAGTATATATAATTATATAATAAATATAGATTAAGAGTTTAAAATTATTATTAATAAATATTTATTTTTCGAAAGTTTTTTTCTCAAATTGTTACTTGATATAAGTGAAATTAGTTAATTACAATATTATGTAAAATATTAAATTATTATTAATTTCAATATTCTATTATAATTATTTTCTACTTTTCATAAATGTTTTAAATTTATTACACAATTTCTTTATTTTAACTATTTAAGATCTAGTTTTGTTAAATATTTTGTTATTTCAAATACCTGGTTATTTAAATATTTAACATAATATGCAAAATATTTAAATTTTAAAATATTAGTTATTTATGGAATTTTATTATCCATAGTCATAATTTATACTATTATTACATAATTTCATTATTAATTTTGTTATATATTAAATTATTATTAATTTCAATATTATATTATAATTATTTTTCTACTTTAAAGAAACTTTTAAATTTATTACATAATTTCGTTATTTTAACTGTTTAAAATATAGTTATCATAAATATCTAATTATTTAAATATTTAAATAATCTATAAAATATTTAAAATTTTTAGTTATTTTAATTTTATTTATTTAAAGCTATGACGTATTATTAAATGTTTGAAAAATATTTAAATTGATGATCAGGAAAAACATAATTTAAGGAGATGTTTGGAACCATGGTCATTTTTCAGAAAAATGGTGCCACGTCGGATCCACATAGGCATTTCAACAAATGCCCACGGATCCACATCGGGACCCCACCGATGCTTGAAACTCGAAATTTGTCGTTTCATGCATCAGTGAACCATTTCTCCCAACGATTGACTAATGTGTATCCTATGTGGTGCGTACCTGTCAGCACATACATGAAAAACAGTGATACAAATCATCTTACGAAACAGCACAGTGTTGCTCACTGCTTACATGGCAGAAGCATTTCTTTTGTGGAAAATGGGTCTTTGAAGCATGGGCGTTTTTTCTTGAAAATCGGTCCCAAAAAGTGTCCACGCTTCCAAACACCATGTAAATTGTCAGTACATAATTTCATGATATATTTTGTAAAAATATAAAATTATTTATCAGATAATTTCGTTATTTTAACTATTTAAAATATAGTTATGACAAATATTTAAATAATATATAAAATATTTAATTTTTTATTATTTGAATTTTATTTATTTAAGGCTATTACATATTATTAAATATTTGAAAAGAATTTAAATTGATAATCCAAAGAAAATAATTTAAATTTTTAGTACATAATTTCGTGATATTTTTTGTAAAAATATAAAATTATTTTTTGTGTTTTAAATAAATATTTTAAAATTATTAAATAATTATGTTAGAATATTTAAATAATTCTTAAATTTTTTAATCCAAAATTTCTTTAGATAGATATAGATAAAAAGTAGGGGAGAGGATAAATAGGAATTAGAGATAATTTAGGAAAGAAACTCTCTACTAAATTAGAGATAAATAGAATTTAGAGATAATTTAGAAGATAAATAGGAATTAGAGATAATTCTTGAGAAAGTGGGGGAGGTAGTTTAGGATAAATCTTAGGAGAAGTGATTATTTAGGTTATTGGGAAAGTCCATTTCATTGGTTGTTTCAAAAATGACATGGAATGAAAAAACAAAATATTCAAAAAAAGGAGAAAATTTCTTGACCGCTTTGTTTTAATATAAATACTAGCGGGGACTTGTGCTTGGATTAATTAAGAAAAAGCTAAATATTAGAAATGGCCATTTACAAAGTACTCATTTAGTTTCATGGATTTACTAAAATCTATCCTATAGTTAGCATTTTACTAAAACACCACTTATAATTTGCAATGGATTTAATCAATCTTCCATTAGATGACAGTGTTGACCCTAATGTTCATTTAAAAAAATTAATCAAAATAAAATAAAAATAAAAATACCATTTTTGCCCTTAATAAAACACAAGCAACCACTCTATTGGCTATATTTGGTCAACTTTATTTTTTGTACAAAAAAGTGTTAAGCATATTTTTGAAATAAAAAATCATGGGTCTAATGGCAAAACAAACACTCCTTAATGAAAGGTTGATTAAGTAAATAAGTTGTAAAATATATGGGATATTTTACTAAAATGAAAACTATAACGTAGGCTTAAGTAAATATGTAACACTATAAGGTGTGTTTTAATAAATGACCCTAATAGAAACACATAAGAGTATACAATTGTTTTATATTCACAGCTTTTTAAATAATTAATAATAATTCATAATTTATATATGAATTATATATATATATATAATTCATATTTTATATATAATGTCAGTCTGTTTCTCCTAACCAACTCCCCAAGCTGACCAGGTCAATTTGGTTGGCCAAATAGCCTATGACCGAACCAAACCAACTCATGAACACTCATAATTTCAGTTAAATTAATAGTCTCATCTCTGATAAATAACAATAGTTTAATCTCTAATAATTATTGAAAGTTCTCTATTAAATAACAAAACAAAATAAATTTATGCATAATCATTGAAAATACATTTATCACAAAAAAAACAATAAATAATTACTGAAATACAATAAATATTAATTTTAGTATATATAATTATATAACAAATACAAATTAAGACTTTAAAATTATTATTAATAAACATTATTTTTTTGAAAGTTATTTTCTCGATTTACTACTTGATATAATTGAAATTAGTTATTTACAATATTATGTAAAAATATTAAATTATTATTAATTTCAATACTATGTTATAATTATTTTTACTTTTTAGATTTTTTTTAAATTTATTACATAATTTATTGATTTTAACTATACAAAATATAGTGAAATTAAATATTTTTCTATTTAAAATATTTAGTTATATAAATACTTAAATAATATGTAAAATATATAAATTTTAATATATTAATTATTTGTTGAATTTAATTATCCATAAAATCGTAATTTATACTATTATTACATAATTTCATTATTAATTTTGTAATATATTAAATTATTTTTAATTTCAATATTATGTTATAATTATTTCTCTACTTTGAAGACTTTTTTTTTAAAATTTATTATATAGTTTTGTTATTTTAACTATTTAAAATCTAGTTATGATAAATATTTAGTTATTGGGAAAGTGCATCTCATTGGTTATTTCAAAAATGATATTGAATAAAAAAATAAAGAATTCAAAAAAGGAGAAAATTTCTTGACCGCTTTGTTTTAATATATATATATATATATATGATAAATATTTAGTTATTTAAATTGATAATCCGGAAAAAAAATCATTTAACTTGTTAGTATATAATTTTGTGATATATTTTGTAAAAATATAAAATTATTTTGTGTTTTTAATAAATATTTTAAAGTTACGGTATAATTTTTTAGGATATTTAAATAATTCTTAAATTTTTTAATCCAAACTTCTTTTAGATAGATATAGATAAAAAGTAGGGGAGAGGATAAATAGGAATTAGAGATAATTTTGAAGATAAATAGGAATTAGCTACAGATAATTTTGAAGAAAGTGGGGGAGGTAGTTTAAGAGTAATTTTAGGAGAAAAGATTATTTAGGTTATTGAGAAAGTGCATCTCATTGGTTGTTTCAAAAATGATATGGAATAAAAAAAATTCAAAAAAAGGAGAAAATTTCTTGACCGCTTTATTTTAATATATAGATATAAATATATAGATATCTGCCTATGTGGTGTCTATCTATCAAAAAACGTCAATAAACATTTTGCATAAGATTTTCTTGCTTTTCAAATCCTTCTTTTCAATTTTATTGTTATGAGATTTTTTCTACAATATAGTGGCGAATTGGCGATAGAGCAAACAAGATGGAGGGGACAGAGTCGTGCCTACGTTGTCAAGTAAGATTTTCAAATAAGATTTTCAAATGTCGTGCCTACGTTTTCAAATAAGATTTTCTTGCTTTTCAAATCCTTCTTTCAATTTTATTGTTATGAGATTTTTTCTACAATGTAGTGGCGAATTGGCGATAGAGCAAACAAGATGGAGGGGACAGAGTCGTGCCTACGTTGTCAAATAAGGGAACATTAGGTATTTTAAAGTTTTAGAGAGTATGACATATATATATATATATATATATATATATATATATATATATATATATTTGTTATGTTTCAAGCGTCAACCTAATAAAAGGTCTGACTCGATAGACCCAATAATAATAAACTTGTTGAAAATATTTATATACTAGTGTATTTAAAATATTAATATATATGTATATATACCTAAAATATATAACTTATTTAATATATTATACGCTTAATATATAGCTCAGGTAGGGTCTAAGCTGATTCAAGACTAGGTAGAACCCATTCTGAAATGATAATATATATAATTGGGATGATAAATTAGGAACTTAATTTGACCCATCATTACAGGTCATGAAACCAAAATCAGTCCAATTGGTTTAGGTAAGTCAAGACAAACTCGACCCATTGGCAATCCTAGGGCTCCGTTTGGTTTGTGGGAAAATTTGGGTAGGATGGGAAAAGATGAGATGGGAAAGTGTAAAAATTTATACTTCCATTGTTTCGTTTTAGATATGAGAAATAAATGGGAAAAGTACTGTGACGAAGAAGAGAGGAGAAAGGGAGGAAGGGGAGGTAGCAGATTTGGGTTTGAACGGGGAAGGTAGCAGATATGGGTTCGAAACAGGAGGTAGCAAAAGAAGAAGAAGCAGCGGCGCTGCCGCCGCTGCTTTGCGTCTAGGTTCGAATGGAGGTAGCAGATCTGGGTTCAAGAGAGCCACCGCCGCTGCTCTGCTTCTGAGTTCGAACGGAGGTAGCAAATCTGGGTTTAAAAGCTGCCACCACTGCTCTGCTTCTAGGTTTGAACGGAGGTAGCAGATTTGGGTTTGAAAGTCGCCGCTGCTTATCTGCTCTGCTTCTATAATAGTGGTTTTTAATAGGAAAGTACAATTAGGAAAGTGTATAATATCCTATCCTCTGAATTAGGAAGGTGTATAATAGGAAAGTACAATTAGGAAGGTGTATAATATCTTGTTAGACTTTCTTTTTCTTACTTACTATTTTTCTGCCCCATAACTTGTATATATATTGTAGCCTTCGGCCCTTTCTTTGTACAAGTTTATGAGAAAGAATTTCTCCCATTAAAAGTTCTTCTTCTTCTCTGAGTTCTATAGTTTTTGGTTCTCTTTCTTATGGTTTTATAGTTTTATCAATTTTGTCTTAGCTATTATCTTCTCCATAGTTTTCTCATGGTATCAGAGCCGTGGTGAGTTTCACCACTGATCCGTTCAGAGGGTGTGTGCCCATCAAAGAAGAGGAGTCGTGTGACTCGTAACAGTGAGGTTCGGTGTGTGCCGAGCCACTCCTTCAATCCAGCCGTATTTTGAGTAACCTCATGTCTAAAGCAATGACTGGCAGCAGCTCATCCACCTCTTTCAAGATTCCATCGATCAGTGATCCCACGTCTATGTATTATCTGAGCTCGTCTGATAGTTTAGGTATGCTTCTAAGCCAAATCATTCTTAATGGAGAAAACTATCATATTTGGGAAAAGGCCTTTCAAAGAGCTCTAAAATCTTAAAACAAATTGAGTTTCATTGATGGGACTCTAGAAAGAGCTAAGGCAGATGACATTGACAAGAATACTTGGGATAAATGCAATGCTATGGTTGTTTCATGGATCTTTAATTGTGTCGACAAAAGCATACAAAACACTATAATTTCCTTTGATGATGCTAGAGAGTTGTGGATTGAACTCCAGCAAAGGTATCATCAAGGACATGGTCCCTGAATATATCAATTGAAAGGGGAATTAAATGAATTCAGGCAAGGGTCACTAAGTGTCACAGATTACTATGCTAAACTTAAGGGAATATGGGATCAGTTAGATCAGTATACTAAAACCAACACTTGTGTATGCGGATCGACGTGCAAAACGTTGATCAATATATTGGAAGAAAGAGAGAATGAAAAGGTCTATAAATTTTTAATGGGCCTTGATGATCGATATGGTACTGTTAGATCAAACATTATAAGCATGAACCCACTGCCTTCACTCACTCGTTGCTTTGCCATGATATCAAGAGAAGAATTACAATTGAAGGCAGGGCAGCGCGAAGATCCAATGATACAAGCTGCTGCCTTTGCAAGCCAAGGTAAATTAGATCAAAAGGGTCAAATAAGAGAAGAGCGAGACTCTGCTGATCTACCCGTAGTGTGTGCTCACTACAAGAGACCTGGACATGACAAATCCCGCTGTTTTGAAATCATTGGGTACCCGGAACACTGGAAGAATCGAAATGGAGGTAAAACAGGCCATGGTCGAGGATGAGGCAATGGAAATCGCGGAGGCAAAGGAGCAATGACCAATGCCATCTAGGGCCGAGTAGGTGCTGTCACTGAAGAAGTGGGAGCATCAAACAATACTGTACAGATGTCGTCCCTCACGCAAGCCCAACTTGATCGTTTAATGTCTCTGTTGGGTACAAGTGATTCAGAAAACATGATCCATGATGCACTGTCTGGTAAGAAATTTTCCTTGGTTCGCTTATCAAATTGGATTATTAATAGTGGTGCGTCACACCACGTTTCTAGTAATCTTAAAGCCTTTGAGAATGTTCGAGAGGCTGGAAGGGATGAAAGAGTCGTCATCCCAAATGGAGATTCTTTGAAAGTGAATAAAATAGGGGACATCATGATTGACAGACATATCAAATTGAAAGATGTTCTTTATGTTCCAGATTTTAAATGTAATTTGATATCTTCAAGAAAGTTAAGTGAAGATATGGGTTGTGTTATTACTTACTATTTGAATGTTTGTGTAATACAAGACCCCACCCGGCGGACGCTGATTGGACTGGGTGATCTCAAGGATGGCCTATACTATTTGTGAAACACACATAGTGCTCATGCAATGGCCACCCAGAAGAATACAGAGGAATTGTGGCACAAACGTCTAGGACATCTTTTTGAAAAAAATTTATCGTACTTATCTGAAGTGTGTGGTTTTGACTGTAATAGTAATTATGTTGAGTACTGTGATATATGTCATCGTGTGAAACAGACACGAATTCCATTTCCTTTAAGCGACAATAAAGCTTTACGTGCATTTGAATTAGTACATTGTGACTTATGGGGTCGGTATCATACTCCATCTCTCTCAGGAGCCCATTATTTCTTAACCATCGTGGATGATTTTACACGTACTACGTGGGTGTATCTTTTGCATGATAAATCAGAAACTCAAAAGGTCTTCATGTCCTTTTGTATTATGGTTAGGAGACAATTTGGGGTCGATATCAAGATAGTTCGTAGTGACAATGGAACAGAATTCTTAGGGACTCTCAATGATTTTTTTTTCAGCCAAGGAATCATTCATCAAACCTCCTGTGTTGGGACACCACAACAAAACAGGAGAGTAGAAAGAAAGCACCAACACATCCTCAATGTGGCAAGAGCTTTACGTTTTCAAGCCAATCTACCTTTGAAATTTTGGGGGGAGTGTGTTATGGCAGAAGCTCATCTAATTAACTACACTCCAAGCAATGTACTAGGAGGTCACACACCATTTGAAGTGTTATTTGGAAAAATACCCAATTACTCTCACATTAAAGTTTTTGGGTGCCTTGCATATGCCAAAAGGCAAGGCATTGGAAAAGATAAGTTTGGAGAACGTGCCGAGAAGTGTATTTTCGTTGGATTCCCATATGGAAAGAAAGGATGGAAAATGTATAATTTGGATGAAGGAGATATTTTTACATCCCGAGATGTACATTTTTATGAGGAAGTCTTTCCTTTCAACAACAATGAGGCACTTAGAGGAGAACGACTTCCAAGTGAGGGGGAGCACGTGATTGTGGAAGATGAAAACGAGCTGTTTAGGGATAAGAGGAGTCTTGTTGGGGCTAATGACAACCAACATATAGGTGCAAATGAGGAAGGCATCCACACAACTAATGAGGAAACAAATTCGGAAGAACATCAAGGAACAGGTGCGTCTGACCAAGCTACAGTGAGCACACCACAAAGAAACGAAAATGAGCAATCTGTTCTGCGACAGAGCGACCTCAACGAGAAAGAAAATGGTTTGGATATTTAAGAGACTATGTGTGTGACGCGTTGTTACCACCATCCAACGTGAACCCAGTTCAAAAGGTGGCTGCAGGTAAGGCCCATTCCCTAACACACTACATTTGTTATAGTAAATTTAGTCCAACTCATAAAGCTTTCTTAGCGGCCATCGATTTTCATGATGAGCCAACCACACAGGCGGTCAAAGATGAATGATGGATTAAGGCAATGGACAAAGAAGTTAAGGCCTTGGAAGAAAACAAAATATGGGAAATTGTGAGTTTGCCTCCAGGGAAGAAAGTGGTCGGATGCAAATGGGTCTACAGAATTAAGTACAAATCGGATTGAAGCATTGAACGTTTCAAGGCAAGATTAGTTGTGCAAGGCTTCACTCAAAGATGGGGAGAGGATTATACAGAGACTTTCGCTCCAGTAACAAAGCATGTATCTGTCTGTGTCTTTTTAGCAGTGGCAGTAGCAAAGGGATGGGAACTTCATCAAATGGACGTAAACAATGCGTTTCTACATGGTGACCTCAAAGAATAAATTTACATGAAGCTCCCACCAGGCTTCAGCTCCGAAAAACCAAATGTAGTATGCAAGCTACAAAAATCTCTATACGGCCTAAAACAGGCCTCTAGAAACTGGTCTCTTGGTGTATGTTGATGACATTATACTAGGTGGGAATAGTTCAGAAACGTGTGCAGAGTTCAAGGCGTATCTCAACAGTTGTTTTAAGATAAAGGACTTAGGAAATTTGAAATATTTCCTTGGAATAGAAGTAGCTTGGTCCACTATTGGATTGTTTTTGAATCAATGCAAGTTTGCTCTAGACATTTTGAAAGAAACTGGATTGACTGGATGCAAACCCGTAGACACCCCAATTGAGCAAAATCACCGTTTGGGATACGCCAATGGGAGTTTTCATTCTGATCCAAATCAGTACCGAAGATTGGTGGGACGACTATTGTACTTGACAATCACGAGGCCCGACATCACTTATGTTGTGCATGTGCTTAGCCAGTTCGTCCAGCAACCCCGAGTTGAACATTCGAATGGTCTGGTGCACGTTCTGAGATATCTCAAAGGATGCCCAGGGCAAGGTATATTGCTAAATGGTGAGAATGATATGGTATTGCGAGGATACTACAATGCCGATTGGGCAAGTTGCCTTTTGACCAGAAAATCAGTAACGGGTTTGTACTTCCAACTTGGTTTTTCCCCTATTCTTTGGAGGAGCAAGAAACAACTCACAGTGTCTAGATCCTTGGCAGAAGCGGAATATAGAGACATGGCCATGGCTACTAGTGAAATAGTCTGGTTGCGGAGATTATTGAGTGAATTATTAACACCGTAGTCAGGAGCCACTAGTCTTTTCTGTGACAACAATGTGGCTTTACACATTGCAAGCAATCCCGTTTTCCATGAGAGGACTAAACACATCGAAGTAGATTGCCATTTTGTATGTGAGAAGCTGCTTTCTGGCGAAATTTTACTGCGCTATCTTCCATCACATTTATAGTTAGCAGATTTGTTCAATAAAGGTCTTGGCAAGCGACAATTTCAATTTCTCATTTGCAAGTTGGGCATTTTGAACCCTCATGCTCCAACTTGAGGGGGAGTAATAGGAAAGTGCAATTAGGAAAGTGTATAATATCCTACCCTCTAAATTTGGAAGGTGTATAATAGGAAAGTACAATTAGGAAGGTATATAATATCTTGTTAGACTTTCTTTTTCTTTTACTTACTATTTTTCTGCCCCATAACTTGTATATATATTGTAGCCTTCGGCCCTTTCTTTGTACAAGTTTATGAGAAAGAATTTCTCCCATTAAAAGTTCTTCTTCTTCTCTGAGTTTTGCAATTTTTGGTTGACTCTTTCTTATGGTTTTATAGTTTTATCAATTCTGTCTTAGCTATTATCTTCTCCATAGTTTTCTTAGTTTTTCAAAATTTTCCACCGGGGTCGCACAGTTTTTGTGTGACCCCAAATCCAAGATTTTGGGATCTAACATCCTACATTTTTCTCATCCCATCCCTCTATTTCCCTCAAAACAAATAAAAGAAAATGAAATATTTTTAGAACATTCCCTTTTTCTCATCCCATCCCACAAACCAAACGAAGCCCAGGTGTAAATCTAAAAAGAAAGCAAAAGTATTTAAATGCCATAATGGTTGGAACTTGGAACCTCGGGGGATGTTTTTGCTATTTGGAAAACACAAGATAGGTTTAAAAATGGTTATAAAATACAGGGTAGGTTTTATTAATTTACACAACACTATTTTGAAAAAATAATTAAAAGAATGGGAAAATCTCTTAAGCCACCCCTAATTTGAAAGAAATGGATTAACGCTAACCCGTTATGAATGTGCCGTCACAATCTGTTTACACGTGACACGATGTAGCTTATATATTTTTTATTCCAATTTTACCCATTTGTGGTCAAGAATGCCCTTTGGCCTTCACCCCTTGGAACATTGTGCTAGGTCTCATTTAATAACAATACTAGCGGAAGGGCCCCTGCAAAGCAAGGGCTGGAATTGCAATATTGCTATTTACTACATTAAAAAAGATAATGGTTTTTTAATAAGAAACCTATAATTATAAGTACCAAGTCTTGAAACTTATATAAAGACTTAAAAGAAATCATCATGTGCTCGTTTTTTAAATATTTTTCCAGCAAAGCATCTCATATAAAAGAATTAATACGATTGTACACTGATAGTTCTGAGCCCTACTTCATAGGTGTCCTTTGTTTCACATCAAGAACTCCCAGCTGACTCGAACATTAGGATTGTTCAGCCCGAGAACTATCCAAGCAATCGGTTCTGTTTTACCCCAAAACCAGTCTCTAGCCAAAAATCATTGAATCAGTCAACGACCCATTGACCCGGGTGGTTAATCCATTCAATGGTTTTTGGCCATTTTTTATTTTTTGTTTTTTTTTATTTTTTAATTTTTATTGTCAAAATGGACCATCCATTCGAATCGAACGATTGAACCGTCAACATAGAAACTGGTGGCCAGAACGGTTCCATTTCTGGGTCATTTTTTCTAGATGTCAATAATTAGACGAAATAACTTTATAGTCATAGTCATGGGAAGGGTGGACATTGCAAGGGATTCTAAAACCTTAAAAGATTAATCCAAAGTGACCTTAAACATAGAAAAAAATGGTAGTAAATCCACCAAACTGGAAAACCCAAGGAAAAAAAATCAGAAAATCGTGTTCAAAGTTCCGCTTTGAGACGAAGCTAAACATACATGCACTCAAAGAGATAAAGCACATTGTCTTGTAAGAAAAAAAAAAAACACTACACAAGAAAACCCAAAGAAAAAACAAAAGGGAAGAAATAAAATGGTGGTAAACCCTAGACCATTTTGGAGGATCTTGAAGAAGATGACCAAACACAAATAAAAAGTAGAAAATGAGAAAAAAAAGAACATTTTGCACACGCTCGAATAAAGCCAACAGTAGAAGAAACCTTTGAATAGTGAAAATCCAACAATACAAAAAACCATGGTTTTCGAACTGTCGTTGACCCGGACAGATAGACATTTTGGCCCTAGAACTGTCCAAGCAACTGGTTCCGTTTTACCCCAATCCCAGTCCCTGGCCAAAAACCGTTGAATCAATCAATGACCCATTGACCCAGGCGGTTGAACTATCGACCCATTGACCATTTTTTTTTAATTGGGAACCGTCTAGGCAACTGGTTCCGTTTTATCCCAATCCTGGTCCTTGGCCAAAAACTGTTGAATCGATCATTGACCCATTGACCCAAGCGGTCGAACCGTCGACTCGTTCAATGGTTTTTGGCCGTTTTTTATTATTTTCTAATTTTTGTTGTCAGAACGGGTCGTCTGTTCGAACTAGATGGTCGAACCGTTGACCCAAAAATCGGTGTCCAAAACGGTTCCATTTTCGGGTCATATGAGTTACACGCTCAAATGACATGACATGTATGATACTGTTTAATGGACCTCACACACTCAAGTTTTTGCTTGTAATTTTTATTGTCAGAAGGGGCCATCTGTTGAACCAGATGGTCGAATTGCCTTCTTTTATTTTTTTTAATTAGGAATCGTCCAAACAATCAGTAGCCAGAACAGTTACGTAATATTTTGCTTATAATTTATATTGTCAAAACGGGTCATTCATTTGAACTGAACTGGTCGAACCATTTGAAACCGGTGGTATATATATATTAAAGTGCTGCCATTTGGCGAAAGGGAAAACCACCCCTATAAGACAATAAGATTTCTTTGAAAAAAAAAAAATGATTCCACACTTGCATATAAATGCCCATGTCTTTTATCTAAAACCCTACCTAGTTCTCTCTCGTTACCATTATCTTTCTTTCTTTTTCCTTTTATGGTGCCAGTGCTACAACAAGTAAACCATTTTCTTCCTATTTTTTACTTTTTATATTTTGTATCTTTTCAGAAATTATTGTTTTTTCAAACAATTAAAACTGCAGTAAATTAAGAATAGAAAAGCAAAGTAGCACACCTTGGCTCTTCAGAATTTAAAGCCACACTTTTATCTTATTTCTTTTGCTTTCTCAGAGTCAGACACCAGAGTTCACTGTGATTTGCTAAGAAAGGTATATTACTTGATGTGAGGCAGCATACAGAGCAGCAACAATGCTTCACTGAGCCATACCGGATTAGCCAATGCCAGCACACTGAAAGGTGGGTTGCTAACGAAGGAATGTCTCTATCCAACGACGGTGCACAATATTCTTGGCCATTAATTGTGCCCCACAAATTATTCAAATTATTTTGCAAGCCTTGAATCACAACTACCACTGTGTTGGAAATCTTGGCTTTGAGCCCTAACAAGGAAGGAAATGGATTATATTGCTAGCAGAACAAGCATTTTATGACCATTCTGCCCCAAAAGAGCAAACAAAAAATGGTAAGCTTTTTTATTCTAGATATTTTTTCATGGATGAGTACTTATTGCGGTATTTCTACCTTTTCTTCTCAATAAGTGTCTCCATCTCTTTATCAGCATAAAAAGCAGCTCCACCCAGAGCATATCACCCCAAGAATCACAATGGATCTCTTCTGTGTGCAGTCCCTTATCCTCTTCTTCTTCCTGTTATTCTACTTTTATTTCTATTTCTATGTCTACCCTTTAAAAATGAAGGCCGTCTCCAATGTAGGCTTCAAAGTCTACCCGTTCTTTGGGTCCTTGCCGGAATTCTTCAAAAACCGGAACAGGTTTGTTGAATGGGTCACTGATATCCTTGCCAGCAACCCCACCAACACTGCTGTCTACCACCGCCCTGTAAATATCAGAGGCATTATGACTGCAAACCCATTAAATGTCCAACACATGCTCAAGAACAACTTCGACAACTATCCAAAGGGCGAGCTTTTCACGTCTCACTTGGAGGATTTCCTCGGCCGTGGCATCTTCAACGTTGATGGTCATCTCTGGAAGGTTCAGCGAAAGACGGCAAGCTCCGAATTCAGCACAAAATCGCTTCGCAACTTTGTCATGGACATTGTGAATGAGGAGACCCTCAGCAGGTTGGTTCCTCTGCTGAGAAAAGCCAGTGGGCAGAAGATTGTCGTTGATATGCAAGATATCATGGAGCGTTTTGCGTTCGATCATGTCTGTAAATTGGCGTTTAACGTTGATCCAGGTTGTCTCGGCGGCGACAATACTGCCGGCGCTGAGTTCATGAAGGCCTTCAATGATGCAGCAACGCTGAGTGCAGGGAGGTTCCTTTATTTTCTCCCCTACTTGTGGAAGATGAAGAGGGCGCTTAACATAGGATCTGAGGAAAGATTAAGATCAGCCATATCAACTGTTCATGATTTTGCAGATAAGATCATCCGATCAAGAATGCAAGAGAAAGAGGAGAAGCAAAACGACGAGGACCTACTGTCTCGTTTCATTGCAAACGAGTCCAACTCTCCCGAGTTCCTCCGAGACATCATCATAAACTTCATACTTGCAGGAAGAGACACGACGTCAACAACACTTTCTTGGTTCTTCTGGCTGTTATCAAACAGGCCAGAGGTCGAACGTAAAATCTTAGACGAGCTGAAATTAATTCGGGCTAGTAACGGGAAAAAGATCGACGATACATATAGTTTTAACGAGCTACGAGAAATGCAGTACCTACAAGCGGCACTCTCCGAAGCACTTAGACTGTACCCACCGGTGGCACTCGACACAAAGGTCTGCCGGAAAGATGACGTCATGCCGGACGGTACATTTGTCGGTAAGGGATGGTTCGTGACGTACCATGCATACGCGATGGGGAGGATGGAGAGCATATGGGGGAAGGACTGCCTGGAATTCAAACCGGAAAGATGGCTGGAAAATGGTGTGTGCCGGCGGGAGAGCCCGTTTAGATTTCCGGCGTTCCACGCCGGGCCGAGGATATGTCTGGGGAAAGACATGGCGTATATATTGATGAAATCCATCACAGCATCAGTTATACAGAGATTCCAAATGGAGGTGGTTGATAAGGACAAGTGTCCAGAGCTTGTGGTCTCATTGACACTTAGGATGAAAGAAGGGCTGCCGATGAGGGTCAAAGAGAGATGTTAGGACTTGATTGATTGATGATAAATTTATTGTGTTTCTGTTCATACATTATGGTAAGTTCCCTTTTGAATAAATTAATGAGAAATTCCACCCAGAATAATTAATACATTTAAGATACTGGTATGTAAGAAGTTGTGCAGGTGTAAATGTGGGGCAAAACAGAGCGTTACAAGTGAAGATCACAGCATTTATATTATAAACTATATTTCTTACAATGTTTTCCGCCATTACAGGTGGCTGGCTCAGTTTACCACCTATCTTCAGAGTTCAGACTTCAGAGTAATTTATTAAAACACCCAAAAAAAAAAAAAGAAAAATATCTCGGATGCATATATGTTTCATGGTAGGTATAGTGAGGTAGCTTGAAGCAATTTTCAATTGCTTTTAGTTGGTATCAATATAAGTTATGTTCAGTACTAGTAGACGAAATGATCAATTATGGGGTGTTTGGCAAAATGTTGTGATTTTGCTTTGTTTGAAAACGTAAATAGTTGCCGTATTTATAAGTTTTGTTTTTCTCAAAACATCAATATCATGTTTGGTATTAGTTGATTGGGATTGGGGACCTCAATTAATCTATAATATCCTAGCCAAATTTCATTCAACTATCAACCTTTCAGTGTCTCGGTACATCAATACAACTAGCAGGATGATTAAAACTATAAATTGTAATTGAATATTTAAGTGATGCTTACAGCTTTATTTTGTTTGAATCAATGACACCTGAGGTTGCATTTGAACAAGTTCAAGTTGTGCTTTTAAAACCCAAAAGCACAAAGACCCAAAGTTTAGGCTTTGTGCGTGATTTCGGGTTACACTTTCAAGGTGCCAACCAGCGGGTTGGTAAGGTCTTCTGATGGTAGGGGTGTCAATTGGCTAGGTTGGGTTGGGTTCGGTTGGGGTTAAGCTCCAACCCAATTCATCCCTTAGATGACCCAATCAGGAAACTTTTAATGGATTGGCGTTCAACCGAAAACTGTCTTAACCCAACTTAATTCGCCCAACCCATTAATCCTATATAAATAAATTACAGAAAAATATAACAAAAATTATAGAAAACATAAAAACAAGAAGAATAAAAATAAATATAACAAAAGTTATAAATAAATATAGAAAATAAAAAAAATAACAAAAATTATAGGAAAATATAACAGAAATTATAAACAAACATAGAAATAAAAATAACAAAAACTATACCAAAGATAAGAGTTTTTATGTTCAAATTGGGCTTTGGGCTTTATACATGGGTTGAGCTTGAACTCGAGCCCAAACATTTTTTGTTGATAAAGAGGCAAAGCCCGACCCAAATCCAATGGAATGCAGCCCATGAATAGGTCTATTCAACACCAATTGGTGAAGACTCTTCACTCACTTGCATTGAGGTATAAATCAGGCCATGTCAGGCTCCAACTCATTACTGTAGCATGCGGACCATGTTATGGCCCAGCCCATACCTCCAGGTCATGTTGGGCTTGGATTTTCAGGTTTGCAGCACGATACAACACGACAAAGTGGGCTATGTTGGCGTAGACCTGCGGCCCAACCCGCAACATGGCCTGGCACAATCCATAAATATTTATATTTATATTATTAGATATTATTATATATGCATATATGTATATGTAATAATAATTATAAAATTATATATAATATATTAATATACAAATTTTTATTTTCAATTTTATTCCAATTGTATTGTATTTTCTAATTTTATTTTATTATTTCCAAGGTTCAAAATACCGATACGCCCAATATGTCGATAGGGGCGTATTGGGCGATATCGATACTGTTTTTTTTTTTTACTTTTTTTTTTCATAACCGGTTTAGGTCTCCTCTACCCCTGAACCGGTCAGAACCCCGATACACCCAGTGTAGGGGCGTATCTGAGAGGTCCCGGAATGATACGTATTGGCCCATGTTGATACTTTGAACCTCGATTATTTCATATATAAACAATTGTATACATCAAAGTTTGTATAAAATAAAATTTTAAGGTTTTTTTTCAAATTTTTCTCTGTTTTGCTAATTTATTTAAAAATTTTCATTATTTTTTCAATTTTCTTAAAATATATGCCTCTTATGGCCTGTCTCAAGGCCCAGCCCAACTCGAGCCCACCTAGGCTTCTACAATGGGTCATGTCGGGCCTAACCTATTAAGGATCTTAGAGTAGGTAGGCACGATTCACGTAGGCCCATGGGCTGGCACGACACGACCTGCTAAAGACGGGCAACCTGTAAAGTTGTGTCATGGTAAATCGACATGGCCCAATTTACACCTCTAATCTTGTGTAAGTCAAGTGAAAAATAATAGAAATATAAGAGGAAGAGTGAAATTTGTTCGTTTTCACATGCTCTAATTGTTGTTTTCAATTCTTTTTAGATGTTTGGATGGGATTGTTTAGTAATAGAAGAGCTAGTGCTGAATGCAAAAAGGCTAGAAAGAGAGAATAGAGTTGCAGAATTAAAATGAACAGAGAGAGAGAGAGAGGAGAAAAGTAGAAAGTATGAAATAGTGGTTACCAATTGGATAACCTGACCCAGCCCAACCCAACCCATTAAATAGAACTTTATTGGGTTAACCAATCCACTAGTGACTAAGATTAAATGGTTACAACCCAAACCATTAATTAATGGGTGAGTTGGGTTAAAAAATTGCTGCCCCGACCTGCTGGTCGTAGCGGGGATTTGGGATTGAATTCCACTTGCACTTGGGTTTGGGGATAGGCTACCCCTACTCCTTGGAGTTGTGTAGCCCTTTAGAAGAAGAAAAAAGTGTTTTGGCTTAGAATATTGTGTTTTTAAAACATTTTTTTATCAAATACATGAAACACTTTTTGGCTCAATTTTAATTGTTTTTCACAACCCAAAACTCAAAATAAAAATTTATCAAAAAAGAGGCTAATTTGTTTTAGTAGTGTCCCAAACCCAAGGATAGGTTACAGGGTTTCACAACTATCAATTGAACATGGGTAGCTTGTGTGACACACCAATAAAGATTTAATTTGAATAGGAGACTCCAAGTTAGGTATCAATTGCTTAAAGAATAAATAAAATCACACCTAGTAGAATGTCAAAAGCTTAATTAGAGACTAGGAAGACATCTATATATATAATAGAAAGAGGAAAGGAGAGGTGAGGGGTCCTCTCACCATAGAGCTCACACCTACCTCTTCTTCTCTTTTTTCACACACAGGATATTTATTTTTAAATTAAATTATTAAAATATAACAAGTCAAAATCAAAATCCTCATGGGTCTTTATTGTCTCTCATCCATATTTACTATCTAATAATACCATTCTTAAATCTCCTTATCTGCCCACTCCCCTTAATAGTCAATGTTTGTAACATCTCCCTTTTTCATTAAATTCCTCTTTTGTAAGTAATTCCAATAAACTTCAAAGCTATAGATTCATGACTACCTATGCCTGTTAGTACCAATTTATTTGATTATTTAAGCTTTGTCCCAATATGAAATCATACTTCAATTTCTTTAGTCTTAATTGAGTAGGATTGATAAGGTTAAGAAAAAAAGTAACATTAAAACATGATCAAGGATGATTTCATTTGATATATAATATAAAGTGTGTGTGTAAGTATAAGTGTAAAGAGTTGCTTGTAATTGATGTACATTGAATGTAACATCTCCATGAAAACATCATTCTTGATATATTTATAAGCAATTCCAATAATTGCAATATCCTTCCACAAGGACTTGTATGAACCATGTGAACATGCTCTTAGCTTGCAAGTTTCAAGTGCAGCACGTTGAAAACAGACAGCTTGGATCTTTCTGTTGAACAAGCACTAAATTTTGGTAAATATTTTAGGATGCCTTTCAATTATGGTTAAGAGAATCAAGTATTTGAGTATTTACAAATTACAAAACACAAAAAAACTGCTTAAAACTTACAAATATAAACCTGATTTAGGTAAATGTAAATCTATTAAATGCAGACGTACATCAATTACAAGCAACTGTTTACACTTTTCTTATACTCACACACACACATTACATTATATATCAAATGAATTCCTTGATCATGTTCTAAGTCACTTTTTTTTCTTAACCTTATCAATCCTAGTCAATTAGGACTAAAGAAATTGAAGTATGATTTCATATTGGGACAAAGCTTTAATAGTCAAATAAATTGGTACTTACAAAGGCATAGGCAGTCAGGAATAGGGGTGATCATGGGCCGGGTTTGCAATTATGATAAGGGTTATAGCTTAGGCCCGGGCCTGAAATATAAGCTCTAGCCCAAGTCTATACGGGCCCGGGCCAGGCCAGGCCTGATTCTGGGCCAATGTCACTCATATATAAAACATTACATATTTATATATTAAATGACATAACATGCATTTAAACTTATTTTATACATTATATAATATAAAATGTTACATATAATATAAATTATACATGTCATGTTATAATATTTACATATAAAATATATAATATAATGTAAAATTACATGTATACATACGTATACATTATACACAAAATGTGTAAGTTTAAATATATGTGGGCCGGACCAGGCCCGGGCCAGGCTTGAAGTATTAAGCCCAAACCCGGTCCTAAAATTTGCGGGCTTGATGTGGGCCTAGGCCGGGCCTGAACATAAAACCCAGGCCCAAGCCCAGAATTTCTGGGCTGGACCAGGCTGAAATGATCACCCCTAGTAGGGAATCTATACCCTTGAAGTTTATGGCTTCATTAATGAATAAAGGTCATGAAATTTGATGTGCGACTAACTTTTAGTATACTAAATTATTTGGGATTGTGCCTAATTGGAATATGAGTACTCATATGGTGTAAGATGTTAATTTGATCATTATTGTTGATTGGGAATCTAATGGTAGATTAAAGGAGTTTAAATGAATGTATCTTTTCTTATTTTGGAGGTGTTTAGAGGTGAAACTTGGATACCAAGGGTTTTGGGGTATCTAAGTTTATTGGTGTGATTTGATCAAGTGTTTGATGTGTGGATGGTGTAAAAAAATGACTTTTGGGGTTTTGTCATGTTTTGATGGATTTGGTCGTGTTTCTATATTTTGAATCAGAGAGAGATGATGGGACCAAGTAAAAATTGGATGATAACAATAAGTTTGTTATTAAATTGGGTTCTTATTAGTGGTGGTTTTATGGATATACTAACAACAGAAGAAGCTTGGATTGAATATAGAGATTGTACTGCCCTACTAAAACACTATGATTAAGAACTTCTTCTTCATTCTCTTTCTAAATAAGCTCCCTACCAAGAGTCAGGATCTCTTGTACATTCGTCCCTGCATATCTTCTTGTACATCAAATCAGAGGGTGCCATGTCAGCACCCTCTCATGCGTCAATCTCACATGTGCGAGTGGGATTAACATATGTTTCAAATGTCCTCCACTCCTCCTATCTCATTGTTAATATATTAAAAATTATACTAAATTTTAAAATAAATAAAAAACAGGGGTTAAGGGTTTCTTCTTCCTCTTTGTCAAATAAAAAGAGGATTTGCTCTCAACGAATAGAGTCCATTACGTAAGTCATCCACGGTTAGCCGACTAAGCTACTAGCACTTGGGGAGTGGCTAACCATACAGACAGTGGTAATGGAAGAAAGAGTCGGCACTGAACTTATTCACCTTCCCATCGAATGGAATCTCTCTGTATGGCCGATTATAGCTCAAGTGTAGTCAATACAAATTCAATCCCATAACCTCCTTGGGGATACTCCCTCTTATCTTGTTATGGGATAAGTCCAAATATTCTAGGCTCTTGGGAAGCATCACCCTGGAAAGATTAAAGTCGAACTCATTCCATGACAAGTCCAGTCGCAACAGTGTTCCGTTTGTTTTGAACAACACCGATGCATCTCCTGTAAACTTGTTCTTACTAAGATAGATTGTTTTTGCATTGAAATGGCTTAGAGATTTGGGGATCTTACCAAAAAGCTGGTTTTGTGAAAGGTTGAAATGTAGGAAGCAATTTTGTGATATCCAAAGTGAGTCAGGAATTGTTCTTGTCAAGTTATTACATGCTAGGCCTAGAAGTTCCAGTTTTGCTATGGAAGCCAGAATTGGACCAGAGAAATTGTTGTATGATAGATCAAGGAACCAGTGGTTCTGCAGTTGGTGAAGGAATTCTAGAAGTCGGAAATCTTATTCGCTATTTTTCTGCTTTCTAATATTCAGTTCCTCGGAGAGCAAACCCTTTTTTTTATTTGACAAAGAGGAAGAAGAAACCCTTAACCCCTATATTTTATTTGTTTAATTTTAAAATTTAGTATAAATTTCAATATATTAAAAACGAGATAGGAGTGGAGGGCATTTGAAACATCTATTAATCCTACTTGCACATATGAAATTCACGCATAAGATGGTGCTGACATGGCTCCCTATGATTTAACGTATAGAAAGATCTGCAGGAGATGTGGACTCCCCTACCAAAGTGTTTTCCAAAAATAGGGGATGGATAAATATTGACCAGGAGCTAGAGTTGATCAAGTTGCGTGGATTTGTCTTCAACTCAAACTCTTCTTAATATAGGATTATAATCAATTTTAGATTATTCATTGGAAAAGATGGAACTATCCTAATAAGTGTATCCTATCCATCCAATAATGGTAGACTAGCATGGGAGTTTGTATCCTAGTTGAACTTGGAGTCCATGATGAGTAGGTCAGCACCTAGTGCATATGTGAACTAGGTGAAGAACTCTCCATGGATGTGGATGTGAAAGTGGATATGTCAAATTTATCCACAGGATTATTTTTCATTGGCTATGCTAGTCGTTGCATGAATCTTGTTTTGGGTTTGAAATTTTGGCTTCCACTAACACCTTTTATGGTGAAATTAATTGAACACACTAATCACAGTTTCTTAAAGTGGTCATTTGTTAATGAAGCATGGTTTATTCTAGAACCAAGTATATCCCTTGCCATTGTGAGTTGTGATGAAGATGATGATATTCTTAATTGGTGGGAAGGCGTTATAGATTTGAACAAGAACAACAATAAAGATATTGGAGATAATATTGCTACAATTTTAGGGAAACTTTAAGATATTGTAATAACAAAATATACATTTACTATTAAAGAGCGCCAAACCAAGATACTATTTTGATGCTTCTACAAATTCAAATGGTGATTGTGCTTTTAGGGGTGCAACTTGTGCGAGCCTGGACCGATCCAAACCAAAATTTTATATAGCCTAGGCTTGAATTTTTGGTCCTCAGGCTATGTTCGGGCCTAAGATTTTGGGCTAAACCCAGGCCTAGCTAGTCCTTAGGTAGATCAAACCTGACTTGACTTTATCCTAACCTGAGCCTAGCCCAACTACACACATTCATCATATATATATAGGTATGTATTTACATATACATGCATACATATTTAAATATATACATACATGCATGGATACATATTTGTATAAATATGTAAATACATGTATAATTTTAGTTGACCAACCCAAGCCCGACTTGAGCCTGAGTAGGGGTGCAAATGGATTGGATCATGATCCGATCCAATCTTATTTGATCGAATTTGGATCACCCCCTATCCGATCCGAGAAGGTTTGGTCTGATATATATTATATATTTATAAATATATTTTTATATTACATTTTTATAAATTTGTTATATTATTTATTTTTTTATAAAAAATATGTATATATATGATGAAAATAATTAAAAATACTTGTATTTTTTGTTTTTACTTTATTTAAATTAGTATATTTTATTTTTCTTTTAATAATTTATTAATTTTTAAAGAATACAAGTCGGATCAGATCAAATGCAAAGGTCCAACTTACCGATAGGATTCGAATTCAAATCGAGTTCTATTAGATCCGATCGAATCATCGGATTGGATTTAAATATACCCTTATTCAAATCTGATCCGATCTATTTAAGCCTAAGTGCATCAAATTACAATGTGGGCTAGTCTTGGATTGGGAAGATCGAGTTTGACCTCAGGTTCGGTTCAGGCTCAGGCCTTAGGCCCAATTCTTAGGCTTGGGCTTGGGTTAAATATGCAATGTGTTCAAGTCCTGTATTTGTCACAATTGAGGAAGTGGGTGAGCTAGTCAATACATGCCTAGACATATAAACCTTAAGTAATGCCCTACGGGATGAAAACACATGGAAGTTAAGGTGGAGAAAATTTATCCCTAACCGAAGGAAAACAAACTACACCCAAAATCTCTTAGTGATGAAGTATAGTCAAGATCTTTCTCAGTTAGGATTTCCTAAGGACTTTGAATATCAAGTACTAAATACGGAATCCGATTGATGAAGAAAACAGCTAAAGAGAATGGCTCATACCAAAGTCTCTGAGGCACTTTGCTAAGAAAGAGCATCGAGAGTCCTAGTTAGTTCAATAATGTTGTGATGTTTTCTCTCTACCACTTCATTTTGCTCACTAGACAAGATATTTGTTTAAGTGTGCCCATATCATTCAACATTGTCAGAAATTTTATATCATTAAACTCACCCTTCCATCATATTGAGAAACTTAAGTTCTCCCCTCATATCGGTTTTTAACCATTTTGTCAGATATTTGAAAAAAAAAATAGAGAAGAACCAAAGAGTAAAGGCTTCCTTTTCTATTCCTGGTCCTTGCTACCTCCCCTGTTCTTTGATCCTTGATAACGAAGCCATGAGAGCTAAACACAAATTCACATAAATTATCTTCTATAAATTTACCAGCAGATAAAAGATTCCTTTTCAGTTTGGGAACAAGCAAAACATTCTTTAATTCAAGAGAACCAATAGTAGTATTAACAGTAGCAGATCCAACATGTGATATTTCTAGTTTTTGACCATTCCCGACCATTATCTTATCTGATGAAGAGTTTTGAAAATACCTGCATCATTAATCAGATGAGAACTGGCACCAGTATCCAGGATCCATCAGGATGCTGGATGGGTAGTTTGGATCAGAGTGAGACATAGTTACTAGATCCTGAGGAATGCTTTCTCATTGGTAAGAGTGATTAATTGAACCCATTGTATCAATCAATGTCTTCAAACTTTAATTTTTCTGCAAATTTGACACACAGCAGGAGTGGAATTGTTGTTAGTATTTTGCCCTTTTTGACTTACTCAACCATTGTTCTATTGATATTGATTGGCAACCCACTACTTTCGTCGTTGGTTTTTATAATTTCTACCTTGTCCGACAGGAGCAAATCCCCTTCCCAGGAAATGAACTTGAGCCTTGAATTATACAAGGGCAATAAATTAACAGATTAAAATAAAAACAGTAAAATTCCTTAAATTCGTCCCTTATTTTCCATCTAGCCAAATACAGCCTAAGAGATGATTTAGATCATAAAAAATAAGTGGGAATTTTTCTTTTCCAGCTTTGGCCCCCGTATGGGCAGGGTATGTCAGACCCACTAGCATTCACTACATAGAGAGCCTGCCCCTCCGTGGGTTCGGACAAGCACCTCCTCAAACAGAGGGATGCCAAGTGGCAAACTGGTCCACCGTTACTAAGTCATACTGTCAAGGATATTTTGATTCAACAGGACACCCTCACAAGTCACAAGGTAAGAGTGCAACTTGGGCTTGGGCAGGCTCAGCTTGGAGTCGTATTAAGTATGTGTTTGGTTCTGGATGGGTCATTTATTTGTATTTTTTCATTTTAAAGATTTATTTGTACTTTTCACTTTAAATGTTTTCTATTTTTGTTGTTTGGTTAGGTATTATTTTAAACATTTTCACTTTCCATTTCAGATTAATATTCATTTAAAGTGTGTCACATCAGCATTTGATTTCAAGAAATGCTGGAGCATTTGGGGAAACAAGAATTTGACGTTTCCCCAAATGCTCCATGCACAAAAACCCAAATGTTTCAATTTTCTACTATTTATTTGATAAAAGGTAAAACCAAATAGTTGTTTCATATGCAATAAACCAAGCAGTTTTTCATATTGTTTCAGATGTAATAAATGTCAATACCAATGCCAACTACCATTCAATAAAAATGAATGGGTCCTGCTGGGAAGCCCAGGCTCGATACTATCTAATATCTTCAAATTGGGTAACCAACTTAGCACTAGATCTGACAAAAAATTGACCAAACCCGTGAAACCAACCCAAAAGAAAAAGGAAAAAAAGAAAAAAAGAGCATTAGGGGTTTCATGTATACCTACCCAAATTTGAGAATGTAGTGAGGTCCAAAGGGGTTTCATGTATACCTACCCAAATTTGAGAATGAAGTGAGGTCCAAAACAATAGAAAAAGCAAAGCCCCTACAGTTACATATTAGAGAACATGATCGCTTTTACACTTTGAGACACTCTTCTCCAACTGAATTTCGTCCTAATTCAAAGAGCCTGGCATTTCCTTCAACAGGCAGAATAGCATATAATGCTGTCAAGTAATCAAGTTGAGTGACGGGTAGCGGCAACTTGGGCTGGCCTGATAAAGCCCAATCTGATCTAATCCAAATGTTAATACAGGGTTTGGTATGAATATTTGGACTATGGATAGACTTGGGCCTCTCAAAACATGGGCTTAGATTCAACATGGGTAGGTTGGGTTGAGGCCTTGGTTTATTTGATACTAATATGACACTCTGTAGTATGTTTACCATATGTATGTGATCAATCCAGGGTAATACTTGTGCACAAACAAGTAAGCACATATAATTTATATCTATATCTATATTATAAAAAGTATGAATGGTCTCTTAAATTTTCAAGTAATCCATATTTGTCTATCCAGTAAAAAATGTAAGCATAAGCTGTTATAGTATTTACTTCATAAAGTGCTTTTGGCATTTGCAAAATTACTAACTTTCAGCTACCAAATAAATATTTAAACATAAGTATAAATTTATATCAATATTTATACTACCATAATGGATGGAAATAGTAGTTGTATTTTTAGACTTTGCTAGACTTAAATATCCCTATTTTTTAATATGTCCTCTCATTATTATGAGGAAAAAAATCATAATTTCAATTACTATAATAAGTTTTTATTCGATTTCCTCTCATTAAGTTCCATACATAACAAGTCAACCGTGATGTTTTATATTCCAAAATACATGTATTCCTCTCATTGAATTACATGTATTTTTATGATTCCAAAATACATAAATCAATAATCAGGTAGAAGCAATAGAAACCCGTCCTGGCATCCTGACCCAATTTGTCCAAAGTCAGACCCCATAGGAAATGAAATTGGGATTTTAATCTGGTAAGCGGGGGGGGTGTTTGGTATTATTGCCGATTCCTCCTTAGAAGTGGCTGATTTTTAAGAAATCAGCAAATTTTTTTCTTTGGTATCACTCCTTCCATGTAAGACATTTTCTGAGGAGAAAACATTCGATCCATTTAAATTGTAGGTACAATCGCTTTTAACGGTAGATGATAAAATCCGAAAGTGTGGAAAACAAAGCAAACAGTTGGAGGGGGTCTTTCGTCACCTAGTCAGAAAAGAAGTTATGATAAAATCAGTCCTTACAACGATCCCAACATATTGTATGACAAGCTTCTTACTCCCTAAAGAGACTTATAATTCTATATCAAAAACCCAAGGAAATTTTGGTGGGGGATAAGAATAGGAGAAAAAAGTGGGATGGATCAATTGGGGCCAAATATGTAAAAATAAATTTAATGGTGGGCTTGGCTTCAGAGATCCACATGCTTTCAACCTGGCGCTTCTGGCAAAACTTGCTTAGAGACTCTGTGACGATTCTTTTGGTCCTTGGGCAAGACTTCTAAAAGTAAAATATTTTCCAAACTCAAATTTTCTGTAAACTAAAAAAGAAGCAATCCATCCTTGCACGAAGAACAGTTGTTGAAAGGGGGGTTATTTGGAAAATTAGTAAAGGTGATAAAGTTAGAGTTTGGGATGATCCCCGGGTCCCTGGCATAGAGGGGTTCAAGCCAATGAGACCTCGTAAGGAAGAGGAGGATAGCAACCTTCTAGTTGCAGATCTCATTGATGATCAGGAGACTAGAGTTTGGAACAGAAGAAAAGTTTATGAGCTATTTCACCCCTCCCACTTTTAGGGATATAAATGACTGGAATCTTATTTGTGGCATGCATGTTGAACCAAAAATAAAATATTTTATTTGAAAGTTGATATAACCGTTTTTGGTCACGTATTATTTTTTGTGATGTATAAATTTTTTGGCTAAGTACCTCGTTGTTTGACCCGGTGGTGACGTGCCTTGGTGATGAGCTACTTGGTGGCGAACTCCCTGGGGAGAACTGCTTGGTGACAAACTGCTTGGTGGCGAATTGTCCGATGGCGAGCTCCCTGGTGAAGAAATACTTGGTGACGAACTGCCGGGTGGCGAACTGCCTAGTGGGGAACTGCCTGGTGGTGCTCCCTAGTGGCAAACTGCTTGGAAGCGAACTCCCTGGTGGTGAACTACCTGGGGGCGAACTGCCTGGTGGCGAACTCCTTGGTGGCAAACTGCCTGGGGGCGAACTGCCTGGTGGCGAACTCCTTGGTTGCGAACTGCCTAGGGGCAAATTCCCTGGTGGCGAACTGCCTGGGGGCGAACTGCCTGGGGGTGAACTGCCTGGTGGCAAACTCCCTGGTGGCGAATTGCCTGGTGGCGAACCGCCTGGTTGCGAACTGCCTGGGGGCGAACTACCTGGTGGCGAACTGCCTGGTGGCGAACTCCCTGGTGGCGAACTGCCTGGTGGCGTGCTACCTGGTGGCGAACTGCCTGGTGGCGAGCTGCCTGGTGGCGAACTGCCTGGTGGACTCGTCACTTGACTTGCTCCTAGGCGGCCTGCAACTCAGAGGATGGTGGAGCTCCCTGGTGCAGCGCAACCCGACTACCCTCCGCGTGGGGTGATTTTCTCTCCTTTGTAGGCGGCGGGAGCTGAGGGACCTGCGAGAACTGAATTAGAGGACTCGGGGGTATTTTCCCGGCGGGGACTCTCCGATGCCTAAGCATTCTGATTACAGAGGGCTTGGAGAGAAATGAGAGAGCTAGAGAGCGGGGGTTACCATCCTTTTTCCTCTCCTTTGGCTTTGGGGGTCGGAGTCCTTATATAGTGGTGCCCTCGCAGGTTAGGTGGGTGAAAAGCCTTCAAACGGTAAGACGTCATATCCCATCAGAACCGGGGTACGGTGATGAACTCCTCGAGGTTGTCAGGCAGGCGCTTGTGTCAGGCGGCCAGGTCGGTGCCTGGGCCAGGTTGTCAGGTCGGCGCCTGTGTCAGTTGACAGGTCGGTGTCCGAGCCAGGTTGCTAGGTCGGCGCCTGTGTCCGTCGGCGGGTCGGTGTCCGGGCTAGGTTGCCAGGTCGACGCTTGTGTCCGTCGGCGGGTCAATGTCCGGGCCAGGTTGCCAGGTCGGCGCCTGTGTCCGTCGGCGGGTCGGTGTCCGGGCCAGGTTGCCAGGTCGGCGCCTGTGTCCGGCCAGGTTGCCAGGTCGGCACCTGTGTCCGGGCCAGGTTGCTAGGTCGGCGCCTGTGGCAGGCGGATCCGGCCAGGTCGCTCGCAGGTCGCGCGCAAGCCGCGTCAGGCCGGGTGCAGGTCGCGCCAGGCCAGCCAAACCGGTGCCCGGGGGGGACACCAACTTGGTAAGTTGTTGCCTGGGTGTTTGCCTAGTTGTCACAAGGTGCCACGTGTCGCAATTTCACTGGAGGGCCAAATCTGCCCTCATCAATTGCCCCCCACTCCCGAGCTGAGAGTAACTCAGCGAAGGGAGTAGATTTCTTTTGGCCTGTAAGTCGACGAGCTAGTAAGTTTTGATCCAATTCCTTAGGCTTTGGGAGCTGCCTGTATGTGGCAAGCTGCCAGTAAGACGAGGAGGTCTCCGCCAGTTCAGTAGTGTAGCCCTTAGGCTCTGGGGCAACTTATAGTTCACTTTTGTTGATTTTATTCCTGCTGAGGAAGCGACTGGATATTTAGCAATAGTGTGGCCCGCAGGCTTTGGGAGTGACTCGTAGTCTACTCTTCTTTGACTTTTGCTCGTGCCGGAGAGACGACCGGGCCTTAAGCAGTAATGTGGCCCGTAGGCTTTGGGAGTGACTCGTAGTCTACTCTTTTTTTTACTTTCCCGTGCCGGATAGGCGACCGGGTCTTAAGCAATAATGTGGCTCGTAGGCTTTTGGGAGTGACTCGTAGTCTACTCTTTTTTGACTTTTGCCCGTGCCGGAGAGGCGACCGGGTCTTAAGCAGTAATGTGGCCCGTAGGCTTTTGGGAGTGACTCGTAGTCTACTCTTTTTTGACTTTAGCCCGTGCCAGAGAGGCGACCAGGTCTTAAGCAGTAATGTGGCCCGTAGGCTTTGCTTGTGAGGTGTCGAGCTATGATTGTGCTGCATCAGCTTCGTAATGCCGGTCACCCACTCCTACAAGAAGCTACTAGGAGCTCGACCTTTGGGGACAGCACTACTAACTTTAGGTCGCTAGCTCACACGGGAGCCTTGGAAGGCTCGACCGGTAATGGTGCCTATGTAGTCTGTTGGCTGTCAACTCCCGCGGAAGCCACGAAGAGCTCATCTTTGTAGGGGGGACCTTGCGGAGAGGACTAATGAGGCATTATCTGAATTGAAAATAAGGTTGGTAGAGCTACTTAGTCTGTTAGCTCCCTGCATAGTTTTTGAGTTCATAAGAAATGTAAACTATAAAGTGATAGCTTCAAAAAGGTGAGGACTTAGCTTTGGTAAGATGAGAACTTAGCTTTTGTAGGATGAGAACTTAGCTTTTCGTAGCGTGTTCCCACAGACGACGCCAATTGATGTAACCGTTTTTGGTCACATACCATTTTTTGTGATGTATAAATTTTTTGGCTAAGTACCTCGTTGTTTGACCTGGTGGTAATGTGCCTTGGTGATGAGCTACTTGGTGGCGAACTCCCTGGGGGAGAACTAATTGGTGACGAACTGCTTGGTGGCGAATTGCCCGGTGGCGAGCTCCCTGGTGGAGAGCTACTTGGTGACGAACTGCCGGGTGGCGAACTGCCTGGTGGTGCTCCCTAGTGGCGAACTGCCTGGGGGCGAACTGCCTGGTGGCGAACTCCCTGGTGGCGAACTGCCTAGGGGCGAACTGCCTAGTGGCGAACTCCTTGGTGGCGAACTGCCTGGGGGCGAACTGCCTGGTGGCAAACTCCCTGGTGGCGAACTGCCTGGTGGCGAACTCCTTGGTGGCGAACTCTCTGGTGGCGAACTGCCTGGTGGCGAACTGCCTGGGGGCGAAATGCCTGGTGGCGAACTCCCTGGTGGCGAACTGCCTGGTGGCGAGCTGCCTGATGGCGAACTGCCTGATGGCGAATTGCCTGGTGGTGAGCTGCCTGGTGGCGAACTGCCTAGTGGACTCGTCACTTGACTTGCTCCTAGGCGGCCTACAACTCAGAGGATGGTGGAGCTCCCTGGTGCAGCGCAACCCGACTACCCTCCGCGTGGGGTGATTTTCTCTCCTTTGTAGGCAGCGGGAGCTGAGGGACCTGCGAGAACTGAATCAGAGGACCCGGGGGTATTTTCCGGGCGGGGACTCTCCGATGCCTAAGTTAGCATTCTGATTACAGAGGGCTTGGAGAGAAATGAGAGAGCTAGAGAGCGGGGGTTACCATCCTTTTTCCTCTCCTTTGGCTTTGGGGGTCGAAGTCCTTATATAGTGGTGCCCTCGCAGGTTAGGTGGGTGAAAAGCCTTCAAATGGTAAGACGTCATATCCCGTCAGAACCGGGGTACGGTGATGCACTCCTCGAGGTTGTCAGGCTGGCGCTTGTGTCAGGCGGCCAGGTCGGCGCCTGTGTCAGTCGGCAGGTCGGTGTCCGGGCCAGGTTGCCAGGTCGGCGCCTGTGTCCGTCGGCGGGTCGGTGTTCGGGCCAGATTGCCAGGTCGGCGCCTGTGTCCGCCGGCGGGTCAGTGTCTGGGCCAGGTTGCCAGGTCGGCGCCTGTGTCCGTCGGCGGGTCGGTGTCCGGGCCAGGTTGCCAGGTCGGCGCCTGTGTCCGAGCCAGGTTGCCAGGTCAGCGCCTGTGGCAGGCTGATCCGGCCAGGCCACGCGCAGGCCGCGCCAGGCCGTGTGCAGGTCGCGCCAGGCCAGCCAGACCGGTGCCCGGGAGGGGGGACACCAACTTGGTAAGTTGTTGCCTGGGTGTTTGCCTAGTTGTCACGAGGTGCCACATGTCGCATTTTCACTGGATGGCCAAATCTGCCCTCATCATAAGTGTTTGTTGAATGCTATGGCTGTCAAAGATAATCTGTTTAGAAGAGGTATAACTTCCTCAAATATCTGTGACCGAAGTAACAAGGAGCCTAAAACCATTCTACATGCACTCCTTTTTTATAAGGCTAGGTGCATCTAGCTTGGATCGGGATTGGGTGTGAACCCCAGGCATGCAAGGTTTTTTAGTACCTTTGAAGGCTGGTTTTGTAACAGCCTGATACCCTTGGGAAAGTGTAACTTATCTCAAATTGTTAATGTTTCTATTACCTTGTGGGAAATCTGAAAAGATAGATAGAAACAGTTTTGCCTTTGAAAATAATGATGCAAATCCCTATGTTGTCTTAAATGTAATCTGCAGGTCAATAGTGGAGAAATATCAAACTTTGCAGCAGAAATTGGAAAGATCTTCAAAGGTTAACATGTTGAAAAATCAAACTTTTTGGTGTCCTCCAAATCCAGGCTGATTAAAGATCAACATGGATGAAGGTTTCTACAATAAGAATAAAGCTTCCTTAAGTTTTGTGGTGTATGATGCTGATAGATGCTGCATGCTGGGGAGCTGGTTTTGGGGAGATCTCTTCAATCTCTCTCTTTTGATGGAGGTGAAAGCCCTCTTGGAAAGCAGTTCTTTTTGCGGTAGAAAATGATACGAATTTGATAATTTTTGAACCAGACTACTTTATCCTAGTGGATAGCTTTTTGGATTTTCGGAACTCTGTCTCTGTTGATTTGCTATTTTTATTTGTGAAGATATTAAGGCCCGCTCGATAGGAAAGCTTTTCAGGTTTTGCAAGTGTCTTAGAAATGCAAATGGTGCTGCCCATCTTGCAGCAAAGTGGGTAGCTGTTTCAGATCCTTTTTAGTGGTCCCTCTTTACCTGTCTACCTCTTTAGCTTTGGGCCAGTAAGAAGTTGATTAGATTTAGTGCTTTTCTTTAGGCTGCGTTTGGAAACAATGCAAATGGAGTGTAAATCTCCATTTAGGGTAAATTTGCACTTTGGTTCATTTTTACTTGTGTTTGGAAATATTACATTTATGCATTGATAAATGACAGACCAATGCATATTTACATTGATAATAAGATGTAAAAGTATATCAATAAAAAAGAAGTAAATTTGTATTTAAATGGGCTTTTAATAAAAAAAAAAGCATATGCTTTATTGGAATTCATGTTTGCATCCATTGTAACCCAATTTTGCAATTTATATGAACCGTTTTATACTCTACATATTTGCATTAACACTTATTTGCATCATTTTCAAATGCAGCCTTAATTTATGTTTGTCCTCTTGTTGGGTTTCTTGCCTTTGTTTGTTTCAGCAGTTTTTCTTTGTTTGTCTGTTGTTTTCTTGGTGCTGTTTTTTTGGCCTTTTAAATGAAATATCTTTCTACTGAAAAAAAAAGCTATTTCTTTCTGGATGTTTGACTTGGTTGAAAAATGTTCCTACGGCTCAGTTTAGGAGTATAATAGGCTCAATTTGGAAGAAGTACAAATGCAAATATGTAGAGTGCAAATATATACAAAATAATATAAATTACAAGGTTTTGCACTCTAGATATCTGTATTTGTACTCCTTCCTAATTGAGCCATAAATACAAATGTGTAGAGCGTATAACCTTGTATGTCTTTGTACTGTACAAATTTGTATTTGTAATCTTTCCAAATTGAGCCTTCTTGTAGCAGAAACCTCCTAAGGTTTTGAACATCCTCCAAAATTTTCTCCTTAGTCTTGGTAAGCCTAACTTTATCTTCTCTCCACTTCAAGATGGAAGATGCTAGACTCTTTCTTAGGCCAAGAAGTTCTTGGCATGTTTTTTTGGCAGTTTATGAGGTTTATTTATGAAGCCTATTGAATCATGGACAAAAAGGTTGCACAATGGAAACGAAAAGACGGGTTCTATCTTCACGAAGTTTGTTTTAGAAAAAAGAAACATGATCTTTGTCAAAATTGTTCAAGAATCTAACGTGTAATTTGATCTCTGATCAAGCATCCAATTATGCTCTGCTTCATCCCTAGAAATCTCTAAGTATTAATGCCCTTAGATATTTTTGTTTCATCCAAACAATCAACCTCAATCTGTTGACCTCTTTTTCTGCAAATGCAATCTCTCTAGTCTCTGAAGAAACTCCCTCAATCCAACCGTCTGTCCTGGCTCAATTTCACTCTCTCCCCATCCTTCCTCTTACCTTTACTCCCTCTCCGTTCTGTTTCATAGAATTCACTGAGCTGCCGCCACCATCGCTACCTCAAATCTTTTTGTTGGCTTCTCATTCTATATCCTCACTCTGAAGAACCACATTAATCTCTTCATGAGAAAGACGATGAAAAACCAGAGTGTTTTTGAACTGCAATAATCTCCTCCTATGAAAAGTTTTAAACCAGGGAATAATCTAACTAAATCATTCATTATAATCATTCCTAGTAGATTCAGGAGTGTAATAATAGGAAATTTAGATTAGCCACCGAACATGCTTACTCAAAACAGAAACATGCCTCTACATATTTACCTGAAAGATGGTAGAAGCTAGCTAGGAATGAGTTTAATTTATTTATTTTTGCAATTAAAAAAGTAAAAAAATAACCCTATTTTTATGGAAAATTTGGGAGAGAACATAGGGGATAGGGGAGTTAGAGATAAATTAAAAATTCCTAAACATTATAAGTTTAAATGCATAGGCCACTCTTGTAAAGGAGGAAAGAGAGGTGCTGACTTGACATAATGGGAGGTGGTGGGAAGGGGAAATGAGTGAGTTAAAGGAGAAAGCAAGGAGGGTTTTGAGAAAGGAGGAATGTTGACATGGATTGGTTTGTACTATACATGTTTGTATTTGTATTCTTTCCTATCTGAGCTTTAGGCTGCATTTAGAAGTGATATAAAAGTACATCGATGAGGTTTTACATCAAACTGTAAAAAACTTACCATTGAGATTTGATGGTGTGCAATCCGGTTGGTCCTAGCTGTCAACGATCTTGCATCTGAACGGAGCTATAGGGAACCTGAAACGGAGAAGATGAGGAAGCTCCGGGGGGAACCTAGTGTGATTGCTTTGAAGCTCAAGTTAGAGTTCTCTCAAAGGCAAGATAAAACCAGATGGCACAAAGTTCACATACCTTGTTCTTGGGGGGTAGGGAGCCATTTATAACCACCTCGCGCACTCACTTCTAAGCTTCTGTCAGATCGGGTATGATTATTTCTGAGCTCCTGCCAGTTCGGATGTCATCCCCTCTGGCTGGGTAGAACCGCCACTGCTCTCTTTGTCGGAGCCATCTCTACGGCTGGTGACGACGGTGGCAGGTGGCGGTGGTAGGTGGCCGTTGAAGTGCGGCTATCAAGCGTCAGATCCCAAGTCAGTCATGTGCGCCGCCCTTGGATACGAACATCCTCGGTGTCAGGTATGGTACGTTTGTTCAGTCTAGCGTCCTGGAGGCGAAGTGCTGGAGTGGTGAGCGAGGTGAAGTCTTGAGTTCGGATAGGGGAGTGTCCCGAACTGCCATGAGGCGAGCCAATTCGGGTCATTGCCCTGTGTGAGGCTCGGGGCCTAAGGGAGAGTTTGGGCTCCTAGTAGGGAGTTCGGGCTCCTAGTAGGGAGTTCGGACTGCTGGTAGGGAGTTCGGACTGCTGGTTCCTCCCTTCGATGCTCGCGCCTTGGGCGCGCTGTTGTGCCGAGCTGTTTGCCTTTGCCACGTGTTGAGTGATTACGAGGTCGGGCCAAATCTTCCTTCATCAATTGCCCCCCACACCTCGTGCTAAGGGTCTTGCCCTGGCGCGGGGAGTTCGCGAGGTGGCAGGTGGATTTGTCCCGTACTTCGAATCTCGGTTGACTGATAGCGCAAGGTGTGTTGTCAGGGTTCTTTGGGTTTCTCGAGCGCCCAAAAGGCAGGAAACACACCGACCTGCCTACAAATGCTGACAGACGTGACAGCGCGTGCCTTATTTCAAAAATTCAAAAAGCATGCCGCTGGGAGATGTGACAGCAGGCGTCTTTTCAAATTTGAAAACATGTCGCTGCCGCCTTTAATGCGAGGAGACGTGTGCTGGCGTTCTGTTAGTTTCAGAAAGACGTGCGCCGGCGCTCTGTCAGTTTCAGAAAGATGTGCGCCAATCACGTCTCGGTCTCAGGGGACGTGCGGTCAGCGCGACTGCAGGCCGTCGGATTGGCTTTGTTCTGTGCTGTTGCTTCTCGATCACTGTGGGTATAAATAGTGGGGGACCCCAGTCGCTTTGTCACTTCTGTGCTTTGCTTCTTGAGCTCGCGTCCAAGTTTCAGCTCGTGTCTAGGCTTTTAGTTCGCATTCAAGGTTTTTGCTCGTTCAAGTTCCCGTAGTCTATTCAAGCCTTTTTCCGAGTGAGTACCTTCCTGGAATCCACCTTCTCTCCTCGATGTCTAGCTCGGATAGCTCAGACGGTTCTTCAAGTGGGTCAGATGCAGGTTCCACGAACCGAGTTGCATCCCCTGATAGTTCTAGCGAGCCGGAGGTAGAGCTCGAGGAAGAGTTCGAACCCGTAGGCCGAGTCGCCTCGGGTAGTTTGGCGTCCACCTCTCGTCGGGGTCGGACGTTAGACAAGTTTGGCCCCTCGACCATGACGCCTGAGGGGCACCAATCCCTTATTACCTATTACAACTTGCTTGGGGAGTACGCTTATTTCATACCTTCTGGTAGGCTTTCCTTGGGAACATAGTCCTGATGAGATCGTGATATTCCGGGAGCATCTCGCTGCGGGGCTGCGACTGCCTTTCCATCCCCTCCTTGTCGAGGTCTTGAACCACTTCAGCATTGCGATCGGCCAACTTCACCCGAACTCCATTCGTAACTTGGTGGGGACAATCTCCCTATTTTGCGAACAGGGCTTTCCTTTAGACTTGGAGATCTTCTCCTCTATTTTAATGCTTAAGAAGCAAGCGAGCCCCCTTCCCGGGCGTACGCAGGCGTATTACCTGTCTCCTCGCCCGGGTTTTAAGCTTTTACATGAACTTCCCAACGAAGTCCCGGCGTGGAAGCGGGACTACTTCGGGGTGCAAAGTGTACTGGGGTGGCCGTTCTAGACTAGGTGGGGGATGGCCGCCCCTAACTCCGGTGTTACGCTTGACAAAGAGATGGTGAAGGGCCTCCGGTAATGGGCGCGGCTTGGGCTAAATTGCCATCAGTATCTAACGGAGGCCAAGCTCATTGCGACCGGCCTAAGTTCGGGTAGGTTCCTTACTTAGAGGTTCTGTTTTGCTCTGTTTCTTTTGTTTTTTCTGATGCCAAACTCTTTTTTGCAGGTGTAATGGACTCAAAAAAGACATGAAGAAGAGGAAGCGAGTCGCCAAACGAACTGGTGCTGAACAGTAGATTGTTACTCGAGCCAAAATACGGATACTGATCGAGTCCTTCTTTCTTCACACACTATCAAACCACTCGAGATTTTCTATTCACTTTTCCTTCAAACCGTCCACGGTCTTGACATGACATCAAAGGATTATCATTATCTAGCTTGTCTGAACCTCAATTTGTGCGGCCATCAAAATTCCTTCTCTTTCTCTCCCACTACAACCATTAATATCACTGATAAGTGATAAATCTACCCACAAACGAATCTCAACCCTCGAGATTCCATGGATCTCTTCTCTCTCCAGTCTCTCCTGCTCTTCTTTCTCCTCTCCCTCTATCTCTATCTCCACTTCCATCCTTCATGCAAGAAATCCAACTCCAACGCAGGCTTCAAAATCTATCCTCTCATCGGAACTCTACCGGAGTTCATAAAAAACCGTCACCGTTTCCTCGACTGGACCACCGATGTCCTCAGCCGCACCCCCACTAACACTGCTACCTTCTACCGCCCCGGAAAGGTTAACGGCATAATCACTGCAAACCCATTAAACGTCGAGCACATGCTCAAGGCCAACTTCGAGAACTACCCCAAAGGCGACCGTTTCATCGCCTTATTGAAAGACTTCCTCGGCCAAGGCATCTTCAACTCCGACGGCGATCTGTGGAGGGTCCAGAGGAAGACCGCAAGCTTCGAATTCAATACAAAGTCTCTCCGGAGCTTCGTCATGGAGAACGTGAAGGCGGAGATAGAGACCAGGTTGATTCCTCTGTTGAAGAGAGCTAGCGAGACGAACCAAATTCTTGATATCCAAGACATTCTAGAGCGATTCGCGTTCGACAACGTCTGTAAATTAGCATTCGATATCGACCCCGTTTGTCTCGGCGGCGACGGCACCACCAGCGGCGAGTTCATGCAAGCGTTTGAGGAGGCCGCGAGGTTGAGCGCCGGCCGGTTCATGTACTTGTTCCCCTTCTTGTGGAAGGTAAAGAAAGCGCTGAATATAGGATCCGAGAGAAGACTGAAGCAAGCCATCTCGACCGTTCATGATTTTGCAGACAAGATCATATGGTCAAGAATGGAAAACAGAAGACAGAAGCAAAACAACGATGATCTACTCTCGCGATTCATGGAAGACGAGTTTAACTCGGCCGAGTTCCTGCGTGACATTGTCATAAGCTTTATACTTGCAGGACGCGACACGACATCGTCGTCACTTGCTTGGTTCTTCTGGATACTGTCCTCCAGACCCGACATAGAGCGAAACATACTAGACGAACTCGAATCGGTTCGGGCTCGGAAAGGGAAATGTATCGGCGATACGTATAGCTACGATGAGCTACGAGAAATGCAGTACCTACAAGCGGCGCTCTCAGAAGGGTTGAGACTGTATCCTCCGGTGGCGGTGGACACAAAGGCGTGTCGGGAAGACGACGTCTTGCCGGACGGCTCGTTCATCAAAAAGGGGTGGTTCATAACGTACCACACGTACGCAATGGGGAGGATGGAGGCGATATGGGGGAAGGACTGCAGGGAGTTCAAGCCGCAGCGTTGGCTGGAGAGCGGAACGTGTCGGCAGGAGAGCCCGTTTCGGTATCCGATTTTCCATGCCGGGCCGAGGATGTGTTTGGGGAAAGATATGGCGTATATACAGATGAAGTCGATTGCAGCGTCTGTAATAGAGAGATTCCACGTGGACGTAGTGGATGGAGACAAGTGTCCAGAGCATCTGCTCTCGTTGACGCTTAGGATAAAGGGAGGGCTGAGGGTGAGGATCAAGCAGAGATGTGTGGACAAGATTCAGAGTTAGAACCGACTAAGTGTGTGTTACTGTATATAAAATTATAAATTACAGAATAATATCAGAGTTTTGTCTTGTCATCGTGAGTTCAAATCTACGCCCCACTGTCACGGGGGTAGTTCTACAACGGAAGAAACCCGTGCGGTGTCCTAGCCAAGGCAGGACAGGACAAGTTTTTATGCGCTTAGAGGCTAGGAATTGCCCGATGGGATAGCTCCACCAAAGTCAGTAGCACTGGATCATGACCTCAAGTCCAATGGCCGGGGCACTCTCCTGGCTCAGACCGGTCCATGGGAGGCGCCACTTACGTGCTAAAGGAGGACAACCATCATGGAAGGCGACCATGCGCCGATGAGGTGACTTGGCACCGTTGTGAAGGGTCTCCTGTATGCCGATGATGACAGGCACCTATGTGCCATGATGATAGGCAACCGCTTGGGCCGGAACACACCCGTCCGCTAAGGGCAACGGGATAGCTCAATCAGCTTGGGCAAGGGGCTGGCGAAGTAAAGGGACATGCTCGAGCCAGGCCCGCATGCCAAGCTTCCCTTGAGTATCGGTAGTGCAGTGTTGGTCCAACACTGTCCCCATGAGCAAATGTGCGCCCATGAGGAACCCAGGTAGCCATGCTAGCCGTTAACCAGGGCCGCCCCGCAAGGGGATGAAGGTCTAGGAGTGCCAAGGTTAAGCACCCAAGGAGGTCGACCACCCCTCCTCAAAGAGTACGTTAAGCTTTTGGTGGTCTGCCTGAAGATGACATCAGTTCTCCCAAAAATCTTACAGGCGAAAATGACGGGCATGTCCCTAACATAAGCCTGCCAAGTGTAGACAAGGCTAAGCCTGCTTTGAACCGTAACACCACAGCGCATCCCCGCCATGTATTGGAAGATGTTCCCAATACAAGGCGGAGTGGGGTTTGCGGCCCGTCGTGGGGCGGAGATCTGAACTCGTCTATCGTAGTTGGTGGTTTGCGGCCCAGTACCCATCATTTCAGTTGGGCGTTAGCTGGTAGGGGGCCCACATCAAAAATCAGCATTGCCAAATGAATTTGACCCATCTTATTTGATGCATACCAATTACATGCAGCTGATAAGTACTTATTTTATTTTTTACTACATAATTTTTTTTTTCGAAAATGCTTTACTACATAATTGAAACTTTGAGAAATTAAACCATAATCAACCTTGATTACTAATTAATAAAATAAATATTTTTTGTTATTTTTATTAGAAAAAATAGAAAGTTAAGAAAAATCTGTTTGATTGGAATTTATTGATGGAACCATGGATATAATAGAACATCTCCACATCCTTCATAGACATTTATGAAACCCTTTAAAATCAAAGGATTTAGGATCTAACACAAATTAAGATGTAAATTTCAGTTTCCACAAAGATACTAAGACTCAGTTTGCAAATTATTTGTACTATTTGAAATTTTAAATATATTATTATTGTACATATTATATTTGTACTCTTTTCAAAGTTTTAGGCTCAGTTTTGAAGGGATACAAATACAAAGATGTAGAGTGCAAAACCTTGTATTTTATATTACTTTGTAGTTTGTATGTATTTATACTGTATATATTTGTATTGGAACTCTTTCCCAATTAAGCCTTATGCTTAGTTTGGAAGAAGTACAAATTTAAATATGTAGAGTATCAAACCTTGTATTTTATATATTTTATAGCATTTGCACTTTACAAAATACAAATATATATTGTATTTTGTATTATTTTAAGTCTCAATTCTGAAGATGTACAAATACAAATATGTATAATGCAAATACATACAAAATAATACAAAAAAAAACAAGGGTTTACATTATACGTATTTGTATTTGTACTCTTTTCAAAGCTGAATACAAAATACAAATATATATTGTATAAATACATACAAAACAATACAAAATATAAGATTTTGTACTCTACAAATTTATATTTATACTCCTTTCAAACTTAACTTTAAATACAAATATATACAGTACAAATACAAATATATTTGTAGTGTAAACGAGAGCAAACCGTTAACCATAATTTTATGTGCACTTATCAAAGTCCGATCAGTATAAAATGAATAAAAGACGTCATTCAACAATCAAATTTAAATTTAGGTATATCAAATCTATGCAATCAGTTTGAACCTTAAGCCCCATCTCAATTAGGGTGTATTTGATACATTGCATTGACATCAAGGCCACATAGGCAATTAAACTTCACCAAACCATTACGCTGTTTGGTTGATTGAACAAGTACAAATGTTTTCATCAATGCCACATGGGCAATTACCCTTCACCGATCCATTATCTTGTTTGGTTAGCTGAAGTACAAAGATTATGTACTGGCAATTACCCTTCACCAAGCCATTATCTTGTTTGACCGTATAAAAATCACTTTCAAAAGAAAAAAAAAAAACACCATTTGGACAATTTTTCTCCTATGTGACACCTAATAGCATCTAATGCAATCGTTCACGTGTAATAAATAATAAAAATATAATCTTGGGATTTTGTACTAAGTTCTTTTTTTTCCAATTTCCAATGCTTTTATCAAGTAGAAACCGATGTTTTAAAAAATGGATTATAACTGATAAGGGCAAATTTTGGGCCCTAATATCAATAAAAGTAATATTTTTAATAAAATTTTAAAAATAGGTTAACTTTTTAAAAATTATATCAAATAAGGGCAAAAACATTGTTCATCTTCTTCCTCTTGTAGATCATTCGTCAGCGCTGTCGCCCATCGCCGCCTCTGGCAACCTCCGGCAATGCCTTCGCCTGTCTCCACCGCCTCCATCCACCTCCGGCAACGCCTCCGCCTCCGCCTCTTCCCAATGCCGCCACCTCCGCCTTCGCCTTCGCCTCCAGAGGTTCTTAGAGTGATGCTGCAGAAGCCCCCAATTAATGACAAGGTCCCAGTACTCCCTCCTGAAATGACAAGGTCCTAGTATTTCAATCTTTTTTTTTTAAGAAATTTACTCCAATTCCAATTCCCAGGTGAAATTTAGTTGTAGTTGCATCGTCCTTTGGTCTAGAACGTTTGATGATCGAGGATTTTCTCCAATTCGTGAAAATATGAAGATACAATAGTAGTGATAGGCTCAAAATATCAAATCAGAAACCATTTCCGCTGATGAATGATCTACAAGAGGAAGAAGATGAGCAGTGTTTTTGCCCTTATTTGATATTATTTTTAAAAAGTTAACATATTTTTAAAATTTTATTAAAAGTATTACTTTTATCGATATTAGGGCCCAAAAGTTGCCCTTATCAGTTATAATCCCTTTAAAAAAAGTAATCGTTCAAGATTGAACAGACACTTAAAAGAGAAGAAAAAAAAGAATAAGAAAATAAGTGGGAGAAGATAGAGAGAGAGAGAGAGTGACAGAGAGATAGAGAGACAGAGAGAGAGAAAAGAGAGAGTTGGGTTGCTTTGAAACAACTGCCCCAGTCTTAAATTTATATACATAGTATTGTTAGACAGTTTTGTATGCCCTTAGCTTCAATCAGAATGATGTACTTTATGAGTTTATTGTAAATGAATAAAGATACATATTTGATTCATGTTCCCTTGGTATGTTTCTGTGTAATACCCTTAAACTGGACACTTAATGAGACTTGTGTTAGTTTAGAATGTTCACAGCCAGTGGGTCGGTCTGGGGAGACCTATCCTGACAAGGCTGACACTGTGGTGCCACCAAGTCAGTTTGGGGTGGCCTGTCTCAGCTACTGGGGTGAGACCCTAAGCACATACAATGTAGGATTAATTGAATCTTTGAATTGGACCAGATTTCCAGTATTGCCCTGGACCTTGGAGATTGATGGGCAAAACTGGAAAGTTACACCCGACCCCTAGACTCGATTATGATACTACACTAGGTGTCGGATTGGGCTGTCTTTGATGTACCAATCAGTGAGATCCTTAGCGGGGGTCAAAACCTGGGTATGTTGGGACAGTCCAAGAATTCATCTGAGTGGGTGATCATAGTGACAGGATCAGCCCCTTTGTCGGACAAAGGTAATGATCGGGGATGCACTCTCACTGATGGAAACCAAGACTACCAGCAGCCGATTTCAACCGTTGAGATTTGTTTTGCAAAATATATTTTATATAAGATATAAAAGTATATATGTATGGTTTCTAAATTGTTTGCAAGAAGGTTTTAATTCCCGGGATCCATATAAGTGGAGAGTGCAACATTGTTCCTTGCAGCCGAGGGAGAGGTCCTCTCTTGTCGGGCAGTGTATGATCATTATGGGCTGAGAGGTTAAGTGTAAGACCATTGAGGATAATGCCTGATGGGCTAATCTTGCATCTGCCCACAGTCCCTGGGTGTTACAAGGTGGCTTGGCCCAGGGACCACTTAGTGTAAGTGTTGGGCCCATACAGCTCATTTGATGGGTTTCAGGGGGTACACTGTCTTCAGCAGTGCATTCGGCCAGGCCTTGTAACAAAGGCTGGGCTGAACCCATGTGACTGATGTGTATATCAATGCTTGGGTCCCACGCCATACAAGGAAGCCCAACTGGGCAGCAATTTGGAAGGTTTTTTGAGTACATAACCTTAATGGGCCTTAAGCCCATTTCGAACTGGGCTGATTTAATCAGTCATTTAAAGGGGGCGAATTCTGAAGTGGGTCAGCTAAAAGGATTGGGCTTAGACCCTATCCACTCAGAGAGTCCAAGATCTAAATAAGATTTAGATCTGGAAACCTCCTAATTAGATTAGGAGACAGCTGATCTGATTTGCAGATAAGATAAGGATTATCCCTTATCACTAAGGGACTTCTAACCCAAATATGATTTGGATTAGCAACTCCTAATCTGATTAGGAGCTGATCCCTTTGAGATTATAAAAGGGGAAGGGGGCGGCAGCCTTTTACATCATCAACAGCATTCTTCTCTTAAAGAAAGAGAGATTGAGAGATTTCCTGCATACTGCGAATTCTCTCCTACCGCCACCTTCCTGCCATTGCCATTCCTTCAGTTCGATCTCCAGTTCTTGGGAGCAATCAAGATTGGATCTTGATTTCAATCTTTTGGGAAAAGATTGATTGGAGCTGTACTCACAAGCCGTCCAGTTGATTCTTGCGAAGGGTCAAATTCTTTTGAAGAACATTGCTGATTCCGCTCCATCCTTTACTGCGCCATCTTCAGTGGGAGCAGATTTTGGATCCTTCCTTGGGCGTGAACACCTCCATTGGGAGATAGTATTTCTCCGTATCAGGTATAATCCTCTCCCACTCCTTTTGGTTCAGATCTGGTTCAGTTTATGGTTCAAGATTGATCCTTGAAAATATGATTTTCTAAATAGGGAATACGATTCCCAGTTGAAGGGAGAGATAAAATTTTTGAAATTCGCCCCTTATTCCGCAATCTTTGGGCGTCCATAGGATGGATCTCTCATCCCTTCAAGTATCACACTTATAAAAGGACTGACTTGCTTACATGGCAAGATAAGATAAAGCTGAAATCATAAAAGACTAATCCTAATCTTAGCATAAAAGACTAATCTTAATCATAACTTATTGCTGACATACGAACAGTGGGGACCACCTTAGTGGGGTCCACATTAGTGTTCGTTACACTCCCCCTCAAGTCGGGAATAGATGTTTGTCATTCCCAACTTGCATAGATTTGCCTCTAACTTCTTCTTTGAAACCGCCTTGGTGAAAGGGTTTGCCAACTGCATGTCGGAGGTGATGTATGGAAGGCATACTTCTTGAGATGTAACCCTCTTTCTAATAAAATGTTGATTCACTTCAATATGCTTAATTCTGTCGTGTTGTACCAGATTATGGGCTATACTAATGGCATCCTGATTATCACAGTACAACATCAAGGGTTTCTCATAAACAATACCTAACTCCTCAAATAATGATCTCAACCATAGAATCTCAGCTACACCATTTGCCATGGACATATATTCAGCTTCAGCACTAGAACGAGAAACAACATTTTGTTTCTTACTCCCCCAAGAGACAAGATTACCTCCTACAAAAGCACAATATCCAGAGGTAGATCTTCTACCGTCAACACACCCAGCCCAATCAGCATTTGTGCAAACTTCTATCTTCATGTGATCATTATTCTTGAATAAAATGCCTCTGCTTGGGCACCTCTTCAAATATGCTAGTATCCTCTCAACTGCAAGGAGGTGAGTAGTTGTAGGAGAGTGCATATACTGACTAACCACATTGACTGCATAACTGATGTCGGGTCGAGTGAGACAAAGGTAGAGAGGTTTTCCAACTAACCGTTGGAATATAGCGTTATCTTCAAGCTCTGCACTGATCTTGTGGTTTTGTTCAATAGGTGTGTTAGCAGTCTTAACACCCAACTTTCCTGTTTCTTCCAATAGGTCAAGAACATACTTTCTTTGAGAAACAAAAATCTCATGCTTGGATTTGACTACCTCAATGTCCAAGAAGTATCGTAGTTCTCCCAGATCTTTTACCTCAAACTCTTGATGAAGGAGTTGCTTAAGGGACCCAACCTCACTATTATCATTTCCTGTTACTATAATATCATCCACATATACAACAACCAAGGTTAAGGAAGAATCCACTCTCTTAATAAACAAGGTGTGGTCTGACTGGGCCTGTACATATCCAACCTTTCAAGGGCTCGCCTGAATCTATCAAACCAATCTCTGGGGGACTATTTTAGTCCATACAAGGCTTTGTTCAACCAACAAACCTTCTTTCTTGTCTCTGTACCATAAAATCCAGGAGGCAACTTCATGTAAACTTCTTCTTGCAAATCTTCGTTAAGGAAGGCATTTTTAACATCCATCTGATACAACGGCCAAGAGTTGGTTGTATGAAATAATAGGACTCTGATAGTGGTCATCTTTGCTACTGGTGCAAATGTTTCCAAGTAATCAATTGTTAGACAGTTTATGTATGCCCTTAGCTTCAATCTGATCTGATGTACTTGTTATTTAGTGGAAATAAATAAAGTGCATGTTTGATTCATGTTGTTTGGTTTAATTCTGTGTAAAACCCTAAAACTGGACATTTATAGAGATTCATGTTAGTTTTAAATGTTCACAGCCGTTGGATAAGTCTGGGGAGATTTATCCTGCCAAGGCTGATGCTGGTGTGCCACCAAGTGTTGGGATGGCCTGTCTCAGCCATCAGGGTAGGACCCGAGGCACATGCAGTATGGGATTACATGAATTCTTGAACCGGACCAGATTTCCAGTCTTGCCCTGGACCTTGGAGATAGATGGGCAAAACTGGAAAGTTACACCTGACCCCTAGACTCGATTATGACACTTCACTAGGTGCTGGATCAGGCTGCCTTTGATATGCCAATCAGTGAGATCCTTAGCGGGGATCAAAACCTGGGTATGTTGGGGCAGTTTGAGAATTCATCTGAGTGGGTGGTCATAGTGACAGAATCAGCCACTTTGTCGGACAAAGGGTAATGATCGGGAATGCACTCTCTCTGATGGAAACCAAACTGCCGGCAGTTGATTTCAATCGTTGGAATTTTGTTTTGCAAAATTAATATACTTATATTATATGTACGGTTTCAAATTGTTTGCAAATGGTTTTAATTCCCGGGATCCATGTGAGAGGAGAGTGCGGCACTGTTCCTTGCAGCCGAGGGAGAGGTCCTCTCTTGTCGGGCAATGCTTGATCATTAAGGGCTGAGAGGTTAAGTGTAAGACCATTTAGGATAATACCTGAGGGGCTAATCTTGCACCTACCCACAGTCCCTGGGTTTTTATAAGATGGCTTGGCCCAGGGACCACTTAATGTAAGTGTTGGGCCCATAGGGTCCATATGATGGACTCAAGGAGTTCATTGAGCTTTTCAGTGAATTCGGCTAGGCCTTGTATTAAAGGCTGGGCCGAACCCATGTGGCTGGTGTGTAGATCAATGCTTGGGTCCCACGCCATACAAAGAAGCCCAACTAGGCAGCAGATTGGAAACTAATTAAACACTGAATACTTAATGGGCCAAAAGCCCATTTTGAACTGGGCTGATATGATCACCCAAAGATGGGGCGAATCTGAGATTAATGTTAGTGAAAAGGATGGGGCTTTTAACATTATCCACTCTGGGAGACCAAATTCAAATCAGATTTGAATCTGGTAACCTCCTGATAAGATCAGGAGTAAACTAACTTTATCTGCAGATAGGATTAAGATGATCCTCTATCCAGATACTGATTTGGATTGGGATAACTCCTGATTAGGAGGTTTCTTAATCAAGAAGAAAAGAGGAGAAACCCTAAGAAAATACATCAGATTTCGAACCACCCTTTTTTGGATAGACAAGGGATACCTTCTGCGATTTTTGAGATCAGAGCTCATACTCTCCAGAAAAGGAGAAAAAGCAGTTCAGCTTTTTCGGTTTTGGTTCTCTCCTCCTGTCGCCACCATCTGCCATTGCAAGATTGGATCTTTGCAGAAAAGAAAGTCAAGAAATATGTTCTTGACATCAGTCTTGCAAAAAAGACTGAAAAGGTTACAGTGTTTAGTTCTTCCAGAGGATTCTTGTAAAGGATCCAGTGTGTAGGACGCACCCTGCTGGTTCTGTTCCATCCACAGCTGTGTCATCTTCAGCAGGAATAGATCTTGGAGCATTCTTTGGGCGTGAATACCAACTTTGGGAGATACTGCTTCTCCGGATCAGGTATATTCCTCCCATTTTCCTTTTGGTACAGATCTGGTTTGGTTATGGTTCAAGTAGGATCCTTGAATAATATATTCTAAATTTAGGGAATATGATTCCTAGTTGGGAGAAGGTAGGAAATTTTTTAAATTCGCCCACCCATTCCGCAACCTTTATGGCGTCCATTGGATGGATCCTACCATTCTTTCAGTGGTATCAGAGCCATAGGTTCGAATCTTGAACCAAAAGAAAATCAAATCTGACCCTGCGCAGATGGATAGAAGGTGTTCTTTCAAGATTTGCGTAGATTGTTTTCTTTATTTCAAGAAATTGTTTCTTGTTAAGGGCGATTGATCTGAAATTAATTTTTATTAAATCCAAAATTTATTTAGAATTGTTCTTTATTTATTTTGATTTAATGGACTGTTCAAACCTGGAGATCGCAGTGCAGATTTGGCGCAGATGGTCTGCGCACCCTTTTTCTTTTCTATTTATTTATTTCATTTAATTCGGTCTGTAAATAATTTTTTTATTTTAAACTGAATGTATAGGATTTGATCAAGAATGTAATTAATAGAAATAGGATTTCTGTTTTTTTTTATTTTTCTTGATTAAAGAAGAAGGAAGAAGAAGGCGGCGCTGGAGATTTGCAGTTGGAGAAATCGCTTTCTGCGATTTGCAGTTTGTGAAACTGCAACCCTTGTGATTAACCTCTGTTTTGCAGGTGGTGCGAATAGTCCATGGATTGATTTGCGATTGTTTGAAATCAAAATTATTAATTTCAGATCTGTCGTGAATTAATTCTTGAATTGAAAATCAGTTTTGGATCCTCTCGGACTAGATTGGACCAAAACTGTTTGGACCGAATCTGGGGTTCGATAGGGACTGTTTTTCAGTCCATATTTCTCACATTTATTGTTCCAAATCTGATGTTCAATAACAGGGATTAGATCGGCCCACCTGTAAAGCCCAGTTTTAAAGGGTTAAAACTACAAAAGGCCCATTGTTGTGAGATGAGCTGTATGGGCCGAACTGCTATCTGCGATTCAGCCCATACACCTAGTAGACATTAATTGTTAATGACTTAGATTTTAAATGGGCTGTTCAATGGGGTTTATAGCAGTTAATTGATTGGATCAATTCCTCCTTTACATGTGATGTTTGGATGTTTGATGTGCTGCGACCATGGGCCATAAGTGCTTGGCCCATGAAGACTCGTTACTGGCTCTTGCGCACACCATGGCTGAATGCACATCATTGCCATGGTGTCCCTAAAGGTCATTGGATGACCCCTCCTTGCTTGGTGGGCCCCACAACCCTGAAAAGGGATGCGTACGGAACCCCTAACCGATTAAGGCCCACCAGAAATCTGACTTTATGAAAGTCAGTGGGAGCCACTCTGGTTTGACCTAAATTAAAAATAGGGCGTAATTTTGTTCCCTCCGGCAAATATGAATGCATGTGATAGGGAGATCCATTTGATGGACTCTCTAAAGGCCTTCCGTCATTAGCACAATGATAGGTCCTTCAGCAATGAGGAAACGCACCATAAAATTGGGCTATCCATTTGCTGTTGGATCTGTTAGAGTGTTTCATAAGATGATAGGGGCGTCATAGACCGATGTGGGAGAGGCTTCACCAGAAAATGGGAACTCTCTCACGGTACCTTGGTGTAACCTGAATATGATGGGTGTGCACTCACTGGACAGAAAGGTTTACCTGAAAACGGCTCTGAACCTTGTCTGACAAAGGCCAAAGGGAAACTCATTTGATGAATGGATATGATCCGTCACAGAAAGGTGGTGGGGTTATGCAGCTGAAACAGTTGGCTTCACGCACCCCATGTGATTTCCCACATTTCCAGAGACATTTCGTCGTCTCCGTCGCTGAGAAAGGAGGGAAATCTCAGAGATGAACAAATGGGAATGGAACATAGATTAAAAGCCATATCTATGTAGGTAACATGAATCAAACTAAGGTTGTGGACTAATGATTTTGCTGTTTTACCAGAAAATGGCAAACGGTCAATTTGCAAAGCTTCTAGACGATAACAAGCTTAAGGGCCCAAACTATGCCGACTGGTGCAGAAATCTTATGCTGGTCCTAACTTCCGAAAAGTTAGACAAGGTGGTGAAAAATCCTGCCCCGGAACGTCCGGGTGATAGGGCTTCTGAGGCCCGTAGGAGGGACTACCAAGATTGGGAGGATAAGAACTCCCTAGCCCGCTGCTTTGTCATTGCCTCATTAGATAACTCAATACAGAGGCAGTTCAATCAGATCGAACTAGCCAAGGACATATTGGACAGTCTAAGGACATTGTATGAAGAGCAGAACCGTTCTACTCGACAGAAGGTCCTGAAATTGTTCATGACCGCGCGGATGACCAAAGGGCAGAAAGTTCATGACCATTGTCTTCGGATGATGGGATACATTAACGAACCTGAAGCTCTTGGATCCGGGCTAGATCTTGGCACGCAAGTGGATGCCATCCTAAATTCTTTGCCCTCTTCCTTCAATGTGTTCACTATGAACTACAATATGAATAAGCTGAATGTCAGCGTCCAGGAACTCAGCAATATGTTGCAGAGGGCCGAGGATTTACTCAAGAAAGATGAGCCTGTGGTTATGCTTGCTGAAGCTAACAAATCGGGCAAGAGAAAGAGAAAGGCAAAGAAGCCCCAGAAGAAGACTACCAAAGCTAAGAAGCAGAAGAAGAACAAGGCATCTGATGTCTGTCACTTCTGCAAGCAGACCGGCCACTGGAAGAGGAATTGCCCTGCCTACCTGGAATCTAAGAAAGGTAACATCGAAACTTGTGTCATAGAAACTAATATGTTAGTTACTTCTGTGTCCTGGTGTGTTGACTCCGGGGCTTCAACTCATGCGTGTAACTCACTGCAGGGGTTCAAAGTTAGCAGAAGGTTGAGTGAAGGTGAAGTGACACTGTTCTTGGGAACGACTGCAAGTGTTGTAGCTACGGCAATAGGAACCGTACAATTAGTTTTTAAAGAAGGAATACTTGTACTTAAAGATTGTCTTTACGTACAGAACTTGAGAAGAAATTTAATTTCTATTTCAAAATTGTGTGCTGATGGATATACTGTTTATTTTAGTAATATGATTACTGTTAAACGGAATAATAAATTCATCGCATGCGGGGAACTAGAGAGCGGTCTCTATGTTCTACATCCTTCTCTGGAAACTAACTTAACTGAAACTACGTCGGTTGAAAATCCCAAGAAAAGGAATCGTGATACAGTAAGTCCCACGTGCCTCTGGCATTACCGACTTGGCCATATCGGTATTGACCGAATCACAAGGCTGGTAAAGGATGGTCCTTTGGATTTTCTAACCGTAGAAAATCTTCCCACTTGTGAACCTTGCCTTCAAGGTAAAATGTCTAAGCGGCCATTTGACGGTAAGCCTGAAAGATCTGAAGGCACACTTGACCTAATACATACGGATGTATGTGGTCCCCTGAGTGTTAGGACACGGAATCAACACGTGTACTTCATCACCTTTACAGATGATTTTTCACGATATGGTTACGTGTACCTAATGAGACATAAGTCTAAATCATTTGAAAAGTTCAAAGAGTTCAGACAGGAAGTCGAGAAACAGTTAGGGAGAGAAATTAAGGCCCTTCGATCAGATCGAGGTGGCGAGTATCTCTCTGACGAATTCAATGACTACTTAAAGGCCAATGGGATAGTGTCACAACTAGCTCCTCCTGCTACACCTCAACTCAACGGTGTTTCAGAGAGGAGGAATAGGACCTTGTTGGACATGGTCCGGTCGCTTCTCGTACACCTACAATTACCCACATCCTTTTGGGGATACGCATTAGAGACTACTATCTACATGCTGAATCGGGTTCCAACCAAATCAGTTCCGAAAAACTCCATATGAACTTTGGACCGGAAGGAAGCCAAGTGTGAGACACTTAAAGATTTGGGGTTGTCCTGCACACGTTAAAAGAACAAGTGCGGACAAGTTGGAATCTAAAACCAGCCGTTGCCTGTTTATAGGCTACCCAAAGGATTCGGTGGGTTATCTATTCTATGACCCAAGTGAGCAGAAAGTGTTCTGCAGTCGAAACGCCCGATTCTTAGAATCCGATTACATCCTGAACACTCATCGTCAGGAAATAGTTCTTGATGAGGAGAGCTCAGGAGCAGTGGGAGATGTCCCACAAAATCCAGGTAATGACCAACCTAGAAGAACCACCCGGGTATCCAGACCACCAGTCCGATATGGCTATGACCAGGACAGTTACCTGGTGGAAAACTTGACTAGTGAAGAGGATCCCGTGACTTACGCGGAAGCTATGTTAGACATAGACTCCCAGAAGTGCGTGGAGGCCATGAGAGCTGAGATGGACTCAATGGAGACCAATGGAGTCTGGACTCTAGTGGATCCGCCCTCTGGGGTAAAAGCAATTGGTTGCAAATGGATCTACAAGAGGAAGAAGGGCCCCGATGGCAGGATTGAGACCTTTAAAGCTCGTTTGGTGGCGAAAGGGTATACTTAGAAAGAAGGCATCGACTATGAGGAAACCTTTTCGCCCGTGGCCATGCTTAAATCCATTAGGATCCTGCTAGCTGTAGTAGCGTACCATGACCACGAGATTTGGCAAATGGATATCAAAACAGCGTTCCTGAATGGAGATCTTAGTGAAAATATCTACATGCAGCAGCCGCAAGGCTTCATTGTTGCTGGTCAGAAACACATGGTATGTAAACTTAATAGATCCATATATGGACTTAAGCAGGCTTCTAGGAGTTGGAACATCCGTTTTGATTCTGCAGTCAAAATGTTTGACTTTGAGCAGAACCCGGATGAACCCTGTGTTTACAGGAAATCCAGTGGGGATAAGATCACCTTTTTGGTCTTGTACGTGGACGATATCCTACTCATTGGGAATGATGTAGGAATGTTGACTTCGGTCAAGGTATGGCTATCACAGCAGTTCTCCATGAAAGATCTTGGAGAAGCTTCATACATACTGGGTCTTCGACTCTATAGAGATAGATCGAAGCGGATAATTGGATTATCCCAGGCTGCTTATATTGACAAAATTGTCAAAAGATACAGCATGGAAAACTCCAAGAAAGGAAACGTTCCTTTCAGGCACGGAGTCACACTCTCCAAGAAGATGTCTCCCAAGACTTCTGAGGAGATTGAGAGCATGAGAGACGTTCCCTATGCCTCAGTCGTAGGGAGCATCATGTATGCCATGTTGTGCACTCGCCCGGACATAGCTCAGGCGGTGAGTGTCGTAAGCAGATTCCAGGCAAACCCAGGGCAGGAGCATTGGACTGCTGTGAAGAACATACTCAAATACCTTCGAAGGACAAAAGAGTTTTGTCTAGTATTCGATGGTAGTTCACTGCAAGTTCTAGGGTATACTGATGCCGATTTCCAGTCGGATCCGGATGATAGAAAGTCTACATCTGGGTATGTTTTCACAATAGGATCGTGTGCTATTTGCTGGAAAAGCAGCAAACAGGGGTCCACTGCAGACTCCACAACCGAGGCCGAGTACATTGCCGCAAGTAAAGCTGCCAAGGAAGCCATATGGATGAAGAAGTTCATACACGAATTGGGAGCGATTCCATCCAGCACATCACCCATCCCGTTGTTGTGTGACAACAATGGAGCGATCGCCCAGGTTAAAGAGCCTCGGGCTCACTCGAAGTCAAAGCACATCGAGAGAAAGTACCATGTACTGCGGGAGATCGTTGGTAGAGGGGACGTCCTAATTCAGAAAGTAGCATTAGCGGACAATGTGGCAAACCCATTGACTAAGCCACTGACACAGAAGGTGTTTGAGAAACACGTGGAAAGTATGGGACTCCGGCTTGTACCAGATTGGACCTAAGTGCAAGTGGGAGCTGTTAGACAGTTTATGTATGCCCTTAGCTTCAATCTGATTTGATGTACATGTTATTTAGTGGAAATAAATATAGTGCATGTTTGATTCATGTTGTTTGGTTTAATTCTGTGTAAAACCCTAAAACTGGACATTTATAGAGATTCATATTAGTTTTAAATGTTCACAGCCGTTGGATAAGTCTGGGGAGATTTATCCTGCCAAGGCTGATGCTGGTGTGCCACCAAGTGTTGGGATGGCCTGTCTCAGCCATCAGGGTAGGACCCGAGGCACATGCAGTATGGGATTACATGAATCCTTGAACCGGACCAGATTTCCAGTCTTGCCCTGGACCTTGGAGATAGATGGGCAAAACTGGAAAGTTACACCTGACCCCTAGACTCGATTATGACACTTCACTAGGTGCTGGATCAGGCTGCCTTTGATATGCCAATCAGTGAGATCCTTAGCGGGGATCAAAACCTGGGTATGTTGGGGCAGTTTGAGAATTCATCTGAGTGGGTGGTCATAGTGACAGAATCAGCCACTTTGTCGGACAAAGGGTAATGATCGGGAATGTACTCTCTCTGATGGAAACCAAACTGCCGGCAGTTGATTTCAATCGTTGGAATTTTGTTTTGCAAAATTAATATACTTATATTATATGTACGGTTTCAAATTGTTTGCAAATGGTTTTAATTCCCGGGATCCATGTGAGAGGAGAGTGCGGCACTGTTCCTTGCAGCCGAGGGAGAGGTCCTCTCTTGTCGGGCAGTGCTTGATCATTAAGGGCTGAGAGGTTAAGTGTAAGACCATTTAGGATAATACCTGAGGGGCTAATCTTGCACCTGCCCACAGTCCCTGGGTTTTTATAAGATGGCTTGGCCCAGGGACCACTTAATGTAAGTGTTGGGCTCATAGGGTCCATATGATGGACTCAAGGAGTTCATTGAGCTTTTCAGTGAATTCGGCTGGGCCTTGTATTAAAGGCTGGGCCGAACCCATGTGGCTGGTGTGTAGATCAATGCTTGGGTCCCACACCATACAAAGAAGCCCAACTGGGCAGCAGATTGGAAACTAATTAAACATTGAATACTTAATGGGCCAAAAGCCCATTTCGAACTGGGCTGATATGATCACCCAAAGATGGGGCAAATCTGAGATTAATGTTAGTGAAAAGGATGGGGCTTTTAACCTTATCCACTCTGGGAGACCAAATTCAAATCAGATTTGAATCTGGTAACCTCCTGATAAGATCAGGAGTAAACTAACTTTATCTGCAGATAGGATTAAGATGATCCTCTATCCAGATACTGATTTGGATTGGGATAACTCCTGATTAGGAGGTTTCTTAATCAAGAAGAAAAGAGGAGAAACCCTAAGAAAATACATCAGATTTCGAACCACCCTTTTTTGGATAGACAAGGGATACCTTCTGCGATTTTTGAGATCAGATCTCATACTCTCCAGAAAAGGAGAAAAAGCAGTTCAGCTTTTTCGGTTTTGGTTCTCTCCTCCTGTCGCCGCCATCTGCCATTGCAAGATTGGATCTTTGCAAAAAAGAAAGTCAAGAAATATGTTCTTGACATCAGTCTTGCAAGAAAGACTGAAAAGGTTACAGTGTTTAGTTCTTCCAGAGGATTCTTATGAAGGATCCAGTGTGTATGACGCACCCTGCTGGTTCTGTTCCATCCACAGCTATGTCATCTTCAGCAGGAACAGATCTTGGAGCATTCTTTGGGCGTGAATACCAACTTTGGGAGATACTGCTTCTCCGGATCAGGTATATTCCTCCCATTTTCCTTTTGGTACAGATCTGGTTTGATTATGGTTCAAGTAGGATCCTTGAATAATATATTCTAAATTTAGGGAATATGATTCCTAGTTGGGAGAAGGTAGGAAATTTTTTAAATTCGCCCACCCATTCCGCAACCTTTATGGCGTCCATTGGATGGATCCTACCATTCTTTCATCAATACCATATGTCTGATTAAATCCCTTTGCAACTAACCGGGCCTTATACCTTTCAACGGAACCATCGACATTATGTTTCACAGTGAACACCCATCTACATCCAACTGGTTTCTTCCCTTTAGGCTAATCAACTATCTCCCAGGTATTGTTTCTGATGAGGGCATCCATTTCTACTTTTATTGCATCTTTCCACTCAGGAACTGACAAGGCTTCTTGTACTGTTCTGGGAATGGGAATTTCAGCAATGGATGCAAGAAAAGACTTGTAGAAGGGAGACAAATGTTCATAGGACAAGAACTAGGAAATGCAATGAGTTGTGGATGTGGTGCAACGCCATTTGCCTTTACAGACTGCTATGGGAAGGTCAAGGTCATTCAATGAAAGTGAAGGCTCCATGGTGGAAGATCTCTCATCTGTAATATCTAGTGAAGAGATTGTGGTACCTAGATTTGGATATGTAGAAGGAACTAGGGCTGGTCTAGATTGCTGATGACCAAAATCATCCTGCCTCCATCGTTTATGATAGACTCTCACATCCCTGCACCTCTGACAACCCTCCCCATTACACCCTTCTTCACTTAATGGGACAGGTAAAGGAACTTCTAACGAGTTAATCCCAACCTCACTACTCTCCCCCTGAGGAGAAACCCTTAGATAATAGGGTATATATTCAAAGAAAAGTGACATCCATTGAGACAAATCTTTTCTCAGAAATAGGTTCATAGCAACAATATCCCTTTTGAGTTTGTGCATAACCAGGGAAAATACATTTTGAGGCCTTAGAATCAAACTTGGAACGATGAGGGCCAAGAATCTGAACAAAGCATGTACAACCAAAGGTTTTAAGAGGAACGGTAAATAACTCTGTATCTGGATATAAGAGGGTAAATGGAGGTTTCATGTCAAGAACCCGTGAATGAATCCTATTGATGAGATATACTGCTGTAAGAATAACATCCCCCAAAAAACGTATAGGCACATTGGAGGTAAACATAATGCTTCTGACCACCTCCAATATGTGTACATTCTTTCTTTTAGCAACCTCATTCTACTGTGGTGTATGAGGACAGGTACTCTAATGGATAATCCGATGTTCAAGCAAATAGGAGGCTAATCGGTTTGCAAAATATTCTTTCGCATTATCAGATCTAAAAATTTTGATTTTGACCCCAAATTGGGTTAAAATCATTTGATGAAAGATCCAGGTCAATGTTGGAACCCCATCTCGAGAATGCATGAAATAAACCCATGAAAAACGAGTATAATCATCAACAAACAGTAGGAAATATCTGTACCCCCCCCCCCATGGCAGTGGTATCGTAAGGTCCCCAAACATTAGTATGCACAATTTCAAAGGGAATATTACTTCTATTATTACTTAATGAATAGGTTGTCCTGCAGTATTTTGTAAGTTCACAACTCTCACATTTCAAAATAGACATTTAGATAGATTCAAATAAATTGGTAAACAAACTCTTCAAAGCCTGAAAAGACAAATGACCCATCCTATTATGCCAAAGCATAGCCTGATCAACAGACTAAGAAACACAAGACCTCTTAGTCTCATTGTCTTCCCAATGAGAACTCCCTCCAAGCAGATAGACTCCATTTGCCTCACGGCCAGTCACAATCACCTTCCTTGTCTCTAGATCCTGAAAAACACATCGATCCGGGAAAAAAGTTACTAAACAATTTTGATTTTTTAGAAGAGAAAAATTCTATATAGTCGTACCTCACAAATTAAGCTATCTTTGCTGCTGACCTCAAGAAGGAATAAGACCTTACCCGGAAATTTCTTAAAAAACTGATCTTGATTAAAAAATCTTCCTAAAATTCTGATCGCCAACTTCAGTTTTGCTCAAAGCTGGTCTTGATTCTGATCAACCCTAGAAACTTCTGAAAACATAACTGATCTTTGAGAAAATCTTCTTCGAAAACTTCAATCTTGATGAGAGAACCAAAAAATCTGATCGACACCTCCAATCTTGATCAAAGACCTAACCTTGATCACTTAATTCTTCTTTGACTCTTCCTGATTACAAGGAACATGTTGCTGAAGACTTATCGTAATCTCCAAGAATCAGTCAAATAAAAAAAAAAATCTTTCAGCCCTAAATAATTCTCATGTGGTCGGCTGAATTAATTCCACATGAGAAACTAGATCAAATGCTCTGATACCAAGTAGTCGTTCAAGATTGAATAGACACTTAAAAGAGAAGAAGAAAAAGAATAAGAAAAGAAGTGGGAGAAGAGAGAGAGAGATTTTGAGAAAGAGAGAGTTGGGTTGTTTTGAAACAGCTGCCCCACTCTTAAATTTATATACATAGTATCACACTTATAAAAGGACTGAATTGCTTACATGGCAAGATAAGATAAAGCTGAAATCATAAAAGACTAATCCTAATCTTATCATAAAAGACTAATCCTAATCATAACTTATTGCTAACATACGAATAGTGGGGACCACCTTAGTGGGGTCCACATTAGTGTTTGCTACAAAATATAACGTTGATCCAGGCAGTCGAACTGTTCAATTCAGAAACTGGTTATGTTTCCTGTTCCATTTAAAGCCGAGACTGTTGTTTTATAAAAAAAAATGTTGATTTAGGCAGTGTTCGGAACCGCTTAAATATCGTGGACGGTCCCGTCCATGGGATTTGGTCACGTTCGGCTAGGTGTGGACGAGACCGATCCTGTCCACACCCCAATTTCTCATCCACGGTAAAATCTCGTGGTTGGGGACCGTCCACACTTGATTTTTGATCCCCTACTTCACTTTCCCTGACAGGCTACCCTATTGTCTGTTTCACATTTTAATATTTTTGTCAATAAAATATTAACTATTTTACTTAATTTTTTATTTTTTTAAATTTTAATGTTTTATCAATAAAATTATATTTTAGATATTAAAAATATATTTTTAAAATTTTAATTATTTTACTATTGTTTTTATAAAAAATAATATTTATTGGTTAATATTAATTCATTGATGCATTTTTCAATATATTTATCATATAAAATCCAAAAATTAGATATTTATGATTAACTATGTAGATCAAGGTTTTCGAACCACCATTGACCCGGACGGTCGTACCGTTTAGCCCGGGAACCGTCCAGGCAAGCGGTTCCATTTTACCCCAAACCCGGTTTTTGGCTAAGAACCGTTGAAAAAGTCAACAAGTCGTTGACTTGAGCGGTCAAACCATCAACCTGTTCAATGGTTTTTTACCGTTTTTTATTTTTAATTATTTTATTTATTTATTTTTTAATTTGTTTGTCAGAATGGGCCATCCATTCGAATCGAACGATTGGACCATCGACCTGGAAAACGGTGGCCAAAACAGTTCCGTTTTTTTAAAATGTTGGTGTAGATCATTCATAAAATGTACATGAGATACATGGAATAAAAAAAAAAGTATGGTATGGACTAGTCCACACTACACTACAGAATGCTATTGTGGGTGTGGACTGGTCCAGTCCACACAGTTTGTCCACAGTTCAGAACAACTGTGGACTATAGTGTGGTGTGGATTGGTCCCTACCACAGGGTGTAGTGTGGACCAGTCCACACCCACAAAGTTCTCATCCACTACAAAACACCCCCTTAATCATAAAACCACTGACCCAGGCGATTGAATCGTCGAACTATTCAACCCAGGTAGCGATTTGGGTGTTGATGTCAAGAAATCGTAACAACCTCGTTCATTTCTTTTCTAGTTTGTACAACCGCTGAGCTCCCTAATTTCTCTCCACTTCTATGACTTTTTCTCTTAACAAGAACTAAAAAAACTCAGGTGAGTGAAAAAGAAAGGGGTGTGGGTTTCTAAGCATTCAAGGTTTTACCTAGAGTAAGATGGGAAAGGCGGTGAGGATTTCGATCTTATTCTCCTCCCCTATTACATGTTTTTCTTTTTTTGTTATATGAAGAACACAGAGATAGAGGGGGTAAACTACAAAGGGGTTTCACTTTACCTCTAGTCAAAATTTAACATATGAAAAAAAAAAAAGGATTTACAGATTAATTTGCAGGTTAATGATGAAAGGATTTTTTGTCTCCACAAAGGGGTTCCAAACTTCCAATTACCTGAAGACAAAGGGATTTTATCTTTCACAAAATCCATCAGAACGACAAAGGGATTTCACTTTGATTAATTTGTAGGTTGTTCATCTTATGAGATTTCTTGATTTAAGAGAATAAATCCAAGGGTTTTTTTGTTCTTTTGTCGGACTTTGTAGTTCTAATTCTGATGGATTTTTTTTTTTACATAATTCTTCTCAGACTTCATTCCAAGCCCTATAGAATGAAATCATTAATCGAATGAAGCTCAGAATAGCTGATTTTTTGCATGCCCTACCGTCCTACATTCCCTTTACCTGTTTGAAGAACACTTCTCTATACCCTGCATTTCAATACTCTTTGTCTTTCATGCATTCTATCTATCGGTTTACCTTATTCTTTCACGATTTCTAATTTTCAGTTTCTTTGCAATTATTTTTTCTGAATTTTCGTATTTGCTGTATTTATGAACCCGTTCAACCTGGACAGTTGATCTGCTGACCCGGAACCCAAAACAAAAAACAGCTTCATTTCCGGGTTGGTTTTTAAAACATTGGTACAAACACATCTATACAACACCAAGAAACCAAACACAGCCTTAGTCTAAGTCCTCTTTGAAAACATCAAGGCTATCTGAGAGAATTTCTGTTGCTCTTTGCACTTCATCTTCACCTTCAATACAAGTCTTTTTTATGATCATTACCAGCTATAACTATATAAGCAGCCACAAGAAGAGAATAAGACTATGACTTTTACAAAAGGTGACTTGTATTCAAACTGTTAAGAAAAAAAAAAGAATAAGAAAACAAGTTGATTACACAAGCTTAGCAATTTTGTATATTGGAGGGTTAGATTTGATAGAAATCCCCCTCAAGCACCAAAAAGATTACATGAGCCTGCATTACTCAAATAAAGAAAACAGAAAATAGAAAACAAATGCAAGTGATGCAACTTAAAGTTTTCGTTAAGATTGACTTTTCTCTTTTCTTGCTAAGGACTCCCCTTTATATTCACTGCCGGCAGTAACAACATAACCGGCTCCCACCTGAGTCAAAACACGGCAAGAAATGAAATACTGAAAAAGAACTTCAGAAGGAACATGTGTTAGTTTTTTGGTTTGTTTACAGAGAGAGAGAGAGAGAGAGAGAGAACCTGGCAATCCTTTAAGACCACACGCTCTTGGAGCTGCACATTACTACAAACAACAGAACCTTGGATTGAACACCCATCTGCAATTGCAACATGATTCATAATAACCGAATTCACAACCTGTAGATATAACAAAGGAAAAAGATTAATTTCACCATGTCAGATTGGAATAGGTTTACAAAATACAAATATCAGTTTCTAAGATTTCTTGTAAGATAAGATGAAGCCCAAGAGTTGTAGCTAGCTATAACCAAATTTAAATAAAACATTAAAAATCTTCAGGACATCAGACTATCTACCTTTCATTCTCAGTGACTTCAGCTTACCTTTACATTGGAACCAATCCTGCAGTGACGACCAATGACAGATCGCTTGACACTACACTTGTCACCAAGTTGTGAACCTTCTCCAAGCATACATTGTGGTCCCACCTAGAACAATCAAAACTACCTGGTAAGTGTATAAGGGTGTAATCTCATATCCTGGAAAAATCAAAATTCTTGGTATTTTGGGTGAACAAACATCAAACAGAACACTTGGGTGAGGAAACAAGATATCTGACTCCAAAAGGCATATTTCCACAACAGAACGTCAAAGGAAATCTAGTAGTAGTAACATTCATGTTGTGGTTCCCATAATTTGACATGGTTCTAAAATTCCAAAGTTCTTGAAAGAAATCCTAATGAAAATAATAATTTATTGAAACTATATTGGCCGGCCAGCAACAACTATAGCTGCATTAGCAGCTATCAGCAGCGCAAAAAAGTAAGCGTGACTGAGAAAAGAATCCAACTCACAGTAGTTTTTGATCCAAGCTCTGCAGATGGGTGGATGATGTTGTTATGGGCAGAGAAGGAGTAGCCTGAGAGGTGACTTGCCTCTCCAATGACCTGACACATGTTATAAATGAGACAATCAGTTTTAACAACCCAAAAATAAAACAAGAACAAATGACAAAAAGTTACAGGCTTACAGTATATAAAGGCTCTTACATCTCGATTTATGTCACTGAAGGCTTGGATAGAGTTCAAACGTGCACAATATTTGCCCTTGCTGGCAATATAAACACAGCATTTATGTGTCCTTTTTGGAGGAGAAGAACCATTAGGACAAAAAGCATAGAGCTCATGAAAGCTAGGGACTGTAGGGATCATGCCAGGAGGCAGTTGCTGAGAGGATAATGCCTGGTTATCCTGGGAAGCTACCTTCCCATTCCAATTTTCTTCTGCTTGTGACATACCATTGGATGACAGTTCTGACCTCTATAGTTTAAGAAGAGTAACAAAATTAAATAAGCTAAGAAATGGAACAAGAGCCAAATAATAACACATGGATATATTTCATACGACTAACCAACTGAGTTCGAACAAGATATGGCAACACATCCTGCTTGATGCTGTTAAACGTATCCTTCTGATCCAAAACCTCTTGCAAAACAGATCTGATATAGTTAGAGAAAAAAATGTCAGAATGGAGAGACTAAGGCAGAGGAAGATCATCAGAAAATAAGAGAGAAACCTCAAACCTCTTAAATGCATATAAATGTGCATCCATTAGATCAGCTCGGATTTCCATCTACATAATCAGTATCAAAATATAAACCATCAAAACAACAAGACTAGTTTCAAATTTTTTACATCCCTAATTTGGGGTTTGAGCATGTTATCTTGCACATTAATCATTAGGAAATTCTTTCGTCTTTTTACTAATAAAAAGTATCAAACATTAATAAATTCTTGGATCTGGTTACTAATAAAAAATAACAAAGTTAGGGTTTGGGCATGGTGGAAAAGAAAATTAATTTTAAGCAGCAAGACCACATCCAAGGAGACTTGGGATCGAATCCTGCCTGTACCTGGGTTGGGGGATGGGCTACCCCCCCCCCCCCCCCGGTTGTGTAGCCCCTTCAGATGATATCAAAAAAAAAGACCACATCTAAGGAGGACAGATGACATAAGTTTCACCTTATAACTGAACTCTCGAATTCCCATCAAAATCTATACCTGACCTACAGCACGAAGAATGCTTTTTTGGAATCTAATATCTTTCTCCACCTCAGCACCTAACAAGAAATATAGAAACTTAAATAAGCAAGCATATATGGTGAGATGGCATACAAAAGAACTTTAGACAGATCAAACCTGTTGCTATATATAGTAAGAATTGCGTTGTTGGGTCCAACCCAATGATGTTGTACCGTCCTGGTTTCTTGGCTTTGTCCTTTCCACCAGAGGCTCCCGTCTCTGATGGTCCACTAACAGGGACAGCACACAGCAGTGCTGTTACTACAGCATCATGTCTTCTATGAGCAGCAGCTACAGCCCCAGGAGGCACATCACAAACAAGATCACCACTCACAACCTACAAAGAATATGGAATTTGCAACTGTAAAGCAACAAATACATCTGAAATAAATCATACAGAAAATATGGACTCTTACCAAGATGTCACTTGCAGTGAGATGGTGAGCAACAGCCCGAAGTGCCCCTGCAGTTCCAACATCCTCAGGGACTCGAGCTACCTAAGAATAGAAAGGCAACAACATTTTCATTTGTTTACTGGAAAAGCAAGACAATATGTTGAATAATGCATCAAAATTAGATTGATCACTGTGATCTAGGACAGAAACATCACACAAGAGCCAAACACTAGTAGCAAAATAATAATGAAGCACTTAAAACTCCTTGTATCATCATATTGCAAATGGAGTTCTTTTATTTTAATGCAAAGTATGAGAAGATTTGGCAGGTCATTCTGTTCTTTTTAATGGTACAATCAGAAATTTTCATTAAAAGATAAAAAGAGTACATTTTTTTGTGAAGAGGTTTCATCAAAATTAGTTACACTTCAGGAAATTACAAAACAACAGATCTTTTAAGGAACTCTATAAATGATTCCAAAGGGGCCACTGCCTGGTGTAATGGTAAAATGTCAGGTTGACAAGCATGAAAATGTGGATTTAAATCTGAGAGCAGCCACTATGTGCAAAATGCCGAAGGTTGGGCCTATATCCAGTCCATACCTCCCAAGACCCCAGATCTGCCAAAAAACCATATGCTGTGAACCTCTCTCTGGCCCTATTTTTGTGAGGAGTCTTCATCAAAATGACTTACACCACTTCAAGAAGCTACAAAACAACAAATTCTTCAGCCATCAACTATCATACTAGTCAGTCAAAACAAGGCATATCTCAACAATCTCCATCTTGGCTTGTTTTGCAGCCACCTTTAAGATCTGCAATGTGTTAACCTATTTATCTGTGCTACTACCACAAACAAATCAATTGGCATCGTAAAGCACCAAAATGAGTAACACATAACCCGAAACACCCAATCTTGACTCCACTTGATGTGAACAATACAACCAACGCACATGTATGGCTATCCCTGAGTCAACTATTTTAATTAACTTCGGAGAGGAACCTAAGTCCTTCCTCACCACCAGCAGAAATTATTATCTCACCATCATCTGTAACCTAAAATCTTGTATTTCTTGTTCTACCCTGACTGCAAAAAAACCTTATGTATGGTTTAAAAACTCTATGCACACCATTTCTAAAAATTCATCAAGGTCTTGGAAACCATTTTACTCCCAATCAAATGATACAAACCTTCAAGTTTTTAACCCTTCATCAAAATCACATAGGCAGGTATGGATTTCATGACTCTACCCATAGCTAAAAACTACAATGCTCTAACCAACTAAGAAATATTAGACTATATGTATCCTTGATAACACACACACAAACAAAATAACTGGAATTCGCCCTTGGATGCAATTGCAACACTGTTAGGTTTATCACCTTTCCTTTTCTTGTCAAGACATAAAGGACAATCCCTATTTATGTGGCCAAATTCCTTACATTCATAGTTACCTTACTCCTACCTCTAAGCCTAGAGCTTCACTTGCCCCTCTTAGACCCCTTGTCAGATGACCTTCCTTTCCAATTCATTCCTTGCACAAGTAATGCAATATCTTGCCCATTCTCATAATTGGGCTTCCTCATGATCTCACTAAAAAGGAGAGATGTTCTGACTTCTTTCTATTTCTTTAAATCCTTCCTATATAATAGTGTTGTCACCAAATCAACATGGCAACACCCTGTCATTAGATCTATATTATTCTAACAACTCCTTGACATCAAATCAAAAACTAAACAATTCCCTTGATCAATCCTAGCTAAAATAGCACTTATTGGGATACCATTGGCTTCAAACGATATCCCTGTATCAATCCACAATGAAAACAACAAAAACAATAAAGAAGTATAAGAGAAGACAGAGATTTGCATGTCTCAGCCTTTTACATATATCCACAAAAGAGATAAATTTGCTTTTCATTATGAAAACAATAAAAATCAATACAAGATTCCTTGTGGTTTTCAATCCAAACCAACCATGAACACCAGTATACCTGCTCTCTTGTTCCTTTTTCAAACAAGAAATTCATTTTGGCAAAGAACCACTCTCTCCGAAAGGACATACTGAGAATTACATAAAGACTCTAGACTGGGAATGGCATAAATACATCTGCCACCATATTCAATGAACAAAACCAAAAAAAAAAAAAACATAATAACTAAAAACTAAACCAATAATTCAACAAAAACAAATGCAGAGAAGCTAGATAAAATCAACCATCAAGTTTATGAGATATACCACAATGACTCTAGTGAATATGCTAAAGAGATGGACAAAGAAACTAGAAGATGCCCATCAACCTATGATTCTATGAAACATATTAAAAATCATGAAAACCTTACTATTAGATGCAAAGAAGCTTAGTTTCAATTTGGACAGTAGTGAGACAAAGAGAACTTACAACTTACAGAGTTACAGGCATTTGTGCAATAGTTGGAGAAAATCAAAGAAAGAGAGAGGATGTCTTGAAGATCTGCATACATATTTCACATTTCACACCATTGGTTGTGGAATATTTGAATATCCCCAAGGTGGCCTACCACAAGTTGTTAATACAAGTACAGATGAAAGTATATCCACATATCTATGGTGAAGTAGTGAAGATCATATGGGATCAATCTATCCAAGGCCTAAACCCAAGACTAACCTCATCTCAGGTTGGCTTCTAGTTTTCAGACTACCAACCAGCAAACCAAGAATAACAGTCCGACATGTGAAAGTGCCTAAGTTAGGTCAAGCAAGATTCAAGTTTGAGTTGCACAGTTTGCACCCCTATTTAGGTTTATCTACATAAATCCCGCTGTCAATCCACTATATAGAGGTCATCACCCCTATTTAGGTTTATTGATATAGCAATTATTTTCTGAGTTTGTTCTGTATTTTACTCATGATTCTAGTCATTCGGAGAGTGGTGGAAAGATTTTGGTCTCTAGAGCCATTTCTCTTCCTATTCCCATGCCTGTTGATCAGTTTCTCTATCTAACCCAACTTTTTCTCCTTTTACTAGTTGATTGCAGTACCCTAAAGGAGTTGTAGGTTTATTAGAGATGGAAGAGGGTTGATCCTAGTAATGAAGTTGTGCCTCTTCCTAGTAACGATGTTGCCTCAAGAAATTCTGATACATGTATTCCCTTGTCATCTCCTCAATAAATCAAGTTTAACGATCTTGATGTTCCTATTGCTTTACAGAAGGGAAAGCATAAATCATCGACTACTAATAGCATTTCACAATAGTTGTCCTATGACTTCCTCTTACCCACCTAGAAGTCTTTTCTTGTCTCTATGTCCTCTAAGTCTATGCCTAGGAATGTGTCTGAAGCATTCTAAGCCCGAATTGAAGAAGTAATGCAAACCATGATGGATGCCCTTTTAAAGAGCCAAACATGGAACACGATTGATTTTCAAGATGGAAAGGAACTGGATGGATGTAGATGGGTATTTACCATGAAGTACAAGGCAAATGGCACAATTGAAACATAACAAGGCAAGGCCAGTTGTTAAGGGTAATACACAAACATTTAGTATAGACTAAATGCTTGTGCCTATTGCCAAGATGATTTCTATACAGGTTTTACTGCCATTTGCAACTTCTTAGTAATGGTTGAGTTATCAATTTGATATGAAAAATTCCTTTTTGAAAAGTGACATAAATGAAGTGTACATGGTTCTCTCAATGAGGTTCTATGGAGGCACACTACTAAAGAAAAGGTGTGTAAACTAAATAAGTCATCGTATGTTTTGAAAGTCTCCCAATACATGATTTGACAGGTTCAAAGGAGCCTTGACTAAAGTGGGATTTACTTGGATAGGTTCAAAGGCATTAAGGGACTCAAGTTCAACAAAAACATGAACTCCAATTGATTCCTAATCTACACAATAAATCCAATTGGTTTAAAGGCTTCTCAGTTGATTAGATCATTAGAAGATAGAAAGCAAGGACCAAATTCATTATTACAAATGATCTGTGACTCAGTAACGATTACCCCCTATCAAGCTTAGCTTTGGCAGTTGCTCTTCGGGGGATCATGGTACATCAGGAGTAGGAGGAAAATTCAGAAGATCAGGTCAAAAAGAAATCATGGCCTTAAGGAAGACTATGCTAGCAAATATGCACAAAAAAGATACACCAATGACCTTAAGGAAGATCAATGTTAGCAAACAGGGGTGAGCACCATGTAAACCTTAAATAAAAAATGGACAAGACACGAAATCCCCATAACCCCATGTATGAAGAACCTTGTTTACCTGTTGTCCTTTTAAAATCCTATTGAAATAAGGACTCCAAATAAAAATGCAATCCCTCCTCCCTCCAAAGAATAAATTAGCAAAGCAAGATGCAGCACCACTCATATTACAAGGATGAAAATGCCATTTTTCTTAATGACCTACTATAACAGTAATGCCATTTTTTTTTCATTCATCAAAAAAAAAAAAAAAACAAAAGACAGGATCAAAAGTGCATCTTTTTTTTCTCTGTCTTCAGAAGACAATACTAGCACAGATGTCATGCCAAGGTAGGAATTAGAAATAAAGCCAAATGTTTTTTTTTTTTTTTGTTTTTTCGACAAATACAATCCCCTTTAGACCCCAATGTGCATCCTGTTTCATTCAAGGTAAAAGCTTTCCAAACTTCCTCAATAGTACTCTATGGCTAAAAGCCAGTCTGAAGCATTAGGATAATATTGAGCACTTCCTGTGGAAATTGCACCCAAAATTGTCCAATAACTGCATCATCTAAGTACACCTCCTTAATGATGCAAAGCCCAAGATGCAATGATTGCAGTCTAATACAAGATTCATCATGCTTATTGCAACCACTTCATTCAAAATTAAAGTCTGCCTGAACAGATATGACCATGTCATAGAGCATCAATTTCCAAATGTTTTTCATTTCCTATGATGCCCAGATACAGATACAGACATGGACACAGATATGGGTACAGGTACACGTATTCCATGCAGTATGCATGTATCATGTGCTTATATCTAGTTTTTGAAGCTAAATGTCATTTCTCAAGACTTATGTGTTGCCAAATTTAATCATATTTCTGACATGTTGAGATATTTTTCTAATATATTTTTTTAACTATACCACTTTATATATTTAAGAAGTGTTAACGCTATAGACCACATCTAGAAATATCTATGCAGTAGTTGGCATTGTATCCAATAACACCTAAAAACATCACACAAACCAGCAACAACCAACACCATTTTTACAGACTTCTTGCAGTCAATTGAATCCATTCACTATTTGTCAATTTCTAGTCTTTCATCATAAGCAACCTAACCAAATACTAGCCTCCAATTGTATTTCATTCACCATTCATCCTCCATTTCTGAGTTTACATCTTTTCAACTTGGGTAGTGTTGAACAAGCTCGGATCAGCTACCAACACGGAGTGCCAACAACGTCCCAACCAGCCTCTGCAGCCGTGCATCAGGAACATCTCCCCCTGAATGACAAGGGAGATATTATGTAAGGCTGCAGTGGCCTGTTGGGACTTGGGACAGGGTTGGTAGCATTTTGTTGGTAACAGATCCCTACCTATGTTGAACCACTTGGCTAGCTATTATCCTTGAACTTCTGGCTTTATTCTTCATAAGTAGATTGGTTATTCTAGATCTTTTTTAACAAAAGGATAACTTTCATTGCAAAACAGGAGGGAAAGGATGTACATGAGGAGATGTACAGCAATACCAAACAGGACCAAAAGCTGAAAAAGACCCACCTAGAATTTACAAAGGCATTAAGGAGTCACTATGCAAAAATCCCTCCCCAGTCCCCACCCCTGATTTGGCCAAATCATCAATCACACAATTCATCTCTCTGGGAATCCATCTAAAATGACAGATCATAGTAGACTTGCCTTCCAAGATCTCATGAAAAATGCAGATGAATCTCCAAGCATCCTTCTTATAACTTTTCGTCCAGCAGATTACATTCTTGGAATCACCTTTCACCACCACTCAACGAGGTAAGAACCACCACTGCAGATGTCAAGCTCACCAACAAGACACAGATTTCTGGTTCAGCAGCATCTGCTACACTAATTAGCCCACTCAAGGCCCAGATCAGGTCCCCATTTGATTTAATACTTCAAGCCCCAATACCAGCTTGAACCCTGTGATTCAATGAATTTCTAAAGCTTCCATCAAAGTTAAGTATAAACTCTGTAGGGGGTGCCATGCAAGAAGAGTACAGACCTGCAATAAATTCCTCTCCAAGTCTCCCGTAGATATGCCTCTAAACGACTGGTTTGCACTCATCCGAGATTTAATTAATGGAAGAACTCTTCCCTCTAAGGTCTTCCAAAGAAGAATTTTTCCCTTCAAAGATAGTAGCTACTTCTATGGAAGAGGTTGAGGAAGAACTACCAAAGGTTGCAACCTCACAATTGATAAGGAGAATGAGGACTTAAGTACCAACAACCGTTTCTCTTCCTTAAAATTCTGTCATAGGTATTGATTCCTCCACAAGATGCCTCCAACAAAAAGAAGCAAACTCCAGGAGGGGCCATTGGAATCCAAAATATTTCTTATAAAGGGAAAGAGGGGGTTGCTAAGCCTACCACCACCTTGTCCGGGGACTGAGGGTGAGGGGCAAGAAAAGCAGCAGAGATAGACTGAGATTCTGCACCAGTTAAGGCTCTACAAAAATTGAAGTTTTAAAAGAGGCCTTGCTCCCCTCTAGTAATTACCGAGGAGATTAAGGCCTGCTAATCCAAGGAGAGACTAAAAAGGTTGGGGTAGGAGGAACAAAGGGGTTGTCCTATACAATGGTCAGCCCAGAATATGATATGATTACCATTGCCTAAATTGAGTTCAAGAAAGGAACAAAAAGGTCAAAGTAAGAAATAATGTGTTTCCAATGGCTGCTGGAGAAGGCTCTATACAGAGACAGGTTGCTATTCCATCCATTCCTATTCTTTTTGTAATTACTCTAATGACAGAAGCCCAGAGACTATCTCACAGCCACTTGTCCAAAAACACAATCCAGAATATGTGCCGATCCTAGTCCACCCTCCGACTTATATTTGCAGACCATTTTCCAATTAATTAAATGATCCCTCCTGTCACCCCCACCATCCCAAAGGAAATCTCTTTGTAATTTTTCAATCCCATTTTTTTTTTTTGATGAGCGAATGGTATTTTATTAAATAGAGATAGAAATAGTACAAGCATGAAGCACCCTAAGAGGAGGCACGAGGTGTTACCTCCTCTTAAAGGTGGTTCCAAACCCAACTCTTTTCAGATTGCAGTTACAAATTAGCCAAAAACAGAGAATCCCTTGAAGCCCCTTGTTTAGCTAAAGAATTTGCCAAAGCATTTGCTGATCTACTAACCCACTGAAAGCTAACTGACATGGTTCTTGTAAGCCATTTGACTTATTTGATGATGTCCCTATATCCCCAAACAACAGTTTCTGGGTTCGATAGAGTTTCCTTACTCTAATTGGAATCTTAAATATAGATAGAAAGTATGAAGGCGAGTTAGACAGAGTTTCCTTAATAAGTATAACTGTAAGTCTGCCTCCTTTGGAAAGATAATTTGTCTTCCAAGCATCAAGTCTTCCTCCCAAAGGCAACCCCAAGTATTTTACAGGCCAACTATCCACTTTACAATTTAAAATATTTCTAAACTCTTCCAAGTTCACCTAAGAGAGGTTCACCCCTATGATGCTACTCTTAGCTAGATTACACTTAAGTCCTGCGATAGCCTCAAAACATTTCGAAATTCTTCTTAAAGTCTTAAGTTATACACTTCTTCAAGGAAGATGATAGTGTTGTTGGCATACTGTAAATGAGAAATATGAATTCTCTCTCCCCACGTTAAAACCTTGGAGGTTGACATTGACTGCACTGCTCAAAAGGGCATCCAAAATATTATGCAGTCATCGTAAATGATAAGTGGAAGAGGAGCAACCTTGCCAAAGGACCCTAGAGGCTTTTAAGTAACCATGGAAGGAGACAATAATAAGGATAGAGAACCAGGCTGATAAATGTGATACAGATTGCAAGTGAACTGGGCTTGATAAATGTGGAGATTGAAGGTGATTCAAAATTGGTGACTAGGTGGCTGAAGAATAACAGTATAATCATGCAAGGAAGGTGACCAAAATTAATAGTTACTCCACAAAGAGATTATTCAGAAACAAAATAACATTACAATCAGTTTTGTTTTTATCATTAACAGATTCTTTTGAACTTTATTAATTAATAAATTAATAGAGCAGTATGTTACATCAGGTCTTCTTGATTGAATCTATCCCATTTCAATCCAATCAGCATGACTAATGACCACGCTCCAGCTAAGCAGATGAAGCTGATAATGCATTGCCATTGTTGGTTGCATCTCCAAGCTATGAACTTCTATCACGAAAACTAACAAGGCGGTATCAAACACTCGCAAATAACATTATATTTATCCTCCTTATTTTCATGGTGTTGTATAATGTAGAAATAACTTCAAATTAAATTTGAACAAGAAAGCAATAAGAAACTATAAAGAACATATTTGCACTTTTGATCAAACAAAACTAGGTCAATCAGAACCTCGACATGGAGACGATCTACATAAGCGCCAGTAATCCAACCGCCAACCCGAACAGCTGCTTCTTCTCCTTCAACGACCTACCCAGCAATTAAAAGGGATAAAAAATAAAGACCCAAAGATCGTAACTGTTATTGAAACAAAACATGTACTTATATTTAAGGGAAAAAAATCAAATTTGAGAGAGAAATCAAGCAAAGAAAGCCAAATAAACAGGGGGCGCAATCAGGGCATAATTGGGATGAAAGGAGCGTACAACAATGAGATCTTTGAGATTACTAGCTTCCAAGAGTTCCAGAATGTAAGATAGAACCGGCCGGTTCGCGATGGGAAGCAGCGCCTTTGGAACTTCCTGCATTTGAGAGAGCAAAACGTGAATAAAACTGTGGGAAAGCAAATATTAAACAGAATCTGTTCCTTCTTCTCCTGGGCTGTTAAGGAAGGAGTTGATGAACACCTTGGAAACGAGAGGGACGAGCTCCTTCGAAGTGCCGCCGGCGAGGACGACCACTTGGAAGTCCATTGCAGACGGAAGCCAGAGAAGAGTAAACACCCAAATGGAAAACAATACAAGAAAAGATGACTAATATGGTAATAGGAAATGAACCAGCAAAGAACTGGAGGGCTGTGAGGACTGAGGAATAACCAAGGCCGGCCGCGGAGGTTTATGCAGAGTCTTAGGGGGGAATGGAGATTATCGGATATGTTGATTTGTAATTAATTAAGGGACAAAATAATAAAAAGGGGATGTAGCTCAAATGGTAGAGCGCTCGCTTTGCATGCGAGAGGTACAGGGTTCAATCCCCTGCATCTCCATCACTTTTTTTATTTTCATGTTTTTATTAATCTAATCCGAAAAACTTTTTTTGATAAATCCAGAATGACATGAAAATAAAAACTTTTTTTATTTTCATGGTAGAGCGCTCGCTTTGCAGCCATGTTTCCTTCTCTGTAGATGTGATGATACTCAATCGTTTCCTCTAATCTTTCTCTTAAGGTATAGCAATCTTCAATAATTGGGCGAACTCTCCATGGGGGACTGTAGCTCTTCTTTAGACACTCGATAACAAGCTTTGAATCTCCTTCGATGATGATGTATTTGTTTGAGAAGTTGAGACTAAGATTGTCGGCCTCCCATGCCGCCCACGCTTCAATAACATTAGTTGTAGTTTTACCTAACTTGTAGGCTTTGAGATCCAAAATATGACTTAGGTGGTCCCTGGCAATACAAGCAACTGAGCAATTCTTCCAAATTTGTCAGAGGAGAACAAATTTATCCTTGTTATAGGCGTCACCCAAATTCATACCGTTATTACTCGAGATGAAGTTCCACCATTCGCAAATATTTTTGCCTAAGTCGTTGCGAATCCGAAAAGCAGTCTTTAGCAATATTCCATACTTGCTTAGCAATAGGGCAGCTTATAAAAATGTGGTTCCTGTCTTCTTCCTCTCCACACATTACACAGGAGCCATCTATATCCATCCCTCTCATAATTAGCATTTTCTTTGTAGGCAGATTTAGGTTGAGGAGTAAAAACAAGAAAATTTTGAACTTGGGAGGGGTATTCAAACCCCACACTTTCTTTGACTCGAACCAACGCCCGGGGATATTTCCGTTCATAATACAAGCTTCATTATAGGCTGATTTAATGGAAAATCTACCCTTTGCGTTGGGTCTCCAAATAAGTTTGTCCCTCTCATCCCTAGTCGGGATAAAAATAGCCTTACTTTTATTCCAAGATGAAACAGGGACCAAACTGCAAATTTTTGCTTTATCCCATATGAGTCTCTCCTTATCAATCACCTCGCTAACTTTGATGTTAATATCAACAATAGTGTCTCTATTAACCTCATTAACAAGGGGACCCCCTCAACCCAATTATTCAACCAGAATTTGGTATTATTACCATCACCAATGGTAACACTAATACCACGTTTAATAAGGTCTTTGGCTAAAAGAATACATTTTCCAAGCCCAAGAATAACCTTTGTTGTTGTCTAGGTTCCAAAATTCCTTCTTCATTAGATATTTTTGTCTTACAACTTGGACCCATAGATTATCCTCTTCATTCAAAATTCTCTAGTCAAGTTTGGCCAAGTTGGCTTGGTTAGCCCACCAAAGATTCCTTAGGCCCATACCTCCCCAATGTTTTGAGGTGCAAATTCTGTTCCAATTAACCAGATGTATGGGTTTCCTACCATTGTTATTTTTCCAGAGGAACTCTCTTTGCTTCCAATCTGATGTAGCGCGATCCGGTCACTCCTAACTGGCACTCGCGTGGCTCCAGAGAGGTACCTGGGACGAGAGGAAAGAAGAAGTTCTCCCGGGGGTTTGCCCGGTGGGAACACTCTGATGATTAAGTCAGTACTTTGTGCAAGAAGCGAAGGGAAAACGAAGGCTAAGAGTGAAGATTGCGCAAGTAATTTGAAGATACCTTGTTCCTTGAGAATAAGCCCCTTATAAATGAATTTCGTTGCTTCACGCCCTCTGCTTCTGACAAGATAGGTATAACTGCCACTGTCGTCAGTCTGCCACAACCGTTACTAGCAAGGCTGAGGTGGCACACGCGGGGCCGTCGTTGCAGGGTACGTGCCTGTCAGGTGCGAGACACATTTCTGAAGGTGACAGGCGCGGCGCTTTCTAACGAGGGATATGTCTGCTGTCCACAGATTTGTCGGGCACGATGGTCGAGCAGGAAGCCTTCCTGCGGTATGCCGAGCTACCCTTCTGTGAATTACCCTGAGTCGGGCTATCTCTTGAGTGACAAGCTGCCTGTAGCAAGTTATGCCGAGCTGGCTGACCCGAGGTGTCCATGCCTCGGGGTGTCTAGAGATGGATCGGCGTGGCCCGAGGTCCATTGGGAGGAGCTCGGACCTCAAGAGAGGTCAGGGTGCCCCGAACTCTGGGAACCCCGAAGTGCCTTAACCCCGGAGAGGAGGTGCGAGTGAGACGGCTTCCGGCGAGTGGTTCATCCGCCCAGTTGCCGAGCTGAACTCAGTGGGACCTTCCCTCCGAGTTGTAGTCACGTCCGTTGCGCTATCATGCTGAGTCACTGTTTGAGCAAGGTCACGCCCATGTGTACTCGTACTGCGAGGTCGGGCCAAATCACCCTCCATCAATTTCCCCCCACTCCCTGCGCTGGCGGCAATGACCCAGCGCGGGGAGGTCATGACACGCCGGGTGGATATGGCGTTGGTCTTCATGCCGCTTTGTCGCGCGCTTTGTCCAGCTGGACCGGTTTAGCACCCGGTTTGACCAAAAAAAAGACTCGAGTCACGTCTGGATTACGCGCGGATCTCACGCGATTCGGTCTTCACGGACATCAAAAACGCGCTCAACCGTTTTCGCCTCGAGGAACCCGCAACTGTGGCTATAAATAGGGGGACCCTTGGCCATTTTCTTTGCCACAAAGCTCTCGTCGATAGTGTTTGAGCTCGCGTCGGAGGTCTCTTAGCTCGGGTCTTTCAGTTCGTCCTGTTCTCCTAGTCCGGTTGCGTTTCTTTTGGTGAGTCCTCCTGAGCTTCCTTCCCCTTTTCAATTTGTTTCTTCGCTTTAGTTTTCTATGTCGTCTAGTGTAGACAGCCTTATTGATGAGCCCGAGGTGGGTACCTCGGCTCGGGGTGGCTCCTCTACTGCTCAGCCATCCGAAGTACGGGTGGCTTCGGGTCATCTGGCATCCACCTCCCACCGAGGTCGGGAGCCAGATCAGTTCGGCCCTTCTATAATGACTTCGGAGAGGCTTCAGGACCTCATACAGAGGTTCCGCCTCCCTAAGGAATACTCATATAGCCTTCCCACCGGCAACTTCCCATGGGAGCACGGTCCTCACGAGATCGTGATCTTCAGGGAGCAACTGATAGCCAGACTCCGACTTCCTCTTCACCCTTTGATCGTTGAGGTGTTGGTACACTTTAACATCACCCTGGACCAACTCCACCCGAACTCCATACGGAATGTGGTGGGGTCCATCTCTCTTTGCTTTGACCGTTCCCTCTCCATAGATTTAGATGTTCTCAACACAATTTTGGCCATAAAGAAGAGCGCTTCGGGCGCTCTCCCCGGGCACAGGCGATCCTACTACCTGTCCCCCCACCCGGGTTTCAAACTCATGCACAAGCTCCCGAGCAAAGTCCCAGCTTGGAAGCGGGACTACTTCGTAGTTCGGAGTAGTACGGGGTAGCCCTTCCCCACCGATTGAAGGATAGCCGTTCAAGACTCCGGTGTCATCCTAGACGGGAAGACCAAGAAGGTGCTCCAGTCACTGGCTCAGCTCGGGTTGAATTATAAAGACTTCACTTCTGAGGAGAAGCTCGTCCAGGCGAGCTTGAGCCTGGGTAAGTCCTCCTTCACTTCGTCTTTCTGTTCATATGTTTACTTCGGGTTGTTGATGTCGTGTTTTGCTGCAGGTCCCATGGAGGCGGAGAGAATAGACAACCAGAAGCTCTTCCGCCAGATGAAGAGAAAGATACGCGTAGCCAAGAAGGCGCGCGTTGAGTCCCCGTGAGCTTCAGCCGAGCCCCAACCTCTGCAGACTTCAGCCTCGGGGCCCGAGGTGGTAGCCGCGCCTGTCGTTGACTTGGAAGAAGGGGTCGTGCCTAAGGGGCCCGAGGTGTTTGCGGAACCTGCCGTTAGGCCCACCAAGCCTGCTGCCAAGCCCACCGGACCTACTGGTGAAAGCGTTGCCGAGGCCAATGCTGCTGTTGCCGAGGCTGCCGCCAAGGCCTCTGAGAGTTCCACTCGTGATGTGGAGATGACGGCTTCCAGCTCGGAGGGTCAGGGGAGCCAAACCATCCTAAATCCCCAGTGTAGCCTGAAGAAGAGCAAGCTGGCTGCATACCCGGGGGAGGTCAGCGAGTGGGCCGAACTCACTCTTGGTCAGCTCGACGCCCGAGCTGCCACTCATACTATGGTGGTGAGTCTTTCTTCTCTCTCTCTCTCTTTTTTTTTTTTGATTTCCCTCTTGACCGGTTTCCCTTTTGCAGGTGAACACCACCATTCGCGCCTTGACCCTTCAATCAGATCGGCACCTGAGGCGGGCTCTAGAGGCTGAGAAGTCATCTCGCGTAGCCCATACTGAGTTAAGGGCAGCTCGCTGTCAGGTCCACCGCCTGGAGAGTGACGCCTCGGCTCAGAAGAGCTTCATCGAGGTGTTAATGGCAAAGAAGGGGGAGCTGGCCCAAGACAAAGACAAGCTGAGGGCCGAGGTGAATGGCCTCAAGGTCGGTCAGGAGGCCTTAGGGCTCAAGGTGGACAACCTCAAGGCTAAGCGGGATGCCTTGAAGCTTGAAGTGCAAGGCCTCAAGGAGGCGAAGGGGAAGCTGGAACATGAAGTGGGGTACCTCGAGGAGGCCAAGACTCAGGCCGTCATTGACTACGTCAACTCTTCAAGGTTTGACGACATGATGACGAAGGCCTACCATAAGGGCTTCAAGCTTAGTCGGTAGTTGATCAGGCATCTCTACCCCGACCTGGATACAAGCGCCATCATCACTTCACGAATCACTGACGACATCGTGCGTCAGTCAAAAGATAATCCAGATTCAGAAGACGAGGGCGTCGAAGATGAAGCAGAGGATGCTGGCCCAGTTACTGCCCACGAGGAGGTCCCTAACAGAGGCAACGAGCTTTCGAAGTAGTTTGCTCCCTGTATTTGTAAACTTAACCTCCCTTGTAATCAAGACGTTCTTAATGAAATTTATGTGCCAAACTTCCTGTAATGAAGAGATTTTTTCTTTCTTTTGGCCAAGAGTTTGTGTATTTTATCTTGTCGGAGTGGTCATTCGCCCCAAGCTGTTAATTTATCGAATTGAACTTCCGAGGTGGGAGTTCCTTAACGGTCATCGTGGCCCCAAACTGTTTAGTAGGGGTAGCCTTGTATATGCCGGGGTGAGGGACATAGTAGGGCTCACGCCCAACCTGTCTGCACCCGAGGTAGTTTGCTGTCAGTTGTCCTTACGGGTTTAATTCTTCACATGCCAGGGCGGGCTATTTTTTGTAAGGTTCGTGCCCGAGCCGCCTGCACCTCAGGCGCTGCAAGTACTTAGTTCGTGCTGATGGGGAAACTTGGCTTTGTATGCTGCCGAGGTTTCTTCATTAGCTTGGTGTTTCAGCCCTTAGGCTGGAGGAGTGGCTCATGGCCCACTCTCGGAGTCTACCCAAGCCATAGAGGCGACTGGGTCCTGTTGTGCCGAGGTCATATTAGCACGGTATTCTAGCTCTTAGGCTTTGGGAGTGGCTCGTGGCCTACTCAATTCTTATAGATAGTATTGTCTTAGGTTGACAATATTCCATGCCCGAGGTATTTGTTTCCCTTCGAGGGTCTCGAGCTCGTAAGTTCCTTCCCCGAGCACTCGCTTCACTCGGCAGGGACCTTCCAAGTTGGACCCGAGCTTGCCAGCGCCGGGCTCAAGTACCATAACTTTACGAAGGACCAGGTCACCAACGTGGAGGTTCCGCCTCCTGACCCTAGCATTATAATACCGAGCTACTCTCTACTGGTAGGTTGCGGTCCTGATGTACGCGAGGTCCCTTACTTCGTCGAGTAGATCGAGGTTGGTACGTAGCTCATCTTCGTTTGTCTGATCACTGTATGCTTCTAATCGTAGCGTAGGTACTTCGATCTCTGGGGGGATCACTGCTTCGATGCGGTAGGTGAGATTGAAGGGTGTTTCTCCCGTGGCGGTCTTCTCCGTGGTCCGGTAGGCCCATAGAACACTGGGTAGTTCATCTGCCCATAATCCTTTAGCTCGGTCCAGTCGTGCTTTTAGTCCACGGAGGATGGCTCTGTTCGTGACTTCTGCCTGGCCATTTGCTTGAGGGTGTGTGACTGAAGTAAAATTCTGTCGGATTCCCATGTCCTGGCACCAGTCTTGGAATTTGATATCATCGAACTGCTTGCCATTGTCGGAAATCAATACCCAAGGTAATCCAAAGCGGCACACGATGTTCTTCTAAAAGAAGTTTTGGACATTTCGGGCTGTGATCGTTACAAGGGGTTCGGCTTCTACCCACTTGGTAAAGTAGTCCACTGCCACTACTAAGAACTTCCTTCCACCCGTTGCTGGCGGGAATGGCTCGAGTAGATCGATGCCCCATTATGCAAAGGGCCACTGGCTTGTGAGATACTTGAGGTCGGCAGCGGATTGATGGTGAATATTGGCATGTCTCCGGCATTTGTCACATTTTCTAACGAACTCAATAGCATCTGCTTTCATTGTTGGCCAATAATACCCCTGTCGAAGTGCCTTCTGGGCGAGGGCCCTACCCCCCAAGTGTCCGCCGCATAATCCCTCATGAGTGTCACGGAGTACGAGCTCAGCTTTGGTAGGTCGCAAGCAACGCAGATAGGGGAGCGTGTAGGATCTCCTGTACAGTTGTTCGTCTGTCATGACGTATTTGGCTGCCTGGCGCTGCACCCTTCTGGCTGCATTGCGATCTACAGGGAGGGTCCTGTCTAGCAGAAAGCTCGTGAGTGGGACAATCTAGCTCGGCTCTGCTTGAACGATGGGAGCGACCTCCTCTGCCCCCCCGAGAATGCTATGGGGCAAATCCTCTATGTACACGGTCCTCATGGTAATGTCGCTGGCGCTGGCTAGTCTGGACAGGGCGTCGATCTCAGTGTTCTCTGACCTTGGTATTTGCTTGATGAAATGTGACTGGAAGTTGAGCAGGGCCTCTCCGAATTTGGTCAAGTAGGCAAACATGGTTGGCTCGCGAGCTTCGTACTCGCCGGTGACCTGGTTGACCACGAGCTGGGAGTCGCTGCAGATAACAATGTGCTTTGCTTTTACTTCTCTAACTAGGGCTAGTCCAGCTATCAATGCCTCGTACTTTGCTTCATTGTTAGATGCCGCGACTTGAAGCGTAGCGCGTACTCCAGTTTCGTGCCACTTGGGCCGTGCAGGACTATTCCGACTCCGTTGCCCTGTTGGTTCGAGGAGCCATCTACGTGAAGAATCCAAGGCTCCTCATCCCAGCTCATGCTTGGCCGAACTAGGAGAGATGCCACACTGGCTGCTACATCACGGGGTTTTGACTCGACCGGCCTGGCAGCTTCAGGCTCACCCAAGCTGGGGGCCTCATGCTCAACCGGCCTGGGGACTTCGGAGCTAAATGTGCACTCGGCAATGAAATCTGCTAAGGCTTGGGCCTTAATGGCAGTTCGTGGCTTGTACTAGAGGTCGTACTCACTGAGCTCAACGGCCCACTTCGTCAACCGACTGGAGACCTCAGGCTTAAGTAAGACTTGCCTCAGAGGTTTTTCAGTAAGGACGATAATAGTGTGAGCCTGGAAGTACGGGCGGAGCTTCCGAGCTGCAATTACCAGTGCGTACGCTAGCTTTTCTATCTCCAGGTATCTCGTCTCTACCCCCTGCAATACTTTACTAACATAATAGATGGGTCGTTGGACCCAATCTACTTCCTTTATTAGTACCGAACTGACCACTTCGTCGCTTGTCGAGAGGTACAGTTCTAAAACATCGCCCTCCTCAGGCCGGGTTAAGGTCGGCACACTAGCGAGGTATTTCTTGAGCTCGTCGAACGTGAGCTGACAGTCTTGGGTCCATTCGAACCCTTTGCTCTTAATTGCCTTAAAGAATGGCAGACAGCGGTCCACCGATTTGGACATGAAGCGGCTCAGGGTGACTATGCGACCATTCAACCTCTGAACCTCCTTCGACTTCTGGGGTGGTCTCATATCTAAAATGGCCTTAATCTTATTCGAGTTGGCTTCAATGCCGCGCCGGTTAACGATGTATCCTAGGAACTTGCCCGAGGTCACACCGAATACACACTTGTTTGGGTTCAGTCTCATATTAAACTTACACAGAATTTCAAAAACAGAATGCAAATCTTGTATTAATTCATGTGAGAATTGAATTTTGATGACCATGTCATCTACATAGCATTCTACTTTTCTGCCGATTAACGACGTAAACAATTTATTTACAAGCCTTTGAAAGGTTGCCCCTGCGTTTTTCAAACCGAAGGGCATAACCTTGTAACAGTACAGGTTGAATTCCGCGATGAAGGCAGTCTTTTCTTCGTCCACCGGGTCCATCTTGATTTGGTTATAGCCCGAATAGGCGTCCAAGAAACTTAGCAAATCATGCCCTAAGGTCACGTCCACCAAACGGTTAATTCTGGGGAGCGAGAAGCAATCTTTTGGGCAAGCCCGGTTCAGGTCGGTGTAGTCGACGCACATACGCCACTTGCCGTTGGCCTTCTTTACTAGGACGGGGTTGGCTACCCAGCTCGGGTAGTGGACTTCTCTTATGAAGTCAGCTACGAGGAGCTTCTCGACCTCCTCGCCGACCGCTTTCCACTGCTCCGGGGCTAGGTCGCGTTTCTTCTGCTTAACTGGCCTAACTATAGAGTCAGTATTCAGCTTGTGAGTTATAAGGTCGGGGTCTATACCGGGCATCTTTGCCGCGGACCATGCAAAAATATCCAAATTTTGAAGTAAGAAACTTACCAGTTCGGATCGTAGAGGTTGCTGGACGGAAGCGCCGATTTGAAGCATCCGAGCTGGGTCTGCCGCCGAGGTCGAGATTGCGACGGTTTCTTCTGTGGGTGCGGCTCGTTCTTCGCCTTGCTCCGTAGGTCGCTCCAGTTCGAGGTCGTCAGCTACCTTGGTCTTTCCCTTCAAGGCGGCGACATAGCACTTGCGGGACTCGAGCTGGTCGCCCCGCGCTACCCCCACACCGAAGTCTATAGGGAACTTCATAGCCAGATGGTAGGTGGAGACCACCGCCCACAGGACATGGGTGATTGGTCGACCTATTATGGCATTGTAGGGGGAGGGGGTCGCGACCACCAGGAAGTCGTGTTTGAATCTGACCACACAAGGCCATGTGCCGACCTCCACAGGTACTGTTATTTTCCCAAGGGGCCGGACTTCTTCTCCGCTGAAACCCACCAAAGGAGTGTCTGTAGGCTTCAGGTCGCCTCTCTGCAACTGAAGCTGGTCAAACGCAGCTTTGAAGAGGATGTCGACTGAGCTGCCTGAGTCGACGAGTACGTGCCTGACCTCGAATTCGTTGATTCTTAGCTTTATTACGAGCGCGTCATCGTGGGGATAGTGGACCCCTCGCGCATCATCTTCTGTGAAGAAAATTGGCTCTTCTGTCCTCGGCCGCTTTGGGGGGTTTTGCTCCTCCCGAATGGCCTCACGAACTGACGTCCGAGCTGCTATTGAAGTGCAACCCGCAACGACCGATCCTCCTACTATCATGTGGATGGTCCCTCGAACTGGCCTCTCCTCTGGAGGTTGCCTCTGCGGTTGTTCGGCCGGCCTGCTGTTGGACTCGGGAGCATCCTTATCATGCTCCCCTTGCTGACCTGTTTTATTACTATTTTTATTAATATTTTGTACAAAGTTTCTCAAATATCCGCGATGGATGAGCTCCTCTATCTTGTCGCGGAGGTTTTTACAACTCTCGGTACTGTGACCGTGATCTTTGTGAAAACTGCAATACAAACTCTTATTTCTTTCATTGGGATTCCCCCTCAGATAGGGTGGCCGCTTCACGTACGGGGTGTCCTTGATCGCCATCAGGATTTCGGCCCGCTTCGCGTTCAGTGGGGTGTAATCAGCTCGGTCCGCTACAGGAGCTCGAAACAATTGACCCGGCTTTGCCCCCCGAACTGTATCCTTTTTCTTTCGGATGTCCCCTTGACTGGAGGGCTCTCCTTCCTTCTTTATTTTTTCGGGCACGCCCTTGCCCTTCTAGTTGATCTCCTCTTCGGTGGCTATGAACCTGTCCGCGAGCTTCAAAAACTCGGTTATGGTTGCTGGCTGGTTGACGACCATGTGTCATTTGAACTCTTTGTGTGTCACGCCTTTCTTGGCTGCTGCAAGGCGTACGACGGGGTCCAGGCGCGGTATCTACATACAAGCATCGTTGAACCGCTTGATATAGCCCCGGATGGACTCTCCCTCTCTTTGCACTATGCTGAGGAGGCTTTCTTCAGTTCGCGGGCACCGTTTGCTGGTGACGAAGTGGGACATGAGGGCTTGTGCGAACAGCGCCCAACTTCTTATCGACCGACCCAGGTGCCCAAGTTCCGGTACCACGTGCGGGCTGCTCCCCTAAAAGTAATGAAGAAGGCCACAAACATGCACGACTCACTGGCTCTCGCCAGGTGCATCTGTGACTGAAAGGCATCTACATGATCATTTGGGTCAAACGACCCGTCATACTTGTCAAGAGGCGGGAGCTTGAAGCCTTTGGGCATTGGGACTGCCAGGAGTTCAGAAGACAGGGGGATTGGAACTGAGAGGAGGGGAGCTTTGACTTCGGCCGAGCTTACCTCTTCTTTGCCCCCGAGCCCGGGCAAATCGTAGGTAACAGATTGACAAGCTCGGCGGCGGTGTCTCTGCTTCTTGGTGGGCTCGGCGTTCGTGCTGCTCACCTCTGCGCTGTCCGGAATGGTTTGTGCATGAAGTAGCCTGGTCTGCTGGTGATGGCTGCAGACAGAGGGATTCTATTTGGAGTCTGTTGCCAGGATCTCGAACCGGTTCTCAAGGAGCGGGGTTTCAAACTTCGACTGTCGAGGTGATGTAGACCTGGCGAGCTGGGGTCCTCCCAATCTGTCTACCCGTGGCGAGACCGGGGTAGCCGGTCTCTCTCGTCTGCCGCGTGGGGAGGCCTGGTTTTTTGGGAGGTTTTGAAGGGCCTCTCCTTGGCCAGAGGGGCGCTCGTCCTAGCAGCGAGACTTAGCTTGCTGCTAGGCTGGGTGCCAGGGCGGGAACTACGGTTGCTGAAGCTGAGGTTGAGGCAGCTAGGGGAACTGCTGCTGATACTGATACTGATACTGGGAGACCTGGTGTAATACGTGTTGTTGATAGAGCTGAAGTTGTTGGAACTATTGCATTTGGGCCTGCATGGCCCGCATGCACTGCATCAAGTCCTCCAGTTGGTTCGGGCTGGCCACTGGGGGAACGACCGAAGGTTCGATGAACTTCGCTCTGACTGTAGCAGGGAGTGGGGCGATGACAGGTACCACTGTGAGAGGCACATTCAAGCTGGGGATTTCGTCCACCGAGAGGGGGACGGTGAACTGTTCGATGCAGACCGAAGGAAGCTGGGGTTGTTCCCTGGAGTTATCCATTTCTGCGCTTTGTCCAACGTTGCTAGAGGAAGCCATGAGTGCTAGATTTTTTCAAGGAAGAAGAGAACTGTGAAAGTTTAGAGAGAAAGACCTTTTGAAGCGTTTCCCACAGACGACGCCAAATGATGTAGCGTGATCCGGTCACTCCTAGCTGGCACTCGCGTGGCTCCTGAGAGGTACCTGGGACGAGAGGGAAGAAGAAGTTCTCCCGGGGGTTTGCCCCGCGGGAACACTCCAATGATTATGTCAGTACTTTGTGCAAGAAGCAAAGGGAAAACGAAGGCTAAGAGTGAAGATTGCGCAAGTAATTTGAAGATACCTTGTTCCTTGAGAATAAGCCCCTTCTAAATGAATTCCGTTGCTTCACGCCCTCTGCTTCTGAAGGGTAGGTATAATCGTCACTGTCGTCAATCTGCCACAACCATTACTGGCAAGGTTGAGGTGGCACGCGCGGGGCCGTCGTTGCAGGGTACGTGCCTGTCAGGTGCGAGACACCTTTTTGAAGGTGACAAGCGCGGCGCTTTCTAACGAGGGACATGTCTGCTGTCCACAGATTTGTCGGGCACGACGGTCGAGCAGGAAGCCTTCTTGCGGTATGCCGAGCTACCCTTCCGTGAATTACCCTGAGTCGGGCTGTCTCTTGAGTGACGAGCTGCCTGTAGCAAGTTATGCCGAGCTGGCTGACCCGAGGTGTCCATGCCTCGGGGTGTCTAGAGATGGATCGGCGTGTTCCTATCTAGGAGTGGCCCGAGGTCCATTGGGAGGAGCTCGGGCCTCAAGAGAGGTCAGGGCGCCCCGAACTCTGGGAACCCCGAAGTGCCTTAACCCCGGAGAGGAGGTGTGAGTGAGGCGGCTTCCGACGAGTGGTTCATCCGCCCAGTTGCCGAGCTGAACTCGGTGGGACCTTCCCTCCGAGATGTGGTCATGTTCGTTCTGCTGTCATGCTGAGTCACTGTTTGAGCAAAGTCACGCCCACGTGTACCCGTACTGCGAGGTTGGGCCAAATCACCCTCCTTCATAATCCATCTCCTCTAAGGAGCTGAACTCGGTGGGACCTTCCCTTCGAGATGTGGTCATGTCCGTTCTGTTGTCATGCTGAGTCACTGTTTGAGCAAAGTCACGCCCACGTGTACCCATACTGCGAGGTCAGGCCAAATCACCCTCCATCATAATCCATCTCCTCTAAGGAATTTTTGGGGATTCTGAATGCCCTCATGATATATTGGGAGATCATACTTGTTGAAGACTTGAGGAGTGAGATCTTTCCTACAAGCGATAAAGAGTTTCTTTTCCACCCAGAAAGTCTTTTTCTCAATTTTCTCCCTGAGTAAATTAAATGTCTTCTTACAGTACATGTTAGAGAAGACAAGGGCCCCTAAATAAAGCTCATTCTTACTTCCTAGAGGAATTTTCAATATTCTAAACAAGATTCGTTGTAACCTTAGATGAATATTTCCTGAACTGATGATGCTTGATTTAGAGAAATTAGGAGCCTGGCCCGAGGCCTTTGCAAACTTGTCCACAATATCCTTGATGATTTGGCAGGCTTGAAAGTTGGCTTTTGCAAAGATTAAGCAATTGTCTGCAAATTGAAAGATCGGGATGAACGGACCATATCTCGAGGCTTTACACCCAATAAGGTTACTCCAATTATGAGTGGCATCCTGCAGATTCCTTGTTAAGGCTTCAGCACAATGAACAAAAAGATAAGGAGAGAGTTGGTCTCCTTATCTAATACCACGAAAGGGAATTAGCTCCTTGGTGGGCACACCATTAATTAGGATTTGATACGTAGCTGACTTGACACATTCTAGTACCCAGCCAATCCACTCGGGGTGGAAGCCATATCTCCTAAGAATAGCCTCAATAAAATTCAATCGAATTTATCATAGGCTTTCTCCATATCAATCTTGCAAGCTATAGTTCCAGAACTACCTTTCTTTTTTTTCAAAGTATGGAGAATTTCGTGGGCTATCAGAACATTGTCAGTGATTTGTCTATCAGGGATGAAGGCACTTTGAAAAGGGGAGATAATGTCCTATAAAAAGGGCTTGATTCTATGAACAAGAATCCTAGCAATAATTTTGTAAATGACATTACAAAGGCTTATAGGTCTGAACTTAATAATCTAGTCCGCATTCTCAGATTTTGGGATGAGAGTGATAAATGTTTTATTTAAAATTCTATTCATTTTCTCCGAATGAAAAAAAGGCTTTAATCACATCGCAAATTGACTAAACAATGATGGGCCAAAATTTTTTAAAAAACAGAACATTGAGCCCATCAGGCCCCGGGGCTTTCATATCCTTCATTGAGAAGAGGGTTGCTTTAATCTCCTAATCAATCACCTCTCGGATGATGGAACAATTTTGTTCAACCGAAATGCATGGACTAATAAGCCCAACAAAGTTATCAACTCCCTCCTCATCCACAGCTTTGAAATCTTTCCTCAAATTTCTTATAGATATGATCCTCAATCTCCTTTTGATCATACAAAAATTTGGCCATTATCATCTTTTATTTTAACTATTTTATTTCGACACCTTTAGGTATGAAAGAAGGAATTATTCCTATCCCCAAGCTTAATCCAATCAATTCTGGACTTCTGGGCCCAATATATTTTCTAACGGGCTAAAACAGTATTTAGCCTCTTATTGAGGGCCATTTCACAATTCACTAAAATTATATTACCTGGATCTTTAATATTCTTCTCTTGACTTCTCCTCCCAAATTCCCAATTGACTCAGAATGCCTTCTTTTAACGGGAATATATTACCATACTTATTCTTATTCCAGAACCATCAAACTCAAGATTCCACGCCCTTTGGATCACATGCTCTAATTCGAGATCAAGACACCGCATGGCCTCAAAGCGGAAAGGTTTAGGCCCCAAATTCATGGAGTCCTTAGTTTGAAAGATTAGGGGAGAGTGATCCGAAGCCAGGAAAGGCAAATTAGTCAGGGAAGCCTTTTCCATAAAACATTCGTGAGAACCCAGTCCAAACGCTCCCTCACATTCTTGTTTTTCCACATATATTGCGTACCCCTCATATTTAAGTCAATGAGACCACAATGGTTAATACAATCATTGAAATCTTTAGTTTGGCTAGGAGAGACCTACCTTCCTCCCCACTTATTATCACTAGTCCTAAAAGCATTAAAACCCCCAAAACACACCATGGATAATTCATGTTAATCGAAATATTATTAAGCCATTCTCAAGTTCATTCATTTCTTCTTCAAGAAGGTCATCATTATCGAAGGAGTTCCCTTCATTCTGCATGTCTTGTCCTTCCCATTCCTCATCTAAAGCATTTTCGTCGTCCATAGCATTACCCTCCCCATTGTCCATTGCTTCATTTTCTCTTTTCCCTTCAAAAGTATTATCCTTCACTACTACTTTTGGAGCCATTTTCGTATTATTATAATCAATGACAGGAGCCAATCCTTTTTGGATCCAGACCTGCTTCGTGCTAGGGGGACGCAATGGCTCAACTACCACATGGTCTGGGTTAATAAATCTTGCACGGTTGAAGGATTTAACCCGTTCTTGTCTCAAGGACTTAGCCCGAGACCAAATATAGCCCTTGTAATTCCAAAACTTATCCTTACCTTTGCTGTCCAGGTTGTCATTGACATGTTTTTTCTTTGTCATGATGTTCCGCTTTCGTTGCACCACCGTCCAATCATTCTCTGCTTTCGGATTGCAGGCAGTTGGACAAAATCCAGCCTTATGTCCTCGCCATCCGCAACTCAGACACAGGTCGAAAATATTCTCGTAGAAAATTTTGATGATATGCTCCTGCCCTTCAGAAGTAATAGGAATTCTCAGTTTGAAAGGCTTGGTGAGATCAACACGAACACAAACTCTTGGGTAGACCGTTCGGCGCAACTCCTCCGTTGGAGTCAAGTTTAATAACCTCCCCAACTTCCTACAGAGCAACCTCCAGATCATCCCTAGACCAACAGTCCAAGGGAAGACAGGGAGTCTAACCCAAAGATTAGCATATCCAAGTTTTGCCGAAAGAGGATTGAAGCCACTCCTCCATTTAGAAACAATAAAGTATTTCCCAAACCAATGACCATCTTCCAGCACAATGTTGTAATCATCTGAGGATGCGAGGAGGAAGAATCCATTGCCAATTGATTTGACACCCATTTTGCCCTTCAGTCCCCACTCTATCATACGACCAGAAATGGACTTAATGGGTTCTGGCTCACCCAGAGTTTTCCCAATAAGGCACAGTTGTCACGGGGGTAGTTCTACAACGGAAGAAACCCGTGCAGCGTCCTGGCCAAGGCAGGCCAGGACAAGCCTTTATGCGCTTAGAGGCTAGGAGTTGCCCGATGGGATGGCTCCACCAAAGTCAGTAGCACTGGATCATGACCTCAAGTCCAATGGCCGGGGCACTCTTCTGGCTCAGACCGGTCCATGGGAGGTGCCGCTTATGTGCTAAAGGGGGACAACCATAATGCAAGGCGACCATGCGCCGATGAGGTGACTTGGCACCGATGTGAAGGGTCTCCTGTATGCCGATGATGACAGGTACTTGGTGTGCCATGATGATAGGCAACCGCTTGGGCCGAAACACACCCATGCGCTAGGGGCAACGGGATATCTCAATCAGCTTGGGCAAGGGGTTGGCGAGGTGAAGGGACATGCTTGAGCCAGGCCCGCATGCCAAGCCTCCCTTGAGTATCGGTAGCGCAGTGCCGGTCCAACACTATCCCCATGAGCAAGTGTGCGCCCATGAGGAACCCTGGTAGCCATGCTAGCCGTTAACTAGGGCCGCCCCGCAAGGGGATGAAGGTCTAGGAGTAACAAGGTTAGGCACCCAAGGAGGTCGACCACCCCTCCTTAAAGAGTACATTAAGCTTTTGGTGGTCTGCCTGAAGATGACATCAGTTCTCCCAAAAATCTTACAGGCAAAAATGACGGGCATTGTCCCTAACGTAAGCCTGCCAAGCGTAGGCAAGGCTAAGCCTGTTTTGAACCGTAACAGGCTCCCCCACTCAATCCATTGTCGTCCTCGACAATGGTCTTCTCGTGTATGGGCGTCTGTGACCCGTGCCATCCACTTCTCCACCAGTTCTAGGGCTCACCTGGTCAACCCGGGTCTTGCCTATATTGGTGTCCATTTATGGGGACATAACCATTTCACCATGCCGGCCTGCCTAGACTTCACCCCCATTGTCGAGGTTACTCAAACCACGCAATGGCTATGCCGTTGAACTGTGAAAGAAGGGCCCTCGAAGAAATGTGTGTGGTGCTTTGCGGAGGTCCGCCCCATGTATCATCTTACCTCAAGGCTCAACCGTCTTCTTGGTAGCTTTTCAGTGATGCTACCGAACACGCTGATAGGTCTACTCCTCATGTTGGCGATGACCTGGGTACCCTTTCACCATGCTGGCCTGCAGACTTCACCTCGTCGATTCGGGTTACTCAAACCTAGCCATGGCTTATGCTCTCTGGGCCCTCGAAACTACGCTTCGCCTCGCCGACTCGGGCTACATCTTCACTCTGAGGGGGCCCCACTACTGCTGCCTCAAGGAGACCTAACCGCAATTTGTGCGAATGTGGCAACTTTTACCCATGAGTTGCTGAACATGCACTCGCCTTCTGATGCGCATCTGCTGCTTGCAAGTGATCCACCTGAAAACTGAGCATGTCCACCTGAAACTTTGCTGGTGTAGGGCCGCCATGCTCCAACGGCTATCGTAACCACATTCCTAACAAGGCCCATGCGTCTGCCCCCGCATGAGGACAACAACCAATGCGTTTGCACCCACAAGGGAAGCTGTTTTAGGGTCATTGGAATGGGAACGCGAACAATGAGTGTTCTCTTGCTAGGCCAGATAAACAATCTGCTCAAATAGTGTACCCACATTCCTATCAAGGCTCACGCATCTGCCCCCGCATGAGGACAACAACCAATGCGTCTGCCCCTGCAAGGGAAGCTGTTTTAGTGTCATTGGAATGGGGACACGAACAATGAATGGCCTCTTACCAGGCTTGATCTGAATTTTGCTCGATCCTGGGTGGAAGTGCCTAGGGACCACACCCCACAAAATGCTGCTTGTCGAAATGACCGCTTCAACTGGCTCTGGGCTAATCTGTTGAAAACCAACTGCGACTGCAATTGGCCAACTTGCTCTGATACCAACTGTCACGGGGGTAGTTCTACAGCAGAAGAAACCCGTGTGGCGTTCTGGCCAGGACAAGCCTTTATGCGCTCAGAGGCTAGGAGTTTCTCGATGGGATGGCTCCACCAAAGTCAGTAGCACTGGATCATGACCTCAAGTCCAATGGTCGGGGCACTCTTCTGGCTCAGACTGGTCCATGGGAGGCGCCGCTTACGTGCTAAAGGGGGACAACCATATTGCAAGGCGACCATGCGCCAATGAGGTGACTTGGCACCGATGTGAAGGGTCTCCTGTATGCCGATGATGACAGGCACCTGTGTGCCATGACGATAGGCAACCGCTTGGGTCGTAACACACCCGTGCGCTAGGGGCAATGGGATAGCTCAATCAGCTTGGGCAAGGGGCTGGCGAGGTGAAGGGACATGCTTGAGCCAGGCCCGCATGCCAAGCCTCCCTTGAGTATCGGTAGCGCAGTGCCGGTCCAACACTGTTTCCATGAGCAAGTGTGCACCCATGAGGAACCCTGGTAGCCATGCTAGCCGTTAACTAGGGCCGCTCCGCAAGGGGATGAAGGTCTAGGAGTGCCAAGGTTAGGCACCCAAGGAGGTCGACCACCCCTCCTCAAATAGTACGTTAAGCTTTTGGTGGTCTACCTGAAGATGGCATCAGTTCTCCCAAAAATCTTACAGGCGAAAATGACGGGCATTGTGCCTAACGTAAGCCTGCCAAGCGTAGGCAAGGCTAAGCCTGTTTTGAACCGTAACACAGTGGCACAATGTTGTAATCATCTGAGGATGCGCAGGAAATCAGGAAGAATCCATTGCCAATTGATTTGACACCCATTTTGCCCTTCAGTCCCCACTCCATCATACGACCAGAAATGGACTTAATGGGTTCTGGCTCACCCAGAATTTTCCCAATAAGGCACAGTGACCATCTGTCGGACTCATCCTTTCGACCTTTCCTAATTTGATCGAGGTCCACTGGTTTGGTCGTCATCGAGCTATTGTTGGGAATAGGCCCAGGCTTCCGACGATCACCAGTTTGATCAGAATGTTGACCAAAGTTGAGGCATCTCTTAGCCTTACTGTATTCACCCTTCTCAAAGACGCTTTTGTTTCTTCTATCCAAACCCATTATTTCCACTGGAATAGAACACCTAATGTTTTTTGGATCTCCTGGTTGTTGTTTATGTTTATATCGTGTTCACAGTCATGAGTTATCGAACCCAGCAAAAAATTAATTCTACCCTTGATCTCCTCTTCAGTCAAGTTATTCACGCATACTCTCGGGGAATGGTGCTTTAGGAGAGCTTCCCTGAAATTTAATTTGTTACAGATGGTTATGTTATCATCATAGAATTGACTTTGTCGATTCATCTTCTTATCTCCGCTCAGTGGCGCATTTATAGCGCTATTGCATTAAGTTCCCATGCACGTGGACATCAACACCTCCTCGGAATTGTCCTCGTCGTTCCAATGCTTGGAAGCAATCTCATGGCTACAATTCCCAGAATGATCATTAAAGGAGATAATCTCCACAGATACGAGTTTTTCAATGTTTGAGAGTTCCTTATGGGAATTAACATCAACACTGTGGCCATAAGGGAGAATATTATCTATAGCTTCTCCCTCATAGGGAACTTGCAGAGTAACTCCGGAATTGATGCCACTGTCTTCCAAAGGAAGAAATGGAATCTTCGTGCCACTCCTCACAGAATCAAACGCAGGGGAGGAGCTGTCATCAATTGATTCGGTCCTGTGAATCTTTTGCTGGGCACGCATGAGTTTCTCATTATCGATAGGACTCTTATCTAGTCTTTCAGAATGGCTCGTAAGCTCATACTTCCGGCGGAGAAGAGCTCCACCGCTCCGAGACCAAAAGAAATGGCAAACACTGTATCCACGGGAATTACCACCGGACATGTTGAATTTTTTGTTAGGGAGCACTTTAGCCAACTGCGAAGAGGTGAAAATAATCTTTTCACCTTGCCTCAAAGAAACCTGCCCATGGAAGCCGTTACTGCTTAAGCTGCTGAGGGGCTTGTGATAATCCTTAGAGGACAATGGATCCAAGCCATGGGTAGGCCGGTCATTCAGACTACGCCGTAAGCAGGCAATATTCCCGCCATTACCCACTTTGCTTGGATGATTTTCTTTCCACCAAAGCAAAGCCTCCGGGAACTTGTTTCTTCGCTTTTTCCAATAGCCCTTGATACCCATCTAGTGGTGTCCGGGAGACGGAGGGAACTCCAAAATGCCGAATCACACAGGATAAAGCTGCACCAGGAAAACACACCAGATCACTGAAAACAGGAATGATAAGAAACTAAAATACTAAAACAAATAGCCAAAGGAAATTCTACAACTAAACACAAGAGTGAGAAGAAAAACGAAAAAACTTCCCTGTCATGGTGAAAGCCAGCTCCTTTTCGGTATCAAACTTGATCCTAGCCAAGAAGGACTCTTAGGCTTCATCTTCATCGTAGCACAAAAGGATTCTATGATGGATAAGTTGGGCCATCACCTTTGCTGTGTTGCTCAGCTCGATAGCTCCTCTGCCCCAAAGTGAAGTTTTTTTAATCCGAAAAAACTTTAGGCTAAATTACATATATCTACCCCCAAAGTGCCAGATACGTATCCTCAACGAGTTCACATCTGCGCCCCCTTAAATCATCCTCAACTTTCAATTACAACATTTCAATACTTTGAACTCTCAAAAATCATCCATCCATTAGTATTCCGTCAATTAAACATTGCATAATGTCAAAAATATCTTTTATGTGTATTTTTTAGATCATTGTAGTACGGAAAACTTGAATATGTTATTTATTGTTCATGTGAGAACGTCATCATGGGGAAATGTCAATTACTTGAAAATGATCTAAAAAATACACTATAAAGGTATTTTTTGGCATTATATAATGTTTAACCGATGAAATACTAACAGGTGGACCAATGTGTCTATTTTTTAGAGTTCAAGGTACTCAAATGTTGCAATTGAAAGTTCGGGGTGCCTATCTGTAATATACCCAAAACTTTATATAAAAAAAGGGAGAATGATGATTCAACCCAGGGTCAGAAATTTTAGGCCCAAAGTATAGTTGGGATAAGTGCCAGCTCGAAATTGATGCCAATTCACAGGTGGGCATTGGTGTATAGAGTGGGAGTATTTGACATGACACATGGCACCTGAGGCCAGCTCAATCGTAACTCAAACACTATCTATCTTCTTCATACATGTGCCCATCAATTCTAATAAAAAGTGTTAAATTTAGACATGATTTTTAGTAAAAAAGTTCCTAGTCCAAAATATATGGGGCTCATGTAATTCAGCTTCCTAATTTAAATAGAAGTCATTATGAAGACTTTTAAATTTAAAATAAATCTGATTTAATTATTTAATTAAATATAATTATTAGATAAATAGTAAATCTCAAATAAAATAATATTATTATAAAAACAAAAAAAATCCAAATAATCCATAAATGTAATTGCCCGATTCTTGGGTCATTCTCTAATTCAGAGTAAAAACTAAAAAGAGAATTTTTCAGAATGACAACCCAAATTACAAGAGAGATTTATGGAGCATAATTATAATTACCTGAAGTTGGAGTAGAGACACTAGAGCACGATAAATAGGAATGGGCTGCGGAGCATTGTAAAGAGAAGTAGACTCTCCATGTAGAAAACTAGAAGCAGGCGCGGGGGCGGAGACTGGTGGCATAGAAACTGCTTTATGAATAATGCCAACAACACATTAAATAACATCTCTTACCATTCCTGTAGATCTGCTAAGTAACAAACAACACTATGCACATTGTAGGTTTGTGCCACTTGTTCATAAACAATTGTTTTCAAAAGGGGAATCCAGATTTTTTATCCACAACAACTCTACCTATGTCTACCCATATAATATCGCAATTACATCCTAGAGATCTGGAGTCGAAAAACAGTGTCATCTTATTCAATCAAAGTGTTGTAGATAAATGGCACAAAACCTAAACATGCATGTTATCACCTACTAGCGGATCCGTTCTCTTTCCTCTCTTTATCATAAAAAAATATTATTTTCCTCATGGAATATTTATAAAATTATTATATTATGATATTCACATATGTCAATCTATTTGAAAGTTAAGTAGATTAATTGTGAAATTACAAGTATACGTACATCTATCAATTCTAATGGGTTCTTAACGGGTTGGGTCTAGTTGGATTCTTCACATTTTCTACTTCTTGGGTTGAAACGGGGTTACCTTGACTCGAACCAATCCCACCCAGTGACAGTACTAAGAAAATTACCTTGGAGAGGAATGTCAGGAACTTGGCCTTCCCGAACATCGCCACTGTTGGAGATACCGTTGGCCGTCATTAATGAATATTCGGTGACCCAAGACTCCCGGGCGATCTTCTCCAACGAACTCCCATAAAAGGGAATTTTGATCATCTCACCGGCAGCCACAGTTTGGTTGGATGAGGTGAATAGTGGGATGGAGTTTGCTCCCAATAAGGACGACAGATTCTCAACTCCGAACAGCATTTGGATGCTACCCAGAGTCGTCTTGTTCGGAGCTCTGTAGCTAGCCATAGCTTTACACATTGCAGAAGCTATTGTGCGTTGCAAATGACAAGGGCATAAAAAGAAAAGTCTAGAAGGTCGATCCAACAAATTTGAAGCGGCTTGGACAAAAGAAGTTGGATTTAAAGAACACCATGGAGGCCCACAACTGAATCCTTCATTAGTAAATATAAAAGAGTTAGAAACTAATGGAGAGATACTGTAGGAAGAAACTTACTGGAAACAATGAGCATGCGTTACTTGGTTGAAATAGGGTGATCGCAATACTTACTTCTTTCAGACTAGTGAAATACGGTAGCTTTGCAATTGAAGAATATCTTTTTAAAAACTCAGCAGATCAATCCGAAGATGTTGGCATTTAAATAGTGGCCCTTGCATGCTTTACGCCTTTACCTTGAACAGTTTACCTTTTTTCTATTCATCCCTGTTATATTCCCGAAGGGACGAAATGGTAGTTTAGAGGGAGACGAGAGACCTCTGATAAAAATCAAACGGTTTAACTAAAATTCTTCGGTGATGATCCTCTAACAAGCAAGCAGTACAAGTACATATAGATTTCTAGTCTCACAGGATTATTCATAACTATACCTGTTCATGGGCCAGATAGTCCAACGGCCCGGCCCGCACCCTGATCGGGTTTGGACAAGTAGTTAGGCCTGCAGGTCGGGCCCAAAACACCAAGCCCGATTGTGTTTTGGGCCAGGCTCGAGATTTGTCAAAAAAGCCTCGGACTGATTTATATAATATAAAATATATGATATTTATTAATATATATATATGTATTAATAATTTAATATATACATTTTTTATTTTTTTCTTTATAATCTCTCTCTCTCCTCAACCACTTCAGCAATAGCAGTGGCATGAGTTTTAGACTTCGGGTTCAAGCCCAGGCCCGAGTTTCGGGCATTTTATGAAAACCAGGCTTGGGCTCAAGTTGTAGGCCCGATGATCAGACCGGGCTCGGGCCTTAAAAAATCTGTTAATGAAAAATAAAAGCCCAGCCCTGGCCGGCCCATAAACATGTCTATCCATAACCCAATACATCCATAAACATAATCGTATGACTCTCTCACAACTAAATTACCCATAAAACTCGTAACAATATCTAAATAATCGGTTCACTCTATAATTTGTTCTTTTCAAGGATTTACTTTTTTACTTGGTATGACCCAATAAGCATCGTTTCTCCTTAATATCCGGATGGGAAGGCCCACAACATTTCCACCTTCAAAAACCATTACAATGATTGAAAAACACTGTTCCAATTAGAGAAAAGCAAGGAAAACCTATACAAGTTTTGTTAGATATTGTATAATTTCTTTTTTTTTTTTTTCAAACCAAACATTGTTTTATAATTGATCATGGACCGGGTTAGATTATATATGTATGTATGTATAAAATTTAACATGATATATATGATTCATATACATGCATATTTATATATACATGTATATGTATTATATATGTATGCATATTTGGGCTGCTAGGCATAAACTAGATACAAAAATTAATATAATGAGGCTCGAACATTTGTTAACTTGGCCAGGCCATTCTTCTAGGCTGGGCTAGAAACGATCACCCATGGTAACAACATGCCCCTAACCATGGCAGAAACTGAATTCGTAAAAGAAAATAGCAACAATTGATCCAAGTCAGTTTGTTTATCAAATGGTCCCTTATTCAGTTTGGGAAGAGTACAAATACAAATATGTACTGTATAAAACAACGTTTAGAAATATAATACACAGGTTTTTACAATGTATTTATTTGTATTTGCACTCTTCCCAAACTGTACACCAGGCTCAATTTGGAAGGAGTACAAATACAAATATGTAGAGTGCATAATCTTGCATTTTGTTTTAAGGAGTACAAATACAAATATGTAGAGTGCATAATCTTGCATTTTGTTTTATTTTGTATGTATTTGTACTCCTTCCAAACTGAGCCCTAAGGACTCTAATAATTCCCCATAATTCTTCTATATCTTGTTCCAAGTTCCCACTTCCATGAGCTGCAATCAACAAATTAACAACAATAGGAAGCTATACTAAAATACCAAATACCATGTGGGTAGATATTGAGAACTTGAGCAGGGTTGGTGCCTAACAACTTCCACCAGGTTTTTACAATCATACTTTATCTTCTCTCAAAAAAAAAAAAAAATCTAATCCATATATCATCAAAACCTTTCAAATTCAAAATATTCCACAAACATCCCCAATCCATTTTCAAGGTCCAATTTGCACACCACACCCCTCAGCCCATTTCTTTTCCTCTCTTCCACCACTTCATTTGCTATCAAAACACAATCACTAATTGGCCGATCTATAAAAGTCATCAAACACTTCTAACATGCTCATACAGTCAAACATAGTTTCCAATCATGCAAGGAAGGTGACCAAAATTAATAGTTACTCCACAAAGAGATTATTCAGAAACAAAATAACATTACAATCAGTTTTGTTTTTATCATTAACAGATTCTTTTGAACTTTATTAATTAATGAATTAATAGAGCAGTATGTTACATCAGGTCTTCTTGATTGAATCTATCCCATTTCAATCCAATCAGCATGACTAATGACCACGCTCCAGCTAAGCAGATGAAGCTGATAATGCATTGCCATTGTTGGTTGCATCTCCAAGCTATGAACTTCTATCAGGAAAACTAACAAGGCGGTATCAAACACTCGCAAATAACATTATATTTATCCTCCTTATTTCTCATAGTCATAGTGTTGTATAATGTAGAGATAACTTTAAATTAAATTTGAACAAGAAAGCAATAAGAAACTATAAAGAACATATTTGCACTTTTGATCAAACAAAACTAGGTCAATCAGAACCTCGACGTGGAGACGATCTACATAAGCGCCAGTAATCCAACCGCCAACCCGAACAGCTGCTGCTTCTCCTTCAACGACCTACCCAGCAATTGAAAGGGATAAAAAATAAAGACCCAAAGATCGTAACTGTTATTGAAACAAAACATGTACTTAGAAAAATCAAATTTGAGAGAGAAATCAAGCAAAGAAAGCCAAATAAACAGGGGGCGCAATCAGGGCATAATTGGGATGAAAGGAGCGTACAACAATGAGATCTTTCAGATTACTAGCTTCCAAGAGTTCCAGAATGTAAGATAGAACCGGCCGGTTCGCGACGGGAAGCAGCGCCTTTGGAACTTCCTGCATTTGAGAGAGCAAAACGTGAACAAAACTGTGGGAAAGCAAATATTAAACAGAATATGTTCCTTCTTCTCCTGGGCTGTTAAGGAAGGAGTTGATGAACACCTTGGAAACGAGAGGGACGAGCTCCTTCGAAGTGCCGCCGGCGAGGACGACCACTTGGAAGTCCATTGCAGACGGAAGCCAGAGAAGAGTAAACACCCAAATGGAAAACAATACAAGAAAAGATGACTAATGGTAAGAGGAAATGAACCAGCAAAGAACTGAGGAATAACCAAGGCAGGCCGCGGAGGTTCATGCAGCTCAGGAGGGAACGGAGATTATTGGATATATTATGTATAACCATTAAGAGGACAAATTATTCAAATGGGGATGTAGCTCAAATGGTAGAGCGCTCGCTTTGCATGCGAGAGGTACAGGGTTCGATCCCCTGCATCTCCATTTTTCTTATATTTCCATGTTTTTATTTAACTTCTCTTTCAATTCATCAAAATTCACATACATAGTTGGCCCCATAACAAATGGAAAAGCTTATGGTATATGGCAATTTTGTGATGTGATAAAAGGTATGAATTTAATCTCAAAAAACTTTAGGGTAAATTACATATAGGTACCCAATACTTGGGGTAGTGACTTTGAACTTCAATTGTAACACTTGAATACTTTGAACTCTCAAAAATAGACACTTGGGTCCATCCATTAATATTCCGTCAGTTAAATATTATATAATGCAAAAAATACCCCTTCTTGTGTATTTTTGAAATCCTTCTTTAGAGTAAATTCATCGCTAGAAAATGTCATCATCGAAAAATTTGAACATTTTATTTGTTGTTCATGTGAGAACGCCATCATGTGGGAATGCCAATTACCTGAAAATGATCTCAAAAATACAGGATAAGGGTATTTTTGGCATTATGTAATGTTTAACTGATGGAATACTAACAAATGGACCAATGTGTTTGTTTTAGAGATTTCTAGGTACTTAAGTGTTACAATTGAAAGTTCAGGGTACCTATCTATCACTAACCCCAAAGTACAGGTATCTATCTATAATTTACCCAAAACTTTATATAAAAAAGGCCTATTTTCTTTCTTTCTCCCTTTGCATCCCAAATCCCTAAATTTTGTGGGTTTTTTTTGGAATTTTAAAAAAGAAATAAAAAACATCAAAATGTTTATACTCATCCACAACCAATTTAGTTTTCATATGTTTTGGACACTGAATCTAATGTTCTAATCACTCACTTTAAGATGGGCATTTAACACCATTCTATACATCGCCCAAGCCCCAAGTTTCTTCTAGTTATACTTTAAAAAGGATTGGGTTCATATCATGTTTTCTATTTTTCATCGTTGTGCCTCATATACCTCATACCCCTCTCAAATTTTTTGTTAAATTATTGGTTCTTTTAAAAAAAGAATGAACCATGAAGTCCCATCAAAATGTTTTCAACTTTTAAACTCCCATGTCCTACTAGGCTACTACTCCCTCAGTGGTCTTTTATTATTCACACACACACATATACCGACCCTAAAACCATGAGTTTCCTATTATGCCAAAGTTTAAAGAGTATTTGACCTTTATTCTTGGGAGGTATTATGATGTAGCACAATCCGGTCACTCCTAACTGGCGCTCGCGTGGCTCCTGAGATGTACCTGAAACGAGAGGAAGGAGGAAGAACTCCCAGGGGGTTTCCCGGCGGGAACGCTCCAATGCTTAAGTTAGTACTGTGTGCAAGAAGCTGAAATAGAATGAACACTAAGAGTGCTAGTTGCACTAGTCATTCAAGATACCTTGTTCCTTGAGGATAAGTTCCTTATAGCTGAATTCTGTTGCTCCCGACCCTCTGACTTCTGACAGAGCAGGTATAACCGCCACTGTCAGTCTGCCACAGCCGTTACAGGCAGGGCTGAGGTGGCACGCATGGGGCCGTTGTGTAGGGTACGTGTCTGTCAGGTGTGGGACGCCTTTCTAAAGGTGGCAGGCGCGACGAGGGGACATGCCTGCAATTCGCAGGTTTGTCGGGTACAACGGTCGGGCATGAGGCCCTCCTATGGTATACCGGGCTGTTCCCTGTGAATTTCCCTGAGCTGGGCCGTCCCTTGAGTGACGGGTTGCCTGCAGCCGGTTATGCCGAGCTAGCCGACTTGAGGTCTTTGTGCCTTGGGGCGTCCGAAGAAGAATCAGTGCGTTCTTGCTTGGGAGTGGCCCAATGTCCATTGAGAGGAGTTTGGGTCTCAAAAGGGGTTAGGGTGCCTTTAACTAGGGACCCCCGAAGTGCCTTATCCCCGGGGAGGAGGTGCGGGCGAGGCGGCTTTTGGCGAGTAGTTTACCTACCGAGTTGCCATGCTGACCGAGTTGTGCTCACGTCCGTTGTGCTGTCATGCTGAGTCACTGTTTGAGCTAGGTCACGCCTACATGTACCCGAGTTACGAGGTCGGGCCAAATCACCCTCCATCAATTGACCCCCACTCCCTGTGCTGGCGGCGGTGACCTAGCGCAGGGAGGTCATGACGTGCCGGGTGGATTTGGCGTCGGTGTTTGTGCTGCGTTGTCACGCGTCCCGTCCAGCCGTACCGGTCTAGCGCCTGGCTCGACCGAAAAGGGATTCGAGTCGCGTCCGGGTTATGCGCGGACTTCATGCGACTTGGACTTCGCAGACGTTAAAAATGCGCTAAATCGTTTTCGCCTCGAAGAACCCGCGGTTCCGGCTATAAATAGGGGGTCCCTTGGCCATTTTCTTCGCCACAAAGCTTTCACCGTTAGCGTTTGAGCTCGCGCCAGGGGTTTCTTAGCTCGGGTCCTCCAGTTCGCTCTGTTCTTCCAGTCCGGTTGCGTTTCTTTGGTGAGTCCTCCCGAGCTTCCTTTTCCCTTCTAGTTCGCTTCTTTCTGTTAGTCCGGTATGTCGTCCAGTGTAGACAGTCTCATTGACGAGCCCGAGGTAGGTACCTCGGCTCGGGATGTTCCCTCTGCTACCAAGCCATCCGAAGTACGGATGGCTTCGGGTCATCTGCCGTCTACCTCCCATCGAGGTCGGGAACCAGATCAGTTCGGGCCTTCCATAATGACCTTGGAGAGGCTTCAGGACCTCATACAGAGGTTCCGCCTCCCAAGCGAGTACTCATATAGTCTTCCCACCGGCAACTTCCCATGGGAGCACGGTCCCAACGAGATCGTGATCTTCAGGGAGCAAATGATAGCCGGGCTCAGACTTCCACTTCACCCTTTAATTGTTGAGGTGTTGGTACACTTTAATATTACCCTGGACCAACTCCACCCGAACTCCATACGGAATGTGGTGGGGTTCATTTCTCTTTGTTTTGACCGTTCCCTTTCCATAAATTTAGATGTTCTTAGTACGATCTTGGCTATAAAGAAGAGCGCTTCGGGCGCTCTCCCCGAGCATAGGCGGTCTTACTACCTGTCCCCCCGCCCGGGTTTTAAACTCATACACAAGCTCCCGAGCAAAGTCCCAGCTTGGAAGCGAAACTACTTCATAGTCCGGAGCAGCATGGGGTGGCCCTTCCCCACCGATTGGAGGATAGCCGTTCAAGACCCTGGTGTCATCCTGGACGGGAAGACCAAGAAGGAGCTCCAGTCCCTGGCTAAGCTCGGGTTGCATTATAAAGACTTCACTTCTGAGGAGAAGCTCGTCCGAGCAGGCTTGAGTCTGGGTAGGTTTTTCCCACTTTGGCTTTTCCACTCATATATTTGCTTCGGGTTACTGATGTCGTATTTCCCCGTACGTCCCATGGAGGCGGAAAAGATAGACAACCAGAAGCTCTTCCACCAGATGAAGAGGAAGAAGCACGTGGCAAAGAAGGCGCGCGTTGGGTCCCCGCAAGCTTCAGCTGAACCTCGACTTCCGCAGACTTCTGCTTCGGGGCATGAGGTGGCAGTCATGCCCGTCATTGACTTGGAAGAGGGGGCTGTGCCTAAGGGGCGCGAGGTGATGGCGGAACCTGCCGTTAAGTCCGCCGAGCCCACCCGACTTGCCAGAGAAAGCGTTGCCGAGGCTAATGCCGCTACTGCCGGGGCTCATTCTGCCGATGCTGCCGCCGAGACCTCCGAGAGTTCCACTCACGATGTGGAGATGGCGGCTTCTAGCTCGGAGGGTCAGGGGAGCCAAACCGTCCTGAACCCCCAATGCAGCCTGAAGAAGAGTGAGCTGGCTGCATACTCGGGGGAGGTCCGCGAGTGGGCCGAACTCACTCCTGGTCAGCTCGGCGCCCGAGCTGCCACTCATACTATGGTGGTGAGTCCCCCTTCCTTCCTTTTTATTTTGGTCTCCCTCTTATCCGGTTCTCCTTTTTGCAGGTGAACTCCGCCATTCGCGCCTTGACCCTCCAATTAGAGTGACATCTGAGGCGGGCTCTGAAGGCAGAGGAATCATTTCGCACAGCCCATACTGAGTTAAGGGCAGCTCGTTGTCAGGTTCACCGCTTGGAGAGCGACGCCTCGGCTCAAAAGAGTTTCATCGAGGTGTTAATGTCAGAGAAGGGAGAGCTGGATCGAGATAAAGATAAGTTGAGGGCCGAAGTGAATGGTCTCAAGGTCGGTTAGGAGGCCTTAGGGCTCGAGGTGAGCAGCCTCAAGGCTGAGCGGGATGCTCTAAGGCTCGAGGTACAAGGCCTCAAGGAAGTGAAGGGGAAACCGGAGCACGAAGCGGGGTACCTCCAGGAGGATATAGGGGAGAAGATTGCAATCTTCGAAGGTGCTCTTGAGGAAGTCAAGACCCAGGTCGTCATTGACTAAGTCAAGTCTTCGAGATTCGACGATATGATGACGGAGGCCTATCGTAAGGGCTTCAAGCTCAGTCGATGGCTGATCAGGCACCTCTACCCCGAGCTGGACACGAGTGTCATCACTACTTCGCGGATTACTGACGACATCATGCGTCAGTCAAAAGACGACCCCGATTCCGAGGATGAAGGTCCCGAAGATGGAGCAGAGAATGCCGGTCCAGACATTGTCTCCGAGGGGGTCTCTGATAGAGGCGGCGAGCCCCCGAAATAGTTTGCCCTTTATATTTGTAACTTAATCTTTTCCCTTTCTGAATTATGAATGTACTATCCTGAGCCTTTGAGCTCGGGTAAAAACTCCTGTACCTGAACTCTCTTTTTAATGAAATATAGTTTCTTTCGAGTATCTCTGAGTGCAAAAATACTTCTAAGTGTGAGTGGACTCCAAGCAGGTCAATTTAATGTATAGGTTACCCGAGCTATCAAGCCACCGAGCTGGCGTTAAGGGTAACTGAGTGAAGTTGTGTTACTTCGGGTCGCGCGGGTTACCCTGGACTATCGGGTTACCGAGCTGAGTAAAAATAGCAAGGGTATAGACACCGTAGGGTTTATACCCGAGTTGTCTTTCCCTTAAGGGTTAGAGATAACCAGGTTTTTGTCAGTTTGTTGTGCCGAAGTGGCAGTTGGGGCTTTCTTGTGACCCTTAGGCTTAAAAAGGGGACCCGTAGTCTGCTCTTGGATTTCACCCAGGCCAAAGTGGCGACTGGGCTCTTCTTGTAGCCCTTAGGCTCTGGGAGCGGCTCGTAGTCCACTCTTCTTACCCTTACTTTCGCCCGTGCCGAAGAGACGGCTGGGTCTTATGTGCCGAGGTCATGTTAGCTCGGTATTCTGGCCCTTAGGCTTTGAGAGTGGCTCGTGGCCTACTCGATTCTTACAGATAATATTGTCTTAGGTTGACAATATTTCATGCCCGAGGTATTTGTTTACCTTTGAGGGTCTCGAGCTCGTATGTTCCTTCCCCGAGCACTCGTTTCACACGGTAAGGACCTTCCCAGTTGGACCCAAGCTTGTCCGCGCCGGGCTCAGGCACCATAACTTTACGAAGGGCCAGGTCGCCAACGCGGAGGTTTCGCCTCTTAACCCTGGTGTTATAGTATCGAGCTACTCTCTGCTTGTAGGCTGCGGTCCTAATGTACGCAAGGTCCCTTACTTCGTCGAGTAGGTCGAGGTTGGTACGTAGCAAATCTTCGTTTGTTTGATCACTGTATGTTTCTAGGCGCAACGTAGGTACTTCGATCTCTGCGGGGATCACTGCTTCAGTGCCGTAGGTGAGATTGAAGGGTGTTTCTCCCGTAGCGGTCTTCTCCGTGGTCCGGTAGGCCCACAGGACACTGGGTAGTTCATCTACCCACAATCCTTTAGCTCGGTCCAGCCATGCCTTTAGTTCACGGAGGATGGCTCTGTTCGTGACTTCTACCTGACCGTTTGCTTGAGGGTGCGCGACTGAAGTAAAATTCTATTGGATTCCCATGTCTCGGCACCAGTCTTGAAATTTGATGTCCTCGAACTGCTTGCCGTTGTCGGAGATCAATACCCGAGGTAATCCGAAGCGGCGCACAATGTTCTTCCGAAAGAAGTTTTGAACATTTTCAGGCTGTGATCGTCACGAGGGGTTCGGCTTCTACCTAGTTGGTAAAATCGTCCACTGCTACTACTAAGAACTTCCTTCCACCCATTGCTGGCGGGAATGGCCCGAGTAGATCGATGCCCCACTGCGCAAAGGGCCACAGGCTGGTGAGATACTTGAGGTCGGCAGCGGGTTGGTGGTGAATATTAGCATGTCTCTGGCATTGGTCACATTTTCTGACGAACTCAATAGTGTCTGCCTTCATTATTGGCCAATAGTACCCTTGTCGAAGTGCCTTTTGGGCGAGGGCCCTGTCCCCCAATTGCCCACCGCACAAACCCTAATGGATGTCACGGAGTACGAGCTTGGCTTCGGTAGGTCGCAAGCAGCGCAAGTAGGGGAGCATGTAAGATCTCCGATATAGTTGTTCGTCTATCATGACATATTTGGCTGCCTGGCGCTGCACCCTTCTAGCTGCATTGCGGTCTGTAGGGAGGGTCCCGTCTAGCAAGAAGCTCGCAAGCGGGTCAATCCAGCTCGACTTTGCTTGAACGATGGAAGCGACCTCCTCTGCCCCCCTGAGAATGCTAGATCGAGACAGGTCCTCTATGTACACGGTTCTCATGGTGATGTCGTTGGTGCTGGCTAACCTGGACAGGGCGTCGACCTCGACATTCTCTGACCTAGGGATTTGTCTGATAAAGTGTGACTGGAAGTTGAGCAGGGCCTCTCTGACTTTGGCTAAGTAGGCGATCATGGCTGGCTCACGAGCTTTGTACTCGCCGGTGACCTGGTTGACCACAAGCTGGGAGTCGTTGCAGATAACGATGTGCTTGGCTTTTACTTCTCTGGATAGAGCTAGTCCAGCTATCAACGCCTCGTACTCCGCTTCATTGTTAGATGCCGCGAACTCGAAGCGTAGTGTGTACTCCAGTTTTGTGCCACTTGGGCCGTGCATAACTATTCCTGCTCCGCCGCCCTGCTGGTTTGAGGAACCATCTACGTGAAGGATCCAGGGCTCCTCATCCCAGCTCGGGCTTGGCCGAACTAGGAGAGATGCCACACTGGTTACTACCTCACGGGGCTTGGACTCGATTGGCCTAGGAGCTTCGAGCTCACCTGAGTTGGGAGCCTCGTGCTCAACTGGCCTGGGGGCTTTAGAGCTGAATGTGCATTCGGCGATGAAATCTGCTAAGGCTTGGGCCTTAATAGCAGTTCGCGGCTTGTATTGGAGATCGTACTCGCTAAGCTCAATGGCCCACTTCGTCAACCGACCAGAGACCTCGGATTACGAAAGACTTGCCTCAGATGTTTGTTAGTGAGAATGATAACAGTGTGAGCCTGGAAGTACGGGCGAAGCTTCTGAGCTGCAATTACCAGTGCATACGCTAGCTTTTCTATTTCCGGGTATCCCGTCTCTGCTCCCTGAATACTTTACTAACATAATAGATGGGTCGTTTGACCCGATCTACTTCCTTTATTAGTACTGAACTGACCACTTCGTTGCTCGCCAAGAGGTACAGTTCTAAAACGTTGCCCTCCTCGGGCCGAGTTAAGATCGACACACTAGCGAGGTATTTCTTGAGCTCGTCAAACGTGAGTTGACAGTCTCGGGTCCACTCGAACCCTTTGCTCTTCATTGCCTTAAATAACGGTAGACAGCGGTCCGCCGATTTGGACATTAAGTGGCTCAGGGCGGCTATGCGGCCATTCAACATCTGAACCTCCTTCAACTTACGGGGTGGTCTCATGTCTAAGATGGCCTTAAACCTTATCCGGGTTGGCCTCAATGCCATGCCGATTAACGATGTATCCCAAGAATTTACCCGAGGTCACACCGAACACACACTTCATTTGGATTCAATCTCATGTTAAACTTACGCAAAATTTCAAAAACAGAATGCAAGTCTTGTATTAATTCATGTGAGAATTGAGTTTTGACGACCATGTCGTCTACATAGCATTCTACTTTTCTGTCGATTAACGGCGCCAACAATTTATTGCCCCTGCGTTTTTCAACCCGAAGGGCATAACCTTGTAACAGTATAGGCCGAGTTCCGTGATGAAGGCAGTCTTTTCTTCGTCCGCCGAGTCCATCTTGATCTGGTTATAGCCCGAATAGGCATCCAAGAAACTTAGCAACTCATGCCTTGAGGTCGCGTCCACCAAATGGTCGATTCTGGGGAGCGGGAAGCAGTCTTTCGGGAAAGCCCGGTTCAGGTCGGTGTAGTCGACGCACATGTGCCACTTTCCGTTGGCTTTCTTTACCAGGATGGGGTTGGCTACCCAGCTCGGGTAGTTGACTTCTCTTATGAAGTCCGCTGCGAGGAGCTTCTCGACCTCCTCGTCGACCGCTTTCCACCGTTCCGGGGCTAGTTGCGTTTCTTCTGTCTAAGGGGCCTTACTACAGGATCAGTGTTCAGCTTGTGAGTTATGAGTTCGGGGTCTATATCGGGCATTTATGCCGCGGACCATGCAAAAATATCCAAATTTTGAAGTAAAAATCTTACCAGTTCGGATCGTAGGGGCTCTTAGACGGATGCACCGATTTGAAGCGTCCAAGATGGGTCTACTGTTGAGGTCGGGACCGCGACTGTTTCTTCCGTGGGCGTGGCTCGCTCTTCGCCTTGCTCCGTGGGTCATTCCAGTTCCAGGTCATCGGCCACCTTGGTTTTCCCCTTTTGGGCGACAACGTAGCACTTGCGGGACTCAAGCTGGTCGCACCGCGCTACTCCCACACCGAAGTCTGTTAGGAACTTCATAGCCAAGTGGTAAGTGGAGACCACCACCCGTAAGACGTGGGTGATCGGTTGACCTACTAGCATTGTAGGGGGAGGGGGTCGCGACCACCAAGAAGTCGTGCTTGAACCTAGCCACACAAGGCCACATGCTGACTTCCATAGGTACTGTTATTTTCCCAAGGGGCCGGACTTCTTCTCTGCTGAAGCCTACCAAAGGAGTGTCTGCGGGCTTTAGGTCGCTTCTCTGCAACTGGAGCTAGTAAAACGACGCTTTGAACAGAATGTCGGCTGAGCTACCTGAGTCGACGAGTACACGCCTGACCTCAAAGTCGTTGATTCTTAGCTTTATCACGAGTGCGTCATCATGGGGGTAGTGGACTCCTCGCGCATCGTCTTCTGTAAAGAAAATTGAATCTCCCGTCTTTGGCCACTTTGGGGGGTTCTGCTCTTCTCGAGTGGCCACACGAACTGACGTCCGAGCTGCTGTTGAGGTGCAACCCGCAACGTTCGAACCTCCCACTATCATGTGGATAGTTCCCCGAACTGGCCTCTCCTCTAGAGGCTGCCTCTGTTGTTGTTCGGTCGGCCTGCTGCTGGACTCGGGAGCATCTTTACCGTGCTCCCCTTGCCGACCTGTTCTATTACTATTGTTGTTATTATTATTTTGTACAAAGTTTCTCAAATATCCGCGATGGATGAGCTCCTCTATCTCTTTGCGGAGGTTTTTACAACTCTCAATACTGTAACCGTGGTCTTTGTGAAAACTGTAATACAGACTCTTATTTCTTTCATAGGATTCCCCCTCAGACGAGGTGGCCACTTCACGTACGGGACGTCCTTGATCGCCATCAGGATTTCGTCCCGCTTCGCGTTCAGTGGGGTGTAATCAGCTCGGTCTGGTGCAGGAGCTCGGAACAATTGACCTGACTTTGCACCCAAAACCGTTTTCTTTTTTCTTCGGGTGTCCCCTTGATTGGAAGTCTCTCCTTTTCTCTTTCTTTTTTCGGGTGCGCCCTCGCCCTTCTGGTTGATCTCCTCTTCAGTGGCTATGAACTTATTTGCAAGCTTTAGAAACTCGGTTATGGTCGCAGGTTGGTTGACGACCATGTGCCACTTGAACTCTTTGTGCATCACGCCCTTCTTGGCTACAGCAAGGCGTACGGCGGGGTCCAGGCGCGGTATCTACATACAAGCGTCATTGAACCACTTGATATAGCTCTAGATGGACTTTCCCTCTCTTTGCGCTACGTTGAAGATGCTTTCTTCGGTTCGCGGGCACCGTTTGCTGGTGACAAAGTGAGACATGAAGGCTTGTGCAAACTGTGTCCAACTTCTTATTGACCCAGGTGCCAAGTTCCAGTACCACGTGCGGGCCGCTCCCCTAAAAGTAATGGAGAAGGGCACGCACATGCACGACTCACTGGCTCGCTCCAGGTGCATCTGTGACTGAAAGACATCTACATGATCATTCGGATCGAACGACCCATCATACTTATCAAAGGGGGGGGGGGAGCTTGAAATCCTTGGGCATCGGGACTGCCAGGAGTTCAGAAGACAGGGGGGACGGAACCGAGAGGAGGGAGCTTTGGCTTCGGCCGAGCCTACCTCTTCTTTGTCCATGAGCTCGGGCAAATCGCGGGTGATAGATCAGCGAGCTCGGTGGCGGCGTCTCTGCTTCTTGATGGGCTCGGTGTTCGTGCTGCTCACCTTCGCGCTGTCCAGAATGGTTTGTGCCGGGAGTAGCCCGGTCTGCTGGTGATGGCTACGGACAGAAGGATCCTGCTTGGAGTCTGTTGCCAGGATCTCGAACCGGTTTTCAAGGATCGGGGTTCCAAACTTCGACTGTCGAGGCGACATAGACCTGCCGAGCCGGGGTCCTCCCGACTTGTCCGCCCGCGACGAGATCGGGGTAGCCGGTCTCTCTCGTCTGCCGTGGGGGGAGGCCTGGTTTTTTTGGAGATTTTGGGGGGCCTCTCCTCGACCGGAGTGCTTGCTCTGGCGGCGAGATTTGGCTTGCTGCGAGGCTAGGCGCTGAGGCGAGAGCTGAGGCTGCTGAAGCTGAGGTTGGGGCAGCTGGGGGAACTGCTGCTAATACTGATACTGGGAGACCTAGTGCAGTACGTGCTGTTGATAGAGTTGAAGTTGTTGGAACTGTTGCATTTGAGCCTACATGGCCCTCATGCACTGCACCAGGTCCTCCAGCTGGTTCGGGCTGGCCGCTGGGGGCACGACCGAAGGTTCGGCGAACGTCGTTCCGACTGTAGCGGGGAGTGGGGCGATGACAGGTGCCATTGTGAGAGGCACGTTCAATCTGGGGAGTCCGTTCGCTGAGAGGGGGACGGTGAACTGTCCGATACAGATAGTAGGAAGCTGGGGTTGTTCCCTAGAGTTATCCTTTTCCGTGCTTCGTCCGACATTGCTAGAGGAAGCCATGAGCGTTGGATTGTTTCAAGGAAGAAGAAGGAACTGAAAGAGTTTAGAGGGAAAGGTTTTTTGAAGCATTTTCCCACAGATGGCGCCAAATGATGTAGCACAGTTCGGTCACTCCTAGCTGGCACTTGCGTGGCTCCTGAGATGTACCTGAAACGAGAGGAAGGAGGAAGAACTCCCGGGGGTTTCCTGGCGGGAACGCTCCGATGCTTATGTTAGTACTGTGTGAAAGAAGCTGAAAGAGAATGAACACTAAGAGTGTCGGTTGCGCTAGTCATTCAAGATACCTTGTTCATTGAGGATAAGTTCCTTATAGCTAAATTCCGTTGCTCCCGGCCCTCTGACTTCTGACAGGGCAGGTATAACCGCCACTGTCAGTCTGTCGCAGCCGTTATAGGCAGAGCTGAGGTGGCACGCGCGGGGCCGTCGTGCAAGGTATGTGTCTGTCAGGTGTGGGACGCCTTTCTAAAGGTGGCAGGCACGACAAGGGGACATGCCAGCAATTCGCAGATTTGTCGGGTACGATGGTCTGGCAGGAGGCCCTCCTATGGTATACCGGGCTGTTCCCCTGTGAATTGCCCTGAGCTGGGCCGTCCCTTGAGTGATGGGCTGCCTGCAGCCAGTTATGCCGAGCTAGCCGACCCGAGGTCTTTGTGCCTCGGGGCGTCCGAAGAAGAATCGATGCGTTCTTGCTTGGGAGTGGCCCAAGGTCCATTGGGAGGAGCTCGGGTCTCAAAGGGGTCAGGATGCCCCGAACTAGGGACCCCCAAAGTGCCTTAACCCCGGGGAGGAGGTGCGGGCGAGGCGGCTTTCGGCGAGTAGTTTACCTGCCGAGTTGCCGTGCTGAACTCGGTGGGACTTCCCCACCGAGTTGTGCTGTCATGCTGAGTCACTGTTTGAGCTAGGTCACGCCTACGTGTACCTGAGCTACGAGGTCGGGCCAAATCACCCTCCATCATATTCTATTGTACAAGTAACAAGCCATTAGGATTGCTTTCCCCTACAGGTTCGGAGGTACACCTGAACTAATTAACATAGCATTCATGATTTCTTTTAATATTTTATCAAGTCTTTCTACAATTCCATTAGATTAAGGTTAGTAAGGGGTTGTAGTTTCATGTATAATTCCATTCTCTTCAAACAATTTCCTTATTTTTTTCTTTATCATATCCAGTCCCTCTGTTAGTTCAAATTCGCTTGATTTTCTTTCCCAACTAATTTTCTACTTCAATCTTGTAGGTTATAAAAGTTTGTTTGGCTTCATCATTTGATATAAGTAAAACAACCTTTGCATACCTATAGTAGTCATCTATGAATGTTATATAATATTTTTTTCCTCCTTTAGCTTTGTGGAATTTAAGGTCTCCTAAATCACTATGTATAAGTTGTAGTAATTTAGTTTTTCTTTCTACACTTTTATGTGTTTTTTTTAGTAAATTTTGTTTTTATACAAACTTGGTATTTTTTTAATTTTAAAATCTATAGGAACATTTAGAACTCCTAATTTATATAGCCATTTTAGATAAGGAGCACTACAATGTCGTAGTCTAACATGCTAAATATCAACAGATTCAACAATATAAGCATACGAAGAATCATTCTTATTCATCATAATATCATAAATATTTAGTAAAAACAGTAGACCAAATGTGAGCTTTAGTCCTATTTTGTTGAGGAGTGCACCTAACACTAAATTTTATCTAATCTCTAGCACATACAGTACATCATTCAGCGTTAGGATATTTTCTAAAGTTAATTTCAGGAGCACCTTTCCCTTACCAATGACCTTTGTAGTCTATGAGTTTTTCATGAAGACTTGCTCTCTCTCGGTCTGAGTTGTGTACTCATAAAAGGAGTCATGGTCCCCACATATGTACTTAGTAGCACTAGTATCCAACACCCGATCCTTCGGTTTATCAACTAAGTTTGGCTTAGCTATCATGGCTGCAATAACATCCACAATTAAGTAGACTTTTGGTTTCTTAGAGTCTTTTTTCTTTCAATGACAACAATCTTTCTTATAATGCTTGGGTTTGTCACATACATAGCATTTTCCTTTCTTTTGTTGCTTCTTAAACTTTTGGTCATTTTTCAGATTTAAGCTCTTTTTGAATTTTGTAGTCATTTCCTCCACCAGATTAGCTTTGGAAATTTGAACTTCATCATTCTTTTTATTCTTTTCTTCTATTTTGATTCAGACCACTACTTGATCCAAAGTAGTGTTCTTTCTCTTGTGCTTTATACTCATTATGAAATCATTCCATGTATGTGACAATTTCTCAATAAGAGAATCAATAGTAAATTCATTTGGTAGTACCATGCCTTTTTTAGCTAGTTTCCCCCACAAGTACCTGAAACTCATTTATTTGGGCAGATACGTCTATATCTTCCTTCACAATAAAATGCAGGAAATTGACAATCACATATTTTTTTTCCAACTTTTTCCAGAGCATATTTTTGTCTAAAGCATTCCAAATTTCATAGGCAAAGTTATAGGAATAGTAGACATTGTAAAGTTCATTGGACAGGCAATTGAAGATATGGTTCTTACAGAGGTGGTCAGTCATGAGCTAGTGTTGTGCAACAATAGAATGAGCTGGTTCCTCCATATTCATTGGGTTCAATTATCCCATTACACCTATGAACACAATTGTGACCTATATATCGTGACTCTCTCATAACTAAATGACCCATAACACTCAGAACAATGTCTAAATAATTGGTTCATTGTTGACTCCTGATGATGCACAATCCGGCCGATCTTAGCTGTCAACGATCTTGCCTCTGAACTGAGTGGCAGGGACCAGAAACGGAAGGAGAAGAGAAGCTCCGGGGAGAACCCGGCGTAAGGGCTCCGAAGCTCAAGTTAGAGTCTTTCAAAGGCAAGATAGACCAGATAGCGCAAAAGTTAGCATACCTCGTTCCTGGGGGGTAGGAGCCTTTTATAACCACCTCGCGCACTCACTTCCAGGCTTCCGTCAGATCGGGCATGATTACTTCTGAACTCCTGCCAGTTCGGATGTCATTTCCTCTGGTCGGACAGAACCGTCACTGCTCCTTTTGTCGGAGCCGTCTCTGCGGCTAGTGACGACGGTTGCAGGTGGCAGTAGTAGGAAGCCGTTTGAAGTGTGGCTGTCAGGCGTCAGATCCCAAATCAGTCAGGTGTGTCGCCCTTGGATACGGACGTCCTTGGTGTCGGGTACGTTTGGTCAGCCTGGTGTTTCGGAAGTGAAGTGTTGGAGTGGCGAGCGAGGTGTCTTGAGTTCGGTTTGGAGTTTTCCGAGCTGCCATGGGCCAGCTCGGGTCAGCTTTGTGAGGCTTGGGGCCCAGTATAGTTCGTGCTCCTTGCAGGGAGCTCGAGTTCTCAGTAGGGAGCTCGGGCTCCTAGTAGGGAGCTCGGGCTCCTAGTAGGGAGCTCGGGTTCTTATTTAGGGAGCTCGGGTTCTCAACAGGGAGCTCGCTCTTAACAGGGAGCTCGGGCTCCTAGTAGGGAGCTCGGACTCTTGGTAGGGAGCTTGGACTCAATAGAGCGGTCTGGAGTTCGGGCTCGGTAGTGAGCTTGGACTTGCTTCCGATGTTCGCTTCGGGCGCTCTACTGTCCCGAGTTGCTTGCCTTTGCCACATGTCGGGCGATTGCGAGGTCGGGCCAAATTCCCCTTCATCAATTGCCCCCCACTCCCTGCGACAAGGGTCCTGTCTTGGCGCGGGAAGTTCGTAAGGTAGCAGGAGGGTTTTGGTCCGTGCTGAGGGCGCTCGATTTAATTTGACTTTCAAAAAAGGGCGTGCGTTTGGGAGACGTGACGGCAGTCGTTCGAGAGTTGGGCTGCAGACGCTTTTATTGCGAGGAGACGTGCGCCGACACCCCGTCAGTTTCGAGAAGGAGCGTGCTGACACCTGTCCGCTGACAGGACGTGCGCGACGTTCCATCTGTTTCGGAAAGACGTGCGCTGATTGGTCTCGGAAGACGTGCGGTTTAGTGCGGCTGTGGGCCGTTGGATTGGCTTCAATCTGGGCCGTCGCTTTCCGGCCGCTGTGGATATAAATAGCGCGCGGGGGGGGGGGGGGGGGGGGGGGGGGGGCTGTCCTTGCTACTGTTGTACATCTTGAGCTCGCGCCTAAGTTTCAGTTCACGTCCAGGCTTTTCAGCTCGCATCCCAGGTTCCTTGCTTGTTCGAGCTTTCGTGGTCTGCTTCAGTCTTCTTCCCGGGTGAGTGCTTTTGAACTCCCGTTCCGTTTCCCGATGTCTAGTTCGGAGGGTTCAGACTGTTCAAGCGGGTCTGATGTAGGTTCTACGAACCAGTTTGCGTCCCCCGGTAGTTCAAGTGAACCCGATGTAGGTCCTGAGGAAGGGGTCGGGCCTACAGCCCAAGGTGCTTCGGGTAGGTTGGCGTCCACCTCCCGTCGTGGCCGGGTTGTAGATCAGTTCGACCCTTCGACTATGATGCCTGAGGGACTTCAATCCCACATAGACTACTACGGCTTGCCCGGGGAGCACGGTTACTTCATCCCTATGGGCAGCTTCCCTTGGGAACACGGTCCTAATGAGATCGTGATTTTCCGGGAACAGCTTGCTGCGGGGCTGCGACTGCCCTTTCATCCTCTTCTCGTCGAGGTTCTAAACCACTTCGGTGTGACGGTCGGCCAACTTCACCCGAACTCTATTAGAAATTTAGTGGGGACGATCTCCTTATTTTGTGATGAGAACTTTCCTTTGGATCTGGAGATTTTCTCCTCTATTTTAATGCTGAAAAAACAAGCGGGTCCCCTTCCTGGGCGTAGGCGGGCATACTACCTGTCTCCTCGCCCAGGCTTCAAGCTCTTACATGGACTCCCTAATAAGGTACCGGCGTAGAAGCGGGACTATTTCGGGGTGCGAAGTGCGCTGGGGTGGCCGTTCCAGACCGGCTGGGGGATGGCCGCTCCCGATTCCGGCGTCACACTTGATAAGGAGACGGCGAAGGGCCTCCGGCAATGGGCGCGGCTTGGGCTGGATTGTCAACGGTATCTGGCGGAGGCCAAGCTTATTGCTGCGGGCCTGAGTTTGGGTAGGTTCTTTCCCTAGTGATCCTGTCTTGCTCTTCTTTTTCGTCTTACTGATGCCGAACTCCTTTTTGTAGGTACGATGGACTCTCGAGGGACCCGAGGTGGGCACTTGTTCTAGGGCATGAAGAGGAGAAAACGGGTGGCTAAGCGAGCTCGCGCCGAGCCATCCCAGGGTGCGGAGCCCGAGGTGCCGGATTATCCGGCAGAGGAGCCCGAGATGGTTCCTCCTATGCAGGAGCCAGCGGGGGCTCCTTATGCCGAAACCACACACACGGGGGCTCCCGCTTACTCCGAGTCTGCCCATACGCGAGCTGGGCCGTCGTGCTCGGAGGCCCCGGGGGACTTCAGGAGCGTGCTGTCGCCTGTTCATGCTCTTCAACGGAGTAAGGAGGCGATGTTTCCCGAGGAAGTTGCGGCGTGGACCGAGCTCCCTCTGCACCAAGTGGCCTGCCGTGTTATTACTCATGCCATGGTGGTAAGTGCTCCCTTCTTTAGAGTTCGGCTTTTATTCTTCTATTCGTTCCTTTGATCCTGTTTTCCTTTGATAGGTGAACTCTTCCATTCACGCCTTGGCGAACCAGGTGGAGAGATGCTCGAGGCAGGCGCGAGCTGCCGAGGAGGCTGCTCGAACTGCCGAGGAGAATGCTCGTGCTGCTGAGGCTGCTGCTCGCCTCGCGCGGTCTAGGCAGGCGAGGTCTCAGAGAGATGCCGAGGCCATGGGAGTGGTGGTGAAGCATATGGCGGAATTAAAGCTGGACCTGGAGCACCAGGTCGAGTATCTTCAGGAGGATATCAGGGAGAGGACTCAGATCTTCTCTCAAGGCATCGAAGACGCGAAGAAGAAAGCTGTCAGTGATTATATTGCTTCGCCGGATTTCGATGATCTGATGATGGACTCCTACAGGAGGGGTTTCAAGCTAAGCCGGTGGATGATCCGGAATACGTACCCCGACCTCGATACCAGCGCCATATCCACTTCGCGCATTACTCAAGAGATGGCTAATGCTGCGGATGCCGAACCGGACTCCGAGGGGGAGGCAGGTCCTTCGGGTGTTGTCGAAGTGGCTTCTGATAACGATGAAGTAGCCCCTAGCTTGTAATGGCCTTCTTTTTTTTTTTTTTTTTTGAATGTACACATCTGAAATGAAATGGCTTTTTGTTCAAGTGCTGGTTGTCTTCGAGCTGCGTTTTTTGCCGAACTGTCCATTTCGGTCCTTCAGTTCATTTTCTGACACCTTTATCTGAAATGAAATGGTTGTTTTTCTGGTCGTCTTCGAGCTGCGTTTTTTGCCGAACTAACCATTTCGGTCCTTCAGTTTGTTTTCTACCTAGGCTTCGGGGTGCTTGCCTTGGTGGTTTATAGGTAGTATCTTCTTAAGTTGACGACGTTCCATGCTCGGGGTACTTGTTTTCCTTCTAGGGTTCCGAGCTCGTATGCTCCCCCACCGAGTGCTTTCATTACTCTGTAGGGTCCTTCCCAGTTTGGTCCAAGTTTCCCTACGCCGGGTTCGGGCACCATGACCTTACAGAGAACCAGGTCGCCGACGCGGAAGTTCCTCTTTACTCGCGCGTTGTAGTACTGAGCCACCTTTTGTTGGTAGGCCGTAGTTCGGATGTGCGCAAGGTCTCTCACTTCATCCAGTAGGTCGAGGTTGGTGCGTAACTCGCCCTCGTTTGTCTGTTCGTCGTACGCTTCTAGTCGCAACGTAGGCACTTCGATTTCTGCTGGGATCACCGCCTCGGTGCCATAGGTGAGGTTAAAGGGGGTCTCTCCTGTGGCGGTTTTTTCCGTGGTTTGGTGAGCCCATAGAACACTTGGTAGTTCATCTGCCCACAAACCTTTGGCTCGGTCTAATCGTGCTTTCAGTCCGCGGAGGATGGCTCTGTTCATTACTTCTGTTTGGCCATTTGCCTACGGGTGTGCGACCGACGTGAAGTTCTGACTAATTCCCATACTTTGGCACCATTCTTGGAACTTGATATCTTTGAACTGTTTGCCGTTGTCAGAGATCAGTACCCGAGGTAGCCCGAAGCGACATACAATGTTCTTCCAAAAGAAGTTCTGTATGTTTCGGGCTGTAACTATTGCCAGGGGTTCAGCTTCTATCCACTTTGTGAAGTAATCTACTGCCACCACTAGGAATTTTCTCCCGCCTGTCGCTGGTGGGAATGGCCCCAGGAGGTCGATGCCCCATTGGGCGAAGAGCCATGGGCTGGTGAGGTATTTGAGGTCGGCAGCGGGCTGATGGTGGATGCTGGCATGCTTCTGACACTTGTCGCATTTTCTGACGAGCTCGATTGCCTCTGTCTTCATTGTCGGCCAGTAGTATCCTTATCGAAGTGCCTTTTGGGCGAGGGCTCTGCCCCCCAGGTGTCCGCCGCACAAGCCTTCATGGATGTCGCGGAGTACCAGCTCGGCTTCAGCTGGGCGCAAGCATCGCAGATAGGGGAGCGTGTAGGATCGTCGGTACAACCGTTCGTCTATCATGACGTATTTGGATGCCTGGCGTTGCACCCTCTTGGCTGCGTTGCGGTCCGCGGGGAGGGTTCCGTCTAACAGGAAGCTCACGAGTGGGTCGATCCAGCTCAGCTTTGCTTCGGTGACGGGAGCGACCTCTTCTGCCCCACCGAGAATGCTTGGCCGAGGTAAGTCCTCTACGTACACAGTTCTCCTGGCGTTGTGGCTCGTGCTAGCCAATCGGGACAAGGCATCGGCCTCAGCGTTCTCTGACCTCGGGATTTGCTTGATGAAGTGTGACTGGAAGTTGAGCAGAGCCACCTTTACTTTTGCCAAATATGCAATCATTGTGAGCTCGCGCGCTTCGTATTCGCCTGTAACTTGGTTGACCACGAACTGGGAATCACTACAGATAACCATGTGCTTTGCTCCGACCTTGTGCGCTAGGTTTAGCCCTGCTATCAGTGCCTCGTACTCCGCCTCGTTGTTGGATGCCGCGAACTCAAAGCGTAGTGCGTATTCCAGTTTTGTTCCGCTCGGGCCGCGTAGCACTATTCCAGCCCCGCTGCCTTGTTGGTTCGAGGAGCCATCTACGTGAAGGATCCAGGGCTCCTCATCCCAGTTCGCGCTTGGTCTAACCAGGAGGGATGCCACACTGGCTGCTACTTCACGGGGTTCAGACTCGTTTGGCTTGGGAGCTCTGAGTTCGCCCGAACTGGGGATCTCGGGCTCGACCGGCTGAGGGGCTTCGAGGCTAAACGTGCATTCTGCGATAAAATCTGCCAAGGCTTGGGCCTTAATGGCAGTTCTTGGCTTGTACTGGAGATCGTACTCGTTGAGTTCGATGGCCCACTTCGTCAGCCGGCCAGAAACTTCGGGTTTGAGTAAAAGTTGTCTCAGAGGTTTGTCGGTCAGGACGATGACGGTGTGAGCCTGGAAGTATGGGCGGAGTTTCCGTGCTGCTACCACCAGTGCATACGCTAGCTTTTCTATCTGCGGGTACCTTGTCTCTGCTCCCTACAAGATTTTACTAACATAATATATGGGTTGTTGGACCCAGTCTGCTTCCTTTACTAGTACCGAACTGACCACCTCGTCGCTAGCCGAGAGGTACAGTTCTAAGACTTCGCCTTCCTCGGGCCTCGCTAAGGTTGGCACACTGGCGAGGTAGCCTTTTAGCTCGTCAAACGCGAGCTGACAGTCTTGGGTCCATTTGACTTTTTGATTGCCTTAGAGCGGCTTGGACATGAAGCGGCTTAGAGCGGCTATGCGGCCGTTTAGCCCCTGGACTTCTTTTATTTCCGAGGTGGTCTCATATCTAGGATGACTTTTATTTTGTTCGGGTTGGCCTCGATACCGCGTCGATTGACAACGTAGCCCAGGAATTTGCCCGAGGTGACGCTAAAGACACATTTGTTGGGGTTCAATTTCATGTTATACTGACACAGGATTTGGAAGACAGAATCTAAGTCTTGTATTAATTCTTGTGAAAATTGTGTTTTGACGACCATGTCATCTACATAGCACTCTATCTTTTTGCCGGTCAGGGGCCGAAACAGCCTATTTACAAGTCTTTGAATGGTCGCCCCGGCGTTTTTTAACCCGAAGGGCATGACCTTGTAACAGTATAGACCGAACTCGGTTATGAAGCTGGTTTTTTCCTCGTCGGATTGGTCCATCCGAATTTGGTTGTAGCCTGAGTAGGCATCCAGGAAGCTTAGCAATTCATGTCCCGAGGTCACGTCCACTAGGCGGTCGATCCTAGGAAGGGGGAAGCAGTCTTTCGGGCAAGCTCGGTTCAGGTCGGTGTAGTCGATGCACATGCGCCACTTGCCGTTCGCCTTTTTCACCAGCACAGGGTTGGCAACCCAGCTCGGGTAATGGACTTCCCTTATGAAGTCTACCGCGAGGAGCTTCTCGATTTCCTCGTCGACCGCTTTCCAGTGCTCTGGGGCTAAGTTCCGTTTCTTCTGTCTAACGGGTCTGACTAAAGGGTCTGTGTTAAGTTTGTGAGTTATAAGACCAGGGTCAATACCGGGCATATCGGCCGCGGACCATGCAAAAATATCTAAATTTTGGAGTAAAAAACTTACCAGTTCGGTCCGTAGGGGTTCTTTGATAGAAGCACCAATCTGGACTGCGCGAGCTGGGTCCGTAGGCGAGGTCGGGATCGCGACTATTTCTTCTGTGGGCGAGGCTCGTTCTTCGCCTTGCTCCACGGGCCGCTCCAGATCGAGGTCGCCGGCAGGCTTGGACTCTCCCTTTAGGGCGGCAACGTAGCACTTGTGGGACTCGAGCTGGTCGCCCCGCACTACCCCCACACCGAAGTCCGTAGGGAACTTCATGGCCAAATAGTAGGTGGAGACCACCGCCCGCAGGATATGCGTGATTGGCCGCCCTATTATGGCATTGTATGGGGAGGGGGTCGCGACCACCAGGAAGTCGTGGTTGAGTCTGACCGCACAAGGCCACGTGCCGACTTCAACGGGCACCGTTATTTTTCCAAAGCGCCTGACTTCCTCCCCGCTGAAGCCCACCAGGGGAGTGCTTGCGGGCTTTAGTTCGCTCCTTGGCAGCTGTAGCCAATCAAACGCCGATTTGAAGAGGATGTCCGGCGAGCTGCCCGAATCTACGAGCACGCGCCTAACCTCGAAGTCGCTGATCCTTAGTTTAATGACAAGCGCTTCATCGTGAGGGTAGCGAACTCCTCGCGCGTCGTCTTCTGTGAAGAGGATTGGCTCTTCGGTCTTTGGCCTTTTTGGAGGGTTCCGCTCCTCGAGGACTGCTTCGTGAACTGAAGTCCGGGCTGCCGCCGATGTGCACCCTGCTACTACCGAACCTCCCACAATTACATGGATGGTTCCCCGAATTGGCCTCTCTGTCGGAGGCTGTCGCTGCATCGGTTCGGCAGGCCTGCTGCATCAGTTCGGCAGACCTGCTGCTAGTCTCGGGGGCATCCTTTTCGTGCTCGCCTGGCCGATCCGCTTTATTGCTATTATTGTTGTGCTGTACAAAGTTCCTTAAGTATCCGCGACGGATGAGCCCCTCTATTTCATCTCGGGGGTTATTGCACTGCTCGGTACTGTGACCATGGTCCCTATGGAAACTACAATACAAATTCTTGTTTCTTTCGTTCGGATTTCCATTTAGGCGAGGTGGCCATTTCACGTACGGGGCGTCCTTAATCGTCATTAAGATCTCGGTACGCCTCGTGTTCAGTGGCGTGTAATCCGTCCGAACTGGCAGGGAAGCTCGGAACGACTGGTTCGGTTTTGGGTCCCGGGCTGGGTTTTTTCGGTCGGCTGAGTTAGAGGGCTCGCCATCCCTCTTTCTTTTCTCGTTCCCGCCCTCGGTTCGCTAGTTGATTTCCTCCTCCGTCCTCATGAACTTGTCCGCGAGCTTGAGGAACTGGGCCACGGTCGCGGGCTGGTTGGCTACCATGTGCCATTTGAACTCCTTGTGCGTCACCCCTCTTTTTGCTGTGGCGAGCTGCACCGCGGGGTCTAACCGCGGTATCTGTAACCATGCTTCATTGAATCATTTGATGTAGCCCCGTATGGGTTCTCCTTCCCTTTGGACTACCCCGAAGATGCTTTCCTCTACTCTCAGGCACCGTTTGCTAGTGACAAAGTGTGTAGTGAAGACCTGCACGAACTGAGCCCAACACTTTATCGACCCGGGGGCCAGGTTCCTGTACCAAGTGCGGGCTACCCCCTTGAGGGTGGTGGTGAAAGCCACGCACATGCATGATTCGCTGGCTCTGGCGAGGTGCATTTGGGACTGGAAAGCATCAACGTGGTCGTTGGGGTCGAAGGACCCGTCATACTTGTCTAGAGGCGGGAGCTTGAAATCTCTGGGCAGGGGGACTGCCAGGAGTTCTGACGTGAGGGGGGAAGGAACTGAGAGAATCGGGGCAACTCCTACCTCGTCCGAGCTCGTCTCGCCTTTGCCTCTGAGCTCTGACAAGACGCGTGTGGTGGTTCGTCGACCTCGACGGCGCCTTCGCTGCTGAGTGGGCCTTGTACTGGCGCTGCTGGCCTCCGTGTTGCCGAGCTCGATGGGCCCAGAGTGCTGGTAGTCCGTTGTTGCCAGTGCGCCGAATCGGTTTTCCATGAGTGGAAACTCCGGTTTGGAGCCCCGAGGTGCCGATCTCGCAGGCGAAGTTCCTGACCCGCCTGCGAACTGCGAGGCGAGGATGACTTTTCTCTCTCTCCGGCCTAGGGACGATGCCTGACTGTTTGGGGGGATCTGGGGCCTGGAGCCCTTTCCTTGGTGGAAGCGTCCATCCTGCGGAGAGGCCTTGACTGGCTTCGGAGCAGGGTGGCAAGGTGGAAGTAATGGTTGATTCGGTGGCAGTTGGGGGAACTGCTGTTGATAGTGATATTGGGAGAGGTTGTGCAACACTTGGTGCTGGTGAAGCTGGTGTTGCTGGAATTGTTGCATTTGGGCTTGCATTGCCCGCATGCACTGCATTAGGTCGTCCAACTGATTTTGGCTAGCTACCAGGGGAATGGCGGTTGGTTCAGTGAGGGTACTTTCGATGGGGAGAGGAAAGGGGATGTTTGTGGCAGGTAGGTTTGTAGGCGCCACTGCTTGTGGTGTATTCAGATTGGGAATTCCGTCCACCGAGAGGGGGATGGTGAACTGTCCAACACACACCACGGGAACTTGAGGCTGTTCCCCGGTGGTGTTTGTCTCTGTGCCGCGTCCGGCGTTGCTGGAGGAGGCCATGAGTATTGAGTTTTTCAAAGAAGAAGAAAGGGGTGTGAAAGTTTTGGAGGGTGGCCTTTTGAAGCGTTCCCACAGACGGCGCCAATTGATGATGCACAATCCGGCCGATCTTAGCTGTCAATGATCTTGCCTCTGAACTGAGTGGTAGGGACCTGAAACGGAAGGAGAAGAGAAGCTCCGGGGAGAACCCGGCGTAAGGGCTCCGAAGCTCAAGTTAGAGTCTTTCAAAGGCAAGATAGACCAGATAGTGCAAAAGTTAGCATACCTCGTTCCTAGGGGGTAGGAGCCTTTTATAACCACCTCGCGCACTCACTTCCAGGCTTCCGTCAGATCGGGCATGATTACTTCTGAACTCCTGCCAGTTCGGATGTCATTTCCTCTGGCCGGACAGAACTGCCACTGCTCCTTTTGTCGGAGCCGTCTCTGCGGCTAGTGACGACGGTTGCAGGTGGCGGTAGCAGGAAGCCGTTTGAAGTGCGGCTGTCAGGCGTCAGATCCCAAATCAATTAGGTGCGTCGCCCTTGGATACGGACGTCCTTGGTGTCGGGTACGTTTGGTCAGCCTGGTATTTCGGAAGCGAAGTGTTGGAGTGGCGAGCGAGGTGTCTTGAGTTCGGTTTGGAGTTTTCCGAGCTGCCATGGGCCAGCTCGGGTCAGCTTTGTGAGGCTTGGGGCCCAGTATAGTTCGTGCTCCTTGCAGGGAGCTCAGGTTCTCAATAGGGAGCTCGGGCTCCTAGTAGGGAGCTCGGGTTCTTATTTAGGGAGCTCGGGTTCTCAACAGGGAGCTCGGGCTCCTAGTAGGGAGCTCGGACTCTTGGTAGGGAGCTTGGACTCAGTAGAGCGGTCTGGAGTTCGGGCTCGGTAGTGAGCTTGGACTTGCTTCCGATGTTCGCTTCGGGCGCTCTACTGTCCCGAGTTGCTTGCCTTTGCCACGTGTCAGGCGATTGCGAGGTCGGGCCAAATTTCCCTTCATCAACTCCTCTAGCCTCGTATTTACAATCATAACTCACGCTCATATACTTTCCCCGCATGTCCCACTTGGCTAGGGGTGGATTCGAGCTGAGCCGAGCCAAATAGTATCAAGCTCGAGCTCAGCTTGCCAAGGTAGTACAAGGCTCTAGCTCGGTTCAAGCTAGAACCTTGAACTCGAGCTCGGCTTGAGTCAAAAACTCGTAAGCTCGAGCTCGGCTCGGCTCAAGCTCGACTTGAGAAAAATTGTTTTATAAAAATAAATATTATATAAAAATTATTTTTTATTTGAAATTTAAAAAATCAAGAATTATAATAATTAGTTATTATTATATACACAAATAAAAATATTATATAATATTTATATATATATATATATTATTTTCTATAATTTTATATTATTATTATTATTATTATTATTATATATGTAGCTATTTGAGCTCGGCTTGATTATTAAATAAGCCTGTAAATTGGGTTCCAGCTCGAATCTCGGTTGAAATCAAGCTGAGCCAAGCTTTTCACGAACCGAGCCCGAATAGCTCATGAAGAGCTCGGCTCGTAGGCACTCCTACACCTAGCCTACCATCGGTGGTATAGCCTATGTATGACCCACTTAGCATCATTTCTCCTTAATACCCGGATGGGAAGGCCCACAACATTTCCACCCTTAAAAACCATTACAATGATTGAAAAACACTTTTCCAATTAGAGAAAGTAAGGGAAACCTATACAAGTTTTGTTAGATTGTATAAGTTTCTTTACATTTTTTTTTCCAAACCAAACATAGTTTTAGAATTAATCATGGGCTGGGCTGGGTTATATATGTATGTATAAAATTTAACATGGTATATATGATTCATACACATGCATATTTATATATACATGTATATGTATTATATATGTATGTATATTTGGGCTGCGAGGCATAAACTAGATTGAAAAAATTAATGTAATGAGGCTCAAATATTTGTTAACTTGGCCAGGTCGTTCTTCTAGGCTAGGCTAGAAATGATCACCCATGGTAACAACATACCCCTGCTTTTGTCAGAGAAGGAAATGAGTAATGGGTCACTGGCGAGAAGGAAGATGGAAAGGGAAGCGGAGAGAATAGGAGGAAGATAAGGGAATCGAAGAGCAAGAAAAAAACAAAGAAATCTCTTATCGCCACCGCTGTTAGTGCTTTGGAATGTTGAGGACGATGAACAGGACCGTTATCAGAGCAGAAAAATGGCGAGAAATAAAAAACTGATGAGAACGATGGGGGCGGATCCGAGGAAAAAAGAAGAAAAAATGCGGGCAGATCTGAGAACGATGCATCCGTTCCTCGGATCCGTGAGAAAGGAGAAAAAAATAGGGGGAAATCTGAGAACGATGCATCTCTTCCTCAGATTTGTTCATCAAATAGGAACAAAATGGTGCAAATATGAGACATGCATTCATTCCTCATATCTGCTCCTCCAGATTGGAAAAAATGATGGAAGACTGAACTTGCACCGTTGCCAATCGAGAACAATACTGGTGATTGTTTGAACGTTGCAACGACTAGAGGTCTGAGGAGGGAGCTTTACACCGATGGGGAAGACGATGGAATTTTACATCGATTTTATCGATGATAAATTTCCACCGATTATCGATGTAAAACTTGGGCACAGTGGAGTTTTACGCTGGTTTATGGTGTAAACCAACACCTCAAACAAACAGATGCAAATTCAAACCGGAATGTAAACTTTACACCGGTTCAAGTTTCTACCTCAAACAAACGTGGCCTAAAAGAAAAAAGAAACAATTGATCCAAGTCAGTTAGTTCAACTATTATCAAATGTCCCCTTGCTCAGTTTAGGAAGAGTACGAATACAAATATGTGCTGTGCAAAATAAGGTTCAAAAATATAATATATATGTTTTTACAGTGTGCATACTCTTCCCAAACTGTACATCAAGCTCAGTTTAGAAGGAGTACAAATACAAATATGTAGAGTGCATAATCTTGTATTTTGTTTTATTTTATATGTACTAATTTATACTGTACATATATGTATTTGTACTCCTTCCAAACTGATCCCTAAGGACTCTAATAGTTCCTCGTAATTCTTCTATATCTTGTTCCAACTTTCATGAGCTGTAATCAACAAACCACAATATGAAGATATACTAGAATATCAAATACCATGTGGGTAGATATTAAGAACTTGAGCAGGGTTGGTGCCTAACAACTTCCACCATGTAACTTGGTTGCATCCCCAATCGTTACAAGAAAATTGGGATTTTAGCAAGGTTAAGATTTTAAAAACAGGATCAGTCATGGAACCATTTTGGCCACTCGTTTCCGGGTCAAATAGTTCCGGGGGCATATAACCACTGCATGAGATATGTGCAAGAAATGATCAGTTGAATGTATTAGAAATCAAATAATGCTAATTAATTAAGCCTTTACAGTTTGCTTTCTGGTGTGTATGTACTTATTATGTTCCCACTACTTTACTTGTATTAGCTTCTGTTTCATCTCCTCCAAAAGCTCTTGCCAGGCCAAAATCAGATATTTTGGGGTTCATTTGGGCATCTAACAAGACATTGCTAGCTTTGATATCTCTGTGAATTACTCTGAATCTAGAATCTTGATGAAGATAAAGAATTCCCCTAGCAGTGCCGCAAATGATGTTGTAGCGCTTTTCCCAATCTAGCTTTGTGCGCTGTGTTTCATCTTTTTTTTTTCCATTAAGTCAATACAAGATTCTATTAGGGTTATATATATTATTGTAACATATGATTAGTAGGTAATTAAAAATCTAGTTAAGCAGCTGAAAGCATATATAAGCTTCTGATAGAGCCAAACCAAAAATAAAGGTGTCCAGACTTTTGTTAGGCATGTACTCATAAATCAACATCTTTTCTTCCCCATGAATGCAACAACCCAAAAGTTTCACAAGATTCCGATGTTGGAGTTTGGCAATCAATATGACTTCGTTCTTGAACTCGTTGGGACCTTGTCCAGAAGTTTTGGAAAGTCTTTTCACAGCTATTTCTTGTCCATCTTCCAACTTACCCTACAAGTTATCAACAAAAAATATGGTTGTAAGATTAGAAAAATTGGAATTTAATTTGTTTGTTTAATTCCTCTCTCTCTCTCTCTCTATATATATATAGAGAGAGATGATCATTATGTTGCATAATAACATTACCTTGTAAACAGGACCAAAGCCACCCTGTCCGAGCTTGTGATCGAGAGAGAAGTCATTGGTGGCTATTGATATTGTAAGAAAATCAAACAGTGGAAATTCAAGGTCTTTCCTTGTGTTTTCAAGAATGTTAACATTCTCATTGTTGTTTTCCATGTTGCCTGCTTAATAGAAAATTGACTGGATCTGAGCAAACCATAAAGAGCTATTGAAGTCTAATTATGGATAAAATATAGACTACTTAACAACTAATACTCTCCAATTAGTGATATATATATGTTGATTTTGTATGAAGATTTATCAAGGTATTGCCAATATTTTTGGAAAACTTGTACTCGTTTTAGAAAAAAAGAAAAGAAAAGAAAAGAAAATTCTCCTTTGATAGTGTCCTTACATGTTTGAAAAATCTTAAATTTATGATAACATGTTGACATCAAAGTATATATATTCTCAATAGAAAGGTCCATTTCCTCTTAAAGAGAGCAAAAGTGAACAAATAAATCTTTGTGGGTATGAATCAAAATATATACATCTTTTTCTCTGCATCAAAATATATTCACAATAGCTTAAAAAGAGCAAAAGTGAACAAATAAATCTTTGTGGGTATGAATCAAAATATATACCTCTTTTTCTCTGCATCAAAATATATTCACAATAGCTTAAAAAGAGCAAAAGTGAACAAATAAATCTTTGTGGATATGAATTAAAATATATACCTCTTTTTCTCTGCATCAAAATATATCCACAATAGCTTAAAAAGAGCAAAAGTGAACAAATAAATCTTTGTGGATATAAATCAAAATACCTCTTTTTCTCTGCATCTTCTTCTTCCTTGTGTAAAATATCATGCCCAAGATAAGTATTGCCATTGCTAGAAATGCACCGATATTTTATGAGGATAAATATTCTCTTCTTTTTCTTCTTGGAGTAAGCTACGGAAAAAAAAAACATATATATTAAATAACAAAGCAAAAACCGAAGACATAATTGATTAAAAACAAAAGGTTTCATAGGTAAATTCCTAGTTATATCCCAAAATAATACATTTGAGAAGACAAGGGTACTCTATGTTCAATATTTATTAATATAAGGAGGGCAAGGAAAATTTATTACAAACACATAGAGGTCAAGAAAGGGGAAATAGAATGAGCATTTTTATTTTTCCTTATAACATTATCACCTTTCTTTGTAAAAATCTAATTTTATCTTTAACATCTCATTTTTGACATATCATATATTAATCTATTGGCTGCATGAATAATTCAGATGCAAAAAATTTTATTCCTTAATTCTAAGAAATTTATAAAAACTTGGGATTATATTTAGTTACTTTTAAATGATAAGGTTAGGGATGCAAGTTGGGTGGCTGGACCAGTTTTAAGGTCAACATAAATCCGACCCTAAATATTGGGCCTAAGGCTCCAGCCCATACCAAGCCCAAGGTCAAGCATAATCTTTCCAACCCAGGCCCATACCAAACTAAAAATTGACATACTCGGGTTGGGCCTGTGCCCGAGCCATGCTCAAGTTGGTTAATTGGGCTCAAGTGAGGCTTGCGACACCCAATATACTAAAAAGTTCCATTAAACTATATATTATAACTAAATTAAACCTTTAAATAAGAATTTTATATATTTTGCATATGAATATGCATGTATGTGTGTATACATTCATATATGCATGTATACGTGTATAGCCAAGCTGATCTTGGGTTGGGCTAAGTTCAGGCCGGGTTTGGGCTTGGCTCAGGTTACTTCAGGAGTAGACCTGAGAACCTGACCCGAGCTAAAAGAAAAAATAGAAAAGTCTGGGGTTTTGGGCCCAGGCACAGCTCAAGGACCGAAAATTTAAGCCAAATTCATGCAAAAATACAGGCTGGTTCAGATTAATCTTGGGTTGGGGTAGCCCAAGTTGTACCCCCTAAGGTAGAGTTAAACTATAACCAATATTCTTTGGGTTCATTTGATTCGCAGTTGGAATATGTACAGTATGTACAGTATAAATACAAATATGTATTTATACTGTACATACTGTATAAATACATACAAAATCATGCGAAATGCAAGATTTTGCACCGAAAACATGGACATACATAAATAAATGAGAAAATAGAGAGGCAATGAGAACATGGAGAAACTTCAAGACAAGAGAGAAAAGAATAAACATTAGGGTTAGGGTTTGAAGAAAGCTCTCGGCTATGCTATGTTGAGGGAGAGAGATAGAGGGAAACGTTGAGAATCCCAGACCCAGACAAGAAAAGATTTTATGGAAGCTCTCAACAGTGTTATGCCTGTAAAGAGAAGAAGATGACATTGGGAATAGAAGAGAGACACACATGTATATGGAAGAGCGATGAGAGAGAAAGGCAAAAACATTAGCATCTAGGGTTAAGATTTGCAAAAACTTACCTCATCGAAGCATAAAGCTCTAGGCAATGGTGTCTTGATAGAGAGAGAAAGCTATACAAGAAATTATCTTGTTCACTTGCTACTGAATCGGGGAAAAGAGAGAAAGGAGGAGTGAAACGGAGATGCTCACTTGCTACTGAATCAAGGGAGGAAGAGAGAGAGAGAGAGTGGGAAGAAGAGGGGAAAAGTTTACGGAGGGAGACAAATATGCATGGACAAGTGTGCAACCATGCAAGGAAGAAAGACAGAAATATGAGTAAGTGTACTGCTATGCAATAAAGAATTGCAAGTATGGGAATCTACATTAATATTTCATTTAGCGAAAAGGGGAAAACATCCCTTAAGAATTCAGTGTTCTAGAGGCATTTTAACTGAAAAATGAGATAAATCCTTAAAATAGGGAATGCAAAATGCAGCATAATCCTCTATCTATTTGGAACTTTTCTCTTTGGAATATAGAATGCTTAATCTAGCATCTTTTATTGTGTTTAATTAAAACGTCAGCGGCTCAAATCAACTTGACCATTAAAACACAAGGCCGGAAGGTATGGGGATTTATATATGATGAGGGCAAATTTGGCCCTCTACTGACATTATGACACATGATATCTTCGAACAACTGGGTGACATCTCAAAACCACCTAGATGACAACCTGCCTTAGCCAAAATGATGGAGTCCTAGTTGGTGACCTAGTGACCTGCGACCTGCCCCGTCGTTGACTTGGTGACCTGGCGACCTGCCTCTAGCGCTGACCTGGCGACCTGCCTCCACCGCTGACCTGGCGACCTGCCTCCTCCACCGACCTGGTGAAAACCTAGCTGGTGACCTCATCCACAACTCAAGGCGGCTAGCAGCACCTCGTCTAGGGCCGACCTGTGGTACCTCGTTAGTATCAGTCAAAGCGACCTTGACGTGAGGAGAAACCTCCCTCGAGGGCTTATCGACCTGATTGAGGTCCAGGTGGCAACCTGCGAGATGTGCTCATCAATGAATTTTTCATGCACCCCATCACTCACGGGTTTCTCGGAAGTCAGCTCTTACATCGAATGTTTTTTAGGAAACCAAGTATGGTGCAAAGATTGGCCTACATGCATAACTACCTCTGAGGACTTCGGAGTAGTTAGGCACGTCTTCTTGGAGATCCTAGACACATTGCATGATGTCAATGCCAAACAATGTCTATATAAAGGGCTTACCTCCAACCTCATAAAGTATACACGCAGTTTAGTTCTCACAGCTCTCTAGCTCTCTTACTTTCAGCTCTCTTACTTTCAGCTCTCTCACAAAATCATCGCATTCGTTGACTTAAGCATCATAGTGCCCACCCTGGGTAAAGCAACCCGGGCACTCTGACACTGTTTCCTTGCAGGTTGCATCAGAACCACTTCTCTATCTTGTCACCAGTCAGCTAGGTACCAGAGTCACCTCTCCAGCTCGTCACTATTCAACTAGGCATCAGAACCACCTCTCCGGCTCGTTACCATTCAGTTAGGCATTAGAGCCACCTTTCCAACTCGTCACCATCAACTAGTCATCAGAGCCACATCTTCGGCTTGTTACCATTCAGCTAGGCGTTAGACCCACCTTCCAGCTTGTCACCATTCAGCTAGGCATCCAAACCACCTTCCAATTAAGAACCATTCAACTAGGCATCTGAGTCACTAGCCAGTTAGGATCTACCAAAATGCCCATTATCAATATAAAAAATGCTAGTAAAACCCATTTTTAATGGCAACACTAATCTTGGATTAGACCGGCACTTATATAAATGCCATTAAAACCTCTTTTTAATCGACCTTTAACAACCTTCATCATATTTGGAAGTCTTGGGTTAGACACTCCTTAGACTGACCGCAAAGAACTTATATATCTAGGGCCATCGTAGGAGGGGTTCTGCTATTCTATGGATTGTAGCTTCTGCTACGGTTTCTATACCTTCCCACTAAAAGCAGATTCCGGAGTGAAACCCCTAACTTCTGCGACGGTTTCTATACCTTGCTGTTGGGTGCAATTCTTTAACGTATTTAGAAATTAAATATGGATTTTATTTATTTTTTATCTCAAAGGTAGCTTAGAAATGAAAATTCTAATTGATGTTTACGCTGTGAAATGTGGAGAAATAAATGAGTTATCAACTGTACTTGTTTTTCTAAAATGGATGCCAAACAATAAAATTGGAGAGAGAAAACCTTATTCCAAATTCAATGCAAGGACACTTGACACCTTCATCAGCGCCATACATGTACAACTAAAGAAGATTGAGACTTATAGCAACCAGTCCAGCTGAACGAACAAAGATGTTGACTGCGACTCCGGATCTCCAGCAAATGTACAGACATGTAAAACGCCGGATTTCATAATCAACGAATCAGGAATAAAATTAACACACCATTGTTCCGTGTGCATGGGACCAGTAGACCACATGCGGTCAGTTATTCACACCTATTCACAAGGCTTTTTTTTTTCTTTTTGGTATTGGCGCCAAGCACCATTAATATCGAGTCTGCTATTCATACAGCGCGCCTCACACCGAATTCACAGTGTGCTGGAATCTGTACTTGTATTTATTATTCACGGGTATTCATGGGAGATGTTCTCAATAGAGGGTGGGATATGACTATAAGGTTAGTGTGAAGCGCGCGCTCCATGAACTATTAATACCCCCTCCTCATATCGGTGGTTGCCAGGAATCGATTTCGCGTTAATGCTGGAGTGAACCAACACTGTACAGGAATATCTTCTAATATACTTAATTGTATGTTGTGATTTCACTCATGATTGACTACACATTTTACATGCATGAATTCACAAAAATAAAGTTTGATATTAGGCTCAATTTGAAAGGAATACAAATACAAATATGTACAATATAAATACATAACAAAATAATACAAGATACAAAATTTTGCACTCTACATATTTGTATTTGTACTCTTTCCAAACTGAGCCTCAAAAACACCACTAATCAACAAATACATAAAGGGTCCTTTTGGTTCAAGGGAATAGAGATTTAGAATCAGAATTAAAATAGCTCATTCCCAATTTCAACCATTTGGTTGGGTGGATCCAACCAGAGAGAGAACTACTGCAACAGCAATGGAGGTGACATTTTCTTTTGAGGGTTCATCCCATTGTGTTGAGAGTGAAGCAAGTAAGTTGATATACATTTTCCTTTGATTGCTACTGTTTTGTTAATTATTGTGATTTTTTTTATTTATAATTTATAATTTTATTTGATGTTTCATTTTACATTTCATTGCCCATGATTAGTACAAGCAATAGTTTTTTAATTATTTCATATTATTCTTTTTTTCATTTCTTTTATTCTCTTAATTACTCGGTATTATTCGCCCGTGGCCCTTGCTACTATGTCCTTAAAATAAAAAGAAAAATGCCAAATAATTAATGCAGCCTTAGAATATAAATTACCAGGAGTAGGCTGTGGAGCATTAGTAGGCTGCTGCAGAGGCGGAGCATCTCCCTCGGGATAAGGAGAAGGACTTGGACTTGGAGAAGGCACTGGAGGCAATGGTTCATCACGATGCCCTGGTTTATGATCAACAACACAAACCACATATTCATCATTAACACTGTCCTTGATTTTAGGGTTTGTGCTTTGGGACTTAAAAGTGTTTGGCTCTGGATATATAGTAATGTTTTTCAAAGCATTTTTTTATGGTTCAAATTTGTTTTTCAGTGTGTAAACTTGAAAATCAAAAGCTTATCCAAATAATGCTTTAATTACAACAGTGAGCTTAGCTTACCACACATATAATCCAAAGCAAGGTCTGTGAAGATGGTTTGATTGGCATTGTTATATCCGGTGTAGACACAGGCGTAGCCACAAGAGGTTTGAACGAAAGGTGTGTGATCTCCCAAGGTCAATGATGCACCATTGTCAAAAAGACATTGCATGGGAGGGCACTGATGAGTCCAGTTTGAGATGAGTTGAGTTGCATGGGATGGTTCACAGTGCAATCTGATGTTAAAGTAATATAATTAAACAAACAGATCAATTAAGGCCAAAGTTTGGTCTAATTTAAGTGCCCATTTGAGGGGGGACGTATTGGCTTCTAGCTTTATGAGATAGACCCCTTCCGGACATCCCATAAGCCATGTCTGGTGATTACCCCGGAAAGCCTAAAAGTAATTATCTTTCAAAGCAGTTCAATCAAAGCTTTAGCCTAAGTGCTGAAAGAGACTCACCTGCGAGTGTAGTATGAATTATAGCGACTATCATACGGAATATTACACCTGCATCGGACGCAATTGTTGGCTGTTAAGGTGTAAGTGCCATTGGCCACCACCAAAGGGTAGTCCGGAGATTCATGTATCACATTAGAAGCACAGACTGCAAGTATACAAATACGAAGCTGTTCGATGTTCATCAGCAACCCAAGGAGCCAAAAGCAGAGTTTATAGATATATTTTTAGTGTTATTTACTAACACATCCCTATAATTTTATTTATTTATTAAGACCTATCTTGACCCTCAAATTTGCAACTACACTTAGATTCATGGTTTTTAAAAATGAACCGGTCAGGGGTCTAGTTATTGGTTCAAACGGTCCAATCATTCGACCCAAACGGCTGACTTGTTTTGACAAAAAAATTAGAAAACGGTCAAAACCGTTCAAACAGTTCGAACGGTTTGAATAGTTAACTGGCTGGTTCAACAGTTTGCTGACCAAAATCAACGGCTTTGGGGGAAAATGGAATGACCGGTTCCCAATTTTTTTGGTCCGACCATCTGGTCCGGTCTGATTTTAAAAACAATGCTTAGACTGCATTTGGCAGTCCTTATTTTAAGGATTATCTCATTTCTATTGTTAAAATGCCTTCAGAAATACTGAGTTTTTAACTGCAAAAAACAGATAAATCCTTAAAATAAGGAATGCCAAATGCAACCTTAATCCATCTACCATTATGAACTATTTGAAAGTGAAAATACCCCTGGGACGTGGCTTTAGCATTGGCTGTGAATCTTGTAACGGACCCATATACTTTCATGGCCATGTGTCAAAAGCGTAATGGCCATGTAAAGAAGAAGGACCCATTACAACCGATGCCAAGGTTTAAAATATATTGTTACACAGGAAAAAAAAGTTTAGTTTTTATTTGACTTTTTCAGCATGATTTTTTGTTTTCTAGGGATAGAAAATGCCCAAATAGTCAATATTATCATCTTGAGGAATCTCGATATAGAAAATGCTCAAAGGATGGTTTCTGGTGGTATAGGTGAATTAAGTAAATACGCTGCAAATTGGGCTGGGTCAACCCCAACTCAGTTCTAAAAACTAGGGTTGGGTTAAGTTGAATTGGATTGGGTTGCATTGAAGTTCAGGTTAGGGTTAGGGTTGAAAAATATGAATTTGATTTAATTCCATATTTGCATGAATGTGTGTGAATATGCACGTCACCATATTTATGAATGTAAGGCTGTGTTTGGTTGTAATACAAATAAATTTGTAATGATGCGAAACTCTAGCAGTGCAAATGATTTGAGTGTAAATTCTAACATATTTTTGTTTCAAATGTTAATATATTCTGTTTCATTGCATTACAAATGAAGTAAATTAAGACATGAAGTAGAATAAAATAAAACCCAAAACAAAATTAAATGAGAATTTGTAATTTTGTTACTTGCACTCCCATCCATTTGTATTAGTGCAAATAAAATTGCACTGCAACCAAACACAGCCTAAATATTTATGTATATACTTATTCTATTTGCTATTCAAGCATGCATATGCAACTATGCATCCATAAGTGTATATATCTGTATATTTATGCATTTTTCGGCTATGAATACTTGTGCATATACATTATCTATTTATACATATGTACATGCATATTGTATTTCAAAAGTTTTAGGTTTAAAGACATTTTTCTAAAACATGATAACTATATTCTTTTACACATAATAGTGCTAATATTGAATCAACATAAACCTTTATACTGTAGTAAGTACATTTAACAAAAGGAAGTACAAAAATCTGACCAACCCCAGACTAACCTGATCCTAACCCAATCCAGAAGGGTTAAGGTTATATTGATCTGGAGTACAAAAAAAAACGAGACTTAACCCAACCCAACTTGCACCCTTTTTAAGTAAAAGGGAAATTCCTAATTAGTATCATGTATTTTGTGTCTTGTGCCACTTTGGTCTCCCAATTTTAAAATGCAATAATTCAGTACTTGAACTTTCAAAAGGTGACAATTCAGGACATTCTGGTAACCTGGACTTTCTTAAATAGAAGAAGTAAGAATTTGGAACTATAAATTTTTTTTATCAATACTTAAATAGTTGAGAAAAAAATTAGATGATACTTGAAAGACATTTGTATTTTTTTAAAATTTCACTTAACCAGTAGTTAAAGCGCTTACTAAGTAAAACCGTAAAACGCTTCCAACATTAAAACTGCCAACGTCTTTTATTGGCAGGAGATCCCAAGTCGTAATAGACAAAAAAGCAGTCTTGGTAAATATGTAAAACTAGATAGGTGTAAGCTAACCTTCAAGGGGAATGTCAAGAACTTGGCCGGCCCTGACATCACCGGCATTGTCGACACTGTTGAGAGTCATCAACTCACGTTCGGAGATTCCATACTCCCGGGCGATCTTCTCCAACGAGCTCCCGTTAGAGAAAACGTGTGTATAGTGGATGGTTTTCCCGTCTTCGCAGTTGCACGGTAACGGAATATACAGCTCAATCTCTCTCAGCCGTCACGAGTTCAGGTTGGAGATGTTAATGTTATTATTGGCATCTGCGATCATTTGGGCCGTCACTAACCCCGAGAAGACCTTCTCGGCGATGTAATCTAAGGTGCCGTCGCCTGGCTGTAGCTTGTAGATTGGAAGCCCTTCCGATTTTCCGTAATCATCTTTGCAATTACAGAGAAAGGGGATTCTGATTATCTCGCCTTCGGCAACGCTTCGGTTCGATGAGGTGGACACTGGGAAGAAGTTTGCTCCCAGAAGAGACGTGAGGTCCTCGATTCCGAAGAGGGTTTGAATGTCAGCCAGAGTCGTCTTGTTCGGAGCAGACGGGGAATTTCTGAGACGTTGCTGTAATGGCGAACAGGGACAAGAGGATGATGATGAGCAGTGACTGGCGCATCATCGATCTCTTTGTTTGTTATCGTCTCTTGCCAGGAGCTGAGTGTTGTTCTTTGAAATAGTTGATCTCTTTACCTATCACTCTAATTTATCACAACTGAAATGTATGAAACCAACCCATACATTAGTCTAGCGGTAGACTTTGACTTGACTCCACGACCATGGGAGTTAAACCGTGTGGTCCCAAGAGACGATTAGAGAAAAACGGGAAAATTCCCCATTACTAACCTTTACTTTGGGTTAGGGCTGCAAACCGTGTGGTCCCACGACCATGAAGTTAAATCTTCGAATTTGATCCAGTCTGACTTGCTTTTTTTAAAAATTAATAAATTATTAAAAGAAAAATAAAATATACTAAAAAATAAAAAATATAAATATTTTTTAATTATTTTTATTATATACATATGTTTTTATTAAAAAATAAATAATATAATAAATTTACAAAAATACAATATAAATAATATATTTATAAATAAATAAATAACATATATATGTATTATATATATTTATACAAATAAATATATAACATTTATCAAATCACATAGGGGTTATACGAATCCGATTTGATTTATGGTCGGATCCTATAATCCAATCTAAAGATCCAAACAGGGGTGATCTGAATTCGACCAAATAGGATCAGATCAGATATTAATCCGATCAATTTGCACTCTAACTTTGGGCCTAATGCCACTTTGATTCCTGAACTTTAAAATGCAACAATTCAATTCTCGAACTTTCAAAACACGTCAATCTAGTACTTACCGTTAACCAGTCGTTAAGTTGCATATGAAAAGACACAAATGCCTTTCGAGTGCCATCTTATTCTCTTTATCAACCATACAAACATTGATAATAAATGAACAATCTCAAATCCTTGCTTCGAGGAAAGTTGGGGTCACCAGAATACCCACTGAGACATAACCCCAACTTTTTTGAATAGAAGAGGCAAGGATTTGGGATTGTTCATTTTTTTTATCAATGTTTGGATGGTTGATAAAGAGAAGTAGATGAGAGCATTTGTGTCTTCTCAAATGCTATTTAAGGGCTAGTTAACAGACAGGTATTGGATTGACATGTTTTAAAAATTTAGACACTGAATTATTGCATTTCAAAATTTGAACTTCGGGAACCAAAATGGCACTAGGCCCAAATTACAGGAATCAGGAATTTTCCCTTAATTAATTTCTCATCTCAATTTCAGATCTAATTCCAACAAACGCTACTAACTGAGAATTCACAATCATGTTCACATCTGCTACCAACTGACGTTCTCAACACTGTCTCGATTATACATTACAATCACACATCGGGAATATCTCTCTATCAATGACAAAAGAGATGTTCCAAATGTATGTCTGTAGTAACTCATTGGGACAAATGTTGGGAATGTTTGTTGGTAGCATATCCATAACCTTCATAATGCGTTGCTGTAGTGGACAGTTGGGACTGTTAGGTGTGTTGTGTTGGTAGTAAATCCTTAACCTTTTTGAATTAGGCCATGTTTGGGAGTGCTCAAAATTAAGTGCTTATTTGGGTTGGGATTACATCATTAAGCACTTATTGGTGTTTGTGAAATAAACATGAAATAAGTACTTATTTTAAAAATAAGGGCTTATTTTTTAAGCTCAAATCTCTAGTTTTTTTAAGTGCTTATTGTATAAACACTTATTCAAATTTTCTTCCAAAATTATCCCTAGTTGAATTTTAAGTACTTTTTATAAAAGTGCTTTTATTGAAGTGCTTTTGTAAAAGTACTTTTATAAAAATACTTTCGTAAAAGTGCTTTTATTAAAGTGCTTTCATAAAAGTAAACAAAAATACTTTTACAAAAGTGCTTTGATAAAAATGCTCTTATAAAAGTATTTTCATAAAAGTACTTTCGTAAAAGTGCATTTGTAAAATTTGAAAGAAAATGAAAGACAAAATAGTTACAAATTAATGCTTATTTAAGTGTTTATTGGAGAAAAAGATTACCAAATGCCCAATATGAAATAAGTGCTTATTTTTTAAAATAAACATTTGAAAAGTTGGATGCCAAATGCAAATAAGTGCTTATTTGAATAAGCACTTATTTTTAACATAAGCACTCTCAATAAGCACTTATTCATATTCCAACTCCATGTTTGCATCTCAATACTGGAATGAGTTTAGAGGGGCTCCCCATAGGGCACGCCCCAGAAGTACCCCACAGTACATCCCCTTGATTAGGGGTGGCAACGAGCTGAGCTTTTCACGAGCTACTCGAGCTCGGCTTGTGAAAAGCTCGGCTCACCTCGGTTTCAGCAAATCTCGAGCCCAATTCAGTGGCTCAATTATTAAATGAACCAAGCTTGAGCCTACTAGAGATCTACTCGGTTCGGCTCGCAAGCCAGCTCGAATATACATACATACATACATACATACATACATACATATATATATATATATATATATATTTGATATTTAATATATATATAATATAATAAAAATATTATAATTATTAATTATTATTATTCTTACTTTTTCAAATATAAAATAATTTTTTTATATATGATTTTTATTTTTATAAACCATTTTTTTTAAATATTTTATAATAAAATATTTATAAAATATATAATAAAATGTTTTTATAAAATATAAAATGAGCCAAACCGAGCCGAACCGAGCTCGAACTTATGAACTTTTGACTCAAGCCGAGCTCAAACTCAAGGTTAGTCTCAAGCTGAGTTCGAATTTGATACTATTCGGCTTGGCTCGGCTCGAATCCACCCCTACCCCCAATATATTGTGATTTGTGAACATCTCCCATACTTGTTGTAGCGGAGAACATGAACCTTATCTTTCTTCTCTACCAATAGTGTTTTCCTCCCTCGTGTCCATATCTGCTACACAGGACTCTCTTGCGATTCCTAATTTGGGCTGAGTTAGCCCAAACCCAGCCCGAAAAAAGTTGGATTAAAGTCCGGGTGAAGGTTGAAAAGTAAGAATTCGTTTTAATTTCAGGTTGGGTTAGGGTTGAGGCGTTGCCCAACCCAATCCAACCTTAACCCGACTTAGCTTCATATTATATAGTGAGATTATTGTGTAGACTAACCATAAGAGGTAATTAATATTAGGATCTTTCAGTTTTTTCCCTTGTGCCTCTTGTTTTTCTGTTTTTTTTTTATATTTTTTTTTATATAACATTTACGGGCTGCGTATTCGTGTAGTTCCATTGCCCTTTACCTTTATTAAAAGTCTTTTGTATGAATTTTCTCTTAAAAATCGGGATGAAACATTTATTTTTATTTTAACAGTTAGTTACCATTAGGGATCATATAAGCCAAAAATTCATACTCTCCTCCGATGGATGATTCTCACACGTAACCTGAGAGAAAAACAGAGCTAAGCAAGTCTGTAGGAATACAGAAGCTGAACTTCCAGTTTTGTTTATTCTTTATAACCACTTAAACAGAGCTAATACAAAGAAGGGGGAGGGAGATAGACCATTACAGCAAAAATACCAAAGATGGTTTACTATTGGGGCATCCGTTCACGTCTGCCCATCAAGAAGGATGTGCTTAGAGACAAGTGTGTGTGTATAAACAATGGCTCTCTCAAATCTTTTGTCTTCCCATAGGGTTGGGGAGAGGGAGATCCACATATTGAAGGGTTTTGGTTCATTCACATGAGTTGGCTCTTCGACAATGTAAGTTTCCAAATATCAAAGCTGATGTAGGTGCTTTAGGTAAGTCAGTAGCACGTTGACACGTGGCTGAGCGCAGTGCATAGCATGGGGCCAATGGTGTAGCCACACGTGACGACCTCGGATGGCGGTCTCAAGTATAAATAGATGCTACCCCCCTCAAGGTAATCACCTAAAAAACCCGTGCTGGAAATCTGCTACTCCAAGCTCTCTAGCTCTTGGACGAGCTCATCTAAGCTACTCTACTCATGCCTCGTCCGCCTTCTTTGTTATGCCCTCACTAACTTGATCGTCAGATTCCCTGCCTCAGGCTAGGCCCGAGGCCTCTAACGTCCCCTTCCTTACAGGTCTTCGGCCTTGACACTCCTCAAATTCCACTAGTCCTCAGCCTTGGCACTCCTTGGATTCCATTGGTCCTCGACCTCAGCCCTCCTCGAACTTAGCTGACCTTGGCCACAACGGACTCTTCCATCTGCTAGTTCGTCCGGGAAGCGAAGCTATAGAGTTGTCCTCAGCCCATTTTGAGCATCAACAATTGGTGTCATATGTGGGAATGGCTGCTAAGACTTCTCCCAATCCACAGCTAAGCTTCCAACGAAATGACTGAAAACACAAAAGGACCCTAGTAGCCTTGGTAGTCACACCTCGATGGTCACACCTCGACGGTCACACCCCGATGGTCACACCTCGATGATCACACCTCGGCAGTCACACCCCGATGGCCACACCTTGGCGATCACACCCCAACGGTTACACCTCGGTGGTCACACCTCAGTCAACCCCCTCAACAGCCATGCCTTGGCCCGCCTCTTAACGGGCGCATGCCCCTCCTCACCTCCTCGACTCAAGGCATCATCACCTCAGATGGCGGCTGAACCTCGGCCACCCCCACTGCTCGCCTCTTGATGGACACCTGGCCCATGCATGGACTCATTAGCTGATCTGGAGCACGACTGGGGGGCACACGCACTTCGTACTGGTGCAAAATACAAGTCCTCAGCCTCAACAGCCCTTACGTTTCATAGGTCCTTGTCCTCAACAACCCTTAGGCTTCATAGGTCCTTGGCCTCAGCAATCCTTCAAGCTCCACAGGTCCTCGGCCTCCACAGTCATTGGACTTAGTAGTCCTCAGGCTCCATAGGTCCTCACCTTAGCAGTCTTTGGCCTCAGCACCTCCACTCCAAAAAACTGCTCTCACCAGCTCGACTGTAGCCGAGGCCCTCGCCATTGAAGACCTCTCAGTGCCTCCCAACAAGGATGACACACTCTCTTCGGCCGAAATCGAGGTCCTCAGCCAAGACCATCATTGCGGTCTTGAGAGTGGGGGGCAAATGATGTAGGTGCTTTAGGTAGGCTAGTAGCACGCCAACACGCAGCTGAATGTAGTGTACAACGCGGGACCAATGGCATAGCCACACGTAGCGACCTCAGATGGCGGTCTTAAGTATAAATAGGCGCTACCCCCCTCAAGGTAATCACCTAAAAAACCTGGGTGGAAACCCGATACTCCAAGCTCTCTAGCTCCTGGGCAACCTCATCTGAGCTACTCTACTCGGGCCTCGTCCGCCCTCTTTGTTACGCCCTCACTAACTTGACCGTTAGAGTCCCCACCTTGGGCTAATTCCTGGGGCCTCTGATGTCCCCTTCTTCGTAGGTCCTCGGCCTCGACACTCCTCGGATTCCACTAGTCGTCAGTCTCGGCACTCCTTAGGTTCCACTGGTCCTCAACCTCAACACTTCTCCGATTCCACTGGTCCTCAGCCTTGGCTTTCCTCGAACCCCACTGGTCCTTGGCCTCAGCCCTCCTTGAACTCAGCTGACCTTGCCACAACGGACTCTTCCATCTGCCAACTCGTTCGGGAAGCGAAGCTACAAAGTTGTCCTCAGCCCATTCTGAGCATCAACAAAAGCAAAATAGATAGAAGATATCTCTGTCTCTAACCGTTCAATTCCTTTGATGGCTTTTATCTTATGATCTCCTCGAAGTCCATGATGGAGGGAGATTGTAGCAAATTACAAGTCTCTTTGATACATTTGAATGTTTCAGAATGTTATCGAATGAAACCACGATTATAAAGAACAATTCGGAAAGAGTGTAAATACAAATACGTAAAGTAGAATGTAAATACAAGATTTAGAATGAAAGAGTGCAAATAAATACAAAGGATAAAGGTTTTGCATTTGCACTCTTCCCAAACTGAGATTACAAACAACATAGATCGTTGTTGGTGACTTGGTGTTGCAATTGACAAAGCCTTTGCGTAGCTGTTGGCATCTGCAAATCATCATCCATGAACAAATTAGCTGAACAAGATAGTTGTTTTATAAGTTATGAAATCAATTAATCATTTTTTTACATGAATGTTATAAATGCAAATGAGTGATTGAGGGATTCTGGGCCATAGACTGTCATGGAGTAAAATGATTTATTGATCCCACAGCCCAGCAAACAACTATCATTCTAGATCACAGGGTGCGGCCCATACTGTGGTTTACATGCACATCTCAATATACATTAGGAACATCTCGCAATGACATATGTGGGACTCTGTGGTCCTGTGGGGCACGTCATGTAGGGTTAGTTTATGCTTATATGAAATGAATTTTGACAAATCAAAACCCCACAACTTTTGATGAATTTTCATTGGTTAGTTTACACCTTAGTGCAGCCCGTTGATTATAATTAGAGGGTTTGAATCATGGTTTTCGAATCACCGTTGATTTGAACGGTTAGATCATTTGGCTTGGAAGTCGTTTAGACAATCAGTTCCGTTTTACCTCAGATCCGATCCCTAATAAAAAATCATTCGATTCAGGTGGTCAAACCATCGACCCGTTTAATGGTTTTGGCCATTATTTAATTTTAATTTTTATCTGAACAAACTATCAATTCAAACGGAGTAGTCAAACCATCAATCCAAAAACCAATGGCCAAAACGATTCCAATTCCAAATCATTTTTTAAAACATTAGTTTGAAATTGATAGCGGGAGAAGTATTAGCAATAATAGACAAATAGTAGAGAGCTGGAAGGATGGGGACCATCATGAATTAACCCTTCATGTAGGGTAGGGAAATGATTTGGTACTCCAGCATAGCTCACAAATATTTTATATTAAAGTATAACATAAATTTTTTATATATTTATAACATAATAAATATGTGTATTTTATATTCTATATTTAATGTTTTAGGACCAGATGCCTGGCCTATGATAACCCCTACTTTCACCGGGTGCCTTAGCACGTAAGTGATAAAAACGCAAGAATTAAATAAGAAGGTTGTCCGACTTATCCAATCTTGACGAGAGCCCGGATCTCCTGCTTACGAGAACCCTGCCCATGTTTATCGCAGTTACACATGGAGAACATCTCATCCTCTGCATGGTATTATGCAGGGGGAGATGTTCCGAATTCACAGGGGGTGGTGTATTGTGGGTAGGTGTGGGCAGGGTTCTCGTGGGCAGGAGATCCGGAGTCTCTTGACCATGCCTCCTTAAGCCTAGCCAGAATGTGTGGGGTTTAACTTGGGCTAGGCCTGAATTGGGAGATACTTGGGCTTTGACCTTGAATTAAGTTGGGCCAGGCTGTGATGTTCTGATCCTAAGGTTGGGCCTAAATAGCCTTAAACCTAAGGTTGCAACTTGGGCTGGGTTGATGTTCGGGTTAGGGTTAGGGTTGAAATTGATGAACCCGACTTTACTTCGGGTTGGGTTAGGGTTGAGCTCTTAGCCAACTCGACCCAACTTGAACCCAACTCTATAGTACATGTCATATATAAATATATGTTATATGTAATATATAACATACATTGATTTGTTTAAATGCATGATATTTGTATAGCCCCCACCACATAGTATCATGTATTTCTTTTAAGATAGTCACTTAACTTAATCGTAATCAGAAAGACTAAAACCTTAATAGCATTATTTTATATTTTTTGAAAATTTTATTCTTCATCTCCACTATGTTGTTTGCCGCGTAAGAAAGATCTATCGTAAGTCATAACTCATAATAAACTATAGTCATTTCTAACACTTGTTTTTCTGAATTCTGTACTAAAAGAACAAAAAAATAACGCCAACAAACAAATACTAATGAAACATAGGATTAATATATGTAGTGAAAGTTGAGTTAAGATCTAAAATCGAGAAATTTTATGAAGGATGGGAAGAAGGTTGGGTTGGGCCCAACCCAACCCAAAATTGGGTTCAGGTTGGGTTGGATTGAGTTATGGTTGAAGGAATTTAGTTAAGGTTAGGGTTAGGGTTGGGTTAAGGTTAGGATTAGGGTTGGGCTAGGTTTGGCGTCAATCCAACCTAACCCGGCCCGACTTATGGCCCTACTTAAACCTGGTCCAACCTGCCCATGTTGCATCTTTTAACAGAAGATGCAAAACGGATGGGGCGTTTGGTAAAACTAAGCTTTGATGTCTAAGAAAGCACAAAAGGATTTGAGTATGGTTTTGGACTCTGAATAACCAAAGTTTGGTTTTTGCTTTTCTGTACTCTGAATGCAATTGAACTATTTTGAGTATGCGAATATAATAATATCTATTATACATATTTACTCCAGTAATTTATGAGTTTTCGTTGTTAGATGAAAGGTTTATTAATAGAACTAGCTGCACCAAACAAAGAGAAGCAGAAGAGAGTGGAAAAATTACAAACCTCTTAGCTCACTTAAGAGGCAGATGGGCATTTCAGACTCTAAAGCTGCATTTGGCATTACTATTTTAGTTATTTTAAGGACTTGTCTTCTTGTTGCAATTAAAAACTCAGTGTTCACCAAGAGGAATCTTTTACATTAAGAGTTCAGATTCAGATGTTGTACTAAACACTCTGAGATGTTGTATTAAACAATCTGAGATGTCTAAACTATCTTCAGACATTAGATGTCTATTCAGTGAAAACAAACAAGCCCAAGCCACTATAAGGAAGACAACAGAAAATAAGTGATAGCCCAAATGACAAGGGGAAAAAACAGAAGAATAGTAAGTGTCCCCATCCCATCCCCATTTAAAATCGGGGAAAATCCGCCCCGTTTGGAGTGGGAAAGAGCCCTGGTTTTACGGAAAAAAATTATCATCCTCTATTGGATATCCTAAAATTCCCGCAAAATTACCATCCCCACCTCAAGCCATGACCCATGAAAGAAAAAGTGAAAGCCCAAGTAACAGAAGGGCCTTTCGGCCATTACATGCGATGTATATTATTTGCAGAGTGCTTGACGAATGAAAACTGAAAGTTGTTTGATAATGGTGGCAATTGCTGCAATGCATTTATTGGAATTATATAAAGGGGGCAAATGGGTGATGCTCGTGGTTCTTGAAGTGGATAAGGCAGAGAAGTCCAAATGTGATTCCATTTGTTATTTGTAGGCTCCAAAACTAATTGCTTTTGACATTATATGCCATCAGATCTGGTTGAACATCAGAAGAAAGAATATCACTAACGACCACTTTTGTCCTCGTCATAGGTCAGAAGAAATTGCTGAAAACAAATTTGTTCCATTACCAATTTGCGCAAGCTGTTTGATGATAAAACTAGCCATCACTTGTTGGGATAATTGGAGACATACCCAAGTTCTCTTATTCTCAGAATCATGCAAGTGGAGGACCCCAATAATCAGAATCTGTCTTTCATCCAAATTTCCTATCCCAATTGTTGTTTAGCTGCACAATAATGGGAAAAGTTAACTCGGACACAGATCTAGCTGTTCATGGGCCAGGCTAAACTTGGATGGCACCGGCCTTAAGCCCGAGCCCAACTGTGTAAATGTTAATGGGCCGAGCCTGAAGCCCAACCTGTGTCTGTTGCCATGCTGGTGTCTGGTCACATTGTCTTTGTCTGCTAGGTAACAGGATGATTTCCTAGTGATAAGTCATCCAATCCAGTTCCATGATCTCTCTGGAGGGTTGATTAGCTCTACCACAAATTAAGCTTTAGGAGGAAGTAGAGATTTAAAATGGGGGAAGAGAAGAGATCCATGGATCCTTTTCTTCCAAACATTGGCAGGCCCAATAGGCTCTCCAAGTCCAACCAACAGTGGCAGCCCAGAAGGATCTATCATGCCCTATTCCATGCTTTTGTTTGTAATTATGATTTACACCCTCTCGGATGCAAAATTTGCACTTCTTTGCACCCAGAAAACTGATGCAAAATTCACATCACCCTCTCTCTTACCTTCATTTTCACTCATATGAAGTCTGTGGGAACTGGATCAAATCTCCTTTTTTTTTTCTTCTTCTTTTGGTCAAAAGAAAAGAAAAAATTAGGGGCCACAGATCATTTTACTTCCCATATCATTCATCCTTAACAAATATCTCTTCTACTTTTATCTTCTATCATAAAAAATGGTGACCACAAAGTAAAAGGCCCAAACGAACATGAAACAGAAAAAAGAAAAGGCCCAAGCAAACCACAATCCCAACTCACCATTTGCAGTGTCATAAATTTGCACAAGTGCAATTGAAAAGCACTATTTCAAATAAGGGCAATATCAATATTTTTAAAAATAAGTATTTATTAAATAAGTACTTAAAAATAAACCCAAATTTTCGATTTCTCCAATAACCCCACTTATTTTCAAGAATAAACACTTATTCCGGTTTATTTCACTTATTACAGTAAGTCCCAATCCAAAATAAATAGAATTACTCCATGAAAATAGAAATACTCCATGCTGGACTCAAATTTCATCTATGGCTCTGCTTCTACATACGTGGCCAATGCTGATTGGCTGAAACAACTGGGACTATTATGCCCAAATGAATTGTGATCTATGATGGATAACCACTTGGATGTATGTGCATGTGATGTTCATATGAATTCACTGCAATTTGGTTCCTTCATAAAAGCCCCTCCACACAGCATTAATGAAGAACAACTTAGTTGGCGACCTTACTTTATATCATATTTTTTTTCTTATAAAAAACATATAAAAAAACAGATATAAAAGCTTATTAAGTTTACAGCATACAAGAACATGAACCATAAATTACAAAATTACAGTGAAATTTTAGAACAAAATAATAATAAACAAAAAGATAAGGTCACCTGGAGTAGAAGGCCAGAGGGACCAATTCTGACAGAGGAGTTGCCGCCGGCGTAGAGCCGGCGGAGGGTACCGGGGAACTACGGCAGAGGGGACATGTTGCACTCATCTGGAGCCACTCGTCGACGCAGCCGGCATGAAAGCAGTGTTGGCAATCCGGAATGCACCGTATTGTTTCCTTGGGCCTGTACTCCGATAGACATATAGCGCATGAGCCGTCGTTGGGCTTGGGCAGTCTCCGGCTCTCGCCTAGTATTAGCTTCGGGTAGGAATCAATTATGGGTTTGTCGAGTCCCACCACCAACACCGGCGAGTGCCCGGTTGCCATGTGGTGGTGGTGGTGGTTTGTTGCTCCACCGCCACCAGCACCGCTACTATCGCTGTTACGATTACCACTACCACCGTCACCACTCAAGTTGCCGGCCTTGACTCTAACACAAACGTAGGAAGCTAGCATGATGGTGGAAATTAAGACGAGGATTCCAACAGCTATAGCGATGCCGTATCCGACGCCGACGCCGCTGACAGACTCCGGCGGGCCTACTGAGGACATAAGCGAAGGAATAAACGAGAGACGGAGAGAGAGAGAGAGAGAGAGAGAGAGAGAGAGAGGAGTTGAAACTTGAATACTAAATGAGAAAAAGCTGGGGGACCGGTGAGGGTAGTTCTAGTTTGTGAAAGGGCAGGCGGACAAGTCCCCAAGTCGACGGGACTTATTTAATGAAATAATGGCTTTGTAGTTTGAATTAATTAAGGGTCATTTATTAACACAACCTTTAGCTTCACGCTATTACTAAGACATACTTTATAGTTTGAATATTAGTCAGGTACCCCTCTATTTTGAAACTACTTTTCTTTTGCAACCCTTATATGTAGGAGTGGCAATTAGACCTGTTCATGGGCCGGGTGACCCGACAGGCTGGCCCGGCCCCCAGACAGGCTTGAACATGTTTATAAGCCTACGGGCTTAAACTTGGGTCAAAAAGCCCGGCCCGTAATAAATTCGAGTCGGGTTCGGGTTTTGTGAAAATAGCTCGGCCCGACCTAAAATTAGACTTAAAATGTGTTATGTGATTATGTCCATTTGAATAAATTTTTTGATTTAAGAATGTAAAACTGTCTTAAAACATAAAAAAAGGGAAAAAAACCATCTTTTAGGCCCATTGTTCATTTAAATAGGAAAAAAAAAGCCATCTGAATTTTTAATTCTAATTTGAATAGAAAAAATTGTAATTTTTTTTATTAGGTCGGGCTCGGGCTTCGGGATTTTTATCAGGGCCGGGCTCGGGCCCAAGTTATAGGCCCGGGCTCAGGCTCAGGCCTAGCGTATATCCATTAATGATGAGAAAAAGCCCGGCCCGGCCCATGAACAGGTCTAGTGGCGACAAACTACCTTTCTTTTGCAACCCTTATATGTAGGAATGGCAACGGGTGGGGACCATACTCTCCACCCCTATCCCAATTTTGAAACAAATCCCCGTCCCCGACTTTGATTCCCATTAGGGATAAAAATGGCCCTTTATCCCCATTCTCCAACGGAGGTGGGTTTTTTGGACCCGAATTTCTAAAATTTTTAAATTAAAATTTTATTTAGAAAATATATTTAAATAAAACAAGGGATTTATTTTTAAATATAAAAATATTTTAAATATATTTTATGTATAATATAAATAATATCATACATAATATAGATAATATTATATATGTATAATATATATAATTGGGGGTCTAGGCGGGCTGGAGAACACACTCCCCATCTCAGATTAGGGGTGAGCATGGGTTGGCTCAGTTCCATAGCAGAATTTGGAACCTACCCTATTGGGGTCAGTTCCAGGTTTTTGGAATTGGAACCTACCATGTGAAGGTCGATTCTGGCCTTGGTGGTTCTAGGGTTGATTACAAGGTCTACCGTGGAACCTATTCTTTCTTTACTTCCCCCACTCCTTAAAAAATGTGTTCTTTAAAAACTTGATTGTCAATAAATATAATATATAGTTTAAAACTTATATTATCTTTATTGATTAAATTGAGTAATTTAGTATGTAGATTATCCTTATATGGTTCAAAACTTATAATTTAAATTTAAATTTTGTAAATATTACCTTTTACATTACTTATTGTACACATTTAAATATTAAAATGAAAACAAATGATCAAATAACTTAAGTAATTCAATGGTCAAGTGAGACCATGGCCTTTCTAACCATTAGTGGTTGGGTTCAAATCTTCACATCCCCAAAAGTAATTCTAAGGTAGGTTCTACCAGGGCCAACAAAAAGTCAGTTCATCGGGTCAGTTCGGGTAAGGTAAACTCCTAGGCCCTAGAACTTGCCTGGGTGGGGGCCGGTTCCAAAAATTTGGAACTAGACCTTATCCTATAACAAATTTGGGTAGGGTCTATTCGAGGTCGGTTCTATTTGATTTCGAGTAAAACCTACCCATTTAGTCACCCCTATTCCTGATCAAGTATCACTATTCAATCCTTGTCCCTGCCGAGGCAACCTCCATCCCTAATTCCATTGGATTGGGGGAAGAGCCAATTACCCAATAAGGATGGGGAAAATTGCCATCCTTACATATATGGAGGTGAAAAGTGATATATTTTAGGTTCATTTACTTAAGACATCCCTTATATTATTTCATATTTACTAAACCTATTCTTAATTTGCATATTACTAAAACATTATATCGACCTTCCATTAGGAACCATTTGTATTTTAATTTGATAATCGCAAAATAACATCTTAAAATGAGTTAAAAGTGTAAAATGACGTGAACCCAAAGTTATTTCTTGTAGTTCTCCTATCAACATTTTAGGGAACAAAACCTGCCCCTACATTATAACTTGGTGTAGAAAAGGGATGGAGTACATGTGATATGAGAACTGCTAGGTGTATTTATTGACAACATGATTAAATTCATGCCCTTTCATATTTTCCACTAGTTTTAAGAGGTCAGTTGGTCATTCTCTATTGGAAATACAAATGGCTCCTGATGGAAGGTAGATTAAGTGGTTGCAAACCATAAGGGTGTTTTTAGTAATACACAAACTAGATGGTAATTTTAGTAAAGTAAGTTTGTAAATAAACGCCCCTATTTTTATCCAAAAGTTTGTTCGACGAAAATAATTAAAAGAAAATACATAACTGAAATATTAATACCAAATAAGAAAAAATAAAAAAGAAGATAAGAAAAATATAACAGAAAAATTAAATTAGAAAATAAAAATAAACAGAAAAATATTTTCTATTATTTTTTTCATTTTACATTTATTTTATTTTTGCTTTATTTTTTTTGTTTTTCCTATTATTCTTTCTTTTTTTATTTTTGAAATAAAATCATGTGGGAGAGGGTCTTGCTAAAAGAGTGATACGAGAGTATGAGACTTTTTGCAAATATCTTCGAAACAGAAAATCATTCCCAAATAGATACACAAACAGCTTCTAATAAAAGGTGCTTTAAGTAAAGAGGTTATAAAGTAGGAGGTGTCTTTTGTAATACGTGAAGCATAAGCTAGGTCTTAAAAAGTATTTACGTGAAAATATAAGGATGGATTAGCAAATAACCCTTAAATTTAATATTTCAACCGCAAAGTGGCATATATTTTTAATGGGACCCACATGAACTGATGGCCCTTAAAACCATTCTCTTCAAACCCTTCTCTCTCTCATGTGGGATGATGATGGTGAGGGTCTGAGATACGAATAAAGAGCAACTGTGAATTATTAAAATAGAAACGAAAGCCAGAACGAAGAGTTTGGTACATGAATTGATTGTGAGAATGATATGTAATTTAGAAGTTGGAGAAAGACAAGATTCGTACGAGCAGACCAACTTAGAATATAAGGAAAGACAGGAAATAAGAATAAAAACTGTAATATATTATTGATTGAAGTGAAGATGCAAAGAAATATTAAAATGAACAAAAAAGATTAGTTGGGTTGTTTTATTAAGGTGTCTTCTTATGGTTTATAACATAATCATATGGATTTATCGATGCAAATTTGGATCTTGGGATGCTTTGAAATTTGGGTCTCTGGAGTTCCGTTCCAATTAACAGTGCTTGGCGTTTAGATGTTGCAGAGAAACTGGGAGACAAGAGAAAATTTCAGGTGAAGCATGTATTTTCTATTGCCTTAGTAGTGGTGATTGATTTTCTGTCTTTCTTTGTCCTCTTTGACAAGGGTGAGGATTTTGAGAGTATAAGACAAGAAGAAAAAGTTCAAAGATTGAAATTGAGCCCAACGCCTCTTCCAATTAATCTACTAGGGCATGCACTCTCACTTCCACTTCCAGTTAGTTTAAGGATTTTCTTAAAAATTCTTTAATGACCCTGTGTTATAATTTTTCCTTTCTCCACCTTTTCTTTCCAACCAAACACAGCCTAATAAGAGTGTGTTTGGTTTGATAAATAATAAGAGAAACAGAAATTGAATGGATGGGAGAAATTAATTGAAGGATGGATCCTTTCTCAAGATGTGTTTGCGATTGCAATGGTTACCTAACTCATCAATAAGTCGTTTGCTTTTAGATTTGGTGTTCCATTTGCAATTCCTATATCTGAAGACTCTATGTGTTTTTAACTCTGACTTGTACCCCTATCTGAATCTGATGTAAAATTTGTTCTCGCGTCTAGGCTGATGTAAAATTTGCACTACCATCTTCTCATATTCACTTTTCCTATACAAAGTGGGAGTAACATCATTTTACTTTCTATTTCACTCCTCCTAAACAACCAACCTTCCTCATACCTTTCATTTTGTCTCCTGCAAAGTGGGGATTATACCAATTTTCTCCACATTTTGCCCTTCCTAAAAAAGAAAAAAAAAAGGTAAAATTAAACCTGAAGCAAAATTAAACCAGAATTTGCACTCAAGCCATTTGCATTCTCATATAACCGATTCATTAAGTTTTTTTCTTTTTATAGGCTTCTAAAAAACTCTGAAATTTGCATAGATTTTCTCATTCCTTAATTATGTAAATAACATAATATTATTCACAAATTGGCAAATTAAATATATGGCATATCACTCATTCTTCATATATGTACCCTTATTTGTGATTCCCTTCATGCAATAAATTATATATATGTTGAAGGAGCTAACTAATTCAACTTGGAAATTGGTTTTCAGGGAATCCATAAATTCAAGATTGTTTAGTAGTTGGAATAGGTGGCATCAACTCCATAAATTTGAAATAAACAACTATTAGGTGATCATATTACTATTTTTAGATTGAAAAACAAATAATTCTTAACGAAAAGGTCGATTAAGTAAATGGATTGTAAAATGTAAGGGGTATTTTAATAAAATGCAAGCTATAGGGTAGTTTTAGGTAAATCTGTGAAACTATAGGGGGTGTTCTAATAAATGATTATGTTCCTGTAATTTGACAATAAACTTATAAATTTGTTAAATTGACATATTGGAACATTACAAATAATTTTACAAGGATACAGTGGAAAAAGACAATATCAGAATGGAGGTATCTTTGCAGGAAAAATTTATACTGCCAGAAAGACATGATACCAGAAAAGCTTAATGAATCAAACCCACACCCCCTGTGAATTGTGACAAAAACCACATAATTGATTACCACTTTTATGATATCAGTTGAGTTTTTTTTTTTTTTTTTTGGTATTTCTTGATATGCACCTCATAACTCCCTCCTTTCTCAAAAATCAGTAAGTGCGAGAATCAAATTTTGTGTATGTTAGAACAAACCAGCTGAGACACCCCCAATTGACAATACGATATCGGTTGATTGGTAACTAAATTTTTCAATATTATCTTATAAGTATTATAGTCGAACCTATCATTATAATATATCAATATATACATATAATAAAATTATACATAATCGATTTGGAACAACCAAAGCTGATCCATAACAATTATAATTGAAACAAAAACCAAGAACCATCCCAACTACAATCAGGACACGTAATTCAAACCCAAATCCTATATTAATGGGTCGCTTTGGTTCGGTCCTGTCTGGTCTACCCGACCCATTGCCTGCCCAACATCCTCAGATATTATGATCTAGGTCATATTGGGGTTTGGGATGGCCACAAGTTAGGATAAGCCTTGGGGCTAAAGGCCAACTATTAGAGTTGGGACTGGGTCGGTTTTATTCCAAAAGTATCCTTAAATTGAGAGAAAAATGTTCAAGAGTATGGATATTAGGGCATGGACCCATGGGCCTAGGTAGAGTGATTGTCCATATTTTATTAAGGGCAAAAATGATATTTTTGTTTTTAATTTCTTTTGATTAAATTTAATTGCAAACTATAAGGGATGTGTTAGTAAAACACAAATTATTGAATAGGTTTTAGTAAATTAATGAAATTATAGGGGTGTTTTAATAAATCACACTAAACTATAATTGGATCTTATCCGGAATTAGTTCTGCACTTTTATTTATTCAAACCTGGTTTACTCTTGTGACCTGGACCAAACTTGATTCATTGACAGCACTATCGGGATGAACTCGTCTAAGTAATCTTTGGGAGGCTTTTCCACCGTTTAGGATTTCCTTCTTGCCCTGTTTTCATTTAGACATTCTTCAATTATTTAAAAATTAAAACCCAAATTGGATGTTGATCCACAAAGCTAACTGGGTCACCACTCACCAGTTCCATGTCGGGGTGTAAATCAGTTTACGTTCAAGAATTTCACTGCATTGGGCTAGGTTCAGCTTTGGGCCCATTCAAAATATGGCATACTTAGCCCAGCCCAACCCAAGTTGCACCCTTTTGTGAATTACATGGTTCACCTGGGTGGTTTGTTAAGCCGGTTAGCCGTCCGGTGGCTTGTTCCACAATCCAACTTGTGGCAGCAACTAAAAAACTGTGTTCCCGTTTGGTGGGCTTTCACACAGCGGCTTATGTGGGCTCAACCCAGACAGCTTAAATGCTTATATGGTGTTTGGAAGTGTGGGTGGGACCGATTTTCAAGAAAAAATGCTCATTCTTCTAAGACATTTTTTTCACAAAAAAATGTTTCTGCCACGTAGGCAGTGAGCAATATGCTGTTTGGTAAGGTGATTTTCATCACCATTTTTTATGAATGTACTGACAGGTAAGCACCACATAGGATACACATCAGTCAACCGTTGGAGGAAACGGGTCACCAATTTTTGAGGCACGCCCGATTTTTTAATAATCGGCTGAACCAAACAATGAGATACATGGGCGCTTGTTGAAACGCCTATGTGGATCCAATGTGGCACCATTTTTTTTGGAAAACGGCCACGGTTCCGAACATCCCCTTAATGAATGAGTCATGTTTGGTGAAAACCCCGGAAAGCAGAAAAATGACCATCTGAAAGCAAAAAATATGGCTTAATGAGTCATGTTTTATGAGGGCCCACCCAAATGAGCCCTGCATTTTCAGTTGAAGTGCCAGTTTTGGAGGGCTTTCACACAGTAGCTTCTAGTTTTGCAAGATGGGCCCCACATGAAAAGCCTAGAAGGAGAAGCTATGTTTGATGAAAAGGCGAGAAAGTCTAAATACATTTTCATTGAGCCAAAAAAGTACTTATTAAGAACAAAAAGAGACAAGAAATTGACTTGTGATTGAAGTATTTTTAGTAGGTTCTTCAAAGTGGCTCATTTAAAGCAGCTTAGTAAAAGTTGAAACCCCCAAAAACGGGCCCTTAGTAGCAGTTAGCCCCTTCCACTAGCATAATCATGCTGTTGGTAAAAACTTGTCTTTGGTCACTATGATGCTTTTTGGTTTTTTAATAGAACTAGAAGGGATCCCGTGCGATGCACAGGAAAACCCAATGTCTAATTTACTGGTAAAAATGATCAAAAAGATATATTGAATGTTGGCCCCTAGTAAATTTCCAAAAGTATATATACTAAATTATTGATTTTTTAAATATATTAAATAATTTATTTTCTTTTTTAAATATATTATTTATAAAATTACACTAATTTATCTTTTATTTTTCAATATAAGTTAATTAATAATTCCCTTTTCTAAAATTTTCCAATATTATACTAATTTATATTAATAACAGAAATAATTTGTGTAATTATTGGTTCAAATTAACATTTTCCTTTACCAATACTAATTTACCTTTAATAATTTAAAATGAAAATCACACATTTTTTAAATAATTTTCCAAAATCTATCAAATGTAATAAAAATTCCCAAATTTCCAAAATATTCGAATAATTTTCAATAATCATTTACTACATTTTAAAGAAAATTTCCAAAATTACATTAATATATATATATTTTTATTTTCTTCTCCAAAATTATGATATTTTGTTTGCCAATTTGCAAACTCCACCAACTCTTTCCTGGAGCTATAATTGTTGAATTTATTTTTTAATTTTATAATTTTTAATTAATTTTAAATGACATTTATAAAGAAATTATTGGTTGAAAATTTTGTATATTCATTGATTTCTATTAATTTTTGTGGAAAATAACACAACTTAATTGTCAGTGTAATAAAATTAATTTTAAGAAATTGTAACTATAGTAAAACATTTATTATAACGATTACTCTATTTAATTACTACACCAAAATTCCAATAATAATTATTAGTGTAATAATTATTTTGAAAAAAATAATTAATTTAACTACACTAATAATTATTATTGGAATTACAGTTATTTTAAAATTACTGTAATTACAGTATTTTGAAAATAACAAATTTTACTATAATAATTAATGTAACTTAATAATTATTATTACACTAATAATAAATTTCTGAAAACATAATAAGATGGAAATATATTTTAATGACAGGGGTATAAATGGAAGAATGAAATCAGGGCCCTTTGACGATAACATTGAGCCATTCTTATTTTTATTAATGGGTAAGAAACTAAGGGTGTGTTTTTATTGCACATGGCAGTATCAAAGATTACAGGCCAAATGAGATTATACATGAATATATGGTGATCAAAATATTGAATGCAGTTAATTCACCTCAAGCATGTTAGTAGAGAAATTGATGATCGTTGGCAAAGCTCTGCTTTCCACATAAGTTTCTGCGTCAACATTTAAATGCTCAAACTGGATTTCGATTTTGGGAATATCAAGTCCAACTTTGAGCACAACACAGATGCAGAGAAAATAACTTGGTAAGTATATTCAAGGGAAAAAAGTTCAGTTCAGCAAAAAAAGGGAAAGGAAATGAAGAAAAAAGAAGAAGAGTCTCTAATACCTATCAATCTGTTTTTTAAGCTTCAACAAAAACTTCTCATTATCCTCCTCTGCAACTCTCAACAACCTCTCTAATAGTATCTTCTTCTCCTGTAAACCAAGACTCTCAATATCAACTTCTTTGGTCTCATCCCCAACTCTTTATGCATGCTGTATGCTTAAACAAAAGGGATAAAAACATCTAATGAAATTTCCAGAAAGAGCGAGCATTCACTCTTTTATAGGTAGTATAGATTTAGGGTTGGTTTTTAGCCATATTGATATCATCTATGAAGATTAAATTATACCAAGTTTTTTTTTGCATGCTTGTGTCTATATAAATTAACGGAGACAGGAAATGGGCAAAAAAAGAAGAGCCAATACTAAAACCATGGGTCTTATAACCCATACTTGTAGCCCAAACTCAAAACACCCGTAATAACCTAGGAGCTTGGCCCATTCTAACAGATTTAGCCAACTTAAGTGGGCCATTAGGCGATCCTCTCAATTAAATCAATCAATGGTTTGAGAAAAGATTGGAAAAAATCTTTTAATATGATTCATTTTATTTTTCTCTTATTGGCAAGTGTTTCTTTGTTTAGTTACATTTGTCTTAAAAAGGTAATTATCCTGTAGATATCAAAAAGTTCATCAAACAAAGATTCTTATGTGAATGATCAATGAATGAATGAATTAATTGATTAATGTTAAATTGTTGGTTTGGTGGCAGTTCTAAGTTGAAGTTATTGACTTTAAGCAACCCATATACTGCACTCTACAGATAGGCGAAGTTTCTCCTTTAGAGAAAAAATGAAAGGAAAAAGAAGAAAAAAATCTAAGAAACATAAATTTTCAATTACCTAAGATGACCATCGATCACATGGTAAATGAAAAGGAAATATAAATGTAAATTAATCATTTATGTTTCCTGGGTGCTAAAAGAGGACAGCCTCTTAAAAAATTAATTAATTAATCGAACTCATACTCCGGGTTTAATTAACAAAAATATAATTATATACCCCAAAACATTTTTTTAAACTTTGTCATTGTTAGAAAGATCCACATTTTCTTTCCCACTGACATCAATCGGAAGATTAGAAGGTCTGTTTCTACTTCTAGCAAGCTCCACATCTCCTTCTTTGATGTTATTCCCTAGTTTACATGGCTGACTCTGAGCTTCCACTTCTTCCAAAGGCTTGTTTTTGTAAAACCAAGCACAGACTGTGTAAAATATGAGGTTTAAGACTTGTATCCCAGTCACAAGCCAGTAGTAGTACTCCAACCTTCCCTTGTTGATATTCCTGTCTGGTAGCCAATTTCTCTTCTTGCCGGAATATCCATGAACAAGTGAAACCAATAACGTGCTCAGGTAGTTTCCGGCAGCTATTGCTATCCAGTAAAGCGCGGCTGCCGTGCTTCTCATGCTTTCCGGTGACTGGTCATAAAGAAATTCCAGGTGACCAACAGACATGAAGGTCTCAGCCAGCCCATGGAGGCCATACTGAGGAACCAACCAGAACACACTAATGGGGATGATGACTCGAGGTTCGTTTAGTAAGTTGTGGTTTGCTGCCACCGCTTTCCTTTTGATCTCGACCAGCGCTGCAACAATGGTGGACAGAATGTTGATCATGAAACCTATACCCATTCTCTGCAGACATGTAATGCCAGAAGGGTTTCCGGTGAAGCGACGAGCAGCAGGAACAAAGAGGCGTTCATAGATAACGAGACCGACCATCATAGGGAGGATGTTGAAGATGGACATGGTTGCAGGAGGGATTTGGAACGAGGGAGAGAGGTGGCGGTCCATTGTCCGGGCTTGTTGGATGGCAAAGGAGTGTTGATGGGAAGATGCAGTGACGAGCAAAATTGCAGAAGCCCAGATGGGGAGCATTCTGATGATTGATTTAATCTCTTCAACTCGGTGAACGGTGGAGAGCCTCCACAGATTTGGGGTGTTGATATCCTTCTTGTCAGCTTGAGTGACAATGGCTGCTCTGTCAAAGAACCTTCAGAAATTGGGAGAAGAACATTAAGCATTTGAACAATATTGTAAAGGATAAGCCATTGAATCATTCTGTAGCTTACTTGAGTTGATTGGTGTGGAGAAGTCTCCCATGACAAGAAATGGAAGCATCAAGCTCTCTATTCTCATACAGGAGATCAGGGTCAGCTGGCATTACTGCCTTTCTCTTCCTAACAGCAGAGACAACAACTTGGGCCAGCCTGATCAGTGGGCTGCCAGAGGGTTTCAGCTTCTTATAGAGAGGTGAGCCTACAACAAAGGCCACGACAGACAGTGACATGACTATGGTTGGCAATCCTAGGCCCCAGCCCCAGCCCACGTTGTCTTGGATATAAACAACAGCGGTTAAGGCTGCGAGTGTGGCCATTCCCATGCTGAAGTAGTACCAGTTGAAGAAATTACAGCTTCGGGCTTTTTGTTTAGATTTAGACATGTCGAATTGGTCGGCTCCAAATGTTACTACACAAGGCCTAATTCCTCCTGTTCCAAGGGAGGTGAGGAGAAGTGAGATGTAGAGGACACAGAGCTGCCATGGTGAGGCCTGCTGGCAGTTTTCTTGAGCTCGGCATGGCGGAGGCCGAAGCCTAGGAACAAGAGCTGATGTGGTGAGGCTGATCAGTCCCTGTGGTCACGGTCGTTATTATATTAGCTAGGAAATACATCTTTCAGAAAATAGAAAAGTCTAGAGAGAGAGAGAGAGATTGTCATGGTCTATGGTCCACTCTGCCTGAAGGCCTTAAATTGCATAAACATTTACCTTTCTTTTTATGGGATTATCCTAATTAATATCAAAACATCTTTCACAAATTTGAGAGAATAATTGCAGTCCTACACCATTTATAACTGCATAATATGATTTATGATTGATTTTCTAAGCTTTTCAAGGGATAATCTTTTCTTTTTTAAATAGTAAAATAGGGATCATGTGTTGAGTTTTTAATTGTTTAGGGGTGACAATAATTTCTGACCTAACCCACACTATCCACCCAACCCATCCATTTACAAACCACTCAAATAAGACATGGGAGGAATACATATATGGATTAAGCAACCCATTGGGTCCCCAAAAAAAGGTTGGGTTATGGTTATTCATTTGAGTATTTGAGTAGAGATATGATTTTTATTTTATTTTATTTTTGACATGAAAGAGGTTGGTTTACAGATCTTCCCATTTCTTAATTTCTTCCATCCACACTTATATAAAAATTCATCTTTCTTCTCCTTCTCCTTCAATCCTGAACTCTCTACCTTTTTGCTAATTCTAGAGTCGACAGAAAGAAAGAGAGCACTGTAGAATAAGGATTAACAGTACTAGGGAGAAGATACCAGCTCATAAATAGCGGAACCAACTGTAATTGTCCAAAATCGGCCTGCAAACGAGTCAGCAATTAAGCCACCCAATAGTGCCGTTAAGCTTGCAGTTCCAGCAAAGTTAGTGAGGGTATTGGAGGCTTGAACCAGCGGCATATTAAGCTGTTGCGTAAGATAGGTGATCATATTAGCATGAAACCCCGTTGAAGCAAATCTATCACCTATCTCATTTCCTGCAAAAGCAAAACAGTACCAAACGCTTCAGTTATCAATTAATTCATCATTCCTTTACCCAACAAACAAGAACAAATTTATGATATCTCATCTCTGCTTAATGTGTCTCTGATTATGGGGAAGAAAACCAAGGTATCGAAGCCATCAAATTTCTAGTCTGTCCAATAATAATCTGAGAATGATAGCCATTAACCCCAAATGGGGAACTAGCAGAACACTAGAAAAAGCATTTTATTACTTATAGCAGAAGCAGCTAAGCTAAGTATGGCAGAACATATATATAGAAAGGAAACATATAAAAGAGAAAACTCACCTAGAATAAATGGGATAGTCTTGAGCCCTCCAAGCTTCTTCTCTGCCTCTGCCTTCTCCTCCTCTCTTTCCTTCTTCCCATCATCAGCCATGTTCTTTCAACTGCGCCTTATGTGTTCGTTCTAAGCCCCTCCATATATTTATGGATGACTGTAAGTGAAGAGGGGTCTGTGTAACCATAAATAATTGACTTCCATGCATGTGAAGCTGCATTCCATATCTTTTTCAACATAATTTGCTTTGTCTTTACTCTATTAATTGAATTGATATATTCCATCCTAGGGAATTGTGATGATTTGTGCCTTCAATTTCTTGAGAACTTTGTCTTGTTATCATCTTGGAATATCTAATTAAGGACTGTATTAGATAAACATCCATTGGAATCTTAGGATACTTGTGAAAGAATAGGACAAGGGTCTTTGATAAAAAGGCCTTTCTAATGATGTATTTTCCCTTTAAATATGTGCATTTTATATTCAACTTTTGAGAACCTACTGGGGCACAGCTCGTAGGTGAAGATAGACATCTGTTTGTTCTCCTGAAACTCTCAGAAAAGGATACAGTTAAGGACCTCTTGGAATATGTATGGATCCTAACAAGGTGTTTGGTGTTGTGGTCCTGTAGAGGTGTCGTGCTTGTATTTGATTTGAGCATTGAAAATCAAGAAAAATGGTATCCTCTCGTTTAATGCATCAGGTTGTGCCACATGATACAAAATGCACCCTGAGCAAGAAATGTTTAAATGCTATTTCTTTACAATTGACTTGAATATGAGCTGAGGTAAAAAGCAGTACAAACATTTGTACTTGAATCAGCTAATCCAACAAAAGGGATTTTGGTTTGCTAGTCAAAATGCCTATATATATGGTTTGCACTTACATGATGATGAACGGCTCTGCAACACGCGTGATACTAAACTCCACCCAACTGATGAGTGCAATACGTTTCGTGTAAAATGATTTTAATTTTGATGAGGACCACAACAACTAATCAAATGAATTAATATCCAATTTAGTCTCAGTTTGGAAGGAGTGCAAAAGTGAAAATAGAGGTTTAGCAACACATGTACAAAATATAAGACTTTGTACTCTACATTAGGGGTGGATTCGATCCGAGCCGAATCAAATACTTAGTTATTTGAGCTCGCCTCGGTTCATAGCTCGCAAGTTTGAGCTTGGCTCAACCCAAGCTCAACTATAAGCCAAGTCTTTTTTTTGAAAAATAAAAATTATATGTATACTTTTTTTTAGACAAAAAATTAAGAATTATAAAAAATATTTACTATTATATATAAAAAATAAAAATATTATATTAAAAAATTTTATTATATATAATAAAATTATTTATTATATATGTATATATGTATATATGTATGTATGTAAGCATGCATGTATGTATATATGTATATAATAAAAATTATATATTTAATACTAGGCTCGCGAGCTAAGCTTTACTGGACTTGAACTCGGCTTGAAACTCAGTTTAAACCAAGCCGAACCGAGCTTGAATAACTCATGAAAGACTCAACATGTGGCCACCCCTACTCTACATATTTATATTAGCACTCTTTCCAAACCAAACCTTAGAAAAAGGTAATTTAACCAATATGCTTCAATGCTTCATCATTAGTTTTGAATGTTGATGATCAATATATTCAATCGATCCCCTTGCAAAACAATACAACTCAACAGTCTTTCCTTGAAAGAAAAAACATTCTCTAATACTTCTATATATAGCTGGTTCTTGTTAGAAGAGCAATGAAGTAGTAATCATGTTTATGTTTCTTGCAATACCTACTGTGTGGCTCTAATTAATGAGACTTACGTCAACAGACATGATCTCAAAACTGACTAGTGCAAGAATGTAAATAATGTTTTCAAGGAAACATCATCATCATCATTATACAAGCCTGTCGATTGATCGGTTACGTGAATCACTAAATGCCATATCCATTGTTAAATTATGAGCAGTTAAATCATTTTTTTACTACTTGTCTGGTCCTTCTAACTCCTTCAACTTGCAATAGATCACTTATTCTTATGGGTGCTGCCGTAGGAAAAGTGGGGGAAAGGTAGCTACATAAACCTATACAAGGTTTGTACAGGTTTCTTTTTGTTTCCCTACCTTTTCCTACAAACCAAACATAATCTAAAAGAACAGAACTATAAGATTTATCCTTGTTCAGTATTCACATATTCTTCCTACAAATTACATGTTGCAAATTCACTAGTATAGCGTTTTTGTGTGTCGACTAGAATGAAATAGTTTCAATTTAATTAGTGGTGCGGTATACATCCCAACCCACAATGCCATCAAGTGGATTCCTTTCTTGCGCTTGTAAAACGACCTCCACTTTATGTTTACTCCACAACCAGAAGGCAGAAATGACTCTTCTAGTCTTCTAAGCGTGGAGATACAGAATTGCATGGCTTTTGAATCCACAATGGAAATGAAAAAAAAAAAAGAAAAGAAAAAAAGAATCCATTTCATAACATTTTGAAATGACCACTTTTTTCTTTTGTTTTGTTCACAATATGTGGAAAGTGACATAAGAAATGAATTCTCAAATGCCCCCACTGCAAGCTATAGTCACATGTTACGTGTAGCTGTACAAACTTCACCTTTTCTTTTGTCTCTTCTCTTGAGGTTATGTTTGGTTTAAAGGAAAATGTAGGAAAAGGAAGAAAAAGTTAGAAAAACCTATATAAGATTGGTAAAGATTTTCTTATCTTTCTCCTCCTTTTCCAACTTTTTCCTTCAAACCAAATACATTATTAAGGTTTTTAAGGGAAATGGTATGCAAACTCTTCTCCCTCTAAACAGATCTCTTTCTCTCTGCGGCATGTTAATGGAAAGATGACGTCTGTGCTTACGAAAAATAAATTAAGAGACATAGTGCTCTCTTTGGTGGCACTTTGTATGGACAATAGAACTGGGTTACTGGGTATCAATACGAACAACAAAAGAGAAGAAATTTGTACAGTTATCTATCATGGTTGAACCGCCTCCTCTTTTGCACTCTACCTTCTTAATGTGATTCAGTATTCTGTGGTTTCAACTAAGAAAGAGATTTTGACTCAAAGAGGGGGACTCTTACACTTCATTTTAGGGATCAGTTATTTCTGTCGTTGGATAGGAATTTACCACCAAATATTCTCTACTGCATTGTGTATTGTTTAAAATTCATTATGGCATTTTGGCATGACATGCAAATATATATGTGGAGTTCCTTGTGTCTGAATCAAATTTGCTGGATTCTTAGGTCATCTGGGTAGAGTTCTCTCATGGTTAAAAGAATCCAGATCTGCTACAAACATGTATGACAGGCTACAAAACCCAATCAAGAATAAATACAACAATGAAACCTACAATTATTCGATGAATGATCCACAGAGCTGATCATGTTTAGTCTTGTTTGGGTAACTCTTTTTCATGTATGTCCATGGTATATTCTAAAATAGTGAACTTCAGTTTTATGCTATTGATGGTAAGAAAATGCAGAAGAAGATGAAGTTTGAAACAGATTTTGTTCAATCCAAACTAAGAATCAAATTCAGCACAGAATTTTTTGTAGGAAAAGAACATCCAGAATAACTTTGATTGGTTGGGTGGAAAGGAAAGAAATTTTCATGATATTGGTTCTTTGCTTTTTTTTATGGTTTAAAGAAAATCATTTCCATTCTTTATAGTTGGCACTACCATGAAAAAAACAAAACATCAATGAATGCAAAGAATTGATGGTGTGGCAAGGGGGGCAGAAGTGACAAGCAAAATACTAAAGTTGGGTTTTGCAGAGTGGGGAATACCTATGTCAGACACAGGATAGTGTTTGGTTCCGTTTATGTTTATGTTTATTGAATAAATATTTGTACTTTATTTGTTAGTAAAACCGAGAAATGCAACAATTGTAACTGTTTATGACAACTAGGCACCACTTCAGCATAACAGTGAATAAACTCCTTGCTGTTTGTGGAAGCTTTAAAAAATAACTTCCGCAAACGGCTGGCATGCACATAAACCAAGGTTCACTTTTTACATTTTCCATGCATACAGAAAAGCAAGAGAGAGAAAATGATGATATGGCGCCTATGTGACACCATCAATAAACATTTATTGAATAAACGTAAACGGAACCAAACACCCTGCATAACAGTCCTAGAGTTAAGAACACAATATTTTTTTCCCTTGAAAACTTAATTTGAAATATCTTATGAATTGAAAAAAATTAAAAAATAAAATATTTTTCCAAGAAAGAGAGGAAGTTATGAAATGGATTTTTCAAAGGAATTCTAATTCCTGCATATCCAACTATCCAAGGCAAGAAACATGTTCTCATAAAAACCAGTTTCTGAAATTTGGTTTTCTACCCTAAAACCACAAATAAATAAAAATGTCGTTTTCTATAAAACTTTCAACTTTTCTTATGTGGAATCATTGAAAAAAAAGGCTAATGAGGAATTAATTCTACTTTCTGCAAGATAGAGTGCCACAGTGATAATATGATAAATAAATAGGAAAAATGACAAATCAGCCCAAATCAGAATTTTATAGCTATTACAGGGGAATGCATCCTGACCATGAATGAATGCCAAATTCATGGCATCGGGTGTATCCATACTTCTCTGTAAATAAAAAGTGCCTACAATGGAAAGTGATCATACATATATGGTCAGGAAAAGAAATGATTTAGTCATCTGGGTTGATTTGAGTTCTATTGGGAGTTGGCAATTTCACTAGTAGAAAGTACAAGCTTTGTAAATTGGCCAATTACTGTGGTATACGTGGTCAATTGCAACCCTACAATATATCGAGGAGGCATAGGATCAAACCTGAAGAAAAGCCACTAACCCCACTAACCACATTTATGTATAGCGCCTGACCTGTCTAAATGGGCCAAAGCCACATCCATATGGATGAGTCCGGATCTGTTCCTCACAGAGCGCACCTATGGATGAGTCCGGATCACTCGTTAGGAACATTTCTCGACTTGTATTTGTTTGGAAAATTCCTGATTTGTATTTTGTACTTTGGACTTAGTGTTATTTTGATCCCCAAATTTTAAAATGCGACAATTCAATACCCAAATTTTCAAAACGTGAAATTGTTAACCAGTTGTTAAGTGGCATTTGAAAAAGACAAAAATACCTTTCAAGTGTCATCTAATTTTCTTTATCAACCATCCAAACATTGACAAAAAATTAACAATCTCAAATCTTTGTTTCTTCTATTCAAGAAAATTGGGGTCACCAGAATGTCCACACAAATGTGACCCCTTGTTCAATGGAACAGGCGAGGTTTTGGGATTGTTAATTTTTTGTCAACGTTTAGATGGTTGATAAAGAAAATTAAATGACATTTGAAGGGCATTTGTGTTTTTTCAAATATAACTTAACAGTATGTTAACATTTGATTAATGGTAGGTACTGGATTGTCACATTTTGAAAGTTTGGACACTAAATTATCGCATTTTAAAGTTTGGGGACCAAAAAGTGACACTAGGTCCAAAGTATAGGATACTATTTGGGAATTTTCCCTATGGAAATATGCTCTTTATTCGGAGTGGGATGTGGCTCTAAGGTACGAGTGAAGCACACTTTGTAAGGAGTAGATCCCAATTCCATTTGGACCATATCTATATTAATAAAATATTTCTTCTCTCTCTCTCTCCAATATCAATGTTTGTAAACCTCTCCCCTCTCCTTTGATGGGTTGGTGGATTTAAGGACCAATCAAAGCCCATTAGGCCCAGCCAAAGACAAGGTAAAAGTCCAATTTTGTCAACTAAAACCCCACGTAAGTTAAACCTTACAAAATTTAGGATGGCTCAAGTGGATTGGATGGGCTGGGTTCAGGTTGGGCTAAGAGATTCAAGACACTTCAGGTTGATTTCGGGTCAGCTCGGCAAATGTTAGACATTAACTCTAAATTTTCGGGTTAAGGTTAACCCACGGATCAATTTGGATCATCCCTAAAAATAACTGAAACTTTAAAAATAAAGAAAAAATACATGAAAAACATCAAAATTAAAGGAATTAACTTTAAAATTCCAAACATAAAATAAAAACTTGAACATTCAACAATTCAAAGAGTAAATGATAAAGAGTAAAAACTAATTAGTAAAGATTTAAGAATGGAAACTTCTAACAATACACAAATAGTTCTAATTAATTAAACCTAACAATAGAGTCGGTGGATTGACCCATGACCCAACCCAACCCAATTTTTTTAGGTTGGGTCAGGTCGGGCCATTCTCAATTTCATATAGCTAAATATGAGACCCTAACCCTGCTTTTCCAGGTTGGGTTGAGTTGGAATTGCAGGTTGGGTCAACTTTTTTCCCAGGCCTAAGTTCCCAAACGATTTTTCATTTTCTGGTATGAGAAAATGTTGATATAGCATTGAAAATGTCTAAATATAGCAGCAACAGTCCCAAAAAATGGGGGATTGGCTTGCTCGGAATGCTCCTTTTGATAGGCCAGTTAATGCAGATTGCATCCCTCAAGAGCTTCGGCTAATTTGTTATTTCGATTCTTGGGGAAGAACAACCCCTCAAGAGTTTAGGTTCCTTTAAAAAAAAAATAAAAAACTTTTTGGTAAAACTGTTATTTATACATGGTGGGTCTTTGGCCTAATGCTCCTCAAACTCCCAAAACTAAAAATAAAAAGGTGTTTCTTTTTTCTAAAAAAAAATATGTAATATTTCCAAATCTTTTCAATCCATTTTTCTTCAAATCCTACTTTTTCAACTCTCTATCACATTTTCTTGTTTAATTTGGCCCCCCAAAAGAAAATTCCTGGCTCCTCCAAAAATGACATTAATTCCAAATATGGCCCAGATAACTAGGAGATTTATATTAATCTTATACAACCAAGTTTATTGCATGAAAATTTTGTTGAATTGAAGATAAATACCTGCCATGACAAGAAAGATTGAAACCAAACACTATTTTCAGTCTTCTTGTCCAAACAAGATTTGGTCTTCTCCTTTTCACCGGTTGTGAAACCCTTTTTTATGGTAATTGCTGGTGAAGAGAAGAAACGAGGCCTAGGTTTATATAACCATCCTTCCATTATGGAATTAAGTGGACTTTAATTAATTGAAGTGAAACCACTTCATTCAATTAAGTGAAGCCTCTTCACTTAATGGGAAAGCAATTTTTATGTATTTGATGTGTTCAACTAACAGTAGCTGATGCTTTTCATAATAACATATTTAATGTCTATAGTCGGCTCTTTTAGTAAATATAATCATGGTTGAAAGGACAATCTACTAGGGCCTATTTAATTTAACGAAGTATATGATATATTGTCTAGAGTAAAAGGATTAATGTAACCAAACCCATGATGATGATGAAGATGATATATAAAAATATTTTTAAAAAATTAGGTATGTATTTTTGGATACATTTCTGTTGATAATTGAAAGAAAACCAGTATTTTTTATTCAAAACATTAAAATCAGGGGAAAATTCCTGATTAGTAATATGTATTTTAGGCCTAGTGTCACTTTGGTTTCCAAATTTTAAAATGCAAAAATTCAGTATCTAAATTTTCAAAATGTGTCAATTTAGTACTTGACATTAATCAGTTGTCACTTATGTGTGTCATATGATGATGTGTGTGATTTAAAATTTTTGAAAATGTCAAAATTGTCCTTTGAAATACTGTTCATCATCTTCCTCAATAATTAAGATTGAACCAAAGCAATGGTGAACAACCCCAGACCATCGGGAATCCAATAAATATGACAGAAACGTTCGACCTCAAGCACAATGATCTTTTCGGCACTCTCTTGCTATGTTTCCATACGGTATTTTAGGAGTTCTAAAACCAGGTCAGTATCATTTCATGTCCTTCGTCTCTTGTTCATTCACTTTTTGTTTTGTTCACTCATTTGTTTTGTTATATATCTGTTAAGTGTTGGGTATACATTTCTTTTGTTTTCCATTCATCCATCATTTATCGGATGACTTAAAACATCTCTAGTCTAGGTTGAACATATCCATGTTCAGTTCTTGTATAGTTGATAAAGAAAATTAGGTGACACCCAAAGGGCATTTGTATCTTTTCAGATACCACTTAACGGCTGGTTAACGGCAGATACTGGGTTGACACATTTTGAAAATTCGGGTACTGAATTATCACATTTTAAAAATTGGATACCAAAATGACACAGGCCCAAAATACAGGATACTAATTGGAAATTTTCCCAAAAATCAATTTCAAAATAAAAAATAAAGTCAAAAAATAATAACAAAAAAAAAAAAACTTGGATTTCATATTGATAATTTAATAACAGCAATTCCAAAATGAGGAACAGTGGGGCGAAAAGTCTGCTGCGACCTTCGCCGCAGAGTAACAGACCCAATGAATGACGAATACACCAGCATTTGAAATAATTAATTAGAAAATCAGTTTATGTGATGCCTTGAATATATTTCACAAGCTGGTATATCCACTATCCATTGGGGTCCGAATGCGACAATGGAAGCAGCAGATTTCCTCTCAACAAAGGGTAGGGATGGAAATACAAGGTGATGGTCCAATTGGTAGGTTACAATGTAAGAAATATTTTTGCTTCTCTTCATTTATTATTTTGAATGGGGATATATAATAAGTACATAGAATAAATAGGATATCCCTTAAATTTCTTTTACTTTATGATGTCAATTTCCAGGAAATAAAGGCTAATATGGCATTATTAGAAAAAAAAAGATGTTTCTTAAGGAGCTTGAGCTTATGTATGTATATTTTAGAAATTAACTTGTCTTGAATTGAACTAAGATAACACCACACTAATATACTAATATATATTATATAAATTTCTCATATATAATATTAATATACAATAAATTCCATAAAATTTATTAGTTTGCAGATTATAGTAAGGCTTCAAATGGTATCTAATTGTCTGAATTCAAATTATGTTTACTCATGTATACTTAAAATATATATTGTAGTATAATGATGTCACGTTATGGCTTGAACTTTCTTCATTATTGATGATGTGCGATCTGGTCACTCCTAACTGGAAGTGGTTGCGCTCCTAACTGACGGTGGACGAAGCACCTGAGAAGAAGAAGATGAAGGGATCCCGGGTTATTTACCCAGTGGGAACACTCCGATGCTTAAGTTAGTAATTGGGAGAGAAAGTTGAGAGCTAAAAGAGAGAGTTGTATAGAAAATAAAAGGGTAGAGTGCAGATCACGCAAGTTGCAATACCTTTGCTCTTTGGGAATCGGAGCTCTTATATAGTGGTATCCTGTCAAATCAGGCATAATCGCCTCTGATTCTCTGCCGCAGTTGTTACTTGCCAGGTCTGCATAGGTAACTGTTGCAGAGTACGGCCCTGCCAAGCGGGGAACACCTCTCAGGGTTGGCAGGCACAACGCCGCCTAGCGAGAGACGTGGGTGTAGTCTCCAGATTTGGTAGGTACGGTTGTCAAACAGAAGATCTTCCTGTGATACGCCGAGCGGCTCTTCCGCGAGCTGCCTTGTACCGAACTACCCTATGTTGAGCTACAGGTGTCGTATCGAGGTGCTTCTACCTGAGATGGCCTACTTAGGTTTGAGCAGGAGTAAATTTATTCTAACTTAGGAGTCTCCCAAGCTCAATCCGAAGTGCCTTGAGCTCGGGAGATTCCTGTCTTGAGAGAGTCTTAGCTCGGGGCGCTTCCTTGGAAGAATCTTAGCTCGGGGTAATCGGAGTGTCATCTGGTACCGAGCTGCTACGCTGGATCTTGGCGGACTGGTCGCGCTGAGTTGTCACTTATGCTGAGTCACGTCCACGTGTCCTCTTATGATGAAGTTGGATCAAATCACCCTCCATCAATTATCTTAACGGAGAACTCTCAGCCTTTCTCATTTTAGTCTTCCTTGCTCCCTCATGAAGCCATGTCATCAATGTCTTCTCCCTCTCTCACAGAACCACATCATCATGCCTGACCCACCACTTTACATTTCCTAACTCCAAATCGTGAGAGGAGATGTGATAGGGTAGGAAAACAGGGCCAATACGCCTTGTAGGTTTCTACCCTTCTTCTAATTAATCCACTCACAAATCTTCATTAGGCCATGTGGCAAATCAGTAATGGAAAATATCAATTAAGGCTTCGTGATTTTATAGAGTTAAAATCAATTCCAAATCGTGATTTTCATTCAACCCAAAATTGGACCCCTAATGCATCTAACAATCTTTCTCTTCCAAGTGAAACACCGATATCTTCTCTTTTCTCTAGTTCGGCCAACTATTCAATCAAGAGAAACCATCCTGTAGGTAAGGCAAAAGTTGTTTCTTCCTTTTTCTCCTTCTAAGTCACGAAACAAGGGCTTTGCCCCATTGTGTTTCTAACCTATAGTTTTCTCTTATTGCAATTCAACCATAATTGAATTAAAAGGTATGCCAGCAACACTACAAATTCCATCCCATTGTTATTTACAGGTAAGCAAAACTTATCGCCAAAATAGAGGAATCGCCTTTCTTCTTCTAGGCAACGAAACAAGGGCTCCACCCCATCGTGTTTCTAAACCACCATCTTCTCCTCCTGTAGTTCAATCGTCCTTTGATTCTCATGAAGTTCAATTAGAAATCACTGCCAACATGCCTCTACCAGTTAAAACCTCCCCCATAGGTGAGTCATTTTGTTAATCATTCACTTATTGTTACATTTTACCACTACCGTAAATCATTTAGGCCCTGTTCACATTTTGGTAAGTTATTTACCCAGGTAAATGCATTTACCCGGGTTATCCGGGTAAGTCTTTCCTGGGAAACACTTATCCGGGCAAGTGCATTTACCCATGCTCTTTTATTTCCCATGTAAACAAGATAATGGCCATTTTAGCCATAAAAATCTATTATTACAAGGGGCATTTTTGTCCCATTCAAGTATTGATATCTTTCCCCCAAAGTGGGAAAGTTATTTACCCACCTAGAAAATGGGGTACCTAGGAAAATAAACTTTCCCTAGTCCCCACATAAATCTAAAAAAAAAAGAAAGCCCCCTTAGTTCTTCTCCAACATACCTCCAACGTTATTGTTACATTCAGTTGATTTGGGTGAGATTACAGAAGGGTTGTATTGTGTTCGTTGCACCAGTTTTGGCGTTTTGCTGCTATAGAGGTATGCTATTACATTCAGAATACCTGTATTAGTTGGGATGCATCTACTGTGATTGCCCATTCGAGCGATCACTGTAGATGCAAAGTGGATAATAGAGATTATTCAAATGGGTCGGATCTTTGCTTTATTCGTCTCAGATCCGACCCATTTTCTGTTATTTATTGTGTTATTGTTACTTTTGTTATTGTGTTCTTCAATAATTTATATAATAATTTTTGTTTAATTACTTTAGTCCCAAACAAACTTGTTAAGCTAGTTTTGTTTACCATAATTACAGTAAATTATTTAATTAAAAAATATCAATTTATTTAATTAAAAATTTTACTATGTTGAAAGTAATTATGTTTTCCATTCACTAATATTTTCAGTAGTTTTAAACTTTTAATGAATTTTACCATATTTATTAATAGAGAATGTTGAATATATTTTCTGAAAATGGCTAAAAATTACAAAAATTCTAAAAATCACTCAAAATTACTGAAATTTAAAATAATTACTTAAAATTTATTTTGAAATTATTATTGAAAATTAAATTAAATACTGAAAATAATTATTTTAAAATAATTTCTGAAATTTTAAAATAAATACCATATTATTTGTTATAGTATTTATTTAATTAACTAATTAACAGTAATTAATTAATTAATTACTGAAATTTTAAAATAAAATAAATGCTATATTTATTTAATTAACAGTAATAATTACTTAATTAACGGTATTTGATGAAGGAAGATTTGGCCCGACCTCGCAATCAATCCACGTGGCAAAAGCAAACAGCTCGGGACAAACAGCGTGCCCAAGGCATGGGCATCAAAGGGAGGAACCAGCGGTCCGAACTCCCTACTAGGAGTCCGAACTCCCTACTAGGAGCCCGAGCTCCCTACAAAGCCCGAGCTTCACAAGGTAGTGACCCGAACTAGCCCGCCTCATGGCAGTTCGGGACGCTCCCCCATCCGAACTCAAGACTTCATCTCGCTCACCATTCCAGCACTTCACCTCCGGGATGCCAGACTGACCAAGCGTACCATACCTGACACCGAGGATGTCCGTATCCAAGGGTGGCACACCTGATTGATTTGGGATCTAACGCTTGACTACCACACTTCAAACGGCCTCCTGCCACCGCCACCTGCCACCGTCGTCACCAGTCGCAGAGACGGCTCCGACCAAGGGAGCAATGGCGGTTCCGCCTAGCCAGAGGGGATGACATCCGAACTGGTAGGAGCTCAGAAATAATCGTGCCTGATCTGACAGAAGCTTGGAAGTGAGTGCGCGATGTGGTTATAAAAGGCTCCCTACCCCCCAAGAACAATGTATGCAAACTTTGCGCTATCTGGTTTTATCTTGCCTTTGAAGGATTCTAACTTGAGCTTCGGAGCCTCCACACCGGGTTCCCCCCGGAGCTTCCTCATCTTCTCCGTTTCAGGTTCCCCGCAATTCCGTTCAGAGGCAAGGTCATTGACAGCTAAGACCGGCCGGATTGCGCACCATCAATTGGCGCCGTCTATGGGAAACGCTTCAAAAACCTCCCTCCAAACTCTCATAACCTCTTTTCTTCAAAAAACCCAACACTCATGGCTTCTTCTAGCAACGTCGGACGTGGCACGGAGACAAACACCACCGGGGAACAACTTCAAGTCCCCGTGGTGTGCATTGGACAGTTCAGCATCCCCCTTTCGGTGGATGGGATCCCCAGCTTGAATGTGCCACAAGCAGTGGTGCCCGTAAACCTTCCTGCCATGAGCATCCCCTTTTCTCCCCCTATCGAGACAACCTTTACTAAACCAACTGTCGTCCCCTGGCAACCAGCCAAAACTGGTTGGATTACCTGATGCAGTGCATGCGGGCAATGCAAGCCCAAATGCAACAGTTTCAGCAACACCAGCTCCAGCAGCACCAAGTACTGCACAACATCTCCCAGTATCACTATCAACAGTAGTTCCCCCAACAGCCGTTGAACCAACCACTACTTCCACCTCGGCACCCTGCTCCGAGACCGGTTAAGGCCTCCCCACAGGATGGACGCCCCCACCAGGGAAAAGCCTCCCGGCCCCAGAACCCCCCTAACAGCCAGGCCTCGTCCCCAGGCCAAAGAGAGAGAAAAATCACCCCCGCCTCGCAGCTTGCAGGCAAGTCAGGAACCTCGCCCGCAAGGTCGGCACCTCGGCGCTCCAGGCCCGAGTTCTCGCTCACGGAAAACCGATTCGACGCCCTGGTAGCAGACTATGAGCATTTCGGGCCCATCGAGCTCGGCAACACAGAGGCCAGCAGCGCCAGTACCAGGCCCACTCAACAACGAAGTCGCCGAACTACCACCCGTGTCCTGCCAGAGCTCAGAGGCAAGGAAGAGACGAGCTCGAACGAGGTAGGAGCTGCCCCGATTCTCTCAGTTCCTTCCCCTCTCGCATCAGAACTCCTGGTGGTCCCCTTGCCTAGAGATTTCAAGCTCCCACCTTTGGACAAGTATGATGGGTCCTTCGACCCCAACGACCACGTTGACGCTTTTCAGTCCCAAATGCACCTCACCAGGGCCAGTGAATCGTGCATGTGCGTGCCCTTCACCACCACCTTCAGGGGGGTAGCCCGCACTTGGTACAAGAACCTAGCCCCCGGGTCGATAAGATGCTGGGCCTAGTTCGTGCAGGTCTTCACCGCACACTTTGTCACCAGCAAGCGATGCCCCATAACAGAGAAAAGCATCTTCGGAGTAGTCCAGAGGGAAGGAGAATCCATCCAGGGCTACATCAAGCGGTTCAATGAAGCATGCTTATAGATACCACGGTTAGACCCCGCGGTGCAGCTCGCGGCGACCAAGAGAGGAGTAACGCACAAAGAGTTCAAATGGCACATGGTAGCTAACCAGCCCGCAACGGTGGCCGAATTCCTCAAGCTCGCGGATAAGTTCATGAGAACAAAGGAAGAAATCAACCAACGGGCCGAAAGCGGGAACGAGAAAAGAAAGAGGGAAGGTGAGCCCTCCAACCCAGTCGACAGAAAAAACCCGGCCCGGGAGCCGAAGCCGTACCAGTCGTCCCGAGCTCCCTTAGCAGTTCGAACGGATTACATGCCGTTAAACACGAGGCGAACCGAGATCTTAATGACGATCAAGGACGCCCCATACGTAAAGTGGCCACCTCGCCTAAAGGGAAATCCGAACGAGAGAAATAAAAATTTGTACTGTAGTTTCCATAGAGACCATAGTCATAGTACCGAACAGTGTAATAATCTCCGGGATGAGATAGGGGGACTCATCCGTCGCGGATACTTAAGAAATTTTGTACAACATGATAATAATAACAATAAGGCAGGTCGGCAAGGGGAGCACGGAAAGGATGCCCCCAAATCTAGCAGTAGACCAGCCGAACCATTGCAGTGACAGCCTCCGGAAGAGAGGGCAGTTCGGGGAACCATCCATGTAATTGTGGGAGGTTCGGTGGCAGCAGGGTGTACCTTGGTAGCAGCCCATACGTCAATTCGCGAAGCAGCCCAAGAGGAACATAACCCCCCAAAAGACCAAAGACTAAAGAGCCGATCTTCTTCACGGAAGACGATGCGCGAGGAGTCTACTACCCCCACGATGATGCGCTTGTCATTAAACTAAGGATCAGCGACTTCGAGGTCAGGTGCGTACTCATAGATTCGGGCAGCTCGGCGGACATCCTCTTCAAGTCAGCATTTGACCAGCTACAGTTACAGAGGAGTGAGCTGAGGCCCGCGAACACTCCTCTGGTGGGCTTCAGCGGAGAGGAAGTCAGGCCCCTCGGAAAAATAACTGTACCTGTGGAAGTCGGCACATGACCTTGTGCGGTCAGACTCAACCATGATTTTCTGGTGGTCGCGACCCCCTCCCCATACAATGCCATAATAGGGCGGCCAATTACACATATCCTACAAGCAATGGTCTCCACATACTATTTGGCAATGAAGTTCCCTACAGACTTCGGTGTGGGGGTAGCGCGGGGCGACCAGCTCGAGTCCCACAAGTGTTATGTTGTCGCCCAGAAGGGAAAAACCTAGGTGACCGACGACCTTGAACTGGAACGGCCTATGGAGCAAGGCGACGAACGAGCTTCACCCACAGAAGAAACAGTCGCAGTCTCGACTTCGGCTATAGACCCAGCTCGCACACTACAGATCGGTGCTTCCGTCGAGGAACCACTACGAACCGAACTGGTGAGTTTTTTACTTAAAACTTTAGATATTTTTGCTTGGTCCGCGGCCGACATGCCCGGTATTAACCCCAGCCTGATAACTCACAAACTTAATACTAACCCTGTAGTCAGACCCGCTAGACAGAAGAAACGCAACTTAGCCCTAGAGCGTTGGAAGGCGGTCAACGAGGAGGTCGAAAAGCTCCTCGCAGCAGATTTCATAAGGGAAGTCCATTACCCGAGCTGGGTAGCCAACCCAATTCTGGTGAAAAAGGCAAACGGCAAGTGGCGCATGTGCGTCGACTACACCGACCTGAACCGAGCTTGCCCAAAAGATTGCTTCCCCCTCCCCATAATTGACCACCTAGTGGACACGACCTCGGGACATGAGTTGCTAAGCTTCCTGGATGCCTACTCGGGCTACAACCAAATCAAGATGGACCAGGCCGATGAGGAAAAAACCAGCCTCATAACCGAGTTCGGCCTGCACTACTACAAGGTCATGCCCTTCGGATTAAAAAATGCCGGGGCAACCTTCAAAAGACTTGTAAATAGGCTGTTTCGGCCCTTGATTGGCACGAAGATAGAATGTTATGTAGACGACATGGTCGTCAAGACGCAGTTTTCACAGGAATTAATACAAGACTTAGATTCTGTCTTCCAAATCCTACGTCAATTTAGCATGAAGCTGAACCCTAACAAATGTGTCTTCGGTGTCACCTCGAGCAAGTTCCTAGGGTACATTGTCAACCGGCGCGGTATTGAGGCCAACCCAGACAAGATAAAAGCCATCCTAGATATGAGACCACCCCGGAAAGTAAAGGAAGTTCAAAGGCTAAACGGCCGCATAGCCGCTCTAAGCCGCTTCATGTCCAAATCAGCAGACCACTCCTGCCCTTCTTCAAAGCAGTCAAGGGCAAAGGGTTCGAGTGGACCCAAGACTGCCAACTCGCGTTCAACGAGCTATAAAGCTACCTCGCTAATGTGCCAACCTTAGCCTGGCCCGAGGAGGGCGAGGTCTTAGAACTGTACCTCTCGGCAAGCGACGAGGTGGTCAATTCGGTACTAATAAAAGAAGTAGACTGAGTCCAACGACCCATCTAGTATGTTAGTAAAATTTTGCAGGGAGCAGAGACAAGGTACCCGCAGATAGAAAAGCTAGCATACGCACTAGTGATAGTAGCTCGGAAACTCCGCCCGTACTTCCAGGCTCACACCACCATCATCCTGACTGACAAACCTCTAAGGCAAGTTTTACTCAAGCCCGAGGTTTCCGGTCGACTGACGAAATGGGCCATCGAACTCAGCGAGTACGACCTCCAGTACAAGCCAAGAACTTCTATTAAGGCCCAAGCCTTGGCAGATTTTATGGCCGAGTGCATGTTTAGCCTCAAAGTCCCTGAGCCGGTCGAGCCCGAGCTCCCTACTAGGAGTCTGAACTCCCTACTAGGAGCCCGAGCTCCCTACAATGCCCGAGCTTCGCAAGGTAGTGACCCGAACTAGCCCCCCTCATGGCAGTTCGGGACGCTCCCCCATCCGAACTCAAGACTTCATCTTGCTCACCATTCCAGCACTTCGCCTCCGAAACGCCAGACTGACCAAGCATACCATACCTGACACCGAGGATGTCTGTATCCAAGGGCGGCGCACCTAACTGATTTGGGATCTGACACTTGACAGCCGCACTTCAAACGGCCTCCTGCCACCGCCACCTGCCACCGTCGTCACCAGTCGTAGAGACGACTCCGACCAAGGGAGCAGTGGCGGTTCCGCCCAGCCAGAGGGGATGACATCCGAACTAGCAGGAGCTCAGAAATAATTGTGCCCGATCTGACAGAAGCTTGGAAGTGAGTGCGCGAGGTGGTTATAAAAGGCTCCCTACCCCCCAAGAACAAGGTATGCAAACTTTGCGCTATCTGGTTTTATCTTGCCTTTGAAGGATTCTAACTTGAGCTTTGGAGCCTCCACACCGGGTTCCTTCCGGAGCTTCCTCATCTTCTCTGTTTCAGGTTCCCCGCAATTCCGTTCAGAGACAAGGTCATTAACAGCTAAGACCGGCCGGATTACGCACCATCAATATTTATTTAATTATTTAATTAAGTAACAATCTTCTTTTTGGCCCCAAATAAGTAGAAGTATAATATATATCATGATTTTAGGAATCCAACCCAATATAATAGAAAACCAATCCCTATATAGTAGGCAATCTTCCCACCTTTCAAAATCTTTCCTCTATCCCAATGTAGGAGGAAACCTTTCCACATTTGAAACTCTAGGGTCTATTCTCTCTATTTATCTTCTACTCAATACAATAAGAAAGCTTTCTACAATTGAGTTATAGCTCTATCTCCAATTCCAATGCTCTCGGTTTCCATGGTGTCTTTTCACTCTGCTATACTCTTTCCTTTTCTTTCTCTTTCCTACTCTCTTTCAGCCTTTGATTGACAAAAGGTGACCGGATAAATCCAATGGAGGGAAGACGTGCCATAGCTATGCTACATTTGCATTTTGTTCGTTGCATTCTGTCATCTTATTCTTTTGTTCTTTGAAGCACAAGTTAGAATATGTTTCATTTTATTCTTTTAAAAGGTTGTTTTACAAAAGATTTGGGAGTTCTTGGGCTTAATTTTTCATAGTGCCATTAGGTCAGTATTTTTTTTTTCATGATCTTCTAATTCTTTAGGTAGGTCAAGCTAGGATCAAAGAGAGGTTAGTTAAATTAAATTAACTTGAGTACCTTAAATAATTTACTTCATTAGCTTAATTAATTTAAGTTAATTAATTAAAACTAATTAATTAGTAGTTAGTTAACTTTGTGTACGCCTAACCTAGGTTATTTAATAATTTACTTTTATTGGTTAAAGCAGGAAATTATTAATTAAGTTTCTTCCATATAAAATTATATATATAAATGATACAAAGTAATAAAATATTTTAATAATTTTATTAATACAAGATTTTTATTTAAAAAGAAAGTAAATACAAATTAATACATGTTTATTAATAAAAAAAGTAAGAAAATTTTAGTTTCAATATTAAATCTTATAATTTGATAATGATACTAAATTTTTTTTATAAAATTAAAAAAAAAGTAATAAAATTATTAGTTTTACATTCAATAATTATTAATTTAAAATCCTTTAATCCATTTAAAATAAAAAAACTAATACTAAATAGAAATTTAGTCAAAGTTAAAACAATGTAATAAAAAATAAAAACTAATACAATTAGGAATGTCATAGTCCTCTTTTTTGGGGTGCAACTTGGGTGCATTGGGTCAGATTGAGGGTCAACACAATCCTAAGTCTCAAACCTAGAGCATTAGGCTTGGCCCAACTCAAGGTTAAGCTCGAGCTTATCAACCTATCCCTAACTCGAACTTAGCTCAACATCTCAAGCATAGGGATAGTGATGGGTTTGTCGAAGCCCTCAAAATTAGTACTAGTCCCACAATCAAATAATTGCAGTAAAAAGTGGTACTAGGTCGAATCCCACAGGGAGCAAATCAGTAATCTCTTAGCCGAATAGATAAAGTAATTGAGTGGGAAAATAACTAAAATTTAAAAGAATAAGAAAGCAATAACAAACCAAACAAACAAGAGAAAATCAGTCTTATCGAATTCTGGTTCAAGGGTTCGTGTTGAGTCAACTGGCTATAGATCCTAGGTAAAATTTAGAATTCTTGCCATTCAAGCATTTAACCTTAGATTTATTAGGATAACCATAATAAACCTTGTGTTTTCCTAAATCAGTTGACCAAACTCAGCATTCGATCAACACTTATCACCACTCAACTGGGTACGATAGCGTCCATGTTAAACAGTGATAGCATTAAGATTTGTGAAAACAGTTAAACCAAAATAACAATAATTGAAATAGCTGCAATTACTGAATCTTGTTCCATCGATTCCTTTAGGTTGAACCATGTTAAAACATTGGTCAAAGGCTGTCACGGACAATTGACCCAAAAAGATATCAACCTAATTGCTACTTGTACCATTATTCGTGACAATTATAGATCACCGAAATCATGGATAACAGTAGGAAAATCAACATTAATTCAGTTTGTCAAACTAATTAACATCAACATCCAATAAAAATATGCACAAGAATCAATGAATACTTGAATTAAAAAGCAAAAAAAAAAATTAACTACAGAACCTCACAATGACACAATCGAACCTCCCCCCTTGAACCAGAAAAAGAAGCTTAGCTGCTCATGATCTGTGCAATCTCCATGCCTTGCTTCTCCATAGCCGAACTGCTTTCTTGAGCTTCTTGGTCTTCTTGATGATCTCTTGGATCTGGGAGTAAGTAATGCTAGAGCTGGTTCGCCCCCCTCTTTATACAGCCAAAGGAGATGGCTGTTTTCCAACTCCTTCTAAGAGATCATCTTATCTTTAGGGAGTTTTGATCTTATTTGAACTAATCCTATCCTATCTCTTATCTAATGATCTAATCTCAATCTTTTTATCTCTCTAGGATTACATTCAAGACTTTTAGATCTGATAAGACTCTATCCTTGGAGATTACATTCAAAATTTGGACTCTTAACTCTTGAATTCGAGTTGGGCTGCTTCAAGGTACTTCTGCGAGTTGGGCTTAAGTTGTGAAATGGGCCTGGCTACGAACTTGCTCCGATTTTGGGTTCATTTTCGTACTCGATGCGGGCCGAATCTGTCAAAACCCAAAACTCGAAAGTTGTGGTCCTTTCTTTCATCTTTCTAATGCTTCTTGAATTGTCTAATTCGGAGTCCGGAATTGAGAGTTAGGCCCAGATTACTGACTATCGCTGAAACTGTGCAAAATCACCTGATTTGCCCTGTTTTCTTCCAATTGCCTTCTTCATTGCCCTGAATCGAAATACGAGAGTAATGAGTTCATTTAAGTGCTAAAGTAATGTAAAAAGATGAAGATTAGAGGACAAAAATAGGGTTCTTTTCAGTCTCATCAAATCCCCCCACACTTATACTTTGCCCGTCCTCGGGCAAGGCAAAAACTCAAGTAACACAAAAGAAACCAACTACTGATTTTCAATCTTTCTTTTTCTCTACATGAGGCCTGGTTCATTGCATGCTTTAGTCCAGACTTGGTAACCTTTCTCTTTTCATATCTTTCTCCCCTCTTTCTTGTCCAAGAGTGATCGCAAATCACCATTCCTCATGGTCCCAAGTTAAATCGATAGTCAAGGAGACAAGCCTTCCAGGGCTGAAACTCCTTGGACTACACAGGTGTTCATTGCTTTTAACAAACCAATTCAGTTAGATGTACCACATCTCCACCACTTAGTGTGAATTCCAAAGATCTGAGGGTGAGAATGGGGTTGGGGTTCTAGGGTGAGTGCATTTTATGCTCCATCTCACCCTTGCTTTTATTTCTAGGTGTGGGTGCATTTTATGCTCCATCCCACATTGCTTTCGTTTCTAGATGTGAGTGCATTTTATGCTCCATCTCACATTAGTCACGATTTTTTTTCTCAAGAATCATAGGGTTTTGCCGCCTGATCCATGAATTCATTGATCGTGGTCTCAATATGCTTAACACAACAAGTTCTAGAATAATCAACCCATCTTTGACAGATAATTATGTGAAAATCGATCAAACCCTTATGCATCCTGCCTATTGATCGATTAAAATCATGAGGTACCATATGCAGCCAAGAAAGATTCAGTTAGTCATGCTTGCATCTTATTCTATCCATTCAGCCTAAGCACATGATTCCTGATAAGTTGAAATCGTTCAAGGATAAGTTTCCAGGGAGCAGAAATTTCAAGAAGGTAAGGTATCCTAAATTTTTATCAGATTTCCCTAATACCCCCACACTTAAGTTATACATTGTCCCCAATGTATGTGATTATGCATAAAGTAGAAAGATTTGGGGGTACTTCCCTATTTGTCTTGTTGGGTTCTTGCTAAACACAAAAAATCAAAACCAAACAAAATAACAAAGTTAACTAAACACAATGGGTTGCCTCCCACAAAGCAATTGTTTAACGTCATTATGCTCGACGTTCTCTTTCGCTACCCTAACTCTCGTGGTTGCAACTTCCGGTGTGCTCCCCTTCCATCCATCAAGGGCGGGTTCAAATCTGGAATATGGGCCTTCGTATCCAATTATGCAATCGATTCTAACTCCTCATTCATATCTTTTTAAAAAATTTCCTGCACAGTTGGATCAAAAGTGTCAAACGAATAGATCGAATGGTCTTCAATTGGGTACTTCATAGCTTCAAAAATATTAAATTTAACAGTCTCTCCGTCACATTCAACAGAGAGGGTACCCTCATCCACATCTATTTTGGTCTTGGCCGTTTTCATGAATGGCCTGCCTAATAGAAGTGGGGCTGAACCTTCGATCGTGTTCTCCTCCATCTTCAAAATGTAAAAATCAGCTGGGAAAATTAAATCGTTAACATGCACCATTACATTCTCAACAATCCCTTCTAGGTAGGTGTTAGAACGATTAGTTAATTGGATAACAGCTTTAGTTTCCCTTAAAGGATCTAATCTCAAAGCATAGTAAATCGAGTATGGCATGACATTGATAGATGCACCTAAGTCTAGCATGGCATGCTCGATTTGCTTATTGCCAATCACACAAGGTAGGGTGAACATACCTGGATCAGCATGTTTTTCTGGTAAGGTCCTCTTGATCATGGCTGAAACGTTCTCTCTAACTCTTAAGTCTGGTATCTCCTCTTCTTCCTGTCCTTTATCCACCTACCTTGGTGAGGTAGGTTCTAGATGCAGTTCCTGCAGTTCCTTCCCACTTCTTAGCACCACTGCACTTACATTCTCCTTGGGGTTGACTATCGTTTGTAATGGTAGTTTCCCGGAGCTCTGCGCCTCCAACTTGCTAACGGCAGTGGCAAGTTGGCTGATTTGGTTCCCCAAATTTTGAATGTTGCCTCTTGTTTCCTGTTGAAATTGCTGAGTATTAGTAGCTAGAGCCTTAACTATATCTTCTAATGACGTACATGAATTCGGGGGTTGGCCTTGCGCTGTGATGGGTGCTGAAAACTAGGGCTATCGACTAAAAAAATGGGATTGATATTGCTACTGTCCTCCTTGGTTCTCGTAGCTCAGGTTTGGATAATCTCTCCACCCCAGATTGTAGTAATTGGAGTAGGGATCATACTTTCGTTGGGGTTGGCCCGGGAATCCTCCTACGGCATTGACTTGCTACATCGAACCATCTTCCAATGATGGACACATGTCCGTAGGATGGCCAGGAATCGAACAGATACCACACACCCTAGCAGTTTGTAATTGTCCTACAGCGAGTTGTCTTACCAAAGTAGTTAAGTCAGAAATCTGATTTTCTAAATTTACATGGCTTACCTCATTAACCCTTCTAATGGTACCGTCTGTCCTTGCACCGAACTGCTGTGAATTTTCGGCCATGTTGGAGATTAACTCCCTAGCCGCTTCGAGTGTCTTATTCACCAAAGCTCCTCCACTGGCTGCATCGACCATACTTCTATCCATGGGCTGCAGCCCTTCGTAGAAGTATTGGATTAACAGTTGTTCGGGTATTTGGTGGTGTGGACAGCTAGCAACAAGTTGTTTAAATCTTTCCCAATATTCATATAGTGTCTCACCACCAAACTGCCAAACTCCACATATTTCTTTTCTTATATTTGCAACCCGGGATGCAGGAAAATATTTATCTAAAAATATCCTGTTCATCTCATCCCATGTGCGTTTTGAACCGGGAGGAAGAATATACAACCAATCCTTTGTTTTATTTCTTAAAGTAAATGGAAAGGCTATGAGTTTTACCTGGTCCTCGGTCATACCTTGGGGCTTCATGCTTGCACAGACGACATGGAATTCTTTTAAATGCTTATGAGGGTCCTCTCCTGGAAAACCATGAAATATAGGCAATAATTGTATCAAACCAGATTTCAATTCAAAAGTTACCTCAAGAGTGGGGTACGTGATGCATAAGGGTTGTTGGTTCATAATCAGTGCAGCCAACTCCCTCAATGTCTTCTCTCTGTCAGTCATGCTTTCTCCTTCTTCGAAGATGGGAAAATCACAAGTGGGCAATTCGCAATCTGAGTTCACCCTTTTGGGTGAACGATCCTTCCTTTGCTTAGCCTCCTTCCTTAAATGACGGGTGGTCCTTTCAATTTCGGGGTTGTACTCGAGTTCACCTCGTTGAGAAGCACGAGTCATAAAACAAAAGAGGTTAACAAAGAGAAGGTACTAGCTAAGAAATTAAAGTTGCTCCCCGGCAACGACGCCAAAATTTTGATGGGTTTGTCGAAGCCCTCAAAATTAGTACTAGTCCCACAATCAAATAATTGCAGTAAAAAGTGGTACTAGGTCGAATCCCACAGGGAGCAAATCAGTAATCTCTTAGCTGAATGGATAAAGTAATTGAGTGGGAAAATAACTAAAATTCAAAAGAATAAGAAAGCAATAACAAACCAAACAAACAAGAGAAAATCAGTCTTATCGAATTCTGGTTCAAGGGTTCGTGTTGAGTCAACTGGCTATAGATCCTAGGTAAAATTTAGAATTCTTGCCATTCAAGCATTTAACCTTAGATTTATTAGGATAACCATAATAAACCTTGTGTTTTCCTAAATCAGTTGACCAAACTCAGCATTCGATCAACACTTATCACCACTCAACTGGGTACGATAGCGTCCATGTTAAACAGTGATAGCATTAAGATTTGTGAAAACAATTAAACCAAAATAACAATAATTGAGATAGCTGCAATTACTGAATCTTGTTCCATCGATTCCTTTAGGTTGAACCATGTTAAAACATTGGTCAAAGGTTGTCACGGACAATTGACCCAAAAAGATATCAACCTAATTGCTACTTGTACCATTATTCGTGACAATTACGGATCACCGAAATCATGGATAACAGTAGGAAAATCAACATTAATTCAGTTTGTCAAACTAATTAACATCAACATCCAATAAAAATATGCACAAGAATCAATGAATACTTGAATTAAAAAGCAAGAAAATAAATTAACTACAGAACCTCACAATGACACAATCGAACCTCCCCCCTTGAACCAGAAAAAGAAGCTTAGCTGCTCATGATCTGCGCAATCTCCATGCCTTGCTTCTCCATAGCCGAACTGCTTTCTTGAGCTTCTTGGTCTTCTTGATGATCTCTTGGATCTGGGAGTAAGTGATGCTAGAGCTGGTTCGTCCCCCTCTTTATATAACCAAAGGAGATGGCTGTTTTCCAATTCCATCTAGGAGATCATCTTATCTTTAGGGAGTTTTGATCTTATTTGAACTAATCATATCCTATCTCTTATCTAATGATCTAATCTCTATCCTTGGAGATTACATTCGAAATTCGGACTCTTAACTCTTGAATTCGAGTTGGGTTGCTTTAAAACTTGGATTGCTTCAAGGTACTTCTGCAAGTTGGGCTTAAGTTGTGAAATGGGCCTGGCTGCGAACTTGCTCCGATTTCAGGCTCATTTTCGTACTCGATTCGCGTCGAATCTGTCGAAACCCAAAACATAAAAGTTGTGAGCCTTCCTTTCATCTTTCTAATGCTTCTTGAATTGTCTAATTTGGAGTTTGGAATTAAGAGTTAGGCCTAGATTACCGACTGTCGCCGAAACTATGCAAAATCACCCGATTTGCCTTGTTTTTCTCCAATTGCCCTCTTTATTGCCCGGAATCGAAATACAAGTGTAATGAGTTCATTTAAGTGCTAAAGTAATGTAAAAAGATGAAGATTAGGGGACAAAAATAGGGTTCCTTTTAGTCTCATCAGATAGTAATTTCTACCCTACCCAATGGGGGTACCCAATGGGGCGGGTTTTTTCTTTAAGGATGGGTTTTGGGGAAAGTTAGGTTTTGGGATTCTACAACCCATACATTATGAGTAGGGTCTGGTATTAGGCTAAACCCGACCCTCCGGTCCCCAACCCAGATATTGTTGGAAAGCATATAAACTTTTGTACACTTGGTGTTGAATTTAATAATATTTTGAGATTTTGATGTGAAGGATAATTGATAGTTTATGTGTTTTTTTACGTCTTAATCAAATATTTGGGTACTTTGTTGTTTATTTATGTTATTTTACTAATTTATTAGTTATATATAACAAGAAATAATAGGAAATTAGATGCGAGTTCTACACCCGATTCACCCCTACCCTTGAATGTGGGGTCGATGAGGGTTTTGCATTTTCATTTGCAGGGAGGGTTTGGATTCTCAAAATCCAACACAATTTGGGTTTTGGGGTGGGTATGGGTTGGGAGGTTTAGGGAGGCAGGTAGAGTCTAGAATTTACATAACTCTTCTTGAACCCACCTCGTTGCCATCCCTACTTGGGCTAGGTTTGGGCTTGGGCATATCGATTAGCTTAATTTCCTTGTAAAATAGATTGATAATATATAGATATGTATAACATAAAATGTTGGGCAGGCTTAGATTGCATCCAATCAGTACCCAAGGCCTCAACTTAAGCCTACTCTGAGTTTTGTTTGGCCTAAGCTTTTTGGCCCAAGCCCAGCATGAAGTTCAAAAACTCAAGCCCAACTTATGCAAAAGTTTTGGTTGAGTAGGGTTGGGCTTGGATTAGGTCCACCTAACTTGCACCCTTAGCTCCTTTTGCCTCAAATTATTTTAACAAAGCCCGTGCATCGTATAGATACCCGCTAGTATATTAGTAAAGATGGTTTAAACGTTGCATTTTTACTAAATTGTCATTTAAGTTTAATCAAGTAATTTTCAATTGATTTTGTTCATGAAATACAATATATATTTAAGTCATTTTTAGTTCATTTTATTAATAACATATAATATTTTCATAATTTTTAGTTTAATTAATTTATACTGTTCAATATTTTATTACAATCTGAATTCGATTCAAATTCGATATACCTGTGATGGATATGATCTGATTTGAATTCAAATATAAACACATCAAACTTGAATCTACCTTTATCCAATTTGACTGGATCCGTTTGTGGCCCTAGATTTTATTGATTTGTTAGAGATATTTATTTATAAAATATTAATTATTAGAGGTACTTTATAGTACAGATCCTCTTAAACTCTAGCTCTTCAAAGACATAATTGTAATAGGAGTATCATAAAAAATATCAAAAAGTTTAAAAAATTGAATCCAATAACATGAAATTTTTCTTAATCATATGTCATAAAAAATTCTAAAATCATTGAAGTTGTAGATACTCTCCCACCTATTTTTTATGAAAGCTCCACCTTTCTATGGAGCAACGGGTGAGGTAATAAGGTGACTTATGGGTCGGGTCTGGGTTTAATTCTCCAAATTTATTTATTGGTTGTGGATCATGCATACAACGACCCGACCCGACCCGACTCTTTGATAGCTATAGCAGTATCATACATCCGATCGAAATATACTGGAAATGGATCTCAATAACGAGACCCTTTTCGGATGAGAACGAGTGACAATTGGATCGGCCCAAGATCCATCCCATTTTACCCTCCCTTTATCTCTTTTTACTATTTTTTTTTTTTTTGACTGTTGAGCTTTTTCTCTTTTGGTCATTTCTGATACTGGGAGCCACCGACTGTCGCTTTTGCACCCATAGAATGGCTTCCGCATTCAACCAACAAAACTACAAAAAGCACGCCATATGCCCCGCTCATCTCGATACACCCACCATATCTGGGGGCGTGAACACACTGATTTCAATCCGAACACTGGTTTTTTTCGACAAAATAATTCATCACCCACAGAGCTACAGCTTCTCTAGAATTGAGGAAAAGAACCTGGTTTTTTACTTTTATCCTCAGTCCCCTCATGCCTCATGCTTCTACTTCTATATATAGTTTGGCCTTGTTTACTTACTCTTCTAAGCCAAGATTCAGAGATAACTCGATCAAGAAAAAATGCCAGAGTTTGTAGGAGTGTGGATGACCAAGCTCGTCTCCAAGGTGGGGGAGAAGGTCCGGCCACAGAAGGGACCACGCTCTCTAGTCGTAGAACAAGAGGCTAAGCCTAATTCTTCTGCTTCTTCTTCGTCGTCGTTCTTCGGGTCGCTTTCTAGACCTGTTCGATCTGAGCCAGCTTTCCAAGGGACTGCCCTCTCAGAAGCCACAGTTCGTATGCTCATGGACCGATTCATGCCTTGTTGAAGTCCTGAAGAAGGCTCTATGAGCTGATGTTGATGCAGTCGCGTGGCGCGTCTTTCCTCTGTTGGGCACCGGAATTTGAAGCCCAAGAGTAGGAGGAGGTCAATCCGCCGGCGCCGGGCCGTTCCGTTCTGAGTCCCTACCCACTGCCTCAGCCACAGTCAGTAGTCTTCCCAACAGAGTTACCATCTATTCTGGAAAGGGAAAGAACTCTATTGTGACCAAACCAGTTGTGACTTGTGATGAAATGCAATTTTTCTTTACGATCTATGTATTTCATATTCTTTTTGGTTGAACCGGAGACCATTTTGCTTTAAATCAAGTAATTTTCTGTTTGCACTTCATTGGATTTGATTAGAGAAGCACCCAGAAACATAAAAGATAATACAGTACTTGGCAAGCCCATCATCTACCAAATAATTATGAAAAGTGAAAACACATGCAAATTGCGAAGCAAGGTTAACCCCAAGTCATCAAAGAGTTTGCTTGACGCGAAGACCTTCCCAAGTCGCCCATAGTTTGGCAACAATAAATGATATTCCAAACAGACAGAGAAGCAATTCTTTAATAGCTCACACAGTTTGGCAACAACAATGGTATTATAAGCTGTAAGGCTTGCCAGCCAAGAAATTGGTTTAAGGAAATTCCTCTGCAAGTTATGCCGGGTTAGCTCGGGTTGAGCCCAACCCACCCTAAGTTCTAAATCCCAACTCTAACCCTAACTCAATCCGACTTTCAACCCAACCTATCCAACCCTAATCTTAATCCCAACTAAATTCCCTCAATCCTAACCCAATTCAACCCCGAAGTTGACTTCGGGTTGGGCCCAATCCAACCTTCTTCCCATCCTTTAAAATCTCTTAGAATTTCTAAATCTCATATTTTAACTCAATTTTTACTATATATATTAATCATATGTTTTATTAGTACTTATTTGTTAATGTTTTTATTGGTTATTTAAGTACAAAATTTAATTATGGCACTAAATTATGGGTGGCAAATAATAAAGAGGAGATATTCAAAAAACATAAAAAATGTTTAAGGTTTTGGTATTTTCAATTAGGATTTAGTGAAGTGATTATTTTAAAAGAAATAAATAATAATATGTAGTAGGGGCCATACAACTATCATGCATATAAACAAATCAATATATGATATCATATATAACATATATTTATATATAATATACTATAGAGTCTGGTTCAGGTTAGATCGGGGTCAATTTTAACCTAACTGGAAGTAAAGTCGAATTCATAAATTTCAACCCTAACTCCAAGAAATTGGGCATCCCTGGGGACATTTTGATTGGTGAAAACATCTGTATCTACAGAGAAATTGAGCCAATCATGGAGCTTCAGAACAGCTTGTTGGTGCTCTGATGAAGCCTCCTAACAACTGAATGACGTGTTTGATCCAATTTGCAACAGATCAGACCTACAAATTGATTTTATGTTTTAACTTGCAAATAACAAAAACTGAACAATATCTGCCTTTATCAATATCAACACTTCGTCTATATCATTCTCATCTCATATGTGCAAATAATCTCCATTTGTATAGTACCTAACTTAAACATGGAAATTACAGTAAAGCAAGAAAGAAAAGAGAAATGTAATGAAAAGAAAAAGAATCTTTTAATTCTAAACAAACAAAAAAAGTCTAAAAGTAAATCCTTATGGAAAATTAAAAAACACACTTGTAGTCTTATCAATTGAAATCCTTCAATCTTTTCTTTAGCATGTCCATAGACTTCCTTCGAGCATTTTGCTTTGGGTTTCGATTTGAAAGGCTTCCAAACAACCTATCAGGAGAATCTTTAAACTTCTCACAAATGGTAGCAACCTTTTTATAGTCTAGTGCATTGTAGTATTTCTCCCTTATCACTGGATTCATGAAATTCTCTGGCTGGTTGCTTAATAAAAGGTTAACCAGTTGTCGAGATTCTATCAAGAAATCTCTTAGCCTAGTTTCCTTGGTCATCTCAATCAGTCCAGTGGTATAGAACCTGTCATCTACAAAATTCTCAAACACCTTCAGGTCAATATCAATGCCCATGACGGCATTTGCATTGAACCTCTTCACACTGTCACATAGAAAAGCTGTGACGATTGAGTTGGAGATGTGCTCAAGTGCCCCAGTGCCAACCTTGAATAAGGCATCCAAAGGCAAGATTTGCTGAGCTGTGGACAAGACAGTGTCGAGGTATATCACCACTTCATTTACATAGTCATTTGGGTTCTGTGGAACCTCCTCTGTCGTCCAATTGATACTCTCTAGTGCCATGAACTCATCTAATTTAGAGTTAACAAGGTTCAACAGAGCATGATAAGCTGCATCTCTTGATGTCTTCAGAACCACCTTGGCATTTAAACTAGAATGGTGCCTCTCAATTGTTCGAACAGGGACCCCACAATGTTGAGCTGCCTGCTGCACAAAGAGATCACAAGCCCTCTCAAGAACAGCTATGTTGGCAGCAATCTGCATTGCTTGGGAAACACCAGTTGTACCACTGTAGATGGTTCTCAACAGAGCTTCATTCAACACATCTATTAACAGCTTGTCAAGGTATTTCTTCACAACATCATAGAAATTCATGCGGCCCCCATAAGATAAGTAACTCACAGAATCCTCAATGAATGATCGAACAATGCGACAAGCATCAGGAACAGTGGACGAGAAGGGTGCAATGTAAGGGAAAGCTGGCATTATATCTGAGGTTTGGAGATGAAATGCCAAAACATTCTTGTTGTACTCGTATTCTTTCTTCATTACCATCTGCTCATAAGTATCATTTGCAAGAACATCAACCATTTGGCGCTCACACTCCTCTAACAGAAGCTCATGATATTTGTCCCTACTGTTGTCAAGAACCTCTAGTAAGGGACTAACTTGGTAGCCATAGTGTTTCAGAGTCACTCCCACAAGAGTCACATAGTGCTTGATCAGAAGCAGATGGCTTGCTGTATCTATACGAGAAAATTGTTCCTGCAGTAGTGATGTGATCTTAGAAATAGCCGCTTCCCATATGGTCTCCACCTGATTAGAGGACAATAGCCCTACAGCAGTACGTAGGACACGGTCCTCCACTATGAAGTGCCCTGCAATTTGAGCTAGGAATGTTTGATGGGATTCAAGAAATGGTTGTGCTGATGATATCTGTAAGTCCAGATTGAGTTGCATCATCCGATTGTTATAGTAATAGTCTCGAAATTGGTCTTGGATCCCAAGACAACGATGAATGTGGAATGCCTTATAGACAGGAGTAAGATCAAACTTGAGAATTAACTCTTCATCTATCTCCTCAACATCTAGCATATATACACAGTCACCTAACCCTGCACGGCTTTGCTCCTCAGCTTCCCTCTGACGAGCCCTCATCTCTTCTTCCCTTTGACGAGCTGATGCAGTCTGTCCTATGGCTGTTTGTCCAATTTCCCTAGCTTTGCTCCTTATATGAACCAACCACTCATTGAACTCAGTACATACCTTCTTCTGAATATGTGATTTTATTGCTGGTATTCTCTTCTCAATCACCCTTCTCAAGGTCTTTGCATGAACATCTTGCAAGAAATCTTTCTCTATTTTGTCAAGAGTCTTAATAGCAGGATAGAACCGACCTTCACTTACATGCTCATTGCACTTCACACAGAGGTATAGGATTTCAACACAGTTCTTTGACATCATTATAGCTTCAGTGACATTCTTCTTGATTGAGTATGACTCAAGGAGCTCCTCAAGTTTCAAAAGCAAAGAGCTCCCAATCTCCTGTAGCCGAAAGTTGTCACTTGAGAGTTCACCCTTCAACTCTTCGGCATCGACCAAGACACCCCGGAGCTCATCAACAGCAAGGATGAATTCCTCATAGTGGAGCCTGCATAGCTCCTCAATTTCAACTTCCTTTTTCTTTACAACACTCTTGAGTTGATGCAAGAGAGACTCTGGCTTCCCCATTTCAAAAGCATGCCTGACAATAGGACCCAAATCCTCTCCATTCCCAATTGAAGTGAGAAGAACCAAGCCTTCTCCAGTATCTGCACTCTCAGCAACAGCTCTTCTCTTGGTTTTCACTTCCATGGAACTGATATTAGGGAAGAAATGAAACAATTATTAGTAAATTTAGAACAAACCAATCAAATTAGGTTCTTGAAAAATCCCTCTTCAAGTTCAGTGGGACATCTTCAAGTAGCTAGATGATAATGACAAATACAACTACATGCAGATGAGATTAGAGATGTCTACAAATTAAAAGAGACTTAGGCAGTTGTCCTTGTCCTCACCAAAGCTTGTTGAAAGAAATAAATGTTTCTAAATAATTTTATTTGTAAAACGTAGATGTATCTTTTCTAAGAAAGAGCCAAATCAAACCAAAAGAAAGAGGGGGAAAAAAGAAAATCGGAATTGACCCAATTACTTCTGATCTGATGTGCAATCTACAATTTGTAACTTTTTAGAACAAATAATTACTTGATTTACTTTGCATGCCTTGATTTAAACCAATAACTTCTGACCCATGTCCATCAGACTAAACCCAGCCTATATAACTCAAGTACGATTACCCATCAATTATCAAGAATCAGGAAAAAAAACAAATTCTTATTCATATTTCTTTCAAATATAGATCTTCAAACCTATTTCCCTGCATTGCATTAGTGTCTTTCTAGTTTAAATAAATTCAGAAAATTATATCAACTAGTTACTTATTTTTGTCCATGTATTAATCGGTGGGTCGCAAAAAAGTCCTAATGAGGTGTTGTGTTCTCATTTTTCACTCCCAAATGCTAGACAAGTGATTTGATTTAAACGTTAAAAATACCATTTGATTGGGAGGATTTTTTTTTTTTTGAGGTATATTGGGCGGATTTAATTTGAAACAAAAGATTGGAAGCACCACAAATTTAAGAGTGTAAGTCGATATCCTTCACTATTTTAAGATCTCTTTTTAGAAATTATGGGATTGCACTGAACTAAGTTTCTAAACTATCTCCTCTTTTGTATGAAAAGCAGAAGGATGGTAATTTGTTGGTTCAGTTGGAAATAGGACAATTTTTTTTTCTTATTTTGTTTGGTTTGTTCATTTTGTATTTTATTTTATTTTATTTTTTTGGTAACGCAACTTTAGTTTGGTTTATGGAATTTCATGGAGGTTTGAATCAGACCCAAATTCAAATGGCTTGTTCTCATCCGAATCAACCATCAAGAACAACAATCAGATCAGAAAAGAACTTAGGTACAATTACCTATAATCAATCATCAAAGAATAATGAAAAAAAAAAACCAATTTCTTATTAATGTGTTGGGATCCATAAATTATTAACAAAAACAATAAAAAAAAGAGATACAAGATCAAATAAAAAAACAACATCAATGACAAGAAGAATCCAAGAGGGATATAGATAAACCAAACTGCAATAAATTAGCTCAAAAGGATTTCCTTTATCGGGTTCTAAGAGTTGGAACTTACAGGTGAAAACAAGAGAAAGGCTCTGTGTCTTCTAAGCTAGAACGTCGAGAAACCCATGGAAATATGAAGTTTTTTCTGTCTTCTTCAAATACTATACGTAAATCTACAAAGAGAGGAGTCGATCTCTTCTCTTTTTCGACCTTTCTTTTCTATTTTGTTATTTCATTAATATTTTGTTAATTTATAAAGCCAGGATATCGGGTTTTAGTATTTCCATGTTATCCACCTAAGTTGGACTGCTTCAGCGTTCAGCCCAAGAGGGAGAACCCAATTCAATGATACCTCAAATAATGCCAAGAATTAAGGCAATATTTGGTTACATCTTCTAGCATTACTCTCTTCTGACATCCCCTCCTCCAATGAATGAAATACTGACATACAACCATTGAAATAAAATTCAGAACATAACATGAACTGATTTCTCATTTATGTCTGTGTTTTATTGGTGGATCGCAAAGGAATTCTATGACCAAGGCTGCAGATGTGCTCTTCCTGGTGTGGCGTAAGTTTGGTGGGCTGGGCCAGGTATGAATCAACCCAAACCCAAATCTAAGAATTGGGCCCAAGGCTGGAATCTGGATCAAGCCCTGAGTTGTCCAATCCAAGCCTAACCAGTATTAACATTTGATATACATGTGTGTATGTACAATATATACATTATGTATGTGTATAGTTGGGTTAGGATTGGAGTTACCTTAGGTAAGCAAATGCAAAGTATTATTTGGGCCCACGCTTTGCCTGAGAACCAAAAACCTAAGCCCAACCTCAATAAATTGCAAGGTAGATCAATTTGGGCTTGGCTTGGGCCCGCCAAAATTGCATTCCTATACACATTGTAATGGGTTATGAGCATGGGGATGTTTGAGGAAACTTAATAAATAAATAAATAAATATATATATTATCTTTTAATTTGAGGAGGCAGTACTTTTTCTTGCTAAAGGAAAATAAGGAAATGTATTATAAATTAACAAAGTTTTATAAAAAAAATATTTAAAATCATACATCGTCACAACAGAAATATCCAGTGACAAACATTAAGACTTGATTGAAGTATGAATAACCCTTTTAGTGAGCTTCTTTACTTGTTGTAGCTTTTAATGTTTCCAATGTAAGCAATTATTCCAAGAGATTTTCCCCTTTTATGATGAGAATTTGAGAACGAAATGAAATCAGAGTGATCCAAGGCTAAAAGCCTAAAACCCTTCTTTTTGTAAGTGATGTTTTATTTGAGAGCTTACTAAAGGTGTAATGTGGACCATGTTTCCTGGTACAGCTGACATTTTCATGCAGCCTACACTGTAGCAGCTCATGCCGGCACAGCCCACATTTTCCGTGGCCCACAGGCCAGGCTGGGCCAAGCCGGACCATATTATTTCATTTTCCTTCTTTTTTGTTTTCACTACAAAAAAAAAATCAAAAACTCAAAAAATAATGAAAATTGAAGGAAAAATGACAAGTTCAATGATTATAACAACAATTTGAAGAAAAAAAAAACATCTTAAAATTTTATTCCACATGAATACTCAATTCATACAATAAAAATATAAAATGATAAAAAATTGAAAAATTACAATGAAATTGAAAAAATTCTATAACAAAGTAGAAAATAAAATTTTGCAATGGAATTGATAAACTCTACAAACTACTTCCAAGGTACAAATAAAATTGAAATTCTAAAAATTTACAATTAAGCCAAAAAATTTTCTCCAAGTCCCACTTTCCTCTTCTTTTAGTGATATATTGGATGACGTGTCATATCTTCCTTTATTGTGCAGTCCATCTTCAGCATCCAATCAATTTCTCACACTTTATTTCCTATGCTAAAATAATATTTCAGTGCTACTATGAACATCAGAGGGATTAGTAAATCACATGCGTTAGTGACAAGCATTGGATAATTATTTTCCTGTGCTTTCTAATAGGCTAAAATATCAAATTTTCCTATGTTGGTCATCTAACATTTTGAAGAATTGAATTTGAAAGAAAATTCATTTTTTTTTAAATAGGTGAATGCACCAAATAAATGAGATATCATTGCTTCAAATGAATTTTAATAAACCTTTTTACATGATGTGAAAGATAAGAGTGCATCCAAAGATAATAATTTGCATACTCTTTTAAGCATGGTTTTCTTAAAATATTCTTTTATTAGTTTAACTCATAATTTCGGGTATTTGTTTATCTATATGCATGGACTTTTGGTTTTGTTTTTGAAATAAAAGCAACTGCCACATCAGCAAAATTATATGCTTTTGCTAACGTGGCAGTTATTTTTGTTTTAAAAAACAAAATCAATCATATTGTCCAACCCTCCCTAAATTTTTTACTCCCAAGTCCTTATTTTCAAAAAGAGGGAGGGGATACATAGCTTTCATAGATTCATCCACAGGGTAGTTGGATTTCCTGTCAAAGCTGTCATTATCGAAACCCTGGACCCATATACAAAGATTGCCTTACGTTTGGACTCTGGAAGTCCGGAGTAGTTGGGTAGGTGCTGGGCCTAAAGGTACTCTCAACTAAGCAGGAAGGTCCGTGGGCTAGGCTTGATGAAGCCCAAATTCACAAGCCCTAATGAATCTTAGCAAGGATATTTAGGCTGTGCTTGGCTTGCTTTCAAAGAATTAATTCTGGTTCTTTGTCACAAAAAAAAAAACCATTTTCACTTAAAACTCGTTCTTCAAATGATAATTCTTTGGAACAGAATTTTAACCAAACAAAACCTTACAATCTGCTCCTATTTCTACCACATTTAATCCAAAATTTATTCCAATTCGCATGACCACCCCAATGATTCCCTCTTATTCAATTTTCTTTGACCCAAATGCGAGAGCGGACAATTGGGTAATTAAAAACTTAAATCACATGCAAAGTGTCTCTCTTGTTGGAAAAAAAAAAAAAGAAAAAAACAAAACAAAGAGATAAACAAAATCATGCACACTGACTAAACACTCCCTAATGCTTTCTTTTATATAATTTTTCTAAAGCTTCTTTTGTTTTGTTTTGACGTAAAGTCTAATTTATCCCTTCTGATTCAGTCAGTTCTCATCCATTTTTTTACATGTGGGCCGTACTAATTGTTCCACATTAGGGAAATGCAATTGGAAATATAATCGGTCCGTGTGGGCTCCAAACCATATATGGGCCCTACTTTTTGTTCCACATGTGCTGTTGGTCCCACATTTGGCCCCCTACCCCGTGGTTTCATGTCCACATGTGGGTCCCACCTTTTGGATCCGGTGGGCCCCACCGTGAACATATGAACATTATGCATGCAGTCAGGCATTGTTTCCATTGGATTGGTTCGAGTCTTCTAGACAAAAGGTCTTGATTACGGATTTACGGTACCGAATATATTGATAAGCAATCAACATGTATCACCCAATTGGTCTCCACTCGCCAGTCTCCACTTTCAGATTGGTTCAAGTTTTTCGGTACCATACCTCTCCGATATTACAAAAATTTGTAGGCCTCCTGACTCCTCGTATCACACGTTCCGATTTTCGAGCTACCTAGCCGTTAGGCATCCCCGCCCGTCGCCACCGTCCGTACACATTACGCTTTGTCCACGTGGCAACCGTTTCATAAAAAGCGACGAAGCTCCCCTGTTTCCTCCTCGCGCAACATAGAAGCTACTAAATCACCATTTTAAAAATGCGCCGCAACTCACGTATATACATTAGATTATTTATAAATATGATTAATAAATAATAATCTCAATTACATTACATCGCGGAAGTTTGACTCGAATCCTGCATTATTTTCTTCTAATTCACTCCATCTGTCAAGCTGACTCTGGATCGCATTTCTCGGATCCCCTTTTCTAACATGCGCCATACCCAAAGTACACCACGCAGAAGTACATCTTAGCAGAAAACATGCATTTAGCGATAAACACCATCGAACAAGTTAGCATACTCCCCCAAGATTTTCTAACCTACACCTTGCTTGAGTGAAGTGAACACAACGTGACAAACCGGTCTCTCGACTCTCGTATCTGCTGCCTTTCCGGTCTCCGCTCTCCATAGCTTCACTTCGCCGTTCAAGGTTCACCCCATTTCCATATCGTTAAATAATATAATTATACGCGCAGGTTAGTAAAATTAGCTGTGGATATACTAACTTGCGCTAGAACGACCACGGAACGCAATGCCGCTTCGAGTTCGAGAGGGTGAGACACGATTACACGAAACACTAGCACTCGACGCAAACGCAAGCGGCGCGTCGGATAATGGCCGGCAAATCGGCGCCTCTACTCCACTCGCCCGCAGCGTAATCGAAAACCAAGACCAATCCCTCCTTCAACCCTCTACAGCTTCTCCCACTTCGCCTCAGTAAATCATCAATACACCCTACCGCCTGCACCAGAACCACCTTCTCACCAACTCCCACGCAGCAGAACCTAACTGTACTGTCGAGTCTCACCTGCGCCGGCAGCGGCGGGCTCTTCATCCGGCACCATTCTCCGAACCCACCGCTCTTCCTACGCCCATCGTACCTCCAGAATGAGAGCTCCACGGCATGGCTCGCGAGTACATAGATGTATCCCCCCGCGGCGCACGCGGCCACCACGCACCCCCCGCCGGGCACTGCACGGCTCCTCAACCATGCACGCGCCTCCACATCGTACAAATCCATGGAGCTGGCATATACGTGGGCTTCTGAGCCAACCCCACGTGTAGCTTCCGCGACTCCGCCTATCTTCAGCCCTCCGATCGAGTAGAACACCCCGTCGACAGCCGCGCCGATACAGCCATACCGTCGCCTTGGAGATTCCGCAGCGACACGCCACGTATCCGTCTCCGGGTCGTACTGCTCTACTGCCGAAGTGCGAGAAGCGCCGCCTCCGCCGGTGACGTAGATTTTGCCAGCAACTACGGCCGCGGCGAACTTCTTTCGCGGGAAAATCATTGGGGCCCTCGAGGTGATTACTCCAGTCCACGTATCGTATCGGATCGTAGCATTTCGGCCGATGATGTAGATGTGTCGGCCTATCGCCGTCAAACGTGCGTGGGAGAACGATCCGTCGAAGATTTCTGGTGCGACCATCTCGACGGCTGGAAAGGAAGTGGTCCTCCATGAAGTTTCGTCTCCGATACGGTGCATTGTGGCGTACACGCCGTAATCAGTGAAGGCAACGGCGAAAACCGTCTGACGGAGATGGCCGAGATTGCGGCGGAGATCGTAGAATCCGGGGGAGTCGAGAAGTTGAGACCATTTTCTACAGACGAGAGAGACAGAGGGGAGGGAAGATGGGGAAACCCTAGATAGGCATTCGAGTAGGATGTCATCGGGGAGGAAAGAGAAGGTGGTTTCGTGCTTGTGGTGTCGGTTCTCCGGGCGACTCTCCGGCGGATTCTTATCAGATATTCGGGTAAGAAGGGTCGGGCCCCGTCGAGTTTCGTGCTGGGGATTGGGGAAGCAGGACTTCACAAGCCATGAGAAGCCACGAGAGTTGCAGCTCTCGGCCATGGCTTGAGGAACGAGCAAGAAAGCGAGACAGCGAGCGAGAGAAAAGACTGTAATTTTTCCGATTTTACTGGGGATTTATAAAGGAGAAAACGTTCATGTCCTCCAAGATGTACGTAGGTTCGTACCCCCGATGGTCCCCAGTTTGAATGGACTTTCTGAATTAGAGTAAGTTACGAGGAGCATCCAACGGCGAAGATTTAAGGAGAACGTACTTCTCTAGGAAGCCACAGCGCAGCTCAAAGGTTTATTTATCCACATGCCTTTCTTCGGTTGAACGATACATAGAGGAAAATCAGAGGATGTTGGTTATTCTGTCATCTCAACAAAACTAACGCTTGGGATTACATGATCTACTCTTATTACGTGCGTAGAAATATGTTATCACTGCTCTCCAGAACGGGACACAATAAGCCTCCAGGAAACTGCCATTGTTTACGGAACATGATTGGACAGTTTAGGTTCAGGAAGGAATCTCATCTCAACAATGGAGCGGGTCGGATCAATCCGGTAAGAAAGATGGGCTCTTAGCGTAGTTAAGTCTTCAGAGTGAAAACTGAAAACTGAGAATGTGAGAAGTCAGTAACTTGGGAATCGGGTCCGGGTAATATTATCCGAATGCCCGTACAGGGAGGGACCTATAATGGATCAGAGCTCGATTAATCATGTAATTTGTCTAGCTTAGTGGTAGAAAGGCTAGAAGCCAAGAGTGAGAGATATGGGGGTCCATGATTCCAAGGCCCATGTCATTGTCAGGCTGAGTGTACCGAAAAGTCACGTGACCATGAGGAACTCATGCATGTGACCCAGTAGGAGACAAGGGAAAGGGCCCAGGCCAGCAAATAATAATACTCTCACGCTGTTTCCATGTGACCGTGATATGGAGAAACTACAAAAGCCAACTGTGTCTCCCTCTTTTCTCTCATTTTTCCTCGCTGATATGATTCGGCGCACATACACCTCTCGATCTCGCTATTATTTATTGTTCGGGTAAATTGCTTCGACTTCGAGGAGAGTATCTTTAGGTCTAGCTCTAGCAGTCTAGGGCCACATTAGGCCTAATTGTCGTCTAGGGCCTCATCATTTGCCACGTGTTGGACAATGAATGACCAGACAGAATGGACCACTTACAAAATGGGGCCCACTCTAAAAATCAAATTTGTCTGACTTGGATCATGAGTCGAATGGTCCAACATTTTTAAGAACCGGACAGCAAAAAACCGTTTTGGACTAATACTTACCCGTTCTGATGGTCCAACCGTCCGGTCTGACCCAAGTCTAAGAACATTGCTAAAAATTGGTGGGACATCTTTTTATCTCGTAGTAGTACAATTATTGTATTTTGTAATGTGAATCTTTTGGGGGCCCATTGAATAGCTAACTGTGGAACATGTGGCAATTTATGGGTTCCAGATCATTTAGTTGGCCCTTTGGCCCATATCCAAGCCTTTCCATTTCCCAAAACCTTCTCCATCATAGAGGTTTCTGAAAATGGACAAACCATCATGGTTGAGGGTTTTCACCTTTTCAAAGAGGATTCCTCCCCCAACCTTTGAACATTCTGAGCAAGAGAGCATGTATCTATCCTTTAACCTTCTGTCTCATAAAGCATTGGATTCTGATCAATATTCTAGGTGGAGAGATGCTAATCCTAACATGAGAAAGATAAGGGATGCTTTATATATTATCTAACAGTATGACCGTTTCTGTCATTCTACATTGGTTGTTGAGGTGTTTTAATGGCTACAAAGCCCTTACATAGCATTTCCCCTTTGAGTTCAGATAATTAGATACACCAATATCCATATAAGGTAATTTACATGGACCAAAATAACCTTACCTACCAAATAAAGAAAAACTTCAATATATTAAAGCTGATAAGCTTCGAGCCTACCTTCTCTTACTTGTCCCCACATGGAATCTCACTGTAGTTGAAGCCTCATCTTAGTAGTAAAAAGGTACTGTTCATTGGGTCATTATCATTTAGCTTCTACCTACCATTGGGCATCATTTAATAGGAGATCATCACTTGGTTAATCTGTATATATATAAACAAAGCGGTCAAGAAATTTTTTCATTTTTTTGAGTTTTTTATTTTTTTTATTCCATGTCATTTTTTAAACAACCAATGAGATGCACTTTCCAAATAAACTAAATAATCTCTTTCCTCTAAATGATCTCTAATTTCTATTTATCCTCTCCCCTACTTTTTATCTATATCTATCTAAAGAAAGTCTGGATTAAAAAATTTAAGAATTATTTAAATATTATAAAAAAATTATATAATAACTTTAAAATATTTGTTAAAAACAAAAAAAAATAATTTTATATTTTTAAAAAATATATCACAAAATTATGTATTAACAATTTAAATTATGTTTTTTCTGGATTATCAATTTAAATGTTCTTCAAATATTTAATAATATGTAATAGCTTTAAATAAATAAAATTAAAATAAGAAAACAAATTAAATATTTATCATAACTAGATTTTAAATAATTAAAATAACGAAATTATATAATAAATTTAAAAAAAATTATTCAAAGTAGAAAATTAATTATAACATAATATTGAAATTAATAATAATTTAATATATTACAAAATTAATAATGAAATTATGTAATAATAGTATAAATTATGATTTTATGGATAATTAAATTCAATAAATAATTAATACTTTAAATTTTAAATATTTTACATATTATTTAAGTATTTAAATAAATAAGTATTTTAAATAATAAAATATTTAACACAACTAGATTTTAAATACTTAAAATAAAGAAATTATGTAATAAATTTAAAATAAAATCCTGAAAATTAGAAAAATAATTATAATATAATACTGAAAATAATAATAATTTAATATTTTTACATAATATTGTAAATAACTAATTTCAATTATATCAAGTAATAATTTGAGAAAATAAATTTCAAAAAAAATAATATTTATTTATGATAATTTTAAACTCTTAATCTGTATTTATTATATAATTATATATTAAAATTAATATTTATTGCATTTTAGTAATTATTTATTGTTTTTTGTGATAAATGTATTTTCAATGATTATTATACATTTACTTTGTTTTGCTATTTAATGGAAAACGTTTAATAATATTATGTATACATTTAATAGGAATCCCCAGTTGGGGTCAGGGATGGGGATTGAGGTCCCCGTGCCACCCCAACCCCGATTATATATATATATATATAATGTTATTTATATTAAATATAATATTATATATATATATATATCAAAACATATTTAAAACATTACCTATAACTTAAAATTTTTATTTATTTTAAATAAATTTATTTAAAAAAATACTATTATCTGAAAACATTTTGGGGATTCGGGTCCCCATGGGGAACCCATCCCTGTCGGGGATCGGGGATGGGGGTTAATTTCATAATCAAGGTCGGGGACAGGGAATATGATCCCCACCCCGTTGCCATTCATACACACCTTATAGTTTTACATATTTACTTAAACCTACCTTAAAGTTTTCATTTTACTAAAACATCCCATATATTTTACAACTTATTTACTTAATCAACCTTTCATTAATGAGTGTTTGTTTTGCCATTAGACCCATGATTTTTTATTCCAAAAATACCGTTAACACTTTTTTGTATAGAAAACAAAATTGACCAAATATAGCCAATAGAGTGGTTGTCGTGTTTTATTAAGGGCAAAATGATATTTTATTTTTATTTTCTTTTGGTTAAATTTATTTAAATGAACACTAGGGTCAACACTGTCATTTTTCACTGTCATCTAATGGAAGATTGATTAAATCCATTGCAAATTATAAGTGATATTTTAGTAAAATGCTAACTATAGGGTAGATTTTAATAAATCCATGAAATTATAACAGGTATTTTAGTAAATGACTATTTCTATTATTTAACTTTCGCTTAATAAATTCTGTGCATCGCACGAATCTCCACTAGTTAATGTATTAAACTGAACATGTTTTTGTTGCTAAACAGATTACCAGAAAGAAAAAGGAATTATAATTAGTCAAATTGGACCCAGGAAATTTTCCTTGGGGGCCCACTACACAGAAATCCCAAAAACTTTGATGGCCCAACTTTGCTCATGATAAGGCCTATGTTTGGTTTTTCAGAACTTTTGGTGGGCCATGCCTGCCCCTCTATCTAGTTATCTCTTTTCAAGAATCTCAACTTCTTATTAGTTATTAGCAATGGGCCAAAAAGTGTTCTCTGGAATTCTGAATACCAGGTTGGGCCATTTCCAACCCCCTATAGTGTACTTTGTCTGAACATGGAGGCCCTACAGCTCAACCAGAACAAATCTGCAAACTTGCTGTATTGAATTCAAATGCCGGATTTAACATGTAGGTTTAAACAGTATAGAAATATTCTGCCTTGGTTAACCTTGCCAACTGTAAAAAATAAAAAATAAAAAATAAATAAAGAAAAAACTTTACAAGAAACAACAAGGACAATACCTTTCATGGGTCTAAGAAGGAAGGAGTATAGAAACTTTGTTTCTTTCTTTATTTTGCTTTTCCTGTAAAGGTGTACAGAGTAAAGCTTACACTTGTTTGTAGAAAGAACTCAAAGAGAGAGGAGGGAGGAAGATTAGGGAGACATGCACAGGGAATGCACAGGAAAGATTGTCATTCATGTAAGGAGGCACTTGTTGCTGTCTCTCACATATCCTAAGCATCAGTGGTTTGTGTTTGAATCATCTTGCAGGTGCTTGAGGTGAAAAAAAATGGAATAAAACCTCCCCCCACCAGTCATTGGGTGGCTTTCATATTTCAGGCTGATATCTCTTTCTAAGGGGATGTTTGGTACAGTGGTATTGTGTTGTCATGGCGTTTTGGATTGATCAAATACAAAATTATAAGAAGTACAAATATGTGTCATTTCAACATATATGTTGCCAAAAAAAAATACAAACTTGTGAGAAATATGTTTTCCATATATATGTGTCATTTCAACTAGAAGAATGCATGTATGTGAAACATCAAATTTGATATTTTGGGTAAAAATAGATATTTGTATTGATTAAAAAATCTCTCCCAAAAACTTATATTGATCAACTTAAAAAGTAATAACAATGCAACACCACTGTACCAAATACCTCCTTAGGTTAGTTTTAAGAGAGTATAAATATTAATGTTTTTAAAATTGATTCAGAGAACGAACTGGTCAGGGGTCTGATTCCTGGGTCGAATGGTCCGATCGTCCGAACTGAACAATCGGCCCGTCCTAACACAAAAAATAAAAATAATTTAAAAAATAAAAAACAGTTAAAACCATTGAATGGTTCAACCGCCTGGATCAGCAGTTTGTTGACCAATTCAACGTTTTTCTTTTTTTTTTGCAAAAATCCGATTTTGGAGAAAAACGGAACCAATCACCTAACCAATTTCTGATTTTTCTGCTCCAATTGTCTGGTTTTGAAAACCACGAGAAATATAGACAAAATTTTTAGCCTAAATATATGAATGCTCTATAAAATTAAAAAGCAAATTTGGAAATAAAAGACAGAAATTGCTTTCCAAATCATGCATTGTTGGTATTATTGTTCTTGTTCCATTTCAATTTGAGAGAGAGAGAGAGTCTTGTTGCGTAAGACTAGGAAAAGACTTGACATGAATAATAATTCATCACTTTGAGTACCATATTTTCCATAAAATCTTCACTAATGCTAGAATCACTATCTATCGTGAAACTTTATTTTCAACTACTAATGGGCTATAATTACATCTAGGAATTGGGCAATAGATGTTGGAGTATTATTTTTAGTTAATTCCATAAAATCTTCACCACTATACAGACCCCATGCTAATATAGGTATTTTTGTTTGAGCCTCACTATACGTTACATATAATCCTTGCAACATCCTGCAGGCTGAATTAATTTAGAAACTAAAATTAGATTTCATTTGTTATTAAGCTTGAGTTTGGTTGTAATACGAATTTATTTGTATTGATGCAAAATTATGGTAGTGCAAATTATGATTTATTTTTATTTCAAAATTTATCTTATTTTGTTTGATTGCAATAAAAATGAAGTAAAATAAGACTTGAAACAGAATAAAGTAAAACCCAAAATAAAATTAAGCTAAAATTTACATTCTTTTCATTTGCACTCCCATGCATTTGTAGTAGTGCAAATAAAATTGCATCGCAACCAAACATAGTCTAAGACTCAGTTTGGAAGGAGTACAAACACAAATATGTAGAGTGCAAAACCTTGTATTTTGTATTATTTTGTATATATTTGTATTGTGCGTATTTATATTTATACTCTTTATTCCAAATTGACCCTAAGACATGAACTAACTTGTTGGAAGAATGGGATCATCGTAACTTTGGAGGAAAAGCTCTAAGGTGCGTCTGAAGACACCCCCACTTAGTTTCACTGAGTTTGCTGTTGGGTTACAGGAAAATCCGTTCCCATGATACAACAGAGTCTTGGGCGAGAAACTGCAACCAGCAAAGTTGAAGAATCTCCAGAAAAACCTTATGTGAGTATGAAGAAAATGTAGGTGCTGGTTTAGAGAAGGCACCTTGAACAGTCACAATTTAAAAAGTAGTTAACAGTCATTAACTGTTAACTTTGAATTGTGCCTCTTGATCACACCCGATCGAATTGTGATCGTTGATCACCCGCATGGAAGTGCGAGCAAAGTGCGCCTCTAAAGCGCCTCATTGCGTCGCACACACGTGCGCGCGTGTTGCATGGTATCAAACCCCCATACTCTCCTCTACTATTTCTAAGGAGTGTAAATCAGCTCATATTGAAATACTGAAAACAAAACTTATAATTTTCCAATGTGGGACAAGTTCAAAACTGGGTTTTGCAAGAGAAAAGCTAATTTTTCAATCAAATGTGTAGGTGCAATTTCTCATGTAATTGACCAATCAAACCCATTGGATTTAATCTCTTATGAGATTAAAATCCAACACTTTCCAACTTGAGTTAGGGAACAATGATATCATGATTTTAGAGTTAGAGTGGGACCCAAACAATTCTACATTTTATGTTTTTTTTTATATCATTTACACCTTTTTTTCCCCAAGAGCGAGGTTGGCCACATGATTGAAAGAGAAACCTTCTTGTCGGAGGGATTTTCTCTGATATATTTATATTTAGATGATATGGGATATATTTTAAGTAAATTTAAAGAGGTAAATAAAATTATATACTCAAGTAAAGATTTTCACGATGTCCGTTGATTTTGAATGATTATAAAGCTCTTCATATCAGCATGCATGGAAGGAAACATTTCGATCTAGACACTGTGTATATTTCTCTAAATTTAAGCATGAAAAGCATTTAAAACATATACATTAAAGAAAGTAATCAAGTAATAGCCCCAATAGTATTTGAAAGTAGATATGATCTAAAACGGATTCATTAGAGTGATGGGCTAGGTCTTGAATGGATTACATTTATCTAATTGATGAGTGTATTAAGAGGTGATACTAGCATTAACCATCCAACCAATTAATTCATTAGAGTTCCATGCCCATATTTTGGTAACATTGTTGTTTCACATTTAGGACTTCAACTAATCCATAAGTGCATCTTTAAGGTTTCTAACCTCACATTACTAATTTTTAATAAGTCCACATAAAGGAGGGCTGTATCAGATTGGCAGCCAACATCTAAAATTTTTGCCAAACTCTTATGATCATGAAACCTGAATGGTCTTTTCATGTTAAACAGAATGGAATGGTGAAACAAGACTCATGTAACTGACCTCACATGAATTAGGGTTTGGGAGAAGGCATACATGATGATGATGATGAATAAAAGTCAATTGCACAGTTTTCAATTATAAAAGAGTCATCTAACCAAAACCAACAGTGTAGGATCTATTAGAATTATAAACAACCGAAGAATTAGGAATAGTCACACTTTGTTATTATACATAAATAGGAAGCCCAGAAAAAGGTATATAGAAAATCATGTAAACACATTAATAGTAACCGATAATGATTCATTTGGTAATCTGAGTGTTCAGAGGTAATGCAACTAAATAAATAAAGTATGAGACAAGGAGTTGATAAAATGATGAAGGCCTCGATGGGTTGTCTCCTTTTACATGTAAGGGAGGGTAATATACATATTACTAATGGACCTGTAAGAAAGCAATGTACACCTAATGAAAGGTCAACTTCATAGAAATGAACCCAACTTTGTTATATCCAATTTTATGGTTGGAATTACAAACAAATGTTACTCTTTTGCCTCCATTACCAAGGAATTCTAGCCCTGAAGTTAATTAGGTTTTGCAACATGAGGGCTGACATTGTGATAATTTCAGATCATCTATGTAAATATGAGATTTAAAAAACTTGATTTCTGGAGGTTGGATTTCCTTTGTGTTAATGTCTAAATCATTACCTCAAAGAAGAAATGATAGGTTTGATTTTGTAAGAGGTGATCCAAACATGATTCAAATGTCTCATAATGATTAAAATATCCTTCTTTCTTTAATATAATAGATAATCTAAGAAACAAAAAAAAAAACAGATTTAGTTTTTAGATATAAATCTATAAAAAAAAGCTTTTAAGGCCCGTTTGATTCACGGTCAAAATCGGAATCAGAATAGTCTATTCTCATAATTTATTTGGTTCAACAGGAATTGGAATAGAAATTAAAATCAACAAGAATGGGATTTCATTCCCAAGGGAGGGGGATAGAATGACCATAATCTCAAATGGGGGTGGGGGGAGGGGGAATACCATTCCACCAGAAATGAAAATGAGATTTAGATTCCGCCCAACCAAACAGTTGAAATCGGAATAGCCTATTCCAGTTCCAATTTCAGACCCCTATATATTCCAGCCATGAGGTCAATAATAATATAAAATAGTAAAAAAAAACTGTTAATGTGTTACAAGGATCAACAGTTTAAAGGTTGATCCAAATTGGGATTGTGATTGGACCACTGAATCATGGATCTCTCTGATTAGATCAATGAGGAGTGGAATACACTGATTGGTGGCATTTCTCGCTAGTTTTTATACTTTGTCAGAATAACTTCACTGTATGTTGAAATTATATATACCCATGTATCCCTCTTCTTGCCTTGGTAGAGGGGTGTTGACTGAAACTGACTGACTAAGATAACAAGGCATAAGCCACGGATAAATTTGCATAGAAGATGCATAAAAGACACCCCCTTTGGTCATAAACATAATAACTGTTGGGTGGAAAATGATGAAAAGCTTCACCAACAATGAAAAGAGATTCCTTAATGATGCCCCAAGAGAATAAAGGAACCCTACATATTGACCCAACTGGCTTTAATGTATCTATTTTTGAACAGCCAACTCAGCTGCCAGGTGTAAAGAATGAGGCATGAGTGGGACCCCTTTGCCTGTGTAAGGCAGTAATGGGCTACAAAATTTGAAAGGTTTTACCAAGAATAATAATGATGCTTGACTTTGGAGAATAAAGAGAGAATCGCTTTTGCTTTTACTTATGGTAGATAGATAGTATGGAAACTTTGAAGTGGAGGAGTTGATCAAGATCAACTTAAAACGGATTAGATGGGGACCGGTCCAACACTGGACGGGCCCCACATGTGAACTCTTTGTTTAGCAATAAACTAGACGTGGGTAACATCGTGATAGCTACCCATCAACTAATAGCCTAAGCTATGAGGTAGAGGTCTCAAAGGCTATTGTCAAAAGTTCTACCAAACTCATGGACGAAGTTTTGCCTTTGGGAAAAAGAGATTGCCACAGTTTTAGCTCAGGTTCCCCCAAAGATGTCAGAGCCCTGGACCATTTAGATTTGCCAAAATGTAAGAGATTTGGAACATGCACTGAATGGGACTGGCCTTGGGGGCTCACCTGAACCAAATATTTCCAAATAGATAACTCCAAAAATCAGATGGCCGAGGCAAAGGTGGGCCTTGATTCTCATGGACTCAGTTGGTGAGATTGACACTTCTTGTGTGGACAATCGACCTTTTAAGGGTAATGGCCGGATGGGTTTTTGGGAAAATGTATGGACTATGGACTGATGCACCATAACTATAAAAGACACATGGCTCCTTGATTAGGAATACAAGTCGGGTACCTGATTTGAAGACTTCACACTGCATCATGCTTAGGCTTTCGGGCCGGGTCCAATGAAAATTTAACAATTGGCCAATCCAAATCCACACAAATTGCTGATTGAACATTACGGGTGCAAGTCAGGTTGAATGAATTGAAAATTTTAACTACATCAGGCTCGATTAGGGTTTTGCATCCATTCAAAATTTAACTATTGTTCAACCCAACCCGACCCAAGTTGCACTGCTTTGGGACATGAGGGTGCATGTGCAACTGGTAGAGAAGTATGGATCTATTGTCTTGCATGGGTCCACTACAGCCCACCAGCCAGACGAGATGAAACTGGACTGGGGATGGTCGCAAAGAGGCTCTGCTAGAACAGTGAGGTGGTCTGCACAAGGCAATAAAAGAGAGAAAGCTCTCTTGGGCTTTATCTGAGCGGATTGGGTTGGATAGACTGTCTTTGGTATGGTGTTATGACCACATATGTGGTCTTGAGTGATAAGATTTGTTTGGCCATTCAAATAAAATTTAATACTCCTTAACAATTAAGATGGTGTTTGGAAGTGTGGGCGCTTTTTGGGATCGATTTTCAAGAAAAAACGCTCATGTTTTCAAGACTCGTTTTTTACAAAAAAACGCTTCTGTCATGTAGGTAGTGAGCAATACTATACTGTTTGGTAAGGTGATTTTTATCACCGTTTTTTATATATGTGCTGCAGATAAGCACCACATAGGATACACATCAGCCAACCATCGAGGGAAACGGTTCATTGATGCAATTTGACGTTTCTTGCATCGGTGGGGTCCCAATTTACAAGGCATGTCCAATTTTTCAATAAACGCCTGAACCAAACATTCATATATATGGGTGTTTGTTGAAACGCCTATGCGGATCCGACGTGGCATCATTTTTTTGAAAAACGGCCATGGTTCCAAACATCCCCTAAGTTGAGAAATTGAAAAAGATAAAGATAAAAGAAGTAAAGACAAGCTAAGCTTAACGTCAAGCTGTATTTATATGTGCATTGAGTATTGTCAAACTCAAGTATACTGGTATCTGTAAAAGCCTCAAACCAGGACCCACCCAAGCTATAAAAAGTTGAGATCGGCTTCCATCAAGGTAAACCTATATTCACACTATTCTAACAGTCTTTTTCAACCTTGCACTGGAAATATCTTCCCATGAAATAAAGTATGCAAGTATGAAGATATTCTCAATACAAGACAATAAAGGCTGTTTGAACGGGCTTTGCCCTGATTGAACCCGAACTCTATAAAATTGGGCTGACAATAGTCACCGCCATACTTAGAGCATAGGTTGAGTTCGAGTAGGTTCAGGTTTATCTCATGGCCTGTCGATCCCCAGTTGATTCATTTACACCTCTCATCAGTTATTTTTATTTCAAGCACATCAGTAAGGATCCGTCGGTTCAATCTAGATCTACTACTGCCCACGGGAATCTTACCACACCTACTCACAAGCCACTACAGCTTTACATTGAACACATCTTTTCACGAATATATAACATGTAAACACGTGAGATGTTATCTGTACTAATGTGTGGATAAAAGTAAATAGGGATTTTGTGGGTAGGAGATCACCCTCTAACCCTAAATGGTGGTGGGATTTGATCCTCAGCTACAAATATCCGGAGATCCCACGGTTCCCACCGAAGCAGGAAGAAGCACCATCAGTTGATTACCTATAGCAAATTTGAACTGCCTAATTCTTCACCAAACAAATTACAATCCCGGCTTCATGTGTGAAAACATTTAGCTCTTTGCATTTCTGACACAAGTGTCCTTTCAAATATGCTATCATTGAATATACAACCAACACTGTATTGAATGCTTCATTTTTTTTCTCCATCTAACGCTCAAACTTATTACATGTCCAACGGTTGGAAGCTTTAAGGACACTTGTGTCATAAATAAATTTAAGGAGCCAAGGTAAACTTGTTTATATGGGGCCCACCTTAAAAAACCAAAACTGCTGTGCTTCTGTGTTCCTCCCAAACAGGCACTAGGCCTATCAACAACACCTTAAAAAACCAAATACATCTGATGAATAATTAGATCAGGTTTTGATTTGACTTCCCATCCGATTAAAATCCGAATTTGATTGTAACTGTATTATTTATTGATTTTAATATACAAAAGTTATATAATTATATTTAAAATTATAAAAAATATATTTGTATATATAAATTTATATATATATATATATATATATATTATAATAAATTTAATATTAAATTAAGTCTAAATTCAATTCGAACTTATTATGATTCAAATTCAAATCCAAGATCTTCAAATTCAATTGAATTTCAGATTAAATTCAGATACCAGTTTCAATAATTAGACTAGATTCAGATTTACAGCCCTAACAGTCACCTATCAATGGGATCCAACAATGGATCCTTCCAATAGCACTGCGCCTTCACCGTGTAAATACGGACCTCACATGGCAGTTTGTAGTTACATGCTTGAAGGTGTTTATCTACTTTATATTACGGATTCAGCTATGGGCCCCGCTCATAGGTAGCCAGCAGATCCAGAGACAAGAGTGCTTCCAAGAGGGGAGGAGCCGAGTCATTGAACCCTGGTTTGCCCAATTGTTGACTACAGGTGATCCCCAATTGTTGATTTGTACCGACAAAAGCATTCCCATTTTTCTTTGCTGGTTCCCCATATGAACAAAGTTATGTTCCAATACAAAAATGTAGAGTTACATTTTGTATGTATTTATACTTTACATATTTATATATTTATATTTGTATTGCTTCCAAATTGAATCTTAATGACTTTTCTTCTATTTCTTGTTTTTCTCTTATATAGCTTTATTGTTACAATAAAATAAAAAGGAGGAATTGGTTGAACATTTGTTAAATTTTGAATGGGTCCAAATATGTGCCCAATATAGTTGAAATACTTTAACTTAGGCAACACAAATTAAACATCTAGAATTTTGTTTGACCCCACCTGGTACAGGTAGGATTCGATCTCAAGTCTTTGCTACTTGTCTACCTAGAAATATTACCAACTAGCAAATTGGCACTTTTGTTATACACTTAGACTTAGGGGTGTTCACAGTTCGGTTAACTGAACCATGACACTTTTTTGTAAACCGAACCGGTGGTACCAATTTTTCCAATTCTCAAACCGAAATTGAACCAGTACCATCGGTTAACCGGTGGACATTTCTTAAATTTTGAATGGGCTTTAATGCAAATCTGGACTTAATAGGAATACGATTTCTTTAAATCAAGCAACCTGATTTGTATCCGGCAGAACCACATTATTCATCCAAAAATGAATCTTTGTGCTAAAACTAATATTTCATTAATTCTTGTAATGTGCTTCTACAATTTAAAATTTGCATGCTAACCTTGTTATATGAATGATGAATCTTACTCAAATGTTATTTTCTTGACTAATAGTTAAGATGGTCGATCGGCATTTCTCTAAAATATGAGATTAGGATGCTACCCTTGTTATATGAATCTTTGTGCTAAAACTAAGAATTTTAATTTTTTGTAATGTGTTTCTACAATTTCGAATTCGGATCCCCACAAAACCATTCTCATGCCGTCATCACTAGAGATGTTAATGGTATTTGAAAGTTCAATTTTGAATTCAAGATTTGACATAATCAAATCAAATTCAAATAATTTGAATATTATAATCGGTCAAATTCGTATATCCTATTCATATCAGTTAGTTAAATCGGAGATTATTTAATTCATATATATAATATATAAAATATTTAAATGTTTTATACAATTTATATACATAATTAAATTATATAAATAATTTATATCTTTATATACTTTATATAAATAAAATATTTATTTAATTATCTAAAAGAATTAATTGGTCGAATTCAAATTAAATTGAATATTTGAATATTTAATCGAATTCAAATTCAAATATTCATTTTTAATATCTGTCGGATATTGAAGCGATCCGTTTACACCCTTAGTCATCACAGCCCCTTGATGTTGTGCATTAGGAATATCTCCCCATGAATAAAAACATAAAGTACAGAGATGTTCTCAATGCAATGAGCTGTGAGGATGGTGTGAAGACGGTTTTGTAAAGACTGAATCCAAATTCTAGAATTTCAGGCTCTTTGTGATATGGCCAGGCCTCTGTCCTCACCCTGATTCCCCTGAATAATTCCAAAAATAAAAAATAAATGTAATTCTCTTCAAATTTGGTTTTAACTTGAGTAGATCGACTGCTTAATAAGGTGTATATGCTGGGTGAACAGGTTGGGCTGACCTGATGGTGTCTAAGCCCGGCCCATTGTAGATCAGCCTCAGGCTTTACAAATTAGTATGAGCAGACTCTACCAAGGCATATCAGGGATGTCAACGGACTGGTTTTTGATTAGACCCCGTTTGAATCAAAATCAATTTGAATGGATTGGATGGATTAATAAGACATGTTGAACTGTACCAATTCAGATTTAATAGTTTAAACTCTAAAGTATTTATTAGATTGAATTGGACCTGATCCATTTGTAATAGATTTATATTGGATTTAGCCAGATTGAACCAATATCCAATCCATTGGCATAAGATAAGTGTATAGATGTCATTGGACCAAATTTGGGTTGGGCCTAATCTAAATTGAAATCAATATGAACTGTTTGGACTGTCCAGACTGAATTGAATCGGTCCAGAATGGTCCAAAGTATTAAACGGATTGGATAGGACTGGCCCATATGTAATGGACTCATATTGGATCAGATCGATTGGACCAATATCCAGTCCATTGACAACCCTATTGTGATATTGGGCCAAAGAGTAATTTAAAAGCAAAGTTTAAAAAATAAAAAATAAAAGGAAAAAAAATATGGTGATTCCTTACGGGAAAATATTTGGCTCCTACTTGGTTAGAGAACATGCATCCAACAAAAGGCATTTTATAAGTTAATTTCAAGAATTAGGGGTTTAGGGCTTTAGGATTTAAGGCTGTGTTTGGTTTGTATAGGTTTTCCTACCTTTTCCTTCAAACCAAACACAGCCTAAGTTTAAGGCTTTAGGATTTGAGGTTAGTTTTAGGATTTAGGGTTTAAATTTAAAAATACGTGATGGTGGGATGCTTTCATCCAACCATGGTAGGAACCAATTATTTGTAAAATAACAAATATTTGTAAAATAACATGTTAGGGGTTGATCTGAACCAGTACTGTGAATGAATCACTAGTATGACAATCCACGCCAATGATGGGTTGAAAATACTGTCTCAAACCAACCGAGTGGTGGCTCAATTGGTACATTAACCAGGTAGTCCCAGTGGATATGTGGAATCAATTTCCACTATTACCACCTACAGTAAGAGGTGGTAGTGTGGGGTTGGATGATTGTTGGCCTCATGTATTTTATAACTAGTGTGGGGCCTTATCATTGGTTCCACAGCCCACTGAACATTTATTGAGTTCAATTAACCTAAACTCATCTCTGATCCAAATCTAAGCTTATAGGCTTTTCAGACCAAGATACTCATTCCCACAAAAGCTATTCTAGGATTCCTTTAACCTTCTATTTCTTGCTTATTTCCTACTACCAAACTCACCCTGCCCCAATTTAATGAAATAGAATTACTGAAGCCACACTAACCCCTGTTCACAGTGAAGGATATATTTCATTAAATTTCATCAACATAAATCTCAAGTTTCATATAGAGAAAAACATATTTTCAAGTATTCATCTACAAGAGAGTGAGTGAAAGAAGGAAATCAAGTTATATTGATCATCATCATCATCATCAAAATCAAAGCTTTGTCCTAGTTATATAGGGTCGGCTACATTTAAGTCTTGTTGGCCATTCTATCCTGTTCAATACCATATTCATCATTAAATTATATTATCGACACTTAAATCATTCTTATTATTTCTACCCATATATTACATTCATGAAACCTAAAATAAAGGTTCACACGACATAACCAATCAGAGCTCACAAAAAGATTACAAGACTACATCTCAATGACCAACCCCAACATGGGCCTAATGCCATGTTAGGCTCATTTAATTAACTTGAACATGACCCTACACCCAATTAAAGGGCACCGAATCCTCTACTGGCCCAATGATATCATGTCAATTCATTTAACTTAAAGACGGTATTTGTTAAAATTCCTTCCGATATAATATTTTTTTGGAATTACCGCCCAAAATCTCTTCTGACATCATTGAATCAGTAGATGATGAATCTGATCAAGGTGAGTTTACCATTTAACTAAATCCATTGAAATTCTTAAGTTCCTAATTATCGCTACATCCCAACAAATGCAGAATGGTGTGATTAACAACAATCAAGATATTGATTATCTTAGTGTTTGGTGTGCAAGAAGGGAAGGGATAAAAAGAAATATTCTCGCGTGTTCTTTTTCCCATTTGATTTGTGATATGCTATGAGACGGGATAGAAAATATTTAGAAACTTTTGGGAAGTAGGGTTACACCATTTTTGTGTGAAAAAGTGGAATGAGGAAAAAACCCGTCTAATACAAACTATCTCCATAGAAAAATAAAATAAAAAAGAAAACTTTTTCCTTAGGCAGAGTTTGGGAGTTCTTATTTGAAAAATAAGTATTTATTCTAACAAGTGTTTATGAGCATTTAATGAAAAATCACTTATTTCGAACAGGGGCAGTAGAGGTATTTCGAAAGGACATGGTGGGCCAAGACAGGCCAGAAAGAAAATAAGCACTTATTGACATGGTGTTTGGAAGCATGGGTGCTTTTTAGGACTGATTTTCAAGAAAAAATGCCCATGCTTCTAAGACCCATATTTTACAAAAAAAAAAAAAACGCTTCTATCACGTAGGCAGTGAGCAACACTATGTTGTTTGGTAAGGTGATTTTCATCACTGTTTTTCATGTGTGCGCTGACAGATAAGCACCACATAGGATACACATCAATCAACCGTTGGGGGAAACGGTTCACCGGTGCATGAAATGCCAAATTTGACATTTTATGCATCAGTGGGTCCCAATTTTCAAGACATGCCCGATTTTTTAATGATTGGCTGAACCAAACAATGAGATACAAGGACATTTGTTGAAACGCCTATGTAAATCCGACGTAGCACCGTTTTTTCTGAAAAACAGCCACAGTTCCAAACATCCCCTGAATAAGCAAGTAAAAATAAATCCAAATTTTAGGCTTCTCGAATAAGCACTTATTCCAGCCTATTTCCCAAATGTAAATAATCACTTATTTATATTGTTCCAACCCAAAATAAATAAGCCATGATAGGATAAAATGTTCCTGGTTCCCACTTTTTTCCCTTGTGCAATTAAATAATACATGAAATCTTTGAACCCAGTTTTTCTTTCTCATCCCATCAAAATCTTCCTACAACCCAAACAAAACATTAAAAAAAATGTTTGAAAGATATGTTTCAATTATCCCATCAATTTTTTATACTATGAATGAAAAGTTAGTCTCATCCAAATCTATATATTCTTTTTTCTATTGTGTAACTGAAGAGGTAAATCCTTTAACAAGCATTAAAGATAAGAGAAGGTATGCCACATTGCCACCATTATGATAACGGCTGAATTTGCTGAACTGAAAGACTTCTTACTTTGTCTTTTAGTTATTAAAATAATTAAATAATAAATTTTCAAAGAAATAATGATCTATCCAACTTCAGCCATTAAAAAATCCACAAGCTCCTTAACATTTTATTCACCAAAAGATAAAAGAGATAAGCTTATCAATTCAACATTTCAGCTGTTATCAAACGGCAATTTGGCCTGGGTCAGGCCTGGGCTGTAAAAAAATTTAGATAAACTATTGCAAAGAAGAGTACCAGACCCTTAGGCCCATACCCATCCAAGCCCAATATTTTGTTCATTGCGTATTCCGTTTATGTCACGACACGTGGCACGTCAATGTTTAATGTTGCCTGTAGTTGGTCCCACCTTCTCGTATCAGAACATGGTGAAGTGGCTTGTTTTCATTGATAGATGTAGCCGAAGGCTACACCTAACTTCCAATCCGTAACGGATAAAGAGAACCTTCCACTATCCATCTTCAAATCTCTCTCTCCATCTCTCTCATGGCAACTGCTTCTTTAACTCCACTCTCCCCCGTCTTCTCGGCCTCAAACAGTTCAAAATCTCCATCAATTCTTTCATTTTCTTCAGAATTTCATTCCGTCTCGACGAGTTCAACTAAAATTTCTGGAGAATTTAATCAATGTCGAAAACAGATAGCTCGCAGAAGAGAATTCCTCAAAGGAATCGCCTTAGTTCCATTTATTTGGAGGGAGCCTCCCATTTCCGAAGCTCGTGAGGTCGAAGTTGGTTCCTTTCTCCCTCCATCTTCGTCTGATCCTTCCTTCGTTGTCTTTAAGGCAACGTCGAAGGATACTCCCGCTCTTCGTGCAGGTATGGGTCTTTTCTGTCTTGAAGACTAGCATCTGGAGCTGTTTTGACCTAGTTTTCATTGTGGATTCATGGGTTTTTCCTATATTTTAACTGGTTCCAAGAACTGTGGTTTATGTTTTTTTAATGAAGAATTAAGAGTCTAAGTTGAACAATGGTGGTGGATTATTCGCGTTGTTTATGTGAATTACGTTCCTGTGTTCCGACGATTATCAGAAGGATTAAAACTTTGAATGTGGAGTCTAATTTGAATTGAGTAAGATGATAGCTTGTGGGACAATTAGATGGTGCTAATACCAGAATCATGAGATTGCAGGTAGCTCCAACCTTCCTTGCTGAGACAACAGGAACAAAAAGAAATGAATGGTAAAGAAAAGAATGGCTGTGCCAATGGAGAAGTGAACTTGTATATTATAAAAAAAAAAAAAAAAGTGATGGTCAGGGAATATAATGTCAATAATGAATCTGATTCTCTGCATCCAAATTGAAAATTGAAGGGGGGGGGGGGTAGGAGTACAATGCAAAAGGCAATAAACATGGCATGCGCCAAGGTGTCTCGTGAAGTTATTATTTAAGGATCACATCTTTTCTCCCATTGAGCTTCACCCTGGTTGTGTTCAATGCTAGGGAGTCCAGGAAGAGTTGGAATAGCAACAGAGTACATTATAACAAAACAGGATAGAAGCACAGAGTTGGAAAAGAAAATAATGAGGATCATGAAGAATAGTGTGTCTGAGAAAACAAAAGAATAAAGAAATGGACATGAAAGAAGAAAATAATAGAAATTTCTGATCCTAAGAAAGGAAAATGGCAAATTCCTCTCACATGGAAATCAAATCCGATAGGACCAACAGGAACCACATTTGAGCTATCCTTCTGAAATCTCTCTTTCCTTGTAGGAATTGCAAGGGTCCTTGATTCATCATTCTTTTTGGATAACTCGTCAATTTACAAAGGATTTGGTTAAGATCCCTGTCCATTTTACTGAAAAATAATAAATATACAGTCAAATAGGAGCACGAATTTGATCCTTAAAGGAATTCACTGTTGTCAATGGCACAATGGCACTGACAGCAGACCATGCCTGAGATAAAGCACCTTCAATCGGGTGAGCTCTAGGTGCTTACTCACTTTTTCTTTCTTTCTTTTTATTTTTGTATTTTTTATCTGCACATATTATCTGTGAACAGGGCAGTGTTTATCATGGTTTTCACAAGACCTGTAAGGGGACACCTTACTGAATACAATGGTTTTAGAACTTAGAACTATTTAAAAAAATTGAAATAGGTGATACTTAAAGTTACCAATTATTGAAGGGATAATCTTATCTTCCATACTTTTTGTTGGGTGTGGTTCCAGCCCATATGGAGGGGCCCACCCCACCTTCATTTACTCCCTAAAGAAAAGGGAGCCGAATAGTGGGGAGGTGCCTTTCAAGCCCGTTCTTGATGATATTAAGTGCTGGAGTTAAGAATCCCAATCTAGTTCAGATTTGGTGATTCTTCTTCCTTTTCTCTACTTCTCAGTTCAGATTTACAGCAACTTGGTGAGATCTAAACTTAATTGTTTGTGTTGTATCCACCTTGCATTTGGTGATGTTAATGTTGTTCTTGTGAGCCAAGGATTATTTCCTTGATGTTTGTAAGCCTCTAGTTGCAACTAGAGAAGACTATTGTACCCATTAATTTCTGAATTAGTGGAAGACTTTTACGGACCGTAGGTCCCGTGGTTTTTCCCCAAGTTTGGGGTTTTCCACGTAAAAAATTCCGGTGTGCTATTGTGTGGTGATTGTTATCTGTTTTTCTGTCACTTGACTGAATTGTTTACTTGTTATTATTGTTGTTGGCAAACCCATTTTGACACACAAATTTGGGGGAAAGTTTCTTGCTGTCCTGGGATTGGTTTTACATTCATTTCTGCTACTATAGTGTAACTTACCCAACACTTTTAGAACTTGGTATGCCCTCTGCACAAGGAGAATAAGTTTTGAAACTGACAAAAGGTCAATAACAATTGAAGGAATGACTATGTAGAGAAGTCCTGTTTTTAGTGCCATTTAGAATTTGTACAAACTCATTGCAATTAACATGATAGGACCTCAACAAATCCCTTGAGGTTGAACTGGATTTCCTTTGCATTCATTGGTCCTTACTCTTTAGCATGTAGTGGAGCAGCGAACTTTCAAACTGATGAAGTGTGGTCATTACCTTTCACCTTGATACTTCTTAGAAAGTAGGAAAGAAAATATGATAAGAATATATTCTGTGTATTCTCTCCTAAATATGCATGTGCAGTATATAGTGAAGTTTATTATATGGTTAAATTTAACATTCATACTATATCTAACTCTCCAACTTTTATCTAAGCAGTCATGTTTGAATGACCATATACTCCATATATTGCAGGAAATGTGCAGCCTTATGAGTTCATCCTCCCACCCACTTGGAAACAGACACGTGTTGCCAACATACTATCTGGAAATTACTGTCAACCCAAATGTGCAGAACCTTGGGTGGAGGTGAAATTTGAAGATGAAAAGCAGGGAAAAGTTCAGGTTGTCGCCTCTCCATTGATACGCTTGACCAATAAACCAAACGCTACAATTGAAGATATTGGGAGCCCTGAGAAGGTGATTGCTTCACTGGGCCCCTTTGTCACTGGGAACACATATGATCCTGATGAGCTCATTGAAACTTCAGTTGAAAAGCGTGGCGATCAGACGGTAGTGTGCCTCTTTCTCATATTCATCCTTCCATATTATTCTCCTTTTCTTTCCTTTCTTACCTTAGAAAACACCATTTTTAGGTTTTTCTGAATATTTATTTCTTTACTAAGGGCAAGAAAATTTGAGAAGTAGTTAATATTGCATATGTAGATTCCATATGGTTCTCCAGAGCTATAAATCTAAAATGCTGTTACCCAATGTTGGTTCCCTTATGTGGGGTCATGGAAGAGGTGGACTAAATACAGACCTAACCTTTTGGCAATTTTTGCACAAAGTAGCTGCTCACAGACTTGAACCTACATTCTCATACTTATCAACTGAAATTGTTACGGTTCTCCTGAGTCATAACAATCTCCTAATTTGGCTTCCCAAATGATCTTAAGTTCTTAACCACCAAGCTTACCAGTTACCACCATAGTATAAAACTATAAAAGGTAAATTTCTGTGTAGCCGTGTAAGATATTTGATGATTGAAAGCCTAGATGATCTCCTACTTGGGACAGTGAAGTGCGTAATGATCCTTTGTTAGGATGAATTGCATACTGCATGGATGGGTTTGAGATATGTTGAACTTCTGACATAAGTATCCATCAGAATAGGAAAATAAATGTTGTGTTTGGTTTAAAGGAAAAGGTAGGGAAAGGAAGAGAAAGGTAGGGTCCTTCAAACCAAACATAACAGAAAATGTTTCTCTCTTTGTGGACATCATAAAAATCATATGAATTTTAAGTTGTTCTTCAAGAGATAAATAATTAAATTTTCTTTTTATTTTATAAGATCCTTAAGTAAAAGATCAGAAAATGCAGAAAAAAAGTCAATTGCACACAATTCATACTAGAATTATCCTTTAATGGTTATTGTTATTTAATTACAACTCAGATATATCCTAATTTGAAATAATAACGATACCATTAGCAACCTAACTTTTATATGATTAATGAACCATCAAAAAATGCCAAAGGTTAGGACAATATCCCATCCACCCCTCCCAAGACCCCAGATAGCTGGGACCAACATTGGATAATGGCCTTTTTAATGAACCATCAAAGTTTATATTATATTAACTTGTATTTCAGTAAAAATAATACTTTTTTTTTCCTTTTTAAAGATGAGGACTACCATCTGAAAATTTTCTTGATAACATATGGTGTGTCAGCATATATTTTCTCGATAAAGAACCTTCCATGGTGGCTAGAAATTAGTGGGCCTTAACTTCAAACTTCGTTTTAGATCAATCATATAAAGCACTCTTCTAAAAGTAGTCTTTGTCATCAACAACATTCACCACTGACCATGTAGTCTGTATGCTCAGTTGGCATCCGTTCCATTGAGAAAGTGTGGCTGTGTGGGTTCAAAACTGCAGAAAAATCAGGGTCTCCATGTTTTGTATGCCATTAGGCTCCACATGCATCCCTGCTACACTAATCCCACTAACCCGACAACTACAGATCTAGCATATAGCACCTCTCACCTATGAGCAAATTTGCATTGTCTACCCAAAAAAAAAAAAAACGGTCACTGACAACATTCCATTTCTAATAAGCAAAAGCTGTGTAGTTTGAATTGTCATTGTTGTATCACTGAACTGATTTATTTCAATCAATCTGTAGGGGAGCTTATAACAAATAATTGCCTCTCTTTTTACAGAACCCTTTTTTCTCATGGTAGTGACTAGTGACATAGTCTTCTCTGTTGTATGCAGTATTACACTTACGTGCTGGAGACTCCATATGCATTAACAGGTTCACACAACCTTGCTAAGGCCACTGCCAAAGGAAACACAGTCATCTTATTTGTAGCAAGTGCAAATGATAAACAGTGGCAGACATCTCAGCAAACACTCAAGGCCATACTTGATTCCTTCCAAGTGTAATTTTGTAAGAGGAAAGAAAAAGAAAAATTAAATGTTCCATTATTTATTGATGAATATTCAACTTACATGTATATGGCAGCACGAAACCAACTGGATGATTCTCAACCAATCACCAAATTTTTGGAAGGTTTGCTGACAAATGTAAGGTAATATACAGCTTTGAGTTAAGACATATGAGGGATATTCAGAAACTATGTTGCTCTGATTGATTCAAGTATATTGAAGTCTCCGGATAAAGGTCTACAGGTTGTATGGTTTTCACCTACTAGCCTGGGTAGCCCATTGTACATGTTCTTATCAGTCATTAATCCAAATTATTAGATTAATTCACACCAAATTAGCTGAGCCAAAATTCTTAGTTCCTTTTTGGACTCGTGTTCTTTCTATTTGTTGGCTCTTAATTGCCCAAATTAATCTAATCCAAATTATTAGATTAATACAATCCCAACTGTTTCTAAAATCAGAGAATATCATCAAAATATCCTTGGTTTAAATGTTGATTTGATACCAACTGAGTGGTGGCTCGGTTGGCATGTTAGCTGGGTAGTCCAAGAAGAGATGTGGATTCGAATATCGCTATTATCACCTATGTTGAAAAGTTAGTATGTTGTGTTAAGTATAGAAAAAAGTGCTGATTTGTTTTTTGTTTTTTTTTTTAATGCTTTGATACACAAAATAAAGAAAATAATTATAATAAAGGGCTTTTTATAAAAAAAAAAAAAGTTAATGAAGTTTGATGGATTGACAAAATCAGATATGTTTAAAAATAAATTGTAAAAACAGTAAATGGGACAAAACATCAACTTTTTTGGAGCAAATTGTCATACTTAAATTCCACCAAATTCCCGAATCTCGTCTCCCTTCTTTTAACAATACCTACAGTTGGGGGAACACATTATAATCAGTTCCGGTCGTGAATGATTTCTAAGATCTCTCTCTCTCCACCAGTGAACACGGTGACCATCAAACTAGGTATGGTCCTCCCCATGGTTTTCAAAACTGGATCAGATCGGACGGTCGGACTGGAAAAATTGGGAACCGATCAGGTGATTGGTTTTATTTCTCCAAAATCGGATTTTTCCCAAAAAAAAAAACGTTGGTTTTGATCAGCAAACAATTGATTCGGACGATTAACCATTTGAACGATTTTGACCATTTTTTGTCAGAATGAATCAACCGTTTGATTCAAATGGTCAAACCATTCGACCTGAAAACCAGACCCCTGACCGATTCGTTCTCCAGATCGATTTTAAAAACCTTGGTCCTCCCATAAGTATATGTGTGGGTCTTCAATATACGGCAGCTTGAGTGCTGTGAGGATATAGAAGTCAATAGTGTATCATGCCCGGTTTATTGGGACCAAGCTCACATTTTGTCTCATTCGACTACCACTACAATGGGGTCCACGGAAATTTTTTTGGGGGAGTATAGTTACCCAACCAATACTTTTCTGAGGGTGGATAAGTTACTTATCCACCAGTTCACGATCTAGTAGAATCCAATGTCAAAACAAGGTTAAAAATAAAATGGAACATTGATTAGATGGAATGGTTAAATTTATAGAATGATTCAACACAGCCACACAAAACAAGCTTAAAAAAATTTATGCTCCCCCACAAACAAATGTGATTTTATCCACCTCTTTTTCCTTTCCCCTTTGGAAGGAGATTACTCATGGTTTTTAAAATCAGACCGGACCGGAAAACTGGGAACTGTTGATTTGGTCAGAAAACCGCTGACTCGGGTGGTTGGACTGTTCAACCATTCAACAGTTTGGTCAATTTTTTTTTTTCTTAATTTTTTTATTTTATTTGTCAGAACTGGCCTTTTGTTCGATTTGAATGATCGGATCGTTCGACCGGGAACCGGACCCCTAACTGGTTCGTTGTCCGCATTAGTTTTAAAAACCTTGAGATTACTTTCTATTTTTGGATTTTTTTGGGTGTGTGTCAGCACTATATATATTTACATGGCAGAATTTTTCTAAAATGGAATGATGGCTAGATGCAAAGGTTTAATTTATTGAATTTTATTTGAACCACAGTGAACCATAAAAATAGTATAAATCCTAAAATTTATGAATAAAATCGTATCATAAATCATAAGATTTTGATCCGAGAGAAAAACGTAGGCTTGATGCTTGAGGTGAGGTAGGACTGATTGAGCGTGATCACCGAACACATGGCAAGTAATTTGGGCCAGAGTTGTAAAAAAAAAATAACAATAGAAAAGCTTAGGTCCCTTTTGATTCCAAGGAACTTCCAGAATCGGAATGGGAATGGGCTATTCCGATTCCAATTGTTTGGTTCGGTGGAATCAGAATCTCATTTCCATTTCTGATTGAATGGTATTCCCCCATTTGAGGGAATGGTCATTCTTTGCCCTTCCTTTAGGAATGAAATTTCATTTCTGTTAATTCCAATTATTCTTTGCCCTTCCTTTAGGAATGGAATTTCATTTCTGTTAATTCCAATTTTCATTCCCATTCCTGTCTGAACCAAACAGACTAAGACTATGGGAATAGACCATTCCGATTCCAATTCTAAAGGATTTCGATCCCGACTGCAAACCAAATGGGTTCTTAGACTGAATGGTTCAAATTGAGTTCTGATCCTTAAGCTTAGGCCTGAATTCGGAGCTCTCTTACATGACACTTGTTTGGATTTCTCCTGAATTAGATTTGAGGTCTTAATTCCTGAGGACATGGCTATCATTTGGGATCTGGTAGAACATTTCCCATCCATAAGACCATAACTAACAAAACTGTCATGTTGAGGCCACCCCAACCTTTTCTATGTTGCCAGATTCACACACGACATCTTATTTATAGTCCCAATCATGTATCTATTAACTGCCTTTTGTGTTCCGCAGCAGGCCAACAACCTCTGTGCACTTCTTGGGAGAGATACTGAGGAAAAAACGCCTCTCTAGAGAACCCACTTTTGCTCTCTCCCAGAAATTATTACCTCTATCTGAATCTGCTCTCAGAAGCCATTTTTGGACATCTGAAGCCTGCTTTGTTGAGTTCTTCTGTTTCTGTTCTTCATCTCCAGATTGCCCACAATGGAAATTTCTACTTATTTTGCTTCCTTGGCGATCTATGCCACTGAGGTATCCTTTCCTTTCCATTCCTCCTTTGTAACTGTGTTAAATTTGTTTTCTGTTAATGCTAACTGATTGTGTTTCTCATTTGCAGAACAAGCATCGTGTATCAGTGACTGCAAAGAACAGTAAGGAAAACCAGAAGAACATGTCCCCGATTGTGCAGGATTGTAACTCAAGGACAAGCCTGCAAAGGTCTGCAATGGAATTCGAGGGGCTACATTGTGAGTTTGATATTAGTGTTAGGTCGTATGGAAGTTCTTCCTTATGATTGCTTCTGTAAATTGTTGTCAATTACTAGCTACTGGAAACAGAATTTCATTTCTGATTTTTTGTTTTTTCTTTCTTTTTGTTTTCGTTAATTTAAGTGCCAAAGCTTCAACTGGTTTTCTGGTTGAAAATCTAGTGGCAGTCTGTAATGAGATGGTTCCAATTGAAATATAATACACAGAGGAGCTTGTGTTTAAAATAAATAGTTTGTTTTTGAAGCCTCTATCCTCAATGCAAAGGCAGAGATTACTATTGGTATTAATGGATTAAAATGGGAAGGGGTCTAATGGTTAAACCTTTAGACACCCCTCTGAAATCATCTAAGGCTGCGTTTTTAACATTGACTTGTTTAAATTTTAAAACCCGTTCAACCTGGATATTTAAACTGATGAATCATTCAAACCATTTTCTGATTGACGATTCAAACCATAATAAAAATATTGTTTAGTTATTTATTCTAAAAAAAAATGAAACTTAGTCAAAGACGGTGTTTGTATGAAAGGGTGAGAATTAAAGAGGTAGGGGGAGTAGGGAAAATGAAAATGGTCTTTATTATAATTAATCCATTCAACCTGGGTATAGGGGTCTGGAATGTTCGGTTGGGTGGAATCGGAATCTCATTCCCATTCTTGGTGGAATGGTATTCCCTATATCAGAGAATAGCCATTCCCTCCCCCTCCCCCTCCCCCTCCCCCTCTCTTGGAATAAAAATCCATTCCAGCCAAATCTGATTCTGATTCCGATTCCAGATTGAACCAAACAAGTGAATGGAATAGATTATTTCGATTCTAATTCTAAAGGATTCTGATTCTAATTCTGATTCCAATTCCAATTATAATTCACAACCGGAACCGGAATGGTCTATTCCCCTAATCTGTTTGATTCAGACAGGAATGAGAATGAAAATTGGAGCCAGCAAGAATGGGATTTCACTCCTAAGGGAGGGGCAGGGAATGGCCTCAAATGGGGGAACCTCAAATTGGGGAATGTCATTCCAGCAGAAATAGGAATGGGATTCTAATTCCGCCCAACCAAACAGTTGGAATCAAAATAGCTCATTCCGATTTCGATTCCAAACCCCTATTCCTGCAAACCAAACGGGGCTTAAATATTGCATATTGCATAAGGGTACTGAGTACTCATTTGAGAGGGCTGAAGTGCAATCACTGCCCACACAGATAGCCTGTAAGCTATGTTTGGTAAAAGAATGGCAGAGTATAAATCAACTGTTAGTCATTTGAAGGCCGTCAACTTCAACTCTTTGAATAGTTTATCCACAATGCTTCAAAACAGTTGAATTAATTTGACATTTTAACAGACTCTTCAGCTCTGACCTCCCAAACAGGCCCTAAAAGAAGAGATGGGAAGGGGGAAGTGATGCACTCACAAAATAGTAAACATCCGTTAATTTGAGCTGACGTTGTAAAAGTACATCGATAATCGATAATCATAAAGTGACCGTTGTTTTGGTGAAGAGTGTAAAATTTTACTTGGATAATGGATGTAAAACCTTACATATGATAGGTTTTACATGATGTAAAATTCCATTCTATCCAAACATACATAAAACTGAAACGGAATGGAGTTTTACGTTAATCATAATTACACTCTCCTTCTAAACGCAAATAAGATCGAACTGATATAAATTTTTACACTATTTTTAATTTATACCAATTCCAAACACAGCCTAAAAAACGAGTTTTCAATAGGTTTATCTGAATAAGAGAGATTTTGTCAGAAATAACCTAAACACTTTGGTAATATTAGGCTGTGTCTGGTTTAATCAAAAAAATAAGAAAAACAAAGAGTTGGAGAAAATTCCAAAGGAATTCTATGACACAGCTTTTAAGGATTTGAAAATCAGACATACTGCAACGAGGATGCCCGATATAACAGCAACTAGAGATGTTCCCTTAAGCTGCTACCTGTAAGGCTGTAATCAAAGAAAATTGGGACCCACCACCAGGTAGGTCCTACACTAAACAATATATACGGGGAAAATAAGCACAATCAAATAATTCCAAATATTTTATTAAAATGTTATACTGAGCTATTAAACGGTGGATGAAATGGATATAAAAGCGTTGGATAATTTATTGAATATTTGGTCAAAGTCGTATATCTTGCACATTCAGTTGTACCTAGAGACCACTATAGTGGTAGGAGTTTCTGTTGTAGAATAAAACCCCATTAGGAACCTTATCTAACAGTTTAACCTTTTACCTTTTAAGCTTGTTTTTAGATTGGATAGTTTATAAAAAAATAGTAATATTTTAAAATCAATCTAAAAATGAAATTGTTTTTTTTTTCAAGTGGCAGTTAAATCATTTGGGTCAAGAAAACGTATGATGCATCATAAATTAAAGGCAAAATTTCCAATTAGTACTTTGTACTTTGTGCGTAGTATTTTTTTGTTCCTCAAACTTTAAAATAAAATACGATCATTCAGTACCTATTTAACCTGCTGTTTTTTTTTGATAAATAAATAAATGAACTTTTTATTGATTTGGAAAAGTTAGCACATACATACAAGCAGCCCTTGGAGAGGCATGAGCTGTGATTTCTCCACTTAAGAAGAAAGCAAAGTAATAAGTTACAGTTGTGCCAAATACAAAACTTCCCTAGCTGCCCCTTGCTTGGCTAGACAGTCTGCCATAACATTTGTTGATCTCCCCACCCATTGTATTCTTAGGTCCATGTTTCTTGTTAGCACCTTAAACTTTTTAATTTTATTCCTGAAGCACCAACTTACTGACTGTAGGTCTTGCAACCAGCTTATTACAACCTTTGAGTCACCTTCAACTATTAGCTGGTTCAACCCTAATTGAGCTGCAAACTGTACACATTGTAAGGCAACAAATATTTCTGCTCTAGTAGAGCCTCCCACTCCTAACGGATCTGAGAAGATAAATATCACATTCCTGACTCCATTCCTCAACACCCCATCTACTCCAAAAGGACTTGGGTTTCCTACACTACTTCCATCAAAATTCAACTTCAAGAAGCTTACAGGAGGTAATGACCAGCTTGTTCTCACTTTAATCTTGGAAGAGGAACAGCTTGTCACTGCTGCCCAATTCTTCCAGATGTCATTAAAGGAGAATTGGTGAAACAAGTCCAAAGATTTCAGCCAATGAATCACCTAACCAAGATGCAGTCCTTTATCTCTTGAGGGTTCCTTTCCTTTTCCAAAAAAGTTATAGCATTCCTTTCTTCCCAGATTGTCCATATCAATGCAGCTCTTGCACACCTCCACGTGATTTTACCCATTTTCTATTGCCAAACAAAAGTAGAGGGATCAAAAAGCATTCTTAAATCTGCTAGCAAGTTCCATCTGCTTCCAAACAAAGAGAGAAGCCAATCCCATAACTCTGCAGTAAAGGAACAAAAAATTAACAAATGATAATAGTCATCACTCTGAGATCTGCATAGAATGCACCAGTTGGGGGAAATACAGAGAAAATGTCTTCTCTTTTATAAATTATCCAATGTATTTATTTTTCCATAGTACATTTCCCAATAGAATGCCAAGATCTTAGGGGGAACAGGTCTGCACCAGACTTCCTTAATAGGGAAAACATGTTAAGGGTTAGAACAGCAAAGGGATTTGAAAAAAGAAGCACAAGAGAAAGATCCTTCCGATCTAGGTGTCCAAATTCTTTTGTCAAGTTCAATGGGGTTCAAACAAACTTGCTCAAGAAGGCAAAGTAAACTAACTAAGCACTCTATCTCCTCATCCCTTAAGCCTCTACGGAATCCAAAATCCCAAGTAGGAGCCCAAGGGGTTTTCAATGATGAGCAAAATTTGGAAACAACCTCTTTTTTGTATCGAGAAACTAAGAACAAGGAAGGGAAAAGGGTTTCCAGGGGAACATCTCCAACCCAAATGTCCTCCCAAAAGAGGATAGAGTTACTATCACACACATCATACCTGATATGACTGAGGAACTGAGGAAGAATATTTTGCACTCCCAAAAGAGGACAGAGTTAACTCGCTACCAAGTGACATTTGAAAAGGACACAAATATCCTTAAAGTGTCATTTAATTTTCTTTATCAACCATTTAAGCATTAACAAAAATTTAAAAACCCAAATCCTTGCTTCTCCCATTCAAGAAAGTTGGGGTTACGTTTTGAGCGGGCATTTTGGTGACCCCAACTTTTTTGAATAGAACATGCAAGGATCTGGGACTATTAATTTTTTTAGTCAATGTTTGCATGGTTGATAAAGAAAATTAGGTGACACTCAAAGGGCATTTGTGTCTTTTTAAAATGTCACTTTACGATTGATTAACAACTAGTTAACACCATGTACTAGATTGTCATGTTTTGAAAGTTTGGGTACTGAATTGTCACATTTTAAAGTTTGGGGATCAAAGTGGCATTAGACCCAAAGTACAGGGTACTAATCAGAAATTTTCCCTAAATTAATGGGAAAATTCTTGATTAGTACCCTGTAAGGCTATAACTTTGGACCTAGTGCCACTTCGGTCCCCAAACTTTAAAATGCGATAATTCAATACTCGAACTTTCAAAATGTGACAATCCAGTACCTACCGTTAATTAGTTGTTAACTAGCCGTTAAGTGGCATTTGAAAAAGATACAAATGCCCTTCAAGTGTCACTTAATTTTCTTTATCAACCATCTAAACGTTAACAAAAAATTAACAATCCCAAATCCTTGCCTCTTCCATTCAAGAAAGTTGGGGTCACGTTTGTGGGCATTTGTTGACCCCAACTTTCTTGAATAGAATAGGCAAGGATTTGGGACTGTCAATGTTTGGATGGTTGATAAAAAAAAATTAGATGACACTCATTTTTGTCTTTTTCAAATGCCACTTAACGGCTGGTCAATAGCTAGTTAATGGCATGTACCGGATAGTCTAGATTATTATGTTTTGAAAGTTCGGATATTGAATTATAGTATTTTAAAGTTTTGGGACCAAAGTGGCACTAGACCCAAAGTATAGGATACTAATCAAGAATTTTCCTTAAATTAAATAATAAAATGTAAAAAAGAATAAAATATAAAAAAGCACATAAAATTGTCAAAAAGGCATTTCTCTAATATTATATATTCATCTTATTAAATAAAAATAAATACATAATAAATGAGAACTATTGGACCAATGATGAAAGTAGATTAAAAATACAAGAAAAACAGAAAATTATATATATATGACGTATAACCAACTAATTGGGTCAAATGGTTTAGTAGACAGATACCAGATTATTAAGGGGTGTTTGAAAATTATTTTGTTTTGTTTTTGAAAACATAAACAAATGCTACATCAGCAAAATTATATTGTTTTTGAATTAACCATGTTGTGGAACACCCCCTGATTGACTCAACAGTTCCTTTGCAAATGAATGGTTTACGGGTGAAATGAAGTTATATATGAAGCCAAATATATGGCCGAGTGATGTGGATCAACCAGTGACCAGCCAATTCAACCGTGAGTTGAAAACATTGTTATAAAGGACAACCAAATTAAGGGGCGTTTGGCAAGAGGCTTAGTGCAAATCAACAATTTTGAGCATTTGAAAAGAAAAATCACTTTGAGAATCACCCTCTTGTTTTAGAAAACTATAATACATCTTGGAACTTGCAGTATCTTCCTAAGCACAAAAATGGAAAATTACCATTTTCTTACGAATACAAGGTTTGGTTTTTTTTTTTTCTAGTGTTTGAAGTTTGAACAAATCAGCTAATGTGATAAAAATAAAAAAGCAAGAACAGAAAACTGTTTCCTCCTACCAAGCACACCCTAACATCCATAGTAATTCGATCGGATAAGCCAAGACCTGCTGCCGACCAACATTTTGACCATATATTTCATAGTTTTTGCCACCTGTTCCTGACTTGTGGATGTTGAAGACACGTGGCACTAAACTGTGTTATTTAGGTTCTGATCTCAACCACTGTGCCAGGAAGAGGTTACGTCTAATTTTGTGAACAAGCTGATGAAATCAGTCCATAGTTGCTATGCCTATGAGGCTATGAGACCCAAGTGGAATGAGAAGCCGAATGATTTTACGAATTAAAATCGCTTGGCGATTCATCTTTCATCTAATCAGAGTATTCTCTCCGTCTGAGTTCTTATCCAAAAGGTATTAGACAGTTTTGTATGTCTTTAGCTTCAATCAGAGTATTCATATTCCCTTGGTATGTTTCTGTGCAATACCCTTAAACTGGACACTTATTGAGACTCGTGTTAGTTTAGAATGTTCACAGCCAGTGGGTCGGTCTAGGGAGACCTATTCTGACAAGGCTGACACTATGGTGCCACCAAGTCGGTTGGGGTGGCTTGTCTCAGCTGCCAGGGTGAGACCCTAGGCACATACAGTGTAGGATTAATTGAATCTTTGAACTGGACCAAATTTTCAGTATTGCCCTAGACCTTGGAGATTGATGGGCAAAACTGGAAAGTTACACCCGACCCCTAGACTCGATTATGATACTGCACTAGGTGTCGGATTAGGTTGTCTTTAATATACCATTCAGTGAGATCCTTAACGGGGGTCAAAACCTGGGTATGTTGGGACAGTCTGAGAATTCATCTGAGTGGGTGATCATAGTGACAGGATCAACCCCTTTGTCAGACAAAGGTAATGATCAGGGATGCACTCTCACTGATGGAAACCAAGACTGTCGGCAGCCGATTTCAACCGTTGAGATTTGTTTTGCAAAGTATATTTTATATGAGATATAAAAGTATATATATATTATAGTTTCTAAAATATTTGCAAGAAGGTTTTAATTTCCGGGATCCATATAAGTAGAGAGTGCAACACTGTTCCTTGCAGCCGAGGGAGAGGTCATCTCTTGTCGGGCAGTGTATGATCATTATGGGCTGAGAGGTTAAGTGTAAGACCATTGAGGATAATGCCTGATGGGCTAATCTTGCATCTGCCCACAGTCCCTGGGTGTTACAAGGTGGCTTGGCCCAGGGACCACTTAGGATAAGTGTTGGGCCCATAGAGCCCATAAGATGGGTTTCAGGGGGTGCATTGTCCATAACATTGTATTCGGCCAGGCCTTGTAACAAAGGCTGGGCTGAACCCATGTGGCTGATGTGTAAATCAATGCTTGGGTCCCACGCCATACAAGGAAGCCCAACTGGGTAGCAGTTAGGAAGGTTAAGTGAGCACATAAGCTTAATGGGCCTAAAGCCCATTTCGAATTGGGCTATTTTATTAGTTAATAATGGGGCGAATTCTGAGATGGATTAGCAGATAGGATAGGGTCTTGACCCTATCCACTCATAGAGTCCAGATCTGAATGTGATTCAGATCTAGAAACCTCCTAATGAGATTAGGAGAAAGCTAATCTAATCTGCAGATAAGATAAGGGTTTATCCCTATCACCTAAAGAGAGGTCTTAGCAGCTCCTAATTGGATTAGGAGCTGATCTTTTAGGTTAACAAAAGAAGGAGGGGGCGGCAGCCTTTAGTAGACACACAATCATATCTTCTTCAGTGCTGAAATCACAGAGAATAAAGAATTAAGCAACCCTGCAGAATTCTTTCTTGCCGCCTCCCTGTTCTTGTCGCCCTGTTTGCCAGTTCGATCTCTAGTTGTGAGAGAAGTCAAGATTCGATCTTGACATCAGTTCTTTGAGAAAGAATTGATAGGAAGTTGTGCTCACGTGCCATCCTGCTGATTCTTGCGAAGGACAGAGTTCTTGGAAAAGAACACTGTTGATTCTGCTCCATCCTGCACTGCGCCATCTTCAGTGGGAGCAGTCTTTGGATCCTTCTTTGGACGTGAACACCTTCGTTGGGAGATACTATTTCTCTGTATCAGGTATAATCCTCTTCTACTCCTTTTTGTTCAGATATGGTTCAGTTTATGGTTCAAGAATGATCTTTGAAAATATGGTTTTCTAAAATAGGGAATGCAATTCCCAGTTGAAGGGAGAGAAAAATTTTTGAAATTCGCCCCCTTATTCCACAATCTTTGGGTGTCCATACGATGGATCTCTCATCCCTTCAAAAGGAACAGAGACCTCTGTCTTTTCCCTTTCATGTGCTCCACTCAAAGCATGCTTACGTCCCACCTGTGACTGCATTTACTGTCTCTGCTTGCGAATCAAGCTTGCATGCTTGGTCTAAGCAAACAAGGCCCATCTGCTACTGATGGCCATGGCCTATCTCTATAAAGCTTGCTCCAGTTAACCCATTTTATCAGCATCATCAGTTTGTTGAACTCAACTAATGTTAAGAGTTTCTGCTCAAGATAGCTCACAAATGGCTACTTCTACTGATTTTGCTGCCATGGAAATCTATTCTGAAGAGGTACTAGCTTCTGAATTCTGGGTTGATTCATTTTCCGTTCGTTGGTTAGTTTGAGTTTACTGGTTTCATATTAATTTGCAGGGAAGGCGTGATGTCTCAGTCTCTGCAACTGATTATCAGACCAACAAGAATGCTAGCAAAACAAGCAAGCTGAAGAACACAACAGTGATGGGGAGGAAGGAAAAAGAGAAAAATGCGACCCCATCGACGAAAGAGAGCAAGTCAAAGCCAAGCCAGATTCAATTTGCGCTGGAGTTCGATGGGTTGCATTGCTTTGAAACACTGACGTCTCACTAAGGAAAGTCCATTATCTTCTGTTTCTTGGATGAATTAGGATGTTCTTTGGCTTTTATTCGTTGGTGTTTCTGTAAGTAATTCTGAAATATAATACGAATAGCAATGGAGTTTCAGTTGTGCTTCTAATTCTGAAATATAGGCGTAGAATGTTTCACTTTTAGCTGTGCATCCAAATATCTCAGTGAGAGTGAGGGTACAAAATGGGATCTGCGTCTTTCATTTTACAATGGAGAATGGGAATTCAATTCACCAAGTTATTTGTCTTACTTCCATCTCTAAGCAATGTTGTCAGACTTGGTCAGTTAGACCACAACCATTTCGGCGACCGAGTCATGGTTCCAAGGGCTCAACCATCCAGTTAAAGCATTCGGTTCATTAAAATAAATTTGCGAAAAAAATAAAAATAATTTTATAATATCTTTTAGGGTTATTATGGTTTCGGATGAGCCGAAAGACAGCATTTTGCAACTGGACCGGATCTAGTAGACACAACAAAGATTAAGAGATCACACCTCCTCCCCACAAGGGGCCGCCCCACAGCGCATCCCTCCCGTGTATTGAGAACATCTCTGATAATATATCAAAATCGATGATGTTATCATCGGAAGATGTTCTCAATGCACGGCAGAGATGTGCTGTGGGGCATTGGCGGGGTGGCCCCTTGTGGGGAGGGGATGTGAATTCAAAGATTAATACCCATTTTTGACAGTTGTCAAAATATTTATCAAATACTCATTTAACGTGTTTATTTTGTTGTGTCTACTAGATCCAGTTCTGCATGCAATACGGACCGGTCACCTAACCACCACGTTGTAGCACGTATGCACCCCAGTTAATATTTGAAATTAACGGAAGAGAAACTCCCCTCTCCGTTACTTTTATTTCTATATAAATTAATTAAAAATACAAATAACCCCACTTCTAATTTTTTGTACAAGGTTTTCCATGGTTGGACTTCTCTAACACAACGGTTAGATTGTTCTCTCTATGATGGCTTGCTCTCTGTTTCAGAATTTATTTTCTAATGAGTTTTAAGTCTCTCTGCTCTTTGAATGAGATTTTATTTTCTAATCATTTTTAGGTCTCTCTGTAATGGCTTGCTCTCTTTCAATCAGATTTTAGTTAGATTTGTCGTTTCTAAGCCTAAGTTTTAGTAAAAACTAAATTTCTACAAGAACTGATGATGCACAATTCGACCGGTCTTAACTGTCAATGATCTTGCCTCTGAATTGAGTAGCGGGGGACCTGAAACAGAGGAGATGAAGAAGCTCCGGGGAGAACCCGGTGTAAAGGCTCCGAATCTCAAGTTAGAATCCTTCGAAGGCAAGATAAGCCAAATAGCGCAAAGTTAGCATACCTCGTTCTAGAGGGGTAGGGAGCCTTTTATAACCACCTCGCGCACTCACTCTCAGGCTTCTGTCAGATCGGGCATGATTATCTCTTAGCTCCTGCCAGTTCGGATGTCAGCCCCTCTGGCCGGGCAGAACCGCCACTGCTCCTTTTGTCGGAGCCGTCCCTGCGGCTGGTGACGACGGTGGCAGGTGGCGGTGGCAGGAGACCGTTTGAAGTGCGGCTGTCAGGCGTCAGATCCCAAATCAGTCAGGCACGCCGCCCTTGGATACGGACTTCCTCGGTGTCAGGTACGTTTGGTCAGTCTGGCGAAGTACTAGGGTGGTGAGCGAGATGGTCTTGAGTTCGGTTTGGGGAGTGTTCCGAGTTGCCGTGGACCAGCTCGGGTCACGGCTTTGTGAGGCTTAGGGCCTGAGAGAGTTCGGGCTCCTTACAGGAAGCTCGGGTTCTTAGTAGGGAGCTCGTGTTTTGGGCGCTCTGCTGCCCCGAGCTGCTTGCTTTTGCTACGTGTCGGGTGATTGCGAGGTCGGGCCAAATTTCCCTTCATCAAGAACCTTGTACTATAATCACCATAAATAGCTTAGCTTGAGAAAGATTTATGACCAAAAAATGAGAGGGCTTGGCAATGACAAACTAGGTTGCAATCGATCGTTTTTTCAAATATCGGATGTCGGTCGTCAATTGTCAGAAATCGATCGCCGGTCTCCAGTGTCGGCTTCAACTTTTCGTATTTTCAAATAGATTCAGAAAGATTTGTGACAAAAAATATATATATGAGAGGGTTTGGCATTGAGTCTGTTGACAAACTGAATTGGATTCAGACTTCCATACTACTTTTCGTCTGATGTTAGGTGTCAGATGTCGGTCATCGGTTGTCTGAAATTGATCATCAATCGCCGGCACCAACTTCAACTCTGTTTTTCACATTGCATTAAAAAGGGTTTAAAGGGTTTTGTCTCTTTGGTAGCATGATTTTCAAAACCGGATCGGACAGGAAAAACCGGGAACTGACCACCTAATTGGTTCTGTTTTTTTTTTAAATCATTTTTTCTCAAAATCGTTGATTTTGGTCAGCAAACCGTTGAACCGACCGATTAACTGTTCGAACGGTTTTGACCGTTTTTTTATTTTTCAAATTTTTTAAAATTTTTAATTTTTTTGTCAGAATGGGCCGGCCGTTTGAGTCAAATAGTCAGACCGTTCGAACCGATAACCGGATTCCTGACCTGTTCGGTTTTAAAAACCATGCTCGATAGGGAAGAGAAGTGAGGTCATTTGTTTTTTAATTAATTTAAATATAAAATAAAAGTAATGAAAAGGGGAGCTTGTCTTTGTTTATTTTAACATTAAATGGGTTCAAATACAAATATATACAGTACAAATACATACAAAATAATACAAATTATAAGTTTTACACTCTACATATTTGCATTTATACTCCTTCCAAACTGAGCCTCATGATGAAAGTTATTATAACCCCTCCATAGATTTGGGGATTCGTCTCTCTTAATCAAAATGGGTTTGGGACCTTTGGTTTAGCTATATTTTAAACAATTATGTAACACAACAATCAGGGTTAATTTAGTAATTAAAAACAATCAATAGCCAAGTTGTACTTCTGTTAATGGTTACTAACTGTGACCTAACAGAAGGTAAGTTTAAGATAATAGAAATTCTCTTATAAGGGTTTCTAGAGATTATGAAAACCCACGGTAAGTTTAAGAAAAATGGGGAAAAGTGAAAATGAGTTTTTGATAATAATCCTATATATTAAAGCTTTTTACATTAAGACAAACTTGTATGATTTATCAATTATGAAAGATAATTAGATATATTGTATGATTTCAAATAAATACACAGTTTCTATATTTTTGTTTTAAGAAATAATTTGTTTTCAAACTAGATGGTTTTAATTTGTTTTTGGAACTAAGAAGAAGAAAATCAATTCTCATTGTACAATACTCCTTTAACGTTGAAGTTAAAGGAGCCCCATGTTGCACTCTCCAGACCATCATGTGATCATGACTAATAAGTCCAATACAATAAAGATGATGATAATGATGATGATATAGTATGCCTTGATGATTTTGTGACATACAATGATAAAATGATATATAGAAATGTTGTTAAGAAGTCTCTTGCAAATAGATGGAACATTGATCAATTAGGAAGGATCAATTCAAGTAAACCAAATGCAAATAATTAGGGTTTTGGTGTTATTGGCGGTAGTAGTAAGCAAGGACAAAGTATGCATCATTCACACAATGTACAAGATGCAAAAGTACCCATACTCACCTTTATCAATATGAAGATGCAAGTGAGGAAAAGTTGAAGTTAATGTCTATTGGCAAATATTTAAGGAAAATGGGAAAAATAATGTATGATGTGGCAGCACAATGTGGCCTAGGTGTAGAGCCACCTACCCCTTATGAAATAATGGGTTTTTATTTAGATAAAGAATAAAATGAAATAAAAATGTTTATAAAAATTCTCAAGCTAAATTGGTATAAATATGGAGTAAGAATCATATTCAATGTTTGGGCAAGTCCTATAAAATTGTCTATTATCAACTTTATGGTGTATTGCAAGGGTAAGATGGCGTTTCATACATATATTGATATATCAAGAAAAAAATGCACTATATATTCATAAATTGATGGTACATGTTGCCAATGAGATAAGACTTAAAAATGTGGTGAAAATTTTGACAAATAATGAAAATAACTATTTTGAAAGTAAGAAAATGAATGATGGATAAGTATAAGATATTTTGGACTTTATGTGCTTCGCATTGAATTGACTCATGTTGTGTTTATTTTAAGAAAATGTAGGGAAAGAATGGAAAAAGTAGGGAAACATATAGAAGGTTTGTACAAGTTTTCCTACATTTCCCTACCTTTTTTTTCAAACCAAACACAACTTAATGACAAAAGATATTGAAAAGATTAAGATAATGAAAACCACCATTAATAATGCAAGAAAGATAATAAATTTTATCTACAACTATAATATGCTTCTTGCTATGATGAGAGAACAATGTAAGGAGACATTGTTCAAGTAAGGATGATGCTATTTGCTACAATCTCATGGCTCTTGAGACCATTTAAAAGGGTTCAACTATGATACCATAAAGACACGATACCGGAAAAACATACAACCAATCAATTGATGTCATAAAAGAGATGACCAATCAGGTGGTATTTATCAAATTTCACTGGGTGCTTTCATTGGTCAAAGCTCTTTCAATATCATGTCTTTCTAGTATCATAGATTTTCACCATTTAAAAAAATAGACAAGGTATGAAAGTTTTATTTAACTCTAAAGAATGGAAGAATGTAACGTCAATAAAAAACTTGAAGGTAGAAGAGTTGAAATAATTTATAGTAGCCCATTTTGGGATTCTATACATACTATGTTTAATATCTTTGAACATATGTATGTATAAGGTTTTGAGAATAGCTGGTGATGATGCATGACCAACCATGGGATCAATGTCTAAGGACATAAAACTTATGAATGAATATAGTAGAGTTGTTGCTCTAAGATCTTATCAAGGGTACTAAAAGATCATAAATGATGTATGGATAAAATAACTTTAACACCTCCCTTCATAAAACTAGTAAGTATTGCACTTCTATCATTCTATTTATTTATTTCTATAATTCTATTATATAAGTATACTATCAAAGTTAAGGATTTAATATTTAAATGCATGTCAAGATATTTTTTGCACTTAATATATCAACACAAATATGGACTTGGGGATCATGCTGACTTATTGAATGTACTACTAGATGTAATAGAAGGATAAGAACAAAGTTCTAATAGACAAATTGATTGTAGGATAGAGGAAATGTGTATGAATTGCGATAAATATATAAACTTTGAAAATGTCATTTTTTTTCAATGATTGGTGATTGTTTGGTTGCACCTTTGAAAGCTAAAAACCTCCAAACGTTTTAGCAATCAAGTTACTTCTGAGTGCATTCCCACCAATGCCCCTTTATTAAGTTGAAAAACCCAAAACTACCCAACACTATTCATTGTCTTCCTGTTGCAATTGGTTTGATGCTCTAGTCAAAATGATGGCTCCAACATTCAGAAAAGGTGTGGTATTCAATGACGGGAAGCAACTTGTTTGATGGAGTTGCCAGCGGTGATGGAGAATTGACAATGGAGATATTGGTTCAAGTTAATTTGTAAAAGGCACCTTGGATTAAGCTAAAGAGTCAACACTAGACAAGGGGCTCAATGACAATTTTGGTGGTTCTTATAGCAATGCAATGGAAAAAGAGAAAATAGAATGACAAAGAGAAGAAAAAGGGAAATATAGGGTATGATGGCTCTATTTCTAATTTAGTTGCAACTAGTCAGGATGTGTGCGATGTACAAGTTTTATTTATAACCAAAATCTATAGCATTTCCAATTAAATGGTGTTCATCTAAATTCAATTCAAGTATTATTTTTTGGGGTTATGTCTAGTTTATCCATCACAATCTAAGTTGCATTTTAGTGAGAGTGGCCAATTTCCTATTTTTTTATATTTTTTTATATAAATTTATATTTTGTTTATCTCACTGCTAATTTTATTAAATTTTTTAAAAAGATTTTTTTATTAATTTTATTGGGTTATTATTATTTTAGTATTATTTTTAGATAAATTATAAAAAAAAAATCCTCTTATAACAATTCTATAAACCACCTTTGTGTTTTGACCCTAAAAAAGGCATCCCCTATAGTTTTGAAAAGAAAATGTGCAAATACCTCCTTTTCCTTGGATTTTCAATAATGTGTGTGTGTGTGTGAAAGAGAGTGAGTGAGTGAGTGAGAGTTAATGACGTTTTTAATGAGGAGTGTTAAAAGTCTTAAAGGTGATTGATCACTTGAGTTATTTTGTTCAATTTTAAAATTAGAAAATTAAAAAAAAACAGAAAAAATCTAAGTGTCTTTCAGAAGAAACCAGAAAAAAGATTATTGATTTTGAGAATAAACAACAAAGCAGGGAGCGTCAGCTTAACACATTCAATTTTAACATATAGATATAGATTGTAACAAGGGGAGGAAAGGAAGAAAAAAGAAAGAAAGTGTGAGAGAGATAAAAGGAGAGAACTAAAAGGAGAAAAAAGGTGACTATCAGATTGCTTTAGTGATTAATTTGATCACCAACAATGAAGGAGGGAGGGCAAGAAAAGGGAAGAAGAAAAACAAGAGGAGAGAGAGAGAGGGGGGGAAGACCTATCGGCTCTACTTTGGTTTGGTGGTGATGCAAGAAGTTAAAGACAGATTCTTATTTAATTAATATTATTTTACAATAATTTATAAGATATTATAATATTTGTTGAATTAATGTTATTTTTATAATTTTAATATTTTTCATTAATCTTACTAATCTTATTTATTATTTTTTAGTTTTTTAATTTGATTATTTCTGAATACTTAATTTTTTATTATTTTATAATATTTTTATAATCTTATAAAATTTAATCATTTTCATTATTATTATTTAAATAACAATTTTGAAAGATAAATTTGTAAAATACACAATTTTAAGATGTCAAGGCATCAAGCATTCAAATATCTACCAAGAAAAGCAAATTCTCTATGATTTGTCACCTTAGTTTTTTGTCTCTATAATAATGATTCGGATGTGATGTTAAACCTTAATTTTTATTTATAAAATAAATTATGTAACTTAAATGTTAATTGTTGACTCTTTAAGTTTATAAGACACCATTGTTGTTAATCAATTTCTTTAACTTTGTGTGATTGCTTGAAATAAGATAATAGTCTAAAAAAACTATATTAATGCTTCTTTTATGATTACATATTTTACAATATTTCCACAATGTCCCATATGACATTTGCGAAATATGTCCCATATTTGGATAATGTCCATTCAACATTTTAAACATGGAAAAAACAACCACGTCTTATCTCTCTCAACGCCTAAACGTATAATGTCCATTCACCATGGTTTTCAAAATCAGACTGAACCGGACGGTCGGATTGGAAAAACTGAAAATCGGTTAGGTCATTGGTTCCATTTTCCCCAGAAATCGAATTTTCTCCCAAAACTGTTGATTTTGGTCAGCAGACTGCTGAACCAGGTGGTTAACCATTCGAACGATTTTGATCATTTTTTATTTTTTTGTCAGAACCGGCCGAGTGTCCGATTCAAACAATCGGACTGTTTGACCCGATAACCAGACCCCTGATCGGTCCGATCTCTGGGTCGGTTTTAAAAACCATGCCATTCAAAAACAGAGGTTCACAGAAGGATAAGCATATGACGGACCTACAACCATTGATGACTAAGGCCAAACCAAGACCGGTAACTACATCTCCCACCATTGAAAAAGAAGAAATAAAGAAAGAAAGAAATGCCCCTAAATTTTAAGTAGTAATAATAATAATAACTAGCGGAGGGGCCCTGTTTCGTAGGGGTTGGAATTGCAATATTGTTATTTTCTACATTAAAAAAGATAATGGTTTTTTAATAAGAAACTCACAATTATAAGTATCCAAGTATTGAAACTCATATAAAGACTTAAAAGAGATCACCATGTGTTCATTTTTTAAATATTGTTTCAGTAAAGCATCTCATATAAAAGAATTAATACGATCATACAAGTCCTTTGTTTCACATCGAGAACTCCCAGTTGACCTGGACAGTAGAACCATTCGGCCTGAGAACCGTTCAGGCAACCGGTTCCATTTTACCCCAAACCCAGTCCCTGGCCAAAAATCATTGAATCAGTCAACAAGTCGTTGACCCGAGGGTCAACCCGTTCAATGGTTTTTGGCCATTTTTATTTTTTAATTTTTGTTGTCAGAATGGGTCATCCGGTCGAACCGTTGACATGGAAACCGGTGGCTAGAACAATTCCATTTTCAGGTCGTTTTTTCTAGATGTCAATAATTAGACGAAATATCTTTGTAGTTATAGTCATGGGAAGGGTGGACATTGCAAGGAATTCTAAAACCTTGAAAGATAAATCCAAAGTCACCTTAACCACAGAAAAAAAAATGGCAGTAAATCTACTAAACTAAAAAACCCAAAGGAAAAAAAAACAAAAAATCAAGTTCAAAGTTCCGCTTTGAAACGGAACTTAACATACATGCAATCAAAGAAAGAGACAAAGCATATCGTCTTGTAAGAAAATAAAAAAAAAATATTGCACAAGAAAATCCAAAGAAAAAACAAAAGGGAAGAAATAAAATGGTGGTAAACTCTAGACCGTTTTAGAGGATCTTGAAGAAGAAGATCAAACACAAAAAAAAAAATCAAAAGCAGAAAATGAAAAAAAAAAGAAGATACCGCACACTCTCGAATAAAGCCAACAGTAGAAGAAACCTTTGAATAATGAAAATCCAAAAGCACAAAAAACCATGGTTTTCGAACCGCCATCGGCCCAGATGGACGAACATTTCGGCCCGGGAACCATCTAGGCAACCAGTTCCGTTTTACCCCAATCATGGTCCCTAGCCAAAAACCGTTGAATCACTCAACAACCCATTGACTCGGGCGGTCGAACTATCGACCTGTTGACCCGTTCAATGGTTTTTGACCATTTTTTTTTAATTAGGAACCGTCCAGGCAACCGATTCCATTTTATCCCAATCCCGATCCCTGGGAAAAACCATTGAATCGGTCAACAACCCATTGACCCAGCGGTCAAACCGTTGACCCGTTGACCCGTTCAATGGTTTTTGGCTGTTTTTTTATTTTTTAAATTTTTGTTGTCAAAACGGACCATCTGTTCGAACCACTCGAATGAGTCATGCACTCGAATGACATAACATGTATGATACTGCTTAATGGACCTCACACACTCAATATTTTGCTTGTAATTTTTGTTGTCAGAACAGGTCGTCCGTTGAACCGGATGGTTGAATTGCCCTTTTTTATTTTTTTTAATTGGGAATCATCGAGGCAACTGATTCCGTTTTACCCCAATCCTGGTCCCTAACTAAAACCATTGAATCGATCAATGACCCATTGACCCGAGCAGTCGAACCGTCGACCCGTTCAATGGCTTTTGGCCATTTTTTATTTTTTATCTTTTGTTGACAGAACGGGTCGTTCTTTCGTTCAAACCGGACAATCGAACCGTTAACCCAAAAACCAATGGTCAGAACAGTTTCACTTTCAGGTCATATGAATCACGCACTCAAATGACATAACACGTATGATATTACTTAATGGACCTCATACACTCAATTTTTTCCCTATAATTTTTGTTATCAATACGGATCATCCATTTGAACTAGATTCAAACCATCGACCCGAAAACCAGTGACCAGAACGATTCTGTAATTTTTAACTTACAATTTTTGTTGTCAAAACCGACTATTCTTTCAAACCAGACCGTCAAACTGTGAACCCAAAACTGGTGGCAGATATATATATATATATATATATATTAAATCGGAGACCACCCCTATCCCTTTTATAAATATATAAGATGAACAAATTTTCCAGCCTTAGTAGACCGGTGCCAGAAAGAAAGAAATAAAGTATGCAAGTTAGAAACACAGGAAATTGATTTTATTGGTGTTTCGACTTTCGACTACAAATAATTGAGGAAGTAAATTTAAATTATGCAAGTTAAAAACACTGATAATTGATTTCTCGGAGTTCAAAGTTCAAACTACATGTAATTTGTTTTCTATATACAAAACTGAAACATATAGGAGTCGCATGTCATTCATTAGGAGGCACCATTCTACTGTCCTCAAGCAGTTACCAAAGGAGAATTAGAACCTTTGAAAGGTACCACGCATGAATATGTCACATACTTGACACTGTCCACAAGCACAACAACAAAAATCCGAGACAAGGATTTCTTCGATGAGATTACTCCATCACCCTCGATATCACTAGCTTCTCTAGGATCAACCAGCACGGACACAACCATTGATGAAGCAGATTTGTTGCCTTGGAAGCTCTCATTCTTTGAAGGCCTTCTATCATGTTCTTCAGTTTGGTTGACAGAAGATCCAGAAAGGGGAATAGGTGAAGGGTAGAGAATCCTTCTATTCTTCCTCTTGCTGTGATTCGCAGAATCTGGTGGCTGTTCCTCTGAAATATTGGCAACTGAAGCTGCTGGAATTATGGCACCAGGGTTGGCAGAATCGGGAGACACATTGAACTGAAATACTTCAGTGCACATTCCAGTACCTAAAATAGGTCCTGCTCCAAACAATAACGGAAAGTACAGATTACCGACATCCACAATCCAAAAAATTTCATTTAGATCTTAACCATGTGTTTTAGTCTATTTTAGCTTTGTGACTCCAACAATTATGTGAAGCTTAAGTGCTTAAGACAACCTGACTATAAAACATGTGTGATAGCAGAAATCCTTGGTAGCGAGCCTAAAACTTAATTCGGAAAGCAACAATGATGCAAGGAACGAATGCTCACCTAACTCCTCAAAGGCATTATTCTGAAGCACAAATAGTTTTAGCAGAAAAAAAAAAAAAAAAAAAGTTAACCCATTAGATACACTGAAAGACCTTAGGATGAAAGGATGTGCTCACAGTGACATTAGCTAATTGATATATCATATATCATTATTTATCTCAAAAAAGGATGTGCTCATAGTGGCATTAGCACAAATAGGAGAGATGGCTTTCTACGCATAATGCCCTCATGAAATACACATACGACTGAATGACTGAATGTACACATCTGTCTACCTGCTTTCTAAGTAAACCAACCCCCCACCCCTTCCACCCTCTTCTTCACACAGACACATGCATTAATGAGCAGACATAAAGAAATAGAAATGTTTGTCTGATGCAAACATGCATATCATGGGTTTCACTTTCACCTTCATAATACTCTAATGATGTGTTTTGTTTGAAAGAAAAGGGAGGGAAACCTGTACAAAACCTTTTCTTTCAAACCAAACACAGCCTAAGGAGAAATGCTAAAGAATTTGTGCAGTGGAATGTTGAAACCTTTAAACCAAATTCTTTGGTAACAATTACAGGTCATCAGTAGATGGTTGTTCCACTTTCCGTCTCAGCTTCTTGCATTGGAGATTTAGTAAATGGAAAGCTGGTCTAAATCATAATTCCTTCAGCTTTTGCTTTCTATTTCTATTTTCTCCTTCTTAACAAAATGTAAGGCCTTAGGATAGAGCAGAATGGAGAACGTGTGCTGCCAATGAGCTAATCCACTTAAGAGGTGATATTGATACCATGAATCCATGATACATATATCTTCTGTAGATGGTTGTTCCACTTTCCGTCTCAGCTTCTTGCATTGGAGATTTAGTAAATGGAAAGCTGGTCTAAATCATAATTCCTTCAGCTTTTGCTTTCTATTTCTATTTTCTCCTTCTTAACAAAATGTAAGGCCTTAGGATAGAGCAGAATGGAGAACGTGTGCTGCCAATGAGCTAATCCACTTAAGAGGTGATATTGATACCATGAATCCATGATACATATATCTTCTGTTATGTGTATGCATATTTAGTTATTTACTAAACCAAGTGGGTTGCTTATGGTTCTAATTGGTTCTGTCAGAAGCTCTTCTGTTGCTGAACAGGTTCAGTTTTTGTCTTGGCTTCAATTATTAGTCATAATATTTGGATTATGAGAAATGATAGTCTGATTTAAGGTACAACAGTAGATGTGGGGTTAGTTATGGATAGAATCAGTAAGGCAGCTGTGGATTGGTCGGTGTTTAAAAAAGCCAGATCTTTTATTTCTGTCTTTCCGGCAAAGGTAGGTAATGTTGGTTCGAATCCAGCCCCTACTGGAGACTGTGTATTCGACTTTTGTGATCAAGGTGTGACATCTGATTCTTTGGGTTCATTTGGGTTTACTTGTTTTTCTAATGAAGGTATTTTTATTGCTGCAGCAGGAGGACCATGGCTGATTTGCGCTGATTTGCGATGACTTGTGGAAGTGGAATTTTTTGCTATCTACAAAGATATTTTGTTTGCTATGAAAAGAGGTTTTTCCAGGATCTTGATAAAGTCTGACTCTCGTGTACATGGGTCGGTGATTCAAAGGATCTTCCCCTAATTTTTCTTTGAAGTGTTTTGATATTCTCAATAATATTTTGCCTTGTGTTTCAAACTTTGTTTCTATAACCTTTTGTTATGTAAATAGAAAGAACAATACGGTGGCTCATTTGATGGCTAGGGAGGTCAAATCTTTTGGGGAGGAAAAGTGTCAGTGTTACACTCCTCCCTTTTTGTTGAACTGTTTATGTAATTTCTGCATAGTACAATTATATATCGGGAAAAAAAAAAAAAAAACAAGAACCAGAGGCCTACTTAGATCAGATGATGGACAAACTACAATTTACATTATCACCTAAGCCTATCAATAGTACTCTCCGATCAGATTAGAGATAATACCCACCAAGAAAGTACTTAAAAAATCATGAATATTGCATGAAATCATAAACACTAAGCAATTTAAACACACACTTAGCCAATATAGAATGTCTTATGGACGGCTATAGTAATTACCTGCAAGGCCTTCACGGAACCATTCTTGCAATGACCCATCAGATGTAGCTGACTTTGAGTTTTTCTTGGAAGCATCTCCAGGACCAGAACCAAGTGCTTTCTGCCTTTCACTGAGGCTCCTGTATAGGCGTGGATCGTTGTCTGAGTGCCTCCCAGGGTTAGAAAGAGAAAGTGCTGGAGCCAAACTGCGCGCAATTGCTAGACGAGTTTCTTTAGATTCACCCACAAGAGGCCCAGATGTTTTATCACTCTTTGTTCCAGTTGCTGCGCGAGAAGATTCAATAGCTCTCTCACTAGCCATAACAGAATGAATTATCAAGTTGCCATCAATCTTCACTAGCTTATCATTTCTCGGTACATAGAGTGAAGCAACAAGAGGCTCGCTAGCATTTCCTAAATGCACAGAGCTACCTGAACCAGGCAAAGGTTGTGATTCCCATTTATTTTGTTTGATCTCTGATTCGGCCTCTCTAGCTCTACCTCTCTTACAATTAACATTTCTATCACCAACCTTGTCAAAAGCTGATTTCCCATCATACAAGCCTACTCCTACTCTATTATCAGACCCATTAGCAGAACCTCTAACTGTCAAAACCCTCCCTCGGGGATGAGCTTGGAAGTTGTTAGAAAAATCAAACCCAGTAGGATGCGTTTCTTTGCTTCCTCCAAATCTAACGTTGACAAACGGAACTAACCCTCCAAAGAAAAACAAGAAAAACAGCAGACCCAGTAAACTAACACTTGCAACTTTCTTAGTTTTATTCTCAGCCTTCTTACTCTCAGACTTCTTAGCCTTGGACGCTGATACCGGTTGCTGCGGTCTTAATTTCGGAATTGGAACCAAAGGAACTTGAGATCCTTGAGGTCTCACTGCATAAGGTGAACAAGGAACCCAGGGATAAGGCACGGGAGCCATCGCAGGATGAGGATACATGCCCGGAGGCGGCGGCGGACAGACAGCACCACCGCCTAATTGTTGGCGCAAGCTAGCATTCTCAGCCATGATAAACGAAATCTTGCCATTTAATTCCGCAATAGTAGAATGCATTGACTTTACCTTGTCTTCCAACTCTTCGACGTAATGCTTCTTCCTCTGTCTAGAAAGTTGGGCACTTTCCCTGTTCCTCATTAACCTCGCTTTCCTTTTCTCCTCTTCTTCACTAAGAGCATTTGAAACGTAAGGAGTCTTTGAGTCCTCCGACCTGCGGAACTTACTGCTTTTAGGGTTACTGTTCCCGTCGTCTTTATCTTTCTTCCTTTTCGCCAAACAGACGTTGCCAACCTCCTCCAACTTAATCTTCTGATCGGCAAAGATATCTACCCGAATGTCACCTGAATTGGGGGAGGACGTCGCGCATCCCGACTGATCACCGTTGCAACTACCAGAATCTGGCGACAAAGCATTCAAACTCTTCTCCCCGGCCACACTTGACCTACAGCCAGCGGAATCCGCGGAAGATACTGGTTCACAGAATTCCCGATCACAACTACCCGTCTCCGGCGACGGAAAACTCAAAATCCTAGCAACATCCAAGCTCTGGTCGTCCGAATCCGGGGAAGACGAAGACGAGACACCCGATCCGTCGGCTTTCGACTCGTGAGACAATGAGGGGACGGCGACTGGATCAACCGACACCAAGGACAAGGCTATAGAGCCATCTTCCAAAGTAAAATCCTCGTCCGAGGGAGGAATAACGATATCATCCAGGAAATCCAAGTCTCCATCAAACCCTAGATCGGTGAGGAAATCCTCCGGCAAGGTAAGATCATCGGAGAAGAAATCAGGATCGAAAGTAGGAAGAGGCACAGAATCAAATTCAGAGGAAGCATAAGGGTTCGGTGGGTCAGTTTCAGAGAGGGAACCGCACGGAGCAGGTTCCAGACACGCCATTTTGAGGTTTTTGGGGTTTCAGAGTGGGAATCAGGGATGGAGTCAGTTTAAAGGGGGAGACTGCAGAGGAAATTGGCGAGATGAACTCGAAGACTCGTTCAGACCCGCTTGAACACGTGGCAGGCGCGGAACGTTTGTCGCATATTTCGGGAAACTTCTCTGGGCCTTTTGTATGAGTTTCTTTCACGTTTCGTTGCTAGGCCCATTTGGAGGGGGCCCACGGGCCACGGGTGTCCTCAAACGAAGAAATTTCGGAGTGAATTGATGTATTGACTGACTGGAGTCAACGATCCGGTTCAATTGAACCGGGATAGAAACCGCATTTTGGTTCGATTTGTTGCAGGTGGGGACCGAAATGGATAACGTATTATCCTTGACGAAATCCCTATTTAGTTGTTTTTATTTATTGGAGCTTTGAACCCACGGCAAAGAAAAGAGAAATCGGATCGTTTTTAAAAACAATTTTTTTTTTGGGTTTGAACAAAGCTTTTTTAGGTGAGAACTTCAAATCAAATGCACTAACAAATGCTAGCACAGGGCATGTGCAGCATATGGATTCATTTCTACTTTTTAGACTCTAGAGAATTCTGGGCCGTTTTTTGGTGAATCCGGATCACCTGCCAACAAATTACGTTCCAACACCCGACCAATGAATCTGATACGCACATCTCATATAGGATGGTGGGTCAGATCAAGTTGGTAGGGGTGTTGGAACGTGTTTTAGGTTCCGTTCAGAAAGGCTGAGATGAAGATTCAGTTAAATTGGTTCAGCTGCTTTAAAATGTGCTTAACAAGTTAATTGATGCCCATTGGAGCAGTTTCTTGATTTTTGGGCTGAGTCTTATTCCTACACGGATAGGCCTTTAAACTATGTTTGGTGAAAAATGAAAAAGAAGACCAAATTGTCTATTACTAAGCTATTTTTTGGACTATCTACTACTTCAACCTCTTTAGAAAGCTTATCCAAAGAATCTAAAAGAAGTTGAACCAATTTAGCTGAATGTTTCAGGTCAGCCTTCCCAAACAGGCCTGCAAAGAGGCTGAAGCGAAATGATTGACTGAGAGCCGCTTGATCTTCATCAAATATAACTTATAAGCTGTCTGTGTAAGGCTCACCTTAAAAGGCTGAAAGCCATTGTTCTTCAGCACTCCCAAACAGGCACTTACTTTCTACTCTTATAAAAGATTTTACAGCTGAAGTGAATGAATTGTTAACTTTATTTCTTTGTCTTTTGACGATTAAGTATGTGTTTTGTACACCTTCTGTTTATTAAATAACCTTTTGTACTTGATTTGTCTTTACAACCGAAAAAAGTATTTGATAAATTGTTTATAGACAATTAGGCGCCACAACAATGGAACATTGAATAAACGCTCAACCATTGGGGGAAGTGTATGAAGCTTCCCCCAGTGCATTTTACAACCGTTCCGTTTCACAAATGGGCCCTGATTCTCAAGTGATTCGCTTTATCTGTTTTTTTGAAAAATACAAAAAAAAAATGAGATGCAAGATGATTGGGCATTTAAAGTGATTTGGCTTAATATTATGATATATTTATAATGACAGTTCTGTAAGATCTCAAAAAATTGTCAGGTTTTTCAATTTGCAATGTGCCATATCACCAGGGTGATTTTCAAGATCACTCAAGCAATTCAGGAAACAAAAATTTAGAATTTCAATAAACCTCTGACAAAAACATTTTTTTTTATTTTTTTCAAATAAGGCTACCAATTGCCTTTTTTTTACCGATTCCATTTATTTGCTGATATGGCACAGAAACGAAACGGTCATGAAAGGCATTGGTCCCAAGCAACCTCTAAGTCATTAAATTGGTTGCGAGCTCCTTAATTGTTGAGTGGCATTTGAGAGTTATTTCTTTATACCTAAACATTTCACTATATAACTATTCAAGGAATGTAATAACTCATTCAGTTCAGCAACCAAAATTGTTATTTAAAAATCCCTACATAAATATAATAAATTGAATTAAATGTCAAAACAAATTTTTCATCTAAGAATAACTTCACTTCTAACCATCCTTGAGTAAAATTGCAACTTGGGGAGGCTCGAGTTGAGAATTTGTCAAAATTTGAATAATATAGCGTAAATTCTTTAAATCAGGTATTCATTTAAACCCTATAGGCAAATTTTACGCTTTTTTTACATGGAATACAAGCAAAGGACAAATATAAATATATTAAATGTAAAATCATATATATAATATTTTTGAACCTTGTATTTATACTGTAAAAATTTGTATTTACACTTTCCAAAAGGAATCAAATATACCTGTTTAGACAAAGTGTCAAGCAAAATGTCTAGTTACACGACTGAACTAATTTTATTGGCATGTTTTATAGGATTATTAATCCCATTAAAATAATAAAGGTTTTTTTTTTTACCGAGGGATGGTCACCTTAAATTTTATTAACTGTTATTAAAAGAAAATATGTGTAACTATGAGAGACAAGGCAGCCCCCGCATTGGCCTAAGCCCAAAATACTACCCGACTACCCGTTACAATCTCAACCCTACGTCCCTACCCGTCACAATTTATTAACCGCTATCAAAACAAAACACTCTCTCACAATCTCAACTCTATCCGCCTTACAAGAACAAAGAAAAGAAAAAAATTACCATTTTATTCTTGATCTGGAGAAACCAAGACGATCTTCAAAAGCGTTTTGACTCTCACAAGTGTTGCCCAGTAGCTTAGTAAGGTGCTTATAGATAGACTTGGCAATTGGGTTGTGTGGGTCGGGTTCGGTTGAGTCAAGACACTTTAGGTCGGTTTTGGATCGGGCCGGCAGATGTTATACCCTGACCCTAAATGTTTGAGTCAAGATTGATCCATGGTCAATTTGGGTCATCCCTAAAAATAACCGAAATTAAAAAAAAAATACATGAAAATGTCAAAATTAAAGGAATTAACTTTAAAATTCCAAACATAAAATAAAAAACTTGAATATTCAACAATTCAAAAGAGTAAATGATGAAAAGTAAAGACTAAAGAGTGGAAACTTCTAACAATACATAAATAATTCCAATTAGATATATCAATCAGGTCAATTTTTTTTTAAGTCAGGTTAGGTCGGAACATTCTCACATTCAGGTAACTAAATATATATGAGACCCTAACCCTCTTGTATGTTCTGAGTTGGATCGGGTCGGGTTCGTAGATTGAGTCAACTTTTTGCAAATTCTATTTATAAACATTACAAATACCTCCTCAGTATCTATATTAGCTAAAGAGTCAGCAAGTTTGTTGGCCTTCCGAAAAGTATAAATAAAAGAAACAACATTACTCTTTGATTTTTAAGATGAGATGTAATGAACAACCCAGGGCACAAAGAAGAAATTGCCATGTAAGATTTCCATAAAAAAAACTTTGTGATCACTCGCTATGATAATGTCATGTGAAATTGTTGCCGGCAACGATTTAAACCATCATAATTAAAGAGCAAAAAATTCAGCTGGTACGTACACAAGTGATAATGCCATAGGAATTGGAGAAAAGCTTCAATAAAATTTCATGGGGAAAGTGGAGCTAAATTGTGTTACTCCAGCAACAAACTCGATTCTTACATGTTGACAATTTTTATTTTTGCTAGTGAATAGAAAAAACCAAGGTTAAAAATTGTCAATAATGTCCATATCTTTTTCAATTGGCCAACCAAACTCTACTCTTGGGAAAATATGCACAATCAAATGAAGATGAAGATGAAAAAAGTATTAATACACTTCCGACACCAAAAATAAATAAAGGTTAATTTGCAACTCATTTTTTTGTGTCTGTTTGCAAATAATACCCATATTAGAAGAAGGACAAGGGAGAAACACAACAAGATAAAGTAAATATTACAACTTCTTTTTTTATGCTTCTTAAGTCAATCTAGCTGCAATTAACACTTGATTACAAGTTATATGAGTTTTAAAGTATATGTGGTTTTGTAATATTACTAGTGGGGACCGTTGCGATGCATAGGATTAGTCAAGGGAAAGTGAAACAACAAAAGCTAATAACTATTATAAGGAAGGAATGCAATGTTGTTTAAAATAATTAATATTTATTTTAGTAATTTGTTACAAAATTAATTTAGTAATTATCTATTAGTGTTCTATTTTATTTATTTTACTTTATTAATGATTAAATAATATATTTTTTTTAAATACTACTTAAATATTAATAAATATAAAAAATTAGATTGTAGTCATAATTAAATTAATCTAAGCCCAAGCTTGAGGTTTAAAACTTCGAGTTGGGTTTTGGTTAACCCTCAACCCAACCCAACCCCCTAAGTTGCACCCCAAGAGTAATGTGACATTCATGTTTAGACTAAACCAAACCAAATATAACCCATGCATGCTCTTTTTTTTTTTGTTTTTAACTATTTTTAGATAAAAAATATTAATATTGAAACTGAATGAGCTATAGGCAATGGCTCACCCCCATTTGTGTAGCCTAATGAACCAAATAAATAAATAAAAGATCTTAGACCAGATTTTGATAGTGTATTAACAATTTTTAAGGTTCCTTGGCCTAGCCCGAACCCACCCTAAGCGTAATAATATTTGTCTAGGCCTAGGATAGGGATAGGCTTGTCCGTGCGAGCTTAGGGGTTACTTAGCTTGGGCCCTGTCCACTAGAGATATCAATGGACTCTCAAAGTCCAATACCTTATTCGACTCCAAATTCAATTATCTTGGATTTGGATGTTAGATATTACATCCGGTTAATAGTCAAATCGGATGCAGATTTAACTCCATTTCATCCGACTAATGGCCAAGTCTAATAAAAATTATTATTTTATGTATATATGTAGTATAATTATGTATACATATAGATATTATGTATAATTATATTGTTCATAATTGATAAATTTAAGATTTTACATTTATATACATTTAGTATACATATACGCTTTAAAAATAATTAGTTTTTAAAATCTTTTTAACATTTTGGTCATTTTAAACACAATAAGATGGTTGTGGATTAAATCCACATCCAATCCAAAATCTAACATAATAATCGGATGCAAATGTGAATCTAGAGATTTCATAATCAAATCGGATGTAGATGCAATTGGATCCGATATGAATTTGATTTGTTTATAACCCTGTTGCATGCATTATGTGTGGCTTGGTACAAATCTGAGTAGATCTAACTTAAAAGAAAATAGTTACTTGAACCAAAAAATTTGGAGGTCAAGCCTAGTTGGACTAAGTTATAAATGATCATTCCTAAGTAGGAGTCTTATGGCATTTCTAATTAGGCCATTATTAGTTTTATTATTTTAATTAATTTTATAATTTTTATATGAAATGCAAATTGTTTATTTTGTTACTTATAATATTCTTTTTTACTTTTTATTATTAATATTAATTATTTTTAAATAGAATTCAAATGTATTTTAGTTTTTAATTTAAGAACTACTAGCTTTTATTAATTTCTTAATTTCTAATAGTTGCTAGCTAATAAAACTTGCTAAAATTTAATGTTTTATTAATGTTAGTACTTTTTATTAATTTTAGTTATTAGATTTCAAATTATAATTTTCTAACAATTAACCAATTAAACATGATTTGAATATGAAACAAATGAATGGAATTTGGATGAGAGTAAAATCCTCTCTTTCTTTGGAATACAGTATGCTAATAATGGAAGACCTATAGAAATATGCCAAAATAGATTAATCATGGAAGGGGTGGGATATTTGTCTTAGAATTCCCTATTTCTCTCTCTCTCACACATTATTTTTAGGTGATTTAACTATTTATGATATTTAATTAAATATCATAATAAAAAAAGGAAAAAGGAAAAGAGAAGAGATTAATGAGGGAATGAGAGAATCATATTTTATTAAATATCTAAGTATTTATGATATTTTATTAAATATCATAATTTATTTTGTTACGAGCTAGGTGGAGCCCATGCCGGCCTTGAAATCTGTGGACCTAATGCAGACCTAGGCTTGGGACGGACTGAAATGATCACCTCTAAGCAAATTGCTTTTGGTTTATTAGACTAATGAGGGAATGAGAGAAAATTGAATAAAAAGGGAAAAAGGAAAAGAGAAAATAAAAGGGAAATAATAAATAAATTCTATGCAATTTAATGGAGTAATTGAGAGGAGAGAGAGAAAGAGAATTAGTGGAGTGAGTTATTGGAGGAAAGAGTTAATGGAATAATTAATGAGGAGAAATACTCAAAGGAGTTAATGAAAAAGAGAAGAGAGATTAATGATGATTTAATGAGAAGAGATAAAAGTTGGTTGGTTAATGAGGAGAGATGCCCAAGATGAATGTAGTTGAAATTCTTTAAATCAAGCAAGCTTCCTTGCACGTCGAATTTTTTTAGATCAAGTAAGTAGCCTTGAAACATGGAGTGCTTCAAAATTTATTTTCAATTAAATGTCTAGTTTAATTCCAATTCTTGATCCAACTAACTTTCTTATGACTTTTTGTTGTTGAAGACTAAAAGTTTAAAGTATTTAATGCTGTTATCATCTTCTTTATATCAAAATGGACATAGGTAGAATTTCTACTTTAGTAATTGTAATCAGCCACTTTGACAACAATTACTAATAAACTACGGCTATGAAACTCTACATGTTAAGTGTTTATGAATGGTTTTACAGTTCTGTAAATGTCCAAAAAGAAATCAACACCCTATGTCACTACTAAGTAATTAACTCAAATCAAGACTCTAGTTAGGAGTCCTTGTCAAACTAAGACTTTGGCTCAATGACACTAGGGCTCCTATATAAGTCCTAGGTAACATTGGGATGAATATGGGAGAATCCTAGTTGAACTAGAGGAATCCTAATATTAGGACTCTAGTATTCGGCTCCCGAAAACCTTTGGGAAGAATATGGGAAGAGTCGTTATGGCACTAGGACTCTTAAAAAAGCTTATAGGTCTTTTCCTGCAATGTCTTGATTGATTGGGAATCCTGACATATTGGATTAATTAATTGCTAGCAACTACCTGGAAATAGTTTCAAATCAAGAAACTAGAGTTTCTTAAGGTTTACTAGTCAAAGCAGAACTGTTGATTAAATCCCATATAATGGTGTTTGGTTGAGACAATGGCTCATTGTATGCCAAATAATCTCAGTGTATGGTTTCCGAACCAAATTCAAACAATACTGTTGTATAGAAAGACCATATTGTCTTTTCACTTTGCATGATAATTTCTAGGACTTAAGGACTTAACTAGAAATGTATAATTGGATCTTTATGCAGTTTTAGGATGTCTTTTTAATTCTAACAACATATTATTAAAGAGAGTGAATGGTAGATTCCAATCCAAGAGCAAAGAGACAGAGTATCAAGCAACAGAGAAAGGGAGCAATGTGATTTCCATTGGAGGAATTATTTTGGCTAGTTGGATTGACATCATTAGTAAAATTTTCTATCAAAGAATTCAAATTTGAGAGGGATTGGCCTAAGTAGCTACATGGATTGATGATCGCAACAAGACCAACCAAACCCACGTCAATTTCAATATATTTAATGAATATTCTAAAAAACAAAAGGAATATGTGACATAAGGGTAAAACTGGAAATAATAATTAATAAGATAATTCTAAAAGAATATTTAGCCACATGTTTTAAAATGTGTGTAAACAACATTATAGAATATGAGGGCAAAATAGGAAAACACAAACTTAAGAAACTTTTAGATGTGTGCATTCAAAAACTATAAATAAGGGCCTTAAAACCATTCTTGCGCCATCACTTTGATGTCAACCCATTCCCTTTCTCTTATTTGGCCTTTTCCCTATTTCAGCCATCCACCATTTGCTTTTTTCCTTTTTTTTCCTTTTCCGGTTCAATCAATTCCTCATACCTCAGAGTAAAGATTACCTTACATCCCCAACCTTACAATAGGTATAAAATAAACAAAAAAAAAAATTAAAAATAGTTAGATACTCCATATTGATTTGGGGTTTAATGTGAATTAAATCTGTTTTATTTCCTGTAATTTTACTTTCACAACTATCATGGGATTAGACATTAGGACCTTGCGGTGCTTAAATTGGTCAAGTAAGCCTATGAAATCAACTAACAACCCAAAAAAAAAAAGCAAAAACCATGGCATGCAAATTAGTGAAATGACACTTGTATTGCTTAATGAGTTAAGTACAATAACACAATTGAGAAAAAAAAAAAAAAAACTTTGGTTGTCTAGAAAAAACAACCTAGGCTATTTTCTAGCTTTCTACCCATGACATGTTACCTAACTCAAGGCCTTATTTATCTTTTTAACTAAAAGAATATTAAGTACAAATATTATTTTCCTATGCTCATATTAACGTATCATGTGCAGTAGGCTCCCTAAATACTATAGGCTATTTTATCAAATTATGTGCTTAATCTTTACACCTTAGTTCTCTTTTGACACCTTTTTCTTCCTCTAAGGAAGTATTTAAGCTTTTGAGAGTCTAACATTAGGAATATATCATAACGTTGAGGAGTGATACTCATAATTATACTTATGTCGTTAGCAGTTAGCATTACCCCTATACAAAATGTATACAATGCTCCACCCAAGACACAAATTTTGACACATTGATTGTAAGGAATGATAGTAACAAATTGGTGGAACGAATCACTCTAACCAAGTATAAATAAGAAATTGAAATCTCCTCTTATTCAACTAAGTATATGTTAAACTAAAGAATCACAAGACCATGAGGCATGTAATATTAAAAATGTTCTTAAAGCCTCTAATGGCACAAGAATATATAGGTGTATTGTACAATTTATCTTTGCAAGATTTGATGGAATTGAAATCAATAATACAATATCAGGGCTAATTGAAAAATGGGCAAATTTCTTAAACTACTCATATGGGTTAGTAAATTAACTAACTCTACCCTTACTGTTTTAGACAATTGTTAGAAAACTTAAGGGTGCTTTAAGACAATATGTAAACATTAAGGGTGGAGTTAGTCAATTTTCTAAACCATAGGGGTACTTTAAGAAATTTGCCCTTGAAAAATTTAGGGTAGTTGGATTCTTGAATGAAGCTATTTATTTGGTTCACTATAGATAGACTAAATCTCATAATTGATGACACTAATTTGATGAAATGTTTGCAATGTTGGTGTTTTGAATTGAAACATAATATGCCCACATCTACATTGTTCCTACAACAATTATAATCCTCCATTATTATGTTTGTAGTTAATACTACACAATAATTTGAAAAACCCAAATCCTAATGTTTATAATCCTTGTGTAGTTAGTACTACACTATCAAGTTGCTTCCTCTTCCTGCATAGTTGCGAAAATGGTTTTTCATAACTTAGGCCATGTTTGGAAGTGCTTAAGTTAAATATAAGTATTTAAAAACATGCGCTTATTTGAATAAGCACTTATTTGCATTTGGCACCCAACTTTTTCAAGTGCTCATTTTTTAAAATAAACACTTATTTTATATTGGGCATTTGGTAGTCTTTTTCTCTAATAAGCACTTAAATAAGCATTTGTAACTATTTTCTTTCAAAATTTCAAAATATACTCTTTGAAATAACTTTTAATAAATTATTTTTATAAAAACATTTTTATGAATTGAGTAATTTTATAAAAACACTTTTATGGGAATACTTTTATAAAAGTGATTTTGTAAAAATGCTTTCATAAAAGTACTTTTATAAAATTCAATTAGGGACAATTTTATAAGTCGTATTTTAAAATTCAACTAGGAATAATTTTGGAAGAAAAAAAATTAATAAGTGCTTATTGTATAAGCACTTAAAAAAATTGGAAATTTGGGCTTAAAAAATAACCCCTTATTTTTAAAATAAGCACTTATTTTAGGCTTATTTCCCAAATACCAATAAGTGCTTAATGATCCAAATGAGCACTTATTTTTAAGCACTCCCAAACATGGCCATGGTGTGGGGTTGATCTAAGCCAACCTCCTCAACCCACAGGGAGGTGTTCATTTTCATGGTGTTTCTAATATTTTAAGATAGTGTTTGAGTACAAGATTTTTTTTTCAACTTGTTCATTAGTGGAGTTTTTTTTTTTTTGGTAATATAGTACTCATTTTATCTTGGCTCTCAATTATAGTATTGCCAATTAGAAGAATTAATATCATTTATTCAAATAAGAGCTCCATTTTTGTAGATTTAAAAAATTGTGGAGAAATAGGCCTTGAATGTTAGCTTCATATGCATTAAAGGTGTAATGGATGGTTCCACATTTAATGGGTAAACCCTGTTTCCACAATCAATATATTGATTACCTAGTAATGGAAAGTTATCTTCAAAGTCATCATTGATACTAGTAAAAGTCCGTGCTTGTTGCACATGACAATATCAAGATAAGTCAGCATGGTAATTTTAGCATCTTTATTAGAACTTATATAATAAAGATAAGTAATCAAAGCATGGTGTGCTACTATTTAAAAGCATGTATGTGTGTGTATTATATATATATATATATAAGATAGATAGAGAGAGAGAGATAACTTTGTAGTTCTTTTGAGTTTTTTATCATATAACTATGGCATCATTCGCTGACCCATTTGACTTGAAAGGAAAAACAAATTAATTTTTGGGTGGGCTTAAATTTTTAATTTTATTTTCATAATTAATAATTATAAAAATAATTATTTTTTATCACATTCATCTTTGTTTAGTAAGGTAAATGTATAATAATGAGACATGTCTAATTTTTTATATTTTTGTAACTTTAATGTATTTCTATCTATTTTTATTTTATTTTAATTATTGCGTCATTGATTGACCTATTTTACCAAATAGGTTGGACCGCTAACCCACCACTTAGAAGGAAAAATATATTTGTTTTCAAGTTAAGTTTTTTTATTATATTTCCATCATTAATAAAAATAATTATTATCTACCACACTTATTTTTGTTTAATATGATGAATACATAATATTAGAAATGTATCTTAATGTTTTCTACAAAATTTTTATAGTTTTAATACTTTTTTTGTGTTTCTATCTATTTAAAACTTTTATTATTTAATTATGACATCATAGGATTGACCCATTTGATCTAAAAGAATGAACCAAGGTTCAAAGCATTAATACTCTTGATGTGCAAAATTTTGCATAAGAGTTTGAATTGATTAAACATATATATTATCACTTAAAAACAATTAATCCCCTAAAGCCCCTTTATTTAGCATATTGATCATCAAAAGATATGATACAATATGCTTGATATAAGGTGTATCATATTGATACTTTGAACATTGGATGAATTGTCAATTCATCACCCTAAAAGAAAAATGATTTCATTTCTAAGGTGGTTTTAAATTTGGGGTAATTACTTAAATATACTATATGATTTCATTAAACTACTTAAATATACATTGTTAAAGTTTTAAGATTGACAAAAGATTAAAGGGCAAAAGATGCCCTTGACCATTCTTTAAATTTTCAAAATAAGCCAATATCACTAACCCTAACCCCCTGTCCCAAAAGTTGTATAAAGTTTGGTTTTTGTAAAGAAAAATCAGCATTAAGAGAATATATTTTTCTTTTTCTTTTTCTATTAAAAAGAATTCATTAACCATCTTGTGTAGGTCTTAAATCACCAAATTAATGTTCTTTTATTGGTTCAAGAAAAATGTATATTTCAAGTGTTGAATATAACTTGCATATAAAATATCCAGTTATGGATCCATGAATTTTCCATTATGTAGGGAGTCAGTTAAGTTGCAAGTTATATAAGAGAGTGAATGTAAATAAGGAGATTGTCTAGAGTTTAATATCACTGAATTATGTTGGTTATCCCAACATCTCTCTCTCTCTCACACTTTTCAAGGTCCTGTTGTGATGCAGAGAACTCATTGTCTCATGTGCTCTCAACTATAGGTCCTAGAGCCAAAATCTCCAGAGTGGTAAAAAGAAAGATCAGGTTGAATGTTATAAAATATTTCTCTTGGTATTAAATTGCAAGCATATTTCAATATATTCTCCATAATAAAACACATTATTGTCTAAATGGAGTTGCATAAAGGCAAAACAACTATAGAGTAATCTGTTTTCCCTGTTTAAGCATAATGAACTGGAATGTGTGACACCAATACTAGGCCTTGCATGCTTCATAGGTTTATATGAGATTGAGAACTCAACAAAGCAGTGGCCAATCATCTCAGGCTTGATTTCAACTTGGTTAAAAATTTTCCTACTCTAGACACCGGCCAATAACATTTTTAATCATTTCATGAACAAAACACACTAACGCTTTCAATCATCTCATAAACACATTTGTACAAGTTCTTAATCAATGCTTGGGCTTCCTCTTTAAATCTTGTTGAAACCTTTTGTAAGCATGAGCATAGAAAAGGTTGACAAAATCTTTGGTGGAGATTAACTCCCTTGAAGGAGAACTTCTTGAACATTCTCTTCTTTGGTTGCACTCCTTTTACCTCTAATTATTTATCCGTAATGACTTCACTTGTTTTGTAAGTGCTCTAAAGCTAACACTATTTCCTATCTGCCATGACTGCACTTGCTACCTCTCTTAATCCATTTACTTTGTTTCAATAATTCCTTTGAATGAAGAATTATTGGGTTCTATTCAACAAGTTTAAATCATTGAGGTTTGGGTTTCATTATTTGAAGAAGGCATTTTCAACTATGAAGGGGTAAAATTGGTATCATGATGAAATGTAATAGACACGTGATATCACATGTAAATAGACCTAAATCACTAAGGGAAGGCCTATTCGTAGAGGTGTAAATTGGGTCGTGACGTGGGCCTGGGCCAAACTGTTTTTTTTTTTGTTTTGTTTTTTTTGACATTTTGATTTTTTTTTATTTTTTGCTAAGTAAACACTTCACTTTCCTTAATTCCTTTGAGCTTTGGGAACAAATTGGAAAAATAAAAAATCTAACAAAGAAATGAAAAAAAATACTTAAATACTTAACAAAATACAAAATGGACAACAAATTGGAAAAAATAGGAATTTTATTTCTTGAATTTGAACAATACAATGGTCAATGGATGAATGAAATATAGAAAATGGAATAAAATATAAAAATATAATGCAATTATAATTTGAAAATTAAAAATTACATTATTGAAAAAATAACAACTAATTTTAATAAAATTGAAAAAATGCAATAATTTTAAAAAATGAAAAAAAATTACAAGAATTGAAATATTGAGTATACAAAAAAATAAAAAATATTGACTTCATTTTTCTTCAAGTTCCATGTCCACTTGCATCTTCATCTAATGTCATGCCCTCCTTTATCTTGTAATCTATCCTTAGCATCCAACAAATCTTTAAGGTAGATGTACATCTCCAAACTTTCATCACTCCTGCAACTTCTCTTGTCGTCCAACACCCTAGTACCTGCACTAAAACAAGATTCTAATGAAATTGTAGACACTGGAGGGGTTAGTGGATCATGTGCCATGCGGCAAGGACTATATAGTTGTTTTTCATGTCCTCTCCACGGGGCTAAAATATCAAAATTATCCATTTCCTTCCAGTCGAAGGAATTAGCTAAAGTAGAAATACTTGCATATAAATAAAAATTAAGTTTAGTAAATGAACTTGTTGATGAAGTGGTACTAGATTTCTGCCTCTTATTTATTACAGTGAATTTTGTCTTTTCCACTACTAGAACTAGTTGCTTTAGAAGTGAAACTTGTAGTTGTACAAGATTTCCTACGCCCTACCACTTAGATCCATATAAACTATACATTTATCACTTGGGAGGGTATTTTGGTCATTATAAAGTCATTTATCACTTTACCTAAATACCCCATAAACTAGTTGTTATATAATTGTTGGGGGCATTATTGTCATTTTATCTCCCACTAAAGCCAAAATACATAAATACCCCCATATAGTTGTTTATAGCTATTGGGGGTATTTTTGTAAAAAAATCCAAAAAGTTGAAACTAGCCATTGGGGGGGTCTCCAATGGCTAGTTCTTCAAGTGGGCCGCGCTCGGCCCACTATGGGCCTATGGGTAGGGTCGTGCTGGCCCACGGGCCACGTGCGGCATGATATGCATACTTGAAACCCCAAGCCCAACACAGCCCATACAATTGTACCATGCCACATCACGGCCTGTGAACCATTGGGCCGGGTTGGCTCAAAATCATGTCGGGCCATGCCAAGACGCGGGTGACACGACCCAATTTACACCTCTACCTATTTGTGTCAAGTAGGGCCAGCAAGCAATTTATATTTGAGTAGTTTTGAAAACCACTAGGTATATTTAAGTAATTAACCCCTTTAAATTTTGTATCTCAGTTTTATCATTAATAAAAAAACTTTGTATTTATCAAACTTATTTTTGTTTAATATGATCCATTATAATATTAAAGATGTTTCCAATTTTATTCACAAGATTTTTTATATTGTTATATTTTTATTACTTCATTATGACATCATGGATTGATCCATTTGTCCAAATTAGTTGAACTACTTACTTCCCACTTAGATGGAAGAACGGTTTCATTTTTAAGCTGGTTTTAAACATCTAGGTTTTGTATTGTTAAATTATTGGGCATAGATTTAATTAGTATAATTTATTGGTAAGAAACATAAATACCTCAAATATATGATTTAATGAGAGAGAATGGGAGATATATAACACATTAAATATAGGACTTAATTAGAGGGAATTGAATAAAGATAAAAGTAGGGATATTTAAGTTAAGAAGAAAGTCAACAAAGCTCATTTATTTCAGGGCAAATTTCTTAAATTACCCCCACTATTTAACTAATTGACTAACTACCCTTAGTGTTTAACTATTGCCTTGCACCACCCTACTGTTTCTGATAATTGACATTGTTGTTAAGTGCTAACAGAGAAAATGAAATGTCAAATTTACCCTCCACTATTCCTCAAATTTTCAAAATAAAACTCAAATTTTAGGAGATAGGAATCTGCTCCATTTCCATCTTCGTCTCTATTTTCTGTCTTGTCTTCGTTTTCCGTCTCTTGCCTCCTGCCTTTGTTTTCCTATGCAGAGTGTAGTAAGTCGACAAGTCTACGCCTCAACCTTGGCTCATTTTAGTAGCTTCCTACAAGCAGAAGAACCTGAATCATAGAAACCGATTAGAAATAGGGAGAGGGTTATTGATCTGCATCTTGATATAGAGAAGGTTGATAGAGAAAATTGCAGTGTTAGTAGTGCCAGAAATTGGAGTAGATAACAGGTGGATCAAGATAAATGTTGGTGGTAAGCTATTTGAAACCATTGTTTGAATAATGCAAGCTAGTGGTCCCAATTCTACTCTTGTAGCACTAGCAGATCGAGAGTTCATTATTCGAAACCAATTTTTATAGATCAAGACCCTGAAATCTTCTTAGTCCTTCTTTATGTTCTCATCTTTACCAGAGTGTCCTAAGGCATGTGTCGTTCGGTCTCCCAGAGCGTGTTTTACCAGATTCCCCACACTTTTGCCTGAAACTCTAACAAGAGAGTGGCGGAAGCGGGTGGAGCTCAGGAGAACTCAGTTGAATAAATACATTTCCCCACCTGAATAAATAAATACATTTCCCCACCTGAATAAATAAATACATTCATGAATTATGTTTATATACAATAATTTTTTAAATATGTATGTATGTATGTACGTATGTATGCACATTTATAAATGAAATTTGTATATATTTTTAATCAATTATACTATTAAGTTGGGCCATAAAGCTTGATAAATAATGGCAATATAAGAATGTATGCATAAATTCTTTCAAACCCGACTAACTACCTAGCCTAACTAAACCTAACCCAAACCAACCCTAGCCCAGCCTATCCTGAGAGTTGCGTTAGGTTAATCTTGTGTTAGACTTAGGTTGATAAACTTTACCTGAGTTATGGTTTTGGTGAATGGTGACTCCCTCCGTTCCCCCAACATGCAATATCAAAATACTTTTGCACAATACCTAGTTTCTAGCACAATTCAGATGTCATTGATCGCAATGTTTGCTCCACATTTTGGGCATCAATTTTGGTTTCAAGAAAGTTTTTTCCCTTTTGTTTATTTTATGTTCTTACTAGTCTTTTACTTTCACATGTTTGCTTAGTCCTATAGTAACACATTAGTGGGGGAGAGAGAGAATGGTATCCAGCCCTATAGTAACACATTAGTGGGCATCAATTTAGGCTGCGTTTGGAAATGATATAAATGTGTTTTGATGCATTTATGTGTCGCAGTTCTCCTTTGCAAGTGTTTGGGTACACTTAATTTATGTATTTAAAAAGAGCAGAAATTTGTGTTTCCTAACAGTTTACCTTGAAGAGTGTAAATGTTTACTTCCATTTTTTTGAACCAAACTTTTATTCTCTTCTTCACCATTTTCAATCTAGGCTCAGTTTGGAAACAAATATGTATAGTACAAATACATAGTTTTACACTCTACATATTTGCATTTGTACTCCTTCCAAACTGAGCCGTAGCTTTTGCTTGAACACAAAATAGAGCAAGCAACACCTTTCCTTTCTGCCATTCTCTTTGTCTCTCTTCCTCATCTCCTTCTTATGGCCTATCTCCTGAACCATCACCGGCGAACTAGAGCATTAGAACTACCATTGCAACTCTCTTCTATTCGAAATGACTATAGATCTTGCATCTTCGGTCTCTAACAACTTCGATTCGTTCTTTCTTTGGCGGCACTTTAGAGCGTAAATCTCTTTGTTAGCACTCTAGAGTAGAAACCCCTTTGGCCTTTGCTCAATAGTAAGTTTTGAGCAAGTACTCCTTGACATTACAGCAAAAAACCCTTTTCCTTCATAGTATGTTTTGTTCAATTGATCTCTTCTTTGATAGCACGGGGATGAAACCCCCTCTTTCCTTGTCGGTTTCTTTATTGGTGAAACCCTCTCTCAACCATTAACCAAGGTCTCTTTCAGCAATAAATCTTCTTCTTCAATCTTTGTTCTTTGATACTTGTATTGCATTTGCACCATTAAATGTCAAACAAGATTTGCACATTCATACATGCAAATGCCAAACAGATTTGCATTTTTACAAACTAGACAGTAATATTGCATTTGTATTCTACACTTGTGTTTACATCTTTTCAAATATAGCTTAGGCTCAGTTTGGAAAGAATACAAATATAAATATGTAGAATACAAAACCTTGTATTTTATATGCATTTATATTTAAAATCTTTAGACTCTGTTTGGGAAGAATGCAAATACAAATATATTTGGCACAAATACCAAATACAAGGTTTTGCATCATATATATTTATATTTGTATTCTTACCAAATTAAGTCAAATGAAATCATACTTACTGGCCAACACCTACTAAGAGATGGTGCCAACTAGCTCAATTGCTTAATAACTGGTGCTATCATCAAGGTTGGGGATTAAGGGTAGGGCTGCATCTCTGGGCGAGCCCAACTCAAACTTGACCCAACCCAATCCGAGTTTTTGCACAAATTGGACCTGTATTTTTTGGGTTGTAGATTTGCCTTGTGTCAAAAAATTCGAGCTTGACCTAAATTTAGCTTAAGCTTCGATTGAAGCCTCGGTTAGCCTGAAATTGATCCAACCCAAGCCCAGTCGAACAAAAACATATATATATAAATGCATTATATTTATATAAAAACCTTTCTTAATTTTATATACATTTATTATATATGTATAAAACATGCATCAATAAATTCTACTCACCCAACTTAACTAAGCCCTGCCCAACCCAATTGAAGCCCAGCTCAAATTTATATGGGATTAAACTTCCAATCCAATCCGTCCAAATTGCACCCGAATTCAAATCAGCCCCCCACAATATTGCCCTCTATAACGTCTTACAGTATATCCCTGCTGTGTATTGAGAATATTTTCCGATGATAACATTTCAGCGAGAGATGTTCTCAATACACAGTGGGGATGTGGGACGTTGTGGGGCTGATTTGGTCTCGTTCAGGCCAATGACGGTAAAATGTTTTCCTTTCTCTCTCCCCGACTTATTCATTAATCCTTTCCTCCTCTGTGGGGTTATTGGGCTACACAAATATGAGGGAGACCGTACCCCTAATAGGGGTGCAACCGCAACGAGACCAAATCAGCCCCCCACAAGGGGATGTACTGTGGGACGTTGTGGGGGGCTGATTTGAACTCGGCCTGAACGAGGCAAACATCCATTGGCCTTATGCAATGGATGGTCGACGACTCGACGTGTTAACGTGGCGCGATTGATCCATTGTTTCTTGTTTGTAAGCGCCACGGTAGATAGTAAATTCTGTTTCATTTACCCTGTTTCCGTTACATTCAGAACTAAATAGATTACAGAGAGAGATCTCAAATCTCGGTTGGTCACTCTAAACAATCTTGCCACTGTCAAGCTGCTATCTTCTCTGGTTTGATCGATTTCTTCGCATTGGTTAAAGAAGGAGGTGCCTCATCAGGCATGCAAGCACTCTCTGCTTCTGTCATTAGGGTTTCTCTCCTCCGATCGTTTCTCTGTTCTGCATTCAGTGTTTACTGTTTGTTTACTTCTTCGTTGCTCTTCATCCTTCTTTGTTCTGAACAAGTTCTTGCCAATGTGTGTTCAGAGGCTTGGTGGTGGATCTTTTATGTCGGTTGCTGGAAGCAGTAGAGAGAGTGGTCGGCTCCCGAGAGAAGTGAAGGGGATTCTGCAGTCCTTGGCTTCCGGTTGGAATGATGTCGCCGATTCAAAGGCGTTGCAGGTGATCCCGCTGAAGGGGGCGATGACCAATGAGGTTTACGAGATAAAGTGGCCAACCAGAGCTGGTGAACCCGCCCGAAAGGTTCTGGTTCGGGTTTATGGTGAAGGCGTGGACACTTTCTTTGACCGGACTGACGAGATTCGTACGTTTGAGTTCATGTCGAAGAATGGCCAGGGACCTCGGTTGCTGGGGCGGTTCCCGAATGGGAGGATCGAGGAGTTCATTCATGCTCGGGTATGCCATCCTTGTTCACTTTTTGTTATTGCTCTCTCTCTCTCTCTCACACACACATACACACAAACAATGAAATGTTGGACTGATACTGTTCTTATTACTGCAAATCTCTATTTTTTTCCTAGATTGTAGCAATTATTTTAACTTGATGTGATAGAGTGCACCATATGACTCTTTTTATCATCTCTAGATGGTCTGGCATATGCATTTTGAATTACAAAGAAGAAAACCATTTTTCTAGAAGAATAAAGATGCAGGTTGGGTGTGGATTCTTCCTTCTTTAAGATTTATAGGTGACACCTGAGCAACTACAGGAAATATCTTGAACTTTGAGGTTTGTGAAACCAAGTGGATATTTGTAACTGTTAATCCAACTGGATGGTAAATCGGTAACATTCAATCATCTTTCAATGTTAACCCTCTCCATTGTTCAGACTAAGGCACTGGCAACTTCAAGATGTTCTTGATTGGCAATTTGGTCTTTGCTCTTCAGTTGGTCATGCTTTCATTAATTTCACTATTGTATCATCATGCTTGGTTAGAGCTGGTTTTAAGAAAAGATTTGTCTCCACATGGTGTTTCTCACCCAAAAAGGAAACAAAGAATATTGAAACAATGAAGATGATTTGTTGAATTAATATCAAGGTCGTAAGCCAGTAGCTGATTTGAATGAACTTGTGTGGGATTGGTCTCTTTCCTCAGGGAACAAGGTAGAACCTCCTGAAGCACTTATTATCACATAATAAACAGGTATGTTCTCCCTTAGATGGTTAGACCACCATATTAAGATGATTATTGATCAGGCAATTTTAGAATGAGAAACACAGGCTAACACAAGCATAAAAAGTACATTGTATGAGCAGATATCAAAACATTACCAACCTCACAAAAGTATACCTGGGCCTAGGGAACCCATACAAGTTCTGGTTGACCTATCCCTTCCTTTGCAAGTGAATTGGCAAGGGCATTGGCTGAGCTAAGCACCAACCTAATGAGAGGCTGGTTACTAAAAGGAGGGACAATTAGTTCCATATATCTGATATAAAGGAATAATAAAGGAACGTGGAATTAACATTTCTGCCATTCATCAAGCATAAGAAGCACACATGAGAGGAAATACAAATACTCCAAGATTTTGGTATCCCAAAAGAGTATTCCAGTCATTGTTATCTAAAAAGCAGACTACAAAAGCTTTTGTTATCTCTATAAATATAAAAGATTTGAATTAAGCTTCTTTTTATGTATACCAAATTAACCTCTAAGTGTGCATTTAATCTGACTGAGAATGCTCTAAGAATTTCTAGGCTAGATTATACTGTGATTTTTCTAATGCTACTAATCTGCAATAACTGTAAACTTAGAACAAAAGAATTTTGAAGAAAAGAAAAAAAGAGGAAATATGAAAATTTCCAGAAGTCATTCCAATCCAACTCATTTTGAAAAGTAAGGAGCCACTGATGAGGGACTACTAGACAGTAGTAAACCACTATCATTGTCTACATCTAGAGTGATTACAGGTAAGGTAGTCATGGTTGCCAAAGGACATGCATCAGTGGAGAGGTTGCTGGAGATTCCATAGGATTGGATAAACTAAATCCATGACGTAATAGTAAGTCAAAAGGTTCCCTCTTTGAGGTGAAGTTGGGTCAGAAGATAAAGAAGGTTGGGTTGACATTGGCATTTCCTGAATCTTCTGGGATTGGAAGTGTGGATGTGGAACAAGTTAAAGATGAGGATAGGGAAGATGACCTGGATTTGAGATCAAGAGTGCCTATGTTGAAGGCTCGAATGGTCATGTCATGGAGGATCTGTTCAGACTATCAAGGAGATCTCAAATTTGGCAAAGTTTCCTAACATTGAACAGCTTTCGTTTCAGTGCAGACACTGATGGTGCCTCTCATTTGGATAAAAGTTCTCTAAACCAGGTGTACAGGAGCAGGGTGTATATGAGTTGGAAGTAATTCGTAATTCTGCTTCTGTTCCTAGTCAAGAAGACGTTGGCATGCATTGACTCCAAACTTTTCCATTCAATTAGAGAGTGTTACAGGTAATGTCTTAGGATTGGATGTATCATCTTCTCAACATATTCTAGTGGGTTGTTTGATTGATAATCTTCTGCTTGTCCCTGAAACCCCAAAAGTTACTGATGTCTTTCCATTTCTTCTACTCAATTCTCCATTCATTCACCTCTCAACATTACTAGATTTTTGTAATTTATCAAAAAAAAAAAAACTAGTTTTTTGTAGTTTTCTTTGGTTCAGTCACCTTGGGTTGTTGATATTGTTAGGTTTTCTGAAGTCTGAACTACATAAGGGTCTCAATTATAGAATGCCACAGGAGCTTGATATTGCACCTATAACCACAAACCACTAATCTAGGGGAGATGCTGTCATTTGTGGGGGGTGAAAATTCACGAAGTTCTTGGAATCAGATTTCTTAGTTTCCTTATAATTGTCTCTTATTAATAATGTGGTGGCTGGACTGGGTTTTGATTGCTCTCCTGCTGTTGTTGTGAGAATATCAAGCCCTGTGGATGCTTTTGTCTTAGGGGAAGAGTGACTGTGAGAACCCCCAATGCATGTCTTATACAACTGCCTGGTTAGGTTCTAGGCAACCTTGTTTGGATGCCACTAGTAGAGAGGTGATTGCTATAGATGAGCATCCTATCTTCCCTGCTCAACCTGTTCTTGTCTCTAACCCCTTTGTTGTGTCATAACCTGCTGATGATATGTGATAACTGCTAAGTTGGGTCTGGATTTTTCCAACCACAAGGGGAAAAGGCATTTTCTAAGTGGGAGGTGGGTTTTTTTCTTGTAAAGTTATCAAAGGAGGAAATCTGAAGTGGAGAAGTCCCAATGGGTTTGTACACAATACAGTGGAGGTTCCAAGAGGGAGAGAATACATGCTAGAAGAGTTTATAATTACAGTTAGTTGGAATTTGGGAGCTTTAGAGAAAATGCCTGACTGCCTGTAAGAAAAGAACTGTTAAGGACTCCTTAAGGAAGTTAAGGCCAAGGTTTAAAATGTCAGTGTCAGTGGAAATGCTGGTTGTCCAGGTATAAGAAACATGTCGGAAATATTGTAAAAATTATAGACATGGTGGAAACATTGTAAATATGCAAAATATAGAATGATATTTTATGAAATGATAAAAGAAGCATAGGTACACCCTTTTAAATTATTATCTTGTTCCAAATCACTAAACAAAGCTAAGAAACTAAGGTTATAGACAAAAGAATATGTTCAGAAGTTGCCCTGTAAGCCATAGGATTCAGAGCTTTGTGATAGAATGAGTTAAAGAAAAATTTAAACTAACAGGGAATGCAAATGGTTGTAATAGATCAACCAAATAATCTATTACACAAAGAGAAACTAATATTCAACTTCATGCTTGAAATGAATATTTAGCAGCTCAAAGTGATAATCATGTAAGTTAGGTAGGCAATAACATTGTTACTCCACATATCTGCAATATTATCACCAACTTATGTTACAGTACTATCTCTTATATTCCATTAGTGCCGGTAGTGTTGACTAGGGAATATGTATGTCATGGAAACTATCTCTTGTATTCCACATAGTACTGGTAGTGTTCATTGGGGAATATGTTGATTTTGGTAAAATTTCGTTTCACTACCCATGGAAATGGAAATATGTCATGGAAATATTAAGGAAGTTAGGGACATTTTAAACCATGGTTAAGGCTAAGATAATTCACATCCAAGAATCCAAACTTCCTGAGAAACATTCATAATGTGTTCTGAGTGTGTGGTCATCTAGAGATTCTAACCTCGTTAAAGTGCTTGGTGGAACTTGTGGGTAGATTATATGTTCCTTGAAACTAAAGTCCAAGGCTGTTGGCTTAGACCAAGTGCTGACAAATGCCTACAGCCCTAATTCTTATAAAGGGAAGAGAATTATGGGAGGACTTCTATAGCATAAGGGGTTTGTGGGTTTTAGTTGGGAACTCTAATATTATTAAGATTTGTTGAAGAAAGTAATAATAGCAGCAGGGCTATTACTACAGACATGAGAAACTTCTGTTTATTAATGATTGTGAGCTTAGTGGTCCACTTTTACTGTAGGCATGTTTCAAATGGACCAATTATCAGAGTTCTCCTATGTGTTCTAAGCTGGATAGGTTTTTATTCACCCTAGATTAAGGCCCACTATCCTTGTGTTTCAAGTTCTGCCCTTCCTGGATCAAGGGGTGCAAGTTAGGCCAGGTTAGATTGGGTTGAGATCAATCCTAGCCCAACCTGAGTTGTTGAGCCCCCAAACCTATCCCTAACCCAACCTAATGACATTGGGTTGGGTTCTAATTGGGCTCAATTAGGTTTGGGTTTGTCCAAATTCTTCACTTCTTATTTCTTTTAGGAAGAAAAAAAAAACATTATAAGTATCATATGTTCCTCCACCTAAGGAGGTTTATGAACTAAATGCAGTATTCATGCAGAGGTCACTCCCCACTCTCCCTATGGCCTGTATACTAATGCTTTTTGGTCTCTCCCTATACATATTGTGAAGAGAGTTTGTGCTGTTTATCATTAATAACAATAACAAATAACAATAATTTCCTTATATTTCTGGGTACACATTTTTTGTGTTATCTCAACATTTTCAACAAATATACATGTTTTACTTGTCAGAAGGAAAGGTATTATGCATATGGATGTCTAAGGCAAGCCCTCAGAAAATTTGTCTGATATTCCAACCAAGTCAAATTAGAAAGATCAGGAACCGATAACCATTTAGAAAGATTGAACAATCTGCACCAACAGAAATTTACCAAAAAACAAGAGTGGACCAGCTGATATAGGATGAGAGAGAACAAGGAAAACATGAGTATGTCTTTATGAGGAAGGTTAAGGTATGCAAATCATGATGATATGAAGAAAATACAGAAATATAAAGGTGAAGTCAGATGAACAACAAAATACAGAAGAGTTAATAGTACCTCTGAGTTCCTCCGATCAAGGTACATGAACTCCACCTTTGTTACTATCGTTAGTTCTTGCTGCAGTTAGTTGATAATAGGATACAATCTGGTTGTCTCATATATGTCTCACACATTTCCTTCTTTATATTCTGACCTCACCATTTGAAATTTTATTGTTGTTCTTGAAGCTGATAACCATTTTTTTATCCTGTTTTTCTGGAATTTCAGACACTATCAGCATCTGACTTGCGAGATCCAGAAATATCTGCTCTTATAGCTTCTAAATTGAGGGAATTCCATGATATTGAAATGCCTGGTCCCAAAAATGTAACTCTGTGGGATAGGTTGAGGTATTTGTACATACACAAATTTTAAGGTTTTCAATAGCAGTAAAGATGCTAAGCTGAATTTGTCCCTCTTTTCAGAAAGTTTCTTAATGCTGCCAAAAGTTTGAGTTCCCCTGAAGAATCCAAAAGTTTCTGTTTGGATAAGATGGAAGAGGAAATCTGTATATTGGAAAGGAGGTTGTCAGGGAATTATCAACGTATAGGATTTTGCCACAATGATTTGCAGTATGGGAACATAATGATGGACGAAGAAAGCAAATCAATTACCATTATTGTAAGTTCTACATCCATATCTCCCTCTGTTCCAAACATGCAAACCATATGATGGGAGAATGTTTTGCCATGTGCTTATCTGCTGACTGTTCATTAGAGTTCTGTTTTCATATATGAATAGTAAAGTTAAGATCCATTCTCCTTTGGCTATGTGATATTCAAACAAGGTCAGGTGTCCAATGAGTTGACCTATTACTGTGATAATTTAAATATTTAAAGAGCCTGTTGAAATGGATAAATCCCAACTTCTGAAAGTATTTGCTCAACTGAGTTTTTGAGAGTTTTTCATGACTTGTAATCCAAGTTACAAGAATCACTACTTGCACAAATGATGTTCATAGATGCAGTGGCCAGTATTACCTGATTTATCACTTTTAATATTGAAAACCAAGTATCATCAGAGTAACTGTTGGATTGAGTACATGGTCATGACAAATTCATTTTTGTATTTGCATGTATTTTTTATTGGAAGGTGCATTGTGGACTAAGTAAGTGCCAAACTGCTAGCTCTAATTTCATGCCAAGTTTATTTGAGGGCACCCTGTCCATGATTGAACATCAAGTCAGCCACCTGTATGTGTGTGTACGGTACTTGTGTATTTTTGTATATGTGAATTTGTGTTTGTATATTCTCTTGTGTACGCCAGTGTCTGTGTATGTGTGTGGCTGACTTGAGGGCACCATATCTATGATTTGATGTCAAGTCAGCCACCTGTTCTAATGTTTAATGTGCTTTTTTTATGTATGTATGTATGGATGGATGCATCCATGCATGCATGTATGTATGTATTCGCGCGCGTGTGTGTATGGTACTGTATTTATATATGTGCATGAGTGTGTGTTCCTATATATGTATGTATGTAAAGCTGCTAACATCAAGTCAGGCACCTTTTGCCATGATATTCAACATCAAATCGGGCACCTTTTGCCAGCTTTTAATTGCTTATAAAGGTCAAACTGCTATATCTAATCTCATCCGAAGCTTATTTAAGGGTTCTCTTCCATGATTCAACATCATGTCAGGCACCTTTTACCAGCTTTTAATTGCTTATAAAGGTCAAACTGCTATATCTAATCTAATCCCAAGCATATTTCCAGATTTTAATTTGCTTATAAAGGTCAACCACCTATTGCCAGATTTTAATTTGCTTTTCTATGTTTTTATGTATGTATATGTGTGTGGTAAACCATTTCTTCTTCCTTTTATAGGACTACGAGTATGCAAGTTACAATCCTGTTGCTTATGATATTGCAAACCACTTCTGTGAGATGGTAGCTGACTATCATACAGAAACACCTCATGTTTTGGACTTCAGCAAATACCCTGGTTTGTATTTGTAGAGTTTTAACTCTCTCCTGCGGTTTATTGCTTTCAGTTTCATTTTAAATTCTGGTTTAAATTTAAGTAATCTTGCTATATCTGCATTTGGCGATAGGGTTGGAGGAGCGTCAAAGATTTTTGCATATATATATGAGTTCAGGTAACAAAGTAGTTGTGATGATTGCATGGGTTTATATCGGATACAATATTACATTTTTTCTAGGATTGATTTACTTTAAGGTGTCTAGTATGTAAAATCCATCATAGTTCAAAGAGTTGGTTGTCTCTAGTTCATGGAACAGTTGGTTTGGCATGCAGGGAGTGTGTCAGTTGTGTATTTAAATTCAGAAGCAACCAAAACTCAAGGGTGACCAATTGTTCTCTTTACATTAGTTTATCATAAGAACCAGATCCCAAAAGCATTGGTATCTGTATAATTCTGAACAGTTAGCTAAAGTTAAACTGTAAATGCCTACAATTACCAGTTTACTTTGGTCAATAGGGGGAATTTAGTTAATGAGGTATTGTTTGGGCCAAATGTTAGAGAAGTTGAAGGTCAGTTGGTGTTTCCCACAAACAGTGGTGCAAATGTAAGCGGGTTGTTACATAAAAGGGTAAAAACAAAGGAGACACCTGATCTGGAAAACAATTCTCCTGGAAATTGTTTAGGCTATTTGGAGAGAAGGAAACAAGAGTATTTGAAGAAAAGGAAATGGAGCAGATAGAGGTGGCAAGGAAGGTAGAAGCCCAATTATACTCTTGGATGACAGCAAGAAAGGAAATGGAAGATGTTCACTAGCTTGCTAAACTGGCAGTAGACTATTGTTCTGGGCTTTTCTTTTTGTAAATAATAGTATACAAAAGCTGGAGTCTTTTATTTTTCTGATGTATTTCCTGTGTAATTATCCACTGCACAGATTTTTTGTAAAAGCACAAGATGCAAAAAAGTGCAAGGGGCATTTTGTGCCCAAGGCACTAGGCGCATGGCAAGGCATGTGACTTTTTGAAGCAAGGTGTAAAAATGCAAAAAATAGCAAAGAAATTAAACATATTACATAGTATCAATTAAAAAATAGAAACTTAAATTTTCAAATAAATGTTTTAAAAAACCTATTATCTCAAATTAAAATACATAAATATTCATAAAAAAATTAAAACACATAAATATAGCATGTAAAACATATTCAAATGAAAATGTAAAAAATAAAACCAAGCGCAACAGATAAAACATATTTAAGCATGTGAAACATTCAATCTCTTTAATTTTTTTTTTTGATAAATGAGTGAAATCTCTTTAATTTTTTTCCCAATTGCACTACTTCAAATAACTAATATGATGTCAAGCATTTTGCATTCCTAATTTTATGAGACACCTTTTGTACCAAGCCCCTTGAGGCAAGCCTAAACAAGTCTATGTTTTTTCTTTTTTGATAAATCCCAAACAAGTCTATGTTAGTGTCTTAAATTTTTATTTCGTATGCAAATGACTAGTTTTTTTTTTTTTTGATCATCAAAGGAAACTTTTATTTGAAATTGGATTTAAGAAGTTTTACAACAATGTGTATGGAACAAGAAGTCCCACACGAATACATATTTCTGTCCCTTTTACAATGCAGCCCAAAACAATTGTTGCCTCAAAGCCCCTTGTTTAGCAAGATAATCAGCTAGCCCATTTGCACTCCTTCTAACTCATTTGAATTCTGCTTCTATCTCCCATGCAACCTTTTCCACTTCCCTTATCACTTGTTTGAAGGTCCACGAAGTAGTTCTATTGTTATTGGCCCAAGAGATGATCACCTTGGAATCCCCTTCAACCTCAATTTGCCTCATTCCTAGTTGCTTGGCTATCTTCAATCCTTGTAGCAATGCCATTACCTCATTTTTTAGAGAGTTGCCCATGCCAATAGGACTAGAGAATAAAGCTAATATCCTCCCTTTAGAATTTCTGATTACTCCCCCGATACCTGACAATCCCGGATTCCCAAATGAACTTCCATCAAAATTCAGTTTAATTCTGTTACCATTTGGAGGTTTTCATTCCAACCTTACTCTCTCTTTCACTCTTGAAGATTGTGCTACTTCTGTCCAGGATCATATAATGTCTGTGACCGAGAACTCTTGGAATATATGCAAAGAACTTACCCAATGGGCTACTTTAACTTTGATTGTGTCAATCACCTCCTCCGTGGTTCTACTCTTTTCTAAGAATATTCTGTTATTCCTTTCTTCCCATATCACCCAACAAATAGCTGCCTTTGTAGCTTTCCACATAACCTTCCCTCTTTTCTTTGATTGCCTCAAAAAGTCACGGTTAAAAAGACCTGCCACATTTTGAGGGAAAACCCACTTGCAACCAAAGAGAAGACAAAAAGAATCCCAAACATGATGCACAAAAGAATAGAATAAAAAAAAGGTGTGTCAAGGTCTCACCACTTTCCTTACAAAGGGAGCACATGTGAGGAGAAAGGCAAGAAAAAGTCCTTTTCTGCAGCATATCACACGTATTAACCTTACCAAGGAAAATTTCCCAACAAAAGGCTTGAATTTTTGGGGGGATAGGCTTACTCCAAATTTCTTTTACAGGGAAGTCCCCAACCGGGTTGCTAGGTGAGGCAAGGACATTAAAGAAAGAGGAACAAGAGAAGCCATATGTGGAGCCTTTCCAAATTCTGGAATCTTCCAAGGATGGGTCCAAAAGGACTTGTCCTAGAATATCCAGCAAGTGAATTAAAGATGCACATTCATTTTCCCTCAGGCCCCTTCTGAAACCCAGATTCCAATTGATCCCACTTGGGCCAGGATTACCCAAAAGACTTATTGTTTTCCCTTTTAAGTTTGACAAAGAGTATAGGTCAGGAAAAAGGTCTTTGAGTGGACTATCTCCCACCCAAAGATCTTCCCAGAAACGAACTTTATTGCCTTGGCCCACATCAAACCGCATGGAATTAAGGAAAGATGGGTAAATTTCATGGATAGCTTTCCAAGGAGAACAAGAGGATACATGAGGAGCAACTTTTGCATCCCAACCATTCCCATCCAAACCATGGATACTCGCAATGACTTTGTGCCACAGTCTATCTCTCTCAAAAGGGAACCTCCACAACCATTTTCCTAGCAGAGCTGAGTTCCTAAGTGAAATATTTTCTATTCCCAAACCCCCTTTATCCTTGGGCTTTCTAACTTGATCCCAATTTATCAGGTGATCCTTTTTTTCCTCTCCTGGATCCCAAAGGAAATCTCTCATGTATTTTTCTAACCTCCTTGCCACTCTACAGGGTATTCTAAAGGTTGAGAGAAAGTAGACAGGGAGGTTTGCCAACGTGGCTCTGATCAGTGTTATCCTTCCACCAAGAGAGATGTAGTTCCTCCTCCAAAGAGCTAGCTTCCTGACAAATCTTTCAATGACTGGCTTCCAAAAATCTTCTGACCTAGGATTACCACCTAAAGGTAACCCCAAATAGCTAGTTGGCCAACTTCTAATCTCACACCCCAAAATCTCTGCAAATCTATTAAGTTCCCCTTCCTCCAAATTGATCCCTACGATGCCTGTTTTGGTCCAATTATTCCTTAAACCTATTATTCCCACAAAGTTATCCAATAGCCTCTTTAGATTCACCACACCATCCTCGTTACCACCCTCACAAAAGAAAATTGTGTCATCTGCAAATTGGAGGTGGGTAACAACCTCTTGATTTCTACCCATCCTCCACCCCCTGAACAACCCTTGGGAGTCGGCTTTTGCCACCATTCTACGTAACACCTTAGCCACTACAGTAAAGAGAAAGGGAGATAAGGGGTCTCCTTGCCTAATTCCTCTCTCCGCCGGAAAGAAATCCCTTGCTACTCCATTAATAAGAATTGAGTAATGGGCATAATTCAGACATCCTCTAATCCAAGATCTCCACTTAGTTCCAAAGGCCAACCTTTCTAACATTTGAAGTAGCACTTCCCAATTAACCATGTCATAAGCTTTCTCTAAGTCCACCTTACACACCAACCCTTTTCCTCTACCCTTTCTTTTTTCTGCAATACACTCATTGGCTACTAGAATTTGATCCACAATCTGCCTACCTTCCACAAAAGCGCCTTGGAAAGGTGAGATGATCAATGGAAGCACTTTCTTTATCCTTTCTGAAAGAACCTTTGCAATAATTTTATATATACTCCCAACAAGACTAATTGGCCTATAGTCTTTAGGGTTTTGGCCTCCCTCCTCTTCGGGATTAAATTTATAAAAGTGGCATTCACCCCTTAAGGCACCTCTCCTTTGAGAAAGAATTCATTGAACACTTCCAGGAGAAGATTGCACTCTTAATTTCCTCCAAAGTGAAGTTCCTCTCCAAAGACAAAGATTGTTCTTCTGAGAGCTATTCCCTTCCATTTCTGGTAGTTTTGTTGTCACCCCACTTGAGCTTGTGAAGATTTCTTTGAAGTAGTTCACAAAGATCCTTATGATCTCCTGGCTTTCTCTTACTTCCTGACCCCCCTCCTCCACACTGAAGATCAAAATTTTCTTTCTCCTTCCATTTGCAATTGCATGGAAAAACTTCGTATTACCATCTCCTTCAACAATCCATTGACACCTTGACTTTTGTCTCCAACAAATTTCCTTCTTTCTTAAAGTCTCTTCCAATTCTTGCTTGATTTTCCATCGATCCTCTCTCTCTTCTTCTGTTAAACTTCCGCTAGCCTCTTTTTTGTCAAGCTCCTCGATCTTCCTCACTATATTGTCTTTTATTTCCTCCGCCCTCCCAAAATGCTCTTTGTTCCACTTTTATTTTCCTTTTTATCCTCTTTAATTTCCATGCAAAACTTAACAATTTCATACTCCACAAGGGTCTGAGTTCCTGCCACCATTCTTTTAGTCTGGTTTTAAATGAGTGATCCTCAAACCACATGTTTTCAAATCTGAAAGGAGTTGGGCCTCCCCCTGGAATTTCCTTCTCAATGGAAATGGGGCAATGATCTGAGGTGACCTTAGGTAGCCCTTTCACTACTATTGAGCCCCACAATTCTTCCCAGTCAGGAGTAAATAGAAATCTATCTAGTTTGGAGCAGGTTGGGGGGGATTGGAAGTTTGACCATGTATAGTCCACCCTTAACATTGGAGGTTCAATCAATTCAAGGGAATCGATTAAGTTATTAAAATTCCTCATGCTGGTAGTGATTCCTTGGTTCGGTTTATTTGTTTCTTCTGAAAATCTGATAACATTGAAATCACCCCCCATACACCACGGTTAGACCTGTTCATGGGCCGGATAGCCTGATGGCCTGGCCCAGCCCGGCCCTCACCCGGTCGGGCTTGGTCATGTAATTAGGCCTGTGGACCTGACCTCGGGCCTAACATAGTAAGCCCGATTGTGTTTCGGGCCGGGCTCGGGATTTGTCAAAAAAGCTCGGCCCGAGCCCGGCCCGGCCCGACTCAGCATTATATATTTTATAAAATATATAATATGTATTTTATATATTATATAAAATATATAAATAATATAATTTTTATTAAAATATATATATTTATAATTTAATATATACATTTTTTATTCTTTTCTTTATAACACCTCTCTCTCTCTCTCTATTCAGCTGCTAACAATATGGGCTAAATTTTGGGCTCGGGCTCGGGCCCAGGCTCGGGCTTCGGGCTTTTTATGAGGGCCGGGCTTGGGCCCAAGTTGTAGGCCCGATGGTTGGGCCGGGCTCGGGCTCAGACCTTAGAAAATTCTGTTAATACAAAGTGAAAGCCTGGCCCGGCCCATGAACAGGTCTAACCACGGTCCCTCCCAAACTCCTCTAATTGCACATAATTCCTCCCAAAACGCCTCCCTGTTTCTATAGGAATTGGGACCATATACATTTGTAACCACCCACCCACACCCGTTCGAGGGTCTTCTAATTTTAATGGAAACTGAGTATCTGCCAATCAATTCCTCCACACATTCCATTTCCTCATTTCTCCAAATAGTCAAAATTCCTCCTGAAGCTCCCCATGAAGGGGCAAACGACCAGCTTAGAACCCTAGCTCCCCAAATGCTTCTTATCCACCTTCTATTCAGCTGTGATAACTTGGTTTCTTAAATCAAAATCAGATCTGGTCTTTCTTTCCTGAGAGTGCTCCTAATTATTCTCCTCTTTTTGGCACTTCCAAGGCCTCTTACATTCCAACTGACTGTCTTCATTTCAATCTGCTTGAAACCCCTAATCAGTGGCTACCTATTGTGTCCCTCTTTTTCTTTTCAAGCTCCCTTCTTCCTGCCTTTCATAGTTAATTCCGCACTTAAGCTTCTCTAGCTCGGTTTGCTTTCTTCTTCTTTGCTTTCCTTTCTTCCTTAAATATACCTTTTTTCTTTTACTCTTTCTTCCCACTCTTTTGTTTTCTTCCGACTTTTCTTTCTCCTCCTGACTCAGCCTCCTAGCAACCTCCTGGGTTACAGGTCGGGGAACTAACTCTGGATGGGTGATGAGGTGGTTTGCTCTATTAACAACAGTCTCCTCTCCTAGGGTCGGGTCCACTAGGTTCTCCAGGATTAGGGACCAGATTCTAGCTCTCTCCTGTTCTAGGCTATCTTCCAAAATGTTCTCAGATTCTTGACCTGTGGCACAATCCATTAGAGTATACGAAGGAGGAAAGGCATTGGTTGTTCCTGCACAGATCGAGACACAACACTTAGAAGGGTGCAAACAATGCTTAACAGACTGGAAAGGTAAACACAAAGAAACGGGGTTAGGGACTCCCTGTGCCAGCGATTCTGAGACCTTCCCTAAATCAATACCCTCTGATTCGGGCTCCCTGTCAGGCAACACTTATATAACATCTAGTTTCTGATCCTCTTGTGCCTCTTTGCTTGGGTCAGTGTCGAGATCCAACACACCAATTTTAGCATCTTGACGATGTGTCTTCTCTGGGATTTCTTCGACTTCCCTCCTGACTGACGCTGGGTTCACTACTAAGACTGGCGCAGGACTATTGTCCGATTCTTCTCTCGGAACCAAACTGCAGCATTTAGAGGGAGTTTCGAACAGCAACTCAGTTCCCATCGTTTTGTCTTCCCACAAGATTCAAGTTTTAGCAGTATTCACACTTCCGATGCTATCTTCCAGCTCCGACAGGTTTGCCTTCTCTTGCAATAAATCTTCCCAGTCACTTTCCTCTTCTGATTCATCACTCTCATGCCTATTGAACTTCGGATTTGGTTTCTCAGGGGATGTTGAGTTGTTCGATGTCACCAGTTTCCATAACCAAGTTTCGCTGCTGCCTTCTCTAGGGACCTTTGAACCACTGGTGGTGGCCCTGCTTCTTTGTAACACACCCACGGCGGGGGGACGAAACACAGGGGTCGAGAGAGACGATGATAGACCCCTGCGATTGTCCACCGACTTTTGGTTTGAGCCGTGCTTTGGTTCGAGCGGTTCACCTGTTGGGTTGACTGGATCTGCATGCTTAGCCTTAAATGAGCATCTATTGCTCGTTCCAGCTGTTGCCTCCACATACGATCGAACTGACGCCACGCGTGAGTTGATGGACAGCTCAGATTGAAGATTTTCCTTGGTGCCCTGAAATCCCACTTTCGAACTGAGTGACTGTTCACTTGCCTTTGTTTTGCAAAAACGGTCAAGTTTCTTTGTTTCTTTGACCCTTGCCACGTCATCATCTTTAACCTCCCACAGATTTCTCCACAATCTCTCCTCCACCGATGATAGCAGCCACGCCACAGATTGAGGATCTCTGACTCCCAACTTCACTGTTCTTGGAACTTCTTCCACCTTAATCCCTCTCACACCCATTACGGCTGCACTGAGATTTGAAGTGTCCAGCTCTTCCAAGGCGCCACCGCACTGAGATGCGATTTGCGTGAAAGTTTCAGAGGACCATAAATGGAACGGAAGCCCAACCACTTTCAGCCTGAAAACTTCTGTTTGTTCTACACGATTTGCACTCGGTGTCCACTGGCTAACTACCATTATTCCTTCCGAAGTCTGAATAGGGAGAGCATGAACCTCCCCAACCATCCTTCCCACTTCTAACAGGGCCTTATCTGCTTGGAACGGTCGCAAATAGGACCCTTCGAAATTCAATTTCTGTTTTAGTTCCTCTGCTATCGAACCCCATTCGACCACCTTCTTTTTTGCTGAGACAACGTATTTTTCATTCCAGCCCTTTTCCTTTCCTGAACCTGTTTTTGATTGGAAGAGTTCACTATTGTTGGCCTGGGATTGCCTTGACTGTTCCATATTTCTCCACAAAAAATCCTGTAGTTCTTTCGCAACCATAATCCAACCTTCACTCTGGTTTCCACATGGGATGCGTATCATCTGTTTCTTGCCTAGCCCAAATCACTCTGTAACTGTGATGAACCACCCTTTCCTATTAAACCGTTGTTCTGCTTCAAACATCTTACCATTTAATTTCATACTGTTCTTCCAATTCTGGGATCTTCTTGAAACTATGGCAACGTCCAGAAAACCTTTTAACCATACGACCACATTCTTCGGAAGGTACACTGAAGCTTTTTTCTCTTCCCTGATCTTCAACGACACCAGATTCCTTGATTTCACTTCCTCGAACTTAAAGAGTTTTGCTTCAACGGATGCTTCCTTTCTCCATCTACCCACTGTTTCGAACATCTCCATCTTATCTCCAAAGCAAGAATACTATCCCAAAGCTCCTGTAGCAATGGTATATTTGTTTAAAACATGATAATTACAATTTAATCAATGATGCCTTGTCATAACTCATAAGGCACCACAGCATGCATACTGCCATTAAAAACTTATGTCGGCACTGTACAGCAGCCTTGTTATGCTTTTGTGAAGCTTATGCAAATGACTAGTTTTGTAATTTTAATTATAATTCTATCTTTTAAAAATGTCTTATATTAAAGAGATGAATGAACAACATTAGCAAAAAAGGTGGTTCTCGCAAGGCACACCAAGCGCATGCCTTTTGAAAGTGTTGTGCCTGGGGCTTAGGAGAGGTGCATACCTTAAATGTGCCTTACCTGTGCGCCTAGTCATGCATTTTAAATCACTGGGACTGAATATCTGTCAAAATAGAAACGTAGATTTTTTCTTCACATTAATCAACTCATCTATTTATTGATATGACTACTTTTATTTCAAAGACTAAATATTGTATCCTTTTTATTTTGGTCTTCTCAGTTATGGTTAGATCTTTATGCAGGTGATCAACCTGGAGATCTTGAAGTGGAACAACTGGTCCAAGATGTTGAAAAATATACTCTTGCAAGTCATCTATTTTGGGGCCTATGGGGAATAATTTCGGTACATCCTTCTTCTTTCATGATTATTTAGCTTCTATTCCACAAGCAGGAATTAAAGTATTATCATGTGATGATTTTTTTTCACTCTAACCAATAATGAAAGAATCTCTTGATAAGAAAACAGAATATATGAGCTGTATACAAAATGGATTCATAAAAACTCAAACGAAGAAAAGATTTAATAAGGCACTTAGAACCATCTATATCTGCCCGCCATACAAAAGCCAAGGCAAGCTAGAAATTTATTAAAATAGAAAGAATCCTGTCCAAAATCCAAAAGAAACCATAGCCACTCTCAACTCTAATATATTCACTTGGCACTTAATAAACGCCCCATTTAACACACAAGAGCACCCTAAATCCCAAACTCTCAATTATGTGGAGCTGGCTACATTAATCCTGTTCCATCATTTCCATTCTGTACAGATAATAGCTCTCAATTATTGCTTGGGTGATAATATTATTTACATGGGACTAAAAATGTTCTTGGTAACAGCCTCTCTATATGTGCAGGGGTAAGACTGCATACACCTGTCCCTCCCCACATCCCCCATTGGCGGGAGCCTTGCACACTGGGCTTCGGGCTTCCCTTTTAGACTAAAATTGTTAAATAGCTTTACTGTGGCTACATACTTTTCCACCATTGTGCTCTATCAAGAGCCATATTTTCTGTCAAATTGTAAGTTGGATTATTTTTTAACACTTCAGACCACATTTCCTTTGGTCTTCCTCTTGATATTTTAGAATCTTCTACTTGCACTAATTCACTTATTGCTGCAGTCATTGGTCATCTATGCACATGACCAAACCATTTTGCTTGACTACTAATTGGAGCTATGTCTAAGTCCTCATTAGTGTTCTTATTTCTGTTTATGTTCTTTCTAGTTTTGCCATTGCTGCAGTCACTGGTCATCTATGCACATGACCAAACCATCTTGCTTGACTACTAATCGGAGCTACGTCCAAGTCCTCATTAGTGTTCTTATTTCTGTTTATGTCCTTTCTAGTTTTGCCATTGCTGCAGTCACTGGTCATCTATGCACATGACCAAACCATCTTGCTTGACTACTAATTGGAGCTACGTCTAAGTCCCTAGTGTTCTTATTTCTGTTAATGTCCTTTCTAGTTTTCCCATGATTCATGCCAAGTTGCCAACATCTTCATCTTGCTAATTCTTGATTCTAGTATAAACCACCTACTCCTATCTTGATCCTTTGCCATAATGGTCCCTATTGGAAGATAGTATGGAGCTTTTTGCCTGACCCTTGTTTATGTTAAATACAAAAAGGAGCAAGGTTGATTGAGATCGTAGACAACCTTTAAGGACATATTATAGGATTCAACAAGTGCTGATTTTGCATGACGACAGTGGAAGAGCCAGGAATGTTCTTTTCGTAATGAAAAAGTCATAATAGGGGTTCACAACATAAACAATAAAAATATTATTACAAAAGGTCAGAAATGAATAAATGACATGAGGGGTGAGAGAGTTGCCATACCTTTGTTATAGGTTTTGTGGCAACAGAAGTGTAAAACAGCCCAGGCCAGCATGGCCTGGGCCTATGTCTTTCATATATATATATATATAATATTTTATATTAAATGGCATATATTATGCATATAAATTTTTTTCAGACATTATAAAATATAAAATATTATATCTTATATATTACAAATGTTGTATTATAACATTTATATTATATAAAATATAGGGAAAATTCCACTGCAACACACAGCATAAAAAAATTCGTGTTGGTCCACATGCCAGATTGGCCCAGCATGGACCCATGGGCCACAGTCCTGGGCTCGTGCAAGCCCCCCACCCCACACTTTCATGCCATGCTAGCACAGTTCACTATAGTGTGGGCAGCATGACAAAAGCATGGCACGACTCACATTACACCTATGGTGACATCTCCCAAATGGCCAAATCCCATAGTGTGGGAGGGTTTGGATCTATTATGGCTTTTTTATGGAAGAAATAAACATTTTTTATTTTTGTTTTTGTTTTTGTTTTGTTTTGTTTTGTTTATTATTATTATTATTTTGTGAAGGGACATCAGAGAGTTAGAGAGCAGTAGTTAACATTTTAATGGGACTATGTTTTGGGGTGTGTGTGTGGGGGGGGGTGGGGGGGGGGGGGGGCGGGGAGGAGGCAAGGACCCACTTAATTACAGGTGATCAACCAAGTGGCTTGGCTGGGGGCTCTGCCCCCATACCCCCGACCAAACCCCTCGAGGCAAGTCCAAACAAGGTCCATGCTAGGGTCTTAAATTCTTAATTCTCACACAAAAAATAATGATTTTATAATTTTAATTGCCTTTTATGAAGATATTTTATTAGGATGAATGAATGAACAACATTACCAAATAGGGGGTCATCTCCAAGCTCCTCCTTTACCTATTTTATATTTTCATCTGTCCTCTACATCATCACTACCTGATATGTCTAACTCATCTGGCCAACATTCCCCTGTCTTAAGACCCTCTCTGTTTTTAAATCAGTTAATAAGTTCTGAATTTTCTACTTCTTACATTGGATCCAATCCAATTATCTTGATGTTGTTGATTCCTTCAATAAGCTATTAGGTGTTAATTTCTACTAGTCTCATTAGGTGCTGATTCCAAGAGAAGCCGAGGTGTTGATTCCCAGGTTATTTTATCCTTCTTTTTCATTCGTAGGTCCATTCAGCATTAATTTGGTATCAGAGCTGTCAAATTACTTGGTCCATGGTTTTGTTTATGGGAAAATCTATGTTGCCGAAAAGATATGGTACGGGAAGAGTTTTGACCAATCAAAACCCACCCATGAATTTTGATAAATAACACCTGATTGGCTACCAATCTATGATTCTAGTTGACTGGTCAGAAGTTTTTTAGATATCGTATATTTTCCATATCATAGTCATACCCTTTGTTTATTACTTCTTTTTACCATAACATTTTTTCATATAGAAAATTGCCTACCATGACAATATAATTTGCTGAAGTGGTTGAGATTTTACTGTTCGCGTGCTGTGTATGTATCTGTGTATGTATTACGTTGATGAATTAATCGACACAGTAAGAAGTGGAATTCAAATCTTCTTAATTTCTTAGCACTTCCCTCTGATTTGTCTTGTATAATTGCAGGCACGTGTAAACGTAATTGATTTTGATTACATGGAATATTCAAGGCAGAGGTTTCAACAGTACTGGCTAACTAAATAATGTTGGTAAACTTCATCTGGAGCTTGTCCCCTACTATTGGTTTCAATGAATTGTATAGTTTCTGTTTTTTGGATAGAAAATGAATTGTATAGTTAATTAGCTATTGGCTTTTATTCCACCTCAGTTTCTGTTTTTTAGCTACGGTATTTTTTCTAGTTCAAGAAAATTGATGATACATAATAGTTGCACACTTTTGGCATGAAATTGATTTTGGGAAGTTAGTAGGTAGGCGTTTTTGGGTAGTTTCCTTCTTCCTTTGGATTCTCTTTTTTTTTTTTTTTTTATAAAATGGGATAATAACAGAGGGGCTACATAGCTCTGGGGTAGCACGTCCCCAAAAATCTAAGCAAGAAATTAACGTTAAAGGTCTCGGAATCAGCCCATTCAAAACAGAAACTTCATGAGCTTTGTTAGCTAACCAATCTGCAACTATATTTGCTTCTCTAAAAACATGTTGATACTGAACTTTTCCTTCCAAGTTATATCTCATGGTCCTGCAGTCTTCGATGATATACTTTAATCTCCATGTCAGTTTAGTTTTATTGTTGAAGATGTCAATGACGAGCTTCAAATCACCTTCAATAATGATGTACCTGTTTCTGAAATTGCTTATTATATTGTGGGCCTCCCAAGCAGCCTAAGCTTCAGCTAAGTTAACAGTGGTAAATCCGATTTTGTAGGTTTTTAGGTCAAAAATATTTCCCAAGTGATCTCTTGCAACACAACCAATAGAGCAGTGACCATTTACACACAAGACATCAAAGTTTATTTTAATAGCATCTAAACATGGACTCATCCATCTTACCGGGATCCAACTCTTTTCCTTAGGAGCTGATTTAATCTCTCAAAAAGAGCTAAGAGCTCTATCAAGAATGATAGTGGATGTAAGATTTTATTTTTGAAAGTTTTCATTTCTATTTTTCCAAATATGCCAAAGTAAAATTACAACTTTTTCCTTTATATCTGAATTTTGACAGATATTTGGGTCATTATCATTGAACTTTTTCCACACCTCCTGAACTGAGAAAATTAATTCACTTGTGAACTTGAATGTACTTTGGGTAATCAACCAAATCTGTTTTGCATGGTTGCAATTGACAAAAATGTAGTTCAGATCCCCCACACTTTCACCATAAATACTATAAGACCCATCAATCTTCATTCCTCTATTAAGCAAGTTCATTTTTTGTAGAAATTTATTACAAAGGAGGAGGTACATGAAGGTTTTGTATTTGAGAGGGGGGGGGGATGTTTAGGTTCCTTATTTTGCGATCTCACTAGGTCTCTTGGGAGGAACACTATCTTCATTCCTCTATTAAGCGGTTTTAATTGAGAACTCCCCATCCGTATTTGGTCTTCTTTTTAGGAGCCGAATGAATGAAAATTGCCCTTGTCTTTTCCCAAACGTGGTGTGGAATAGGGCTGTTCATAAGAAGGCCCAACCCGACCAAACCAACTAACCCGACCGACCCAACCCAAGTTGGTCGGGTTTTCATCAGTACAGGTCGGTTTTGGGTTGTGCAAATTCTTAAACCGATGATTTGGATCGGTTTCAGTTTTCACACAAGAAAACCGAAACCGACCCGAACTGAACCGACTTAGTTCTTAGTTCAAATATGAAGTTCCAAAGCCCATTAGGCCACCTAGTTTTTGAATGGTTGCAAGAAACTTTGGATTAGTGAATAATGATTAATAAACAACTTTTGTGATTAACTTTTCATTTAAATTTTATCATAAGAGATGGCTGAAATGATGCTCAATTTATGATTGTTTTTAAAATTAACAAGATTTTATCACAGAGATGAATTTAGAACCGAAACCGACCCAAACTGACCCAACCCGATTCAAACCGACCAGGTTGGTTTTGCTTAACATTGGGTCGGTTTTAGTTTCTATGTCAGGTAACCCGACCAGGTCGGGTCGGTTGGAAAAATTCGGAGATTAGCCAGAAGCTCGAGCAAACTTTTCTAGAAGATCCCTAATTTTGAGACAAGCAGGAATCAATGTTTTTGCAAAGATGAGACAATCATATGCAAATTGCAGGATAGGAATTTTGGCCCCATTTCTTGAGTCTTTAAAACCAATCGAGGATTTTTGGCAATTCTGCCTCCTTAACCAGATTCCTAGTGAGAGCTTCAGCACAAATTACAAAAATATACGGGGATAGGGGGTCACCTTGTCTAATTCCTCTAGATGGAATAAAACTTCTGGTGGGAGTCCCATTTAAAAGAATTTGGTAAGTTACCGACTTAATACACTTCATAGCCCACCAAACCCACTTTTCATGGAACCCAAATTTAATCAAAACATTTTCTATAAAGTTCCATTCCAGTCTATCATAAGTCTTTTCCATATCAGTTTTATAAGCCATTAAGCCTTCTTTGCCTTTTTTTTTTCTTTTCATGGTGTGAAACATTTCATGGGCTATAAGAATATTATTAATGGTTTGTCTATTTGGGACAAAAGCACTCTTAAATGGGGAAATGATGTCATCTAAGAAAGGCTTGATTTTATTAACCAGGATTTTTGAGGTAATCTTATAAATAACATTACATAGGCTTATTGGCCTATAATTATTTGTAGCATCAAGATTCTGAACTTTGGAAATGAGAGCAATGAAAGTCTTGTTAAGGATCCTATTCATTCTTCCTGAGTGAAAGAAAGCTTTAGCCATATCACAAAATGACCGCCCAATAATAGGCCAGAATTTTTTAAAGAAAGGAACATTTAACCCATCCAGCCCAGGAGCCTTACAATGATGGACTGATTCATTAAGTCATTTATACATGAATCAATATTTGCAATACACTCTTCAATGCCATCAGAACCACCTAAACCAATTCTAGATTCAAAAGAATTACGCAAAAATTCGGCCACCTCTTCTTGGCTAATTAAGAAATTCCCCTCATTTTTTTTTATCCTGACAATTTTGTTCATTTTTTTCTTAGATTGATCCAATCAATCCTAGTTTTTTGAGCCCAACAAACTTCTTCACGAGCCTGAAGGGAATCCAGTTGTTTTTGGAGCGCAGTCTCCTTGTTCAATGGTGAAATATTTGTAGGGTCATCAACTAAATTTCTTTGGATAGCCTCCGAATTTGAGAGTATTGTGCTTTATCTTAAAAATATTTCCAAATTTTTCACGATTCCATTTCTTGATTTCTTGGATTAGAGGGTTGCGCTTTTTTATAAATTGCAGTCCCCCAAGCTTTACTAATTAAATTTGTGAGACTCGGGTCTTTGCACCACATAGCCTCAAACCTGAAAGGTTTCAGGTTTAGGCCTGCCATTTGTATTTCAATCTGTTTGAAGAACGAGAGGCCAGTGATCAAAGGGAGATTACCAAGTGACTTTGGGAAGTTCAATCTCCATAATTCATTTGTTAACATCCAATCAATTCTTTCTTTAGTGGTCTTGTTTCTCCATGTGAATTGGGGACCCACCATATCCATCTCAATGAGGTTACATTGATCAATTAAATTATAGTTAATGCTCAGACCTTGTGTTGGCGGGAGTTTCATTCACTGGGCTGTGTTTTTTGATAGATGAAGAAAGCCTCGGTGGCAAATGAAAAGAGTACAGATTAAATTGAGCACAAAGATGAACTTAAAATTGATAGTAAAAGAAAATCTCAAAGACTGTTACACCCTCTGACCATGAATTCCCTTAAAAATTTTTAGTAATAGCTAGTGACAGCTATAAATATAACTCTATCAAGTGCATTAGTTATCAAGTAGTATAAAAATATCGTTCCCATGATGATTTAACAAAATAAGTATTAGAACTACAACCTTCCCCAATTATTTGGACAATCAAATTTCAGATTTGAGAATAAGAACTAGTGAAAAAACAGAAACAGAAAAATAAGAGCATAAGTAATAATGCTGAAGTATGTAACGATTGGTTGAATTCGCTAGGGCTTTCGGTCCACCTAACCATTCCAATGAATATTATTGGATGAGATTATCCAAGATAATTTGTCATTCCCATAAGCTGAAGTTTTTCCAATTTTATTTAATATTCTCTCTCGAGATATATTAAAACTACTTCTATCAGGTAACCCCTCGATCTCTCGACTAGAGTTCTCAAGATATAAACGCATTAAGTCCAAGGAAAAACTATTATATTCAGATGAATCATGTATATATACCCCTATATACCATTCAATTCACATAATGAATTATGTGGTCAGTTATATGAATTCCTCTCTCGATTCATTCACATACGCCTGTTCAATTAAGAGATTGTCACTCCTAATAGCATTAAGCAAGATAATTCATAGACTATATGGAAATCACGATCTTGAATAAATCAGAATAAAAATATATTCATTGATGTGATTAGGCTTTCCACAACCCTAACTACAGATAAATTAATTCATACTAGCAGAAATAAAACAAACAAGAGGAAAGAAATAACTCATGGTTTTGCCCTTGGAGTTGAGATCTCCTCTTCTCCTTACCGCCACCTCCTTCTTGCAGACTTCTTGCTTGATAGCTGAATTGCTCCTCTGCTTCTTGATTCAATCCAGAGATTGAGTGATTGTGTGATGCCTAAAGCTGGTCCGCCCCCTCCTTTATATAGCTTAAAGGGGAGGGGGTGGTCTCCTACTTCCTCTTGAAGTTGATCTTTACAAAAATAGAAAGTCCTATCCTAATTCTAATCTTATCTTTTTATCTAATGAACTCAATCCTTTTATCTCTCTAAGATTACATCAAGAATTTAGATCTGGAAGGACTCTTCTCAGTTTCTTGTTCTTGGATTCGTATTAGACCTCTTCTGCGAATTGGGCTTCAACCAGGCTTTTCTGCAAGTTGGGCTTCAGCTGCGGATTGGGCCTTTCTATGAATTTTCCCCATCTTCGGGCCCGGTTTTAACTTCGATGCAGGCCGAATCTGCGAAAACCCAAAACATGAAAGTTGTGGTTTTTTCTCTTATCTTTCCAGTGGGTCTTGAATCAGCCCATTCGGAGTTCGGATACGCGAGTTAGGCCCAAATTACTGAACGATGTCGAAACTGTGAAAAATCATCCGATTTGTCTTTCTTTGCTCCTGATGCCTTATTTCATGCCCTGAATAGAAATATGAGTCCAATTAGATGCTAATTCGGTATAAAAGACATAATAATTGTGGATAAAAATATGGTAAATTCTACTCTCATCAGCTAGCATTTGCATGGTCTATGATCTATCATATAATGGCTTCACATAGTCCCAACTAGCAGTTCCAACGGCCATTGCAGTCATGCATTGAGAACATTTCCCCTATTCTTCATGGTGAAATGTTCCCAATGTACGCTGTAATAGATGTTGGGATTGATCGATTTTGAATTCCACCAAAGTTTTCGTTCTCAAGCAGCGAGAGTGTGTGTGTGAGAGAGAGAGAGAGACGCAATATCAAACTATTTCTTTGACGTGAACTCTGTTAAGAAAACAAGAGGGTTTCCCCATAAGAATTATCTAGAATCTTGACGAATATTTTACATTGAACAAATATATTTTGAGTGTTTTATTTTAAACCAAAGCATGTGCTTTCCTTCTCTGGCTAGTAAATTAAAATATAAAAGAAAGAAACAAAGACCAAAAGATGATCTACAATTTTTGTTAGTTTGGGAGTTCACCATTTCAAAGGATATCGGGGAAAGATGCATTAAAATGGACTTTATTTTTTATTTTTGGTTAATCAGCGCTTTCTTAGCAATAGCCTTTGCATGGCCATATTCCTATTTGTACACAAGGTTTAGAGTATCAATATGTTTTTAAGAATTGAGCCTCTAGGAAGCCTTCAAAAGTGGTCGGATGTCATATTGATGAATTCAAAAACCAATACGCATCAGCCTCATACAAATATAATAGGCACTGATATGCCTTGATATTTTTAACTATATAAATAATAAAATTCAATGAATTTGTAAGTGAGGAAAGTAGAAAGTAGATAGATATGAGAGAAATAAATAAATCATGAAGAAATTGATAGAAAATAATAGACTTACAGATTTTTTGTAACAAATCTGACAAGCTAGTTAGCCACATCAGCATCATTCTTGTATCTTATATATATATATATATATACTCGACTGGAGAGATGAAATTTAACTTCTTTCCACCTATTCCTTGTGCTCTCTTTATCATGGTGTCAGAGCACTGATCTCTGCTTCTGCAAAATTCCATAGTGACAACCCATGGATTTCATCTTCTCAAGCAACGGTGGCGACATAAATGGATCCAACATCACCATATTATCTCCATCCCTTAGATAACCCAAGGGCAGTACTTGATTCGTGTCCACTCAATGGGGACAATTTCTTTACATGGTAGAGAGCAATAAAGAATGCTCTACATGCCAAGAACAAGAATACATTTGTTGATGGCAGCTTGCCTCAACCAGTCAGGTTGTTTCCTCAAGAATTACCATGGATCAAGTACAATTCCATGGTAATTTCCTAGTTATTCAACTCCTTGGCCAACGATCTTCACGACAACATAGCCTTTGCAGATATGGCACACGAGATATGGAAAGATTAGAAGATCGGTTCTCTCAGAGTAATGCGCCAAGAATCCATCAACTTAAGCACGATCTTGCACTTCTTCAACAAGGGCACCTTACTATAGCAGCCTATTTCACTCAACTAAGGGGCTGTGGGATGAGTTAAATGCTCTCAACACCATGCCAGATTGCTGTTGTGGATCAGCCAGAGATTTTTTAGTAGAACACGAAAGCAATAAGCTTCATCAGTTCTTGATGGGCTTGAACGAGTCCTATAATGCAGTTCAATCGACCATATTCAACTCAGAGCCATTACCACCATTAAACAAGGCTTACGCACTTGTCACGCAAGAAGAGAAACATTTTTCTTTGGCTTCCACACGAAACATTGAGAATCTTGAAGTTGCTGCTTTTGTAGCTTCAAGAAATCAACAGAAGACATTCTCCAAACCAAAGATCAAGTGTGACTATGATATGACCCAGAAATTTGACACGCAGTTCACAGACTCACAGCAGAATCCAAACCACTAGTACATCAACAGGGAACTGATATTCATTTAGAAGAAAAAAAGATCACTTACAGTAGGTCGGTTCTTCGAGAGACCACCGGCTCTCCCAAGCACTCTTAGAATTCTGTACTCAACAAAAAGATTTCCCTCCTCCATCCCCCAAAGCCCCTTCTTATACACATCTTACAGCATAACTGCCTTCCATAATAAATGCCCAGCTGGCCAACTTATAAATGCCCCACACTCTTCTTATTCCCAACTGACAAGCTATAAATGCTACTCTTCTTGTTCCCAACTGACAAGCTATAAATGCTACTCTTCTTATTCCCAACTAACAAGCTATAAATGCTACAAAACTCTCCTTATTCCCTCCATAAGTTCCCCCATGTTCAATTATTTCCCCCTTGGCCGAAAGCTGACATTTCCCCTTCCTGACATATGTAAAATTAATTGGGGGCCTATCATTACCCGCCGCCCAAAGTCTAACCTTGTCCTCAAGGTTGAAATGAGGAAATTGGTCTCAAAGCAAGTGAACAAAGGTGTTGTGAAAGGAGTAGGAAATGTTGTTGTTGGCACTGCCTTTGAGAATCCTGATACTTTGCTCACAAGAGACAATCTTTTACCATTGCGTGCACAAAATGTCCCCTAGAGACTGAACATGGTGGACAATTCTTCCTGAATCAGGACTATGAGAAGCTTCTACAAGAAGCATCATACGCCTCTAGCCTAAGGAAGGGTTGTTCTCATCTAGCACTGCATTTGAAGCTTTTGTTTTAGGAATTTGCTGCGGCTTAAACTTCTCTGACAATTTCTCTTCATTTTGGTATGGTAAAACCAATCTTTCACATAGACTTTTAGAGGCCTGGGAGTTACTTTGTATGTACTCCTTAGTTGTAGCTTCCAGTTTCAGCCAAACTGCAGGATCTGTCTCATCCAGTTCCATACCACAACGTTCATCAACTGGATTGAATCTATAATATTGTATTTCATGAAGCATTGGCAGCAAAGTATTCATTTCTTCTTCCACTCGCTCCACTGAGCATGCACTCTCAATCAAAACTTGTCCAGTATCTAGATAACGCCACCCACCTTTTCGAGGCTTTGTTGGGACAGAACCACATCCAATGGATACCAAACAATCAATTCTTGTATCAGGCCATAGAAGTTGTGCATCTCTAATGGCGAAAATAGTGGAATTATGTGCTACAATTGCACCATCTTGCCAACAGTTTACATCCTCAGAGAAATCATCAAGGTAATACGGAGCAGCAGATGATGCTCTTATAGCCTTCCATATTTGATACCTACAACTTCCAATGAAAGCATTGCGCTTCAACCCAACTTGAGCTCCAGAGGGGGATGTTGTGGGCCAATGAGGAAATGTACATGATTGATAAGCCCAAAGGGCCTGATTCTTATCCTCAATCTTTTGGGCCACAACCATTTTCCTGATCAACCCAACGGGTTCCATTTATCTAAGTTCGGCTGGATATCTGGGCGCAACCCATTAACAAATGCTACTTCAAGGACTGATTCCGGTAGGTCACGCAAGGGAGCGGAGAGCACCTCGAATTGGCGACGATACTCCTTAATAGTAGAAGACTGATGTAACGAGAATAGCTGCTCCTGTAAATTACCCTTCTGAGTCGATCGAAAACGTTCAAGGAGGAGCTCTTTGAATTCTGTCCAACCACGAAAAGGTCGCCGACCATCTTTCCAGTAATACCATGCCAATGCATCGCCCTCTAAACAAACAACTATAGCACGCAGACGCTCTACCGGAAGCAATCCATTAATCTCAAAATAGCGTTATACACGAAAAATCCAGTCGTTTAGATTTTCCCCATAAAAAATGGGTAACTCCAACTTCCTGGGAAGTGAATCAGGAGTATGTTCCGACACCAGCATCGAAGAAGACGTCGGAAATGCCACACTCTTCCCTTTGTCAGCAACACGGCTCGATGCGATTAATGGAGGAGCAATGTCAGTAGAAGACAAAGGAGCAAAAGAGACCTATTGATGAAGCAACAGATCAAAACGTCTCACCAGATCTTGAATGCCTCCCTCCAGAGATTGGACCGAGCTCTCTAGAGACGAGATCTTCGAAAGTCCAGCTGCTACCTTGTCTGGATTGAGACGCTAAAAATCATTATGTAAGCCATCCATCTCCAGCTGCAAATCATAATGCAGAGAAGACAAGCGTTCTTCGAATCCTTCCACTTGTGATGCCACTTCTTTAACTGTCACCATGGCCGAGGAAAGATAGGCTCTGATACCATTGATATGACCAAAAAATTTGACACGCAGTTCACAGACTCACAACAGAATCCAAACCACTAGTACATCAACAGGGAACTGATATTCATTTAGAAGAAAAGAAGATCATTTATAATAGGTTGGTTCTTCGAGAGACCGTCGGCTCTCCCAAGCACTCTTAGAATTCTGTACTCAACAAAAAAGTCTCCCTCCTCCATCCCCTAAAGCCCCTTCTTATACACATCTTACAACATAACTGCCTTCCATAATAAATGCCCAGCTGGGCAACTTATAAATGCCCCACACTCTTCTTATTCCCAACTGACAAGCTATAAATGCTACAAAACTCTCCTTATTCCCTCCATAAGTTCCCCCTTGTTCAATTATTTCCCCCCTTGGCTGAAAGTTGACCTTTCCCCTTCCTAACATACGTAAAATTAATTGGGGGCCTATCAGACTACTACAAAAAAACTGGTCACACAGGATAAGTGCTTCGAGCTTCATGGTTATCCACCAAATTGGAACAAAAATCGATCTTCACAGAAGAATGATGGATCCAATAGTGAATAGGCATCTGGAGGCAATTCGGCTTTAACAACCACCACAGAGCAATCCCATGCCTCTAGATCCCCAGTTATTGGCCTAATTGTAGAGCAATATAATTAGCTTATGAAACCCCTTAACCAAGAACGATTCTCTACCTCAATTAATCTCCCCAATAAGAGACATGCATCTCCTTCGTATTTACGTTCTTGGATAATTGATACTGGGGCATCAAACCATATGATAGCTTATCTCTCTCTATTTGACAATTACTTCATTGAAAATACTGCAAGACTGGTTTGGTTGCCAAATGGAAAAACATTGCACATTGCCCATCGATGAACTGTCACTTTGACTCCCACCATTACAATTCATGATGTGTTGCATGTACCCAATCTTCATTTTGATATATTATCAGTATCAAAACCTACTAAGTTTCTGGACTGTGTTGCTCTCTTTTATCCTACCCATTGCATTCTGCAAGACCGAGCCTTGAAGCAAATGATTGGCATGGGTAGAGCATATGATGGATTGTATTTTCTCCACCCAACCCAATCATCACTTTACTTTGTTGTTGCTGCCACCTCCCATTCCAATTTTTTACTATGGCATCATCTTTTGGGGCACACCTTTGCTCAATGGATTGTAACAACACCTTTAATTTCTATTATAGGACAATCTTCAGCTTCACCATGTGATGTCTGTCATTGGGCACGCCAACCTGGACTGCCATTTCCAATAAGCACTTCTTGTACTTCATCTTGTTTTCACCTCATATATTGTGATATTTGGGGAGGATACCATACCCCTTGACACACAGGTGTATGCTTTTTTTCTTTGACAATTGTAGATGATTTTTCTCGGAATGCTTGGGTGTATTTGATGAAGTTTAAATCAAAAGTTTACATTCATTTCACATCTTTTTGTTCTATGGTTGAGAACCAATTCCAAACCCGTGTTTGTTGCATTCGAACTAACAATAGAAAGGAATTCTTAAGCCAACCATTGCAGCAATTTTTATTTAACCAAGGTACGTATCTTACATCAACGCTCCTGTGTTGACACTCCATAGCATAATGGAGTTGTCAAATAGAAGCATCGACACTTAATAGAAGTTACATGACCACTATGCTTCCAAGCTTCTTTGCTTGTGGAATTTTGGGGTGAGTGTGTTTTGACAGTAGCCTACATCATAAATATGCTACCATCTCCTATCCTCTCATGGAAAACACCTTTTGAAGTATTATTTGGTCGTACTCCATGCTATGAACATTTGTGCACTTTTGGATATTTGTGTTACGCCCACAACACTACTCATCGAGACATATTTAGCTCCAGGTCTCTTCGATGCATATTCGTGGGCTATCCTTTTGGTCAGAAAGCTTATAAAGTTTATGATCTTGACTCAGAATGAATACTTGCTTCCCGAGAAGTAGTCTTTTATGAATATGATTTTCCATATGCTTTAGATCGGCAACAAAGCCTATCTCTCACAGTCATACCACTGCCACTGATGAAAGGTGATTATGATTCTTCAACACCACAACTAGCCTAGTCCACAACATCTCTAGCTTCAGAACCAAATCAAGTTCCAGAACCAAACCCATAACCTACTATTGAAGCGATTCTGTTCACCCCCCATCTCAATGATTACTTTTGCTACTCAACTTCAACTCAAGGTTCATCCACTAGCATCTCTAATTCTCATGCATCTTTCTTAAACCATATAACTTCCCTTCAGTAACCGAAATCCTTTGTTGAGGCTAGCTCCGATCCTCTTTGGTGTCAAGCCATAGCTAACAAAGTAGCTGCGTTGGAATGTAATAATACTTGGACATTAGTTGATCTCCCTCCAAGCAAACATCCAATTGGGGCTCGATGGGTGTATGGCATTAAGTTCAAAGCTGATGGCATTGTGGAGTGCTATAAAGCACGTCATTGAACTATCAAATCAGTGATATGTAATCAAATAGGAAATAAGAACTGAATCAATGACTTGTTTCTTAATGGATAAAATATTTAGGTGTATGGTAATATACCCAACATGTCATTGAACTATCAAGGAGCTTAGAAAAGGCAGAACCTATTCACTAAAAGAGAAAGCAATAACTCATTCAGTTTAATCACTTCATTCCTAAAATTTTCTAATTCTTTTTTCTTTAAAATGTACAATTCATAGAATTTTTTTCTTACATTTTATTGGGGAATTTGAGGTTTAAAATACATCATTTGGCCATTTGTAAAGGGGGTTCCACTATGATACTTGAAAAACTTACAACTAATCAACTGGTATCATAAGATGACTAAGCACCAAACAGGTGGTATTCATCAAAATTCATGGGTGCTTTGATTTGTCAGATCTCTTTTGGTACCATGCCTTTTCGGTATCAGACTTTCCCTTGAAAAAAATGTGCCATTGCATAAATAGTTAGCAACGTTAGCAGGTTTGCACCACCACCAGAACTAACCTTAATCTACCCTGATCTATAGGGTATATTCAAATCTAATTTTAGAATACCCTGATTTGGTAGGACCCACTAATCCACACCCGGTTCCTGTACCAACCCGGTCACCCATTCAATAAAAACTTGAACAAGGAAAGAACAATAAGGAGATAGTAATAAGCAGAACTTTGAACTAATTACCACTGAAATTTAAAACGGATTCTCAGAGAAAAAGCGCAAAAAAGAAACTTTCTGCTTAGTTCACAATGGTTTTGAGAGCAATCAATCATCATTAGAGAAGAGAAACGAACACATGGAATCCGACTACCTTATTATAACTTCTATATATAATCTCTCAAGTCTCAATCTATTTGATATTTAGAATCTATAGCTGCTGTTTCACAAGGACCACAAATAGAAATAGGAGTCCTGAATCGTAAATTATCGGGAAAGCAGGGATTCCTACAATTCAGTTTGGTTTTATTTTAGCAAATTTGATATTTCCTTTTCCATTAGTAATTACCAGCGATGTCAATTATTAGAAAAGGTAATGGTATTTTAAGACATTATCTATAAATAATAAGGATAGAATTGGTCAATTTTCTAAACCCTGGCCTTAAATAAATGGGTTCAGACGGTCCAGGCTCCATGATCCAGACCCATTCTTCTGGTTCTATTCCAGAGTGGAAGCTTCTAGTATTCAGTTCACAATGTTGAAGTGTGAAGGAGAGAGATGATCTGGAGGAGTTCTTTTTCCGGTGGCGACAAAACATTGGACGATCAGATCCAATGTTCCAACACACTTTGGACGGCTGAGATTGGACAAAGCGGTGACTTTTCGGCTTCACGTTCCAATTCTACGTGGGAAAGGAGAAATGGAGGGAAATTTTGGGGCCATTTTGTCCTTTTCCTTATTTATTAACAAGTAAATAGATTTTTATTTTGAGAAATATATAAAAGATTAATGACCCATCGTTTGCCCTCCTCCCTTTTGTGCGATAGAGTTTTCCGATGCTGAGACGGAAGAAAGTCTTCTTCTTATCGGCCCTTTCGTGACCAGGGGGGAGAGAGAGAGAGAGAGAGAGAGAGGAGAGAAGAAGAAGAAGAAGAACCGCCAGAGAGACAGAGAAACCGAGAGAAAGCTCCTCCTCCTCCTCCTCCTCCTCTTTGAAGGGCACAGAAGAGCACTTCTTCTCTTTCTCCATTCATGGATTCTCCTCCCTCGGCCCACGATAGCTTGTCGCCCTCTCAGAAGGACAAGGATGTGGCAGCTTCTCTGGTGGATCCCTTCTTGAAGGAGGCTCTTCAGAACCCTCGCCATCGTCTCACTGGTTAGATTCCTTTGTTCTCTTCCTTTTTGCCCTTGTTCTCGTATCTATCGTTGTTGTTTCTGTTCACTTTTTGTCCTATTGTTGCTACTCTTTAGAGGGCTATTTTTTTGGGGGTGATGTTGATTTGTTTTCTGTTTTTGGAAGTGGTTTTTGTTTAGGATCTTACGAAGTTTTCCTTTTCTTTGTTGTTTTTCTTTTGAAAGAATTTATTGTGCATATGTTTCTTCAATTGGAGTACCTTGATTCTGGTTCTTCTTAAGGGTTGTAGGAGTGGTGGGACTGTTTCCTTTTTAGGATTTTAAACTCAGATCTGGGTTTTCTATTTTCGGTGACTATTATATACGAGTGTTCTGGTGTGCTCATTCATCATTCGCTTCATAATTGGGCTTCAATTCTTCGTAGATCCGCGCGTTCTAACTTCCAATTATCATGATTCATGATAGGTTCTTTTCTAGCTCATTAGTTATAAGAGTTTTTATGTCATAAGAATACATAGTTCACAATGCTCCCTTAACTTTCTGCCTTTTGAAATTAAGACGACGAGGGTTTTCATTTGATAGCCAACAACATGGACTTGTTTTCATGTCTCTAGATTTGTATTCGTTTAACTGTTATTGTCAACGTAAGAGCTAGGTTTCTGTACCTTTCTGGGTCTGTTTGTCTCTGTCAGATGGAGAGACATCTGAACATTTTTCCAGTAAAATTCTAATGAGAAGGAAAGGGAAACGGATCCTCCTCTTTAAGTGATTCAAATGACTTCAACTATATATGAAGTATGAGCAAATTTGATGGGACCCAAATTTGCTGGTCTCAGGCAAACTGAATTTGGTTACACTATGGGGTCTATTGTTTTGAGAATCTTTATATCCTTTCTTAGAAGAGGAAACAGAAGAAGATGTAGGATGGTTGGCGGCATAAATAATGCTGCAAGTGGTTTAAGTTACTATACAAATGGAAACTATAGACAGAATGATCAGTTGGAGTGTTATTGATTTAATTATGACTTAATCTAAGCTGAAGAAGCGGGAATATGAATTTAAGTGCTTTGTCAAGCTACCTTAGTATAACTTCTAAGTTCTAAGATACATGGAATGGTTATGTAATTTTGGATGTTAGACTTTCTTTCTGTGAACACTTTATATCAAGGTTGGATATTTAGATATGCAATGGGGTCAAATCTATGCAAGCCCTCGTAAAGTGCACACTCAACTCAACTTGGCCTTAATCCCATCTGTTTGGGGTTGCCTTCATAAATCCGGTCCTGCCATGTTTCTTTACCAAGAGATATTTTTTCTGTCAAAACATAACCCCTTAAATTATTTTATTACCAACTCAAATCACATTTTCTTTGGTCTTCCCCTTGTTCCTTTAAAGCCTTCTACTTGAATCAATTTACTTATTCTCACTGGTGCTGTCATTGGTCATCTATTCAGATGACAAAAACCTTCTCAGTCAACTTTCCCACAACTTTCCACTTATTGGAGAGACTCCTAAGTCCTCTCTGATGCACTCATTTCTGATTCTACCCTTTTTAGTCTTTCTTTATTTATGGCAACATAAATGTATAAAGGGAAAAAATAGAAGACAGGTGTAGTCTCAGGTGGGCAGAATATTCGGTGTGCAAGGTGGGAAATTTGCCCACCATGGGAGCCAAGTGTGGCAAAGTTCTGGAAGGATTTCTAGTGTGGTAATAGCATGCTGAAGGATTTGTTCCCAAACTTATTTGAGTTTTCTTTTAACACAGATGCTTCTATGGCTGATTATATGGTTGAGCAGAATGGGGGGGGTTATTTAGTGTAGAGGTGTTCAGCCCACATGTCATGCCAGGCCCGACTTGATGGTTTGTTCCGCCTGCGGCCCGCGTGTTGTTACGGCCCAGCCCGCGGCTTAACCTCCACCTTGGCCCGTCACGAGCGGGCACGACATAGCTCGCAGGGCCTAGGTGCTCAGGCGAGGTGCATTTTAGGGTAGGCGCCTCATCTAGGTCCTAGGTGTAACCCATTCAAAAGGCGTACGCCTGGTGTGCCTTAGCCCTGGTGTGCGCCTTTTGAAAATTTGCCGCTTTTTGGTAATGTTGTCCATTCATTTATCTTAATAAAATATCTTCTTAAAAGCAATTAAAACTATAAAATTATTATTTTTTGTGTGAAATCTAAGAATTTAAGACCCTAACATGGACTTGTTTGGGCTGGCCTCGAGGCGCGTGGCACAAAGGTGGCTTGTAGAACTAGGAATGTAATATGTCACATTACCTACTTGATGTAATTGAGAAAAAAAGAGATTGTGGGTTTTATATGCTTTAAAATGTTTTATATGTTTGATTTCATTTTTAAATTCTCATTTGAATATGTTTTACATATTATATTTATGTATTTTAATTTTAGATAATAGGTTTTTTAAAACATTTATTTTAAAACTTAAGTTAATATTTTTATTAATATTATGCTTTATAATTTTTTGATTTTTTTTGAATTTTTAGATTTTTTTTAAATTGTGTGCCTTGCCTCGAAAAGACGCGCACCTCGCCTTGCACATTGCGCCTCTGGTGCAAAATGGCCCTTGTGTCTTTTTAGTGACTTGCGCTTTTAAAACACTGCAATGACCAAAATACCCCTCTTAACAACTAAAAAACAGTTAGTTTTTAGGGTATTTTGGGCAATTGAATTATTTCCAATTCCTATAAATAGTCTTATGGCCCCTATCCTCCACCATTCTTATCACACCAATTCAACAATCAACATTCAACAATTCTCTTATTCTCTTAATCTCTTCAATCTTCCCTCTGTGTCTCTCTCAATCTCTCATACATTCAACAATCAACATTCAACATATGGTAATCATTACTTTTTTACATATCAAGCAAATGCTCACAAACGCGAACTGGGGTACATAAATACCCTGGTTCGGTGTTTGTATCGCAAACAAACAGAGCCTTAGTTTCAACTGAGACTGAAACATAATTGTGAAGGCACACTTCCTTAGTATTAAGTGTTCAGTTTTTAGGAATTGGATTTTTTATTAATTTAGTCATAGATGAGTGACAGTGGAATTAATTTTTATATAAATAATTTTGGGTGATTTTAGCTTGATTCTCTATTTCCTTATGAATTATCTCATTTCTGTAGTTGGTTTAGCAACCAGAAAACATTACAATTGATGTTACATAAAAGAATAAAAAACAATAGTAAAATTAAGACAATTATATAGTCTATGATAAAGCAATTAACAGATGTCTATTTTATTAATGCAGGAAGGAGATAGAGAGTTGACTAATAATTATAATTAATCACTTTTTAATTCAATTGATGTGTTCAAGTTCACTGAGTTGAAAAGTCCATCAAAAGAAAGTTGACTGTTGAAAATCTTTTATCTTTGAAAACATTTAGACGAAGAGGATAAAAAAATGTGAATTAACTTGAATGTCTTTTACATAAAAAATTATCAATTAGATTGTGTATTTAGAAAGCAGAAAGTGCAAGTCAGAGTAGTATTGACTTGAATAATGAGATTCTGAAAGATATGTCTTTCATACATTTTATTCGGGGAGTGGGTTGTTCTGAGGAGTGTTCTTTAAATGAGGTCCTTTGGAGCTTATTGTGTATAGTTTTGAAGTAGATTATTCGTTTTACTGTGTTTTGTAGTGAGTCCTTTCTTGTTGCCGGGCCTGACAATTCTTTTATTAGGTAATGTATTCTGCATGTCTGTTCAAGATTCATTCTTTATGAAGCATGTCACTTTTGTGATGCAAATGTGACGTCAACTTTTTGATTTACTGCACTCCTTCTCCTTCTCTTGGTTTTAGTCTTTCTTGGCATTCTTGCTACATGATTCCATGTGGTCACTGAAATGGTAAAGATACATGTTTTGGTTTTCCTCTTTTTTTTTTAATTTCTCCTATGATTTTTTGCTTTTTTGTTTATCTTTTCAGTTCTGCGTATGGAGCTGGATATTCAGAAATTTATGCAAAATCCTGACCAAAAGCAATTTGAGTTTCAACATTTCCCAACATCCTACCTCAGGCTTGCAGCTCATCGTGTTGCTCAACACTATGGTCTTCAGTCTATGGTAATGGATAATGTCAGTGATGGCCTGGGAATTAGAATAGTGGTGACGAAAACATCCGAAAGCAGATTTCCTGCTGTCTGTCTATCAGAGATTACTGCAAAACAGCCAGAAAGTGATAGACCTGAACAGGTTAAGATTGCCATCAGGCCAAGGTCACATAAAGCTTCATCAAATGATGCAAATGATCAGGGAATTAAACTTACTCTTAGAACTGTGGAAGAGAGGAAGGAGGAGTATGATAGAGCACGGGCTCGCATTTTCAGTAACTCCAGCAGTTCTGACTTAGAAGGTTCTTCATCTGTAGCAAATGATGGAAGAAGCTCATGTTCAAGCAAAGATGAGAGTGAAGGTTGCAGGATAACTGTGGATGAGCCAGACAAGACTCCTACTAGCACAAGGGATGGTAGTTCTTCCAGAGTCGCCATTTTCAAAGACAGGGAGAAAGATCGTTCTGACCCAGATTATGACAGGAGCTATGAAAGGTAAGGCTGCTTTCTCTTAATTGGGGTAAAAAGTAGTTATTGTCAACTGGTAAAACTGATACATTTCAGCTTCTGCAGGTATGTTAGGAACCTTACGCCTAATCAGATATTTGCCTTGGGGCCTTTCAATATCCAAAGCTTTCAGCCTTCATTCATGCAGTATGAATCTGGGTTTCCTCTGAACCAATTACAGAGTACTCAGACATCCTTCAGCTACAGGCCTTCAAATCCAGCCGTGGGCCAATTTTGTTCTGTGGGATTAAATCAGACTTCTAGGGACCCCATGTATATGCACTGGCCTAGTCCTGCAATGATGTATGCTCAGTCATATGAGCAACTTAGACATGCTGTCTTCCAGGTAGGCTACGCTTACATATTTTGATATCATTAATGAAATAGAAATGGGTTGAAGATGCTTGCAGATTGTTGTTACACCTTTTTTTGGTGGTTCCACTTTGGGGATCTCCTGGATGATTAAGATAAAAGATCTGATTACTGGTATCCATTTGGTCTCTGAAGAAAAGGTGCAAACTTTGAAAGACAGAGGTCTTAGCACTTCAGTAATTTTTTAGTCATAACTATCTAATTAGTGTGCTTAGTAAGCATTTTCCTGGGTCTGTGACTTGTTTTTTGATATGGCACGTGTGCATTCAAAGTGTAATGGCTGTCTTTATGACAACTCGTGTCCATAGCACATACAAAGGTGATACCCATACATGTTAATGTCTGAGTCACTTTTATAATGGTGCAAGGAATGATAGTTATTAATGATGAATTTGCACTTCGTGCCTTCCATAAATATTGCCATTATGCCAGCCTGTTAGTGGGCTTCACTCTAAACATATTGGAGTCACAAGAGGAAATGGGTGAGACTGGAAATCCCTTGGGTTAGAATATGTGATAGGTCAACCAAACTTGGTTTGCCTTTATTGGATCTTTAATTTTGTTGTAGGGCAGATAAATCGGAAGGCAATGATTGGTTGGGTGGTTTATTGGGTGGGTGGGTAGGCTGGCTTATTGTCATCCTACCAATCGGAAGAGAAGGGATCATTTAGAACCTTTCTATCCTTTGTTTCCTGTCTAAAAGGTTACTGGTCAATTCTTGGTTAGGAGATCTTTGAAGTGGGACCATCGTATTCTGGTGTCTGCAGAGCCATCTTAAGAATTTGGTGTATGTTTTATACTCTTATTTCATCTCTAATTGTTTATTGCCCATTACTGTTACTGCAGGCTCCATTTTATCAACAACCATTGAGTTTTGATTACTCCCAGAACCATTAGAAAACAGAGGATATCTGTATATCATTACTCCTGCAGTTCATTTCATTTCCTTTCTGTTAGGTACTACTGAGCGTAGGGACGCAATTTGTTTATTTCTGATGCACTACCCTATTAGTTGTATGTTTCTATTTTCCTTATTAGCAAGGAGTGAAAGCTAGTAGTATTATTCATATTAGTCATATACTGTTGGTTCAGTGCGTAGATATAATTTTTGTTGGTAATGGAATTCTATTCATTGATCTTGTGTGAAACATGATTTTTTTGTTTTCTTTCGTTTCCACTCCATATGGGCTTCAGTTTTTATTTGTCTATATCCTTTGCTAACTTTAGACCTGATTATGCTGCAGTGGGCTTAAAGTTTTGATGGGAATCCCTAGTTTTTGCTTTTTGATATTGTATGGGTTCCTAGTTGCACTGCATTGCTTGCTTTACATGTAATATAAGGTGCTCTTCTATTTTGTTTTCAAGATGTGTTTGTTGGTGTAAGCTGGATGTGTACAGTTCAATAGTGTGCCTTTCCATATATTAGATAATCGATTAAATGGAAAACACAGCGATGATGGGTGAAAGAACCAACGGGTACGGTATGTCTGACTCAGATGATCGTGCTTGACGCTACAAAGATAAATTTATTTGTGTTGTCTGTGTATGTATGTAATGTGGTTATCTAGTTGATAATTTGATATTGAACTTAGTGTCTTGGTGGTAGGCTGGTATCAACTGGTTGCTCTTCATTTGTTATCTTAGTTGACTACTAGAGTCCATGTGATACATTTGGGTGGAATTTTATATCTATTATCATTGAAATTGTAACTGCAGAATCCTTTATTAAAGTGAAAAATAGATACCAAAGACGTTCCTTTCTCACCCAAGGTCGGAACTCTGGAAGTGACTACTTCTAGGTCAATCTGTTGTTGGGATTTTGTATTTTGTTTTAATTTTTTCTTTGGTTTGTTTTGTGTATGCTCTGCAAGTTTTAATGGTTGACGCTACTTTTTCGAGGAAAGGCGGGAGGCGTAGAAAGCAATAAATTACACGCATATGAAATATCATTTATCACAAGTTGACAACAATTTGAAACACAAATCAAATTCCACTACCGTTTGCAAGTGCGTGATATGGTGATAGTTCGGTATTACTTGAAGAATATCCTAATATTTATAATATTAAAAATATAGAAGATAATGGACTTGGTGAGACGGTGGTGTTTCAAAGCAAAGTGAATCTGACTTGGCATTGTGTTTCTTAGTTTCGTTGATGGGGCCACGTTCTTCCCTTTTTCCATCCTCTCCATTGGTTAGATTCTGATTTGGTTTGCCAGCTTTCGTGGTAGTATGTTGCTGAGACAACACCTTCACTGCAAATTATTGGAAAAAAAATCTGTTCTAGTTAATTGTGCATGAATTAGCCCAGTAATGAACGATTAAATGACCGGGATGTGGTTGGAGTTTGGAATTTGTTGCTGTGTTTGGAAATGATGCAAATTGAATGTAAATCCCAGTTCGGGTTAAATTTGCATTCTGGTACACTTTTGCCTGTGTTTCAACTTTACATTTATGCATTGACAAAAGACAGACCAATGGATATTTATATTGATAATAATATGTAAAAGTGTATCAAGAAAAAATAAATTAAGTTGCATTCAAGTGGACTTTTGATAAGAAAAAGTCTGTTTTATTGAAATTCATGTTTGCATCCATTATAGTTGAAATTTTGTTTGGTAAAAAGGTAATTTGTTGATGCAAAATTAATCCAACTTTGCAATTTTTATGAATTGTTTCATTCTACATATATGTATTGCTTCTAATTGCATCATATGGGGAAAATTTATGGCCTCATTTGCCTTCAATTATAGGGATAATCATTTTCATAATTCATTAGCTGCATTTGGAATCGGTGTAAATCAAGAACGGTGTAACTGTTTACACCATTTTGATTCTGTATTTGGAAGGAGAGTGTTATCATGATCGATGTAAAACTTTACTCTATTTCAGTTTTGCGTACTTTTTGATAGAGTGGATTTTTACGTCCATAATGGATGTAAAACAATACTTTCACTGCAAGTTATTGTAAAAAAAATTGTTCTAATTAACTGTACATGGATTAGCCCAATAATGAACGATTAAGTGATCGGGATGTGGTTGGAGTTTGGAATTTGTTTCACTTATGGCTGCGCCTGGAAATGATGCAAATGGCCAGACCAGAAAAACTGGGAAACGGTAACCTGTTTGGGTCCGTTTTACCCCAAAACTGTTATTTGGCCAAACACCATTTGGTCAGTGAATTGCTGACCCGGGTGGTTGAATCGTCAAACTGTTTTCATCTTGGGAATTGTTTTGGCCTTTTTATTGTTTTTTAAAATTTTAATTTTTTTAAAGTTTTTTGTCAGAGCAGGCTGTCTGTTCAGACTAGACAGTCGGACCGCTCAACCTGGGAACCGGACCCAGAATGAGTCGTTGTCCAGACGGATTTTAAAAACCTTGGTATTATATTGTATATATATCATTATCAAATTTATATATAAAAAAAAGGAGAGATGTCACATATTCACACGTCATACACTTTCTTTACCAATTACATGGATTAGAGTTTGTTCATAAAATTGAAGAAATGAAACTAACAAATGTAAGTCAGTATTATTAGAGTTTGTTCATGAAATTGAAGAAATGAAACCAACAAATGTAAGTATTTTTACTCTTTGAAGAGCTTAGTTTTCCTCAACCTGCATTTGTAAGGAACGATGTTGATTGAGAGTACTCATAAAAAATGCCAAAATATGCACTAGAACACACATCATGCCATCTCATAGATGGAGAGCGGAAAGAAGAACCTGAAGCCATGCACCTCAGGGACACAACCAACCGATTGACTCTTGAGAAGATTTCCTTCTTTGTGCAGTTATGAATCCTTCAGTGGCAATGTTTCAAGGGAAATCCACCACGCTTCCTTCAATATAACAATCCTTCAAGTACTGTTTTCCCCATGTAAAACCATATACTAGATCTTTTTAAGGAAATTATTTGTTTGTTCCTACTCACAAGTCACAAGTGGCTAGGATACCTACAACTAGGTGAGAGAGAATTCAAGATTTTGCCAGCTTGAAAATTCATCTTTATAACGTTTTAAATTGATGAAATTCTTAATCCAGTATCAACATTTACCTTTTCTCTTTGGTATTTAAATTCACGTTTAATTCTTCCAATGGGGGCTTTAAGCAATTTTAGACAATAAAACATAGCCATTCCATATGTTTACATATTTACTGTACCGAAAAAAGTCTGAAAGCTAATTACAGTTGAACCACTCATACTCTGCTGAATTCTCTTTGATCATAAATGGTCTTGCAATAACATTCATAAGAGAAATAAGAAAGACATTTTAGCAATTAAAAGTGGAATAAAAAATCAACTCAAATGTCTGAACCTAATCAAGTATGCTAAAATGGATTCACTAGCTAGAGACGAAGCCGGTAAGGATGACTCATTATTGGTAAAAAATATCATCAGCACAAGTTATCAACATTAGGGAAAATTCCTGATCTTGTACTTTGGGTTGGGCCTAATTCCACTTGGGTCTCCAAACTTTAAAACGTGACAATTCGGTATCCAAACTTTCAAAACGTGTCAATTCAGTACCTGTCGTTAATTAGCCCGTTAAGTGGCATTTGAAGAGACACAAATGTCTTTCGAGTGCCATCTAACTCTTTTTACCAACCCTCCAAATGTGAGCAAAAATGAACAGTTCCAAATCCTTGCCTCTTCTATTTTAGAAAGTTGGGATCACCAGAATGCCTACTGATTCATGACCCCAACTTTTTTGAATAGAAGAGGCAAGGATTTGGAACTGTTCATTTTTTTGTTAACGTTTGGATGGTTGATAAAGAGAATTAGATGACATTCGAAGGGCATTTGTCTTTTCAAATGCCATTAGACGACTGGTTAACGGGCTAGTTTACAACAGGTATTAGATTGACACGTTTTGAAAGTTCAGATATTGAATTGTTGTGTTTTAAAGTTCGGGGACCAAAGTGGCAGTAGGCCCAAAGTACAAGGTATTAATCGGGAATTTTCCCTCAAAATTATTTCTTTTTCATTATGGGATTTATCAACATTATAACTTTTCGACCAAACTTACAAGGCCAAGTATACTTGCCACCCAAGAAACCTGTAATTATAGAAGGCACATCCATCAATTGTTACTCTAGTTGCCACAACTTGGCCTGAACTCTTTTTTTTTTTGGTAATAGAAAATGAGATTTCATTAAACTTACAAGATGTACTATACTCTTCGAACTGACTAATGCTTTGAGCTACTACTAAAGTTGGGTGTCTGTCCACTTGGTTGAAATGCCAGTCATTCCTGGCTTTCCAGATGTTCCAACATATGATAAAGTGAAGAGCTATCCATTTGTTCTTATCATTTGAGCTCCACCAAGGAGTTTGCTTCCAACTCATTATCCAATCCTCTATGTTATTGTACTGAAAATTACCATATCGATAACTCATGGGGATTATAATGCATACTGCTCTAGCAAAGTTAGAAAACCAGAGCAAGTGCTGAATGGATTCCAACTCATGGGGGCATTTGGGACACTGACCTTGATTTGTAATATGGTGTGAGCAGGTTTTTTTTTCACTGCTATTACTCCTGTGCAACAATGCCAAATAAAGTTTTTAACTTTTTGGGGACCTGAGATTGCCAAATGAGATTCCAAAGTTCCTTGTTTGGGTGTAACATGGGGTTATTGGCTCCCCACTCATGATGGTGTCCCGATTTCACTGTGTAAGCTCCATCATTAGTGCAATTCCATATCGAGATATCTTCAAAGTCGTGCCAAGGAAGAGGGATAGTGAGGATGGCTTGTACCTCTTGATTTGAAATATTCTGTCTAAGAACATTCAAGTTCCATCTCTAGGGATGCTGCAACATCAAATCAACCACTTGGTGTAGACTTGTTTGATTTGGCTTTGGGGTCTAAATTTTTCCGTTTGGTAGCAACAGAACTCACTGATCCTCCCCGATGTTCGTTTTTTGTTCTTCCATTTCCAATTCTTCTAATTAGGCCTTTCATTAGGAAATTCCTTTCATCAATCACACTTCTCTAACCCCAAGATGGGTTCGAGCCTATTGGAACTGAAAGGAAATCTGTATGGGGGAAATATCTTGCCTTCGTTGACTTTCCCCAAAGGGAATCACCATCACGCAGAAGCTTCCATGCTAATTTTGCAAGCAAAGCGAGATTAAAAATAGATAGATTCTGAAAACCAAGGCCTCCTGATGTTTTATTACCACAAAGCTTCTTCCAGCTCATCCAAGTAATTTTCCTTTCATCTTCTCTTTTCCCCCCGAAGAAAGATGAGCACTTACTATGAATTTTCTGAATCAAGTAGGAAGGAATTTTAAAATGACTCATTTGGTAGGATGGAGAAGCAGTGACCACTAATTTAATTAAGGTTTCTCTTCCAGCTTGAGTCAATAGTTGACGTTTCCAGCCCTTCATTTTGGACACCATTTTTTTCAGCATTTCAGTAAAGTTTTCCTTCTTCTTCCTTCCCATTGATAGATTGAGCCCTAAGTATTTTTTTGGGATGGCACATTCTTTGATATGGAGCATTAATGAGAGGATACGCCTAAAGCGACGTGGAGTGTTTCTATTGTAGTAAATTTCTGACTTAAAGAAATTTATCAGTTGTCCAGAAGTAGAACAAAACTCATTTAGAATACTTTTTAATTTCAAAATATTCTGAATATCAACTTTAATGAAAAAAAAATGTAATCATTAGCAAAAAATAAAATCAAAACTCAGGAAGCTTCTCTTGAAATTTTTATACCTTGGAGCTGTCCTGAATTTTCTGCTTGGGAGAGGGCAGTGGATAATGCTTGAGATGCTAGAATAAAGAGGAATGGAGACAAAGGGACACCTTGTCGAATTCCTCATTGAGCCTGAAAATCACCTCTTTTTGTGCCATTGATCAACATTGAGAAGGTCACCGTTGACAGGCATTGGTGAACTATTTTCCTGAGATGAGGGTGAACACCCAGTTTCTCCATGAGAGTTAAGATGAAGTGCCATTCCAGCCAATCAAATGCTTTGTTCATATCAATTTTAATGGCCATGTAACAACTCTTACTCTTTTCCCTTGATTTCAGAAAGTGGAAAAGCTCACGAGTGATAAGAACATTATTTAAGATGCTTCTTTGATCAACATAGGCTCCTTGAGTTTGATCTATTGACAAAGGCACGACTTTTTTGAGTCTGTTAACCAGGCATTTGGTCAGAATTCTGTAGTTGATATTTGTAAGACTGATCGGTCTATAACCTGTAATCTCAGTAGGCTTCTTTGTTTTAGGGATAAGGACAATGTGTGTTCTATTTAGCTTAGTGCTGATTGTATCTTCTGAGAAAGCCATTTGTATGTAGAGCTTTGCCAACATCCTGCTCAGTGTCATGCTAGAAATTTTGATAGAAGAGAGCTGAAAAGCCATTCGAACCAGGAGATTTGTTGGGATTCATTGAATTAAGAGCATATTCAATTTCCTCCTGGGCCAGCGGTTGAAGTAGTTGATCATTTATCTCTCCCGTTATGATTTGTTGGATGTCATTTAGGATGTTCAGATTGGTTGAGGAGCTGCTTGTGGTGAAGAGGGTGGTAAAGTAATTAATGATTTCCTATTCAATTCTAGTTCAGATCTGGCCCAAGAGCCATCACTTCACCTAAGAGCAACTTTTTTATTAAATTGGCGCCTGCTAATGGTGGATTGGTAGAAAAATCTTATGTTCCTGTCTCCTTCAAAGAGCCACAAGACCCTAGACTTCTGTTTCCAGTGAACTTGCTCTCTTCTTAGCTCCTCAGAAAGCCTGATCCTTAAATTCCTTTCTTTTTTTTTTATCTCCATAGTCAATAGAATTTGGTTGATTTTGAAGAGAAGTGATCTCATCCTTAATCACCTTGATTCGATTCCAAATGCTTCCAAAGGAGTTTCTGTTCCAATCCTTTAAATGCTGCCTACAAATTCTTTGTTTACAGTCTAACTGTTGTTGCACATTAAAGCCTCTCAGGGTAAGGCTGCTCCAGGTTATGTTGATGACTTGTTGGCATTCAGGATGAGAAATCCAAACTGATTCAAAACGAAAGGGTCTAATTCCTTTCAATCTTGGGGACAACAGTTCAAGATTACATGGCTGTGGTCAGACCCTACTACAATTTCATTTAACACATAAGCTTCAGCACAGGTATTCCGCCAAAAGATAGATACAAAGAATCTATCCAAGTGTTCTTTAATTAAACCACCATTCCATCTATTGTTACACCAGGTAAATGGCTGGCCATTCCAACCCAAATCCATGAGACCACAATCCTCAATGAGGTTATTAAATTCCTCCATACTTGGAGAAATTTTTAGTCTTCCTCCATTTTTCTCATGTATACTTGTAATTTCATTGAAGTCCCTCATGTAATTTTTAGCACAAGGAAATTCTGGTGGACTTCTGTTAGGTTGGCAATCTGACATCTCCATTACCCCAATCTACCTGTCGAATAGACTTGGCCTGAAATCTGGAACATTAGGAAGCTAAACAAATTAATCAACACTATATACATGTTCATTTTTTATGCAGGTTTACGGATTCAACTGTTAGGCTTTCAGCCAGACAACTGGGTTCAAAACAGTTGGTAAAGCTATTGTCAATGCAGAAAGACCAAAAAAACTTAATTTGAATCTTGTCCATTTTCAGCTTTTTCATCTTTCCATGTGCTTATCGTTGGGTTTTTTGGTCCATGTGACACTAAGGCTGTATTTGGTTTGAAGGAAAAAAGTAAGGAAAGGAAAGGAAAGGTAAGAAAACCTTTACAAACCTTGTATAGGTTTCCTTACCTTTCCCTTCCTTTCCCTACCATTTCCTTTAAACCAAACATAGCCTTAACAAAAAAAAAAAAACTATTATTTTGGTCTTTTGAACTTCCTGCTGACCAAAAGATGTGCCAAACACCACCTACATCTATGGTTGAAATCACTATGGATGGGGTGCAAACACATATGAAATACATGGTTACCAACTTCAATAATTTATATGAATAAAGACATTTCAATCAACATAGCATTTAACTATCCTAAATAATTTTACTAATAATGCATTATTCAAAACTTTATGACCGAATCTGCTGACCACAACAACATATTGCTGGCCATGTTCATCCAGCCATACATTGGGAACATGGCCACCAGTGTGTGGCTGGGTGAACATGGCCGGCAATGTGTTATGATCAGCATATCCCAACTCATCTTGGAGGTCTGTCTTCTCTACATTGTTGTTTAAATTGCCAGATGGGGTGAAAAATATTGAAAGTACTCCCATTGGTTCCCACATCGATTAAGTATAGTCTTATAATCTCTTAATATACAATAAAGGTGAATTTCATGCCCGCTGACCTCGGTAGCCTGAGCTTCTCACCCAAGTGGGAAATTGCTGGCCCGCCCGTTCCAAGTGGGAAGTTGAACCGAGGGGCTTGGGCTTCGTGGTTCTTAGAGTGGAGGGCAATGCGTGAGGCTGGTTTCACAGAACAGCGAACACCTCCCGCTCCTCACAGTGGGAAGGATAACAGGGCCGGTGCTCCCCAGACCCAACACGCCCTAATAGCCGAGTCCCATCAGACAATCACCTTTTTTTTAGTCTGTAATTCTAGAAACACCAACAGTACCAAACAGCCCTCTAAGTTCATCAAAACAATATTTTAGAAATTTTTAGCCTCTCCCTCTCTCTCGTAATAATTTCAACTTATATTAAATATGCATATAGTATATTATTTCTATATTATAATTTAAATTGGAGGGCTTAATTCGTTTAGACCAAAGCCTGTGAATGATTTGAATGGTCCATCTGTTTGGTTGAACCACATAGGGATCAGGGTAAAATATAGCCAGTTATTTCTAAGATGACGGTTCAACCGGTCCAACCATTTATATTAATGACGTGTTGCAAACATTGGTCAAGTTAGGTCAGGGAAAGGGGTGAAGTTACTTGAGGTCCAATGCCAAGCCATTTGCAATATGAGAAGGCACATTTTATAAGTATTAGATAACTTTTAGTTTTACACCGCGAAATTTGATTCCATTTACTTATTTAACACACCGCATAGATGAAAGAGGTAAACTTTAGCCACGTGGCTGATGGTTATTATCCTTACAGCTGGCAAACAAGCTTATAAAAATGTCTGAAGTTGCCAGGTGTAAATTACCAATAGTTGAAGTTTTAAACAAATTCTCTTTGTTCCCATATCGGCTACAAGGAGTCATATACTGTCTTAATATACAATAGAGATGAATCATGTTGTTGCTGAGCTCGGTAACGTGAGCTTGTCACCCAAGTGGGGGCATTAAGGTGGCCGGACGTGGGTTCAGCTTTGAGAGGTAGGGTCTTGTGGTGGGTTCTTGCTGGCCTGTCCGTTCCAAATGGGGAGTTGGACCAAGGGGCTTGAGCGAAGGCTTTGGCCTCGTGGTTCTTAGAGTGGAGGGTAATGCGTCAGCTGGCTTCACAGAACAGCGAATACCTCCCGCTCCAAATAGTGGAAGGATAACGGGCCGGTGCTCTCCAGGCCCAATACGCCCCAAGGGCTGACCTTTACTGAACGATCACTTTTTGAGTCCTATGACGGAATGGCTAATTCCACCCACCAAGCTACCTATTTAAACTTAAAAATTGGTTTGTGATGAATATGGACCTTATCGCAAGCAGGACCCAAGGCCCACCAAACCATCTATTTAATCATTATGACATTTTATCGTATACTTTAAGTTTATTTTATTAATAAAATAAACTTCTAAATATTTTTGGTTTAATTTATTAATGGTATTTAGTTTCCATATCCAATCCAAGTTTATTCTAAATATGATGTAATAAGTTTGAATTCAAATATTATCAAAAAATTAATTTTGATCTAGGATCAGATCCATGTCAGCCAAATATTCTCTCTGACTTGAAACCCTCATAACTTAATCATTTTTTTTTTGTATTTTTATTATACAATTCATAAAAATATGACTAAAGACAGTGGCTCAAAGAAGTCATGTTATAACCATTGATCCTAATGAAGGGCATGCATCCTACCATAACCATACAATAATTTTAAGGCTTAGGAGAGTTGAAAGTTTAAGAATTAAGGGTTTAGAGTTTAGACTTTAAGGTTTAGTGTTTAAGATTTAGGGCTAAGGTTTACAGACTTAGGGTTTACGGTTTAATGGTTTAGAGTTTATATTTTAGGGTTTTAGATTTAGGATTACGTTTTAGGGGCTTAGGTTTAGGTATTAAGAGTTTAGACTTCAGAGTTTAGATTTTAGGATTTAGGGTTTAAGAAAATAGGGTTTAGATTTAAAAATAAGGAGGTGGCAGGAGCGAAGTATTGCCTACCACTACTATAGAATATGGGGAGTATACGAAGATGGATTTATCGTGGTGGTTTGGGAGTGTTCTAAAATTGAAAGGGAGGCATGTGTAGTCTTGCTTTCTTTTCAAGTCCATTCTTATTTTTGGCTTTTGAGAGGGGGAAAAGTGGTCAATGAAGATTTGATTTCCATTGACCAAGATACCCATGTTCTTCTTTCAGATTTAAGTAGGGTGCATGAAAAATTTATTTTCCTTATGAAATAGTGATACCCATCTCCCAAATGCGTACCCTAATACAGAAAATTGACCTTTAAATTCAAAATGCATATATGGTGCTGATATACACACTTAAACACCAACAGTACCATACATGGTGCTGATATACACACTTAATCCCTCGTATAATTTCGCTTTCTTTCTTTTCTTTGTTTTTCTATTTTGGTTTCCTGGGTTTCTTATAAACAATACCAACTTCTAATTTTAGAAAAATCAAAACTACTCTTTCACAACAGCAAGGGAGAAAGGAAACACCCGCTCAAACAGCATCAGCATACTTCCTGAGACAGCATCGGCGCATGCTGATGGACATAGCGCCTTATTCCATCTCCAATTTCGCGCCTACAGAATGGGCATAACTGCAGTTTTGATCGACAGACGGAACACGCCTGCCAAAATAAGAATTTAGAACATTTCATCAACATATTTCTGCATTGATTTATTCTCTTCACAACCTCATCAGAAATTTAGATAAAATTGTATAATTGCATTACCTGATTCCCACAACAATCAAAGATGACGTCTATTGCCTTGGCACAGCAGATGGAGCAAGTCTGTAATAGTCATAAGATAGTTCCCAAATCAGGAACAGCTAGTAAACGAAATCTACCTATTCAGTCATTCCCTTACAAGAACAATAAGGACAAAGAAAACAAATACAAGAAGAAAAAGAAAAGGAAAAAGAGAAAGAAGTGGAAATAAATTAAACTATTAAGCGATGCGATCAATGTATAATTTTTGCAGGATTCAAAGGGGCGATACTCATGGATATAATTTTCATCTCCCATGGAGAAGGGTATTAAGCATTGAACATGGCTACATGTGTTAAATATCAGTGACCCAAAAAACCGATACATATACTATTGATAATTGAAACCATGATCCTAATCTCTATTGGTAAGAAAAATGAAGGGTTTAGTGGTAATGGTCTTGGTACCAGGTCATCAGAAGAATTGCTTGCTGCTCCATGTTCAATGTAAGATGCATTCAACAACACATTTGGACTTGGTCCCTCAATTCCAAGAGGTGGGGGCAAAGGCGATATATTTGGAGCTCCTCCACTTGGGTGACTGCATTGGACAATTAATAGGCAATTAGGGTTTAAGCCTGCCAAAATAATGTTAATGATGATAATATTAATTAATAAGTAGGCAGTACTGGACAGACTCCACTAGAACGTACCCCAATATGTCTCTTCTTATTGTGCTTCCATGATGTTTACGTATTTCCTTCAATGCTGCTTCAGCAAACTTCGTTCTTTTTCTTTCAATGCATTTATTTTCGGACATGATTTCTGTAAAACTCACAAACTGGAGAAACACAAAACAATCATGGAAAGTTGGGCAATAACAGACTAGCTACAACTAATTAAAGGATAGCTATAGCGATTGAACTTCAGATATCTTTCATACCTGGATGTTATGGAGGGCTTGATCTTGGTCTTTCTTGGCAAATTCCTTCATCATATCCCAAGGCCCATCTCCAACTCCAATTAAGATGATAAACAAAGGGTATGTACTGAAAGGAAGGAAATACGATGAGAACGTGGAAACCCAAGAAATAGCTAAGTCACCATAGGGTTCCTTTTCAGATTCTTGTTTACTTTTTGTTTCAGGATTTGACCTGTCCTGGTGTTGTTTGTTAGTTAGAGGTAAAATAGGAAGTAAAATGATGTGGTCTCATGCACTATATGTTTATATGAAAGAGGAGGAAAGTTATTTATTTAGGAGTATGAATATGATCCCCACTTTATATGAGATGGAATCATAGAATAAATGGTGGTGCAAATGAGACAAAAACTGCAAAATCTGCATCAGGTAGGGGTGTAAATCAAAGTCACAAACAAATGAACATTGTAAAAGTACTGAATTAGATGCATAATTTCCATCTGGTTCAAATTTACCTTGCAGCGACAATTGCATCCATTGTTTCCTTCTGTGTGCTTTGTTGTGGCACCTGTGAATCCAAAGTAATAAAATTGTCGTGGACGCATAGCCTTAACTTAGAACGGTACAACTTTAATTTGTAATAGCTACCAATCAAATTAGACAGTATTGTCTCATAATATGTGCAAAGCAAAATTACTTGCTGAAGCTAAATATGGACTAAACTGACTCTACCCAAGAAGAGAAGTGTACCTGGCCATCTGTAAATATTAATAAAACATGGTACCGACCACCACTTTCCTCAACAACTTTCATAGCCATTTCAATGATGGGGGCAAAGGAAGTTGGCTCTGCCAGAAAAAAAAAAGTTGAATAAAACAAGAACTGTAATAAAACCAGAAAACCAGTCCAACTGAAAATAATATGAAGACGGTGAATTGAAAGAAGTTGAATATGGACCTGCTGGTTGAAGATAAAGAGCTATTTCTCTATATCGCATTTGGACTTCATCGAATCCAACACATTGTCTCTGGTCTGGGTAGAAACTGAAGATATGCTTATCACCAGTCGTTACTGTCACAAGGGAAACCATGATTAATTTATATATCTGTTTTCCAAATAAGAACTGCGAAAGAATTTACTGTATCAGATCAAGCTCAGACAATGAAGTACTACCATCTCCAAATCCAAAACAAGGGATGTTCTCTTCCTCATGAAATTCACCAATTGTAGTTGAAACCATCTGTATTGCTTCTTGATAGGGATTTGTGGAGTTCCCAATGCGATGCAGGCTGCTCGCTCCGAATGAAATTGTTCCTAGTTACGTAGCACCTTTTAGCATGTTGCCCACAATGCAGAAGAAGTTGATGATAAGAATACAGATGAAGAGGGCGAAACCTTTCCATTCATTGCTCTTTGTAAAATCGATACCAATTATGAAATTTGGATGGAGATCGAAGAAACCAAGTAGACCAGGGACCTAAACGGAGGACAAAAGAAGCATTATCAGTAGGCATAAAAATGACAAAAAAAAAAAGAAAAGAAAAGAAAAAAGAACAGAACAGTTCCTAATTAACATTGCAAGCAGCAGCTGATGATCATGAAACACACTAGCTCATCAACAATCCATTAATGGCTTAATTAATTAATCCCACTCAAACTAATGAGTTTTTTCGCCTGATAAGATTACGATTACAGAATTACAGCAAGTATATACAGATCTAGAAGCTACTTTTTTGATAATTTCCCAGGGAGGAATCTCCTCCCAGATCACTTGGAGGAGGGAATCAGAGAACTTCTATAAACACGCAAACCAGAAAGAACCGAGAGGGACCTCCAGTTTTCCTCCACTCCCTCCACCTCTTCCGGCTCAGGGAGCTAGAACATCTTCCTACTCCTAAATCTCTGAATGATTCCTTCCTTATTGGTATAGAAGAGGGGGAAGATATACAGAAATGGTTGATGGGTGGGGCTTCTCCATGGGCCGTGTCTGTGTCGACCCACTGGCGGAAGAGGGAACATACTAGTGACAGACCACCGACAGTCCGATCTCTCAAAGACATAATTTGCTCACCAGTGCGACTTAGAAGTGATGATGATTAGATGAGAGCAACCCCATCTGTAGCAATTGGGCAGAAACCTACAAAGTATCGAGGAATTCTCGAAGAAAAGTAGGGTGTAGACAGACTGAACAGACAATAATTAGCTTACTGGATCGGTTAAAGCGTCTGGATGTATCTAACCTGATCCGGATTATACTTGCAGCAGTAGTCTCCTTTCCGCGTCCCTCGACGACCTTTGGCCCAGAAACCATGGCGTTCAGGTGGAGGACTGTGTGGTGAGAGAACTGACCAATGATCCTCCGATGGAACCCTCGATCCAGACGGCCTTGAACCTGCAGAGCCCATGAATTCTGAGAGAAAGAGAGTAACAGACGTCTCTTCTCAACTCTCAAACTTGAATGGAAGGAGGAGGGACCCTCCACTTCATGTTAGTTACTTCGTCACCACCAGTTGAAGGGTATGTGAAAGAGAAATGAGTGGAGAGAAAATAATAAATAATAATAATTGAATCACACACACACACTTATAAATGACATTATTAATAAATATAACTTTTTTTGATAACTAAAGAAGTCATCACTTTATTATTAAATGGAGGGGCTATATATGTAAAATACCCTCGTCCAAGATATAAGATTGGTCTCATGTTGCAAATTCATTCACTATAATTGTCGGTGCCATCTGGCAAAATTGGGAAGATCTACTTCTTTCATTACTGTCTATCTACTTAATGTCTTCAATCACGAAACATGGGCCGATGGGACTATTTACTTGTAATTGGTTACATTACATAGCATGTGATACACAACGCATAGAGCCGCAGATCGGGGCTCATTATGGGATGGAGACCGGCTATTCGCGTTCATAAACCCATAAAAAAATTCATGAACCCAAACCATTTTTGCTACGTATAAGTTGTGTTGGAACAATAAAATCAAAGTCAACCGTTTGGGTTGAACGGATTAGATCGTACTATGACATCATTTTATACACAAGGATATATATAAATGTATAAATACATATTGATTTTATCAATAGATAATATATAATTATATTTTGCATGTAATATATTTAGTATTGTATTTTTAATTCAATTTTTATTTTTTATTTAAAATATTAAAAATTGTGATTTGAATTTTTCTTTTTTTTTTTTTTTGCAAAATTAGCAAAGCAAGGCACTTATGACCCCTTGGGATGTATAGATATTAAAAAGTTATCCAAAATAATAAAAAAAGATTATTCCAATCGACTATTGGAGTGCAAAGTTATGGCTTTCTAAAGTTTATATATACATTTAGTGTGCAACCTGTGACCTAATCATCGGATCGAATGAATCAACAGCCCAAAATAGTTTTGACTAGATCAACAGTTTTTTAACTAATTCTGAAGTTTTACTAAAACCAGACTTGGAATCATAGTTGATGACGGGTTAAAAGCATTGCTTTTTTGATATATTGATATGATCGTACCTTGAATTAGATAAAATGACATTTTGACGGAGCCATATAACAATTAATCTGACGCCATGATTCTCAATTTTAGCCCTAAAGACACTATCGTAGCAAAACTGCAAAAAAGAATTTGTTTCAAAGCATGAAAGTAATTTGGTTAAATGGTGTAAATGTTTAAAGTATGGAGAAATATTAGAATTAAAAAAAAGAACAAGTGCGGAGAAATATTTGCTACGCCGGTTGGCTTGGTCTAAAGTAGGGGTGTCAATTGGACTAGATTTGGTCCAATCTGATCCAGTCAAATGTGAGGCCATTATAAATGGACCTGGTCCAATCTAATCCAATGAATATTTTGAACCATTTTGGACCGGTCCAATTCAATGTCTGGACCATTCAATATGTTCAAATTCATTTTGATTTAGATTGGTTTTAACCCAAACCTGGTCCATTGATACCTATATTCTTATCTTATATCAATGGGTTAGATATTGGCTTAATCCAACACAATCCAATATAAATTTATTAAGGATGGACCAGGTCCAATCCAATCTAATAATTATTTTGTACCGAATTGATCCAATTCAATATATCTTGTTGGTCCGTCCAACCGCCCAAATTGATTTTGGATTGGATGGGGTTCAACCCAAAACCAGTCCATTGACACCCATAGTCTTAAGACCAAACCTGTGAATCACACAACCTTAATGCCCAACCTTGAATTGGATGAGGTAACGTGATTTTAGGCTCTGTTTGGTTTGTGGGAAGATTTGGGTGGGATGGGATGGGAAAGTGTAAAAATTTACCTTTCTATTGTTTGGTTTTATATATGGGAAAATAATAAGAAAACACTGTTACGAGGGAGAAGAGAGAAGAAGGTGATGGAGAAGAGAGAAGAGGAAGATGGAGGGAGAGACAGAGAACTCCATGACTGAAGCTCCGAAGAGGTCCTCTGGCAGCAATAGTCTCCCCTCCTCCACTGGTGCTTAATCAACCACCGCGTAGTGGTCCGCCCTTCTTCTCACTTTCTCTATAACAGACGATGAAAGCAGCGGCGATCAAAGAGAGGGAATGAAAGAGAGATAGGAGTAGGAAGATGGGAAGAATAGGAAGAAGAAGATAAGGGAGACGAGAGATCGATGAGAAAGGGAGAAAGGGAGGAAAACAGAGTCGCACTGTTTCTCTCCCTCCTCTGTTTGTCGTCGATGGTTCATTTTTCTCGACCCATCCCTTCTCTGTTCGTCGTCGATGGTAAGTGGTAACAGTGGTTTCTTGAATTTTTTCATTGGGGTCACACCAAAAGGGATCACACTATTTTGGTGCAACCCCGATTCCATGATTTTGAGATCTGACATCTCACATTTTTCTCATCCTATCCCTCTATTTCCCTCGAAACAAATAAGAAAAAAAGGAATATTTTTAAAATATTTCCTTTCCCTTTTTCTAATTCCCATCCCACGAACCAAACGAAGCCTTAAGAAAGGCCTCAAAACACATCCAACATTTTGAAATAAGAAAAAGGCACATCGAAAAGGCCACGATTTAAGGTTTTAGTCGAAAGCTACGCCATCTGAGCGGATTTCACGCATCGGAAAGGAAGTATTCCCTGCTTTTTACATATATTTATAAAAATGATTGGCCGGATAAGCAAGCATGGTTAGCAATTGAATAAAAGAATTTATATCTTTACTCAGAAAAAAAAAAAAATGAAGACGTGTCTGTCCGTATTGGTTGGGCTTTTGTAATATAGAATTTACCTAAACCCACTGTCGTGATTCGTGATTGAAGGAAGAAGACAAGCAACAAAGAGAGAGATGATGAGTGGGACAAATGTCTCCCCATATATGAAAGAGTGTAGATATATAATAAGCCTTTGTCCTAATGTCTAAACGGGTCCTACTATTATATAGGAAAAACAATTGGCTTATCCCATAGTCAAAAACCTATCCAATCACAAAGCAGATGTCATGTGCCTCTTTATCTACTATGTTTGGTTATTTTAAATTTGAAATTATTGAGTAGGAAGAAAGAAGAGAAAGAACAAGAAACAAAACAAAGAAAGGTAAATTAACCAATTCTCGTGCACTTTTTTAGTCCTCCTCTTGGGTTGGGATCTGGGTACGGTTTTATTCTGTTTTGGGCTTCAACTCATTCCAAAACCCAAATTGAATCCTAGTGCATCCAATGTGAGAAATATCTACCCATCAGTACATTGTATTTTTCCATAGACATTTCAATGATGTGGGTTCTACTTCTACAAAGGAACCTGCCAGTCAGAAGATGTGGGACTATTTGTCTGTATTGTCAACACATGGTGAGAGGAAACCATGATTTCTATAAAGCAAATACCAAATTTTGAAGGACTTACTAAATGGCACTATCACACCAGAAACTACCGGGAATCTTCTTCTCATTATTAGAGGTTGCTTCTTCTTCTTTTATGAGGATAAGGGAGGATTCGTTCTCCGACCTTCTGGTTGAATGACTCTTTACCTAAAAGTTGCCCACTATCATACAATTAGAAACCAAACCTTTCCATCCATTGCTCTTTGTAAAGTTGATCCATGATGAAATTTGGATCGGTTCCAAACCCAAGGACTTAATTAAACGAAGGAAAACAATTGTTTGGTGTCATCATTAATTAAGGCCTTTTTGGTTCATGGGAATAGGGATTTGGAATTGGAATTGAAATCGGTCATTCCGATTCTAATTGTTTGGTTGAACAGAATTGGAATTTTACTGTATTCTCCCATTTGTGGGAATAGTCATTCAATTCCCCTATCTTGGGAATGAAATCCCATTTCAATGATTTGGATTCTTATCTGAACCAAATAGATTATGAGAACAGGCCATTCCAATTCTAATTTCAATTACAATTCCAAGAGATTTTGATTCTGATTCCAACTATAAATTAATTAAATGGACCCTAGTTTCTTAGAAAATAGGGTTGCATGCACTTGCACCCACAATAATAATAATAACACATATAATGCCAGAAAGATATGATACTGGGAAGGGCTTTAACCAATCATCAAAATCTCCCATGAATTCCTATGAATGTCATCTGGTTGGTTACTGCTTTTCCAAGCCTAATGAGGTGGTTTCATGAATTATGCTTGGATAAACAAGAATCAGCCGAGTTATCACACCTAGGCACAAATTGCACAGAGCAGGATAGTCCAGAAAGGTGAATTGTGCAATCTGCGAGCAAATAATGGATGAAGTACTAGTCTCCGACAGAGCTTTTATCACAAGCATTTCCTTCAATCAAGAGCCGAGAAGAACTCGAGGCCTTCAAGCATTGTCTAACCCTCAGTCTTATCATTACCCAACCCTCACTACCTAATCAGGTGACTTGTGCAAGTTGTAGAACAGAAATTACCTTTTGCTGGTTTGATCCACTTGGGGTTTGCTATCCAAAAATTATTCACACGTCCTTACACAAGGCCACTACCACCACATATTTTAGGAACATCTCTCTATCAATGACAAGGGGTGATATTCCCAATGTACAGTTGTAATGCCCTAATTACAATATATATAGAAAACTTTTGGGGTTAATTACTTTGCAACCCCATAGTCTACTAGTTCTTAATAGTTCTTACATGGCTGGAGACATTATTGAGTAAAACATGTCTGGTTCTAGGTGTGCCTCCATAAATTCATGCTGAGAATTTTTTTTTTTCTTCTTACTTAAGTTCTCTTCTTATTGTAATTTTGAAATGCTTTCATTTTTTCGTTTTTTTGGTTGAATTCTTCTCTACCTTTGGAGGTGCATTTGCTCTATGGTCTTTTTGCAATCTGTTTGTAGCAACAAAGAGATGTAGTTAACTCTTATAGATTTTGTGTTTCTCTATCTTGACTTTGATCTTTTAGGTCATCTATCCGATTAGCTGCTTTTTGTTTTCTCTGATAGGTGCAAATAATTTGGTCATTTGTCCTTCCTATTGTAGTTTTGTTTTCATTTTTAATAAGTAAAATTTTATTTTAACAAATAAAAAAAACTTTTATGGTCATCTATTTAGACAACGGCGGTGGTGGCTGATCTGATGGGAGTTGGGGAAGAGCTGAAGAGGAGATGAGGAAGAAAGGGGCAAATGGGAGAGATGAATGGGGTCAAATGCGGAAAATATTTTATAAAATAAAAAGAAAACGTCTTTTATGTCAAACAAACCGATTTAGATTTCATTTGTTAAGCCTTTCTGTCTGGCGCAAAAAAAATGTTTTGGGTAAATTACAAAAATCCCCCTTGTGCTATGGGGTTAGTGACAAAGACCCCCTATACTTTAATTTGCAACAAAGACATCCTGAACTTTAGTCGTTAGACAAAAACCCCCTTATCTGTTAAGTTAGATGATGAAAAGTGTTAAAATACCAAAATACCCCTTTAAACTTTCTCTATTTTCTTTTTTTCTTGCCATTTTCTCTTAAAACCTAATCGACCCAAAACAACCTTGATTGTCACCGAAAAAGAAGCGGATCACATATGGGGACATGTTCCCGGTCTCTGATGAGCTTGTAGATAAACCCATTTTACCCAAAGATGCTACCACAATGCAGTCCTGCAGAAAACCTGGTGCTTGGAGAGACCCAGAAAGGCGGTCCAATTGCTATGGTGAAGTCGGCAGTGACCCAAAACGAGAGAGTTGGTCTACTTAGTAAAGACAGCTGTGACGTTGTGGGTATATGACATTACATGGTATGGCCTTATGTGGAGAGATCATAATATTTAAGATTGGCATGAGCGAATATCAAAATATAAGTAGTAAAATTTCCACTATTAAAAAATGGGTATTTGTAGTTAATCGATCAAAAGCTATGAAGCTTCCTCCATTCATTCTTCCTACTTCCAAAGTAGTATAAAAAAGGATACATTTACACCACTAACATCAACAATGATCAGAGTGTGATTGTTTAAGACACTGATATTCCTAGGAACAATGTGATAACAGAGTCTGTTGTAGGACATGTTATGACCTCAGTTTTTTGAAGTCAAATACTGACATAGTCTATCATTGATTCATATTTCCTTATACGAATTCAAATTCCTCAACCACCAACATCTGATCAAAAGAAAATTTTCTAATCACTTATGCTTCCACATAGTTTATATAAGCATCTGTAAAATGAAAGGAACAATATTTTGAATGCCATGAATCCCTAAGTGAAAAAACTCTAATTGTTGAGAACATCAAGATGATTAGGAGAGTGTTGGAAAAAAAAGAACACAATTCCAACAATGAATAATCAACCCCTGTTTAGTCTTCAATCTTAAATAGATTATTTGCTAAGTTTCTGTTATGTTTTAAACGATTAATTAATTGAACAAAACTGAGAGGGACTCTTGAAATTAGCATAGCATTGTTCATACTACCCTAGAGATTTTGATCGAGAGTTCTCAAATTCTATCTTCCAATGTTTTCCTTGTTTTTGGGTCTTTTTCTTCCACCTAAAAGAACCTTTGATACTCATCACTACAACCTGTCCCAACATGAGAAATTCCACCAAATCTGAACAAAGATAAATTTCATTTCAATTAAGCGTCTAAGCCATCTTTTCTCCAGTAGTATAGGGAGAATAAGAAAAACCATCTTTTCCCTTTTTTGCAATTCATTTAATCAAGGGAAGGATGGAGGCTCTGTGAGGCTCAAATTGGTCATATTCTTGACCAGAGCAATGGCTAGAAAAAGACAAAGTCATTAGAAAATGGATCTTCATGGGGAGGGATCAGTACACTTACTCGGTATTCCAAACAGTGACTCAAGATAAGCTTAAGAAAGGGCATGGCATTCTTGCAAATGAAGCAAGTCGTAGCTGGTGTTTTGTGGCGGTTCTAGGTTATGTTCGTGATGGGGAAAGTTTGCGAGCCGGTTTTTATTGTCATATTTAACTTCGAAAATGAAAGATGGATTTCCGGTGAAGATAGAAGAAAGAGAAGGAGGTGGATCTTATAAGCGCTAAGCTGTTAGGTTTTATAAATTAAAGAAAAAGGTAAAATAAATTAGAAAAGGGTACTTTGGGCATTTACAAAACTTTAAATAGTCAGATGAGAATCTTTTTTAAAGATAACTAACGGAATACTAACAAAGGGGGGTCTTTGTCTAACGACTAAAATTCAAGGGGGCCTTTGTCGCAAATTAAAGTATAGGGGGTTTTTGTCACTGATCCCATAGTACAAGAGGAGTCTTTGTAATTTACCCAAAAAGTTTTGTTAGTTAAGCGTTAAGTTGAAAACAAATTAAACACTTGTCATACAGAGGTTGATAGGCGACAAGAATTCCTGCCGCCTGTCGACAACCAATAAAAAACCAGAGAGAGAGATGATAACATGAGAATGAGAGGTGGTAAATGAGCTAGACATTTCCCACGATAAAAATGTAAAGAAAACAAATAAGAAATGAGTGGTTGATAGCTCGACCGACAAATTGGGTTTTATAAAGAAAAAAATTCTCTACAATCATCATTATCATCATCATCATCAAATTCTCACTTCCCAACTATTCAAAGTTTCCATCCCATCTTTTTAATACCCTTAACCTAAGGCTATGTTTGGCTTGAAAGAAAAAGTAGGGAAAGATAGGGAAACCTATACAAGGTTTGTAAAGGTTTCCTTACCTTTCCCTTCCTTTCCTTACTTTTTCCTTCAAACCAAACTCAACCTAAATCTCTAAGGTTGTATTTGGTTTGATAACAAAAAAAGAGAAAAAGAAAATTGAGGGTAAAGGAATTAGCAAGGTTTTAAAAACCATACTAGACACGGAACCATTTTGGGGACCGGTTCTCAGGTGAAATAGTTCGACCGTTCAGTTCGAATAGATGGCCCATTTTGACTTAAAAAATAACAAATTAAAAAAATAAATAAAATAAAAAGGCCAAAATTAAATTAGCCCGATTTAGTGGGTTGCTGACCAAATCAACTGTTTTTGGCCAAAAAGCGGCTTTAGGGTGAAATGGAACCAATTACTGACCGGTTCCTAGGTCAACCAATATGACTGTTCAGTATAATCCAGTTTTCAAAACCATGGGAATTAGTAGTGAAAATGCAAATCATAATAGATGACATGAAAATATGGCTCTGTTGAGTTTGAAGTGCAAATTGTAAGCAAATATAAAATTTGTATCCGGCTCAGCTTTGCATCCATTTATTTGTAAATTATATGATTTGTACTTTGACTTGATACAAAGTTTATACTTCTTGTATCATTTGCACTTTCTGGTAGTGCAAACTTTGTATCCCAAAAACTCATTCAAAGCTTGCACTACCTTCCTCTTACCTCAATTGTCTCCCTCATATAAATTGGGGACTAAATTATTTTACTTCCTATACACTTACTCTAAAACAGATAACCTTCTTTCCTACCTATATTCTCTTTCATACAAGGTAGAGACTACTCAATCCTATTGCACTTCTCACTAACAAACAACAAATAACATAAACCAAATCTACAGTAAGCCAAAACATGCATATTCAACCAAGTACTCTCAATGCATTTACACCAGTGCAACTGAAATTCACAATTCAAACCAGTTAAGCCTAAAGATTGGTGGAGGTGATGGTGTCAATGGTGGTAGAATTGGAGGTCGGCAAAGATTGGTTGTAGAGAATGTGAAGGAGAAGGGAAAGATCAAACAGGTGTAGTCTATTAGCAGTGGTGGTGGAAAAAATGAAGGTTATAACACAAAAATTCGGATTTGATCTTCATAGAACCGTTCTCACACCATCCACATAGCCTTCTGCAGCCGTGCAATGGAAACATCTCCATACTTATATTTTTATTCATAGGACCCCAATTAACATTCATAGGACCCCGAACTTGAGCCTCATTCAAGCTAGAAATTTGGTTTGACTCAGTAACTCGTATATTAATTCGAGCTTGACTCAGCTAGAGCTCAATATTAAACCAAGCTTAATACAAAAAAATTAAAAATTATACATATAAAAAATAATTTCTTATTATATAAAAATTTAAAAATTATATACGAACTCGATTAAGTTTGTGGACTTAACAAGCCAAGCTTTATTCTATGATTAGCAATCAAACCTATATATTGAAGCTCAAAACTTGAACTTTTTGTCAACTAAGCTTGAATGACTCTTGTGTACTGTAGCTTGAATTGCAACCACACATTGCCATCTTGTGCATTGTTGCTAGGGTGTGGGTAGAGAAATTGAGTAGAAAATCTGGGTTTCCATAGAAAACGAGGTTGTGATGCATGCGATTGTTGGTGCCTACTTGAATTCTAGAGCACAAGAAAAGTTTAGAGATGTTATAGTCGAAAACATAAAGCTTACTTCCAGAGAGGAAACGATCAGGCAATAGTTCTTGACTGCTTCATCTGTGGAATTATTGAAGAAAGAGTTAGGATCCATCATATGGATGGCCGAACCATATTAGATAGCTAGGCGAAATTTCAAAAATTTCTTAATCCTTTCAGGAATCGAATTCCCTATGATTTTTTTTCAAAATCGGTCTTGCACTAAACCGGACCAGATTTGAAACCAACCAAAGGGGGAGATGTATATCTGATACGGATACCACAAATGCAAATCCCAAGGTGGAGGTTCACTCCCAAATCAGTTCTAAAACCAACCTCCACTAAAGATGGCGCAATGTATTCCTGAAGCCTGTTCAACAACACAATTTTCAACAAAACTACATTCCAACTGCTTAGATCAAACTGGGGAAGGTGATCATGAAATTTCTCTGAAATTTTCTTACAAAAATCAAAAGAAAACTGATCTCTATCAGTCCCAAAATAGCTATGGTCGAACTAGGGTTTCTTGGGAGACAAAAAGAAGAAGAGAGAAAAAAAATAGAGAAGTGTTCTAGTCTAGTTCACCCTCTTCTTCTTTTATCTCTTTATGGAGCACTTCTCCTAATCAAATTGGAAGATTATCCAAATCTAATTTGGACGTGGACTCTTTTAAGAGATAAGCCTTATCCTCTTAAGAGGATGGGTGCTCCATACCCAATTCCAAACCCAAATTCATCCCATGTTACATGACAACTTAAATTGTCATATGACAGGTTAATTAATCATATTAATTATGAGCCTTATAACCATCAACTATAAGACTCACGACCCAAGGGTGTTGCATGGCCAATTTAGACTTGATTTATATGGTGTAAGACCCCACAATGAGCTCATATAAGTCCACATGGGTTTGGCCTAACCTCTGTGAAAAAGCTTGACCGAATTCACTACTAAATGCAGTGAACCCCTGAGCACATCACTATGGGCTCAAAATGAGCCCAATATTTACACTTAAATGATCGTTGAATTCAGCCATCCTATCAAGACCCAATGATAATGAACTTAAGAAATATAAAGCCCATCATGTAATAAGCCCTGTAATAGTCTCTTACACTTAACCTTTCGACCCATAATAATCAAACACTGCCCGAAAGGGAAGGACCTCTCCCCTGGCTACAAGGTGCATTGTCACACTCTTTGCTCGGATAGATCCCGGGAATTAAAACCTTTTGCAAACTTTTTTCATAAAACATAATATATATATATATATATATATATATATATATATATATATTATAAAACTAAAATTTCAAACAAAGTTGAAATCCACTTTTGGCAATTTAGGTTTCCATTAGAGAGTGTAAGCCTTATAATTCGTTTTGTTTGACAAAGGGGCCAATCCTATTACTATGACCACCCGTTCAGATGAATTCTTAGACTTCTCCAACATACCTAGGTTTTGACCCTTAATGGATCTTACTGATTGGCATATCAAAGACAAACCAATCCAACACCTAGTGCAGTACCATAATCAAGTCTAGGTGTTATGTGTAACTTTTCAATTTTGCCCATCAATCTCCAAGGTACAGGGCATAACTGAAAAATGGTCTAAGTTCAGTGAATCTTACTGATTGGCATATCAAAGACAACACAATCCAACACCTAGTGCAGTACCATAATCAAGTCTAGGTGTTATGTGTAAGTTTCCAATTTTGCCTATCAATCTCCAATGTATAGGGCATAACCGAAAAATGGTCAATGTTTAGTGTTTCAACCAAACACACACTGCATGTGCTTTGGGTCTAACCCTATAAGTTGAGACAAGCTGCCCAAACTTCTTTGGCAGCACATCAGTGGTAGCCTTTGTAGGATAAACTCACTAAGTCTATCCAATGGCTGAGAATATTGTAATTTAACACGAATCTCATAAGTGTTCAGTTTAAGAGATAATTTCACAGAAGCATACCAATATCAACATAAAACAATAATGAACTTTTATTCATTTACAATAAATGTATATGCACATCAATTTGATTAGAGCTAAGGGCATACACTTTCTAACAATTATTACATCTTTTGCATGGTATATGAACACTTCTCTTGCTTTTGTATTACACAGTTTAAAGAAAAGTGAATGAACTCTTTATCTCCAATGTGTGTCCCCTAACCCTAACCAATCTAGTTAGAAATCAAGCTTTTGATCGTTCTCTTCTCTTTCTTCATCTCTCACACATTTTTTTCTGATTATTCGAAACTCTACAATTGTTGCTGCTGCTAGTTGGTCTTACCCAACCATGAAAATTTTAGAGTGAGACAGTTTATCCCCATTTATATATGTAGAATGTAATGGCCCAACATATACTAAAAAAAAAAGAGAAACAAACTTAGTTTTGCAGCTACATAACTTAAGAAAATAGGGAGAGTTTCTTGCTTGCCACATATGGAAAAGATATGATATCCGAAAAATTAACTGACCAATTTATGAAAGTATGCTTCTTTTGCCTTTTATTTATGAAATTATATATGCTTTCACTATTGATGTATGTATTTATGAAGGAATCATATGACGGTGATTTTATTGGGACGGGTCCCATCTTAGATGAGACTGAACTCCACCAATGTACAAGGGAGGGCAGACGAATCACCTTTAAGTGATAATTCCATAAGAAGAGGTATGTTGTCCAATAGAATGGAATAATTCCTAATTCTTAACCCCATTAGGCTACATAAAGTCCTTAAGTTACTGACCCCATATGACTCCATGGATGTGCCTACATACACAAAAGTGGGTCACATCTTTTCTAGTGTGGTATCTGATTCCTTTGCATTTAAGATTTTAATCATACAATTGTCCTCTATGAGAGAGAGAGAATGAAACTCATCACTGAATTATAATCAATTAGTTGCATTAAGTGTGAACTCCAAACATGTATTTTATCACTTTTACTCTTTTGTCCAGTGAGGTATTGCTCAATGCCCACAGACTCGGTAAGGACTAGGAAAATAGAAATTTTCAGAAAGTAATCAGTATTCCTTTGACAAGAAACATCCCACTGTAATTTATCCTTTTCTTTTGCTTTGGTTGAGTATGAATCATTACAGCCATTTTTTCACACATTTAAACCACTCTCTCACGTACACCAAGAAAACAATTAAAAAAGGGCAAAGTCCATCAGATAGCATCAGCACATGTGGTAATAAAGCTTTATTCTAGTATCAATTCGACTCCTACAGATGGGGCATGATAGAAGAAGTCCTTGTCCACACTGAGAACATGTCTGCCAACATAAAAATTTAGAACATTTCAGTACAGACTCCTCCCTTTATTCTCTCCTCAACTCAACCTCAACCCTAGCAATAACTTAGAGAAAATAACCAAACTGCATTACCTGATGCCCACAACCAAAGGCCAGGTCTTTTGAATTAGTAAGGCAGATAGGACAAAGCTGTTCAGGTTTAATTTTGTTGTTGGGGTTGGGGAGGAAAACATATTAATAATCTTGAAATAGTTCCTAAATTAAGAACAATGAGTAGAGGAAACTAATTAATTAAAAACTGATTAATTAGTATCATATTTCTCAAAAATAAGTTAAAAAGGAAATAGAATTTCAAGTAATTATTTGAGTACCAAGAGATTAATAGAATTTCTTATGCTATCTGGAACAGGAAGAGGTGGGCGAAGAGGGGCCCTAATTTGAGCTTGCAATTTTTGGTGACTGCTTTAACATGAGGAAAAGAAAAAAGAAAAAGTAAGGAATATGTAGTTAGCATTTAAGCCTCAGAATATGTAAGTATCCATACAAAAATAATGGAAATATTAACAAGTAAGCATTATTGCACAGACTGAACTAGTACCCCAATAAATCAAGCCTAACTGCTTCTTCATAATGACCACGTATTCCTATCAAGGCTGCCTGAGCAAACTCTATCTCTTTGTTGTGATTGTTGCTGGACATAATTTCTGTGAAATTCACAAACTGGGCAGTACAAAGCAATTGCCATATTCAGTCAGTTAAAAGGCAATCACAGACACATTTCAGAGTTCAAATACTGCATATATCACAGCATATATACCTGAATGTTATCAACGACTCGATCCGGGATCTTCTTTTTAGCAAATTCCTTCATCATGTTCCAAGGCCCATCTCCAACTCCAATTAAGATAACAAACAAGGGGTATGTACTGCCAAGAAGGTCCATGAGAAAGTAGATAACTATAGAAATTAACAGAATGCACCAAGGAAATTAACAAGTTATTGTTACCTAGCTCGAGCAATTGTGTTCAGTGTCATTTTCTTCTGTGGGTGTCCACTTGGTACCTGTAAATCCAAGTTTCGAAACTATTTCTAGATGTACTGTAACTAGGAGCTGTATGTAATCAGAATTCAAAAGTACCTGACCATCAGTGATTATCAATAAAACATGGTATTGACCACCACTTTTCTCAACCATGGCCATGGCTTTTTCGATAATGGGGGCGAAAGATGTAGGCTCTACCAGAAGGAAAAAAAAAAACAGAAAAGTAAAAGCTTATGACAGAAAATTCCAAATTTCTTGAAACCCAGTTGCAGGCAATGAAGGAAGTTGGAGGAGAACCTGCTAGACGAAGATGTGGGACTATTTCTCTATATCGTGACAATACCTCATCAAATCCAACACAGGGTCTCTGATTTGGATAGAAAGTGAAGACATCTTCATCGAGTGTTGTTACTGTTATCAACACATGACAGGAAGAAAACCGTGATTTCTGTTTATCCAAGCAATATTTTTGAGGGATTTATATTACTGTATATGAAGAAATTACCATCTCCAAATCCAAAGCAGGAAATCTTCTTATCCATATCGACTGCACTTATTGTTCTTCCCATTATGGATATTGCTTCTTCATAAGGATTCTCTCCTATGCAGTGCAGGCTTCTACGGTTGAATGACTTTTTACCTGGTTTCCAGACCACATTTAACAAGTTGCTCATTACTCGGAAGAAGTTAAGAAAGCGTACAGATAGGACGAAACCTTTCCATTCATTGCTCTTTGTAAAATCGATTCCAAGAATGAGATTAGGATCGATTCCTGCAAGTTCGAGAAACCCAGGAACCTAAACGGAGGAAGTAATTGTTGGTTATATTCATTGGTTCTATAAGAAATAGAACATCAAGTGAAAGAAAGAAATTAAAAACAGTTTAATTACCATTCTGATGGAAAAGTAACTCAGCTCAATTTATGCATATTTTTAAGATACCTTAATGGCTTAATCCCCCTACAGAAAATGAGGTCTCCCACTTAACCAGATTATAGAGCAGAAATCACCTTTTGGAAGGAGAGATCTCCTCCAAAGTCCAAACTATAAAAATAGAGACCCTGTTTTTCTTCACTCTCCTTCTGGCTCATGAAGGTAGAAGTGTTAGAACATCTGATTGCTTCCTTCTGGGGTACAGAAGAAAGGGAGAGGAAGAGAGAGCAGAAAGAGCAGAGATAAAGAGTTTAGGCTCATTCAGAAATTTCCATTCCTAGGAGTACTGTTCTTTTGAGACCCCATTAGAAAATTGTGCTTTCCATATAGCAAATTATGGAGAAAAGCTATCAGAGTAAGGTTTCTCAAACGCTTTAAGTATTAGTGTTATGGATTGAGGGTTTGGAGAAGAGAGAGAGAGAGAAGAGTAGACAGACAACCGTTCTCAGTAAAACATCTCATCACATGGAATCTAACCTGCTCCAAGTAATTGTAGTTGCAGGCTCCCTCCCTCGCCCCTCTACGATCTTGGAGCACAGAATCATGACATTCAGGTGGTGAGAGGTTCGACCCATGATCTTTCGATGAAAAACTCGTCCCAGACAACCTTGAAATTTTAGAACCCATCAAATCCTAAAGCTTCAATTTCTATAATTCAGACCCAACAAAACAAAGAGACTGTGCAGTATATGATAGAGATTAGCTCCCTTGCATAACAAATGAGAAATGTTTCGCAAATTCAGTTTCAGTCAAGCCAGAACATCTTCCTTGTCTCCATTCCCACATTATCAAAGCCTAATGTAGCCCAATTATCTTGACTAGGACAAGCAGAATAAAGGTAACTAGATTCTTTTTTATATATCCAACAATTATTAGATTCTCACATCTCAAATATTCAAGGGTGTGTTTGCATAATTTCCTTTAACCACCCACTACCCACCACCAAAAAAAGCACAGATTGGCTCAAATTTTGAAATGATCACTATTGTTTTATTATCTGAATTGTCCTGGCAACAACTGTTGAATACTTCATTGATTTATCATTCAGTGCTACATGGTTTCTAGTTCACATTGCGCTCCTACATCATGGGCATAACTGTGAAGCCGATCCTAACCCATGCGCATTCAGAGCATTTCTGCCAAAATTTCATTTGCACTAATACAAATTCAAGGGAGTGCAAATGAGTAAATTGCAAATTTTGATTCATTTTTTGTTTTGAGTTTCATTTTATTTGGCTTCAGGTTGCTTTTTTTTTTTTTTTTTTGAGTTGGAAAGGCCTGAAGCCAACTTTCATTCACCTATAAAATCTTGGTTTACAGTAGTCACCGGGAGACAAAGCAAACAATCAAACAAGAGAAGAGCTTGAGATTCCCCCACATGGCTTCAGGTTCCATTTTACAATGCAAACAAGCAAAACAAAATAAAACCTATAATAAAATTAAGAACGCTTTCGCCACACCATATAGCCTAACTTGGGCCAGGTTAGTTGAACCCAGCCTGAAAAAGAAAAAGTAGGGTTAGGGTTGAAGCCTTGACCAAACCCAATCCGAATCTGATTTAATTTCATATTTGCATTTATAATATTTTATAAACATGTATTTATGCATAATTAGGTGTATGTCTGTTCACTATTGATGCATGTATAATCATGCACCCATAAATGAACATATAATATGTATATATATATATACAAATTTTAAATTTAAGGGTAAATTTTTTTCTACTACATAATAATTAACCCTATTTTTTACACAATAATATTAATATTGAATTATCATAAATCCTTAAATCTGAAAAATAAGTACCTTTGACAAAAGGAAGGTTGAAAAATTGGGCCAACCCGAACTTATTCCAAACCCAACCTAAGCCTCACATGAACCTAACCTGGGTTTGGGTCAGGGCGTAGAGTATTCAATAACTGTCGTTGGGTTATGGTTGACCTCAATCCAACCTAACCCACCCGACCAATGCATGGGGTGATTGATTAGATTGGTTTGGCTTTACCATGTAACCGGTTTTTGTTCCTGCCCTATAGTATTTGCCTAAAATTAAAACCAAAATTTGAACTCATCGCATTTGCACAAAAGTAGGCATATGCCAAGCAATTAAGAGCTAGCTGAATATAGTATTCATGAAAATAAAATTCTTTTCCATTCTTTTGCTTTCTTTTTTCTTTTATTTTTTATTTTGGTATGGTGACTTTTTTATGGAAGCTTCCATTTCTAACTGGAGGTCAGACACATTATGGCTAATCATTTTCTTTGATTTTCCTTCCACTTTCTCTCCCTTTTTCGATTGCCAAGTGAAAGCAAAAATTATTTCTTGAATGACAGAGTGTGTGCAGGTATATGTCATCCTCTTGATAAGATTTTAAAGAGATGATGGTGCATGAGCATTTTCACAGGTATATGTCACATTTATGTGTAAAATTAACCTTGAAAGGTGAAAAAATTACTTATCCACTTGGAGAGGACTATCACTTACATGAATAAGTGATATTCGAGAAAAATTCAAAAAAAAAAAAAAAAACATTATGAATTTCTTGGTGGGTTCAAACCAAAATCCCATCAACTAATTTTTCTCTCTCTCAAAATCCCCCCCCAAAAAACAGATCCTAAAATTTATCTACTACTTCATCTGCACATTCTCACCGGTCACCATTGCAGCTGGCTTGGCTTTGTGAATAGAGGCTTAAGTAGTAGGTACGGCAAACTAACCCACCCCTGTCAGGCCCTACCCTTTTGGATCATTGATAGGGTTGGGGTGGGTTCTAGGGAAACCCGGCTGGAATTATTCTAACCGAGGATGGGTGGGAACAGTATTTATTAACACACACATGATATAACAAATGGATATATCAATGTTACTTGATAATAAATCAAATAATTGACATACCCTTTTAAAAATCAAATATAAAGAAAACAAGCGGTGAAGCATATCAAGCAGAAAGCCAATCCAAGCAGATTGGCAGGGTGGAGCATATCAAGCAGTAAGCCAACCCAAAATGTGAATAAAACCATGCTGGCCTATAAGAGGTGGGGCAAATTCCGGGATCCTCGTTCCTTGTAGGGATGGGGCAGGGATTTCAAGCCCTGTTAGGGCATTGGGTGAGGTATATGTGTTTGGAATCAGGGACAAGATATATAAAACTCAGCCCTGCTCCAGCCTGTTGCCATTTCTACTAAGTCCTAGCCCTATCCCTGCCAATCCTAACCCAACTAATATTTGCAATCGATCATTCACACAAATGGTTGGACTGCTTTATCCATCACCCAGAGAAAAGGGTGGGTCTGTTTTACCCTTAATCCATTAAGCTCTAACAACACATTTCATTAAGGATTTAGAAGGCTTAAGGGTAGAGGCAAGGTGTTAACGTTCAAGGTGATCTAAGGATTAAGCCTTAAAAGTATATATAATTCTTTAGCCTTTATGTATATGCCGCATGAAATGTGTTTGGAAGCGTGGGTGTTTTTTGGGACCGATTTTTAAGAAAAAACGTCCATGTTTCCAAGACTCATTTTTTACAAAAAAATGCTTCTGCCATGTAGGCAGTGAGCAACACTATGCTGTTTGGTAAGGTGATTTTCATTACCGTTTTTCATACATGTGCTGACAGGTAAGCACCACATAGGATACACATCGGTCAACCATTGGGGGAAACGATTCACCGATGCATCGGCAGGGTCCCGATTTTTGAAGCATGCCCGACTTTTAATAATTGGCTGAACCAAACAATGAGATACATGGGCGTTTGTTGAAATGCCTATGTAGATCCGACGTGGCACCGTTTTTTTGAAAAACAGGCATAGTTCCAAACATCCCCTAGGTTATAGCCTGGCATTTTGGCTTCGCCTCGCCAAAGAGAATTATTATACAGATTTAGATTTATCCATCATATTAATGGCGTAACCGGTTCAATCAGGACATTCAACATGGTGTTTGGAAGCATGGGCATTTTTTGGGACCGATTTTCAAGAAAAAATGCCCATGCTTCCAAGACCCGTTTTTCACAAAATAACGTTTTTGCCACACGTAGGCAGTGAGTAACAATATGCTGTTTGGTAAGGTGATTTTCATCACCATTTTTCATGTATGTGCTGACAGGTAAGCACCACATAGGATACACATCAGTCAACCGTTGGGGGAAACAGTTCACTGATGCATGAAACGCCAATCAATGGAGTCCTGATTTTCGAGGCATGTCCAATTTTTTAATAATCGGCTGAACCAAACAATGAGATACATGGGCGTTTATTGAAACGCCTATGTGGATCCAACATGGCACCGTTTTTTTGAAAAATGGCCATGGTTCCAAACATCCCCCAAATTTGGAAACCCATAACCCAACAAAATAATAAGATGGAAGAAAAGAAAGATTGTAACTTTTAAAACATTGAACATCTTCTATAATAATATTAATATGCTCAAATAGCGTGCTTTGTATTGTCATGCTACAATTGATGTTTTAAAAAGTGACCTAGAGGCCAAACCGTTTTTGCATTTGGGTCGTGAGTCACCAGTTCAATTGTTTATATCAAATGGCTCAAGTTGTATATATATATATATATATATCATTATTTTATATTTATTAATTTAGTTTTTAATTTATTATTTGTAAAAAGTATTAAAAATTGCAATTTGAAGCCAAATAAAAGGTTATTTGCAAAATTTGTAGGACAAGACATCTACAGCCTCTTAAAATGCATAGATCTCGAAAAATTACCCAAAATCAAAAAATAATTCACCCTAATCCTAACCCATCAGGGTTGCTCATGTTCAGCTACCTTTAAGGGCCCAAAAAGTGACCTTCGTAGAGACCAGCTCTTAGGGGAGTTCGCATCTCTGCCCCACTGCCTGTCGCCCCACAAACGCCCCACACAACGTGTGACTGCCACATGTCCAGTCGCACGTGGTGGGGCGTTCTCGTGTGCTGGGCTAATGGGACGACCATTAGCTCGTCCTGTTAACCCCAAAGCGAGCTCAAACTTCCTTTCTCCCATAAAACGTTTTAAAAAATGACCCGGAAACGGAACCGTTTTGACCACTGGTTTCTAGGTCGACAACCTGACCGTCCAGTTCGAACAGATGGCCCATTTTGACACATAAATTTTAAAAATAAAAAATGGTCAAAATTGTTGAACAGGTTGATGGGTCGACGGTTCGACCGCCTGGGTCAACGGGTTGTTAACTTTTTCAATGGATTTTGGCCAAATATTAGATTTGGGGTAAAACGAAACCTATTACGTCTCTGTTAAGAAGCATTAATGGTGCACTAACAAAAGGTGAGTTTTGGAAAATAAAAACTTACTGACATGGTGAGTTTTAGACATTTTGAAGAGTTGTGAGTTTAAGAGAAATGTTAAAAATTCATGGTAAGTTTTAGACAATTTCCCTTTTTTTTTTCTAGACACAAAAGGAATTATAATAGTATCAATTATGTGAAAGCCTGTTTTTTGGAATTTTTAGAGAAGATTTGACTTGGTCTTCTAGGTAAGTTTCTTAGAAATTTTCTGTCCCTCTCACCACTAGAATTTGTAGTGAATTCTTCCTTTTATCTTTCAATTGTGTATTAACTTGTTTTTATGACTTTGTTGATACTGGTAAGAAACTTGATCAATGTTTCTGCCCCAATGATCCAATACGTTTACAGATTTTCAATTTTTCCATTAATTTCTTCATTTTCAATTTTTTCTTTATTTGCCATCATGTTTTGCCCCTGCATAGCATGGGCCCTCGCTAGTGGTCCCTGGAAAATAACAACTACGTACTTATTGTGACAACGATCAACAAAAATTAACATCTTTTTACTGTGTAGAGGTGTAAAGTGGGCTGGGTTGGGCCGGCACGACACGACCCATTGGTGACTCGCACTTAATGCCTTCTTCGGTGAAAAATTTGGGGGTCAGCCCGGCATGGCCCACGGCCCGGGCCCATGTGGGCCTGTGCTGTGCTATGTCGTGCCTTGCCATGGGCCGGGCTGGCCCATGGGCCGATTCTTGGGCCAGGTCGTGCCGTGTATCGGATCAAAGCTATTTATTTAAAATAATTGACAGAAAAACTTAAAATTTTAATTTTATATGAATTTTGTGTATAAAATTGTTTATATATGCAATAATTAAATAAATTATTATAATAAAATTAAAAAAATATTTATTTTATTGATATATTATATTTTATATATTATTATATAATTATAATATATATAAAATATATATGGGCCGGCCGTGGACCTAAAATTCCAGGCCCAGCATAGCCCGCATGGTCGTGCCGGGCCTGGCATGGCCTGCAGACTATCGTGTCGGGCCGTGGGCGGTACAGCCCGATTTACATGTCCAACTATGTGGAGATTTTTTTTTTTTTTTTAATTTTGTAAATAGTACTTTTAATTCTCCTGCGCATAATGTGGCTCACCGAGAAAAATTCATTCGCAGGATTGTTCATTTTTTTGTATGATAGCTATCCTCAAAGGGATACCATATGTAGAAGGTATATATAGGGGTGTCAATTGGATTTGATTTGGTTCAATCCAAATCAAAATTGATATTTTGATCCTAAAAATGTTCATTTCGTTTGATACCATATGTAAAAGGATTGTTCATTTCGTTTGTGAATGGTGATTGGGGACCTGACCTCTTAAAATGAGTGAAAAATGTGAGAAAGGGCATGCACCCATGATTTTTGTTCCTAAAATACCTGCTCTCAAAATTGATATTTTGTTTTTCATTTTCCTTTGATTAATTTGGTCAAATGGATACAATGTCATTTCCTATCCTGTATAAAATAAGCAGTGATACAATGTCATTTCCTATCCTGTATAAAATAAGCATTGGTTTTAGTAAATATAAAAATTATAGGGGTGTTTAAATAAACAACTTTTTTTTTTTTTTTTATAAATATCTTTCATGAATGACAACATACAAGTTTGGGAGATTTTCTTGATGTGAAGCTCCACTGTCTTGTGGATAGCTGGATAGGTGTGGAGTGTAGAGAGAGGAAATTAAATATGTGTTTTGTTTCGCTTATATTTTTTTCATTCAATTCTTATGTTTTATTTACTTGCAAAACCAAGAAAGGCAATAATTACAATTGTTTATGAAAGTTAGGCACTAAGAAAGGTAATAATTATAATTATTTATGACAGCTAGGCACTACATCAGTGTAACAGTGAAAAAACGCCTAACTGATCATGAAAGCTTTAAAAAATAACTTCCTAGATATGCACAAAAACCAAAATGCACCTTTACCATTCTCGATGCATACAAAAGTATGAAAGAAGAGAACTGCTGAAGTGGCGTTTATGTGGCGGCATTTATTGAATAAACGCCCACGAAATCAAACACCCTATAATTTAGAGAAAATGTGGAAAAAGCGAAAAATGAATTATATTTTTCCTACAAGACTAGGGTGGTAACTAGGTATGCATTAATGTTGGTAAGAAGGGCATTGATTGAAACTAAGAAAAAAAGAGTATTAATACTTTTAGACGCTTGAGACTGAATTTTTAATACATAAGTGCATTGAAACACAAGACGAAATAACACCAAGGTAATTATGGTTGAAAGTCCAATAGAGTAAAACTCAACTTCTCAATAATTCTCAATATTTTGCTCGTCACTAAAAGAGCATCAAAATCAATCCCTGGCTATTCCAGCTGTTTTCGAACCATTGTTTACGTTTACAGTTGGACCATTTGGCCCAAAACCATTCAGGCAACTGGTTCTATTTCATCTTCAACCCATTCTTTAGCCAAAAACCATCTTCAACCCATTCTTTAGTCAAACCATAAACCCATTCAACTTGACAATAGTTTTTGGTCATTTTTTTTATTTTTTCTATTATTTTTAACTGAAATAGACCTTCCATTCAAACTGAATGGTTGAACTACTTACCCAAAAACCGGTTGTCAAAGCAGTTCTAGTTCCAGGTTGTTTTTGAAAACATTGGTTCCAAGGTTCAAAGTATTGACCCGTATCGACCGATACGTATCGATTTGGGACCCCTCCAATACGCCCCTACAGTGGGTGTATCAGGGGTCTGACCGGTTCAGGGGGTGGAGGAGCCCTAAACAAGCCCCCTGAACTGGTTGCAAAAAAAATAAAAAAAAAGTAAAAAAATGCAGTATCGATTTGCCCGATATGCCCCTACCAGCGTATCAGGCGTATCGATATTTTGAACCTTGATTGGTCTCAAATGTTCATGAACAAGTGTTGAGTGACAATGATTTCGTTCTTTTAGTCCCAACATTATTCTTTTGCTGCCCCTTTCTCTTAGGACCTACTTGCTTTTCGGTAAGTAACTTACCCGGGTAAATGTAATTACTTGGGTAAGTTTTTCCTTAGTAACACTCTTGGTTAAGTGTATTTTCCCATGTTCTTTTATTTCTCATGTAAATAAGGCAACCATTTTAGCCATAGAAATCCATTATTAAAAGGGGCATCTTTGTCCCATTCAAGTATTGGCAGCTTCCCCTTATGTGGGAAAGTTTTTTATCCACCTAAGAGATGGGTACCACTTTCCTGGGTAAGTGATACCCAAGAAAATAAACTTTTCCTAGTCTCCACATAAAGCTGAAAAAAGAACATAAGGTTCTTGGTCAATGGGAACCAAAATCCCATCAACCAAGTTTCCCCTCTCAAAATCCAAAAATAATAATAATAATAATAATAATAATACAAAATGTAATGTATAGGACCTACCGGAGAAGTTGAGAATCATCCATATTGAAGAAGACTGATGATTTTCCATTTTATTAAGAAATCAATCTTTGTGGAGCTCAGCTCCTTGGGAAATTGGGAATCACATGACAGAAATGGGTTCAGCGTGGTACCATTTCACTCTTTCCATGATGAGCAGTCCACTACACCTTGCTCACCCAATCATCTAATCAAGGTTTAAAATCAATACAATATATTTGATACAAGGCAAATTGTATTTGTAATTTTGTATCAAGGGGATTCATACAACACAGGTGGAATGGCTCGGTATTGCACCATTCCTTCCATATTGATTCACATCGATTTGTAACAATTGGTATAGACTGACAAAATGGTATAGATTGAAATAAACCATTTTTATTTTGAAATTCGGATTTAAATATCCATTGGTATGCCTTTAAATGTGCTAAACTGATAATTGTGGTCTTTTTAGATTCCAAATTTCAAATTAAGCCCATCAATTATCACCAATTAATGTCCATGGATTTTCCAATAAGGCTCAGTTTGGAAGGAGTACAAATGCAAATATGTAGAGTGCAAAATCTTGTATTTTGTATTACTTTGTATGTATTTGCACTGTACATATTTGTATTTGTACTCTTTCCAAACTAAACCTAATTAACATATAAGCTATAGGTGGCAATTTGGACTCCAACCCATCTGAACCACCCAATCCACCCATGCCCAACCACTTTAGTAAAGGGTCATTATGGGTTGAATGACCCATTTGGGTCAAGGAAAAAGGGTCAGGGTGGGGTTGGATTGAGGGTACCCATGGGTAGAAGTTAACACTAGGGGTGTCAATTGGACTGGATTTGGTACAATTCAGTCCCATCCAATGTGAGTCCATCATAAATGAACCAGGTCCAATCCAATCCAATGAATATTTTGGATCATTTTTGATCGATCCAATTCAATGTCTGGATTGTCCAATCTGTTCAAATTCGTTTTGATTTAGATTGGTTTGAACCCAAACCTGGTCCATTAACACCTATATTCTTATCTTATATCAATGGTCCAGATATTAGCTTAATCCAATCCAATCCAATATAAATTTATTACAGATGGGCCAGGTCTAATCCAATCTAATAAATCTTTTGAAACAAATTGGTCCAATCCAATTTCTTGTTGGTCCATCCAATCCGTCCAAATTCATTTTGGACTGGATGGGGTTCAATCCAAAACTGGTCCATTGACACCCTTAGTTAACACTAGTCATCTACGTAATTAGCTTTTAGGGTTCAATGGCTACAGCCACTGGTACCACCAATCTTGCTGCTGTAGATATCACTAATATTGTCATCGCCAGTTTGTGTCCCGATTTTGTTCTTCCTCTTCTCAATGCCTCCGTCGGTATTAGATATCAGTTTCAAATCTATTATTCTACCCCTCCTCCCCTCTTCTTATTATTCTTACCGTCGTCGCTGGTCATTGGTCAATACAGGTTACAGGAAAAAGAGGCGATTTTTTTTTGCAATTTTTATATTTTTTATTATATATTAAAATTGCATCATTTTCTATATTTTTTGGTATTAGTTGAAGTATATGATCGTTTTGTTTTTTTATATTTTAAATATTTTTTGTTGAAATATATAAATTTTAAAAATTTTATGATTTAGGTATTTTGATTTTTGTTTTATAATTTCTCAGTTGAAATATATATTTAATTTGAATTTTTATCAATTTATGTATTTTATGCTATTTCTACTTTTTTGAAATACATATTTTAAAATTTCCTTCTTTTCTGCAATTTTTATTGTTTTTGTGATTTTTTTTTGCAAATTATGTCAAATTTTGCATTTTTATTATTTCTTTGTATTTTTTATATTTTTTCTCTAATTTTTTATATTTATAGTTTTCTTTGGTATAAATCTTATATTTTCTTAATATTTGCATTGGGTTAATGGGTCATATGGGTGGGTTAGGGTCAAGGTAGGTTGTGACCCACTAATACCCAATAAATATGGATGACAATGGGTCAATGGGTCAATATGGGTGGGTCATGGGTTGGTACTCAACCCACACCCAACCCACCCATTTGCCACCCCTACATACAGCCATACAGGCATGTAGCATCAGCTAAGGTTCAAAATTTCATCACGTATCGGCCCGTATCGACCGATATGTATCGTTCTAGCAAGTTTTCGGCATGGTACATGGTACCAAATTGAATGTGCCATATCTATTCATCGTATCAAGGCCGTATCGTGCCCATATCGAACCTGTATTGTTGAGTATCAGTGCATTTCGATACTATATCGACCGATACGCTATCAATAAGGTAGCATATCAACTGATATAGTACAATTTTACTATGGTGGAAATGCAAATAAAACTCCGTTCGAAAGAGGGCTTCTAAACCCATTTTAGAAAGCCCTCTTTCTTTACCAAATCCTTTAAAAAGCTTTTTAACATTTTTAAAGACTGAAATCTTGTAAAAATTTGCCAAAGCATCTATAAATTTACAAGATTCAACAAGTTTTTCAAGGTTGTGAAAAAAATGAGTGAAACTAAATATGTTTTTTCAAATTTCTTTTACATTTTCAGCTAATGTTAGAAAAGATAAGGGGAAAGAAAGTGGTTTGCCCCCCTCTTAACAACTATTATGTGTTTTTATTTTTCTTAGTGGTAATGGTCTTGGTACCAGGTCATCAGAAGAATTGCTTGCTGCTCCATGTTCAATGTAAGATGCATTCAACAACACATTTGGACTTGGTCCCTCAATTCCAAGAGGTGGGGGCAAAGGCGATATATTTGGAGCTCCTCCACTTGGGTGACTGCATTGGACAATTAATAGGCAATTAGGGTTTAAGCCTGCCAAAATAATGTTAATGATGATAATATTAATTAATAAGTAGGCAGTACTGGACAGACTCCACTAGAACGTACCCCAATATGTCTCTTCTTATTGTGCTTCCATGATGTTTACGTATTTCCTTCAATGCTGCTTCAGCAAACTTCGTTCTTTTTCTTTCAATGCATTTATTTTCGGACATGATTTCTGTAAAACTCACAAACTGGAGAAACACAAAACAATCATGGAAAGTTGGGCAATAACAGACTAGCTACAACTAATTAAAGGATAGCTATAGCGATTGAACTTCAGATATCTTTCATACCTGGATGTTATGGAGGGCTTGATCTTGGTCTTTCTTGGCAAATTCCTTCATCATATCCCAAGGCCCATCTCCAACTCCAATTAAGATGATAAACAAAGGGTATGTACTGAAAGGAAGGAAATACGATGAGAACGTGGAAACCCAAGAAATAGCTAAGTCACCATAGGGTTCCTTTTCAGATTCTTGTTTACTTTTTGTTTCAGGATTTGACCTGTCCTGGTGTTGTTTGTTAGTTAGAGGTAAAATAGGAAGTAAAATGATGTGGTCTCATGCACTATATGTTTATATGAAAGAGGAGGAAAGTTATTTATTTAGGAGTATGAATATGATCCCCACTTTATATGAGATGGAATCATAGAATAAATGGTGGTGCAAATGAGACAAAAACTGCAAAATCTGCATCAGGTAGGGGTGTAAATCAAAGTCACAAACAAATGAACATTGTAAAAGTACTGAATTAGATGCATAATTTCCATCTGGTTCAAATTTACCTTGCAGCGACAATTGCATCCATTGTTTCCTTCTGTGTGCTTTGTTGTGGCACCTGTGAATCCAAAGTAATAAAATTGTCGTGGACGCATAGCCTTAACTTAGAACGGTACAACTTTAATTTGTAATAGCTACCAATCAAATTAGACAGTATTGTCTCATAATATGTGCAAAGCAAAATTACTTGCTGAAGCTAAATATGGACTAAACTGACTCTACCCAAGAAGAGAAGTGTACCTGGCCATCTGTAAATATTAATAAAACATGGTACCGACCACCACTTTCCTCAACAACTTTCATAGCCATTTCAATGATGGGGGCAAAGGAAGTTGGCTCTGCCAGAAAAAAAAAAGTTGAATAAAACAAGAACTGTAATAAAACCAGAAAACCAGTCCAACTGAAAATAATATGAAGACGGTGAATTGAAAGAAGTTGAATATGGACCTGCTGGTTGAAGATAAAGAGCTATTTCTCTATATCGCATTTGGACTTCATCGAATCCAACACATTGTCTCTGGTCTGGGTAGAAACTGAAGATATGCTTATCACCAGTCGTTACTGTCACAAGGGAAACCATGATTAATTTATATATCTGTTTTCCAAATAAGAACTGCGAAAGAATTTACTGTATCAGATCAAGCTCAGACAATGAAGTACTACCATCTCCAAATCCAAAACAAGGGATGTTCTCTTCCTCATGAAATTCACCAATTGTAGTTGAAACCATCTGTATTGCTTCTTGATAGGGATTTGTGGAGTTCCCAATGCGATGCAGGCTGCTCGCTCCGAATGAAATTGTTCCTAGTTACGTAGCACCTTTTAGCATGTTGCCCACAATGCAGAAGAAGTTGATGATAAGAATACAGATGAAGAGGGCGAAACCTTTCCATTCATTGCTCTTTGTAAAATCGATACCAATTATGAAATTTGGATGGAGATCGAAGAAACCAAGTAGACCAGGGACCTAAACGGAGGACAAAAGAAGCATTATCAGTAGGCATAAAAATGACAAAAAAAAAAAGAAAAGAAAAGAAAAAAGAACAGAACAGTTCCTAATTAACATTGCAAGCAGCAGCTGATGATCATGAAACACACTAGCTCATCAACAATCCATTAATGGCTTAATTAATTAATCCCACTCAAACTAATGAGTTTTTTCGCCTGATAAGATTACGATTACAGAATTACAGCAAGTATATACAGATCTAGAAGCTACTTTTTTGATAATTTCCCAGGGAGGAATCTCCTCCCAGATCACTTGGAGGAGGGAATCAGAGAACTTCTATAAACACGCAAACCAGAAAGAACCGAGAGGGACCTCCAGTTTTCCTCCACTCCCTCCACCTCTTCCGGCTCAGGGAGCTAGAACATCTTCCTACTCCTAAATCTCTGAATGATTCCTTCCTTATTGGTATAGAAGAGGGGGAAGATATACAGAAATGGTTGATGGGTGGGGCTTCTCCATGGGCCGTGTCTGTGTCGACCCACTGGCGGAAGAGGGAACATACTAGTGACAGACCACCGACAGTCCGATCTCTCAAAGACATAATTTGCTCACCAGTGCGACTTAGAAGTGATGATGATTAGATGAGAGCAACCCCATCTGTAGCAATTGGGCAGAAACCTACAAAGTATCGAGGAATTCTCGAAGAAAAGTAGGGTGTAGACAGACTGAACAGACAATAATTAGCTTACTGGATCGGTTAAAGCGTCTGGATGTATCTAACCTGATCCGGATTATACTTGCAGCAGTAGTCTCCTTTCCGCGTCCCTCGACGACCTTTGGCCCAGAAACCATGGCGTTCAGGTGGAGGACTGTGTGGTGAGAGAACTGACCAATGATCCTCCGATGGAACCCTCGATCCAGACGGCCTTGAACCTGCAGAGCCCATGAATTCTGAGAGAAAGAGAGTAACAGACGTCTCTTCTCAACTCTCAAACTTGAATGGAAGGAGGAGGGACCCTCCACTTCATGTTAGTTACTTCGTCACCACCAGTTGAAGGGTATGTGAAAGAGAAATGAGTGGAGAGAAAATAATAAATAATAATAATTGAATCACACACACACACTTATAAATGACATTATTAATAAATATAACTTTTTTTGATAACTAAAGAAGTCATCACTTTATTATTAAATGGAGGGGCTATATATGTAAAATACCCTCGTCCAAGATATAAGATTGGTCTCATGTTGCAAATTCATTCACTATAATTGTCGGTGCCATCTGGCAAAATTGGGAAGATCTACTTCTTTCATTACTGTCTATCTACTTAATGTCTTCAATCACGAAACATGGGCCGATGGGACTATTTACTTGTAATTGGTTACATTACATAGCATGTGATACACAACGCATAGAGCCGCAGATCGGGGCTCATTATGGGATGGAGACCGGCTATTCGCGTTCATAAACCCATAAAAAAATTCATGAACCCAAACCATTTTTGCTACGTATAAGTTGTGTTGGAACAATAAAATCAAAGTCAACCGTTTGGGTTGAACGGATTAGATCGTACTATGACATCATTTTATACACAAGGATATATATAAATGTATAAATACATATTGATTTTATCAATAGATAATATATAATTATATTTTGCATGTAATATATTTAGTATTGTATTTTTAATTCAATTTTTATTTTTTATTTAAAATATTAAAAATTGTGATTTGAATTTTTCTTTTTTTTTTTTTTTGCAAAATTAGCAAAGCAAGGCACTTATGACCCCTTGGGATGTATAGATATTAAAAAGTTATCCAAAATAATAAAAAAAGATTATTCCAATCGACTATTGGAGTGCAAAGTTATGGCTTTCTAAAGTTTATATATACATTTAGTGTGCAACCTGTGACCTAATCATCGGATCGAATGAATCAACAGCCCAAAATAGTTTTGACTAGATCAACAGTTTTTTAACTAATTCTGAAGTTTTACTAAAACCAGACTTGGAATCATAGTTGATGACGGGTTAAAAGCATTGCTTTTTTGATATATTGATATGATCGTACCTTGAATTAGATAAAATGACATTTTGACGGAGCCATATAACAATTAATCTGACGCCATGATTCTCAATTTTAGCCCTAAAGACACTATCGTAGCAAAACTGCAAAAAAGAATTTGTTTCAAAGCATGAAAGTAATTTGGTTAAATGGTGTAAATGTTTAAAGTATGGAGAAATATTAGAATTAAAAAAAAGAACAAGTGCGGAGAAATATTTGCTACGCCGGTTGGCTTGGTCTAAAGTAGGGGTGTCAATTGGACTAGATTTGGTCCAATCTGATCCAGTCAAATGTGAGGCCATTATAAATGGACCTGGTCCAATCTAATCCAATGAATATTTTGAACCATTTTGGACCGGTCCAATTCAATGTCTGGACCATTCAATATGTTCAAATTCATTTTGATTTAGATTGGTTTTAACCCAAACCTGGTCCATTGATACCTATATTCTTATCTTATATCAATGGGTTAGATATTGGCTTAATCCAACACAATCCAATATAAATTTATTAAGGATGGACCAGGTCCAATCCAATCTAATAATTATTTTGTACCGAATTGATCCAATTCAATATATCTTGTTGGTCCGTCCAACCGCCCAAATTGATTTTGGATTGGATGGGGTTCAACCCAAAACCAGTCCATTGACACCCATAGTCTTAAGACCAAACCTGTGAATCACACAACCTTAATGCCCAACCTTGAATTGGATGAGGTAACGTGATTTTAGGCTCTGTTTGGTTTGTGGGAAGATTTGGGTGGGATGGGATGGGAAAGTGTAAAAATTTACCTTTCTATTGTTTGGTTTTATATATGGGAAAATAATAAGAAAACACTGTTACGAGGGAGAAGAGAGAAGAAGGTGATGGAGAAGAGAGAAGAGGAAGATGGAGGGAGAGACAGAGAACTCCATGACTGAAGCTCCGAAGAGGTCCTCTGGCAGCAATAGTCTCCCCTCCTCCACTGGTGCTTAATCAACCACCGCGTAGTGGTCCGCCCTTCTTCTCACTTTCTCTATAACAGACGATGAAAGCAGCGGCGATCAAAGAGAGGGAATGAAAGAGAGATAGGAGTAGGAAGATGGGAAGAATAGGAAGAAGAAGATAAGGGAGACGAGAGATCGATGAGAAAGGGAGAAAGGGAGGAAAACAGAGTCGCACTGTTTCTCTCCCTCCTCTGTTTGTCGTCGATGGTTCATTTTTCTCGACCCATCCCTTCTCTGTTCGTCGTCGATGGTAAGTGGTAACAGTGGTTTCTTGAATTTTTTCATTGGGGTCACACCAAAAGGGATCACACTATTTTGGTGCAACCCCGATTCCATGATTTTGAGATCTGACATCTCACATTTTTCTCATCCTATCCCTCTATTTCCCTCGAAACAAATAAGAAAAAAAGGAATATTTTTAAAATATTTCCTTTCCCTTTTTCTAATTCCCATCCCACGAACCAAACGAAGCCTTAAGAAAGGCCTCAAAACACATCCAACATTTTGAAATAAGAAAAAGGCACATCGAAAAGGCCACGATTTAAGGTTTTAGTCGAAAGCTACGCCATCTGAGCGGATTTCACGCATCGGAAAGGAAGTATTCCCTGCTTTTTACATATATTTATAAAAATGATTGGCCGGATAAGCAAGCATGGTTAGCAATTGAATAAAAGAATTTATATCTTTACTCAGAAAAAAAAAAAAATGAAGACGTGTCTGTCCGTATTGGTTGGGCTTTTGTAATATAGAATTTACCTAAACCCACTGTCGTGATTCGTGATTGAAGGAAGAAGACAAGCAACAAAGAGAGAGATGATGAGTGGGACAAATGTCTCCCCATATATGAAAGAGTGTAGATATATAATAAGCCTTTGTCCTAATGTCTAAACGGGTCCTACTATTATATAGGAAAAACAATTGGCTTATCCCATAGTCAAAAACCTATCCAATCACAAAGCAGATGTCATGTGCCTCTTTATCTACTATGTTTGGTTATTTTAAATTTGAAATTATTGAGTAGGAAGAAAGAAGAGAAAGAACAAGAAACAAAACAAAGAAAGGTAAATTAACCAATTCTCGTGCACTTTTTTAGTCCTCCTCTTGGGTTGGGATCTGGGTACGGTTTTATTCTGTTTTGGGCTTCAACTCATTCCAAAACCCAAATTGAATCCTAGTGCATCCAATGTGAGAAATATCTACCCATCAGTACATTGTATTTTTCCATAGACATTTCAATGATGTGGGTTCTACTTCTACAAAGGAACCTGCCAGTCAGAAGATGTGGGACTATTTGTCTGTATTGTCAACACATGGTGAGAGGAAACCATGATTTCTATAAAGCAAATACCAAATTTTGAAGGACTTACTAAATGGCACTATCACACCAGAAACTACCGGGAATCTTCTTCTCATTATTAGAGGTTGCTTCTTCTTCTTTTATGAGGATAAGGGAGGATTCGTTCTCCGACCTTCTGGTTGAATGACTCTTTACCTAAAAGTTGCCCACTATCATACAATTAGAAACCAAACCTTTCCATCCATTGCTCTTTGTAAAGTTGATCCATGATGAAATTTGGATCGGTTCCAAACCCAAGGACTTAATTAAACGAAGGAAAACAATTGTTTGGTGTCATCATTAATTAAGGCCTTTTTGGTTCATGGGAATAGGGATTTGGAATTGGAATTGAAATCGGTCATTCCGATTCTAATTGTTTGGTTGAACAGAATTGGAATTTTACTGTATTCTCCCATTTGTGGGAATAGTCATTCAATTCCCCTATCTTGGGAATGAAATCCCATTTCAATGATTTGGATTCTTATCTGAACCAAATAGATTATGAGAACAGGCCATTCCAATTCTAATTTCAATTACAATTCCAAGAGATTTTGATTCTGATTCCAACTATAAATTAATTAAATGGACCCTAGTTTCTTAGAAAATAGGGTTGCATGCACTTGCACCCACAATAATAATAATAACACATATAATGCCAGAAAGATATGATACTGGGAAGGGCTTTAACCAATCATCAAAATCTCCCATGAATTCCTATGAATGTCATCTGGTTGGTTACTGCTTTTCCAAGCCTAATGAGGTGGTTTCATGAATTATGCTTGGATAAACAAGAATCAGCCGAGTTATCACACCTAGGCACAAATTGCACAGAGCAGGATAGTCCAGAAAGGTGAATTGTGCAATCTGCGAGCAAATAATGGATGAAGTACTAGTCTCCGACAGAGCTTTTATCACAAGCATTTCCTTCAATCAAGAGCCGAGAAGAACTCGAGGCCTTCAAGCATTGTCTAACCCTCAGTCTTATCATTACCCAACCCTCACTACCTAATCAGGTGACTTGTGCAAGTTGTAGAACAGAAATTACCTTTTGCTGGTTTGATCCACTTGGGGTTTGCTATCCAAAAATTATTCACACGTCCTTACACAAGGCCACTACCACCACATATTTTAGGAACATCTCTCTATCAATGACAAGGGGTGATATTCCCAATGTACAGTTGTAATGCCCTAATTACAATATATATAGAAAACTTTTGGGGTTAATTACTTTGCAACCCCATAGTCTACTAGTTCTTAATAGTTCTTACATGGCTGGAGACATTATTGAGTAAAACATGTCTGGTTCTAGGTGTGCCTCCATAAATTCATGCTGAGAATTTTTTTTTTTCTTCTTACTTAAGTTCTCTTCTTATTGTAATTTTGAAATGCTTTCATTTTTTCGTTTTTTTGGTTGAATTCTTCTCTACCTTTGGAGGTGCATTTGCTCTATGGTCTTTTTGCAATCTGTTTGTAGCAACAAAGAGATGTAGTTAACTCTTATAGATTTTGTGTTTCTCTATCTTGACTTTGATCTTTTAGGTCATCTATCCGATTAGCTGCTTTTTGTTTTCTCTGATAGGTGCAAATAATTTGGTCATTTGTCCTTCCTATTGTAGTTTTGTTTTCATTTTTAATAAGTAAAATTTTATTTTAACAAATAAAAAAAACTTTTATGGTCATCTATTTAGACAACGGCGGTGGTGGCTGATCTGATGGGAGTTGGGGAAGAGCTGAAGAGGAGATGAGGAAGAAAGGGGCAAATGGGAGAGATGAATGGGGTCAAATGCGGAAAATATTTTATAAAATAAAAAGAAAACGTCTTTTATGTCAAACAAACCGATTTAGATTTCATTTGTTAAGCCTTTCTGTCTGGCGCAAAAAAAATGTTTTGGGTAAATTACAAAAATCCCCCTTGTGCTATGGGGTTAGTGACAAAGACCCCCTATACTTTAATTTGCAACAAAGACATCCTGAACTTTAGTCGTTAGACAAAAACCCCCTTATCTGTTAAGTTAGATGATGAAAAGTGTTAAAATACCAAAATACCCCTTTAAACTTTCTCTATTTTCTTTTTTTCTTGCCATTTTCTCTTAAAACCTAATCGACCCAAAACAACCTTGATTGTCACCGAAAAAGAAGCGGATCACATATGGGGACATGTTCCCGGTCTCTGATGAGCTTGTAGATAAACCCATTTTACCCAAAGATGCTACCACAATGCAGTCCTGCAGAAAACCTGGTGCTTGGAGAGACCCAGAAAGGCGGTCCAATTGCTATGGTGAAGTCGGCAGTGACCCAAAACGAGAGAGTTGGTCTACTTAGTAAAGACAGCTGTGACGTTGTGGGTATATGACATTACATGGTATGGCCTTATGTGGAGAGATCATAATATTTAAGATTGGCATGAGCGAATATCAAAATATAAGTAGTAAAATTTCCACTATTAAAAAATGGGTATTTGTAGTTAATCGATCAAAAGCTATGAAGCTTCCTCCATTCATTCTTCCTACTTCCAAAGTAGTATAAAAAAGGATACATTTACACCACTAACATCAACAATGATCAGAGTGTGATTGTTTAAGACACTGATATTCCTAGGAACAATGTGATAACAGAGTCTGTTGTAGGACATGTTATGACCTCAGTTTTTTGAAGTCAAATACTGACATAGTCTATCATTGATTCATATTTCCTTATACGAATTCAAATTCCTCAACCACCAACATCTGATCAAAAGAAAATTTTCTAATCACTTATGCTTCCACATAGTTTATATAAGCATCTGTAAAATGAAAGGAACAATATTTTGAATGCCATGAATCCCTAAGTGAAAAAACTCTAATTGTTGAGAACATCAAGATGATTAGGAGAGTGTTGGAAAAAAAAGAACACAATTCCAACAATGAATAATCAACCCCTGTTTAGTCTTCAATCTTAAATAGATTATTTGCTAAGTTTCTGTTATGTTTTAAACGATTAATTAATTGAACAAAACTGAGAGGGACTCTTGAAATTAGCATAGCATTGTTCATACTACCCTAGAGATTTTGATCGAGAGTTCTCAAATTCTATCTTCCAATGTTTTCCTTGTTTTTGGGTCTTTTTCTTCCACCTAAAAGAACCTTTGATACTCATCACTACAACCTGTCCCAACATGAGAAATTCCACCAAATCTGAACAAAGATAAATTTCATTTCAATTAAGCGTCTAAGCCATCTTTTCTCCAGTAGTATAGGGAGAATAAGAAAAACCATCTTTTCCCTTTTTTGCAATTCATTTAATCAAGGGAAGGATGGAGGCTCTGTGAGGCTCAAATTGGTCATATTCTTGACCAGAGCAATGGCTAGAAAAAGACAAAGTCATTAGAAAATGGATCTTCATGGGGAGGGATCAGTACACTTACTCGGTATTCCAAACAGTGACTCAAGATAAGCTTAAGAAAGGGCATGGCATTCTTGCAAATGAAGCAAGTCGTAGCTGGTGTTTTGTGGCGGTTCTAGGTTATGTTCGTGATGGGGAAAGTTTGCGAGCCGGTTTTTATTGTCATATTTAACTTCGAAAATGAAAGATGGATTTCCGGTGAAGATAGAAGAAAGAGAAGGAGGTGGATCTTATAAGCGCTAAGCTGTTAGGTTTTATAAATTAAAGAAAAAGGTAAAATAAATTAGAAAAGGGTACTTTGGGCATTTACAAAACTTTAAATAGTCAGATGAGAATCTTTTTTAAAGATAACTAACGGAATACTAACAAAGGGGGGTCTTTGTCTAACGACTAAAATTCAAGGGGGCCTTTGTCGCAAATTAAAGTATAGGGGGTTTTTGTCACTGATCCCATAGTACAAGAGGAGTCTTTGTAATTTACCCAAAAAGTTTTGTTAGTTAAGCGTTAAGTTGAAAACAAATTAAACACTTGTCATACAGAGGTTGATAGGCGACAAGAATTCCTGCCGCCTGTCGACAACCAATAAAAAACCAGAGAGAGAGATGATAACATGAGAATGAGAGGTGGTAAATGAGCTAGACATTTCCCACGATAAAAATGTAAAGAAAACAAATAAGAAATGAGTGGTTGATAGCTCGACCGACAAATTGGGTTTTATAAAGAAAAAAATTCTCTACAATCATCATTATCATCATCATCATCAAATTCTCACTTCCCAACTATTCAAAGTTTCCATCCCATCTTTTTAATACCCTTAACCTAAGGCTATGTTTGGCTTGAAAGAAAAAGTAGGGAAAGATAGGGAAACCTATACAAGGTTTGTAAAGGTTTCCTTACCTTTCCCTTCCTTTCCTTACTTTTTCCTTCAAACCAAACTCAACCTAAATCTCTAAGGTTGTATTTGGTTTGATAACAAAAAAAGAGAAAAAGAAAATTGAGGGTAAAGGAATTAGCAAGGTTTTAAAAACCATACTAGACACGGAACCATTTTGGGGACCGGTTCTCAGGTGAAATAGTTCGACCGTTCAGTTCGAATAGATGGCCCATTTTGACTTAAAAAATAACAAATTAAAAAAATAAATAAAATAAAAAGGCCAAAATTAAATTAGCCCGATTTAGTGGGTTGCTGACCAAATCAACTGTTTTTGGCCAAAAAGCGGCTTTAGGGTGAAATGGAACCAATTACTGACCGGTTCCTAGGTCAACCAATATGACTGTTCAGTATAATCCAGTTTTCAAAACCATGGGAATTAGTAGTGAAAATGCAAATCATAATAGATGACATGAAAATATGGCTCTGTTGAGTTTGAAGTGCAAATTGTAAGCAAATATAAAATTTGTATCCGGCTCAGCTTTGCATCCATTTATTTGTAAATTATATGATTTGTACTTTGACTTGATACAAAGTTTATACTTCTTGTATCATTTGCACTTTCTGGTAGTGCAAACTTTGTATCCCAAAAACTCATTCAAAGCTTGCACTACCTTCCTCTTACCTCAATTGTCTCCCTCATATAAATTGGGGACTAAATTATTTTACTTCCTATACACTTACTCTAAAACAGATAACCTTCTTTCCTACCTATATTCTCTTTCATACAAGGTAGAGACTACTCAATCCTATTGCACTTCTCACTAACAAACAACAAATAACATAAACCAAATCTACAGTAAGCCAAAACATGCATATTCAACCAAGTACTCTCAATGCATTTACACCAGTGCAACTGAAATTCACAATTCAAACCAGTTAAGCCTAAAGATTGGTGGAGGTGATGGTGTCAATGGTGGTAGAATTGGAGGTCGGCAAAGATTGGTTGTAGAGAATGTGAAGGAGAAGGGAAAGATCAAACAGGTGTAGTCTATTAGCAGTGGTGGTGGAAAAAATGAAGGTTATAACACAAAAATTCGGATTTGATCTTCATAGAACCGTTCTCACACCATCCACATAGCCTTCTGCAGCCGTGCAATGGAAACATCTCCATACTTATATTTTTATTCATAGGACCCCAATTAACATTCATAGGACCCCGAACTTGAGCCTCATTCAAGCTAGAAATTTGGTTTGACTCAGTAACTCGTATATTAATTCGAGCTTGACTCAGCTAGAGCTCAATATTAAACCAAGCTTAATACAAAAAAATTAAAAATTATACATATAAAAAATAATTTCTTATTATATAAAAATTTAAAAATTATATACGAACTCGATTAAGTTTGTGGACTTAACAAGCCAAGCTTTATTCTATGATTAGCAATCAAACCTATATATTGAAGCTCAAAACTTGAACTTTTTGTCAACTAAGCTTGAATGACTCTTGTGTACTGTAGCTTGAATTGCAACCACACATTGCCATCTTGTGCATTGTTGCTAGGGTGTGGGTAGAGAAATTGAGTAGAAAATCTGGGTTTCCATAGAAAACGAGGTTGTGATGCATGCGATTGTTGGTGCCTACTTGAATTCTAGAGCACAAGAAAAGTTTAGAGATGTTATAGTCGAAAACATAAAGCTTACTTCCAGAGAGGAAACGATCAGGCAATAGTTCTTGACTGCTTCATCTGTGGAATTATTGAAGAAAGAGTTAGGATCCATCATATGGATGGCCGAACCATATTAGATAGCTAGGCGAAATTTCAAAAATTTCTTAATCCTTTCAGGAATCGAATTCCCTATGATTTTTTTTCAAAATCGGTCTTGCACTAAACCGGACCAGATTTGAAACCAACCAAAGGGGGAGATGTATATCTGATACGGATACCACAAATGCAAATCCCAAGGTGGAGGTTCACTCCCAAATCAGTTCTAAAACCAACCTCCACTAAAGATGGCGCAATGTATTCCTGAAGCCTGTTCAACAACACAATTTTCAACAAAACTACATTCCAACTGCTTAGATCAAACTGGGGAAGGTGATCATGAAATTTCTCTGAAATTTTCTTACAAAAATCAAAAGAAAACTGATCTCTATCAGTCCCAAAATAGCTATGGTCGAACTAGGGTTTCTTGGGAGACAAAAAGAAGAAGAGAGAAAAAAAATAGAGAAGTGTTCTAGTCTAGTTCACCCTCTTCTTCTTTTATCTCTTTATGGAGCACTTCTCCTAATCAAATTGGAAGATTATCCAAATCTAATTTGGACGTGGACTCTTTTAAGAGATAAGCCTTATCCTCTTAAGAGGATGGGTGCTCCATACCCAATTCCAAACCCAAATTCATCCCATGTTACATGACAACTTAAATTGTCATATGACAGGTTAATTAATCATATTAATTATGAGCCTTATAACCATCAACTATAAGACTCACGACCCAAGGGTGTTGCATGGCCAATTTAGACTTGATTTATATGGTGTAAGACCCCACAATGAGCTCATATAAGTCCACATGGGTTTGGCCTAACCTCTGTGAAAAAGCTTGACCGAATTCACTACTAAATGCAGTGAACCCCTGAGCACATCACTATGGGCTCAAAATGAGCCCAATATTTACACTTAAATGATCGTTGAATTCAGCCATCCTATCAAGACCCAATGATAATGAACTTAAGAAATATAAAGCCCATCATGTAATAAGCCCTGTAATAGTATCTTACACTTAACCTTTCGACCCATAATAATCAAACACTGCCCGAAAGGGAAGGACCTCTCCCCTGGCTACAAGGTGCATTGTCACACTCTTTGCTCGGATAGATCCCGGGAATTAAAACCTTTTGCAAACTTTTTTCATAAAACATAATATATATATATATATATATATATATTATAAAACTAAAATTTCAAACAAAGTTGAAATCCACTTTTGGCAATTTAGGTTTCCATTAGAGAGTGTAAGCCTTATAATTCGTTTTGTTTGACAAAGGGGCCAATCCTATTACTATGACCACCCGTTCAGATGAATTCTTAGACTTCTCCAACATACCTAGGTTTTGACCCTTAATGGATCTTACTGATTGGCATATCAAAGACAAACCAATCCAACACCTAGTGCAGTACCATAATCAAGTCTAGGTGTTATGTGTAACTTTTCAATTTTGCCCATCAATCTCCAAGGTACAGGGCATAACTGAAAAATGGTCTAAGTTCAGTGAATCTTACTGATTGGCATATCAAAGACAACACAATCCAACACCTAGTGCAGTACCATAATCAAGTCTAGGTGTTATGTGTAAGTTTCCAATTTTGCCTATCAATCTCCAATGTATAGGGCATAACCGAAAAATGGTCAATGTTTAGTGTTTCAACCAAACACACACTGCATGTGCTTTGGGTCTAACCCTATAAGTTGAGACAAGCTGCCCAAACTTCTTTGGCAGCACATCAGTGGTAGCCTTTGTAGGATAAACTCACTAAGTCTATCCAATGGCTGAGAATATTGTAATTTAACACGAATCTCATAAGTGTTCAGTTTAAGAGATAATTTCACAGAAGCATACCAATATCAACATAAAACAATAATGAACTTTTATTCATTTACAATAAATGTATATGCACATCAATTTGATTAGAGCTAAGGGCATACACTTTCTAACAATTATTACATCTTTTGCATGGTATATGAACACTTCTCTTGCTTTTGTATTACACAGTTTAAAGAAAAGTGAATGAACTCTTTATCTCCAATGTGTGTCCCCTAACCCTAACCAATCTAGTTAGAAATCAAGCTTTTGATCGTTCTCTTCTCTTTCTTCATCTCTCACACATTTTTTTCTGATTATTCGAAACTCTACAATTGTTGCTGCTGCTAGTTGGTCTTACCCAACCATGAAAATTTTAGAGTGAGACAGTTTATCCCCATTTATATATGTAGAATGTAATGGCCCAACATATACTAAAAAAAAAAGAGAAACAAACTTAGTTTTGCAGCTACATAACTTAAGAAAATAGGGAGAGTTTCTTGCTTGCCACATATGGAAAAGATATGATATCCGAAAAATTAACTGACCAATTTATGAAAGTATGCTTCTTTTGCCTTTTATTTATGAAATTATATATGCTTTCACTATTGATGTATGTATTTATGAAGGAATCATATGACGGTGATTTTATTGGGACGGGTCCCATCTTAGATGAGACTGAACTCCACCAATGTACAAGGGAGGGCAGACGAATCACCTTTAAGTGATAATTCCATAAGAAGAGGTATGTTGTCCAATAGAATGGAATAATTCCTAATTCTTAACCCCATTAGGCTACATAAAGTCCTTAAGTTACTGACCCCATATGACTCCATGGATGTGCCTACATACACAAAAGTGGGTCACATCTTTTCTAGTGTGGTATCTGATTCCTTTGCATTTAAGATTTTAATCATACAATTGTCCTCTATGAGAGAGAGAGAATGAAACTCATCACTGAATTATAATCAATTAGTTGCATTAAGTGTGAACTCCAAACATGTATTTTATCACTTTTACTCTTTTGTCCAGTGAGGTATTGCTCAATGCCCACAGACTCGGTAAGGACTAGGAAAATAGAAATTTTCAGAAAGTAATCAGTATTCCTTTGACAAGAAACATCCCACTGTAATTTATCCTTTTCTTTTGCTTTGGTTGAGTATGAATCATTACAGCCATTTTTTCACACATTTAAACCACTCTCTCACGTACACCAAGAAAACAATTAAAAAAGGGCAAAGTCCATCAGATAGCATCAGCACATGTGGTAATAAAGCTTTATTCTAGTATCAATTCGACTCCTACAGATGGGGCATGATAGAAGAAGTCCTTGTCCACACTGAGAACATGTCTGCCAACATAAAAATTTAGAACATTTCAGTACAGACTCCTCCCTTTATTCTCTCCTCAACTCAACCTCAACCCTAGCAATAACTTAGAGAAAATAACCAAACTGCATTACCTGATGCCCACAACCAAAGGCCAGGTCTTTTGAATTAGTAAGGCAGATAGGACAAAGCTGTTCAGGTTTAATTTTGTTGTTGGGGTTGGGGAGGAAAACATATTAATAATCTTGAAATAGTTCCTAAATTAAGAACAATGAGTAGAGGAAACTAATTAATTAAAAACTGATTAATTAGTATCATATTTCTCAAAAATAAGTTAAAAAGGAAATAGAATTTCAAGTAATTATTTGAGTACCAAGAGATTAATAGAATTTCTTATGCTATCTGGAACAGGAAGAGGTGGGCGAAGAGGGGCCCTAATTTGAGCTTGCAATTTTTGGTGACTGCTTTAACATGAGGAAAAGAAAAAAGAAAAAGTAAGGAATATGTAGTTAGCATTTAAGCCTCAGAATATGTAAGTATCCATACAAAAATAATGGAAATATTAACAAGTAAGCATTATTGCACAGACTGAACTAGTACCCCAATAAATCAAGCCTAACTGCTTCTTCATAATGACCACGTATTCCTATCAAGGCTGCCTGAGCAAACTCTATCTCTTTGTTGTGATTGTTGCTGGACATAATTTCTGTGAAATTCACAAACTGGGCAGTACAAAGCAATTGCCATATTCAGTCAGTTAAAAGGCAATCACAGACACATTTCAGAGTTCAAATACTGCATATATCACAGCATATATACCTGAATGTTATCAACGACTCGATCCGGGATCTTCTTTTTAGCAAATTCCTTCATCATGTTCCAAGGCCCATCTCCAACTCCAATTAAGATAACAAACAAGGGGTATGTACTGCCAAGAAGGTCCATGAGAAAGTAGATAACTATAGAAATTAACAGAATGCACCAAGGAAATTAACAAGTTATTGTTACCTAGCTCGAGCAATTGTGTTCAGTGTCATTTTCTTCTGTGGGTGTCCACTTGGTACCTGTAAATCCAAGTTTCGAAACTATTTCTAGATGTACTGTAACTAGGAGCTGTATGTAATCAGAATTCAAAAGTACCTGACCATCAGTGATTATCAATAAAACATGGTATTGACCACCACTTTTCTCAACCATGGCCATGGCTTTTTCGATAATGGGGGCGAAAGATGTAGGCTCTACCAGAAGGAAAAAAAAAAACAGAAAAGTAAAAGCTTATGACAGAAAATTCCAAATTTCTTGAAACCCAGTTGCAGGCAATGAAGGAAGTTGGAGGAGAACCTGCTAGACGAAGATGTGGGACTATTTCTCTATATCGTGACAATACCTCATCAAATCCAACACAGGGTCTCTGATTTGGATAGAAAGTGAAGACATCTTCATCGAGTGTTGTTACTGTTATCAACACATGACAGGAAGAAAACCGTGATTTCTGTTTATCCAAGCAATATTTTTGAGGGATTTATATTACTGTATATGAAGAAATTACCATCTCCAAATCCAAAGCAGGAAATCTTCTTATCCATATCGACTGCACTTATTGTTCTTCCCATTATGGATATTGCTTCTTCATAAGGATTCTCTCCTATGCAGTGCAGGCTTCTACGGTTGAATGACTTTTTACCTGGTTTCCAGACCACATTTAACAAGTTGCTCATTACTCGGAAGAAGTTAAGAAAGCGTACAGATAGGACGAAACCTTTCCATTCATTGCTCTTTGTAAAATCGATTCCAAGAATGAGATTAGGATCGATTCCTGCAAGTTCGAGAAACCCAGGAACCTAAACGGAGGAAGTAATTGTTGGTTATATTCATTGGTTCTATAAGAAATAGAACATCAAGTGAAAGAAAGAAATTAAAAACAGTTTAATTACCATTCTGATGGAAAAGTAACTCAGCTCAATTTATGCATATTTTTAAGATACCTTAATGGCTTAATCCCCCTACAGAAAATGAGGTCTCCCACTTAACCAGATTATAGAGCAGAAATCACCTTTTGGAAGGAGAGATCTCCTCCAAAGTCCAAACTATAAAAATAGAGACCCTGTTTTTCTTCACTCTCCTTCTGGCTCATGAAGGTAGAAGTGTTAGAACATCTGATTGCTTCCTTCTGGGGTACAGAAGAAAGGGAGAGGAAGAGAGAGCAGAAAGAGCAGAGATAAAGAGTTTAGGCTCATTCAGAAATTTCCATTCCTAGGAGTACTGTTCTTTTGAGACCCCATTAGAAAATTGTGCTTTCCATATAGCAAATTATGGAGAAAAGCTATCAGAGTAAGGTTTCTCAAACGCTTTAAGTATTAGTGTTATGGATTGAGGGTTTGGAGAAGAGAGAGAGAGAGAAGAGTAGACAGACAACCGTTCTCAGTAAAACATCTCATCACATGGAATCTAACCTGCTCCAAGTAATTGTAGTTGCAGGCTCCCTCCCTCGCCCCTCTACGATCTTGGAGCACAGAATCATGACATTCAGGTGGTGAGAGGTTCGACCCATGATCTTTCGATGAAAAACTCGTCCCAGACAACCTTGAAATTTTAGAACCCATCAAATCCTAAAGCTTCAATTTCTATAATTCAGACCCAACAAAACAAAGAGACTGTGCAGTATATGATAGAGATTAGCTCCCTTGCATAACAAATGAGAAATGTTTCGCAAATTCAGTTTCAGTCAAGCCAGAACATCTTCCTTGTCTCCATTCCCACATTATCAAAGCCTAATGTAGCCCAATTATCTTGACTAGGACAAGCAGAATAAAGGTAACTAGATTCTTTTTTATATATCCAACAATTATTAGATTCTCACATCTCAAATATTCAAGGGTGTGTTTGCATAATTTCCTTTAACCACCCACTACCCACCACCAAAAAAAGCACAGATTGGCTCAAATTTTGAAATGATCACTATTGTTTTATTATCTGAATTGTCCTGGCAACAACTGTTGAATACTTCATTGATTTATCATTCAGTGCTACATGGTTTCTAGTTCACATTGCGCTCCTACATCATGGGCATAACTGTGAAGCCGATCCTAACCCATGCGCATTCAGAGCATTTCTGCCAAAATTTCATTTGCACTAATACAAATTCAAGGGAGTGCAAATGAGTAAATTGCAAATTTTGATTCATTTTTTGTTTTGAGTTTCATTTTATTTGGCTTCAGGTTGCTTTTTTTTTTTTTTTTTTTGAGTTGGAAAGGCCTGAAGCCAACTTTCATTCACCTATAAAATCTTGGTTTACAGTAGTCACCGGGAGACAAAGCAAACAATCAAACAAGAGAAGAGCTTGAGATTCCCCCACATGGCTTCAGGTTCCATTTTACAATGCAAACAAGCAAAACAAAATAAAACCTATAATAAAATTAAGAACGCTTTCGCCACACCATATAGCCTAACTTGGGCCAGGTTAGTTGAACCCAGCCTGAAAAAGAAAAAGTAGGGTTAGGGTTGAAGCCTTGACCAAACCCAATCCGAATCTGATTTAATTTCATATTTGCATTTATAATATTTTATAAACATGTATTTATGCATAATTAGGTGTATGTCTGTTCACTATTGATGCATGTATAATCATGCACCCATAAATGAACATATAATATGTATATATATATATACAAATTTTAAATTTAAGGGTAAATTTTTTTCTACTACATAATAATTAACCCTATTTTTTACACATAATAATATTAATATTGAATTATCATAAATCCTTAAATCTGAAAAATAAGTACCTTTGACAAAAGGAAGGTTGAAAAATTGGGCCAACCCGAACTTATTCCAAACCCAACCTAAGCCTCACATGAACCTAACCTGGGTTTGGGTCAGGGCGTAGAGTATTCAATAACTGTCGTTGGGTTATGGTTGACCTCAATCCAACCTAACCCACCCGACCAATGCATGGGGTGATTGATTAGATTGGTTTGGCTTTACCATGTAACCGGTTTTTGTTCCTGCCCTATAGTATTTGCCTAAAATTAAAACCAAAATTTGAACTCATCGCATTTGCACAAAAGTAGGCATATGCCAAGCAATTAAGAGCTAGCTGAATATAGTATTCATGAAAATAAAATTCTTTTCCATTCTTTTGCTTTCTTTTTTCTTTTATTTTTTATTTTGGTATGGTGACTTTTTTATGGAAGCTTCCATTTCTAACTGGAGGTCAGACACATTATGGCTAATCATTTTCTTTGATTTTCCTTCCACTTTCTCTCCCTTTTTCGATTGCCAAGTGAAAGCAAAAATTATTTCTTGAATGACAGAGTGTGTGCAGGTATATGTCATCCTCTTGATAAGATTTTAAAGAGATGATGGTGCATGAGCATTTTCACAGGTATATGTCACATTTATGTGTAAAATTAACCTTGAAAGGTGAAAAAATTACTTATCCACTTGGAGAGGACTATCACTTACATGAATAAGTGATATTCGAGAAAAATTCAAAAAAAAAAAAAAAAACATTATGAATTTCTTGGTGGGTTCAAACCAAAATCCCATCAACTAATTTTTCTCTCTCTCAAAATCCCCCCCCAAAAAACAGATCCTAAAATTTATCTACTACTTCATCTGCACATTCTCACCGGTCACCATTGCAGCTGGCTTGGCTTTGTGAATAGAGGCTTAAGTAGTAGGTACGGCAAACTAACCCACCCCTGTCAGGCCCTACCCTTTTGGATCATTGATAGGGTTGGGGTGGGTTCTAGGGAAACCCGGCTGGAATTATTCTAACCGAGGATGGGTGGGAACAGTATTTATTAACACACACATGATATAACAAATGGATATATCAATGTTACTTGATAATAAATCAAATAATTGACATACCCTTTTAAAAATCAAATATAAAGAAAACAAGCGGTGAAGCATATCAAGCAGAAAGCCAATCCAAGCAGATTGGCAGGGTGGAGCATATCAAGCAGTAAGCCAACCCAAAATGTGAATAAAACCATGCTGGCCTATAAGAGGTGGGGCAAATTCCGGGATCCTCGTTCCTTGTAGGGATGGGGCAGGGATTTCAAGCCCTGTTAGGGCATTGGGTGAGGTATATGTGTTTGGAATCAGGGACAAGATATATAAAACTCAGCCCTGCTCCAGCCTGTTGCCATTTCTACTAAGTCCTAGCCCTATCCCTGCCAATCCTAACCCAACTAATATTTGCAATCGATCATTCACACAAATGGTTGGACTGCTTTATCCATCACCCAGAGAAAAGGGTGGGTCTGTTTTACCCTTAATCCATTAAGCTCTAACAACACATTTCATTAAGGATTTAGAAGGCTTAAGGGTAGAGGCAAGGTGTTAACGTTCAAGGTGATCTAAGGATTAAGCCTTAAAAGTATATATAATTCTTTAGCCTTTATGTATATGCCGCATGAAATGTGTTTGGAAGCGTGGGTGTTTTTTGGGACCGATTTTTAAGAAAAAACGTCCATGTTTCCAAGACTCATTTTTTACAAAAAAATGCTTCTGCCATGTAGGCAGTGAGCAACACTATGCTGTTTGGTAAGGTGATTTTCATTACCGTTTTTCATACATGTGCTGACAGGTAAGCACCACATAGGATACACATCGGTCAACCATTGGGGGAAACGATTCACCGATGCATCGGCAGGGTCCCGATTTTTGAAGCATGCCCGACTTTTAATAATTGGCTGAACCAAACAATGAGATACATGGGCGTTTGTTGAAATGCCTATGTAGATCCGACGTGGCACCGTTTTTTTGAAAAACAGGCATAGTTCCAAACATCCCCTAGGTTATAGCCTGGCATTTTGGCTTCGCCTCGCCAAAGAGAATTATTATACAGATTTAGATTTATCCATCATATTAATGGCGTAACCGGTTCAATCAGGACATTCAACATGGTGTTTGGAAGCATGGGCATTTTTTGGGACCGATTTTCAAGAAAAAATGCCCATGCTTCCAAGACCCGTTTTTCACAAAATAACGTTTTTGCCACACGTAGGCAGTGAGTAACAATATGCTGTTTGGTAAGGTGATTTTCATCACCATTTTTCATGTATGTGCTGACAGGTAAGCACCACATAGGATACACATCAGTCAACCGTTGGGGGAAACAGTTCACTGATGCATGAAACGCCAATCAATGGAGTCCTGATTTTCGAGGCATGTCCAATTTTTTAATAATCGGCTGAACCAAACAATGAGATACATGGGCGTTTATTGAAACGCCTATGTGGATCCAACATGGCACCGTTTTTTTGAAAAATGGCCATGGTTCCAAACATCCCCCAAATTTGGAAACCCATAACCCAACAAAATAATAAGATGGAAGAAAAGAAAGATTGTAACTTTTAAAACATTGAACATCTTCTATAATAATATTAATATGCTCAAATAGCGTGCTTTGTATTGTCATGCTACAATTGATGTTTTAAAAAGTGACCTAGAGGCCAAACCGTTTTTGCATTTGGGTCGTGAGTCACCAGTTCAATTGTTTATATCAAATGGCTCAAGTTGTATATATATATATATATATATCATTATTTTATATTTATTAATTTAGTTTTTAATTTATTATTTGTAAAAAGTATTAAAAATTGCAATTTGAAGCCAAATAAAAGGTTATTTGCAAAATTTGTAGGACAAGACATCTACAGCCTCTTAAAATGCATAGATCTCGAAAAATTACCCAAAATCAAAAAATAATTCACCCTAATCCTAACCCATCAGGGTTGCTCATGTTCAGCTACCTTTAAGGGCCCAAAAAGTGACCTTCGTAGAGACCAGCTCTTAGGGGAGTTCGCATCTCTGCCCCACTGCCTGTCGCCCCACAAACGCCCCACACAACGTGTGACTGCCACATGTCCAGTCGCACGTGGTGGGGCGTTCTCGTGTGCTGGGCTAATGGGACGACCATTAGCTCGTCCTGTTAACCCCAAAGCGAGCTCAAACTTCCTTTCTCCCATAAAACGTTTTAAAAAATGACCCGGAAACGGAACCGTTTTGACCACTGGTTTCTAGGTCGACAACCTGACCGTCCAGTTCGAACAGATGGCCCATTTTGACACATAAATTTTAAAAATAAAAAATGGTCAAAATTGTTGAACAGGTTGATGGGTCGACGGTTCGACCGCCTGGGTCAACGGGTTGTTAACTTTTTCAATGGATTTTGGCCAAATATTAGATTTGGGGTAAAACGAAACCTATTACGTCTCTGTTAAGAAGCATTAATGGTGCACTAACAAAAGGTGAGTTTTGGAAAATAAAAACTTACTGACATGGTGAGTTTTAGACATTTTGAAGAGTTGTGAGTTTAAGAGAAATGTTAAAAATTCATGGTAAGTTTTAGACAATTTCCCTTTTTTTTTTCTAGACACAAAAGGAATTATAATAGTATCAATTATGTGAAAGCCTGTTTTTTGGAATTTTTAGAGAAGATTTGACTTGGTCTTCTAGGTAAGTTTCTTAGAAATTTTCTGTCCCTCTCACCACTAGAATTTGTAGTGAATTCTTCCTTTTATCTTTCAATTGTGTATTAACTTGTTTTTATGACTTTGTTGATACTGGTAAGAAACTTGATCAATGTTTCTGCCCCAATGATCCAATACGTTTACAGATTTTCAATTTTTCCATTAATTTCTTCATTTTCAATTTTTTCTTTATTTGCCATCATGTTTTGCCCCTGCATAGCATGGGCCCTCGCTAGTGGTCCCTGGAAAATAACAACTACGTACTTATTGTGACAACGATCAACAAAAATTAACATCTTTTTACTGTGTAGAGGTGTAAAGTGGGCTGGGTTGGGCCGGCACGACACGACCCATTGGTGACTCGCACTTAATGCCTTCTTCGGTGAAAAATTTGGGGGTCAGCCCGGCATGGCCCACGGCCCGGGCCCATGTGGGCCTGTGCTGTGCTATGTCGTGCCTTGCCATGGGCCGGGCTGGCCCATGGGCCGATTCTTGGGCCAGGTCGTGCCGTGTATCGGATCAAAGCTATTTATTTAAAATAATTGACAGAAAAACTTAAAATTTTAATTTTATATGAATTTTGTGTATAAAATTGTTTATATATGCAATAATTAAATAAATTATTATAATAAAATTAAAAAAATATTTATTTTATTGATATATTATATTTTATATATTATTATATAATTATAATATATATAAAATATATATGGGCCGGCCGTGGACCTAAAATTCCAGGCCCAGCATAGCCCGCATGGTCGTGCCGGGCCTGGCATGGCCTGCAGACTATCGTGTCGGGCCGTGGGCGGTACAGCCCGATTTACATGTCCAACTATGTGGAGATTTTTTTTTTTTTTTTAATTTTGTAAATAGTACTTTTAATTCTCCTGCGCATAATGTGGCTCACCGAGAAAAATTCATTCGCAGGATTGTTCATTTTTTTGTATGATAGCTATCCTCAAAGGGATACCATATGTAGAAGGTATATATAGGGGTGTCAATTGGATTTGATTTGGTTCAATCCAAATCAAAATTGATATTTTGATCCTAAAAATGTTCATTTCGTTTGATACCATATGTAAAAGGATTGTTCATTTCGTTTGTGAATGGTGATTGGGGACCTGACCTCTTAAAATGAGTGAAAAATGTGAGAAAGGGCATGCACCCATGATTTTTGTTCCTAAAATACCTGCTCTCAAAATTGATATTTTGTTTTTCATTTTCCTTTGATTAATTTGGTCAAATGGATACAATGTCATTTCCTATCCTGTATAAAATAAGCAGTGATACAATGTCATTTCCTATCCTGTATAAAATAAGCATTGGTTTTAGTAAATATAAAAATTATAGGGGTGTTTAAATAAACAACTTTTTTTTTTTTTTTTATAAATATCTTTCATGAATGACAACATACAAGTTTGGGAGATTTTCTTGATGTGAAGCTCCACTGTCTTGTGGATAGCTGGATAGGTGTGGAGTGTAGAGAGAGGAAATTAAATATGTGTTTTGTTTCGCTTATATTTTTTTCATTCAATTCTTATGTTTTATTTACTTGCAAAACCAAGAAAGGCAATAATTACAATTGTTTATGAAAGTTAGGCACTAAGAAAGGTAATAATTATAATTATTTATGACAGCTAGGCACTACATCAGTGTAACAGTGAAAAAACGCCTAACTGATCATGAAAGCTTTAAAAAATAACTTCCTAGATATGCACAAAAACCAAAATGCACCTTTACCATTCTCGATGCATACAAAAGTATGAAAGAAGAGAACTGCTGAAGTGGCGTTTATGTGGCGGCATTTATTGAATAAACGCCCACGAAATCAAACACCCTATAATTTAGAGAAAATGTGGAAAAAGCGAAAAATGAATTATATTTTTCCTACAAGACTAGGGTGGTAACTAGGTATGCATTAATGTTGGTAAGAAGGGCATTGATTGAAACTAAGAAAAAAAGAGTATTAATACTTTTAGACGCTTGAGACTGAATTTTTAATACATAAGTGCATTGAAACACAAGACGAAATAACACCAAGGTAATTATGGTTGAAAGTCCAATAGAGTAAAACTCAACTTCTCAATAATTCTCAATATTTTGCTCGTCACTAAAAGAGCATCAAAATCAATCCCTGGCTATTCCAGCTGTTTTCGAACCATTGTTTACGTTTACAGTTGGACCATTTGGCCCAAAACCATTCAGGCAACTGGTTCTATTTCATCTTCAACCCATTCTTTAGCCAAAAACCATCTTCAACCCATTCTTTAGTCAAACCATAAACCCATTCAACTTGACAATAGTTTTTGGTCATTTTTTTTATTTTTTCTATTATTTTTAACTGAAATAGACCTTCCATTCAAACTGAATGGTTGAACTACTTACCCAAAAACCGGTTGTCAAAGCAGTTCTAGTTCCAGGTTGTTTTTGAAAACATTGGTTCCAAGGTTCAAAGTATTGACCCGTATCGACCGATACGTATCGATTTGGGACCCCTCCAATACGCCCCTACAGTGGGTGTATCAGGGGTCTGACCGGTTCAGGGGGTGGAGGAGCCCTAAACAAGCCCCCTGAACTGGTTGCAAAAAAAATAAAAAAAAAGTAAAAAAATGCAGTATCGATTTGCCCGATATGCCCCTACCAGCGTATCAGGCGTATCGATATTTTGAACCTTGATTGGTCTCAAATGTTCATGAACAAGTGTTGAGTGACAATGATTTCGTTCTTTTAGTCCCAACATTATTCTTTTGCTGCCCCTTTCTCTTAGGACCTACTTGCTTTTCGGTAAGTAACTTACCCGGGTAAATGTAATTACTTGGGTAAGTTTTTCCTTAGTAACACTCTTGGTTAAGTGTATTTTCCCATGTTCTTTTATTTCTCATGTAAATAAGGCAACCATTTTAGCCATAGAAATCCATTATTAAAAGGGGCATCTTTGTCCCATTCAAGTATTGGCAGCTTCCCCTTATGTGGGAAAGTTTTTTATCCACCTAAGAGATGGGTACCACTTTCCTGGGTAAGTGATACCCAAGAAAATAAACTTTTCCTAGTCTCCACATAAAGCTGAAAAAAGAACATAAGGTTCTTGGTCAATGGGAACCAAAATCCCATCAACCAAGTTTCCCCTCTCAAAATCCAAAAATAATAATAATAATAATAATAATAATACAAAATGTAATGTATAGGACCTACCGGAGAAGTTGAGAATCATCCATATTGAAGAAGACTGATGATTTTCCATTTTATTAAGAAATCAATCTTTGTGGAGCTCAGCTCCTTGGGAAATTGGGAATCACATGACAGAAATGGGTTCAGCGTGGTACCATTTCACTCTTTCCATGATGAGCAGTCCACTACACCTTGCTCACCCAATCATCTAATCAAGGTTTAAAATCAATACAATATATTTGATACAAGGCAAATTGTATTTGTAATTTTGTATCAAGGGGATTCATACAACACAGGTGGAATGGCTCGGTATTGCACCATTCCTTCCATATTGATTCACATCGATTTGTAACAATTGGTATAGACTGACAAAATGGTATAGATTGAAATAAACCATTTTTATTTTGAAATTCGGATTTAAATATCCATTGGTATGCCTTTAAATGTGCTAAACTGATAATTGTGGTCTTTTTAGATTCCAAATTTCAAATTAAGCCCATCAATTATCACCAATTAATGTCCATGGATTTTCCAATAAGGCTCAGTTTGGAAGGAGTACAAATGCAAATATGTAGAGTGCAAAATCTTGTATTTTGTATTACTTTGTATGTATTTGCACTGTACATATTTGTATTTGTACTCTTTCCAAACTAAACCTAATTAACATATAAGCTATAGGTGGCAATTTTGACTCCAACCCATCTGAACCACCCAATCCACCCATGCCCAACCACTTTAGTAAAGGGTCATTATGGGTTGAATGACCCATTTGGGTCAAGGAAAAAGGGTCAGGGTGGGGTTGGATTGAGGGTACCCATGGGTAGAAGTTAACACTAGGGGTGTCAATTGGACTGGATTTGGTACAATTCAGTCCCATCCAATGTGAGTCCATCATAAATGAACCAGGTCCAATCCAATCCAATGAATATTTTGGATCATTTTTGATCGATCCAATTCAATGTCTGGATTGTCCAATCTGTTCAAATTCGTTTTGATTTAGATTGGTTTGAACCCAAACCTGGTCCATTAACACCTATATTCTTATCTTATATCAATGGTCCAGATATTAGCTTAATCCAATCCAATCCAATATAAATTTATTACAGATGGGCCAGGTCTAATCCAATCTAATAAATCTTTTGAAACAAATTGGTCCAATCCAATTTCTTGTTGGTCCATCCAATCCGTCCAAATTCATTTTGGACTGGATGGGGTTCAATCCAAAACTGGTCCATTGACACCCTTAGTTAACACTAGTCATCTACGTAATTAGCTTTTAGGGTTCAATGGCTACAGCCACTGGTACCACCAATCTTGCTGCTGTAGATATCACTAATATTGTCATCGCCAGTTTGTGTCCCGATTTTGTTCTTCCTCTTCTCAATGCCTCCGTCGGTATTAGATATCAGTTTCAAATCTATTATTCTACCCCTCCTCCCCTCTTCTTATTATTCTTACCGTCGTCGCTGGTCATTGGTCAATACAGGTTACAGGAAAAAGAGGCGATTTTTTTTTGCAATTTTTATATTTTTTATTATATATTAAAATTGCATCATTTTCTATATTTTTTGGTATTAGTTGAAGTATATGATCGTTTTGTTTTTTTATATTTTAAATATTTTTTGTTGAAATATATAAATTTTAAAAATTTTATGATTTAGGTATTTTGATTTTTGTTTTATAATTTCTCAGTTGAAATATATATTTAATTTGAATTTTTATCAATTTATGTATTTTATGCTATTTCTACTTTTTTGAAATACATATTTTAAAATTTCCTTCTTTTCTGCAATTTTTATTGTTTTTGTGATTTTTTTTTGCAAATTATGTCAAATTTTGCATTTTTATTATTTCTTTGTATTTTTTATATTTTTTCTCTAATTTTTTATATTTATAGTTTTCTTTGGTATAAATCTTATATTTTCTTAATATTTGCATTGGGTTAATGGGTCATATGGGTGGGTTAGGGTCAAGGTAGGTTGTGACCCACTAATACCCAATAAATATGGATGACAATGGGTCAATGGGTCAATATGGGTGGGTCATGGGTTGGTACTCAACCCACACCCAACCCACCCATTTGCCACCCCTACATACAGCCATACAGGCATGTAGCATCAGCTAAGGTTCAAAATTTCATCACGTATCGGCCCGTATCGACCGATATGTATCGTTCTAGCAAGTTTTCGGCATGGTACATGGTACCAAATTGAATGTGCCATATCTATTCATCGTATCAAGGCCGTATCGTGCCCATATCGAACCTGTATTGTTGAGTATCAGTGCATTTCGATACTATATCGACCGATACGCTATCAATAAGGTAGCATATCAACTGATATAGTACAATTTTACTATGGTGGAAATGCAAATAAAACTCCGTTCGAAAGAGGGCTTCTAAACCCATTTTAGAAAGCCCTCTTTCTTTACCAAATCCTTTAAAAAGCTTTTTAACATTTTTAAAGACTGAAATCTTGTAAAAATTTGCCAAAGCATCTATAAATTTACAAGATTCAACAAGTTTTTCAAGGTTGTGAAAAAAATGAGTGAAACTAAATATGTTTTTTCAAATTTCTTTTACATTTTCAGCTAATGTTAGAAAAGATAAGGGGAAAGAAAGTGGTTTGCCCCCCTCTTAACAACTATTATGTGTTTTTATTTTTCTTAGTGGTAATGGTCTTGGTACCAGGTCATCAGAAGAATTGCTTGCTGCTCCATGTTCAATGTAAGATGCATTCAACAACACATTTGGACTTGGTCCCTCAATTCCAAGAGGTGGGGGCAAAGGCGATATATTTGGAGCTCCTCCACTTGGGTGACTGCATTGGACAATTAATAGGCAATTAGGGTTTAAGCCTGCCAAAATAATGTTAATGATGATAATATTAATTAATAAGTAGGCAGTACTGGACAGACTCCACTAGAACGTACCCCAATATGTCTCTTCTTATTGTGCTTCCATGATGTTTACGTATTTCCTTCAATGCTGCTTCAGCAAACTTCGTTCTTTTTCTTTCAATGCATTTATTTTCGGACATGATTTCTGTAAAACTCACAAACTGGAGAAACACAAAACAATCATGGAAAGTTGGGCAATAACAGACTAGCTACAACTAATTAAAGGATAGCTATAGCGATTGAACTTCAGATATCTTTCATACCTGGATGTTATGGAGGGCTTGATCTTGGTCTTTCTTGGCAAATTCCTTCATCATATCCCAAGGCCCATCTCCAACTCCAATTAAGATGATAAACAAAGGGTATGTACTGAAAGGAAGGAAATACGATGAGAACGTGGAAACCCAAGAAATAGCTAAGTCACCATAGGGTTCCTTTTCAGATTCTTGTTTACTTTTTGTTTCAGGATTTGACCTGTCCTGGTGTTGTTTGTTAGTTAGAGGTAAAATAGGAAGTAAAATGATGTGGTCTCATGCACTATATGTTTATATGAAAGAGGAGGAAAGTTATTTATTTAGGAGTATGAATATGATCCCCACTTTATATGAGATGGAATCATAGAATAAATGGTGGTGCAAATGAGACAAAAACTGCAAAATCTGCATCAGGTAGGGGTGTAAATCAAAGTCACAAACAAATGAACATTGTAAAAGTACTGAATTAGATGCATAATTTCCATCTGGTTCAAATTTACCTTGCAGCGACAATTGCATCCATTGTTTCCTTCTGTGTGCTTTGTTGTGGCACCTGTGAATCCAAAGTAATAAAATTGTCGTGGACGCATAGCCTTAACTTAGAACGGTACAACTTTAATTTGTAATAGCTACCAATCAAATTAGACAGTATTGTCTCATAATATGTGCAAAGCAAAATTACTTGCTGAAGCTAAATATGGACTAAACTGACTCTACCCAAGAAGAGAAGTGTACCTGGCCATCTGTAAATATTAATAAAACATGGTACCGACCACCACTTTCCTCAACAACTTTCATAGCCATTTCAATGATGGGGGCAAAGGAAGTTGGCTCTGCCAGAAAAAAAAAAGTTGAATAAAACAAGAACTGTAATAAAACCAGAAAACCAGTCCAACTGAAAATAATATGAAGACGGTGAATTGAAAGAAGTTGAATATGGACCTGCTGGTTGAAGATAAAGAGCTATTTCTCTATATCGCATTTGGACTTCATCGAATCCAACACATTGTCTCTGGTCTGGGTAGAAACTGAAGATATGCTTATCACCAGTCGTTACTGTCACAAGGGAAACCATGATTAATTTATATATCTGTTTTCCAAATAAGAACTGCGAAAGAATTTACTGTATCAGATCAAGCTCAGACAATGAAGTACTACCATCTCCAAATCCAAAACAAGGGATGTTCTCTTCCTCATGAAATTCACCAATTGTAGTTGAAACCATCTGTATTGCTTCTTGATAGGGATTTGTGGAGTTCCCAATGCGATGCAGGCTGCTCGCTCCGAATGAAATTGTTCCTAGTTACGTAGCACCTTTTAGCATGTTGCCCACAATGCAGAAGAAGTTGATGATAAGAATACAGATGAAGAGGGCGAAACCTTTCCATTCATTGCTCTTTGTAAAATCGATACCAATTATGAAATTTGGATGGAGATCGAAGAAACCAAGTAGACCAGGGACCTAAACGGAGGACAAAAGAAGCATTATCAGTAGGCATAAAAATGACAAAAAAAAAAAGAAAAGAAAAGAAAAAAGAACAGAACAGTTCCTAATTAACATTGCAAGCAGCAGCTGATGATCATGAAACACACTAGCTCATCAACAATCCATTAATGGCTTAATTAATTAATCCCACTCAAACTAATGAGTTTTTTCGCCTGATAAGATTACGATTACAGAATTACAGCAAGTATATACAGATCTAGAAGCTACTTTTTTGATAATTTCCCAGGGAGGAATCTCCTCCCAGATCACTTGGAGGAGGGAATCAGAGAACTTCTATAAACACGCAAACCAGAAAGAACCGAGAGGGACCTCCAGTTTTCCTCCACTCCCTCCACCTCTTCCGGCTCAGGGAGCTAGAACATCTTCCTACTCCTAAATCTCTGAATGATTCCTTCCTTATTGGTATAGAAGAGGGGGAAGATATACAGAAATGGTTGATGGGTGGGGCTTCTCCATGGGCCGTGTCTGTGTCGACCCACTGGCGGAAGAGGGAACATACTAGTGACAGACCACCGACAGTCCGATCTCTCAAAGACATAATTTGCTCACCAGTGCGACTTAGAAGTGATGATGATTAGATGAGAGCAACCCCATCTGTAGCAATTGGGCAGAAACCTACAAAGTATCGAGGAATTCTCGAAGAAAAGTAGGGTGTAGACAGACTGAACAGACAATAATTAGCTTACTGGATCGGTTAAAGCGTCTGGATGTATCTAACCTGATCCGGATTATACTTGCAGCAGTAGTCTCCTTTCCGCGTCCCTCGACGACCTTTGGCCCAGAAACCATGGCGTTCAGGTGGAGGACTGTGTGGTGAGAGAACTGACCAATGATCCTCCGATGGAACCCTCGATCCAGACGGCCTTGAACCTGCAGAGCCCATGAATTCTGAGAGAAAGAGAGTAACAGACGTCTCTTCTCAACTCTCAAACTTGAATGGAAGGAGGAGGGACCCTCCACTTCATGTTAGTTACTTCGTCACCACCAGTTGAAGGGTATGTGAAAGAGAAATGAGTGGAGAGAAAATAATAAATAATAATAATTGAATCACACACACACACTTATAAATGACATTATTAATAAATATAACTTTTTTTGATAACTAAAGAAGTCATCACTTTATTATTAAATGGAGGGGCTATATATGTAAAATACCCTCGTCCAAGATATAAGATTGGTCTCATGTTGCAAATTCATTCACTATAATTGTCGGTGCCATCTGGCAAAATTGGGAAGATCTACTTCTTTCATTACTGTCTATCTACTTAATGTCTTCAATCACGAAACATGGGCCGATGGGACTATTTACTTGTAATTGGTTACATTACATAGCATGTGATACACAACGCATAGAGCCGCAGATCGGGGCTCATTATGGGATGGAGACCGGCTATTCGCGTTCATAAACCCATAAAAAAATTCATGAACCCAAACCATTTTTGCTACGTATAAGTTGTGTTGGAACAATAAAATCAAAGTCAACCGTTTGGGTTGAACGGATTAGATCGTACTATGACATCATTTTATACACAAGGATATATATAAATGTATAAATACATATTGATTTTATCAATAGATAATATATAATTATATTTTGCATGTAATATATTTAGTATTGTATTTTTAATTCAATTTTTATTTTTTATTTAAAATATTAAAAATTGTGATTTGAATTTTTCTTTTTTTTTTTTTTTGCAAAATTAGCAAAGCAAGGCACTTATGACCCCTTGGGATGTATAGATATTAAAAAGTTATCCAAAATAATAAAAAAAGATTATTCCAATCGACTATTGGAGTGCAAAGTTATGGCTTTCTAAAGTTTATATATACATTTAGTGTGCAACCTGTGACCTAATCATCGGATCGAATGAATCAACAGCCCAAAATAGTTTTGACTAGATCAACAGTTTTTTAACTAATTCTGAAGTTTTACTAAAACCAGACTTGGAATCATAGTTGATGACGGGTTAAAAGCATTGCTTTTTTGATATATTGATATGATCGTACCTTGAATTAGATAAAATGACATTTTGACGGAGCCATATAACAATTAATCTGACGCCATGATTCTCAATTTTAGCCCTAAAGACACTATCGTAGCAAAACTGCAAAAAAGAATTTGTTTCAAAGCATGAAAGTAATTTGGTTAAATGGTGTAAATGTTTAAAGTATGGAGAAATATTAGAATTAAAAAAAAGAACAAGTGCGGAGAAATATTTGCTACGCCGGTTGGCTTGGTCTAAAGTAGGGGTGTCAATTGGACTAGATTTGGTCCAATCTGATCCAGTCAAATGTGAGGCCATTATAAATGGACCTGGTCCAATCTAATCCAATGAATATTTTGAACCATTTTGGACCGGTCCAATTCAATGTCTGGACCATTCAATATGTTCAAATTCATTTTGATTTAGATTGGTTTTAACCCAAACCTGGTCCATTGATACCTATATTCTTATCTTATATCAATGGGTTAGATATTGGCTTAATCCAACACAATCCAATATAAATTTATTAAGGATGGACCAGGTCCAATCCAATCTAATAATTATTTTGTACCGAATTGATCCAATTCAATATATCTTGTTGGTCCGTCCAACCGCCCAAATTGATTTTGGATTGGATGGGGTTCAACCCAAAACCAGTCCATTGACACCCATAGTCTTAAGACCAAACCTGTGAATCACACAACCTTAATGCCCAACCTTGAATTGGATGAGGTAACGTGATTTTAGGCTCTGTTTGGTTTGTGGGAAGATTTGGGTGGGATGGGATGGGAAAGTGTAAAAATTTACCTTTCTATTGTTTGGTTTTATATATGGGAAAATAATAAGAAAACACTGTTACGAGGGAGAAGAGAGAAGAAGGTGATGGAGAAGAGAGAAGAGGAAGATGGAGGGAGAGACAGAGAACTCCATGACTGAAGCTCCGAAGAGGTCCTCTGGCAGCAATAGTCTCCCCTCCTCCACTGGTGCTTAATCAACCACCGCGTAGTGGTCCGCCCTTCTTCTCACTTTCTCTATAACAGACGATGAAAGCAGCGGCGATCAAAGAGAGGGAATGAAAGAGAGATAGGAGTAGGAAGATGGGAAGAATAGGAAGAAGAAGATAAGGGAGACGAGAGATCGATGAGAAAGGGAGAAAGGGAGGAAAACAGAGTCGCACTGTTTCTCTCCCTCCTCTGTTTGTCGTCGATGGTTCATTTTTCTCGACCCATCCCTTCTCTGTTCGTCGTCGATGGTAAGTGGTAACAGTGGTTTCTTGAATTTTTTCATTGGGGTCACACCAAAAGGGATCACACTATTTTGGTGCAACCCCGATTCCATGATTTTGAGATCTGACATCTCACATTTTTCTCATCCTATCCCTCTATTTCCCTCGAAACAAATAAGAAAAAAAGGAATATTTTTAAAATATTTCCTTTCCCTTTTTCTAATTCCCATCCCACGAACCAAACGAAGCCTTAAGAAAGGCCTCAAAACACATCCAACATTTTGAAATAAGAAAAAGGCACATCGAAAAGGCCACGATTTAAGGTTTTAGTCGAAAGCTACGCCATCTGAGCGGATTTCACGCATCGGAAAGGAAGTATTCCCTGCTTTTTACATATATTTATAAAAATGATTGGCCGGATAAGCAAGCATGGTTAGCAATTGAATAAAAGAATTTATATCTTTACTCAGAAAAAAAAAAAAATGAAGACGTGTCTGTCCGTATTGGTTGGGCTTTTGTAATATAGAATTTACCTAAACCCACTGTCGTGATTCGTGATTGAAGGAAGAAGACAAGCAACAAAGAGAGAGATGATGAGTGGGACAAATGTCTCCCCATATATGAAAGAGTGTAGATATATAATAAGCCTTTGTCCTAATGTCTAAACGGGTCCTACTATTATATAGGAAAAACAATTGGCTTATCCCATAGTCAAAAACCTATCCAATCACAAAGCAGATGTCATGTGCCTCTTTATCTACTATGTTTGGTTATTTTAAATTTGAAATTATTGAGTAGGAAGAAAGAAGAGAAAGAACAAGAAACAAAACAAAGAAAGGTAAATTAACCAATTCTCGTGCACTTTTTTAGTCCTCCTCTTGGGTTGGGATCTGGGTACGGTTTTATTCTGTTTTGGGCTTCAACTCATTCCAAAACCCAAATTGAATCCTAGTGCATCCAATGTGAGAAATATCTACCCATCAGTACATTGTATTTTTCCATAGACATTTCAATGATGTGGGTTCTACTTCTACAAAGGAACCTGCCAGTCAGAAGATGTGGGACTATTTGTCTGTATTGTCAACACATGGTGAGAGGAAACCATGATTTCTATAAAGCAAATACCAAATTTTGAAGGACTTACTAAATGGCACTATCACACCAGAAACTACCGGGAATCTTCTTCTCATTATTAGAGGTTGCTTCTTCTTCTTTTATGAGGATAAGGGAGGATTCGTTCTCCGACCTTCTGGTTGAATGACTCTTTACCTAAAAGTTGCCCACTATCATACAATTAGAAACCAAACCTTTCCATCCATTGCTCTTTGTAAAGTTGATCCATGATGAAATTTGGATCGGTTCCAAACCCAAGGACTTAATTAAACGAAGGAAAACAATTGTTTGGTGTCATCATTAATTAAGGCCTTTTTGGTTCATGGGAATAGGGATTTGGAATTGGAATTGAAATCGGTCATTCCGATTCTAATTGTTTGGTTGAACAGAATTGGAATTTTACTGTATTCTCCCATTTGTGGGAATAGTCATTCAATTCCCCTATCTTGGGAATGAAATCCCATTTCAATGATTTGGATTCTTATCTGAACCAAATAGATTATGAGAACAGGCCATTCCAATTCTAATTTCAATTACAATTCCAAGAGATTTTGATTCTGATTCCAACTATAAATTAATTAAATGGACCCTAGTTTCTTAGAAAATAGGGTTGCATGCACTTGCACCCACAATAATAATAATAACACATATAATGCCAGAAAGATATGATACTGGGAAGGGCTTTAACCAATCATCAAAATCTCCCATGAATTCCTATGAATGTCATCTGGTTGGTTACTGCTTTTCCAAGCCTAATGAGGTGGTTTCATGAATTATGCTTGGATAAACAAGAATCAGCCGAGTTATCACACCTAGGCACAAATTGCACAGAGCAGGATAGTCCAGAAAGGTGAATTGTGCAATCTGCGAGCAAATAATGGATGAAGTACTAGTCTCCGACAGAGCTTTTATCACAAGCATTTCCTTCAATCAAGAGCCGAGAAGAACTCGAGGCCTTCAAGCATTGTCTAACCCTCAGTCTTATCATTACCCAACCCTCACTACCTAATCAGGTGACTTGTGCAAGTTGTAGAACAGAAATTACCTTTTGCTGGTTTGATCCACTTGGGGTTTGCTATCCAAAAATTATTCACACGTCCTTACACAAGGCCACTACCACCACATATTTTAGGAACATCTCTCTATCAATGACAAGGGGTGATATTCCCAATGTACAGTTGTAATGCCCTAATTACAATATATATAGAAAACTTTTGGGGTTAATTACTTTGCAACCCCATAGTCTACTAGTTCTTAATAGTTCTTACATGGCTGGAGACATTATTGAGTAAAACATGTCTGGTTCTAGGTGTGCCTCCATAAATTCATGCTGAGAATTTTTTTTTTTCTTCTTACTTAAGTTCTCTTCTTATTGTAATTTTGAAATGCTTTCATTTTTTCGTTTTTTTGGTTGAATTCTTCTCTACCTTTGGAGGTGCATTTGCTCTATGGTCTTTTTGCAATCTGTTTGTAGCAACAAAGAGATGTAGTTAACTCTTATAGATTTTGTGTTTCTCTATCTTGACTTTGATCTTTTAGGTCATCTATCCGATTAGCTGCTTTTTGTTTTCTCTGATAGGTGCAAATAATTTGGTCATTTGTCCTTCCTATTGTAGTTTTGTTTTCATTTTTAATAAGTAAAATTTTATTTTAACAAATAAAAAAAACTTTTATGGTCATCTATTTAGACAACGGCGGTGGTGGCTGATCTGATGGGAGTTGGGGAAGAGCTGAAGAGGAGATGAGGAAGAAAGGGGCAAATGGGAGAGATGAATGGGGTCAAATGCGGAAAATATTTTATAAAATAAAAAGAAAACGTCTTTTATGTCAAACAAACCGATTTAGATTTCATTTGTTAAGCCTTTCTGTCTGGCGCAAAAAAAATGTTTTGGGTAAATTACAAAAATCCCCCTTGTGCTATGGGGTTAGTGACAAAGACCCCCTATACTTTAATTTGCAACAAAGACATCCTGAACTTTAGTCGTTAGACAAAAACCCCCTTATCTGTTAAGTTAGATGATGAAAAGTGTTAAAATACCAAAATACCCCTTTAAACTTTCTCTATTTTCTTTTTTTCTTGCCATTTTCTCTTAAAACCTAATCGACCCAAAACAACCTTGATTGTCACCGAAAAAGAAGCGGATCACATATGGGGACATGTTCCCGGTCTCTGATGAGCTTGTAGATAAACCCATTTTACCCAAAGATGCTACCACAATGCAGTCCTGCAGAAAACCTGGTGCTTGGAGAGACCCAGAAAGGCGGTCCAATTGCTATGGTGAAGTCGGCAGTGACCCAAAACGAGAGAGTTGGTCTACTTAGTAAAGACAGCTGTGACGTTGTGGGTATATGACATTACATGGTATGGCCTTATGTGGAGAGATCATAATATTTAAGATTGGCATGAGCGAATATCAAAATATAAGTAGTAAAATTTCCACTATTAAAAAATGGGTATTTGTAGTTAATCGATCAAAAGCTATGAAGCTTCCTCCATTCATTCTTCCTACTTCCAAAGTAGTATAAAAAAGGATACATTTACACCACTAACATCAACAATGATCAGAGTGTGATTGTTTAAGACACTGATATTCCTAGGAACAATGTGATAACAGAGTCTGTTGTAGGACATGTTATGACCTCAGTTTTTTGAAGTCAAATACTGACATAGTCTATCATTGATTCATATTTCCTTATACGAATTCAAATTCCTCAACCACCAACATCTGATCAAAAGAAAATTTTCTAATCACTTATGCTTCCACATAGTTTATATAAGCATCTGTAAAATGAAAGGAACAATATTTTGAATGCCATGAATCCCTAAGTGAAAAAACTCTAATTGTTGAGAACATCAAGATGATTAGGAGAGTGTTGGAAAAAAAAGAACACAATTCCAACAATGAATAATCAACCCCTGTTTAGTCTTCAATCTTAAATAGATTATTTGCTAAGTTTCTGTTATGTTTTAAACGATTAATTAATTGAACAAAACTGAGAGGGACTCTTGAAATTAGCATAGCATTGTTCATACTACCCTAGAGATTTTGATCGAGAGTTCTCAAATTCTATCTTCCAATGTTTTCCTTGTTTTTGGGTCTTTTTCTTCCACCTAAAAGAACCTTTGATACTCATCACTACAACCTGTCCCAACATGAGAAATTCCACCAAATCTGAACAAAGATAAATTTCATTTCAATTAAGCGTCTAAGCCATCTTTTCTCCAGTAGTATAGGGAGAATAAGAAAAACCATCTTTTCCCTTTTTTGCAATTCATTTAATCAAGGGAAGGATGGAGGCTCTGTGAGGCTCAAATTGGTCATATTCTTGACCAGAGCAATGGCTAGAAAAAGACAAAGTCATTAGAAAATGGATCTTCATGGGGAGGGATCAGTACACTTACTCGGTATTCCAAACAGTGACTCAAGATAAGCTTAAGAAAGGGCATGGCATTCTTGCAAATGAAGCAAGTCGTAGCTGGTGTTTTGTGGCGGTTCTAGGTTATGTTCGTGATGGGGAAAGTTTGCGAGCCGGTTTTTATTGTCATATTTAACTTCGAAAATGAAAGATGGATTTCCGGTGAAGATAGAAGAAAGAGAAGGAGGTGGATCTTATAAGCGCTAAGCTGTTAGGTTTTATAAATTAAAGAAAAAGGTAAAATAAATTAGAAAAGGGTACTTTGGGCATTTACAAAACTTTAAATAGTCAGATGAGAATCTTTTTTAAAGATAACTAACGGAATACTAACAAAGGGGGGTCTTTGTCTAACGACTAAAATTCAAGGGGGCCTTTGTCGCAAATTAAAGTATAGGGGGTTTTTGTCACTGATCCCATAGTACAAGAGGAGTCTTTGTAATTTACCCAAAAAGTTTTGTTAGTTAAGCGTTAAGTTGAAAACAAATTAAACACTTGTCATACAGAGGTTGATAGGCGACAAGAATTCCTGCCGCCTGTCGACAACCAATAAAAAACCAGAGAGAGAGATGATAACATGAGAATGAGAGGTGGTAAATGAGCTAGACATTTCCCACGATAAAAATGTAAAGAAAACAAATAAGAAATGAGTGGTTGATAGCTCGACCGACAAATTGGGTTTTATAAAGAAAAAAATTCTCTACAATCATCATTATCATCATCATCATCAAATTCTCACTTCCCAACTATTCAAAGTTTCCATCCCATCTTTTTAATACCCTTAACCTAAGGCTATGTTTGGCTTGAAAGAAAAAGTAGGGAAAGATAGGGAAACCTATACAAGGTTTGTAAAGGTTTCCTTACCTTTCCCTTCCTTTCCTTACTTTTTCCTTCAAACCAAACTCAACCTAAATCTCTAAGGTTGTATTTGGTTTGATAACAAAAAAAGAGAAAAAGAAAATTGAGGGTAAAGGAATTAGCAAGGTTTTAAAAACCATACTAGACACGGAACCATTTTGGGGACCGGTTCTCAGGTGAAATAGTTCGACCGTTCAGTTCGAATAGATGGCCCATTTTGACTTAAAAAATAACAAATTAAAAAAATAAATAAAATAAAAAGGCCAAAATTAAATTAGCCCGATTTAGTGGGTTGCTGACCAAATCAACTGTTTTTGGCCAAAAAGCGGCTTTAGGGTGAAATGGAACCAATTACTGACCGGTTCCTAGGTCAACCAATATGACTGTTCAGTATAATCCAGTTTTCAAAACCATGGGAATTAGTAGTGAAAATGCAAATCATAATAGATGACATGAAAATATGGCTCTGTTGAGTTTGAAGTGCAAATTGTAAGCAAATATAAAATTTGTATCCGGCTCAGCTTTGCATCCATTTATTTGTAAATTATATGATTTGTACTTTGACTTGATACAAAGTTTATACTTCTTGTATCATTTGCACTTTCTGGTAGTGCAAACTTTGTATCCCAAAAACTCATTCAAAGCTTGCACTACCTTCCTCTTACCTCAATTGTCTCCCTCATATAAATTGGGGACTAAATTATTTTACTTCCTATACACTTACTCTAAAACAGATAACCTTCTTTCCTACCTATATTCTCTTTCATACAAGGTAGAGACTACTCAATCCTATTGCACTTCTCACTAACAAACAACAAATAACATAAACCAAATCTACAGTAAGCCAAAACATGCATATTCAACCAAGTACTCTCAATGCATTTACACCAGTGCAACTGAAATTCACAATTCAAACCAGTTAAGCCTAAAGATTGGTGGAGGTGATGGTGTCAATGGTGGTAGAATTGGAGGTCGGCAAAGATTGGTTGTAGAGAATGTGAAGGAGAAGGGAAAGATCAAACAGGTGTAGTCTATTAGCAGTGGTGGTGGAAAAAATGAAGGTTATAACACAAAAATTCGGATTTGATCTTCATAGAACCGTTCTCACACCATCCACATAGCCTTCTGCAGCCGTGCAATGGAAACATCTCCATACTTATATTTTTATTCATAGGACCCCAATTAACATTCATAGGACCCCGAACTTGAGCCTCATTCAAGCTAGAAATTTGGTTTGACTCAGTAACTCGTATATTAATTCGAGCTTGACTCAGCTAGAGCTCAATATTAAACCAAGCTTAATACAAAAAAATTAAAAATTATACATATAAAAAATAATTTCTTATTATATAAAAATTTAAAAATTATATACGAACTCGATTAAGTTTGTGGACTTAACAAGCCAAGCTTTATTCTATGATTAGCAATCAAACCTATATATTGAAGCTCAAAACTTGAACTTTTTGTCAACTAAGCTTGAATGACTCTTGTGTACTGTAGCTTGAATTGCAACCACACATTGCCATCTTGTGCATTGTTGCTAGGGTGTGGGTAGAGAAATTGAGTAGAAAATCTGGGTTTCCATAGAAAACGAGGTTGTGATGCATGCGATTGTTGGTGCCTACTTGAATTCTAGAGCACAAGAAAAGTTTAGAGATGTTATAGTCGAAAACATAAAGCTTACTTCCAGAGAGGAAACGATCAGGCAATAGTTCTTGACTGCTTCATCTGTGGAATTATTGAAGAAAGAGTTAGGATCCATCATATGGATGGCCGAACCATATTAGATAGCTAGGCGAAATTTCAAAAATTTCTTAATCCTTTCAGGAATCGAATTCCCTATGATTTTTTTTCAAAATCGGTCTTGCACTAAACCGGACCAGATTTGAAACCAACCAAAGGGGGAGATGTATATCTGATACGGATACCACAAATGCAAATCCCAAGGTGGAGGTTCACTCCCAAATCAGTTCTAAAACCAACCTCCACTAAAGATGGCGCAATGTATTCCTGAAGCCTGTTCAACAACACAATTTTCAACAAAACTACATTCCAACTGCTTAGATCAAACTGGGGAAGGTGATCATGAAATTTCTCTGAAATTTTCTTACAAAAATCAAAAGAAAACTGATCTCTATCAGTCCCAAAATAGCTATGGTCGAACTAGGGTTTCTTGGGAGACAAAAAGAAGAAGAGAGAAAAAAAATAGAGAAGTGTTCTAGTCTAGTTCACCCTCTTCTTCTTTTATCTCTTTATGGAGCACTTCTCCTAATCAAATTGGAAGATTATCCAAATCTAATTTGGACGTGGACTCTTTTAAGAGATAAGCCTTATCCTCTTAAGAGGATGGGTGCTCCATACCCAATTCCAAACCCAAATTCATCCCATGTTACATGACAACTTAAATTGTCATATGACAGGTTAATTAATCATATTAATTATGAGCCTTATAACCATCAACTATAAGACTCACGACCCAAGGGTGTTGCATGGCCAATTTAGACTTGATTTATATGGTGTAAGACCCCACAATGAGCTCATATAAGTCCACATGGGTTTGGCCTAACCTCTGTGAAAAAGCTTGACCGAATTCACTACTAAATGCAGTGAACCCCTGAGCACATCACTATGGGCTCAAAATGAGCCCAATATTTACACTTAAATGATCGTTGAATTCAGCCATCCTATCAAGACCCAATGATAATGAACTTAAGAAATATAAAGCCCATCATGTAATAAGCCCTGTAATAGTCTCTTACACTTAACCTTTCGACCCATAATAATCAAACACTGCCCGAAAGGGAAGGACCTCTCCCCTGGCTACAAGGTGCATTGTCACACTCTTTGCTCGGATAGATCCCGGGAATTAAAACCTTTTGCAAACTTTTTTCATAAAACATAATATATATATTATAAAACTAAAATTTCAAACAAAGTTGAAATCCACTTTTGGCAATTTAGGTTTCCATTAGAGAGTGTAAGCCTTATAATTCGTTTTGTTTGACAAAGGGGCCAATCCTATTACTATGACCACCCGTTCAGATGAATTCTTAGACTTCTCCAACATACCTAGGTTTTGACCCTTAATGGATCTTACTGATTGGCATATCAAAGACAAACCAATCCAACACCTAGTGCAGTACCATAATCAAGTCTAGGTGTTATGTGTAACTTTTCAATTTTGCCCATCAATCTCCAAGGTACAGGGCATAACTGAAAAATGGTCTAAGTTCAGTGAATCTTACTGATTGGCATATCAAAGACAACACAATCCAACACCTAGTGCAGTACCATAATCAAGTCTAGGTGTTATGTGTAAGTTTCCAATTTTGCCTATCAATCTCCAATGTATAGGGCATAACCGAAAAATGGTCAATGTTTAGTGTTTCAACCAAACACACACTGCATGTGCTTTGGGTCTAACCCTATAAGTTGAGACAAGCTGCCCAAACTTCTTTGGCAGCACATCAGTGGTAGCCTTTGTAGGATAAACTCACTAAGTCTATCCAATGGCTGAGAATATTGTAATTTAACACGAATCTCATAAGTGTTCAGTTTAAGAGATAATTTCACAGAAGCATACCAATATCAACATAAAACAATAATGAACTTTTATTCATTTACAATAAATGTATATGCACATCAATTTGATTAGAGCTAAGGGCATACACTTTCTAACAATTATTACATCTTTTGCATGGTATATGAACACTTCTCTTGCTTTTGTATTACACAGTTTAAAGAAAAGTGAATGAACTCTTTATCTCCAATGTGTGTCCCCTAACCCTAACCAATCTAGTTAGAAATCAAGCTTTTGATCGTTCTCTTCTCTTTCTTCATCTCTCACACATTTTTTTCTGATTATTCGAAACTCTACAATTGTTGCTGCTGCTAGTTGGTCTTACCCAACCATGAAAATTTTAGAGTGAGACAGTTTATCCCCATTTATATATGTAGAATGTAATGGCCCAACATATACTAAAAAAAAAAGAGAAACAAACTTAGTTTTGCAGCTACATAACTTAAGAAAATAGGGAGAGTTTCTTGCTTGCCACATATGGAAAAGATATGATATCCGAAAAATTAACTGACCAATTTATGAAAGTATGCTTCTTTTGCCTTTTATTTATGAAATTATATATGCTTTCACTATTGATGTATGTATTTATGAAGGAATCATATGACGGTGATTTTATTGGGACGGGTCCCATCTTAGATGAGACTGAACTCCACCAATGTACAAGGGAGGGCAGACGAATCACCTTTAAGTGATAATTCCATAAGAAGAGGTATGTTGTCCAATAGAATGGAATAATTCCTAATTCTTAACCCCATTAGGCTACATAAAGTCCTTAAGTTACTGACCCCATATGACTCCATGGATGTGCCTACATACACAAAAGTGGGTCACATCTTTTCTAGTGTGGTATCTGATTCCTTTGCATTTAAGATTTTAATCATACAATTGTCCTCTATGAGAGAGAGAGAATGAAACTCATCACTGAATTATAATCAATTAGTTGCATTAAGTGTGAACTCCAAACATGTATTTTATCACTTTTACTCTTTTGTCCAGTGAGGTATTGCTCAATGCCCACAGACTCGGTAAGGACTAGGAAAATAGAAATTTTCAGAAAGTAATCAGTATTCCTTTGACAAGAAACATCCCACTGTAATTTATCCTTTTCTTTTGCTTTGGTTGAGTATGAATCATTACAGCCATTTTTTCACACATTTAAACCACTCTCTCACGTACACCAAGAAAACAATTAAAAAAGGGCAAAGTCCATCAGATAGCATCAGCACATGTGGTAATAAAGCTTTATTCTAGTATCAATTCGACTCCTACAGATGGGGCATGATAGAAGAAGTCCTTGTCCACACTGAGAACATGTCTGCCAACATAAAAATTTAGAACATTTCAGTACAGACTCCTCCCTTTATTCTCTCCTCAACTCAACCTCAACCCTAGCAATAACTTAGAGAAAATAACCAAACTGCATTACCTGATGCCCACAACCAAAGGCCAGGTCTTTTGAATTAGTAAGGCAGATAGGACAAAGCTGTTCAGGTTTAATTTTGTTGTTGGGGTTGGGGAGGAAAACATATTAATAATCTTGAAATAGTTCCTAAATTAAGAACAATGAGTAGAGGAAACTAATTAATTAAAAACTGATTAATTAGTATCATATTTCTCAAAAATAAGTTAAAAAGGAAATAGAATTTCAAGTAATTATTTGAGTACCAAGAGATTAATAGAATTTCTTATGCTATCTGGAACAGGAAGAGGTGGGCGAAGAGGGGCCCTAATTTGAGCTTGCAATTTTTGGTGACTGCTTTAACATGAGGAAAAGAAAAAAGAAAAAGTAAGGAATATGTAGTTAGCATTTAAGCCTCAGAATATGTAAGTATCCATACAAAAATAATGGAAATATTAACAAGTAAGCATTATTGCACAGACTGAACTAGTACCCCAATAAATCAAGCCTAACTGCTTCTTCATAATGACCACGTATTCCTATCAAGGCTGCCTGAGCAAACTCTATCTCTTTGTTGTGATTGTTGCTGGACATAATTTCTGTGAAATTCACAAACTGGGCAGTACAAAGCAATTGCCATATTCAGTCAGTTAAAAGGCAATCACAGACACATTTCAGAGTTCAAATACTGCATATATCACAGCATATATACCTGAATGTTATCAACGACTCGATCCGGGATCTTCTTTTTAGCAAATTCCTTCATCATGTTCCAAGGCCCATCTCCAACTCCAATTAAGATAACAAACAAGGGGTATGTACTGCCAAGAAGGTCCATGAGAAAGTAGATAACTATAGAAATTAACAGAATGCACCAAGGAAATTAACAAGTTATTGTTACCTAGCTCGAGCAATTGTGTTCAGTGTCATTTTCTTCTGTGGGTGTCCACTTGGTACCTGTAAATCCAAGTTTCGAAACTATTTCTAGATGTACTGTAACTAGGAGCTGTATGTAATCAGAATTCAAAAGTACCTGACCATCAGTGATTATCAATAAAACATGGTATTGACCACCACTTTTCTCAACCATGGCCATGGCTTTTTCGATAATGGGGGCGAAAGATGTAGGCTCTACCAGAAGGAAAAAAAAAAACAGAAAAGTAAAAGCTTATGACAGAAAATTCCAAATTTCTTGAAACCCAGTTGCAGGCAATGAAGGAAGTTGGAGGAGAACCTGCTAGACGAAGATGTGGGACTATTTCTCTATATCGTGACAATACCTCATCAAATCCAACACAGGGTCTCTGATTTGGATAGAAAGTGAAGACATCTTCATCGAGTGTTGTTACTGTTATCAACACATGACAGGAAGAAAACCGTGATTTCTGTTTATCCAAGCAATATTTTTGAGGGATTTATATTACTGTATATGAAGAAATTACCATCTCCAAATCCAAAGCAGGAAATCTTCTTATCCATATCGACTGCACTTATTGTTCTTCCCATTATGGATATTGCTTCTTCATAAGGATTCTCTCCTATGCAGTGCAGGCTTCTACGGTTGAATGACTTTTTACCTGGTTTCCAGACCACATTTAACAAGTTGCTCATTACTCGGAAGAAGTTAAGAAAGCGTACAGATAGGACGAAACCTTTCCATTCATTGCTCTTTGTAAAATCGATTCCAAGAATGAGATTAGGATCGATTCCTGCAAGTTCGAGAAACCCAGGAACCTAAACGGAGGAAGTAATTGTTGGTTATATTCATTGGTTCTATAAGAAATAGAACATCAAGTGAAAGAAAGAAATTAAAAACAGTTTAATTACCATTCTGATGGAAAAGTAACTCAGCTCAATTTATGCATATTTTTAAGATACCTTAATGGCTTAATCCCCCTACAGAAAATGAGGTCTCCCACTTAACCAGATTATAGAGCAGAAATCACCTTTTGGAAGGAGAGATCTCCTCCAAAGTCCAAACTATAAAAATAGAGACCCTGTTTTTCTTCACTCTCCTTCTGGCTCATGAAGGTAGAAGTGTTAGAACATCTGATTGCTTCCTTCTGGGGTACAGAAGAAAGGGAGAGGAAGAGAGAGCAGAAAGAGCAGAGATAAAGAGTTTAGGCTCATTCAGAAATTTCCATTCCTAGGAGTACTGTTCTTTTGAGACCCCATTAGAAAATTGTGCTTTCCATATAGCAAATTATGGAGAAAAGCTATCAGAGTAAGGTTTCTCAAACGCTTTAAGTATTAGTGTTATGGATTGAGGGTTTGGAGAAGAGAGAGAGAGAGAAGAGTAGACAGACAACCGTTCTCAGTAAAACATCTCATCACATGGAATCTAACCTGCTCCAAGTAATTGTAGTTGCAGGCTCCCTCCCTCGCCCCTCTACGATCTTGGAGCACAGAATCATGACATTCAGGTGGTGAGAGGTTCGACCCATGATCTTTCGATGAAAAACTCGTCCCAGACAACCTTGAAATTTTAGAACCCATCAAATCCTAAAGCTTCAATTTCTATAATTCAGACCCAACAAAACAAAGAGACTGTGCAGTATATGATAGAGATTAGCTCCCTTGCATAACAAATGAGAAATGTTTCGCAAATTCAGTTTCAGTCAAGCCAGAACATCTTCCTTGTCTCCATTCCCACATTATCAAAGCCTAATGTAGCCCAATTATCTTGACTAGGACAAGCAGAATAAAGGTAACTAGATTCTTTTTTATATATCCAACAATTATTAGATTCTCACATCTCAAATATTCAAGGGTGTGTTTGCATAATTTCCTTTAACCACCCACTACCCACCACCAAAAAAAGCACAGATTGGCTCAAATTTTGAAATGATCACTATTGTTTTATTATCTGAATTGTCCTGGCAACAACTGTTGAATACTTCATTGATTTATCATTCAGTGCTACATGGTTTCTAGTTCACATTGCGCTCCTACATCATGGGCATAACTGTGAAGCCGATCCTAACCCATGCGCATTCAGAGCATTTCTGCCAAAATTTCATTTGCACTAATACAAATTCAAGGGAGTGCAAATGAGTAAATTGCAAATTTTGATTCATTTTTTGTTTTGAGTTTCATTTTATTTGGCTTCAGGTTGCTTTTTTTTTTTTTTTTTTTGAGTTGGAAAGGCCTGAAGCCAACTTTCATTCACCTATAAAATCTTGGTTTACAGTAGTCACCGGGAGACAAAGCAAACAATCAAACAAGAGAAGAGCTTGAGATTCCCCCACATGGCTTCAGGTTCCATTTTACAATGCAAACAAGCAAAACAAAATAAAACCTATAATAAAATTAAGAACGCTTTCGCCACACCATATAGCCTAACTTGGGCCAGGTTAGTTGAACCCAGCCTGAAAAAGAAAAAGTAGGGTTAGGGTTGAAGCCTTGACCAAACCCAATCCGAATCTGATTTAATTTCATATTTGCATTTATAATATTTTATAAACATGTATTTATGCATAATTAGGTGTATGTCTGTTCACTATTGATGCATGTATAATCATGCACCCATAAATGAACATATAATATGTATATATATATATACAAATTTTAAATTTAAGGGTAAATTTTTTTCTACTACATAATAATTAACCCTATTTTTTACACATAATAATATTAATATTGAATTATCATAAATCCTTAAATCTGAAAAATAAGTACCTTTGACAAAAGGAAGGTTGAAAAATTGGGCCAACCCGAACTTATTCCAAACCCAACCTAAGCCTCACATGAACCTAACCTGGGTTTGGGTCAGGGCGTAGAGTATTCAATAACTGTCGTTGGGTTATGGTTGACCTCAATCCAACCTAACCCACCCGACCAATGCATGGGGTGATTGATTAGATTGGTTTGGCTTTACCATGTAACCGGTTTTTGTTCCTGCCCTATAGTATTTGCCTAAAATTAAAACCAAAATTTGAACTCATCGCATTTGCACAAAAGTAGGCATATGCCAAGCAATTAAGAGCTAGCTGAATATAGTATTCATGAAAATAAAATTCTTTTCCATTCTTTTGCTTTCTTTTTTCTTTTATTTTTTATTTTGGTATGGTGACTTTTTTATGGAAGCTTCCATTTCTAACTGGAGGTCAGACACATTATGGCTAATCATTTTCTTTGATTTTCCTTCCACTTTCTCTCCCTTTTTCGATTGCCAAGTGAAAGCAAAAATTATTTCTTGAATGACAGAGTGTGTGCAGGTATATGTCATCCTCTTGATAAGATTTTAAAGAGATGATGGTGCATGAGCATTTTCACAGGTATATGTCACATTTATGTGTAAAATTAACCTTGAAAGGTGAAAAAATTACTTATCCACTTGGAGAGGACTATCACTTACATGAATAAGTGATATTCGAGAAAAATTCAAAAAAAAAAAAAAAAACATTATGAATTTCTTGGTGGGTTCAAACCAAAATCCCATCAACTAATTTTTCTCTCTCTCAAAATCCCCCCCCAAAAAACAGATCCTAAAATTTATCTACTACTTCATCTGCACATTCTCACCGGTCACCATTGCAGCTGGCTTGGCTTTGTGAATAGAGGCTTAAGTAGTAGGTACGGCAAACTAACCCACCCCTGTCAGGCCCTACCCTTTTGGATCATTGATAGGGTTGGGGTGGGTTCTAGGGAAACCCGGCTGGAATTATTCTAACCGAGGATGGGTGGGAACAGTATTTATTAACACACACATGATATAACAAATGGATATATCAATGTTACTTGATAATAAATCAAATAATTGACATACCCTTTTAAAAATCAAATATAAAGAAAACAAGCGGTGAAGCATATCAAGCAGAAAGCCAATCCAAGCAGATTGGCAGGGTGGAGCATATCAAGCAGTAAGCCAACCCAAAATGTGAATAAAACCATGCTGGCCTATAAGAGGTGGGGCAAATTCCGGGATCCTCGTTCCTTGTAGGGATGGGGCAGGGATTTCAAGCCCTGTTAGGGCATTGGGTGAGGTATATGTGTTTGGAATCAGGGACAAGATATATAAAACTCAGCCCTGCTCCAGCCTGTTGCCATTTCTACTAAGTCCTAGCCCTATCCCTGCCAATCCTAACCCAACTAATATTTGCAATCGATCATTCACACAAATGGTTGGACTGCTTTATCCATCACCCAGAGAAAAGGGTGGGTCTGTTTTACCCTTAATCCATTAAGCTCTAACAACACATTTCATTAAGGATTTAGAAGGCTTAAGGGTAGAGGCAAGGTGTTAACGTTCAAGGTGATCTAAGGATTAAGCCTTAAAAGTATATATAATTCTTTAGCCTTTATGTATATGCCGCATGAAATGTGTTTGGAAGCGTGGGTGTTTTTTGGGACCGATTTTTAAGAAAAAACGTCCATGTTTCCAAGACTCATTTTTTACAAAAAAATGCTTCTGCCATGTAGGCAGTGAGCAACACTATGCTGTTTGGTAAGGTGATTTTCATTACCGTTTTTCATACATGTGCTGACAGGTAAGCACCACATAGGATACACATCGGTCAACCATTGGGGGAAACGATTCACCGATGCATCGGCAGGGTCCCGATTTTTGAAGCATGCCCGACTTTTAATAATTGGCTGAACCAAACAATGAGATACATGGGCGTTTGTTGAAATGCCTATGTAGATCCGACGTGGCACCGTTTTTTTGAAAAACAGGCATAGTTCCAAACATCCCCTAGGTTATAGCCTGGCATTTTGGCTTCGCCTCGCCAAAGAGAATTATTATACAGATTTAGATTTATCCATCATATTAATGGCGTAACCGGTTCAATCAGGACATTCAACATGGTGTTTGGAAGCATGGGCATTTTTTGGGACCGATTTTCAAGAAAAAATGCCCATGCTTCCAAGACCCGTTTTTCACAAAATAACGTTTTTGCCACACGTAGGCAGTGAGTAACAATATGCTGTTTGGTAAGGTGATTTTCATCACCATTTTTCATGTATGTGCTGACAGGTAAGCACCACATAGGATACACATCAGTCAACCGTTGGGGGAAACAGTTCACTGATGCATGAAACGCCAATCAATGGAGTCCTGATTTTCGAGGCATGTCCAATTTTTTAATAATCGGCTGAACCAAACAATGAGATACATGGGCGTTTATTGAAACGCCTATGTGGATCCAACATGGCACCGTTTTTTTGAAAAATGGCCATGGTTCCAAACATCCCCCAAATTTGGAAACCCATAACCCAACAAAATAATAAGATGGAAGAAAAGAAAGATTGTAACTTTTAAAACATTGAACATCTTCTATAATAATATTAATATGCTCAAATAGCGTGCTTTGTATTGTCATGCTACAATTGATGTTTTAAAAAGTGACCTAGAGGCCAAACCGTTTTTGCATTTGGGTCGTGAGTCACCAGTTCAATTGTTTATATCAAATGGCTCAAGTTGTATATATATATATATATATCATTATTTTATATTTATTAATTTAGTTTTTAATTTATTATTTGTAAAAAGTATTAAAAATTGCAATTTGAAGCCAAATAAAAGGTTATTTGCAAAATTTGTAGGACAAGACATCTACAGCCTCTTAAAATGCATAGATCTCGAAAAATTACCCAAAATCAAAAAATAATTCACCCTAATCCTAACCCATCAGGGTTGCTCATGTTCAGCTACCTTTAAGGGCCCAAAAAGTGACCTTCGTAGAGACCAGCTCTTAGGGGAGTTCGCATCTCTGCCCCACTGCCTGTCGCCCCACAAACGCCCCACACAACGTGTGACTGCCACATGTCCAGTCGCACGTGGTGGGGCGTTCTCGTGTGCTGGGCTAATGGGACGACCATTAGCTCGTCCTGTTAACCCCAAAGCGAGCTCAAACTTCCTTTCTCCCATAAAACGTTTTAAAAAATGACCCGGAAACGGAACCGTTTTGACCACTGGTTTCTAGGTCGACAACCTGACCGTCCAGTTCGAACAGATGGCCCATTTTGACACATAAATTTTAAAAATAAAAAATGGTCAAAATTGTTGAACAGGTTGATGGGTCGACGGTTCGACCGCCTGGGTCAACGGGTTGTTAACTTTTTCAATGGATTTTGGCCAAATATTAGATTTGGGGTAAAACGAAACCTATTACGTCTCTGTTAAGAAGCATTAATGGTGCACTAACAAAAGGTGAGTTTTGGAAAATAAAAACTTACTGACATGGTGAGTTTTAGACATTTTGAAGAGTTGTGAGTTTAAGAGAAATGTTAAAAATTCATGGTAAGTTTTAGACAATTTCCCTTTTTTTTTTCTAGACACAAAAGGAATTATAATAGTATCAATTATGTGAAAGCCTGTTTTTTGGAATTTTTAGAGAAGATTTGACTTGGTCTTCTAGGTAAGTTTCTTAGAAATTTTCTGTCCCTCTCACCACTAGAATTTGTAGTGAATTCTTCCTTTTATCTTTCAATTGTGTATTAACTTGTTTTTATGACTTTGTTGATACTGGTAAGAAACTTGATCAATGTTTCTGCCCCAATGATCCAATACGTTTACAGATTTTCAATTTTTCCATTAATTTCTTCATTTTCAATTTTTTCTTTATTTGCCATCATGTTTTGCCCCTGCATAGCATGGGCCCTCGCTAGTGGTCCCTGGAAAATAACAACTACGTACTTATTGTGACAACGATCAACAAAAATTAACATCTTTTTACTGTGTAGAGGTGTAAAGTGGGCTGGGTTGGGCCGGCACGACACGACCCATTGGTGACTCGCACTTAATGCCTTCTTCGGTGAAAAATTTGGGGGTCAGCCCGGCATGGCCCACGGCCCGGGCCCATGTGGGCCTGTGCTGTGCTATGTCATGCCTTGCCATGGGCCGGGCTGGCCCATGGGCCGATTCTTGGGCCAGGTCGTGCCGTGTATCGGATCAAAGCTATTTATTTAAAATAATTGACAGAAAAACTTAAAATTTTAATTTTATATGAATTTTGTGTATAAAATTGTTTATATATGCAATAATTAAATAAATTATTATAATAAAATTAAAAAAATATTTATTTTATTGATATATTATATTTTATATATTATTATATAATTATAATATATATAAAATATATATGGGCCGGCCGTGGACCTAAAATTCCAGGCCCAGCATAGCCCGCATGGTCGTGCCGGGCCTGGCATGGCCTGCAGACTATCGTGTCGGGCCGTGGGCGGTACAGCCCGATTTACATGTCCAACTATGTGGAGATTTTTTTTTTTTTTTTAATTTTGTAAATAGTACTTTTAATTCTCCTGCGCATAATGTGGCTCACCGAGAAAAATTCATTCGCAGGATTGTTCATTTTTTTGTATGATAGCTATCCTCAAAGGGATACCATATGTAGAAGGTATATATAGGGGTGTCAATTGGATTTGATTTGGTTCAATCCAAATCAAAATTGATATTTTGATCCTAAAAATGTTCATTTCGTTTGATACCATATGTAAAAGGATTGTTCATTTCGTTTGTGAATGGTGATTGGGGACCTGACCTCTTAAAATGAGTGAAAAATGTGAGAAAGGGCATGCACCCATGATTTTTGTTCCTAAAATACCTGCTCTCAAAATTGATATTTTGTTTTTCATTTTCCTTTGATTAATTTGGTCAAATGGATACAATGTCATTTCCTATCCTGTATAAAATAAGCAGTGATACAATGTCATTTCCTATCCTGTATAAAATAAGCATTGGTTTTAGTAAATATAAAAATTATAGGGGTGTTTAAATAAACAACTTTTTTTTTTTTTTTTATAAATATCTTTCATGAATGACAACATACAAGTTTGGGAGATTTTCTTGATGTGAAGCTCCACTGTCTTGTGGATAGCTGGATAGGTGTGGAGTGTAGAGAGAGGAAATTAAATATGTGTTTTGTTTCGCTTATATTTTTTTCATTCAATTCTTATGTTTTATTTACTTGCAAAACCAAGAAAGGCAATAATTACAATTGTTTATGAAAGTTAGGCACTAAGAAAGGTAATAATTATAATTATTTATGACAGCTAGGCACTACATCAGTGTAACAGTGAAAAAACGCCTAACTGATCATGAAAGCTTTAAAAAATAACTTCCTAGATATGCACAAAAACCAAAATGCACCTTTACCATTCTCGATGCATACAAAAGTATGAAAGAAGAGAACTGCTGAAGTGGCGTTTATGTGGCGGCATTTATTGAATAAACGCCCACGAAATCAAACACCCTATAATTTAGAGAAAATGTGGAAAAAGCGAAAAATGAATTATATTTTTCCTACAAGACTAGGGTGGTAACTAGGTATGCATTAATGTTGGTAAGAAGGGCATTGATTGAAACTAAGAAAAAAAGAGTATTAATACTTTTAGACGCTTGAGACTGAATTTTTAATACATAAGTGCATTGAAACACAAGACGAAATAACACCAAGGTAATTATGGTTGAAAGTCCAATAGAGTAAAACTCAACTTCTCAATAATTCTCAATATTTTGCTCGTCACTAAAAGAGCATCAAAATCAATCCCTGGCTATTCCAGCTGTTTTCGAACCATTGTTTACGTTTACAGTTGGACCATTTGGCCCAAAACCATTCAGGCAACTGGTTCTATTTCATCTTCAACCCATTCTTTAGCCAAAAACCATCTTCAACCCATTCTTTAGTCAAACCATAAACCCATTCAACTTGACAATAGTTTTTGGTCATTTTTTTTATTTTTTCTATTATTTTTAACTGAAATAGACCTTCCATTCAAACTGAATGGTTGAACTACTTACCCAAAAACCGGTTGTCAAAGCAGTTCTAGTTCCAGGTTGTTTTTGAAAACATTGGTTCCAAGGTTCAAAGTATTGACCCGTATCGACCGATACGTATCGATTTGGGACCCCTCCAATACGCCCCTACAGTGGGTGTATCAGGGGTCTGACCGGTTCAGGGGGTGGAGGAGCCCTAAACAAGCCCCCTGAACTGGTTGCAAAAAAAATAAAAAAAAAGTAAAAAAATGCAGTATCGATTTGCCCGATATGCCCCTACCAGCGTATCAGGCGTATCGATATTTTGAACCTTGATTGGTCTCAAATGTTCATGAACAAGTGTTGAGTGACAATGATTTCGTTCTTTTAGTCCCAACATTATTCTTTTGCTGCCCCTTTCTCTTAGGACCTACTTGCTTTTCGGTAAGTAACTTACCCGGGTAAATGTAATTACTTGGGTAAGTTTTTCCTTAGTAACACTCTTGGTTAAGTGTATTTTCCCATGTTCTTTTATTTCTCATGTAAATAAGGCAACCATTTTAGCCATAGAAATCCATTATTAAAAGGGGCATCTTTGTCCCATTCAAGTATTGGCAGCTTCCCCTTATGTGGGAAAGTTTTTTATCCACCTAAGAGATGGGTACCACTTTCCTGGGTAAGTGATACCCAAGAAAATAAACTTTTCCTAGTCTCCACATAAAGCTGAAAAAAGAACATAAGGTTCTTGGTCAATGGGAACCAAAATCCCATCAACCAAGTTTCCCCTCTCAAAATCCAAAAATAATAATAATAATAATAATAATAATACAAAATGTAATGTATAGGACCTACCGGAGAAGTTGAGAATCATCCATATTGAAGAAGACTGATGATTTTCCATTTTATTAAGAAATCAATCTTTGTGGAGCTCAGCTCCTTGGGAAATTGGGAATCACATGACAGAAATGGGTTCAGCGTGGTACCATTTCACTCTTTCCATGATGAGCAGTCCACTACACCTTGCTCACCCAATCATCTAATCAAGGTTTAAAATCAATACAATATATTTGATACAAGGCAAATTGTATTTGTAATTTTGTATCAAGGGGATTCATACAACACAGGTGGAATGGCTCGGTATTGCACCATTCCTTCCATATTGATTCACATCGATTTGTAACAATTGGTATAGACTGACAAAATGGTATAGATTGAAATAAACCATTTTTATTTTGAAATTCGGATTTAAATATCCATTGGTATGCCTTTAAATGTGCTAAACTGATAATTGTGGTCTTTTTAGATTCCAAATTTCAAATTAAGCCCATCAATTATCACCAATTAATGTCCATGGATTTTCCAATAAGGCTCAGTTTGGAAGGAGTACAAATGCAAATATGTAGAGTGCAAAATCTTGTATTTTGTATTACTTTGTATGTATTTGCACTGTACATATTTGTATTTGTACTCTTTCCAAACTAAACCTAATTAACATATAAGCTATAGGTGGCAATTTTGACTCCAACCCATCTGAACCACCCAATCCACCCATGCCCAACCACTTTAGTAAAGGGTCATTATGGGTTGAATGACCCATTTGGGTCAAGGAAAAAGGGTCAGGGTGGGGTTGGATTGAGGGTACCCATGGGTAGAAGTTAACACTAGGGGTGTCAATTGGACTGGATTTGGTACAATTCAGTCCCATCCAATGTGAGTCCATCATAAATGAACCAGGTCCAATCCAATCCAATGAATATTTTGGATCATTTTTGATCGATCCAATTCAATGTCTGGATTGTCCAATCTGTTCAAATTCGTTTTGATTTAGATTGGTTTGAACCCAAACCTGGTCCATTAACACCTATATTCTTATCTTATATCAATGGTCCAGATATTAGCTTAATCCAATCCAATCCAATATAAATTTATTACAGATGGGCCAGGTCTAATCCAATCTAATAAATCTTTTGAAACAAATTGGTCCAATCCAATTTCTTGTTGGTCCATCCAATCCGTCCAAATTCATTTTGGACTGGATGGGGTTCAATCCAAAACTGGTCCATTGACACCCTTAGTTAACACTAGTCATCTACGTAATTAGCTTTTAGGGTTCAATGGCTACAGCCACTGGTACCACCAATCTTGCTGCTGTAGATATCACTAATATTGTCATCGCCAGTTTGTGTCCCGATTTTGTTCTTCCTCTTCTCAATGCCTCCGTCGGTATTAGATATCAGTTTCAAATCTATTATTCTACCCCTCCTCCCCTCTTCTTATTATTCTTACCGTCGTCGCTGGTCATTGGTCAATACAGGTTACAGGAAAAAGAGGCGATTTTTTTTTGCAATTTTTATATTTTTTATTATATATTAAAATTGCATCATTTTCTATATTTTTTGGTATTAGTTGAAGTATATGATCGTTTTGTTTTTTTATATTTTAAATATTTTTTGTTGAAATATATAAATTTTAAAAATTTTATGATTTAGGTATTTTGATTTTTGTTTTATAATTTCTCAGTTGAAATATATATTTAATTTGAATTTTTATCAATTTATGTATTTTATTCTATTTCTACTTTTTTGAAATACATATTTTAAAATTTCCTTCTTTTCTGCAATTTTTATTGTTTTTGTGATTTTTTTTTGCAAATTATGTCAAATTTTGCATTTTTATTATTTCTTTGTATTTTTTATATTTTTTCTCTAATTTTTTATATTTATAGTTTTCTTTGGTATAAATCTTATATTTTCTTAATATTTGCATTGGGTTAATGGGTCATATGGGTGGGTTAGGGTCAAGGTAGGTTGTGACCCACTAATACCCAATAAATATGGATGACAATGGGTCAATGGGTCAATATGGGTGGGTCATGGGTTGGTACTCAACCCACACCCAACCCACCCATTTGCCACCCCTACATACAGCCATACAGGCATGTAGCATCAGCTAAGGTTCAAAATTTCATCACGTATCGGCCCGTATCGACCGATATGTATCGTTCTAGCAAGTTTTCGGCATGGTACATGGTACCAAATTGAATGTGCCATATCTATTCATCGTATCAAGGCCGTATCGTGCCCATATCGAACCTGTATTGTTGAGTATCAGTGCATTTCGATACTATATCGACCGATACGCTATCAATAAGGTAGCATATCAACTGATATAGTACAATTTTACTATGGTGGAAATGCAAATAAAACTCCGTTCGAAAGAGGGCTTCTAAACCCATTTTAGAAAGCCCTCTTTCTTTACCAAATCCTTTAAAAAGCTTTTTAACATTTTTAAAGACTGAAATCTTGTAAAAATTTGCCAAAGCATCTATAAATTTACAAGATTCAACAAGTTTTTCAAGGTTGTGAAAAAAATGAGTGAAACTAAATATGTTTTTTCAAATTTCTTTTACATTTTCAGCTAATGTTAGAAAAGATAAGGGGAAAGAAAGTGGTTTGCCCCCCTCTTAACAACTATTATGTGTTTTTATTTTTCTTAATATAAAAGTTTTTTATTAAAGATAAAGAAAAAAAATGAAATCCCCTCTTCCTCTTTCCTCCTCTTAAGGAAGCTTACGCCTCTTGCATTTTGAACTATGCTTCACACCTCTAAGTAGTGGAATGCCTCTGTGTTTTAAAACATTACAATTTTTTTTTTTTTAATTTTTAGAATAAAATATGCAAAATAATTATTTCATCTATTATGTCTATAAATCCATTCAATTTTTTGTTACATATTTACTTTTCTTAATTTTAATTTAATTTTTATAATAAAACATGCAAAATAATTATTTGAATAAAAATAAATAATTATTTAGTTTTTAGAAAATTAGAATAAAACACGCAAAATAATTACTTGATCTGTTATGTCCATAATTAGATAGTATGTTTCTATTCCCAACTTCCCGTTTATTGATTATAATGTTTTTTCATAAAACCCACTAAAATGTGTTATTTTTATACATAAATAGCTCATTTACGTCTTATATTTAGTGATATTGATGTTTATTTATGATTTATTAGAGTATTTATAACATTTTCATGTGTTTCCATGCGTATCTTAATTTTTCGTCCGATCCCAATAAGTCTCTTAAATTTGCCTTTCCGATACGCATAGCATTTCCGATACTTTGAACCTGGCATCAGCCTCAATAATCTTTGCAGTTCAAACCCTGTTAACAAGAAAAAAGTTTGGCATCTTAAAATCAATTAAGGTATTTGAGATTCATTCAGCAAATGTATTTAAGCAGGATATACTACTGTACACAAAATCTATAATCATGAAGCGAGATACATTTTCACATTCTTCTTCGGGGAGGTGGGGCTTAGGAGGTTATTGTGAGCATTTCATTTAATTACTATTGGGAACACCAATTAACATGACGATTTGATTGGAGACTTGTACTATTTAGATTTGGAAATATAGACAAAATTTGACGGATTAACATTCCAAAGTCTCAAACCTTGGTAGTCTGAATCATATTCAACTACTTTCTCATCTGTGTTATTAACTGAGCCGGTGGTGTTCCAGTTCCTGGCCCGCCGTTGGCAAAAGCAGAAAATCCACCAAATCCACTACCTGTGAAAGTAACCCTCAGATTAAATGGAGAATTTTGCCAGGACACCGAATTTACTACAAAGTGGCATCAAAGTTAAATTAGGCTCAGACATGTTGCAAGACGAGCAGAGTTAAACAACATTCTATACCAGATTCCCTAGAAAAAATAAGTAATGAGAATAAAATATTACCTGCTACAGGAGCTGCTGAGAACCCACCGCCAGATGAGGCCACAGCAGCAAAACCACCACCAGCAGAGGCCGCACCAGCAAACCCACCACCACCTGAAGCAGCAGCTCCAGCAAAGCCACCACCTGAAGCAGCAGCTCCAGCAAAGCCACCACCTATAGCTGCATTACTAGCTCCACCCGTAGGAGTGCTTAAAAATGAACCACTAGATCCAAATCCTCCAGGATTTGCAGTTGCAGAGAACCCGCCACCACCAAATGCACTGGGAGAAGCAAAACCTGTTCCTGGTAGACCAGAGCCAAATTGTCTTGACTGTCCAAAGCTACCAAGTACTGACCCCAGGGCCTGCTGCCCAGGTCCAATAGCTGCTGGCTGGCCAAACCCACCCCCAGTAGGTGCTGGAGAAGTGGGTCCAGTGCTGAAAGCACAACTATATGTAGACAGATTTGTTGGTTGAGATGGTTGGGAAGGCTGTACAGACTGGAAATCAAAGGATGCAGGGCGAAACAGCTCCCCAGTAGGAACTGTGAAAGTGAATGAAGAGCTTGCAGCATTTGCTGTTGCATTAGCAAATGGAGCACCAAAAGGATTGGCTTTTGGTGCAGCTGATGTGGGGGCTGATCCAATTCCAAATCCACCAAGGCTTCCCAAATTCAATTCTGTTGTGTCAGGAGCTTCTTCTTCCATATCATCCTCCTGTGACACATTGTCCATACTTTCACTTTTTCCATCAGTGGTACTGCTAAAAGATGAGAAAGGTGCTGCAACTGGAACATTTGCAATAGATGGCTGTTCAAATTTAGTGCTCGAAGCAACAATAGAGGCAGAACGGAATATGTTCTTAAAATTGGGCTGCACTCCAGACACCAATCCAGTAGAGACTTCAGTTGCAGGTTTTGGTTGCATAGGTGGTTCTAATTTTAAACTGCATTCACTTGCAGGGTGATCAGTATGCGGAAGGGAAGCTTGTGATGTGCCAAGTATCTCTGATTTTGACATAAGCTCACCAATAGGAGGCTTACTTTCTGGAGCAGATGGAAAAATCACCATTTTTGAGGCCTGTGAAGAGGAAGAAGATGAAGGAAGAGTAGGTGGAGCAGAAAACTGCAATGCAACCGTTTGGTTAACATCTTTACTGGGTTTAACATTGTTTAGTTCCCCAAATGATATGGTTGGTGATGAGGATGGGACGGTTGCTAGCTCAATGGGAGAAGATTGGGAAATTGATGAAAGAACAGCTGACGACAGTGATGGAACCAAGGGCTGCACAGAGGCTGAAGAAGAAACTGTTGAAGATGATATTGTATTACCTGATTGGATTTTGGTTGCGACAGTATCAGATTTGAAATTTTTCTCATGCAGAGATGTAGCAGATTCAGCAGCAGACATGGAGGCAAATGTTGAGCTATGGCTTCTTTCGAGTATTCCAACCGACTTTTCTGGATATCCTGCTCCTTGTTTTACACTTCCAGTTGGCTTTGTCAGAGGGCCTCTGTTCAACAACATATCACTCACTTGAGCCTTTACAGGTGTGGTTTTCTTTTGTGTTGCATGTGGCTGTTCAGCTAAGTTCGTACTGGTTGATAGTGTTTGATTTGTAAGATTTTCAGACTGCAAATTTGATTTCAAACTGGAGACAGGAACTGGTTGGACAGTGGATGGACCAGACTTCCCAATATGAGTCACTCCAATGATTGATCTCTCTGAGGCCACATCCTGAGTCTCACTTGTGTTGTTTCGAATTGCATTGTATAATGATTGAGATGCCATTGCTGATGAAGATGGTAGAGGATTGCTTTGTTGTGTTACTTGCATGGTAGGAGCTTTTAATCCCAAAGATTCTGAAGGCCCTGAATGGTCATTAGCCCATTTGAACAAAGAAGTTGGTTGATTTTCGAAGGCCTGTTTTGAAGGTCTATCTTGCATGTCTACAGAAAACATATACAAGGCATGTGGTCAGCAATTATACTAACTAGATATTCCTTATAAAAGATTAAGCTGAAGAGACTACCTTTGCTTCCTCCATATCTCTGTGGCTCATTTTTTTTAATGGTTGTCTGCAAGGAAGGTGAAGAAGCTCTATGGTCTTTCGAGAGAGTAGTGGAAGGTCCTTCCCACACACGAGCACTAAATATTTCTTTAGTTTTCACCAGGGGTGGTTTAATTCCAGTCACCCTTGGACGTTCATCTTGCAATACCATCCTTTTTATAGTTGTTTTTGGAGGTTCAAAGCTAGCCCAACTCTACATTCAAGTTAAATTGAGAACAATTAAGAAAATTTAATATAGTTGGCTGCAACTAATATAAGAAAACTAAACATTACAAAAAATCACTCTGTGCACTTGTAAAAAAAAATAAAAATATTTAAGAAACAGAAAACTTCTCTTTTTATGGTGTATGACCATATATCATACAAAAGAGGATAATCCAAAATGACAAATGAGATTAAATAAGCTGTTGCTTATCGAATTACAGTTCAGTGGTTGAATTGAAGAGGTGCTTTCAAAGCGTTATCTTGATGAGTTAATATATAGAAAAGAAACTGCGCAAAATGGGGATGAAACTTTGACATGATCAATGGCATGACTGAAAAGAAAAGAATTATAATCAAGACTTCAAGAGTACTCATGGGAATTAGGGGTATATAAAAAGAGCAAAATTACCTTACTGCCTTTCCAAGAAAAGTAATTTATGGTAAGGTGCAACATATGAACTAGAAAAAATTGCACAAGAAAAAAAAATTCACCTCAAAAAATTGTGCAACCACTTCTCAGATCTACTAAAATATCATATGGATCAAACACATCAAGACAAACTTGAAAATATAACCTCAACATATCATATAAGTCACAAAAGCCAGATCTAGTTTAGTTCAATTTTTCTTAGAAAAGTAGACAGAAAAATCAGTTTCATCTGCTATAATTTTTTTTTTTTGCATAAAAAACACCTAAAATTACACATCAAACAACATAAATTTCAATGAGAGGAGTTCCTACCATACATATAACCTACTTATATCATCTAACAACATACCGACAACAGAAGCTGTGCGAGGGGATGTCAACAGATGATGATGATAATTCCAATCCTTCTAAACCAGTGTTCTACCATGCTGTGGTCGATGATGTGTGATGAATTAGAAAAAGGAGTGCGAGATGAATTGAAACGAGAGAGAGAGAGAGAGAGAGAGGTCTGGTGAAAAACTATTATTGGACCAAAGCCCTTTCTGTTTCATTATATACTTGATTAGAAATTAAGGATCAAAATATCGATACAATGCACCCCATATCAGTATCCAAGGTCATAGATACACCAAAATACACAAGGTTTGCAGGTTTTCGAAGTTTGGGATGGTAGAAAGGCATACCTCTCACGGTGATAAAATAAAAATAAAACAAGAGTATCGGTCTATCAATATGCACCAAAACCCAATTTTTGGAATCAGTGCATATCGATATTTTGCTCCTTGTTAGGAATACATAAAAGACAACACTGCCCCCATTAGCAAACAAATGAGAAAGCAAGAATAACCATGTTCCATTCTTTGGTTCTCTACACCTCAGGACCTCATTTTGGTAGGATAATAATATACGGTAGTATATTAAAAGATACAGATGAGTGTAATCAATGGTTAATGGGTAAGGTAGGATGTGATGAGGATGGTGCAGAAGATGATTTGGTGTTTGATGATGATACACTAACATGGGGAGATGTTGCTCATGCTTCTAGAGTTGAAAATCCACTAAGGTACACAAGGTCTAGAGCTTCAACTTCACAAGCAAGAGCAGCAAATGAAGATGAAGTTGACATTGAAGACCAAGACGGCTTCAATTGGAAGATGAAGAAGAGGAAGAAGTTGACATTGAAGTTAAAGTTGAAAAAGAAATTAAAGAGGATTTTGATGACTACAAGTTAGATGACAATGAAGATGAAGTTGAGCATCCAAGTGAAGATGAAACCTAAGACTTTTTTTTATATAGAAAATTGTCTATGACTTTTGTTTTGTAGAAAATTGGCTATGACTCATTTTTTGGGTAGAAAACTGTTTCTGACTCTTCCTTTTTGTAAGAAAATTGTATATAATCTATGTTGTTTTTTGAAAGAAATTTGTCTCTCTGTCTCTTTTTTTTGAAAGAAAATTGCCTATGACATGACTCTAACTCTATGTGATTGTTCATTGTATTGCGCATTAATGGCTTATAGCTTGCTTTAAGTCTTGAACTTAATGTTGATTGATGAGTAATTGAGAACTTGATTATTTCAGATTTTTGTTGTTATTTGACATTAATAGGTTGTTTGTTAACCATTTAATTTAATTTGAAGTTTAGGAAAATATTTTTTAATTATACCCTTCCAATTTTTTCATTTTTTTTATTTTTTAAAAAACTGTGCACCTTGCCTCATTTTTAATTATACCCTTGCACCTTTTGCTTTTAAAACACTGGTCATAGGCCTTTTCCAAGTCCAATTTACACACAAATCCTTCCTATTTGGACCTTTTCATTCCCTCTACACATTCATTAGCTATTAAGATTTGATCAATTATTGGTCTTCCTTGCACAAATGCCTCCTTGAAACTAGTTGATGAGGGAGGGAGTATTACTTTGACCCTCAACAATAGGACTTTTGTAGTTACCTTGTAGACACTAATAACCAAACTAATGGGTCGGAAGCCCTTTGGATAGGTCCGCATCAACTCCAAAGCTAACAATGAGAGTTCCTTAAGGAATTCAAATAAATCAACTTTCAACACTTCCCAACAACACTGATAGAAAGCCATTATGAATCCACCTGGACCAAGTAAGGGCCACTCAAAATATCTTTCTAGGCAACTTGATGCCTCCACATCAAGTAAGGGCCACTCGGATGCTTCTAAACTCAATCTTTCTTCCAAAGGTCTTCTGTAAAAGGATTTAAAGTGATCCACAAAAATTCTAGCTATTACATCCTGATTTAAGATCTGCTCCCCATTGATCTCCAACCTAGCCACAAAGTTCTTACGCCTTCTTCCATTGGCCACCACATGGAAGAATTTTGCATTCCCACCCCCTTCCTTTATCCATTTGTGTCTTGACTTTTGTCTCCAAGATATTTTCTCTCTCTTGAGGACTTCCTTCAATTCTTTCTTTAATTTCCATCTCAATTCCCTCTCTTTTGCTTGAAGGTTTCTTCCACTTTCTACATTATCCAACTCTTCAATATGAGAAATAAGAGTCAACTTCCTTTATCCTAACCTTCCAAAATGATCCTTCTTCCACTCCTTTATTTTAGTTCTCAATCTTTGCAATTTCTTATGGAATTTGATTCCCAATCACCTTATCCCCCTTAGATCTTCCTTCCACCATTTCCACTCTTCGAATAAAATTTGGATGTGTCAACCACATGTTTTCAAATCTAAAAAGTGTAGGACCATGTAAGAAGCAATATGTTCCTAATCTAATGGGGTGGTGGTTTGAAATGACTAGCAATTCTCTAGAAACCAAGCCTTCCCAATAATTCTCCCATCCTATATTAAACAAAAGTCTATCTAGTTTTGAGCACAATGGGTTTTCCTGAAAATTGGACAAGATAAAATTTGTTTGCAATAGGGGGATCTCATTCAATTCACAAAAGCCTATGAATTCATTAAACTTCCTCATACTAGTGGTTATAAACTGATAGAGATTAGAAGTTTCATTGGAAAATCTTATCACATTGAAATCCCCTCCCAAACACCAAGCACCTTCCCACAGGCCCCATACTACATACAGTGCCTCCCATATATCACCGTTGTCTCTATAAATATTTGTCCATAGACATTAGCTAGCACCCAAGTGAATCCATCCTCCACATTCTTGAACTTAATAGATATGGTATATCTGCCAATCAGTTCCTCCAATGATTCCAACACCTCATCTGTCCATAATATCACTATGCCCCCAAATGTCGTCAAGGGATGGGGTCTCCACCCATCTAATCCCCCTCGATTTCCACAATCTTTTGATCAATCTTCTATCCAACTCTACTAGTTTGGTCTCCTCCAGCATAAACATATTAGGATCCTCTCTTTTTATTAAATTTTTTATCACACTCCTTTTCTTGCACTCCCTAGACCTCTTACATTCCAATTGATTATTTTCATTTTTTTTTACCTTTTAATCCTCTTTTACTCTTCCCTCCCTACTTGGGTTTTTTTCTCTCTATCTCCTCTCTCACTAAATTCAATGTCACCCTCTACATTAGATATTAACCTTTCTACCTCTGTCTTTTTCTTCTTCCTTCTTCCTCTTTTCCTTTTTCTCTTTTCTCTTTCTAACATACATCTTCACCCATTGGTTCACTTGTCTTTGTGTTTTCCTTTATAGTTGAGTCGACCTTATTTTGGAACCACTCCTGACTTATTTCTTCCTTTTTTAAGGTCATCAAAAAACTCATTGATCAAGCCCCAAATCCTTTCTACTTGCACTTCCACCCCCTTCCTATCTTCCTTCTATCAACCCTCCCTTCCATCCTCACTGTCCCACCTCCACTTTCCTGCCTCAAAATATCAGATTGGGTAGCTGTTGTACCTGCTTCAGGCAAAGCACACACATCAGTAGCCAAAACTGAATGGACACACTTAGAGATGCTACAGGAGGGTCGATAACAGTGTTGGATGGGAATCCAGGTTTGGAGTTCAAAACAGCAGAATTAGTCCCTAAGAACAACACACCCAATTTGGAGAAAAACACTAGAAAAGTCTTCTCCTTTGTAAGATATCGATTGTGCCAATACATCTAAGAGTCACTTCCCAACAGAAAACATGTACCTTTGGAGGAACATGCTTGCACCAGACCTCAAATGAGAAAAAGAATCAAGACAAACCTTTTCCAAGAGAGTCAACAAATCAATACATTTGAAAATTCGAAGTCTCGAATTCCCCTCATAAAACCCAATTCCAACTACGCACATTTGATATAGACTCATTCTGAAAAGAGAGAAATTAAACAAAGAAGGAAGTTGATCTTTGAAAGAAGACTACCCCCAAGATGTTCCTAGATCAGTCTTGCTTGGATAGCAAAATTTGGTCAGCCTCTCCTGGGTTTTTTACTAGCACTTCTTCAATCCTCTAACATGGCAAGATTCTTTCCAACGAAAGAGGTTTGGTGTAACCTTGTACCCCCAAAAATAAGGGCCTTTTACTAGGAGGTGGTGCTCCAGAAAATCACCCCCAAAAATAAGGCCAAACTGCACCTTCCACCCGAATCACCCCACATGTGTAGCCTTTGCTTGGCCTATGCTGAGACAATTACACACTTACTTATATCCTGTCCTTTTCATGTCCTTTGTTTGGAATTGGTTTTCTTCACTTTTTGGTTGCAGGTGGACCCCTCCTTCAGATGTAGTAAGACTCTTTGATCCAAACTTCTTTAGACCAATGTTTTAAAACGCGGAGGCGTGACGCGAGGCATTCCACTACCTAGAGGCGTGAGGTGTAGTTCAGAACGCAAGAGGCATAAGCCTCCCGAACACAAGCCTCCTTAAGAGGAGGGGGGTTAGGAGGAGGATGAAGAGGAAGGGGGGATCTCATTTTTTCTTTATTTTTAATAAAAATCTTTTATATTAAGAAGAACGAAGATGCATAGCAGTAGTTGAAAGGGGGGGTCTTGTCGACCAGCACTACTATGTATCTCATTAACACCATTCCGTCTTCAATTCTCAGTAATCAATCACCATGTTATTGTTTCTTTCATCACTCACCATTTGTTTTGTGCATCTCCCTCCCCATGAACACACTAAGCTTACTGCGCAATTGACTATGTATGCCTTCATGGGTTACAGTTTAGAACACAAGGGGCAAGGGCTTTCTCTGTTATGTTTGTTTTTTTTTTAATTCTGCCCTTCATTGAACAGATTGTTAAATCACCCACACCATCCTTCTCTATTTTGTAAAACTTGCCTCTACAAGTTCTGAGTCTCCAATACTACCTCTTCAAGTATAACTCAGGAAGTATCCAGCTACACCATCAACTATTCCTCCTCCATCATCAACTCCAATGCCTGCTCCTCTATCATCCTTAGACCTTATTCCATCCACATATTCTCCTTATGTAAGTGACCCTTCACCTCCTACTTCATCTCCTTTATTTTGTTCCTCTAGAGTTTCTCATCCTCTTGACTGCTATGGATTTCCTACAATCCATAGCTCCCTTTCTGCTATTTGTCTTCCACAGATATCCTAAAGTCTTATCAGTAAGCTATAGCAGTTGAGCATTGGAAAGATGCCATGAACTCTAAAATCCAAGCTCTACTGGAAAACGATACCTGAGAACTTGTCCCCCCTCCACCAAATGCCTCCATTATTGGAAGTCATTGGGTGTACTCTGTTAAGCTGAATTTAGATAGCAATTTGGATAGATATAAAGACCACCTTGTTGTTCAGGTGTACAAGCAAGAACATGGTATTGCCTATGCAGAGACGTTTGCACCGGTTGCCAAGATGGAAAAGAAGAAGGAAAAGGAAATTAAAAAAAATATATAGGGGCTGAACCCTTAGTAGAAGAAGGAAACTGCTTGGTGATTAGGCAAGGTGAGCCTCAAAGGGCACCTTGACAACTATCTACTCCTCAAAGAGCACTCCTCACAGCCACATCCCACTGTGTATTGGGAACATCTCCCCATGAATAATAAATACAAATATAGGAGATGTTCCGATGTGAGGCCAAGACATGTTGTGAGGTCGGTGTGAGGAGAAGATCCAGAGTAAAAAATACAAATTTCTAGAAAATTACATTTTTGACATTTTGGCTCCTACATTACTAGGCATCTAAAGTACTATTTCAGAATACCAAAAAAACATGTTGCAATCGCAACAAAACAAAACATATAAGTAAAGAATTTTCTCATTGCCAAATGTGCCACCTCATTGTGGTGCTGACTTAACACCCCCCACTGTAGAAAAAACAATTTGACAATTTTACAGTTGGCCTTATTCACAAAAATCTGCATTGGCATTTTTTTTCTGTTGTTTCTACATAAATGGGCATAACCAAATTGCTGACATGATAATTGTTGATGCAGAATATCTAGATAACCACTATGGTACCAAATAACCTCCTTGTTTCAGGGATATGACAGAAGATAACAACAAGAAAAAAAAGGGGCATATATCCAATAGATAACAAAAACAGATATCAAAAGAAATATTACCCGATCCAATGAATCTCTTCTCCTCCTTGCAGTTTCTGGTTCCTGATTCTTCATAGCGCTTGCAGGGTTTCTGGACTGATCCTTAGTAGCAGTACTCTGTGAAGAAAATGCAAGTCGCTTGACTGGATTTGGTGTATGGCCACTACCCTTTACATCTGGAGAGTTGAAACAATCACCATTATAAGATAACCCAATTGATTCAAACAGCTCTTTGGCCACATTCTTTCTTTTCACAGAAGGTGACTCTATATTCAACAAAGCCATCTGTTTTGAGAGGCACTCAGAAAGTTGCTCAGCTGCTGCTAATTGGGAGTTCATTGTGTTATATAAACTATGCAAGGGCTGAGTGTGTCTGCACATATAAATATGACAAGTAGTCAAATAAATGTAAGATGCTGTAGGTCATAAAATTAAATCAGAACAGTCTAACCAAATTGAGGTTGCAGATGAAGTAGATATGAAGTTATGTTGAGGTTGCAGAACAGTCTTGTAAATCATCAAGTGTTAAAAACTTATGTTGAGGTTACAGATGAAGTAGATATAAAGTTTTAAATCTGAAGTACCGTTAGTAGTTGTTAGTAGTGATAATTTTATCCAAGCAGTATTTTTTCAATCAAAAGGGGCCATTGCTTGGAACAAGTGTGCAAATGCAGGTTCAATTCTGAGAGTAACCACTTTGTGCTAAAAACTGACAAGTTGGGTCTACAGTCCACCCCTTCCCCAAGACCCCAGATAGCTGACACCAATATTAGGTAATGGCCTTTTGTACTTTTTCAAGCAATATGAAGTTTTTTTCAGAGAACATAGAAATGCTTCATATAAATAATGGAACAAGCTTCTGTTAAAATGCTTCATGGCTTAATAGGTTTTAGATGGGAGAAATGCTTCATTGCTTTGTTACTTCAAAAATCTCCATCCAAGAACCAACCCCTAGGATGATGCAAAGTTGGTTTCTGGACAATACTTTCTTGCAACCCTACAAAATATAAGACAGAAATTCTAACAATCAAGGGTAAAACAAAATTACCCAATGAGTGATTGCCTTTTCTCCTAACCCAAATGACATAAAAACAACCCTCTAACATATGGAAAAGTAGAGGTTACCTCCAAGGTCTCATACCTTACTATGAGAACTAAGAACTGCTAAGCTAGCCTATTATGTATTGTGTGTTTTCACATGGTCTACAATCATACCAAGACAAGTTAGAAATATTAACAACCTGTCAAGTGATTGGTTCAAGTAACCCAATATGTATTTTTACAAAGACAACTCTTGTATTTTACAAGCATTTTATTAAAGAATAGCCCATGTAAATGGCAGAATCAACACCTTCAACGATAAATTAGAACACTAGCACAGGAATTAAGAGCTCAATTTCAAAAGACAAGAAGGTTGGCACATTCTTTAGCCAAACAAGGGGTGAACAGGTTTGAAATGATTGGGGATGCTTACAGAAAACCTGGTTTATAGCATTTGCATTATTGCATATAATAATTACTCAAGGACGTACATGGCTTAGGTAGCTGAAGCTGCCGAGGGTGGTGCTTGGATATGCTAGTATTGTACTTTGGGTCAAGAAACTGCTTTGAAGTTTGGTAATGCATGGTTTCCAAAGCAAAAATACTTTGGTAATAAAAAGCATGAAGCAAGATAGGATGCTTTGTGCTTTGACTACACAGCTCAGGGCATTCTTGCTTTTTTGCAAAACCACGGGAGGCACAAGCATGTGATGCCTTCCCATGTGCCATATATATACAGTCACTACAAAGACATGGCACTTTTATGCCACATATTTAGAGTTGCCACATGGCAAAAAAAATGTGCCATGTGGTGTTAATTTGTTCAATATATCATAACCATGTTCATTTTTAACATTTTGTGAACCATGTGGAATAGTTAATGCCATCTAGCTGCTTAAAAAGGGTAGGCTCTTTGAAGACATGTGCATTTGCCACATGGCAAGACGAGCAGGGAACAGATTATACTCTGACACATAAAATTTTTTGTCAGATGTGGCAAAGCAATACATTGCAACCAAATGCCTATTTATGCTTCTACTTTGAAAAGCTTGTTCTGAAGGCAATATTTACCAAACTACAAAAGCACACAGCAAAGGCATGAAGCATGCTTCCGTAGTTGTCAAGGCGACGCCTAGGCGACTTTTAGAGGTCGCCTCGCCTAACGCCAACATGTTTTCATATTATCCATACATATTTGTTTCATTTTTTTCAACTCCCATGTATATTTATATCATTTTATTGGTTGGTTTTATTTTATTAACATACACCCTGTTGTATGTTACACTTTTTATTAAGATAATTATTCTTTAATTAGAACTATGTGTATGTTACAAGTTTTTTGGGTTTAGAGTTCTGAACCGAGACTGAGAAGAGAAGACAGAAAAACTGACGATTGAGAAGAGAAGACAAGGAAGACCGACAACTGAGAAGAGTTTCCATTCTTTCAGTCCAAGTCGTCCAGGACCTCCAGGTAAGTTCTTTAGTTGTCCTGTACTCCTGTATTTTTCTTTCTTACATTTGTTTAAGGAATATTGTTGGAAAAAAACAGAGGCTCTGCCCCCTTCTTTGTGCGCCTCAACGTTCTAAATTTTTTCCTGTATTTTTGCACTATTTATTTATTTTGGTACGAAACAGGGGCTCCATCCCCTTTTTTTTCACTGCATTCAACCTTTTTATTGGCCTGAAACAGGGTCTCTGCCCCTTAAACACAGTCCTCTTATACATGCATTTTTATTTTCTTATTTTTTTAAGAATTTTTTTGGGAACGAAACATAGCCCCTTATTTTTCTCTTTTTGTCGCTGCATTTCTTGTTATTAAACATTGAAATTAATATATTATGTAAATGATGTATTTATGATGGCATGTTTATGTTTTTATATGAAATTTATAGTTAGTCACTCATTTGAATGGGTTTATTGCTAATAGGTAGTATATAGGTATATTGGTTAGAGAAGAAAAACAGCCTTTTGAAATGAAAGGATTGTTTAAAAAGTTGCAGAGAATCAATAGAAAGTAGTAGAAATCAGGTTTCAAGAAGAGAGAAGAGGAAGAAGGAGGCGGCGGCAACTAGGGTTCAGAGAGAGATTTTCGAACATAATCTCCTCTCTTTGTTAGACAGTTTTGTATGCCCTTAGCTTCAATCAGAATGATGTACTTTATGAGTTTATTGTAAATGAATAAAGATACATATTTGATTCATGTTCTCTTGGTATGTTTCTGTGTAATACCCTTAAACTGGACACTTAATGAGACTCGTGTTAGTTTAGAATGTTCACAGCCAGTGGGTCGGTCTGGGGAGACCTATCCTGACAAGGCTGACACTGTAGTGCCACCAAGTCGGTTGGGGTGGCTTGTCTCAGCTGCCAGGGTGAGACCCTAGGCACATACAGTGTAGGATTAATTGAATCTTTGAACTGGACCAGATTTCCAGTATTGCCCTGGACCTTGGAGATTGATGGGCAAAACTGGAAAGTTACACCCGACCCCTAGACTCGATTATGATACTGCACTAGGTGTCGGATTGGGCTATCTTTGATGTACCAATCAGTGAGATCCTTAGCGGGGGTCAAAACCTGGGTATGTTGGGACAGTTCGAGAATTCATCTGAGTGGGTGATCATAGTGACAGGATCAACCCCTTTGTCGGACAAAGGTAATGATCGGGGATGCACTCTCACTGATGGAAACCAAGACTGCCGGCAGCCGATTTCAACCGTTGAGATTTGTTTTGCAAAATATATTTTATATAAGATATAAAAGAATATATATATATATGGTTTCTAAAATGTTTGCAAGAAGGTTTTAATTCCCGGGATCCATGTGAATGGAGAGTGCAACACTGTTCCTTGCAGCCGAGGGAGAGGTCCTCTCTTGTCAGGCAGTGTATGATCATTATGGGCTGAGAGGTTAAGTGTAAAACCATTGAGGATAATACCTGATGGGCTAATCTTGCATCTGCCCACAGTTCCTGGGTGTTACAAGGTGGCTTGGCTCAGGGACCTCTTAGGGTAAGTGTTGGGCCCGTAGAGCCCATTTGATGGGTTTCAGGGGGTGCACTGTCTTTAACAGTGTATTCGGCCAGGCCTTGTAACAAAGGCTGGGCCGAACCCATGTGGCTGATGTGTAGTCAATGCTTGGTGTCCCACGCCATACAAGGAAGCCCAACTGGGCAGCAGTTAAGAGGGTTAAGTGAGCACATGAGCTTAATGGGCCTGAAGCCCAATTCGAACTGGGCTGTTTATTTAGTTAATGAAGGGGTGAAATCTGAAGTGGATCAGCTAATAGGATTGGGCTTAGACCCTATCCACTTAGAGAGTCCAAGATCTAAATAAGATTTAGATCTGGAAACCTCCTGATCAGATTAGGAGATGGCTGATCTGATCTCCAGATAAGATAAGGATTATCCCTTATCACTTAAAGGGACTTCTAACCCAAATATGATTTGGATTAGCAACTCCTAATCTGATTAGGAGCTGATCCCTTTAAGATTATAAAAGAAGAAGGGGGCGGCAGCCTAAAACACACACAGATCATCAGGTTTTCTTTAGTGCTGAAATCAAGAAGAGAGAATTCTGCTCCCTGCAAATACTCTCTTGCCGCCTCCCTGTTCTTGCCGCCCTGTTTGCCAGTTCGATCTCCACTTGTGGGAGAAGTCAAGATTGGATCTTGACATCAGTCCTTTGAGAAAGGATTGAAAGGAAGCTGTGCTCACGTACCATCTTGCTGATTCTTGCGAAGGACAGAGTTCTTGGAGAAGAACACTGTTGATTCTGCTCCACCTGCACTGCGCCATCTTCAGTGGGAGCAGTCTTTGGATCCTTCCTTGGGCGTGAACACCTTCGTTGGGAGATATTATTTCTCCGTATCAGGTATAATCCTTCCCACTCCTTTTTTGTTCAGATCTGGTTCAGTTTATGGTTCAGAATTGATCCTTGAAAATATGATTTTCTAAATGGAGAATACGATTCCCAGTTGAAGGGAGAGAAAAATTTTTGAAATTCGCCCCTTATTCCGCAATCTTTTGGGCGTCCATAGGATGGATCTCTCATCCCTTCACTCTTACACCCCTAATCCCATTTCATTAAGTTAAACTTTAGTAATTTACAGAAAAGCCCCTGATTAGGCAGAAAATTTAAAACATAACATAAAGAAAAATAAGGGCCCAGATTAAGGCCTATTACAGCAAAGAACATAAAAAGATAAAAAGAATAAACAGCCTATGGGCCATTCGAACCATCTTCTCTACAGTTAGCATAAAAAACTAATAAAGTAGCTTAGGAGAAGTAGGGATCTTTAGATTTTATACTTTCAGATTCCATCGCCTAGGCACCTTGACAAGTATGCCGATGGCAGTTGAATTGGCAATCTTGGAACTTCTGGGCTAGGTGCAGTCTTTAGAAGAGAAGGAAATACATTAGGGGCAGTGTTTTTTAAGTGTGAGATGCTGTGCAAAAAATGCGCAAGGGGCTTTCTGCACCCAAGGCACAAGGTACAAGGAGATGCATCTGCCTTTTGAAGCAAAGTGCAATATTTTTAAAAATTAAAAATGCATAAAATGAAATAATATTAAAAGAAATGTTAATAAAAATGCATACTTAAATTTTTAAAAAGCCTATTAGCTCAAATTAAAATGCATAAACATAACACTATAAAACATATTCAAGCACATAAAACTTTCAATCTCTTTATTTCTTTCCAAATCGCATTACTCATAATTCTATGGGTTGTTTTGTACCAAGCCCCTTGAGGCAAGCCCAAATAAGTCCATGCTAGGGCCTTAAATTCTTATTCTGTACAAAAAAATTAGTTTTATAACCCACTTTCTCATGTTGACCAGCCTGAGGTTTTGCCATTGCACTAGGTAATAGTATTAGTATATATACATATATTTTTTACACAAATTAATGAAGCTTAATAGTTACCAATCAAGAAATAAAAAATAAAAAGGATTTAAAAATATGCCCAATGGTTTCAATGAACTTCCATTTAGAAGAAATATCATGTCATTCTGATTCCTGAATGAGGAGGTTGGTGCTGTTAGGGCTTTTGGCTCTTTTATCTTTTGATCAATAACGCATTTCATTAATCAATCAGAAATATTAATTACAAAGGAGGAGATAAATTTTCTCATCTCCCCAATTGAGGCTTGAGCACCCATGAATAGAAGTTAGAGTTGCAACTGAGCCCAGAACATAGATTCCCTTGCCACCCCTTGCTTAGCTAACCCATCAGCAAACAAGTTAGCTGATCTCTTCACCCAACTGATCTTGACTTCCATGCAAGGTTCAAAGTATCGATACTGGCCGATATCGGCCCTTTTTTTTTAACTTCCAGCATAGTTGTCAAGGCGACGCCTAGGCGACTAGGCGGTTTTTTATGTTCGCCTCGCCCAAACGCCCCAAGTTTTAATATTAGGCGCCTGCCCAGAAACTTAGGTGGGCGCCTATATACATATATAAAAATTATTATTTTTTAAATAATAAAAAGACAAGTTAAAAGAAAACCCTTTGACAAAAGGGTTTTAATATTAAGACAGAAGGGTTTTCTTTGTTCGATTGCAGAGGGAGGAGAACCGAACTGAGCCGCAGCCCAACTTCATCACACCTCAGCTTCGGCAGTGGCAGGTAAGTTTTTCTTCTTCTTCCTCTTCTTCTTCTTCTTCAACATTTTTTTCCTTTTTTTTTTCAGAAAAAACAGTTCGCCAGGCCAGGCGCCAGTCCTCCCTTCTTCTTTTGTAGTCACTTCTTCTTCTTCTTCAAATTTCAGTTGAAAAAACAGGGGCTCCGCCAAACCTCCTTTTCTTTTTTTTTCGAAAAAAAGGGGCGTAGTAGTCAGTCCTCTCTTCACTCTTCTTCTTCCATGAGGCCATGAGTCCATTTATTCCATTCTGCCCCATGAGGCCATGAGTCCAACAGTCGTCCGCCCCTTGACTCCTTTAGTTGAGTGCATTATTTTGTTTTTTTTTTTTTTTGAAGATCTGAGATTTGAAATGCTTTATTTTGAAAATCTGAACTGAAACTTGATTGTATGCTATGCTGAATCTAAAATCTGAGATTTGAAATGTTTTAAGTTTTATTTTGTTTCATTAATGTTTTTTTACATGGCTGAACTACTCTAATGCTCTTTTATTTTTTATCAGTTTTGTTTTGATTGTATGGCTGATTTTTTTTTTTAATTTGTATTTGTATATAAGTATATTGCAATATTTGCTGATTTGCATAATGGTTGCTTGCTTACTTAGGATTTAGGAAATACATGAATATTGCAATATTGAATTTTCTGATTTGCATTATGCTTTATTTTGAAAATCTGAATTCTGAAACTTGATTGTATGCTATGCTGAATTGGTTATGCTTAGTGTAATGTGTAGCTGGTAAGCAAATATAGCTTATAAAATAGTTTAGGTCCTTTAGGAAGTATAGAAATCTATAGATTTTATATTTATAGATTCCATCACCTAGGCGCTTGGGCGCCCCATGGTCGCCTAGCCTCGCCTAGTCACCTTGACAACTATGACTTCCAGTCGTTTTTTTTTCAGTTTTGGTTCAAAGGGGCCGATTTAAGTCCTGGCTACACTCTGAACCAGGCCCTGACCCGATACAACCCCTGTAGGGGCGTATTGAGAAGGGCCCGATACGATACGTATCGGCCGATACGGGCCAATACGTAACGATTTTTTGAACCTTGCTTCCATGTCTTTAGCCAGCCATCTAAACTTTCTCCTTTCGTAATTCTATAACCCAGTATTGTCTTTATTCAGCCACCCTACAACCACCCCTGAATCCTTCAATTACAAGTCTTCTTATATTCATCTCCTTTGCTCTTTGGACACCCTCCATAACTGCATAGATCTCGGCACTGAGAGAAACACCCACCCCAATTGAACCTGAGAGAATGGCTAAAATATTCCCATTCTCATCCCTCAACACACCCCCAACCCCTGAATGTCCAGGGTTCCCTCTACTACTACCATCAAAGTTCAGTTTCAGAAAGTCAAAGGGGGGAGGGATCCAAGACAAACTCGGTCCAGTTTTGACCTGGGTGCATCTAGCAACCTCTCCCCATTTCCTTAGTGGATCATCCACTGTATAATCTGTCTCAGATCTTGAGCACTTCTCTCTACTTCAAAGAAAATCCTAGAGTTTCTTTCTTCCCATAGAGACTAACATAACGCAGCCCTTAGGCATCTCCACATAGTCCTACCCCTTTTCAGATGCCACTTGAGAAAAGAAGAAAAAAAGCTCTGCAGCTTCGATGGAGGGGTCCAATTACACCCAAAGAGGGAAGAAGCCCATTCCCAAATAGTCTTTGCATTTTGGCATTTTGGCAACAGTATGAAAATTCCTTTGATGATTAAACCACTGGATGTTGCAACAGATATGGTTGCTCCCTTGGAGTCACTTTAATGGGAAGCAAAAGGATGCAGTGCAGAGTTGTTCTAAATTTCAGACTCAAATAACATCCATTTGACGCTGAAAATTTATAGGGACTTGCAAGAGATAATGGTCGAAGGGAGAAGTCAAACAACATTAGTAAGGTGATATCTTATCAACTTCCTTGTGTTCTCATTTTTCTTTTAATGAAATATTTTTTTAATTATCAAAAAAATCAAGAAAGGAGTGTCAGGAAATTGGTGATTAGAAGAGGGATTACATTGCAGGGATTGTAAAAGAAATGAGCCAGGCCTAACAGAAACACCCATAAGGGAGAAGATTTCAAGATTGAAACACAAGATGACCACCGTGCCAGCTATTAAGGATGGTGAGGATGGTGGGGAGTTAAGGGTGAGGAGAGGAGTCATGAAGTAACAAATGCAAAGCAGAAGACTGTAGAGCTAAAATTTCCAGATTGATGATGTTAGAAAAGTTGAGCCAAAACTAAGAGCTCAAGAAAGTATTTATCATATGCTCCAATCAGCAGAAATTTGAACCAACCCCAAAATATGGACAAAAACACAGAAAAAAAAAAGAAAGATAGGGATCAATTATTACAATGGTTTCTATACAAGATTAGAAGATAGGAAGAAAACTGAAAATGAGTTTTAAGTATATTAGCATGGAGGACCATGGTTTAAAATGTCTCAAATTTCCCTAATATTTCCATGATATATTTCCATTTCCATGGGTAGTGACATGAAATTTTACCGGAATCAACATTTCTCCGAATGAACACTACCAGCACTATGTGGAGTACAAGAGATAGTTTCCATGACATGTTTCAATTTCCACTTCCATGGGTAGCAACATGAAACTTTACTAGAATCAACATATTCTCCAATGAACACTACAAGTACTATGTGGAGTCCAAGCGATAATATTATAACATAAGTTGGTGACAATGTTATTGTCCGCCTAACTTACATGATTACCACTTGGAGCTAGTTCAGTATTCATTTCAAGCATAAAGTTAAATATTAGTTTTTGGTTTAAGTAATAGATTATTTGATTGATCTATTACAACCACTTACATATTTTATGAGTTAAAATGTTGCTTTAACTCATTCTATCATGAAGCTTTGAATCTTAAGGTTTATAGGGCAACTTCAAAACGTATTCTTTTGTCTATAACCTTAGTTTAGCTTTGTTTAATGACTTGGTACAAGATAATAATTTAAAAAGGTGTGCCTATGCTTCCTTATAAAATTTGATAAAATATCATTCTATATTTTGCATATTGTACAATGTTTGCACCATGCCTATAATTTTTACAATATTTCAATACGATATTTCCGACCTTTCCAATATGTTTCTTATGTTGATTGGCTGACATTTTCACTGACATCGACATTTTAAACCTTGTCGATGACACAGTTGTGGTCTGTCAAGGGATCAGGAAGCTGCTAGACAAAAGTAAGGTGCTGCCTTGGATGAGAAGATGCTGAAAATATTGGATTCTTGTCTTTTTTGGATTAATTCTATATTGAGGTACAATGCTGTTGGTTGGTTCATAGGGTCATTAGGTCAAGATGTTCCTTCTCAGGGCTGGAGTTCACCAGTTATTTTACTTTTGTAGAAGTTTCATCTGTACAGACCAAGTACCTATACTACAGATGTGATCCTTAGATAGTTGTCTTGGGATGAACTATGAAGGTGCTTCAGAGTTGTTGGCTATATATTGTTGTTATTGTTTTCCTTGTGAATTAAAAGAAAAATCTTTTTATAATAAAACAATATATACTAGCACAGCTAGCCACCTGGTTCTTTTGCCGTTAACAGGGAGTAATACCAGGATGGTAGTAGACTAGTAGTGTCAATAAGTGTAGAAAAAAACCCATAATAAGTCAAAATAAATGTTAATAAATGTTATAATGTTTGATGCTTTTCAGAAATGTTTAAAAAAAAAGAGCTGCAGAGAATAATGGACATGATATGAAAGTTCACTATCAGACAGTATTCATACCTTGAAGTCCCAAAACTACCATGGAAAGCTTTATGGCCAAAAGGAACTCCACCATCTTCACCAAACTTATTTAGCTCAAGGTTATTGAAATGCCTTTCCAATTCTATTAACTGACTCGTCAAATTCTGGAAGAGAAATAAAATAGAAATGGATGAATAAATGGTAGGATAGTTCAATTCTAAAACTAGTAATAGGTAATTTACCTTATTTACTTCTAATATCTGTCGTCGTTTCAGATCCAATTCAGGGCTCAATTTCTGACGATTCCAAAGGTCCCAGTATTGGCTATCTGAAGCTTGTTTAACAATGCCTTCAATATAAACTTTCCTCACCAAAACTGAAAGCCCAGTGACAATAAGATTCTTCAACAACATATCATGCCTAAGAAATTATATAGGAATTCATATTCATTCCTAGTGGCTAGGTCTATGAATTCAACAAATACTGGAAATGTAAAGGTAGAGCTTGTTACTTAAAAGAAGCAACATTTATAGGAAATGATTGTCATGGTACAAGAACTTCATGTTTCATTTACAAATATGTCATAAAATATCTGAAGACATTATCATCAATATGCCCATTTTTATTTTAGCTTCTGAAATATTGAAACTTGTAAGTTCTACCACTAGTATTAACAAGCCTTGTATGTGATAGAGTTTTCATACAATAGACTTGAAATATTTTAGCTATTCCCTACATTGGTATCTTCCTTAGTTATGATCAACCTATTGCTTCTCATACAGTTGCTAGTCAGTCAAGTTTGAGATGGATATTTGGTTGATATAGGATTTGTCTAATACATAGCATTGCCTCCTAAAAAAGAGAAAAACAAAATCAACTTTTGCGCCATAAGGACTAGAACTTTTGGGGTTTCTTAACCTAGCAAATTTCTCTCATTAGGGTAGGTGAAAGGGAATGCAGAATTGGTCAGAACTATTGAATGAACTTAGCAAAAATTGATATATCACCCATATTTGTGATGCATGATCCATGTTCTCCAAGGAATTAATGGCCCTTCAAAGATGAAATTTCATAACTCCAGAAAGCAGGACAGAAGCAGAGAAAAAACAATAAATTATTAATATTTTTCAGTTTTTATTAAATTTTTGGGGAAATTAAATCTTAAATTACTCACTTCAGTTTTTATAATTATATTTTTCTATTTTCCATTAATTTTGTTGGGAAAATTTATTTATTTAGTATTTTTATACAATGACTCAATTTTTTTCAAATAATAACTATGTTTTCATGTTTAACATATATATGTGTGTAAAATAAAATGTATAAATCATATAAGGAAGATGAAATATATTATTTTTAGTTTTAATTAAATTTATTGGAAAAGTTAAATCTTAAATTATTTATTTCATTTTTATAATTATATTATTATAATTTTTATTAAAGATGAAAACAATCCAAATGTAGTCAATATACAGTTTTGTCAAACTAGGCACGGATTTGCCTCGGTATCAATGTGTATCGGACCATATCCACAGATACAGCATGATGTGGCCCAATACGGAGGCGTATTGTGTCGATACGCACAACTCGTGGGATACATATCCCATACCTATGACCATGGATATGGATATGATACACCCCATATCGGGAGTATCGTATCAACACCTTAATCCTTGGACTGGTTCATCTCCATAAGTATGTGTTAATTCCATTCTGAATTTCTTCTACTAGAAATTCTAGTCTTGAAAAAAGATCAAGAAAAATCATATCTTACCCAGTTGCCCCATTGAATCCATCTAAATAGTCCTAAGTTGTTAAATCAATATTCCCCATACTTACTTTTAGCACTTCATCCTTTCTGTTTCTACAAATTTCCACTCTTGCCCTTAGCTTTACACTCAAGGCCGGTTCATTTCCTCTTAACACGTATCTCTTAAGAGGAATATTTTAACTTTAACAGAAAAATGGTTGTTTGTTTCCTCTTATCTCTTATTTCTTAAAGTGCAATCATACAACTTTTTGTTTTCTAATGATACCCCCAAAAAGGCAAACAAAAACTCTCATATACGGAGTCAAAATGGATATTTTATAATTTTCAGAATTCAGAATTCAGAACTACATTCTCTGCATTCAGAGTTCAGAGGAAAGAAAAGTTCACCAATACCAATATACCTCTTAACATAATTATTGCACTTTCGGATGTCAGACTTTAGAGCAAACGAACAGGCCCTTGTTGCTTTTGTAATTTAGACAACCATGTTGACTAACTAAAATACATTCATAAATATCACCTCGCCTACCTTGACCCATTTGAATCAAATTCATTGGCCTTGAGCCCTTCAAGCCTTAGCTGCATTATATTTTGCTTACTTTTATACCAATCCTTTACTTTTAGCTACAAAAACCTAACATCAATTAGTGCCAATTGCTCATAGCTTCATTGCAACAATGAAAAAATATTTCTTCATAGTCAAGTTCAATTAGTATTTCCTAACCAGACACTGAAAAGGCTTCATTTACTCAAAAGTAAAGAAAGAATAAATACACACTTGTTACAAAACCACCAAAACATCAAAGAAAAATTGTTGTGCAATAAAGCTCTGAAGATTACCCTGAGCAGTCTTGTCTAGAAGTTGTTGGACCTCATTAAGTTGTTCATCCAGTGTGTTCTACAAAATCAAAGACCAGTCTGAGAGAGAGAGAGAGAAAGAGAACCAATATACGATCATAATCCAAAAATTTAAGGGAATGCACTTTGCAAAGAATTCACCATACAATTGATGAGAATGTGAATTTCTCTCTGCAATCATTATCTATTGTAACTGAATTTCTCTGTTATTAATGAAAATTTCTTGCTGATCAAAAAAACAAAAAGGAAAACCTCAAGTGAAAAAATGATGTATGATAGGATACAAAGGAAAAGACCAACACCCATGTCCTATTAGCCATAACATCAATTTCATTTTCAGCCAGGGTTCTCAAATATCCAAACATGTTCAAATACCTTGGTCTTGTACCATTAGAATGGTTTTTCAGTTACAGATAGGATATATACTTGTAACAGGATTCTCTCTTTAGGGTGATTTTCAGATGATTAGACTATTTTACTAGAACTCACTAGGTGAATAGCTGAAATTATTTTTTAGGTCTTAAGTTGGATGAGAGACTTCAGTATTCTTAAAATAAACTTAGCTCAACAAAGCCTTTTTCCCAATCATAGTGTGTCAGCTAGACAGATACTATTTTGCCATTCAACTCTATCAAAACCACATCCATTTAACATTACTACAACCCATGTCCTTTCAATTCTATCAAGACCAGATCCATTCAACTCAAATGTAGCTCAATGCAAGCTTCTCCCGTCAATGCAGGATCAAGAGAAGGAGCAGCCTTACCCCTGAAATACACAGAGAGGCTGTTCAAAAAAGGAACTCAAACATATATACCCCTTATCCCCAAGAAAATCAAATACCAGAAAATCAAATAGCATAGCCCAAGGAAAACCTTGACAAACATCTATTTTTGATGGATAACTTGAAGATTTTATTATTTTCTTAATTAAAAATATTATACACAAAGAATCGTCCACAAACATTAGAATGCTACAAACAACCCAAAGCTCCACACCACCTTAACATGTGTCCTATCAACCAACTTAGACTCGGATACATAGTTGTCAAGGCGACGCCTAGGTGTCGCCTAGGCGACTAGGCGCTTTTCACAGTGTGCCTCGCCCAAACGCCATATGTTTTGCGTACTAGGCGCCCGCCTAGAGACTTAAGTGGGCGCCTACATGCATTTAAACAAAATATTTTTTTAATTTATTAATTTGATATTTCATTGGTTGTTGTATTCTTTTAAAATAAACCTGTTACATTGTATCATTTTAGTATTAAGAAAACTATACATTGTATCATTTTAGTATCTCTATTTTCTTTTCTAAACCCTTGTATCACAAGGGTTTTGGTTCGATTGGAGAGGGAGGAGAACCAAACAGGTAAGTTTTGGTTCAGACTTTTTTCCTTTTTTCTCGAAAAAACAGAGGCTTTGCCAGCTTACATGCATTTAAAAAAAAATATATTTTTCGAAAAAACAAGGGCTCCGCCCCTATACTCCTCAGTCCTCCCTTTCTCCACTTCTTCTTCTTCTTCTTTTCCCACCCCATGAGTCCAACTGCTCTTTTTTTTATTTTTATTTTTTGAAAATTTAACCAGAATTCTTGAGGGTATGTGGCTGCACCAAATTTTCTTGTAAGGAAAAGAGGGATGCTGATCTTCAGCAGTCAAAGCCCTGAACATAGACTTAGAAGAGAATTCGCCATTTGGGTGAAGGGTCCATATTCGGGTGTTAGAATGACAGGGAGATATATAGGCATCTTTGAGGGTTTGGATCAAGGCTATTAAATCAGAAATCTCCAAGCCCCTTAGGGGTCTTCTGAGGTGGAGGTTTAAAGTGTTCTCGGCGAACTGGTTTGGGAGGCAAGCAGAAATAGAGGCTTCTTGGTCAAGGGTGAGGTTAAACAGCCTAGGGAAAGAGGCTTCCAGGGTAGATTCCTCCCACCAAAGATCTTTTCAGAACCATTTCCCACTTTATACCATATAAAGGAAAGAAAGAAGTATGAATGGAACATATACCTTTCCAAGGATTGGTGGCCTTTATCCTCTTCAAATGGAGATTGCAATCCCACACGTTTGTATTTCGTCTATATTTACTTGAGATAACAGCAATCCAAAAAACATTAGGTTCTTTCGGAAATCTCCATGAGATTGCAATCCCACACGTTTGTATTTCGTCTAAATTTACTTGAGATAACAGCAGTCCAAAGAACATTAGGTTCTTTCGGAAATCTCCATAGCCATTTTCCTAGGAGAGAAGAATTTTTCTCTTTAAGTTGTCCAATACCCAAACCGCCTTCCTCTTTTGGTCTGCATACTTGTTTCCAGCTGACTAAATGGTTTCTCTTATCTCCACCACCTTCTCAAAGAAAATTCCTTCGAAGCTTCTCAATCTGATTTCTCACTTTGGTCGGAATCTGGAAAACAGAGAGAAAGTAGACTGACAGATTTGATAAGGAGGCCTTTAAGAGAGAGCCTACCCCCTTTGGAGAGATAACACTTTTTCCAAGTCAATAAATTCTTCTCGCATTTCCCCCTCACAGAACTCCAAAAGTTGAGAGGTTTTGGATTCCCTCCAAGAGGCATCCCAAGGTAGGTAATGGGGAGATTCTCCACTTTGCACCCCAATAAAGATTTGAAATTTTCTAGAAGTTCCACTTCCACTGAGTTGATAGTCACAATACTACTTTTGCAGAAATTAACTCTCAGACCAGTGAGAATCTCGAAACATTCGATTACCATTTTAGTGTTTGTGATGTTGGTTATGGAGTCATCAGCGAACTGTAAGTGAGAGATGTGAAGTTTATCCCTACCCACTTCAAAACCTTTCACCAGTTGAGAAGAATTGACTTATCAAAGAGATAATCAAATATATCCATCACCAAAGTGAAAAGTAATGGGGAAAGAGGGCAACCTTGTCTTAGACCCCTGCTAGCCTTGAAATAACCTTTTGCTTCACCATTTATCAATACTGAAAACCTAGGAGAGCCAATACAGCCTTTAATCCACCTGATCTAGTTTCTCCCAAAACCTCTTAGCCTTAAGCAATCAAGAATGCAGTCCCAATCCACTTTGTCGTACGCCTTCTCAAAATCAAGTTTCACAAGGACCCCCGAGATCCTAGAGGATGTTCTGTCTTCCACACACTCATTTGCAATAAGAATGCTGTCCACAATTTGTCTTCCTTTTACAAAAGCAAACTGATTTGCAATAAGAATGCTGTTGGCCAGAACCTTCGCCAAAATTTTGTATATGCTCCCAACCAAACTTATAGGTCTAATGCCTTTAACTCCCAAAATTCCCCCTTTCTTAGGGATAAGGCAGAGAAAGGTAGAGTTAAGGCCCTTGTTAACAATGGCAGATGAATGGAAGTCTCTTAAAAACTCCATGAGATCTGACTTTACAATTTCCCAACACTTTTGGAAGAAAAGAATAGGGAAGCCATCCGGCCCTGGAGCCCTATCTCCGTCCATGCTGAAAGTAGTCTTCTTGACTTCTTCCTCTTAAAAGCTTCTTTCCAACCAATTCCTCTTTTCAGCTGATAGGGTAGTGCCATCCCAATTAAATATTGTAAACTGATTTTCACTACCCTTGGAGTAAAGGTTTTTAAAGAAAGAAAGTAAAGCTTCAGAAATTTCCTCAGGATTCTCCACTTCTCTCTGGTTAAGGTTGAGCTTAGAAATAAAATTCTTCCTGCTTCTTCTCGAGGCATAGGTGTGAAAAAATCTGGAATTATTGTCCCCTTCTTTCAACCATCTCACTCTTGATCTTTGTCTCCAATAGATCTCTTCCCTTCTAACTAGTTGCTCCCATTCCTTTCTTAATTCTGCTCTTTTATTTCTGATTGAGGATCCCATTTTGAACTCTATTGTCCAAGTCCTCTAATTGCGAAAGAATTCTTTTTTTCTCTTCTTCAACAGCTTTAAATTCTTCTCTCCCCCAAGCTTTAAGATTTTTCTTCAATGCTTTTAATTTCTGAAGAAGTCTGAATCCAGCCCAACCTTCTACTTTGTAGTCTTCCCACCATGTTGCAACCTTTTTACTTAAATCTTTGTGTTGTAGCCAGAATTTTTCCAATCTGAATGGGGTTTTTCTTTTAATTTTTCTATTGGTGTTCAGCAGTATGGGCCAGTGGTCTGAGGTACATCTTGGACGAAGTTCTTGACACAGGCTTGGGACTCTTAGTCAGTCACTCTCACTCTCTCAGTCGTCAGTCCACCCCATGAGTCCTTTTTTTTTTTGTTTTTTTTGAAAAAAACAGGGGCTCCACCCTACTCAATCAGTATTTCAGTCATGATCAGTGTTTTAAAAGGCGTGGGATAGGTACGCCTGGAGGCTCTCCAGGCGAGGCGCTCCCAAAACGGCCTGAGGCATATGCCAGAGGCGCTGACACCTCTGAGGCGTACGCCTCAGGTGCAAGAGGTGTACGCCTCTTGCGCTTTTCTCATGAGGCGTGCTAGAGGCGTACGCCTCTTGTGCCTCATGCACATCTGATATGAAAATACAGAAAAAAAAAAAGAAAAAAGAAAAAAGAAAAAAAGGAAAGAAAAAGAAAAGAAAGGGAAAGAAAAGGAAAGGAAAGAGGAAAAAAAGAGAAAAGGAAAGAAAAGAAAAGTAAGGGAAGGGAAGAAAAGATAAGGGGAAAGAAAATGGTTCGCCCCCCAGACCCCCCCGCCCCCTTTTCAATGCAGCTTTATTCTTCTTAATATAAAAGATTTTTATTAAAAATAAAGAAAAAATGAGATCCCCCCTTCCTTTTCATCCTCCTCAAAACCCCCCTCCTCTTAAGGAGGCTTACGCCTCTTGCGTTCTGAATTACGCCTCACGCCTCTAGGTAGTGGAACGCCTCACGTCATGCCTCCGTGTTTTAAAACACTGGTCCTGGTCATGATTCACACTTGAATCATCTCAGTTTTTAACAGCCTAAGCTGCCAAACCTACTCTTCTTCTCTTCTTCAATTCTTCTCTAATCTCTTCTTTAATTCTTCTTCTTCTGATTCAAATTTTTTTATATCATTAATATATATGATCATATGGCTGATTTTTTTTATATGGATGAACTACATGGCTGAAACTTGATTCAATGATTGTATGGCCAAATTGGATTCTCTTCTAAAAATGTTTTTTTATGGCTGAATTACATGTCTGAAACTTGATCCATTGATTAATTGATTATATATATACATATATATATAGTTGGTTTAGACTACTTTTTGTTGATAATATTTTATATTTTTAGCTTTTTATATGAAACTTATACTCATTTGAATGATTTATAGTGTTAATAGTTAGTGTACATGATAGCTAGTTAGCACACAAAACCAATAAAATGACTTGGAAAAGCATATATAAAGTAAAAACTCAATAAAACAAACATTTTTAAATTCCAACGCCTAGGTGCATTGAAAACTATGCTCTGATATCTCCAACCTTTTTTCTTTCAAAGCATAAAATTTCATTAAAAAGAAATGACCTTTACAACATGTGAAAAAGGAACACTCGAAAACAAATAGTGAAAAGTGCCCTTCCATCAAGACCAAATTCCACTATATGATAATACAGATTCATCCACTAACTTCAAGTGTGCAAAACTGACCCAAAGACACCCTATCCAAGTTCTTAAAGTTCAAGTGAGCTAACATCCATTTGAATGGTCAAATTGAAGAACTTAGAAATTTCTTTCTATATGGCCACTGCCTCTCTTTCTCTCTATATGGTCAATTTATAGCCCTGTATGCATTCCCAAACCGCAACCTCATCTCTCTCCTTGTCATTTAAGGTTCTAGCATTTCTTTCCTCCCAAACTACCAACATTAGAGCTGCCCTAGCACATCACCACATAACCTTACCCCACCTCTTAGGCCATCTGAAGGTTGTTGGGTCAAAGAGACTACCAATATGCATAGGATCAGTCCACCTGCAACCAAAGAATACCAAAATCCTTTTCCCAGAGACCTACAACAAAAGGGAGATTAGTAAGTGGTAACAACTCTATCCATTAGTTTTGCAGAGAATACAGTAGTTTGGGTCAGAGAGTATACAGTAGTTTGGGGAAATACTAAGTCCAGGTCTTCTCCATTAGCTTTGCAGGCATCTCTCTTTTATTCTTCCTTCTATCCTTGATTGTTGCATCTTCCACTTAATTCATAAGAGGTAAAAGCAAAAGGTCTTTTCCATTTTCCTCATCCCCTCATGCCACCACAACCATGTCCGGTTTTTCACCATTTGACAGCTTAAAATTACATATATTTCTTTCTTTAACTTGGACTTCCTGATTTTCATGTTCCATAAGCAACCAAAAAGTATTCCTTAGCTCTAGTATCAACACCCAGCACCCAAGGAAAATATTACACAATTCTTTAGAAAGGTCAACTTGCCTCTCTAAAGCCTTCTTTCCTTCCCAAATATCGACCCTTCTAACCCAATATAAAACCCCCTCATGCAACTGTGAAGTAAAGTTAAAGACCTCTACCATATTTAAAGTGTCAAAGTTGTGGCCTCCATTTCATTTAAAGTACCATCGGTAACCAATCTTGAAATGCCACATAAATATAACAGAAACTGTTTTGAGAACCTCACAAGAACTAACACAAATAAATAAAAAGTAGGAGGCTTATCATGTCTTGACTCCACAGGATCCATCTCCTTAGCTCCAATGAAAATGATTATTGTCATTTTTCCCATGGTAACAGCATACATGTATTTACTAAAATATCGATGCTGGCATGATACATATCCAATCCTAAGGTGTAGCTTTGATGGATTGGGCCATTTATAACAAGAAATCTGAAAAACATCAGAAATTTCATGTAAACCTATTTTAATATATATATATATATATAACATTACACAAGTATTTATTAATATATATATTTATGTATATATAAATAAATACATATAAATATTTATAAATAAATATATATAAATAAAAATATATATATTTATGTATGTATATATATATATCATAGTTGTCAAGGCAACGCCTAGGCGACTAGGCGGTTTTTTATGTTCACCTCGCTCAGAGGCCCCAAGTTTTATATATTAGGTGCCCGCCCAGAAACTTAGGCGGGCGCCTATATACATATATAAAAATTATTATTTTTTTAATTAATAATAAGACAAGTTAAAAGAAAACCCTTTGACAAAAGGGTTTTAATGTTAAGACAGAAGGGTTTTCTTTGTTCGATTGGAGAGGGAGGAGAACCGAACTGAGCCGCAGCCCAACTCCATCGCACCTCAGCTTCGGCAGTGGCAGGTAAGTTTTTCTTCTTCAGTTCTTCTTCTTCAACATTTTTTCCTTTTTTTTTTCGAAAAAACAGTCCGCCAGGCCAGGCGCCAGTCCTCCCTTCTTCTTCTTCTTCTTCTTCTTCTTCAGTTGAAAAAAACAGGGGCTCCGCCAAACCTCCTTTTCTTTTTCTTTTTCCGAAAAAACAGGGGCAGAGCCCCTTTATTCCTCTCAGTAGTCAGTCCTCTCTCCACTCTTCTTCTTCCACGAGTCCATGAGTCCATGAGCCCCTTTATTCCATTCCGCCCCATGAGGCCATGAGTTCAACAGTCGTCTGCCCCTTGACTCCATGAGTTGAGTCCATTGTTTTGTTTTTTTTTCTTTTTGAAAATCTGAGATTTGAAATGTTTGAAATGCTTTATTTTGAAAATCTGAACTGAAACTTGATTGTATGCTATGCTGAATCTAAAATTTGAGATTTGAAATGTTTTAAGTTTTATTTTGTTTCATTAATGTTTTTTTACATGGCTGAACTACTCCAATGCTCTTTTATTTTTTATCAGTTCTGTTTTGATTGTATGGCTGTTTTTTTTAATTTCTATTTGTATATAAGTATATTGCAATATTTGCTGATTTGCATTATGGTCGTTTGCTTACTTAGGATTTAGGAAATACATGAATGTTGCAATATTGAATTTTCTGATTTGCATTTTGCTTTATTTTGAAAATCTGAATTCTGAAACTTGATGGTATGCTATGCTGAATTGATTATGCTTAGTGTAATGTGTAGCTGGTAAGCAAATATAGCTTATAAAATAGTTTAGGTCCTTTAAGAAGTATAGAATTCTATAGATTTTATATTACAAAAGGGCATACTCTTTTGACTAATTAAATCATTACAAAGTGGCAAAATGGTTACACCATTTCAAGATGATTCCTTACTCTACTTAGGAAAAACATTTAAGGCATAAATATATAGTACCCACCATTGATATTTTAGCTAAAATAATATTTTGCTTTGTGTAATTTAGGGTGTATTCGATGCTGTGGTGTCAAAAAGTGTGGTGTGTTCCAGGCTCCTGGACCCCACCAAGGTAATGTTTGACACACCCCATTTGATGTTCTGTACTGTGGTGGTATGGTGTGGGCTGTTCTCAAACAAAGAAATAATTGTATCCCAGAATTTGCAAATATAAGGTATTAAAGCATCTACTATAACCTGAGCCATGTTTAGTTTGAAAAGAAAAGGTAGGGAAAGGGAGGGAAAGGTAGATAGAAGTGTACCAGGTTTCCCTACCTTTTCTTTCAAACCAAACATAGACTTATTAAACAATGCATAATCAAAAATATTTCAAAAGAGAAATAAGAACTAAAAAGTTTTTTTCTATGAATAAATAAGAACTTAAAAGTTATCAATAATGATAACAATTAATTTGAAAAAAGAAACTAGTAGTTTTAAAGAGCAAAGAACCATATTAAAATAAACTATTTGGATGACATCTATGTACATGTATATTGAAAACCTTAAATTGATATAATAAACTAATTAAAACTTGTTGAGAACAACATAAAAAATTAAGTCACTAAGGAATGTGTTGAGACAAGTTCCACTATGGTTCATATTAGCAATGCAGCACCCATGATCAGATATTATAAATTAAGCCCAATATGACAGTGGATACCATGTGGACAGTTCTAGATACTTCATATTATTTATATTATGTAAAGAGTATGTTTTAACAAATCATATATAAAATTATGAATGTGTTAGAACCTTAATTAAATTTAGCAATATATAAGCATTGAGAAAAAAAACTAGTAAACAACTCATGGTACAAGCATACTAATATAAAACCTTTAGTATCCATTTTGGGATCACAAAAATGGTCTTATCCCCATTTCCTGTACTGATGTCCACATTGTTATCCATTTGTGGGCATTGTAGGTTATTCTTGCTTCCAAAGCCCAACTGCAGCCTTCTGCAAATATATTACTCTCCCTCATTTAATCACTTAGGGAAAAAACTCCAAATTTTCCATGAATATACTCATTTTTAATATAGTCCTTTCTAGTGTGGCCACCCACCTATTCTTGGCTGCACAACACTCTGCTCCATACAATATTGTCAGCCATGTAAGTAGGACAATTTCATTATTGAGTCGAAACTTGCCTTGTGAATTTCCATAACAACCATTAGGTTCGCTAGAATTAGCAGTTTCTAACAGACTTTACTAGATTTTCCTCTAAGAAACCAAGGCAACAATAGTGATTGAAGTAATCTTATCACCCATCCAGATTTATTACAATGCTTTCCCTATTGCATCTAGTCATCAACAAGTTCTGGCAAGTAGAATATGCATGTTACGCAACCCAAGCTACAACATTAGTTTCCTAGGAGTATGAACATTTATATCCAAATCAGTAACTCGAAATAAAAAAGCAGAGCACAATAAAAGTATGAAACATACCCTCCATACTCTGCATCTATCCGAAAGATTATCTATACCCTCCTCTAATGACATAATTGAATCCTTCTGGGAGATTGTGCAGGCATCTCTAAAACCACCATCTTCTTCTATATGTGATAAAAGGGTATCCAGTTCCTTTACCATCTCCTTCACCTGAAAAACAAACTACAATATAAGAACAGAAAGATAGGGGAAGAAGAACACCACTCATATTGAAGAAATTAACACTTCCAAAGTATCATATAAGTGTAGCAGTTCGGTAAAAGACTACCAAATCATCTTCCCCAATAAGATCAAAGAAATCATTAACTCTCTAATAGATGAAGAATACCATCACCAAATTAGAAAATAAATAGAACACATTGAGACCAAAGAAAAAGAAATGATGATTTGCAGATACCAACATTTATAGGACCACTTGGATTCTCAAATAACTCTAACTCTATTTAATCAAGTTTTTGGACTAGCATGATTCATTTTGCTAAATCCCAAGAAAGATTTTCTTGAAAAAACTCAAGGAACATGCAAAAACATAATTCAAGAGTTTTTATTAATATTAATTTGACAGATCAAAGTAGAATCTAGAACCTAAAACCTAAAAATACAGAAAATGAACCAATTCATAGGGATCAAGGACAGGATCCAAAATTAAATGTTATGGACAATTCCAGAGGCCTACTGGGATGTAATGAACCTAGATTTCATGGAAATTATCAACTCACTAGGGTAATGATTATTAGATTAAGGTGGATTTCAAATTCCGCTTTTTCAGCAATATGGAATTTGGAAGCATGTGGAAGAAAAACCCTGCAAATTCTGTATTTTACCGGAACTCAAATTCTTCCCAAGAATAGAGTTGTAGCCTAATTTCAAATCCACTCCCACAATCCAAATGCAGCCTAATGAAACACCATATTGCAGTAACTTAAAGGCAATAGATGGAATAAAACAAGAAGGGTGCTAGCTCATATGGAAAGTAAATAACTAAGAGATCTTACAGCAAGACATTATAATCAGTATTTCAACCACCAATTTGATGGAGCCATCATGTTCCTATTTAGAAGTTTGTATGAGTCAGGCACAAAAAGTCAAAAAGAGGTTGATGTTGATCCACTTCTGTACTGGTAATATTATGAATAGTTCATCTAGTCCAACTAAGTTTGTAAAATTCTGATCAGAATACTACATTCAGAAGCATTGATTGAAAAAATAAAAATAAAAAGAATCAAGAGTTATCAGGGAATAATTAAGAACAGGAATTTACACTGCCAAAATGCTTTGATAACTCTGGATCAGAGTCCAGCACGCCTGAGGGTTGTGTTGTTCTAAAATTTTCCTTGGTAGGATGCAACTTATAGTTTAGAGACCTCCCTAAAACAGAATTTTCCTGTGATGAAATTGGTGAGCTTCGAATGGTAGGTTTTGATTCAACACTTCCTGTCCCAGTAAAAGCTTTCTGGCCTCCAGTTTGAGTGGCTTTACCAGATTCAAAGACAGAAAGTGATGCAGCAGCACTAGAATCCCTTGAATTGGAAATACTCCCACCAGATAAATCAGAATTTTCCTGGGATGAAATTGGTGAGCTTCGAATGGTAGGTTTTGATTCAACATTTCCTGTCCCAGTAAAAGCTTTCTGGCCTCCAATTTGAGTGGCTTTACCAGATGAATAGACAGAAAGTGATGCACCAGCACTAGAATCCCTTGAATTGAAAATACTCCCACCAGACAAATCAGAAGAAAAGCTATGGCTTCCAGCAAACCGAGTAGCCCCAGTACTTGCACCAGACTTTTCATACCTATTGCCTTGAACGGGACTAGAAGCAAATGATGATAATTTTGCAGTGGGGTCATTTGAGAACAAAAGCTTTCCACGGGACCATGATTCAGATGAAGCACTTTGAATGTTTGCTGATCCAACCATCTTAGGGATTTCTTTTCCCACCTCAGCACTTTCAAGTGGATCTTTGTAGCATAATTGACCAATGCTAGATGTATCACTTTGTGTCATCCCTGTCAAAGAATCAGTGTTTTTAACACCAGTTAAAGGAGCCGAAACAAGCGTTTGGCCTTCCATTTTACTGGGATCCCTAAATGCTGATCCAAATCCCAGCACAGGAGGCGGCTTCACAGGTACTTGATCCAAGGTTGAGCTTCGCTGCCAAGAAATCTGTAATTGTGAATTATCCAGGTTCTGCTTGACAGAATACTCATTATGCTGTCTATCCCTATCAGAGTTCTGCAAATTCTCTGGAACTTTAAGTTCCTGGCCTGGAGAATTCCGCTCAGGAAACTTTACAATGTCACTATGATTTTTGATAATTGCCCCCTGGGTTGTTTCCTTAGATTTAGAATTCAAAAGTGCCCCTTCTACTTTGTGCTGTTCAGCCGCTGAAGTTTTAGAGGAATCATATCCCACAGGTAAAATTGTCGAAGAATCATCTTCCTCGTCAGTAAAGGCAGAAGAAATCGGTGGTGCAACTGTAGTTTCTGTAGCACTAGAGATAAAACAGATTTAATAAAAAAAGAATAGAAGATTATTATAGAACCTTAGGCTAGGTGCAACTGGAGATGTAGGTATGTCATTGTACTGAAACAATGAAATTGATGGCAATATGAAAAGCAACATTGAGAAGTACCCTGCAACATGGAACATAACGAGCTTCCCTTCAAGGGTAAGACAGAGTAAAACGCAATATGGTGATAATTCTATCCGTTCCCCATCTCCCACCATGACTTTAACTTTCTCATACAAGGAGACTTTGTCAACACCAAACCCCAAAATCAAATTGTCATCACCATTTTCTGAAACAGAAGACAGCACTTAAGTGAGAATTTGAAAAGTTCTTCAGAGAAGTATTACAATTATCAAATAAATCATGAGATCAACTACAATAAAATGCCGAGGGGGAATATGAAGATCATATCAGAAGTCCTAAAAGTCAAGCACTGACCAGAATCAAGAATATAAAAACATGTGAAACAAAAAGAATGGCCCAGAACCATTCATTCAAAAATGTAACCAACTTGTATGAAGTAAACTTGTGATTGAAAACTGCGAGCCAAAACTTGAGATTCTTTATTAGCCTCAAGAGTCTTCTGCTGCAAAGCAACTGAGTGAAATTAGACCAAGAAACCACCCTGATGTGATAATTCCATATTTATGCAACCGAGTACCGACACTTCCATCAGATTGTAGTCAGCAATTTTCTTGACAATATTAAAATAACCAATTGATCAGTTGATCAACATACACCATACTGACTTTTGGTGGATATATAACCTTGGTTCACAGTTTCAGTATCAATGGATGTTTTGCAATGCAGAAATGTGGAAATTTTCACCAATATCACTAAGACATTAGGAAAATACAGAGAAATTAAGCAGACATTACTGAAATATTGGAATTTGTTAATAAAACTTCAGGGACTGTTGGGAGAAGTATGGTTGCACATCCCAAAAAAAAAAAGAAGAAAAAAAAAACATAGCAAACAATGGTTATACCAAATAAGAAAAGATAAAAATGATTTAAATAGGTACGGTTTTATTTGGAAAAGGGTAATGTCTTCTTGATTACCAAAAGCATTTAATTCATTACCATAAAAAACGCATTCATCTTTCCTGTAACTAGATGTTTTGGTTAGACTAAAAATCCCCTCTCTAGTTCTGTCTCCACTTTTTGCATTATAGTGATTCAATGAATCACATTCAAAATAGTAAACCAGTTCACCAATCAAAGATGCTAAAGTTCCAAGTACTTGATATAGATTTTGGACTAAAAAGATCACAAAGATAATAGAAAAAACTCTGATCAAGCCAAGATAATTGTTGTATTTCTCACCATATGTGCTCCAAGGGATACTTGTCTTTTTACCCATATTTTGTAAAATTGATTCTTATAAACACTATTGTTGGCACCATAAGTCGGTCTTTGCATCCACTCCATACACCTACAAGAACCCTTCTGCCATTAATTGGGCCTTATACTTCTCCAATGTACCATCTGCATTGTGTTTCAATAAAAACGCCCACTGGTTTTTTACCTTCTGGATGATCCACCAATTCCCACATGCCAATTTTATGTAGGGCATTAATTTTTTCCTTCATTGCATTTGTCCATTCAGGAACAGATAGAGACTCCACAACTTTTTGGGAATAGGGACGCTATCATTGGAGGAAAGGAAAGCATAGAAAGAAGGTGAGACATGCATAATGTGAGATGAGATAATTGATGGTACAAGATCTAACACCCTCCATTTTGGCAATATGAAGGCCCAAGTCACTAACAACAAAGGTATCAATATCAATGGGATTAGAGACATCAATAGGAATAAGAGTACATGGTTAAGGAAGATCTATCGGATTTGTCCCCAAAGAAGTTGTCAAGTAGATGATATTGGTTGCACAGCTTCAAGTTGCTCCACGGCTCTTGAACTCTATTGGCTCTTGCGACAACGAAAAAAGACACAAAAGGGAGGAGGATCAGAAAGAGGAGGAAGTTGAACCTGAACTAGTTTCTCAACCCTATTCTACCCTTAAGGAGAAATAGGAAAGAAGGCTTCATTCTCAAAAAATGACACATCAATGGAGACATAGTACTTACGTGAAGTGCAATCAAAACATTTGTAACCCTTTTCAGAATAAGGGTAACTAAGGAAGACATAGGGAGTAGCTTTGGGATCAAGCTTAGCACAAGTATGAGACAAATCACAGACAAAAGCACCAAAACCCAAACACACATAGGAAAAAAAACAAGGGGGCTTTAGAAAATAAGAGCTGTTGTGGGCCTTGTATTCCAACAACGAAAAGGCATGCGGTTGATAACACATGCACTAAATAAAACGGCATCCATCCAGAAATGTTTGAGGACATTCATGTGCAGTAACGTGGCCCAAGAAACTTCAAGAAGATGGCGTTTTTTCTTTCAGCAATGGCATTTTGTTGCAGAGTCCTAGCACATGAGCTTTAGTGAATGGATACACAACGAAGAAAAAAATTTAGTAAGGTCACCATGAAAGTACTCTTGTGCATTATCAAAATGGAAGATTTGCATCTCATACTGAAACCAGTTGAATACCATATGTTGAAAATCATTTACAAGTTTAAGCACTTCACCTCTAGAACGCATTGGATAAACCCATGTATAATGAGAGGAATCATCAATAAGTGTGATAAAGTTCTTATAGCCATTCTCAAATGGTAGAGTAACAGGACCACACACATTAGAATAAACAATATGGGAAGGGAAATCTAATCTTTTATATCTCAAAGAAAAAGAATTTCTACAATGTTTACTTAACTGACATGTAAGACATTGAAACTGAGTTACTGACACACGCTTGTAAAATTCTGGAAATAAAAGCTTTAAGGACTTAAAGGTCATATGACCTAAGCAATTATGCCACAAATAAACTTAACTCTTAAGAAACTAGCTCGTAGACTCTATAGCTGCAAGACTAGTTCTCGAACACATAAAGGCCATCCACCAAGTTCCCCACCACCAATCATCTTCTAGAGGCTAGATCCTGAAACACACAAGAATACGGAAGAAATGTCACTAAATGGTTTAAAGAGCAACTAATACTACTAATGGGCGTGTTAATTGGTAAATTAGGGACATGGAGCACATTTGAAAGAGAGAATCCAAATAACAAAGAGATAGACCCTTGACCAGCTATGGAGGAGAAAGAACCATCGACTTGTCTCACTTTTTCTCTACCAAAAAGAAGGGTAAAGGAATGAAATACAGTTGACTAACCAGTCATGTGATTTGAGGCTCTGGAATCAATAATCCAAGGAGATTCCGACGACTAAGAGGACACATGAAAGGCAAAGGCAGTGTTACCTGATGTAGACACAAATGAAGTTGAGGGGTTAAGACGATCCTAAGGTGTGCTCACAATAGAACCACTCGTTTGTTCCTGAGAAGCCATATTTGCTATGGTATACTTATACTTCTTACTGGATTTCTTACTCTGCTCCAGTGCTGGTTTCTTTCTCAACTCTTGGGCCCACTTCCACATGCCAACTAGATCCTAACAACTATCACAAGTATATCTAGGCCTCTAACAATGGGTGCACCACATATTATCCTTCTCATCTCCCTTCTTTGGGAAATCACCCTTCATTATAGTATTCACACCACCATTTGCTGCCAAGGCTATCGGCTCACCCTTATGAGCATTCATTGCATTTATTCTACTCTACTCAAACTAGATTAATCCATACACCTATTGGACGAATGGATGATCGTTGCTGCCTAAATAGGCTCATATACTAGGTCCAATCCAAGTAAGAAAAAAAAAACACTCGTTGTTGAGGTACAAGATCCTTATAGGTCTTAGCATCCTTATCACTCTCCCATTCAACACTCTAACAGCAACCTAGTTACTTCCAAATGGATGTAAAAGTGGAGCAGTAAACAGAAAGACTACGCCCCCCTTACATGCAGAAGGCTTTGCCTGCAACTGACAAATTCTAGCATAGTGTCACTATTCAGAGTGCATAGACTTTGCTTATTCCAAAATCTCATGAGCTGTATCTACCCACATAAAGCTCTACTTCATCAATGGCAACAAAGAAGTGACAAGTTTAAAATATTGATACAATACACCTTCTATCGGTATCAAAGGGTTCCAGTACAGGATACGCTACGACTATAGGTGTATCCTACTAATCGTGCATATCCATCTAATAACCCTTTCTATCAGTGTGTATCATACAATATCAGTCTATATGGTCCAATATGCACTAGTAGTCCGGTAAGGAGGCATATCAAGTGACAAGGTTTAAAATATTGATACAATACACCTTGTATCGGTATCAAAGGGTACTAGTATAGGATACGCTACGACTATTGGTGTATCCTACTAATCATGCAAATCGGTCTAATAATCCTTTGTATCAATGTGTATCCAGTAATTTAAAAGGCGCGCCTAGGCGCACAAGCAAGGTGCATTTCAGGGTATGCGCATAGGTCCTAGGCTCATGCTTGGTGCGCCTTGCACCTCAGCCCAGGCGTGCACCTTTTGAAAATTTGACCATTTTTTGCTTTTTTTATTGTAGCGGCTGGGCCGGGAACTCCACCCCGAACCCCCATTCCACACCCCTCAAGGCAAGCCTAAACAAGTCCATGTTATGTCTTAAATTCTTAGTTTTCACACAAAAAAATAATGATTTTATAGTTTTAATTACTTTTTAAGAAGAAATTTTATTAGGATGAATGAATGAGCAACATTACCAAATTAGGGGTTCTCGGAGCTTCGATGAGCGAGTGAAGCGAGCGAACCAGAGCGGATATTGGTGACTGGGTTTCAAAAATACAGAGATTGCAGGAGTCCCAACTACGTAGTTTAAAGTAAAGGGTCTAGGTTCCTTACCTTATTTCCTTGGAATTGAAGTTGCCTATTCTCAAGAATGGATCTTCATTTCAGAAAGGAAATATATCCTAGATCTTCTAGAAGATACGGATAAGCTAGGATCTAAGCCTGTTGACACTCTTGTTTACCCAAAGCATAGGATAGGTGATTGTAATGGTGAAACTATAAGAGATGTGGAGCAATATTAGAGACTTGTGGGGAAATTCTTGTACTTATCTATGACCAGACATGGTATTGCCTATGTTGTAAGTATCTTTAATCAATTTATGCATACACCTAAGACTACTCATTTAAAGGATGCAGAGGGGGTCCTTAGAATACCTCAAGAAGTTCCCAAGAAATAGGTTGTTGTTCAAGAAAAATGATCACCTAAAGGTTGTGAAGTTTACATAAATGTTGACTAGGTTTAGTCAGTTACTAATAGAAAGTCCACCAGTGGGTATTGTACCTTTGTAGGAAGTAACCTGGTCACTTGGAGTAAGAAGCGAAGTGTTGTAACCAGATCCAACGTAGAAGCTGAATATAGGACTATGTCCCATGGAGTTATAGAAATCCGATGAATAAAGAATTTGCGGGCCTCATGTCACTTTATTGTGACAACAAGGCCGACATTAGTATTGTGGCCAATCCAATACTCCATGATAGAATGAAGGACATAGAGGTAGATAAACATTTCACTATTGAAAAACTTGAAAGTGGAGAAGTGTGTACACCTAATGTTAGTTCCAAGGAACAACTTGTAGATGTGTTTACAAAGGGACTTCATCACTTGCAGCACAATGATCTTTGTGGCAAATTAGGCATGATAGACATCTATGTCCAAACTTGAGGGGGAGTGTTGTATTTCTTACCTTATGTACCACAAGGACAAACTTGTCATTTACCCTTATTTTGTAAAAATGATTCTTATAAACACTATTGTTGGAACTACCAATCAGGTTTTTGGCTTCCATCAATTCTCTCCTCATCTCCCTTCTTCTCTTATTTCTTGCTTTTATTACTGACAATTATAATAAATATGAATAGAAAGTGTAATTTTCAAAATGCAAGAACTAAAAATCCTATATGGTCAATTTTACAGTTTAGATGTTTCACCTTGAAGCTCAATCCTTGGAAGCAAATTATCGCGAGTGATATCAATAACTGATGCTTCCTTTTGCTCATCATCTAGCAACCAACTCATTAAAACAATATGCCGATCTGTATTCTTCCTATTAGCAGTAAGTGCAAAACCCCTGTTACAAAAGACAGTTGAATGTCAGCTCTCATTTCTTCACAAAACAAAATGTAATAATAAAAACAATCTAATATATGCATAATTGCATACACATATACAACAATGTAATGCATACATATACATATATGCATAAAGAGATGGAGTCGGATGGACATCATGAAATGTTAAAAGTACTAGAAATAAAAATAAAATCCCTAAATGTAACTACAAAAACAATCTAATATATGCATAATTGCCCCCACTAAGATTTGAAATTTATATAGTTATGGAACTCTTGAATAAATTTAAAATTTTCACAATTGCCCCCACTCAAATAAAGTAGTAGGGGTAAAATAAAATTCGGCTTCTCAAAAGGGATCTTTTTTAGAGGTGAATAAGTAAGAAATAAAGAAAAAATCTACAAGAATGACACCGATATCCCTATCCTATGTAACCAAGTTATGAAGTTTGGGGCTTAGGGTTTTACTTTTACCTTTTACGTTTTTATGTTTTCCTGTTCTTCCTTTTTTTCTCCTCATTTTACATCCCTCAACAGCTCAATCTTATCTTTCTACTTTGTCTCCTCAAAGTTAGAGATGACAGTTTTCCCTGTCCCTGCCTGGGCACTTGAACTCCACAACCTAATTGAGTTAGGGATGGAGACTACCTTAGCATGGATAAGGATGGGGAGTGAAGCCCCTGCCTTGCCCCAATCCCATATTATTTATTCTTTAAAATTTTTCATTTACTTTCAGTAAATCTTTTTCCCAAAAAAACCTTTAATTAAAAAAGTCAGGGATTTGGGTCTTCGATGGGGAACCCATCTCCATCAGGGATTGGGGAAGGAGGTAGACCTGTTCAAAAGCCAGGCTTCAGGCCTGATTTTACACTGTAGAGCCTGGCCCGTGAACAGGTCTAGAAGGAGGTTACCTTTCTCCCCAGTGGGGATCAGGGTCGAGGATGAAGCAGTATGGTCCCCGCTCCGAACCCACCCTATTATGACTAAGTTGATGTTATAATAATGTCTGCCCCCACTGATCAAAGGTCCTAGATCCACCACTGTTGACTGCATAAATGAGAATCAGCAATTTGGTACAAGTTGAAAGCTCTAAAAAGAAAAATGACTAAACAGATTCTCATAAAACACTTGACTACTTGAGAATCTATTATTTGAAAGCACATATGATCCTCTGCAAAGCACAAGCATAAAGCAGGAGTCATGTAGTTGCCCTCAAATAAGTGGGAAAATGATTAGTTTAATTAAGTTGAGTTCTGAGGTTTTGTATTAACAGGACATACATGATTCATGGTCATTTGTCAGTTACATAGTTTTTTTTTTTTTTTGTGATAGATTCATTTGACAGTTACATAGTTGAATATGGCCTCTGCTTTTTGTATAACTTCTTATCATTGGAGACATTGCCTTCTCATTTACATTAATACAAGTTGTGCTATCCTATAATTACATTTGGAGAACATTTAATTTAAGGAAAATAGACTAGCTGCTCTCAGTAAAATGATTTTTCCCTTTACCATCATTTTTGCAAGTTAAGGCTGTAACTGGATGAGATTCAGATTGGATCCAGCTACATCTGCATCTGATCCAATTATTAAATATTTGGATCCAAATCGAACATATCGCACTCGGATTTAATACACATTCATCTTATTGTGTTTGAAATGACAAAAAAATTAAAAAAAAAAACAATTATTTTTAACTTATACATGTATAATAGATGTATACAAATATAAAATATTAAACTTATCAGTTATAAATTTTACATAATTGTATAGAATATCTATGTATACATAATTATACTAAATATATATAAAATAATAACTTTTTTATCAGACTCAAATTTTGATCAGATCAGATGGGGTTAAATCCTCAGCCAATCCAATTGTTAATCAGATTCAAGTTCTAACATCCAAATCCAGGATAATTGGATTCGGAGTCGAACCAGGTAACAGATTTTCAGAGTCCATTGATGGCTCTAATTGAAGTCTCTACATCATGTTCTTTACTCACTGCAAATTTTCATGGCATTAAATAGACTCCAATTAGTTCCTCCATATTATATGATTATGCTATCAAGAATTGGTCTACTATACCATTTTTCCAAATAGCTGAAGAACAAATATGGTCCCCCTCCATAAGGTACTATATCATCAACAAAACCTTCAAACAAATCATCGAAGGACAGGACGACTTTTTCAGAAGCAGCCTGCAGAAAAGAAACACAGAAACATTCAATGACAAGGAAGAACACATACGAATGAAAGTATTGATATATAAAACAAATACAAAAATTCATCTTTGCAACCATCGGCAAAGATGAATTTGGGGGAATGTATGAGAAGAACCACAATATGCATGGAATGTATCAGAAGCTAAATAATGTGGGGGAAAAGCCCTTGCTCAGTTTAAGCATGAGAATGCAGGCTGTGAAGTATATTTTCCTTAGTTACCTCATAAGGGGTATAAATGTTTGAACCTTACTCTAGAAAACATATATTCTCCAGAGGTTTTACATTCTTTGAGTTTCAATCCTTTCCTTTTGTTTCAATGTATGAGTCCACTGGTACTAGTATCCGAATTAGTGCACTGTGCACAAGAACAAGAGTTATATGTGTATACCAATCATAAGAAAGCAACCTTAGAAGCTGAGCTCCCCCAAAATTCCGGTTCATTGGATTCAAGTAATCCTAATCCCAATTTTGATTATTCATTACCTGAATGGTGTTCATTTTTGCAATAAGAGTATAGCGCATTTTTTTTATCAATCAATAAGAGCAAAGGTTTTCAGGTAGTCAATGTTGGCAAAGAACCTGGCAAGATAGATAGATAGATACACTTGGCAAAGAACCTGTTGGTTGTATGTAGGTGTACACAGTAAAATATAGGGCTGATGGCTCCATTGAGAGGTACAATGCAATGCTTGTTGCTAAGGGATGCAAATAAATATACAACATTGACTACCTGAAAACCTTTGCCCTTATTGATTGATCAAAAAAAAAATGCCCTTTACTCTTATTGCAAAAATGAACACCATTCAGGTTTTGATATCCTTAACTGCTCATTTGCCTAACCCTTATACCAGATGGATGCCAAGAACACATTTCTAAATGGTGATATACAGAAAGAAGTGTGCATGAAGTTGCCTCCTTGTGTACCCATCCTTGGAAGTGAAAGAAAGGAGTGCAGATTTGAAAAATCAATATATGGTCTAAATAATCTCCTCATGCTTGGTTTGATGGATTTAGAGTGATTCAGAAGGTGGACTTTATACAACCACATGTTGCTCAAACTCTCTTCACTAAAAAAGATGGTAATTCTTTGACTATTAAATTGTGTAAGTGGATGGCAATCATGATAACAGGAAATAACATGGATAATATTATCAAGTTAAAGCAATATTTAGCTAAACAATCTGAGATCAAGGATCTTGGTGAACTCAGATGCTTCTTGGGGAGAATGGTTGCAAGGTCCAAGAAGAGAATATTCAATTCACAAGGATGATATATATACTTGACTTGTTAAAGGTAAAAAGGTATACATGGAGCTAAGCCAACTAATACTCCAATAGACCCTAATCACAGAATTTGTGGAATAATGGCTATGTGTTGACAGATAATGGGATGTGCCATTGAGGCTATTGTATGTATCTATGCTTGACTGAAACAGATAGATCTTAAGTGATCAATGTGGTTAGTCAATCTATACACCAGTTATGACTTCCTCACCTAGCAGTTTTGAATGTGATATTGTGATAGTCATCTCAAGGTTGAGACTTGTGACTCACAAGTCTACAGCATTTCATAAGAGAAGAGGCTTATGCTGATTGGTACTCAGGGTATTGCAAATTTATGGAAGGGAATACCGTTTCTTGATGAAGCAAGAACAATATATTGTTATGAGGTAATGTCACCAGAACTATTAAAATTGCCACGTTGAAGACTCTTACCTAAGCTGGCACTCAGCAATTCCATTTGAAGGCCCTACAGAGCTATTTCATGACAACCAAGCAGAAATAAATACCGCCAACAAGCCAATCTAGCATGACCATACAAATCACATAGAAGTTGACAGACACTTTATACATGAAAGAGTCACTAGTGGTTAGGTCAGTTTGCCATTAATAAAGTTCAGTGATCAGTCAGCTAATTGCATAACTAAGGGTGTTCCTTTCTAGAATGTGGAAGACAATTTATGCAAGCTAAGCATGTATAACATTTATACTTGGCTTAAGGGGAACTGTTATGGGATGCTACTACAAGGGCAGTTTTCTCTCATTGTTATATTATATTAATGATGGACTCAAACGTAAATTTTTTATGTTAATACAAAAGCTAATTAGATGGCTACGCCAACACTACTAATTCAAATTCTTTCATCTTTTCCTCTCCACTTGGACTTTCTCTTCTTTCTTCCACAATACTACCAGTCTACAAATCACAAGTAAAATAAAGGAAAATAAAGTTCATTGCAGATTGCCACATCAAATTTTTAATTCTAAATAGACATTTAACAATATCCAATCAGTGGAAAATAACTACCCCAACCGGAAAACAAAATTATGTTCAAGATAACCACCAAATTCCAAGACAATTATCAAAGCAGTAGTGAATTACAGCACATGTAATGCATTTTATGTCAGAATTTTAGGAATTTCCTAATGTGGCAATAAATGACAAAATTCAAAGAAAACTGACAAAAACAAAAAAGATCGTGTATATAAATGGCCACATGATTGAACAGAAGGGATCGTCTACTAACATCAACAATTTTGCCATTCCTGCTGATGATTACTTGAACCAGATAGCCTTCCTCCTTGCCATCTTCAGTCAATTGGAAGCATCCCAGAATGATACAATCATGACGTACCCACTTGATACAATCCACTGATTTCCAAGAAAAAACATAATATCAAAACTCAATAACATAACTCATTTTAAATTAATAATCCAGATTATGCACACACAGAATTGCCAAAGGTCAAATAATAAGAAAATAAATATATTAACAAATGAACACAAGTAACCACCTAGTACATTCAAAAGAGAAAAGAAGAACAATTTTAAGAGAAACCAAATACTCCATGTCCATGTCAAGATATAATAGAAAATCTAAAACCCACAATCTCTTTTTTTTTTTTTTTTGCTCAATTGCCTTACTTCAAGTAGCTAATGTGATTTAAAACGTATTACACTCCTGATTCTATGAGACGCCTTTGTGCCACACCTTTGAGGCAAGTCCATGTTGGGGTCTTAAATTCATAGTTCTTACACACAAAAAAATTATAATTTTAATAGCTTTTTAAGAAGATATTTAATGGGAAACGGATATGTCCAAGGTATCCATTTAACAAGGGATATGGCATTAAAAAGAAAGGAATAGCAAAACAGGATTCATGTAACCAACCCCATGTAGTTATGATAAGGTTTAAATGATGATGTTGATCATGCTTATAAATGAATATCAGAAACAAACTAAAACATCAACTAAAAGCATTCTAGTATTGACCAAAATGTAATGTATGCTTGCAAATAGGCCTCATTTTTGTCTTTACACAAACTGAGCATCAACTTTAAAGAATGATTCTGCATAGGCCAAGAATCCTGCAAAGCTTGTAATGAGCTAGACTATTTTAATCTTAGAAGTTAGAATAATGAATCTGAATCTGAATTCAGAAGCATTCGTTATCCATTTTTGCTTAACCAAATTAAGGGCTTGATGCAAGACACTCCAATATGGAAACATGATGGAGGGAGATTCTTGAGTGGTGGCAGCCTGGCTAAGAGATAACATGTAAGGAACGTGAAATTAAAGAATAAGATATGTATTGAGGGAAATTAGTAAGCTGGATCCAGAAATGATGGTAACTTTTTTAGTGGGTGCCTAGAAGTGAAAACATACTGACTGATGCTATAGCTAGGCAAGCAATTAATTGAGCTCAAATGTATTAGGGGAGATTCCTAGAGAATCTAATGTATAATTTTATGTGGGGCATAGGTGTTGGAAGGGTTAGGCCGAATTCATTGCTCAAGACATTGAACCCCTAACTCAATCAGTTTGGGCTCAGTTTAGGCCAAACTTTTACACCTAAATGATCATTGGATTCAACCACCCTATGAAAACCCAAGGATAATGGACTTATATAAGATAACGCCCATCAAGTAATCAGCCCTGTAATGGTCTCTTACACCTAACCATTTGGCTCATAATCATCAAAACACTGCCCACAAGGAAAGACCTCTTCCCTGACTGCAAAACAGTGTCACACTCTCTGCTTGGACAAATCTTGGGATTAAAACCTTTTGCAAACCATTTTCATAAAACACTAATATAACATATAGATACATTTTGCAAATCAAATTTCAAACACAATTGAAATTGACAACTGGCAGTTTAGGTTTCCATCAGAGAGAGTGGAAAACCTAATATTCACTTTGTCTAACAAAAGGGTCGATCATATCACTATAATCATTCACTCATGTAATTTCCCAAACTACCCCAACAGGTGCAAGTATTTGACCCTTGATGGATCTAACTGGTTCGTACATCAAAGGCACCTCAATTCAATACCTAATGCAATACCATAACCAAGTTTGGATTAAGTCCAATTTTCCAATTTTTCCCATCTATCTCCAAGGTACAGGGAATAACTAGAAATTGGTTCAAGTTCAATATTTTTTCAAACCACCCACTAGATGTGCTTGGGGTCTAACCCTAGCAACTAGACCTGTTCATGGGTCGGGTAGCCCGATGGCCCGGCCCGCACCCCGATCGGGCTTGGTCATGTAATTAGGCCCGCGGGCCTGACTTGGGGCCTAACACAGTAAGCCCGACTATGTTTCGGGCCGGGATCAGGATATGTCAAAAAAGCCCGGCCCGAGCTCGGCCCGGCCCAACTCAGTATTATATATTTTATAAAATATATAATATGTATTTTATATATTATATAAAATATATAAATAATATAATATTTATTAAAATATATATTTATAATTTAATATATACATTTTTTATTCTTTTCTTTATAATCTCTCTCTCTATCTCTCTCTCTATTCAGCCGGCCCATGAACAAGGTCTACTAGCAGCTGAGACAAGTTGTTCCACCAATTCAACAACACACCAGTGTCAACCTTGTCAAGATAGACTCTCCACATCTATCCAATGCTGAGAACATTCTAAACTAACATAAGCCTCGTAAGTGTTCAGTTTAAGAAGTAATTCACAAAAAACATACCAATTAGAACATAAAACAATAATGTATTTTATTCATTCACTAATAATGTTTTATGTACATCAATCTAATTAGAGCTAAGGGCATACATTGTCTAACAACAGGTAGCCTACCAAGCTACAATTCTTACTTGTACATATTGTCTTAATCTTTTATAAAATTACTGATGAAAAAAAAAAGGGTTTGATGCTATCTATCAATCAAAGTCAAAAAATTTCTTTCAAGAATAAAAGAAAAATTATCCACATTTCAGCACCTTTTATTTTGGATCAAGAATTGAGAATAACAAATCAAAGAAAGAATGAATTTAAAGGAAAACTAATAGATAAAATACTAGAAACAAGAATACCTTTTATTGTATATTTTGGATCAGCATCACCAATCCATGACTTGAACAATAATGATATGTGAAAAAGTTCTTCAAATTTGGATGACAAGATGCTTAAAATATTCTTCTTTGCAATAGCAACAAAATTGCCTTTAAAACTCCATTCAACTGTAGAAAAGAGAAATTAAAAGGATCTTGATTAAATATTGATCAAAAATGGTAAAAATTAAATGACAATATATATATAGATAGTTATATGCAGCACTAACTTAATAAAGGCATTACCAAGGACAAGATATAAACCAACTTAATTAACATCTATTTTCTTTCTAGAAGAGAGAGAGGAAAGAAGAGAGAAACGAAGAGAAGAGGAAAGGAAGAAAAGTGTTTAAGAGTCAAAAACATCAATTGGCAGCTCCCAGCTTCCTATTTGTATTAACATGATGTAAAATAAAAGAAAAGAGAAATTATAAACATGCCCTTGGCAGCCCACTCTAATAATAAGAACTTAAACAAAGAAAAGAACATGTTGACAGCACTTTAACAGCAGAAATAAAAAACTAATTCTAACAACACACCCTCAAGTTGGGTTGAATATATCTATCATGCCCAACTTGTCACACAACTCATTATGCCGCAACTATGAAGCCCTTTTGTGAGAACATTGGCTAGTTGCTCCTTGGAGTTGACATAAGGAGTACAAATTTCTCTCTTTTTCCAATTTTTCTCTTATGAAATGCTTGTCCACTTCAATGTGCTTGGTCCTATCGTATAGGACAGGATTGCTAGCAATATTTATAGTTGCCTTATTGTCATAATAGACATAGGATTGTGAACAATTATCCCAAGTTCCCTTAGAAGATTCTTTCAACCAAAGCACTTCAATGACCCCATGTGCAAAGTACTTGACTTTGCAACTACCCTTTGTTTTTTTGCTTCTCCATGTCACTAGATTTCCTTCCACAAATGTGCAATATCCACTTGTGGACTTTCTATCATCCACAACACCTGCACAATCAACATTTGTGTAGACTTCCACCTTCAGATGATTATGTTTCTTAAGTAACAACCTTGGCCCCGGATGCTTCTTCAAATACCTAAGAATCCTCTCTGTTGCTTCTATGAATTGGCTCAAGACCCCAACTGAATAAGCAATTTTTGGACGTGTCATGGACAAATAAAGCAACTTTCCCACTAACCTTTGAAACTATTTCACATCTTTCAAAGGTTCACCATCACAATTACCTAGTTTATGATCTACATCCATAGGAGTATCTGTTGGTTTTGCTCCTAACTTGTCTGTGTCTTGTAACAGATCAAGGACATAAAGATGCCCCTTTTTAAGCGGGCAACTTCAATTCCTAGAAAGTGCTTTAGTGGACCCAGATTTTTCGCTTCAAATTTGGAGGCTAGGAACCCCTTCAAACTTTGTATTTCTGAGCTCCAGTTTCCTGTAATGATGATATCATTCACATATACTATCAATACAGTAACATGTTCCTAACATCTCTTTGCAAAGAGAATGTGATCAAACTGACATTGTTTGAATCCTACTTGCTGGACCACCATATGAAATTTACTGAACCACGCCCTAGGAGATTGTTTTAAATCATAGAGAGACTCTTAGAATGCACACCTTATTTTCACTTTAGCTCATAACCCCAAGGGTTGAACCATGTACACCTCCTCCTCCAAATCATCATTTAAGAAGGCATTTTTTATATCCAACTGATGTAATTCCCAGTCAAAGTTTGCAACAAATGATAGAAGAACCCGAATTGAGTTCATCTTAGCTACTGGAGCAAACACCTCATCATAGTCAACACCATAGACTTGAGTGTACCCTTTTGCTACCAACCTTGCTTTGTACCTTTCAATTGTCCCATCTACCTTGTGTTTCACTAAAAACACCAAATTGCACCCTACTAGGTCCTCCCCCCTTGGAAGGCATTAATCTCCTCCTTCATAGCATCTGTCCATTCAGCGTATTTTAAAGCCTCTGTAACATTTCTAGGTATCGGGATGTTATCAACTACAGATAAGAAAGCACGATAAGAGGGGAAATGTGGTCATAGGAGACATACTAAGTAATGGGGTGTTTGGTAGTGCATGACCTAACTCCCTTTCTTTAAGCAATAGGAATGTCAAGGTCATCCACAACTGAAGTGAGAGTTGGAGTATCAACAGGTGGAATAGTACCTAGTTCATTTGGACTTACCTCTTAGGAGTCGAAAGCAAGGTTTAAAATGTCGATGTCGGTGGAAATGTTGGTCATCCAAATATAAGACACGTCAGAAATGTCAAAAATATTGTATGAAAATATTTGTAAAAATTATAAACATGGTAAAGACATTGTAAAATATGCAAAATATAAAATGGTATTTTATAAAATGATAAAAGAAGTATAGGCACACCTTTTTAAATTATTATCTTGTTCTAAATCATTAAACAAAGCTAAGAAACTAAGGTTATAGACAAAAGAATATGCTCGGAAGTTAACTTGTAAACCTTAAGATTCAGAGCTTCATGAAAGAATGAGAACTCATAAAAAATGTAAATGGTTGTAATAGATCAACCAAATAATCTATTATACAAAAAAGAAAAACTAATATTTAACTTCTTGTTTGAAATGAATATTGAGCTAATTCAAAGTGGTAATCATGTAAGTTAGGTGGACAACAACATTGTTACTTCACGTATCTACAATATTGTCACCAACTTATGTTATAATACTATCTCTAGGACTCCACATAGTATTGGTAGTGTTCACTAGGGAATATGTTGATTCTAGAAAAATTACATGTTGCTACCCATGGATGTGGAAATGGAAATATGTCATAGAAAGTATCTCTTGTACTCCACATAGTGCAAGTAGTGTTCATTGGCGAAATGACGATTCCGGTAAAATTGTATCGCTACCCATGGAAATGGAAATATGTTATGAAAGTACTAGGGAAATTGGGGACATTTTAAACCATGGTCTGAAGGTGTCGGTTGCTCAGTGTTTGGTGGCTCCACATCTTTGTCACATTGCTGATCTCTACAGCGTGTACGTTAGAAGATACGAAAAGGAGTATAATCAGGAATAGAGGGAAGAGAGACTTAACGGACCTAGACCTGGACCTAGACCTGCTTCTCCTCTTCCACACTACTCTCCCCTTAAGGAGAAGCTGGGAAGAATGGTTCAAACTCAAAAAAGGAAACATCCATAGAGGCAAAGAACTTATGATCAATGGGATCAAAGCACTAGTAACCCTTTTGAGTAGAGGGATAACCTAGAAAGATGCATGGAATAGACCAACGATCTAACTTACCACGAGACGAAAATAAATTATGGACAAAAGCACGACAACCAAACACTCATGGGAATGGAAAACAAAAGAGATTGGGGAACAACAATTGATGAGGGGCCCTGTAGTTTAGCACTCTGGAAGGCATGCAATTGATGACATAAGCAACAGTCAATACAACATCTATCCAAAAACGTTTTGGTACATTCATATGCAACATCATCCCTTGTGCAACCTCAAATAGATGTCTATTCTTTCTCTCTACAACACCATTTTTGTTATGGTGTTCTTGCACATGAGCTCCTATGAATGGATCCATTGAAAGCAAATAACTCATTGAGCTCACCATGTAAATACTCCTTTGCATTATCCGATTGAAAAACAATGTAAACACCATCCTCTGGAAATCCCGCACAACCTTTGGAACTTCATCTCCACTACATGAGAAATACCCATGTATAATGGGAGAAATCATCAATCAATGTGATAAAGTACTTATACCCACCCTCCAAAGTTATAGTAGTAGGCCCCCACACATCAGAATACACAATATGGAAAAGGAAACATGATCTTTTATTACGTGAATGAAATGTTGTTCTACATTGCTTGCTCAACTGACATGTTTGACATTGGAAATCTGACACTAAACACGACTTAAATAAATGAGGAAACAAAGACATCATTATTTCAAAGGACACATGACCTAACCGATTATGCCATAAAAAAATGACTCTTATTTGACTAACTATGCGACTCTGAAGATGACACCAAGAAACCAGCCTTGTTGTCGAGAGTGTAGAGACCATCCACTAAGCTTCCTCTACCAATCGTCTTCTTAAAAGTTAGATCCTCAAAAACACATGAATCAGGAAAAAAGGTTACACTACAGTTTAAAGCGTTTGTGATACTACAAATGGAAAGCAGATTGATGGAAAGTTGAGGAACATGCAAAACATTATTCAAGTTAAGTTCATGAGGAAGGGATATTGATCATTGGCTTGCAATGGAGGAGAATGATCCATTTGCAAGTCTCACCTTATCCCTTTGTGACAAAAGGTTATACAACTAAAAAAAATGTTTGGATTACAATCGTGTGGTTAGAGGCCCCTGAGTCAATGATCCAGGGGGAATCAGTGACAATGGATACATGGAAGGCAGAGGCTGCATTAGTTGATGTAGACACAAGGAAGTAGAAGGGGTACTAGTGACTAAACTATCCATCTAGCGCAAGGCCCTACCATATGATTCCAAATGACTTCGGAAGGAATTCATGATATCTTCCTTGGGGTCAGAACCAGTGAAGTACTCCCGAGCAGTACTAGTCAACACTCCACCAGACCAAGTATCTTGGATTGCCATATTTGCCACATTATGTTTTGTATTAGGCTTCTTCTAACCCTGCACCTTACCCTATTCTTGGTTCTTTACAACCCACTTTGGCCTCCCATGGAGATCCCAACATGTGTCCCATGTATGTCTTGAACATCGGTAGTGGCTACAAAACAACTTGTCCTTATCATCAACCTTCTTGGAGTCAATTTTCTTTCCCATATTGTTATCACCCATTGTAGCTAATGCCACCTGTTTCTCCCCCTCAATTGTAACTATCACACTCCGCCTACTTTCCTCAAATTGAACCAGGGCATACACCTCTTGAACTGAAGGCAGCTCTTTACTCCCTAAAATTTGAGGTTCATATACAAGGTTTAGTCCCAACAAGAAAGCAAAAACCCGCTGATGAGAAACCGATTTCTTATAGTCTTTAGCATCATCATCATGTTTCCATTCTACAGCTTGATAGTCGTCCAATTCCTTCCATACTGAAGTAAGGGTTGAATAATGAGTGGACAAACTACGAATCCCTTATTTATAGGTTGAGGATTCAGCTTGAAACTAGTAAATCTTGGCATAGTGCCTCTGCTCAGAATAGGTAGTTTTGGCCCATTCCCATATTTCACTAGCATTGTCTGCCCACATAAAGTTCTTCACATTAGATTCCATGGCTACCAGAAGCCAGGACATCACCATACTGTTCTCTTGGTCCCACCTATCATGTTCAACTGTCTCATTCTTGGGTTCTCTCACTCTTCCATTTATGTACCCAGCTTTTCCCCTGGCTGTTACGTAGTTTTACACCTTTAGCCCACTCCAAGTAGTTCAAGCCACTTGAAAGAACTAGAACTGTTGTTGTGTAATCAAGAAGTGATACACAGGTTCGAAGAGAATGGGAGAGAGAGAAAGAAGAGTGGAAGGAAGAGAGGAGGAAAAAGAAGGGGTTCGGTGATTGATATATTTGCCACCCCATACACTTCTTTATATATAGCTTTAGGTTCCTTACAAGAATAGGAAATAAACATAAAGTCCTAGTCCTAATAAAACAGAAAGAAAAAAGGATAAGCATAACATGGAAATAGCCAACCGGCCCAACTTAAAAGAAATTAAAAACAACTAGGTGTGGGTATGGAACCACACACATTAGAGCCTAAGTGTAGGCATGGAACCCCACACTCGTGGCTAACCAACTATTTCTTCGCTCCCCCCTCAAGTTGAAAGTAGATATTTGTCATGCCCAACTTGCGTAGATCTGTCTCCAATTTGATTTTTGTGACTGCTTTGGTGAAGAGATCAGCTAACTGCATGTCTGAGGCAATGTAAGGAAGCATACTTCTTGAGATGCGACTCGCTCTCGAATAAAATGTCTGTCAACCTCGATATGCTTAGCCCTATCATGCTGTATTGGGTTGTAGGCAATATTAATTGTAGCTTGATTATCGCAATACAGCATCAGAGGCTTTTCACAATCAACCTAACTAATTAAGCAAAGATCTCAGCCATAACACTTCTGCAATACCATTGGCCATGGATCTGTATTCTGCTTCTGCACTGGAGCGAGCAACAACATTTTGTTTCTTGCTTCTCCAGGAAACAAGATTTCCCCCCCACAAATGCATAATACCCAAAGGTGGACCCCATGTCATCAACACATCCAGCCCAATCCGCATCTGTATACACTTCTATTTTCATATAACCATTATTCTTGAAGAATATACCTCTCCCTGGACATCTCTTTTAAGTAGGCAAGAATCCTTTCTACTACAAGGAGGTGAGTTGTCCTAGGAGAATGCATGTATTGACTGACAACACTGACGACATAAGAAATATCTGGTCGGGTTAGGCAGAGATAAAGAAGTTTCCCAACTAGCCTTTGGTACATAGCCCTGTCATCAAGGAGTTCTCCACTCTCTGCACTTATCTTATGGTTAGGCTCAATGGGAGTATCAGCAGGTTTCACTCCTAACTTGCCAGTTTCTTCCAATAAGTCTAGAACATACTTCCTTTGGGAGATGAAAATGCCATGCTTAGATCAAGCTACCTCAATTCCTAGGAAATAGTGTAACTTCCCTAGGTCTTTCACTTCAAATTCCTTGTGAAGGTGTTGTTTAAGGGTTTCAATTTCACTAGTGTCACTTCCTGTTATCACAATGTCATCTACATAGACTACAAGTAGAGTTAGGGAATGACCTGTCTTCTTAAAGAAGAGAGTGTGATCTGACTAAGCCTGTATGTATCCGAATTTGTCCAAAGCTAGTCTAAACCTATCAAACCAAGTTCTCAGAGATTGTTTCAGCCCGTACAAGGCCTTCTTCAAAAGGCAAACTTTTTTTCCTGCTTCTGTACTATAAAAGCTAGGGGGTTAACTCCATTTATACTTCTTCTTGCAAGTCTCCGTTGAGGAAGGCATTCTTAACATCCAGTTGAAATAGTGGCCATGGGAAGTTTGCAACAATGGATAGAAGAACTCTGATGGTGTTCATTTTTGCAATAGGTGCAAAGGTTTCTATATAGTCTATGCCATAGGTTTGTGTGAATCGCTTTGCAACCAATCTAGCCTTATTCCTCTCTACAGTACCATCAGCATTATATTTCACAGTAAACACCCATCTGCATCCAACAAGTTTCTTCCCTTCAGGCTGATTAACTAGTTCCCATGTGTTGTTCTTGACAAGAGAATCCATCTCTACTTGGATTGCTTCCTTCCATTAAGGTATCAGAAGAGCTTCTTGCACTTTTCTGGGTATAGGAATAGCAGAAATAGATGTCCAGTAAGATTTGTAGGATTTAAGAGACGATCATAAGAAAGGAGCTTGGAGATGCAATGGGCAATGGATGAGGTGCAACAACACTTCCCTTTACAAATAGCAATTAGAAGATCAAGGTCATCTGTTAGTGAAGGTTGAGCATCTGTAACAGTGGGATCAACAGTGGGAGCAGTAGTAGTGTCTGGATCTGGGATTGTAGAAGATGTTGGAACTAGCCTGAATTGCTGTTGAGTACGAGAATTAACCTGCCTCCACCACTTTCTGTGATACACTCTCAACTCTGCATTTTTGATAACCTTCTTCACAACTCCCCCCCTCAATAATTGGGACAGGTAAAGGAACTTTGGGGCTGAAACTAAACCCCATCCCTCACTATTCTCCCCCTGAGAAGCCTTATGATAGTAGGGCTCATAACGGCAATATGTGCATACCCAAGGAAAATACACTTAGTGGCTTTGGGATCAAACTTGGAGAGATGAGGTCCAAGGATTTGAAACAAGTACACCCAAAAGTTTTGCAAGCTCACAACTTTCACATTTTAACCCAGACACTTCTACTAACTCAAACAAGTTTGGAAAAAGACTCTTTAAAGACCCAAAAGATAAATGACCTAAGCAGTTGTGCCAAAGCATAATCTTACTACAAGATCGAGAAACAAACAATTTCCCCGCTTCACTCTACTCCCCCTGTGAATGTTCAAGCAGGTAGACCCCATTCATCTCACGGCCAATCCCAATCATCTTCTTCATTTCCAAATCCTAAAAAATACTCCGATCAGGGAAGAAGGTTACCAAACAGTTTTGATTTTTATTAATACTACTAACTGAAAGTAAGTTAGCACTAAACTTACGAACATGCAAAACTGAGGATAGGGTGATGGTATTTGATAATCTAATGTCTCCCTTGCCAAAAAATGGTACAAGAAAGCCATCAGCAATAGAAACTTTGTCTCTCCCAGAGAATAAACATTAGGTGCTAAATAAAGTAGATATGTTGTCCATATGATTTGCTTGAATCTATTACCTAGAAAGGTCTAGTATTACCTGGGACAACAGCATGACATGTAGTAGCTCTTGTACCTATATGAGCAAGGGCTGAAGTAGGTTGAGCTGGTGTTGGCTAATGAGCTTAATTACTAAATTCATTTACTAACTAAGTTAGAGCAGCTCGGACTACAGCTAGGGTATCTAGAGGAGTGCCTCTTGTGCTTGATGAAGTTGTACTATCAGTGTTGACAGCCATATTAGCATTCCCTTTCTTATTTTTGAGTTTTGCTGGAACTAGATGAGGGTGCAACTTCCAACAGGTGTCCTTAGTATGTTTAGGTTTCTTGTAGTGTTCACATATTAAGTCCTTCTTAGCTTCCTTCTTCACATCCTTCTCCTTATCCCCCCCAGATTTAGGTCTAACTGCTACCAAGGCTGATTCATTGGGTTGTTGCTGCAACATAACCTTTCTCCTAGTTTCTTCACTGTGCACTAGGGAATAGGCTTGTGATAAAGTCACACTCACAATGTCATATTCAGAATTTAGACCAGATAGGAACTCAAATACTCTATTAGTTTCAACCTACTTTCTATATGTCTATGCATCTTTCTGACTCTCCCACTCAATTGTTTCAAGATGGTCAATTTCATGCCACAAGGATTTCAAGGTTGAAAAGTAAACAGAGACATGCTTTTCTCTTTGCCTCGTATTTTCAACCTCACATTTCAGCTCATAAGCCCTAGCAACATTAAGGGGCTGAGAGTAGGTTTCCTTCATAACATCCCATATTTCCTTAATTGTTTTGGCCCACAAGTAGTTTTGGTTGATGTGTGGCTACATAGAGTTGCACAACCATGTCATCACCAAAAAATTCTCCTGAACCCACTTAGCATAAGTAGGGTCCTCTTTGAAGGCTTCCTTCACATCCCCTAGCAAGAAATTAGTTTTCCTCTACCCCCAATAGCCATTATGGCTGATTGGGCCCGTTCTAAGTAGTTTGATCCATCAAACTTAACAGTTGTAATCTAAAAGGTGTTCTCAGTCATATTACTTGAACCACCAGTCTCAAAAACACCTTACCCTTGGTTCTTGAACTACATTCCAAGTTAGGAGTTGATTAAGAAAAGGCTTTAAACTACTATAATAAGGGAAAAAAACTGTACCCCAAGACTGATAACGGCCGACCTAGGACAATGATTTGCAGTTACCCAAAAACAAATAACAGCCGACCTAGGACTGATAACAGCCAACTACTGTCCTGGAATTAATGTCAGACCTGGACTTTAGGTTTTCCTCTCAAAAAACCCTAAATACAGGTGAAAAAAGAAGAGATTTTTCTAGTCGCACCTCTTTTATGAAGAACAGTATGCCAATTTATCTCTTACTGCTGCTGGCCTCAAGAAAAGAAGAAATTTGCCCAAAAAACTGATTGCTACCTTCAGTCTTCAAACTTGATCAATCAACTACTATCGGCACCTTGAATCTTGATCAAAGAACCAAGAAAAATCTGATCGGCACCTCCAATCTTGATCAAAAAATTGATCTTGATCGCATTCTTGTCTGATTCTTCCTGATTACAAGAAGCACTCTCCAATCTTAGGACAGCTGCTAAAGCCTTCTTGTAACCTCCAAGAATCAGCGGAAGAAAAGATCTCTCTAAACTTCCAACCCTAAATAATTCTCATGTGGTCAGCTGAATTAAATCCACATGAGAAACCCTAGATCGAATGCTCTGATACCAACTTGAAAGAACTAGAACTGTTGCTGTGTAATCAGATAAGTGATACACAGGTTCGAAGAGAAGGAGAGAGAGAAAGAGAAAAGAAGAGTGGAAGGAAGAGAGGAGGAGAAAGAAGGGGTTCGGTGATTGATACATCTGCCGCCCCATACACTTCTTTATTTATAGCTTTAGGTTCCTTACAAGAATAGGAAATAAACATAAAGTCCTAGTCCTAATAAAATAGAAAAAAAAAGGATAAACATAACATGGATAAGGCCAGCCAGCCCAACTTAAAAGAAATTAGAAGCAACAAGGTGTGGGTATGGAACCACACACACTAGAGTCTGAGTGTGGGTATGGAACCCCACACTCGTGGCTAACCAACAATTTCTTCAAAGCCATTCAAAGGGGTAATTGGCATAGGAAATATCATATTTTCAGCTCCCATACCAGCTGTACTACGGGTTGATGTAACCCCAAATGAGGCAAAATCATCATTTGCCATTGATAGAAACAAAGGCTACAAGACAAGACTTAAACCACAGGTGCACAAGACTAATCCCCATTCAACTACTAACTCTAACAGTCATAATTAGGGCACTAAACACCCAGAAATCTGCTTTTGAAACAAAAAAACCACGGCTGAAATCTAATGGCAGCCACTAAACAGTCCAAAAACATTGCTGAAATCTTCTAGCAATAATCAAACCATCCAGGAAATTGGACTTCAACCAACAGTTCAAAAAACAATCCAAAAATAACAAATTACACTCATGAAATCCTCTAGCAGCACTCAAACCATCCAGGAATAGTCCAAAAGAATTAGACTTCAGTTATCATTGGTCTATGCACAACACACATCAACCAATCACAGCACATACCCGTAACAAAAGAGAATCGCACATCCCTGTACAGCACATGTACGAAGGTGCAGTTCCAAGACTGAGTCTTCACAACATCAGCCAAAAGAAAGGAAGCCTTCACAGCATCAGCCCCCTCCTCCTAGGGTTACCTTGGTGCTACAACCAAGGAAGAACCCAGAAAAAACAGCAACAGTTGGTTCTGATCAGTCTGAATAGAGTTTCTTGCCTTCACTATCCAAGAGTCAGAAAAATGGGTGGAAGGAATGTGATTCAGAGGAGAAAAAAGATTCCTATCGCCCAGACCATATTTTCTTTCTAGAAGAGAGAGGAGACGAGAGAAGAGAGAAACGAAGAGAAGAGGAGAGGAAGAAAAGTGTTTGAGAGTCAAAAACATCGGCTAGTGGCTCTCAACTTCCTATTTGTATTCACATGATGTAAAAATAAAAGAAAAGAGAAATTACAAGCATGCCCCTAGCGGCCCACCCTAATAATAAGAACCTAAACAAAGAAAAGAACATGCTGACCACATCCTAGACTGACAGCACTTTAACAGCAGAAATAAAAAACTAATTCTAACAACAACATCCATAGATCCATGAGTTGCCCCCATCCTTAACAATAGTATATTGCTAACACACCAACTCAATGGGTGAGGAAAGATCCTCTTTCACCAACAGTCAATGATTTTTTTTTTCTTTCCATAAGTAACATCAACTCTATTAATTATATACAAGTTTCAGTTGGATATTGGGACACCTTCCACGTGTAGCACAAAAGAAAGATTAAAAATAAACATCCATTCACAGTTAATGTCACACTACATTCTCCCGTTTTACGTGAAATCCCCCCATACTATTTGGACCTTACACATGTAAAACAAAAGAAAAGGTCAAAAAAAAGTATCCGCTCATAGTTAATGTCACATTAAACCATCCCATTGTACATAAAATACCCCTGCTCATGGTCTTTATATAATACAGAACATTACAAAATTTAAGGAACTGATTTCTTTGAAGATTCTGTGAAGTGGTCTTCACTTGTTTTCAAAAAATCCTGGTGTTCCTTCAATAATCACCAAAAAGTGAAGAATAGATTATTCAACCATAGTACAGCAACTTTTTGCCCAAAAGCAATGGTCAGCCATGTCAACAAAAGTTGGTGTGCTGTTGTTGATAACTTGATATCAACCAGACTATCCAATATACAAAGAGAAAGAAACTCCAAACCTCATTAGAGATCAAAAGTCCTAGGAGGTCCTTTGTCTTCTTAATTCTCTTTAAGGGGTTTTCGTTGGTCCTATCAAATCTAATTCTAGGAATTGGTCCATTGGTTCAAATGTGATCCAGCGCAATCAAAACTGAAAATAATCTGTGATTATAACAAAAAACGGGGAAAAAAGGTAGAAGAAAATAGCAAAAAAGAAAGAAGTTGGAGAAGAGAGTTTAGCTGAGCATAGATATCAATCATGCCCAACTTGTTTATATAATATATTAGCTTCCCTTTTAGAATACATTTGGTCAAAACATCAGCTAATTGTTCTTCAAAAGCAATAAATGGCAAGCAGACTTCCCTTGAAGCAACTCTCTCCCATATAAAATGCCTATCAACTTTTATGTGCTTAGTTTTGTCATGCTGGATAGGATTATGTGCAATGTTGATAGCTGCTTGGTTGTCGCAATATAACATTATTGGCTTCTCACAATCAATACCCAATTCTCCCAAAAGTGATCTAAGTCACAATAGTTCTAAAACTCCATGTGTCATTGAACTCTACTTTGCCTCAGCTAAGGAAACAATGTTCCTTGCCACCACAACACAGTATCCTAAGGTGGATCTCCTAATGATCAATACACCCAGCCCACCCAACACCAGTGTATGCTTCCAACTTCATATGCCCATGCTTGGCATGCAGGATACCCTTCCCTAGAGTACCTTTCAAGTAACTAAGAATCCTCTCTATAGCTGCTAAATGTGTATCTTTAGGAGAATGCATGAACAGACTAATGACACTGCATAAGAAATATCTGGCGAGTCATGAAAAGATATAACAACTTCCCAAGCGGTCTCTGTAACACTCCCCTTTCAGTCAACAATTCACCATCAGTAGTTGAGAGCTTGTGATTTAAGTCTATAGGAGTGGAAGTCGGTTTAGCACCAAGTTTGCCAATTTCCAGTTTCCACAAGTAGATCAAGGACATACTTACATTGAGAAATAAAGATACCAACCTTAGACTGAGCAACTTCAATTCCCAAGAAATATCTGAGTCACCCAAATTTTTTATCTCAAATTCAGTGTTAAGAAACCTTTTCAAATTAACTACTTCTTGGGTGTCATCATTAGTAACCACAATATCATCAACATAAACAATCAAAAGGGTCACCAAGGAACCTCTCCTCTTAACAAATAGAGTATGATCAAACTAAGTCTGTGTATAACCAAAGGTAACAAGGGCAGTCAAGAATCTCTCAAAGTTACTAATTAACCCCTGCCTCTTTCTTATTTTCACTAATATCCTCTACTGCCAATACCGCACTTTCAAGTATTCAACTTAGTCATGACAAGCCTACTTCTCCCATACCTTTCCACACTTCTATTGGAATCCAATTGGGTCCTATAAATTATATATAAATATATATAGTGTTAATAATACATAAATACATATTGTATTAATAATATATAAATATATATTTTTTATTTTTCCTTAATAAAAAAATTGTCTTGGCCCACGGACCAAGCCATCCGCCCTCCCTGATCTATTGGGTCGTGTCAGGACAACCCACTATAATGCAAGCAGCACAACAAAACCATGTCATGCCAGCTAGGCACAGCCCACATTACACCTATACAAACCCTCCATCATATTATCAATCCTAATCTAAAGTGATCAATCAGCTAAGGGTATCAACTATGATTGTAATTTGTAATAAGCAAGGGAGGAAAGGACTTGCCTACCCTAAAATCTCACTAAGTTGGGGAAAAGTCCTTCACCATTACATTAACCAAATGGACAATAAAATAATGATTTTCAAAATATTAGTGTAGACAAATATAGGATGGGCATCATAGCAAACGAACTCATTGACTCTAAAAGTGTTATCCATGGGGTTATCTATTAAGTTAACAGAAATAAAGGTGTATGATCACATCAACTAGGGCTTTCTACAATACATCTTAAGCAGAATGAATTAGAAATAACTCTTAAATACTCCCACATGGACTTTTCTAACCTGTTTATACAAAAGAACCTATAAAAATAAGATTGAAGACCTACCAACCAAAAAATAATAATTATAGGACTAGAATCTTTTAAGAAACTTATGAGATCTGATGAACTCTGTTGTCAACACACAAAGAACTAAATAAATTAATCCATCCGCAAGCTGACCTTTCTCTTGGACAGCCCTTGCGCTTCTCCTTGGATAAAAAATGAAGTTCTTGGTTTCTTGACATGCTCTTATAGTATAGTCTATAAATCTAAGTATTAGTGGCAGTGTCCCATTATCCCATATCAAACCTAGTCAGTTGACATCCCTAATTCTAGACAAACCTAGGCATAAAGGTCAGCAGTACACAAACTAAAAAACTTGCTTGGAACATTGCTCATTTCCCCATCAAACTTTCACATTTTGTCTTCTCTCTGATAGTCACCCATATAAGACTAGGTCAGTTGACATCCCCAATTCTAGACAAACCTATGCAGAAAAGTAAGTAGTACATAAACTGAAGAACTTGCTTCGGAGCATGCCCATTTCCCCATCAAACGTCCAAACCCTTACCTTATGTCATCTCTGTGTTCCTTGATATCAATCTTTTCTAGCCTAGAAAATAAAACAAAAGTAAAGATTTCCTAGTCATCGAGATTTCATTTCCCCTATCCTTTAGTGACCAGATTAGAAAATTGCAATGAATCCCTACATCACAAAGAGACCATACTTTTTTATCAATAATAGAACCAAATTCATTAATGAGGAAAATCTTAAAACAATGGATAAAGAAAGAAAGAGGGGAGAAATAAACTCTTTTAGCTCTCCCCAACAGAGAATTCAATTACAACATAGACAAAAACAAATTGTTCCTTCCCACCCCTTGTTTAGCAAGTGTTTCAACAAAAGCATTTGCATCTCTTCTGACCCAATTGTAGGTCACTTCTATCCCCGTAGCAATTTCATGGCTTTCCTTTTCTCACATATGTAGCACCACCATCCAGCCTCCTCTTCCTTTCAGAGCCAGCTTATGACAAGCTTCGAATCACCTTCAATTATTAACCTCCCAATATTCAGCTCCTTAGCCTTTTGCAACCCTTCTACAATAGCCATAATTTCAGCCCTCAAGTAATCCCCTATTCCAATAGGGCCTGAGTAAATTGCAATGACTTTTCCCTCCTCATTCCTAAAGACTCCTCCAATGCTAAACGGGCCCAGATTGCCTTCACTACTGACATCAATGTTAAACTTTATTAACTCCTCTAGGAGACGGGGACCAAAAAGGCCTAACCACCTCCTTAAAGGGAGAAGAACCAGCTACCTCCCTCCAATTCCTCATCAACTCAATCCCCAAAATATCCTTGTAGAGATCCAATGACTTCACCCAGTGAACCACTATAATGATAATGGATTCTATGATAGCTTCTCTACTTCTTTCTCTTTCAAGAAAGATTCTCTAATTCCTCTCTTCCCAAATTGTCCAACAAACTACTACCCTTGTGCACGGAGTGTTTTAAAAGTGCAAGGTGCAAAAAAAAGGTGCAGGGGTCAATTTGCACCTGAGGCGCAAGGCGAGGCATGTGCCTTTTTGAAGCAAGGCACAAAAATTAAAAAAAAAAATGCTAAAGAATCCAAAAAATGCCATTTTTTTCAAAAAAATGCAAAAAAAATATTAAACATAATATTAATATAAAAACATAAACTTAAGTTTTAAAATAAATATTTTAAAAAACCTATTATCTAAAATTAAAATACATAAACATAACATGTAAAGCATATTCAAATGAGAACTTAAAAATAAAATCAAACATATAAAACATTTTTAAGCATGTAAAACCCATAATCTCTTTTTTTTCTCAATTGCATTACTTCAACTAGCTAATGTAATGTAAAACATATTAGATTCCTGATTCTACGAGCCGCCTTTGTGTCGCACCCCTCGAGGCAATCCCAAACAAGTCCATGTTAGGGTCTTAACTTCTTAGTTCTCACACAAAAATAATGATTTTTTAATTTTAATTGCTATTCAATAAGATATTTTATTAGGATGAATAAATGAACAACATTACCAAATAGGGTGTTCTCGAAGCTTCAATAAGACACTAACATGGACTTGTTTAGGCTTGCCATGAAGGGCGTGGCATGAGGGTTTGGGGGCTTTGCCCCCGGGCCAGCCACTAGGTTCAAAAAAAGTCAAATTTTCAAAAGGCACACACCTTGGCCGAGGCGCAAGGTGCATCAAGCACACACCTAGGCGCACCAAGCATGTGCCTTTTGAAAGGGTTGTGCCTAGGACCTAGGCGAGGCGCCTACCCTAAAATGCACTTCGCCTAGGTGCCTAGGCACACCTTTTAAATCACTGACCTCCATAGTATTCTTCCCCTCTTCTTTGGCCAGCTTATGAAAATAGGAGCAAATAGGCTTTGTACATTAGGCAGAAGATTCCACTTGCACCCAAACAAAGATAGAAACCACTCCTAAATTGAAGAAGAAAAAGGGCGGGAGATTAATAAGTGAGCAATTCTCATCATTGACTTTGCAGAGAGAGCACCAATGTGGGGAAAGGCATCAATTAGATCATTTTCTTTGCAGTAACTCACAAATATTAATTCTTTCCCGATACACTTCCCAACACACACCACCCACCCTATGTAGAACAACAAGCTTACTCCAAATCTCCTTAATTGAAAAGAAAAACCATGGCCACCACTCAGCTGAATGAGGGACAAGAAAAAGGATGCACATGTAAAAGTATCATAGGGTGACAAGGTCCAAATCCTCCTATCCCTCTTTTAAATTTCCAAACACACCCGTTTTAGACCTTGAAAATGAGATCAAGTAAGAAGTCATCCCAAAATCACATCCAATTGCCAAAATCACACCCATTTTAGTATAAGGCTCCTAGATCAAGCCAACCACACATTAAGAGACTAGGTTAGCCTAGAACAAATGTTCCTTGTGCACCCCTTGCTTTGCCAGCATATTTTCCATTGTGTTTGCTGACCTGTTGATCCATTTAAATTTAGCCTTAGCCTCATCTGCTAGCCTCCTTGCTTCCCTTATTTGCAATTGAAAAAATCCATGGCCCATCATTGTTGTTAACCATCCAACCCATCACCACTTCACCAGCAAAGAGTCCCACTTCACACTTCATTGCAAACATTTTTAAGAAGGCTAAGATGAACTTTGTGATTCCTTTCCAGATCCCCTACATTGTTGGTGGATCAACTTCTCTTGTGCCTACCCTCCGCTTCTCTTCCCTAAATTTTTATATAGGTGCCTCTCTTTTCTAATTTCACACTTGCTTTTCAAATAATTGTAACTTTTCTATGCATCAAGTTATCAATGAAGAAAAAAGAAAGATACCAATATCCTACTATAAAATCCAGAACAAAAGAATTACCAAAAAACAACAAAAAGAATTGTTGGCATATTAGAGCAAAAGATGCTACATATTACACAATGCAATGAAACAAATCTAAAAGTCCAGAACAAACCAGCATCAACATTGTCCATGACATCTTTCAAAGGGCTTCCAACAACTCCCTGGTATAGAATTCCATGATTAGAAAGAACAACATAGGAATTCTCCAATTTTTTTCTCCACCGAAGGTCTTTGACATGGCAAGAATCAGTGAGCGAACAGTGGAAAGATGGGTTTTTCTCCTTCATAATGCCAATAAAAGCAATTAATACTGGAAGTGTTATCCAAGTGATTATCATTCAAATATAAAAGCAGAATAAAATTAATGCTATTAATATTTCATTACCACAAATTCTCGAGTACCCAAGTAATAGAATTGACATTTATAATATAGAGAGGGTTAAGGATCAAAACTGAGTATCATCTGTAAAATTTTCTAGACCAAAAACCAGAGCAAGCAGATGATCTTTAACAAGGAGTGGCAGTCTGGGGTTGGTATTAGGTTGGGCACTTGTCTCATGGATTGAACCATTCAAAACAGTCAACCAAGAAGAAAAGCACCCAAACCAGAACAAACTTGATCATCTATTGGGTTTGAGACACCCAAAACCAACCATAAAATAAAATAAAACCTCAAACCCAAACCCTACCTACCAGAAATGCAGAAATGTACCTCAACTGAAGAAAAGCACCCAGGCAAGGTGCAGGCCTTGAAATGTGCCTCACCTATAAGCCTCAAGCTTGCCTTTTAAATCACTGCTTTGGAAGGTCTTAGAGGTAGAGTTATGTCTCAAATTTTTTCATGGATGTTGTCTTGCAAACGGTTGAAAGGTATTAATTAGGGTGATTTGGATAGAAATCTTATTGAAGTCCTGCACTCATTTTATTTTGATTCTCATCCCAATCCTTTGCTTATTCCAAGGCCAAACATAGATTAGTTCTTGATCAATTGGAATCACCTATTATTAGGGGCTTAATCCTTAAAGCTGATGGCATTGTTCTTTGGGCTTACAGTGGACCAGCTGGAGTTACTAATGCTTCAGAAGATTAAGTCAGGGCTATCTTGATTGGTATGAGGGTCACCAAATCCATTCAAGTCAACTCCCTTGTTGTTGATGGAAACTCCAAGAATGCTATTAGATGGTCTTACAATAAGGAGATGGAACCTTGAGACTTGCTCACCTTCATAATGGCATTCAAGGCATCTCAGCTTCTTGTCTTGCTCGGTAGATACTGAGGGAGTTGAATTATATAGCTGATGCTTTAGCTAAATCCAGGGTGGATAGGGCTTTTTTGTACAATGCTAATTCTTGGGTGGGTTCTAGGATTTTTGCTGTTTCATCTGTACATTTTCTCATGTATATCTCCTCCCCTTCTTTTTTCTGGAAATGAAAGTTGCCTTTTCTAGGGAAAAAAACTGCAATAGCAGAACTCTTAAAGAAGAGTAAGGTGATATTTGCAAAAACTTGAGATGCAAGCAGAATTTGAGAAAACAGCTGAAAGGATTGTTTATGGGGTGATTATCTTTTCTATAGACTAAGGTCTGAATGTGTGATTTTCCTAGGATTTTCTTCTAAGGTCTCAAAATATTTTCAAGATAATCGAATTAGTAGCAGGAAAGCATATTTGGGATCATAGTTATCAAGGTGACACCCAGGCAACAAGGTGCCCATGGATGGTCATCTCACTTAATCGCCTACCTATTTTGTACATGACTCTATGAAACACTTTGTATTCTTCGTTTTGTGATATTATAATAATTGAATATATTATTAAACTAAAATATTCATTATGTAGGTTTATATACTAGTTTCAAAACCTGAAGCTAGGGCTGTTCATAAGAAGACCTAACCCCCAAACCGACCAACCCGGACCGACCCAACCCGAACCGACTTAGTAGTTAGTTCCTAGTTAGTAGTTACAACCTACTTAGTTCCTACTTAACTAAGTTGTCTCTATCCTAGTTACAACCTACTTAACTAAGTTGTCTCTCAAACTCTGCTCCCTCCACAACTGGATCCATGGATTGGCCACAAAACATTAAGGAAATGTCGGTTTCCTTTGGGAATGTGGAGCCAGAAATGAACACTTGAACAGCAACTAAGTCACCACTAAGTAGAGCCGAAACCGACCCAAACCGACTCAAACCGATCTGGTCGGTTTTGCTTAACACAGGGTCGGTTTCAGTTTCAATTTCAGGTAACCCGACTAGGTCGGGTCGATTGGAAAAAATCAATAAACCGACCTAACCCGACCCATGAACAGCCCTACCTAAAGCAACAAGCAAGGAAGAATTTAAAATTCTGTCCAAGCAACACATTCTTTATTCCTAGACAAAAATAGGGGCTCAGACAATGTTGTCAAAATCTTTTGATTTACAATACAATTCACGATTTGAATCATGAATCCCAAGGGTTTCAATTCAAATCTTATGTTGTCAAAATCTTTTGATTTACGATTTTTGAATCCTACAATTTGATTTATAAATCTTACGGTTTTTACGATTCACTACGGTTCAAATAAATTCAATTAAGAATTACTTATCTACTTTTTTTCTTGTTTATGTTTAGTTTTTCCATGGGAGACTTTTCTTAAAGCCCTTATCTATTGTTTTAAGTACATATATGATATATGGTAGATATAGATCAAAAATATGGTAAAATCACTTTCCTATATATATTTAGACTTAATATATCCATATTTAATTTTTTTGACAAGTTTGTATAAAATAGAAATAATCTTATGATTTACAATACAGTTCACAATTCGATTCGATTCAACTTTCTCTACAATTTACGATACGATTACAATTTCCAAAACATTCTCATCCCCTATATTTTCTGAATTTTCCTTTCTTCTTTTCCTTCTCATAAATATGTTGATCTATATGTTTTAATATGAAGCTTATACTTTTTAATGAAGTCTATAGATAATTTATCAATGAAAGATGGTTGCCAATTGCTATGAAACCTAGGGAGTTACTCTAGAATTCATGGTTTCTATGTAAAAATTTCCTTTGCCTAGTAAGTGCCTAGGCAACTAGGTGACAAGACACCCCTCTATCGCCATGATTCGCCTTGGAACCTTGAAACTTTGAAAGGATATGCTTGGGATGGCTAATCTGCTCAAATAATGTTAAATGACAAAAATACCTTTACTACCTAAAATTCCAGACAATTAAAACTAAACTCATCCTTGAATATTAATACAACATTTTACCACTTCTCAAAAAGGAAAAAAAAATAGGGTCAGCTTACATGAATCCTACCCCGCTATTAGAAGATGCCCCAACTGGGGTAATAATAAAACCTGATGGCAAATGCTAATAAAAAAATGATGGCAAAAGATAGATCCAACCAAAAAATCAAACCCTTCATAACCACCAAAAATGAAAAACAGTCCAGTTGATTCTAATATTTCCAACAGAAGAAAACGGATCATTGATCCTTCAGGGACAGTCTCAGTTAAATATTTCCTCCACCTGATCCTTTATTTCTTCATGCACTTAACAGTGATTTTCCCCACAAAGTCATCTGGAAGTCTGCAGCCTCCTCCATTTTTTTCTGGTTTTTTTTTCCCTCTTGGACTGCCACCTGGGAGAAATGCCACACAATGGACAGCCTGGTTAGAAGAGGCCTGAGCCCTGACACTGGATTCTACCACCTGTATTTTCTGTTATTCTTGGGAGGAATCAGCTTATAACTTTCTTCTCCATTGTGATTTTTCCGTTTGTATTTGGTCACACTATCTAAATATGTTTGGTGTGTAGTAGTCCCTGGAAACTCCATCAAGGATAACTTGACCTTGTGGAAGTTGAATGGCCTAAGTCAAAGAGGATCCATTTCACATGGGTGCTTTCCCTTGGAAATCATGTGGGCCATCTGGTGGAAAGAAGCAGCAGAGTTTTCATGGGCATATGCCAATAAGTAGAGGAAGTCCCAAGGAATATGGTTGTAATGACTTCATCTTAGCTATCATTCCATAAGGATTTCAAGGGAATTAGGCATGCTTCAATTTTTTAGTCTGAACCTCTCATTGTTGACTAATTGACATTATGCTCACGTAGTTATTTCAGCATGTCATGCATAGCATCTTGATACACATGGAAGAGAGACTCCCATGCATATCTTCCTTTTGAATAATATACTTTTATTACCTTATTCAAAAAAAATCCCAAAGGGATTGGATCCCCAATTGAATAGCCACCAAAAATGCTAAATAGCATGAGGATAATGACTAAGAGAGGACCCTAGCAATCTCAATCTCTTCAACTTGGGCTGCCAACCTATGTACAGACAGAATACCAATTCGGCAAAATTGAGTCTACTGAGATGTCCCTAAATAATTCCAAAGTCAAGAAGCAAACATGATATAACCGAACTTTGTATTGAGTACACCCTCTGATGTCTCTGGAGCATCTCCTCCTAATTAGCATAGAATAGATAGCAAATGCATCATCACATAGTATGTTCCGTTTTGCAAAAAGAGAATATACTAATTGAATAATATCCATCCAAAGAATGATTTTCATTTCATACCATAAAGGTATTTCTTGTTTTCATGTTTATGAATTTTGTATCCAATCGTTGTACAAAGACTCAAAACAGAAGTTAGTATGTCTGAGTAAAATAGGTCAGGTACTTCATTGTAACATGGAATGTGGAAATTATTTCTGGATTTTGAATAAGGTCTCTGTTTTTAAAGTAGGACTACATAAGCATCAAGAAAAACAGAAGCAACAACCCAAAAGGAATTTAATAAAATCCAAGAGAAGGCAATCGCAAAATGAATTTCTGCTAGATATTTTGGTCTAAGGAATTGTATGGGTCTATGCCCTGCCTGTGAAAATGAGATTATCATTAGCATCAAAAATTAAAATGAATACCTTCTTGAGAAGCGAATCGACCAAGAAAAAGTGAACATCTCCTCCAACGGCAGCAGCAAGCGTTGAAGAGTCCATAGACAGTGCCAGTATGTAAACCTTACCAAGTGGAACATCTACAATACTCAGTTCTTGGATGCAGGAACTACTTCCTTTGTTTTTAATATCCTTGGCCAACTCGATAACGTCCTTTGTCCTCGCAACGCAGAAACCTGGAAATTATAAACTCAAAACCCAACCATAAGTAGTAGTCTTAACAGAATTTCTTTTTTTTTTTTTTTGGTAACGTTAACAGAATATCAGAATCGACAAAACTCGAACTGAACGTAAGAGGGAGAACCTTCGGGATGGGCGACAAAAATGGCACTAAATTGTTCGGACACCGCCAATGGCTGTGCTGGAAGGCTTTCGAGATCGAAAACGGAATCGTGGGGTTTAAGAGGCACAGGTTCTCCAACCTTGTCGAAATAGTAATCAGCAGACTCTTCACGGTTCCCCTCCTTTTCTTCCTCCAGTACAACAGTAGCACCTCTTTCCTCGTTCGATACAGCCATTAGAGCTTAGAGGAGATCAAATCATCAAATTGTATGCAACAATGGGATTCAAAACCCTAACTTGACAGACAGTTAACTGCAATTTCAAGTGCCTGTGAACGCGCACCGGAAGTGGCTGGAATGTGAGAATAGAGGGAGCGTTTGGGCGGGAAGAGAGAAGCTGCCCTATAAATCAAGGAGCTGGTTGTCCAAATGAAAATGCATTAGGACAAATTTTTTAAATTACCCTTATGATTTAGTTAATTGATTAATTCTATCTTTATTATTTACATATTATCATATAGCACCCTTAAGTTCTATAATTGTCTAAAAACTCTTTGCCATTAACAACTGTCATTAACGTCTGTTAACTAAAGACCGAAGCGAAAATACTATTTTATCCATCATTCTCCTTCAAATTTTCAAAATGAAACAGGGAAATGGGGAGAGAGTACAGGTTGAGAGATTGGCAACGACAAAATGTCCATTTTGCCATCATATACTTAAAGGGATAGAATGTTTTAGAGACCCATTTTTTCACGCTGAGAGTGAAATATATCGAAGAAGATGACCGTTGCAAATCCCGACAATCATTTTTGCATTTAAATCTAGCACAAATAGGTAAAAATTCATGAAGTACAGAATTTATGGATGCATTGTAGGTTTTTCCTAGAATCACAACTCACTGTTGGGCTCCTTTGTTCCTATGGATGGTACTAAATTATTTTTGGTAGGGGTGTCCATAAAACCGAAAATTGAATCAAAAAATACCGTTAACCGAACTGATCAATTCGGTTCTGATTCAATGCTTTTGAAAAAAATCAAAAGACCAGTTTGATTGTCGGTTAACCTAAAAAAAATAATGGTTAACTGAATTGATCAATATATACATTTATATATATATATATATATATATGTATATTATTTATTATTTATAATATAATATCATACATGTATTTATACAATATATATTATAAATATAAAAAACCAAAAACTAAAAAACCGAAACCGATCAACTTGTTAATCAATGGTATCAGTTTAATTTTGGTTCAAAGAAATCGAAAAAACGTTAAGACCGGTTTAACTAAACCGTGAACACCGTTAGGTTTCACCAAGGTCATCATTTTTGGACTACAAAACCATTTTATTAACATCCTTCAAACGTCTAGCTACTCCCATGACCAGTCCAAATTCTATGAGGCAGAGTACCGCCCATTTGGCCATTCTGGTCAAGACAAACTCATTAGGCTTTATAGTGAATCACAACTACAGATAGACTAAAGTTCTTGAAACCTACCGTATCCACATCTGACATCCCATTCTCTGGTACTCGTACCAAGTTCTTGAAGCCCTCATCCTCCTTTGCCCCCTCAATTAATTCCTAAATAAACTCGTCCCTCTTTAGTTGCATCATCTTTTTTTAATCTGTTGAGTCCAATCCACTTAAAGCCAACGAGTAATTAATCTCCGATATGTGCACCAACTAAATAAAACGCCTTTGTCACCATATATTGAAAATGCTTTGCTTTATTTTAAGCTCTGTTTGGAAAGAGTATAAATACAAATATTGTACAATGCGTATAATATATATGTATACACCACAAATATTTGTATTAAAAGAGTATAAATACAAATATTTGCTTTACTTAAGTTTAGAGCCGGCGGTCTTCATAACACTAAAATAAAGAAAATAAAATTCTAACCGGCGGTCTTTGAGAACAGACGCGACACTTTTGCATTTAAACCGAGCTTGAGACGGTCTAAATAGCCTCTTCCATTTGAAAGGGAGAACAAGAAGTCAAAAACTCTCGCACTCCCTCCTACTTTGCGCGTTCGATGAGTTTTTCTGGCAAAACTTTTTTAGAAATCGATTGAGAAAAGCTTTTGAAGGTAAGGGAGCTTCTTCTTCTTCTTCGGCTTCTTCGTGGTTGATTCAGTTGTGTTTTCTCCGGTTCTAGGGCATTAATCGATGAAACTAAAAATAGTTTTCTTCATGGTTTGATCGAAGGTGCCATTCATGCAAGCTCTAAACCATTTGCTTCCTCATGCATTTGAGCATGCTCGAACATCTATGTTCAGCATTACTGGTTTGTGAAGAAGAATTCAAGAAAAATGATTACATGCTCGAACATTTTTCTGGGTGTTTGTGAACTGGGTTTGAGTAAAGTTGCTGATATTCTTGATTTTAGGTCTGATTCTTTGACAACTTGGGCTTTTTAAGAGGACTTTTCATTCTCTTCTGTTGGGGCTTCTGGGTTTTTAGACTTGCCCAAGTCTCTAGAAGTTGAGAACTTAAGGCTTTTGAGAGTTGGGATTTCAGGAACTGGAGAGACTTGTACTCAAGTTTATGAAATAGGTATTGTATGATTTTGTGAAATTTAGGCTCAGTTTGGAAAGAGTACAAATGCAAATATGTACAGAGTAAATACATACAAAATACAAGGTTTTGCACTCTACATATTTGTATTTGTACTCCCTCCAAACTCAGCCTTAAGATCTAAGTGGTTTATATTGGAAGCTCTGAAGGCTTTGTAGCTGCGGCTAGTTTCAAATTTTCAATTCTTTAAAAAGCTAGGGAATGAGAAAAAGTGAGCTTGAATTCGAAGCTCTGAAGGTTGATTTAGGTTCTGAAAATTGGTGCAAATGCTTCTGTACTGTAAATATTGGTAATCAAAGGCTTTCTATTTGAGGTACTGATCAGGTTTCAAGAAATTTGTTAAGCTCTGGTAAGCCTCTATATGAATTGTTTTCTTCTTCTGTTGGCCTCTGTTTTGAAGTTTATTTAAACTAGCTTAAGTTGGCACTTGACAGTTCTATTCATTTGATTTAGTCTTCTTCTCTGCAATACCTCGGGGGTTAAGGTTAAAGGATATGTTTGGTTTGATAGAAAATAAGAGAGAAATAGAAATTTCAAGGAAAGTTTTTAACAAATTCTGTGAAATTCCTTGAGAACTTTCTGTTTCTTATTTTCTATCCAACCAAACATAACCTAAAAATATGGTTAGTCTCTCTCTCTCTTGCTCTCTTGGTTTTGTTAATTGTGTTATGGGTTAGGTATAAAGGCAAAACAGGGGTATTTTGTTGCTAACATTTGGAGTTCTTCATTTGACAGGTTAGGAAGATGGAATACAGAGTGGTTGCATATTTGTCAATGGAAATTCTAGCATCTAGTTTTGCAGAAATTACAGGGAGCAATGAAGGACATTAGAGACAACCTAGAAACCTCTGAAGAAGGTGGAGAGGCTTCTGATTCCTTAACTCTACATCTCAGAGGCTTGACTATGAAGCTGCAGACATAGAGAGGCAGGCTAGAAAGAACAGGCACTTGATAGACAGGGGTAAACATAGTGTAACTTTCCTTCTTCCTATAATCCTTACAAGCCCATAAGCTCAATCAGGGCTTACCTTTCACAGTGCTTACAATTACCATACTTAAGATGTTTCTGTTGCAGGTATGTAACAACAACGGTAGCTATTCCAATAAACCTGATTGCTGTCATTGCATTGTCAGGTAACTACTTTACAATAAAGTTTGAGTCGGTTTACCTGAATTTCAGACTTGATCAATTCAACCCTGAGTCATTTTGACATTTATTCTATTGCAGTATCCAGATTTCTGAAGTTGCGCCATTCATTTCACCTGTAAGTAGATCTCAACCAACCCATTTGAATGCTAATGTTCTTAGAAGAAAGAAATAATAACATGTAGTAGTATAATGCTAGCACTAATAATATATAGTTGGCATCAAATAATGAGATGAATTTGACTTAAATGCTACAGTAGGACCTATTAAATGATGGTTCAAAAATCCTCTTCATATTCCCCTCATACAAAGACAGGTTCCCCCATTGTGATGTTCCACTAATTTTGTGTCTTTATACACGTTCAGTATTTTTTAAGTTTGATTCCGTGCTTGAAAGAATGGATCAAATCTCTTGGGAACTTAACACACGAGTAAATTTGGAAGTGTCATAAGGAATTCCTTTTCTATTTCAGGCTTATTATAGCATGTTGGATATTAACAGGACGAGTCCTGTGTTAATTGGTTGGCCTTTGGGATGTATTTCTTTCTAGAAAGGTAAATCCACTTTCTCTTATTCCATAGTTTCACATATTTTCAAGAATTCTTTACCTCCTAGAAATGTACAGAAAGAAAGAAAATTATCAAACTTAAGAAAACAATGACAGATCTCAGAAAGGAAATTACTGAATGGCAGGTTCACTAGAGACACATGCACTATCCTTGATTCTTGAATATTTCCAACAAGACCCAAGCAATTAGCAGCTTGAGCTCAACCCTCCCATGTGATGAACTACTTCCAGCAAAATCAGTCTTATCTGATGTCAGTGAAGGAATCTATGATCTTGCGAATCAGGTAAGAGAATTTTTTTTTTTTGGATCGATAACAACTTCATACATTTTATTGAAATATGATAGGAATAGTTACATCAAGGAAGACAAACACTCTTGTCTTCCAAAGATAGCTCAAGTCCTCAAAGAAAGAAGGGGAAAAAGAAGTAAGCTGATCTATTAACCCAACTCAACCATTTCCCGCACCAACCACTTGAACTTTCTTTTCTCATTTCTGTACTTCCATAGCCCGTAGTTGTCTTTCCACAGCCACCCTATTATCACCTCCGAGTCCCCTTCAATTATGAGCTTTCTGACGTTCATTTCCTTGGCTTTCTAAACACCTTCCATAACTGCCAAGATCTCATCTCTAAGAGAGTCCCCCACTCCAATTGGACCTGAGAACATGGCTAAAATGACTCTGTTCTCATCTCTAAATACACTCCCAATCCCTGACTGTCCAGGATTCCCCCTACAACTCCCATCAAAGTTCAGTTTTAGGAATCCAACAGGTGGGGGTGTCCAAACCACCTTCACAACTGATTTGGACTTCATACAACTTGCAACCTCACCCTACTTCCTTAACATGTCATCCAGCGTGTAGTCGATGAATAACTCTATTGATTTCAGCCACTGTACAGCCCTGATATGAATCACAGCCCTCAATTCAGCCCCTCTCTCCTTATCCGAGAAGATTCTACGATTTCTCTCTTCCCATAAGGACCAACAAATTGCAGCCCTCAGTCCTCTCCACATTATCCTTCCTCTTTTCCTACGCCACCTGAACAAAGAAGGAGAAAATAGGCTTTGCAAATCAGATGGAGGATTTCACCTACGCCCAAAGAATGAACAAGCCCATTCCCAAATTGACTTTGCAAATTGGCACGGCACCAGTAAGTGAAACCTAGTCTCCCCATCCGCTTTACATTGGACACACCAGTGAGGTGATAAGCATGTATTGGGTCTCTTCTTTTGAAGTAGGTCACCAGTATTGAATCTTTCCAGATAGGCTTCCCAACAAAAACACCCAACCCTAGGAGGGATTGATAATCAGGTAAGAGAAATTGGTTTCAAGTTGGATCTCTTCATTTATTCTGGTAGCCTTTTGTGTAATCTTTCCAAGTACGTGCTAATAATTTTGAAATTAAAACCAAGTAGCTAATTTTTATGTGCTACTGCATGTCTTCAAGTAACAAAAACCTTAGAAAAAAACATGAATGGGGTATTTTTGATAAAGAGAAAAATAGAAAGCGGAGGTAAGGATTATTAGTTTTAATGTATAATTCAGAAAAATTAACCAAAAGAAGTTGCTAGCAGTGCATAGAAATGTAATCCTTGACATGTGGTTCTTTAATTTCTATGAAGAATGCCTTCTATTTACTTTGGATAGCTTATTTCTTTCCAATTCAATGTAAAACCATAGGATTTTAAGATAATGAAAGGCTCTTGTAGGAAAGAAAAGGAAAACATTGGGTTGGAAATCCCCTAAACTTGAAAAGTATAAAAGAAAATCGTCCCTCTTATGATTGAAATATGGTTGTTATTAGTTATGATGAGCCTAGGGGAGACATATGAAGAATAAAGATGGACCCATGAGTAGTGTAGAGGTAGAAAAAGAAGAAAAAATAAATAAAATTTGAGGTGTGGTTGTTATTAGTTATGAAGAGACTATGGGAGACATGTGAAGAATAAAGATGGACTCATGGGTAACATAGAGGCAGAAAAAGAAGAGAAAAAGAAATAAAAACCCTTTGAGATAAACTACAATGTTCTTTTCCCATGTGTACTTTTTAGTTATAATATGGAGATACCATAAGTTCTTTGGTTCAAAGAAGTTAAAGATAATGAGGCATACACTGTAACATAAAAGATTGACACTTGGGCAATTGGGCCTTAAGGTGCTTTTGAACTGGTTTGCCATGTGAACCTCACTTGAGATTTAAACCTTCTAAAACATTGTCTACTAGTAACACAGATACAAATGCACATAGATAGTTTCACTAGGTTGGAAGAACTAAAGAAAATTCCATGCCTTACCTTGAGATGCATCCCCCCTCCCAAAAAAAAATAAATAAATAAATAAAACAAAAACAAAAAATACACACAAACCAAAAGAGAACTAAAGAAATGTACTGTTTTGCATAGTCGAGAAAAAGGTAGAAAGATTCCCATAGATTGGGGAGGGAGATAAGTATGCAATAGGATAGAGTTTTGACAAATAATTGCATAAACTTTATTTATTTTAGAGTCTGTATGAATGAGATTCCCTACCTATCCAGTTCTTTCATTGAAGTACTTCTCTTTCCGATATGGGGAAAAACGACATGATGATTGAAAAGTAGTTCAAAACATGGTTTTAAATTTGAGCAAAATTTCAGAAAAAAAAATAAAACTTTTGGGTATCAAGAAGGGTACTAGAATGAGATTTGATTAATTATTTTTTGTTTTGAATCATTCTTGGTGAATTTCTTTGCAGGATACATGAACATTACATTCAACCAAAGAGAGGAAGTCTTATCTCTCTTGGTTTTGGTTCTATAGTGCATACTCTATGTTGGGCCATATCAATGGCTGCTACACGAAAGGGTTTAGCATGAGCTTGAAATATGCAATCAACATATGTATAATACCAAGTAACACTTGTTTTATTTCTTATTACTTTATTTAGAAAAATTGATTGATGTATTAGATAACTAGTTTATCTTAGAAAGATTACCATATTACATTGATGCATTTTAATATTTTGTGCGGATGGATATATCTCATTTATTTTACATTTCCTAACAATTTATATGTTATTATTTGCAGGGTTGATCATTATGTTAAGTGGGTTTGCATTGGAAGATGTGCTATATTATTCGACAAATTGAATTTTTTTAAGTCCTTGTACTTTTTGTGTCAATTGGATATTGTATTTGAATAATTTGTTTTGGATATAATATTTTTTTTAAATTAAAACATTTTGCTTTAAATTATATTTTTTTATTTAAGTTGCTTTTATAAATCAATTGGCATAGATTTGTAATAAACAATTAATGAAAGTGCAGGTGCAAAAAAAATGTTAGTATTAACTCGGCATAAATAAAAATAAAAAAAGATCTAAGCCTAAGCCGGCGGTCATGTAACCGCCGGTTTAAAGGCGGTGGTCATATATTATCTAACCCGGCGGTTCAGACTGCCACCTAAGGATACAAGAAAGTATGGCAGAAATCAAAGGCGGCGGTCTTTAACTACCTAAGCCGGCAATTAAAACTGCTGCCATATTAACTCTAAGCTGGCGGTTATAAGTGACCGCTGCTGTAGAGCAATTCAAACCATCTTCAACCGGCCATCTAGGGCGGCGGTCATTTGTATCTAAGCCAGTGGTCCTGATCTAGGGCAGCAGTCGATGTGGGGGCGGACGCCTGATCGGCGCCTTATATCTAAGGCGGTGGTCTAAAGGCTTAAGCCGACAATCTTAGGACTGTTGCCTTTGACCGTTTTTCTTGTAGTGGTATTCGTACTCTTTCAAACTGAGCCTTAATTTCTCCTCAACGTTCTCGTCGTGATATCACTTGCCAACAATCATCATCATCATTGGTCCAACCTCATTGGTGCGTGAGTGGGAAAACATCTGCAGATGACTGGTGAACAAGATCTTGAGATTGTTGATTCACCTAAAATTAAGTGACACAGATCAAGGTCTACATATTCAGATCAGTTCTTGAAGTAAATTTCTTTTGAGTCTGGGTCGGTTGTAGTATTGATCCCCGGATGAAACACCATCGGTATCAGGATTGAGGGTCTTCATCCATCCCAATATATAATGGAAGGAGTGGTTTTCTTAATCCAAAACCACCACATTTTAATGGGGAACAAGTTTATGACTTATGAAGGCATGGCTACTACTTTGTTGGGTTTGGACTCCTTATGTCAGGATCGCAGCCGTAACCCTATCAGCAACCTGAGGTTCTTCAAGATTAAGGTAGATTATTGTCGAACCATGATTATGATATCTTCTACAACAATTTGCTGCTCCACCCCAATCCCAAGATGAAGTCATTTTAGCAGAAGACCTATCGCCATTGAGGGAGATAGAGAAAGAGGTAGAATGGCCTTAGATGAAAGGATATTTTAAGAATTTTTGGAAAACATATCAATCACGTGATGGCACATGTAACAGAATGTAATGGAAAGTTAATGGTAAGGGAGATTTCAGACAATTGTCAGAAAACTTAGGAGGGTACTCTAAGGTAATATGTAAACAATAAGGATAAAGTTAGTCAATTAACTAAATTATAAGGGTAGTTTAAGAAATTTGTCCAATGGATTATAACATTTTACAAGTACTAAAATCTCCTTCTCTTGTCTGAAATGACAAAAAGTATTTTTGTGAAATGATGGAGAGAACCCTTGAGGATATGGTATTGTTATGAGTGATATCTTGCAAACCAAACTTGTTCCAACACCACACATCTCACTATAAAAATGAAACCCACCATAAAAGTGGGATTTTGTTGGCAGGTGATCAGGACACTACCATTATATCTGAAAATAAAATGGTAAAAGACTCTTTTACCCTCAATTATTTTTCAAAATTTCAAAAATTATTAGAGTTAAGAATTTCGTGTCGGAAGGAAAAAACCAACGATATCCAGAAGACATTGGGACTCTAATCACTGTTCTAGGCAAGGTTTTCAACCCATCGTTGACCCACACTGACTGAACTGTTCAAACCATCACCAGGACAAAAAAAGTGGGACTGTTTCATCCTGAACCCGATATTTGAGAGAAAACTGTTGACTTTGGTCAAAAAACATTGACCCAAACAGTTAAACCGATAAACCTCTTGAACCGTTTGTGGGTTGTGATCCATCCAACCTAAAACATGATGTCTAACCCTAAGGCTATTTTTGGTTCGAAGGAAAAGGTAGGGAAAGGAAGGAAAAGGTAGGAAAACCTTTATAAGCCTTCTATAGGTTTCTCTGTCTTTCCCTTTCCTTTCCATATATTTTCAAACAAACCAAACATTTCATCCTGAACCCGATATTTGAGAGAAAACTGTTGACTTTGGTCAAAAAACATTGACCCAAACAGTTAAACCGATAAACCTCTTGAACCGTTTGTGGGTTGTGATCCATCCAACCTAAAACATGATGTCTATAACCCTAAGGCTATTTTTGGTTCGAATGAAAAGGTAGAAAAACCTTTATAAGCCTTCTATAGGTTTTTCTGTCTTTCCCTTTCCTTTCCATATATTTTCAAACAAACCAAACATAGCCTAAGTCTCTTTATTTTCCCTCTCCCCTTATTATTCTTCTTCTTTTCACACCAACCATTGCATTTTTTTTTTTTTTATAGAACCACCATTTTTATCTCATCTTTATTCATAATAATCCAATAAATACATTCACCCATCATTGTAGATTTGTTGTCACTATCAATGCCTCCATGCTGAATATCTGATACGTGCCACCGCTGCTGATATGCAACTGTCATAGATCAGTTCTCCCTATTATACCACCGATAGAGAGTACGAGAGGTGTTTCTGGTGTGAGTTGAGGAGAAATGTCCTTAAGCATGAAGATACTCGGCTATTGCTACTTCTCTCTTTCTCCTATGCTCTTACTCCCTGAAGACACGAGGTGTTGTCGTGCTACTGTTGTAAGTTTGTAACCACCGAAGAGTCATTGTCAGCTTCTGGCTATGGCTAATGATCCCTTTCTCCTCCCTCGTTTGTTAATCTCTTTCTCCCTTTGATACATGCCCCTCATATTTTCTTATATATTCAGCAAGCCTAGATCCAAAGGATGATATTCAATCTTCTTAATCTAACAGTTATAATATAATTATATGTTGGACTGTCGACCTGGATGGTTGGACCATTGACCAACCCCAGAGAAAATAGATGGCTCCGTTTCAGGGTCAGGTTTTAAAACATGGTTCGAGGTGTCAAAGGGGGAAGCACTAGCAGCATTTCCCTCTCCCTAGCAGCGACTCATGCGATGCACAGTTTTCTTAAAAAAAAAATGAGGCACAAAGAGTTAGGGTATAACTTGGGTGAGTCCAATTTGAATTTGGCCAGCCCAACCAAAGCTTTTGTATAGGTTGGGCTTGAGTTTTTTGGCTTCAAGTTGGGCTTGGGCCAAAACACTCAGGTTGGGTTTGAGTTGAGGATTTTGTAGTTGACCCCGACCTAATCCAATATAAGCCGATCCAACATTTTATGATATACATATATCTTACATATTATCAATCCACCTGAGCCCATGCCCAACCTAAGATGTGTTGAGTTAAGGTTGATTTGGGCTTGGGTTGGTAAGCTTGGGTTAGACATCGAGTTCAGTTAAGCCCAAGCTCAAGGTTTGAGAGTTAGGGTTGGGCTTGTGTTGACCTTCAATCTGATCTAACCTGCCCAAGTTGCAACCTTAGAAGGAGCACTGTGACATTTCTAATTGTATTAATTTTTACTTTTTATAAAATTGTTTTGACTTTTACTAAAGTTTTATTTAAATTTAATAATTTTTGTTATTTTTCAATGGATTAGGGATTTTAAATTAATAATAATTAATTAAATTTAAAACTAATCATGTTGTTAATTTTTAATTTAAATGAAATTTAAATGGACATCAAATTATAATTAATAAATATGCATTAATTTATATTAACCTTAATATTAAATAAAAACTTGTATTAAGAAAAGGGTTCAACTATAATACTAAAAAGGTATGATTCTAGAAAAAATTACAATAGTTACAAGTTACATTCAATTAATTAGGTGACCAATCAAGTGGTGTTCACCACAATTCACTAGGGTGCTTTGATTGGTCAAAGCTCTTTTGATAGCATAAATTTTCCTAATAAAAAATATAATAAGAATTTTATTTATTAATATTAATTTTTATTATATTATTAACTTAACTAGTTTACTAATTAATTATGTTATTAATTAAATAAGAATAATTATTTAAAAACATTCCGATTGCCCTTTGACAGAAAAAGTGCAAAATCGACAATATTTATTTGGGCTCTGCACATGTCAAAGAAGGTTATAAAAACGACTGTCTTGAAAAGAAAACTACCAAGTCATTAAATTAGCATATCTGAAAAGCAAAATAACTTATGGCATCTAGAGACTTAACATAGTGACTTGAATTAATAGAGATTATTTACCTAAAATAAGACTTGAAGTCTTGAACAAATATTGGTTATATGAATTACAGACTTGACCAAATTTAACATGTGATGTTATGGACTAAAGTCTCAAGCTTTGAGAGAAAGCTATTCAATTTGAAGATTATTTAGTTGGGTTGAGATGTTTAGATGAAAAACTGCTGCATATCCAGGTCTTCTAATTTTGCACTTTGGAAGAGGCATGGAAGGATGAAAAACGTTCATTTTTGTTAGTTACGCAAAGATATGCAAAAACTGCTGCATATCCATGGGTAAGTGACATTTACTATTCCTCTAGAAGGCAGACTAACTCCAATCAAAGCATATTCACTTGAATTTAATTTTATTTGTAGAGCCAAAAAAAATAAAAGAAAATTCAAAAATATATATATAGGAAAAAAAAGTTAGGCAAGGAGGAAGGCATAGTCATGGCTCGTGTGATGTACAAGCTTTGTTAGGTGATATATATATATATATATATATATATATACTACTTTAAAAAGCACGAATGGCCTCAAGAATATTTCTGAAATTTTCTAAGAACAAAATTTACCTCTCTATATTTAAATTTATTGATAAAAAATGAGAGCAAATAGGGTAATTGATTCTTGATGTTAAATGACTTGAAAAGAGGTAATTTAAAGATATTAAATTCATTCAATTCTCTCTCATTAAATTCAAAATTTAAGATATTAACTTGCATCCATGTTCATTGAATCATATATTTAAGTTATTTTTGTTTATTCTCGTCATTAAGTTCTATTAATTAAATCCATACTTAATAAATTAATAATTCCAATAACATAAAAGCTTATACTTTCAAAATTTACTTAGCAAAAATAGTATTCTCATCTAGGTGGTAGTAAGAAATTAAATCATTTTGGGTCAAATGGTTTAATCCATGTTATCACGATTAAATAATTAAATTAAAGAAATAGATAAAATGATAAAATATAAATTAAAAAAATTGGGAACATTTTTAACATGCATATTAAACAATAATAAGTATGATAAATAAGAAATGTTTTTATTAGTGATGGAAATGAAATGTAAAATTTAAAACCAATTGGAAATAAAAGTATTTTCCTATTCTCTCTCATTAAATCATATATTTAAGATATATTTTTCTCATCATTAAATTCTTGTAATTAAATCCACAATATTAATTTTAATAGTATAAAAATAAATATTTTGAAAATTTATTTGAAAACAAAACCATTTTCTTCCCTCCCAATGGTGGGCAAGCAATTCAACAATTTGGTGTCAAATGGATTAATAAATAATTTTATAATTGAATAATAAAAAATTAAAATAAATAACTATGAAATGTAAGAAGTATTTTTATTAGTGATAAAAATGGAATGCCAAATTCAAAATCTACCTAGAAATTAAATGATGTCATAGTCAAATAATAAAATTTTTAATAATAGAAAATACAAAGATTCACAAAAATATAAAAAAAAAAGATAGAGAAAATATTGGGCACATATCTAATGTTATACATTTATAAAAAATAAAATATTTAGTACACCTCTAATATTGTGCATTCATTATATTAAACAAAAATAAGTTCTATACATAAGAAATAATTTTATTAGTGATGGAAATGTAATACAAAATTTAATGTCAACCTAGAAATCAAATAATTTTTATTTTTAGATGATGGGTTAGTGGTTTGAGTCAAATGATACCATAGACAAACAAAACTTAAGTGTGAAAAGTAAAAAATAATTTATATAATATAAATGAAATATATAATTTAAATGGAAAATTATATCAAAGTCGGTTGTACATTTAAAATTAGGTTGCAAGTTGGTCTAGAAACCAACAAAACTCTGACAACCGAATCTACATTTCAAATTATAAAACCCCCTACCATGTCATCAAAGGCTTATGTAGTTGTTGCCAACATGAGACTTTTAGTCCATGTTGGACACAGCAAAAAACTTATACCGAAAATATGTTTTTAGTTTCTCTCCCACACCCTTTGTCTCTTGATCTTCCTCCCTTCTCTCTCACTCTCATAGTCATCTTTCAATCTCTTGCTCCCTCTATCTCCCCCACTCTCTTAGCTTCGGTCTGTAGCCAAATCAAAACCTCTCTCCCTTTCTCTATTGTTTTCCCTCAATCATTCTCATTCTTCTCCCTCACTCTCCCTCTCGGTCAATATCTCTTTATCCCTCAATCTCTATCATTCTCCAATTGGTGTAAATTTCATAATCAAGAGTTTCTTGTGAATTTTTATCAAATTACATGGTGTATTTTTTAACTATACCAAGTTGGCCTCATGCTCTTTTATACGATCTGATTAATACCATATAAGTGTGTAAGAAAATAAAACAAACGAGAGAGGAAGAGGAAGAGAAACTGAAGGAGAATGATAGAAATTAAGGCAAAAGGAAAAATCCACCAAGAAAGAGAATGAGAGAGATTGAGGGAGAAAATAAAGATGACTATGAATGAGATGGTGTGAGGGAGATTGAGAGAGAGAAAAACTAAAAACTTTTTTTTTTTTTATTTTCCAATCACCCAATATTAAAGGGCAATTTCAGTATAAGCTTTTTATTATGTCTAACATGGATTAAGATTCCCATGTTGGAAACAACCACATAAGCCTCCAATGACAAGGTGAGGGCTTTTATAATTTGAAATGTAGAGCCAATTGTGAGAGTTATGTTGGTTTATGGACCAACTTGTAGTTTAATTTTAAATGTATAGTTGACACCGACTATAATTTTCCCTAATTTAAAACTAATCCAAAAGTAATGCTATTTTCTTATCTAGATGGTGGGTCATTGATCTAACTTTTCCAAGAAACCTATGATGTCATAATTGAATAGCAAATATTTAAGTTTATTTTTAATCATACTGTTACTTTTGTTAATTTTCGATTTTTGTCTTAACTATGATATATCTAAAATTCAAGTAATTAATATGAAAAAAAAATTCTCACGTGCAATGCATGTGCTTAATTACTATTGTATATATACTAAATGAAGGATTTCAGGCTAAAGCCCCCCATCATTCAGACACGTGGATTTTCAAATTTAGACACATGTCATTTTCGAGAAGTTGTTGTTAAAGCTCGCAACCCATTACCTCCATTCAGATAAGTGGCCTTCTCATTTTTTAGAAAGCAAGACACATGACAATTTGTGAGAAATTTTTACTAAAACCCACAACCTATTATCAGGTTACAGCTCCCAACCATTCACACACATGGCCTTCTCAATTTTTTGGAAAGCTAGACATTGGCATTTTCTAAGAAATTGCTGCTAAAGCCCACAATCCACTATCACCACTTTCAATCCATTCCTAAAAAAATGTAGAAAATGCAAAAGTGATTATCCACAATCATTTGTATCTACATTTTATCAATCTCAATTAATCATTAACCCTCTCCATATCATAACAAAAGAAAACTATCCACATTCTAGTAATTATTGAAAAGCTATGTTTTGAAATAAATATTTCTTAAAATTTTAATAATCATTTAAAATATTAACAAATATAAATTTAACAGTATTGATTGCATAATGTGACTTTAACAGTATTGATTAGAGCCCCTAGCTAAAGATAAAACAAAACAAAGAAGACTAACTGATCACAAGGGTCCATAATCAAAATGAAACCAAGGTCCCAGCAGGGCAAGGGGTCCTTAGTGATGTTAGTATGCTATTGCATAGTCCCAATCAGGTAGGCAAAACGTTGTAAGCACGTGTAATGAGTATTTGAATTTTTTTTAACACCTCTCTAGCTGCCCCTTAAAATATCCTCAGCCCACCGTTGGAAAAGATTAAAACCGACTTTTGATGATTGTCAAAATATTTATCAAATGCTTATTTAACGTAGTTACTTATGTTGTACCTATTAGAGTCTCCTTCAAAATAGGTCCTTTGTCCTAGTTTAATTAGCCGCAACCTCATAGGTTAGCTTTGTGGCCCACACCTTTGCAACTATGCTTGAAGATCTTCCAAAGTCTCTCACCAATGCTGCAACCAACCTTCCTCTACGATCTCTAGCAATGATACTTGCTGAACATTGAATATCTACTCTTGGAGAAACATCAAAGTTTATCGTTATAGCACCTATTCGAAAGGGTCCAACTGATCTAGATCCATTTTCTACTTTTTAGGAGAAGTTTCAAGCTTAAATCTGCACTTTGATATTCCTATTTGACAATTCCTATTAAGTTGATTATTTGACACCTGTACATATCCTTGTTTTGCAAGGATTTTCCGTTTTTGTTGGTTCAAAATATACAATGCCAATTTCGCCCACTATGACCTTTGATGATCTTGCCAACTTAGTTATCTAGTTTAATTTTCTCCAAATCATCACTACATCCTCATCCATTTTTCAGGAACTAGATGATGATCCAAATATTAGCCAAACTTGTTGAGAGAATTGACATTTTAGAAAGATGTGACATTATGTTCATCCCTCTCCTTTGAAGATTATATTTTGTTGGAAGCTCTTCTTTTTTTTAAGAAAAAAGTCATAAGAAGAATTTTAATTTTGATGCGGGATCTTTACTAGACTTATTGAAACCAATCCAACCTTAATTTCATTATTGACCACTAAGTCATTGTTGATTATTAGCTCATGGGCTAAATTAATTGAGAAATTTCCATTCGGATTGACCCCATATAAGTTTGTCTTTTTTATTTATTTAATTGCAAGAATGGGAAATGCCTGCATTTTTAGATTTGGCACATATTGCCTAATCCTATCTAAATTATAGGACTTTGTTTTCCTATTAATTAACTGTGCTACTTTAATCTCTAGGTTCTCAATTAATCTATCCTTCTCAACTAGTCTTTCCTTGAGCAGTGTTTGAGACCCATTTATCAGTCCAAAATTTGGTTTTCTCCCCCATTGCTTAAAGTCCACATTAATCTCTTATTCAGGCATTTTTTTATAATGCAAACTTATTTTTTAGGATCATTCATGAAGAATTCTTGGTGTCTTTAATATCAAATAAATTTCTATTTTTAATTTATTTTTCTTACTAATTTAGCCCATATATTATTATCCTAAGTTAACAATTTCCTCCCAAGTTTTATAATGTTTGATTCATTAATTGAACTCATGTTCTTTATACATAGACCTCGTTTTTTCTTTCCTTTTCCAATTTAATATTGCAAGGCTCAATTTGGAAAGAGTACAAATATAAATATGTACACTGCAAATACATATAAAATAATACAAAATATAAGATTTTGCACTCTACAAATTTGTATTTGTACTGCTTCCAAATTGGGCCCAAGAGACTTCATTTCATTTTTTTCCATAAAAAGTCTTTTTACATTCTATCAAATTTTTAGTGGGTGTTTTTTGGTAATCTAAATAAGCTCATAAGGCTGAGTTTGGAAGGAGTACAAATGCAAATATATAGAGTGCAAAATCATATATTTTGTATTATTTTGCATTTATTTATACTGTACATATTTATATTTATACTCCTTCCAAACTGAGCCTAATAAATTTGGGATTCAATCAAGTTTTCGGCATATAATTGATGACTTGTTAAAATTTGGCATTTGACATGCATTTGAATACAATTGAAAAATGCTTTTTAATTTATTGCATGCAAGAATAGTTGCTTTGGCATATACCATGCGGGGAATGATGAGGATTTGATGGCTAGTTAGGCTATTTTTCTCATTATTTTTTTTCCTCAAAACTTGTAAGTTTAGTACAAGACTAGAAGTTACAAAATAGGGAGAATTATGGTTTTTAAAAACGAACCAGTGATCGAACCGGTCAAGGTCCGGTTACCGGTTCGAACGGTCTGACCATTCGACTCGAATGACCGATTCGTTCTGACAAAAAAATAAAAAACTTTAAAAAATTGAAAAACGGTCAAAATCATTCGAATGGTTCGAACGACTAACTGATTGGTTCAGTGGTTTGCTGACCAAAATCAACGGTTTTGGAGGAAAACGGAACCGGTCAGGTGACCGGTTCCCGATTTTTTTGTCCAACCGTCCGGTCCAGTCCGGTTTTGAAAACAGTAAGGAGAATGACGGTTCAGCCCAGGGTCAGAATTTATAGGCTCAAAGTACATTTGGGGTAGGTGCCAGCTCGGAATTAATGCCAATTCACAGACAGATATGAATGCATAAACTGTAGTTTTTATACATTTTGAATATTTATAATTCTATAATAAGAATCAAAAATATGTATTAGGCCTATCCGTACTTCTCCATACAAAATATATAGGAATGATGGATCTCCTTTTGATTCCGTTGATGGGACAGAAGAGGTATAGAGAAACATTTATGATTAAGAAGAGATCATTCACTCCATGACCCACTTTATGAATTTTTGGCAGAACCCAAATTTTTCTAAAGTTTGTTTGATCAATGTAATTCCATTTTAACTTATTATAAGCTTTGTTGTTCTTTATGGCATTATATAGTTCATGGTATATTAGGACATTATCAATAGTTTGTCTATTGGGCACAAAAGCGCTCTAATATGGAAAAACAAGATTTCCCAAAAATGGCTTAATTCGATTTACAATTATTTTATAAACTACATTACTAAGAATAATGGGCCTCTATTGATCTGCACATTTGGGATTTTTACTTTAGGGATTAAGGTAATAAGTGCCCTATTTAGTTGTTTTATGACTTTATCATATCCTCTCCGCCTATTTCTCGGTGTTTTTTCTTTCTTATTATTTTCTGTAAATGCCACATTTAATGTATCTAGATATTGGGGGCTTTCATTTCCCCTATTGAATTAAAGGCTTCTATAATTTCTTTGATATGGACCTCTCTTTAGATCATTTCGTTTTGACCATTAGTGACTACGGGATCTATTACTTCAAGTAACTACTCAATATTTATAGTACCTTCTGATGTTAGACTATTTTTAAAAGTCTCAAAAAAAAATTATATATTTCCTATTTCTAAGTTCCCATCTAATGTTATTCTTTGAATTTTATTTTTTGCTTCTTAATAAAATGGATGTATGGAAAATTTTATTATTTAAATCGTCACATTTCAGCCATAAATTTCTAGATTTATGGGCCCAATATACCTCCTATTTGTATAAAATATTATCAATTTACCTTTGAATAGCTTTTTTTCTTTATTTTCAAGCTCTTTGCTTTAGTTTGCAATTTCTTGTTGTACCTATGAATAGCATATCCATTAGTTTAACTTATAAATCAACACCCAATCAATTTTTTAGCATATCCAAAATTTTCTTTGTTCCTTTTGTTAAGTTGTTAGATTTTGTACTAATTGAATACCTATTGGTCCATTAACCCCCCCTCTCTCTAGGGGGTGTCAATTGGACTGGATTTGGTCCAATCTGATCTAGTCTAATGTGAGTCCATTACAAATGGACCAGGTCTACTTCAATCCAATGAATATTTTGACCATTTTGGATTGATCCAATTCAATGTTTTGATTGTTCAATCTGTTCAAATTCGTTTTAATTTAGATTGGTTTCAACCCAAACCTAGCCCATTAACACCTATATTCTTGTCTTATATCAATGGATTGGAATATTGGCTCAATTCAACCCAATCCAATATAAATTCATCATGGAGGGATTGCATCCAATCTAATCCAATAAATACTTTGGACCATTAAGTTTTGATTGGTCCAATTTGATGTCTTATTACCTCAAACTCAAATGCTCCGCCCCAAACCCTAGTGGGGCATGAAATTCTAACCCATCCCTATCTCTGCCCCGTCTGGAACGGGGATCCCCGAATTTTCCCTGCCATGCCTTGGTCATACCTACTTTTATATTTATAAATTTATTTACTTTTATTTTTTTTGAAACCTATCTAGAACTATTTTATATTATATAATATAATATATAGTATTTTAATATAATATAACATATATTAATAGTTATTATATATAGTCGGGGTGGATTTAGGGTCGGGGTTGGGTGGGATGGACAAATACCATCCCTATCCCCAATTCCTAGAGTTTTGGGTTTCCCCAAACCCTCACCAATAGCCAAAAACCGCCCTGACTAAGGTGGGGGCAGGGCCCCATGGAGATGGGTCAAATTGTCATTTCTACCCAAAACCGGTCCACCAACTCCCTTAACTTCAAGGTTTTTAAAACCGAACCAGACAATGGACCAGTCAAGGTCCAGTTCCCGGGTTGAACAGTCTGACCGTTCAAATCGAACGGATGGCCTATTTTGACAAAAAAAAATAAAAAATGGCCAAACTATTGGATGGTTTGACCGCCCGGGGCAGCGGTTTTCTGACCAAATCAATGGTTTTTGGTGAAATAACAATTCTGGGGTAAAATGGAGGTTCCCGATTTCTCCAGTCCCACCATCCGGTCCGATCCAATTTTGAAAACCATGCTTAACTCTTTCTCTCTCCATGCTTTTCTTAGGAATTCTGGGTCCGGGGGTGGATTGAAACCCTTTTTTTATTCCATCTTTTGCCATCGGATCAAGCATCCACACACGTTTACTGTGGTTAAAATTTAGGAAAGGTAGAGTTTGGAGAGCGGCATTTGGGTGTGAGGTAATCAATTCACTATTAATCAACACCTAATCAATTTTTTCACATAAGCTACCTCTACTCCATGTATCTCTGTTTCTCATCCCTTCCAACTCTATTTCGTTTCTGTCTTTCCCTTCCCTTCCCTACCTTTTCCTTCAAACCAAACATAACCTTAGGTTACACCTATTTATCATATTATTGAAGTGACTTATTTGACTTGGTGTAGGAGTTTTTCCACCAATTTGGCTTGGTGTAGGAGTTTTTATTGTTTTTTTTTTATTTTATTTTTAAATTTTTTGTCAAAATGGGCCATCTGTTTGGTTCAAACAGTTAGACCGTTGGATTCAAGAACCGGACCCCTGACCAGTTCGTTGTCTTAATCAATTTTAAAAACCTTGGAATTGGTAGCTGAAGTGAGATTTCAATCGGTAAAGATTCATACTTCAAAAGATGGCAAAACGAGATAAGTTCAAGAATTGGTTAAACTTGACTAGTCTTTTCCAAGTATTAAGGAATGCTCGGTTGCTAATATAAGGGTTATTGCCTATTGTAAAGAGGCGCAAAGCTGCAAAATCAGGTTGAATATCCAAGGTGATTTTAGTTTGAAGAGAAAGATAGGAAAACCTATAAAAGATTTGTAAAGATAGTCTTAAGGGCAATTTGGAAACCAATACATCTTATTATTATGTCTTGTATTTTTAGCCATGGGATTAAGTGGAGGTCCAAGGGATGATATCTTTTTCTTGTTAATTTGTTTTGTTAGTAGAAAGCAAGAAAGAGCTAATATAAGAAGGAAAATCAGAGCATTCGACAAGGGTTAACTACGAAGGTGAAAAGGCTGAAATTGAGTGTAAGCCTCAATTTGAATTAAAGCGATATCCCATAGCATTGGTCACTCTTTTGCAGATGAAGTTTCAAACCTAAGGGCCCATTGGGTTTACAGAAATAGGGTTTCGAATTGCCATTTCGATTCCAACTGTTTGGTTGGGCGGAATCGGAACCCCATTCCCATTTTTTATGAAATTGCATTCTCCAATTTGAGGGAATGGTCGTTTTCACCCATCCCTTGGGAATGAAATTTTATTCCAGCTAATTTCAATTTCAATTTCAATTCCTGTCTGAACCAAACCAAGCTATGGGAAATTAATAGATCATTCTGATTCTAGTTCTGACAGATTTTGATTCTAATTCTGATTTCAAACCAAACAGACCCTAATTTATATCAAAACTTTTCTCCATAGTGTCTTCTACAAGAATTAATTTCAGTAGTATATTTCACCAGTTTCTTTTAGTATTTAGCAATTTATAGTGAAAATAAATAAGATATACAACAATTATATTTGCAACTATTTATTACTTGCACTTGGGTGCATATTTTTCAAGAATAAGATTATTTATCCCTTGAAATCGGTTTATACAATCGTTGATTTGCATGGACTAAATAAAAATATTATGCAAAAACCATTATATTAAGACTTATAAAATTTTGTTATCATATATTTTCAAAGTCAACGATTTGTTTAAGAGTTAGGGCCTTTTAACCGTTTTGAATATATATATATATATATATATATATATATATATATATATATATATATATCCCTTCTATTGAAATATTGGCAAAGAATCAAACTAACATAATAACTAAAGGGGTGTTTGGTAGTGGTAATCCATGTTTCGTTTGGTTCTAGAACATGCCACATGGGTTTTGCATCCTTTAAGCCAGTGACTTCCAAAATTGACTGTAGTTCATTTTGAAATGAAAATATCTTGACAATCCAGCCACACTAAAGTATAATTGTTTGGAATGAGTAGGGGTGCAAGTTGAGCGTGGTTAAGCTTGGATGTGGTCAACCTAATCCAGCCCAAATTGTTCAAACCCTAACCCAACCCTAAACTTCGGGTTGAGTTAGGATTAAATTGATTTCAGGTCAGGCTTGGTTGGGTTTGAAACTTTCAACTAGTCATTGGTCTGACATCTCTATTTCTTTTTTCAAGTGTACTTATTTCCTAGATGCTAAGGGTTTATATTAATCCAATATTAACATTATTATGTATAGAAGAACCTATTATCATGTTTGAAGAAAAAACATTTACCTTTATAGTTCTTAACATACAATATACATTCACACACATGTATATAGTATATACATAAATGAATAGATACTTGCAATGAAACATACATAAATATATAGATATATACATTTATGGATGCATAGTTGCATATCCATACATGCATGAATAGTGGATACATATATACATAAGTACTTCCTTGCATAAATACATATTTATATGATATTTAATTATTTATACATGTAAATACGAAGTTAAGCCAAGTTCATATTGACTAACCCTAACCCAACCTAAAGTTAAATTGGATTCATACTTTTCAACCCTAACCCTAACCAAAACTTCAATCCAACCCTACATTTTTTGATTGGGTTCAGGCTAACCTGGCCCATGTTGCAACCCTAAGAGTAAGCCATGCTTTGATAATTGTGTTATCTATGATTCCTTAATTTTTTATTTTATTTTTTATCATATTATTAATTAATATTTATTATTTTATTATTTCTTAAGTTATGAAACACACCACACCATAGGTTGTGTTTCTACCAGAAATATTTTGGTTTGATCAATATAAATTTGACATACAATCGTTATTTGAGACTATTTATATATGGTTGAAATGGCATACCTTAAAAATGAGTTTGAGAAGCTGTTACTAGAAACATCAAATTGGTGTTTCTTTCACAAGGCAGTGAAGTCTAATCGTTCCAGCTGAAATAATTCTCAATACGCTCCTCACACTGACGTCACAGTATGTCCTGCGCAGACAGGAACATCTCATGTATTTGCATTTATTATTCATGGGAGATTTCCCAATACATCCCAATTCTTCTCACATGTGATGTGACAAAATATCTCTCACCAACTTGTATTTATCAGCCCAAAACCTTTCAAATAGAAGCAACAATGATACCAAAACACACTATGCCAGGGCTGGGGTGGTATGTTTCAAGATGAACCACTCTTTTTCCATAAACCCCAAAACAATGACTGACAACCTGTTGATAAACTCTAATCATTTTTTAAGTATTGACCATATAAATAGACAACACTTTGAGCCATGACCGTACTGCATGTATCAGTTTTTGAACTGAACAATATATTAAATACAGGAAATTTCAACCATCTGTAATATTAGGTGTGCAATAATGGTCCAAGATGGTAGTGGAATTAAAACAGAAGAGTATCGCTCCTTTTACTGGCTTGATTATTACAGCGTAATAATACTTTCAACTAGCCTGAGCCAATGTAAAAACTATGAAACAAAATTGTAACTATACCAAGGATTGAAATATTGATACGGGACATATCATATTGATATTGACCCAAGGTTCAAAACATCGTTACGCCTGATATGCCGATAGAGGCATATCAGGCAGTATCAATAGCTTTTTTTTGTTTTTTTTTTATTCAAATTTGGTTCAGAGGGATCGGTTTAAGGTCTGTCCACCCCCTGAACTGGTCGAAACCCCGATACACACTCTGTAGGGGTGTAACAGGAAGCTCCCCATACAATCTGATATGTGTTGATACATTGAACCTTTTATTGACCACACCCGATATGAGATACACTACGACTAAAGATGTATCCTATCAATTGTGTATCAGGCCAATGATATGAACCTAGACTGCCTAACACACAACACACCTTAACTTTAAATCAGCCCATAAACCATTAAGCCATCTTAAGTCTCATGTTCAATGTTATGAAAACCAGACCGGACCGGTCACTTGAACTGGTTGGACTGTGACCTGTCCCTGGCCGATCCAAATTTTTCATTCATATCCATACGTATCTAAACGTTTCCATATTTTTCAACCATATACATACATTTTAAAGCATACTTATATCCATATCCATTTAAGTTATCCAATTTGATACCCGGTAATCCTTAAATTATACTATACAATGCTTAATTTTAGACATGCTATGTTTCCCTACCTTTCCCTACTTTTTCCTTCAAACCAAACACAGCCTAAAGGAACCAAGAACGTGAACTTGAATACAGGATGCCGATTCCTGATATGATATCGATCCCCATGGATGAACCATCAAATTGGATGGCTATTTTTTTACTTTTGTCCAGTCCAAATACAGCAGCATTTGCAATTCAGATACCGGAGGTGAGCCAATAATGGTTCTACTTTCATAAATGGCATTTTCTTTATGATAATACCGTTGAATAATCTGTACAACAAAATCCAAAGAATCTCTACAGTTCAACTAAATGGATTCACAAATATCCCCTTTTGACACTGGACAATCGCATTTCTGAAAAAGTTCATCCTCGATTGCAACTCTACCTTTGTATTAGGAAGTATCCTCTGTTCCCGTACTAACACAAACAATCATACATACTGGTAACTTTTACAAAAGGAAAAAGAAAATAAAAATAGATCAACGTTAGTTAAAACAGAAAAAGTAGCAAGAACCCAAGTCTCCTGGAAGCATTCGTCCACTGCCACAGCATCAATGCAGCCTTGTCAACTCTTCTACTCTCTTGCAGAGCTCTTCCACTGAAACACACATTGCCTTTGAAATCTCTTCCATTCGAGTCCGGCTAAGATCAAGGAATGACTCTATTAAATCTCCGTCCAAGAAATTCTTAGCATCTGCTGTCCTCTTCTCATTGTTGAATGACCTCCACTGCTCATGGCTGAGCCCTCCTACACCCTTTATGACCTTCACTAGGTTTGACTGGAGCTTCTCCAAGAAGATGTACTGGTCATGTGGAAGTGAGGCAATGACACCAATCACACCATTAACAGTGCCAAAGATTACCGTTGGAATCTGACCAACATCAGAATCTGGCAGTCGCATAACCAGGGAGCCATGTCGGAACCGGTTAACAAACTCACCAAGATGGTATTCTCCAACGACCTCAAGGCGGCCCCTCTCTTCATCAGTTGCACCCTCACTGTTTTTCCTGACAGTGAAGAGATTGAAATTGTTCTCCGCACCAAGGTAAATGTCATCATCAAGAATCTCAACAGCTGACATCCAGTTAGCATTGTAGTCACGGGCTCTTTCCTCGATTGCACCCTCCTCGTGCTAGATAAAAATGTACCAATCACACTTTAGAGGAAGAAATGCAAAGAAGAAAGTAAAGCATATCTTTCAATTACAGCAAAATGTAAATGATTGGGCCAAAGATATAATAAATCCTCCAGTGCTGTCCGCACCACTAGCACAAACATGTTGCATGCATGCCCACCAGGGGGAAGGGGAGGGGAAACAAGGCCAGTTGTCTAACCACAGAAAGAGGTTGAATGGGTCAATCATTTGAATCAATGATACCATTGCTTCTGTAAGCATGGCTTAAAGCGGTCTTGCCTAACCTACAGATCAGCCAAGTCAGCTGGATTTACTGGCTGCACTCCTAAGACCTTTAAGAAAATGGATAAGACCATTCAAATCAATGATAAGTTGAACATATGTGCATCATCTAAATAAGGCTAATAACAATCTTTCTGACATCATGATAATATCAAATAGCAGTTTTTATGTATCTAGAAGCCTCAGTGTACCTTGTATATTAATAATGAGATTGATTTCATTAGATCACCAACAACAATGAAATCTCCACGAGTTTGGACATACAATGCAAGTATATGACCATGGTGTCCACATTCAGACTGCAACTCATGTGATCCATCATCCCGTAACATCCACTTGTACAATTGAATCTTTTGATTTATAGCAGCAAGAAGCTTCCCATTGAAGGCATTCAAAGAGTAAACTGCACCCTTAGTTTCCTTCTCTGCAATTAACTGTAACTTCCCATCCTCAACTATGAACACCAGTATTCGCCCCTACAATTGTTGGGGATCATTTATCAAGACAGAGAAGAATGAAAAAAGGAGATAGAATGGTATCTGAATTCAATTCTAGAACTTGAACAAATTGGTTATCAGATAATCTAAAATAGTATGAATATAACAATCATTTAGTACGGAAAACCTACTTACCCTCCAGAAAATTTGTTGAAAATATCATTATTTTATAATTTGGTAGATAAAAGCATTTTAGTACTGACAACCAACAAATTTCTATATATATATATATATATTTTGATCAATAACAGAAATTTATGAAGCTTTAGATACAATAAGGGGGAGATAAAAAGTCTTAGCTCCCCATCAGCACATTACAATGAAAGGACATTGAAAATTAGCCCAAAAGATAGATTCCCTATTCACCCCTTGCTTAGCCAACTCATCTGCAAAAGAATTAGCGGTCCTCTTCACCCAGCTGTATTGTATCTCAATGCCCCTACACAGCCATAAGAATTTTTCTTTTCATTATTGTAACTCCACAAACCACTGTCCTCTTTCTTCAACCAGCTAATCACACCTTTGAGTCGCCTTCCAATATCAGCCGACTGATATTTAATTCCCTTGCTCTTTGAACTCCTTCCATAGCTGCAAGGATCTCAGCCCTAAGAGAGTCTCCTTCTCCAATGGGGCCTGAGAACGAGGCCATAACAACCCCAATCCCAGAGGGTCCTGGATTCCTTAGGCTACTGCCATCAAAGTTCAATTTTATAAATCCAGAGGGAGGAGGGGATCACGAGGGACTAAGAGTCCTCTTACACAAAGTAGAGGTTGCTATCTCTTTCCAGTTTCTTAACAGGTCAGCTATAGGAAAGTCTGAAAACAGTTCCGTAGTTTTTAGCCAGTGGGCAGCCCTTAAAAGTATTAGGTCTAATAGGTCTTCCAGGGATCATTCTTTATCTGAAAAAATTCGAGAATTTCTTTCCTCCCACAGAGACCAACACACGGCTGCCCTAATACACCTCCACATTATCTTCCCTCACTTCTTAGGCCATCTGAAAAACGAAGAGGAGAACAAACTTTGGACACTTTCGGGAGGGTTCCAAGAACACCCAAAGCGGGAAAGTACCCACTCCCAAACAGTTTTAGTAACCTTACAAGAAACCATAAGGTGGTAACCGGATTCACCATCGTCTTTACAAAGAGAACATCTATTAGGAAGTAAACAATAATTGGGTCTCTTTTTCTAAAGTAGATCATTTGTATTTACTCTTTTCAGGAAAATTTTCCAACAAAATAAACCAACCCGAGGGGGAATGGGCTTGCTCCAAATTTCCTTAGTCGGGAAGGATAAACCAGGAGGGACCAATGGTTGAGTTAAGGTTTCAAAAAACGAAGCACAAGAGAAGGTTCCTGAGGTGGAAGGGGTCCAAATTCTGGTGTCTTCCCTATTAGGATCTAGGAAAAAATTCTCGAGGATGGCTAACAAAGGTAAGAGGCTGTCCAAGTCTGTATCCCTAATTGCCCTTCGCAGGCCAAGGTTCCACCCAAAACCTGAAGTGGAGTCTGAAGGACCTAAAAAAGAAGAGATAGGTTCATTTTTCAAATCTGATAGAGCATACAGGGAGGGAAACTGGTCCTTCAGAGGTGAAACCCCAACCCAAAGATGTTCCCAAAATTTTATACGATTACTAGAGTTGACACCGTACCTGATCCAAGGGGAGAAAGCTGGAAGCAGATCATGGATGGATTTCCACAGAGAAGCAGCTGTAGCCCTTGCCACAATTCCAGAATCCCAGTCGTTGTCTTCTAGCCCACGTATGCTAGCCATGATCTTTGTCCACAATTTTCCTTTTCCACTATAAACCTCCACAACCATTTTCCCAACAACGCCATATTCCCTTTCTTGATGTTTCCAATCCCAAAGCCTCCAAGATTTTTACATATAATTACCACCTCCCATCTCACCCTATGATCTCTCTTCTCCTCTCTAGGCTCCCACAGAAAATTCCTCATTAATTTTTCTAATAAGTTGGAGACCTTAGTGGGGATCTTAAACACTGACAAATTTCTCCACTACTGGAAAGATAATTTCTCTTCCAAGACGCAAGCCTCTTCTCAAATCTCTCCACTACTGGAGTCCAAAAGCTTTCGTTCTTAGGATTATCTCCTAATGGGAGGCCCAAGTACGTCAAAGGCCAATTTGATATTGCACAACCTAGCACACCTGCATAATTCCATAACTCCCTCTCCTCCACATTCGCCCCCACCACACAACTCTTATCAAAGTTCACCTTGAGGTTAGACATCTGCTCAAAGAGTTGTATTGCTAATTTTAAATTCCGGATCCGGCTTATATTCCAACCCTCACAAAACAAAATTGTGTCATCTACAAACTGGAGATGTGTCAGTGGTACCTCCTCCCTTCCAACTCGCCACCCTTTTATTAGATTCCTCAAGTCTGCTCTATGTATCAATCTCCCAAATACATCAGCAATCAAGGTAAAAAGAAAGGGAGAGAATGGGTCTCCTTGTCTTATACCTCTCGAAGCAGGAAAGAAGTCAACCACTGTTCCATTCACTAAGATAGAATAATGACAAGTCCTAATTCAACCCCAAATCCATTTACACCACCTTTCTCCAAAGCCAAAGCTTCTCAACACCTCCACTAAAAAAAGATCAATCCACTAGGTCATAAGCCTTCTCCAAATCCAATTTGCAAACCACTCCCTTCTTCTTAGATTTCCTAAAGCTCTCCAAACTCTCATTTGCAATGAGGATCTGATCAGCGATCTGCCTTCCCTCCACAAAAGCTCCTTGGTTGGGAGCAATAAGAGGGAAGGACCTTCTTTATCCTAAGAGACAACACTTTTGCAATTATTTTATACAAGCTATTCACCAAACTGATAGGTCTGAAATCCTTAGGTTGTGATGCCTCTTTCTTCTTTGGGGCCAAAGCAATGAAAGTTGAGTTCAGGCTTGGATTAATTATTCCCCTACTATGAAACTCCTCAAATACTAACCTAAGATCCTTCTCCACGATATCCCAGCAATCCTGATAAAAGCCATTGTAAAACCATCTGGGCCTGGAGCTTTTGTCCTATCCATTGAGAATACTACTTCCTTTATCTCTTTCGGATCAAACCTCTTTTCCAGCTACTCTCTGTTCTCTGCACTTAGAGTCGGCCAATCCAAACCCTCCAACCACACCCTCTCATTCAAAGGGCTTTTAAATATAGATTTGAAATGATTTACTAAGGCCTCTGCTATTTCTGCCAGGTTTGACAAGACTGCTCCTTCTACTTCCAAGATATTCAAAGGCCTCTACTATTTGAAATTTCTATATGGTTGATGACTTGATGTAACTAAAGATGGCTGCAATTCAGGCTTCCACCGATTAAGTAACATATATTATAAGTGATTACATTCCATGCACAACTTATTTCTTCATAGATTTCTATATTTTACTTTGAATTCCCAAATTATCAAAATTTACAATTTAAAGTGTGATGGAAGAAAGCTGTATAATCTCTTGAAGATCTTAATGATTGGTGACCTCAGCCATTTAACCTCAACAGTTTTTTTTTTTTTTTTTTGATAAATAACAGAGATTTCATTAATTGATTAATTGTTGAGAAAACATCCAATGGGAGCTAAAATAACTTAACTCCCTACAAATGTCACTAAAGCCAAAAAACAGAAAAAATTACAGTTGAGCCCAAAAAACAGAGCTCCTATTCACCCCTTGTCTAGCTAATCCATCTGCAAAAGAGTTTGCATTTGTCTTTATCCAAGTGCATCGAACTTCCATATCTTTTGTCAACCAGTTGTATTTCCTCTTTTCATTGCTGTAGCTCCACAGTCCTGAGTTTTCTTCTTTTAACCAATTCACTACAGTTTCAGAGTCTCCTTCTAAGAACCTCAACAGTTATTCCCTTGATCAGTAGTTGAAACAGGTCATGGAAGATATAATTGAGTCTACTGATCAGTAGTTCAATGATCAGGATCAGTGACAATAGCTTCTGGGAAACATGGGACTGTTTACAGTTGGGTCAAAAGTAGATGGAATATCCCAAATGCATTACATGGAAACAACCATTATGTAGGAAGTGAAACCTATGTTGGATGGTTGATATGATACCTATTAAGGTTAACTTGAACCAGTTTAGGTTGAGCATTTACTAAATTTTGAATGTCTCTATTCCTAGGTCAACGCAGTTGAAGTTCTCCAAATTGGGCAACCTGATTTGCACCTAGTACCTACCATTTCACATGTCCTACCAAATAGATCATTAGATGAGAAGATCAACTTTATTTATTAGCCCGATCTCCTTACTCTTTTGGATATTAATACAAAAATATGAAAATCTGAATGGTGAGTTGCACCTAGTACCTACCATTTCACATGTCCTACCAAATAGATCATTAGATGAGAAGATCAACTTTATTTATTAGCCCGATCTCCTTACTCTTTTGGATATTAATACAAAAATATGAAAATCTGAATGGTGATTACAATCTCATTGAGTTTATTTAAAAGATACATATATATATATATTTCTGTTGTTAGGCATGAACTTAACATTACATGGGAAGCTTTTGATGATGAGAAGATAACATATCTTTCCCCTGCAGGAAGTTTCACCTATACTAATCAGACTGTAAAACCACCTTCAGACAATAAACCAAGAAATTCAAACTTACCTTGGTTGGCTCATTTTCCTCAGGCAGAACATATGCAGTACCAACACAATAATACACATTACTATCATCTGCGAATGAACAGCTGAGGATGGAACAGCCATACTCAAATGTATCAAGTGGATAGGTTGATATGAACTCCAATGTCTGATCATCTAACAAGCGAACGAAGTGCATTTCAGATTCCTCTGTGCTTGACTGACCATACTTCAAACTACAGATGGCAAAGGTCCGAGTCTTTTCTTGATGACAGATACGCCGTGCATGCTCCCCAAGAGGAACTGAGCGGATGTGAAGCTTTTGGATGTCATCAATGGTACCGATTGTGAGCTCACCTTCTTTTGCAATGGCAAGGCTGTGGACAAAACAATAAGGAACATCATTATTCCTTTTGCTAATAGTTTTTCAAACCAAGTAATTTTTCTTTATACTTCTGTCCAGCAAACATCAATGAAATTTTTAACACTAAGGCTGAGTTTGGAATTGGTGTAAATCAAGAACGATGTAAAAGTTTATGCCGGTTCGATTTTGTCGGCGTTTGGAAGTATGTAATCATGATCGACGTAAAACTCCACTCCGATTCAGCTTTGCATGTGTTTGGATGGAGTGGAGTTTTACGTCGTGAATCGGTGTAAAACCTCATCAAACGTAAAGTTTTACATCGATTATCGATGTAAATACTACACTGATAAATTTTACACGGCATGGGCTTGGATTTTCGGTCATTGGGCTGGGCTTGGGCCCAAGAAATCGGGCTTTTATATTTTTTGGGTTGGACCCGAGCCCGGCCCAACTATACACATGTATATATATATATATATACACGTTTGTATACATATTTACCTATTTACATACATATTTTGCATACATATATTCATATTTGCATAAATACATATATATGTATAATTTTAGAGTGGGTTCATTGACCAACCCAAGCCCGGCCCGAGCCCAACCCGAGTTCATCAAATTACAATGCGGGCTGGGCTCAGGTTGGGAAAATCGGGCTTGACCTTGGGCTTGGTCCAAACTCGGGCCTTAAGCCCAAATTTTAGGGCCAGGCCCAGGTTGACCCTAAACCAGGTCGATGTAAAACTTTACACCGATCACATCACACTTTTCAAAAGTCATCGGTGTACTTTTACACCGATGACGTTTTACACCAATTCCAAATGCAGCCTAAGTATTATTTTTTGTTGATATAAATTGAACTTTACTGTTAGGACCAAGACAACAAGATGTATAGCATTCTTGTAAAAAGAAACTTCAACATAGAAGTCTCAATAAAGGTAGCATAGCTTAGTTAACGCTAACAAGAGATTTGAACTTCAAACAAATTGATTGTTGAAAGGATAGATAAGCTAGTAGTTGGATGGCTAAAGGACCCAAACTTAGTAATCTGGACATATAGAATAGAGAGGTTATCAAGAGATTCAAATGGCTTACTTCCAATATGATCGTGAAGATTCAATAGGAAAGAAGATTGGCAAATGAGATGGCAGATATACTAGCTAAGCAAGGGATGAATAGGGATCATTTGTATTAGGCTCAGTTATAACTCTGTATTTGTGAGGTTGCATCTCATGCCTCTAGTTGGGTTGGTTAGCATGCTTGTGAAGAAAACTGAAGAGAGGAGAGCTTGAGAGTTCGGCAATGAGGGTTTGAGAATGAGAGTTTCGAACCTACTCTCTCTCAGCACCCTAACACTATTTTATTAAGATAGATTTGAATAATTGGAGGCCCTTAGTTGGGCAAGAAATTACAAAGAACTTAATATAGACAAGATGGGCCCAGAATAAGGCCCATTACAGAAAAACATAAATAACAAGAAAGAATAAACAGCCTATGGGCCATTCGGCCCATCTTCTCTACACTCCCCCTCAAGTTGAGCATAGATGTCAATCATGTCAAGCTTGTTGGTATCATGCTTAAGTTTTGCCTTGGGAATGCCTTTGGTGAGAAAATCTGCCAACTGTCCTTTAGATGTGATGAAAGGAAGACACACTTCACCCGAAGAGACCCTTTCCCTAATGAAGTGTCGATCAACTTCAATATGCTTGGTTCTATCATGTTGCACTGGGTTGTGAGCAATGTTGATGGCAGCCTGATTATCACAGTACAACATCATTGGCTTGTCATATTCAACCCCAAGTTCTTCCATCAATGATTTTAGCCTTAATAATTCAGCAACTCCATGTGCCATGGCCCTGTATTCTGCTTCAGCAGAAGACTGAGCAACAACCGATTGTTTCTTTCTTCTCCAAGAAACAACATTACCGGCCACCAAGCTGCAATACCCAGAAGTAGATCTTCTGTCATCAATGTTTCCGGCCAAGTCAGCATCGGTGTAGGCTTCAAGTTTCATATGACCATGCTTGGCAAACAGAATACCCTATACTGGAAAGCCCTTCAAATAACATAGGATTCTCTCTGTTGCTGCCATATGAGTGTCTCGGGGAGCATGCATGAATTGGCTAATGCAACTGACTGCATATGCAATATCTGGCCGAGTCATGCATAGGTACAAAAGTTTCCCAAGAAGTCTTTGAAAGATTCCTTTGTCTTCTAACAATGTCCCTTCTGAGGCTGAGAGTTTATGACTCATATCAATAGGAGTAGCAACTGGTCTAGCACCCATCTTTCCAGTTTCAAAGAGCAAGTCAAGAACATACTTCCTTTGGGACATAAGAATCCCATCCTTGGATCGAGCCACTTCTATGCCAAGAAAGTATCTCAATTCCTCCAAATCTTTAATCTCAAACTCTGTATGGAGAAAAGATTTTAGATCATGAATTCTTGAAACATCATTACCAGTCACTACAATATTATCTACATACACAATGAGGTATACTGCCAGAGGTCCACTCCTCTTCACAAAAAGAGTATGAACGGACTGTGTCTGCACATAAGTTAACAAGTGCTGTTCTAAATCTCTCAAACCATGCTCTAGGGGAATGTTTTAGTCCATAAAGGGATTTCTTTAGCCTGCATACCTTCCCTTTCATATCAGTTCCATACATCCTTGGAAGAAGAGACATATAGACCTCCTCATGTAATTCACCATTCAGAAATGCATTCTTCACGTCCAATTGATAAAGGGGCCAGTCAAAGTGAGCAGCTAAAGATAGAAGAATCCTCACAGATGTCATCTTGGCAACAGGTGCAAAGGTCTCCAAATAATCAATCCCATATGTCTGTGTATAGCCTTTTGCAACCAGCCTGGCCTTGTACTTTTCAATGGTGCCATCAGCTCGGTATTTGATAGTAAAGACCCACTTGCAACCGACTGGATCCTTCCCTTCAGGCAAATCCACCACTTCCCATGTGTCATTCTTGTGTAGGGCATCGATTTCAGATCTCATAGCATCCCTCCATTCTGGAATCTTAAGAGCTTCTGACATAAACCTGGGAATAGGGTTAGAAGCAACAAAAGAGAGATAGGCAAAGTATGAAGGTGAGAGCAAACTGTAAGAAAAGTGCTTGGAAATGCAGTGTGCAGTGCACTTCCGTTTTCCTTTCCTAACAGCAATGGGAATATCAAGGTCAGGGAATGATGACTCCAAAGGTGCTGAAACAGTACCTGTTGTCTCTTCTGTGACTAGAAGTGTATGAGGCTCATGTATTGTAGAAGAAATAACCTGCACATTTCTGGATCTTTGCCTTTGATACACCTTGGGATTGAGGATAGGACGAGGAGGTAAAGAGGGAAGAACACTGGGACAGGGAGAATGGAATGACTGATCCACCCTTGATACATTTGAAGGAGAAGCAGACACATCAAGAGACTCAACAGGGACAGGAAGAGGAAGAGCAAACACCTGTGACAAATCCTCCCCCTGTAGACAATGTCCTTTTAGAGAGGAACCATAAAAGGGGGAAAGCTCATCAAAGGTGATATCCATTGAGACATACCGAGTGCCAGTCTTTGGATCAAAACAACAATAACCCTTCTGTGTGGGGGACTAACCAAGGAAGATACACTTTTGAGCTTTGGGTTCAAATTTATGCCTTTGGACACTTGGAACATGTACATAACAGGTGCAGCCAAAGACACGAATAGGAACAGGAAAAAGGTCCTTGTCCGGATGAAGGAGATTGAAGGGAGACTTAAACCCCAAAACCCTGGATAGCATACGGTTTATAAGGTAGGTAGCAGTAAGAACAGCATCACCCCAAAACCTTGTAGGAACATGTGAGGCAAATAAGATACTTCTTGCAACTTCAACAATATGCCTATTTTTCCTCTCAGCAACCCCATTCTATTCTGGGGTCCTAGCACATGAGCTTTGATGAATAACCCCCATGTCAGAGAAATAGTAGGATAGGTTCTTCTCAAAGTATTCTTTTGCATTGTCAGATCTGAAGATTTTAATCCTGGTATCAAATTGGGTTAGAACAAATTCATGGAATTGTCTTACAAGTCTTGGAACTTCATCACAGAATTTCATCAGGAATATCCAAGTGAACCGAGAAAAGTCATCAATAAACAGGATAAAATATTTGTAGCCACCCATGGAGGGTAAGTGGTAAAGCCCCCACACATTAGAGTGCACAATATTAAAAGGAACAGAAGATCTTTTATTGCTCAAAGGATAATTGTTTCTACAATGCTTTGACAATTCACAAGACTCACAATGAAGACTGGACAAACTAATTCCCTTAAACAGTTCAGGGAATAGATGACTCAAGGCAGAAAAAGACAGATGACCAAAACGACGATGACACAACATAATCCGACTAACAGACTCTGAAGAAACAGATCCGAGAGCAACATTCCCAAGATGATCGGTGCATTGTCCTGGAGTATCAAGCAAAGGTATATTCCGTTCGCCTCATGGCCACTCCCAATCACCTTCTGAGACTCCAGAACCTGAAAAACATAGTAGGAAGGAAAAAATGTTACACAACAGTTTAGTGACTTGGTTAAACTACTTACAGACAACAAATTTGTATTTAGTTTAGGTACATGAAGGGTAGAAGGTAGGAACAAGGAATCCGTAGCCTTGATGGTTCCCTTACCAGAGATAGGGGCAAGTGAACCATCAGCTAAAGTGATTTTATCACGTCTAGGAAGCAAGTCATATGAAACAAACAAGGTAGAAAGATTGGTCATATAGTCAAAAGCACCTGAGTCAATAATCCAAGGGATCTTGAGATTACCTGAAGTGGTAGCATGATTGGCAGAAGCCCTTATACCTGAATGAGCAAATGCAGAAGAAGCAGAATTTCCTGAAGGGTTGGAAGGAGAAGTCACATCACCCAGCTGACTGATCATCTTCCCAAACTTTTCATATTCTGCTCTCATGGCTGCCAACTGTGCAGAAGCAGACATCTCTTCACTATCTGTCCCGACAGCTACATTTGCACTTCCTGATCTTTTACTATCATGTTTTTTCTGAAACCGAATGGGAACAAGATTAGGATGTAATTTCCAACACTTGTTGTTGGTGTGCTTCGGCTTCTTGCAGTACTCACATATAACTTCTTTCTTTCCTGTGCCACCAAAAGTTCCAGCATTCCCTTTAGGTTTAACCCCCATATTGGCAAAGTGATCACTAATATCAGCCCCTTGAACTTGGACAGCCCTTCTGCTCTCTTCACTACTCACCAATGCATAAGCTTGTGACAATGAGACACACTCCTTGGAAAGAATATTTTGTTTTGTAATATCACATTCTGGGTTTAGTCCAGTTAAGAACTCAAAAACCCTGTTCCTTTCAACCAATTTTTTGTAGGTCTCTGCATCATTGGTGGTGTCCCAAGTTACAACTTCTATTAGGTCAATCTCTTGCCATAGAGATTTCAGGGTTGAGAAATACACAGCTAGAGGCTTCTCCCCTTGCCTTAAATTCTTTACATCACTTCTCAATTTATATGCTCGGGCCACATTGAGTTTTTGGGAATAGGTTTCTACAACACTGTCCCAAATTTCCTTTGCTGAATTCATCCATAGGTAGTGTTAGCTAATTTGTGGTTGCATTGAATTCACAAGCCACCCAATGACAGTGTAATTTTCTTGCATCCACTTCTCGTAGGATGGATCATCTTCTGGGGGAGCCTTCTTACTCCCGGAAATGAACCCCCACTTTCCTCTACTACATACATAAATCTTTACTGATTGTGACCATGCCAGATAATTAGTTCCATCTAGTTTGACTGTAGTCACAGTCAATAAGGAATCACTTGGAGTCCCCTAAACCAGTCCATATTCAGCACCACTTTTGTTTTCAAACTTTGAGTACATCATGTAACCACTTCAAATATGATTCCAGATGACTTCTACAAGTATACTGAATGAGGACGAGCAAGAACTGAGTTCAGCCGACCACAAGAAGGCAATACACTGAGTTCAGCCTTCAAGAAGTGGTTACATGATGGGCCGAATGGCCCATAGGCTGTTTATTCTTTCTTGTTATTTATGTTTTTCTGTAATGGGCCTTATTCTGGGCCCATCCTGTCTATATTAAGTTCTTTGTAATTTCTTGCCCAACTAAGGGCCTCCTTGTAATTATTCAAATCTATCTTAATAAAAAAGTGTTAGGGTGCTGAGAGAGAGTAGGTTCGAAACTCTCATTCTCAAACCCTCATTGCCGAACTCTCAAGATCTCCTCTCTTCAGTTTTCTTCATGGTATCAGAGCAGGCCTAAACTTCAATATTCTAGGGCTGGAAGCTTAGGCTCGTGTTGCCTGATTCTTGGAGGTTATTGGAAGTGCCCAAGACTAGAATCTCTTGGAGAAGTGGTTCGGTGACCAAGAAGAATCAGAGAAAAAAAAAGGAAGGGGAACAGCTCGGTTCTGGTTTGAAGCTCGAAACTGTAAATTGTGCTCAGATTTCTGGGTTATTTTCTTATGTGTTTGGACTGTTGAAGTGTCCGAAAATTTCTGGTTGTTCTGTACTACTTTCGGCCCATCTTCTCTACAGCTTGTATTCTCTTGTTATTAATTTTTAATAAAATTTCACAATATCTATCAAGAAAAAGAAGACAAACTGTAGATGTAGAGAGTATCCTAGTTACATGAAAGAAAGGAAAGAAGGGATCTTTTTTTTGAGAGAAGATAACTAATTTCAGTGAAGTCAAAAACAGGGAGGGATGATCAAGTGGACTAGAGGTGTTTGTGAGTTGAAAGGTTTTCGGGATGCTTAGATAAGATGGATAAGGATTGTGTCCAAGGGGCCTGGTTCTCAGTTCTCATTAATGGTTCCCCCCATGGTTTTTCAAGGCCTCAAGAGGGTTGTGTCAAGGATGCCTCCTCCTCCTTGCTCCTCCTCCTGATTGCTGACATCCTTGATATCTTTCTTCCGAATGTTGTTGCTTTGGGTTTGATTAAAGAGTTCAGTGTAAGGAGAACATTCATGTGTCTCATCTTCAATATGCTGATGACACAACTTTCTTTCTTGAAGACAAGTTGGATGCCTGCTTAACATGAAGAAAGTGTTGAAATTCTTTGAAGCAGTGACAGGGCTAAAGAGCAGTATTACTGGTATTAATATGCCTTATCAGTTGCTCATTAATTTCTGTAATGCAGTTGGCTGTAGGTTGAAAGACTGGCCTCCTAAATACCTTGGCATGCCTTTGGTTGGTAATCCTAAGAATGTTGAATTTTGGGATCCAGTTTTACAAAAGTTGAGAAGCACAAGCACTTGGAAGCTTGAATAAAATACTATATTTCTAGAGGAAGTAGACTCACTCTTATCAAGTCCTCCTTGCGAAATCATCCTAGCTACTACTTATTGGTTTCCAAAGTACCAAAAGAATTAGAAATCAGATTGAAAAGCCTCCTTGCCAAACCATCCTAGCTACTACTTATTGGTTTCCAAAGTGCCAAAAGAATTAGAAATCAGATTGAAAAGCTTCAGAGAGACTTCTTGTGGAATGGAGGAGGTAGGAAAAAGGGATCACTTGGTAGGGTGGAATGTAGTTTAACCCAAGAAGGAAGGGGGCTTGGGTCTTGGTTGCATTTCTGTAGGAAATAAGCACTTTTAGGCAAGTGGCTTTGGAGAATTCGAAAGAAACCAGAATCCCTATGGGACTCAAATCATTCATAGTAAATATGGGAGGAGTAGCATTGGAAGGGGCAGCTTTTCATTTCTCAATAGGATCCTAGCTGCAAATCCCTGGAAAGGTATTATCCAAACTCTCCCCTTTTCCTTCCTTGGGTTCTGTCTCAAAAATGGAAATCAAATTAAATTTTGGATTGATCTCTGGTGGGGCCCTTCACCCCTCAGTGTGTCCTTCCCTATCCTTTTCATCTAACTTATGACAAACAAGCCCTGGTGTTCTCCATTATTTCTAATGAAACTCAGGGCCTTTATTATAACTTTAATTTCCATTGAGATCTTGGATTCTTGATAACAACACTGAAATGGCTGAGATAACCCCCCTGCTTTCTTTGATTTTCAATGTTTATCACTCCTCTTCCACTCCAGACAATTTGATCTGGTCCATCACCCCCAATGTTTTTTTTTTTTCTCCACTAAATCCTCCTCCCATAGCCTGGTCTCTGGGTCCTCTTCCTCCTATTTCCCGATTAGAAAGATATAGACATCCGCGGCTCCCTCAAGATCCTCTTTCTTTCTATGGAGAGCTTCCTGTGGTCAGCTTAACACTTGTGATTATCTTAGAGAAGAAAAGGATTGGGCATTGTTGTCTAGTAGCTTGTGTTATGAGAATGGGGAATCTATAGACCATCTTCCAATCAATTGCAAGGTGTCTCGTAGCTTATATCAGTTCTTGTTCAATCTGATTTTTGAAGGTAGCTTCTTTTGGGTTCCCCTTAACTCAGTTTGTGAGTTTATCAGTCAATGGAAGGGCAGAAAGCTGGGGAAAAGGGGCAAGATCTTCTAGAATGCAGCTATCAACATTATCATGTGAAATTTACGGGAAGGGAGAAATAAAAGAATTTTCAAGAAAAGGTTTCTTTTGAAGATGGTTTAAGAAGGACGCCGCCTCAAATTTTTCTTGGGTGCTATCAGACAAGGATTTCTCTGGTATCAGTTACAGGAATTTGGACAGAAACCTGTTGGCAATTCTTCATTTCTTTCCAGCTTCTTGCCCTGAGATTTCCTCTCCTTTATTTCTGAGACCTGAAAGTGCTTTCGTTTTGAAGTTTGATGTTGGCTTAAGAAGACCCCCGATCTTCCTTTGGTGGCTTGGATGGGAGTTACAAATCTGATGGGAGCATTTTTGGGTCTTTAGTGGCTCTGTATCCGCTCAAGATGCTCCAGAGGCAGAGGTTCAAGCTCAAACTCTGTTGGTTGGTCTCCAGCCTTCTAAATCCCTGTAGGATGACTCCCTTTTTAGTTGAGGGTGATTCCAGAATTACTATCAGTTGGGATAAAAAGACTGCAGGCCCTTGGAGGCTTCCTCATTTCTTGCAAGAAATTCATGACATTTCAGCTTCTATTCAATACTGCTTCAGATGGATCCCTAGAAACTTAAACATTCTGGTGATGCTTTAGCTAAAGCTGGGGTGGGAAGGGATCTTTTTTTGTACAGTGCAAATTCTTATCCTCTTTCTTGAGTGGGTTTTTGCTTTTTTTTTTGTATGTGAAGCCTATGCTTGCATGTAGTATTTGAAGAGTACTTAACCAATAAGGAGGAGCTGGGAACAGCCAAAAGGTGACACTCTGATAAAGGGAGTTCAGAAGAGAGAGAATTTTTAGCCATAAATACTAAAGATGACACTGATATGACACTGATATGATGATGATGATATTAATAAATACAAAACTTCGTCTCTTTTGAAGCAAGCTTATATCATAAATTCATACAAAATTTTGTCTCTTTTGAAGCAAGCTTATATCATAAATTCATACAAATACATATAACACATATAACATGCATATAAATAGATAGCAGTAAACAGTATTACATGAAAATGTTATGACAAGGGGTCCATGACCAAAATATAACTGATTGATTCTACCATTCTCCCAATGAGATATCCAATATTAAAATGAATATGAAGATCAATATCCCTGTACAAAGCTTCCTAAGTGGTGACTAGCTCATTTAACATGCATAGCTACTTGGTCCAGAATTCATCTTAGATTTTCCTTACGTAAGATAGAAATCACAAATAGATTTTCTATACCTGTCTGGGAAAGCAGCAGAGTTGAAAGGACACATATGGCTAACTTCTCTTAAATTTACATTGCTGTAGAGTAACTTCTTGTTACTACTGTAGATAACAGTTGGCCTATCTGAAGCAGCAAATACATGGGTGGTACTCTTGGAGGAGAAAGTGCGTAGTGTAATAGGCTGGGTCCCAAGAGAAACCTTTTTCCTGTCTGTTAACTCACCAGTAGTCATGTTCAATAAAAAGTTGAACAGATGTCCATCTCCAAGGGCACATAACAAGTAAGAAACCTGAGGAAAAGAAAAGACACATATTAGAGGACAAAATGATGGAAACACCAGAGGTGCAAATCTATACCAGATACTGTAAAAATGCTTTACTAACACTAAAGTGGTGCAAATGACACACATGAAAGTTTTGGCCATCAATCATTCTGATCTAGCCCATGAGAATTCTTGCACTGCAAATCGACTAATTTCATCTGACTCATCAACTTTGGCTGTTTTCCGATATGGCGAAGTAGAAATTGAAAAGGAGTCCTCCCTTTTAGGAATCGTTGGGTTTTGAACCAGAACTATGAACATCTTATCTGCTAAAGCCAAGGAACAATGCTCCTCCTTTCCTTTGATCTTCAGCTGGCCAAAGAAGAGAGATAGGATGTTGTGCAGGGCAACAAGAGCAGCAGTGTTTTGGACCATATGGGAGGAAAGGAATGCTAGAATTTTTAAAGAGGGAAAGATCTTTGAAGGCTGTCATAGAATGTGTCACTATTAGAGTTATACATTGGATAAAAAGCACATGCCCCTTTTTCCTCTTAATCTTCTTATGATATTCTTAGGAGGTGGAAGGAAGTGGTTGACACAAAAATTAAAATAATGTCCAAGATGTGGACTCTGCCAGAAAAAAAATGCATCAAATTCAACTTTGATGAAGTAATATGGGAAAGCTAGGACCCTCAGGAACAGGGGGAGCCTTTAAAGATGAAAAGGGCCTTATTATTAAGAATATGTTCTCAGGGCCAATGGGGGTTGGGGACTCCCTAAGAGCAGAATGGTTGGCTTTGATTCAAGGGGTTCAAAAGGCAAGAAAAATGAGGACAAGTTAGTAACTGAAGGGGATACCAAGGTGCTTGTGGGCTGGTTAAAAGAACAAAAGAGCTCTAATAGACATTTAAGATGAAATCAAGAAGTTCAAGTGGTGGACTACTGGAATGCAGGTGCAGGTGAAATGGGTACCAAGGTCAGCAATGCTGTGGGCTGTGGCTGATAATCTGGCTAAACAAGGGGTGAACAGGAATAATTTGTTTTCAGAAGAATTTTAACAATCTGAAGGGGCAGAGAAAGCCTGTTTCTCTCCCTTGTTGCATTATACTGTACTTCAATTTTATGATTTAATGAAATGAATTTAAGTTATTTATCAAAAAAGGAGAATGTGGCAAAAGAACCTGCTGCTTTTAGAATTCTGCTCAGGCTATATTTTATAACTGAAAAGTGATTCCTAAAGGTAATAGAAAGTGGAAATCCTTTTGTGCTAGACTTCTGTTTCTGCCCCAATCCAAACACAGCGCTAGGTTTTGCATTTGCCATCCCTATAAAGGGTTGAAATTCAATAGAGGGTAACAACCATTCAATCAGGCTGGTTTTGTGCTTGTAAGATCTCCTAGAAAGGACCTTTCTGGTATGGATCATAGATAAATGCATGTGCCCCATGAATGATATGCACCTTGATAGACCATCCATAATGTACTCCAAGTTTCCAACACTTGTCACATCTTGTATCATAACATCCATTAACAGAACCAATTCCATAAAATTTGGAAAGAGAGCAAAGTTAAATACAAGCATACCCCTTCAAAGGCACATAAAAGGACAGAACGAGGAATAATCTCTCCTCCCAAATGCTCTTTTGTGATGAGATCCAGACCTGGAAGGGAATATATCCTAACACTGATATCAGTCCACATTCCAACTGCAGCTAGATGACTGTGGTTAGGGTTTTCACCAACAGGGTTTATGTCAAGGCAAGATATTTCACATTCCAACTGTATGTGCTTTACTTCTGTCAATTTTCCAACACCAATTTCTATGTAAACTAGATGACCACCTCCAGTAGCCAGTAAAACCTGTAGGAAATTAGAAAACCAAAATTCAATTAACATTTTCAGTGTGTTAGAAATCACCCAAATTTCAAATAATACCCCATCAATTAATACAAAATAAACTATAAAAGAGAAACATTAAACATAGTTGTCAAGGTGCTGTGTAGGCGTCCATGGCTGGGTGCCTAGCCTGAACACCTTGACTTGTAGCAACAAGGCACCTGTCTAGGTGACAAAAATGACTAGGCAGGTGCCCTACTAAAATATCATTCATATTGCTTCATCTTACTAATACGTGTGTTTGTATATTTTGTTATATACAATATATAATTTATACTTTGTTTTAAAGTTTTACTGTTGAAATTTAAAAGATCCAAGGGTTTTAGAAGCGAGAAAGAAGCATAAAGAGTGTTTTTCCTTTTTATGTGCTCTCTCTCTCTCTCTCTTACATTAAATATAAGAGCTGTTTCACCCTCGTTTTTCCCCCTTTTGCTTACTCTCAAATTTTATCATTTTTTTTTGAGAAAAGGTAAAGTATAATTATAGCCTTTTATAGTTGCTAAATTGATATGAAATTGCTTGATTATATACTTATTATAGTAATATAGTTTATAAAATCATTGAAATTAATATGTTAGAAACACTATTGTCCTAAGGCAATGATTTTCCATGTTTTGAGAGGAAATTTAATGTTCTCAATAAAGAGAAGAAAATTTTAGTTTTTCATTTTACAACATTCACATCACCCGGGTGTTGCCTGTCCCCCAGAATCACCTAGACTCCTTGACAACTATGTCATCAATAAAACCTTGAGTTCCCTACTAAAAAAATTATGAAACAAACAGTGAAATGTTCAATCTTCTCTCACAATCAATAAATGAATCCAGTGATCGATACTGTCCAATAAATGGTCAACTCAGATGAATTGAAGATGAAACAACACCAATTGGAGAGCCAGAACCCATTGCCACATCCCAATTTCCAATGGCTATGAGGTCAAGGTCAAGGATCTAAGTAATATCTGGTTGATCATGATTTTGTAATTGATATCATCTTTCGACCACATAATATAAGGAGATGTCTTTAAATTGCTCATACAGATAGGTGGGTGTATGTGCATGTACAGTATGGAATCCAGGAAAAAAAACAACAGAATAGTTATGCACAGGTAGCACTGTCAACTGACTCCAAAAGTCCGAAATCTGATCCAATATCCAATCTGATTATCTTGCATTTGGATGATCTGTTTACATAATTGGATATTCGTTTAAATTTTAAAACCTGCATCTTATCCAATTATATATATAATAAATTCAACATTTCATATTTATATTTATTTATTATATATAATTTATAAAAGTAATTAACTTTTTATTTTTATTTTTTAAAATGAAGTGGAGTCCGATTAAATCCAAATCTGATCCAATTCTGATAGGATTTGAATCCGATCCAGGATCTTCAAATCCAATCAGATTTCAGATTGGGTTCAGATTCACCTTTTCATTAATCAGATTGGATTTGCATTATGTTGAACCCAATCCGTTTACAGACCCATGCATAGGCCTTTAAATGTTGAAACAAAAACAAGTATCATATGTTGAAACATAGTGTCAGACACAGCAACCCCCAAAGTGAAGACATTTGACAGACATATATGTTTCAATACTCATTATCAACCAAAAAAGTTTGAAGAGAACCTGAGTTGCATTAGCTGTAGCAACATTAACTGAAAATCCTGAAGGGGCTTTCCACTCATCAAGCAGCATTCGAGATGTAGAACTGACCAATCGTACAGAGCTTGCAGTGACCTGTCATGATGAGGGATTATTTTGTAAGGATTAATTTTTACACAACTGTTAAGAGCCAGATTATCTCAAGCTAAAATAATTTGCAACAAAGACAACAGTGCAAAGATATGGATCATATTTACTGATAAACAGAGGAGAACCACTGATTTATATCTAACAAGAATTACATACAACAAAACTTCCAATGACATAAGCTCAGCAACACTATTACAGCCAATAATGTCACAGATCACAGGTAAATCAATCAAGACTTGTCCCATTTATCTGGGGTCAGTTACAGAAATCCTTTTAATACCACTCCATCAAGTTCCATATGCTCTGCTACAATAATTTACTAGGCTTACAAGGTGAGAAATATCACTGAACCGAGTATAATGAGGAAAGCTATAAAAAAATAAAAAGAAAAAGGAACATCATACACAAATAAACCACTATGGATTAATAGATCACTGAACTGCCATTGTGCAGGCACATCAGTTTATTGCTTGCACAGAATTTGCTTATTTTTTGAACAAGTAGAACATACTTTCATTGATAAAGGGAAGAACATGTATATGTGTAATGTATGACTTGGCAATGTCACCTCAATGATGTACACAAACTACATTAAAACAGAGAACTCTATAAAAGTTATCAACATGTTAGGTCTTTCTTCTAGGAGATCTTACAGATTTACAGCATTATATTTCTCTAAAATTGAACACCAAAAAATCACATTTGATTCACATTCAGCTTAGACCTATATTTTTAAAATTACCTTAAACCACCCTACCATTTGTTTCCTTGAACACCTCAACTCTTTTTTCTTGACTAAAAAAATTAAAAAGAAAACTCATTATGGAGGATGGAACCCTTACTTTCTAGAAGGGCTCCATTTTTATTGAAGGATTGAAAATGCTTTTGGAAAGTAAGCAAAAATATTTTTCTTTCAAAAAGAGTTTTAAATCCTTTAATAAATAACCAATTCTCTCTTCAATTTCTCCCTCGTTACGAATAATTGATCCATGGTACCAAAAGTTGCTAATTTGGGGTATCTCCTGATCACCATTTTAATTGCGCTGCTACTGTTACTAATATTTCTCTAAAATTGCAATACATGCATTATGTTTTAGTCTGACTTGAAAGATTTTGGTACTAAAGCATCCTCTACAATCTTCTAGATTTGCATTCAGACCATATTTAGCCTTACAATGAACCAATCAAAACTATATCATCAGCAAACAACATACACTGTGAATGTCTAGTTAATTCATACATCCTCATCATCCAAGCCTGATTCCAACTATATGGAGTTGGCTCCATGAACCCTGCTTTGCCATTCTGCTCTGATTAATGCCATATCCATTATAAGTGCTGACCTCATTAATCCAAATTAGTTTTCTAACAAACTAGTTTCATGTCTTAGTCATTGATCAATCACCCTTTCCCAAAGTTTCATAATATGGGTTATAAGCACAACCCCAAAACAATTATGAAATGTAATAACGGTGCATATCACCTTTGTTCTTATATTCTTATATGATATGTAAGAAAAAAAATTATTAGGTGTATGTGTGCCTCTATGCATGTGTTTGCATGCTGTAAACAAATTATATATATTTTTTTTGATGTATTAATCAAGAAAGATAATCAATAGAGGTAAAACAATTACAAGCAATGCTAAAAGAGGTGCGAGATGCGACCTATCCCATCACATTAGATAAAAATTACAAATTACAACTTAGCCCAATACAATTGATCCCTATTCATCCCTTGCTTAGCTAGAGTATCAGTAAAAGCATTGGCAGTCCTCACCCACTCTATTCTCGATGCCATATTCCTTGTTAGCCAATTAGATCTCTTAATTTCATTCCTGTGACACCAAGTTATAGACTCTAGTTCTTTTAGCTATCCCACTACCAACTTAGTGTCACCTTCAATCAACAAGTTAACCAAATTCAGCTCCCTTGTAAGTTGAACTCCTGGTAACAGTGCAAACAATTCAGCCCTGGTAGAGTCCCCCACTCCCACTGGCCCCAAGAATAGTGCAAAGACATGTCCTTCCTTATCTCATATCACCCCAACTCCAGACTCCAGAGTGACCCGGATTGCCTTCAACAAATAAATAAATAAATACAAATTATATTTTTTAAATAATATAACAATTATATTTTTTTAATATATTATATATGATTAGTTTCAATTTTTCTTAATAAATAGAAGTTTCAAAATATTTTTAAGTACAAGAATGCAAATAAGACAAAATAGTGGACCATTGCATGTATTCTTCAAGCATCCAAGGCTCCAACGGAACTTGTCCTATGAGATCTTTCCTATGTGATTTTCACTTCCAGATGGAAGAAAGGCCAAAATGTTATGAAGCGCCATTCCTTTTGCAGTTTTCTGTGAATTCTGGGGCATTTAGAACCAAAGAAACAGACGTATCTTGAATGAAAGTATGGCTCACAAGGAGATTGGTAGCTGATATATGTTCTGTGGTTGTTGAATGGAGTTGGTAGAAGGGATTCTTGTATCGAGTGAAACTTTTTATTTATATTAATAAATTTCGTTACTTACCAAATAAAAGAAAAAGATACAACATAGAATTATCAAAGGAATGGATGGGCCTATGGTTCAAAGTTGTGTAAATATTAGCAGCTTTTTGATAGGGAAAAGATTCAGCAATTTTAAAAGGAAACTTTGTTTTAATAGGATTATTATTCTGGGTATAGACAGAAGGCTTTTCCAAGAGGCTTTATTTCTTCTTTTTGTACATTGCTATACATATCTCATTAATAAAAAAACAAACAAACAAAACAAAAAGAAAGACCAACATTCAAAACAAAAATAAAAGAATGGATCAAAAGAAAAACAAGAAGAAAACCTACCTGTACAAGTTGATTGTACACAGCATCATGGCAAAACAAAGTTTGCACTTGTGAAAAGAAACCCTCGATCTCAGTTTCTTCCAATTCATCTTCAAGATTCATTGCCAAGATACGTGTCTCACTGATAAAGCTTACTACCAAGAAGGTGTCATAAGGATCATCAGTAGACAATCGCAAAGACCACATTCCCTTGATGCCTTGAAGTTCCACAGATGCCTGCATTGAGACAATTATATACTGTAAAGAGACCTATCTATCTGTGTCTATGTGTGTGTGTGTGTATAAAAATATAGGGATACATAAAAGAAAGAAAGAAACCACTGCAAATAACCTTACCTGTTCATTTATCCCTATACCATTTCGAACTATGCGAAGGGACCCATCTTTATAAGCTCCTGAGCAAGTTACAACCTGACCTTGGCCCTGCCTCTCAAGGTCAACCACACAGAAGTCCACAATAGGCCCCAGATTGACATACCTCTCTAAGACTTCCACATATGAGCCTTTTGCATCTGGCTGGAGATTTAGCTTTATGAGCTGTATAAATAGTATTGCTAGTATTAAACTTTGGTAACACAAGCAGAAGGCCAAGATTATCAAATTGATAAATATAAGAACAATGACAGTGCAATTTCAAACCAAAACCCCAAAAAGCTGAATATTTGTTTAGCAAATATGTACTAAGCAAGAGTACAATGCTTAATTGGCTAAAAATGAGTGCATGTGCCTAAATATGTAACACCTTAAGCATCTGGGCTCCAATTGGAAGTAACAAAGAAACAATATCAAATAAAAAGGGTTATATCCATCAATAGAAGTAATAGAATCAATTGGCACCTTTTTATTGACCACAGTGGTATAAAAGTCAACAAAAATATTTCTTTCGGACCTAAGATGAAACCATACAACTGCATACGAGGAATTTAAATAGACAATAGCATATAATGCAAGAAGCATGATGACCATGATGTAGGTCAAAATATGTACATGCACAAAGCACCAAGGAACATTTTGTACAAAATGAGATAATTCTGTGCAAGAAATCTTAGGGAAAAAAGGGGCAACAAAAGTGAGGGGATTTTGAATGGAAATGTAACTTTCACACCAAATGTGAACTCACCAATCACCACAGTGTTTGAAAGGGCAGGCAGGGGGATTTTGACATTGTAGGATGGCTTTATGAAATCAACGAGGAAGAGAAGGGAGAGTCTAAAGGGTCTATGAGGAGTTTTGGGGAGTTAATGCACTGATTAGTCTTCCTTTGGTGGGCAGCTGCTTTCACATAGTGTTGGGTAAACTCACCTTAGGATGGATAAATACTTATTTAGGGCTGACAATGGGTCAGGTCTGACCCGACGGACCCGAGCCGATTGGGCCGGTTCTGGGTCCTGATATAGGGTCCAGATGACTATCGGTTTGGAACCGGTTCCACCTAGTCCCAAACCAATTCAGACCCGACCCAATATATATAATGTATAATATATTAAATAAATAAATAAATATAATATAATATATATTAAACATAAATATTTATTTTTATTTATTATAATCGGGTCTGTCAGGTCAGACCCGATTGTCCCGAGAACCAATCGGTTTGGGTCAGGTCGGGTCCAAAAATTACAGACCCTATCGGGTCCGGGTCCTCAACACTTCATGTTGGGTTTGTTCTGGTTCCAGCTGGTTTGGACCCAGACCCGACCCGTTGACAGCCCTATACTTATTTGATGGGGGTTGGAACATGAATCGTTCTGCTTTGATTCAAGAGGTTTCCATGAATTTTCTATCTGATTATAATGCAATACTATTAAGAAGATTCTTTAATATGTACAGACCTAAATCATTTATATTTGGAAACCTGTAACTGGGGCATCTAGAGTTCTCAGAGTTTGAACATGGGTGGCCAAACTTTCAGGTGCAAGGTAGAGATGATCTCATATTGGTGAAAATTTGTCAAAGTTAAAAGATCAATTTGTCTTGGAATGTTTATTATTTTGGGAATATTAATTGATAAAGAAGGGCCATCTAGAGAGCTGGAAAGTATTTTTTATGAAAAGTGACAGTACTGATTTATTGATAAAAATTAGATTGTTACAAGGAGTTTTCATAAAAAGACCCATAGTAATGGTTAACTGTGGTTAACCATATCTAACATATCCTGTTACAGAACTTTTATGACTCCCCCGTCCCTCCCCGGGAAGTAGGCCCCAATATATCTGATTCCTCATTGCCCCTTTTTTTGCTAGAGTATCTGCCAAAGCATTGGAGACCTTGGAACCCAAACAACTGCAGCTCTTATAACATTGAAAATACCTTTCATCTCCCTTTATAGATGCCTGAATTAATGGTTCAAAATATCAAGGGAGAGTCTACCTCCTTGAAACCGACTAATAATGGATGGGAGTGAACTTTCAACCTTTAGGATAGGACTTTTATGATAGATTTGTAAATATTCATGACCAAACTTATAGGCCTAAAATCCTTAAGGTGGATATCATCTTTCTTTATCAGAATTAGAGATAGAAAAGTGGATTGATACCTAGCCTTATAGAAGACCTATTAGCAGACTCATTAAAAATCTCACACAACCCATCTTTCAATATCTCCCAATAGTCTCGATAAAAAGCTAAAGCTCTTCTTTCCTTTACCCTACATAACAAGAGGCAAGATTTGTGGAAATGTGCTAGAGCAACCACGTTTTGATACATTTGAGAAGAAAGAATGTCAGAACATTCAAAGATAAGATCCAAACAAAGGAAGCTATTATAGCAGATGTTTTTGCAAAATTGGTCATTGGATTTAGATGCCTTCTCCTTGGGTGAATTTGTTAGATGCCTTCTCCCTTTTTGTCATTCATGGTATCATTACGAATTGGCAAATTGTAGTGAGTCCTTCCACAACTAGAAGGCCATAACCTATCTTATATTTTCAGCCTCATTACAATATGATAAAGATGAATTTTGATGGTTTCAATCTTGGTAATCCAATTCAGGAATAGGAGTATTATTAGAAACTATGAGGAACATATGCTAGCATTGTTCTCTGGACCCATCAAGTATGGTGAGTCTACAATGGGAGAACTGATGGCAATCCAACAATGAATGATGATTGCTAAATTCCTAAACTTTAGAAATATGATGATGGAAGGCAATTCCCATGTTAATGTAGGTTGCATCTTAAATGACGACGTGTGTTCATTGAATTATAAAAATGAAGTTTGTGACATCAGAAGGAAGTTGGGTGTCAACTACAGGCAGACATCAAGATCAGCCAATAGTATGCCTTGTTATTTTATTATTTCAAGAATAGGGCCAATACTGTGGCTGATGCACCAGAAATGCAGGGCGTAGGTAGACTGTAGACATCAGCTATTTTGAGGTTTAATTCCCCAAATGATTTATAACGAAGAAAGAAGAGAAAAGCAAAGGGTCAGCAGCAGTAGTAATCCCAAAATAATTGGCAATATACTCACCTTTACAGATTCTTTACATACATCAATAAATAAAAACTTGACCATTACTAATAAAAAATATATATTTAGAGAGCATTCTATACATAAGATGTAGGGAAAACTGAAAATGCAACATTTGTTTCTTTAATTCCAAATGCTGATGGTGCCATAGAAGTGAAGGATGTCAGACCAACTAGGGGACATTCGATACCAACTGCACTGAATGATTTATTGTCTTGCCTGTTAGTGAACAGTGAATAAGTTGTTAAGGATGTTGTGGACACCTTAACAGCCAAAGCTGAAATTGGTTTAATTACTATACCCATGAATATTTTATCATTTAGATATTTTATCCACTGAAGGACAAAGTAATAATTCATCCAGTTCAGCAACTTCAGTGAGCCTCTATCAAAGAGCCCCTTAGTCTAATTTCTAGCCCTTGCAAGATCATAGAAAAGGTATCACTATTGTCCAAAGAGGTTGAAGACACTGTTGCATACTTGCATCATGTAGTAAGGCCTACTCAAATGACAAGTTTTGAATGGTGTGTTGGCAGCTAGTGAACATATAGACTCAAGAATAAGAAGTGGAGAAGTTGGTTTAATTTGCAACATTGATCTCGAAGTGTCATATGATCATGTGGAGTGGGGTTTTTTGAAGGAGTTGCTTAGATTAATTGGATTTGGAGAAAACTAGAGATGCCAGATTTTTGCCTGCATTTCACTGGTGTTGTTCTTTTTTTTTGATAAATGAATAAAGATTTTATTAATAAGAAAGGAAGTTTACATTCACCCTAAGAGGAGGGCCAGGAGGCACGAAATGTTACCTCCCCTTAGAGGTGAGAGCTTAACCAAACTCTTAGCAGAATACAATTCATTGGTGTCATTCTTAGTGAATGCAAATATATCACTCTCCAAGTTCTTCTAGGCTCCAGACTCCGAGAGGATTAAGGCCAATATTTTAAAAGCACAAAGTGCAAAAGCCTTCTAACACACAAGGTGCAAGATGGAAGGGAAACCATGCATCTTTTAAAGCGAGAGGCAAATTTTTGAAAAAAAAAAAGAATAATGCTTAGAAAAAAATACAAACTTACATTTTAAAAGAAACATAGTGTTTTAAAAAGCCTATCGGCTCAAATCAAAATACATAAGCATAATATATGAACTTATTCAAACTGAAAATATGGAACTGAAAGTAGACATACCTGAATTAATTTTTTTTATCAGTAACAACAGGATTTATATTATGGATTTAAATATATGACATATGTGAATTATAGCAAAGTGCTTCAAGCACTAATGATTCAAGCATGTGAAATTTTCAGTCTATTTATCTCCTAGCTGCATTACTTCAAGTAGCTGGTGTAAGTCAAACAACTTGCATTCCTAATTCTAAGAAATCGACCCTCTTCCTTTGTAAAGGCCCTTTAAGGCAAGCCTCAACAATTCCATGTGAGAATTTGGGGCAACATCCTTGACCTTAATTTTTAGTCCATAAGTACAAAGAGATTAGTTTTGTGACTTTAGACAAAGTTCATTCTATTTTAAGATTATGGATCAATATATTAGTTGTACTGTTGTTGCTTCCTTAGTGGAAATTTTGCCATTTGAGATCCTATTTGCAAGAGCTAAGGCTTTGAGTATTTAAATAGATCTTTGCTTTTGTTCATTTTAAAAGTTAATACACCATTACTATTATACAAACAGCAATAAAAGGTCATTTTAAAGTTGATAAATCATTACAAAGATATAAAACACATAAAGTCTAGAAAAAGAAAAACAAAAAGAAAGGCAATTGGAAAATGGTGCTTGCTGAGGCTGGAGCACACAGTGCACCATGTATGTGCTTTTTGAAAGGGACTGTGCTTGGGTTCATCCAAGGAACATGCCTTGAAAAGCACCTGATCTATGTACCTAGGTGTCTGCCTGATTTGCACCTTTTAAAACACTGGTTAAGGCAGGGTGATCCATTATATCCTCTGTTCTTTGTGATGGAGGTGCAGTTGCCAAGTACATTAGCTCTTAGGGGTGTAGAAGTGGGGCTTGTATAAGGTTTCCAATTGGGCAGTCAAGGTCTGTCAATCACAAATTTACAATATGTAAGATGATACATTGAATTTTTTTAAGGCTTTTTTGGATAACAGAATTTTTTTAATGATAGCATAAAGTACAATAGAAAGGAGGGAGGGGTAAAATCTCTTAACCCTCCCTGAGAATGATATTCATATTACAACAATGCCCAAAGAAGACTCTCTTCCCACCCCTTGTTTGGCAAGTGAGTCAGCAAAGGAGTTTGCACTTCTCTTAATCCATTGAAATTTAATTTCCATGCCTTGAGACAGCTGTTTAAATTTCTTTTTTTCATTTAAAAATTTCCAGAACCCCATCTCTTCATTCTGCAACCAACCAGACAATAAACTACTTGAAGGCTTCAGTGCATCAAGTAGTTTATTTAAGAAAGCTTTGTGGTTTGAGATGCTATCAGGCTGATTGTGAACCTGGACAAAATAGCATAGCAATCAGAATTGGTGATGTAATTGGTTTCTCACTTTTTCCGCAAAGCGAAGAGGAAGTCCAGAGATAAACAGTTCTTTCTGTTAGTGAAGGGGTATTTCGGTCTTTGTACCTGTTGAGAATGCTGATGTGTGCTATTATGTTAGTTCGAGTGCCTCTTACTTAAATAAGGGCACTTATGTCTTTTCCAATTATATTAATAATATAATAACAGGTCTGGCCGAAACTAGGGTTGACTTTTCCCTAATTCGAACCAGACCTTTTCTCTTCTTCCTCTTTCTTCTTTTTTTATTTTTTTTTTTAAGTTCTTCCCAGACCCCAGCCCCATAGTTCAAAGTTACAATTTGTGCTTGGTTTTAAGTCTTTCTCTAGACTGTTTCTGAAATATTTGGCTTGGCCATGCTTACTTGCTTGTTCAGTGGCACTGGCTTTAGGTCCAATGCTTGTCCTGGTGAATGGCTATTGGCTACATCTTTAGCCATAATAACAGAATTTTTTGTAGTGTAATTTGTTACTAAAGACAGAGCACATTTTCAAGTATTTGGAATTTGGAATCAATGGGTTCCTTATATTTTGAACACTTTCACAAATCCCCTTACTATATGAGTTTATCTCCAAAATAAAAGATTCCTATGGATTAATCTAGGCAGGTCCATAAAATAGAAACTGATGATTTGTCATAGACCAATCTATTTGTTCTTTTATTAACCATCAAATTTGTTGAAATCTATTTGTAAATGTTGATTGATCTTTTGGTAATTCATGCAAGCTTATGGTGAAAAGAGTTTCTCTGAGTCTCTGTCCCCTCTGGCTGTTCCAAAAAGAGCTAAAAGGAGTTAACATCAGTTTGATCCAAAATCCAAATACTGAGAGTGCAGAAACCATGGACTTTGATGGCTGATCCAAATGTGTGTGTGTGCATGTGTGCTTTGAGGTGAGATTGGAGAGGTCATTAAGGTGTTATGTTTCAGGCCTAATGGGTGATAGAAATTGCGTACAAGGGGCTGGGGATGCTTTTGATTGCTTGTTGCTTGGGAGATGATGACTGAATTTGAGCATGATTTTTCTCAAATTTTCTTGCAAAACAAACACTGGAAAGTGGATTTTCTCAGCAAACAAACGCACTATAACTAACTGAGAAAATAATTTTTCCTCTTCTCATCCCATCCTTTCTCAGCCCAATTTTCCCAGCAATCAAACAGACCCTAATAGTGAGAAGTCTAAAGGTTCCTTTTTTAATTTGATTTCTGTTGGGAGTTCATGTGGGGTTATCAAAGGTTTCTCTCTTTTAATTAGAGTAGGCTTGGTTTGGTCAATTTCTAGGTAGTACATAGGGCTAATTCTTCTTCGCTTGTCATTCTATCGTACCATAGTGTTCTTATGAGATCTCTATCTTTTTTAGAGTAGTTATTAAAAAAGCATTTTCTTCTTTTAATTTGAGAATTAAAGTCTATTCTTAAGAAAGTTTTATCTATTTGAAATTCTTCTTCTATTTCAAAAAGATTCAAAATCAGCCTCGGTTGGCTCATAAGATCTTACCGAGGGTGGAGCTGCCCTTGGGGTTTCATATACCGAAGGTGGAGTGGTCTGGATTGGGGTTTCATAGGTGGCATACATAATACCTGGAGGTGGTGTTAGCAAATCTAGTGACCTCCTAGAAGGGGCAGGTCTTATTTCTAATGGTTCGCTACTAGAATGTCTAGATGAGATCGAAACCCTTCTTAATCTCAGTTCTACAGTTCCATCATTTGCACTTTATTGAGTCTAACTCAGTAGACTCTATTGGTCTAGACGGATCAACATTAGCCATCGTCCAGCTTTCTGGTAATTGAACATCTTTCCACATGATTGGTTTTGGAATAGTAGTATTATTCCTTGCATTGGTTTGGAATAAGGTTGACATTCCTTTTACATCTGTTATCCTAGTATCAGGGCATAAAGTATTCATTGTTTTAAAATAGACTCTATATAGTAAAGAAACATTCTTGGATCCCGGATTCATGTTGAAACCCTGAGTTTGCAGTCTCAAGGCTAACACCTCATGAATTCCTGTGTCTGTGATTGAAACTGTGAAATTGGGGAATGCATTGAAGTATATGGGACCTTGATGCAGACTACCTTCAATTACTCCTATTAAGGAGTCACTAAACTTATTATGTCTAGAATCTCTAAGACAAGCTAAGGCTGCACTTTGAAGTCCTAACCTGGTGAGAGGTTTTATGGCTACCTGGATAAAGATAAAATGAATAAAGTTACAGTCAGTTTTTCTTTTAGAGGCTTCAATTCAATAGTTTTCCTATCTATTAAATGGAAGTCTTTACTTTCAGTCCTAGCGTTATTGTTCTTTCTACTGTCCTTATATTGAAGTCTGTTTTAAGACTAAAGATTCCTTATAAATTTCTGAAGGTGCTATTTTAGGATTAGTCAAGTACTCCAGTTTTGAAGTGATCTCTCTATATTGCTATAATTAATTTCTTCCATGTTTTTATGGACAAAGATTTTGTCAAATATGAGTGGGAGATACCTTCATCAGAGGGATTTTCTTGACTAGATAGAGACTTAAATAACTTGTTCATCCTACCTTTTTCCAAATTGACCACTATGGCCAGTCAGCTTTAAACGGCCTTTCTCCGATAACAAATAACTGCAGAGGATGGTTATAGCCTGTAAATACAGAATAGCAAGATTTTAATGGGATTATGGGACAATAAAGAGGTCACATCCACACATGGGGTATGTCTTTGGAAGGGCATTATGTGTTTTCAGCCGGCTTTCTTTATTTTAACAAAGTTCAGGGTGGGGGAGGAGTCCAGAATCTGTTTTTGCAAAGATGATTGTAACAGAGTTGGAAGATTATCTGCTTTGTGTCCTGGATTATACAGGCTGAATGAAAGATATCATAATTAGTCAATACTTTGAATTCGAAAGTGGGAGAGGTGATTTGGTGTCCTAAATTCTTAAGATCACTTCTGGAGAAAGAAGTGGAAGAGTGCATTCTGCTGTTAAGTAAGCTTGAGAAAGAGGAAATTGCTCCAGAAAAAAATAGATGAAAGATGGTAGGAGTATAGGAATTGACAGTTCCCGCAATATCATTTTATAATGCAATTCTCCACAATCAGGTTGAACAATCTGATATCCAATGCATTTGGCCCTTTTTTTGAACCAGTAACAATGAAAAAGGGTTTAAAATGGACAGTATACTTGCATTGGATTACTAGAAAAGAAAGGACTTCCATTTTGATAGTATTTGATATATGAGCAACAGGGGGGAAGATGCAAGACATCTATCTATTTTATGCAGTTTTGGAGAGTCTATGTGTGGTTGTTTCTTCTATATTCAAAAGACAGTAATTTTTCAAGATTACTATTAATATTGATAATGTTCTAAACAAAATAAAATAACTAGATATAGTATTTCTGTGATTAATATCTCCTATTTTCAAAGTAGTCAACATTTTCATAAAAACTGACATTTTAAACCTTGCTTGTTCCCAATAGAAAATTGTTGTCTAATAATACAAACAGTGGGCTTAAGAATTGCAATTTCATTATTCACTTTATATACCATATCATCCATTGGTCACCAAGTCATTGATTATCATATTTAAAAAATACCTTGTGTTAGGGTATAACCTTATGGTCAGAACCCACAAAGGGACCTAATGCCTCAAAAGTAAAGCTGAAGTAAACATGAGAAGCTGAAGAAGTAATGTTAACAATCATATACCAGTTCAGGATTATAACCCAAAAATCCAGATATATGTAAATCGGGAACTTCCTCCCTCCCAATGTGCAAGGATACATGCAAGTGTATGAATTTCTGTTAAGAAAATCTATAAATTTCACTACAAACCTGTGAATCTCCATAACATGATCCAACATAGACAAATGCATTGTCTAGATATGATATTGTTGATGCAATTGATGTCTCCCCTAAGAGTTCAATTTTAAGTCCAGTAACCCTACAAGACCAAAACAAGTAGTACAAACTTAGGTGCATAAATATAACCAACAATTAAAAATGAATAAATGATGAAGATCATTACAACAATCTTATAGGCTTGAAACTAACAACCAAATTGACAATCTGTTTCTGTTCTCACAGAAGAATCTAACTAGTCAATTGAGCAGTTCAGGCATTAAAATCCCAAAAAGATAAGCTCTCACCTTTCTTTTTCATGGGTGATAACTAGTAAGTGAAGTAACCCTGCATGGTCACTAAGCAAGTATCGGGAACCATCAGCATCAACCCTTCCATAAGCTCTTGTAGTTGACTGGAAAAGAACATTAAACAATCAAGAAACAGTAGAGGAAAATAATGATCCAATACAACTACAACTTTATTATAGCATTGAGTATGCATGCACTTACTGGTCTAGTAGGGATTGCTTTGAATGCAGTAGCACTACAATAGACAATAGTTTCTTCTCCAATAATGATAACACCACCAAGAGGCATGGGAACAGGTATTAATAGACATGCACCATTATCAAGATTATTTTGTGACCATGGACCCTCAACAAAATCTTTATCTTTGAGTGCGACCTCATATGTTTTAACATGCCGTGCATCTTTGTTGTCCTGCAGTTTAGAAAAGTTGAATACCTATGAGGTCCCCTTTATTTTGTTGCCAAACATAACAGTCACCTTATTTAATAATAAAAACCAATGATGGTGATGATGACTAAAACCTCAACAGTTTAGAACAAGAAGACAACCCAATGGGTTGAGCATATAGACAGTTACCCACCATTTGGGAGGTTACACATGGTATGGAAACCAAATCCATTTATAACAATAAGTCAATAATCAGCTTTTAGGGACAAACCTAAAAGCTTAATAATGAATTTGAGAAACTCAAAGGACCAGGAGAGATCATGAAGCAGATATGATAAAAGAATAAAATTGAAAACCTGGTAGAGGACAACAATTGTAGGCTTTGAACAACCATATAGGAACTTGATATCCAACACTTGAAGCTCTTCAAGCCTGAAATTCGTAGCAAATCCAAAGATATAAGATTTGACAAAATATCAGGAGAGTTGAACAGCAAAAGAGTATGTAAAATATAGAAAAATATACATACATTACAAAGACAATTGGGTAGGGACCATTGGTAGGTGCAAGTGTAAAATATCAGGCTAGCAAGCATAACAACACAGGTTCAAGTTTGAAGGTGGTCACTTCATGAAAGAGAATGCCAAAGGTTAGGTAGTAGGTACTTAGGTTCCATATCCAGTTCACCCCTCCCAATACCCCAGAAAACCAGTGTTTTAAAAGCGCAAGAGGCAATTTGTGCTCGAGACACAAGGCACAAGGTGTGTGCCTTTTTGAAGCAAGGCACGAAAATACAAAAAAAAATGCAAAACAAATCAAAAAAATATCAAACATAATATTAATAAAAAATAAAATCTTAAATTTTAAAATAATTGTTTTAAAAAACCTATTATCTAAAATTAAAATACATAAACTTAAATTTCTTAGGATAATTGTTCACAAGGCCTTTATACACTCCTTTTCTGATAGATAATCAATTAAGGGCCTGGCCCCATATAAATGCTTTTATACACTCCTTGTTAAGTCTACTTCCTTGTTACCCAAAAAATTGAAAGCTACACAAAACAATCACCTCCACACAGATTATAGAGATCCTAACATGTGATAGTAGTTACATTGTCTATAGTGAATTCCTTTAATTTGTTTAAATGAGGGGAAGAAAAGACCAAGAAAATTTGACTCTATCAAGCATTAAATCAAATTATCTGTAGTCATCTGAAATTTCTTCTTAATGGTCTCCATTTAAAAAAAAAAAAAAAAAGACTGAACTGCACTTTAGGCTCAGTTTGGGAATAGAGGTTGGAGAAAATGGAAAAGGGAGGAAAGGAATTTTCAGAAGACTGAGGCTCTAAGAAGGCCTCTAAGGGTTGAAGAAAAACATTTTCTGTTTGAAAGCTTCAGGATGAAGGGGAAGAAAGCATTAAAGATCAGGAAAGTCAACATGGTGATGGTGTTTCTGGTAGGGGAAGTAACTCTGGGGTGGTTTCAGACCTTCATGGAGGAGGTTGTTCAGGTGAGTAGGAAGCTTGTATGCAAAGATTCATTTGATTTTGCTGGTAGGAGGTATGTAGTAGAAAGAAGGAAGAATGTTAAAGGAAGATATGTGGTGCTCATGGAATTTTTTGGGGAAGGGAAAAAGCAAATGGTATGCTTCCCTGCAGGAATGAATGGAACTGGCTGGAAAGAGGTCACAGAAATCTTGAAGGCCTACTCTTCTCAGGAGGAAGCTAGAGAAGATAACAGAGTGGAACTTGTCGAAGAAGCACAAGGGATTACTGGAGACTCTAAAGTGGAAAAGCACAAGGAAAAGCCTAAAAAGAAACAGAAATGCAGATCATGGCTAAAGCAGCAAAGGATTGCAGAATGGTCTGCAATATGCACAGGAATGATTGGGAGGAGAAATTTAGTGTAACCTTGTCAGTACCACTGCAAGATTGGAAGAAGATTGCTGAAGAGTTGCTGAAAAACATGAAGCTAAACTGCACTATAATTTTAACCCCCTTTGAAAAATGCAAAGCCCTTCTAGAATTAGTAGGAGAGAAATTGGAACTCCATACCATGTGTTATCAGTTGGAGTCAGCTTCAGTGACTGTTTCAAAATGGTCCCCTCGCTCTAACTCCAAGGATTTGCATGAGAAAGACAAAGTAATTGTTTGGATTCGGGGATTACCATTTCAGATGTTTTTGCCTCTATAGCCACTCTGTGTAAAGCAAGGTTGGATGGTATTTTTGTTAAAGACCTCCATTCTGCTGCAGTTTGTCTGAGCAATGTGAATTTAGAAGACATCCCCCACTCTTTGTCAAGTAGAAAAGAGAATAGGGTCTCACATTAAGGCCCACAATCTTTTTGATCAGTAAGGCTCACAATCTGCCTTCAGTTATTCTTTCTCGTCATTAGTTTCTCACCTGAAACTTGGTTCTTCTACAGAGATTAATCTAGATCTTTTGATCTTAATCATACTAAACTGATTTACAACCATTGGCAACTAACAATGCAAAAGAATAACTGGTCAAAAGAGAGTGACATAAACATACAAACAGCATGCCAAAAGATTCATGACACGCAGGCAAAAAACACAAAGGGGTCCACCCAGGTGAAGAAGGGGGCATCCCCCATCCATAAAACAAAAATTATTCTTGTGAGGAAGCTCCTCAAAAGGCCTCAACGTCTTATTCTACCTTTTCTCTCAATTGGTTCAAACAAACTGCTAAATTTTTATGTCATTCTATGTTTCCAGCAAAAGTTCAAAAAAAACAACAAAATCTGTCCCCAAATTGACAAGGGAAACCAATCTCTGGTTATGGATAATCAAACCAAAATAACAAAAATGATAGCTTTGATATGTAATATTTACGGCTTATTAGAATCTTAAACCATAGATAGATAGAAAAAGAGACAATACCTAATGTTAAAAGCTTCCTTAAGCTGTCCTTTGTTATCAAATGGTATAACCTGAAGAAGAAACAGATAGATGGTTTTATTCTAAAGCTTTTAAATAAAAATTAGAGCAGATTACATACAATGGATGAATGAAGCAATAAACTAGGGCCATAAATCAGCATAAGCTACACAATGAGTACATACCTTGAATAAGCCATCATAAAGATGGAGGCCAATCAATCTACAATCAGGATCAATTATGCCAATCTAGACACAAGAAGAAAATTTTCAAAGTTAACAGACTAAACTTTGTAGAAGCTACCAACAAAATCAAAACTACCACAAGTGCAAGGAGGTATACTTATCAATCCTTTACAGAAGTATCAACATACTTGACAGTCATAGTTGGAACTAAGTTCTGATAATGAAAAAGAGGGGAACAATATTTGCCAAAGAGAAAAGTACCTGCCCATTGTCTGTGGGGCGACCTATGCGATCTGATACATCACCCATCGCTCTAGACAACAACAAGAAATCAGGAGATAATGAATGACTGTGTTACAAATCTTCTTCCATAAATTTTTTAAATTTTGTAGAAAATTATGTAATAGAGAGTGATAATGTTGTTTTAGTTTTTCAACAGCAATCTATGTTTTATTTTGGGTTTCAAACCAAAACGAAAGGTCAATACCAATTATCACCAAAATATAGGGCTTGAGGGTCAGCTATGCTCACACTTTCCAGGAAGCAAACCAAGCAGCCGATTGGCTGGCCAATATGGGAAGGTTACATAAATAAATATTAATACTAAAATATGAGTTGACCTTTAAGTAATATTATTTATGTGATTTTTGAGGACATGCTACCCCCCATTCAGTGCAGCCTCATTTCCTCCTTACCAAAAAAAAAGCCAATAGCTATTTCAGACCTTCAAAACAGCCCACTTAAACTTAGCAAAATTCTATAATATCAAATGTGCAAGAAGGAAGCAATAACTGTAAATGATATGAAACTAAAGAAAGACTAAAAATTTAACTGAGCTAATTAAATAAATATAGAATTTACTCATTCAAAACAAAACTCTCTGATAGTCTGTTGTACTCTGAAAGAAAACTTTATAACACGTTCTAGTTTATTATCACTGGACCAAAGGACAGGTCTTTGTTTACAGACTTCTAATAAGTTTTTAATTCCAACCATTACCTATCTTCTTTTGCAACTAATGTAATTAAGGCAGCTAGCACCTGCTTATGGGCCATGGCCTGGCAAGTCAATTCTGATATCTAGTAGACAACGAGGCACTGCCTAGGTGACATACATGCATATAGAATTGATGTGAGTGTCAATAACTTATTTTTGGGTCAATATGTGAAGACATAAAATTTCACTCTTAACCCTGTTGTGTGTGTGTGTATCTGTGCATTGCTTTGGATCAGAGAGATTAAAAAATTTTGACATTTTTTTCTGAAAATTAAGTGCACCTTGGTTGTCGTTTAGTTATTTATTGATTTCATTTATAGTTTAATAATTTATATTTAATGTGTTGTATGATTACATTATGTAATGTGTTTAAATATCATTTATAGATTAATAATAATATATATAATCATACAACACATTAAATATAAATTATTAAACTATAAATGAAATCAATAAATAACTAAACAACAACCATGGTGCACCTAATTTTCAGAAAAAAAAAATGTCAAGATTTTTAATCTCTCTGATCCAAAGCAATGCACAGACACACACACACAACAGGGTTAAGAGCCTGCAATTTTATGCCTTCACATATTGACCCAAAAATAAGTTATTGACACTCACATCAATTCTATATACTTAAAATGCAGTTGCCCACATCAGCTTACTCTCCTCTAATGCTTCCCAACTCCCCTAGAATTTGTGGTTTTCTGAATTAAAAAAAAAAAAAAAAAATCAAACATGCAACTATTTAAACTCACCCACAACCAATTCAGTTTCCTAATTTTATTAGGAAACTGAATTTAATCACTCCCCCATAGAACATGGGCATATTTTAACACCAGCCCGTGCATTGCATGGGTCTCTTCTAGTAAATACATAAAAGGGGCATAATTACCTAGGGGTTCAAATGGACCAGATCATAATCCGATTCAAATTTGAAACACATCCTATTTTGCTGGATTCGGATATCCCCCTGTTGGCATAGTTTTCAAGGCACCAAGGTGAGTCTTGGTAACAGGGGGGCACCTTGTTGCCTAGTCACCTAGGCAGGCACCTAGGTGATGGATTTTTTAAGTACAAAACATATATCCTAGGATAGTTCCCTAGGATCCATAATCATAAAATGTGGTGATTAGACAAAATTGTAAGTTCTTCCTTACTTATTGGTTCAGGTTTGAAGTCTTTGAGGGTTGAATACAGCAGTTAGCAATTTTTGTGTTGATTAAACCCTAACAAGTAAGAAAATAATAAAAGGAAATTAGTATATAAACACACAAAATGAATGTTTTAGTTTAATAATGTCTTTTATAATTATAATCTCAAAAAGTTAAGAATATAAAAGTATTTTATAACACAACATACAAAACTGCTTGGTGATTAGGTAAGGCAAGCCTCCAAGGGCGCCTTGTCACCTAGGTGTCACCTAAGCATCCGCCTAGGCATCGCCTTGACAATTATGCCTATCGGATTTTCAAATCAAATCGAAAAATATGATCTATTTAAAAACTGGATCAAATTCAAGTCACCCTCTATCCGATCCAAAAGAATCCAATAAACTGTTATTATATGTCAGTTTATAAAAAGACATTTACGCCCCCATTTGATTTTTTGTTTTTCTTTCTATAGACTTTTTTTTTCTTTTTTTCTTGTTAATAATTTGTTAAATTTTACAGACCTGTGGGTAATTAAATCGAATCGAATCAGATTCGTAAATCCAACATCCTTAGTGAATTGAATTTGGATTAATCTTTGTGAGATCCATTGGATCATCAGATCGGATTGGATATAGGATTTACGTTATTGAATCAAATTCAAGTATCCCCCTATCCAAATTTGATTCGATCCATTTGCATCCCTATAATTACCCCCACTGGAGTATATTGTGCACTTAGCTTTCTAGGCAAAAGGCCCTAAAACACTCAATTAACACAATAACTCTACTATTCAAAATAAAAAAGAAAATTAATTGACACCAAGGTGATTCTTTTACTATACTACTTGCAATTATTTGGACTTCATTATTTCACTTGCTTAAAGTTCAAGGTTAAAATCCAAATGCTAAATAATTTCCTCCCTGCTCATTTAGTACATGCCCAGAAAGAAATCTGAGAATCTGTATTTGGCCCTCATGTGGCATTTAAAGAATGTGACTTAAAGGATTGTGCATATTTACCACACAAAAAAATAATAAATGATTGTGCATAATGTTATTGAGAAATCTTCAGTTTTTTTAGATCAAGAAGGGAATTGTTAATCGTATTAATATGTGAAAACAAAATTACAGTAGAGTGCAGTAGAGAGGCTGTCTAGTCACCCAAAGATATAGAAGACAAAAAGATAATGCCCAAGATAAAAAGAGTTTCAATAATGTCCAAAATAGCTGTTAGCCTGCTGCTTATAGATCCCCTGCTTTGCCAATGTGTCGGCTAACCCATTTGCAATCCTTCTTGCCCAGGTAAAACTGTAAAAGTAGTGTTCGAGTCCCTTGACAAGCTTTCTATTTCCCTAAAAGCATGCCTATAAATCCAAGGCACATTGTGCCTAGTAGTGGTCCAGGATACAACCAGTTTTGAGTCCCCTTCAACTTCCAATTAGATTAGCAAATTTTAGGCCTTGTAATAAAGCCATCAGTGAATCTCCAACCCCTATAGGTCCAGAATACACAGCCATTACCTTGCCTGAAGAGTCTCTAAACACACCTCTAATACCTGCCATTCCTGGGTTTCCCATGGAGTTCCCATCAAAATTTAGTTTTATTTTATCACTTGCTAGGGGCTTCTATTACATTACCATCCTTTGCTTTGGAAGATTGTGCAACTTCATTCCATGCCCTTATTAGATCAGTCACTGAAAAGCTTTTTATAGTCCCAACAGTTTCCTCCTTTGGCCTGTATATACCATTGAATATTCTTCCATTCCCTTCCTCCCAAATAGTCCACACTACTGCTTCCCTGACGGTTTTTCACATAATTCTCCCTCTCTTCATTGGATGCCTTTGGAAATTTGGATTGAAAAGACTCATCTACAACCAAAGAGAGAACAAAAATACTCTCAGACACAAAGCACATAAGGGCAGGAGATTAGTAAATGGAGTAAGGTTTCTCCACTCGCAAAGCAAAGGAAGCACAAATGAAGAGAGAAGCAATTATTTGGCCTCCTCTTTAGAAGCACCATAGGTGCTCACCTTTCAAAGAATAACTTCCCAATTGCATGAACTTTGGGTGGGATGGGCTTACTCCATATCTTGTTCACCAGAAAATTCTCCCCCACTACAATGGACTGCATAAGGGTGTTGGAAAAAGAGGCACAAGTAAAAATACCATTAGAAGAAGAAAACCAAACTCCAGTGTCCTCCATAGTTTGAACTTTGAACTAAGAAAACTGACTTAAGTTTGTCCAATAATTGAATAAGGGCCTCAAACTCATTTTCCCTCAACCCCCTTCTAAAGCCAAAATCCCAATTTAACCCAAAAGGATAAAAGATAACAAATCTCAAGATAAGTTGAAGCTTGTGGCTTGACACTAAGTATGGGTCAAGGAAAAGAGAACTGAAAGGAGTTTCAGCCAACCAAAGATCTTTGCAAAACAAAACCCTAGTCCCACATCCCACATCAAATCTAGTGGTAAATGTTGGGTAGACCTCTTGAATTGATTTCCAAGGAGAAGCTGAAGTTGAGAAAGGGGCTACCTTTGCATCCAAACCATTGTTCATAATCCCATAAATGATTTCAATAACCTTATGCCATAGCTTGTCTCTTTCCAAAGGAAACCTACAAGGCCATTTTCCTAGCAAAGATGTATTCATATGAATTAGGTTCACTATTTTTATTTTTTTGATGAATGAAGAAATTTATTAATCACAGAAAATAGGAGTTACAAGTGACCCAAGAAGAGGCATGAGGTGCGACCTCTTCAGAAAAGCCTAAAGAAACTTTTGAAAACAGTTTGAATAAGTTACAATAGTCCAAAACAGACAGTCCTGAGAAACCCCTTGTTTGGCTAATGAATCACCTATAGCATTTGTCGATCTGCTCACCCACTGAACACTAACTGTCATGTTGCTTGTCAGCCAATTCACTTTTTTAAAGAGGTCTCTATAACTCCAAATGGCAGGCTCTGGGTTAAGGAGCCATCCCAACACCACCTGTGAGTCACCTTCAGTTAAAAAATGCTCCACCCCAAGCTGGTTTGCAATCTGAATCCCTTCTACAGAAGCTAGTATCTCTGCTCTTGTGGAGTCACCCACACCCACTGGTCCTGAAAATAAGGAAATAATGTTGCTATCCTTATTTCTTAGGACCCCCTCCTATACTCAAAGGTCCTGGATTACCCTGACTACTCCTATCAAAGTTCAGCTTATTGACACCCCCTGAAGGAGGTGTTCATTCTGTTGGATTGAAGTCTTTGTATGTATGAGTATTTGGCTGATAAGAGTTCTTATTAGCCTATACTTAAGTTTAAGTTGTCCTGTACTGGGCCTTTGTTAATGGGCCTAATCCTGTTTAATGTTTTAAGTTGTCTGGGTGTCCCATCACTAATCAGGGGCATTCTAGTAACTTCCAGTATCATTGTACTACATCATAATATAAATAATAGTACTGTCGACTGAGCTGAGAGTTGGACATTCCAGCATCTCTTCTTCTTCTTCTCTTTTCTGCTACTTCGGCTACAGTAATTTAGCTTTCATGGTATCAGAGCATTAGCTTCTTCCTGGTTTCAGCCGGCACACACTCTCTTCTCTTGCTGTCTTTTCATCTTCTCTCTTCCTTTTCTGGGGTGCTGCAGTGAAGACCTAGGGGTGTAAGAGAGTAAAAGCAAGTTCGAACCTAGGGTTTCTCTTGGTTGTAGGACTCAAGGGAAGTAAAACCCAGAAGTAGATGTCCTACTAGGTTATTTCCAGCAAATAGTAGCTATTTGGCTACTAAGAGAGGTCTGTATAGGACAGACCTAGTTGAGAACTGATTTCAGCAGTCCTAGCACTAGCTGAAAGGGGCTTAGCTACTTCTACAGTTGCAGCTTCAGTGCTCCAGCAAGACTCGCACAGACTTAGCTTCTTCTACAGAGCCTACTGTTCACTTGGTACTGTTGCAGCCTCGAACTGTTCACTCGCTACTGTACACGAACTGTTGCAGTTTTTGGTTCAGCCCAAGTGAAGTCTATCTAGTGTTCTACCAGCACTGTGAACACATCTACCAGCATAGCAATGTGGCAAACAGCTCCAAGTTCAGTGTGGTTATCATTTCGAAACCCCTCACCACTGCTGTGAGATTACCTAGAGAGCTGCCAGCTCCATATTGTTCAGCACTGTGAACCCTAGTTGAGGACTGATGTCAGCAGTCCTAGTATTGGCCGCAAGGAAGGGCACTCTCTTTACAGTTGCAATACTCGAAGTTCAAGTGGAGTCTGCATAGCACAATAGTTGAGAACCCTAGCTTCAGGTCGGTTACCAGCCCAGAACTCCTTGCTTACTGTTGTAACTGAACTGTTACAGAACTGTGACAGTCTCGGCAAGTCAGAAACTATGTCGAGTGCTGTCAGAACCTGCTGTGATCATTTCAGCTAATCAGATCTGCTCCAGAACTGGTTCAGAACCTTCAGAACTGCTTCAGCTAGTCTTAATCAGTGTCACCTACACAGTGGCTGCAGTCAAAATGTATTCAATACCCAGAGATGTTTCTTCTAGAGATAACAGGCCTGCGGCAAGTGGGAATTTTGTCACCAGCAACAATGATGACAACTCACAAAATACACCAACAGTGTTTTCTTCTCCTATGGGACAGATTGCTGATCCCTCTGGAACTGGTACTTTGGGCTTCATTGCTAGTGAGGTTGAGGTCCTTAGCAGGGCATTAGCCCGTCTAAGAAATAATTCTTTAGCTTCTACATCTCTTGCTAGATCAGGTACAGCCTCTGCCTTCAGTGCCACTGGCTCTATTGACTCTACTTCTTGGGTTATTGATTACGGTGCTACTGACCATATGACACATATGTCTTCCCTATTCTCTTCATATCCTTTGTTGTCTGGTCAAGATAAGATGAGAGTTGCTGACGGGTCTTTCTCCACCATCTCTGGAAAGGGAATGGTTGACTTAAGCAAGGACCTCTCTTAAATCAGTTTTACATGTTCTCAGTCTCACCTCAAATCTTTTGTTTGTTTCAAAACTTACCAAAAATTTGAACTGTAGAATAACCTTTTTTCCTACTCATTGTGTCTTCCAGGACAGATTGACAAGAACAATTGGGTGCGGTCATGAGTATGTAGGACTCTACTATCTTGATGCAGACATCGGTTCAGCCTTACAAGCATCTGCTGGTAGTAGTCCGGAGAGTGTGGAGTCACAAGCTAAGTTGCATCTTTGGCATGTTAGGCTAGGTCATGTGTCTTTCTCTTCATTAGAAATGTTGTTTCCCGAACTATTTAAGGGCATTTCAAGCCAGAGTTTAACCTGTGAAGTATGTCAAGTGTCAAAACAATGTAGAACTGTGTATCCAATTTCTAGCAATGAAATTTGTGCTCCTTTTGATTTGGTTCATTCTGATGTCTGGGGCCCTTCACCCATTGTTTCCTTTGATGGCTTCCAGTACTTTATCAGTTTTATTGACCACTACTCTCGTTGTACATGGATCTACCTATTAAAAGGACGGGATGAAGTACCACGGATAACCATGGCATTTTGCAAGATGATTGAAACACAGTCTAATAAGAAGATTAAGCAATTCAGGTCAGACAATGTTGCTGAATACTTTGAAAAATTCTTGAACGTATTCATGGAAGATGCTGGCATACTACATCAGTCATCCTGTGCTTATACTACTCAGCAGAATGGGGTTGCTGAGCGCAAGAATAGACATCTATTGGAGACAGCTCGAGCCTTACTATTCCAGCACAAAGTCCCCAAGCAATACTGGTCTCAAGCTGTACTTTCTGCATCATATCTGATAAACCAGATGCCATCTATGGTGTTGGGTATGAAAACCCCTTTCTCTGTTTTGTGCCCCACTCTTCCAGACTTTCCCCTTCCTCCTCGGGTCTTTGGCTGTATATGTTTCATACATGGGAAGGATCCAAAGAAGACTAAGCTAGATCCTAAGGCTACAAAGGGAATATTCTTGGGGTACTCTCCTACACAAAAGGGTTACAAGTGTTATGACCCTGTCTCCAAGAGAAAGTATGTCACCAGAGATGTGGTGTTCTTTGAGTCTCAACCCTATTTTCAGTCTTCTTAGAATCCTCTTCAGAGGGAGACTAGTGGGATGGAAGAGGATTCTCATTCTCCCTCCTTTTTTGTTCCCCTATCTACCTCGGGTCTTCCATCCTCTCCTCCTACTCCTTGTTGTGACATTCCGGGTCAACCCAGTGAGCCTCCCACTGTGCCGGTTACCTCTCCTGATGCTGCAGATGTTCTTGAAGGCTCCAGTAGGCAACAAAAAGAGATACTTACATACAACAGAAGAAAAAGGGGCCCTCAACCTCATTACAGCAACCAGTTGGACTCGGATCAATCTGTCTCTACAATCCAAGGTAATTTCAACTCTCATACTTCTGATTTGGATCTTCCTATTGCTCTCCGTAAGCCTATCCGCTCTTGCACCACCCGGCACCCCATTGTTGATTTAGTTTCTTATTCACATTTATCTCCTGCCTATCACTCCTTTGTGTCTGCTCTTTCCTCTGTGCGTGTTCCTTCTAGGTACTCAAAGGCTGTGTCTGATCCAAGGTGGAAAGAAGCTATGAATGAAGAGATGAAAACCCTAATGAAAGCAAGAACTTGGGAATTAGTGGATCTGCCAGAGGGGAAGAGCACTGTTGGGTGCAAGAGGGTGTTTACTGTAAAGCACAAGGAGGACGGGTCCATTGAAAGGTGCAATGCCAGACTTGTGGCAAAGGGGTTTACTCAAAAAGAAGGGATTGACTACAAAGAAACCTTTGCCCCAGTAGCAAAGCTCAACACAATTCGGGTCCTATTGTCACTAGCAACAAATTTTTCATGGGAACTTCATCAGCTGGATGTGAAGAATGCCTTCTTAAATGGTGACCTTCATGAAGAGGTATTTATGGAACCTCCACCAGGCTATGACTTTAGTAGAAAGGTGTGCAAACTGAGGAAAGCATTATATGGGTTGAAGCAATCTCCCCGTGCATGATTTGAGAGGCTCTATGGGGCCATGAAGAAAGTGGGGTACACTTAGAGTGGTTCAGACCATACCTTGTTCATAAGGAGGCAGGATAGCAAACTTACTGCACTCATTGTTTATGTGGATGATATGGTAATTACCGGGAATTACTTGGAAGAGATAAAAAGACTGAAGGAGTTTCTAGCTTCTAAATTTGAGATCAAAGACTTGGGTCATTTGAGATATTTTCTTGGGATTGAAGTTGCCAGGTCAAGAGAGGGAATCTACATATGTCAGCGGAAGTATGTTCTTGACCTCTTAGAGGAAACAGGCATGATGGGATGCAGGCCAGCAGATACTCCAATGGAACAGAATCATGGCCTGCAAGAATCAATAGGGAGGACTACTGTGATAAAGAGAGAGACCAAAAATTGGTAGGAAAGTTGATATACTTATCCCTCACTCGGCTAGATATTGCTTATGTTGTGCATGTTGTCAGTCAATTTATGCACTCTCCAAAGATCCCTCATATGAAAGCAATTGAAAGGATTCTCAAGTACTTGAAGACTTGCCCAGGGAAGGGAATTCTCTTCAGGAAAAACAATAGAATTGAAATTGAAGCCTACACTGATGCAGATTGGGCTGGGTCTGTTGGAGACAGGAAGTCAACCTCGGGTTACTATACATTTGTGGGAGGAAACCTGGTGACATGGCGCAGTAAGAAGCAGAATGTAGTGGCTATATCAAGTGCAGAAGCAGAGTATCGAGCTATGGCCCACGAGGTTGCTGAAATCTTATGGCTCAGAACTCTTCTTAATGAACTTGGCATTAAGGCTGAAGGTCCTCTCAGGTTGTATTGTGACAATAAAGTTGCCATCAACATTGCCAACAATCCCGTGCAACATGACCGGACAAAACATATTGAGATTGATCGGCACTTTGTTAGAGAAAGAATTGTCTCGGGTGAACTCTCTATGCCTTATACTCCATCTGAGATGCAAATTGCAGATGTACTGACTAAAGGGCTGGCAACAGCAAAGTTTAGGGACATGCTTGGCAAGCTAAACATGATTGAAATCCATGCTTAGCTTGAGGGGGAGTGTTGGATTGAAGTCTTTGTATGTATGAGTATTCGGTTGATAAGAGTTCTTATTAGCCTATACTTAAGTTTAAGTTGTCCTGTATTAGGCCTTTGTTAATGGACCTAATCCTGTTTAATGTTTTAAGTTGCCTGGGTGTCCCATCACTAATCAGGGGCATTCTAGTAACTTCTTGTATCGTTGTACTACATCATAATATAAATAATAGTACTGTGACTGAGCTGGGAGTTGGACATTCCAGCATCTCTTCTTCTTCTTCTTCTTCTTCTCTTTTCTGCTACTTCGGCTACAGTAATTTAGCTTTCACATTCTACCACTCTTCTAATCCTCCTAGAAGAAGTATTAGCCACTGCTAGCCAATTTCTCAAAGGATCATCAAAGGGAAAATCAACAAAGAAGTCTAATGTTTTCAACTAATAAACTGCCCTTGTCAATATGCAATCCTGCACTTCAAGGGAATTTCTTTCCCTTTCTAAGAATATTATGCCATTCCTTTCTTCCCAAATAGTCCACAAAAGAGCTGTTCTAATACATTTCCACATAACTCTCCCTCGTGTGTGGCACACAAAATAAGAAGGATTAAACAACTACATTGGATGGCAGGTTCCACCTACATCCAAACAAACCAAAAATCCAGTTCCATAAAGCTACAACAAAAGGACAAGATATCAGTAAGTGGTAACAATCCTCACTCTAACCTTTATAAAGAAAACACCAGTTAGGGGAAAGACATAAGTAAGGCTTCTTCTTTTGGAGATTTTCCAAAGTATTTTTTTATCAGGACTTTTATTAAAATCAAAGATAATATATTAAGGTACAGGAGATAGATATCAGCAGTGCAATGACCCCAACTACAAGCAATTACAACACTGCCGAGAACAAAGTAGGTCTATCTACTTCCTGTTTTGTTAGGGTATCCACCAACCCATTTGCAGTCCTTTTCACCCAACCAAACTGAGTATTGAGCCTCCTTGCAAGAAGGTCAATTTCTCAAAAGATAAATTTGAGCTTCCAAGGTGCTGAAGTGATTTGCTTTACCCAAGAAATGACCAAAAGTGAATCTCCTTTAATTTCTAAATCTATTGCTCCAATCTGCCCAGCCAGCTTTAAGCCTTGTAGGAGTGCCATAGTTTCAGATTTTCCAAAGTAATTGATCTTACCATAGTAAACTTCCCAACAAAAGACAACAATTTTAGGGGGGATCAGCCTAGCCCAAATTTCTTTAACAGGAAATTTCCCAGGGATAGAGTTGAAGCAAAGGGATTTGAAGAAAGAGGCACAAGTAAAGGAGCCTTTTGGTGTAGGGGTCCAAATTCTTCTGTCAAGTTTAGTATGACCCAAGCAGACAGACTCAAGCAACAATAGAAACTCAAACACAAGTGAACTCCATTACAAGCTCTCCCTTCTCTTTTGTTTTACTAACTTGTTCCCACTTCACTAGATGATCCCTTTTCTCATCCCCAAACTACCTAAGGAAATACCTCAAGCCTCTCTAACTATACTGGTATCCTAGTTTGAATCTAGAAGATGGAAAGGAAGTAGATAGGTAAGTTCACCAGAGTTCGAAAAACAGCAGCTCCCACCCAATGGGAGCCCTAGATACTCCAATGGCCACAACCTAATCCCACATCCTAGAATACTTGCCAAAATGCTCATTTCTTCTTCTTCCACATTAATCCCTGCTACACAACTCATTCCCCAATTCACCCTCAACTTGGAAACAGATTGAAAGGAATCAATGAGCTCTTTTGAATTTTTTAGATTGTCTTGACTACCTCCCTCACAAAGAAGTAATGTCATCTGCAAATTGCAAATGAGTAAATACGACCTCAAGCCTTCCTACTCTCCAACCTCTAAACAAATTATTCTAACCAACCTTAATGATCATCATACTCAGAACCTCTATTACCGGTGAAAAGAAGGGAGATAAGGGATCTCCTTGTCTCAAACCTCTTCTTGCTGGAAAAGAAAAAAAAAAATATTCTCTAGCCACACCAACTGAGAACTCATCAATTATTCCAGATAAGATTTACAAATGGTCCTGTTGATGTTTTTAGGAACCTAATCTCTCAATGGATCATTCAACTGTCCAACCATCAATTATTCCTTTTGGGCAAGTAGAAGCTTTGTGGATAGATTTCCATTCCCTCTCAATTAATTTGTTTGTTCATCAACCATGATACTTGGCAGCTCTCAGATGTGCACAAGGAATGAAACCCTTGAACCAAATCAACTTGCCAACTTAGGTCTCAATGATAGTTCTTTTTTTTTTGATAAATGGGTCTCAATGATAGTTCTTAGTAGCTATTAAATAATGTAGGATCACATCCCCTATGTGATTGTGCTCAAGTGCCATTGTGTTGAATTCGGATTAGCTGAATTTTGGCTGTTCAGCGGGCTGTGGAACCAATGATGAGGTTCCACGCCAGTAATAAATTCATGGGCCCCACCGTGAAAGGTGTGGGCCCCATGTATTTTATTACTGGCATGGAACCTTATCATTGGTTCCACAGCCCACTAAACAGCCAAAGCATTCAGCTAAGCCTTGCTCCATTGTGTTCCCTATTGTCCTTTGCCTGGATTTAATTCCAGCTTTTCAGAAAAAGATAGTACTGTAAAAATTGCAAGGACATTTTTATCAGCAACAGCAACTAACTAGTGATTTTCGATCTCAGTAATTACACAAGTACAAGACTTCCCCTACCAGCCAAAGGTAGTAGGATAAGCAGTTCATGAAATAAATAAAAAAAAATGAGAATAATATCAATGTTGGCAGACATGTTCCCCAATACAAGTCCCCCTCTATACACCACTTCCTATAGATGTTTACCATGGTATAAGCAAATCTAGGTGCCCATCTGAATGCACCTTACATACTAACAGCAAATGATCTTCCCTTCTTAATGTAATGTCATAATCTCCAAGGACCTTCAGATAGCTAGCTCACCTATTTGATCATTACTAGGGAAACACTCTACTTTTTTTTAATTGGCGAACAATCAGAATCTTATTAGAATGTTAAAAGAACAATACAACACCACTATTGTGCTTTGCACCCCTTTTTGCAGGCAAGCTACATACCTGTTCCTTGCATTCTATTATTTATATTTACAACTTGTTACCCAGGAGAACCACCCCCCTAAATAATTGATCCTTGTTGGTCCCTTGTCTAGCCAAGGCATCAGCCATACTATTGGCACTCCTAGGTGTCCAATGAAATGGAGCATTCGTATCAGCTGCCAATTTTAACTTCTCCCATGATATATCTATACTTCCAAGTGCCATTTGTACAGAATCAAAACTAGTCCACAACTATCTTTTTTTTTATTGATCAATAGTCCGCAACTATCTTTCAATCACCTTCCACTGTGATCTATAATTGAAAATTTTGCCCAATCTTAGTCCTTCTAGGAGTGCTAAGAATTATGCCTCTTTAGAAGCTCCATAACCCACTGGACTTGACTACATGACCATTATGAATCCACTACTTGAAGTCTCTCTAATCCCAATGAGTAGCCACTCTTAGTCCTTGTAAAAGCAACAATATATTAGCTCTAACTAATATATCTTTTTCCTTTTTTGTAGGTCTAACTAGTGTTATAGTTTCTTTCCCAACTGGGTCCAACTACTTTTGATACCCAGATACCTCTTATATGGTGTGTTCATGTTAGAAACTTCAAATTTCAGTGATCGCTTGTTGTCCCAGACCTCATCCAACCATATCTGGGTAATGTTGCCCTAGCCTGCAGCTTTTCACTCCTCATCAATCCTTAAAGCTCTACTTACCGCCTTACCCCATATGTTCACAGATTCCTAATAGAGCAGCCATTTCTGGGCAGTGTGGAGGGAGCATTCAAGCATGTGCAACAGCTTGATCGGGGCAGTGTTGGCTTTGGATTGTCCTCATACAGTAGACTCAACAGGAACAACTGAAACTCCATTCTTGTAGGCATTCAATTTGCTACCCTTGCTACAATCAACCCAATGATGCTGCCATATTCATCTTCTTATCATGAAATATTTTTCAAGAGATACAAAAAGCACCTCTCTTCTTTTTTTTTTTTTTTTGTTCATGAACCTTTTCATATGCCTTGAAGAGATTGATCTTTCTTTTTTTCTTCTACAGTTGGTTCTACACTTGCATGATTGTATAGAATCTTGTTGTACCTGGGAAATCTATGTCAATATGTGGCCATACTTCTAAATACTAATAATAGAAACAATATACTACTTCAGAAAAAAAAATAAAAGAAAATGAAAGGAAAATGAAAAGGCATAAAGAGAAAAAGAGAACGTAAAGACAGTGGTAAGTCAGGAAACGAGAGAGAGAAAGAGAGAGAGAGAAGTAAGAAAGTTTTGTTAATTGAATAGTGCAAACAACTTATATCCCTCAGAAACTTAAAGGAGCATGCATGTCTTAATACCAAGACTCTTGGATATCGCCGTATCTGTAAGGAGCTAAGAACAATAGAAGGTATATTCATTTCAAGCTTAAACCTTGTGATGAGTTCAGATGTCTCTGCATCCCACTGAAGAACACAAAATTTATATCTCTCTGTGGCAATAAATAGAAAATCCAGTGCTTCACCCTGCATCATTACAAGACAAAAAGAAGAGTGCAGTCACCAAATAAAACATAAACCCCACAGTCTCATAAGAACCAACATAAAGAAACTCACATGAGGACGGAAAAGTTCAAGTGTTGCAATTCTTCCATATATGGGCACATCCAACATAGGCTGCAAAAGACATACATTATTTCTTATTCAAGCCCACTGACCTTATCATAATACGAGGAGAAAAACATTCCAAATTAGAACTTAAAGAATATGGATTTCTGTAATCAATATGTTATACTTCACAGCCCAAATAAAATTCCAAGAGCAAACAAAACAAGAAAAGAATAACTGCAAAAACAAATATAACTGATTAATAATAACATAAAAGCCATGACAGAACACACAAAATGACTAATGATCACTGGATTTCCCTAAACATTGATAAAACAAGCAAGAGACAAAATATAATGAATATAGAAAACCAAAAAAAATAAGAAAAACAAATGAACACATATAGCAAGTCTAAAAGATGTACCTGTAAACCCTGAGGTGTAAGCAAATGAATCTCAATACGTGTGCATTTCCTGGAAGACAATATCAACAACGGTTAATTGTGGGAAGGGTGATGGACAGAGATAAGTAGATAAAATAAAAAGAAGCTTATGCAAATACAGAAAATAAATTAATACATAAATATAGAGATAAATGACAAAACTATTTTTTACAATCACTCAAAAGCAGTCTTGAGCAAATATGGTCTCATTCATCTAAACCTACCTCACAATATGAGAAAGAAATTGTTACCCTTCTAGGATTTCAAAAGTATTCAACAAAGAAGAAGAGGTGGAAGGGTGTATCAAATGAATGCCCCCAACTCCAAATAGGGCAAAAGCTACAAACAATTACAAAAACACCCCTGATTATGTGGACAATTACAAGATAGCCTATATAGTCTACTATAATAAAATGAGACCCACTAATACAAGAATAAAATAAAAATATAATAACAACAAAATACAACTCTATCTACACCCCTTCACAACATCAATTCCCACAAGGAACTTATGGGTCATGGCACAAATGAGCCATGGCTTTAGTGAAGATATCAGCAAGGTGAAGCTCAAATGAAATGTGTGGAAGCGTGATTGTCCCTGCTACAAATTGATCACTAATGAAATGACAATCAGCTTCAATGTGTTTAGTGACTCATGAAAAACTGGATTGAAGAATTGCATATGGCACTTGTATTATCGGTATATAAGGAGCACTAGGGGAAAGTGAAGTTATTATGGGTCAGTTTGGAAGGAATACAAATACAAATACGTAGAGTGCAAAACCTTGTATTTTGTATTATTTTGTATGTATTTGTATTTGTAATCTTTCCAAACTGAGCCTGAAGCAGACCCCTCACCCAAATGATTTCACTACAAGTAGCGAACATTGCCCTATATTCAACTTCAACATAGGATTTGGACAAATGCTCTACTTTTTGCACTTCAATGAGATAAGGGAGTCACCAATGAAGATACACCATCTTGTTGTGGACTGACATGCATTTGGACACCTTGCCCAATCAGCACCAGTGTACACATAAAAATGGATCGAAAATAAAGAAAGGAAAGCAATCCGTGATCAAGAGTCCCACAGAGATATCGAATAATCCCATGAACTGCAGTGAAATAAGAATGTCTAGGAGCAAATACAAATTGGTAATGTTGTTTGGGTGATTTGCCCATTTGCATTTGCTCCTGGACATTCTTATTTCACTGCGGTTCACAGGATTGTTTGATATCTCAGTAGGAATCTACTAAATTAAAAAAAAATATATATATGAAAGAAAGTCGTTTCTTGAAGAAAGAAGGAGAAGAAGAGAAGAAGAGAAGTTGAAAAGAAAATAGAGCAATAATCTGGCCACCCCCTTCACTTATTATTTATACTAAAATAATAGAACAGTACAAAGACAACTATGCCCTTATAGGGCGAAAAAACATAAAACAACATATATAACACTCAAAAAACATAATAAAATTTGGACTCACATAACTACTGTGGTCCCCACCTCCTATCTAACAACTAACATAAAACATCTACTCAGAAAAACATCACAAAACTAATTAATCTTCAACACTCCCCCTCAAGTTGGGAGTAAATGTCACACATTCCCAACTTGCGTAGATCATGTTCAAGCTTGTTCCTTGCCACCCCTTTAGTGAGAACATCAACCTTCTCCGATTGTTACCCTTTCTCTTATAAAGTGTCTATCAACTTCAATGTGTTTTGTCCTATCATGCTGAATTGGATTGTGGGCAATATTGATTGCAGCCTGATTGTCACAGTATAACATCATAGGTTCCTCTGCTTTCACCCCAATCTCACTCAAAAGAGATCTAACCCAAAGAAGTTCAGAGACACCATGAGCCATGGATCTATACTCGACCTCTACACTTGACCTTTCCACAACCGCTTGCTTCTTACTCTTCCAGGAGATCAAGATTCCACCTACAAAGGTACACACTCCTGATGTAGACCTCCTGTCATCTAAGCATCCTGCCCACTCTGCATCTGCATAGGATTCAAGGTTCAGATTCTCATGATTTGAGAAAAGAATGCATCTGCTAGGGTGCTTTTTCAGATATGCAAGTACTCTCTCAATATCTTCCCAGGGCTAAACCCGAGGTGCATGCATGTACTGACTCACAAAACTGACAGCATAAGAAATATCTGGTCGTGTCATACACAAATACAACAGTCTGCCCACCATTCTTTGATATCTCCCCACATCCTCAAACAATTTACTATCTACACCATTAATTCTGTGATTTGGATCAATAGGAGTGTCTGCTGGTTTGGTCCCCAGCTTCCCAGTCTCTCGCAGTAGGTCAAGTACATACTTTCTCTGTGAAATGAAGATTTCATGCTTGGATCTTGCAACTTCAATCCCTAAGAAGTATTTGAGCTCACCAAGATCTTTGATCTCAAATTCTTACTGCAATGATTTTTTGAGATCATCAATCTCCTCCAGATCATTTCCTATCACCACTATATCATCCTCATACACAATCAGAATTGACACCAAAGCATCTCTCATCTTCACAAAGAGGGTGTGATCAGACTGTTTCTGTGTGTATCCAAAACAGATGAGTGCCCCTCTGAACCTGTCAAACCAAGCCATAGGTGACTGTTTCAGTCCATACAGAGATTTTCTGAGTCTGCACACCTCTCCTTTACCAACATTTTCATAAAAGTCTGCTGGAATGTCCATATATACCTCCTCCTGTAAGTCACTATTGAGGAAAGCATTTTTGGCATCAAGCCGGAACAAGGGCCATGAATAGGTGGTTGCTAAAGATAAAAGGATACGAACTGAACTCATCTTAGCTACTAGTGCAAGGGTTTCCAGATAATCAACACCATAGGTCTGAGTATACCCTTTTGCTACCAACCTTGCCTTGTACCTTTCTATCTTGCCATCGGCCTTATACTTCACTGTGAATACCCATCGACATCCGACTGTCTCCTTGTCTGGAGGGAGATCAACTATTTCCCAAGTTTGGTTTTTGACCAAACCATCCATCTCATCTTGCATGGTTGTTTTCCACTCAGGTTTGCAAAAAGCCTCGGTAACATTCCTGGGTATAGACACAGAACCCAGGGAAGAAAAAAAAGCACAGTAGGAGGGTGATAAGGCACTATAGGAAAGATGGTGTGAAATGCAGTGGGCTATACACTTTCTCTTCCCCTTACGAAGTGCAATGGGAAGATCAAGGTCAGTGGGATCAGCTACAACAATGGTGTTAGGGACAGAAACATTACCATCAGAAAACATAATAGGCTCAGGCTCAAGAGGAATACCTGGAACTGTATCTGCCGAATCTGGAGTTTCAGAAGGACTGACAGAGTAGTGTGGGTTGAGGATGTGTGGAGTCAACCATCATCTATCGGCGTTGATATTGCTATGAGGCTGCCCGTAGTGGCTCAAGTAATGAAACTGGAGGTGTAGGTGCTGGCTGAACTGATGGTGCAGGTGGTGGCAGAACTGATGTAGATGCTGGTTGAACTGATGGAGGCACCACAGAAACAAGAAGAGGAACAAATTGTGAGCTCTTCTCCCCAAAACTCTCACCCTGAGGAGAACCACTCGAGAAGAAGAATGTGATTTTATAAAGGTAACATCCATAGTGACAAATCTGCTCCTCAACACTGGGTCATAACAGCAATACCCCTTTTAGTTCTAAGCATACCCAAGAAAAACACATTTCTTGGCCTTAGGATCCAATTTCTTGCGATGAGGGCCAAAAATGTGAACAAAAGAAACACAATCAAAAACCCTCAGAGGTATATGAAATATCTCTCCATCTGGAAAAAGAAGGCTAAATGGCACCTTAAACCCCAAAGTCCGTGAAGAAACACGGTTAATCACATGTACGACTGTAAGAACTACACCTCACCAGAATTGCACAAAAACTAAAGCACACACCATAAGACTCCTTGCCACCTCCACAATGTGTCTGTTTTTCCTCTCAGCAATTCCATTCCGTTGCGGTGTATATGCACAACTACTCTGATGAACTACACCATGTTCTAAGAGATACGTGGTTAGGTCCTTCTCAAAGTACTCTCTGGCATTATCTGATCTAAAAGCCTTAGTTCTCACTCCAAATTGTGTGAGAACCATCTGGTGGAATTGTCGTACTAAGTCAGGAACCTCATCACGTGATCTCATCAAATATATCCAAGAATATCGTGTATAATCATCCACAAACAAGAGAAAGTAACGGAATCCTCCCATGGAAGGGATTTGATATGGCCCCCATACGTCAGTGTGAACAATATTAAAAACAGAACTACTTCTTTTATTACTTGGTTTAAAAGGTTGTCTACAATGCTTTCCTAATTGACAACTCTCACACTCCAAAGTAGATAATTGGACAGCCTCAAACAACTTTGGGAAAAGACATTTCAAAGAACTAAAAGAAAGATGTCCCAAGCGATTGTGCCAAAGCATAATCTGGTTCACTGACTCTGACCCACTACTACTACTGTTGCTAACATGATGGCCCTGATGTCTCGGAATCTCATCCAGAAGGTAGACTCCATTCACCTCACGACCACTCCTAATCATCTTCTTTGACTCTAGATCCTGCAAAACACAATTAGCAGGAAAAAAGGTCACAGAACAATTCAAATTTTTTGTCAAAGAACTAACATACAGTAGGTTGGTATGAAGTCTAGGGACATTAAAATAGAAGACAGAGTTATATCAATGGTCACTCTAACTGTCCCCTTACCAACAATGGGCATATGTGAACCATTTGTTGTGTGTCTCTACCAGACCACAACTGATAGGAACTGAAAATGGTAGGGGCATTAGTCATATGCTCAGATGCTCCTAAGTTTATAATCCAGGGAGGTCCCTCCTTACCTAAAGTGGATGCAAGATTTGCAGTTGCATATGAACTACCGATATGTGCAAAGGAAGTGATGTAGTTGGCTCCTGCATTCTACTGTCCATCTAGAAGGCTAGAGCTGGGTGAATCTTTCTTACTCAAAAACTGTCCAAACCTCTCCAATTTTGTTCTCACTACTGGTACTGCAATGGATTCCCAAACAGTTTGGAAGGAGGGGCTGAAGAGTCTCCTGTAGTGGCTACATTTGCATTTCCCTACTTGTTTCTTATCCGATTAGGCATAAGATTTGGATGTGTTATCTTGAGAGTTGTACTTGAAGTAGAGGAGAGGAGAAAAACACCACCAATATGTTGTGAATGTCGAACTTAATAGCTCAGTCGACAGTACTATTATATATATTATGATGTAGTACAATGATACAAGAAGTTACTGGAATAACCCTGATTAGTGATGGGACACCCAGACAACTTTAAAACATTAAACAGGATAGGGCCCATTAACATAGGCCCAGTACAGGACAACTTAAACTTAAGTATAGGCTAATAAGAATTCTTATCAGCTGAATACTCATACATACAAAGACTTCAATCCAACACTCCCCCTAAAGCTAAGCATGGATATCAATCATGTTTAGCTTGCCAAGCATGTCCCTAAACTTTGCTACTGCCAGCCCTTTAATCAGTAACCCTGCAATTTGCATCTCAGATGGAGTATAAGGCACACAAAGTTCACCCGAGACAATTCTTTCTCTAACAAAGTGTCGATCAATCTCAATATGTTTTGTCCTGTCATGCTGCACGGGATTGTTGGCAATGTTGATGGCAGCTTTATTGTCACAATAGAGCCTAAGAGAACCTTCAGCCTTAATGCCAAGTTCATTAAGAAGAGTTCTGAGCCATAAGAGTTTAACAACCCCGTGGGCCATAGCTCGATATTCTGCTTCTGCACTTGATCTAACCACTACATTCTGCTTCTTACTGTGCCATGTCACCAGGTTTCTTCCCACAAATGTACAGTAACCCGAGGTTGACTTCCTGTCTCCAACAGACCCAGTCCAATCTGCATCAGTGTATGCTTCAATTTCAATCATATTGTTTTTCCTGAAGAGAATTCCCTTTCCTGGGCAAGTCTTCAAGTACTTGAGAATCCTTTCAACTGCTTTCATATGAGGGATCTTTGGAGAGTGCATAAATTGACTGACAACATGCACAGCATAAGCAATATATGGCCGAGTGAGGAATAAGTATATCAGCTTCCCTACCAATTTTTGGTATCTCTCTCTATCACAGTAATCCTCCCCGACTGATTCCTGCAGGCCATGGTTCTGTTCTATTGGAGTATCTGCTGGCCTGCACCCCATCATGCATGTTTCCTCTAGGAGGTCAAGGACATACTTCCGCTGACATATGTAGATTCCCTCTCTTGACCTGGCAACTTCAATCCCAAGAAAATATCTCAAATGATCCAAGTCTTTGATCTCAAATTCCGAAACTAGAAACTCCTTCAGTCTTTTTATCTCTTCCAAGTAATTCCCGGTTATTACCATATCATCTACATAAACAATGAGTGTTGTAAGTTTGCTATCCTGTCTCCTTATGAACAAGGTATGGTCTGCACCACTCTGAGTGTACCCCACTTTCTTCAAGGCCCCACAAAGCCTCTCAAACCATGCACAGGGAGATTGCTTCAACCCATATAATGCTTTCCTCAGTTTACACACCTTTCTGCCAAAATCATAGCCTGGTGGAGGTTCCATAAATACCTCTTCATGAAGGTCACCATTTAAGAAAGCATTCTTCACATCCAGCTGATGAAGTTCCCATGAAAAATTTGCTGCAAGTGACAAAAGAACCCGAATTGTGTTGAGCTTTGCTACTGGGGCAAAGGTTTCTTTGTAGTCAATCCCTTGTTTTTGAGTGAACCCCTTTGCCACAAGTCTGGCCTTGTACCTTTCAATGGACCCGTCCTCCTTGTGATTTACAGTAAACACCCACTTGCACCCAACAATGCTCTTCCCCTCTGGCAGATCCACTAAGTCCCAAGTTCTTGCTTTCATTAGGGCTTTCATCTCTTCATTCATAGCTTCTTTCCACCTTGGATCAGACACAACCTCTGAGTACCTAGAAGAAACACGCACAGAGGAAAGAGCAGACACAAAGGAGTGATAGGCAGGAGATAAATGTGAGTAAGAAACTAAATCAGCAATGGGGTGTCGGGTGGTGCAAGAGCGAATAGGCTTATGGACAGCAATAGGAAGATCCAAATCAGAAGTATGTGAGTTGGAATTACCTTGGATTGTAGAGACAGATTGATCCGAGCCCAACTAGTTGCTGTCATGAGATTGAGGGCCCATTTTTCTTTTGTTGTATGTAAGTATCTCTTTCTGTTGCCTACTGAAGCCTTCAGGAACATCTGCAGCATCAAGAGAGGTAACCGACACAGTGGGAGCCTCACTAGGTTGACCTGGAATGCCACAACAAGGAGTAGGAGGAGAGGATGGAAGACTCGAGGTAGATAGAGGAACAAAAAATGAGGGAGAATGAGAATCATCTTCCATCCCACTAGTCTCCCCCTGAAGAGGATTTTGAGAAGACTGAAAATAGGGTTGACACACAAAGAAGACCACATCCCTGGTGACATACTTTCTCTTGGAGACAGGGTCATAACACTTGTAACCCTTTTGTGTAGGAGAGTACCCCAGAAATATTCCCTTTGTAGCCTTAGGATCCAGCTTGGTCTCCTTTGGATCCTTCACATGTATGAAACATAAACAGCCAAAGACCCGAGGAGGAAGGGAAAAATCTGGAAGAGTGGGACACAAAACAGAGAAAGGGGTTTTCATACCCAACACCTTAGATGGCATCTGATTTATCAGATATGATGCAGTAAGTACCGCTTGAGACCAGTATTGCTTGGGGACTTTGTGCTGGAATAGTAAGGCTCAAGCTGTCTCCAATAGATGTCTATTCTTGCGCTAAGCAACCCCATTCTGCTGAGTAGTATAAGCACAGGATGACTGATGTAGTACAACAGCATATTCCATGAATAAGTTCAAGGATTTTTCAAAGTATTCAGCAGCATTGTCTGACCTGAATTGCTTAATCTTCTTATTAAACTGCGTTTCGATCATCTTGCAAAATGCCATATTTATCCGTGGTACTTCATCCCATCCTTTTAACAGGTAGATCCATGTGCATCGAGAGCAGTGGTCAACAAAACTGATGAAGTACCGGAAGCCATCAAAAGAAACAATGGGTGAAGGGCCCCAAACATCAAAATGAACCAAATCAAAAGGAGCACAAATTTCATTACTAGAAATTGGATACACAGTTCTACATTGTTTTGACACTTGACATACTTCACAGGTTAAACTCTAACTTGAAATGCCCTTAAACAGTTCGGGAAACAACATTTCTAATGAAGAGAAAGACACATGACCTAGCCTAACATGCCAAAGATGCAACTTAGCTTGTGACTCCACACTCTCCGGACTACTACCAGCAGATGCTTGTAGGCTGAACCGATGTCTGCATCAAGATAGTAGAGTCCTCCATACTCATGACCGCACTCAATTGTTCTTGTCAATCTGTCCTGGAAGACACAATGAGTAGGAAAAAAGGTTATACTACAGTTCAAATTTTTGGTAAGTTTTGAAACAAACAAAAGATTTGAGGTGAGACTGAGAACATGTAAAACTGATTTAAGAGAGGTCCTTGCTTAGGTCAACCATTCCCTTTCCAGAGATAGTGGAGAAAGACCCGTCAGCAACTCTCATCTTATCCTAACCAGACAACAAATGATATGAGGAGAATAGGGAAGACATATGTGTCATGTGGTCAGTAGCACCGGAATCAATAACCCAAGAAGTAGAGTCAATAGAGCCAGTGGCACTGAAGGCAGAGGTTGTACCTGATCTGGCAAGAGATGTAGAAGCAAAAGAATTAATCCTTAGACGGGCTAATGCCCTGCTAAGTACCTCTACCTCACTAGCAGTGAAGCCCAAAGCACCAGTTCTAGAGGAATCAGCAACCTGTCTCATAGAAGAAGAAGACACTGTTGGAGTATTCTGTGAGTTGTCACCATTGTTGCTGGTGACAAGATTCCCACTTGCCGCAGGCCTGTTATCCCTAGAAGAAACTTCTCTAGATATTGGAGACATCTTGACTGCAGCCGTTGTGTAGGTGACACTAATTAAGACTAGCCGAAGCAGTTCTGAAGGTTCTGAACCAGTTCTGGAGCAGATTCTGATTGGCCGATGTGATCATAGCAGGTTCTGAAGCAGTTCTGAAGTAGGTTCTGATTTGCTGAAGTGATTACAGCAGGTTCTGACAGCACTCGACACAGTTTCAGACTTGTCGAGACCATCACAGTTCTGAAGCAGTTCAGTTACAGCAGCAAGCAAGGAGTTATGGGCTGGTAACCGACCTGAAACTAAGGGTTCTCAACTATTGTGCTATGCAGACTCCACTTGAACTTCGAGTACTGCAACTGTAAGGAGAGTGTCCCTCCTTCCGGCCAATACTAGGACTGCTGACATCAGTCCTCAACTAGGGTTCACAGTGCTGGACAATCTGGAGCTGGCAGCTCCCTAGGTAATCTTCACTTGAGCTGAAGCAGTTCGAGTACAGCAGTGGTGAGAGGTTCCGGACTGATAACCAACCTGAACATGAAGCTGTTTACTACTGTGCTATGCTGGTTTTGCTGGGCCTTCAAAGCTGCAGTTGTGGAGAAGCTCTCCCCCTTTCGGCTAGGGCTAGGACTGCTGAAATCAGTCCTCAACTAGGTCTGTCCTATACAGACCTCTCTTAGTAGCCAAATAGCTATTATTTGCTGAAAGAAGAACCTAGTAGGACATCCACTTCTGGGCCTTACCTCCCTTGAGCCCTACAACCAAGGGAAACCCTAGGTTCGAATCTGCTTTGTTCTCTTACAACCCTAGTTTTTTCAGCAACCCAGAAAAGAAGAAAGAAGATGGAAAGAACAGCAAGAGAAGAGAGAGTAGTGCGCCGACTGAAACCAAAGAGAAGCTAGTGCTCTGATACCATGTTATCTTGGGAGTTGTACTTGAACTAGAGGAGAGGAGAAGAACACCACTAATATGCTGTGAATGTCGAACTTAATAGCTCAGTCGACAGTACTATTATTTATATTATGATGTAGTACAATGATACAAGAAGTTACTAGAATGCCCCTGATTAGTGATGGGACACCCAAACAACTTAAAACATTAAACAGGATTAGGCCCATTAACATAGGCCCAGTACAGGACAACTTAAACTTAAGTATAGGCTAATAAGAACTCTTATCAGCCGAATACTCATACATACAAAGACTTCAATCCAACAGGATGAAGCTTCCAACAAGTGTCCCTGGTATGCTTAGGCTTCTTGCAATAATCACACACCAAGTCCTTCTTATCTTCCCTTCTAGTCTCACTACTCCCCCTGTCTCCATTCGGCTTAGGTTTTGTTGTACCAACCATAGCCGACTGGTCAATCCCAGGCTGTCTCAGCATTACATTCCTCCTACTCTCCTCTCCAGAGACAAATACATAGGCCTGAGAGAGTGTCACACCCTCCCTAGAAAGAATATGCTGCCTAGCAATGTCAAATTCAGGGTTCAGCCCTGCCAAGAACTCAAAAACCCTATTCCTCTCTACCAGTTTGTGATAAGTTGCTGCATCATTTACACTTTCCCATACCACAGTTTCTAAGTGATCTATTTCCTGCCATAGGGTTTTCAGCATGGAGAAATACCCAGCAAGAGGTTTTTCTCCCTGTTTCATACTTATCACCTGATTTCTTAACTGATAGGCTTTGGCTTCATTTTGCTTCTGAGAGTAGGTTTCAGTCACTCCATCCCAAATCTCCTTAGCAGTATTAGCCCATAGAAAATTTTTTGCAATATGAGGTAACATAGAATTACACAGCCAGGACATTACCATGTAATTCTCTTGCACCCATCGGGAAGAGTCTGTATCATGTTTCTTCTCCTCCCCAGTGAGACCCTAATTTTCCACGGGCACCAATAGCCACCTTAGTTGATTATGCCCACTCCAAATAATTTGTACCATCAAGTTTTACTGTAGTAATGATCCCAGACCCAAAAATATCACTACTACCTCCAACACCCAGTCCCACAGTACCGGTAGATTTCATCTCGGTATTCCAACTCTCCATTTTACTTCAAACAGTTCAACAGTAAGAAAAAATAGATTAGAGACCTTCAAAAAATAATTTAATATCACACACACAGAAACCAACCCTTCCGGAAGAAGAAAACCCTAGCTGGAGGAAAATCTCTCTCCTCCCCACGTCTCCCATTAGAGAGAAAAGTGAATCGATCACTCCAGGAGGCCTAGAAAATTTCAGAAACCAAACCGCCCTCATCAGAAAATCAAAAGAAAACTAACAATACCTAGGCGCCCAAGATCATATCAAAAACAAAGAGTCCAACTTTTCTGGGACTCTTCCCTGTACTCCAGTTCTTCCTGATTTTGATGTCGAACAGTAGATCACCTTCCTGATGTCTAGATCCCACCAAAAACTCCAAGAATTGGGCAATCTATAGCAGATCGTATCAGCCCTTTACTACTTCATGTAGTCGGATGATCTAGGGCTGCATGAGAATGCATCAAAAAACCCTAGCCGATGCTCTGATACCAAGTAGGAATCTGCTGAATTAAAAAAAATATATGAAAGAAAGTAGTTTCTTGAAGAGAGAAGGAAGAGAGAAGGAGAAGAAGAGAAGAAGATAAGTTGAAAAGAAAAGAGAGCAATAATCTGGCCGCCCCCTTCACTTATTATTTATACTAAAATAATAGAACAATACAAAGACAACTATGCCCTTATAGGGCAGAAAAACATAAAACAACATATATAACACTCAAAAAACATAATAAAATTTGGACTCACATAACTACTGTGGTCCCCACCTCCTATCTAACAACTAACATAAAACATCTACTCAGAAAAACATCATAAAACTAATTAATCTTCAACAATCTCCATGGGACTCTTGATCGTGGATTGTTCAATACAATAGACCTAAACAACATGACCAATTTGGATAGGTGCACAACCACTAAAGGTCCAACTTCCTGCGCTTTATGCACCATCAAGTTACAAATTTTGAACCCATCTCTAAGTTTGTGAACTTCTCCACATTGAGCCTAAATTGGGACCTTGGTTCCAAAAGAGGCATTTAGGAAACAGAATGTGAATTTCTCATTCCTCTTTTGGCCAATCTTGACTCTATTTTTTGGCTCAAAATGTAGAGGACAACAAGGTTTGGTCCATCACCTCATATGGTATTTTCACTTGTGCTTCTTTTTTCAACTTCTTAGTTCAGCTTTCAACCCTAGGGGTAAATTTCCCAGTGAAAGAAATTTGGAGTAATCCAATCCCTCCTAAAATCCAGAAACTTTGTTGGGAAGTTTTCCTTGGAAAGAATAACACATGTGATATATTGCAAAAATGAAGGCCAAATAAGTCATAAGTGCCTATCTCCCCACATGTGCTTTCTGTGCAAGAACAATGGTGAAAACATCTCTCATATCTTTTTATCCTGTTCTTTTGTACTTTGTATTTGGAAGCATCTTTGTTCTCTCCTTGGGTGCAGGTAGACTCCTCAAGATGTGGTGGGTTCTTTGACGCAAACTTCTTCAGACAACCGAGGAACAGGTAAAGAATTATGTGGAAAGCAATTAGAGCCTCCATGTTATGGGCTGTATGAGAAGAAAGGAATGGAAGGATTTTTAGTGAAAAGAATCAAACAAAAATGGAAATCTTTGATTTGGTGAAAACTAAAGTGGCACATTGGGTGAAGACCCTAGAGGATTTCCAAGGTTTCTCAAGACATTTTGAGAACATGGAAGGAAGTGGCTTTATCAGCTCAACCCAAGGAAAGGGTAAATATGGAAACGGAGACCCCTAGCAACCAACTTTGTTAAAACTCAATTTTGATAGGAGTTATAGTGGTAGTCAAGTTGCAGCTGCGTTGGGAGGGTTGTTCAGAGACACAAAAGGAAAGGTTTTAGCACTGTATTGAGGACCATTAACAGATGATAATGCATTGACAACAGAGCTGTGTGGATTACTCCATGGGTTAAAATTTGCTAACCAATTCAGTTTCCACAACTTGGAGGTGGAAGAGGCCTCTCAGGTGGTCATTTCATGGACAAGATGTAGCTCCCAAATCCCATGGGTCTATAGACATACTTTTCGGGAAATAGAAAACATATCAAGGGAGCTGAATGTTGTCTTTAAATGGATGAGAAAATCAGCAAATGGGATGGTGGATGTTTTGTCCAAACAAAGGGCAGCAAGGGATCAAATGTTTTGGGCAAAATTATAAATTATAAAGTTTGTCTTTAAGGTGGAAAACTCACCTATTGTAAAACTTGAAATCGATATTAATAAAATCTTTTTTACTGATAAAAAAACATGACCAATGTCCGAGTGAGTCACAGCGAGATATATAAGAATCGCAACCAGCCTACAATACATAGTAGGATCTTCTAGGAGTTTTCCTTCATCGCGGTATAATTTACATTAAGTTCCATAGGAGTGTGTCAACCTACTTGGAGTCAATGAGGTGAGCTAGTTGAATTAAATTTATAGTAAGTTTTCTTTAATTCACAAGATGACCCCTTGAAGAAGATTTTTTTTTGAGAAAATTTAACCAGATTTCATTAAGAAAAAGAGAGGAAACAAGGGGAGATATACAGAGCAGGGGAAGAACCCCTACTAGTTACAATGGAGGAAGCTTGTCGCTATACAATTGCTCCAAACCAAGAAAATAAACCACAGTACCTATATCGTTCATCCTGAAGGTACATTGGAGCAATAATTTAAGTTGTTGAATTACTTCAAGATCATTAACTGTGATAAGAATATCATCCACATAGATAAGCAAAACAATGAGACCACAATCACTAATAAGAAAGGAAAAGAGATGAATCATAGGCACTCTGATAGTGACAAGCTTCCAAAAAAGCATAATGAAAATGCTCAAACAAGGCACGAGGAGCATACTTAGAAAGAAGCTATTACAATACTCAAAACAAACTATCCCTTCCCGCCCCTTGTTTAGCAAGCGTGTGAGCAAGTACATTGGAATCTCTTCTCACCCATTTGAAGTTCACCTCCATCCCCTATAGCAGTCTCAATACTTTTCTTTTTTCAAAGATATAGGACCACCATCCCTCCTCCTCTTCTACTTGGAGCCACTCAACCACAAGCTTCAAGTCACCCTCAATGACAAGCTTCCTAACATTCAGCTCTCTAGCCTTTTGGAGACCTTCCACCACAGCCATAATCTCCGCTCTCAAAGAATCACCAATTCCAATTGGTCCAGAATAAATCACAATGATTTTTCCTTCCTCATCTCTGAAAGCTCCTCTGATTCCAGATGGACCCAGATAACCTTCACTGCCACTTCTACCATCGAAATTAAGCTTGACAAAACCTAGAGATGGGGGGGGACCAAATAGGCCCAATATAACCTCCCTAAGAGGAGAACACGCAGCCACCTCCCTCCATTTTCTCAATAATTCATTGACAGCAATATTCTTGAAGAGATCCAGTGTCTTCACTCAATGGACAACTCTGATGAAAATGGCTTCAACAATAGCATCTCTCCTCCCCAAATTGTCCAACAAACTACCGCTTTCATGCATTTCCATAATATTCTGCCCCTCTTCTTTGGCCAACTGAAGAAAGTAAAGGCGAACACACTTTATACGTTTGACGGAGGGTTCCACCTGCACCATTGCACCCAAACAAAGAAAAGAACCATTCCCAAATTGAAGAAGAAAGAGGGCAAGAGATTAGTAAGTGAAAGCAATTCTCACCATTAACCTTACAAAGAGAACAATGATGAGGGGAAATACACCAATTAAGTCTTTTCATTTGCATTAAGTCACAAGTATTAATTCTCTCTAAATAAACTTCCCGATCTTATTCTTTCAGATCTGTTGGGAAGTTGTAAGAGTGGATCTTCTGGAGGTCTTCAAAGATTCCACTTCACGGGGGTTGTACACAAAGGAATTAATTTCACTTTTATTTGCCTCATTCCAAAGAAAAATGGTGTCTTGGAAGTGAAAGACTACAGACCAATAAGTATTGTAGGGAGTGTGTACAAAATTATGGCAAAGGTGTTAGCAAAAAGACTTAGAGAAGTCCTAAAAGATATGGTTTCTCAAAATCAGTTTGCATTTGTGAAAGGAAGACAGAACGTAGACAGCATTCTAATTGCAAATGAAGTTGTAGAAGATAGAAGAAGAGTGGAAGGACGGGCCTTCTTGTGAAACTAGATCTTGAAAAAGCTTATGATAAAGTAGATTGGGACTGCCTTCTCCAAGTTCTAAATTTGAGGGGTTTTGGAATGAAATGGCTGCAGTGGATGAAAGGATGCATAAGTTCAACCTGGTTCTCGATCATGATCAATGGAGAGCCCAAAGGTTAATTTAAAGCCAGTAGGGGTCTACGGCAGGGCTGCCTTCTCTCACCGTTTCTCTTCACAATGGTAATGGATGTCTTCAGCCAGCTTATGGAGAAAGTCAAAAACCTTAACTTAATCAAAGGTTTTGAGGTAGGAAGAGATGCCATAAATGCCTCCCATCTCCTTTTTGCTGACAATGTCATCCTGTTCCTGGAAGCCAATTAGGAGAACATCTTAAATGTGAAAAGACTGCTTCAGTGTTTTGAATTAGTATCAGGGTGAAGGTAAATTACTCAAAGAGTAGCCTAGCAGCTATAAACCAAATTGAAGGTTCCCTGCTGGAAAATTTCAAGGAAACTCTAAATTGCCAAGTGGAAAATCTCCCCCTCTCTTACTTGGGCATGCCATTAGGAGGTAATCCAAAAAATCCAAGTTTCTGGGAGCCAATGATGGAAAAAATGTGAAAAGAAGTTAGCTACTTGGAAAGCTGCTACCTCTCAAAAGGGGGTAGAATCACCCTCATTAAGGCTTCCCTCGCAAACATGCCCGCCTATTTCCTTTCAATGTTTCAGATCCCTCAAAAATCAGATCACAGACTGAAAAAAACTTCAAAGAGATTTCCTTTGGGATGGCGAAGGTGTTAGAAAAGGGCATCTAGTAAATTGGAGTCAGGTCTGTAAACCAAAAAAGGCAAGAGGGCTGGGAATCGGGCAACTAAAAGAGAAGAATAATGCCCTCCTTGGAAACTGGCTGTGGAGATTCCCCACTGAATCAAACTCTCTTTGGACAACTATCATCACCAGCAAGTATGGGTTAAATGTAAACGGTTGGGATTGCAATCTCCGCTCAAACCGATCAACTTCCTCAAAATCCCTGGAAAGGTATTTCCTCCATTCATAACCTCTTTCTTTCTTTCATTAGATATAGGGTGGGTAATGGAACAAGAATAAAGTTCTGGACGGATCTGTGGTGGAGCAACTCCACATTAGCAAAATCTTATCCTAGGCTCTACAACCTTACCCTAAACAAAGGTGCAACCATCTCTGATAGTACTTCATGCTATTCTTTGGGGAATTTGGGAGGAAAGGAACAATCGGCTGTTTGAAAATAGAACAAAATCTAAGGGTGAGCTGATCAACCACATCACTTATTACTGCAATTTGTGGGCTTCCAGCTCAGAGGAGTTCACGGGAATCAATGTCAATGACCTTAACAGAAATGTGTATAACTTCCTGGTCTCCTTCCCCCCTATCCCACCTCCCCCCAGAGTTCCCTCAGTAAGAAGAGAAGGAACTGGGACTCTTAGCTTTGACAGAAGTGCTTTTGGTAACCCTGGAGCTACCGGTATAGGGGGAATCCTAAGAGATGAGAATGGACTCACCTGCTGGGTATACAGTGGACCGATTGGGATAGCTGACGCCACAAAGGCAGAAGTGTTAGCAGCTCTCACAGGGATCCGCCTAGTCAGTAAATTGGGTATTCAGAACTTCTCCATTGAAGGTGACTCAGCAAATACTATAAGATGGTTGGAACAACAGGAGGCTGGACCTTGGAGACTTAGTCACTTCTTAACAGAGGCAAGGGACCTACTGGCTCATACGAATGTTTCTCTATACTAGATCCCAAGGGAGCTAAATGCCGATGCAGATGGTCTAGCAAAATTAGGAGTCATTCTGGAGACCTTGTACTGTGATATTTTTCCTCCTGTATAATTCTCAGGGGTCTGGCCCCTATTTTGTATTTGTAGTTTTGTACACCCTCTTGTGTACCTCTCTTTCCTTTAATGAAACCAATTAACCTATTCCAAAAAAAAACTTCCCAACCTCAAGGATCAAAATTTCATCACGTATCGGCCCATATCGGCCGATACATATCATATCGGAGCCTTCCCGATACACCCCTACAGGGGGTGTTCCGGGTGGGCAAGTGGTTCAGAGGGTAGACCGGCCTTAAACCGGCCCCTCTAAACCAGTTTCAAAAAAATAAAAAAACAAATAAAAAGCAATACTGATACAGGCCGATACGCCCTACCAGCATATCGCCCTATATCGATATTTTGAACCTTGCCCAACCTATTCCACATACATCACTATAAACTATTTTAAAGGAGAGGAAGAACAATTATATTTAATAGTAAAAGGTAAAATAGTAGTTTTTGCTTAAAGATGTAATACATGATTTTGATCATAACTCAAGGAGGGGTAATTTATTCTTTAAAAAACCAAACGAATAACTTCAATTAGCTTATCAGCATGAGGATGAACCAAACTACAATGACAAAGCTGCTAAAAAGTATCATGAGAAGAGCCAGAAGAAGTAAAAACAACCATGTGATGAGTCATGATCAAATTCCAATGCAAAGAGACGTCCAACATTATAACCCCCCCCTATCACTATCCTAGTAAACCAACCCTAAATCAAAAAACCACTATGTGTGAAATGAACACCATACCCACTATTAACAAGTTGTCCAACTGAAATCAGGTTGGTAATGAGTTTAGATACAAGAAATACTTGCTTTAAAGAAAATGAGACAGGAGTAGCAGAAATGGTCAAATTGTCAATCCCAAGGACTTGAAATTTATCACCATTGGCAATGACAATTTAAATATTACCAGAATAAGGGATATAAGTTGAACTAGGTGAAACACAAGTCAATAGCAATTTGATTATTACCAAAATAAGGGGAATAGGTTGAAATAGGTGAAACACAAGTTATGTGATTTGATGCTCCAAAATCAATGATCCAAAGAGTAATAACAAGAGAACTAAAGTAGCAAGGCCTACTGATGTAGGTGGCAGGCCCAATGGCGTGGGTGCACATGGCAGACCCAGAATAGCGACGCGTGGCACGAGGCAGATCGCATCCTGGTCGTCCGCTCATAACTAACTCTAGGCGAGTTCAGTTATAAATAAGTGGCGTCACAATGAGGTAAGACATCTTGGCATTTATTGCTCTCAGCTCTCTAGCTTCCTGGTGACCTCGTCTGAGCCATTCTACTCAGGCCTCGTCCATTCTCTTTGCTACGCCCTTGCTAACTTCACCGTCGGAGTCTCCGCCCATGGGATAACACCTAGGGCCTCTGACGTGTTTCTTCCTCCACAAGTTGGACTCCTAGGCCCTCGGCTCTATCAGCCCTCGGACACACCAACAAGCCCTCAGCAAATGGAAGTGAATTTACATTGTTGCCCTCGGCCCATTCCACGTAGAAACACTTACCAAAAAATCTTATCTTATAGATGAAAAAGATGAGATGGTGTAAGCGATGTTTTAAAATGCAAAGGTGTGACACGAGGCATTCCACTACCTAGAGGTGTAGGGCACAGTTTAGACTGTAAGAGGCGTAAGCCTCCTGAACACAAGAAGGGATAAGCCTCCTTAAGAGGTGGGGGGTGAGGAGGAAGAAGGAGGTGAAGCCCCCTTCTCTTGCCTTCCCTTCCTTTCCCTTTTCTTTCTTCTCTTTCCTTCTTTCTAACATTACAATAGAATCCTCCTAGCTATCTACAGCTTCTACACTCCTCAAAACTTCTCTTCCACATGAATAAAAGGTTTCTGAAGCTGGAGACCAAACAGCAAGCAAATCTGGATTGATGAAAGACCATTTTGTTCTTGATTGGACTTGTGAGCCTGATCAAACACTTCCTCTTCCAACACCAATGTTTCTTTCAATTTCTAGTCAAAATTACATACATTGGTCCTCCCCGATTCCTTGGCTTCTCCACCATCGAACATCACGACCTTCTATTCTCCCTCAAATCTTGCAACAACCTAGACTCATTTGTCAGACAAGTTCCCTCAACCCATTTTCTTCTTTCTAATTCTCTTTTTCCTCAAACCTATCAGCCCTAATCTTTCTTTTCAAATAATATCCTTTACCACATGTAACCTCTTATGCCAGTTTGTTCTTTTAAATCTCTCACTCATTCTCTTAAAACAATGACCCTCACTCATATCTTCCTTTATATGTTTACCTGCTACCGCTTGTCTTTTGTCCCTCCTCCCATCCTTTCGCCCAATTTTTGGACCTCTATCACCTTGTTACATTCTCCTCGCACATGCGCATCTCCCACCTAACCACTTAATTTCATATTCTCCACGTGATCTTTTATTAGTGTCGCCCCTACCACATCATCCTTTTCTCGTTCCTCCTCCCTCAACTCCCAACTCTTTGACTCCCAGTTTTCCTTAATCTCCTCCTAAACCCTACTACCTGAGACCTCTACACCTCTATCTACTCCCTTCTCCTCTCCCCCTACTTCTTTTATTCTTCCATTGTTCCTTCTTCCTCTGCTCTTGAAAATAGTCATATCTTATCCTTCAACAATTACACATAGGCCATATCTTTCTTCAAATTTAGTACCACCTTGTATGGGATAGCATAGACCTCTTCAACCACAACCACAATTCTCGCCATGTCTAGCTTCTCCCAAGACCTATTGTTGTCATCATACTTAAGGAATCTTCCACAGTTATTGCCTATTCTTCAAAGGTAAGAATACTCCACACATGCAAAGGGATGTCAATCACCACAATCCACATTGCCCATCTCTATCAACCTTCAGACACTTCTCCAACCGCTAGGAAGCACCAATCACCCCTAAAAAAAATGCCCTCTACTCACTTCCTTTAACAGAAGTTCCACATAAGCAACACACCCAATCCCTTCCACAGAAAATATAACTTATCTTCAACCACCACCAGCCACCAATTGAAAGTTTATTAAATTATTCAATTGCTTCAACAGAAAATGTCAAAACTTCCTTGTGTCTCATATAGACTTTTTTTTATGAATGAATGGTATTTTATTAAATAGAGATAGAAATAGTACAAGCATGAAGCACCCTAAGAGGAGGCACGATTACCTCCCCTTAAAGGTGGTTCCAAACCCAACTCTTTTCAGATTACAATCACAAAATAGGCAAAAACAGATAATCCTTTGAAGTCCCTTGTTTAGCTAAAGAATCTACCAAAGCATTTGCCGACCTATTAACCCACTGAAAGCTAACTGACATGGTTCTCGTAAGCCATTTGACTTTTTTGATGATGTCCCAATATCCCCAAACAACAGTTTCTGGGTCCGACATCCATCCCACTATCACCTTAGAGTCTCCTTCAACTATCAAATTAATCACTCCAAGTTGGTTGGAAATCTGTAGTCCTTGTACCACAGCTAATATCTCAGCCCTTGTAGAGTCTCCATAACCCACTGGACTTGAGAATAAGGACAGAATGTTGCTGTCCTTATTCCTCAAGATCCCTCCTATACCCGAAGGTCCTGGATTGCCTTGACTGCTCCCATCAAAGTTCAACTTTACAACTCCTTCTGGCAGGGGTAACCAACTCGCTTGTGTTCTATTTTTCTTGGATGAGGTGGAGGCCATTGCTACCCAACTCCATCGAAGGTCATCACTAGAGTAATCTACAAAGAGATCAGTAGTTTTTAGCCAAAGGATTGCCCTTGTCAATAAACAATCCTTTATTTCAGCAATGCTTCTCTCCTTCTCCTAGAAAATTCTAGCATTTCTTTCCTCCTAAATGGTCCATAAGAGGGCTGCCCTAATACATTTCCACATTACTTTCCTCTCTTTGTTGGCCAACCAAAAAAAGACAGATTAAAAAGCATATTTACTTCAGGAGGCAAGTTCCACCTGTACCCAAACAACATAAAAACCCAATTCCAAATATTTAGTTGTTTACTGTAAAAGAGCAAGAAATCAGTAGGTGATAACAGTCCTCATTCTGCACTTTACATAAAATGCACCAATTGGGGGACAAGCATGAATAAGGTCTCCTTTTTTGTACGTTGTCCACAATATTAATTTTACCATAATACACTTCCCAACAAAAACCAGCAATTTTAGGTGGAATTGGCCTTGACCAGACTTCTTTAACTAAGAACAACAAAGGGGAAGGAGTAGAGCATAGGGGCTTAAAGAAGGAAGAACAAGAGAGGGAGCCACTCGAGGTCAAAGACCAAATTCTTCTATCTGGTTTAGGAGGGTCCAAACAAACATAATCAAGTAAAAGTAAGAGCTTAGAGGAAGAAACCGATTCCTCATCCCTCAACCCTCTACGGAACCCAAAATCCCAGTTAAGAGACAATGGGAGAATGGGGGGACAAACCATTCTTTGAAAGGCAACAAACCAAACACGCCTCCTCTCAACTTAGCAGACACTTTTGAAATCGGAATAGCTTGTTGATGCTTATGCCTTTTGAATTGTTTCACTGCATTGAGATTCTTATTGCAATCCTTCACTTCTTTAGTTGCTTTCCAATCTTTATATAGCAAATTTCTCCCTCATTTTCTTAAACGCCTTTTCTTGCATGATCTTCTCGACCCATGAAATATAATCCCAGCAGTTTACTCACCTCCACCTTAGTGTTAATTACTCTTTCCATGTCAAATGCACCACCCACATCATATGTTTCATCAACCATTATCTCTTCATCCTCCTCCTCTCCATTCCTGCCTATGGACTCTTCTACCTAGCAAATTCTCCAAATGCTTATTCAATTTCCACTACCTTGTCTCTCCTACCTTTACTTGATGAACCATCCCTTCCATCCACTTCAATACCTTCTTCTGCCACCCTTTAAATCTCCCTAATCTCCTGACCACAAACCTTGTTGCTGTCATTGACCCCAAACTCCCTATTGATGCCCTATTCAACATTCCCATACTTGCCTATGGACTCTTCTACCTAGCAAATTCTCCAAATGCTTATTCAATTTCCACTACCTTGTCTCTCCTACATTTACTTGATGAACCATCCTTTCCATCCATTCCGACACCTTCTTCTGCCACCCTTTAAGTCTCCCCAATCTCCTGACCACAAACCTTATTGTTGTCACTAACCCCAAACTCCCTATTCATGCCCTCTTCAACATAACTTCCTCCAGAAACCTCCAATTCAACAACTTTAGATTCTTTGCCTCTATTGTTCAAACTATTACCAACAATAAATACCATCTCCAGGATCTTATTTTACTCTATTTTTTTGGCAAGCATGCACTGATAATTATAATTATCTGAGCCATCTAGTAGAAGGGATTTTCAAAACTAATGTTACCGGTAAATGGTAATATGCAGCAGGAAAGAATGACTTGGTATTTGTCCTCACATGTGTGTGCCCTATACTAACAAAATAATGAGACTGTTAACCAGTTAATCACATCTTCATTATCATGTCGAAACCGCTAACCACATCATCATGGGTAGTTTAGTGTTAGTAGAGTTGTGTCATAACTAGATTGAGATAATTTCTCTTGGTGGGAGTGGGCTCTTGAGTTTTTATAGGATTATCTATAAATATATTGTAAGAGCCAGTTTATGGCGTGAAGGATATTATTTAAAGATTAGGAGGTCCTCTACATTCTAAGTGGACTCCCTTCCATTTCTTGTTTTCCTTTTCTAATTGACTTTCAGAAGGCACACAGAACACTTTCAACTTTTCCCCGAGACCAGAGATCAATTTTGAAAGACGGAACAGCAGTGCTTTATCATATTAAGATCTTGTCAGAACATAAGTTAAAAAATAATAAAAGAATAACTGGTTCCAGAACCATCAATGTAATATTAGTAACAATGAAGATGCAGTTCTTAGTTCTATTAAAAAAATCATCGAGGAAGATTGTATGTCCGAAGTTAAGAAGGAATAAAAAGTAAAATGTAAACGACAATGAATGCCAAAAAAACTGAATTTTTTCAAGCTCAAGGAAAACCCTAAAAGAGGAATAAAGAACTAGAGGGGGGAGGGGTGTGTCTGTGCCACAAACTGCAAAAGCGATTACAGAACCAACCCAAATGATGAATGGTAAAATGAACAAGAAAAGGGGGAGGCAAACTGTGACAAAAATCTGAAAACCAAAACATAAGGATTTACAGAGAAGCATCAGAGAAATGGTGAGAGAGGGAAATAGATTATTACGCTATGATGAGATTCAGTTCCTGAGGGCTTGTGAAGTTCCCCACGCATGAATGCGTGACGTTGGTCGGCTTGTGAGCCGTCACAACGTAATTCCATATGCTCATTTCTGCTTCTGAGGATCACTTCTTTCTCGATCAACTCTAAGTCCAAAACTGAAACCCCCCACGCCTAAGTCTCTTGGAGAATGCTGAAACTGGCACCAACTTTTATCATATGAGGAATGCTATACTTCCGCGCTCCTGAATTTTTCAAGGACAAAACAGAACAGGAGAAAAAAAAAATTATAAATGGATCGAAACTGCTCGCAATCTGAGATAGAAATGGATCGAGAAGAAAAATAAGAAGAGGATATATAAGGTCTTGTACAATACATTCTTACTTGGGAGTGGCTTGGATGCATTGGATCAGATTTCAGGAACCTGCCAACGATGACATGCAGCGGCTGCCAACGGCAATGGCAGTGCTTACGATGGCGGGTTACAAGACCAGAGGAGTGATAAATGAGCGAACGTAAATAACGGTTTAAGGAGGGTTTTGGCATTTCGGTTTCAACTTACGGATTAAACCCAAACCAAATCCACAATCCGTTACTTTATGGTCCATTTGATTACCAGGAAACAAAAGGATGAGAAGGGACGGAATGAGAAAAGAAATTTATTTTTTCATTTTTGGCACCTGTATTTGTTTGCTGAGAGTCATTATCCTATATAATATGCTTTTTCATTTTACTAGTAATTAAGTACATATGTTGCATGTGAGAAATTTTTCTATATATTAATTAATTGAATTTTAGATATTTCACAGTTAAGATAGAAATGAAAATTAACAAAAGTAATAATATGATTAAAATTAAACTTAAATGTGGTAGCAAATAATAATTACTACTACTACTATTATTATTATTATTATTATTTTAATTGAATTTTAGATATTTCACAGTTAAGATAGAAATGAAAATTAACAAAAGTAATAATATGATTAAAATTAAACTTAAATGTGGTAGCAAACAACAATTACTACTACTACTATTATTATTATTATTATTATTATTATTATTATTTTAATTGAATTTTAGATATTTCACAGTTAAGATAGAAATGAAAATTAACAAAAGTAATAATATGATTAAAATTAAACTTAAATGTGGTAGCAAACAACAATTACTACTACTACTACTATTATTATTATTATTATTATTATTATTATTATTATTATTATTATTATTATTATTAAATTTTGCATTCCATTTCTATCATAAATAAAAATAACTTTTATTTTAACAATTATTTTTATTTAATATGATAAATATATAACATTAGAAATGTTCTCAAATGTTTTCAACAAAATTCTATACATTTTCATTTTTGGTGTTCTATCTTTTTTTAAATATTTATTATTCAATTATAACATCATGAGTTTCTTTTAAAAATTGGATCATTGACCCACCATCTAGACAAGAAAATAGCTTTGCTTTCAGATAAGTTTTAAATTAAGGAAAATTATAGTTAGAATCAGTTGTTGTACATTTAAAATTAGCTATAGGTTGGTCTAAAAACCAACAAAAATTTAACAATCAGCTCTACATTTCAAATTATAAAAACCTCACCATGTCATCGGAGGCTTATGTGGTTGTTGCCAATATGGGACTCTTAATCCATATTAGACACAACAAAAAACTTATACCAAAATTGCCCTTTAATGCTGGGTGATTGGAAAATAAAAAAGGGTTTTTAGTTTCTCTCCTCCCCCCTCTATCCCCCACTCATTCTCACATTCGTCTCTCTTTTCTCAATGATTGTGTGATTTGAAAATAAATAAAAATGGTTTTTGGTTTCTATATTTACATTCTCTTTATCAATTTCTCTCATTCTCTCTCTACCTATCGTTTTCCCTCAATCTCTCCCATTCTCTTACTTGGTTGATTTCTCATTCTCCCTTAATTTCTATCGTTTTCCTTTAGTTTCTCTCTTATTATCTTTCTTGTTCTTCGTTTGTTTTTAATTTTCCTACACACTTATATGGTATTAATCAGATTGTCTAGAAGTGCATGAGACCAACTTGGTATAGTTCAAAAATCATTACACCAATTTGATATAAATTTACAATAAACTCTTGGCTATAAAATTTACACTAACTTGGGTAGAAATTTATAATTTGATTGTACGAGTGGTTGATCCCTTTAATTCCTTTATATGGTTTGATTAATATTGTATAAGTTTGTAAGAAAAATAAAAAAAGAACGAGAGAGGGAGTGGGAGAAAGATTAAAGGGAATGATAGAGATTGAAGGAAAAAGCAATATTGACCAAGAAGAAGAGTGAGGGAAAAGAATGAAAGAGAGAGAGAGAGAGAGAGAGAGAGAGAGAGAGAGTGAGTGAGAAAGAGAGGTTTTGATTTGGCTACACATCAAATCTGAGAGAATGGAAGAGACAAATGGAGTGGGAGATGAAAGATGATTATGAGAGTGAGAGAGAAGGGATGGAGATCTAGAGACAGAGGGAGCAAGAGAAAAATTGAAAACCTATTTTCAGTATACGCCTTTTGCTGTGTCCAACATGAATTAAGAGTTTTATGTTGGAAACAACCACATAAGCCTCCAATGACATAGCAGGGGCTTTTATAATTTGAAATGTAGAGCCGATTGTGAGAGTTTCGTTGGTTTCTAAACCAACCTGCAACCTAATTTTAAATATTAACTTTGACTATAATTTTTCCTTTAAATTATATAAAATAATTTTTATTTATCACACTTAATTTTTATTTGTCTATGATATGATTTGATCCAAGCCACTATCCCACCACCTAAAAAGAAAAATATTTTGATTTATAGATTGATATTAAATTTTGTATTACATTTCTATCATTGACAAAATTATTTCTTATGTATAATACTTATTTGTGTCCAATATAATGTATGTATAATATTAGAGATGTACCCAATATTTTATTTTTTATAAATATATACCATTAGTTATGTGCCCAAAATTTTCTCTATCTTTTTTATTTTTCTGATTCTTTGTATTTTCTATTATTAAAAATTTTACTATTTGACTATAATATCATTTCATTTACAGGTAGATTTTAAATTTGGCATTATATTTTCATCATTAATAAAAAGAACTTTTTATATATCACACTTATTTATTTTAATTTTTTATTATTTAATTAGGCATTATTTATTAATCCATTTGACTCCAAATGGTTGAATTGCTTGCCCACCAATGGGAGGAAAGAAAATGGATTTATTTTCAAATTACTTTTCAAAATATTTATATTTATGATATTAAACTTAATATTGTGGATTTAATTACAAGAATTTAATGGAGAGAGAAATATATCTTAAATATAGGATTTAATGAGAGAGAACAAAAAAATATTTTATTTCCAATTGGTTTAAAATTTTACGTTCCATTTCCAATTGGTTTAAAATATGTTAAAAATGTTCCAAATTCTTTTATTTTCTAATTTGTTTCATTTTATTATTTAATCATGGCAACATGGATTGACCCATTTGACCCACAATGGTTTAATTTCTTACCACTACCTAGATGAAAACACTATTTTTTTTAGATAGATTTTAAAACTATAAACTTTTATGTTATTAGAATTATTAATTTAATTCATTAAGTACGGATTTAATTAATAGAACTTAACGATGAGAAGAAACAAAAATGACTTAAATATATGATTCAATGAACATTAACTTAAATGTTGGATTTAATGGAAGGAAATTGAATGCATTGAATATCTTAAAATGACATCTTTTCAACTCATATAATATCAATAACCTATTACCCTATTTGCCCTCATTTTTTATAAATAAATTTCAATATAGAGGGGTAAATTTTGTCATCAAAAAATTCCAGAAATATTCTTGAGGCCATTCGTACTTTTTAAAGTAGTATAAATTTTGATAAATTCATGCATTCTCCAACTCCACAACACAACCCTTACTTATGAGGTGACATGACATAGTAATGATTGAATTTTGCCATGTGACATGCTGACATGTTGATATTAAAAAATCATGGACATTGAAAATATTGAATTTTCCATGCTGCATCTTCCACTAGTTCAAGTTGATGAGCATGGTATTTGTCTAAGTAAGATTTTAGAACTCTATTAAAGAGTGAATTTCTATATTCTGGATCAAATCTTTTAGCTTGGGGTTTTATTCATTAACATATATCATATCTACTGTTTCACAAAGTCGTCTCTATAACATATACGTTTAGTGATCAACATTTTTCTAGTAGTAAAAGAAGAATGCCAAGAAAAAAATTAACAAATAATAATATATTTATAAATCAATACTTCAGCAAAAATCAAAAGGTAGGAGCATGTAGAAAGGGTTTGTCACTTTCAAAGTTGCAGAGGATACAGGGGACTCACTGCCTCCGATCTTCACCCCAACGAGAAAACATATAAAAACAATAAAGTAAAAAAGCATAATCAGGACCTGTTTTAACAGATCTGAGGGAAGAGAAACTATCTCATGGGAAAAACAGAACTGAGGGAAGAAGCACCAAAGCCAGAAAAATGCTACAATTTGAAACAAAGAGAAATATTTCCTTCTATCGGACAAAAACCTTTATGCAAAGATCTTTAGCAATTTCCAACAAAAACCACATTCAATCTATCTTCTAATCTCTTGCAAAATAAGACCTTGTTTTGTACTCATAATATTGTTCCTCCAATTTCTTAGATGAAGAATCTTGTTACTAATGATAAATTTACTCTTAACACAGAAAGGACATGAATTCTTCTTCTTTTTTTTTTTGTATTCAAGTTAAATTTTGCATTACCGAGGTTCCAATTTCTAAATTTCAAATTACTACTACAAGTCACTAATTGAGACCACCCTCTACTTTTAGGCTGTGTTTGGTTTGAAGGAAAAAGTAGGGAAAGGAAGGAAAATGTAGAGAAACCTTTAGATATCTTGTATAGGTTTCCCTACATTTCCCTACCTTTTCCTTCAAACCATACATAGCCTAATTGTTAACCCTTTCTTTCTAGATAGGGCTCTTCTCGTAACATGATGATCTGAATATAGAGCATTGGCATGGTTTTTCAGCCAAGATCAAAGAGGAACAAAGCATAAAGCTTACATTACCATAAACAATACATTTAGTTACCAAAAAGGTTTCTAATTGAAACTTGCAAAGTAAAAAATTTGAAACAAAATCAAATCTTACCTCAATTGGCAAAGTTTGAGATTTTGGCTTTTTCAATAGTTGGATGAAAATCAATATTAACAGAGAATCAATGTTTTAAAAATCAAACCAAATTTGGAAAGCACCTTTCCCTTTGGGTCATGTGTTAGCAATTATACGCATGATCTTATTACAATTGTTAGGTTATAATAAAAAATCTCCTCCCTCAATCTTAGGTTTTCATTTCTAAAAACCTCTACGTAGGAAAATAAGATGGACTGATGGAGAGAAAGAGGAAAGATAGAGAAAAGCAAGCTACTAACTTGCCGTGTATCTCTAGCAGCAACAACAATAATAACAATGGTGGGTTAGCCTAAAAAGAAAAAGAGACAAAAAAGGAATAGGGCTGAGAAAGGTAATTTTCATATAACTTTTCTTTGGTTTAAGTTGAAACATGACTTATGGATGGTTCAAATAGTTCACTATTTTGGCCATCATGGTTCTTAACCAAAGAATTTTTTTTTTTTTGGTATATGTTCTTAACCAAAGTTAATGGTGTTTTTTTTTTTCTTTTATGATCCACTTTTCTTGATCAGATGATAGGTCAAGTGATCTAACTAGGCAAATCAACGATGGTTTTCAAACATTGTTGAGAAGAAAACTAGCTTGCCAAATTGCTTAGCAAACTTACGCCATTGCAAAAATATATCAATTGAGGGCCCAAGTACCCCATGTTTTTAGCCTTTCTTTCCTTATATGTTATAAAAAAGGTTTATTGATTTTAGCATATTATATGTACAAGTGAAAAATTATGGTGTTTTAGAAGCAATGGTTACCCACTAGTCAACTATTGGGGTAGTGATCTAAGACTAGGGGTGTAAATGGATCAAATTGGAATAAAATCAGGCAATATCTAAATTTGAATCTGATTAAAAAATTCGATGTCTGAATTCAATTTTGAATTTGATTAAATATTCAAATATTTGATTCAATTCAAATTCAACCAATTAATTGGTTTAGGTAATTAATAAATATATAAAATAAATCTTTTATTTATATAAAGTATATAAATTATTTATATAATTTAATTATTATATATATATTATATAAAACATTTAATTATTTTATATATTATATGTAAAAATTAAATAATCGGTTGGATTCAAATATTTACTGAATCAAATCAGGTCATATCCGAATTCGATTGATTAGATATTTGAATTATCCAAATTCAATTCAATTATGTCAAATCTCAAATTCGAAATCAGATTGTTGACACCCCTATTTGAGACCACCATGGGAACCATGGGGATCTATTATATGCTCATGCTTGCTATTTGCCTGCTTGTTTTGCTCTCCTAGAGAGTTTCGAGTTTGTTGCTGAACTTTAGCCTTGTCACAAGATTGTAGAGGGTGATTCTTTGAATGACATATAGGTCCTGTTGGAGGAAAGTTATTCTAACATCCCTCTCTCGGTGCTCAATCCAATTTGCTCATCAATCTACCAACATGATTGCTTACAAGCTTGCCAAATTTGCTTTAACTCTATCTCATATGCATACATGGTCGAGAGCCCCATCATTGCTTCATGATTGTACCTACTATTCATGGTCTGCAGCTCTGCATAATGAGCACTTAAATTAATGTACTCGCCTAGTCAAGCTTCAAAAAAGGGTACGTAGTTATGGTGTTTTGGGAGGTTCTTGTATTGTACTAAAAGAATTTTGTCTTTAAACTTAAAATTGTGAATGCATATATATAGTTTCATGCATGCATACATACATTGTTTATACATATAAATAACAAGACAACAAATATATGCTCTTGCATAGTTGTATCTCAAAGCAAAGAAAAGCATCAAGAGAACTTTATTTTGATTGAAAAATATTGTCAGTAAATTTGATTCTTAAATCTCCATCAGGGCTTCAAATGATGAATCTTTCTCTCAAGTTTTATTTTGTAAGTGAAAATTGCCACTGATATATCCTACGGATTTACATTCTTCAATCTAGCATATAAGATGTTATAATTTGACTTCAAAGTCAATTAGGTTTATTTTGAGTCACCTTAGTTTTGATCAAGAGAAGGATTAGTTCCTATAATGTATGGCTAAAACTAGTAACTTTTCCCAATGTCATACGAATTGAATAGGTTCAAGTATATTAAAATTTTATAAATGCACACTTGAGAATTTGTTTCATTTGAGGGTTAGAGAAGGTGGAAAGCTCCATTCCCCATTGGACGGCATGGCAAGCCTCTTGCTTTCTCTTGTTCTGGCTCTTCTTCTCAAGGTTGTCCAAGTTGTTATTGTTATTTGGAACATCAATTGATACTAAGGTTTTGGACAACTTGATATCATGAGACTGAAAATTAACATTCCACTGATAAGAAGGAAGCACGCAAATTAGTTTAATTGGTGAAAAGGGCCAGGAGAGAGAGACGAATTAAGTAATGTTTGGCACGAGCAACATAGCTACTACTTCAATGCTCTTGACAAGTGCCTCAAAGTCCATATGACATGAGCCCCATCCTTTGCTCTTTTTTCCTCCAATCTATTGAAACGAGGAGGGAGGGAAGTTCATTTTAGAAGGCAATAGTTGAAGAAGAAGAAGAAGATGATGATGATCCTTAACTAATAAACTGCTAAAAACAAATATATAGACCGATTGTCGCTACGTATTCAACATTTCAATATGCCTATAGCAACAGTTTGGAATAAATTCCACTAAAAATAACTTGTAATGGTGATTGTATTTATTCTGATTGTTGCTATATAATTCACCACTATATGAAACCATGAAGGTCTTCTAAAGTCCTCTCAGGCTCTCCATTTCAAGATGGGTTTCCTTGTCGCATTGTTGTATGCGAGTTTTCTTTTCACATTCTCCATTGTGAGTTTTGCTCTCGCTTTTGTGAGTTTTTTTCTCTGTCTTGTGGTTGGCATTTGTTAGGGATGTGTCGGGAAGGTATTTGATGATTGTTTTTCTCATTGGTTTGGGGAATACAGGATTTGTTATGGGCATTTAATTTCCATTTCAATTGGAAGATGTCTTTATGAAATGTAACCTCACTTGGTGGGAACATTAATTATATAGAGGATCGACACCTATTTTGGGATGTGGTTCGTCCTTAGTTCATGGCTCATCCATTGATGTTTCATGGTAAGTTAGAGCTATGGTTTGATGGCTTCCCTTGTTTTGGCATGCCACTAGAACCACTAAGTAAGTCTTATTAGTCAGGATGATGTCTTTGTCTTTATATGGACTGGTTATGGAAATGTTAAAGCTGCTGAAGTGTCTGGCATTGATTTGGTTGTTGAAGTGTTTTCTGGTGATTATGAAGATGTTATTCCATCTAGCTAGCAATATATTTCTTCCAATGTAAACTTTTTTGACATTGAGGTTTCCTCTCTATAGCTAAGGTAGTTGGTGACACTTTTGTCAAAGCAAGGAGGATAGAAGAGGTTTCAGTTATGGAACATATGGTCGATTAGTGTCATTGCTAGAGCTAACATTTTTTTATGCCTTTGCATTATGTCTAAAGACATTTTTTTCATCTCTTTTGAAGAAAGTTTTACTTGGCAAAGTGATTTCTACTGCAAATTGGCCATTAAATTCGGTTTTGATGGGGTTTAATTTTAATTGCCATGAGATGGGGTTAACTCAACAATCATGTTATGGGGTCCCTTGTAACCTTGTTGAGCTTTGTCTTGGAGGTTGTTTAACTACCTCCTTTGACATTTTATGATTTAGTGTCATTTGCATAGGACTCATAAGTTCTTTCTCCCAATGCTTAGGGTGCATATTTTTCTTCAGCATGCATTTTGGTCTGTAGTCATTTGATGGGTCTATCCCTCAACTTGTCAATTTCTTTGGTCGTTCTCGTTGATAATATTTTCTAAGTTGTTTTTGAAGCATTATTAATTAAACTTGCCTTATCAAGCTTAAAAAATGAAGATCTTCTAGTGTTATTTGAGATGTGTCAAACCAAGTAGTTTCAATAGTAACAACCAAAGAGTATTTAGGTACTAAGCTTGATAGAACCTAGAAAATAAGATATTTTTGTTGAAATTAGGGTAGGTGTCACATTAACATATCAATGAGAGATCATGCTTTTTTTAATGAATTCAAAGATTATGGAATTATCCTTTTTAAGAGTTTACTGAGGTGAATATATGCCAACTATTTATGTCAAGACACCTTTTTGTCAATAATAAAAGTAAGGATTAAAGTATTGATATGATATGCCTTGTGTCAGGCATATTGTATGGGTATCCATGTATCTACATATGCTTGGGTATACCGGTACACATATTTTCAAAACTTTAAAGGGTCTCAAACCTTTTCTAGGACCCTCTTGTGATTATAAAGTAAAAATAAAAATGGAGTATCAGCTATATCGATATGAATATTTTAATCCTTGGATGAAAGTAGGTAACTAAGAATCCATTGATCATATTGTACCTAGAGATCGTGAGTGGGCTAAACCGTCTTTATTTGGGTCATGTGATGATGCTATTTCCATAGGAGGGCATGGTGCTTTGTCTTCCACAATTTTAAGAAGTCGATGTATGCAAAGGGATTGTGCATGCCATAATAGAAAATCGAATAGTGTGAGTTAGGAAGATCTAAGTTATAACTTGTTGATTTTGTAGACTAAAGAGAGAGAAGGTTGAAAGAACTATTGGCTTTGATACCATGTGAAGACTAGTTTTATGTAGAGAGAATAAATTGCATTAGCTTAACTTGTTTAGTGCATGCAAGATGTACTATTTATATTATGAAAAGTTCTACATATTTCTGAATACAAGCAAACTGATAAATTAAATACATGTTCTAATGAGAGAGTCCAACTATACAGAAAGTTGTGATCAGATCTACCCACACATCACTACAACTGCAACGGAGAATATCTCCTATATTTGCATGTTACCATTCATGACAAGATGTTCCTGATGTATAATTGTATTGTCTCCGATATCTTTTCAAGTAAGATAATGTTGACATAATCATATCGGGCTGGCATGTGGGGGTTTGGGCGGGCCATGCCTACCTAGCCTAGAAACCCTAAAAAAGGAAGTCTAGCATGGCTCATGGCACAAGCTTAGGTGGGCCTGTGATAGGCCTGGTTTGACTGTGGGTGACACATAGGGGTGGCCACAAGCTGCGCTCGAGCCCAATGTACAAGCTTGCTTATTAATCAAGTCGAGTTCAAGTGTAATAAAGCTTGGCTCGTGAGGCTTACGAGCCAAGCTCGGATAACTACATACATACATACATACATACATACATACATACATACATACATACATATAATAAAGGGTAAATTACAAAGACCACTATGGGGTCTATGACAAAGACCCCCCTATACTTTGTTTTGCGACAAAGACCCCCCTGTAATATGACCATGAGGCAAAGACCCCCTTCCATTAGCTTTTAGTTGAAATCCAACATTGCAATGTTTTTTAATCCCCATACTACCCTTGTAATAACTATTCAGACAATTGAGAGAAAAACATTGTTCATCTTCCCTGATCTCTTCCCCTTTCCCTTTCTCTCCTCTCCTTTCTTCTTTCCGCTTTCCTCTGTTTTCTGTTCCTCTTGGCCATAACCGCCACAACTCGTTGTAGCGAATAATTCGATTGTTGAAAACAGACTGCAAGGCCTGCTCCCAGGCCTCAAAGTTGCCTTACTAACAATGAAGGTCGGAGTCACGATCGAAACTGGCAGCAATGGAGTATTATCATCAGGATATTTAATCCTCCCGTGAACGCATTGTTTTGACATGTTTTTTTTTATTTTATTTTTATTTTTATTTTTTCATTAAGCCAATTAAAAACTTCTGTTGCCATACTTTTGTTTATTTAATTTCGTGTCCATATGTTGATCTGTTGAAGGGGAATTAAACTTACCTAAGAAGATTGCTGTATTTGAAAGTTGGAGTAGGAGAGAAATGGAAATACCCTCTGTGAATTATTAACGTTGCGGCTCATGAATGGAAGTGTTAGAAGCTGGAACCAATAAATCCTTGGCTCATTGAACTAAAAAGTGATCGAATTGTTTATTCGCTCCGACATACAGCTAGCTAACTTCAATTCAAGTGATCCTTCATTTGGATTCAGAACGTTTAAGTGAGAGGAAATTAAGTGCAATGATCTTTCATTTACTCCCATCTCTCCCATTAGAAAATTAAATTTTAACTTTTATCCACACGATAATGCAAACTTTACATTTGAAACTAAAACAGAGGGAGAGGGTCATTCAATAAATTTAAAATCACAATTAACTGCCATTTTAAACATAAAGGGAGGGAAAGAACCAAAAGAAAAATAAAAAAACGGAAGTTGGAGACAAGATTGGATTCAGCAGGGGCTAGTACTCTCAGAGGAGCTTAAGAATTGCTCCAAATACTCTGTCCCCAAGTCCTCCAACTCCACCACATTCTCTATCTGCACTTGTCATCCTTCATTTTTCTTGCTCATGGAGTGTCCAGCCATATTTCATGTCCGAGAGTGACCGACGGACATGCTCCACCGGAAAATTGAGAACCGCCATGGACCCATGCATAGAAAAAGCCGCTTGGTCATAGGCCAGAGCTGCTGCCTCCGCACAATCGAGTGTCCCCAGCCAAACCCTTACGCCATGCCTGGTGGAATCCCTTATTTTGGCTGCAAATTTCCCCCATGGTCGTCTTCGAACCCCTCTGTATGTTTTCTCCTTCTCCTTGGTCTTGGGCTCTTCTTTCTCCTTGGAACTCACCTCTTAATTCACCAGTCCGTTGGTAAGGCAATTTTGTTGCCTAGGAGCAGGCCGTGCAGTTTGTGCTACAACGAGTTGTGGCGGCTATGGCCCAGAGTAACGAAAAACAAAGGAAAGCGGGAAGAAGACAAGGGAGGAGAGAAAGGGGAAGGGGAAGAAGAGAGATGGGGAGAGAGAGAGAGAAATGTGAAGAAATCTGAGGTAGAAGGGATTATCACCGTTGCTGTTCGTGTATCGTGAGGTAGGGGAAGATAAAGTTTTTCTCCCAATTGTCCGAATAGTTATTACAAGGGTAACATGGGAATTAAAAAATATTGCAACGACGGACTTCAACGGAAAGCTAATGAAAGGGGGTCTTTGTAATTTACCATAATAATAATAATAATAAAATTGTAAAAAATAATGTATTTATTTTTATTTTTATATATAATAATAACTAATTATTATAATTCTTAATTTTTTAAATATCAAATAAAAATATTTTTTATATATAACTTTTTATTTTTATAAAATATGTTTCTCAAGTCAAGCTTGAGCTAAGCTGAGCTCGAGCTTATGAGCTTTTGACTCGAGCCGAGATCAAGCTCAAGGTTTTAGCTCAAAATGAGCTCGAGCTCGAGCTCGAGCCTCATACTGCCTTGGTGAGCCGAGTTATTCGAGCTCAACTCGAATCCACCCCTAGCGACACAATTTTTTTAGAAAAATTAAAAAAATAAAATAAAATAACAATATAGACAAGAAACTAAAAAATATTAAAAGTTTATTCTATGTGAATTTTGATGTATTCAATTGTCTATATGTGAAATAATAAAATGAAATTAAAAGATATAATATATTTAAATAAAATAGTATAATAAAATTGAAAATAAAAATTTGCATACATGAATACATATATGTTGGTGTGAATATGACATCCACACAATAATGTCATCCCAATGATGGTTAATTAGATTCCTTCTTAAAATGTGGTAGTAGTTTGATAAAGAGGTTGGATATATAACATGTGGCAGTAGCCTACCCAATACAAGGTGTCTAGGAACCTACTAGAAGAGAAATCATTCATTAATTGGTTTAAACCTTAAAGGAGTGGAAGTGATAGATGTGAATTGTGATGAGGGTTCCTCACCTCATATGACTTATGGGCACAAGTTCTTTGTGCAAGTCATTTGAGTCGTAATAAATCATTTTAGGAGGTAAAACGTATTGGACACTCTTTTGAAGTTTGGCAAGTTTACTAAACTGTCATGTAGATGTATGCCATGGGCTCCAGTGGATTGTTGGAAATGGGTGGTCCATCGTTGTGCTTAGAGATCTATGGATCATGGGGAATAATCTGATTGATCATGATGATGGTAATGGAAGTTGGAAGGAAAATGAAATTTGACAAGTCTTTGATGCAGTTGGATCAGGTAGGCACAATAAATTAAGCACATTCAATGAGCATTTAGAAAATATTTTGATACCTGTCCCTTAAAATACCCCAGCTTACTCTTGAAAAGGATTAAAAATCACTTTTGACAACTGTCAGAATATTTATGAAGTGCTCATTGAATGTGCTTAGTATATCGTGTCTATTGCATCCAGTCTGCCTTTGATGATCCCATTTGTGATGCTATTCTGAGAATTACCGGATGATTTGCTTGTATGGGCTGACTCAAACCATAGGTGCTTCACCATTGTTGCTGGTTACAGAGCTCTAAAGGAGTAGGAAGGCCAATCCTCAGTTATGATGTCAGGCTTTTGGAATGATTACTTAGTAGGTGTTTAGCATCAATGTTGTTGCCTCAGAAAACAATGCCACATCAGTGCCATGTTTGAAATCTGTTTTTTTTTCAGAAAATGTCTTCTGTTTGGTTAGTTTTTTTTTTTTTTTTAAAAAAAAAAAATATTTTCTCAGATTATGCCTTGAAAATCAGGAATAGTTTGTTTGGTTGCCGAAAAACAATGGGATGAGAAAGGAATTTTTTTTTTATTTTCTCATTTTTTTTTGTCCCTACGATTTGAGAAAATGTCATTTTTAGTGCTTTCTCATTTTTTTCTACTGTTGCTAGCAACAATATGTTGACATGGCACTGAAAAATGCCTATGTGGAAGCAATAGTAATGTTACAAAATAAATACCTTGAAAAATATTTTCTAAAAAAGTAACATGATTATACAACACCGTTTTCTGAGAAAACATATCTTAGGAAATGACATTGGTTGCAAACACTGCCTTAGAAAGCCTTATGGAATATTAAACACCTTCTTCCCCATGCCCAATTATTTTTGTAGCGTTGCTTGCATAATATCTTTTTTATTCGACATTTGCTTTCAAAAAGATGATAAAAAGTTATTGACATATGCCCAGCTTGTGGTGATGTGGGAGAAACCTTGGAGCATATTTTTATTAGGTGTGATTTTGCAAAAGGGTTGTATGGTTTGGCTCCCAACTAGGAGTTGGAGTTGATCACTTTGCTGCCGATAATTCTCTATTTTAATTGTGGGTGGACTAGCCCGGACCACTGTGAAGTGTGAATGATTTAAGGAGTGTTGTACAACATGAATTCTTTTTCTTGTTGACGGTTTCAAAAACAAATCAAAACCATCTTGCTTGAAAATAAATTGTTTCTTAAAACAAAAACATAAAAAACATGTTCTTGGTTGTGAATGTGCATTCTGTTTTCAAAATTGAAACCAAAAACATGTTTTTAAATCTGGTTTCAAAAGCATTATTTTTTCATTTAATTATTCAACATCATGTTCCATAAATCATATAATTTATATACTAAAATATTTGTTTTTGTTTTAGAAACCAATGTTTTGTTGATTCCAAAAGCATGTATTGTTCTTTGAAAATAAAGCTAACTTGTTTTTCCTTTGAAAACAATAACAGAGTTCAAGAACAGTTTTTGTTTTTCTGCTGATGTGATGATTGCAGAAACAAATGAAAACAAAAATATTAGTGTTGTAGAACGCCACCTTATTTGATGATAGTATAGTGCCTTTGTTTGCCCAATTTGTCATTGTGATGTGGCATTTGTGGAAGGTACGGTGGGTTCCTGTCCTTTATGTTTCGAATGCTGCCCATGTTCAAATTTGTGAGATCATGAGCTCTCTTAAGGTGAATGGCATCCCAACTCAGAGAGCAGCTGGTTCATAACCAATTGGACCCCTCCCTGATTTGGTGTGCTGAAAATCAACTATGATGGAGCCACATCTAATTGATCTTTTGGGATTGATTAGAAATCACGGGGGGTAGTTTCATCTATATAAGAGCCGTAAGGAGTTCTCTTGCTACAGCCACTGAAAAGGAAGCCACTACCCTTTCAGCTTTAAAGTTTTCTCTGGAGTTGGAATCCTAGGGTTGTCCTTAAATGTTGTGGATAGAGATGTGTAAAATGTTATCCATGCTCTGCCAATGGATCTATACGAAGGGGTGTCAGTGGACTGGTTTTGGGTTGGACCTTGTCTAAACCAAAATTAATTTGGATGGATTGGATGGACTAATAAGAAATTAAATTGGGTTAGTCTAGACTTAATGGTCTAAAGTATTTATTGGATTGGATTGGACCTGGTCCATTGATAATGAATTTATTTTGGGTTGGGTTGGATTGAGCCAATATCTGGTCCATTGATAAAAAATAAGAATATAGGTGTCAATGGACCAAGTTTGAGTTGGAACCAATCTAAATTGAAACCAATTTGAACAGATTAGATGATCTAGACATTGAGTTGGACCGGTCCAAAATATTCATTAGATTAGATTGAATCTAGTCCATTTGTAATAGATTCATATTGGACTGGATTGGATTGGACCAAATCCAATCCAATTGACACCCCTGTCTATAAGAAATATTCTTGCTGATTGCAGATTGCAGAGTGTATTTGTCAAGTTTCTCCCAATGTTTAGTTGTCTACACACCTTAGTTTGTGAAGAAGGCTGCTCATACTGATGAGGGCAGATTTGGCCCTCCAGTGAAATTGCGACACATGGCACCTCGTGACAACTAGGCAAGCACCCAGGCAACAACTTACCAAGTTGGTCTCACCCCCGGGCACCGGTCTGGCTGGCCTGGCGCGACCTGCGCGCGGCCTGCGCGCGACCTGGCCGGATCAGCCTGCCACAGGCGCCCACCTGGAAACCTGGCCCGGACACAGGCGCCGACCTGTCAATCTGGCCCGGACACAGGTGCCGACCTGACAACCTGACCTGGACACAGGCGCCGACCTGACAACCTAACCCGGACACAGGCGCCGGCCTGGAAACCTGGCCCGGACACCGACCCGCCGACTGACACAGGCGCCGACCTGGTAACCTGGCCCGGACACCGACCCGCCGACTGACACAGGCGCCGACCTGGCAACCTGGCCCAGACACCGACCCGCCAACAGACACAGGCGCCGGCCTGGCAACCTGGCCCGGACACCGACCCGCCGACTGACAGGTGCCGACCTGACAACCTGGCCCGCGCGCCGACCTGGTCGCCCGGCACAAGCACCAGCCTGACAACGTCGAGGAGTTCATCACCGTACCTCGGTTCTGACGGGATATGACGTCTTACCATTTGAAAGCTTTTCACCCACCTAACCCGCGAGGGCACCACTATATAAGGACTCCGACCCCCAAAGCCAAAGAGAGGAAAAAAGTATGGTAACCCCCGCTCTCTCGCTCTCTCATTTCTCTCCAAACCCTCTGTAATCAGAATGCTAACTTAGGCATCAAAGAGTCCCCACCGGGAAAATACCCCCGGGTCCTCTGATTCAGTTCCCGCAGGTCCCTCAGCTCCCGCCGTCGACAAAGGAGAGAGAATCACCTCACGCGGAGGGTAGTCGGGTTGCGCTGCACCAGGGAGCTCCACCATCCTCTGAGTTGCAGACCGCCTAGGAGCAAGTCAAGTGACGACTTTGCCATCAGGCAGTTCGTCACCAGGCAGTTCGCCATCAAGCAGTTCGTCACCAGGCAGTTCGCCATCAGGCAGTTCGCCACCAGGCAGTTCGCCACCAGGGAGCACTGCCGGGCAGTTCGCCACCAGGGAGCACTACCGGGCAGTTCGCCACCAGGCAGTTCGCCACCAGGTAGCTCGCCACCTGGCAGTTCGCCACCAGGGAGCACTACCAGGTAGTTCGCCACCAGGGAGCACTGCCGGGCAGTTCGCCACCAGGCAGTTCGCCATCGGGCAGTTCGTCACCCGACAGTTCGCCACCAGGCAGTTTGCCATCAGGTAGTTCACCACCAGGGAGCACTGTCGGGCAGTTCGCCACCAGGCAATTCTCCATCCTACGAAACGCTAAGTTCTCATCCTACAAAAGCTAAGTTCTCATCTTACCAAAGCTAAGTCCTCACTTTTTTTAAGCTATCACTTTATAGTTTACATTTTTTATGAATTCAAAAACTATGCAGGGGGCTAACAGACTAAGTAGCTCTACCAACCTTACTTTCGATTCAGATAATGCCTCATCAGTCCTCTCCGCAAGGTCCCCCTACAAAGATGAGCTCTTCGTGGCTTCCGTGGGAGTTGACGGCCAACAGACTACATAGGCGCCCTTACCGGTCGAGCCTTCCAAGGCTCCTGTGTGAGCTGGCAACCTAAAGTTAGTAGTGCTGCCCCCGAAGGTCAAGCTCCTAGTAGGTTCTTGTAGGAGTGGGTGACCGGCATTACGAAGCTGATGCAGCACAATCATAGCTCGACACCTCACAGGCAAAGCCTATGGGCCACATTACTACTTAAGACCCGGTCGCCTCTCCGGCACGGGCAAAAATAAAAAAAGAGTAGACTACGAGTCACTCCCAAAAGCTTACGGGCCACATTACTGCTTAAGACCCGGTCGCCTCTCCGACACGGGCAAAGTCAAAAAAGAGTAGACTACGAGTCACTCCCAAAAGCCTACGGGCCACATTACTGCTTAAGACCCGGTCGCCTCTCCGGCACGGGCAAAAATAAAAAAAGAGTAGACTACGAGTCACTCCCAAAAACCTACGGGCCACATTACCACTTAAGACCCGGTCGCCTCTCCGGCACGGGCAAAAATAAAAAAAGAGAGTAGACTACGAGTCACTCCCAAAAGCCTACGGGCCACATTACTGCTTAAGACCCGGTCGCCTCTCCGGCACGGGCAAAAGTCAAAAAAGAGTAGACTACGAGTCACTCCCAAAAGCCTACGGGCCACATTACTGCTTAAGACCCGGTCGCCTCTTCGGCACGGGCAAAAGTAAAAAAAGAGTAGACTACGAGTCACTCCCAAAAACCTATGGGCCACATTACCGCTTAAGACCCGGTCGCCTCTCCGGCACGGGCAAAAATAAAAAAAGAGAGTAGACTACGAGTCACTCCCAAAAGCCTACGGGCCACATTACTGCTTAAGACCCGGTCGCCTCTCCGGCACGGGCAAAAGTCAAAAAAGAGTAGACTACGAGTCACTCCCAAAGCCTACGGGCCACATTACTGCTTAAGGCTCACATTACCGCTTAAGACCCGGTCGCCTCTCCGGCACGGGCAAAAATAAAAAAAGAGAGTAGACTACGAGTCACTCCCAAAAGCCTACGGGCCACATTACTGCTTAAGACCCGGTCGCCTCTCCGGCACGGGAAAAAGTCAAAAAAGAGTAGACTACAAGTCACTCCCAAAGCCTACGGGCCACATTACTGCTTAAGGCCCGGTCGCCTCTCCGGCACGAGCAAAAGTCAAAAAAGAGTAGACTACGAGTCACTCCCAAAGCCTACGGGCCACATTACTGCTTAAGGCCCAGTCGCCTCTCCGGCACGAGCAAAAGTAAAAAAAGAGTAGACTATGAGTCACTCCCAAAGCCTGCGGGCCACACTATTGCTAAATATCCAATCGCTTTCTCAGCAGGAACAAAATCAACAAAAGTGAACTATAAGTTGCCCTAGAGCCTAAGGGCTACACTACTGAACTGGCAGAGACCTCCTCGTCTTACTGGCAGCTCGCCACATACAGGCAGCTCCCAAAAGCCTAAGGAATTGGATCAAAACTTGCTAGCTCGTCGACTTACGGGCCAAAAGAAATCTACTCCCTTCGCTGAGTTACTCTCAGCTCGGGAGTGGGGGGCAATTGATGAGGGCAGATTTGGCCCTCTAGTGAAATTGCGACACGTGGCACCTCGTGACAACTAGGCAAGCACCCAGGCAACAACTTACCAAGTTGGTCTCACCCCGGGCACCGGTCTGGCTGGCCTGGCGCGACCTGCACACGGCCTGGCGCGACCTGCGCGCGGCCTGGCGCGGCCTGTGCGCAACCTGGCCGGATCAGCCTGCCACAGGCGCCGACCTAGCAACCTGGCCCGGACATAGGCGCCGACCTGACAACCTGACCCGGACACAGGCGTCGGCCTGGCAACCTGGCCCGGACACCGACCCGCCGACTGACACAGGCGCCGACCTAGCAACCTGGCCCGGACACCGACCCGCCAACTAACATAGGCGCCGACCTGGCAACCTGGCCCGGACACCAACCCACCAACAGACACAGGCGCCGGCCTGGCAACCTGGCCCGGACACCGACCCGCCGACTGACAGGCGCCGACCTGACAACCTGGCCCGGGCACCGACCTGGCCGCCCGGCACAAGCGCCAGCCTGACAACCTCGAGGAGTTCATCACCGTACCCCGGTTCTGATAGGATATGACGTCTTACCATTTGAAAGCTTTTCACCCACCTAACCCGCGAGGGCACCACTATATAAGGACTCCGACCCCCAAAGCCAAAGAGAGGAAAAAATTATGGTAACCCTCGCTCTCTGGCTCTCTCATTTCTCTCCAAACCCTCTGTAATCAGAATGCTAACTTAGGCATCGGAGAATCCCCACCGGGAAAATACCCCTGGGTCCTCTGATTCAGTTCCCGCAAGTCCCTCAGCTCCCACCGTCGACAAAGGAGAGAGAATCACCTCACGCGGAGGGTAGTCGGGTTGCGCTGCACCAGGGAGCTCCACCATCCTCTGAGTTGCAGACCGCCTAGGAGCAAGTCAAGTGACGAGTTCGCCATCAGGCAGTTCGTCACTAGGCAGTTCGTCACTAGGCAGTTCGCCATCAGGCAGTTCGTCACCAGGCAGTTCGCCATCAGACAGTTCGTCACCAGGCAGTTCGCCATTAGGCAGTTCACCGTCAGGTAGTTCGCCACCAGGCAGTTCGCCATCTGGCAGTTCGCCCCCAGGCAGTTCGCCACCAGGTAGCTCGCCACCTGGCAGTTCGCCACCAGGGAGCACTACCAGGCAGTTTGCCACCAGGGAGCACTGCCGGGCAGTTCGCCACCAGGCAGTTCGCCATCAGGCAGTTCGTCACCAGGCAGTTCGCCACCAGGCAGTTCGCCACCAGGGAGCACTGCCGGGCAGTTCGCCACCAGGCAGTTCGCCCCTAGGCAGTTCGCCACCAGGGAGCATCACCAGGCAATTCGTCACCAAGTAGTTCTCCCCCAGGGTGTTTGCCACCAAGTAGCTCATCACCAAGGCACGTCACCACCAGGTCAAACACGAGGTACTTAGCCAAAAAAATTTATACATCACAAAAAATGGTATGTGACCAAAAACAGTTACATCTAGACTTAATGGTCTAAAGTATTTATTGGATTGGATTGGACTTGGTCCACCCATAATGAATTTATTTTGGGTTGGGTTGGATTGAGCCAATATCTGGTCCATTGATAAAAAATAAGAATATAGGTGTCAATGGACCAAGTTTGAGTTGGAACGAATCTAAATTGAAACCAATTTGAACAGATTAGATGATCTAGACATTGAGTTGGACCGGTCCAAAATATTCATTAGATTAGATTGAATCTAGTCCATTTGTAATAGATTCATATTGGACTGGATTGGATTGGACCAAATCCAGCCCAATTGACACCCCTGTCTATAAGAAATATTCTTGCTGATTGCAGATTGCAGAGTGTATTTGTCAAGTTTCTCCCAATGTTTAGTTGTCTACACACCTTAGTTTGTGAAGAAGGCTGCTCATACCATTGCTAGATATGCCTTATCTATATTATGCGCACAAACTTTGGCTACACGTCCGTCTTTATTAGTTGATGTTGTAGCAAAAATATTGTAATTTGAGCTATTAATGAAAGTTGCCTTACGAGAAAAAAGAAATGATAAAATAAGAAAAACAACATCATCAACAACCTACAACAATTGTTTTTGTTCCATTTCTTTTTAATTATCATTGTTTAGTTCCAACAACTTTATCTTTAATTAGTTCTTTGCTTTATATCTTTTGCAAACTGATCAAATATGTATTATTGTTCGATTTCCACTTGTCATACTAATGAGAGCCTACAGTTCCACTCGTGATAACCAATTATGGATATTTTTTTTTAGGCTGCATTTGGTTGCAATGCAAACACAAATATGTACACTATATATTTATTAATTTTTCGGTTTATGAATGAAAACACAGTTTACATTTTTGCATTTATCTTGTTTTTTTGAAATTGGTGCAAAAGTGTGGGCCCATCATTAAATGCTCCAACTGTTTTATGCTCTAATGCATTAACTTTGGTAAAAAAGTTAATTATCAAAAGAACACAAAATTGTATCAAAAAAATAGGTACAGTAATACTCTTTTCTCAGAGTACAAAAGTACTAGAAAATACATTTTTGCTTTGATAATCATTATTTTTTTACGTATCAAACAAATGCTTGCAAATGTGAATCAGGGTACATAAATACCTCGACTCGGCGTTTGTATCACAGACAAACAGAGCCTAAATATTATAATGCAGCTTTGGTACTTTCAAAGGCAAGGTGTCATAACTAAACTAGTTAATAGGTTAGTAGGATTAGTTTACAAGGTGTACATAGAGAGATCACTGGTACAATATAGATGATGTTTGGCATCAATGTTGATTCTTCCTTACCAATTTTAAAAAATCAGTTAATTTTAAAATCAATAGTTTTTCATAAATAGGTAAATTTTGTTATTTGGTATCATTATACAATTAGTAAGTGTGCACATGAAAATTCTAGATGATAATAACGATAATAATACAATTTTTTATTAACTTTGTGTATTTTTTATTTTTTGCATTTATATATTTTTTTTGTTTTTTATTATTAATCGGATGTGGATTGAAAATCCAAATATGATTGTATAAACATCTCATCCAAATATGTGACAATTAAACCGAGTTGTGAAGTTTCAAATATCATTGATATGCTTATTTGCTTGGCTAAATTCTTCTTTTTATAATATTTAATATTATTTGTGTATCATTTTTTGTTCATTTATAAAAAAAATAAGATTTAAATAGAGGGAATTGAATGGGTGAAAAGTAGTAGTTCAATTTACAATTTAAAACTCATAATTGAATAGGGACTAAATTCAAAAATGAGCATTTTAGTTAAAAGAAAGTTCTACAAATTCATAGTTTTTAATAATAGTGTAAATATAGAATTATAGATGTGTTCAATTTTTTAACTTTTTTTGTATTTTTGTATGTAAAAATAATTATAATATATCATACTTACATTTTGTTTATTAATTAATATAACAGATATGGTATTATACATGTGCCTTAAATATTTTTTTTTGCAAACTTTATGTATTTTTTCATTTTTTTATTTTATATTTTATTAACTTTTATTACTTATTTATGACATTAAAGGTTAACATGTTTGACCCAAAATTTGAACTATTGATCTTTTCAAACAGTAAAATAATTTCATTTATGGTGAGTTCTAAATTATGTATTTCATTTTTATTACCAATAGAAATAATTCTTGTTTATTACACTTATGTATTTCATTTTTGGTGAGTTCTAAACATGCTTAATTTTTTTTTTTACATTTTTGTAAGTTTCTTTATTTATTTCTATTTAAAAAAAATTATTACCTAACTATGACTTTGTAGGTTGATCTATTTGATTTGAATTAATTACTTAGCCACCATTTGGATTAACCTTACCATTAGAGATGGACTAAATACATAATTATGAGTATTTTAGTAGCCATTAAAGTTGTAATAAAATGACTTTTATACTTTTTCTCAAACAAAAAAAGTAGAGGGTAATTTTAGTCCAAAAATAGTTTCACATTGTATTCACACCTTTATATATAGTATAGATCAACTGTGCTATAGTAATAATTATAGTAAGTGTGCACGTGTTTTATACATGGCAATTCTAGACAATGATAATTATAGTAATAATGTATTCAGAATTTTCATAAATTATGTATTTTTTATTATTAATCAAATGTAGATTGCAAAATCCAAATTTGATTACATAAACACCTCATCCAAATATGTGATCAGATCGAATTATGAAGTTTCAAGTATCATTGATAGGCCTATTTGTTTGGCTGAACTCTTCTTTTTGTATTGTTGTATTTTTTGTGTCTTTTTTTTTCTTTTGTTCATTTATAAAAAAATGTAAGACTTAAATAGAGGGAATTGAATGAGGTGAAAAATAATAGTTCAATTTACAATTAAAACCTTACAATTAAATAAGGACTAAATTCAAAAATGAGTATTTTGATTACTGTTTTAAAAATCGGACTAGACTAGACGATCGAACCATTTGGCTTGGGAATCAGTTAGGTCATCAATTTTGCTTTGGCCATGAATTGCTATTTTACAAAAAACCATTGAAATGGTTAGAGAACCGCTAACCCAAACATTTTAACTGTTAAAATGTTTCACTCGATTAATAGATCTCGGGTTGCTTTAAAACTAATTCCAAAATTTTTATTTATTTTAAAATAGAAATTAGAAAATAAAAATTTAAAAAAGAAACTTTCATATCTCATAATCTTATTCGGTTATTCCTAATGGTCAAAATTAGTAAGGGTTTTTTGTTTTTCCATTTTGATTTTGAGTTTTCTCATTTTTGTGATTTCTTTTAAGTTGTAGTAGCAAAACAATTGCAACTCTAATGAAGAAACCGAAAAATCGATGCAAGAGATGAGAGATTAAACCCCAATCTTATATGAGAAATCTTAGATACACCAATGAAGCAAATGATCTGGGATCTGGGATCTAAGAGGAGGGCAAATGGTGTTTTGTAGCAGCGGTGATGTTGAACATGGAGTTAGCCACCAATAACGATTCGTTCGTTCGTTCTTCTTCTTCTTCTTCTTAGGAAAAACAATTCTGCAACAACGAACGATGAACATGGTGACAACTACCTTCAGCGGCACTTCCTTCTCTCTTTCTTCTTATTTTTTCTCACTTCTCAGCTTTAACCATCTGCCTCCTTCTCAAAGTCTCACACTCCCCTCTCATAATAATGTATATAATACAGTGGACTTTAACTTAATTCTAATCTAACAGTCAAAATAAAAAAGTTACATTATATTTTACATCTTATTGGTTTGACCCACTCAAATTGGACGATTGAATTGCTGATATGGAAAATGAAAGCCAAAGCGTTCCACAATCTTATTCATATTTTTAATAGTAGTGTATGAAGGAATGAGAGATTCATCCCATGGACGCCCAAAGATTGCGAAATAAGGGGGCGATTTTCAAAAATTTTTCTCTCCCTTCAACTGAGAATCACATTCCTTATTTAGAAAATCATATTTTCAAGGATCATTCTTGAACCATAAACTGAACCAGATCTGAACCAAAAGGAGTAGGAGAGAATCATACCTAATACGAAGAAATAATATCCCTAAATGAAGGTGTTCACGCCCAAGGAAGGATCCAAAGACTGCTCCCACTGAAGATGGCACAGTGCAGGATGGAGCAGAATCAGCAGTGTTATTTTCCAAGAACTCTATCCTTCGCAAGAAACAGCAGAATGGTACGTGAGCACAGCTTCTTATCAATTCTTCCTCCAAGAACTGATGTCAAGATCAAATCTTGACTTCTCCCACAACTGGAGATCGAACTGGCAAACAGGGCGGCAAGAAAGAATTCTGTAGGGATGCTTAATTCTTCCTTCTTGATTTCAGCACTGAAGAGGATCTGAATATCTCATTCATCTAAAGGCTGCCGCCCCCTCCTACTTTTGTTAACCTAAAGGATCAACTCCTAATCACATTAGGAACTGCTTATCCAAATCATATTTGGATCAGCCCTCTCTTTAGGTGATAAGGATAAACCCTTATCCTATCCCAAGATTTAGATTAGCTTTCTCCTAATCTCATTAGGGGGTTTCTAGATTTGAATCACATTCAGATCTGGACTCTTTGAGTGGATAGGGTCTATCTGCTAATCTATCTTAGAATTCCCCCCATAATTAACTAAATAAAAAGCCCAGTTCGAAATGAGCTTTAGGCCCATTAAGCTTATGTGCTCATTTATCCTTCCTAACTGCTGCCCAGTTGGGCTTCCTTGTATGGCGTGGGACCCAAGCATTGATCTACAGATCAGCCACATGGGTTTGGCCCAGCCTTTGTTACAAGGCCTGGCCGAATACACTGTTATGGACAGTGCACCCCTAAAACCCATCAAATGGGCTCTATGGGCCCAACACTTACCCTAAGTGGTCCCTGGGCCAAGCCACATTGTAACACCCAAGGACTGTGGGCAGATGCAAGATTAGCCCATCAGGTATTATCCTCAATGGTCTTACACTTAACCTCTCAGTCCATAATGATCATACACTGCCCGACAAGAGAGGATCTCTCCCTCGGCTGCAAGGAACAGTGTTGCACTTTCTGCTTATATGGATCCCGGGAATTAAAACCTTCTTGTAAACATTTTAGAAACCATAATATATATACTTTTATATCTCATATAAAATATACTTTGCAAAACAAATCTCAACGGTTGAAATCGGTTGCCGGCAGTCTTGGTTTCCATCAGTGAGTGCATCCCCGATCATTACCTTTGTCTAACAAAGGGGTTGATCTTGTCACTATGATCACCCACTCAAATGAATTCTCGGACTGTCCCAACATACCCAGGTTTTGACCCCCGCTAAGGATCTTACTGAATAGTACATCAAAGACAGCCCAATCCGGCACCTAGTGCAGTATCATAATCGAGTCTTGGGGTCGGGTGTAACTTTCCAGTTTTGCCCATCAATCTCCAAGGTTCAGGGCAATACTGGAAATCTGGTCCGGTTCATAGATTCAATTAATCCTACATTGTATGTGCCTAGGGTCTCACCCTGGCAATCGAGACAGGCCACTCCAACCGACTTGGTGGCACCACAGTGTTAGCCTTGTTAGGATGGGTCTCCCCAGACCGATCCACTGGCTGTGAACATTCTAAACTAACACGAGTTTCATTAAGTGTCCAGTTTAAGGGTATTACACAGAAACATACCAAGGGAACACGAATCAAATATGCACTTTTATTCATTTACAATAAACTCTTGAAGCTAAGGGCATACAAAACTGTTTAACAGTGTAGATATATAATTATAGATGCATTCAATTTTTTCTTTAATTTTGTTTGTATTTTTGTGTGTAAAAATAATTTTGATATGCCACACTTACTTTTTGTTTAATATGATGAATATATGATATTATACATGTGCCTAAATAATTTTTTTTAGCAAAATTTATTTATTTTTATATTTTATTAATTTTTATTATTTATTTATGGCATTAAAAATTAACACATTTAACCTAAAAGTTAAACTATTTATTATTATTTTTTATATTTCATTTTTGGTCAGTTGTAAACTATATATTTCATTTTCATTATCAATAAAAATAATTCATGTTTATTACACTTATTTTTTCAAATTTGATTAATAAAAATATCATAAAGATATCTATTTTTTTCTACATTTTTTTTTGCAATTTTCTATATTTATTCTATTTTAAAAATTTTATTACCAAACTATGACTTCATAGGTTGGTCAATTTGGTTCGGACGGTTGAATTGCTTAGCCACCACTTGGATAAAGAATGATTTTGTTTTTGAGTAAGTTTTAAAATATATTGCTTTATATTGTTAAAAATATTGACATAGATTTAATTATTAACATTTATTAGTGAAAAACAACTTAAAAATATAGGAGTTAATAAGAGAGGGAATTAAATAAGATGGAAAATAGTAGTTGAAGTTACGTTTTCAACACCTATAATTAGAGATGGATTAAATAAACAAATATTGACAATTTGGTAACCATTAAAATTGGCATTAAAGTTATTTCATGACTTTTATACCCTTTCTCAAACAAAGAAATAGATATATGATATTATACATTTTCTTGCATGTTTTTTTTTTTTGCAAAATATATGTATTTTTTTGTACTTTTATATTTTATTAATTTTTATTATTTATTTATGATATTACAGGTTAAAACATTTAAGCAAAAAGTTGAACTATTTATTATTAATTTATATATTTCATTTTTGATTAGTTCTAAATTATGTATTTTATTTTCAATATGAATAAAAATAATTATTGTTTATTACACTTATTTTTTTAAATTGATTAATAAAGAAATCTTATATGTGTCTTTTTTTCTACATATTTTTTTTTGTAATTGCCTATATTTATTTTTATTTTAAAAATTTTATTACCTAACTTTGATTTCATAGGTTGATCAATTTGATTCAGATGGTTGAATTGCTTAGCCACCACTAGGAAAAAAATGGTTTTGTTTTTGAGTCAGTTTTAAAATATATAGGTTTATATTGTTAAAAATATTGACATAGATATAATTAATACCTTAATTATAGAACTTAATGAGAGGGGATTAAATGAGGTGGATGGTAATAATTGAAGTAACATTTCCAACCCTTACAATTAAAGATTGATTAAATAAACAAATATAGACATTCTATAGTGACATTTTCCATTAGAATTATTATTCAATGCCACCAAAAAAGTTGATCCCTAAAAAGGCTGATTTCAAGAATTGATTTTTTGCTGATTTCTTGAAAATCACTAAAAGTGACCAACCAAATAGAAATTTCAGCACCGGTTCTTTTAATATTAACGTGGCTCTAACATGACATTGATTTTTAAGAAATCATCATCAATGCCAAACATCGCCGTAGAGAGCCTGTCTATCTGCGAATTTAAACTTTGAACCCATGCCTCCACATAACTATGAGTGGGTTGGTGAGATGATGTTGATTTCAGCTTAATTACACCTCGTATGACTTGACAGGCCTACGCAAATCAAAACTTATCCAATAAAATGCTATTTGTTTTAGTTTTTTTTTTCCATTCCACAATAGCTTTGTCTATGATTTATATTTGATACTTGTGCCTTTACCCCCCAAAAAAGTAAAGTATTATTGAAATATTTTGTATGGCATTGATACCATCTTGAAGGGCCTATGTAAGAGAAGATCCATGTCTCTTGCTGAAGTTCAAAGAAAAATTGATTGCGATCTATAACTAAGGGTTCATTTGGTTTGCAATCAGAATCATAATGGTCTATTCCTATAGTCTGTTTAGTTCAGACATGAATGAGAATGACAATTGAAATCAGTAGGAATGGGATTTCATTCCCAAGGGAGGGGTAGGAATGGCCATTCCCTCAAATGGGGGAATGACATTCTAGTAGGAGTGGGAATGGGGTTCTGATTCCACCCAACCAAACAGTTGGAATCGAATAGCCCATTCCGTTTCTGATTCCAAACCCCTATTCTTGTAAACTAAGTGAGACCTAAGTTTGTCTATTGGGTTTTGGGTCTAGAAAAAGATCTCAATTTCTATAATTGACATCATGTCTTTAGACCAGCTCATTCATGTATGTAAATAATAATGAAGCTCACCCTGACCTAAGTTCGGGAAAATTCCTGATTGGTACCTTGTACTTTGGGCTTAGTGCCACTTTGGTCCCCGAACTTTAAAACACAACAATTTGGTACCCAAGCTTTCAAAACGTGTCAATTTAGTACCTACCATTAACCATTCATTAAGTGACATTTGAAAAAACACAAATGCCCTTCGAGTGTCATCTAATTTTCTTTATTAACCATCCAAACATTGACAAAAAATGAATAATCCCAAATCCTGTTCTCTTTCTATTCAAGAAAGTTGGGGTCACGTCTTAGTGGGCATTTTGGTGACCCCAACATTCTTGAATAGAAGAGGTAGGGATTTGGGTTTGTTCATTTTTTTTGTCAATGTTTGGATGGTTGATAAAGAAAATTAAATGACACTCGAAGGGTATTTGTGTTTTTTCAAATGCCACTTAACAACTAGTTAACGGTAGGTATTAAATTGGCATGTTTTGAAAGGTCGGGTACTGAATTGTCACATTTTAAAGTTTTGAGGACCAAAGTGGAAATAGGCCCAAAGTACAGGGTACTAATTAGAATTTTCCCTAAAATATTATATATGTGTTTGCCTAGCCTAAAGTATTGGGCCCAAGCCCAATACAGAAATTTGTAGGCCTAATGTAGGTCCAAGATTGGGCTAGGCCTAAATACAAAAACCTAGGTCTATGCCCAGAATTTCAGGGCAGGCCAGGCCTATTTGAAAGAAATGATCACCCTAATCAGAATCCGATGAATTTTTTATGTTTTACTAGAGAATGACCCTCTATTGAATACGGGCCAGTATTCTAATATTTTTTGTTTATATATTCTAATAAATTTTGTTTGACATAATTTAGGTTAGTATTTTATTTGATTTTTGTAAAAATAGATTTATTATTTAATTTAAAAGATTAAATCAAGTTTTATTTCTAAATAATACCCCACTTTATAGATCTACATCGTGTGAAATGAGTTTTTGTTTCTTTATTTTTTTAGTGAAAATAACTATCATTTAAGTGGACAAACACACACACACAAGGGAGTGCTGCTACCATGGTCTCAGCAGATGTGATCTCAGTGTTGATCTCTTCAAGGTCGGTTTTCTGGGTTAGTTTTTAAAACATTGATAGAAATAATCTTAGAAAAGCAGGTTGTAAAAGGTTGATCCAAGATTCAAAACAATTATTGGGAACCCATGCTTAAACGAGCACTCTCTACTGTCATTGAATAGAAGAGACTCAGAGCTTGATGTTACTTCTATTACTAGCCTGTCCGTGTTTCATTGGGGGTTGCAAAGTTGCAGCAGAGTACCTCGTTTGAAGAATTTAGTCATTTACACAGAACTGCGATTGGACCCTCAGGCTAGGCCCATTCAAAATTTGATAAATGTTCTATCTAAGGTCATAAGTCCATCCAAATTGCACCCTAGTGGAAATTCGGTGAACCTGGCCTACTGGGGGGAAGTAAAACTTGAGCAGGTTGAATCATGCCTAAAGCCAACCCAGGCTGAGGCCCAGCCGAGTCTAAGCTGAAGCCCTAGTTGGCCTGCCCGAGCCTAACCCAGCCTAAGCTCTCAAACCACTCGAGCCTAGCCAGCTCAACGGGTTGTTCAGGTTTAAGATGTGAAAAGTAAAGAAGAAAACATAAGAAACAGATCATACTAAAGGCACACACACATTTAGTGTATTATATGAATGACACATATCTGTGCAAAACCTATTTATAAGTTTTACTCTAATTAAGCAAGGTGATCTTTATGGTTTTATAGGCTGGTTTATTAACGGAGATGAACCGACTTTTCACGTATTTCCCTGGTACAACATATAGATGAGGACAACTGGACAAGGAAATAAAATTTAGTAGTTAATAGTTATATGACCGGGTTTGGACAGGCTACCAAAGGCCTCAATCTTGAGTTGGGGCAGGCCAAACTTTTTAGAACTAGGCCCGACTCTGAACTCTAAATTTCAACTGAGACCAGCTGTGAAAAAGTTTTGCTTGGTCCAGGCCAAGTTGAAGTTGGGCCCGTTTAAGCCGAACCTGTTCCTCTATCATGAGGAAGATGGGGTCTACTATATCCATGGCTACTATTATCACTGCACGATTCTTGTCCATCCAATACAGTTGAACTTGGCTCTACCTAACGTGTTCAAATTCCTCCCTTGTTCCTTTTGAGAGATAAAATGCTTATACAGTTACATGAAACTATGAAAGGCTACAATTAATGGAATTTCCCTTACCTTCTTTTCCAGCTTCCAAATAACAGCTCTTTTGTTTTTTACTTTTTAGGTTATGTTTGGTTTGATGGAAAAGCTAGGTAGGGAAAGGAAGGGAAAGGGAAGAAAGCCTATACAAGATTTGTAAAGGCTTCCTTACCTTTCCCTACTTTTAACCAAACACAGCATTAGGGAGTGCATACAAATTTATTTGTTTATTTATTTATTTATTATTTCCTCCTCTATTCTGTATTTGTTGGGGCTTGATCTACTATTTGCCCCAGCATTGGGTAAAGAAAAGTATTCAGCAAAATGGCTCTACTCTTTTACATCATTTTCTTAATTAAAATCTTAGAAATTTCAATGCCTTACAATACAGAGGTATCATACTTAGATTTCCAAGCGACACCTAAAATAGCTATCATCAAATAAATTTGGGATGCAAATTTAAAGTGGATGCACAAAACATCCCATGAAGGATTTGTGCTGTAAAACTTTATACACCACAGCAGAGATAAGTATATGTGTGAAGGTATGAATTTTTCATCTAGATAGATCCCTTTGCAGCATCTCCCTAGATCTCTCTCTAGCCATGTTCAATCCAAGTTTCCCATGCATATACCTCAGCTCCCTATATACTATTTTTAAGATCTAATTGGGGTAAGAGCTATTTTATGTCGAAATTGTTGATCAGAATAAGTAGTTTGGTTTTTTTTCTATTTGGACATGTGTAATATCAAAACAGTATAACTCGATCACTTATTAGTTAGATCAGAATTTCAGACATAAGTGGGCTTTTTTCAGAAATGTGATCAATTCCCCTTTCAGATATCCAAATGCCACTTTAATTATATAACTTTAAATCAAGACATGTGAGGATTGGTTATCATACTATACAAGAAGGATTAACTAAAGTATGGATGAGCTTTTATGTGTAAAAGTGGCTTTGGTCTTCTAATTATTAGTTGGGACCTTTGTGATGCACAGGTCTTATTAAATAAAATTAAAATAGAAGAAGTCCTATGACATTTTTATTTGGTTAAGTAGGCCCAACTCTAATAAAAATTAAATAAATTTAATATAAAATTTTGTTTCAATATCCAAATGCCACCTTAATTATATTACCTTTTAAGTGCCCTCTTCTGGGTAAAATCAAAAGACATGTGAGAATTGGTTACCATACTAAGAAGGATTAACTAAAGTATGTTTTTTTTTTCAGGACCCCTAATGGATTAACTAAAGAATGGATGAACTTTTATGTGTAAAAGTGGATTTGGTCTTAGTTGGGACCTATGCAATGCATGAGTTTTATTAAGTGAAATTAAAGAAGAAAAAGCTTTATGACAATTTCATTTGGGTTAAATAGATTATAGGTCCAATTGTAATAAAACTAAATAATCTTAAAATGAATCTTTGATTCAATATCCAAATGCTAAAAAGAAAAAAAGAAGTGTCCTCTTTTGGGTAAAATCAAAAGACATATGTGAGGCTTGGTTATCATGCTAAGAAGGATTAACTAAAGACGGATTGAGCTTCTATTTGTAAAAGTGGTTTTGGTCTTCTTATATTGATTTCAAACTTTGAAATTTCTTCTTGATGGTCTCCTTCACTTTGTCTATCATGTATTCATGTTCTCTACTTTTGAGGAACTCTGAAATTCCTTGTCCCACATTCAAGGAAAAAGTGATTTCAATGAGTTTATCAGGAATGGGACTATTCCATGCGAGAGAGGCTATTTGTAGGGACAAAACATGACATTCTATAGTGTATGCCACATGCATGAAGAATGCATTCCTTTTGATATTAATATTAATTTTAGTTTAGATCTTTTGTTTCTTTTTATTGCATATGAGAGCCTTGGACACAGTGTTTGACATCAGCCCTACTGGCTACTACTCATGTAGGGAGTGTCAACAGAACGAGTCCAGACTGGGTCCATGTATACCAAGATCCTGCTGTATGCATTTGGTTATGGGTTATCAGGGTCAATATATGGTTGAAGGGGTTCAACCCTAACCCTCAAAATCACGATTTTAAAAATCGGACCGCACCAGATGGTTGGGCTGCTTGACCTGAGAATCGGTCAGACAAGTCAAACTGTTGATTCATTGATTTGGACAACGGTTTTGATCATTTTGTTTTTAAATCAGAATGGGTCATCTATTCGACCGGATGATTTGTGTCTGGTCCGATTTGTAAAACCTTGCCTCAAAAAATCAAATACCATTCTCATATATGAAAATTAATTGACAAATTTTTATTACAAGAACACTAAAATTGAAATTTTATTACATTTATAAGCAAAAGGAGAAAATGGAATTACTTTCTTCGCTTTGATAAACCTGGTTCAGAATTGAACCTGATGCCTACTAGGGTTAAATACATGGAACACACTGTGATCAAATTAATCCAATATTTGTGGACCTAGAACCTATTAAAACCCTTCCCTTTTTAGAAAACTGATCGAAGTAACAACTCTGGTGCTGAGATTCGCCAGAAATTATTCTTCTGAAGAATTCTGCAGTCTAACCAAGATTGAAATCTTTATACCACTTGTTGCATTTCCTTTGAGTGGTTGTTGGCCATTCATTAATGGGTATTAATCTTATCTGCACCCCGCATTAATCTATCAGTAGTGGTTGGTCAATTAAGAGGTGCTCATTATTCTTCTTGTCTGCATCTTCCTCTTCTTGGTTTTTGATCTGTCCGGAGGTTTCTGGATTGTAGACCTTGACGCCATACCTTTTTTCACTCTATCTATTTTGATTAACAATTTCAAAGAGTCCAAACCAACCCAGATGTCATTCTGTACGTAAGTCTGCATATTGTGAGTGCGCGCCTTTGACAAGACTGGCGCAGTACAATTCGACCAACCTGTAATGAGAGGTGCTTCGTCATCTGATATTATCTCATCGGGATGAATCAGGATATCTGCCGCACTTGTTTGCACTGAACTTCTTGTGCAATTGCATTCAGTCTCTGACAGTCTTCTTATTATGCATGTGATCTCATATGCATGGTATTTAGAAACGTTGGTCTCACATGCAATGGGACACCACCTTTCACAGACTGAGTGACCCACAGTGGCTCAGGTCACTCTGCACTCAGCATCCCTTCCTTCGAGGAGGTGCGGGTTCAAAGTTCAAACCAGCAGAAGGCAGGTTCTCCTTGTAATGAATGCTAGAGGGCCCATAAGTGTATGATGTATGATGTATCCTTCTACCCACCACTCACATCCCTGCTAATTGGGTCTACTGTACAACATCTCTTTGGACTTATCATTTATCATCATTCAGATTATAAAAGTTAAATCTAAATACTATATATTATATATGATTAATACTTATTTATAGAGTTTACATCATCACCTCACAAGGGGCAGTCTTATGACGTCCCACAGTACATTTCCGTCGTATATTAAGAACATCTCCTTATGATAATACCAGAATCCATGATGTCATTGTAGAAAGATGTTTCCAATACACGGCGGAGATGTGAACTCTTACTTACACGTTGCATAATACTTGTTCTTACACTAACAATTCTTAACATTAATCTGATTTTTACCATTTTATGGCCATTATTTGTTGGATTATATTCAGCCAAGATGCTGAAAAACCTTAAAACCAATCATTCATAGAAGTGGTAAATGAATAACTGGTATTCACCAAAATTCAGGAGGCGGGAGAGGGTGGGGGGTGGGGTTGATTGGTCACTTCCTTTACATGTTATAATAACCTTTGTAGGGGAAACAGAAAATTTACTCATTAAGGTTGTGTTTGGAACCATTGCCATTTCAGGCTCAAAAGTTTAGAGAGGCAATGAGAATTCATGTTATTGATGCCAGAACATCAATGGAGGCATTTTAACATAAAACTTGATTGGTTGGTATTTGTGATGATTAGGCATTGAACAAGGGTTTTGAGCAGTATTTTTGTTTCATATAGGCATTGCTTCTTGATGTGTTTATATTCAATGTGACACTACCCTACTATAATGATCTCTCATCCAATGGTTAAATTAAAAAAAATGTTCTCTAATAATTGGCTTATCAGTACTCACAGATTCATCTAAATACAAATCTAATGGTTCTAGGTAGGGTTTATAGGTATTTTGATGACATCTTTGCTAGTATGTGATGCACCAAAGTATATCTCTACACTGTGACATAGAATGCCAAAGAGCAAGGTCATTTGATGTTCTTCCAACACTCCTAGGCTAGTGTTTCTGCTAGAAGCATCTTAAGATTGTTTTAACTCTAAACAGTCTCAACTCTCAACCAATCAGAAAATTGACATTTAAACTCAAAAGGCCTAATTAGTGCATATTTGGTAGCATTAGTAGAAACAACCACGATACCAAACATCACTTAGAAAGAGTAATTCTCTGAGAACGGCCACGTAATAAATAGTTATGTTAACGTAAGAAAAAAATGTCTTTAGGACTTAAACAGTTGATTATATGCCCATCACTAAAGCACTCATACAGTTTTGATTTATGTATCCATCACTTGAGCACTTGACTTATGGGAAGGAATGGAAGCGAATTCAATGTATTAAGACTCTTCCCCTTTTAGGCTGACATTCAATCAATCTAATCATGTATTCCTTAGTGGAAGTGCTTGGAAAGTTGGAAGGATGCTTTTTTTTTTTTAATTTTTTTGCTGAATTTTTTTATAAGCATGCTTAGAATAATGCTTGTATTTTTCATTTAGGCTATGTTTGGTTTGAAGCAAAAGGTAGGGAAAGGATGTAAAAGGTAAAGAAATCTTTACAAACCTTGTATAGGTTTCTTAACCTTTCTCTACTTTTTCCTTTAAACCAAACTAGTCTTAAGAAAAAGAAATGAACTCCCTTTTAAGTTTTATGAGTTGCTTTCATACTAATACAAAATTTGTACTTTTTATACACTAGCAGTGTAAATTTTGCATCCCAAAAATTGGTGCAAAATTTATACCACCTTCCTCCTATATCTTAATTTCTCTCATATAAGATTTTTTTTTTGGTAATTTCTCATATAAGATTGGAATCACATTATTTTGCTTCTCACCTCCATATTCCATTCCATTACATGTGTGTAACTATGTAAGATGGTGTGGTATCATTTTATTTCTCACAAACAAATGAAATTATGATATTTGCACCGCAAACAAATTGAGCCTAAAGCATTACTGTACATCACCAGGGACAGAAAAGAGATCAAAAGATCTTTCCAGAACAAATTTATTCGGATTTTTTTTTCCAATCTAGGAAGACAAGCGAATGTAGGAGAGTAAGCTTCGGGGTCTCTCTCTCTCTCACTCATAATGTTGTGTTAGTTTATTGCTTTTATCATCCATTTATCCTTTCCAACAAAAAGAAAATCTAATTTCCTTTTCATGGATTAGCATTGAATGAGGTATAAGCTAAAAAGAATAATTCCAGCCTGTTCAATAAAGAGTTCACATCTAATGCAATCACAGTCACAGCATTTTCTTGTATGCATTTCAAACAAACAAGATCATCTCTCCTCTCTCATAATTGGTCTTGCAGCAAATAAAACGCTACCAACACAGCTTCCAACATGATCTATAAGACAATAACTGTACAATTCGAACATGATTGTCATCTCAAAGATATAATACCATCAACAACACAACATGTAAGTACAAAACATGTTTGAGAGATGCGATTATAAATGATATTAGAAGCTGTGTTGCTAGCATCTTGTTGGTAGCAGATCCAGGCTCATCTCATCTCTTGAACCTTTTTGAATGATTTAACTAAGATAGAGTTTGGAATCCCTACGCAATCTAAGTGGCTTAATCATATCGATGTCCTTATCTTTGCATCCCTCCGCTTAAATGCTTCTACTCCTTAATAGTATGTCGGCCACTTTTTTTTACCATTGCTTGGATATTATTGGAGATCCCACCTAGTACGAGTCCAATTTTTTTTGGAGATGGGTTTATTTCTAAACAACTGAAACATGCCTACATTGTTCTCTGACACAAATAAAAGAAAACCCTAAGATGTTTCCATGAGAGGCCCATTAATCTATGTATTCTGGCCTATGAGATTCTTGACTAGTTACTTGCTTATAGGCTTATACTTTTTAGGCAACTTTTCCCACTCAAGGAGTGCTTGTCTTGGACTGACATGCTACCCACAGTGTGGCTGTGGCACATGAAGTTGCCCATGTTGTTGTGACAGGAAGGAAGAAAGGCCAAAATTGCTTATTCACTTCAACAGTAAACATGTCTACCAGCCTATGATGCTTTGATTTCTAGTGGATCATAGGCTCTGATTTTTCTATAAAATGGATTTCTCCATTTGTTGACAGAAGATGTCCTGATGTCTTCTCTCTCTCTCTCTCTCCCCCCCCCCCCCTCCCTCCCCTTATCTTTCATCACATGTGTTGGGGTCTTTTCAAAGCATAAGAGCCATATAATTATTGATAGTGAGAACCTTTAGGCTTTAGCTTTATATGAGATTTGTGGCATTTGATGTTATTGGAGCAAATCATTCTGAGTTGGCACTTATAGATTAGCCCAAGAAGCCTGGTAATCTGGGGTGGGCTCAGTTAGTCAGTTGTAGAATAGGTACTGTATCTGTTGGAAGTGGGAAGTCTGTCTTGGCTGGCTCATCAAACTGTCCCATCTTAATACATGCATCAAAATTCGCCCCCTTCCTAGGGCTATTTTTCACCTTTTGTTTGATGGTGGTACCTATATCTTGGATCTTACTCCTCTTGTTAAAGCAGGGGTTGTAAAAAGCAGTTCTAACTCACTAAAGTAGAAAAGCAATCTTCCCTTGGTTCTATTGTTTTCTCAAATGAAGAAAATTGCTTAGGAACCAATATGGCCCATCAATTTATGTAAAATCAGGGGAAAGAAAGGATTCTCCTTTTGTGTATGTTGCCAAAAGCACCTTCTTTTTAACATTTTTTTGACTAAATAAATGTTAAAAGGACTTGTTTGTAGAAAAAAAACTTTGTTCCTCCGTGGAAGGAGGAATAGCCTCCTTTTGACGGTGGATAACAAAACCACATCGCCCATGTTTAAAAGAATGTTAAATTTCAGGTAAATGATCCTTTGGTTCTAGAGTGAAATTAAATTCTTGTAAGTTGTAAGAGGATTAGTTCTTTGGAGTAATAAGTTGGGATTAATGAGAGCTGGATCAAGAGTTCGGTTCATTCCAGAACCAAAAGAACCATTTGGGTGAAATTTAAGATTATTATAAGCATGGGCAACATGGCTTTATTATCTACCACTGAAAGGAGACTTCTCTTCAATCCATTAAGGAACAAAATTTTTCTAGAGGATTCCAAACATGATACATAAAAAAATACTATTAGCCAATCAACCAGTATCATAAAAGTAGTAACCAATAAGCTGGTATTCATCAAATTCATGGGGGTATTCTGATTAGCTACAGCCCTTTTGGTATCATACTCTTCGGGCATCATAAAAATTGCCAAAATTATGCAATTAAAGAACAAATATTCTCAAGGCTATATTTTTTTTTTCTTTTCTTTTCTTTTTTAATGTAGAAATGGATATAAACCTTTGGATATTGAAATATTTAAACTATTATTTCTATCCTCTTGTTATGGCAAGGCTTTTATACTTTTATCTTGATGCAAATGAGGAAAAACAAAGTTTTCATCATCAAGTGTGCCGAGGTATAGCTAAAACATTTCCCTTTGTTTTTCTTAAAACAAATGGGGCCTAAAGAACCTCAAATATTTGGTATCAGTGCATGTTCACCCGCTTATCAGTTGACTATGAAATGGATTCTTGTCAATTAAAGGTTGAGAATTGGCCTGAAAAAAAAAAATCAAGCCTTTGTACAATGCTGATCCTGTCATAACCAGGCTGCTGGGAAGGACACCTGCATCCTTCATTCGAGGATAAATATTCCTATATGTGTGGCATCTTTGACACCAATCCATGCATGACAAAGTTCTCTTCTAAACTAAATAATAGAAAAAAAAAAAACTATTACCCAACTGGATGAGGGAAGAATGTTGTTTTGAAATGAGGAAAATGGGTTATTTGAGACAGGTATGAATGGTGGAGATAGCTTTGTTTTTGAAAGCCTTAGATGAGAAACACCACGACTGATAATCCGGTTTAGTTCATGCATATTAGAATAAGACGATAGAACCCTTTTTATCCCTCTCTCTTGGGGCGAAGGCGGGAAGCTGGCAATGTTTTCCAAAATATGTGGCATTACTTGGTCTGGAAATTTCTGAGCTAAACTTTAAATGAGTAAGTCTTATACTGCCATATATCCTGTTATTCATTCAAATCCACAATACAAATCCATCTTGTGACTGAATCATGCGTAATAGAAGACTCAAACCAGTTTGAGAATCGTTTAGTAGCGGCCTGGACCCCTCAGGATAGGCACATGAACTTCTTGGGATGAGGAGCTAGACCTTTGAGTTTGAACAGATATTGGGGATAGGATCACACATTTACCATGACAAATCGACAACAGAATGAATTGGTTAAATTCTACCTCCATCACAAAATAATTTTATATTAGGAGCATGAATACCTAATGGCTAATTATAAGAATCTGGTGTCAAAGAAGTCAATCTTTGATGGTTAAAATTCTGGTTTGTAAAATATAACTGCTAATTGGTCACAGTCAAATGGGCTTGATTTGCAGAGCATTGAATCCTTTAAAGGAGGTAGCAACCAGATAGTGGTCAGTTCTGTCCCATTAGAAGAGGAGTGCAACAACAGTCTTGAATATATAACTTTTGTCTAGGAAAAAAAACACAGTCCCATTAGCTATTTGAAATCAGTTGAATAAGAAAGCTCCTGCAGAACAATGTTGAAACGACTTCCATGACGAGCACACTATATATTTTCCCAGTTTAATCTTTTCAGTATAGAGCTTTCCGCAACAACCCTGTAGTAGTATAATTCATTCCTTAATGCACTGGCTATTTTTTCTTACCATATCAGCCATAACTCCATATTGGTAGGACAACAAAAAAGGGGCTTTTTCTTTGTGCCTGGAGGGCAACTATTCATTGGAGAGTGGAGGTCAAGATGAAGATTAATTGGTTCCTTGACCTTTTTGGAGCACTTTCAGTGTCATTTATTGATGCTCTCCAAACTCTAGAACGGCACCCTGAGAATGAAGTACAATGCCTCTAAGAATCTCTTCCCCTACTGCCTCAGAAAGCAAGCAAATACAACCACTGCTTGATAATACATCATGGAGGATTTATTCAATTTTCAGACATTTAAGACACCACCTCTCCATCATAATAATACAACTATGGGGTAAAGCACTAGGGAACCTTTATTTATTTGTTTGTTTTTTAATCATAAACTCTTTGAGAATCCCTAAAAATCTGTAAAACACACCTAAAGGATGCTAGGAGCATCAAAAATAAATTTAGCCAAGTTAAGCTACACAATCTTTGGTAAATGCACAAATATATAATGTTAGAAAATAGAATAAAAAAAAAGAACTATTTCAATTGTATATCATGTTCTATAGGTGTGACTGCAAGTCCGTGTTTTCTCATCTTGCCAAATCAGACTCTTGAACATGTGTTACATTCTGATTCCTGTGTCCATGTCCATATAACACTGACTGAATCAGAGGTTAAAGACAAGACTACAGAAACTTGAGACTAAATGCCCATAAAATTGCTCTTTCTGGAAGATTCATAAAGTTTTTGGGTTTAAACTCTAATGAGATCAATATACGGTGGAAAATATATTTTAAAACTTGATCAAGCAAGGCAATTGGATATCTTCTCTGTCGACCAGAAATCACATTGGATCAGGCTAACCATTAACCATCAGGAACTAAAAAATCTCACTTTTGATAAAGTTGATCCATTCGACCATCTTATTAACTGCCATAACAACATATTGGAATCTCTGTTGAAAGTTGATTGTTTCAGACAGAAAGTGTTGTCTGGTTGTACAAGCAGATATGACTTTTTATTGACATACATCTCACATGTTCTTGCCAGGTGCAGCCTCTTAACTAGCTCTTTTGGGATAACAAAGCAAATGCATAGCCAATATGACAAAGATTTTGCAAGATACCTGACAATATATGATGATTCCTGAAGTAACAAAAGTGAAGTTTCTCCAAAATTACAACTCCAGGAGGTATTCTCCTTCCATTATCTCATGTGGACCCGTTAATTGCTTTAATTATGAGAATAGAAAGGTTCCATGATGTGAATCAATTAGACAATTTTCATATCCCCAAGCAATGATCACAGGATTCATGTCCAACTTGGCAACCATAGAAATCTAAGTGATCTTTATTTAATTCATTCTTCTTTCCTTATTATTTAAGTTTTTCAAATTTCCATTGGAGGACAGAAAAAGGCTAACATACCCAACTAAACCCAATTTAACTAAGCCTTATCCTGGGTTGGCTACATGAATTCCGTTCTGTCATTCTACTTTTTTTTCCCAAAAGAAAAAGGCTAAAATAACTCCCAAAATCATATAAAAGAAACTTGAAGCATTTTTTAAGAACAATATACCTAAATCTGGTAAAGCTACTTTTACCCAAGACAACTTCTGAGACTCACTCCCAAATTTTCTTTCTCACTATTGACCATGCCTCAGTTTCACTGTGGTTGCAGTAGAAACAAAGAACAATTAAAAGATGGATTAGGCCATTGTTCAATTTCTCGGAATTGAGAAAATCTTGGAAGTTCTCCCAAATTAGGTGTAATTAGGAAAATATTGTAGGAGATTTAGTAGGGAGATTAGAGTCTTTGGAGGAGGATAACAGCCTCCATTTAAGGTGGTGCAAACCAGGAATATGATACAAATCTTAGTACCTTCAACAAGGCTGTGGAAACAGCTTATGGAACCATATAAAGACTTTCTAAAAGGAACTGACCATAAGATATTCTCTCTATGGATAATTCAATGGGAAAAACTTTTCAGGATAAATGATGAGATTACATGCCTTTTCTCAAAGTTTTGTATGCATTAGCCATAGCTATAGAAGAAACAGTGCCAAATTTCTTTAGGTAAGGAGAAGCAATAAACAGGACCCAGGAAGTAGACACTATCTAAAAAAATGGGGGAAAGTGGACATCTAGCTGAATGAACTCATGAGAATGCTATTTTGGCACCCAATAAACTGATCAAAGGGAAAATGACAATAGTAAAAGATTCTTCTTTGCAAAGGGACTGGGGATGAAATCAATGCCCTAATTCATTGCTAATTTACATGGAAAATGTAGCACAGAACTTCTACTTATCAAAAAAAAAAAAAGTAGCAGCACTTACTAGAGTTGATTGAAATGTACTGGGTCATGTCATAGTATTTTGAAGTTCAATAAACATTGCAAAAGAACATCATAATGTTCTTCTAGGATGAGGTTGTGTGAGATAAAACCACCTCACTCTGTAATTGTGATCTGTGGAAGAGATGCAATGCCAACAGTGTTGATAGTATAAAGAGATCCTTAAAAGTGTTAATTAATATGGTAAAAGGCCATTTTACATCCATGCATGATTAGATTTATGAAGTTTGAATAAAAGACCTGCTAATTGTTATGACAATGCAAAAGTTTCTCTCTTAGCTAAGACCTTATTTTATTTTCTGTAAGGTTATGAGTTTAGGCAATTAAAGATTTTTCTATAGCTTTTCTAAATAGTTTACCACTTATGCTATTGTTGTTGCCATTACAGATTACAGCTACTTATCCAAAAAAGCAGCAAAAAAGGGAAGCTTGCAACAGGCAATCCAGCCATTTTTCTTACCTCAAAAATTATATTCCAATAAAATTATGATTCAACCAGGACCAAATAAGTAACTATTTGTCTGAGTTTCAGAGTCACACATCTTTTAAGGAAAAGGAAATTTGTGGTGACCTCATTTGTACTTCAGGTTCAGATATGCACAATTATACAAGAGCTACAAAGAGAATTTTGAATAATATCAGGTTCAGATAAGTCAATACATTTTGGCATTCTTGGAGCATTGAAATACATTTAATGTTCTAATAACATCAGAGTTTCTGACAAGTGACAAGCTCCCCTTAATATTGGGAACTCCAACTCACATCAAACCCCAGAATTTACAGCATGAAGACACAACTGGATGGTTCAAACCTCTCCCCTCTACAGATAACAAATTAAGAAAAAAGATGGAAAATGAACCCACACAGAAAAGCTACCTGGGAATGTCCCATAAGCTAGGTAACAAATGTTTTGAACAGGGATAACACCCTCTTTTTGATGTTTGATGTCTCTATAAGATATAGAGTACACCGTCCACCATCTCTGCCTACCAACAAGCTCAAATACTTGGAAAATTGTCCTCGCCATGACTACTACCAGTACCAGCACCAGCACCATCATCAAAAAAGACCAATACCAGAGACACCACTACAAGTACCAATACCATGCAACAGTAGAGACACCTAAGAGTCAGCTCAATTACCAAATCAACCAATCCTTAAGGAACCCACCAACCTGAAAATAGCACCATTATTAATGTCAACCACCGCCCATGGCCAGTGCAACATCATGGCTAATATCAGTGACCGTAGAGATGAGTAGAAGCAGGACCAGTACCAACAATTTAATTACATTGTATGAAATTCTAAAACTACAAACAACAGCTGGGTTCGCACTAGTCACCAACAGTGATCACTCGAGAGCATCCAGAATTGGATCTAGTTGGAAACCAACAAAAGAAAATACAATCAATTCTAGGATCTGGAGAGGGAAATTTGACTTCCATGGCACCTGACACCTAACACTATCACCAACAGTACCAACAACAACAACAACAATAACAAAGGCCCTGAATCCAGCTGAACCCAATTCGGCTCCAACCTCTAAATCCCTCCCAATACAAATTCCATGAACCTAAACACTGAATGTAGAGGAAACAGGACATAAAGTAAAGAGAGGCAACAATTACCAAAACTCAATCATCCCCGGTTGGGAACAAAGTTAGAACCTTTCTTCCTCCTCCTCCGGTTGCCGACTCCAAATCCTCTACATAAGCCGGTGGTTGACCCGGAACTGGTGCCCCCATCCTGTGCATCGGCTGCGGTTGCCGTGTCAGAAACCCATGCTCGAATTGACCACCCGGTGGCGACCCAAAATGTCCAATTTGCCTATGATGGAACTGCTGCTGCTGCTGCTGTTGATGCGCCGCGGCAACTGCAGCTGCCGCCATCTGTTGATGATGGTGATGTTGTAAAGTCACCGGCACAAACGGCAAAAAGTGATCAGACGCCGGCCGTCCATGATGCAAGAAGTGAGGCGGAACCGGTGCGCTGGCAAACAAATGATCCGTGGCAGGATCAGTGGCCGATAACGCCGCCGCTCCGCCACCGCCACCGCCACCGCCGGAAAGCCCCTGCATCCTTTTCAGGTAAAGCCGGTACTTCTGGAGATGACTGGCGACGTTCTCCCGAGTCAACCCATCAACACTCATCAGCTGCATTATCGTCTTCGGCACGGCGTTCTTGATCCCGAGATGCGCCACAGCGTCCACAAATCGCTTATGGAGCTGAGGAGTCCACACAAGGCGAGGACGTTTGAGGGTCCGAGCCGGTTCATCGCCGGCGGCACCGGAACCCAACTCGCCCGAGTCAAACTCGGCCGAGTGAGGTTGAGAAGGAGGAGGTGGTGGTGGCGGGGGAGGTTGCGAAGATGGGTTAGGGTTTCGGATATCGAAAGCCAGGGCAAGATCAGGGGTTATAAGGGTCTGCGAAAGAGGCATCAACTCCTCTGGAGATGGAAGCTCTTCCTCCCATCTGGAAAACCAGTTTGAGTCCTCCTCCCTCATTATTTCCTACGCTCTACAAATTAAACATAAATAGATGGAAACCAACACAACCCGTTGGAATTTGGAAATTGGAATTTCTGGGTATTGCTCTTCTGGGTCTCTCTGATTCTGCGTTTTTCTTATCTGGGTATCGTTCAATTTCTGTTTAGAAACATGGGGAAGAAGACTAGGAGAGGGGGGTCGAGAGGTATGAGAAGGGAGGGAGAGATGTTCGAGGTGGATCTTGTATTACTTTCTTTTCAACAGTTACTATTGGTACTGTTGCTGATTCCCTGCATTAGATTTTAATTATTTTTCTTGGTTTTTTCTTTTCCGGGTTTTAGGGGAAGAGCGATATGGTGGTTGGAAATACAGACATCGGACATGGGAGTGGGGTTGAGGGAATCATATTACAAAGTTAAAGACAAAGTTAATTCACTTTGTTTTGGTTTTTTATGGGAGTTTGGGTTATCTTCTCCCTGGAACAACCAAAGTGAGGCTTTCAGTTGATTCTCTGGACTCTGGTCATGCATTTATTACACTTCACAAGGGAATAAACTTTTTCCACCCCTAGAAGATGAGATGGAATGGCGTTGGTTTGTACGTTTTCTTTAGGAAGTATGAATGAACCGTATTGTAAGGCTCAGAAAATGCCAAAAGAGGGGATGACTTTCGGGTTTAGAGGGAGTAAAAATGGAATTATACCAAAGCATATCATTTGCCCATTTGGGTATCTGATTAAGTATATACGGGTATGGTTTATGCTCGGGTCGGGTATGATTCTACAAGTAACCTTAAGATTAAGGATGAAAATGGGCCCGGTCCGGCTATTTTGATATATAATTCAACTCCTCCAGAGCTGTCAATAGGTCAGGTCCATCTGATGCAACCAAACCAATCAAATCATTTATGTTGGTTCTAGTTTTATGGTTTAATAATTGGATTGGGATTAGTTTTTTTTTTTATTGTTTCAAATTGGTTTTGACTCAAGATGGATGATTTTTATATAGTTAATAATTTCATAGGCAGTATATAAGGAAATGGGCTTTAATTCTCACAAGACAAGACTGTGTTTACATCTGCATTGGAAATATCTTCCCATGAAAAGTACGTACAAGTATGAAAATATTTCCCCATGCAAACGGTGTGAGCATCATCTTGTGAGCACTAAAGTTGATTTCATATATAAGATATTTTTTTTATGGAGGTTATATTATCATTAGTAAAGTTTCAAGTAGGTAATTTATAAATGTAAGGTATAATCAGGTTAGACTCAATTATCCAGATTAATAATTGATTTGGTTCTGGGTCTGTTTTATAGAATCATTTAATAATCAAATCAGTTCAGGACTGCTCCACCCCTGTCCCAAACCAGAGCCTATTCATTGACAGTTAAACACTCTCATGTAACTTGTCTTTAATCGGATAGGTTTGGTGCAAATCTAGGCCTATCCAAGTTGTAGATGGTTTCAGATTTGATGCTTGTAAAATTTTTAAATAGTTCATTATCTCGTTTTATTATATTTTAATCCTCGTAATTTTTAATTCTTTAGTATATATTTTCCTTCTATTCTCTTTATTCTTGAATTGTGTGAATTGAAATCCATGTGGGAATTTAAAATATCTATAGATTGGGATGATGTGGAATCGGGTTACTTGGGAAGAACAGTTGGAATATACATTAAATGTATTTTCCTTCTGGCTATAATTAATAATGTTGCTATGTTTTGTACTTTGTTGATTTGTTGTTTCTTATTACGCTTACTCATGGTTCACATGGATGCGGGAATTGTGAACAACACCACGAGATTAAAAAAATCAAATTCCTATAAAATGTGTCAACTAGAATTCCATAGGTATTCTAATTCATATGAATTGGATGTATCCAAATTCCCAATGTTGAAATTCCACTTCCTCGGATCCAAATCCACAGTTTGGTTTCAAAAGTAAATTTAATTAAACTGGATTTGAGTGTACTTTAAGATATGCAGCATATGCTAAGCTGGCCTATTGCAATCCTCACAAAAAAATCATTTGGATAAGCTTCAGGATTTTAGACTTTGTTCTTTGGGGTTTAAAAGTATTTTGACTTTAGATTATAATGTTTTTAAAAGCAGTTTTTACCAAACTCTCAAAACACTTTTTGACTCAACTTTGTTTTCCATAGTCTAAAGTTGAAAATCAAAGGTTTATCCAAATAGAGCCTACTGGTACTCAGATTGAACAAAAACCTAAAAGGATATTGAAAAGCCAACTTTAGAATCATCAAAGTTTTAATGGATTCTTAATAGCTACTTCACCATTTGAACGTGTTAAACTAGGATCCACTAAATGGTGGAGGATTTTCATCTCCATGGACAGACATGCGTGAGATATGATTGCCTTTGGCAGTCATAAGAATCTTGAGTTTGGGTTGTTTTAATTTTTGAAAGAAGTTTTATAATTCTTTAATTGCTTTTTATCCAAATTTGTTACCTTATTTTGCTCTTCTCAAAACAATATTTTCATGTTGATCGTATAGTGACTTGAAACAAGACCTCTTGTTTGAAAACATTTCTATATTCTTCTCAAAGAAAAAAGAAAAGAAGTAAAGAAGAAAACATTTCTATTCTTTTAATTTGAAGATTCTCTATTTCTCTTTGTAACTTGTCCATGGTTTCCAAGGAAGAGAGGGCTTCTTAAGCCTTAAGCTAGAGATGGGTTCTCTCTTATCCTTGATCCTTGTGCATATTCCAGTGCTACACAAATTAATAAAAGGTAAAATACTTATACCACCCATAGGTTTTGAGTCAAATGCACAAACCTCCCCTCACCAGGGTTGAGGGGTAATGGGTTTTGGAAAATGAAAACCTATTTAAGGATCTCACTTAAGAGCTTAAACTTTTAGGTTGAATTGTTACTTGACATGGTATCAAAGACTATTTGACCAAATAGTTTGGTGCTTGATTCTTATTCATCGCTTATAATTAATTAAATTTCAACACAAGGTATGAATCATGAATGGGCCTGTGCTTAACCATATTTCAAGCCTAATAGGCTTTTGCATGGAAGGACACAATAGAGAATAAAAACCTATTCAGGAACTTCACCTTGCATTATGATTTTTTTTTAATTTTAATCAATTGACTTTTATAAACAAACTTTGTCAAATTAGCAATTTGATCCTAGCTTTATAAAAAAAGGTGAAGTTCATCTTAAAATGATTCAATTTTCTGAAACAATGATTGAGACCAACTCGGTTGAATCTTGGGTGAGCTTAGTCAAATCCCTCTTAGTCAATTCTGAAACAATGTAGCCATCACTCGATACCAGAGTTAATTCTGTATTTTTTGTTTCCCTTTACTTATTTCTTTGTTCTTTATTTTGTGATTTAATGGGGGTGTACAAGTGAAACAGGGATGGAGGAAGCTAGTGTGCGTCTTTGAGGCCATGACATTGAATTGTATTCCATGATAGTTACAAAAGGACTAGAATCTTTTGGTAATGAAAACGAGCTTCTTCATCAATTCGTCTGAATTCCAACTCGACTTGATTGAGGGAGGTACAACAAATCTTTCAGTAGTGAAAGCCAGCTTCTCCATCAGATCTCAACCTAGATTACTTGTTGATTAATCTCACATTTCTCACACTTGTGTGAGATTAATCGAAAGGAGAAGAAGTATTAAATGTTGTTTCACATTTCTAGAAGTCGGTTATTCAGTCACCTCGAATAACAGTAAAGTTAAAGTCTCTTTTCAATGTTTGTTCCATTTCGATACAAGTCGTTGTATCTTCCAAAGTAATTCAGTTCCAAAGTCTGCCAATACCTCTCCCTAGGTGAGTTAATGAGTCTTCGTTCATGTACATCGGTTCAGTTTCAATCGACTCCATCTACTATAAAATCCCCTCTTCTGTACTGATTTGACGTATCAGAGAGAAATACCAGAATACTACAAAACCTTTCTCTCGTTCAACCAAGTTCTATTTTGTTTTTCTATCTTATTTTTTTATAGTATTTGTTGTTACTATCATTAGCAAACATCAGTGGTATCAAAGCCCGTTCGATCAAATCTCTTGGGCGTGAGTTCTTCTAAACAATGTGTGCAGAAGCCAATCGTTCCACCCTTTCTCTTCCAATCTTCAATGGAGAAAACTATGACTTCTGGTCTATCAAAATGAAGACCTATTTTCGGTCACAAAGTTTATGGAGAATCGTTGAGGAAGGATTCTGCATTGCTGAAGACACTTCTACTCTTTCAGCAAATCAAAAGAAGATCTATGAAGAAAATCAACAAAAGGATTGTCAAGCACTATTCTGCTTACAACAAGCAATGGCTGAGGAGATATTTCCTCGAATCATGGGTGCATCAACTGCAAAAGAAGCATGGGATACACTGCAAGAGGAGTTCCAAGGATCTGTCAAGGTACACACTGTTAAATTGCAGAAGTTTAGAAGAGATTTTGAAAATCTTAAGATGAAGGATAATGAGACTGCAAAAGATTACTATTCTAGAATAAAAGGAATAGTAAATCAAATGAGAGCCTATGGGGAGACTATTTCTGACAAGAAAATAGTCGAAAAAATTCTAATCTCTTGCACAGAGAGATATGATCCAATAATTTCGATGATAGAAGAAACAAAGGATCTAGAAACACTATCACCAACATAATTGATGGGCTCTCTCGAGACATATGAAAATAGGCGTGACAGGCATAATGAAAATTTGGTTGAATCTGCCTTTCAGTCTAAAGATCTGCGGTCTCATAAACCAAAAGTTAGTGGAAGAAAGTCACAAGGAAAACCAAAAGAAAATAATGACAAGTTTTCTTCATGTGGTATTTGTAAGAAGAGAAATCACTTGGAGAAAGATTGCTGGTTTAAAGGAAAACCACAGTGCCAAAACTGTAAAAAATTTGGCCATGTTGAAAAAGTTTGTAGATTCAAGAAAACCCATCAAGCTAATTTTTCAGAAAAGAAAGATGAGGAAAATAATATCTTTTATACTTGTCATTCTACAATAGAAGAAAAAAATGATACTTGGTATCTTGACAGTGGGTGTAGTAATCACATGACTAAAAATGAAAGCATCTTCCATAGCCTTGATAAAATCAAGACAAAAGTCAAAATTGGTAATTGTGACTTCATTGAAGCAACCGGCAAAAGCACCATTGTTGTTGACACCAAACAAGACAAGAAATACATAAATGATGTACTTTTGGTCCCTAACATTGATCAAAATCTACTTAGTGTGGGCCAAATGATAGAAAGAGGTTACTCTCTACATTTTGAGGGAAACTCTTGCACAATCTATGATAAGCAAGGCAAATCCCTTGAAATTGCAAAAACAAAAATGACAGAAAACAGGTGTTTCCCCGTTCAATGGAAAGATGTAAGTTATATCGCAATGCAAGCACAAGTGGACGAGTCGTGGCTATGGCATAGAAGATTCGGACACTATAATTTCCATGGATTAAGGATTTTTCAGCAGAAGAACATGATGCGTGACCTACCGGCTATCAAGGAATTCAACAATGTCTGTGAAGGGTGTATGCTCGGAAAACAACATTGACAACCCTTCCCATCTAGCAAAGCTTGGAGAGCCAAAGCACCATTGGAGTTAATTCATATAGATGTTTGTGGTTCAATGCGTACTCCATCAAATAATCAAAACAGGTGTTTCATCCTCTTCATTGATGATTATACTAGAATGACATGGGTTTATTTCTTGCGAGAAAAATCGCAGGTTTTCGATATTTTTAAAAAATTCAAAGCCCGTGTTGAGAAGCAAAGTGGTCACAACATCAAGACCATAAGAACTAATAGAGGCAAAGAATATACCTCTAATGAATTCAACAAGTTTTGTGAAAATGAAGGCATGGAGCATCAACTTACAGTCGGGTACACTCCATAACAGAATGGAGTATCCGAAAGAAAAAACAGAACTGTTATGGAGACTGTAAGAGCCATGCTCATGGAAAAAGGTCTTTCCAAAATTTTCTGGGCAGAGGCAGTAAGCATTGCTGTCTATCTGCTCAACAGATGTCCTACTAAAGTTGTGCAAGATAGGACACCAATTGAAGCTTGGAGTGGGCAAAAACCATCAGCAAAGCATCTCAGAGTTTTCGGATGCATATGCTACACACATGTCTCACAAGAGAAAAGAGGCAAATTGGATGAGAAGACTGAGAAAGGAATTTTCTTAGGCTATAGCATTCAATCAAAAGGCTATCGAGTCTATAGCTTAAGGAAAGAAAAACTCATAATCAGTCGAGACATAAGCTTTGACGAAGATGCTGCATACAATTGGGAGACAAAATAAGTTGAAAGAAAGACTATCAACTTGCCTCTATTACCAAGTCAAAGAATTGAAGAAGATCGTGATCAAATCAGTTCGCCAACCCAATCAGAACCGGAACAAGCTTCACAATCTACTCCGAACTCACCACCAAGGTGAACTAAATCCTTAACAGAAATATATGAGACATGCAACTTGATGATCATAGAACTAGAAAGCTTTGAAGAAGCTTTTAAGGAAGAAAAATGGAGAAAATCTATGAATGAAGAGATAAAAATGATTAAAAAAATGAGACTTGGGAACTTGTGGATCATTCACAAGACAAAGACACTATTGGAGTTAAGTGGGTCTACAAGACAAAGCTTAACTCAGATGACTCAATCCATAAGCTTAAAGCAAGGCTAGTTGCCAAATGATACTCACAACAATATGGTATCGACTACAATGAGACATTTGCTCCAATTGCTCGCCTTGACACAATCAGGGCATTGATAGCACTTGCTGCACAGAAGAAATGGAAAACTTTTCAACTTGATGTGAAATCTGCATTCCTCAATGGCTATCTTAAGGAGGAAATCTATGTGGAGCAACCTCAAGGGTTCGTGGTGCAAGGACAAGAAGACAAAGTTCTTAGATTAAAACAAGCTCCACGAGCTTGGTACAGCAGAATCGACAATTATTTCTTGGAGCAAGGATTCAGGAGGAGCTATAGTGAGCCAACACTCAACATCAAAACTCAAGGTACAAATGACACTCTCATTGTTTCTCTATATGTTGATGATCTTATTTATACTGGAAATAATGAGAAGATGGTTAAGAAGTTCAAGGAAGACATGATGAAGACTTTTGAGATGACTGATTCAGGCCTAATGCACTATTTTCTTAGAATTGAAATAACTCAAGAAGAAGAAGGGACATTCATCTCACAAAAGAAGTACACAGAAGCTCTTTTGAAGAAATTCAAAATGGAGGGGTGCAAAACAGTCTCCACTCCATTAGACAACACTAAAGCATACAAAAAGGAAGATGGCTCACCAAAGGCAAATGAATCACAATTTTGAAATATGATTGGAAGTCTTCTCTATTTAACTACTACAAGACCAGACATCGTGTATGCAGTTAGTCTACTATCAAGATTCATGCAGAATCCAAGTCAAGTTCATCATGGAGCAGCTAAAAGAATACTAAGGTATTTGCAAGGAACAAAGAGCTATGGAATTTGGTACAAAGTCACACATGACTCTAAGCTCATCGGCTACACTAACAGTGACTGGGCAGGTTCGGTAGATGACATGAAAAGCACATCTGGTTATACTTTCACACTTGGATCAGGGATATTTTCTTGGGCTTCAAAGAAGTAAGCAACTGTTGCCCAATCATCAACTGAAGCAGAATATATTGTAGCAGCAATAACAACGAGCCAGGCTATATGGCTCAAAAGGATATTTGACGATATGGGAGAACCACAAGTTGGTGCTACTGAAATCTACTGTGATAGCAAATCTGCTATTGCAATGGCAAAGAATCCCATATGTCACAGCAGAACCAAACATATTGGCATCAAGTATCACTTTATCAGAGAAGCAGAAGGAAATAAAGAAATAGAGCTCAAACATTGCAAAACTGAAGAACAGTTAGCTGACATATTAACAAAGGCTCTATCAAAAGGCAAGTTCGAATTGTTACGAGACATGATTGGAGTTAATGAAATGTGCACCAAGGAGGAGTATTAAATGTTGTTTCACATTTCCAGAAGTCGGTGATTCAGTCACCTCGAATAACAGTAAAGTTAAAGTCTTTTTTCAATGTTTGTTCCATTTCGATACAAGTCATTGTATCTTCCAAAGTAATTCAGTTCCAAAGTCTGCCGATACCTCTCCCTAGGTGAGTTAATGAGTCTTCGTTCATGTACGTCGGTTCAGTTTCAACCGACTTCATCTACTATAAAATCCCCTCTTCTGTACTGATTTGATGTATCAGAGAGAAATACCAGAATACTATAAAACCTTTTTCTCGTTCAACCAAGTTCTATTCTATTTTTCTATCTTATTTTTTTACAGTATTTGTTGTTACTATCATTAGCAACCATCAAGAAGAAAGAGAGGAGGTGGTGAAGGAAAAAGAAAAGAAAGAAATGGAACAAGAGGGAGGAGAATAGAAAGTGAGGAGGAGGGAGACTGTCGAACTGGTTTTGTCCGCTAAAGAAGAAGAAGAACAGAGGTGGGGGCCGGTGGTGGTAATGTTTGTTGCTAGTTCGTCGTGAAGGTGAGTTTGTTTATGAAAGCTCGACAAGGGTTTTGAAGGTTTTGATGTTTGAAAACCCTTTCAAGATATGAATAGATTGTTATTGAATGCTAATGGTGGGATGATTTAGTCAATTGCCAGAAAAATTGAGATACTTTAAGATAATTTCTAAATAATAAGGGTAGAATAAGTAAGTTTCTTAAAACTTAGGGGCACTTTAAGAAATTGACTTAGGGATAGATTAAGGCAATTTCTAAATAGTTTAGGCACTGTTAAATGTATTCTTTTGAACATTTTCAATTTTTGTTCTCTTAATATTTTTTGTAAGTGTCTAGTGCAAGTAGCCTGTTAAATGGTATTTCATTGATTGGCAACATTAAGAATGGTATGTGTCTAGGCCTATAGGATTTTCTTTTCTTTTCATTTTTTTTTAATATATATATACATTGATTGGCAATATATATATAATATTCTTTACCTTGTATATTATAATAGAAGATGAATTCTAGAACTATTTTTTCAGTGTTGAATTAATCCCTCTGTATAACCATCAACCTTAAATGTTAAAACTACTCTTGTATTATTTTGTGAGGCCATTTTGCCCCTCTAACTTAGTTTTTTCTAAAATCCCTCAAATATTTTTCTCAAGTCTCTCAACTTTCATGTTTCAACAAAGTTCATCTTGACAACGCCTTAAAAATGATAAGTTCATCAACTCCTAGAGAACAATATGTGCTTTATATGGTTATTTTCATTAATTTAATATTTGTTACTGTCAGCCCATAAAATCTCGAGTGGAGATTTTTTTTTAATTTTTTTATTTCACCATAATCCGATTAATGGGTCAAAGAACAAAGTATTGAAATCTAAAAGTTTGAGAAAATTTCTGAGGGATTAAATGTTGCCACCTCCTAAATACAGTGTGGTTATCTATAATGTACCCAAAGAATTAAAAAGAAAGCTGAGTGGCATGATACATCAGGTTGACTAAACCCAAAATAGACTCTAAGACAGTCAAATGCTGAAATGCATAAAAGCATCTCTTTGGGTTAGCTCATCTATGGAGATATGACATGACTCATCTTTTCTTGTATATGCTTGATTGATTATGCTAATGAAAGTGATCTAGCCTTCTGACTATGCAGAGGGGTTGATAAGGTGCGACAGCATGTAGATACCACCTATGCTAGCTCCTTAGGGTAGGTTTTAGATTAGAGTTGCTTCTACAATCAGCCTACAATTCAACAATTGAAAGTTTCTGATGGGACTGGCTTCAAGATAGGCCACTTATTATCTCTTTAGATGTCTCCACATTAGGCATGGGTGGGGCCCTTTAATAACGATTGAAGTTGCTGAATATTGGTTTATAATTTAGTGAATACCCAACTTCGATCACCTTCGGCATAAATGTTCAATTTTCATTTTTGTTCATTTTTTTAATAATAAATGTTTTTGAAAAAATAATTGTTTTTATGGCAAGGATGAAAATAAATTTTAAATCTGTTTGATTGCAAATTTTAATTTTATTTTATTTATCAACGGAATGATAATATAGGTATACATATATAGTAGAGATATACACGACCAACACTAACATAAACTATGGTCCCCACATCAATAACACAAAATATGTAAAACAAGAAGAAACGACAAGAAACTAGAAAAGCTTTTGCATTTGGTTATCTCACATGGAAAATATAGAAGAAAATTTAAAGGAAAAAATTAACACCTATTTAAAACTAATTGTTGAATTGAGTAGGAAATTGTGCAAATGAGGAAAAGAGCTTGGAACTTCTAAATAGAAATGAGATTTAAAAATTATAAAATAAAAAATGAAATAAAAAGCGTAACAATTTCATCAAATTGGTATATTCAATAAACATAATATACTAAAAAAGTCATAAAATAATATAAAACATCGTATAATGATGTCCCATGTTGCTTATTTTCATTCTTCAAAAACTTTGTGCCGATGGACCGGCCTAGGTTTCCAAAACTATCAGCATATATGTTTATTGATATATAGATGGCCAACAATCAATGTCCTTTGGCATAAGTTTTCAGGATAGTCCATTGGTAAATCTATGCAAGGAGTTTTGGAATACGGGCTGGCAGTTTATGACTGTTGATCCAGAGATTTTTTGAAAAATGAAAATATGCAACATGGGACAATTATTTTTCATGTTTATAGGTTGCCTCAATTTTTATATCATGAGCTGATTTCTAATATTATTCATTGATGCTCATTGTTGCCCAAAATGAGTACAAATTGAAGAATGAGGTCAAATGCAGCGAATAAAACATAATGTAAGGAGCTCATAACATTCTTAGCAGCTTATTCACTAACAGACAAAAAAACTTAGCTTTTTCTCAGTTTAGCCACTTCCGTTGTTATCAAATGGTCCCAAATCAATTCTACACTGAGATCCAAATTATCCACTTAAATGGTTGCTGGGTTGGACAAGCTGAAACAAAGAAGTGTGTGAGGCCTAACTTTGGGAAACTTCAGTTATAAGATACGCTCTTTGATTTTTGCAACTTAGTGTAAAGTGCCGGAATAAAATGTGAACACCCAACCCCAACGTATGCAATAAATTCAAGATATCACATCAAATGATTTTTTATTTGTCTCTGCATGATGTTTGGTGGGTGAAATATGGCATGACAAATATCTCGCTAACTTATATTTACTCTCCTATCTACCAACCCAATGAAGTTAGACACTTGTCCCTATCCATGTGATAAGTATTTTAATTTTTCTAACAACTGACTAATGTTAACCTTTACATACTCTTTTCTCAAAAGAAAATATCTATTTTTTATGAATAAATCTTTTTGAAAAAATAAATCCTCATTTTTTTAATTTATTACCTACGAAAGACTCTCCTTCCCCTTTCTTTCATCTTTGCTGCCATTAGTTACCCTTTCTCTTCAGTGGGTTTAAATCACAATCATTCATTGGAGAGTATACATAAGTTGTAGAAAATCCTTCATCAAAACTTCAAACACTATTCTCTCTCTTTCTCTCCTCGATTGGTGTACCAACATGATCACTGATCCAACCCAGTCTTTGGTCAGAAATGCCTGCTCAGATTAGCTTGGCATTTTTAGAACTCATCAGTTTCTATCAGTCACATCCTGGCTCGAATTAGGTCAGGACTAGGTTAGTCTTGGCTTATATCAAGGCATTGATAAATGATGATCCATCCCAATTTCCAAGCTTGAGCCTGACAATGCAAACATATTATTAGTATGTTTATCTTGTGTACATTAATTATAGTAAGGGCCTTTTTCGTTGGAGGGAATAGGATCCTAGAATCTGAATCGAAATCAGAATGGGTCATTTTGGTTGAACGAAATGAAAATGAGTAGGTGGAATGTCATTTCCCTCATATGAGGGAATGGCCATTCCCGACCCCCTCCCCCAAAATGTGATTCCCATTTCACTATTAGTAACAGTAATAGTATTCCGATCATCAAATTCTCACTCACCGGTTCTTTTATTTAGGCATCGGTTTTTTAATAATTTCAATATCTTTTTATTTTTCCTTCCCACTGTTTTAAAAATTCATGTACCATTTTTTCATTCTCAGAATTCTCTAACGACTTTTTTTGACATGAAGGGACTCAGCAGCGGTTTTCATCCACAATGTCAAGTGACACTGTTCATATATGCAGGTTAAGAAGATGACTGTTTTTCATTCTCAGGCTTCTCCGGTGAATTGTTTGATGTGTTTCTGGGGCGAACGAGATAGAAATAGTAATCGGAGAAGGGAACCCAACATCGATTTTCATCTACAGTGTTGAACAATACTATTCATATATGCGGGTTAAGAAGATGACCGTTTTTCATTCTCAGACTTTTCCGGTGGCTTTTCCTGCGTGTTTCTAAGGTGAACAGGAAAGAAACGGTTGCTGGAGAAGGGACCCTAGTATCGGTTTTCATCAACACTGTTCATATACGTAGGTTAAGAAGATGAGACGAATCGGGTATGGGTCAGGTTTGTATAATCCTACCTGGTCCAGACATAGCTTATCAATCGAAATCCGATTCTGATTCCAACTTCTTGATAAATCAAACAACACCAATCGGAATCCAATTCCGTTTCCTGTTTAAACCAAACAGGTAAAGAGAATAGACTATTCCAATTCCAATTCCGATCACGAGCCAAACGGATCCTAAATTACATTATGAATAACTGAAGAGGTTGATTAATGATTTGAGCGGCTGCTTTATTGTGCATGAGGCTTTGGTATTGGTATGCCTTTGAGTTTGTGAGGTTGGATTTATTTGTTGTCAGAACCGGACGATCAGACCGCCTGAATTGAAAATCAGAAGCTAAAATGATTTTTCTTCGATTGTATTGTTCTTAGAAATATTGACGTAATCAAATTTATCCAATTTATGTTTGATGCTTAATAACTTTGAAAAAGAAAATCTAAAACCATTTTTAATGTTTTATCTTTTTTTTTAAATTTTTTATATTTTTAATTTGAATGAATCAAATGGTTGAACCAGATGATGGATCTCTCAACTCATGATCCAATGACCAAAACGGTTCGTTGTCCTGTTCGAGTCTGACAACATGTTGATAGCGGCTCTTACCTGCACTACAGTGGCTGAGGCATCGTTGGGCATGCAAGGACAGGGCTAACTTCTTGTCCCAATCAGGTGGGTTTTATTATGGTTCGACAGGTTTGATCCCACACTTGTTTGGAGGGGTGTCAAGTGACCTGATTCTAAACTCGAACCTCTTTTTACTTTTTAGGCTGCGTTTGGTTACAATGCAAATAAATGTATACTGATGCAAAATCATGGCAGTAGAAATGATTTGTGTGTAAACTTTGACCTATTTTTATTTCAAATTTTAGCTTATTTTATTTGATTGCAATATAAATGAAGTAAATTAAGACATAAAGCAGAACAAAGTAAAATCCAAAGTAAAATTGAACAAGAATTTGCATTTTCTACATTTGTACTCCCATTCATTTGTGCTAGTATAAATAAATTTTTGTACTGCAACTGAACACAACCTTAGGGTTTTTTAATCTAAAACTCTCCAATTTTTTTAACATTTTCTTAAATTTATCTTGGCATTTTATACCTCCATCCTCCATACCCCATGTTACCAACTGAGGGGCGTGGATTCGATTCCTACAATCATCGACTTTGGGGATGGGGTTATTAGTGTGGTACTGTGTTATTCAGATGACCCTTATGGGGGATTAGGGGTATCACCAAAAAAAAAAAATAAAATAAAGTGGTCTACCTTCACCGTTATTATTTTTTAATGACAAAAACTTACCTTATTGACCAGTCTACCCTATTAACTAAATTTTATATGACAAAAATAATCTATTAATTATTTTTTATATAAAATAAAGTTTTATTAAAAACAAAAAAAAAAGAGAAGAAAAGTTACAATAAAGCCCATATCCTCTATTCCATATTCATTCATCTCACAACCAACAAATAAAGTTATATCCGAGTGAATGGATGGATGAGCCTATAATTTTGGCTTAAAGGATAAGATGAATAGGAGACTGGCTTCAGTTGGAGCAAATTCATGCCTATATCATTCTAATAGCCTTTTTCAATCTTGTATTGAAAATATCTTTCCATAAAATAAAGTATACAAGTAGGGAGATATTCTCGATGAAAGGCAGTAAAGACGAATTTGCCCTCACTGAAGCTGAACTCAATGAATAGAGAGTCATATGTGTACCTTTTGGCAGTTGGGATCTCGTCCCAACAGGAATCCCACCCACAGGACACCACAACCACATATCTAAATACATGATATATTCCTTATATGCAGCTGTGAGGTATCAAAAGTAAGTAAAAATTTAAAATATTTGATTTCATTATTGTTTATAACCCAAATTGGGTTGATTAATATAAATTGGTAAAAGATATGTGTTGTCAAATTGTATATCAGAATCACTTTGGCTAGGATGATGAAGACGGTTGCTGTTTCTACCCGAGCTTTTTACAAATAGGCCACATGCATTTTAAGGTATGCCTATTTTAACCATGGACAACCTCAAATAACAATTGTATGACAATTTGTTTTGATCAACCAAAAACGCTTAATCTTTATACATTAGAATGAAGGAGTGTTTCAAACCACTATTTTGAAAATCAGACTAGATGGGATAGTCAGACCGTTTGATTTGGGAATCGGTCAGGACTTTGTGAACGTTTTTTTATCATCATTATTTGTGAAAAAACCGTTGCAAATGTCAAAGAATTGTTTATTTGGACGGTCGAACCACAAAACCGTTTAACCCGAGGAGCAGTTTGCGGGTTATGTTTTTTTTTTTTTTTTTTTTGCAATTTAAATAAAAAAAAATCCATTTGAGTCTCAATTCCCAAATCGAATTGGGACTAGGATTTTTGTAGAACGAAATTCCCATTTTCATTATTTTCCTTGTCTTTCTCTCATCTCACTCCCAAATCGAATTGGGACGATCTATGGCAACTGGCGGTTTTGCAACAGCAACATTCTTTTCTTTCTCTCAATCTCTGTTTCTCACTTGAATGGTTGGGCCCATTTGATATCTGACCTCCAACAACATTCGACGATCTACGGCGATCTAAGGTGACCGGAAACCGATGGATTTGCAGCAATGACCGCCGAGTTCTTTAGTTGCGACAGCGGTTTTAGCTCTGTTTTTGGATTTTTTTTTTTTTTTTTTTTTTACCTTCGTCAGCGAATCTTTAGTTGTAGCGGCGATTTTAATCACCAACGACCAGACCAAACAAAATATTTTGATCAGCGGTTCCATTCTCCTCCTCTCTATGACAGTGTGCCACCACCATTACTGGTGGCGATGAAGCAATAATTCTTTTGTTTATTTGATTAGCAAATTGCTAATTTTCTATTCATTAATTGCTTTTGTGAATCAAATTGTTTCTATATAATTTATTATTTTGTTCAAATCCTTGCTAATTTGCTATGATTGATTTATAATGTAAACCATGGTTTTATTTTTTTGGAATGGGAAAAAACAAAGGAATTTTTTCTTTTATTGGTAAGCAATATATATAGTTTCTTTTCCATTTTGGTTGGATATTTCATTTTCTAGGGATAGGGTGTTGAATACATATGATGTCTTCAAGACACTGCGTGATTGAACATACGAAGAAGGTTTTAATTTTTTGTATTTTTTCTGTATTTTTGCAATTCTGCATTTTTTTTTGTATTTGCTGCATTTTATTTTTTTATATTTATATATTTATAACTTTCCATATCATGCTTTTTTTGCATTTTCCTTATATCTATTTAATTTTATGATATTTTTTGTTATTTATAAATATTATATTATTTTATTTTATTTATGATGTCATGGGTCAAACCATTCAACCCAAACGAATGAATCGCTGAACCAAAAAATGGTGGCCAGAATCGGATTCAGGTTTCAAAACCTTGTTTCAAACAATAACTCTAAATTAAATTATTCATTTAAAGTTTTAATGTTTTACTATTAATCTTGTTAAAAAAGAAGAATTTATTTTGACCAGATTTCTAGGGTTTAGGGGTTCAGATTAGGCTGGTTAATAAAGTATTGTGTTAGAGCAATATGAGACCCAAACCAATTTACTACGTAAAAGATTCCTTGGTTGTTCAACTTAATTACATGACTTTGGGGCTTTTCTACAACTATATATACATAAATTGACTGCCAGGGTAGTGGTGGTGGTGCAGGATCGAAGAGAGAGTAGAGAGACAAGAGGGAGAGGAGGAGAGAAAAGGAAATGTAATAGCTGAGGGAAAAGAGAGAGACATGTTTGGACAAAAAGGTGATGGGAAAATGAGGGGGCTAACCGTAGGGGTTTGGAAAATCGGTAATTGAAATTGATCCAAGTTAATCGATTGATCGGTTTGGTTAATTGTCGGTTTAGTTCGTTAGTTTTTTGGTTTTTAAAATTTTATAATATATATTATAAATATATATATAAATATATAAAATAATAAATAATATATCATATATTATAAATATATATAATATATATAATGCATATTTATTAATTTATAATATATAAAAATATAATATATATATATATATATATATAATATACATAAATATATATAACATATAGAAATATATCTATACTGGTCGGTTCAACTAACTAACGGTTTTCTATATTGACTAACCAAAACTAAACCAATCGATCGAGTTTTCAGTTCAATTTCGAGCGATTCAATTTTTCAATTGTTTTTACTTACCCCTAAGGGGGAGAGATGGGAGAGGGGAGATAGAGGATATAGGTTTTTCTCCTAGAAAATGGGTCTATTGCATATTGTTAACAGTTCTTCTTGGGTCCTCATGTGGATGGATATAGGGCCCTTATTTAGGAACGGGATCTGCTCTTCACACTTGGGAGCCTCACATGCATCTCCACCGTGCATTGCTCCCATGAATAATAATTTAAAAGTACGAGAGATGCTCCCAATGCATGGTAGGATGTGTGTGTGAGGCACATGTGAGGCGCCCTCTGTGAGGAGTAAATCTAGTCTCTTGATATAATATCTTCTGAACCTAATACATTTTAAAATTTTCTTTTATTTTGTCTTTACCCATTTTACCCTTTAATTGATATTCTAGAATGTTTTAACACTAAGTTGATGCAAATGGCTTTTAAACAACTGATCAATATATCTGGACCGGTCCAGTTTGATGTGGGTTCATGCATGTTGGGTCACCAGGAAGACATGGGTATAGGAAGAGTTTGACCAATCAAGCAGCCGGTATCATAACAAAAAAAATCAACATGTTCTTGATTCTTGAACCGTGTTTTGTTTAAGAAGAAAATCAAGTTGGTTTTGTTTAAAAAAATAGATTTATGTTTTTTTAAAACATCTAAATGTTGATTTTCAAAACAAAAAACAAATGTTGAATCATAGATATTGTATGATTTATGAAAAGTGATGAGATATATTGTATGATTTAAAACAAAAACATGTTTTTTAAACTAAAAATTCAAACACATTTTTGGTTTCAAGCTTAAAAAACACATTTTATTTTATTTTAAGAAACAGTTTGTTTTCGGTCTGTTTAATTTTATTCTATTTTTTGAACTCACAACAAGAAAAACTGAAAACCATTTCACGCGACCCTAAACGATCCGACCAGCAGACCCGCTCCCAAAATAAATAATTTCCCTCCTTACGAAAGAAAAATCCCTGTACAATCAGGAAAGCTCAATGGGCCGAGCTATTGATTTGAAATGGTATTTCGACCAATTCTGATCATGCCAAGCCCAAACCCAAGTCAAAGCCCATTTCCACCTGGAGAATCCATTTGGAATTGAAGATTCCTATGGGCCAAACGGCCCGAACCATGACCAGAGCGAGATGACTAGATGAGGGAGATGCTTTTCTTTGTCTACTTGTACTTGTTGATTTTGTAGCAGCAGCAGAAGAGAGGACACGTAGCTAACAAAAAATCCATTCAAAATCCAAATCCGCCACAAAACGCTAACCAAACATCTCTCTCTGGTCTCTACCGCTCCCCCTCTCTCCCCCCCATAAACCAGACGAATTGGAAGACAAAAAGATGTGGGCAATATAATATCCTTCTCTTTTCTCTCTCTTTCTCTGTTGCAGGTTTATTCCCATGGCTTCTGCTTCACAAACTATGCTTTCTGCAAACACCCGTGCTTTCCCCTCCCACGGGTTCCTCAAAAAGTTGCAGAAACCAGGGGGGAGTGGCATCTCCTTCAGAATTCGAGCTTCCTCCACCACTAGCTCTGAGGAATCCGACTGCAATGTTGAAGAATGTGCTCCTGACAAGGAGGTGAAGCGGGACTTTTTTTTTCTTCCTAATTACTCTATTTGTTTGTTTGTTTGTTCTTGCCTGTACTGTTTCTGTTTATGAAATCAATTCAGCCATCGTTGTCTTTCTCTCCTTGCTTTTATTCTGAACTGTGAACTTGGTAATGGCTATATATGTCAGAGCTAAGAAAAAACAAGATAGAAAAGAAAAGAACACTGTGATTTTTTATGGGTTCTTAGCATTAGTACTTATGGATTAATAATGGTCTGGAGGGTATTTTTAATATTGTCTGTATCTCAGTTTTCCCTCCTTTAGGTCTTATATGCTCAGATTTGTACAAATTGAGAATTTTTCTGCAGTGATTTGAATTTGTTTAATTGAATTCCTAGTTGACCAACTCCAGCTTCTACCTAGTGAGTTGTTTTGTGGCCTCCATAAAATCAATGATACTGATAATACATGAAATGTTAAAATAAAATTTCAGATGCTAAAAGAATGTTTCAATATTTCATGTAGACCCATTTTAAAATTCACCAAGTCTGAATGATGAACCATTTGAATCCACTTGAAACTCGTCCAAGTCAAATCGGACCACCAGAACCCGAAGGTTTGTTTTTTTATAAAATTTCTCAGTTTGATTCAGGATTGTATATAAACTCTAACTGTATTAAATGGATGATTTAGGCATTCAACATGGAAAATAATGATGATGAATCCATGTTGAATACAGGTTGGCAAGGTCAGTATGGAATGGTTAGCTGGGGAGAAAACGAAAGTGGTCGGGACATACCCACCTCGTAAAAGAGGTTGGACGGGCTACGTTGAGAAGGACACTGCAGGGCAAACAAATATATACTCTGTTGAGGTTAGTATTATCATTTGTTATCTGTTCCTAATCACATAGTAATTGATGAAATAAAATTTAGTTAGAACTATTGGTCTTATAAACCATTGGATTATTAAGGACCATAAACCTAAGGTACAGAAGGAAAGAACCAAATCAGTTTATGGTTTCTTGAGTCCTTGAAAGACTGCTGCATCCAGAACAGAATTTAAAAAAAAATGAAAATCTAAAGCTGGAGTGGCTTTTCAGGCTGATGGTTATTAGAGACTGACTAAGCCAGTTCTTAGGACAATGGTTAGATACCAAGAAACTTATACATTCTGACTAACCCATGATCAGAATGTGATACCTTTTCTTTTCTGTAATGAGCACAGTATAACTCAATCATAAATTGAAAAATGAATGAATCATTCCTAGGAAACTAGCATTGTTTCCAAGAAAATTCTACATGTTTTATTGTGTATGAAGAAACTAACAAGTGAAGGTGCTTAAGAATGTTGCTTATTTTCTGAGAAATTACTTGTATTTCAATCTTCTTTAAAGTTATTCACTCTTCTACATGCAAACACTTTTCAGATAAACTTTAAGAATTTAACTTGGTGTTCAACTAATTCGTATCTGATTACAATAATTTAATTCTGTAAAAGATAAAAAGGGATGCATAATGCTTGTTGGTCGTAGATTTTACCATTGAAACAAGCAGTGGCCCCTGATGTAAAAATTGGCAAATTGGTGTTAAATTGAAATATCTCCAGGGAATAAACTTAGAAGTGTCTTTCCTGCATTCTATTAACATATAATGAAGTCTACATTTCTTGTTCATTGCAAGGTACAAGTTAGTATTTTTTCAGTTACTTTTTTTTTTTTTCTACAGTGCATCTGATGAGGGGCCCTCTTTTTTTTTTTTCCCTAAACAAGAAACATAGATAACAAACTACTCTTTTAATTCTTTTCCATGTAGCAGTCTCAAATTCCACAAGGAAAGATGTTGATATTGGTGAACTCATAATCCAATTTTTGGCTGTTACTCAGTTTTCCATACATCAAGATTTGTGTTGAAGAATGATTTGAACCTTCATTCCCTGAACAGTAAATGTTGTTGCTCCTGAATGACTACCTAACTCAACCAATGGACTACACACACACACACTCATGCACGCACGTGTTCACACACACACATGTATGTATGTATATGTGTATCTATCTATCTATCTATATCTATATATATTTTCAAAGATTTGACGTTTGAAAATCTCCAAAACAAGTCACCCCGTATTGCCACATCACCTTGACTAGTTCTACCCATCGGATCAAGTATAAGTTTCTCTCTAGACAGGATTAACTAGTCCATTGTATTGTCTGGTTGGTCTTATTCTCACTGAGTAGCTACTATTCCAGTGTAGTGAAGGCCTGTTCATAGCTGCCAAAGTGTAACATCATGGGTGCTTGCATAGACAAATTAACTTGAATAGGAAAATAAAACAGTTAAACTTATACAGATAGAAATGTTATTGCAAGAGTGTAGCAAAACACCTTTGTCCACCAATGTTGGTTTTCTCTGTTGGCCATAGGATTGGCCCAAATACCGAGGTTATTCACAATCAAGGGTCTCTGGCAGCTTGGACTAACTAAACTGTAAGCTTCAATATTTTAACTAATACCTTTAGTTTGTATATGATTTGGCAGCCAGCAGTTTATGTGGCAGAGAGTGCAATCAGTTCAGGGAATGCAGGTACCTCTGCTGAAGGAGCAGAAAACACAGCAGCAATCGCTGCTGGTTTGGCCCTTATCTCCATTGCTGCAGCTTCTTCAATACTTCTGCAAGTTGGCAAAAACCAACCTCAGGTGCAGACCACAGAGTATACAGGCCCATCTCTTAGTTATTATATCGACAAGTTTAAGCCACCAGAAATTATTGAAGCTTCATTGCCAGCCAAACCTGAATCTGCTCCAGCTATAGCAGAAAGCTCCACACCAGATGTTCCACAAGTTCAGGTTGAATCAAACAACCAGGCAGAAACTCCCAGTTCGAGTGTAAGCAATATGTCTTGAGCACTTCAATTGAGATTTTGTACTTTGTACTTCATCTTTGTATACTTCTTTGATTATCTAAATGTGATTAAAAGAGGAACTAATGTATAAGAGATCGTCCTTATCAACCCTGCTTGGTTATCAGCCTATGCAGGCAGTTAAATCTATTCAAACCCATATTGTAGAGCCATTTCATTAATCATCAATTGTGTTATTTCTAAGTGTCATTCTGAGGTTCAGGCCAACTACCAAATGCGTTAGACCCAAGACTATAACAGTCTATTCCGTACTCCATGATGAGAATTTCCTTTGTTGTTTTGGAAGCCAATTTCAAGACCGTGCTCACCGAGTGTCTAAGCCTTGTTTTGTTAGCTTCAAGCCCGAAACTTCTAGTTTAAAGACACAGCTCGTAACTATTCTTGTAATATCCACCATCTGGATTAGTTTGAACATCTGAAACCTGAAAGGAAGATAAACTTCTTGATCAAGAATCGATAATTGATTCTTGGATTAGGTTATCAATTTGATTTACTTCTGTAATGGTTATTTTCATCGAGTTGAAAACCAATTGAGCTGATGATACAACAAGAATAGTTAAGAGCTATGCCTCCATCAGAAGCCATTGATGTTCTGGCTCTCTGCCTTATTCTTATAAGGTCAAATTTACCAAATCAGCTACCCAGCTAGTGTGCTTTGCAAGGTTGCAATTGCACCCCGTATGGATGCAGGAGGCTTGTTCATAACATTGGAAGTTTTGATAGAGTAAGACTGATATTTACTCCATGAATTTTTCCTTGGTCTTGAAGCATAATAATACCAAGCAAACATGGAAGCACACTGTACACGTATATATAAGCCTAAGACTTGGTAATGAAAACCCTGCTACTCGCTGTATGAGGAGAGTTGACTATTCATGGCTTCAATTTTTGTGCTCACTAAAAGCCTATCGGTAATCACCTGCCTTCTGAGACTTTACCTTTTTGTGCTCCCAAAGTTACAGTAGTCCATGGCTTGATATGTTATAATTATAAATCAGGCAGGCAAGCAACTGACAAAAGTATACATCTTGAAAAGTTACCCAAAATAAATGAATAAAAACTGACTGATTTGATGAAATCAAGACTGGTTCATCGGTTGGAATGGCAGGTTGGCTGGTTTTCTCAACACTGGTTTTTATGGTTTTCAAAACTGGATCAGACCAGATGGTCGGACCGGAAAACCTGGGAACCGGTCACCGGTTCAACTTTCCCCAAAAATAAGATTTTTCCCCAAAACCGTTGATTCTGGTCAGCGAACCATTGAACCGGGCAGTTAATTGTTCAAACCATTCGAACGATTTTGACCATTTTTTATTTTATTTTTTATTTTTTTGTCAGAATGGGCCGAGCGTTTGATTCAAACGGTTAGACCATTTGACTCGGTAACTGGACCCCTGACCAGTTCGGTCACTGGGTTGGTTTTAAAAACTATGCTGATTTTTAAAGCCTGACTGAACCGTCTAGTGGATCAATTTTTTTTCCAGATAGGACGGTTAGTCCAGTCAACTTCTCTAAATATCAGTCCCTAAGCTTCCATTCAAGGTTAAAACTTCGACATTTTGAAGTTTTATTTGTAAGGTACTCTTTTGTTCTTTTGTTTCACTTTTTTCAGTACAAGGTTTTAGGGTTAATTAAATGGCGATGGGTTTTGCTGATAAAACATAAAACACCTCTCATCTAGGAGTGGAACTCATGCTCACATAAGCTTAGCTCGAGAAAAGCTTGATTCAAGCCAAGCCAATTTGAGCTTTGAGTGGAATTCATGCCTAATATATAGGTTCATTTTCTAATCAAGCTGTGTTTGAGTCCAATGAAATTTGGCTCATGAAACTTGTTAAGCCTAATTAAACATTATAATATACATACATACATATATTGATGGATTCAAAATTGAGTTGAGTCGAGCTCGTATAATCTAACATTTGGCTTGGCTTGGCTTGGCTTGGCTTGGCTTGGCTTAAATCGTATAGTCGAGCTCGTATAGTCCAATCCTTGGATAACCTGCAGCTTAGTTGACTAATAATAAAAGAGCTTACCGAATTGTGTTTTTAGACCTATTATTCCATTAATACAGTACAAGAAGAACAATTTGGAGACCCAGCGATATGAAGTTTGCTGGATTGCTTAGTCATAAGACTATAGTTGTTAGCCCGAGTGGCATACTTCGCAAAGTTTAAAAGTATGATACGTATCATATTGCATGTGCATATCATATTGGATTATGCTAATCACATGGATTATGATGTCAATTATCAGGATAAAAAATTGTTAGGGTCACATCCTGACCACCAATGCTCGCCACATGGATTCCGAAGAGTGTGAAAGCCCCAAAGATCACAGACCTCGGTCTCTCCGATAGAACGACATGCAGAACACGAAACATAGCCCACTGAACTACTATACATGGTTATTTAAAAGCATCTCCCTTTGAGATATCCTCTTTCTTTGAATTTTCCAATTCTCTACCCATCTCGTTCTCTTACTTCCTCAACCCTGCTCGGCTTGGACCAATTCGTCCTAAATAATTGGGTTCGGCCAACCTCTTCACCTATTACTGACTTGAGCATCCAAATGCCTTCCCCGAGAATCCAAGACCTTTGTTTGATTGCAGGTTTTGTTTGAGCATCCAAATGCCTTCCACCTTGGTTCATCCAAATTGGCAAGACTTCATTTGTTGCCCTTCCACCTCGATTCAGACCAGCATAAAAAATAAAAAAGAAAAATCACTATATATATATATATATATATATATTGTGATTGTCAAAATCCCAAACTTGTCCACTCAAAGCAAGGAAGCATCTATGTCTATATCGTCCCAATTTACCCTTCTATTAGGGGCCATTTGATGACGACTTATTGACTGAATCAAATTGCTTATTGGTTCATCTTTCACTGGATAAACACTTAAGTAGGGGGTTGAACTCCTTAATGGTTGAATGGCATATTGGGATGACTACTTTAGGTCCCGTAAGTCCAAAACAATACCTAATTCAATTCAGCTGATTCAACACTTATCAAATGACACCTTAAAATTAATAAATCTGATGGGCCATTTGATAGTGGTTGAAGATGAAGAATAATGAAGTATTCAGCGGGTATGTAATCAACATAAAAAAAAAAACTTAATGGGAAGGAGATATTGAAACAGGATCACTTGCAAGCAAAAACTGTGCAAACAGTCCGAGAGCACAGCATGCGGTTGCATATTGAAAACATCCTCACATGAATTTAGCATACATGTACAGAAGATATTCTTGATGTGTGATTGGATGTCGTGTTCAAATAACTTTTTGCTTTCTAGAGATCCAAGCTCCAAGATATTAGGTGCTTAACAAGTAGCAGATACCGGTACCCTTCAACTCTCTCAGATTACTAAAGCAAATAAAAGGAAACTCCTACAAGGACAATTAAACCAATTATATAGCAACTTCAAACCAATTACACAATTTTGTCTCAGAGCTTAGTGATTTAACTTGTAAGATCAACTGAAAATTTGAACAACTTATATCAGACATTCAGACTAGTATAATTCGTATGACTAAAGGTAAGTATTTGTTGATGATTGGAAGGTTCTAGGTGTAATTGCTGAGATTTCCTCAATATTGTAAAAAACATAAAATTCCAAATAAATACTTACAAGTAGAAATTTTCAATCAAAATAGATATTTGCATGTGATGATTTAATTTGAAGGCATTTGAGCATTTTTCCACTATAACCATCACATATTAGGCTTGTAACACTGCATATTAGTCTGTTTTGATGTATTTCAATCGATGCTTGATTGCTACGGACTGAATTTCAACCATTCCAAACTGTTACACATATTCAACCATTCCAAACTATATTCAACTGTCACGAACAATTACAGATTCATACTCAACCGTTGAGCCATTTTTAACAATTATAAAACCCATACTGAACCATTACAAAATCATGAAAGCCTTTACAAAACCATTATACGCCATTGTTAAGAACTAATACTCAACCATTATAAATTGAGACTATTGGTAGAAAACTATAACTAATCCATGATGAATCATTACAAGCCATACTCAACTGATACAAACTTATACTCAGCCATTGCAAACCATATTAAACTGCTAGAAATTCATAATCAACTATTACAACTTTATTTGAATATTACAAATGATACTCAACCATCACAAACCCCATACTCAGCCACTGGAAGCTAATATTAATTGTTACAAATCCATACACTCAAATTTGAATTTACCCCATTAGCTAGTATTGCTAAAAATTACATACACAAATTCAAATATTATGACTTAATTACAGGTCACCACATGAAAGTGAGATTCTTCCAACAAACCATAGTATTACAATTTGTCAAACGACATGTGCTTTAACTTCAAGGTTCAAAGTATCGATATACAATACTTAAACATTGAGTATTGAGCGTGTCAACTTGTCAATACTCTTTTTGTCCTAAGAAATATTCATCTTTACATGTTTATTTAAAGTATAAACCTATTAAAATGTTACTATCTATATTTAGGGTATCAGTACTTTGAACTTTGCAAACTTTCTAATACACTTTATCAACTTTCTTATTTGTACACAATTAACCAAATTTAAAAAATAAATAAAATAATTTAACATTCATTTAAATTAATAATTTTCTTGATTTAAATATGATTTATTTGAATTTTCCTAGTGTATTTATTTATATCTTAATTTTCCACTTTGTCCATGCATATCCACAATGTATCTGTGTTTACGATACTTTAAATCTTGTACTTGAATAGTAACTCTAAAATTTTACACAATTGAGTAGACACATGGTTTGAAGTATCCATATGTATCAAGCCATCAACCTATGGGCTTTCAAATACATTGCACAGGTGGAACGGCCAAAACACAATCCCATTCCACCCATATCCATGGTATCAACTGATGTGCCTAAAACATCAAAAGGAATCGAGTCTATAACAATTGATACAAACCAATACAATGATTTTACGATGTATCTGGTACACCTATTTTGTGTAATAAAAACTGCTATTAAGAATATTCAAACCTGGGCTGTCAATTAGAAAGGCAGGTCTTCCGCTATACTTTTTATAATTTTATTGTTTAAAAACCGGACCAGACCAGCCAATTAGACCAATTAAAACCGTGACCTGGCCCAATGGCTGGTTCAGTCATATATTGAAAACCATGATTCATGAAAAATCAGCCAAAACCAGCTGAAAAACCAATTTAACTAAAAGACTGGTGAACCAGTCCTGGTTTTATGAAACTAATGGAGTCATAACATGGATTGAAACTTCAAAATGTTCATGGCTAGAAGCCTTTCTGTTTACATTTATTTGTGCCGCTTTAATGTACTTATTACTTTAATACACATATTTTAAAGAAAAATGCAAGTTAAGAGACTTGAACCCTAGTCATTTATTTTAAAAATTTAAAAACAGGACATCAATCCATCAAATGCAAGTGAATTAATATTTGTGAAATATATTATATGTAGTATTTATATAACCTATATATCCCAGTGTCTCTTAAAACTGCATTTCTGATACTCTTTTCATTTCAGATGATTTGAACATTTTGATTAGACACGTCAAACTCTATAGCCAGATCCTACAAACATGTAATATGATCAAATTACCCTTATTGCCTAAAAAAACATAAAAATAGATAAACATTCAGAAATTTGAAGTTTTGGCATCTTAATTAAAAGATGATGGTCTACTTGCATCAGCCAAAATTTCTATTTACATAATATCAACCTTTATGTTCCTATGCTTTTAAGTTAAACAATATAAACATCTTTTGCTATAACTCATGGGTGACTAATCCACCCATTGGATTTGAATCCCTTGGGGGATTAAATGTACAATCTGCTGCTGCACCGAATGAAGAACAAATTCTCTAGATACTGCAAATAAAGAACTTGGAGATATACACAGTGAAGAAAAAGAAAGAAAATAAACTGCCACTCTTAAGCTTTTGATGATGCAAGAACAGCTGGAAGTTGAAAAGGCAATAGCATCAAAGATTTCAGTTTACTCCTGCTTCATAAATTGAACTTAATTACTTTTACTATGAAATTCTAGAAAGAAAAGGATATATTTGCAGAACTAATCAATATAACCAAGAATGTAATGAAAAAAAGAGAGATATGGATACCGTAATACAGTCCACTTGGATATGCTCGATTTGTGTTGGTGCCCTATGTCATCTGCTAGCAATTTGCTGTGGACAAGTCTCTGGAACTTCAATGAGAACTCTTGGTATGACTGAACCTCTGATGGCTGTACTCGTGCAATTCCAGTCTTGAAATGTTCCATTGATATTTCTGAGGCATCCAAATTTTCCTGACAATTTTGAAATTTATGGATCAATAACTCAGTATTTCAAAAAATAGTGCACATAACTGTGATAGGAAGTCAACAGACATCAATGGCTGCAATGGCTGCTTCGCGACAGATTAATGATATATCTGCCCCAGTACATCCATCAGTGAGATGAGCAAGCTCCCTCATGCTAATATCGGAGCTGCAAGGCATTCTACGCATATGTATGCGGAATATATCTTCCCTGTCAATTTCATTTGGAGGTCCTACATACAACAGCCGATCAAAACGCCCTGTCCAAAATATCAATCAACAATTAGGCAGGTTGTCAACTTTAGGGACTTTTTTTCTCATTCTTTTAAGGTGTTTTTTTTGGGGGGGTGGGGGGTTGTTCTGGGTTACCTGGTCTTAGGAGGGCTGGATCAATTTTGTCTGGACGATTGGTAGCTGCGATAACAGTAACATCAACTCTTTCATGCAAGCCTGAAAAGAAAGAAAAAAAACTGTTTAGTTCATTAGGGACAAAATGTGACACAAATTATTAATCCTAAAAGATTTAATGCATCGGCATCTATCACATGAAGAGGAGAAATGTAAGTACTGGATTTTGATGCCTCCCATACAAATATGGCAATTAAACCCTTTTTCAAGAGTATCTCCCTGGAAACTGAGTTTTGACTTTCTTTCTTACTAATAAAGTTTCTTTAATCTTTGAAGTTTCTCCACATCTATCACACTATCAGCAAATTATAGTAAAATAAAATTCATAAAAAATATGTTGGCACAGTTTTTTTGATAAGCTTTGTCTATGCAGTTTTGCATGGAAATTAAAATACAAACATATAGAGTAGATAGACAGCTATGGCCTTACCATCCAACTCAACAAGGAGTTGGCTCATAACCCTATCAGCAACAGAAACTCTATCACTTTCCTGTCCGCGGATGATGGCAAGGCTGTCTATTTCATCAAAAAATATAATTGATGGAGCATTGGCCCTGGCTTTGGCAAACAGAGACCTTACAGCCTTCTCAGATTCACCAACCCATTTACTGAAAAGTTCTGGACCTTTCACAGCAAGGAAGTTCAGTCCTGCTTCAGAAGCTACTGCTCGGGCCATAAGGGTCTTGCTGCAACCTGGAGGACCAAACATCAACACCCCTGTGGGTGGGCGAGTGCCAATACGCTTGAAAGCATCCTGATACTTTTGGGGCCACTCTACTGCTTCCATGAGTTGTTTTTTAACCTCATTCTGACCCCCAACATCATCCCATCTAACCTTTGGAACTTCAAGTATAACCTGCCAATTAAGATACAAAATCATCAGGAATATTTCAATGTTCTCTTTGATACACCAGAAGGGAGTTGCATGATAGATTTGAGGCACATCAGGAGGGAGTTGCATGATAGATAAAAGGTACATCATCCTCTATGGATCCAATACCCCAAATATCACATTCAGTAACCAATTCATAAATCTGCACTGTCAAATCTGGTTGGTCAATCAGACAGAATGTAGTGTAAAACATCAGGTGGCCAAAACTATCTTGACCTTCTGGCTGAAAGACAGAATCTGGGGAGATAGATGAATAAGTATTACTTGGTCTGACATTCAAGTAGAGTGATCATCATTAACATCATATCTAAGCCTAATCCCAACTATATAGGTCAACTACATGAATCCTGTTTTGAAATTCCATTGTGTTTAGCAAGGTTCAAAGTATACCAGTTCCATTGAGAACTTTGAAAATTTAGGATTTCATTTCATTTTTACCAAGTTAGAAATTGTTGTCAGATTGTGGTTAATTATACCAGTTCCATCAAATATTTTTTCCAAAATAAATTATTAACAGAGAAATGCAAGTGTTAACAAGAATAATACCTCTCTCATGGCACTTGGTCTTACTTTCATCTTAGCTTTTTCAAAATCTGTAAAATCCACTTTAAGCAAAGATTCTTCCTGGACATCTGTACATTTTTGAACTGTTGACCTAAAGTCAGAAGATTGGTTAATCTCTGAAAAGACGGTCATATCTGAGAGCGAAGATGAACAATCTACAATATTGGTGGAAATTTGGGTCTGCATGGCTCCAGAGGGATCAGATCCTAACACTTTAGCATCTGAGCAATCACCAAATAAAAGACCTGTTTCCTTGCATTGAACATCATTCTCCGACACTGCAGATGAGTCACAAGATTTCTTGAACTTAACATAACGCCTGAGACAAATCAATGCTGCCTCATTGCAGAGTGCAGCCAGATCAGCACCAACAAAACCATGAGTTGTTGAGGCTAGATGTTGAATTTGCATATCTACAAGGGAGTGCTCCATTTCATTGAGAATAGTACGTAGAATATCCAGCCTCTGCTTAGGAGATGGAACACCTGAAAATTAACTTTTTAGTGAAGTGTTCTAATCCCACACCCAATAAAGGTTCTTGAAGAAGACAACTGACAAAGACAATTACACAGAGCCTTCATTTAATTTCATATTTCCTTTTTGAAAGTCTCATCATGCAAAAATAAAAAATTTTAGGGAAAATTTCTGATTAGTACCCTGTACTTTGGGCCTAGTGCCACCTTGGTCCCCAAACTTTAAAATGTACCCGAACTTTCAAAACGTGCCAATCCAGTACCTTCCGTTAACCAGTCCATTAACCAGCCATTAAGTGGCATTTGAAAAGACACAAATGCGCTTTTGAGTGTCATCTAGTTCTCTTTATCAACCATCCAAACAATGATAAAAAAAGTCCCAAATCCTTGCCTCTTCTATTCAAGAAAGTTGGGGTCACGTCTCAATGGGACTAGTCAATTTTTTTCCAATGTTTGGATGATTGATAAAGAAATTAGACGACACTCGAAGGGCATTTGTGTCTTTTCAAATGCCACTTAACAACAAGTACTGGATTGGCATGTTTTGAAAGTTTGGGTACTGAATTGTCGCGTTTTAAAGTTTGGGGACCATAGTGGCACTAGGCCCAAAGTACAGGGTAGTAATCAGGAATTTTCCCAAAATTTTATTAAGGTTACAAGAAAATCCTCAAGTTTGCTCTGTTTACTGTTTATTTTCAGTTGTAGAAGACAATCTTGTTTCTTAGACCAAATAGGCTTTAAGTCAATGTCTACATGCTCCATGGCAATGCAACACGGGTTGAAAATTACTTTATGGTAAGAAAGGCAAGGAACCAGCATGGAGTCCTGTGGAATAGCAGACAAACCAACTCCTCAAAACGCATCATGGAACATGTTCCTAATCTCCTATAGTTTATAGTAAACTTAAAAATCAATGACAATATGAACACCGATTTATTTATTTCATAACAATCTTTTATATTTACTTCTATAAACTCTCTTATCTTTCTCCAAGCAATCTTTCATAACAATCTTATCTTTCTCCAAGAAAGTTGGGGTCACGTCTCAGTGGGACTAGTCAATTTTTTTCCAACGTTTGGATGATTGATAAAGAAATTAGATGACACTCGAAGGGCATTTGTGTCTTTTCAAATGCCACTTAACGACAGGTACTGGATTGGCATGTTTTGAAAGTTTGGGTACTGAATTGTCGCGTTTTAAAGCTTGGGGACCATAGTGGCACTAGGCCCAAAGTACAGGGCAGTAATCGGGAATTTTCCCAAAATTTTATTAAGGTTACAAGAAAATCCTCAAATTTGCTCTGTTTACTGTTTATTTTCAGTTGTAGATGACAATCTTGTTTCTTAGACCAAATAGGCTTTAAGTCAATGTCTACATGCTCCATGGTAATGCAACACGGGTTGAAAATTACTTTATGGTAAGAAAGGCAAGGAACCAGCATGGAGTCCTATGGAATAGCAGACAAACCAACTCCACAAAACGCATCATGGAACATGTTCCTAATCTCCCATAGTTTATAGTAAACTTAAAAATCAAGGACAATATGAACACTGATTTATTTATTTCATAACAAACTTTTATATTTACTTCTATAAACTCTCTTATCTTTCTCCAAGCAATTTTATTTTTACAACTGTGCCCAAAACATACTTCCTATCCCCACCCATTGCTTTCCCAAAGCATTTGCAAAGGAATTAACATTCTTTTAACCCATTGTGTTCTCACTTCCATATCATTTGTCAACCATTTAAACTTCTCATTGTTGTAATTTCATATCCATTCCTTCATTTTGTAACCACCTTATTACCAGTTCTTATTCTCCTTCAATGGTTACTTTCCCAGTGTTCAAGAGCCTTGTTGTACTTCTTCCATCATTGCCATGACCTCAGCCCTAAGAGAATCCCCTTCACCTGTTGGGCCTTAATATAGAGCAATTATCTTTCCCTCTTGACAGATCAGGGTTTCCAGCACTACTTCCATCAAAGTTGAGTTTAATGAACCCTGTATTCGGTGGAGACCATAAAGGAGTTGTGATACTCTTATTGTGGGATGAGTCAGCCACTTCCAGTTTCTAAATATCATATCATCTACTGTAATGGATGAGAATGTTTCCAGTGACTTCAACCAGTGGACCAGTCTAATCATAATACACTCAATTAGAGCCTCCTTGCTTCTCTCCTTTTCAAAGAAAATTCTTGAGTTCCTATACTCCCATATTCTCTAAAGCATTGTCGTCCTTACACATCTCAACATGAGTCTCCCCCCTTATCTTTGGCCATGCAAAGGTGGTTGTATAAAAGAGGTTCTGAGTCTTCCCCTTTACTTTAGCCATGCAAGGGTTGTTGTAGCAAAGAGGTTAGGAACATCAGCCAGGAGATTCCACCTGAACCTAAACAAAGAGAAAAACCATTCCAAAATTTAGACAACAAAAGGACAGGATATTAGTAAATGGTAGCAATTTTCACCATCAGCCTTATATAGAATGCAATCAATGCACCAATTTGGTCTCTTTCTTTGGAGCATATCACAGGTATCTACTTAAGGACAACTTCCTAAAAAAAGCCACAATCCAATGTGGGGCAGGCTTATACCATACCTCTTTAGCAGGGAAAGGGCTTAAAAAGTTAGTTGAAGGTTGAGATAGGGCTTTAAAACATGAGGCACAGGAAAACAAACCCAAGGAAGAGCAAGTCCAAATCCGGTCATCAGATTTGGAAGGATCAAGGGATACTTCTTCAAAGGTTTGAATTAAGGTAAGCACATTAGGAATATTGGAATCCCTTATTCCCCTTCAAAAGCTAAAATCCCAATTAAAACCATTTCGCGAGTTCAAAGGAACCAGAAATTTAGAGATCGGTTCATATGCAAATAGGACAGAGAAGATAAAGAGGGAAATTGGTCCTTTGAGGGGAGGCTCCCAGGAAAACATGTTCCCAAAATTTGATACAATCCCCACAATAGAGATCATACTTAACAAAGGGGAGAAATAACGGTAGCACTGCATGGATGACCTTCAACAAAGAAGCACAAGTTCCCCAACCAATACTCCAGCATCCCACCCATTGTCCAAGAACCCATGAATACTAACAATCACTTTTGACTATAACCACTTTTCCAACAAAGCTAAGTTCCTCCTTTGGATGTTCCCCAACCCTATACCCCCTAGATTTTTACTTTTGTTAACCACTTCCCAACCAATCCTATGATCCCTCTTTTCTTTCCCTAGTTCCCACAAAAAATCTCTCATCAACTTCTCCAATTTTGACTAACACCTTCTAGGATCCTAAAAATTGACAAATAATACACTAGAAGGCTTGCTAGGATTGATCTAATTAAGGTAATCCTATCCCCTAGAGATAAGTGCCCCTTTTTCCAGCAAACAAGCATTTTAAAGCAATGTTTTAAAAATCGTAATTGTATCATAAATCATAAGATTATTTCTATTTTTACAAACTTGTCAATAAAATTAAATATAGATATATTAAAAGGATCTATATATATATATATATAGGAAAGTGATTTTACCCTATTTTAGTCCATGTATGATATATATGTACATAAAACAATAGAATTTACCACTTATACAATAGAAGCCCACGACAATAATATCATACAATCAAGTTTGACTATTTAACCTGTATATGATGCAAAATAAAGTCAATGTTGGTCTTAAGTAATGCAAACAAATCATTTTCTTAAGGGCTTTAAAACAAGTCTCCCATGACAAAACTAAATATAAACAAAAAATGACAAAGTAAAAAACTATTTCTTAATTGAATTTATTTGAATTGCAATGAATCAAAGGAATCATAGGATTCAATAAAAAATTGTAAGATTTTTGCAGAAAAGGATTCAGACATAAGATTCAAATTGAAACCCTTGGGATTTTTTTATCAATAACTTCAGATTTCATTAAGACCATAAACAACAAGGGGGAGAGCTAAAAGCTCTTAACTCTCCCGAAAGATAAAAAAGAATTTACAATTGAACCTCAAGCAATTGATTTCCTCCCACCCCTTGTTTTGCCAAAGCATTAGCTAAACCATTGGCAATTCTTTTTACCCAACTAGGGGTGGCAACGAGCCGAGCTTTTCACGAGCTGCTTGATCTCGGCTCGTGAAAAGCTCGGCTCGGCTTAGTTTCAACTGAGCTCGAGCCCAATTAAATGGCTTGATTATTAAACGAGCCAAGCTCGAGCCTACTAGAGCTCGGCTCGTGAGCCTCACGAGCCGGCTCGAATATATATATATATATAATAAAAGTATTATATTATTAATTATTATAATTCTTAATTTTTAAATATGAAATAAAAATTTTTTTATATATAATTTTTATTTTTATAAAATATAAAACGAGCCGAGTCGAGCCGAGCTCGAACTTATGAACTCTAGACTCGAAATCAAGCTTGAGCTCGAGATCAAGCCTTGTACAATAGTCTTGAGCCAAGCTCGAGCCTGGTACTATTCGGCTCGGCTCGACTCGAATCCACCCCTACACCCAACAAACCCTCACTTCCATGTCTTGTGTCTGCTATTTGAATTTCTTCCTTTCATTGCTATAATTCCACGGTCCAACATCTTCCCTTTGCAACCATCTTGCCACCCGTTTTGAATCCCCTTCTATGATCAATTTACTGATATTCATATCCTTTGCTCTTCGCATTCCTTCCATCATAGCCAAGATCTCAGCCCTTAATGAGTCCCCTTCACCTATTGGCCTAGAAAATAGACCAATAATGCTGCCCTCTTCATCCCTAAAACACCAACAATGCCTAATGGTAATTGGATTCATGATTCAAATTGTGGATCGTAAAATTTTGACAACATTGTTTTAGAGAATCTCTTCACGACAAGGTTCTAGAAACTTAACTCTTTTGGGTTAGCTCCAAGGGGTAAACTTAAGGAATTCAGAGGTCACTGAGATACATTACACCCCAAGATAGCTGCACACTCTGCTAGTTCTCCATTTGGCATGATGATTCCTACTATGCAACTTTTATAAAAATTCACCTTTAGGTTTGTCATTCGTTCAAAGTGTTGCACCATTGTCTTCAAATTTGTAATCCACGCTAGATCCTCACCATCACATAATAACAAAGTATCGTCTGCAAATTGCTAATGGTTATAACCTTTTTTAACCAAATAAAATAATCTATCTATTTAACATGCATATTTTCAACTGGAGGCAATTAATGCCAGCAGGGGTGGTTGTTTAAGTGGAGGCAAGCGAGTGAAACAAGCTTACCAAAATAGAGCAAAATCCCCATGCACATGAAACAAGGGAAGTGTTGGAGGGGCTTTCCCTTGGCCCAATACTATGTAAAATTTGTCCATACAATGACCACATAGGGTATTTCTATCAATTATAATTGGATTAGGGAAAAGAAAAGAAATCTAGTGATAATTTCCTTCATATACAATTTCTTTATTGGAACTAAATGGCATATGAGTAACTGAGTGTATAAGAATTACTTAACAAATTTGTTTAATTTTTTATTATATTGATATTGTTAGTTTTCTTATTTTTGTATGTATGTATGTATGTATGTATTTTTTAAAAAGGTAAAGTGTTGTATTCAGTACGAACTGTAAAAAGACTGTACAATAGTCTATACAAACAACCTTATAGCCCCCCAAAAAAGTTCACCCTCAAAACATCCTTATAGCCCCAGAACCAAAAACATCTTTAAACAAATCAGAGCTAGACAACCAGCTTCTCAACTCTTCCACTACAAAGTTAATCACCCCAGCCTCAGTCCTGTTTTTTTGTTAAAAAATCCTATCGTTCCTTTCTATCCAAATTGCCCATAAAACAGTAGTTGGAATGGCAGACCATACTAGCTTTCCTTCCTTGTCCAACTCAGATTTATAGCTCTAAGGAAGTGCTGCAACACCTCTTCTGTGAAACCAGTGTAAAAAAAGGTGATTTGCTGTTTCTGGAGCCAAATTGCACAAGGGACAGTTTAAAACTGATAAGTTGAAACCCTTCCTACTCAACATACCTTTGGTGAGACATTTTCCTTTTGCAGCTACCCACAGAAAAAAATTTGACTTTCAAAGGAGCTGCGGTCTCCCATATGGCTCTAGATGGGAAGGCCTGGCTGTTACTCCCTAGCAAGCCCAGATAGAAAGATTTGACAGTAAAACAACCAGATTTGGACCACAGCCAGCATCTAGTATCCTCAGATTGCAGATCTGGGTGTTGCTCTTGAATCACAGAGCAATTCAGCCACCTGATCCAACTCCCAGTCGTTGAAATTCCTTCTGAAAGCAGGGGACCAAACTAGAACCTTTCCCACCTGTGCAAAACAATCTACAACCGATATCAAATTGTCTTCAGCTGCATCATACAAAACAGGGAACCTTTCTTTTAGAGAGAAGTTACCACACCAAGGATCCAACCAGAACTTCAGTCGCCTACCATTTCCTACTTTATAAGAAATACCTCTGATGGAAAGAGTATAGGCTTTATAAACACCTTTCCATACACTACACCCAAAAGATTGCTGTGACCCTCCGGCATCCCAACCATTTCCACTAAAACCATATTTTCCGGCTATTAACATCCTCCACAGCTCCTGACTCTCAGTGGAGAATCTCCAAAACCAGCTTCCCACGAGAGCAAGGTTGAAGAGTTTCACCTTCCTAATCCCAAGCTCACCATGGGAAATGGGCTTGCATACTTCTTACCACTTTACCAAGTGGTACTTCGAGGAGTCTTTCCACCCTCGCCACAGAAAGTCCCTTATCTTTTTCTCAATCTTCACAGCCACCTCCGTGGGCATCAAGAAGAGAGACATATAGTAGGTCGGCAAGCTGGCCAGAACACTCTTAACCAAAACGAGTTTACCCCCTTTGGAGAGATATCTAGCTTTCCACGAGGCAAGTTTTCTATCAACTCTTTCCAAAACGGGATTCCAAATGCTGCTTGAGTTACTCTTTGCCCCTAAAGGAAGACCAAGGTAAGAGGAGGGGAATTTACCAGTTTTACACCCCAACACTTCAGCCAACTCTTGAATATTCGAGATGGTCCCAACTGGTAACATTTCACTTTTAGAGAAGTTAACTTTCAGACCTGACACCACCTCAAACCAGATCAAAAGGAAGTGGAGATTAAGGACCTGCTCCGGAGAAGCCTTACAAAAAAATAGTGTCATCAGCATACTGCAGCAATGAGACTCTTGTACCTCCAGGACTGATCTCAAAACCTCCCAACAGGCCTGTCTCTGCCACTCTCTCAGTCATTTTGCTTAAGCCCTCCATTACTTTCAAGAACAGAAAAGGTAACAGAGGGTCACCTTGTCTTAAACCCCTCGAACTTCTGAACTTGCCTTTAGCTGCCCCGCTGATCAAAACTGAGAAACTAGAGGTTGTGATACAAACTTTCATCCAGTTTCTCCATTTCTGTCCAAACTGCATTCTGTCCAACATGTAATCTAGATAAGCCCAGTTTGCATGATCGTGTAAGCCTTCTCTAGGTCCAGTTTACAAACCAGACCTGCCTCCCCACTCCTAACTTTCGAGTCAATGAGTTCATTGGCAACTAAGGCACTGTCCTGTATACGTCTGTTGCTTACAAAAGCACCTTGACAGCTGGAAATCAGAGAGCTCATGACCTTTCTTAATCTTGTAGCTAGCAAGCACTTTAGCCAATATCTTATAAACACTCCATAACAAGCTGATGGGTCTGAAATCTTTCAGCTCTTTGGCTCCATTCTTCTTGGGGACTAAAGAGATGAAGGTTGAATTCAGACTCCTCTCAAAAGCCGCCGAAGTATGGAAATCCTCAAAGACTTTTAGAAAGTCTTGTTTGACTAGCTCCCAATATTTTTTAAAGAAACAGATGGTAAAACCATCGGGTCTAGGAGCCTTCTCCCCTTCCAGCTCATCCACAGCTTTCTTGATTTCAACCTCTGAAAAAGGCTTTTCCAGCTCTTCTGCCTCTTGCTCAGAAAGGCTTTTGAAACTCAGTCCCTCTGGCTTTGGCGTAAATCTGCACTGTTCTTTGTATAAGTTCTCGTAGAAACTGAATTAACTCTCCATCTTGCATTGGCCATCTTGAGGAAGAAGGCAGTATTACTGTCGCCTGCCTTTAACCACTTGATTCTTGATCTTTGCCTCCACTTGACCTCCTCTTGAAAAGCCAACACATCAAAATTACCTTGCCTTCTAATTCCATTTATTTTCAGCTGCAAGGGCACATGGTCTGAAACTGGTCTCGGAAGTGCTTCTTGAATCGAATTGGGAAAGAGTTCCTCCCAATCATTGGGAATTACAAACCTATCCAATCTGACCAGAGAGAGCTGCTCTTGGTTGTTAGTCCAAGTATAGAATGCCCCAGCCAGAGGCAGATCAATCAACTCCCATTTCTGCCTGAAATCTGAAAATAACCGCATACCTCTATCTGATCTAGTGCAGTCCTTTTTGTTTTCCACCCTTAGGATGGCATTGAAATCACCACCGATTGTCCAGGGTCCACTCCACTTCCTTCTCACACCCTCTAGCTCGGCCCAGAAAGCTTCTTTTAGGCTGGACTCAACGGGGCCATAAACTCCTGTCACAACCAAAGAAACATCAGATGGGATCTAGTGCAGTCCAACTGAAACAGAAAATCTGCCAATCTCTTTATCTAGCTGCTTAAAATTGCTTGTGTTCCAAATTACAGCTACACCGTCAGCAGTGTTAACTGACAGTAGTGACAGCCAATCACATGGGCCAAAACCCCATACACTTCTCACTATTCTGGAGCTGAAATTTTGGAGTTACGTTTCCTGCAACAAAAGGATATCAGGTTTCTTTTCCTTCAAAAAATTCCCAATCACCAGTCTCCTTCTACCAGAGCCAAGTCCTCTCACATTCCACAAAATCAATTTCAAGTTCACCATAAATTATCTTCTTACAGATCTGTTATTTCGGCTCCCCACCCCTCCACCATCATTAAGGCCCCAGGCCAGACGCAACAGCCCATTAGATTGCCTCTGGTTCTTCTTGCCCTTCTCCATTAAGTGTCTATTCTCAATTGCAACCAAAAAAGCTTTTGTTTCGTCCTCCACGCCTCTTATAGAGATACCCAGAAACTCCACAAACAACAACAGCTTAGACAGCACCCACGCTGATACCTCTTCCTCCTTTGTGTACCTTAGGTTAACCATCTGATGCTGAGATTTATGAATGGTTTTTGAATTTAGATTGTTTTGTTTTATTTATAACCAACCAAATAATTAAACTTTCTTGAATTCTGGAGTATTATAACAAATAATATTTTAAAATTTTCTTTTGTTTTCTTCCAATTTCTACACTTTTTGTGAGGTGTACATCTCATCAAATCCGATGCAGTAGCCTCTTAATCCATGGAAAGGCTATGAGGCTAGGCATTTTGCTCTACCTCACCTCATAGCCTTTTTCTGATGAATGTGAAAAATTTTTTATTAGAGAGTGGAGAAAACAGGTACAAGTATTCAAGGAGAGGCATGAGCTGAGACCTCTCACAGTAGTCAAAACCAAAAATGGTGCTCAATACAATTGTTCCCTATTTGCCCCTTGCTTGACTAAACTATCAACCATAGCATTAGCTGATCTCCCCACCCATTGTATTCTGACACACATCTTGTCATCCACTTGAATTTTTTAAGTTCATTCTTGAAGCACCAAACCACAGTCTCTAGGTTCTATAGCCACCCCACAACCACCATGGAGTCACCCTCTATTAGTAGCTGTTCCACTCCTAGTTGTACTACAAATTGTACCCCTTGCAGGGCAGCTTGTAATTCCGCCCTAGTGGAGTCCTCCGCATCTAAAGGGCACGAGTATAAGAGAGCCACATAACCACTTTCATTCCTTATAACCCCTCGCATCTCAAAGGGACCTGGGTTACCTTCACTGTTACCCATCAAAATTTAATTTATTAAAGCCTTCAGAAAGGAGTGCCCAACTCATATACACCTTATTCTTCCAAAAGGAGCTACCTGCCACTGCTGCTTAATGCCTCCAAAGATCACTAAAAGAGAACTGATGAAATAAACCCAAAGATTTCAGCCACAAGAATGATACATTCCTTCAATTCTTGTTTGCTTCTCTCCTTCTCTTGGAATATGTTAGCATTCCTTTCTTCCCACACTATCCAAAGCAAAGCTGCTTGAAAGCTAAATTACTGTAGCCGAAGTAGCAGAAAAGAGAAGAAGAAGAAGAAGAGATGCAGGAATGTCGAACACTCTACTCAGTCGACAGTACTATTATTTATATTATGGTGTAGTACAATGATACAGGAAGTTACTAGAATGCCCCTGATTAGTGATGGGACACCCAGACAACTTAAAACATTAAACAGGATTAGGCCCATTAACAAAGGCCCAGTACAGGACAACTTAAACTTAAGTATAGGCTAATAAGAACTCTTATCAGCCGAATACTCATACATACAAAGACTTCAATCCAACACTCCCCCTCAAGCTAAGCATGGATATCAATCATGTTTAGCTTGCCAAGCATGTCCCTAAACTTTGCTGCTGCCAGCCCTTTAGTCAGTACATCCGCAATTTGCATCTCAGATGGAGTATAAGGCACACAGAGTTCACCCGAGACAATTCTTTCTCTAACAAAGTGCCGATCAATCTCAATATGTTTTGTCCTGTCATGCTGCACGGGATTGTTGGCAATGTTGATGGCAGCTTTATTGTCACAATACAGCCTGAGAGGACCTTCAGCCTTAATGCCAAGTTCATTAAGAAGAGTTCTGAGCCATAAGAGTTCAGCAACCCCGTGGGCCATAGCTCGATACTCTGCTTCTGCACTTGATCTAGCCACTACATTCTGCTTCTTACTGCGCCATGTGACCAAGTTTCCTCCCACAAATGTACAGTAACCCGAGGTTGACTTCCTGTCTCCAACAGACCCAGCCCAATCTGCATCAGTGTAGGCTTCAATTTCAATTCTATTGTTTTTCCTGAAGAGAATTCCCTTCCCTGGGCAAGTCTTCAAGTAACTGAGAATCCTTTCAACTGCTTTCATATGAGGAATCTTTGGAGAATGCATAAATTGACTGACAACATGCACAGCATAAGCAATATCTGGCCGAGTGAGGGATAAGTATATCAGCTTCCCTACCAATTTTTGGTATCTCTCTTTATCATAGTAGTCCTCCCCTACTGATTCCTGCAGGCCATGGTTCTGTTCCATTGGAGTATCTACTGGCCTACACCCCATCATGCCTGTTTCCTCTAGGAGGTCAAGAACATACTTCCGCTGACATATGTAGATTCCCTCTCTTGACCTGGCAACTTCAATTCCAAGAAAATATCTCAAATGACCCAAGTCTTTGATCTCAAATTCAAAAGCTAGAAACTCCTTCAGTCTTTTTATCTCTTCCAAGTCATTCCCGGTAATTACCATATCATCCACATAAACAATGAGTGCAGTAAGTTTGCTATCCTGTCTCCTTATGAACAAGGTATGGTCTGCACCACTCTGAGTGTACCCCACTTTCTTCATGGCCCCACAGAGCCTCTCAAACCATGCACGGGGAGATTGCTTCAACCCATATAATGCTTTCCTCAATTTGCACACCTTTCTACTAAAGTCATAGCCTGGTGGAGGTTCCATAAATACCTCTTCATGAAGGTCACCATTTAAGAAGGCATTCTTCACATCCAGCTGATGAAGTTCCCATGAAAAATTTGCTGCTAGTGACAATAGAACCTGAATTGTGTTGAGCTTTGCTACCGGGGCAAAGGTTTCTTTGTAGTCAATCCCTTCTTTCTGAGTAAACCCCTTTGCCACAAGTCTGGCCTTGTACCTTTCAATGGACCCGTCCTCCCTGTGCTTTACAGTAAACACCCACTTGCACCCAACAGTGGTCTTCCCCTCTGGCAGATCCACTAATTCCCAAGTTCTTGCTTTCATTAGGGCTTTCATCTCTTCATTCATAGCTTCTTTCCACCTTGGATCAGACACAGCCTCTGAGTACCTAGAAGGAACACGCACAGAGGAAAGAGCAGACACAAAGGAGTGATAGGCAGGAGATAAATGTGAGTAAGAAACAAAATCAGCAATGGGGTGCCGGGTGGTGCAAGAGCGGATAGGCTTACGGAGAGCAATAGGAAGATCCAAATCAGAAGTATGAGAGTTGAAATTACCTTGGATTGTAGAGACAGATTGATCCGAGTCCAACTGATTGCTGTCATGAGGTTGAGGACCCCTTTTCCTTCTGTTGTATGTAAGTATCTCTTTTTGTTGCCTACTGGAGCCTTCAAGAACATCTGCAGCATCAGGAGAGGTAACCGGCACACTGGGAGCCTCACTGGGTTGACCCGGAATGTCACAACAAGGAGTAGGAGGAGAGGATGGAAGACCCGAGGTAGATAGGGGAACAAAAAAGGAGGGAGAATGAGAATCCTCTTCCATCCCACTAGTCTCCCTCTGAAGAGGATTCTGAGAAGACTGAAAATAGGGTTGAGACTCAAAGAACACCACATCTCTGGTGACATACTTTCTCTTGGAGACAGGGTCATAACACTTGTAACCCTTTTGTGTAGGAGAGTACCCCAAGAATATTCCCTTTGTAGCCTTAGGATCTAGCTTAGTCTTCTTTGGATCCTTCACATGTATGAAACATATACAGCCAAAGACCCGAGGAGGAAGGGGAAAGTCTGGAAGAGTGGGGCACAAAACAGAGAAAGGGGTTTTCATACCCAACACCTTAGATGGCATCCGGTTTATCAAATATGATGCAGAAAGTACAGCTTGAGACCAGTATTGCTTGGGGACTTTGTGTTGGAATATTAAGGCTCGAGCTGTCTCCAATAGATGTCTATTCTTGCGCTCAGCAACTCCATTCTGCTGAGGAGTATAAGCACAGGATGACTGATGTAGTATGCCAGCATCTTCCAGGAATAAGTTCAAGGATTTTTCAAAGTATTCAACAGCATTGTCTGACCTGAATTGCTTAATCTTCTTATTAAACTGTGTTTCAATCATCTTGCAAAATGCCATGGTTATCCGTGGTACTTCATCCCGTCCTTTTAACAGGTAGATCCATGTACAACGAGAGTAGTGGTCAATAAAACTGATAAAGTACCGGAAGTCATCAAAGGAAACAATGGGTGAAGGGCCCCAGACATCAGAATGAACCAAATCAAAAGGAGCACAAATTTCATTGCTGGAAATTGGATACACAGTTCTACATTGTTTTGACATTTGACATACTTCACAAGTTAGACTCTGACTTGGAATGCCCTTAAACAATTCGGGAAACAACATTTCTAATGAGGAGAAAGACACATGACCTAGCCTAGCATGCCAAAGATGCAGCTTAGCTATTGACTCCACACTTTCCGGATTACTAGCAGCAGATGCTTGTAAGGCTGAGCCGATGTCCGCATCAAGGTAGTAGAGGCCTCCATACTCATGCCGCACCCAATCGTTCTCCTTGTCAATCTGTCCTGGAAGACACAATGAGTAGGAAAAAGGGTTATACTACAGTTCAAATTTTTGGTAAGTTTTGAAACAGACAAGAGATTTGAGGTAAGACTGGGAACATGTAAAACTGATTTAAGAGAGAGGTCCTTGCTTAGGTCAACAATTCCCTTTCCAGAGATAGTGGAGAAAGACCCGTCAGCAACTCTCATCTTATCCCGACCAGACAACAAATGATATGAAGAGAATAGGGAAGACATATGTGTCATATGGTCAGTAGCACCGGAATCAATAACCCAAGAATTAGAGTCAATAGAGCCAGTGGCACTGAAGGCAGAGGCTGTACCTGATCTAGCAAGAGATGTAGAAGCAAAAGAATTATTTCTTAGACGGGCTAATGCCCTACTAAGGATCTCAACCTCACTAGCAGAGAAGCCCAATGTACCAGTTCCAGAGGAATCAACAACCTGTCCCATAGGAGAAGAAGACACTGTTGGTGTATTTTGTGAGTTGTCATCATTGTTGCTGGTGACAAAATTCCCACTTGCCGCAGGCCTGTTATCTCTAGAAGAAACATCTCTGGGTATTGAAGACATCTTGACTGCAGCCACTGTGTAGGTGACACTGATTGAGACTAGCCGAAGCAGTTCTGAAGGTTCTGAACCAGTTCTGGAGCAGTTCTGATTAGCTGAAATGACCACAGCAGGTTCTGACAGCACTCGACACAGTTTCAGACTTGCCGAGACTGTCACAATTCTGAAACAGTTCAGTTACAACAGCAAGCAAGGAGTTCTGGGCTGGTAACCGACCTGAAGCTAAGGGTTCTCAACTATTGTGCTATGCAGACTCCACTTGAACTTTGAGTACTGCAACTGTAAAGAGAGTGCCCTTCCTTGCGGCCAATACTAGGACTGCTGACATCAGTCCTCAACTAGGGTTCACAGTGCTGAACAATCTGGAACTGGCAGCTCCCTAGGTAATCTCACAGCAGTGGTGAGGGGTTTCGGACTGATAACCACCCTGAACTTGGAGCTGTTTGCCACATTGCTATGATGGTAGAAGTGTTCACAGTGCTGGTAGAACACTAGATAGACTTCACTTGGGCTGAACCAAAAAACTGCAATAGTTCGGGTACAGTAGTGAGTGAACAGTTCGAGGCCGCAACAGTAGCAAGTGAACAGTGGCTTTGTAGAAGAAGCTAAGTCTGTGCGAGTCTTGCTGGAGCACCGAACCTGTAACTGTAGAAGTAGCTAAGCCCCTTTCGGCTAGTGCTAGAACTGCTGAAATCAGTCATCAACTAGGTCTGTCCTACACAGACCTCTCTTAGTAGCCAAATAGCTACTATTTGCTGGAAATAACCTAGTAGGACATCTACTTCTGGGTCTTACTTCCCTTGAGTCCCACAACCAAGAGAAACCCTAGGTTCGAACTTGCTTTACTCTTACACCCCTAGGTCTTCTCTACAGCAACCCAGAAAAGGGAGAGAGAAGATGAAAAGACAACAAGAGAAGAGAGTGTGTGCCGGCTGAAACCAGGAAGAAGCTAATGCTCTGATACCATGAAAGCTAAATTACTGTAGCCGAAGTAGCAGAAAAGAGAAGAAGAAGAAGAAGAGATGCAGGAATGTCGAACACTCTACTCAGTCGACAGTACTATTATTTATATTATGGTGTAGTACAATGATACAGGAAGTTACTAGAATGCCCCTGATTAGTGATGGGACACCCAGACAACTTAAAACATTAAACAGGATTAGGCCCATTAACAAAGGCCCAGTACAGGACAACTTAAACTTAAGTATAGGCTAATAAGAACTCTTATCAGCCGAATACTCATACATACAAAGACTTCAATCCAACACTGCTCTTGCATACCTCCACAATATTTTTCCTCTTCGTTGCTGCCAAACAAAAGTAGATGGTATATGGATCAAAATGCATGCTTACATCTGCTGGCCTATTTCACTTGCACCCAAAGAACGAGATGGGCCAAACCCACAAATCTACAATAACTGCACAGGAAATTAGTGAATGGTAATAGTCCTCACCATAAGACCTGCAAAGAGTACACCAGTTAGGTGAGAGACAAAGATAAGTTCTCCTCTTTTGTAGATTATTCAAGGTGTTTCCCGTAGAAGACTTCCCAACAGAATGCCAAGACCTTAGGGGGAATGGGCATGCACCAAACCTCCTTAAAAGGGAAAACACCTCATAGCCTTTTAAAACTGTAGTCGTATGAGACTGCTGACAGCCCAAGCTGTGGTGTATAATCAACAGGAAATTAAGAGGATGAGAGGAGAGAATGAGAGGAGAAAGAGAAAAGAAGAGAAGAATATTTCGAAAGAAGGATTTCAGAAAAGAAGAGGATGCTTAATCTGCCACCCCCCTCTTTCTATTTATATTAATTCTGAAGTAAGGATAAGACTGCTTACATGGCAAAATTATAATCCTAATAAAAGACAACAACTAAAGTCCTAATAAAAGACTAACAACTAATTGTGGACTGACACTTAAATAACTAGTAGTTGTATACGAGTACAATAGAAAAAGGTGGGGACCACATAGTAGTTGTATACGAGTACAATAGAAAGAGGTGGGGACCACATCAGTGGTTTCTACACTCCCCCTCAAGTTGGGAATAGATGTTTGTCATTCCCAACTTGCATAGATCTGCTTCTAACTCCTTTGAAACTGCCTTGGTGAGAAGATTAGCAAGCTGCATGTGGGAGCTGATATATGGAAGACAGACTTCTTGAGATGCAACCCTTTCCCTAATAAAATGTTGATCGAATTCAATGTGCTTGGTTCTGTCATGTTGTACCGGGTTATGAGCTATATTAATAACAGCCTGATTATCACAGTACAACACTAGAGGTTTCTCATAGGAAATACCCAATTCATCAAACAGTGATTTCAACCATAGTATTTCAGCCACACCATTTGCCATAGACCGATATTCAGCTTCAGCACTAGAACGAGAAACAACATTTTGTTTCTTACTCCTCCAAGAAACAAGGTTACCTCCTACAAAGGCGCAATATCCAAAGGTAGACCTATCATCAACACAATCGGCTCAATCTGCATTTGTGTAAACTTCTATCTTCATGTGATTATTATCCTTAAATAGTACACCTCTGCCTAGACACCTCTTTAAATATGACAATATCCTCTCAACAACAAGTAGGTGGGTAGTTCTGGGAGAGTGCATATACTGACTGCATAGTTGATGCCTGGTCGTGTAAGACAAAGATAATAGTAGTTTACCAACTAATCTTTAGAACATAGCTTTATCTCCAAAAGGCTCCACCTTCTGCACTAATCTTGTGATTCTGTTCAATAGGTGTATTAGCTAGCTTAACACCCAACTTTCCTGTTTCTTCTAACAAATCAAGGACATACTTCCTTTGAGAAACAAAGATTCCATACTTGGACCGAGCTACTTCAATACCCAAGAAATATCGTAGCTCTCCCAGGTCCTTTACCTCAAATTCTTGATGGAAAAGTTTCTTAAGAGACTCAATTTCGCTGTTATCACTCCCTGTTACTACAATGTCATCCACATATACAGCAAGTAGAGTCAAGGAAGTATAAACTTTCTTCATAAACAAAGTGTGGTCTGATTGAGCCTGCACATAGCCAAACTTTTCAAGGGCTTGTCTAAATCTATCAAACCAAGCTCTGGGGAACTGTTTTAGTCCATACAAAGCTTTATTCAACCGGCAAACCTTCTTACATGTCTCTGTACTATAAAAACCAGGAGGTAACTGGTTGCAAGTCTCCATTGAGAAAGGCATTTTTAACATCCATTTGGAACAAGAGCCAAGAGTAATTGGTTGCAAGAGATAATAACACTCTAATAGTGGTCATTTTTGCTACTAGTGCAAAAGTCTCCAAGTAATCTATACCACAAGTCTGAGTAAATCCCTTTGCAACTAACCGGGCCTTATATTTTTCAATGGAACCATCAGCATTATGTTTCATAGTAAACACCCATCTACATCTAACTGGTTTCTTCCCTTTGGGTTGATCAACTAGCTCCCAGGTATTGTTTCTCAGAAAGGCATCCATTTCTACCTCCATTGCATCTTTCCACTCAGGAATGGTCAGAGCTTCCTGTATTGTTCTAGGAATGGGAATATCAACAATTGATGTAAGAAAGGACTTGTAAGAGGGGGACAGGTGATCATAGGACAAGAATTGTGAGATACAGTCGGTTATGGATGAGGTGCAACGGCGTTTGCCTTTACGGACTGCAATGGGAAGGTTAAGGTCATTCAATGGGAGTGAGGGCTCAGAAGATGAAAAAGGCTTAGCAGCAGAAGGCTCATCTGTAATGGGAGCTGGAAGAGATGTAGTACCTAGATCTAGATCTTCATAAGGAGTTGGGGCTGACCTGGACTGCTGATGACCGAAATCAACTTGCCTCCATCGTATGTGATAAACTCTCAAATCTCGACATTTTTGACAACCCTCCCCATTACACCCCTCTTCACTCAATGGAACAAGTAAAGGAACTTCTGATGTGTTAACCCCAACCGTACTACTCTCCCCATGAGAAGAAACCCTAGAGTAATAAGGTACATCCTCAAAGAAAGTAACACCCATGGATACAAATCTCTTTCCTGAAGTAGGTTTGTAGCAGCAACATCCCTTTTGAGTTTGTGCAGAACAAAAGACAGGGAAATGGCACTAAACAACTTGATGTCTCCCTTGCCAAAAATGGGAACAAGTGATCCATCAGCAATAAGCACCTTGTCTTTACCAGAGGATAAGTGATAGGTAGTAAATAGTGAAGGCAAACCAGTCATATGATCAGATGCACCTGAATATATTACCCAACAATGTTCAATGTTACCTAGAGCTGAAGCATGATAAGCTGAGGCCCGTGTACCTGAATGAGCAAATGCTGAGGTGGGAGGAGCCGGTGTTGTGATTGGCTGAGATGATGATGCTGAATTACCAACCTCCTTTTCCAACTGAGTCAAGGCAGCTCGGATAGCAGTTAGAGTGTCTAGTGGTGCTGCTCTTGTGCCTGATGATGCTGCACAATCAGTAGTAACAGCTGTATTAGCATTCCCCTTTTTGTTCCTGAGTTTTGCGGGAACTAGATGAGGATGCAGCTTCCAACAAGTTTCTTTGGTATGCTTAGGTTTCTTGCAATGTTCACATATTAGGTTCTTCTTGTCTTCCTTCTTCATATCTCTCTCCTTATCCCCCCCAAACTTGGGTTTAGTTGCTTCCAAGGCTGATTCAAGTGGCGAATACTGTAACGTAACTTTCCTTCTACTTTCTTCACTATGCACTAGAGAGTAAGCTTGTGATAGAGTCACATTGTCTCTTGTTAGAAGTTGTTGTCTCAGAATGTCATACTCAGAATTCAGACCAGTTAGAAACTCAAATACCCTATTGGTTTCAACCTACTTTCTATAGGTTTGTACATCCTTCTGGCTTTCCCACTCAATTGTTTCTAAGTGATCAATCTCATGCCACAAGGATTTCAATGTGGAAAAATAAACCGAGACTAGCTTCTCTCCTTGCTTAAGGTTATTCACCTTACATTTTAGCTCATAGGCCCTAACAACATTGAGGGGATGGGAGTAGGTTTCTTTCATGATATCCCAAATTTCTTTAGCTGTTTTTGCCCATAAATAATTTCGGATGATATGTGGTTGCATGGAGTTACACAGCCATGTCATAACCAAATAGTTCTCCTGAACCCATTCGGTATATATTTGGTCCTCGGCTGGTTCCTTGACATCTCCCAGTAAATAACTTAGCTTTCCTCTACCCCCAATAGCCATCATGGCTGATTGGGCCCACTCTAGGTAGTTTGACCCATCAAATTTTACAGTGGTAATCTGAAAACTGTTCTCAGGTATGCTACCAGCACCACCAGCCCCTAAATAGTTTTCCCCTTGGCTCTTAAACTCCATTCTTTGTAAAGAAAAGATTAACAAATGCCTTTTGTATCACTGAGACTGGGCAATTACACCCAGAATTTGCTATCAGCCGAACCTATTTTATCCTTCTAGGTCGGCAATCCACCCAAAAAAGATAACCTTCCAAGTACAACTTAGAGTGTAGGGCTGAGAGTGCAAGGCTGAAACTAACTGCAGCCCTAGAATTGGCGACAGTTAAGAAAATAGAATCTTGAACCTAGAACCAGTCAAAGGTCAAGAAACAAGCCAAGAACACAACCAGTTCAGCCACACCTCTTAAAGTAACCAAAATACTATTCTTTTAACGTATCAAGAATAGTTCAGGAGGAAAAAACTTTCAATCGAACCTTTGAAATAACCAAAAAAGGTAATCCTTTTAATAGAAAAGATTGACTTACTTCAGCAAAACTCTGGCTGCAACCTTCAAAGATAAGTCTCAACCCTAATCTTGAGGGTTCTTCCTTTTGACTTTCTAGCCGCAGCCTTTAAAAACAAGTCTGAACCCTAATCTTGAGGGTTCTTCCTTCTGACTCTTCCTGATTGCTGGTCATCCTCTGATGCTTCACCAACAATCTCCAAGACTCAGCCGATGATCCCTTTTTGCTGGAAATTTTCCAACTCTAGGAAATTCTTATGCAGCCAGCCATGTCAGACTATCATAAGATTTCCTAGGTTGGCTCTGATACCATGTAGTCGTATGAGACTACTGACAGCCCAAGTTGTGGTGTATAATCAACAGGAAATTAAGAGGATGAGAGGAGAATGAGAAAAGAAGAGAAGAATATTTCGAAGGAAGGATTTCAGAAAAGAAGATGATGCTTAATCTGCTGCCCCCCTCTTTCTATTTATATTAATTCTAAAGTAAGGATAAGATTGCTTACCTGGCAAAATTAAAATCCTAATAAAAGACAACAATTAAAGTCCTAATAAAAGACTAACAACTAATTGTGGACTGACACTTAAATAACTAGTTGTATACGAGTACAATAGAAAGAGGTGGGGACCACATCAGTGGTTTCTACAAAAACCATAGTTGCTGTTGCTGTTATTGTTATTGTAGTATAAATATGAGGCTATATACATCGGACAATGTATGTAATGCAAAAAACAAACAAGTCAGCCCCAATTGCACTCCACCTGCTTCAACCACCTCCATGACTTGCAGGTATGACTGGACCCGTCCTGCCACCTCCTCTCTAGCCCCACAACCAGCACCTTTACTGCCTTGTCCTCCAGATCTAAAAACAACCAATGCAGATTTATTGGAACTAGTAACCATTCCGGTAGATCCCAAAGAAACCTTACAAAGATAAGTAACACATCCATTAGTAATGGAAGGTCAGTAGTGCAGAGGTCTGGGCATGAATTTGTGTAACAACATCAGGCTGGTACCCTGATGTAATAGAGGAAGCACCTCGTTGTTGCATGGTTTCTCTCTAGTTTAATGTCAGAGCATGAACTAAATCATGATTTGGGCATTCTCTTGCATTCATTCATTATAACCATAGGTACCAGCCATAGGTTTGTCATCCTTCGAATACTTAAGTTTACCTTTGGTTATATAAAAGACCCGTAAATTCTGCCAAAGGGATATAGATTTCCCCATTTAGTCCAATGAATGTTATTTGCACTATGAAATGTTCTGGGGAAACAACAACATTTGGCTTAAATTCATCACTTCCATTTCCAGAGGCTGCCATAGTTCCTCTCTGCACACCACATATTATTGACTTCTAACTAGCGGTGTTCACTTACACAAAAAGACAAATATAGAGAGGAACTAGTTTACAAAAAAGCAACACAACTCAAGGTCCACAACAACTAAACTGCTATACATTATACACCATCCAAACATCACAACTCTGAAAAACTCAACAGACCTACAAAATTTCAGAACTCCATCACCCACATCACAAGAAACTTCTTGACATGCCATCAATTTTGATACTCAAATACAGCACCTGGATCTCCATTTGACACTATCAAATAAAGGACTTGAACCACATTATACACGGCACTCCATAGTCACTCATTGTGACATGATCAAGAAAAAGAGGAAAAGAGAGACTTGCAAATCTGATTTCTTGAGTAGAGTGAGTTAGATCTAGAGAGAAGAAAGAAAAAGGGGATGTGGCAATTCAACTTCTTACTAAATGAGATCACATGCTTCACAATGCTCTGATACCATGTTCTAATAATTAATTTCTATCTTAGAATTGATCTGTGAGAAGATTAGAGAAAAAAGGAGACAGAGAGGAAGAAAAAGATGGGAGAAAGATGAAAATCCCATCAGTTGGATGGTATAATAATACTTCTTTACACATTTAAACAACCAATCTGCCCTCACACATTGTGACAGCACTTAAGAGAAAAACATAAAGATAAAAGTACCCCCATTGTCATGACATTTACCACAATGCTTGGGAAACGCACTAGAAACTGTGTTTAAAAGGCCACTATTCATAGGGGGTAATTTGCCACAGATGGTGAGGTGTTAAGATGATGTGGGTATGGAAATTGCACATGTAGTTAATCCAGAAGATCCCTCATAAGATGAGACGAACTTTACTTAACAGATGTGCAGAAAATTGTGATCTCAGCAGTTTTAGAACCTTCTAGAACTCTTAGTCCTAAGATATTTTTGTATAAGAATCAAGTACAGAAGCACCATCATAATACAAAAATACAAACACAGAATGCGGCATACTTCAACAATGTTGTATGTACTAATGAGCATTCTTGAGGAAATTAGTGTTCAACAAAGAATGCAGGAAAAACCCACACTCAAAATGAAAAAAATAAATAAAAAAATTGAACGATACCAATTTCAATTTCTCTGTCTAGTCTTCCAGGACGTCTCAATGCAGGATCTATACTATCAGGCCTGTTGGTTGCAGCAATTACAAGTATGCCATCAGTTCTGCTAATGCCATCCATCAAATTCAAAAGTGTTGCAACAATTCTTTGAGATAACTCTTCACCTCCCTCTTTCCGTGCTGGTGCAATAGCATCCAATTCATCAATAAATACCTAGAAACAGAAAATTGTTAACCATGCATGCAAAGGAAATTGGTTCATTAGAGCATCTTTGTAAGAGAAAATGTTTGAGAATAAAAGATGGAGTTCAGATAATTTGTCCTAAGATGCGAGGGATATGCATTTGAGAATTTGTAGGACACAACTGCTGAAACTTCAATTAATTCTTTTAATTTGAAATTCCAGGGATAACAGGTAAAGAGAGAAACAGAAACTACTAAACTTCAAAACTAACTAAACAAACTGATAAAGTAGATAGCATTTCCTGTGGCTTATTCTTGAGGAAATTCATTGGACTAGATAGGAAGCCCTTTTTTGGAACAAGACAAAGTAAATATGGGCACCTAGGCGACGCCTAGGCAACAAGGCACCCTTGGAGGCTCGCCTCGCCCAGTAGCCAAGCAGTTTTGTGCACCGAGTTATAAAATACTTTTATATTTTTTATTTTTTGACATTATTATTATAAAATAGACATTATTAACTAGAATATTCATTTTATGTGTTTATATACTAATTTCTTTTTATTATTTTCTTGTTTTGTTAGGGTTTAATCAATGCAAACATTGCTAACTGCTGTATTGAACTCATGGTTCAAAGTATTGATACACCTCTGTGTATTGGCAGAGGTGTATCGGTACTTATAACGATACTCCCCCTATTTTTTTATTTCTTTGGTTTTCAATTTTATTTTTAAATATATATATATATATATATATATATTATTTAAAAAAATGGGTCCCCAAAAACATCTGTAAACAGGTATAGGGACCCCAAAGATACAATACAATGCACCCGATACAGGGCGTACTGTGTCGAAATTTTGATCCTTGATTGAACCCTCAAAATTTTCAAAACCTGAACCAATAAGCAAGGGAAGAACTTAAAATTTTGTCTGATCAACAGATTTTCTTCTTCCACCTTTTCTTTTCTTCTTTCCTATAACAAAAGTAGGGGTTCAGCCACTATATTTTTTGAATTTTCTTTCCTTTGTTCTTTTTCTTCTCATAAAATGTTGATTTTCTAGACTTAAACATGAAATTTATTCTTCTCTTATGAAAATTATGAATAATTATTAAGGAAAGATGGTTATGGAACCTAGGGAAGTACCCTAGGATATATGGTTTTACTTAAAAAAATCCATCGCCTAGGTGTCGCCTAGGCGACAAGGCACACCCCTGTCACCTAGCCTCACCTTGGCGCCTTGAAAACTATGGTTGGATCATTAAGTAAACATTTCATAATGCTTGTATACTTTATCCAACTATCTATATCTATATCTGTATGTGTGTGTGTGTGTGTGTGTGTGTGTGTGTGTGAAAAGGGAAAAATAAAAAAGGCCATTTTAAGGTGAAATGAGAAAAGGAGTATCTAACCACAGCAGGAGCAGCTTGGCTAGCTGAATCAAAGACTTCATGCAATGCTTTCTCACTTTCTCCATAGTATTGACTCACAATCTCAGGTCCATTTACAGAAAAGAGGTTTACACCAGCATCACAAGCACATGCATGGGCCAAAGATGTCTTTCCAGTTCCTGGAGGTCCATGAAGAAGTACTCCCTTTGTAGTGCGTAAACCTAAACTGAAGTACTTACAGTAGTAATGGGTGTTAGTATTGATTATACCACTGAATTAAAAATTACAGAATGTAAGTATGGGCATAATGAAATCTATTTACTATCATATTAAATCATATGTTTTCTCCACTATTTGATTTTAACCTGCGTTTGACATAAACAATAAGTTCCACCAAAAATCAAATGGGAGTCCCATAACTGCAAAATGTCTTTGGAACCAGGGAACCTTCATTTAAGCTCTGGTCTAAATTGGTTGGGATTGTGAAAGCATTAATAAATTGAAGCCCATGAACCGCTCGGGCCAATTGTATTTACTGTTGTTACTAAAAACAACATTGAGGGGATTTGAACCTACACTTCATTTAAAGTTAGTATAGAAGCCATTTAGCTCACATGCTAGTTTGTGCATTTTTTCCTAAATGATAGTTAGCAAAAGATCCCTCCCTCCCTCTCTCTCTTACTCTCTACATCTCTCTCTTTCTATCTGACCATGTTAATCCCAACTATTTGGAGTCTTGGGAGAGGTAGACTTTGCTGGACTGGGTATAGACCTTAGGCACATTGCTGCACAAAATGGTGACTCTCAGAGTCAAACCCATATTCTCATGCTTGTCAGCCCCATCAAGCTACTATTACATTAATGTTAATAAACTTAATATCATATAATTTATAATATATTTTGGTATAATGTCACAGGTCACTGGGTCAACACATTTTTTGAACCATCTGATCTGTGACCTAGTTACCAAAGCAGTCTAAACGTGGAGTAGCAGGTGAAGGCCCTATTAAAATTGAAAAAAAAATCATCAGCTGGGCAAAGACTTTGAAGGAATTTAAATGGCTGAATACAACAAGTTTACAAGACATTAGGTTTTAATTTTATTTTTGATGTTTGGCAATATATAACCATATAAGTAGTTACCAAAGCAGTCTAAACAGTGGAGTAGCAGGTGAAGGCCCTATTAAAATTGAAAAAATTTCATCAGCTGGGCAAAGACTTTGAAGGAATTTAAATGGCTGAATACAACAAGTTTACAAGACATTAGGCTTTAATTTTATTTTTGATGTTTGGCAATATATAACCATATAAGTAGTTATACATGGTATGTTCTCTTTAAGCACAGAAAGTTTTTATTATGTTTCATTGTTTTCATCCCAGTTTTGAAACTTTAACATAATGCCATCTCAGTAATCAAAAGAAACCCCCCCCCCCCCCACACACACACAGCTAAACACTACTGTTCTGGGTGATTAACTTGTAACAAAATTTAGAAAAAAAAAAACAGAAAAGTACAATGCAAACACTATTGATAATTGGCAATTACAGAGGCTTCTATAAATGAATCATGAGCAGGGCATGAGCAATTGATCATTCAACAAATGATTTAACTTCCTGAACAAATAAATTAATTAAGATGAAATCTCACTTTCAGCAGAGTGGAACAAAAAAATGTGAATTAAAAAAAAAACAAAAAAATATGTGATCACAAACAATGAATATATTATCAAGTGAACAATGAAGCACAATATACTAACCTTGATAGAATGTCCTTCACTGATGAGGAGAGAATAATTTCCTTTAAAATAGCACATTCTTTAGACAAACCCCCCAATTTTGGAAGATTGATTGTCATATTAACTTTGAATTTATTGCCTTCAAATATTTGTTGTGGAAAACTTATTTTTTCTCGAGTTTCAACTGCTGATGTCAATGATGAACGTAAATGTACTTTCGTATTACAGTCCACAAAAGCAACATTCACATCAACCACCGAAGTTGAGGTTTGACGAAATAAATCATGTTTTCCTTCATCAGACAAGTTATGGTCAGGGCATTCCTCCAATAAATCATTTGTACCTTCCACACGGAAAATGAACATTTCCCCATGTATTGGGATGGTGACAAGATTCCCAGGGAGTAAATTTCGAGTACGTAGCCAACGAACAGCACAGCTCTGCCAGAGTTCCCTTGTCATTTTATCATCAAGTGATACTGTTATATCATATGAAGTAAAAGCCTTTCCCTTTGAATTATTTAGACTTGGCACAGATTCTTGGCATCTTTCTGAAAGCAGTCGACTAGAAACGGGAGAATTAAGTTTTTGCTGGTGGAGCAATGGTGTCTTGGGGGATGAAATATTTCCATTTTCAAGTTGATTGTGGTTCATCTCTGATGGATAATTATATGGCTTGTCATGCTCCATTGTTAATCTATTCATAGATGAAATCAATTCCAAATATAGATCCTTGCAGTTGTAGAGTGAGAGATGAGAAACTGTGGTATTAGTCGACTCAAGCAACTTATTAGTTCCTTTTGAAAGTGCATCTAAGGATTGAACTTGAATGGGGGAAACAAAAGCAATTGTGCCTATAGCAGGCCAACCCAAAGTGCATGATAGACTCCATGACAACCGCACTCCATTCTTCAAAACCTTCATAGAGGAAAAAAGAGCATCTATCAGGAAAAGTCTGAGACCCCCCCCCCCAAAAAAACACACAAAAAAAAAAGGGGGGGGAAAGGAAATATAAAAAAACTGTTGCCTAAAACAATGATTACTAAAAATTTGTAAAGAACTAATAAATTCATAAAGAAAAAGAAAGCTCTAAGATTTACTCATATTCTCTTCAACCCTTCAACTACTTAGTCATCAAAGCTGAAATTGGAATAGCAAAGCTTCTTCCTTAGAGAGAGAAAGAAGAATGATGAGGAATATTTTTCATTTTTGTTCTCTACTCTATAGGCTACATGGGATTGATGAATGATAATTTAGCACAACCCAAAACACATTTTAATCTTAATTGTCATATTTTCTTTACTTTCCAACTTCCCCTGTTTTCTTTTCATTTTTTTACCATAGAAGACCAATGTTTTAAAAGTGCAAGGGGAAATTTGTGCTCGAGGCGTGCACCTTTTTGAAGCAAGGCGCAAAATTAAACAAAAAATGCTAAAAGAATAAAAAGTGTCAGAAAATTAAAAAAAATGCAAAAAATGTTAAACATAATATTAATAAAAAAATATAAACTTAATTTTTAAAATAAATTTTTAAAAAACCTATTATCTAAAATTAGAATACATTAGCATAACATGTAAAACATATTCAAATGAAAATTTAAAAATAAAATCAAACATATAAAGCATTTTCAAGCATGTAAAACCCACAATCTCCTTTTCTCTTCAAGTAGCTAATGTGAATGTAAAACATATTGCATTCCTGATTCTACATGCCACGTTTGTACCACACCCCTCAAGGCAAGTCCAAACAAGTCCACGTTAGGGTTTTGCCTCGAGGGGTGTGGCTGGGGTCCGAGGGCTCCACCCTTGGACCAGCCGCTAGGTTCAAAAAAAGCAAAAAAGGCGTGAAATTTTCAAAAGGTACATGCTTGGACTGAGTCGCAAGGTGCATCTAGGTGCACCCAAGGTTTGAAATGTTGATGTCAGTGGAAATGTCGGTCATCCAAATATAAGAAACATGTTAGAAATGTCGGGAATATCGTATGGAAATATTGTAAAAATTATAGATATAGTGGAAAGATTTTAAAATGTGCAAAATATAGAATGGTATTTTATGAAATAATAAAAGAAGCATAGGCACACCTTTTTAAATTATTATCTTATTCTAAATCAATAAACAAAGCTAAGAAACTAAGGTTATAGACAAAAGAATATGTTTTAAAAGTTGCCCTAGGTTCAAAAAAGCGTGAAATTTTCAAAAGGCACATGCCTGGACTAAGGCGCAAGGTGCATCTAGGTGCACCCAAGGTTTGAAATGTTGATGTCAGTGGAAATGTCGGTCATCCAAATATAAGAAACATGTTAGAAATGTTGGGAATATCGTATGGAAATATTGTAAAAATTATAGATATAGTGGAAAGATTTTAAAATGTGCAAAATATAGAATGGTATTTTATGAAATAATAAAAGAAGCATAGGCACACCTTTTTAAATTATTGTCTTATTCTAAATCAATAAACAAAGCTAAGAAACTAAGGTTATAGACAAAAGAATATGTTTTAAAAGTTGCCCTAGGTTCAAAAAAGCGTGAAATTTTTAAAAGGCACATGCCTGGACTAAGGCGCAAGGCGCATCTAGGTGCACCCAAGGTTTGAAATGTTGATGTCGGTGGAAATGTCGGTCATCCAAATATATGAAACATGTCAGAAATGTCGGAAATATCGTACAAAAATATTGTAAAAATTATAGATAAGGTGGAAAGATTGTAAAATGCGCAAAATATAGAATGGTATTTTATGACATAATAAAAGAAGCATAGGCAAACCTTTTTAAATTATTATCTTATTCTAAATCATTAAACAAAGCTAAGAAACTAAGGTTATAGACAAAAGAATATGTTTTAAAAGTTGCCCTATAAACCTTAAGATTCAGAGCTTAATGATAGAATGAGTTAAAGAAAAATTTAAACTCATAGAAAATGTAAATGGTTGTAATAGATTAACCAAATAATCTATTACACAAACAAAAACTAATATTTAACTTTACATTTGAAATGAATATTGAGTTAGCTCAAAGTGGCAATCATATAAGTTAGATGGACAATAACTTGCTACTTCACATACCTGCAATATTGTCACCAACTTATGTTATAATACTATCTCTTGTACTCCACATAGTATTGGTAGTGTTCAATGGGGAATATGTAAATTCCAGTAAAATTTCATGTTGCTACCCACGGAAGTGGAAATGGAAGTATTTGTGGAAACTATCTCTTGTATTCCACATAGTGTTGGTAGTGTTCATTGGGGAAATGTCAGTTCCAGTAAAATTTCGTGTCACTACCCTTGGAAATGGAAATATGTCGTGGAAATATTAGGGAAATTAGGGACATTTTAAACCATGGTTGCACCTTTTGAAAGAGCTGTGCCTAGTACCCAGGCAAGGTGCACCCTAAAATGCACCTCACCTGTGCGCCCATTAAATCACTGTAGAAGGCTACCTTAAAGTGGCTGATTCCACTATTGTCAGGTTTCACTTGGTTGAATCTAGAATGAACCCTATGCTAAATATCATACACAATTCTGACTTTTCTTAGTAGACCTTAAAATGGCATATTTGTTCTTGTACATGTTTTTGTGGAACAAACAGGATATACTCTCCTTTATTGTGTATGTATTTGCAAGGGTACGTCATCCTCTTGATAGTAAGGCAATACAATAAACCATTTGCTTGCTATTAGCAGTTTGTGTATAGGATTGTGAGGTGCAAAACTAGTTCTCTTTGTTTGCCATCCATGACCTAGATTTTTCTTTCTTTGTTTTCTTTTCAATTTGCTAGGCTCTTTGCCCATTACTTCTTGCATAACTCTTTTTTACTTTTAATATATTCTGCTTGTACAATAAAAAATAACAAAAATTTTATTGGCAGCTTAAAAAATGTAAAATAGAAAGGTCTCGAGGGCAACCCACTGACCCCCCCTCCCATTCACCATTTGTTGGTCCATTTGAAGGGAGAGAAATGTTTTCATCATCAGTACCCAGAACAACTTCAAAAACTGAAAAAGAAAAAGAACATTTGAAATAAATTAAAAGACCTAAAAACAGATACAGATATAGAGTTATGGACATAAATGCAGTAAACCTGAGATGGCATTTCACTTAAAGAAGGATATGAAGATTATTATAATTCTCATGTCTGTTTCTAGAACTATAACTTTCCCCTTTATTTATAATTTTCCCTACATTCAACAACTAATTATGATTGTCCAATTATGTGAATATCTCAATTTATTATAGTTTTTCTCTATCTTTTTTTGATAAGCAACATCAATTTATTAAAGAGAAGAAATAGTTACAAGGGATGCCATGCATCCCAGCAATTTGTTTGCTGACAAAGCCACCATAACCAAGAGTTAATCTGGTTTTACAACATTAACCCATCTTTCCCCAAAAAAGTTGCCCCCAGTTAACCCTCTTTTTGCCAAAGTATCAGCCAATCCATTTGCTGATCTTTGTGTCCATATTACATTTATAATCCTGTTCTTTTTTGGCATTTCTATTGCCTTCATAAATAGATCTTTCTCCTCATCTTCCAGCCACTTAATCACCATAACATAATTACATTATAATTCTATGTCTCTATAATCAAGACCTTTGGCTAATCTCAACCCTTGAAAAGTGGTTGGCAGCTCTGCCTTTACAGAGTTTAAGGAAAAGATCTCACAGCTATCCGGGGTCTTGGGAGGGGTGGATTGGGTATAGTCACAACCTTTGGCATTTTTTCACATAGTGGTTGCTCCCAGATTCAAACCTGTGTTGTCATGTTTGACAACCCAAGATTTTACCATTATACCAAATAATGGCCCCTAAAAGGACATGAAAAGATGGCCAAAATAAAACCATAACAAGCTCTGAGGGTCGCTCCAATACCTGATTGGCCTGGATTACCCCTACTACACCCATTGAAATTCAGCTTTTACTTGCTTCCATCAGGAGGTAATCCAATTTAAGACAGATGGGGTTTTAACTATTGAAGAATTTTCCACCCAAAACCATCCTCTGGTAATATCTCAAAGGAGGACAGAGAGTCAAAAACCCTTCTTCCATCTCTTAAACCCTTAACATTCCAATATAGCATTCTCATTTCCAGTGTCAACCCCACCGCCGCTCCTCAGTCCTCTCTTTTCCTTCTAACAGCCCCCTTCACTCTTTTTCCACCAAATCCTCTTCCTTCCCTTCTACTTTCTCCCACTCCTCACCCCCCTTCCCCTAAGACTTTTTCTTGTTTTGTTTTTTCAAATGACTCCCTTTATTATTCATCTACAATTCCTTCTTCCATCTCTTCTTGTTCCTCCGACAGCTCCTCCCCTTCCCCAATAACTCACTTTTTATTATATTATTCCCTTCTGTTTTTTTCAAATTGTTCGATTGCCTTCCTCACCACCCAAGAAGAATAGCCCCAATGACTGTCCACCTACACTGGTCAATTCACTAAGTGCTCGATGTTCACCCTCATCTTATTGATGTTTCCTTCTAAATTTTGTCCCTTTCAATCCCTTCTGCCACCTCTTCTCCCTCCCTTTTACTTTCCCCCACTTCTTCCTAGACTTTCACTCCCCCTCCTTCAACCTCAACCCCTATCGCACCTTGAACCGAAGCTCCTCTTTACGTCGTATACCCTCTGTCAATGCTCAATCCTGTCACACTCCTCAGAAAGTTTCCTTTTTAACCTGGCTCCCCAACCATTCACTTCTCCAGCTCTAGAACTGCACGCCTCTCCCTCCTTATTAGAAAGTCCCAACCCAAGTAGAGGAGAAACTTATCAGATAAAGGACCAAAACTAACCTCATTATTCAGTTGGGCGGTGATCTCAAGTGTTTTCAGACCAGGTATCTACTCACCTGAATGCCCTTCTGACGCTACAATGGCCACCGGGTCATCTATGCATGTATTCAGCCCTTGAAAATCAGCCGACGGTCTCAGAAGAAATGAAATGGTTCAGGAAGTGAGGGGAGACATAAGTGACGAGTTCTCCAAGAGGGCGAACAAAGAAGAAGAATTGAGGTCCTTGGTAGATATAGGAAAATTGGGGTTGGACTTAAGCAGGAGAAGTGAAACCATTACGAAGGTGACTAATTCTGAGAGCCCCAAGGTAGGGGAGTTGAGAAAAACAAAAGGATCCAGTAACGGGCAGATTGTTCGTGTAACCAAGGTCTTCCATCGTCTCAAGCAAGGACTGGTTGGGGATGGTTCTTGCTGTAGATCTAAAAGAATCTACAAGAGGAAAGGAGCTAAGATAAAATCCAGAACTCAGAACTATCTCTGAGAAAGGAAAATTCAACATTGATAAAATAGTTGACAGACAGGTGGCAGTTGGTAAATCTCCTGGCCTTTTCTTTCTGGGGGGAGAAGCGGTGGTGAGGAAGGCAATTGAACATTTTGAGAAGAATAGAAGACAGGAAATTCACAAGAGGAATGCCATTGGAGAAGAAGGCAAGGCTTGGGAGGAAGGTGAAAAAGAGGAATTAGATATTGTTGATGAAGAGTGATGGGAATCTTTGATATTGAAGCAGGTGAGAGGTAGTGTTGGTTGTCTGTGGTTTATTTTTCTTTTTCTTGGACCTCGAGTTCAGCTTGGTTTACCCAAGGGGATATGTCAAGTGTTGGTTTCTGGTTTCCTTTGTGTTTTGGGAGGTTTGTATATGTAAGTTGATTGGGGGTCTTTCGTCTTGGGCTTTGGGGGCCTGTTGTTCTTAGCTCTTTCTGGAGGTGCTGTCGTATCCCCTCTCTAGGGTGTATTTGCTTTTTCTTTTTTAATGAATTTTCCTTTTTACTATTCAAAAAAAAAAAAAACAGCCAACGAACTTATTTTGGTGCAGTTGACTCCTACGTTGGCTCAATTCCTTACTTTGTTCCAATCGTGGCATGAGATTCTCTGTCACCTCTGTATCCCTTAGCTTCTGTAGATCTTCTCTTCCAAGCGACTCATAATCTTCTTCCTACATTGGCTCAATTCCTTACTTTGTTCCAGCTGTGGCATGGGATTCTCTATCACCTCTGTATCCCTTAGCTTCTGTAGATCTTCTCTTCCAAGTGACTCATAACCTTCTTCCTCTATCTTCCTTCCCTCTTTTAATGTTATTTTCCTGTTCCCTTCATATCTTGTCATGACCCAGACCTAATATCCCTTCAATTTCTCCTTTCTTCTTTGGCTCTTTGTCAAAATCCCCTTTCTTCTTCGACTTGTACTGTCAAAATTTATTCTCAATCCCTTTAGTCCAAGCCCCAATTTTCCAAAAATACCCCTCACCATTTGAAACCGCCTAAACCAGTTTCCCTCTTTAAAATATTTCTTCAATTTCTTAAAGAAGTGAACGACACCTACTATTATTCTAGGTTTCTACCAAGATTGTTGGGAGGTGTTGAAAGAGGATTTAGTTGAAGTCTTTAAGGAATTTGCAGACAATCATGTAGTAAGCCCTGGAATCAATGCCACTTTTTGGGCTTTGATACCTAAGAAAACTGATGCCAACCACCCAAAATATTATAGGCCTATTAGTCTGGTGACAAGCATCTATAAAATTCTGGCTAAAGTGCTTTCGTTGAGGATCAAAACAGTTCTCCCCTCTACCATTAGTGAAACCCAGGGGGTCTTCATTCAAGGGCGACAAATAACAAATCAGGTCCTAATTGCAAATGAATGTGTGGAAGAAATGAAAAGGTCTAGGAAGAGAAGTTTCATTTGTAAATTGGATCTTGAAAAGGCCTATGACTTGGTGGACTAAGAGTTTTTATTAAAGGTGATGTGAAACTGTGGATTTGGGGACAAGTGGTGTAGTTGGATATCTGGGTGTATCAATACCTATAACTACTCTATGTTGGTGAATGGTATGGTGAGGGACTTTTTTCCAGCTTGCAGGGGTGTCAGGCAAGGGGATCCACTCTCACCCTTCCTTTTTACCTTAGTAGCTGATGTGATTAGTACGATCATTACTAAGGCTAACAGTGAAGATGCCATTAGGGGTTGGAGAATAAGGAGACACCAAGTCCCAGTCACCCACCTTCAGTTTGTAGATGACCTAATGATCTTTTGTGAAGGAGGTTTAAGTGAAAAGGTAGCAAACCTAAAGGAGTTAATCAAAGGATTTGAAAGTATTTCTAATCTGAAAATAAATCTGGAAAATAGTTGCATAGCGGGTATAAATTTGGAGGTAGGAGAGGTCGAGGCTATTGTAGAGTGTCTTGAGTCTCCATCTCTGCTTGGCCTAAGTCTTACTTAGGGCTTCCATTAGGGGCCAATCCTAGGGAGAGTAGATTTTGAACCCTAATGATAGAAAAGTTTGAAAAGAGATTAGCTTCGTGGAAGAGGAATTATATTTCTTTGGGAGGGAGAATTACCTTAATAAGAGCTACCTTGGCTAACTTACCTACCTATTTTTTGTCTATCTTTAGGATACCCGTTAGGGAAGCTAGGAAGCTGGAGAAGTTGATGAGAGATTTCCTGTGGGAGCCTGGACAAGAGAAAAAAAAGGATCATTTGGTTAATTGGGAAATTGTGTGCAAAAAGTAAAGAAGAGGGGGTTTGGGACATGGGAGGGTGACTAAAAAAATCAAGTTTTGTTAGGGAAATAGCTGTGGCAATGGCCATTGGAAAGTGTGAGGCTGTGGCATGAGGTGGTAGGAAGCATTCATGGGAGATCAGAGAATGGATGGGATGCTGGTGTATCAAGGCAGGCTAACCTAGCAGCACCTTGGAAGGCCATTCACAACACCCTTCCTCAATTCCTCAAATTTATCAGGTATGAAGTTTGTTCTGGCAACGTTGTTCGCTTTTGGGAGGATATCTGGGTAGGAGACACCCCTTTAAAGGACCTGTTCCCTTTGCTATTTTCTGTTTCTTTGTATAAAAAAGAGGTGGTCTCGAAATTTGTCTCATCACTGGGAACACCCTTAGCTCCTAATTGGGATTTTGGGTTTCGTAGAGGACTAAGGGATGATGAAATTGAATCTCTCTCTGTCTTCCTATGTTGTCTTAATCAGGTGTGTTTGGATCCCCCCAAGCCAAATAAAAGGGTGTGGACTCCTAGACCCAATGGAACCTTTACTTGTGCTTCTTTCTTCAAATCCATCTCTCAACATTCTACTCAACAACCCTTTCCATCAAAGGAAATTTGGTGCAAGCTAGTTCCCCCAAAGATTATGGAGTTTTGTTGGGAAGTATTCCATGGGAAAGTAAACGCTCTAGATAATCTACAAAAGAGAAGACCTTTCCTATCCTCTGTAGAGCTCATAGTGAGGATTGTTACAACCTACTAATATCTTGTCCCTTTTCTGCAGACCTTTGGGCTTGGCTACTTTCATTATTTGGGAGTAGTTGGAGCCTACCAGCAGAAGTTCGCAAGCTTTTCAACCATTCTACTTTCCTTTGGCCTACAAAAAGAGGGGGACTTATGTGGCACTACCCTGATTTGGACTCTTTGGGAAGAAAGGAATGCTAGAATTTTTCAAGAAAGGGAAATGAACAGTTAGGAATTGAAAGATTGTGTGCTGAATAGGGCAATACCTTGGCTGAAGACCTTGGAAATCTTTCATCAATTCTCTTTTAATGATCTTTGGAGAAATTGGTTAGCAGTAGCCAGGTGTTCATCCTTAAAGGACAAAGCAATTACAAGCTGGTTTCCTCCATCTGAAGGCTCACTGAAGTTGAACTTTGATGGAAGTAGCATGGATAATCCAAGATTATCCAGAATGAGGGTGCTTTGAGAAATGAGAAGGGAGAGATTCTGTTGCTCTACTCAGGTCCCTTAGGAGTTGGGGATTCTATCAGGGCAGAGCTATTAGTTGTTGTACAAGGGGTGGAATTTGCAAACCAGCTGGGGGTACAGCACCTAATAATCGAAGGGGACTCCAAAGTGGTGGTGGGTTGGTTGAAAAATCCTGAAGAGGCTATATGGCACTACAAGAATGAAATGAAGATATTCGGTTGGTTGACAAGGAATATGTTGGTCACTGTACAGTGGGTGGGGAGATCAGCAAATACTTTGTCAGATGTGTTAGCCAAGCAAGGGGTAAATAGGGAAGAATTGTTTGGGCTCAGCTGTTATTCCTGTATTTCTTTCCTAGTTTACTTGTATGATTCAAGGAGGGGCTGTAGTTTGCGCTTCTTTTTTTTTTTTTGATCAATAACAGTGAAATTTATTAATGATATAATAAATCAGAATTACAAGGGAGGGAGCTAAAAATTCTTAACTCCCAGCTACCCAAGAAACATCCTGACCATGCAGTGGTTACAAAACAACCCAAAATAAAGTGTCTCCATTTACCCCTTGCCTAGGAAGACCATCAGCCAATGCATTTGCACTTCTCTTTATCCATGTACAGTGAATTTCCATGTCCGTGGTTAGCCACTTAAACTTCCTCTTTTCATTGTTGTATTTCCAACTCACCCTCTTCCTCGGATGTTGTACGAATTCACAACTCTAAATCAGCTTCTGAATTAATAAATTTATTATTATTCATAAAAAAAACACCTACTATTATTCTTAGTGTTACCTCCTACCGCCTGCTTCTTGCCAACTTCGCCACCTCCCCGATCACTTGATTTTTGGGCTTTCTTTAGCTTGCCCATGTCACCCCCACCTGTCCACCACCAATTGACCCACTTGCCCCCAGCTCCTCCACGTTTCCTTCTCTACCTTTTGACTCCGCCAACTCACCATCTTCTTCTTCCAGGTGTTTCTTCAACTCCCTCTTCCTTTCTGTCTTCTCTACTTTATAACCAAATGCCTCACCCTCCTATTCTCTTCTAACCTTCACCTCCCTGAGCACTCCATCATCGTCATTCCTTCCTCCACTTGGGACTTCTTTCTCTATCTTTGAAAATGTCCCATCCACACCTTCTACTATGAATCTCAGGCCATATGTTTCCCCTACAACCAAAGGCTCATCTTGCTTGGTATTACAGAAGCATCCTCCACTTCAACCAGTATCCTTGTCATGTCTAGCTTCTCCCAACTTCTATTTTTATCATCATACTTTAGGAACCTTCCTAAACATTTCCCAATCTCTTCAAAAGTCAATATGCTCCAGGCATCTAAGGCCTTTCAAATATGAATCTGAAGTCTGAATCAAATAAATGGGAGGTAAGAAAACCCTAGGACAACACCAGATCTAGGGTTATAGGTTGATCAAGTCAGCCAATTGAGAGAAATCTGTGATTTACCAACACATCGAATGTCTTCTTCACGAACAGGGAGGTATCTTATGCTGATTGAAGCAGTCCTTAAAAAACTCCAAACCAGAAACTGAGTGTAGGGTTAAGGAAAGCTTGAGAGAACCCTTCGATCTGGAGAGAAAAACTTAAATCGCAGGCTATGTTGAAGACCTAAAGTCCAAAAAAATGTTACAGTCCAAAAATGGAAACTGTAAGTGCTGCCACCCCAAGAAGAAGATCAAAACTCCTTTGAAAACTTCACCAAATCAGATGCAGTTTGTAGGTGGAATAGATCAGGTCTAGGCGACACCAGATCTGATTCAAAGCTATAGCAGTCCAAAAAAGGAAACTGTACAGTGTTGCCGCCCCAAGAAGAAGATCAGAACTCCTTCAAAAACTTCACCAAATCAGATGCTGTTTGTAGGGAGAATAGATCAGGTCTAGGTGACACTAAATCTGAAGTTTGGCCTCAAACCAATGTCTCCCAAGAGAGATCTAAAGAAATCTCTCCTGTTGGTTGCACAAAGAAGAAAGAACAGAAAAGAGTTGATCAAGACAGCCCTAATACGACAGGTTTACTGCTTCTGGTAAGGTTCAAGAGAGCGAGAAAATAGATCAGAGAGCAACCTGCTCTGATACCACGTCAACACTCTTGGTCGAATAGATAAAAGAACAAGAATAATCTTAGAGGTGTCAAGAATGAATGACCCCCACCTCAAAGAGCCTCTTATATATTAAAAGATATGTACAATTACAAGAATGCCCATACAGGGCTGAAAGAGAAAAGAAGAATAAGACGTAAAAGTAATATACAACAGGGACTATACTAATAAGGTACATCAAGTTATAGAGTCTCTACAAGGATATCATCTGCAAACTGTAAATGGGTTACTAAAACATTGTCCTTCCCCACTGACCATCCCCTGAATAACTACACCCCATTTGCTCTTGAAATTAATTTACTTAATGCTTTAGCAATCAGGTTAAAAAGAAAAGGAGAGAGGGGGTCACCCTGTCGAAGCCCACGGAATCCTTCAAAAAAATCATACACTGTCCCATTAATTATAACTGAAAAATTACAAGTTCATAGGCATCCCATGATCCATTTACACCACAAGTTTCCAAACCCACATCTCATAATCTCAATCAAGAATTTCCAATCCACCAAGTCATAGGCTTTTTCCAGATCCAACTTGATAGTCACTCCCTTCTTCTTTGATCTTTTATGAGCCTCCAGACATTCACTTGCAATTAATAGTTGGTCAATAATCTGTCTATCCTGCACAAAGGCCCCTTGAGCTTGAGAAACTAAATGGGAGATCACCTTTTTAATCCTCAGAGACAGCACCTTTGCAATCACCTTGTAAATACTGGTGACCAAACTTATTGGTCTGAAATCCCCTGGTTGGTTGGCATTATTCCTTTTTGGGATCAGAGCTAAAAAAAAGTGGAATTCATTCCCGGACGTATCACCCCTCTCCTATAGAACTCATTAAACACCCTAACCAAGTCTCCTTTAATTATCTCCCAACAATCTTGATAGAAGGCCATTGTGTAACCGTTGGGTCCTGGAGATTTTGATCTGTCCATAGAAAAAACTGCCTCCTTAATCTCTCCCTCTTCAAACCTTTTTTCCAAAAATTGGACTTGATTCTCATCCAGAGTATCCCAATCAAAGCCTTCAATCCTCCACCTCTCACTTAAGGGTCTTCTATAAATTGATCTAAAATGCTCTGCAAAAGTTTTAGCAATCTCATCTTGATTTGTGATCTCATTTTCCCCCACCACTAAAGAGTTAATCATGTACTTCCTCCTCCCGTTTGCAATGGTATGGAAAAACTTTGTATTTCCGTCACCTTCTTTGATCCATCTTTCTCTCGACTTTTGCTTCCAGCAAATTTCCTCTCTCAATAAGGTCTCCCCTAGTTCTTTCCTCAAATTCCACCTCAACTCCTTATCACCAACATCTAAAATTCCTTCCACATCTTTGCTATCTATTGCCTCTATCTAAGAAATCAGCTCCACCTTCTCCTCCAATCTCCCAAACTTCTCCCTATTCCATTCCTTGATCTCCTTTTTTTAATAATTGAAGCTTCTTAAGGAACTTTTGGCCTTCCCACATTGCAGGTGTTACCAAACTATTCCACCGAACCTTAACTTTCTCTTTGAAATCCGGGTGAGTGAGCCACATATTCTCAAATTTGAAAGGGATTGGGCTACCATCACTAGTTCTCTCAAACAAACAGATGGACCAATGGTCTAAGGTGACCCTAGGTAGATTTCTACCGACTAAACCTGGCCAATGCTCTTCCCAATCAAGTGAGACTAAAAACCTATCAAGCTTGGATAGGATAGGGGAAGTTTGAAGGTTTGACCAAGTAAAACAAGATTGCCCAAAAGTAATATCTCTTAACTCAAAAGCTTCAATAAAGGAGTTGAACTTTTTCATACTCAATGTGGTTCTTTTCCTACCTCCTGTTGTCTCACTCACATACCTATCATCTCCAAGCTCCTCCCACAACTTCTTTTTGTCTTTATATGAGTTTGGCCCATAGACATTCATAAGAACCCATTAATAGAAACTGAGTATCTGCCGACCAGCTCTTCCAAACATTGAATTGTTTCTTCCCTCCACATTGTTATGATACCCCCCAAGGCACCCCAAGAGGGAGCAAAGCTCCAATTAATATTCCTCTCTCCCCACACACTTCTTATCAACTTCCTGAATTTTGGATTCTTGAAATAGAACAAAATCAGGTCTCTCCTTCCCAAATACCCCTTTGACTACTACTCTTTTTGTGGCACTGCCTAGCCCCCTTACATTCCAGCTAACAATCTTCATGATCACAATTAATCTGAAACCAGCCCCCCTGCATCCTATAGACCTCTCCTCCTTCCTCCCCTAGCATTGAACTCCTTATCCCCTTCCACATCACTGAGTTTTTCAACTTCATTTAACTTCCTTCTCCTCTTACCCCCCCCCCTTTTCTTTTCTTGCCCCCATTTGAGACTCCTTTTCTTTTATTTTTTTCCACTTTCAGCCCCATTTTTTTCAGCCATAGCCACCACAGGATCCATAGTACTCTGATCACATTGACTTCTTTTACTTTCTCTCGCCTCCTCCTTTTCTTTCTTCCCCTTAGTTAAGACTCTTCCAGCCCCCCCTTCATTCTCATCATCTTGTGAATGAAACAGTTTGGCAGTTTCTTTGTCCCCCTCTGTACCCAATCCCCTACCAGTCTCTGCACCTTCCTTGTCCTTCTGCCTCCTATCACCCCAAGCCTCAAAAACACCCTCCCCTCTAACCTCTCCTATTATCTCTCTCACATTCACTCCTCCTTCTGGTGGATTCATGGGCAGATCACAGCCTCGGATGGGATCTGGATATACTGTAGGATCAACATGACACAAGTTAGCATAAAAAATTAAACCAACAGTGTTATCGAAGTCACCAGAATGCTGAGAAGAAAGGGCAAATGTCTTAGACATAGGAGTTTTGGTGCCCTGTTCCTTTTGGAAATTCTCCAAACCCCTGACTTCAGTTCTAACTAGTTGGGAAGGCCTCGAAGGGTTATTTGACTTGGCCAAATCAGAGCTTGTACCCCCTCCTAGAGAGTCTTCTGTAGTCTCTTGGTTCTCTTGTCGTAACACCAATTTATCACCATGCTACTGTCCCTCATCTGGGATTAATTCCTTTACCCCCTTGGGCACCTCTAATCCCATCCTGAAAAACTGGACGATCCTTCACACCATTGATCGGTAACAGCCGTAAGACAGTAGTCGAAAGAAGAACGTCTTCAACATGTGATTTCCCCTTCTGTATTGCTACCTCCTTTTCTTCAAAGAGAGAACCTATTTGAAATTCATCCCCACTCTCTACAGTGACCTGAACAGTATCTCCAATGTCTGAGTTTCTGCTACTGGAATCATCTCCAGAGGAGAAACCATCATCTGAGTTCTCACAACGAACCCAATGATCCTCTATACCGCCGCCGTCGTCCTTCCAGCCATCATCCTTCCAGTCGTCGTCATCTTTCCAGTCCGCCTTCAACCTTTCATATCGGGGATTCGGCTTGTTAAGACATTTCCACTACAGCTGCGAGAGCTTCAAACTAGTTCGACTGTCTTGGTGTAGAGAATACTGATGTGGGCCCCACTACAGTGGTCCCCACTGTGTTCGTAGGACAGCATGTGTAGTTATTTATTCCAGTTATAGTAGTGTCAGTTTGAGTCAGTTTGTTAATTCAGTTGTTATTTATTTCAGCTTTTATTTACTTTATTTATTATGTAAGTACTAAGGGTAGATGTGTTCTTTCCATTATGTACTAAACATAACCTACAAATAATAAGAAAGTGGTGGCGGCAGATCAGAAAGAATTTGTCCCTCCTTTCAACCACTTGTGTTCTCCTGTTTCTCTTCTATTCTCTCACCTTTTCTCTCTTTTTCTTCTGTTTTGTAAACCTAAAACATATTAGGATTCAAGACTGATTACAGTCTTGATCTTCTACTTGGTATCAGAGCCTATCTAGAGCTTCTCATGTGTGTCTAGTCCAGCCGACCACATGAGGACTAGCTAGGGCTGGAAGTTTTGAAGAAGTATTCGGTGGCTGAATCTTGGAGATTACCAGGAGAGGTTCGCAACAGTTGAAGACTTGCCGCAGCTTGCAGAGAGTTGGTAATCAGGAAGAAGCAGCGAAGGTTAGGGTTCAGGTAACCCTAGAAGACAGTAAACCAAGGTACATAAGTAAGTTTTTTTATTGAGTTTCAGAGACTGCAATCAGTCGAGATAGATTGGACCTATCTAGAAGTAGGGGTCGAACTGTATTCCAGCTTGTTTCTAGGGTTTGACTGTTGGGCCGAACCCCTTCTCTCTCAGAGGTGATTAGTTTTTAGGGTTTCATATTGCCCTACGACAAGTCCCACTTGTGTGGACTTCTTGGAGAGTGCAGCTGAGCACTTATTTCAGACCCACAGTTGAAACCCTAATTTTGCTCTCGCAGCAGTGGGCCCCACAGTAGTGATTTCAGAAAATAGCATCTCAGATTGACAGGCTGCCTGGTACTGTGCATGCCGATTGATTTCAGATCAGATTTGAGTTGATTCCTTGCCTATACTGTGATAGACGATTGATTTCAGATCAAATTTGGGTTGGTTTCAGATCAGATTTCGGATCAGATCAGATCAGATTTGTGTTGGTTTCGGATCAGTTTTCAAACCTGCTTGTTTGACTCTGTTTTCTGGTATAGTGACTCTAATAGTTTGTAGCCACTGACTCTTGATCAAAGATGGAGTTTAAGGGTCAGGGAGAAAGTAGTTTTGGAAACCACAGTTATGGTAGTGTATCTGAAACCGGTTTTCAGACCTGCTTGTTTGACTCTGTTTTCTGGTATAGTGACTCTAACAGTTTGTAGCCACTGACTCTTGATCAAAGATGGAGTTTAAGGGTCAGGGAGAAAGTAGTTTTGGAAACCACAGTTATGGTAGTGTATTTGAAACCGGGTTTCAGATTACAACTATGAGATTTGATGGGTCAAATTATTTGAAGTGGGCTCAATCAGCCATGATGGCTATTGGAGGAAGGGGAAAACTGGGTTACCTCTTGGGAGATGTGAAAGAACCTTCCAAGGAGAACCCAACATACACCAAGTGGGTTCAAGAGAACTATTTGGTTATGGTGTGGCTGTGTAATTCTATGCAGCCACATATCAGCCGAAATTACTTGTGGGCAAAGACAGCCAAAGAGATATGGGATGTTGTGAAAGAAACCTATTTCCAACCCCTTAATGTTGCCAGAGCCTATGAACTGAAGTGTGAGGTGAACAGCCTTAAACAAGGAGAGAAGCCAGTTTCTGTCTACTTCTCTACCTTGAAATCCTTGTGGCATGAAATTGACCATCTAGAGACCCTTGAGTGGGAGAGTCCCAAAGATGCACAGACTCACAGAAAGCAAGTCGAGATGACATTGTGCGACAACAAATATTGACAAGAGATAGTGTGACCCTTTCTCAAGCATACTCCCTGGTGCATAGTGAAGAGACCAGGAGGAAAGTCATGATGCAGCCTCAGCCCTCTTTCAAAGCCTTGACAGCTATTAAACCTAAGCCAGGGGGTGACTCAGAAAGGGATCAGAAGAAGAAAGATAAACGGGATCTGGTATGTGAACATTGTAAGAAACCCAAGCACACAAAAGATACTTGTTGGAAGCTACATCCTCACTTGGTCCCAGCAAAACTAAGAAATAAGAAGGGTAATGCTCATGTGGCCGTGAACACTGATTCAGCATCCTCATTAGGCACATCCCTAGAGACTTTAGCTGTTGTTCGGGCTGCCCACATACAGTTGGAAAAGGAAGTTGGGAATTCAGTTCAGCCATCTCAGTCACCATTAGCTCCTGCCACATCTGCATTTGCACATTCAGGTACTCGAGCCTCAGCTTGCCATTCTTCAGCTCCAGGTAATACTGACCACTGCTGAGTAATAGATTCAGGTGCATATGACCATATGACTAGCTTGCCATCTTTGTTCACTTCTTATCACTTGTCCTCTGGCTGAGATAGAGTATCCATTGTTGATGGCTCTCTTGTTCCCATTTCGGGCAAGGGGGACATCAAGCTACCGGATACTATCTCTTTATCTTCTGTCTTGCATGTTCCTAAGCTTGATACTAACCTGCTTTCAGTTAGTAGTATTACCAAATACATGAACTGTTCAGTAACCTTTTTCCCTGACCGATGTGTTTTTTAGGATTTGGAGACGAGGAAGGTGATTGGGACTGGCCGTGAGATGAACGGGATCTATCTGCTTTGGCATAACCGATTTGGTCATTTGTCTTTTAAGTCTTTGAAGAGTCTGTTTCCTGCTTTATTTGAGTCTATTGAGTTATCAAAGTTAAGGTGTGAGAGTTGTGAGTTTGCCAAACATTGTAGAACCTCTTATTCTTTAAGTAATAAAAGGAGTAATTTCTCTTTTGATATTGTGCATACTGATGTTTGGGGGCCATATCATATCTCTTCTATGGTGGGTACAGATATTTTCTACTGTTTGTTGATGACCATACCCGTTTTTCTTGGGTCTATCTTATGCGTTCTCGGGATGAGGTTCCTGCTCTAACCCAAAACTTCCATCAGATGGTTCTCACTCAATTTAGGACCAAAATCAAAGTCCTTAGATCTGATAATGCAAAGGAATACTTTGCTCAGCCATTGACCTCCTATCTTCTTAGCCATGGAGTTATTCACCAGAGCACTTGCCCTTATACACCACAGCAGAACGGTGTTGCCGAAAGGAAGAATAGGCATATCTTGGAGGTGGCTAGAAGCATTATGTTTACCTCCAATGTACCTATTCGCTTTTGGGGTGATGCTATCCTCACGGCAGTTTATCTCATTAATTGAGTTCCTTCCCGAGTTCTTGATATGAGAACCCCCTTTTCCCTTCTATACCCAGACAAGGAGTTGTTCATTATTCCCCTTAAAACCTTTGGTTGTACCTGTTTCGTTCAGCTTCTCGGGCCTCATCATTCCAAGTTTGAATCTAAGGCCTCCAAATGCATTTTCCTTGGTTATGCACAAACTCAAAAGGGTTATTGCTGCTATGATCCGGTTTTAGGGAAACGGTTTGTCTCCATGGATGTCACCTTCTTTGAGGAGACACCCTATTATCCTAGGGTTTCTCCCCAGGGGGAGAGCGGTGAGAGTGGGGTTGTTTTGAGTTTCTTTCCTCAGGGGGAGAGCAGTGAGAGTGGAAGTGGGGCTGGTTTGAGTGGGGCTGTTCCTTTACCTATTCCACTGGATAATGAAGGCTGTAGTGGTGAGGGTGGTCAGAGGGAGCCGGAGTTGAGAGTCTATCACAGGCGATGCAGGCAGGTTGATCCTAGTCATCGGCAGTCCCGGCCAGCTCCAGTTCCTTCCGCGGCTCCAGATCCAAAGCCTACTGAGATACCTCTCACTGTTGCCACTTCCCCTCTTGTGGATGACGTTGATCTCCCTATTGCCATTCGCAAAGGGAAACGACATTGCACCACCTCTACAGCTCACAGCATCTCATAGTTCTTATCCTATGATCGTTTGTCTCCATCTTACCGGTCCTATCTCACTTCCATTGCCGATGTCCCTATTCCAAGGACAGTGCAAGAAGCCTTATCAGTTCTAGAATGGAAAGATGCAATGCAAGTCGAAATGGATGCCCTGTTGAAGAATAATACTTGGGCACTAGTTGACCCACCAAAAGAAAAGAAACCGGTGGGATGCAGATGGGTGTTCACTGTGAAGCATAATGTTGATGGCTCTATTGAAAGGTACAAAGCCCGACTGGTTGCAAAGGGGTTCACTCAGACTTATGGTATAGACTACTTGGAGACCTTTGCCCCAGTAGCCAAGATGACCACCATCCGAGTTTTGTTATCCCTTGCAGCAAATCATTCTTGGCCCCTGTTTCAGATGGATGCTAAAAATGTCTTTCTGAATGGAGACTTACAGGAAGAGGTTTACATGCAGTTGCCTCCTGGATTCTATGATACAGAGACAGGTAAGAAGGTTTGCCGACTGAACAAGGCATTGTATGGTTTGAAGCAGTCACCTAGAGCCTGGTTTGATAGGTTCAGATTAGCCCTTAGAAAGTTTGGTTATGTACAGGCCCAGTCAGATCATACACTATTCATCAAAAGGGTGGAGTCCTCTCTGACACTACTTGCAGTATATGTTGATGATATTGTGGTGACAGGAAATGACAGTCATGAGATTGAGTCCCTCAAATCGCTCCTTCATCAAGAGTTTGAGGTGAAAGATCTTGGTACACTATGGTACTTTTTGGGTATTGAGGTTGCTAGATCCAAGCAGGGGATTTTTATCTCTCAGAGAAAATATGTTCTAGATCTGTTGGCGGAAACTGGAAAGTTGGGTGTTAAGCTGGCTGATACACCCATCAAACAAAATCACAAGATTAGTGCAGAGGGCGGGGAGCCTCTTGAAGACAAAGTTATGTTCCAACGGTTGGTTGGAAAGCTCCTATATCTCTGCCTCACTCGGCCGGATATCAGCTATGCAGTTAGTGTTGTTAGCCAGTACATGCACTCCCCCAGAACTTCTCATCTTCTTGCGGCAGAGAGAATATTAGCATACTTGAAGAGATGCCCAGGTAGAGGTATACTGCTCAAGAACAATAATCACATGAGGGTGGAAGTCTATACAGATGCCGATTGGGCTAGGAGTGTTGATGACAGAAGGTCTACCTCTAGATATTGTGCCCTTGTAGGAGGTAACCTTGTCTCTTGGAGGAGTAAGAAGCAGAGTGTTGTTTCCCGCTCCAATGCTGAAGCGGAATACAGGTCAATGGCTAATGGAGTGGCTGAAATCTTGTGGCTGAGGTCACTACTTGAAGAGTTGGGTATTGACTATGAAAAACCCTTAATGTTGTATTGTGATAATCAGGCAACTATTAATATAGCCCACAACCCAGTGCAACATGACAGAACTAAACATATCGAAGTTGATCGACATTTTGTGTGAGAAAGGGTCACATCACAAGAAGTGTGTCTTCCATACATCACATCTAATATGCAGCTCGCGGATATCCTCACCAAGGTTGTACCAAGGAAGAAGTTAGAGACAGACCTATCCAAGTTGGGAATGATAGATATCTACTCCCAACTTGAGGGGGAGTTTAGAGAACACTGATGTGGGCCCCACTACAGTGGTCCCCACTGTGTTCGTAGGACAGCATGTGTAGTTATTTATTCCAGTTATAGTAGTGTCAGTTTGAGTCAGTTTGTTAATTCAGTTGTTATTTATTTCAGCTTTTATTTACTTTATTTATTATGTAAGTACTAAGGGCAGATGTGTCATTTCCATTATGTACTAAACATAACCTATAAATAATAAGAAAGTGGCAGTGGCAGATCAGAAAGAATCTGTCCCTCCTTTCAACCACTTGTGTTCTGTTTCTCTTCTATTCTCTCACCTTTTCTCTTTTTCTTCTGTTTTGTAAACCTAAAACCTATTAGAATTCAAGACTGATTACAGTCTTGATCTTCTACTCTTGGGACAATGGGGACGATGATAGATCGAAAATGTCACCCCCCATCATCCTATTAAAAGCTCCGCACGTGCACTTTATGTTATCATGTGGCCCAGGCTTAAGAGGCGGTTTAGCATGTCGGTTCAACTCAGGTTCAGCGGGTGGACCAGCTTTTTTACCCCCATCCCTCAAAATATCCACGAATGACGGTTTAGCCGTCAGTCTGACCGGACAGCGAAATTCAAAAAAAATTGGAAGAGCTCATCTTTAATGACTTAAGGCCCGACGGTTCGCCTTCTACAGCAGAACCAACATACCCTCTGCTAATTTTCCATAAACTCTTGTCCACTTGGCATCACTCTGGACACGTCACCATCTTCTCCAACCTCCTTGCCCTTCTCCTAAAGCACCATTTCAACTTCCAAAGTTAGCCAGACTCTCCACCATTGTCCACCGGAAGAAATCTCAACAAACCTCAGAACTCTCTGTGGATGAGAACCCTGAATCTTGATCTTAGCGGCTTGAAGGGATGAAAGGTTCACTGCAATGAGCGATCCTCCACAGAGATCTGCCACTTTGGAGAAGACCTCCTGCTTCCAAAGATTGAACAGAAGCCCAATCAGTTTCACTTGTAAAACCTCCTCTTCCTCCATCACGAGCTCATTGCCGGATGGAAACCAACTCTGTAGCAAGGCCCAACCTTCCCATGTCTGTATCTTAGCCGCAACCTCAAGAGGGTGACCAAGGTCCAAGATAGCAGCCTTCTTCTCAAACGGGAACAGGAATGCATGTTCAATCTCAGGAATCGTCTTCATGACATCGGCTAGGATTCCATTCCAGTCCATCACTTCCCCCTTGAGACTTATCACCTTTTTCTTTACCCAGTCTTCTAATGGTCCTCCTAATACAAGCTTTGGGCACACAATAGTTCCACTGATACCTCTTAGATTTTCTTTCTCCTCTTCAACCTGTGAGACTGCTAGGCTCATATCAGCAACTAATTTTTGGATAGGGAGGACTGATTTTCTTCCCAATCCTCACCTTCTTTGTTCAAAGTCATCGAGAGCACCAGCAACTAAAATCCAACCTTGCTTGTTTTTTCCTTCCGGTATGCAAATCACTTGCCTCTTTCCATTTCCAAATGCTTCAGTTAGTTGAATATAGGTACCCCGTTATTGCTTTTCTTCTCCACCGAGAATTTCTTCCTACCTTTCACCAATTCTCCTTTCCATTCAGGCTCTGTGATTGCAAAAATTGTTCCATCAAGGAAACCTTTAAACCAACAGACTGCTTCCCTCCCCAAGACTACAACAGATCTCTTATCTTCTCTAATTTTAATGAACATCCTCCAACTTCTTCCAGCAGAAACCTTTTCTTTTCCACAACCAATATCATCCTCCATTTTGTTGCCAGCTGAAGCTTGCCTTTGACATCATCTTCTCCCCCGTCGCCACTATTAACAAACTAGGCACTCCACTATCACACTAACTCTCATTACTCAACATACAATCTTCTCATCTTCTTCTACACTCTGACTTTCTTTAATATTACAGTATCATAAAATAAAATTGTAAAAAATATTATGTGGTAAAAATATGTGGGTCCTTGGGTATGGCGACCCTCCAAGGGTGCCTTCTCACCTAGGCATCGCCTGGACAACTATGATGAAATATGAACACAGAATCCAATCAGATGAATCTGAACCCTTAGAGATTATTCCCAACCTTCCCTATCTTATTTTGCAATTCACTTTTAGTTTGTTTATGTTGTATATTCATCACTATTAAAAATACAAATTACTGAATTAAAATGAAATAAAATCTTAAATGGTACTATAAGTTATATTCAAACCTTACAGGAAGGTAAGACCACTGCAAGAACAAAGTATTTCCCTATATCATCTCCTTTTTTACTCGAAATGTCAACTCCAATGTGATCAGCACATTTGTCCATTAATGAGTCAAGAGGAAAGCCACTTAAAAAATTCTTCCTTGAAGCAGCAAGTGATACCTGTTAATGGGTAGACAAGAAATCAGCTCTTAGAAGTTGTAACAAAAAATTAAAAAAAAAAAAGCAACAAAAAGGCCTCTGTCAGAAATTCTAAGCAAAACATTAACGACTAAGCAGCACATTAACAGAATATATAAATAAATATATATATATATATAATAAAACAATACATGCCATGTCAGCATGGCTCTCCCCTAGACCCCTACCATTTATCTATTTTTTGGTTGTTTTGAAGTTTTATTTTTAAAATTGAATAAAATAACTTAAGTGGCCAATAAATTTTAAGTCTTCAAGACTTTCATCTCTTCTCATTAACTTTCTCTTCTCTTTCTCATTAACTCCTTTAATTATCTCTCCTCATTAATCATTTTCATTCCACTAATTCTCTCTCCTCTCAATTACTCCATTAAATTGCTTAAAATTCATTGACTCTTTTTTCCTTTTTTATTTTATTCTCTCTCCTCTCCTCATTAATCTAATAAACCAAAAGCAATTTGCTTAGAAGTGACCATTTGAGTCTGGCCCTGGCCCAGGTCCACAAATTTCAATTTTCAAAGCCAAGCTTGGGCCTAATACTTCAAGGACAGTGGGGCCCATCCCAGCCCATAAACAAATAACAGTTTGAAATTAGTTAATAAAAAATATCATAAGTAGTTAAATCACCTAAAAATAATGAGAGAGAGAGAGAGACAGAATTCTAAGAAATAGGTCCCACCCCTTCAAGTTCCTTCATTAGCCTATATTAGCATATTCCTATAGGCCTCTTCCATTATTAGACTATTGTATTTCAGAGAGAGAATTTAACTAATCCAAATTCCATTTATTTCTTTCATATTCAAATTCTATTTAATTGGTTAATTGTCAGAAAATTAAAATTTGAAACCTAATAACTAAAATTAATAAAAACAATTACTGAAGTTAATAAAAATATTAAATCTTAGCAAGTTTTCTTTTTGACAAGCAAAGTGAGTATTTATTAATGATTGAGAAAGGTACAAGATTTTAGCTACACAGTAGCCCAAAAACAACAGAAAGCAGCTTGGCCACCCAAATCTGTTTTGTCATCCCCACTTTTTACTATCACAGATTACAACATTGCCCAAAATAAAGTGGATCTGTCCACTCCCTGTTTTGCTAGGACATCTACCAACCCATTTATTGTTCTTTTTACCCATCCAAAACTAGTGTTGCAAATTTTTGCAAGGAAGTCAATTTCCCTTAAGGAAAATCTATATTTCCAAGGGACTGAATTGATTTGTTTCGCCCAAGAAATGACCAATAAGGAGTACCCTTCTAATTCAAGCTCTCTAACACCCAGCTGTATTGCTAGTTTTAGTTCTTGTAATAGGGCCATTATTTCAGCCTTAACCGAATCTCCAAAATCAATTGGCCCGGAGAATAAGGCCACTACTACTCTTTGATGGCTTCTAAAGACTTCCCCTATACCTGCCCTCCCCGGATTGCCAAAGGAGGTCTATCAAAATTTAGTTTCATCTTATTTGGCCCTAGAGGTTTCCATTCCATTCTCACTGCTTCTTTGTGTGTATCATAAATCTGTTTGTGCAACTTCGGTCCATTTCCATAACAAGTCATTTGTAGAAACATCTTTGAAGAGTTCCATTGTTTTTGCTCAATGTGCATATCTGATCTTTATGGTTTCAATCACTTTCTCCACTGACCTACTCTTCTCATGAAAGATTCTTTGGTTTCTCTCTTCCTAGATGGTCCATACCAGGGCTGCTCTTGTTATTCTCCACAGACATCTTGCCTTTTCTTTTGTTGCCTCAAGAAGCTGGAATTGAATAGGCTAACCACATTCTGTGGGGGTACCCATCTGCAACCAAAAAGAGAGCAGAAGTAGTCACAAACAAACAGGAGAGTAGTAAATGAGGAAGGGTCTCACCACTGGCCTTGCAAAGGAGACACACATGAGGAGAAAGGCAATTATTTGGCCTTCTTTTCTATAGCACGTCACAAGTGCTAACCTTCCCAAGGAAACTTTCCCAACACAGAGACTGCACTTTAGCAGGGATTGGTTTGCACCAAATTTCTCTAACTAGGAGATTTACCCCGTGGGTTCTGAGCTAATAAGAAGGTTAAAGAAGGAATTACATGAGAAGTGGCCATCAGGGGAGGGGTACCAAACTCTACCATTCAAAAAGATTTTGATCTAGGAAAACCTTTTCCAAGAGAGAAAGTAGGATAATATGACAAGGGATTCACATTCATTGTCCCTCAAACCCCTTTTGATCCCAAAATCCCAGTTTAAACCATGTGTTGAAGGCTTGCCAAACCAAGAGGTTGGTTCATTCTTAAGGTTTGTTAATGAGTAAAGTGTTGGGAATTGTAATTTGAGTGGCAAATCTCCAAGTCAGAGATCTTCCTAGAATAAGACTCTGTTCCCACAACCCACATCAAAATGGATAGAATTGAGAAAAGTAGGTAGTACCTCAGAGATTTCCATCCAAGGGGAAATTGAAGCAATGTGAGGTGCTAGTTTTGCATCCCAACCATTTTCTGCTACACCATGAATGCTTCCAGATTTTGTGCCACAGTCTGTCTTCCGCTACACCATGATTGCCTTCCTTTTAATCAAGTTTCTAATTCCCAAGCCCACTTGCTACTTAGGTTTACACACTTGTACTCAATTCACCAAATGATCTTTCTTTCCATCTCCTGGCTCCTACAAAAATCCCTCATCATTTTTTCTAACTGCTTTGCAATTTTCACCAAGACTCTAAAGGTGGAAAGGTAATAGATGGGAAAATTTTCTAAGGTGGATTTGATCAACACGATTCTTCCTCCTAAAGAGATATAGCTTCTCTTCCATAAGGTTAGCTATCTAGCAAATCTTTACACTATTGGTTTCCATAAACTATTTGTTCTAGGGTTTCCTCCCAAAGGTATACCTAGATACTCTAGGGAACAATTTCTCATCTCACAGCATAGGATTTCGGCCAATAGTAAAGTGTAACCTCTCCCAAATTTATGCCAGCCACACAACTTTTTCCTCAATTGACTTTCAAGTTTGACATTCTTTGGAAGCAATCAACCAAGGCTTTTAGATTCCTTATGTTGAGCTTTGTACAACTCTCACAAAAAATGATTATGTGAGAGTCACAGCAATGAGTCACAACAACATCATTTCTTCCAATTCTCCACCCTTTGAATTGGTTTTCAAGATTAGCCTTACTCATCAATTTACTCAGGACCTCAGCAATGAGGGAGAACAAGAAAAAGGGATAAAGGATCTCCTCGCCTTAAACCTCTTTTAGCCGGGAAGAAATCTTTTGCCACACCATTGATTAGAATTGAAAAGTGTGCCAAGATAACACAACCATTTATCTACTTTCTCCATCTTTCTCCTAACCCTATTTTTTCCATCAAACTCAGGAGGAAGGTCCAATCCACCATTCATAGGCTTTTTCTAGATCCAATTTGCAAATCAAGTTTTTCCCTCCTTGTTTTTCCTTCTCCGCCACACATTCATTTGCCACTAGAATTTGGTCAATTATTTGTCTTCCTTCCACAAAAGCTCCTTTATTTTGAGATATTACCATAGACAACATAGTTTTAAACCTTCCCGCCAAAACTTTAGCTATGATCTTGCACAGGCTATCAACAAGACTTATGGGCCTATAATCCATTGGAGTTTCTTCTCAAGCACTAGGACTAAAAATGTGGCATTTTCTCCAAGTGAGACTTGCACAGGCTATCCACCAAGTCATCTTCTATAATTTCCCAACAATCTTGATATAAGGCCATCAAGAAACCATTGGGCCCTGGTGCTTTAGATCTTTCCATTGAAAACATTGTTTCATATATCTCTTCTACACTGAAGCTTCTCTCTAGAATGACAACATGGACTTCTGGTAACCTAATCCAATCTAACTCCCCCAACTCTGAACTTCACTCTCTCAAGGAAACAAAGATTGATATGAGGTGCTCCAAAAAAATGTTTTGTTATTTCCTCCTCCGAAGTTACCACCCAACCTTCAACCTCTATACTAGAGATCAAGTTTTTCCTTCTTTCATTTGACAAAGAGTAAAAGTATTTTGTATTTCCATCTCCTTCAACAAGCCATCTACATCTTGATTTCTGTCTCTAAGAGATTCCCTCCTTTCTCAAAATCTCCTCTAATTCCACTTTTACATTCCATCTTTCTGATCTATCCTCCAGACTAATCTCTCTTAGGGCTTCCTTTTTGTCTAGCTCTCAATCCTTTTTGCAATTCTCTCTTTTGATTCTTCAAGTCTCCCAAACTCTTCCTTATTCCAATCCTTGATTTTTCCTTTTAGTCTCTTCAATTTCTTTATGAAACTCACTCCTTTGTTGCTCACATTGATTCCACCTTCCACCCACCACTCTTTTATTTTCCTGATAAAGTGGGGTACTTCCAACCACATATTTTCAAACATGAAAGGTGTAGGGCCCCCTAGATGGGTATCTTGAATTCTTGATCTAGGCTCAAAGGACAATCGTTAGAGATTACCCTAGGGAGTGCTTTCAAAACTACATTTCCCCCCACAACTCTTCCCACTAAATAGAGAAAAGGAATCTATAAACTTTGAACAAATTTGGTTTTCCTAGAAGTTTGACCAAGGAAGCTTGAAGTAGGGGGGATCTTTTAGTTCTAAAGACTCAACCAAGGTATTAAACTTCTTCATACTCGTGGTTATGGTCTGGTTTGGGTTGTTTGTCTCATTTGTGTATCTTATGATGTCGAAATCTCCACCAAGACACTATGGACCTTCCCATAAACCCCTAATTACAGCTGACTCCTCCCAGAAAGAGTCCATTTCTCTATATGAGTTTGGGTCATACAGATTTGTTAATACCCACTCTTTTCCACCACTCAATCTTTTTGCTTTTATTGACACTGAGAACTGACCAATCACTTCTTCCTGACTTCAAAACTTTTATGGGTTTATTGGCAAAAATTATTAAAGCTTTCCAATGCAACTGATTTAAAGGCAATTTGGTTATAAAAATTAGCAAAACTGAACTTTGTAAAGGGAATGCTGAATGTACAAATACAAACTTCACACAAGGATCCAAATACAAAAGCCACTTCATGGTGTCTGAATATCCATGGTCTCTCATTTCCATCTCTGAGCCAAAGAATAACTACCTCTAAGTCAACAAGTAGAACTTCGCATTCTTCTTTTTTGGTCTTTGGCTTAAGGACCCATGGTTTGAGAAGCTGCATCCTATTCCTACATGCACTAACATATAAGCTTTTATGGCACCTTATATAATGACAGCAAGAAAAGTAGCTTTGCAAAGGATTGCTATGCATGGATCATCTCACTTAGTCTCAAAAATTGTAGGTTAGCCTATTGGTTAACCTGGTAAGCTAGGCTAGAAGATGCAGCACCATTTCTCAATCAGACAACAGCTGTTCTTCAGACAAAGGATATGGCAGATGGGTTGTCCTTTCACTCACGATATAATCAGTTCTCCCAAGTGACTTCTAAATCTAGGAAGGTTGTTCCTTTTCATGATCACTTAAGACTTATTGGGTTCTGCAAATTGCACAAGGGAACACAGCAGTTTTGTAAAGATTGTAGAGAATAAATTTTTTTATGGTTTTGTGGGCTTCATACTTAGAGTTACAATAATATGTAGTCTACCTGCAAAACTTTATTCTGTAGTCAGGACATGCTCCATTTTCTTTAGTAAGTAGATACTTTGTTCATCAGGAAAAGAATGTACTCGATTTTAAAAGTCAAGCAACTAAACTAACCACCGAATTGGCCAAGTTGCTAAAACTGGCTGAGTGTAGAGTGTGCAAAGCCAACTTCCCAAACCAATGGAGTTCAAACTTCTTTCCAAATTCAGACACGTAAGGTAGGCTGCTAAAAACCAAAGCTAATTTTCGTACAAATATACTAGGGTCAAACTTGAACTAGAAATGAAATTCAGGTCGACATTGCCGAAAAAACAAGCAATAACACTGCATAGGATAGCAATAGTTTTTCCATTTTCGTTTTCCAAATAACATCCTAAGTCAATGAAGAAACGAAGACTTACCGAAACAATGGAACCAGGGAAGATAGAACAAGCAACCATGGCAGACTCGGAAAGCCAAATTGTAGCGGTATGACCACTGGTCTCAGCATCAGTGATGCGGCCGATAAAAGCAGATTTGGAGATCAATGAAGGGTACTTGATCGAAGCTTCTTCAAGAGCACGCGAAAGCTCGTTTTCGCTAACTTCTGGTTCTGGAACAGACGTTAATGATGAAGATGGTGGTGTCTGAGGAGAAATTTCCGACTGGTCTGAAGATGATGAGAGCTTAGATGGAGTTTTTGAATGTCTCTTGGACTTCGGAGGCATGATTGCTATCTCAAATCCTCGCCTCTGTTCTAGTGTTCTATCGCTTCTCTCTTCGCCTTTTTTTCGTCACAGGGGCGCCTGCCAGAACCGTCAAATGTGTCAGTGTAAAAGGCAAACCGGCCGAATGCACCTTTTACACTCTTCTACGTTTGGAAGAACGGTGTGAAACATCGGTGGATATTTTATACGCGTTTGGAGTGAACAATGGGGTGAGCTGGTGTAGGAGGCGAAGGCATCTCTGATCAACGACTACATAAGGCCAATGGTGGATCTGTTGGAGGAACGCCGACCGAAACCCAACCTGTCAACGAGTTTGGTCATCTCTCTGTGGTCTAGATTAGAGTTAGAAGAGTTGGATTTCAGAGAAGGGAAGACACTGCACATGGGTCCTCTGGTGAGTAAAATATATTGCCTGTTATCAGCAACATAAACAATGTGAGGGTTCTGGTGTCTGTTCCAGAGAGTGTATTAGACAAGTTTGAGTATTTCATGAAAGGACCAGCAGCAGAGAGTGAGAGGAAGAGGAAGAGGAAGAGAGAGAGAGAGAGAGAAAAGGAAGGAAGTGAGGACAAATACTGGCAGGGGAATACCTTCGCTTGGGCTAGACTTGCAAATGCGTACTGAGCCTCCGATACCAGAAACAGATTTATGGCTATCGGCTAACAGATGAATGCGTATTTGTTCGGTTGGGCTGGATTTACACCGATGTTCACTAGCGCTTTTTTTTTCCTTCTGGGTCCTCTCCGGCTCTCCCTTCGGAGGTGGGGTTCAGATCTGCCGCTGCAACTGACGGAAAGAGAAAAAAAAAGGGGGAAGAAGAAGAAGAAGAGAGAAGGAGAAGAGAGAGAGCGAGAGAGAAGGAGAAGGAGAAGAAGAAGAAGAAGAGAGAGGGAGAATAGAGAGAGAGAGAGAGAGCGAGTCCGAGCAGGGTGAAAAAAAAACCGAACCGATCGAAATCGAATCGAAAAATCGGTTAAATGAACCGGTCGTTTCGGTTTTAGTTTGATGTTTTAAAAAAACTGACAGTTTTGATTTGATTTCGGTTAACTATTTAAAAAAGCGGCGGCTAATTGAATCGATCGATATATATAGTAATATATATTTATATAATACTATATATTATATTTTAAATTTTTTTTTGAAAATCGAATAAAAAAATTCGATTTTCAGCCTTTCTCTTTGAAAATCGAACATATCACTGGTGCCAGACTGGGCTGTCTGGCCTTTCCAGACTGCTCTAACTGGTTTTCGCTTTTCAACCTTGTGCTTGATTCAAAGAACATTTGGCGGCGACCACAGCTATCCCGCCTAAATCAAATTCCAGCACAAGACTACTTAGACTGGCAATCCAATGAACATTGAGCATGGACGGAGACCTAGAAGGATAGAAATAAAATTTGTCCTATCCAGATACAGACCAAATGAAATGCTGACCACCTGAAGCAGCCAATACGCAACAGCCAAATGTTGCCATGAATTCTACTCAAACTGGCAGACAGGTTCAAATCTGAAGTAGCCGATACCACCGCTTATCAATCACCATCAACAATCCCACCTTTCTAGTTTGGTGTTCAAGATTTACTTCAATAGCTTCTCTCAGCGTCTTGAACCCAGGAAATGCTTTTCCACACCATAAACGATTTTTACCCTTTCCAGTTTTCATCAAACATAGGAACACCTTCGACTGCTTCATATATGACTCTCCGTTTGTTCCACCATGAATGAGAGATGCTAAGAGAAGGTCGACCGGAAAGAGGAGAAACTAGGCACTCTACAGTCGGCTAGAGTTGTTGTTCATCTTAACAACTATCTCATTCTCTGTTCTCTCTCTCTCAGACTCTTCTTCTTCCCCAACGGGTCAGACTTACTCACTGTTCTCTCTATCTCTCTCTCAGTCTCTCTCTCTCACCTGACACTCACTTAGAGTCTCAGATTCAGTCTCTTCTCTCTCAGTCTCAAACTGAGTCACTCATCTCTCTCAATCTCTCATCTCTCTCAGTCTCTTCTGCAAGAGGTTTTTTTCCATTTTTTTTAATTTTCAGTGCATAAAAAAACCAAAAAAACTGAACCACGGTTAACCGGTTGCATCAGTTCGGTTTTTGTTCGATTAAGTTTAAAAACTGAATAAGTCGGTTCGGTCTAGAAAATCACCCCACGATTTGGTTAACCGAACCATGAGCACCCTTAGAACTAGCAATGTATTTATTACATCAATTATCGATGTAAACCTAAATCAAAATGTTTTGTAAAATTACATATTTACCAGGGTGTAAAATTTACCCCAGTTTGATTTTCTACCCCAAACAAACGTAGCCTAATGGTTTTACGAGCCCAGCCTAAACAGTTGAAACTTGAAATTGTGCTCTGGAACTCGTAAGTCTCGCATGGCTGTCGATGGGTCGGGAAGACCCAGAGACCCGGTGGTATGCTCTATTGAGAGACCCGGTGGTACGCTCTATTGAGGGGCAGATCCAAACTCCTCTCGCTACAGCATTTTCCCGCCACAAAGCTTGACTCCTAATTTGCATAGCATTGACCAAATGCCTAGTGAATAGTTTAACATGGCCCTCTTAGCCAAAACAGCTTGGAGGCTTCTTACCCAACATTAATATGATAATATCATCCTTGAGTCGTCTAAATTAAGAAGATGTACATGTACTTTTCAAATAGTTCAATCTTTCATGCCCAAGCTAGGCATAAGCCATCTTGGGCTTAAAGACCTTTGGATGGTTCAAAGAGGGCTATCAATATCTGGGAAGACCTTTGGATTCTCACTTGCCAAGCTACCCACTGAATTGCGTGTCTATTCTAGGTGGTGTTTGGAATCGTGTAAATCTCGTGGATAGGACCGTCTATGGGAATTGGTTGCGTTCGGCTAGGTGTGGACGGGACCGGTCTTGTCCACAACCCAATATAGCATGGGCAGGTCCTGTCCACACCCCAATTTCTCATCCATGGCAAAATCTCGTGGTTAGGGGCCATCCACACTTGATTTTTGATCCCCTACTTCACACTTTCCCTGAAAGGCTACCCTATTGTTTGTTTCACATTTTAATATTTTTATCAATAAAATATTAATTATTTTACTTATTTTTTAAAATTTTAACGTTTTATCAATAAAATTATATTTTAAATATTTAAAATATATTTTTAAAATTTTTAATTATTTTACTATTGTTTTTTAAATTAATATCTATAGGTTAATAATAATTCATTGATGCATTTTTCAATATATTTATCATATAAAATGCAAAAATTAGATATTTATGATTAACTGTGTAGATCAAGGTTTTCGAATCGCCGTTGACCCGAACGGTCGGATTGTTCAGCCAAGGAACCGTCCAGGCAAGCAGTTCCATTTTACCCCAAACATGGTTTTGGCCAAAAACCGTTGAAAAAGTCAACAACCCGTTGACTTGAGCGGTCAAATCGTCAACTCGGACGGTCAGATCGTCGACCCAGAAACCAGTGGCCAAAACAGTTCCATTTTCGGGTCATTTTTTAAAATGTTGGTGTAGATCATTTATAAATGTATATGAGATAATGGAATCAAAAAGTATGGTGTGGACTGCCTACAGAATGGCCACTGTGGATGTGGACTGGTCCAGTCCACAGTTAAGAACAGTTGTGGACTGTGGTGTGGTTTGGATTGGTTCCTACCACAGGGTGTGGTGTGGACCAGTCCACACCCACCAATTTCTAATCCACACTACAAAACACCCCCTGATCTCGAATCTTATAAACTAGCATACTTTGCAATGGGACCTCTTTGGCTTAGAACTCTCTTCAGTCTTCACTATGGGGGGAAATTGCTAGAATCACAACCATTTCTTTTTGTCAACAACCTATGGAGGACAAGCCATCTCTGCCTATAGCAAATATGGTAATTATAGCACAAAATCTGGTTATTAGCTCGCCTGGAAGCCATAAAACCTAGAGGATGGCTTGTGTAATACTAGCCAAAGCCCCAACAAAATCTGGAATCTAATATGGTCTCTCAAGGTTCCACTAAGGTACAATTTTTCCTCTAACACTATTGTAATAATGCCATTGTAGTTTGAAGTTTTATTCACAGAAGACAAATCACCAACTTTGCCTCTTGTCCTAGGTGAGATTAGTCCCTTCAAGACATCTATCATCTTATTCTATATTGCCCTATGGCTCATACAAACCTTTAGAAGTGATAGAGTTCAAGTCCCTCACATCTAGACTTGTTCATAGGTCGGTCTGGGACGGGTTGAGGCCAAGCTTTGCCTCTTTATTAATAGAAAATGTCCAAGCTTGAGGGCAAGCTTGGCCCTTATATAAAGCTTGAAGCCTGGTTTGGACATAGAAACACTTACTTTTACTTATGGTGTAATATTATCGGGTAGGGCTTGGGCTTATTTTAGAAAGCTTGAGCTTGTCATGGGCCTAAAATTTTGTCCAAACTCGATAAAAAATGGGTAGGGCCAGGCCAACCTACTGGGTTACCTAACCTATGAATAGGTCTATTCACATCTCAAACCGGACCTCATCTTGGTCTACTAACTACCAAACTCTCTTTTCTTTGGCCCTTAGGGTGGTTACATGAGAAATGCCCTAGAAATCTTTCAATGATAAGGTTTTCATGGATAAAGACAACCCTCCTCAAGCAGCCATGCAAAGAGTTTGAGCCTTGATAATTAAGTTTTCTCCTTTTTAGAGATGCCAATGATCAGGCTATATCCCCTAACCCATATTCCTTTCGAGCCTGCCGGATTTGGCAATAGATGGTCTCATCATCCTATGTGATACAAGTTTTTTTGAGATTCGGGGACAAGCAAGTATTGCCTACATCATATACTCTTCAACAGGAACTCCTATCCAAGTGGAGGGAGTCCCTATGAGATGTCTCTCATCCCTTCATGTAGAATTGAAAGACATCAGGATGGGAATTTCTTTGGCATCCTCCTTGTAAGTGAGTCATCTTCTGATTCTTCTCCTACTCATAGACTTGAAGCAAGCCATTCACCTTCTTGCAGGGCTTCCCCCTTAGTAGTCTTCATAGGACAATTTTAGGTATCTTCAGTTGGATTAGAGTTGGGGTCTCCTAAACTTTTAGGCACATTTCTGTATCATTTATAAAAATGATAATGGTTATCGTCGAAAGACCTAATTTTTTTATTTCCACTATTGTCCCTTAGTTATCATACCCGGGTTATCCGATTATTTATTTCCATTATTACTCCTACTATTATCCTTCAGTTATTATACTTGGGTAATCCGATTATCTATTTCCATTATTACCCCTTTTTAGTCATTATTATTCCAATTACAAATCTACTTCTATTATTGCCCCTTTAGTTATTGTTATTCTAATTGTATTTTATTATATTACATATAGTATTTTATATTTCTATTATTGTCCCTCCTTAGCCATTGTATCCTAATTTCTCTATAACCATTATATATTTCTAGAAACTATAATAAAAATGAGGATGGTAACAATGTTTCCTCAAAAAGTTTTATTACACTTTCCCTTTTTATAGAGATGCAAATTGATCGGATCGGATTCAAATTAGGGTTATCCGAATCCAATATGATAAAGTATAGGTCCAATCCAACCCAATCGAATCTCATAAATATTGATTTAGATTCGAATTCAATAAGGATGTTGGATATTCGAATCTGATCCAATCAGATTTATTTTTCTTAAATCATAATTTTTTTAAAAAGGAAACATAACAATTTAAATAAAGAAAAACAAAAAAATGAAAGTATTTTTCAACTATTTTCATCATATATACATGTTTTTATAAAAAATAAATAATATAAAAATTATAAAAATATAATATCTCTACCATTTATAAAAATGAGAATGGTTATCGTCGAAAGACTTGATTTTTCTATTTCTACTATTGTCCCTTAGTTATCATACCTAGGTTATCTGATTATCTATTTCCATTATTGCCCCTACTATTGTCCCTCAGCTATTATACCTGGGTAATCTAATTAGCTATTTCCATTATTACCCCTCTTTAGTCATTATTATTCCAATTACATATCTATTTCTATTATTGCCCCTTTAGTTATTGTTATTCCAATTGTATTTTATAATATTATATATAGTATTTTATATTTCTATTATTGTCCCTCCTTAGCCATTGTATCCCAATTTCTCTATAATCATTATATATTTTTATAGTCTATAATAAAAATGAGGATGGTAATAATGTTTCGTCGAAAAGTCTAATTACACTTTCCCTTTTTATAGGTGATGAGGGTGGATTTATCCCTCTAGTGAAATTGTGACACCTAGCACCTCATGCCAACTAAGTGCAGCCTCTTGACAAATAGACAGCTCGAGCTAGCTATAGGCAGCTCGGCATAGCTCGCCACAAGTAGCTCGCCACTTACAGGCAACTCAGCATAGCTCGCCACAGGCAGTCCGACATCTTACGAAGAGCTCGCTTTCTAGTAGGCCACGAAGACCTGCCTCGGGTAGAAGTACCTCGGCACATTACCGGTAGCTCGGTGAAAAGTAGCTCGGTGCAAGGTAGCTCGTTGCAGAGCAGCTCGACGTATCGCAAGAAGATTTCCTACCTGACAATCGTACCTGCCAGATCTGGAGACTGCACCCATGTCTCTGGCCAGGCGGCATCGTGCCTGCCAACTCTGACAACGCCTCATGTCTGACAGGGCCATACCCTGCAACGGTTACCTACGCCCACCAGCTCAGCCCTAGCAAGTAACGACTGCGGCAGAGAGTCAGAGGTGGTTACGCCAGATCTGTCAGGACACCGCTATATAAGAGCTCCGACCCCCCAGAGGGGAAGGGGGATGAAAAATGGAGGTAACCCCTGCTCTCTAGCTCTCTCATTTCTCTAATATCATCTTCAAGCTCTCTACTATCAGAGTGCTAACTTAGCCATCGGAGTGGCCCCGCCGGGTAAACACCCCCGGGTCCTTTGACTCAGTTCTCGCAGGTTGCTCGACTCCTGCCATCTACAAAGAGGAGCAGATCATCTCATGCAGAGGGCAATAGGGTTGCACTACACTAGGAGGCTCGCCAAGGCAGCACACTCAGCAGCTCATCAAGGTAGCTCACTACCAGGGAGCTCGCCACCAAGGCAGTGCACTCAGCAGCTCATCAAGGTGGCTCACTACCAGGGAGCTCGCCACCAAGTAGCTCACCACCTGGGAGCTCGTCACCAAGTAGCTCACCGCCAGGGAGTTCGCCACCAAGTATCTCACCACCAAGCAGTTCGCCACCAGGGAGCACCATCATCCTTTGAGTTACAGGCCACCTAGGAGCAAGTCAAATGACGAGGTACTTAGCCAAAAAATTGGTACATCACAAAAAAATTGGTACGTGACCGGAAACGGTTACATCAATAGGGATGCAAATGGATCAGATCAGATTCAAATAAGGGTATATCTGAATCCAATATGATAAATTATAGGTCCAATCCAATCTGATCGAATCTGATTTAGTTTTTAATCCAATCCGAAAATCCATAATGAAGATATCCAAATCCGATAAAATAGGATTAGACTCTGGAACGGATTGAATCATGATCCTTTTTACCCTCTATTTTTTTGTTATTTTAATATTTATTTGACCTATCATTAAATGGGATGTACACTATGAAACAAAGTTTTTTCCAATAAAAATGAATACTAATCATTAACATATTGAATATCAACCAAAGTTGCATCCTTTCATTTTTACCTTCATCATTTTTTTGTTATTCCAATGTTTGATCTTTCATAATAATATAAAGTGGGCTTTTCCCAACACAAGTCGATCACTGTAGCAATTGGGCTAATCCGTACCTCGAGTTGTGTTGGGCTTGGGTTTTGAGGCTCGTGCATCAGCATGATATAGAACAAAAAAGTGGACCATGCTGGTATAGGCCGCACCCTATCATGGAACATGCCTATATATATATATATATATTCAATTTTATTGTACTATTTTATTCAAATTATATTGTAATTTTTTTTTTAATTTCATATATAAACAATTGTATACATCAAAATTCATATAGAATAAAATTTTAAGATTTTTTCAATTTCTTGTCTATTTAGTTAATTTATTTAGCTTTTCATTATATATTTTTTAAATTGTTTAATAAAAAATCATGTCTCTCACACCCCGGCCTATGGCTGAGCCCGTTTGGGCTTGTGTTGTAGGCCTAACCTTTGAAGAGTTTTAGGCCAGGTAGGGCACGACCCACCCAGGACCACGTGCTGACATGGCATGACCTGTTAAAGCATAGACAATCCACAAAATCTTGTCGTGTTGGCATGACACAACCCACTTTATATTTTCTGATGAAGTAATGAAAAGTGCAAATTAGAGACAATACAAAAAAGGGTACGGAATATAATAAACAATACACATACAAACAAATGAGAAAGGATATGGTAGGACTTGGAAAAGGATTTGCCGTTAATTCTGCTAGTAACCCTCTCATGAGGAGTTCACCTTGGCCCTTGTGTCTCTTAAATTGTATTAAGGATTACTATGCTTTCATTGTACTTCCTATAATTTCTCTTAATTAATTAATACAATTATCTTTTACCTTTCTTCTTCTTGTTTAAAGGATATGGTAGGACTTGGAAAAGAGTATAACAGGTGAAAGGGCTTATAGAATGTGAGAATTTATAAGAGTGGTTTCTTTTGTAAGGGGAAGCCATGAAAAGTTACCTAGGGGGTGAGACTTCCACCATTGCTTTTTCTGTTTCCTTTTTGTTAATTAAAAATAAAAGAAAATTTTAAGGGGATCGGCAAAGTTGGAGAATTTTTCATATTGGCAACTTGGTTCACGCCAAGTCGTCAAAGGCATAAAAGGCTAGTGGATGGAGGAGCTATCTTGGTTATGGTCAAGTCGTCAGCATTCTAGAGAGCACTCCCTTGGTAACAGGGATATTTGTCCTTCCTCCCTAATAGGGTAGAAGAGAGGCCTCTCGTATGGCTATAGTATCTTTTGCTAAGAAGGTGGGATCATGGTTTTTAAAACTGACTCGGAGATTGAATTGGTCAAGGGGTCCGTTTTTTTATCCAAATGGTTGGCCTATTCTAACAAAAAAATGAAAACCCGGTCAAAACCGTTTGAACGGTTCTTTGAAAACCATGGGTGGGACTACCCATGAATCAAGGGGAAGGAGCTTTATCACCCCTTTTTTCATGTTTTGAATTACTTGGGTCATCACTTGTCCCAGTGTTGCGAAAATCGGGTATGGAGTAGATGGGTTGTTGCACAATTTCGGGTCACAGCCTCGATTTGGCCATTTGGGTAGAGCTCCTATGACCACTATTTGGGAGCGGTTAAAGTCAACAACCAACCATATATAAGAGATAAATTTAGTTCTGGTGTGTTGAGGAATTTAAGAGCTTGATCCTGGCTAATGTTTTGGAGCATGTTTTGGAGCTAGCATTCCTTAAGACTTGTTCACATGTGTAAGTGGGGAAGAATGGGAGATAATGGTGCAGAGCTTTGGTGCAGCCGAGAATTCCAATTCGATGGATGATGCCGGAGTCCTTAGGTTTGGGGGGTAGTGAGGGGTTGTTTCTTGATCCTTCTACGGTTCTACTTGAGCAAATGTGGGTGGGGAAGAGGAGCGGTCGCCGGGGGACTTGGAGGAGTCGAGTGACTAGTGCAAGGTTGGAGGTGAATTAGCCTCGGAGTTTTGAGGGTAGGTAGTTGGGACTTGGGAGACAATGAAAGCTTGGAAAAGCAAGTGGATATTCAATGTTTTAAAAGGCCAAAGGCGTAGTTGAGGCGTGATTGTCCAAAAAGTGAGGCGTAAGCCTCAAGGCGTTGTAAGGTGTAAACCTCAAAATTTAAGGACAAATTAATTAAAGTTTGTAAATCAATGAAAGTAATATATAATATACCAAATTAAAATTGATGAGGGCAGATTTGGCCCTCCACTGGCATCATGACACATGGCATATCAAAATAACTGGACTACATCCCATCATCACCTAGGTGACAACTTGCCTTAGCCAAAATGGGGTCCTACCTAGTGACCTGCCTCTATTGCCGACCTACTTCTGCCGCCGACCTAGAGACCTACCTCTGTCGCTGACCTGGCGACCTGGCTCTATCATCGATCTGGCAACTTGGTGATCTGTCTCCGTCGCCAACTTGGCGATCTACCTTTCTAGAAGCTTGTCAGTTGTCTCCGAACCTTTTGGGATCATGCTGCGTAACCATAAGCCTTATCCTCATCCCGCCCGAATCGGAGGAAAAACGGTAAGCCTTATTAACTGGCACGTTATCCTCCTTCCAAAGTAGAATGGACCTCTACGTTGTGGGCCGAGGATTCCGGGAGCATTTTGCGAGACCCACGGCAACCCAACTGTATAAGGGCATCAGCCCCTGATACTCAGGTAGATGCACAATTTTTAGTTCTCGTAGCTCTCCAGCTCTCTCATATTTAGTTATCTTAAAATCTCTGATTCGCTAACTTAAGCATCGGAGTGCCCACCCCGGGTAAAGCAACCCGGACACTCTAACACTGTTTCCTTGCAGGTCGCATCAAAGCCATCTCTCCAGCTCGTCACCATTCAACTAGGCACTAGAGCCACCTCTCTAGCTCGTCACCATTCAGCTAGGCATCAAAACCACCTCTCCGACTCATCACCATTCAGCTAGGCATTAGAGCCACCTCTCTAGCTTGTCACCATTTAGCTAGGCGTCAGAGCCATCTCTCCAGCTCGTCACCACTCAGTTAGGCATCAAAGCCACCTCTCCAGCTCGTCACCACTCAATTAGGCATCAAACCCTCCTTTCCAACTCGTCACCATTCAGTTAGGCGTCCAAACCACCTTCCAAGTAGGAACCATTCAGCTAGGTGTTCAAGCCACCTTCCAGGTAGAGATTATTCAGCTAGGCATCTGAGTCACTAGCCAGCCGGGAACTGCCAAAATGTGCATCATCAAAAATGATAGAAGTTACACATAGCCATAAACTAAAAGTTTATAAGCAAAGTTTTGGAATTTAAGCATTAAATAAAATAATAACTAATCAACTAACAATTATAAACATTTTATATTTCATATAAACAACCAATTTAGAAGGAAGAAAGCATATGAAGAATCATTTGCATAATTAATTAATATTAGATATATGGTCATCCAATAGTTAAAAAGAAAGGAAACAATGTAGTTGATTAGATCTATGCAAATAATAATAATAATAATAATAATAATAATGTAGTCGATTAAAAAGAAAAAAGATCCATTAAATCTCACTTGATTTATCCAAAAGAAACTTAGAACTAGATTAATATATCATCATTTTTGCACCGGACTCAATAAAATACTGAGAAATTGATTTTTCATTTTTACTTTTTTATTTGACCCATAATAATTGAAGTGTTTTTTCTATATGCTTTAAATTATAAAAATACATATATATTTTTTGCATTAAATCACTAATTAATCATTAGTACTTGAGACTTACGCCTTTTTATGCCTCAAATTACACCTCATTCTAACAAAGGCTTATAAGCCTTGAGGCAAAATCTATGTGCCTAGCCTCAAGGCGTACACCAATGTGGATAATGATATATTTGTAACAAAGTTGTTGGGCTTATCCTTTTTGGGTGAGGAAGATTTCGCAAGAGAGGTTTTTTGGCAGGTGTAGCGCTAGAAGACCGAGAGGTGATGTGTTCTTTTAAAAGGGGTCTAAGTCTAACCTCCAAAGTAGCATAAGAAGAAAATGTTAGATGAAACCTTCAATCTTGGGGGTTTTCTAGGAAGTAGGAAGCTTAGTAAACTAGTGGAATTCTACGTGGACGGTTAGGTCAAAGTAGATAAGGCATTAAGAAGTTCAAAGTCAGCTAGGGGTAGAAGAAGAGGTGGGAGAGGAAAGTCTAAAGTTGAAATTTTGAGGCGTCGGGTCCTTGTTATTCTAGGTTGTGTGAGTTGTGCTGGTGTTTGGGGTAGTAGTGTAGTACTGGTTATCTGGGTTTGGTGTTTGGTGGGATCTAGCAATGGTCCTCGTGGTGAGTCTTTTTATGAGTAGTCTTTGTTCTTGTACATGTGTATCTTTCTTTGTTCTATGGCCTTTTTCTGTTGTGTTTGTTTCCTTTTTTCTCTTTTTTATTTTTATAAAAGTTTTTATTTACCTTCAAAATAATTTTCTTATGTTTTGGTCAAGTGGTAGTTTTCTATTAAGGAGGAGATCTGTTAGTGCAATCTTATGTTTCACTAAATTTATTGAGTCTTCTCTAAGCACAGATTTCTTTTTCATTTTTGTTTTCTTTGTTGTACAACAAAGACAGGACTAGTTCCTAAGAATTTTCCCATTCATGATCTTTTCCCAAGTCAGAAGAATGGGAAAATTCTGACATACAACAATAAACCAAACAATGCTTTCAATAGGTTTGAGGTATATTCTGTTTTTCTCTCTGTTGACTACAATCATTTCTCCATAAAATGGACATAAAATTTTCAGCCATTTTCCACCCTTTTTGCAGGGAAATCTTTGTTTCTCACCCCTTGTAATTTTTATTGTAGAATTAAGCAAAATAGTAGCTCCAACATTTCTTTTTCTTTCATTTATTCTCTCTTTTCTTCCTCTAGTCAATCCCTAGTGTGTAATATGGGTCGAACAACTACCATCTAACAGCCCCTGAAACTTGCAGCTAGCTACTAGTATGGAACAAGACCAACAGTTTCTAGAATCAGATATATTATTGGCTTGAGTATTTCAGTTAAATTCCCTAATGGTTTCATCTCCATTGCTAAATAATTTCTCTATTTAATCATCAAAAAATAGTTAATAACTTTCCCCGATTCATTCCTGTTTTGTTTTTTGCCTGAAATTCTTTATTGCGACTTGCTTCATGATCTACTTAATTTGAATCAAGTATAGGGCTTGGTTATTTTGGGATTTTAAGGTTTCTATGAGAGAGGCTGTGCATAGCTTTATATTCTCCATTATTGATTCTATAATAGAATTTTATTTCTCCTTCAACTATGGATGCAAGTTATAAGCCGAACCACGTAAATTTGTGTGAGATTTATTTCTTTCTTCTCTTAATCTCTGTCTTCATTTTCTTGTGCCATTCAAATCAGAGTTTCTGTGTTTTGCACAACTCCCTTCTGCAATATTTTGTGGTGCAAGTTTCAGACTTGCCTTACAGAATGCAGCCCTGGTGCCATCCTATTCCTGCCCAAGCTCTTACAGCGTGCCATTCTGGGCTCACGAGTGGTCAAAAACTCAAAATATGGCACCTCTACAAGCCTATCTTGACCAAGGCAAATTCTTAAGCAGGGGGCTCGCATTGAAGGACAGAGTGGACCCCCTCAAAATCCTCAATAACGCAGGTAATGTGCACATACATCACATTACGTTGAGCTTCTCTGAGTTACTCCATTTCATGGCATTGAGCTTCTTTCTTATCCATTCTCTTTTCATATTTGGTGGAATCCAGGTCGATGGTCAGTCTGAGACAGCATCAGTAGAGCCATTAAAAAGGCAAAGGGATACACTCCAATCATCGACTGCACTGTTGAAAAGTTTGGCCACAGCCAGCTCTATGAAGTTTTACTAATGGCAAACGCTTATGGGCCTCGTTCATCGAGTTTCCCTAAGCCTACTTGTCGTAGCTAAGACCATCAAATTTCCTATTTTCGTATAACTACTCAAATCTTCTTTAAGGGTCTTCCATTTCTATTCCTAATATGTATTCTGATCAACTGTAAATAGCTCGTCCCCATGAATAAATTCACCTTTGCTGGTAAGCTAAGATGTACTTCAAATAAAATTAATGGAACTATTGTCTCCATGAATATGCAAGTGTTTTGAGTTTAGAACAAATGAACTCAGTGGTTTAAGTAGCTCTTGGATTTATTTTGTAGAAAAGAACACGTAGCCCAAATTTCTTCTGTTTCAGGTGCAATCTGTTCTCCAATTAAAACAAACAAGGAGTAAAATTCAATTCGGACGAGGAGGCCATTTTCGGTCCTACGTTTATAACTTCCCACGTTCCTCTAAATTACAAACTTTGACACCGGAGCAGGAAACTACTACCGAAAGGAAAGTTTTTATATGCTTCTAAAAGGAAACTAAAATAAATTAAAATTTTAGATGAATCTTAGGCACAGTTCTCTCTTCCCCTGTTTCTCTTTCATAATCTCTCTTTGGTGTACGTCTCTTTGTGTTTATCTCTCTCGAAACAATTAAAAAGCTTGTTTATATGATACAATGGAAACACTTGCTTCAATCTCGTAGATTAAAAAGCTTGTTTATATGTCAAGGAAGAATTCCCATAAGAGGCATCGGGTATTTGGAAACAGGTGTTAAATCTGTATTCACGGCTTTAGCCCTAGGCTACGCCAACGAGCGTAGCAGATATTTCTCCACTCGAATATGCTGCAAGCGACACTTTACATGCAAATTATTACATACAGAAATTAAAATCAAGAAAGATGTTTGCTGAATTAACAAGAGAATGAAAAGATCTTGTGACAGGAATAGTTTGTTGCTCTCATATAAAAAGGAAAGAAACCAAATAACCATATAACTGAATAAAAGGTCAATTTGAATTGAAGGACAGGAAACAAGTGATGAACAAGAAGAAGCAATTAATACAGTTTTACATACATCTGGGTTCCCTTCTTTTGGAGATTTTCCGATATGGTTCTGTGTAGACAATGTCATTATGGAGATTAAGGATCGACCAGCAGGGGGCAGGGCTCTCCTTGGTCAATTTAACCACTAGAACATGCTCTATAACATCTATTCGAGATGAACCAGGTGTATAAAAAGTTGAGGAAGCTTGATAGAAATAGCGTTCCATAGGACTTGATCAAGGAACTCTCGTTTGAGTGACCAAATTCCAATCCTCTTGGTAAAAATTTAACAACAGGAATGCTAATAAAGCTTTCGATTCCAAGCACAAACTCGTTGAATGGGCCAGCATACCTTTTCGTGGATTCACTCGAATCTTCAGACTCCTTGATTGGGCCAGCATGTCTTTTCATGGGTTTGGACGAAACTTGATCTGAGAAGAAGACATTTAGGCCATCTTCAGTTAATCCTTGCATAACTCCTAACAAGCAAAACTGAGGAACTAGCAAGAACATTTTCATGGGTATGGGGTTGACATTTTTACGATGCTTCATTACCTTGAGCCTTCCAACCTCGACAAGAAAAGCGGTAATGTAGCAAGACATTGAAACAAGCATTCCGGCCATAATTCTCACTCTAGTAATATATTTTCGTTGTAATTCTCCATGGAATAACTTCTCTGAGCGTTGTTCAAACAGACATGAGGTTACGAATCTTAATACGAACATGAGCAGGAAAAGGGAAATAATAGGAAATTCAATGCTTTTGTTTATGTGCCTGTTCAAATTGCTTGCTTGCTGAATAAAGAATGAGATTCCACTATACTTTACCACACTATAAAGAAGGAATGCCGACCACATTGGAAACATTCCGAGTAGACGTTTTGTTTCCTCCACTTCTGACACCGTGCAAAGCCTCCCTTTCTTGCATTGTTCTTGATGAGGGCGGATTTGGCCCTCCAATGACATTATGACACCTGGCACCTCAGAACAACTAGGTGACACCTGAAACCACTTTGGCAACAACTAGCCTGGCACAGGCGCGGCCTAGCACAGGTAGGACTTGGTGGCCTGGCCCTGGCACGAGCTGGCAGCCTGGCCCTGGCGCGACCTGGCCCTGACACGAGCTGGTAGCCTGGCCTTGGTGCGACCTGGCCCTGGCACGAGCTGGCAGCCTGGCCCTGGCGCGACCTGACCCTGGCACGAGCTAGCAGCCTAGCCCTGGCACGACCTGGCCCTGGCACGAGCTAGCAGCTTGGCCCTGGCGTGACCTAGGCCTGGCACGAGCTGGCGGCCTGGCCCAGGCGCGACCTGGCGGCCTGGCCCAAGCACCGACCTGGCGGCCTGACATAGGTGCCAACCTGACAACCCCGAGGAGCTCACCACCGTACCCCGCATTTTACGGGATTGTGATTTGTAACGGCTATATTAGCTCACCCACTCCCTGAGTCAGGCGGAAATGGGCAACCTTACCAATTGGTGGCTTTATCCCCACTTAACACGAAAGCAAGTCCCATCACTGCGGGAATCCAGGAACTGCTCCACCTAACCCACGAGGATTCCAGTATATAAAGACCTCACCCCCTAGGGGCGAAAGAATAATGGGTAACCTCTGCTCTCTAGCTCTCTCATTCTCTAATATCATTCTCATCTCTCCACTAAGTGCTAACTTAGGCATCGGAGTGACCTCGCCGGGTTAGCCACCCCGGGTCCTCTGACATTTGGTTCCTTATAGGCCTCTAAAAGGGCAACAAAGCTCATCAAGGTAGCTCACCACCAGGCAGCTCATCAAGGTAGCTCACCTCCAAGCAGTTCATCAAGGTAGTTCATCACCAGACAGTTCGCCACCAGGTAGCTCACCACCAGGCAGCTCGACACCATGCAGTTTGCCACTAGGTAGCTCGCCACCAGGCAGCTCACCACCAGGGAGCTCCACTTCAGCCTCTGAGTCATAGGCCACTTGGGAGCAGACGAGATGACGAGGTACTCAGCTAAAAAATTGACACATCACAAAAAAATGATACGTGACCGAAAACGATTACATCAATTCTTTTAGTTCTTGATGATCTTTAATCATCTGATGAATGGCAGCTTTGTTCAACCATCTGCACTCCGTCAAGATTATTTGTACCATGTTGTCAATGAGAGAGAGAACCTGCAGCGATCCGTGAGCCTCTCATAGTCATTGCTAGGCTTCCTGTAATAATCATCATCTGAATGAGGAAAGTTGGGATGACTCTTACGAAATGTCGCCATGAAGACGCGATAAAAAACAGGACTGAAGGGCTTTTGTCTTTCTGTTTGATGATTGGATTCTTCATTTAAGCTTCCGCCACTGAGGAACACAACAGGGGCACAAACCAAAATCACAACTGCTGATATAATATAAATTATTGGTCTGTTATAAAAAAGGGATGAGATGATGAAGGCCACGGTGAAGCCCAATAACAAAGCAATAAGCCGGCAGACTTTATTGCTGGTCGTTTCTTTTTCTTTTTGGTACAGACTGGTGGTCGTTTCTCGTTCCTCATTGTTTATATCAGACTCATCAGTATATTCTCGTGCTTTTCCAACTACACCCGGAGCCGCAGGAGGACCTGCAACTGCTATAAGGGAAGCATAGCAGAAAATGCATCCATGGGAATGTCTCCACTTTCTTTTCCGGTTATTATTAGAACTAATCCAATCCAGAAGAAAGCTGTCGTGTCTCCATTAGTTGAGTTCGTTGACAAGTTTGGAATCGACAATAGAACCAATCCCTACAGCCGCATAATGACCGTCAGTGATTCTCATAAGTCTAACTTATCATTTAAAAAAATCTATTGGAATGGTCCAAATATAGAATGTGTAGAGATGGGAAATTGACCTGCCTGGTCATTAATTTAAGCACAACATACATATACCCTGCTTAGACGGAACCAGAACTATAAGAATTGTCATTAATTTTAAGCTTTAATTATTGGGTAAATTTCTTAAGCTATCCTTATGGTTTAGTTAATTGACTAAGTGTACTTTTACTGTTTGAAAATTGACTAACACTACCCTTATTGTTTCTAACAATTGACTAACTCTTCCCTTACTGTTAATGTCCGTTAACAAAAAGGCAAAAAAGACTATTTTACCTTTTCTTCTTCAAAATTTCAAAATAAAACAGAGAACAGGGAGAGAAACACTTACTTGATAGTCTGATTCCGATCCACAGAGAGTAAAAAAAAGAACAAATAATAAGAGAGAGAATGGCAATTCCTCAACTCGTACCTTCCCCATCTTCAACTCTCACTTACAGATGGAGAGAGAGATTCCTTAGCTCAGTCCTCTTTCTTATGAAAAAACCGATCATTACAGGTTTTTTTAGAGCTGATCCTTGGAAGGTTAGGGGTGTGGTGTTTCGTGAGGTAAGGCGGAGGCCACCGTTGTGCTCGTGGCTGGATAGAGAGGATCTGCCCCAACTCTACGCTTGTGCTCAGATTAAACTGGAATTTCCCGTCGCTACTTAGGCATGAGCAACCTGATTCGTCCTTCTTCGTTTACCCCTTCTCTTCTCTTCCTTATTTTCCTCCTCTCCACTTTTGCAACCTCTCTCTACTCATCTTCACTTCTGCTACCAATTTCTACTCTAGGTTTGAGATCAGAAAGTTGTTTTTTCAGGTTTTGCTACCGCTTCTAAGAAAGTTGAATTCTCCTAAATGGAAGAACAGTGTCATGGGAAGCCTTTCTTTGATTATCTTCGGCGCAGTCCAACCTATTTACGCCATAACCATCGGTGGCATGATCTCTGCCTTTTTCGTCTAGAGCCACGAAGAGATGCGTGCACGGTTCCAAACATACTCCTAGTCTTCTCCTCCCTCTCCCTCATCTCCATACTCCTTAGAAGTCGAGGTTTTTGAGGTAAGAAATTAGAAAAGAGTGGATCTTTGGTTACTCTGTTTCATTGTTTTCTTTTGAATTTTCTTCTATTTTTTGTCTATTTGTCATACCAAAAGCTTTTTCAAATGTTGAGTTTGTCAATGAAGAAACATGTAGAGAAAATTTGCTCTGCCGTATGATATGGCAGAACTGCTATGATGAGAAGGGGAAGACTCGTCGTGAACCAGTGGTCAATGTGCGGGCAAGAGAGAGAGAGAGTGGGGGGGGGGGGGGGGGAGGATTGAGAATGGAGAGAGATAGAGGTGGAGGGAGAGGTCTTAGAAGAGAGAGAGAGAGTTGGGGGTTTCAGGGTACGAGGGTAATATTGAATTTAAAAAAAATTGTATTGGTCACGTGCAGTCACATGTGCATAGATATTGATGGAGCATTAACAGACTTTAACGATAAGGGAAGAGTTCGTCCATTGTCAGAAACAATAAGGATAGTGTTAGTCAATTTTCAAACAATAAAGATACACTTAGTCAATTAACTAAACCATAAGGATAGTTTAAGAAATTTACCCTTAATTATTTATATCTTGAGCTTTTACAATCAACTTATATATACCCCTAAATATTCAAAACTTGGGCAAATTATTTCATCTTTTTTCATGGTCGCCAAACCAACGAGAACCCCTTATTCCTCCTCTCTCTATTAGCTTTTCAGGAACTCATTTGCCGGATAGTTTGGAGAAGAAGTGTACTACACAGTAATCCCTATTATTTTGTAGGCAGAATCCATTTTGGATAACATGGTAAAAGCTCGGTAAACCCATATCATATGTAATACCAAAAAAAAAAAGCGGTTTTGAACTCTTCACTCACTCCATTGAAAGCCTTGGGAATGGGGTGGAGAGTTCCTCTTTCACGACAATTCATTTCTCTCTCTTGATCTCTTTCGAGCACAAAAGTGCCCTATGGATTAGAATACTTCAGTCTTCAGGGAATCAGGGTTCTCATTTACCGACTCCATATATTAGCTTTGAACAAACAGGCACACTGAGGACAGACGGGGGGGGGGGGGGGCGGATTACCATATTTTGTTTTTCTTTGTTTGTTGTTTCCTTCTCCCGCCAACCCTTTTAATGGCACCGTATCAACTAGGCAACCCCTTATTTTGCCTTACAGCCAGTGAGGTGGACTCCATTAAAACAGAGTATCACCAATGGCTGGGATCTGATGCTTCGAATATTTCAGATCTCAACCTGTCCGACTCCGGTGCATGATAAGACAAACTGGCTTACTCTACGAGGCACCAACACACCAGCTACTTTCGAATTGCGCCTCCTCAAGCGATGCCTTCGCCCTCAATAGTGTCTGCATCGTATGGAAGAATTCCCGATGCACATGAACCCTCCGATCTTGCTGGTTATTCTGTCAGGTCCGCCTGTCAACCTGGTGATCCCCCACCCACCCCTATGCGGTTGCCAATTAGCGCATAACCTTGAGACGAAACAAGACAGGAACCATTTTTTCTTCATCCTCTCTCTGACTCTCTCTCCCCACATCCACCATTCCTAACCTTCCTCTGAACCAGAGTAGCAACAGAACCGCAACCCCCTTGGCCCATTCCCAACCAAACCGATTGCCATTGCCATCGATCACCATTGCTGCAACAGGAGTCACCGTTGATCCTCTTCATTGGAATACCGAACCAAAGCACGCATCTTCTCCGTTCAACATACATCACAGAAGATAGAGAGGCGGTAATTCATCTGCCATCTTTTCTCTCTCTCTCTCTCTCTCTCTCTCTCTCTTCTTCCATTCTCTCTATCACTGCAAACCCCAAACCCGATCGGTTTCCATTTCCATTCCGTTGTTGCAACCCCCAAGCAAATCGGTTTCTATCCTAAGAGTCCAGTAGATGCACTCTATGCTAGCCATCATTCACATGTTAACAAACACTAGTGTGTAGGTGCTTTCTACATGACAAATTTTATGACGATGGTGATGATAGAATATAATATATTTTAAATTTTTTTATATTTTTATGTCTATAACAATTACTCTTATTTATCATATTTATTATGGTTCATTAATATAAAGTATACCCAAATGTTTTCTACATAATTTATATATTGTTTGTATACTTCGTCCTTTAATCTTTTTAAAATTTTATTTTTAATTACAACTTTACAAGTTGGTACATTTGACCTGAAATATTGAATTTATTTATCACCAAACAAGAAAAATAATTTCACATTTGACCTGAAACGTTGTTTATTATTTTTTATTTTAATATGACTAATATATAATAATAGAGATGTTTCCAAATGTTTTCAACAAAGTTTATATTTTTTTTCATATTTTTTGTATTTTTATCTTTTCTTTTCACTTCTATTATTTACTTATGAAATCATTGGTTGACACATATGACTTGAAAGGTTGAACTATTATCCCACCATTAAGAAAATAATTTCATTTTTGGGTTGGTTTTAAATTTTATATTATATTTCTAACTTTAATAAAGCAAATATTATTTTTATCACACTTATTTTCTTAAATATGATTAATATAAAATATTAGATAGGTGCTCAAATGTTATTTATAAAATTTTGTATTATTACATAATGTTTTTATATTTTTTATTTAATTAATTATGACATCAAGGGGTAACACATTTGACTTGAAAGGTTGAATTGTTGACCTGTCACCACAAAAATAATTTTTATTTTTGGATTGGTTTTAAATTTATATTTCATTCCAACATCAATAAGAATGATTATTATGTAAAATATTATAGGTATGCCCAATTTTTTATATTTATTATTTATTTATATTTTAAAAGTTTTATATTTAATTATACATCACCGGCTAACCCACTTGACCTAGATGGTTGAATTGCTTACTTGCCACCATGATGGGAAAATGGTTCCATTTATTGTGTAAATTCAAAAACACATGAATTTTATATCGTTAAAATTATTGGATGTAGATCTAATTGATAGAATTTATTTGTTTTTATTTTGTGAAAATAAGATCTTAAATATAGGATTGAAAAGAATGGGAGTTAATACCTTAAGATAAGGCTTAATGAGAGGGAATTGAATGAGAAGAAATGTAGTAATTCCATATTACATTTTATACCCTCATAATTAAAGAGTAACCAAATTCAAAAATAGGGGTATTCTAGTGAAGAAAAGGATTTAATGAATGTTAATGAGAGTTAATACTTTAAATATGAGACTTAATGAGAGGAATCTGAAAGAGGAGAAAAATGGTTTTCAAATTACATTTTTGTCCTTAAAATTAGACAAGGACCAAATTAAAAAGTTGGGGTAAGTTAGTCAAACAAAAGTTCCACACCATTATTCACACTTTTAATAAGTATAAATAAGCATTAAATGAAAAATGTAAAATGTAAAATGATATTTTTGTTATAACTTGTTTTTCAATTATTAAACAAAAGTACTTTTGTGCCTCTTTTATCAAATAAATAGTACCAAATGAAGATGTAAAATAATAATTTTGCCTTTGCTTGTTTTCCAATTAAAACTTTAGAGAGAGGGCATTTTGTTGTCCAATGAAAATTCCATAAGTCAAGGACACATATTCACACTTTTATAGATAGTATAGATAGAAAAATGACCCATGTCCATTAAGTGACTAGGCTCTGGGCACAACCTAGATCAATCAAGCCCACCATACCAATCGCAACAAAATGGGCCCACCTTCTCCATCATTTCATCAAGAGGATAAAATGCTGATTTTTATTTTTTTTTAAGTTGAAACTTGTCCTTCATCCAGTGCAAAACTCTTAGCCGGACCAACAACATCAACAACACCTAGAATCCTAAGGAGGATGGTCTATTGCAAAGATTAACAATTCAATGAATGCAAGGAAACCAAGGTAATTGACTTGCTACTAGTTGGTGAATCCATAGTTAGAGTAGGAATGGAAACGGGGCAGGGCAGGGTGGGGTCGGGATTTTCTTGCCTTGTCTCTGTTCCCGAACTCATCTACCCCACCCTATCTTTGCCCTGAACCCTGATCAAGGGTTAAAAAACCCATTCCGACCGGGATGGGCTAGGCAGGATCCCACGGGGATGGGTCATATTGCCATCTCTAAGACAGAGGGACTAGATTAAAATGACCTAATGCTAGTAAACCAACTCACCAAGAAGACCTATTGAAGAGACTCAACATCACAACTACAACTAGTGCTTCAACTCCTTAGCCAATTCGTTACCCAAAACTAATGACCCTATACTTCTCTCAAACACATTGGTTTATGGAAATGGCTGCCTTTTTCCATTCCTTATTTCCTTCTCTTTTACACAGTTGTGTCAAGTGTCAACAAACACAATTGATTAAATACTTTGACATGATTGACGCCTTTTCCCTTGATAATATTATTTTAATGATACAAATATTCCAGTGTAGCCTTAAAAAGAGGAATTACTTGTACATACCTTGGTTGTAGAGTCTACTATTAGGTGATTTATAAATATGGGGATGCTTCCACCAGAAGAAAATTTGAGAGGTCACATCTTGAAAATCATTCAAGTAATTCACAAGAAGCATGTACCTACAAATGAAAAATAAACACCGAGTTTTATTGACTTAACAAGGATTTAATAAGAATTTCTAGAATGGGCAGGGTGGAGCTAGAGGGTGGCAGAGGGGAGACATGGCCCTCATGCCTTAAAAATCCCATAATCCCTAGAGAAGAGTGAAAGAATCCCATATGCCTTAAAAATTCCATAATCCCAAAATCCCATAATCCCAAAATCCCATAATCCTTAAAAATCCCATAATCTCCCCAGGATCGACCGCCTAGTGGACGCGACCTCGGGACATCAGCTGCTAAGCTTCTTGGACGCCTACTCGGGTTATAACCAAATCAAGATGGACCAGTCCGATGAGGAAAAAACCAGCTTCATAACCGAGTTCGGCCTATACTGTTACAAGGTCATGCCCTTCGGACTGAAGAATGCTGGGGCGACCTTCCAAAGACTTGTAAATAAACTATTTCGCCCCTTAATTGGCACAAAAGTAGAGTGTTATGTAGACGACATGGTCATCAAGACGCAATTCTCACGGGAGTTAATACAAGACTTAGATTCCGTTTTCCAAATTTTGTGTCGATTTAGCATGAAACTAAACCCCAACAAGTGTGTCTTCGGTGTCACCTCGGGTAAGTTCCTAGGGTACATTGTTAACTGACGCGGTATTGAGGCCAACCCGGACAAAGTAAAGGCTATCCTAGACATGAGACCACCTCGAAAAGTAAAAGAAGTTCAGAGGCTAAACGGCCGCATAGCCGCCCTGAGCCGCTACATGTCCAAATCAGCAGACCACTGTCTACCTTTCTTGAAGGCAATCAAAGGCAAAGGGTTCGAATGGACCCAAGACTACCAGCTGGCGTTCGACCAGCTAAAAAATTACCTCGCTACTGTACCAACGCTGGCCAGGCCCGAGGAGGGCGAAGTCTTAGAACTGTACCTCTTGGCAAGCGACGAGGTGATCAGTTCAGTACTTATAAAGGAAGCAGGTTGGGTCCAGCGACCCGTCTATTATGTTAGTAAAATCTTGCAAGGGGCAGAGGCGAGGTACCCGCAGATAGAAAAGCTAGCGTATTCACTGGTAATTGCAGCTCGAAAACTCCGCCCGTATTTCTAGGCCCACACCGTCGTGGTCTTAACCGACCAACCCCTAAGGCAAATCTTACTTAAGCCCAAGGTTTCCGGTCGACTAACGAAGTGGGCCATCGAGCTCAGCGAGTACGACCTCCAGTATAAGCCACGAACCGCTATTAAGGCCCAAGCCTTAGCGGATTTTATCGCCGAATGCACTTTCAGCCTCGAAGCCCCTGGGCTGATTGAGCCCGGGATCCCCAGTTCGGGCGAGCCCGAAGCTCCCAAGCCAATAGAGTCTGAACCCCGTAAAGTAGCAGCTAGTGTGGCATCTCTCCTGGTTAGGCCAAACGTGAACTGGGATGAGGAGCCCTGGATCCTCCACGTAGATGGCTCCTCGAACCAGTAGGGTAGCGGGGCTGGAATAGTCCTGCGCGGCCCAGGTGGCGCAAAACTGGAATACGCACTACGCTTTGAGTTCGCAGCATCCAACAACGAGGCAGAGTATGAGGCACTGATAGCCGGGCTGAACCTAGCGCAAAAGGTAAGAGCAAAGCACATAGTCATCTGCAGTGATTCTCAGCTCGTGGTCAACCAGGTTACGGGCGAATACGAGGCACGCGAGCTCGCTATGATCGCATACTTGGCAAAAGTAAAGAAGACTCTACTCAACTTCCAGTCACACTTAATCAGACAAATCCCGAGGTCAGAGAACACTGAGGCCGACACCCTGTCATGGTTAGCCAGCACGAGTCACAACACCATGAGAACCGTGTATATAGAAGACTTACCTTGGCCTAGCATTCTCGGTGGGGCAGAGGAGGTCGCTCCCGTCCTTTAAGCAGAACCGAGCTGGATCGACCCACTCGTGAGCTTCTTGCTAGATGAATCCCTCTCCGCAGATCGCAATGTAGCCAAGAGGGTGCAGTGCCAGGCAGCCAAATACGTCATAATAGACGAACGGTTGTACCGGCAATCTTACACACTCCCCTACTTGCGTTGCTTGCGACCTGCCAAAGCCGAACTTGTACTACGTGACACCCATGAAGGTCTGTGCGGCGGACACCTGGGGGGCAGAGCCCTCGCCCAAAAGGCACTCCGACAAGGATACTACTGGCCAACGATGAAGGCAGAGGCGATCGAGCTCGTCAGGAAATGCGACAAGTGTTAGAAGCACGCCAATATACACCATCAGCCTGCTGCCAACCTCAAGTACTTCACCAGTCCATGGCCCTTTGCGCAATGGGGCATCGACCTCCTGGGGCCTTTCCCACCAGCAACAGGAGGAAGAAAGTTCCTAGTGGTGGCAGTAGATTACTTCACAAAGTGGATAGAGGCTGAACCTCTGACAACGGTCACAGCCCGAAACATACAGAACTTCTTTTGGAGGAACATAGTATGTCACTTCGGGCTACCTCGGGTATTGATCTCCGACAATGGCAAGCAGTTTGAGGATACTAAGTTCCAAGAATGGTGCCAAGACATGGGAATTCGTCAGAACTTTACATCGGTCGCACACCCGCAAGCAAACGGTCAAACAGAAGTAATGAATAGAGCCACCCTCCGCGGATTGAAAGCATGACTGGACCGAGCTAAAGGGTTGTGGGCGGACGAGCTACCAAGCGTTCTATGGGCTCACCGAACTACGGAAAAAACCGCCACAGAAGAGACCCCCTACAACCTCACCTATGGCACCGAAGTGGTAATCCCAGCGGAAATTGAAGTACCTACGTTACGATTAGAAGCGTATGACGATCAGACAAACGGAGACGAATTACGCACCAACCTCGACCTACTGGATGAGGTAAGAGACCTCGCGCGCATTCGGACAGCGACCTACCAGCAAAAAGTAGCTCGGTACTACAACGCCAGAGTAAAGAAGCGGAGCTTCCGCGTTGGCGACCTGGTTCTCTGTAAAATCATGATACCCGAGCCCGGCGTGGGCAAACTTGGACCAAATTGGGAAGGGCCCTACAAAGTAAAGGGAGCGCTCGGGGGGGCATACGAGCTCGAAACCTTGGAGGGTAAGCGAGTACCCCGAACATGGAACATCGTCAACTTAAGGCGGTACTACCTATAGACCACCAAGGCGAGTACCCCGAACATGCCGAGCTAACAAGGCAAAGGCGAAGCAGAGACAAAAACGAGCTAGCAGGGAAGACTGTATGAATGGTCAATTCGGCAAAAATGCTCAGTTCGGAGATAGAACAACCAACACTTAACCAAAAGAAAAGCCATTTCATTTCAAATGATGGAGTGTACATTCAAAAACAAAAAAAAGGAAGCCATTTCATTTTTACAAGCCCGGGGCTACTTCTTCATTATCGGAAGGCACTTCAACGATACCCGAAGGCCCCACCTCGCCCTCGGAATCTGGTTCACCATCCGCAGCATTGGCCATCTCCTGAGTGATGCGCGAAGTGGATATAGCACTGATATCGAGCTCGGGGTACGTATTCCAGATCATCCACCGGCTTAGTTTAAAACCCCTCCTGTACGAATCCACCATCAGATTATCGAAGCTCGGCAAAGCAATGTACTCATCGACAACATTCTTCTTGGCATCTTCGATGCCTTGAGGAATGATCTGCGTCCTCTCCCTGATGTCCTCCTGAAGGTACTCGACCTGATGTTGTTGATCCAGCCTCAAGTTTGCCATGTGCTTCACCACCACTCCCATGGCCTCGGCATCTCTCTGAGACCTCGCCTGCTGGATCCGCGCAACACGAGCAGCCTCCTCGGTAGCACGAATAGCCGCTTCAGCAGCTCGCGCCTGCCTTGAGCTCCTCTCCACCTGGGACCCCAAGGTGTGAATAGAAGAGTTCACCTACCAAAAAGAACCGAGTGATTAAAAGAACCAATAGAACGAAACCCAAAAAAAGGGGGGAAATCACATACCACCATGTCATGGGTAACGGCACGACAGGCCACTTGGTGCAAAGGGAGATCGGTCCACGCCGCGACCTCCTCGGGGAAAATGGCCTCCTTACTCTTTTGAAGAGCGTGAGTAGGCGACAGCACACTTCTGAAATCCCCCGGGGCCCCCGAGCCTAAGGGCCCAACTCGCGTATGAGCAGACCCAGAGTAAGTAGGAGCACCAGAGTAGGTGGAAGCCCCTGTGTAAGTAGTCTCAGCATAAGGGGCCCCCGCCGGCTCCTGCTTAGGAGGAACCATCTCGGGCTCCCTAAGAAGATCTTCTGACGGATAATCTGACACCTCGGGCTCCGCATCCCGGGGCAGCTCGGCACGAGTTTGCTTAGCAACCCGCTTCCTCCTCTTCATGCCTTGGAACAAGTGCCCGCCACGGGTCCCTCGAGAGTCCATCACACATGCGAAAAGAAGTTCGGCATCAGTAAAAAGCAAGAGAGAGCAAGACAGAATTGCTAGGTGAAGAACCTACCCGAACTCAGGCCGGCCGCAATAAGCTTGGCCTCCGCCAGATACTGTTGACACTTCAGCCCAAGCCGCGCCCATTGCCGGAGGCCCTTCACCGTCTCTATGTCAAGTGTGACGCCGGAGTCGGGAGTGGCCATCCCCCACCCTGTTTGAAACGGCCACCCCAGCACACTTCGCACCCCGAAATAGTCCCGCTTCCACGCTGGGACCTTGTTGGGGAGTTCGTGTAAAAGCTTAAAGCCCGGACGAGGAGACAGGTAGTATGCCTGCCTACGCCCGGGGAGGGGACCCGCTTGCTTCTTAAGCATCAAGATGGAAGAAAAAACCTCCAAGTCTAAAGGAAAGCTCTCTTCGCAAAATAGGGAGATTGTCCTCACCAAATTTCGAATGGAGTTCGGGTGGAGTTGGCCGACCGTCACACCGAAGTGGTTCAGAACTTCGACAAGGAGGGGATGGAAAGGAAATCGCAGCCCTGCGGCGAGCTGCTCCCGGAATATCACGATTTCATCAGGACCGTGTTCCCAAGGAATGCTACCCGAAGGTATGAAGTAGGCATACTCCCCGGGCAAGTTATAGTAGTTTATGAGGGATTGGAGTCCCTCAAGCATCATGGTCGAAGGGCCAAACTTGTCTAACGTCCGACCCCGACGAGAGGTGGACGCCAAACTACCCGAGGCGCCTCGGCCTATGGGTTCCACCTCCTCCTCAAGCTCTACCTCGGGCTCACTAGAACTATCGGAGGACGCAACTCAGTTCGTAGAACCTGCATCGGACCCGCTTGAAGGACTGTCTGAGCTATCTAAGCTAGACATCGGGGAGTAAAAGATGGATTCCAAGAAAGGTACTCACCCGGAAAGAGGTTGGAGTAGACCACAGGAGCTCGAACGATCAAAAGGAACCTGGGACGCGAACTGAAAAAACCCGGGCACGAACTAAAAAGCCTAGACGCGAGCTGAAACCTGGACGCGAGCTCGAGAGATGTAGAAGTAACTGCGACTGGGGTCCCCTCCCCCCGCTATTTATATCCATAGTGACCGAGAAGCGACGGCTCAGATCAAAGCCAATCCGACGGCCCACAGTCACGTTGACCGCACGTCCTCTGAAACCAAGACGTGATTGGCGCACGTCTTCCTGAAACGGACAGCGTTGGCGCACATCTTTTCGAAACTGACGGGATGCCAGCGCACGTCTCCTCACAATAAAGGTGGCAGCGGCACGACTCTCGAATTTGAAAAAATGCCTGCTGTCTCGTCTCCCAAGCGGCGTGCTTTTTGAAAATTCGAAATAAAGCGTGCGCCGTCACGTCTATCAGCGTTCGGTCAGGAACCCTGACAACGCACCTCGCGCCATCAGTCACACAAAATTCAAAGAACGGGGCAAATCCACCTGCCACCTTGCAAACTCCCCGCGCCAAGGCTGGACCCTTAGCGCTGAGAGTGGGGGGCAATTGATGAAGGGAGATTTGGCTTGACCTTGCAATCACTCCATGTGGCAAAATCAAACAGCTCGGGACAAACAGCACACCCAAGGCACGGGCGTCAAAGGAACCAGCAGTCCAAGCTCCCTACTAGGAGACCCGAGCTCCTTACAAAGAGCTCGAGCCTCACAAGGCAGTGACCCGAACTGGCCCACCTCATGGCAGTTTGGGACACTCACCTATCCGAACTCAAGACTTCACCTCGCCTCGCCACTCCAGCACTTTGCCTCCCAAACGCCAGGCTGACCGAACGTACCACACCTGACACCGAGGGTGTTCGTATCCAAGGGCGGTGCACCTGACTGATTTGGGATTTGACTTTTGATAGCCGCACTTCAAATGGCCTCCTGCCACCATCGTCACCAGTCGCAGAGACGGCTCCGACAAAGGGAGTAGTGGTGGTTCTGCCCAGCCAGAGGGGATGACATCCGAACTGGCAGGAGCTCAAAAATAATCATGCCCGATTTGACAGAGCTTGGAAGTGAGTGCGCGAGGTGGTTATAAAAGGCTCCCGACTCCCCGAGAACAGGGTATGCAAACTCTGCGCTATCTGGTTTCATCTTGCCTTTGAAGGATTCTAACTTGAGCTTCGGAGCCTCCACACCAGGTCTCCCTCGGAGCGTTCTCACCCCCTTGGTTTCAGGTTCCCCGTAGTTCCGTTCAGAGGCTAGGTCATTGACAACTAGGACCAGCCGGATTGCGCACCATCACCAACCATGTGAAATGGCAAGAGAAGAAACTATACAAACACTGGTCGGTTTAACTACCAAGCTAAAGGTATCAGTAAATTCAACACCAATAATCTACAAAAAACCTTGGGCAACTAATATGGTTTTGTACCTCTCAATTGAACCATCAGGTTTCCTTTTAATTTTATAGACCCATTTCAAACCCACAACATTCATAGTGGGATTAGGAAACCAATTGCCACGTGCCATTTTGGATGAGGGCATGAAATTCAATGGCCATGACTGAATGACAATAGGATGATTTAGTAGCTTGAGAGTATGGAGAAGACTCGACTTCACTGTGATTTCTATCAGTTGAGAGATCCGTCGATATAGGATAACGAGTAGCAGACATGGCTTGTTAAGAGTGAGAAGTCATGGATGGATCGAGTGACCATAGAGTGAATTCGTCCAATTGGTGGATGAACTAGAAGGTGCACATCAAGAATCTCCTATACCAGCCTTGTACACTATATAGAAACCTACTGAGAATCATCAAAAGAGCCAAATTTATGAGTAGATGTAGAGGAATCAACTACAACAACAATATCAATAGGTGGAAAGGCTGGATAAACAGAATTTTGAGGAGGTGTCGTTTCTTGTGAAAAAACCACCTTTAAAACTAGTGGTAAAACAACAATGTCCTCCCACTAAGATGTAGGTGGTGTCAAGTTCTGTGAAATGTCTGGAAATCACTATTCATGAAATACAAGATGACAAGCAATAATAATATCTTGAGGTGTAGCTGGATTAAAACAACAGTATCTTTTATGCTTGAAATTGTAGCCAATCACAGTCCATCCTATGTTTGTTGTAGGGTCGTAGTGTTGCATGGACACTGACATGGGAGTTGGAAGCAATTGCATATCCATGAGTCTGACTCAGCAAGACCAGAAAACATGAATTTACAGGGATGGTACAAAAAAGTATCTACTCTTAAAATGGTTCATATTTTGTGAAACTCTTTATATACCTACAAAAAAAGGGGGTCTAAAATGTTTTGCCTTTGTTACTAACATTTTATAGGAATAATGGCACTCATCTTGAATGTTAACCATTCATTTATGTCAAATAAGCAAGGGGAAAGAAAAAAAATTAAGGGCCTATCACTTTTTATTTTGTTTGTTTAATTTATGCAAAAATATGGGCCTTACATCTCTTATATAGGGCTAAGGTTAGTCATCCTTTTATACAGAAAATAGAGCAAGCTACAAAGCTTTATTGCTGATTTGTGGCATATACATTGTGAACCCATGACCTAATGAAAGCAGAAAAAGAAATTTTACCGACACTTTGCCATCGTCACATGATCAAACAGCTATCTTTTTGATCATTACTATTTAGAGCATTTTGACCTGTTAGCAGGTAAGAAGGAACCTAAAGTGAGAAGCGAAACATCTATTCTCTTGAAATTGTCTTGACTTGTCCAGGATCCAAATGCCGGTGGAAAACTATCTTAAAATCAGCAACCTTAACTAGAGGAGTAACATTCACGCCATGTTTCCTCCTAATAATCATCAAGCACTTCCACCATGCCATAGTTGTTGATAGAAAAGCAGGATGATACGAAAACAAGAAAGATGGATGGAGAAGATAATAATTTCTCTTAATCTTAAATTCAATAGGTTATAATCTATTTATAATAGAACTAGGGATATTAGAATACAAAAATGATATGTACAGCTAGTACAGCTAATTAGATTAGAATTATCTCTCCTAAGATTAAGGAGATAATGATACTAAGTGTGATAGAATGCGCTAATACTTGTGTATCAGTTCATATGGGGTAAGCTAATCCAATTAGGGGACCAATTTCTATAGAGGGCCCAAACATCACCATTCTTGGGAAAGGTTCAAATAGAACCTTGCAATCCTTTGGCCCACTTGACTCTATGTGAGAAAGAATTTAAGGGAATCATTGACTTCATACCTCCCTACCCTAAAATCCCCACAAGTTTTTGAAAAAAAAACACAACCTACCCAATTTAGTGTGCCTAGCTCACTATTGGTTTCAGAGTTCAGCCAACTATCCTTGTCAAAATCATTGTGACTAGAAGAATTTCTTCCTAAATTGTAACTAGAGGTGTAAAGTGGGTCCTGCCGGGCTGGCATGGGTGTAGGCCATGCCATGTTGGCCCGTGGGTTATCACAGGCTGTGTTGCCCTCCCCAGTGAAAAATTTGGGGGTCAGCTCAGCATGGCACGGCATAGGTTTGTGCCATGCCGTAGGTTGGGCTGGCTCATGGGCCAAGCCTTGGCCCAAGTCGGGCCATGGATCGGGCCAAAGCTATTTTTGTCTATTTACTTAAAAAAATTGAAAAAGCTTAAAATTTTAATTTTATATGAGTTTTAATGTATACAAGTGCTTATATATACAATAATTAAATAAATCAGTATAATAAAATTGAAAACAATTATTTATTTTATTAATATATTATATACTATATATTATTATATAATTATAATTTATATAATATATTATATTATATGAATGAATATATAAAATATATATATATATATATATATATATATATATATATATATATATATATATATATATATATATATATAACTGCCTCTCTTCTCCTATTGGAGTCTTTAATAGGAGTTCAAATCAGCTCCCTACAGTATATCCTGCCGTGTATTAAGAATATCTCTTGACGGTGATATCATCATTTCGGATATATCATTGGGAGATGTTCCTAATACACAGCGAGGATGTGCTGTGAGACGTGGGGGAGCAGTTTTATGGGGTGTCTTTAATAGGAGTTCAAATCAGCCCCCCACAATATATCCTGTCGTGTATTAGGAATATCTCTTGATGATGATATTATCATTCCGGGTATATCATCAGGAGATGTTCCCAATACACAGCGAAGATATGCTGTGAGACGTTGTGGGGGAGCAGTTTTGTAGGGGGCTGATTCGGTCTCCTTTAATAGGAGATAATAGACAGAGACGTTCGCCGCCCTCGAAACTGAAAAATAAATATAATACTGTAGCTATGGCAATTGTGTTAGCAGGGTGCATGCAGATGTAAATGCTAACCCGCTTGTGCGTTTTGATAGAGAGTCAAGATTAATCAATCAAGAAGCTGTAAAAGCTGAAAAGCTCAGGGCATTATGTTTTCTTTGCTGCTAATCGTGTAACAGAGGTGGGGTACTCATCGATCAGATGTCTTTCTTAATTCTCTTCAATTTCCGTTCTTAAGCTTACCATATTTATATATTCAGAAAGAGAAATTTCGGCCGGCCATCTTCCTTCTCTCCATTCCATTCCTCCTCTAGCGCTTCCCCTTCTTCACCTTTCCGGTTCCATTTCATCTTCCTCCCATCCCTCCGTTTCTCTAACCTTTCCGCCTTTATCTTCCCCTTCTCTCGCCATGGGATGTCTAGTGTGTAAAGAATCCAAGAAAGCTTCTCACCATTCACCTTCATCCAATCTTCATCGTCTGATTGACGATACCGAAATCAACATTATGTTTGATTTATTACAGGAAAATGGCGTTGTTAAGCTTCAACATCTTTCTCGCACGAAGAGAGATTTTATTAAAGCTTTGGAAGACATGGAATTAGAGGAAGACGCTTCTCTTGACGAAATTAAAACTGCATTTACGTTTTTTGACAAAGACGGTGACGGAGCCATTTAAGCCAAAGATCTGCAACTCGCCTTGTTAAACTTGGCGGATGAATCTTTTAGTGAGTTGGAGTTGGAGTGCGACAAGATTTTAGACGGGAACCCTCTTTGTTTTCAAGAATTTTGCTCCAGACTTTACCAAGGTTGGTTCTTTTCATTTTTTTGTTTCGTTTCTCTGTCGATCTTCTCATTGGTCCTTGTTCTGAGTTCGGATGGATCTGCATATTTTTTCCTTTTTTAATCTATAAATGAATTTGAATCTCTCTAAATCTTGATATACACTTGACACTTGTTGTTTTGTATAGGAGCAAAGAGCTAAAGAAAAAGGTGGTGTATCATTTCCGGACACAAGGACAGAGTCGCCAGAGATAACTCATCAATCAAATATGCATACAATGTAACTAATTCTCATGTACATGTAATGTTTTTCTTTTTTTTTTTTCGTGGGATTTTTTTTTTTTTTAGAGTTCAGGGAGTGTTGCTTATACTTTGGGCTTGGGGCAAGGCGTGCTATGTCCTCCCCTGTATCTTTTTATTAGTAATTTGCTTTTAATAAAATTTTAAGGTGGCTGCTCCTCCACCTGGAGTAAAGTTTGGAGCTAGGGTGAAAATTAGATTTGAATTTGTTTATTCTATTCGGTATTAATTGGACAGAATTATTGAGTGATTGAAGATTTCACTTATCTAACATTTATCTGGATAAACGTTTCTTCGAAACCATTTATGTCAATAAGTTCACTTACCCATATATATATTATTTTGATTCTCAGATAAGCCCAAGGACTTCACGGAAAAAAGACATTAAACAAGTGTTTTGAATTTTGATCTCTGCTCTTGTTTGTTGTTTTATCTGTTTTTATCGTCTAACTTTCATTTTTAGTTGTATGTTGCAATGTTGTTCTACTGTGAATATATCTAAGTTCTTCTAGTATTATAGTCAAATAAATTTATTTTTTTTTTATTTTTATCAAAATTTCTATTGTAATTTTATTGTTTTAGATGTATAGATGCTTTAATTCATAATGCAAGGTAGATATTTGAAGCACAGTGTATGCAGTTGGGTGATACTAAAGGTAGTAAAAGGTGATTGCCATTTTCTTTTAGAATTATCTGCATATTTTTTCTTTCTTTTATATATATATATATATATATGTGTGTGTGAAATTAGACATAAAGAAAGCCTCAAGAAATCCTATTGCAATAACAAATATCTCAATTAGAAATGCCCAATTCTTAGTGGTTCTCCCAGCTGATTCTTTGAATATGGAAAGAATTTTTGACCCTTAGAATAAGCATGAGTTGCCTAAAATCCTACTAATCAAGTAGCCCTAGACCTGAATGAAGCCCCCAGGAGGCTATAATGGTTAGCAAATGATGCTCATCCACTTGAGTGACGTCTACAATACTCCAAATCCATCGCCATCCACAGAAAAGAAGTGTGCTTTTTTATCCAATTTCCTCCCCGGCTAATCCAGCTCCAACCTTTACAAAGATCCTAGGCAAATCCGACTTGGGAGAATCCAACCCTGCTACCAAACAAATTCTTTCTGGATAAACAACAACTTACCCACAGCCACAGGACGGGATTACCTCCTGACCCATATTGGGAACATATCCCATGAAAAGCTCCTCAATAAAAAACTTCATAAAGAAATAAATGCCATACAAGACACGTGCTTCCTTCCACTGAGTTCCGGGTTGGGCATTTGTAGACCCGGCTCCTTTATTTCTAGTTTAACCGATAAGAGGATGTGAATAAATGAGCAAAACCACCTGAAACTTGTCGGCATTTCAGCCCAGTTATACACATGGTTTCTTTACCCGACCCGAATTAAACGCGATGTATCTTTTTTTCTTCGAACGTGATATACTGTTAATCCACACCACAGATAAGAGATAGGTATCAATTATCATGGTTGTGGATAGATAGGATATTGTCTTATCTTAACAGTAATTTTGCCAGCTGGACTTGTGTTTACGTAGAGGTGGCATGGAGCCATGGACAATTGGACATGCTTATAAATATTAGAGCTACTTCCATGACTGTCCACCAGACCAGAAAGTTCTTAGCAATTAACAGATCAGAGACATGGGGATGGACGATTTGAAGCTTCTGGGAACAAAACTGAGCCCGTTCAGTAGGAGAGTCGAACGGGTATTGAAGCTAAAAGGAGTAAAATATGAGTTCATAGAAGAAAATCTCTTCAACAAGAGCCCGTTGCTTCTCTCATCCAATCCGTATTACAAGAAAATACCAGTATTCATCCATGCCGGAAAACCAATATCTGAGCCATGAACAAAACTGATTCCATATTACAACGAGAAGCATCAAAGTTAATTTTAATCAACCCAACTTTAGGAGGGATCCACTTAATGTTCTTCCAATTATTGAAATTGGCTCATTTCTCAACTCTTTGAATTCCTTGAAAGCCAAAGGCACTCTATCAATAATCATTTGGGGGGCACCCAAGTACTGGCAAAGATTTTATTATTTTATTCTTCCAAATCTGCCATAAAATAAGAGCACATCTCTCTTTCATATTTGTATTGTTTTTAATGTCCTCATTATGAATTTTAACCCACCATTCTTGATTGGTTGTTAATAAATTCCACAGGGCTAAGAATGTTGTTATCCACTACCAACCACACTTGTTTAACAAAATCATAACTCCAAAAGATATGATCAAGATCCTCTTCCTAACCACAAAAACAACCCCCCCCCCCCCCATCAATATTAAGACCCCTTTCTTAGGAAACCCTTTGTAGGAAGTCTACCTTTGAGAAACAAACATAGAAAAACATTAATTTTCGGTTGGCATTTAATGTTCCACACCATTGTTCCCCAATCGAAGTTTCATTTCTATTTTGAAATATGTTGCATTTAATTTTCTAAGCTTACTTTATAGAAAATTTTTCTCTGGAATCATTTTCCAAATAATAATATCCTCTTTTTCATAAGTGGGAATGAAAATTGATTTAAATTTTCCCAAACACCTTGCAGCACCAGGGATTTAATTTTGTTTTCCATCCAAATCTTTCTTTCTTGGTCAATTACCTTCCCAACATTCATATTTTCTGATTTTTGATAAGAGGCTTTAGAGCAATCCACAAGGGAATCATTCCCAACCCATCTATTTTTCCAAAAATTAATGCAATTACCATTAACTATGACCCAGCCAAGACCTTTTACCAATAGATCTCTTGAGGCAAGGATCCCTCTCCACGCCCATGAGGCATCCTTTTTACACGTAACATTAAGGAATTCTTCTCTTCTAAGGTATTTTCCCTTAACAACCTTAACCCAATTCTTTGGACAACAGGCATTAGGCCAACTTAGAAGGTGAAGCGGTTTTCTACCACTAAAGTTTGTCCACAAAAATTTTTTGTGCACTTTATCAATATCTTCAATGATACTTTTAGGTAGCCTAAAGGATCTCATGATGAAATGGGGTATCGTGCTTGCAGATGCTTTGAGCAGGGTTATTCTTCCTGCTATAGAAAGAGAATTCCTTTTCCAACTAGCCAATTTTTTCTCCACTCTTTCCTTGATAAAGTTAAAGGAGCTGTTTGTAACTCTGGAATTAATCAAAGGTGCCCTAGGTAGTAATTTATGGATGTTTCAATTGGAATTTTAAGAATTCTTGATATAATTTTCTAGAATCTTTTTGGCACATTTTTTTTTTTGAAAAAAGAATGGAAGATTTCTTCAAATTTGGAAGTTGTCATGAAGCACCTACAAAGTTTTCCAATACTTCTTTAATCCTAAGGCATGTAGGAATTGAAGGCTCTGCAAAAATAAGGCAATCATATGCAAATTGCAGAATAAGAATTTTTGGACTTTCTCTTGCAGCCTTGCACCCAATGGAATTTTCCAACATAGAAGGTTTCTTCTTGAGTTTTTCGAGAGAGCCTCTGCACAAAGAACAAATCAATAGGGGAAGAGAGGGTCCCCTTGTCTTAAGCTCTAGATGGGTGGAATTCCCTAGTTGGAGGCCCATTAACCAAAATTTGTAAAGGCATAATCTTAACACACTCCATCACTCAACCTATCCATTTTTCCTGAAAATCAAATTTCCAAAGAACATTTTCAATAAAGTTCCATTCCAATCTATCATAGGCTTTTTTCATGTCAATTTTACAAGCCATCATCCATTTTTCTCTTTTCTTTTTTTTTTCATAGTATGCATCATTTCATGTGCAACCAGGATATTATCATTAATTTGTTTGTTTGAGACAAAAGCACTTTGATATGGAGATATTAAGTCCCCCAAGAAAGACTTTATTCTATTTACCAGAATTTTTATAATTACTTTGTAAATGGTATTACACAAATTTATGGATCGGGAGTTATTAACAGTTTCGGGGTTTTTATTTTTGGAATAAGGTCAATAAAAGTTTTGTTTAGGATGGGGCATAATTTTCCAGAATGAAAGAAAGCTTTAACTGTCTCACAAAAGGAATCCTTCATAATGTCCCAAATTTTTTTAAAAAATAGAGCATTTAGGCCATCCGGGCCAGGGGGTTTGAGATCTCCAACAAACTAAAGGGCCTTGAAGATCTCAACATCAGAAACTTCCTTAATTATAAGGTCCTTTCGATCATTAGTGACACAAACATCCATGTCGTTAATAAAATCGCTAATCCCATTGGTTTCTTCTGATTGGAATCTTTTCCTAAATTCCATAAAGAAGTAGTTTGCTAAACTCACTCGATCTTCCACCCCCCCACATCTCATTTTTACTAAAAGTAATGATGTCTTTTGCCCTTGTTATGGTTGATGTTAAGTGAAAGAATCTGTTATTTCTATCACCTAGATTAACCCAATTGATTCTCAATTTTTGATCCCGATAAGTTTCCTCGTTTAATAACACTTTATTAATCTATTTTTCGAGGTCCATTTCAAGATTGATTTGGGCTCTATTTGTGTTGTTTTCTGCCAACTCCTTTTGGACCTTATCAAGAGACTCCATGGTCTATCTTTTGTTATTAAAGATATTTCCAAAATGGGTTTTGTTCCAATATTTTATTTTATCAACCAAGTTGCTTTTTTTTTTTTTATTAATTTCACTACCTTTTATGAGTCATTTGTTTCAATCTACCATGCTTGGTTAACTACTTCCTTGAGGGATGGGTCAAGGCACCACATTGCTTCGAATCTAAAGGGTTTCGGCTCATTAGTTTGGTGAAAATCAGAAAAAAAGAACCAAAGGGGTATATGGTCGGAACTCAAAAAAGGCAATTTTTTAAGGATTGCATTTGGGAACCTTTCTCTTCACTCTTCATTTACTAAGGCCCAATCTAGGTGTTCCCATGTATTCTAATTTCTCCAAGTAAAATCATTACCCTTCATCTCAAGATCCATTAATCCACAATCACTAATAAATTCATTGAAATCCCTTATGTCTAAGGGGAGCCTCCCTTCCCCCTTTTTTATCTTCTCTTGACCGAAATTTGTTGAAGTCACCTAGGACGAGCCAAGGTCTCCTATTATTATTTGCAATTTCTCTAACCCAATTCCATACCACTTTTTGATTAGTTTTACAAGGAGGCGCATAAATGAAGGAACAAAACCAACTAGCATTTGAGCTCTTTTCATTGATGCAAACATGAACTAATCTTTCATTGGAAGAGATGATTTGAAGGTTACAAAAGTTTTTTTTTTTCCATAAAATCCACAACCCCCTGAAAAACCAATTGATTCAACGATAAAATAATTTTCAAAATTAAGAGATTAAACAATCTTCTTTGCTCTTTCAGGAATAACTCTAGTTTCCATAAGAAAGCAAATTTCTAAATTATGAGACCTATTAAGATCCGAAATTTGACATCGGAGGCAAGCCCTGCCCACGCTCCTCACATTTCAGCTAAGAATCTACATGGTTAACCATTTCAAAACTTGGACCCATGTTGTCCCCTTCAATCATGAAAATTTCAACATTAATCTCGTTAATGTTCATTGAGTCTTCAACATTCTGTTTGATCTCCTCTGTCATCTATTTATCTTCAATTTCATCATCCTCTATGTTTCCTTCCTCGTTCTCTCCATCCTCTTTAACAGGGGAAGATTCAAACTCATGATTCACTTTAGAACCTTGTAGACTAGAGAAGTTATTATCTTCTGAATCATTATCCACGAACATACCTTGGAAATTACCGTTGGTATTCCAATTATTTTGTTTTGGATCCAGAAATTTGTTTTTCTAAATCCACTTTGTTTGCACCATATGGGCTGGCTAGCTTTTGGATGGCATTGATAAATCTCATTTTGGGAGCCTCTTTAGCCAACCTGACTCTTACCATTTTGGCTTGAGTCCACTGATCTTTCCTTGTGTTCCATGTCTGTTCCTTTCTTCTAGCCACAGACCTCCTATTCAGCTGCCTTGTTTCTTCGTTCAATTTGAAGAAATTCATCTTCCATTATTTTGAACCAATGTCCACCCGTCATCATGTTTGTTATCCTTAAGTTTTGAGCACTCAAAATACTTGTGACCTCTCCATCCATAGTTGATGCAGAGGTCAAAAAAATTTTCATAGAAAACTTTCAAATGGCTCTCCGTCCCCCCCTTTGGTAATGGGAATCCTAAGTATGAACAGTGTGTTTAGATCAACTTGAACATAGACTCTCAGGTACATAGTTCTTTCATTTTTTCTATGTCATCAACAAGTTTCACCACCAGAGGTAACCTCGGGAGTCTAACCCATATATCCATTATTTCTAGCTTTGCCTTGAATGGGTTAAACCCCGGCTTCCAGGGGACAAGGACCAAGTATTTACCTTTTATCACCCAAGGCCCCTCCTTGGCTTTCTTCGTGATCGCATCAAGGGGTTCTTCCTCCCTTAATATTTTTGCAAATAGGCTATTCGACCACCTCTCATCAATTTTTGAATTTGCCTTTAATTCATCCAGATTTACATCATGGGCAATGTTTGAGTATTGTCTGTCAGTACTTCCTCTCGCCTGAGAGGAAATTATTCAATTCACTAAAACCATTCATGCATAATGGCTTATTTATATCTGAAATTCACATGTGGGTTTTTGATTGCTCAAATCTCTTCAGTTTGTCATTAAAGATTTTCCTGAAACAATGAGATTACTAAAATTAATAAAATTCCTAATCTGACCCAAATTTGCAAGAGCATCGTATTTTAATATGATAATAAAGATTTCCCAACAGATTCAGACTCAAAAATAAGATAAAATGAATAAAATATGTAATTTAAAAAACGATTGAATCAAATCAGGCAAAAATTGATTTGATCTAATAAACAGATCATATTTAGATCCGGTTCAAGACAATTATGGATAAAATATATTCAAATTCAACTGAAAAAGAATCGAATTAAGTTTGATCCATTTGCAACCCTAATTGATTTAGGATTAGGGTTGGGGGTTTAACAACTCATCAGGTTGGGTTAAAACTTAAAATTGATCTCAACCCAGGTAGATAAGAGTTAATCAGCAATGAAAGGTTTCCATTTAAAATGCCTGTCCAAATTGCATTAACAAAGAATCAACTTCAATATGTAATAGATGTATTTTCTTTGGACCTCATTTATATGTATTTTGCACAACTTGTAAGGCTGTTAATAGTATCCAATTGTTTATATTTAGCCCATGTTAGGTAGTGTTTATTGGATAACTATTTATCCTAATAAACGTTCATGAGTATTTGGTGAGAAAGCACTTATTTCAAACATGAGCAGTATATCTATTTTTAAAATGAAATGAAAGACTAATTAAGACAGGCTTGAAAAGAAATAAGAATTTATTTAAATAAACACTTAAAAATAAGCTCCAATCTTGGATTTTTTAAATATGTTATTATTTGGACGAAATAAGCACTTATTCATGCTTATAACCCAAATACAAATAAAATTAATGCTTATTGATGTGGTTCCGGACCAAAATAAATATTTATTTAAATAATCACTCTCATAGTTCTCAAATTTAAATCTAATCAGGCTTTAGGAATGGCATTGGGGCAGGGTGGGGGCAGGGAGCCACACTCCATCCGTGCCAATGGTGACAAGGTTATCCCCATCACCGTCTCTATGGGATCTCTATTCCCTGTGATTTTTTATAATGTCAATCGTTTTGTTTTTTTTTTTATTTTATTTAAAAATTAAAAATAAAATAATTAAAATTTATATTCCTATTAAAAAAGGCCCAAACATATTTAACCATATTTTTAAAAATATTAATACACATATATAGATGTTAATTTGCATGTGTGTATATATATTAGCAGGGGGGCCCCATGGGATGGGTATTGGGGTCCTCCCAATGAGGATGAAAATTTCTCCATCCCCATCCTACAGGAGAACATCATCTCCATTCCCACCTCATTTGGGGCATGTGCCCGTGGAAATTGGGAAAATGAGGAAATTTGGCATCCCTAATCAGGTTGATCCCGATTCAATTTATCATGGTGTTTAGAAGCATGGGCGCTTTTGGGGACCGATTTTCAAGAAAAAATGCCCATGCTTCCAAGACCCGTTTTTCACAAAAAAAAAAACGCTTCTGCCACGTAAGCAGTGAGCAAAACTATGCTGTTTGGTAAGGTGATTTTCATCACCATTTTTCATGTATGTTCTGACAGGTAAGCACCACATAGGATACATATCAGTCAACCGTTAGGGGAAACGGTTCACCGATTGGCGTTTCATGCATCGGTGGGGTCCCGATTTTCAAGGCATGCCCGATTTTTTAATAATCGGCTGAACCAAACAATGAGATACATGGGCATTTGTTAAAACGCCTATTTAGATCCGACGTGACACCGTTTTTTAAAAAACGGCAATGATTATCCCCTATTTATGATTGGATCAGATTGGTTCCACCCCTATCTAATAATATAAACTTAAAAGCTATGCGTTATAGAGCATTCAATTTGATCCAGCCTATCAACTTGCACCCCAGCTTAAAAAACGCGTGAGCAGTCCCGGCACTAAGGACAGCACGCACAACACCGCCTGCAGGGTGGAGCCTGTGGTGGATCCCAAACTACCAGATTTGCGGGAGTTAACAGTGATGCCCCACAGCTCCATTTGCGGGAGTTTAACAGTGACGCCCCACAGTTAGACTTATTCATGGGCCGGGCTCAGATTTGACTTTTGGCAAAATTTGAATGGAGCCTGAACTGATATAATGTAAGTCAAGTTTAAAGTCCAGCCCATGAACAGGTTTACACACAGATAGATCTATTCATGGACCGGGCTGAGTTTGACTTTTGCCAAAATTTGAATAGAACCTAACCTGAAAGGCAAACCCAATATACTGTAAATTAGACTCAAAGCCTAGCCCATTAACAGGAGGTGCCCCATAAACACATCTAAGCAACATCTATCTCCCATACTTATTACTATACCATTAAAAATTTAGAAATAAGAATGTACTGTAGGGGCGCTCATGGGACGTACTCTGTGGAGCCCGGATCTCCTAACTACGAGAACCCTAGTCATACATAGAGAATTCACTGGAGGTGGTGTATTGCAAATTTTATTTGCGCCTGCCGAATGCCGACATCAATATAAGAATTCTTTGCAAAAGTAAAATCTTTCGGCACGTTGGAATTTGCTTTTTAGTGCAAACATTTTCTGCCTTCTCAAAGATGAATTATTCAGCCAACTCCGGCCAGCTAGAATGGCATTGGTATATATACTAAATAATGCAAGTCCAGAAGCTTCAAAAGCATAAGAAGATGCTCTGTCCTATCCATTGAAATTAGACAAATAATAACAACTCAATCAAACCGGAAAGGAGCAAATACTTTTTCTAGAGGAGGGAAAAAAGTGTTTGCAGTTTGGACTGGTCAGTTTCGAATTTACATCATTAATTAGTGGGTCTCATATATTATCAACTTTTGATAATTAATATAGGACCCAGGCTTCGACACTTGAGAGTACCTGTGGAAAATAATGCACATCTCATGCGTGGGACTGTGGGAGTGGGGCTACCCTTATTCAATTTGTTACTTTATCTAATTTACACTTCTCCACTCAATCCAATGTCAGCAGTTTGTACTATTGGGGCCTCATTCCAATTGAATTCAAATGTAGTTTCATTCAGTTCGAATTCTGGAGGGATCAATACCAACCATTACTAGAGGGCCTTCACCTCTTTGGCTATCTCAATGGATCGGTCCCTAATGTCATCACTGAGAAAGACAGTGCAGTTACCTCCTCAATCAACCCTGACTATCTCATCAATTGGTGCACTCAAGACAAACTGTTACTGAGTTGGCTTTTCGCAACTCTAAAGGAAGAAGCTCTGGCCACTGTGGTTGGTTGCAGTACATCTCATGAAGCCAGGAGCACCCTGTGCCATGTCTATGCCTCTCCATCACATGCTCATCAAATGCAGATTAAACATGACCTACATCACCTGAACAAAGGATCCAAATCAATGACTAAATATCTCCACAAGGTAAAGTTTCTAACTGATTCCTTAGCTGTCGCTGGGTATCCCTTATATATTGATGATATTATTCTATACACTGTTGGTGGATTTGGCTCTGAATATGACTCATTAGTCACTGCTATCACCACTAAAACTGATGAAATATCATTGATGAGTTGCATGGTCTTTTACTCCAACATGAACTTCGTCTTGAACACCAATCTTCACGTTCAAACATTACTCTCCAAGCTAATATTGCTATGCAAAAATCTCAACAGCCATAGGACCGACTCTTCTCTAATACTCGTGGTCATGGTGGCTTTCCCACTCGGGGAAGAGGTTGTGGTCGCTCTCCTAATATACCTGTACCTGGTTCTTCCGCACTAAAAGTGGCATGCCAAGTTTGTGGGAAAATAGGACACTCAGCTCTCTCTTGCTTCCATCACTTTGACCAAGCACTTAGAGGTGTCAATTGGACGAATTTGGTTCAACCCGATCTAGTCCAGTGTGAGTCCACTTACAAATGGATTGGACCCAATCCGATCCAAATCTAATACAAACCAAACCCAATCCAATCAATTAAAATGTAAATGGATTGGATTGGATCCAATCCAAACTGAATGAAATATCAAAAATTATACAAAAGCACTCTTGGCATTGAGAAAGCACTTCTATAAAAGTATTTTCATAAAAGTGCTTTTACAAAAGCACTTTATTGAAAGTACTTCGTAAAAGTGCTTTTGTCAAAGCACTTTTAGAAAAGTACTTCCATAGACTCTTATAAAAGTACTTTTTTAGAAGTGCTTTTGTATAAGTACTTTTGTAAAAGTACTTTCGTAAAAGTGTGTTTGTAAAAATGCTTTCGTGAAAGTACTTTTCATAGAAGTGTTTTTATAAAAGTGCTTTCATAAAAGTGTTTTCATAAAAGTGCTTCCGTAAAAGTGTTTTTATAAAAGTACTATAAAAAGTGCTTTCAGATAAGTACTTTTCTGAAAGTACTTCGTAAAAGTTTTTTTTTGTAAAAGTGATTTCATAAAAGTGTTTTATAAAAATACTTTTGTAAAAATGCTTTCACAAAAATACTTTTGTAAAAGTGCTTTTATAAAACAAATGTAAAAGTGCTTTCATAAAAGTACTTTCGTAAAAATGTTTTCATAAAAGTATTTTTATAAAAGTGCTTTTGTAAAAATACTTTTCATAAAATTAGTTTTATAGAAGTGCTTTTATAAAAGTGTTTTCATAAAAGTAATTTCGTAAAAGTACTTTCATAAAAGTGATTTTATGCTGGATTCAGCTTTTATTAATTTCAAATTGGACAAGGGTTTAACCTTATGATTGGATTATTTGAATTTTGGTTTAGGTCCAATTCAAACCAATAAGAATATGGACCAATTTATTTTGGGTTGGCCCAATCCAATAATTATAATGGACCGTCCAAATCCGATTTGATAAGGTTTAGATTGGATTGGATCCAAACCAAAACCAATCGATTGACACCCCTACTAGCATTTCAGGCATCAAAGTCATCTACCAACTCGAAGGCCTTATCTGCAATTCATACAACTGATACTACAGATAATGATTGATATCCTGACACGGGCGCAACTCATCATCTCACTCCTGAATTGAACAATCTCTCCATTCACAATACTTATCATGGCAATGACAAAATAGCCGTTGGGAACGACACAGGATTGGATATTCATCATACAGGGAATACTATTCTACATACTCCCCTTCGTTCCTTTCATTTAAAGAATATCCTTCACGTCCCTGTCATAACCAATAATCTCCTATCTGTTCGACAATTTTGCCATGATAATGATGTGTTTGATTTTACTGATTTTGAGTTTACCGTGAAGGACAAACACTAGAGGATCCCACCCGCTTCCGGGCAGCTTAAGGATGGTTTATATAATCTTGACATATCTTTAGTTGCTTCCAATGAGACTTCTAATAATGGATGACTTGTGGGTAGCACTCAGACTTCTCTTTTGGACTGGCACTATAGGCTTGGACGTCCACATGAGGGTGTACTTCAACAGTTGGCTCGTCACAAGCATATCTCCATCAATACAAAAGGCAGCTTACATGTGTGCTCCTCTTGCTTTTGTGGAAAAGCTCAGTCTTCCTTACCAACTTTCTTCTATTATCATTACAAAGCCATTCTGATATATGGGGACCAGCCCCCTTAGTTTCTGATGATGGAGATCGATATTATATTATCTTTGCTGATGCATTTAGTCGTTTTACTTGGTTGTTCCCTATTCATGCTATATCTAATGCACTATCGATTTTCATCGCCTTCCGTACCATGGTTGAAAAACTATTGGGTCACTCTATTAAAATTTTTCAATCTGACGAAGGTGATGAATTTAAGAAATTCAAGAATTATCTCTCTGAGGTTGGCATTGTCCTTCGCTTCAATTGCCCCCATACTCATGCTCAGAATGAGGTTCCAGAGCGAAAGCATCGTCAGAGGCTAGCATTGACTACTTACTTAGTCAATTGGTTGCCCTCGCCTTCTCTTTGCCACAAGTCTCCATTTGAGATATTATTTGGAAACTGCCCAGATTATGACTTCCTCAAGGTCTTTGGATGTAATTGCTATCTAAATTTGCGACCATACAATAAAGCGAAATTTGATTTTCACACTAACTTGTGCACATTCATTGGCTATAGTCCGAATCACAAAGGAATATCATTGCTTCCATGTTCCTATTGGCCGCATTAATGCATCATGTGATGTGGTTTTTAATGAGTCCTCTTTCTCTTATGAGGACATGAAAGACTCTCCCACCATTTCATCCTCAATGGACACCTTCTCTATTCTAGGGCCACCACCATGTGTGTTTCCTTCTCAGCCCACTACAGATGTTGTTGCACCTCCATTGCATCTACCACGTGCCCCACATACTGATGTTGATCCACCATGTGCCCCACATACCGCTCCGGGCACCACCATTAATGATGCCATCGTTCAGCCCGACTCCTCTACTATCACCATAGTTCCTACCCCCTCTAATGAGCTTCATGATGTAATTGATGTATCTTCTACCACATCCACTCATGGCATGCAATCCCGATCTAAATCCAGTGTTTACAAGCCCAACCCACAGTATTCCTTCAGTGTTACTTCTCTTCCCGAAGAGGAACCTTCCTCTTACTCCATTGCCTCACGTGATAGCCAATGGCATGCTGCAATGAGTGATGAGTTTCATGCTCTCTTATGAAACAGCAGATGGTCTTTGGTTCCTCCTCCCCATAGTCACAATATTATTCCTTGCAAATGGGTATGTAAAATTAAACGAAAGAGTGATGGTTTAGTGTAACGCTTCAAGACCCGTCTAGTAGCCAAGGGCTTCCACCAGCAAGAAGGCACTGATTTTGATGAGACCTTCAGCACGGTTGTTAAACCGGCTACTGTACGGGTCGTTCTCTCTCTTGCCATCTCACAATCTTGGCCATTCGCCAATTTGACATCAGCAATGCATTCCTTCATGGTAATATCTCTAAAGAGGTCTACATGGCCCAACCTCCAGGCTTTGTTGACCCTTCACGACCTTCACATGTATGCAAGTTACATAGCTCCATTTATGGCCTCAAGCAGGCCCCATGTGCTTGGTTTCAGCGGCTATGGGATTGTCTTGTTCTTTTTGGATTCATGGAATCTAAGGCGGATGCCTTGTTATTTGTTCTCCACACTCACTCTACAGTTGCACTTGTTTTGGTGTACGTTGATGACATTATCATCATCGGTTCTACAGCTGATGTGGTGGTTGCTATCATATCTCATATCTCCTCTAATTTTTCTCTCTTGGGACCTTGGTGGTGGCTTAATTGGTGGATTCTCTTCCAGATTATGGTGGACATTCGGGATCAAATCTCACTACCACAAGAATTGGGAATTATTTGGGTATGGGAAATGGGCTACACCCTGTTATGTAGCTTTGTGAACCAAAAAAAAATGTATATATTAATTTTTTAATGTTGCAATACCAATTGGTTGGGTTTAACATATATATATATATATATATATATATATGGTCCACTTCAACTAGATCCAAAAATGCATGTCTTAATGTCACCTGCTAGAGGCAGATCGAAAAGAACTTGGGTGAAAATAATAAGAAATGATTTAAGTATGACCCATAATTTAGAAATGGAATGGAAGGTCAAAATAGGATTCATGTAGTTGAGAGAACGGTTGAAATTATTGATATGAATCGTATCATATTTTACAATATGTGTCTAATTTTAAGGTTTTATTGATACAAAATATGAGGAATTGGAGACAACCATGAGCTTTAAACAATATTAATAAATGAGTAATAGTGGTAGTTTTATGGGCATTGACTAGAACTAGAGTTATATATAAGAATATATGGATGGTTAATTAAAAGTGCTTGGCAGTACTAAGTGAAATTTTCAATATATACCAATCCAGCACATCAATACGTTCAACCATCGATAGGACAAGGCTTAGATGTTGTTGTGTTTGATGATGATAGTGAAAGAGACTCTGTGGTGATTTATATCCTCTAAATTGGATTATAATTAAGAATTTTTAAGACCTTTATTGCTAGTTATTAAGAAATGGTGCACACAAACCTTCTTAATGGATAAAGATAAATCAAAAGTTTTCATTTTTTCAAAGTAGAAATGATGATGAGATGCAAAGTGCTAACCAGCTGGTTGGTAAGATTTCTCTGCTGGTGCCTGGTGGTAGCGAAGACTTGGGATCATTGCACCTGGGTTGCGGGATGGGCTACCCCATTGTGTTTTCCTTTCAAATTAAATAATACCAACAAAAAAAAATATGATGAGATGATAATTCATATATATTGGGGAAAGAGGATTCGCGCTTGTTTGTTTCTCAAAACTAATGAATTGTTTGGAGTGTAGGCAAACCAATATTGTACGAAAGAATTTGATTTGAAGGTGGCATACAACAAATTAAATCATGATCACTGTGGAAATTATTAATTAGGTTTCGATGATTGAGTTTAGGTGTGGTGTACAGGCCGGTCAATTCAAGAGGGAAAGGAGAATGAATATACACAGACTTAGGTTGGTTTTAGGATTGAAAATTGTATAAAATCTTATATTTTCTTAATTTTTTTTTCCATAGTGGACAGCGGATTTATCTCTTATATGTGAACGCAATTTTTGCTTTCTCTTTCTCTTTAATTTTCAATTGGTCTTTTCGTTATTTCTTACATTGAAAACATGAAGCCCAAATTGCCAAAAATATTGCCTTTCATGTATTATTATTATTAAAATTTGTACTTTTTACTTTCACTCACCCACAGTGCAAATTTTGCATCCCAAAAACTGTACCAAAATTTGCATCATCTTCTTCCTACCTCAATCCTATTCAGTTCAAAATAAATAATTAATCCTCCTCATACTCCCATTCTCTTGGTCAGGACTATCTCATTTGGCTTCCTATTTTACTTTTCCGTTTACAAATAGATAAAGACAAAAGTTAAGTCCGATGCTAAAGGCTCAGTTACGTTGATTGGAAGGAGTATAAATACAAAATACAAGGTTTTACACTCTACATATTTGTATTTGTACTCCTTCCAAACTGATTCTAAAATAAACCAGAATTTCTTATTTGTACTCCAATGCATTTACACAAATGCAAATTAGATTTGCACTGTAAACAAGGTGAGCCTGAATCCTATTATAAACAAATTTCTTTACAAACCCTAAAAAAAACTTAGCACTGCTCAAGTGTTAGTAGTCCTCCCTCTTTTCAATGTGGAGAAAACTTTGACTCGTTGTGCATGAGTACTAAACTCCAACTAGTCTTAGTAGCTCTTGACCTTAATCAAGCCCCAAAAAGACTAAAGGCTATGGCAAATGAGGCTCGCCCACATGGCCACTTGAATATGCTGCCGACAGACATCCACAAAAGTCCAATTAATCCACACCATCCACAGAAAAGGAACAGTGATTTTCATCCAATATGCTCTCCAGATAATCCAACCTCAGAAAGCCAAATACCATTCGTCTCATCTAACCTTAACAAAGCCAAGATCCTAGGCCAAGACCCAGTGGCCCACTTCAGAGGAATCCAACCCGCATTCAAACAAATTCTTTCCGGATAAACAACCACCCACCCACCTCACATAAAACAATCTTGAAAAAGAAACAACTGCGTGCAAGGCACGTGCTTCCTTCCATTTTGTCCCAGTAGGAAACACCCCAAATCGACCTTTTAAATGACGCATACCTTCAAATAAGTTCCGGGTTGTGCAGTCCTTGGCCCGATTACCAAACCCAGTTCCTTTATTTCTAATTTTGTGTTCCTGGATCAGTTTCAGAGTTGGATAACGAGATGGAGTCATGGGCCTATGGGGATAGGAAAAAATGAGCAAACCCAGCTGAAATTTGCTTGCATTTCAACCCATTTACACAAGGTATCTTCACCCGACCCGAATTAAACCCGATATACTGCTAAGCATCAACCCACAGATCTGGGATCTTATCTTAACTGTACTTTCGCCGGCTGGACTTGTGTTTACGTAGAGGTGGCATGGAGCCTTGGACATGCTTATAAATTACAGCTGATTCCATGATCATCGACCAGAGTTCCTGGCAACAAACAACCATGGGGGTGGTCGATTTGAAGCTTCTGGGAACAAAACTAAGCCCGTTCAGCAGGAGAGTTGAATGGGTATTGAAGCTAAAAGGAGTAAAATATGAGTTCATAGAGGAAAATCTATTCAACAAGAGTTCATTGCTTCTCGCATCAAACCCATATTACGAGAAGATCCCAGTACTCATCCATGCCGGAAAACCAATATCAGAGTCGATCTGCATTCTTGAGTACATCGAGGAGAGGTGGAAGGGTAACCCCATCATGCCAGAAGATCCTTACGAGAGAGCTCGCGCCCGTCTTTTAGCTAAATTTGCCGACGAAAAGGTCAGATTATTTTCGTTTAGTTTCATTGATGGTTTTCTGCTAATCTGGATTCTGACCAGATATTATCGTCTGATCTGCCAGTTCTTCGAGGCAATAAAGACAGCTTTCGAATCAATAGGAGAAGTCCAGGCGAGAGCAGCTGAATCAGCAATGGAAGCATTGAAAATCCTTGAAGGAGAGATAAAAGGGAAGAAGTTCTTCGGAGGAGATAGAATCGGGATGCTGGATATAGTGGTTGGTTGGATTGCTTATTGGCTGCAATTGGTGGAAGAAGCTGCCGGTTTCAAGGTAATGGACTCCAAGAAGTTTCCATGGCTTCATTTATGGATGAAGAACTTTCTGGAAGTCAAAATCATCAAGGAGAACCTTCCACCTTATGATGAGCTGCGTCCCTTTTTCCATTACCTAAGGAAAGTAAAGTTAGATTGTATGAAATAATCACTCTGGTCTAATGTGTTATTTTTCTCGTGGTTGTAGTTTGAGGTGAAAAAATAATTCAGCATGTATTGAAATTTGCTTTTTGCTGCTATTGAACATAGCCTCTTATTATCTTCATAAGTGATGAGAACGCGTGGATGCATGGTTCTTCTCAATGTTGCTTAAAAAAATCGGACCAGACCAGATGGTTAATCAATGTTGAACCAGGAAAAAAAAACAATTTTGCACTTCATCCGGTGCATAGATGATCATTTATAGCACCTGATCTTGCAAATTGAGAGCCAGGAGCTTATAAAAAGGGCGTAGGTCAAGGTAGTAAAAATTAAGAAATGATTATTTAAACGCTCATAAGTTAATTTATATGACATTAAACAAAAGGAAATGGCATACCAATCCCATATATAGTTGGGGTAAGGCTTGGATGATGATGGTGATGGAGGCCCATCCCAAGGCCCATCTCACCCCTAGGGGCGGCAGCTCCTAGGATAAGGTCAAGAGTCCAAGATAAGTCAAGAAAGGATAATAGGATAATTCAAGATCCATTAAGACTCTTCCAAGACTCCAAGACTTATCAAGAATTTAAGATTATCAAGACTCTTCCAAGAAGCATCAAGAAATCCAAGACTCCCAGATTCATGCATAAGGAGAGCCAAGGAGATCAGACGGTGGAAGATCAAGCCCAAGAATTCCAAGAGGGTTCGACCTTATCAAGACAGCCCAAGAGGATCAAGATCAAGATCAAGACTCATGTTCTTTCCTAGTTCTTTTACAATTCCCAAATGTATTATAAATACTGCTATTTTCCCAAAGTTATGCATCAATTCATACTTCAGATTTTCAGAATTTCTTCAAGTTCTCTTCTTCCTATTTTCGCCACCTTGTCTCTCTCCTAGACAAATCGGTGTTTTTTTCGCTAGGTGCTAGCGAACGCCTGGTGCTTGCATAGCCAACTCCAGTTTTCATTGCTTCCACGCTGCGTCAAGTGGTATCAGAGTAGGGAATTTGCCTAGTCATGTACAACCCAGACGATGGCAGTCGCAACCCACCCCGTGATGGAGATCAGGGGTTCCCAGCTGTTTGGAGAGCAATCGAAGAGCAGCGTACAGCCACACGTAACATCGAACGGCAGCTGGCAGAGGTGACTGAACAACTGCAAACCTTGTTACGAGAGGTTGTCCCACGAATCCGGAAAAATCCACAGCAAATCGCAGGAGATGACCACGACAGACCACCCGTCGCTACTGCGTCCCGACGTCCAGTTCTTGACGACGACAGTGATGACGATTTCGAATTTGGTGGTGCTTTAGTTCTTCCCGGCAACGACAGAAGCAGTAGAAATTGGCACAATCAAGGTAATTTTAATCCCCGTAGGAATAATGATGAATTTAAACTCAAGGTAGATATTCCTACTTTTAGTGGAGATCTTGGTATAGAGGGACTTCTGGATTGGATCACAGAAGTCGATAGGTTCTTTGATTACATGGAAATACCAGAGGAACGAAGGGTAAAATTAGTAGTTTTCCGATTAAAGGGAGGCGCATCTGTTTGGTGGGAACGGATGAGAGAGACCCGGATGAGAGAAGGAAGGGGTCCTGTTCAAACCTGGAGGCGCATGAAACAATTAATCAGAGGTAGATTTTTACCTCCTGACTATGAACAATATATGTTTGAATCTTATCAGAGGTGTGCACAGGGTCCCCGTAGTGTTAATGAATATACATCTGAATTTTTGAGATTAGCTTAAAGAAATCAATTATCTGAAAGTGATAAACCAACAGGCAACCCGTTATCTAAGCGGTTTAAGACCGTCTATCAGAGATAAAATTGGTGTACAGATGGTTCTTACTGTGCAGGAAGCAAGGAACCTAGCCTTGAAAGCAGAATTAATGTTCCAGGATAAGGCACGCAGTGATAATTATCGCCGATACAGTGGGAGCGACAACAGACCGGCAACTGTCGACAGGAACAAATCAGTTCCGGCAGTACCACCTTCTCACCCGGCAAGTACGAGTAACGCCGGTAAGGCTACCACAGGAGGACATACTCGAGGTAATCCTTCCAACCCTCCTAAACCCAGTAACCCTTATGCAAGGCCCGCTCCTATTAAATGTTTTAAATGTAATGAGGTTGGACATACATCTAGTGACTGTCCCAGGAGGAAAGCAGTTAATATGGTAGAAAGGGAGGAGGGAGAAGATATTGAGGAGGAAGTATATTGTGGACCTGATGGGGAAGATGAAGAGGGTCCATATGAACATGATGAGTATACTTGTGTGGTAAGAAAATTAATGTTGTCCCAGAAAAATAAGGATACTTGTCAAAGGCACAGATTATTTCGTACCAGATGTACTGTCATATTTTGTTAGGGAGGCCTTGGCAATTTGATACAGATGCAAGGCACATGGGTAGGAAGAATACCTACCAACTTGAAAAAGAAGGTACACGTTATACTTTGTTACCCATAGTAGAAAAAAATATTACAAATACTCCAAAGGCACAAGAGAAAAATTTCCTTACCATCACCAATCATCATGCTGAATTTTTTAAAGAATGTAAGGATACTCATGAGATACATTTGTTAGTAGTAAAAGGAGAAGATGTTAATGATGAAAATACAATTCTAGCTGAAATACAGGGACTACTGGATGAATTTAATGATGTAGTTCCAGAGGAGTTACCAAATGAACTCCCTCCCATGAGAGATATACAGCACCATATTGACTTTGTTACAGGTGTTAGTCTACCTAACCTCCCACATTACAGGATGAGTCCTAAGGAGAATGAAATTTTACGAGAAAAGGTAGAAGAATTATTGAAAAAGGGGCACATTCAAACCAGCATGAGTCCTTGTGCAGTACCTGCCTTATTAACACCTAAGAAGGATGGCAGTTGGAGAATGTGTGTCGACAGCAGGGCCATTAACAAGATCACCATTGGGTACAAATTTCCCATTCCTAGGCTGGACGACATGCTGGATCAACTAAGCGGAGCTGTAGTTTTCTCAAAAATAGATCTCAGGAGTGGATATCTTCAAATCAGGATCTGTCCCGGAGATGAATGGAAGACAGCCTTCAAGACTAGAGATGGCTTGTTCGAGTGGTTGGTCATGCCCTTTGGACTAACCAACGCACCCAGCACTTTCATGAGGCTGATGAACCAGGTATTGCACCCCTTCATTGGTAAATTTGTGGTAGTCTATTTTGATGATATTTTGATATACAACAAATCTATCACTGAGCATGTGGGACATATTAGGGAGGTCTTGAAAACATTGAGGGAAAATAAATTATATGCTAACTTGAAGAAATGCATTTTTATGAATGATAATTTACTATTCCCGGGATTCGTTATAAACAAGGATGGTGTGAAAGTAGATGAGGAAAAGGTGAAAGCCATTAGGGAGTGGCCGACCCCATCCACTATCACAGATGTCAGGCGATTTCATGGGTTGGCAACCTTCTATAAGCGTTTTATTAAGAATTTTAGTAGTATCATGGCTCCCATTACTGAATGCTTGAAAAAGGGGAAATTTCAATGGGGAGGAGAACAAGTGCAAAGTTTTGCTCTCATAAAAGAAAAGTTATGTACTAGTCCTGTTCTTGCCTTACCAGATTTCAATAAATTATTTGAAGTTGAATGTGACGCCAGTGGAGTTGGCATAGGGGCTGTATTGTCCCAAGAGAAAAGACCCATTGCTTTCTTTAGTGAAAAATTATGTAAAGCCAGGAGAAAGTGGACTACTTATGACAAGGAGTTTTATGCTGTGATTAGAGCCTTGAAAACATGGGAACACTATTTAATTGCAAAATAATTTGTTCTCTATACTGACCACCAGGCCCTAAAATATCTTAGTGGGCAAAAGCAATTAAGAAGTGATTTACATGCCAGATGGTCTGTTTTCCTACATAAGTTCCCATATAAAATTATGTATAAGGCAGGACAGCAAAATAAAGTGGCTGATGCGCTTAGTAGGCATGTAGCTCTCATCAAGACCCTCAGCGTTGAGATTGTGGGTTTTGAGTGCCTAAAAGACTTATATGCCCAAGATGAAGACTTCCAACAGGTATGGGAGAAATGTGTGAATAAACAGTCAGCAGAAGACTTCTTTATTTATGACGGGTTCCTTATGAAAGGGGAACAGCTGTGTATCCCTTGCACCTCCCTCCGCGAAAAGATCATCAGGGATTTGCATGGGGGTGGACTAATAGGACACTTGGGAAGGGACAAAACAATAGAAGCTGTTAAGGGGCGATATTATTGGCCGAAATTGAGAAGGGACGTGTCTACAATCGTAAGCAGGTGCTATGTTTGTCAGACAACTAAGGGACAAACCCAGAACACAGGTCTCTACATGCCCCTACCCGTTCCTACTGCTATATGGGAAGACTTGTCCATGGATTTCGTGCTAGGCTTGCCAAAGACCCAGAGGAACATGGACTCCGTCTTCGTGGTGGTTGATAGGTTCTCAAAAATGGCTCACTTCCTCCCATGCAAGAAAACAGCAGATGCATCCGCAACAGCCAAATTATTTTTCAGGGAGATTGTTCGCTTACATGGGGTACCCAAGACCATCACTTCAGATCATGACACACAGTTCCTCAGTCACTTTTGGATGACCCTGTGGAGGTTGTTTGACTCATCACTTAATTTCAGTAGTACAGCCCATCCGCAGACAGATGGACAAATAGAAGTGATAAATCGAACCTTAGGGAATTTAATTCGCAGCATATGCCGAGAACGGCCGAAACAGTGGGACTTCGCCATAGCCCAGGCTGAGTTCGCTTATAACAATGCAGTGCATAGTTCTATAGACATATCCCCATTCTCCATCGTATACATGAAGGTCCCCAACCATGCACTGGATTTAGTGAAACTACCCAAGGTACACAGCGCCAGTATCTCAACAGAACAGATGGCAGAACAAATCCGGTCCATCCAAGACGCCGTGAAGCAGAAGCTAGAGCAATCCAACGCCAAGTACAAGATGGCCGCAGACAAACACCGCCGACCTCAAGTGTTTGATGTAGGTGATGAGGTTATGGTCTTCTTAAGGAAGGAAAGAATTCCCGTAGGTACCTACAACAAGTTGAAGCCTCGGAAGTATGGTCCATACAAGATCCTGAAGAAGATTAATGATAATGCCTATATAGTGGACCTACCAAATCATATGGGTATATCCAAGACCTTCAACGTTGCTGACCTTCACCGGTACCTGCCAGAGATAACACTTGCCTATCCTCGTCACGACTCAGGGTCGAGTCCTCTCCAAGTGGGGGAGAATGATGGAGGCCCATCTCACCCCTAGGGGCGGCAGCTCCTAGGATAAGGTCAAGAGTCCAAGATAAGTCAAGAAAGGATAATAGGATAATTCTAGATCCATTAAGACTCTTCCAAGACTCCAAGACTTATCAAGAATCCAAGATTATCAAGACTCTTCCAAGAAGCATCAAGAAATCCAAGACTCCCAGATTCATGCATAAGGAAAGCCAAGGAGATCGGACGGTGGAAGATCAAGCCCAAGAATTCCAAGAGGGTTCGACCTTATCAAGACAGCCCAAGAGGATCAAGATCAAGATCAAGACTCATGTTCTTTCCTAGTTCTTTTACAATTCCCAAATGTATTATAAATACTGTTATTTTCCCAAAGTTATGCATCAATTCATACTTCAGATTTTCAGAATTTCTTCAAGTTCTCTTCTTCCTATTTTCGCCACCTTGTCTCTCTCCTAGAGAAATCGGTGTTTTTTCGCTAGGTGCTAGCGAACGCCCGGTGCTTGCATAGCCAGCTCCGGTTTTCATTGCTTCCACGTTGCGTCAGATGGTTGTTCAATGTAGGTTCTGATCCAAATTAATTAATTGAAAATCAAAGCATTAAAGTTAAATTATCTAGTATAGTTGCTGGAATTTTGTTTTAACTGCAAATGAATATTTTGATAAAAGGTACATATTTTATCATCATCATCCTCATTATTATTAGTAGTAGTATATGAATAGTATATGCGGAACTTTAGAAATGATGGTTAACTCAAATGGTTAAGAAGAATTGTGACCCAAACACCATCTATTATTGGGACCTGTCTAATGGTGGGTCTTATAAACTTCGATGGAATTCTTAATTTTATGTTGAAATTTCATGAATTTCAGTATTTGTATATATTGTGGGGGTTGGTAGCAGTGGTTTACTCCAAACGGGTGTTTGTAACTAATGTTCTTTTTTCTAATTTATGTATAGATTAGGGAAAGTTTATTTTCCTAGGTAAGTGCATTTACCTAGATTCTTTTATTTTTGAGAAATTGTCTAAAACCCACCATGGATTTTCAACATTTCTCTTGAACTCACCACAACTTTTCAAAATGTCTAAAACTCACCATGTCAGTAAGTTTTTATTTTCTAAAACTCACCTTCCATTAGCGTACCATTAATGCTTCTTAAAAGAGGTGTCCATGTCAGCATAAATAACAATTTTCATGACCAAATTACCCTTGAATGGTGAGTTAGAGGAAAATTGGTCTTTTTCAGTTTTCAATTTTCTTGTTTTTTTTTCTTGCATTTTTAGTGTTTTGCTATAATTTCCAATGTTTTTTTATAATTTTTATTTTTTTACATTTTAAAATTTTCTACAATCTATAAATTTTCCAGCATTTTTGTTATTTATTTACAATTTATATGTTTTTCTATAATTTTTTGTGTTTTTTCTACAATTTTTATTTTCTAATTTCGTTTTTCAATTTCTATTGTTTCTATAATTTGAAAATAATTTTTTATTTTGTTTGCAATTTCTATAATTTTTTATATTTTTTGTAATTTTTGTGTTTTTATGTATTTTATATTTGAAAATGTTTTTTGAACTTTTTTCTTTTTTTTCATGTCTAAATATTAGAATGGTAATATATTAACACCCATTAATTTATTTTGTATATATTTTATATTTTTCTATGAAGGTTAAAATGGTAATATATTAACACCCGTTAATTTATTTAACATCAAGTGAGTGACAAGTTGAGTTTTAGACATTTTGAAAAGTTGTGGTGAGTTTAAGAGAAATGCTAAAAATTCACGGTGAGTTTTAGACAATTTCCCTTTATTTTTCAGGTAAGTGATACCCCTCTCAGGTGGGTACTTACCCTCTAGAGAGGGATTGGACTATTGTAGTTCTTGGGGCAGATTTGAGGATGGAGAGGAGGTGGGAGGAGAAGATGGAGAGGAAGAGGCAGTGGCTTAATGTTGGGTCTCTGTCCTCTCTCTTTGTGCCCTAATGTTCTGGGACAATTTATACCCTATTTTGGCTCATTGCTTAGTGACTCAGGTTTGGTCACTAGACTAGACCAAATTGACTTGACCTCGGTTAGGGGTGATTTAAATTGAGACTGTAAAGGCCCATGACCTTACACTCTAATTATTTAATTGTTTGGTAAGCTTTTAGATCCACCCCTATCTAATCCCATTTGATCTTTTTCCATTCAATTTAAATAGATATTGATCATATAGACTTAAGATTAATGTATCTATAAATCTTAAGTATCTTAAGTATCTATAACCCGTTGTTGAGTCGAGTTGAGTTTTGGGTGGCTTAACCTCGAGGTCAACTCAAAATCTTGAAGCTCAAAACTCAACTCGAGCTCAATCGAGTTTTGAGTTTCATTCTTGAACTCGACTCAAGTCAATACTCGTGAGCAACGTTTTAAAAATTGAACCGGAAACAAAATCACTTTGGCCACCGATTTTTAGGTCAGATGTTTGACCATCCGGGTCAAATGGTTCAAACTGTTTAAACACTTTAACATGTGATAATGTCATCTTATCCATTAAATTGGAATATTAGGATAAAATGCATATAAATATCATGAGAAAAAGGGTTTGAAAATGAGAGTGAGATTTGAGAAGCTATCAGCAAAGAGAGTTTAGAAGAGAAAGAAGACTAAGAGTTAAGAAGAAGAAGGAGAAGAAGAAGAAGAAGAAGGAGGAGGAGGAGGAGGAGGAGGAGGAGGAGGAGGTCACTTGTGGCAACGGCGGCAGCAACGACAAACTACAGCAACAATAGTGGCAGCAAACTATAGAAGCAACAGCAGCAATAAAAGTATATCTAAGAGCTCCCTCTCCCGCAGATCTCTTGTCTAGATTGCTTCCCTAGATCTCTAAACATGAGATCTCTCAGATCTCACACATATCTCTCAACTGACCTCTCTATCTATTAGATCTCAGATTTGAGATATCTGAAGTTCTAAACTTTTCTTTTCATTCTTGTTTTGTCATACGTAATAAACCACAAACTGTTGTCCGAGTCAAATTTCAGCGGTCAAACTGTTTGGGTCAATGGTTCATTGACCAATTCAACAGTTTTAGGCCAGGGACCGAGTTTGGGGTAAAACGGAGTTGGTCATCTAGATGGTTTCTAGTCCAAACAGTTTGACCATCCAAGTCAACAACGATTTGAAAACACAAGTCGTGAATAGACCTATTCATGGGCCGGGCCGGGCTTTGGCTCTTTATTAATAGAAAAATGTTAGGCCCGAGCCCAAGCCTGACCCGATCAATGGGCCTACAACTTGGGCCCAAGCCCGACCCTGATAAAAAGGCCGAAGCCCGAGCCCGAAGCCCGACCTAATAAAAGAAATTTGAATTTTTTCTATTCAAATGGACATTATCTATTTTAATTCAAATGTTTTTTCCCCTATTTAAATGAACAATGGGCCTACAAGTAAATCAACAACCTTTTTAAATTAAAAAATTTATTCAAATGGACATCATATAGGGTTTTTACTTAGGTTTAACTATAGGTCGGATCGGGTTTACCTAGGTTTAACTATAGGTCGGGTCGGGCCGGGCTCGGGCCGGGCTATTTTGGCAAAGCCCGAGCCCGACTTGAATTTTACGCGGGCCAGGCTTTTTGGCCCGAGGTTAAGCCCGCGGGCCAAAAAACCTGTTCAAGCCCGTCCGGGGGTCGGGCCACCCGGCCCATGAACAGGTCTAGTCGTGAACTACTTGAGCTCAACTCAACTCTAGCTAATTATAAAAAAATGCTATAAAGAATTATAAATAAATTAATATTTAAAATATTATAAATGAATAATATATTACAAAATGTGATTATAGATTAAAAATTATAAATAAATCAAGATTATGAAATATTATAAATAAAAATATACTATGAAACTTATATTATAAAAAAATTAATATTTATTTATATTATAAATAAAAACATATTAACAAATAATGTTATTAGAAACTCAATTAGGCTAGTGATCTACTCAAGCTGGACACTACTAAACTTGAACTCAAGCTCAACTCACTTAGATAATCTTCAAGCTGAGTTTGAACATTTAGCAAGCTGAACCCAAATAACTAGCGAGTTTTGGTTTGGTTCACTCAAGGTTTTTAAAACTGAACTGGTTAGGGGTCCTTTTCCCGGGTCAAACGGTCCAACCGTTCGAATCGAACGGACTGCCCATTCTGACAAAAAAAATAAAAAACAGCCAAAATCATTGGACGGTTCAAACGGTTCGATCGCCCAATCATCAGTTTTCTGATCAAATCAACAATTTTTGGCGAAATAACAATTCTTGGATAAAACAGAATTTATCACCTGACTGGTTCACAGTTTTTCCAATCCAACCGTCCAATTCAATCCGGTTTTAAAAACCATGGATTCACTTAACCTAACCTATGATGGACAAATTTAAAAAGAAAAAAAAAATTATATATGTATCTATGTCCCATTCAATTCGATCCAACCTATCAACTAAATTATTTTTGGCAATGATCCAGCCTATCAACTTGCACCTTAGTATTAAGGACAAAATCCGGCACTAAGGACAAAGCACGTACAACCACACCGGTAAGGTGGAGTCTGTGGATCCCAGTCATCCCACACCACGAGATTCCCTTTGCACGGTAGTTATACATGCTATGTGTGCATTTTTCCACCATTGCTGCTGCCGTTGTGCTTACTGTTACTGCTACATTTGCGGCTGCCGAGTGGCGACATACCAATATATCACACAATTCATCGCAAAAGTAGAATCATTTTAGCACATTCGAATTTGCTTTTCCATATCTTTCTCAAGATGATGAATTGATGATTCTCCGGCCAACTTCAACGTATACAATGGAATTCTAGAAGATTCAAAACGCAAAGCACAAGAAGATGCAGTCCATTGAACTTCGATAATAAATACTCTCTCCAAAGTAAGGAGGGAACAAAAACAGGGTTATTTGGACTGCTCGATCGGTCTCTAAAGTAACATCAATTGAATTAATGTATATTTCCTTGTTAGACTTGCAAGATTCGGTGGGCCCATTGCATCCGATGCATGCGAGCGGGACCCACTATGGTGAACAGATCCACCTTGGCGAGCCTATATTAATTACTGTGGGTCCCACATCTATTTTCGATAGATATGGGACCCAGCCAGTAGTCCAATGTCAGATTGTAATATTGGCCTCATTCCACCAGCCACTACCAACTGTATCAAAAAAGTTTCTCTTTACCTCAAAAAGAACTGTATCATCATCTATAGCTATACCACATCAGGGATTTCTCTCTTCTCATTGTGGAAAAAATGAAACAAGAGGATGACAGTTTACTGCTTTTTTTACCTTTTTTTTTTCTTTTGAATTTGCGATAATCCACTTGATTGGCTGTTTGCTGTGTTCAAGAATGTATGGACAGATTGGAAATAAGAAAATAAATGGATTAAACTTTTGGGTTGATTCGTTTTTGACGTGAGGAGGTGAAGACAAACATCGGCATCATACACTAATTAATTAAGCATCTGCTGAGCAAAAAAACAAAAGAGAAAACAGATTTGATTAAAATCTTTTTTTGGGTTGATTCGTTTTTGACGTGAGGACCAGGTGAAGACAAACATAGGCATCACACACTAATTAAGCATCTGCTAAACAGCAAACAAAAGAAAAAAAGAAAACAATTGAACTTAATTTTGTCTTCTATTCTCTCTCTCTCCATATATTTATCTATGTGCAACCCTTCCATTATTTCAAGGATCTAAATGGGTCCCATGTGTGATTTGATCGGCCTCATCACCAGAATAGACCCTTCTTCGTGATAAAGATTAGATCAGAATTTAAAATTTTCAATTAATAATATTAATTGGCGTGGAGCTAGAGGAATTCTTAACTTTAGACCCTTGCTTAATAAGGGTGTTGGTTGGATTGGTGATGATGGTAAGAAAATAATTTTTTAGAAGGACAAGTTCATTGATTCCTTTGCTGAGATATGGTGAATAGAGATCCCACAGGTGAGGAAGATAAGCTCCGATTGATGAAGTTATCAATCATGAGAGGATGGTTTGGGAGGAAGATAAAATTCATAATCTTGTGCCTATCCATGTTTAGAAGCAGAATTAGATTCATATTCCTCCCTTCTCAGTCTAAGGAAGACAAGATGATTTAGAGACTTGATGCTAATAAAGGAAGATTTTCTATTAATTTTGCCTATAATGAAGTCGGTGTTATAGGCTAAGTGGGGGCTTAAGGGCTGAAGAGGATTGCCCTTTCTGTGGTGAGGAGGATTCCAACCACCTATTCCTCCACTGCGAGAATTCTTGGCATATTTGGACAATCCTTCAAAGGTGAGGTCCCGATTCTGGCTCCAGATGAAGAATTACCAAACTGGTGGGATCGGATAACCAATAGAGGAACATGAACTCTTCACAGTTAGTATTATCCTGTGGAATATTTGAAAGAGGAGGAATAATAAAATATTTAAAAAATAAACTGATGCCGCTGCACTTGGTGGTGGAGGGATTGTGCCAAAGTCTCTCGAGCCCGGATCTCCTGCTTACGAGAATCTTGTCCATGTTTATCTTAGTCACACATGGAGAACATTTCATCCTCTGATGCTCCCAATTCAAGGGGGGTGGTGTATTGTGGGTAGGGTTCTCGTGGGCAGGAGATCCGGAGTCAAGTTTCTCTCACCTCCCACACCTATTATCTATCCATAATACAGTCCAATGAAATCAAATAAAATGGGGAGACCTCACCTTCATACAATCAAAATTAATTGGGTAAATTACAAAGACCCCCCCTGTATTATGGGGTTTGTGACAAAGACCCCCTGTACTTTGTTTTGAGACAAATACCCCCTTATACTATGACCGTGAGACAAAGACCTCTTTCCTTAGCATTCCATCCAAAATCTACTATTACAGTTTTGTTTAATCCCCATACTACCCTTATAATTACTATTCAGACACTTTTAACCCTCTTGAGTTATATCTCACCTTGTTTCTCTCTTGCATTCGGTTTCTCCCAATAAGGGATTTCTCCTTTGTGACCAAGCTTCTACTTCTTCACCAAGTTCCTAGTTACAGTAGAAAGGGATTTCTTCTTCCTCACGAGTTTCAGCCACACAGGATTTGTTTCAGTCGCAATTTCTGAGTTACAGTAGCAAGAGATTTCTTCTTCCACACAAGTTTCAGCCACAGTATTTGTTTCAGTCGTAATTTCTGAGTTACAGTAGCAAAGGATTTCTTCTTCCTCACGAGTTTCAGCCACACAGGTTTTGTTTCAGTCGCAATTTCTGAGTTAAGGTAGGGGTTATCACTTATTTTCTGTTTTCACTTAATTTGTACTTCTATTAGGGTTACAGTCCGAAGGCATGCCTTTCAAAAGTGATAACATTGCAGAAACCCGGATGGAAAATATGTCATTGGTGTGATAGCAAGGGATGATGAGCATGGTTTTTAAAACCAAACTGGAGATTGTACCGGTCATGGGAACGGTCGGCCCGTTCTAACAGAAAAGTTACAAAATAAGTCTGAACTTACTCTGTTCAGACTTCAGATACAACACCAGAGGCCAGCAAGGATGGCGTCCACTACTGCCATCAACTCCCCATTTTCCACCAACACCACCAATTGTGTCCGGAAAATCACCCATTTCCGACGCGCTACGTTAATAGTTTCGTTGGCCTCCGGAAAACCACATTAGAGAATCACCATTCCCTCTCCCTAACTAAATCTCTCTCATCCAAAAACCAAATCCCCGTAGCTAGCAAATCCAGCCCCAAACTCTCCGGTCGCAACCTTTTATAACGGCGGAGGCCCAGCTCGGCTTTAATGGCTGTTGTACAGGTTTCCGCCGCTCAATACATGCTAGCCAGAGCAAGAGATGGTTGTAGAAAGCCCCGGGGGGGGGGGGGGGGGGGAAGGGGAATGACTAATGCGCACAGAGATGGTCGATGCAATCCTTCCACTATGTTCGCCTATTGCCGCTGTAAATCTTGGTCGCCGGCGATTGATTGTTCGGAAACGCAGTGTGTTGCTGTTTGCCAGAAGTTGGCCTTTGCAAATCTTGGTCGTCCCCTTCAAGTGCACGAAGACTGTTGGCCGCTACAAATCTTCGGTTGAAAACACAAGTGTCGTTGTTCTCTTCTTTGGTCGAGGAGATGCTATGCCAAATCTTGGTCGCCGGCAGTTGCTATGCCAAATCTTGTGGATTTTTACCCAGAACCGGTGACTCCACAGTAGTCGCCGGTGGTTGGCTGCTGCAAATCGCCGCTGCAAATCCTTGATTGATGAGGGCAGATTTGGCCCTCCACTAACATCATGACACATGGCATCTTGGAGCAACTGGGTGACACCCAGAACCACCTAGGCGAAAACTTGCCTTATTCAAAATGATGGAGTCCCAGCTAGCGGCACTGTCGTCGACCTAGCGACCTGGCGACCTGCCTCTAGCGTCGACCTAGCAACCTGCCTCTGGTGCACCTACCTCTAGCGCCGACCTGGCGACCTGCCTCTGGTACCGACCTGGCAACCTGCCTCTAGTGCCGACCTGGGGACCTGTCTCTAGCACCGACGTGGTGACCTGCCTTTGGTGCCGACCTAGCGACCTGCCTCTGGTGGTGCCGACCTGGCGACCTGCCTCTGGTGGTGCCGACCTGGCGACCTACCTCTGGTGCCGACCTGGCAACTTGCATCTAACGTCGACCTGGTGACTTGCCTCTAGCGCCGACCTAGCAACCTACCTCTGGTGCTGACCTGGTAACCTACCTCTAGCGCCGACCTGGCAACCTGCCTCTGGTACCGACCTGGCAACCTGCCTCTGGTGCCGACCTGGGGACCTGTCTCTAGCACCGACGTGGTGACCTGCCTTTGGTGCCGACCTGGCGACCTGCCTCTGGTGGTGCCGACCTAGCGACCTACCTCTGGTGCCGACCTGGCAACTTGCATCTAACGTCGACCTAGCAACCTGCCTCTGGTGCCGACTTGGCAACCTACCTCTAGCGTGACTTGGCGACCTGCCTCTAGTGCTGACCTGGCAACCTGCCTCTAGCACCGACCTGGCGACCTGCCTCTAGCGCCAATCTGGCAACCTGCCTCTAACACTGACCTGGCGACCTGCCTCTAGCGCCGACCTGGCGACCTGGCGGCCTGCCTCCACCGCCGACTTAGTAGAAACCTAGCCAGCGACCTCTTCCACGACTCATGGTGGCTAGCAGCAGCTCGTCCAAGGCTGACCTATGGTACCTCGTCAATATTGGCTGAAGCGACCACCCTCGAGGGCTTGCCGACCTGATTGAGGTCCAGGTGGTGACCTACGAGACGTGCTCGTTGTCGATTTCTGCATGCATCCCATCACTCCCAGGTCTCTCGGAGATCAGCTCTCACACCGAATGTTTTGGAAGAAACCGAGTAAGGCGCAAAGATTGGCTTACGTGCACGGCTACCTCTGAGGACCTCGAAGGTAGTTAGGCACGTCCTCCCGGAGATCTCGGACGTGTTGCGTGATGCTCACGCCAAACAATGCCTATATAAAGGCCTTACCTCCAACTCCAGGGGGCCACAATTTTTAGTTCTGGCAGTTCTCCAACTCTCTCACATTTAGCTATTTTAAAATCTCTGATTCTCTAACTTAAGCATCGGAGTGCCCACCCCAGGTAAAGCAACCTGAGCACTCTGACACTGTTTCCTTGCAGGTCACATCAAAGCCACCTCTCCAACTCGTCACCATTAAACTAGGCATCAGAACCACCTTTCCAGCTCGTCACCATTCATCTAGGCATTAGAGCCACCTCTCCAGCTCGTCACCATTCAGCTAGGCATCAGAACCACCTCTCCAGCTCGTTACCATTCAGCTAGGCGTCCAAGCCAACTTCCAAGTAGGAACCTTTCAGGTAAGCGTCCAAGTCACCTTCTAGGTAGGAACCATTCAGCTAGGCATGCAAGCCACCTTCCAGGTAGGGATTATTCAGCTAGACATTTGAGTCACTAGCCAGCCGGGAACTGCCAAAATGCACTTCATCATTGATAAATAGAGGTTGTTGCTGGTTATAAAATGCAAACCGCCGTAGGTGAAGTTCTCCGTCGTCGCCAGTCACCGTGAATCGCCATCAGTCGTGGCTGCCGCAAGTCATGAGTCGGGGTATGAGGACTGAGAGGAGGGAAGGGTTAGAATGAAATTGAATGCCTTTCGTTCTAACCCTAAAGGCCTATTTGTAAGAGTGGTTTTTTTTTTTGTTTTTATTATTTTTTTAAATCAACGAAAATGAAATTCGTAACCCGCAAACTGCTGCCCGAGTCGAACAGTTTAGCGGTTTGACCACCCGGATCAGTGGTTTTCTGACATTTTCAACAGTTATTTAGGATTTAGTGGTTTACAGTATAATCGGACCCGGAGGGCTGAACAATTACCGGTTTTCCAGTCCGGTCCGGTTTTGAAAATTATGATGATGAGGGGAAATCTCTTTGGGTATGTTGCAAGGACATAGGGGAATATTTGATAAATGAAGTTGAGGCGTGGGGTGCTCTTGAAACTCACAGAATCGGGGAGAGGTTTCTGGGCTTGAAGATCATAATCGAAGGTGATTCCAAACATTATTATAAATAGTCTTTGTGGTAGGATTGATATCCGGCCCGTGGATATATGGTCAGCTCTATCATCCAAGATTGTCTAGTCTAGCGTTGCGCCAGTGTTACAAAACCGATGTCTCCTACGTGCATGACTTCAATTCAGGGAAGCAATTAAACTTTGCAGCGGACAGGTTGCCTAATTTGGGGCATGAGTTAAATTTTTCGGGATCCAATCTATTAGATTTTAAGTTGTTGTATGTATGCTTCTTCGATGCATTTACCAGGCATCATTCTTCTTTAAGATTATGCTTGACTTGAAGGAAAAGGTAGGGAAAGAAAGAAAAATGTTGGGAAACCTATATAAGGTTTGTAAAGTAAAGGTTTCTCTTCTTTTCCCTATTTTTTCCTTCAAATCAAACACAGTCTAGAAGTGTTCTTTTGTAGCATTTCCATTTTTATCAAAAAATAATAATAATAATAATAATAATAATAATAATTATAATTCTTTGGCTAAGCAAGTTTAGTTGAAAAGATTTGTCAGTTTTGGAATGGTGGAATAATTTGGATAGAGGAAATAATTTGGCAGGCCCAGGGGCTCGGGAAAAGAGCAGTTTCATTCTTCGGTGTCTCCCCCCTTCCACTATCATAGAGCGAGCATCAAAGAAAAAATCATGCGGTGATCCAAACTCAAATCTTAATAACAAGAAAATTTGCTGTTGAAATAGCTCAAGAGAGGGTGCTATTAAGATGAATTTTGATACTTCACAGAATGATAATGATTTATGTTCGATTGTTTGCATTGCCAGAAACCATTTTGGGGTTGTCCTTTATTCCATAGGCTTGAATTTGATTAGTGTTGCTGAAGCTTGGGCTATGTAAGAAATTCATAATGTCAGGAATCATGTCATCAGTATGGAAGGGGACTCACTCCTTGTGATCTCATGTGTTAAGAAGCAAATTGGAATTTCATGGAGATTGAAACAGTGTATATTGGATAAATAACGAGTTGAAGGGTAGTCCTACTGCATCATTATCTACAGGTACTCAAGTGCCCCAAAACACAATATTATGGCATTGTGTCCCACAATATATAATCAAGGTGGACTTAATTCAATTGATGTGACTTAGAATCTGAGCAGCCCAATGTCCAAACTATTCTTCAGTGGCATAAATTCAATCTGTCCAATTTCAGTGGATATGCCTTCCAGCGTAAATGGATTATTGCGTTTGTTATGTGCTTTTCAATCTTTCTAGACCTCCATTGTATATGTTCAATTCAGCTGAAGAATTATTATCGTCTTAACAAAGCAAATTCCAATTCGTTGCTAAAAGATTCTAGCTTTTGCAATGAATTATATTTGATGTCGGCAGACAAAACTGGAGCAACAAGCACCACGGCACAAAGGAAACCTCGTGGTGTATGGGCTCCACCACAGACTCAGTTGTGCAAGTCCTATGCCAGACCAGGTGACACCGAGTTCACCGATCAATCCTACCGCGCTTCAGTCATGAACCGGATGGAAATGACTATATATAATAGGTTTTACAGGTAGACCTTGAAATTGTTTTTAATAGGCTAGGTTTCAGTTCCAAAAATCTTGAACTGACCTCTACTCTACAGGTAAGTAACCGAATTCAACCAACCCATGCTCAATCCAAATTTCTCATATATATGTTAAATTCATAGGAAAGTTTTTCAAGTTCAGTCGGATGCCCGTGTTCTCAAAGTATTAGCATTGTTTTTGCTTCCAAGTGATCTCGTTTAGTGATAGATACATTAGGGTTCACACTGTTTATTCAATCTGACAGCCGCATCCTTAAAACGGAGCCAATTGGATTTACTGATAAGGTCTTTAGCAGGTTGTAGTGGAGACTTGGGTTCAAGCCTCACTAATAATAGAGATGGGAGGTTATGGGTAGGAGGCGGTCTACCTAGTTAGAACCTAGTTTAGCGTAATTCTTTTCCATTAGAGTTAATTAGAGTTAGCTAGGGTTGGATTTGAGTTGAGACGAGCCAAATACCAATTTATTCAAACTCAGCTCACCAAAAAGATAATCGGTGCTTCAATACATCAAAAAGATAATCATGACTATATCTTTCCAAATAATTTCAAATAACAGGTCTTAAGGTCATTCAATTTCTGTTTGAATCAACCATGATTAAATTGATCCAAATCAGAAGGACCCATCCTATGCAAGAAGTTCACAAATATGAAACTTTCAGGCAGTTTGTAGGATTTGAATAGTTTCAAGTTTCAACTCAACCACCTATGCTTTAGTTTACTTAAGACAAGAAGAAATTCCAAACCATAATTTCAGTAAAGGTAAAAATTGATTGAACCATACCCTCAGTCATAAGCAAAACCATAAGGTTGTTAACCAAATGGAAGGCTTAAATATAATTCATTAGTTTATGAACTCAAGCCTGAGATCGAGATAAAGAAATTTATGGCAAAAGATGTTAGGAGTCAGTTGTTTTGAGTGAAGCAAAGTAGTAACTCCAATGGCATTATTTTTGTTAACACAGATGGTGTGTACATGAATTGGTATGGATAACCAATAAGCCCTTTTACATGAGGGATTCTCTTCTCCTACCATACTTGTATGATTAATACATTTAGACTCTTTATTACCTACCTAAACAACAAAACAAAAAAGCATGATTTGTTCATTAAACTCTAGAATCAGTAACAATAGGAAGTGCAAAATCGAGGTCTAACATCAGAAATGGAAACACAATTTTGGAAACCAGGTGTTACAGTGTTAGAAAATCATCAACTGGACTAAAAAATCCTCTAAGCCTCTTGTTTAAGCTGCATGTACACTATACACAAGGTGCATATGGCCATCTGACCATTTCATCCAATTTGTCAACCTCTTGTTTAAGGTTTTATTAGCAACTACCAAAACCTTAGGTCACACTCAATAGCACATAAATTGACCAACGAATTCTAGAATTTTTACTTTTTAGAGGTTAGTTGGAAAAAAATATGATTTAGAGGTCAAGGATGTAAATCTTGTGGGAGTAGAAGGTTTAATCTTTGTAGATCTATAAAAGTTCAAATAAACGAATCTAGCTAAAACAGATTCACCAAGCCTTGTTCATTGATTTCAGCATGGCTATTGCATGCTTCTCTGTTTTGTTTCAGGTTATGCATGTTGTAGAGCCATAGACCAGAACTTTGAGAGAGACCAGAACTTTGAGAGATACAAATACAATAAATTTTGTTTCAATGTTCCTAGGTTAGTATATATAATCTGATATATCACATACAACCTATAAATGCTAAATTCCTAATGCAGAGGAGGAGGCTAGCGGGGTTTATGACTACATGGATCATGTTCAGACCTTCTCAACAGTAGAAGTAGAAGCTCAATTGGATGGTTATCTGTTATTTGAATGGTTTTAGATAAAGGAAGCTGATGAATATAATATTAAGAAAAAGGTAACTGATGCAGATTTCTGCATGTTCAATTCAATGAATACCAACAGATATCAAGTAGGTTTTCTAGATTTCAGCAATAAATAACCATATATACTTACAAAAGAGTTTTAGAATAGAAGAAAAGAGAAGACGAGAGAGAATAGGTTATGGGTTTTAAGTTAGTCCCACGATCTCTTTTGATTAATTGATAATAAAGAAGGGGAAGATTACATAGATTCCCCTGTTTAGGAAGCATATCAAAAAGAACAAGAGTTAAACTATGATATTGGAAACACAAGATGCTGGAAAACTTGCAACCAATCAACCGGTATCATAGAATTGGTAGCCAATACTTTGGTTATTTATCAAAGGCATGTCTTTCCAGCCCACTAATAAAAGAAAAACAGGCCCAGTAAATAGCACGAAACAAACTATAATAAAGAATAGACAAACAAGCCCAAAACCATTTCCGAACACACACACACACTCCATCATGTATTCTTTTTCCTTTTCTAATCCCCGAGAGATTCTAGATGTCATATTTGGAGGAATGGTTTTCTCCTGTCATATGTTTGTTCTTTCAATAATCGTGATATAATAGAGCCTTGTGCGAGAATCTGCAACCAGTAAAGTTGAAGAATCGAAGAAACCTTCTGTGAGACTATATCAGACCAGACTGAAAGAGAGAGAGAGAGAAAGTGAATTTCGAAATTGTGTGTTTTGAATTGAGTCTCTTGATCGCACCCGATCGAATCGTGACCGTTGATCTGATCAACGGTGATCAACAGCCAGCATCGCACCAAAACTAAAGCCGCCCTTCGTGGGTCACGCAGTACGAGCAAAGTGCACCTCTAAAGCGCCTCATTGCGCCGCACACACGTGCACACGTGTTGTACGAACTCAAACCACCATACTCTCCTCTACTATTTCTAAAGAGTGTAAATCAGCTCCTATTAAAATATTAAAAACAAAGCTTATAATTTTCTAATGTGGGACAAGTTCAAAAATGGGTTTTGTAAGAGAAAAGCTAATTTTTCAATCAAGTGTATAGGTGCAATTTCTCATGTAACTGACCAATCAAACCCATTGGATTTAATCTCTTATGAGATTAAAATCCAACAAAAGCTCTGATGGGGTATAACACTGCTAACAATCAATACAATACCAAGATTTAACTTAAAAAAAAATGTCTGAAATATGACCTAATCCAACGACTTCAACCATGCACTCCCATAATTGCTAAAATAAATCAAAAGGAAAAAAGACTTGTAATATCTTAAACAAACCCCACAAATCCAAACTAACAATTTTCTATAAAAATGAACAACAACCATACAGAGAAGTACCGAATCAAGCTTAACTCACAACAATCAAAATAAATCAATACAACCTACAAAGAAACAAAAATAGAGAACAATCATAGATTTGAAAAAAGAATAGTCGGCATTTAATGGTTCTCCTGAGAAGATAAGAAGGAATACATGAATCGAAATTAAACTTACCAGCTCCAAGCATGTGAGGACTAATGGCTCATCCATTGTAGAAGATATGACAGTCAAACTCAACGTATCTAGCTTGCAAGAGATCAAAAACAAATAAAAATATTCTAAAAAATGCCGAGATTTGATGGAGGGGAGAACACAATAGTTTTAAGCAAAGAAATTAGGGTTCTATCATGGTCGCTTCCAGTGAATGGTTCTTGGTAGACTAACAGGAGACGTGCATTGCCAAAGAGGAGAATGGGTGTGGGAAGAAATTGGTATCCACGCGCCAGCTTTTGTTGCATAATTTCTCCATTGAAGTTAATTCTAAACCACTGATGTTGAAGTGAAATCAATGGATAAAAATAAATTGCTGATATAATGGCTTTTAAACGTGATTTAAACGGCGATTTAATAAATGCCACATAAAAATCATATATTTAGAGGCAATTTAAATATATTTTTAACGGCATTTTAATAATTGCCACTTAAAATGTATGTAATGGCATTTTTTATATGGATATAGTGGCATTTTTAATAAACGCCATTAAAGATAATATATAGTGAAGATTATATAAATGCCATTAAGAAAAACACCTTTAAAGCCTCACTTTCTTTTAGTGATATAAGACTCACCAGCCTCACAAGCTGAGTTTTATTAGGTTCGAGTTCGACTCAATTAGCAAATGAGCTTATATATTCACTCAAAGCTTAATTTAGACCAAACTGAATTGAGCTTTTCACAAACCGAACTCAAATAATTTATAAAAAACTCAACTCGTGATCTATAGAAAAAAAATCATACAATTAATATTATTAAAAAAAGTTGCAATCTTTAACTAAATACAGTTGGCTGACCAAAAAAAAAACTCAATACAGTCCTGTCTCAAATGTCACAACAAGAATGCCACCAACAGCATAATACTATTTTATTATACTAAGATGAATTTCCTACGGTTTTTTGCAATAAAATGGATATTAGATCAATCAATCCAAATTTATATATGCCAACAGTAATGTATTTTCTGTACAGAACATTTCATTTGGCTTTTTATACTCGTAGGAATTAGGATCCACTTAAATAATTAATAAAATAATGTAAATAAGATATTAGTCTCAGTGGAAGCCATCTAAGAAAATCAATGGTAATGATTCATGTGTTCTATCAATTGCTAGCTTAATTAGTTAGATTATTCCACCGTGGGCCCAAAAGGAGAGCAAAGACATTTTGCCACCACGTTCAATCAGAGTTCGGATCACCTACTAATAAAACACGTTTCAACCCTCTATCAATATGGCAGGTTCCATTTTTATAGTGGATTCCAACTTCATAGTGAGACGTGCGGTGTTAGATCAAGTTGATAGAGGGTTAGAATATATTTGGTTGATAGAAGATCTTAATAACTCATTCAATTAATCGAGAATTAATACTGATGACTTCTTACTGCGTACTTAGCATTGGATTGTATGGTCCAATCCCAATCCAATAAACAACAACATATTATGAAGTGTCAGATCATGTTAGTAGGCTGTTGGAATGTGTTTTATTGGCAGGAGATCCCAATTCAAGGAAATCTTATCCTCTATAAAGGGGACGACTGGATCTGATCCCAACAAACGATATCAACAAGCTATCCAAATAAAGCCATTGAAACTGTACATCAGGAACCATGAAAGACAAGAAAAATGTTTGCAATGTATGAATGTAATGACTTGTTAGGACCAAGTCCACTCTCTAGAAAGTATGTCGACATACAGAAATCACTGTCATTTGTAATACGATAATTTCCTTTTGATATGTCGACATGATGCGGAATTCATGGTCACTTTCAATAACAAAAGTCTAATAAAGAAGCCATGAGTGATTTCCATGAAATTGTGAGAAAGTTGATAAATCCATTAGAAATTTCAGTTCAGACCACAACTATCGCTATATATATATGTTGGCCGTGTTGGCCACAAAATTATTAATAAACAGCAAAAATGGCTACAGACCAAGTAACGTTGCTAGGGATGTGGGCTAGCCCATTGTCTCTTAGAATTGAATGGGCCTTGAAAATCAAAGGTATCCACTACGAATACATTGATGAAGATCTGGATAACAAGAGCCAACGCCTTCTCACCTGTAACCCTGTCCACAAGAAGGTTCCGGTGCTTGTGCATGCCGGAAAACCCATCGCAGAATCCCTCGTCATACTCGAATACATCGACGAAACATGGAGTCACAGTCGTATATTGCCTGAAGATCCTTACGAAAGAGCAATGGCTCGTTTCTGGGCTAAATTTGCCGATGATAAGGTAAGAAGTCATTTCATCGAGCACATTGCACACACTTACCAATAAACAGACCAACTACTTTATTTTGATTCACTAAGAGAGTTTTTAATCAATCAATTTCTCTAGATGTATTCAGTAGTTAAATGTCCGATTCAGTAAAATTATCATTTATAGTGATTGTTATGGGCTTGTGGGAGTGGATTATTTTCAAAATTATCTGTTAACATGTGTTCTTACATTCTTCAACTGTCTTCAACATATGAATTATAAGTTTATTTATTATTTTTACTATATAGAAACATTTCATTATATTCCTAGTAAAAAATACAGAGAAATCCATATATTGACGTTAAGGGGAACACTTTTAGCTACAATTTTTGGAGTAAAATAATATACTTTCATGAAATTTCCATCAATGCAAAAGATTCTTACCTCTAATAATACTTACTACAAGAGTATTTAGAAAAATAGGTTGGCTTAGCCTTGTCCTCAAATATAATTAACATTTTATCTGAAATTTAAATAATTAATTTATTAATTACTATTTTTTTTGTGATATTTGTTTCATTACATGCATCATTAAATTGATAAGTCTGATATTATGTTAAGTCTGTGGAAGATTTTTCTTTTAGAAAATTTCAGCCAATTGCTCTAATAATACAATTTTTGCACTTCTTCTTAGTGTTGGACAACAATCCATGGAGTTTTTACAAAGACAGGGCAAGAACAAGAAAATGCTAAAAGTGAAGCCATAGAGAGCCTGAAAACCCTAGAAAAAATACCCAGAGAAAGCAAGTTCTTCGGAGGCGATGCAATTGGTTTCTTGGATATTGTTTTTGGTTGGATGGCTTACTGGGTTCCTCTTTTGGAAGAGATTACCGGAATAATATTGGTTGGAGAGGATTCACTGCCTTCTCTGAAAGAGTGGTTCAAAAATTTTCTGGATGTTCCTTTAGTGAAAGAGCTCCTACCTCCAAGAGAAAAACTACTTCATCATCTTCAAACTTTCCGTCAAAAGTTAATTACTTCATCATCTTAAAATCTTTGAGTTGTTTACCCAAGCATCTTTATATGTATCAATCATTCACTTATAAGAAAGAAGAAGAAGAAGAAGAAGAATAAAGACTCATTTATTTGTATTTTAATTCATGATTATACCTGTATGTAACTATATTTGGGACTTTGTAATAAGAGATCAACCAAAACAATATGAGGCCTTAATGGTTGATCATTTGATTGGGTTTATATTTTATGTTTACTAGGAATGACCCCTGTATTATGTACGGGACCATTAATCTGAAATTCTGAATTATTTTAATTTTTAAATTATTTATATTAGACATTTAGGTTAGGATTTATATTTGATTTAAGAGACTAACTATGTTTTATCTAGAGAATGACGTCACACTAAGGGGCAACTACAGTATCATTTAATTTGAAATTTATTATTTAACTATAAAAAATTAATGTGTCTTACATCTTTGTAATTGACAATCTATTCTGACCTACTTTGTTTGAAAATCACTATTAATTTATGTTGTTTTAATATGACTAAAGAGATTAAATGAGGTCTTATTTGTAAGCAGTAACCCACTTTAATTGGTATTTACTATTTATTTGATAGATTTATTTTCAAAAGTCAAATTCGGTTATATTTCCAAAAAAAGTTAAATCTAGTTTGCAATTAATAAACTATTTCATCTAAAAGAATGTAACTACCCCATTTGTATAAACTGATTAGTCATTTTTATGAATTTCATTTATTTTTATTTTTATCCATTTAATATTTTGAATATTTTTAAGTTAAATTATTTGCTTAATCGTTACTTTTGAAATGGTTGTGTTTGAATAAAATTCAGTTATTACCATAACATTTGGAATGACCACTTTTTAGGGATTAGGATGCTACCAAGCTTCAAAGTATACAGGCTAATAAGCCAGTAGGGCATATCGGTCTATATCAGTACTTTTATTTTTAAGTTTTATTTATTTTCTTTTCAAAACTGGTTCAGAGAGGTCAGTTTAAGGCTCGACTACCCTATGAACCATGGTTTGACCCGATACAACCCCTGGAGGGGCGTATTGGGAAGCCATCAGTATGATACATATCGGCGAATACTTTGAACTTTAAATACTACGTGTGTGAATTTTAAGAGAGTGGAGTTATCACTTTTTTGTGAGTGACTAGACTTTTTTAAGAATGAGAATTTAATCTCTTCTAAGCTTCTATCTATTAAAATTTTACAATGCTACGTGTCTAAAGAGTGGGGGTTGTTGTTTGGAGAAGCCTCAGTGTTATTTCAATATTTTTGATGTAGAATTAGCAGTTAATTAATTAATTCAGTTGGACATAAAACTGAATTATATATGCACTACAGATTACTGGGGTTGAGCTCCTTTTCATTATGATTTTCTTCCCTTGTATAAAATAAAATACTGCAAAATTTACAGCCTTACTCTTATAATATATTGTAATAAAATCCGACCATTAATTTATATGTGAAAATTTTGACTGGCTCAAGTAAACAAAAGGAACTTGTGGTATAGTTTCATTTAACCTAGCTAGTCAAAATATTAACTTGGAAAAATCAGCATTAAGTTGGGGTATATATAGTCAAAGAAAAATAAATTAATTGCATTCATATTCATCCAGATTCCAGAAGCTATGTTCCTTTCAAACAATAAGGTGTTAACAATGAAATTAAAATGTTTATTATGGCCTGAGAAATATTTTGTATCCAAATCAGGAAAAAAAAGTAGGATAGATCCGTTAGTCTTATATGGTCCCAATAATCAAGCAGGAAGGCGTCAACTTTGGGACAATTTATATGATCTCACTAATTGGAATTCTTTAGCTATTGTAGAGATCAGATTTCCTACTCACTTTTCTTGCTCATTCCTTAATTGCAGCCACACATCTCTTAATTCATAATAGAAATGTGTGGCTCTAATTCACGGCGGGTAGGGAGTGGGTAAGAAAAGTGAATAGGAAATTCCGAATGATTATTGTATGTTTCATTGGTGATTTTAACTGTGTGAATTGTGGAAAAGAGAAGAAAGGAAATCGTCAGAGATTTTAGAAATATACTTGATAGGTGTGGTTCATGTGTATGGACTTGAAGCAACGAGTCCATATCTCCTACCAACAAAACACGTTCCAACCCCCTACCAACATGACCTGACATCGCACATCTCATTCATGTTGGATCCCATTTTTATGGTAGGTCCCAGTTTCATGGTGAAATGTGCAGTCTTAGATGAAGTTAGTAGGGGGTTGGAACATGTTTTGTTGGTAGGAGATCCCAACTCTGAAGTGACATGGACCTAGGAAGATAGCTTCCAAGAGGAAATATTAGATAAATGGGCCTAGTTGGGGTAGCATTCTTTCAGGTTTGGAGGTGGCCTGGAGTTGGGTCCATTAAACTTTATTTTCGAAAGAGACTACTCTAATGTTGTTAGATATCTGTTGGAGACAAACTCGAATTGGGATCTGCTCCACCTTACAGAGTGCATCTCTCACACTGATCTTACAGCCACATCTAATCATGTATTGGAACATCTCCCATGAATAATAGCATACAAGTATGGGAGATGTTCTCGATGTACAACTAGTACATGTTGTGAGGTCAGTGTGAAGAGCAGATGGATCCGGACTCAGTTCAATTCATGTATACTATGCTGCAGTCAGTGCAGTGTTCAGTATAGATGGGCTCAAATGAGGCCCACAGTGAACACTAACATGTTCACTCGTGATAAGTAGCCTAACCCAATGTGCAAGATTTTGTCTCCAGCTCATCCCATCTGGTTGAAGAGAGCATATTCTTTGCAGTGGTGTTTAAGTGGGTCAAGCTGCCGATGACAAGTGCCTACTTAAGTTTAACTAGGCCAAAGATAGACATATTGCCAGAAAAAAGTAAGTAGCTTTGCGCTCAGCCAAAGTAAGCAAGCATCCACACATTGACCTTCTTATCTGGACCATGTGGACCTAAGACCGTATATGATATGTTTCCTAAACAAGGAACCAAGGAATATAGTTGAAACTCATTGAAAGGTTTGGAATAGCTACCTACTGTTGAAATTGAAAGTAAAGCAAATGACCGGCCACTACTACTTAAAGTAGTGAACAGTTTAACACATCAATCAATCAGGACTCAGGAGCATCATGGGAGTGAGTATGGAGTCAGCAGATTCCGAACTCATCATCACTGACTGACTGGTGTGCACGACTGCATCCGGGAGCTGAGGGGAGGCGGAGGCCCCATTTAACATTAAACATGGATTCCCCCCTTGTCATCATTGATGTCAACTGTGCCACAAGTTCAGTATCCGAGATACGGAAACCAAGCCCAAGCCCAAGCCCAACCAGAAGTGGGCCATTAAATTCAATGGGATGGGATATGGAATGTCTCCTGCTCTCTCCCTAAAATCGCCCGAGCAATCTTATCGGAAGATTTATCATTTATGGGGTCGCACTAGCACTGCCCCCAGCCCCCAGCCCCCAGACCAGACAAATATAGCTAGTGCTCTGTGTCCTTCCTCCCCTGTTGGCTGTTGTACCAAGACGCACCAAATTGCATTTCGTGCGCCGTGTTGGACTGGACATGACTCCCACACAAGTCAGAACGTCGAGCGAGGGCCGAGAGGCTTCTCTGTGCAACTGCAACCCAAGAAAGCGAGGTTGGCGCTTGCTAGGGGTGTCCATGAAAAACCGAAAAACCAAAAAACTGAATCGAACTGCAAAATGTGATTAACCGAACCAGTTGGTTCGGTTTTGGTTTGAAATTTTTGAAAAACCGAAGGATCGGTTCGATTTTCGGTTAACCTATAAAAAAACCGACGGTTAACCGAATCAACCGGTATATATATTTATATGTATATTTTATATATATATTTTTAATATATGTCACATATTTCTTATATATTTTATATAAATATATATTCATTATATAGAAATATATACTTATATTATATTTATAATGATCTATTTACAAATATATTATATATTTTTAAAATATTTATAATCTATTATATATTATATATTATTTATAATATAATATTATACATATATTTATATAATATATATTATAAATATAAAAACCAAAAAATTAAAAAACCGAAGAACCGAACCGATCAAAAACCGAAACCAACGAACCGATTAACTAGTGATACCGGTTCGATTTTGATTTAACAAAATGAAAAAACCAATACCACATGTTCGATTTACAAAAAGGGTGTCCATGAAAACCGAAAAACTGAATCAAACTGCAAAATGTGATTAACTGAACCAGTTGGTTCGGTTTTGGTTTGAAATTATTGAAATAGCGTGACTTGGTGACCTGCCTCTAGTGCCGACCTGGCAACCTGCCTCTAGCACTGACCTGGCGACCTGCCTCTAGCGCCAATCTGGCAACCTGCCTCTAACACTGACCTGGCGACCTGCCTCTAGCGCCAATCTGGCAACCTGCCTCTAACACTGACCTGGCGACCGGCCCCTAGCGCCGACTTGGCGACCTGCCTTCACCGCCGACTTAGTAGAAACCTAGCCAGCGACCTCTTCCACGACTCATGGCGGCTAGCAGCAGCTCGTCCAGGGCTGACCTATGGTACCTCATCAATATCGGCTGAAGCGACAACCCTCGAGGGCTTGCTGACCTGATTGAGGTCCAGGTGGCGACCTACGAGACATGCTCGCCGTCGATTTCTGCATGCATCCCATCACTCCCAAGTCTCTCGGAGGTCAGCTCTCACACCGAATGTTTTGGGAGAAACCGAGTAAGGCGCAAAGATTGGCTTACGTGCACGGCTACCTCCGAGGACCTCGAAGGTAGTTAGGCACATCCTCCCGGAGATCCCGGACATGTTGCGTGATGCTCACGCCAAACAATGCCTATATAAAGGCCTTACCTCCAACTCCAGGGGGACACAATTTTTAGTTCTGGCAGCTCTCCAGCTCTCTCACATTTAGCTATTTTAAAATCTCTGATTCTCTAACTTAAGCATCGGAGTGCCCACCCCGGGTAAAGCAACCCGAGCACTCTGACACTGTTTCCTTGCAGGTCACATCAAAGCCACCTCTCCAACTCGTCACCATTAAACTAGGCATCAGAGCCACCTCTCCAGCTCGTCACCATTCATCTAGACATCAAAGCCACCTCTCCAGCTCGTCACCGTTCAGTTAGGCATCAGAGCCACCTCTCCAGCTCGTCACCGTTCAGCTAGGCATCAGAACCACCTCTCCAGCTCGTTACCATTCAGCTAGGCGTCCAAACCAACTTCCAGGTAGGAACCTTTTAAGTAGGCATCCAAGTCACCTTCTAGGTAGGAACCATTCAGCTAGGCATGCAAGCCACCTTCCAGGTAGGGATTATTCAGCTAGACATCTGAGTCACTAGCCAGCCGGGAGCTGCCAAAATGCACTTCATCATTGATAAATAGAGGTTGTTGCTGGTTATAAAATGCAAACCGCCGTAGGTGAAGTTCTTTGCCGTCGCCGGTCACCGTGAATCACCATCAGTCGTGGCTGCCGCAAGTCATGAGTCGGGGTATGAGGACTGAGAGGAGGGAAGGGTTAGAATGAAATTGAATGCCTTTCGTTCTAACCCTAAAGGCCTAATTTGTAAGAGTGGTTTTCTTTTTGTTTTTATTATTTTTTTAAATCAACGAAAATGAAATTCATAACCCGCAAACCGCTGCCCGAATCGAACAGTTTAGCGGTTTGACCACCCGGATCAGCGATTTTCTGATATTTTCAACAGTTATTTAGGATTTAGTGGTTTACAGTATAATCGGACCCGGAGGGCTGAACAATTACCGGTTTTCCAATCCGGTCCGGTTTTGAAAATTATGATGATGAGGGGAAATCTCTTTGGGTATGTTGCAAGGACATAGGGGAATATTTGATAAATGAAGTTGAGGCGTGGGGTGCTCTTGAAACTCACAGAATCGGGGAGAGGTTTTTGGGCTTGAAGATCATAATCGAAGGTGATTCCAAACATTATTATAAATAGTCTTTGTGGTAGGATTGATATCCGGCCCGTGGATATATGGTCAGCTCTATCATCCAAGATTGTCTAGTCTAGCGTTGCGCCAGTGTTACAAAACCGATGTCTCCTACGTGCATGACTTCAATTCAGGGAAGCAATTAAACTTTGCAGCGGACAGGTTGCCTAATTTGGGGCATGAGTTAAATTTTTCGGGATCCAATCTATTAGATTTTAAGTTGTTGTATGTATGCTTCTTCGATGCATTTACCAGGCATCATTCTTCTTTAAGATTATGCTTGGCTTGAAGGAAAAGGTAGGGAAAGAAAGAAAAATGTTGGGAAACCTATATAAGGTTTGTAAAGTAAAGGTTTCTCTTCTTTTCCCTATTTTTTCCGTCAAATCAAACACAGTTGACAAGGTTTGTAAAGTAAAGGTTTCTCCCTCAGTTGATAAGGTGCCAAGCTGAGGGTCACCCTCAATTGTTGAGGTGCTGAGCCAAAATCTCCCTTAATGACCGAGGTGCCAAGCTTATATATTCTTCTACCAACAAATTTTGGAATGAAGTAATGTTAATTTCCATCAATGCAAAAGATATAAGCTATACAGATATTAATAAAGTCTGTGCTATAATTAAAATGATATTAATAAAGTCTGTGGAATAATCTTTGATAGTCTAGTCTATTGTCTATAGTCTACCCAAAATAATCTTTGATAGGATTGTGAAAAAATCTTTTCCCTTCCAAAGTACACAACTTTCACCTTGATTGTGAACTCCTAGTATCAGAGATTTTAGAAATATATGCTCGATGGGTGGCTGTCGATAACCGAATGAATATGTCCAATCCGATCTGGTCCAGTACGACTTCATTCTAGTTCATCTTTTTAGGACTTTGGTTTTAATGGAGGAAGCAGGTCTCAAGTCATCCAATGAAAATTAGAGGCCAGGAGTGTCACCATTTGATGGCATCATTGAGGGAGGCCAGCGGAGATATTGTTGGACTTTTTCAGCTTGGATATTGTTGAACATTGATCAATGGATTGATTGGGCGGATAGTTTGGATAACTTCTGTCACCATTACAAACACTGGATAAAACGGAATGACCAAAAAAGAACTTCCGGTTCTTCAATATTTCTTCCCAGCCTTTACAAAATAAACCAAGTGCTGAGGCTACACACAGTGACTTGATAATCACAAACAGTGACTGCTCCATAAAAATGAAAAAACAAAAGAATGAAAAAAACCAAAAACATTGGATAGCTACGGATCATCGAAGTGCAATGATCAATCTTGTGAAGTTTCGTAGTGCAGCTCATGTGCTCTTCAATACTGCAGATGATGATGATGATGGAATCAAAAGAGTTTTGGCCGCAGGGAGCAGAGCAACAGCTTTGCGTTCTGGGTTGGAGTATTTCTTGTATACCACCTTCAGCTTGCTCTCTGCTGCCACTGAGTGGAAGCTAACCAACAGCTTAGCACAGTCCCTGTCACAACAAAATAGGAGAAACTCAGCAGGTAATAGATATAAATAAACTCTTAAAGCCAAGAAGAGAAATAGAAGATAGGGCTTACATAAGCTGTGCTTCTGAGTAACCCGTGTGGAGTTGAAGCGTTTCACTCCACAGAGGCAATTTGTTCAGGGTGCACCGAGCAGCATACACTGCAGAGGCTGCAATCATCGATGGACAGTACTTTGTGGTGGCATACTGCATCAAACCCAGCTCAGCAAGGAAGAACACCATATGCTTCATCTGGATTTCAAAGGAAAAAGCATTCAGTCAGCAAAATCTACACCATTGAATTACACACAGTAGAGATGAAAACATAGCAAGACCTCCTTATTACCTCCTGATCAGCAACAGAGGCCTTGATAAAGCGGACAAGGAATACATAGGGCGTAGGGACTGTAAAGGTCCATTCAAGCTTGCCCAGTATTGCTTTCTCAATGGCCAGTATCTGTTCTCGGTTGTATGCTCTATCTGATATGCAGACAAAGTCATTGACCTGCACAATTCCAAGAATCCATGGACTAAGAGTTAGCAAACAAGAAACAAGAAACATTTCTAAGAAATCTATGTTTTTACCTCTGGAGCCCAAATCTCTTCGTACTTGCTGGCTATAAGCATGGCACCTATTCCAACCAACTGCAACTCTTTTCTTGGAACAAGCTTCATGGAAAGGAACCGATCGACAATGAGGATGGTAAGATAGAGTGTTTCAGGCATAAGTTCAAACTTGTGGTGGACTTCGATTAACCAATCCACAAGAATTGCTCTCATCTTCTCGTTGATGTCTGGCTGTGAATCCATGTAGTCACGAACAAGGCTCTCGCTCTGCACCCAGATACAGAAACATCCATAGATTGGCTAATAGATGCTTAACTTCGTATATGGAAGCGTGTGTGAGAAACAGGACAAAATATATACCTCTGTAAGCTTGTAGAATTGGTAGATGTCTTCAACATACTCGACTACTGCCAACTGATCATTGACATCTGCTGCATCAATGTCGACAATTGGATCTTTCGGTTTATCGGTCAAACCACAAGCCACCTGAACAAATGAAACCCATTAAACACACACACACACAGCAAAAGAAAAAAAAAAACAGTTTCTCTCAACTGGGTCCTAGTTTAGATCTACAAAGGATGCTATACCTTGCTACGAGCAGTAAGGATTGAAGTGAGGGTCTGAACTTTCTTCCTGGACGATCCTTCCCTTGGCCTTCTCTGATTTACAGGAGGCTTCTCTTTGGTCACCTCTTCTGTATCTGGGCTTATCTCGATTACTTCCTGAGGTTTTGGCTTAACAGTGACCCTTTTTGGAGCTACTTTTGGTGCTGGATTTCCCTTTCCCACCGCATCAGCATCAACAACTATAGTTTCGTCGACAACTACTGCAACTTGTCTCTGCAAATTAAAAGAACCCCGTTTGTTCAAATAGCTCAAATTGAAAATATTAATCATGTATTAAGAAAATTGCTGAGAACACACGTTGTTACCTTGTTATTCTCTACTGCAACTCGTGCATTAGTCTGTGCATTGGCGAGTAGCTGCGCACAGAAGCTCCTAGGAGAGCAGAAAGGAAATAATTAGATAAAGAAATCAGAGAAGTTGAGAGAGAGAGAGAGAGAGAATGAAAAAAACCTTGTTGCAGGGCGAGAGAACTGCTGCTGGGGCTTCCCTTCGACACCTCGAACGGTGACTAGATTCCCAATATCTCCCAGTGCTCGACGGTTCTTTCCTTCCAGAGCGCCATTCTTCTGCTTGGCTGCATCAATGACTGCCCCACCTGCAAAGTTTTCGCAAGAGATGCCATAAATTCATTGAACAGTAGACAAAGAACAGAATCCCCAAACGAAAAAGGACGTAAAGTAAAGAACATAGAAACCGTAAGTAACTAACAACTCTAAAAACCCAAAATGAAAACCGCATCTTCTCAAACCATAACCCCCCAAATCGAAAACTTGGAAATCAAATGTCTATTTCTTTTCAAGCATACCCAGGCGACCAAGAACAAGCGCCAGAAACCGTAAGTGAAGTAACAACTCTAAAAACCCAAAATGAAAACCGCATCTTCTCAAACCATAACCCCCCAAATCGAAAACTTAGAAATCAAATGTCTATTTCTTCTCAAGCATACCCAGGCGACCAAGAACAAGCGCCACGTGCAGAGAATAATGAAAGTTTCAAAAAAAAGCAAAGTACCCAGATCACCAAGAAGAAACATCAAATAAACTAAATGAGTGATCTTCACCGACACCACAAACAGAGACAGACTAAACGAAAGAGAACTTCCAATTAATAACACCTATAAAATAACATTTCCATTAACAATTGGAAGAAACTCAATTGAAGATTCTAAAATTGAAGACAAGATGAAAATTCTCCTCAAGAAAGAGGACGACCCACAGCATACCGTCATACAAATCGAAGAAAAACAAAAGAAAATCAATATTAGAGGGCCATGGATGCTTTATTACCTCTGGGCTGCTGTGGAACAATTGGTCTAGATGCCATCTCCGCTTCTTGATTCTGCCCAAAAACTCCTCCAAGGTTCGAGAAAAGTGACGATAGAAATGAATGGAGCCTGCTGCTCCGCGTCTCCCCTTCTGGGTTTGCAGTCGCCACCTCGAGCAACAATCAACAACAGTGATCTCTCCCTTCCGCTCTTCTTTCCTTCTGTTCTTGCTTCTTTTCTTCCTCTCTCTTTATCTAGGCTGTGTTCCGAATGGAAATGAAAACTGACCGTAGCGCTTTACCTTTTTGAACCAGAGGGAGTGACGCGTCTTCCCGCAACGGTCTTATTTTTTTAAATCTTGAACCGTCGGATCTGTTGAAATCCAACGGATTAAAAGAGGGTTTCTACCTTCTAAATCACTAGGGCTTTATGATTCGTAAAAGTTACCGTTGATGTTACCGTTGGCTCTAAACAGAGTGGAAGAAGTATCTTCGCTATTTTTCGGCAGCTTTTTCTGGGGATCGCATTGGCTCCCTACTCAGCGGGCCACACACGCGCCCACAACACATCCCAACCGCGCATTAGGGAATATCATGTCACGGGGAGATGTTCACAGTGCAGGCAGAGATGTGCTGTGGGTGCTGCGTGGGAGCCAATCTGTGCGGAGGAAGCACTAAAATCAGAAAATAATTGACACGTTGCGCAGGTATCACGGATATGGAATTGCTGAGTGGGCCCTCCTCAGAAGATCCGAATCATCAGATATTATCATCAGGATCAGAGATTTTGGACTCTATGAGTTGACTCATCAAATTGGTTGGCTCTAGTCTTGTAGTTGTAGGTGGACGGTGGAGCCCGTTGAAACGTATGTTTCGGCTGTATCCACATAAAAACCTTGGATACGGACGCCGCGTGCCTGTCGTGTGCTTCATGTGCAGTTATACCATGGATTTGATTTGGTACGTGGGCCCCATTAGTATGTCCAACTGAGATGGGTTTAGTGGTCCCCAATTGAATGAGTTCCCCATGATGTTTCAACTTTCAACTTTCAACCATAGGCCTTCCCCAATCCCATTTATTAGAGTCTCCTCCTAGTAGGGGTCGGGTTGGGTCAGTTTATTGTGGTTTTTCCAATCGATTCGATTTGGTCGGGTTATCTAACATAGAAATCAAAATCAACCCAGTGTTAAGCAAAATCGACTTGGTCGGTTTGAATCGGGTTGGTTTCGGTTCTAAGTTCATCCCTGTGATAAAATCATGCTAATTTTAAAAACAGTCATAGAACATCATTTCAGTCATCTCCTATGATAAAATTTAAATGAAAAGTTAATCACAAAAATTGTTCATTAATCACTATTCACTAATCCAAAGTTTCTTGCAACTATTCAAAAACTAGGTGGCCTAATGGACTTTGGAATCGGTTTAAGAATTTACACAACACGAAACCGACCTGTACTGATGAAAACCCGGCCGACTCGGGTTGGATCGGTCCGGGTTGATCGGTTTAGTCGGGTTGAGCCTTCTTATGAACAGCCCTACCTCCTACTCCTAGTAAGCGATCTCTGCTGTGCTACCAATAGAACGCTCCCAATACTGCCCCAACAGTCCATTGCAGCCGCACATCGGGAACATTCCTCTTGTCATTCATGCGGAGATATTCATTCCCTTGCATAATAATAGTGAAATGGCTGTGTGACAATAGACATCGGACAAAGCTTATCCGCAGCCCAAGGTCCCATTTGGGAAGAGCCAAAAATTCAGTAAACTGATTCAGCTGCTTTGAAGCGTTCATTATAAGCTATTTAAAGAGGTTGAAGTGAACAGACCTTCAAATAACTGATGGGCGGCCATGTTGGGCTCTCCAAATTATTCACCAAACACAGTTTATAGAGTTATAAGGCTGTTCATGTGGCGCCCTTGGAAAGCCAGCGTTTAAGCCCTTCTAAATAGGAAGAGTCCCGTCGTTTATCCAATAATAATGCCACACATCAGTCATACAACAAAGTAAAAGATTGGAGTGACAGTAGCACATATACACTCTGAACTAGGTCCAACCTGAACTCATTATAACACTAGGAATTTCTCCACAATGATATAGGAAAAACTTACATCCAATCAACCGGAGTTGATTTTGAGAGATAATGAGAAAGAGTTACAACAAACTAGAATTTTATGGAGTTGATGCAATTTCCCAATATTCCTATTATTGTAACTCAAATGTTTGGCAAGCATTTTGTGAAATGTGAAGTGTTCACATCAACTCTCTTCACTTGGGTGATGGTGGTGGGCTAGGGATTTTTTAAATTGATGTCAATCAAATGGGTGGATTACCTATTCTAGGTATTCCTTATGAAGAGTTTATACCCACTAACTAATATTTATTTGCATTTAAGAGTAGAGAACGTATGTTTTCACCTATTATTGCTTAGGGATGGCAATTTTTTCCATTCCCATCAAATACCTGGATTCATAGACCTATTTAGTTTAGGGATGGAGATTCCTTGGTGAGGACAGGGATTGACAGTAATACTTGTCTACTTGATTGGGGACAGGGATGGGGATGGGAAGTGATGAGGGGTGATTTGGCCCAACTTGATATGTAAGGGACACGTGGGCGCGGCTTGTCAGCCAAATGACAAATCGGCACATAGTGCCACATCAGCAGATCGGGGGACCTCGAGTGCTGGGCCACTTCAGACCCGGAGCACTTCGGTACCCACTTGCGCCGAGGTGCCATGTAACTGAACTTAGGAGCTCGACAATTGTCTCCGAACTTATTGGGATCATGCCATATAACTGTAGGTCTCATCCTTATCCCGCCCGAATCGGAGGGAAACGGTAAGCCTCATTAATTGGTACATTACCCCCCTTCCAAAGTGGAACGGATCTCTACATCATGGGCCAGGGATTTCGGGAACGTTTCGCAAGACCTACGACAGCCCAGCTATATAAGGGCATCAACCCCAAGACTCAGGTATGCGCAATTACTTGCTCACTATCATTCTAGCATTCAAGCATTCAGCTCGCAACCAAAATACAATACTGACTTAAGCATCGGAGCGACCTCGTCGGGTTAGCCACCCTGGGTTCTCTGATCCTTTGTCTTGCAGTTTGGTCCAGCTCGCTACGCGATTAGTGTCCAGGTGATCTTTCAGCTAGGAGTTTCCAGATCGTGCACAATCAGGAATTGAATTCCCCACTAACCTCAATTATATATGTTAAATATCTATTATATATTAAATATATGTAGACATTATATTATTTACAACAAAATATAGTCAATTTTTTGTATTTTAAAAATCCATCTTATTTAAGTAAATATAAAAACAATTCTAATTTAAAAAAAAAAAATTCCAATGATTCGGGTCCCTGATGAGGAACCCATCTCCATCGAGGATTGGATATGGAGGGTCTTTTTTATCCCCATCAGAGATCAGGGTCAGAGGTAGAGATTTCTTTCAAAGTTGGGGTTGAGGGCAATGAATATGAACTCACCACGTTGTCATTCCTATCATATGAAGTTGATTAAATCCGTTGGTTGAAGCATTTTTATAGAAGTGGAATCAGTTATGAAGAGGTCATGAAGAAAACCAACCTCTAAAAACACTGAAGGTAGAAATAACAAGAAAGTTAACTCCTAAAAAGAATCTTCCTTCAAACATTGTAAAGAAAGATAACTAACAATTTATTTAGCATTTTGGTTGAATCATTTTGTTCTTCCATATAGTAGAGATGCGGTAAAGTTAAAAAGATTTTATATGGTCCCACTAATTGAAACGACAATCCCATAATCTGTAAATACCCATTTCCACACCTTCATGTCAAGTAGAATGGGTCCATTTCCATTTTATAAGGCCAGAGATATTTTATGGAAATCAGTGCCTGATAACATGGTTCAAGCAAAAGGACGCCAATTTTGCTTCGATGATGGTTCACAATACGGCACTATCTCATTTAGTTGCAACTTTTATTCTTTTCCATTCTTATAACTGTATACTACTATTAACTCTATAATACAATCGCTGGATATCATCTTTTGATCCTCAAATGTATCTTATTCTGCGCGAGTTTACCGTAGTAGGGCCTTTTTTTCTTCTTTTTTTCATTGCGGATGAAGAGAAACATTTAAACTTGGAAGATTTAGACTTGGATGATCAAACACCATCAACGATGCAGTCCAAAAAGAAAAAATGAAGAAACAAACGCCATCAATTTCCACTCAGATATCACCCAAAGCCAATAGTTTAATTAATAGCTGCACATGAATCGTAAACATAAAGTGGAAAAATTGTTACAACCAAATAAAAAGGCAAATAAAAAAGGATGCCTTTGATGTTAGGATGCAACCAGAATGGAGGAAGCCCAGCTTACAAATAATACAACACACCAATTCTTTCTTTTAATTGTTACAAACAAACAAATACACATATTCCGGAAGTTATACTAGTAATACTTTACATTCAAGGAAAGAGAAGCAAACCAAGTTAGTTCCCCAAAGGCGTTCGATCACCGGGTCCAGCAAGCATAATCTGGCAATTTAAACAATTAAATTTAGAATATGATTCTGATAAAGGATTGATAAATAGATTGCAAGTTGGAAGCCAGGAGATGCTTACATTACAGTCAAAAGCAAATCTTCTGGCAAGCATAATGGCTGCATTCCTTTCTCGCTCTGATTCAAAAGCTAATACCAAGGATTGTCCTTTCTTTACATGCCAAAACAATGCCTGTGGTGCCGCATTACCAGCCCCTCTAACTCCACATAACTGGGAAGGCGAAGAAAGTGTAAGAAATGCCCATTCACGGGTAACTCTTTCAATTCCCAAAAATATTTATCATTTAAATGAAAGAAACTGGCATTCTAGATTTCAATTAAAGAGCTAGAACTTGTAGAAGAAACAAAACATCTCCTTAACTGTAAGCAACAACAAGGTTCCAATGCATTAATTGCCAGTAAATAAGAAAACATAGTAATTAATAATCTAATAAACTTCTAGCAAGAGCCGATTAGCCATATTGATCGAAGGGGAATAAATACATAAAACATTAATTCCTTCTATGATTATGCCATTAGAAGTACTTTTTGACAAGCAGATCTCAGAAAGCATTTGTCCAGGTAAGAACTTGAGTACTGCCAAATGCTTTCGACAAAAGTCACCTCAGTTTCCAGCTTTGACACTTTACTTATCTTCAGAGAACATGATAGCACACAATATTAGAATCAGGTAACAATTTACCTGCATTGAATTGGAGTAGTTTTCTTTAGCCTTCGTAAATCTTCCTTTACAGAGCTTTATCCTCATCTTTCCCACATGAAATGTGTGAACAACATTCGATGGATGATCTTGTCCATTCATCTGGGTAATAACTACCTGTGACGATTATGAACACCAGACTTAGGAGATGGTGGAAGTTTCTAGGAAGCAATTATAAATTTATAATGCCATTATATAAAAATAATCACATGTTATGCACTAAATAAGCTGATACTTCCAAGTTAAATAGTACTACATTTCACCCATGGTTGGCACGGCCATGTATGATTGTAACAGTTTGTCCCCATACAAGTGTTGCACAATATCCAATATCAGTTGGAACGAAAAGCTTGTGGAAAGACTTATTTTAATATCCAAGATAGTAACTGACGATGATCAAGATACTTAAGATGAAGAGGGTGGAAGCAGGCTCAGTTGTTAAAGTCTCTGGCTGGCTCCAGCAGAGACTTGGGATTGAATCTGGTCTTCAGCAAGGTTAGGGGGTTATGGGTTTGGGGGATGGGCTACCCCCATTATGTCATCCCAAGGAACCATCATCATCATCTAAACCTTGTCCCAACTACATGGGGTCGCTTAATCCTGTTTCGCCATTCCATTCTGTTCAGTGCAATATCCAACCCTAAATTATGGGCACTTAAATCATTTCTTATTACTTCCACCCAAGTCCTTTTTGATTTGTCCCTAGTGCTTCTAGCCCCCTAAATTTGAAACAACTCACTTTTTCTATCAGAGGCTGTAGATGGTCTTTTATGCACAACTAAGACATCTCAATCTATTTTTCTCATTTTATCACCTATCGGAGCTACTCCTAGGTTTATTTAACTTCATTTCTAAACCTGCCCTTTCTGAGTTTCTGGTTTTACCACTCAGCAATCTAAGCATTCACATTTCCTCCACACTCGTTTTTTGACATGCTGTTTCATTGCCAGACACTACTCCATACAACATAGCTGACCTTGTAACCATTTTTCCATTTAGCCGAAGTGGTTTCACCTATCACATAAGACTCTGGATGCATGCCTCCATTTTGCACATCCTAATTTCATGGGCAACATCCTCAATCTCTACTTTGTTATGAATTATTGAACAAGGTAATGGAAGACACCACATTATCTCTTGGCCTCCAATCCTAAGTATATGCTGATTTGCACTCCTATTATTATTAAATTTACATTGCACATATTTTGTTTTAGTCCTACTTATTTTAAACCCTCTTGTTTCTAATGCAGTTGTCCATAATTCTAACTTTGCATTTAACCTTTCACCAGTTTCAACAATTAATACCATGTCATCAGCAAACATCAAGCACCATGGAACCTCCTCTTGAATATGTTAAGTCAATTCATCTATGACTAGTGCAGATAAATAAGGATGAAGTGTTGAATCTTGGTGAAGACCAATGGTAACTGTAAAATCTATTCTAACATTGGTTTTTTCACCTTCATACATAGCCTTATTAAGTCCACATATCCATTTGGGACTCCTTTCTTTTCCAAAACCCACCATATTATCTCTCCATAGATTCTATCATATGCTTTATCTAAGTCAATGAAAACCGTATGAAGATCTCTCTTCTTCTCTCTTAACTTTTCAATTAATCGTCTTAATAAAAAGATAGCTTCCATAGTTGATCTCCTTGGCATAACCAAAATCGGTTCTCTAAAATAATTGTTTCATGTTGTAACCTTTGCTCAATTATTCTCTCCTAAAGTTTTAAAGTGTGGCTATGAGTTTAATTCCATGATAATCATTACAACTTTGTATCCCACCCTTGTTTTATCCATCCATTGGAATATTTTCTTTGTTTCAATTAAATAGTTTAATTAGCCATAATAAGCCTACCTCTCCCATACCTTCCCCACACTTCTATTGAGATATTATCAGGTCCTAACACCTTTCCTTTCTTCATCTTGTTTAGTGCCTTCCTTCACTTTAGTAATTCTAATTTTGTGAAGGTATATGTTACTTTAGTACTATTGCAGTTACTAATCCCTCCTCCATTAGCACCCTCTACGTGTTTTTCATTTAATAATTTTTCAAAATAGTTTTTGCATCTTTACTTGATTTCCTGGCCTTTTATCAAGAAATCTTCCTCTTCAATGCATCTAACTTGTGATTTAAATCATTGTTCTTTCTTCTTGTTGATAGAACAAGCCTAAGGATATCTCCTATTTTGCAAGCACACGCTTAGAAGGACAAGCCTTATTGTTGAATCCTGGAGTCAACTTCCCAATAAAACATACTGCACTGAACAAAGAAGGATAGAAGGAGGAGTCCATTGAAGATGGGAGAATTTGTGGAGGTAGGCCATTGGAAAAAAGCTTTGAAGATTGAATCTAAGGAGCTCCTATTTGAGGAACTGAGATTAAATGGCCAGCTGAGCTTGAAAATCAGGGAAGCAAAGAGAGGGATGGTGCTGTTAGAAGGTTTGGGGGTAATTGAAGGGTATAAGGAGTTTGTGGAAGGTGCAAGTAACAAAGGCAAACAAAATAGTTGGAAAGAGCTTCTCTCAGAAACTGGAAGAAGGTTTGTTGTAGAGTGTAAGAGAAACCTTAAAGGTTATTTTATTTCTTTGACAGAATTTTTTGGCAAGGGTAGAAAGCAGATGGTCTGCTTCCCAGAAGGAAGGAAGAGTCAGGGCTGGAAGGCAGTTCATGGCGCCTTATGTGAACTGCTGCAACGCTTGGGTGCTAAAAGAGAAGTAATAGTAAAAAGGAAGATAAGCAGTTCTAATAGTATGGTGAGCAATAATAAACAAGAGACTCTTTTAGTGATAGCTGGGGCAGGTAAATACAGAATGGGAGTAAACATACAGAGAGGTGATTGGGAAAGTAAACTGATAGTTAAAGCTTCAGCTCACATTCTAGACTGGAGGAAAGTTGCAGATCTGTTAACAGCAAGTTTAAAGTTAAAGAGCACATTTATTTTAACACCTTTTGAGAAGGACAAGGCTTTCCTGGATCTGCTTGAGAATAGAGTAGAAGTTGAGGCTTTAAATATCCAAGCTAAACTTGGAAACTTCACAGTATCAAGATGGTGTCCGGGATCAAACTCCAAAGATTTCTTTGTTGAAGATGGAGTGCTGGTGCGTCTCTTAGGTCTTCCCTTTCACTTTTGGAAGCAAGAAACTGCTGAAGCCATTGCTTTGATGTGTGGAGGATCACTAAGAGGTGCCTTTTGGGGAGACCTTTGTTCAGCTTCCATTTTATTGAATGGAGTAAAACCTGAGGAGATTCCTCGGAAGATAGAGGTGCTAGTTGAAGGTCAATGCTACTCAGTGTGGCTGGCTTCATCCATTGAATCGGTGCTCTGGAAAGAGGCTCATAGGGAGCGAGATGAGAAGGTTGAAGAAGAAGAACTGCATGGCAAGAAAGGGTTGGAGGATTCAAACAAGAAAAGCACTTTCACTAAAATGGAAAAACAAATGCTGGAGAAACAAAAGGGTAGCATTCAGGGGGTGGGATTTTCGCATGTGGAAGCAGTGAACAGTCTGGAGGGTGGCAGGTCCTTTGCACAGGTTGTAACCGGCGCCAATCTGATTTTTTTGAACAAGGAAAAGGGGTTGGTCCAAGGAAGAACCAAACCTAGACCTGATAAAACCAAACCGAGCTCGGGGTTGGACGTGCGTGACCTTCTTAAAAGTCATGTGAGCTCGCGGGTGTTTAAGAATGGGCCAAAGCAAAAGCCCATGCGGACAGTTAGTGGTGTTATTAAAGGCCCAAACAGGTCAGCGGGCCCGACCCAGTTTGTTAAAAAGGCGCGTGAGCTTTTAATGAACCACGTGACTGGGGTTTCGACTAAGATAGACAACGTTAACGGTCTATCATCGTCCCCAGTCGCGAGACAAGGGGGAATGCGCACAGCACCGGAAACCAGAGAAGAAGCGGGCTTTACAGTGGGTTTCCCGACGAAGTCTGAAGGAGCTTAGCCCCTTGCAACGCTCCTCAGAGACGCCGAAGCCAAGTTTCGCTAGGGGAAGAACTGAAGAGAAAAAAGAGAAGATTGAAGGCTGGGTGCAGGGCAGTGAAGGCGATGATGAATCGAAGGACCTTTCTGTTGATGGCACTAGCGTGGGCAGTGTAAACAACGAAGGTAGTTGTGCTGGAGGTGACATGGATGGGTGGAATATTGCAAGCTTATTTTAGGGTGAAGAGTGCAATCGGCTTATCTCATTCCCAAGACTACAGAGTGTGCAAGGATTATCAGAAGGGGCAAACCGAGAGAACCGGAAGCAGAGCAGGAACACGCCATCTAGGGGTGAACCAGGGGTAGAGTGGAAAGATCACCAGGTTGACCAAAGGACAGATGTACATCCCAACCAACTCAGGGAGATAGATGTTTACCAACCTCTGGAACAAGAGAGGGAGGCCGGGAGCAGTCCTTTTCTAGCTTGTCCATCAGTCCAAGTAACCATGTGATTTCGGTTTGTGCTACTAATGTGTCTCCTATGTCTTTGGTTCTAGATTCCGTTTTTGTTCCATGTCCTGTAGCCCATGAATATGCAGCCAAGCTAGCAGGCGGGCTCTCCGAGGAGGGGGAGAGGGGAAGGAAGGAATGTGGGAAGGTGCGGGAAGAAAGGTATAGGAGTGGAAAAATGTGGGAAATCATTGAAAGAGTGCTTAAGGAAGTGAAAAGGAAGTTGATCTAGAGGAGGGAAGGGGACGAAGGAAGAGAGGAGGGGTTAGTGAGAGGAGGGAAAGGAATGAGGGTAGAGATGGAGAGGATTATGGGGAGAGAGCAAGGAAGGAGGGAGGTAACATGAAAGGGAGGAAGGATGGAGAGGAAAGAACAGAGGTGGGACTAGAGGAGAGGAAGGAAGGGTAGGTGGACAGAGATGGAGAGGATTTTGTAGGAATTGTAGGGCTGGAGGACTCGGTGAGAAGACACGATAGCAAAATTTGTAGGGAAATTGGGATGTAGGCTAGAAGATTTGAATGAGTTGAAAGAAAGTTTACAGAAGAGGAAGAAGCAGATCATAACAAAGAAGAGGAGATTGAGTGAAGTAGAGAGATTGAAGAGAGATGTAGAAGGAGACAAGAAGCTCGGGGTAAAAGGAGATAGAAGGAAAGGGGGAAAGTAGTGGGTAGGTGGCAAGGGGTTTTAAAAAAGAAGCGGAATGAAGATTCTTAGTTGGAATGTGAGGGGAATTGGGAGTGCAAAGAAGAGAGCAACAATAAAAGAGGTAATAAGACGGTACGACCCAGACATTGTGTTGTTGCAAGAGTCAAAGAGAATGGAGTTTAATGACAAGTGGGCAAGGAGTGAATGGAAAGCTAGGGGGATTAGCTGGGTGGCGGCTCCATCGTGGGGTGCTTCCGGGGGGATTGTAACAATGTGGAAGAGGGATGTGGTTGAAGGTCTGGAGGAGTTGATCAGAAAGTACTCGGTTTCCATGAAGTTTAAGCAGCAAGAGGATGATTATATGTGGGTGCTCACAAATGTTTACGAACCGAATGACTACAGAGAGAGAAAGGAGTTGTGGGAGGAATTGGCTGATGTTAGAGGGTTGTGGGATGGGCCTTGGTGCATGGATGGGGATTTCAATGTGATCAGATTCTCGGAGGAGTCCAATAAGGTTATCCAGAGGGTGACAAAAAGCATGAGGTGTGGAGGTCCTACCCCCTTTAGATTTGAAAATATGTGGTTACATCATCTAGGGTTTCCTAACAAAGTGAGGGAGTGGTGGCACGAGTGTAACCCGCTGGTGGAATGGGAGGGGATGAGATTCCATAAAAAACTACAATTCTTGAAAGCAAGAATCAAGGAGTTGAATTTGATGGAGTTCGGGAGGATAGAAGAAAGAAAGGGAGACCTGATGGATAAGATTGAAAGCCTTGACTCTAAAGAGGAAAGGGGAGAATTTGGAGAGGAAGACAAGGATCTCAGGAGAGACTTGAGAAGACAGTTAGAGGACTGCCTGCACAAGGAGGAAATTAGCTGGAGGCAAAAATCTCGATGTAAATGGTTGCAAGAGGGAGACAGAAACACTAGGTATTTCAACTCTCTAGCAGATGGCAGGAGAAAGAAGAACTCTATTTCCAAATTGGTAGTAGATGGAGTTGAGTTAGTACAACAAGAGGAGATTGTCAGGGCCTGTGTGGAGCACTTCAAATCTATTCTAAGAAGGCCTGTGAGTAGAAGGATGTGGGTAGAAGGTTTAGATTGGCCAGATGTAGGGGTAGAGAACAGGAGAAGGTTGGAAAGAAGCTTTAATCTAGAAGAGATCAAGGAGGCTGTGTTTTCTATGGATAAAACAAAAGCTTCAGGGTCGAATGGGTTCACAATGGCTTTTTATCAGGATTGTTGGGATACCTTGAAAGATGATCTCTTGCGGGTGTTTGAGGAGTTTTTCAAGAGAGGAATTGTCAATCTAGGTGTGAACTCTACATTTATAGCCTTAATTCCAAAAAAGAAAGATGCATCCCACCCGAAGGATTTTAGGCCAATTAGCTTGGTTAATAGCTTGTATAAGATCATTGCAAAAGTGTTGTCTTTGAGGCTGAAGAAGGTACTGCCAGATATCATTGCACACTATCAAGGAGCTTTTGTGAGTGGAAGACAAATTACAGATCAGATTTTAATTACTAATGAGAGTGTGGAGAACTTTAAGAGGGATAAGAAGAAGGGAGTGGTCTATAAGCTGGACTTGGAAAAGGCTTATGACTTGGTGGACTGGGATTTCTTGAGGAAAGTTTTAACTACATTCGAGTTTGGGGCTAGATGGTGTAAGTGGATCATGGGTTGTGTCCGGAATTGTCATTATTCAGTGCTAGTGAATGGGACAGTGGTAGATTTCTTTCCAGCCAGTAGGGGTATAAGACAAGGAGACCCCCTTTCTCATTTCTGGGATTGGGTAGAACTTGGGTCTAAGAAGGGATTTGAGAGACTCAGACTTCGACAGTATTTCGAGCCTTATTGCACTTCTTGATAACGTTGTCTTAGACCCCACTAAGGCAGATTCTAGAATTTGGACACCTACCCCCAATGGCATTTTCTCTTGTGCTTCGTTCTTCAAAGTCTTAAGTCAATCCACGAATCCTAACCTTCCCCCTTTCCCTGTTGGTGAGGTTTGGTGCAGAGCTATACCCCCTAGGGTTGGTAGTTTTTGTTGGGAAGCCTATCTGGAAAGAATCAACACTGGTGATCTACTCCAAAAGAAGAGACCCAATACTTGCTTGTCACCTCAATGGTGTGTTCTGTGTAAAGCAGATGGGGAGACTGGTTTTCACCTACTGGTGTCTTGCCACTTCGCAAGGTCAATTTGGGATTGGGCTTTCTCCTTATTTGGATGCAGCTGGAATCCCCCCCATCAGACTTGTAGGGCCTTTTCTCCCCGTCCTTTTTCAGGTGGCGGATAAAAAGGGGAAGGACAATGTGGAGAAAACTAAGGGCTGCAGTATGTTGGACACTGTGGGAAGAAAGAAACTCCAGGATATTCTCATAAACTCAAAGAGGAGTAGCAAATATGAGAGCTATCATACATATTAGGGCAGTACAGTGGCTGAAATCTTTGGAATTATTCACAGATTACACTGTGGATGACATGTTGAGGAAGTGGGGTGAAATTGCAAATTGCACGCAGACCAAGTCAGTAATGAGTGTGACTTGGACCCCCCCACCCAGTGGATTCTTGAAATTAAACTTTGATGGGTGTAGTAGGGGAAACCTGGGACAATCGGGGATCGGGGGTGTTTTTAGGGATGAAAATGGGGTTATCTCTGCTATGTTCTTAGGCCCAATTGGAGTGGGTGACTCCCTTAGAGCTGAGATCTTTGCAGTTATGGAAGGAGTCCGAAAAGCTAAGGAATTGAACATCAAGAAACTCATAATTAAAGGGGATTCAAAGGTAGTGATAGGGTGGCTGACTAAAGATCAAAATGATTTATGGAAGTACAATAATGAGAGGAGGAAATTCAAGTGGCTGGTGCGGGAGATGGAAGTGAAGACATGTTGGATTAAAAGATCGGCTAATTCCCTAGCTGACGGTTTAGCTAAACAAGGGGTAGAAAGGGATTCTTTGTTTTGGGCTAAGCTGTAACGTTAGTGTCTTTTTCTCTTTTTCTTTTTGTCCTTTCTTGAAGCTCTTTGTGACTCTTGGAAGATAAGTGTGTTTGTCTTCCACTTGTAAATTTTCTACTGATGAATTAATGAAAGTGTTATTGATCAAAAAAAAATGCTACTACAGCATACCTCACATCAACTTCATGATCCCCAAGTACAGAAATGACAGGATTCACTTCAGGCAAGATTGTCTCAATTTCCAGATAAGATTGTATTCACCAAACAAGTACTATTATTTTATTTATTATATGTATTTGATATATTTGTGCATCAGTAGAGTTTATTTCAGTCCAGCCATCTATTTTTTACAACAGTACTAGCTTATCCAGTCCACTTTTCTTACTGCATAATATGTTGAACCCCCCTTCTAAACGATAATAAGCATTGGAAGTTTTCAACTTTTCTCAGTTAAAGAAGGCCAAAAAAACAAGGGGCAAAAATTCGTCAAATATATAGAGGGTAAAGCAGGAAACACATTGAGCACTTCTAAGCCACCATTTAAGCTACTAAAGTAAAAGATTCCAATGTTGTATATTCTACAAATACAACACATTGTCTGGCAACTCATCCAAACAAAGAGCTAACTAAAATTAAGTTCTCCATTGATACATGTTAACTCAAAACATTATTTTACTTGCATCAACTAAAAATAATCAGTATATAACCACAACAATCAATTAATGTTCAGCATAATCATCAAAATAACAAATGGTTAAATACTGGAGGACGTTAGAAAACATACATTGAATTCAGTTTCAGGTTTCCTGACAAGTGCTTCAACATAGCTTCCCAATCCTGCAGCTGTATAAAATAGTTGTATTTTGGATTAGTTTTAACTAGCCTAGACAGAAAAACAAGTGGAGATACAATTCTCATAAACAAAATGTTCAAGTAGAAAAAATTTTTCTTCAAAAGGTTTTTCATATATTAATTGATATCATACTACAGAAAAAGAAGTTTTTGCTTGAGTGTTTAGTGCCAAAAAAATTAAGCTTTAAGCACCAAACCACTACATATTGCATACATCAAGTGGAATCATGAAATAGGGATTAGCCCTGCTTCTGAGGTTTCAAGGACCAAAAATCAATATGATCAGATTTTTTTTTTTTTATTAGTATATGATCAGACATTTTTAACCGTCTAATCTGATGAGCTTCCTGAAATGTCTAGGGTAAACTGCACTTTCTAACAGAAAATAATATTATTTTAAATGGCGGAGATAATATCATATTAATTTTTGGTCCCTGTAGATCTCTTAGGCTGAACCTGATACAGCGTTGCATCCAGATACCTAGCATGGCAACCATGTGTATGAATATGTGCACAAATTTGTGCTACAAGACATTCCAAATATTCAGACTAATGATTTTCCACTATAACAATTATGTTACAGATCCAGGACCAAGGCCAAACCAGGATCAATGGGACCAGCAGTTGTCACCGAGACTGTTTGGTCATCTGAAACAATATCAGCTTGTAAGATCCGCCCAACATCAAAAGGCTCTGGAGCATAGAATGGTTTAGTGGCCCCTGACATGATAAAAATCTGGAAAGTAAGAAATAACATGACAAAAAGAAAAGAAATGTGCAACATGAACATATGTGTCCACACACATACACAACAGGAATGCAAAACCAGAAACCATAAACAAATAATTAAACCACACTTGATGACAAAACAACCACAAGTTTGTTGTGAAAAGAGAAACAGTCTAAGCATCAGAACATGCACAGATCTACACTTCTTATAAACAAATGAATAAAGTGAATAAATGTCTGCAGTCTGCGCTCTTAATTGCATTTGCAGGACTATCTCCACGTCTCACTTCTCTCTTTTCAATAAGCAACATCTTTAATCAATTAATAATAACTTTGGTAATGTTTATGTGTAAAAGCCATATAGAAGGAGAGAAAAATAACGGTAGACGCCTTCAATGCCTCGGTAATTTTTCCACCTCAAATCAAAATTAGTCCCATTCATAACATTGTGCACTAGTACCTGATCCATAATAAAACCTCTGATGTCCTTGAAGATTCTGTGCACTGGTCCTGATTTCCTTGTAAATATCTTTCAATCTTTCTCCTTCCAAATACACAAGGTAGAGAATGGAGTAATGCTCTAAATGATTGTTTATGTTTCTCCAAAAGAGTTTGGACAAGATTATATGAAGGGGAATGTATCCAATTTCAGATCCTCCAGCCTACCCAGAAAACAAAGAGTAAGACACCTGTTATGGGCCCGGGAATAGGATCTCGTCACGTGTCGGTCCACGAGGAAAACCTCCTGTTTTCCCTTGTTCCTCCCTGCTCTTGATGAACCTATCTTGGTGCCCTAATGGTGATTTGTCATCACTGAACTCTCCTTGCTCTCTTTCTTGACTGAAATTTTCGATATGTTTATTGAATAATATCAGCTCCTTAAATGGGAGGTTACAAGAGGTACAATCCTACTTTTAGGAAGACTCCTTGCTAATCTACTACTCTATCCAATTAAACTGATAAGATAAGATAAGAACTGTAATTAGATAAGATAAGACTCCCTTAATCTATCCTACTGAACTGATAAGATAAGATAACTAAATAGATAAGACTCCTACTAATCCCTGCTACTGAAAGCAAATAAGGTAAGAATACTGAATAGATAAGATAGGAAGAGAACACTAAATTGTTGCTGCTGATAACACTAAATTACTGCTGCTGCTGCACTAAATTACTGCTGCTGCTACTGCCGGCGCCCACATCATTACTCCCCTCCTAGACTACGAGCTTGTCCTCAAGCTCGAATTCAGGATGGGTGTCTTGAAACACAGTCAAAGGAATCCCGGATAGGTGGAATGATTTTGCCCTCCTAGATCGGGTTCCAATGAAGAGGGTTCATCCTCAGACAGCTGCAGTGAGATACCAAGATTTGATCATGCATAGCTGCATTCTTTGCTGCGGCCAACTGCAGCCTTAAGGTACTTCTGAGATGTCTTGAACTGTAGAGTACAAAGATTGTGAAAGCCAAGCTGGTGCCACTAAACAGCGTCATCTGGATCCTCTTCTATTGCCTGCTTTAGTGCGTACAGAGCTCGCTGAGCCTTGTGAACCATGGCAAGTCCTGCCCATGCTATCCGAATCTCAATTGTTGTAGAGTCCCCTTCTCTGAGTATTGAAGCCATTTCATTCGCAGCCCATGAAAGTTGTTCAGTGGGATCCTGAGACCTTTCTGCATCCTTGATACGATGAAGCGCAACAGCATATCGAGTTGACATGCAATTAGGCTCCAGTTTTGTTGCCTTCTCCAAGCACTTTCCAGCACTTCTATGATCACCAGCCAAATAGTATGCATTAGCAAGATTCACCCAGATATGTGCAGCCCTAGGATCTGATCTGATTGCAGCTAACAAACACTCTTTTGCAACATTTGCAGCCGCAACATGAGGCATACAAGCTCCTTCACCAGCGATGATGACCTTGGAGTAGTTGCTCTTATTCTTCTTTGAACTCTCGTCGATGGAATCCTCGATGACACCGGATTCCTGCTTAATCGGAACATTCTGGGTGTTGCTAACTTGCACTAGGGCAACGACCTGCTGCTCGCTGGACGCTTCTGCCATGTTTGGTCGGTGGCCGGTTGTGGTTGCAGCCCCTTCCGGGTTCCTTTCCTTGCTGGAAAAGTACAACTCCATCAAGCGCCTTAATTCTCAGACATCGTCCTTGATCTCGCGCACCTCCTTGCTGTTTTCCACGAGTCTGTGTTCCAGATCATGAACCCTAGACGTCAACCGCTCAAGGTCACCCATGACACCTTGCTCTGATACCAAGTTGTTATGGGCCCGGGAATAGGATCTCGTCACGGGTCGGTCCACGGGGAAAACCTCCTGTTTTCCCTTGTTCCTCCCTGCTCTTGATGAACCTATCTTGGCACCCTAATGGTGATTTGTCCAAGAGATCACCTAACTCTCCTTGCTCTCTTTCTTGACTGAAATTTTCGATATGTTTATTGAAAAATATCAGCTCCTTAAATAGGAGGTTACAAGAGGTACAATCCTACTTTTAGGAAGACTCCTTGTTAATCTACTACTCTATCCTATTAAACTGATAAGATAAGACTGAACTGGTAAGATAAGATAAGACTTCCTTAATCTATCCTACTGAACTGATAAGATAAGATAAGAACTGTAATTAGATAAGATAAGACTCCCTTAATCTATCCTACTGAACTGATAAGATAAGATAACTGAATAGATAAGACTCCTACTAATCCCTGCTACTGAAAGCAAATAAGGTAAGAATACTGAATAGATAAGATAGGATGAGAACACTAAATTGTTGCTGCTGAGAACACTAAATTACTACTGCTGCTGCACTAAATTACTGCTGCTGCTGCTGCTGGCGCCCACATCAACACCCCAAAACCTCATGGAAAAGGGTCGCCTAACAAGTCATATGTCCAGAAGATGAGAAGCACCAATAGAAAGTTACCAGCAAGGAAATTGACATGAAAAAGTTCTAAAAAAACTGCAAGCGAATTTACATAGTCAATTGGCTAAATGTCATCTAATCAGACTGAATTTTTATGAAACCTCGTAAATCATAGCAAAACTACAGCACTGCTTCCCCAAACAAAACATTTCTAGCATTCACTTTAACATGAAGGAGATTAGACTCTAATGGAAGGATCTTGAGATAAAAGAGAATAAAGAAAAGGAAGATAGGAACAAGTAGATCCTTCAAATGGGCATCCCTCTTTCTTTTTTTCTAATGGTTAATCTGCTTCTCTTTCTGGATGCTATAATCAAAAATCCATAATAATACACCATGTATCATGTTGTATCATAATGGTGCCATTCATCAAATCTAGATAAAAAAGAGATATACTGGAACAATTGTCCATCCCTGATATTCATTCATTTCTGCATCGTCGAAAGGCAAGGAATAATGGCTACATAAGCCAACTAGTATCAAGTTTTAATCCTTGAACAGGATAAGGCTCACTCGACTTGTAACTTTGTTGATTGCTTGACCCATTATTTATTGCAATTTCATCAAATGGGGCATCTTTCATGCGCAACCACATTATTCTTGGAAAGATTTTATCCAAGGCAGAATGAACGAAAATTATCATAACCACCTCATGTGGGCAAAGTCTATTTAAAAAGTGTGTCACATTGGATTTGAAGAAACCAAATTTTCAAGGAACTTTTACAGTTGCAATAATTCATTTTATAAGGACAACTATATTTATTTTTACCACTCAAATATATCAAACTAGAAGCTACAAAGGATTATGAAAAGTTCCATACTTAAAAATAAGTGTTATCAGTTATATTGAGGCCTTATGGAAAGTCAAAATTACCATTTTACCAAATACATAAAAATAAACAGCTCTAAAGATCACAATAAATCAAATTTTGCAAATTTTTTACAAGGTATCCATCTAGACATATACCTAGTTCTTTTCCCGACCCCATGTAAAAATGATTATATCAGAGAAAATATTCATCTGAATATATAACTCAACTATCACCCAGAAATCCAAATGGAATTGCAGTTTGGCTTAAGCCATGAAGTTCTTACATTGCAGCTAGTAACATGAAATAACAAATAATAGCTATATGTGCTTTGCAACAGATGCTTTTCTTCAGGATAGCTGGGTTTGGTAAGGAAGCATCTGGGCATGGTATCTAACAAGGAATTTACACACACAAAAGAAATGAAGTATCCAACAAGATACAATACCCATACAGTTACCCAGGGATCATTGTGGATGCAGAGCAGATACAGAATTCAAACTAAAAATTGTAGCACTCAACATTGGTAAAAAACCAAGCATCCATAAAACATAGATCGCTAACACATGAAATCTAACACAACTTTTGTGAATCAAAGTTATACTAGGAGGCCACATCATTAACCATTTGAGTAAAGTTTGCAATCCAGGCTAAAAATAATGAAATCAGTGCATATAAGAAAAAAACACTGAAACAAAACACATTAAAGAATCAATAAAAAGTAGTTAAGCAAGTAATTACCAGAAATTAGTTCCTTCTTTCCACCATCAGGCAATACACGGTACCACTGGATAGAACATTTCAAAATATCTGGAGCTTTATCCACACAAGAGGTGATCCGTAAATATGAACCTAAGGTTTCAGAACCATCTATCACATACAACCGGGATTTGTTTTCCTGAAGCTTCTTGATCATTGCCAGCTGAAAGAGTAAAAGGACAAAAGTATAGTACAAGAAATTAACACACAAAAACAACTGCTCTTGGATTTCCATTTCATACCTCACAAGACAAACAAAAGAGAGTGCAAGTTCAATCATATGTCAGCCAATCAATGTTGTAAAACACAGACCAAACCAGATGGTCAGACCATCAGACTCAGGAACCAGAGGGAAATCCAGTATTTTAAAATTGGGTCATTTACTAAAACACCCCTATAGTTTCACAATTTACTAAAACCTACCCTATAGTCTGTATTTTACTAAAACACCCCTTATAATTTACAACATATTTACTTAATCGACCTTCATTAAGAACTATTTGTTTGCCAAATGAAAATAGTAACATGATCACCTAAACTAAGTGGAAAATGCCTAAGGGTATGAACCTATGGTTGTTTATTCCAAAAGTACCCTTAAACCGAGTGGAAAATGTTCAAGGGTATGGATCCATGTTTGTTTATTCCAAAAGTACCCCTAACACTTTTTTGTATAGAAAACAAAATTGATCAATTAGAGAAAAATAGTGGTTGTCCATGTTTTACTAGGGGGAAAAATGGCATTTTTGTTTTTAGTTTCTTTTGATTAAATTTATTTGAATGGATGTTAGTGGCAAAACTGTCATTTCCCACTTTCATCTAATGGAAGGTCGATCAAGTAAATTCATTGCAAAGTATAGGGGTGTTTTAGTAAATGGCCCTTTAAAATTTAAATCCTAATTTTTAGTTTTTCCCCAAAAACCATCTGCCAAGCTACTAACCCAGGAAAACCATTGAAAACTAGTTGGGTTTTAGTTACCCAGCTGATTTTCAATGACCCACCCAAATCACTATATAGTGTAAAATGATGATGATTACAAAGAACCGCATATTAACATTAAGCCACAAAACCTTTTGTGTTTCTTTAATGCCTATGTTGAATTTTACTGAAATGAAAATGCCTATATTGACTTGACCATATGTGCGTGTGCACTTTTTACAAAAACATGGTTCACAAGACTAATCATTTGAATGAAGATCAGAAAAATGACCATCAAACCACAAACAATACACATGTTATAGTATTATGATATATTATATAAAAAGGGCAGCCCAGTGCACGAGGCTCCTACCAATGAAGCAACCCAGCCATTAGCCATTGCACCAAGGCCCACCCTATATATATATATATATGTATGTATGTATGTATGTATGTATGTATGTATATGTGTGTGTGTCACAAGTCACCAGGCCAACCCAATGGTTGAACAGTCCAAGTCTTACAACATTGCAGCACATATTCAATGGCAAAAATTCACAAATAAGATACTAGTTTGCTCCTTAAATTTTGCTCATGTCATAGTACAGAACCATTGAGGCTGTCTAGGAATTATCACCCAACATACAAAAAAAAAAAAAACAACAATGCTTTATCAACTGGTATAATCAAGTATGATTCGCCCAGAAGTATGAATAAACAAAATCACCATAACATTCAATAATAGACACCACTTTGGAACAAGAACATAGAAGAGGAAGAACTGAACAGAACCATGCAGAAAACAGTTGAACACAGTATGGGTAATTCCTTCAGTAGACTTTCCAAATTTTTAAATATTAGAAATTTAGAATGGGAAACATAGCTATCTAGGTATTGATAAAAAAAAAAAAATCTATCCGATCACATCTACTTGGGTCATAAAAATAAACTACAAAGAAAGCAATATATAACCAAACAAATTTCAAAAAGTTGTGAAAACAAGAAAAATGGTGATGAAAACCATACAACTAGAGAAACTGGTGTTCACTTTCTTCCATCCAAATGGTTCAAGACCAATTAAAAAATGGGTAAGAAGCCAAAAATATGAGCTGTATGTGACAAGTGGAACTGCCATGAAAACAAAATAACTGCTAACTGCTAGAGATGTTCAACCATAGAATGGGAAACTAGAAAGAATCATAAAGAATTTCATATATAAGCCATATATTACAATTAATAGAGAAGAGCTACTTAACAGAGAACTGACCTCTTTCTGAAGCTGAAGAGAGTGCATAGACTTCTCTGCAAGCTGAGTTCGTAATGCTCGAAGTTCATGTTCCATGTCCATTACCTATATATGTATCACAATATAATAAACTATCAAGGGAAAAACAAGATAGTAACATAAAATTTGATAATGGCAGCATTCAGAATGGAAAAAAAGCACCTTTTTTTATTGGTAACATGAAATTGTGTCAATTATCAGAAAAGAAAGTATAGAGAAGGTACAAATACAATGACCTGATATTTAAAAAGAGGCATCCAGGACATCTACATTTACAAGGGATCCTCTCTTAGGGATACAAGCATACAAGCATATAACTTGGGCAGGTAGGCTAAGTTTAAGCCCAACCCTAATATAAGGACCCCGGGCTCATGGCCAACTCAAATCAAGGTCAAAGCCTGAGCCTACCAACCCAGGCCCAGCCTGATCTAAAGCAAACACAACTCAGGCCACACTTGGATGGGTTGGTCGATTATGAAAATCATCTCACATGTTTTTCACTTCTACATTTCATTTGGGTTCTATAATCCAGACAATAAAAGAAAGATTAATTGGCGCTTTCAACACTCCATGTAGTTTGCTGATCTTAAAAACTGTATGAATTTTGCATGGAAGATCATCCAACAAGACAAAGACCTTGTTTCTCTGAAACCAATTTATTTATTCCCTAATCTCCTTGTAGAATTTGTTTATAGATCGATTGATTTAGAAGACAAGAGAAAGAAAGAAGATGGAAGAGAAGTAGGAAAAGAAAGAACACAATTTGGAGAGGAAAAGGTATAAGAAAGAGCACAGCTTGAAGAGGAAAGGTATAAGAAAGAGCACAGCTTGAAGAGGAAAAGTATAAGGTGGGCTACATTCAGACAGTTCAAAAGATAATGGAAATGACCAGTATATCCTTGGTCACGTACAACAAAAAACTTGATATTCCTGTCCAAATAGAAACAAAAGACCAGAAAACTTCTGCCCAAAACTACCTTATAAAGGAAATATGCATAAACGATTGAGTAGATTACAATAAAAATCCATATGGTTAAACTTATACAGTATACCTTGCTTGGTTGATGTAGCATCTTAATTCTTCTAGCCTCTTGAACCTCCTTCCTTAAATCTTCCATTTCCTAACAATTTCAACCATGAAATACAAAATGACAAGCATAAAAGAAAAGAAAAAAAAAAAAAGAAGATAACTTGTAAGTTTCTTTTATCAGCTAGATAACTTGTAAACTATTATATTGTTAAATAATCAGCAGAAAATGCTAATTGGGGAGATTAAGAGGATCCGAATACTTGTGACAACACAGAATTAGATGAAGAAATTTACACACTTTCTTAATTTCCCTTAGCTATAAAAACTATTAAGCAGTCTATCTCCAAACAAACCTAAAAGTTTTTACATGTTTTTCCTCGTTCACAATATGAAGCAATTGATCAAGAACATTAGATTTAACTTCTCTTCTATCAAAAATCAAGTTATATCACACAATGGAATATTATTATGAATCGCAAACACATAATGGCAGTTCAAGGAGAAGACTAAATAGGTCCATGTAGTTCTTCACATCACACTCACTCTATGTGCCAAGATATAGGTCAAAGGCCTACTACAGCATGGCAGAGTCAACACTAGCTTTTCTGACTCCTCATTTGATACCTTGTTTATTATTCATATGTAAGGAGTATAATACATAAAAAACTTAATCTAGAAGTTCATCATCATTCATCAAATAGATGTCAGAAAGGACAAATAGTGTGATAATCCAGAAGGTTCTTCATCAAATGGACATTTTACATATACCTTACCATCCTCCCACTCGGAAAAATAATCCTCACAAGTTCTAATCTAGTAGCAATGTAACCAAGTACCTAAACATACCAAAATAACATGCATACAGCATGCTAATTAGGAAAAAACTGAGACAACTTTGTAAGGCTTTCCTAGGTTCATTGTCACCATTTTTCAAATCCCAAACTTCACTCGGGTGAAGGGACTCCAACCCAACATTATACTAGCTATAGGTTATTCTATGTCTACTAGGCAGAAGATTGGTAGTATTGGAAACAGCTTCACTTCATCCTCCCAAATAGGACCTAAACAGGGATTAATTATGCATCTTGATACAAAAACAGCATGATTATGACTCAGGAGATCAAAAAAATAATGGCTAAAGGGGAAGAACCCAAAAACCCAGGAGAAAAGAACGAATATGTAAAAACAATGGATGCATGGCAATAGGTATTTGGTTAATTAATACCAGATGAATTATGAACTGTAAAACCGGGATTAATCTTTATCATAAGGAAGATAAAGAAGAGTACTACCTCCTACATTGTAAGGCTGAATAAAATGCGGAAAATGACTTTTAGCACAGTTTCCAAGGCTGATTAGGGAATCCAAAAAGCTAATCAAGTCTGAATCAAGCATTGAATCTGAACATTTTTTAAAATGTTGGCATATTTCCATGTCATGAGCACCAACATGAAATAGGTTGGCATTTTAATTAATGAATTAGACATGAATTGGAGTAGGTCTCACAAAGAGCTAAATAGGTTGGCATTTTAAGTTTTGATTTAGTTTTGTTTTATTCAATTAAGATTTGACTAATTGTCTTAAATAGGTTTGATGAGTAAAAAGTTTAGATAGTTTGCATGTATATAGGCCAGTCATAGGTTTATGACTATGACTAGAGAAACACAAAAAAAAGACCTCTCCGACTCAGTCTAGCCAAGTATGTTGGCCCACATTTCTCTTACATTTCTGCTTTAAACCTTTAGTAGTTCTTTTCATGTGCTTGATCTCCTTTGTGAACACTTCCCACAATTTGATATGTAGTTTCTCACTAGAATTTCACGTATCACAGCATGATAAATCTTCCATGTTACATTTTTCTGTTGAGATACTTCTTTACTGAGATGTCAACTACAGAATAAATTAAGATTTTTTTTATCAGTTTCAGAATAAATTAAGATTATTAAATACAAACTTGAAAGTTACAATATTGTTCAAATTATGTTGCCCTTGTAATAGTATCGTTCCTGGTTCACAAAAAGTTATGTTAGATCAAGTCCTCATATAATAGAATAATAATCTTTATACATAAAAAAAAAAAAAAACCATTTCATTGCATTGAAGCACAATGCTTGTTTGCAAATCAACACACCCTTGAATAGTGCTGTCAACTGGACAGACCTGGTCCAGGTTAGGGTACACAGTCTTGACCCAATAAGTAAATATGTAGAAGTTCCAAACCAGGCTGTGTAATCAGAGCAATCAGGTCTGACCCAATAAGACCCAATTTGACAGGTAGACATCTATAACTTCAACTGTAATATGAACATAAACTTAATTATTGTTAAGTTGACACATTTTGGACATCTTAACAATGATGACATACATAAACATAATTATATATATAGACACACACACACACACACAATTATATTATATAGTTGGTTCAGGGCTTTATCGGTTTGGAACAACCAAAACTGATCCCAACCCAATTATAGATCGGACAGATAATGCAGACCCAGACCCTATATAATTGGGTCTGTTCAGTTCAGGTCTGTCAGGTTTGCCCAACCTATTGGCAGCCCTATCCTTGAAAGAGAATTCGTAACCAAAATATAGTGCAATTGTAATCCACTAATCCTACAGCCAGGAAAAAAGTTCTCAAATAGCAATGCGACAAAGTGTGAAAGATTCATATATTTGGAACAAATCCAGAAAGAAAAGAGTAACTGAAATAAGAAATGGCAAACTTGAATCTTCAAAGGAAACAGAAGAAAAGGTAAGCTTTTAGAAACTTCTATTGTATATTACTATATTTGTATGGCAGAAAAGACGATAGCAAACCTGCTTTCCAGAAGTTTGGGCAATTCGTTCTTGTTCCTTCAGAGCTTCTTCAACTCTCTGCACTGCTGCTCTAGCATTCTCAATCTCAGCACGTGCAAAAGACCTTTCCTCATCAACCAATTTTCTAGCATCTTCAGAAGCCTGGAATCAAATATATAGTGTGTTTTCCTAATAAGAAATGAGATTTGCATTGTTTATATCAGGGCCATTTGAGAATCCCAATTTGTGGTCCAATAAGAACATAACGTCAAAAGGTATAACTAAATTTATTATTAATTGTTGCGTTCAATAATGACAGATGAAAGAAAATTTCCTTAGTTTAAACCCTCTCTTTTAGTGAAATGCTGATTGGGGTAGGATTACTTCTCCTAAACAGAATGGAGGTCATGGTGGAAATTTTTTTTATCAAAGGTCATAGTAGAATTGTCTAGCCAGTACACATTAGGGACAACTGTTTCATGCCCTTCTTTGAACACTGGTGGCACTCTCCTGTTTCACCTCAGCTATCCAGCATGGAGAAGGAAGTTGGCTGACAAACAATATAACCAGATTGATTTCCATATTAGCAATGAGTAGCCAAAGGGTGACAGTTTTGTCAACCAGATATATATCACAATGCCTAGATCTGTCTTGTTTGGTAGGATGCTTTGTGAAATCAGATCCAGATGGATATTGCTAAATGATAAATAGTAAAGTGGAAGATAGTTTGCCCTTTTAATGTAAGAAGATTGAATACATTTTAATTTTACATAATTACATATTCAAGAGGGGGTTCTATGGTGCATGATGTTTGCTGATGACATGGTATTATTCGATGAAACTAGTGAAGGATTAAATGAAAAATTAGGTTTATAGACAACTGTATTAAAAACAAGAGGTTTTAAAATAAGGACTAAAATAGAATGCATGCAATGTAAATCTAATAATAGTAGGACTGTAGGAGAGCAAACCAGGGCACACTTAGGATTGGGGACCAAGAGATAACTCAATGTGACTTCTTCCGTTACCTTGGTTCAATAATTCATAAAAAGGACAGAATGAGGAGGGTGTTGCCCATAGAATAGAGCAGGATGGGCAAAATTGAGGGGTGTGTCTAGAGTCTTGTGTAATAGATAAATACCTCTTCAAATAAAAGAAAATTTCTATAAAATAGTAACAAGGGCAGCCATGTTGTATGGAACAGAGTGTACATTGCAAATGCTTAGATGGATCGGTGTTGGTGGAACTGTCGGTCATCCAAATATAAGAAACATATCGGAAATGTTGGAAATATTGTAAAAATTATAGACATGGTGGAAACATTGTAAACTATGCAAAATATAGAATCATATCTTATGAAATGATAAGAGAAGCACAGGCACACATTTTTAAATTATTATCTTGTTTAAAATCACTAAATAAAGCTAAGAAACTAAGGCTATAGACAAAAGAATATGTTCTGATGTTGCACTGTAAACCTTAAGATTTGGAGCTTCATGATAGAATGAGTTAAAGCAAAATTACACTCATAGAAAATGTAAATGGTAGTAATAGATCAACCAAATGATCTATTACACAAACACAAACTAATATTTAGCTTCATGTTTGAAATGAAATATTGAGTTAGCTCAAAGTGGAAATCATTTAAGTTAGGCGGGCAATAACATTGTTACTCCACATATCTACAATATTGTCACCAACTTATGTCATAATACTATCTCTTGTATTCCACATAGTGTGTTGGTAGTGTTCACTTGGGATATGTCGATTCTAGTAAAATTTCATGTTGCTGCCCATGGAAGTGGAAATGGAAATATGTCGTGGAAACTATCTCTTGTACTCCACATAGTGCTAGTAGTGTTCATTGGGGAATATGTCAATTCCAATAAAATTTCATGTCACTACCCATGGAAATGGAAACAAATATTAGGGAAATTAGGGACACTTTAAATCATGGGTAAAACAAGAAAGGAAAAGGTTAGAAATTAAGTTATATGAAGAAACCTAGGAGTAGCTCCAATAGGTGATAAAATGAGAGAAAGTAGATTGAGATGGTTTTGTCATGTTCATAAAATCTGCAGTACCGTTTAGAAAAAGTGATATGTTACAAGTTGAAGGGGCTAAAAGAGCTAGGGGAGACTGATGAGTTACCGCTCACCTCGGAAGCCCCTTCGAGGGTGGCTTAACCTCTTGAAACAGAAGATGAAGGAGAGAAGAGAGAGAAGGGTAGGAAGAAAATGACTCAGAGAGAGAGAGAGAGAGAGAGAGATAAAAGAGATATTCATTCACACTGCTTATTACATGATCAGGGCCTTATATAGCTGGCCTACATGTGTGCAATCATGGAGAGAATATCTTCTGGTGGCAGTGTAACTAACTCTGGAAGGCTCTGATTGTAACTAACTCTAAGGGCTCTACCGCGTGTCACACTACCCTTTCTGTCTTCTAGTGAAATGCTGATTGGTGGTGGCCTGCTCCACTCCCATAGTTGGGTTCGGAGGGAGTATTTGGGTTCCAACAATTTCTCCCCCCTTAGCATTGACCTTGCCCTCAAGGTCTAGGTTTGGAAACCTCTCGTTCAGCCTTAGATAAGGTTCCCAAGTGGCATCATCTGGAGGAAGCCTAGCCCATTCTACCTTGGCTTCTGGCACAACCTGACCACCTCGTCGAACCCAACGGAAATCCAATTTTCTGATAGGCTCCATGTCAATGTCCCCTTCTTCAGTGAATTGGGGCAAGTTGGATGAGACAGGAGTATGATTTCCCACCGCCTTCTTAAGAAGTGAGATGTGAAACACCGGATGAAGCTTTGAAATTACAGGGAGGTCCAACCGGTAAGCAACAAGGCCCACTCTCTCCAGAACCTTATAAGGCCCATAATACCTGGGTGCTAGCTTGTGCCAAGCCCGTCTTACTACCGAGATCTGGCGGTAAGGTTGGAGCTTAAGGTAAAACAAGTCACCCACCTGAAATTCTAGTGGGCGGTGGTGAGAGTCATAGCGGGCCTTCATTCGTTGTTGGGCTTTTGTCAAGTTAGACTTAAGCAATCTAAGAATCTCGTCTTCGCAAGTAGACAGGTCTCTACTTCTGCCACCTTGGATGACCCATATTCATAAGGTAATATGGGAGGGGATTCTCTGCCATATAGAACTTTGAAGGGTGTCATTCCAGCAGCCGACTGATAAGTCGAATTGTACCAGTATTCTGCCCACAGAAGCCAATGAGCCCACTGTCGAGGCTTCTCCACTGTGAAGCACCTAAGGTAGCCTTCCAAACATCGATTAAGAACTCCAGTCTGTCCATCAGTCTGCGGGTGATAACTCGTGGAGGGGTGTAGTTGGGTTCCTTGCAACCGAAAATATTCCTTCCAGAATGAACTCAGGAAGGCAGGGTCCCGATCTGAGACAATGGATCTTGGGGTTCCATGCAGCTTAGCGACGCCCCGTATGAAGATGTCAGCCACCATTGTTGCGGTGTAAGGGTGAGGTAATGCAGAGAAATGGTTGTACTTGGTGAGATGATCAACCACTACCATGATAACCTCCTTCCATGTAGAACAAGGAAGACCCGTGATGAAATAAGCAATGGGCTGCCCTTTCTGCATAAGTGGACTGACTTTGGTGAGCTGCTGAGAGAGCCTTGCTGAAATAAGCAATGGGCTGCCCTTTCTGCATCAAGACGGCCCCTACTCCTACACCCGATGCATCACATTCTATTTCAAAGGGCTGAGAGAAGTCTGGAAGAGTGAGGACTAGAGGGCTAGAAACTACTATCTTAAAGTCTTCAAAAGCCCGTTGTGCATTATCAACCCAACCGAAGGAATTCTTCTTTAATAGATGCGTTAGAGGGGTGGCCATAAGTCCATACCCCTTAATAAAGTGCCTATAATATCCGGTAAGCCCAAGAAAGCCCCGTAGAGCCTTTACAGTAGTGGGCTTGGGCCACTTCTGGATGTGTCTACATTTTCTGGGTCTACCATGACCCGCCCTACTACAACCACATGGCCTAAGTATTGAATTTGTCCTTGTCCAAAGGAACACTTTGTCATTTTGGCATGTAACTGGTGCCCCCTTAGAGTTGTGAGGGTGAGTTTCAAATGTTCCATATATGTGTCCCAATCCCTTCTGTATACCAGAATATCATCAAAAAACACCAGAATAAATCGCCTTAGGAATGGCCTGAAGATGTCATTCATGAGGACCTGAAAGGTGGAGGGGGCGTTGGTGAGTCCAAAAGGCATAACCAATAACTCATAATGGCCATCGTGTGGACCCGAATCTGATGATACCTGGACCCGAATCTGTGGATGTCAGCCTGGTGGACCCGAATCTGATGATACCTAGACCGCGGGTCTAATTTGGAGAACACTCGTGCCTCTCCTAACTCGTCCAGTAGTTCATCAATGAGGGGTATAGGAAACATGTCCTTCACTGTAATCTGATTCAAGGCCCGGTAATCTACGCAAAAGCGCCAACTACCATCCTTCTTCTTCACTAGGAGTACAGGGAATGAAAAAGGGCTGGTGTTGGTCTATATATGCCCTTTTGCCAATAGTTCTCTCACTACCTTCTCAATTTCCAGCTTCTGGAAGTAAGGGTATCTATATGGCCTCACATTTTCCTTCTCACATACACCATTACATTTACATGACATCTGACTCCCATTAGCCACATGGATCGAAAAGAGAGGAGTGGGTTGTATAGTCATACCTAGTTGCCTTGCCAAACGGCAAGTGATGGAATTCAGGGTAGAGCCACTGTCAATCAAAATCATCACGGTCCGGCCAACCAATCTTCGTTCTATTCGCATGGACTGAAGAGAGTTGAGGCCCATAAGGGTGTGTAAGGAGATCTCGACCCCGTCAGGTTCAGGTCCGTCTGGAATCGGTTCACAGTCATTTAAGTGCTCTAGTTCTGTCTCTCCCGGCTCTTCCTCTGTCTGTAGGAGAAACACCCGCTGGACCCGGCATTTATGCCCCGATCCAAACTTATCATCATAGTTATAACAAAGGCCTTTCTCGCACTGGGCATGCATCTCAGCCCATGAGAGACGTTTGAAGGGCATAGTGGGCCGAGGCAAGATGGGCTTCTGATGATCCCCAACCTGTTTCATAGGATGTTGATCGACCCATGGAGGAGTCCTCACATTCGGGTAGGTCGGTTTGTTGGCTCTGCGTAGGTTGTCGATTTTTTCTTCTTGCAGGCGAGACAATCCCACCGCAGCCATGACGGATATCCTCTCTGAGGCCTCCCACAAAATATCCTACTAAGGCTTTCTCCGGCCAACCGTGTACCCTGGTCGCCATTCACTCGAACTCGAGCTAGTACTCTGCTACCGTTCCAGTCTGCTTCAACCGAGTGATAAGCTCGTCGTAGTCCACGAACGTCATCGGCCCAAAACGGATGCACAGAGCTTCAGTAAACTCCGCCCAAGTTACCTGAGGATGATTTTGGCGATACCACTGGAGCCATAGAATCGCGTCTCCTTCTAGATGAATGGAAGCGATGGAGACACGCTAGTGTGCGGGAGTTTCATGGTATTCGAAAAATCTTTCTGCTCTAAAGATCCAAGGAATAGGACCTCCACCGAAATAGTTGGGAAAGTTGATCTTAGTGACTTTTCCAGTGGGGTAATACCCTGTTCTTTGGCTGCTAGAAGCAAAGGCTTCCGCTCTTACTGGGTGACTGGTCTCTCTGGATTGTTGCTGAGAGGCGAAGCTTAAGACAACCACTTTGAGTTCCCTGAGTTCGTTCAACACCTGGTGGAATCCAACCTCAAGCTGGTCGACCCTATCATCCATGGTAGAGGAACGTGTCTGTGGCATCGTGAAGCCTGTGATCTGGATAGCCTAGCTCTGATACCAATTGATGAGTTACCGCTCACCTCGGAAGCCCCTTCGAAGGTGGCTTAACCTCCTGAAACAGAAGATGAAGGAGAGAAGAGAGGGAAGGGTAGGAAGAAAATGACTCAGAGAGAGAGAGATAAAAGAGATATTCATTCACACTGCTTATTACATGATCAAAGCCTTATATAGCTGGCCTACATGTGTGCAATCATGGAGAGAATATCTTCTGGTGGCAGTGTAACTAACTCTGGAAGGCTCTGAGTGTAACTAACTCTGGGGGCTCTGCCGCATGTCACACTACCCTTTCTATCTTCTAGTGAAATGCTGATTGGTGGTGGCCTGCTCCACTCCCATAGTTGGGTTCGGAGGGAGTGTTTGGGTTCCAACAGAGACTGAAAAGCACTTGGGTGAAAGTAATAAGAAAAGATTTAAGCACCCACAATTTAACAATGGACTTCTTTTATAAGGAACAAAAATAATTAATTAAAGAAACCAACCAGCATGTATATTATTGGATGCATATGAACTCCCCCTATTAGCTAGGAAAGATTGTTTGATGTTGCCATGCTTCTGTGATTTGGACCTTGTGGTAGGAAAGGAATACAATAATTTTTTAGGGGAAAGAAAGAAGTAAGGAGGCAATAATTAAAAGCATTACAGTAAGGGTAGCAAATTGGGAGAAGACAATGGATTTTTTCTCAGACTTCACAATTAGGACAGCAGTTTCATCATCTAAAAATCCAAAAGTAAAGATGGATTGGACATTACCAATTAGGGGTGGTTGAAGCTGAATTTTGATGGAAGTAATTTGGGCAATCCAGAGCATTCCAGAGTCAGGGGAGCAACAAGGGATGAGAACGGGATTTTGCTTGCAATATATTTAGGTCCAATAGGTCAAGGATATTCAATCAGATCAGAACTTATGGAAACAATATTTGGAGTGCAAAAGGCTAAGGAAATAGGAGCTGAAAGATTGATTATTGAAGGAGATTCCAAAGTGGTAATCAGTTGGCTAATGGTGGGTAGTAAAGCTGTTTGGAGTTATAGAAATGAAACCAAACGATTTAGATGGTTTTCAAAAAGCATGCATCTAGAATCCAATGAGTACAAAGATCAGCTAATAGTTTGGCCAATGATTTAAAAGGTGCACCTAGGCACACAGGCAAAGCGCATTTTAGGGTATGTGCCTCGCCTTGGTCCTAGGCGCACGCCTGGTCCGCCTAGGTGTGCGCCTGATGCACCTCGTGCCTCAGCCCAAGCGTGCGCCTTTTGAAAATTTGATGTTTTTTTGCCTTTTTGTACCTAACGATTGGGTCAGGGGCTCCACCCCTAGACCCCCATGCCACACCCCTTGAGACAAGCCCAAACAAATCTGTTAAAATTATAATGTTGTTCATTTTAGGTCCGAGAACCCCCTATTTTCTAATGTTGTTCATTCATTCATCCTAATAAAATATCTTCTTAAAAATCAATTAAAATTATAAAATCATTATTTTTTATATGAGAATTAAGAATTTAAGACCCTAACATGGGCTTGTTTGGGCTTGCCTCGAGGGGCGTGGCACAAAGGTGACTCGTAGAATCAGGAATGTAATATGTTTTACGTCACATTAGCTACTTGAAGTAATGTGATTGAGGAAAAAAAGAGAATGTGGGTTTTACATGCTTCAAAATGTTTTATATGTTTGATTTTATTTTTAAATTCTCATTTGAATATGCTTTACATGTTATGTTTATGTATTTCAATTTTAGGTAATAGGTTTTTAAAACATTTATTTTAAAATTTAAGTTTATATTTTTTTATTAATATTATGTTTAATATTTTTTATTTTTTGGTATTTTTTTGAATTTTCTGGCATTTTATATTTTTTTAGAATTTTTTGTATTTTTACGCCTTGCTTCAAAAAGGCGTGTGCCTTGCCTTGCGCTTTTAAAACACTGAGTTTGGAAAACTTTCTGGCTAAAAATGGGACTAGTAGGAAATAGTTATTTTGGGCTCTCATGTAAGAAGTATGTGTTGGGGTAAGATAACAAGGGCCCTGTACACAAAATCTCTATGAATAGTAAATCACAACATCTTGTTGTACTTGTTTGTCTTTAATTAATGGAATTCATGATCTTTGCTACTATCAAAAAAAATAGTATAATTGCAAATATGCTATTGGACCTCTTTACAAATTCAGTAAGTCTTTCTAATCCTAGCCACTGGTTAAAGAAGTGGAATGGATAATTCAATAAGTCTTTCTCTACTAAACCCTAATCCATACCCTCTTGGCATCGTGGACTCTATACATATGATATTATCATATTAGAGACCTAAAAGTGTGTTAAACATCCAGCCATAGAGAGCTTAATTTTGGGAACAGAAAAGGCTACCAAAGGCCTTCACGTTAAGAGTTAAGTGGGTGAGAAGAACTACAAATAGCTTGGCAGATGGTCTAGCTAAGCAAGGGATACAAAGAACTCAATTGTATTGGGCTCAATTGTAATATCTGGGTTGAGTCAGCTTTTCTATAGCTGTTCTTTTTATTTTTCCACAACTTCTTGTTGTATTCATGCCTTTTTTTATAATGAAATCACTTCTGTGTTGCTGATCAAAAGAAGGCCTTCACATTAAGAGTAGATTTGCAAGTCTGGAAATTGCAAGTTGTGCCTAGGCCCAACCCAACCAATAATATTTTTATACATACATTACACACACACACACACATGTGTGTGTATGTTTTATTTTATAATATATGATATATTCAAATATATAAATATTATAAAATTACATAGAATATTATATATATATATATAATATTTTTATAAAAAGTCAACAATGTTAGTCCCAACTATCGATAAATGGTAACCTAGGCCCATTGGGTATAGGTGTAGTCAAGGATTAAAATTTCGTCAGGTATTGAGGCGTATCAGCCAATACATATTGTATCAATGACCCTCCGATATGCCCCTATACTAAGTGTTTCGGGGTCTTACCTATTTCAGGGGTAGGCAGGCCTTAAACCGACCACCCTGAACTGGATTGGAAAAAAACAAAAAAAAAAAAGAAAGCAGCTAAAGATACAGGCTGATACGCCGGATGGGGCGTATTGGCCGTATCTATATTTTGAACCTTGGATGGAGATTTTAGAAATACACAAGGCCACAACATTGTTATGTTTTCGGGACCTATCAGTTTTGGAGATTGTACAAGGGCTGAGTTCACTGCAGTACTTAATGGACTACAGCAGGTAACAGAAATGAATATCACAAATTTAGTTATTGAAGGTGACTCTAAAGTTGTGACTGGATGGTTAAAAATTCATGAAAAAGCAGTTTGGATTTATAGAAATGAATTGAAGCAGATCGAATAGTTAATTAGAAGCTTAAGATAGAATGGGTGCAAAGATCTGCAAATGGGGTGGCTGATACATTGGCTAAGCAAGGGGTTAACAGGACTCATTTGTACTGTGCTAGATTGTAACTTTTGTAACTTTTTTGAGGTAGGGTAGTAATCACTACCCTACCTCAGGGTACTTATACTCTTATTTGTGATTTGCAATAATAAAAGTGATTCAGTTACATATAAAAAATTAAAAAAAAAAAAAAAGTGATTCAGTGATAGGGACTGCCTATCACAAGAGCTTCTTTGAGGGAGCTCGGACCTCCTAAGAGGCACAGATAAAGAAGAAGAGGAAGAAGAAAAAGAGTCTGTTCGGCCAAAATGCCCCTTTCAGTATCTATTCACATCCATTCATAGCAGCTACCTTACTTGCACTGGATCAGAGCTAACTAACTCTGTCAATTGTAACAAATAACAAGCTTGCTGACATGGACCCCTCACATAAGTTATCTTGTATGAAAAAAGCAGGACTAAGGAAACGGGCCAAGTAGCTTGACTGGGCTTGTGGACATGCCCATCACCCAGATTGTTAAACCACTGACTCACCACAAGGGGAAGAAAAGGTTCTGTTTCCAGGTCATTTTTTAAAACTTTGCTTTTAAGTGGGCTCATAATTCAAAAAAGGTTGGAACCAAATGGATTGAAGGATAAAAGGATAGAAAAGAGGAACCCGATAGACGATTAAATTTGGGTAGTGACTACGCACCAACCAAGAGGTGTAAAAATATCAAAGAGCAGGTCAGTGATATGTTGAACCAGGAAGCTATGACATGCATAAGAGTCAATAAACACTGATAAACGTTAAAGCTAAAAGATAGAACTGAGGTGGGGTAGTAAGAAAAAGTGATCGAAGAAAATCTATCTCCAGCACTGTCCCTAGGAGTGCAATTTGAGCTGGATTGGGTTGGAAAATTGTTAAAATTTCAACGGGCCGAGGTGTAAACTCTTCAAATCAGGTATCCAACTTGTACCTCTAAGTGGCCCAAGAATCTGTTAAAGTTCTCCAATTTATTCATGTACCTCTAGACCAATCTAAAGATAAGTTATGGTTTAGTGTCGGTAGGTGAAAACAAGAGTAGGTAGGGGTGTCAATGGATCAGGTTAAGTCAAGTCATAAACCCACTTTGACCTGACAAAACTCAACCAGTTGACATAGTAGTATTGAAAAATTGTAAATATAGACTTCAATAAGAAAAAGGGTACTGTTAACAAAATTGGGTGGGTCGGGTTAAGTAATTCCTATTCGAGAAGTGGGGGACAGGTTCGAGTTGAAAGTCATGGATAAAGAGATTCCTAATGATAATGCAGGGTTTGGCAATGATGGTGATAATCAGACTCAAAGTGGAGTGGTTTCACCAATTTAGATGGTTGACATGATGGATGGTCTAGAAATTCACCATTAATCTCTACGTGAAGGCTTAGTTGCTTCTTCATGACGCCTAGGTTAGTAGAAAGTGTTAAGGTTTCAATTGGAGGGTTAGCATGGATAAGGTCGATGTAGGACTGTGAACCAGGGTATCACATTAAGACTTATGAATGGTAATTTGGCAGATTCACTGAATGAAGATAAGTGGAAGAAGGATCAGAATTTCCATAATAAAAGGTTCTGTTATTGTTCAAAAAAAGGGTAAAACTGCAGCTAGAAGATTTAAAAATTCCAAGAATCATAAGTCTAAGTTACTAAAGTCTTCTCTGTATTGAAAAGTGGCAGTAGTGGTGCTGATTCACACAAAAGTTTGAAGTCTACAAAAGAGGGGCTCAAAACAAAATCCACAGGTTCACAATCACTCATTTGGGTGGGAAAAAAATAATATTTCAGATGAATCTTCTACTGGTGTTGGGTTTGTCAAGTAATGAAAAGGATGGAAGAGAGGTAGGGAATGAATAGCCACAGGTAAGATAAGGAGCACTTAAAACAGATTGGTAATGTAGAGGACAAATACACGAAGAGGAACTCCCAAATTTTTGTTTTGTGAAACACATTATCTGCAGACCAGAAGAGGAAGTATGGAACACGTTGAGAAGGTCTGTTTTGATAATAGAAATGAAGATTCTGAAGTAGAAGAAAAACAGGAGGATGAGGGACTGAAGAGTTTGCAAAAAAGTGTTTTATTGAGGAGCATTGTTTAAGGGAGGGGTGGAGAAGTAAATTTGATGTAGCAAGGGTAAACTTAGGAAGGTATGGAGTCAGGGTTAGATATGGTAGGCAGGTAGTCTAGGTTTACTGTGGCAAAGCCTTTAGCTGTCTTTACTAAAATTTCATGTGGGTGTGTGGTTTTGTTTATAAGAATTTGAGTGTGGGCAGTATGGATGAGCATTGTTCGGTTAAAACCGAAAATTTCAGTTTCGGTTTCGGTTTTCAGATTAGGAAATTTGGTTTACTAAATTAACCAAACTTTATTATTTATAATATATATAATTATATATTAATATATATGTTATATATTATATAGAATATATATAATATATTATATTACATATTATAATATATAATATTATATTATAAAAATATATTATTATTATATATATACTGTATAATATATATAATATGTTAATGTATATTAATATATTAAATAAATTTGGTTTTAACCGAAATAACCAAAATTTTTGGTTTTTCATTATTTTGGTTTCAGCTTGGTTTTCCATTTCAAACTTTAGTTTAAAAAAAATGGTTTATTTGGCTCATTTTTTTAACCAAATAAACCGATTACTCACCCCTAGTGGGCAATATTGTATTTGGAAGAGGGAAAATGTGTTGTCATTAACTTCCATGTTCCATTTAAAAAACAATCCATGTTCCATGGGTTTGGATTGATGGTTAATAGTTCTGTTATAGTTGGGAAGGGATAGATAAAGATTGTTTGCAGGTTTGGATTGGTAGGAGAAGTTGCAGTGTGCCAGGAAGGTGTTGTTTCCTTGTCTTTTTCAATCTCTTTCACTAAGTTTTATTGCCTCTGTATCATTCTTTTTTTTTAATCAAAAAAAAATGTTGACAGCAATAAGGATTAATTTAAATCTCATCATCCCAGCAAAACAAAAAAGAAGGTTCAACAAAGCAAACAACTACATACATGCATCTACATGCATGGCACTCTAGTGAGAATAAAAATGACCATTCAATGCACGTGCTTGTATGTGCCATTGTTTCTTTCTATGTCTATGTAATATAATTATACATATGACAGTAAGTGCAAATGTGCAATACATATGACAGAAATATACATTCACTGCATGTGTATCTTTCTGTGTCTGTGTATGGCACTCTTTTTTTTTTTTTGAACAGTGCAATACAATACTTTATACATTTCATAAACATTACGTAAATGACAGAAAGAAAATATTGCCTCTTTTGATATAAGAAATAAAACACAGAAAATATGACTGAATGATTTATATACAAATTTTAAAGGCCACTACAGCACCTGCTTGAGAATATTTGCCAACTTTTTCACTTCTGACTTTTCATGAATTAGATCTCCTTCACTTTTAGTCAACTGTACTGCTAACGCTTCCACCTGAAGACATACAGTACAATACTGCAATTTAAGGTCTTACCATACATTTTGGTTAAAAGGCATCATATATAGTAAGAATAATTATATGAAATGTGCACAAAACCATAATAAACATTGTCAGAAGAAATTCATCAAGAAAGAATATATTTAGTTGTGAAAAAAGGAAGAAGACAATATAAATAAGATATAAAGAATTTTACAGCTAATATTTCTGACTAAAATATTATAGTCTTCATTTTAAGATTGACAAAGTTGGCTGTAATTATATAAGGCATTCTGAAACTAGGAACCATAATAAAAACTACAAGGGCTTTAATTGAATCATATAGGTTAAAGAGTAAAAGTCTTCAATTTCTCACAATATAAATATGACAGAAAGTATCTTACAGCTAATATTTCTAACTAAAATATGATCGACTTAACTTGACAAAGTTGGCTGCAAATCTGCAATTATATAAGACATTCTGAAACTGGGAATCATAATGCAACTACAAGGGCCTTAATTATATCATATAGATTAAAGAGTAAAATTCCATTATTTCTCATAAAACCAACATATTATCATATCATAACTCAACTCAACTAAGCCTTGTCCCAACAATATTGGATTGGCCACATGAATGTTCTGCCACTCCACTATGTTCAGTGCCATATCCATCATTAAATTATGGACTCTTAAACAAATAATCGCAATGTATATGCACAATATTAGAGGTGGTAACCAACAATCATATAAAGTAATAGATGACAATTGACAGCAAAATACAAATCAATAACTGTATAAAGCATAGACTTAATATAAAGATGAGGACCATAATGGCCCTAGAGTTTAAGCAAAGACCACTAGCTGGATTTGGCTTTTGGAACCAATTAGAGCGAAGACTGCAAATACATAACTTCACTTTTCTTTCGACACTTACTCAGAAGCAGATATTTTTACACGAAGCACTCCAAGAGGTTGCAGCCAGGTAGAGCATTATATTTTTAGAGTGCCCCGTTCATTTTACAAAAACAACTCAGGTAATAACTCATCTAAAAGATAAGGAAAAGAAGCACACAAAATCTTTTAATGACTAGATTCTATATTGTGGTATTTCCTTTCTAGAAATAAAAACTGGTTGAAAAACTAAAACAAAACTATGGTCCCAAGGAATAAATAACAATAGATACTAAACGGTATGTTTGATGAATATTTCCAAAAGTTTGAAACCACTCCCACATAAATAAGAGTATTACATATGGAAAGAAGATAAGAATATACAGAACCAACCATGGCAATTGCCTCCTCTACATCATCCTTGTTTCTACCAGCCACACGGCCTCTCAAAGATTCCAAAGCATCTCTGAGCTTCTTCAAAAGGACATGTCTCTCAAGTGAAGCCGCATCTTTAAATCTAGCCTGAATTTAAAGAAAGGCTCAGGTGCAATTCACTCAGAATATCATCAATTCACCTTTAATGTTGATATTCTTTTCCACTTTGAAAATTTTAAAAAAGGACAAGAAAAAGAAATAACAAAATACTATTGCTATAAGATGGAACTGATATTACTTAATGTTGTTTTCATAGTGATTTCAGGAAGAACTATACTGAATGAGACTATTAAAAATTACAAACATGTGTGAACAATGTAACCAGGAAAGGACTACAAATTTAGTAGGCATGAACCTCCTCAGACAACTTAGCAGCAGCAGCCAGACCCTTCTCAAATTTACTGGCAAGGTCCCGAACTGAGAGACGCTTTTTCTGTTCTATTAGCTTTGCGGTCTCCCGTGCAACAATATCTTTCATGGACGGCACCTCTGGACCCTCCTTCGGTTCCATAATCTTATTGTTGGCTCCTATTCTATAATGTGGAAATCGATTTGAGACAAAGCTCACATCGGCCGATACCGACGGAACCGCGTCCCTCTGCATGGTATTTCCAAAATCCCGGCTTACCCTCGTCATCTTCACTGACTGAACCTCTGTATATCATCAAAAGGACCAAAATGAACAATAACAACAACAAAAGAACAAGAACAAGAAGAAGAATTCTATCAAAATCAAGGTATAAAAATTCCACTAAAAATGGCAAGTCTTATAAAATAAAGCCACAAGGTAGATCATCCTCACCCCCAATTGTTTTCATTAAATTAAGTTACCCATTCTTCTAAAATTCAAAACAATGGGAAAAAACAGGTCAAAATTGGACTTTAAAGATAAAAAAAGATCCTGACAAACCAAAATCGTTGAATGGATAAAGGTACCTAACCTTTTCTTTCTCTCTCTCTCTCTCTCTCCTTTTCGTTTTTTTTTCGGCCGGGAGGGGAGGAGGAGCTCCCGCATTGCACTAGGATTTTAATTGGTAGCTAGTGATAGACATAGATGAAACTTATATAACATCTATTCTCCTCAGAATGCATTGTCACAACTAAATGTAGTAGTTTCCTCACACCCCCACTCCTCTGCTACTAACCAAACCTCCTGACTTCTTTAGAGTACAGAAAGCCATGAATTTTCATAGACTCCATCAAGGAACAATGATCCAAAATTCGCAAATTATGAAGCTCGAAAATACAATACCTACATAACTTTGAAAGGTGAAATGGAAAACAAAACTAACCCAGATGAAACCAATCCTCGCAACTCGATCATGAAACAGTGGAAGCTTCAACATTAAAACTCTTAGGACAAACAAACTGGAACCCCAGCCACTGGATCATTCAGAGAAAAACAGAGAAAAATAACCCAGAAAAGAAGCTCAACAATGAGAACTTTTTTTTACTTACAGATCATCAAGTAGGAATTAATGGTCAAAAAGGAGAGCTTTAATTATCAGATTCTTCGATCGGTCAGAGCTCGCTCGATCATCTGCTGAAGACTCCAAGTGGATATTTTTGGAGATGAGAATGAAAGAAAGAGCAGCAGAAAACAGAATGGAAGAGGAAGAGAGAGGGTTTTAAATATGAACGGAGAGAGAGACTAAAGATGTTAACTTTTTTAAAAGGAAAAGAAAGCAAAAGAAAAGCCGCCCTCGCCACCCTCTCTCTATCTCTCTCTCCCTCCCTCTCCCCACTTGAATTTTCTCAGCGTCATAAAGCTTCTGCTTACTTGAATCTTAAACCTCTAGACGGGACCCACTCTGGCTTGTTTCAACCGATAGACTGGGGGAGTCTGGAATTGCACCCTCTAGTTGTTCAAATTTACGATAGTGCTTTCGTTGAGCTGCTTTGAAGAAGTTATTGACCATGTGCGGGTGACCCCACCTGCGGAGTTCATTCCAAATCCTTTTGCTCCAAAGTCGAGGATCCCAATCTGACGGTTTTGAACGTGCCGCATCACATAGAATGTATTTCCTGCATAAATCCAGAGACCCCGGTTAAAATGCGGGAATGCTCCTCAGATGCCAATCTGAGGGCTGAAAGCAGTGGGGAACCTCCCTTCATCTTGAAGCCAACAAGTTAGATCTTTTCAACTCAGCTCTTATGCTTTTCTTGGTAAAAGTTCTTTTCAAATTAACAGTGTTGAAACATTGTTGGAAAACCCTAGCCAGACCAACCTAGTTACTGAATGGACCCAGTAACTTTATTCTAGACCCGGACCCAGTAAAGAAGCGGCAAAAATCATGTGGTTTTTTTTTTTTTTTTGGTTAAAACGGATTTTAGGGCAGGAACAGGATTTGTCATTTACAATCCATATGGGTTTTGGTTAAGCCTGAACCTGATCATCCGTATATTAAAATGCCCCTAACACTTAAAATAATTGAAAAGTATCTCGGTTATTGGGAATTTTGGTATTTTATTTCTGTTGTTTAATGCTTAAGTATAACATAGAAATGTTTATTAAGTTTAGTAATTATACCAACTTTACTAATTTAAATTATTTTTAGTAATTTTACTAACTTTTGTTAGATTTAGGTGATCCAATCCATCCCACCCTCAAAGTAGGTAAGATAGGGTCAGAGAGGGTTTTGTAATTTCATGTATAATGAAGATTCAGATTTTGAAAATCCAATTCATGCAAGTTTTGATTAGGGTATAATTGGGAGGATTGTAAAGATGCGATGTGAAAAGAGTCTAGAATCTACAAAACCCTTTTCAAATTCGTCCCATTACCATCTCTATCTGCTGAACTAAGAAAACCATTGAGTCATTGACAAGAATTCTCATCTTGGGGTTATTTTAAAGCTTAGAAGATCAAAATTTAGCGTTTTCCATTTCATAATTAAAACATGGAAAGACTAAAGGATGAGCTTTCAAAATAACTGAAAATAGTAAAACTTCAAATAAAACTTTTTGGTCTTTCTACACTCCAAATAACTTTATAATCGTTTCCAACAGCCTGATAAACAATTACCAAACAATCTTTAATTTTCAAATACAAAACCCCAAAAGTTCAATCCTTCTTTTTGGTTTGCTAGGTTGTCAAAAGTTCTATTTAGATTGCCGAACAGCCTCTAGATCTTTCTTTCATGATTATGATAAGATATATAAAAAAATCGGGTCAGACCATTCACTCAGCTACCTAATTCTAAGTTTCTAACAACTATCCCATTAAACAGGTAGAGTGTAGACCACCATCCAGCTTCCAAAGATAAGATAATGGTTGAAATTAGTATTCGCGTGCAATCAGAACGCGTAATTTGGAGGAAGTTATGATTCAGCATAATTCCCATGCAATAACTTGACTGTTTTATTTTGTTTGTTGTTACATTGATTATTTTGAGAGAGAGAGAGAGGGTTTTCAGACAACAAAAAGTGCTTTGATGTTGTCGCCATACCATCTTCTTTTGGGTCCGAAAGGCAATATTCAGCTGCATGTTTCCATTGACTAATGGGAGGGTTGGACTCAGCAGCTTTCTGATGTCCGTGCCCTATGGGCCCAAGAGATAAAGAACCTGGCTCCATTGTATGGACAATGCTGGGCATTGGTCTGAAGACTCTGAACAGATGTCAGATGACTGGGGACGTAGCTCCAGCTTCGTATTCAATGGTTATAGATCAACAAAACAGATCCATATATGCACATGATGCCATATCACCCAATTCTTTTTGAAAGCCCTGTGCGGGTGTTTGGTATAGATGCCGTTTTCTTAAAAAACGGTGTCATGTAGGTGCTACATTAGAGAAAATTGTGCTTTAAACAGCGTCCTCTTATTTAGTATTGCTTTTTCAGAAAAAAATGTTGCTCTATACTAAGTTTTGGAAATCAGAAAAGTGTCGTCTGTTAAATTCAATATTTTCTGAAAAAATAATTTATTGTTGTCAATGATGCAATGATGTGGCATCATCTTGAACGTTGAATAATATAGATTAATGTTGAAAATGTTGCTGCCAATACTCGTACCAAACAAAATCATTATTGTTTTCCCAGAAAATGCCTATGTGGCAACACCGTTCTAAACAAAAAATAGGCAGCGTTTTCTCAAAAAACAGTGCTTTCAACTCCACATGTTCAACACCATTTTTATGAGAAAATGATATGATTAGACCTGTTCACGAGTTGGGCTTTGGGCCTCACTTACACTATATCGGGCTCGGGCTTTGGGCTAGGCCCCATTCAAATTTTGGCAAATGCCAAGCCCAAGGCCGACCCATGAATAGGTCTAGGTGCAATGTTCCCAGCATTGATGCCAAACACCTATTATATCACCCAATTTAGCCTTGGGTTAGAATTAAACTTGGATATCTAGTATGAATTTATAAATGGGGCTGGGTTTGGACAATTTATATGGAGCTACTGGGAATGGATCAAGATCCACGCATATAGCCCAAGTTGGTCAATTTTGAGGAGGATCTGAATTGGGTATTATAGGCCATATTTGGAAGTGCTTAAAAATATGTGTTTATTCAAAATAAGTGCTTATTTGGGCTAAGACCACACCATTAAGTATTTATTTTGGTGTTTAGGAAATAAACCCAAAATAAGTGTTTACTTTAAAAATAAGGGCTTATTTTTAAACCCAAATTTCCATTTTTAAGTGCTTAAATAATAAGCACTTATTCGATTTTTTTCTAGCAAAACTGTTCATATTTAATTTTTACAATTCCATTTATGCCCTTTGAATGTAAAAACACATGGTTTCTTCTCCATTGCTCTCTGCAACCAGGGCGGAACGCTTGTCAACTGTCCAACAGCGGTGGAAACTTTTTGACAACCAGATCTCTCTCCACCGCATATTGATTTGGGTCTATCACATTTTGCTCTCACTCGTTTCATGGTGAAAACTTTATGACATCTAGATCTCTTTCTCTCTCACTATCTCTGAGTTTTTCAGTTTTTGTTCTTTGTTCCAGCGCTACCTCCGCAACTTCCCTACATGCCTACTTTGTTTTCTTTTAAGGCCACGTTCGTTTTTCGGTAAGTTATTTACCTAGGTAAGTGATTCTTAGGAAAGACTTACCCAGATAAGTGCATTTGCCCATATTCTTTTATTTTCCATGTAAATAAGGCAATGGCCATTTTAGTCATAAAATTTATTATTAAAAGAGGCATTTTTTCTCATTCAAGTATTAGCAACTTTTTCCCTAGGTGGGAAAGTTATTTATCCACATAAATCTAGAAAAAGATCAAACATGGGATTCTTGCTCAGTGGAAATCAAAATATCATTGACCAACTTTCCCCCTCTCAAAATCCAGAAAAAGAACACCCCCTAAGAGTTGCTTTCTCTAGTTCAATTCTCTTATTGCGGGTAAGTTTGGCACATTAAAGCCATCAAAGCAGCTCTTAATGCAGGACTAGGAGATTTTGATGGACGATTTCCAATTAGGAGCCTCTCGTCAAGAGAGATGGCTCTCACAATACTTAGGTCTTGCCCTTCTCGAGGTCTCTCTCCTCCATTCAAGCTCTAGCTCACTGTTTTCCTTGAAGAGTTCGTAGGCGTCTTGATTAGAGAATTCGAGGTCAAAGAGGCTTTCCGCCTATTAATCGAAGCAATGACATTGCCTCTGTAGAGTGCAAGCTCGTAGACTTGGTCAGAGTTAAATCCCACAGATGTGTTAGATTTGAATGTGTTTTGGAAGCATAGTCACTGGTAGTATTGTTATTGAAAAATGAATAGAGAAACTATGCTATGCTTGGACTATAGAGTATGATGGTATATTTTGAAGAAAATGAAGGATAAAAGAGTCACGAGTGTTTATTGAAAAAAAAAACATCAAACGCCCAATATGAAATAAGTGCTTGAAAAAGCTGAATGCCAAATGCAAATAAGTGCTTATTCAAATAAGCACTTATTTTTAACACAAACACTCCCAAGTATAGCTATAGAAAATCAATTTTTGTATTGAATACTAATGGATTAAGAGGCACACCCAAATGGCTATGGCATCTAAAAAGTAACTATTTCAGACTTGAGACGTCTGAATAATGCAATCAAACGCCACCTTAGTTTGGTTGCAAACTTAAAATAGTTCCTCTAAATTAGTTACCCTTGCCAAAAAAATAACTCCTTTTTTCAGTATAGAAACACTCCATACACAAAACTCAAAACTTAAAATCAGAAACAAGACCTCACAAAAAGTTGACACACTCCATAAGCCTAACCCAACCTTAAAAAGTGGATAAGGGTCTCTCGTCTAGTAACCCAAACTAGAATAGGATTCAACCAACCCAGCATTGACCTCTTTTCAAACATCCATATGTGTACGTAAGAAGGCCTAAGGATGAGGGAAATGGAATCTAACAGTATTTTTGCCTTTTTTCATTAAAATTACAAGAATGCCACTATATACCAACTCTCTCTTCTGTTTTTTTTTTCTTTCAAATTACAAAAATGCCACACACACACACACTCTCTCTTTCTTACAAATTACAAGAATGCCATATCTCTCTCTCCTGCCATCTCTCTCTCTTTCTCCTTATAAATTACAAGAATGCCACTCTCTCTCCAATTGAGGGAGACCTCAACTCGACATCTCGGCTACTAGGGGACCTACAATCAAAGGTAGTCGAGTTTGAGCCAAGCCAAGCTCGAACTTTTGAGCTCAAGCTCAAGTCTCTAATTTGAATCGAGCTCGAGTTAGACGATACCTCGACTAATTGAGGGAGACCTCAGCTCGACACCTCGATTACTGAGGGGGATCTCGGCTCATCACCTTGACAACTAAGGGAGACCTCAGCTCGACACTTCAGCAGTTGAGGAAGACCTCAATTTGGCACCTCAACAATTGAGGAAGATCTCGGCTCGACACCTTGGCTGCTTGAGAGACCTACAATCGAAGGTAGCCGAGCTCGAACTTTCGAGCTTTTGACTCGAGCCAAGCTCAAGCTTGATCTCAAGTCTCTAATTCGACTCAAGCTCGAACCTGATAGTTTATGAGCGAGCCCTTGCAATGCAGGGCCCCTTCCGCTAGTATGTTTTTGAAGTGGATTGAGGTTTAGAGCGAATTAGATCACATCAGGGATACATCTTTTCAAATTTACACTTTTGAACCAGCATTAACACAAATGGTTGAACTGTTAAAACCGGACAATAGCACCCATACTTTTGATAAAAAATAAACATTGACTTGATAAAAAACAACCTAATATAGAAGATTGAACCATCGACCCATCTGACCTGCAGGTCAACCTGAATAATTAGGATTAGGGGGCAAATCTTTTTACCAGCCCAACCCCAATTTTGCCATCACCCAACCCGATCCGTCTGTGGAGTACACATCTCCACCCCACAAGGGACCATCCCACAACGTTCCACAGAACATCTCCGATGTGTATTGAGAATATCTCCCAATGATAATACCAAAATCGATGATATTATCATCGAAAGATTTTCCAATACATGACAGGAATGTGCTGTGAGAAGTTGTGGGGCGGCCCCTTATGGGGCGGAGATGTGAACTCCCGTCTGTAGGTCTAAAACAAAACATGAGAATCTTGGACTATTCAAACATCTAACAATGTTATAATGAAAATGTGTCTAAGATTATTCGAAGACCCTTTAATAAATAAAAAAAAACAAATAAAGAGAAATAAGAGAAGAGATAAGCAACCAGTTAAACACAAATAAGTCAATTCAGATATTTTATGATGCATTACATTGGTAGCATCATCAACTACCCTAATGTATTAAAATAATAAAATCTTGACATTAGTCATTTACTAATTTCGGTTTCCAATTTACAACCATTATATCTTATAGCTAAAAAACCTCATATTTTACCAACAACAAGCCACCGAAGGTAGTGGTGGTTGTTAAACTAACAGCATCTCCAACTGCTTAATGTATTAAAATAAATAAAACTGATCACATTTTACTAATTGAATTCCAATCTGCATCCATTATACTCTCTGAAGAACATATATTTTGTCAATCAGAAGATCGGCCTACATCGCTTCTCACCTTTCTCATCAGTATCTATGTGCTTTGCTTTGCTTAATTGTGCAATTCAGAAAATTGCAAATTTTGCAGTTTTGCACTCTCTTGTTTAGAATCAAACTTAGTCCAATTCTCCAAATTTCTTGAATCAAATTGTATAAGAGATGTTTACTGAATGGAATCCCCTTACCTTCTGAAACAAACAAACAAAAAAATCTATGGTGATTGTTCATGTTGGGAGAAAATAGTAACAATGCAACAAATAAGATGAAGGATAAATCAAGGTTAAATCAAACATATGGTTGTGTTATTTTCTTATTAATTTGACTATATTTTATTAGCTTTTGCAGAATTTTTTATAAGGGCTTGTTAACAATGAAGGTTTAAAAAAATAACCCTTTAATTTTTGGCAGAAATTCTACAAATGGGTTGTAATTTGGTTAGATGGCTGGATTTTCAACTATATGGTTGGATTTTCTGTTTATACAGCTGGGTCAAAAAACCATACAGCCAGACCTGTTCATGGGCCAGGCTGGTCCGAACTCAGGCCGGGATGTCACTAGTTATTAACAGAATTTGGTAAAGCCTGAGCCCGAGCCCGGCCCTCATAAAAGCCTGAAGCCCAACTTATTGTTCCCAAATTGCAACTGTTTTTTTTTTTCTAAATTGTTTTCAAATTTTCTGAAGCATTGATTTTATCTAAAAGATTTCTGAAGTTTTGTTTAAGACCAATGGTGTGGTTGACTTGGATTGTTTGGGTGGAGGAGGTGGAAGGGTAACAAGTGTGTGTGGCCGAGTGAGAAGAACATGGAAGTTTGAAGGTTGAAGAAAGAAAGTGTGAAGAGCGATTCAAAAGAGATAGAAAAGGCCAAAAGAGGGAAAAGTTGGGTTAGGGTTTTGGGCTAATAATAAAAATTATATAATATATACAAATATTTATATATTTTTATTATATAAAATAAAGTCGGGCCAGGCTCGGGCTCGGGCTGGGCTTTTATGATAAACCCTGAGCCCGGCCCGAAAATAAAGCGGGCTTAGTGTTTTTAGCCCGACTTCAGGCCCATGGGCCTAAGAGTATGTGCAAGCCTGGACCGGGCTGGGCCAGCGGGCTACCTGACCCATGAACAGGTCTACATACAGCTATTGCATTATTTTCTAACTTTTTTTTGGATGTTGTTTGAAAAGCTAACAATATTCCATACATTTTGCTTTTCTCCGAGTACAAACCTTGGGTTGAATTGTCAAGGGCTTGTACTTTTGTACAAATAGGGGTGCAAGTCGAGACGGGGCTAGGTTGGATTGAGGTCGAACCTTAACCCATCTTGAGTTGTTGAACTTGAACCATAACCCACCCCGGTGGCTTTAGGTTGGGTTGGGGTCAGGTCGGGCTTGTGTTGGTCCAATTTTTTCACTCATTTTTGTTGAAATCTTATTTCTTAATTTTAAGATTAAGATTAACATATCAAAGTTGATTGATCAATTTAGCATTATTATATCTACAAGGACAAAATTATAGTAATACCCATGTCATACTAGAAAAGTTTTGCATTTAATTTTAAAATTGTTGATGGATATCTATTGATAATTTAGCATTATTATATTGATAGATGCATAACTTATACATGCATACATGAACATTTATATATGATATTTATGCATCATGTCGAGTTTGGGTTGGGCCAAGTTGCCCAAGGCTTCAACCTTAAACCAACATGAAGTTAAGTGAGGTTCATACGCTCATATTTTCAAGCCTAACTCTAACCCAAATTTCAACCCAACTTAGCCCAAGTTGGGTTCATTTTTTTCTAAAAAGATCATAGGCTTGTAAAATCTATAAATAGAGGTTTAATAATTGTGTTTATACAGAGCAATCTCCTATGGAAATTGGTTCAAACTCAAAAACCTGTAATTAAGACCATGAAGCATGGAGCTATCCTTGGAATCAACTTACTTTCTTTTTATTTGAAATCATTAACGTTAGATTATAATAGGTCAATTTTTCTACTTCCTTTTTTTTCTGAACATGAGTTGCATGTTTAATTTAATTTATTTTTGCTTTAATACTAATGATTTCATTCTATAATCTTGACGTGCAACATCTAACATATGCATAGTAGCTTGGAAAAAGTATCATGATTTAGATGGCGCTTGATAAATCTGAAATCTAAAGCAAGGTTTAAAGTATCAACACGTATCGGTCCGTATCGTCTAATAATGTATCATTCCAGGACCCCCCGATACACCCACTAGGAGCCTTAAACCAGACCCCAGAACCGATTTCGAAAAAAATAAATAAAAGGTATAAAAAGCAATATCGATATCGCCCGATACGCCCCTACCGACATATCAGGCATATCAATATTTTGAACCTTGATCTGAAGTTTGAAAAGCTAAAAACATATTAAAAGTGTCTGAAATCTAAAAGAGGCATAGATGTTTTTCTACCTTTTAGAGGCTTTGAATAGATACTGTTGTTTGTGTTGGATCGAACCTTTAGGATTCGAAATTCCTTGATTTTACTATTTTACCCCTAAAACAAACTATTTGATAATTTTGAGTTCAATTTGCACTATTTCATAAAAAGAAATTATTAAATTCAAAAATAATATTAAAATATGAATAAATTATAAAAATAAAAAAATATTAAAATAAGAATAAAATTGAAAAATACATATAAACTAATAAATTAAAAATAAATAATTAAAAGTTAAAATAATAATGAAAATAGTAATAAAGTCCATGAAGCAATGAGAAAATATTTAATAATTAGCAAATTAATATATTAAAACTATTAAAACATTTAATAATTAATAATTAATACTAATAAAAATTATAAAAAATAATAAATAATTTATTAAAATAAGAACAAAATTGGAAAGTAAAAATTTATAAATTAAAAATAAATTATTAAGAACTAAAATAATAATAAAAATAGTAATAAAGTTGATGAAACAATTTAAAAAATATTTAATAATTAGAAAATTAATATCCTAAAAACTATTAAAATATTTTATAATTAATTAAAATTAAAATAGATAATAATTAATTTTACATATTCTGTCTTACATTAGTTGCAGAGTAGCGAATGGGGCGGAGAAGACAGTGGTTGGGAATGGATAAGAGATGGAGAGGGAGAGAGAGAAAGGGGGAGGAAGGGAGGGTGTTAACCGCCATTGCTGAGAGTTGCAACGGCGGTGGCGGGATTTCACAGCGAGGCCTCTTGCATCAAAGTTTGATGGTGAACTTGAATCTAACTCGAAGCCGAATGGGACAGAGAAAATAGTGGTCTAGAGTGGAGAACAGATGGAGAGAGAGAGGGAGGGAGGGTGTTAACCGCCACTACTGAGCGTTGCAACGACAGTGGTGGGATTTCACAGCGTGGCCTCTTGCATCAGAGATTGACAGCAAATTCAAAGTTGAATCAAATGATCTGGAGTCCACATAGAGGCCATCGAAGTCAAATTTCCGCCAGAGATCGACGGCGAAGAACATGCCAACAGAGGCGGAGATTGGCAATTTTTTCTCTGTACGAGAGAAACTTGAACAAAAATGATCGTGAAGGACCGGAAGGATTTCTTGCATCAAAGAAATTTGAACAGAGGTAGAGATCGAAGCTACCGGAAGGGTTTCTGTGAGTTCTCAGAGAGAGAGAGAGAGAGAGAGAGAGAGAGAGGGAGAAGAATGGGACTTGGGAGAGATTTTCTTTCCGATGACATCTCCATCATAGGGTTTCTTCAAGTTCTCCATCGTCGTCTCCCTTCTCATTCGATGGCAAAAGATCTGAAATATGAAGGGCATAATTTGTCATTATAAAAAATATGAAGGATATTTTAGACTTTTGGCCAAGTCTGAAACGCATCTGACCGCATCCAGTGCCTAGCCTGGGTCTTAAAGTTTAAGATCTAAAAGTGACATTCAAATCAACTTTTAAGACATGACCCCAAACACCTCTTACCTCTGAAAAGTAAGTTTTTCAAAAATAAGAGGCAGATTTAGCGTTATCAAACACCTCGTTAGCTGATAAATTCATTATTAAGTAGCTCTAATTCATTTTTCTATGTTAATAAAGTTTAGGCAAAACCTGTGGTGCATCCGTTGTACATCGTAGCGAAAGATGTGATTGGTTGAATGTGAAGATAAGTACAATTTGCTAAATGTGAAAGCACACTTTCTGAAAGATGAAACAATGAAAAGTAAGCACACATTTATATGATTGGTTGGTTGAAATCACAATTCAATGTGCAATTAACTAATATTAATGAGTGCATCATAGTTAAATTCTAAAATTTATATGTTTAAAATATATTTTCTTCTTAAAAGATGTAAAATGAGCTAAATGCCCATCGATTTAGATACATTGAGAAGTATCTAAATGTCTAGCCACGTATATCCACAACATAATTGAAAAATCGAGTCATTATAGACAAAGATTCATCTAATTAAATTCAAAAAAATGGGATCCCATAAAGAATGCTTCTATGTCTACATTGTGGAAATAAAAAAATGGCCATACTTGTGAATCCTTTGTACCATTGACTATGAAAACCCTAGACGCAACAAAAGAACCATTCAAAATAGAAACCAAAACCATATTAGATGCAGTACTCCTTGCAGCCCATGTGAAAACCCTACAAAACAAAACCGAAGAGGTAAAGAGAATATGAAAAGAAAATCTTATACACAATAGGAAAATGAAACGCTAGACCAAACACTTGAGAAAAAAACATAGGAGATTTGAAATTAATAGGATGCTAAATCAGTTAACTAGTGACCAAAGCTATGAATAGATCAATCATATCAAGGGTGACTAAACATTGTCAATGGCTGTGGTGATCATCACTCATTTACTTGTGCAAATGCCATCACAGTGGAATACTATCATTTTTGAGGCATTGCATTACTGACCTGTACGCCGATCTCCTATATAGAAAAAAGTTAGTTTCAAATGGTAAAGAAGTCAAACCTTTAGAAAAAATGTTTCAAATGGTAAAGAAGGCTTGTTTGTGGGCAAAAGAAATGGGGCCATACCAACAGAAATCTTATGGTAGATAAAGAAAATGAATGAACAGAGAAGAAATTGGAAATAAAAGAGAGATAAGGAACGAACAGTGAACGAGGTTGGATTGCAGAGAAAGTGAGGAGTCGTTCGTCGAGAATAGACTTGGCTGTTCTAAGTGCAATTGTTTTTGAGAGCAAAACATAAAATAGTGACTATATTTTTGTCGGATTTGGATGAGGTAGGCATGGAGTTGTAAGTATGTTCAATGAACACTTGGAAATTTTTTTGACACCTGTCCCTTAAAATACCCTCACCCCACTTTTGAAAAAGATTAAAACCCATTTTTGACAATTGTCAAAATATTTATTAAGTGCTCATTTAACGTGTTTACTTTGATATGCCTATTAGATCCGGTCCCATTTTTATCCACTAAATATCAAAGGGTAAAATTATAATTATAGATGCAATAGAAAGTGCCTCTATACTAACGAAATATCTCTGCCTTCTTTAATATGGTAAAGAGGCATTTTTTTACCGGCTTCGGCCACGTGTATCTAAATCCAGGTATTCTAGTAGTGTTAACTTGCATTTTTTATTAATTTACAACATTTATGTTACATTCTTAAACCATGCATAAGTGGCTGATTTGGGAAAAATAATATAGAACTCTTAGTCATTGCTTAGCAACTAGCCTTATAATGGTATAATGAGAAACATGCATGGCACCCCTATATAGTAAAAAAATTTGGAAAAAAGGCTTTTCTATATTTAGCTTAGATTATTAGTTTAGGCTGTGTTTGATTTGAAGGAAAAAGTAGGGAAAGGTATAGAAACTCATAGAAGGTTTGTACAGGTTTCCCTACCCTTTCCCTCAAACCAAATGCAACCTTAAGATCTACCTAACATATGCATATATACTAAAAATTTCATATTTGGAATTCCATGTTACAATGAAATTCTATCATCATAACTTTCCTTCATTGCCAACAAAAAAAAAAAACGTAGAAAATAAATAGATGCTATCATTGTAACAATGGAAAACCCTTCCTTAAAATTCTATTTGTCTTATGTTTAGATTATCTAGACCTACCATTTAACATTCCTAAATTTCATTTTAATAAAAAAATGGATAATTTTTTTTACTGAAACTTAAGCTATATTTTGCCCCATTTTCAATGAAAACTACAATTTTCTACCATTTATATAGTTTAACAATATAAATGGTTTTGTTTTCTAAAACAAAAAGAATTGTTACACCAGCAAATCATATTATTTTTGTTGATGTGGCAGTTTTTTTTAATAGAAATCAAAATCATTCACATTAGCAAATATCACTTACATCAAAACATATTAGAATTGGTAAAAAATTTAAGTCATCATTTTAAAAAGGATAAACTGAAATATTTCAATAAAAAATATTCTATACTGATTTTATAGAAATGAAACTTATTTTATTAGAGAAATTCCAATATTACCTATTTCATTGTTTAAGTAGTGGGAAAGATACAACTTAGGCAGGTTGGGTCAAGTTGAGGTCAACCTAGGCCCAATCCTTATAATTAGACCTCAAGCTTGAGATTGGCCCAACCCAAGGTCAAACCTAAGTTTACAAACCGAAACCTAACCTAAGCCTAAGCCAATGCAACTCTCGCCGAACTTGGGAAGCTTAATCTGCATGGGCAATTTGGTTGGGCTTGAAAGGTTCTTGAATGTGTTTTATATATCCTCCTTTTTGTTGGGCATTATAGCCCAACTTAGGAGTATAATTGATTGAAAATATGCATAAATCATCATCATCATCATCATCTAGGCCTTGTCCCAATTATATGGGGTCAGCTACATGAATCTTGTATCGCCATTCCATTATATTTAGTTCTATATTCATTGTTAAATTATCATCATCGTAATGATCATCATTATCACATAAGCCTTTTTCAACTGTGGGGTTGACTACATGAATCCTATTTCATCATGCCATTTTATTTAGTGTCATTTTCATTGTTAAATTATCATCATCATCATCATACCCTTGTGCCAACCACATGGGCTCGATTATGTCAATCCTATTTTGTCATTCCGTTTTATTCAATGTCATATCTATCCATCATTAAATCATGGGCACTTAAATCATTTCTTATTATTCCACCCAAGTTCTTTTAGTTTGCCTCTTACTCTTCAAATAGATCACTTTTCCTAACAAGTATTGTAGATGGTCTTTTATGCACATGACCATACCATCTCAACCTACTTTCTCTCATTTTCTCAATTGGAACTACTCCTTAGTTCCTTCCTATGACTTTATTTCTAACCATGTCCTTTCTAGTTTACCACTCAATCCATCTAAGCATTTGCAATTCTATCATACTCATAAATAGGATCCATCACCATGAGAATTCGAGAAAAGTTTTAAATCAGCTACTAACATGAGTCAACCCTCCTCTTTTATATGGCCTTAGGACCAGCAAGGTAAGATAAGTTCACACTAGCAGGTTAGGCCCTTTTAGCCCCTTTAATTTGCAGCATATATATTATTTTTTACCATGAGTATTGTAGATGGTCTTCCATATGCATTTAACTAGACTATCTCAGTCTACGCTCTCTCATATTTTGATTATCTATTGGATTTATTCATAGGATCCTTTGAATGATTTTATTTTATTTTGACTCTAACCTTTCTAGTTTTTCCATTCATTCATCTTAATATATACATATCGAATCAGCTACATACACCCATTATATATAATTAAATATCTAGGATGTATATGGTAGATGGTACAAATATGTTATATACACTTTTCAAAAAATAAATAATTAATTAATTAGTCTATATTTAGTTTGAAGGAAGAGGTAGGGAAAGGAAGGGAAATGCATGGAAACCTATACATGATTTGTAAAGGTTTCCCTTCCTTTCCCTTCCTTTCTCTACTTTTTCCTTCAAACCAAACATAGCCTTAGATATCAATCAGCAGTTGCATATCAGTAATGCAACTGCTTTACTTAACTGACTTTCCGTTAAGAATGTTTATATTTCATCATCAGGATATGGGGGGCCAATTAGCTGGAGACAAAAACATACACACCCGGCTGAAGTACCTATCACAGTTGAACACACCAGTGTGGGTCTCAGATAGAACCCACAGTGAGCACTGGTGTGTTCAACCGTGATAGGTAGAAGTAAAAGAGACTGTTTTATATTGTAGAAGTACCGGACTGTCAGGATATGGCTGTAATAACTAACCTCTTAGAAAGAGTGGAAAAAGTAAAAGAGAATGTTTTATATTGTAGAAGTACCCCTAGCAACTCTGATCGTATCACCTGCACTTCATGCCTTCTATATAGATCAAGTTATAATGTGGAGGGAGGGCTTTGTTACTAACCCTCGATCGCACGCCTTCTTTAAAGGATCCAACTCATCATCCCATGCTATGGGTCCCTCTGGCAAACTGTTGTAAAAGAAGAACTGCATCCCACCTCCCATGCTTTCATTTGGAGATGTACATGTGTGTCGAGTACATTGCCACTTGAGCATCAACCAAAATAATTAGCTAAGATCGAGAAACTAAAAAATTAACCCTTCTTGTTCCTTTTGTTTCGAGCACGGCGAGATAAGGGACGGAGCATCTCTTTCTTCTTCATTGTCAGTTCCGGGAGGTGCGGTTCTCATCTCATCTTTGTCTTTGTATTGGCGAGGTTCGAGGAGCTGGTTATCACACATTAATTGCAAAATGGTTGGCGAGGTTCGAGGTTACCACACATTATATTGCTGAATGGTTGATCTCATCTCATGACTTAAACTGAAATTGGACCATCTCATCTTCTTTCTAACGATGGTTGGCATCCTCATACTCCCCGATGAATTATCAAAATAACTTGGATCTTCAAGTTGTTAGTGATGTGGTGCGATCTGGACACTCTTAGCTGGCGGTTGATTGACTCCTTATTGGCAACGAGCGGCACCTGAGCAGATGAAAGGAAGGATTCCTGGGGATTTGCCCGATGGGAATACTCTGAAACTTAAGTTAGTACTGTGTATGGGGAGTAAAGAGAGAAACGAAAGCTAAGAGTGGAGGTCGCGTTTTATCACTATATTCGAGATGTTAGAGGTCTCGAGAGAGAGTTTCTCCTCTGCCTTGGGGGCTTTTATAGGAGCGCTCTTGAGAAATCGGGCATAACCGCCACTGGGTCCCTGCCACACCCGTTACCTGCCAGGGCTGCGCAGGTGGCTGTTGGGACGTACTCCTTACTCGGGCGAGTGACACGTCCCAAAAGTGACAGGCACGCCTCCACCTACTGAGAGACGTGGACGCAGATTGTCGAAAGGACAGGGACTGCGCCGTCAGTTAGGGACGTGGCCCAGTCTGACAGGTACGGCTTATTAAATAGAAGCTTCCTGAGGAAATCTCGTGCGGCCCATTCGCGAGCTACTTTGCAACGAGCTTTGAATACTTCAGAAGTACCCTTAGTAGAATTGGTCATCAGATGATTTGCCTTGTTCGGGAGCTCGGGCGAGCTGGCTTTCTTAGATTACAAGTTAAAGTTTGCCTCGGAATATCCCTTGAGGTAGCTCGGGGAACTCGGAGCTCGCATTGTGGCGAGCCCCTCCTTTACCTCGCTACCACATAGCGGACTGCTTTATGGGTCTATCACTTAGTCGTAGCGGAACACAATGTTGAGCTGTCGCTTACGCTGAGTCAGTGTCCACGTGTCGCCGTTTCATAGGTCGGGTCAAATCATCCTTCATCAATTGCCGCCCACTCCTCGGGCTAAAAGTGTCGCCTTAGCACGGGGAGTTTATGAAGCGCGATGGACTGATTTGACCGAAATTCAAACTTGATTGACTGTCTTCAATAAATGCATTTGCAGGAATCAAGAGATCTTCTGACTTTTTGGATTCCGAAAACGTGCTGAGGTGGCCTTTAATTCCGAATGTCGTGCGGCCGCGACTACCTTAATCATGGAAGATGTGCCGCCAATCGCCTTCGGTTTTTAGAAGGCGTGCGGTCAGGGCGCCCACGGACCGTTGGATCTGCTTTGATCCGGGTCGTCGGTTTGAGAGGGTGTGGGCTATAAATGGGGACCCCCCCTCGGCCCTATCTCCGTCCACGCTATCTTGCTTTGGATTCTGAGGTCGCGTACTTCGCCTAATCTACTCGAGTTTCTCAGTCCGCTCCGTTCCGTCTACTATGGTGAGTTCCAATCGCCGTCAGCCATGTTTGGGTACCCACGCCATACCTACCACAAGGGCGATAGCCAAGATGATGATGCTCCCTCGAGCTCGAGGGGAGCCTGGGAGCATATCCCGGAGGCTCAGGAGGCCTCTGGCGACATGGCGTCTACTTCTAGAGGGAGGGAGCCTGATACCTTTGGCCCTTCCTTAATGATAGCGAAGAGACTCAGGTCTCTGATCTGCTACTTTCGCCTTCCTGGGGACCTGGCTTACAGCCTCCCCACTAGCAACTTCCCTTGGGAGCATGGTCCCAATGACATAGTGATCTTTCAGGAACAGCTCGAGGCTGGCCTGCGTCTTCCCTTGCACCCCTTGATAGTGGAGGTGTTGAACCACTTCAACGTCACTATTGACCAGCTTCACCCTAACGTTGTTCGAAACATGGTTGGGACTATATCCCTATGTCACGAGTACTGCCTCCCTTTGGACCTTGACATTTTTGCCTCTATCCTTTGTATAAAGAATTCTGCTCCTGGGGTTCCTCCGAAGAGGCGCTTTTATTACCTCTCCCCCCGTCGCGGCTATAATCTCTTATACGAGCTGCCGAATAGGATTCCCGCCTGGAAGCGGGACTACTTTGTGGTTCATAACCCCGAGGGGTGACCCTTTCCCACCGCTTGGAGGGGCGCTATCCAGGACCCAGGGGCCGAGATGGACCCTGAGATTCGGAAAACGATGTTGTCCTGGGCGTCGGTAGGCTTCCTTTGCTCGGACTACTTAGCCGAGGAAAAGTTCGTGCAGGCAGGCTTGAGCTCGGGTAGGTCGGTCTTTTAGGTCGCGTAGTGCCTTGTGACTGTTGTGTACACATGCATTTTGTTTCTTGTTGAACTAATATCTTGTGGTCTTTTGGCAGCCATCATGTCTAGTGCCGATTCGCGCCGCCTTCTCTCGGGCAGCCAGAGACGCCAGGTGAAGAGGACGCACCCCGACCGGACCCCTCCTTCAGGAAGCACTGAGTTCGGGTCTGCCGTGCCGGTCCTGCCCTCTCCACTTGAGGTTTCGACGCCCCCTCCTGAGGGGACTAGTGGGATTAACCCTAGGGGAAGCAAGCTCCCTCAGCCGGGGGAGGTACCCTTTAACCCCCTTCAGCCTCGTCCTTACCCCCGATTCCCAGTGGGAAACTGGGAAGGGGTAAATGATTATCTAGTAGCTCGTCGGAGGAGTCGGAAGGCAATCACCAACGATGAAATCGCTCAGTGGGGAAACATGGAGCCCAGGGATCTCTCCGCGTTCGCCTCTGCGCACTACATGGTGGTAAGTGGCCTTTTTCCCTTTTTCTCTCTTGTTAGCCCTTTTCCGCTATCTTCTGATCTTTCTTTTTCGTCGATAGGTAAATTCTGCCATCCATGCCATGGCCCTCCAGAAGCGCATCCATCGCGTCGACGCCCTCGACCAGCGTGCTGCCAACTAGAACCTCCAGCTCGAGCTCAACCGGATCCGGGGCGAGCTCCATCACACCCGCAAGGGGAGCGAGTCTCAGGAGCTGCTCGTTCATGACCAGGAGGCTCAAATCGCTCGACTTACAGAAGAGAACGCACGCTATAGGGAAGAATCAGCGAGGATGGCGGGGGAGAGGGAGCTCCTCAGGCAACAGGTGCGGGACCTGGAGTCCACTCTTTTGAATCGGACCCGAAACTTTGACCAGATGGTGGAGGCTGAGCGAGAGAAAGCAATTTAGGATTTTAAAGACTCCTAGGAATTTCATGACCTCCAGGCGGAGTATGGCTCGGGTTCGTACCGCTCAGGGTTTAAGCTCTGCCGGTGGCTGGTTCGGAAGAAGTTCTCCGGGCTTAACCTCAATGGCATTACTATGAAGGGTCTGTCCCCTGAGACAGTAGACCAAGCGGACGAAGAGGAGCCTGACTCTTCGGAGGATGAGGAGGCGGATCCTTGAGGTGGCGTTTCTCTGGGCTTCTGTGGCTTCCGGGAGTCGTGAACTCAGTCTTTCACCAGTTTTTTGGTTGGGCGGTTGTGCCCTATGATCATCAAACCTTTCCCGAGCTGCTTAGCTTGGTTGCTGCACTTGTTATTTTCCTTTACTGCATTTGTTTGTTGTTTTTTTTTTTTTGACAATGAAAATTTCTCCCCTCTTCTGAGTATGATGAACTCCTTCTATTTTTGCTGAAGCGATCTCATCATTTGGGTTATTAAAGTTACCTACCCAAAGTAGGGCTCTTCGGTAGGCGTTCTCCCTATTTGTCATGTTTAGGGCCTCCGTGGCATACAGCGAAGTGATTACTACGTACGCCCGAACTAAGCATTGGTTGGTATCCCTTAGTTCGACTGACGTATCGAGATGAGCTATGCTTCGTAGGGTTTGAACCCGAGCTACTTACTTCTTTAATATTTCATACTTTGCCTTCGCTATAGAGGTAACTATCTTTCTTCACACCGAGGTCTTTGTTAGCTCGATGTTTTGGTCCTTAGGCTTAGAGAGGGACCCGTAGTCTGCTATTGGATTCTCCCAAGCCGAAGTGGCGATTGGGGTTTTCTTGTACCAAGGTCATGTTAGCTCGGTGCTCTGGCCCTTAGGCTTAGGGAGGAACCTGTGGCCTACTCGCTTCTTACAGATAATATTGCCTCAGATTGACAATTTTCCATGCTCGAGGTACTTGTTTCCCTTCGAGGGTCTCGAGCTTGTATGTTCCTTTCCCGAGCACCCGTTTAACTCGGTTAGGACCTTCCCAGTTGGACCCGAGTTTGCCAATGCCGGGTTCAGGTACCATAACTTTACGAAGGGCCAAGTCGCCAACGCGGAGGTTCCGCTTCTTGACCCTAGCGTTGTAGTACCGAGCTACTCTCTGCTGATGGCTGCGGTCCTAATGTACGCGAGATCCCTTACTTCGTCGACTAGGTCGAGGTTGGTGCATAGCTCTTCTTCGTTTGTTTGATCACTGTATGCTTCTAGGCGCAACGTTGGTACTTCAATCTCTGCGGGGATCACTGCTTCGGTGTCGTAAGTGAGGTTGAAGGGTGTTTCTCCCGTGGCGGTTTTCTCCGTGGTCCGGTAGGCCCATAGAACACTGAGTAGTTCATCTGCCCACAATCCTTTAGCTCGATCCAACCGTGCCTTTAGTCCACGGAGGATGGCTCTGTTCGTGACTTTTGCCTGACCATTTGCCTGAGGGTGCACGACTGAAGTAAAGTTATGTTGGATCCCCACGTCTCGGCACCAGTCTTGAAATTTGATGTCCTCGAACTATTTGCCGTTGTCGGAGATCTATACCCGAGGTAATCTGAAGCGGCATACGATGTTCTTCCAAAAGATGTTTTGGACATTTCGGGCTGTTATTGCTACGAGGGGTTTGGCTTCTACCCACTTGGTAAAATAGTCCACTGCTACCACTAAGAACTTCCTTCCACCCGTTACTGGCGGGAATGGCCCGAGTAGATCAATGCCCCACTGTGCAAAAAGCCACGGACTGGTGAGGTATTTGAGGTTGGCAGCGGGTTGGTGGTGAACATTGGCATGTCACTGGCATTTATCACATTTTCTAACGAGTTCAATGGCATCTGCCTTCATCGTTGGCCTGTAATACCCTTGTCGAAGTGCTTTCTGGGCGAGGGCCCTGCCCCCCAAGTGTGCGCCGCATAGACCTTCATGAGTGTCGTGGAGTACGAGTTCGGTTTCGATAGGTCGCAAGCAACGTAGGTAGGGGAGCGTGTAGGATCTCTTGTATAGCCGCTCGTCTATCATGACGTATTTAGCTGCTTGACGTTGCACCCTTCTGGCTGCATTGCGCTCTGCAGGGAGGGTCCCGTGTAACAAGAAGCTCATGAGCGGGTCAATCCAGCTTCGCTCTGCTTGAACGACGGGAGCGACCTCCTCTGCCCCCCCCCCTGAGAATGGTAGGCCGAGATAGGTCCTCTATGTACACGGTTCTCATGGTGATGTCGCTAGTGCTGGCTAACTTGGACAGGGCATCGGCCTCGACGTTCACCGACCTAGGGATCTGTCTGATAAAGTGTGGTTGGAAGTTGGGCAGAGCCTCTCTAACTTTGGCTAAATAGGCGACCATGGTCGGCTCGCGAGCTTCATACTCGCCCGTGACCTGGTTGACCACGAGTTGGGAGTCGCTACAGATAACGATGTGCTTGGCTTTTACTTCTCTGGCTAAGGCTAATCCGGCTATCAACGCCTCGTATTCTGCTTCATTGTTAGATGCCTCGAACTCGAAGCGTAGCGCGTACTCCAGTTTCATGTCGCTTGGGCCGTGCAGAACTATTCCGGCACCGCTGCCCTGTTGGTTCGAGGAGCCATCTACATGAAGGATCCAGGGCTCCTCATCCTAGCTCACGGTTGGTCGAGCTAGGAAAGGTGCCACACTGGCTACTACTTCGCGGGGTTCGGACTCGACCGACCCGGGAGCTTCGGGCTCACCCGAGGTGGGAGCCTCGCGCTCAATCGGCCTGGGAACCTCGAAGCTGAATGTGCATTCGGCTATGAAATCTGCTAAGGCTTGGGCCTTAATGGCAGTTCGCGGCTTGTACTGGAGGTCGTACTCGCTGGGCTCAATGGCCCACTTCGTCAACCGACCGGAGACCTCGGGCTTAAGCAATACTTAACTTAGAGGTTTGTCGGTAAGGACGATAACAATATGAGCTTGGAAATATGGGCAGAGCTTCCGAGCTGCAATTATCAATGCGTATGCTAGCTTTTCCATCTCTGGGTATCTTGTTTCTGTTCCCTGCAATACTTTACTAACATAATAGATGGGTCGTTGGATCCGATCTACTTCCTTTATTAGTACCGAACTGACCACCTCGTCGCTTGCCGAGAGGTAGAGTTCTAAAACATCGCCCGTCGCTTGCCGAGAGGTAGAGTTCTAAACATCGCCCTCATCGGACATAATAGATGGGTCGTTGGATCCGATCTACTTCTTTTATTAGTACCGAACTGACCACCTCGTCGCTTGCCGAGAGGTAGAGTTCTAAAACATCGCCCTCATTGGGCCGGGTTAGGGTCGGCACGCTAGTAAGGTATTCCTGGATCTTGTCGAACGCGAGTTGGCAATCTTGGGTCCATTCGAACCCTTTGCTCTTTATTGTCTTAAAAAACGGCAGACAGCGGCCCGCCGACTTAGACATGAAACGACTTAGGGCGGCTATGCGGCCGTTCAACCTCTAAACCTCCTTTAGCTTCCGGGGTGGTTTCATGTCTAAGATGGCCTTAACCTTATCTGGGTTGGCTTCAATGCCGCACCGGTTAACGATGTATCCTAGGAACTTACCCGAGGTTACACCGAACACACACTTGTTTGGATTCAATTTCATATTGAACTTACGCAAAATTCCGAAAACAAAATGCAAGTCTTGTATTAATTCATGTGATAATTGGGTTTTGACGACCAAGTCATCTACATAGCATTCTACTTTTTTGCCGATTAACGGCGCAAACAATTTATTTACAAGCCTTTGAAAGGTTGCCCCTGCGTTTTTCAACCCGAAGGGCATAACCTTGTAACAATACAGGCCGAATTCTGTGATGAAGGCAGTCTTTTCTTCATCCGCCGTGTCCATCTTGATCTGGTTGTAGCCTGAGTAGGCATCCAAGAAACTTAGCAACTCATGCCCTGAGGTCGCGTCCACCAAACGGTCAATTCTGGGGAGCGGGAAGTAGTCTTTCGGGCAAGCCCAGTTTAGGTTGTTGTAGTTGAGCACATGCGCTATTTGCCGTTGGCTTTCTGGTCTCCCCGCGCTACCCCCACACCGAAGTCTGTTGGGAACTTCATAGCCAAGTGGTAGGTGGAGACCACTGCCCGTAGGACGTGGGTGATGGGTTGACCTACTATGGCGTTGTAGGGAGAGGGGGTCTCTACCACTAGGAAGTTGTGTTCGAAAGGCCATGTGCCGATCTCTACAGGTACTGTTATTTTCCCAACGGGCCAGACTTCTTCTCCGCTGAAGCCTACCAAAGAAGTGTCTGCAGGTGTCAGGTTGCTTCTCTGCAACTGGAGCTGGTCAAATGCGGTTTTGAAAAGTATGTCGGCCGAGCTACCCGAGTCGACGAGTATGTGCCTAACCTCGAAATCGTTGATTCTCAGCTTTATTACGAGCGCGTCGTCATGGGGTAATGGACCCCTCGTGCATCATCTTCTGTGAATAAAATTGGATCTTCCGTTCTCGGCCGCTTTGGGGGGTTTTGCTCCTCCCGGGTGACCTCGCGAACCGACGTCCGAGCTGCCGCTGAGGTGCACCCTGCAACGATCGAACCTCCCACTATCATGTGTATGGTTTCCCGAACTGGCCTCTCCTCTGGAGGCTGTCTCTGCGGTTGTTCGGCCGGCCTGCTACTGAACTCGGGAGGGTCTTTCCCGTGCTCCCCTTGCCGACCTGTTCTATTACTATTATTATTGTTATTATTATTTTGTACAAAGTTTCTCAAGTATCCGCGACGGATGTGCTCCCTTATCTCGTCGCAGAGGTTTTTACAACTCTCGGTACTGTGATCGTGGTCCTTGTGAAAACTACAATACAAACTCTTATTTCTTTCATTGGGATTCCCTCGCAGACGGGGCGGCCACTTCACGTACGGGGCGTCTTTGATTGCCATCAGAATTTTGGCCCACTTTGCGTTCAGTGGAGTGGAGTCAGTCTGGTATGGTGCAGGAGCTTGGAACAACTGACATGGCTTTGCTCCCCGGACAATTTCCTTTTTTCTTCGGGTGTTCTCTTGACTGGGAGGTTCCCCTTCTCTCTTTCTTTTTTCAGGTGCGCCCTCACCCTTCTGGTTGATCTCCTCCTCAGTGGCTATGAACTTATCCGCAAGATTTAGAAACTCGGTTATGGTCGCGGGTTGGCTGACGACCATGTGCCACTTGAACTCTTTGTGCTTTATGCCCTTCTTGGCCGCTGCTAGGCATACGACGGGGTCCAGGCGCGGTATCTGCATAAAAGCATCGTTGAACCGCTTGATATAACTTCGGATGGACTCTCCCTCTCTTTGGGCTACGTTGAAGATGCTTTCTTCAGTCCGTGGGCATCATTTGCTGGTGACAAAGTAGGACGTGAAGGCTTGTGCGAATTGCGCCCAACTTCTTATCGACCCAGGCGCCAAGTTCTGGTACCATGTGCGTGCTGCTCCTCTGAAAGTAGTGGAGAAGGCCACACACATGCATGACTCACTGGCTCACGCCAGGTGCATCTGTGACTGAAAGACGTCTACATGATCATTCGGGTCGAATGATTCATAATATTTGTCAAGAGGGGGAAGCTTGAAATCCTTGGGCATTGGGACTGCCAAGATTTCGGAGGACAGGGGGGATGGAACCGAGAGGAGGGGAGCCTTGGCTTCGGCCGAGCCTACCTCTTCTTTGCTCATGAGCTCGGGCAAATCGCGGGAGACAGATCGGCGAGCTCGGCGGCGGCATCTCTGCTTCTTGTTGGGCTCGGCGTTCGTGCTGCTCACCTTTGCGCTGTCCAGAATGGTTTGCGCCGGGAATAGCCCGGTCTGCTAGTGATGGCTGCGGACAGAAGGGGCCTGCTTAGAGTCTGTTGCCAGGATCTTGAACCGGTTTTCAAGGATCGGGGTTCCGAACTTCGACTGTCGAGGCGACGTTGACTTGCCGAGCCGGGTCCTCCCGACCTGTCCACCCGCGACGAGATCGGGGTAGTCGGTCTCTCCCGTCTGCCATGGGTGGAGGCCTAGTTTTTTGGGAGATTTTGGGGGCCCTCTCCTCTGCCGGTGTGCTCGCTCTGGTGGCGAGATTTGGCTTACTGTGAGGCTGGAGCTGAGGCTGTTGAAGCTGGGGTTGGGGCAGCTGGGGGAACTGCTGCTGATACTGGTACTGGGAGACCTGGTGCAGCATGTGCTGTTGATAGAGCTGAAGTTGTTGGAACTGTTGCATTTGAGCCTGCATGGCCTTCATGCACTGCATCAGGTGCTCCAACTGGTTCGGGCTGGCCGCTGGGGGCATGACCGAGGGTTTGATGAACGTTGTTCCGACTGTAGCGTAGAGTGGGGCGATGACGGGTGCCATATTGAGAGGCACGTTCAAGTTGGGAATTCCGTTTGCTGAGAGGGGGATGGTGAACTGTCCAATATAGACAATAGGAGACTAGGGCTGCTCCCTGGAGTTACCCATTTCCATGCTTCGTCCGACGTTGCTAGAGGAAGCCATGAGCGCTGAGTTGTTTCAAGGAAGAAGTAACTGAAAGAATTTAAAGGGGAAGGCCTTTTGAAGCGAATTCCACAAACGGCGCCAAATGATGTGGCGCGATCCGGACACTCCTAGCTGGCGGTTGACTGGCTCCTTGTTGGCAACGAGCGGCATCTAAGAAGATGAAAGGAAGGATTCCCGGGGATTTGCCCGATGGGAATACTTTGAAGCTTAAGTTAGTACTGTGTATGGGAAGTAAAGAGAGAAACGAAAGCTAAGAGTGGAGGTCGCGCTTTATCACTATATTCGAGAGGTTAGAGGTCTCGAGAGAGAGTTTCTCCTCTACCCTGGGGGCTTTTATAGGAGCGCTCTTGCGAGATCGGGCATAACCGCCATTGGGTCCCTGCCACACCCGTTACCTGCCAGGGCTGCGCAGGTGGCCGTTGGGACGTACTCCTTACTCGGGCGAGTGACACGTCCCCAAAGTGACAGACACGCCTCCACCTACTGAGAGACGTGGGCGCAGACTGTCGAAAGGACAGGGACTGCGGCATCAGTTAGGGACGTGGCCCAGTCTGACAGGTACGACTTATTAAATAGAAGCTTCCTGAGGAAAGCTCGTGTGGCCCATTCGCGAGCTACTTTGCAACGAGCTTTGAATACTTCAGAAGTACCCTTAGTAGAATTGGTCGTCGGATGATTTGCCTTGTTCAGGAGCTCGGGCGAGTTGGCTTTCTTAGATTGCAAGTTAAAGTTTGCCTCGGAATATCCCTTGAGGTAGCTCGAGGAACTCGGAGCTCGCATTGTTGCGAGCCCCTCCTTTACCTCACTACCACGTAGCGGGCTGCTTTATGGGCCTATCACTTAGTCGTACCGGAACACAATGTTGAGCTGTCGCTTACGCTGAGTCAGTGTCCACGTGTCGCTGTTTCGTAGGTCGGGTCAAATCATCCTTCATCAGTTAGTGTTGCCATCACTCCCTCCATGTATCACTGTTGTAGTAGTGAAGGCGATTCAGTTCTACTTATCCTAGTAAATAATTTATTTGGGTAAGTGTTTCCAAAGAAATATTCAATCATGTTTTTTTATTCTCCAAGTACAATGATCAATCATATGAATATATATATATATATATATGTATGTATGTGTGTGTAGAGGTGAGTAAAAAAATTGAAAAACTAAATTGACCAAAAAAAGACCAATTGAAATCGAACTGAATATTCAGTTAATTAAATCAGTCGGTTCGGTTTTTGTATATTTATATATTATATATATAAATATATTTATATATATTATATATTTTTTATACATTATAAATTAATAAATATGCATTATATATAAATATATTTATAATATATAATATATTATTTATTATTTAAATATAGTATTATATATATTTCTAGTATTTTATTATATGTTTATATATTTTTCTATAATAAATATTGTAAATATTAAAATACCATAAAATCGACAAACTAAACCAACGGTTAACCGATCGTCTTTGGTTACCGGTTTCCCCTAGTGTGTGTGTGTGTGTGTGTGTGTAGGTATGTATAAACATATATTTTATCAATAAATAATGTATAATTACGTTTTATATGTATTATATGAAATATTTTATATTTAATTTATTTTTTTAATTCAATTTTAAATTTTTTATTTGTAAAAAAATATTAAAAATTGCAATTTGAAGCCAAAAAAGGGGGTTTTTGGAAAAAATAACGAGGCAACATAGATCTCGAAAAGTTACCTAAAATAAAAAAAAATCACTTCAATCAGACATTGGAGTGCAAAGTTATAGTCTCCTAACATTTGCATACACAACTAGTATGCAACCCATGGCCTAGTCACCGGGTTGAACAAGTCAATGGTCCAACCATCTGGGTTAGGTGTTTTTTTTTTTTTCTTTTACCTTCTCTGAGCTTTAATCAAACCGGACCCGAAATCTTGACTGGTTGACAATTCGAGCGATTCAATCAGTAGAGTCAATGATGGATTGAAAACATTGCTTTTTATTTTATATACAAAAAATTAGGAATTATAAAAATTATTTATTATAATACATATAAAAAGTAAAAATATACATATGAAATTATTTTTATTTTACATATAAAAAATAAGAACTGTAAAAAATATTTATTATTATACATAAAAGCAAGAGTTATTTAATAATGTATGTATGTATGTATGTATGTATTAGGTATTAGGCTTGATTAAGCTTGCAAGCCTCACGAGTTGAGCTTCATTAGGCTCGAACTCTATTTAAAATTCAATTTAAAGCAAATTAAATTGAGTTTTTCATAAGCCAAACTCGAATAACTCGTGAAAAATTATATTCATCTCCACCCTTACTTGCCATGCCCTACCTCATCTACTTCTGAATAGTGGTTCACATCATGCCCTAATTGTATTTCACATTTATTTGCTGATGATTTTAGTTGTTGAGACTTGGCTGTAAACGGATTTGATCTGGTCGAATGCAATTGGCCTTGGGATCTTGGATCGGATTAGAATATAGGACTGGATCATATTTGGGTTTAATATGAGTTGCTTTATATGTTTTTGAAATAAAGAAAGAATTACGGAACTTTAAAAACCTATTTATTTTTAACTTATATATGATAAGTTTAAATAATATAAAATATTATATTTATTATTACAAAAAATATATATAATTATATATTACAAATTTAGTCGGATTTGGATCTAAATTGAATTGAACAAGGTTAAATCAACATCCATTTTCATTATTAATTAAATATAGATTATAAAATCTAATTCCAATCCAAATCCAATTATGCAAATAGATGATCCAAATCCGATAACAATCGGATCAGATTTTGTTAAAAGTTGAATGGATTCGACTTGAACACCCAGGGGGCCTGATGATGTATAAAATCTTCAAATCAGGTATCTGATTTAACACCCCTGATTATCAAATCTCTAATTAATTAAACAGCTCTGATTATTATCAAATCCCACTGCCACGGTGCGACCATGGTGGAGGATGGGCTACCACCGTTTGCACCCCTAATTATTAGGTAGAGGAGATATAGAATATATTGATTTTTTCTTGTTGAATAATATATAATAATTTATTTTTTGTATAAACAAGTAAACAACTTCTACTATGGGACTAAAAAAATCTACTTTGAGACCCTTTTAATAATACATTTGATTTTTTATAGCGACTTAATTAGCAAGTTACCTCATCACTGCCATTATTTTGAGTAAGGTTAAAACCGTCATTGACTCAGACGGTTGGACCATATGCTCAAAAACTAATATGGTTGTTGGCATTTTCGTGAATTTGAGAAAAAAGAGGGTCAAAGAAAAAAAAAAGGATAGGAAATTGGATGTTGGCATTCCCCAGGACCTAGCCACTCAGCTTTTTGGGCATAGAATATGTCCAAGTAGGATAAGGCGATAAGCCAAGTCTGATGATGCTCCCGCCTCCCCAGGAGGCCAGGACGAGTCGTGCACGAGAGTTGGGTCGGTAGGAAGTAGTCCCCCAATAGAGTTTTGACGAGTTTGACTTTTTGACATGCGCGTTTTCATTGCTCCTTCTTGGGGAAACTTTATAAAACAAAAGCATCTTGATTCTTGACCTTCATGGTTGGTCTGCCATCTTCCTGCTCTCCAGCTGTTGGTGGATCCCACCGCTCTACGGATTGCTTCCTCCTCCAAGTATATTGTAGCCGTTTGATCTGTGATTTTACACAAATCGATGATAAGGTTGGTACAGGAGAGGGTTCCTCCTGTACTTGGTCATCCACCACGGAGAACATGCTACTTACTTTATCCCACTGTTGAACCAGCTTGTCGGACCTGTGATCGAGCACAGGTAGCAGGGGCGCTCATAAAAAATCGAAAAACCGAAAAATCAAATCAATCGAAAATATTGATTAACCGAATTAATCAACTCGGTTTCGGTTTAGTATTATCGGTTCGATTTTTTAATTAACCTATAAAAGCTAGCTGTTAATCGAATTAACAAATATATATTTAATATATATATATCATATATTATCAATATAATATATATAAAAAATATGTATTATATATAATATTTATAATATATTATATATTTATTATTTATAAACATATAAAAAACCAAAAACCAAAAAATTGAAACTAATCAACCGATTAATCAATTGATTCGGTTTTGATTCAATTCTGAAAATCTGAAAAACTAAAGGACCAGTTCAGTTTTAGAATTTTGCTCATGGTTCGATTGGTTAAGCACCCCTACCTAACAAGTAGAGATGTATTTCCATACCTGCCTAACTGTTCAATTGATACCAACTCGCAATCTTTCAATTGTATTTTTATAACATATTTTAAAAACTTAAGAGTCATAATTTAAGTTGGAACAAATCAGCCAAAACTCGAACTTGATTTGGGTTAAATAATTAAAACCCTAACCCAACCCTAAACTTGAATATACATGACCTATAGGGTTGGGTCAAGCCAGGCTTACCATTTAAACCCAACCCATTGAAATCGCTTGTCACAAGCCCACTTTAGGTGTAAAGAGCCGTTGATTCAATCAATGACTCATTTGTCCCGTTTAGTAGGTTTTTTGAGGGCTGGGGGTAGAGGGTTGCACTTGAGCTCTACTAATCTTGCCACGAAAAATCCGATATTAGAGAATAGAAGCTAATTCATGGACCTTATATGCCAACTTAAGTTTTTAGGTAGAACAATTTCTTGACATGGTATAAGAGCCTCTTTGTGCAAGTGATCCAATGTCACCTTGATTATAATTAATTAAGGCCTCGTTTGATTTGAAGGAATAAGGGTTTGGAACCAAAATTGCATTCTCCCATTTGAAGAAATGGTCATTTCCTACCTTTTCCTTGGGAATGAAATCTCATTCCTGATGATTCTAATTTTCATTCTCATTTTTATCTGAACCAAACAGATTATGGGAATATACCATTCTGAGTCCGATTCCAAAAGATTTTGATTCCAATTCCAACTGTGGACCAATCGAACCCTAAATTTCAGCACAAAGTATGATTGAGCATGTTCTTGTCCATATTTCAAACTCAATATATTGCTTTGGCAATATTGTTTCTTCTCAAGTCCAAGTACTATGATGCTTATAAGTTATAGCGGTACCAAGGCTATTGACATTCCAATTGTTTGGTTTAGGTGGAATTGAAATCCCATTTCCATTCCTGATAGAATGGCACTCCCTATTTGAAGGAATGGTCATTCCCTTCCCCTCCCTTGGGAATGAAAGCCTATTCTAACTAATTCCAATTCTCATTTTGATTCTTATCTGAACTAAACAGACTATGAGAATAGATCATTTTGATTTTGATTCTAATTCCAAAAGATTTTGACTCACATTTCGATTCCAATTCCAATTCTCATTCCAACTCTGAATTATTTAGGGCTTTTCGTCTTTTAATTATTTTTTCCATATGGCCAAGCCAAACCATGTATATATTAGGCGAAACCTTTGGATTGTCACTTCATTACCCAACAAATATTAATGCTGCTTCACATAAACATTTGAATGACTTCAAATTCATTTTAGAAAAAAGAAAAGGAAAAACTTCCTTAATCGGGTCAAATAAGGTCAGTTTGGTGGGATAGCTGTTCAGGTTGGCTGAACTTTCAATATGATCCCACCTATTTTTGTTGTATAGAGGGATCTTGTGGTTGATCTAGACTTTCAGTTGGAGAAGGAATGGATTGAACTGACCAAATTTTCAAGGGAGATGACGGTTCAGCCCAGGGTCAGAATTTTTAGGCTTAAAGTACAGTTGGGGTAGGTATCAGCTCAGATTTGGTGCCAATTCATGGGCGGGCATTGATGTATAGAATGGGGGTATTTGATATTTTGAATATTTATAGATCTGCAGTGGAATTCAATAATTTACATTGGGCCTGTTCATATTTTTCCAAAATTTCAATTTCATGTCCAAAATAGCTTTATAATCATTCGTGCATCGGAGTGTTAGCTTAATAAATTGGATGAATGTATGGTGCAGAAAGACATGTCATTGGAAGAGTATGACCAATCAAACCATAGTGAAATTTGATCCATACCACGTTTTGAAGGCTTTCTTAAAAACAAACAAACAATCAAAAACAAAAATTGCCCACGAGAGATCTACTTTGAATTGGGGTAGGGGTGCAACTTGGGTGGGTTAGAATTGATTTTTTGCTATGAAGAAGTACAAATGCAAATATGTAGAGTGCAAAACCTTAAATTTTGTATTATTTGTATGTATTTGCACCGTACATATTTGCATTTGTACTCTTTCCAAACTGAGCCTAAGGCTGCGTTTGGTTGCATTACAAATGCAAATATGTACACTAGATATTTACCCATTTTCGATTCATGAATGCAAATACGGTTCACATTTTAAACTGTTTTTGAATTCATCTTGTTTGTTTGAAATCTGTGCAAAAGTGTGGGCCCATCATTAAATGCTCCAACTATCTTATGCTCCAATGCATTAACTTTGGTAAAAAAGTTAATTATCAAAAGAACACAAAAGTGTATCTAAAAAATAGGTATAGTAATACTCTCTTCTCAAAGTACAAAAGTGTTAGGAAATACATTTTTGCTCTGATAATCATTACTTTTTTATGTTTCAAACAAATTCTCGCAAACGCAAACTAGGGTTCATAAATATCTCAGTTCGACATTTATATCGCAAACAAACAGAGCCTAAAGGTAAAATTATAAATAAACATCCTATACTTTGGGGGAAGTGACTAATACACTTGGCTATGTTTGGTTAAGGAAAAGGTAGGGAAGGTCTATATAGGTTTCCCTGTCTTTCCCTTCCTTTCCCAGCATTTTCCTTCAAACCAAACATAGCCTTAGTGTCTCAGCTTTCAAGTGCTACAACCAAGTGCCCTAAACTTACAAAAAACCAACATTCAAGTCCACCTGTTAACATTTTCATTAGTATCTTTGACATGTGATATCATATGTGCCTTGAGACATTTCAAATTTTAAAACTATCCTTTACATATTTGTAAGAGTTTCAGAAGGACTTTTTTGAGTTTTATTAGATTGACTATTCTCCCAAACCATCTCAACAAAATCATTATCAAGACTGGATAAAAGGAATTTAATATGGGCAGTTTGGACCTTTTACCATTTATTGCATTATCAGTTAGACTGAGTGTTGATTTTTTGAATTTTGAAAGTTCACTACTTGGTTGCCACACTTTAAAGTTGAGGCCTTTGAGTCTGGATCACCTACCAACATCAACAGTCACCTCACATCTCATACTTGGTGGCTCCCAGTTTCATAATGAAATGTGTGGTGACAGATGAAGTTGGTAGGGTGTTGAAAGCATTTTCTTGGCAGGTGATTACAATTCACAGGATACCTATTTATAATTTTCTCTTTGTTATAATTTGAATGGATCTGGGACCAAAAACCTAAAACTGAGGTAGTGTAAAATTTTCAAATGGAGTTCGACTTCTATCAAGGCAACGCCAATTCCAACAACCTTTATAATCTTACATTGGGAATATCTTCATACTGGTATGCTTTATTTTATGGGGAGATACTCTCGATGCAAGGTTTTAAGACTGTTGGGACTGTGTGAACACGGGTTTACTCTGACTCAAATGGGATAGCCCATTGGCACTGTTGCACCCCTATTAGGGGAGACAAGATCTACTACTGACAAGACTTAATAGCCGGAACAGGATCTGCTCCTAACACATGGTCACCTCAAATACACATTCATTGTGCATTGGGAACATCTCCTATTAATTATAACTTATAAGCATGGTTTTCAAAACTGGATCGGACCGGGAAAACTGGAATCCCCAAAACTGTTGATTTTGGCCAGGAAACCGCTGAATCGGCCGGTTAATTATTCGAACCATTCTAACAGTTTTGACCTTTTTCAATTTTTTTAATTTTTTAATTTTTTTTTGTCAGAATGGGCCAACTGTTCAGATCGAACAAATGGACCATTCGACCTAATAACCGGACTTTTTATCGGTTTGATCACTGGGTTGGTTTTAAAAACCATACTTATAAGTATGGGAGATGCTCCCAATGCATGGTAGAATGTGTGTGTGAAATCAGTGTGAGGCGCCCTGTGTGAGGAGCAAATCCAGTCTCGTAATAGCCGCACATCTCAAACATAGGGTCGTATGTGAGACGTGCGACTGTAAAAAACCTTGTTGGTAGTATAGTCGAATAGAGCTAGACTCTGAGTGTGAATTGGGTCATTTGGGAATGAGTCAAAGTGTGGGGAAATAAGAGACATCTATAGACTCGTTATGAGCTCGAAACTAACTTGCCATGTCGAAGATTGGTAGATCGTTTAAGAAAGCTAATTAAATAATTGGAGCAATAAATCCATAGCTATAAAAAAAACAATAAGGTTAAACTAGGCATATGGCAAGTGGGTTTTCATGCTGAAAGTTGCCCTAAAAGGGGATGATTTGATTGGAATGTGATGAGGGCAGATTTGGCCCTCTAGTGAAATTGTGACAAGTGGGACCTCTTGACAACTAGACAGCTCGCCATAAGTAGCTTGCCATAGGCAGCTCACCATAAGTAGCTTGCCATAGGCAGCTCGCCATAAGCAGCTCGCCATAAGCAGCTCGCCATAGGCAACTTGCCACAGGCAGCTCACCATAGGCAGCTCGCCATAAGTAGCTCGCCATAGGCAGCTCGCCATAAGCAGCTCGCCATAGGCAACTCGCCATAAGCAGCTTGCCACAGGCAGCTCGCCATAGGCAGCTCGCCCCAGGCAGCTCGCCACATGCAGCCAGCCACAGGCAGCTCGCCACAGGCAGCTCACCCTCAGCCTGGCAACTTAGACAACTCGGCATTGCATAGGCAGCTCGCCACTAAGCAGTTCGTCCCCAAGTATCGCAGGAAGATCTCCTGCCTGACATCCTGGCCCAGACACCAACCCGCCGACTGACACATGCGCCGACCTGACATCCTGGCCCAGACACCGACCCACCGAGACACCGACCCGCCGAATGACATAGGCGCCGACCTGACATCCTGGCCCAGACACCGACCTGCCGACTGACACAGGCACCGACCTGACAACCTGGCCCAGGCGCCGACCTGGCCGCCTGACACAAGCGCCAGCCTGACGACCTCGAGGAGTTCACCACCATACCCCGGTTCTGACGGGATGTGACGAGTCTTACCGTTTGGAGGCTTTTCACCCACCTAAGCCGTGAGGACTTCGGTATATAAAGACCTCACCCCCTAAAGGGGAGGGAGAAGGGGAAATGGGATGGTAACCCCTGCCCTCTAGCTCTCTCATTTCTCTCCAAGCTCTCATTTATCTCCAAGCTCTCTGTAATCATAATGCTAACTTAGGCATCGAAGAGTCCCCGTCGGGAAAATACCCCCGGGTCCTCTGATTCAGTTCTCGCAGGTCCCTCAGCTCCCGCCGCCTACAAAGGAGAGGAAATCACCTCATGCAGAGGATAGTCGGGTTGCACTGAGCCAGGGAGCTCCACCATCCTCTGAGTTGCAGGTCGCTTACGAGCAAGTCAAATGATGAGTCCACCAGGGAGCTCACCACCAGGCAGTTCGCCACCAGGGAGCTCGCCACCAGGCAGTTCGCCATTAGGTAGTTCGCCACCAGGGAGCTCACCACCAAGCAGTTCGCCACCAGGCAGTTCGCCACCAAGTAGCTCATCACCAAGGCACGTCACCACCGGGTCAAATAACAAGGTACTTAGCCAAAAAAATTTATACATCACAAAAAATGGTACGTAATCAGAAATGATTACATCAGAATGCTCTAAGGCTGTGTAACCCGTGAGAGCCCTACCTTGTAGCTCACTCATTGTTTAACAAATTTACTGTTGGTTCGAAGATTAAAGAAAGAGTTTAGCTACAATTTATGAATATTGGTTGCATCTGATATCAATGAGTCATAGTAAAATTTATTTATTTTTTATTAATTCATTTTTTATAAAATATACTTTTATGTTTAATAAAATGTATTCACCATCATATTCCACCAATTACAACTTTTCCGGCATGGTGCAGGCTGCAGTAGATGCACCGTAGGTAATTGGACTCTTTTGTTCACTAAAATTTCAACCTTATTATCACAAATTTTCCATTTTGCCTTTGCTGAGTGAATTTCCAAGCCAGGCACAAATCATCAACGTTCCACGTGGAAGACTTTTAAGTCATTGAGTCATTATGGCCGTTAGATAATATACTAGCTGAAGTTGCTGAATTGAACAGACTTATGTTTTGTAATTTAGTGGATAAAATAATTAAATAAAAAACATTCAACGCTAAAATAATTAGTAAACTACCCAACTTCAGCAATTCAGCCATCAAAGGAGTTCACAAAATTTTGAAAAACTTTTTCACTAAAAGACAAAATAATATGTTTTTATATCAGTCATTCAGCTTTTATCAAATGGTTTCATAACAGCTGAATCTGCTGAACAAAAAAAGCTTATTGTTTTGTCTTTTTGTGAATAAGATTTTAAGGTAGTTGTGGGGCTTTTAATGGCTAAAACCAAAGTTGAATAGCCCATTATATCTCAAGAAATTTTATTATTTAATTATTTTTGCAACTAAAATACAAAGCCATACATGTTTCAATTCATCCGTTATCAAACGGCCCCTTACATTTCAGAGTTACTGTCAGTACAATCAGCCCAGCAAACGGGAGCCTTACATATAATAAATTAATCGTGAGAGTGAAATGGGAAAATAATGCAAAGTCGTTTTCAACGTCATGAGGCCGATGAGGTCTATTGACTCTATTCATCATCTGGGACAGAAATTATGCGTGACTTACTAGCAACTTCCAAAGTTGTTAGACGAAAAATCTCTAGACGCGACAACAGACATTTGAATATCAAATCATCTCTCCAAGACAGTTATGCCGTTTGAAATTTTCTTATTATATATTTGTTAATTTCTGAATCAAAATGGGTCTTGGTCGTTGTCATTCATGTGCTTTAACAGGTTTTGAATTATACTTAGATTTGTCAGGTTTTTTTTTTATTGTATTATTATATTTGACAGCTTCCATTGTCTTTTATTGAAAATGCTTGATTCATGGATTCTTTGATGGTTTTCATGACTCAAGAGGAAATGACTATTTAGCCATGTATGGTGGTGGTTTGGGCATTCTAATGTCTCCCTAGGACTTTAGAAAGCCCATATCTCAAAGTAAAGACCCTGTGCACATCATATCAGCCGCACATTGGGAATATCTTCAGTTCAAGTATATAAAATTTATGGGGACATATTTGATTCTGTGAATATATAGGCCAAATTTCTAGTTCCCTACTTCAAATTACTCTACATTCGTTAATGCATTTGAATCTACGAGTAGCAATGAAAGATATTTTCCTATATATATATATATATATATATATTGGTGGGTTAGATTGGATTTTTGTCAAAATTTAAATGTGCCTAACTTAAAGGCCCAACCCCGTAGTATAAAATGCTTAGGCCAAACTAAATTTGCACCCCTCAATATCATATGGGGGATGCTTTATATAGGATTTATGCTCATGCGGCATCCCTAAATTTTCCTTCCTTTCTAGCCTACTGATAGAAGTTTTGAAAGCTCTATGGATAGATTTTTATGTTATCAGTCATAGGGGCTTTTGACAGTAAGTTGGGGGCAATTTCAAAAGCTGTTCAGTTAGCTGCAAAGATGAATTGGTGTATGGTGATGATCATTGAGTCAAATCGCTTTTGACTATTATGGCTTTTAAAGGATATCATGTTGTGAGTCAATTTGGTTTGGTAATCCTCCACAATGGCTTAAGTTCAAATTCTTAGGTCTTAGCTTTGATGTATCTTTTTCCAGTTAATTTAATATTTTATTAGTCTAGAGAAAATAAAGCCAAAATACTTGGGATTAAGGATGAATTAAATACGGCTATATTTGCTAAGCTTTTGCTTTTGAGGTTTTTTTTGGTTGGTTTTGTTTTGTTTTTAGTTTTTAGTGCTTTGAGTGTTTGGTAACAACTGATTTTAAAATGTTATAATATAAAGCCAAAACTTACCTAAAACACAAAGCCTAAAATTAGGGCGTTAAGCTATGTGCTTTTCGAACTTTAGGAGCACAAATTCAGAGGTTAAACGACGTAAGTTGTTGAAACTTAAAGCTTTGTTAATCTGAATAAAGAGGAAAAGGCCAAACACTTTTGCCCAAATAAAGTAAAATTACTAAAATATGATTTAAAATAGCCCCATGATAACTTGTCCCTACAACCCATAATTCTCTCCAGTGGCAATTTTAGCTGCGTAAAGCTTCAGTTTGTTTGAAATTTTGAATATATAATCTCTTAAACTATCTTAATGTTCATAAAATTGACAAACTATGTCCTTATTGTTTATATATTATCTTAAGCTATTCTTAAGTTTTCTGACAATTGTTTAAAATCTCTCTTGTCATTAATTTTTTGTCACACTCCATTTACATGTGACATCATGTGAGTGGAAATTATTTTAAAATTCTTAAAATACCCTTATTGTTCACCGCTGTTGTTGGAAGTTGTAGCAGTGGCGATGATTTTGGTATCACCGTTGTAGGCAGCGATGGCCACTGCAACTTCCAAATGGCAAAAATTTGGTGAGAAGGAGGTGAAGAAAGTTGAAGAAACTAATCTTGATATCGGCCACTAGTTTCTTGGGTGGGAGAGATAGATGGGATTGATCTAATACCAATTCTATTGTTGTTCCATCTCAACATCACAAAAAGAAATGGGATACTTGGACTGAGAAAACAATGTGAGAAACGGGTGGAAAGAAAGAGATTGAATCAGCCCCCCACAATGTCCCACAACACATCCCCACTGTGTATTAGGAACATCTCCTGATGATGACACCATCATTTTGGGTATTATCATTGGGAGATGTTCCCAATACATGGCGGGGGGCTGGTTTGAACTCGGAAAGAGAGGGAATAGCATTCGTTTGATCTTGTTTCAGCTTGGATCTGAAAATTTGAGCACTGCAGTACTCTGCTTCTCTGTGTCAAACTTCAGACGCAGATTTCCATTCGGATTCCACCGTCTGGAACGGAAAAAAAAAAGGAAATCTGCCCAGATAAACAAAGGGAATCTAGGCAAGAGGTTGGATTAGATCAGGTAGTAAGCGATTGATATGGCCACGAGACGACACTCTTGACTAGGGGTGGCAACGAGCGGAGCTTTTCACGAGCTGCTCGAGTTTGACTTGTGAAAAGCTCGACTTGGTTCGGTTTCTACCGAGCTTCGAGCCGAGCTCAAGCCCAATTCACTAGCTTAATTATGAAACGAGCCAAGCTCAAGCCTACTAGAGCTCGGCTTGTGAGACTTGTGAGCCGGCTCGAATATGTATATATATATATATATAATAATAAAAATATTATGATTATTAATTATTGTAATTCATAATTTTTTAAATATCAAATAAAAAATCTTTTTATATATAATTTTTTTGTTTTCATAAAACATCTTTTCTCAAAATCGAACTCGAGCCTCATACTATTTGGCTCGGCTCGGCTCGAATCTACCCCTACTCTTGACTCTATCTCCCGACAAGCGAAGCGAATATTACCGGACTCGGATGGTCTCGGCTTTCATGCAGACAGATTTTGTTGCTATTAAAAAGTTTCAGAGTTCGCGCTAAAATCTGGTGGGTATACAAACTCGCATATGGGTTGGGAACCGCCAACTCTGTCTCCACCTCCCTGACCCAGATTTCCTACAAACTTTTCCTATCCACTCTCTACCGGCTGTGATTTGCAACCATACATCTCTTAATTCATAATAGAGATGTACGGCTCCAATTCACGGCGAGTATAGAGTGAATAGGAAAAATGAGTAGAAAATCCCTAGTTTCTCTGCATGGTTTGTTGTAGCTAGACCTGTTCATGGGCCGGGTGGCCTGACGGGCCGGCCCGGCCCCTGGACGGGCTTAAGCAGGTATATAGGCCCGTGGGCTTAACCTCGGGCCAAAAAGTCCGACCCGCAATAAATTCGAGCCAGGCTCGGGATTTGCCAAAATAGCCCGGCCCGACCTATAAATAAACCTAAAAACCCTAATTGAATACCCCTCTTTTTTTCACCTCTTTCCCTTCTCTTTCCAACCGAATTCTTTTTCTCCACATCCTCTTTCCCTTCTTTATATATATTTTTTTCATATAAATAAATTTTGAATTTATATTTTTTTAATGTAAATAAATTCTGATTTATATTGATTATTGAATAGGGAAAATTTCTAATTTTTTTTATTAGGTCGGGTTTCGGGTTCGGGCTCGGGCTTCGGGCTTTTTATTAGGGCTGGGTTCAGGCCCAAGTTGTAGGCCCGTTGGTCGGGCCGGGCTCGGGCTCGGGCTCGGGCCTAACATATTTCTGTTAATAAAGAGTAAAAACCCGACCCGACCCGGCCCATGAACAGGTCTAGTTGTAACGAAGACGGGTGCAAGGGGTTTCAGTGGGTAGTTTCCACCCGGCCAAACGGAACTTTGCATTAGAACTTACGTATAGGACATACCCAGAATAGGAAGAAACGAAAAACGTATGAAAAAAAAAAAAAAAAGAAACATTAAACCAGAAGCAGCATGTTAAGTTAGTGCATGCTTCATGATGATGGAGCTTATTTAGTCTTAGATTATATTAAAGACTTCGTAATATAACTCTGGTATTACTATTCTCAAAGGACGAAGCTTTTGCCGATCATGCTAGCAGAACCTAAAAATTGAAAAGAGATAGAAAGAGAGACTTCGATACATGCCTGTAAACAGTATTTAAGGAAAATACTAATAAGAAATGCCACTCTGTTTCTCCTTCTCTCATGATCCATCCTGTCTCCCCTTCTTCCTCTTCTTCTGCCTTCCCTTATTCAACGTCGGATCAGCTCCAACCCCTCAAGATTTTTCATCGAGACAGCTTCCAAATTTCTTACACGAATTGCAAAGATTCCAACGTTTTGGAATGTCGTTGAAGCAAAATAGTGTGCTCGCTGCTAACCAAGCTTGGAGGAAACGCTCGTCGTTCGACGTTTAACTTTATCTTCTTGAATTTTTTTAGATTTTTTTTTTAATTTTAATCTCCAGCCTTTAATTACTAATACATTTTTCTATTGTTGATGGTGTTAACTTTTTCTTCAACTTCGGTCTGGATTGAAGTTAGCGCAGGTAGCTGGTAGATGGTGTTAACTTTTTCTTCAACACCCGGAAAAAACCTACAAAACCACTCTTGCCTTGCTACGATCATTCGAGGCTCTGGGAGGTATTGAAACTTGGTGGCAGAGGAACTGGTGGAGGTATCTGAACTCAGCGCTATTGCTACTGAGGGTTTGGTGGCAGCTGCATACTTGGGCGAGGTGTAGGATGAACAACCGCTCCAGAATAAAGAGGCACGGATTTCTTTTCCAAACAAAGCTTCGAAAAAATTTGAAACGAAGGGTTTTTCATAAGTTAGGTTTTATTTTAAAAATTTGATAAACAAAAGGGCAAATTCGACATTTTGTTTACTATGGGTAAATGCACTTGGGTAAATTTTTCCTGAATCATCAAGCGTACCCATTCCAAATTTCATTCCGATCAAATGATCCGCAGCTGCCAATACATCTCGCGGTAATAAAAATGTATTTTTCTGAGGGATATCAAGATTCAGTCTCCGATTTATATTTTGTCGACCAATCCTTCCTAATTCACATCTTTGTTGAAAAAATTTCTTTTGTAATTCTTTACATAAGGACTCAGAAAATACCGGATCCCCGCCTACACAAGCAAATTGTTGATAAAACTCCAAAATTGCATTTTCTTTGGACCCAATCTTTTTTTTCTACTTATCGTTCAGGAAAGACAAGAAAATTTCAGGGTAGCAAACATTATCTAGAATTTCTCTTAGATTCGAACCCATAACTGATGATGAAACTAGAATAGATGTTTTTTGTTTCCTACTCACACGAGCCCATATCATTGCTTTTCTATCAATTTCTAATTCTGATCTTCCTCCCCAATCTGATATTATGGTGCCGGTATAGACCAAAATTCCGTTATGGTCCAATTCTGAACGGTAATAAATACCAGGGCTTTGAAATATTTGATTGATCACAATTCTGTATATTCCATTAACTATAGAGGTTCCCAGGGAATTCATTAGAGGAATGTTTCCAATAAAAATGGTTTGTTCTTGCATATCCCTACCGGTTTTCCAAATTAATCCCGCAGGTACATATAATTCAGAAGAATATGTGAGTGATTCATACACAGCATCTCTTTCATTTATTAAGGGTTCTACTAATTGATATGTTAAATTTATATACTTTTCGAGACTGGCTGTTTTGCTGAAAGTTGCTCGTTGAACAGTAAATATTTAGGTTATTTGGTAAGATGGCCATTTGGCTCATTTCAATGGATTCCCTCTTGTCATCCATCGAGACAAGTGCAAATTGGACAAGTTCAGCTCAAGGCTCGAGCAATCAGGTCCGGATGTAGTAAGCACATTAGGTAAACATAATGAGTGAGCATGTAATAGCTGTGTGATACATGTCCTAGTTAATGTGCTTTTCATCCAAACGTTTTTGTTCCGTTAGATAGAAATTATCCATTATTTTATTATCTTTGTCAAAATAATTAAAAATAAAAACAATGAAAAAGAAAAATCTAAACATATTGGGAGTTGTGACTCATTTATGTTTCCTTTTTCATTATTTTTTATATTTAATTATTTTGACAAAGATAATAAAATAATGAATAATCTATGTCTAACGGAACAAAAACATTTGGATGAAAAACACATTAACTGAAACATGTGTCACACAGCTATTACGTATTCATTTATTGTGCTTACCTAACGGAGTTCATATTTGTGCCCCACAAGGGGGCGCCCACAATGTCCCACAACACATCCCCGCCATGTATTGGAAACATCTCCCGATGATAATACCATACCCGATGATATCATCGGGAGATATTCCAATACAAGGCGGGGATGCGCTGTGGAATATTGTGGGGCGCCCCGTGGTGGGGCATAGATCTGAACTCTACCTAAGGTGTCTACTACATCCGAACCCCGGGCAATCGTTAAAATATGAAGAGGCCCAGTCATATATATTGTACAATTATTCAAATTGGACATTGGGCTTGTACCCGTATGGTCGTATATCTAGATTGGCCAGATCGTGTGCCTAAAATGAGGAGTGGTCAAAGGAAGACGAGCCCAGGGCAGGGCCAGACCTCTATGTCTGGGCTCAGTTTAAGCCCAGTTAATTATGGACTGGGCTTGGGCTATTTAACTTGAGTCTGGAGGTACAAATTTGAAAGCTTATATATATATATATTTGTGTGATGGAAGTCTGAACGGTGCATATATATGTAGCTAACTGAACAGCTGAATGTCATAATATAACAACATAAAAACACTGAAACAAGTCCTATTTGAGCAAAGGCTTCTTCATCTACTTTTTATCAAAGATCTACATTGTGTTAGGGATAGCGTTGGAACTTAAAAAGTGAGGTAGCTTTTGAACATTATTAGATTTGAAGCAGATTGGTTCTTAAAATAAAAACATGGAAAGCATGATTTCATGTGTATATAATATCATGTTTTATAAATCATATAATTTTTGTTTTAAAAATCATTATTTTGATGGTTCCAAAAGTATATAAATTTTCTTTTTAAAACAAAAATACAGTTCAAGAACTTTTTTTTTTATTTGCTGATGTGATACTTTCAAACACAAATATAAACAAAAGTGTTAAAAACTCAGTATTTATATAGGCATTTTAACTACAAAAAGGAGATAAATTCTTAAAATAAGTAATGTCAAATGCAGCCTAAGATTCTAAGCAAGTGGTTCTCTGCTTCTATCTATCTTGTTATTGTGTGCTTGATGAAATAATGATAGCTGAATGAACACTGATTTCCTCTGTTTTTTTTTTTTTTTTTTTTTTCTAGTTATTGCTTATCTCTTGACTTTTTTGTCAGAACTGTCTTATGAACTTGTTTGCATTTCTTGAATTTTCAATATTTAATTCAAAAGTTTTTTTGTCCATTGATATATCTCTCTCAGTATCCCTCAGAATCTCCTGTTGAATACAAATTGAAGAACACGTTTTTGTTTAACAACGTAATATTTTTTGCAAGCCAAATGCGAGTCTAATTTTCCTAAAATGACTATAAAGAAAGAAAATAATTCATACTAGGGAACACCCAACACCCTCCTTACGTGTAAGGGCTAATCTAATTTTTTTAAAATCACTACAAAGAAAGAAAATATTATTCATGTTGGAGAACACTCTCTTTATGTGAAAACAAAAACCTATTTAGTAAATACTTTAGTTGGTTGCTTTGAAGAAGCTACTATAACTAGAAGATGCTTGTAAATGACTATACAATGACTAAGGTTGTATTTGATACTATTGATATTTTTACATCAAATATTTTAAGTAGATGAATACAAGTTGGTAAGAAATATGTGTTGTGACATGCATCTAAGAGTGTCAATGGATCGGTTTTGGATTGGACTTCATCCAAACCAAAATTAATTTGGATGGATTGGATGGACCAACAAGATAGGTTGAATTGGATCAGTTCAGATTTAATGGTCCAAACTATTTATTGGGTTGGATTGGACCCGTTCCATCTGTAAAGAATTTTTATTGGATTGGGTTGGATTGAGACAATATCTAGTTTATTGATAGAAGATAAGAATATAGGTGTTAATGGATCAGGTTTGGGTTAAAACCAATTTAAATTAAAACAAAATTGAACAAATTGGATGGCCCAGACATTGAATTGGACCAGTCCAAAATAGTCCAAAATATTCATTGGATTGGACTGGACCTGGTCCATTTGTAATGGACTCACATTGAACTGGATCAGATTGGACCAAATCCAGTTAAATTGACACCCCTTACATGCATCACATATAAGAGTTACTTTACATAGAAAAAATGCATGTTAAGGCTCCATTGTTTGTGGGAAAATTTGGGTGGGATGGGAATGGGAAAGTGTAAAAATTTATACTTCCATTGTTTGGTTTTATATATGGAAAAATAATGAGAAAAACACTATGACGAGCTACTTCTTCGCCGGATTCATGTAAGGTGAAAAAGAGAGCTCCATGACTGCAACGACAATCAGAGAGAGAGAGAGAGAGAGAGGGAAAATGAGGGAATCATAAACAATGGATGATCGAAGAAACTAGTCAAAACCAGTGAAATAGTTGCGGAGACGATAGGAATGATGGAGTATAGTCGTTGTGGGGTGCTCTGTTTCACCAAGAGGAAGACGAACAATAGTTCGTCGGCGGAAAGCAAAGACGATGAACGGAGAGGTACTAGAGGGTAAATGATCTTGGTCACCGCTACTGGTATTTCCTGTGTTTGTTGTTGAGAAGACGATGAACAATGCTTTTTTTGGGTGAAAAACAAAAGACAAAAGAAGAAGAAAGAGAAGAAGAGAGGAGGGAGGGAGGAAGGGAGTGGCTAAGAGGGGATGCCGCCACCGCTGCTCTGCTTCTGGGTTCGAACGGGGAAGGGGAGGTAGCAGATCGCTGATGGTAACGGGGATGGCACTAATTCTCTTCCTCCTCTGTTCGTCGTCGTTGGTTCCCTCCTCTGTTCGTAATTGATAGTAACAGTGGTTTCTCAAATTTTTCCACCGGGGTCGCACGATTTTGGTGCAACTCCAAATCCACGATTTTGGGATCTGACATCCCACATTTTTCTCATCCCATCCCTCTATTTCCCTCAAAATAAATGAGAGAAAAAGAAATATTTTTAGAATATTCCCTTTTTTCTCATCCCCATCTCACAAACCAAACAGAATAAGTACAGAAAAAAATGCTTGTTAAGAGATCCTAAGTTTCAAATCCCGGTGGTATACACCGCGTCTCTGGCAGAAATTGGCGGCGGAGATAAGTTGTAAGTGTGTGAACTTCTATCCATTCGCCGGAAGCCTCTCATGGCTAGAAGAATCCCCCAACCCCACCACCTCCATCAAAGAAGTGAACATCTCTCGCCGGAAGGACACATGGATCCTTGTCCTTTTGTGCATCTCCTCATTAGAAACCTAATCAAACTCAAGAACTACCCTCAATAATCTAGTATCCGAACTTTTAAAATGTGACAATCTAGTATATGGACCGTCAGTTATGTATATCAGATAATTCATGTACGATTTAAGACTTTTGAAAATATCAAAATTACCCTTAGAAATAAATACATTGTTCATCATCTTCTTTCTCAATAAAATGAAATAGAGGCCAAACTCTCAACAATCCAGACCATTATTTCATGATGAAAACCCATCAAGGCAAGAGCCAAAGGAAGACGGTTACAATTCACGTAAACTTACCAGAGTTCATCAAATTTTCTAAAACTCGATCAAAATCTTCAAGTCTCTGATGCAGAAGCTCCACTTCCAAAACACACAGAAACCCTCAAGCTTCGATTTAAAGCTCAGCTCTTCCCAATCTTCATAGCTTTATAATGACTTGAAACTTATAAATTCACAGAACCCATGTCTAATATCCCAAGACCTACTTCTCGTTACAGTGAAAATTGATCAAACTCAGACCCTAAATGCTTGATCATATTCAGTTTCTATTATTACTCAAATCCCTGCTCAGCAGCTATGCAAGACAAAAACTCAAATTTCCAATCTCCATGTTTAAATAAACAAAGCACATGTCTAGAAACTGAGAAAATTCCAACTGAAGCCAAAGAAAAGTCCTCCTTTCTGTCTTTCTGAAATCTCATTTTCTCAAATAATCAAAACAACCACTTTTCTAGAACCCAGCTCAAAGAATACATTCCCAATCAAGAGGAGGCTAAAGATCTCAACTGAGTTCCAAGCAAATTATCCATCGCGAATTCTTCTTCATAAATCACCAAAAGACCCGTGTCAAAGACTTCCACTTGATAAAACCTTCCTTTCCGAGAAGAAAATGAATAAGAAATAACTGTTAAGCGTAAAAAAAATGTCAAGAAACAGGAACAGAAACAGAGTTCCTGGTCAGCTTAAACTACAATTTTTATTCATGGGTGTAGTCGTCGTTCTTCACGTCCCTTCTATGTAAGCGTCTGGCGGTCTGAACTTGACTCAACGGAAGAGATAGTTTGGCTTTGCGTTTGCTTCTTTTGTTAAACCATGTCATGTGAAAAGGATAACAGAGGAACTGAAATACAAAATTTGTTTTAGAAAACGACCCAGAACGGAGCCGTTCTGGCCACCGGTTTCTGGGTCTACAGTTCAATTATTTGTAGGTGCTCGGCCTCCCTCTCTATAGTTGTTGCAGATTTGTAGATTTGCAGATTGCAGATAGTTAATAAAGAAAATCAAATGACATTTGAAGGGCATTTGTGCCTTTACCTATGACACTTAACGGCTGATTAAGTATTAGATTGTCCTATTTTGAAAGTTCGATACTAAATTGGCACTCTCGGCCTAAAGTACAAGGTGTTTATAGAAAATTTTCCCATATTTTAATGGCAATGATAATTTTCCGAGACAGTAATGATAGCATTAAATTAGAGAATAGTCAAACAGGAAGGGTATACTTGGTCAATTAACTAAACCATAAAGATGCTTTAAGACATGTACCCAAAAAGAAACCTCCCAAATAGCAGCTCCCATCTCCTAGCCTCAGACACTTCTCACATCACTGCCCATAGGCCATTAGGTGTGCATTGCAAAAATATATAAAACCCAAATATACCATAATTCAGCCTTAGAAATAAGAAGACTTTTTGGTGAAATTTCTTTTAATAATTTTTCCAAAGTGGTTCAATAAAAACAACTCAAGAAACAAAGCTTCAACCCTTTCAAACAGGCCCCAAAACCAACCGAAAGAGCTTTTTGCAATTCCTACAGATGATATCTAACTTGCCTTTAGGCTATGTTTCGCTTTGAAGGAAAATGTAGGGAAAGACAGGGAAACCTATACAAGGTTTGTAAATATTTTCCTACCTTTTCCTTTCTTTCTCTGCATTTTCCTTCAAACCCAACATAATAATCACTTCACTTAATCCTAATCAGAAAGATTAAAACCTTAATAACATTATTTTATGTTTTTTGAAAATTTTACTCTTCATCTCCTCTATGATGTTTGCCGCGCAAGAAAGATTTATCATAAGTCATAACTCATAATAAACTATAGTCATTTCTAACACTTGTTTTTTTGAATTTGTACTAAAGGAACAAAAAAAGAAAATAACGTCAATAAACAAATACTAATGAAACATAGGATTAATATATGTAGTGAAAGTTGAGTTGAGATCTAAAATTGAGAAATTCTATGAGGTTTGAAAAGATAGAAAGACCGACCCAAAATTGACTTTGAGTTAGATTGGGTTGAGTTAGGGTCGAAAGAATTTAGTTAGGATTGGATTGAAAGTCGATTTGGATTAGAGATAAGGTTTAAAACTTAAGGTTGATGTGGGGTTGGCCTCAATTGGACCTAACCCGGCCCGACTTGCAGCCCTACTAGTAGCCCCAAGTCCTTGATCTTTATGAAATTGCAAGTCTGCATAAAAAAATTATTTATCAACAAAAGTATGCATAAAAAATGTTGGTTTCAGAAACAGAAAGCACATTTTCCCCTTAATTAATTTTTTATAACGTGCATCACAAGAATTTAAGGTCCAACCGCCACCTAGATTTCACATTCCCAGGACCAGTTTAGGATTCCAATGATCTTTATCCTCTAAATAAATTACCTTTATGCATTAATTATGAACTTCAAAGCCCAATTAGCTAAATTTCAGCACAGAAGCATTCAGAGTACCACTTAATTTGAAAACGGGCATCCAATGTTCTTGTAAAATATTGCTGGCCCGGCTAGTGTAGCACTCGGTTCTTTTTCCCCTGATAGAAGGATCCTTGTTTATTATTATGTATCAGAAGTCTTGGTATACAATCAATACACTAATTTATTAATTTATGGAGTGTTCTCCAACGGAAATTGTTTTTCTGGTGCAAGTTTCAAAAACAAGACAACCAGCTGGCTTGAAAATAAATCAGTTCTTAAAAACATAAAAATATTGTTCTTACATCTTTTTTTTTCAAACTGAAACAAAAATCATGTTCTTCAATTTCTACAGTTTAAAAGAAATGTTTTCATCTATCATACGTAAATTATATAATTTCTATAATTGTAGAATGCCCCCTATTTTTCTGATTCTGAGAACTGAATACTTAGAAAAAGAATTGGATTCTTATTTCTCCCTCATTAAGGACCCTTGAAGGTATTAAAGTAATACCACTACGTTCCATGATCTTGGCGTTGAATGTGAGTGGAGATAAGAGAGATCTCTCACTATCTCAGTCTCTCTAGCCTGCCGTCCTCTAATCTGCATCTCTCTCACTCTCTCTCTTTAGATCTCATGGATCATGGGATGGGTGATAGTGGAACAGACACAGAAGTTTCGCCTCCACAAATATCAAGCGATGTGTCAAGTGTGGCCATGCCTTCTCAGAAGTCTATGATGCACGGGAGTTTTTTCTGGGGCAAGGATGTGGAGATTCTCTTCTCTGGGTGGCCTCAAGGCGAGCTTGGCATGTACATCTTGGCTCTCTTCTCAGTTTTCCTCCTCGCAGTGGCTGTGGAGATGTTATCTGTTTGGAGCGTCAAGTCTGCAGGGATGAAGGCAGCTGGGACGATAGCCAGAGTGACTCATACTGGGCTGTACCTTCTTCGCATGGGTCTCTCTTACTTGATCATGCTCTCTGTCATGTCCTTCAATGGAGAAGTCTTCCTCGTCGCTGTTGCTGGTCATGCTGTTGGGTTCTTTCTTTTCAGAAGTCTGGTCGCCCACCAACCCCAAACTCGTCTCAATGACAAGCCAATCACTACACTACCAATCTCAGTCGTGTAGAAGCCTAGCTAGTTTTTCAGTTGTTACTTACTAATAATTAATTAATGACCCTTTATTGTACCCATTAGTCCTACTTAATTCTAGGACCTTTTCCTTTCTTATGAATTCTTGGTGTTTTCTTTTTTTTTTTTTCTTATTTTTAAGGACCCTAATGTCAACTCCCTCAAAATAAGATTTTCAAGAAATAGAGGACGGGAAGACCAAGTGACAATTCTATAACAGTTGAGAGCATGTTAAGTGAGATGTGAGTTATTCTGTCACAATGAGTGAAATTGACTTAGAAATCAGACCATACACTGGTATTTCTAATTTAACACGGTGTTTCAGATGAGGTCGCCAACACTCAACCGAAGATCAGAAACAGACTTTGCATCAAACCGAGATCAAGAGCCATAAGTAAGCCAACATTGTAAGGATTCAAGTCGGATACCTGATTTGAAGAGTTCGCACTACATCAGGCCCAGGCTGTTGGGTCAAGCCCATTCAAATTTTAACAATTTCCAATTCGAATATGCCCAAATTGCACCCCCTACAGCCTGATCTTGGGTCAGGCTTGAGCTTAACTTTTGTCAAAATTTAAATGGACCTAACCTGAAACCTGATAGTTAGATTTTTCTTAAAACTAGGAACAACCATCCCTCATTAGCTGGTTTGTCCCAGCGGAGACGCGGATTTGATACCTGCAACCATTGACTTTGGAGAGGAGGGGTTATTAGTGTGGTGCTGTATTATTCAAATTGCCCCTATTGGGGATTGAAAGAACAACCATCCCTCAACAAAATCCTTGTTGGGATCAAAATAGTATAAGAGGACAAATTATAAGAGATTGACCTTGGAATATACAAGTAGCAGTGGCATATATCTCTTGCCTCTAACAATACTTATAAGCTTGCCTTCAATTAATTAAAAATAACCTTGGGTGGTTACCAGAAAAAAAAGACATGGGTACCTTGACCGTGGAATTGCATAATTGAATATTTAGATTGGCTGAAGGAAGGAGTGATTATTAGGGATATCAATAAGTTAAGTTTAATGTCGATGACCCAATAAAGGGGCATGCTCTACATTTGAACTTGACTTATTGAATATTTAGATTGGCATTTCTCCATTTGAAGAGACGTGGATTCAAATTCATAAAGGGACATCGGACATGCTCTCCACATGGTTAAAGTCCGATTGGGAGGGTTTCTGCATTGATTGAGCTTTATTAACCATTTTGGAGAAATTATACTTGAGATAGTTGAAAAGTCGATTTTGGAGTTCATGTAGGCCTATTTTTGGCTTTCTGGTTTTATACCAAACGTGACCTGAGATGATCTGAGATCGGCTTCTATCAGGGAAAACTTATGCCCTTACCATTCTAATAGCCTTTTACAACCTTGCATTAAAATATCTCCCCATAAAATAAAGCATACAAGTATGAAGATATTCTCAATGCAAGACAATAAAGACTGCTCGAATGGGCTTTGCCCTGACTAAAGCCGTGACCCATGGCATTTCGGTTCAGGCTTCTCAGCTCACGTAACATCAAAAGCCACTGCATAAAAGTCCTTTCAAATTGAGAACTAAATAGTAGTGGGTCCGTGTAGGATCCCACTAATTGGGTCAAGTGTTTAGTACCCCACCTGTAGGGCCAAAGCTGCATCACATGTATCCAACAATAAGGGAAAAGTACGGATGGGCCCGATTCAGATTCCTGAAACCCAACCCACCCCTAGAAGTAGAAGATTTCGAAAGCCCAAATAACTTTGGTAGAAACATTTGATGGGCATGTTCCACATGTAAGGCAACTTGTCTATGCTAATGACATGGAAAATGACTTAAATAGCCTCCCCTAAATCCTAATGTTTTCTAGTTAAGGGATCCTTTTAGGGGATGTTTGAAACTGTGGCCGTTTTTCAAAAAAATGGTGCCATGTCCGATTCACATAGGCATTTCAACAAATGCCCATATATCTCATTATTTGGTTCAGTCAATTATTAAAAAATTGGGCATGCCTCGAAAATCTGCATCGGTGAACCGTTTGCCCCCAACGGTTGACTGATGTGTATCCTATGTGGTGCTTACCTGTCAATACATACATGAAAAACAGTGATGAAAATCACCTTACCAAACAACATAGTGTTGCTCACTACCTACGTAGCAGAGGCATTTTTTTGTGAAAAACGGGTCTTAGAAGCATGGACATTTTTTCTTGAAAATCAGTCCCAAAAAGTTCCCACGCTTCCAAACACCATGTTAATCTATTCAAAGTCTTGAGCTTCACCAAGACTACATCAAAGGGAGTGAAAATCAAAGCCCTATTTTTTTCTCCCCTCTTTTTCTATTACGTTAGAAAAATCAAAGGTACATAATTTTACACCTTCTTAGTATATATTTGGCATCGATGCTACAGATGCTGAGAAAACGGTGTTGCTGCTGATGTGTGGGTTAGAAGTAGAAAACTGTGCCTTTTTTTTTTGTTTGGAAATGTTGCTGCCAGGTAGGACGTTTCTTGGAGCAACAGCAATGCTTTCTGTTTGGTACCAATGCTCCAAGAAACGTTTTCAGCACCGGTACCCATTATCTAGTGCCACGTCATTACCACCTCACATCCATGTTGGCAGTAACAAAATACAGCTCCAAGAAATGCCAAATTTGACATTGCTCCAAGTCATGCCTTCCCAATTTCTAAGGTATGGCTTGGAGTACCATTTTTTATGAAAAAACGGTTCAAAAAAATGCTCGTTTTTTATGAAAAAACACCTTCATCTGATGTTTTGATCTATATATTAAATGAGAATGGCTGAAGGAGAAACCCCTTTGGTTTGTAGTTTGTACCAAGCATCACAGATCATGTCACCAACCAAATTAGAAATTTAGAACCCAGTAGTGTGATAAGCTTCGGGCATATGAAAGAACAAGCAAAATGGTGCTCTCTGTCTCATTTAATCAACTGAAATCCTTCAAAATAATTAAAAAAGGCAACCAAATCCAAATGAGGATTATCTTGTTTATAATCCTCCCTCAATTATTTCATTTTCATTAGTTAGCACTACTAAAGGGAAACATTCCCATCTGCAGGATATCAGGTAGCAGGGAACCCAGTCAGGCAAATGGTTTAATTACTGCTGGAGGCCTAGTGCTTGTGTGGGGCGTTCCAATTTGGGCGTCTCTGATAAAGACTAGGCCTTGTGGTGTAAACTCTCCCTCCTCCTGGACTTGTCTGAAAGGGATAGAACCAGAGCAAACTTGTTGAACATTGAAGATAGCAGAATCCAGCAATCAAATTGAGACCCTCCATCTGTTTTAATTCTCATAACAGTGCAGTGACTAGTCAATTCCTATGATGAATAATGAAGATGATGAAGCAAATGGTGGTGATGGTGGGCACGACGGTGAAATGCTTCTAGTAGTAACTCTGAAATCAACTTGGTGCAGGATCAAATTGCCAATGAACTATGGGTGAAATATCAGATGACTTAATAGCATGTTTGCCGTCTAGTGTAAATTGTGTTCAATTTGCTTTTATTTCGTACATATATTATACATTGGTCTACTTTGATAACATACCATTAGCTTATATTGCAGAAGATGTGCACATTGCTATTGTTAATTCCATTATGTTACCATTAGAATATTCATGATACTTGTTTTTACAATTGCCATATAAAACTATATGTAGATACTAATGACGGAAGGAGTTTCTTTGCCAATGTACTCATGTGGAGAGGGAGAAATGACAACGCATATGGCCAAGACCGATAAAAACTATGGACGGTGGTTCATCCGTTGTCCATTGAGAGGGAATCACAGAGGCTCTTTCATATGGGTGGACTAATACAATGGGGGATACCCAATACTCGGTAGGAATGCCCCAAAACAACACTGTTGTTCGACAGTTGTGCAACCACATCCAAATAATAGTAACGTTGCTTTGTTAGCTTGTTGTGGTTTCAATATCCCGTGTTTTATATTTTGGGCATGGGTATGCTTGATTGTTCTTTTATTCCATCTTATGAAATAAAAATGATAAAAATATGCAACTTGTCTAGTAGTGTAGACTTTTTTTGAATTTAACTATGTACAGAAAACTAAATAGATTTCACAATGATGTAGGCTTATATACAAAAACTTATATGACTTATTACTTATCGTTGCAAACTTGTTAGTATGGAATACATAAGGATTTTGTTTTTTTATTTTTATTAATTTTATTGGATGTAATTGAGAGAGAGAGAGAGAAAAGAGTAAATTGAGACGTGAAATTTACTTGAATTTGGGCTTTGGCAGGCCCAAGCCAAGCCCAAATTGATCTACCTTGCCAATGGTATCTTTGTTATTCAAAAGAAAAAAAAAATAAGTGGTTCAATAAAATGTTGGAAAGAAGATAGATATTGGCAACTTTACATTTCATAAATGTAAAACAATTCCGTGTTGTTTTGCTCAATTTTCTTTTGAATAACATTAATAGCCATCATTCCCTTATAGGTAACAAAGATAGATTGATAGATAGATAGATAGAGAGTCAAAGTGAAAGTGTCATATATCCACCGTTGGATGTGGATTATATAATATATTAACCGTTGGATCTGAAAATCGGTCTTCAAATTGAAGCATATGTAATTTGGACTGTTGGATTGACTAATGTATCTTATACACCACAATGAAAGTGTCACACTGAAACATCCATATGGTTGTTTCTTGAAATGCCCCACTGAACAGCATGAAATGGAAAAATGTTTATTGTTGCTGAAGTGTAAAGGGGTGTTTCTTAAAACACCAAGATTAAACATAACTAAACAACAAAGTGAAAAACGTTTAAAGTGGGCGTTTATCAGATAAACGTTTTTCTAATAAACGCCCACCCAATAAACATAAACGGAACCAAACACATATAGTATCTTCTAATTGTTTCCTCCTTGGAGAGAAACTCTTTTTTACCACATACTATGGGTCTAAACAAGTGCGATATGGTTGTTGTCTGCAACGATGAAAAACAACGATGTGTGATTCTGGACGTTCATGCCAATTTCATCATGAACATTCAGGCCAATTTCTAGTTATTAGGGAACAATGTTTCACCCAATTTCATCATTAATAAACTAAAAAAAGAGATGAAAAACGAAGCAAACATACCGAAAGCAATAGGAATCTAGAATTGCTTTTAGTACCCCATTGATCTCGCCTCCTCTGTTCCAGTAAGCACAACATCGCCACTACGTTCTCTCCGGCAACCATTAATAGCCAATCGCGGGAAGAGAAGGTTTTGTCAGAGATTAGTTTCCTCCCCTCTCTATGCTAAAGAATGGTGTCTATGACGGGTGATACTGATAGAAAGTGCAGCCCTCATCATCGTTGGCTGTTTAGATTACCCATCATGTTCTGAAACCATTCGATGAGGACACGAAATGGTAGAGTTTTTAGTTTTTGGATTTGCATTTCAGTCAGAGACCAATTCTATCCATCTTTGAAACATCATTTCGTTTCTTTCAGTTGGGTTTTATTTTAAAATTTGCAGAATAGTGGAGGGCAAATTTGACATTTCGTTTCTTTTTATTAATACTTAATGGCGATGTCAGTTTTTAGAAATAGTAAGAGTAGTTTAAGACAATATGTAAACAGTTAGGGTATAGTTAGTCAATTTCGCAACCAGTAAGGGTAGTTTAAGAGATTTACCCTTAATTTAAATGAAACTTTATAATGTTTTGAATGTATTTATGCATAGTTGTCATGCGTTTTTAAAGCTACGTTTGATTAGTTGTTAAAATCACTACAAGAAAAATGGTTTAAGGCAGCGGTCATATGACCGTTCGCTTAGGCCTTTAGGTTGCCACCTTATATCTAAGGTAGCGATCATTAGTCCGCCCCCTAAACCATTATCAGCCTAGATCAGGACCACCGGCTTAGATAGCAAAGACTGTTGCCCTTGATGATCAGTCCGTGGTGGTTCCATCACCTCTAAAGCGGCAGTATGTCAGAACCGTCAGCTAAGCGTTAATAAAGTTGGCGGTTTCAACCGCCGCCTTAAGTTTGTCAAAGCGTCACTTGTGGTTTTAGGTGGCGGTCTGAACCGCCGGCTCAGGTCCTATATGACCGCTGCCTTAGATTTGTCAATGTTTTTAGGTGGTGGTTTGAACGCCGGCTCAGGTCCTATATGACTACCGCCTTTGATCTATCAACGTTTTTAGGTGGCGGTTTGAACCGCTGGCTCATGTCCTATATGACCTATTAATACGTCACTTACGATTTTAGGTGTCAGTCTGAACCACCAGCTCAAGTCCTATATGACCTATCAATACGCCACTTGCGATTTTAGGTGGTAGTCTGAACCGCCGACTTAGAACCTATATGACTGTCGCCTTAGGTTTATCCGCCGGCTTTGATATATATTTCTTATTTTTATTCCAGGTTAGTTCCAAAATTCTTTTTTACACTTATACTTTAATTCCAACATTCACCACTTTAATACCTATCTAATAAAAACGTCATGACAATTGATACATAAAAAACAATTTAAATAAAAAATGCAATTTAAAACAAAATATATTAATTTAATTATTAATTATTTATTATGATATCCAAAACAAATTGTTGAAATATAATATCCAATTGACATATAAAAAATACACTGACTTAAAAAAATTCAATTTCTCGAATAATGTAACACATCTTCCAATGCAAATCCAAACATAATGGTTGAACCTGTAAATCAGAACATATACATTGTTAGAGAATGTAAAGTAAGCTAGTGATATATCAACAAAAAATGTATAAACTTTTATTGTTGAGCCTCAGTCCTCGGGGTGCAGCAATATTGAGTTCACAAGTATGCCCATTTCACCCTAAAAGAGACAAGGCAAAGGATGTTGCAATCTTCTTCCTCTAATTACCCTCATCCATGATTATGATGGCTCATAAAAAAAGATAACGAAGGATGTTGTAATCTTCTTCCTCTAATTACCCTCACCCATGACACTGTTAAATATAAAAAAAGATAACGAAGGGCACAGCTACTGCTACACTTAAGTTGTTCCCCACAGAGCATGTCTGCAGACAAGGAGCAAGACACTGTTAAATATAAAAAACTGAATATGATCATCTTTCAAGAAAAAAATGGATATGATCTTAACCAGGTCCAAGTTGGGTCCATATATTTAGAGTCTGCTAGGAATTGGACCTAATTGGTGGGTATTATAGGTGTAACTTTGCCAACATATTATCTTTCTTGCATAAAATTTCCATCCTAATGGAAAATCAGATTGATAAAATGCTAAGCAACCTGTTATGGGATGAGGGAGAAGGGGAAAAGGTTGAATCTTGTTAAATAGGAAAGTGATTTAAGTACAAAAAAACTCTGGAGGATTGGGTTTTGGGCTAGAATCATGAACAGAGCCTTTTTGCAAAAGTGGCTCCGGGATTTGGGGAGGAAGGGCACCTATGGAGGAGAATAGTGGTGAATAAATATGGGATTGTGAGATTTGGGTGGGATTCAAGATCAGAGAGGTATCATCATTATATGGGGTATGCTTGTGGAAGGTATCATGAAGTTCAATTCTATTTTTTATTGGATTTCAAAATCTTTAGTGGGGGATGGGTCTAAAGTAAGATTTTCAGAAGATGAATAGTGTTAGGTTGGCAGGTTATAGAGATTAAACTTTAAGGATCTCAACAAAGTAGAAGCAGTAAAGATCCAGCCTGATTCAGATTATTCTGGGTGATGGAAGGAATATGTGGATGGAAGATTTACAGTGAACCCTATGATTCTTTGATCAGAAATCAGGCTGAACAATTTCCATTTAGAGGCTTTTGGAGTAATTCTATCCCTCATAGAGTAGAGCCTTACATGGTTGTTGTCCTTGGAATCTTGACAATTAACCATCTAAAACCTAGAGGTTACTATTTATGACATGTTGAGGAATTTGGAAAGGTGGCAGAAGAATTTATGATATAGGAAAAAAATATCATATCAGAAGATTTTTGGCAAACATATGCTCAAAGATAAAGGAGTGATTATGGTCTCATCCTGTTGTTTAGAGATGGGTATAGATCGTCAATGGGAGCCCATTTCTAGATTACATTGGACTTTGTTTCGGAAGAAGTTCAGTTGTCTTTGAATTTTCTCTTTTTCAGTTGTATTCAATTTCTGTTTTATGTTTCATTATAGGTGATCTCTTTACCTACTCTTGCAATCTCTTTCATTTTTAATAGAAATTTTACTTTGTTATAAAAAGTGAATCTTGAAATTTATAGAGGAGGTAAATAAATTCATTTTTTTCCTTTTGTTTCTGACTACACATATACAACGAGGTTTACATTTTAGTTTCTTTCTACAAGTTGTCAATTTTCACACACCAATCTAAACTGGATTGCAGATCAGATTTGCAACCCCTGTATCACACCTGTACATAGCCTTGGATTTGGCACATATAATGGATTCTAGGTCTGTGTATGCATGGACCAAGCTTGGGTTCAACCCATTAACACCACTATACTTAAAGATGGAATTACATATTCACAACTAGATTGGGAGAAAAGAATGGTCATGAAACTAATACCAGGTACAGTCATGTAGAGCTTATTTGGAAGATGAAAGTAAACTTAATTGTCTACATTTTCTTTAATTAATTTCTTTTGCTGGAAGGATATTGGAACAAAGTGTAAATGGGAAAAGTATATAGATGTCATCTATTGAGTCCAGAGTTCAAAAATTAAATAGAAAATAAAAAGCAATAAGAATGAAAAGCAGAAAAGTATGATCCCAGTGTACTGTCATGTACTTGAAGTACTCCTATGACTAAGGATAGGTCCTTATCCAATATCATGTCTACCCCTCCCAAGAACCTATATAGCTAGGACTAATATTGAGTGAACCCATCTTCAGCATAACCAACAACCTGTTGACCTGCCAATGTTAAAGTGTAGACGAGAAAACATTCGATGTACCATATTCTTTATGAAGTAAAAACAACCATCAGATTTTAGAAAACAACTTAGAAAAAATCCAAAGATTGGACAGTGTCATGAATTGGTCAATACCACTTCCAAACAACTCTCACATTTACAGAAATGCTATTGTGAACTCTTTATAATCTTCCAATACCCTTGTCTCTTCATAGGAAAACTCTTTCAGATGTACAACATGCCACAATTTAGGCTCTCTATATTTAACCATTATGGCCTGCCAAATGAGAACCTTGAGTTCTAATTGGCATGGGAAAATATGGAAGAAGATCCACTAATTGGGTATTTAGTGAAGGAGTCTAAACCATTCGTGAAAAAGTTTGGCCTAAAAGACCTTAATACTTGTTCAAAATGGACCTTCTTTATGGACAACTTTACTGTTAATTAAAAATTTAAAGCATGGACTACATAAGACTGTTAATACAAAGCAAATAAATGTGCGCGCATGCATATATTTGTCTAAGAAGGAATCAAGAATAATTCAAACAATCCACTCTTTTATTTTATTAGTGATCTACGTATGACATAGCTACACATGGGTCATCTCAACAGCATGCAAGCAAGAATGCGTGTGTGTGTGTGAGAGAGAGAGAGAGAGAGAGAGAGAAGGATGATCGTAGAAGTTATAGTTGTTTTACTAGTTCAATCTTGACATGGGAGAATTCCTACGTGGGGCATCATTGTGGTAAATCTAGCAAGTCCCTTAGACCTTATACAATGAAAATGTGTGAATTGTTCCACAGAACATAGTAATATAGAACCAAGCAGACTCCAAACACATCAGCAAAGAGAACAAGATAATAGAATGTTCGTGAGAAGCATAAGGAGAGGCAAACCTCAATGATTCCTCCCCCAATTACTCCAGGGATAGAGCAATGAAGTCTGGGGCACTAGATTTCATCATACTCCTTGGAGGTTTCAGTGGCCTCCATCAAATCATGAGGTTTCAGTGTGAACCTCCAGGTTTCAGTGGCCTCCATCAAATCATGAGGTTTCAGTCTGGGGCACTAGATTTCATCATACCCAAGTAGAGCCAAACCCCATCTTTTCAATGGATTTTGTAGGAAATTCCAATCCACTCTATAATAAGACTTATTGATATCCAATTTGATAGCAATCCAACCTTTTTTTGACCTTGAGTGCTTCATGTAATGCAACACCTTATGGGCAAGAAGGATGTTATCAGTAATGACACTCCCCAGAATGAAAGAATTCTGGTTCTTAGAAATAATCTTATCAAGCTTCCGTTTGAGTTTGTTTGCCAATATTTTAGCTATGGTCTTGCAAACAGTGTTTCACAGACTTATGGGGTGAAATTGAGATGTTGATTTAGGGTTTCTTTGTCTTTGGGGTTAGGGTTATAAAAGTTGAATTGAGGTCATAAATTAGAAAACAATCTTTGAGAAAACTCATAACCTCTTTCATAATATCATCTTTAACTATACCCCAATATTTTTTATAAAAGATATTAGGGAAACCATCTGGCCTTGGAGTTTTTTTGGGTGCCATTTGGAAGAGGGCTTGGTGAATCTCTTCTTCTATGATTTCCTTTTGTAAATCATCGTTGTCTTCATTTGAAATCATAGGATGGATGTTATTGAGTGCTATGTCTATCTCTGTAGGATTGGAAGTAGTGAAAATTTCTTCAAAATGATCGGTGAAGATTTTTTTAATGTGATCAACTCCCTCCATCCATTCCCCTTGATTATTTTTCAGCTTCAACACTCTATTTCTAGCCCTCATCCTGATAGTTGTATTGTGGAAGAATCTTGTATTTTGATTTCCATAAGTCACCTAGTTTACTCTATATTTTTGCGCCAACATTATTTCCTCCCTCCTAATCAAAAGGTCCAAATTCTTTTCCGCTACTTTCATAGCTAGAAAGTTAAAGTCAGAGCCTTTCTTTTCTTTCTCCTTTGCAAGAACTTGGTTTTCTTCCTCAATTTGGTTTTGAACCTTGCCAAACTCATTTTTGTTTCATTTGCAGAGAATCCCCCTTAGTTTCCTGCATTTCTAGTTGATTGATCTGTTACCTCCATCCCAACGTTTTTTTATAGTTTCCTCACAATTATTATGGGTCATCTTCTCAACTTAACACTATCACCGCTAACTAGCACCACCACTGAATGCCAACCTGCTCTCTCTCCCCTTTCTTTGACAAACCATCCTGAGTTAACTCAAGTTATCTCAAATTATGCATGAGCATCACTAAATATCAAATTCCATTCCAAATTTAGATGATCATGAACACCTTTTTGAAAGAAGGAAATCCAAATACCATACAAAACCAAGATAGACACACGTACACAAGCATTGACGCAACACAGTCCTTCGAGTCCATTAGAAAGTCATGCTTACTATTGATTTAGCATTATTTAAGGTGCACCAAATGTTCTTTTCGTTATATAGCAGGGTTCATCACCTTTATTTCAAATATCATCTTCTCTAACTTTGATATGGGCACCGTTAGATTTGGCACTTTATAACTTTGTGAAAGTTCATTTAGTATTTATGAAATATCTAAACCTAAAGATTCAATCTAATTGATCAATAGCTTCTAAGTGAATGCTAACACTAATATGAAATCTTAATGCCAATCCCAACTACCAAAATGGACCAATTTGAAGGGAGAGTCATCAAGAATGAACATGGTTTTGTCACAGAGCATCCCATGAACAAGCCATGCTAACAGACCCCATGGTACCATTTTGGACTAGTTGAATATCTTTAAATCCTGCCTATGTGAACCACTCATTATACCATGAAAACAGTTTGAAGTGGGGGGAGATTTTGTAATACTTTTTGTTCTTTTGCCTGTGTTTGGTTGTAATACAAATTTATTTGCATTGATGCAAAATTATGATAGTGCAAATGATTTCAATACAAGTTATGATTTATTTTTATTTTAAAATTTACTTATTTTGTTTGATTGCAACACAAATGAAATAAAATAAGACTTGAAGCAAAATAAAGTAAAACCCAAAACAAAATTAAACCAAAAGTTGCATTATTTTCATTTGCACTCCCAAGCATTTGTACTAGTGCAAATAAAATTGAACTACAACCAAACGCAGCCTTTGGTGCATGTTACACTTGCTCATTCTCTTAAGCATTTTGTAGTCAACACCACACTATGAAGTTTGTGAGGGTGAAGGGGCGGTAGGGAGGGAGGGGAAGAGCAGTGGAAAGGAGAGGTAGGCTCGGGTTAATTGTTTTGGATAAAATTTTGGCGTTCATCTGCTATTAGAACCAAAAGTCCGTCAGTTTCAAATTAATTTGAAGAAGGTGATGTGTTCGAATAGGATTGTATGGGACAGAAAATTTCCTTAGGGGACAGATATGAGCTCTGTTAACTTAGGGACTTTCCATTGAAACCGAATCAGCCTCCCACAAAACTGCCCCCTATAATGTTCTACAGTACATCCCTGCCGTGTATTGGGAGTATTTCTCAATGATGATATCATCATTCCGGATATATCATTAGGAGATGTTCTTAATACATGGTAGGGATGTGCTGTGGGACGTTGTATGGACAGTTTTGTGAGGGGCTGATTCGAATTCCTTTCCATTAAGTTGGGTTTTAAAAATTAAAATTAACGTGGCAATTTCCTATTCGTGAGTAGCACCCTGGGTGTTAAAGGATGCATGTGACATCGTTTTATGTACCTTATTGTGCCTATTCTACTATTTTTTGTCAATTATTTCCCACAAGCCAAACGTTGGAAAATAACATTCCCACTATTTTCCCTAATGTAATCAAAAGGAGACGCATTAAATAGGACTGTCAATGAGTCAGGTCTGGGTTGGAACCAATTGGAATCAGAATCGCCCAACATGAAATGTTGAGAACTCGGACTTGGAACCAGATCCGATAGGGCATTTAATTTTTGGACCCAAAACCGAATTGATTGATTCTTGGGATTGCAGACGCAATTGTAATAAATAAAAAAAATATTTATGTTTAATATATATAGGTTGGGTTTGAATCGGTTCGAGACTAGGTGGAATCGGTTTTGAACCGATGATAATTGGTACCCTATATCAGGACCTAGAACCGATCCAATCGGTTAGGGTCTGGCGGGTCTGTGGAGTTGGACCCGACCCATTGACAGCCCTAAATTAAACCTTGAACTAAAAAAAAAGGGTTTTATAGTTCAGTTCACCCCATAAATCTGAACCCCACCGTACAGGTGGGATGAATGCTGACCTTGGATCGGTGCCAAATCCATGGCCTGGATGTGATTTATAAGGGCTATTAATAGACTAGGAGGAAGCTGTAATTTCAGATTTCTGAGATGAATGCGGTTTACTTTTCCCAAAAGAAACCCCAACACAATTGTCACAAGATCACATCTACTCAATCCGGCAATAATATTTGTATTTTTTTCCAACCCTAACCCCAATCCTCTCCGGAAACCCGGACTAAAACGGTCCAAATGGAGAGAGAGTGACCCAAGTCTTTTTGGCGCCAAAGTTCCTCTCTAATCTATGTCTCTCGGGCAATGGCAGTCTTCAAGCATCTTCTTATCAAATTTCTCCCCTCTCGTCTCTAGAGGAGCAGAGCTCGCATCGTTCTATCAATGGCGAGTTCTGGTTTTCGCCCTCCTCAGTTTTCTGAGGTAAGTAAGTCTTTGCCATTTTTTGCAATCAAACCGAATGCAATTACTCCGTGGTTTCCTCCTCATCTACAGTAACGTTCTCTAAGATTCTGCAAACTGGACCATCGGGAAACTTTATCAATATAATCATCAACTTTGAGCTAAAAAATGTGGAATTTTTTTTTGCATATCTATCTTTCTCGGTTTTGTCGTTAAATTTTCATGCTCCGAGAGTCCAGTTGTTTTTGTTGCAAAAGGGGTCAGGATCATAATTTTTTTTCTTTATTTGATTATCTTCTTGAACTGTTGTTGGTTTTTGAATGAATTCTCGAGACGTGTGCTTTTTCATGTTCATCTGTAATTCTGTATGTTGCATAATGTTGCACTGAGAATAGCTTATTTTACTCGTTTGTGTACTCTGAATTCGTTGCTTAAGCATGGAATTTGAATGAAATATCAAACAGCTTTTAATTCATTGAATATCTGGCAAATATAGGATGTAGCTTGGCTTCCAGTCTGGCTTCAGCCATGCCGAATATCACCATTCGACGAGAGCACAAAGGATTCTCAAGACCCTCGTCAACAAACATGCAAGGTGTGTTAGTTTTATTTCTAATGCCTTTATATGTCTTTTGTTGGATTAACCTTATTTTATATGGGAAGGTTAATGTTTGGGAAATTACAGTCACACATGAAGCCCAGGAGATTTTTTTTCTACTGCCTTTACATGTCTTTCTTTGGTTTAACCTTACTTATAAGGGAAGATTGATGTTCAGAAAATTACTGTTCAACTGAAAACTCAGGAGAATTAATCAATTTCCCCTGCTTCTTTATGGTTTTCTGCTTTAATTTTTTTTGATATTTAAGTGTCCTAATCTAACTTGAGATTGGAATACTCGCTCCTTCATTATGCATTATTTGTGTTGGAACTAGAGATAAATACTAGAAGTCTAGAAGTTATAGTTGATTAGACATGTATGTTCACTTGTTTTCATGTATAATGCATGTTATATGTATGCCTCCATGAGCAAATAAAATGTACACTAATTTAAAGAAAAAGATGTTGCATTTGAGTATCCACCTCATCTCGATCTTGTCTAATAAATTGCATTTACTTTTCTTATTTACTTATCCTCCTTTCCTTCTTTTGAACTCCTTTTATTTATTTGAGAAAAGGTAACAAGATTGTATCGTATTGAAAAGGAAAATGTTATGAGCACCCACACCACGCGGCAGCAGTTGAGGCAGCAACACGCGCACGGTAGGCACCGCGCAGCGGCGGCACCATGAGCCACGCACGGCACTGCGCGCGCGCACCGCGCAGCAGCGGCACCGCGCGCACACGCCGCGCAGCAGCGGTACCATGAGCCGCGCACGGCACCGCGCGGCAGCGGCACCACGCACAACACCGCGCGCACCACGCGACGGCAGCACCACGAGCGCGCGCACGCAGCAGCAGCAGAGCGGGGCCCACACGACAGCTCATAGGGTGGGCCCACCCTTATCCAAAAAACGTCAAGAGAACGCATGTTTCCCTCATCCCTTATCCCATTCGTCCTTATCTTATCCCCTTTTCTTAGAAGGATTTTTAGTACCATTAAAAGCAAGTAGTTTAATTAGGAGTAGGAGTTTGAGTCCGTTAGGACTAGTCTAGCCGAATCCAACAAGGAAACCTCCTCTTGTAATCTCCTATTTAAGGAGACGCTATTACTGAATGAAGTATCGAATTTTGCAGTCAAGAAAGGAAGTAAGGAGAGTTCGGTGATCTCTTGGACAAATCACCCCCCACGACAGTCAAAATAGGGCCTGTACGCAAGGCCAAGGGCAAGGAAAGGTCCGAGGCTCTGACGGCGGAACGACCCGTGACACGATCCTACGCTCGGGCCCATAACATCTTGGTATCAGAGCCAACCGTCATGGGAGAACAGGAGCCGCTGTCTTGCAGAGTCCATGAACTGGAGCATAGGCTCACTGAAACCAGTATGGAGGTCCGAGAGGTCAAGGAGGACGTTCGGGAGCTACGTCGCCTGTTAGAAGCGTTCCTCTCCAACAAAGATAAGAACTCGGAAGGGCTAGCCTCTACCAGCAGTCGCCGCACGGATGGGACAGGATCAGCCAACGAACATCAAGCCGCAGCACCGATGGCTGCAGTTGTTCCCAAATACAGCCGGCTTGAATTTCCATCTTACGACGGCACCGGAGACCCATTAGGATGGTTGTACCGCTGCGAGCAGTTCTTCCGCAGCCAGCGCACGGATGACAGAGACAAGGTCAGCCTGGCAGCCTTCCACCTTACGGAAGAGGCACAACTTTGGTTCTACCGCGTGGAGCAAGAAGAACCAGGGCTCAGCTGGGAGCAGTTCAGGTCCTATTGCCTCCTTAGGTTTGGACCCCCAATGACGAGCAACCCGCTGGGAGAACTCATCAATCTCAAGCAAGGGGGAACCGTGGCTGAATACCAACGCCAGTTCCAAACCCTGCTTGCTAGAGCAGCCACAGTTAGGCCGGATCAGCAAGTGGACATGTTCACAGCAGGGCTGATAGAGCCCCTAAGGGTAGACGTTGAGATGCAGCATCCCCCTAATTTGGTTACAGCAATGAACCTCGCCCGTGCCTTTGAGCGAAAGATGCAGCTCGCTCAGGGACCCTCTAGCATTAGACGGCCAGCCACGACTTGGGCACCGTTGAGGCCAGCGGGAGTGTCTACCCCTGCGCCCAGCAGAGAACAGAGGACCCACCCGGGTTACCCCTCCAGACCGGTATCACAGACAGGGAGCAGCAGGGTGTCACCCCCCATCAGGCGCCTGTCCCGAGCCGAGATGGCAGAACGGCGCGCGAAGGGACAATGTTTCAACTGTGATGATCTATACTCCGCAGGGCATAGATGCAAGAAACTGTTCTGCCTTCTAGTAGACGAGACGGAAGAGGATGAGGAAGAGCCGTCACCAACTGAACCAGAGATCTCGCTCCATGCCATCACGGGTATCAGAACCTCCCAGACAATGCAGCTAAAGGCTCTAGTGACGAGGAGACCCGTGCGCATTCTGGTGGACTCCGGGAGCACCCACAACTTCATCAGCAATCAGGCGGCCCGCGAGCTAGAGTTGCCCATGGAAGCCAGGCCACAACTACAGGTAGCCGTGGCAAATGGGGAAAGAGTGCACAGCCCCGGTATCTGCAGGAACACCGAAATTCAGGTGGGAAAAGAATCCTTCCGGGCAGATTTATTTGTACTGTCCTTCGACGAATTTGACATCGTCCTAGGCGTCAAATGGCTGATCACCTTAGGCCCAATTCTGTGGGACTTCGCTGCCCTGACTATGACTTTCCACTTGGATGGCAAACTAGTTACCTGGCAAGGAACCAGGACAAGGACCAAGACACAATTGCATGCACTCCAGGGGGAGAATACGCACGCCACGGATGTGGAGAGACTTCTCACCGATTACTCGGTTGTTTTCCAAGAACCCAAGGGCCTCCCCCCTCCTAGAGCCTGCGACCACCGGATCCCTCTAATTGTAGGGTCAGACCCGGTCGTGGTGCGACCCTATCGCTACCCCCACCGGCAGAAAGATGAGCTAGAGAAGCAATGCGCAGACATGCTACAGCAGGGGATCATTCGGCCCAGCCACTCCCCTTTTTCCTCCCCAGTTCTGTTGGTACCCAAAAAGGAGGGAACTTGGAGATTTTGTGTAGACTATAGGGAACTCAACAGCCGAACCATCAAGGATAAGTTCCCGATCCCCATCGTAGATGAATTATTGGACGAACTCCACGGCGCACAATTCTTCTCAAAGTTAGACCTCAGATCGGGCTATTTCCAGGTCAGGATGTCTTCTGCGGATGTAGAGAAGACAGCCTTTAGGACGCATCATGGCCACTTCGAGTTCCTAGTTATGCCATTCGGCCTCTGCAACGCCCCTTCCACATTTCAGGCTCTGATGAATGAAGTCTTCCACTCTCAACTCCGAAAGTATGTACTAGTCTTCTTCGACGACATCTTGGTCTATAGCTAGTCGTGGGTGGAACATATACAACACCTAAGGATCGTGCTCGAGCTCCTTAAGCAACACCGACTCTTCCTTAAAAGATCCAAGTGCTCCTTTGGGGAACACCAAGTTCTTTACCTTGGACATGTAATCAGTGGACAAGGTGTATCGGTAGACAGCTCCAAAGTGCAGGCCATTAAGGACTGGCCCCGGCCACAGTCCGCCAAGGCCCTCCGCGGGTTCCTAGGGCTAACAGGGTATTACCGAAAGTTCGTCCAGAACTACGGCCTGCTAGCAGCCCCGCTTACCAACCTGCTCAGGAAAAACGCATTCCACTGGGATAGCACAGCCGAGGCAGCCCTCGTAGGCCTAAGGGAAGCCCTCTCCTCCACACCAGTCCTCTAGCTACCGAACTTCGACCTTGAGTTCACAGTCGCGTGTGACGCTTCTGGCACGGGCATAGGAGCCATCCTTCAACAGCAAGGGCACCCGATAGCCTTTTTCAGTCGCAAGCTAGCTGACCGCCATCTCAAACTACCCGCCTATGAACGCGAGCTCATTGGCCTGGCCAAGGCAGTACAACACTGGAGGCCGTACTTGTGGGGCAGACCCTTCGTCGTCAAGACCGACCACTATAGCCTCAAGTACTTGCTGGAACAACGGCTGACCACCTCTCCACAGCAACATTGGGTCAGCAAACTTTTGGGTTTTGACTTCCGAGTGGACTACAAGGCAGGATCCCTGAACGGCGCAGCAGATGCCCTGTCCCGACGAGAGGAAGACAGTATGGCCCTCCATGCAATCTCCCAACCAAGAGCCACCCTGCTAGAAGACATCCGGAACGCACTGCCGCAGTCTTCCGAATGGAACGACCTAGTCCAACAAATACGGTCAGGGTCTGCTAACCCAAACTGGGCCTTCCACGATGGGCTGATATTTTACAAAAAGAGGATATACCTACCAGCCGATTGCCCCCTCATCCCCTCCATCATCGCCAGCATACACCAATCGACTCACGAGGGCATTCAGAAAACGTTGCATCGCATTCACACTGACTTCCACTGGCAAGCCATGAGGGCCTCGGTACGGGACTTTATCCAGAACTGTGCGGTGTGCCAACAACAAAAATGGGAGAATCTGCACCCCGCAGGCCTGCTCCAACCCCTCTCCCTCCCAACACAGATATGGGCCGATATTGCCATGGATTTCATTGAAGGGCTGCCCAAGGTCGGAGGGAAGTTAGTACTGTTCGTGGTAGTAGACCGGTTCTCCAAATATGCTCACTTCCTCCCGTTATCCCATCCCTATACCGCAGTCTCGGTCGCCCATACGTTCTTCACCCACATTTTCCGCTTACATGGACTCCCCAAGTCCATCGTCAGTGACCGGGACCCAATCTTCACAAGCACATTCTGGAAGGAGCTCTTTAGATTACAAGGCACGACCCTCTCCTTCTCCTCAGCCTACCATCCACAGTCAGACGGCCAAACAGAGGTGCTGAACCGGACAATTGAGATGTACCTACGCTGCTTTGTGGGAGACCAGCCGCGGCGCTGGGTGGAGTACCTCCCATGGGCTGAATACTGCTACAATACATCCTATCACTCCTCCCTTGGAATGACCCCCTTCAGAGTGGTGTATGGTCGAGACCCTCCGCGCCTTCTGTCCTACGAACCGGGCTCAACGCAGCTGGAAGAAGTGGACCGCAGCCTGCAAGCTCGCGACGCCCTCTTGGCTGAGGTCTCCTTGCGCTTACAGCAAGCACAGATGCGTATGAAAAATGCCTATGATCAGCAGCACCGCGAAGTCACCTTCGAACCAGGGCAGTACGTTTGGCTGAAACTCCGACCATACAGGCAGCTGTCCCTCAGGCGCCGGGGGCCCCCTAAGCTGGCCCCCAAATTCTACGGGCCTTTCAAGGTTTTAAGGAAGATAGGAAAGGTAGCTTATCAACTCGAGCTTCCGGAGCACAGCAGAATCCACGACGTCTTCCATGTATCCCTCTTAAAGCTTTACGTGGGCACTCCGCCCGACCATGTACCTCCCCTACCCCCTTTGCAGGACGGCAGACCTATCCTCCAGCCCCGCGCCCTCGTCGGGTCCCGTGTCCAGCAAGGCACCCTCGAGGTTTTGGTCGAATGGGAGGACCTTCCCCCAGCAGAGGCAACTTGGATCCCCTGGACCGACCTCCACAACGCTTATCCAAACCTCGAGCTTGAGGACAAGCTCGTAGTCCAGGAGGGGAGTGATGTTATGAGCACCCACACCACGCGGCAGCAGTTGAGGCAGCAACACGCGCACGGTAGGCACCGCGCAGCGGCGGCACCATGAGCCACGCACGGCACCGCGCGCGCGCACCGCGCAGCAGCGGCACCGCGCGCACACGCCGCGCAGCAGCGGTACCATGAGCCGCGCACGGCACCGCGCGGCAGCGGCACCACGCACAACACCGCGCGCACCACGCGACGGCAGCACCACGAGCGCGCGCACGCAGCAGCAGCAGAGCGGGGCCCACACGACAGCTCATAGGGTGGGCCCACCCTTATCCAAAAAACGTCAAGAGAACGCATGTTTCCCTCATCCCTTATCCCATTCGTCCTTATCTTATCCCCTTTTCTTAGAAGGATTTTTAGTACCATTAAAAGCAAGTAGTTTAATTAGGAGTAGGAGTTTGAGTCCGTTAGGACTAGTCTAGCCGAATCCAACAAGGAAACCTCCTCTTGTAATCTCCTATTTAAGGAGACGCTATTACTGAATGAAGTATCGAATTTTGCAGTCAAGAAAGGAAGTAAGGAGAGTTCGGTGATCTCTTGGACAAATCACCCCCCACGACAGTCAAAATAGGGCCTGTACGCAAGGCCAAGGGCAAGGAAAGGTCCGAGGCTCTGACGGCGGAACGACCCGTGACACGATCCTACGCTCGGGCCCATAACAGAAAAACACTATTGTGTACAGAGATGTATAAAGATAAGAAATGCCAACCCTGCCCAAAATCCCCAACCACCCAGAAAAGAAATCATCCAAGGTGCTGTTGCTACATAAGAAAGGCCCTTTGACCCCAGATCTAACTAGCCATCCAATGCTGAATTTGTAGACAAGGTTGATGGGTAGCCTTGTTTCAGCTTTCAAAATCCAAGAAGTTATGCTATGAACCTAGGAGAAAATCTAGTGTATAGACATATAGTTGCTGGTTTTCTTCTAGAGTTCTAGTAGCAGAGAACTACTAGAAAATAACAAAGAGAAAAAAGAAGAAATTATGTGTTTCTCTGACACTGATCTGAAAAAGGAGAAGAAAAGCAACTATAGAGAAGAATAAAATTTAACTTAATTCTCATTCAACTCCGTTAGTCTGTTATTCTGGACAGGTTTACATTATATATAGAACTCCTAAAAGCATTGATTAATTTGTTTTTGATCAGTGAAAAACGTTGGTTAAAATAGAAATTCAGCAATAATTAAAATTGTACCTGACTCCTAATTAGTGTCCCAGAAACTCTTCAGAAATATAAACTCAGAAAATATAAAAATAGCAAAGTAGTGACATAAACTTATAGTTCCTAAACAAAATAGGAAACTACTAATTCTCGACCTAAAAAAATAGGACACCCCTAAAGAAAGCAACTGGTTTGAAACATAAAAAGAATAAAAACTATAAATTTAGAAACTTCTATCAGTTTCTAAATCTGGGTGAAGCCATTGTTTCCTCCTTTCATATGCTTTTGCAACTTTGGGATGCTCAAATCTCTCTAGAAATTGGTTTTCTATATCCTCTATTCCTGTATAAGGCTGAACTGCATCACATAGATGCCAAAAATTCCATGAACTTATTTATTTAGTGAGCCAATCACCAAGGATCTTTTCCAATTCTTTAATTTCATCTAATCATGTTACTAGGATATATTTTGATGTCTAAGGAGCTGATATGAAATTCTTGACTGACCACTCATAAGAAGAGGATGAACTTCAACTTTGGCAGAACTTAAATTGCTTGTGGGTCTAGTAAAAAACTGGGAGAGACTAATATATGCTGTACTAATACCTTCCAAAATCAACAAGCTAAGGTCTTTAATAAAGAATTTCTTGAAGCTGTAGCTTAATCTCCTCGTGAATAAGGAGGTGAGAGATAAATTGGGAGATGTTTTCTTGGTAAATTTAGAGAACTACTGCCTTCTCATTAACGTTATGTTGTATGGCAATGCCTTTTACAATTTATATTTTATTTTAAGATGTCTATTTCAGGCACAGAAGAGGCCGTTGCTTGTTGTGATGGTAAATTGTTGAGCTAACAAGCATGAGAACATGGATTCAAGTCTAAGAGTGGCCACCTCATGTGAGAATTGAAATCCAAATCTGATCTGATTATTGAAAATAGTTGACAAACAAAAGTTGAAACTAGGGTTTGGAAGAGAGAGAGCTAGAGGAGAGAAGAAGAAGAAGAAGAATGTGTTGAGAGCTGTGTTCATGTTATTGTTCACACCCTAAAAAAATCTTTGTACTATGAAAATAGTAAATTACAAGGAAACCCCTACTTGGGCGCCTAAATACAAAAAGAGTACAAGGAAGAGAAAAAGTTCCAAAAACACCCTTATCTAAGCAATCTCAACACTCCCCTTCAAGCTGAGTATATATGTCAATCATGCCTAGCTTGTCAAGGTTCTTAGCAAACTTTGGATGGTGGACACCTATAGTAAGGCAATCATCTAGTTGGTCTTCCGACCTTATAAAAGGAAGGCAAATCTCTCCGCTAGCAACTTTTTCTCTAACAAAGTGTTTATCCACCTCAATATGCTTTGTACGACCATGTTGGACAGGATTGTGGGCAATATTTATGGCTGCTTGATTGTCACAATATAGTCTCATTGGGATATTTACTTAGATGCCTATTTCAGTTAATAAGGTCTTCAACCAGAGTAGTTCAGACACTCCATGAGCCATTGCCCTGTACTCTGCCTCAGCACTAGAACGAGCAACCACAAATTGTTTCTTACTTTTCCATGAAACCATATTGCCTCCCACTAAGGCACAATAACCAAATGTAGATCTATCATCAATGGACCCTGCCCAATCAACATATGTGTAAGCCTCAATCTTTAGATGGTCGTGATTGGAATACAACATCCCTTTATCAGGGCATCCTTTCAGGTAGGCTAAAATTCTGTTAACTGCCTGCATATGAGATGTCTTGGGTTCATGCATATATTGGCTAACCACTCCAACGACATAGGAATTGTTAGGTCTAGTCAAGCAGAGATACAGAAGGTGCCTACCAATCTCTGATATATCCCCCTGTCTGGAAGAACTTCTCCTTCAGTGGAACTCAACTTGTGATGAATCAATTGGAGTTTCTACAGGCTTACACCCTAATTTCCTAACTTCATGAAGCAAATCAAGTACATACTTCCTTTGTGATCGAAAAATTCCCTTCTTGGATCTTGCAACTTCAATGCCAAAAAAATATCGGAGATCACCAAGGTCCTTAATCTCAAATTCAGAATTGAGGAAGGACTTTAATTGAGAGATACCTGTGATATTGTCACTTGTCACAACAATGTCATCAACATATACTAACATTGTTACTCTACCATCAACTCTTTTAATGAATAAGGTGTGGTCAGCCTGAGATTGAGCAAATCCGATCTTTAAGATAGCATTTCTGAACTTGTCAAACTAAGCTCTCGGGGATTGTTTGAGCCCATACAAGGACTTCTTCAGGTGACAGACTTTTCCATCATTGTTAGGAAAGCTTACCCCAGGTGGTAAGTCCATATACACTTCCTCTTATAAGTCCCCATTAAGGAAGGCATTCTTTACATCCATTTGATATAAAGGCCAAGAGTAATGGGCAGCAAAAGACGGGATCGCACAAATAAAGTTCATTTTAGCAACTGGAGCAAAGGTTTCTAGATAATCAATGCCATAATTTTGAGTGTATCCTTTGGCTACAAGTCGAGCTTTGTACCTCTCAATCGAGCCATCTGCCTTGTGCTTAATAGTATAAATCCACTTACACCCAACAGGAATCTTATCTTTAGGGCAAGGAACAACCTCCCAAGTCTGGTTCTTTATTAGGGCCTCCATTTCTCGGTTCATAGCTTCCTTCCAGTGAGGGGACTGCATTGCTTTTGTGACATTGCGAGGGATGGAAACAGAAGAAATGGCAGAAATATAGGCACAATAGGAAGGTGAGAGAGCACCATAAGACACATAGTTAGTAATAGGATACTTGCTACATGTTCTCTTCCCTTTTCAAATGGCAATAGGAAGGTCAATGTTAGAATCAATAATTGGATTGTCAGGAGCTTCAAGATTACTTGAGTTTGGGGAATCAGATTATGATGGGCATTCAGTTTCAGGAGCCACCCTCTTACTGCACCTGATGAAAAACTGTTGCCAGGACCGAGGTCGATACATAGGAGGAGGAGGAGAAGGAATACCATCGTTACAAGGAAGAGAGGGAGGAATAAAGGTAGGAACAGGAAGGCAGAAGGGAATCCGATCTTCACTCGCATGCTCCCTCTGAAGGAAAAAGGAAGAGGACTCCAAAAAGGTAACATCTTTAGAGACATATCTCTTACGCCGGAAAGGACTTATATCATGAACAAAACAAAAACAACCAAAGATCTTGAGGGGTAGATTAAAAGGAGGTTCATCGGGGAAGAGAAGTTGACGAGGAGAATGAAGGTTTAGGACCCTTAACGAGAGTCTGTTAATAAGATACACAACTATCTTAACAACATCACCCTAGAAATGAGTGGGAACATGAGTTTGAAATAGTAGACCACAAGTAACTTTAACGACATGCTTGTTCTTCCTTTCAACCACCCCATTTTGTTGTGGAGAATAACTACATGAACTTTGGTGAATAATACCCTGATCTTCAAGAAATTTATGCAACTGATATTCAAAGTATTCTTTGGCATTGTTAGATCTTATTATCTTCACTCTTTTCTCAAAATGTGTCTCTATCATATTCATGAAGTTTTGAACAATCATAGGAACTTCATCTCGACTTTTCATTAAGTAGAGCCATGTATATCGACTGTAGTCATCAATGAAGAGGATGAAATATTTATACCCACCCATGCAAGGGATAGCATATGGGCCCTAAACATCAATTTGGATAGATGACAAATTTCACATTCAAAATTCAACAAGTTTGGAAACAAAAGTTTTACAGAATTGAAAGACATATGACCAAGACGACAATGCCATAATTTCAATAGACTCATTTTTTCATTTGAACAAAACTCAGTCTGGCTTGCCAATCCATGCTTTGAAGGTCTATCAAAGAGGTAGACTCCATCAACTTCATGCCCACTTCCAATCATCTTTCCCGTGCTTAAGTCCTGAAAAGCACAATGGGTAGGAAAAAAGTCACTAAGCAATTATGGGATTTCGTGAGAGAACTAACAAATAACAAATTTTTATGTAACTGGGGCACATGAAGAACAAATCCAAGAGAAAGGTTACGAGTGAGTTTGACTTCACCTTGACCCGAAATAGGGGTCTGAGATCCATCAACAACAGTAATCTTGCCCTTCCCTGGGTTAACTTATATGAGATAAAATATGAGGGTATACCAGTCATATGGGCACTGGCCCCAGAGTCTACAATCCATGGGCTAAAAGATGTGGAACAAGCAAGTGCAGTACCTATTTTGGCATATGATCTAGATGGATTACTAGGTTCAGAACCAGACGAGGAGGATGTACCACCCTTTTCCAGTTGCAACAATATATTCCTAAGTTTGTTCATTACGTCAAAGGAGTCAAGCACATTAGAAGGTTGAGCACCATTACCAACTGTAGCCAAGTGAGCATTGCCCTTCTTCCCAGTTTTGTACTTTTCTGGCTTTAAATAAGGATTGAGCTTCCAACACCTTTCCTGTGTCTTGGCTTCTTGCAATAATCACAAATAACATCCTTAGCCTTCTCAGTAATAGGGTGCTTGCTAGTATTTTGCTTGGGTAGATGACATAAAAGCAGAGTGATCAATCATAGGAGGTTGCATCATGGCGGTCCTTCGACTTTCTTCCCCTTGTACACGGGAGTAAACGGAAGCAAGAGAGACAATGCCAACACTAAGAATGTGTTGCCTGGTAAAATCAAACTCTGGATTTAAGCCAACCAAGAAATCAAAGACTCTATTATCTTCTATGTACTTCCGATATTGCTCACCATCTTTGGGTCCTTCCATACAAGTGCTTGTTAGACAGTGTATGCCCTTAGCTCCAATCAACATGATGTACATTATGACATTTATTGTAAATGAATAAAGTACATATTTGATTCATGTTAATATGGTGTGTTTCTGTGTAATACCCTTAAACTGGACACATCTGAGACTCGTGTTAGTTTAAAATCTTCACAACCGTTTGATAGGTTTGGGGAGATTTATCTTGCCAAGGCTGACACTGGTGTACTGCCAAGTTGGTTGGGGTGGCTTGTCTCAGTTGCTAGGGTGAGACCTGAGGTACATGCAGTGTGGGTTTTTTTGAAACCCTGAACTGGGCCAAAATTCCAATATTGCCCTGGACCTTGGAGATAGATGGGCAAAACTGGAATGTTACAACTGACCCCTAGACTCGATTATGATACTGCACTAGGTGTCGGATTGGGCTCTTTGATATGCCAATCAATGTGATCCTTAGAGGGGGTCAAAACATGGGTATGTTGGGACAGTCCGAGAATTCATCTAAGTGGGTGATCATAGTGACATGATCAACCCCTTTGTCGGACAGAGTGAATGATCAGGGATGCACTCTCTCTGATGGAAACCTAAACTGCCGGTAGTTGATTTCAACCGTTGAAATTTGTTTTTGCAAAATATATTTATATAGAGATATACATATATTATGGTTTCAAAATGTTTGCAAAAGGTTTTAATTCCTAGGATCCATGTGAGTAGAGAGTGTAGCACTGCACCTTGCAGCCGAGGGAGATGTCCTCTCTTGTCGGACAGTGTTTGATTATTATGGGCTGAGAGGTTAAGTGTAAGACCATTGAGGGTTATACCTGATGGGCTAATCTTGTATCTGCCCACAGTCCTTGGGCCTTCATAAGATGGCTGGACCCAAGGACCATTTAGTGTAAATGCTGGGCCCATTAAGAGCCCATAGTAATGGACTCAGGGGTTCACTGTATTCAACAGTGAATTTGGTCAGGCCTTGTAACAGAGGCTAGGCTGAACCCATGTGGCTGATGTATAGATTAATGATAGGGTCCCACGCCATACAAAGAGAGCCAAGCTAGCCAGCATTAAAGTGGAAGTGAGCCTGGAAGCTTAATGGGCCTAAAAGCCCATTTCGAACTGGGTTAATTAGATTAATTGAATAGGGGCAGATTTGGGATTTGGATCAGCAGATAAGATAAGGGATTATCTTTATCCACTTATGCAGATCCAAATAAAGATTTGGATCAAAGGAACTTCTAATTTGATTAGGAAGGCTGATCTTTATCTGCAGATAAAATAAGGGATTATCCTTATCACTTAAAGAGTCCAGATCCATATAAAAGATTTGGATTAGGAAACTCCTAATGGGATTAGGAAATTTTTCTCTTTTAAGACTATAAATAAGAGAGCAGGGCGAACCTCCAAAGACACATTCGCTGAATACAAAGAGAAGACAATACAGTTAGATTGCTCTTGCCTTCTGCCCTTTTTCTTCCTGCTCTTGCCGCCCTACCCTGTTCGATCTCCAGTTCTTGGATTGGATCAAGATTTGATATTGATATTGTTTCTTGCCAGAAGAAACAATTTAAAAGTTGTGCTCACTATCCCATTCGGTTCTTGCTGAAGAATCACTAGTTCTTGGTGAAGAATTACCTACTGATCCTGCCTCACTCTAAGCTGTGTCATCTTCAGTGGAGGGAGGATTTGGTACTCTCTTTGGGCGTGAACACCTACATTGGGGGAAGCATTCTTGCGTGGATTCCGTATCAGGTATATCCCTCCCTTGTTTTGATTTCAGATTTGGTCTGGTTTGGTTACAAGAATGAACCTTGAAAATGTAGTTTTCTAAATTGGGAATAGGATTCCTAGATGGGAGTAAAAAAATTTTTGAAATTTCGCCCAACCTTCCTGCAGGGTTCAGCCATTCATATGATGAATCTCCCATCCCTTCAGTGCTTTCAAGTGATCAATTTCTTCCCAAATAGATTGTAGAGAAGAGAGATACATAGCCACAGATCTCTCCCCTTGACGCATACTACAAGCTTCCCTTCGAAGCTGGTACACTCTAGCTGTATTGTTAACTTGGGAATAAGTGGCAACAACTCTATTCCAAATATCCTTGGCCGTTGGAAGACAATGTAGTTTCTTGCAATATGAGGTTGCATTGAGCAAATCAGCCATGACATAACAAGGGAATTATCCTGTTCCCACTTTGCAAATTTCGGGTATTCAAGATTTGGCTTCACCTCCTTTCCTGTGATGAATTCCAGTTTACCTCTCCCAGTAATGGTAAGTTTAGCAGATTGAGACCACTCTAAAAAATTGGTTCCATCAAGTTTAACTATAGTTATCATCCCACTAGCAATATCTGCAGTTCTTGGGAACACACTGGAAACCATCTGAACATCCTTGGATGATTCCATACTCTATCAAGACACTTTCTCGCCAACCAAAAAAGACCCCCAATACTTAACCAAAGTCACAAACCCAAGAACCAAGGTCACCACACAGTTAAGATACAAAAAGGAGGCCAAAAAACCAAATTGGCGGCAAAATAAAGGGAGAAAAAAAAACTCCCAAAAATTATACAGGGCTCAGAAAATTATGGGACCACTTTCTATCATTCCCAAAGAGTAAAACGACCTGAATGGTCTAGGTTTTACAGCAGAAGAAGCCATTAAACATGATGTACAAGGCTCGACATCAGATCTGAAATTTCTGTGATTTTCTCCTTGAAAAAATCACTAAAAATCATAGAAGCTTCGAATGAGGGCAAGAGTCATACCAAAATTCCTTAAAATCATGGCGAATCAAACCATGTAAGTTTCATTGACTGCCGCCGACACCTGTATGGACTGCTGACGTCATCCGGCGGTGGTCTGATGTCAGCAGTTCACCTCATGAGAGAGGATCAGCAGGAGAGGTACTCCCAAGTTCCCTTACCCGCTTTGGTACCAAGTTGACAAATAAAAGTTGAACTAGGGTTTAGAAGGGAGAAAGCAAGAGGAGAGAAGAAGAAGAAGAAGAAGAAGAAGAAGAAGAAGAAGAAGAAGAAGAAGAAGAAGAAGAAGAGATGTGTTGAGAGGTGTGTTCTTGTTATTGTTCACACCCTCAAAAAATCATTATACTTTGAACATAATAAATTACAAGGAAGCCCCTACTTGGACGCCCAAATACAAAAAGAATACAAGGAAGAGAAAGTTCCAAAAACACCCCTGTCTAAGCAATCTCAACAAAAATCGAAATCCAAATTTGCCTAGTGCACGAGGTTCCCATTAATGTGGGGTCTGGGGAGGGACAGATGTACGTACCCTTAGCCCTACACATACAGAGAGGCTGTTTCCAAGATTTGAAACCTGGTCACCCAGGTCACAATAGAGTAACCCAACCATTGCGCCAAGGTTCACCCTCTTTTTTGGTAATACAAGGGAGAATATAAATATGAAATATTTAATTGATTAGTTATAAATTGTATATAATATGGATTTTAATTAGACTGGGATCTTAGTCAGATCAGATGGGGTTAAATCCAAATCTGATCTGATTATGTGAACAGATCATCTGAATCTGAAATAATTGGATGGATGGTGGACTTTTGGAGTCCACTGATAGCCCTAGGTAGTTGGGACCATCATTAAGTATTGGCTTTTCTTACTGCAGGGACTGGTTCAGGAAATGAGAGTCAACCCTTCATTTTACAAAACCTAGGAGGCTAGGACACTGTGTGGGGTTTGACTTTTCATTTCAAATGTAGTATGAATGTGGGTATGAGGGTCCTATCAAATATGTCCAAGTATATATATATATATATATATATATATATATATATATCAAGCCAAACTTGATAACCTTCCCCTTTTGCATTGTTCTTTACTATGATGGTATCATGCTGTGCATGTAGTAAGAAAACAAAACGAAATTTTCTTTTGAGTGATAACAGAATTGATAATTTTTAAGAGTAATGAAATTACCAATAACATAATGAAAATGCATCCTAGAAATAGGGTTGTCAAGGTATTGACTAGTCATAAACTACTAAATTGTATGGTGTTCAGGACTAAGTGCTCAAATACCACATTTTCATTTTAGAAAAATGCAAGCATGGCTCCACAGTTTTAGCGTCATTATTTTGTTACTATGTTTTTTCTCCACTACCAAATAGATAATACTATTAAAAGAGGTGAGAAAGACATGATGGCGGATTGTCAAACTAGACAATCTTCTCAGTACAATCAACAAATGACTTTACTAAACCATGGGCCACAAGGTTAAGTTGGTGAAGGATATGCATAAACTTGAGAGAAACAAAAGAAGACTGGAGAGACAAAATATCTACCTGATGGGTTGACATGACCAGGCCACCGAACCAACACTCGCCAGCAAGGAAATAACAAGTTACTGTTATTTGCCAAAATAGTAATAGAATTCGAACTTAGAGGGCAAATAAATCGTAATCATAGTTTTTAAGGCACCAAGGCGAGGCACCCTGTTGCCTAGTTGCCTAGGCGATGGATTTATTTTTTTAAGTAAAACCATATATCCTAGGGTAGTTCCCTAGGTTCCATAACCATCTTTCCTTAATAATTATCCATAATTTTCATAAGAGAAGTATAAATTTCATGTTTTAAGTTTAGAAAATCAAGATTTTATGAGAAGAAAAAGAATAAAGGAAAGAAAATTCAAAAAATATAGGGGCTGAACCCCTACTTTTGTTATAGGAAAAGAAGAAAAGAAAAGGTGGAAGAAGAAGAAGATCTGTAAGAAGAAAATGTGTTGATTAGACAAAATTTTAAGTTCTTCCCTTGCTTATTGGTTCAGGTTTTGAAATCCTTGAGGATTCAATCAAGGATCAAAACTTCGATACAACACGCTCTGTATCGGGTGTATTGTATTGTATCTTTGGCGCCCCAATGCGCATGTTTACAGGTGTTTTCGGGAACCCATTTTTTAAAAATATATATTTAGAAGTGAAATTGAAAACCAAAGAAATAAAAAAAATAGGGGGAGTATCGTTATAAGTACTGATACACCTTTGCCGATATAGGGAGGTGTATCGATACTTTGAACCATGGGTTCAATACAACAGTTAGCAATGTTTGTGTTGATTAAACCCTAGCAAATAAGAAAATAATAAAAAGAAATTAGTACATAAACACATAAAATGACTATTCTAGTTTAATAATGCCTATTTTATAATTATAATGTCAAAAAATAAAAAATATAAAAGTATTTTATAACATAGTGCACAAAACTACTTGGCGACTGGGCGAGGTGAGCCTCCAAGGGCGCCTTGTTGCCTAGGCGCCCGCCTAGACAACTATGGTCGTAATGCATCCAAGATTGCGTGCATCTCCGTAGCCTTGATGACAACATAGAAGCACAGACAGAGTTGTGCACCTCAGAACTTGCCATGACAATCCAAAAACCACACAGCTCCCCCAAGCCCCTTTAATAGAGTGTTAGAGTTCACAGAACAAGGGTATTTTGGTCATTTGGGTGTATTTGTGTGAGAGTGAAAGGTCTGTTTTATTCAGGTCTAAGTTGTGTGCCCCATCACTTATGAGGGGCAATATAGTTTTTCTTGTAACCAAACTTATTTTAAGATAAATACAAGTGGGTCGACTAGAGAGGACTGATTTTTCCTCATCTAGTCGAACCCTTATTCTCCTCCTCCTCCTCCTTCTTCTTCTTCTTCTTCTTCTTCTTCTTCTCTTCTTCTTCTTTCTCTTCTTCTCTACTTTAACCTAGAATCGAATAGGGATTTTACATGGTATCAGAGCAATAAAACCTAGTTCTCTTTTCCCTTTTTTTTCTTCTTTCCTTACTGTTTGTCTTCTTCTTGGGTTTGCCGCCAACCATTTCATCTTTCTTCGATTTTCTTCTAGCCTGAGTGGAAGCTTGACAAGAGGCCAAAAAGGAGTGGTCATTTTGTGGTTTTGGAGGTGAGTATGCCTCCAGTTACTGTGGTGGTGGTTGTTGAAGTGGTATACTAGATGCCCTCTATTCTGTGATACGAAGATGGCTGTTTGTGGACAGGTATGAACAATTTTGTTTTTTGCCCAAATAGTGGACTGTAAATGCTGTGTTTTGGTTCAAAATATATATTTTTTTTGTGGAGGTTTGAAGTGATTAGTATGCATATCAGCCTTGTTCTCCTCTGTTTTTACCTAGTATGTGTGCTGAAAGTAGGGTTTTTCAACTGCTGAAGTTCACGACAGAACGAGGTTTCTGGTGGGTTTGAAGGCTGAATATGAACCTGTCCGTGCACAAATACTGGGGGGTCTACCCTTCCCTCACTTGAAGAAGTGTTTGCCCGTCTTAGGAGGACATCTATTGAGTCTACAGAGCATTCTTCTCTCTCAAACAAATATGAACTTTATGTTCCTAGATACAACTAAAGAGATCTGGGATCATGCTAAGAAATTATATCTGGGCAAGACAATACAACTAAGGTGTATCAGTTGTACCAAGAGTACTTCAATCTGAAGCAAGGTAGCCAGAGCTTGGAAGAATACTATGCAAGTTTTAGGAATATCCGAAATGAGCTTAATGTGTATCATCCTTTGACACCGGATGTTCAGGTTCAGGAACAACAACGTGAGAAACTTGATGTAACGAGGTTTCTGGTGGGTTTGAAGGCTGAATATGAACCTGTCCGTGCACAAATATTGGGGGGGTCTGCCCTTCCCTCACTTGAAGAAGTGTTTGCCCGTCTTAGGAGGACATCTATTGAGTCTACAGAGCATTCTTCTCTCTCAGACAGATCTGGTTTGGTGGTGGCTAGAGGCGGAGGCTGTGGAAATAGAGGTGGTGGTGGCCGTGGTCTTCCAGGAAACCGAGGTGGTCCCATGTTTAACTGGGCTGGTGGCCGAAGTGGAGATCGAGTTAGGGGAGGTCGTGGTAAAGGAAGAAGTAATGCTCCTAGGAAGTGTACATATTGTGGATTAGAGGGGCACACTGTTAATTTCTGCTATGATTTACATGGTCCACCCAACACTTGGGCTAACCATGCTGTGACTAGGGGCAGTGGTATAGTTAGTGAAAATCAGCAAACGGATCAGACTCCCTTCACATCTATTGGTGCTTCTGGGAAGGAGATGGTGAGCGTACCTCATGCAGTATATGAACAGTTTTTTTAGACATCTTCTCAGCAGAACATAACTACCCTTACCCATTCAGGTATGGCTTGCTTGGCTTCCAAGCCTTCACACTGGATCATTGACTCCGGAGCCTCGGACCATATGTCTGGGACTCCAAATGTATTCTTTTCTCTTTCTCGGTCTTCCACATCTCAAACGGTTACTCTTGCTAATGGTTCTACATCTCCCATTTGTGGTGTTGGTGATGTTGATCTCTCCTCCTTCTCTTTATCATCTGTTTTATATGTTCCTAAGTTCCCTTTTAACCTTATGTCTGTTAGTAGATTAACCAAGTCACTTAATTGTCCCATAACCTTTTATCCCTCTTCTTGTGTGTTTCAGGATCTCAAGATGGGGATGAAGATTGGTGGAGGGCATGAGGCAGGTGGATTGTATTACCTTGATGGTGGTGGTCCTCCAATAGCCTTTCAGTTGTTTCTTACTCATCTTCAATGGCACTGTAGACTTGGTCATCCTTCTCTCAAAACTTTGAAGTTGCTGGTTCCTTCTTCGAGTCATCTTTCATCGTTGGATTGTGAATTGTGTCAGCTTGGGAAACATCATAGAGTCTCTTTCAGTCTAAGAGTTGATAGTCGTGTTTTGAGTCCTTTTTCTTTAGTTCATTCTGATGTTTGGGGTTCAATCAAAGTGATGTCATACAATGGCTATAAGTATTTTGTAATTTTTGTTGATGACTTTTCAAGAATGACATGAATTTATCTTATGAAAGATCGTAGTGAATTGTTTTCCATTTTTCAGAAATTTTATGCTCAAATACGTACACAGTTTGGTGCTCATATTTAAAATTCTTCGCTCCGATAATGCAAAAGAGTACATCTCAACACCATTTCAGCAATACTTAGAGCACCATGGGATAATTCATCAAAACTCGTGTTCCTACACCCCACGACAGAACGGTGTAGCTGAACGCAAAAATCGACATCTCCTTGAAACTGCTCGGTCTATGATGCTTAATATGAATGTCCTAAAGCATTTTTGGAGTGATGCTATCCTTACATCATGTTTTCTCATCAATCGGATGCCCATGTCCATCCTTGGAAGTCAATCCCCCTTCTCGGTGTTGTTTCCTACCTTGTCCCCATTTTCTCTTACTTCGAGAGTCTTTGGGTGTGTTTGCTTTGTTCAAAATTTGGGGTATGGTTTAGACAAGTTAGATGCACAATCTACTAAGTGTATCTTCCTTGGTTACTCCAGGATTCAAAAAAAGGGTATAAGTGCTATAACCCTAACTCCCATAAGTCATTTGTGTGCTCCAATGTCACCTTCTTTGAATCGGTTCCTTTTTTCTCGGACACTGTGGTTTCTTCTCCTTCTCTTGTAGTTTCTCTTCCTGTCCCTATTGAGGATCCTCTTCCCATGGTCCCCATTCCAGTTGCAGTTCCCCCTGTAGTTCCTCCTCCCGTGCCAATTACTAGTGAGAGACCACCAATCAGACAAGTGTATACTCATAGAAGCGCACCGGCCCTTCCTCCAATCCAGCCCTCGTCGATAGATCCTATGGTTGCTTCTCCCTCGGACCTTGATCTTCCTATTGCCCTGCGAAAAGGTAAACGCACTTGTACTTCTCATCCTATTTGACACTATGTTTCCGTTGCTCACCTTTCTGCTTCTCATCACAACTTTATATCATTGCTATCATCTGTTTCCATTCCCAAGATTGTCCAAGAAGCCCTTACCTCCCTAGGGTGGCGGCAAGCCATGGAAGAGGAACTCTTTACTCTACAACACAATCACATGTGGGAACTCACTGCTCTTCCTCCTGGTAAGCATGTTGTTGGGTGTAAGTGGGTTTACATAGTGAAGTATCTTCCAGATGGCAGTGTGGAGCGATTGAAGGCCAGGTTAGTGGCCAAGGGCTATTCTCAGTTGTATGGTGTGGACTATATGGAGACATTTTCTCCTGTGGCTAAAATTGGTTCAGTTCGGGTGTTGATTTCATTAGTTGCTATGTATGATTGGCCTCTTGTGCAACTTGACATAAAAAATGCTTTCCTACATGGTGATCTCATTGAGGAAGTGTATATGGAGCAACCGCCAGGGTTTGTTGCTCAGGAGGAGGATGGTAAGGTTTGTAGACTCAAAAAGGCAATTTATGGACTGAAACAATTTCCACGCGCATGGTTTGGCAGGTTCAGTGAAGTAGTGAAAGACTTTGGGATGAAACAATGTCAGGTAGACTATTCTGTGTTCAGCCATGACTCAAAAGATGGAAAAATCTTGTTAGTGGTTTATGTGGATGATATTGTCATAACTGGGAGTGACAGGTTGAAGAAATTCTTACAGGACCACTTCAATACGAAAGATTTGGGTAAGCTGAAGTACTTCCTGGGAATAGAAGTTGCAAGGTCAAGACATGGAGTTAGCTCATGTCAAAGAAAATATGTTCTTGACCTACTTGAAGAAACAGGGTTGTTAGGTGCTAAACCAACAGAGACTCCTATGGAACTGAATGTCAAGTTGAGTGTTGATGCAGGCGAGGAGTTTGATGATCCTGGAAGATACAGGAGGTTGGTGGGAAAGTTGAATTATCTGACTATTACCCGACCAGATATATCATTTGCTGTGAGTATGGTGAGTCAGTTTATGCAACACCCTCGGATTTCTCATTGGGAAGCAGTTCTAAGGATCGCTAGGTACCTGAAGGGTGCTCCAGGCCGTGGTTTATTATATAAAAGTGGAGGGCCCCTCGAGATAGTAGGGTATACAGATGCTGATTGGGCTGGTTTTGTATTAGACAAGAGATCAACTACAAGGTATTGTACCTTCCTTGGTGGCAATCTTGTAATTTGGAAGAGCAAGAAACAAATAGTGGTGGCAAGGAGTAGTGTAGAAGCTGAGTACAGAGCTATGGCTCATACCACATGTGAACTGGTATGGTTGAAGAACTTGCAACAAGAGATGGGGTTCTCAGTTGACAAACCTATGACACTATACTGTGATAACCAAGCAGCTGTCACATCTCTTTCAATCCAGTCTTCCATGAGAGAACCAAGCATATTGAGGTTGATTGTCATTTGTAAGAGAGAAAGTGATCAGTGGAGTGATAACCACATCTCATGTGAGCTTGGGAAATCGGTGGGCAGATCTCTTTACAAAGGGATTGTCTCGAGTTAGAGTAGATTATATTTGTGACAAGCTGGGACTATATGACATGTACTCTCCAGCTTGAGGGGGAGTGTTAGAGTTCATAGAACATGGGTCTTTTGGTCATTTGAGTGTATCTATGTGAGAGTGAAAGGTCTGTTTTATTCTGGTCTAAGTTGTGTGCCCCATCACTTATGAGGGGCAATATAGTCTTTCTTGTAACCAAACTTATTTTAAGATAAATACAAGTGGGTCGATTAGAGAGGACTGATTTTTCCTCATCTGGCCGAACCCTTCTCCTCCTTCTTCTTTCTCTTCTTTTTCTTCTCTATTTCAACTTAGAATCGAATAGGGATTTTACAAAGAGAGCCCCATCACAAAAAAACAACAAAGTCTGAGTTATAGGATTGATACATTAAAGGCTGTAGACATTCATTCTATAGCCGCATAAAAGAATGTAGAAGCAATGGAAGCTTATAAAATGGGAAGGGTGGGTCGAGTTTGACTCTCCTTGTTGACAATACAAGAATGTCAACAAGTCTCCATTACAACTAGCAGTGGAGAACGACTCCTGCTAGTCGTAGTTGAGTTTGTACTGCCCAGTTCCCACTCTATTTACTTAGTGGAGCATGACTTATCAAGAATAGGAAGGCTTCCAATATGATATATTGTAAATTCTAATCCATTTGCCTGCATTCTGTCATTCTGTGCCAAAATTTGGTGTTTCAGTTTTGAAATCTCACGACTATGCTCAGTTTCCTCTCTATTGGGCTACCATTAGCACGAACACCAAGGTCATCTTTAGCTTTGGTTGCTTAAGCCTCAATTTTATTGACAACAATTCTTATAAGTATACATACAATTTAGTTTGTTGATAAAAAGTACATATTACTTAGATTGCTCCTTTTAAGCATGTGTGGTTACATCATATTATTTTGTTTATTAACCTCAGTTTCTTAGCTTTGTTTGATGGTTTGGAACAAAATTAGTAATTTAAAAGGGTGACAAGGTGTATCTATACTTCTTTTATCATTTCACAGAATATCATTCTATATTTTCACATCTTATTTTCAAAAAACAAAAAGAAAATCACATAGTGCACAATGTTTCCATAATATCTTTTATTTTTACACTATTTCCATATGACATTTCTGAAATGTTTCCTATATCTGGATGACCGATATTCCACCAAGACCGACATTTTAAACCTTGTACCATAACATTCTTTGTTCTTGGTTTACTGCAAGTTTAAAACCCTCGATGTAAAATAGAGTGCTCTATACCCTTAGATTGTTGGCACCATGACCCCAACCCCGGTGTAGGCGGGATTCAATTCCAAGTCTCCACTACGCCTAGGAGGAACCTTACCAACCAGCTGGTTGGCACCTTGCAATATGTAATTCTATATTATTTATTTACTTTTTTGATCAGAAAATGAGAAGTATTTATTAATTTAAAAATTATCGATTTAGAAATTTAGTACAAACAGTCCATCAAAAATGTAATCAGATTTACAACAGATTACAATAATGCCGAGAAGAGTGTACGTCTATCAATTCCTTGCTTGGGTAGAACATCTGCCAGCCCAATTGCTTCCCTTTTTACCCAACCAAAACTAGAGTTGTATCTCTTTGCAAGTAGGTTAATTTCTCTAAAGACAAATCTGAATTTCCAAGGTGCTGAATTATTTCAGTACTATTGTCCAAATTATTTAAGTACTATTGTTTTTTTATTGCTTTGTTATCACTCAGGCATCATCTTAGGCCATGGTGTAGACCAATAAAAAAAAATCCTAGGCCATGGTTTGCCTAGGGACATCAAAACGCCCATGAATTTGCATTACTGCCTTACCGAATTGTTTTTTCTATGGTTGTCATATCGCTTTCAACAAATTTTTGGTAGGATTTCATTTCACAAAATGTCTTTTTGACGGGGTTTTGCTCATTGCTGTGGTCAGGATTTGGTCTTTGTTCAAGAAGATACTCATGAAGCTAGAGATGTAGATTTGTGTCCAAGAGAAGATGCTCTATACAAAAGTTGTCATTTATTCTTGTCAGGGGGAGACAATACACCTACTGGAACCATGCCATCTTCTGAAAATGTGAGCTCTTGCTATTAATTCTTGTGAGAAAATCATTCTTCTTAAATAATTGGTTAATCCATGCTCAATTCTTAATGGTGTGAGAGTTCACCAATGTCTGTGCCTTGTATGGTTGTATAACTTCTTTAAAAGTTATTTTCTGCACATGCAGCCTTTTAGTTTAGAAGAATGTTTATGCAAACTTATAAGAGGAATGCATGTAGCAATCTGTTATGTCATTTTTCAATTAGTTGTTCTTTATATATGCTACCTAATGGATTTAATGGGAGTGAACAGATCAATACCAATAGTCAGCTTAGTTTCTTTGTTACTTGTAGGAAATATAGCAAATTAGCAATATGCATCCTGTCAGATTAGATGTTTGGTGTGATCCAATTTTAATTATGCATAGATTGGTACATGTTGCTTATGTACTTGTGGCATCTCATATATAACCTTTGCAATAGGGACATTTAAAGGAAAATAGACAGACCCATTTTTCAGTCAAGATCTGCTAATCACTTAGCTGATGGTTTGGCAAAATCAGGGTTACACAGAAATTGAATGCATTGGGGAATATTATACCAAGTGAAATAAATGACTTAGGAGTAATTAGCCGAGGAGAACCTCAAAGGGTGCTAGGCACATGAGCATTGTACTCTATATATATATTTGTGAAAATAATAAAATTCTGTTTGTTACTGATAAAGGAAAAAATCATCCATTCCGAAGTCTAATTAAATGTATTATATCAGGGGTGATCATGGGTTGGGATGGGCTGGGCTTGGCATCTATAATAAGGGCTATAGCCTGGGCGTAGGCCTTGGCTTGAAACATAAGCCCAGGCCCGGGCCTATGATTTTAAATGTAAAATATTAAATATGTATAATATATGCCATATACATATAAAACTTATGTTATACTTTGTATAATATAAAATATCTAAACTATGTAGTACTGACTTGCCTTGGTTTCTGTGTAGGCCATAAAAGTTAAAAGATAGTATTTTACTAGCATCATATCATATAAGGTTAATACTTGGAAAAGGTAGTGCAAATTGAAGCCCAAGTGACTTTAGGGCTTTCTTTTTTAGTAGGGTGTTTTGATCATAATTCATAAAAAAATAACTTGAGTAGAATTAGGGTTTCCCTATTCAGGGTATATAAGTATGCACTATGTCTGCTAAAACCCCTTAATTATATTTCTTGAAGGAAATACCCTTGGATTTTGATCTTATGTGAAAGAACTACTTTGTAAGGGTTAAACCCAATAACAGGTATAAGCAGTCCCATCAGCTTGGACTCTTAATGGGTTATACCCATGAGTGGGCCCCACAATTTGGTAGATAGGTCATGGGACCCATACACCATTGGGTACATCTTAACAGTGAGTCCTGTTAATCGATAAAAAGTGGGACCCACTATACTGATTTGGTGGTGGGCATGATCCACCTTAATATTTTAAACTCAAATATTTTGACAATGGGCCCCGCTAATAGGCGGGACCCACTAGTTTGATTTGATGGTGGACATGGCCCACTTTAAAGTTTTGAGCTTAAATATTTTGACAGTGGGCCCCACTGACAGGTGGGACCCATTAGGTTGATTTATTAGTGGGCATGGCCTACTTTAAGATTTAAAACTTAAATATTTTGACAGTGGGCCTCGCTGACAGGTAGGACCCACTAGGTTGATTTATTAGTGGGCATGACCCACTGTAAGATTTAAAAGCTTAAATATTTTGACAGTGGGCCCCGCTGACAGGTGGGACCCACTAGGTTGATTTATTAGTGGGCATGACCCACTTTAAGATTTAAAAACTTAAATATTTTGACAGTGGGCCCCGCTGACAGGTGGGACCCACTAGGTTGATTTGTTAGTGGGTGTGACCCACTTTAAGATTTAAAACTTTAATATTTTGACAGTGGGCCTCGTTGACAGGTGGGACCCACTAATTTGATTTAATAGTGGGCATGATCCACTTTAAGATTTTAAACTTAAATATTTAAACAGTGGGCCCCGCTGACAGGTGGGGCCCACTAGTTTGATTTAATAGTGGGCATGGCTCACTTTAAGATTTTAAGCTTAAATATTTTGACAGTGGGCTCCGCTGATAGGTGAGACCCACTAGTTTGGTTTGATAGTGGGGATGACCCACTTTGAGGTTTAAAACTTAAATATTTTGGCAGTAGGCCCTGCTGACAGGTGGGACCCACTAGATTAGTTTAATAGTGGGTGTAACCCACTTTAATGTTTTTATATTGAATATTTTAACTTCTACTGATAGGTGGAACCTGCTATATTGATTTAATAGTGGGCATAGCCCACTTTGACATTGAATAATTTAACAGTGGACTCCGCTGATAAGTGGGACCTACTATGTTGATTAAATAGTGGGCATGGCCCACTTTAACGTTTTAAACTTAAATATTTTAACAATGGGCCCCACTAACAAGTGGGACCCACTAATATATGTTGCTTAAATAGTGAACATGGCCCACTTTAAACTTAAATGTTCTGGTTATGGTTGGTGGGACCCACTAAATTAGCATTGCTATTATACAGTAGATCTACTTGGATTTGGTGGAGAGGATCCACCGATTGCAATACTGTACTATGCTGTTGCAAGGTAACTTGGTGGGGACCCACTAAATCAGATAGATGACATCTATTGTGACATTAGATATGGCTCACTAGTCAACCTTCTTTAATGGTGGGTAAGAACCACCGGACTAGCCCAAAGAAGATTAAATTAATTAGTGGGTCTACCCACTAAATCAGAATAAGTGACACTTGTCGTGAACAGTGAGTATGGCCCACTAGTTAGCTTGTTTTAATGGTGGATAAGAGCCACCGAATTAGCCCAAATATGATTAAATCAATTAGGATAAGTGATGTCTACTAGAACAGTGGGTATGGCCCACTAATCAGCCTATTTAAATGGCGGATAAGAGCCACCGAATTATCCCAAATATGATTTAATCAATTAGGATAAGTGATGCCTGCTAGAACAGTGGGTATGGCCCACTAATCAGCCTATTTGAATGGTGGATAAGAGCCACCGAATTATCCCAAATATGATGAAATCTTATAGTGGGTAGGACCCACCATTAAACAGAACTCTAGGTCCCAGTATTAATCCCTTTTTTATCTATTTTATACATTCTTTTGTGGTGGATAGAATCCACCGGATACGAGAAAACAATTGAGATAAGAGTTGGAGTTCAACAGAACCCTAGAGAGAGAAAGAGAGATATGGATTGGGAATATACTAAATTTAGGGATAGAAAATAAGAGATAAAATAAAATAACATAAAACCTGTACCTGTGTATATTTATCCTCTTCAATCAGTTCTAAGTTCTCTCCCTTATTTCCTCTCTTCCTCTCTCTTCTCTCCTTTTTCTTCTCTTTCTCTCTTTTTTTTTTTTTTATTTCTTTCTCTCCTCTCTTCTATCTGCCGACCCCATTTTCTTCTGCTCTCCCCCTTATATAGAGGGAGACAGTTATGGGGTAGGGAGGTTAGAGCAACCTCCCCACTCTTCATACGTGGGGTGGTTGCCTAACTCCCCCCCCACACCCCCATAACCAAAACTTTAAAATTTGAATTTATGTGGAGTGGGCCAGCTGTCAAATCTGGCCCCCCTTTCCAGCTTTATATTTATTTATATTATTTTATTTTATTTGTTTTACATCATATATTTTTAATTATAAGCAAAAGGGAAGAATTTGTGAGAAAAGTTTTTTGAGAATTGGAGCAGAGACATAATCCAATTGGAGAAAGATCTTAAGAGAATTCTCTGTGGAGAGGTTTGGTAGGGTCGGTTTTGGTTTGGGGATTCTAGGAGTAGATGTTTTGGGAAGTTTTTCTTTTTTAAATTTGTCTTTTTTTTTTTGTTTCTTGGGTCTGTGTGTTTGGTGGTTAAGGTTGGTCTTTGGCCTACTGTGGGTGATATCTAATCACCCTGGTGTATTACTATTTTTTTCTTTAATAAAATTTTCTTTTTTATTTATCTTCAAAAGAAAAAAATAAGGTTAAGCTTAATTGCATATGTGCATGGCATGCGACCTTAAACAAGTTATATATTGTTAGAATACACAAATCAGGGGTATTTTGGTCATTTGGGTTTATCTATTTGAGAGTGAAAGGTCTATTTTATTTAAGTTTAAGTTATGTGTCCCATCACTTATGATGGACAATATGGTCTTTCTTGTAACTATGCTATTGGAGATAAATATAAGTGGGTCGGCTAGAGGTGGACTGATTTTTTCCTAATCTGGCCGAACCCTTCTTCTCCTCCTTCTTCTAGGGATTTTACATGGTATCAGAGCAATAAAACCTAGTTCTCTTTTCCTTTTTTTTTCCTTTCCTCACTGTTTGTCTTCTTCTTGGGTTCGCCGCCAACCATTTCAGCTTTCTTCAATTTTCTTCTAGCCTGAGTGAAAGCTCGACAAGAGGCCAAAAAGGAGTAGTCGTTTTGTGGTTTTGGAGGTGAGTATGCCTCCAGTTACTGTGGTGGTGGTCGTTGAGGTTGTGTACTAGATGCCCTCTATTCTGTGATATGAAGAGGGCTGTTTGTGACAGGTATGAACAGTTCTGTTTTTTCTGCCCAAATAGTGGACTGTAAATGCTGTGTTTTGGTTCAAAATATTTTTTTTTGTGGAGGTTTGAAGTGAGTAGTATGCATATCAGCCTTGTTCTCCTCTGTTTTTACCTCATATGTGTGCTGAAAGTAGGGTTTTTCGACTGCTGAAGTTCACGACAGCAGTGGTGTGGTGGTGGTTGTACTGTGTTGAATGGTCTGTGGATGCTTCTAAATAGTTGAAAGTGAAACCTTGTGTCGTGTGGTGGTGTTATACTGATTTCTGTGTTTGATTTAATGACAGAGTGATTTCAGCTTTTGTATTTGATGTGCAATGTGTATTTGAAGAAGTTGGTGGTGCTGAAAGTGAGATAAGTTTTGTGGAAGTGCGTGAGGTTGTGCTGAATATTTGAAGGTGAATTAGTTAAGATGGCATCAATTGGAGATGGGAATGACAATAAAATAGGCGTTATGATTTCTCCAGATTACCTAAATGTTCAAATGACATCTATTAAGTTGAATGGTGAGAGTTATGTGCCGTGGGCAAAATCTGTGGAGGTGTTTTTAAAGGCCAAGAAAAAAGTAAAACATGTGAGAGAGGAGAAACCCTCCTCTGATTCTCCGGGGTTTAGTGACTGGGAACAGGAAGATGCACAAATAATGACATGGCTATGGAATAGCATGAACCAAAAATTAGCGTGAACTTTATGTTCCTAGATACAACTAAAGAAATCTGGGATCATGCTAAGAAACTATACTCCGGACAAGACAATACAACTAGGGTGTATCAATTGTACCAAGAGTACTTTAATCTGAAGCAAGGCAGTCAAAGCTTGGAGGAATACTATGCAAGTCTGAGGAATATCCGAAATGAGCTCAATGTGTATCATCCTCTGACACAGGATGTTCAGATTCAGCAACAACATCTTGAGCAACTTGATGTGACAAGGTTTCTGGTGGGTTTGAAGGCTGAATATGAGCCTGTCCGAGCACAAATACTGGGGGGGGTCTGCTCTTCCCTCACTTGAAGAAGTTTTTGCCCGTCTTAGGAGGACATCTATTGAATCTATACAGCATTCTTCTCTCTCAGATAGATCTGGTTTTGTGGTGACTAGAGGGGGAGGCCGTGGAATGAGAGGTGGTGGTAGTGGTCGTGGACTTCCAGGTAACCGTGGTGGTCCCATGTTTAACCGTGCTGGCGGATGGAGTGGAGGTCGGGACTCAGGGGGAGGTCGTGATAAAGGAAGAAGTAATGCCCCTAGGAAGTGTACACACTATGGAATAGAGGGGCACACAGTTAATTTCTGCTATGATTTACATGGTCCACCCAACACTTCGGCTAACCATGCTGTGACTAAGGGTGGTGGTACAATTACTGATAGTTAGCATACTGACCCGATCCTCTCCACATATACCGGTGCTTCTGGGAAGGAGATGGTGAGTGTACCCCGTGCAGTGTATGAGCAGTTCCTTCAGACATCTCAGCAGAACACAGCTACCCTTGCCCATTCAGGTATGGCTTGCTTGGCTTCCAAGCCTTAACATCGGATCATTGACTTTGGAGCTTCGGACCATATGTCTGGGACTCCTAATGTATTTTCTTCCCTTTCTCAGTCCTCCACATCTCAAACAGTTACTCTTGCTAATGGTTCTACATCTCCCATCTGTGGTGCTGGTGATGTTGATCTCTCCTCGTCTTTATCATCTGTTTTATATGTTCCCAAGTTCCCTTTTAACCTTATGTCTGTTAGTAGATTAACTAAGTCACTTAATTGTTCCATAACCTTTTATCCCTCTTCTTGTGTGTTTCAGGATCTCAAGACGGGGATGAAGATTGGTGGAGGGCATGAGGCAGGTGAATTGTATTACCTTGATGGTGGTGGCCTTCCAGTAGCTTTTCAGTCGTCTCTTACTCATCTTCAATGGCACTGCAGACTTGGTCATCCTTCTCTCAAGGCTTTGAATTTGCTGGTTCTTTCCTTGAGTCATCTTTCATCTTTGGATTGTGAGTCATGTCAGCTTGGGAAACATCATAGAGTCTCTTTTAGTCCAAGAGTTGATAGTCGTGTCTCGAGTCCTTTTTCTTTAGTTCATTCTGATGTCCGGGGTCCGATCAAAGTGATGCCATACAATGGCTATAAGTATTTTGTAATTTTTGTTGATGACTTTTCAAGGATGACATGGATTTATCTTATGAAAGATCGCAGTGAAGTGTCTTCTATTTTTCAAAAATTTTATGCTGAAATACGTACCCAATTTGGTGTTCATATTAAAATTCTTCGATTCGATAATGCGAAAGAGTACACCTCAATACCATTTCAGCAATACTTAGAGCACCATAGAATAATTCATCAAACTTCTTGTGCCTACACCCCACAACAGAACGGTGTAGCTGAACGGAAAAATTGACATCTCCTTGAAACTACTCGGTTTTTTATGCTTAATATGAATGTCCCAAAGCATTTTTGGAGTGATGCCGTCCTCACATCCTGTTTTCTCATCAATCGGATGCCCATGTCCATCCTTGGAAGTCAATCCCCTTCTCGGTGTTGTTTCCCACCATGTCTCCATTTCCTCTCACCCCAAGAGTCTTTGGATGTGTTTGTTTTGTTCAAAACTTGGGGCCTGGATTAGACAAGTTAGATGCACGAGCTACTAAGTGTATCTTCCTTGGCTACTCAAGGACTCACAAAGGGTATAAGTGCTATAACCCTAACTTCCATAAGTCATTTGTGTGCTCTGATGTCACATTCTTTGAATCAGTTCCTTTTTTCTCAGATACTGTGGTTTCTTCTCCTTCCATCGCAGTTCCTCTTCCCGTCCCTGTTGCGGGTCCCCTTCCCATGGTTCCCATTCCAGTTGCAGATTCACCTCCCATGCCAGTTACTACTGAGAGGTCACCAATCAAACAAGTGTATACTCACAGAAGAGCACCGACCCCTCCTCCAATTCAGCCCTCGTCGACAGATCCTGTCATTGCTTCTTCTCCCTTAGACCTTGATCTTTCTATTGCCTTGCGGAAAGGTAAACACACTTGTACTTCTCATCCTATTTCACACTATGTTTCAGCTGCTCACCTTTCTGCTTCTCCTCGCAACTTTATATCATTGTTATCATCTGTTTCCATTCTCAAGACTGTCCAGGAAGCCCTTACCTCCCTAGGGTGGCGGCAAGCCATGGAAGAGGAACTCTTTACTCTACAACACAATCACACGTGGGAATTCATTGCTCTTCCTCCTAGTAAGCATGCTGTTGGGTGTAAGTGGGTTTACATGGTGAAGTATCTTCCAGATGGCAGTGTGGAGCGATTGAAGGCCAGGTTAGTGGCCAAGGGCTATTCTCAGCTGTATGGTGTGGACTATATGGACACATTTTCTCTTGTGGCTAAAATTGGTTCAGTTCGGGTGTTGATTTCATTAGCTGCTATGTATGATTGGCCTCTTGTGCAACTTGACATAAAAAATGCTTTCCTACATGGTGATCTCATTGAGGAAGTGTATATGGAGCAACCGCCAGGGTTTGTTGCTCAGGGGGAGGATGGTAAGGTTTGTAGACTCAAAAAGGCAATTTATGGACTAAAACAATCTTCACGCACATGGTTTGGCAGGTTTAGTGTAGTGAAAGACATTGGGATGAAACAGTGTCAGGTAGACCATTCTGTGTTCAGACATGACTCAAAAGATGGGAAAATCTTGTTAGTGGTGTATGTGGATGATATTGTCATAATTGGGAGTGACAATAACGGGATTGACAGGTTGAAGAAATTCCTACAGGACCACTCCAATACGAAAGATTTGGGTAAGCTGAAGTACTTCCTGGGAATAGAAGTTGCAAGGTCAAGGCATGGAATTAACTTATGTCAAAGAAAATATGTTCTTGACCTACTTGAAGAAACAAGACTGTTAGGTGCTAAACCAGCAGAGACTCCTATGTAACTTAATGTCAAGTTGAGTGTTGATGCAGGTGAAGAGTTTGATGATCCTAGAAGATACAAGATGTTGGTGGGAAAGTTGAATTATCTGACTATTACCCGACCAGATATATCATTTGCTGTGAGTATGGTGAGTCAGTTTTTGCAACATCCTTGGATTCCTCTTTGGGAAGCAGTTCTAAGGATTGTTTGGTACCTGATGGGTGCTCCAGGTCGTGGTTTGCTATACCAAAGTGGAGGGATTATTGAAATAGTAGGTTATACAGATGCTAATTGGGCTGGTTCTATATCAGACAGGAGATCAACTACAGGGTATTGTACCTTCCTTGGTGGCAATCTTGTAACTTGGAAGAGCAAGAAACAAACAGTGGTGGCAAGGAGTAGTGCATAAGCTGAGTACAGAGCTATGGCTCATACCACATGTAAACTAGTATGGTTGAAGAACTTGCTACAAGAGATGGGGTTCTCAGTTGACAAACCCATGAGACTATACTGTGATAATCAAACTGCTGTTCACATCTCTTCCAACCCAGTCTTCCATGAGAGAACCAAGCATATTGAGGTCGATTGTCACTTTGTGAGAGAGAAAGTGATAAGTGGAGTGGTAACCACATTTCATCTGAGCTCAGGAAATTAGTGGGCAGATCTCTTTACAAAGGGATTGTCTCGGGGCAGAGTAGATTATATTTGTGACAAGCTAGGACTATATGACATATACTCTCTAGCTTGAGGGGGAGTGTTAGAATACACAAATCAGGGGTATTTTGGTCATTTGGGTTTATCTATTTGAGAGTGAAAGGTCTATTTTATTTAAGTTTAAGTTATGTGCCCCATCACTTATGAGGGACAATATGGTCTTTCTTGTAACTATGTTATTGGAGATAAATACAAGTGGGTCGGCTAGAAGTGGGCTGATTTTTTCCTAATCTGGCCGAACCCTTCTTCTCCTCCTTCTTCTTCTCTTCTTCTTCTCTACTTTAACCTAGAATCGAATAGGGATTTTACATATATTATATGCATTGTATGTCTCATATTGTAATATTTATCATCATTGTTGTCATCTAAGCCTTGTCCCAACTATATGGGGTTGCCTACATGGATCTTGTTTCACGATTTCATTCTGTTCAGTGCCATATAAATTATATTATAAATTTATGATATTTATATATAATATAAAATAACACACACACATACATGCCATCATCATCATCCAACCCTTATCCCAATCATATGGTGTTGGCTACATGAATCTTGTTTCGCCATTCCATTCTGTTAATGCCATACAGCATAGCTTGCCTTACAATTAATATTTGATTAACTGTATATTTTTTATTAATATTTTATTATTTTAATATGAACAAAACAGTATAAGGGCAAAAGAGTAAATTTTCTTGAGAATGCAAATGACCCATGTCAGCAATATTAGACATAAGAGGGTTTTAATAATAATTTTACCAAATGGTCTGAAGTCTGAAAAGCAAGATTAGACTTAAGAACCTGAAATGGATAAGCTAATTTGTGAAGCCACAAAAGTTTTGTTTTGACCTCGAAGTAATCTTGCGATCCTTGCAATTACTATTTTTCTCGTGTGATATGAGTTGATGAATTATTTCTTGAGAAATTTATTTTTATGGAAGCCCATTCATATTATTAACCATAAATTGCTCTTCCTGTTGTATGCTATCCTTTTGACAGATGCCTCATTTCCATCTACATCTTTCCTCAGATGGTATTTCACAACATACTCCAGGTTCAATTCTTGATATTATTAAAACAGAGAGCATCCTATCCAAGGAAATGCTTAATGTAGCTTCAGCCATTCCAGAGAACAGTGGCAGCCAAGTCAGAAATGTAAACATGTTGCTCTCAACATCCAAGCCAAGAGATTCACAGAATTCCAGGATTCAATCCCTTGGAAAAAGTAACAGGAACAATAGGAGGAAAAAACAAGAAAAATCTAACAGCAGACGCCTTAAAACTGCTAATTTTGAAGATGCGATTGAACTCTCCATTGCAGCTTCTGAAGCACTGGTGATATCTGAGCTAGTAAAAAACAGTGCAGCTTTAGAAAGTTTGTCAGCTAATTCTGTACTTGAAGTTGCACTTAGGGTGAAGGAAGCACGGAACGGAAACTTGCTTCTGGATGGATTGGATGATGCCTCTACTTGCTCGAGTAAGGGGGTGGATGAGACTGAACTGCTATTGGATCTGGATGAAGACTTTATGGAAGATGCTTTTGAGGATGTAGGGATATCTGTTAAATGGGTTTCTTCTTCTTGTAATAATCAATGTGGCTTCAATTTGGCTACAAAGGACGCATGCAGCCCATCGAGGATTTTTTCTCATGTTTTAGATACTCCTGCATCAGGAAAGCAGGATGCATGTGATTCTGATGTTCAGTACAGGGGGTTCAGAGTTCAAGAGGTTGGTTTTGTTGGATTTTCTAGAAAATAGAAGTTTCACGCTTGAAGATACATTGACTATGGATATATTGGTTTTGGAAAACTCACCATTCAAATTTCTTACTTCTGCATGAGGTGATCATGACTTCATGAGCTGGGCCTGGCAGGCTTAGCACTGAGTATTCATTGGCTTGCATATAGAATAATTGTTATATTTAATCCAAGCCAGGACTTGGTCAACAGGTATTGGGCCTAGACCCAGCCTATAAATTTCTGGGGCTGGGAATGATGTAGGTCTAGGCCTGGACATAACCTAGGCCCAAGCATGAAGCATTGTGGACCAGGCCAGGTTGGCTAAGAATGATCATCCCTACATGTCAGAAGAAGCTCAGTCTAGACCTGCCTTTGGGATAGGGCTGTCTGGGATAGCAGACCTGAAGAACGGACCCAATTATATAGTGTCTGGGTCTGCATTACATGTCCTGGCTTTGTTCAAGATCGGTTTTGATTGTTCCAAACTGATTGAGACCTGAACCGACTATATATATAATTAATTAATCATGCATATTTATATTGGCATATTACAAAGATATCCCCAGTCTAATACCTATTTTTCTTTTTCACAATAAAAATACATTTTTTTTTGTCATGATACTTGTAATATCATCATATTATGATGTCCAAATCAAACAATTAGGTTTTTTGTTAACTTACAGGTTACAAGTATAGTTGTCAATTATAGTCATGTCTTATCAGGTCAGACCTAATGGTCCCGATTATAGACCCTATATAGTCTGGTTTGGAACTGGTTCTGTACATTTACTTGTCGAGTCGGGACTGGGTCTATCGTGATCCTGACCCCACCAAATCCATTTAGAGCACTACTTTGGGATTAAAGACTTCAAGTATACAGCTCCACTGGGAATCCCACTTGGATGAAGTGGTTGGAGAAACTTGAATGTTTCAATAGCCCAGGTAAGGCATTTCCCCCCTTTTAATGAACTGAGGGTCTGTTTGGTTTGCAGTCGGAATGGTCTATTCCTCTGCCTGTTTGGTTCAGATGGGAATTGGAATAGGCTGGAATGGGATCCTCATTCCCGGGGGGGGGGATGTCATTCCCTCAAATGGGGGAATGCCATTCCACCAGGAATGGGACTCGGATTTCGATTCCACCCAACCAAATGGTTGGAACTGGAATGGGCCATTCTGATTCCGATTCCAGATCCCTATTCCTGTGAACCAAATGGACCCTGAGCTCTACTTAGTTGTATCCTCAGGGTGAATGTATAACCTAGTTTAATGGTGGGTTCAATCATAACAAATCAAGAAACTATGGTGTTATAAAATTACATTCATAGACATACCAAAGTGAATGCTTGAAAATAATCATAGATAATGTGGAGTATTGAAGGGCTATTTCATGGGTTTACTTGATGCTGGTCTGGTTTGCAGGGAGTCAAATTTGATATTGCTGATGCAAATTTATTTTACACTCAAGCAAGTATAGATTCTCCTTGGGTTCAAGAATCAGGGAAAGCTGGTAAAGTTTCTTCTAGTCTCTTTCTGGTCTTTATTTATTTGAATTATGAATATTTATATAAATTTCACATTTTATTTGTATTATAGTTGCAGAAAATGAAATAACTGATGTAGATACAGACAAATTCAGAAGCCGTTGGTTAGGTGGTTGGACTATCAAGGTGGGATAAGGATCCTATTAATTTTAATTTGTCTTCCTCATCTTTCAACTTGTTTTGACCCTGTATAATGCTTTTTAAATATCCATGCCAAAGCCGAAAGGAAATGTATCAGCAGGTAATAAATCAAAAGGTTGCAAGACACTAGTTGGGGTGTAATTTGACAGAGACATAATGCTCAGAATGTCACTCAAGCTGGGTTTACCGTTTAACGTGACCCATTGACACCTCTGGTCGTTTCTTTGAATGGGTATAGGGCTATTAGTCATGTAAGTACTATACTCACGTGTGGCTCAGAGAGTTGGATGGATATCATGGATTGGTCATGTTTCCCCTCTACAGAGCTGAAAAAGTGGGCAAGTTTTGATATTATTTTGCTCCTTGACCTCTGTTTTAATATATATTAGATGGTTCCTTGACCTTCCATCTGGAAAACCATTTTTTACGTGTGCAAATTTAACAATAATCTGATAAACATTCTTTTTATATGTGGTTAGCCTGATAATTCTGGGATCTTGAAGGATGCTGAAGTTTTTGCATGCTTGGACCAAAGTAGTAGGAAAGGCCCAGGGAAATTCTTCATTGGAGAGACCAGCTTTCTCTCAGAATCTGCGGATGTTGCCCCAGATGAAAACTCTTTTGTACAGAATCTGGAGACATGTATATCTTTGATGCCAGGCATGCCTTCTGAATATCTATGTGATAGAACAGATGAGGAAATAGTACCTTCTCAAGATATTGTGAGATCATCTAGTCTTTCCTTGGCAGATCCTATTTGTTCCCTTGTTCCATGCAGTGTTTCCTGTGACAATGTCAATGATACTTTATATCCAGACCAGAAATATAGAGAAGAGGAAACTGATGAGTGTTTGAATCCCATATCAGACCTTGGGACAGACAATTTGCCCAGAACACTGGCTTCAACTGTACAATCTGCTAATACAGAAAATAATACTCTACCCAAAATCCATAGTAAAATTTCTGGGGCTACAAGTCGGAGGGAGTTGAACTCCCTCAAAGCTTATAGCATGTTAGTGCCTGCTCAGAATTTCATTTCAAAGAGTAAAAACATTCACGGTAATGAATCACTTTCAGTGGCAGGTGCTTTGGGGTTTCTTTCCCCTGAAAAAGGTGATAATTATTTAAGGTCTTCCAGTAACGAGGCAACTAGACTCTTATGTTTAGATCCTGCATCTAAATGTTCTGCTGGTGAAGGTTGTGAAATTTCTGCCACTGGGAAGCATATCCCAGAATTGATGGTTAAAAAGACCACTAGCAAAGAAACTGAAAGTAGTAGAGATGAGTTGCAGGTTAATCAGAAAGAGGATAGGTGGTCACCTATTATTTTAAATAATGGGAGCCGTCGTCGTCATCGGGCTTCAAAAATTGTTGAAAGTTACATTACTGGAGAAGGGAATTTAGAAAGGTTTTTAGTACCAGAACTGATGAAGAACACGAATTTAGTTTGTTGTGAGGATCAAAGTAAGACTAAGTTGCTTCCTCAATTGCCATCCAGTCCATTACCACACCCTCATGATGATCAAGGTCCGCCGCCAAAAAAGAAAGTTCGTTTCTCAGAGGACAAAATCAAGTTTCAGCATAACAAGAGCCGCCCAGGTCTACAATCCATCAAACTTGTGAGCTACGATTTTTGATTCATTTATTCAACTTACAAATTTCATATTTGGAGTTGTCATATGATAATTATTAATGCTTTAATCTTTGCAGGTTCAATAACAAGATTTGGCAAAAGGTTGGAAAATTCCAACTCCCAGTTAAATTTTAGAGCTAGAAAAGTGAATAGTCTGAAAAATTGCCGCATCAAGTACAGAAGCAGAATGATATTTCAAGGCATAGAGTTTTTGTTGACAGGATTTTCTAGTCAGAAGGAAAGGGAACTTGAAGCACTTATAAGAGAACATGGGGGTATTGTTCTGTCTCACATTCCTTTACCTTCTCTTGATATAAGAGGAAATAGAAGATCAAGGCGAAATCAGAAGCAGAAACTCCTTCCTGTTTTGCTGGCCCCCAAAAAGGTTTGTTTTGTTGTGGTTCAAAGATGTCTCTTTAGACTCTTGCTGCACTCACAAGTTGGATATGTTTAATATTTGTGGAGATAAAATTCTAAAATCTGAACATGTCAGTCAAAAAATAATCTGTATAAATTGGTAAATTGATTAAGTTGCAAAAAAGAAAGCAATAATGAATACCAGCACAAAAAGATCATCAATAAAAAAGCCACTGTAGAAAGTTAAGGCCCAAGGTATCTTAATCTTTTCTCTCCAAAGGCAGGCATTTTCTGCCATGTGGTGGGATGCCCTGGCAAATCTTAACTTTCACTTGATGATGGGCTTTCTGGCTTTGCTGTGTGCTGCAGAATTCTGTTGGCCTCAAACTTATAGATGGGAAAAGGTGTTATGGGATATGGAGAAACATGAGAACCAATTTAGGTACACTTGATCTGCCTCATGAAAAAAAGAAAACATGGAGAAACAGGACCCCAACCTTCTTTGTCCTACCCTCAATCCTCTTCCCCCACTCATCAATTACCAAAAGATAAAAGAAAAAAAATTGAAAAAAAGTATTTATCCTAACAGTGATGATGAACTTAAAGGGTAAATGCACTTGTTTTTTTCCTAGCAAACACATGATTTTTTTTGGTGAAAACAAAATGAATATGATAAGCCTCAATTGAAATAGTTGAGCTTCTTCAAGGGAGCTGGACCTCCTGAAATGAGACAGGGGAGAAGGAAGAAGAAGGAAAAAGTGGAAGTAGGGATATTCTTTTTCTGATTACATAACGAACTCGTGTGGCCTTGTAAAGGTATGGCCTCAATGCACTAGCTCATGCAATTCTTGGTCCTTTGTCTCGTGCTCTTCATGTAGTCTTCTAGTGTAAACGAATCACATTGGTGGAGGTGTGGGCTTCCGTAAGGAAGGACCTTGGGTCTCGTGGGCCTGAGTGCTCTGATCTGCTGGGTTCTTATCATCTCCTCCCCCCTAGAGTTTGACCTTGTCCTCAAGGTCCAAATGAGGGTACTGCTGCTGCAGCTGAGAATAGTCCTCCCAGGTATCATCCTCCACTGGGAGATTACTCCACCTGACCAGGGCTTGTTTAACAATTTTCTGCACCCTCGTAATCCATCTGAAATCTGTAATCTGATCCGGTTCAAGTGTAAGTTCCCCATCAGCAGTAAAGTGGGGAAGGGTGGAGCTGACAACAACTGTTCCTTCACAGCAGGGCTTGAGGGAGACATGGAATATAGGATGGAGTCAGGAGGACTGAGGTAACTACAACTTATAAGCAACAGACCCAATTCGTTCTATGACACGGAAAGGGCCAAAAATACCTTGGTGACAGTTTATGCCAGGCACAATGAGCAATAGAGAACCATTTATATGATTGTAGCTTCAAGTAAACTAGGTTCCCAACCTGGTATGCTACTTCGCGACGGTGCTTGTTGAGTGGGCCGATTTATGTTTAGTTTGTTTTCTTTTAAATTAAGAAGTTGTTGGGCCTTGGGCCCATTAGTTTTTATTTTTAAAAGAATTGTAAGTACTTAGTTTGAGTTGCCGCCCTACTAAGGGCATCTTTGTAATATCTCATATTTAAGTTAATTATATAAATAGAATGAGGGGCTGGCGGCTAGGGTTATGAATCACTATCCTAGTTGACCTTCTTCTCCTTTTCTTCCATTTCCTCTGTCTATTGCTGAAACCCCCAACTTTCTCCTCTTCCTTTCACAAGAAGCTTGGCCGAATCTGCACATAAGGCTTTCTACTTGGTATCAGAGCAGGTTGAAGGTTCTTGAAGAGATTCACTCCTGCAGCCCTAGATCGGCCGACTGCATGGAGATTTAAGAGGCTGATCGAAGCTCTCAGGTAAGCTCAGTTTTTGGATTTTCTTGATCGATCTGTATGCCCTGTAGCTGGTCTAGGGTTTCTCATCAGAATCAGGAAAAACTAGAGAAAGGGGAAGAGTCCTGATTTTGTTGGACTCTTCAATTTTGACCTAGGTAGTGGCACCCTAATTTTTTAGGGTTCCTTTGGGTTTTTTGTAAGGGGCGATTCAAGTTCCATGTGGTTTGGAGGCTTCTAGAGAGGGTGATTGCTTTTTCTCTCTCTTCTCCCATCCCACAGAAAATGAATCTTTTGTGGAAAGAAAGTCCAGGACACCGAAGGAGTGTCGTTGGTTCCAGAAGGTATTCTGTTTGTTCTTGCTGCATTTTTTGGTTGTTTTCTGTATCTCTTTTGAGAAACATGGAGGGACACAGAGCTAAATATAAGCTCGGGAATGAAATAAGACCAGTGGGAGGAGGTGATGGAGACCCCTTCGGAGCTGGGACCATTACTACAGTTAGGTTGGATGGTACAAACTACTTGGAATGGTCCCAATATGCAAAGATGGCCATTGGGGCTCGTGGAAAATTGGGGTATATTACTGGTGAAGAGGTGAAACCCGAAACTGGCAACTCCCGGTGGGTGCAGGAAAATTATATGGTAATGACATGGTTGTGTAATTCTATGTTGCCACATATAAGTAAAAATTTTTTATGGGCAAACACTGCTAAGGAGATATGGGATGGGGTTGCAGAAACCTATTCACAAAGGGAGAATGTTGCTAGGGCTTATCAACTGAGAAATCAAATTATTGCCACAAGGCAGGGAGATAGATTTGTTGCAGCCTATTTTTCAGTCCTTAAGACCCTGTGGCAGGAGATCGACCATCTAGAGACCTTTGCTTGGGAAACCACCAAGGATGCAGCTACCTATCAAAGACATTTAGAGAAGTATAGGGTGTTCGAATTCCTTGCTGGCCTTAACCCTGAGTATGACATTGCACGACAACATCTTCTTTCTAGGGACAGTGTCACTCTCTCCCAAGCATATGCCTTTGTGTCAAGAGAGGAGTGCAGGAGGGATGTAATGATGAAAAATCTCAGTTCTGATCAGTCTGCTATGGTAAGTGCTGTGAAATCTAAACAGAATGGCAATGAAAACAAAAAGGAAGACAAAAGGGACTTGGTTTGTGACTACTATAAGAAGCCTAAGCATACAAGAGATACTTGTTGGAAGCTTCACCCACATCTTGTGCCGACCAGATTGAAGAATAAGAAAGGAAATGCACACATGGTAGTTACTGGTGATACTCTGGCCCCCCTACTACAGCTGCTTTGGAGTCCGTTGCAGCTGTTGCAGTAATGGCCGAGCTTGAGAGGTTTGGGTTACTTTGAATCAAAGGGATACAGTTAGTTCCAGTTCAGCCGTAAGCGGACAACAAGGTACAGGTAGCACAGGTGGAGCTCACTCTACCTTCTTTGCCCACACAGGTAGTTCACATGTCACTGCAAACTATGTTTCTGCTTCAGGTAAGGAGAGATCTCCTTGGATTATAGACTCTGGAGCCTTAGAGCATATGACCCATTGTTTCACTATTTTCTCCTCTTATCAGCTCTGTTCTGGCAGAGATAGGGTCTCCACAACTGATGGATCCCATGTTCCTATTGTTGGGAAGGGATCTGTCAAGATTAATGATTCTATTTGTTTACCCTCTGTCCTCCATGTTCCTAGATTGAGCACTAATTTGTTATCTGTTAGTAGTTTGACTAAAAATTTGAACTGCTCAGTAATTTTTTCTCCTGGACGCTGTATTTTGCAGGATCTAGATTCAAAGAGGACGATTGGGAGTGGTCATGAAGTGAATGGAATCTACCTCCTGGATGCTCCTCCTCTTCACCAAAGCCATCATGTTTGCAGAGACAGTGAGACAAAATCTGTGGGTCAGATTATGCTTTGGCACAACCGTCTGGGTCATTTATCCTTCTCTTCTTTGAGTTGTTTGTTTCCAAAACTGTTTGAGTCTGTGAGTCTGTCAAGTTTGAAGTGTGAGGGTTGTGAACTTGGAAAGCATTGTAGACACTCTTTTAAACTTAATAATAAAAGATGTTCTTCTCCCTTTGATGTTATTCATTCGGATGTGTGGGGCCCTTATCATGTTCCCTCTATGGGTGGCTATCGCTATTTTCTCCTGTTTGTGGATGATTTCTCTCGATATTCCTGGATTTACTTGATGAAATCACGCGATGAAGTACCATCCTTGGTGAGGCAATTCCACCATATGGTACTAACACAGTTTGGGACGAGAATACAGATGTTCAGATCTGACAATGCTTGAGAATATTTTGAGAGACATCTTACCTCATATCTATCGGAGTATGGTGTTGTCCATTAGAGCAGTTGCTCCTATAGTCCACAGCAGAATGATGTTGCAGAGAGGAAGAACAGACACATCGTTGAGACGACAAGAAGCATGATGATCACAGTCACAGTTCCGGTTCGTTTTTGGGGTGATGCAGTTCTCACGACAGTATATCTGATTAATAGGGTGCCTTCTCGTGTACTCGGATTCAGCACTCCATTATGTTTCATATTCCTCTAAGGGTGTTTGGATGTGTTTGCTTTGCGCATATTCTTGGCCCTTACCGTTCGAAGCTTGATCCCAAGGCAAAGAAATGTGTTTTCCTTGGATATGCAGAGAATCAGAAAGGGTACCGCTGCTATGATCCAGTCTCTGGGAACCGGTATGTTACTATGGATGTTACCTTTTTTGAATCTACTTACTTCTTCTCAAAGGATCCTTCTCAGGGGGAGTGTTTTGGGGAAATAAGTCAGCAGTCTATCCCTCTCCCAGTTCCAGTCCCTGTGTCTACTCCTATGCTTGACCACCACCTTTGCGTTCCATTTCACAGCATTGCTCACGGCACCTTGCCACCTCCTTTGCGTTCCATTTCACAGCATTGCTCACGGCAGAGACTCCATAAGGCGGTTGGTTCCACTACAGCAAAACTCACACCACTTCCTGTCGATCCCTTGGAGACTCCAAATTCGGCTGATACGGATTCAGGTATTCCTCTTGATCCCACTACTATTTCAGTTCCCATTGATCCTACTGACACTGTTACAGATAACCTTGATCTCCCTATTGCTCTTAGCAAAGGGAAGAGAAAGTGCACTGCTTATTGTATCTCACAGTACCTATCCTATAGTGGACTTTCTCCTTCCTACCGTGCTTTTCTCTCTTCTCTTGATTCAGTGTCTATACCCAAGGGTGTTAATGAGGCTCTCTCCAAACCTGAGTGGAAGACAGCTATGCAGGAAGAGATGGAGGCTTTGATTAAGAATCAGACATGGGAGATTGTGGACCTACCAGAAGGCAAGGAGATAGTTGGATGCAGATGGGTTTACACAGTAAAGTATAAGGCAAATGGAAGTATAGAGAGGTACAAGGCAAGACTTGTTGCAAAAGGGTGCACACAGACTTATGGCATTGATTATCTAGAGATATTTGTGCCAGTTGCAAAGATGACTTCTGTTCGGATACTCCTTTCTCTTGCTGCCTCATACTCTTGGCCCTTGTTTCAACTGGATGTAAAGAATGCTTTCCTAAATGGGGATCTGCAAGAAGAGGTGTATATGGATCTTCCAGCTGGTTTTTATGATAATGCTGAAAAGGGAAAGGTATGCAAGCTAAAGAAGTCACTATATGGCTTGAAACAATCTCCCAGAGCATGGTTTGACAGATTCAGAAAGGCCCTGATTGTTTTTGGCTACACTCAAACTCAATCTGATTACACCTTGTTTGTGAAGCGCAGGGGATCTTTGGTGTCAATCCTATTGTTTATGTGGATGACATTGTTGTCACTGAGAATGATCTGAGTGAGATTGACAGTCTGAAGAGGAACCTGCATAAGGAATTTGAGATTAAGGATCTTGGAGAACTAAGATACTTCTTAGGCATCGAAGTTGCAAGATCGAAACATGGAATTTTTATCTCTTAAAGGAAGTATGTCTTGGACCTTCTCCAAGAGACAAGGAAGCTTGGAACAAAGGCAGCTAGCACCCCCATTGATCAAAACCATAGAATCAATGCATCAGAAGGTGAACCAGTAAAGGACCTTGGGAGATACCAAAGACTTGTGGGTCGGCTACTATACTTGTGTATGACAAGACCGGACATCTCCTATGCAGTAAGTGTAGTGAGTCAATACATGCATGCTCCACGAGACCAGCACTGGAAGGCAGTTGACAGGATCCTTGCTTATTTGAAGGAACATCCAGGCAGAGGCATATTGTTTACTGATCATGGACAACTGAAGCTAGAGACCTATACAGATGCAAATGGGCAGGATGCCTTGATGACAGAAGATCAACTTCAGGAGTATGCACCCTAGTTGGGGGTAACCTAGTCTCATGGAAGAGTAAAAAACAAACAGTTGTGGCAAGATCAAGTGCAGAAGCGGAATATAGGGCCATGGCACATGGAGTTTCAGAACTTCTCTGGATTCGTTCTCTGTTAGAAGAAATCGGTGTACAGGCAGAAGAACCTATGATGCTATACTACGATAACCAGGTAGCAATCAATATTGCCCATAATCCAGTCCAGCATGACCGAACTAAGCACATTGAAGTAGATAGACATTTTATCAGAGAAATGGTAACTTTTAGAGAAGTTTGTCTTCCATACATTTCTTCTGATCTGCAGCTTGCTGATGTTCTCACAAAAGGTGTTGCGAAGAATAAGCTGGAACATGATCTACGCAAGTTGGAAATGTGTGACATCTATTCCCAACTTGAGGGGGAGTGTTGAGTGGGCCGATTTATGTTTAGTTTGTTTTCTTTTAAATTAAGAAGTTGTTGGGCCTTGGGCCCATTAGTTTTTATTTTTAAAAGAATTGTAAGTACTTAGTTTGAGTTGCCGCCCTACTAAGGGCATCTTTGTAATATCTCATATTTAAGTTAATTATAAATAGAATGAGGGGTTGGCGGCTAGGGTTATGAATCACTATCCTAGTTGACCTTCTCCTTTTCTTCCCTTTCCTCTGTCTATTGCTGAAACCCCCAACTTTCTCCTCTTCCTTTCACAAGAAGCTTGGCCGAATCAGCACATAAGGCTTTCTACTGTGCTTATCATGCTGGAGCTTCATTTGCTGCTGGGCCTTGTAAAGGTGGAGTTTCAATGCTTTAAGGACTGTGTCCCCAGCTGAGAGTTGGGCATCAATCTCTTCTACTGATGTGGATCTCCTTCATATGGTAGGAGGGGAGGTGGGTCACGACTGTAGAGTATCTTGAAAGGAGTGGTTCCAACTGCCACATGGTATGAGGTATTGTACCAATACTCTGTCCAAGGCAACCATTTCGTCCATTATGTGGGCTTTCCTCCTGCATGGCACCTGAGGTATGTTTCCAAACATCTATTAACTTCACCACCTCAGCCTAGTCATTGGACTACAGGTGGTAACTAATAGAATGCCACATATTCACTCCTTGAACCCGAAAGTATTCTTCCCAGAAGTGGCTCATAAGTGCTAGGTCTTTGTCTATTACTATAGAAACCGGGGTCCATGGAGCTTGGCCACATTCTAAACATAAACTTGGGCTACCTGAGCAGCTGAATATGGGTGTGGTAGGCCCATAAAGTGAGCATACTTGTTGAATCTATCTACCACCACGAAGATCACCGATTTTCCCATAGGTTTTTGCAAACTTGTTATGAAGTCCATAGACATGTCATCCCACACTTGCTCTGGAATGGTTAGGCTATAAGAGTCCAGTGGGGGCTTGAGTCATGTACTTCTGTTGTTGGCATGTGGGATACATGGCCACATAGTTCTGAATTGCCTTCTTCATCCCCTTCCAATAATAGTGAGTTGCCAATCTTCTGTAGGTTTTAAGAACCCCCAAGTGGCCCCCATCTGCTAAGTCATGGAAGAGCTTAAGTAGGTCGAGCAAATGGGTTGAAGATGGTGAAACTACCATGGACCCTTTGTAGAGTGGAATGGAGCATACTGCAAAGTATCCAGGAACTGTCCTGTTGGAATTGGGTTCTAATACAGTTTAGCTCCAGGTCTTGCAAAACTTCCTCTTGAATCTTCTCTGTAAGTGGATAGACAGGTCTCAAAATAGATAAGTGGGCCAATTCTTCCCATTGAGACAATGCATTAACAACCTTATTCAATGGGTTTGGCTTATACTCAATCAACAATTCATACCCCATGAGCTTGGCAGCCCATTTTTGTTGTTCTAAATTTAAGGCTCTTTGGTCCCCAAGAAACTTCAGGATTCTCTGATATGTTTTGAGAATAAACTTGTGAGCCAACAAGTAAGCTCTCCACTTCTGGAACGAGAGAGTTGCAACCATCAATTCCTTTTAATACATGGACTTTGACTGGGCCTGTTGGGACAACGATTTACTGAAAAATGCAATGGGCTGCTCCCTTATAGAGGATTTATGTAATCCTATTGACAACGGATTCAGGTATCCATCATAGGAAGCTGTATAGAGCATTCTCTATCACATTGATCATTAGTTGACATACCATCCTTGAATATCCCAACATACTCGGGTATGTTACCCTAAAAGGATCTCATTGGTTGGCATATCAAAGATAGACAAGTCTGTACTTAGCCTGATACCAATATCAAGTCTAGGGATTAAATGCAACGCCCAGTTGTTCCACCCATCACAAAGTCCAGGAACACCTGGATTTGGTCCAATTCAATGTTTCTTGCAAACACTCATTCTCACACTTTAGGTCATAACCCAAGCAACTAAGACCCATTGCTCCACTACCTTGGACGGTATGAAAATGATAACCTTGTCAGGATAAACTCCTAAAGTCTATCCCTTGGTTGTGGCCTCACACATAATACCAATATGAACTAAGGGGTGATCTAGTAGAACAAACCCATAACAAATGAAATGAATGAACTTTTATTCATTACAAGTTATGTACAACACATCAGTTGGAGTTGGGGGCATACACATTATCTAATAGTAGCCGCGTTGTTGGGTTATTGGTTTTTGAGTGTTGAGGTTTTGATTCAGCCTCGCGAGGTCAAGTGTAGTTGCGAGGTTGGGTTATCAATTTCTTAGCATTGAGGTTGTGATCCAGCCTTGCGAGGTCGAATGTGGCCACGCCATCGGGGTTAGGTTATTAGCTTCCTAGCATTGAGGTTGTGATCCGGCCTTGTGAGGTCGAATGTGATCACGAGGTTGGCTTGTTAAGGACCAGTTGATACTCTTGAGCCTTATTTGCATGGTGTCCACAAGATTTTACCTTGCGACCTAGTGAGGTTTCTTTGTCATGTTCCGCTTGGCCTCGCAAGGTCATGTTATCTTGTTTGGTAGTCATTCTGCGAGGTGGCCTCACTGTATCGTGAGTGTTTTCTTGTGAGGCCATTATCTTCTTCTATTGATATCGCTGTGGGGTCTCAGTTTCAGTTTTCACCATTTGAGATCAACCTCACTATGCAATTTTAGTTGTAATTTTACAGTTTTTACTTTTTAACCCTCAAATATATATTCACTGTCTCACAAAGGGTTAGTTGTTGGTTTAGTGGATGGAAGATTGGTAAGTAGTAGAGTAAATAAAATGTGGAGGCCTGTGATGTTGGGGGGGGGGGGGGGGGGGGGGGGGGTTAGTTGAGAATAAGCATTTCAGGTGTTGTGGTTATAGGGGTGTTTTTCTTTTTTTTTTTTGTTTGGAAAGGTGGATTTTCATTGGAGGGGTGTAGGTTTGGCTCAGTTATTGTTTGATGGGGGTAATATCTTGTCACCACTTAGTCGTATCTCTCTTATTTTTATCTTTTCTTTATTATAAAAAACTTCATATGTTCCATGCCTTATACCTGATGCTCTGGAGAATGTGATGGCATTGGTGGTACAGCTTCTTGATGCTCCATAGCTCTTGAACTTGGTTGGCCTTTATGACGACGATAGAAAACACGGAAGGGAGGAGGATCAGGTAGAGGAGGGAGCTGAATCTGAGGTAGAGGAGGGTTCTGAACTTGTTTGTCCTCATGCCTACACACCCCCTGAGGAGAAACAAGAAAGAAAGGTTCACTCTCAAAAAAGGTGACATCCATGGAAACATGATATTTCCGAGAAACGGGATCAAAGCACCGGTACCACTTTTGATTTGAAGGGTATCCCAAGAATATGCAAGGAATAGCACGAGGATCTAATTTCCCACGAGTGGGTGACAGGTTTTGAACGAAGCAACGACAACCAAAAACACAAAGAGGAATAGACAAAAGAGGAGCCTTGGGAAACAGAAGTTGATGCGGGGTTTTGTACTCTAACCACCGAGACGGCATACGGTTAATGAGATAGGCAACACAAAGGATAGCTTCAAGCCAAAAGCGTTTGGGGACGTTCATATGAATCAGTAGTCCCCGAGCTACTTTAAGAAGATGGTGGTTCTTTCTTTCACCAACACCATTTTGTTGTGGTGTTCGAGCACAGGAGCTACGGTGGAGAGATCCATGTGAAGTAAAGAACTCCGTAAGGTCATTATGAAAGTATTCTTTGGCATTATCAGATTGGAAGATCTGGATTTCGGTTTGAAATTGGGTGAAAATCATTCTTTGGAAGTCTTGGATAATTTTTGGTACTTCATCCCTAGTTCTCATGGGGTATACCCATGTATACTGGGAATAATCATCTATAAAGGTAATGAAATACTTGTAGCCGCTTTCAGATGTTAGAGTGACTGGGCCCCAAACATCAGAGTGGACAATATGGAAAGGAAATTCAGATTTAGTATTCTTTGAAGAAAAATGAGTTCTACAATGTTTACTCAATTGACAAGTTTGACATATCAACATTGACTTAAACAGCTCTGTAAACACAATCTTTAAGGAATCAAAGGATAAATGACCAAGACGATTGTGCAATAAATAGGCTTGATTCTTACTAGATTTACTCTTAGACTCAATGACTACAAGGCCAGCCTTATTCTCCAGCAAGTAGACACCATCCACCATACGCCCTCTACCAATCACCTTCCCGAGTCCAAATCCTGGATTACACAATGAGAAGGGAAAAAGGTTATTGAACAATTTAAAGAATTGATTATACTACTACCAGAAAACAAATTAATAGGGAATTGAGGAACATGTAAAACATCAGAGAGTGTAGGGCCAAAGGGAAGAGAAACTGTCCCTTGATCAGCTATGGTAGAGAATGAACCATTAGCCAGCCTGACTTTGTCTCTTCCAGAGAGAAGATGATAGGTTTGAAAGTAGGTAGACTTACCGGTCATAAGTTTTGACGCTCCAGAATCAATTATCCAAAGGAGAGTCAGAGGAATGAGACGATACATGGAGAGCTGTGGCAGAATTACCTGGTGTAGACGCATATGAAGTTGATGGAGGGGGGGGGGGCATCCATTTGGCGAATTGCCCTACAATAAAGCTCTAAATGATCACGGAAGGAATTAATGATATCCTCCCTAGGGTCAGAACCAGTTGTGTATGTTTGAACTGTAGTAGTAGTAGGCTGGGTCTCTTGAGTAGCCATGGTTGCTGCAATGAATTTTCTTGGATCTTGCTGGCTTAGCCTCTTATGCAGGTCTGAACCTTGTTTCTTACTCAATTCCTGAGTCCATTTTGGCTTCCCATGAGGGTCCCAACATATGTCACTATTCATGATAGCTAGTTTAGATTACACTAGAAGAGGTTGAATAATCAAACTTATTTCCCTTTCACACACGGTGTTAATTTTGGGGGAAAAAAAATTGCACCAGGAATAATAAAAGAACCAGGCAGCCACCTTCTAGGTCAACTATAGTACTTCAGTCACTACTATTAGACAGTGTATGCCCTTAGCTCCAATCAACATGATGTACATTATGACATTTATTGTAAATGAATAAAGTACATATTTGATTCATGTTATTATGGTGTGTTTCTGTGTAATACCCTTAAACTGGAAGTGAGCCTAAAAGCTTAATGGGCCTAAAAGCCTATTTCGAACTGGGTTAATTAGATTAATTAAATAGGGGCGGATCTAGGATTTGGATCAGCAAATAAGACAAGGGATTATCCTTATCCACTTAAAGAGTCCAGATCCAAATAAAGATTTGGATCAAGGAACTCCTAATTTGATTATGAAAGCCGATCTTTATCTGCAGATAAGATAAGGGATTATCCTTATCACTTAAAGAGTCTAGATCCAAATAAAGATTTGGATCAAGAAACTCTTAATGAGATTAGGAAATTGTCTCTTTACGGCTATAAATAATAGAGCAGGGCGAATATTGAATTCACACTCACTCAATACAGAGAGAAGACAACTCAGTTAGACTGATCTTGCCTTCAGCTCTTTTTCTTCCTACTCTTGCCGCCCTACCCTGTTCGATCTCCAGTTATTGGATTTGATCAAAGATTCGATCTTGATATTGTTTCTTGCCAGAAGAAACAATTTAGAAGCTGTGCTCACTATCCCATTCGATTCTTGCTGAAGAATCACTAGTTCTTGGTGAAGAACTACCTGCTGATCCTGCCTCATCCCAAGCTGTCATCTTCAGTGGAGGGAGGATTTGGTACACTCTTTGGGCGTGAACACCTACGTTGGGAGGAGCATTCTTGCGTGGATTCCGTATCACGTATATCCCTCCCTATTTTTGGTTTCAGATTTAGTCTGGTTTGGTTACAAGAACGAACCTTGAAAATGCAGTTTTCTAAATTGGGAAAAGGATTCCCGGATTGGAGTAAAGAAATTTTTGAAATTTCGCCCAACCTTCTTGCAGGGTCCGGCCATCCTTATGATGCTGTTACCGAACTCACAGGTCATCACTAGCCTACCATAAATCTTGTATGGCTGTTGTAGCAGTATGTACAGGTCCTCTCTTGACCTACAAATCAAGTGTGGCTGCTGTTGCAGCATATATAGGTCATCCCCTGACCTACAAGTTCACCAGAAGGCTGCTGTCGCAGCATATAAAGGTCATCACCAACCTACAGTTTGTTACAGGGATCAGCCAATCCCAGAAAAAAGGAAAGAGGAGGGACTGTTCGCCTCACATTGACAGACTGAACCTATTACAGGTTCTGTTCTGGCACACGACCAGAAAAAAAAAAGAAAAAGAGAAAGGGAGAGAGAGTACTTCAGTCCGATCTGAATCTGGATCTAGATCTTCAATGAATCTGGATCTAGATCTGGCGAAGGGAGAAGTCAGTAAAAGGTTTGCTCAATCTCTTCTTTCAGATCCAACAGTCCTGCTCTGATACCATCTTGTCCAGAACTGAAGTGAAGAAAAGATAGAGGAGAGAAAGAGAGAAGAGAGGAGAGAGATTTGAGAGCATCAAAAAGTTGCTGGCGGCGCCAGCTTTTTAATATTTATATTAGGGTGACTGAACATAACATAAAGACAAGGGGAATTACAATAATACCCCTGCGACACTAATAGAAATAAAAAACATAAGAAAAAACACTCTTTAACCAGTCTTTTGACAGTATATAAACACGCACAATTAGTAAAGAAAAAGAAGAAATTGTGTTGATTGGACAACATTTTATGTTCTTCCTTACTTATTGGTTCAGGTTTTGAAGTCTTTGAGGATTCAATACAGCATTTAGCAATGTTTGTGTTGATTAAACCCTAACAAATAAGAAAATAATAAAAAGAAATCAGTGTATAAACACACAAAATGAATATTTTAGTTTAAAAATGTCTATTTTATAATTATAACCTCAAAAAAGTAAGAATATAAAAGTTTTTTATAACATGCTATAGAAAACTGCTTGGCGATTAGGCAAGGTGTGCCTCCAAGGGCGCCCGCCTTGACAACTATGCATGCGTCTAAAGAAATGCTTAGACATATGGAATTTATTAGAAAAAGACCATTGCCTTGGTAGCTAAGATGAACTCTTACGAGGAACTAATTCTTTTTCATGTATTTTGGCAGTTAGAAACAACCAAATTCTTATATGGTTGTGCGGTAAATGCCTTCTTGCTGAAAGATAATTGGCTTACTGATTCAATTGTGGCGGGTTCAATGTTAAATCCAGATAAGTAAGTTCCTTCTATCATACATTACTCATTTAATGCTGGTTTTTATGGTCCTACTATTACTGGTTGTTTTGAACTACAGTAATGTATTGCACTGACATAAAACACCAAATTTTTATTAAATCATAAAAAATGCTCAAATGGTCTCTAATTCTCTTGATTTCTACACCAAAATTCTTCTAAAATCAGGGCATATTCAGATCCAGGGTTTTCTGTTTCAGCAGTCAATACCATCTATATGGTGTGCTGATATCATCATAGTTGTCAGATGATATCAGTAATTGGCAGAACCCATCGCACCAGAAAAAAAATTTAAAGTTGCTCTGGTGCCAAGTAGTTGATTCTAGGTAAAAGGATGCAAGATTGAATACACCCTTATTTTGGTATGGACATCAGCATAAACCGAAGAAAAAGGTTTAATCTGCACCAATTAACTAAAGTAACCCTGTTTAGTTTTTATCGTTTGGTGATTTGCAGGCTACGAGGGCTAATATCGTTTTTTACTTTTGAAATCTTATTTTTGATGAATAGCATGAATTTTCTAAATAAATCAACTTATAAATATTACAACGTGATGTTGTAACAGAACATATCATTCACATGATGAGGGCATAGCCCACCTATCCCTCCCCCCGATAGAATCGTTTACAATTGAACCCAAAAGAGTTGCTGTCTATTGACTACTTTAGCTAGGGTATCAGCCAAACTATTGGTTGATCTTTGTACCCATTGAACTGTTAACCATGTACTCCTTGTATTTACTCTTTTGAAACATTTATGGAAACAAGAAGTTCTAATTAGTTGGTATACCGCTATACTGAGTCTAAATGAGTCTGTGTTGTCTCCTTGTGTATTCATCATGACCAAAATAAATATGATCACAGTGCTGCAAATAGGAAAAACTGAAGAGATGAACAACAACCAAAAAAATTACTAGACATGCATTTGTTCCACCTCTTCATGAAGCATATGTATCAATTATTTCCACGACTAAGTTTTCTAGGTTGATTTTCTCCAGAAGATACATGATTCTACAAAATCAAACTAATGCCAAGGTCAGGAGAATAGGCCGCTCGGTTTGTTGTGATAACATGTCCTACATATTTGATAGAGTTGGTGTCATGCTCCATGGAAGACACAGTTTTTGCACTAAATTGGCAAATATTGTTAAGGTGAGGACTTGATCTGGACATAAGTAATCATTTTTTGGTTTTAATAACTCGCTTTTTTATCTTGTTCTTCCTTGATGCTCTGTTTCTAATTAACAAATTTCTCCTTATACATATACCAAATGATCATGATCGTCATCATTTAGTTCCTGCTGTCTTTATGCACTTAAGCTGCTATATGTGGTGGAAGGGAGATAAGAGTGGCTTAGTTACGAGTTACGACAATAAGTTGAGTACAAACTTTGGGAACATTTGACCTTCAAGGGTTTAGATATCTCTGTATAGAATTTGATAATTGATATGAATAAAACACTCGTTAATTTGATAATTTGACCTTCAAGTTTCATTCTTGGTTGACTTGTTAAGCAGGAATTTGTGTGATACTGGTTGCATCTAAGTTTTTGACATTGCATAAGAAGAGGGTCTTCTGAAACTATATATGCTGTTTGCTGGTGTAAGTGAAGATTTGGATGTGAGAATGGATAGGAAGAAAACATTAGAGTTAGAGAAAGATATGTTAGAAAAGAACAGATTCAGATATAATTTGTAGGACCAGAGAGAAGAGAGAGATTGCACTAGTTTGTAACTTACCATACAAGAACGGCTTGAGACAAAATTATTCCATATTCAACTCAGTTTTGATTACAGTAAGGGGTCTTATATGTAGATTTGATGACTCCTATGCTCATTTATTCAATAAAAAAATACAGAAAAATAAAATTCCTGCGAATTTGAACAGAAACTCCTTGCCATCTGAATTAAGAAAAACAGAACTTATAAAATTCTGTAAACCATATTTTTTACAAGGGGCCATTACCTAAATCTGGTCCCTGCTATCTGGGGTCTTGGGAAGGATGGATTGGATATATATCTAATGTATGGTATATCTGACTTGAATCCTTTTTTCTCATGCTTGTAAAAACTAGAGTCTACCATTGAACCAAGCAATGACCATTAGTAAATCATAACTTTTTTAACAATAAACAATAAATAGTAGGGATAGTACAAATCAGGTATTTATTTACAAAAAAAATATGGACTGGATACAATCTACCCTTTAATATCTTCTAAAGTAAAAAACAAGTTTAAAACATGGAAAAAGCCATGATGCGGGAAAGACATGATACTGGAAGGGGCTTTGACCAATCAAAAGCCCCCATGAATTTTGATAGAAGCCCACCTGGTTGGTTACTACTTTTATGATGGTGGTTTATTGGCTATAAGTTTTTCCAGTATGATGCCTTTTCGGCATCATAGTCAAACTCTTAAAACATATAAAACCAACAAGAACAGTATTTACGTAAATGCCATATTGACACTTGCAAAACCTGAAGAAACTTTAGCATCAAGATTTCATTCCTAGTGGAATATGAGGTGGGCTTAGGACAGATATCCAACTTGCTTGAAGTGATAGCTAGCGTGCCCTAGAGAACCTTGTGAGCCAAACTTTCGAAATTTCTTCCACATCTTGGGTTCTCTCAGCCTTATTCTTCTTTCTCTGTAGTCCGCACCTGCATTGATTTGACTAACAGGTTATTCTTTAAACTGGGTTCCCTGAATCTGTGCATTAGGGAAGATGTACTAATCCCACTTGTAGCTTGTACTGTATATGCATATTAATTTTAAACAAGTTTTAAATTTCTATTATCCAAGGATGACAGAGAAGTTGAAATACATTAACCGGCTAACCATGGTTATGAGCTTAAAGCCTTCTTGAAGAAGCTGCTTTGATATGTCATGGGTAATTTGGATTTTCAATTTCATATTGGAGTTAATAGTGGGAATGTATAAAAATGCTAAATGGATATTATATGGTCTTGTATCATCAATATGGACTTTAATTTGCAAAGTGGTTTTTATTTCTATGTTTGGTTAAGGCATCCCTTGATCTTGTCATACACTTTTTAGTTCTGTAAGTTGGACTGCTGCTTGTTATTGTCATATTTCCACCATTCTTGTGATTGCATTTCTGATATTATCTTTTCTTTCGATCCATCCCTGTTGGATGCTTAGCATGGTGGAGGACAGGTGTTCAGAACTCTCCAGTGGTTAATCCAGAGTTTGCAGAACGGAAAAAATTCTGTGGGTGTTATTGTTGCTGAGGATGTAAGTAGGGCATCACGTCATTTGAGGCACTGTGCTTTGGAGCAAAAGCTACCCATGATGGTTAGTATAACAACATGCTGGATATTTCCGGTTATTGGGATCTTACTTGGCTTTGTTGGTTAGCTGCTTGCATATATATATTTGAGCATTTTTATGCAGCCAGCTACCTGGGTCATAGACAGCTTACATTTAGGAAGGCTACTTCCTTTCGTGGAGGATGGGCCCTCCTATCTTAACTCAACAGTTGAGGTTCCTGATTGTTCAACTGCAGTGGAGTCAAGTGAAGAAACATGATTGTTGCTTTTTGTAGTTCAGCTTGTGGAGATGACTGGTATGTAGTCGATAAACTTGTTCAACTTTATATTTTGTTTCCAAACAAGTATGAGTACTCAAAGTTGATTTTGAGAATATTAATAGATGCATTTTGTATCAATTCAGGCAAGAAGCTTCCGCAAGCATTTCTGTTGTAATATTTGTTGATGATTCTTTCAATTTTTTGTTCATCTCTGATCCTTAGTTTGAAGAGAAAGTAGAGGTAAGTTTGCTTTTGGTTGATGTTCGCTGTTTGAACCACTTACATGTGCTTTTCTCTATTGTCCTTTAAGATGATCATATCTGCATGCAATTCAATCAGATTTGATTATGAGACAAATAATCTGCTTGATGTATTTTCAGGCATTGCAAACCTGGGTGATCCGTTCTTCGATGCTTTCTGCCTGGGTGACTTCGAGCCCTGCTGCTATTCGAGTAGCAGTTTGGAACATTAGAATACAAGGTAAAGATATCTTGTAATCATTCTTATTTTCTCCTGATAATTTTTGCCTGGATTACTTGAAGTCCAGGTGCTCTGTTGGGGCATTAAGATGTAACACTAGGCCTCGTGGTAAAATGTTTGTGTTATCTTGTAGTCGTGTCTTAATATTATGTATATACTAGATTTTTACATTGCTTATAAAAGGGAACGTGTGTTGCATGTAAAGTTTTTACAAAATAAAAAATAATAAAAATTTGAAGACTGGAAAAATGTGGCTCTTTGAAGGACGGCATTTTATTTGTACAAGGGAAAATTCCCAATTAGTACCCTGTACTTTGGGCCTAGTGTCACTTTGGTCCCTAAACTTTAAAATGCGACAATTTAGTACCCAAACTTTTAAAACGTGACAATCTAGTACCTGTTGTTAAATAGCTGTTAATCAGCCGTTAAGTGGCATTTGAAAAGGACACAAATGCCCTTCAAGTGTTATTTAATTTCTTTATCTATCATCTAAATGTTGACAAAAAATTAACAGTCTCAAATCCTTGCATTTTCCATTCAAGAAAGTTGGGGTCACGTTTGAGTGGGCATTCTGGTGATACCAACTTTCTTGAATAGAAGAGGCAAGAACTTGAGATTGTTAATTTTTTGTCAATGTTTGGATGGTTGATAAAGAAAATTAGATGACACTTGAAGGGCATTTGTGTCTTTTCAAATGCCACTTATCGGTTGGTTAATTAATTAACAACAAGTACTGGATTGCCATGTTTTTGAAAGTTCGGATACTGAATTGTCGCATTTTAAAGTTTGGGGACCAAAGTGGCACTAGGCCAAAAGTACATGGTACTAATCGGAAATTTTCCCTTTGTACAATCCAGCTTACCAATCATAGAAAAACACTTTTAAAGCTATAATCAGTTTCTTTTTTCCTATGGTAGCTTTTACATTAGAGTTTGTAGTCCTTGTTTAATTCGATTCTAGCTAACATGATTAATGTGGGAGAAAAAGATTTCTTTGTTCATTATTATTTATTCATAGAATGTAGCGAAGGTAAATCATGGTTTTAAATTGACCCAGGCGGTCGAATTGTTCAATCGAGAAACTGGTTACGTATTTGGTTCCGCTTTCCACCTCGCCCGGCATTTCTCAAAAAAAAAAAAAAAAAACTGTTGGCTCAGTCAACAAACTGCTGACCCGAATGGTTGACCTGTTGAATTGTTTGATCTGAGTAGTGGTTCTTGGTTTATTAGTAAAAAAATTGAAATTATTTTTTAAAAACTAAAATGAGAAAAATTTGAAATTGTTTTTATAGAATTTGCTAAGAATTTGCTGTTAAAGCCTATAACCCACTATCACCATTCAGACAAGTGGCCTTTTCATTTTCTAGAAAGCTAGAGACGTGGCAATTTGTAAGAAATTCTTGTTAAAGCCCACAACCCATTATCAGGCTACAGCTCTTCACCATTCAAATACATGGCCTTCTCATTTTTTTGGAAAGCTAGACATGTGGCAATTTCTGAGAAGTTGCTGCTAAAGCCCACAATCCACTATCACCATTTTCAATTCATTCTTTAAAAAATGCAAAATTAATTATCTACAACCATTTTCAATCCATATTCTAATAATTATTGAAAAACTATTTTTTGAAATAAACATTTCTTAGAACTTTAATAATTATTTAAAATATTAATAAATATAAATTTAACATTATTGATTTCATAATATAAATTTAATATTACTGATTCCCCGTACTTAGGTCATTCACTAGTGAAGAATGAAAATAGGAAGGGAGAAGAAACAAATGTGCAATTTTTGGATTCATGGGCTACATAAATTAAATGAGATAATAACAATAAATAAATATTGTTGTTGTACTAATGACGGACTCTGTTAAGCACACATGGAAATCTGTGATTTGGATGCAAGCCTAAATTCCTGCATTTTGGAACAATACCACTATTCTCAAAATCTTGCAGTTGCTGTTGGTAGTGTTGCCAATCCAGTTCTATCTAAAACCATTTGTAGAGATACAGACTTGGCTGCTAAAAGTTTCCAAATCACTAGACTATTTACACTGAACTATCTAGATTTTCAATTCGTTTCTACTTTCTATAACACGAAAAGCATAGATTTCAGCCTTTGTAGTTGTAGAAACCATCTATTCATGAATACAATCTGAGTAGTGTTGTTATTGGCTCACGGTACATAGGGCAGAATCAGAAGAAAAACAGAAAATAGAGGTAATGATAATTTCTATAATAGCAGAGTAATCCTAGGGATAGTGATAATTAAGTACAGCTACGTCCTTTTTTGCAGAAATTAGTACAGCTACAAACATGTCACTTGGCATGCACTTTTAAATGATCCGCACATTAGTTAATTGAATTACATTCTGAGTTATGTCTTCTGAAAGAATCAAATCTGAATAACCTGATTTTAATGATCAGGTGGTTGCGCAAGGCCTCAACCCTAATCCAATCCATCCTGAATCGAATTGGATTGAAACCTGTTGTGAGGCTCACAAAACCCAGGAATAAGATAAATGATTGCTATGTAAAAAAAAAAAAGAAAAAATATAGAAAAATACAAAGCACGTATAAAGATTTATGTGGTTTGACTTATAATCAATATCCATAGGTTATAGACATTAGAGGAAAATAATTCCACTATTCAGTAATGGAAATTTGCAGTTGTAGTATTCAGTCTCCCATTAAAACCCTTAGGTTGTGTTTGGAAACAATGCGAATGAGTGTAAATGTAAATATGTAGAATGTAAAACGATTCATTTTGCATTGACAAATTTATCTTCTTACCCAACAGACTTTTAGCTGTAATGGATGCAAACATGAATTCCAATAAAGCATATGTTTTTTCTTTATCAAAATTCAAAAGCCCACTTGAATGCATATTTACTTTTTTTTTATTGATGTACTATTATATCTTATATCAATGTAAATATGCATTGATCTGTCATTTGTCATAATGTAATGTTGCCAAATACAGACAAAAGTGAACTAGAGTACAAATTTACCCTGAACTGGGATTTACACTCCATTTACATTGTTTCCAAACGCAGCATTAGCTCTTAGTACAGTCTAAGTTTCGCCTCCCCTGTTTCTCAAACACTCTCTTGCCCTCTTTATTGGCCTCTAACAAAAGGACTTTATGTGAAAAGACAAAGCTATTTATACGAGAAAACCCTAAATTGAGTCATCCCCACAAAACTGTGTTAAGATGTTACAAATCCCGAGAGCTCTTGCTACAAGCCCAGCGATGCCAGGCTTTTGCCCTCTATGGATATCAGGCTACTTCAATCTTTGATAAGTGCACAATGCGATCTGCGATACTAGCTTACCATATATGCATACAAGCGACTTGCGATTTTCACCTTCTAATATCCAAGTATCCAAGTGATATGTGATTTTGGATACTTGTAATATTCACTTCATCTACGATGCGATATCCAAGTGCAACTAGCTCAATTGCAATTCCATTAACAATATATGAATTTATGCCCCGAGTTAGGGCAGTTGGATTTTAAGAAAAATATTGCTAACCATCTTGTCATCTTTAAAGAACGAAAACCTTTGGACTAGAATGAAGTCCGTGTAACAATGTACGTTGAGATGGTACTCAGTTGAGGAGCAGATATAGTTTCACTCCCCATATCCGCCCTGACAATATTGATCAAAATGCAGTTGGAGATCAGAGTTGCTATCCCACTCTAGGAGCTCAACTCTCCCCCCACAGAAATTGATAATCATTTTTATCTCCCTATATATATTGCTTTGTAGAAGGGAGTGAAGTTGCACTTAACTTGTATAGATAGGCATGCATTTATATATGCTTTGCCTATTTCTGTGTTTTTCATAAATAGACATGATTTTGGATTCTTGCTTGGGGGTCTAAGACCACTTGGTGCTATGAAATTAATGTTTATAGGCTTCAATGTGCCAGATGCAATTTTACATAAATGGATCAATATAGTTTTCTTCTTTGGCATCGTATATGCATGGAAAATATTACAAATGGCTGAGTTTGGTCCTACTCAAACTTCCTGTTCTAGGAAGGAAAGCCTGATAGCTCTATGTTTTGATGAAAGTGCTCAAGGATCCACTGGTAAAGCTGGAATTGGAGGAGTAGTAATCCGTGGGAGTGGGGGAAGTGTCCTTTGGGCTTACAGTGGTCCGATCGGGAGAGCTGATGCCACCGAGGCAGAGATCCTAGCTGCCTTCACAGGTCTCCGTTATGTCAAAATGTTAGGCCTTTCCTCCTTATCTATCGAGGGTGACTCGGTTAACACAATAAAGTGGTTACGACAGAAGACTGGAGGTCCCTGGATGCTTGCACATCTACTGACTGAAGCTAGAGACATTTTAAATTCTCTGAATGTGAAGCTTGTTTGGATCCCTAGAGAACTAATTAACACTGTATATAGCTGACAGCCTGACCAAATCTGGAGCCCACAGAGCTAAGTGAGGGCCTTATATTTGTTAACTTTTCTGAGTTAACTCTTAATAAAATCTCTGTGATCAAGTTCAGTAAACCAAATGATAATTGCTTAAGAAATAGACATTCTTGAATAAAGTGTCCATGCAAGTGATAGGACATTTTACAGTGAACTGTTTCATAGTTGTATTCTTCAATGTACTTTTATTTTCCTCCCCAAAAGTCAATCCATGGGTCAAAAGTAACAACCATATCGGAAAAGAAAAGGTGGATACGAGAATAATGGCTTTGAAGGTTTGCAAGTGAGAAAAGTTCAGTTTTTGCTCATGGAGTTGCAATGAAAGCTTTCAAAACCTCAATGTAGGTTTCTGTTTCTCTCTTCAACACTATTACTTGCATTGTATATGCAAAATTTCATGTCAGAAGGTGCTGTCTTTTGTGTGAAGTTGTACTCTTTTTCCTACAAATATTTCAAGAGCTCTTACTGATACTTAATTATGATTAGAATCAAAGTTCTTAAAACTCTTCTGATGTATCTACTGAAAAATAGCAGAAGCGGAAGATTGACGTGATGCTATTGAAGAAGCTCTCTATTGGGTTTCTGTTTCTTTCTGCATCAATCTCGTGCTCTTCCACAATCTTAGTCCTTCTCACGTTGTCAAATTGCCACAAGATTTCAATATTTTGAAAATTTGGAAAATTAACAAGTACAAAAGAGACTTTTTAATGTTTCTATTATTTATAATTCTGATAGGGAAGGGTGAAGACCTTACCGACTGAATGGCTAAATGGTTTATTTCCATGTCCAGATCCCATGTTGTCTGCCATGCATCTTGAATAAGTTCTTAGCTTTTGGGTTAATCACCGAAACAAAATCATTAAAACAAGTAAAATTGAAAATTTTGATTTCTTTATTTTTTTGGTAAAGAAAATGATATAGGAATATCTGGCCGATCTGCAGATCTTGACACGTGGCATCGATCGGATGCATTCTGACCATCCATCATCAACTACTATCGATCACTCCCAACTGTTCCTCTTATAAGGCAATTTCGACTATAAAAGGGGCTCCCATATTGAGGTAAAGACAAACAAACTTAAGCTCTAAGTTTCCTCATTTACTTGGTCTGACCCTTCACAGTCCTCGGCTAACTTGACTGTCGAAGTCTTCGCCCCTAGGATAACTCCTGGGACCTTTGATGTCTTCTTTGTCTCAATAGGTTGGACCTGTTGGCCCCGGACACTAGAAATATAGTTGTTGCCCTCTGCTCCATATTTGGCAGCAACAATTATCGTCATTTGTGGGAAACGTCTTCAAAACTTTCCCCTAAGAAAACAAATTTAACCTAATCAACTAGTGTTTCAGAAATGGCTTACAAGCAAGACACCGTTCCTAACGTTCAGAATTTAGTCACAATCACCAGTTCAAGTTGGTCTTGGACAGGCTAGACAACCTGGCCCAACGGTTGGACGATATAGGGCGTTCGATAGGAAGCCACCCATAGGGTGGCCGCCCTGTCAAAAGCCACGAACAACATGGCAGGTGATTCACCCATACCCAGCCAAGACAGCGCTTGGGCAACCTGAAGGGGGCCGACTCCTCGGAATCTGACAATAGTAGTTGATGGGCTAGTAAGCCAAGGGGCCGACCCCTCGGCTCCCCAGCCAAGGGGCGACCCCATGGAATCCCACGTCGAGCATAGGAACCATGACCGTCAACATCGTTGCGCGATGACCAACTAGGACGACGGTAGGCACTTTGGCCACTACAATCCCCCTCTAGGGGTGGGAGGCTGGTGCCACGTGTCTCCCTCACCGATTTTTGACCTTTGTGACCACCTCAATGATCTCCATGCCCGCAAGGTTTAGGACGTGTTGGCGTTCGAGCACTCTGGGAATAGGGTCGGCCCGTCCTATGTGAGAGAGAACTAGGATTAGGCTAAAACAACAATGCCATACATCGACCAACACCTCAGAGATATTTAGGCGTAGATTGGCACCATTCAAGATCAGCTTCGGCAAGTAAAGGAGGGCTGAGGTGATGCCTTCGCTTGCTGCCATGCCTCATTCAGCTGGATGGAGGCCTTTTGGATTCCATCATCTCTGAGTCCCTCCCGCCAAATTTCAAGGCCCCGACGCTAGAGACCCATGATGGGAGTACAAACCCCGATGACCACTTAGAAAGCTTCTAGGCCCTCATGCTCCTGCACGGATACTCTGACGCCCTCATGTGCCAATCCTTCCAAGCCACATTCAAGGGAGCAGCATGTCAATGGTTCTCGACACTGCCTCCACACTCCATCGCCTCTTGGGGCCAATTCGCGGACCTCTTCCTAGGTCACTTTGTGAGTAGCCGACGGTGTTAAAAAACTGTTATCTCCCTAATGTTCATCAAGTAAAAGCGCAAGAAAAGCCTTCGGGCGTATATGAAGAGGTTCAACTAGGAAGAACTCGAGGTCAAGGGCCCGACCCCTCAGTCTCCATGCACGTGGCCATCAGTGGCCTTCAGCATAGACCCCTTAACTGGTCCATTTCCAAGACTCTGCCTAAGTCTAAAGTCAAGTTCTTGAAGAAGGTCCAAAAGTACATCACTGCCAAGGAGGTCGAAGCTAAAAAACACCTCCAAGATTTGAAAGCAGGGACTAGTGACAAGGATGGTGAGAAGAGGCTATCAGTCCCTTCCGTTGACAAGTACACGCCACTAAACTCCTCCTGAATTCACATATTGATACAAGTAGGGAAAGAGGAATTCATGAAGTGGCCAGCTAAATTGAAGAGGAACATGAGAAGGGATAACCCCAAGAAATACTGTAAGTACCACCACGACACCGACCATGACACTGAAGACTGTTATGGACTCAAGAACGAGATCAAGTCCTTCATCTGCTACAGGCACTTAAAAGATTATGATGAAGGCGGCGCCCTAGCTTCATCCTCGCAATAGCCACAGGTCGGGCCCCACACTCATCGCCCTCTGGCCAGAGTCATTGAAGTCATAGTCATGGGCTCAACATCAAGGGGAGCATCCACCTCATCTCGAAAGGCATACGCTAGGCAATATAACATTCAGAGCTAAGCACCAAAGAGGCCAAGGCTGGAGGACCTCATATCCTTCTCAGATGATGACCTACGGGGGGTATCTATGCCCTACGACGATGCGCTGGTGGTGTCAATGATCATCGCCAACTACATGGTGAAAAGGATCCTCATAGGCAACGGCTCCTCGGTCGATATTTTGTTCTATGAGAGATTTGAGAAGATGCAGCTAACAACAGACCAACTGTAGCCTATTAATGTGCCATTCGTCGGGTTTTCTGGAGTAGCTATCAGACTTGAAGGAAATCTAAGCTCCTGACGGTGCTCTCATACCATAAAAAGATAAAACAAGAAGAACAAAACTTTGCAAAATCAACAGTTTCATCATCAAGTTCGAATGGATTAACCCATGATGTTTAAAAGAATAAAATATAGCTAAAACAAAAAAACGACCCAAAAACTATTTACTGGATTTAACAATTTAGTGGTTCAATTGTTTAGGTTTGGGTCATTAACAATTTGTTGAATAAGTCAATGTTTTTTCTTTTTTCTTGAAAAATTCTAAGTCAAGTATTCATGCAGTCTACAATCATTGCCTTATGAAATATAGAATCATATGGTTAGTTGTTAGTGGACTTCTAATAATTACTAACAACTAGTTTCTCATTTGATATTCTAAGTTTTATTTTCTATATAAAGCCTTATAATTTCAAGTTAGAGGCAATCAAGTTATTTTCATTTGTTTTGAGAAGCTTAAAGCTTTGTTTGATAGATGAGAGAGTCCTCTCTTTGGGTGAGTGAGTTTCCTCCTCTTTTAGTGAATGAGTCTCCAAATGGTTCGACCACCTGGGTTAGCGACAACTTTAAAACCATGCAATTAAGTGGATTAACTAATTCATTAAGTAAATTAAGCTAAGTAAATAGAACAATTAAAGAAGTTAAGCTAATTAAACAAACTATGTAAATTAAACAATTGAATAAGTAAATTAAATTAATTAAGGAAATTAAGTTGATGAGTAAATTAAATAAACAAATTTAATCAATATAAATAAGTAATTAAGCCAATTAAGTAAATTAACTAATTGATTAAGTACATTAAGCTAAGTAAATAAAGCAATTAAAGAAACTAAGCTAATTAAACTAAATAGAGTAATTAAACAATCAAAGCTAATTAAGGTAAATAAATAAATTAAGTTACTGTTAATTAAATAAAGTAATTAAAAATATAGGAAAATTAGTTTGATTAGAAAATTGAGTTACTAAGTTAATTAAGTAATTATTAATTTAATATTAATTATGCTAATTAAGCTAGTGTTTAAGTAATAATTAACTATTGTTATTTCAATGATTCTAATTTGATAAAACTCCTTGAAGTAATTTATTTCAAGGTTAATAAAATTTAATTTTTAATTAATAGAATTTTTAGGGTCTAAAATGATCTTTTAAAACCTTAACAATGCCACATAATCATTCTCCAAACAATGTCTATTAATTTTTTACTAGAACCAGTGATCTTTTCACCAAAGTCTATGATTGAAAGTCGCATTTTATTTTTAAGGGTTGTAAAAGCCAATATATATATACAATAATTGTCAAAAAATGCCTTGCACCAATACGGGAAGGAACTTGGTAAGCTCCCTAGATATCAGTAATGTAATAGTGCAAAGGGAATACATCAATTACTAGTACTTAAAGAAATGGTTGTCTAGTGAGCTCGGTTACAGACATCATAACAAGAATTAGAAGATGTGTAAATCACTTAATAAAGGCTGTCCGTCAGAAGAAGCAAGACCTAAACGGAGGTGCCAATGTGCAATATGTCTGAACTGGGACAACTGGGTGGGCAGTATGTAATGTATATAGCTAGCTGCCCAAGGTGCAAAGTGTGGGAAACAATAAGGCAGTACAGTTCATGAAATGATGTGAATCCCCATTTCCTGCACTTGTTTGGTGGGTGCCATGCTGCACTTCCCAATAAGATTCTTACCAAATTCAGGCGGGTTTTCTCTCAAGTTAAATAGAAACGTATAATATTTTCCACTTAGAAATAGCCCAAAAGATTATTTATGAATTAATAAGATAGAAATAAAATCTTTAAACCTGTTTTGGAAAGAACGGCCAACAATAAATCAAAAAGTTTAAAACATTTATTAAAAGCAACTGAACACATTAGACCGATTATCATTGACAAAAGAACCCCAAATATGAAAAAACAAAAAAGAAATTAATAAGTTATTCATGAATCGTTTTGAAAAATAATGGATGGGGATTCGTCCTCTCATATTCGAGGCTATTTATGATCTCTGATCCTTGCCCAGTAGATGTGAAAGGAGCGATGAGACTTCCCAACGCTACTTAACAGTTTAAAATAAAATTCCTGCTTGAAGATGAAAGGGCGGTCTGCAATCATTAATGGCGTTTGCGCAACTATATGATATGAGGTCATTAATTCAACTATATTGTTTATAGACCATTGATTTAAGCCAAGGCAAATGATTTGGGAACAACTATATTTCACAAATCACAAATAGGGGTTACGCTACATCCCCCTATTCCCTGCTCCATGCTAAAATAAAACAAATTTCTCATGATGTCTGTTGTTGTTTCATTGGAAGGTCACAAGGTGCTGTTAGTGCTACTATTATTTATTATTTGTTTTTTTCTTGGAGAATAATAAATTGGTTTTCTGTAAACTAGTGGAAGATGCAGTGCTATGCATGCTATACACATGTGCAAAGATATAAAGTATTTACCATATACCATATGTGCTATTTCCAAAGCTAATATATTTATATAATAATATAGATAAAGTTATAAATTTACTGTACAGGATTTTTTTAGACATTTCAATTCTCCATGGGAGGTTGTTTACAGTCGGATCAGGGTAGGTACAACCGCACAACGCTATAAAGCACGTTATATCCCACGTTTTTATTTTCAGTTTTTATGGTGTAGGAATTCTACTATATTCAAAAGAGTTTTTTCTTTATGAAGCAAGTATGATGTCAAAAAGATTTTTTCAAGTAGTGGTTCACAATTTGACTTGATACAATGTCATTTAATTTTCTAAGGCAGTGTTAACAAAGAAGAGATATCTCAGATCTGAGATCACTCTGACAAGAGAGAGAGAGAGAGAGAGAGAAAGAGATTTGAGATCTAATGAGATATGAGATGAGATTTGTGGTTACCACTATTATTTGTTATCGTTGTTGTTGCTGCTATTGCTGTCGTCATCCCTGGTGAATCGCCTCCTCTTCCTCCTCCTTCTCCTACTTTTCTTTTTTCCTTTTTCCTTTTTTGTTCCTTCTTTTTCCTTTTCCTTCTTTTTGTTTCTTTTCCCATTGACAGCCACCTACTTCTCTCTTTAATTTCTCATAAAAAGAGTAATATATATAATATATATGTATACCCTTTTACCCTATTCAGCCTCTTTTCTAGGTCTAATTTTTATAAAACCAGCAAATTGATCAAAACCATTGACTTGGTCAGAGACCCATTGACATGAGTAGTTGAACCATTGACCCATCCAAACCAATCATCGGGTCACATATTATATACTACAATGTATTGAAACTTGCAGATGCCATAACTTTGTGTTTGGTTGTTAGATTGGGATGTTTTTTTTTTAGATTTTCGAGTAATTTTTTAGATCCAAGTGTCCTGTTATTTTTACCAAAATAGCATTTTTGGAATCAAATCTCAAATTTCATCTTTTTTATTTACAAAAAAATATAAATATAAATTAGACCTAATATAAACAATATATATACATATATTATATGTAGAAACATAATATATAATATGTACACAACTAAAAAATTTATTTTTTTCACAAGCTAAATTACATTCATAATAATATTAGAGACTGCTCTTCCTTGTATTGTATACTGTGTAGGACGACTAGTAATATGTAGTTTTGTTGCGGCCAAAAAGAAAAAAGACATGTTCTCAATTTTCAATTTTTTATTTTTAATCAAACCAAACACAGCTTTTATGAGATACTGGAAAGTGCAAATGAAATTAAAATAAAATAAGACCTAAAGCAAATAGAAAGCTAACTGTGCATTACAGTACAATTCTATTTGTATTACAATACAAATGAAATAAAATAAGACCTAAAGCAAAATAAAGTAAAAGCTAAAATAAAATTAAACTAGAATTTGCATTCTTTCCATTTGCACTCCTATACATTTGTACTAGTGCAAATAGAAATGTACTGCAACCAAACACAAAGAGAGAAGAGGAGAAAAGAATAGGCTTTCTCCCCATCGTGTTTCATCGGGGGTAATACCTGGAATTTCTAAAAGTTGGGGGATAGGGACGGAATGAAAAAAATTAATAAAAAAAAAAAAAAGGCTTTTTCAATAAGCCCTTAATAAAAACAAAGATGAAAACAGACTCAATGAAACAGAATCCAAGATAATCAAACAGACACAATGAAACAAAGATGAAAACTCTACTTGGGGAGTAGGGAATAATACCCATCGAATTCTAGGCCTGAATCGCTCAATTTTTCCCGCATGAGTTGGTCTAACCTTTTCACCATTGGAGGCGTCAGATAGTTCATCCAATCTCCTACCTCACCTCTCCTAAACAGTGAATTACTTTCATAGCCAGGAATGAAACACCCCGTCTTATTCACCTCCAAATTTCTCAAGCTTTCAAAACTACAGAGTCTTACGATTTCTTCTATCACGCCTTGTCTTCCTTCCTCCAGAGAAAAAGGGCATCCCAAGAAGTCTGCAATCCTCCTCAGCTGAGACACAATATCTTCCTTGAGTTCTTCATACCTCAGAAACAGAACATTCCGAGGCCTTGTTAAGCTCTCATTCCAATACCCCAACAAATGATTCCAGTAGGGTCCAAACGGGATAACCCCATTACAAAACCACTCGAAAGCTTCCTCCAACGAAAGAGGCCCAAGAGATTCACGCCTCGATGACTTGTTCACGAAATGCCAGGAAGAGATGAATGTGTCTCTTGGGTTGCGGCACAGATATATGATTCGACAGTTTGAGTTCTTGGTGGTTTCTGGCAGCAGTTGGTAAGGAATATGGGTAGCAAAAACTCTGGGATGAGATATGTTGCTGAGATTGGGAAGCTGATTGTCTGTATACAGCTTTAGTTCAAAGAAAGGGACGAGTTCATGAGGGTTAGCAGTCAGCAAGGGATTGTCAGAAAACGAGTACTTAGTCCGGTTCACAGTAGCAAATACAAGAGATTTCAACCAAGTAGTACCTGATTTTGGCAAAGTGGCTAGAATTATGTCACGGTCACAAGACTTGAAATTGCTCTGGAACCACAACACTGCCTCTAATCGGCGTTCTATGAACCAAAAGCCTTGGTGTTGGTAGAGAGGATCCTCAATCCACTCCTCCACTCTTGTTCTGGGAGGGGAAGAAGCATGCATCTCCTGGCATTCATGACTCAGGCCTACTTCTTCTGGACTGTGTGAAGGAGTAGTACTGTTTTGGGTGGCTAGATTATTGGCCTCAGCCATGAAAATGGTGTGTTAATTAATTTGGATGGTCTATACAAACAAGTCTCACCTAAGTAGTGGATGAGGATAGTTGCATGTGATGGTATCTGTACCTAATCAACCTAGAATGAGAACCGCTATCCCTAAAAAAAAGGAGAAAATCAAGAATTTTTCTCCTTTTTTATTTTTTTATTTCATGTCACTTTTTTAAAGAATCAATGAGATGCTCTCATTTCTCATGAAAAATTATCTAAAATCTCTCTCTCTCTTATCCATATGTTCCTAACAATCTCTTCTCCTAAAATTTATCCTAAACTATCTCCCCCACTTTCTCCTAAATCATCTCCAATTCCTATTTATCTCCTAACTTATCTCTAATTTACTAGAACATTTCTCTCCAAATTATCTTTAATTCCAATTTATCCTCTTTGCCACTTTTTACCTATATCCATCTAAAGAAAGTTTAAATTATAAAATTTCTCTCCAAATTATCTCTAATAAACTTTAAAATAATTATTAAAAACACAAAAGATAATTATAATAGATTTAATAATATTCATATTATTAATAGTTTTATATTTCTACATAATTCATCATGAAATTATGTACTAATAATATAAATTATGATTTTCCAGATTACACAAATTAAATGTTATTCAAATAATAGAAATTTAACATTAAAAATAAAATATTATTTCAATATTTCAATAACTAAATATCTTAAATTCAAATAATGAGTACTTCTAAATATTTTATATATTATTTAAATATTTAAATAACTAAATATGTTAAATAACAAAATATTTAACATAACTATATTTTAAATAGTTAAAATAACAAAATTATCAATAAAATAAAAAAAAATATTAAGATAAAAAATCATAACATAATATTCAAAATAATAATAATTTAATATTTTTACAAAATAAAAAATGAAATTATGTAATAATAGTATAAAAGATAAAATATTTATTAAAAACACAAAAATAATTATAATAGATTTAATAATATTCATATTATTAATAGTTTTAATTTTTTACAAAATTCATCACGAAATTATGTACTAACAATATAAATTATGATTTTCTAGATTATTTAAATTAAATTTTACTCAAATAATAGAAATTTAACATTAAAGATAAAATATTATTTCAATATTTCAGTAACTAAATATATTAAATAATAAAATACTAAAAATATCTAAATAATTACATAGAAAAATATTTAATTATTTAAATATTTCAATAACTAAATATCTTAAATTCAAATAATGAGTATTTTAAACATAACAGATTCACCTTACTTGAAGTTTGAACGAAGTGCTAAATCTGTGTTGATAGGTAAGACACCTTTCAAACAGCGCCAAAAGGAAAAAGAGGACACGAGATTGTAGAGATCTCTTCTTCCAAAGCTCTTTCCAAGATAAGTCCTGAAGTACATAATTTTAAGTGCTGACTTTCACCTGAACCTTTCATTGGTACTGCCTGGTATATGGCTTCCATGTCTAGTGGCAGAGTTTTTTTGGGTGAGTAGAGGAACATGAACACAAGATTGTTAAGTCCTAGGGTACAGGGGTGATTGAATGATCTGCAGGGCCGGCCTTGGGCCAATTTTGAAAAGAATAAGGCGGTGTTCGGAATTGCTTAAATCTCGTCTACGGGATTTGGTTGCATTCGACTGGGCCCAATATAGCGTGGACAGGTCCCGTCCACACCCCAATTTCTCATCCATGGTAAAATCTCGTGGTTGGAGACCGTCCACACTTGATTTTTGATCCCCTACTTCACACTTTCCCTGAAAGGCTACTCTATTGTCTATTCACATTTTAATATTTTTATCAATAAAATATTAATTATTTTACTTAATTTTTATTTTAATGTTTTATCAATAAAATTATATTTTGAATATTTAGAATATATATATTTTTTAATTTTTAATTATTTTTTTAAAATTAATATTTATTGGTTAATATTAATTCATTGATGCATTTTTCAATATATTTATCATATAAAATGCAAAAATTAGATACTTATGATTAACTATGTAGATCAAGGTTTTCGAATTGTCGTTGACCCGGAAGGTCGTACCATTTAGCCCGGGAACCGTCCAGGCAAGTGGTTCCATTTTACCCCAAACCCGATTTTTGGCTAAAAACCATTGAAAAAGTCAACAACCCATTGACTCAAGTGATCAAACCATTAACCCGTTCAACGGTTGTTTACCATTTTTTATTTCTAACTATTTTTTATTTTTTTAATTTGTTTGTCTAAACGAGCCGTCCATTCGAATCGGACGATCGGACCATCAACCCGGAAACTAATGGCAAAAACGGTTCCATTTCTGGGTCATTTTTTAAAATATTGGTATAGATCATTCATAAAATGTACATGAGATACATGGAATCAAAAAAGTGTTGTATAGACTGGTTCACACCACACTACAGTGTAAGTGTGGACTGGTCCAATCCATATAATTTATCCATAATTCAGAACAGCTGTGGACTATGGTGTATCCTATTACAAAGTATGATATACATCAATCCACATCCATAAATTTTTAATCCACACTAGAGAACACCCCCTAAATCCGCATGTCCGCACCCAACCTTGCTTGTATCAAAATCTTGGACCTCCTCCTAGCCTCCGATACAACCCGGTCGGACACCCGACCTTGAAGATTTTGATTCTTGACATTAATTTTGTGTCAATTTTTATAGGGGTTCTAAAGATAAGGGCAACTTTTCGCCCTGAATATCAATAAGATAACATTTTTATAAAATAACAAAAAAAGGTAATTCGTTTTTAAAAATATGAAGGAAGGGCAACGATACTGTTCATTGTCTTCCTCTGCGTCTCCCCTTCCTCCGCCTCCTCTTACTCGTATGCAGCGCCGCTACCGTCACTACCCTCGTCAGATTTCCAGATATTGAGGTCAGCTGCTCATGGGATCCTGTAACCTCCAACTCAAAGTGGTCTCCTGCAGACATCTGAAGGCCTTCGATTTCTTCCAGAAGCTTTCCATCTACCACTTCAGCCGCAGAAGCAGAAAACACCAATCGACAGAAATGGAGACGGAAACCCCGAATGGAATCACGAGATGGAATTCGATCTAAAACATATCTCCTTCCTTGATTGCGATCACGTCTTTATCGAATTTGATTTGCGCTGCGACGGTATCATCTTCGGAGATAAGAACATCAGAGAAGTTCGTGTCCCGTTCAAACATCTCGTGGATGAGTTTGATGGATCCGTGAGGTTCGTCAGTTATCAGGTCCGGCCTGTCGATGGAATTAAAACCAAATGGAGTTTTGAATTTCTCTTATAAACTGAATGATAAAGGGAAGAAGTATCCGGCACGCGAGAACGAGAACGGTGGCTTTCCGGAGCCGTCAGTTGAGGCTCACTATCCATCGCCTCACATCAATAACCTCGCACCGGCAATTCATTATCCGTACCCGGACATAAATTATGTACCACCGCCGGCAACCGGAATTCATTATCAGGCCCCAGCGGAGGTTTATTACCCGGTCCCAGCTCCACCCCCGCCACCTCCTCCGATAGCGCAAGTGGCATATTATCCTCCTCCGCCGCTGACGTCGATGTTATATCCAACGCCACCGGAGTGGAACAGATTGGGATCTGGTTACGGTGGGTACCACTACCAGGAGGCTGTGGGAGGACAGTCAGGGACGGCTTTTACTGACACGTGGGGAGAGTATTTACGAGAGAAGGGAGAAAACGTAAGGAAGTTTTGGAATGGCAGGTGAGGAGGTAATTACGGCCCTGAGGGACTTGGTTATTGTTATTACTTGTAAAAATGTTATCTTTTATTGAAATCAAAACCCCATCACCGGAGAGCTGACGAGGGTGGTGACGGTAGCGGCGACGCATACGAGTAAGAGGAGGCGGAGGAAGGAGAGACGGAGAGCTGAAACCGATATATTCGCGAGGAAGACAATGAACAGTACCATTGCCCGATATTTTTCAAAACTAAGTTAGGGCGAAGAGTTGCCCGCTAAAGATTGCATTTGGAATCAGTGTAAAATGTCATATATCGAACCATGAGGAAGTGGCGTTACATCAAATGTAAAATTTTACATTTGATGAGATTTTACATCGATTCATCACATAAAATTCTACCTCATCCAAACGCAAACAAATTTAAATCAAATTAAAATTTTATACTAATCTTCATTTACACTCTATCCAAACCCCGATAAAATTGAACTGGCATAAACTTTTATATTATTCTTGATTTACATTGCTTCCAAATGCAGCCTAAGGCAATGGACCCCAAATCCAAATTCTTCTTTGAATGGAGAATCGGCCTATGGTATATTTTGAATATTTGTTATATATTAAATCAAAATTCCAACCAATCATATTGAACATGCTACCAAGTAAGACAAGGTATACTTTCAATTTCAATGCCATTTTTATCTTCAATAGATTTTGTTTTTATCAATGCTCTAAAAGCTAGACAGCTAGGCAATGAAAAAGCAAGCTACAAGCTTGTCTATGACTTGAGCACAACTTTGTAATTGGGAGTAATGGCAAGTTTGGGATTGCTTATTTGAAAAATGTCCTTATTGAATAAGTGCATAAAAACAAGTAGTTATTCTAATTGAGTATTTGGTAAAAAACACTTATTTTAAGCAGGTATAGTATAGGTAATTTTTTTTTTAAATGACATGACGGGCCAAGATTGGCCAAAAAGAAAATAATCACTTATTGAATAAGCACTTAAAAATATGTTCAAAATTTGGGTTATCCAATAAGCACTTATTTTTAAAACAAGAACTTATTTTGGAATTCTTTCCCAAATGCAAATAAGTGTTTATGGGTGTGGTCCTGGTCCAAAATAAATGCTTATTTGAATAAGCACTTATGTTTAAGCACTTCCAAACTTAGTATAGGCTTTCCCTTTAGGCAATGTTTAGTTTGAAGAAAAAAGATGGGAAAGGAAGGGAAAGACAGGAAAATTAATACAAGGTTTGTAAAGACTTTCCTACTTTTCCCTTCCTTTCCCTCCCTTTTTCTTGAAACCAAACACAGCCTTTAGGATCAAATTTGACTACTGAATTCCAAGTTCGGGGACATGGGATTTAGGCTATGGAACCCAGATGCAGTTTACATTTATTAGGCCAGTGTTAAGGTGCAGAAAAACACTTTTTTTGTTAGCAGCAAGAAGAAATAGTTTCAGCAAGCTACAGAAAGAGATTCAACGAACCATTTACATTAACATTGCAAAGTAAGAACTAGTTTTAACATTTGGTAGAGATAAAGGATCAGGGGAAAACTAAACAAGAACTGCATCTGATCAATAAAACTGGAATATGTTAGATTTGATTCATTGATTAAAGTGAAGACTATGAAAATCATTTTACAAAGCAAGACGCTCTTAACTTTTCAAATCAATGTCGAAGACTCCAATTTGATGAAACAAGCTTTGCAAGTCCAACTAGTGAACGCTGAAGGGGCCAATCGAAATTTGAAGTAAGATTCTTAGGTTAAAAATTCCAAGACTTGCACAACGAAAAGCAAACACACTTATTATATACATTTGCGTTAGCTTTTGAAGCACAAAAGCAGAAAGTCCCAATTTTAGGTTTTGGGTTTTGGGGCTTAAATGTATTTTTTTTTCTAGATTATTGATTATAAAAATCATTTCTATTTTAAAATTCACCTAAAAACAATACAAGTTTATCTAAAATCACATAACCCAAAAATAATACTTAAGTTGGACTTGACCAACTATTCCCAAATGGAAATGTCTTAATGCTCCTTATACTTTAATTCAATTAGCAAAGCCTCATGCATTTGTAACATAATTGTAATTAATAAAAAATAAAACTATAATTTATATAAAATTAATAAAAATGTAGAACTTAATAATATTTATCTAAAAAATAAATATTAATGAAAATAATGAAATTTATCGAATAATGCATTAACACAAAAGGATGCTTGGGGTGAATTCGGTTTGGCTTGGCCCCCATTAGGAATACTATAAGATTCCTTCTACTTTAATCTCTATTAACAAAGCCCATTCATCGCACTGGTCTCAACTAATATTATATATATTTTATCTGTATTATATCATTTATATATTATACATATGCAACTATATTTTATTATATGATAAATATTTATTACTTTATACAAATGTGAAACTTTTAAGATGTAAATATTCATGAATTGACAAGTGTCAAAAATGTGCCAACAACACATGAATCAACAAAATATGAGGTTTGTCTTGCACAAGGCCAACAATACATGAATCAACATGCCGTCTTAAGGCTTAATCCCTTTAGACAGATTTTCTTGTAGTGTTGTGTATTTTTGGAATTATTCAACGAAGTAAAATCATCACTAGAGAATGTCGTCGTCGGAAAATTTGAATATGTTATTTGTTGTCCATGTGAGAATGTCATCATGAAAAGATATTCGGTTACTTGAGAATGATCTCAGAAATATACAAGAAGGGTATTTTTGGCATTATGTAATGTTTAACTAATGGAATACTAATGGATGGACCTATGTGTCTATTTTTGAAAGTTCAGGATACTCAAGTGTTGCAATTGAAAATTCAGGGTACCTATCTGTCACTACCCCCAAAATATAAGGTATCTATTTGTGATTTATGCATATTTTTATTTCAAAAAAAAAAAAAATAGAAAAGGTGGAATTAGACTTTTACCTTATTGACAAGGGTTTCCGCACATGCATCCTTTCTACCTTCCCTACCTTTTCTTTCAAACCAAACATAGCATTAAGGCACATATATAATTTTTAAACAAATTCTTCATGAGATCCTGTGAAGCCCTATTTGTCACTGGGGCAAGTCTGGGATGGATCAGGGTAGAAAGCCCATTCCCAACCCAACAAAAACACTCAGACCTTATAGTCTGTGAGTAATAGATATTGGGTTTCAGGCCAGTCCTGTTCAAATTTTGGGAAAGTTCAACCCAAGCCCGGCCTATGAGCAGCTCTATTGATGATGCGGCTTTAGCCCCTTTAAAACAGGCAGTTCAGGTCCTTTGAAACAGGCAGTTCAGGTCCTTTGAAGAACAGGGGTAACCAATGATTTGAAGAACAGGGGAGAACAAGATCATCATCAAAGCAATAATGTTATGTTTGGTTTGAAGTAGGGAAAGGAAAGGAAAGTTAGGAAAACCTTCACAAACCTTGTATTACATTTTCCTACAACCCAAACATAGCCTAAAAGATGAGGAAGAATTTGATCGAAAAAAGTGAAGCACAATTAACAGAAATAAGTAAATTTAAGGGTGGTTTCTTGAGGGTGCAAGGGTGATTTCTTGAGGGTGCTGCCATGTAATTGGTAACAATTGCAGCTACTGTTAAGGGGCAGTCAAGTGACAAGTATATGGGGGTCTAAGACAATGTTAACATTTAAGCCATGTTAGGCTTGATGGTAAACAACAGAGAAACTGAAAGCTGAGGGAAAGATGTCAAGTAAGTTCTGGCCTGGGTTTTGAACTTTTGATTGATCTGGGCTCTTCCTACTCATCCCAACCTGAATTTTCAAACCCGGGATTGGCCCAGACCCCAAAAATTGAAGGCCAAACCCATACCAAGAATGGACCGGTAGCTGAGGCACTCACCTAGTGTAGCAGATGAGATCCAAATATTCAACAGGTAGATCCAAATTTCATTCATTTATATTATACTGAGAAACTGATAAAATGAAATAAAAATCAAAATATTATGGGCACCCAAATGTTATATTTGTTAATTAATAAAATGAACTAAAAATCAGCATTGATATTAACAAAATACATTGAGAAAAATACTTGTACATAACCTGAACCTATGACAATCTAACGTTAAATCAACTTTACTAATAGATATAATATAAATTTTAAGTATTTAAATGGCACTAAATCAGGTTATATCAGATCAGATATGGGTAGATCAATATTTGCCCCAATTATTAACGAATCAAATTTGGCTCACCCTTGACAGGATCAAATTTGAATTCGACCAATCAGATACCATTTGCAGCCTTACATTAGTACCAAGAATGCGATGCATCACCATAGAACTTAACAAGGGAACTGCCAAAGGACAGAAATAACTATCATCACACTTTCTACAATTCTATTAAGGTAGTTTGGCGCATTGATCCACATAACCACTTTAACTTTTACTAATGAGGCTGGACTGTAATGGACCAATCATTCATTCTCAAAACAGAGGAAGAGGATGAAGACGGTTAAAATTGGAATTTGGAAATAGAGATTTTATTACACCAACATTCTACACTTGTTCACTCAGCAGGGGAAGAAATTGAGAATTAAAAAAAAGAAAAAGAAAGAAAGAAAAAGGAGATAAATGCACTACTACAATTTGTTATGAAATACAAATTTCATTTGGCAGAAAAAAAAAAGCAAAAAAAGAAAATTGAAAAATACTTTAAACTTTTTCCCCTGCAATCTCACACAACCGCTTGTACTCCATCCAAAACGACAACCCACTTGCTTCCCACCTGATTCCACTCTTGTGGTCTACTCATCAACGGCCAGGGGAACCATCTGTGCCTGAATTTTACAAATTTTGCAGAGAATAGAGAAGAATCAGTTAAGAGAAAAACAACATATTACACAAAAAAAATCAGACAAAATACTGCTGAAGGACATGAACAGAGTAACAAAATGAGAATTTTGAAAGAAAGGGGGCCTTAAAATGACTGAATTGACTGAAATGAATAACTTGTTGCATTATCTTTTGGTGGGTAAAATGGTTTCTAGGTATAAAGTAATCAATCCTTCAGGAGCTCACAACCCACTTAATGGCTTGCTCTCCAAAGACAAAAAGCAATAACTTCTTCACTTCACTAAAGCTACTTTAGCTGTTAATTATCAAAAAAGCTCCAGAGGCTGAGACTAACAGTTATCTGAAATGCAATCTCCTACAACATTTTATCTAAAATTGCAATTTCAAATGTTTGGATGGGCAGAGAAATTTACCAGCTTACGATACTTGAGAGCATAAAACATCTCAAGATATCTCCGGGTCTCACGGCGCTCAAGCTTGGAGACATACTTCCAAAAGCCATATACTCCGGACAAAGTCATCAACCTCTCAGAATAGATCTGCCATGTATACCTGTGAGAGGAAAGAGAACAAATATATCAGACTTCTTTTAAACAATTAGTGTAGAGGATCAACAAAAGGAGGTGAGCTATTACTTACTTTTCATGGATACGCTTCAGGCCGCCTTGAGAGATCTTCTCCCAATGGCTTGGGTCTTCCTTACACTTCTCAAAGAAGTGTACAAGCAGTTCTGCTGCGCGATCGCCTTGGTAGGGATCAATGTGGAAACCAGATTTCCCATGAACTATGATTTCAGCTGGACCACCATGACAGGTTGCAAATGTGGGTAAGCCACAGGTCATGGCTTCAACAACTGTCAACCCAAAAGCCTCATAGAATGCAGGCTGTACAAAAGCACCTTTTGTGTCTGCAATGTAGCGGTAGAGTTCCCCGTTTCGCACACGGTTCATCTGGGAAGAAATCCATCGGAATTGGCCATTCAATTTGTATTTCTCAATAAGCCCATACATCTTCTTCATTTCTTCTTTCTCCTCATTGTCCTTTGATTCCTTCCTCCGGTCACCAGCCACCACAACAAGGTTAACCAACTCCCTAAGTCGAGTATTCTTACCATACCATTCAACCAATCCTGTCATGTTCTTCACGCGGTCCAACCTTGCCATTGAGAAGATGATCGGCTTGCTTCGGTCGTTCAGTACACATCTGCAGAACCCCAACACAGTAATCAACATCAGCATTATCATCCAAATTAATTTAAGAAAAATGGGAAGAGGGAATAAAAGAAAGAAAGCTCACAGGTGTTCTTCATTTTCAACTTTACTGTAAAGCAGCTCCTCAATTTCTGGGTGAAGAGATGTCAATCGATTTTCCTCTTCAGTGTAGGGGAAGTAGATGCTCATATCAGCTCCAGGTGAGACTATATTGAATTTAGGATCAAAGACATCAATACCATGAACAACCCGGTAAAGCCCAGGAAGGGTAAAAGCAGTGTGACTCTCATACTGCCCAACAGTGTCCTTGCTGAAACACGGGAAGAAAACAAAATTAAGCTCCCAAATCAAAAAAAAAAAATGATTAAATACAGAATGGAAGGGAAGAAGTGGAGACAATACCTTCCAGCAATCTCCTGGAATGTGCTGGTGATAATAAAATCTGTATGGTTCATTGCGAATAGATCAGCTGTGAACTGGCAGGAGAAGTGGTATTTGTCATCCAAATTTTTCCAATATATATCTGAGTCGGGATACTTTGTTTTCTCAAGCGCATGTGCAATGGTGCACTGTAGAAGAATCAAACAAGAAACATAACAAAAAATTAGCATCTGGGGATGCAGTAACAGGAAGTTCTGACAGAAACCAACAAGACCCAGAAAGCAGTTCTGACAGAAAGTTGCACTGAACGAACCTGTGTTACTCCTAACTTGTGTGCTAGCAAAGATGCAACGAGGTTTCCATCACTGTAGTTTCCAATGATCAAATCTGGCTTGGCCTGTAACTCGCCAGCAATTTCATTTGCAACGTCCTAATAACAAGAAAACCAAAGCAGAGAAGATTATCAATTAAGAGTTTCAAGGAGAGATGAAGCACAGACTCTGATTCCATATTCAACAGAGCTTATCAGTCTGAATGAAATGTTTTTACCTCGGTATATGTCTCCAAGTATGGCCACACTTCAAAACGTGAGATCCATTTACGGACAATTCCTTTCTCAGTCCTAAAGGGAACTCGGAGAATACTACAGTGCTCTGTTCCAAAGACTTTCTCAAGGCGTTGGCCACAAGTAGTTCCTACTGCATCAGGCAGCAGTCGAGTCACCTGGGTTTAACAGAAAGATCAAGAATATCAAAACAAACGCAGAGTTCCACCCGTCTAGAGTAACATGGATCAAACCAGACTAAATAAAACCAGGAATAAGATATCTTACAATGAGAATTCGAGGGACTATATCAAGTCCTTGCTGCTTTATGCGTTGAAGCATCTCACTCTCCAAGGCACGAACTTGATCCAAAATATACACGACCTGCAGAGAAATTTCAGTAGGCAGGATTATTAACTGAGACCTGCAACTGCAAGTAACAAGGGACTGAACTAGGTTTCTCTTATATGAACATACCTGGCCTCCAGTGTCAGGGTATCCCAGAACGTTGTTCTGGGCAAAGTAACCATGGGGTGAAAGGATTACAACATTGAAGACCATAGGGATTTTCCCAAGAAATTTCTCAAGGGTACATGGATCAGGTGCCTCAAGAAGGTCCAACAGAAGATTTATCATCTCCAATACACGCTCAGCAGTGTCACCCCACCCCTTCTCCAGACCAAGCTCCTGGAACCTGTGATCAAACTCTGAATATGGCGTATCTGGAGGAACTGTGGAGAGATATTCTTCTGCCTTCCTCAAAACAGACTGGAGAGTATTGAGGTTCTGGATTCTGTCGTTCAGCATCATTGTCTGCAGAAAACCATTAAACATTAGTAACCAAAGAGACGCTAAAAGATTTCTCTAATTTGAATTCTGAAAACTTGTTGGTCAATGGGAGAGATGATCTGGGCTATTACCTTCCCCCTGTAATGGTGGACTCGGAGGAAATCAAGAAGTGGGTGCAAGCTATCTTTGTCATGAAACAGCTTAGCAGAAAGGTGCCGGTTGAGGAACTCCACACCATTTCCGATGGATTTGGAAAGAGTGGGCTTGGGAAAGGAAGCATTGAAGGGCTCCAAATCCAACTCGAGCACAAAATTGTCCTTGGGGCTGCATTGAAAAAGCAGGACAGTTGCAAACATTAAACAAAATGGGGAAGAAACAAGCAGAACAGAGCTAATCAGCCAAATTTTCCAGACTCAGAATTACCTTCCATTGACAAGATCTTCCTTGAACTGCAAATATTCAGCCACAGTCAACTCCTCCACAGCAAGAGCATTGACGTTCACACGGATGTAATCCCAGACACCAGGCCTTGGGCGCACAGCCAGAGCAACCCATGGAGGTAAAACTATTATTTCCTGAAAATGCAATAAAATATAGTCAGAAACAGAAAACAGAATCAAATGAGTAGGTCTAAAGAGTTGCGGGAAAACTCGCCTGTGTGGATCTTATGACATCTCCAAACACACCATCAAGTAGTTTTTGTCTGTCCCCTTCGGAAATCGCTCCCAACTCCTCCAACAGATGATGAGGCTGCAAAATTCCTTTGCCGTGGTATTCGATCCTATAGACCCAAATCACAGAAAAGAACTAATAAGCAGAGTTCAAGATTATGAACTTCACTGCAATAAATCAAGTATGATCATTGAAACAGAAGCAAAGAAGGAACAGAAGGCATGAGACAGAAGCCGAACCTTGACAAGAGGTGCAACAATTCGTTGCGATGAGCAGACAGGGTTTCGCCCAAACGCTCCCGAAGGCTATGAACACGAGCCAGTGCACGTTCCGCCATGGATTAACTGTAACAGAGATAAAGAAACAATAAACAGGCAGTCCAATAAGAGAGCTGCTCTTTATATAAATGAAAGCATTGACCAGAAAAATGAAACCGTGCTTAAATAAAACATCTAGATGGAAGCACCCCAAATTTCTAAGTTCTTCCCACCACGTAACTCAGAAAAATTTAGAGGGAACGGAGAATAAAAATAACGCTTCAGATATACAGGAAAGGCCCCCAAAAAAATAACATATAACGGATGAGTTTATTTACCAGAAAAGGACAAATTTTCCACAAAATTTGAAAACTAAATAAATCCACATAACGGTGGCAACGAAAAAGGAAAAATATTGTAGGAAAAGTTACAGAGGGAATTTTTTTTTTAGTTTTTTTTTCTTCCCTTTTGCTTTTGCTTTGTTCTTTCGCTTTTCTTGCGTTATTAATGTAACAGTAGAGATTAACGTAACTTTTGAATGGAAATACGAATATACTCAAATATACTCTAGTTGAAATTTCATTGGTTTCTTTCACAATGTGGACTTTTCAACTAGAAGAATTGGAGATAAAGGAGTTCTTAAATGCAATCATTTTTGTCTAGCAGAATGCCATACAATAGAAATGAAGAAGAACCGGAAGTGACCACATTTCACGAATGAAGATGTGAACTCTTCAGACGCCGGGGTACCATAAATGATCGCAGTAAATGACTTGGATTTAATGAAAAAAAAAAACAGAAAACTGATAAAGAAATGGAAGACCTTCAATGAAAAGTGTCTAATAGATTTCACTTCGAACTGATAAAGAGGAAGAAAATTATAACCAGGATGAGCAAAGATGGGTCCCATCTCGGACAGTAAAACTGATCCAAAGAGATGGTTTAGATGGATCTGATGCAGAAGCTCAAATATCAGAGTTGCTGAAAAACAGTTTTAAGTCAGGATTCCCTTTTAGCTCCTGCTTTCAACATTTTCTCTCCTGGGTAGCATTGTCGCCCAACCCTCCAAAAGTAGGAGAAGAACGGCTAAACCCCCATAAACCTCAGGCCCAGGCTGAGCTTCAGCTTCGACCTGTCTCTTCCCCCATTGTCACCCAGAGAGAGAGAGAGAGAAATGCATGATTCTAGCTATAACCAAAGAAACAGAAAGCACTGGATTACCTTGAAAAAACAAGAAGAGAAACAGAGAGGGGAAAAGAAACGGAGGCTTGAAATAGCAAAACGAACGAATAGAGAGAACGGAATGAACGAACTGGAATGGAAGAAAGATGAAAACTAGACAGCCTTATATAGTAGTTGTAGTTCTAACCCAGATGGAACTGAAATTCTTAGCTAAGCCATTGGCTGATAAGAGATGAAATACAAAAAGGGCCAAGCTGTTCCCACACCCAAACCTCTGGTTTTGCCGTTCCATTCACAAAACCACCCTTTCTGCAATCCTGCGGTCGCCGAATCTCTCAACCACTGCGCCATTATTCTATTCTTTTCCGAGACGGGATATGCTCCTCACAAATTGGCGTCTCACGTACACATCCACCGTGAATTGAGAACGGGAGATATTCCCAATGGATGATAGGATATGCGTGTGAGGCGCCTTGAGGTGCCAGGTGTGAAAAGTAGATTCGGTCTCTTATTTTCCACCTTCTTATCAAAAGAAAAAACAGGGATCCCAAAAAAATCTATTATTTTCCACTCCATTAATCTGTTATCTTTATTTTTTTCTTTCCACTTTTTGCATAGATCGTACCATTGAAAACGAAAATCCATTTTTACCTCTTCTTATACTCTCTCTCTCTCTGTTCACGTTGGAGGGTGCAACAATGTGATGTTCCTGGTTCGTACGTGCGACGCGCACGGTGTGCGGTAAGTCTAATAATAACCGCTCAATGTTCGTGTTTTTTCTGAAAGTCTGAACTCTGAAACGTGGAGAATGCTAGCGCCACGAGCAACTAAGTGGGCCCCATAGAGATCCATTTTAAGTTGGCCCAACATATGATAATACATCATCAATGACGTGACCGAGGCAATATCGTGGAGATTTTCTTGCCCAGAACAAAACATGAAAACCATGTTGTTTTTTATTTTATTTTTCCTAACAAATAAAAAGTGTCCTTTTTTTTCAGAATATTTCTATTAAAAAAAGAAAGAATTTTTTTCGAGCACGAGAAAGAGTACTGTACAAGTAGACTGCATTCACAAGTCAGATTAATCCACCCAACACCTGGGTTCCCTGAAGGATCTGACGGTCAAATTCCATTGCAGAAATCAGCGGCACTTTCCCTCGGACATACTGGCAGTTTTTGAATATGACGTGGCTAGTTGTGGTTTGGGATGACAGAATTTATCCAATAAAAAAAAAGGTTTTATTTGTTTATTTACGTCGTCAGATCATGCGGTGGAGAACTGTTCCACTACATCGTCAGTGGACCAATCAGCGTTCGTCTCAGAATGTTGGATACTCAGAGAAGGAGGTAATTTATGCGGGGCCCACAAAAGAGAGAAAACATAGGCATTGCCACGCTGGTTGGCACCTTTCTCTAGTTGTCAAATTAGAATGCGTGATACGTGGGGCCCACCCCTTACGGGTCAAGTCCAACGAAGACGTTTCTGATCACTTTGGTGGTGTTCGGTCCAACTTTTCATTTTCAACCCATTTGACAAATATACGACCCGGTCAGGCCCGGTGGTTAGCCGGTCCTATCGGGTCTATCTATCCGACCGAATGGAGCGGTTTTTTTATTTGAAAAATAGATCTTAGGGTGGGGATAACTTATGTATCAGGCTAAACTCGATTTTTTCCAACCCATTTATGAACTTATGTATTAGGCATTGGATGAAATAATATTTTAAATTTTATGTAAAAAATAATTGATATTTCATGTATTCTTTCCATATCATAGATTTTCTCTTACATATTTTAATTAAATAATTAAAATTTTTAATACTTACATATACTATTTTGCTTATTTATTGTTTAAATGTGGATTCTATATCCAATCCACCCACCCCTCAAATTCCGAAAAAGTAGGGTTCGAAAGGGTTTTAAAATTTTCACATGCAAGAAAAGTTTGGATTTTGAAAATCCAGTTTCATATAGGTTTTGTAGAAAATATAAATAAAAAAAATCTAAAAAAAGGTAAATATAATTTAGAATTTACAAAATCTTCCCTAAATCAATCTTATAATCAGCAAAATTAAATTAGACTTAAGTTTGATCAGACTTGGACTGAACCGGATGATCAGATCATAGAGCTTAGAGCAAAACGAATTGCGGAATGCCCGGTTCTTACAAATGTGGATTTGGTCAAAATTAATGTAAAGTTTCTTTCATGCGCGTTTCTCCTTTGAATCTTGGGGCAAAGTGGATATAGATGGCAAGAATTCCATTTAACGAAAATGATTGGTCCACCCAAATCATTCCAAATTCCATCCAATAGATAGAAAACGCGGCTAAAATCCATCATGGAACCAAACGGTAAATTGTTGGACCCTACGAGTTACGAGTTACGACTTCTTTACTGCCTCTTCTTTTCTCCATTAATTTCTCCCGTCTCCACCAAAGGTTAGCTATTAGTCTATTACGTACCTCCTCTGAATTATTGCGAAGAGCAATTTCTCCCTTATCATGGAAAAGAACCTTCGTCTTCTCGAATTTTTTGTTCATTATTTTGATAAGTTGGATGGGTTATCTTTATCCCAACCAACCCACCCACGTATAAAAAAAGAAATAAATAAACAATGAAAATAATCTATTGCCTCAGGATAGGAACCCTGGAGCACACCCAATTAGGATTAGCTCTACTCTAATTACTGAGTATGATTGATAGTGTCATCTACCATTCACCGAGTAGGACCCATTCGGGGCTTTGATAATCCTCAATATGGGCATAAAAAAATAAAGAGATAATTAGCATATGTTTGTAGTTTCATAACCTTTTTAGTCCCATTTAATTTTTGGGAAGTTATTTATCTAGGTAAATGTAATGATTTGTTCAAGTGTTTCTTGAAAAATATTTATCTGGGAGTAAATATATTTATTTTTATTCTTTTATTTTGTAGGTAAATAAAATAATGGCTATTTTAAATTATAAAAAAAAAATCATTATTGAAAGGGGCAATATTATTCTATCTAATTGTTGGCAATTCTCCCTCAAGATAAGGGTGGATTTGAGTCAAACATCTAGATACTCAAGCTCAGCTAACCAATAAAGTATGAGGCTCAAGCTTGAGTCAAGCTATATATATGTTTGTGTGTGTACTAAGTTTCAAGAGTCAAGCTTAATACACGAGCCCCTCCTATATTAGGCTCGAGCTTAGCTTAAAGTTCTCTTTAGATCGAAAAGAATTGACCTATTTATGAGCCAAATTCGAATACCTCATGAAAAGCTCAGCTCTTGCCCACTCCTACCTTTTTATAGGAGAGCAATTTATCCACTTAGGAGATTACCTTGATAAAAATATTATATGAACCCCACATAAATCTAAAAGAAAAAACATGAATAATTCTATTGAGCAACGTTCTTTCTCAAAATCCAAAAAAACGAACCGGTCTTATATATATTTTATGAGATGCCCCCACATAATACAAATAAACCATCTGCTAAGAAAGTATTTAGGGCTTGTTTCATATGTACATTAATTTTTTTTCCAATCTTCATCTATCATCTTATTTTTATTTTCTTCCCCATTGATTTTCATGTCTCCCAAAATCAGATGTCAAATAAAATATAAAATATCGATACACCCCAATCAAAAGGGATGTATCAGTACTTGTGAATTTATGATACCGTCAAATACTTCGGCCGAATAAGATCTTGACATGTGGTGGACCTCGAAGACAGGGGCAAAGCCAGGGGATCAGCAGAGCCATGGCCCGTCCGAAATCTCTATTTGTAATACAGTCTTTCTTATAAAATTCTCCTCATACTCTTTATCTAATAGTTGGTCCCCTATGAGCCCATTTATATTTATTACCGTCTCTTTCTTTCAGTCAACTTTACATTTTGACTCCCCCTCATAAAAAATTTCTAATTCCATTTTTTACCAACAATTTACTTCAATTCTAAAATTCACTCTTTATCTTAATTGCTAAATTTACAACTACCTTTGCAACACTTTGAATAGTGCACTTCTTTATTTTCAATACTTTTTCGAAATTTCAAAGAAGGGTCCATTTTATGCTATTTAATTTATTAAAAAAGAAAAGATTTTTCTTAAACCCCTTAAAATAGACGTATTGACTTATAAAAGATAAGATATCGAAATTTTGAACTTGATGCCAAGAGAAAACAATACCGGTTCAGCCAGTTCCAAGTCCAACAAAGGATTAGGGCAGCCGATAAATGTGAATGTCAAGATCAGGATATAACTACAAGTGCCCACTTTCTAAAGTGAATCGCACAGTCTTTTTCTTTATGAAATATGCCAACTGGCTCACTGGTAAAATCCTTTCGTTGATTGCAAGCAGTCCGGATGAGCTGGAGACAAAATTATACACACCCGGCTGAACTATCAATCACGGTTAAATATATTAGTGTTCATTGTAGGTTCATATGGGACCCAGTTATACTGAACAATAACATGTTCAACCATGATAGGTAATTCAGCCGGATGTGCATGTTTTTGCCTCCAGTTTTCAGTTGAGGCCATCCCAGCCATATTGTATTAGCCAACTTTCTTAGAGGAAAAATCTTTCATTTAGGGTTCGAGCTTACAAATTTTCGTTAGTTGACACTCTTTGGTTTGATATAATTCTTAAAAAAAATAATTTTTAAAAACTAAATGAAATTTATTTATTTTATAATATTTACACATTAATTAATTAATATTGTTTAAAAAATATATGCAAATTCTTGGGTAAAATGAGTATTAAATAGTAAATGTGGCTAATTATGTTAGTTGATGATGTCGGTGGGTGTATAAGAAAACCAGTTCTGGAACTTCATGCATAACTTAAAACCACGTGAAGTGAAGAATCACGCAGTGTCCCTCAGGGTGGGGTAGAGTGCCCTCAAAAAGACGGACAGTGTGCTATCTGTTGGGCCATGGAACTCCGAGGGAGCGGAGTATTTAATAGTAAATATGGCTAATTATGTTAGTTGATGATGTCGTTGTCACCTGAACTAGTACGGCCTTAGCGGTAGCGGCAGCCCGCCGGGTCTAACAGCTTGGCCGCTTGGGCATCAAGTTACACAGAAAGTTGCACAAGGTGGCTGCTATGGGCCTACCGGAAGTTGGCCTAGCCAAAATTTTCCTGTCACCTGAAACCGTACGGACTCAACTTGTCTAACAACTTGGGCATCGCTTTGCATGGAAAGCCAGCCACACAAGAAGGTTTCTATAGGCTATAGCCGATAACAACTGTTCAAGTACTGTAGGATAGGGCCATTGACTGGCCCATGGTTTTGATCTTCCATGGGCCCATCAAATGCCTTGCTTGGAAAAAAGATATCCCAGTGGGCCATTCCCCCATTCCGTATTTTCCCCCTTTTTTCGGTTCTTTTTTCCCAAACACGATTCCAAGAATTGTAGACGTTGGAACTTCAAATTGTTGATGGCAATGCAATTGGGTGACTTTTCTTGTTTTCTAAGACATGATCTGTATATTATAGCTCATGGGAAGTGTGTATCAGAAACATATTCGAGCAATTTAAGCAAGCTTTTTAAATTCAGGGCCCATCTATTGTTGGACGTTGGTGGGTCACACACTCACATGAAGAAAAGAAAATAGAAGTATTTGCAGCCTTGAAACTCTCAACTAATATGAGACAGTACAGTTGTTCCTGTGTCATTTTCTTCATTAGCAAGATTCTGAATTTCAGAGGTTGAGAAGAAGAAGATGAAGAAGAAGAAGAAGAAGAAGAAGAAGAAGATAATAGTGCTAGTTTGTCTACTGGATTACTAGTGGGGAAGAAACATCAATGGATACTCAGGAATCTCTCACATACCAAGATGGTTCAGAGCCCAAAAGGGTGATGCATGTTTCCATTACAATCAATCCAGGGCAAATGTAAGGCTGAAATCTTTGTGTAATGTTTAGAGTCTTTAGACTTCGCTCTCAACTACGGTTTCTTTAAATCATTATTCTCAAACTTTGGAAAGTTATATACAACGCAAATACAAAGTGTGATATAGAGACAATATGAAGTGGGGAAATCAACAAATGGCCTAACTAACAGGGTTTCTTGTTTGATGCAGAATTTGTCAATTACCAGATGATCACTCGGCATCACTCCCAAAGAAAAGGAAGTGCAGGCTTTCTGTGATATGGTCGGTGGGCTTCATGTGGACGCTACACCGTCCCCACTACCCTCGCTAACTAGTAACTACATATCTGATTTATAGAACCTTGCTCCTATAGAAGCCAAACGCTGCCTCCAAAAGTAATTTGGATTGATTGTATCCATCTCTCGGGTAGAAAAGATAGTTGGGGTCCTGGGGTTTAACTCATTTAGACTTCACTCACTCCACCTACTATATATTATCATATTAATTTTTGGTTGTGAAGTGAGAAATATACTTAGAACCACCATAGGTTTCTTTTAATATATAAAATTGAGCAAGGTTTTAAAATTCGACCAGGAAATAGAATTGTTTTCGTTATCGGTTTCTGAGTCGAATGGTTTCACCATTTAGTCCAACTGGTCGGTCCATAATGTTTTTAAAATTTAAAAATTTACAAAATAATTAAAATAAAAAATGACACAGATCTGAGTCAGTGGTTCACCGACTTATTCAACAGAATTTTAGGAAAACCCCGGCCAAATGAGAACGAAACCGGACATGTGACTGGTTTCCAGGTCAAACGGTTCAACCCATTGGACTACATAAATGGTAGAGTACGTGTAAACTATAACAAAGATATAGAACAGCAAATTGATAGAATACCTCTGGCCCTCAATCAATTAGATTGATCTTTCTTATTGACAGTGAAAATTGATTCAACAACAACAATAATAATAATACATGAATATAAGGTTTAAAGTATCAATATTGGTTTCAGGGTCACCAAAATGCTAAATATTGATGCTTAGAGCATTTTAACAGGTATATATCCTAATATATCTATTTTTTAATACATCTTAGTGAAAAAAAAATGAGTATATCGTTCGTTGAAAACTCTGAATATGCAATTTTTGCAATATAGAGCATCGATACTTTGAACCAAAAATAAAATGCCAAATAACAATAAAGAAAATGCAAAAAAATGTAAAAAACTAAAATCTAAAATACTGGTTTTGGATTTTCTTCTAAAACTATTTTTCATTAAAGTAAGCTTACAAAATAACTATTTAAATTTATAGCACCTAAAAACACATATTTTAGGGAAATTTTGATCCAACTTGTGGATTCTTGGTCCAAATGGTCCGACCACCAGTTCAGTTCAATCTAAAGGGTCATTTGATAACAGCTGAAGATGCTGAACCGAAAATGTTATTGGTCTTTTAATGAAAAAAGATCTTAAGGAGGTTGTAGGCTCCTTAATAGCTGAAGCTGAAAATGGAGAGATCATTATACCTTTGATTTTTTTTTTATTTAATTGTTTATTGACTTAAAAAAAGCAAAAAGTCTTTCAGTTCAGCAATTTGAGTTGATCAATATAAATTGGCGAGAAATGTGTTACTATATCATACATGAATGCCATTTCAACTAGAAAAACGCATGTGCCTGGGAAACATCAATTTGGCATTTTAGGTAAAAATAGCAATTTACATTGATCAACTCAAAATATTTCCAAAATGTTCCAAATAGAAAAATCTCTCTTTCACAACACCATTACACCAAACACCCCTTGAATAAGACAATATATTGATATAAAATGAAAAGGTAGAAAAAAAAAACCAATAATTAAAGTTACTGATATCACCTTCACTACATAAACTTCTCTTTTCTATCTTCTCACTTGATCCAAAGCTTACAATGAGACCTACTTACACGGCACAACAAGCTTTGTGTAAAAGTGGAGTATGCGAACAAATGAAGGTGGCATTTGTGTATAAAGAAGGGCTGGCGGGGAGTGGTGGTCACAAGCAAAAGGGGTCAATAAAGTGAAATATCAACACCAAGGGAAGAGAACTTGAAGTCCTCTTCCTACGTTACTCCAGGCTTCAATCAATTATTCAGATCTTTCTAAAGCCCAGATTTTATCTTCCCATTTTTCTTTTACTTTCCATGCTCTTACAGAACTGTTCTTTTTCAAAAGAATTTTGATTTTTGTACTCAAAGATGAACACACTTCTAACTTTCTAAGTTATTGCTTTGGTGTTTAGCCTTCCATAAAGGAGTACTGGTGATGATTGATGAATGAAGAATGATTTGCGATACTCTTCATGAGATTTTCTTGTTCATGCCCTTAAAGCAAGCAATATGGTTTATGAGAAGGTAAATGACAAATTCAACAGGGTAAGTGTTAATGTATAGATCTCCAATGCAACCTTATAAAACCATGTCAAGAGTATTGATTTAAGCTCAAGACAGCCGATTGAACCCTAATAGCTTTCTTACCAACCCTTTGTTTTTCTTTTTCATTTGAACCCCATCTAGATTTTAGAGTTTAGATCAAGTTGAGATCAAGATGGTTGTTGATTGATTTGAGTAAAGTCCCAACTAACTGTTTGTCTTGCAGCATTGATCATATATCAATGAATGGAACAATTGTAGGTGTTTTTTCTATATTTTTTAGCATTTGGTGCCACATACTACTAATAACTTTCCTTTCATCCAAATCAATAGTTGTAGGAATCGATTTTTTTTGGTAGAAGTAAGGGGATGTTTGGAACCGTGGCCATTTTCAAAAAAACGGTGCCACATTGGATCCACATAGGCATTTCAACAAATGCCCATGTATCTCAATGTTTGGTTCAGCCGATTATTAGAAAATCGGGCATGCCTCCAAAATCATGATCCCACCAATGCATGAAATTGGTGAACCGTTTCCCCCAATGGTTAACTGATGTATATCCTATGTGGTGCTTACCTGTCAATACATACATGAAAAACGGTGATGAAAATCACCTTACCAAACAGCATAGTGTTACTCACTGCCTACGTGGCAGAAACATTTTTTTATGAAAAATGAGTCTTAGAAACATAGGCATTTTTTTTTTGAAAATCAGTCCCAAAAAGCATCCATACTTCCAAACACCATGTAAGGGTGAATTTTAGAAATCGATTTCGCGTCAATATTGAAACAAACCAGCTAACATATCAATGAACCACCGCACTGTGGTGTTTTAAGTCTGAAGTTGGACCTGAATTAATGAATTATAGCATTGGAATCAAAAAAATATACTGCACCACATAAGACAATCAAAGGGCATTGGTGAGAACTTTTTGTTCCACTAACCTCGTGCACATAAATTGATGTAAGGCCCAAACGCCTACTAAAATAAAATGCACTCTTAGTCAATTCTTTTATGGCTTAATAGAATTATTAGGGCATGTCCCATTTTCCTTAAATAGTGCAAATCTAATCATTAGTGAAAGAATAATGTAATGTATATTGAAAATGTCACCAAAAAATGTATATGATAAAAAACAAACAGACCCTTTTTGACTTTTATAAGAACAGTGGTTTATGTGTCTGATGCGCGACACAGTAGCTCCCTGTTGGAAAGTGATTCGGATGTCAAGTTGGCTAGTTCGTCTGGTTGATCTACAAAAAGACAATGTCAGAGTGCCCGGGCTGTTTTATTCGGGGTAGGCACTCCGATGCATAAGTCAGCGAGTTGGAGATTTTGGAGAGCTAAAGAGCAAGAGCTAGTGTTTTGAGAGTTGAATTGCACATACCCTCTAAGTTTGGAGGTGAGGCCCTTATATAGGCATTGTTTGGCGTGGACTTCATGCACCGCGTTTGAGATCTCCGGGAAGATGTGTCTGACCGGTCCGAAGTCCTGGAAGGTAGTGGCGCTCGTAGACCATGCTTTGTGCCTTATTTGGTTTCCTCCAGAACATTCGGTGCAGGAGCTGACTTTCAAGAGACCCGGGAGTGGTGCACGTCTCGTAGGTTGCCATCTAAACTCAATTAGGTCGGCAAGTACTCAAGTGATGTTGCTCCTCACACTGAGGTCACTTTGACCGGTACTAACAAGGTACCATAGGTCAGCAAGTCCTCGAGAAGGTCGATCCTTGCACTGAGGTCCCTTGGACCAATAACGATGAGGTACCACAGGTCGGGGCTGGACAAGGTGCTCCTAGCCACCCTGCCGAGGTGCCCGAGTTGTCTATAAGGTCGCTAGTTGGGACTCCATGAAGTCGACGAAGGTAGGTCGCCAATTGGATCACCAGTAAGTCGCCAGCTAGGTCTCCAGTAGGTCGCCAACTGGGTCTCCATCATTTTGGCTAAGGAAAGTCATCACCAACATGGTGTTGGGGTGTCGTATGACGATTCTGGAATCGCCATATGGTGCACTGTCACTAGAGGGCTAAATCTTCCCTCATCAATTGCCCCCAACTCTCAAGACGAGGTCAATTCGGTGAAGGGAGTAGCTCGTTATAGGTCCTTGGCCCGGAATGACTAGTTTGATGAGCTCGTATGCATCGGTTCAGTTTGCTCCTCAAGTCGGAAGAGTCTAAGGGTTGAATACAGTATTACGCAAGACTTTGCCATCTTGATTATCGGGGCACAGGAGCGAACTCGTCTGCTCGAGGAGAGACGGAGCAAGCACTCAAAAGACATCTACCGTACTAGGGGTGCAACCATCAAGGAGCTTCGCAATTCGGCCAAATACCTCGGAGCGAAATTCGTCATGCTATCCTCAAGAGGGACTTCAAATTGCGTGACTACCTCCTCAAGTCACTCCACTTATATAGACTTCAACGCATTGTCCCTCAAGCTAGTCCTCGAAGGAGTAGCTGACAAAGTCGATGCGAAGCCTGAAACAGAGGTGGAGGACGACTGTGAAGAAGTTGGCTAAGTTTCCATGCCTGTCGAGGTGCTGAAAGCGAACTAGTCCTCCTTTCCTTTGTTTCTCTATTTTTTCTATCAGGTTGGCGGTGAGATACTGACGTCCTTTGAGACCGATATAAGTGTAGTAGCGACAAAGTCAAAACATCCTTTGAGACCTGCATAGGTCGGCCTACCTATTGCCAACGTGTTTTGAGGTTGGCTTAGGGGATCTCGATGTTGAAAGCGGTTTATTTTCCCCTTAGAATTCGCTTTGACCAGGTCGCCAAAGCGATTACTCATAATTTCGGTCATCAAAATGATGCCTAGCTGTCGAGCTGCCGATGTATCCCAAGCGGGTCAATGCCACGACTACACTACGTCAGTCCTCAAAGACGCTGGTTGTTTACTCCTATGATAAGCCACAGGGTGCTTAACATTCAAGGACAGCTCTACTAACTGTAGGTCACCAACTTGCATGGGAGCCTTGAAAGGCTCGACCTGCAAGGGCAACTGCACAGTCCGTTGGCTACCAACTCTCATGGGAGTCGTTAAGGGCTTGACCTATAGAGGTGACCTCATGAACAGAGTTGATAAGGCTCGTCCAGGCTGATTACCATTGAGTGTGAATTTAAAATGAGTTGAGAACCTGGCATTTAAGTAGTGGATCCCATAGATGGCACTAATTGATGATGCACGACCTAGTAGCTCCCTGCTGGAAGGTGACTCGATTGCCGAGCTAGCTAGTTCACCTGGTTGACATGCAAAAAGACAATGTTAGAGTACCTAGGCTGCTTTACCCGGGGTGGGCACTCCGATGCTTAAGTCAGTGAGCTAGAGATTTTGGAAAGCGAAAGAGCAAGAGCTAGTCTTTTGAGAGTTGAATCGCACATTCCCTCTGAGGTTGGAGGTGAGACCCTTATATAGGTGTTGTTTGGTGTGGGCTTCACGCATCGCGTCCGAGATCTCCGGGAAGACGTGTTTGACCGGTGTGAAGTTCTTGAAGGTAGTAGCACACGTAGAGCAGGCTTTGTGCCTTATTCGGTTTCCTCCGAAACATTCGGTGGGGAAGCTGACTTCTGAGAGACTTAGGAGTGATGGGATGCATGTAGAGGAGGTTGGAAAACACATCTCGCAGGTCGCCACCTAGACTCAGTTAAGTCGGCAAGTCCTTGAGGGAGGTCATTCCTCACGCCGGGGTCACTTCAACTAGTACTAACAAGGTACCATTGGTTGGCAAGTCCTTGAGGAGGTCGCTCCTCGCACGCAAGTTCCCTTGGATTGATAACGACGAAGTACCACAGGTTGGCCCTGAACAAGGTGCTCCTAGCCACCTTGCCGAGGTGCCCGAGCTGTATATGAAGTCGCTAGCTGGAACTCCATCAAATCGGTGGAGGTAGGTCACCAACTGAGTCTCCAATAAGTTGGCAGCTGAGTTTACATCATTTTGACTAAGACAAGTCATTGCCAACGTGGTATTTGGATGTCATGCAACGATTTTGGGATCACCATATGACGCACTGTCACTAAAGTGCCAAATCTGCCCTCATCATCTTTCAAGGGGTGTTCTAACAAACCAAAATGGAATGTCTTGTAAAAATGATCAAAATGGAATGGGCCAATACCCATGTCTATAACTGGGTTTTGGGTCAATTAAACCAGCACATGCCCGGACCTGAATCAGATTTCGGATCATCTATAACTGGGTTTTGGGTAGGGACAATTAAACCAGCAGATGACCGGATATGAATCGGATTTCGGATCACTTATAACTGGGTTTTGGGTCGAGTTATGTTGGGTGGGGTCAATTAAACCAGCACATGACCGGACCTTAATTGGATTTTGGATCACCTATAACGGATTTTGGGTCGAGTTCTGTTGGGGTTGAGGTGAACCCATACTAACTCAACCCATTATGATATTGCATCATTGAGCACAACCCGCTGATATCTCTATACAAACTTTAAAAATACGTAAATGCCCGAAAATTACTTACCGTCTTAAGGTCCCGTATGGTTTGTGGAAATAGAGGTTGGATCAGAATTGGAATAGGTCATTTTGATTCTAATTGTTTGGTTCGATGGAATTGAAATCTCATTTTCATTTCTGGTGAAATAGCATTCTTCCATTTGAGGGAATAGTCATTCCCTCTCCCTCCCTTGGGAGTTGGGAATGAAGTCCTATTTCATTTGATTTCAATTCTCATTCTAGTTCCCGTCTGAACCAAATAAATTATGAGAATGAACTACTCTGATTTCGATTCTAAGGATTTGTTTGATTTATAATCAGAATTGGAATTGGAATGGTCCATTCCCATAATCTGTTTGGTTCAAATAGGAATGAGAATCAGATCAGTAAGAATAGGATTTCATTCCTGATGAGGGCAGATTTGGCCCTCCAGTGAAATTGCGATACATGGCACCTCGTGACAACTAGGCAAACACCCAGGCAACAACTTACCAAGTTGGTGTCCCACCCGGGCACCGGTCTGGCTGGCCCAGTGCGGTCTGGCGCGACCTGCACGCGGCCTACGGGCGGCCTGCACGCAGCCTAGCGCGGCTTGCGCGCGACATGGCGCGGCCTGCGCGGCTTGGCGCGACCTGGCGCGTCCTGCGCGGCCTACGCGCGGCCTGCGTGACCTAGCTGGATCAGCCTGGCACATGATCCGACCTGGTCGACCTGGCAACCCATAAGACGCCCACCGAGAACCATTAACGGCATACCCCGTAAGCTCGGTAGCTCACCAAGGAGCTCACCACAAGCAGCTCGGCATAGCCCAAGGAGCTCGGCATAGCTCCCCCAGGCAGCTCGCCACTTGTAGGGTAGCTCGGTACAGAAGAGTAGTTTGGCGTATCGCATGAAGATCTCCTACCTGACAACCTGGCCCAGACACCGACTCGCCGACTGACACAGGCGCCGACCTGACAACCTGGCTTAGACACCGACCTGCCAACTGACACAGGCACCAACCTGACAACCTGGCCCAGGCGCCGACCTGGCCGCCTGACAACCTGGCTGAGGCGCCAACTTGGCCGCCTAACACAAGCGCCAACCTGACAACCTCGAGGAGTTCACCACCGTACCCCGGTTCTGACGGGATATGATGAGTCTTACCGTTTGAAGGCTTTTCACCCACCTAACCCGCGAGGACACCACTATATAAGGACTCCGACCCCCAAAGCCAAGGGAGGGGAAAAAAAGGAGGGTAACCCCTGCTCTCTAGCTCTCTCATTTCTCCCCAAGCTCTCTGTAATCAGAATGCTAACTTAGGCATCGGAGAGTCCCCGCCGGGAAAATACCCCCGGGTCCTCTGATTCAGTTCTCGCAGGTCCCTCAGCTCCCGCCGCCTACAAAGGAGAGGAAATCACCTCACGCAGAGGGTAGTCGGGTTGCGCTGCACCAAGGAGCTCCACCATCCTCTGAGTTGCAGGCTGCCTAGGAGCAGGTCAAATGACGAGTCCACCAAGGAGTTCGCCACCAGGGAGCTCGCCACCAGGGAGCTTGCCACCAGGTAGTTCGCCACCAGGCAGTTCACCACCAAGCAGTTCGCCACCGGGCATTTCGCCACCGGGCAGTTCACCACCGGGCAGTTCGCCACCAGGCAGTTCGCCACCAGGGAGCTCGCCACCAAGGAGCTCGCCACCGGGCAGTTCTCCACCAGGGAGTTCGCCACCAAGTAGCTCTCCACCAGGGAGCTCGCCACCGGGTAGTTCTCCACCATGGAGTTCGCCACCAAGCAGTTCGTCACCAAGTAGCTCTCCACCAGGGAGCTCGCCACTAGGCAGTTCTCCACCGGGGAGTTCGACACCAAGTAGTTCATCACCAAGGCACGTCACCACCGGATCAAATAACGAGCTACTTAGCCAAAAAAAATTTTATCATCACAAAAAAATGGTACGTGACCAGAAACGGTTACATCAATTCCCAAGAAAGAAGCAGAGAATGACCATTCCCTGAAATGGAGGAATACCATTTCAGCAGGAATGGAAATGGAATTCTGATTCCACCCAACCAAAATTCTGTTTCCGATTCCAGACCCCTATTCCCATGTACCAAACGGGCCCTAAAAGATTATGATTTCCATTCCCATCATAATCAAATACACCCTGAATCATTTATTTAATAAAACAGTAATATCTAATACCTATTCATGGGCCCGATAGTCTCAAGTTTGAATAAATTTTTAATTTTTTAGGCTTAAAGGCTCGGATTCGGAGCATCAGGCCGCTTGGACCTTTTCAAATAAGCCTAGATCAATAATATTATATATAGTAATATATTAATAATATAATTATATTCGAGGTCGAACCTGAGCATTTTCTATTAATAAAAAAAGTAACGCACGACCCGACTCGACCCGACGCGTAATCAGGTTTACTGATATCTTACCAAATAGGGTACCTAGATGTGTAAACGGTAATAAACTGAAAATTGAAAAACATACTTTCGGGCGAAGGCACGGTAGGCACCATTACCAATACTGACACCGGTACCCGTGCAGCATACCACCTTTTAGCAATATGAGCCGTACGAATTGGTACGGCAAGAGAGAGAGAGAGACACGATATTTATTCTTGACGTGTTATAGAAGATAAATTTCATCGACTCTATGTTGATGCTTTTGACGCTTGTAAGACGTACAGCTCGCTTAGCTTAGTCGGTAGAGCTCAAAGCTTAACCTTGTGGTCGTTGGTTCGAGTCCCACGGTGGGCTTCATTCTATACTTACGCTTGGTGGAACTGTGGGACCAAGGGTAATTATAAATTTCATTGTTCTTTAGAAAGAAGATAAATTTCATTGGCTACAGTAGACATGCAGCCCGTCTAGCTCAGTCGGTAGAGCGCAAGGCTCTTAACCTTGTGGTCGTGGGTTCGATCCCCACGGTGGGCGCTCCCTTTTCATAATTACGCTTGGTGGAACTGGAACCTGTGGGACCACGGTGGGTGTTCATTCGAGATATTTTTCGTGTTGCACGTGCTTGTGATTCCTGAGCTATATAATCTGTAGAAGCCTCCACGTGCTAATGATGACATTTTGATCGTTGGCTTCCATTACTCCAATGACCCAACTACCTCGATCTCCTCTACCCAAAAACAAAAGTAGAAAACTCCCTCGATCTCAGCTCAGCCTCGGCACCACTCCTTTTCTGTGGGTCCGGCCAAATTTCAACCTACTTCTACTATTCTATTGAGAAGTCACGTTCCAATAGACCCATGCTGATGTGGAACCTACGTGGTTTCTATCTCTACAGTCCCACTTGCCCCTTTTTATAAGCAAAGTAGTAGACCTTTTATGAGAACTATGGATGTGGAGAGAAGTGGAGAGCCCACATTATATGCTAGCCTGTACTTTTAATCACAAAATGACAAATTCACAAATTAAACTGGGTTTAATTTAATACCACCCTAAAACCTCTGTATTATTTGTAAACCCCCCCCCCCCCCCCCCCCTGTTTCAGTGTTTCTATCTCTTGGTCGTTTTCTGCAAACCCCAAGTAGCTGAAACTTCTTAATGACTTGTTACTCTGTCTTTTCTTTTAGCTCATAAAATTAAATATTTAAGCACTGTACCAACCTAACCTAATATGTCATTCAGTCATTCAGCCCATCCACTTCAACTATGACCAGGGACAGGGACTGAAGCAACCTAACCTAACCTAACCTAATATGTACTTCAACCATTCATTTCAGCCACTTCAACCATTATCAGGGATAGGCACTGAAAGCATCCTAATCTAACGTAATATGTTTTTCAGCCACTTCAGCTATTATCAGGGACAGGGACTCAAGCAGCCTAAGTACCTAACCTAACCTAATATGTCCTTCAGCCAAATTCATTCAGCTATTATCGGGCACAACACAATACTGTATCTACTAGCAAAGTAGGATTAGGCTTGCTAATCATCTTCCGTTGGATGTTAACATATGATATTTACTGACAATGTCATCTACCATCACTCAGAGCCTGATTTTAAAATTTTGAAATTTTAGCAAATATAAGTGTTTGATCTGAAACGAAACTTTTGAAATTTATGATAAAATTTTTAATATATTTTCAATTATTTAATTGATTTTTATATACTTTAATTTTGCCACATTTTAGAAACCCGTTTTTCTATGGGCTGGGATGTAGAATCCCTAGCAGCCTAGAGCCGGGGTGGCCGGGTGTAGGGATGGAATGCTGGATGATGGATGGGTTGGACAGTTGGACTGAGCTGCAGCACAGCCCACCAGCCTGGAGCCTGGAAGGAGCCGGGTGTACGGATTCAACTAGTCTGACCTTGTTAATGTTAGGCGGTGCACATTAACCGGTCCAAAAGTAATACAGTAGAAGTAGGGCGTGGTCCTTGACCGGCCGGCCCACGGTTTCCTTCAAACTAAAGATGGCTTTGCGGCTGCACAGCAATGCGTAAGAAGCTGCAGAAAGCTCATCCAGGCTCCAGCTGCATTGAGAATGAATAAAGTTAACATGGGCTTGATTCCTCTGAGTCCCTGAACAATTGAAGCAATAAAGAGTGAAAGGACCGACAGGGATTTGGATGCAATTGGTCTCAAGTCTCTCTCTCTCTCTCTCACTCTCTCATCTCAATACAAGTAATTTTGTATTCTTTACAATGTCAATGTCAATGTCAAGCTACTTACATTGCATGTCAGGAAAGAGAATGCCAACTTATTTTTTGACGATATCAGTTGTTCACTTGTTGTATAGTTTATTAATGATCAGGGCACCAAATTCCATTCAAAAATCAAAACTGTGAATTGAATACAAAATTACTTTTGTATCCCATTAAAAAAAAAAAAAAAAAAAACTGTGAATTGAATGTCAACGGTACGGTTGTCAATTTCAGAATTCTTCCTCACAAAATTGGTATTTACACCCATATCACCGCATTAACAGCTGTGAATTGGAAACATTTTGCCATGAAGTAAAGTACAGAAACGTTTTTAATGCACAGCTGTCAGCACGCTGCAAGTATTGTGAAAACCCATTATGTGATGAAGAAATTTGGATTTCAGTCTTGCAACTCGAATTCAGATTTTCCAAATTTATTTTGCATTAACTAAAGGAAATATTTACATACTGATTCACTTGAGGTATCCCGTCAGGGTACACATTATATTCAAAAAAGTCTAACGGGTGAGATTTAGCCTACTGAGCAGAGATATTAAAAGTCCTATTATTTATATGTTTGGGAGATTGAAATCATGGTTTTTTTGTAAAAGGCATAGGCAGAACCAAGGTAACTGAGTCTTCTGGTGTAGTGCCTGGATTACTTGAATATTATCAGAGCAGATGACGATCTTCTTGAGATTCGCATTTTATAATTTCAAAATAGCCTACAAAATAGTAAATAATTCAGCGTGAACAGAAGTTCTGCCTCCAATGATGTTTAAACACTGAAGATTGGAATTTAAGATCACAATGCCATAAGTGAAGTAAGCATTAGCCAATTTTCCTGCATCTGTAAAAATGATGAGATCAGTATCATAAGTAATGCGAAGCTGAAAACTGTGATCCTGCGGAGACTGAGCTCGAGCTACAGAAATTGGCTGGAGGGAATTGTCATAGATTTTATTTACCATTGAAAGGGTTTAAAAGGGATGAGGATGTTTGTTTTCGAAAATCATTTTGTTCTTTGCAGACCAAATATAGTAACAAGCTATTGCAAACCAACTTAAAATTTGAAGGAAAAGGGAATTGTCTTGAATTTGATTATACAGCTGGGTAAGAAGATCTGTCCAAGAAAAGTTGGTGGAAAAAGCAAGATTGAGGTTCCAGGGATTACCAAACAGAACAGCTCGAATAAAGGAGCAATGTAGAAAGAGGTGGTAAGGGGTTTCTTCCTCATGATTGCACAAAATGCAGATTTTCTTAGCAGGGTCTAAGAAGAGACAATTCCTTGTGGGAACATAGTTGTTAAGCATTCTCCAAATGAAGAGCTGGTATCTTGGAGGAATTTTGAGTTTCTACACTCTTGAAAGGCAAAATTTGAGATTATCAGCAATCCTAGGGACAGAGAGAGCTTGTTTAGCTTTGTATTCCTCTTTGACAATAAACTTTCCTGAGTGATGCTGGAACCAAATCCAATGACGATGATTTGAGGAAGGGAAAATTGGGGTTTGAAGGACTTAAGAAGCAGTCTCGCTTCAAAAAGATGATGAATTAATGATGGATTCCAGTGTCCATTTAACATGAGGGAATTGATAGAGATATCTCGCATTTGAGGTGCTATTGGCAACATAATTCAAGTAAAATTCTGATTTTTTTGGATCCAAGGGTATTGAGAGATTGGGAAGTCGGAATTGTCATTGACTAAATAACCTACTTCAGTCGCAAATTCTCTAAGCTTAGGACAGATAGACTTCCAACAAGCTGAAGCATTAGCAGGGATGTTATAAGGGAAGGTATTTTGTGGCTTTAAATATTTTGACTTTCAGATTTGAGCCCAGAATTGATGTTGTTCATTTAAGAATCTCCATGCAATTTTCTTAAGAAGAGCATGATTAACCAGAGTCAAATTTTTAAAACCCAGCCCACCAAAAGCTTTTGGTAGTGATAAATCTGCCCAAGCACACCAGCAGTAATGTTGTTTGTGAGAGTTTGAGGAGTTCCACCAGAAGTTTTTGATGATTTTATTCATTTGATGAATTGTTTTCTGGGGGAATTGGATGAGATTCATGGCATGGATTGGGGTAGCTTGAAGGACTGACTGGATCAAGATTTTCTTCCCAGGTTGACTAATGGCTGAGGCCCTCCAATTGTTTAGTTTGCCTTTGAGGTTGTCTAGAATAAAGTTGTGTTGATTGTGTCTATTCCTAGACTAGATCAGAGGAGTACCAAGATATTTAGTGTTTATGAAGGGACCCTATATGAAGCTGTCTCTTGATCATCCTTTGATGTCGATGATGGATATTCTTACTGAAATAAACTCTAGACTTTTTAAAGTTTATGATTTGACCTGATGCATTTTGAAAGTTTGACAGGATGGATTTCAGATTATCTAACTCATTTCAGTGGGCCCGTAAGAAAAGCATAATGTCATCTGCAAAAACAATGTAAGAGGAGACCGGAGAATTAGGGGATAACTTTATGCCTTGTAACTGGTTATTAGCTTCAGCTTGGTAAAAGAGCCAGCTTAACCCTTCCATTGCTAAGATGAAAAGGTAGGGAGATAAAGGATCTCCCTGTCTAATGCCTCTAGAGGGACAAAAATGTCCTACTAAGGAGCCGTTTAGGAGGAGAGAGTACGAGATTGTAGAGAGACATTCCTTAATGATAAAACAGACGTCCTCTGAGAAGCCTAAGGCAGACAAAATTTTTAACAGAAAACCCCATTCTAAACGGTCATAATCTTTGGACATGTCTAACTTTAGAGCTATGAATCCTAAACCTCTTTGTTTATGTTTTAGAAAATGGAAAGTTTCTTGAGTTGGTTTGTTAGACATATGTCTGCCTGGTTTGGAGAAATGCACTTGTCAAGAACGAGATGCAACCTAGAAGCTATGAGTTTAACTACAATTTTATAAGTGACATTACATAAACTAATAGGCCTATAGTTTTGAACTTTTGTGCAATCTACTTTTTTCGGAATGAGACAGATGAAAGTATGGTTTATTCTCCTTAGAAGCTTCCTATTTGTGAAAAAGTCTTGGACCATTTGAACAATGTCGGGTCACATAAAATCCCAACAGTCTTTAAACACCAAAGCTGGCATACCATATGGGCCAGGAGCCTTAAGACTTCCAATGCTAAAAAGAGAAGCTTTGATTTCCTCTTCTGTGGGAAGGGCTACTAACATAGAGTTGTCTTCCTGAGAAATTATTGAGGGAATAAGGGAATGGACATTTTCAAGCTCCTGAGTTTCTTGGGAAATAAAGAGACCCGAGAAATAGTCCTCAAAAATCTTAGCAATCTCCTGATGAGAGGTTTTCCATTGATCAGAATTATCTTTACTCCCTTTAATGTGGTTCCTTTTCCTTCTACAAAGAGTGCTTTTATGAAAGAAATTGGTGTTTCTATCTCCCAAATAAAGCCAAGTATGCTGGGATCTTTGTCTCCAAAAGCTTTTTAATTGCCACGAGGCATCTTCAAATTGCTTGTAGAGCTTTTGGACTAGGGGATAATCCTCTAATTACTCAACCTGGATAATTTGCTTTTCTAATCCTTCTATTTTTGTTTTAGGATCAACAAAATGAGTTTTCCTCCACAAGATTAAGTCTTTCTTGATCGCATCCAATTTTTTAACTATTTTCAAAGCTGCATAGCCAGAGACCAGATGGTTCCAACCTTCCTCTAAGATATCTTTACAAGACTCTTCGGCAAGCCACATTTCAAAAAATCTGAAAGGTTTTGGATCTTGGGGTGAAGGTTTAGAATGAGAGGGGTGATGATCTAAACCCCATTTAGATCCTAAAGATAACGTTGTATCAGGGAACAACTGCAGCCAATCAAGGGAAAGAATTGCCCTATCTAAAGTCCTTTGAATGTGACTTAAGGTTTTCTTGTTGGACCAGATTAAACTTCCTCCTTGGAGGTTGAGTTCCACCAAATTATGCGAGAGGATTAAATACCGGTACTGGGCAGAGGTGAGGTGTTGACTAGTAGAAGTGGATGAGGAAGGCATTGAGCCATCAATGGAAGCTGCTTCATTGAGGTCTCCTATTAGTAGATAAGAGGAATTAATGGAAAGGAGTAAGTTATTGATGTGAGACCAAAAAGCAATTCAGATTTTCTAATTATACCCACCTTAGAGCACATTAATATCATAAACTTTTTCCATGCTTGTATGTTTTATGTGACTTAAGGTTTTCTTGTTGGACCAGATTAAACCTCCTCCTTGGAGGTTGAGTTCCACCAAATTATGCGAGAGGATTAAATACCGGTACTAGGCAGAGGTGAGGTGTTGACTAGTAGAAGTGGATGAGGAAGGCGTTGAGCCATCAATGGAAGCTGCTTCATTGAGGTCTCCTATTAGTAGATAAGGGGAATTAATGGAAAGGAGTAAGTTATTGATGTGAGACCAAAAAGCAATTCAGATTTTCTAATTATACCCACCTTAGAGCACATTAATATCATAAACTTTTTCCATGCTTGTATGTTTTTATTCATGGAAAGATGTTTTCCAAGCATTCTGACTTGTGAGGACTGGCCATTATATATGAAAACATTCATATCCTTACAACAATGACAGCTGAAAAAAACTTTCGCCCTTGGGGAGACGGGGACCAACAGGTTTGGTTGTTGGGCTCCGTTTAGCAATGTTTCACGATAGTGATTCCTCTATTTTCGATGTTTTTGTATAACAGAATGTGTTTGGCAAAATAAAAATGAGAAAAATGAATTATTCCCAAAGAATACGTTCTTTGGGAGTGACAAATCGACACTCTCAAAGAACATGTTCCCAGAGAATACGCAATTCTCGCATCATCCTTTAAATTCATGAACACGTATTCCTTGCTTCCCACGTGAGAGAAAGGGCATTTTAGACATTTTGCCTAACCTAATAAGCTCCATCCTAATGGCTTTCCTCTTCCTTTGATTTCTCTCTACCATCGCACAACCAAGGAGCAATGAGCATTGGATTTTGGCGAACGATCAGGGACTTCAGTGAGCACTCGGTTTTGCTCATTATTGACGATGAACGACAAAGGTGAACACTTTTGTTTTGCACCGTTTTTGTTCAATGTCAATGGCAAACGTTGCTTTGCGTGTCTTCCTTATCATCGCTTTTTCTTTGTACTAGATACCCTATTTTGCCTCTTATTCAATTTTCCTCTCTACCAGTATTATTTCAAAGTTTCTTTGTACTAGATACCCTATTTTGCCTCTTATTCAATTTTCCTCTCTACCAGTATTATTTCAAAGTGAACGCTGCAACAACTCTTTGACGTCTGCCTATCGACAACTATCATTTATATAGGTATGGTTTATTTCCCCAACTTTCTAACGATATGCAGTTCCATCTACCCTAAAATTCCTAATGATATTAGCTACCGTCTACTCATTTTCCCAACTCTCAACTTGGGTTGCATGAAATGAAACCAAGTTGGTTTTCATAACTCTAACTACTTCCCAACAATCTAAAATTCTGTCTATCTTGAAATTCCTCATGATCTCAGCTTCCGTCTACTCCTTTTCCCAATTCCCAACATGGGTTCCCCCTAGAATTGATCTTGTAGTTCAATGTTCATATTGAATACAAGTTTCAAATTATCAATATGCCCGATACGTTGGTAGAGGCATATTGGACAATATCAATAGTTTTTTATTTTTATTTTTTCAAATCTGGTTTAGAGGGGCCGGTTTAAGGTCTGCCCTCCCCTTGAAACTCCCGATGTGATACGATACGATACGTATCGATATTTTGAACATTGACCAAATATTCGTATTTATTCATTGTTTTATAGCTCAAGTCAAATATAATTGGAAAATGAACCCTTATGATTCATGTGACTTGAGACTCACAATGACACTTGTTTTTTGTTAATTTTAGGCTTAATGACTTGCAACAGTGCAAAATATGTTCATAGATTTGCAGAATTAATATTAAGAAATACTTGTGCTATCCAAATGTTGTTTCTATTTCTATAGAACAAAAATCTATACCCAAGGAACAAATTGCCAAACACCTCTATTATTCTTGAAGAGCAAGAAACAAAATTTCTATTCCGAAACAAGAATTTCCTTAGGAATGGCAACGGGGCGGGGTGGGGACGGGGAGCCTCTCTCCATCCCCGTCCCCACGGGGATCCCCATTCCCCGTAATGTTTTATAATGTTAACCAGTTTGTTTTTGTTTTTATTTTTATTTAAAAAATAAAAATGAAATAATTCAAATTTATAATCCTATTATAAAATATTCAACCATATTTTTAAAAATATTAATATAGATTATGTGTACATATATACTTATATAACGTATGCATACATATATACATATATATTAGTGGGGATCTCATGGGGCGGGGATCTAGGTCCCCGCAGGGCGAGGAGTGCTATCCCCGTCCCTGCCCCATCCCTGCTAACGGGGATGAAAATTTCCCCAGCTCCGTCCCCGCAGGGGGAAAATCATCCCTATCCCTGCCCTATTCGGGGCGGATCCCCACGGGGATCGGGGAAATGGGGAAAATTGTCATCCCTAAATTTCTTCAAGAATAGAAACAGGTGGGAACATTGCCAAACAAGGCCTTAGGAACCTTTTTTGAGCATGACATGTTAATTCATTTGATCCCATCTTTGTCTTTATAGTCATAAGAATGTTGAGCAAAATAACAATTTTACCCCCAACCATATAACGTGTCATGTCCATAAAATTTAGATTTCAGGTTTAGGAATTTGATTAACCACAAAAACCGAATTAATTAAACTTTATTATCTATATAATATATATTAACATATAATACATACATAATATGTATAATATATATTATATTGTATTATATTATATATTGAAATATAAAATTCATTATATATATTTTTAATATATAATACATATATAACATCTATAATGTAATGTTAAAATATATATACTGTTGAAATTCAGTTTTAACCAAAATAACCGAAAATCGAACCAAAAATTTTGGTTTCTATTATTTCAGTTTCGGTTTGGTTTTTCATTTAAAATTGTAGTTTTAAAAAATTGATTTATTCCATTCAATTTTTAATCAAATAAATATTTTGCTCAACCCTATTTATATATAACCAAATTAAATTTGTCTGTGCTCTCCTAATTCAAATACACGCATCAAACACCAAAATAGTCGTTCTATGATACCAAAAATGTCTCCTAATAAAAACTGAGAATCATCATGGTAGCATGATACTATCATTCAATAGCCAATCAACTAATATTTACTCAAATTCACATGGTTATATGGTCGAATTTATAAGACACTCTACCCATTTGAACACTGTTTTTAGTTCAAACAGGTCCCCTTTTGTTTTGGTAGAATAACAGCTCCTTTGGAATACAGAATACCCATTCATCATTAATTTAATCAAGACCATATCTAAGAGTTTACTTAGACAAAATATCAGATTAATTAGATACCCTTATTCTTCAAATAAGTATATATTTGCTCAAAAGTACTGTTCTTGTTCTTTACCAGCTTAAAATTAATGATTCAATTTCTTTCTTTCTTTTCTAAATTTTTCAATCAAGTTTCTAAAGATAACACATTAAGCCCCCCCCAAAAAAAATTAAAATAAATAAATAAACCATAAAATTTGCACAAACATGAAAAAGAAAGGCCGACATGTGTGGAAGAGGGAAAGTGACGGACTGACGGGGTGGTTATCACGTGCAAAAGGTCAAAGTTGAAGTCCTTTTTAAAAACAAGAAAGAGAACAGGCTTTACCAACTTTTTTTTTTTTGTGTATAATGTTTTTATCATTAAATTTTTTATCAAATACTTAATTATTATTTTTTCTGTTGGCTCCATTTACCTACTATTTTCAAAAATATTATTTACTAAATCTTTGGATAACAAAGAAAGGAACATCCACCAAGGGCTTTGTGGTATTTTCTTGTCCATATCCTTAATTTTCATCAAGGAAAATTGATGGGGCATAATACAACATGAGTAAACCAATAGGAAGAGTTATTCATGACTTAAACTTGATGAAACTTGAAAGTTTCAAGCGTAATACCACACCTGCCAAACTCACCATGTATTGTTCTTTCTCTGAGAACCATTCAACCTAAGTTTCAAGGAAAAAGTATCCCTACCTTTCTCTAATTTTTCCTTCAAATTAAATCTAACCTAAAAGGTTAAGCCGTGTTAAGTGAGATCCTTGAATAGGTTTTGTATTCTAACATGTCCCCTCATACGAAAGTCTATTAGACTTGAAACGTGGATAATACAGGCCCATCCATACCTTGTATTGAAATTTAATTAATTATAATGGGTGACGAGAATCGAACACTAGACTACTTGGTCAAAGTGGCTCCAATACTGTCTCAAAAAATCATTCAACCTAAAAACTTAAACCGTTAACTGAGGTCCTTGAATAGGCTTTATTCTCCAACACTCTTTACTATTTTCTCTAAATTTTATACTAGTAGAGATCAGTAAGATGGGACAGCTTAAAACCAAATAAGATTTTACATTCATCTTACAATAAGAATAGATTACCAAATAGAGATGATTCAATCACAAAAACAATTATAAACACCAATAGTTTTTTTTTATTATTATTATTGTATTTCATAACAAATATATGATCAAATCAAGGCAAAATCTATAATGCATTCCATAAAAATTGATATATAGAATTCAAACATGAATGAATCAGTGATACATAATCTTTAAGATAGTTAAAGTGTTTAATGATAGATACACCTTGTGTAATATTGGAATATATTGACAAATAGAGATATTTTGGTTAGAAAACTTAAAATTTTGAAAAGTATATTGCACTTGAAAAGATTATAGACATAGATATGGATAAATACTAATAGAAACCACGTTGGATCCACATCAGCTTGAGTGAATAGAGGACGGTGAAAAGGTGTTTAGGGATATATTTTCTAAATTTCTAACAAGGAAGAGACATTGACATGAAGCTACTCACAAGACAATTTCTAATTTGATATAACATAAATGTGAAGTGGTAGTTAGGTTGAATGGGATCATGAAATTCATAAAAAAAAAGAGCCTCCATTGGCATGTAGTTGAGGAATCGCAAGCATCCGGTATACTGCCAAAATGATTTTTTTTTGTCAAGAGTAAATATTCTATTTTACTGTTTAGAGAGACATTATTAAAAGTTTAAGGAAAGGTTAATATATTAACATTTCTAATTAGGTTTAAGGGTTTATATAGTATAGTACAAAGTGCAAACGAACAAAGCCGTACTCTGCAATTTCTAAAACCTTGAATTAATTAATCCAATATAAATATGGCTGTTAGAATATGATTATATTAGTTAGTGCCATCTTAATTAACGTGTCACACAGCTTCCTAACAAATAAAAAATTGGCACAAGGAGAGACGTATGGATAACACAGGTAGGGGTGCTCCGATCCGTCGGCTAATTTTTGAAATCGAATTGATGTTATCGGTTTTTGAAAAATTGGTAATCGGAGTCCATCACTTCGGTTAATTAATGATTTGGTTTATTGATTTTTTAGTTTTTTATTATTTATAATATTTACTATAGAAATGTATAAATATATAATAAAATACTAGAAATATATATAATATTATATTTTATATAATAAATAATATATTATATATTATAAGTATATATATTTATATATAATGCATATTTATTAATTTATAATGTATAGAAATATAATATATATATATATATAAATATACATAAAATGTATATAAATATATGTATATTGGTTGGTTTGATTAACCGTCGGTTTTATATTTTGGTTAATCAAAACCGAACCTGTACCTTTGATTTTTCTAAATATTGAACCAAAACCAAATCGACTGGTTTGATTAACCAAATTTTCGATTTAGTTTCAGTCAGTTTTTTCGATTGATTCGGTTTTTTGGTTTTTTTCTCACCACGGGCCAAACCTAAATGGCCAAACTTTTTTCCAAACAGATTCTATGCAATAGTGAATGCTAGATACAGAACGGTAAAGATTAAGGTTGCATTTGATATCATCATTATTTCCATCTGCAATGTTTCAGGTCAGAATTTTATGAGAATATAATTTGTTTCTATCATAAATGTTTTGAATCATCAATACAATATTTGGTATTATTATTATTATTATCAAATTTGATGTTTTTATTATAAATCCCAACATCAATCTCATTCTCATGTTTATATTTTTTTAGTGGAAGTCATGGTTTTTAAAACCGACCTGGAGATCGAACCGGTCAGGGGTCCAGTTACCGGGTCAAACGGTCGGCCCGTTCTGACAAAAAAAATAAAAAAAAATGAAAATCAGTCAAAATTGTTCGAACAATTAACCACCCAGGTCAGTGGTTTGCTGGCCCAAATCAACGATTTTTATGGAAAATTCGGTTTTGGGGAAAACCGGAACCAATCACCTATCGATTCTCGGTTTTTCCAGTCTGACCGTCCAGACCGGTTCAGTTTTAAAAACCATGGTGGAAATGGAAATGGTTATCTGATTTAATGTGATGTGATAAGACAATTTTTAAAAAATTTGCATTAATCAACCTAACATGTTACAAATAAAAGTGACAATGATACCGGTGTTTCAAGTTTCGATGTTTTGAATTGAAACAACGTTTACTTAAAACACAAACATTGCTATTTGTGATTGAATCAAGTTTGGAGAAAATTGTGTGCTTTTTCCTTTTATGCCAGCACCATATATGATAAATCAGTCAAAGTGTATAGACTTAGTCAGTCCATCCCTTCATTACTCTATCCCCAAGTGTGGATGTATTTGATGGCTAATCTAACATGTTCTCCCACAGTGAAAATTTGAATGGTTGTGGGCCTCATTCATCAAAAGACTGGTGTAGGGCATTATCATTGATCCCACAGCCTACTGAAAAGCTATTGCATTCATCTAATCCTGATTCATTGTCAGAAGGCAGTTGACTGGTGGTAGATTTAACAATCTCCAGCCAAACAGAACATTGACAACTAAAATCAAAACGATCGATGTCTGATGTGATGGCGTTTGCACTTGAAACGCCAATGGTACAAACTACCAATTAGCTCCTAAGTAGTTTCACATGGAGAGAGAGAGAAAGAGACCCCACACTCCACAGTCCACACAGGATGTCAAATGTGGGTTCCATGGTTTTCTCTTTGTGGGCTGCATATGGCCCTGTTGATCAGTGGGAGCTATGGGTTGAGCACTTTAGCTCTATCAAGTCCGGCCCGCTGCCACATGAAACAACAGTACTAAAGGGTTGTACTGTACTGGTCTAATAACTTGGGCGATATTTTGGACTGGGCTGTCACAAGAGAACCAAAGGGCCCACTACCAACTCAGCAAAGTTGAAAAGATAATAGGGTTAGCTCGTTGACGTTGAGGGAGCCATAGTTTTGTCTTCCATCAACCCATCAGATTGAATACAACTGATGATTTCCTTAGAGTTGCAATTCTTGATCAAGCTTACGTGTTCATTTGGCTTGGCGAGCATACGCTAGAAAAAAGTTGATTAATATAGCATCCTTCCAAAGCATGCATTAAATAGCTATATTGGTTACAAAAGCTCTGAATTTGCTTTCAAAATTCAGCATAAGCCATACTTTTCACTGAGTCATGAATCGCTCTCTCTTGACCTAAAATATATGCAACAACACCCTAATGACCAACCAAACTTGCTACGTACGTAGAGATGAGGGGCGTGGCGATTCGCATGTGCAAAAGGTCAAGAAGGTGAAGTCTTTCTTTCATGGGTCTTCCCAGTTTCTTAATTATATCATTCTTGACGTCTAGCCTTATTAAAATTTTCAGCAATTTGATCAGTTCTTGCCTTCTCTGCAGATCGGATTCGAATTGCTTTTAATATACAAAGTTAAGATCAACTACACTATATATATATATATATATTTGGATCAATAATTCAACATTAGATTAGATCCAATTATAAATGGATCGAATTAGATCTGAATTTTTCATCTTGTATCAATCAGATTGGATTCGGATTTGAATTAGGACAAATGAATAGAGTTTGCAGCTCTCTCTAGTATTTAATTTCCATTGGTCTTTGAAACAAAGCAATTGTTATTCTTTTATTCTCTTCTCTTCTGTTTTTTTCATCCAATCAAACAGTTAAAACCAGAACGCCCCATTCCGATCCGGATTCTAGACCCTATTCCCATAAACCAAACAGGCCTTTAGATCTATTGGTGAAATGGCAAACCACAAGGACGTAATCATGGCAGTCCGGGCATGCAAATGATGAAGACCCATTTTTCTATACTAACATGAATGTCAACTTATTATTGAATTGAGGCATGAAAACAGTCGTTCATGGCGTGTACGTAGAGAAGGATTTTGATGCAACGCAACAACCCACGCTCCAACACCATCAGAATGGCGTGAAGGTTAGAGCAAAAGCTTGCAAGCAAGCATAAAACGAGAGCTTGCGTTTACATATACACACTTGCAAGAAATGGACGGGGAGGTTCGCGTGCGTGAATGCTTAGTTTTTTGAAAATGATTTATTTCTTTTTCCAATAAAAAAAAAAAAAAGTTGCCACCTCAGCAAAGATTAAATTGCTCTTTGCTGACGTGGCTATTGTTTATTTATTTAAAAAAAAAAAAAAAAAAACAAAATCATCCATATTGACAAGCTCAAGTCCTTTTCAATGTTTTACCAAATACCAATTCCTTCTTGTCTTCTAAGATATGGCTTTTATTATTCTTTTAGGCTTTTCTTTGACCCTTTTCTACGACAAAAAGTTCAGCTGCTTGGTGTTATAATAAACTACTACAGGGTCCGGATCTGCTGCACTTCCATGCGTGTAATAATTAATCATTAAAGGAATTCTCGATATGGCTACTGGCCTGTGCATGTTGGTAGTTATTAAATTTTATTTATTTAAAAAATTATTCTGATATTTTTGTTCTATAGTTGGTTAGATCATCCCATCACATTGATTTTTGATATTGAAGATGGGACCCAAATTGGACTCTTGGATTAGCAAAATTATTCACAGCCAATATAAAATTCTTTAGTGTACTTGTGTTTGAAATATGGTAATAATATAATCAATAAGGGATACTCACTGCTTGAGAAGTGCACTGACTTTCTATTATTTTTGCTAGGGGTGGAATTTGGGCTGGCTAAGCTAGATTCAGATTCAGAGAGAAGAACATAATTGCATCTAAACCCACTAACCCAAGCCAACTTTAAAATCTAAACCCACTAACCCAATTCCAGATTGAGTTAAATCCATCAATCATCATAATTGCATGCATGAGTACAAAAACGCAAAAGTTGAAAAAAGATGAAGCATCAAGACCAAGAGCAAAGTGGAAGTCCTTCCTTGGGAAATGAACCCGCAATCAGAAATTAAATAGGAAATAATGGATCAACTATCCTTTAGCTATACAAGTAACTAACAAGGAGCAGATGGCCCATGGTACATCTGAGGCTCACTGGCCCATGGAGAGCCCACAGTTCCATGGGTTTGTTCCCAATCTCCCAGGTCTTCACCATAGAAGCGATTGCCCAGTGACCATCTGAGCTAACAGGTCTTTGGCTATTATTTAATTCAAACTCCATAGAGCTGCAAGTCAGGTCAGGTTAGATCGGGTTGAGGCAACCCTAGCTCAACCCTAAGTTCTAAACCCCAACCCTAACCCTAATCCAATCCGACCTTCAACCCAACCAATCCAACCTTAACCCTAATCTTAACTAAATTTTTTCAATCCTAACCCAACCTGAAGTCAATTTTGGGCCCAATCCAACATTCTTCCCATCCCTTAAAACCTTATATAATTTCTCGATTTTAGATCTTAACTCAAGTCTCACTACATATATTAGTCCTATGTTTCATTGATACTTGTTTGTTGACATTTTTTTCTTTTGTTCTTTTGGTACAAAATTCAGAAAAACAAGTGGCAGAAATGACTATAGTTTATTATGAGTTATGACTTACGGTAGATCTTTCTTAGGCGGCAAACAACATAGAGGAGATGAAGAATAAAATTTTCAAAAAACATAAAATAATGTTATTAAGGTTTTAGTCTTTCTTATTAGAATTAAGTGAAGTGATTATCTTAAAAGAAATACATTATACTATGCGGTGGGGGCTATACAAATATCATGCATCTAAAAAAATCAATGTATGTTGTATATTACATATAACATATATTTATATATGACATGTACTATAGAGTTGGGTTCGGGTTGGGTTAAGTTGGCTAAGGGGTCAACCCTAACCCAACCCGAAATAAAGTCAAGTTAATGAATTTCAACCTTAACCCTAACCCAAACATCAACCCGACCCAACCCAACCCAACTTTTTTGGGTTGGGTTAGGGTTGGATTCGGGCCAACCCGGCCCAAGTTGCAGCCTTACTCCTGAATGGTAAGTTGAGGTTCCTAGTTACTATTTTATCCCTAAGGCTGTGTTTGGTTTTTCAAAAAAACAAGAGAGAAATAGATAGTTGAGGACATGTTCTTGAAAAAAAAATATGAAATTTGTTAAAATCTTTTCCCTTAACCTTTTATTTCTCTCTTATTTTCTGATAAACCAAACAGAACTTAAATGTTTGATTATAGTTAGTTCTACTTTCACCAAGAAACAATAGAAAATTTTGCTTAGTAGAAGTTATGTTGGGCCTTTTTACCTTCAAAACATCGTTCACCACCCCCTTTTACTTTGAAACAAGCATTCACCTTCTAAAATACAAAGCAGTAAATTCGGTTTAAAAATTAAAAAAAAAAAGGAAATTTAGTTCAGCTAATTCAACGACTATCAAACAGTCCCTAAACTAGTTGGCACCTGCAGCTGAAACCTTTGAAATATTTTGTCAATCATTTCTTACCTTTCAAGATTTAGCTCCAATCTCTTTTAGGCTTTTATGGATTTTGTTTAGAAACATTGACCAGCCCAAATATTATGTGAGTATGGTGTAATAGAAAAAGAAAACCAGATTGACTAAAGAGTGATATCCCAAAGGGGCGGAGCTATAATATATATATATATATGTGTGTGTGTGAGTGGGGTCAATTGACCACAAGAAACATAGGCTTTTAACTGTTGAATAAAAAACACAAAAAGACAAAAATCCTTTGGGCTCAGTTTGGAAGCAATACAAATATAAATATGTACAGCATAAATACATACAAAATAATATAAAATATAAGGTTTTATACTCTACATATTTGCATTTGTACTCTTTCCAAACTCAGCCTTAGGTTTTATCCTTAGATAAAGAAAAACAAAAGACAAAAGACAAAACTTCAAAAGAAAGCTATCATTCCAATTGAATATCCCTCTTATATATATTATGTGTATCAATTCTAATGTAATTTTCTTATTTTTTTATGTAAGACTTGTTATGAAATTAAAATCAAGAACTCAGTTATCACATTAATTTAATGTTTACAAGTATAAAATTGAAAAATATAAAGTATGAATTCTCTAATTTTCTTACTTATAATTGTAATCGTGTAGTTCACTTAGTAAGTCAATATGATTTCAAATTTTCCTTAAGTTTCTTTTGTATGTACATCTTTTTTTTTTGTTTTAAGACATTATAATTGTCCTCGATAATTGTAAAATAGCACTGCTTATTTTTTGTTGAAGTAATGTGATTAATGTATTAAGCCTTTTTCTTATATTTGTGCTTTGAAAATTTTAAACTATTTTTATTACTTTTGGTCAAATCATTTAATGCATGAAAATATTATTTTACAAATTATTTAATGACTCCACAAGCAAAAAAAAAAAAAATCCTACCTACGACTATGCACCATTTTTTTTAATTGGTAAGATCATCCAATTACTTTGGCTTCTTATTTTATAGATACATTGACCAGCCCAATATTACCGTGAAAAACGGCATATGCATGCAAAATAATACAAAATATAAGGTTTAGCATTCTACATATTTGTATTTATACTCTTTCCAAACTAAGCAAAACTTATGATACCAATGAGTGGAAATAAGACAAAATTAAGGTGCAATACTTTTGTCAGGTAGAAGTGCTAATCAAAGTCACAAACAAATGCATGCAAATATGAAGCAGGTGAAAATTTTGCCTTGAGAGAGTTTTTTGCCTTCCTGCCTTCCTGTTCCCCTCCTTTGCTATACCCTAGCTATCTCCCTCTTTATTAAGACTCCTCTCATCCACACAGACCTCCGGTCACCCTCTGTCTTTTAGGGAGACTACCCTTAGCCGCCTTACCACCCTACCTACAAAAAACATTCAAAGATGACAAAAAAAGTCGTCAATAGTATGAAAGATATGGTTTTTCAAAGATGGCAAAAAAAATTGCCTTGAGTTTGGTTTGCACTGCAAATAGTCCTAAAACCCAAATTGAACTCTTTAGTTTAGTGAAAACATTCAAAGATGACAAAAAAAAAAAAAAAAATCATCAAATGTATGAACGTTTTGCGTGCCATATGTGGTGTTCTCATCAATGCCTTAAATGTCCAAAACTCAGAAAAATAATATGGGGTGCATACAAAAGTGTAGGATATGCAATGAACTTTTTCAATCCCAGTAATCAAGGTTCATATGTATTGCTTTTCAAAGGACAATGTCTTTCTTTGAGATGTCCTAGATGAATTCGTGAAACTTTGGCTCCATTTGGAAGGAGTACAAATACAAATACAAATATGTAAACTGCAAAATCTTGTATTTTGTATTAATTTTATATATATTTGTACTATACATATTTGTATCTGTACTCCTTCCAAACTGAGCCTTTAAAGCAAATCAAAGTGTATTTCCCCCTTTGAATTGTATGATACACAATTTTTGCTTAAACGTTGGCAGTAATTTGAAGATTTTTACGGGTTGAATGACCTAACTGGTAAAATGATCACAGTGAGCTTCCCAGTTTTTTGTCCCATCAGGGTCTGGTATGTTATTGTCATCATTTCCTTGTATTTGCAATTGGTTGGAATGCAAACTATTTGGGTGCAAATTCTGATTCATTTTTGTTTCAAATTTACTTCATTTAGTTTGATTGCAGTACAAATGAAATAAAATGACCTGAAATTCAAAACAAAATTAAATCAAAATTGCACTGCAACCAAAGGCGGCCATAGGATTTCTTATGAGCAAGCACAGCAAATTAATCCAACGGATATAGGTGAGTTTTCTTAGGATTAATTCACTCCATAAGGCTCAGTTTGAATGAGTACGAATACAAATATGCCCAGTGCAAATACATACAAAATACAAGGGTTTACACTATATTTTTGTATTTGTACTCTTTCCAAACTGAGCCTTTTGGAAGGAGTACAAATACAAATTTGTAGAGCAAAAAACCTTGAATTTTGTATTATTTTGTATGCATTTTCACTGTATATTTTTATATTTATACTCTTTCCAAACTGAGCCAAAGTTTTTTTCTCACAATAGTGTTGGCTTTAACAAAAGATGCTAAAAATGACTTGATCGAAGGCCAAAGGCCGGTGTAAGTTGGGTAACCGACTTCAATGAAAACACAGAACTGGGCCTGGACCCCATGGCAGGCCCATTCAAGTTTTGAGAAATGCTTAACCCAAGCCCACCTAAGCAAGCAACCTGATCATGACTTGCCTTGGAAATCAAGTTACAATCTTAACAACAACTAACTTCATAATTGCAAATTTTGTGAAAACAAGTATTTATTTCAAGGAGGTAGGGAAGAAAGCTGAAGAAAATGGGAGCTTATAAGAAACCACAAATTGTATAACCAATACATTAGGCTCAGTTTGGAAGGAGTACAAATACAAATATGTAGAGTGCAAAACCTTGAATTTTTTATTACTTTATATGTATTTGCACTGTACATATTTGCATTTATACTCCTTCCAAACTGTGCATTAGTTTTCATGCCAAAAATTTGAAGTGAAAGGATACGGTTTCATGCCAAAATCAAAAGGTTCATAAAATGTGAAGAATGGTGAATTGACTAGCAACTGAATATCATCCACTGCAGCTGGCTGTTATTTTTATGTACCCTTAACACCAAGACGAGGGTTTGAGGGAGCCCTTCTTAGTTCCGTTTGAAAGGACTGGACTGGTTAGCCCCACATAAACAGCCTATAAGCTATATTTGGTGAAAAAATCATGAGCCCAAATTTGGTTATCAATGAGTCATTTGAAGGGCCATCTGCTTCACCCTCTTTTAAAAGCTTATCTACAGCTCCTTCTTCAATGCAGTTTGACCAGTTTAGTTGAATCTTCAACTCAACCCTCCCAAACAGGTCCTTAATCCTTATGCGTCTTCAAAGAGTGGATCAGCTGTATTTCATGAAAATGATCATTCTTAGTGGTGCAAGTTGAGTCACGTTTTGCCAGATTGAGATCAACCTACCCAGCCCAAGTTGTAGTAGGACTGGAGTTTTGGGATTGGATTAATCCAATTTCTTCACTTTAGTTCGCTAAAACATTTTTTATTTCTTAAGACTTAAAATTGATGGGTCAAGGTTTACAGATTTTAGAATTATTATATGCACAAGACAAAGCTATAGTGATTTAGAAATATTATACTTATAATACTTGCACATTATATAAAAACATTTGATGCTGCGCAATCTGGCTGCTCCTAACTGGTGGTGGCTTAGCTTCCAGTAGGCGACGGACGTGGAGAATCTGTACAGAAAGAATCAGAGAACCCGGGGGGCTTATCCGGCGAGGTCGCTCCGATGCTTAAGTCAGTACGTGCGAGCTGAGAATAATTAGAGAGCAAGAGAGCTATTAAGCAATAAAATGCGCGTACCTTTGGACCCCAGGAGGGAGACCTTTATATAATGGAGTCCTCGCGGGCTCTACAGAGTAGTTCCATGATCTTTGCCATGATAGAGTTTGTTTCTGTGTTATCTGGAGATAACGTTATCAGTTGATAAGGCTAATCACTTTCGCCCGAATCGGACGGGGAGATAATGCTTAGTTGTTGCAAGACGTGATCCCGTAGAATTCGGGAACCGTTGGAGAGACTTTCGGGATTGCGTTGAGGGTAGATCGGTATACCCGAGCTGGTTTCTACCTCGAACTGATGTTCTCAAGCTAAGGGTCGTACACCCCAAACTGAATTATGAATTGATGTCGCGACCTGGTACTGAGGTGCCCTTACCTCGGGATGAGTACCGAGGTGCTCTTAGCTCGGGATGATTTCAGCTCGAAGGATCCCTATCTCGGGGTAGTGGAGTCTACTTTGTAGCGAGTTGGCTATGCCGAGTTGTCTCCTATGCCGAATCACATCCACGTGTCCCCTTATTATGAAGTCAAGCCAAATCACCCTCCATCACCATTATTGGAATAATATAATTTACAAAACGAGTAATTAAAAATACCATTGATTCTTCTTCCTCCATATGAGTTGACTGATTCAGATTGTATAGAAAAGACGAGCAACATCAATGAGATGGGATAGATCTGGAAGCTTGCGTGGCCTAATTAGATTGGCATGAAAATGAAATGAAAGTCGGTCGAGGATCTTTTTAAGGGCTCTCTCTCTCCCCCTCTAATTGTGTCACCTGAAACTCGGTTAGACTCTAAGAATAGAATGTACAATACAAAATAATATAAAATATAAGATTTTACACTCTACAAATTTGTATTTATACTCCTTCCAAACTGAGCTTTGGGGATCTTTTATAAGGGTATTCTTTGATACTCTACAGATTTGTTTTTATACTTCCAAACCGCAGCCCTCGGGTTCTTTTTTAAAGGGAGGTGAAGGGATATCTGACAATATAAGAGATGTTAACGAGAATGCTTTTACTTTCGTTTGTTATTGAAATTACCACATCAACAAAGAAAAATGTTCTTTAATATGTTTTCCAAACCATCAAAATGGTGATGGTTTCTTAACCAAAAAGAGACTTTGTAGTATAAAAGTACAAAATTTTTGGAATATGCTAGTAAATAACAATATTAAATCATGTTATTCAATTCAGATTTAAAATCATGTTTCTGGTCTTAGTTCTGACAACAAAAACCATATACCATGGTTTTCAAAACCGGATCGGACCAAAAAAACCGCTAACCAGAGCCCCCAGGTCCGTTTTTGCTAAAAACTGGAATTTGTTAGAAAACTGGAATTGCTAATGAGGGGTCGTCGCTAGAAATTCCTTAAGGTCCCCTGGGCAAGTTGATTGCAGGTATGTATTAGATTACAAATTTGATGCCGGATTTATCGTTGGTGACAATTGAATGAAAATCTCACCTTGTAGAACTGCAAATTGTTGGGCAGAACCGGATGAATGACCAAGTTGTGAAGAGATTCTCTCGCACTAGCTCAACTGTAAATACACTCGGCTGATTCAGATTATATTGTATAGAAAACAGTGTAGAGGTCACATTGCCCTCATCAAATATTGCCATAGCCACCATACATAGAGATATGATTATATGAATGCCAAGAGATGGGTACAGAGTGTTTGAATGAGTTTGACTGTATTCAAAGTGGGTACCTCCTGATCTTATTCTATACTGATAGAATTATAGAGGGAATCTCATTACATGTTCTTGCTTACATGTTGTTTTCTATATTTTTTGAAAAATTCTGTATTTTTTGGAAATTTCTCTACTTTTTGTATTTTCTGTGTTTTATTATTTTTATTTTTTTCATATGTTCTTCTTTTTCCTGTATTTTTTATGTATTTTTTGTATTTTATTTAAATTTCGATGGTATTTTTTATTATATATAAATATTTTTTGTTTTTTATTTATTTATGACATCACGGGTCAAACCGTTCAAGCCGGACGGTTGAACTGCCAAACTGGAAAACAGTGCCCTATACATTACCACCAACATGCTTTCTGTGAGATTTTGTTTTAAGAACCAAATAGTTTTCAAACCAGCTGGTTTTGTTTTGTCTGGAACTGGCGACCAAAAAACAAACAATTCACATTAGAGAAATCTCCCTCACCCCCTAGTTTACAGCAACAGTTAGGCACAAGCTTCAAGCAACCGTAATGGAAAGAATTGATATAACATGCCTCGAAAGAAAGTGCGTTCCACAACATTGGCCCCATGTTATTTATCAATAAATAAATAAAACAAAACAAAACAAAAAACATTGGCCCCATCTCAGTGAGGTGAATTTTACAACAAAATCAGTGTTTCTTTTGACATCCATTTAGCAAGAGTCGATATTCGGTCAGTTTCGCTCAGTCTGCAAGAACGAAACCTACCAGAGAACAAGAAATAGATGTCTGGTTTCATCTAATGCAGAAGGCAGTAAAATACTACACTTGCACTACATTCTAGTCCGATGATATCCAATGCAGGAAGCAGAAGTAAAGACAACGCACATTCAAACAGCCCACCAACACCCAGAAAGAAGCACACTGCTCTTTAATGAGAAATAATCAAATACGAAATAACTACTGAAAGAAAGGGAAAACAGGACGAAACAAAAAATAATAATAATAAAGAGTTGAGTAGCACATAAATTCTAAACCTGTAAATGTAAAGATGTATTTAAATAATCCGGTACAATTATGACACATCATATTATATGGGTATTGCGAGCATCATCAACTAAACGAGGAAAAAAACCGACCGCCAAACAATGGTAACCCAAGACCCTTTCGTCTTATTGAACAAACCGCAAATTAGAACACACTCAAATCGATCTCCAGGATTAGGAGATGGGCAAGGCCCAAGGATCCTCACCTTTTAGTTTATGATTGAATTCAGCTGTTGGATCCTAATCTACAGTTCAAATGATGGAGTGTTCCTACAAGCAAGCACTCACATGAAATCATAGTCATCAAGAGCATCATAAGTATCGACGACAACATCGTCTACTTGCTTCTCGATATGAAGCTGTTTCTTTTTGACACCTGAACAAATAGACACAGAACACAATTAGGAAAAAGACCAATCTGCAAGTAACGAAAAAATGAAGACATTTGAAGAAATCCCACGAATGGCGCACTAGTGACAAATTCAATCAATGTCATAGTGGGCCTGCCTAATCAGATAACTTGATAATAGATATCAGATAACCTATTTACCCAAACTTTGTCACAACCACATTTGCTTCCCATTCTGAACATGGATACGACATTTTTCCACTGGTGTACCTTAATTTTTTTACTCAAGATTCAGAAGTATGACCAACATGCTTACCTGTTTTCTTTTTACCCGCATTGGCTTCTTTCTCTGCCTTGAGCTTTTCATTTGCAATTGCTGTGATAGATGAAGCAACCTCTTTTGCATCTGCTGCTTTCAGAGCTGTCATTGATAGTCTCATTACTGTTTTGAGGAGGGTTATGTAATGGAAACTCTTCTGAAAAAGTAGAACACAATTGACTCGTGAATCCCATATCTTTCATTATCAATTAACAGAGATACAGAAAAGTAATACACACAAACCTCATATGGCCGCAGTTTATAAGAAACAAGCTCTGCATATTCTAAGAAGTCATTTTCAGATTTGGGGATGAAATTATCAAGTGTCTTCTCATCACCCCTCTTAGCAAAGAGTTCTGTTGTGGATTTGTAGTCCGCTTCTTCCACAAGCCTGACAGAAATACAGACATCATGAGCTCTTGGTTCATTGATTTGATCAAATAATACCGTTATGATTGAGAGGAAGTAGCAGTATCTACTCAAAACATTAAAAGTCAGTATCTGTTGAATCAAAAGTTGACAGCAAATCAACAACTCTCTTTATTATGAGCATTCTATTCCATCTCTACTTACAAAAAATCAAGACAATAAGCCTTGGGATATGAAGGGCATTGCTTGGAAAAATAGAAACATGTATCACATTAGGCATAGAGAAGTACATCATAAAGTACTACAATTTTTTCCATTTAGAGTTTTAAAAGCCACCCTAACAAATGGCTGCATGAATGCCGAAGCTGTGAGGTGCAAGTCCATGGCAATTGCAATTTGCAACATGCTGGGCTGCTGACATAAATAATACACCTTTTGATTCCCACGTCAAAATTGATATGATCTTTGTATGCCGTTGTAATGTTGAAGCTAAAAGGAGGAATGGAGGAACATCCCAATAAAAGTGCCTTGGGAGTTCGAAACTTAAGCTACAAAACAGGACAAAATGACAAAATTTTGACAATATACATTGTTCAGGCATATTACATATACAAGGACAAATGCATAAGTTGATTTAAGGGCTCAAACTTTAACAATGGATATGGCACTGAACAAAATGAAATGGAAAAACAGGATTCATGTAACCAACCCCATATAGTTGGGACAAGGCTCAGATGATGGTGATGATAAGCCAGCACTACATCCATATATATTTGCTGTGGTTATAGATCTACTAACTAGACATTCACAAGAGGTGGTCCCATGATGTTTTAAATGCAAAGCTAAGAACAATGGAGAAATGCTTTAGAGTAAAACAAAATACATGTATTGCAATTCTAGTAAAATATTAGTCACAATTTGGGTGCAGTTAAAGTCATTATCAGGAGTTACCCCAAACTAACCACTTCCGGTACCTTGGATCATTCAACCATAATAAGGGAGAAATTAAAGAGGATGTAGTCTTAAGCATCATAGTTAGAGCTAGAGATGCACCTAGTTAGTCATGCAGTCAGTGTGGCTCTTAGTTGACTAGGTTGTTAATCATTGGTCAACTAGCCGACCAAACCAATGCTTAGCCATCCCAAGTATAACCAGATGATTGGTGAAGTCGTTAGTATGGCTCTCAGTTGACTAGTAGATGATTAGTAACACTTTGGTGACACTATTTTTCATTGTTGGTAACAGGGAAAGAATAGAGTTGATTAGCTGTTAAGAAAACAATAAGCAAGAGAACAGGCCATAAGCAGCACCACAATATAAAATGTCATTCCTCTATTTTTTTCTTTCTAGTAACTAAAAAATTATGCTACATTAATATAAGAAAAAGAAAATTAACCATAATAAAAACTATTCTATAACCATAGGATCACAAAGAAAAAAATAGGATGGTATACTCACAACACCACCATCCTATTAGAGTTAATATTAAGTTTGAAGAGCATCTCTCAGATTGATATGCACTAATCTGTCCAAGTTTCCCAACTGTCTACTTTTTCTCAACCTATAAAAGCCAATTCTCAATAACAGAAACCTAATCCAGATCAAGGGATGGTTCAATTGAGTGAATATCAAATTCAACAGATTGATTATTTTTTGTACAAGATCAAGTAATCAACTACAAATAAGACCCTCCAATACGGATAAGCTTGCAGCTCATCATATATTTTCTCTTGTGCCACTTATATGATTCAATCATAACTTGAATTGTCAATCATTAATTAGGAACTTGTCCTTTCCTTTCTATGTGTTTTTTATGCAACTTTATACCTTGATCTTTATTATCAATAAAAATAAAATATATTGAAACCGAATGGTAAATGTGCATGTAATCAAGGGGTTGTCAGTGTCAGTTCTAAATGCTACTTTTTTTACCACAATGATCATATATTTTTCCTTGCACCGATTATCAGAACTTGAATTGCCTGTCATCATATTGGAAACTTGTCCTTTTACTTCTAATATATGTGTTCTGTATAAAATTTTATACCCTGATTTCTATTATCAATCAAAGATAAATATATCAAAGTACAATATTAAATGCATGTAATAAAGGTGTTATCAATGTCAGTTATAAATGCTACTTCTTAGAACTCAAATTCATGCCTAAAATACTAAATTTCTCCAAACACAAGACACATGCATAAAATAGCTGTATGTCCAAATGAGAAACAAAACAGCAAAGAATTTTACCTTTGTTGTCGAAGCTTTTCAGCAACAGGATCCAAGGGCTCTTCGACTTTTACTTCTGCAGTTTTTCCCTTATTTTCACTAGGCTTTACTGCCGATTTTTTTGGGATCTTTTCCACAGGAGGTTCTGGTTTAGGTGCCTGACCACACAATTTTGAAATATAAAATAAAACCATCACGAGTGCCAATCTTTTTAAAAAATTATGGTCTTGCAAACAATATGTGCTAATCACAATGCAACCTCACAAAAATCTATAGCATTGCAGTGGCTTAGTCCAAAACTAGCATCACCAAAGATGTGAAACAGTGGTGGCTTCGCAATGACAATAATAGCAAGGATGCTACAATCCCAATGTTACACTTCCAGCTCATAACAAACATAGTGAAAATGCAATTATTCGACAAGCACCAAGAACAACATGGTAATCAAGGCAGCTAGGCAAGAGTAGGTAACAGGGTACCCCACCTTATAGAATACTTACTTAGGCAGTGGTTTTCTTGACAGATAAGACCTATAATTACTAAAGTATAATCCATGTAGAGAGGTCCTGTAACTTCAATTAATTGTTATTTGACATTGGAAAACACTAAAAGGAAAGTCAGTAATAATGATATTTTCATATAAAGCAGCAAGGCACATAATATTAGGTAATGCTATCATCATCATATAAGCTTTATCCCAACCATATGGTATCAGCTACAATATCCTGTTTTTCCATGCCATTCTATTCATTGTCATATCTCCTTCAAAAAAAATGCCCTTTTCGCCTGCCCCTAGCTCTTCTAGCCCCTTCAACTTGTAACAGGTCATTTCCTTCTTATTAGTGCTATAGTAGTCCTGCATGCACGTGTCCAAACCACATTAATCTACTATCCCTCATTTTACTACCTCTTGGAGATACTCCAAGTCTCCCCCAAAGAAATTCATTTCTAGTCTATCCTTTCTAGCATTCCCACTCATCTATCTCAACATTCATAGTTCTGTTACTCATTTTTGGATATGTTTCTTGCGCCCAATACTCTGCTCCATATAACATTGCTGTCCTTACATTCAGCAAAAGCAGAAAAGAACATTTAAAATCACAAATTTCCATATTACAATAATTCAAAGAAATAAGACAAACAAAAGCAATAGCACAGTTAATTGAAGCAAATAAATAATGGACAACATATTTATTTAAAAGGTGGCCCCAGAAGGCACTGTAGCAAGTATATGCAAAAAAGGCAAGATATAAAAGGGGCCTCCAGAAAATGTGTTCTAGATAGTTATGCAAGATTGATCATAGCCTCATAGATGCCCATATATATTGTATTGGTTTAAGTGCAATTGAGAGAATATTGGATCTTTTTTTCTTGTTCTTTTTTTTGTTTTGGAAAAGGTAAAGTAATTTTATTCAGCTCAAAAAAACATACAAGCTGGGTTCAGACTTCAGACCCAGAAGGGCAGACTGAAAACCACAGTAGTTACACTCTCCCACCAGGAATTAGAGCAAGAGACAGAAGACAAATTCAGACTTTTGAATTCCTCAGATAGCCCTCTGAATGATATCTTCAGGACTTTTAGCTTTATTACAGAAAATTCTACTATTCATCTCAGCCCAAATGGACCATAAGACAGCAGCAGGAATAGTCCTCCACACCAGGGTCCCTTTCTTGCTTAGGCCTCTCACATTCCAACAACAAAGAAGATCCTTAACTAATCTAGGCATTACCCAACTGAAATCCAGGGCTCTGAGAAAGTGTCCCCAAATCTGATAGGAAAATGGACAATGAATACATAAATGATCTGTCGATTCAGCATGTTGCCCGCAAAGAATACATGAAAGATGCATAACCTGGATGCCCCTCCTCACCACATTAACTCTGGAAAGACATTTGTCAAGGGCCATCGTCCAAATCAGAAAGTTGACTTTTGAAGGACTTATAGGATTCCAGATCTGTGAGAGAATATTGGATATTTGTTCATCCAAAGTTGAGGATAGAAAGAGTTCCATGGTAAGAAATTTTGGTCACACTTAAAATTAGTGGACAAGGATTTATAAAATGTAAATTCTTTTCTTCAAAGAGATACATTTTCCTTCTGCATTGACTGTACTCGCTTTTCCTTTGAATGAAGTTTTCCATTTTATTCATTTTATTACAAAACTTTCAAGCAAACAAGTATTTCTAGAACAAATCCATCCAATTCTAGAATCATAAGAGTATGTAAATTCAGCTACATTGGGTCCTTACATTGGCTACAATGAAATAATTTGAGATATTTGTAGTGCCCAAAAAAGGTTGTTGCATCATGTTCAAAACAATTGTCACATAGAGACCATCAAATTGGCTGGCTGAAATATTGGATTGGTTTTATTGATTCAAAAACGATCCTTTAAACATCCTTTCTCTATTACCAAAAAAAATGTCCTTTTCTCTAGTGAATAACAATGAACTTGTTAATTAGAATCAAGAAAAGTTCGAGAAAAATATCAAAGCAGCAAGGAAAGTGTAAAAGTGAGAAAAAAATTGATCAGTAACAATGACTTTCCATTAGTAGTAGTGAAAGATAATTACACACCAGGACACAACCAGCGCCTGGCCACAAAGAAAAAATTAGAATACTGCCTAACACATCTTATTTCTAGTGACTCCTTGCTTGGCTAAGGGACCTGCAAAGCCATTTGCAGATCTTCTCACCCAAGATAATGAAGATTCTACATGCCAAGAAATACACCCAACCTCCCTCAAGACCTGTCTATGTGTCCACACGCCTAGGCTGCTAGGCTTCCCTTTTGTTTATTGTAGTATGGTTCCATTTGTGATTTTCTTGGGCATTTGGAGGAATAGGAACAGAAAGAGCTTTAATGGGAAGCAGAAAACAATAGAAGAATTATGCATACTTTTAGTCCTTCATTATGGACTTGGCTAATTTCCATACAAGAAAAAATCATTAAAATAAAAATAACATTACAATCACTCTGCTGTCAAGCAGACACCAAAAAGCACTTATCAAAGAAAACTTTCAAAATTACAATCTTGAAGTTCAAGAACATCCCAAAAATTATCTTCTAGATCTGAAGCATTCACTGGCAACTGGCAAATGATATTTGATGTATGTAATTTTTTATGTTTTTTATTTTCTATATCATGGTAGAAGCTTTTAACCATTTCTGTATCATGTCTTCAAAAATTTTTTTTTGATAGGAAACGGTAACATTCATTGATGAAAGTACAAAAATCACCACCCAAAGGATGGTTGGAGAAGCCAAAACAAAATTAGCCTTACAAACAAGCCCAAAACAAAGCCTCCCTATTAACCCCTTGCTTAGCTAAAGTGTCATCCATTCCATTTGCAGACCTTCTTACCCATTTAAATTGCACCCCAATCTCCCTGGCTAAGCTTGCAATTTCTTTTAGTGACTCTCTAAGTGACCACACTCCCAGGTTTCTAGCTTGCATCCACCCTATTACCAGCTTGGAATCTCCTTCCATTTCTAAGTGTGGCATTCCCCATTGTTTTGCCAATCTCAAGCCTTGGAGTAAGGCCTTGACTTCTGCCCTTAAGGAATCTCCCACCCCAATTGGGAACAAGTATAGGGCCAAAATTCTTCCTTCCTCATCTCTGAAAACACCCCCAACTCCCGACAGACCCAGATTACCAAAGGAGCTTCCATCAAAATTTAATTTCATCCTGAACTGAGGCAGTGGGGACCAACTCTCTTGAACTATAGGAGAAGAGGATGAGGATACAGCTATAGAACTCCAACTTATAATTAATTCAACTGAGGAGAAGTCCTTGAATAGTTGCAGAGCTTTCAGCCAATGTAGAATCTTGATGGTAATGCCCTCAACAAGGGCTTCCTTGGATTTTTCTTGCCCATGGAAAATACTTCAAAAATATCATGATATGCTTGTACTGTGTTTTCACTCATTGTCACATTTTGTGATTCTACATCTTTCTACAGTTAGCAAATTGAAGTTTTTAGAAAGAATGAAATAGAACATTATATCAAAAGTAATGTCATCTTGGTTAGTCATTAGAAGCTGAAGATAGAAGGTGTTGTCCCACCACCAAAAAAACACAAAAAAAAGTAACATTAATCCAAGTTGTATGATGACCCACACCCCCCAAAAAAAATCTTTGAAAAAAATTGGTTTCCTAAATCACACAATCTCCCCTTTAATTTTCCATATATGAATGTACGAAACAAATCATATTCCTCTCCATTCAATAGTTCACGTAGGGAAAAGAGAAAACAATGCATGGTAAAACTTAAAGCCTACCTATTCACATATATTCCATCAGAAAACAAGCAACATCAAAACATGGCCATGCAACCATAAATAAAAAGAAAGCAAATTTGCACTAGGAAGTTAGTGTGTCATTTGCTGCATCCTCATATTAGTTGGTACATAAGACTGGTATTCTACATACATTATTTCCAAAATAAACAAATACAGGGATGACCTAAAACAGTTAAGAATTGTACCGGTGCAGGCTCATCTTCATCCTCCCAAGAATCCTTCACATCATCTTCTTCTACATCTTCATCATCCCATAAATTTTTGGGTTGCTCCTTTTTAAGAACAGGTGGAACTGGCTCATCCTCTGTAACAATCCAGGTGTCATTGATAAATTTAGTGGTTGCTTAAGCTATCTAAACAACATCCAATGAAAAGAGTTAAAAAGTTGTAGGAAAAACAAAACGGCTCACTATTTTGAAAGCATACAAGGTAAAATTCAAAGTTCAAAATCCTAGAAAAAAGTCATCAATTTCATCCCTAAATATTGTGGGTCCCTTTGGTTGAGATGCTAGATTGCTAGGTACTATTTTCATTTCTAAACAAGTACATACAGTAGGGGCATCATTGAGGAAATTTTCCTTCTAGCATAAGTGATGTTCACCTACCCTCCATTTTGTCCATCCTGCTCTAATTCTATGGGTGACATCCTTTTTAATATCTCCCCTGTTATGAATTATCAAACCAAGTTAATGAAAGATGTCACATTGAGGTATCTCTTGATCACCAAGTCCAATTTTGGCTGTAACTTCATTATTTCCTTTCCTTTTTTATCAATAAATTATTTCCTTTCCTTTTTTTATCAAATTTAGGGTAATCCATATTATTATTAAATATGCATTGTATTTATTCTGTTTCAGTCCAATTTATTTTAAAACTTCTTGTTTCTAAAGCATTTTTACAGTTAAATCCATTTAGTTTCATCAACTAATATCATGTCATCAGCAAACAACAGAAACCAGCAAACCTCCTAAAATCCATGACAAATGCAAATGAACAAACGCTACATGCTGATTTCTGATGGAGCCTAATTATTACGAGAAACTCTGATAACTCTTCCCTAGATGTTTTAATATTTGTTGTTGCACTATCATAAGCGTCCTTAATTAGGTCCACATTCCTATTAGGTACTCCTTTCTTTTTTAAAACCCACCTTATTATCTTCCTAGGGACTGAATACCATGTGAAGATCTCTATGCTTCTCCCAAAACTTTTTATCAATTGCCTCAATAAATATAGCATCTAGGGTTAATCTCCCTAGCATAAGATAAAATTAGTTTTCTTAACATGCACATTTCACGACATAACCTTTGTTCAATCACTCTTTCCCAAAGTTCCATAGTGTGGCTCATAAGTTTAGTCCCATGATAGTTATTACACTTTTCTATTTTGTTTTTAAATATGGGCATCATGGTGCTCTTTCCCCATCCATCAAGAATTTCATTTTCTTTTATTATCTTATTTAATAGTTTAGTTAACAATAATAGGCCCTCATCCATCAAAAAAAACAATAATAGGCCCTCCTCTCCCATACACTTTCAGAATTCAGATATCTATTAATCCTAATTCCTTCTTCATCTTATTAAAACCCTTCTTCACCTCAAAAACTTTACTTCTTTCTAGTAATATCAAGCCTACACCTCTTGAAAACATTCATACCTTGGCTTGAAACTAAAGATCCAGAACAGAAGGCAGTAATAATAGGGCCATAGGGAATAAAATAATCTAGGAAACCATTTCCATACAGTTGCATTTGATTCCCTCCACAAAGGGGATCTTCTCAAGACTAGAAAAAAGAGAATATATCATCCCAACCAAAAAGAAAAGAAAATCATTATCACTTACACATAATCATTATCATCGCTACATCCATGTTACAACCATGACTACTTTCTTTCAGCAGCCTAGAATGATCGATCAAGAAAAAGCTCTCAAGAGACACGAATACATCTCCATGCAAAACATCTTGACCAAAAGCTCCCCCATTCACCAGTGCCTACTTCACATCAAATCCCTTAAATGAAGGCCCAAGGTAGTACTAAATATTCTGATCTTGTAATTTTGAGTACCAATAAACTACGTTTTCCCATGGTACATTTCTTTTATCATATAAAGTATAAATCCAAATGAAAATCACCATTTTTGCATTATGATAATTGGTAAATCCTAAACTTCATAATTTTAGTGAAGTTGAGAATCATATTTTTACCGAACAGCTTCCTTGACATTATAAAAATTTACATTTCTTTTATCATATAAATCCAAATGAAAATCACCATTTTTGCATTATGATAATTGGTAAATCCTAAACTTCATAATTTTAGTGAAGTTGAGAATCATATTTTTACCGAACAGCTTCCTTGACATTATAAAAATTTTTATTTCTGTATATAACCTGAAACTTCAGACCCCACTAATAGTCGCACATAAATCCAACAAACCCTGGTTATTCAGGCCAGTTTTACCCCTTTAAGGTCAAATAGCGACCAAAACAGACAATAATAACCAGAAATAATTACATCAAATTGTGAATGTTTCAAAACCAAGCAGTTACTGATAGTACCAAACCCCATAAGAATACCCATACCCTAGAATCATACAGAAGTTCAATGCAAGATATATGTGCATTTATTATGTAATTTGATAATATACATGTGTGTAAAAGAAATGCGTGAGGGGGCATAAAAGAATAACTGAATAAACAATGAATTGAACAGAATATAAACATTACCCCAGTCCTCCATCTTTCTTGAACTCTTCTGCTATTCGATGCACTGAATGTAAATCAAATTGTGGTTCCTGCATGTGCATAACGACAAATGTGAGAGAAAACTAATTTTAGAAGCTCGTGCCTGTAGTACCTAGGATTTGATGGACGAATAAATCACAGTTATAGCATAATAATCAAGGCAACAAGGTAAGGCAACAGACAACAGATTTTGATAGAGGCAATGTAGCAAACAGGATCTATAACATACCCAAAAGCACTTCTTTTTTTTCGAAAGAGATGCTTAAATGAAAAGGTGCGGAAAATTTCTTCAAATCAACTCTGATACACTGCAAAAGAGGGAAATAATCATAATGCAACTTAACCTAAATTAATCCAATATTCTAAACAACATGAAATACTAAAGAAATCCAATTCTAACAGAAACCCTAATCTAAGAACCAGATAATTAAATCAAACTATCAGTTGTTACTAAAACCTTACCCCTGTGGCCCTGTCTCAGTCATAACAGAACAGATATGGTTTGCATGAGCAGAAGGGACGGAGCCCCACTGTGTCACTCAGAGAAGAAGGGGAGGAAGATGGGATAGAACCCCCCCCCCTTTTTTTGTCTTTAGTGGAAAACATGGAGGATTGACGGAGTGCCAGGTTCAACTCAGAGCCGCCCCTGTTTGAGTCTCATTGAACAAGAAGAAGAAGAAGGAACTCGAAAATTAGGGCAAGAAGATGGGGTGGAACCCCAGTTGAGAAGGAGGAGGGGCGGGGCGCTCTGACTCATAAAAGAAAGGAAAGAAGATGGGCGGAGACGGAGGAAAAAAAAAAAGAAGGGGAAGAATAAAAAGAAACAGTAAGAAAAACAAGAACAAGGCGGAAAGATACCTGCTTGGCTGGTTCTCTTCTTCGATTATTCACCTTCTCTAGTTCCCTTTGGTCGCCCTCCTCCTCCTTAGATCAATCCCCCTTTAATCGGCTGGTTCAGTCGGCTCTTATTGTTTGTGCTCAAAAGCCGCTGTTGATCGAACCCTAGGACCCGGCTAGCATACGGATACGATAAACACAGAAGACAAAACGGTCCGTAAAAATATATAGAAGCGGGTCTGCTAGTCGGGTCGTTCAGTGAGCCTTCCCTGTACGACCTGGAATACTTCCACCTGCTTCAGATTGGAGCCGGATAGGACCCGTATGTGTTCAACGTGGCAAGTGGTCTTATTCATGAGTTAAATTTATCGCAATTTCCATATGCTTGCCAAGTGCCTATTTTTAACTTTTCTTTTCAGACATATTTTACAACCTTAAAAATTAGAATTTTGAACCACGTGGAAGAAGGTCCCACATGTGGTTGGCAATTTGGATCTGCCACGTTACTCCACGTTGAAAATAGCGGAGTATATCATCTAGTGGCATGGGTGGAGGGTGTTGTATATCTGAATTGTCCATCAAATTGAGAGACCTCTAGATTGGTCTAATAGTGTAAGGATGTCAGGATGAATGTTGGTTTTGTTAAAACCCGAACCCGATAGTGGGACTACCAAACTGAAAATTAGAAATCGATTTGGATTTTTCAATTTGCATCCGATATAAAAGCTGGCAAAGGCCCATGCAACACAAGTGAAACGAAAATATTTTCTAAAAAAAAAATTGTATAGATAAGGGAGGGAGAAAATAGTTTTAGTAAAATCATAGGAATGACAAAGTTGTTTTCACTTGGATAAATTTTTTAAACTACCCTTATGGTTTAGCTAATCGATTAAGTATATCCTTATTATTTGACTATTGTCTAATGCTATCCTTATTATTTATGATAACTGATTAGTTCTACCCTTAATGTTAGCATCCATTAATATTCTATCACAATTCGTACATACATGATGTATATTTTTTTTAAAACTCAATTTTACCCTTATCATCTTCTTCCTTTTAGCAACGACGATAGCTCTCTCCACCTCCAGCCTCTCTCTCTAGACTAGCCTTCATCGAATCTGTCAAACCAGTCTTCTCTCTGTGAAAAGAGGGGAGTGTGATTTATCCTAGAAACACCATCTCCCTCCTCGTTATCCTCCTATACGTAATCCACGACCACTATGGTGATTCGAAGACGAGCAATGCCATGACAGCAATCGACTGAGACCTCTCCTCTTGTAGCGAACGAATAGGGGAGGTGGAGAGGGAGAATTAAGAGGGGAAAGGGTGGAGGAAGAACAGGTGGCGTTGTCCCCACTGTCAAATTAAATGAAGGGCATCCAGGTTGGTGGGGCTTTCATCAATTATGTTACTAGAATATCATTTTCATCGTCATCCAGGTAGAATGGCACCCCATACTGTTCGGCCACGCCCACTCTTCTTGTAAATCTTACAGAGGTAGCATATGGCCCACTCTTCTTGTAAATCTTATAGATAGCATAAGATTCCTGTAACAAAAAGAGGAATAATCAAGATTTAGAAATATAAAAGAAGAAAAACAAGAGCTCCCAACCAAAACAAAAATGCAAACTCAGTGATGTAAAAACCTCAAAGTGTGCTTGGCATTTCTTAAGCTCCTCATCATCCATGGTATATTCGTGCATCACCTAGTCGGTTAGTTGGCCAGTCGGAGCCTGATCCTTCTGGAAAACCAAGAGCTTTTTCATGCCTACAGCCCGAGAGTTCGAAATAATGTAGCACACCTTTCCTGGATTGGATCTCAGACTGCTGTACATTTTGTCCCTACGGGTGAAGAAGTACCACTGTTTATCCCTACATTTTCCAACACCCACCCATTCATTCATTCAATTGAACGGAAGAAACCCAAGGGAAAAAAGTTTTGATTTTGAGCAGCTAAGAAGTAAAAGTTCAAGTTTAAAGTAAGAGGGTCGGTACTAGGCAAATCCTCTAGATCCCACAGTATCGGTTCAGAAATGAAGAGCATCCACAAATCTTCACAAACTCCAGCTTCCAACCATCGTGACCTGTCCTGAACAAATATAGATAACAGATCTGGTAGGTACAGAACCTGAGATGGGATTGTATAGAGGGGAAGTGGAGAGGAAGAACAAAGAAGGGAAGGGGTGGAGGAAGAAGATCACTGTCACTGCCGGAAGTTGCAATGGCGGTGATGATTTTGATCGATGAAGACTAGACTGGACTTTGGTGGTGAAGACCAGACTCACGAAGATGAAGAAGTAGACGAACTTCTAATTTGACTTGGGGGAAAATTAGACATTTCAGCCCTTCCGTCAATATTTTAACGACAACGGTAATTTTCCGAAACAGTAAAGATAATGCTAGACAATAATCAAACAGTAGGGGTATACTTAGTCAATTAGCTAAACCATAAGGGTATAAGGGTAGTTTAAAAAAATTACCATTTTCACGTTATTGCTAACAGGTCAATATATATTTACAAGGGTACACAAATCAAATTACTTGGTTTCGTCTATTCATATTGTCAATCACATATAAATAGTTATTCCAAATCAATTAATATAGAACATAGTTTTCCAATAAGTATAATAATTAGAATGGGTCATGATGTTTGAGTTCGGCTTCGGTCAGGGAAAAGCCCGCTCGAGCAGCCTTTACAGCCTTGCGTTGAGAATATCTCTGTACTTATGCACTTTATTTTATGGAGAGATATTCCCAATGCAAGGTTGAAAAGGTGGTTGGAATGGTGTGGGCATGAGCTTGCCTTGACAAAAGCTGGTCTCATGAAATTCTCGTAGAAAAATGGTAAGGAACTTAGGCTGTGTTTGGTTTGAAGGAAAAAATAGGAAAAGGAAGGGAAAGGCAGGAAAGATTTGTAAAGGTTTCCCTACCTTTCCCTACATTTTCCTTCAAACTAAACATAGCATTAAGGTATATTCCATCCTCTAAATAAATAAATCATGAAGAGATAGGCTAGAAAAATTCTTCATATATGATGGCACAATGTAGAGCTCTTAATGTTATGACTTAGGGGTTCATTAACTCCTCAACCTATTTGTGTTTCTCTTTAATAAGAGATACGCTAGAAAATCCTTGCATTTCTCTCACACCATATACCCCACAAAATTGCTCCGTGTACGCAATGCCACAAAATTCATCATCTTTGTTTTGAACAAATCAGCCACTTCAAGATGTGGTATCCATTCTCTTCCAACCAACGAAAAAAGTGTTATAACTTATGACACCTGTTTTAGCCATATCATCAGGTTTTAATAGGCTCCATGCATCTTTCATGTATTGTCTTGTACATGAAGAACGTGTTTGGGACCTGCACGGTTTAGAATGAAATTTCCTTAGTAGTTTACACCTTTTGACCATTGCTCCATGGATTTTTTATGTGAAATGACAAAGAAAAGATATAATATTATCACATACTTGGGTATTCATCAAATCAAATCAAAAGGATTTTTCACCTAATAAACCTATTGTAATTGTAGAATAAAGAATCTTACTTGCTAATTAATTGTAGAATAATGAATCTTACCTGATAGCTTCACAATACATGAAATAAAATCAGGCCTTAGACCTTGTGAGTGCAAAATATCAAGAAAATGAAAAGAAAAAAATCTATAAATAAGTAAAGAATCAAGGAAAATCCCAAATTAAAAGAGAAATGTAGAACCTGAGTATGAATCTTGAGGGGCAAAGTCACTTAGAGGGAACAGAAAAACATATTTGCTTATCCATATGGAAAGCAAATGCTAGTTTCATTAAAATATAGGATATATTTCTATCAGTCAAGCCTTTGTGGATAGCTAGAAACTACATTTTGGCATCGATAAGACAAGCCAATGTTATTTTCCTTAATATAATAAAAGAAAACAACTTGGAACTTATCCAAGTCGTAATAATTATACATGTAGCATATATGTAACTGTCTCAAAACCTGGAAAAGAAAATTATAAATTCAAATTAAAAAAAAAACAAGGATGAAACTTAAGGAATCAAAATAAACTAAAGTACTTCTATCAAAAAAAATAAACTAAAGTACAAATACCATTGTTGTAACATGGAAAATTAACTACAACATGCAAGCTCAAAGATGCATAATGCACACAAACAAAAGGGTACGAGGTGCCTATCTCCAAGTGTTTTTGTGCGTTGGTATTAATGCCCATGGATGGTTAAATGTCATGATGTATCAATAACTAATGAATAGAAATAGGAAATCTATTGAGTGATGCATAATCATCAATAATTGGACAATATAAGAAAAAAGGTTAAGCCCATCCCAACAAATAAGGTTTTGGATAGTACATTACTTTTGTACCAGAGTAAATTTTATAATATTAAATGGTAGAACCATTTATGTTAGACTAGAGTTGAAATAATCCACACCCAATCAACGGAAAGAGAAGACTGAGAAAAACCAATGGAATTAAATGCACAACAATATTCCAATGCTTCTCCTAACAACAGTAGTAGGTGCAATTATAGTTGTTCAGAGAAAAAATTTAGGGTAAGGAAAAAGAAAAAAAAAAAAATAGATGACTCTTATCAAATATAGCCCCTAAACATAAGATAAAAGGTAGAAAATATGCAAAATGTTATACTATGAGCACTTGTATCGAACTTATTGAATAACTCAGCACAATGGTAAGTCATAGATATAAGGAACATATATGCCACAAATCGACCTGACTACAAACTAAGCCAATATACATAATTAAAGTAAACAATAAAACACAGACTCATCTGTAATCAGTGGCACAAATCAACATACCTATACATAGAGAGGGAAACTAGATATAAGGAACATTAGTGGCACAAATCAACCTGACAACAAACTAAGCCAACATAGCAAACAATAAAATATTGAAGAAAGTCTAGGCCCATACCTGAAATATTTTAAGTTACAGAACCAAAGATCAAAAGCATACAGATCACCCCATGGAGGGGAAAGAATAAGAAATTTTAAGAGAAACAGAGAAACAATAGCACAACGCGCAACAAAAGAACAGAGGGGAAAAGGAAAAAAAAAACAAAGGAATAACAGAGTAAGAAAACCAAGAGAAACAACTAAAGAAGAAAACCACGAAACAACAACTAAAGAAGAATAATTAGTATGTATTATAAATAGATACACGAAAGTACAATTCCATGTGAAGGGAAAGACAATTATAAGATACAATTCCACGAAAGTATAAAAGCCAAATCCAATTATAAGGTACAAAAATCTTCAAAATAATTCAAAGAGGTAGTGGATGGAAAAGGATTACCATGCATTCTGAACTTAAGGAAGCCATGTGAGGGATTCTCCCGTGAGCATGCCATAGAATCAATTGAATACAAAGTTCCGTCGATGGTGTGCAAATGTCAAGCTGAGCATATAAAAAATGAAACTAAAAAACCCTAGGTTTTACCAGAGAGGGATGCTAGAGAGAGAGGATGATGAGAAGGAGAAACAGAGGGATCGAAGAGCGGGGACCCTAGGGTTTAGCTCAAAACAGAAATAGGACGAGCAACTCTGGGCATTATTGTCAAGGAGGAGGGAAAGAGAAACAAAGTGGTTGGTGCCATGCAGATGGAGTATTCGAGAAACCCTCTCCCCCCTTCGTATTTCTGAATCAAAAAGATTGTCTTAGTTAGTTGTTCCTCCAAGAAAACCAATATTATTGAGAAAAGAAAGTAACAGAGAACTAAACATGAGCCTCACATTGGTGTATTAGGTAACGAAGCCTAGTAAGATGAGCTTAGTAGAGGAAGAAGAAACCTCAGAACTCCCAACGTCAATGTCGCCTAGAGAATATTATCAAACATCTGTCGACAGAGTCTATCATCACCAAGAAAGCCTTCTCCCCAGGCATGGTCTGTCTTGATCAAAGTGGAGGGAGATAGAATGAAAGTTGATTTAGAGAGGAGAGACTCAGTGACGACTGCAAAGGATAGTGTGCTTGAGAAGCCCAAACACATATCACACGTTGGAGGGGGGACCGCATACAAAATAATGGGCATTTTCTCGCACACTCACTTGATGGTCTGAATCACCATTTTGTAATATATATATATATATATATATATTGATTTGAGTCAAATATATAATATAAAAATTTAGTATATAAAATTTATATTATATACATATTTATATAATAAATTCAATATTTTATATTTTATTAATTTATTATATACAAGTTAAAAGTAATTAATTTTTTATTTTATTCTTTAATTTTAGAAATATAGCAATCAGATAAAATTGGAATCAAATCCAAGATCTTAAAATCTGATTGGATTTGGATTTCATTTTTCATGAATTGGGCCAATTAAGATTTTGTTAAATCTCATCTGAATTTGACCCAATTCAGCCCTACCCAATTCAAGTGGTTCAATGTGATGAAGTCTCAAGTGTTGATACACCAACTTACAGCCAAAGCTCAAGATTGGCCGATGGAGGCTTTCGTCTTTTGATATCTCTTTTTCTTTTGTTGGAAGGTCTGCAAATCAGGTGGCTCATGCACTTGCCAACAGGGGTATGAGGGACTGAGGTTGTTTTTGTTTTGATTGCCCCTCTTGGCTCGTTCCACTGGTAGCCTATGATGTTCAAACAATTGACTGATCTCATCTACTCTGTTTACGACTGAATTATAATGTTTTTATCGTAAAAAAAAAAAAAAAAAAAAAAAAAAAAAAAAAAAAACAGTAACTCAGACTTTGGAAAATTCCCAATTAGTATCCTGTATTTTAAACTTAGTGCAATTTTGGTCCTTAAACTTTAAAATACGATAATTTAGTATTCAAACTTTCAAAATGTGCCAATCAGTATCTACTATTAACCAGACGTTAACTAGCCATTAAGTGGCATTTTAAAAGGTACATAAATACCCTTTGAGTGCCATCTAATTTTCTTTATTAACCATCCAAACGTTGACAAAAAATGAACAATCCCAAATCGTTTTCTCTTTTATTTAAAAAAGTTGGGGTCACGTCTCAATGGACATTTTGGTGAGCCCAACTTTTCTAAATAGAAGAGGCAAGAATTTGGGACTATTCATTTTTTGTCAACGTTTGAATGGTTGATAGAGAAGATTAGATGACACTCTAAGGGCATTTGTGTCTTTTCAAATGTCACTTTGAATGCCATCTAATTTTCTTTATTAACCATCCAAACGTTGACAAAAAATGAACAATCCCAAATCCTTTTCTCTTTTATTCAAAAAAAGTTGGGGTCACGTCTCAATGGGCATTTTGGTGAGCCCAACTTTTCTAAATAGAAGAGGCAAGAATTTGGGACTATCATTTTTTTGTCAACGTTTGAATGGTTGATAGAGAAGATTAGATGACACTCTAAGGGCATTTGTGTATTTTCAAATGTCACTTAATGGTAGGTACTAAATTGGCACATTTTAAAAGTTCGGGTATTGAATTGTCACGTTTTAAATTTCGGGAACCAAAGTGGCACTAGGCCCAAAGTACAGGATATTAATCGGAAATTTCCCTTTTCTGGTTAGAATTTGACACCTCCTAACCCCATCCCTAAAACATACAAAATTGGATACTCTCAATTGTATGGTCATTCCACCTCATAGGCTTCCCACAATAAAGCAAAGTAGTCCATGTTAGCATGTCTCTCATTTCTCTAAACCTTCCTTATTGCTTTTTTCTCAACTCTCTCTCCTTTCCCCTTCCCACATCTCCCATTATGTTAAGCAAGGTTCAAAGTATCGATACAATATTGTATCGTAAAAATATAGTTAAAAAATATCTCCATCCATCTTACCCACTTCTCATATTTCTAAGATCTCTCTCTTAAAATATCTTTCTTTTATGCCACATTTGTTGGTTTGCTTTGGCTAGCTATTTCAATTTTGAAAGGAGAATTTTGAACTGAATTTCTTGAGATCTCAACACATTAACTTTGGTGAATACCCTCATTAAGTGCTAGAATGGTTTGTCTCTTACAATCCCCCTCCCCCTAATTCATTTTGTGTGTGATTTTAATTTTGTTCCATTTGAAGCATATGAAGTCGAGCTTTTCAAGTCTTCACTTATGTTTTCGAACTTTGGGAATTCATTTGATCCCTATGATGCTCTATGTACTCCTTATCATAGGCTACATTTAAGCAAATAAGACTAATTGAGAATTATCCATACTTCAATATTGATTTCAAGTTATGGTTTGTGTTGAATGGGAAAATGTGCTGTGAACATTGGAAGTCAAGTTCAGTATCATAATCATGAAACTTCTAACTTGCATACTTTTGCAAAGATAAAATATTGAATTTTGTAAATGGATTAAGAATGGAACCAAGGTTCAAAACATTGATACAGGCCGATATGCCCTGCATCTTTGCTCGCTTTTACTTTTTTTTTTTTAGTTTTTCTTTTTCAAATTGTTTCAAAGGGATTGGTTCAAGGTCCGCCTACCCCTTGAACTAGGTCACGCCCCAAAACACCTCCTATAAAGGCATATCGATGGCCTCCCGATACAATACGTATCAAAATTTTGAATCTTGAATGGAACTATTATAACATATGGTTTTAGTTTATGTATTTGCATGACTTTAATTTTATGTGCAAATTTTACATATCCTATAAGACAAAGCAATCTCAAACACAAAATCGATTATTATGTTTACTTTGTTTTTGAGAATAAGCCTTGTGACTATACTAGAAGTGGCATTCCACACATGATGTATTGGGAATGTGACAAGTATCTAGCTCTATTTAAAATAGTTGTTCAAATTTAAACATCTATGCTTTGTCATTGATCATCTTCCTTTTAATGATCCCCTTACCAAGTTTGATAAAATCGACAGTTCCCGTTTAATTAGTCTTTGCTTTGTCATTGATCGTCTTCTTTGTAATTAGCCACTTTATATGGATAGAATGACTTAGTTCATGCATGTTTAATTTTTGCGAAAAGAATGACTTAATTCATGTTGAAATATGAGTGCATGTATTAGACATTATCGTACATTATTATGGTTCTATATGCTAAACACTTCATCAATGAAAACTTAATAAAGTTTACTAAAAATCAATATAAATTTAATAATAAATTAAGTTCATTAATTTGGTTATTAATTAATTTATTTATCCACCTTAGTTAATTAATTAAACTAATTGGCTAAACTTAACTAACTTATTTGCTTAGTCTAGTTGACTTAATTAACTAAATGAATTAATTACTTAACTTATTATACCAATTTGACTCATGCTTATATTTGTTTCATTTTTTAATTCAAATAAAAATGCACCAAAACAGTTTTCCAAGAAACAAATTATTAGAATATCTTTAAAAATGGCCACAAACCAGTTCAAAACTCCCTTTGACCAAATACCAATCAAAGAGACAACCAAATAACACAATAGTATGCCCAATTGAACATAGTTTCAGATGTTTGCATTGTCTCGAGTTTTGTACAACCAATTTTGAAAAAGGTGAGAAAGGAGGCCATTTTTTTTATCTTAATAGACCCGACTTTATAATACTATAGGGTGTATGGGCATGGCCTTCACTTCATAGACATTGTTGTTCATTGGATGAGAATCATTCATTCTGCTTGCTCTATGAGAATAGTTCACTCTCACATATTCTATCAACTATAAACTATAAAAAGATATTCCAAAACAATGGTTATAGCACAATTTTTTTTTTTTTGGTAATGGTTCAGTATAGTATATCTTCCAATTATTTGGTTTAAGTTTTGGTTATATAGCAAGTAGACAACTTAGACATTGTTGAAATTTGCATATAATTAAAGAAAAATGTGTAGACATCTTATGCAATTGGAAAGAAAAGAACACACACAAAATAGTTCCAAATATATAAAAGAAACAACAAATACCATAGCAACAAAGTAGAACTACCATTGATTTATCGAGTTGGGCATTAAGAAAAAGTATAAACTACAATTTGTACAAGAAATGAAAAAAATGATTTCCTTTGTAGCATATGTAATGGATACATAACTTGAATTTCCATCTCCAAATTTCAAGTAAGTTGTTCATACAGCTTAGAGACATGATTAATATCAAATACCATTTAACTATCAACTTATTTACAACCAATCAACCAACATCATAAATATAAATAAAATTGAGGAAAATAAAGCAAGAGTGCTTTATTTACACATAGACTTACCCAACAATATAAGTATAAGATCGAAGATAAGCTCCGTATGGATAAAGATGAGCAAATCTAATTGACTAATTCTCATTGCCCCTACAAAAAATAGCCATTAATTGTTTTAGATAAAGTTAGAGGTATGGATAATAAGCTCACCTAATAAGAGAAAAAACAAAATATAAATAGAAAAATGGTTATCTCCACCTTAGCCATTGCAATCCCTTATTTGGTATCTATCTCTACTACCTAAAAACAAAATAAATTAAATGTAAAGAATAATAAAAAAATGGTATAATTATAGTTTCTACCCTACTACCTTCACTTCTAAAAGACCTCAAAACCATTTCTATATATGAAAAAATGGAAGTAAATAATGGACAAATTAAAAGAAATAGAAAATGAATAGAAAAGAAAATTATACTAAATAGTGATTACGAATTGTAATAAATATTAAATAATTACAAAAATATGTATTGATTAGTAAATCAACTTACAATATACGAATACCTAGGGAGGGAGGGAGGGAGGGAGAGTGTGTTGGGGGGGACTTTTAAAACTTTTGAAACCATATTTTGAGTAAAGAAAAATCAATAGAAAATGCAAGATTTAATATCTGAACCACTTAATAATAATAATCCAAGTGATATATTTTATTGTTTATTGTATCAAACAACACAACTAAACTAATAATGTTGAATATTAGAAAAATATAATAAAGAACAGAAAAAATCGAAACAGGGAAGTAGGGATAGAGAGAGAGAGAGAGAGTAGCCAGCACTGAATAATACAAAAATCTAGTTGTTATAACTACTGCCATTGAGATTGGTAGCCATCCCTAGGGCTTTTTTTTGGGAAGAGAATAACCTCACTTGATAGCCATAATTGTTGTTCTTACAATCATGTATGAAATAAAAAACCATGGAAGAGATGTTACATTTTCTTTCATATAATCTGCCAAGAAAGTCAAAAAAAATAACAAGGAAAAATATTTTTTCTTTTAAGGAAGAGTGGGCATGGTAACAGGATATGGAACCATTGAAACATGAATCAAATAAATAAATAGATGAATCAATAAGATAGATTCATTTCTTAGTGGAATTTCATGATTAATGAATAGTACCTCTATAAATAAATAAATAGATAAATAAGTTTTCTTTAAGAAAAACTGAAGACTTCCATCAAAACAAAAGAAAAAACTTGCTTAATATAAACCCTAGGATCGAAGTGCAACCACAATTTCCTTTTCCATGTTCAAAACACACGAATGCAATACTTTAATTTAAAAAAAAAATCTATTATAGATATATTTCTCTTTTAGACGATTTTCAACATCAAATACTAGCAGATAGATGATGAATTATTATCAACTGAAAAGAACGTATATTTGGAAGAAAGTCATATATGATTCAAGGTTGATGTCATGCTTCTAGGTTTGATAGTCGTCGTAACTGCAACAATGGTATTTGGGTAGGGAGTTAGAGGGTCACAAGCTCAGGGTGCAGTCAATGCCTCCATTAGGGAAATCCTAGTGAAATTTCTCTAGTTGATCGAGAATATCCTACTCTTTCATATCTATAGGACAATAGGAGGTTTAATTTATTTCAAATCTATGAAATGACGTTTATTTAGCGAGAATATTATATATATGCTCTATACATGGGACATAATAGAATGATACCTTAAATATTTGACCGTGTAGAAATAGAAAAAGAAACAATACTCTTATAAAGGGAAATCAACAACCAAATGAAGAAAAAGAGATGATGAGGGAGAGAGATAGAGAAGGCATTGGAGACTGAATTCGAGTAGAGAGAGTTTGACAAGATAGAAAGAGAAAGCCCATTACCAAAGACAATTTTTTCAGGAAGTCACTTCAAAAGCGAGATGATTTTACATGGTTGGGTTATTTTCATGTAAGGCTCTCAATTTACTTGCCCAATGACATTGCGGAATTACAAACCATGGTTTTTGAACCGCCATTAACCAGGACGGTTGGACTGTTTGGCCCGGGAACTGTCCGGGCAACCGGTTCCATTTTACCCCAAACCTGGTCCCTAACAAAAACCGTTGAATCAGTCAATGACCCGTTGACCTGGGCGGTCAAACTGTCAACCCTTTTAGTGGTTTTTGGCCATTTTTTATTTTTAATTTTTGTTATCAGAATGTGCCGTTTGTTTGAATTGGATGGTTGAACTGTTGACCCAAAAATTGGTGGCCAAAACGGTTCCGTTTCTATGTTGTTTTTTAAAATCATACTACAATCATTTACTCTTGGTGAATAAACCTTAACTAAAAAATAACTAAAGGAAACCATTGAGAGCAAGGAAAACACAATAGCGGAGAGGGAGAGAGGAAAGAGGAAATGGTGATAGAGAAAGGGGCAACGGGAAAGAAAAACAAATAATCAAAGGAATCCAACAGAGAAGAGGGGAGAAAGACAACATGAGGAAGGATCTTGAAGTAAGAAAAAAGAGGGGAAACTGGTTTGAGAAAATGAGGGAGAGAGAGTAGTGGGACACGTGTCATACATGCAATCGTGAATATTTTATTTTTCTTTTCATACTCAAATATATATAATTGTTAAGAACATTTTAAACAACAATAGTTGAAAGAGGTAAAGTTGAAAAGATAAAAATGTTTTAGAGTCTAAAAAGTTTATGAATATGATTCACCAATAATACAATAAATTAGTGACTCAAATTCAATTTTTAAATCATTAACAAGATACCATCAAACCCATTATGAAGGGAGGGAAACATACTTTTTGTATCTTTTCCCTATTCCCTCATTTCTTTCCATTTTTTCCCTTTTAATCTTAAACCACCATTGGCTCAAACTTTTTTAGTTTATCCATAATGATTACAACAAGTTTTGCAATTATAAGTTGTTGGAAAATAGTAAAAAAGGCAGAATGGAACTTAATAGTAATCGCTTTCCATACCGAAAACTTGTAGGCGTGTACTGTTGCAGAACTATGAATATGAAAAACTACAGAGAGAATGAGGGTTAAGTCGTGCCACTTGGTCACTTTCCTTAAAACAACATTTTCCCCCTACTGTGTAGTCGAGTGATTGCAAATCGGTCGCCAAGATAAAACAACTCACAAGCCACTAGGAGGTGTGCACTCGCTTACCAGACCTTCACAAGTCACAAAGAATGATGCTTAAAGAAGAACGATTGATAGAAAAGAGAAGATTGTGTTGAGTGCACTGGTGTGTGTTTCTAGGTTGACCAACACTCCTTTTATAGCGTTCTCAATCTCCCGAATGGACACAGAAGTGTCATTTCAGACACATGCCTCTTAAGAATAGTGCACTTGTTCGAAGAGACAGAGAGGAAGAGACACAAATGGACAAGAAAGCATTTTAAAAAATAAATTTGAAATTTAGAAGTCAAAAGTTCAATCTGGTAAAAAATAGAACCGATTTGGTGTAGCGCGTGTATACACGCACACACACCCACGCCCTGACTCGACCCACCCAACTCAGTGTGCATGTGTGAAAAGCACCCCCAACCCCCCTCATATAAATGAGAATATCTATATTGTTTTCCTCCTATTGGTCTCTACCCATAGAGAGATAGCAAAATTATAAAAATACTTCACCTCTACTCTTTTCTCAAGCAATGTGGAACAATGAGTTTTTTCCATGCATTCGGAAAAAAGAAGATGAAAAGACAAAACTAAGTACGAGAGAAGGAGGAGAAATTATTGAAATTTTGAATATCCCTCCAACATAAATTTTCTACTTTTCTTAAAAAAATGAAACAATAATTACTTTCTATTAGAAACGAAATATAATACAACATAAGATAAATGATGGATAATTGGGGTTGTTTAACTTCATTTACTTTATTTAAAAAATATTTTATACAACATGCATTTTCAAAAACAAAAAAATCTATTAAAAATATTTTTAACGTTTTTAACATTTTTTAAAAGCTATATGTCATTACACACTACATAAGTTGAACAGTAAAAACTACTTTAACATTAGAAAAAATATCAAAAAGACATATCCTTTAATATATGGTTTCACACAATCCGAGAAAAACATTTATTTGATAAATAATTTAACCAAATAACATTTCAAACTTAATTGAAAAAAAATGCATATGTGATGTTGATTTGATACCATTTTTCAAATAAATGGTAATGAAATCGAACATTATTTTAGTTTGTTCTGTTTAAATATCACTTGTTGATGTAAATCCAAATGTTACAATGTTTAAATAAAAATGAGTTTTCAATTAATTAATTTATTTATAAAAAACTTGTCATAAAGTGTATAATCCATTATATCTTTTTCTTACTTATGTTATTATTTGATAATAAAAGGAGGTTGTCACATTTAAAAGATTATGATTGTATAATAAAAAATTGTAATTATTTTTTTAATATTATATTCTTAACCATTTTTGTTGTTATAATACTATTTGAGTCTATTTATAAAATATTTCAAATTCTATGCAAACATGTATACATTTTTTTTAATTTTAAAAGTGTCTTTTTACAAAAATATTTTATGAATTTTTATTTCTTCACACTTGACAAATCTTTATCATATTGTGTTTAGTTGAAAATAATGACAATAAAATAATTGATACTAGTACGAATAGGTATAATATTATAAGTAGGGGTTTTAAAATTTATAATTTGTTAGGATTGTGTGTTATATGGGTTTTAAGGAACATTTTCTCAAATTTTTTTAAAGGGTATGATTTTTATAAATATATTTTTAATATTGTCTATCTAGAATATATATTGCTCTTATTATAAAATGTATATGGTTATTATCATTCATCTATTTTTTAAAGACCTTAACATACAATTATAACATTGTATATTTCAGAGCAAATTATTGATCTTTCACTTCACAAATTTGTCACTATTACAAGTAGAGAAACCTGATACAATAAAAATTTGTGAGATAAGGTAATCATTATTTTCACTATACTTCAATCTTTTAATAAAATATCTTGAAATGATTTTTTAATTCATCAATGATTTCATTTAAAAATATTTCAATAATGTTATAAGGTATAAATCCTTTATAGATTTTCTTGCTTATACTATTTTAACCATTATTACTTGGTAATGTTCTATAAAAAAACATTACTTAATAATAAAAGAAAAATTTCACATTTATAAGAATATTATTGTATAAAAAAGTTTTATAATTGTTTTTTTATTATTAATCATTAACACATTTCTTTATTGATTATCATATCACACTAATTTTTTTGCAAAGTATTTTTTACCTTTATACCAATATCTATTAATATCTTTTTATATTAAACTATCTTAGAATTTTTATAAAATGGTTGAATTTTATAAATACTTCTCTAACATTTTGTGTTCAAATTATAATGTTTTAATCTTAGATACAAGTAATTTTTATAAACTACCACTCTCTTAATAATATGAGCACATGATCTAAAGTAATTTTTTAGTATATCAAATTTTTATCCAAAACCTCACAATCTATGAAGATGTTTGGTATCGGTGTAGTTTATAAAAAAATAGTGTTACATTAGAAGTACATCGGTATTTTCACTCTCTACATTTGGCGGAGAGCTGAGAAAAAATTGACTCTAACAACTTCGACGAAACAGCGAAGTTGAAAAAGCTTCTTGTTGTACCGTTTTGACATGACTGATGTCAAATTATAATGCTATTTGGTTTAGGCATTTTCTAAAAGAAAAAGTAAATAGTGTCAATAGTTTATAAATTGTGATACTTTTAATTCATAAAATGCAAATTTGATATTTTATACATTGACAAATTATTCCTAACAATGGTTCTCTGATGTGCCATTCATTTATACCAATCAAAATGCGTATAAAAAATTGTGATGAAAATCACCTTATCAAACAACAAAAAGATGGAAAATGTTTATTCTACATGTGGTAGAAACAAAAGTAATACTAAAGAAAATAATATCCACAATTTTTGGCGTAGGCATTTTTTTTTAAAAATCATGTCAAAAAACGTTTACGATATTAAACACCATTTATGTTATTTATATAAAGTAAAGTTATCCATGTCACATGGTATCTCTTTTTACAATTTACGTTACTCGCTATTTCTACTCACACATATTTTTCCCTAACTATATTAACTCATCTCACTTTTCTCATTTCTATGTAAAAACATTTTTTATTGAGACATATATTTACTAAAAGTATTTATAAAATCTCTTTTTATCATTTTTTTAAACCTATCCACAGTTTTAATTTATTGCCCTCAAAACTTTCAATTTCCATTTTTATACATTACCTTTTTAACCCAACTTTCTAATTATTTAAGAAAAAAATCCTTTCATAATTCGTAAATCCCCTCTCAATTCGTAAAATATAACTCATAATTATTTTTTATACTCTTAAATACTCGATCTATTTGAGTTTATGTCAACATTTTATGATATACATATTACTTATTATCAATATATTCTATATGAAAATTTGGCTATAAAGCTCAATACACCTAAACCCAAGTGCACCCCAAGATATTAAGTTAAGTGTTGGGTCCAGTCCATTATTAGACATTCACCAATGTTACAGCCCATTGTTTTTGTTTTCAAAGCTAGGGTTATATCTGATCTGTGTAATGTGTTGAAAACAGAGAGAGCAAAAAGAGAGAAATCAGAAAAATTGTGTTGTAGATTTTCAGTGTGTAGTGTTCATCAAACGGCCGGAACTTTCTGATTCACCGTCCAATCGAGCTGAAACTTGAACAGTAGGTGGAGGACTCATTATTCCTCATTCTGAACGGTTTGATCTTTTTTCGGAGTTTTGAATCGTCGGTTATTTGAGGTCGAACAGAAGCAACTCGCAGTTGGTCAGTAAAAGAAAACAGCTCGTGGCAGCCTTCATCAAACACTCTAATCAAGGGTCATTTGTGGTCCGATTTGGCCGAAATTTGGTGGGATTGTTCGAACTCATGGACCTACGATCTGAATGGTTGAGATCTGATTTGGAGCACTGGAGGTCTCCATTTTGTGGCATGAACAGTAGCCATGTTTGTGAGTTTTTCTGACTATTCTTTTCACAGGTTTTGGTATTCTCGTGTATATGTTTGAGAATTTGTATTTACTCTAAGTTTTTGAGCATATTGTGGTGTTTGAGTTGTTGTAATTATTACATCAAGTTATTAGTGATGATTTTGGTTGGGTCTCATTGGCCCCGTGGTTTTTACCCTTCACATTGGAGGGGTTTTCCACATTAAATATCGTGTCTCTCTTTGCTTGGCTTATAATTGTTTTTGGTTGATATCTTGCTTGGGATTGTGCTAGCTGAATATTTACAAGTTTGGTTATTTGGGAGAGAAATAGTTTGTGGATAAACTTGGTTTCTACCCATTATTAAGCTCAAGTTGTGACCAAGTAAAATTGAACTTAGGTTAGTAAATTTTAAGTAATTATTTTCATTCTATTTTTGTTATATCTTAATAAATTATTTATAATTATTGAAAGTTATTAGTAATTTTTTCTTATTAACCTACCTCTATTTTCATTCTATTAAAGATAAAAGTAGAAGCAAGTCAAGATAAAGATTCAAAAATCTTGAGTGCCGTTATAGTGGAAAGATGGGGCATATAAAAAAATATTGTTACAAGTGGAAAAGAGAAAATAAGAGTGTTAATAATAAGCAAGGGAAAAAGGAACATGAAAATAATGATTATGTTGCTACTGCCACTGGTGATGATTTTGTTCTTGTTTATGATGATAACTTGATAAATGCTGCTTGTCGTGAGACAAGTTAGGTGATTGATAGTGGTGCCTCATTTCATGTGACTTCAAGAAAAGATTTTTTCACATCTTATATTTCAGGAAACTTTGGAGGTTTGAAGATGGGGAATGGTGCAGTTGTATCGGTAATAGGCATTGGAACCGTTTGCTTAGAGACTAACAACAAAACAATGTTGGTACTGAATGATGTTAAGCATGCTCCTAGTGTTTGCTTACATTTGATTTCTGCAGGAAAACTTGATGATGATGGTTTCTATAACTTCTTTGGCAATGGAGAATGGAAAGTCAATAAAGGAAATTTGGTTGTGGCCCTAGGTAACAAAGTTTCTAACTTATATTTGGTGAATGCTTCTATCTTTGCAAATTCTGTGAATGCAGTTAATGGTGACAACTTATCAGAATTATGGCACAAGAGGCTTAGTCACATAAGTGAAAAAGGGTTTGACTGTTTGGCCAAGAAAAATGTTTTGTCGGGTTTGAAAGGTGTGACGCTGAAAAGATGTGTTCACTGCTTGGTTGGGAAACAAAAAAGGGTTTTTTTTTCAAGAGTCATCCTCCGTCCAGGAAAAACAGGTTTCTTGAATTAGTACACTCAGATGTTTGCGGTCCATTAAAGGTAAAGACACATGGTGGTGCACTTTATTTTGTTACTTTTATTGATGACCATTCAAGAAAACTTTGGGTTTATGTTTTGAAATCCAAAGATCAGGTGCTTGACGTGTTTAAAGCTTTTCGGGCTTTAGTTGAACGAGAAACAGGAATGAAACTTAAATGCATTCGCACTGATAATGGTGGTGAATATTGTGGTCCATTTGATGTGTATTGCAGACAGCAGAGCATTAGACATCAGAAAACATCTCCTAAGATTCTTCAGCTGAATGGTCTTATAGAAAGGATGAACAGAACACTAGTGGAAAGAGTCAGATGCTTACTTTCAGAGGCAAAATTACCCGAATCATTTTGGGGTGAGGCATTACTCACTGTTGCGCATGTTATTAATTTGTCCCATATTGTTGCATTGCAAGGTGATGTTCCTAACAGAGTTTGGTATGGGAAAAATGTTTCTTATGATCACTTGCGTGTATTTGGATGCAAGACTTTTGTACATGTGCCGAAAGATGAGAGGTCTAAGTTAGATAACAAAACAAGATAGCGCATCTTTATTGGGTATCGTCAAGATGAGTTTGGCTACAGGTTTTATGATTTAATTGAAAAGAAACTCATTAGAAGGAGATATGTGGTCTTCATGGAGGACCAGACCATTGAAGACATCGATAAGGCAGAGAATGCAAGTACCTCTCAGGGTAGTGGTGATTTGACTGATGTTGACCCAGTTCCTTTGACACGTGCCTGATGTGGTTGAGAATGATGTGGAAGCTGATGATCAACATGGTAAAGAGGATTTTGATGTTTCCTTAGATGATGATGCAGTTGAACAACACCAAGCTTCTACTATTCCATATGATGTTTCATTTCGGAGGTCTAATAGAGACTGACAGCCTTCCACCAAGTATCCTTCTGACCAATATGTTCTTTTGACTGATTGTGGGGAACCCAAATGCTATGATGAGGTTATTGAAAGTGAGAACAAAAATGTGTAGCTCAATGCTATGAAAGATGAGATGAAGTCTTTGTATGACAACAACACCTTTGAATTGGTAGAGTTGCCTAAGGGCAAACGAGCTTTAAAGAATCGATGGGTTTATAAGTTGAAGATAGAGGAAAATACTCCACAACCACGATTTAAAGCTAGATTGGTTGTCAAGGGCTTCAGTCAAAAGAAAGGTATTGATTTTGAAGAAATTTTCTCACCAGTTGTGAAAATGTCATCTATTAGGATTGTGTTGAGTTTAACTGCTAGTCTTGATTTGGAAGTTGAGCAGATGGATGTGAAGACGGTCTTTCTCTACGGTGACTTGGAGGAAGAGATTTATATGGAGCAGCCTAAGGGTTTTGTAGTTAAAGGAAAGGAGAATTTTGTTTGCATGTTGAAGAATAGCTTGTATGGTCTCAAGCAAGCTCCTAGACAATGGTACAAGAAGTTCGAGTCTGTCATGATTCAACAATGCTACAGGAAGACTAATTCTGACCATTGTGTATTTGTTTAGAAATTCTTTGATAATGATTTCATTATTTTATTGTTGTATGTTGATGATATGTTCATTGTTGGTCACAATGCTTCTATAATTGACAAGTTAAAGCATAAATTGAGCAAGTCTTTTGCAATGAAAGACTTAGGGCCTGCGAAGCATATTCTTAGCATGAGAATTTCACGTGACAGGAAAACTAAAATGTTGTGGCTGTCTTAGGAAAAAGTACATTGAAAAGGTACTTCAGCATTTTCACATGGAAAATGCTAAAGCAGTAGGTATGCCTCTTTCTGTACACTTTAAGTTATGTAATGGATAGTCTCCCTCTAGTGATGAAGAAAAGAGAGGAATGCAAAGTGTTCCTTATGCATCTGCAATTGGAAGCTTAATGTATGCTATGATTTGCACGAGGCCAGATTTGGCTCATGCAGTTGGTGTGGTTAGTAGGTTTCTTGCTAATCCAGGTAGAGAGCATTGAAATGCTGTGAAATGGATTATGAGATATGTTCGTGGTATTAGTGGTTTGAAGATTTGTTTTGGATCTGAAAAATCTGTGTTTGTTGGTTGTACAGATTTAGAAATGGCTGGAGATTTGGACTCAAGGAAATCTACATCAGGCTATTTGATTACTTTTGCAAGGGGAACTGTGGCGTGGCAATCTAGATTGCAAAAGTGTGTTGCATTATCTACCACCGAGGCAGAGTTTATTGCTATTACCGAAGCGTGTAAAGAGCTTCTTTGGATGAAGAAATTCATGCAAGAACTTGGCTTCACTCAAGAAAGGTACATACTACATTGCGACAGTCAGAGTGCCATTCATCTTGGTAAGAATCCAACATTTCATAATAAATCGAAGCATATTGATGTAAGATATCATTGGATTGAGATGTTTTGAACTCCAAGTTGTTTGAACTAGAAAAGATTCTTACTAACAAAATGTTGCTGACATGATGACAAAAGTGGTGCATCGAGAGAAGCTTGAACTGTGTGCTGAAGCAGCCGGCCTTAAATTTGGATAGTTGCTTTTTAAAGTGTCTCCCTTCTCTCATGGGTTGGAGGGGGGAAATTGTTGGGTCCAGCCCATTATGAGACATTGAGCCATGTTACAGCCCATATTCCTTTGGCCCATTGTTTTTGTCTTTAAAATTATGGTTATATCTGATCTGTGTAGTGTGTTGAAAATAGAGAGAGCAAAAAGAGAGAAATCAGAAAAAATGTGTTGTAGATTTTCAGTGTGCAACATTCATCAAATGGCAGGAACTTTCCGATTCACCGTCCGATCGAGCTGAAACTTGGACAGCAGGTGGACTCAATGTTCCCCATTCTGAACAGTTGGATCTTTGATCGGAGTTCTAAATCGTCAGTTATTTTAGGTCAAACAGAAGCAAATCGAAGCTGGTCGGGAAAAGAAAACAGCTCGTGGCAGTCTTCATCAAACACTCTGATCAAGAGTCATTTGTGGTCCGATTTGGTTGAAATTTGGTGGGTTTGTTCAGACTCACGGACCTACGATTTGAATGGTTGAGATCTGATTTGGAGCATTGGAGGTCTCCATTTTGTGGCCTGAACAGTAGCCACGTTTGTGAGTTTTTCTGATTGTTCTTTTCACAGATTTTGGTATTCTCGTGTATATGTTTGAGAATCTGTATTTGCTCTAAGTTTGTGAGCATATTGTGGTGTTTGAGTTGTTGTAATTATTACATCAAGTTATTAGTGGTGATTTTGGTTGGGTCTCATTGGCCCCGTGGTTTTTACCCTTCACATTGGAGGGGTTTTCCACATTAAATATCGTGTGTCTCTCTTTGCTTGGCTTATAATTGTTTTTGGTTGATATATGCTTGGGATTGTGCTAGCTGAATATTTACAAGTTTGGTTATTTGGGAGAGAAATAGTTTGTGGATAAACTTGGTTTCTACCCATTATTAAGCTCAAGTTGTGACCAAGTAAAATTGAACTTAGGTTAGTAAATTTTAAGTAATTATTTTCATTCTATTTTTGTTATATCTTAATAAATTATTTGTAATTATTGAAAGTTATTAGTAAATCCTCCATTGTTAATTGATAGGAATCAGGTCGAGTGGTGGTTATTGTAACAAAGGCAACATAATCTGCTCCAAGACCAGAAAGAACATAGAAGAATAGTTCGTCGTCCCTTATTGGAGAGTCAATGGCGACAAGCATATTGGCGAGCGCACGGATTTGCTGAATATACGCGGAGATAGAAAGAGATCCTTTCTTCATGTTCTGAAGTTCTAGTCGTAGTTGAAAAATACAATCCCGAGATGCAAACGTAAATGATTTTCCTAATGCAGACCAAATGGCGGCTGATGAAGTTAAACCAATTGCTTGTGATAATACGCCCTCTGTAAGTGAAGATAAAATAAATGTGAGAATCCATTGGTCCAAACGAATCCAGGCTTCATGGTCAGGATTATCAACCAGCCAGGAGGAATCTTCTGAGGAGGGCTTTTGTTTGGGGGGACACTTGTAGGATCCATCCACTATTCCATTTAGACCATAGGTTTTGAAAAATGGAATAAAATGAGATCTCTAGAGAATGTAATTTTCCCCATTCAGCCGAATGAGGATGGCAGGGGTAACATTAGGAAGAGTGGGGAGGTCTATGGATAGGTTGATAATGGAAAGAGTGGAGAATGATTGGCCAGTGGAAGAGTCTTGTGTTGACTGGGCCATAGTAGAGGTTGGTAGCTCTGATACCATGAAAGAAATAACAATAACAGTTTACTGAAACGGCTTGACTTCAATCACATCGTCGAGTCTCTGATTGGCTTTGTTTATATATATGTTTTACAACAGACTCCATGATGGAGTTAAATACTACTAACAAGTTCTATTATAACTTGGACGATAGTAGTCCTTATACAACCCAAACTATGAGTAACTAGTTTGGTTAGAACCGGGAACTGTGGAGTGATGATCTGTGGCTGATGTGTTGCTAATACCCTATCCTTAGGATTAACATAATAATATAAAGGCCTCGTTTGTTTTTCAGTAAGTTACTTGCCCATGTTCTTTTATTTCCTAGATAAATAATATAATGATTGTTTTAACCATAAAAATTCTATTAACAAAAGAGGAATTTTTGTCACATACAAGTGTTGGAAACTTTCTCTTATGTGGGAAAGTTATGTACCCACCTATGAGATGGGTACCACTTACCCGGGTAAGTGATACTCAAGAAATTAAACTTTTCCTAATCCCTAAAAGTGACTAAACTACTATTTGGCTTATAACTTTGTCTTTTAGCAAATGTAATTAGTAGCGCTTTTAAGTAATTAAGTAAGTTGGAGTTTCACTAATGAACTCTTGGTTATAGGGCCCACCACTAAAAACTTCAACTCTCTGGTCCTAAGCAGATTTGTTTGAATCTAACATAAAATGAGGATGCAAAGTGGTTCCAAGTAAGGGTGTTATTGGACCCGTCCAAACCAAAACCAATTTGGACGGACTGGGCGGGGCAAAAGGACATTGAATTGAACCAATCTAAACTTAATGGTCCAAAGTATTTGTTGGATTGGATTGGACCTAAGCCGTCCTAAATGAATGTATATAAGATTGGATTGGATTGAGCCAATATCTAGTCCATTGATACAAGACAAGAATATTGGTGTCAATGGACCATGTTTGGGTTGAAACCAATCTAAATTAAAACAAATTCGAACATATTGGATGGTCTAAACATTGAATTAGATTGGTCCAAAATGGTCCAAAACATTCATTCCATTTGTAATGGATTCACATTGGATTAGATCGGATTGAACCAAATCCAATCCAATTGACACCTCTAGTCCTAAGTCCTAAGACCTTTGTTAGTGGCTTTATGAAAACATTAGGTGCCCAAGTTGGCCATAATTATACCAGCTTGACCCAAGATTAACTCAGCCCACTTCAAACTTAAAAGAGGAATACATTTACCAGTACAATAGTGTGTTTGAAGGTCCAATTGGGCCAGTTAGGGCTGTTCACAGGTCGGGTTGGTTCGGTTTACTACGGTTTTTCAAACCGACCTGACCTGGTTGGGTTACCTGACATAGAAACTGAAACCGACCCAGTGTTAAGCAAAACCGACCTGGTCGGTTTGAGTCGGGTTGGGTCGGTTTCCCTGTGATCAAATCTTGTAGTCATAAATTGAACATCATTTCAGCCATCTCCTATGAGAAAATTTAAATGAAAAGTTAATCACAAAAGTTGTTTATTAATCACTATTCGCTAATCCAAAGTTTTTTGCAACCATTCAAAAACTAGGTGGCCTAATGGGCTTTGGAACTTCATGTTTGAACTAGGAACTAAGTCGATTTGGTTCAGGTCGGTTTCGGTTTTCTTGTGTGAAAACCGAAACCGACCCGAATAATCGGTTTAGGAATTTGCACAACCCGAAACCGACCTGTACTGATGAAAACCCGGCCGACTCGGGTTGGGTCGGTCCGGGTTGATCGGTTTGGTCAGGTTGGGCCTTCTTATGAACAGCCCTAGGGCCTGTCTAGTCTCATCTTGCCTAGGAGGAACTAAGGGATTTGTTCCAATCAATGTGACCGAACCCAAACCCGATTAAGTAACATCAACAGATCCATTGCCTTTCAATTTTAATTTTTTTAAATACATTTTGAAAACCCAAACTGGATTTACCTTTTAACCCAACCCGAGTGGGGATGGAGAGAGAGAGAGAGAGAGGCAAATAACATGTCATAGTCTCACAAAAAGCCATGAGACATCGCCCAACTGAGGTGTTCCCCATGTTCATATTGGCATTTGATCCCAGGACCGGATCTAGTAAGTACGTTTAAGAGACCGGATCTGCTCCTCACACAGGGTGCCTCACACTGACCTCACACGCACATTCTACATGCACTGGGAATATCTTCTGTACTTATAAGTTATTGTTCACAGGAGATGTTTTCAATGCACGATGGATGTGCTTACCCCTGTGTGAGGAGCAGATTCCATTCCATTAAATAAGCACTTAATAAATGTTTTGACAACTGTCAAAAATTGTTTTTAATTTTTTTTTAAGGATAGGATATGAATAGGTGTCAAAAAAATTTTTATGTACTCAATTACTCATTGAACGTGCTTACAAAATTGTGTCCACCTGATCTAAACTATTTCATCATATTGATTAGTGCCCATTTGGGAGGGTTTTCCCGGCCTTTTCCCACAGTGATTTTCAATTTGTAAGGTGGGCCCAATCCAGACAGCTTATAAGGAATGCCTAGTCCTGGTGAAAAATCTAAATGGATATCCTTTAATTGAGGAATAAAAAGGGCTTTCAATCAAAGCTTTTTTTAGTAGTTTCTCCAAAAGGGCTCAGTAAAAGCGGCTCAACTAAAGCTTATGTCTTAGCTTAAATGTATCGGCTTTTGGTTGAGCATTTGCGGTATTGATGACCTGGTGCATTGCCCTCCCTACTCATACCCATTTAGTAGTAACTCTATAGGTTATTAAACAAAAATCCTAACGAGGATGTGTTTGGTAGGTAAGTAGCAAAGTTAAGAGTACGACTATGATGCTGAAAAAGACTTGTGAATAGATAAATAATTAGTAACGAATAATTAATCAACACGTATTCCTCATAAATACACAGGGTTGATTGGTCAAAGTTCTTTCAATATTATACCTTCCCACATAATAGATATTACCAGCAAAGTTAGACTATCCAACAACCATTTGGAGAGAATCAGTTTGGGATAAAATTGATGGTGTTTGGAACCATTTGTTGTTTTTTGAGAAAACAGTTTCATCAGATTTCAAAAAAATGGCAAAAACTGAATGAGATTTCTTGTTTGGTTAATCATTTTCTCAAAAAATAGTATAAAACATTTTGCTGTTTGTTGTTGTTGAATTTGGAGCCGAGGGCAACATGATAATTTCTGAGATTTGAAGGCTGTGGGTCCCACCTACTAAGAGTGAAAAGGCATCAAAGGCCCCAGGAGTGTTCTCAGGGGCGAAGATTTTGACAGTCAAGTTAGCTGATGTCACTATAAGAGAGTAAGTTCTAGCTTAAGTATGCATGTCCATACCTTTAATTGTAGTGTTCCTTTTATTCGGAGTCGCCCAGGAAAGGAGTAATGAATGACGAGTAACTGTCCCGTAGATTGTGGTCAAATAGGGGGAGTTAGAGAGGCGTTGGCCAATCACGACTCCTTCATTAGCATGTCAGGAGTAAATGCACCAGGGTCGTGCATCTGCATTAAATGCTCTACAACTGTTCAAAACGGAAGTTACCCTATTGCCATTTGGGGAGTATGGATTGATAGAAGTACTCCTAGATGGCGCCCCGTGTCAGGGTCTGGTGTGTTGACCAAATATCCTTACATCAGTGTTTTTTCAGAAAAAAAAACAGCCCATCTTAGAAAACACCATTTTTCTGGTGGCTGAAGTGGCTTCTATATGATGCCACCTTTTCAGAAAATAGCAATGGAACCAAACAATATCATAGAAAATGTTTTCTCAAAAAATTGCAAATAATAATAATGTTTTCAGCCCATCGTTAATTCAGATAGTTGGACTGGTAAAACTGTCACTTGATCAATTTTTTGTGTTTGTTTCACATCGGAACTTACCTGTAAGAAAAAGTGTTGATTCTGTCTATCATCTAATGGTTCATGGGGGACATCAATTTTCTTTTCTTTTTTACTTTTTTAACCATTTTCATCATTGGTAATGATAATTTTTATTTATCATATTCTTACTTTTCGTATGAGAGTCAGAACTAGACATGTACAATTTTATTTATATTTATATTTTTGTTATTTAATTTATAATGTCATTAATTGGCATGTCACGGTAAGGGTGTCAATGGACTGGTTTTAGACTTGGACCCTGTACAGTCCCAAAATCAATTTAGACGGATTAGATGGACTAGAAAAGCATAGTGGATTGGACTAATCCGGTCTAAAATATTTATTAGATTGGATTGGAACTGGTCCGTCCATGATAAATTTATATTAGATTTGGTTGGATTAAGCCAATATCTGGTCCATTTAAATAAAATAAGAATATAGGTGTCTATGAACCAGGGTTGGGTTAAAACCAATCTAAATTAAAATGAATTTGAACAAATTAGATGGTTCAAACATTGAATTAGACTGGTTCAAATGGTCTAAATTATTCATTGGATTGAATTAGACCCAATCCATTTGTAATAGACTCACATTAAACTGGATCGGATTGGACCAAATCCAGTCCAGTTGACACCCCTTTGTCACGGAATGCAATAGCTGTTCCATTTTCAAGCAAGTTTTCAAAACATTGATGTTATGATGTATACAAGCCTATAAGCATACAAGGCTTAGGTTGGGCCTATCTTCACTTTAGATGGGCTTTAGAGCAGGTTTACCAGAAGCTCCAATTCAAACTCAACAGAAGCTACGGTTAGGCCTGATTAATTTTCCAACCTGACATTTTTTTTTTCAGTCCGGATGAGATGGAGACAAAATAGTACACATCGGGCTGAGCCACTTATCACAATTGAATACCAGTGTTTAGTGTTCAGTGTATGAGTTTGTCTCCAGCCAATCCGAGCTCTTTTTTTTGGTGGAAAGGTAATTTTCATTAGGCACAAGCCAAGAAACTGAACAACAAACTACAAGAATCAAAGAAAAAACGACCAAAGCCACAGAATCAAAGAAAGAGAACAAAAACCAACTAGACTAAAGTTGCATTTGGCATTCTTTATTTTAAGGACTAATCTTCTTTTTGCTGATAAAATTCCTTTATGAATCCTGAGTTTTTAACTGCAAAAAAGGAGATAAATTCTTAAAATAAGGAACGCTAAGTGCAACTTAAGATTTTCGATCTCTTATTCACAAGAACTCTACCCATACCTATTCACAAAACATTATTCCCGTGCATTAGAAACATCTCCACATACACAATAATGTAGAAGAACATGAGATATTCACCATTTATAATTGCAATTTCATGTGAATAGGTATGGGCAGAATCATCATGGGTAGGAAAAATCCGGATTCGCAACTTAAAACTAACAAAACAAAAACTTAAACTTGAAAATCTCCAACTTCTTGAAGGATGGTTTGAGCCCAGTCTGGGACAAGAGAGACGAAAGAGTCTTCCAAAGATTGACCTCTGAGAGCAAAGCCACGAGAAGCTCTGTTACAGTTTCTAGGGATGAAAGCAAATTTGACAGAAAGATTCTGCAACTAGCGTTGAATATCTTTTACAAGCCATGACCAGCTACGCAGAAATTTTTCAAACTGACCATGCAAAAGGGCTAACCAGGCTTAGGTTTGGACCAGCCAAGTTGTACCAACTAATTATGTAATTCTTAATAAATAGGCTGCATGTGAGGCCCATTGGCCATACCCCGTACCTGTGGTAAATGGGATCTGCTGCCACAACTTGCTTGTAAATGATCCTAGATCTGCTACTCATAAGAACACTACCCACACCCACCCACAAGTAGAGGCCCATTCCAAATCCAATCCAATTCATTAAAATGTAAATGGATTGTAATGGATTTAATCCAAATCGAATGAAATATAAAAAATTATATAAAAGTATTTTTGGTATTGAAAAAACATTTTTGCAAAAATATTTTGATAAAAGTATATTCATAAGAGTGCTTTTATAAAAGTACTTTATTGAAAGTACTTCGTAAAAGTTCTTTTATAAAGTATTTTTAGAAAAGTACTTCCATAGACTTTTGCAAAAGTACTTCCATAAATTTTTTTCTGTAAAAGTGATTTAATAAAAGTGCTTTCGTGTAAAAATACTTTTATAAAAGTGTTTTCATAAAACCAAGGTTCAAAATATCGATATGCCCGATATGCTGGTAGGGGCGTATCGGGCGAATCGATATTGCATTTTATACTTTTTTTATTTTTTTTTGCAACCGGTTTAGGTCTCCTCCACCCCCTGAATCGGTCAGACCCCCGATACACCCACCGTAGGGGCATATCGGAGGGGTCCCGGAATGATATGTATCGACCGATATGGGTCGATATGTCGATACTTTGAACTTGCATGAAACTACTTCTATAAAGTGTTTTTACAAAAATACTTTTGTAAAAATGCTTTCGTAAAAGTACTTTTATAAAAGTGCTTTTGTAAAAGTATTTTCATAAAAGTGATTTTATGTTGGTTTCAATTTTGATTGATTTCAAATTGGACAAGGGTTTGGCCTCATGATCCAGTTATTGGAAATTTGGTTTAGGTCCAATTCAAATCAATAAGAATATGGACCAATTTATTTTGGATTGGCCCAACCCAATAATTATAATGGACTGTGCAAATCCGGTTTGATAAGGTTTGGATCGGATTGGATCCAAACCAAAACCGGTCGATTGACACCCCTACCCACAAGACATACACCACAAATGAGCGTATCTTTCCATGAATGGATGACAAATAATTATAGGAGATGTTCTCAATGTGTGGTTACAACGGCCCGTTTGGCAAGTCTTTTTGCATCGTCTTCCGTCTTTAGAAGCTCAGAAGTCCGATTTTTGGTCTATTCCCATTTGGTTTGCGGAAGATCTAGTCGTCAAAAGCTAGAGTACTGAAAAGACGCGAGAAACCCATTTTGGGAAACTCCAAATGGAGCTTTTTACATTTTTCTCGCTTTATTCTCGCGTGGAAAGACATGAAAAGATGCATGGTAGCCAAACTAGCTTCAAATTACTCAAATCTTCATGCAAAAGCTCAATGCATCTTTTTGACTGTTAGAGCTATCAAAAGATCTTCCTAAAAAGACTTGCCAAATGGCCCTAATGTCTTGTGGGTAGGTGTGGGTGTTTGGGTCATGGTTGAGCTGGCTCTGGATGGCACGTGGCTGCCCAATCACCTCAGCCACATCGGCCCCACTCTACCATCTCCGCAACATACATTGACTCCGTGACCATGACCGCGCTATGCTATTCCCGTAGCCCCCACTTTATCCTCCTAGCCACGTCGACTCCACGTCATGTGGATAAGTATGACCAAGAACAGGAGAGGATGGAAACAACTCTGCTGGGGATTAGGACACTATCCCAAAGACCTCAGTGGTTAACCTCATCTCGGCAGCCCCGGAAGTCTAATCCGATTAGGACACATATTTTTGGCTGTAAAAAGGTATCTCTCGCTCAAAGTAAGGGATTTCAACTTTTAGCACCCATACTGTTACTTTTCTCGAACTAGCACTGTTCTCTAACTGCTCGGCCTAACTGCCCACTACCTTCTAATAACTTGAGCGTCAGAGTATTTATCCAAAGATAATTCCTCAGGCCTCTAACATATCTCTTGATTACAGATCTTGGAGCATGGCTTCGTCCTTCCACCTTGGCTCCACCCTATTAACAAGGATTATCTGACTACGTCCCCAATTCGTACACCACCTTAGATCGAACAGTATCAGATACCACTAGCAAATCTAAGTGTCTTCCAAATTTGATTAATTGACCAACCACTAGTGAATATGAGTTCCGACTCGGTGAATATGCCAATGTTCCGTGTATATGAAAACGCTAACATATTCCCTCATGATTGAGGCTAGGCCAGGTTCACACACTTGTGTTCGCAGATCCCTGTTCACTATGAAATTGCGCCAACTCAACATGGGCAATCAGGATTTGCCTAAATCTAAACCATGACCGAGCCCAAGGGAAGTCCACGGTTTGTCTAAATCCGACCTATTGCAATCTCCAGTCTGGCTAGCCGGTTTTGTTATTAATAGAAATATATGTTTAGATCTAGGATGTTGGATTCTTATCCTTTGATTGAAAGAAGTATGTCGTTACATTGAAATATATTTATCAATCAGATCACAATGATTCAAAGAAGGTCACATGGATATACCTTTAAATAAAATTGGATTGAATAGGAGATAGGGTGGTACTAGATTTGGACTAAACAAGGAGACAGAACAATTACTGTAGATTTTTGTCAGAAAGAGATATGGCAAACCACACCAGTGTTGAGATGAAATAAGATTTTGGTTTGGGTAAACAGAAATGGGATGAGATCTAAATACTGTAAATGCTACTTTTGTGTATATACATGGTTAATCTCACTTGCATCGTCATAATTCAAAGTATTGATTGTGGGTCATTAATAGTTAACATCACTTTGGTTCCTATTAAATTTTTGGTACTTTTGCCTCATACTGGATGTTAAAGCCACCTTATCTAGCATTGAAAAATTTTCAAAGAATTTTTTTTTTCTCAACAATGATATTAATATGTGAAATTAAACTAATTCCCTCATTCCTTGTATTTAACATATTGACAAGGTCAAAAACCAATACATTATCTTGATATTTTGAACCATAGCCCATGGGCCATGGTCCATAGAGATTTTCTCTTTATTTATTTATTTGTCGGTCTTTTAGTTTGAGAGCAATGGGACTAGAAAGGGCAGCTGTGTCTTTGACTTTCAACCTGAAAAACTCTTGTCCTGCATTTAATATAAACCTTTTCTTTAATAAATCCATGATATTTAAGGCTCCATTTGGAAAGAGTGTAACTACAAATTTGTATAATACAAAAACATGTATATATGTATGAACTCTATCCAAGGTTTTGCACTCTTACTAAACTGAGCCTAAAAGACCGACACATTGGACAACTAGCAATGCTGGTTAAAAAACTCCAGTACAAGGCGAAGTTATGGGCTTAGGAAGAGTGAAGCCAATTCCCAGAGCCCTATGTCTGATGGACAGTTTCGGATTTGCTAATGCATCCCTTGGCATCATCATGTGGCAGACAGAAATAAGTGGGCTCATTTTAAAACTAAAATAAAAAAAGAAAAAGAAAACCTTTTAAGCTCTATTAGGCTACTATTTATACATTTTGGTTACTGGTTAGATGGCCCATTTAGGCTTATTGCCTAAAGGACCCTGAGTGATGGCCTACTCTATGTGGATGTTGAGGCCAGTACAATTCCCTCCACTAGACAGAGAGCTTTCTTAATAGGTCATATTATATGCACTGCCTCTATCAATATAAAGGCTATTCCCCCGATAATATTAGTGATTGAAATTTGGATGTTTCAGCTTGGAATTGAAGAAGACACCCATCAAAAAAATTTTGGTTTGACCCCTTTGAAGGGACTTTGGAGTGAAAGTCTCCTACTAAGAGATGGCGGAGGGCAGAGAGTGATGCCATTTTGGCCCAAGTTATGTTGATATCAAGGCATGATAGAGAAATCTAGCTTCTCTAATTCATAAAATTTTGGCTGAAACGGGAAAGACATGATATCCAAAGAGTTTTGATCGATCAAAATTCACCCATGAATTTTGATAAATAACATCAGATTGACTATCATGTTTATGATTCTACTTGATTGGTCAAGCTTTATTTTTTTTGGATATCATAAACTTTGACGTTTAAATTCGTTTTAGGCCATTCCATCCGGTAAGAATGTCAACAGGTCGGGTTCAGGTTCAGTATGGATTTGTCTCAACCCGAACCTAACCCGACTGAATAGATAGAGGATACCAAACCATGCCCCACCTCATATATAACTGACACTATATAAACCAATATTTGAAAGCTGCAATGCAACTCGCCAGGTTCAGCACAGGTTCACCCCAATCCAAATCTGACCCAAAACCGATTAAGACTATAGGTTTATCACCTACCTGACCCGGCTTCCAGTGTTGCAAGGTAGGCCCATACAGAAGATTAGCAATAATAACAAAAGCGAAAGAACCATCACAGATTCACAATAAATTCCCTAACAGATTACTTGGGCTTATGGAATATGGGTGGGAATTCATAGAAGCCCAACTGACATGTACCATTTAAAACGTTTTCAACCAGACCATTTAAAACGTTTTAGTATACAAATATGTATACTAAAAATGCAAGGTTTAATATATAAGGTTTTACATGTTTATAATTGTACTCTTTCCAAATTAAAACAAAAGGAATATAAATGGGACGTCCTTATTAGTTGAAACTTGAAAGGGAGTAAAAGAAATTTATGAAAAACATTGACCCTTTAGATTCTTGGTCCAATGAGACAATCCAATCTGACATGGTACCACTCGACATTAAAGGGATTGAACTTAGAATCAAATCACTTCATATGACTTCTCCAATGTTCTCCCTCTAAACAAACATCTTGAATTCATATTTATATTCTTGAATCAAATTCACTTTGATAAATCAATTAATTAAAACGCCATAATTAGTTTGAAACTAAGACATTCACAGAGTCACTGTGGACTATGGAGTAAGATGAGAGCGCCACCATTATTAAGTGGTTTAGGGTCACGTGTGCTCCCCTTTATTAATCCTCATCCATGTTATAACATCTGTTGCCATGTTTATTTTTTTTAAGCTATCATATACACTCTATATCATTAATAACTGTCTTATACGATACCAATCCAATAGTCAAAATCAGGGTCCCTTGTTGGATCAGAGTCAAAATAGATGATGGGCATGGGCCGTATGGCCCGTATAGGTCTTGCTTACATTCCAATTTAATGATGAAAGTACCCTCATAGGAAGGGACCCACGCCCACCAGAGTCCATCACCCGTGATTTGTTAAAATAGCATAATCATGGATTGGCATCTGATGTTCTATTCACAGCTTTGTCGTTCTAATAGAAGGAGGTGGGAGATATTTGAAAAGATGACAACTTGGCACCACATGATTGTTGGCATAAAAGAGGCAGGAGGACAAACCTGGTGAGTGGTGACTGGATTTGGATCTGGCTGAGCCCGAGCCAACTCGGTTGAATTCACCCAATCAAGTAAGCTAATTAACCCAAGATAAACTTCATAGCTTTAGCCCCTGTTTAGTAGTTTATTTGTCTATACTCGGATTGTTTCACCCAATCGAGTAAACTAACCCAAGATAAAATTGCCCTTATCTAGCAGTTTACCTACCTCTAGTTCAACAGTTCATATAAATCCTTGGACCAGTTCAAACCAAATTTGAACCATTGTCAGCCATCCGGTCCACCTTGCTCTTTTAACTCAAGTGTTTAACACATTAAGGTGGGGTTTGGGAATATGAAACATTGTCAATTAATGAGATAAGGTTTCAGCTTTGAAAAGTACTCTTATATATCTGTTATATCTCAAACTTTGCTAACTACTACTTATCATCTACTAGTGATGCATCTAAGATTCCAAGTGTTTCCTTCACTCTTTTTGACATTTTAAATCTGTTTTTTTCCTACCAAACAAAACATTTTATTTTATTTTTTATATTCATGAAAATACCCATCATACCCATGTTCAAATAGAAGGAAATGTGATAACAACTCAGATCAATTGTTTTCACATGATAGTTTAATCAGACTTTCAGATATGGACTACTTAAACATAAAAATAAGCTCTTATCCCAATAAGATCTAATTAGACTTCAGACTTCTAAGTTCCACCTAAATCTTTGCTTGAACTAGAATAAACCTCCCATCTTCTATACATTTTATTTCATTATATTAATGATAATTCTATTTGATTAATTGCACTCCACCAGTTGAGTAATCCATTTGAGCGTACAAAGTTACAGATAAAAGGTATTCAGCCACTAGATCTAGCTGATGCTCAGTAATGGCTGAAATTGTTGAACTGAACTACTGAATGTTTTATCTTTTAGTGAATAAAAGTTTAAATTATAAGACATTGGAGGGTATAATAATCAACCCGACTTCGGCTTTCGATACCAAATAATTTACAATCTCTTTAATAACTTATTTATTAAGAGACAAGATAATAAATCATTCAGTTCAGCCAGTTCAGCTATTATCAAAGCTCCTTTATTCCAAAACAAAAAAAAAAAGAAAAAGATTGTATAAACCCTATAGACAGTAGACACTGGCGATGTTAACTCACCACCGAAATTTGGTGTCAATTGATGTACTACTTTATCTCTTTGAATAGTAGTGATATTCTTCCAACAATGATGTAACCTCACTTTATAATAATGGAGAAAACAAATGAATTGATTTTATATTCTTTAATCTTTATTCATCTTATTCTATAATTAATTTAATGAGTAAATTTAAAGGAATGCTTCAATGAGAAGTCCAACATCTTTTGTTACACTCTGATGAAGTGATGATTTACGTGGACATCAATCAATATGATTTTATCAAAACCAAATCAATGGCTTCTGATTGACCCATCAAAAAATTCAGATTCGATTGAGAGAGAAAGAGTGATGCTTAACCTGTAGACAAAGCAAAAATGGGGTAGTTCGGATCTTTTACCTGCAAAATATGTTTCAACACCCTACCAAGCCGATCTGATACCGCACATCTCATGGTGGGTGTCAGTCTCATGGTGAGATGTGCGGTGCTGAATCTTGTTGGTAAATTGTTGGGTCGTGATATTGTTGTCAGGAGTTCAGGACATCCCAACGTAAGATGGGATGGGATGGGATCAGACAATTAACTAGAGGGTATGGTTAGGAGTGAACTGGGGTTAGAGAGAGGGTGGAGAGAGTGTGTCTGCCAGGTCACATGGGGACTTCTCAACGTCATGTGACCCTGCCGCTAAAGCTTTATACTACTTTTTGTCCTTTTCTCCAACCCCTTAATTGGCTGGGAAATAAAAAATGGTGGGGAAATTAGTCAATTTACGAGATACAGTTGGTAGATTGGGTAGATATAATGCATTAAAATATCTATCTATGTACATGAATTTACAAGAACGTCCTCGCTTTTAGTGACCAAAATGCCCTTTTCACTATTTTGGACCGACAGTGGTCTTCAATTTGAAATGACCAATATAGCCTTTAGGCCCTTTGCATGTAACAAGGTTATAAACTTATAATCTGGTTTTCTTTTGGTCTGAATTCATACCGTAAATTAGTAGTCTCATTGGATACTCGGCATCAGATAAAGTCGGGTCTGGAGAGGATCTAGTTAGATCTGGACTCAAATGTTGCACCTTATCGGGTTTAGATCAGAAATCGACCCACACATCTGATCCATTTTACTAATTCAAATATGTTTCATTGTTCTAAAGTGAATTGAACATGTAATAGGATCTGGTTTGTACATAAAGTTTATTGCACTCATGTCACCAAATATGGATATGATCCAGTTTTTAAGTACGGATCAAGTTTAATAATCTAGTAAACCGTGGAGGTAGATCAGCTATAGCATAATGTATTAATGTGTATATAGGAGGATCTCGGGCATGGGACATTGGATCCGCATATGGGTCCGGGCCTTTGGGGGGCATCATTTTTATTTCCTTGTAACATGCCCGTGTTTCAAGGATTGGGGCCCACCGTCAAATGTGTCCACAACTCAGAGATTGAGAAAAAATAAAATAAAATAAAAAGAATCCGCTTAATCAGTTGATTTGGAGCCATCTGATTTGACGATATTGCATGTGGGGCTGGACCAACATTATAAAGGTGGGTCATGTGTCCTATATACAGGATACTACATGTAGTACTATTTATATATTACTATTTAATAAAATAAATTTGATAAATTGGTCAATCAGGTAATTCACTATAACTCTTATGTTGATTGGCCATTAATATTGGGTCTCATGAGTCATGACAAGTATATATACAAGAGAAAATCAATTAGCCGGGTAATTGATACCTGGGAGTCCAGATTCAGTGGACCCTTAGGGGGGTGCCTGAACCCGTTCATGTTGCCCTTCGTCTCTCTTCTATTCTGTTACTCTAAGTAACGTCAAATGCAAGTCGTTTCTCTTGTCAGACTGGTTCTTTCGAAAAGAAAAAACAAACCAATTGAAATCTCTTTCCCCCTTCGTTTGAAACCCTCTCTCCCCCATTTTCATCCAAGCCCTAGTTCAAGAATACAACAATTGTTGGCATCCTCACTATTTCACCAACCTCCGATGGTGAAACATTCAATTAGTGGCAAGCAAAAATCCTCCAAGCTTTTTCTTCTTTTTCTTCTTCTCCTTGACCTGGAATCCTATTATTCATCTCAAATGTTATCTTCTTCTTCTCTACAGACCACCAATGGCATCCTCACCCGATGAATTGCATTTAACTGGCGACAATTGGAATTCTTCTCGTGTACATGTATAAGTAGTCGTCGGAGGATAGGGGATAGGGGATTCTTCTCGACAATTGGGATTCAACCGGTGACAAAGTGTCACGGGGGTAGTTCTACACGGAAGAAACCCGTGCGGCGTCCTGGCCAAGGCAGGCCAGGACAAGCCTTTATGCGCTTAGAGGCTAGGAGTTGTTCGATGGGATGGCTCCACCAACGTCAGTAGCACTGGATCATGACCTCAAGTCCAATGGCCGGGGCACTCTCCTGGCTCAGACCGGTCCATGGGAGGCGCCGCTTACGTGCTAAAGGGGGACAACCATAATGGAAGGCGACCATGCACCGATGAAGTGACTTGGCACCGATGTGAAGGGTTTCCTGTATGCCGATGATGACAGGCACCTGTGTGCCATGATGATAGGCAACCGCTTGGGCCGGAACACACCCGTGCGCTAGGGGCAACGGGATAGCTCAATCAGCTTGGGCAAGGGGCTGGCGAGGTAAAGGGACATGCTTGAGCCAGGCCCGCATGCCAAGCCTCCCTTGAGTATTGGTAGCGCAGTGCCAGTCCAACACTGTCCCCATGAGCAAGTGTGCGCCCATGAGGAACCCTGGTAGCCATTCTAGCCGTTAACCAGGGCCGCCCCGCAAGGGGATGAAGGTCTAGGAGTGCCAAGGTTAGGCACCCAAGGAGGTCGACCACCCCTCCTCAAAGAGTACGTTAAGCTTTTGGTGGTCTGCCTGAAGATGACAACAGTTCTCCCAAAAATCTTACAGGCGAAAATGACGGGCATATTCCTAACGTAAGCCTGCCAAGCGTAGGCAAGGCTAAGCCTGTTTTGAACCGTAACAAAAGGGCATTCAACCGGCTTGCGTTCAACCGACAACAACTTGAATTGTCTCACCGCTTTTGAGATAAAGGTTGTATTTTGTAGAACCATTGGTATGTGGATGTAGTAGAAGCATTCGAATGCATGTTGTTGATTAGGGTTGTTTACGGGTCGGGTTGGGTCGGTTTACTGAGGTTTTTTCAACCGATCCGACCTGATCAGGTTACCTAAGATGGAAACCAAAACCGGCCCAATGTTAAGCAAAGCCAACCTGGTCAGTTTGAGTCGGTTTGGGTCGGTTTCGGCTCTAAGTTCATCTATACCCCCCAAGTTTGGGTTGTTAGATATTTCAGTTTTCATGTAAAACTGAAATATCTTTATTTAACAGTTTTAAATATAAAATATATTTAAATTAAAATCGAAATATATATTTAAATAGATTAGGTCGATTTAATTTAAAATCGAAATATATATTTAAATAGTTAAGTAGGAACTAAGTTGATTCGGTTCGGGTCGGTTTCGGTTTTCACACAAGAAAACCGAAACTGACCCGAACCATCGGTTTATGAATTTGTACAACCCAAAACTGACAGGTGTTGATGAAAACCCGACCAACTCGGGTTGGTCGGTTTGGTCGGGTTGGGCCTTCTTATGAACAACCCTATTGTTGATGTCAATTCCAACATGATTGTCGTTGATGTCTTCAACAGTGTTGAGTTCAACAACAAAAACATGATTTGATAAATTCTCCAATATACTAGGGCTGAGTATGCCAAGATATTAATTGGGATATGTGTTGGGATTTCACAACAATCACCCATAGTATAAAACCACAAGGTATTTAAAATAACAATCACAATAAATCTAATAGCAACAAAAATGATGAAATCCAAGTAAAGACAAATAAAACAAGCATTACAAAGAATACAAAGATTTACGTGAATTGCACAGGAAAATCTCATTACGAAGAATCCCATTGTTCTGGATTTGGGCATCTCCATTCAAGCTTAAATTGGTGCCAACTCTAACGAACCCACCACCATAGAAGAACTTGTCGAGTTGGGAGAAAACTGAGTTGCACAGGAGAAACAAAAGTCAAAGAAATCTGAGAGGGTTGGCCATTAGAAGCGAATGATATCAACGCTGTGATTGAGGGGTTTGGTGGTGACCGGTGAGTGGGGGAGTGGTGGATTTTCTACTTGGAAGAGATGGAGAGGAGGAGACAGCAAACAGCATGTCTTACGGCAGAAAGAATCGTTTCCTTCTGTCGAAACATCAAAGCAAAAGAGGAAGAACAAGCAAGAAATTAACGAAACGGTTTAGTGGACCCTTAGGTTCACAGGGTGTTTGGTTCAACCGGATGGATGGAAGTTAACGACAAACACCCATTATGCAGTTAATTCAAAAGAGTGTCGATGTGCATGCCTCCTCAATGCGCTCCGTGAACCTAAGAATTCACTGAATCCGGACTCGATATCGGACCTCTTGGAAGATGGATAAACAATTTATGGGCATGTCAATAATAGTCTCTCTCTCCTTCTTTCTTTACCCGAATAATTTGTATCACACAAAAATGCTGAAACCCACTTATCCGAACAAGTTTTACTTGAGAAATACTTGCCGAGGTAAATATACTTAAAACTACAAGTGAAAACCAACAGGGCTTCTAACAAATTAATGGGCGCATTAAGAAGAAATGGACCCTACTCATAAACGGAAGAAATAAGACAAAAAAATGGGAAAAGATAAAATCCATTGGGCCCGAAGAGATTAATTGACTCATTGAGCGGACGCCCCAATTCTTCGGCCATTTTGTTCATCCTTTGATGGTGGAAGATCAATAGTTACATGTGAAAGTCATGAAGCATCTGTGATAGTCTGCTAGAGCCCAAATAATTTTCAATCTGTTGGATGCTGAGAGGATCACGTCCAACCACTGGATGGGTTCATGGGTCCTACCCAGCCTAAGCAACCATCAGATGGTGGGCCCTCTTTCTCTCAAAGACATGTGGCTACACCCAAGCCTATTCCAATCAAGTAAATGCCCATCAACAACATTTAATCAAGTCAAGCAAATAATGGGGGAAGCTTCATTTCTTGGGCCGTTCGCTGCTGCTTTCTTTTCAAGTTTTCATGGCGGAATACTGTTTACATGTGAAGGTCATTAAGAATTTGTACTTAAGTCAGAGAAGGTATATGCTGCCATTTATGACTTTGGTGTGAAAGAATACTGCACAGCAGGCAGCAGCACAGCCCGTGACAATATATAGACGTAAAACTTGGCTTTAAGAGTGAAGAGAGCGAGCCATACCCATCTGGCCATCTCTATCTATCACTGTTGGTTTCCATGGTTATCTGCGTCTTCTCAGTTTTCATTAATAGGAAGTTTGGAGCAGAAAACTGCGTACCAAAAATAAGATCAAACAATGAACAGATTGAACATGCATGGGGTGAGGAATGAGGGCTAGCCCCCTTTGACTGTTGAAGATAGGGAAGATGTAGCAATTAGCCCAAGTACAGTAGCTTTAATCTGCAGCTAGCTATCAGTCTGCTTCTTTGATAATCCCGCAGTCTTAAAAAAATTGATCATCATTGTTGTGTGTAGGTGTGTATATATTGTTCGCCAGAGTCCAGACATCTATATGGATGGACCACAGTTGGACGTAATGCCGATGTTAGTAAGGTTCAGACAGTCAGGTTAGGTAGGGTTGTAAATGAGCCCAGCTAGCTTGTTGGTCTGTTTTTAGGGCTCAAGTCGTTAAAAAAGTAGATCACAAATAATTATTGAATTGTATAAATATTATAATGTTTTGTTATTTTCTACATGATATATATCATGGATGGACTTCAACAGTCCTAATTAATGTAAAAATATTGTGTAAAATAGCCGGATCTAAGCTCAAGTTTATTAGTTCATGGACCTGAGTCAAGAAGAGCAAAACTATTGACTCAGCTGGGCTAGGGCTAGGAGATGCCGAGCCAGAAGCAAACCCAAATTTAACTCGGTTTAAAGAGTCAAATTGAAATCATATGGGTTTGAATACAAATTGGGTTTTAAAATAAAAATAGTGAACATTTCTTAATCCCAAAAATTTACTGCAGGTGGAGGAGCATACGGGTGCAAGCCGGGCCGGTTTAAACCGATTTGGGTTCAGATTAGTCTCGGGTTGGCTTGGCTTCTTTATTTCTATTTTTTAAATGTACTTATTTCCTAGATTCTAAGGGTTCTAATGGGTTATTGACTTTTTCAACGGTTTTTGGCCAAGGACCAAATTTGGGGTAAAATGGAACCGATAGCCTGGATAGTTCTCGGGCCAAACGGTCCGACCATCCGGGTCAACAACGGATTGAAAACCATGTTATTATGTGTAAAATAACATGGTTAGCATTGCATGCTTTAGAAAATGTTTGCCTTTTTTTTTGAAATAAAAAGAAGTGTACTACACAAGTACGTCCCCAAAAATCTGCAAAACAAATAAGAAGAAGGGAAGGAGGAAGGGAGTTGATACAATAGTCTAGGGAAGGGGAAGAAGAAGAAAGAGCTTCATGAGCAAGTCAATTTGCCGCCTGGTTAGTTTCTCGGAAAATATACTGGTATCGAAGACCTCCATTGAATAGACCTCTCCTCTTCAAGTAGCAAAAGATGATGCCTTTCAAATTCCAAGGAACATTCGCCTTTTTGTTGATGCATGGGATAACCAATAATGAATCACCCTCGATTATAATAGGAGGCTCCCAATAGTTTTGTCCCTTGAATATGAGCTTCCCATGTAGCCCAAGTCCCTTGGTTGATGGTATAGGTGCCAAGTTTATATGCTTTAACCACTATTACCCGCCCAAGATTGTCACAAATAATACTAGTCACAGAACATTTCCCATCACCGTTACGAGAGGCATCAAAATTTATTTTAATAGTGCTAAATTTTGGAGCACTCAAAATCATGGTTTAAAGTATCGATACGATATGCCCCGTATCGGGCGTATCGTATTGTATCTTTTGAAAAAGATACGCTCTGAAATACCTGTAAACAGGTGTTTCGGAACTCCACTTTTTTTAATTAAAAAATAACTTATATTTAGCTTCTCAAAAAACCAAAATTTGAGAAAAAAAAAGAATTTTGTGTGTTTCTAAGTATCGATACGCGTATTGTATCGATACTTTGAACCTTGCTCCAAATAATTGGTTTCCACACTTTGTACATTTGTGCAATAACTTTATCTTTGCTCCCATCAAAAAACTCCACAAACATATCAAGAGCCCGTTCTAAAATAATTGGAATGGGAGTTGAAACGTTATTGAAAGTTTTTGTATTCTTATTTTTTCAGACAGTCCAAAGAACAAATACAAGTTTTTCCTTCACTAAAAGAATCTTATTTTCCTTTTTATTACCAACCCTTGTCCACCAACCCCTCAAACTTTTATTCTCATTTGATCCCTCTAGAAGAGTGTTTAAGGTAAAGGTAAGTCACAATTGTTTTGTATGGGCACAAAACAATATGCATGCATATAAGTATACGAATAATTGCACATACATACATGCATGGATGATGAATGGACATATACATTATTAGTTACATGCATAATACATATCTATATGATATTTATACATGCAAATGTGTGACGTTAAGTCGGGTTTGGTTTGGTTTAGGTTTGTCAAGGCCTCAACACCAATCCAATTCAAAGTTAAGGTGAGTTCATAATTAATTTTCAACGACCCTGACCTAAACTTTGATCCAACCTGCTTTTTTGGATTGGGTTCGAACTAACTTGACCCAAGTTGTAACTCTAATTGAGTGGCTGACTTAGACAATCAAGAAGGAAGGTATAATAATACAGGGGAGGACGTAGTCCGCATTGCCCCAAAACCCAATAACATGCATAACCTACTTCCTTGGCCCCTCAAGTCTCAATCCAGCCCTTAAGCAATAAGGAAATAGAAAAAAGCTAAACATAATCAAGAAGAAAATACATCTGTCAATATGTAAAATAGAAATGGTGATACGATCTTCCCTCAACAAATTCTTAAGGTATTGAGGAATATCTTGAGTTGACCTAACAACCTAGAATCTCTTTCCAGTAATGTCCATGTTCACCACTCTGTACATTTGCTAGTATGAGAGGATTTAGTCCCCATAGAACTACACATATGTTTGACATTTCTTAAAAAATAAGTAATATTCCAATGATAAGAGGCCTTTTGAAGCAAAATCTCTACTAAAGTTTCTTTTTTGTTTTTATTTATTTATTTATTTTTTGGGTAGTCCATCCCCAACCTTGGTGGCAGCCAAGTCTCTACTACTATTAGCCAGAGAACTTACCAACTATTCAACTAAAGTCTTAATTATCAATCCCCACTTCAATCTCAATGATACCATTTTTATAGCGTACTTTATAACCTATCATAGAGAGCCAAGAATTCAACCATCATAATAGTTTCATTTCCATAAAAATTATAAAATCCAAAGACAAAAAATACCATTGATATCCCTTGCAATGCCTCCACTTGCACTCTCACCTAATTTTCCATGGCAAGCACCATCAACATTAAATTTTAAGTGGAACCCTATATAAAATTCTCAGTATATATACTGAATTTTTTCTTTTATAATAGGTTTAATGGGAATATTCAAAACGTGAGTCAAGGAAGTTTACCTTGGGAGCTGACACATTACCTTGAACCAAGTTAATTTTCAAAATCCATGGAAAATTTATGATATATTCCTCCTCTTGATTTTCTTAATGTATTGTCCTAAACCCTTACCTATTCTACATTACCCCTTGAATTGTAATGAATTAATTTTGGGGATTTTAGTGTTCAGTCCACCCTCAAAAATCCTAGCTCCACCATACAGTTGGGTGTAGGTGCCAGCTTGGAATTGATGCCAATTCATGGGTGGGTATGGGTGTTATAGGTGGAGGTGTTTGTAATTTTGAATTGTTGTAGGTCTGCAGTTTAATTCAAAATTCTGAGATGGAGTGTAGTTTACTTATCCCATGAATTTTTCGTAAGGCCCAGTTTGGAAGGAGTACAAATACAAATTTGTAGAGTGCAAAACCTTATATTTTGTATTATTTTATATGTATTTGTATTCCTTCCAAATTGAGCCTAAGGTTGTGTTTGGTTGCAGTGCAAATTTATTTGCACAAGTACGAATGCATGAGAGTGCAAATGTAAATGATGTATATTCTTGCTTACTTTTGTTTTGAATTTTACTTTATTTTGTTTCATCTTTCAATTTAATTCATTTATATTGTAATAAAGCAAAATAAGCTAAAATTTGAAACAAAAACATATCAGAATTTACACTCAAATTATTTGCACTGCTATGATTTTGCATCACTGTAAATTTATTTGCATTGCAACATAACCAAATACAACCTAATCGTACAAACTCGAATTGTAATGAATTTTTCCTAAGGCTGAATTTGAAAGGAGTATAAATAGTGCAAAACCTTGTATTTTATATTATTTTTTGTATGTATTTACGTTGTACATATTTTTACATTTAAGTCTTTCCAAACTGAGCCTAACTGTACAAACTCGTAAAAATTAATTAGATAAAATACCGACCTACTTTGGATTCTTAAAACCAATTAAACATGTTACAATGTCTTTTATTGATATGACAGTTTTCAATTTCTTTTATTCGTGCCGTGGAGCACACTGCACAGTGCACACCTCCTTGTGGGGCAAAAGTTAGGCCCACTTGATTACCAATTTGAACTAGGACAGAATGAGCCGTTGGTTTTGTCTAAATTTGAATTTGGCAAAACCGGCCGATAGAACTTTGACACACCACTTTTCCTTTGTCCTGGAACTCTCCTGGTGACTGGTGAGGAAGCCGCATCTCTGCTGCAGATCTTGAAGCACCAATTATTTATGATTGATAGATTAATTATGGAAATCCAATGGCTCGTTTGGTGGCTTTTAGAAGCTAGTGAACAAATATACACTGTAATGTCAACCTAAGTGAACAAATATACATATGGTAGCAGCAGTGCAGAAAATAATAGATGCCAGAAATTTGTGCATGCATCCCTATTATATACTGGATGGGTCCCCCTCTCTAAGCAAAACTGTTCATCTGGTGAGCATAGCTCTCGTTGTCTCTGGGAATATACATGGAAGACTAGTGGGGAATTAATTACATTTATGTCTTGAAGATTATTGATAATTACTACATGTTTTTAAAAAGTAATTTTAATGGTTATATTTTTTTTTTAAGTTTCAGTAGTTTAGCATATTTATTGGAAATCATGTTAATCCAGTTTTAGTAATTTCTTGGATAATTTTTGGTAATTAAGACAAAATTATCGATACTTAATTTTTTGTTATTTTCTTGGTTAATTTCTGTTCATTAAATGTAAATTTTTGCTATTTATAGCTTAAATTATATTTAAATAAATATTTTAAATATATTTACTTTTAATTACAGTTTAAAATTTAGTTTACTTATAGTTTCAAATAAAATTTAAATTATAACATACATTAATTAACAATTTAAAAACTATTACTTAATGAATTAATAAAAAATATTATTATTTTTTAATAAATACATCATTTTAATAAACACCGTTAATTAATAAATACCGTAATTAATAATACTGCATTTATTGACGATACTGTAAAATACGGCTAATTATTAATATTGTTAATAAAAATACATTATTTTTAATAAATAATGCTAATTAATTCAAATACTGTAATTATTAAATGTAATACATTAATTAAAAATACTATTAATTAATGAATTCAGTATTTTAACAAATACTTTTAATTAATTAATAATACTGTAATTATTTAATTACTGTTTTTTAATAAATTATAACTTACATTATATTAATTAATAAATACGATTAATGCTGTTAATTATTTAGAATATTATAATTATTATTACTACTCCCTCCCTCCTCCTCCACCTCTCTCTCTCTCTCTCTTAAATGTCTTTCTAAAATGTAATAATAAAATGCATTAAAATAAGAGGGCCTTGAAAAACCCAAAGGTCCCTTCCTAATAGTGTGCAACTTTATTAATCTAATCAATATAAGCAATGATTATTTTTTATATTTTAAAACAAAAGAGAATAGAAAAAATGCAAAATTTTGAGAAAATAGGTAAGTAGCTTCTCTCAAAAAGTAATTTTAATGGTTATATATTTAAATTTTTGACAATTTATCATATTTATTGGAAACCATGTTAACCCATTTTTGGTAATTTCTTAGATAATTTCCTTGGTTAGTTTATGTTCATTAAATGTAATTTTCTGCTACTTATATCTTAAATTATATTTCAATAAATATTTTAAATATAATTGCTTTTAATATTTAGTTTACTTTCAGTTTCAAATATAATTTAAATAATATTTAAAATACATTTTAAATTATAATTTACATTAATTAACAATTTAAAACTAATAATTAATGAATTAATAAAAAATATTAATATTTTTAATAAATACATTATTTGAACAAACACAATTAATTAATAAATATTGTAATTAATAATACTGCAATTATTGAAATTACTGTAAAATATGGCTAATTATTAATACTATAATTATTAAAAATACTACTAGTTAATGAATTTAGTATTTTAATAATTAATTTTAATTAATTAATAATACAGTAAATATTAAAAATACTGTATAAATTAAAAGTATATTTAATACTGTTAATTAATATAATGCTGTAATTATTTAATTACTATTTATTAATAAAGACTGTAATTGTTAATACTATTTTTTTAATAAATTATAGCTTACATTCTATTAATTAATAAATACATTGTTTAGTACTGTCTTTGAATAAAAATTGATAATTATATAAAAAAATAATATAATTATTAAAAATATTGCTAATTTATAAATTCATTATTTTTAATAAATATGGTTAATACTGTTAATTAATAAAAGGACTATTAATTAGCAATTTAAAAAACTATTAATTAATTATACAAAATAATTACTGTTAATTATAATTAAATACTGTAATTATTAAAAGTACTATATTAATTAAAAATACTATTAAATAATCAATTCAGTATTTTAATAATTAATAATACTGTCATTATGAACAATATTTTTTTAATTAAAAAGTATAGTTAATACTGTTAACTCAGTAATTATTAAAGATACTGTTAATTATAAAAAAAGTACTGTAATAATTAAATACAGTTAATTAAAAATATTGGTAATTACAAATTCTGTATTTATTGAAATACTGTAAAATAGTCTATTTACTATAATTATTAAAAATACTTAATTATAGATTTTATATATAGAAAATAAATATTTATTAAGACTTTAATTATATTAATAAATATTTATTTTATTTTATTGAAAACCGTGTGGTGCACGGTTTGGGTTGAACCGTGGCTACACGGTACACGTAACCCGTGTGTTGAAATTAGGTCATGAAGGACCCGTTTCAACCATCTTCTTCGCCAGGATGCTATTTTTTTGTTTTTTTCAATTTTTTTCTTTTTAATATACTTTTTTTACCTATTAGATAATTGTTTTGTTATCCTTTCCAACATATTTCAATGAAAAATCTAGAAATAAAAGAGATAAATGTGAAAAATCAATCTGTTATAAGTGGCAGGTGTAGAAGTTTTTTCACCATTTTTTTCATGGTTTCTTCACCAACCATCTACAGCAATCACCAATATGTTTTAAATGCAAAAAAATAAAAAAATCTAATGCATAACTTGAATGAGCAAGCAAACGGGAAGGAGTAAATTGACGCTGAGATGTTTCTTGAATGTTGGATACACTCTTAATGACGTCGGGGCAAGTAGAGGGCTGATTGAAATACATTGCACAACAATGGACGAATCCAAAAGTTTGGCACGTATGTAAGAAGGTAGTTAAAAGTAGGATAACTCAGTCTTTCAGAGAAAAAAAAATGAAACAAACCTGATGAGCAGGAGAGTCCAGAATACAAACTTGATAGAATGTCTGTAAGAATAGTTTGTTTTCTTGTAAAGAAGAGCTTTTTTGAAGTCTGTTGTAAAGATGTGGGCATGAGACACATTGGAAGTGTTTGGTTTGAAATGAAAGGAGAGGGCTACTGACATAGACCGTCTAATTTTATTATATATATATATATATATATAAATGTAAAATTTGGAAAAATCTATGATATGAGAAAGTTATGATATAAAAAGAGTTTTGACTAATCAAAGCCCACCCATGAATTTTAATAAATGACACTTGATTCGCTATCACGTTTTTGATTCCAATTTATTGGTCTATTGTTTTTTTGATACATATCTTTTCCATATCATAATCGAACCCGTAAAATTTTAAGCTGTATTTGCTTTGAAATAAAAGGTTGGGAAAGGAATATGCCTTTTATGCACTTTAGGATAAAGGAATGTAGGAAGAATCAAAGCCCTTCCAGTATCATGTCTTTCGGAAACCATAGATTTTCCCTTATAATAACATTCATAAAGTTAAATTTTGGTTGCATGCAAATGAAAATGGGATTTTACTTTGAACGTCCATTATGTCTCTTTATAGTTTAATAATAGTTACAGGTGGTTTTCTATAGAAAGAAATTTAAACCATAAATTGCAGTATTTTTTTGTCCATAAAACTTGGTTTGGAAGGAGTATAAATACAAATATATATAATACAAATACATACAAAATAACACAAAATACAAGGAGCTAAGTGAGAAGTCTGATGGAAGTGGGTAACTAACAAGGAAAAGTGTAAAACAGAATTCCTACAGGAGCTGGTGTTTAGTAAGGTGTCATATTCAAAGTATGGTAATCTATTGGATGGTGTAATTGTATGAAACTTAGGCCCGTTTGGTTCGGGGGAATTGGGGTCTGAAATCGGAATCGGAATGAGCTATTTCAATTCCAACTGTTTAATTGAACGAAATCGGAATCCCATTTCTATTTTTGCTAGAATGACATTCCCCCATTTGAGAGAATGGTCATTCCCTGCCCCTCCCTTGGGAATGAAATCTCATTCCATTCCTGTCTGAATCAAACAGACTATGAGAATTGAATATTCTGATTCCGGTTACAAACCAAATGGACCCTTAAAACCCTGTATATCCTTTTTTTTTCTTTGCGGACCATGTTCCTCAAAAGCCCCTTCTCTTAGGTACAATGATAAGCAGGCTTTGGCTCTTTGTTGCTTCTTCTCGGCAAACTTTGGCAATGCAGCCAAAGTCATCAATCTTTTCTTATGGACTGTTTGAAATGGTAGCACATGTCTACAAAAGAGTAGGACAAGCTTGTTTGATTTTGATGTGTCAGCTACTTTAAAATATGATTGTCACTATAAGGATATGCTAAACTAAATTTGAGACTCCAACAATTGGTCTAACATCTTTTCATCATATTGCTTAATGTTTTTAGGGTTCTCTTAATGGTTAAATTGGCAAAACTGAATTATTTATCAGTTTCTCTTTTGCTCAGTTTATTTGCAGTGCATATTTCATTTCATTTGCATTGGTGCAAAGGCATGAGAATGCAAATAAGTTGGGTGTAAATGTTCTGGTTTACTTTTGTTACAAATGGATGTGAAAATGAATTCGATTCAAAATTTGTATCAGGTTCAGATTTGCACTTTAAACAAACACAACTTTAGTGAATATGCAATTAAGTAGGAATTAGTTATTCAAATGCTTAATGACAAGAGTGAATGCCTACTTTACCCCTAAATATTCCATTTTATGGCTATTTTATTCATTTAACTACAACTAAATTAACAATTGAGTAAGTTATCAAGTGACCTCCTCTCTACCTTGCTCGGAAGTTTTCCCAGCAAAAAGAGATAGGAATAATGGGAAAAAAAATAACACATAAACCCAAAACTATCTTTCAACCCAAGATTTCTTAACCCTAATCGGCTAATCCAATGGTTGCATAGGCTATGTTTGGTTTGAAGGAAAAGGTAGGGAAAGGAAGGAAAAGGTAGGGAAACCCATACAAGGTTTGTAAAGGTTTCCCTACCTTTCACTACTTTTTCCTTCAAACCAAATACAGCCTAAAAATTTAGCTTCCAAGTTTAATACAGACATCCAATACGCATTATCATATTCAATCAACCTCATATATAGGATATAAATTAATAGGGAAAATTCCCGATAAGTACCCTGTACTTTAGGTCGAGTGCCAATTTAGTACCTGAACTTTAAAATGTGACAATCTAGTACTTGGCGTTAAATTACCGTTAAGTGTTATGGAAAAAGACATAAATGCCCCTTAAGTTTCATCTAATTTTTTACTGTTCATCGTTTCCTTCCTTAAACACCGCCATTGTTTCCAGCCATAGGAGAAAACCAAAGAAAGAAAACCAGTGTTCATAGAGTCAGAACTAAACAAAAGTTCACCGCCACTATTCCGATCTATGAACACTGTTCATCGCCATTGTTCACCATCATTGTTCGTAGACCTTGGCTTTCCACTCTCCAATGGTCTCTGTTCTCTCTTGCCTTCTCCAGTTCGTTTTCCCTACCAGCTCAACCTTGGTAAAGTCCATGCTAGAGCGGCAAACACTCGTCTACGAACATAATCTGCCAACATCGGCCTCTGACATTGGAGTACCAACATTTTCAAAGGCGTAGAATATCTTCCACTTATCGCGATTGAGTACTAGTAAAGAGCCAGAGGGGACACCAAAATCTCGGTCGCCATCTCCAAGGAACAAAAAGCTCTGATCAACCCGTTGTATCTTCAAACCATCGAATCCGATGAGAGAAGTGTCGGTACAAAGATTGCCATCACGCTTCCAAATCTTATAAGTGTTCAAAGGAGTGATCTTGCCGACGAAGGGGACAATGGGGCTCTTGAAGTGAAATGAGATCTCCATGTAAAAGTCTCGCATTTCTCAAGGAACGACAACGAGGTGAGGCGGTGAAGGCAGAACGGTGGTGGAGGCGGAGCAAAGTGAGAGCGATCTGGGAGCTACGGCTAAGGGTGGCAACAAGCCGAGCTTTTCACGAGTTGCTCGAGCTCAGCTCGTGAAAAGCTTAGCTCAGCTCGGTTTTAATCGAGCTTCGAGCCGAGCTTGAGCCCAATTCACTGGCTTGATTATGAAACGAGCCAAGCTCGAGCCTATTAGAGCTCAGCTTGTAAAGCTCGCGAGCTGGCTTGAATATATATAATAAAATTATAGAAAATAATATATATATGCAATAAAATATTCTAATTATTAATCACTATAATTGTTAATTTTAAATACCAAATAAAAAATATTTTATATATAATTTTTTATTTTTGTAAAACATTTTTTCTCAAAATCGAGCTCGAGCCGGGCTGAGCTTGAGCTTATGAATTTTTGACTCAAGCCAAGCTCGAGCTCAAGGTTCTGGCTCGAACCAAGCTCGAGATCAAGCTTGAGCCTAATAGAACAGTCTCAAGCCGCTTGAGCCTCGTACTATTTGGCTTGGCTCGGCACGAATCCACCCCTAGCTATAGAGACACACCGCTTCCTGTAAGGGGTTCCATCTAGAGGCATTCTAAAAGGAGAAATTGGCACTAACAACAACAAGTGTACGAGCGGTAAAAGAGTCATTAAGACGGATAGTGAGGTGGAGAGGGGTTTCACGATGAGGAACATCGTGGCGGTCGAGGATGGAAGAGATTTGGTCGGCTACTCTTTCATGGGCAAGCGAGTCTAACTCGGTGTGAATTTGGGAGGGATCATCCAGTGATGGAAGGGAAGAGAGGAGTCAGGAGAGGGTGGTATGGTCTCCAAGTGCAACGACATAGTGGACGGGACTGTGCTTGTAGTCTTCTATTCTAATAGCTGACGACGAAGGCGACAACATCGACAACTTCACCATTTGGGAGACGCAGGGATTGCAAAAGGGTGTGTGTGTGTGTGTGTGTGTGTGTGTGTGTGTGTGTGTGTGTGTGTATGGATAGGTGGGTGGAGTTGAGTGAGTGTTGTTAGCGGTAGATTTTGTCTTGAATGTGTGTGTGTATGAACAATGTATTCTGTAAGGGTAATTTTGACGTTTTCAAAATTCTTAAATCGCACATGATATACATAACTGACAATCCATTAACGGTAGGTGCTAGATTGTCGCAAAATGAAAGTTCGAGTATTAGATTGTCGCATTTTAAAGTTTGGATACTAAATTGGCACTCGACCTAAAGTAGAGGGTAACTATTGGGAATTTTCACAAATTAATATGATACATAAAACCATGTTATAGTATTTTATTATAATAAACCACATTTTATCATCATTCTAACGTACTTACATACAAGATTAGCACATAATGAACAAGCATATATGGTTACAAGTATAATTACATTGTGTTGGGGGGTTGGGTCAATTAAATTGCCCAATTTATGACAGGTTGTTTTTTGTTTAGAAACCCTAACCTTGATCCAATTGTTAACCCAACTCACCTATTTATTATTTTTATTGGGTTAAATTTGGGTTGGCCCAACCCTAACCCAGTTGTATCCAAATTTGGACCGATTACCTAAGACATCTACATCCCATTCATGCTTGGGTAGAACCTTTTTTGGTCTTTGGTTACTATCTTCTTTTTGGTTAAAAACTTGTTGTCAAATAGTCATGGTTCAATGACAAACAATTTGGATGTAGTTAAAGAGGCAACTAGCTTAAAACTTTTTAGGCTCCCAAATTAATAGGCCCCGTTTGGTTTGCAGGAATAGGGTCTGGAATCGGAATGAGAATGGGTTATTCCAATTCCAACTGTTTGGTTGAGCACAATCGAAATCCCATGGGAATGGGTTATTTCAATTCCAACTATTTGGTTGAGCAAAATCGAAATCTCATTCCCATTCTTGCTGAAATGGCATTCTCCCATTTGAGGGAATGGCAATTCCCTGCCCCTCTCTTGGGATGAAATCCCATTCTTGCTGATTCCAATTTCCATTCCCTTTCCTGTTTGAACCAAACAGATTATGGGAATAGATCATCTCGATTTTGATTGTGAAGGATTTTGATTTCGATTTCAATTCCGACTACAAACTAAATGACCCAATTTGTTTTTGTTTTTCCTAAAATTTCTATATAATAAAAGGATTGTCATTTTTTAGCCATAATGGAAGGGCACATGCCATGCATTAGTGTGAGTAAAAATAAAAAGGTAAAAGAATGAAATGGCATTTAGGTTTTGAAAGATTTTTAATTACTGTACTTTTTTAAATTTTAAAGTATTTTGATATAAATACTGTTTGCAAACATTGACATGCTATTAAAATACTTTAGTTTAGCTTGTATGTCTTGGACATGAAGTCAATAAGTATACACTAAAGATGGTTGGGTTAGTTGGCTATCTTCAGACTTTAAGTAGGAGCAAAATTATAAAAAACTAACACATATTGTATTATGTTATATTTTATATAAATGAAAAACAGTTATTGTATGTGAAATATACGTACCTTCAAAGCCTTGAACAAGACGAGATGGGTGAAAGAGTCCCACATAGTCCTATGATCAATTAAGTTATGTTTGGGAAGAGTGTAAATACAAATATATATATATATATCTACTTGTATTTGCACTAAACTAAACAAAACATTGGACTCAGCTTTTTTTTTTTTCCCCTCAAAGGCTCAGCTTGGGAAGAGTACAAATACACAAATGTTTTGCACTTACATATTTATATTTATATTCTTCCACAACTGAGCCTTAGGTTGTATTTGTTGGTGGTGCAAATGGCAGTTCAATACATACATAGGAGAGGCCTTCCGGAAATGGTGGGCTTTCTCCCACTTCTATCTTCCACTCTCCACCGCCCCTTTCCCCTCAACATGAATTCTTGCGATTCAGACTTGTTCGTGAATGAGTTGGGAAATATGATAGAAAAAAAATCTTGCTTTTCCAGCTCAGATACAACTTCTAGGAGGAGGACAAGACCAAGCTTTGTCTATTCGATAAACTCATAGCCAACAAAGGTTTGAACCTAGTGGGGGTCAAAAAAGCTATTCATGCATCCTGGACTACCCTAAAGAGCTTCACAATCCACAACCATTCTGAAGAAGTCATGTTGATCAAATCCCCTTATTCTGAAGGAATGGAACCCTGATATCCCGGTAACCCAACTCCAATTCAATAAGTTCCATTTCTGGATCCATATACTTGATTTGCTTGTCAACTGTATGAATTTCAAAACAAGAAGACAAATCGCTCAAGTAATGGGTACCCCCCTCGAAGAAATGGAAAACAAAAACCATTGGGGCCCATTCCCTACATATCCAAGTGGATGTTGATATATCCAAGCCTATTTCAATGGGAGTTACCGGAGTGATGAAAAATGTAACAAAACATTGGTTTAACTTTCAATAGGGTATCCCATTTCTTTTTGAGCCAACGTCACAACCGGGTCCAGGATCTTATGGGCCATGGATACTTGCACCATCCTCATTGATCTCACCGAAGGAGTATGACTTCTATATGTCCAGAGACTGGAAGACTAAGGCTGCATTTGGCACATTTTTTCGTGTGGTATTTCGGTTGTTTATAAGCCGAGAAGACCAATTTTTGGTCTATTTCTTGGTCTATTTCCTTTTGGTGCATAGAAGATCAAGCCGCCAAAAGACGAAATACCGAAAAGACGCGAAAAATCCATTTTGGGCTGATTTTGGGAAGCTCCAAATGAAACTTTTTGCGTCTTTCATAGTTTATTCTCGCATAGAAAGATGCATGAAAAGACGTGCGTCTGCCAAACGTGCTTCAGGCTGCTTAGATTTTCATGCAAAAGCTCAATGTGTGTTTTGACTATCAAAGCTACCAGAGGATCTTCCCAAAAAGACACGCCAAATGGGCCCTAATAGGGGAAGGAACAACCTAATCAACTCCACTAATGATTTTCAGAATCTCATTAAGGGGAGGAGAATTAGTTGGCCATCGCTAATGGAAATCTTGCTGGTCAGAAGTTCTTAAGACGTTGGTTGCGGTTTGACCACTAAAGCCAATACAGAGGTGGGCCCAGCTAAAGCTACCCAAGTTATAGGCAATTGTTGCCAAATAGACTGCCCATAAAAGGTGAGCCTTACCATTCCCAATGTTTGTGTCCAGAAGGCAGACAAGGAAGTCAGGCCTCTTTCAAGTTTAGAGAAACATCGAGTAGCGTAGTTGATTTTCCTCAAGAATTCTGAGAAGGAGATTGGGCCATCTACTCTAGGAAACCCTTATCCCTCTTCTAAAAAAGCAAACAATGACACTGAACAAGCCAATCCTCTCCTAGCTACAAAAGAGCCCACTCCTTGTATTGAGATTAACAGTTCTTTGGGGCAACAAGAAATCCTAAAATCTATCTTTGATGACAGTTTGAGTCCGATTAAAATAGATGGCCAAACACATAGAATGGAATGATCATGCAAGAGTGGTGCAAATCCGAAGGATGCTACTCGCACTAAACGCTCTCTTTCTTTCTCTACTAGTGATTCAAAGGTGCAGTAGCAGGATCCAAAAAAAATCAAGCAAGTCAGCTTTGTCATTGCAGAGTGCTCATCTGAAAAGCTCTCCATATCAGATTACTTGTTAACAATCTTATAGGTATCTAGTCCTTCCCACCCCTCCGCCTTTTTTATTTTTAGCTTTGATCACCATAGTAACCATTTTTTATGCATCGCAAAAAAAAAGAAAAGAAAAAAGAGGTTGGCTACACACTCAGTGAAGGAAATAGAAGGAATCACCTTTGTAAAGACTTTCTCAAAACAAGGTGGGATTTCAAAGAAGAAAAATAAAAACAATATGGCTAAGTGCCACTGGTTGAAGCATTCTATGAACCCTAAATGTATCGGCTTTTAGAATGATGGCACCGGTCCAGATCTCTGTATTTTTTCTACAACTTTGGCTACGGTCCAACACATCAAGCACCTAATGGTTCATGGGTTAGGGAGGTTGTCCCTCAACAGCCCCATTGAGATCAATGAGGCTTTTAAGCTAGAACTGCAGAGGAATGAGAGATCCTTGTGCAGCTTGTCTATTGAAAAATCTCTCCCAGAAACACAATCCTGGCATTATTTTCCATTCTGAAACTCTTTTAGATCTTGCCTCAACAATAAAAAAACTATGGTTTTCTTAGAAAAAGGATGTTCGATGGGGTTGATGTCTGTGGTAGATCTGGAGGTCTTCTACTAGCCTGGAATCCCCAAATCGATCTAACTGTTTTCAGATTCTCAAACCATTGTATCAATGTCTTGATTAAAAACTAGGATGGATTTGAGTGGTTTGGATCATTTATGTATGAGGGTCAAGATCAGATACAAAGGACTTCTTTCTTTGATCAAATGCGGAGTTGGGCAGGTACAATCCAAAGTCCGTGGGTTTGTATAAGGGACTAGAACTTCATTGCTAGCAAAGATGATAAAGGAGGGAGAGCTCCCACTGAAAGGTCTATTAGGGAAGCCCACACTTTTTTGGACTCGTTGTCTTCATGACCTGGGTTTCCAAGGCTATCCGTTTATGTGGAAAAGAGTATGGAATGGTGTCCTAGTTAGAGAAAGATTATGCTAACCCAAATTGGACTAAAATTTGAAAATGCAGTAGTTACCCATTTCCCTAATTCAAAATCTAATCATAATCCAATTATGCTTAACACTAACTTCAAAAGAAATTGGTCTCCTAAACCTTTTAGGTTCAATGCAAACTAGTGTTCACACCTTGACTGTGAAGAGATGGTTACGTCAATATGGATTAACCCCCAAGAAGGTTCTAGAACATTTGGCCTTGCAAAAAGAGTCAAAATCCTAGGCCCTGAAATGAAGAAGTGGAACCACACTGTCTTTGGGGATATATCTTTTATCATTCAAAAAGCCAAGGATTCACTACGAAAAGCCAAAGAGAAGAGACTCACTAGTAGTAGAAATCCATAATTAGCTGGTTAAATTAGGGTGACAAAAATACTAATTTTTTCCATAACTCCACTATCATTAGAAAGATAAACTTCATTCATGTTAAGGATGAGAGGGGAAATTGGTATAGAGAGCAAGAAGACATTGTTAATCACTTCCATGACTTTTTTCAAAAACCTGTTTACCACTAGTGGCTCAAAAGACATTGATGAGATCATCTCCAACATCTTTGTCCAACCTCCGAGGAAGAGAGGCACCTCCTTGAGTAGCCTATCACTAATGATGAAATCCTGACAGCTTCAAACCAAAAGGCTCCCTCCAAAGCCCCCAACCCAGATGGTCTTCCTAACTTTTTCTATCAAAGGTATTGGGGAATTGTTGGTAAAGATGTTATGGGGACAGTGCATGAGTTCTTTAAGATAGGTAAAATGCTGAAGGAGCTCAATAATATTCTCATCGCCCTCATCCCAAAGACAAATAACCTTGAAACTGCTTCCCAGTATCAACCAATCAGTCTCTATAATATTCCCTACAAAATCATTGCAAAGGTCCCTGGCAAATAGACTAAAGACGGTTCTTGATAACTTTATTAGCCTAAACCAAAGTGCCTTTATGTCTACTAGACAGATCTCAGACAACATTCTCCTGGCCCATGAAGGTTTTGAAGCTCTTTCAGCTACTCTAACCAAGAAAGCAACTAGCAAGAAAATCTTCAGAATTAAGGTTAACAAATATTCCCCCTCCATCACACACTTCCTCTTTGTTGATGATAGCTTTCTCTTCTCAAGAGCAAGCCTTTAATAGATAAAAGAAATCCTTCACTCACTTGAGCTCTATGAAAGGGCCTCGGGGCAAAAAATTAACCTCCAAAAGTTTGAAGTTTATTTCAGTAAGAACACTCATGAGAGTTGCAAAGACTCATGTTTAGGTGCCTAAATTTGGGGTTGCCTTTAGAAATACAAAGATCAAAACAAAGCACATTTGGTTTTATCTCTGACAGGGTGGATAATAGAGTTAGAGGTTGGAAAAACCAAACCCTCTCCCCTACTGGTAGAGAAGTGCTAATTAAATCTATATCCTCCTCTCTACCTGTATTTGCCATGTCTTGCTTCCAGATCTCCAAGAGCCTTTGTGACAATATCTCAAAGCTCTAGAGAGGCTTCTATTGGGGTGATACCAATCAGAAGAAAAAAATTCCACTAGTTAAAGTGGGACACACTCTGTAAAAACAAGTCTATTGGAGGTTTAGGCTTAAGAGACCCATATGCTTTCAATATGGCTTTACTGACCAAGCAAGCTTAGAGAATCCTGTATAACTCAGATTCCCTCCTAGCTCAAATGCTTGAGGCAAAATACTACTACAGAGATACCTTTATTTTTGCCAAAATCCCAAACTGGTCTTCTTGGGTTTTTTTTAGAAGGCCCCTTAGGGCAAATTCATTCATCAACAAACTCAGTTTACATCTCTTGTACAATAGTATTGAAGAGGAAATCAGGTACTTGAGACCAAGTTTTAACTCTTGTACAAGTAATAGCAAATTTAGCCAATTTATGTGTAGCCATGTTAGCTCTTCTAGGAATGTTATAAACTGAGTAACTTGAGAAGCAACACAATAGTTGTTTGCTGTTAGTGACTAAGACGTTAATAGACCACGGTGGATGCAACGAATCCACCAACAGACATTTGATTAAAGTGAGGGCATCACTCCCAACCAGAATGCGAGAAATACCCACATCTAAAGCCAGGGAAATAATTAAGAAAGGAAGCTTATGGAGAATATGAAATGGGAAATCAGTGAATGTGTGGAGTGACCCTTGGATCCCTACATTAAGAGGTTTTAGAATCCCTATCCCTATGCTGGTGGGATGCGCAGTTTCCAAAGTTAGTGATCTAATAGATGAAAACTCTCTCTCTTGAAAATCCCAAGTAATTAGGGACTTGTTCACTTATGTAGCCTCAGAAATCCTTAAGATCTATACTCCCTCAATAGATTGCAATGACAAAACCTAGTGACCTTTGCAAAAAATGGAGAATTCACTATTGGGTAGGTAAGTCTCTTTGTGATAATTCAGCTAATAGATCCATAAGCATCAACCCTCGGGAAATCAAGTTGTGGAAATTTATTTGGAAACTACCCTTGATCCCAAAAAGTAGTATTCCTCTAGAAAGGTCTAAATGATGGAATTCCAGTGAGAAGCCGCCTAGCTTGTAGGTTGCAAATTGAGGATCCTAACTGCTCCCTTTGCCATCTGAGGCTGAATTAGTTATGCATGCCTTACTTTATTGCCCCCAAGTAAAACCCATTTGGCTATTATCAAATTTTGGTCTCCGAATTGATCCCTATCCTGGACTACACCTTAAGGAATGGCTTCTCTCCCAAATCCAAAGTTTACTGAGATTCAATTGTTCTTATCTTCCTTTGATGTGTTCTTTTGTATATTTGGCTTAGGAGAAACAATTCGATATTTAAGAACCAACTGGAGGACCCTCTTCTAACTCAAGCTCATGTTAACATGATCTGCCAAGAATCTCTACTAATCCGGGATTAGGGTCAAGCCTTGGCCCCCTCAAAGATCATTAGTAGAAGCTTGGATTTGCATCTCCAGCTTCCCCACACAAGTTTTGCCTATTTATGGACCGACGACAATTTCCCTCAAAATTCCTATGCAAGTTATGGTGTTTTGATGTGGAGTGATGAAGGTCAAATCCTAGCTGTATGGTGACCTCAGATATCCCTCACTCTACTTGAAGTGGCTGCTATCCTTTAGGGTGTAAAACTCGCAAAATCTCTTGGTTTCTCAAATATATTTCTCCACAACGACTATAGAATGGCTATAAACCTCTTGAAGCTGCGATCTCATCTCCTAGTGAATGACTGCTTCCCCCCATTCATTAAGATCTTTTGTGAGCTAAATGGTTTAAATTATTTTGGGTGTACGTTTATTTCACGAACTAGAAACTCTACAGTGCATTTTTTGGCTAGTCGGGACTGTCAAAAGGGGTACTGGTTACATCCTCTCCCTAGCATCCTCAATACTCGACTTAGGACCTTTGTTAATGATCTTTGTACTCCCCTTTCTAGGGGTTCTATTAATGAATGATTTCACTTTTTACCAAAATAAATCACAACTTAGGCATGCTTGTACTCAAAATGAGAACAAAGTTTGTATTAAAAAAATTGATACAAACTTTACATTGGTTGTTGGTCAATGTAAAAATGGTAGATTTCAATATTTGAATCCATGTTTATACTCATTATAACAAAAATCGTTTGGTTGGAATATAAAATTAAAGCAATATATATTCATAAACTTGTCAAACGGGTATACAACTATACATGTATTTACACCCAAAACAAATGCAAGGAAATTAAGAAAACAAGGTTGAGTAGGGTGGGGGAAAGAGGTTCCTACACTTTCTACTTTAGCATGTGTAAGATAATGTAGCATATAAAGTTTCCTAAATAGGTCAATTGGTCTATCTCCTTAGATGATCTAATCAATTTCTTTGACATCTAAGGACCTTGTGCCTAATCTTGAATCTAGACTGTCCAAATATATGACTCTCTAGGCCTGTCATGTAGGACTTCAAATAGATTGTATTTTTCTACCAAAAAAATGAATTGTATTTACTCCAATTGGGATTTTAATTCAATTTATTTAAATCAAATCTAGAAATCCATTTATCCACAGTTGAATCTGAATGAATGATTAATCTATTAATCATATAGCATTTGAACATTGCTGGATTTTATTTGATTATACATATATTAGCGGTGACCTGTGCGATGCATAGGATGCTGTTTAAAAATATATTTTTCTAGGGAGAAAAATGAAATAACAGTGATTTATATTTCTATATTTTTATATGTAGAATAGTGGAAAAAAATAATTTCCTTTTCTTTTCTAGTTATTGATCTTTAGATTTTCCTTAATACATTAAATTAATAAAAAGAAAGGTAGAAAACTTGATAACCCAAGGAAAGGAGCAATGATTTGTTTAGATTGGGTTATGCCATGTACTTGTGGGAAAATTTGAGTCTTTTTACGTTGGGTCGAAGCTAAGGTTCACATTTAGGTTGACCCTTAACCTAACCCAAGTAGGGGTGTCAATGGTATTTGAAAATTTGATTTTGAATTCAAGATTCGACATAATTGAATTGAATTGCGATGATTTGAATATCTAATCGATCGAATTTGGATATCCTATTCATACCAATTAGCTAATTGGATTCGAATTCAAATATGACCTGATTCAATTCGATAATATCCGAATTCGATCGATTATTTAATTCTTATATATAATATATAAAATATTTAAATGTTTTATATAATTTATGTATATAATAATTAAAGTATATAAATAATTTATATATTTGTATACTTTATATAAATAAACTATTTATTTTATATATTTAGTAATTACCTAAAATAATTAATTGGTCGAGCTTTAATGGAATCAAATCAAATATTTGAACATTTAATTGAATTTTAATTCGAATATTAATTTTCAATATCTGTTGGATATCGAATTTTCTAATCGAATTCAAATTCAAGTGTTGCTTGATTTGATTCGAATTCGATTCGTTTACACCCCTAAACTCAAGCTATCAAATTATACCCCTACTTTATTAGAGAGAGATAAAGGGGATGAAGAGATATTTAAGAGGAAAATAAGGATTTTAATGGGGAGGGGAGATATTACAAACATTAAATATTAATGTTAGAGAGAGAGATTTAAGAATGATGTTATTAGATAATAAGTATGAATTTTATGAGAGACAATGAAAACCCATGAGATTTTTAATGATTTAATTTAAAAATAAATATGCAAATGAGAGGAGGAAGAGGAAGTACCTATAAGCTATGTGGTGAGAGGACCTTGACCTCTCCCCTCTTTCCTCTTTCTTTTATACATGTAGATTTGCCTAATTAATATGATTTTTAAAAATTTTATTTTAATTTGAATGATACTAAAAAAAGAATTTTGTACTTGTGTTGGCTAAGGCATCAATTGATGCCCAAACCAATTATGAATCTTCCCCTGGCGCTGGTCCAACCAGTTTCATAAAAGCAACCCGACTCAGTCGCAGCCGGTTTGTTCGAATTCAGCTGGTTGAGTCTGGCCCGAGCTGCAGACACTTTGCGCCAGCTGGTTCCGGCCTTCCACGTTAGGATGCAGAGGCCAGAGTTCCAGGCAACCGTCCACGGTTGCCAATTAGAACCTGCCGTTACAAGTTAAGCTTTGCCTCCGACAGGCGATAGCGATCTTTCACCTGAGGTTAACCGTTAACCTCATTGAATCGAGATTCTAATTAAAAATTTAAAAGAATAGGGTGCATTTGTCATTCGCGGACAATCCTTGGAAATCATCGTCATTTCGTCAAACGTAAAGAGATTTCTTTGTGCGGACATTCTGATCTTTCAAGTACCCAATTAAGGACATGTAAGTCAATTTACAGGAGGGTATATTTGCCATTCGACTTCAAATTTTGAAAACAAACAGCAGTTTTTCCGGCCAGGCAAAAGAACATCTACGCCGTCCCAATTTACCATCCAACGGCATCCAACGGCGATCAAGAAAAAGGAGGGAAAGAATGGGGGCCATTGGATCTCACTGAGTTGTCCTTCACTCACCTATATATACATTTCTAGGGTTCATATTCTTCCTCGTTTTTCATCCCCGATCGAGCTGTATTTCTCCCGCTCGATCGTCGGAATCTTGCCGAAAATTCACGAATTTTCTTCTTACTCCCCCGGCCTCGCCACGCTCCGGCCATCTCGCCGGAAATTTTGTTTAGTCGCTCGGTACAGGTAAATCATTGATCTGTCTCTTCATTTTTCTCAACTCCTCTGTTGTACTTCCAAATTTGAATCTTCACAATACATTTCTGATCGCGGATCTGATCTCTAGATTGATAAAACAGTTTGGCTGTTTAGCCAGTTGCAGAGAGCATTCAATCTGTAGATTCCAATCAGAGTTGGTTAGTTGCCTTTGCTAATTTTTGGAATTCTGTTAGTGATTTCAAGGAAGATGAGAGAAATCCTTCACGTTCAGGGTGGGCAATGCGGTAACCAGATCGGATCGAAGTTCTGGGAGGTAGTCTGCGATGAGCACGGCATAGATCCTACCGGTAGGTATACCGGAACGTCCGATCTGCAACTTGAGCGTGTCAATGTTTACTACAACGAGGCTTCCTGCGGGCGGTTCGTTCCCCGTGCGGTACTCATGGATCTGGAGCCCGGAACCATGGACAGTGTACGGACGGGTCCTTACGGACAGATCTTCCGCCCCGATAACTTTGTTTTTGGGCAATCTGGTGCCGGAAATAACTGGGCGAAGGGGCATTACACTGAAGGGGCGGAGCTAATTGATTCCGTTCTTGATGTTGTGAGGAAGGAGGCTGAGAACTGTGATTGCCTTCAAGGTATAACTACTTATTTGTCCAGATCTTTTGTGGTTTTATCGCATTGATTGTGTTTTATCTGGTTTGGATCTAGTTCATGCTCGCGTGGACTCGTCGTGTTTTCTTTTGAATTTATGTTTTGACTTCTCAGTTGATGGCATCTACTCCTGATGATTCTGAGATTTGAAGTTTTATATCCAATCTGCGTTGTATAATTGCTATTTTTTAATGCTTTTACCTAATTGTCAAATGACAATGATTTTTTATTTGAGTCTCTGACTCCAAAACACTAGAACTTTGTTTCCCGTTTATTTTTCTTTGCCAAAAATCAGTTTTTTTTTTTTTAAATTTTTTTATGTAATTCTATATTTTTCGCACTCAATTATGGTGGAATTTTGTTTTGATTTCCAACCATTTAACTTTGATTCTATTGATTTTCTATTTTACTTTTTAAGTTAAAAAGTTCTTATTGTTTTTTCCTGTCCTCCTTTATTCAGGTTTTCAAGTGTGTCACTCATTGGGTGGAGGAACTGGATCTGGAATGGGTACCTTGCTCATCTCGAAGATTAGGGAAGAGTACCCTGATCGGATGATGCTCACGTTTTCCGTGTTCCCCTCCCCAAAGGTTTCAGACACAGTTGTTGAACCCTACAATGCCACTCTTTCTGTTCATCAGCTCGTTGAAAATGCAGATGAGTGTATGGTGCTTGATAACGAAGCTTTGTATGATATATGCTTTAGGACTCTGAAGCTAACTACTCCTAGCTGTAAGTATGCTTTTCCCAAAATTATTTTAATTGTGCAGTTCAGACATTTTTTTACCTGCTTACATATTTAGTTACTTAAATCTAGTTTATTTTCAACTTTGTTAACATAAAACGAAACATGAGGTCTATCTTCTAATGCCATCGCGCTTTTATGCCATATTGGCTCTTCTGAATACTCCTTGTTTCAATTAATGATTTGTTGTAGTTAATATTAAATTTTGTGATTTATATCACGTTTAAGTATTTGTTTTCAGGTAGGTAATTAATTTCATGCTTAATCATTAACTGTTTATCTCGGTTGAACCACTATGAATTATTGGCTCACAGAGTGGAGACTGCTAGCAATCTTTTTGACTGGATCTTTAGGTTTGGTAGGTTGTCACCATCTAGCCCGCTTGTTCTTATTTTTGTCCTTATCTATGGATGCCCATGGAGATTGGGGTAAAGAGAAGATATATGGTTTTCTGTGTGCAATACCTTGAGCACATCTGACCTGTTTATGGTGGATGTTATTCCATCCTCCCAACTGTTATGAGACATGTATGTGGAGATGGAGTAGTGCGTTTTTCTATATTATGTGCCTATTTGCCGCCAGATAATTGGCATTGGACATGCAAGCTGTGAGAATGGATCCGCCCTTTCCAGATCCATGTTGATGTTTGCAATATTAGTAGTGGGTCACATAAGATCTGTTCACAATACATAATGCATCTACAGGGAAATGGAGCGGTGTGGACCCTTCTAATAATTGTGCCCCATGTGCTTATGTGAAATGATGTGTTACCCCTGTTGTGTTCACTAGACAGCTTGTTTTTTTGAGGTTTTTGTTGTGTTCAATGGATTCCATTGGCTATTTGACTTCTGGTGTCTACAAACTCTCTGTCCCGTTGTGCTGTGCAAGGCCATTACTGTTTATTAGAGTATATATTTACTTGTTCCATTTTTTGGTTCCTTTCTTGCAATAATTGACACCCGTTTATTTGTTTGTTTTTCCACAGTTGGCGATCTGAATCATTTGATCTCTGCGACAATGAGTGGTGTCACCTGCTGTCTCAGGTTCCCAGGTCAGCTGAACTCTGACCTGAGGAAGCTTGCAGTGAATTTGATCCCATTCCCCCGTCTCCACTTCTTCATGGTTGGATTTGCTCCTCTAACCTCCCGTGGTTCCCAGCAATACCGAGCCTTGACAGTACCAGAGCTGACACAGCAGATGTGGGATGCCAAGAACATGATGTGTGCAGCTGACCCACGTCATGGCCGCTACCTTACAGCCTCAGCTATGTTCAGGGGTAAAATGAGCACCAAGGAAGTGGATGAACAAATGATCAACGTGCAAAACAAGAACTCTTCCTACTTTGTGGAGTGGATCCCAAACAATGTCAAGTCCAGTGTGTGTGACATTCCACCAAAGGGACTGTCAATGGCGTCCACCTTCATTGGAAACTCCACTTCCATCCAGGAGATGTTCAGAAGGGTGAGTGAGCAGTTCACTGCTATGTTCAGGAGAAAGGCTTTCTTGCACTGGTATACTGGTGAAGGAATGGATGAAATGGAGTTCACAGAAGCAGAAAGCAACATGAATGACCTTGTCTCAGAGTACCAGCAATACCAGGATGCCACTGCTGATGAGGAAGGTGATTATGAGGAGGATGAGGAAGGCATCCAGGAGATGTGAAGAAGGAACAACTAATGTAGACCTACTTGATTTATGTTGAATGATGCTAGTTATGTCTACTACTTTTTTCAAGTGCTTGAAAATTTTTGGTTTCCATCTGATTGGGCTGGTGATGATGGGGATAGTAGTACAAGTCCCAGAGTTGGGAAAGTTGTGCACTTTTCTTTCTCTTGGGATGAGTAGATGTAGCAGAAATGATTCTGGTGTAGTGAAAAATTGATGGGATGTTGAAAGATGCTAGGTTTTGTTACTTTCGTTCCTTTATATTGCATATTCTATTCAGTGTATGTAGTATAAGCACCTTTTCCGTTGTCCCGAAGTCTCTTGTCCTCCATGTTTTATCAATCACTGTTGGTTTCTGTTACAATTTAGTAAGAATTGGTTTATGCGCCTATTTTTGTTCCTTCGTTCTTCTATTTGATTTGCTATGCCTAACCCAAACCAAATAGTTACTTGTTTGAATGATGAGGTTAGGTTGGTTAAGGTGTCGCAATTACATTTGGAAATCTGAGGCCCCAAATTTTGGGCTTAGGTTAGGTGATTCGCCAATATGTTAGTGGGCCAACCTGAGCCATATTCATTACTGCCGCTCAATTAAGATCTCCAGTCATGTGGATATTGAATATTCTTAGGGATTTCTTGGCCAACGACACAGTTTGCTGCCACGTAATTAGGGTTTTGGTGTTGTATGTTGCCTGCAGGAACAAAATATGCTTGTAGTGAGAGAGTGCTGACTACTCGAACCATAGCCATACAGCATCCATGGTGATTGGTGCGATCTGGCCAACCTTAACCAGTCACCTTCTCCCTATTTGTATTGCGTATCAGACGTTTCATTAACGGGCTCGGCCCCTAATATTACGCATGAAGCTGGCCCACGAACCGAAATATATAAGTCAAACCCCATCTCTTTGATGGATCACAAGTCCCGATGCTGGTCTCTTGCACATGAAATTGATATAAGGGCCTGGGTTTATTTTGTTAAAGACTTTCTAAATGGCAAAATATCAATGGTAGATAAAAGATTTCCTGATTGGGTCAACTGGCTGTTTGGTTTGAAAAAAAGCGAGAAACAGATAGTTGAGAGAAATCTCCGGATTTTTGCATTTTTGAAATGCATTGTTTATAAAGGAAGTTTCTTAAGGACCTCAACTTTCAGTTTCTATCTTATTCTCTATCAAACCAAATATAGGTTAGGGAATCGCCGTAGACAATAACTCCAGATATTTATGTCAATATGGAAGAATCCTGTGACTGATATGTTCTGTTTATGGACTCTCCGGATCAAGGTACAAAGTATTATTACGTATCGGCCCGTATTGACTGATATGTATTGTTCCGAGACCTTTTTGATACACCCCTACAATGGGTGTATCGGGGGTCTGACCAGTTCAGGGGATAAAGGGGTCCTAGACCGGCTCTCCTGAACCAATTAAAAAAAAAAAAGTAAAAAAACAAGTATCGAAACACCCGATACACCCCTACCGGCGTATCGAACTTATCTATATTTTAACCTTGTTCTGGATTATCAATGTAATGCACTTCTGGGTCCACATTTTGATATTAATCGTACTCTTATACCTTCTATTGCCTTCAGGCTTTCAATTATTTTTAATATGAAAAAAGTAATTGCAAAGAAGATTTTATCCTGAAACATGTGGAAAGCTTTCTTGGTGATATTTACCATTTATAACTGAAGCACATTGGGAAGAGCTCTTGGGGTCTCTTCTGCCCCATAATTGGTTGCCACATGGACGGTTATTAAGTCATTTAGGGAAGCTAACTGAATGACCTTAATAGTAGACCCATCTCTATATTAGTTACATTACAAGTGGGCAATGGAGGTCACCAAAGTACCTTGGGTCTCTGAAGTTCTGGCCTAGCTTCTTTGCTATGCAATTTCATTTCCGCTGTCCCAAAAAGTATGGGAGTGCAAATGAGTTAAATGCAAGTACTGATCTGGGCTGCATTTGGCATTCCCTATTTTGAGGACTTACCTCCTTTTTGCTGTTAAAATGCCCCTATGAATATTAAGTTTTTAACTGTAGAAAGGAGATAAGTCCGTAAAAATTATAAGGAATACCAAATGCAGCCTCATTCTTGGTCTTAGGTTTTACTTTGGTTTTATTGCAATGTAAATTAAAACAAAGCTTAAAAGCAGAAAATTAAAAATCAGTAGTTAAAAATGAATCAAAATTTACACTTCTGATTTGCGTTTCTTTGCATTTGTACTAGTGCCAAAAAAATTCCATTGCAAACAAAGGGAGTCTTAGGATTAGAATAAGTTTAATGATAACCAGCATGTACATTATTATCATGTTTTATTAATAAGGCAACTAAAAGCAAAATTTGCATTCTCTAGTATTACAAGCAGTAAAATTTGTACTCTTGATTACATTACCAATTTATTTAATACAAACACTTGCACTAATTATTCAAGGGTTCGCACATAAAGGAACTTAAGATTTTTGCAAGACATTGGGCTAAATTCTTAGCGTGCAATATCAATTGCCAATATGAAGTCGTCTCCCAAGCTTTCTTGACCTGTTGCATTTCCATTACTAATTGTATAGTTTGAAGGTTCACCCAGAAAGTGTTCAGTTTCCTCTTGATTTCCTTCTATCCATGGATGCTGTTGGGACTTTCTCACCCCTTCAAGCTCTGCTGCCACTTCTTTCATTGTGGGCCTTTCTTCACCTTTTACCGTTAGGCATCTCTTTGCAAGCATAGCAACAGCCAATAATTGCTCTTTGTTTCCTTCATTCAGAACTCTATTCTCGAGTATTTCGAAGAGACGGTTCTCTTTGATTGAAGAAAGGAAATACATGGCTAAACTTTTATGTTCTGGAGGCCTCTCTGGTGACAGTGGTTTTTCCCCAGTTAATAGCTCCACAAGGACTACACCAAAACTATAAACATCACTTTTGTCTGTTATTTGACCTGTATGAAAACATTCTGGGTCCAAATAACCTAATGTCCCTTGAACCAGTGTAGTCATTTGAGTTTGATCCGTAGGAACCAACCTTGAAGCTCCAAAATCAGATACTTTTGCAATATAATTACTATCCAACAATATGTTGGCAGTCTTCATATCCCTATGAAGAACTGGTATGGAATGTGCAGAGTGCAAATAGGCTAATGCTCCTGCAGTTTCAGAAGCAATTCTCAGGCGACTTTCCCATGGAATAGATGATGTGTGATCTTCATTATGGAGGTGCTCGTAAAGGGTTCCGTTGGAGATGAATTCATAAACCAACAAGGGTACTTCTGTCTCAAAACAACAACCCAACAGCTTCACCACATTCCTATGGTTGATTTGAGACAGGATGCCAACTTCATTTATAAATTGTAAAATTTGGCTTTTATCCATTATTTTAGACTTCTTAATGGCAACTACTCTTTTATCTGGTAGAATTCCTTTGTAAACCATGCCATAACCTCCTTGACCAATGACTTGACTTTCACCAAAGTTGTTTGTTGCCTTCTTAAGGTCTTCTTCACTAAAGATCTTGGCAATGTCGGAAACACCTCTACGGGAAGAGATCTGCTGTTGTAATAATAAACCACCATTTTGTTGAAAGAACTTCTGTCTAAGTTTGATAAGCTTTCTTTTCTTCATTGTGTAATATAACAAAGAAACACAAGCAAGTAGAAAGAGAATGCTGAGACCAGTACCTGGAAAGAAAATTACTAGTATGTGAAGCAGTAGTTTGAAGTCCTTAAAATCATCATTAATAAATTGACAAAAAGTTTAATGGTGCAAGTCTTGCCAAGTTATTGGATTGAGTTTAACCCCGACCGACCCCCAATTGATCAGATTGGGTTCAGGTTGGCGTAATTTCTTCACTTCATTTTTATTTTAAGAAATATTCTCACTTCTCTGATTTAGGATTTCTTAGTCATGTTACACTGAGAAGTCTTAAACTTCAAACTTGAAATTGTTCACATACATATATACATGTCGGGTTTGGATTATGTTGAGTTGCCTGAAGCTCAATCCTAACTCAAGCCAAAATTAAGTTGGGTTTATATTTTCAACCATAATCCTTACCTGACCTTCAACCTAACTCAACTCTTTTTTAAGTTGGGCTGAACCTAATGGCTAAGGTCTGCTTATTGGTGTCTGAATGGATCATTGCACTTACAAACATGTATCACCTTTGAGTCCAGCGCTACCAAATACAGGGTATGACTGATTGACCCTTGAAAAGGTATCACTTTCTGCAGATCCTATTCCAGATAATTAAACATGAATAGCAGGGGAGCATTTGGGCATTTGGTAAATTTTTGAAGGAGCCTGGCCTGAGAGATTGAGCTTGATGCAGTGTAAATTCTTCAAATCGTGTATTCCATTTGCACCGTTGATGAAAATAGTTTCTCTGATATCCCATTTTATACCAGCATTTCGCACTCACTTTTATTGGAGTTTTTCCAAGTCATTTTGTTCTCGCTCAATTTGGAAGGAGTACAAATACAAATATGTAAGTGCAAAACTTTATATTGTGTATGTAATTGTACCGTATATGTTTGTATTTGTATTCTTTCCAAACTGAGCCTACATGAGGCAGGACTGGACAAAATTCAATACCGAAATGCAATGTTCCGATTTCAGAGTCGTGTATGTCAATGCCTAAAGCAATTTTGGTATATTAGAAATCCGCCTCAGACCTTTAACGCTTTATTGATTTGAGCTGGTTAAAGCTTTTGAGGTGTTGTTGGAAAAGTACTTGAAAGACAACCGAAAAGTTTGGTGGGCAAAAAGGGGAAGCAATTTTTTTATTTTTTTTTTTAAACTATGGTTTCATAACTTCATAATAGAGACGTATGTTGTGATATCATGCCAGTCACCAGCTGGGAACCAGAGCTGCAACTTAGGTTTGGTTCAATGTGAACCTCAGCCAATCCAACCTGAGCTTTTGCACAGATGGTGCTTGAGTTTTTGGATTTTGGGATGGGCTTGGGTTAAATTCGTGGGCTTTACTTAATTCAAACTGGGTTTTCATTGTTCAATTCAAATTTCACCTTGTGCTCCCAGGAATGTTTGTTTTCCTCGGTAAGTGATTTTCTCGCCTAGGTTGAAGTTGCCAACACTTGAGTAGAACAAAAATGTCCTTTTAATAATGGAATTTTATAGCTAAAATGATAATTGCCTTATTTGTATGAAAAATAACAAAACATTGGTAAATGTACTTACTGGGGTAAGTCTTTTTTGGGAAACAATTACCGGGTAAGTGCATTTACCTGGATAAATAACTTACCGAAAAACGAACGGGGCCTCAAGGGTAAATTACAAATACCTCCCTTTTACTATGGATTCAGTGACAAATACCCTTCTATTTGCAGCAAAGACCACCTGAAGTTTCAATTTGTGACAATACCCATGAGTGCAAGTCAGATTTTGAACGTGTTAAATTACCAAAATGCCCACCTAAACTTTCCTTATTTTATTTCCCTCAAATTTTCTCTTAAACCCTAATTGACGAAATACCTCCATTTTCTCTAAACGAAGCTAGCTAAAATAACATGAACTGTTTCATTGGCATATTTTCTTTTTTTTTTAATTCTTGATTCATTTCACTAATATGAATGTCCCTCTTCATCTTAAAATATAAAAATTATCCACTCTCAATTTTTCTCTTAAACCCTAATTGACGAAATACTTCCATTGTCTCTAAATGAAACTAGCTAAAATAACATGAATCAATTCATTGACATATATTTTTTTTTTAATTCTCAATTCATTTCACTGTATGAATGTCCCTCTTCATCTTAAAATATAAAAATTATCCACTCCCTCTATTGGAGCAATCAAGAGGGTTTTAATGTTATAATAGAAAACTAATCAAATCATAAATCGTTTAAATAAATAAGAAAAGGGTAATTTGGGGATTTAAAGAAGCTCTAATGGAAGGGGGTATTTGTCACAAAAGTGAAATTTCAGGGAGTATTAACCATTTGTCTTAAATGAAAGTTCAAGGGGTATTTGTCATTGATAGGAGTGGCCACGAGCCGAGCTTTTTACGAGCTGTTCGAGCTCGGCTCAACTTGGCCAACTTGGTCTAAACTGAGCTTTGAGCGGAAACTGAGCCTAATACATAGGCTAATTTTCTAATCGAGTCGAGTTCGAGCCTAATAAAGCTTGACTCATGAGGCTTGTGAGCCTAATCGAGCTTTTTACATATGTATATATTTACATATAGGGTGTCACCTCAACTGCTAAGCGAGACTTTGGATTGTTGATAGCTGAGGGAGACCTTGGCTTGACACCTCGACAGCTAAGAGATACTTGCAATTAGAGGCAATCGAGGTCTCCCTTAGCAACCAAGGTGACAAGCTACTCCAGCAACACGCTTAATGCCGAGCTTGTACTTATGAGTTTTTGACTCGAGTTGAGTTTGAGCTCAAGTCTCTAGCTCAAGTAGAGCTTGAACCTAATAGTTGATTAGCGTGCCAAACTCAAATATCCAGATATTCGGCTCGGTTAGAATCCACCCCTAGTCACTTGACCCATATTTGGGGGTCTTAATTTGATTAAGAGATATTGAAATGAGAAAATTACCTCCAACAACCGATATAACTGGAAATGCTTTGGTACCACGGATACAGCCTTTTCCTTTTACTTTACCATCACCACGATAGCCATGTCGACAAGAGCAGCTGTAGCTACCGTTTGTATTTACGCACCGGGCTTCTTCCACGCAGGGATTGTTGTGGATGTCTCTACACTCATCAATATCTTCATCATCCATTACCAACACATAAACACAGCTTAGTGAAGACCAAGAGACAGCTTTGAGAGAGAGAGAGAGAATTTTATTACCTTGGCATCCTTGGGGAAGGTATGGATTCCCTTGGTAACCTTCTTTACAGTGGCAAAGATACCCAGAACCATTTGTGGAGGTGGAGCAATTGCTGTTGGGGCCACATGCATTTCCTGCTTCTTCACACGTCGTCTTCTCGATAACAAACTCAAGCACCGCCGGAGCGGTTCTGGGTCTATCCCCACTGAACGACAGGTCTGACCTTGAGAAATTGAACCAATCTTGGTCAGCCACGAAGGCATAGCTGCACGGATTGAAACTAAAGCATCTTGTGTGGTTATAGATGCTATAGAGACTTATGGTAATATTGTTGAGTTCCGTCGGAATTGGGGACTGGCAGCACCCAATACCAGAGCAAACTCCATCAGTTACGTTGCCGAGGCTGTTGCAAACAGAAACGCACCCAGTCGCTAAGTTTTCGTCGGAGGAATCTGTCACGAAAGCGATGGTGTCACAGCCTATGGCTGTGAATATATTGCGCTTCTGTGAGAGCGTGAACAGCTCGCCCTTTGAGAACCACGAAGATAATGGAGGATATCTAAAACCGACCTCAGTGTAACAATCTTGGGCTTGCGGGAGACTGATCTTCACTAGACCTTCTTCCAGTGAAATATTCAGAATCGGGATGTCACTAATGGTAAGAACTGGAGGGTGTAATATGTCGTTGCAGACCAACTCGAAGGATGGATTTTTGAAACAGGTAGGATCTCCGATACCGAATGGGTAGGGGATGCTGATACTTCCACAATTTTCACGGCAGCCGGGCATTGCGAAGGGGACGACTTCCGCTGCAGCCGGTGCTATAAGACATAGTAATAAGATCGTTAGGCCCCAAGACATCATCTGATTTTGTCTGTTTTTCTCTCCCTTCAGACACGACTGAAAACCTGAAAACCTAGCGAATGTAGAAAGGAGACAAGGGTAGAGCACAGCAACTGAGCAAGTTTCTATCCTAGAACTAGCTGGGTCGTAATGGCGTCCTCACTTATTGCACTCGGGAGGAAACTGTTGATGGCCGTTGATGCTTGTCGTTTATTATGTATGTGTGTTTTCATAGTTTTGTTTGACCCATTCCTCTCCTCCGCTTACTTTCAACGTGAACAACAAGGCGAGGTCCCCACACGGGATTTGCTGTAGAGTGTAGACTGGGGTGCAGATCAGAAAAATCAGATCAAATTTGAACCATTACTATCCAATATGAAAAAAATCCGATCCTTGTATTTTTTATTATTTATTTTTTTATAAAATGACATGTATATGTATATGATGAAAATACTTAAAAAATACTTCATATTTTTTTGTTTTTCTTTATTTTTCCCTTTTAATAATTTATAAATTTTCAAAAATTAAATCAGATTCACATATCCAACATCTTTAATGAATTCTGATTCGAATTAACATTTGTAAGATCTAATCGGAATATATCCTAATTCAAATCCAATCCAATACGTTCGCACCTCTAATAGGCTAGTGGTGCAATTTTAGATGTCCTAATTCCTCCTTTTGAATCAATATGAATTTTTGCATGGATTGGAATCGATTTTTGGACTCTGTGCTTAAGCCTAGATAGAAACCTTTTGCTTGACCTAAACCAAGGCTGGGCTTGGGTAGCCCTAGCTTGAATCCATCGAAATAAATACATACATACATACATATATGTATCATAGTTAAGAAAAAATATTTTTTTAATTATTTTTACATACATATCAAAATTAGACCTGTTCATGGGCCGGGCTTTTGGCCTGACTTATACAGTATCGGATTGGGCCTCATTCAAATTTTGACAAAAGCGAAGCCCGAGACCGACCTATGAACAGGTCTAATCAAAACTGATTAAATCCAACCTAACCAACCCAGAGTTGTATTGGGTTATGCTTGGATTGAACCAAAGATTTTCAAGTTTCCTTGGATTAATCTTCAAGCCGTCCTAATCCGTCCGAGTTGTACTCCTACCATTATACGACGGGGTATGGAACACAGAGGAAGGATATGCTACACATGATGATTGTTGAATGGGCTGTGAAACTAATTATTCCTAATAAAATACATGTAACCTGCATTTATGACAGTGGGGCCTATGAATTTATTTCTGACATAAATTCTTTATCATTGGTTCTACAACCCACTGAACAGTAAAGGGATCATAGGGGTGTCCCACAATGTCCCATACGAGATGTTCCCAACATAAGGTCGGGATGTGCTGTGGGGCATTGTGGGACGCCCATTGTGAGGCGCTGATGTGAATTCCATTAAAGTCATTTTTCCAAAAATTTAACACAATTATAAGCTCAATTGAGACCAGATGCTCCTGGCACCGACTTTACTGACACATCTCATCATGCATAAAGAACATCTCCCGTAATTTGTGCATTATTATTGAGATATTCCAAATGCACAGTGGGATGTGCCTTTAAGGTTGGTGTATGATGCACTCGTGAAGAACATATCTCAATTACATTCAATCGCTACTTGCCCTTTATTGTGGTACATCTACATGTACTAACAACGTGAAACTACTTTTTGCTACAAGACTTGCCCGTTGTACACGGCTTGTTTGTATGTAAAAAATTCTCAATGACAAGTAAATGGGTGACAATTGTGGTTGGCTGCATTTGTAGAAAATGGAGGTTATGTGTGACTTGGGAAAGTTGACTATTATTGACTTATTATCTAAAACTTATTATTACTTTTTTACATTTTTTTTTTAAATTTATCATGACTTCTCAAAACATTCTCAAAGCCGCTAGAGTTTCATTGTTAGTGACCATTAATAAAAGTCGTCCATGTAAACAAACATCTATGTATTTTATATGATTAAACTGCTCCTAACCGGTAAATCAATCTTATTTAATATTCTTATGACAAAATTATCTCTAAAATAGCAATCAATGTTAAGCTTAGACTAGACTTCTAAAATTTACGGATTTAGTATGAGCCCGGGTATAAATTTGGGGTAATTTTGTCATAAAAATGTTTAATAAACTTGATTAATCATTTAGGGATAGTTTGGTTATATAAAATAATTAAATACTTATATGAACAATTTTTATTTATGGTCATTAATGGTCTTCTAATGGAAATCTTAAGGTAAGATGAGTTTTAGATAATAAAACTCAATGACTGATGTTTTGAAGAGTCATGACGAATTTAAGAGAAATATAAGAAAATATGATGCATTTCATTTAATATCCCTTTTATGGGAGCGTTTATTTAAACAGTTATCTATCCAAAAACATGAGTCATCAATGGGTCAGATCTGGGCTGGGACATGATAGAACCGGACCCTAACCAAGAAAAAATTGTACTGTCCCAGTTTCAAACCACACCCTATAAGGAGTTCACATCGCAAAAAACGCCCCACAGCACATCTCAGTATGCATTGAGAACATCTTCCGGACTGACCCGATTGACCCAATTATATAACCTTCCGCTTAATATGTGGTTAACAGCAAATTGAGAAAGGGGACAAGGTGGTCGAAGATCGAAGCTTCGTTAGGGAATGAACTCGAAATATGAAACATATAACCCTGTAAAATGAAACATTAATCACAGTGCCACAGTGTCGTAGCGCTGCTACCTTGAACGGGTTAAGTCTGAAAGCCTGAAAATTAAAGAACTCAATAATGCCTTTCATTAGCAAAAAGAAAATGAATGAACATTTAAACGTTCAGATAACAACATAAAGAAAGAGAGAGAAAGATAATTCTACAAATCTGCAGTGAAGAAATAAAGAAGAATATCCCAAACACCATCAACTGGTACTCAGATCCCCCTTCACCTATGTCAAAGAAAGTAAATGGCATTTGCAATCAACCAAGAAGAATTGGCTAGCACACTCAATGCATTTACCTTCTTTGACATAGAAGAAAGTGTGTACTACATTCTCTCTCTGCAGGCTACCATCCATCGGCCATCACTCGGTAGGTTTGTTGAAACGTGACAAAGGATTGCCGAAGATATATCTTGTTCTTGCCTGTACTTTAATATCGACGTTTCTTTGTATCTGTTGGACACAAAACGTGTTAATATCGACGTTTCTTTGTATCTGCTGGACAGTCCAACTATTAATCTGTTAATTGAGAATTGTTTAGGGAAAATTTCTGATAGGTACCCTGTACTTTAGGTCGAGTGTCAATTTAGTATCCGAACTTTAAAACACGATAATCTAGTACCCGAACTTTCATTTTGTGACAATTTAGTACCTACTGTTAATAGACCGTCAGTTATGTATATCACGTGACGTCATGTGCGATTTAAGACTTTTAAAAATGTTAAAATTACCCTTGAACACTGTTCATCATCTTCTTTCAAAAGAAAATGAAACATAGCCTCATGTGCGATTTTTGACTGATTTACCTCCGACTAGGGGAAGGTTGCAGCAGCGACTACAACTGGAAAGTAACAAGAAAAATAATATAGTTTAATAAACCTGTTTAACTGATTAAACTAAGGATAAACCTATGGTCCAGCTGACATGGACCGGCTGCCAGCTCGTCTTCCATGCAACTTCCCTGCATGTACGGCCACCAATCACCAGCTCACCACCGTGCCCTTTCAGGCTTTAACAGGTGGCGTTCCCCTGAATTCAACCTCAACCGTGTACAGAAAATCTCGGTCCAGACCAGCTGGACCACAACCGAACTTGAAAAAGAAACGGAAGAAGAAGGCAACCGAGATGAATGAGAAAACTGAAACCCACCTTTAGCTGAGCCAAAGCGAGCGGTGTCTCGGTAAGGAATTTGATAGCAAGAGTCATGATGGTGGAAGTGGTCTCATAACCGGCGACCAGTAGGGCGAACAAGAAATCGACGATCTCCTTGTCTGAGAACCCGCCCTCTCCCCCTCCAACAATGCTGCTAGCATGTCTTTCTTTTTACTCTCTCCTTCTCTACTCTCCTCTCTCCTCTCCATCACGATCAACCGAAGTGCCTCTTCTATCTTCGTTCGAGCCTGCATATCTATATTCATTCAACAAACCCAGTAGAATTTCAGGAGGATGGGTCCAAACTAGTGTCGAATCAATGGATATAAGATATAACAAGTCTATTACTTTGATCACTCGGCCATAAGTAGTGAAGAAGAAAGGTAGGGGAACCGAGAAGAAGCCCTCAATGAGGAGAAGGTATTCCTTTCTCAAGCTCTTAGTCCATTCCCCAGGAGTGAAACTCATCAACTGCTTCACCGTCAATTTGGTGCTTGAGCAAATCCAGCTGTTTGTTCCTTTAGTCATGGTGAGCTGCAGATCGGAGCGTTGTCAATCCTCTTGCTTGGGTGGATGGAGGGGTGGGCTGGGTGCTGAATTTCAGATATGTGCTTTTTAGTCAGATTTTCTGAGAATTGTTCGTGCTCTCTTCGTTATGGATAACTGTGTACGGATTTGCTGTAGCTATGTAGCAGAAGTGAAACCGGGAATCAATATCACCACCATAGCCAGATGCAAAGAAGCCACATTCCATGCCCAATGGAATTGAATTGCCTCTGATAAATGGTTCAAGGAAATACAAGCAAAGCTTGGTTAGTCAATCTTTATTTTCTTCTTCTCCTGGGCAATCTCTTTTTCTTTCTCGCATGTGGGTTATGAGTGGTTTAAGTCGTTTCTGCAGAAGCAAGTTAGGGACTTGGAGCAATCCCCAAGTTAGTCTTCCATGCAGCGTTCTCGATCCTCCCGCTTGGGTCGACGGAGGGGTGGGTTGGGTGTTGAACTGGAGGGTGGATGGAGGTGGTGGCGGTTGTCAAGGGGAAGATCGGAGTGGGGGTGCAATGACCGTTTTGTTTCGTGGAAGAGGTGAGATCTGTTGCTACTGGTGTAAGTTGAGGAGGGGACAACGACGATGACGAGAGCGGTGGAGGATGAGGAGACGGTGGTGCTGGCCATTGCTTTTTGATCCTCATCGTCGACGGTGTGGATGGAGAGAGAAAGTGAGGGAGAAGATGATATGCCTAAGATCGAAACTTACCGTCACCGACAGTCTTCCAAGTGATCTTGGGATCTCGCCGGAGAAATGATTGAAGGAGAGGTTTAGAGTCCCAGAGAAAACAAGCCTCTGCAGTTGAAGGCGGGGGAGATGACAAATCGAAGGGCATTTTTGTCTTTTTGCATGACACTTAACAGCTGATTAACGCTGGGTACTAGATTGTCGCAAGATGAAAGTTCGGATACTAAATTGTCTAATTTTAAATTTTGGATACTAAATTGGCACTCGGCCTAAAGTACAGGGTACCTATCAAGAATTTTCCATTTTTTTAGTCTGAAGATGTGTGGGGCGATGATTGCTAAGGCCTAGCTGTATCTCTATTCTCTAACCTAGGCCACCAAACTCAAGCTAACCATTACTAGAAGTTGGATCATTTAAAGTTGGATTAAGGGTTGTGGGTTTATGGTCTACAAGTTTTGTCATGTGAAGTACGATTAGAAGTTTCTGAAGTTATGGTTCATTTTGGAGGTTTCCTTTGTTTGCATTTTTGCTCCAGAGGTTTTGTTTCACAAAGATTAATATGGTTGGTTGTTCTCCATTTCTGCAAACCAAATTAGCCTACTTTGCATATTTCAACTTCTTCGCGATCAAGTCACAAACTGTTCATAGGATTTAGTTTATGTTTGTTCACTTTATGCAAGAGATTTAAGGGTCCATTTGGTTCATAGTTGGAATCCGAATTGGAATTGGAGTGGTTTATTCCCATAGTCTGTTTGGTTCAGACGGGAATGAGAATGAAAATTAAAATAAACAGGAATGCTAGGAACAAGGTTCAAAAAATCGATACGTATCGGCCCGTATTGGCCGATACGTATAGTATCGGGAGCACCCCAATACGCCCCTACAGTGGGTGTATCGGAGTTTTGATCGGTTCAGGAGTAGATAAACCTTAAACCGGCCCCTTGAATCAGATTTGTAAAAAAATTAAAAAAAGTAAAGAAGTTACTGATACTGCCCGATACACCCCTATCGACGTATCGGGCGTATCGATATTTAGAACCTTGGTCAGGAAGGAAAGAAAGGAATTGCTATTCCATCAAATGGGAGAATGCCATTCCACAATGAATAGGAATGTAATTTTGGTTTTGCCCAACTAAACAGTATTCCTATTCCGATTCCAGACCCCTATTCCCATGTGGCTATGCATTGTAATTTTCAATTTCTGTTGCCATCATCTAGGGGTGTTTTCATGCATTGTTAGTGGTGGTGACATGTAAGCAAAAACAATACATTTTTGTTGATGTGGCACTTATTTTATTCTAGAAAACAAAATCATTGACATTGATGAACACCCCTGTGGTCAACTAAAAGGTCAGGTCATACTTTAAGCTAGTTAGGTAAAGGATGTACATATATAGCACCCAGGAGGACTAATGTGATTTGTTTGATCAATGCCTAGGGTCAAAATAAACTAAGCAATATTAGGGAAAACTATGGCTGTTGGGGGCCATCCTGCAACACGATGGATGTTGGGTAAAAGAGTGATTACCCAAACTTTGGTCCCCAGGGGTGCAATTCGGATCAGCCTGAGTTAATTGTTTACACTGCTTCAGGCTTGGTCTTCGGGCCAGGCCCATTCAAATTTTGGCAAAAGCTCAACCCTGAGCCCGCCCAAATTGCATTTTCTAACTAGCCTTCGACCTGTTTATGGGTTGGGTTGGGATTGCATTTTGTCAAAATTTGAGTCCAAAGCCCAGATCCGAATCAAGGAAAATGTTCATGGACCGGGCTTCCCATGAGTTGGCGCCCTCAACAGTCAAAGTTTTATTTGAGCTACAAACGGATAAATCTGGAGGAAACCTTTTAATTTGCTGATCCTACTTCCAATGGATATTATCAGTTTTGATAGATTTCATTATTTGAGGTGGATTAATTTCCTAGCATATGATATAATACAGTATGTATATAGATTCTTTCTTTGCATAATCAAGCTATTGACTGGTTATTCAATGAAACTCTTTCGTGTAGGATAGGTTTTTACAATCTCAACATTTAGAATCTGTTTTGATGGTTGGCTTTTATTTGTGTTAGCGATTTTTTGGGGATGTGCTACCCCCATCATGTATAGTCCCTCCTATTTTATTTTATTAAAAAAAGACCCCCATACTCCCCACTATACGGGCTTCAAAACATTGGCATGGACAGATATATTTGAGAAGAGTGCAAATACAAATACGTAGTAGACCTACCTACTTGTATTCGCACTCTTCCGAAACTGAGCGTCACACAAAACTCCAATACATGTTGGGTTGTAGCATGTATGACTATATTCTTCTCCCAGAATAAACAAACAGCTGGCAAGGATTTTTCCTGCCTGCCAAGAGTACCGGTGCAATTTTACACAGCATTGGGCCTTGCCCCTCAGACCAAGCCCATCCAACTTTTAGTAAATTCTCAGACTCCAGCCCACCCAAGTTGCATCCCTAACCAAGAAGGGGACTATTAAGAAAAATAAAATAAAATTCTGTTATGGTATAAAACTTTTAAGGGGCTATTCCTTAATTTAATGAGATCGGATTAGCTGAACTTAATAGCAGTTTTAGGAAGCTATGGGACCAACCATGTTGCTCCACGACAATCATAAATGCAAGGGAGAAATTGGGTGGTTCTGAGCATAATGCATTCTAGATTGAGAAAAATGATTGATCCCACGGCCTGTAACACAGCTAACAAGCTCAGCTAATCGGCAGTTGCTTTTGTTTAGAAAACAAAATCATTTACATTAGCAAATACCCCTAAATAATCTATTTAATTATGTAAACACTTTTTTAATAGAAAAAATGCCTTAATTTTACTATTTTTTTTTCAAGAAAAAAGGAGGAAAATTATAATTTATTAAGCTATACTTGGCCTAACATTTGGAGCACGTTTTAGCCAAACTCAATCCAATGGTCCTCTAGGGGGCCAAGCTAAGGTCATTGCAAGAATGCCAAGAAATACTCATTAATATTTTTATTTTTAACCCGAACCTTGGGCTAAGCCGAAGCCCAGCCCATGAACAAATTTACACGAGACTGACATTGAAAGAATAGGACCTAGCATTTGATGGGCCTGAAAATACCCTGGGCCTAAATCAACATTTGTTTAGTTTGGGGTCCTAACTCCTAACCAAGTTTGTATATATAAATCCGAATCATATCTTTGATGCCAAGTTATTGGTTAAGGTGTCGTCAATCTTAGGTGGGACCTAGGTCCCATCTTTATTAACCAGTATTGCGCATATTTATGAAAAATGGGATGAAGGAATTCTGAAATTCAGCCCAGAAGGATTTAAAGAGATTGGATTCTTTAATTCTTTTATTCCTTTGAGAGAATATGAGCCCCAGTCCCCAGATTAGATTCTTTCATTCCTTTGAGAGAAGAAGACCACCCCGAATTTATTCTTGAGACAGGAGGGATGTTGGAGAATTTAGCTGCGGACGAACCTCTGAAAAGCAGGACTCCAAGAATCTATCTAGTTTGAATTCTAAAGGCGATCTCGATTTGACTGAAGAATTTTGAATCCAACTTTTTCTTATTCCATTTCTCTTTTGGCCTACAAAACATGGATTTCAAAGAACTTGTCATCATCAAGTTTGATTTTATAAGAACCAACTTGAAGCAAGAAACCCAGAAAAGAGAAGCTGAAGAGGCCATGTTGATGTGGCAAGTTTCAGGCCAACAGCGTGGCCAAAAGACAGCCTCTATTTCTGTATGCGCAAAAGTCTGGAATTTCAGCAGTTTGGCGTTTCTGGGGAATGCCGCATGATGCATAATAATCGGAAGGGTTGAGGTCGACACGGGAACTAAGAATGTTGTACACATCCCATCACAAGAATCCTTTACCAAGTAGAAAGCTTCCTCAGAAGACTAGAATTGATAGGTAAGAGTAGAAGATAAACCAGCTTGAACAGAGAGGATTCTATTTCTATCAAAGTAGGTCCGGATCAGTTATAACATAAACCAGCTTGAACAAGAAAGAAAAGGCTTTGAATTCTTTCAATGAAGCTCTTTGCTAATTATGTAATTAGGCGTTGTCTCATCAAACAGCATTCCATCCAACATCTGATGAAAGTGTTAGGCATGAATAAATTTAAACAAGTCGGCATCCATCGTCAATTCCAGCTTTGGAATCAAACGGGGTGTGATACACAAGATTCAATATCAGAATTTCAAAGATAATTTGGTCATTCTAATTTGAATTTCAGTTCATGTCTAAATTACCCAGCTTTTAATGATAAAAACAAAGAATATTATTTCATATGAAGCACAACAGTTGTATTTTCTTTTGAATCACTTAATTCAATTGGACCATACCCTTTTCCTATAAAAGGATTTTTTTTAATTCTTTGGTAATAATAAATGCATATTAATTGAGGTATTAAATTTAGAAAAGCAGCTTGTAGAGAGAGAAGCAAACCCATAAAAAGATAGTTTTGTTGAGAGTGGGATTTGAACCCACGCCCTTTCGGACCAGAACCTTAATCTGGCGCCTTAGACCAACTCGGCCATCTCAACTTTGGCGACAGACAATTTCAAAATTCCTATTTGTTTATTATTCACGAGTCACAATGTGATTCTATCGGTTGACATTGACTTTTCGGCTGGCAGCCCAAATGGGGTACTGATAAATAATCATAATTTCCCAATCTTCTATTCGGTCCTCACCGGCTCACCCGCCGCCCCCCCCCCCAGGTCAGAGTCAGAGTCAGAGGTTAGATCACTGCCAAAAGGCCCAAGATCCAAACCCATCTCTTCCTCTTTATATTTTATTACTCTTTTAGTCCAGATTTTTTTTTGAGTATAATTCGTCATCCACCACAAACAAATCCAAACAAATTAACTTCCCAACATGGCCTAGTTCACGTGCACTTCAGAAGTGGTTCTCTTTTGAGACAAATTCACACTCCATAATTGCATGCTCTTTTGCACAAGGATAATAATGCTTCATTGCCTTGGTGCATTGACCTCATTGGGACGAGTAAAGCAAAGCCCCAAAAGACAGAGTGAGAGACTCCTTATGGGACCCCTCTACCCTCCAGGGTCCAGAGATTAGTTGGGAAGAAGAGCATTCAGTATTGGAAATTTGGAAGGGCAGATGTATTGCATTTTAGTGGTGGACGATAAACACCCAACCAAAGCTTGTGAGGTCCATCCCAATTCCCAATTATAGTGCACGTTGTGATGTTCCCATGTCGATCTGGACCAGAAAAAGACATGTTTCATCAACATCAGCCATGGTCCCTAGTAGAAGGAAATTCTGCTTTGGTCCTTTTCTAGGGCTAGTAGCTGGATAAGTGGTGGGCGTGGAAACAATCAAAACCACTAAGCATGGAAGTGGGGGGACTACCATTTCTGATGATTGCTTTTGCCTGCAATAAATGTCTAATGTCTTCATGAATGAATGATGAATGATGAATGATGAATGATGGTGTGTTGCAGAGCTTCATCACCATGTGGTCATGTGATGAATGTGTCCTCATAAGTGATAACATGTTTTCCAATTTGTGGGCCCTTCTGAAATATAGACAACACAAGTTTTCTATATGATGAATATGGGCCTCAACCCCATGACTCGTGTAGTAAAGGATTGTCATACTTTTCAAAGGGACACACGTGTTTCACCAAACTCTCTTCACATATCCCATTTGAACTGCCTTAATTTAAAGTTTCTATAGGAAAATAAGTTTTCTTCTGTGAAGCTTGGAATGTGTTTGGACCATTTCTCCGGAAGAGATTTTAGTTTTTGAAAGTTTTCAACTGTTAGGTGGATACTAATTAAGAAGTGGTGGAAATCTAGAGTCTAGAGGCAGTAGTATTTTCTTATTGACTGCAGAGTTCTCCATACAAAGTGCACTCCACCAATTACAAAGAAAGCAGAGTACTTGTCTCATATCTAAGCCATTTTCTGGAATTTGGATCATCATATATAGTCAGGGCGAAATCATGACTCCCTTTCAGACAGTAGGGCTTGTTCGTTTGCTTTAAAGTCTGACATCTAAAAGTGTAATAATTACATTAATAGTTATATTTGTATTAGAGAGTTTTTCTTTCTTTTAAACTCTGAATGCAAAGAATGTTGTTTTGAATTCTAAACTCTGAAATTTGAAAATGATCAAATATTCATTATGACCCTATATATGAGAGTTTTTGTTTGTCATTTTTGGGGTATCATTGAAAAACAAAATGTTGTAATATTGCATTTTAAGAGATAAGAAATAAGAGGAAACGAACAATAAATTTTGGACATCTTGACCGTCGCTTCGGGTTTTACTTTATTTTACTTAAATTTTATTTTATTTTATTTACACTGTAAAATTTGAAACAAAAATAGGGCTGTAAATAAGTTGATCAGACCCGATTTGAATCAGAATTTGATCCGATAAGAGTTGATTCATATACCTCCCTTGATCTTAATAAATCTGATTGAACTGAAAATTCAATCCATTTAATTAATAGATGGAATTTGAATATACCTTTATCCAATCCTTTAAGATATTTAAAATTGAACCATAATTTTAGAAATCTGACGGATACTTATTAACTTCACATCAATCAGATTTCTTACCAAATCCTTTACTGAATACGATCTGATCTGTTTGCTGCCTTAAACAACGGTGGATCAGAAATTCAGAATTTGCATATTACTCATTTGCACTACAGGCATTTTGCATCAGTGCAAATGAAATTGCAATGCAAACAAATTGCTTTCCAAGTACTACACTATGAAAGGAAGAATCCTAAGTTAAGTTTGCATGCTCTCTGCAAGGTCCAAAATCATTTTAGACTCTATTATTTATTTAGGCTATGTTTGGTTCGAAGGAAAATGTAGGAAAAAGAAAGGAAACACAGGAAAATCTTTACAACCCTTCTCCTTCCTTCTTTTCCCTACCTTTTTCTTCAAATCAAGCACAGCCTTAATCAATTATTTAATTTATATTATATATTTATGGAGTGTTTTGATTTCTTGGGAGTGGATCATATTGTCCTTTGGAGTGTATATGAGTGCAATGAGCCAAGTGTAAAATTCTGGTTCGTTTTTGTTTCGGGTATTACTTTTGTTTGACTGGGATGAGTAAAGTTTGAAACGAAATTAAATAATGTGGAAAATTGGAGGAAGGTTGTTTTTTTAGGGTGTAAAGCAGGAATTGAAATTATGTGATCCCCATTTTATGAGAGAGAGAGAGAGAGATGTAGATGGTGCTAATTTTGCATACGTTTTTTGATGTAATATTTACATTTCTAATGAATATAAATGAGACAAAAAAAACCCTAAATTTTACATCAGGTAGGATTGTAAATCTTAATTACAAACAAATAATACACATCTGAATCAGGGTTTGCCAAGTCCCTAGTGTTATAAATCTTACTTGGGTGATTGGAAAGGAGTTTTGTTTTCGTTGCTTCTTTTATTAGCCCAGGTTTTATTTCATACTTTCATTGTTCAAGAATAAAAAAGGAAAAATCGATGATGCCGAAAAGATATAGTATGGGAAGAGTTTATTAATCAAAATTCACCCATAAATTTTGATAAATAACACGTAATTAATACGATCAATAGTCAAAATCATTTAAATTTTTTAAACAGCCAGTCAAATGCAGCTGCCATAAGTCCATTTTGGGCTAATTGCTTGTAGATGACGACGAAGTCGAGTTTAGAGTTCATCAAAAGGGGTTTCTACTTTCTTCCACCATGCGCTGATGTGCAGGTGAGGCCAGAGAGAGAGAGAGATGAATAGTTGTGATTCAATACTGCTACTCCTCTTCTATTTCACCATTGTATCAAGTGTTCAGATCTTCAACTGCGATCCTGCTGAAACGTGTGATACTCCGGCCGGCTTCAACTGCAGTTCTAATTCAACGTGTCAAGCTCTGGTAGGCTACGCTCCTCCGGTAGAAACTACACTCTCCAGCATCCAAAGCCTCTTTGGAGTATCTCAGTTTGAGTCGTTATTGGGAGCAAACTCGCTCCCACTCTCCACCCCTTTTAACCAACGCGTTACTGCAAAGCAGACAATCAAAATCCCCTTTCCCTGTGCTTGCATCAACGGCTCTGGTATCTCCAACAGGGTCCCCATCTATCCCATAAAAATTGCGGATACCTTCTTTCTCCTCGGCACGAAAATCTATGGTGGGTTAGTGACGTACCAGCAGATCATGGCCTTCAACAGAGGTATCATACCGACCAATATCTCATTAGGGACCACTGTGTGGATTCCACTTCCCTGCAGCTGCGATGACGTGGATGGGATGCAAGTCGTTCATTATGGAAACGTGGTAACTTCGAATAGTTCGATATGGCAGATAGCCCAGGAGTTTGGAACCACACCAGCTACTTTGACGAGACTCAATGGGATCTCCGATCCCGATCATATTTTGGCGGGCCAAGTTCTTGACGTTCCTCTTAGAGGTTGGTTTTGTTTCTTTACCCGTCTCGTCACTCGCGGTTGCTTTTGCTTTGTTTCTTTATCTTTACCAGGATTCCAGAACTTTTGATTCAATGATCACAATACCCTCCTGTTCACACCGTCTTCACACTCACCGCTGTATTAATATATTTCCAATACACTTGGTAAGTGAGTGAATGTGAATACCGTATAAAATACAGTCTTGTGAGATGGCTCCCCACCAAGCGCATCCCCACTGTCCATCCCCTTTGGTGAATAAGGAACATCTTCCCACTACGGAAATGGGAGATATTCCGAATGCATGGGAGAGATGGGCTGTGGTGGGGAGCCCATCGCATCTCATCTCATCTCCGCATGACAGGAATTAATAGGAGATGATGTTACCAATGCATGGGTTGGGGACATGTAGCCGTGAGTCAACACAATATATTTTGTTTTTGACCAAAAGGATAACAGCACAGGGGGACGGGATGGGTTAACTTGTCATGCCCAAAAATACTACCCTAGCTATTTGGCATGATATCATTGACCGGATGGGTTGCTGATGAGCCAATAGTCAAGATGCATGGTCACTTGCTACTCCCTCTAATAATTTTGGAATGACAGGATCAAAATAACCCACGGAGCTGCAAGCTGTCCATGATATGGCCAATGGGCCTAATGTACACCCTAGCTACTCTTCCCCACCCCGATCACCCTTTAAGTGTACAGTGTACTACTACTACTATCTAATTCGAAACATTGTCAAAAAAGTATCAATGCATCCTCAAAAGGAGTGAAATATTGTATATAGAGAAGAGTGTTGGATAGTAACTAGGGTGGCCACGAGCCGAGTTTAGCATGAGTTATTTGAGTTTGGCTTGTAAAAAGCTTAGTTTGAATTAGTCTAAGTCGAGCTTGAACCTAATACATAGGCTCGTTTGCTAATTGAGTCGAGCTCAAGTTCAGTCAAATTCAGCTCATGAGATTTGCGATCCTAATATAATAAATAAATATTTTTTTATTATATATACACATAAACACACACATATATATATATATATATACATATACATATAAATATATATAAAATAAATAATTTTTATTATATATATATATAAAATAATGGTGAGTGAAAGAGTAGCTTTATATTATTTACATTGAAATTATGTATAGCTGTATATGGTTACAACAGTAATTCAAATTTGGAAACTTACAAGGAGATGAGATAAGAAAGGATTGAGAGTCCAAGATAGAGTAGACTTGAGAGAAGATAAGTCTAACAGTACCCAGTGTATGAGATGTCTAACATACATGACCAAGTCTCTGACAAATTATATGTATTGGAATGGAGATTGTATATAGTTCACATGAGAGAAAGTACGTCCCTAAAAGACCACCTTGATGAGTTCAGTAAAGTGTTTTTTTTTTTTTTTAAGAATATAGATGTATAGATTGATGATGAGGATCAAGCTCTTATATTTCTGTACTCCTTACCCCAAATCATTTGAGCACTTCATTGATACAATATTATATGGAAGAAAAGAAACAACACATCTGATGAGGGCAGATTTGGCCCTCCAGTGAAGTTGCGACATGTGGCACCTCGTGACAACTAGGCAAGCCCCCAGGCAACAACTTACCAAGTTGGCCCCCTCGGGCACCGGTCTGGCTGGCCTGGCGCGGCCTGCGCGCGACCTGGCGCGGCCTGCGTGCGAACTGCGCGCGACCTGCGCGAACTGCGCGCGGCCTGCGCGAACTGCGCACGGCCTGCGCGCGACCTGGCGCGACCTGCGCGACCTGGCCGGATCAGCCTGCCACATGCGCCGACCTGGCAATCTGGCCCGGACGCAGGCGCCGACCTGACAACATGACCCCGGACACAGGCACTGACCTGATGACCTGACCCGGACACAGGCGCCGACCTGGCAACCTGGCCCGGACACCGACCCGCCGACTGACACAGGCGCTGACCTGGCAACCTGGCCCGGACACCGACCCGCCGACAGACACAGGCGCCGGCCTGGCAACCTGGCCTGGACACCGACCCGTCGACTGACAGGCGCCGACCTGACAACCTCGAGGAGTTCATCACCGTACCCCGGTTCTGACGGGATATGACGTCTTACCATTTGAAGGCTTTTTACCCACCTAACCCGCGAGGGCACCACTATATAAGGACTCCGACCCCCAAAGCCAAAGGAGGAGAAAAAAGAGTATGGTAACCCCCGCTCTCTAGCTCTCTCATTTCTCTCCAAGCCCTCTGTAATCAGAATGCTAACTTAGGCATCGGAGAGTCCCCGCCGGGAAAATACCCCCAGGTCCTCTGATTCAGTTCCCGCAGGTCCCTCAGCTCCCGCCGTCTACAAAGGAGAGAAAATCACCTCACCCAGGGGGTAGTCGGGTAGCGCTGCACCAGGGAGCTCCACCATCCTCTGAGTTCGCCACCAGGCAGTTCTCCCCCGGGAAGTTCACCACCAAGTAGCTCATCACCAAGGCACGTCACCACCAGGTCAAACACGAGGTACTTAGCCAAAAAATTTTACACATCCCAAAAAATGGTATGTGACAAAAAACGGTTACATCAATTGGCGCCGTCTGTGGGAATACGCTACGAAAAGCTAAGTTCTCATCCTACAAAAGCTAAGTTCTCATCCTACCAAAGCTAAGTCCTCACTTTTTTGAAGATATCACTTTATAGTTTACATTTTTTATGAACTCAAAAACTATGCAGGGGGCTAACAGACTAAGTAGCTCTACCAACCTTACTTTCGATTCAGATGATGCCTCATCAGTCCTCTCCGCAAGGTCCCCCTACAAATATGAGCTCTTCGTGACTTCCGCGGGAGTTGACGGCCAACAGACTACATAGGCGCCCTTACCGGTCGAGCCTTCCAAGGCTCCCGTGTGAGCTGGCAACCTAAAGTTAGTAGTGCTGCCCCCGAAGGTCGAGCCCCTAGCAGCTTCTTGTAGGAGTGGGTGACCGGCATTACGAAGCTGATGAAGCACAATCATAGCTCGACACCTCACAGGCAAAGCCTACGGGCCACATTACTGCTTAAGACCCGGTCGCCTCTCCGGCATGGGCAAAGTAAAAAAAGAGTAGACCACGAGTCACTCCCAAAAGCCTACGGGCCACATTACTGCTTAAGACCCGGTCGCCCCTCCGGCACGGGCAAAAGTCAAAAAAGAGTAGACTACGAGTCACTCCCAAAAGGCTACGGGCCACATTACTGCTTAAGACCCGGTCGCCCCTCCGGCACGGGCAAAAGTCAAAAAAGAGTAGACTACGAGTCACTCCCAAAAGCCTACGGGCCACATTACTTCTTAAGACCCGGTCGCCTCTCCGGCACGGGCGAAAATCAAAAAGAGTAGACTATGAGTCACTCCCAAAGCCTGCGGGCCACACTGTTGCTAAATATCCAATCGCTTTCTCAACAGGAACAAAATCAGCAAAAGTGAACTATAAGTTGCCCCAGAGCCTAAGGGCTACACTACTGAAACCGGCGGAGATCCCCTCGTCTTACTGGCAGTTCGCCACATACAGGCAGCTCCCAAAGCCTAATGAATTTGATCAAAACTTACTAACTCGTCGACTTACGGGCCAAAAGAAATCTACTCCCTTCGCTGAGTTACTCTCAGCTCGGGAGTGGGGGGCAGTTGATGAGGGCAGATTTGGCCCTCCAGTGAAGTTGCGACACGTGGCACCTCGTGACAACTAGGCAAGCCCCCAGGCAACAACTTACCAAGTTGGCCCCCCCCGGGCACCGGTCTGGCTGGCCTGGCGCGACCTGGCGCGGCCTGCGCACGACCTGCGCGACCTGCGCGACCTGCGCGACCTGGCAACCTGGCCGGACACCGACCCGCCGACTGACACAGGCGCCGACCTGGCAACCTGGCCCGGACACCGACCCGCCGACTGACACAGGCGCCGACCTGGCAACCTGGCCCGGACACCGACCCGCCGACAGACACAGGCGTCGGCCTGGCAACCTGGCCCGGACACCGACCCGTCGACTGACAAGCGCCGACCTGACAACCTCGAGGAGTTCATCACCGTACCCCGGTTTTGACGGGATATGACGTCTTACCATTTGAAGGCTTTTTACCCACCTAACCGGCGAGGGCACCACTATATAAGGACTCCGACCCCCAAAGCCAAAGGAGGAGAAAAAAGAGTATGGTAACCCCCGCTCTCTAGCTCTCTCATTTCTCTCCAAGCCCTCTGTAATCAGAATCCTAACTTAGGCATCGGAGAGTCCCCGCCAGGAAAATACCCCCGGGTCCTCTGATTCAGTTCCCGCAGGTCCCTTAGCTCCCGCCGTCTACAAAGTAGAGAAAATCACCTCATGCAGGGGGTAGTCGGGTAGCGCTGCACCAGGGAGCTCCACCATCCTCAGAGTTGCAGACCGCCTAGGAGCAAGTCAAGTGAAGAGTTCGCCATCAGGGAACACTACCAGGTAGTTCGCCACCAGGCAGTTCGCCATCAGGCAGTTCGCCACTAGGTAGCACTGCCGGGCAGTTCGCCACCAGGCAGTTCGCCATCAAGCAGTTCGTCACCAGGCAGTTCGCCATCAGGCAGTTCGCCACTAGGGAGCACTGTCGGGCAGTTCGCCACCAGGCAGTTCGCCATCAGGCAGTTCGTCACCAGGTAGTTCGCCATCAGGCAGCGCCACCAGGCAGTTCGCCACCAGGCAGTTCGCCATCAGGCAGTTCGCCACCGGGCAGTTCGCCACCGGACAGTTCGCCACCGGGCAGTTCGCCACCAGGCAGTTCGCCACTAGGCAGTTCGCCACCAGGAAGCATCACCAGACAGTTCGCCACCAGGCAGTTCTCCCCCGGGAAGTTCGCCACCAGGTAGCTCATCACCAAGGCACGTCACCACCAGGTCAAACACGAGGTACTTAGCCAAAAAATTTTACACATCCCAAAAAATGGTACGTGACCAAAAACGGTTACATCAACATCCTTTGAGAATGTAAGGGCTGATTTAAATTCCAAGAAACTCGAGAAAAAAGTGTAAGCGAATGACGGTGGTGATCAGGTAAATGGTCTAGTTGTGACTTGTGAGAGGAATGACAAAAGAAAAGGGTTTTGGTAGCAAAGGCAAGTAAGTCAAGATCCAAATCCAAATCCCTACGAAGAGTGAAATGCTATGAGTAAGGCGAGACCATGCACATTAGAAAGCATTATCCAAAGCACAAAAAATAAGGGAAAGAATAAACCAAAAAAGACTGAGAAGAATAGCAAGGCTATAAATGTTGCCAGCAAGGATGAAACCTCTAATGGTTCCAATAGTGTTTTGGCAATTTTGACAAAGAGCTCTAGTGAAGAGTAGATTATTGACTCTTGCACTTTCACATGCCCTAAATCTTCTCAATGGATCATAACCATGGGAGAGAAGATTAAGTCTCTCTATAAAAGCCATACTTGGAAGATTGGTAAACCACCTAAAGGAAAGGACAAAGGATTCTCCATTGTAAGTGGGTATCTAAAAGGAGAGAAGGAATCTTTGGACTGGGGGATGGAAGGTTCAAGGCACAGTTAGTAGGTAAGGCTTTACACAAAGGGAAAGTGTGAACTTCAATGAAGCGTTTTCTCCAATTGTCAAGCATAGTTCTATTCATTTGTTGCTTGCAGAATGATCATGCTTTGACTTGGACCTTGAACATTTGGATGTCAAGGCAACATTTTTATATAAAAAAATCTATATGCATTAAGCAAAGGGGTTTGAACTTCTTGATAAGGAGAACCATGTGGATTTATTGAAGAAATTGATTATTATATGGTTTGAAACAGTAACCCAAGTAGTGATATATGTGGTCTAATAACTTTATGGCAGCACATGGGTACACTATATAGAAGTAATTATGATGGTTGTGTTTATCGTAAGAAGCTTTTAGATGGATCTTGTGTGTATCTATTACCCTATATTTGATGACATATTGATTATTGCCAAAGACATGTCCAAAGTCAACTCAATTAAATGGTGAATTTGAGATGAAAATTTTGGGTGCAGCAAAGAGTATTTCTTTGTCTATTATAGAGGCAGAATACATGGTAGTAGTGAACGGAGTTTTATGGCTAAAAGGTTTGGTTGGTGATTTGGGTTTACAACAAAATCCTACTGTTGTGTATTATGATAGCCATAGTACGATATATTTGACTAAGAATGAAATGTCCCATGAGAGGATCAAGCACATTGATGTAAGATACCTTTATGTTAAAGAGGTTATCACAAGGAGTTGTAATAGTGGAAAAAATTGTTACAGTTGAAAACCATGCAAAATTTGTTGTGTAGGTGCTTTGAATTCTAAGGATAGGCAAACCTCATGACTTAATAGATCTCATTGGAGCAATTAGTTAGTTAGAACTTACGGGGACCACTCCAATTAGGGTTTCTTCCCTATAAATAGCCTTGTATTCTTGCATGAAAAGTCATCTTGTGTCTTGGAGTCCAAGAAAGAAAACAAGTGAGAAACAAGGGAACTTGGTGGCAGGCATACTATTACAAGTTTGGCTCCGTTTGTTTGCGGTATAAACGCCAAACCGGGGCATTTATGTACCCCAGTTCGTGTTTGCATGCGTTTGTTTGATAAATAAAAAGTTAATGATTATCAGAGTAAAAATTATTTTCTGACACTTTTGCACTCTGAGAAGAGAGCATTACTGTACCTATTTTTTTGTGTTCTTTAGATAATTGACTTTTTGACCAAAGTTAAGGCATTGGAGCATAAGATAGTTGGAGCATTTAATGATGGGCCCACACCTTTGCACCAATTTCAAACAAACAAGATGAATGCAAAAACAATTTAAAATGTAAACCGTATTTGCATTCATGAACCGAAAAATGGGTAAATATGTAATTTACATATTTGCATTTACATTACAACCAAACGCAACCTTTGGGATTGTGGTGAGATATACTCTATAAGTACTGTAATCTCCATTTACCAGTAGTGGGCTTAATCTCCTCTAACGCCCATGGACATAGGCTATAAGAAAACCATATAAATCTCTGTGTGCTCTGTTGTACGGTTTTCTTTTTGTTTCTCTACTTGCCAATCTTCTTATTCCTAGTTTCATTAACATATCTCTGCAACATACACACTAACAATAATCGAACTAGAAAGTATTGTGACTGTAGATGCGATCAGCTCTACAAAGAACTTTGTGTGATTGTTTTCTTGTTGTTTCCTTAGAAGACTATGTATCTCTGTTCAACCGTTCATTTTTTCTTTTCACTAATCAAATGATCTGGGATGTTTGTCCACAGTTTGTAGGAGCAATGTAAGAAACGATTCGTCAGACTATCCTTTAGTCGTTGCAAATGGCACCTACACCTTCACAGCCAACAATTGTGTTCGGTGCAGATGTGATTCTTCATACAATTTTACGTCAGTCTTCATATCCTACACTTAAAATTGAAATGCATGCATGCTTTCAGAATAACGAATAAAAATCTAATTTTGGTTCCTTCATCTTCGATTTGTATATATGACTACCAGATTGCAATGTGAGCCTTCTGACGTAGTAGTGCAAGGCTCGTATCGATGCCCTCCTTTGCAATGTAAGGATGCAAATGCAAGCAACTTGTACCTTGGGAATTTCACAACTACTTACCACAACAAAGGGAACGTCACTACTCATACCAATTCCATTTGTGAACGCACTCTGTGTGCCTACGCTGGATACGACAATAACAGTAACACAATCTTCACAACTCTCGTTAAGGATGATTTCTGTAATGGTAAGTAGACATTAGCAAGGTAGGTTTCTTAATTGGGTCAATACAAACTAATTTAAGATATAAGTTGCTCTGAACCTATTCATCCGTTCAATTAGAGCTGTAAATTGGGTCGTGCCGTTTTTTAATTAAGTCATATTGGATTTAAACTTTTAAGTCCATAGGCCAGTATGGCACAGTACCGTAATGCAGGCTGTGCTGGCACGGGGCCCATGGCATGGGCCATAATAATAATTATATAATATGTAATATATTAATATATAAAAAAATTATTTTCAATTTTATTATACTATTTTATTCTAATTGTATTGAAATTTTTTAATTTCATTTTATTATTTCATATATAAATATTTGTGTACATCAAAATTTATATAAAATAAAATTTTGAGATTTTTTTTTATATTTTGCATTTTTCATTATATTTTCAATTTAAAAAAAATGTCTCTCATGGCCTGGCCCACCCAAGCCCACAATACGGCACGGCTCAGATCATCCCCGCCTAGGCCCGTGCCATGGGCCGTGCCAGGCTTGACCTCTAAAGCATCCCAAAAGTAGCAGACACGGCCCAATTTACACCTCTATGATCAATCCCTTTACCATGTTATGCCTACTACCAACCCATTGCATAGCTTTTGGTTAAAAAGCCTGAGGCCAAAAAGTTTCCCTTGTTGCTTTTAACCTTTTACAGCGCCAAATGGCCTTTTAAAAAAAAAAAAAGAAACCCATTTATCTAAATAAGCATCTATTGAAAAAGTGTTTCTTAAAAAGCCCATTTAAAAACAAAAAGCACTCTCAAATACGAACCTTTGTTTACAGCAGTAAGTGGCTGAACTGAAAAACTTATTGCTCTGTCTTTTAGTCAATAAGTTGTTAAGGAGGTTGTGGCTCTTTATCGGATTAAGCTTTTAAGTTGGGTAGATTAGCATATCCTCGAATGCATTATTATTTAATTATTTTATCTATTAAATGATAAATCGTTAAGTTCAACAGCTTTTGCCATTATCAAAGAGCCCCTTAATGTAGGGATTAATTATAAAACCAAAAATAAATCAAAAAGGATCCCTACATCTAAAGGCCATAATAGTATATACACTAATAAATCAAAAAGAGTTTCCAACTGATGTTTGCTTGGTAAATTGCCTTAGCTAGTTGTAGTAAAGACCACCAAGGTGCACTTATTGGTTTGGGTTCACAGTATAGACAACAAGCCAGGGAATGCTATTCAAAACAATGCTATTCTCAACAGTAACATTCTTTTTACCACCAGCTAGTACCGAAAGATGATTTTTTACAGCCAAATTCTTAGTACTCGAAATGCAAAGTCTGTATACTTGTGTAGAATCCCCACTCCAAAACCAAAACCAGAGAATACCATGTGGAGAACCCAAAGTCTATTACATCATAGAAAGCCCTAAAGAACTAACATTTCTTGTCAAAAACAATTACAGATACAAGTGTAAGGACCAATTCCTAATATTACAAGAGAATCCCAAGAATTTCTTTTTCTGCTGGGAAGAGAGAACTAAATGGTTTCCATCAAGAATCCTTTAAAAGACTATCCATGTATCTAACAGGATCCAAATCACAATCCCATAAGAACATAACATGGCCCTCCTACCATTATGAAGCTTTTTGGGTTGTTCAAAATTCTTAGCTATCTTGCTTCCTCATAATTATATACATTTAATTAATTACAAATGCATAATGTTAACTTTTTATATTTTGATTGAATGCTTGGTTCGAACTGTTGATAAGCAGTAGAGGCACCTGCATCACGACCTAATATGCCAGGTAATTATTCTCTAAACATCTCTCTGCAGTGTCATGTTTTATAATATTTATGGGGGTGGACTGAACAGTAAAAACCCCTTAATTTTATTATTTATTTATTTATTTATTGGTAAATTTGCTGGGTCAAGTTGAAGCTCTTGTAAGTTTCTTCAGATCTATAATAATATGAATTTAAGGGTGCTCATTAGTCCACTAATAGATTTTACCAAATGAATTTGTTTAGTGTTGCCTAGTTCCAAGGAAGAATTATCACAAGCTGCCTGGAGCCAAAATCTTTTTCTTAGGCTCTATTTGTTTGCGTTTGTATTTCATTTGTACTAGTACAAGTGCAGGAGAGTGCAAATGGGCTGAGGTAAATTGGGATTTACTTTTGCCTCAGAGTTGATGCTGCCTTGTTTCTAAGAAGTAAAACATGAATTAAAATAATGGGGTCCCTAGTTTATGAAAAAGGAAAGGAGGCATCATTGGGGAGGAATAAGGTTAGAAGCAAAATAATATGGTCCCCACTTCATATGTGAGAGAATCATGACAAGAGGCACCTCAAAAAAAAAAAAAAAAAAGAATCAAGATAAGAGAAAGGAGGTGCAAATTTCACATCAGTTTTTCAGATGCAAAACTTGGACTGCTAACGAGTGCAAATGAGACAAAAAAAAAAAATGCAAATTTTGCATCAGGTCTAAGTACAAACCATAGTAACAAACAAACTGAATCAGGTGCAAAAAATTGTGTCTGGTTCAGATTTGTTCAGAAAAGAAATAGAGCCTTATGAATTGCTCTCATGTTGTGAAACGACAGCAAGCTGCCTTATTTGTTGCCTATAATTAAAAAAAAGTTACTTCTACTACCTAAATGATGACACAGGGTTTATGATCTGGGGCAATATATTGAAATAATAGACCACTGCTATTGTTGGGTTAGGGTTTTGATGATTTATAATTTCCATGGCCAAGGATTTTCTTTACATTAGACTATCAAATTGTAATCTTCACCATCTATTTTAATGGTCCAAAGAATTTGACATCTATTTGAGTGGGTCGAATTATTAAATGGGATAGTTAGATAATCTGGAGCAAGGAGAGAGATAATTGGGAAATGGGATCCTAATTAGTGATTGGATTTTGAAGGTATTGATTGGGTGAATCAGTGGTTTGATATTTTTTTCTTCCTTTTAACTGAAATGTGGTTTTCTTCATTGATTGATAGAAACTGGATGCATTTTCTTTTCTGTTGTGCGTCTAATTTAACTGTTCCTTTTTTATCCCCAAATTGGAAAGATGAGAACCACAGCAAGAAGAAACGAGTTATTCTCATAAGCATTGGTGTGCTGCTGCCTATACTGATACTTCTCTCGGGCATGACATTTTATAAACGGAAGACAAAGAAGAAGTCAGGAAAATATGGTACTGCACCTTTCATCCCATTGTAAATCCTCCATTCTGATGTTATAAGTAATGAAATGTATGTTTGGTCCACCTATAAATCAACAAAAGCATAATAGGGACTCCTAAGTTTCCTATTGTAAATTCTCCATTCTATGACTTAAACAAGGTTTAGCCTTTGAGGTATCAGTATGATTGTATGTATGTATGTATGTATATATGTATGTATAGCTTGACAAATATTGTCTTTGATCAACCTTTCATAGTTTGATCATATCAAATCAATTTTCTTCCCAACAGGTAATACTAAAAATAACGTTGAAAGCTCAAATGAAGACCTAGAATTACCCTCGTTTGATTTGACTATTATAGCAGATGCCACAAATAACTTCTCTTCTGCCAATAAGATTGGAGAGGGTGGCTTTGGTCCTGTTTACAAGGTAACATAATCTTGCACTACAGATAAGAAGCAAGTTCTCTTTATATGTATATATCTTAATTACTAATACAGTTTTATGGATAATAATTTATAGGGTGAATTAGTAGAAGGGCAAGAAATAGCAGTGAAGAGGCTTTCAAAGAACTCTGGACAAGGACTGATCGAGTTCAAAAATGAGGTCATATTGATTGTCAAACTCCAGCATCGGAATCTTGTGAGGCTTCTTGGTTGTTGCATTCAAGGCGAAGAAAAGATGTTGATCTATGAGTTCATGCCCAATAAAAGCTTGGACTATTTTATTTTTGGTTTGTCTCTCTTTTATGAAAAGAAAGAAAAAAAAAAAAGAAAAAACTTCTCTTATTAATTATGTGCAATCCTAAAACTAAAAACAAGTTAGCACTTATGAGTGACTTCATGAAAAAAATTGACCAGATGACAAAAGAAGCAAATCACTAAATTGGGAAATGCGATTCAATATTATTGGTGGAATTGCAAGGGGGATTCTTTATCTTCATCAAGATTCTAGGTTAAGAATAGTCCACAGAGATATCAAAGCCAGCAATGTTTTGCTAGATAATGAGATGAACCCAAAAATATCAGACTTTGGCATGGCAAGAACATTCAGAGGAAATCAGACCCAAGATAACACAAATAGAGTGGTTGGGACATAGTAAGTACATCATTAAATTGCTTTGGAGGAGAGTATTTTAAAATCATTCTGTTTGTTTGTTTAATATGAATACATGCTTTTCTAACTGATATGATGCAGTGGCTATATGCCCCCAGAATATGTAATTGATGGACTCTTCTCAATGAAGTCTGATGTCTTCAGTTATGGTGTATTGGTACTGGAGATAGTGAGTGGCATGAAAAATAGAGGGTTTTATCATCCAGAGCACCACCTTAATTTTATTGGTCATGTAAGTATATGAATACATTTGATCATCAGTCCTTGTTTTCTTGTGCTAATCTTGTCATGACCTTATTTCGTGAACAATTTCAGGCATGGAGGCTTTGGAACGAAGGGGATCCCTTAGAATTGATCGATGCATCACTGAGGGATTCATGTACTTTGTCTGAAGTGCTACGGTGCATCCATGTGGGTCTCTTGTGTGTGCAACAAAACCCAGAAGATAGGCCAACCATGTCTTCTGTGATATTGATGTTGGGCAGCGAAACTGCAAGTTTACCACAACCCAAACAACCAGGTTTCTTTACAGAAAGAAATCCAGTTAAGGATGAGTGTTTATCGAGTAAACAAGAATGCTCCACAACCAATGAAATTACTGTAACGTTGTTGGATGGTCGATAGGCCATGCAATATTAACGCTAAAATGTGTATAAGATTCTATCATTCTCCTTTTGATTTGTATATTTGAAGTTAACATTCTCTAAAAGTAAGAATTAATGTGTTTTGTTGAGATCATTTCCACCCATCTGTTAGGCAGCTGTCCTAGAAGCCTCATATTTGCCAACACTTTTTCCATATATTATTTCCTCATCAAAAGTAAAGAAAGATTGGCGTATTTGTATACTTGTATTTGGATATGCTCTTCAGGATTTGTGCTTCCAAAAGAGATCAGATTGGCTCCCCACTTGCATATCCCACCATGCACGATTGAAATGTGCTATGGGCATGCATGGGGTGCGCTGTGGAGCGTCAATGTAAAAGTGTTTGTATACTTGTATTTGGATATGCTCTTAAAAGTGTTTGGGCTTTATGCTTTTAAAAGACACTGTTATGAAAGGCCCACAATACTTTTTGACTCGTTTTTTCTTCCACAGCTCAAAAGCTCAGAGCTCAGAAGCAAAAGCTTATTTAAATAGAGCCTAAATTATTAATATACTGCTGAACTCTGTTGTGTGCATGCATATACATATTTAAGATATTGTATTGGATCCCATTGTTGTTTCTTACCCGGGTAAACGGGTAAGTGTATTTTACACATGTTCTTTTATTTCCTAGGTAAATAAGGCAATGACCATTTTAGCCATAATAATTCATTATTAAAATGGGCATTTTTGTTCCATTCAAGTGTTAGTGATTTTCCCTTTAAGTGGAAAAATTATATACCCACCTATGAGACAGGTATCACTTATCTAGAGTTCCAGACAAATAGCCCAGGAAAATAAACTTTCCTTGATCTCCATATAAATCTGAAAAAAGAACATGGATTTCTTGGTCAATGGGAATCAAAATCCCATTAACCAACTTTTCCTCTCTCAAAATCTAATAAAAGAACGTTCCCTTAATAAAAAAAGCATGGACACTTCTTATTGGGTTACAACCTTTGGCTACTTAATTCCTCTTCGATCTAGACTCTAGAACTCAAGTTGGAGTCTGCCTAACATTAGCTCACTACCAAAAAGAAAATAAAAGGCTGGTGGTTATCATCTAAAATTGTTAATCCAAGTAACAGAACTCATTACTTTGTTGAATTGTGAAGCTTGAAGCTGAACAATCTTTTCTCTTCTGTAATACTAATTTATCATTCGATGGCTATTTATAAATTAGCTGGTCAACTACAAAAAAAGGTTGGTTGCAAATCGAAATCCCTACAATCATGATCCAGGTGTGTAGCATGTTCTGCCCTTACTTCTTGTATTAGTATAAACGGTGTATATCACCCCTTCTTCCTTCCAACCTTTTTTTTATTATCCACTGTAGCAAAAGGGAATCAGAGCCCCTTTGTCTAGTTATTCCATCAAACAAGTGGATTGGAAAGTGACTTTTCTTTTCTAATACATTAGAGAGAGAGAGAGAGGAACTCAATTGTGATAAACATTAGGCTAAGGATTAGGTTTTCCTCATGGGACCCATCATACAGTTTGTAGCCCATTAACTACCTTCTATTCTAATGCCCACATTAGGCTGATGGAAACCCATATTTTAATTATGTGTTTTTGTTTTAAATATTTACATGGTGAAGAGACTCTTTGAAAACTCTTAAAAGAGCTCTTATATCAGATGGTTCACTCTCATCTGATTATGTTGTAATTGAAATATATTGGATAAGCCCCAGTGTTAGATAATTTACACGTAGTAAATTCATCTAATCTTCACTGATTTATTTGGGACTTTCCTTGGTTACATTTGAGTGCGGTGGAAAAATCCATCATATAAAAGTTAATCGATGAAAAAGTCTATCGTGTAAAAGTCTATTGGTTTAAAACCGACTGAATCATTGGAAATTTTCAAGTGAGAATGGATGTAAAAGTAATTTTACATTAATTTTATCGATTAACAATGTAAAAATTAGCTAAAAAACAGAATTACATCAATATTTTCAATGTTACTTTTACATGAAAAACAAATGACTGCAAAAATGGATTAGGTGTAGAATTTTACACCAGTCCGTTTTTACACCGGAAATAAACGGGTGTAAATGCAACCTTACATTTGAATTTTACATTGATTTACATTTACACTTCAATCAAACAAACTCCTCGTTTTGAAGCCAAATTCGTTCATTAAACACACCAAAACCCAATAATAGTCTTCAAGATAAGAGAGTTCAAAGCATCTATGTTCTTGTAGCTGACCAAAGTTCTTGGTCATCTGCCCATGTGTTTTTAATTGTCTAATGCCCAAAATTTTGATATTAAATATGTTATTTTCAATTTCTTTCGGTGTTACGTTGCACCACAGATCTTTGGAAAAGTATATTCCTATTACCTAACCACATATGCGTAGACGAGAAAATTGATCACGGTATTAGCTATACATGTTTTTTCTTTTCTGGATTGCGATCTCTTTGTTAATTACTTCTCTTTCTCCCATGAGAGAAAGAGAGAATTGGTAGGATGTTACATCGGATTTAGGATATTTGTTAGTTGAATTATATTGAAGAGAACCCATGTGCCATTGCCAAGGGAAAATTAGTTTTGGCAGTGATGTTTTTATTTGCTTCTGTATCTTTTTGACATTTTGGCTTTCTCTCAATCCATTTGGAGTTGGGACAGACCCCAGCAAACCAACAGAATGCTCACCTTTCTAACCAAGCAATTAATGAAGGAAATGGAAAGCGGGGTGGCACAGTCGGCGGCCCAAAGAAGCCCCAATAAGTGCTATTCACTGGCCATTTTTCTATTCACGTAGCAGAGTTGAATTCAATAAGATTATCCACCATTTAGGGCAGTCAGTTGGACATAGAATCGGATTATTTTAGATTTGGATGTTACAACTTGTATCTGATTAATAATTAGATCAGATGTGGATTTAATCCCATTTGATCTTATTACATAAATAACTAGAAATTTTTCATAACTAAGATTACTTGAAACATGTTGCATGTGACTGACCTGGATGGTCCCTTATTTGATAAATTCGGATTAGCTGAACGCTAGGGCTGTTCACGAGTCGGGTTAGGTCGGTTTATTGTAATTTTTTCAACCGATTCAACCTGGTCGGGTTACCTGATATAGAAACCGAAACCGACCCAGTATTAAGCAAAACCGACCTGGTTGGTTTGAATCGGGTTGGGTCGGTTTCGGTTCTAAGTTCATCCCTGTGATAAAATCTTGCTAATTTTAAAAACAGTCATAAATTGAATATCATTTCGGCCATCTCCTATGATAAAATTTAAATGAAAAATTAATCACAAAAGTTGTTCATTAATCACTATATTCACTAATCTAAAGTTTCTTGCAACCATTCAAAAACTAGGTGGCCTAATGGGCTTTGGAACTTCATGTTTGAACTAGAAACTAAGTCGGTTCAGTTCGGATCGGTTACGATTTTTTTGTGTGAAAACCGAAACCGACCCGAATCATCGGTTTAAGAATCTGCACAACTCGAAGCCGACCCATACTGATGAAAACCTAGCCAATTCGGATTGAGTCGGTTCAGGTTGGTCGAACTGGGCCTTCTTATACTGAACGCTTTAGCTGTTTAATGGGCTGTGGAATCCATGATGAGGTCCCATATCAGTAATAAATTAATAGGCCCCACTGTAAAAGATACAGGCCCCATATATTTAATACTGGGATGGACATTTATTATTAGTTCTACAGCCCGTTGAACGGCTAAAGCATTCAGCTAAATCTTACTCCTATTTGATAGCGATTACCACATCATCTCTCTATATCGAGTGGCTTTAGCGAGATAACAAGCTGATTGACCCATTTAGAGGTCCTTTTTTCACAAACATACACGCAAAGTACCTTAGAATATTTTGGTAAGAACCCTTTACGTGTGGTGAGAACTGAGAGGGTGAGGGGCTCCACAAGCTTTCAATATGTATGGCAGTGTTTGGTATTGTGGTGCTTATTTTTGTTGCATTGAAACACAACCATGACGCATGTCTATTGTCCGTTTCTTTAATATTATTTTTTCCTTTAAATGTGTTTGATAAAAATATTGCGTTATGGCAACTTTTGTGACACCGAAAAGTATGATGCTTGAAAACTTTTAACTAAATATCAATTGATCATACCCGTTGATTGTTTATTAATTTTTTAGGTATTATACCTCCTAAGGGGCTGTTTAGTACAATAGTGTTGTGTTGTTATTGCCTTTTAGATTGGTCAATACAAATTTGTAAAATTTTACCAAAAAAATACATAATTTTGTGAGTTTTTCTTCACGAAACGTTTTAAAAAGGTATTGAGTAGTTGGTCAAAGAAAATTGTTATTTCTTCCTAAAATGTCAAATTTAATGTTTCTCGCACATGCACTTTTTTCTAGTTGAAATGGCATTCATCATAATACATATTTTTCATAAATTTGTATTGGTCAACCCAAAATGCAATGGCAATGCAAGGCCACCATACCAAACACCCCCTAAACTTAGAAATAGTTAGACAGTTAACTATAAATTGAATCCTCCCTAATTGAATTTGAGAGAAACCCCCACCAATGACAACTAGAAATGTACCCCTTGACAATGTTATTTACCAGTTTAAATGTGTCCAATCTCTAAATAATCCTAGTTAGTTTTTTTTGATAAATGAAACAACCCTAATTAGTTAATGAGAGAGAATGGGATAATTAGTATACCTTAAATATATGGAATTAAATGAGTTATAAGATAGTAGTTTAAATTATATTTTCAATCCTTATAATTAACGGAGAGATAGCTCAATTGGTATGCTGGATGATTTGTCCAAGAGGAGATGGGGCTTTGAGTCCCATTATCATTGTGTTTGAAAGAAAATGAGTTATGTGTAAATATTGGTTAATGATGTGATGTTATACTGTTCATGAAAAAAGTAGCGGCCCCAATGGGGATTCAGGCCTTGATTAATACCAAAAAAAGAAATCCCTCACAATTAGAGTTGGTGTAATTAAATTAGAAAATAAGAATCATTTTGGCCAAGAAGAAAAGTTGCATACCCTCATTCACACTAGTAGTAGTATAATATTTGCAATCGAATTTAGGGGTGTTCATGGTTCGGTTAATCGAACCGATATTATTGATTTTTTTGGAAAATCGGTAACTAAAACTGAACCAAATCCGATTGGTCAATTGGTTGACCGGTTTAGTTTGTCAGTTTTTTATATTTACAATATATATTGTAAAAAATATATATAATAAAAAACTAGAAATATATATAAAATATTATATTTTAAATAATAAATAATATATTATATATTATAAATATATATTTATATTTATATATAATGCATATTTATTAATTTATAATATATATAATATATATGATATACATAAATATAATATAATATATATATATATATATATATATATATATATCGGTCGGTTCGGTTAACCACCGATTTTTCATATTGGTTAATCGAAACCGAACAAATATCTTTGGTTTTTCAAAAATACCGAACTGACCAATTCAATTAACTGGATTTTCAGTTCAGTTTTCTTGCTCTCCCCTAATCGATTTGCTCCCTCAATTTTTGTTTTTCTTTATACATGTTTAATTTTTGTTTAGCTAAATTCATAAGATAATAAAAGAAGATGATCGTAACTATGATGATTGACAACGATGATGATGATGACAACTCAAATATGAATTAATGGGTAGGTTAGGTGCTCTTTAGATCACAGCATATATAATTGCATAACTCCCCTAACCATTTTCTTAATTGTTGGGTTTGAACAGCCAAAGTGAGTATGGATCACAATCAAAGAAAGGTCTGGTTAAGAGAATCAGAGTGGTTAAAATGATCCATGATCAGACAGCTGACAATGAAATGCTCATAAGCAATTGTGTTCCTGAAGGGCCCACATACAAAATCTTTCTTTTCTAGGTCGGCAGCCTGATTATCGAAAACATTACAACAACAACGGCAACAGCAACCCCAACCATAAAGCCACTTTAAAGAAGGAAAGGTGAAGAAAATGGAGGAGAAGATTTATCTAAAGAAGTAAAGGGGTCCGACCCAAGGTTAGGCTTGATGTAGCAAAAGAGAAACTCTAGTGGAATCAGTGTAGGATGCTCAATGGAGTCAATGGAGGAAGAGGAAAAGTGGATTTGTTCTATTTTTTATCATTGCAAAGTCAAGAGACAGGAATTGGCCTCAGAATGCATCTATAGGGCCATGGGTCCAGAGGCTGGAATAAATCACGTTGATAAAGATAGTAACAAACACTGACATCAAAACTATCCGGCCGTGTTGGAAATCGATCGGATAGAGCATACTATTCAAAACGTTTTGGGTTAATCAATACAATAGGCCTCAGAATGTATCTTTATGTATAGAAAGATGCCAAATTGACGTTTCAAATAGAAACAGCAATGATGTGACCAATTAAATAACATCATGTGAAATGTGACAATACATATCTCTCACCAATGTGTATTAATCAATCCAAAAGTTTGAGGTAGAAATAAAATGACACCAAACACAACCCATGTGAAAATTGAAAAAGATGGTTAAGGTCCGGTTGGTTTGCCCATTTATAAGCATTTTTTACCAATGGAGGGCTGGCTCGTTGGTGACTTGGTGTGTTAGCTGGTTTGTTCCAACGTTGGTGCAGAATCAAATCCCGCAACCAGCACTTTAGGGAAAAAAGGACCAAGGGGAAGCTATTAATGGTGCATAGCACCGGATACCAAAAGAAAATTGTAAGCATTTTGGGTCATCAGAGGTGGATCTTCACTGTTATTTACTGTTATAATGTTCAATTCACAGATGATTGGATCTGTGATTTTCAGTGGTCGGAATTTGAGATATGTATAGGAGGTAGACTTTGCTGCATGTGTTTGAAACTACGGGCATTTATTGAATAGACGCTGTCACATAGGCGCCACTTCAGCATTTTTCCCATTATGTGAATCCATACACATAGGGACTTACAAAAGTAGAATTCAGTTTATGTGTGTGCCTATCATTGGGAGAAATTTCATTTTAACGCTTTCCCTAATGGATAGGCATTTATTCACTGTTCTGCTGATGTGACACCTAAGTGTCAATAAACGGGTTCGTCATTGTTTTTTTCGGTTTTTCAAACAAATCAAGTACAAAACGTTTAGTCAATAAACATTAACGGTTAAAAACACAGTTGATCTTGACCGTCAACCCAAAACATTTAAAGTTCAGAAGCTGGCGGTGTTTAAAGGGGAGAAGAGAAACTGAACCAGTCTGAGCAGATTTCAAATCCTTAACTTAGGGAGGGTAACCATTTGGGAACATTCTCTTGTATGGAATCAGAAATCCTTAGGGATATAAAATATATTTTTGAATTTCTCTATTGAACAGAGTTCAGAAATGTAGGAATTTCCGTTTAACATCCCAAGTCTACTGTAATTTAGTATTATTTCTAATAATTTTATAGTCAAGGTAGGTTGGTATGTCTCGTCAAGAATTGTAACCTCTATTTAAAAGCTCATTCATTTATTTGGCAACTGGAATTTCTATCGGAATAGGAATTTTAGGGTCCAAAGTCAATGTTCCATGAACTTATGCAGTTGGGTTAACAGTCAAAGCTATTTATTTCTGCTTGTATTTATTCCGTATAGGTATACCTAAGCCAACTAATTTGGTTTTGCAACAATTCTTCTCAAAAAATAAAAATAAAAATAGGCCAATAATCCCCTACATTAATCTTTTTTAAGATTTTGAGAGAAAACTAAAATTTTAAATTTTTACGAAATTTTTTATTTATTATTATTTTTTCTGCAAAAATGGTATGTAGAGGAAGGAAGGTTAGCCATGCTTGCCTTCCAAGTTCCGACCTTTCTCATTCCAAACTTGCCTTCTAACACCTCCTCTTACCAACCCTTTTCTTATTCCTCCTCTCTCTCTCTCTTTTTCTCTCCTTTTACCTAATAAATCTCTCAAAAAGAAAAGAAGTCAAGAATGATAAATTTAATAAATAACAGTAAATAAACACTACAAGAAAGGTTTGAATAAAGGTTGGGGGATAGTCAAAAGAGGCTGGCCGCTTGGAATAAGACGAGGAAAGGAAGGAGAACAATCAGGGGCACGTGTGTCCTTCTCAGTCCATGCCGCACACTACAGCAGTACAGCAATATAAAGGCCTGGTCAGGTCAAAACATTGCGTTTGGAGGAAGCTGCCTCCATCCATCACCATTTCCTTGATCCTCCATCTACCCATTCACCACCCCTGATGATGATGATGATGATGATGGGACCCACATTTATTTAGGTGGCAAAATTCAAGCATAAATCTTTGCCACTTGGCAAAAGAAAACCCAATATCTGAAAATTTAAACTGCTATTGGATGTTGTGGAAAATATAGATGAGATGGCACTTGGGCAATCCAAAGGTTTGCCTTTCCTTATCTAAACGATATCTCATATTGAACATATTATCCTCCACATGGCAGAAATAGGATAAATTATCTAGCAAAGAGATCAAGGATGAGGGACTGGGGGATAGGTTCCGTGGCAACGTTGCAAGTCTAGATGTTGGGATGAGATTGGTATACCGTATACATGACCCCAGTTCCACTTCCACCAGCCCATTCTCTTCAGATTTCACCTACCAAGCTTCAGTTCTAGAGATCTCCATGCCAAACAAACATACAACAAATCCCCTCTTGTCCCTTTCCTACCTAGAAAGTCTAAAATAAATAGATGAAAACAAAAACAAAGAAAAAATTAACGGCTCAGGCTCAGTAACGGGTAAGGACAAATCTGGTAACATGACAAAGATGCTTGTTGAAATGGACGGACTAGATTGGCTATAACAACCTTTCCATCTGTCTACAAAAGAGTATTCATTCAGAGAAGAATGAATCTTCAGATTTTCGATATGCATTTTGGGTTACTAGTACTAGTAGTAGAATAATAAAGAGAAGAGTTGTTGTAAACAATACTATAATGCCTTACTTTTAACACAAGGGTTTATTCCAATCAGATGGTGGAGGATTAAGGGCATATATGGACAGTCATGCTTAGTCCATCGTACTGCCACTTGAGCTTCCTCTATCCAGGTCTAGATAATTTCTGCACCTCACATTTGGTAGCTGAGGCCATCACCTAATAAGGGGCTGCGCGTGTATATGCCATTTCACTCTTTGTTGAGGCATACAGGCCAGCAAGTAAGAAGAGGAATTCTAATCATTCTCTGGCTGTGGTCAGTAGCAAAAACAAACAGGAAAAATCAATTCAACAGCACATGGGTGAGATAGCTAGACTGAAACTACCAAGAGACCCATACAGTCTGTTTCTGATGCCAGTGGCTCAGACAATCAGACTGGTTTTCAATCCAGCACTGACCTGCTAATGGTTGCTCTATCACGGCCTGGACTATTAGGTCATATTGGTAGAGCGTTAGGGCCCCAACCATTGCGACCAGTTGGTGTGAATGTGCATATAACAATGGACAATTCTTAAGTTCTTCAGGTCCCCACATCCCTTTCAATGTTATCATCTGTTGTTTCTGTTCAAGTCAATAGAAGAAGCAACCTGGACATTGAGCATTGTAGACCAAATCGATATGTGATCCTTGCCATGAAACTATATTTCATTCTCTTCAAGACATTATATGATTACAATAAGTGACTCCAAGGATTTCTATGATGATCAGTCACCTTAACTTCTCAGCCATCTCAAACATAATGAGATGCCAACGCTGAGTGCTGAGTTTATACAAATTCCGTCTGGTAATACCCGGGTAAGTATTGGATACATCGGAGCCTGAAATACATGAAACCTACAAACAACCTAGGAAGAATTCCCAACTGATTGTTCAAGCTAGGATTAAGAGAATGATTACATATGGGTAACTCTATAAAAATGCACTTCACAGTGCGACTATATTTATATTATCCAGTAATGCATGTAAAGCGTTCCAACTCAAGGGAAGAAAAAACAAGGACTGTTCAAAGGTAATTGTCAAATGGGCAGATGCACATTAAGGTTCTATGTCAACTGCAATCCACTTAACTATCACTATACCTCTGACATTCTTGGAACCATATGCTATCTCCAGGTTCTAATAGGAGTCTCAGAGATCTGCTCTCTTGGATAAGTTCTCTGATCGTCTTTTCTGTCTGTAGCAAATTGTTCAGTAGGTATTGGTAGTTCAATGTACACACTGTACTGAGGTTCACAGTTTCCAGAGGGGGTCTGCTGCTCTTCCATTACTGGTTTTTGAAAATGGAGGAAACAACATGGTAATGAAATCCAGTTCATGAAATAGGAGCAATTAACGCCGTCCATTTGCCCAATACCGGTTATGGTTCCCAGGTCTCATATGGGGATTCCTTTGAGCCATACCCTGCTTAGGGAGATCATGCAACTCCATGACCTGTATTGTCCGTTGCCTCTTTGCTGCATAAGAAACAAAAGTGCCCAATCACATTTGATTCTAGACTCATTACCCAAAACTTAAACATAACAGAGAAACCAATATAAGGCCAGGTGAACATTGTACAAACTACAAACCATTTTCAGCTTGCTGGTACCCCTCCTGAAGCTTCCTCTTGGTGGCTTCCAATTTTACCCGGACTGAAAATTCATCCGAGCATTTTGACTTCTGTTGGACAAAATCCCAATATTAGATCTAGACCAAAGATTTAAATTTAAACAAGGCTATTGTCAATTATCACTTCTAATACTTACATCTTGCTGACTAGCTATAGGCCGCCTTTGAATTCCCATGCTCTCTGGTTTTTGCTGTGATTTTGTTTCATTATTGGCTCTATGCTCTAAGCTTAATTTTGGAGGTCTCCCTGGCCCTGTGTCAGTGGCGAAGGGCTTTGTTTGTTTGATGACAGGTTCCAGTTTATGTACTTGTTGGCCTTTATTCTCCTTGGTAAGCATGTTTGCTCCATGGGGAGGTTGTTGCTTCCTCCTGGGGATGTTGTGGTTGTCCAGTGACATTTTCCTTCCATTCTCACGATTATTGTCCAGTTCCCCACTGTTCCGAGGGTCTGCATAAACATTGCAAGACCAGGAATAATGAGTTCCTGGAGATGGGAATTCAACAGAAGAAAAGGAAGAAATTTCAAAAATTCCAAATTTGACTCACTTCCATCATCATCCATCCCATCAAAAAACTTCACATTGGTCCAGATAAAAAGCATGAAAAACAGATTTCAGTCAGTTCAAAGTTAATAATTCTTCAAAAATAAATTTTGACCACAGAAGTAAGAAAAATGATTTGTAATTTAGAAAACACAATATGTACCTGAGAAAGCTCTATTCCAGTAGTCTGAGTAGCCAAAAAAAAACCTTCATCTAGTGGAGGAGAAGGGAGCCCTTCCTCTTCATCAAGAGTAGAAGGGTTAACAGAGTCAGGTGAACCTTCTGCACCCACAGATTCACGAGTAAAATTAATGTTATAAGTATCAGTACACATTTTAAAGAAAGCAATTCGTTAACAATTTTAAATGCATCTCTAACAATTCACAACACGAGGAACAGAACCTTACCTGTAATAGCATTTGCAGACCTTACCCATTCATCTACCATAACTTTCCACCCACTGCAATTGACAACAGACAGTTAAATTATAAGTAGAATTCTAATCAAGAAATAAAACCTAGGAAAGCCATGAGTCTGATCATCCATAATTTGAGGAACATGCAAAAAGATATAAAATTAGGGTTGTCACCGAATTAGTATATGAAGTTATGAACAAATGATTGAAGGAGGAAGCCTTCAGCTTCAAGGTATTAAATTTTGGTTTCAAAAAGATTATGACTTTCAACCTGCTCTGGAATAAAAACTGTTACAGAATTTCAGTCAAGCTCCATGAAAAATAAGTCACATTAAGCTCATGCTCCTAGTTTTTCTCTTGTTTTTCTCTTTCAACCTGCTCTGAAATATATTACCACTATTTCATTTAAGTGACCCTCAAAACCGAAATGGCATTTCAAGGATTTCACTTATCTTAAAATCTCATTCACCATCACCAGTAATGGTAGTTAAAGATTTAATCCCTGTAAGTTTGTTAGTTAAGATAATAAAGGCCTCTTAAGTTGAACTGGATTATATAATGAACATATGGAAATTGAATAATTGGGTGTTTTAGCCTATTGACTGCAAATTAGCAAAAATTGCTGGAAGAAACCAAAGCAAGCTAGGCTAGCTAGCAGTGTTCTAAGTTTATAAAGAGCAGCAAATTAGTTAACAAATGCAGGACAGAAACATAGGAAATTATCAGCCTCACTAAATAGAGAAGCTGAAATGTATAGTATTAAAATCATCAGACATCACTATTTTTTTTTATAGGTAGACAACACCACTAATTTCGTACCTGATGAGAGTCCTTGCAAGGTGACGGATCTCCTTTGATCCATGCTTCCGGACATTATTTACAGCCCTTCCAATCTCCGTTGCCTGAGAAAATGGAACTTGATGAGAGAGAAGGATTATGAAAAGGCATTCCAACTTCTTCAAAAAATCAAGAATAATAAAAGGACATTTTTGTCCTCTCAAAACAAAAATAGGTAGTTAGGTTAATAAAAACTAAATTAGTTTAATATTCAAAGTTCTCTAAGCATAAATAGAAGGATAATGCTGGATTCTATTTGAACCTTCAGGGTGTCCACGGACAGTGCCATAAGCTGAAGCCTCCTTAATGACTCAAATATTACTCCTTCAGACTGCAAACAGTGATCAAATCAATCAGAACCAAAAACCAGAAAATTTAAAAACAACTTAATTAGACATTCCAATTGTACTTGGGATGCCAAATTCCAACCACACAATCCACTCAATAAAAAGCAATTAAAGCAACCCAATCGGAACCAAAAAAAGCACAGAATAGCTAAAGTTAATTAGATCTTCTAACTGCACTACAGCATCCAAGTAGTAATCCAAACCATCAACACAATGAACAACAACCAACTAAAGCAACCCAAACACTGTGAAATAAAGAGCTAGGAATAAATTATTTATATTTTCCAACTGCATCAGAGCATCCAAGCTGTAACTAAACAATCTTCACAACAAACAGTAATCAGATAAATCTGATCAGAACCAGGTATCACAACCAAAAATTAAGTCAATTAGATCATTCTTCTGGACCAGAACTACAAAATTTTACCCAAATGATTTAGCAACAAAAGCTGCTATAATGGGGAAAAATCTTCAAACCTAAGTTAAGTTTCGATAAGAAAATTCTGGTCAACAACAATGAGGACTAGAACAATATCCAAACAGATATTCTCTAATCTCTATGCACCCTCTGTAACCAAAACCAAGTTGCAGTAACAAATACTAGCGTTGAACAGATTAACAAAGTAACAACAGCAATAATGATGATAGTGGTGGTGGTGGTAGTGGTAAGAAACAGACCTCTTCTTCACTATTGGCAAGAACATCTTTGATCCTCAGAACCTCCTTAACAATTTGACTCTCCTCTTCAATCTCCTCTGTCAGTGCCTCCGCTTCATCATAGCTGTAATTGCTAACCCGGATCATGTTCATTTCATTGTTATCATTGGAACTGCTATTGACCTTACTCTCTTTACCACCATGACCCTCAAAATCACCACCATTCTTGCAATCTCCATCACCCTCCTCCGCCGGTACTTGCAACTCCACACGATCACATCCGAAACACCTGGTCATTCGACAACAAAAAAGCATCTCTGCAATTCGATCCCTTCTCATCTTGAACTCTTCCGGACAATCAGAAGAAGCGACCATGATAGCATGCTCGATAACTTCAAAGATATCCAAATTAGCACTCCGGAAGTACTTCCTCCAGTAATCAAGGTTGCCCGATTTTGCATCCATGACGAAAATCGGCGCCGGAGGTCAGATTCCAACGATGCCGATGAAGCAAGAAATGTCTTCTTACGACCGGCAGGAAAAGACCCAGAAACAGGCGGTCGATCTTCGCATGTTTTGATCAAAAGAACTAGATACGAGTTACGTTTGTGAGCCGTAATCAAACGCGGTTTCAGTCTGAAAAATGAAAACCGCAACAAAAATCAACTGTCCAATCGGATTTCAGCGTAAAAAGCTACTCAACCAAAGACGCATAAACTAAAAAGAATCGCAAGCTTTCGCAGTTTCAATCAAATTTTCATCAATCGGAAAACGCAAATGGGTACTCCTTTCCAACCAAGCCAATCCTAATCTCAATCAAGAAACCACCTTTCAGACCGTCTCTCGGATCAGATTACAGCGTGAAAAAAAAAGTCGCGTAATCGGACCCAGAACGGGGACAATCAAGCTCCTCAGCACTCCAATCCAGACAAACTCCAAATGGGTACCGGTAACACCGCCCGAACCAAACTTCGGTTACTAGATTTCGATCGGAAAAACCAAAAGGAAAAAGCCACTAAGAAATTTGGGCTTCTTCTGAAGAAGAAAATATTGTAATCTGAGGGAAAAAGGGGGGAAGAGAAAATGGAGGAAAAACTCTTTATTCCACTCTAATTCAAGAAAAGTTAATGGAATACCGGGGACTTGAAAACGACGCGAATTTCTGCAGAATCAAAGAGATAATAAAACCGAGCTCGTGAGGAGATGTCAAGCGATTTTTTCCAAAATCGCTTTATTACTGAAATGGGTTTCTTCTCCAATTATTAATTTTTTTTTTTCTCTCGATCTTTCTTTCTTTCTTCTTCACGTCTGTTTGACTTGTCCTCCCAGTTCAAGGGTTTCGTTCACGCACAGGCACACTCAGATAGAAAAGGCTAAAACAAGGATAAAAGAATGAGAGAGCCTTTCTTTGGCTTTTGGTTTTCGATTTCGATGATCTGAGGAAGCAAGAAACAAGAAACAAGAACCGATTTTGTTTCCTTCTGAATCGTAAAAATTTTTATTTTCATTTATTACTGGTTTTGTTTGTAATTATCATCCAGATTTGTTTTATTAATTAATAAATTAAGAAATATTCTCTTCTGAGAGAATGGTCTTTAGTAGATAAGTGGTTTTGCGGAAGCGTGGGTTCCTGGAAAGTGGTTTTCTTGCTAGCTAATCTCTTCCCAAACCACTCGCCGCGAGTATTTCGCCGTGTCGGAACGTAGCCAAGCAAAAACTCGGTTGCCTCGCTTTACTCCTCGTCTGAAGTTCTGAGCACCATAGTCTGCAGTTTACACCCATTTTCTTCTTTTTTTTTTTTTTTAAATACAGGCAATAATCCCGTTTGGGCAATTTCTTGAATGGGAATGGAATTTGGAAATGAGGTGGTCAATTCTACTCTACGTATTTTGTGGATTCCACTGTATGGGTTAAATTTTTTAGTGAAGTGAAATTTGATAGTGGATTTTAAGCCTTCAATTACGAATTTTGATGGAAACCCTAAAATGGGTAGACAATTTTTCTCATAATTATGGTAATCAGAATATATAAAAGGGTAGATTTTTTGAATTTTGTGAAATTTGAATATATTCTTATTCCTTCGATCCGAAATATTACAACTTATTTCTGAAACTAACAAGTAACAAGTGCTTCCCCCTTAATAAGACCATTTGTTTTGAATAATGATTGGGTAAGTGATTGAAACATTTTTCATAAAAATTTAAGACAACGGAATTTCAATTCCACTTCTACTACTCTAGTTCAAATACAGCTTAAGGTGGGATTTGGAAGTCTGAAATTTTGCCATTTTTATTGTCTCGAACTATTAAGTGTTTGTCCCCCTTTGGTGCATTTGGTTACACTTTTGATAAGTCTACTTCTTACTTAAATATTGCTCAAATTAATAAGTAATTGATGAACACAGTGCTTTAAGTAATTCATCCCCTAGCAATGTTGGTCAAATTTATGCTTTAAATAACTCTCCTAGCCATTTGATAAGGGCTGGAGCTGGAGTCGCTGAACTGAATGATTTTTTGTTTTGTTTCTAGTGAATAGAATAAAAGAAATAAATATTGAAATATTTAAGAGCGTAGATTACTATAAACAACCTACAACTTCTTTAAAAACTTATTCAGAAATAAGATTTTTAGTTCAGCCACTTCAGCCTGTTATGATTTATAAACGCCCCCTTGTACTGTTAAAGGTGCTAAACCGACATTTAGGCTTCAGCCTGTGTTATTCGTGTAAAATCCTCTTAGGCAGTGATTTAGTTTAAGTTCTAGGTAGGCATAGTCCCTTCAGTTGGTCTTGTTTTGAAATTTTAAGTGTATCTACATAATGGCAATAAAATTGTCCATTTAGTTTGAATTGTGAACAGATCAGGTCTAATTTGGGATAGCTTGTACCAGTTCCATCTAGATTATTAATCAGGACAAAACCATAGACCCAGAACTATTCTCATTAATAATGAGATAATTGAGTCTGACCTGATTATAATTATATTAACAGTTATAATTATTTAAATAAATAATAACCTAAATTTTTGTTTTTGATAATATGATGTTGATAAAAATGACAATAAAATAATAAATTATTTAATCAATTGTTTTTAATTGAAATTATCTTATATTATATATCAAATTTGCCCTTCTACATATAAAAAATAATACAAATCGAAGAAGAACTAGGAAATCTTTATATATTATTAACTAAGCAATTGGTTTGAGTCTGAATCGATTTGGAACAAACAAGAACCAGAACAGACCCAATTATTAATCGATATAAAATTATAGAACCAAAACCAATATAATCAGTTCAGATCTATCTAGTAGAACCAACCCATTAACAGCCCTACATTTAGTGCCCAAAAAGCTAAACAGTTATATTTTGAGATGATTAGAGATAGAGTCCTACCTAGGCACATTAATGGGTTGGGTTGATTCAACCCAAACTTGACCCTATGCAGCTAAACTAAAATAAAGAGTAGATATTGAACCTGACACACCACATCCCATCTATAATACACTTATGTTTTTTTTTTTTTTTTTTCTTCTTAAGGCTCCATTTGGAAAAAGTACAAATAGATAATACAAAAATATAAGGTTTTACACTCCAAGAAACAGAACAATCTACACAAGACGGAAGGGTAACTCGACCCCATGAATTGCTAATACAGATAAACATTAAATCTTTAGGGAAAGAGAAAAAACAAAAATTGAGGGGTTGGGGAAACACAAAGAAAGCTTGATGCGCTGTCTAATACGTACACCTATATTCAGCCACGCTTATATATGTGAATGGATTGAATTCAGCACAGGTTAATCTCAAACCGAAATCGATCCAAAACCCCAATTAAGGTTGACCCAACACCGACCCAATAAGATCGGATCAGTGCGGGTTCACCACTAAATCCAGCCCACTTAGATCCCTAGTTCCATCGTATTGGTTAACAAATACGTTGTTTATGAAGACTGTTTTTTATGGTGTGTTTCAATGAATTGGTTATTGGCCAAGCCAAATAAAATGAAAAAGAAAAAGTAAAGTTCCCACATATGGCATCCAAGTTATCCAACTACCTTTCTTATAATTTTACAAGAAAAAGGCACGTGCTGCACGTGGTATTAATAGATGACAAAAAGCATAAGAGGCCTTAGATATTTTGTGCACTCTCCCGTAAAAATTGGGTATCGGCTTTACATAGTAATTGATATACACCGTATAAATGTAAGTCTTTAATACCAACCTACTTTAATTATGATATGGGAGATTTTTGTATTATTTCCCTTTTCATTTTAATTCTAAACATGCATATTTCATCGTTTTCACATTTTTAGCTTTATTCATATTGAAGAATGTGGTGTGGAATTTTCTAATAAATTCATGTCATATACACCATGGGGACTAGTTGGGTTGGTTTCTATGTTCAGACTATAAAAGTTAAAGGGTCACTTATTAAAACACGTTTTTTTTAATTTATTAAAACCTACTGTATAGTTTGTGTTTTTATTAAAATACCTCTAATTTATTTATTCGACCTTTCATTAAATGAAAGTGGAAATGACAGTTTTAATGTTAACATCCATTAAGATAAATTTAATAAAAAAAAAAAAACAAAAGTACCATTTTTATTTTTACTTAAACAGGCACATCCACTATTATTTTTTGGTTAAATTTTTTTTCTACACAAGAAAGTGCTATGGGTACTTTTGGAATAAACAATTATGGATCCATATCTTTGAACATTTTGCACTCAGTTTAGGGGTACTTTTGGAATAAATAATCATGGGTCCATGCCCTTAAACATTTTCCACTTAGTTTAGATGATCACTTTACTATTTTGATATGGCAAAACAAATAGTTCTTAATGAAAGAGTCTATTAAGTAACTAGATTACAAACCATAAGCAGTGTTTTAGTAAATCACCCAAAATTAAATCAGAATAATTTAGTAGTATCAAATAGTGTAAATGGGGCTAGGATCTGCTACAAACAAAAGCATGTACAATAGGTTGTACAATCAATCAAGAGTGAACATGCTACTGATTGGGGTCCACACCTTATGTGTATGGATTATTGGTTTGTTCTGGACTTCTAGGGTGCAAGTTGGGAAGGTTGGACTGGGTAGCTTGGGTTTAAGATCAACCCGGGTCCAACCCTAAAAATTGGGTAAGGCCCAAGCTTGACCTGAGTCCAAGGTCAAGCTTGAACTGTCCAACCCAAGCCTAGCCTGGACTGAAATTTGATGCACTCGAACTGGACTCGGGCCTGGGTAGGGATTGGGTTCATCTAGGGGTGAGAATTATTCGGTTAAAACTGAAATACCGAACCAAAATTTTGGTTTCAGTTTTTTCAATTTGTTTGTTTTAGTTTTTGGGTAATTCAGTTCGGTTAGTTCAGTTTTTAGGAATTTTGGTTTTCGAAGTTAGAAATTTTGTTAACCGAAAAAACCGAATTAACTGAAATTCATTATATAATATGTAATATAGAACGTATAATATATGATATGTTATATATTTATATATTAATATATTATAATGAAATTCAATTTCATAATATATATTAATATATAATATATTATAATATATAATATATTTTATAGGTTATAATATATAATATTATATACATATATATTAATTAAATTCAATTTTTAACCGAAAATTTTGGTTTTCTTGTAATTTGTTTTCAGTTTTGGTTTTCATTTTTTATTTTGGTTTTTAACGAATAAATCGAATGCTTACCCCTAGGTTCGTCAATCAACCCATATTAAAACTTAATATAAATGTATGTATGTATGGTTTATAAAAAAATGCATATATATGTACATAGGCAGGCTGGGGCTCAAGTTAGGATAAGTTAGAGTTAGACTAGAGCCAGGTTAAGACTAGGGGTGGCAACAAGCCGAGCTTTTCACGAGCTACTCGAGCTCGGCTCGTGAAAAGCTTGGCTCGGCTCAGTTTCAATCGAGCTCAAGCTCGAGCTCGAGCCCAATTCATTGGCTCGATTACTAAACGAGCCGAGTTCGAGCCTACTAGAGCTATAATAAAAATATTATAATTCTTAATTTTTTAATATCAAATAAAAAATATTTTTATATATAATTTTTTATTCCTATAAAATATTTTTTCTCAAAATTGAGCTCGAGCCGAGTCGAGCTCGAACTTATGAATTTTTTACTCGAGCCAAGCTCAAGCTCAAGGTTCTGGCTCGAACAGGGCTCGAGCTTGAGCCTTATAGAACAGTCTCAATCTGAGCTCGAACCTCATACTATTCGACTCGGCTCGATTCGAATCCACACCTAATTAAGACTATCTAAGAGTCAGGCTTAAATTTGGCATAAAAAATAAAAGAGTCCAAACTTTTGGGATGCCCTAAAATCCAAGTTTAACCCATGTAAAATTGCGGACTAGGTCAGCTCAAGCTCAGGTTGGGCTGCCCAAATTGCACCCCTAGACCCTAGTTTGTTCGATCTTAATTGGTTACATAGCCAGTTGAACACAAGTACAGAACTTTGTTTGAAATTTGTTTGTAGCAGCTCCTGGGTAATATTAATGCTTATAAGGGGCCCTATATCCTATGTCTAGATATTTTAAATGTAGTCATCAAGTTAAGACAATAAGAAAGTACAGTAAAAAATGTGATAATAGAATTCTGCTTTTGAGCTTTGGATTTACGCTAACCAAAACTGTGACAAAAGTGTTTTAAGCATTTGGTAAGTTTTTTCAAACATAATGTAACGTTAAATATATATACTTTTAAGCCCAAAACGCAGCCTAAATTTTGGGATTTCTGCTTTGGACTTCAAAAGCATAAATCCTGAAGCTTAGCGAAACATAGTGTAAAATGCCTTTTCATTTTTTTTACCCTTATATATTTACTCGTGGTTTTAAAAACCAGCAAACTACATGGTCAAACTGTTCGACTCGATAACTGTCACCGATCCAATTCCATTTATCACTCGGCCTGGATTTTCCCAAAAATAAAAAAATAAATTATTCAATTGGTCAATTAATAAACCATTGGCCCAAACGGTTGAACCACTAAACCATTCAATCTAAACACGGTTTACAATTTAATTTTTTAAACTAAAATAGGGCCGGAGAGGGGGACAAACCTGAGAGAAATAGATCAGACGGTTGAACTACAATCAGAATGCAATATACAACATAAATGGAATTCAAACATTTTGACTCCTCTAACTCAAACGGTTGAACTGCTGATCCATGAATAGGAGGAAAAGATAGTTTTGTTTCTGGGTTGGTTTTTAAAATCTCGCCTTTTAATATACACTAATAATTATATAAAGGCAAATAACTATGCTGCAAATAATATAAATAAGTTGAGGTTAAACAATCAAAAAATTATTAATCTAAAAATCCATTAAACTTTCACTAAAAATAAATATTAACAAAACTTAGTAAATATTAAAAATGTGTTTTAATTCTACTTAAAAGTCCAACTTAATAAACGCTAACAAAAATAAGAAATTTAAATATAAAAATATTAGTTGATAGTTTTAACAATATTATTAGATAACTTAAGAGTTGAAACCTTAATAAACGCTAATAAAAATATTAATTGATAGTTTTAAAATACCAACAATTAACTAAAAATCAAAAAAATTCTAAAAAACCTAAACATAATTAAAATACTAAAAATAATTAAAAAATATTGAAAATTAACAATATTTTATATTAAAAGGGTATTTACTAATAATAATTAAAATACTAAAATACAATTAATAGTATTTTATTATTAAAAATACCAAAAATTATTAAAAAACACCCAAGCCAGAAATTATTGAAAATTAGCTGTATTTTTTAATAACTATGGTATTTATTTAGTTATTAAATTTATTTTTACTGAAATCAAATATAAATTAATTTTGTAGTGACTAATAATCAAAAATAATTGATGAAAATACTGAAAATTATTGAAAAATACTCATATGCAAAAATTACTGAATAATAATGAAAAACATAAAAAATTAATTAAAAATCCAAAAATTCTGAAAAACCTAAAGCTTAAATAAAATACTAAAAATATTTAAAAATTTAAATTAATTGTATTTTATTGCAAAAAATACTGAATAATAATAAAAAAATAATGTACTTAATTATTAATAGTAATATAATTAGCAATAAATATTTTTTAAACTATAATTAATAGTAATTATAATTTAAGCTATAAATAGAGAAAATTACATTGAATTACCAAAAAGTTATATTTATTTACCAGAAAATTACATTCAATTAGTTTTAGCCAAGAAATTAGCAATATTTCTGAAAATATGATAATTTCCATAAATTATTGTATTTTAAATAAATACAATAATTTAATAATTATAATATTTTAATAGCTAACAATATTTTAATAATTAATAATAAAAAGTAACAAACCGTTTATAAGTTAACCTAACCCAATTAGATCTATAAATTTGCAGGCTCAAGCAACTATATTCTTTTGAGTTAGGTCTAGTTGAAATATAAACCATGCCTAGCCACACATTATCAGGGATAATTAGATCCAAAGTCTAATTGTGTATCAATTTTTTAGAGTCCAATGATAGCTTTAGTGGATAGGGCCCAAGCTAAACAACCCCTAATAAGCTTAACTTGGAAGTTATATGCATATATGGTAAATAACAAATTTTATATTAATATATATAAAAATGTTATATGCTTTTATACTAGACTAGAAATAAATAAAAATTTTAATTTGTAAAAAATCATAGTTTTATAATTAACATGGGCCTCTTTATCAACAGAAAATATGCAAGCCCGAGCCCGAGCCTAGCCCAACTATCAAGCCTAGATCTTGAGACCGAGCTTAGCCCTTATATAAAGCCCGAAGCCCAATCTGTACACAAAGTGTCTTATTTTCAGTATACTTTTATAAACTAATATTATATTAATTTAGTAATAAATTAATATACTAATTTATATTTCCTAATAGTAAATTGATATTTATTAATAATTTAAGAAGCATATATATATAGGGTAAATTACAAAGACCCCCCTATACTTTCTTTTGCTACAAAGACCCCCCTTGTACTATGACCATGAGACAAAGACCCCCTTCCGTTAGCTTTCTGTCCAAAAAATCCGTTGTAATATTTTTTAATCTCCATACTACCCTTGTAATATGGGAATGGAGGATTCACTTTATCGGAAGCTTGGTTTTTTAGTTCCAAGCAAATCTTCACCAAAAAAATAAGGTCTGTTTTAATCTTGCTAGGAGATGGACAGCAGCTGAAATTCAAGTCTCTCTCAAGGCAACACAACCGGAGGTCTCTGGATTGATGAAAATTGCCGGAGAGAGAGTAGTGCCAAAAGGATCGAAGCTAGTAAGTGTTATTTTTTCTTTCCTTCTATTCATTTTGAATTGCAGAAACTAGAGTTTCGACTTTAAATCATCAGAGAAATCTGTGTATATCTATTGAAATTAATTATTATTTTTTATGCAGGAGGATGGATTAAGCTTATTTGTTGGGCTTCCTCTAGATGTTGTTTCCCATGGCAACACACTGAACCATGTAAGAGTAATCGGGGCAAGGCTGAAAGCTCTGAAGCTCTTGGGGGAAGAAGGGGTCGAATTTCCCATCTGATGGGGGATAGCCGAGAAGGAATCCAGAGGAAAGTACAACTAGTCGGGATATCTTGAGCTTGCAGAGATGGCCCGAGATGTGGGTCTCAAGCTTCACGTGTCTCTCTGCTTCCATGCCGCCAAACAAGCCAAAATTGAACTCCCTAATTGGGTGTCAAAGATTGGTGAAGCACAACCAAACATCTTCACCGATAGGTCGGGACGGCGCTACAAAGAGTGTATGTTGCTGGCGGTGGACGATTTGCACGTCCTCTATGGGAAGACTCTGGTTCAGGTTTACCAGGAATTTCTGGAGAGCTTCAAATCTTCATTCTCAAACCTCATGGGCTCTACAATTGTGGTAAGCTTCAAATCTTCATTCTCAAATCTCAACCCATGTCATTTATTTATTTGTTAGAACCAGTTCTTATCAATGGCTGCTTTTTCTATGATCTCCTCAGGATGTTTCAATGAGCCTGGGACTGGATGGAGAGCTCGGGTACCCTTCTTGGCCGTCAGCGGGAGGTGGCAAGATTACAGGAGTAGGAGAATTCCAGAGCTACGACAAAAACATGCTAAAGTATCTGCAGGAACACACCCAGGCGACCGGAAACCCCTTCTAGGGCCTCTCAGGTCCCCATGATGCCCCCAACTACGACTAGTCGCCCTTCACCAACATCTTCTTCAAGGAGAACGGAGGCTCCTGGGAGACCCCATATGGAGTCGCTCTTTTCCTGATAAAAAAGCAGAGCATAATACAACACAGCAAAAGTGAAACCACAAGGAGGCTTCCGGTGGCTATGAGAATTACGTCTTTCATTTTGGAGAGTTGAGAGAGAGAAAGAATGAGAGGGGACGGTGAGGGAGGGGAAAAGAAGAGAAGAAAGGGAAAACGATAGGTTAAATAGGTTTTAAGAGAAAGGACAAAAATAAGAAAATAGAAAAGGTTTAATGGGGTATTTTAGTAATTTAATGCATTCCGTTATCTGACTTAACGGTCAAAGGGGGTCTTTGTCTCACGGTCATAGTACGGGGGGGTCTTTGTCACAAAACAAAGTACAGGGGGTCATTGTCACAAACCCCATAGTACAGGAGGGGTCTTTGTAATTTACCCTATATTATATAACATAAGTACTTTTTTGTATATGTAATAGTATCAAGCTAAGCTTATTTGAGAAAGCCTGAGCTCGAGCCCATGAGTCTAAAATCTTGTTCAAGCCTAGAAAATAACGGGTCAGGTCGAGCCGGGCTATCAGGCTACCTGGCCCACGAATAGGTCTAATTGTATATATAAACAATTGTATACATCAAAAATCATATGAAATAAAATTTTAAACATCTTTTTCATTTTTTTTTAAAAACGGACTTCTCGTAGCTTGGCCCGTTCCACGGCTTGGCCTGGCCCAAGGCTCGGCCCAGCATGACTTGATTTACACCTCTACTTGAACTTGCCCAATACTGGGGATGGGGCGGGGAAATTCGAGGACCCATCCTTGATGAGGAGTGGAGTGCCTTGCCCCTGAACTCGCCCGACATTGAGGAGTGGTTGCCTTGCCTTGAAACCGCCTAACACTAGGGACAGGGTGAGAATGGGGTAAAGTGTTTTGACTATGGGGCAGGGACACAGATGGGGTGCCTTGCCTTGAACCCACCCCGTTGTCATTCTTATATAATTGTTAATTATTAGTGAAATTAATAAAAATATTAATTTTTATAATTATTTTTATTTAGCTAAATGTAATCAAATTTTCATTTAAAAATAATAACAATTATTAAAATTACTATAAATTATTAATAAAACTAAATTTATTAAAAAATATTTATTCATATTAAATTAACAATAATTAATTTCTACAAATCAACACTAAATGAAAATACAATTATTAAAATTTTAAATATTAACAATAATTTTGAATACTTTTAATTAATTAACAATAAATTTGATTATTAATTTAATATTAAATAAAATTATTAAATTTTTCAGATTTTCCCATGCATTACACAGGTTCCACTAGTATACAATATAAAAGGAACTCAATCGTTTTGACCCCTCAAACGGTTGAATTGCTGATCCATGAATAGGAGGAAAAGATAGTTCTGTTTCTTGGTTGGTTTTTAAAATCTCGCCTTTTAATATACACTAATAATTATAAAGGCAAATATCTATGATGCAATAATCGTATCTAAGGTAAGATAGCGGAAATATTTTTTGATGCCTAAAAGGTATGATACAAAAAAGAATTTTGACCAATCAGACTCCTTGTCAATTTTAATGAATATCAGATAATTGGTTACCGCTTTTATGGTACTGGTTAATTGGATATGAGTTTTTAAGCTATCATGCCTTCCTCCTCGAACTATAATATACAAATATACTAAATGAAGTAGTTATTGTCAATGTTTACAATCCATCCTTGACTCGTCAGAGTGGTTGACCCATCACCTTGAATAAATGGGTCTATTACACCCCAAAACCCAATAAAATCTGATACCAAAAATGCCCGATAATAAAGTTCTAAAACCTGTTTGACTGCTAAAAAACCATAAACCCCGATAGCAAAATTGGTGATTCATTCAAACTGTTCGTGATGGTTCAAACTTCAAACTAATTGATAGATAGAACCTTCTTTCTTATATTCTTCTTATTCTTCACAATTAATATCGTTCTGGTTCAACTTTATCTCTCCCTCTTTTGGATCTCTCTTCCCCTCTACTAGGGTTTTAAAAATTGGATCTAATCCAATGGAGAAGCTTCATGGTTCTAATCTAATGGTTGATTTCATTATTCAGATGCCATGAATTGGACTGTTTAACCCAAATGATTGAACCAATGAATTATCACCTAGAAAGAAAATTGGGCCATCCTCCAACTTACAATTTAAAACATTGGTTCTTCTAAGTCATATATGCATCAATGTAAGGAACATTTTTGTATTGCTTTTTGTTTTATTTTTCTTATAAATAACACTATGGCTCCATTTGCTTTTTGGTAAGTTATTTATTCAGGTAAATGTATTTACCCAGGTAAGTGTTTTCCAGGAAATGCTTACCCGGATAAGTGCATTTATCCATGTTCTTTTATTTCTTATGTAAATAAGGCAATGACCATTTTAGCCATAAAAATCTAATATTAAAGGGGTGTTTTTGTCTCATTCAAGTATTGACAATTTTCCCTCCAAGTGGGAAGCTTATTTACCCACTTATGAGATGGGTATCACTTATCCAGGTAAGTGATACCCAGGAAAATAAACTTTCCTTGGTCCCCACATAAATCTGAAAAAAGAACATGGGTTTCTTGGTCAATAGGAATCAAAATCCAAATGACCAATTTCCCCCCTCTCAAAATCCAGAAAAAGAATGCCCCCTAAATATAAAGGTGGCAATGGGTACCCAATTACCTAGTACTCAGATATACTTGCCCTAATTAGCTAGGGCTATGACTATAAAATGTAGAACCAATCATATCCAACTTGGGTCCATAAATTGAGATTCAATATGAGTCTGATCCAACTATTAAGCCAGTCAATGGGTAACTAGAAAAAAAAAGCATTAAGATTGTATTTGGTTTCATGGAAAACAAGAGAGAAAATACAAAGGTGATGAGAAGTTCCCAAAAAATTTCACAAATTTTATTAAAAACGTATCCTCAATTTTCTATATCTATCTTATTTTCTATCAAAACAAACATAGCCTTAATGGGATTTTTTTTCTTTTTTTGCAAATAAAGCTTAAACCATTTTCTTTTCTTTTAGGTATCATATGTAGTGCAACTCTGAACCAGATACAAATTATACAATCAGTTCAATTTTATATCTATTTGTTTATAACAATGATTTGCATTCCTACCTGATACAAAATTTGTAAAATTTACATTCAACCTATTTGTAGTCCTATGCAATCACACTAATATAAATGAAATCTGCACTGCAACCAAACTAAACTTTAGGGTGCATTAGGTTGCAGTTTGGGCTGCGTTTGAAAACGATGCAAATAAGTGGGAATGCAAATATGTAGAGTGTAAAACGGTTCATATAAATTGTAAATTTGGGTTAGCTTTGCACTGATAAATTTACCTTCTTACCAAATAGACTTTTATCTGTAATGGATGCAAATATGAATTCCAACAAAGCATGTGTTTTTTTTTTATCAAAAGCCCACATATCAATATAAATATGCATTGGTATGTCATTTGTCAATGCATAAATGTAATGTTGCCAAACACAGACAAAAGTGAACCAGAGTACAAATTTACCCTGAACTAGGATTTACACTCCATTTGCATTGTTTCCAAAGGTTGCAATGCAAATATGAATTAGATACAAATTTTGCACCTGATTCAGTTTTGTAACTGTTTATTATTCATAATTATGATTTGCACTCCTACATAATACAAAATTTGGATTTTTTGTCACATTTGTACACTTGCAATGTGAAATTTTCATTTCAAAAACTGATGCAACATTTGCACCACCTTTCTCCTACTTCAATTCTCCCTCATATAAAGTGAGGACTACATTATCTTGCTTTCTATCTCACTTCTAAATAAATAATCCTATCACTATCTTCACTCTCTTGCAACATTTTAAAAATATGGACTATGGAGTAAAAGTGAATCAGAATGTACACTCAACCTATTATGTCACTTCCATGCATTTACATCGGTGCAAATGCAGCCTTAGTTACAAACTGCTTGCATATAATTTGTTTTTTTTCTTTCATTTTTTGGAAAAGTACGGATAGACTAATTTAAGGGTGGATTCGAGCCAAGCCGAGCCGAATAGTACCGGATTCGAGCTGAGCTCGAGCTCGGTTCGAGCCAGAACCTTGAGCTCGAGCTCAATTTTGAGAAAAAAATATTTTATGAAAATAAAAATTATATATAAAAATTTTTTATTTTAAATTTTAAAAATTAAGAACTATAATAATTAATAATTATAATATTTTTATTATATATATTATTTTCTATAATTTTATTATATATATATATATATATATGAGCCACGCTCGCGAGTCTCACGAGTTGAGCTCTAATAGGCTCGAGCTTGGCTCATTTAATAATCAAGCTACTGAATTGGGCTTGAGCTCAGTTGAAATCGAGCTGAGTCGAGCCGAGCCGAGCTTGAGCAGCTCATGAAAAACTTGGCTCATTGCCACCCCTAAGCCAATTGCAAAATTTTGATTTCCACTGCAGATCTATAATACTTCAAAAGGTCATTTACCCCCACCCTATGCACCAATGCCTGGTGATGAATTGGCATCAATTCCGAGCTGACACCTACCCCAACTGTAATTTGTGCCTATGAATTTTGACCATGGGCTGAACCGTCAAACTGTTTGCGCCGAACGGCCCAAACCAAAACCAGATAATATCCGGAATCCATATATATGACAGGGTCTGGCTCTGGGAGCCTTGGTAGACCCGGTCCGATGTCAACACGTTGACATATCGTAGTCCAAACTCCAAAACGGTATTTTCGGTATTTACGCTTGTACGTAGGGGCAGTTCTGTAATTTCATGAAAGTCTTCAGCGACTTTTTGTTCGATCCCTCCAATCTCCAGTCTCCAGTCTCCCTCCATTTTGCGGCTCAAAAAATTCTACAGAAAAAAGGAGGGAGATTCTTTTCTGGCGCCAACACCATGCGGGAAACCTTCAAACAAATCGGCGATTTTGAAGACCAAATAACGGATTATAAGACTGACACGTGGCACCTGTCTTCTGGCCATCCACGATTTCGAGATGCTGCTGCACGACAACACAACACTGTCTGTCTGAAGTAATTTTATTTCCTTTGGACTTTTTTTTAGCCTTTTTCACTCTCAACGGGATCTAAGAAAAGGAAAATCTTAGATCAGACGGTTGCTATTAACCCGGACCCCATTAGTGAAGCGGTGGATCTCGGCCGTTGACCAATCATCCATTAACCTGATAATAATATATGTACTAGATTCAAGTAGGGCCCACTTATGGTAACCATCTTCTAGCTGTCGGTTTGGTTTCAAATACGAATTTTGAGGATACCAGTCCAACGTTTGGGAATGACTTGCGTGGGACCCATTTAACCTAAACCCTTGGATTGACTTGAAACTCTAAACAGCTTTTGTGTTTCTTTTCTTGCTTTCCCGGTGTAGAAAGGCCAAATAAGGAATAGGCTGATAGGCCGGCCGGCCGTTCAGGACCCGGCGATAGCAGTAATGCAATATAGCACGTAGGCCGTAGCTGTAGCCTGTAGGGATGTCGAGTAAATTAATGGGAAATTTTATGGGCATTTTGGTAATCAAACAACATTACCCAACCAGTAAATAATTAATCGTCACGTGGTCTTGGGACTTGGGGCTTTAGACTCGCACGTGTTAAAACATGCAGCCGTGTCAATGTTGTCAAGTACGTACAAACCGCGTGTGTCAGACACGTGGTCTTTTGCGTCTATTTTATGATGACCATTCTTCGATCCTATCGGAAAGAGTAAAAGCCACGTCAGTTATCCCTTCAGTGGAAATAGTAATGTGCGAAAGTACAGTTATACCCCCTCTCTCTGTTAATACTTAATATAATACGTACACAAGGGAAAAAAGAAGGGCGACTTTTTAGTTTTGAGTTTGACCGGTTGACCCTCTCTATTAAGTTGACCAGAAAGGAAAGGGTGAAAAAGACAAGGTCAGTTTGGTCATTTTCTGGTTAGGTGACGTGGCTTGCTTAATAATTTACCACGCTCATGGAGAGAGTAATCTCCACTACTAACAAATAATTTCCACTAACGAATTTGTTGATTCTCAACACGCAACACAAAAACTCGTCGGGACCACATGTAAGCAACGAATTCGGATTAGCCGAATGCGGTGGCTGATCAGCAGGCTGTGGAACCAATGGTGAGGTTCCACGTCAACAATAAATTTATGGGCCTCACTGTAAAAAGGTGTGGGAGCGTGGAACCTTATTGGTTCCACAGCCGCTGAACAGCCACCGCGTTCAGCCAAACCTTGCTCGTAAGCAACACGTGAAACGCATGCAAAAAGGATGGACCCACATTCTTCTTGTCGCATAGCCGTCGGATCAAATAATATTCCTCCTGGGTGTGGCGTGGGGCCTACCGCTGCTTCTCCTCCGTGTACCACGCGTAAGGATTGGTGCGCGAGGTCGTTATGCATGCCCACGTGCATCGAACCTACATACTTCCTTTGCGGTGAACAGCTAATCGCTTAAGAGTAAAGACAATGAACGCCTGAACGGAAGACACTAGACACGCTTGCCCATCCACGTGGGTGCTAGTGGTAAGGCCAACCGTCCGATCTAAGGACTTCAGGACCACTCCATGTCCACACTGGGTCCCACCACATCACCTGATGGATAACAGTACGATTGATCTGTAGAAATACTACTTTCTGAACCTAACGGTCAGGATTGACGAATACTTTACTAGTATACAACCGGAGTATGAGAAAAGAATACCCCGACAAATTTGACTGTAGGACAAGGTGTATTTAGTCATTTTAAGAAATAAATACATAATTACGGGTATAGCCGACCAAAAAGATGGTCGTTCGCGTCAACGTCGGTGTTTAGTTTTGGATAGAGTTATTGCGATCACCACAAGTGACAAGCCGACGCAAGAGTGGCAAGAGCTGAACAGAAAATATTCTTGACACGCGTCCTCGCCACGTGTCTCGTGCACCCACAAAAGGAAGGTGGGTCCAGCCTTAACGGCTTGCCCATTAGGACATTTATACGAGGGAAGTAGGGAACAGACGAACAGTCAGCGATTTGGACGTCAATGCTTTTCTGCGGCATATGTAGATTGTAGCTGAAAAGTTCATCAATAGATGTCATTAATTAATATTAATCATATTTAGGTAACAAAATAAATATGATATAATAATTATTTGTATGGACGATGGAAATAAAATCTAATGGAATCTACAAAGCGAAAGGTCCACCGTCCACAGGCCATCATCTCCTTCATTCCAAACTATTTTTTTTTTTTTTAATTTTCTAGAATTTTTTACGTTTCTGGGTTTTTAAAAAATTCATGAGTAGTTAAATTTTGTATTATTTTTTTTTAATTTATCAATAAAAATCTATCATACTTGAAAGATATGATACCAGAATGACTTTGACCAGTTATTATTCCCCATGAAATTTGGTGAAAATCCAGCTGATTTATTTTTACTTTTATGATACAAGTTGATTGGTTGAAAGTTTTTTTCTATCATGTCACCCAATATATGTTATTCTTTGAAACCTTACCTTTTTTAAGCTCCAATACATGATACCTAAAACTTCTCCCACAAACATCTCTTCCTCTTAAAAATTCTCTTAAACTATCTCATATTATTGATCACCACTTCTTCCTATAATATCTCCTTTCTCCCTCTCTTAAATTATCTCACTCCCAATAACATAATAAAAATATAGTTTTTCCCCAAAACTCTCTGTCTCTCCACAATAAAAGTGTTATATTCCCAGAACTCACCCTCTGCATCATTTTCTGCACCAACCAATGGAAATTTGCCACGCCAACCTGCACTTCCCATTTCAAAATTAAAGTCAGGATGGTGTGGCAGATTGCTATTGGTTGGTGCAGAAAGTTATCTGCCACCCCATATTTTGCAAGATCAATAAAAGCCTCCAACACACTAGACTTAATCATCTACCAAAAAAAATAATAAAAAAAAATCATTTACCAACCTTTTTTGACTTCTAGGCATGTTGGTTGAGCCAGATTTGCATACAAGTGTTAAGTCCAATAAAAGAGTGGGCTTAGATTGTATGCACGCTGCTTTGATAAGAATCTTTCATCTTTGATATGGGGATGGTTGTTAAGAGATCTCATGATGCTTCTTAACAACAACTGCATAAATTGCACCAACCCTTATGACCTCATTATATGGTTAAGTGGAGTCCAGGTCAGAAACTTTGGGCTGCACAACTTGCAGAAGTTTTGTTGGGCAAAGGTTCATTTGGGAGCAAAGTTCAAAGTATTGACACATATCGGCCCATACGCCCCTACAGTGAGTGTATCGGGGGTCTGACCGGTTCAGAGGGTGAAGCCCTAAACCGGTTTCAGAAAAAAATAAAGAAAAGTAAAAACAAGGTATTGATTCGCCCGATACACCCCTACCGGCATATCGATATTTTGAACCTTGCTTGGGAGTTGGGTCCAATATTTGGAACAACTGAGGCCAGAGAGAGAGAGATGCAAGCATTTGGGTTCAGTAACTTTCTAGGTAGCTTCTGTTAATGCCCCTAAATTCTACCATGTGGAATATCATTTAGGGCATAGAAGAGCTCCATATGTTAGGCAAATTTCCACTTAGAATCCCTTGACATGTCCAGATGAAATTTCCTTTTAAATTGGAACATGGCTTCAATACATGTGGAGTATTGGGTTGAAGTGGAGTGAAGAAAGAAACATGTGGCCATTTAAGAGGATTCCCAATCCAATTGACTTGTTTGATTGGCCACAAGATTCATGTACGTGACAAAGGTTGTTGCGTTTGTCTGAAGAGCCTCCCTACAAATTGAGAAGCAATTTTAGAGAAGCTATTAAAATATTGGCAAGCCCATACGGACAGTAGATTGAAGTGAACGAGACAGTCGAGGCTCATTGACAATCATATCTATCTACACAGATATTGCATGTGAATCGCTGCTTTCTTGGTAATCTGAGTTCTTAATTTCTTTGGGTTCTCTGTTTTAGAATTAGTCACCTGTGGTAATATAGATATCCTACTCATATTTTCTTTACTTTTCTTCATTGTTTTTTCCTTTTACACAACAACCCGTCATTCTTTTTTGCTACTACTGATGGCAAAACATCCATTAAAGATGGGTACATTGTCTGTTGTCTTATCTAGTTAGAACAGACAATTTGATTTTGAACAACTCTGAGGATGGAATGATAACCGTCTCATTCATTAGGTAGACTCTAACCAACGTCTTCGATATAAAACGTTAAAATCTTCCTTCCCTGTTAAAGTGAGTTCTTTTGCTAGCCTAATAGAGAATTTTTCTCAACTGTCATCTAATTTTTTGAGGTGCCTGAAATGGACTTCTCTTCTCAAAGGTATAGCCGTATAGGTATAAGGGAAGATATTAACTGCATGTTCTGCTGCTTTCTGATGTTCATTTGGCTGTCTCGTCTCTGACCACCAACTTCCGAGCAAAAAGCAAACATTCAAAAATGACGAGGAAGATAATGCGTTCAGTTCTGATATGCACTAGAGATGTGTATAGGCTCAAGGAAATGTAGAAATGAAACAATATCTTGGTTATATTTTACCTTAAGAGGAATCTTAAAAATATCAGCTCAATAAAAACCACTCTAGAAAGATTCCAAAAATCATATCATATTTCCTCTCTTTCTTTGTATGCAAAAGTGTCACTTGGCCAAACATATTCATGTAGGAATCGGCTTCCTCGACATCCTCCTATTAGTGCTAACAATCCATGATGTCCAGGATATGTATACTATGGAAGTGTGGGACAATCCAGTAGGAATCAGCAAAACAGCTTTTCTGGTGACTACAAAAAATAGCTTATGGACATGGGCTGAGTAATGGTAAAGAAAATATTGCTATATGAACATGCATATGTATATGCCTATAATGCAAGAGATCACAATGCCATGAGAGTACATAGGTCTTCCATACCGATTTGTCTCCGATCTTTGCCATTCCTCCCAAAAGCATTCCGTGCCAACTTTGTTTTCTTCTCTTGCAACTCTAATATCCTCTCCTCAATGCTATTCCTGGCAATCAACCTCACAATCTTAACATCCTCTTTCTGCCCAATTCGGTGTACCCGGTCCATGGCCTGTTCCTCAACTGCTGGATTCCACCATGGCTCCACTAGGTAAACTCTTGATGCCGCTGTCAGATTTATCCCTGCACACGAAGCCTTGAGGCTTGCCAATAATACTGTTGGTGCTTCTTGACCTTGATCTCCAAATTCTTTGATCACTTGAGCTCTCCTCTTTGCACTCATTGACCCATCCAACCTCAAAATCCTGAAACCAGCTTCCTTCAGTGGCTCTTCAAGTAATATCAGCATCTTACTAAACTGGGAGAATACAACAGACTTTTTAGAAGGATTCTCATTCCTGGATCTCACCAGGAGTTTCAAGAGGGCAGATGCTTTGGAAGAAGTGGTTCTAGAAGGAATATCTTGGTTGTCACCATCTATTGGTCTTGGTGGAGCCAAAAATAGATCTGATTCTCTTAGTGGTCTTCGACAGAGGGGACAAGAGGCATTGGGACGTTTGAGGCTTCTCAGTATACAGGTCCGGCAAAAGATGTGAGCACAACATGTGATGACAATATCAGTTGGTGGAGAAATGCAAATTGGACAATCAAAGTCGTCTCCATCTTGTAGCATTGAGAGCAACTTTTGCAACAATTCTGGATTATTTGTTACATCTGCAGAATTCAAGCATTAATTAGAAGTAGATAAAAACCATATGAGAACAATATCATATTTTAGAACTCATCCCTGACAGGAACTTATGTAGATAGTAAGAATAATAAGCATCTAAATTATTACATTTGAACGTGCCCAAGAAACTCTATCAACCTTTCAATATAGCCTACATTATTTACATGAAAAATATTCATGCCTAAAAAAGCAAGAATATTAATAACAATAAGCAAGTTAATCCATAAGAATGATAGTGAGGATAAAAACTTTCTTGTATCTGGTAGAAATGCATCTGACATCACATGGTGAAACATTGTGTAACCTGTCTGGTAGAAAAATAGGGACCGCTCGAAAACTAGGAGCGGTGGTTACCTCACACCGACTTCACCCCCATTCTTCTTCTCGTAATCTCACGAGGGAAAAGTCTTCAAAGTTTGTTCATCGGCATCTTCCTCTTGAATGTGGCAAACCAGAGCAGTCCGACTGAAACAGCCACCGCCGCTACAACTTCTAGCAGCGCTGCTCTATCTTTGCTTCGACCGACCATCCTCCCTCTTCCTCTCCCTTTTCCTCTCTTTCCATCCCATTCTGCCCTCACTTCTTTCCATTGAATAGCTGTTGGACACCTTCTCCGGCGAAATAGAGCAGCGGCAGTGGACATTGTCCTTGCAGTGAATCCCAAGCATCTCCGGAAGACTCCCCATCCGAAAGCTCATCGGGTCTTCCCTGATTTTCAGATCATACCCCTGACAGTCTCTTGTTCGGCGGTGAATAAACAGCAACAAAGCTGTCTTTTTGCTTTCTTATGCATTTCCCCTTGCAGCGGCAATCGAGAAGAAACAGAGAGGGTGAAAGAGGAAGGGGTAGCCGCCGCCCGCTGCTGGTTCACCGCCTTCGTCGAGAACTCCGAGATGATGAGCAGTTCGGAGAGGGGAGACAATAAGCCTGAGAGGGAGAAGGTTACCGAGCTGAGAACTTCCGCCGCCAGCTCGCTATGTCCAGACGAGGAAGATAAACAGTGCCGACCTCCTCAGGTTTCGGTTGGAAGAAAGAGAAGATGAACAGTCGTCTCTTCTCTGTTTGGACTAAGGGGAGAGTGAAGAGAGAGAGGGAAAAATTTTTCTTGCAAAACAAACACTGGAAAGTGGATTTTCTCACAAAAATTTTCTCAGCAAACAAATGCATTATAACTAAATGAGAAAATAATTTTTCCTCTTCTCATCCCATCCTTTCTCAGCCCAATTTTCCCAGCAATCAAACAGACCCTAAGGAAATTTACATGTAAACTACACAACACCCTAGTAAACGGAAAGCAACACTTGAAACAATATTAAGGATCCCTTTTGCTTTTCTACAGTCAATAATTGAATTAGTGGTGTCATCACTCATCAGCTCAAATACACCTGAGGGAAAATCAGGGAAAAGAGTAGGGAATGAAGGCATGTTTTGAATTTGCTAATCTGATGAGTGCTATTGTTAAATCCTGCTGTATACAGGAGGGAGGCACAAACAATCTTTATTTTAATTTTTTTCCTTTTCTAGCTGGCCATGTGGAGATTAGAGAAAGAAAGAAAACAAAAGAGAATCTGGCACCACTTAATGAAGAAAATAATGGTCCAATTGGTTCTTGAGAAAATGAGCCCTTCATCAATTAGAAGAGTAGCTGCCAGGCTTAAGGCACAGAAGACACAATTAATCTCCAAACATAGTCCTTCCCAAATCACCATCCATGTTCTGAAAAATAATAGTAATTCTCAAACAGCCACTGATGCAATATCTCGATTGGTCCCACCCAAGGTCCAACCATTTGAGGTCATCCAATCCAAAGAAGCATTACCTAATCTCTTGGGTCTAAGCAGTGGAAGAGATGAGTGACTTCCCCCTACATATGACAGTTTCTTTTTTACCTTTTCGTTCTTTTCTTTTTCTTTTCTTTTTTTGTATGAAAAGCTGCAGTTTCTTCTCAACATAGACATGTTTATCTTTTCATAACAGTTTTTCATGAGAATTTCTCCAGGAATGTACAAGGCTACAAGCTACAGTGGCTAGCAGACTGGAAGATGTTTTGGTAGGAAACAACCAGAAAGATAACCAAGTATAATGATTAAGCTCTAGCAGGTGAAAGAAAATGGACCCCTTTAAGATCATTGAAGAGTTGCAATCTTACAGGTCTAGTACCATAGTTTCCAATTTTCAGGAAATTTTAATAAAATTCCTTATTCCACAAAGGGGAGAAAAAAAAACTCCTGCAATATAGAAATTCCAAATTTTGGTAAAATGTCAGGGAAATTGGGCTCCGGATCTGCGACCCACCTCGGCCTCTCTACATCTCTCCCCACGATCCACTAAGAGGACACCTGTAACATGGGCCTAAAGCTCCCATATGCAAGCAAAGCCCCACTTACATGTGTGTCCAAGCTGTCGCCCTTTACTGTCCTGTAATTAAGCAAAAACTTTTGGTTCTCTTCTTTTCCCATTCCCAATCGAACAACAGCCTGAACCCTAACCTATCATCTTCTTCCTCTGCTCTGTTTCTCGCATAGCTCATGGCGGTGAACTCTTCTTTCTGGCTCTATCGTGTTCCTCCGTTAGACGTAAATAAACCCAAAGTTTTTTGGCTCCCTTTCCCCTAACCCATCCTCTTCTCCCTCCGCCCTGTTCCTCCCATGGCTTACAGTGGTGAGCTCCTCTTCTTAATCGAATGCTACATGGAATTTCACTCAGTTTGAAGGAAGCAGTGAGCTTCTCCGGAGGGCCTGTTTGAAATGCAGGTATTCTTTAATTCAAGAGAACAGCGAACTGAAGAGAGGAAACTGGTGGTTCTATTACAAGAGAAGTCCACCATTCTGTTCAATGGAAAAGATTATTTTGGTTCAAGAGAATGGTGAACTGAAGAGGATGCTGCCGTTCTGCTACAAGAGAAACCTTCCTTCTATGTGGTGGAAAATAATATTACAGGTTCAAAACAACGGAGAACTGTAGAGAGGATGCTGCTGTTCTGTTACAAGAAGTCCACCATTCTGTTCAATGGGAGAAGAGACTCAGAGTTCAGAAACGTACATTCAATTGTTTAGTGGGGATTCTCTTTTCTTTTTAATGTTATTGAATCATTTAACAGAATGGATTTAACATCCGCTCTCTTATGTCCGCACATAGGAACTTTGGACCCATGTCATAGGACAGGTGTCCTCTTTGTGGTTCGTGGGGAGACGTGGGGAGGCCGAAGTGGGTAGCAGATCCGGAACCGGGAAATTGCACCTATGTAACCAATATCAAATTGAGGAAAAAAAGTTCATGAGGTATAGAAAACACCCCTAAACCATACTTCAATGAAGAAAAAATGGTTTATTGATTATAGGCCCCCAATCAACAAATGCATTTAATTTTTTAGAAAATGAATTTATTTTTAATGTTTTAAAGAATAAATTAAACATATAATAATAAATACACAATAATAAGAAATAATTATTTAATGGGGATATGAAATATATGTTTCACAAATATGTTAAGAATAACAACTATGTTATATAATAATAAAGAATAAATTAAACATATAATAATAAATAAACAATAATAAGAAATAATTATTTAATGGGGATATGAAATATATGTTTCACAAATATGTTAAGAATAACAACTATGTTATATAATAAAATTATATTTTACTGAATTATAAGTTTTTAACAAACTAATTATAGAGAACACTAATGTGGACCCCACTAAGCTGGTCCCCACTGTTCGTATGTCAGCAATAAGTTATGATTAGGATTAGTTCTTTATGATAAGATTAGGATTAGTCTTTTTTCTTTATCTTATATTATCTTATCTTGCCATGTAAGCAATTCAGTCCTTTTACAAGTATGATACTATGTATATAAATTTAAGAGGGGGGCAGCTGTTTCAAACATCAACCCAACTCTCTTTTATCAAAATCTCTCTCTCTCTCTCTCTCTCTCTCTCTCTCTCTCTCTCTCTTTCTCTTCTCCCTCTTCTTTTCTTATTTTTTTTCTTCTCCTTTTAAGTGTCTGTTCAATCTTGAGCGACTACTCTAATTAAAATGAGAAAAGTAATAAAATAGTAATGAATTAGGATAAATTATGAAACAACATAACAACATCGTAAATTCCAACATGACTTGCTTAATAGGCAAACATAGAAAGGATGACATAGGACAGGAAGGAGAAAATTTTACAAGGATGAATGTGGTAGGTAAAGAAAGAGAATGAAGGATATCACTTAAGAGAGGAAGAAATCCCAACCTGAAAAGAGATGAAGAAAAGAAACAGTGCACTATCAAGAGAAAAAGAGAGAAAAGAGAAAGATCGCACCATTAGCTGCAAGCAACTTCAAAGTTCAAAATAAACTTTCATTTCATTAACTCAAATTTAAAGTTTCAATTATAATAATTCTATTTATAGATTAATCACAGATCTTGGGTCTACCTTTACAGACTCCAATTTAGGCCCAAGAACTCGCCCAAAATAACCTCTACACACTTTCAAACTAAGGCAATATAATAGGTAATCCATGTGGACACTCAAATAATGACTACGTTTAAAATAACTGAAATAACACCATTCATCTTATTACAACTAAACAAATTAAAAACCAAAAACAATTCCAGGAGTGACCAAAACTCAAATCCTGGCAATGACTGAAACCCTGCCAAATGACCAACTCCTCAAAACATGTCATATTTACAATATATTGGTCTCGTTGGATAGATGATTCAATTACCTAATGGCACTAAATTCATTCAAAACAGACAAGTATTTCAAAAACTCTCAAATAAAACTCTATCAATTAAATTAACCCTCTAAGATAATTAACTTGAGGCATTAATAAACTAAAAAAAAATTTACACAAATCAAAAATACCAAAAGTCAAATGATCCAAAAATTACAAAATTGCCATTGGTTCAAGAATATGAAGAATCTTGGTTTCTTTTCCATTGATTTTCATTTGCTTCCAGGTCAGAATTGAAGGGAGTAACTGCGCCTTTATATTTGACACCAAATTAGAGACAGAAAAAAATAAAAAAAGTTGCTATGCCTTTATATTGGCACTCATTTATCCTACAGAACAAGAGTCATTACATGCACTTTTATTAATTCCCCCAACCTTTTTCTTATTTTGATAGTGTTCCCGGTTTGATCTCCTAGCCTTGTATTTTATATTTTTTCATATATTTTGTCATTAGTTTACCTTCTTCATATTGTTGCTTTCCTCATCTTGAGAAGTTAAAGATTAATAGTATGGAAAAGAACATTACATTTCACTGACATAATGTCATAAACTAACTAATCTATTAAAAATAACAAAAATGGAAAATCAATTAAAAATAATAAATTCCATATGTGCTGTTTAAATATGATTGAAGGCATGAAATACTGTTACTACTTATTTAGGCATTATAAAATGGAAGAGTTTCCTAATCAGGTTAAATAAAGAGCTTCCTTACACAACCTACCATATTTCTGTCACAGAGCCATGTTAGTGGCGGTGTTGCATGGACTCTCCTAAATGGATGAAGTGTTAGTGTCAGACATGTGTCAAACTCTGAGACCCCATAGAATTTTGAAGGACACTTCCACTTGACATTTTTCTTCTTCTCCTTTTCAACAATGTACATAATGATTGTCATTCTTTCTATAAGATGTTGTTAAGAAGCAAAGATAGTCTTTTAGACCTTTTTCTATAGGCTAGTAATGTTAAACTACAACAAAATATGGAGTGTTTTAAAACTTTGTACTTTTCTATAGATATGTCCTCAAGTCCTTGTTTCTTCACCTTGCAGAGTCAGACTCCCAGACATACCAGATTCTGATTTCCATGTCTGTCCATGAAACAATGATTGGTGTTGCCAACCAAACTGTCCACTGAGTAGAGGTCCCTCTTGACAGTATGCATGTTTAATCCTGTAATCCCAATTCAGCCCTACCTTGTATAGGTGGAGTTTCCAAATAAAAATATAGTAAAAGTTGTCTAGTCCAGCAGAATATATCATTAGTTATTTAAAGTTTTAATCTTTAAAGATAAAGCTTGTCCCCATAATAGTTTAGTCAGCAGTGCTGCCAATTAATTGCCAGAATTTGTCCTTTTACTCCTCTTTTAAAATGAATATTTCAACAAGGGGCAACAGTCCTTAATTCATATCATTTTTCTACCGATAAATTTTCTTCCTTTTCTTTTTTCCAATTCTTTGGTGGGGATGGGCCAAATAACCTACATATGTCCAAAAAGAGGTTATTCAGCCACACTATCCCCTCGTACTTGTGGTTACCAATTATCAGTTAACTGTTTTATTATTGTATTCATTATAGAATACAATTGCTTTTTATTGTATCAATTAGGCATATGTCTAATTGTAGTGTCACACCTCAAGGCCTTAGTGGAGTTTAACACTCAAGAAAAAAGCAACCATTGACAACAGTGGTCTGTAAAAAGAGCTCACTTTGTACATGTAGCAACATCTTTTGGGCCGAAATTCATTCCATGGATATAGTAGGTAGAGGAACATGAATAGTCCTTCTGGATCCAAATTCATTTGTCACATGAAAACCAGTTGACTAGCAAACCTTTCACTTGTAAAATTATTTTGACGAACATTATATTACCTATTACAGTAATTAAGGTTTCTTAATGAAAATAAGCAGTTACCTGTAACATAATGAATTGGGCACACAATTTTACTCACATTAAACATTAGGGTCATGGCAACACAACTCAAGATATAGGGATAATTGCATGGAATCCTGAGATCTGATGTACCATATTTAAAGAGAATGGTCAAAATTAAGAGTTGTTTTTTATTTATTACGTATGCATGTATGTTTTGCTGTTTTTGCTTTTGCATGACTCGTGGTCTAGAAATATGGACTTTGCATGGTAAATGGTTCTATAAGGTCTTCTAATATTCTCTTGCTTATACATGGTCGTTTTTTGCATTTTTTTCTTTTAAATATTTAATGGTATAGTTGTAGTTATTTTTACACTCTGAAGCTCTTTTTTATGAATTTTCTAATTTCTCTGTATTTTCAGGTTTTTTTATGATATTTGTGAAGTTTTCCCAAGTTTTCTCAACATAGTAACATTTTAGTGAAACTTGACTCTTGAACCATAGTCTAATCAAATCAATGTATCATTGCCCATGGGGCTTGGCAAAGAAATTAATCCTTTTGCATGCTAGCTAAAGGAGATAACATTGCCTTCTTCACAAAGACTACTATAAGAACATGGAAACTGAGTCTGTTCCAGACTCCAAATAAATATGTGAACACAAAGTCTAGGGCAAAACAAATCCAATCATCAAAAAACAAAGTATATGAAGTAATTCCTAGACTGCTTTTAGCTAATGTTTGTCATCTATTTGGAATCTTGGGAGAACTGACTGGATACCTAACCTTTGGCACTTTTTGTTGATCAGTAAAACAATTGATTTCATTAATTTAAATAAAAATCAGATTACAAATTAGAGCTGGTATAAGTGAACCCAGCCCTCTTTACAATTTTTTCTTGCATTAAGTGGCACTCTCAGACTTGAACTCACATTGTCATGCTTGTCAGCCCAAGATTTTACCATTACACCAAGCAATTGCCCCTATCTGAAGTAATTCTTGTCCAGTAAACAAAGTACATGCTAATGATTGGTTGGTATGATAAGTTCATGCTAGCATAATCTTCATAAATGAATAACAATTTTCTCTGTGACACCGATCAAAAAAAAAAAAAAAGAAAAAAGCTCTGTGATGGAATAGAAACATGCAAAAATATACATCTCTGCCAGACTGTAAGTGAAGCAGAACCTATTGATATCTTTGAACTCCATCTCTATAAGGTGGACTTTGAAAATTAGATAATGAAAAGATGAAAAAAACAAATGCATTACCTTCAATGTTATTAGATGGAAACAATGATCTAATATCCTCTGGACACAATTTCATATCATCACAGATTTGACGAAGTCGTAAAATAATACTAAGTACGGTTGAGTAGTTGCGGATTACACTTCCAACACGAATGTAATCTTGGACCACATTCTTAGCCTCAGCTTCCAACCGATCATACTGTTGACGCTCTTCAGCAGAAAGATCTATGAAACAGGTCTCAAAGGTTTTAGATGGCAATTCAATCAAACCCTTGTCCTTTGTTCTTCGCAGAGATATGGTCTCCATTAAGATCTGAAATAATTTATCATAAGTGGAAAAACATTCATTTCACTATAATATAGGGAATATTATCTAACAAAATGCAACATACATTTGAAGTTTAAACTACATTCCTTGTTCTTGCCATAAAAAAATAATTTTAAAATCATAAATTACATTTTGGGATACATGATTAACAATGACAAGTATTTATACTGGTTGATTAATGTGGATGAACAAAGTCCAGTGGATTTACCCAAAATTGACAAAGAATCTCTCAAATTTGACAGACACAACAAACATGATCACTTGATATATAAAAAATGCACGAAGCATCAAATGTCCATTATTTTTTTATTGGAAACAATAACTTCATTAAACAGAATTTAAAATACAACTGTCAACCCTAGTGTAGGGGTTTGAGATACAATCACTGAGTCACAACACTGCCCAGAACATGTTCCCCCTAACAGCCCCCTGTTTTGCTAACATATCCGCTAATCCATTAGATGATCTTCTTGTCCACTTGAACTCTTGAAGTAGACACCAATCTCTCTTGTTAGGCTGATAATTTCCTTCATCGACTGTCTATGTATCCATGCACCCAGACTACCTGATTGCATCCATCCTATTACCAGCTTTCAATCCCCTTCTATTTCTACTTATAGTTGTAGTCCCAACTGCTTTGCATAAGTTACACCTTGTGGTGATGCCATGATTTTCCGCTCTCAAAGAGTCACCCACTCCTATTGAGCCCAAGAACAATGCTGAACTTTTGCCATCTACATCTCTGAAAACACCCCCTATACCCGAGGGTCCCGGGTTGCCTATAGAACTGTCATCGAAGTTCAGCTTTACCCTATTTTGTGTTGGTGGGGACCAAAGTTCCTGTATCACAGGTTTAAGGGGGCACGTGCTTGCCACAACACCCCAATTTCTAAAAATATCTTCAGCTGAGAAGTCTTTAAATACATCAATTGTTTTCAGCCAATGGCTAGTTTTTATAGTCACTCAGTCGCTCATACAAGTTCCTCCTTGGATCTAGCCTTGCTTTTGAAAATTCTGTTGTTTCTTCTTCCAAAAATGACCAAAGCATCGCTGCTCTTGTAGCTCTCCACATAATTCTTCCCTGCTTCTTTGGTGCCTGAAAAAATTTGGGTCAAAGAGGCCTACAACATCCGGGGGAGGAGTCCACCCGCAATCAAAGAGAGAAGAGAACCAAGACCAAATAAAGGATGCAAACGGACAGGAAATCAAATTATCAATAGATGTGTGATCGTCTCACCAACTCCCAAGCAGAGGCTACAAACATGGGGTGAAAGGCATTGATGTGGCCGTTTTCTTTGCAGCAAATCCAGGGTATTGATTTTTTGGAACACCACCTCCCAGAAGAAAACCCTAATTTTTGAAGGCACAAGGCTATACCAAACCACCTCTGTTGGAAAGTTTCTCACAAGGTTAGATGACTGTAGGAGGATATCAAAGAAAGATGAACAAGTGAAAAAAGCTGGAGGAGGAAGGTTTCCAAATTTTTCTATCCAAACAAGATTGGCCTAGGTGAATTGACTCAAGTAGATCAACAAGTTTATCAACCATTCCCATTGCTGATTCCCTTAACCCTCTCCTCAAATCCAAATCCCAAGAGTTATCAATAAACACCAAGGAAATCACTTTCCTTTTATTTTCTGAAATAGAATAAATGGAAGGGAATCTATCTCTAAGGGACCTTTCTCCAACCCAAACAACATCCCAAAAGAGCACTTTGTTACCGGCACAGACATCATATTTGAAGAGAGGAAGCACAGTGGGCAATATACCATGAATAGCTTTACAAGGAGAACAACGAGAAGCCCTAGGGTCAAGACCTGCACCCTAACCATTGTCTGGCAATCCAAGTATACTTACAACCACTCTACTCCAAAGTCTATCATGCTCCAACGGCAGCCTCCACAGCCATTTTCCCAACAAGGTTGTATTTCTCAATCTAATGCTACCTAATCCTAGGGACCCATCATCTCTAGTCCTGGAAACTATCTCCCACTTCACTAGATGATCTTTTCTGGAATCCTCCGGTTCCTACAATAAATCGTCCATGATCTTCTCCAGTTGATTTGCCAATGTTTCTACTGTAGCTACAGTAGTCCGAACAAGTAAGGAGAAGAAGAAAGAGAAGGAGAAGAAGAAGAAGATGAAAGAACTGTCGAACCTGATAGCTAAACCCTATCAGTCGACCTCTTAATAGTGATTAGGCTTCTAATTAAATGTACAAGGACTAAACTGCCCCTACTTAAGTATGGGATAGAGAACCTCTAATAAGACTGCCACATAAGCTCATAACTTAACCAAGGTGAGTTGACTAATCTACCCTTATTCGGCTAACTCTAACACTCCCCCTCAAGCTGGAGAATATATGTCATATAATCCCAGCTTGTTACATATATAGTTCACTCTCCCTGAGCTTAAGGCTTTTGTAAACAAATCTGCCCACTGATCACCTGAGCTTACATGTTCTGTGCTTATCTCTCTAGTAAGAACCTTCTCCCTCACAAAGTGGCAATCAATCTCTATGTGCTTTGTTCTCTCATGAAAAACAAGGTTGGATGAGATATCGAACGCAACTTGATTGTCACAGTACAACTTCATAGGTTTATCCATGTGGAACTCGATTTCTTGTAAGAGATTCCTCAACCACACTAATTCACATGTAGTGTGTGCCATGGCTCTGTACTCGGCTTCAGCACTGCTTCTAGCCACAACCGTCTGCTTTTTACTCTTCCACGTCACAAGATTTCCTCCAAGAAATGTGCAGTAACCTGTAGTAGATCTTCTATCAGACACAGAGCCCGCCCAATCTGCATCCGTGTACCCAACTACTTCAAGTTTTCCTCCTGGTTTATACAATAGCCCACGGCCCGGAGTTCCCTTCAAATATCTTACAATTCTAAGAACTGCATCCTAATGAGATATACGAGGGTTCTGCATAAATTGGCTCACCACACTGACTGCAAAGGATATGTCTGGTCTCGTGATAGTCAAATAGTTCAGCTTCCCCACTAGTCGTCTATACCTTCCAGGATCATCAAATATTTCCCATGTATCACTGCTCAACTTAACATTTGGTTCAATAGGAGTCTCAGCCGGTTTTGCACCTAACAGTCCTATTTTGTCCAATAGATCGAGAACATACTTTCTTTGGCATAGGTTTACACCTTGTCTTGATCTAGCAACTTCTATACCCAATAAATACTTCAATGTCCCAAGGTCTTTTGTTTGAAAATGATTTTGCAGAAAGAGTTTGTCGATCCCCAATTTGTCACTGCCAGTTATGACAATATCATCCACATAGACCACTAATAAAATCTTTCCAGCTTCTGAGTCATAGCTGAACACTGAGTGATCAACCTGGCATTGTTTCATTCCAAAATTCTTCACCACTTCACCAAACTTCCTGAACCAAGCACGAGGCGATTGTTTCAACCCATAAATTGCCTTTTTCAGTCTGCACACCTTACCAGCCTCCCCCTGAGCAACAAACCCAGGTGGTTGCTCCATATATACCTCCTCTATAAGGTCACCATGAAGGAAGGCATTTTTTATGTCAAGTTGAAATAAGGGCCAATCATACATAACTGCCAGGGAAATTAACACACGGACAGAGCTAATCTTACCCACTAGAGAGAAGGTCTCCATATAATCCACTCCATACAACTGTGAATACCCTTTAGCAACAAGTCTAGCTTTCAGATGCTCCACACTACCATCTGGCAAGTATTTAACAGTATACACCCATTTACACCCACAACATGCTTACCAGGAGGAAGAGTAGTGAGCTCCCACGTGTGAGTATGCTGAAGAGCAGAGAGTTCCTCCTCCATTGCCTGCCTCCATCCAGGTGAACTAAGAGCCTCTTGGACATTGTTAGGTATGGAAATAGATGACAATAGTGAAACAAACTGGCGATGTGAGGCGGAAAGGCGAGATACTGAAACAAAATTGGAAATGGGATAGAGAGTAGAACTACGTTTACCTTTCCGTAAGGCAATGGGTAGGTCAAGTCCTGAAGGTTCAGCAACAGGAGCAACGACAGGATCCGTGGACAAGGTAGGAGCTGGAGGAGGGGCCGGTGTCGTTCGACGTGTATACACTTGCCGAATTGGTGATCTTTCAGTAGGGATCTGCACTGGATGAGGTGACGAGTCAACTCCAACAGGAACACCTGGAACGGGATCACTGACCGGAAGAGGAAGAGGAAGTAAAGGTGGAGACGAAGATGCTTCAGTTCCTGAGAAGAAGGGAACAGACTCAAAAAAGGTGACATCAGGACAGACATAGCACTTCCGAGTAATGGGATTGTAACACATACCCTTTTTGAGTCCGAGAGTAGCCAAGAAAGACACACTTAATGGAGCGTGCATCCAACTTGTCTATTCCAGGACTCAGATTGTGAACAAAGCACACATAGCCAAAGATACGAGGTGTTAATGGAAAGGGATACAAGGTGGGGAACAAAATAGAGAAGGGAGACCGACCATGAAGAATAAAGGAGGGCATCCGATTAATGAGGAAACACGCAGTAAGTACAGCATCACTCCAAAACCGTTTAGGAACACTCATATGATGAAGAATAGACCGAGCTGTTTCAAGGAGATGACGGTTCTTCCGTTCAACCACCCCATTTTGTTGAGGAGTGGATGCACAAGAAGTTTGATGAATGATGCCATGCAGTTCTAAATACTGTTGAAAGGAAGTTAGAAAATATTCACGACCATTATCTGAACGAAGAACTTTGATTGGAACACCAAATTGTGTACGTATTTCAGCATGGAATTTTTGAAAAATGGAAATAATTCACTCCTTTCTTTCATTAAATAAATCCATGTCATTCTTGAACAATCATCAATAAAAGTGACAAAATACTTGTAACCATTATAAGACTCTATTTTGATCGGGCCCCAAACATCTGAATGAACCAAAGCAAAATGACTCAACATACGACTTTCAACTCTAGGACTGAAGGAAACACGACGATGTTTCCCAAACTGACACGACTCACACTGTAACACTGACAAATGACTCAAAGACGGAACTAGTATCTTGAGTGCCTTGAGAGAAGGATGTCCCAGTCGACAATGCCACTGTAGAGGAGTGAGTGAAGTCTGAAGTGCAACTGACAATCCACCACCGTCAAGGTAATACAATCCACCAGCTTCATGCCCCCCACCAATCTTCTTCCCCGTCCTGAGATCCTGAAAAACACAAGAGGAAGGGAAAAAAGTAACAGAACAGTTAAGAGTCTTGGTTAATTTACTAACAGACATAAGATTGAATGGAAACTTAGGGACATATAGAACAAATGATAAAGAAAGAGAAGCCATGTCAACATTGCCAACACCACAAATGGGAGAGGATGAACCATTGGCAAGGGTAACAGTTTGAGATGTGGAATTTTCAGAGAGAGAAGAGAACACACCTGGAGTCCCGGTCATGTGATCAGAGGCTCCAGAGTCAATAATCCAAGGAGAGGTTTTAGATGATAGGCAAGCTATACCTGAGTGGGCAAGAGTAGCAGTAGTGTGCTGTGAAGTGGACTGAAGGAACCGCTCATACTCATGACGCGGTACACTCACCATCTCCCTTCTGGAAACAGATGTAGATGTGGAAGGAGTTAGGTTTGCCTGTTGATTATCACTGACATCAACCCCACCAGCAACAACATGATTGGCCCATTTAGAGGGAGGGCGACCGTGAAGATTATAACAGAAATTTACGGAATGTCCTTCCCTGCCACAGTGGGTACACTTCCTTGTAGATCTGCCTTTTTCTTTGCCACGACCTCCCCCTGAGTCACGACCACCACCACAGCCAAATATGGAACCACCACGACCTCCTCGGGAGGCATGTCCTCCCCCTTTCGTACCATGTCCACCTCCTCTGGCTATCACAAAAGCTGATCTATCAGACTGTGTGGGATTCTCTGTCTGTCCCAAAGAAATCCTACGAAGACGAGCAAACACTTCCTCAAGTGTAGGAAGGGTAGAGCCCCCCAATATTTGGGCCCTAACTGGTTCATACTCTGATTTCAACCCCACTAAGAACCTTGTGACATCTAGTTGTTCCCTCTGTTGTTGCTGAACCTTAACATCTGGAGTGAGAGGATGATAGACATTGAGTTCATTTCTGAGGTTCTTCATACTGGCATAGTACTCCTCTAGGGATTTATTTCCTTGTTGCAGACCAAAGTACTCCTGATAGAGCTGATATACCCTTGTAGTATTATCTTGCCCAGAATACAGCTTCTTGGCATGTTCCCATATGTCCTTAGCTATATCTAAGAACATGAAGTTGGCACTTATTTTGGGTTCCATACTGTTCCATAGCCATGTTATGATTTGAGCATCCTCCTGTTCCCAATCATCAAACCCTGGAGAGTCAACCGGTGGTTTATCTTCTTTCACATGCTTCACTTTTCTCTTTGCCTTGAGAAAAACTTCCACCGACTTGGCCCATGGAACATAGTTCTCACCATTCAGTTTAATTGAGGTCATCTGTACACCTAGATAGTCAGAGGAAACCACCACACTAGGTTTCTGATCACTACAACCATCTCCCATTGCTGCCATGATACTCTTTCAATGCTGCCTCTAATCTGAATTCCCAATCACCAACTAAGTGCTGCTGTCAAGAGTTTGATGTTCCAGAACCTACAGCAGTCCCTAAACACAATGATAGATACACACGCCTTTGTTCTTATCCACACCACTACTGATTTCACAAAAAAAAAAAACACAGACTACACCGACATTAATTCAGCACTTACTAACCACATGCAAGCTCTCTTACAACTACTCAACAGAGTTTGTGCATCACAAGCACCACCACACAGCCATAGCTGTCACACACAATACAGACCTGCTTTAACGCTTTTAAGAGGGCACCACAAGACCAATAAAAACTCAACTAGTACCATTGCATTACACCTTGCACCATTCGGCCACCTACAATAGCAGCCCTTACACCATTTGGTCACTGTAAACACAGCCTGTTCTTGGAATTTTTCCAAGAACCAGGGCAACAACCAACCTAGTTCTCTAGATTCTGATCAATCCTCTCAAGTTCTTGAAGATTTTCAACCCAGAAATACCAACAGCACACAGAGGAGAGATAACCAACCTTCGTTTGAGAGCTTCAGCCAACCATTCACTGCTGAAGTTGTTTTCTTAGGAAAGGAGGATCTGTGCACCAGAAAAAAGAAGAGTTGTGATGTTTCAGGCCTGGGACGAACCACTTTTCTCCATTGACAGCCCAGAGAAGAAAAGGAGAGAACTGAAGCACGAACTGAAGTTGTCACGAACTGAAACAGGTCACGAACTGAAGTTGTCACGCTCTGATACCATGTTTCTACTGTAGCTACAGTAGTCCGAACCAGTAAGGAGAAGAAGAAAGAGAAGGAGAAGAAGAAGAAGACGAGAAGAAGAAGAAGATGAAAGAACTGTCGAACCTGATAGCTAAACCCTATCAGTCGACCTCTTAATAGTGATTAGGCTTCTAATTAAATGTACAAGGACTAAACTGCCCCTACTTAAGTATGGGACAGAGAACCTCTAATAAGACTGCCACATAAGCTCAGAACTTAACCAAGGTGAGTTGACTAATCTACCCTTATTCGGCTAACTCTAACAGCCACTTTTATTGGTATTTTGAAGGTTGACAGAAAGTACACCAGTAAATTGGCTAACGTGGATTTGATCAAAGTTAATCTACCCATGGAGAAGTGACACGAGGAGATACAACCCTTCATCCATTTACACCACCTTTCTCCAAAGCCCATATGATTGAGAATTTCTAGCAAAAAGTCCCAATCCACCATGTCATAAGCCTTTTCTAAGTCTAACTTACAAACCAACCCCCTTCCCTTTTTCCTCTTTCTATATTCAATACAGTCATTGGCAATGAGAATTTGATTTAGTTTAATAATGTCTATTTTATAATGATAATCTCAAAAAATTAATATAAGTATTTTATTACACAATGTACAAAACTTCTTGGTGATTAGGCAAGGCAAGCCTCCAAGGGCACCTTGTCACCTAGGCATCACCTTGACAACTATGACTCAGGGTTTCTTGATGATGGAGAACCATAGACTGATGTTTGATGAAGGGAATCAATGCAATTTAGATCACCTCCTTTGCTCTAGTTATCAAGACCTATTTCAGATTTTTTGGGGGATGATATGAATATTTTGAATTTTAATTATATTGATACATTACTGCCCATGTCAGAAAGTTTTTGTTAGAGGTCTGTTTTATATGTTTGGTGGCATGGCCTTGATCTCCTTGGTCTGAAAAGTACGGGTATTGATCAAAGATGGCCCAAGAGTCTTCTACATCAAGATCTACCTTTATTTACACGCTTATCTTGAGTGGTCTCTGTCTGTGAAAGCCTATATTGGTGGACGAGCAAAACTTGAATATCCAACTGGGAAAACTAAGAGACTAGATGACAATAATCCTAATCAGAAGATGCAAAGCAGGAAAACATGATTATTATGTCATGGTCATGGAATTCAATGACCCCAAATTAGTTGTAGATTAATGTTTTTGGAGACAGGGGCCCAAATTTGGGAAAGGGTGAATAAAATATATTCTTAGGAGAAGAATGAGGCTCAGGGCAGAAAGTTTCCATCTTATGCAGGATATATCCAATCTTTGACAAGGGGAAGATGAGTGTGCCTACATATTACGCTACTTTACAAGCATCATGGGAAGAATTGGATTATTTTAGAATAATCCATTGGAGGGATTCAAAGGATGTAGAACAGTATTCGACACTGAAGAATTAGGACAGAGTGTTTGAATTTCTAAGCAATTGGATCCAAAATTTGAGGTTATCAAGATGCAGTTACTTGGTGGGAAATCTTCAAAATTTATTAGAGTGATGCTGTTCTTACTTCTTGTTTTCCAATAAATCACATACCATCGTCTACTCTTGGTGGGAAATCTCCCTTCTCTATCTTATTTCCTTCCCTTTCTCCTTTTAGTCTTCCTCCCCAAGTGTTTCATTATGTATGATTTGTGCATAAGTTTGGTCCAGGTCTAGATAAACTTGATGCTGGGGTTGTAAAGTGTATTTTTCTTAGTTACTCTTGTACTCAAAAGGACTATAAGTGTTACATCCCTACACTTCATAAGTTGTTTGTGTTCCTAGATGTTACCCTTTTTAGACCCTATCCTTCTTTTCTGAGAAAGAATCATGTTCTGAAATCTTGGATGCTATTCATCTTCCTAATCTGGTTGAATCTGTCAATGTTCTTGTGGAGCCTACATGGCCAACAATTCATAAAGTGTACTCCAAGCAAGAGGCAGGTGTTCTAGCTCTTGCTTCTGCAACTCCATCATCCTCACCGTCCCCAAATCTATCTAACTTAGATCTTCCCATTTCTCTTCACAAAGGTAAGCATACCTATGCTAGTCATCCTATTTGATACTATGATTCCTTTGCTCACTGTATTTTTTTTATGATAAGTAACCTCAAATTTTATTAATCAAAGACTTGAAAGCAATACAAACATTACAATCAACCCTCAGAGAAGCAATAATGCTACCTCTCAACCAGAAAACACATTTGAGCCCAATACAATTGGTTAATACTCACCCCTTAGTTAAGGCATCCGCCATCCCATTTGCCTATCTCCTCACCAATTGTACCCTCAGATTGATGTTTCCAGTGAGTCCTTTGCTCACTGTAGGAAAACTTAAACTTTTTTTAATGTTTCTAGAGAAGGGTATTTTTGTAATTTTTGCTATTTTAAACACATAAGCATAAACAAAGGATGGATCAATCCCCAAGGCATCCAATCCTCTCAACTCTCTTCGTCTTTGTTCCAACTCTTCTCCATCTCTTTCTCTTCTCCTCATTGTTTTCTATATTATTCTCTTAACCTATTTAGCAGCAATCCTAATATGGTATCAGAGCCATAGTAGGATCAAAGGGCTCAGTGTTTATTCCTTAAGAGTAGTTGTCAGTATTGAAAAGGAGAGTTGAGAATAGGACTGGATGCCTTAGGGATTGGCATGACCCCACAATACTGTTCAGCATGATTGGACTAAACATGTGAAAGATGATAGACATCTCATAAAAGTGTAGACAGAAATTGGATCTACTTTTTTTATCAGCAGAGAATAAATTTTATTTTATTAAAGTGGAATATAGGAGTGATTAATACAACTTGAAGACAGGAGCGTTATTCCCTACTTACAAACCCATATTACATGGATGCCCAAAACAATTGCAGCCTCATAACCCCTTGTTTGGCAAGGGAGTCAGCTAACCCACTTGCACTCCTTCTAACCCACTTAAATTCAGCCTCTATTTAGTTTGCAATCTTTTCCACTTCTCTTAGCATTCACTGAAGGGTCCAAGGAATATGCCTGTTGGATTTTTCCCATGAAATAACTACTTGTGAATCTCCTTCCACCCTAACCATCCCAAATCCCAGGTTTTTTGGTAGCCTGATACCTTGCAGTAGAGCCAACAGTTCAGCCTTCAAAGAGTTTTCCAAACCGATTGGCCCTGAAAACATGGCCAAGATCTTCCTCTTGGAAATTCTGATTACCCCTCCTATTCCAGCCATACTCGGGTTTCCAAAGGAGCTCCCATCAAAATTCACCTTAACTTTGTTGCCTTCCGGGGGATTCCATTCCAACCTAACTCTGTCTTTTACTCTTGATGACAGCACTATTTCGGTCCAGGCCCTTAGAAAATCAGTGATTGAGAAGGTTTTGAAAGAAATGAGATCTACTCACCATATGTCAAGACAATAGAACAATTAGCCAATTTTTTACTAAGGGGCTCATAAAAAAGAAGCTTGATATTGTACTGAGCAAGTTGAGCAAGATAGATATCTATGTTCCACTTGAGGAGTGTATTTTTGAAATTTAGCTTTTGCTTTTCACTAATGTTTGTAGAGAAGGGTATTTTTGAAATTTTAGTTAGTTTAAACAACTAAGAATAAATAAAGGGTGGGGCAATCTCTAAAGCATCCAACCCTATTCTCAACTCTCTTTGTTGCAACTCTTCTCCCTCTCTTTCTCCTCTCTCTTCTCATTGTTTTGTATCTTATTATTATTCTCTTAATCTATTAACATAGCAGCAACCCTAATATTCACGTATCTCTTTACCATCAGAAATTTGTTTGTCTTCTTTCCTCTATACATTACACTTTCTTTCTAGCTTAAAGCTGGAAAGAAATTTCTAGTTGAAGACCTAACTCCTCCAAATTCTGCAACATATTGAATTTTCCTATTACAACTCAAAAGATGCATTCATACTTAAGCTTATTATACACCAGCTTTCTAATGAGTTAATGCATTAACTGTTCTGGGGAGAAACCTCAAATTATGTAATAGTGATTTTTATGAAACTATGACTCAGGTTTACAATAACACATGCTGAAATGAAAATGGAAACAAAATGTGATAGTAGATCCCTTACAGAGTTCAGTCAGAGGAATGACACTTGCTCGGTTACAATTGCATATTGACTCAAAAGTCATAGGAGACTTTACTATCCATTAAGTTAATAAAGGTTATGTTACTGATGAAAAAAGCTAATGCAAACATTAATAGAAAGGTCTCCTTTATATTCCATCAGTAAGAAAGCCTAACAGTTCTTAAGCTTTGTTTTAATGTCCACCTTTGCTATTTGTCTATTTCTTGTAAAAAGAAAACCAGGGAAAGAAAAAAAAAAATCATCTGAATCTTGTAAGAGGCTTTACTTTCCAAAGAAAAAAATCATCATTTATGTTTACAATGTCATTTATGGCTAATAGTGTTAAGAAATAAATCTCATTACCACTGGCGTTCCTTTTCCTGCACCATTTTCCTACAAAGCACAGCCTTTTTGTCCATGACTTGGATTAAAGCAGGATGTCAAAGATTTCATAAAGGTAAGTTCACTTTAACCAAGTTATTCTATAATCTATACGCAAATAAAAGATACACAAATGAAGTCCAATGCATGATAGCTGAGAAAGAGCCGTCATGGCTAAAGATTGTGAACTCTGCATAACTTCTGAAGCAAATGCTCACAATGCTAGTGATAAAAAAGAAGCAAGATAGAAACCCTGAAGATGATCAAAAGGAAGAATGTACCAATAAAGGAGGTTAAATTGAATCCAATGATATGAACCAAGAAAATGGAAATTCTGGGTATAGAAGGTGGATTGGTAACCCACTTCAAACTAATTTTGTTCACATAAATCAACATCCACCACACATATAATGTCTACGAAGTGATTAAATGTAAACCTCTTCTACCAACAGATACAGTGAGCTTTCTTACAATTAGTTTCAAAACTAATATTATCCAATGAAAGCATTTACTATTAAGTGAACAGGGATCCTTATAAGTGACAGAAAATTACTAAAACACAGTCTTTTCTTATTATCAATATTTTTTAACGAATAAAAGTGAGTTCATAAGAGTATTACAAAGAATGAATACAAGAAAGTTACAAATTTCTTTCATTCTTTACCTATTAGTCTTTTTTTTATTTAGTTTAATGATGCACTAATAGCATGGTGTAACTCAAATTTTGACAATGCACTTAAGCTTTGTCTAAAGAAATTCTGACAGTATAGGATGCTCATGGTACATGATCTTACCTGCAAACGCAAGAGGCCACACTCATTCCCCTGATCAAGAGGACGTTGCACTAAGCTCTGCCAATAGCTCTTGATTGAAAATGGTTCAAACCTTAAGAAAGACATGAGAGAGTACAAATCAAATGATCCATTCTGAATGGGTGTCCCTGTAACAACCCATCTCCTCTTAGCCTTGAGTTCTATGACAGCTTGACTCTGTCGGGCCGCCACATTTTTTATTAAGTGCGCTTCATCCAAAATAACTCTCCACCATTCTATCAATGTCATTGGTGAATGATAATCATGGGCTTCAGTAGCCAGTGTACTATAAGTTGTCAAAACAATATCATACTTCTGAAGCTCTTCAGGATCTCTAGTACGCTCCCCATAATACATGTATACTTTCAAGCTTCCAGGTCTAGTATGCTCTTGTAGCTGTGTTGCCCACGTTGAAAATACTGATGGAGGACAGACAACTAATGTTGTTCTTGGGCCAAAAACAGTAGAAAATCTATCCTGTCCACCCTTTGGTGTTCCGTTCCCTTTGTTACCCAAATCAGAACTATTTAATTTACGCTTCTTACGTGAAACTGTAGCTTTCTTACCCGATTTCCCTTTCTTAGACTTCTTAACAACAGACAATCTGTCCTCGTCTTCTTCTGAGTTGTCTATATCTCCAGTAGCAGTATCAACTGAAGAAGCTAGGTTAGCATCCGGTCTATTAGTAGCAATTAGAGAGAGTAATGTTAGGGTCTTACCCAATCCCATCTCGTCAGCAAAAATCCCCCCATTCAGCGGCTCTGGTCGCTTATCGGTCCGATAATTTGTCAAGACATTGACATAGTCTCCACCTTTCTCTTCCCAAAACGGCGGCAACTCGAGAGAATTCTCCCTTTGAACCAACCACCACAACCCTTCCTTCTGATGCAAGAGCAACTTGGCTGTGATAATCTCCTTGGGCGGCTCCAACATTTCCATTTTTCCCTTCCTGTTCTCACCAGCATCCACCAACTTAAAAATCTCGTCAATATCCCGTTTCTCCTTCTTAGTTTTCTTTTCTTTAACAATTACAGCCTCCGACAGTGCAAAAGAAGGACTCGGATCAGAAATTAGCTGCAACCCACCACGCGAAATGCTGTCCCGAACAAGCTGAAAGTTTTCAACGCGAGCAAAGATGTGGATTTGGCAAGGGAGTTTGTACCGGTTTTTGCTCCCGGGAATGTTGGGTACGATGCCCTCAACGGCGATGAGTTGGGCGTCAAGGAGAGGAGAAAGAACACCAGCCGAGGATCGATCAATGTGTCCGACCTGGATTGTTCGGGTATTGAGCACCTTAATAGCGTTGGAGTCGTAAGGGTTGAGGGGTTCTCGAACCAGACCTACCATCTCCCGTCCGCTGATCCTACCGGTGTAGTACTGAAGACCGACGATGTTGGCGATCACAAAACCCACCATGTAAGTCTCATAGCTTGAAGAAGCAACAGAGGGAGAGGGAGAATCTTGAACTTCTGCTTCATCTTCCATTTGGGGTTCTCGCCACTGTTCAAGATTCATGAACAAGGCCACAGGGTCTAGTCCTTCCATGGAGAAAACCAGAATCGATCTGGTTTGAAAGAGATGCCTAGCCCAGATGGGTTTAAATTTTGAACGAAGAATGATGCGTAGATTACCGAGTAAAGAAGGACTCACAGAGTCAGTTTATTTACAGTAGTCGGTGCCCGGTGGAGGGAACTGAGAAGGTCTCTCTCACTCTCTGACGACCGTTTTCTCCTCTTCTTTTGAAATGAATGGTGTCGAAATTTAGTTTTTTCAAGAATAAATCAGCCGTTGGATTAGAATAGTACCCTCACTGACTTGCACCGGTGTTGGTATATGCTAAGATATTTTTTTAAAATAAATTATCATCCATGATCCATTATTTCAATGGTAGTACCAGTTACGTGGCTTAGGACTCGGAGTACGAGTAATGAGCTGGACGTACTGTGTGGATGTCACGTCAGGATCTAGAGAAGTGAGAGTATACAGTGGAAAGTTTGGTGGGACCTTGGTCCGTAAAATCTACGGCATTTGATTCCTCCATTTGGATTACTGGAGTAGATTTGGAGTTGAATTTCATTTCTACCTCCAATATCATTTCGGATTCCACTTCATCTGAGAATTCATGTCATTTCGCAATTCCAGTTTTGTTGCCATTTCCGAAATTCAAAATGAAATGCTTCCACCTGAAGCAAAGTGGAAAAGAAAAAAGTGGGATTTCGGTTTCACCCCAGGCCCCACCCGACCCAATATTGGGCCTAATGACTGGCCCATATTGAGTTCACAGTTAACACGGATGGGCCTTTCCCTTTCGGGTTTGAGCACTTTAAACCGTAATAACCAATTAACCATATAGGACCTCTATATCCGTGGGGGGTCCAGGGGCTGATCTACTAGTGTCTCTCTTAATGGACGTGGGCCTTCAAATCTAACCATGTCTACACTCAACTAGGTTAGATTGTGGTAATCAAGGAGGGTTTGAACTTCGGAGTAGCTATAGAGATGGAGCGGTGTTTCATATGAATCCACATAAAGCTCTTGGAATGATGGTTTCATTAAATCTGTGGTTGGCTTGATAGAAAATAAGAAAGTTGAGGGAAACACTAGAATGTTGTAATGCTGAAGGTCATTGATTATTCCAAAGTTTTCTTTTTTCCTTTTTCCTTTTACCTTTTTCTTTAAAGCCCTAAACTTATTCATCATCTTGTCTTCTTCCCTAAGGGTGCATTTGTTTGGTATGCATGAATGAAACTCCTAGATGAGGCAGGAGTTTTATTGTTTATGATGATTTTTATCACATTTTCTGTTTATCCAATTTTTTTTAAATATATAATTTGCATCATTTTATGTAACTTTTCTGTAATCTCTTGTTTTTCTGAAAAATATATTTTCTACAATTTTTGCTTCTGTTTTTGTTTATTTAAATATATATATATATTAATTTTTCTATCAATTTCTGTTTTTTTGACATATACAAGTTTCTGCATTTTCTTCAAATTTCAGTAATTTTTATATTTTCCTATTTTTTTTCATTTCAGTGTTCTTCTATAATTTCAAGTGTTTTGTAATTATTTTTTTGTTTTTCTGCAATTTCTATTTTCTTCAATTTTATACTTTTCTTTAATTTTTGCATATTTTCAAAAAATTTTATTTTATTTTTTGTATTTTCTGATTTTCCTGCAAATTTCTGCAATTTTTGTTGTTCTGCATGAAATATATATTGTTTACCATCTTTTGTGTGGGTTGTGACATGGGTGGCAAATGGGTTATTGGATCAATATGGGTTGGTTGATACTCAACCCACACCCAACCCATCCCCATTTGCCATCCCTATTGGATAGAATACCCCTCATGGGCTTTGGACTATTGGACTCATTTAACAGCCCTAGTTGTAAGCCCAAAAAAAAAGTGACGAGGGCTTTAGACTTGGTACAGGGAGATGAATTTGGCCATGCTGATCACAATAAAAAATCCCTTTAGGAGAAGAAGATATGTGGGTCCAGGTTTTAAAAACCAAGCATCATGATGATTGATGACATACCAATTTGAAATTTGACCAAGAGTTCTGTCCACGTGAAAAACAAGACACCCATGCTTGATTCCTATATACAATGCAAAGGTGGAACAAGTCACAATTAAAAGGATGATAGTTAGAAAAGGTCAAAATTTGTTTATTCCACACACAAAAAGGAATGAGATGATGAGAAACTGGAGTTATTGTTTAATCTTTAATGTGAGGAATTGGACATGTTAACGTGCACCTAAACCACAGAGCTATGTGGGATAAACCCGTAAGGAATAAATAGTTACATTTTCATTGTCAAATCAAGCTTTGTCATTTCTTAGCTACACACACAACCATCTTCTTTATGACATTTATTAAGTAGATGTGGGATGGAAAGTCCCAACTACCACTTTATTTTTCATCTGTTAATGTCAAGACTTTTACACATTAATGATGGAGATAATAATATATCTTTTCCTGGACAAGAAATAGAAATCCATAGATATCTATTTTTATACTGCTTGGTGTAAACAATAAAGCATCAGGCTAACAAGAATGAGAACACATGTTCCCATCAGAGCAGCTATTTTGAGCATAAGGCTGCATTTGGTAAGAGTGAAAATGCACAAGCACAACTAAATTTGTACTTTGGTTTAGTTTTGCAAGTATTTGGTATAAGAATACATTTATGTACTGAAAATGACAGTAATTATGAATTTTAAGATATGTTTTCATTCGAAATGAATGTAAACTTTGTATTCAAAGTTGCTCAATATATAAAAAAAAAAATGGATTCCAGTCTTGGAATTCATGTTTGTATTGGTTACAACCAAAACCATTTGATAAGAATATAAAATTTATCAATGTAAAACTAAACCAGCTTTATATTTTTATGAATTTTACTAATTTATATTTATGATCTTACCAAATGTAGCCTAAAAGACAAACCATCAAACAAACTTTAGATTTTATATTTAGTTCACTTTTCACTAGGCCCCAAATAGCTATGACCAACATTAGATAATGAAGGAGTTTGAGCACTCCATAGATGGACATGAAATCAAGTTAAAATTCAAGCCTTAATACACATGCTGGCCATAGCTATTTGGGGCCTAGTGAATAAAAAGTAAACTCTTGTAGCATTTGCCTTCTTGGTATTCAGTTTTCTCCTGCAGTATGCAGGCCTTTCTCCTACCCTAAGTAGGGTTTTGTGAACCCCATCTTCTTTCCTCTGCCTCCACCCTAGTGCCACCCCTTTCCTTCCCCTCCTCCTTTCATCTTCTTCCATGGAGGACACTAACCTTCTAAGAGATCTCTCCCGTATATTAATTCCTAAATCACCGTCCCTGATTGAAGCTTCTTTAGATGATGTGCTCTCTAGTGAGTCATGGAGAAGAATGCTAGTGTTTAAAGTTCTTACTGATAGACCATCCAAACCTATTGGTTTAAAGGAAATGGTAGCACAGTCTTGGAAGATTGACGTATCTGAAATCTCTGATTTCTCTTCTAACACTTTTAGGGCTAACTTTCCTAGCAACTTCGAACGTGATCAGATATTTGATAAGGGACCTTGGCCTTTTGATAATGATCTCATCTTAATTACTACAGAAAGGTGCAAGGGATACCAGTCCCTCTAATTATTCTCTCGAAAAAAGCCGACTTTTGGATTCATCTTTATGGGTCGCCAGTTGAATATTTGAATGTTAAGGTTGTTATGATGATTGCAATGGAGATCGATAAACCTTTTGAACCTGCACCCCACCTTGTTAGGAAATGGAGTGAATACGCAAGGATGCGTGTCTCCTTGGATTGCACGACTCCTCTGGCGCAAGAAGTTCCTTATAAGCTTCTTAATGGTAGAACTATTCAAATCAGAGTCTAGTATGAAAGATGTTGGGAATAAGCCTGCTATCTCACAATAGCTAAATAACACATAACCTGAACTGAAGCAAAGTAATTCTCATTCCCTCTTTGTGCAATTAAATGAGCATGCAAGCCAAACAATATCAACCAAATAGAAAATAAGTATGCAATAACAAGAGCACAATTCACAAATAAAGACACAAAATTTTAACGTGGAAAACCCTCCAAAACGAAGGGAAAAACCACGGACAACTAGCCACTTAAAACTTCCACTAATAAATTTAATGGGATACAACAAAGTTCTTCTCTAGTAGTGAAACTAGAGGATGTCAACATCAACTACTCACCCAAGAAGGGTGGATTTCATCACATATTACCAAATAAATCAGAGACAAAAATAAATCTCACCAAAATGATAATAGAGAAGAGAAATAGCAAATCAAACCAGTAGATATGCAGCTTGAGGCGCCATTGACTACATACTGAAATCCCAAGACGATTGGAGAAAGGATCATTGCACAAGTTTGTATTCTTCACCCATGAGAACTCAAAGCTTTTCTTCTTCTTTCCCCCCTCTCTCTCTTTCTCTCTCTCTCTCTCTTCTGTTTTCAGTGGTAGGCTTCACCGAACAGTTCAGTTCGCAGAAGTTTTTTTTTTCTTTTAACGCTCCTCAACTTCTCTCGCATGCGAAGTCGAAGAGGCTACCTTTATGAGTCTCTTTGACTTCTAACTCCCCCGCCTCTCTCTCTTTTTTTTGTGGGCCCTCCACGTGGGAAGGGAGCCCAACCAACAAAAGACTCCCAAGATTTTGCACCTTTTGTGCTAGATTGGGACATGAATCACAAGGATGTAAGGTGAGACATAAACTTTTGGTTTAGATAGATGAATGCACCGACCAAGAAACTAGGCATCGATAGACTTTTGGCCTTGATGCTAGACAAGATTACCATGGATCTACATGTTCTTCCAACGACCCACCCTCGACCCGACACTTTTCCGCAAGCTAAGACACTAGAGATCAAGAAGAACTACCCCACTCACCGGAACTCCAACGATAGCAGGATGAACCCGATGGTTTAGTTACTTCCAGCAAGACAACCTTGATTAGTGGAGTTACACCTGACGTTTCGGGTGGAAACTCCACTATAACAGGCAAGTTACCACCTTCCTCTCAGGCGCATAATTCAAATAAGATTTTAGTAGCTGCCAATGTGGGATTCTATTATTGATTACCATGAGTAGAGTTCAGTTCTTGGGGCTCTTATTGGGGACCTCAATGCAATCATTAACAATAAGGAAAAATATCAAGGCTCCACGATTTCTATTAGTCAAACAAGGAATTTTCTTGATTTTATAAATAGATGTGGTCTTCTTGATATTGGCTTCCAAGGCCTGGCTTATACTTGGACCAATAGACTGTCTGCTCATCTCTTAGTTAGAGAGAGAGGCTCGATAAAATGCTAGTCCAACCCTCTTGGCTTGTTTGGTTTCCAAAGGCAACAGTTAAGCATCTACCAGCTCTTGGTAGTGATCACAACCCTATACTCTGCAACTTGACTGGCTTCAATAGAAAGTTTAAGCCCATTCCAAGGTTTGAGGCAATCTGGACTACATTTGAAGATTACCCAAGTACTCTCCATCAGTTTGGGACTTCTGATGAAGGCTTATTCCTGGATAAGTGCAAACGAGGCAAACTTCATCTCAATAAATGGTACCACTCTAAGCTTCAATTCAAGACAAAAATCAAAGAGATCAAATCCCATATTGCTGAAATTGAATGCACCGATTTGACTCCCTTATCAATTACTAAGGACTACAAGTTAATAATGGAACTTGAGCAATGGTATGACAAAGAGGAATTGTACTAGAAACAGCGCTCCAAATGTAATTGGCTTCATCATGGAGATAAAAATACACATTTCTTTCACATGTCAGCCACTAATCGTCGAAGAAAAAGTGGAACCTACTAGCTCAAAGATCAAATAGGTGCTTGGAACTCAAACCCAAAGGTAATTGAACAGTCCATTTTGTCTTATTACTGTGGTCTTTTCACTGCTATCAACCCCTCTTATTCTAGGATGGTAGACCACTTGCTGACCTCTTCTATCTCAATTAAAGAAAATGAGGCTCTCTGCACTTCCCCCAATGATGCTGAAATTAAGGAGGTTCTTCTTAATATGGCACCCCTCAAAGCACCAGGTCTAGATGGACTTCATGCCCTCTTTTACCAAAATGGATGGGATATTGTGAGATCTGATCCGTGTCATTTTATTTGTAGTTTGTTTGCCAATCCATCTCTTATTTCTTTAGTGAATAGTATCCACATTGTTTTCATCCCAAGAATGGACAATGTTGAATTTGCTTCAGATTTTCAGCCTATTAAACTCTCAAATATTTCTTACAAAATAGTGGCTAAAATAATTGTTAATAGATTAAGACCTATTTTGTCAAGAATTATATGACCCTATTAGAATGCCTTCACACCCAGAAGACAAATACTAGACAATACTACGATTTATTTATTCTATGAATGCTTGTAAAATAGGAGGGGCACACTTTGTGATGAAAATTGATTTATCTAAAGCTTATGACCGAGTTGATTGGGATTTTTCAATTCACTATTTGAGTTTACTTGGCTTCTCTCTGTAGTGTTGTCCTTTGATCCAGGCTTGTTTGGCCTTAAGTAGTATGAGAATTCTTATTAATGGAGTGCCAAGTAAACTATTTACTCCCGGTAGAGGTCTCCAACAGGGGTGTCCTTTATAGATAAGAATTTGGAAACCCATTGTGAGCTCCAGGAAGCTCATGGCTAGCTCAAAGAGATGGAATCGCCACCCATTTTTTAGAGGAAATGGGCCCTCATTTTTAGATTTGAAAAGTCAATTTATGTTTTTGATAATGACTCCATTCTCTATAGAAAAAGACACAAGCGAGAGATTCTAAATCTGAAAGGATTGGAAGAGGGAAGGTGTTAGGCACCGCTTTCTCCAAACTGTTGTAGCAGCCCAATATGGGAGTTGGCTAGGCTTTACATTTAACAAAGCACCAATAAAAAGGGTTGCTCAGAGCTCTAGAAAGCAGGCGAAAATGCTTCGAGCCTTACCCATAATGGATTTGAGGTGATGTTATCGGGTCTTAGGTACTGATTTCCCTAAGACCCTCGCTTATCTTCCTCTTTTTCTCAATTTGGATGAAACCAGGAATGCAAGTTTTCCATGGTTTCTGGACCTCAAGCAACCTAGAACAAAGCTAAAAATAGAGATTTACAAATTCAAACTTAGAAAAAATGATGGAATGAGAGACTTATCTCTTGTGTACAACCTTGACAAGAGTTTTCCAGCAATGAGAACAAGTTCAAAGAAACTTGAATGAGATATTGGGATGATGGTGCACTATTTGGTTTCAAATCTTGCAACTAAAAACAAAGGGACATATTTGAAGTTTGATCTTCAAGGACTTTGGGATTTCAAGTAAAATGAAGACATTACAGAGGTTGGGGAAATGCTCTTTTTCTCCTCTTCTCTTTTAGATCTCTCTTTCTAGTTTTCTCCCCTCATCTTCCTTAAACTTGAGTTAGATCAATATTTATAGAGAAAATGAATGGGGAGAGTTCTGAAATTCATCCAATCATAAGGCTTAGGCTTCAAGAAAGCTTTTACAAGAAAATGGGCAAGGATTCTTCAAAGAAAATGGTAATCAATCAACTTTTCCTCTTTGGTGAAAGATTATCTTTGATTTGGGGGTGGTTTTCACGGGGTTTGTGCGTCCAATGGGAGCTTGGGGCGTGCCTATCATGGCAGTCTCGTATTTAGGGCTGTCAGTGGTAGAAAATGTAAATTTAATGAACTTTTAAATGTGGTTTTGTCTTTTCTCAGTTTTAAGTTAGGGTACCTTTGGGTTTTGGGGATTTTTGGGTTTATTAGGCTATATTTCATTGGCCCAGGTGTTTGAACAAGTCAAGAATGGGTATGAAATCAGCCACCTCCCTTTTGAGGTTTCTAATTGGGATAGATGAGGTGGAAATTTGATCCAGTACGTTGAAATGGCATCTTCCTAGTTTAACGATCAAATGGGTGAATTAAGACTTGAAAGTTGATGTATTGGAGTTTTTGTTGTCTCTAAACACTGTGGTGAGGTCTAATTGGCCTGATAGGGTCAAGATGATGGAGATCTATGGCTATTAATTTTGGATCAACGAGATTTGCTGAAATAAAATCTTTACTTAATGAAGGGCCAAACAAGTGAGTTTTGGGATGAAATTTGATGGGTAAGCATTTTGAATGTCTTGAATCTGATAGAGGTAATGGATCTTTGATCAGATCTGTATATTGACAGATTTGGTTTGGGTCTAGGTTTTAGCCAATGGTTTATCAATTCATGAGAAGGCTTGAAATGGAACCTCACTTTTTTTAACGATCAAATAGAGGAATTTAATCATGAAATTTGATGTGCTAGGGTTTTTTGGGTCTTTAAACATGAAGGTGAATTCTGATCAGTCAAATGAAGTTGGGATGGTTGATGATAAGCTTTAATCAATGTGATATGTTGAAGTTAGGATCTAGCTTGATGGTGGGTCAAATGGGGGAATTTCGAGCTGAAATTTAGTGGGTAGGTATCGATTAAGGTGACAAGTCAAGTGGATGATTTTGATCTGAGAAAAATTGGTTAATATAGGTTTTCTTAATCTAGTTGTACAGGGCCATCAAAATGGAATTTGACCGCTTTTGAGGTTGATCGTTGTAGATTTGTAGTGGGATTCGCTAGTTGATTGTGTTGTAATGATCTTGAAGCAATGGATGCATTGGGTCAGGGTTGTTAGAAAGGAAGTTGGCATGATAAATGGTGGATGTGTGACCAATTTTTAGTTTCCTAAGTTTGCAGGTCATATTTGATTAGACGTTGATGTTGGTCTTGAGGTTTTCATTTGTCCTATGGATTGTGTCAAAAGTGGGATTCTTTGGCTTTGTAAAGTCTCAATTTGATCTGGTTGTGATTCCAAGTTTTCGGGTCTAAGAGTGGGGTAGGGTACAAAGAGGTATGGTGAAGGGATTGAGCAAAAATTGGGTACTAACACCCATGTATCAAGATCAACCACCTCATTTTCGTTGATGATCTCCATAATTTTGGAAGTGCTAGCCATAATGAGGTATATAACACCTAAAAAGCCTTCTTGATAGCTTTTGCTTATGGTTAGGCTAGCTCATCAATTATGAGAAATTAGCTATTTTCTTCTATAAGCAAACTCATGTTGCAGTAAAAAGCTCAATTATTCAAACTTTAGGAGTTTTGGAAATGAACCATAATGAGACTTACCTTGGTGGGCCTTTGTTGACTACCTCAAAGAAATTATTATCTTGGAGATTTATTATTGATAAAGTGAAGGCCAAACTGAAGGGATGGAAATCCAGTGTCATCTCTCATGCCGGTAGATGTACCCTTATTAAATCGACTCTATCCTTAATCCCCCTTTATCACATGACTGTACACATTATTCTCCCATCTAGTATTTGTAAGGAGCTGAATTCTATCTGTAGAGACTTTTGGTGGGGTCAAACCCAGAATAAAAAAAAAACCCTATACTTGAAGGCTTGGAGTTCTTTCCATCGACCATTGGATAGAGGGGGATTAGGATTGAAGTCACTGTTTTCATGAATAAATCTTTACTTTTAAAATTGGCTTAGAGATTCTTGCACAAAGATGATGCCTTATGGGTTCAAGTATTGAAAGCAAAATATTTAAGGAACACTTCATTTTGGTGTTTAAAAAAGAAGCCAAATGACTCCCCGTTGTGGTCAAGCTTATTGTGCTGTAGAATATTGCTAATTGAAGTTTATAAATGGATTATTTTGAATGGATGGGACACCCAAATTTTCAATAAACCATGGCTTCATCATAACCTTGTGGAAAATCCAACCTCTTGGTCTTTATTATAGAACCTTCTAGGGCTTGGAATAATGTCTTAATCAATGCCTTATTCGATAGAGACACAACAATGACAATATTGGAGACTAAATTGTCTGTCTTCCAATCCTGAGATGCAGACAAGATCATTTGGTTGCTCACCCCTCATGGTTAGTATACTTGCAACTTGGGTTACAAACTTTTGAGTGCTTCCGAGTTCGAATCTTCTAGTGCTGCTTGGATTTGCAATGGGTTGTCATGGCAAGATCTATGGAATAACAAATTGCTTATCCCTCGCCTAAAAGTCTTTCTCTAGAGATGCTATTTTGGAGCCATTCCTATTTGTGAAGAACTGGCTAAACGGTTACCAAACATGGAGCCAACTTGTAAACTATAACTTGATGATTGTGAATCTCTAAATCACTTCTTCAAATGCCCAATAGTTAGACCCATTTGTTTTTTTGTGATGGAACTGAAATTGGACTTTGTCACCTCCCATAATCTCTAATTCTAGATATCAGATTGGACTAAATTGGATTGTACCCCCCAACACCCACATGGACTAAATTGGATTGTATTCGGTGGGATGAAGAGCCGACGAAGAGGATGGGAAGAATAAGAAGGGGAGGAAAAGGAGAGGCGAAGAGAGAGAGAGAGAGAGAGAGAGAGAGAGAACAAATGAGAGATCTACCGCCGTTGCAAATTGCAACAACGGTGACGAAATGAGAAAAAAAAAAGAAAATGGGGTGAAGAGGGGAAGAAGAAAGAGAAACAGAAGAAGAAGAGGGAAAAGGAGAAGAAGAGAGTGGAGAGATCAGAGAGAAGATGAGAGGCCAAAGGAAGGTTGTTGTCGTCGTCGCCTGGGTTGGGTTCGAACGAAGGGGGAAATGAATAGTCTTTCTTTCTGGTTTTCTCCTGATTAGGGCGAATAAAGAGTTGATGTTGAGTTTATATGGGAGGTAGGGTATTTTTGTAATTTTGGAAAATCTGAGGGGCATTTTGATAATTTTGGGCAAGCTGGGGTAAACCAGGTCATGGGTGATCAAACCGGGGTTCTGGATAGGTGGCTGAGATTTTGGGTCAATGATGGAGGGTTGAAATGGGTCTGACTACAGAGGGGGGTTTGTGTCAATGGGCTAGCGAGATTGGCCAAAACAGAATTTTTTTAGATGGATGAATAAATGAGGGTATTTTTGACTGATATTTTACAGGGTGGGGTTTTTGGACATTTTGGGTTGATTGGTGGGATCAGATTGGCCCAAATGGGCCCATATTGGGCTGATCTGGAGAGGGTTCGATTCGGTTAATCTAGGGGCTTGAAATGGAATCTTTGTGTGACCGGGGGTAAACAATGTTTGTTTTGGGTGAAATTTCATAGGGTAGGGTTTTTGGGCAGTTTGATGTGATTGGTAAAGTCAGATTGGGTCAAATAGGCTCAGATTGAAAGGACTAGAAATATGGTCAATCTAGAGCCTTAAAATGAAATCTTAGTGCGATGGAGGGGTAAACAAAGGTGTTTTGGGATGAAATTTTACAGGTGGATATTCAGAGGTTCCGGGATCTGATGGTGATGTTTGATCTGTCTTTGGAGGGTCAAGGTCGTAGGAATTTGGGTCAACGTGATGGTATCAGATAGGTTTATTGGTGGATCTGAGGGCTTTTGGGGTGAAATTTGGGTTTTCTAGGTTTTTGGGTGTTTCAAAGAGGTCGGAAAGGTGTGATCGGGTGTTTGGGGTGAATTGGAGGTGTAGACAACGAATCAAGCAAAAATCGGGTGCTGACAATAGTAAAAGTTAATTTATTTGATGCTTGATCCCAAAGCAAAGCTATTGTTAGCATTATCTTCAGGGATCACATGAGAGAATTCATTGTTGGTTAGGCATTGCCCGTTCGGTGCTATTCTCAAAAAAAAATAGAAGCCTTAGCAATTCTTGAAGCTCTGAAGCTTGCCGCTTTATCATTATCAATTGATAATATCATTGCCGAGAGTGATTCTTTATAGATTGTCAACTCCTTAACTTCTAGATCATTTCCACCTTGGAAACCCCTCATTGTGCTTTCAGATTGCAAGGTGATTATGAGGTCTTTCTCATCTATCTCTTTCTCTCACATCTTTCGAAACTGTAATGGAATTGCCCACGGGCTTGCCTAGTTTGCATTCAAACACCATACTAACTTCACCTGGTCCCTTGCACCAGATTGTATCATCTCCATTGTTTTGTGTGAGAAAAACAATTGATGAATGAATTGTGCCTTATGGCTTAGAAAAACTAAAACATTTGCCTTCTTGGTATAATAGGATCTTACAAGTGGTTTTCACCTAGAATGTAATGAGAACTAGCCCAATATTGATCATATACCTTACGAATAACTTGGCAATATACACAAAAGGAAGTAGTCCACATCAACAGTGCACTATGTTTGTTATGAGTTAGAAAATTTCTCCTTTTTTTTGCATTCTTTAAAAGATGAAAGTAACAAAAAGCATTAGGAATTCATTAGCTACTACAAAAGACTTTATAAATTCATTTGCCATTAATTAAAATGTCTATTAATTGTCTCTTAATTTAATTCAGTACTAATTCAATGCTCTATTTATTATATTAGAAAACTAACCTAACATAAAAATTAAATGCATGCAAAAAATAATATAATATTAAATGTTTAATAATATTAGAAATAAATAAATTAAATTAACTGACCCATTCCTAACCAAAATGTTTTTATTTTATATATTAGATTAGAAAATATTAATTCTCTCCAAATTTAATTTGCTATTAATCCAATATCTATGCATTTAATTAGAAAAAAGAATTTGTGGATATATCTATAACAAAGTATAAACTATTAAACTATTAAACTATTAAATCAATCCATATTTTTCAATTTCTTATATTATATAAATTGAAAAAATAAATTAAAAGAAACAATTATCATAAGATTGATCTATATTTCATAAAAAGGATCGGATTTTATGTTAGCATTTCAAATGATAATTTTACTATTTAGGCCCATGATGTCATAAATCATAATAAAAATACAAAAATATAGAAAATGGTTGTCTTTGATTGTATATATTCATCATATTAAAGAAAATAAGTGTGGTAAGATCATTTATCATTAATGATGGAAATGATTCAAATACAAAAAAAAAAGGATTTAATGTCTAACATATAGTATATATTGGTTGGGCCTAATTGTTTAATGGTTCAATTGGATAAGCCACTAGGTCATTGGCTAAATTGATGTCTTTGTGTAACTAAACAACTCATAGACTAAATGAACCTGCAAATCTAGTTAGGTGATAAATCATCTAGTCAAACTTGACAGGTCAATAAAGGGTTAAAAACATTGTCACTAATTAAGATTTTAATTAAAGGTTAGTTAAGTAAAATTGGATCTAACCCAAATAGATGCATTTATGAGATAAAATGGTTGGATTTGGGTTTTGTTTTTGTTTTTTGATAGGAAACACATTAAACTAATTAGAAAAGAAAGAATTACAACTAGAAAAGTCCAAAAAAGGAGGAGACAACCAAACTTCTCCTCATTAAAAATTTTAGCCCTAAAGGCTAAACTATGCGCTAATCCACTGCAAGTTCTATCTACAAAGCGAAAGAAAAAAAAAAAAAATCCAAAGAAGAAGAAATAATCCCCACATGATCCAACAAAAAAGAACAACACCAAGGAAATTAAGAGCACAAATAACAAGCAAGGAATTAGAATAAACAATACCAGAATGAAAAGCTGATTTCCACAACTAATTGAAGCGCTTGTTTAATAGCAAAAAATTCAACACCTATAATGCCAACTCAAATTAGAAAATTTCCTTCTGAAGCAAAAGGCAAACTAGCATCGATCTTATTAAAAGCAATACGACCATAAGAACCAACACTATCATTTAAAACTCCATCACAAAAAAATAATAATTATCAACTCCACAACATTACTACTGGAGACAGAAAGCACCTTAACCACACAACATTCTTTAATTAGATAAGAAAAAACTCTTGATCACTAGCCAAAGATAAAGAAGAAACCAAAGATAAAATAATATCAAAAGCACAATCAAATGATACAAAATCAGAATGCAACCCAAAACGAGAAACACTCCAAACAACTATAACAAAAGGACAAAAAAAAGAGCGGATGAAGCAAAGATTCCGCTTCCTGAGAGCAAAAGACATACTTTTCTCAACCCTAAAATCTCTAGTAGACATAACTGAAGAAATGAAAACAAACCCTTTGATAACCCTCCAAAGGAATAATTTATATCTAGACAACACCTTTAGCTTCCAAACCTTCCTAATTCTTCCTCTAACATCTAAAGGTAGCTAAACAGCACAACGAACCCAAAGGCTATATATTATCTCTTTAGAAGAAAAAGACCCAAACCTATAATCCGACCAAACAAAAGGAACTTGAGATAGATGCCTAAACACATGAGTTTTTAAACCAACATCAACCCAAGACTCTCCGAAACAGTCCCTAACTTTATCAACATTCCAACAACCATCCTAATTTAACAAATATTTAGTAATAAAATTCCTATAAACCTACTAGAAGGACTAACCAATGTAACAAAACTCATACCAATCTACACCCAAGGAACATTCCAAACATTTTCATCAGCACCCAAAAAACCCTTAAAGCCCAAATTTCCACTTAAATCCTTTAAAGACCCACAAATAGATTTACAAATCATAGATGACCCATGATTTATTCGAAAAGGAAACAAATGATTATTAGCTAAATGCTTAGCTTTAATAATTTCAACCAATAAAGCAAAACCTTTATTCAAAAACATCCAAGCTAGTTTCCATTGAAAAACCTTATTCATTTCCTTAGCTTTCATAATACTCAAACCCCCTTCAAATGTTTTAGATTGATTATTAGAATTCCACAAAAAAATCCTCTGAATCAAATCAATTTCCTTATTAATAGAGGAAGGCAGTTGGAACATTGACAATACATGATTAGGAACAACTTGTAAAGCAGAATTCAAAAGAACTAATTACCAACTTGAGAAAGATTTGAAGCCCGCCAACCATTTAATTTATTCCTCAAACTATCCAAAATATAAGACAAATAATGAGCTTTGTTCCTAGCCCAAAATAACGGAACACCAACATACTTAGACTAGCAATCTAAATTACCCATTCTCAATTACCTCCTTAGAAGTTTTTCACCCTTGTGACTCACATTTTTACTACAAAAAGATCCCAAATTTACTACAATTAATTAACTAGCTAGACATACTCTAAAAATTATCTATAACATTCGATAAATTAGTACTACTTTAGAAGCCTTTATAAAAACAAAAACATCATTAACAAAAAAATAAGTGAGAAATTAAAGGAGCCTCATGGCAAATTTTAATACTATGAGATATAATTATGCTACTTTATTAGAAGCCTAGAAAAACCTTCCATGGCCAAAATAAATAAATAAAGCTAAAAGGTATCAGTTTGTCTCAATCCCCTAGAAGGTACCAAATTATCTTGAGGACAATCTTTCACAAGAACAAAAAAAGACATAGTAGAGATACAAAAACAAACAAGCTCACACCGAGCTTCAGAAATACCCAAGGCCTTCAAAATAGTTAAAACATAGTCCCACTCAATTCTATTATAAGCTCTTTTGTTATATCTATTTTAATGGTTAAATACCCAACTCCTTTTTTTTTGTTCCCTTATGAAATGAAAAATCTCCTACGTTATAACCACATTATCCAATATAGTTCTTCCTAGAACAAACGTTTTTTTCAAAAGGTGAAACACATTTATCAAGAAGGGCCTTAGTTTATTAGCCAATATTTTAGCTATTACTTTATAAATGACTAATAGGCCTAAAATCTTTCACTTGAATAGCATCATTCTTTTTAAGAATTGACATAATAAAAGTTGATGCTGCACAATCTGGCTGCTCCTAGTTGGAGATGACTCGACTTCCAATAGATGACGATCGTGGTGGATCTGCACAAAAGGAATCAGAGAACTCGGGGGTGCTTATCCGACGAGGTCGCTCCGATGCTTAAGTCAGTAACTGCAAGCTGGAGGTAATTAAGAAAGCTAGAGAGCTAGTGAAAAGTGATTACGTGTACCACTACCCCCAAAGGGTTGGGGTCTATATATATTGGAGTCCTCGTGGGTTTTTCGGAGTGGTTCCGGGATTCTTGCCATGATAAGGCCTGTTACCGAATTAATAGGAGATAACGTTGCCAGCCGATAAGGCGTATCGCTGCAGTTCGAATCGGTCGGAGGAGATAAGGCCAGCTGTTACTAGGCGTGATCCTATGAAACGTGGAATCCGGTGACGAGATCTTCAGGGTTATCGTGTGGAGGTCTGTCAATATTACCCGAACTAATGCCCCCTGAGTCCGACCTATTGCGAACGCCGAGATGCCTGGTAACTGAAGTGATCTTGATGCAATCGTGCCCTGAAGTGAACTTGTCCCGAGGTGGACTCGCTTCCGAGGTGGGCTGCCCCAAGGTGGTTCGGTTATCTGGGCTTGTCTTTGTAGACTTAGGTATGTCGGGATGAGCTGTCGTTCTGTCAGCTAGGTCGTGTCCACGTGTCCCTCTATTATTAGGTCGGGCCAAATCACCTTACATCAAAAGTCAATTAAATTTTCTTAAAAAATTATAATTAATAAAAATCCTAAACATATTGAATAATATATTCCTTCATTTCCTTCTAGTCAAGCTGAAACACCAAGGAAGGAAACCATCAGGCCCAAGAACCTTTTGAATTACCAATAGAAAATAACGCAACTTTAATCTTATCCTGAAGGGGAATAAAAATTAAACTAACATTCTCTTCTTCAGAAATAACTGGAACAAAAATCTCAGACAATCAATGAAGATTTTAACAATCCTAAGATTAATACAAAATTTTAAAATAATCTACAATTAAATGAGAAATATCCTCTTGATTATTAGTCCAATTACCATGATTATTCTTAATTCAATCGATATGATTCTCTTTCCTTCTCCTAGAGGAAAATCTATGAAAAAAGCAGTATTTCGTCCCCCTCTTTTAACTAAAGTTAATCTTGAATCTTAAGACTCGGGCGCAAACTCTTGAAAGAAGCTTCCATATTTGCCTCCAATCTTCCCAAATGAATATCCAATTTTAGTAGAATTATTTTTCAACTGCTCCAAGTCTATATCAAAACTTCCTGCCACCCTACCAAGGCCATCATCAAAACCACTATTTTCTCCCCTTCTAACCATACTACCACTATCATCAAAACGATCCTAAAAATCTCCAGAAGGTACCAAACTGATATTCTTGCGCCCCAAAGTCTGACCCGAAGCAACCACACCCCTTGCACCTAACACCACATAATCACCATTCACCGACTCATCCCTAAAAAAGTTGACTGATAACAAGTTTGCACCAATCTTCTCTCCAAGCAAGTTCAACATGAAACCACAAACCAAGAAATCAAGTTCATAATTCGATAATTAAAGAAACTATCCATATCAGAGGACACAAAAGAAAAGGTTGATTGCAGTACCTATACATATCACCAATCTTACCACAAATGTAATAAACAAAAGGCAAACACTCGTATCTAAAAACCACCCAAAGAGTAAGTGCAAGGAAAGCACCGCACATCAAAGGATGATCTATAAAGATACAAACCTTTGAATGAGTGTAATAACCTTTATCTTGAACAAGAAGAACCTTTTCAATCTTACTAGCAACCATCAACCCTACATCAATATCAAATAGATCAAAAGAGAGATCATGAATTTGAACCCCAAAATCCGCCTCCTTCAAAGAGATAGATGACAGAGCTCTCCTAGAAGACCACTCATCCATTGCTCAAACGGATACCAAGGACCATCCATAAACAACCTAAATCCCTAAACAAATCACCAAAATGACCTTTCTACAAAGGAAGAATCGCAACATCTTCCCCAAATAATCTCCAAATAGCATGCAAGGCTTTCTTTAGTTCCTCAAAGGAATCACTAACTTGGGAAAAATTCGACCAATCATATAGAACTAACACTCATCAAACTTAACCAAAGTCGAGTTCCGCCTTGCATCTACTATATACTATATCCACTCCATAGTCCTTACCCTCCTGAACCACTCTTTCTAACATATAGTATAAAGCTTGCATGTTATCCATGACAAAACTCTAAGCTGTAAAAACGAAAGATAGAAAAGAAAGAAACTAAAAGGCACTCCACCACCTAAGGGATGAAAAACCTCATTCTAGGGAAAAATACCTCATACTAGGGAAACCAGCCAACCAACGGACAAAAACAAACACCCAACTAAGCTAAAGAAAGCCTAGCACACATAAAAGTAGAACATTAACTACACAAGTTAATGGAAATCTCACCATAACAAATGAAGATTTTAGTGTACGTCGCAAAATGCTAACAGGGTTGTTTAGGATATATCAAAATGAATTGGATATGGACCTTGCCCCATGTATCCACTTAAATCCAAATCTAGATTTGACAATGTGACAAAGAGTATAGGTTAGAACTTTTCTAATTAGGAACCATGTTTTGTTGAATGTTGTATCTCCTTTAGGGTTTTTATGATTATGGTTCTTCTAAATTTTGTATCCTTTTCATTTTTTAAAGAATAAAAAAAATCAAATATTGCACTATTTAAACTTTCCCACACAACCATTTCAGTTCCTTTTTAACTAAGAAACCAAATCTAGTCATATGGGCATTTTGATGTGCACCACACAAGTTATTAGGGGGTGTTTGGTACAATGACATTGCATTACAGTTACATTTGGGGTTAATCAATATAAATTTGTGTGAGAGATTTTTCTACCTAAAATGCTTTAAAAACATTTAATTGACCAATACAAATTGCTATTTCTATCTAATACGTCAAATATGATATTTTAAATGATTAGTTGCATGCATGCATTTTTCCAATTGAAATGACAGTTACATATGATGTCACAAAACATATTCTCACAAATTTGTATTGATCAACCCCAAACACAACTGCAATGCAATGCTACTGTATTAAATACCTAGTAGTTAGTTAATATTCACAAATTGTTCATCTATGGAAACCAACAACAAAGCAACTATCTGTTTGTTTGGCATCATTGTTGTTGCTCTAGAAAATGGCGTCACATCAACGCCATGTCAGAAAAATCGGTGCTCCAGAAAACAAGCATTTGATTAGAACTGTTTTTTCATAGAAAACAATGCTCCAAGCCACACCACTTGGAGCAATGCCAAATTTGACGTTTCCTGGAGTTGCAGCTCGTTGCTGCTAACATGGACAACGGTGTTGCATCTGCAGCATTGATGCCAAACATATACCATAAATATGATCATTTTGACTAATATATGTTGTATTTGGTACCATTATTGTTTCTACTTGAAATGTTTTACGGTGATTGATACAAATTGGTGGGAGATATGTGTTGTTACATTACATATGTGAGTCACTTCAGCTAGAATGTTTATACTTCACCTCTATAACAAGAAACATAAATTTTGCTTTTCTACAAACAACCTTCCATACATGTTTTTTTAAGATATACTATTTCAACTATAAACAGCCTCAAATAATAATTGTATGGCATGCATTCATCAAAGCAAAAAACATTTGAGGTATGTAAAAACATCAATGATACTTGTGTTTTGAAAAAGCGTCAAGGACAGCGAATGCAATCAAATGGTAGGATATTGTATTACCAATGAAACACAAACACACCAGCATGTAAATAAATTCAAAATGTCATGTGAGCAACTTTTTTATTCCCATCATTGGTGTTCCCATGTTTCATTGTAGGGTAGCAAGGGAGTGCTACAACTAAGTCACAAGATATTAGGTATAAAGTGATGGTATATTGGTATATATGTTGACACTTTCAACATGCATTTGATGATATAATTAGAGGAGATAACCATGGGAATTCAATCATGGCTTTGTAGGGTCTAATAGAAATTTGCCAAGAAATTATAGATAAGAATGTATCTACAAAAGGAAGGTTCCTAAATGTAGATTATTTTAGAGATGAACAAGATAGATTTTTATCGGAGAGGGAGTTGAAAGGGATTTAGAGATAACTAAGAGGGATTTTATTGTGGTCTTTTATGTTTTTTTATTTGAAAAATATAAACATGTTGTGTTTGAGCACTGAGGTCAGAGAACCTTTCATTTCTTGAGTTAGGATTTGCAACCCATGACCGTGCATCTCACCATGAAACTGGGACCCACAATGCCTGCAATGTGCAACCACAAATCAGGTTGTGGGGATCAGATCCTGGCCTATGCTATGTGGCAGGATTTGAGAGGCCAGTTTGGACCAAGATCAGTAAGGGAAGTCTGACCTGGTCCGTCTACAATGGGCTGTGTGGCATGTTGTTTGGCCCTTGGATGCTAAGTCTCGGTGGAGTTACAACACATTGTTATGGTCTGACATAGGCTTAACCTTATTTATGCTTGTTGGGCTTACATTAAGTGGCACTATCATAAATATCACCACTATGATTTTTCAAAAAAGTGATGTTTCTTATTGGCGGACTTCCAAAAGCTTAACGTACTCTTTGAGGAGGGGTGGTATACCTCCTTGGGTAGAAAGTGTCAATGGTATTTCCAAAATCCAAGTTTGAATTCGATATCCGATGTAATCAGTTCGAATTTGAATAATTCAAACAACGCAAACAGTCGAATTCGAATATATGCTTTACACCGATTAAATAATCAAATCGAATTTGAATACATGTCGATTTGATTCAATAATTATCCGAATTTGATTATTATAATAATATAGTATAAAAGAAAGATACGCGTCTTAAAAGTTAAAACCTCGGTCAAGTGTCTTTTAACTTTTTATATTATATTATTATATACTCTTATTTGAATATGAAAAAAAAGAACTAATTGTCTACATGATAAGACCACTCAATACATACTTATATTTTCATTAGTTGATAGGTGATAAAAGTGCATTAATTACTTCAACCTGTTCTGTTTCACCTCCCCCCATTTCCCTCCCTTGTATCTCTCATTTTTTCATTCCCCTACATTGAATTTCTCCCCAACGTTTGGTTTTGCTGATTTTCATGGAAGAGATTTCAAAAAAAAAAAAAAGGAAAAACGGATATTGAAAGAAAATGTCATGTATCAATGAAACAAAAGAGAGTTTCACAGTAAATGAATAGCATAGATGCAACTATCATCCATTTGTTTTATGGAAAACAAAAAAAAAATGTCGCAGTCACTTCCTCTTCTCCTCTTTCTCTCCCTCTCTCTCCCCCTCCCTCTCTTGCTTTCTCCTTGTTCTTTGTCCATCTTTTTCGTTGTTTGTTCTAGATTTTATTTGGTTTTTTGTTTTTCTTTTCTACTTTTCCCTTGTTCATTCGTCTTCTTCGTTTACAGAAACAACATATATCATTTGTTCATTCAAAGAAAACAAGCTAAGATTTTTTCTATAATTCATTAAACAAGAGGGCTCATTCTTGGATTTCAAGAATTAGGACGTAATCCATCAATTTTGAATTAATCGAATATTCGATTATTTGACTATCTAGTCGAATTCAAATTTAGTTTTTAATTTTTAATATCCATCGAATTCAAATTTGAATAATCAGTTTTATAGTCGAATTCAAATTTGAATATGACATGATTCGATTCGAATTCGCTCCGTTTATAGGCCTATCCTTGGGTGCCTAACCTTGACACTCCAAAGACCAACATCCCTTTTGGTGCAGCCTTGGTTAATAGCTAGTATGGCTACCAAGATTCCTTATGGGCACATACACGCCCATAAGGATAGTGCATGGACTGGCATTGCCCAACACACACTGAAGGGTGGCTTTGCACATGGGCCTGGCCCAAGCATGACCCTACACCACACCAGCCCAGTGTCTAAGTTAATTGAGCTACCCCGTTGCTCACAAAGTATGGGTTGTTCTCAGGACCAAGTGGTTGTCTATCATCATCGGCACATATTTTCCATACACCATAGTGATCCCCCTTTGGCACGTAATAAGAGGCACCTCCCATGGACCAGCAAGAGCCATAAATAGCTTTGGCCATAAGTAGGGGTGTTCACGGGTCGGGTTAGCTAAGGTGGGAATCGAAACCGACCCACTGACAGGCCAAATTGACTTGGTCGGTTTGAATCGGGTTAGGTCGGTTTCGGTTTTGCTCCTGTACAAAGCCAAATAAATTCTTCATGTAAAAACAAGTGTCAATAATGGGCCTTCTAGAGTAAAAAACTAGGTAAATCTAGGTAGGTAAATCAATAAAAAAAAATTTAGAAACCTTCTAAATTCTAATATAGGTAAAAAACTAAAAAATGACACCTAATTGAATTCTAATTGTAATTGCCTAATGGGCCTTCTAGAGTTCTAGTTCTAGTAGAAGTCTAAAAGTAGAAGACTATTAGGAATTAGGAAACTACTCAAGCTAGGAAGTAGGAACTACTAAACTAGTAGAATACTAGTTCGGTTCGGGTCGGGTTGGTTTCGGTTTTCACGCAAGAAAACCAAAACCGACCCGAGATTTTGGTTTATGTATGTGCCCAACCCGAAACCGACCAGTACGGATGAAAACCCGACCGACTCGGGTTGGGTTCGGTCCGGGTTGGTCGGGTTGGGCATTCTTATGAACAGCCCTAGCCATAAGCCACAAGGTCATGATCCAATGCCATTAAATTTAGCGGAACTATCGTCGGGTCAAAACATGACCTTTACACATAGATCAGACTTATTCTAGTCGCACATGACCCAGACATCGCACGAGTTTCTTCCACTGCAAACCTAACCTGTGACAACATGTTGGAACGTGTTGGAATAGTTTTTTTTGCTGTAAGCAGACCCCCTTATTATAATATAGATGTTGACATCAGTTGGTACTGTATGTATTTTCTTGAGATGGCTCATTCCCTAGCTGTCATTTTAACTTTTTAGTAAACTCCACCTGACCCCCTCCCCATGGTTTGGGCTGTTTATAATTTGACTCCCTAAACTATTTTATGTGTTTGATATCCCCTACCCCCAACTTTTACTCAGTTGTCACATAAACCACTGTATTAATTTTTGATGCATTTCGTTAAAGAAATGGGTGGAATATGCCTATATGCCATATCAGATATTTTTAAAAATCTTAAAACATCCATATTCTTGATTTGTGGGATACTTATGCTCATTTGCATTAATATTATTAAAAGGTATTTCAATCTTGATCTTCTGAAAACATATCTGGCACATCATTTAGATGGACTAAATTACGATTAGATGAAATTTTGATACACCATCCGGGTATCAGATATTTTTTTTGGCTTTTTTTAACTTTACATGACCTAGATTTTTTAGAAATCTTCATGCTGGCTGAGATTAGATAAAATCTTGGTACTTTATTTAAATGGGCTAGACCGCTAGATTAGATGAAACTTTGATACATCTAAAAAGATTAATTAACTGATTTCAAGAAGCCTATTCGATGGTTAAAATCTTAAGTTTTACTTGGCATGCTACATTATATGGCCGAGATTGTTTAGATATTTTCATACATTACTGTATAGTTGAGATCAAAACTTTTGTACATCACTTAGATGGTTGAGATTAATTCATTCATATTTAAGAGAATATTTTTAGTTGGGATTATTTGGTAAATCATTTGGATAGGGTTGATTAGATGAAATCTTGGAAAACTCTTTGGATGGTTTTAGTTAATTGACAGATCTTAGAGTGATATTTTAATGATCAAGAGTTATTTGAATGACTTGGGTCGATGGAAATCTTATTCACTCACACGTATAAAGAACAAAATGTCAAAATGGTGTCAACTATAGGAAATATGTTTTCAGACCGGATTCAGTAGTCACACCATTTTGAGCACATTCAGTAATCACTCCATAAATATTCTGACACATCTTAGACTTTTATTTAAGGGTGTTTTATGCAACAGGTGTCACAAAATTTGTTGAGTGCTCTCTCTCCTGATCGGAGTTCTATAATTTTAGTGTCAGGTGAGAAGCCTTCTCACCTACCCATTTTGTCAAATACGAATGGGCTGTAATGGGCCCCCAATAGAGGAAACTTTTGTCAGTACAATGAATAGGGAACAAAGAAATGTATGTGATATGAATCCACTCGACGTCGAGTGGTATAGGGCCCGCTTGGAAAGGCTAAAACTTTGATTGAACTGTTTTCGAGCACGGATCAAAATACCCCAAGACTTCTGCGTATTTCCATTAGTCGAAATGAATTGGACCCTTTAGATACACAATACATCTAATATGGGATGTATCATATGGATATTCTTACTTTGAAAAAGTCATTAAAAAAAGTTTCAACAGAGCCCATTTCTGATTGATGCAGCTATTTTGGGAGTAGACTCCCAACGGGCACTTAAGGGTAATGCGCTGAGTAGACTTAAGAGAAAGCTCTCAACCGTCCGATTTTGTTGAGGTTGCCCCGACGAGGTGGTTGAGGTGTTCTAATCGCAACAAATCAAACTCTTCCCCCTGGATTTAACAGTTTTTTTTATGCGGTGGCCCACAAGGTTGGTCAAAATCGTCTCAATCGTCAAAATGACAAAGTCATGAGATCGGTAGGTGCTGATAGGTCAATCAAAGAATTGATTCGTTGACTGGAGTCTGGAGGGTGATGGTCAAAATAGATCACGTTTAGAACCGTAGGGATATTTTAATGGAGATAAAAACAACATAGAAAAAGCAAAGGGTACAAGGCAATGATTTAAATCATCCAGCTAATGAACCAACCACATGCTGGTTGTCTAAACTCACCGACACTACTTTACACCTCGTTCACAATCTGCTTATTATTTGCGTTTTTTGCCACTTGCAAGTTACAACGCTACCTGTTTGACTCCCACGGCCCTAAAATTTTAGGCTCAGACATCTAGAGCTGTCAATGGATCGGGTCGGGTCTGGTTCGGGACAGGATGCCAAATCGATTATCAACAGAAACCGCCCCAATTATATAACTATATAGTCTTAATAAAAATGCTGATAACATAGTAAACTGTTTATATGTTTGATAAAACAAGTATTTTTAATCAAAATTATCTTATTTGTTATCTATGAAATTTACCCTCTTGGTCATAAAATATAACAAAAATTACAAGAAAAATGAAAAAAGAAAACTATTATATATTACTAACTATATAAACAGTTCAAGACAAGAATCAGTCCAGACCCAATTGCTAATTAAAATATAACCATCAAACCAGAACTGACATAATCGGATTAGTTGGTTCGGTTATATATATATATATATATATATATATATATCATTTTTTTGCAAATTTAAATATAAATTTAGATTAAAAATTAAATTTTTTAGATATAATTTTATTAATTCATATGGACAAGCCTGAAGTCCGATCCGGACTTTAGGCCCAGACATATTATCAGGCCTGGTGCAGGCTGGGCTGGGCCCAAGCAGCCCAAAATGCTATTACTAGTTTGCTACCGGACCCGACTGTAAACTAGTTTGATAGATTAATTCAACGAGTTTTGACTTAATGGATCTATTTGATAATAAATGAAAAATTAAATTTTCTTTAATTTTTTTATGCCAAAAAATTAATCAACACATGTTCTAGTTCAATGCAAATTTACACCTGCAACCATTCGATTCACTGGTTTACGCAAAAGCCGGTTTGGTAATTGTAACGAAAAGTAAGGTCATTCTGAAAGCGAATCTTTTATCATCTTCAGTTCGTTCTCTTTTATTCCTCAAAAGGCCAATCTCCATTCCCAGTTTCTCGAAGCTCAGAAAGATGGAACAGAGAAGAAGAATTTCCGGATTAAGTCTTCTATCCTTCTTCCTCTTCTGTGCACTGATCCTCTCCTTTTTAGGATCTGTCGAAGCTTACAAGAACTACACAGTTGGCGACTCTTTGGGTTGGTACGACAAACTTCAGAATCCCAAGGTTGATTACCAAAAGTGGGTTGCTGGCAAGAACTTCAGCTTGGGAGATTTTCTCAGTAAGTCAATACGAACCATAAAGCACAATTCCATGTTTAGATGTTTCTCTGTCTAGCTTATGACAACAATTCTCTATCGAATCTCCATGATCTCTATTGATTGGTCTTTCTGTAGCACATTCTGTATCTGTTGTTTGTCACAGTTCACTACCTTTCACTTGGTGTTTCTTCTTTGGTGAAGGAAATTAATAACTAATTGAAGAAAAACATGAAAGGTATCTGACTGGAGAAATAAGTCATACCCATTTGAGGTAATTTGCATCTGAATTTATAAAATTGTGAAGACCTGCAGTTTTGATGTCTGCAGCGATATAGCACTCTTACGAGCAATTCTGTCTACCCATTTGAAGATTTTCGTTTTGCTTTTTTATTTTCTCTGCCCTTTGGCTATACAATTTCGACTAAGCAAGCTTTTGAAGGGGAAAGAAACGAATGTATTTTCAGGATTTGCATTGATCGAATTTCACTTTAGTTTCAGTTCTTTTCCTATAGTAGCAGACAAATATTTCCCGATTCTCATTTGTTCCAATTTTCCTCTAGTGCTCTGCAATTTGCTTGAAGAAACCCCAAGTATTGGATATAGTTTCATCTCAGAGAATTTCATCCATTTCTGTAGGCCAAAAATGTTTAGTTGTGTGAAATTATATACAGTTTAGCTTGCATTTTTGGATTACAGTAGATTTTGGCATTGAAGGCGGAATTGGATTTGCCAATTCCTCAGATCTCTGGACTCCTATCATTTGGACATTTTTTTGGCATTGTGGAATTCATAAAAACATGGACAAACTTTGAATTCTGGGTATTAGCAGAATTCAAGTTCCTATTTAAAGTTCCTCCCAAAGGTCTAGTCAGTTCATTTTGAAGATATTGAATCAGAGTAAAATTGAAATCCATTCCACATTTCCACTCTTGAAATCCAAATGCAGAAGTAAATGTAAATAGAGTATATGGTATGAGACTTAGCCTCAGTTTGGAAAGAGTACAAATACAAATATGGACAATACAAATAGATACAAAATAATACAAAATGTAAGGTTTTACAATGTACATATCTGTATTTGTACTCCTTCCAAACTGAGCCTTAAGGACTATAAAGTCAGCCTTTCAAGCATCTTATCCGTAGCAAAGGTGTAGATTTCACAGCTAGCATGATAGACCATAGGTGGCTGAGGAATTGTTCTTGCATCCTTTACCACTATATGTACTGATGTGCCATGTATGTGATATCTCGTTTATAAACAGTCTTCTACGGTTCATGACTCCTCTCCTAGATTTACTGTCACTCAGTGTTGGCCTGTAAATTGTTTACTCAAGCTTTTGCCTCCAATGCAGTTTTTCATACTGATAATAACCACTCAGTTGTCCAAACATACAACTTCACGACATACAAGCGGTGCGATTATGCAAATGCTAATGATCACGACACCATTCTATGGTCAGCTACACACCCATCTGCAGTAGCTCCTCAAAGAGTAGCAATTGCTGTTCCTCTCACAAAAGAAGGGAGGACATATTTCTTTTCTGGTGATTATGATGGTCAGCAATGCAAGCATGGCCAACGCTTCAAAATAAATGTCACACATGGTGAGGGATTGCCGGAAAGTCTGAAGGACCAACCAGCTGAAGCACCACCTCCGATGAGCCCCATTGTTGACGACAATAATCCGGTGCCAGATACTGTGATTCCATCAAATTTCAGCAATCCTAAGGAAGCTGGAGATCTTCAAGCTACGTCAGGATCTGTTTCTTTAGGCATGTTTTTGAGGACATTGCAGGGGAAACTTAATTGTTTTTTGGTGCTTGTAGTGTTAGTTTGTCTTCTAGGGTGATTTCATTATTTGTTCATTCATTTATTTTTCATTGCAGAGGATAGAATTCTCTAGGATTTGGTTGTTTTGTGCTCTTGGGGATTTCATGTGGTCTTGTACATTGTAGAGTGTTACACTTGTATCAATGTGATTCAACAGTTGAGATGTTGATTAGCTTGATAATGGGACAATGCAGATTAGGTGAGTGGTCTTGGAGGAAATATCTAAATTTATTTTGATCAACAAGATGATTAAAGATAATCAGTTAGTTAGACCTTATATCTCTTAGTGGGACCAATTTCGAAGAATTAATAATTAACTAAAGAGGAATTAAACTATTTGTATTCTGTTGGATTTCCAAGAGCAGACACAAAAAAGAAGAAAGTAAAGGTGCATCCAATACCAGGGATTTATTAAGGCTGTATTTGGTTTGATAGAAAACAACAGAGAAGCAGAAAGCTGCTTGCAAGAGTAATATAGCTTGATAATGATTTATAGTTTGGCATTGTCAGAATTTTCACTAACTAACAAGATTTAGTTCCAAAACGTTTTACCATGTTTACACTGCATATATGTTAATTGAGGAAAAAGAATGCTGCTTGCAAGGCCATTTAAAATCAAGGAGACCAAGTGATATCAGATTACCAGTCTTTTTTTTTTTTTTTAAATTTCTTTGAGAGTGGTAATTAACAGGGATTAATTGGTAATTTAGTCAAATAAAAGGTACACTAAAATAGGGTGTCAACGGTATTTGAAAATCCGATTTTGAATTCGAGATTAAATATAATCCAATCGAATTCAAATATGACATGATTCGATTCAATAAATATTTGAATTTGACTAATTATTTAATTTTTATATATACTATATAAAATATTTAAATATTTTATATAATATATATTTATATACTTTATATAAATAAAATATTTATTTTTATATATTTATTAATTAGTTAAAATAATTAATCGGTTGAATTCAAATCAAATTAAATGTTAGAATATTTAATTAAATTTGAATTCAAACATTGATTTTCAATATCCGTTGGATATCGAATTGAATTTAGATGTTGATTAATTCGATTTGAATTTGATCCATTTACACCCTTACACTAAAATAAATCAAGGAAATTAGAGAGCTGAAATAACCCATGTGGTAGCATATCAACCCTCAAAAAACAAGTACACAATACATATCATACCATATATTTCAATATTTAAAAACTTAGGCTTAGTTTAGAAAGAATGCAAATACAAATATGTGTATGGTATTTCTAAAGTTTATATTTATACTGTATATATTTGTACTTGAATTTTGTTTTTCTAAAATGAGCATCTGTCTTCTCCTATTAGTCTGACAACATTGATTCATTGGATTTTCTACCATTTTCTTGAGGGCAATTAATGTTTGGAACTAACGCCATTTTCTGAGAAGTGCTTGGTTGTTCATAACATGCCGTTTTCTCAAAACAAAAAAAAAAAAAAAAACGTTTTTCTTTTTTAATTTCTTTTGTTTGGGACCATTGCTGGATGCTGTCACATAGACATTTTTGAACATCACATCCGCATACTATTGCTAGCCATAATAAAAAGGAAAAAAAAAATGAGAAAACACAAAAAAAGAACGTTTTATTATATCACTTTTTCCAATTTCGAAGACCTGATCTGAAAAAACGTTTTTCGAAAAAATTTATAAACCAGCATCAGGTGTAAATTGCAAAAATAAATTTCAAACGTGATGCTGATGTGACTGAAGTTTTTCAAGAAAACTACATCAATTACAAACACTTAGGGGTGGGATGGCTTGGATGAGAACCACAAACTATTATTATAATATATAACTAAGCGGGCCTCGTCCTCCACTTCATTACTCATCATCATCCAAAACAAGGGGTCGGCTACTAAGTGGGCCTCGTCCTATTTAGAAAATAAAAATATTTAAAGTATATTCCATTTTCGTAGGGGTAAACACATTTGAATTGTTTATTGAGCAATCCTAAGCTGGAGCTGGCTCCTGGCTCTAATTCATTGTTTTCAACTTTTCATTATTGCAAGGAATTTCTCGATGGATTGATCATCATTTCTGCCTCATCCCCCTTTCTCACTTTGTCTCAAATTAATCATTGTGAAGGGAGTAATTCTTGCATAAAGCTGGTGATGGGTGTTTTTTTTTTATAGAAAAAATGAGAGCTACACAAGTGCAAGATAAATGGCAAGGCAATTTATTTTAGGCTGCAGAACAATTTTATTTGCACTAGTACAAATTTATAAGAGTGCACATGAAAAGAATACAAATTCTGGTTTAATTTTATTTTGAGTTTTATCTTCTGCATTGGGTCTTATTTTACCTCATTTGTACTTCAACCAAACAAAATAAGATAAAATTTGAAACAAAAATGAATCAGAATTTGCACCCAAATCATTTGCACTACCATGTTTTGTATCAATTCAAATAAATTTGCTCTGCAAGTCTGCAACACCCCAAATGCTGCCTTAATAATAGGACTCACACACACAATTTTGTTTAAACAGAAATATATTGCAAAGCTATACGAGTCTGACGGATTCAAGCCAATTTGAGGGTGGAGGAACAACAAAGATGATCTCGATTTGTCAATGAAATGTATTTAAAAATGTAAATCTCCAAAGAAGCACAAAAAATAAGTTTGGTGGTATCACAGAAGCTGAGAAAAGTTGTGTCCTGTGCAATCAAAGTAAGGAAACAGTGGTCCACTTGTTCTTCACCTGCCCATATGCTCGAGCAGTGTTCCTCTTGGCTCAAATTGGTGTCAATCCTGAGATGTAACAAAACAAGGAAATCTTTCAAATATTTCTATTCTGGCATCAGAATACTTCAACAAAGAGCAAAAATTGCCATGGATGCAACTGTTCATGATAATACAGGATACCCTTTTGCATCCTGTTCATTTGCTACAGTAGGCAAGAGTATCTACCTTCCATCCATCAGTCTACTTTACTAAACTCAGAATATGCACAGTAGGATATACTTGCAGATTTTGTATTGTTTAATGAAAAGAATTACATTATATGTGAAGCAGGATATACTTGCAGGGTTCGAGGAGAAGCAGAAGCTGAGTGGTGGTCATTTATCAAGGCATTACAGGAAGCTAGCAGAAGGGGGGTATCAGGAAGGTCAATATCTACTCTGATGCATTGGGCCTAGTAAATAGTATGAATAGTACGTTTGATTCACCTAATTGGTTACAAAAACCTTTGAAGGACCAAGTGATCAATCTTATGGAGTTCTTTAATTTAGTAAATATTATGCATAGAAAATTATAACTAATTACAAAATTTCCTGGCTCACCAAATAGGTCATTTTGTTTGTAAGAATGACAAGAGCCAAGGAATGGGTGGATTCTCTTTTGTTAAATTACTGAAGTCCTACAGTTATTACTCTGAAAAAAAAAGGGGAAAAACAAAAAAGAAAGAGTAAGGCTCATAACCATATTAAGGCTAATAGAAGTGATAAAACTTCAATGTATGTTCGGGGACAAGCTGAGGCAACAACAGTTCACCTGTGAACTCTTTTTGTGAGAATAAACAAGGATTGCTTACAGTTAGAATAAGCATCCCAACACATGTTGTAGGGTTTTTTGAAATTCAGCAGCTACTCATCATTGCTAATCCAGACTCAACAGATATAAAACCAGAACATCTTGAAAAGAGTACATAAAGAAGGGGGAACAAATACCTACATATCAAAAATGATAACCTTATCAAGCTTGATGATAAAGAGATGAAGGGAAGTTGATTCGTTAAAAACTGCTAACCTTGTTATTATATTACGAACCAACCAGCCACATGTTTGTTGTCTCCATCAGAATTCCTACCCAGCAAATTTCAGTCTAGAATTTTAGAGTATTTAACATTGAAGTTGTAACACCCTCTTCTGTTGTGCAGGTATACCCTTTGGTAATATAGCATAGAGCATCAAAAGGGAGGGAGATCTTAAATGAATGTGGCATATCAATAAGCTTGTTTTGCACTAAAGTTTCAATACTAAGGCTGCATTTGGCATTCCTTATTCTAGGAATTTGGAAACAGATCCCCCAATAACAGATTGGATAAAATAATCGCTTCAAGACCAATTAGAGGTCGATTCAATATTAATTTGATTCCTAGAAAGAGTTTTGACTTTTTGAAATCCATGCCAACACTGTTATGCTCATGGCACACCAGTTGGAAGCAGGTAGTCTACTCTTTAAAGCTCAGTTTGGAAGGAGTACAAATACAAATTTGTAGAGTACAAAACCTTATATTTTGTATGCATTTGTACTGTACATATTTGTATTTGCACACTTTCCAAACTGAGCCTAAAGTGCAAAATAATTGGAAATCACTGGTCTATATTTTATATTATTAATAAAATGAACCAATATTTTATATAATGAACAAATAAATTAAAAATAATTCTTATGAGACTTGTAATAAACATATTACAAATAAACCAAGTTTATCAATAGATTCATAGTAAGTAATTTGTAAATTATTTGACTGAGGATAGTCCATATTTCATGATTTCATCCGTTGAATTCGAATCGCAACCAACCTGATTGGATTTGTATTTGAGGTCAGACAAATGAATACAATTTGCAGCCCAAGTATTGTAGAAAAATTTGTTAGAAATCGGCTTAACATTCACCTCTGAGCATTTTAAAACTAAAGAGAAATTCAAATAGGCACATACCTTCCATTTTGGCTACTCAAGGCTTGAAAAAACTCTTACTCAGCTATGGCTGGACTCAAACACTCTCCACTGACTCTAGGCTTCCAAAGATGGGATAGAAACTGATGTAACCGTTTCTGGTCACGTACCAATTTTTTGTGATGTATCAATTTTTTTGGCTAAGTACCTCGTCATTTGACCTAGTGGTGAACTACCTGGTGGTGAACTGCCTGGTGGTGAGCTACTTGGTGACGAACTCCCTGGTGGTGAGCTACCTGGTGGCAAGCTACCTGGTGACGAGATCCCTGGTGGTGAGCTGCCTGGTGACGAGCTCCCTGGTGGTGAGCTACCTGGTGACGAGCTCCCTGGTGGTGAGCTATCTGGTGGCGAGCTACCTGGTGACGAGCTACTTGGTGACGAGCTCCCTGGTGGTGAGCTGCCTGGTGACGAGCTCCCTGGTGGTGAGCTACTTGGTGACGAGCTCCCTGGTGGTGAGCTGCCTGGTGACGAGCTCCCTGGTGGTGAGCTACTTGGTGACGAGCTCCCTGGTGGTGAGCTACCTACTCCAAGGCAGCCTGTGACTCCGAGAATGGTGGAGCTCCCTGGTGTAGCGCAACCCGACTGCCCTCTACATGAGGTGATCTTCTCTCCTTTGTAGGCAATGGGAGCTGAGGGACCTGTGAGAACTCCATCTTTTCCTCCTCTTTGTAGGCGGCGGGAGCAGAGGGACCTGCGAGAACTGAATCAGAGGACTCGAGGGTATTTTCCCGGCGGGGACTCTCCGACGCTTAAGTTAGCACTCTGATTGTAGAGAGCTTGAAGATGATATTGGAGAAATGAGAGAGCTAGAGAGCAGGGATTACCTCCATTTTTTCCATCCTCTCCCCCTTGGCTTTGGGGGTCGGAGTCCTTATATAGTGGTGCCCAGTCACATCAGGCGTAACCACCACTGCCCAAGCCATTACTGCCAGGACTGAGGTGACAGGTGCAGGCTACTGCTGCAGGGTACGGACTCGTCAAGCGTGCCATGCTTTTCAGAGACGGCAGGTACGACGCCTCCTGGCAAGAGATGTGGGCGCTGCCACCAGATCTATCAGGTACGGTTGTCAGGCAGGAGATCTTCCTGCGATATGCCGAACTGCTCTTCTGTACCGAGCTACCCTACAAGTGGCGAGCTGCCTATGGCGACGAGCTCCCTGGTGGCTACTTGGTGACGAGCTCCCTGGAGAGTTGCCGAGGTCCTTGGAGAGCTGCCTAGCTCCTTGGCGAGCTCCTTGGAGAGCTGGCAAGCTCCTTGGCGAGCTCTTTGGAGAGCTGCCGAGCTCCTTAGCGAGCTCCTTGGTGAGTTGCCGAGCTCCTTGGAGAGCTGCCTAGCTCCTTGGAGAGCTGCCGCCTAGTTGTCACGAGGTGCCACGTGTCGCAATTTCACTGGAGGGCCAAATCTGCCCTCATCATTTGCCCCCCACTCCCGAGCTGAGATTAACTCAGTGAAGGTAGTATCCTTCTTTTGGCCTGTAAGTCGACGAGCTAGTAAGTGCCGATCCAATTCCGTAGGCCTTGGGAGTCGTTTGTATGTGGCGAGCTATCTGCAAGTAGCGAGCTGCCTATAAGGTGAGGAGGTCTCCGCCAGTTCAGTAGTGTAGCCCTTAGGCTCTGGGGGCAACTTATAGTTCACTTTTTGCTGATTTTGCCCATGCTGAGGAAGCAATTGGGTATTTAGCAATAATGTGGCCCGTAGGCTTTGGGAGCGACTTGTAGTCCACTCTTCTTGACTTTGCCCATGCCGAAGAGGCAACCGGGTCTTAAGCAGTAATGTGGCTCGTAGGCTTTGCCTGTGAGGTGTCGGGCTGACCAGGTGCCGAGCTGACTAGGTGCTGAGCTGCCTGAGGTGTCGGGCTGACCAAGTGCCGAGCTACTTGTGAGGCGCCGAGCTTAGCAGGTGCCGAGCTACTAGTGAGGTGCCGAGCTGACCAGGTGCCGAGCTACCCAGGTGCCGAGCTACTAGTGAGGTACTGAGCTGACCAGGTGCCGAGCTGACCAGGTGCCGATCTAACTAGGTGCCGAGATACCTAGGTGCCGAGCTACCTACAAGGTGCCGAGCTGACCAGGTGCCGAGCCGATCAGTTGGGTGCCTTAGAGCTATGACTGCGCTGCATCGACTTCGTAATGCCGGTCATCGTACCTGACAGATCTGGTGGCAGCGCCCAAATCTCTTGCCAGGCGGCGTCGTGCCTGCCGTCTCTAAAAAGCATGGCACGCCTGACGAGTCTATACCCTGCAGCAGCAGCCTGCACCTGTCACCTCAGTCCTGGCAGTAATGGCTTGGGCAGTGCTGGTTACGCCTGATGTGACTGGGCACCACTATATAAGGACTCCGACCTCCAAAGCCAAGGGGTAGAGGATGGAAAAAATGGAGGTAATCCTTGCTCTCTAGCTCTCTCATTTCTCCAATATCATCTTCAAGCTCTCTACAATCAGAGTGCTAACTTAAGCGTCGGAGAGTCCCTGCCGGGAAAATACCCCCGAGTCCTCTGATTCAGTTCTCGCAAGTCCCTCTGCTCCCACCGCCTACAAAGAGGAGGAAAAGATGGAGTTCTCGCAGGTCTCTCAGCTTCCACTGCCTACAAAGGAGAGAAGATCACCCCATGCAGAGGGTAGTCGGGTTGCGCTGCACCAGGGAGCTCCACCATTCTCTGAGTCACAGGCCGCCTAGGAGTAGGTAGCTCGTCACCAAGTAGCTCGTCACTAGGTAGCTCACCACCAGGGAGCTCGTCACCAGGCAGCTCACCACCAAGGAGCTAGGCAGCTCTCCAAGGAGCTCGCCAACTCTCCAGGGAGCTCGCCAAGGAGCTCGTCACCAAGTAGCCACTAGGGAGCTCGTCGCCATAGGCAGCTCGCCACTTGTAGGGTAGCTCTGTGCAGAAGAGCAGTTCGGCATATCGCAGGAAGATCTCCTGCCTGACAACCATACCTGACAGATCTGGTGGCAATGCCCACATCTCTTGCCAAGCGATGTCGTGCCTGCCGTCTCTGAAAAGCATGGCACGCCTGACGAGTCCGTACCCTATAGCAGCAGCCTGCACCTGTCACCTCAGTCCTGGTAGTAATGGCTTGGGCAGTGGTGGTTACGCCTGATGTGACTGGGCACCACTATATAAGGACTCCGACCCCCAAAGCCAAGGGGGAGAGGATGGAAAAAATGGAGGTAATCCCTGCTCTCTAGCTCTCTCATTTCTCCAATATCATCTTCAAGCTCTCTACAATCAGAGTGCTAACTTAAGCGTCGGAGAGTCCTTGCCGGGAAAATACCCCCGGGTCCTCTAATTCAGTTCTCGCAGGTCCCTCTGCTCCCGCCGCCTACAAAGAGGAGGAAAAGATGGAGTTCTCGCAGGTCCCTTAGCTCCCACTGCCTACAAAGGAGAGAAGATCACCTCATGCAGAGGGCAGTCTGGTTGTGCTGCACCAGGGAGCTCCCCCATTCTCTGAGTCACAGGCTGCCTAGGAGTAGGTAGCTCGCCACCAGGTAGCTCACCACCAGGGAGCTCGTCACCAAGTAGCTCGTCACCAGGTAGCTCACCACCAGGGAGCTCGTCACCAGGCAGCTCACTACCAGGGAGCTCGTTACCAGGCAGTTCACCACCAGGGAGCTCGTCACCAAGTAGCTCGTCACCAGGTAGCTCGCCACCAGGTAGATCACCACTAGGGAGCTCGTCACCAGGCAGCTCACCACCAGGGAGCTCGTCACCAAGTAGCTTGTCACCAGGTAGCTCGCCACCAGGTAGCTCACCACCAGGGAGTTCGTCATCAAGTAGCTCACCACCAGGCACTTCACCACTAGGTCAAATGACGAGGTACTTAGCCAAAAAAATTGATACATCACAAAAAATTGGTACGTGACCAGAAACGATTACATCAGAAACAATTAAGAGGACGCCTTGCTAAGGGGTGACCATCTCTATTTATAGGCATTTTTGAGGCATTCAGAAAGTCCTCCCATCAAAGACTTTGAAGTCTTTGAACACGTTACAAGTATTACATAGATCCATATTCATTATCATATATTTGGTTTTCGTGGGGTCGAGAAAAAACCCTATCACTTAATCGGGATTTGTCAATAAAATGTGTTGAAAATGTATAGCTCCAAGGATTGATAAATTAACAGTGTGGCTCAGAACTATAGAAGGCTTAAGCTGCTCCTCCTTGACTGGTTCAATATAAAGTTTTGAGGTTCACAGCTGAAGTCCAAGCTCGATTAAACTTGAGTAAAGGCTACAGAAGTGACTTCAATGCATGTTCCGTGCGGGCTTCTATTCAAACAAGCTGAGGCACCTGCAGTTAAACTCTTTTTATGAGACTGCACAAGGATGCCTCACAGCTAGTCAGCTACAATAAGCAACTCGACACATGTTGTAGAGTTTTGAAATTCAGCAGCCATATTCATTCTGGCTAATCTGGATGCTATAGCAATAAAACCAGAACATCTTGAAAAGAGTAGATATAGAAGATGGAACAAATGCCTACAATAACCTGAAAAATGAAAACCTTATCAATGATGCGATAAAATTGATTTCGTTGAGTAACTGCTAACCTTGTGATGATATTAAGAACCAACCAACCACGTCTTTGTGTTTCCATCAGGATTCTTACCCAGCAAATTTCAGTTTAGAGTAGTTGACATTGCAGTTTTAGCCTTCTCCTCTGCTGCAATAGAGAACCCAAAAGGAAGTTCTTAAATGAATTGGACGTTAAATAAGATTGTTTCACACTGAAAGTTTAAACATTCATCTTCCCATTTGGTATTGTGTTATACTCAAGTGTCAATGTTAAACTCCCTTCCTCCTTCCCCCTCTCTGGATGAATCCTAGAGGAATGTATTTAATTTAGTATTTAGCTGATTCTTTGGCCAAAATATGGATACACACAGAGATTGTTTGATTCCAGTTTCATGCCTCTGTATAATTCTCTTGGGTGCCTCTATTTTCTGTTCCCTATTTTTAAATGGTGTAAAGCATTGGTTGGGGGTGATCAGGTCAATCAATTGAAAGAACAAAATACAAGAAAGAGCAAGTGAGGTGAGGTATGACACCCAGATCGGATATAACATTGGACATATGCATACGGATACAGGGGATTTCATTTTCCCTTTCCTAAAATCATAGATGCATATATGGTACAAGTATCCCCCCTAGATAATTATATAGTTTTTGAAGCAAGATTCATTTCTTAAGACTTGTATCTTACAAAATTTCTAATGTGCAGAAGTTCTTCAGAGGACAATTAGTTGAAATAAACAATTTTGCATATTTTAAAAGGGTTAGTTTCTGCTATAGAGTAGATCTGGTAGTGCCCATGCAATATTAGGTGTTGTATCTGGTATATCATACAAATCTCCAACCCAGTTACAAGTCAGAACCTCTAATTCTGTCTGTAAAGAGTGTCTTTCCGGTGGGTAGATGACAAGAAGGTAAGATGACAACAAAACACAAAGTAGGTAAAACATTAAACAGTAAAACTGAAAATTCATTAAACATTTGTATTGAGGATCAAAAGAAAATCAAAACAGAGTTTCATAACCCAGCCTATAGATTACAGAAACAAAAATAACAATTAAAATGCAGAATAAAGGTGAAGATTAACCTATACTAACCTTATAAAAATGTGCAGCAGCAAAGTTCGGAATAAAACAGTTGGTGCAGTAAAAATATACCAAGCTAGGATGGATGGAGGAAAAATCATCATCATCCATGCCTTATCCCAACTATATGGGGTCAGCTACATTAATCCTGTTTTGCCAATCTGTTCTATTTAAAGCCATATCCTCTGTTAAATTATTTGTGCTTAAATTAGGATCAAAGAGAAATGGAAATTGAAAATAAATGATTGGAATCAGGAAATATAAATTACCTCAATTAAAGATAAACAGGAATTAATGACAAAATAAAAAGATAGGGGCACAAATGCTGATGCCACGAAGAAACAAACACAGAGGTAGCAAATAAAAAATCATGTCCAGTCCTTTAACAGTCAGTTATTGGAGAAAAAAAAGTAGACTACACAATAATAACAGCGACCAAGTTATATGAAACACAGAAGATCAAGGAATGCTTAATCAGTTCTATGCAAGATTCAGTTATATGAATATAGTGAGAAATGGTGCAGCAGTAAGGGCTTTGAAATATTAAGAGCTGCAATGCACAATAACATTAGGGGTCTAGGGACCATGAAATCTGTTGAGAAAACAATCCAGAAATGAGAATTTATATGTGAAAGATTTGTATGTCATTAGAGAACCACTGAAAAGCTTGAAGGTGACCACAAATAAGTACTCCACTAATGTGACCAAAATAGCACAAAAAAGATATAGATTTGCAACCTAGTCTAGGGCATGAAGATCAGACTAAATTAGACACTATCATCCCCTTGACTGAATACTCTCCAAACCATAGAAAATGCTTTATGTCACATGTTTAATGAGCCTTCAGCACAATTTTCTGTATTTTCTTTTCCCTAAATTAACTCTTTCTAATGTTAAAGGTCACTAATTTCATCCCCAATAAGTGAACACCATACCCATCTATACATTTGATAGAGTTTTCTCACTGTCTAATACAGGAAGGAGAAAAATAAAGAGACAAAATTATCCCAATTTACTTTGAGAGATACCCAGTCTCTTTACCTTGTTTCTCTCCCCCAAAAGCAGAGAATTTTAAAATGGACGAAGAACGCCAAAAAAAAAAAAAAGAGTTAACACAGATGGCTTAACCTTCCGAATACCTCTAATAGAATCGTTCTCAGAGCTCATCATCAATGAAAACTGAAAATCCAAGCACATAGACAGTCAGTTTTCAAAAGAAGCCAAAAATTGCCAAAAAAATTTGGACCATTTCTCGATTTGTGCGTGTCATCCTTGCGCAGGGGCCATGCTAATCTTCTCTGTATCGTTCCAATTTTATCGGATGTCTCCGAAGAGACACTTTAGTTTTGCAAACGAATGTAAATTAAAAGCTCTTATTTTTTTGAGCTAGGCGATGTGGGACTTCGGACAGCGTTTCACTTGTGGCTTGTGATAGTGAGGCTGAAACTCAAACCAGGGCTATTTTAGGGCCCATAACCTAAAGCAGGACTCAATGTCTCAATGAGCTCTTCGCCTGGTCCAGCTGCATCAATACATTGCAGGGAAGCCATACTGGTTCTGGTTGGGTAAGGTCAAATACTGATGTGCCCCCATCCGGCTCCATCATCACTACATTGCTGGCAACAAGCAGGGAAGTTTTTAAATACCGTACCGTTTTCATATAACGACGCTGTTCAACATTTTGTAGCCCTGTATTGTCATTTTCATCGCTTCACGGCTTGAAATCCATTAACTATTTGACAAAATGCCAAAGAGATCTTCCATCGTTTGCCATTGGCCGTATCTTATTGTCTACCCAGTAGTAGTCTTAGTGGCCTACCTGCTAATCCCAGGAAACCATGAAACGAAGAAGACGACTAAGGAAACAAATTTGTTTGCTCTATTGCACGGAATGTACATGGGAAAAGGAAAAAAGAGTTGGTTTTTCCAGGGAAAGATGGAACCATTTTTGCTAAGTGGTGAAGTATAACTTCTTTCTGAAAGAGGAAGATTTCGCTTTTCAAGTCATTACAATGCTAAGGTGCATCACCTTGCGTGCTGCAGAAGACAATTTTTGGGACCCATGTGTTATGATCTTCGCACCTAGATCATTGGGTTTAGCATCTTTGATGGATGGATCTTTGTAGTTTATGTGAAAAACAGGAAAATATTGAACATTTCATCAAGGATTGTCCTACAAAACCAAGGATCAATTGGAGGGTCAAAGGACCCATTGGTGAGTCTTAATGAGAAAATTTGGAAACCCATCATGTGAAAACCCATCGAATCGATATTTTTTTAGGTTATTTCGGATATTTCGGTTAAAACCGAAATGATTTAACTTGAGTCTCATTTCACCAAGATATAAAAAAAAAAACATGTATACCAGTTATGTGGTTACTCATTAAGTCAAGCCCTCTGTCAATACGTGTTTTATCCAAAATACAGAAGAAGAAGAAGAAGAAGAATAAGAAACTGGAGATGAACGGAGGAAGATGCAAGAGGACCAGAGCTTGGAGGAAGATACAGCGGCAGCTGTGGCACTCGACAATGATGGCAAGCCTTCTATCAGTCTGTTTTCTATCAAAAACAGAGAAGAAGAAGAAGAAGAAGAAGAAGAAGAAGGGGTACATTGACTTAAGCCCTTTCTGATTGTATTGTATGAGAAAAGCTGAGACAGAGGCAATCTCTTTTGTAGTAAAATAATTGAAGATGGCTAGACTCGTGAGGCAGGGCAGCCACTAACTAGCTAGCAACATTACTCTGCCACGCTGTAGTGGCAGTGCTGATCCGGTGAAGTAGCGTAGAATTCAAAACAGAGAGGTAGGCAAATGCAAGTGAGAGTCTCTGATTTTTGACCTACTGGGTAGTGGGTTCAGACATTCGGCTGCTATTTTAATGTTTTATTTCACTCTTTTACGTTAGTCTCTGCTTTTTGACCTACTGGATAGTGGACTCAGTTGCTATTTTAATATTTTCTTTTATTCTTTTACGTTTTTCTTATTTTGAAAACTAGCAGGTGTCATTTTACTTGTCCTTTACTTGTTTTTCACTCTTTCATTCTTTATAAATTATAAAATATATAATTATAATTGTAAATAGGTTTTTTCAGTTAACCGATTTATAAAGTATGATAACCAAAATCGAAACCCGAAATACAAAAAATCCAAAAGTCAGAAGCCATCTTAGAAAGTCAGAAGCCACCACACCTCAACCCTCCCAATTAGGAGAGTTTATGATTGGATTTGATTTGATTTGAAAAAAATCTCAAACCAAATTGGTAAATTACAGTTCCAAAATTTCTTAGACCAAATCAAACCGTTTTAATATAGAAATCAAACCAAACCATTCTGCTACAGTTTTGAGCCATTCTATTGGGCTTTATCCAATTAAAAAGCTCAAATAACATACATACCTAAGTAAATAGTAAATGTAATTCAAATATCAAATTGAAAGGTTAACAAATACCACCTATTACTATTATATAAATCACATTAACACTTTCACAGATATAAATAGTTTCTTGTGTGTGTTCCAACCTGGTACTAAAACTGCTTTGGCCATTGGTTTCTGAGTCAGGGATTCGATCGTCCAATCTAAACAGATGGTCCATTGCAATTAAAAAAATAAAAATGGCCAAAACCATCATCCAAGTTGAACGGGTTAAATGGTTCAACTGCCCGTATCAGTGGATCATGGGAGTTTGCTATTTATTTCTTATATTTTTTGAAATCCATTTCATTTTTGTGAATCAAAACCACCTTGAAGTCTTATTGTTATGATTTGCTACAATTTGCATAGCTATAAACATTTCATTTTCCATATTCCGTTTTATTTGATTTGGTGTTGCTCTTCTGAAAGTGTATACTTGGCTAATAGGAGATGCTTTTGCCATTTTCATTCAAATTATGTGAACTTGAACAGTCGGATTTTTTTCATTACTAAATTACTAAGGGAGGTGTTCGATAACATGGTTGTTGCCATATCAGCAAAAACAATATAATTTTGTTAACATGGCAGATTTTTTGTTTTCCAAAACAAAGTCAACCATATTGTCAAACACCCCCTAAATGTTCGGGGCTATATTTTCAATGCATATGAAGTATACATACAAACTCCAAACCAAATAGAAGAAAGAGGAAGGCCAAGTGTCTCACTCATTAAATTCCTTATTCTCTTCTTGGTTCATAGTTGGAAATGGAATCGGCTGAAATGGAATTTTTATTCCCAAGGGTGGTGGAGGGAATGGTCATTCCTTCAAATCAGATTCCTGGAGGAATGCCATTCCACCAGGAATGGAAATCAGATTCCAATTCTACCTAACCAAACAATTGGACCATTCTGATTCTGATTCTAGACTATTCAAGTGAACCAAATGGGCGCTTAAATCTCTCCAAATCCCTCTTAAGTCTCTAATAAAGCAGAGGAATAGATTGGGTGGGTTGGTTTGGTTAAGGTTTAAGGTCCTGTTAAGGATAATGACCCCACTAGCAGCAACCCAAATTTGTTAACCCAAACCCAACTTCACACTTAACCCAAGCTTGATTAGAATTGGGTTTTGTTCAGGTTTGAAAGTCCTCTAACTTATTTTACAATTTTTTTTTTTTTTTATTTACAGGGAAGGATGTTCTTTTTTCTTATTTTGGATTTTTATACATTTTAACATAAATATTGGTTATTTGTCATTATTCTCATTTCTAATATCTCAAAATTTCTCATTCAAGCACTTTAAAACAATCGTTAAATCAAATTTTATGACAATCTTTTTTAAATATTCCATAGCCCTCAACCACTTCATTTTTCTATTAAAGCGAATGCATTGCACGGATTCACTTCACTTGCTAGTTTCAAAGCAGAGAGACTTCAGAGCATAAAAAGCGAGAGATAGGGAATAGGGATCCTTTCTTAGCTCTTCCTCCCTCCCTCCCTCCCTCTTCCCCTTCTCTGGATAAATCCCAAAGGAATGTATTTAATTTAGTGTTTTAGCTGATTCTTTGGCCCAAAGATGGATACACATACAGCATGCCTCAATAGAGTTCTCTCGGGTGCCTCTATTGTCAGCTCCCTGTTTTTAAACGGTGTAAAGGATCTTACATTACCATTGACAAATTTGGTTGGGGGTGACCAGGCCAATCAATTGAAAAACAAAATACAAGAAAAAGCATGTGAGATGAGATATGATGCCCAGATCGGACATGAACATGGACATGGACAAGGATACAGCGAATTTCATTTTCCCTTTCCTAAAATCCTAGAAGCATATATGGTACAAGTATCCCACCTAGATAGTTATATCATGCTTCTATATATAGATTTTAAATCAAAATGTCATTTCTTAAAGACTTATATCTTACCAAATTTCTAATGTGTAGAAGTTCTTCAGAGGATAATCAATTGAAATAAACAATTTTACATATTTTAAAAGGGTTAATTTAGGCTATAAAGTACACCTATAAGTGCTGTATGCAGTATTAGATGTTGTATCTGGTATGCCGGGCATGTACAGTTTCCAGGCATCATAGTCATAGGAATCTCCATGTGTTCAGACAATCTAGTTTGGCAGTTTTTTTTTTTTTTTAATGTAAGAGTAATGGAGTGCCTCAATCATACCTATCTGGACTTGCTTTCCATTTGGCATCATCTAGATCAAACAACCGATCAGCCACACACATTGTAGTTTTTTAGATGAGGGCTTAAATCTCTGTAGGAATATCTGGAAAGCATACTGCAGCTTTTAAAGGACTCTCAATTCTTGGCCTTTCTTCCTTGATGCTTGAGGGTGATTCCGAATGCCAAAACCAAAAGTATAATTAAACTCCTGTTGGATGGTTGCATTAAACCTCCCTGGCACATCGGAACAACTATTGTGGACTACAGGACACTTAATGAGGGGATCCACTGAAGCACAAGTCCATTACACTCCTAGAACACCCAATACAGCAGCACATCCACTGTCACAAGTCACAACATAGTTGTTCTATTTCTTCTTGTTTCACTTGGTTCATTTTCCATGATTTTTTTTTTATCTCCTATTGTCAAGGACTGTGACTCGTACTGATTTCTGATGAATGTATTTTCCTTTGTTTGCTTAAAATAAAAAAAAAAAAAATGTCCAGAGTCCTTTAATTGTCAGTTCTTGGGAAAAAAGTAAACTAGACAATAACAACAGTGACCAGGTTCTATGAAACACAGAAGATCAAGGAATGCTTAATCAGTTATATGCAAGATTCAGTTATATGAATATGGTGAGAACTTGTGCAGCAGTAAGGGTATTAAGAGATGCAATGCACAATAGCATTAGGGACCATGATATCGGTTGAGAAACCAATCCAGAAATGAGAATTTATATGTGAAAGATCCGTATGTCATTAGAGAACTACTGAAAAGCTTGAAGTTGACCACAAATAAGAACTCCACTAATGTGACTAAAATAGCTCAAAAAAGATATAGCTTTGAAACCTAGTCTAGAGCATGAAGATCAGCCTAAATTAGACACTATTATCCCCTTGACTGAATGCCTCCAAACCATAGAAAATGCTTTATGTCACATGTTTAATGATACTTCAGCACAATTTTCTGTATTTTCTTTTCCTTAAACTAGCACTGTCTAATGTTAAAGATCATTAATTTCATCGCCAAGAGTTCTGAAATGGCAGTGATCAGTAACCGATATCACTAATATTGCAAAACATGATTCTTAGCATCTGGGGCAATAAATGTTTTGTTTAAAAAGAAAAAGAAAAAGAAAAAAAACAGATATTATGAACAAGTGAACACCCATGAGTACTCATCTATACATTTGATAGAGTTTTTTCACTGACGAATTCAGAAAGGAGAAAAATAAAGAGAAACAAAAAATTATCTCATTTTGCTTTGAAAGATACTCAGAAACTTCACCTTGTTTCTCCACCCCAGAAGCATAAAAAAAAATTTGGACCATTTCTCGATTTGTGCGTGTCATCCTTGCGCAGGGGCCATGCTAATCTTCTCTGTATCGTTCCAATTTTATCGGATGTCTCCGAAGAGACAACCATGTTATCGAGTTGTTGTTAAATCAACTTTCTCATTACTTGCTAACTAAGCGATGTGGGAAAAAGCCATGCTTCTCACCACAATCACAGACCTAGACAGGCAGATATGAACAGCCCAAACCAGGACTTCAGCTCGGGATCCAGTTACCTCCATCCGTGTGACGAGTGACAAGCTCTTCTTGCAATGTAAAGTGGGCTAGACAATCAACTAGTCAGACTAAACTGGCCCGTGAATTAGCGCATGAAGAATGAAGAACGGAGATTTTTCTTGTTGAATGGATGAAGAATGGAGTTCTTACCACCCTAGAAAATGCAAAAACGGTATCAGAACATAGCATTACCACCCTATAAAAGAACAGATTTCAAAATCCTTGAAACTATTTTATGTCAAATGTTTATCGTGCCTTCAATTCAACCATCTTGTCTTTATTGTTAAAACAAACAACTGATATTCAAGACGACGAATTTATACCAGTAACTTGTCAATATATTAAAGCCATTACTGAATGCTGGACTTGGCTATGTGGGATCTTGGGAGGAGTCAACAGGATGCAGACCTAATCTCAGTCACGCTTGGCAGACTTCTGAACGTGAATTATCAGTTCTTGGTATTCTGAAAGAGAAAAGAACTTGTCGAGCAAAATAACATAACGCCAATAAAGTTAAGATTTTTAAGAAACAGAATGCAAATAAAGTTGATAAAGAGATATCATTAACAGTGAACATCCATGCCCAGTTATACATTTCAGTTTGTTTGAACACCTATCTTTTCCGCCAAAAAAAGGAGAAAATAACGCCTTCAATTTCTTTTACTCACGAATACAGAAAAAGGATACAAGAAAGCCAAAAGAAAAACTCATAACCAAATTCATTTTCAAACTAAACCCAGAACTATACTCAGTTTCTCAATGAGAGCAATACAGAAAGAAAAATTTAACCAAATTCCTTCTCGAACAAAGCCCAAAACAATACCCTGTTTCTCAGCCCTACGAGCATGAGTTCTGGAATTGAACAATATTAACGACAACAACAAAATGCAAAAAAAAGGAAAATTTTTAAGAACTTGAAGATCCAGAACATCGATTCAGGGGGGAAAGTGGGAAAAGTATTTGGACCATTTCTCGATTTGTGCGTGTCATCCTTGCGCAGGGGCCATGCTAATCTTCTCTGTATCGTTCCAATTTTATCGGATGTCTCCGAAGAGACACTCTACATATGCAAATGAATGTAAATTAAAAGCTCTTATTTCTATCAGCTAGGCGATGTGGGACATTGGACAGCGTTTCACTTGTATAGGGCTGCAAGTCAGGCCGGGCTAAGTCGGGTTGAGGCACCAACCCTAAGTTCTAAACCCCAACCTGACCAACCCAACCCTAATCCTTACCCAACCTAACCAATCCAACCCTAACCCTAACATTAACTAAATTCCTTCAACCATAACCCAATCCAACTAAACCCGAAGTCAATTTTGGGTTGGGTTGGGCTCAGGTTGGGCCCAATCCAACTTTTTTCCCATTCCTTAAAACTTCATAGAATTTCTTGATTTTAGATCTTAATTCAACTTTAATTCTATGTTTCATTAGCATTTGTTTGTTGACGTTTTTTTTTTTTTTTGTTCTTTTGGTATAAAATTTAGAAAAACAAGTGTTAGAAAATGACTATATCATGCATCTAAACAAATAATTATCTTAAAAGAAATAATGTTATTAAGGTTTTAGTCTTTCTGATTAGGATTAAGTGAAATAATTATCTTAAAAGAAATACATGATACTATATAGTGGGGGTTATACAAATATCATGCATCTAAACAAATCAATGTATAGTATATATTACATATAACATATATTTATATATTACATGTACTATTGAGTTGGATTCAGATTGGATCGGGTTGGCTAAGGGGTCAACCCTAACCCAACCTGAAATAAAATCGAATTCATAAATTTCAACCCTAACCCTAACTCAAACATCAACCCGACCCAACCCAACCCAACTTTTCAGGTTAGGTTAGGGTTGGGTTTGGACCAACCCAGCCCAAATTGCAGCCTTACACTTGTGGCTTGCGACTGTAAGGCAAGGCAGAAACTCAAACGAGGACCAGTTTTAGGGCCCATTACCTAAAGCAGGGCTCGGTGAGCTTTCATCTAGTCTAGTTGCATCAATACGTTGTACCTAGTCTAGCTGCATCAATACGTTGCAGGGCAGCCACCGGATGCTGGTTGGGTGAGGTCAAATACTGATGTGTTGTCATCCAACTCTATCATCACCACATTGCCAGCAACAAGCAGAAACAAATTTCTATGCCGTTTTCATGCTGTTTAACATTTTGCAGCCCTGTATATTGTCATTTTCATTGCTTCACGGCTTGAATCCATTAACTATTTGACAAAAAGCTTAAGAAATCTTTAAGCCAGTAAACCATGCAACGAAGAAGTACGATTAGTAGATAAATTCGTTTGCTCTATTGCACGGAATATGTACATGGGAAAGGAAAATAGTTGATTTTTCAGGGAAAGATGGGACCTTTGTTGCAAAGTGGCACGGCAGGGCCCGCGGGCCATCCCGGGCCATGTCTCCTGGGGATATTTTGGGGTCAGCCCGGCACAGCTCACGGCCTGATCCGGCAGGTTGGCCTGTGAGCCGAATCTTGGACCAAGTTAGGCCATGAATCAGGTCAAAGTTATAAAAAAGTTTATTTAAAAAAATCTTAAAATTTTTATTTTCGGGAAGTTGTCACATGGAATGGGTAGATTATTGCTGTTTTGAACTTTTGGTTCAGTTGGAAGGAGTAGAAGTATAAATTTATAGTGTGAAACCTTGAATTTTATGATATTTTGTATGTATTTGCAATACTGTATATATTTGTATTTGTATTCTTTCTGAACCAAGCCTTTAATGCAATTCCATTAGGGTTTTTTATCCTCACAAAATTGGTCATCACAATGTTGATGAGGAAATCTGAATAGGTCTATATTGGTCGATGCTCATGAATTTTATTAATGAATATTGACCAATAATGAAGCTAAGCTTACCCATGCACATCGACTATGGCCTGTTTGGGAGGGCAATTTGAAAAAAAATCTCAAACCAAATCAGTAAATTACAGTTTGAGAGATTCTTAGACTAAATCAAACCGTTTTAATGTAGAAATCAAACCAAACCATTCTACTACAGTTTTGGGCCATTCTATTGGGCTTTACCCAATTAAAAAGCTCAAATAACATGCATACCTACATAAATGGTAAATGTAATTCAAACCCAGAATTGAAACTGCTTTGGCCATTGGTTTTCAAGTCAGAGATTCGACGGTCTAATCCAAGCAGATGGTACATTGCATTTAAAAAATGAAAAATAATTAAAATAAAAATGGGCAAAACCATTATCCAAGTTGTACAAGTTAATGGTTCGACCACTCGGATCAATGGGTCATGGGAGTAGGAGTGTTTATTATATGATCTGAAGAATTTTTAGGTGAAATCAAACTGGTTTTTTTAGTATTAATCACTACCTAACACCTGACACCCTTTAGGGGTTGTAACTCTTTTAAGTAAACAGTACAACATCAAGATTTGAACTGAGACAAATCAGACAATTCATCCAATCCACCAACTGGGGCTACCCATTAGTTGGTAACACTACAAGAAAATCATGACCGCCGGCTTTGATCTAAGGCGGCGGTCTTTAGTCTGCCCCCTAAACCTCTGCCTGGCTTAGGTCAAGACCACCGGCTTAGGTGCAAAAGACCACCACCTTAGGTGGTTGGTTCAAATCGCTCTGAAGCGGCAGTCACACTGAGCCGCCGACTTAGCATTAATCAGGCGGCGGTTTAGACCACCGGCTTAGATACCAAAAGACCACCATCTTAGGTTTCTGTCAAACTCCCTTGTGTTATTAGGTGGCGGTCTGAACCACCGGCTTATATGCTAAATGACCGCCACCTTATGTGTTGTTTGTGGCTAAACCAATGGTAATGACCACCGGCTTTGATCTTTTTTTTTTCATTTTTTACTTATTCTAACATTTTTTGGTCATGTTGATAGCTAAGCCGACGGACATGACCGCCGGTATATACATATTTTTTTCAAAAAAATGCATATACCCGCATAATATTTTTGTGGTACTTGAATTTTTTATTGATTTAGCATTTTCGTACCTGTTTAATACAGCAAAACCATTTGATAAAAACCAATTTAATATGAAATCTATTAATTCAAAGATTATATATTAAAATATCCAAAAGAACTTAAAAAAAATTAATCAAATTCTCTAATAATGCAGCACATCTTCCTATGCAAATCCACTTAGCATATTGGTTGAACCTGCAAATCAAAACATATAAATATTAGAATTATATTCAAGTATTTTAACTATAAAGATAAGAATAGTAACTAAAATCTACATGGGCTGAATTCTAAGCAATTAATTGGAATATCAATAGTAGTTCAAAATATTCTATAGCATCCATAAGGATTAGCACTGCATCACTTATAATTGGAATTTGAGCATTAACCGTAAAACATGGTTTTAAATTTGAGTAGTTCAAAACATGGTTTGGTATAGGAACTGTAAAGGATTTTTTTTTTAAGAAAAAGAAAAAGACAGAAAATTCTAGTAAAACAACATGAGAAGGTTATGATTTTACTTATTTTCGATCTATTTTTGATATGCACACTTCTACAACCCTTTAAGCTAATAAAGACATCAAATCATTCAATTGAATTGAAGGGCCTTCTTACAAAGCAATCTTGTTTACTTCATTTTACATTCACCCAACAATGATAAGAAACTGAATTGAAGGGCCTTCTTACAAAGCAACCTTTCTTCCTCTACAACCTGTAAAGAAAAGTAACACAAAAAGAAAAGAAAAATAGACTAATTTAAGTGCAATCTTTAAAAACTAATATTTTCTTGGCTATTTAACTAATGACATGAAGCTACACATGTCAAGTAAGATAACAAGAAGACACTATTAATATACCCTTTCATTTGAACTATTACCTATTCCAGCATTCCTCTAAAGAAAGAGAAAGCATCTTCAATGTTTAATTACACCTACTTTTTGATGATTCCTCGATTTCTTGATACATGTGGTCACATCAATTTGTTCAACTACACTTCTTAAGTGTTGATCTCAAATATAATTCCAATATCCTTCTAAAGAAAATGAAAGCATATTCAATGTATTGTTCTATGGAGATAACAATCATCATCTTTACTAGTCAAAGATGCAATCAGAAGACAATTGTTACTCTTAAGATTTTTTTTGTTATTCTTTTTACCATTAAATTATTCTCAAGGTCACTCATGCCAAAAGAGAGTATCATGATTTTTCACCACCAATGTTGTGCTCTCAATTGTCTAAAGATGTACAAGTTCTGCTTATATTAATAAAATTAATAAAAAAAGAAAGAAAGAAAGAAAAGCCTCCACAAGTGTTGAATCAGTTGGAGGCAACTTCTCCAGTAGGTCAGGTGTCAAGTTGTATCATGTTTGAGTGACTGACTTCTCTCATTTCTATAACAACATAGCTTCTGACACGGGATCATACCCCTTTGGCTTTATAGTAGGATCTCCCAACACATAATACATTCCTCATCCCATTTTCCAACCAACATTGCCGCCTTGTGGTGAGTTTCCGCTCACCTCGGAAACCTCTTCGAGGGAGGCTTGACCTCCTGAAACAGAAGATGGAGAGAAAAGAGAGAAGGGAGGGAAGGAAATAACTGGACTAGGGAGAAGAAAATTAAGGGAGAATCATTCATTACTTTCATTATATGATGATGGCCTTATATAGCTGGCCTACAGGTGTAATATCAGAGGGAATATCCTCTAATTTCTGGATAACTAACTCTGGCAGATAACATGGGTGGAATATCTTCAGGTGGCAGAGTAACCAACTCTGAGTGTAAATAATTCTGGGGCTCTGCTGTCTGTCTCCTCTGTCTTCTTGTGAATGGCTAATAGGTGGTGGCCTGCTCCACTCCTCTAGTGGGTTCTGGAGGGGGTGTTTGGGTCTCAACAGTTCCTCCCCCCTTAGCACTAACCTTGCCTTCAAGGTCTAGGTTGGGAAACCTCTCATCCAGCCTTAGATAAGGTTCCCATGTGGCCTCTTCTGGAGGCAGTCCGGCCCATTCAACCTTGACTTCTGGCACAACCTGCCCTCCTCGTCAAACCCATCGGAAATCCACAATCTTGACAGGCTCTGTGTAAATGTCCCCTTCATCTGTAAATTGGGGTAAGTTGGGTGAGATAGGGGTATGATTCCCCACAACTTTCCTGAGAAGTGAGATGTGAAACACTGGGTGTAGCTTCGAGGTAGCAGGGAGGTCCAATTTGTAAGCAACAAGGCCCACTCTCTCCAACACCTTATAGGGCCCATAATATTTGGGAGCTAGCTTGTGCCAAGCCCATCTCATCATTGAGACCTGACGGTAAGGCTAGAGCTTAAGGTAGACAAAATCACCTACCTGAAACTCTAGTGGGCGGTGGTGAGAGTCATAGTAGGCCTTCATCTTTTGCTGGGCTTTAGTCAAGTTGGCCTTGAGCAGTCTAAGGATCTCATCTCTTGCCAGTAAGCGAGTCTCTACTTCTGCCATCTTAGCCGACCCAAATTCATAAGGTAATATGGGAGGAGGTTCTCTGCCATATAGAGCCTTGAAGGGTGTCATTCTTGCTGTTGACTGATAAGTTGTGTTGTACCAGTATTCTGCCCACGGAAGCCAGTGAGCCCACTGTTTGGGTTTCTCCCCTATGAAGCACCTCAGGTAGACTTCTAAGCACCGATTAAGAACTTCAGTCTGTCAATCCGTCTGGGGGTAGTAACTTGTGGATGGGTGCAGTTGGGTTCCTTGCAATCAGAAGTATTCCTTCCAGAATGAACTCAGGAAGGCAGGGTCACGGTCCGAGACAATGGATCTTGGTGTCCCATGCAATTCTGTGACGTCCCGTATGAAGATGTCAGCCACCTTTGTTGTGGTGTAAGGGTGAGGCAGGGCAGAGAAATGGCTATACTTGTGAGATGGTCAACTACTACCATGATAACTTCCTTCCCTAAAGAATGGGGAAGTCCGGTGATGAAGTCCATGGAGAGGTCTTCCCATACTTGGTCTGGAATCTTGAGGGGCTGTAGGAGGCCCGCGGGAGACTGTGAGGAGTATTTCTGCCGTTGACAGGTCTGGCATTCAAATACATAGTGTAACACGTCCTTGCGCATACCTACCCAATGGATATGTACGCCATTTCTAGACTGCCATTACCACTGCCATCATCTCCTTGACATAAGTGGACTGGTTCTGGTGGGCGGTTGATAAGGCCTTGCTGAAGTAAGAAATGGGTTGTCCTTTCTGCATCAGGAGGGCCCCCACCCCTGCACCTGAGGCATCACACTCAATCTCAAAGGGCTGGGTGAAATCTAGAAGAGTAAGGACTGGAGGGCTCGAAACTGTTGTCTTCAAGTCTTCAAAGGCCCGTTGGGCCTCATCAGCCCAACTGAAAGAATCCTTCTTCAACAGGCGCGTTAGAGGGGCGGCCATGGGCCCATACCCCTTAATGAAATGCCTATAATACCCGGTAAGCCCAAGGAAACCCCTGAGAGCCTTTACAGTAGTGGGCTTGGGCCATTTTTGGATGGCATCTATCTTTTCTGGGTCTGCCATGACCCGCCCTGCTGCAACCACATGGCCTAAGTATTGTATATGTTTTTGCCCAAAAGAACACTTAGTCATTTTGGCATGTAACTGATGTTCCCTTAGAGTGGTGAGGGTAAGTCTCAGATGTTCCATATGGGTGCCCCAATCCTTGCTGTAAACCAGAATGTCATCGAAGAATACTAAAACAAATTGCCTTAAGAAAGGCCTGAAAATGTCATTCATAAGGGCCTGAAAGGTGGAGGGGGCGTTTGTGAGCCCAAACGGCATAACCAGAAACTCATAATGGCCATCATGGGTTCAGAAGGCGGTTTTGTGGATGTCAGCCAGGTGAACCCGGATCTGATGATACCCGGATCGTAGGTCCAGTTTGGAGAACACCTGTGCTTCTCCTAACTCGTCCAACAGTTCATCAATGAGGGGTATCGGGAACTTGTCCTTCACTGTAATCTGATTTAGGGCTCGGTAATCTACACAAAACCGCCAACTACCATCCTTCTTTTTAACTAGGAGTACAGGGGATGAAAATGGGTTGGTGCTGGTTTGTATATGCCCTTTGTTCATTAGCTCTCTTACCGCCTTCTCAATTTCTAGCTTCTGTAAATAGGGGTATCTATATGGCCTCACATTGGCCAGTTTAGAATTTGGTAACAGGGGTATCTAATGGTCATGGGGCCGGGGTGGAGGTAATTGGCTTGGTTCCTTGAACACATCACCAAACTGATCGAGTATTGATCGTAGTGCCTCGTGTTGGGCTTCCGTGGGTTGGTCACAGCCTTGATTGTTTAAAGTTGGAACTGTGGGCTGCATGCCTAAGTGCATAAATAAGGGTTGTCCAATATCCTTGGAGGCCCGTAATAAGGAAGCTACAGTATCACCTTGGGGACTCAGAGGCCACACCCCTTGTAGATGGCAAGTCTGACCATCCTGATAAAAGTTCATTGTCATTTTGGCCTAATCACACAGTGTCGGCCCTAGGCCACGTAACCAATGAATTCCCAGAATAATATCAGCCCCTGAGAAATCCAATGGGTGGAGATCTACCACGAAATAGTGGCCTTGTATAATGATCTTTTCCTTCTTACACACACCATCACATGACATCTGACTTCCATTAGCCACATAGATTGAAAAGAGTGGAGTGGGTTGTATAGACATACCTAGTTGCCTTGCTAATCGGCAAGTGAAGAAATTCAGGGTAAAGCCACTGTCAATCAAGATCATCGCAGATCGGCCCACCAACCTTCCTTCTACTCGCATGGACTGAAGAGGGTTGAGGCCCATGAGGGTGTGTAAGGAGATCTTGGCTCCAACAGGTTCTGGTTCAACTGAGATCAGTTCACAGTCTTCTACGTTTTCTTCCGGTTTTTCCTCTGTCTGAAGGAGAAACACTCGCTAGACTCTACACTTATGGCCCGGTCCAAACTTGTCATCACAATTGTAACAAAGGCCCTTCTCGCGTTGGGCCTGCATCTCAGCCTACAGGAGGCGCTTGAAGGGCACAGTGGGCCTGGGCAAAATGGGCTTCTGAGAATCCCCATCTTGTTTCATGGTTGTTGTTCGGCCCGCTGGGGAGCCCTCACAATCGGGTAGGATGGCTTGCTGGTCCTGCGCATGCTATCAATCTTCTCTTCTTGCAGGCGAGCCATACCCACCGCCGCCATGACTGTCGCTGGTCGAAGAGCTCTCACTTCCAGGCGGATGTCTTCTCTGAGACCTCCCACGAAACACCCTACCAAGGCCTTCTCCGGCCATCCATGTACCCTAGTCGCCATTCTTCCGAACTCGAGCTGGTAGTCTGCCACTGTCCTGGTTTGTTTTAGTCAAGTGAGGAGTTCGTCGTAATCGACGAACGTCATCGGCCCAAAACGGATGCACAGGGCTTCCTTGAACTCCGCCCAAGTTACCTAAGGATGGGTTTATTGATACCACTGGAGCCAGAGAATAGCGTCTCCTTCTAGGTGAATGGAAGCGATGGCGACGCGCTAGTGTGTAGGGGTTTCATGATACTCGAAGAATCTCTCTGCTCTAAAAATCCAAGGAATGGGATCTCCACCGGAATAGTTGGGAAAATTAATTTTAGTAACCTTTCCGACGGGGTAACCCCCAGTTCCCTGGCTACCGGAAACAGAGGCGTCGGCCCCTATTGGATGACTGGTCTCGCCAGATTGTTGTTGGGAGGCGAGGTTAGAGATGACCACCTTGAGATCCCTGAGTTCGTTCAGTACCTGGTGGAACCCAATCTCAAGTTGGTCGACTCTATCTTCCATGGTAGAGGATCTTGTCTACGGCATAGCTGGTCTGCAACCTTGCTCTGATACCAACTTGGTAAGTTTCCGCTCACCTCGGAAACCTCTTCGAGGGAGGCTTGACCTCCTGAAACAGAAGATGGAGAGAAAAGAGAGAAGGGAGGGAAGGAAATAACTGGACTCAGGGAGAAGAAAATTAAGGGAGAGTCATTCATTACTTTCATTATATGATGATGGCCTTATATAGCTGGCCTACAGGTGTAATATTAGAGGGAATATCCTCTGATTTCTGGATAACTAACTCTGGCAGATAACATGGGTGGAATATCTTCAGGTGGCAGAGTAACCAACTCTGAGTATAACTAATTCTGGGGCTCTACCGCCTGTCTCCTCTGTCTTCTTGTGAATGGCTGATAGGTGGTGGCCTGCTCCACTCCCCTAGTGGGTTCTGGAGGGGGTGTTTGGGTCTCAACACCTTGTTTCTAGTTCTGTTATCCTGCATAGATTCTTGCACCTGCATGCATGTATGTAAACATACCTTCATTTATTTTATATACTGAGCTAACGAATAGATACAGAGCTATTATCGACTCCACAACACAAGTCACCTAATGCAACTCATTCCAAAGTCCAAATTCAAAACCACTATCATCAACATACATAGTTATGTCAATGAAATTTTTATAGCTTTCCAAATTTAACAAGTGAAATGCATACTCAATCTGATTTTGCAAATTATCTTTGAGTTCACAATATGACTTGTTCAATTTTCCCAATCATCTAAGTAATTAATCCACTAAATTCCTAGACAGCTTGACAAACAATTGATCCCTTTTCTGAAGATCCCTTGGGCCTCAATTGATTTACAGCAATTGATCCCTTTTCCCTAAACCCAAATTCAGAACTCATAAACTCTAACTTTGACACTAATTGAGATTTCAAAAACCCTAAAACAATTCAATCATGCATTCCACACTTATCAGCAGCCATAGAACTTTGTTATGTGCAAGAAATACTACTTTAGGGGAGTGGAGAGTTGAGACCCTCTTGGTAAGATAATGGGAGAGAAGGCTGGCGTTGCTTCTTGACCATAGGTGGCTTCATTGTGAATGAAGGCCTCCTCTTAAGGAGTGCAAGTGTTCTCTTGGCATAAAATGAGTGGAGCCATGGTAATACTCTCTCCTTGAACTTGAGTATGATGAAGAAGATCAGCCTGTAGGATATGAGAAGGACTACTATAGCAGCCAAGTCCCACCATTTGGAACGATTCGGTGCAATCCCATAAATCATCTTGAGAATTTGAACTCTTGTGAGCTTTGGATCACCTTGTTCCATAGGATCAAACTTGAGCCCAATTAGATTGGTCTTGAATTGGCCCTACATAATATGTTACCATATTTGATAAGTTATGTCATCAGTATTTGAAAATGATGCTATGAGTTAAAGTGATTGATGCAAGAGGCACATATACACATTATATATTTCTGGTAAGATCATGCAGCTTGGTTATATCTGGCCTAGATAGAAAATCATCAAATAAACCAAACATTTCCCATGGTGGTTGTTTTGATATGAACCAAGTATAGGAAAATCATAATTAGATTGAAATAAATAGAGTATTATAGAATAATCTAACCATGGTCTATGAGAATTGGATTCTTTCAAATTAACATGTACCTATAATTCCCATGAGTTGTATCTGATATATGAAACTGGGTATTGCCAGAATGGTTTGGGAAGATCAGGTAGGACACAGAAGAATCCAGAGCTCAGCACTATAATTACCTACATATGACACCCATCAAGTGTTTGTGGAAGTAGTTTCCTTACAATAATTCTAATCCCAACTATGACACCCATCAAGTAGTTGGGAACCAGTGATGCAACAACCATCATGCATCCTTCTACCACAGAAATACAGGTCAAAAGATTAAGCCAGGTGAATACAAGGTGAGAGAACCCAGAGTGAAACTACACCTGTTGCTAGAAGATGCAATTTCCATTTGGCTATTAAGTCAAGAATATCCTCTTGGGGTACCCAATACCAAACAATAAATAAACATATGATTGGCTGATCAATGGTTCTGATTTAATAAAGAGATGGTAATTTTTTCTCAATCTATTGCAATGTTGTTTCTCCTTTCATTTTGTTTGTTAAAGTGATGTCCCTACCAAGGTTAATTCGTGAAGAGATGGCTTTGTGTGCATTATCTACATGCTTTGAATAGCTTCAATTTGTTCTACAGATCTGAACAAACTCTCCTATACTCATACCCAGGTCCAAGTTCCATTAAAAAAAATCTTTCTTAGGCAACAACAAATGTTATGTTAATCTCATCACCACATCAAGGGAGTCAAGTTTTAACTTGTAGCACACAATGTACTCTTAAAGGCTCAAAGCAATATTTCATGCTCCCATAGTCTATTGCGAGTGGCATATTACATAACTTATTTATTTTATAAACTTACTAGTTTTCAACATAAGCAACCGTAAAATGAAAATACAAAATCTAAGAAAACTAAGAAATATCTGGGAGAAAGGAATCCTTTTTGGTGCCCAACCCATGCAAGCATATCCAACACCATTCTCTCTCAAAGAATTGGGTCTGCTTGAGTGGGCTAACTTGTAGCTCATGCTAAAAGAATCATAAGATTATATCTGGAGCATAAACCTTTAGTCCTTTTGATTGGACTGCATTACAATATTTGCTGAACCAATCAAGCTATAGAATTTAACAAGAAAATAAACAAAGATTGTTAGCATGGATTGGGGCATAAGATGCACCATTACAATATAAGTTCAGTGGAAGAGAGCCTCTCATGTAAGTGATGATATTTCAAAGTATATGAACTGTGTAATCCATATAGAAGAAGTTTCTACGAACCTGCATTTTGTAAGATGGCCATCCATATGATGATCCAAGAAAATATTGATTTTCAATATATATAAAATGATGGGCAGATCTGATTGCTTGGACATATCTTGTTTGAATGCTCTTATCTATCACCAAGTTTTTCTCACAAATAAGTTTCTACAATAGAATGTTACAAATTACACTTCACCCTAATTTTCTTTTCACAATGAAAATTAAATAAAGAACATGTTTCAATGTAAAATCTTCTTCAATTACTTTGAAAACCCACCATAACCCTATTCAATATATAAATTGTGTTCAAAAGGAAAATAATGGTTTAATAGATATTCCTGGTCATGAGCTAATTGAACGTCTTTGTTAATAAGGATCATAATAGCAGTTTAAAGGCCTAAGATGCAAGCATATTTAGCAATTCCAGAAGAATTTTGTGCTGCCCAGCCTTGCACTAGTGTTGGAAAGAGAGGAATAACTACTGGTGACCATAGAACAAGCACCATGCAGATAAACTCAAGAATTCTGCAAACCAAAGTAGGAAATTTGTTGGGGGGATATATTAGAACACAAGTAGGTATCAGGGTTCAGAATAAGGAACTTGTCTATTTCTTATAAAATATCTTTCAATTTTATTGGTTTGTCAAAGGGACAAGATTCCACCATGCTCTGATTATGTAAGCAACATTCTCTTCAATTTCTCCCTCACTATAAGATTATCAAACCAAGGCAGTAGAAATAATTGCTTAAGGCATCTCTCGGCAATTGATTTTATCCTATATCTACTTTTCCACCCTGATTGTTGCTATAATTGAAGTACATATACTCTGTCTTAATAGTTCTATATTTCAAATATGAAATCCTTATATTCTCCTATTTCCCTCTATATAAGATCTGGTTTGTTTCTTTAACCACCACATACACTATAATAGTGCCATCCTATGCCATTAACCCACTATCAAAAACAAATCCAAAGAAAAAAAAAACAAATGAACCCTATAGAATCCATATAGAAACTAAAACTTGCATTTTTTTTAAATGTAAGTAAAGGAAATTACCCATAAACTAAAACTTGCCTATCAAAAAATGGATAAAGATAACTAAAAGAAGTAACGGAAAATATCCATAAAACAAAAAAAATCAAAGATTATTAAATTTCCACTCAAGTCCAAACTCTTCTAAGATGTGATACAGTTACAAATCCAAACTCTTGAAGATCCAATATGTTCTTTTGATTTTTAAACTACTATTCATGCTAGAAGGTCTGATTTTTCCATGATTTTATCTGTTTTGTGAAGCCATTACACTGTTTACATTGTTTGTTTCTCACAAGTACGCAATCCTTCCATTATTACCATACAGAACTAAAAGATCAAATAAATTCGAAGGAAAATGAACATGGGGATGGGACTGGTTTTTACATAATTAGACTATATAATCAAAATGGTAGGAACTTCGTTGGGTAAGTTAGAATAGAAACAGATGCACATTGTGCACCATCTTTTATCAGAGAGTGAGGGCCTATAGGCCCTATACCCATATGAAGGCTTCTTCTACATAATTACCAGAGGATATTCTGGAGCCTTCAGGAAAATCAGATTAAAAAAGAAATACCAAAAACCAACTACGGCTTAATATGGACTGAAAGAATTAGATAAGGGAACAATAGAATGGCATGCCTCTTACTATGAGAACTTCCATCTTGGGTATACTTGGTGGTTGTAGACAGATCTGGTGAAAGAAAAATGTGAATGCGCTGAGAGCACAACAATGACAGAAGACAATTCATGTAACCAGTCCTAGAAAGTTGGGGATAAATGCTAAGTTGAGCTTTGAGGTGAGTTGTACTAAGCAAAAAATATACTCAATTCTTTCTGAAAGCATGACACATAAAGATATGAACTAGTACACATACTTGACGACGAACAAGTCTTCTGGTATTTGCTTTTAGGTTGTCAATAGCTTCTTGTAAGATAATTTTGTAATAGTCATCATCAAAGAAATCCAAAATAGCCCTCAAATTCTCTCTTGAAATCATATTTCCCTTGTTTGTCGATGTACTCGTGCCACCCCCAGAACTTGAATCATAATGTGCATCTGTGATACAAGAATGAGATGCATTTGTATTGGAATGAAATATTCTAAGAAAATCTTCAAATGTGCATCTGTAATCTGAAGTCGGGCTATAAATATCATAAACTTCATTTAGCAAGCCAGCATCAATCATGCTGTCTACTCGCTTTTCCACATATCGATCCAACACAGGGAGAGATTAGAGAAGCATCAACACATATAAAACAACAATTATATCTGAAATTATCCACTCGGCCCCAATTCTACCCTGCCACATTCAACATTAGAAAATCATTTTACACGTGAGTCAGGTTTGACTCAACTCCAATCATACTTCTTGCCTTCTTAAATAAAAATTGGAAAACAAATAGAATGGTCCTGACAAGATTGATGATCAGAGAGAAAAGAGTAATTGCTATTTATAGCCCTGCCCCCTAATTTTCATTAGCTTTTCTGTTTAATTTTTCATTAGCTTTTCTAGCCCATTAATGTTAACAAAATACAGCCCAATTTAATCATGACCTTAATGATCAGTTTAGGACAAGAATGATTCAGAACAAACTAAACATCTTTGTCTTCTCAAAGAAAAGGTTGAATTCTCTCTGTCTTATCCAAAATGCATACTTTTTAAAGCAAATGTACAAAAAATACAGGCAAAATAAGGTATGAGTCTTTACTTGAAATATTAATGTTTTCATAAGAACACATTCAATTTAAAGCAAACATGGTAACCACATACCCTCTTCATTGGACTTGATGCAATGCAAGCCCTACCCAATCTGTTGAACATAGCTGAGCAGAGGAAAGAAATACAGCATTTCAAATTAATCAAAGGTGGGACCCCAATCACCAACCTTCTATTTGCAAATGATTGTTTAATCAAGTGCAAGGCTGAACGAAAATAGGTGAGAAAAATAAAAAAGATCCTGAAATTTGTTAAGAAAATGTCAAGCGAGAGAATAAATCTGGAAAAATCTAGAGCTCAGTTCAACAATGGAGTTCACAGACTCTAAATGTCACACATGAAAGTTCAAGAAAAATACTTGGGAGCAAATATATTAAGTATAGAAATTAACAAAAAGAATACATAGCACTGGAACAAATATATTCTTCTTTAGTGAAGTTTGGGACCAATGGAAACGGGGTGCCCAAATTCCACTGTCTTGATGGGTTTTATTAAATTATGAAGTCTTCAATTTGATGGATTTTATGCTTAGTTATAGTATAATAATTAACTTAATTCAATATATTTTATACTGGGAAAAAACAAAGAGAAATATCAGTATTCAAATGAAATCAATATTCTAAGTTTCAAATTATGCTCAGGTATAGTAAAACATCATCTAACAAGTGAAAAAATGATGTTAACTTACAAGGCCAAAATTCAATAAAGGCCCAAAAATTTCCACCATAAACTTCCAACAACTCCCCAGATCACAGAATTGATGAGGGCCATTATAAAGCCCAGTCTGAAAACATCAGGAAGGTCTACATAACCCACTGTTAAAAAAGGCAAAAGAATAGTCATCAGTTGATGTGAAGTCACAGATGCTAAATATATAAAGGAACATAACGAGCATAAAGTATGAACACAAAGGCAGTCATGCCATCTTCACAGTTTTAGACCACATGTACATAAAAGAAATTATTTTCTGAACATAAAGACTAACAGTTAAACCACATTCAACTTTTGAACCCAAATAAGACTCCTTAGTATTGAAGGAACCATAAGACATGCTGAAAGAATGAAAGAGATGCAATGATGGACTCCTGAATATTGAAGGCACCTATGTTATATGCATAATTTACGTCAAATTTTAGCAAAGAATATTTTTTTTTCCTTTTTCTAAAAATTATTTTCAAAACACACCATTATGGCAAGATATTTCTAGCCAAACTGTTATTTTCAAAACATACTTTTAGCACTGCCTCATAAAACATATCATCTCTTTGTTGTAGAATCATGTTTCATCATCGTTTCTCAAAAACATGTTTTCAAAACAATAGGTCCTCATTACCATATGAAGAATGAATGATTCCAAATTCATCTAGCATTCTTCAAAATTAGTCTTAAATAAATATTCATGTATCTTGCAACTCTCTAACATGTTTCTTGCAGCATTACATAAAAGTCCTGATCAACAACACAACCAATTCATTACAGGCCTGGTTTACCAGGCCCAGGCACCACCTTCGGGCTGACACCCCGGTTGTAATAAGCCCTGACAACCCTAGGAGCTTGTCATATACCCTGGTAACCCCAGGAAGGCCCTGACAACCCTAGGTGCGCTCTCGCATACCCTGGAAACCCCAGGAAGGCCCTAACAACCCCAGGAGCGCTCTTACATACCCTGGCAACCCCAGGAAGACCCTAACAACACCAGGTGCGATCTCACATACCCTGGCAAGCCTAGACACACTCTTACATTCCCTGACAACCCTAGGAAGACCCTGGAAACCTTAGGCGCGATATCACATACCCTAGCAACCCCAGGCACGATCTCACATACCCTAGCAACCCCAAGAAGGCCCTACCAAGCCCAAGTGCAATCTTACATACCCTGACAACCCTAGGTGCACTCTTACATTCCCTGACAACCCTAGGAAGGCCCTGACAACCCCAGCGCGATATCACATAGCTTGGCAACCCCAGGCGTGCTCTTACATACCCCGACAACCCAGGCACGATGAAATTTAGTTTTCTTATATGCGATGACATGTAACCTCCTGATATATGATAAAACTTAACTTTCACATATATGATAACATTCAACTCTCTCAAATACAATGTCAATTAATTCTCATATGCAATATCATCTAACTATCGCACATGCGATGACAATTGCTTTCTCAAACGTGATTACACTTAACTTTTGCACATGCGATGAAATTTAACTTTCTCAAATGCGACGACACTTAGCTGTCTCGACTGCAATGAAACATTTTGGAAAATACCAAAGACCTCGGAAACCTCAAGGACGATGGAAGACCTCGCTAAATAGATAAGACAATAGGCATGACAATCAATCTCAACACTTAGCAAAATCAAGTGCATGTCCTGGCTGGACCAGGAAAGCTTCGACAATCTTAGACACACTAACGAACCTTGGCAAAAGAAAGCCATCGACACACCCAAGGGAGATGGAATACTACAAACACTTAGTACTCTGAATTGCGATGACATAACCAAGTCCAAAAGGACTTCGTATGCAGTAATACACCCTGGATCACCGCACATTGTTCAAATAAATGATCCGCGATATTATCACAAGAATATCAGTATGCTACAAAGCAATCACAACAAATGCTCAAATCACATCACAAGAGCGTTAGCATGATCCAAAATCTTGCACACTTAATGAGGGGCTTCCTACCCCCTTTTTGTGCCATATTTACCCCTACTTGATGCTTTACTTACCAAAATGTAGAGTCGTAAAACTATCTTCGGACCTTCCCGATTCTTTTGGAATCCCACCGATTGCAGCAATATGTTTATTAACAGTGCTATGCAATCATCTGGATGTTCCAACAATATTTAACACGTATCAAGATGCCTGAGGTCCTATATACACCTCTCGACAAAACATGCTTAACCCAACCTCAGGAGAATTCAAATGGGGGTTATAGACTTGGCCCGATCTTTTCCTCTCTCAAATGTTTCTTGACAAAACACCTTCTATCAAGAAACAAGGGGGCTGACAATTCGATCTAATTTTTTTCATGCTTCTTGACAGAAGCCATCCTATCAAGAAGCAAGGGGGTTGTGAATTCAATTTGACATACTCTCAATTCATACTTCTTGACAAATGCTCTACATGATGCTCTACTTGTTTTTTAATGCAATGCCTTCTATCAAAGCGAAGGGGGGTGGGTACTCCGCTCACTAAACACCCTCACACTCACACAAGGGGACAACAAAGATAGCACACCCATCAAACCACACTTAAGCATTTCTCAATAGAAGACATTCTATCTAGATAAAGGGGGGCTGAACATTAAAGTAGCCAACTATTTACTTCACCTGCTTCTTGATAGAGAAGGGGCCAAAGTAGAGAAAGTATTGAGCTATACCTTACAAATTGCTCCTATGATTTTACCATCACTTACATCTTCAAACACTTTGTTCATGACTCAAATGACCTAGAAAAAAAATACAAGTCAATACGACAAATAATACCCTGTCAAAAGACAGGGGGGTTGAACACATCAGCACAACCAACCCAAAATTACAGAAGAGAACGAGAGAATATCTCAAATCAACTGCTCCTAATCCTCGCCCAAATAACACCAAGATATAGTAAGACAACAAATGCTTATCGGTAAGCTCCCACTTACCAATAAGCAGGGGATCTAATGTAGGTACATGTCGATCACCATGGTTGTAGTAGCACAGAAGGTGCTAAACCAACACCACGAAGGTAATCGTGATGAGTTCAAGGCTCGTCACAAACCTGCGATGAACTTTGAGTTTGCACAAGCTTGCGATGAGCTTAAAAGATACCTGGGATCTACGATAAGCACAAAAATCCATCCAAAGCTTGCGATGAGTATAAAACACCTCCTGGGACCCACAGTGAACAATAGGCGTCGACTTGCAAGAACATTGCAAGTCAGATCTTAATGCGTTGCTACCAAGATACACGTAAGGGGATGTAGCCTACATGTGCTACGTGAGAATCCTTAAGAGAAAAGGAATTTTGTCTTTGAAGGGTCTCGCTAGACACATGGCGAAACCCCAATGTGCTCCCTTAATAGATGACGCAAAGATCCCCTTTCCTAATAGGAAAGGTCTCCTCATAGCCTTGGGGTCCTATCTATATAAAGGGGACTCTCTTCTCTCTCCTCTCCTCCCCATGTTCTCTCTCTTTTTTGTCGCCTTTTCTGGACCTTCGGAGACTTGACCAACCTTCGTTGTCGTACCACCACACCAACACAACCTATAGTTGACCTAGTTGGTTGAATTGTTAGAACTGTAATCCAACCATGATTTTAGTAAAGCCCAAGAATTAGTCAAAACTATTGGTCTAGGCAATTGGACCATTGCCCGTTCAATCCAATGACTAGGTCATGGTTTAATATGTATTGATGAAGGATTTTTTTGGCAGCACCTTGTTGTTCTGACTACTTCCTGGTGTCTGATGACTCAGAGGTCGAGCTGGAGTATTTATGCTAGAATGAGGCTTGGATGTCGAACTGACTGGATTGAATTAAGAGGCTGCTCGGGTGCCAAGTTGGGTAGCTCTTCGAAGAGACCTGCAAGGAAACATTGTTAGAGGACCCAAGGTGGCTAACCCGGCGAGGTCGCTCTGATGCTTGAGTTAGTACTCTTGTAGTAGATTGTGAGCTAAAAATCAGAAAGTATGAGAGCTAGAATGTACTTAATTGCATATCCCCCCCTGTGTCATTGGGGTTGGTGCCTTTATATAGGCTTTGTTTGGCGTGGGCTTCACGCACTGCATCCGAGATTTCTAGGAGGTCGCCTAATTGGTCCAAGATCCCCAGAGGTAACTGCCACTCACATTGACCATCCTCCGGAATGCTCGGTACGTATGCCAACTTTCGAGAAACTTGGGAGTGTCGGGATGTGCATACCGAATTTGTCGGCGAGCACTACTCGTAGGTTGCCTCCTGAACCTCAGTCAGGTCGGCAAGCTCTCGAGGGAGGTCGCTTCTCGCGTCTAGGTCACATCGGCTAGTGATGAGGTGCTAAAGGTCGGCCCTAGACGAGGTGCTCCGAGCCGACCTAAGTTGTGGTCAAAGTCGCTAGGTCGGAGTGAAGACGAACCGCAATCTGGGACTCCAAATCATTGATTAGGTGGTGTCTATGTGTCATCCAGTTGTTCCAAGATGCCATGTGTCATGATGTCATTGGAGGGCCAAATCCGCCCTCATCATATATATATATATGTATGTATGCAAACATCCGAAGGCCACAACTTTGTCTGACATCCAATTGGTCTCGACGATCATTTTTATTATGGATAGTTTTTTTAGATCTATGTGTCTCAAGGAAACCAAAGGCAACTTGCCTCTCTATTTTCACCTAAAAAAACCTTTTGGGCCTCAAATCATAATTTTTAGCACTTTTATAAATATAAATTAAATATAAAATAATACATATATTATTTGTAGAATATAATTATACATTATTTATTAATAAAAAATATTTACACACACACACACACACACACACACACACACACACACACACACACACACACACACACACACACACATATATATATATATAGCGAAAGAGAGAGAGAGAGAGAGAGAGTGTTGATGTTGCATGGCCTGACCCATTTGACCCGAATAGTTGAACCGGTGACCTGCAACCCAAAGGAAAAAATGGTTCGGCCTCCATATCGGTTTTTGAAACATTGACTATGGTTAGAGACTTATCTTCTCCAAGTATCAAAGTGATTACATGAGCATGTCAATACTACCCCTCAGAAATCTAAAATGGCGGCCACCTCTTAATTCAAACCTGGCCCTAGTTTTTGTTAGGATGGGCTAATTGGGCTAAGACTCATAGTACAGACCAATACCGGACCCTGTGCCATTCTTAGGACAACCAAATAATGATTCACATTGTTGTAAATCATAGAGACTTTATATAAACCAACAATAACATTTCTCCCATCAGTGTCAGGGATCTTCTATCAACAAAAATCCCTTCCAACACATTTCAACGTGACCTGTACCCATACATCGCATGCATGCTCGGTCTCAGACTCTTAGTTTTATAATTAGTATCAGGGTTACAATTGGGATCTGCTCCTCACACAGGGCGCCTTACACCGACCTCATGGGCACATCTCACCATGTATTGGAAATATCTCCCGTGAATAATAACATACGTATAAGTACGGGAGATATTCCTAATGCATGGTGGGATATGCTTGTGAGGTTGGTGTGAGACGCCCTGTCTGAAGAGCAGATGCGGTCTCCTTTGTAACGATCTTATGTATGATATGCAGAAACAACCACATCATGTTGAAACTTGTTGGCAGCAAATCAAGACTCATCTCCCATCACAGGTAATCCGAATCGGAAACCAATAAGACCTGGATTCTGATACCAACCATCATCCTAACAAACCGGATAGGATAGGAAAAGTGTATCTATTTAGTTAATACGGATCGAATTCAGATATATACCCATTCCGATCCAATTCATTTGTTATGAAATAACAATAGTTTAATCTCCAATAATTATTGAAAATTTATAGCAAAATTACATAATTAGTTAAAATATATTGATATCGAAAATACAATAAAAATAATAAAAATTCAATTAAAACTAAAAAATATATTAAATTAGTCAATAAATAGTGTAATCTCAAATAATAGTTTAATATCTAATAAATATTAATCAAGTAACTATAATAAATACAATAAATGCAATAAATCAAATTTAAAAAGTTAAATAATAGAAATTTAATCTCCAATAGTTATTGAAATTTTTTCAATTAAATAACAAAACAAAAATAGATCTATACATAATTATTAAAAATAAATTTATCACAAAAAACAATAAATAATTAATGAAAATACAATAAATATTAATTTGAGTATATATAAATATATAACAAATATAGATTAAGATTTTAAAATTATTAATAAATATTATTTTTTTTGAAAGTTATATTCTAGAATTATTAATTTATATAAGTGAAGTTAGTTATTTGAAATATTATTTAGTTATTTAAATTTTAAAATATTAATTGTTTATTGAATTTAATGATCTGAAAATTTATAATTTATACTATTATTGCATAATTTCGGAATGTTGTAAAATATTAAGTTATTATTAATTTTAATATTTGTTTTATAATTATTTTTCTATTTTTAAGAATTTTTTTAAATTTATTACATAATTTCATTATTTTAACTATTTAAAATCTAGTTATGTTAAATATTTCATTAGTTAAAATATTATTTATATAAATATTTAAAATTTTTTGTTTTTCGAATTTTATTTATTTTAAAGTTATTACATAATATTAAATATTTTGTTATATAATTATTTAGCTTTTTTTAATATTTTATTATTTAATATATTTAGTTATTAAAATATTCAAATAATTTTTTTATTTTTAATTGTAAGTTTTTTATTATTTAAATATAATTTTAATTGAATAGTCCGAAAAACCATAATTTATATTTTTAGTACATAATTTTGGGATGAATTTTCTGAAAAATATAAAATTATTAATTGTATGAATATTATTAAATCTATATTAATTATTTTTTTTGTGTTTTTAATAAATATTTTAAAGTTATTATATAATTTTGTTAGAATATTTAAATAATTTTTTTATTCTTTAATTCAAACTTTAGATAGATATAAATAAAAAGTAGGGGAGAGGATAGATAAATAGGAATTAGTGATAAAAAGGTGCAAATTTCTAAACTACTTTGTTTTAGTATACATACATACATACATACATACATACATACATACATACATACATACATACATACATACATACATACATACATACATACATACATATTTACCCTAAATCTTTTTGTTACAATTCTATTCGAGTCAAATATCTGATAAGATATTCAAATTAGAATCATACTCTTTATTGATAATCATCAAAAGTGACCAACCAAACAGAAATTTCAACGCCGATTCCTCTAACACTGATATGGCTCCAATATGGCAGTGGTTTTCAAGAAATCATCATCAAATGCTAAACATCACCTAAAAAATTGCATCTACAATAAATAAATAAACTGTTTTTCTGAGCATCGGATTCAAAGATTTTATTTTGTACATTCGATTATATTTGATTATAGTACAAATTTCTTTTGCATTGATGTAAATGCATGAGAATGCAAAAGGGTTGGATGTAATTTCTGGTTTAGTTTTTGTTTGATATTTGACTTTGCCTCCCTTTGAAATGATCAAATAATTTGAAATCCCTTACCTTTACTCTGATGCAAATGAAATTGCAAAACAAGCAAACCAAAGCTTAGAATATTTTCAAGTGAAGCTAAAGAGACCCAACAAAATGCAATTTGAAAAGAAACTAAAAGCATCAGTTCCTTACTTCTATCAACAATAAACGGGTGGATGTCACATTCCTCTATTCGCACTCAATGTCCTTTCGTCTCCGGTGGTCCTATAAATTTTTAGCCTTTTTCTCCGGTTGAAATCCAAAGGTTTAAAGTTTAAACCATCAGTTCCTTCACATTCCAACGCAAATAAAAATTGAAAATGTCGATCTCAGGTACCACAATTCTTTTAATCGTTTAAATCTCATCTGTTGTTTGGTAGTTTTTCTGTTTTTTAATGCTCTTTTGTTTGGTAGTTACTTTGTTACGTACTTGTCTGTGTCTCTGTGTATAATTATGTTCCAAATTGTCTCAATAAGGCCTGGTTTGATTGTAATTCAATTTCATTTGCACTGGTATAAAAACATATAAGTGTAATTCATGAGTTGAATGAAAATTATGATTTATTCCCGTTTTAAATTTATTTTGTTTTACTTTTCCTACATAGTAAATAATGCAAAATGAAATCTAAAGCAAATTAAAACAAAACCCAAAACAAAAGTGAAGCACAATTTACACTCTTATTATTTGTATTCCAATGCATTTCTACTATTAGTACAAGAGAAATTGCACCGCAAACCAAGGAACCGTAAATGTCAGATTTCTGGCAGAGTTCAATGTTGGAGCCTCACAATAACCACCCACAGTATAAAATCATAAAGTATTTAAAATAGCAACCACGAGAAATCTAATAGCAACATGATGAAATCCAAGTAAAGACAAATAAAAATAAGCATCACAAAGAAACACAAAGATTTACGTGGTTCAACCTCACTTCCTACATCCACGGGAGAGACGAAACTTGTTTTTCACTATGAAATAAAACTGAGAAACAATACAAGTACCTTGTGGCTTGCAGCCCAAACCAATCCTTAACCCTTGTACACCCGTTCTCCCTTTCCTCTTAACCTAAAAAACAAAAACAAGAGAAAAAACCCACTCTCACACCAAGAGCACTAGTCAATCTTTCTTAAGAATCGACTAGCTAAACCTATGTTCAATTAAAGGGAATTACAATCAATGAATTCTCATTCTTTCAATCGAAATCCTCTTTGCATAAACACAAGTTGTCAATACACCTATACGGAAATCCTACCAACAATTGATATCTCTACCTAATTATTGGCCGAATAAGTGTTATTAGTTCCACCTCAGTTATCATCTCTCAATGAATAATCTTGATCAAAGAACGATTCATTGGTAATCAGCCAATGACACGTAATCAGCGCAACTAAGACAATATAACAAGAACCTCATCGATTTTATTAATGAATGAAATTCAATGCATGATCAAGCCTTAGTTCCTAACAATAAAAACCTAGCCCCTCATGATATAATTAAGAACAAACAACTACCCTAATTACTTTTGGATCAAACCACTCTTAATGATAAGACGAGTCACTGCATACAAGAATTGACCGAACCGATTTAGCAATCAAATCTTTAAGCTATCCAATTGAGGTGAAGTCAGTCTTGGGTTGGCGAAACCCTAATTTATGAGCAGCCACTCTCGAGCGCAGCCCACCCTATCTCTGAATGACAAATCCTATATCTCTATCAGAATTTTACTCACCAAAGATGCATTAAGAACAAGAATTCGTAGGCCATCAATTCAGGTATGAATGATTGCCAACCGAACCATGCAATTTATCTCTAAGGTGCATTCAGTCTGTTTCTTGATTAGATGATCTAATTACCTAACTCTTTCTCAAGCAGTTCAATTAATCACAAATGCAAGAACAATTCGGCCAAGATTGTTCTATAAATCGAAACCCTAAACAAGAATCCCAAGAACAAATCATACTCAATCGGATCTGCCTAAGTATAATTACAAATCAGGATTAAACCTCATCATGGTTCGCATAAAAAGGAAGAAAGAAGAAAGATTCAATAGAGAAACCTCAAGAACCCTAATCGAATCTAGGTTACCAAACTATAGAACCCAAGACAAAGACACTTAAGATCTTTGCATCAGTCTTTGATCTCCATGCTTTGATTCTCCTTCAGTTCGCATTCAGTAGCCTCCGGAGAGTAGTGAATTCCCGGATGAAAACTTGCAGGCTAAGGAATGGCTCCAGCACGTCAGCAATGCGGTTGTAGATAATTCGGGCCCGATTTTGATCTCAATTCAGTCCGTATCTATCAAAACTCAAAACATGAAAGTTGTAGAACTTTTCCTTATCTTTCCAACTATCTTGAATCATCTCAATCGGAGTCCGGATGAGAGAGTTATGCCCAAATTACGACGCGGTGCCAAAACTGTCTAGAATTACCCGATTAACCTTGTTTTTCACTTAACGCCTCATTTCGTGTCCTAAATCAAAATATAAGAATAATGAGTCCATTTAGGCACTAAATAAGTATAAAAGACTAAATATTAAGGGATAAAAATATGATAATTTTCATTCTCATCAGCCACCTCTGTCTCCACCCATCTCTGGCAACGTTGCCGGAGGTGGAGGTAGAGGTGGGCGGAGGTGGTGGCGTTGGACAAAGAAACCACCAGTGTCGCCGCCGCTAGCAACTCTGCCTCCGGCCACCTTGGCAACGTTGTTGGAGGCGGCAGGCGGCAATGGACGGCGGTGGCGGGCGGCGGCAGATGGCGGTGGCGGGTGGTGGCATGCGGCGGCTCTAGTGAACAAATGGCAAGAAGAAGAAGATGAACCGTATTTTTGCCCTTTATTGATATTATTTTAAAAAGTTAACATATTTTTACAATTTTTTTAAATATATTACTTTTATTGATATTAAACCCCCAAAAGTTGCCCTTATATGCTATTACCCCTATAATAAACACCCTTATTATCTCCAATATCGGCAATTTTTGAAATACTCAAAACATCTAAAAATTTTAAAATATTCGAAATATCGTTAAAATTGTTCAAAGAAGTAGAGGAGCAGGGAAGTTCGGTCCAAGAATTGAAATCAAATAGGTAGGGGTAATTATACTCCCACCTAGCTAATGCCTTGGAAACCTGGTGGGAAAGAAAGAAATTAAATCCAAAAAGAAAAAATAATATTCAAACAAAGGTGTATATGCATTTTAGCATTTATCATGCTTCAGTTGTCAGCTCGTAACGTAAGGGAGAGTAAAGTCTGTTTGGTTAGGTGAGGGAAGGTTTTAGTATTTACGAGAAAAGATGGGGTTTAAGTGCTTATCACCAGGAATAATGGGTGTGAGTAATGACTGCACCACCGGCCTCTAATTAATTAGGCCTGCAGTAGTACTAGTTCTATCTACCATAATGGCTCTGAGTTATAAGTTATGACTAGCTGCACCAGACTATTTGTGATTTACGACTCTCTTCCCTTGCTAAGATTTGAATACAGAACAGTCAAACATCAAATGTTGAAGCCTTGAAGCCTGAAGGGGGTTTTTTGTAGCAAAGAGAAGCCGAAGAAGAGCGCCTAGAAAGACAATGAACCCACGAAGCCTCCCTACAATGAATTGACCGTCGCATTGCACCGGCCTCTAATGAAAATGGCGACCTCAGCCTCAGGTACGTAGAAACCACCGATATGCATTGAACAGCTTAAATCCCATTTCTGTTGGGTACTTGCTTTGTAACTTGTCTGTGTATGTGTACATAATTCTATTTCAAATTGCCTTACAAAATGGAGGATTTACGATATCGATCGGTCTTTAAGCAGAAGGCGGCGTTTGCCGGCCGGCCATTTTTTCCGTCACCCATCCGGAGCAGTTGGTCCATTTTTGTTCTTCCTGTTACCTACTTTGGAGTCAGAACGGCTTCTCTCTCTCAGTCATTATTTTCTAGCTAATCAATGCTTATGTAATGCTTAGTTTTAATTGATCCCTACCTACAGTCTGCATGCTTGATTTGAGTCTGTTGAACAATGATAGACTTATTATTATCTGCTTCTATGTAACTTGGTTTTTGGATTTAGGGGATGACAAGAAGAAACTGGTCAAGGTTGGGCCATATGGAGCTAGAGCTTGTGGTCAGCCCTGGGACGATAGAGACAAAGATGGAATCGCACAAATCTTCATTTGTTATGGAGAGTCTGTCATCAATTCTCTACGATTCAATTACGTGAAGAAGAATGGAAAACTTGAGTTGTCCGATAGATATGGCGGAGATTGTGGATTAAATTTCACCACGGTGAGTAACAGGCCCCATTTGTTTGTTTACTGCTAGTTCAGTAAAAGAAACAAGGATTTGACACTTGATTCTTTTATTTGTTATTTTCAATGCAACCAAACGGAACCTTAATTATATAGCTTCTTGTTAAGTGCATGTTTGTAGGTTGATGTTGATTATCCGTCAGAATTTCTTACTTGGGTTAGAGGAAGTTATAATGCAAAATCTGGTCTGGTGTCACTCACATTCGGGACCAATATATCCCAATATGGACCCTTCGGTGGTCGAGAGAGTATGCGGGATTCTTATGTTGTTGTTAATGGAAGGAACAAGGGGGATTCCGAGGATTCAGAATTCTACATTGGAATGGGCAAACAGCTGGGTGGTTTTGCTGGGTTTCATGGATACTTTCTTGATGATAATCGTATCCTCTCAATTGGAGCTTATATTAAGCCAGCTACTGGTAACTGTGGCCTACCTAAGAATTAAACTAATAGAGAGGAAAAAAGAAGAAGAAGACTATTATTGCACTATGGGCATGAGGCAAATTAAGTTTCTGAATGAAAACGATGTAGTCACTAAATCAGTACTATACATGCCATGCCAGTTGCACTTGAGGTCAATAAAATTCAATGCAATGTAATACTACTTTGCCCTTTAACCAAAGCACTTGCTGGTTTAATCTTGTCATTTAACTTAATTGAATGGTTTTGGTTTACTTTTTGCTTCAGGTTTGGTTCTGTCTTATTTGTGACAAGTAAAATGATGTGGAGAGTTGAGGTAGCAAGGAGCAAAGTTATTTGCATGTTTTGGGAGTGACCTATATATATGATGTGGAGAGTTGAATGTTAAATTGGATATTACGTACCTTTGCTTCAGATTTTAGCAACTTCTTCCGAAGATTGAGCAAGAGTAGAAACAAAATTTTATCAAAAATTTCACTCAAATCGTTCATTTGCAGATGTGCAAGCAAATTAACCAGGCTAAGGTAAAGAAAATTCAAGTCAAGCATTCTTTTAGGCAACTCGAATGCTTGACTTGGTTCCTCCTAATGAGTTGACCTAGATCATTGGTCTCATTTGACACAAACTGAGGAAGACGCATCCAAATCATTTATGTAAAAACATATCAAATCCTACAGAAAATCAAACCAGAAAACTCATAAATTTTACGCGCATGTCAGATAAATTATGCACCGTTATTCAACATCTTTCTATTGAAAAACTTCATCGCATTGTTTAATGAAATAAAACAATTTTTATTAACTTTTGTGTCCATCCAAACAAATAATCAATATTTATGTTTAATAACTTTAAATAAAAATTAAAATAAATAATATTTAAAAGTAGTATTTTATAAACAAATAGAAAAAATAATCTATCAATTCTACATTTACATCATAAGATGATTTTAATCTCAAGAAATGTATACAAATCAAAATTTATGCAAATAAAATATTAATAATATAATAATTATCTTAGTACTTAAAATTTATAAATTTGTGCATGATATATATCTTACAATTTTTATATCTTTTTATAATTGTTAATTAATATTTTAGTTACATTAAATAACAATATCTCTTTATTTACAAAAAATAAAAATTTGTTTACAAAATATTCGAGAATATAATATTAAATTGAATCTATCAAACCCAATAATTTACATTTATATGCATAATAATTTTTAGTTTTAAAAATTTTATAGAAATAAAAGTTTTAATAATAAAATATTAATTTTAATAATTAAAAATTATGAATTTTCATATGCATCTTAGAAAATTTAACACATTTGATATATTTTAATCTAAAATTATATAGTTTTATAAATTATTAATTATTTAATTATTTAATTTATATTTGAGAATTTAATATTTGGTTAAATTTTTTTTGTTAATGTTAAAAATTTAAAATAATTGATATAATAATTAGGATAAATGTAATAGGTGTGCCTTGGACTCTTAATTAATGCATTGTATGATATTTATACATTCAACTATATTAATTATAATATATTTTTATGCACACCATTAAATATATATTTATTATATATTTATACATTATTTATGGCCATTTGACCTTAAATTTAGTGTTATTAATGTATTTATGAAATTTGTATGTATTTTCCTAGTGTATCCAAGCATTTCCATTTTTTTCATTTGTATCCATGCGCTTCCAAAGTATACTTGTATCTGTATCCAAATTGGCCCATAATATCAATACTTTAATCCCTTAGTTCAAATTACTAATTAATCAATCCCAACTACCTTCTCTCTCCGACTTACATAAGTGGAGGTGGGTCCCATGAAGTCTATTGTCTACCCTACTAAATCAACTTGATAGGGCCATGTTTGGTTCAATTCTCATTCTTACCCAAGATGAAATTCTAAAATGAACAAGAGTGGGTAAAAATAGGTAGAATGACAAAATGCTACTATACCGTCAACATAGATGCTTAAACTGTCAGCCTAGGTCTCCAATACCGTCAACATAGATGTTTATCAATATTGCCCAATGGTCAATGTCCATCAGCGTAAGTTTTCATGGCAGCCTGCCAGTAAACATTTATGGTGACACTTTTGTAGACCTAGTCTGGCACTTTACAACACTTGGCATAGAGTTTCTTTAAACAATAAAAATGAGCAAGATGGGGCATGATTATTTTTCATGCTGCAAGCTACCTCATTTTTTGTGCTATAAAATGATTTTTTTTTCTAAAAAAAATGAAGCCCATAGCAAGAATTTTGTAAACAAAGCTCTAATGTTATTCATTCTTTGCCTATTCTTGCCTAGGATGAACAAGAATTAAAAGGATGAATCCCACATCAGCAACCAAACATGGACTATTTCTTACAAAAACATAGGAATCTTGTTTTCAAAGTTTTCACTATTTTGCAATGAACTCTAAAAAGGCCAATTATTTAATCCCTTCTATTTTGACTCTGACTTAAGGGGCATGATTATTTGATGTAACTAGGGGTGAGCATCGGCCAGTTCGGTTTCATGGAAGAACGTGGAACCTACCATGTAGGGGTCGATTCCAGGTTTTTGGAACTGGAACCTATCCTATGAAGGTCAGTTCTAGCATTGGTGGTTCTGAGGTCGATTCCAGGGTCTACTTGTTAAACCTGTTCTTTCTGTACTCTCCCCCCTTCCAAAAAGAAAATGAAACATGTCCTTTAAAAACTTAATTTTCAATAATGATAATATATAGTTTAAAACTTATATTGTCTTTATTGATTAGATTGAGTAATTTAATATGGAGATTATCATAATATATTAATATACGGTTCAAAATTTGTCATTATAATTTAAGTTTTGTAAATATTACTTTTTACAATATTTATTATACACATTCAAATATTATAATGAAAATAAATGATCAAATCACTTAAGTAATTCAATGGTCAAGTGAGACCATGACTTTTGTAACCATGAGTGCTTGGATTCAAATCTTTACATCCTTAAAAATATTGTAGGGTTTATTTCAAGACCAGATCGGTTCCTAGGCCAGTTCCACCAAGGCCAACCAAGGCCGCTTCATTTGGTCACTTCGGGTAGGGTAAACCCCTAGACCATGAAACTGACCTAAGTAGGAGTCAGTTTCAAAAATTTGGAACCAAGCCCCACCCTGTAACAGATTGGGTAGGGTCAGTTCACGACCAGTTTGAGATCAATTCTAGTCGCTTCCAGGTATTCTCACCCCTACATGTAACCCAGTACCCTACGAAATCAAATCTGTAGTTCCCAAGATTCCATGCATCAACCTCTACAGAGAGGTCAAAGAAGCCTTGAAGGGGGTTGTTTTTAAGAGAAGCTGAAGACTACCACCAACCAACCCAAGAAGCCTCTCTACGATTAATCCAAAGGTCACATTCCAAAACCTCCAAGCGAAAATGGCGACCAGCTCAGGTACCACGTTGCAGTGAATCTCTTAAATCTCATCCTTTGTTCAGCGGTTGTTGATTTGCTGCTAGTCTCTGTATATATTATTACAAACTTACCTCACGGCTAAGGTACAGCGTTTACCGGCCATTTTTCTCCGTCGAATGTCTGCAGCCATTGGACATTGTTTAAATTCTTCCGGCAACCCCACCTCTTTATTTTCTACTCAATGACTCAATGCTTATGTCTGTGTCTGCTGTTTATTGTTTTAGTCTACAATCTACATGCTTGATTCGAGTCCATGGAGCATAGACGAATTGCTATTATTTACTATCCAACTTGGTTCTGGTTCTTGGGTTTATTTGTGCACAGTGGTTCAGAAGTAGAGAAGAACCAACTGCTTAAGATTGGGCCATACGGTTATTATTTCGAACCACTTTGCGGGATAATCGTGGGCAAGGTGAAATTGCACAAATCTTTATTTCTCATGGAACCTCTGTTATCAACACCCTCCAATTCAATTACACTTGGTGGTGGATTAACTTCTTTGTTTACTAACGTTCTTCCTTTCATGTTATTTTCCAGTTATTGTGTTTTGTTTTTCAAAGGGCTGTGTTTAGAATCAGATACATTGAACTTGCTGAGGCAGAATTGAGCTTCTGCCTTGTCAAAGCTTGACCGTACCGATGACAGCCATGCGGGAAGAATTACATGGTGGCAGCTGAGACGGATTGATTCCAATCTGTGCCTCACACCATGGTTTTTAAAAACGAACTGGTCAGGGGTCTGGTTACCGGTTTGAACGGTCTGACCATTTGCCCAAACAGCCGGTCCGTTTTGACAAAAAATTGAAAAAATTAAAAAACGGTCAAAACTTTTCGAATGGTTAACCGGCCGGTTCAACAGTTTATTAATCAAAATCAATGATTTTGGGAGAAAAAAGTGGCTTTGGAGGAAAACGGAACCGGTCAAGTGACCGATTCCCGGTTTTTCCGGTCCGACTGTCTCATCCAGTCCGGTTTTGAAAACAGTGCCTTACACCATATTGCTCTTGCAAAGGAGCATTGAAAGATAAAGCGGAATGTGGTTTTTCCTTCTGTTTGCAAAAACAGTAGATCCATGAATTCCTTAAATTAGATTAAAGGTCATCTTATCATGCTAGTTCTCCTTGTAGACAATCTTTAGGTGGTTAGTCCATGGTACCCCAGCATTGATTTTCTACACACACAAGTAGTGGAAAAGTATTTCAATCACAGAAAAACAGGAGGTCCCGGTATATTCTCATATATGCTATCTCATATCAGATGCATTGAAGGATATCAGCATTCAGTAGTCAGGAATCCGAAGTATCTTGTAATGTCTCATCTCATTTGATTAAAAATCAAAAGAGCAATATCAGATTCAATCTCACTTCATTGCATTAAGTACCAGTTCTGCAAAATTGGGGCCCTTGCGTGGTGGAATGGTAAAATCTCAGGTTGACAAGTGTGAAAAAATGGCTTAGACTTTGTAAATACTTTGTAGAACAAAATTTCCAAAAGTCGGTTGTGTATCTAATCCACCCTTACCAAGACTCTCGATAGCCAAATCAGCAATGAGTAACGACCCTTATCTATTTCACAAAATCAGATTCAAACATTTCAAATTCTCAAAAAATGGGTCTCCTCACAATTCTATATGATGTAAAAGGATAATGTTCAACTACTAAGAAAAACTTGGCATCTGTGAATAGCATTAGACACTATACAATCAATAGACTTTGGCAAATTTTCAATTACCTACCGGACGGTTGGACCGGAAAAACCGGGAACCAGTCACCTAATTGGTTCCGGTTTTCCCCAAAACCGTTGATTTTGGTCAGTAAACCGCTGAACCGGCCGATTAACCGTTCAAATGGTTTTGACCGTTTTTCAAATTTTTCAATTGTTTTATTTTTTTGTCAGAACTGGCCGACCATTCGGGTCAAATGGTCAGACCATTTAAACCAGTAACCGGACCCCTGACCGGTTCGGTTTTAAAAACCATGATTTGGAAGCTACTCAGAAAGCCAGAACCATCATTATCATCATCATCATCATCATCATCATCCAAGCCTTATCCCAACTATATAGGGTCAGCTACATGAATCCTGATTCACCATTCTGTTCCATTTAATGCCACATCTCTTGTTAAATTATTCGTGCTTAAATCATTTCTTTCTACTTCCACCCATTTCCTTTTTGGTCTAACCCTAGCCCTTCTAGCCCCTTCAACCTGCAGCAAATCACTTCTTACAAGTGCAGTTGATGGTCTTCTATGCACATGACCAAACCATCTCGGTCTGCTTTCTCTCATTTTATCACCTATTGAAGATACTCCTAGGTTCCTTCGAATGACTTCACTTCTAATCCTATTCTTTCTAGTTTTTCTATTTATCCATCTGTATACTCCAATCTGCCACACATTCTTAGACGGTTTTTTTTGACAGCCCAACGCTCTACTCGATACAACATGGTTGGCTTTACAATTATTTTACAGAATTTTCATTTTATATAAGTGGTATTCGCCTATCACATAAAACTTCAGAACAATGCTGATTTTCCATTGCATTAGAGAGTACAACTTCATTAAAAATGGAGTTGCTTCCTGTTTCAAAGAAATGATAGAAATGAGTTCATTTCAGGACTTCAAGAAACGAATACACTTCCATTTTTCTTAATAACCATAAATGAATTTATTTTAGATGATGAGATTGTGTTGTTACAAAAAACGAAAATGAAATAATCTCACATGGCTTGAAAATGCAGGTGGAAAATGTACCACAAAAACTCTATTCATACTTACATGATTACATCTAGTAAAACTCATTTTTATAACTTAACATAGCTAGCTGCCCAAGAGTGCAAGTCCACCTAAGAGATTCCTAACCCCCACCCCTGCTGGCATCCTCTTCCAAATGAAAGAAACAGGTAAAGCAAAAGAAGATGAACGCATGGAAACAATACAAAGGAAAAGCAAGAGAATAAATAATAAATGACTATGCTCAACCGAATTAACTATCAAAAAGAATGAGAAATATCTTTGGATCCTTCCCTTTCTCTCATAGATTCGCCATTCTACATCACTTCTCCAAGGAAAGTTCTGTCTCAAGAAGTTCAACCTTTGTAATTCTTTTTTCTCCCCCCTACTGCTCTTTTGTTGAATGATATTGAAATTGCCAAAGATGATCATTAAGAAACCTCATACAAATCTCACATAGCCGGACAATCAGCTAAATTCCCAAGGCAAAAAAGAAATTGCAACTGACAAGTAAGAGTAGTGACAGAAGGGCAGTTATTTGCTGAACTTTCCCAAAAATAGCCATGGTTCTCCAGGCAATAAGCCCACAGTTGCTTCTGTAACAAATTATGTAAAGTGGTTAAATCAGGAATTGGGTCTATGTGTCTGATAGTTGAGTAAGATTCCTAAATTACCAGGAATCTTCCATGAGGGAACTTTTCTCTGAGGCTCAAAAGGAACACTCCCATCACCTGGGTTCCCCTCTCTCAACCATTGTTCATGAAACAAGTTCCAAACCAAAAGAAAACATGCCATATGTCAAGGTAGATGCTTCACTTATGTGAATTTTTAAATTAAAAATAAAGACTTCAGTAGGACTCCGAGACAAGTTGCGGAGCTTATTGGAACTTACGTGAACACATAACTAATTAATCTGGATAGTCCCACAACTTCTGGACTAAATGGATTGGCCAAATAGTTTCTTCACATGGCAAACATACATGGGATAATCCAGTGAGCTTCCCTACTTGGCACAGACCTTTTTCCACATACAACAAATAGATAGTAAATAGACATAGAAAGATGATGATGTTGAATATCAGAATATAAGGTTTTGAACCTTTATATATAATCAAGGTCTTACTGCTGAAATGATATTGTGCTGGTCAGAGACCAAGTCATCACAAATAAACTTGGTTAGACAGACAGGACTTAAAAGATCATACGAGATAAGCATAAAATCTGAAAGGGAATTCAATGCCAGTGATGCCTACATTAAAGGCCCATTATCAGTCGAGCTTTTGGCAGTGAAAATCATAAGAGAACTTTCAATGCTCAAGTCCCTAATATGTTTCATTACTTAATTGTCTAAGAGAAAGAAAAGCCACAAAGGATTATGACTAGAAACTTGTTTAGTATGCCACAAATTAAACAGAGTCAGCAAAAGCTAATATAGCTTTTACTATTGTCACGCTTGCCAGCCCAAAATTTTACTATTGCATTAAGAGGAGCCCCTTGCCAACATGATTTCTCACTTTTTGGTATTCTGGAGCTGGGAGAACTTGTCAAGCAGAACAGCATAACGCCAATAGATCTTATATTCTTAGCAAAAGGCAAATAAAGTAAATAAACAGATACCAAGAACGGAGAACATCAATGTAAATTAATACATTTCATATTGTTTGAACGTTATTTATCTTTTCTACCAGAAAAGGGAAAAGCATGGATTTCTGGACGAGAACAATATTAGTGTCAAAACAGAAATGCAGAACAGGAAAAATTCAAAGAATTTCAAGTTCCACACAACTTTGACTTTAGGAAAAAAATTGCAGAAAAAGAACGCTTTCAATCTTGTTACTCACAAATTCTGAAAGAGGTACAAGAAAGCCAAAAAGAAAAACTTACCCAAAATCGTTTTCAAACAAAACCCAGAAGGTCAGTAGTCTGTTGTTTCAAGCCCTAAAAGCATAGATTTTTGGACGAGAAAGCATAGAACGCTGTCAATCTTGTTACTCACAAATTCAGATTTGTGGTCAGTGGTTTCAAGCCCTAAAGGCATAGATTTTTGGACGAGAACAATATCAACCACGAGCAGAAATGCAGGAAAAGGAAAAATGTGAAGAAGTTCCAGAACATCGATTCAGGGGGAAATTGGAAAAAAAATTTGGACCATTTCTCGATTTGTGCGTGTCATCCTTGCGCAGGGGCCATGCTAATCTTCTCTGTATCGTTCCAAATTTTGTGAAGTCGTTGATATTGTAAAGTCGTTGTTAAATTAACCCTACCACTTCTTTGAAACTAAACAATGTGGGATGAAGCTACGCTTCTACAGGTAAATAATTAAAACGGAAAAGTACGGACTGATTCAATGCAGATTTTTTATTTCCGCTGCAGGGTTATAAATATTCAAAATGGCAATAACCCACATTCTATCCACCAATACCCGTCAATGGAATATGGTACCTACTTCTATTATACTTTGAGCCTATAAATTCTGACATTGGGTTGAACCATTATTCTCCCTAATTACAATAGGCGATTTTTTTTTAACAAAAAGCATTTCATTCAAATTGAGAAAGATACATGATTGGATAGCAAAAGTGGGCCATTTGGTTATATTGTCTGTAAATATGCACAAAATATACAGATCCAAAAGAAGAAATTAGTCTTTTAAGATGATTTCTATGTAACTGTTCTGTCCATTGAGATGGTCAGTCATCTTTTGCAAAATTTACCAATGCTTCATTGTCCGAATATACCAAAAGGTGAGTGATATTGTTTGCCAGTGCTACCTTCAACCCTCCTAGAAGGGCTTGAACTTTGGCATCATAGCTGTTGATTGCCCAACAAGGTGTGCCTTCTGCAATGGTGATCTGCTCTCTAGAATGTTGGATGATGAACCCCCGTCCTGCATTATCAGAAACCGGACCAAAAGAACCATCAATGAAAAGAGTAGACATGTTGTTTTGGGGAGGACAGTGTGAATGCAGCTCAGCTTGAGGTCGAGGTGAGATCACTTCCAAAGAGGATTGTAAGGTTGTCTAAACCACTTGTTTAGGATCTGGTGTCGCATTCTCAAATAAACTTTTGTTTCGAGCTTTCCAAATGTGATAACTGATGATGCTAAAATAAATTAAGCTTACCAAAGCCTTTTGTTTACCATGGTGTGTATTTAGGTTGTGATACCAGTCAACTATGATGGTATGAATGGATGATGGATTTAATCCAAATATTCACACCAAATTGCTCGAACAAATGAACATTGGAAGAAGAGGTGATGTATCGTTTCTTCATGGAGCTTACAGAAAATGCAAAGCTTCTCTGATTCATTTAACCAAGTAACGCATTTGTTTTTGGTAAGAAGTCCATCCCACACAAATTTCCAGAGGAATATTTGGAGTCTGTAGGGTACCTTGAGTTTTCATATAAGCTTCCAATCAAAGAAAGGAGTTGAAGCTCCCCAATGATGCAAAGTGATAATAGGCTGATTTAACAGAGTAAATACCTGTAGTATTGCACTTCCAAATAAGAAGATCAGTGGGTTGGCTAGGCTCAGGAGTAATGCATAGGATGTGGCTGATAGTGGACTCATGAAAAAGCTGAGGTAATTTTGGTAGATTCCATCCGTATTGGTTTAACAATTCCGCAACCATCATGCTTCTTGGATTAGAGATGCTGTTAATTCTTTCAGATGTGGCACGCTCCCTGACAGAGTGGGTATCCAAGGATCCATAGCTGTTATGATGGAGCCACCATCTTTAACTGACCACAGGAGATTAGGTTGCAGCTGTTTTATCAATTGGTGAGCTTGCTGCTACCATTGGGAGTTATTATGACCTTTCTTAGCAGCAAATAGTGATGTATGGGAAAAATATTTAGCTTTGATTTGCTTACTCCATATATCAGATTGTTTGTTAGTAGTCTCCAAATTTGTTTTTCAAACATGGCTTTGTTCAAGGTACTGTATAATCTAAATCCCAAACCTCCTTGCTTCTTTGGTTGACAAATTTTACTCCAAAACATTGTATGTTGAGAGGTTTTATTTGAATCACCCCACCAAAATGATCTAGTCATTTTGTCTAGCTTGGAGCACGTTGTTTGAGGAAGAATTGATGTAGTCATGTAGTAGACTAGGATGAATTGTAGTACGGATTTGACTAAGGTAGTTCTTCCTACTTTTGATAAAAGTTTTGAATTCTAAGATTTTGTTCTTGTAGAGATTCTCTCAATGATCCCTTTGTGTGAGGAGTGGTAGTGGGTATTTAAAAATTCTTCTTATTTTTTGTCCTGACATAGATTCAAAGGAATTTAATGATCTGACAAGGGATTTTACTTTCTCAACTTCAGCTTTGTAGAAAATGATGCAATATCAACAAAAAAGAGATGAGTGATAGATGGACCATTCCGACTAATTTGCACCCCTTCAAGTTGACCCAATGATGCAGCTTTGTTTAGAAGTTGGGTGAGAACCTCCATGCCTATAATGAATAGATAGGGAAAGATGGGATCACCTTGTCTTACCCTTCGATTCAGAGAAAAGTGTTCATGAGACTCACCAACTATTTTGATGGAGAATGATGCAGTGGGCATGCACTGGTACAACATGTTAACACCATTTGTCTGGAAAGTTCATCTTTTTAACACATGATATAAAAAAGATCAATTCATTCTATCAAATGCCTTGGACATGTCTAATTTGAGAGCAATATATCGTTTACCTCTTGTTTGGAGCTTCATCTTCCTTTACCAACCCATTCAGTAACAATTCTGTATTAAAGAATTTCAGCACTATGGAGAAGATGTCTTAGCCAATCATGTCCCAGAAATGTTGAAAAAGAAGGGAGTAAAACCATTGGGCCAGGGGCTTTATGAGAGTTGAATTGTTTGACCACCTTGATCAGCTCTTCAAAAGAAGGAGGAGTTAGCGGAAGAGTCTTGATCCTGGGGAGGGTTATTTTATCTAGAAAACTTGGATCAAAATCTTCTTGTTGACCTCCCACCTCCAAAAGAACTTGCTTAAATAATTGTACTAGGGATGTACGGCTTGAGGTCCAAGAATCATCCGGACATTTTAGCTAATCAATGTTGTTGTTGAAGTATTTAAAAGTTGCTATCTAGTGAAATAATTTTATATTTCTATCACCTTCTTTGAGCCACAGTTCTCTTGACTTGACCCTCCATGGCTGTTCCTCCTTTAATAACCAATAAGTGTATTGATTGGTGAGTGACTGGAGCTCACTTTGCTCATCATCATTTAAAGCTCTCATTTGCAGTGTTGAGATTTGATCAGCAATTTTCTGTATATGTCTTTGTATTTGTCCAAATTGATTTTTGTTCCAGCTTTTGAGAGCGAATTTGCAAGACTTTAGCTTGGTGATGACTTGATGTGCAGGGGAGCCATGTATGAGTTGGTTTTAGGAGTTAGAGATGATTTGTTTACAATCAGGATGTTCTAAGCATTGGCTTGGCTAAAACCCCAGGAACCCAAACTAGAGCTCGGTTTGATATCCAATATCCTTGTATCCATTGTGCATGGCGAGATCTCGTTACAAATTTTCATTGTTTACTCAAAAGGGTTGGGGGAAATTAGACCATCAACGAGTCAAGCTAGATTGGTTCGAGGAATAGAGAAAGAATTTGACGGAGGATTATGGGCCAAAATTTGGCCTGGAAATTGGCTTGAGCTGGATCAAACAATTTGACGGAGGAATGAATTGATTGACTGAATGTGGGACACTATTAACTATCTCAACTGGGTTCAATATCGTTATCCTGGTTCTAAGCTCGCCCAGGCTGCCTTGACCATGATGCTGAGCAAATGTAGGCATGAACTCAGACAGACCATGATCAAAATTACTTTTTTCCTTTTTTTTAATTTTATAAGCATTAGACGGATGGACATCCCAAAGTTTAGAATATCTATATACTTTCTTTAATCCATGTGTATTTGAGTGCACCTATCTTCCTGGGTAGGGATGTTAGAGTCATTATGGTTTGAATTGGATTGCAAAAGTTTACTATATTTTCCTTCATTCATTTATATATTTTGTTATACTTGAAAATTTCTATCTGGGTTTTGATCAGCTTTGTTGGCAATTCTTCGTACTTGTATCAATTTCTTGAATGAATGAAATATACTTTAAACCTTAAAAAAAATTGGACTTGAATATATCTATCAAAATGTAGATCCCTTTAATATTAACTCCAATCAATAATGTTCAAAGTATCGACAAAATTCGCCCACTTTATATCATTCATATTATATCATATAATTTGGGTATCCAACACACCAGTTTATAGTTGTTTTCAGGAATCCAACTTTTTTATTGATTAAATAATACATAAACAAATATAAAAATGAAATTTGAAAAACAACTAAAAAAATGTGTGGCAAAAAAAGTATCAATACACCCTTGCTGATACATTTGGGTGTATTGATACATTTGGGTGTATCAACCCCATCCTGGTAAAGAAGGCCAATGGCAAGTGGCGCATATGCCTTGATTACACCGACCTGAACAGGGTTTGCCCAAAAGACTGCTTCCCGTTCCCCAGAATTGACCGCTTGGTGGACACAACCTCAGGGCACGAGTTGCTAAGTTTATTAGACACCTATTCGGGCTATAACCAAATCAAGATGGACCCGGTGGACAAAGAAAAGACTGCCTTCATCACGGAATTCGGTCTATATTGTTACAAGGTTATGCCCTTCGGGTTGAAAAACGCAGGGGCAACCTTCCAAAAACTTGTGAATAAATTATTTGTGCCATTAATTGGCACAAAAGTAGAATGCTATGTAGACGATATAGTCGTCAAAACTCAATTTTCGCATGAATTAATACAAGATTTGCATTCTGTTTTTGAAATTTTGCGTAAGTTTAATATGAGACTGAACCCAAACAAGTGTGTATTCGGTGTGACCTTGGGCAAGTTCCTAGGATACATCGTTAACCGGCGCGGCATTGAGGCCAACCCGATCAAAATTAAGGCCATCTTAGATATGAGACCACCCCGGAAGTTGAAGGAGGTCCAGAGGTTGAATGGCCGCATAGCCGCCCTGAGCCGCTTCATGTCCAAATCGGTGGACCGTTGTTTGTCGTTCTTTAAGGCAATCAAGACCAAAAGGTTCGAATGGACCCAAGACTGTCAGCTCGCGTTTGACGAGCTCAAGAAATACCTTACTAGTATGCCGATCTTAACCCGACTCGAGGAGGGCGATGTTTTAGAACTGTACCTCTCGGCAAGCGATGAAGTGGTCAGTTTGGTACTAATAAAGGAACTAAATCGGGTTCAACGACCCATCTATTATGTTAGTAAAGTATTGCAGAGAGCAGAGACGAGATACCCAGAGATAGAAAAGCTAGCATACACACTGGTAATTGCAGCTCGGAAGCTCCGCCCGTACTTCCATGCTCACACTGTTATCATTCTCACCGACAAACCTCTGAGGCAAGTCTTACTTAAGCCCGAGGTCTTTGGTCTGCTGACAAAGTGGGCCGCTGAGCTCAGCGAGTACGACCTCCAGTACAAGCCGCGAACTGCCATTAAGGCCCAAGCCATAGCAGATTTCATCGCTGAGCGCACATTCAGCTCCGAAGTCCCCAGGCCGGTTGAGCACGAGGCTCCCAGCTCGGGTGAGCCCGAAGCTCCCAGGCCAGTCGAGTCTAAGTACCGTGAGGTAACAGCCAGTGTGGCATCTCTCCTAGTTCGGCCAAGCGCTAGCTGGGATGAGCAGCCCTGGATCCTTCACGTAGATGGCTCCTCGAACCAACAGGGCAGCGGAGCCGGAATAGTTCTGCACGGCCCAAGTGGCACGAAACTGGAGTGCGCGCTACGCTTCTAGTTCGCGGCATCTAACAATGAAGCGGAGTATGAAGCGTTGATAGCTGGACTAGCTCTAGCCAGAGAAGTAAAAGTCAAGCACATCGTTATCTGCAGCGACTCCCAGCTCGTTGTCAACCAGGTCACCGGTGAGTACAAAGCTCGCGAGCCAACCATGATCACCTATTTAGACAAAGTCAGAGAGGCCCTACTCAACTTCCAGTCACACTTTATCAGGCAAATCCCAAGGTCGGAGAACGTTGAGGCTGACGCCCTGTCCAGATTAGCCAGCGCCAGCGACATCACCATGAGAACCGTGTACATAGAGGACTTGCCTCGGCCTAGCATTCTCGGGGGGGCAGAGGAGGTCGCTCCCGTCGTTCTTGCTACACGGGACCCTCCCTGCAGATCGCAATGCAGCAAGAAGGGTGCAATGCCAGGCAGCCAAATACGTCATGATAGACAAACGGATATACCGGAGATCCTACACGCACCCCTACCTGCGTTGCTTGCGACCTACTGAAGCCGAGCTCGTACTCCGTGACACTCATGAGGGGTTGTGCGGCGGGCACTTGGGGGGCAGGGCCCTTGCCCAGAAGGCACTCCGACAGGGATATTATTGGCCAACAATGAAGACAGACGCTATTGAGCTCGTTAGAAAATGTGACAAATGCTAGAGACATGCCAATATTCACCACCAACCCGTTGCCGACCTCAAGTATCTTACCAGCCCATGGCCCTTTGCACAGTGGGGCATCGATCTACTCGAGCCATTCCCGCCAGCAACGGGTGGGAGGAAGTTCTTAGTAGTAGTAGTGGACTACTTTACCAAGTGGGTAGAAGCCGAACCCCTTGTAACAATCACAGCCCGAAATGTTAAAAACTTTTTTTTGAAGAACATCGTGTGCCGCTTCGGATTACCTCGGGAATTGATTTCTGACAATGGCAAGCAGTTTGAGGACATCAAATTTCAAGACCGGTGCCAAGACATGGGAATCCAACCGAATTTTACTTCAGTCGCACACCCTCAAGCAAACAGCCAGGCAGAAGTCACGAACAGAGCCATCCTCCGCGGACTAAAGGCACGACTGGACCGAGCTAAAGGATTATGGGCAGATGAACTACCCAGTGTTCTATGGGCCTACCGGACCACGGAGAAGACCACCATGAGACAAACACCCTTCAATCTCACCTACGGCACCGAAGTAGTGATCCCTGCAAAGATCGAAGTACCTACGCTGCGACTAGAAGCATATAGTGGTCAGACAAACGAAGATGAGCTACGTACCAACCTCGATCTACTCGATGAAGTAAGGGACCTCGCGTACATCAGGACCGCAGCCTACCAGTAGAGAGTAGCTCGGTACTATAATGCCAGGGTCAAGAAGCGGAACCTCCGCGTGGGCGACCTGGTCCTTCGTAAAGTTATGGTACCGGAGCCCAACGTTGGCAAGCTCGGGTCCAACTAGGAAGGACCTTACCGAGTGAAACGAGTGCTTGGGGAAGGAACGTACGAGCTTGAGACCCTCGAAGGGAAACAAGTACCTCGGGCATGGAATATTGTCAACTTAAGACAATATTATCTGTAAGAATTGGGTAGGCCACGAGCCACTCCCAAAGCCTAAGGGCCAGAATACCGAGCTAACATGACCACAGCACAACAGGACCCAGTTGCCTCTATGGCATGAGCAGACTCCGAGAGTGGGCCACGAGCCACTCCTCCAGCCTAAGGGCTGAAACGCCGAGCTAATAAAGAAACCTCACCAGCATACAAGACTTAGTCACTCCATCAGTACGAACTAAGTACTTGCAGCGCCCAAGGTGCAGGCGGCTCGGGTACGAACCTTGTAACGAATAGCCCGTCCTGGCATGCAACAAGTTGAACTCGTTAAGGACAACTGATGGCAACCTACCCCGGGTGCAGACAGGTCGGGCATATACCCTACTATGTCACTCACCACGGTGTACACAAGGCTACCCCTACTAAACAGTTCAGGACCACGATGGAAGTTAAGGAACACCTACTCTAGGAGTTCAACTCGGTAGGTTAACAGCTCGAGGTGAGACAACCATTTCGGCAAAAATAAATTGCACAAACCCTTAGCAAAAAATATTTCTTCATTACATAAATTTCATTAAAAAAGTCTTGATTACAAGAAAGAGAAAGGGAGAAGACTAAGTTTGTAAATACAGGGACCAAGCTATTTTGGAAGCCCGTTGTCTTTGCTAGGGGCCTCCTTGGGGGCAGTAACTGGGCCAGCATCCTCAGCTTCATCTTCAACACCTTCGTCCTGAGAATCTGGATCATCTTTTGACTGATGCACGATGTCGTCAGTGATCCGCGAAGTGGTGATGGCCCTCGTATCCAGGTCGGGGTAGAGATGCCTGATTAGCCACCGATTGAGTTTGAAGCCCCTGCGGTAGGCCTTGGTCTTCACATCATCAAACCTTAAAGATCTGACATAGTCGGTGACGGCCTGAGTTTTGGCCTCCTTGAGAGCATCCTCGAAGATCACGGTCTTCTCTTTAATATCTTCTTGGAAGTACTCCACCTCGCGCTCCAGCTTCCCCTTTGCCTCCTTAAGGCCCTACATCTCGAGCTTCAGGACGTCCCACTCAGCCTTGAGGTTGTCCACCTCGAGCCCCAAGGCCTCCGGGCCGACCTTGAACTCATTCACCTCGGCCCTCAACTTGTCCTTGTCTCGGGCCAGCTCGCCCTTCTCCGCCATTAGCACCTCGATGAAGCGTTGACCTCCCCCGGGTATGCAGCCAGCTTGCTCTTCTTCAAGCTACACTGGGATTCAAGACGGTTTGGCTCCCCTGACCCTCCGAGCTGGACGCTGTCATCTCTACATCACGAGTGGACAACTCAGAAGCCTCAGCGGCAGCTTCAGCAGGATGAGCCCCGGTAGTAGCCTTTGTAGCCCAAGCCTCGGCAGCGCTATCAGCAGCAGGTTCGGTGGACTTAGTAGAGGGCTCCGCTACCACCTCGGGCCCCTGAGTTACCGTGTCTCCTTCTAGGTCGATGATAGGTGGAGTGCCTGGGAGCTCGGGCTCCGAAGCTGAAGCCTGCGGAGGTTGAGTCTTGGTTGAGGCTTGTGGAGACTCAACGCATGCCTTCTTGGCTACGCGCTTCTTTCTCTTCATCTGGCGGAAGAGTCTTTGGTTGTCAATCTTCTCTGCCTCCATGGGACCTGAAGTAAAACACGGAATTAGCAATCCCGAAGCAAACATACATATAAAAAGCCGAAGTAAAGCAAAACCTACCCGAGCTCAAGCCGGCCTGGACGAGCTTCTCTTCGGATGTGAAGTCCTTATAATTTAACTCGAGCTGAGCCAACATCTGGAGTGCCTTCTTGGTCTTCCCATCTAAGATGACACCGGGGTCTTGAACAGCCACCCTCCAGTCAGTAGGGAAGGGCCACCCCGTGCTGCTCTGAACCACGAAGTAGTCCCGCTTCCAGGCCGGGACTTTACTCGGGAGTCTGTGCATAAGCTTGAAACCCGGGTGGGGAGACAAGTAGTAAGACCGTCTGTGCCCAGAGAGAGTGCCCGAAGCACTCTTCTTTATGGCCAAAATGGTGCTAAGAATGTCCAGGTCGATAGGGAGAGATCGGTAATCAAGTTGGTCCAAAGTAATGTTGAAGTGCACTAGCACCTCGGTAATCAAGTGGTGAAGAGGGAGACGGAGTCCGGCTACTAACTGCTCCCTGAAGACCACGATCTCATTGGGACCGTGCTCCCATGGAAAGTTGCCGGTAGGAAGACTGTAAGAGTACTCCCTAGGAAGGTGAAACCTCTGTATGAGGTCCTGGAGTCTCTCCAGAGTCATGGTGGAAGGGCTGAACTGAACTGGCATCCAACCTCGGTGGGAGGTGGATGCCAGATGACTCGAAGCCACCCGTACATCGGACGGTTGGGCGGCAGAAGAGCCACCCTGAGCCAAGGTACCCACCTCGGGCTCGTCGATGAGGCTATCTACACTAGACGACATAACGAGCTGAAGGGAAGAAACAAATTGGAAGGGAAAAGGAAGCTCGGGAGAACTCACGAAAGGAACGCGACCGGACTGGGAGAACGGGACGAACTGGAAGACCCGAGCTAAGAGACCTCTGGCGCGAGCTCAAACACTAACAATGAAAGCTTTGTGGCGAAGAAATGGCCAAGGGTCCCCCCTATTTATAGCCACAGTTGCGGGCTCCTCGAGGCGAAAACGGTTTAGCGCGTTTTTGACGTTCGCGAAGTCCAAATCGCGTGAGGTCCATGCGTAAACTGGATGCGACTTGGGTCTCTCTTGATCGAACCGGGCACTGGACCGGTCCAGCTGGACGAAGCATGCAACGGAGTGGCATAAGTACCAACACCAAATCCACCCGGCGCGTCATGACCTCCACGCGCTAGGTCATTGCCGCCAGCACAGGGAGTGGGGGGCAATTGATGGAGGGTGATTTGGCCCAACCTCGCAGCACGGGTACACGTGGGCGTGACCTTGCTCAAACAGTGACTCAGTGTGACAGCGCAACAGATGCAACCACAATTCGGAGGGAAGGTCCCACTGAGTTCAGCTCGGCAACTGGGCGGATAAACTACTCGCCGGGAGCCGCCTTACCTGCACCTCCTCCCCGGGGCTCTCTTGATGCCCGAGCTCCTTCCAATGGACCTCGGGCCACTCCCACACAGGAATGCACTGATCCATCTCTGGACACCCCGAGGTATAGACACCTCGGGTCAGCCAGCTCGGCATAACTTGCTACAGGCAGCTCGTCGCTCAAGGGACAGCTCGACGCAAGGTAATTCGTGGAAGGGTAGTTCAGTATACCACAGGAAGGCTTCCTGCTCGACCACCGTACCCGACAAATCTAGGACAGCCGCCATGTCCCTTGCCAGATAGTGTCGTGCCTACCACCTCTAGAAGGTGTCTTGTACCTGACAGGCACGTACCCTGCAGTGACGATCCCGCGCGTGCCACCTCAGCCTTGTCTGTAACGACTACGGCAGGTTGACAGTGGCGGTTGTCCCTGCCCTGTCAGAGGCCAGTGGGCCTGATGCAACGGAATTCTGTTATAAGGGGCCTATTATCAGAGAACAGGGGTATCTTGAAATCTCTTATGCTACCTCACTCTTCGCTCTTATCTTCTCTTTATTTCTTACTCAGAATACTGACTTAATCATCGAAGCGTTCCCGCCGGGCGAACCCCCCGGGGATTCTTCTCCTTCCTCATCTCAGGTACCTCTCAGGAGCCACGCGAGTGCCAGCTAGGAGTGATCAGATCGTGCACCATCACTACCCGCCCTGGTCCTTACTCATTACAAGGCTATTCCATCTCCTTTTGAGAAAGGATTATTTGAGAATTCCTAATTTATGAATAGGTTAATGCTTTGTTGGTCTTATCCTTATGTAATGATTTTTGTATCTTTGAGTCTTGTTTTGGGTTGGGTTATGAGGGGTGAGTTTGTGTGCTACTTTGTTAAGTCTTAGGACAACGCAGGTTATGTCCTTTTTTTTATCTATTTTCCTCCCCTATTATGGTTAATAAAATTTAAGGTGGTCGTCCCTTTCCTAGCAGTAAATTTACTAGTTTGAAAAATAAATAAATAATATAACCTAACCCTTGAAGGTGCCATCTAGTTTGCTAGAAAGGTCCAGGGTTGGTCATAGGTGATGATGGAGGGTGATTTGGCCCGACCTTGCAGCACGGGTACATGTGGGCATGACCTTGCTCAAACAGTGACTCAACGTGACAGTACAACTGACATGACCACAACTCGGGGGGAGGCTCCCATCGAGTTGAACTCGACAACTGGACGGATAAACTACTCGCCAGAAGCCGTCCTGCCTGCGTCTCGTCCCCGGGGTTAAGGCACTTCGGAATACCCTGAGGTCGGGGTACCCTGACCTCTCTCTGTACCCGAGCTCCTCCCGTTGGACTTCGGACCACTCCTCGACGGGAGCTCACCGACCCACCTCTAGACACCCCGGAGTGAAAACACTTTGGGCCAGGTAGCTCGGCATAGCTTGCCACAGGCAGCTCGCTGCCTATGGGATAGCCCAGCACAGGGTAACTCACGAAAGGGTAGTTCGGCGCACCACCGAAAGATCTCCTGCTCGACCACCGTACCCGACAAATCTGGGGACAGCAGCCATGCCCCTCGTCAGACAACGTCGCGCCTGCCACCTTTAGAAGGTGCCTTACACCTGACAGGCACGTACCCTGCAACGACGGCCCCGTGCGTGCCACCTCAGCCTTGCTTGTAACGGTTGTGGCAGACTGACAGTGGCGGTTATACCTGCCCTGTCAGAAGCCAGAGGGCCTGAAGCAACGAAATTCTGTTATAAGAAGCTGATTTTCAAGGAACAAGGTATCTTCGAACCACCTGCGCAATCTGCACTCTTAGCCTTTGTTTTCCCTTTGCTTCTCGCACGGAATACTGACTTAATCATCAGAGCGTTCCCGCCGGGCAAACCCCCGGGAGTTCTTCTTCTTTCTTCTCGTCTCAGGTACCTCTCAGGAGCCACGTGAGTGCCAGCTAGGAGTGACCGGATCGTGCTACATCAGGTGCCATCTAGAGTTGCCCCATCCCAATTTCTCTCTCTCCTTTTTTTTTTACTTTTCTCTTTTTAATCCATGTCATTGTACATGCAAAGCAATGAACAGGGTTAACCCATTCCAGCCAAGTTCGGTTTTTTTTTATATCAATCCCCTATTATAATCCTTGATCTTACCTTCCATCCGATATGTGTATATCAAGTCAAAGAATTTTCTCCTTTTTTTTCAATTTTTATTTTTTAGTTCTATGTCATTTTTAAATAACCAATGAGATACTCTCCTTCTCCATAAAAGAATACCTAAAATATCTCTTTCTCCCCCACATGGGTTCCTAATAACCTAGATGGTATTTGGAAGCATAGACACTTTTTGGGACCGATTTTCAAGAAAAAACACCCATGCTTCCAAGACCCGTTTTTCACAAAAAAGAAATGCTTGTGCCATGTAGGCAATGAGCAATATTATGTTGTTTGGTAAGGTGATTTTCATCACCGTTTTTCATGTATATGTTGACAGATAAGCACCACATAGGATACACATCAGTCAACCGTTGAGGGAAATGGTTCACCGATGCATGAAACGCCAAATTTGGCATTTCATGCATCGGTGGGGTCTCGATTTTCGAGGCATGCCCAATTTTTTAGTAATCGACTGAACCAAACAATGAGATACATAGGCATTTGGATCCGATGTGGCACCGTTTTTTTGAAAAACGGACATGGTTCCAAACATCCCCCTAAATAATCTCCTCTTCTAAAATTTCTCTTGAACTACCTCCATCACTATCCCCCGCTATCTCTTAAATTATCTCTAACTCCTATTAATCTCCTAAATTATCTCTATCTCCTATTTATCCTCTCCCCCACTTTTTATCTACACTAGTAATTAAGCACATGCATTGCATGTAAGGAAAATTTCTTTATATTAATTACTTGAATTTTAGAAATATCATAGTTAAGGTAGAAATTGAAAATTAACAAAAGTAACAATTATTATTATTATTATTATTATTATTATTATTATTATTATTATTATTATTATTATTATTATTATTATTATTATTATTATTATTATTATTATTATTATTATTATTATTATTATTATTGTTGTTGTTGTTGTTGTTGTTGTTGTTATTAAATTTTGTATTCCATTTCTGTCATAAATAAAAATATTTTTTATTTAATATGATGAATACATAACATTAGAAGTGTTCTCAAATGTTTTCGACAAAATTCTAAAAATTTTCATTTTTGGTGTTCTATCTTTTTTTAAATATTTAATATTCAATTATGACATCATGGGTTTCTTTGAAAAATTGGATCAATGACCCACCATCTAGATAAGAAATTAGCTTTGTTGTGGGATTAGTTTTAAATTAGGAAAATTATAGTGAGTCGTTTGTACATTTAAAATTAGGCTACATGTTGGTCCAAAAACCAACAAAACGTTAACAACTAGCTCTATATTTCAAATTATAAAAACCCCCACCATGTCATCGAAGGCTTATGTGGTTATTGCCAACATGGGACTTAATCCATGTTGGACACAACAAAAAGCTTATATTGAAATTTCCCTTTAATGTTGGTCTACCCATCGTTCTCCCTCAATCTCTCTCATTCTCTTTCTCTCCCACTCACGCTCCCTCTCTCATTCTTTCTTTTTAATTTTTCTTACACACATATGGTATTAATCAGATCGTATAAAAGAACATGCGACCAATTTGGTATGGTTCAAAAATCATTACACCAATTTAATAAAAATTCACAAGAAACTATTGGCTATGAAATTTACACCAACTTGATGATAGAAATTTATAACTTTAAGTGCTTGGTCCCTTTAGTTCTTTTGTACGGTCTTATTAATATTATATAAGTTTGTAAGAAAAAAAAAGAATGAAAGAGGGAGAGGGAGAAAGACTAAAGGAGGACGATAGATTGAGAGAGAGACAAAGATTTTAATTTGGTTATAGACTGAAGCTGAGAGAGTGGGAGAGATAGAGGGAGCGGGAGACCAATAGATGACTATGAGAGTGAGAGAAAAGGGAGGGAGATTAAGAGACCGAGGGAGTGGGAGAGAAAATGAAAACCTATTTTTTTATACGTTTTTTGTTGTGTCCAACATGGATTAAGAGTCTCATGTTGGCAATAGCCACATAAGCCTTCGATGACATGGCAAAGTTTAATTTAATTTGAAATGTAGAGCTAGTTGTCGAAATTTTATTGGTTATTGGACCAACTTGCAACCAAATTTAAAATGTACAACTGACTTTGACTATAATTTTCCCTTTAAATTATATATTTCATTTACATTGTATAAAATAATTTTTACTTATCATGCTTAATTTTTGTTTGTCTATGATATCATTTGATCCAAACCACTAACCCACCACCCAAAAAGAAAAATAATTTGATTTCTAGGTTGACATTAAATTTTGTATTACATTTCCATCACTGATAAAATTATTTCTTATGTATAATATTTATTTTTTTGTTCAATATAATGAATGTGTAATATTAGGGGAGTACCCAATATTTTATTTTTTATAAATATATAACATAAGATATGTGCCCAAAATTTTCTCTATCTTTTTTTTTTGGGATTCTTTGTATTTTCTATTTTTATAAATTTTATTATTTAAGTATGTCACCGTTTCATTTCTAGGTAGATTTTAAATTTGGCATTCCATTTTTATCATCAATAAAAATACTTCTTACATTTCATACTTATTTAATTTATTTTTTATTATTTAATTATGACATTATTTATTAGATCATTTTATCCCAAATGGTCGAATTGCTTGCCCACGACCGTGAGGGAATAAAATATTTTGTTTTCAAATTACTTTTGAAAATATTTATTTTTATACTATTAAAATTAATATTATGGATTTAATTACAAGAATTTAACGATGAGAAAAATATATTTTAAATATAGTTTTTAATGAAAGAGAATAAGAAAATATTTTTATTTCCAATTGGTTTAAATTTTACATTCCATTTCCATCATTAATAAAAAATTTCTTATTTATCATAATTATTATTATTTAATGTGTATTTTAAAAAAGTTCCCAATTTTTTTAATTTCTATTTTCTTTTCATTTTATCCATTTTCTTAATTTTATTATTTATTCATGGAAACAACATTTAATTTCCATCATTAATAAAAATATTTCTTATTTATTATACTTATTATTTGTTAATATGTATGTTAAAAATGTTCCCAATTTTTTTAATTTCTAATTTTTGAATTTTATCTATTTTTGAATTTCATTATTTAATCATGGCAACATGGATTAACCCATTTGACCCAAAATAGTTTAATTTCTTTCCACCACTTAGATGAAAATACTATTTTTTCTAGGTAGATTTTAAAAGTATAATCGTTTTTGTTATTGAAATTATTAATTTACTAAGTATGGATTTAATTAATAGAACTTAATGATGAGAAGAAACAAAAATGGCTTAAATAAATGATTCAAGGAACATGAATGCAAGTTAATAAATTAAATATGTTGGATTTAATGAGAAAGAATTGAATGTATTGAATATCTTAAAATTACATGCCTCATTTTTATTAATAAATTTAAATATAGAGGGTTAAATTTTGTCCTCAAAAAATGTCAGAAATATTCTTGAGGCCATTCGTGCTTTTTAAAGTAATATAGATCTATCCAAAGACAATTTGAATTAAAAAAGTTTAAGAATTATTTCAATATTCTAATGAAATTATATAATAACTTTAAAATATTTATTAAAAAGACAAAAATAGTTATAATAGATTTAATAATATTCATATTATAAATAATTTTATATTTTTACAACATTCATCACAAAATTATGTTCTAACAACATAAATTACGATTTCCCAAATTATTTATTTTAAATGTTATTCAAAAAGTAAAAATTAAATATTTCAATATTTCAATAAGTAAATGTCTTAAATAACAGAATATTAAAAATAAATAAATAATTACACAATAAAATATTTAATACTATATAATAACTTTAAAATAAACAAAATTAACATAAAAATATTAAAATATCTTACCTATTATTTAAATATTTAAATAACTAAATATTTTAAATAAAGAAATATTTAACATATCTAGATTTTAAATATTTAAATAACAAAGTTATCTAATTATAGTATAAATTATTATTTTATGGATTAATAAATTCAATAAATAATTAATATTTTAAAATTTAAACAATGATATTATTTAAATAACTAAATAATATTGTAAATAATTAATTGCACTTATATCAATTAATGATTCCAGAAAATAACTTTCAAAAAAAATAATATTTTATAATAATAATTTTAAAATCTTAATCTATATTTATTATATATTTGTATAAACTAAAATTAATATTTATTGTATTTTAGTAATTATTTATTGTTTTTTGTGATAAATATATTTTCAATAATTGTGTATAAATCTATTTTTGTTTTTTATTTAACAAAAAAAAATCAATAATTACTGGAGATTAAACTACTATAATTTAGCTTTTCAATTTGAATTTATTATAGTTTTGTTATAATTTATTGATTAATATTTATTAGAGATTAAACTATTATTTGAGATTACACTATTTATTAACTAATTTAATATATTGTTTAGTGTTTATTGTATTTCCAATAATTGTGTATTCTCTCTATAAATTTTCAACAATTATTAAAGATTAAACTATTATTATTTATTAGAGATTAGACTATTAACTTAGCTAAAATTATGAGTGTTCATGGGTTTGTTTGGTTCAGTTGTAGGTTGTTTGGCCAACCAAATCGACTTGGTTAGGTTGGTGAGTTGGTCACTTGAAATCAACTGACCATTAGTAAAAATCAACCAACTTGAGATGTATTAGTTTGAATCAATTTTCGGTTTGGTCAATTGGTACAAAAAATTTAAAATAAAAAAAAATTATAGTGGTATTATTAAAAAATAAATTTAAAAATTAAATTTATGGTATAAAATATTTTAGACTAAGAAATTTATATTTAAAATTCAAAGTCTACCAGAAATACTAGAAATTGGGTTGGTTGGCTTCATCTAGGCGTGCAAGTCGGGTTGGCCTGAGTTAACAGTTTCCACTGTTTTGGGCTCGGGTTTCGGGTTGGACCTGTTGAAATTTTGACAAAATCCCAACCCTAACCCAGAAAAGTTGCACCCCTAGTTTCATCAATTTGATAAACAACTCTAGCTGAAATTAATTATTGTTATTTTTGTATTATAAAAAAATATTAAAAGTATTATGTAAAATATAAATAATTTTTAATTATTTAAAAAGTTAAAAATATAAAACAATTATATACTTTTATGTGTTTTTGTTATTTAGCTTTTGCTTAACAAATCCCGTCACATGCATCACACGGATTTCTGCTAGTTTTCTTTTATTTCCTTATCGTTTTTTGTTTTTTTATCATTTATTCTTTCCCGATTTAGATAGATATGATTTGTTTCCTTTTCTCATTTTTTTTCTTAAAAAAATATGAATTAATTTCCCATGTTTAATTGCTTACTTCCTGTTAAAACACAGAAAGTTTCACGTGTAAATATTAGCTTTCTATTTTTACACTTTTTTCTTTATTCCTGTTTCTGCATTTGCCAATCGTTTTTGTTCGTGGGTTCGTTGGTCTCCTTAAAACAAAGAAGTTAATTTACTTAATTCAATAAAATTAAATTAATTAAGCTAATATAATTAACTTCATTAACATAACTAATTTAATTAGTAAAAAAATGATTATTTTTTAAATTAAGTTTTAACCGAAAATGCATTTAATAAAATATAAAAATAAGGTTTAATAAAAGGTAAATTAGGAATGACCTAGCTCCTTCCACATTAGTTTCACTTAACAAATCGTATGCATCAAACAGTACCGACCAATAAAAAATGAAAATACAAAAAATTAAAAAGTAAAGAATTCCATCTAACTAGAATAATGGGCCCGATTTATGACTGAAGAACCAGACTGAAGAGTCTTTTCCCAAAGTTTCCAAACATCGAATATGGAACGGTCGAAACAATAAAAGTTGAAGGGGTTTGTAGTAAGGAGAAGCCGAGGGGTTGTACGTTGCACCTACTCGATTAATGCTCTCCCGTCTCTAGAGCTCCCCCATCAATTTTCAAATTTTTTTTGGAGCAAATGCAATGTTTGTCTATATACATGACAGACTATCAGGAGAAGGACCATCAAACTCCACCGGCATCAAACGAAAATGGTGACCTCAGCCTCAGGTAGTTTTTTTAACCATCCACTGAAAGTCTGAAACTGTATGTGTTTTCCTTTTCTTCTGTATATGTTTCAAATTATCTCACGAAATGGAGGATTTTGGATCTGGGTCCTTAAACTGAATACTGTTGCGTCTGCCGGCCTTTTTTTTTTTTCTGTCACCTATCATGGGCGACTGGACCATTTTGGTTATTCCTGTTGCATACTTTAGCGTCAGAATGGCTTCTCTCTCTAAGTCGACAACATACTATTTGTGCGTATGTGTTTTAATTCATTGGTCACTCGTGGAACGATGGAGGCCAAAGTGGAATTGCACAGATGTTCATTTCTTATGGGTCGGGTGATATCATTAACACCCTACAATTTAATTACGTCAACAACGGTGGAAAATTTGTGATGTCCGAAAAACAAGGCAGACTTGATGGATCAAAATTCCGTGACGTGAGTAACAGGCCCTATTTTAAAGGATTTACAATACTTAGTTGTTTGCTATCATTCTATTTCTCTCTAGCATATATTTCCCAATTAATATCCATTCAGGTTTGTTTTTACAAATGCAACCAAACGCAGCCCTAATATTGGCCTCTTTGTTGTACGGTTGTACCTGTAGCTAGCTGTAGGTCGATCTTGATTATCCCTCGGAGTTTGTAGAGATCAACTCGGCGCGCGCCCATTATCTCATAAAGCGCTCCGATAGGGATATTTTTGGCCGACGATAAAGCATGATGCTGTCCAGTTAGTCCGGAAGTGCGATAGTTGCCAACGCCACTCTAATCTATATCACCAGCCCATGACCCCTTTGAGACCGACCGTCAGTCCATGGTCGTTCACCCAATGGGGGATGGACATCCTCGGCCCCTTCCCCACCATCGTTGTAGACTTGTTCATGGGCCGGGTGGCCCAACGAGTCGGCCCGGCTAGGCCCCGCCCCCGGACGGGCTTGAACAGGCTTTTTGGCCCGCGGGCTTAACCTCGGGCCAAAAAGCCCGGCCCGCATAAAATTCGAGTCGGGCTCGGGCTTTGCCAAAATAGCCTGGCCCGACCTATAGTTAAACCTAAGTAAAAACCCTATGTGATGTCCATTTGAATAAATTTTTTGATTTAAGAAGGTTGTTGATTCACTTGTAAGCCCATTGTTCTTTTAAATAGGGGAAAAAATATATGAATTAAAATAGATAATGTCAATTTGAATAGGGAAAAATTCAAACTGCTTTTATTAGGTCGGGCTTCGGGCTTTTTATCAGATTCGGCCTCGGGCCCAAGTTGTAGGCCCGTTGGTCGGGCCGGGCTCAGGCTCGGGCCTAACATTTTTCTGTTAATAAAGAGTAAAAGCCCGGCCCGGCCCGACCCATTATGTGGTTGCACAGAAGAAGTTTCTTCTCGTAGCAGTAGACTACTTCACGAAGTGGGTAGAAGCCGAAGCCCTGGCGTGCATCACCGCCCACAATGCCTGAAACTGACTTTGGCAAGGAACCATCTGTCGCTTCGGTATCCCGCGCGTGCTCATCATAGACAACGGAACACATCTCACTAACAAGAAGTTCGAGGCCCTCTACGCCGACCTAAGGATCAATCACCGGACTATCGCGATACACTGACCTCAGAGCAACGGGCAGACCGAGGTAACCAACTGCATCCTACTACACAGCCTGAAAACACGCCTAGATCAGTCCAAGGGAAGGTGGATTGAGGAGCTGTCGAGCATTCTTTTAGCTTACAGGACGACCCCGCGAACTACCACCGGAGAGACCCCTTTCAGTCTGACCTACGGGGCTGAGGCCCTGATCCCCGTCAAGATAGATACCCCAACCCTTCGGACCGAGCTCTTTGACGAGGGGCAGAATGACAAAGATCTACACGTGGAGTTGAACTAAGTAGAAGAAGCTCGGGCCCGAGCACATGTGAAGATGGTTGCACAACAGTAGAAGATGGCATGGCATTACGATTCTAAGGTAAGGAGACGCGAATTCAAGACAGGCGATTGCATTCTACGCAAAGTCATAGTCCCCATACCAAGAGAAGGGAAGCTCGGATCAAACCGGAAAGGGTCGTATAGGGTCACCAGAGTCCTCGGACCAGGTACTTATAGACTCGAAGACCTTGAGGGTTGACTTATACCGAAGAGTTGGACCAGGTACTTATAGACGCAAAGTCATCGACCCAGAGGCACGCACACACTACACACGCACATGCTAAGTCTCACTACCAACTTAGCTTATTCCATCAATCCCCAAACGACTGAGCCCATTGTGCCCGGCTCGACAACACATTGCCAAGCAAGCTACCTAACTTAGCTACCAACGACTGAGCCTAAACGTGGAGGAAGAACCCCTCCGCCCACTAAGACCTGAGGGCAGTCGAGGAACTTCGTACCACCGCCGACTTAACAGCTGAGAAAGCTGGGAAACGGCTAGCCCCAGAAGGGCCCCAAAGGCTTTCGAGACCAAAAACTGAGCATCACATGGCTAAGAGCTCATAAATCGTAAGATCTCAGACAACGGTAACCTCGATCAACACAAGACTGGGGACGCCGAGGCATAGCCTGGTCGGCTACACCTCGGCCAGCACAAGATTGGGGATGCCAGGAAATAGCCTGACCAGCTACACCTTGGCCAACAGTAACCTCAGTCAGCACAAGACTAGGGACGCCGAGGCATAGACTAGTTGGCTACACCTCAGCCAACGGTAACCTCAGTCATCACAAGACTAGGGATGCCAAGGCATAGCCCGACTGGCTACACCTCGGCCAACGGTAACCTTGGTCAGCACAAGACTAGGGATGCCGAGGCATAGCCCAGCCGGCTACACCTTGGCCAACGACACCTCAACCAGCACAAGACTAGGCACGCCAAGGCATATCCTGGCCGGCTACACCTCGGACAATGACACCTCAGCCAGCGCAAGATGGGAGATGTTGAGGCTTCGCCCGGCCGGCCATGCCTCAGCCAAGCACGCCTCAGTCGGCCATACCTCGGCTAACGGACTAGAATCGTAAAGTACGAAGAGGACGCCCGAAGCACAGCCCGGCTCGACCCACACAGTAGCCCGACCGGCCACACCTTGTCCAGCGAAAGAAAAATGGTATAAGTAACAAGATGTAGAGACGTAGCTCAGCTCAGCACGCATAATAGCCCAGCAGGGCATGCTTCGGCTAGAAAAAGGAAAATGCACATGCACAAGTATAACAACAACAACAACAGGCATAATCAACATGAAGAAGAACTGATATTCAACTTAAGATGGTCCATTACATCGTTTAAGGCTTGGCCGAGCCAGCAGAAAAAAAAAAAAAAAAAAAAAAAAAAAAAAAAAAAAAAAAAAAAAAAAAAAAAAAAACACAGGAAATAATGAGCCTAGGAGGTCGCTGATCAGTCTTTGACGGTAGAATCAGCAGCACCAACATCAGCTTCGGCCTCATCCTCAGCTCCCTTGGCGGACCCTTGCGGAGAATTGGGGTCAAAAGCATCCTAGCCTTGCAACTCGACAGCCAACTCCGGGTGACGGCGAAGGATCCTTCGTCGAAAAAGGTTGAACCCAACTGCAAAGGAAGCCTCGGCATACTCAGCCTTGAGCTCAACGATCAGAGGACTCCTCAGCAATGACCAACACAACACGGACGATACGCATGCTCGGAAGTTCCTCAGCCGGGCAACGAACCTAGAAAACTTCATTCCTCGATTTCAGAACTAGGGGAGTGGTGTTCGGGTCATGGCTGAGCTGGCTCTACGAGACACATGGCCGCCCAAATATCACCCTGCCACGTCATACTAACTCAGTCGGGTCGACATAGCTTGGCCACGTTGGGATAGCTCGACCAAGCTACGCTATTACTGGGGAACCCCATCTTATCCTTCCAGCCACGTCAACTACACGTCATATGGACAAGCACAACTACGGGTACAGAGGAGTAAAGAAGAAGACTCCGCTGGGGAATGGGACTCCATCTCGAATACCTCGGCAACTAATTTCATCCCGACAACCCCGGAAGCCCAGTCTGACTAGGACACAGAACTTCGGCTACAAAAAGGTACTCCATACTTGAGCTAAGGCATCCAACTTCTGAGACCTACACCGCTACTTAGCTCGGACTGGCATCCTTATAGCTCGGCCCGACCATCCTATCACCTCCTACTGACTTGAGCATCGGAGTTCTTACCCGGGGATCACTCCCCGGGCCTCTGACTTCTGTTTCCTTGATTGCAGGTCTTGAAATGCGGCCTCGTCCTTGTAGCTCGGCCCCGCCCTGCAAGCAAGGACTATCTGATTGCCCTTCCTGGTTCGTGCACCACCTCGATTGAGCAGCATCAAAATCGAATATCCGATTCAATTCGATTCGATTCGAATTCAACCAATTGACTTTTCAAATATGAGTTCGAATCCAATTAAAAGAAAATATCAAATAGACACTGTATACATTTTGAAGTGTGGTTTAAAGCAAGCACCATGACATTCCATCTTCATTGTTATAGAGTTTCTAGCTTAAGAGGAATCTCATGGAATGTCGTGATATTTAGCATGATAACATCACCAAGATTTTGCTCTTAAAAAAGATTTTTTTATCAGAAATTATGATCAAGAAAGATTTTATTAAAATTGAAAAGTAACAGGATGCGTGTTATCTAGAGATCCTAATAACAGGGGAAAGAACACAGCATGTGAAGGAATTAATCTGAAAAATCTACATCATAACCAAAAACCAAAGAACCAGTAAATCATTATCTAAATCACTATCAGAAATTTGTGATCTGAAAATTTTAGCTTAGGAAAAGAGCTGAAAAATCTAAATCACTATCTCATTAGAAGAAGAGCTGAAAAATCTGAAAATTTTAGCATAGGAAAAGAGCTGGAAAATCTAAATCACTATCTCATTAGAAGAAGAGCTGAAAATTCTAAAAATTTTAGCATAGGAACCAATCTGTAAGATTGTAATCAAATTACCTTGAGAAAAGAGGCTGGGGATGGTGGCAGGCATGGGTTCCCAGCAGTGCGAATGCAATGCGTTCCTGGCGGCAGTCGTGGGGTGCAGCACAAGACAGGTGATGCTGGACGGTTGATGCCTGGGGGTTTCTTGAGCTTGAATAGCGGCGAATGGGCAAAGGAGACAGCGTTGAGCTTGAGCTATGGCCGGTGATCGATGTTCAACTGCTATCACTGGCGCTGCTGTTAGTGACGGTGGTTGCTTGGGCGGCGATTCACTGTCTCTCTGAGACTGAGAAAAAAGAGATAGAGGTAAGAGGAAAGATGAGATGAGCGACAACGGTGATGAGGGGTGATGATCGGTGACAGACCAATGGTGGTTGCTCGGGCGACGTCCGACAACAGCGAAGGGAGTGACGGAGGTCGGAGGGTCAGGGTTTTACTTTAGGGTTTTGAGAGGTAACTGATAAGGAGGTTCGTTTGAATGAAAGAGTTCGATTTTGAGATTATTTTTTATCTTCTTTTTTTTTAATCTTTATATTAGAATATATATATATATATTATATATACATATATATATAATGGTTTAGATATTTACCGAATCGGATCAATATATATCCAAATTCGATTCAATTATACCAGGCCTAGTTCCAACCATTCTTATACAAATGTGTAGTGGCATAGACCATGAGCTACTCAGAATGGCTCCACAAGTACCTCTGCAATAAGTTTTAGTCTGTCCCAATATTATAATGGATTTTACATAACCAGACTAATAGTGAAGTGGTACATGTAATGCTTCTATTTCCAATAACCTCACTCATTCTAGTTGCCTATCATTCCCTAATTTTATGTTTTTCTAAATTCTACACATTTTTCCAGTGAAGACTAACAATATAAACATAGCTAAATGGGTAAAACATATTCACCCATCAATACCTACAGAAGTTTTACTCAGCCAGCCTATTCTAGATTGATTTTTCCAGATCCATGAATTCCTCAAATTATATTAAAGGTCTTTTAATAACCATACTAATTCAGTGTGTAGTCAATCTGTAGGTACTTAGCTGGGACTCCAGCACTGAAACTCTCTGCACACAAAACAATTAAATGGAGAAATATCGCAGTCAGTTCAAGAACAGGGAAACGGGAAGTTCTGGTATTAATTGTCTCATCTCATGTTCTCTTTGATGCATTGCACATGAGGCGCTTTAAAGAATGTCAGCAGTCAGTTTAGATAGAGACAGGGAATCCAAAATATCTTGTATTGTGTCATCTCATTTGAACAAAGACAGCAAAATTAAATTCAACCTCATATCATTGCATCCAGTATCAATTCTACAAATATGGGTCATTGCTTGGTGCGATGCTTTTTATTTAATTTTGCTGCGAAATTGCTGGTGCAATGTTAAAATCTCAGGCTGAGACTAGTAAGAATATAGGTTTGAGTCTGTGAGCAGCAACTTTATGCCAGGAAAAAACAAAGGTTAGTTGCATATCCAATCCACTCTTGGGTCTGAAATGGGTCTCTTCTCAACTCTACTCTGATGTGAGAGGGTAATGTTGAACTGCTAAGAACAACTTAATAGATTTTGACCATTTGGAAGACATCTGGAATGAAAGAATTTAAAGGGAATGCAAATCCATTGAAGCGTATATCAAAGGTTCATTATCAATCATGATTTAGCAGTGAAAGCCACATAGGATTGTCATTAAAATTTGTTTGGTATAAGAGCCACAAATTAAACAAAATCAGTAATATTGCATTAACAATGTATCTTAATTGATATACAGAAAACAAACATCCATAGTAAGCATTTTTAGCTTCAACTGAATTCAGAATATTCCAACCACCAATTAGATACAGAATTATTGAAGAATATATTGAAGAGTACACAATATTAAACTCCAAAAATCTAAGAAATTAAGTATCCCTGATTATTTTATAATTTAGAATGCATCTAAAAAGCAAACACAAGAGTAACAATAACAAGAGTGACAGAACTAACCTCAGAGAATGCCGAAAAGGACTGACATGCACAAGGAATAGCAATTTGGATCAGTGAACTGGATACAGACCTAACCTCAGAGAACAACGGCGCCTTCTGAACATGATGCCTCAGCTTTTTGGTATCCTGAAGCAGAAAGAAAAGAATTTGTCATACAAAATAGCATAACGCCGATAGATCTTACATTCTTAGCAAATTGCATGTAAGGCAAATAAAGTTTAAAAGCAGATATCACGAAGAGAATCATCACATCACTATCTATCTTTTCCGCCAAAAAAGGAAAACAAATAAAATGAATGCTTTCAGTTTTGCTTATTCGCAAATTCTGAAATGGTACGAAAAAACCCAAAAGAGAAAAACTTATCCCCGTTCGTCTTAAAACAAAAGTAGGAGGTATACTCTGTTTCACAGCCCTAAAACATGGATTTCTGAATGAGAACAATTTTAACAAGAAAATAAATACAGAAATTGAAAATTTTAAAGAGTTTCAAGCTCTAGAACATTGATTCTGGGAAACAATTGCTCAATCTTGTTTGTTTACTCACGAATTCAGAGAAGGGGTATAAGAAAGCCGAAAAAAAAACACTAATCCAAATTGTTTCTCAAGCTCCGAAACTTCGATTCAGGGCGGAAATTGAAAAAAAAAATTTGGACCATTTCTCGATTTGTGCGTGTCATCCTTGCGCAGGGGCCATGCTAATCTTCTCTGTATCGTTCCAATTTTATCGGATGTCTCCGAAGAGACAACCATGTTATCGTGTTGTTGTTAAATCAACCTTCTCGTTTCTTTGTAAGTAAACGATGTGGGATGAAGCTATGATTCTCCCCACAATCACAGACCTAGACAGCCAGATATGAACAGCCCAAACCAGGACTTCAGCTCGGGATCCAGTTATCGCCATCCGTGTGACGACTGACAAGCTCTTCTTGCAATGTAAGGTGGGCTAGACGATCAACGAGTCAACCCAAACTGGCCCGTGAATTAGCGCATGAAGAATGAAGAAGGGAGATTTTTCTTGTTGAATGGATGGAGAATGGAGTTCTTATCACCCTATAAAAGAACAGATTTCAAAATCCTTGAAACTATTTTATGTCAAATGTTTATCGTGTCTTCAATTCAACCATCTTGTCTTTGTTGTTAAAACAAACAGCTGATAATCAAGATGACGAATTTATACCAGGAACTTATCAATATAATAAAGCCATTACTGAATGCTGGACCTGGCTATGTGGGATCATGATCAACAGGATGCACGAGCAAAATAACATAACGCCAATAAAGTTAAGATTTTTAAGAAACAGAATGCAAATAAAGTTGATAAAGAGATATCATTAACAGTGAGCATCCATGCCCAGTTTTACATTACAGTTTGTTTGAACACCTATCTTTTCCGCCAAAAAAATGAGAAAATAGCGCCTTCAATCTTCTTTTGCTCACGAATACAGAAAAAGGACACAAGAAAGCCAAAAGAAAAACTTATAACCAAATTCATTTTCAAACTAAACCCAGAACTATACTCAGTTCTCAATGAGAGCAGAAAGAAAAACTTAACCAAATTCCTTCTCGAGCAAAACCCAAAACAATACCCTGTTTCTCAGCCCTACAGGCATGAGTTCTGGAATTGAACAATATTAACGATAACAACAAAATGCAAAAAAGGAAAATTTTTCAGAACTTGAAGCGGAAATTGAAAAAAAATATTTGGACAATTTCTCGATTTGTGTGTGTCATCCTTGAGCAGGGGCCATGCTAATCTTCTCTGTATCGTTCCAATTTTGTCAGATGTCTCCGAAGAGACAACCATACTATTGAGTTGTTGTTAAATCAACCTTCTCATTTCTTTGTAAGTAAGCGATGTGGGATGAAACTCAAATGAGGACCTGTTTTAGGGCCCATTACCAGGGCTCAAATGAGGGACTTTGGACAGTGTTTCACTTGTGGCTTGCGAGTTGCGACTGTGAGGCAGAAACTCAAATGAGGACCTGTTTCATGGCCCATTACCTAAAGCAGGGCTCGGTGATCTCTTCTCCTAGTCTAGCTGCATCAATACGTTGCAGGGCAGCCACCGGATAATGGTTGGGTGAGGTCAAACACTGATGTGATCCCATCCAGCTCCATCATCACCACATTGCCAGCAACAACCAGGAAAATCTTTCTATGCTGTTCGATCCGAAGTGTTTTGAACCAAGGTCGCAGTTAGATGATTGGTGCTGTCTGTGGGAATCGCAGACCGTTCTACAGGCCGATCTACAGAAAGCCATCCCAAACCCTCTTTCTGTGCTATCAAAAAAGATGTCAAGAAACGCATCCAACCGTTCTACAGGCCGATCCCGCTCTCACCACCGCATCCCCATGCATCGCGAACTTCAACAACAGCCTCAGCCGTAGACCACGATCGACCCCGCCTAGTTCCAAGCAATGCAACAGAAGGTCGACCTGATCTTGCTAATGATGCAAACACTGGGATCTACAACACAACCTCCTCAGACCATCCCCCCTCCTGCCCCAACGCTTATTGTGGCCATCCTCGCTCTGAGGACCCCAAAAAGCATCAATCAGACAAGGGCGTGGCGCAATCTGGCCAAGAAAGGCAACAGTCGTCAAGAAGATCGAACTCCTCAGCCCGGTCTCGTGGACGTAACAGCCGCAGGAAGACGCACCATTCTACCCGAGTTCCGATGAAAGAAAGGCTCAGCAAAAGGTCATGCAAACGCTGATTTCCATCGCCGAATCCAGATTGGTTAAGGATCGCCCAGCGGCACCCAAAAATGAAAGGACCATGCACACGGCCTCGAATAATAGGGCACAGAAATCAAGGAACTCAGACAACGCCTAACCAAGTTGGAACACAGCCAAACTGAAAGAAGTACGACTCCTCCCATGGTCCGGCCCGCGGAACCCAGCAACCAACCCGCCAAAGAGCTAGTCTTCAGCCAAGAAATTGTGGACGTGCTCCCCCCAACCTGCTGGCGAGCTCCACGGTTTGAAAGGTACGACGGAGCCACAGACCCCAATGATCGCCTTAAAGAATTCAAAGCTCAAATGATGTTGAACGAATGAGCCACAGACCCCGAAGGCTTGATGTGCAAAGCTTTCATAGCAACCCTCAAGGGAGTGGCTCTGACATGGTACTCCTCCCTTCCCCCGTGCTCCATCTCCTCTTGGGAGCAGTTGGAGAGCCAGTCAGATGGCCCGAAAAGATGAAGTCCCAGAACAACAAGAGGAATAGGGACAAATACTACGATTTCCATCGAGACCATGACCACGAGACAAGCAACTGCCATGACCTACACCATCACCTCGAGGACCTGATCAGGTACGAATACCTCGGGGGGCTTATTGACATCAAGGAGGACAAGCCGATGGAAGAACCATGCCGGATAGACCAACCTCCATCCTGAGCTTCCCCAACTAGAGTCATTGCCGTGATTTTAGGAGGGATGGCCTCTAGAGGGGAGAGTAGCTCGGGGCGCAAGGAAAATGCGCAGTTGCTCGAGATCGATGACAGGGAGCAGAAGAGAAGGAGAGAGGATCTGGGTACCTTCACCAATGACGACATTAGGGGGGTCCAGACCCCGCACGATGATGCCCTGGTGATCATAGGCGAGATAGAAAACTCTGAAGTTCGACACATCCTAGTATACATGGGAATCTCGGTCAATATCCTCTTCGAAGAAGCCTTTGAACAGCTTGGCATTGGCAAGGATCGCCTCACCCCGGTCCGGAGAGTCCCTCGTGGCTAAAGGGAAAAATCACATTGCCCCTGCTAATCGAAGTTGGTGATATAACAACCATGACAATGGTGGAGTTTATCGTCACCCGGTGCTTCTCATCCTACAATGCTATCCTCGGATGACCGACCTTGAAATCTCTATGGGCCTCTGTCTCCACATTCCACCTAGTGATGAAATTCCCGACCCCATACGGAGTGGGTGTAGCACGTAGATACTAGAGAGCAACACGACAATGTTACCTAACAACTTGCCGAGGAAAGCGCCAAGCCGCGGAGATGCTGACAACCGAGAGCATAGACCTGTGGGACAAGATGAAGACGCAGCGTGGCCAGCCCGTCGAAGACCTCATACATGTGCCTCTCTCTAATGAAGACCCCGAGTAGACGGTCCAAGAGGGATCCCTCCTAGAAGATCGTCTCCAAGAAGATCTTATACAGTTGTTGAAGGACAACACCAACGTGTTCGCCTGGTTAGCGGCAAACATGCCAAGGGTCGACCCCAAGGTCATCACCCACCGCCTAAACGCTGACCTGTGCTACTGACCCATTAGGCAAAAGAAAAGAAACTCCACCGCAGAACGGTGGCAGGTGATCAACGAAGAAGTCCAAGAGTTGCTGGATGTTGACTTCATCCGGGAAGAAAAGTACCCGGACTGGCTGACCAATGTAGTGATGGTGAAGAAGGCCAATGGGAAGTGGAGAATCTGCATTGACATCACTGACCTAAATAAAGCCTATCCCAAAGACAACTTCCCCCGGTCGAGGATTGACCAGCTTGTCAACACAACAACAGAGCATTAACTCCTGAGCTTCATGGATGCATTCCCAGGCTACAATCAAATCCAAATGCACCCATACGACCAAGAGAAGACCGCCTTCATCACTGATCGAGGATTTACTGCTACAAAGTCCTGCCCTTCGGTCTCTAGAACGCCAACGCTACTTACAAGCAGTTGGTGAACCATGTCTTTAAGGATCAGCTCAGCCTCAACATTGAAGCATATGTGAACGACATGCTGGTGAAGAGCAAGAAGGTCGAGGACCACCTAGTCGACCTCAAGGAAGTCTTCGACACCCTTAGGAAATATCGAATGAAGCTAAACTCGACAAAGTGTGCTTTCGAGGTCGGCTTTGGCAAATTCCGGGGGTTCATGATCACGTAGAGAGGAATTGAAGCCAATTCTGAGAAGATTCAGGCCATCCTCAACATGTAGTCACCCCAGACCTACAAGGAAGTGCAATGCCTCACTAGACGAGTAGCCGCCCTCAACAGATTCATGTCAAAGTCCAAGGACCAATACTTGCCCTTCTTCAAGGCCCTCAAGAAAATCAAATATTTCCAATGGACTGAGGAATGTGAATGGTCCTTCTAAGAGCTGAAGAGGTATCTGAATTCGCTGCCTCTCCTCACAAAGCCGAGCCCTAGGGATGAGCTGCTGCTCTATCTTTCGGCTGGAGACAAGGTGATCAACTTAGTATTGGTATAGGAGGAAGATCGGGTACAAAGGCCGATCTACTACTTACCTCTTTTTTCCAGATGAGTATTATGTCTTCTTAAAATCAAATATCTCAAAAGGTATAAAGATCATTAAAGCTCTAAAGAAATATGAAAGAGCCTCTGGTCAATATCTCTAAGTCAGAAGTTTTCTTAAGTCCTAATATGTACTACCATTTGAAAAAACAAGTCTCATAAGGGCTAAAGGTGTTCATATGGTAACAAACCTTCCAAATATCTTGGGATTCCTTCTCACTTAGGCAATTTCCCAATTAAAAATTCCAAATAACTTTGTGTGAGAGAGTTGAAGATAAAGCTAAGAGTTGAAAGGGTGCTTATTTGTTGGCTGCTGGTAGAGTGGTGATGATTAAGGTTGTCTACAGCTATCCTAACCTACAAAATCTCTTGTATTTTGACGCCTAAAGGCTTATGTGGTGAATTAGTTAAAATTTATAGAAATTTCTTGTGAGGTGGAGATAATCGAAAGAAAAAAAAAAAGTCACTAAGGGTCCATTTGGTTCATAGTCGGAATCAAAACCAAAATCCTTCCGAATCGGAATGGTCCATTTCCATAATCTGTTTGGTTCAGATAGAAATGGGAATGGAAATTAAAATCAGCAAGAATGAGATTTCATTCCCAAGGGAGGAGCAGGGAATGGTCATTCCCTCAAATGGGGGAATGTCATTCCAGCAGGAATGAAAATGGGATTTCGAACCAAACAATTGGAAACGGAATACCCCATTCCGATTCCGATTCCAGACCCATATTCCTACGAACCAAACGCGGCCTAAGTTAGTTGAAAAAGGCCTTATAAAAATAAATTCAATGGATGTTTAGGATCTAAAGAGCCTAAAGCCTTCAATAGAACTCTCCTGGCAAAAAGGGAGGCTATTAGTATTTGAAATTATCCATGGCTGGCAAAGATGCAAAATTTTAAGCTTATGGGTCCTCAAGGTAACCCAAATGATTTGAAATAGGCATACAGATCTCATAAACCCAATTTTAGGTAGGTGGGATATAGGAGAAAAATATTCAATTCCGAGTAGCTGATCAGTTTTGAAAAGAATTTGGACTTTGGATATTCTCCTATTTTTGCTAAGCATTGCTATTGGTAAAAATCTTCTTAAATTTGGTCTATCTACTAATGTGAAGTGTGCCCTCTATGTAATAAAGGGATAGAAACCACTATGCATGCTTTGTTCTTTTGTGACCATGAAAGACCATCTCGGTTTGGTTGCAATTTAGGGCTCATAATGATCCTTTTGAAATTGCTTTTGTTGATTGGTGGAAAGACTGGCTAAACAAAGCTGAAGAAATCCCTAATGTCTACCAAATGGTTGTTTAAAGAGATAGCTATGTTGTTATGGCATATTTGGAAAGCCAAAAATGTTTTCATTTTCAAGACTTAGTTGCGGCCAAATCCTAGGTTTATAAAAGTTAATGTTTATGATGGAAGTTATATAAAGAATGGCATAGGTGGTTATGGTGATGTTATTAGAGATTTCATGGATTCTTTTTTGTTGGATCTTGTGGCCCACGTAACTCTTTTTCTACTTAGTACTGATTTTTTTTTGTAATTAGGGAAGGCTGGCAGTGGCTTGCTAAAGATCTTGATTTGTTAATCTTAATTGTATAAGTTAGTGTTTACAAAACTGGATCAGATTGGACGGCCAGACCAGAAAAATCAAGAATAGGTCATTTAATCAGTTCCATTTTAACCCAAAATTGCTTTGTGGCCAAAAACCATTGATTTGGTTAACAAACTATTGACCCTGGCAGTCAAACAGTTGACTCGGACAATATTTTTGGTCATTTTTTGTTTTTTTTTTTATTTTTATTTTTTGTCAGAATGGATCGTTCGTTTGGACTGAAAGGTTGGACCGTTCGACCTGGGAACCGATTCTTTGTCCGGTCCAATTTTAAAAACCTTGGTATAAGTGACTCAAGTTAAGTAGTTTAATCAATATCTTCTCAATCTTTCGATGCAATTCTTGATTTTGGTCTATTCTACATGATATTTTCAAGCTAATGGATGAGAATATGTCTTTTGGGTCAGTTCATAGAGAGGGCAATATGGTTGCCCATGAACGAATGGTTTCTTGGAAAAGGACCTTTGTTGTTTCTGATGATGGTAGACTTATTCATCTTCCCTTTATGTAATAAAACTGGAGAATGACCCACTACTAAGTGCAAAGGAACTATAGTATCATTTAGTTTGAATTTATTACTTAATTGTAAAAAATAAATTAGAAAATTTAATATCGGTCTTACATCTTTGTAATTCACAATCTACTATGACTTATTTTGTTTGAAAATCACTATTAACTTATGTTGTTTCTAATCTGATTTAAGAGATTAAATGAGATCTTATTTGTAAATAGTAACCCACTTTAATTGGTATTTACTATTTACTGGATAAATTTATTTTGAATTTTTTTTATATATTTTTTTAATAAATAGCCACATTTGTATCACTTCAAAGTGGACTGAATGTATTTGGATAAACCACTTCTAAGGTAGTTATTCTATTTGAAAATAAAATTAACTATTAACTACTTTTGAGATCCTCTTTTTTCAAAAATTATAGTGTCATGTGTCTGAATGGAAGCGACAGTTGCCTGACCACATCCTATATATTAATATATATATATATATATATATATATATATATATATATATTTATATATATATATAATAGATTGTATAGACTATATTTAAGCTAACATTTTTCCCTTGTAGAAGCTTATCGTGGGGCACAAATGGAATAAATTTGACTATTGAAAAGAAAAATGAAACAAGCATTTGCACGGTTTGTGTAGGTAGTGGAATGATTTCAACAGAGGAAATTTCTATGATCTGGTATATCTAAACAAAACGGTTACTGAAAATTCCTTTCAGATTGTCTACAAAAAATTCCTTTGAGCTCAATTTGTTAATTGGTTAGAAAATTTGCCAGTCCAAAAAAACAGGATCCAGAGATGGGTTTTGATAAGTGAGAAAATATGTAAAGAGCAAGATGTGGTATTCATCAAAATTCACGGGGTTTTGATTGATCAAAGCTATTCGGATTTATACTTTTCCGGCATCATAGATTTACGATAGAGATCAAATTTGTTCCTATTAAAATGTAGGTACTTTAAGATTTGTATGATGGATGATAAGGCGACCTCATTTTCTTGAAAATTTTGAATGTTGGATCATTTTTAGCAAAAATTCATGCGGATTTTGATTGATCAAGGCTCTTCAGGAATGATACTTTTTCCGGCATCATAGATTTACTCTATTAGAACAGAGCTCAATAAAAAATTGATTCACAAGAAAAGAAATGAAGAAATTGTCATTGAGCATGGAAAAAAAAAAAACTTTTTCTCCTATGAAAAAGTAGGTACTTTAGTTTTGTATGGTGGATGATAATGCCACCGCCACGCTTCATTTTCTTGAAAAGATTTGAATGTTGGTTGAGGTGACTTTAAAACAAAATTCCCTCCATAAACTCGATAAGAATAAGAGGGTACAATAGCCAGCCTATCATCAATGAGTACAATGCAAGGACCCAGCTTTAGCACAATTATATTTTTGGGTTTTGCTCAAAATTTGATGTCCATGTGTAATTGGGAAGATGGCACGAGAAACACAAAAAGTGAAAACAGTTGTATAGGGAGATAGGGGGGAGGCTAAAGACCCAACTTTAGAATTGGCATGGACGTCCACGCACCCCACAGCATATCCCAACCGTGCATTGGAAATATCTTCCTATGATAAGTATGAAAAATGTTCAGTACAATTATATTTTTGGGTTTTGCTCAAAATTTGATATCTAGTGTAATTGGGAATATGACATAAGAAACACAAAAAGTGAAAATAGTTGTATGGGGGAAGATGGCACAATTCTAAAGACCCGATTTTAGAATTGGCATGGACGCCCACACACTCCACAGCATATCCCAACTGTGTATTGGGAATATCTTCCAATGACAAATGAGAAAAATGTTACTAATGCACACTGAGATATGGATGTGGGGTGCTTACGCGTCAATCTGAACTACTACTCCCAACTTTAAGGCAAATTATCGAAAATCAATAAAAGAATCAGTTCCTTTCTTGTGGTTAAAGCATAGTTCCATACTTTTATTTAGAATAAAGGGTCGACATATTCCACCATGCACTATACAAGGTAAGTTAATATCCTTTCGCCGTAAGGAGATCCTATAAATTTTTAGCCGTTGTTTCACTCTGCCGAGGCAAAGCCTTGGACCATCAGCTCATTCACATTCCACCGGCCTCAAATCAAAATGAAGGCCTCAACCTCAGCATCAGGTAGGTAACAGCCACCATTCACTTATATGTGTATATATAATTATGTATATATATATATATATAATTATGTTTTAATTCATTCACTAAACGATGAGGATTTACGGTGATTGGCAAGCCATTTTTTTCCATCACTTATTCTGGCATTGTTGGGTTTTTTTTTTGTGTTAAAAAACGTTTGAAAAAGATATAAATTCCCATTTAGTTTTTTTTTATTTTGCAAGAATCTACTTTGAATAAAAAAGCTGGTGACCAACCAAATAGTAAAAAAAAAAAAGTAATTCTTTAAAAACCCATTTTTAAAAATGGCTTTTTCAGAAGCCCATTTTGGCCAAAAAGCACTCCCAAACACGGCAATAGATGACTTACTATTGTTTACTATCTAACTTGGTATTTTGCATTTTGTTGTCCACACTCCACAATGATTTTAGAAGATGGACTGATTACGGCTGGACCATATGGATCTTCTACTGGAAAACAATGGGAAGATCGTGATGGCATAGATAGAATTGCACAAATCTTCATTTCTTATGGAGAATCTACTATCAAATCTCTACAATTCAATTACCTGAAGAATGGAAACCTTCACTTGTCCGAAAGATATGGCGGATCTGGTGGAGTAAATTTCAAGACGGTGAGTTTTTCTTTTATATTTTTTTAGCAAACATTCTATGAACTTTTGTTATTTACTAGCATTGGTCCCTGCATATTTCTCAATTATGTAGGTTTGTTTTCACACACAAAGGTTAAGGTTAGGACCAATATTAGGGGTGATTGATCACTCTTGGCCCGGGCTGAAAACCCGGCCTGGCCCATAATCTTCAGGACTCAGGCCCAGAATGTGTGCAAGCCCAGCCCAGCCACGTGCACTGGACTGGGCTTGTAATTTAGGTCTCAGGCCCAAATTTTTCAGGTCTCAAGTATGAGAGTTGTCCCCCTAAAAAAGACCTTTTATACATTAAGAAGGCAAGGCATCCATTCCCATTCTTGAGTTGAGCAATATGGGACTTGGGACAAAAATCAATTACAACACTCACTATTGAGTGTTATTCCATATCTCATGGTCTTCAAGAATGTGAATTAAGGTTTTGCCTTCATCTATAAAAGGATTAATAAGCCAACCTAAATCAAGTTGAGGAATTAAACGAAGCTCATTGCCTTTATTCTTGTGCAATATGCCCAAAACCTTGCCAATCCGAACTAGTTTGTGTTTGTACAATGTTTTTCTTTTCACACAATATATATTATTTAATTCTAAATTTTCTAAATAAGTAATTTTTATTAGGCCCAGAAAGGCCATAAATGGGCTTGTAATTTAGGCCCAGGGTGTGGGCTGGCCTGGGCTCGGGCCTAGGTTGAAGCCTTTATCATGGGTGATAAATCCGACCTAGGCCTGGCCCGATCCATGATCACCCCTCATACCTTGTCTACCCCTCCCATGTGATTGCGTAGTGTAGTGACCCCTAGCTATCCGGCCTAGGCTAGCCGGGACCAACATTGGGTAATGACCTTTTTAAATTTGACACTTCATTTTTTTTATCCATCTTAAATTGCAAACCAAACGCATCCCTAATGAAGCGTATGTTGTAGATTGATTTTGATCTTGAGTCGTCGGAGTATATTACTTGGGTCAGCGGACGTCATCATCGATGCTATGGTTTGGTGTCACTCACAATCGGAACCAATAAATCCAAGTATGGACCCTTTGGTGGAAAGTGAATTGGGGATTCCAATTTCTATATTGGAACAGGAAAGAATGATACTTTTGCAGGGTTTCATGGATACCATACCAAAAAGAAGATCTGCTCAATTGGAGTTTATTTTAGACATTTAACCACAGTTAAAGAACAACAAATAGATTTACAAATTTGTGATTGATCATGTCCGGCCAATAAGGAAAGCATGAGGAAACAAAAGATGCATGAGATTGGCTGCATGGAAAGTAAAGTACATTGTAAGTTTAATATACACTACTCTAGTGAAGCAAAGTAAGTTAATTTCTGAATGAAAAACATATAAGCTCACTACGCAGATGCAGGTTCCACTTAAACTCAATAAAGTTCATTGTGATCGATGCTTGCAATAAAACATTTAACTTGAATATCAAACATTTGCTCCTTTGTCCACTCAAAATTAAACTAATCTCATCGGTTTGATCATTTTGGCACTTCATATTCATTCATGATGCTCCGACCACCCAAGTTCAGGAGGCCACCCCACCTCATGGGTCTCAGCGGGCTCCTCCCCCGAATAGAGGATCTACCAACCTAACTAGATTTAGTGACAATTGAGGACTTGGTTAGAGTAGGTCACATGGCCGCCAAGCTGGCATATGGCATTTATCTTCCTATTTATTGAACCAAGCCCTCATAGTACACAAATGAGGCCTTAAATTAAAGAAATACACCATTAGCAAGATCATGGTTTTTGAACCGTCATTGATCCGGATGGTCAGACTGTTCATCCTGGGAATCGTCCAGGCAACCAATTCTATTTTACCCTAAACCCAGTCCCTGGCCAAAAGCCATTGAATCAGTCAATGATCCGTTGTTTCGGACAGTCAAACCATCGACCCGTTGACCCATTCAATAGATTTTGGCCATTACTTTTGTTTTTTTTTTTTTGTCAGAACGGGCTGTCCGTTTGAACTGGACGGTCAAACCATCAACCCAGAAACCGATGGCCAGAACAATTCCATTTCCGGATCGTTTTTAAAAACCATGAACAAGAGCATGGGGACAAGAGCTCTTTGATTCTCCTCTTTATTTAGTCTTCTTCGGTCTTCATATGATTTGATCACCTTCCTTGCAAGTTGCAAGGGGTTTGTGCCATACTAGGTTTTTAAAACTAGACCAGATAGGGAATTGTTCTAGGGACCAGTTCCTAGGTCGAATGGTCCAATCGTCCGGTCCAAACAGATGGCCCGTTCGACCACCTAGGTTAACGGTTCTCTCACCAAAAATCAACAATTTTAGAGTAAAACGGAACTGATCAGATGACCGATTCCCAATTTTTCTAATCCAACCATCCGGTCCTGTCCAATTTTGAAAAAACTGGTGCTATCAATGCACTCTATGATCGGTTGAGGTTGGTGTCTCATCAATACTCTCACTTGATCAAGGAGCACAAAGCTCTAAGGACTAAAGTCAAGGATCTCAAGAGTCAAGTCCAAGGCCAAGAATAAGGGCAAGGTTGTGACTTTGAAGGAAGCACTCTAGTGAACCAAGGAGAGAGCTTTGGACACCTAGCAAAGAGCTTCTAAAGTGAATCTAAGGCGCATAATGAATGTAAATATATACAGCATAAATACATACAAAATAATACAAAACATAAGGTTTTGCATTCTATATATTTACATTTGCACTCCTTCCAAATTCCGCCTAAATGTTGCTAGTGCGTACTGTCAAATTCTATACTATCTCCTCTTTAAATCAGCTACCCCTATTTCATGTCAGTTTGGATTATATTAATGGATTTTCCATATTAACAGTCATCGTATCATATATGTTAATTCTTTTGTTGGCAATCTCTAGGTACGTAGTTGGGATGCTTTTTAATTGGATCATCGAAACATATCTTACCAACAATATTATTTATCCATTTTCAAGATCAGCAAAACGCTAAGATATGCAATTCAACTTTGCATATTGTGAGTGGTCATGCTCTGCACACAAAAACGAATGGAGTAACATTGGTGTCAGTTCAAAATGTCTCGTCTCGTGTCTGCACATGAGATGTATTAAGCAAAAGTATTTGTTGGGATTAAAATCCCATTATTTTTAGGGAGAATGACGGTTCAGTCCAGGGTCAGAATTTGTAGGCCCAAAGTACTGTTGGGGTAGGTGTTAGCTCGAAATTGATACCAATTCATCATGGACAGGCATTGGTGCATAGAGTGTGGATATTTGACATTTTGAATGTTTATAGATCTGCAGTGAAATTCAGAAATCTGCATTAGGCATGTCCGTACTTTTCCTGTAATTTTTATCTTTTAAGATTGAGATAAGCTTTTGCTAGACTAAGCAAACGATTATTGATATTAAATGTTGAAAATATGTAATTTTAAGATATTCAAGCATTCAATTCCCCCTCATTAAATTCAACATTTAAGTTATTAATTTGCATTCATATTCATTGAATCATATATTTAAGTCATTTTTGTTTCTTCTCATCATTAAGTTCAATTAATTAAATCCACACTTAATAAATTAATAATTCCAATAACATAAAAGCTTATATTTTTAAAATCTATCTAGAAAAAATAGTGTTTTCACCTAGTTGGTGGTAAGAAATTAAACCATTTTGGGTTAAATGGGCCAATCCATGTTGCCACGATTAAATAATAAAATGAAAAAAAAATAGAAATTAAAAATTAAGTGGTAGTTAGTGGTTTGGGTCAAATGATATCATAGACAAACAAAAATTAAGTGTAATAAGTAAAAATTATTTATATAATGTACATGAAATATATAGTTTAAGGGAAAATTATAGTCAAAAACAGTCATACATTTAAAATTAGGTTGTATGATGACCCAAAAACCAACAAAACTGTGACAACCAACTCTACATTTCAAATTGTAAAAACCCTCCACCATGTCATCGAAGGCTTATATTGTTGTTGCCAACATGGGACTCTTATCCATGTTGGACACAGCAAAAAGCCTATACCGAAAATAGGTTTTCAGTTTCTCTCCCGCTTCCTATGTCTCTCGTTCTCCCTCCCTTTTCTCTCACTTTCACAGTCATGTCTTGATCTGTCCCTCCCTTTATCTCTCCCACTCTCTCAGCTTTTGTATGTAGCCAAATCAAAAACATCTCTCTCTCTCTCTCTCTCTCTCTCTCTCTCTTCCTCTTGATCAATATCTCCTTCTCCCTCAATCTTTCTCCTACATCCTCTCTCATTCTTTTCTCTTTATTTTTCTTACAAACTTATATAATATTAATAAGACCATATAAAAGAACTAAAGGGACCAACCACTTTTAAAACCAAGAGTTTCTTGTGATTTTTTATCAAATTGATGTAATGATACCAATTTGATAAAAATTGGTATTAATCATCCTTTTTTATTTTTCTTATACACTTATACCATTTGTACAATCAAGCTATTTTCTTATCTGGTTGGTGGGTCAATGATCCAACTTTTCAAAGAAACCCAAAATGTCATAATCGAATAATAAATATTTAAAAAAAATAGAGCACCAAAAATAAAAATGTATAGAATTTTGTCAAGAACATTTGAGAGCATTTCTAATATTACATATTCATCATATTAAATAAAAATAATTGTTAAAATAGAAGCTATTTTTATTTATGATAGAAATGGAATACAAAATGTAATAATAATAATAATAATAATAATAATAATAATAATAATAATAATAATAATAATAATAATAATAATAATAACAATAATAATAATAAGAAGAAGAAGAAGAAGAAGAAGAAGAAGAAGAAGAAGAAGAAGAAAAATACTTTGATTTCCAAGTAGACATTAAATTTTGTAGTACATTTCCATCATTAATAGAATTATTTCTTATATATAATACTTATTTTTGTTCAATATAATGAATGCATAATACTAGATATGTACCCAATATTTTATTTTTTTTTAAATATATAACATTAGATATATATACACCCAAAATTTTCCCTTTTTATTTTTGTGATTCTTTGTATTTTCTATTTTTAAAAAATTTATTATTTGACTATAACATCATTTCATTTCTAGGTAGATTTTAAATTTGGCATTCCATTTTCATCATTAACAAAAATACTTCTTACATTTCATACTTATTTATTTTAATTTTTTATTATTTAATTATGACATTATTTATTAATTCATTTGACCCCAAATGGTTGAATTGCTTGCCCACCACCGGAAGGAAAGAAAATGTTTTTGTTTACAAATTATTTTTCAAAATATTTATTTTTATACTATTAAAATTAATATTGTGGATTTAATTACAAGAATTTAATGATGAGAAAAATATATCTTAAATATGGGATTTAATGAGAGAGAATAGGAAAAAAATTTATTTTTAATTGGTTTTAAATTTTACATTCCATTTCCATCATTAATAAAAGCATTTCTTATTTATCATACTTATTATTGTTTAAGATGTATGTTAAAAATGTCCCCAATTTTTTTTATTTTATCTATTTTTGAATTTCATTATTTAATCTTGGCTCCAAAGTTGTTTCTTATAATACCAACTCCTCCACTCTTACCTCAGTTTCCACGTAACTCCATATGAAACTACGAATTGACCCCTAGTGGATAGCAATGATAATATCATTACATTGATTACATGGAATTCAGAGTAACTAATGGTTTGAAATGATAATAATTACGATTAGTGTTTTTAACCTATAGGTACATGTTGATCACCATGATCGTAGTATCAAAGAAGGTGTTAAACCAACGCCATGAAGGTACCCGTGACGAGTTCAGGGCTCGCACAAACCTACGATGAGTCTTGAGTTTGCACAAGCTTGCGATGAGCTTAAAAGTTATCCAAGATTTGTGATAAGCACGGAAAGCCATCCAAGGCTTGCAATGAGTATAAAACTCCTCCTGGGACCCACGGTGAACAATAGGCATCGACTTGCGATAACATTGCAATTAAGATCTTAACGCGTTGCTACTGGGAAACCCGTAAGGGGATGTAGCCTACACGTGCTATGTGAGAATCCTTAAGAGAAAAGGAACTTTGTTTTTGGAGGATCTTGCTATACACGTGGCAAAACCCCAATGATGCTTCCTTAATAGATGACGCAAATATCCCCTTTCCTAATAGGAAGTGTCTCCTTGTAGCCTTGGGGTCCTCTCTATATAAAGGGGAATAACTCTTCCCCACAAGGAAACAACATCATATAACTTTTGACCTAGGGCTTCTTAGAAGAGGGACTCTCTTCTCTCTCTTCTCTCTCATCTCTTCCCCACATTTTCTCTCTTTTCTGTTGCCTTCTCTGGACCTTCAGAGACTTGACCAACCTCCATCGCCGTACCACCACACCAACAATAGAATCTCTAGTTGCATCTCCAATCTCCGACAAAAAGAATGGCATCAAAATCATCGTTGCTTAGGAATTCTTTATAGGGATTATAATGGTTCCCTTGCTTAGGTCTCTTTTTGTTAGAGCATATCAATTTTGATGATTGATCGTCTTTAACTCCCATTGCTTTCTTAAGATGTTTAATGGTGTTATCTAGAAGTGCGTCGTGTTAAACACTTCGGAACACGAGTTTAAAAATTTATAATTTTTCTGACTCTCAAACAACTACTAACGTAGTAAAGGGATGAGAACGGGCGTGTCCACAGGGAAGCGAGGGAAAAATTAATATACACTCAAATCCGGATAAGAGAATGCAATCAGGAATGACAAAAAATATGAAAATAAAATCTATTATTACTGAAATTAAATGTTTCGAATTTAAACAAGACAATAAATAAAAATCAGAATATAATAAAGTATGGGAATCAACAAAAGAAATAAAAGAAATAAATAAAAAAATGATCCAGAATCTAGATCTGGTGGCGGTAGCTACAGATCGGCCAGACAGCTTGCAGAAACCCATCTTGACAAGAACTGGGCATCCGTCCTTTCTACAACCCTTGAACCCCTCGAGATCCCTTAGCCTTGAATCGAACGAATTCATATCTACAAAACAAAGAAACGAACAAGAATTAAATCTAAAAGATTGCAGAAATAAAAATAACAAAAATGAAAATAAAGAAAAGAAAAGAATGGTTAATCAGATCTAGTGGCGGTAGTTGCAGATTGGTTCAACAGCTTGCAGGAACCCCTCCTAACAAGAATTGGGCGTCCTCCCCTTCTACAACCCTTGAACTCCTCAAGAAACCTTAGCCTTGTTAACTGGGTGAATTGACCAACCCCTTCTCCAGGGCCCCTGGGGTCCTTTTTATAGAGAATGGTGGATATAACAAGAATTAGAGAGAAAGAGGGGGGTGGAAGTTGGATTTTAGCAAAAATATGGGTGCCCTAGAGCTTAGAATGAAGGGTTAGGATGGTTCTAGGGTGATCCTAAGGCTGAAAAGAAAAGAAGAAAGCACCCAATTTTATGTAAGACTGAAATTTAATGGCTAAAGGCTGAATGGTGAATATTAGAAGTTAGATGGCTCCTAGGGTTAGAATGCTAAAAAGATAGTGCCTTAGAATGGATGGTGGAGATTAAAAGGGATGGAAGGTGAGGATTTAGCAGTTAGGGGTGGCTAGGGTTTGTTAAGAGTGAAAAGAATGGTTTAAAAGGCGCCCTAGGGTTAGCTAAGGCGTGGAGAGCATGCTAATACAGTAGGATGAGCGCCAAATTGGGTTTAGCAGCTAGGAGGTGCCCTCCTGCTTTCAATTTTTTACAAAAACACCCTCTCTCAGTTGGACTTCACACCACCTTCCCAAAATCTGCATTTTAGCCATGAAAACTTCCCAATTTTCCCCACAAGTTGCACAAAGACCCTCAGAGGCCATAATATTAAAACTAACTGCGAAAAGGACACAATTAAACTTTTCTAAGGCTGAAAATATCCCTGAATTGATGCCCTTAAGGCATCAAAATGAAAGGTTATCATTTACTAGTTTTATTTTGTCAGTAGCGATGACCTAATCTAAACAAGCTGATTCAGACGAATCTCGCATACTTCACCTTGCCTTGCCCCTTTATTAATTTACCATACTTTATAGAATTACAAAGCCATGCGTCTTCGCGAGTAGTTTAAGACAGCTACATGTTTAGAAGTCGTCTCACAACATTGCCTTGATTGGGGATGGTTGATGTGTGATTGTAGTGTAAAGAGTACAGCAAGATGGTTTACCTCGATGCAGATATTCAAATGTTCAATAATATAATATAGATCATTTCAATACCCTTCTAGATACTTGAGATGTGCTCATCACCTCCCTTGTACTTCAATGATGAGATATTCATTTTTGTGCCTTATAGTTTAACCTATGAAATTCTTTAAATTTTGTAGATTATACTACCAACACCTTTCGTCAAGCAAGTGAGTTAGTTGGTTACTTTTGAACAAACTAATATTCTAAAAACCTAATATATATATATATATATATATATATATATATAAGTTTATCCATCAAGAGATTGTTAACGTAATTCTTTTCCATGTTACAAGGATCCAAGGCATGGTGGTATGCCAACATAGATAGAGAGGATATTAATAATATTATACTTTATGTATCATGCATGAAATTTGTGCCCTTATGCTAGTTAAACAAGAAATGTGTAATAAATGATTATTATTGGATAAAAATATAAAAGGCAAATGCTAGTGTGTTCCTAAACTCAATTAGTTGGCATGCTTCCCACTTTTTTACCTTAACTCCCATGAAGTAAGATGTTAAGGTTTACCAATTGGTGGGCAGATTAGTTGTTATAGTCACTGGCTTGTTTCGGTAGACTGAGAAACACTTTTCTCAATGATAGGAATTTAAAGATGTGATATCTAGCCATTTTGATGATGATATGAGGAGTAATTATATGTTTTTAAATTATTTATATTTTTTCCATGTTTGCTAGAGAAGGGATGAAACACTGTCGAGGTTTACCTTCACTTTCCAAGTAATTACAAGGTTTATCCCATCACAAAGTCATATTATCATCCCCTAGCATAGGTTTGGGAATACTAGAGCTACTAGTAGACCAAACTTGTTTGGCAATTGCACGCTTTAAAAATCAATGGCTAGTATATTCTTGTTCCACACAAAACAGGCGGTCACTATGTACATCCATTCTTCTAAATCTAATGGTTCATTTGGTTGCCGATAAAGAATGAGATGAGAAAATGAATATATTTTGTCCCCTTTTTGTATCAAATGTTTATTTCCCGAGAAGTAGTATAATCAAAATTCAATTTCCTGTGTTTGTTTTCTAAAAAATTTAACAAGAAACATATTAAACCAAGTTTTTCATCTTTTATCACATTCTTCAATGGCATTGCATGGTCGACCACATGAATGTGTAAATTTGTCATGTGGCAACAATGAGGTGCATATAAGATATAGCAATCACATTCCAAATCGGTGAAGTGTAAAAGAAAAAAACAAAAAAAAAGGGTAGTGAAAGAAAATATTAGATCTGAGATCACTTGTTACCTGAAGCCGAAATCAAATGCTTTGTTGTTTGTGATTACCTGAAATAACAAAAAACAACACAAAATCTCAGACCTAGTTCAACCGAAACAAAAAAAAAAAGTTTGAATAAAAAGATATATTACCGTGCTGAAGAACAAAGTCCAGATGTGGAACAACCATATTCCAAAATCCAAATCTAGAGATCGTGTGAATAAACTCAACTGACTATTCGGTTAGAAGCTAGATATGGTTCAATCATGCCAAGTCTAAGCCTACCTTCGCCGAGAAGACCTATGGTGAGGTATGGATGACCAATGACGGATGGAAATGGTAGTAAGATTTTGATGGCCACTCATCAAATGGAACAAGAGAAAAACGGTATTAAAAATAATGAGAATGAAGAGATAGTGCCCTAACTACACTTACCATCTGATAGGAATGCCGGAGATGTGATCGTTGGATGAGAAGAAGGGAGGCGATGATGCCCGTGAGATGGTTCTTGACAAAATTTGCTCGCCTTTTTCCTTTCTCAGCGGGGTCTCACCAAATTAGTGCAACCCCGCTTACTGATTTTTGGGAACCCGCATCCTTGGTGTTTCCTTTCCTTTCTCGTATTTTCATTTGAAACAAACACACACAAAAAAAAGAATATTCTTCAAATTTGCTTCATTTCCCATCCGTTTCTCGGAAACCAAACACACCATATGGAAAGAACCATCGCTAATAAAAAAGTACTAGGTCTTGGGGATAGTTTAGCTCCAAAATCTAGCCTATCATCTTGGTGTGTAATTACCCTCATTATAGTTGTTAGCTATTAAAGACCAATTCGTTGTTTGAATAAAAGGAGGCGGAAAATTATTTATTAGTGACCAACTTTCTTGTGTTTAATTTTCGGTAAGTTGTGGGTCCTATATATGGTAAAGTTGTTTTTTTATTGGGTATTACTTATCAATTCATCTAAGCGCCAACTTATTATATAATTTGGGTATTAGTGACCAATTCTTAGATGATTAAAACTTTTTCACTTAAAGTTTACATAATGGGACAAATTTATCCATTTTAGTAATGACTTTTTATGGATAAAAAAATTATTATATAATTTACTTGAAAATCAAAAGAACAGAATATATAAAATTACTTGGATAAAATTTTCCTAAACGACTTAAAGCGCCAACTTGGTGCCTCATAGATGTTTTCATTGAAATGTTGTTTGGTTAAATAGTTTATCAAATAAATATTTGTCTTGATTTAATGTTTTGGAAGATGAATGCTGTACGAAAACATTTATTAAAAAACAGAAAGAGAACCAAACAGCCGCTTAGGGTTGGCAGCATTAAGTAGAATAGATCAAACACGTGTAGTCTTTCTGTTCTGACACGTACACGTTCTAGATATTATTCCAAATGTTTACGTGTACCAAATCATGGCGAGTCGAGTTTGGAATCGTTTTTTTTTTGGGAAGAGAGTTCGAATCGCGAGTTCTTCGTTTACTTACGGGCTTACGGCTTCTATATTCTTTCACAGTTTTTTTTCTCGTATTTTTGGCTATATTCTTTCCGGTCCTAGATTTGCTTGTGACTTTGCAAGAAGAAGAAAGGCAGAAAAATGGCGGAGTCTTCCTCGTCTTCCATGCAGTCCGACGACGAGAGAGAAGAAATGTTGGACCGAATGCTTACTCGTTTAGCTTTTGCCGATGATTCCAAGCTCGAAAGCCTGCTCTCCAAGCTTCTTCCTTACTGTATTTCTTCCCTTTCTTCTCAGTCTGCTGCCGTGAGGAAGAAGGTAAGCTTTTGAATCTCTATTTCTCTCTGCCCTTATAAATTTGAGATATTGTGAATGGTTGTCTAGATTTGTATATAAGCCTGACATTTTTTTTTTCCAAATATTTGTCTGACTATAGATTAATGGTTAGGTTTCTAAGATTTGGGCTTGTTCAATTGTACGGGCACAGTGAGCAGAATGCGCACTTATGCTTAGAATGTAACTTGGGTAGTTTCCAGTTTACTTCTTGATTAAATGATTATACTCGATATATCTTGTAGAACACCCCAAGGAAAAAATCCTTCTGATCAGAAGTTTGGATTAATAACAATGAGGGATAAACCTCATATACAAAATGTCTTGATGGAAAAGGAATTGTTGCTGAATGATACCTTACAAGTAGATACAGTAGAAGGAAAGAAAGATAAATGGATTTTACGGGCCGTTTGGCTCGTGGGAATAGGGGTCTGGAATCGGAATCGGAATGTGATTCCCCTTCCTAATTTGAGCATCTTCAAGAACTTCACTGCTATCGAGTTGCGCATTTGTAGTTTACTAGTTAGCTTGCAGGAGAAGAATATGGGAGAGGAGAGGAAGTTCAAGCTGGCGGGGAAATGGAGACTGGATTTGTCCATTGAAGCAAAATCTTTCCTCTTTGAGCAGGGAAGGACAAAGGGGAAGGCTCTATTGAAAATCAGAGAAGGGAGCAGGGCGTCGATTCTCCTACCAGAGGAGGCCTGTGTGTGGCTGAAAGGTTTTGTAGATGGAGCTGTAAATTCCTTTCGAGAAGAAGGTTTGAGAAACTCGTTGACCTATGAGAACAAGAGGTTCGAAGCTGTGCTAAAAAGGAATGGAAAAGGGTGGTTCATTATGGTCACCGAATTCTTTGGTTTTAACAAAAAGCAAGTGTTGTGTATTCCAGAAGGTCTGAAGCGAAGAGGGTGGGCTTCTTTCGCTTCTAATCTTTAGGCTTTTCTCTTGGAGGTCGAAGGTAGAGTAGAAGAAGCCTCTGGCTTGAAGGATTGTTCTGTGCTCCGCCCAAAGCTTTACCCTGAAGTTTTGGTGTCCAGCTCGTTTGTCCTTCGACGAGTAGCAGTGGAAGAAGGGAGAAGGAGCTGGGAGAAGAGGGTGGTTTTAGTGGCAGAAAGGGTGATAGAAGACTGGACGAAAGTTATAGAAGTTTTAACAGAGAGGTTGGGATCAGAGGAAGATGTATTGTTGCTACCTTTTGCTGAAAAGAAAGCCCTACTAGATATTGGAAATAAGACTTTGTTCTTCAATTCTTTCCTTGTAGAAGGAAGCCTGATTAAGGTCCAGAATTGGGCTCCAGATTGCAACGAAATTGAACCCAGAGCCGACAGTTTTTGGATTAAACTTCTCGGTCTTCCCTTCAACCTTTGGAATGACCTTATTCTGGAAAAAATTACTAGAGTGATGGGTGGAGTTCTGTTGGAGGCTAACTTAAGTAACTTGAGAGCGGTGGAACTCAAGGTTGCTGGGATCAATCCGGAGAACTTGCCGTGGATCTTCGAAGTTCTCTCAGAAGAAGCTTGGCACAAGGTCTGGTTAGTTTCAGAAGTTGAAGCTTTGCTTTGGGGAAGACAACCAGAGGTTGAAGAATCTGACAAGCTCGCAGGGGGTGTACACGTGGCCTTCAGGGGCTGGCGGGTAAGTCTGTTGAGTGTGGGCGTTTTACAAAGGAAGGGGAATAGTGGCAGGGGTGTCCCAAGTCTCGAAGCCTTCCTATTTTGGCTTCTTTTTCAAATTTTTTTGAAGAAGGGTTGTGTAAAGAGGGTGGCCCGTCCTATGCTGACGTGGCTAAGTTGGGAAAGAACGGTTCGCGCGCTAAGTCTCTCTCCGAACCGGCTCTAAGAATGGTCGAGCCGGTCGGGCCAGTGGGTGAACTTCCTATCGGTTTTAAAAGCCCACGTGATAGATGACATCTTTCATCTATCATCGTCTAAGTCTCGCCCTCTCGACTGTGGAGGGGCGAAGTCTGCGAACAAGGCTGGAGAGCGCCGGCCTCTGTGCTGGGTCCGACGGGCAGCCGGCGACGAGCTAAATCTCAGCCTTTATGATCGCCCGAACCCGCGCTATTCGAGAGGCAGACCAGAAGAGAAAGAAGAGGCTGATCAAGGCTGGTTGAGCTGCGGTTCAGATTCTGATCATGTTGATAGTTCAGATGACTGTGGGAGTTTAGGCAGTGCGGCAGTTGAAGCTCTATCTAAAGGTCAGAACAATGATTCTTTTAGCCTGGACTGTTTGTTCTTGGGGGATTCGGTGGGGGAAGGAAAGGTGGAGGGGGAGGAGCGGGTGTTTGAATTTAATCCATTACTGGTTGAGCCCCCCCTCAGTTCTAGTGCTTTGCAAGAGGTCGAAAAGGAGGTTGCTCGGGTTTTCTCAGAGAAGAACAAGGGTACTTCACAGAGAGGTACATACTTGGATACAGAAAGGGGTCTTTGTGTTGATACAGCGACAGGGATTTCCCTCCCCCATCTTTGGGAGACAGAGTGCTCTGTTTTCCCAAAAAAGAAAGTGACTACCTCTCCTTCGCCTTTGCTCTCTCCTCACTTCTCTACCTCAGGTAAATCCCCCAACTCTGTCAATTCAGTTTTGGATACTGATGAGCGCTCTGTATCTCTTGTACCAGATTCTCTTCCCAACCAAGAGTCGGAAGCCCTTGGTCTGAAAGCCACAATGAGTCTACAAGGGGGGGGGGGAGTGGGTGAGGAATCTTGCAGAGACAATAATTAGGAAAATCTTAGAAAGCCTCTTGGGTGTTATGAACACACCACCTGGCAACGCACGACGGCACAGCCATAGGCAGCAGCACACACAGCGGGCCGCCTAGCGGCACGCACCGCCCGGCAGCGCCGCATAGCAGGCTGGCAGCACGCGGCACATACCGCCCGACAGGGCGCTGCACGCACATGCCGACACCACACGGCAGCGGCACCATGGCGCGCGACACGCACCGCCAGGCAGCAGCGCGCACTGCACGGCAGCACGCACCGCGCACACGCCGGTGCCGCAAGGCAGCGATACCATGAGCCGCGCGCCTGTACTGCGCTGCAGCAACACTGCGCGCCCGCACGCGCGGCAGGGAACCATGAGCCGCGCATGCACCCGGTAGCAGCAGCAGGGCGGGGCCCACGCGACAGCTCATAGGGGTGGGCCCATCCTTATCTGAATATGCCAACTCGCCACCAGCTTATCTTATCCCTTATCCCTTAGCTTTATCTTAATCTCATCTTTATCTTTATCTTAAGTAAGAGTGAGTTACCATTAGGAATAGGTAATTAGGAGTTTGAGTTCAAATTGGAGTTTGAGTTTAATTAGGAATTCCCTTCTGTAATCTCCTATTTAAGGAGCTACGAATTGAAATAAAGCATTCAGTTTCCAGCCAAGAAAAGAGTGAGGAGAGTTTGGGTGGTCTCTTGGACAAATCACCCCAAGGGAGAGTTCGGGTGGTCTCTTGGACAAATCACCCACTAGATAGGCAAAATAGGGTCTGTGCGCAAGGCCAAAGGCAAGGGAAGATCAGGGGTTCCTGCCGTGGAACGACCCGTGACGCGATCCTACGCTCGGGCCCATAACATCTTGGTATCAGAGCCTACCGTCATGGGGGAACAGGAGCCGCTGACTTCCAGGGTCCACGAGCTAGAGCATAGGCTCGCCGAAACCTGCTTGGAAGTTTGTGAGGTCAAGGATGATGTCCGGGAGCTGCGACGCCTTCTGGAAGCGTTTCTCTCCAACAACGAAAGAAGCTCGGAGGGAACCGCCACCACCAACAGCCGTCGACCGGACAGGGCGGAGACGTCCAGCGAACAGCAGACCGCTGCCCCAACAACCGCTGTTATTCCAAAGTACAGTCGGCTGGAATTTCCATCCTACAACGGCGCGGGAGACCCACTGGGATGGTTGCACCGCTGCGAACAGTTCTTCCGCAACCAGCGCACTGATGACAAGGACAAGGTCAGCTTGGCCGCGTTCCATCTGACCGAAGAAGCGCAGCTCTGGTTCTACCGAGTGGAGCAGGAGGAACCAGGTCTTAGTTGGGGACAGTTCAAGTCGTACTGCCTCCTTCGGTTCGGACCCCCACTAACAAACAACCCTTTGGGGGAACTCATTAATCTCAAGCAGACCAGTACCGTAGCAGAGTATCAGCGGCAGTTCCAGACCCTTCTCGCCAGGGCCTCTTCAGTACGACCGGACCAGCAGGTTGATATGTTCACAGCTGGTCTAGCCGAACCCCTGAGAGTTGATGTAGAGATGCAGAGCCCGCCTAACCTGGTCACAGCAATGAATTTAGCCCGAGCCTTCGAACGCAAACTGCAGATCAGTCGAGGGCCGTTCAGCATGGGATGCCCAGCAGTGGCTTGGACTAACCCGAAGCCTACTGGAGGAGGGTTTTCACTAGGAGACAACAGGGAACCACTCGGGATGGCCTCATATCCAGCAGCCAGCCCAGAACGGAAGCCACAGACGAGCACCAATTCCATATCAACATCCAGTGTGGGGAGCAACGGCGGTACACCTCCTATCAAGCACTTGTCAAGGGCTGAGATGGCAGAACGCAGGGCGAGGGGGCAATGTTTTAATTGCGATGAACCCTACTCGGCAGGGCACAGGTGCAAGAGATTTTTCTGCCTCCTGGTGAAACAAGAGGAAGATGAGGATGAACCCCCTCCATGGGAACCCGATCCAGGAGGGCAAAGCCACCCAGGATTCCCTTGAGGGTGTTTCGACACCCAATTCGAGCTTGGGGACAAGCTCGTAGTCCGGGAGGGGTGTGATGTTATGAACACACCACCTGGCAACGCACGGCGGCACAGCCATAGGCAGCAGCTCACACAGCGGGCCGCCTAGCGGCACGCACCGCCCGGCAGCGCCGCATAGCAGGCTGGCAGCACGCGGCACATACCGCCCGACAGGGCGCTGCACGCACACGCCGACACCACACGGCAGCGGCACCATGGCGCGCGACACGCACCGCCAGGCAGCAGCGCGCACTGCACGGCAGCACGCACCGCGCACACGCCGGCGCCGCAAGGCAGCGATACCATAAGCCGCGCGCCTGCACTGCGCTGCAGCAACACTGCGCGCCCGCACGCGCGGCAGGGAACCATGAGCCGCGCATGCACCCGGTAGCAGCAGCAGGGCGGGGCCCACGCGACAGCTCATAGGGGTGGGCCCATCCTTATCTGAATATGCCAACTCGCCACCAGCTTATCTTATCCCTTATCCCTTAGCTTTATCTTAATCTCATCTTTATCTTTATCTTAAGTAAGAGTGAGTTACCATTAGGAATAGGTAATTAGGAGTTTGAGTTCAAATTGGAGTTTGAGTTTAATTAGGAATTCCCTTCTGTAATCTCCTATTTAAGGAGCTACGAATTGAAATAAAGCATTCAGTTTCCAGCCAAGAAAAGAGTGAGGAGAGTTTGGGTGGTCTCTTGGACAAATCACCCCAAGGGAGAGTTCGGGTGGTCTCTTGGACAAATCACCCACTAGATAGGCAAAATAGGGTCTGTGCGCAAGGCCAAAGGCAAGGGAAGATCAGGGGTTCCTGCCGTGGAACGACCCGTGACGCGATCCTACGCTCGGGCCCATAACATTGGGTGAAGTGGAAAGGAAGGATTTGCAGAGAGGGAGCCTGGAGGGGACAGACAGGGTTGTGGTTGGAGGTAAAGTGAGAAGGAACAAGAAGCTTCCTAGGAGTGAGGAGAGTGCTTCTTTAGGGAAAGAGGAAACTTTTGGGGAAGAGTCAGTTGCAGAGTTTGTGAAAAAAGTTGGGGTGCAAGCTGAAGAACCCGAATGACCTAAAAGCCTACATGCAAAATAAAGAGGACAGCAAGATGAAGTTTAGAAGGCTGAGTGAAGTGGAGAGATTAAAAAAAGATATTGAGGGGGACAAGAAGTTCGAAGTGAAAGGGATTAAAAGAAAATGGTCTAAATAGTTCTTGGAGGACTTAGGGTTAAAGCCTTTAGTTTTCAATGAGAATCCTAAGTTGGAATGTGAGGGGGTTGGGCAGCTTTAGGAAGAGAGTAACAATCAAAGAGGTAATTAAGAAGTTCAATCCGGATGTGGTTATGCTTCAGGAGTCCAAAAGAATGGATTTTGATTGCAGCTGGGCAAGGAGTGTGTGGAGTTCTAGAGGTATTAAGTGGGTGGCTGCTCCTTCGTGGGGTTCCTCGGGAGGGATTGTGACCCTGTGGAAAGAAGAGATTCTCTTAGGTGTGGAGGAGCTAATTGGAGACCACTCTGTCTCCCTGAAGTTCAAACAGGTGGCCGATGGGTATGAATGGGTACTAACAAATGTGTATGGCCCCAATGACTATAGGCAAAGGGAGAAATTATGGGAAGAATTGAGTGACATTAGAGGCCTTTGGGATGGACCCTGGTGTGCGGGAGGGGACTTTAATGTAGTGAGATTTATGGAGGAAACCAACAACCCCAGGCAGAGAGTGACAACAAGTATGAGGAAGTTCAACCAATTTGTGGACTCTTTTAATCTCAAAGAACTTCCTTTCCTAAATAATAACTTCACTTGGTCCAACCTTCAATCTCAGCCAATTTGCTCTAAGTTGGACAAATTTTTGTTCTCAACAGATTGGGAGGATCATTGGGGCAACCTTACTTCTAGGGCTCTCCCTAGACTCACTTCAGACCACTGGCCAATAGTTTTGGTCAAGGAGGAATTAAGAGGAGTAGGGCCTACCCCTTTCAAGTTTGAAAATATGTGGTTGTCTCATCCGGGTTTCACTGAGAAAATCAGAGTGGTGGGAGCAAGCGAATCCGGTAGTTGATTGGGAGGGAATGAGGTTCCACAAGAAACTCCAATACCTAAAATCTCAATTAAAGGAGTGGAATAGGCTGGAATTTGGAAGATTAGAAGAGACAAAGCAAGTTCTGGTGGAGCAAATTGAGGATTTGGAGCTGAAGGAAGAGAGAGGCCCCTTTGGAGAGGAAGAAAGGAAGTTGAGATGGGTTTTAAGGAGGAAGTTGGGGACATCCTGATCAAGGAGGAAATCAGTTGGAGGCAAAAATCTAGGTGTAAGTGGCTAAGGGAGGGAGACAGAAACACGGAGTTTTTCCATTCAGTGGCAAATGGAAGGAGAAAGAAGAATTACATCTCTAACTTGGAAGTTGATGGAACAGTTTTGTCTCACCCGACTGAAATTGCAGAGGCCCTAGTAAATCACTTCAAATCTATTTTTAGAAGGCCTATGAATGAGAGAGTGTGGTTGGAGGGTTTGGATTGGCCGACTCTAAGTGCAGAGAAGAGAGAGTGGCTAGAAAAAAGATTCGATATGGAGGAGGTAAAGGAAGCAGTTTTCTTTATGGATAGGACAAAAGCTCCGGGTCCAGATGGGTTCACAATGGCCTTTTACCAGGATTGTTGGGATATCTTGGAGAATGATCTTGCTTCGGTCTTTGAGGAGTTCCACAGGAGGGGTGTAATAAACCCCGGATTGAACTCAACTTTCATTGCCTTAGTCCCAAAGAAGAAAGATGCCTCTCAACCAAAAGATTTTAGACCTATTAGTCTGGTGACTAGCTTGTACAAAATCATTGCTAAGGTGCTATCTCTCAGGATAAAGAAGGTGCTCCCCTCTATTATTGCACCCAACCAAAGTGCTTTTGTGGAGGGAAGACGGATCACCGATCAGATCCTCATTGCAAATGAGAGCTTGGAGAGCTTTAGAAAGTCAAAGAAGAAGGGAGTGGTCTGCAAATTGGATCTGGAGAAGGCTTTCGACTTGGTTGATTGGTCATTCTTGATGGAGGTGTTGAGGAGTTTTGGTTTTGGTGATAGGTGGAGCAAGTGGATCTGGGGCTGTGTTAGGACTTGCCATTATTCTATCCTGGTGAACGGGACTGTGGTTGACTTCTTTCCGGCGTTGAGAGGTCTAAGACAAGGAGATCCTCTTTCCCCTTTTCTTTTCACCCTTATTGTTGATGTGTTTGGGCGTTTGATCCATAGAGCAAACTCGAGGAATCTGATAAGAGGGTGGAGAGTAGGAAGGGAGGAGGTTCCCTTAAACTCTTCTACAGTTTGCAGATGATACTATCCTTTTCTGTGAAGGAGGGAACCTCAGTTGGATCCGGAATCTAAAGTTGACAATACAACTTTTTGAGCAGATATCTAACCTCAAGGTAAACTTCGACAAGAGTTGTGTGGCGGGAGTGAATGTTAACGAAAGAGACCTAAGGGAATCTGCAGATGAGCTAGGTTGTGCTATTACGGATTGGCCCCTGACTTACTTGGGCCTCCCTTTAGGAGATAATCCTAAGAGTGTCAGCTTTTGGGCTCCGGTAGTGGAGAGGTTTGAGAAGAGGCTAGCGGCCTGGAAGAGGAGTTATCTTTCTTTAGGTGGAAGAGTCTCTCTCATTAGATCTACCCTAGCTAACCTTCCTGTTTACTTTCTGTCAGTGTTTAAGATCCCCTCAAAGGTTTCAAATCATTTGGAAAAATTAATAAGGAACTTTCTCTGGGAGCCTGGAGAGGAGAAGAGAGATCATAGGGTGAATTGGGAGGTGGTCTCTAGGTGTAAAACATTAGGAGGTCTAGGGATTGGTAATTTCAAGAAAAGGAACATGGCTCTTCTGGGGAAGTGGTTGTGGAGGTTCTCTTTGGAAAGGGATAAATTGTGGACTAAGATTGTGGCTAGCATTCATGGGCTGGAAGACAATGGCTGGGATCCTGGAATCTTGGCAAGGGCTTCAACTGATTCTCCTTGGAAATCCATCCACAATCTGCTTCCAGTTTTCTCCCCTTGGATCAGGTATGGTCTAAACTTTGGTAAGCGAATAATTTTCTGGGAACATCTTTGGGTCGGGGATTCTCCTCTGAAAGACAAGTTTCCTTCCTTGTATGCTCTTTCAGACTTGAAAAATGAACCCATTTCTTCTTTCTTAGTCCCTTCAGCTTCCACTTCGGGCTTTGGTTGGAACCTTGGCCTGCGTAGGGCAATTAGGGATACGGACTTGGATAGCCTGGTAGCTCTGCTAGCCTCCCTTGAGGGTGTCTTCCTAAACCCTGCTAAGGAAGACACCAGATTTTAGACCCTTTCTAGCTCTGGTACCTTTTCTTGTGCTTCTTTCTTTGAAACTTTAACTCAGCCTCCTACCCCCCTGGGGTTGTCCTTTCCAGTTAAGGAAATTTGGAGCAGACCTATTCCTCCTCTGGTGGGGTTTTTTTGTTGGGAAATTTTCCTGGAAAGAATCAACACTTTAGACTTACTCCAAAGAAAGAGACCCAACTATTGTCTACTTCCTAATAGATGTGCTCTTTGTAAAGCTGATGGGGAATCTGACTACCACCTCATGGTCTCTTGTAAGGTTGCTAAATCTGTTTGGGAGTGGGTTTTCTCCCGTTTTGGGTGTTCTTGGTATCCTCCGGAGACTGTCCAAGGTTTGTTTTCTCCATCTTTTTTCAGTTGGCCTAAGAAGCGAGGGAAGACTATGTGGAGGTGTATTAGGGCAGCGGTTTGCTGGTCTTTGTGGGAAGAAAGAAACTCACATATATTTTCTGACAAGGAAAAAACTTTGGAAGATTTGTTAGATCGAATCCTTATAAGAGCGGTCCACTGGCTAAAATCTTTGGAGTTGTTTTCAGATTGTCCTATGGATGACTTGCTAAGAAACTGGAAAGAGGTTGCTTTCACTGCAAGATGCAAGAGGACTCTTTGTCCGTTCTGGTCCCCTCCCCCCTTGGGCTTTTTAAAGCTGAATTTTGATGGCAGCAGTGTAAGGAATCCAGGGCCCTCTGGGATTGGAGGAGTCTTCAGGAATGAGGAAGGGATTGTTACTGCTTTATTCTTTGGCCCTATTGGAGAAGGTGACTCTCTTAGGGCTGAGATCCTTGCAGCGCTTGAAGGAATTCGAAGAGCAAAAGATCTAAATATTAGCCGTTTGATTCTGGAAGGTGACTTGAAGGTGGTGGTTAATTGGTTGAAGACAGAGGACAGTGGTTTGTGGAACTTTAACAATGAGAAAAAACAGTTCTTATGGCTGGGTAGGGACATAGAGATTCAGTACAGCTGGGTGAAGAGGAGTGCCAACTCATTTGCGGATGGGTTGGCCAAGCAAGGAGTGAATAGGGAGGCTGTTTTCTGGGCTAGTTTTTAATTTTCTTTGCTTTCCCTGAGTTTTCTGATTTTTGGGGAGCTAAGTTATTTTATCTCCCTTTGTATTCCTTTCCCTCTATTCTCTTAATTTAATGAAATTGATGTTATTGATCAAAAAAAAAAAAATGTGATTCCCCTTCCTGGTGGAATAGCCATTCCCTCCATTTGGCTCATGGGAATAGGGGTCTGGAATCGGAATCGGAATGGTTGGGTGGAACCAGCGAGCAGCTCCTCTTCAACTGTTTTGATCTTCTTCTTACTTCCTTTGTCCCCTCTCGAAATCTCCCTGACCCGACTCTCAGTTTTCCTTTTTAATCTTCAACAATTTTTTCCTTTTAATCTTCAACCCCTTGATGCTTTCTCTTGTCAGCCTTCTCCCATAGGAGGAAAGGATATGTAAAGTCAGCAACTCTATAGGCAAATGGGAGGAAAGGAATGACAAAGTATTTCTCAGCAACACCGGACTGCCTGAAGTAATAATAGATATCATTACCATAAAAGTTGGTTCTTATATTTAAACTATTTAATAAGATAATGAAAACAAAGAAAATGCTAAAGATGATTTATAAAGTTGTAATAATTATCATGGGATCAAAATCATGAGCCATACTATGAAAATTTGGGAGAGAGTAACTGGGCAGAGGTTACATAAAAGACGTGTATCAGAAAACCAATTTGGTTTTATGCTAGAGAGGTCAAGCATAGAAGCAATATTTTTATTGAGATGATTGATGGAAAGGTTTAGAGAGAAGAGGAGAGATCTTCACATTGCTATTTATTGATCCAAAGAAAGTATATGGTCAAGTCCCCAGAGAGATATATAGTGGGTTTTGGGAAAAAAAGTGCTGAATATTATATGGACTTGATTAAGGACGTGTATAAAGGGCAACAATGTTGGAACACCTGTGGAGAGACATCATGAGTTTTGTCTTATTAATGGGACTTCCCCAAGGCTCAACACTTAGCCTGTATTTATTTGCATTAATCATTAATGAATTGACTATACATATTCAGGAGGAGGCCACATGTTGCATGTTGTTTGCTGATGATGTAGCATTAATTGATGAAACTAAAGAAGGATTAAATGCAAAATTAGATTCATGGACAAATATGTTTGAAAAGAAGTAGGACTAAAATAGAATGTAAATTAAAATAGTAGGAGTGGAAGTTGTGGTATACTTAGGATTGGAGAGGGGAGAGTGGGAGACTAGGAAATATCCCAACGTGACCTTTTCAGTTACCTTGGTTTGGTAATCCACAACAAGGGAGAGATTAAGGATATCAACCATATGACTAGAGCAAGATGAACAAAATGGAGGGGGTGCATCTGAAGTCTAATGTTATAGAGGAATACCACTTAGGCTGAAAGGAAAATTTAATAAATCAGTTAAAAAGCCAACAATGTTGTGTGGGGTAGAGTGTTGGGCAGCCAAGAAACATGTCAAAAATAAAAGAAAAAAAGAATGTGGCAGAAATGCAAATGTTGAAATTGATGATTAGGGAAAGTAGAAGGGATAAAACTAGAAGTGAGTTTATTTGAAGGAACCTAGGAGTATCTCCCATAGGTGATAAAATGAGGAAAAGTAGACTAAGATGGTTTGGGCACATACAGACTCCAGAGAATACGATATGTATAGATACTTCGAACCATGGTTGGATCTAATCTGGTTCTTAGGACTTTGTAGAGAACTAGAAAACAAGAGAGATAGATAGCAGATGAATCAGGAAAGGAATAGAATAAGAAGGGTATCGACAGAGTAGAAAGAGAATGAGAGAAGGGTATCGACAGAGAAAAACATACGTCTCCAGTTGGCCAGGTTGTTATATATAGATATTTCTATAACTGAAAATAAAATTATAAGGATGCCCTTTGATGCTGTCTGAGCTGAGGTGGATGAGTGGAAAATAATCAAGTTGGTGAGTTAGACAAGCTGAGCTGGATTCGGCGATTTGCGAGCGCAAGTAGTCAGAGGCCCTGAGATGGATCCCCAAGGAGGAACACTCTGATGGTCAAGTCAGGGCTAGGCCAAGCTGTTCTGGATGAGCTGAGCTAGCCATATGAATTGAAGAGAGCAAGAATGCTAGGATGCTCGAGAGTTAAGATTGCCAGAGGGTGAAGAAGCTCTTACCTTAGGGGGTGTGCCCTTATATAGGTGTCCAAAGAACTAGTGTGCTCCTTGTTCATGGAACACATGTCAGCGTCTTGGGTCGTCCACCATCCGAGCCATTCCTTGATGTGGGCTGCATGCCCTATTATATGAGGGACGAGGATGTTCAGAGCCATTGCTCTGACTCTGGCAATTAGTCTAGAGCTCGCTGGTGTTTGCCACGTGTCCCCCCATGCCCAAGACACGTGACATTCCCCAACACTGACTTGCTGGTTACACTTGAGAGTTTGAAGGGTGCCACATTGCAGCTCCTCGGCTCAGATGGGTTTATGTTGCTTTGCTGCACCGTCAATTCTGAGATCGGTCTATGAGGCGATCCTTGTTAGATCCGACTCACAGCTACATCACCCTTGTTTAAGTACATGTTGTATATCCCAATCTACCTCATTTAAGTACTAAGCTAAAGACTTATATACCCTGGTTTAAGGAAGAATGGAATAACACAAAACAGCTACATCACCCTCATTTAAGTACTAAGCTAAAGACTTATATACCTCATTTAAGACTGACAGCTACATCACCCTGGTTTAAGGAAGAATGGAATAACACAAAACAGCATAATAACTAATCTCTTAACATGTATATTTGGGACTTTGGCATGTGTATGAGGTTTTGGGGTCTTGAGATGCCCATTTCATCTTTTTCTTGTCTTTTCATTATAGGTCATGGAGATCTTGACTCATGTAAACAAGCGGGTGAAAAACCAGCCAGAGATTGGGTTGCCCTTCTCAGAGTTATGGAAGATATACAGAGAAGCCGATGCAGCTCCAATGGTCAAGAACTTTTCTATTGTATACATTGAAATGGCATTTGAACGCTTATGTGTAGAGGTCTGTTTGCCTTTTCTTCCCCATTTTCCTTTTTTTTGTAAACTTTTTTGAGTCAGTAATTGAGATTTTTTTTTTTTACTTTGATTTGGAATGTTGTTTGCCATTAGAACATCTCTGGAATTAGTGTTAATTCTCCATTCTTCTTTCACAGGATAAAGCAAATATTGCACCTGATCTCATAGGTAATGTTTCAAAGTTTCCTCCACAACACCAAGATATAATTTTGAGGATCGTTGCAAAGGTATTTTACATGTTAACTACTTTACATGGACATTCTTTTTTGATTGGCAACAAAAAGCATGTATTGATATTGACTATGAAAATGAGTAAAGCCCTGTGGGCATCAAAGAGCTTCAAGGGCAGCTTGGCAAGTGATGGCCTCAGTGCATGACATAGCATTTGTTGCTCTCTCCAGCTAGGCTGTCAACTATCAAACTGGTAGATGTTGGATGGGTTTTGCTTGGCACTTAGAGACCATACCTCTCTGATCTGATATCTGAATCTCTGACTCCCTTGTCTGGTCAATATGATTTTGGAGTCTTCCTTAATGACAAAACACTCAAAGCCCATAGAGAGTGATAGTGAGAGAAGCTCTGTTCTCATAAACTCCCATGACCCAACATGTTAAAGTAGTTATCTTCCCCCCTTTAGAGTTATTTGGGGCTTCTCTGCTTCTGTGTTAGTTTTTAACCTTGGCTACTTTCTGATTGATGTGGCAAATGAGGGCCATGCTATGTATTCCATCCATCCATATTGTGCTCATCAAGTCAGTTTATCCTTGTAGGCCTATCTTCTAGGTGTTCCTGCTACAACCATGAGTGTATTGAGGGAGCTGGGAAAATTGGTGGCTGGAGAAATGTTTTTTGTTATCTTGTCCTCATATATGGGAACCCATGAGTGTACTAAGGGCGCTTAGGGCAGCATTGATTGGCAGCAAAATAAGGGAAAATAGGCAGCATTGATTCATGTATTTTCTTTTGAGAAAAAGTAAAGTATATTCTATTATATTGTCCTCATATAATGGATTACTGTTATGGTCTATCTTCTTCCTTCCCAAAAGGGTTTGTGACTGATTCGAAAGAAAGAACAAAATCTGATTTGGTTTTAGCATGGCAGCCAAGATTAGTATCTTACTCTACTAGCCCTGACAAACCCAATCCAATGTCTAATTGCAGGAAGAAAGGAGAAGGCTAAGATTCAGGTTGGGTAAGTGTGGATGAAGGATTGGGAAGGAAGAAGACCTAGGATTGAAACTACTGTTTGATGAAGAGTTTTGCACATCTCCAGGAATGTCGATTTGAGCTTGCAAGGACTTGGAAAGAATGGCAGCTGATTCAGGTGAGGAGAATATTGAAACAGGGATAGGAGAGAAACAGTACCTTGTAAAGACTAGGGAATGGGTGTCCATAGGTCGTGTGATGGCAATCCGGTTCCTCTGAGCAGGGCTACGAATTGCCCTCTTTCCTTGGTATTCATTCAAGGTTTCAGTTTCTAGGTTCCTATTCCTAGCGAAAGCCCAACTATGGGGGTTCAGGCTATTTCAACAACTCCTATTGTGTCTTCCTCCTCCCAAGGTATGGATTGTCTTCAAGTCATACAAATTCCAAAGGGATTTTAGCATAGTCTCCATCAAATCAATCTCCTAGCGAAAGCCCAACCATAGTCTCCATCAAATCAATCTCCTGCCAAAGGGATTTTAGCATGGAGAAGTAAACGGCTAAGTGCTTCCCCCTGTCTTAGATTGTTAACATCATTCTTCAATTTGTAAGCCCAGTCAACATTCAATTTTTGGGAATAGGTCAACGTGACACTATCCCACCCCTCCTTTGTAGTTTCCGTCTACAAGTAGTGCTGGAAAATATGTGGTCGCATAGAATTCACTAATCAACCCACTACTGTGTAATTCTCCTGCATCCACCTCTCATAGGTAGGGTCATCCTCCCTTGGTTTTCTTCTTGCTCCTGGTGATGTAACCCCATTTCCCTTTACTACACACATGTATCTTAATAGACTGAGACCAAGCTAAATAATGGGTCATATCCAACTTCATTGCAAGGTTTAAAATGTTGGTGTTGGTGGAAATGTCGGTCGTCTAAATATAAGAAGCATGTCGGAAATATTGTAAAAATTATAGGCATAGTGGAAACATTGTAAGTATGCAAAATATAGAATGATGTTTTATGAAATGGTGAAAGAAGCATAGTCACACCCTTTTAAATTATTATCTTATTCCAAATCACTAGCCAAAGCTAAGAAACTAAGGTTATAGACAAAAGAGTACGTTAAGAAGTTGCCTTGTAAACCTTAAGATTCAAAGCTTCATGATAGAATGAGTTAAAACAAAATTTAAACTCACAGAAAATGTATATGGTTGTAATAAATCAACCAAATAAGTTAATAACATTGTTACTTCACACGTCTACAATATTATCACCAACTTATGTTATAATACTCTCTTTTACTCCATATAGTGATGGTAGCGTTCACTAGGGAATGTGTATGTCATGGAAACTATCTCTTCTACTCCACATAGTGCTAGTAGTATTCATTAGGGAATATGTCGATTCTAGTTAAATTTCGTGTTGCTACCCATGGAAATGGGAATATGTAGTGGAAATAGTAGGGAAATTAGGGACATTTTAAACCATGCTTCATAGTGGTTATTGCTCCCAAAAGATTCTCCATTGACCCTTCATGTCCAAACCTGGAATCAGTGGGATATTTGGTTTCTCCTCCAGTTTGCTCCATTGAGTGAAATGAGGATCAAAATAAGTCTCAACTAAGCTAGAATTGCTATCCCAAGCAAAAAACTACTCTTCAAACAACCAAATCTAAAGTTTCACAGGACCCGCCCGAATGGGAGAAGAGGAGAAAGTTCAACCGCTCCTACCAGAGGTTCCAGAACCCTGTCCAACTCAAATCGCCCTTAATGAAAATCAAAAGGCTACCCTTTGATTCCCAAGAGCTAGCTTCAAAGTGTCTCTAGGACCTGTAACTAGCTTTCCCCAGTTGTTTAGGATTTTTGGGGAAAAAACTCCAAGAACCTGCCTTGGGCTTCAACTGCGGATGAAAAACTTCACAAAAAGCTCTCAAACAACCCTCCCAGTTGGGCTACACATAAGCTGCTCCTTAATCAGCTGATCAATTCTCCATACACACTGTATATGGGCAAACAGAGAAGAAAGAAAAGAATGTGAGAGCCTGCTCTAATACCAAGTTGTAAATCACATCTGCAATAATCTGAATTAAAAGAAAAAGAAACAGGAGAAAAGGAGATTGAAGAGAGAGAAGTGATGGAGGAAGAAGATGGAAGAAAAGGAAGAAGAAGAGAGAGTAGTTCTAAACCTCTTTTCAGTCCCCAATGATCTCTTTTATTCTTTTGTTGTAAAAATAAGGACAATTACATGAGCGCCCTTAGTAGGGTGTCCATCACTAAGGACAACAATAAAAAAAGATAAAACAGGCCCAAAACTAAGGTCCACTACCTACTAACACAAGTCATAAACATAACTTAAAGAAAAACAAAGAAACTAAGGTCCATTCGGCCCATTATCTCTACAACAACAATGAGAAAAAGATATTCAAATGGCTGACAAAAGATATGGAAGTGCAATTCAGCTGGGTTAAAAGGACTGCAAATGCCTTTGCTGATGTTTTAGCTAAGCAAGGGGTGGGAAGGAATCATTTGTTTTGGGATCTTTTGTAATTGCATAGTTGTTGTGGAGAGGTAAGACAGTTTACCTCTCCCAATCCTGTAATTATTTTTTATTAATCTAATGAAATTCAGTTATTCATAAAATAAAAGAAGATGGGTGGGGCATGGGTGTTAACTAATGCCTATGGTCCTACCATTATCCAATCTATTGACAATGTCTTTAAGGAATAAGCATGGATCTTCTGGATTCCCTTCCTAACAGATCTATTAGTGGTACAGGTGGCTTGGTTTGCATTCCACCCACTATTGGAGTAGCAAGGTTCATGCGGCCAATCCCTTTTACTTGGGGTTAATCTGATAATTATGTAAATGATTCATGTATAGCCATCTTTAAATGCAAGAAGATGTAGTCAACTACATCTTCATAACAATTGGAAAATATGTATTTTTCATGTTGCAATCATGACAAAGGACAGGCCAATGGTTATTTATTATTTATTATTTTTCATGGTTCTCAATATTATGTTGTTGGTGTTCTTGTATTTTCTTTTTGTTCACCCGAACTGTGGTTGTTTTTACAAATGTTCTATTTTGGTTGTCCTTTATCTGTTTTAGGTGATTGGTGAATGTCATGCCAATGGAATTGATGATCAAGTTGCTGCCAAGTATAGATTAATGAACAACAGTCAAGATGGCCAGTTGTTTTTGGAATTTTGTCTTCAAACAATTTTGTTTCAACCACCACCTCAAGGGTCTGTTTCCAGAATCCAGATTTGCAACTGTAAATTCAGATGATTTTTTGTCACAATTTGCTAATATAGGTCATGCTTTCTTTGCAGCACCGGGAGTCCAGCAGGGTTATCAATTGCTCAGTCAGACCGTATTACTGGGAAGCAGCAGTTAAGAGGCGAAACTCTATTAATGAGAAAGGTGAAATCAGTACTAGAGTAATAGAGGGCTGCTCTTTCAATCTCTGGAACACATTTTTATATCCAAAATTTATTGTTAGCAGGCCTTTATTTTCTGCAATTTCTTGTCTACAGTTAGGGATTTTGAATGTGATTCAGGCTATGGAGCTGGCTCCAGAAGTTGTGTATCCTCTCTACGTGGTTGCTTGTTCAGACAGGTAAGTGTTTTACTTCATAAGCCTATTTTATTATACTTTAAATGTTCCAAGTTCCTTTTTATATCATTATCTTTATATACTAATGTTTTCTTTTGTTGCTGCTTTGTTCAAGTCAAGAGGCAATAGTTAAGAGAGGTGAGGAGCTTGTGAGGAAGAAGGCATCTGGTGCAAATTTAGATGATCCAGAGCTTATAAGCAGGCTTTTTTTGCTATTTAATGGTATCTGTTTCCATCTTCTAGTTTAAACTATCTCTGTTATTTTCTTGAAGAATGATTCATGAATATTTTGACTTGGTTAGTTAAAGTTTTAATGGGAATACAAAGGAATGCCATAGTTTGTAGTTTTCTTTTGTTAATGCACATCGTGGATCTATTAACAGATTATTTTCTGGGCACATCCCAATATTTGCATAATACATAGTTAATTTAAACTTTATGCAGGTACTATTGGAGTTGAAAATATTGCTCCGGATTCTAGGGTCAATCCTGCAAACTCTGCCTTGAGAACACGGTTGATGTCTATATTTTGCAGGTCTATTAAGGCTGCTAATAGTTTCCCATCCACCTTGCAGTGTATCTTTGGCTGTATTTATGGTAAGCAATGCTTTCTTTTGTATTTTTTCAGTGGTTTGATTTCTAATTAAAGCCTAACCTACCAGTGAAATATCTCTTTGGGTTATGTTCCAATAAATTCTTAAATAACAAAGGGAAATTTGATCATAAAAGTTCCAATGAAGCTATTCTTAGTTGATTCTTAATCCCTGTCTTGATCAAAAGAACAAAAGGAAAAAATCCCTTTCCTTTTTTTCACATCCGATTTGATCTTATGGGCCTTTTCTTTTTGGCCTTTGGTTGATAAAAAAGAGGATTTTCTTTATGATCATAAGGAGAGAATGAGGAACATGACAAGGCCAAATTCCAAAGTAAGAGGGACATTGACCCAACTTAGAGATAGAAAAAAAAGGAGCTAAATTAGCAACTATTTTGAGATAGAAAGTGCGAGAATTTAAGTCCATTTTCCTCACTACGAACTTGGCTAGACAATCCACTATGGGAATGCTGGATTTAGGATTCATCTGAATCAGATGTTTGATCCACAGCCTAGATCTGTTCTCCCCCTTCTTTTGGGATCAGCAATATTATCCAGCAATATTATCCACAGCCTAGATCTGTTCTCCCCCTTTCCCCTCTGCCACTAAATTCTAAATCTCCCTCAATGTCTGAGATTAGCCTTTCCACTTCAGATCTTTTTTTCTTCTTTATTCCTTTTCCTCCCCCCTTCTTGTTACAATAAGCATCCTCTTCCTTCTCTCCATCCTTTCCAGCCACTGTCTGAAATAGAATTTTACCATGCTCACACTCATTTTGGTTACAACAGCTCTCTATTACTCCTTCCTTCTTTTCTAGTTCCTCCAGCACTGTACAAATCAAATTCCAGATTCTGTCTGCCTCCCCCTTACTACTTCCTTCCACCATCCTCCTCTCCTTCCACTATCACCCTCTCTCTTACATCAAAACCTCCTGGATGGGAAGCTGGAATATCTGTTACAGGCATAGCACTCAAATCAGTACCCAAAAAGGAAATGACACCCATACCTGGTAGGACGAGGGTAGGATTAGGATCACTGGATTTGAGTTGCTGACAGGCTTCATTTGGTTTAAAGGCCTTTCCCCTTTCTGGACAATGTTGTGAAGTAGACACAGTGCACTTCCTGACAACCTACCCACTTGGAATTCCTTTCTCTGTGTTACTGACACTGGATTACCCACATCCACCATCATGGCAGATTTTTGTCCCTCTCCACCAACATCCTGCAGTTCATTAGACTCAGGGTCAGCTCCCTCGGCGGAGGGGAGGGGAGCTTGTGCAGCTTTAGGACCAATTTCTTCACCATTTCTAGTCTTCCCGCAACCTACATCTTCGATCTCTTCCTCTATAAACAGCAGCTCTGTATGCAGACTTTCTTTTTCAAGTAGCTCGTTGTTGCTTTTCAGAGTCACACTTCCCAAACTTACAGTTTCATCACTACCAGAATCGTCACTGCTGTCTTGTTCACTCGACCAGTCTCGAACTCTGTTCTATTAGTATCGCTATGTTTCAGATATCTTGGGTTGCGCCTATCAGGTGAGAGACGGTTCGCCGTGTTGGAGGGGACCCACTGTAAAGAGCCTCGAGACTGAGAAGCTTGAGACCTTGTGCCTAAAGCATTCAACCGAAAGGAGGGATTCGAAGTAGAAGAAGATAGACGCTTATTATCGTCCATCAACTCATCCCTCCTCCCAGTCACATGAGTACTTAAAGAGTCCCTTGGCCCATCTTTCCTTGATTGGGCCTTGGGCTCGAACCTTTTAAATGGAGCACTCGATTTTACTTGGGCTGTCTTCTCTGGCCCACCAGGAATCGGATCCACTTGAATGGGCCCACTTCCTACTTCTTTTCCTCCCACATGACCTTTTAAAAGGTCACACCCCCCTGTTTTAAAAGTCGAACCAGCAACCTTCCCTTTTGAACCAGTCTGAGGTTGCTGGTTCAACCCTCCCCCTACACCCACTTGGAAATTTTTGTCTTTTTCCCCTGAAGCCATGTGCATAAGATCTGCCAGTTGTCAGAAAATTTCCTTGCTCTCTACGGGTTTGACCTTTCATCTACCCCTAAACTTTTTGGCTTCCCAGAATTTGTTGGCCCTTTTTAGTGAAACATTCCTTCCCATTTGAACCAGCCAATCTCATAAATCCACGTAAAGCTTCTTCTTCCTCCTTTTCACCTCCTTCCATGCGAGCCTCCTTCCACAGCCCTGCTTCAATGGAGGATGCTAGTCACACAGAGACAAAACTCCCCTCTGTTTGTACCTCTACCTTTCGTGGAATATCTTCTGGCTTCACACCACTTAGCAGAATTGCTGCTAAATAAAGACCATCCCAGAATGCTCCTTCTAAGTGTCCTCCACACAATACTGCTATAGATTCTGCTACTTCTTGTTTCCATAGATGAAATGGCAGGCCTGTTACACGCACCACCACACCATCTTTGACAAAGAAGTCCTTGGAGTTAGATGTTGGACTCCATTTGAAGACTGTGAATGATCCGAACTCATCCTGAATATTGAGAGCTGAAAGTTCCACTTCATTCTCTACTGGATCTAAGAGGACTTTACAGTTATCGAAGGGGGTTACTATGAAGACTCTTTTCAACTTCAACCTAGTTGTCAGTAAATCAGCTACCCTCCTCCAATCACTGACCTGTTCCTTGGCTTGTATCACAAACTTACTGTCCTGATCTTTTCTCTCTAGACCACCCACCATTCTGCATTGGCCTTTTGTTTTGCCATGACCACTGGCTCTTGCTCTACCCTGCTGTTGCTCTGGCATTCCTTCTCCACCCTTGTGAAAGCTTCTTTTTCATTTGATGCTCTTTGAGCAACCTGTCAACTTCCCCCATCTTTGGCTCTGTTCTCCTGCTGGCAGACACACCAGTTGCCTTCGTCCCTTGCCAAAATATTCAGCCAAAGCTATGAAGGAGCCTTTTCTATTCCTTTTACATTCAACTACATATCTGCTTGCCTTTTGAGCAGGCTCCAGCTATGAAAACTCTTAGCCACTCAACCACTTCTAATCCTTCCAGCAGTATTGTACCCTTTTTTACTTCCCTTACCTTCAGACTTACCTTCCCCTTGATTCTCATTTCTTCGATCAAAAAGTTTTTTGCTTCTACCTTCATGGATCTTCTCCACTGACCTGCTTGCACGAACCCCATTTCTCAAACAATTTGCCTTCTTGATTTATATTACATCTTTACATGAAAAACATACTAATTACTTAGTGATACAAGAAGTAATTGGTCCTATAGTCTCTTTAGATCCCATCCAAGGCTACGGTTTGCCCATGAATCTGCTAGAAGAAGGAGAGATGAGTAGGGGATTAGGAGATGAAGTTGGTGCGAGAGAGATAATGAGAGTGAAAGGAGGGGTGGGTGTGTCTGAGGCTAGGGGTGAAAGGAGTCTGAAGTTTAAGGAAGAAGCAAGGACTAATAGGGGGATGGGTATAGATGGGGAAAAAGAAACCACCAAAAGGATTCAATCCCAAGAAGGTGAGAGTGATGAGGAGGCTGGGAGGGTCTTAGTTAAGGGGAAGAAAGAAAAGGAGGCGGGAGACAGTAAGAGAAGCCAAGAAGACCAGAGTGAAAAGGACCCGATGGTGGATTGGGCTGATAAAATGGGGTTGAAAGTGGAAAAAATCAAAGAAAAGGAATCTCAAAAGAAAGTAAAGAAAAGGGGGGCAAGAGGAGAAGGAAGCTAAATGAAGTTGAGAAACTCATTAGTGATGTGGAAGGGGATAAGGAGTTCAGCATTAGGGGAGGGAGAAGGAGAGGGGGTCTATAGGCTAGATGAGGGTTGGGGTCAGTATTTGGTGTGATCATGAAGATTATTAGTTGGAATGTAAGGGGATTAGGTAGTGCCACAAAAAGAGTAGTCAAAGAGGTATTGAGGGACAAGAGACCGGATTTTGTTCTAATTCAAGAATCCAAAATTCAGGAAGTAGACAAGAAGTGGATAAAAAGCATGTGGGGAGAAAGGAATATTAATTGGAGCTTCGCTCCCTCTTGGGGTGCATTGGGGGGCATTATAACAATGTGGAGAGAAGTAGTCCAATGTTTGGAAGAACTGGTAGGCAGATTCTCAGTTTCTATTAAGTTGAAGGGTGTGCAAGACAGATTTGAATGGGTTCTTACGAATGTCTATAGGCCAAACTCATATAAAGAAAGGAAGAAATTGTGGGAGGAGCTTGGGGATATTAGGGGACTCTGGGTGGACCTTGATGTTTAGGGGGAGATTTCAATGTAGTAAGGTTTGTGAGTGAGACAACCGGGGGTAGGCAAAGAATACATTGAGTATGAGAAAGTTCAACTCCTTTATTGAAGCTTTTAAGCTAAGAGATATTCCCCTAGGGCAATCTTGTTATACTTGGTCAAAGCTTCAAACAGCCCCTATCCTATCCAAGCTTGATAGGTTTTTAGTTTTACTTGACTAGGAAGAGCATTGGCCAGGTTTAGTTGGGAGAAATCTACTCTACCAAGAATCACCTCAGACCATTGGCCCATTTGTTTGTTTGAGAGAATCAGTGATGGTGGTCCAACTCCATTCAGATTTGAAATATGTTGCTCACTCACCCGGATTTTAAAGAGTAAGTCAAGGTTTGGTGGAATAGTTTGGCCGCACATGCAATGTGGGAAGGCCGAAAGTTCCTAAAGAAGCTTCAATTGTTGAAAAAAGGAGATTAAGGAGTGGAATAGGGAGAAGTTTGGGAGTAGGGGTGTCAATGGTATTCGAAAATCCGATTTCGAATTCGATATTCGATATAATCGAATCGGACTCGGATAATTCGAATATCTAATCGGTCGAATTCGGATATCCTATTCTTACCAAATAGTTAATCGGATTCGAATTCGGATATGACCTGATTCGATTCGATAAATATCCGTATTTGACCGATTATTTAATTCTTATATATAATATATAAATTATATATAATAATTAAGTTATATAAATAATTTATATACTTTATATCAATAAAATATTTATTTTATATAGTTATTAATTATCTAAAATAATTAATTAATTGAATTCGAATCGAATCGAATATTCGAATATTTAATCAGGTTCAAATTCAGATATTAATTTTCAATATCCGTTGGATATCGAATCTACTTCGGATATCGAATTTTATAATCGGATTTGATTTCAGATATTGCCTTAATTCGAATTCAATCCGTTTACACCTCTATTTGGGAGATTGGAGGAGAAGAAAGTTGAGTTGATTTCTCAGATAGAGGCAATAGATAGCAAAGAGGTAGAAGGAACTTTAGGTGAAGATCAATAGGAGCTGAGATGAAACTCGAAGAAAGAACTAGGGGAGACCTTATTGAGAAAGGAAATATGCTGCAAGCAAAAGTCAAGAGAGAGAGAGATGGATCAAAGAAGGTGATGGAAATACAAAATTTTTCCATGCCATTGCAAATGGACAGAGAAGGAAGTGCATGATTACCTCTTTAGTGGTGGGGGAAAATGAGATCATGGACCAATATGAGATTGCTAAAACATTTTTAGAGCGTTTTAGGTCAATTTATAGAAGACCCCTAATTGAGAGGTGGAGGATCGAAGGTGTTTGTTGGAACACAGCAGCCGAAGAAGAAGAAGAAGAAGAAGGGACCTAAGCCACAATAGTTCAACAAAAAGGGACACTCGATATTCAACCTCTGCACTTGATCTAGCAACCACATTCTGCTTTTTACTTCGCCATGTGACCAGATTTCCTCCAACAAACGTGCAATACCCATAAGTAGACTTCCTGTTGCCAACAGAGCCAACCCAATCTGCATCAGTATACGCTTTAATTTCAATTTTATTGTGTTTTTTGAACAGAATTTCTTTTCTTGGGCAAGTCTTCAAGTACCTAAGAATTCTTTCCACTGCTCTCATATGAGGAATCTTTGGAGAGTGCATGAACTGGCTGACAACATGTACAACATAAGCAATATCTAGTCGAGTGAGAGACAGATATATCTTCCCTACCAGTTTTTGGTATCTTTCTTTATCAAGGTAGTGCTCTCAAACTGATTCCTGTAGACCATGGTTATGTTCTATTGGAGTATCTGCTGGTCTACACCCCATCATACCTGTCTCCCCTAGAAGGTCAAGGACATACTTCCGCTGACATATATAGATGCCCTCTTGTGACCTAGCAACTTCAATTCCAAGGAAGTATCTCAGATGGCCCAAGTCTTTGATCTCAAACTCAGAAGCCAAGAACTCCTTTAATTTTTTTATCTCTTCCAGATCATCCAGATCATCCCCTATAATCACCATATCATCCACATAGACGATGAGTACCGTAAGTCGGCTATTCTGTTTCCTTATGAACAAAGTATGATCTGCACCACTTTGAGTGTATCCCACTCTCTTCATGGCCCCACAAAGTCTCTCAAACCAAGCCCGAGGAGATTGCTTAAGGCCATATAATGCTTTCCTCAGTTTACATACTTTCCCATCAAAGCCATAACCTGGTGGAGGATCCATGAATACCTCTTCACGTAGATGACCATTTAGAAAAGCGTTCTTCACATCCAACTGATGTAGCTCCCATGAGAAATTTGCAGCTAGTGACAATAAGACCCGGATTGTGTTGAGCTTCGCGACTGGAGCAAAGGTCTCTTTGTAGTCAATTCCTTCCTTTTGAGTAAACCCCTTTGCTACAAGTCTGGCCTTGTATCTTTCAATGGACCCGTCCTCCCTATGCTTTACAGTGAACACCCACTTGCATCCCACAGTGCTCTTCCCTTCTGGTAGATCCACTAATTCCTAAGTCCTTGCTTTCATTAAGGCTTTCATTTCTTCATTCATAGCCTCTTTCCATCTTGGATCAGACACTGCCTCTGAGTACCTAGTAGGAACATGCACGGAGGAGAGAGCAGGCACAAAGGAATAATAACGAGGAGATAAACGTGAGTAAGAAACAAATTCAGCAATGGGGTGTCGGATAGTACAAGAACGAGTAGACTTACGAAGAGCAATAGGGAGATCCAAATCAGAAGTATGAGTGATAGGATTACCAGGAGCTGCTGAGGCAGATTGATCCGAGTCCGATTGATTGCTGCCATGAGTTAGAGTCTTTTCCTTCTGTTGTAGGTGATTCTTATATCTTTTTGTTGCTTACTAGTGTCCTCAGTTACATCTGCAGCATCAAGTGTGGTAATAGGTGCAATGGGAGCCTCACTAGGTTCACCCGGGATGCTACAACTAGGAGGATCAGGAGGAGAAGATGGAAGGCCCGAGGCAGAAAGAGGCACAAAAAAGGAGGGGAAAGAAGAATCCTCTTCCATCCCACTAGTCTCCCCCGAAGAGGATTCTGGGAAGAATGAAAATAAGAGTGAGACTCAAAAAATACCACATCTTTTGTGACGTATTTCTTCTTGGTGACGGGATCATAACACTTGTAACCTTTCTGTATAGGAGAGTACCCAAGAAAGATTCCTTTCGTAGCCCTAGGATCCAACTTGGTCTTCTTTGGATCCTTTACATGTATAAAACATACACAACCAAAGACTCTAGGTGGAAGAGGAAAGTCAGGAAGATTAGGGCAAAGGACAGAGAAAGGAGTTTTCATACCCAACACCTTGGATGGCATCCGATTTATCAGATATGATGCGGTAAGGACTGCTTGAGACCAATAGTGCTTGGGAACCTTGTGCTGAAATAATAAAGCTCGAGCGGTCTCCAATAAGTGTCTATTTTTGCGCTTAGCAACCCCATTCTGTTGAGGGGTACTAGCACAAGATGACTGATGTAGCATGCCAGCATCTTCCATGAACAGGTTCAAGGATCTTTCAAAATATTCAGCAGCATTGTCGGAATGGAATTGCTTAATCTTCTTGTCAAATTGAGTTTCAATCATTTTACAAAATGCCATGGTTATCCGTGGCACTTCATCACGCCATTTTAACAAGTAGATCCATATGCATCGTGAGTAGTGATCAATAAAACTAATAAAGTAACAAAAGCCATCCACAGAAACAAGGGGTGAAGGGCCCCAAACATCAGAATGGACCAAATCAAAAGGAACTTGAATTTCATTACTAAAAATTGGATAGAGTTCTACATTATTTTGACAACTGACACACTTCACAAACTAAACTTTGACTCGAAATACCCTTGAATAATTCAGGAAACAACCCTTGCAAAGATAAAAAAGGTAAATGACCTAGCCTAGCATGCCACAAGTGTAACCTAGCTATTGACTCCTCATTATTCTGACTACCGGTAACAGATGATTGTAAGGCCGAACTTATGTCTGCATCAAAATAGTAGAGACCTCCACACTCATGACTGCTCCTAATCGTTCTCTTCGTCAATCTGTCCTGAAAGACACAATGAGTAGGAAAGAAAGTTACGCTACAGTTTAAATTCATGGTAAGCTTCGAAACAAATAAGAGATTGGAAGTAAGATTTGGAACATGTAGAACAAATTTAAGAGAGGTTCTTGCTTAGGTCAACCCCCCCCCCCCCTTCCCAGAGATGGTGGAGAGGGAACCGTCATCAACTCTCATCTTATCTTGGCCAGACATCAATTGGTAAGAAGAAAATAAAGAGGACATGTGTGTGATGTGGTCAGTTGCACCGGAATCAATAATCCAAGAAGTAGAGTCTATAGAACTAGTTGTGCTATAAGCAAAGATAATACCTGATCTGGCAAGAGAAGTGGAAGCAAGGGAATTAGTCCTTAGACGGGTTAGGGCCCGGCTAAGGACCTCTACCTCATCAGCAGTGAGACCCAAGGACCCGGATGTGGAGGAATTAGCAGTCTGTCCCATGGGAGAAGATGCAACTATAGATGTGTTCTTCGAGTTATCACCACTGTGACTAGTAACATGGTTCCCAATTGCTGTTTGATTTTTCTGGGGCTTTTTGTCTTTCCTTAACACAGCTGGTTTCAGATGAGGATAAAGAACCCAATAAGTCTCTTTTACATGCCTTTCAGCATCACAATGAGACTTTCCTTATTTGTCATCTATAGGAGTTACTCTTAATTCTCCATAATATATTTATCTCTAGTTCTATTCTTCTATGTTTTCCACTCATCCATCTTGATATGCATCTTTACCACACAATTTTTTTGGACATGTTGCTTCTCGACTGCCTAGCACTTTGCTCTATATAACATTTACTGCTTTATAGCTGTCTCATAAAAACTTCCCTCTAACGACTGGTTTTCTTTGATCACATTATTCTAAGAATGAACTCTATTTCATCCACCCTACTCTAACTCAATGTATAACATCCTTTTCAATCTTTTTCTTGTTATGCATAACCAGACCAAGGTAACAGGAATGGTCTCTGAGGTATCTCTTGTTCTCTAGTTGTAATTGTTTCCAGATTCTCTTTCCTGGTATTCCTACAATTTTCATTGCTTATATACGTACTCCTGCTTATTTTTTTGATACAAGCATCACTTAGAGGCATGAGATGCAACCTCTTCCGAAATTGAAAAGAAAGTGCAGATTATAACTGAGCCCAAAATAATTGTTCCCTTGAGACCCCTTGCTTAGATAATATTTCAGCCATTGCATTTAGCTGACCTCCCAACTCAATGAATGCTCAGTCATATTCCTTGTCAGCCATTTATATTTCTTAATTTCATCCCTATAGCACCAAGCTACAGACTCCAGATCCTTCAGTTGTACTCCTGCTTATTTTAAAACCTCTTGATTTTAGGGCATCTCTCTATGTTTCTAATTTTGCATTCAATCCTAGATTTGTTAATCAAATGATCAATACTATGTCATCATTGAATATCCTCCTTTACATGCTTGGTCAGTTCATCCATGACTAGTGCAAACAAATACGGGGTAAGGGCTTACACTTGGTCATGGCCCATTGTACAATGCCAGTTAGGCACCATATTTATATTCTCAGGTTAAATTATCCACTTTGGGCGCCTATCTATTTCAAAATAGACCGTATTATCTCCCTAGAGAGACTATCAAACACTTTCTCTATTGTCAATGATTAGCATGTGAAGGCCTGTGGTAATTGAAAAATATAGAATTTGTCCATGTGTTTAAACACCAAACGTTGCACCATAATACATATTCTTAGGTTAATTTATCCATTTGGGACTCCTGCCTATTTCAAATTACACCATATTATCTCCCTTGAGAGACTATCATAACTTTCTCTAATGTCGATGAATAGTGTGTATATATTTTTTCTTTTCCCAAGATATCTTTAGCAATGCCTAAGTAAAAAGGTGTGCAATCATAGATTTGGATGCAGAGGGACCTTTTAGTTTTTTTTTTTTTTTTCCTTTGCACCTTCCTTTTCTAATCATGGTTTCACATCTAGCAACTTATTTTTTAGTTACTATTTTCAGGCAATACCCATAAGTGCCTCTTATGTGAATTTTGTATGAACTAGCTGACTGACTTGCCGTGTTCTTGTTTTTTCTTTTCTTTTCCCAAAACTTGAAATATGATAGGAATTGGGACCACTTCAAGGTTGAAGCAGTTGGGAATGGAATTCACTGTCTGGGTATTTAAACATGTAAGTACTTTGGCTTAGGAGGAACCTGTTTCCTTTGTACGCATACACACACATTCCCTCTGTTTGTTTGCAGTGTGAATTTCATTTGCACTAGTTTAAATGCAGGGAAGTGCAAAAGCTGAGTGTAAATTCTGGTTTTCTTTTGCTTCAAATTTGTTGCTGTCATGTTTGTTGCAAGAAGTAAAATGATGTGGTCCCCACTTTATAAATTGAGATAGGAGGAAGGCTATATTTTTGGGATGAGAAGGGTGGGAAGCAACTGAGCTGGTCCCTACTTTATATGAGGGTGAATCAAGATTCAAGATAGGGGGAAGGTGGTGCAAATTTTGCACAAGTTTTTTGATGTAAAATTTGCACTTCCAGTGAGTGCAAATGAGACAAAAAGTGAAAGTTTTGCACAGGTAGGAGAACAAATCATAGTAACAAACAAAGAGGTGTGACTGGATGCAAAATTCGTATCTGGTTCAGATTTGCACTGCAAACAAACAGAGCATAAGGCTCAGTTTGCAGTGTGTATTTTATTTGCACTGGTGTAAATGCATGGGAGTATACAGAGGCTGAGTGTAAATTCTGATTTACTTTTGTTTCAGATTTAATTTGTTTTATTTATTTTGAGAAGTAAAATGATGTGGTACTCACTTTATATGAAAGGGAATGGAGGTAGGAAGGAATTATTTTTTTTGGGGAATGAGGTAAGAAGCAAGATGTTGTGTTACCCACTTTATAATTTTATATGAGAAGGAATTGATGTAGGTGGAAGGTGGTGCAAATTTTGCATCAGTTTTTGGGAGGCAAACATTGCACTGCCATTGAGTGCAAATGAGACGGTACAAATTTTGAATCAGGTAAGAATGCAAATCATGGTTACATACAAAAAGATGCAAAATTGATCTGGGTGCACCTGTTCAGATTTGCATGCAAGCAAACAAGCCTAAGGCTCAGTTTGGAAGGACTGCATATACAAATATGTACAATGCAAGCACATATAAAATAATACAAAATACAAGGTTTTGCACTCTACAAATTTGTATTTGTACTCTTTCCAAACTGAGCCTAAAGATTTCGTGTGGTCAGTGTGAAGCATACCACCTTTTGTGAGTAATATCACCGGAAATTACAAATTTGAATTATCAGCATGTCTGTGTTTAATTATTACAAGCCTCCAAAGTTATAATTCATTTTCATTTAAATGCCAAATAATGAAATGCTCCAAATGTATGTTTCTTTCTATATGCTTCAGTCTATGTGTATCTATTTTCCATGATGTCTGTTGACTGCCTGTATGTGGGCTGGGTCAGGCTTCTGGGTAGAGCTATAAATGATAACCCCTATTATTGCTGTTAATTGCCAGAAAGATGTTCGTTCATGACTAGCATTGTTTTGTTGGAATTTAAATGGCATACACCAAAGATACATTACATGGTTAATTGCCAGGAAGACATTTTCCTGGCTAGCATAGAAAGATGTTTACTAATATATTCTTATTCTTTTTTATAATCCCACGTTTTAATATATGGTTTCTGCCTTTCTGGACCATACTTGCAATGGGTGCCACCCATGAGCAGTGTATTCTTTTTCCTAAATACTTATCTCTTGTGGTTTATTTACTGCAGGCAGTATTGGATCAACTGAAGGTTATGGGCCCTGTTATATTGAGCGGTATTTTGAGGTCACTTGATAGTTCAAGTGCAGAATCAGGTCCAAATTATTTTAAGCAGTTAATGTTTCCTTAGCATTTGAATTTCTTTTGAGGGAGAAGATAAAGTATAGTATCATCAAGTGAAAGCCAAAAAGCATGTGCAACTAGTTGCTGCACCTAGGGATTATACAATAGATGCCCATGCAGCCCTATACCCAAACCTGCTTTACAAAAAGATTTTCATGTAAAAAAAAGGAACTGTAACTTATATGTTTAAACATTTTGTTCATGGCAAGTGAAGAAAACAATTTTCCCAAAATTCTATGAAACACTGAGTCTATAGTGTTGCTTTTGTTCCTGAAGATCCTTACATTTCTCTCCTGCCAGATGCACCAAAAAAACTGCTGCAGGTGCAACATTCAAGGCCAATTTTCCTTAGCATTTGATTTTCTTATGCATTTGATTGTTTTCAGCACCAAGTCCACATTATTTTATGCAGTTAATCTTCCTTACATTTGATTTTCTTTCATTCCTGATTGTGTTCTTGTTTATATCAAATTCATGCAGAAGCTTCTATTTATTATAGGTTGGGTCCTGAGAATATTACCTAATTAGGATATATCTCTACATTTGTACAGATGCAACTTCTAGGGATATTAAAACTTTTGCCTTTCAAGCAATTGGTTTGCTTGCACAGCGGATTCCCCAACTTTTCAGGCATTCTTTCTTACCTATGTTTTATTATGTTACCTTAGCTCCCTATGATTTGATCAACATAATCTGAAGGTCTTGGTCTCTCTGCTTCTCCCCTCTGTCTGTCTCTCTCAAACACTTTGTGTGCTTATGTGTCTTTTTCAGAGACAAGATTGATATGGCTGTTAGACTTTTTGATTCTTTGAGAGTGGAGGATCAGTTGTTACGTCTTACCATTCAAGAAGCAACCACTTCACTTGCTATAGCTTACAAGGTATCTCTTCTCTGGTTTTCTTTTTCCTTCTTCATTTTTGGCCAAAAGTTTACAAGATCGTAGATTTTAGAAAAGAAAGATAATACACACACAATAATGTGGAGGGAGAGGTGAAATTGCATGGAAAAAGAGACCGTGGAAGAAGGATAATCCCAAAAGACTGCTATAACCTGAATCTCGCAGAACATAAACTGAAAATTATTGGTTTTTTTTTTTTTTTTTTTGAAAAGCGGTAAAAATGATTGTATTGAAATAACTATAAGAGGGTGAGTATTATATACAAAAGGTGCCTATATATGCACAGGAGCATATAAACTGAAAAATTATTTGTTAGGGACTTAGCATCGTTCTTAGGATTCTCACAAATATTGAAATTTTTCTATGTGAGACCCTCTTATATTCTCTTGTGAGAAAGTAACTGAAATGTATGCTAGTAAGTGCTGACTGATATGCACATGGAAGGATGTACAACAATGTATTGCAAAGGGAAAACAAGTTGGGATCCTTTCCTTAAAGAAAATGAATCCCTTAACAGGCAAAGAGCTGTTATTGCACACACAACAGAAGAGAAGACAATGATCCGCCACTAGAACCCACTGAGTGATTCTTGAGATGTCATCCTCAGTCTCAACAACGTCATTAATGTACACTATCAACATATTCATCCGGCCATCAACTCTTCTTATGAATAAAGTGTGATCAACTTGAGATTGGGAGAATCCAGCCTTCAAGGCAACATTTCTAAATCTGTCAAACGAGGCTCTAATTGATTGCTTGAGTCCATGCAGAGACTTCTTTAGACGGAAAACTTTCCCTTTATGGTTAGGGAAGCTCACTCTTGGAGGTAGGTTCATATATATATATATATATATATATTTCTTCTTCTAGATCCCCATACATCCATTTGATATAGAGGCCAATAGTAGTGGGCAAGGAGACATACACAAGTAGAAGTCATTTTAGCCACAAGAGCAAATGTCTCCAGATAATCAATGCCATAGGTCTGAGTATACCCTTTGGCCATTAACCATGCCTTATATCTCTCAATTGAACCATCTGCCTTATGTTTAACAATATACATCCACTTGTACCCAATGGGAATCTTGTCCTTGGGAAGAAGAACAATCTCCCAAGTCTAGTTCTTTATGAGGGTCTCCATCTATTAGTTCATAGCTTCCTTCCAGTGAGGGGATTGCGTTGCCTTTGTAACACTACAAAGAATGGAAATAGAAGATATGGTAGAATTATAGGTAAAATAGGAGGGTGACAAAGTGTTATAAGAAACATAGTAATGGGATAACTGGTGCATTTCCTCTTTCCCTTATAGATGGCAATAAGGAGATCAAGGTTAGGATTCATGGCATCAGGTTTAGTAATAGAAGAACTAGGGGACTCAAGATGAAGCAGAGATGCAAGTTTAAGATTACCTGAGCCCGAGTGTTTAGATTGTGATGGACATTCAGTTTCAAGAGTCACCCTCTTTGCCTGATGAAGAACTATTGCCATAACTAAGGCAGATACATAGACATAGGAGGAGGAGGTGAAAGGTAACTTTCTTATACACATGCCCTTCCAAAATGAGGACCAAAACATCTATAGCCATTTTGAACAAGAGAATAACCAAGGAAAAAACATTAGATGGACTTAGGATCAAATTTATGCCTAGAGGGACTCATATCATGAAAAAAGTAGACATACCCAAAAATATTTGTTGGCTAAGTATAAAAGATTTTTTTTTAGTTGGAACAGCAATAAAAAAATAATAATCAAATATCCATTCTGCTTTGAAAAGCTTTACCAACAATGCTACCCCTTTATAATGGGGAAGAGTCGATTACAATAGCATTCTACAAGGAAAAAGTAAGTTGACTTGCAATAAGAAACTTAAACCAACTTCAAAAAAGAACTAAAACTTATTTGGGCTTCTAAGGGATGTACTGCATCAACTTGCCACTATCTCGATTCTATTTATGTTTGTGGTGCTGGTTCTTTGGAAAATTCTGATCAAGGTTGAAGGCATATGAATGGATTAAAAAGCTGAGCCAAAATTCAATCTTTCGGTTTCTTTAAATTCTGGATGAACCTTTAACCGATCCAAAATTAGGGATCCAATACCAGTGCACGGTCCTCTATAATTACACTCTTTTGTGGCTTGTAGCTTTTTTGAATTGATCATCTCCTTTTCAGTGATAATTTCCTTCTTGGTTTTTTGTGGATCCTTGTGTCTTTGTATGATTGTTGTTCCTTGAAATAGGGAGCTCCATCAAATGTGTTAGAAGATCTGGAGTCACTTCTGCTGAAGAATTCCCAAGTTGTAAGAACCTCTTGCATATATATTTTTTTTTATTTTCATTTGTTTGGAATCCTGATTTGGATTTTGTACTTGTTATTCTTCTATTATTTTGTGGTCTTTTTGGTGCTATTTTTATGAGGTCTAAAAACAATGACCTGTGACATTACTTTCATAAAATGAACATTGTTTTCATTGAAAACTTCATGCTCTTTAATGGGCTTTTATTGTCTCTGTAATGACAAGGAACAAAGTGAAGTGCGTTTCTGTGCTGTGAGGTGGGCAACATCTTTATTTGAACTACAGCATTGTCCAAGTCGTTACATTTGCATGCTTCGGGCAGCTGATTCAAAGCTGGATATAAGGTAACTCTAGTTCCCTTTGTGGTGTATTCCAAAATTAAGTTCTTTTTTCCTAGTTCCCTTAGTGTTCTTTATTATTTGAGTATTCAATTCTTAAGGTGTATGAAGTATGGGGTTAGTTTAGGAGTAAAAATTATGATAAGGGACTTTAATGGAATGTCGGCCCCATTGGGAGTTTTACTGTTATTTTGGATAACTTTAATATTATATAAAGAGTCTCTTTCATTAGAGGGGGACAGATTGGTGTTTGGTGTTGTTAAATCACCGATGTCTACTCTTGTTTCTTCTTTCTTTTTAATTGTCCATGACAAGATTGCATTAGACCAACAGGAAGATGACTTTGACACTAATGAAGATATTGATAGTGTTCAAATCTGTTAGTCAACTTTGGATCTATTAATCAAGTTCCTCCTGTGTCTTGGAAATCTGTTCTTCTGTAGTTCATCATTCATTGTTCATGGTATCATTCAATTAGTTCTTGTTTGTTATTTGAGATTTTAGGATTTTAGTCAGTCTTGTTAGCTTCTTTTTGGTGAAAAAGTCTTATTTTTTGATCTCCCTATTTTTAATATTAGTCTATTCTCTTGTGGTTCTTGTCTTCATATTTAATTTTGCTATAAACAGTAAGCCTTGATTTTACTATAAATGATATTTATGAGAATTACTATAAATACTGATCAGAGAAATTATAATGGTAGTAATTACAGGAATTACTACAAATGGTACATCCAAAATGAGTTGAACAATGATACCAGAAAAAACTTATAACTAATCAACCAATATCATAAAATGGTTTCCAGATCCAATGACACACGTTTTATTTGATTTTGTGAAAAAATTGAGTGAGCACTTCCTATTTCTCCCCTTCTCTATTAACCCTAATAGGATGTTCTCCCATATTTCACACCAGTGTTATTAACTTTTGAAAGGCACTGGAGGTGTATGCCTGGAGGGTCACCTCTATGTGAGGTGCTTAGAAAATGCATGGAGGTACACTGTATAGGCATAGAGATGCTTTTATATTTTTTTACCTTTCAAACTAGTTTTTTAATAAAGATGTTAAGTTAAAGTGGGGGAACCATTTTATTGTATTCCTTTATATATTAACATAATACTGGGGGTGAAAACCCTCCAAATTTGTTTATTGTAGTATTTCAATAAAATGTTATAAATAGAAATGGGGTACCATAGTTCTGATTTGTTTTAATGTGTTACATTCATAGGAATATGAGATGACATACTTGTTTACAATTAATTTTGCACAATTTATGTTAATTGTTAATTCTAAAATTTTGATTTGCAACTTTGCAAGTGATATATTATTGATGGCTGATGAGATAATGAATATATAATTAGAACTTGCAAATATGAGCTATTTTCTCATAAATTTTCCTATTTTTATGGAATATTTACTATATTTTTTATTTATCATATCTTTATTTTAGTTATTTATTAACTAAATAAATTCATCCCTCCATATTTTAAGATTTTTGATGATCAAAAGTTGATACTTTAGAGAACAATGGATCCTTCTGGTGGTGGTTTTACCAGAATATAGATTCTTATCTCGTTTCTAGTTGCAATAGGTTTCTATTGGCTTCATGAGATGATGCAAATATGGAAACAAAGAAATGGAGGACAAGTGGTCAGTTGGCAAGTTGCTAAATGCACTACTGACCAGTAAAGACAAGACTATTTAACCAGTCAAACCTTGGTTGACTTGGCTGACATTTGGTGTTTGTATACTTATAATGCCTAAATATTCATCTTAATTCGACAACTGGGAGTTCCCCAACTAAGGCTTCAAATGACTGATTTTTGGGTTCTTTAGGTCATGGTCAAAGTCAAAGTCAACTGGTTGACCTGTGGATCCCATTGGCATTTGTAGTAATTTCCATAATTACTAATTATAGTTAATTTCCTAATTACTATTTATAGTGAAATCACATTTTACTATTTTTAATAATTTCTGGTTCTTTATATGAAGTTAGTTTTAGTAGAATTAGAAAGTGATAAAAGTGTTGTAGTTTGAAAAGGAAGTTTCTATTTCTTTTGATGTCTGAATACAAGTAGGAGTCAGAATAAAAGTACAAGTGCAAATTTGTTGATTTTTGGTTTATAAAAGAGCATTAGAAGTTCTTGTAGAGAGCATCATATACTATTCTATTCTATTGTTTTTCCTTATAAGGAGTGAATAAAGAGTTTTTTTTTTTTTTTTTTTTATATATATATATTTCTACCATAACCAACAGCTATAGTAGAAGTTATTCTTGTTTCCCCTTCTATTTTATCTTCTTTATTTGCTTGCCAATACTTTTGCCTGAAGCTATTGTTGATTATTAGAAATTTCCTGCTTGATAAGGTGAGTCTGTAGATTTGAACCTTGTTATTGTAAATGGTATGAGAGAAGAGAAGATGAGAGAGATGGTTTATATTAGCACTAGAAATACCTAAGTTACAAAGTAGTCCTCACTCCTCAATGAAGAAGACATTGTATCAAAATCATTTATTATAACTATTCTTCCCAAAATACCCCCTTGGTCCCTTTCTTTATGATAGTATGGTTTGAACACACTAACACTCCCTCAAGCTAGCACCAGTTAGCATGCCTGAAATTAACATTGTCATCTTGGTAGTAATCAAAGTTCATAATATTAGTATCAAGTATTGTATTAGTAAGGTTGGGTACGGATACAAATACATATATGCTTTGGGAAGACATGGAATGCTAAGATATATTAGGGAAATTCCTATAAATCCCACAAATACATTATTAACACCAAATATAAGGTTCAAATAAATATGAATAAGGTACAAATACATAATAAATGCACACTTTAATAGTTTATACAAAGAGATACATTATAATTGTTAGTATCAGGAGTCTAGAACATGTAGATATCATACAACAACCTTACTAATAATACATCAAACAATGCTCGAGCTTTCAATTCACTGAAATAAATTATTTTAGAATCATGAATATCATTTAAGAAGTATAATTAAATTATTTTGTATTTTTGATTTTTCTTTTTTTTTTTTGGAAAAATGCATAAGTCTAATAATGATCACAAAACTAACCGCAAATCTCCATATTTTTGCAATTGGAATCGCAAAATACATATCAATTGAACATGAATGATTTTCTACAAAAAAGAGAACATGGATGATTAAATAAAAAAATAAAATTAGAAAGGAAAAAGCTTCATCCTTGGAGACATGCAAAGGGAGGGAGTGACTAGTTGAGAGAGTAAGTAGAGAAGGATGTATATTTGGAGTTAGGGGTCATGGATGTCATGGATAGAAGAAATAAAGTACAGAAGGAAATGAACTGCAAAGATGGAGGCAATAACAGTTTCATGAATCAGATTTAACTAAAGGATAACAATACAAAGGAAGAGGGTGAAGTGAGATCAATAGGAACCCGGGAGGAAAACCTTGTGTAATGGCCTAATGATGCCAATACCGAGAGAATGATTGGAAGAGTTCACATCCAAGAGAAAAATGAGGTGATAGGAGAGGTAACTGTAATGAAACCATAGAGAGTCTTCAGGCTAAATTGAACTCTTAAGTCTTCAGGCTAATAGATTAATGTAATGGGGAGTTCTGAAGAGCTCAAGAAGGCCATTACTTTAGGGAACCATGGAAGGCAGCTTCGTGGAGGCAGGGAGGTGGAGAAGAAAGCTGAAGGTTGAAGCTAAGGATCTCTGGTTTGAGGAAGTTGGAGTCCAAGGCAAGCTGATTTTAAAGATAAGGGAAGGATGAAGAGCTATGGTTTTCGTGACTGGGGCAGAAATAGTGGAATGGTTTAGGAAATTTGTGGAAGAAGCAGGTTTAAAAAGCAAGCAAAGCATTAAGCAAGAGGTTGGAATAGAGGAAGGTTAGACTTATATAGTCGAAAGCAGGAAGAATACTGTTAGTGTTCGGTCTGCCTGTTAGACTGATAACAGTCAAGAAAGAGAGAGAGAAGGGAGAAGGAGAGAAAGAGAGAAAGGAGAAGAGAAGAAGAGAAACAAGGAGAAAAGATTCTGGTTCGAATGAGAGAAAAAGTTCACTCTCCCATTCGGCCAGATGTATTTTATATTACTAAAATAATGTGGAAAAGTCACATATGCCCCTACTTAAGTTAGGGACATTAAATCTAACATAAACTTACACATCAGCACCTAAACACAAGCACAAAGACAAAATTACCCCTACATACTTGACACTAACACTCCCCCTCAAGCTGGAGAGTCTATATCATATAATCCCAGTTTGTTACATGTGTAGTCCACTCTCCCCCGACTCAACCCTTTAGTAAACAAATCTACCCACTGGTTTCCTGTGTTGACACATGCTGTGTCTATCACTCCACTCAGCACCTACTCTCTAACAAGGTGACAGTCAACCTCTATGTGTTTGGTTCTCTCATGAAACATCGGATTAGAGTAAATGTGAACTGCAGCCTGATTGTCACAGTAGAGCTTCATTGGAGTATCAATAGTGTATCCCATCTCCTGTAGAAGGTTCCTTAGCCACACTAATTCACAAGTAGTATGTGCCATAGCTTTATATTCTGCCTCTGCATTGCTTCTTGCCACAATTGTCTACTTCTTTCTTTTCCATGTCACCAGATTACCCCCAAGAAAAGTGCAATAGCCTGTGGTAGATCGCCTATCAGATACAGAACCGACCCAATCGGCATCAGTATATCACCATGCAAGAAGGCATTCTTGATATCAAGCTGATAGAGGGGCCAATCATACATCGCAACAAGAGAAATCACAACACGGATTGAACCAATCTTAGCAACCGAGGAGAAAGTCTCTGTGTAATCAATACCATAGGTTTGGGAATACTCTTTGGCAACCAATATAGCTTTCAGCCACTCTACACTACCATCAGGTAAGTACTTAACCGTATAAACCCACTTACAGCCAACAACCTGCTTACTAAGAGGAAAAGTGGTGAGTTCCCATGTATGATTATGAGCCAGAGCTGTGAGTTCTTCCATCGCACGACACTATCTTGGAGAGGTAAGGGCTTCCTGGACATCCTTAGGTATAACAACAAAGGATAACAAAGAGATAAGCTGGCGATGGGAAGTGGAAAGGTGAGTCAATGAAACATAATTAGATGTCAGATGAAGGGTACAACTGCGTTTACCTTTCCGCAAGGCAATGGGAAGATCAAGATTAGATACTGGGGTCGGGGTTGGTGTGGTAATAGCTGCAAGATCTGTCGACGATGATGAAGCTGGAGGAGGTGCCGGTACATGTGGGCGTTGTGTATACACGTGATGGAATAGGTGGTGGCACCGGAGGCAAAGACTTGGTCACTGCGAGAGCAAGAGGAATAGAGTCCACAACTGGAAGAGGAAGGGGAGGAGGTGATGAGGAGGAAGAAACATCGCCGGACCCCAAGAAGAATGGAGTAGACTCAAAGAAAGTAACATCAACACATACAAAGGAACGTCGAGAGCTAGGGCGATAACACTTATACCCTTTTTGAGTCTGGGAATAGCCAAGGAAGATGCACTTAATAGACCGTGCATCTAACTTGTACATTCTTGCCTCAGATTATGAACAAAACAAACACATCCATAAACTCGAGGAGAGAGAGGAAACGAAGACAAGGTAGGAAACAATGTGGTGAATGGGGAATGATCATCAAGGATAGACGTGGGCATCCGGTTAACCAAGAAGTAGGAAGTAAGCACTGCATCATTCCAAAACGATTTGAGAACATTCATGTGATGCATGAGGGACCGAGCTGTTTCCAAGAGGTGACGTTTCTTTCTCTCAGCCACCCCGTTGGATAATGCCATGTTGGTCTAGGTAGTCTTGAAATGATGAAGAGAGATATTCACAGCCATTATCAAAACGAAAAATTTTAATGTGAACACCAAATTGGTTGCGAATATCAGCATAAAACTTTTGGAAAATGGTAAATAATTCACTTCTTTCTTTCATTAAATAGAGCCATGCCATCATTGAATAATCATCAACAAAAATGACAATATTTATATCCATTGTATGACATCACTTTGTAAGGACCCCAAACATCTGAATGAACCAAAGAAAAATGACTCAATACATGATTATCAACTCTAGGACTAAAGGGAACATGATGATGTTTCCCCAACTGACACGACTCACAATCCAAAACAGAAAGATGACTCAATAAAGGAACCAAAGACTTCAAAAGTTTTAGTGAAGGATGACCAAATCGACAGTGCCACTGGAGAGGAGAGAGGGACGATTGTTGAGCTGTTGACGTACTTCCACCACCATCAAGATAATACAATCCACCAGTTTCATGCCCTCCACCAATCTTCATCCCTGTCTTGAGATCATGAAAAACACACGAAGAGGGGTAAAAGGTAATGGAGCAATTAAGAGACTTGGTCAACTTACTAACAGACATAAGATTAAAAGGAAATTTAGGGACATACAAAATTGAGGATAGGGATATATGGTTCAGGTCAACATTACCAACACCACAAATGGAGGATGTGGAACCATTAGCAAGGGTAACAAATTGTGATGTTGAGCAATGAGAGAGGGAAGAAAACACACCTGGAGTTCCAGTCATGTGATCGGAGGCTCCAAAATCAATGATCCAGGGATGGGGTGTGGATGCCAGGCAAGCCATACCTGAGTGTGCGAGAGTGGCCGTGTTCTGCTGAGATGTGGCCCGTACTAACCTCTTGTACTCAGCACGGGGAATACTCATCATCTCCTTCCCAGCAACATCTGTGGATGTAGGAGGTACCTGATCGGCTAAATGGCTATCCTGTCTGAAGCTATTGTCACTGGTCACGGCATGATTGGCCCAAGTTGAAGGTGGACCATGCAAGTCATAGCAATAATTGATGGTATGTCCATCCATACCACATTGTGTACACCTCCTTGGACCCGAACTACATCCTCTGCCACGGGCTCTCCCTGAATCTTGACCTCCAGTACGACCACCACCACGGTTATATGTAGGTCTACTACCACCACTCCGGCCATATGCCGGTCCACTACTACCACTACGGCCAGACTGAGCTCCCCGAGCTCCACCTCTAACACCACGACCTCTGGATACTGGTAGGGCTGATCTATCGGAAATATTAGCTGACCCTCCTGAGTATCTGAGCCCGCACTGGTTCATATTCAGATTTCAGCCCCACGAAAACCGAGTCACATCAAGTTGTTCTCTCTGTTGTTGCTGAATTTTGACATCAGAAGTGAGGGGGTGATAAACATTTAATTCATTACGAATGTTTCTCATACTAGCATAGTACTCCTCAAGACTGATTACCCTGTTGTAGATTAAAGTATTCCTGGTACAACTGGTATACTCTGGTTGTGTTGTCTTGACCCGAATACAGCTTCTTAGCATGGTCCCACACTTCTTTGGCAGTATCAAGGAACATGAAATTTACACTAATCTTGGGTTCCATACTATTCCATAACCATGTGATGATTTGTGCATCTGCCTGCTCCCAATCATCATACTCAGGAGAATCGGTGAAAGGTTTTTCATCCCTTATGTGCTTCACTTTCTTCTTTGCCTTAAGAAAGACTTCTACAGATTTGGCCCAAGGTACATAATTCTCTCCATTTAACTTAATGGAAGTCATTTGAACATTTAGGTAGTCAGTAGGGACCATCACACTAGTCTTGCTATCACTGTTGTCTCCCATTGCTGAATTCTGATATTGCTGAATTTGGCAAACTGCACACTAGATCACACTACACTTTGATTTGAACACTTACTACTGCTGCAAATTGTACTCTTTACACCACAGACCCAACTCCATGACTGCCTGAAACTTCCCAACACTGTTTGAGGAACACCCCCCCTTCGAATCACACTGAAGGGTGCACAAACCCTAGCACACTACAATCTTAAATCCCACCATACAGTCTGAAATAGATTTCTCATTTGATTCACACAAAAAAAGAGCATAAAACCTCTTACCTGATCACCGAAAATGAAACCACAAGACACCCACTGCACCACACGAATCAGCCCTCTTCTCTTCATCGATTAGGGGAGGGCTTCTTAGAAACTGCAGCAACCGACCACAAACACCACAACTGGAGGCATAGAAACCTCAAAGGGAAGAGGGCGATCACTCCTTTTCAGCCCTGTCCCTTATCTCTAGCTGGTGGTGAAGAAAATAAGAGAAAACCCTAGGCTGGGTGCGCAGATAACAGAATTCTGGGCAGATCCAATTTGCTCAGTTTAGCTCTGATACCATGTTAGTGTTCGGTCTGCCTGTTAGACTGATAACAGTCAAGGAAGAGAGAGAGAAGGGAGAAGGAGAGAAAGAGAGAAAGGAGAAGAGCAAAAGAGAAACAAGGAGAAAAGATTCTGGTTCGAATGAGAGAAAAAGTTCACTCTCCCATTCGACCAGATGTATTTTATGTTACTAAATAATGTGGAAAAGTGACATATGCCCCTACTTAAGTTAGGGACATTAAATCTAACATAAACTTACACATCAGCACCTAAACACAAGCACAAAGACAAAATTACCCCTACATACTCGACACTAACAAATACAAAGGGATGTTATCTAACTCTGGCTGTGTTCTTTGGAAAAGGAAAGAAACAGATGGCTTACTTCCCGGCAGGAAGGAAGAGCCAAGGATGGAAGGATGTTAGCATGTTGCTTGGTGAGTTTCTGGGTCGGGGAGGAATAGCTATGAAGAAGAGTTCAGTAAGGGAGGAGGAGACAAACCAGATTAGTTTGACTGGAAACTTGGATAAGGAGCCCGTTTTTATAGCGAAAGCCAACGGACAATGTAGACTGTCGGATTACTCGAGGAAGGAAGAATGGGAGAGTAATTTTATAATCCAGGGAGGTTTAGAGGTTACGGATTGGAGGAAAGTTGCAGATCTATTGACTTCAAATCTAAAGTTGAAAATGAGTTCATTATAACCCCCTTTGATAAATGCAAAGCCTTAGTGGATTTTCGAGAGAACAAAGTAGACCTCTTGGCTGTTAAGTTTCAGTTTGAGTTAGGAGCTGTTAAAATATTCAGATGGAATCCCCTCTCAATTACTAAGGATTACTTTGTTGTAGATGGGGTATTGGTGTGCATAATAGGGCTGCCTTTTCATCTCTAGAGGCAAGAAGTAGCAGAATCCATTGCTTTGATGTGCACATAATAGGTTTGCCTTTTCAAAACTCTCTTTCAGCATCTGGTTGAACTTAATAAACACCAAATCATTTAATTTGATCCAAGAGATTCCTTTTTTTAGTATGAATCTGTGGATTCATAAAATAGCATTGAATTACTAAAAAATTTGAAATTTAAATGAAAAATATAAATATGAGATAAATTATTACACAAGTAAATTTATTAAAGACATACATGCTCAAACACACACCGTTTCCGCTCGCAACCAGATGCATTGCATGTTAAACTAAGAATTTAGATAGCAATTCTTTTTGTAGATTTGGAGCTGAAGCCCCAAATGCTGTCCACCAATCAGCTGAAAAATATAAATATTAACTAAATTAGCAAATTGACTAAATAAAAATAGCAATTATTAAAATAACTAAACACAAATATTAATTGACTATATATGAATATTTACTCGATGCTTTTATCTTTCTCTACCAAATAGCCATGTTATTACCAAAAATCCCTTCTGCATTCTTATACCTTGATAATTCATCAGTGATTGTATTCAGCTTGTTCTTATCACTTTCAAACATCTGGACCCATCTCCTATCGATAATCTCACAAATTTATGAGATCTTTTCCCTTTTATCATCAAATGCCTTCTGAATTGCTTCCTTTGCTCTATCAACAGCCTCATAGATGTAACCCATAGCCAGCTTGTTTTCACGATCTACCAAGCATAAGACACGAACAAGAGGGCTTGTTTTCACGATCTACCAACCCTTCTACCCTTCGCTTCCTTTGCCCACATGCTATCACTCCACTCAATAGAATTGAACATCACCCTCAAGTTCCTCTTTTGCTTAAAAATGCTTTGTAATGTAAGATAGGAAGTGGCAAAGCGGGTTTTGGCCAGCCTAATCAATTCCCTTTGACTTGTACACATTCTCATTAAGTTCAATAGGCCCGGATGGTTGTATATGTATCCCGTTAGTGCTATAGCCCTCTCAATAGTCCTCTTGACAATAGGTAACTTGCCAATGTCTTCCAGAATGAGATCCATACAATGGGCAGCACACGGTGTTCAAGTCAGATGAGGATACTTAGCCATCAAATATTTTCCTAATAACACAAAAATAATAATTTGAGAAACAAGACAATAAAAGCTAAGTTGTAAAGAAAACAAACAAGTTAGAAAATTTACCTGCGAAAACATAGTTTGAAGCATTATCGGTAATCACTTGAGTGACATTCTTTTCACCAATCCTCTCAATCTTCTCAAGTAAATTAAACAACTTCTCAGTTGGTTTTATATCACCCGATGTATCTATGCTTTCTATGAACATCATCCTAGCATGGTTATGGACCAAAAAATTGATTAGGGTTTTATCTTTTCTGTCAGTCCATCCATCAGACATTAGAGAACACCCCCACATTTCCTATGTCTCCTTATAATGCTTTAATAATGTCTTCGTGTAATCAACCTCCTTTTTCAAGAAAGGAACCCTCGCTTCATAATAGCTTGGGATCTTTAATCCAGGCCCAAATTGCCCAATTGCTTCCACTATAGCTTCAAAGCTTTTCAAGCGAATGGTATTTAAGGGAATACCCGCTTGATATAACCACCTAACAATACATATACAAACTTGTTCCCTCCCCTCTTTATTATATGTTTCACTGGTGGTGGTTTGTTTAATTCTTTTTTATTCCCTTCTCATCTCTACAACTTGTTTTGGACTAGGTGTTGCCAAAAACTTATCCATAGGCCCTTTTTGTCTTTTAATGGGTGGCTTGGAACTTGATCCAGCGAATGTAAAAAGCCTAGGACATGAATTAGAACTACCACCAACACCATGAACTTGTACATCATCATCTTCTTCAATTTCAATCATATTCTCACGATCATCTAAATCAGGGATCCTCTTCTTTTCTTCCATCATCATGTTCTCTTTTACCGTTCTTTTCTTTTGCATATATGCCAAAATTTCTTCCCTAACTTCTTTAGGGCACTTGGTACATCTTTTAAAATTCCTCCTACCATCAACAATGTGCTCTTTTGCCCTATAGATTCCTCCATTAGTAACTTTTCCACAGAATTTTCAAGTGACTAAGTTTGTATTATTAGGGTCTTGTAGAGAGCAATACTTCCATGCTGGATCTCTCTTACTAATTTTATGAGAAGTATTGCCTTCGTCCATATCTAGTTGTACAAAAAAAAAGAGGAAAACTAAATTAATATTTAATAATCAATCAAAATAAAAATATAGAATGAAACAAAAACAAATCAACTAACATAGCTAACCAAGGAAATAAAAATCAGTAATGCCTAATGCTTGATTTCTTTCTTTCATTTTTATTGAAGGTTCAATACTTCAATCTGTATTCTGTAACCAAAAGTTTGGAAAATAATATGCAACAAAAGTACAAAACTGAACTGAACTGAAACAGAAGTTCAGACATATTTGAAAGTTCATTCGAAGGTACTCCATAGTCCATCCACTTCTGGAACAGAGATGGGAGCCCTGTTTTCGTGTAAAAGAGAATGGAAAAAAAGAGAAGAAGAGAAAGAGGAAGAAGAAGAAGAAGAAAGTGTGGGAAGAAAGAAATAAAGAAAAAATTGAAAAAAAAAAAGAATCTGAACCCTCGTTGCCATATAAAAGAAGTTGATTGTTTGTCTAACTTGCTTTGCCTCCTTGATAAGGTGTGGTTGGATCCCTCATTTCCATATAAAAGAATCTGGACCCCTAACCCCAAAGGGTTCTTTTCTTATGGTTCCTTTTTAAAGTCACTTTGCAACACCTCTCAACAGGCCTTCCCTGCTAAAGAAGTCTGGTTTAGGCTGGTCCCCCCTAAGGTAATGGCTTTTTGATGGAAAGTGTGCCATGGGAAAGTTAACACCTTGGATAACTTACAAAAGAGAAGACCCTGTCTCTGTATCTCTCCAAACTGGTGCACTCTTTGCAGATCTCACAGTGAGGACTGTTATCATTTATTTCTTTCTTGTGATGTCACTGCAGACCTTTGGGTTTGGCTTTTCTCCTTATTTGGGTGCAGGTGGGAGATGCCATCAAAAATAAACTTTCTATTCAACCTGTCTACCTTCTCTTGGCCCCAGAAAAGAGGAAGAAGTATGTGGAGGTGTGCAAGAGCAGGTTTGATTTGGACAGTTTGGGAAGAAAGGAATAATAGAATATTCCACGAGAAGGAAAGGAGCAACCAGGCCTTGAAGGATTGCATCATGAATAGAGGAATACACTGGTTAAAGTCTATGGAACTGTTTCATCCTTTCTTTAATGATTTATGGAGGAATTGGACAGCAGTAGCAAGCTGCTCATCCTTAACGGGTAGGGTTTTCACAAACTGGGCCCCCCTCCACAAGGTTTTTGAAACTGAACTTTGATGAGAGCATCCAGGGCAACCCAGGGCCCTCTGGTTTGGGAGGAGTTCTGAGAAATGAGAATGGAGAGGTCATTCTTCTCTACTCTGGCCCTTTGGGAGTTGGGAATTCTGTTAGAGCAGAATTGTTAGCTGCCATACAAGGAGCTCTTCTTGCAAAAGATTTGGGAGTGGAGCTGTTGCTGATTGAAGGGGATTCTAAGATAGTACTGGGGTGGCTAAATAGTTCAGAGGTCGCTTTGATCTACAAGAATGAGCTCAAGAGATATAAATGGCTGACAAGAAACATGACTGTTATAATACAGTGGGTGGGGAGATCAGCGAATGCCCTTGTGGATACTTTGGTAAAATAAGGGGCAGTTAGGGATACACTGTTTTGGGCTAAATTGTAATCTTATAGTAGCAAGCATGTGTTCTTTGCTTTAGGTTTTTTAGTTCATTTTTGTGGGTTCTATGTCTTGGAGAGGCGGCAACTCACGCCTCCCCAAGGGTCTGTGATCTCCTCTTGATTTTAATGAAATGTGATTTATTATTTATCAAAAATAAAATAAAATAAAATTATTTATCAAAAAATAAAATAAAATAACCTCCTCATTATTATTATGTTTTTTTTTCTCTCTTTCGTCTTGCAGGTTTGGAGTGAAGAAATAATTGCAAATTTTCTTTGGACAAACAATATAATGATTAAGTTCTGAAAAAAAAATGGAGATTCCACCAACTGGTGCATTGTATCTATGCATATCCACCAATACATTGCTATATGGTTGATATAGTATCGACATGGGTGGAATTTCTACAAGTGTGCTCAATCCACCCATGCCATGTGCCCACCCCTTTGGATACGGATATGATACACCCTGTATTAAGCGTATTGTGTCAATATTTTGAATCTTAGGCGTGTTTGGTTGCAGTACAATTTTATTTGCACTAGTACAAATGCATGTGAGTGCAAATGAAAAAGAATGCAAATTCTGGTTTAATTTTGTTTTGGGTTTTGCTTTATTCTACTTCAGGTCTTATTTTACTTCATTTGTACTGCAGTCAAACAAAATAATTTAAATTTTGGAATAAAAATAAATCATAATTTGCACCTAAATCATTTGCACTACCATGGTTTAGCGTCAGTGTAAATAAATTAGAATTGCAACCAAACACAACCTTAGTAGTAATTCTAAGTATAGTGGAAACCAGCTTTAACACCACATAAATAAGGATCCAATATGCTTGAAAACTCTTACGGTAGCATGGTATTCATAGTGGCTCATGACTCAACCAAGACACAACCAACATGGTACACATGGCAGCTCACTACTCCTACCATTGACACTATAAATTATCAAGTTCACCTTTCTACAGATTCACCAACAATGACAAATGTTTTCTTTCGTTCTTTTATTGTCTCCTTTCCTCTTTTTTCTCATATTACTTACAACAGATAGTATTAGAGCCTATGATCACATATCAAGTTGAAATTATGGAAAGGTTTACCTAGAGCAGAGTGAGAGTCATTATTAGAAAGGGGTATTTGGAGTAAAGTGATTACTTTCATGGAAAGGGCTACCTGGAACAAAGTGAAAGCCGCTAGAGGGAAAGGGTTACTTGCTACTCGAGTGAGAGCCATTGTGGAAGGGGATACTTATTGCTAGAATGAGAGCAATTGCGAAAAGGGCTACCTGTTACTGGAGTGAGAAGCACTAAGGAAAGGGCTAGCAGCTGCTAGAGTGAGAGCTTCCTAGAGTAAGAGTCATAGAAATGGTTGTTGAAGTGTGCTGGTATGTTACTGCCTAAAGTTTAAGGTGCTTGGACTGACACATGCCAATAGTCTTAATGCTTTTGGTGTATTTGTCATGCATGTAGGCCCCGTTCGTTTACCGCTAAGTTGGGGTGGGAAAGTTGGTCAATGGGAAAGTTGTCAACTTTCCCATGTTCTTTTGCAAATACGTGTGGGGCCCACAAAAAATAAAGATTCCCCTGGGTAAGTTAAAGGCCATTTACTTGGGAAAATCTTACCCACCTTAGAGGTGGGTAAGTTTACTTTCCCATCGTGGGGGATTTGTTTCAATCAAAAGTACCCTTGTGTTAACAAGCTTTTAGGGCAAATATTAGCTTCTTTCACAAACCTCCTGTTCAGGAAGAACATCCATCGCTTTTAAGGCAAATACTAACAAGCTTTTAGGGCGAATAAAGGCCTCCTAAAAACATATATTATCTTTTTTTTTTCTTTTTTTGTTTTAACATAGCAAGTTCTACTTAATGATTTGACAGGATGAACCTCTAGTTTGTTTTTAATTGAGATCTTTCTATGATTAGTGGTATTAAGAAAACCTCCAAAAAGGGTAATGTTGGCAATAGTGATTGGTTTGTGATTGATTGGGTTCCTTTTGATATGGCATGGACCTATTACACAGGTTTATAAAACAAAACCTCCAAAAAAAATTCATTTAGGCCAAAAGGGTAATGTTGGCAATAGTGTAATATATGGGCCTCTTACCCAGGAAAGTTGGTGAGACAAAAGAACATGGGTAAGTTGGAGTGCTTCATTTACCTGGGTAAATTTCAACAAAAAGAACATGGGTAAATAAACTTACCTGGGTAAATTTTACCTGGGAAACACTTACCTGGGTAAGTGAATTTACCCAGGTAAGTAAGATAGTGGTAAACGAACAAGGCCCTAGTAATAAACCTTAATGGACAAGGGGAATGGTTCTTGGGTTTGAGAACACTAGATTTGGTTGAAAATCCTTGGTGATGCATGTTTCTAAGTCATTTGAGTGCTTCTGGCATCAACATTTATTGTGGTTCGTACAATCTTAGTTACATACTTGCAGTACTATAGCATTTGGTCAAGGGGGTGGGTTTGCCTTGTTTAAGGGTAGTTTATTTTTAGTCATTGCATTATTTAATATTCTGAAGTCTCTACTGGAGTGCTCCTCACATTATCATATTCATTGTTTGATCTTTGTTAAGTTGTCAGTATACTTCAATGACTGGGAATGTCAGGGAGGATGACTTGATGATTGATCATGTCTTGGGTAAGTGATATGGGCCTCTATGAGTGTTGTGTTGTCTTTCTTAAGAGTTCTGAGCCACTATGAATACCATTTAATTAGTTAAGAAATTTTCTTGCCATGGGTAAGAGTGAAGTGTTGGTGTTGGTGCAATCTGGTTGATTGGATCCTTGGCGTGGTGTAAGAGCTAGTTTTTCCCATGCTAGAATCTTCAAGTTGCCTTGTTAAAGAGATATTCTGGAGTATTGCACCAAGATTATATTGCTTCCTTTTAGGCAAGCTATCTAGTGATAGCTTCAGGGGGATTATTGGAATATTCAGTTTGTAAGCTGTATAAGGAAGGAATTATTTAGGAAAAACTATATTCAGAGACTTAAGTGTAATATCAGCCCCATTTGTCGGTTTTCTTATAAAGAGCTGTCATTAGAGAGAGAAAATTAGTGTGTGGTATTGACATATTGTTAGAGCAATGATCTCTATTTTTCTCTCTTATTTCTTGTTTTTCATTATTGACGACAAGATTTACGGGAAAAGTGTTTTTGTAATAACTAAGCATAAAATGATAAAAGATTAAAATTGAGTAGAAAAACTATCAACCCATGGAGATTGTGAATCTGAAGGGAACTGATTGAAGAAGGGTGCATTTTTTGGTAGTAAATAGAAAATTTATTAAAAAGGAAAAAGAATAAACATACAATCTTTGGTAGTGGGGCATGACTTTTTATTGAAAACAAACATTGCTACTCTGTTTTCTCTTCAGCACATCAATTCCACAAAAAACCAAGGAAAACAAGGCATTAAACAAATAAAACACATTCCTGCCCCTTCCCCTACCAATTTTGTAGTCCCAACAGCTAAAAACACACACTCCAACATATAGAAAAAATCATCCGCATCAAAGACCTAAGACTCCTTTGATATGTATCCAACCCAGTCATCTTAGCGTGCATACCTTACATTCAAACATACTGCACCCTTTGACCTTCCAATCTCCCCCTAATCCCTCAAATACTTCCATCTCTATTCCCTCTACTATGATATAATAACATTCACTATGGTTTCAAGGAAAAGCCATTTGAACCTTCTCTTCTAATTCCTTGAATCCTTTCCTGGCTTTATCATCTTTACTTAAGAAGAACAGCTCCAATTTCTTACCCACTTTTTTGCCCACTTGAACCATATCATCAATTAAAACAAAATATTCTTCTGATTTCACCTCAATATCCTTCAAAACCATACCATCTATATCTTCTAAAGAATCTTGAACTGAACCATTTGAAAGAAGGGTGCTTTGTATAGGTGTAGAAGGTAGTTATCTCACTTCAATGATTTGGAAAGGTCTTATTTAATGGTGGAGCCTGAGTGTTTTGCAGATGGACTAGTTTTGCTTCACTGATGTCTGGTTGGGCAATTCTTACAGGCGAATCTAGAGTCTGGAATTGTGGGAAGTTGGGTCTCTGCCTGTTGGAGTCATTCATCAAGTCCCGTGGTGAGAGAGTTTGATGTAGGGCTCTTCATTGTCATGTAGTCCTTTTGGAAAGTCCTTATAGATTCATTCTACTCCTTTGAAGATGAGATTTGGGGAACTTTGAATTTTTGCTAAATCAGCCAACCAGTTGGTCAAATTTTTTGGTATGCCATTGGCCATTGCTTGCATGATGCATCTTTCATTGCTATTGGGGAGATTAAATGGCCTCATTCGATGTTGATCCCAAACCATTAACGAGGAGATGATTGAGTCTTTCGAACTATTGGTCAAAGGGAGCGATTTTTATAGGATACAGTATACAGACTTGCTAGATTTGGAAGCCAACTGATATCTACACCCTTGTGGTAAACATGTAGAGCTTACAAGTTGGTTCACTTGAAACCTAATCTTTTCTCAATATTTGGTTGTTTTTATTTTCCCTGTTTTATACAAATTTAACTTTTATGAGGTAATCTTAGTTGGGAATGCTGCATTATTTCTCTGTCTCTCTCTCTGTATATGCGTGTCTGCATGCTTGCTTGCATACATGTTTTGTGTTCTGTGAAACATACATTAACCTTATTCTTTGCAGGGAAATGGCACTTGAAGGTCTTTTTCCCATGAAGGATCAACATGAAAACATAAGCAAGAATTCTGACCTTAAGTATCCTAAGCTTAAAGACATGCTAGCTTATATTTGCAAGCAGAAGCCTGAATTGTTACAGTCCAGTGAAATGAGGGAAGAAAAACTTCTTTTTCCTTCAAAGATGTATGTCTCTATGATCAAGTTTTTGTTGATGTGTTTTGAGGCAAGCTTGGAGCAAGATAATTCTACAAGCGCAACATCTGAGTGGCAGTTTTCAGTAGAATTGCTGTGTTCAGTGCTAGAACACGCTATGGCATATGAAGGCTCTGCTGAGCTGCATGCTACTGCCTCCAAGGGATTGATTGATATTGGATCTTATGTGCCAAAGGTTAATTTGCTACTTATTTTGTATTTCTTTAATTTTTTTTAAACTTTATTCTTCATGTTGTATTTATTTTTTGATCCTTTGCTCCTTGGTGCCTCTTCTGCAGGTGATGGCTTCTCGTTATGCAGTGAAAATTTTTTGGTTGAAACAACTTCTGAGTCACTTGGATTCTGATACACGTGAATCTGCAGCCCGTCTACTTGGAATAGCTTGCTCTGCTCTTTCTACATCTGCAGCATCTGATATTATTTCTGAACTTCTTTCTTCTATTGGTGGAAATAAGCTGAGGTTAGAAATGGGGTTCTGTTTCTGCATACTTTTGGTAGTTTCTACTAGATTACATACACATTTATACAAACTATGCTTCTAATATTTGGTTTTAACTTAAAAAAATTTCCAGGTTTGAAAGTTATCATGGTGCATTATGTGCAGTAGGATATGTTACTGCAGAATGCATGTCAAGAACGCCTAGTGTAAGTAATCCTACTTATCTTCTTTTCTTGTTTTACTGTTTCCCTGCAGAGTGTCTTTTGTACTGTGTTAACTCATAAGATATTTGGTAGGGTTTTGTCTTAATGCTATCTGCCATAAATTTTTGGCTCTTGCCTATGGCCTCATGTCTTGGCACACATAATAATTTGGTTTTCCCTGTACATTACAACTTTTTTTTTTTTCAGTAATAGAAAATTTTATTAGAGAAGTGAAAAGTACAATGGACTGTTTTTGTTACACTCCAGCATTACAATGAGGAATATAATAAAAAGGATTACATCACAGGATTAGTCATCCATCACAAATATCAAGGATATTCCTAAACGTTTATTCAGAGGCATCTTTTCCAATGTCCTCAAATTCCAGATATGACACCAATCCGTCAAGAATAAGAGAACAAAGCCAATACATAGTCTTCTATTGTATTTCTTTTTCCCTTCAAGAATGCTCCTAATCTTTTCTTCCAAATACTCCAACTTGCATCAAATTGAGTGGTATGCAAATCTTTTTTTTTTTTTTTTTTTTTCAGAAAACAATAGCTAGAACAAATTCATCTCTCGAGGCTGAACAGCCTTGTATATTGGCTTCCAAAATGAGTCAAGGAAGAATGCTCAAATTGTAATAATCAACTCTACAATGAATGAAAAGGTGATGAGTATCTTCTTCTTTCTTGTTACACATAACAATTAAAGCGGCGAGGGGTAGGCTGGTGGTTCAGACTTTGATAGATGGTGATGTTGGGAAGAGAGATTTAAGTCTAACTGGCATGTGGGAGAAGCCGAAGGGACATGAAATTTAAGTCTCTCTAGCCCCCCAAGATATCTTTTTTTCTCTTAATTCTAGACTGAGTACAATTCCCGGGATGCCCTTAATGGGGTGGCCAGCACTAAAGAAATAAAAAAACAAAGCAAAAGAGGCCCATAACTGAAAGAACATAAACTTAAAACATAACTTAAAAGAAATAAAGACACTAAGGCCCATCCAGCCCATTCTCACTACACTCCCCCTCAAGTTGAGCATAGATGTCTATCAATCCTAGCTTGCTTACATAATGTTGAAGCTTTGCTTTTGTAACTCCCTTAGTCAGAAAATCTGATAGCTTCTCTTCTAATACAATGAAAGGAAGGCACACCTCTCTTGAAGCCACTCTCGCCTGTATAAAGTGCTTGTCTACCTCAATGTGCTTAGTTCTATCATGCTGAACCGGGTTGTGAGCAATGTTAATAGCTTCCTGGTTATAATAATGTGACATAAGTGGCTCGTCACATGAGACACCCATCCGTCACATGAGACCCTTCATAAATGCCTGGTTATAATAATATAACATAAGTGGCTTGTCACATGAGACACCCATGCGTCACATGACACCCTTCATAAATGAGGATTATGACAGGGAAACCCCTTATTCCCTTTCCTTTTCACCTTAGTAGCAGATGTCCTAAGCAAGATGATAGTTAAAGTTGATCAAGATAGGTTTCTTTCCAGCCAAAGATTTCTTTCCAGCTAAACGAGGATTAAGATAGGGAGATCCCTTATTATCCCCTTTCCTTTTTACCCTAGTAGCAGATGCCCTAAGCAAGATGATAGTTAAAGCTGATCAAGATAGGTTACTTAGAGGTTGGAGAGTAGGCAGAAATGAGGTGACAGTCACTCATTTGCAGTTTGTAGGTGACATAATTTTTCTATGTGAAGGAGGTAATCAAAATTATTTAATGAATTTAAAGGAACTCATAACAACTTTTGAGTCTATATCCAATCTGAGGGTGAATCTGGGAGAGAGTTGTGTAGTAGGGATAAATATGGAGAAGGAAAAATTAAGAAGTTTGGCAAAGATTCTGGGGTGTAAGGTGAGGAACTAGCCCTTGGACTATCTTGGTCTTCTGTTAGGGGAAACCCAAGGTCAAAGGATTTTTTGAAACGTTAGTAGAGAGATTTACTAAAAGACTAGCATTATGAAAAAGGAATTACATTTAACTGGGGGGAAGGATAACTTTGACCAGGGAAACTTTAGCTAACCTATCCATCTATTACCTCTACTTTCAGAATACCAGCTAGAGTAGCGAGTTAGCTAGAGAAGATCATGAGAGATTTCCTTTGGGAACCAAGGGGTGAAAAGAGAGACCATTTGGTGAAGTGGGAGCAAGTTAGCAAATCCGAAGAGTAGGATGGACTTGGAATAGGAAACCTAAGGTAATTGCAAGCATTCACAGGACAACAAATAGTGGATGGGAATATGAGATGCAAAATCAACCTCTTCCTCAAAGGTACTTTCTCCTTGGAAATTAATACAGGTAGTATACCCAACTTCCATTAACTTCATTAGACTTGTTGTGGGATGTGGGACCCAAGTATTGTTTTGGGAAGACCTTTGGTTGGCTGAAACCCCTCTTTAATTTGCTTTCCCAAGCCTATTCTCATCGTCTAACTATAAACTCTATTCTGGTTAATGGTGTAGTGGTAGACCCCTCTTCAAGGGGATCCCCTTTCTCCTTTCTTGTTCACCTTAATTGCTGAAGTCCTGGACAGATTAATAACAAGGGCAAATTCTAGAAACTTGGTGAGGGGTTGGAGGGTGTGGGTAGGTAAGGGGTACCAATCACCCATCTATGGGTTGTTGATGATACCATATTGTTTTGTAAGGGTTAGGAGATTAGCTAGGTAAGGGACTTGAAATTGGTGATTCAACTCTTTGAAAAAATGTCAAATCTAAGAGTTAATTTTGGCAAAAGTTGTGTGGTGGGGATTAATATGGATGAGAGGGAGGTGGTAGAAAGGGCGTTAATTTTGGGATGTGTGATCTTTGACTGGCCTCTGAGCTACTTGGGATTACCACTGGGGGAGATAATTTGATAAATAACAACTTTTGGAACCCATTGGGTAGATTCACTAAGAGGTTAGCTTCATGGAAGAAAAATTATGTCTTTGGGGGGTCGGATCACATTGATTAAGTCTACCTTAACTAAATTGCCTATGTATTTCCTATATGTTTTTAGGGTCCTAGAAGGAGTAGGTAGAGGATTGGAGAAGTTGATGAGAGACCTTTTATGGGAACTAGGGGATGAAAAAGAGATCATAGAGTTGGATGGAAGTGGTCACTAAAGGTAAGAATGTGGGTGGGGTAGGCATAGGGAGTATTGAAAAGAGGAATGAGGCTAAGGTGATTGTAAGTATTCGTGGGAAAATGGCTGATGGGTGGGACACTGGAGTTTTAGTTAGGGCTACACGAGCTTCTCCATGAAAATCTATTCATGCTATTCTTCCTTCCTTCTTGCCTTTTATCAGGTATGATCTTTGCTTTGGTAATTGGGTGAAACTTTGGGAGCATAAGTGGGTGGGGGATGTGTGCTTGAAAGAACAATTCCCCCCCATTGTATTCCCTTTACTTATTTAAAGATGAGCCGGTGGTTACTTTTTTGGTTACCTTAGACTTAGGTTCTAGATTCGATTGGGACTTAAGAAGGGGTATTAGGGATTCTGAAATCCATAATGTTTCAGCTCTAATTCAGATCTTGGGAGGGGTCATTTTGGAACCGGGGAGGAGGGATAGTAGGATATGGACCTTGACTTCCTTTGGTGTGTTTTCATGTGCTGCTTTTTGCAAAGCCTAGTGGGACCTTCTGATAGCTTGGGGCTAACCTTCCAGTATTGGAAATTTGGGGTAAACTCATTCCTCCAAGGATTGGGCTTATTTGTTGGAAAGCCTTCTTGGGAAGGTGTAACACTTGTGACTTACTTCAAAGAAAAAGATCCAACTTGTGCTTATCTCCCAACTGGTGTATCCTTTGTAAAGGCTAATGGTGAAAGGTTCACTTATTAATTGTTGGAAGGGTTTAGAATCCATCATATGGATGGCCGAACCATGCAAGATGGTTGGGCGAAATTTCAAAATTTTTCTAACCCTTTCGGAAATCGATTTCCTAGTGAATTTGAAAGCTAAATTTTTAGGATCGATCTTGCATTGAACCGGACCAGATTTGAAACCAAATTGAAGGGAGATCATACCTGATATGGAGACCAAAAATCGTAGCTCCCAAGGTGGAAGTTCACTCCCAATATCAGTCCCAAAATCAGCCTCCAATGAAAATGGCATAGTGTAGATGGAGTCGGTTCAGCAACACTGTTTTTAGCAAAACTGCTATCCTACTTGCTTGGATCGAATTGGGTGAGTGAGCCTGATGTTCTTCAACGTTTTTCTTGCAAAATCTAGAAGAAAAACTGATAAAAATCAGTTCTTGAAAAGCCTAGGTCGTGATTAGGGTTTCTTGAGAGACAAGAGAGAAGAAGAGAGATCAAGAATGTGCAAAATTCAAGACTAGTTCACCCTCTTCTCTCTTTATCTTTTTATGGAGTAAGACTCATAATCTAATTAGGAGATGATTCAAATTTGATTTGGATAAGAACCTTTCTTCTTGATAAACATTATCCTCTTGAGAGGATAGATGCTCCATACCTAGATCCAAACCTAGTTAATTGCCATGTGATAGCTTAACTAATCATATTAGTAATGGGCGTTAGGCCCATTCCCCTTAAAGGCTCACGTCCCTAAGTGTTGCATGGCCACTTTGGGCCTGGTATTGTATGGCGTGGAACCCCACAAAGGTCTCACACAAGTCCACAAGGTTTCAGCCCCACCTAGATCCAAACCTAGTTAATTGCCATGTGACAGCTTAACTAATCATATTAGTAATGGGCGTTAGGCCCATTCCCCTTAAAGGCTCATGTCCCTAAGTGTTGCATAGCCACTTTGGGCCTGGTATTGTATGGCGTGGAACCCCACAAAAGTCTCACACAAGTCCACAAGGGTTCAGCCCCACCTTTGAAAGAGATTGGGCCGAATTCACTGCTTGGGGCAGTGAACCCTTGAGCTAATCAACATGGGCTTGGTCTGGGCCCAACATTTATGCCTAAATGATCCTTGGATTCAATCACCCTATGAAGACCTAAGGATAATGGACTTATGTGAGATAAAGTCCATAAGGTAATCAGCCCCATGGTTTCAAATGTCCTGACATTTCGCTAATGTCGCCCGACATATGTTGATGTCGAGGCTCACTGACATGAAAATGGATGGTAATATAAAAATTACATTATTTCGGTCGACATTTCCTATAACCAAATAGGTCCAAATAACAAAAAAAAAGACAGTTTTTCCTATTATCTCGACAGGATGTCAACTAATGTACATTAATAATATAATATTTTAGTATATAATATTAATATAATACAGTATATTAATATAAATTATTCCATTAATAATTTCTTTTTAATATTTTAAATAAAATATTTATAAAAAAGAATTAACAAAAAATAAAAACAAAAGAATAAATTAATTACTTTATAATATAAAACATAAAATATTTTTCAAGTAATAAAATATTAACTAGTTAGTATTTTTAAAATATTTATTAAAATCAGAAAATGTTTATTAACTTTTATAATAAATCATATTCTAAAATTAATATAAAAAATCAGAATAAATTTATTAAATTTTATACTAAAATCATAATTTATTATAAATTTAGTATTAAAAATCATAATAAATTCATTAAGTTTTATAAGAAATCTGAATTTATCATTATCTTAATACTAAAAAAAGGAGAAGCAGTTTATTAAATTTATAATAAAACATAATGTATTATAACTTTAATATTTAAAAAATCAGAATAAATGTATTTCTATTTACTAGTGTGAAATAAATATTTAGAATTTATAATAAATCAGAATTAAAAGAAGAAAAGAAAATATCGGATAACCTTGTAAAAACATCAAAATGCATAATAAATCAATAAATCGTCATTTACTAATTTGTTATTGATCTTAGTTTCTGTAGAGAACACTGATGTGGGCCCCACTGCAGTGGTCCCCACTGTGTTCGTAGGACAACAGTGTAGTTATTTGTTTCAGTTATAGTAGTGTCAGTTTGTTAATTCAGTTGTTATTTATTTCAGCTTTTATTTACTTTATTTATTATGTAAGTACTAAGGGCCGATGTGTCCTTTCCATTATGTATAAACATAACCTATAAATATTAAGAGAGTGGTGGCGGCAGATTAGTTTAGAATCTGTCCCTCCTTTCAACAACTTGTGTTCTCTTGTTTCTCTTCTATTCTCTCTCCTTTCTCTCTCACTTTTCTTCTGTTTTGCAAACCTAAAACCTATTAGGATTCAAGACTGATTACAGTCTTGATCTTCTACTTGGTATCAGAGCCTATCTAGGGCTTCTCATGTGTGTCTAGTCCAGCCAACCACATGAGGACTAGCTAGGGCTGGAAGCTTTGAAGAAGTTTTCGGTGGCTGAATCTTGGAGATTACCAGAAGAGGTTCGTAGCAGTTGAAGACTTGCCGCGGCTTGCAGAGAGTTGGTAATCAGGAAGAAACAGCGAAGGTTAGGGTTCAGGTAACCCTAGAAGACAGTAAACCGAAGTACATAAGTAAGTTTTTTTTTTACTGAGTTTCAGAGACTGCAATCAGTCAAGATAGGTTGGACCTATCTAGAAAGAGGGGCCGAACTGTGTTCAAGTTTGTTTCTAGGGTTTGGCTTGCCGAACTGTGTTTAAGTTTGTTTCTAGGGTTTGACTGTTGGGCCGAACCCCCCTCTTTAAAGGTGATTAATTTTTAGGGTTTCATATTGCCCTACGACAAGTCCCACTTGTGCGGACTGCTTGGAGAGTGCAGCTGAGCACTTACTTCAGACCTATAGTTGAAACCCTAATTTTGCTCTCGCAGCAGTGGGCCCCACAGTAGTGATTTCAGAAAATAGCATCTCAGATTGATAGGCTGCCTGGTACTGTGCATGCCGATTGATTTCAGATCAGATTTGAGTTGATTTCTTGCATATACTGTGATAGGCGATTGATTTCAGATCAGATTTGGGTTGGTTTCAGATCGGATCAGATCAGATTTGTGTTGGTTTCGGATCAGATTCCAGACTTGCTTGTTTGACTCTGTTTTCTGGTATAGTGGCTCTAACAGTTTGTAGCCACTGAATCTTGATCAGAGATGGAGTTTAAGGGTCAGGGAGAAAGTAGTTTTGGAAACTACAATTATGGTAGTGTATCTGAAACCGGGTTTCAGATTACAACTATGAGATTTGATGGGTCAAATTATTTGGAGTGGGCTCAATCAGCCATGATGGCTATTGGAGGAAAGGGAAAACTGGGTTACCTCTTGGGAGATGTGAAAGAACCTTCCAAGGAGGACCCAACATACACCAAGTGGGTTCAAGAGAACTATTTGGTTATGGCATGGCTGTGTAATTCTATGCAGCCACATATCAGCCGAAATTACTTGTGGGCAAAGACAACCAAAGAGATATGGGATGTTGTGAAAGAAACCTATTCCCAACCCCTTAATGTTGCCAGAGCCTATGAACTGAAGTGTGAGGTGAACAACCTTAAACAAGGAGAGAAGCCAGTTTCTGTCTACTTCTCTACCTTGAAATCCTTGTGGCATGAGATTGACCATCTAGAGACCCTTGAGTGGGAGAGTCCCAAAGATGCACAGACTCACAGAAAGCAAGTTGAGATGAATAGGGTATTTGAGTTTCTAGCTGGTTTGAATTCAGAATATGACATTGTGCGACAACAGATATTGACAAGAGATAGTGTGACCCTTTCTCAAGCATACTCCTTGGTGCATAGTGAAGAGACCAGGAGGAAAGTCATGATGCAGCCTCAACCCGCTTTCCCAGCCTTGACAGCTATTAAACCTAAGCCAGGGGGTGACTCAGAAAGGGACCGGAAGAAGGAAGATAAACGGGATCTGGTATGTGAGCATTGCAAGAAACCCAAGCACACAAAAGATACTTGTTGGAAGCTACATCCTCACTTGGTCCCAGCAAAACTAAGAAATAAGAAGGGTAATGCTCATATGGCAGTGAACACTGATTCAACATCCTCATCAGGCACATCCCTAGAGACTTTAGTTGCTGTTCGGGCTGCCCTCATACAGTTGGAAAAGGAAGTTGGGAGTTCAGCTCAGCCATCTTAGTCACCATCAACTCCTGCCACATCTGCAATTGCACATTCAGGTACTCGAGCCTCAGCTTACCATGCTTCAGCTCTAGGTAATACTGATCACTGTTGGGTAATAGATTCAGGTGCATCTGACCATATGACTAGCTTGCCATCTTTGTTCACTTCTTATCACTTGTCCTCTGGCCGAGATAGAGTATCCATTGCTGATGGCTCTCTTGTTCCCATTTCGGGCAAGGGGGACATCAAGCTATCGGATACTATCTCTTTATCTTCTGTCTTGCATGTTCCTAAGTTTGATACTAACCTGATTTCAGTTAGTAGTATTACCAAACACATGAACTGTTCAGTAACCTTTTTCCCTGACAGATGTGTTTTTCAGGATTTGGAGACGAGGAAGGTGATTGGGACTGGCCGTGAGACGAACGGGATCTATCTGCTTGGAGAGAGTTCTCGTCGGGAGGAGTCAGTTGATAAGAAGTCTTTTGTTTCCCAGTCTGTGAGTTCGGTTATGCTTTGGCATAACCGATTAGGTCATTTGTCTTTTAAGTCTTTGAAGAGTCTGTTTCCTGCTTTATTTGAGTCTGTTGAGTTATCAAAGTTGAGGTGTGAGAGTTGTGAGTTGGCCAAACATTGTAGAACCTCTTATTCTTTAAGTAATAAAAGGAGTAATTCCTCTTTTGATATTGTGCATACTGATGTTTGGGGGCCATATCATATCTCTTCTATGGGTGGGTACAGATATTTTCTACTGTTTGTTGATGACCATACCCGTTTTTCTTGGGTCTATCTTATGCGTTCTCGGGATGAGGTTCCTGCTCTGACCCAAAACATCCATCAGATGGTTCTCACTCAGTTTGGGACCAAAATCAAAGTCCTTAGATCTGATAATGCAAAGGAATACTTTGCTCAGCCATTGACCTCCTACCTTCTTAGCCATGGAGTTATTCACCAGAGCACTTGCCCTTATACACCACAGCAGAACGGCGTTGCCAAAAGGAAGAATAGGCATATCTTGGAGGTGGCTAGAAGCATTATGTTTACCTCCAATGTACCTATTCGCTTCTGGGGTGATGCTATCCTCACGGCAGTTTATCTCATTAATCGAGTTCCTTCCCGGGTCCTTGATATGAGAACCCCCTTTTCCCTTCTATACCCAGACGAGGAGTTGTTCATTGTTCCCCTTAAAACCTTTGGTTGTACCTGTTTTGTTCAGCTTCTCGGGCCTCATCATTCCAAGTTTGAACCTAAGGCCTCCAAATGCATTTTCCTTGGTTATGCACAAACTCAAAAGGGTTATTGCTGCTATGATCCGGTTTTAGGGAAACGTTTTGTCTCCATGGATGTCACCTTCTTTGAGGAGACACCCTATTATCCTAGGGTTTCTCCTCATGGGGAGAGCAGTGAGAGTGGGGCTGTTTTGAGTTTCTTTCCTCAGGGGGAGAGAAGTGAGAGTGGAAATGGGGCTGGTAGAAGTGGGGTTGTTCCTTTACCTATTCCACTGGGTAATGAAGGTTGTAGTGGTGAGGGTGGTCAGAGGGAGCCGGAGTTGAGAGTCTATCACAGGCGATGCAGGCAGGTTGATCCTAGTCTTCGGCAGTCCCGGCCAGCTCCAGTTCCTTCTGCGGCTCCAGATCCAGAGCCTACTGAGATACCTCTCACTGTTGCCACTTCCCCTCCTGTGGATGACCTTGATCTCCCTATTGCCATTCGCAAAGGGAAACGACATTGCACCACTTCTACAGCTCACAGCATCTCACAGTTCTTATCCTATGATCGTTTGTCACCATCTTACCGGTCCTATCTCACTTCCATTGCCAATGTCTCTATTCCAAGAACAGTGCAAGAAGCCTTATTAGTTCCAGAATGGAAAGATGCAATGCAAGTCGAAATGGATGCCCTGTTGAAGAATAATACTTGGGCACTGGTTGACCCACCAAAAGGAAAGAAACCGGTGGGATGCAGATGGGTGTTCACTGTGAAGCATAATGCTGATGGCTCTATTGAAAGGTACAAAGCCCGGCTGGTTGCAAAGGGGTTCACTCAGACTTATGGTATAGACTACTTGGAGACCTTTGCCCCAGTAGCCAAGATGACCACCATCCGAGTTCTGTTATCCCTTGCAGCAAATCCTTCTTGGCCCCTGTTTCAGATGGATGTTAAAAATACCTTTCTGAATGGAGACTTACAAGAAGAGGTTTACATGCAGTTGCCTCCTGGATTCTATGATACAGAGATAGGTAAGAAGGTTTGCCGACTGAACAAGGCATTGTATGGTTTGAAGCAGTCACCTAGAGCCTGGTTTGATAGGTTTAGATTAGCCCTTGGAAAGTTTGGTTATGTACAGGCCCAGTCAGATCATACACTATTCATCAAGAGGGTGGAGTCCTCTCTGACACTACTAGCAGTATATGTTGATGATATTGTGGTGACAGGAAATGACAATCATGAGATTGAGTCCCTCAAACAGCTCCTTCATCAAGAGTTTGAGGTGAAAGACCTTTGTGCACTACAGTACTTTTTGGGTATTGAGGTTGCTAGATCCAAGCAGGGGATTTTTATCTCTTAGAGAAAATATGTTCTAGATCTGTTAGCGGAAACTGGAAAGTTGGGTGTTAAGCCGGCTGATACACCCATCGAACAAAATCACAAGATTAGTGCAGAGGGTGGAGAGCCTCTTGAAGACAAAGTTATGTTCCAACTGTTGGTTGGAAAGCTTCTATATCTCTGCCTCACTCGGCCGGATATCAGCTATGCAGTTAGTGTTGTTAGCCAGTACATGCACTCCCCTAGAACTTCTCATCTTCTTGCGGCAGAGAGAATATTAGCATACTTGAAGAGATGCCCGGGTAGAGGTATATTGCTCAAGAACATTAATCACATGAGGGTGGAAGTCTATACAGATGCTGATTGGGCTGGAAGTGTTGATGACAGAAGGTCTACCTCTGGATATTGTGGCCTGGTGGGAGGTAACCTTGTTTCTTGGAGGAGTAAGAAGCAGAGTGTTGTTTCCCGCTCCAGTGCTGAAGCGGAATACAGGTCAATGGCTAATGGAGTGGCTGAAATCTTATGGCTGAGGTCACTACTTGAAGAGTTGGGTATTGACTATGAAAAGCCCTTAATGCTGTATTGTGATAATCAGGCAGCTATTAATATAGCCCACAACCCAGTGCAGCATGACAGAACTAAACATATCGAAGTTGATCGACATTTTGTGCGAGAAAGGGTCACATCACAAGAAGTGTCTTCCGTACATCACATCTAATATGCAGCTCGCGGATATCTTCACCAAGGCTGTACCAAGGAAGAAGTTAGAGACAGACCTATCCAAGTTGGGAATGATAGATATCTACTCCCAACTTGAGGGGGAGTGTAGAGAACACTGATGTGGGCCCCACTGCAGTGGTCCCCACTGTGTTCGTAGGACAGCAGTGTAGTTATTTGTTTCAGTTATAGTAGTGTCAGTTTGTTAATTCAGTTGTTATTTATTTCAGCTTTTATTTACTTTATTTATTATGTAAGTACTAAGGGCCGATGTGTCCTTTCCATTATGTACTAAACATAACCTATAAATATTAAGAGAGTGGCGGCGGCAGATTAGTTTAGAATCTGTCCCTCCTTTCAACAACTTGTGTTCTCTTGTTTCTCTTCTATTCTCTCTCCTTTCTCTCACTTTTCTTCTGTTTTGCAAACCTAAAACCTATTAGGATTCAAGACTGATTACAGTCTTGATTTTCTACTGTTTCTTAGCTTTATATAATGGTTGGGAATAAGATAATAGTCTAGAAATATGTATTAGTGCTTCTTTTATCATTTTACAAAATATCATTGCATATTTCTACATATTTCATAATATTTCTACAATGTCTCTAATTTTTACAATATTTCCCCTCGACATTTCCGACATATGTCCTATATTTTGGTAAGCGACATTTCCATCGACATCGACATTTTAAACCTTGATCAGCCCTGTAATGGTCTCTTACACTTAACCACTCGGCCCATTATGATGAAAACACTGGCTGACAATGAAGGACCTGTCCCCTGGTTGCAAGGTGTAGTGTCACACTCTCTACTTGGATGAATCCCAGGATTAAAACCCTTTGCAAACCTTTTTCATAAAATAGTAATATGTAACATATAAATATATTTTGCAAATTCAGATTTCAAACATAGGTGAAATCCACTGCTGGCAGGTTAGGTTTCCATCAGAGAGAGTGTAAACCCTGATATTCACTTTGTTCGACAAAGGGACCAATCCTACCACTATGATCACCCACTCAGGTGAATTCTTAGATTGCCCCAACATACCTAGGTATTTGACCCTTGATGGATCTTACTAGTTGGTATATCAAAGACAGCCCAGTCCAACACCTAGTGCGGTACCATAATCAAGTCTGGGGTTATGTGCAACTTTGTAGTTTTGCTCATCATATCTCAAGATCCAGGGCATAACTAAAAATTGGTCCGGATTCAATGCTTCTGATAAACACTCACTGGATGTGCTTGGGGTCTAACCCTAGCAGCTGAGATGAGATATTCCAACTCCTTGGCAGCACACCAGTGTCAACCTTGTCAGGATAAACTTCCCAAGTCTATCCAAGGGTTGAGAACGTTCTAAACTAACACGAGTCTCTTAAGTGTCCAGTTTAAGGGGTAAGGGCATGCATTGTCTAACATTAATATCCTACCTCTTTGTTTCAGATATTTGGATTTGGTTTTTCTCTTTGTTTGATTGTAGGTGGACCCCCAACTATATGTACAAAGCTTGCGTGCCTCTTCTTCCCTCTAGTGGCCAAAGAAGAGGGGTAGAATTCTTTGGAGATATGTGTTAGGGCTGCTATCTGCTGGACAATTTGGGAAGAAAGGAACTTAAGGATCTTTTCTAAGTTTCTAACAAGGAAAGGAGTAAGGAGGCCATTATTGAGGTAGTTGCTGATTCAGCCCCTCAGTTTGAGGGGGAGTGTAGAGATAGCGAGGGTTAAGGTTGTAATTTTACTTGTTCTTGTTGTACCCATTATTTTGTTCTTTTGTTGTGTACTTTTACTTTAGCAGAAATCTGCAGAAGAATAAAAAATTGTAGAAAAAAGAGAAAGAGATGAAGTGTTTTGTGAGAGAAGAAAAGAAGAAGAGAAAGAATAAAGGAAGAGAAGGCAATTAATTCTGACTGCCCTCTTCCATTAGTGTTTATACTTAAAAGTAAAAAATATATACAAGGAAAGATATGCTCTTAATAGGGCGGTTGACGCTAACAACTTACAAGAAACAAAAAAGCCCACTACTCTAACAACTTCTGAATAATGGGTTGTGGTCCCAACTAACTAACTAAACAAATAATAAATAAAACAAGCTAATAACTGTAAAATCCTCAACAACTTCTTGAACATAAGGATATAATTGTCTTTTTATTTCTTTTTAATATAAATACCTTTTCTCTTGGTGTGGTGATACTTAGATACACCACAAAATCTGTTTGCCTTCTTTTGTTTGAACTGCACTGACATGTAGTTATTAAAAGCAGAAGAAAAAGAAGTCCCAGAGAGATCACAGGCCTCTATGGTTCTGTTCTGCTCTAATTCAGGAGAGGAGAAAGGTGAGCAAGATTCTGTTATACAGATGTCTCTAAGGGATCACATCATCACAGGCTTCAGACCTGCTATCATATTGTATTCTGAGAGTTACTGATGTGAGTAGAGAAATCAAATGATGTGAGTGGTCCAGTCCTCTCACCAGTCTCTGATTTATATCCTTCTTAAGCATCATAGATCGAGTGTTCTGTTCTTAATAATTGTTAGAAAGAACTTTAAACATAATGTCATATCTGGAGTGACACAAATACCCCTATACCTCATGCCTATTAACTCTTAAAAGAGGATAATACCTCTTGTTTTTTGTTAGTTGAGTGTAAAATTTCTTGCTTGCAATTGTTCTTCTGTGCTGTCTATAAATGAAAATAGGAACATGAAAGTTGATTGGTATTCTCTGTACATACTGTTTTGATGGCTGTTTTCTCACTTTGTGTGCAAAAAGGCAAATCAATGGTGTTCTTTCTTTCTTTTATTTTTCCATCTTTTTCCCTTGTCTTTTGTCTTTCCTCTGTTATTGCTCTTTTGCGATCTTACTTTTATTTATCTGATGACATGTTGCCATCCATTTTTCTACAGATTTCTGAGGCATTGCTTCAATGTACTATTAAATGCCTTGTAGATGTGGTTAATTCTGAGACTGCAACATTGGCTTCCATTGCAATGCAAGCACTAGGTCACATTGGATTATGTTGTCCATTGCCTCCACTTGTTCTTGATTCTGGTGCAGGTAATTTATAAAATGTAAGCTGAAAACTATGAGTTCAAGAGATGGCCAAAGAGTCTTATTAAGACTAACATTTGTAACTGCAGCTGGAGTTTTGACTGTTTTGCATGATAAGTTGGCCAAGCTACTATCTGGCGATGATATCAAAGTGATCCAGAAAATTGTTCTCTCTTTAGGGCATATCTGTGTAAAGGAAACATCGATTTCTCTGATAAATATTGCCCTTGATTTGATTTTCAGTCTTTGCCGGTCAAAGGTGGGTAGCTGAATTTTGTTTCCTCCATTCAGTGCTCTTTTTGTTTTTTGGTATATTCCTGCTTGGTATTTATCTTGGTGAATCATTATTAGTTCATTATTCACTTGGTAGTTTGTTATGTGAATGCATATGTTACAGGTTGAAGACGTACTCTTTGCAGCTGGGGAGGCTCTTTCATTTATGTGGGGAGGGGTGTCTGTGACTTCTGATGTGATTCTCAAATCCAATTATTCATCACTTTCCCTCACTTCTAACTTTCTTAAAGGCGATGTGTCTTTTCCTATGTCAAGACACCTCCCTACTGAAGGAAGTGAGGCCAATGAGGATAGCCATGTTATGGCCAGAGATGTTATAACTAGAAAGCTTTTTGATGTTCTTTTATACAGTAATAGAAAAGAGGAGCGCCGTGCTGGAACTGTGTGGCTACTATCCCTGACAATGTATTGTGGGCATCATCCAAAAATTCAACAATTGCTTCCTGAAATTCAGGTACTCCATTGGTTTTGGTCTATGCAAACAACTTTTTTCTTTCAATTCCTCTGTTTGGATGCCAATTTCGTGATCTCCCACCTTTTCGGTGGGTAGACCAGTTTAGTCAGGATATACCTAACCTTTGTGTCAATGCAACATATACAAGCATATGAATTTTGATCCTTTTGTATTTCCTCCACTAAGTTGGGGAGTGCTATGGAATTTAGTAACGAGGTTGTGTTGTGGTCCTTGACAATGTCAAAGTTTTAGTTATTCTGACAAAATATATACTGATTTATTAGTAGTCAAATTAATAACCCATGAATCGTAAGAACCATTATTATTTTATTGTGTATCATACTGTTCATACATATAAATTATAGGCATGACATTGGTTATAAATATTTCACATGATCTGCAGGAGGCATTTTCCCACCTTCTCGGTGAACAGGATAACCTTACACAGGAGTTAGCATCTCAGGGAATGAGTATTGTCTATGAACTTGGTGATGCATCAATGAAGAAAGATCTAGTAAATGCACTTGTTGGTACTCTTACTGGCTCAGGAAAAAGAAAACGAGTTGTAAAGGTGGGAAAGCTGATTTTTTTTTTTCATGTTATATGTATGTATGTATGTTTCTTTTATTATTTTTTTTTCAGGGTTTTCTTGTTCTAAGGAACAGTTTTTGTTTTACAGCTGATGGAAGATTCTGAAGTGTTTCAAGAGGGGTCTATTGGTGAAAGCCCAAGTGGAGGAAAACTTAGTACTTACAAGGAACTCTGCAATCTGGCAAATGAGATGGGACAACCAGACTTAATTTATAAGTTTATGAATCTGGCTAATTATCAGGCTTCTATAAATTCCAAAAGAGGTGCCGCTTTTGGGTTTTCGAAAATTGCAAAACAAGCTGGGGATGCACTTCAGCCACACTTACGTTTATTGATTCCCAGGCTTGTTCGTTACCAGTATGATCCTGATAAGAATGTGCAGGTATGGTATTTTTGGATTGAGGGAAAAACAAATTATGATCTTCAGTTAATAAATTTGGAAAGTTGGTTTTTAATTTTCATCACATCCAGATTTGTTAACCAGTTTAGAGATTTCTATTTTGAGCAATACTAGTAGTTTCATATTTTTCAATGTTTTCAAATTATATTAGCATTAGCTATAATATTCCAGTGTATCCTGTGCTTATTCTGTTCATTCTGTCTATACTTGTAGGATGCAATGTCACATATCTGGAAGTCACTTGTAGCAGATTCCAAGAAGACTATTGATGAACACTTAGACCTTATAATTGATGATTTGTTGACTCAATGTGGGTCCCGGCTTTGGCGTTCTCGTGAAGCTTCCTGTCTTGCCCTTGCAGATATAATCCAAGGGCGCAAATTTGAGCAGGTGATTATCCCAGATTTTTAAGTGATTTTTAATTGTAATATGCAAACTGATGACCAATGTTGTCATTAGCATGCATGCATAATACCCACTAGATATCATTTATGATTTAACAATTAAAATCCCTTAGAACGGCACCTTTTGATCACTGTATCCTTGCCTGTGTATCTAGTTGTTTAAACTTTGTTTAATTTGAGTTGAAGAGAGATGCTAATGCAACCAGAAATTGCAAAATACAGCATAATAGTAGATGAAAAGTACCTACCAGCAATTCATTGAGAATATAGTGCAAGAGCATTGAATTAATTCACTCTATTTTACAATTCCCCCTCAAGTTGGGCAATAGATGTCAATCATTCCCAACTTGTTACATATTTCATCATGCTGCAGAGTACTCAATCCCTTTGTGAAAACATCAGCTAATTTATCTTTAGAGTTTACATAGGGAGTGCGCACCTCTCCCTTCTCAAGTATTTCCCAGTAAAGTGCCATCAACTTCAAGAATACATATATCTCCCTACAATTGCACTGAAGTCTCAAATAAACTTCCAGAAATACCTTTGGATGTTTCACAATCCATATTAAGAGTATTAACTATATTGTTTTTATGTTCCTAGTACCCTTACAAAACTTACAAAGGGAAACAGAAATTTCGACACTTCTCAACCAAGACTTTACTATAACACAGACATAGTTTAACAAAATTTTGTGAGACTTGGACCATAAATACTATGCTTTTGGGCAACTCAAGATGAGAAGCCCACATCTGTTTAATTATAAAAAAATGGTCAAATTTTGATTTTGATTACTGTCGACAGTCCACAGATTTCAGTTGGCTTGATGAACACCTTCTGATCTTATCTTCCTAAAAATTTCAGGGCTATCACTCCATATAAACTTAACATTTCAAAAATTCGATTCGATCAAATGGCTGGACTGATAGAAATTAAGTTCACAATTTCTGCCAAGCTAGGACTGTTATGCAGAACTGTTTTTTTTCCTTTATTGCTCTTCAATTTATTTTTCTAAGGTTTTGTTAATGCTTTCTGAAATCAATCTGCATCAGACCCAAAGCTTGTACTCCACTCAAACTCATTAAAACCTTATTCCAACTATATGTGGTTATCTATGTGAACCCAGTAACATCCAAAGCTAATATTGAAGTGAAAAATCTAGTGCTTTAGTTTCATGATGTATTAGGTACAGCCTTATAGATGTTAGAGGCACACACACATGTATGTATTTTCTTTTTCTGAAATTACTGTTCCATTTCTTTCACAATATATTATTTATTGCCAATCTCAAGCATCTTAATTCTATTATTGTTTTCTAGGTTTCAAAACATTTGAAACGAATATGGACAGTTGCATTTCGTGCCATGGATGACATAAAAGAAACTGTACGGGTTTCTGGTGATAGCTTGTGCCGTGCCATGAGCTCACTAACTATAAGGCTATGTGATGTTTCTCTCACCGCAGTATCAGATGCAAAGCAGACAATGGATATTGTTTTGCCTATCTTGCTGACTGAAGGGATAATGAGTAAAGTTTCCAACATCCAAAGGGCATCTGTTGGAATGGTTATGAAGCTTTCTAAGGTTGGCATTGTTTTGCAATGTAATATTGCTAATTATGATAAAGAAAAATTGGGTGGTTTCTGCATCAATTTTTAGGTTGTGGAAGTGGGCTTGCACTAATTGGATATGGTTATTTCTATTAGCATTGAGTTATTTCTGTTATCAACTTAGCATTTAGCTTGGAGTCTATTATTGTTTGGTCAAAGTTCTAGTGTAGATTGGAAAATATAACTTGTCCCATTTAGCCAAGTCCTTTATGTTTTATTCTTTCATATTTGTTATCTTTGTATCTCTCTTGAATTCTTTCCTGCTGTTCTTTGTGTCTATACTCATGAGCTTCTTCTGCATGCCAATGGGCATTTGGATTAGTCGATTAGAGTTCCTTTACCCTCTTAAGTGTTCAATTTTACACGCTATTTCTAGAACCTTGGCTTGCAATCATCTTTATTCTCTTTTCTAGTGTTTTAAAAGGCGCGGAAGGTGTACACCTGGAGGAGTGCCTCCAGGTGAGGTGCCCCCAAAACTACTCGAGGTGTACACCTTATATGCCTTTTTCATGAGGCATGCTAGAGGTGTATGCCTCATGCGCTCATGCACACCTCGTACAATAAGATGAAAAAAGAAAAAAAAGAAAGAAACAAGAAAAGAAGGGAAAAGAAAGGAAAGGGAAAGAAAAAGAAAGAAAGAGAAAGAGAAGAAAAAAAGAGAAAAGAAATTATAGGGAAAGGAAGATAAGGAGAAGGAGAAAGAAAGTTTGGACCAGGGGCAGAGCCCCCAGACACCCTCCCCTCCTTTCAGCTAGTATTGTGCATCTTCACTCTTCTTAATATAAAAGATTTTTATTAAAAATAAAGAGAAGAGATCCTCCTTCCTCTTCTTCCTCACCCCCTCCTCCTTTTTCTTCCCCCCCATCTCCATCCTCTTTACGAGGCTTATGCCTCTTACATTCTGAAGTATGCCTCACACCTCCAGGTTGTGGAATGCCTCGTGTCATGCCTCCATGTTTAACATTGTTCTTTTCCTAAACAAGCTTAACAGTGGGCTTGTTTTTGTCATGCTCTGGCTCTTTTATGTGGGTAGTCTTTCTGAATTTCTTTAAGGGAATGTTATGTTCCTTTAGTCTATATAATACACTGATATTGTGTGGCTTATCTCCAGGGTGCTGGGATTGCAATTCGTCCTCATTTGCCTGATCTTGTTTGTTGCATGCTAGAAAGTTTGTCAAGCCTTGAAGACCAGAAGCTGAACTATGTTGAGGTTAGGAAGTTATGATGCACCATTTTCAGTTTAAAACTTAGTTTCCTCTCTCTGGAGATGATTATATGTTTGAAGGGCTTTATATTTACTTTAAAGACATCAAATATTGTGAATCTACTTTTTGCACCTTCAAGCAAGGGGCAAGAAGGGAACAATTGTTTTGGGCTCAGCTGTAACTTGTTAATTACTTTGCTTGTAATGTAATCTATTTGGGGGAGGCTGCAGCTCGCGCTTCTCTAAGGGATGCCTGTATCAGTTTTGAATATCTTATTTAATAAAATTCTTCATTACTAATAAAAAAAATCTACTTTTGGATCTTTTCAATGTACATGTATTTACTCTTTCTTTGTGAAACTAGATGCATGCAGCAAGCGTTGGAATCCAGACAGAGAAGCTAGAAAATCTGCGAATTTCAGTTGCAAAAGGCTCCCCAATGTGGGAGACACTTGACATGTGTCTTAAGGTTGTTGATGTGCCATCATTGGATCTGTTGGTACCCCGCCTTGCTCAACTGGTTCGATCTGGAGTTGGTCTGAACACTAGGTTTGTTGACATGCAAAATTGATATAGATTTTTTATGATCATGAATTGATGCAAGACTTTGTCATAATTTTTTACTTGAAAAATAAAATTGATTTTTGCTATTTCTGAATGCATCATCATCGATATCTAATTTTATTTATTAATGCCGATAATTTTGATTTGGTTGAACCAGTGCAGTTACTGGAATATGACTGTTGTATATGAATTTATTTTTGGAATATGATGATGTAAAGATCCTTCATGGCCAGATGGGTTTAACCTTTCTTTTCACAAAAGCTGTTGGAATATTTAAAAGGCAATGTAATGGAAATGAAGGAATTTTGGCAAGAAAAGTTGATTGAAAAGAGTGCAAATACAGCATTTATTTCTCTCATTGCCGAAGTTGAGGGAGCTTGCAAAGTGAAAGATTTCAGACCAACTAATTTGATTTCAAGCCAATACAAGATTGTTGCAAAGATTCTATCTAGAATATTAATATCAGTGTTGGAAGAGATTGTGGGCCCTACTCTCAAATGGCTTTTGTTGAAGGTAGACATATTTTTAATGGCGTGGTGAGAGCAAGTGAGGATATAAGAATAAAAAGTGGCAAAAGGGCTGATGTGTAAGCTAGACATTGAAAAGGCATATGATCTTGTAGAATGGGGCTTTCTTGAATAAGTTATGAATTTATGACTAGAATGGATTTTGAGGAAAAATGGAGGAGCTGGATATTTGCCTGTGTTTCCTCAGTATTGTTTTCAGTGCTTGTAAATGGAATTTCAACACAATGTTTTTTCAAGCCTCAAGGGTTATAAAGGCAAGGAGATCCTCTTTCTCCTTTGTTGTTTGTCTTGGTGGCAGAAGTTTTGAGTCGATTATTGATCAAAAGTACAGAATTGGGGATGTTTGAGGGTTTTAAAACAGAAAGAGGAGTTTCCATCACACACCTCCAATTTGCAAATGATACCTTAATCTTCCTGGAAGCCTCAATAGAACAAGTTTTGAAATTAAGGATTATTTTGAAAAGTGCGTCGATTGGAGTGGGCATTATTTCACAGGACCTCTTAGAAGAATGTGCAGCAGCCTCGGGATTCTTGGTTGGGGAGTTCCCATTCACATATTTGGGACTTCCGATTGGTGCAAAAGCCTTTATTTCATTAATTGGCAGTTGGTGCTGGATACAATAGATCAAGGATTGTTAGGCTAGAAGGGGGAATATCTTTCATTAGGAGGGAAGATAACACTGATTAAAAGTGTTTTATCTGATTTAGTGGTGTATTACTTATCTCTGCTAAAAGTTCCTTCCTTGGGGGCAAATTTAATCGAAAATATGCAGAGAGAGTTTTTGTGGGGAATCAAAGGGATTGAAAAGAAATGAGACTGGGTTTGTAGGGATAAAAAGGAAGGGATCTTGGATCTATAAGGGTGAAGTTATTTAGTACAGCACTTCTTGGAAAATGGTTATGGAATTTTGGGATCGAGAGGGAGGCTTTGTGAGAAGGGTGGTGGCTTACAAATTTGGGGTGATCAGGTTTGGTGGGATTCTAAGTAGGCATGCCGGTTGGGTCTAGGTAGAACCATTCCTGAACCAATTACTTACCGGGACAAAATCACAGACCCAAAACCATCCTGGTTATAGCTGAGTGACCCAATAGACCTGATTATACTAAAACTATATTTGTTTATTTAAATAATAACTTAAAATTTAAATTTTGATAATATAACCTTAATAAAAATACTAAATTATTCATATGTTAATAAATTAAACATTTTTGACTAATATTATTTTATTTATTATCTATCAAAATTTACCATTTCAAACATAAAATATAATAAAAATTATAAGAAAATTAAGAAATATTATATATTTAATAAAATAATTGGTTCCGGGTCCGAGATGGTTCAGGACAAGCAAGAACTGGAACCGACCCATTTATTAATCGGGTTAAAATCCTAGAACCAGAACCGTTATAATCGGTTCAGTCAGTTCAGGTCCGTCAGGTAGACCCGACCCATTGGCAGCCTTAATTCCAAGGAAGTGAAATCATCCTATGGAGTATGTGTTTGGAAGGGTATAATGTGTTTCTAATTAGCTTTTCTTAATTATGTATCCTTCAGAGTAGGGTGGTTGTTGTTTGGTGCCCAAACTTCAAAAGGCCCCTCTTTGATTGGTAATTTGAGGAATGTGTGGAATTGCGTCTAAAATTTCAATTATTTGAGGTGCAAGTGGAAAAGAAAGATTCAAGATGGTGGAAAGAATCCAGTAATGGTATTTTCTCTGTCAAACTGTAAGGCTCTACAAAGAAACCAAGTGGAAATATCTGAATTTAAAGGTGGGGAAACCCTTTACCACCAAGGGTGGAAGCTTTTGTCTGGTTTGTGGCGTTGGGAAGTATCCTGACACTGGACCATATTCAGAGTAGAGGTATTCACTTGGCCGGGAGATGCTATTTATGTGAGGTTGCAGAGAATGTCCTTCATTTGCTTGTTGGGTGTCCCTTCACGAAATTCATATGGGGCTTCTCCTTTAGCTTATTTAGAGCTAGTTGGATGGAACCAAGAACTCCAGGAAACATTTTTGTTAGGTGGCCAACTATGATAGGAAACAACAAGACAAAGGTAGTTTGAAGTTGCATCCCTTTTGTTATATGCTGGGAAGTATGAAAGGAAAGAAATAGAAGAATTTTTAGAACAAGGCTCACAAAAGAGAGCAAATCACTCTCTCATATGTGGAAAGAGGATAATGGATCGGGTGCTCATACTTCCAGAGTTTGAAGGGGTTTCAAGGGAAGATCTTGGTACTCGATTTTAGTCTTTTCTTGAATTGGATTCAAACTTATAATACTCTTTCATTATTGTTTTTCTTTCTCCTTTATATAAGATCATGAGTTTGTAGCTTTCTCTTGTGGTGATTTCTCATCACCCTAGCTGCTGTACCTTTTTCTATTAATAATTTTTTCTTTTTAATTTACTACCAGAAAAAATTTATCCTCCGTGGCCAGGTTTTTAGTTGTGTTACCTATTTTGGCCTCATGGTGGGGTCCTGATCAACACCATTGATCAGATAGGGAACCTACCGGACTGGGCACATGCTCAATTCCATAGTCCACATGGCCATATACCCTACCTAATATCGTTTTCCTAATTAATGTTAGTTATTTAATGTTTTCGTTTCTTAATATAGTACTTAGCTATAGAAAATCTTGCTTTGTAGAGCTTTGAAAAGTCTTTTGTGTTGATAGCTTCTCCATGAGTATAGGGTCGTCAAAAGAATTGGGGGAATCCTTTTGAAAACCAAACTAATTTGCCACATGGAATATTTATAGGTCGTTTAAGGAAGCTCACTAAACAACCTGACTAGCAAACTTGATCCCTTGTATATTAATTGCTAAGAAAAAAATCTCAAGGATCAAAAGAAATATGTAGTATAGTTGGTCCTGAAAATAGGGATGCTAAAAACCACAGTAATGTAAGAACAAAACAGAGCACTAGGCATGAAAATCAAGTATTTGGGTCTCAGATTTGAGTAACGTTTCATCATGGTCAAAATGAAAAATTCAAAGTTTCAGCAGAGTTTTGTGGTGGGTCTGAAATTTCAGAAAATTGAGTATATTTGAAATTAATATTTTAGATATCACAATTTTTTTAACTAATTTTATCCTATCAAATTCATTTTATACCTTTTAACAATATTTTACCTAACCATCTAATATATCTAATATTTTCTCTCTATTATGGGAATTAGAGATTTGTATGTTTTTCCACAAGTTTAGTTGTGCTCATTCTTGAAATTGGAATAAAAAATCACCTTGATGATAGGCCCACTTTTCCCTACTAAACAATCAAATTAATAGATTTGTTTCCATGAAAAATGAAAAACGTAGCAATACTTCCTCTTAGTGCAATCTTCTCTAGGCCTTGGAGAAGTCTTTGGGGGATGCATCCATGATTTTAGAAAATGTGGAATGAATAGGTTTGGAACTTTAACTTCTTTCCTGAATTTGGCATTAAAACCTAACTTCTTCCAAATAGTTGAGAAAGCCTTAATGCACATAGTCATTGTGTTTTCTAGATCCAATTTGTAATCAAAGCATTTCCTTCTCATATGTTGCTTCATTAGCTACTAGGATTTGATCTAAGATGTGTTTTCCACTTAAAAAGTTGAGACCACTGGTTTCTTGAAGACCCATCAATGCCTGAATTGCCTGAATTACCAATATAACACACATTGAAGTTCAACATTTTATGATCAGAAGGTGAGAACAGCCAATTAGAAACTTCTCTATCCCTTCTAGTTAAAGTTGAGACCACTTCAAACAATCCTGTAATGATTGTATCCATAGAGACATTGAAAGATCACCCACATCCTGATCCAATTAAAGAAAATTCTTACAATTTGCCCTTTGAAATAAGAGGTTTTAAAATAAGAGGACTAAAACAGAATATATGCAATGTAAATTTAATAATAATGGGAATGCAAATCAGGGTATACTTAGGATTAAAGGTCAGGAGATAACTTGATGTAACCTCTTCTGTTACCTTGGTTTAATAATTCATAACAAGGGAGAGACTGAAGAGGATGTCACCCATAGAGTTAGAGAAGGTTGGTTATAATAGAGGGGTGCGTCCGGAGTCTTATGCGATAGGTAAATATCACTTAGGCTAAAAGGACAATTCTATAAAATAGTTGTAAGGCCAGCGATGTTGTGGGAGCAGAGTCTTGGGCAGTCAAGAAACAGCATGTCCAAAAAATGAGTGTGGCAGCAATATGAATGCTGAGATGGAGTGGAAAAGTAGAAATGACAGCTTCAGAAATGAAGTCATTCAAATGGAGATGAATATAGGAGTTTTTGAAGACCAACACAAATCTCACAACTGTTGTGTCTCAATCATAGGAAAAAGAATTCTGGACTGGGTTATGATTCTTCTGGAGTTTATGGATGATTGTAAAGACTCTTTTGGTTCTGGTTTTTCAAGTGTTATAATTCAGTTTGGAGGTTGAAAATTGATGTACTTCTTTGTTTGTATTTGCAGCTCTTTTTGTTCTTGGGCGATTTCTCATCACCCTTCTTTTATACTCTTTCTTTTATCTAATGAAATTTTTGTTTTTTATTTACTACAAAAAAAAAAAAGGAAATGAAGTCATTCAAAGGAACCAAGGAGTAGCTCCAGTAGGTGACAAAATGAGAAAAAGTAGACTAAGATGTTTTTTTTCTTTATTTTGAAATAAGGTAAAGTATAATTATATTAATCAACCAGTCCTTTGTACAATGAGAAGCTGTACAAAACATAAACAAAAGGACCTTGAAAAAGTCCACCTTCAAAAAATTACATTCAGTTGTATCTTCTTTAAAACCTGTATGTATAGACAACCAGCTCCTAAGAAGCTCAATAGTCTTGTTAATGACCTCAGCTTCAGTAGAGGCTTTGTGATCAAAAGTCCTGCTGTTCCTTTCAGTCCATACTGCCCACAAAATAGCCAGAGGTAAAGAGGAACAGCACAACTTCCCCTTCTTTGTCATCCCCGGTATGTGCCAAGCCTCCAAGTATTTTTTAACTGAGGCAGACATATACTTCAGCTGACTTTTAAGCACTTTAGAAAATAGTTCCATATCTCTGCTACAAACTTGCAATGTAAAAACAGATGGTTAACTGATTCCATCTCCCCACTGCACAGTATGCAGCTCAAGTCATTGAATGGAAAACCTTTCTTCAACAGCATCTCTTTTGTTAGGCATTTACCTAAAACTTCCACCCAAACAAAAAATTTAACTTTCATGGGTGCCACTGCCCCAAATGCCCACCTAGGAAAATGTGTACCATTTCCATCTAAATATCTGTAGAAGGATTTAACTGAGAACACTCCTGATTTCTCCCATTTCCACATTCTTGAATCCTGGCTTTGCAAGTTCAGAGTCTGATCTTGAAGCAAAGCTAGAAGATCCCCTATCTGTTGAATCTCCCAATCATTAAAGTCCCTTCTGAAGGATGGGTTCCAGCAAATGTTTTGTCCCCTCTGAACAAAAGAATCAGCTACCAGCACCTCTTTGTCAGCTGCCAAGTTGAACAAAGTAGGAAACAATCAAACAACTCTTTAAGGGACCTCTCCCCAGTCCAAGGGATCTGATCCTTTTGTCATCTCCCATTTTGAACCTGATATCCTGTCTGAACTTGGTGTTGGCTCTACAAATTCCTTTCCAAAGGCTGCAACCATAAGTTGAAGGATGGGAACCACACTCCCAACCATTACTGTCCAGCCCAAATTTCTCAGCTATTACCTTCCGCCAAAGGTTATTCAGTTCTGCATTAAACCTCCATTGCTAGTTGCCTAATAATGCTAAGTTGAAGGAATTTAGATCTCTTATCCCCAAGCCCCCTTGTGAGAGAGGTTTACATATCTGCCCCCACTTCACTAGATGATACTTATGTGAGTCTTTCCAACCCATCCACAGAAAATCTCATCTTTTATTCTAATTCCTTCACCACCTCCGAAGGGATTGGATAAAGAGACAAAAAATAGGTAGGCAGGCTGGCTAGAAGAGTACTCTTTATAAGAGTTACCTTCCCTCCTTTGGAAAGACCGAAAGATATCTAGCCTTCCTTGTGACCTGTTTTTGATCCATTCTCTCCAAAATTGGGTTTCAAATGGATTTTAATGTGCACTTGGCACCCAGTGGCAGTCCCAATTAGCCTGTGGGTAGAAATCCTACTTTGCAGCCCAATAGATCAGCCAAATTCTGAATTAGAAACTTTCCCCACTGCTATCATTTCACATTTTGCTAAGTTCACATTTAACCCAGAAACAATTTCAAACCAGAAAAGCAGGTGCTTTAAATTAAGAACTTGATCCTCCGAAGCCTTGCAGAAAAATAGAGTGTCATCAGCATACTTCAAGATTGGAATGGAAGTACCATTTGAGCTAACTTCAAAACCTTCCAACAGGTCCAACTCCACAGCTTTGTCCACCATTCTGCTGAGTCCTATTACTAATATGAATAGGAGAGGAGATAAGGGATCCCCTTGTTTCAAACCTCTCGAACTTCTGAAATTGTCTCTACCTGCACCATTAACAAGTACAGAGAATCTTGGAGTGGATATGCAAACTTTCATCCAGCTCCTCTGCTTTGAGCCAAAGTTTATTCTTTCCATCAAATAATCCAGAAAAGACCAACTAACATGATCATATGCCTTTTCTAAATCTATTTTACTGACTAATCCATTTCTCCCAACTCTCTTTCTTGAATCAACTAGCCCATTTGCTATGAGAACCACATTATGAATATGCTTGTTATGAACAAAAGCTCCTTGGTACTTGGATATCAAGGAATCTATCACCTTCCTTAACCGAGTGGCTAAAATCTTGGCCAAGATTTTATACATACTGGTCTAAAGTCCTTCAACTCGGCAGCCCCTTTCTTCTTTGGGATCAAGGAAATGAAAGTTGCATTCAAGCTTCTTTTCAAGACTGCAAAATTACGAAATTCCTCAAGAACTTTTAAGATATCATCAGCCTTAAGAAGTTCCCAAAATTTCTTAAAGAATAATAAGGTGAAACCATCCAGGAATGGAGCCTTTTCTCCTTCCAAGTCATCTAAAGCCTTCTTTACCTCCTCTTCTGAAAAAGGCTTCTCCAAATCAGATGTCTGTTGATCTGTCAAAAAATCAAACCTTAAGCCATCCAGCTTTGATCTTCTCTTGAAAGGTGCTTTGAAAAGGTTTTTGTAAAAACCAACAAAAGAGTTGGCTAAGTCTTCTTCTTGATCCACCACTCGACCTTCAATTTCCATGCTTTTTATGGAGTTTATTCTTCTTCTTGCATTGGCAGCCTTGTGGAAAAAAGCAGTATTGTTGTCACCTGCTTTTAGCCACACAATTCTTAACCTCTGTCTCCATTTTACTTCCTCTTGGTACATTAGGGAGTCAAACACTTTCTTAGCTGAAATCCTCTTCTTTCTTTTCTCATCATCCAAACACCCACCTTCCTCCTCCCTATCTAAATCAGCAATAATTTTCAGACACTCTTTCTTTTTTTCCCCATCACTCCCCCACCTTCAACTGAAAATTCGGACCACCACCTCTTTACATTTGCCTCTAATTCCTCTGAGTCCAGCCAACAGTGTTCCAATCTGAAGGGGTGTGACATCTTTTTCAGCCCTCCAGTGCTTAGTAGGAGTGGTATATGATCCGACACCACCCTTTGCAGAGCTTCCTGACTAAAATTGGGAAAAATCTCTTCCCGTTCAGGAGAAATCAGGAATCTGTCCAGCCTTACTAAAGTTGGCTCTTCCTGATTGTTAGCCAAAGTGTACTTTTTGCATCAGAGAGTGGCAAGTTTATCAAATTCCACCTTTGGATGAAACCCACAAAAGATTTCATATTTCTGTAAATCCTGTTACAATCCTTTTTATCTAGAGGACTGACTATAGCATTGAAGTCGCCCCCTAACACCCAAGGTCTCCCCACCTTTGACTGAGTCTAACTCTTTGAAGAGGTCTTTCCTTTAAACTTGACTCCACCACCCCCTAGCATTGAAGTAGACTAAGATGTTTTGGTCATGTGCATAGAAGACCATCTACAACACCTGTAGGAAGAAGTGATCTGTTACAAGTTGAAGGTAAAAGAAGAGCTAGGGGCAGAGTGAAAACGACATAGGTTGAGGTGGATATGACACTGAACAGAAATGAATGGTGAAATAGGATTTGCGTAGCTGACCCCATATGGTTGGGACAAGGCTTAGATGTTGATGATGATGTCTTCCCAATCCATTCAACAGGAAGCTGCTCTTTTACATGTCAATAATATCTTCCCTCCTTTTCTTCTAGGGGAAAGCAAATTATGTTGAAACAGACTATTGGTATTCCTGGGGCATGTTTTCCTGACAGCACACAAGAAGTTCACACAAATAGCAGTAATATATGAACAGGAGATCAGTGATAAATGATTTTACAACTTGCTTACTTCTAAATTGTTCTTATTGATAATAAGCTATTACAGTTATTGGTCAAAAAATAGATGATTTTACAACTTGCTTTATATGAAGGCACATGCGGGTGTTGGGGGAGGGGGTTCAAGTAGGTCTTCTCTCTTGAATGACCTAGTTTTATTGTCAAGTGTATCAGCTCCAGAAAAAAACCCTGTTTTTGGGAGGCTTCTTATAAAACCAATGTCTGATATACCAACAAAAGAACTGGAAACATAAACATGGGACAATATGGGAAAACAATAAAACTTTACAGTCTGTAATAGAGTACAATCCAGGATTATCATTGCGACACTAGACATTTTATTCGGCCGTGTGAAATATGGAGTCCTAGAATTATATTAAAGAAGTATTTTTATGTCGTAGATAGAAAGTTTTGGGTTTCATTTGGTTAATTCATGGAAAAGGTAGTAAATACAAGAATAACTGATTATTTTCACCATGGCTGGAAAAGGATGTTGCCAGGCATGATGAAAATCAGGTAAGAGAAACAGATGCATAGGAGAACACAAGAATGGATAATCATCTTCATAGTGGTTGGCCGAGGATGTTTCTGGACAGGGTGAAGATCCAGCCAAGTGAAATTGCTGATGGCTGGTTGTCGTACTGGTGTAAATCCCCCTTTATGGCCACTGAATCCTTCTAGTGGCCAGATCTGTTACCATATACCCCTCATCACTTCAGTCACTCTCATAGATATTCTATATTTGTTCAAGACATTCTTTATTTTTTAATTTCTTTAGCTTCACCCTTCTCTTTCTTGATAAAATAGGATAGGAGCAAACCAAGGGATATAACTTCTTCAATTTGGAGTACAATTTTCCCACTTTACTTATGGTGGTGCAATTTTGGTGAAATCAAATGGGGGAAGTTTTGTAACCTTTTGAGAATTGGAGAATTCCAAATCTTCATTGCTTTGAAACAAAACAATGTCTTAGGTGATTGCCTGGTCAGCTAACAAGTAACAACTTGGAGACTGAACATACCTAGATAGCTGCCTAGGCCCTATTTCAGTTAGTACATCTCCTATCTATAAGTTAGTTGCCTTTAGGCATCAACTGGATTTTCTTATACAAATGCATGGTGTAAGGTGATTGCCTGGTCATCTAACAAGTAACAACTTGGAGACTGAACATAACTAGATGACTGCCTAGGCCCTATTTCAGTTAGTACATCTCCTGGCTTGGCAAGTTAGTTACCTTTAGTCATCAACTAGATTTTCTTATACAGTGCATGGTATTGTAAAAGAATATTTTTAAACCGCTTAGCATTTTCTGTCTTCTAATTGTTTTGATATTTTTTCTGTTGCAGAGTTGGCGTAGCTAGCTTTATCAACTTACTTGTTGAAAAAGTTGGTGCTGATATCAAACCATTTACAAACATGCTTTTAAAGCTCTTGTTTCCTGCTGTTAAGGACGAGAAAAGTGGTGCAGCAAAACGTGCTTTTGCAAGTGCTTGTGGAATCACATTGAAGTACTCAACTCCTTCGCAGGCCCAAAAGTTGATAGAAGAGACTGCAGAGTTGCATAGAGGTGATAGAAGTTTACAGATTTCATGTGCAGTTCTACTGAAGAACTATTTGCATCTGGCAGCAGATGTTGTAGCTGGATACCATGCAACAGTCTTTCCTGTTATTTTTGTTGCAAGGTCTGTTTACAGACTAGACTATCCTTTAAGTGCATTTTCATGCTTGGATATTCTTGCCACATCAACATCAGGGAATTCTTTCAGCGCCGCTTTGCTTATTGATGAGCTGTTTTTTATTTTTGTTTTTCCTTTTTTTAAGTACATAGGATATAAATGGGTACATTAGAATACTGTTAAATCAAATGAAACCTGCCCCCAAGTATAGCCATGGTAGATTTTGCAAAAAAGAAACTTCAAACAGAATCTACACTGAGATTTCAATGTTTAGGCAGAAAACAAAAAGGAAATACATAATGGAGCCACTACAAGAACATAAAAGTAAATGCAAATAGTGAAGAAGCTCCCTCTTCCCAATTTTGGGGTTTTATCCCATTTTTATTGGGAGCTTGGTCTGATGATTAAAAAGATTATCTCATTCACCTAGTCTTCCAAATTACTTGAGACTAGATTTTTGATAGGAATAAGAGGAGAACAATGCAAAAAATATATTCTAACAAACAAAAATATGTATTTTTTCATCTTGTGCTTCTTTTAAGATGGATGGAGCTCTTTGGACTTCCCAAGTTATCCTTGGAGCCTCCATCCATGATGGTTACTTTGCAAGATGAACTATGAACCATGAGTAAGATGATAATGGATTAGTTTGTTGTAAATGTGGCTCGATCATGTCCCTAGATGCTACATGTCTATATTTTTGAAATGGGCCTGATTTGGCCTAGTCAAGATGCATATTATTTTTTGCTTTTTGAGTCCAAAAGTAGAAATAGGTGTTTTTGAAGGAATTTTATATGAAGAATATGTTAAGGGTGTCTCAAAAGTGAGTAAAGGTTTTTTATTGTTATTAAAGTTCGGCCTGCCTGTTAGACTGATAACAGTCAAGGAAAAGAGAGAGAGAGAAAGAGAGAAAGGAGAAGAGTAGAAGAGAAGACAAGGAGGAAAAGGCCTGGTTCGAATGAGAGAAAAAGTCAACCCTCCCATTCGGCCAGATTTGTTTGATATTACTAAAATATTGTGGAAAAGTCACATGTGCCCCTACTCGACACATCAGCACCTAAACATAAGCACAAAGACAGAAATACCCCTACATACTCGACACTAACACTCCCCCTCAAGCTGGAGAGTATATATCATATAATCCCAGCTTGTTACATATGTAGTCCACTCTACCCCGACTCAATCCTTTAGTAAACAAATCTGCCCACTGGTTCCCTGTGTTGACATATGCAGTGTCTATAACTCCACTCAGCACCTTCTCTCTAACCGAGTGATAGTCAACCTCTATGAGCTTGGTTCTCTTATAAAACACCAGATTAGAGGAAATATGAACTACAACCTGATTGTCACATTAGAGCTTCATCGGAGTATCAACAGTGTATCCCATCTCCTGTAGAAGGTTCCTTAGCCACACTAATTCACAAGTAGTATGTGCCATAGCTCTATATTTTGCCTCTGCACTGCTTCTTGCCACAACTATCTGCTCTTGCTTTTCCATGTCACCAGATTACCCACAAGAAAAGTGCAATAGCCTGTGGTAGATCTCCTATCAGATACAGAATTGGCCCAATTAGCATCAGTATATCCTTCTATTTCAAGTTTTCCACCACTTTTGTATATCAAACCACGACCATGAGCACCCTTTAAATACCTCACAATCCTTAGAACCGCATCCCAATGTGGAACCAGATGTTTCTGCATGAACTGACTTACCATACTAATTGCGAATGAAATGTTTGGCCGAGTGATGGTTAGGTAGTTCAGTTTACCTACCAGCCGCTGGTATCTACCAGGGTCTTCAAACACTCACCCATATCATTGCTCAAGTTAGTGTTTGTTTACATAGGTTTTTCAGCAGGTTTAGCACCTAACAAACTTGTTTCTTCAAGCAAATCAAGAACATATTTCCTTTGACAAAAGTTAATACCATGCTTAGACCTTGCTACTTCTATCCCCAAGAAATACTTCAATTTACCAAGGTCCTTTGTCTGAAAATGTTCATGCAAAAAAGTCTTCAACCTGTCAATGCCCATTTTATCATTTCTGGTAATGACAATATCATCTACATACACCACCAATAGGATCTTCCCTGCCTGAGAGTCATGACTGAAGACTGAATGGTCTTGGCATTGTTTCATACCAAACTTCTTTACCACCTCACTAAATCTGCCAAACCATGCTCGATGAGACTATTTAAGCCCATAAATGGCCTTCAGTAGTCGGCACACCTTACCATCCTCCCCCTGAGCAACAAACCCTGGTGGTTGCTCCATATAGACCTCCTCGAGCAAATCACCATGCAAGAAGGCATTCTTGATATCAAGCTGACAGAGGGGCCAATCATACATCACAATAAGAGAAACCACAACACAGATTGAACCAATCTTAGCAACCGGGGAGAAAGTCTCTGTGTAATCAATACCATAGGTTTGGGAATACCCTTTGGCAACCAGTCTAGCTTTCAGCTGCTCTACACTACCATCAGGTAAGTACTTAGCTATATAAACCCACTTACAACCAACAGCCTGCTTAGTAGGAGGAAGAGTGGTGAGGTCCCATGTATGATTATGGGCCAGAGCTAAGAGTTCTTCCATCGCACGACACCATCCTAGAGAGTCAAGGGCTTCCTGGACATCCTTAGGGATAACAACAGAGGATAACAAAGAGATAAACTGGCGATGGGAAGCGGAAAGGTGAGTCAGTGAAACATAATTAGAAATAGGATGAAGGGTATAACTGCGTTTACCTTTCCGCAAGGCAATGGGAAGATAAAGATCAGATATTGGGGTTGGGGCTGGTGTGGGAACAACTGCCGGATTTGTCGACGATGATGGAGCTGGAGGAGGAGTCGGTACATGTAGGCGATGTGTATACACGTGATGGATAGGTGGTCGTTCAACAGGTGGTGGCACCAGAGGCAAGGACTTGGTCACAGCTGGAAGAGGAAGGGGAGGATGTGATGAAGAGGAAGAAACGTCACCGGACCCATGAAAAATGGAGAAGACTCAAAGAAGGTAACATCAATACACACAAAGGAACGTCGAGAGCTAGGATGATAACACTTATACCCTTTTTGAGTCCGGGAATAGCCAAGGAAGACGCACTTAATAGATCGTGCATCTAACTTGTCCTTTCCTGGCCCCAAATTATGAATGAAGCAAACACACCTAAAAACCCAAGAAGAAAGAGGAAACGGAGACAAGGTAGGAAACAATGTGGTGAATGGAGAATGACCATCAAGGATAGACGTGGGCATCCAATTAATCAAGAAGCAAGAAGTAAGCACTTCATCACTCCAAAAAGATTTGGGAACATTCATGTGATGCATGAGGGGTTGAGCTGTTTCCAAAAGATGATGATTCTTTCTCTTAACCACCCTGTTTTGTTGTGGGGTGTAGGTACACGAAGTCTGATGGATAATGCCATGTTGGTCTAGGTATTCTTGAAATGATGAAGAGAAATATTCACGGCCATTACCGGAACGAAAAATTTTAATGAGAACCACGTCATCCTTGAATAATCATCAACAAAAATGACAAAATATTTATATCCATTGTATGACATTACTTTATAAGGACCCCAAACATCTGAATGAACCAAAGAAAAAGGACTTGACATACGGTTATCAACTGTAGGACTAAAGGGAACACGATGATGCTTCCCCAACTGACACGACTCACAATCCAAAACAGACAGATGACTCAATGAAGAAACCAAAGACTTCACCAGTTGGAGAGTTGTTGACGTACTTCCACCACCATCAAGATAATACAATTCACCAGTTTCATGCCCTCCACCAATCTTCATCCCCGTCTTGAGATCCTGAAAAACACACGAAGAGGGGTAAAAGGTAATGGAGCAATTAAGAGACTTGGTCAACTTACTAACTGACATAAGATTAAAAGGAAATTTAGGGACATACAAAATTGAGGATAAGGATACAGGGTTCATGCTAACATTACCAACACCACAAATGAAAGATGTGCAACCATTAGCAAGGTAACAAATTGTGATGTTGGGCAATGAGAGAGGGAAGAAAACACACCTGGAGTTTCAGTTATGTGATCGGGGCTCCAGAATCAATAATCTAGGGATTGGGTGTGGATGCCAGACAAGCCATGCCTGAGTGTGCGAGAGTGGCCGTGTTCTACTGAGATGTGGCCTGAACAAACCTCTCATACTCATCACGGGGAATACTCATCATCTACTTCCCAGTAACATCTGCGGATGTAGAAGGTATCTAATTAGCTAAAGGACTCTCCTGTCTGAAGCTACTGTCACTAGTCATGACATGATTGACCCAAGTTGAGGGTGGACCATGCAAGTCATAGCAATAATTAATGGTATGTCCATCCATACCACAGTGTGTACACCTCCTTGGACCCAAACTACGTCCTCTGCCACGGGCTCCCCCTGAATCTCAACCTCCAGTACGACCACCACCACGGTTATATGTAGGTCCACTACCTCCACTCCGGCCATATGCCGGTCCATTGCTGCCACTACGGCCAGACTGAGCTCCCCGAGCTCCACCTCTAACATTACGGCCTCTGGATACTGCAAAGGCTGATCTATCGGAAACATTAGGGTTCTCGGTAGATCCAATGGAAATCCTCCTAAGTTGAGCAAACACCTCTTCTAAGGAAGGGAGAGTTGACCCTCCTAGTATCTGAGCCCACACTGGTTCATACTCAGATTTCAGCCCCACCAAAAATCAAGTAATATTAAGTTGTTCCCTCTGTTGTTGCTGAATTTTGACATTAGAAGTGAGGGGGTGATAAACATTCAATTCAATTCGAATGTTTCTCATACTAGCATAGTACTCCTTAAGACTCTGATTACGCTGTTGTAGATTAAAGTATTCCTGATACAATTGATATACTCTGGTTATATTGTCTTGGCCCGTCTTGACAGTGTGGCCGACAAGAAATAAGAGGAAGAGAAGAGAAGAGAAGAAGAAGAGAGAAGGGAGAAGAGAAGAGAAGAGAAGAAGAGAGAAGGGATTGGCAATGTAGCAGTACTAGCGGCACCAACTTTTATTATAACATATATAGGGCGGGAGAAATAACAAGGGAAAAGACCCTTGTGCCCCTGCTATAAGTGAGTACAATAACAGACATAACAAAAGTAAAAATATAGAAATAAAAAAGGCTTCAACTAGCCAAACAGACCCTAACACCAACAACTAAATTATTTCAACACACCCCCGCAAGTTGGAGCATAGATGTCAATCATGCCCAACTTGTCACACAAATCTTTGTGCCGCACATGATGAAGACCTTTGGTGAAGATATCTGCAAGTTGTTCTTCTAAGGTGACATATGGAGTACACACTTCTCCATTTACAAGTTTCTCTCTAATAAAATGCTTGTCCACTTCAATGTGTTTCGTCCTATCATGCAGGACTGGATTAGCAGCAATATTGATGGCAGCTTTATTGTCACAGTAGAGTGACATAGGATTGCTCACTGCAAAACCCAGTTCACCTAACAGACTTCTTATCCACATGATTTCAGCAACCCCATGAGACATTGCTCTATACTCTGCTTCAGCACTAGATCTAGCCACCACACTTTGTTTTTTACTTCTCCATGTGACCAGGTTTCCTCCTACAAAGGCACAATACCCACTGGTGGACTTTTGGTCATTTACTGCTCCTACCCAATCTGCATCAGTATATACTTCCACCTTTAAGTGACCATGTTTCTGGAACAACAAACCAGCTTCGGGAAACTTCTTGAGGTATCTTAGGATCCTCTTTGTAGCTTCAAAGTGAGTTGTCCTAGGATTGTGCATGAACTGACTAAGGACACCCACTACATAAGCAATATCAGGCCTGGTCATAGACAAATACAAAAGTCTCCCTACGAATCTTTGGAACTTCTTCACATCTTTCAAAAACTCTCCTTGACTGTCTCCTAGACGATAATTAGATTCAATTGGTGAGTCAATTGGTTTTACCCCCAACTTGTTTGTATCTTCTAGTAGATCTAGTACATATTTCCGTTGGGAAATAAAGATGCCCTTGTGAGAGCGGGCAACTTCAATTCCAAGGAAATAACGTAAGGGGCCTAGATATTTCACCTCAAATTGAGTGGCTAAGAATTTTTTTAGTCTCCGTATTTCAGCCTCCCAATCTCTTGTGATCACTATGTCATCCACATACACAATAAGAGCTGCAATTTTCCCTTCACCTCTTTTCACAAATAGAGTGTGATCTGACTAGCATTGTTTGAACCCCATCTGTTGAATTGCTAAATGGAACTTACTAAACCAAGCCCGAGGTGATTGTTTCAACCCATATAAAGATTTTTTTAACCTGCACACCTTTTGTTCACTACCTTTGGCACAGAATCCTGGAGGTTGGGTCATGTACACTTCCTCTTCCAAGTCACCATTCAAGAAAGCATTTTTTATGTCCAATTGGTGAAGTTCCCTGTCAAGATTTGTTGCCAATGAAAGAAGGATCCTGATAGAGTTCATCTTGGCTACTGGAGCAAAAGTCTCTGCATAGTCCACTCCATATACCTGTGTAAAGCCTCTTGCTACCAGTCTAGCCTTGTACCTTTCAACAGTTCCATCAGCCTTGTGTTTCACTGTGAACAACCACTTGCAACCCACTAGTTCCTTCCCTTTAGGAAGGTCCACCAACTCCCAAGTGTCATTTTTGTGTAAAGCATCAATTTTCTTTCCTGCATTGCATTTGTCCATTCAGGTTTAGACAAAGCTTCTGCCACATTCTTAGGAATGGGGACACTGTCCACAGAAGAGAGGAATGCACGGAATGAAGGTGAAACATGATCATAGGACACAAAATTAGAGATAGGATGATTAGTGGTACAAGACCTAACACCCTTTCTCTTAGCAATAGGAATATCAAGATCATTGATGATAGGTGAATCAACATTTAAAGGATTAGACTTATCAATAGAAGCAAGTGTACCTGGCTGATGAGACGGATCTGCCTCTGGTGAATCCGATGATGTTGGTTGCATAGTGTCAGGTTCCACGGCTTTTGAACTCTGTTGGCTTTTATGGCGACGATGAAAAATCCGGAATGGAGGAGGATCGGGTAAAGGAGGTAGTTGAGTTTGAGTCGCCTGTTTCTCCTCAACCCTACTCTCCCCCTGAGGAGAAACCGAGAAAAAAGGTTGATTCTCAAAGAAGGATACATCAATGGAGACATAGTACTTGCGAGAGGTAGGATCATAGCAGCAATACCCTTTTGAGATAAAGGGTAACCAAGAAAAACACAGGGAATAGCCCGATGATCAAGCTTACCTCGAGTAGGCGACAGGTTATGGACAAAGCAACGACACCCAAAAACACGCATCGAAGTGGTGGACAACGGAGCTGTAAGAAACAAAAGCTGATGTGGGGCCTTATACTTTAGTAACCGAGAGGGCATGCGGTTGATGATGTATGTAGCACATAAGACTGCATCCATCCAAAAACGTTTTGGCACATTCATATAAATTAATAAGCCACGAGCTACTTCAAGAAGGTGACGGTTCTTTCGTTCAGCAACACCATTTTGTTGGGGTGTCCTGGCACAAGAGCTTCGCTGAAGTGACCCACTCGAAGCAAAAAACTCCGTGAGATCACTATGGAAGTATTCCTTCGCATTGTTCGACTGGAAGATATGGATTTCCGTTTGGAACTGAGTGAACACCATGCGTTGAAAGTCTTTCACAATTTTTGGTACTTCATCTCGAGATCGCATAGGGTAAACCCAGGTATATCTAGAATAATCATCAATCAAGGTAATGAAGTACTTATATCCAGCCTCAGTGGGTAGAGTAACATGGCTCCAAACATCAGAATAAACAATATGAAATGGAAATTCAGATCTTTTATTTCGCAAAGGTAAAGAACATCTACAATGTTTACTCAATTGACATGTTTGACACTGTAACTGACTCACTGACAAGGACTCAAACAACTTTGGAAACATAACTTTTAATGACTCAAAAGAAAGATGACCTAGACGACTATGCCATAAATAGGCTTGACTCTCACTTGACAAACTCATGGACTCTGTAGCCACAAGATCAGCTTTGTTCTCCAACACGTAGAGACCATTCACCATGCTTCCTCTACCAATTGTCTTCCCTGAGGCCAAATCCTGAAACACACATGAAGACGGAAAAAAAGTGACTGAACAGTTCAAGGAGTGAGTTATACTACTAATGGATAGCAAATTAATAGGTAATTTCGGAACATGCACATTAGGAAGGGTAAGGCCAAGTGGAAGAGGTATGGTACCTCGGCCAGCTATGGTAGAAAAAGAACCATCAGCTAGTCTCACCTTATCTCTCCCAGAGAGAAGGTTATATGTCTGAAATAAATTTGACTTACCGGTCATGTGGTTTGAGGCTCCGAAGTCAATGACCCAAGGAGAATCAGTGGTATGAGATGACACATGGAAGGCAGTGGCAACATTACCTGATGTAGACGCAAAAGAGGTAGAGGGAGTAGGAACAGAATCTATCTGGCGGAGAGTCCTACCATACAAATCCAAATGTTCACGAAAGGAGTAGATAATTTCTTCCTTAGGGTCAGAACTGGGATGCCTCTCCTGAGTTACCAAAGGACTAGTCTCTGTCGACGCCATATTAGCTAAGTTATACTTTTTCTGATTCTGCTGGCTTGGTTTCTTGCTCTGATCAGGTGTTGACTTCTTACCCAAATCCTGTGCCCATTTAGGTTTTCCATGGAGATCCCAACATGTATCTCTCGTGTGTCGTGTCTTCTGGCAGTGAGTGCACCAAAGTTTACTCTTATCATCTGTTTTTTTTTGAGAGACACCTTTTTTTAAAAACACCTCCGACATTTGTATTTGAATTTCCCCGGACAGCTAGGGCAACTGACTCCCCTTCTACACAATTCATCACACTTCTTCTATTCTCTTCTGACTGCACTAATGCATACCCCTCCTGAACTGATGGCAAGTCTTTACTCCCCAAGATCTGCACCCTGATGGACTCATATGAAGGATTCAGCCCTAGTTGAAAGGCAAAGACCCGTTGCTGAGATACAAGTGACTTATACGCCTTTGCATCTTCATCACACTTCCAATTCACATCATGATAGTGATCAGGTTCTTTCCATATCGATGTCAAATCAGAATAGTACATCGAGAGACTCTTCTCCCCCTGCTTGCAAGTAGAGGATTCAGCTTGCAGTTGATATATCTTGGCATTGTGTCTCTACTCTGAATAGGTGGACTTTGCTTGTTCCCATATCTCACAAGCAGTTTCAGCCCACATAAAAGTCTTCCTTACATGTGGCAGCATGGAAACCAAGAGCCAAGACATCACCATACTATTCTCTTGGTTCCACCTATCATATTCAGCACTTCCGTACTTCGGTTCCTTCACTCTCCCATTGATGTATCCTATTTTCCCCTTAGCAGTGATGTAGAGTTTTATTCCCCTAGACCACTCAAGGTAGTTCAGACCATCAAAGGGAATAACAACCATGGGGAAACTCATATCCATTCCCTCACTCACTCCATTGTGGCTCCCTGAAATCTCTGAAGTAAGAGAATTCTTAGACGACATGGTCAAAACAGACAATCAGTCCCAAACACCAGACTTAGGACCCCTCCTTACTCCACAAAAAAATGCTCCACTCAGTCCACACCCACACTCTTGGGTTTGAAAACAGTCTGAGCACAGAAAGTACCAATTTTAGGACAAAAAAAGGCAATATTCGGCAGATTTCAGACCTGTACGGTTTAACTGTCCCAACCTACCAGCCTTCCAGAATGTCGAAGAACATTAATCTGCAAGAGAGATCCTTAACACTTATAATCAAGCCAAATAATTGAGATAACAGGTCATCCTTGACCTACAGTCGCCTTAACACAGGAACAGGATCACACGATCCCAAAAAACAGAGGTACAAAGATCTGATAGTATTCACTAGCCCAGATTCATTTGGTTTTTTCACTTGGTACACGACCAAGGAGGGTAAGGAAGAGAAAAAAGGAAGGACTATACCAGTTGTAGATCTGTTTTCCTCAGTCCAGATTCAGATCTCTGTTCCGCCCAAATTCAGCAAGTTGGAAGAGTGAAGTCTGTTCGATCTGTTCGATCAATGAAGTTTGTTCGATCTGTTCTCTCAGTTAGTATTCCCGCTCTGATACCATCTTGACAGTGTGGCCGGCCAGAAATAAGAGGAAGAGAAGAGAAGAGAAGAGAAGAAGAAGAGAGAAGGGAGAAGAGAAGAGAAGGGATTGGCAATGTAACAGTACTGGCGGCGCCAGCTTTTATTATAAGATATATAGGGTGGCAGAAATAACAAGGGAAAAGACCCTTGTGCCCCTGCTATAAGTGAGTACAATAACAGACATAACAGAAGTAAAAAAATAGAAATAACAAACGCTTTAACTAGCCAAACAGACCCTAACACCAACAACTAAATTATTTCAACAGCCCGAATACAACTTCTTAGCATGGTCCCACACTTCTTTGGCAGTATCAAGAAACATGAAATTTACACTAATCTTGGGTTCCATACTATTCCATAACCATGTGATAATCTGTGCATCTACTTGCTCCCAATCATCATACTCATGAGAATCGGTGGAGGGTTTTTCGTCCCTTGTGTGCTTCACCTTCTTCTTTGCCTTAAGAAGACTTCTACAGATTTAGCCCAAGGTACATAATTTTCTCCATTCAGCTTAATGGAGGTCATTTGAACATTCATGTAGTCAGTAGGAACCATCACACTAGTCTTGCTATCACTATTGTCTCCCATTGCTGAATTCTGGTATTACTGAATTCGGCACACTAGACCACACTACACACTGATTTCAGCGCTTACTATTGCTGTAAACTGCACTCTTTACACCACAAACCCTACCTCACGACCACCTGAAACTTCACCACACTGTTTAAGGAACACTTCCCCTTCGAATCACACTGAGAAATGCACAAACCCTAGCACATTACAATCTGAAATCCCACCATACAGTCTGAAACAGACTTATCATTTAATTCACACCAAGAAAATGCATAGAACCTCTTACCTGATCACCCGAAAATCAGACGACACAAGGCACCCACTGCACCACACGAATCAACCCTCTTCTCTTCATCGATTAGGGGAGGGCTTCTTAGAAACTGCAGCAACCGATCACGAACACCACAACTGGAGGCATAGAAACCTCCAAGGGAAGAGGGCAATCCTTCCTTTTCAGCCCTTTTCCTTATCTCCAACTGATGGCAAAGAAATTAAGAGAAAACCCTAGACTGGGTGCACAGAGAACATAATTCTGGGAAGATCCGATTTGCTCAGTTTAACTCTGATACCATATTAAAGTTCGGCCTGCCTGTTAGACTGATAACAGTCAAGGAAAAGAGATAAGAAAGAAAGAGAGAAAGAGAGAAAGGAGAAGAGTAGAAGAGAAGACAAGGAGGAAAAGGACTGGTTCGAATGAGAGAAAAAATCAACCCTCCCATTCGGCCAGATTTAGTTTATATTACTAAAATAATGTGGAAAAGTCACATGTGCCCCTACTTAAGTTAGGGACATTAGATCTAACATAAACATACACATCAGCACCTAAACATAAGCACAAAGACAGAAATTCTCCTACATACTCGACACTAACAATTGTTTGGATGGGACAAATCTGGGGATTTGTAAGGTTGATTCGCAAAATACAATTTGTAAGGTTGATTCTCATTTGGGAGCAAGAAATCTTATTCTTATTTACTTAGTAAATCTTGGCTAAAAATGGTTATTTATTTTTAATTTGATAAATTTCAATGCAATAAAATGTTTAAAGACTGACCCTAATTGCTTTGCATTTATTGAATTTACCCCCATTGGAACGAGATTCACTTGATTGATATATATTGGCAATTCAACAAAAACCCAAGAAATTTCTTTGAATCATATTCTTATATAAAAAAAAAAAACAGTTTTCTTTTGTTTGCTTGTTGATTCCTTTCTGTCCCAAATTTATGTGATTCTTGGTGAATTATTGCATGAAGAAACCAGCCCTTGTTACTAAGTTTGCCCTTATCAAAATAGAAAGATAATGTTGCGGTCCTTGTGGATACTGTTTCCTTGGCCAATAAGTCCAAAGCTAAGAAAGATTTAACAAAGGTTCATTGTTACGAGTGCAAATAGTACGATCATGTGATATCCCATTGCAAGAAGAAAAAATGTTTACACTTACTATAAGCAATATGGGCACATCATTGCTGAGTGTCCAACTCGAAGTCCCAAAGGGTCAGGACAAAAGAAGAGTAAATACAAAGCTTACCTGGCATCTATAGGGAGCTCGGATGACACCACTTCACATTTGTCTACTTCAGCTCAGTCATCTTTTTCCTCATCTGTTTCTTCTAAGGGGGAGAATTCCAGTGCTTTCACAAAGGAGAAGATGTGCCAACTAGTTTCCTTGGCCATTTCTTCTTTGTTCTCTGTCATTGGTCTTTCTACTGAATCCTCTTGTTATTATGCAACTCCGAGTCACTTGTGGATCATGTATTCTGGGGCCTTTAATTGTATGACAGGGGCCCTCTTGGTTAGACTTCTAATCCTCAACTTCTTGGTAAAACAAATTGTTAATGCTAATGGTGAGAAATTAAATATTGTTGGTTGTCATGATATTTACTTATCCACATCTTTAAATTTATCATTACTTCTTAAAACACTGTTCCTAAATTAACTATTAATTTGATATTTGTTGGCCAACTTGTTGAGGATGGTAATGTTGTTTCCTAAATTAACTTCAAATTCTTGGGACTGCCTCTTGTTAGGATCTACAAGTCAATGACAATCTGGGACTTGGTGTTTGGAATGTTCTATAAGGAAAGTAGTGGGGTGGAAGCAGGTTTGTTTGTCCAGAGGAAAGCATATATTCATATAGAGTGCCTTGACCAATCTTCCTGTTTATTCTGTGTCCTTTAATCCTTTTGGTATTGGCCTTGGTGGAAAAGATCTTTGGCATGCCCCTCATCTTCCTATTTCTTTTAATAAAATCTTGTTTCATCCCATAATGTTTTGTCCTCAAGAGAAAAGGGGAAACAAGAAAAGCGAAAAGTTGCCCACATTTGTATTTTGAATTGCTGATTTTTTTTTTTTTGTTTCTATTTCCACAATAGTTTTTCAATTGTGCAACTTATATAATCATGCCATATGTTCCTATGGAATTTGTTCTGGCTGTATATCAGATAGAATTATGTTCTGTCAGTTAACACTACAAATTGCTGATTGTTTGAATATATCAGAAATTCTTATGGAATGATAAGTTCTGATCCATTTAATTCAATGTTCAGCCTTATTTTGAACCTTGTAATTAGATTCGGAAAATGTAAAAAAGGAATTGAAAATGAAGTTGTATCTTTTATTTACAGCCATAATGTTAATTTTCATGCAGATTTGAGGATGACAAGGATGTCAGTGGCCTATTTGAGGAGTTGTGGGAAGAAAACACAAGCAGTGAAAGAGTCACCCTTCAATATTATATGGATGAAATTATTTCTCTTCTTTCTGAGGGAATTATGTCTTCTTCATGGGCTAATAAGAAAAGGGTAAGCCCTGTTACTCATTAACTAATGATCTCACTGAGATCATAAAATGTATAACCATGTTTGTGTTCTTTCTGACTTAGTTGTGTTATAATGTTCATTGTGCTTGCATGTAGTCAGCAAAGGCTATCAGAAAGCTAAGTGAAGTTTTGGGAGAATCTCTTTCTTCCCATCATCATGTCTTGCTCAAATCTCTTATGAAAGAATTACCTGGTCGTTTATGGGAGGTAGGACCATTCAACTCATTGTATTCAGTAAAAGGAAGTACAAAATATTTTAAAACTTAGAGATGATATACATGCCCTGACTTTTCCAGTTGCCCAGTCACCATGCTATAAATGTGCCAATGTTGCTTAATCCAACCGTATAAAATAAAATGGAGACCATTCTGTTATCTATGCATGTAATTTAATGGTTTATCTAGATATTACTGTTTTAAGCAGTTCAACTTCTTATAACTGTATGTTTGACAGGGAAAGGATACTATTTTGTATGCAATTGCTGCTGTTTGTTTGTCTTGCCACAGCGCAATTTCTGTTGAGGATCCAGAAGCCCCAAGTTCAATTTTGAATGTAATAGCATCTGTGTGCACCAAAAAGGACAGGGCATACTGTGAAGCAGCTTTTTTCTGTCTAGAACAGGTAAATTGTGCCAAATTACTTTCAAAAGTTATCAAATGACTCATTTACTTCAAGTCATTTTAACAAGTAGCTTCGAGCATTTTTTTTATCAATAACAGAAACATTTCATTAATTAAAGAACCAGAGCTTACAAGGGAAGAAAAGGGGAGAGAGAAAATCTCACCCACTGAAACTGAATCTCTATTCCCCGAGTTACCCATTCAAAGTAACTTCAAGCATTTAGCAGGAAGCTTCCTTGCCCACGGTTCTGATTTCTGTTTCAGGAGATTTTGATTGTTCAATAATAGAAAAGTTTGTTGTAATATCACAGGAAACTTTCTAATGGCATAATGTTCTATGGTTTGTGGTAAATATTAGGAAAAGTATAAAAATCTTCCTCTGAAACTTAAATGATTAGGTATAAGAAAAAAACTACCAGATGTTCTGGATGTTTGACAGGGAAAGGATGTTATTTTACATGGAATTGTTGTTGTTTGTTTTTCTTGCTATAAAACAACTGGAAAGTTTGATGTTTCATTTTACCTTGAGTTTTGCTTACCATCATTTTGACAACATTCTTGTTTTCTTTCTTGACAACTATCCCAGAATATTTTTTTCTAAGAGCAGTTCAGTTTTCTTTTCTATTTTCCCCATCCCCACCAGGTACTTGGTCTCCTCAATGGGGTTGAGGATGGAGATTGCCTTGGCGGGGGCAGGGCATGGATGGGGAGTGAAGTCACCCCCCTAACCGTGATTATATATTTTAAATGTTATTTAACTAAATATATTGTTAGAGTCAGCTGTACAAGGGTAGTACAGTCCTTTTATGTTTAGTTATATATGTACTGCTCAGCTTATGTGGCTCTCACTTAAGTGAGGGCACAATGGTAATCCTTGTGTATCTTAGAAGAGTATAAATAAAAGAAGGGCTGACTAGAGGGATTTGATTTTTCTCTCTAGTTCGGCTGTGACCTTTTCTCCTTCTTTTCCTTCGATTTCTTCTTCTCCTTCTCTCTCTCTTTTCCTTCTCTTTCTTCTGACCTGAACATATACGAACATCTAATTTGAGTTTTATCATATATTATATTATTTATGTTTGAATTCAGTCTTGAAGAAAGAAGAGAAACAGGAAGAAAAGAAGCTTAGAAGAAATGGGCAGCTACTCTCTACAGCCACCAACTATCTTTTATATAAGGCAATAAAAAATGGGAATTCTTTCATAAAATATGGGCCATCTCTTCTGGTGAGAAAAATTTGAAGTGGGCCAGCTCCACCATAAATGAGGGCTTTTTGTTAGGAATTCTTTCATTAAAAAAATAAATAATGCTTTTAATATGTTGCAAAAAAAAACCTGGATGGTGTATTTCTCCATACATTTACCTCTTATGCAAGCAAGCGAGGAGGACACTTACCACTTGCTAATCTCCTATTCTTTTATTGAGGGTATTTGAAACTGTTTCTTAGGACTTTTTGGGCTCCATTTGGTGCTCCCTTCAGATTTGAGTGGCATCTTCAGCTCATCCTATTCTGGTGCTCTTAGGAAAGGGGTAGGATTATGTGGAAAAGTACTAGGGCAGCTGTTTTGTGGACTCTATGGGAAGAAAGGAATTTTAGGTTTTTTCATGACAAAGAAAGGCTGAGAAGCTCGCTTATTGAATGCATAAAAGTAAAGGTGATCTGCTGGATTAAGAATGGATCTTTTTAATTCATTTTCTTTTGAAGACATGGAAAGAGAATGTTTATGGATAGCTCAATCATCTTTGGCAAAAGAGGATGAGCTCTAGATGAATCCTACCCTCATTTCAATTAATCTTAAATTTGATGACTGCAGTGGAGGAAATCCAGTCCTACAAAGTGTGCATCTAGAAAGATCTCTTAACTTATGGAACTTGGTTGTGGAGGGGGATGCCAAACTCATGAGTAGCTGGCTCATGCAAAAGTGGACTGACTCCGTGGAGCATTATGAGAGAGAACCGAAATGCTGGAAAGAACCTAGTAATTAGTTGACATACAGATCAGCTAATGAATTGGCTGATGCATTGGCAAAACAAGGGGTGGAGAGAAGGAATCTATTTTGGGCTCAGCTGGGGAATAGAAATACTTTTTATTAATACTGATTCAATAATATTGTTTTAAGGGTTGGTGGCCTAGAGTGGCCACCATTGGGGATGCATGGCATCATTGTGAAGATTTCTATTTATCCATAAAAAAAATGTAATACTCTAGAAGTCTTCATGCAGTATCCGGTGTTGCATGGGGTACATATTGTGTCCAATGCTGGTGGACCAGGCACATATGGGTATCCGTGTATAGTAGGAGATCTCTATTTTGAACTTGACACGGTGTATGCATCATGGACAATAACTGATGTTGGATTTGATCCTGGGTTCCGGATTAAAAAAAATGGAACATATGCAAGACCGCTTTTGAGCTGTAAGCTAACATGGATTGGCACAGAAATCCTCCACTAGGGAAAAATAAGTGGAATCATCTAAGGATTTTCCCTAGTTTACTTGATTGGGAAACCCTTTCCTTACATATAAATATAAATACATTAATACATACATATTTTATGAACAAAAATGAATTTTGTTGTGTTGTAAAAGAACACACACTTACCATTTTTATTGGGTATCAAGCATGTTCCTGATGTGGTTCAACATTGTGTTGTAAAAGAACACACACTTGACATTTTTATTGGGTATCAAGCACGTTCCTGATGTGGTTGAACATTGTTTTTGAAAGATTGTTTTTTGTGATTTATACAATTATGTAGTTCACTGTTTTTACATCTTTAGAGAAGACACCAGTTCCTAATTCATGATTCAACAGGTTCTTAGTTTGGAGAGATGTAGTGATTTGCCTTCTTGTGTTTTTGCAGGTTATTAATGCCTTTTCTAAGCCAGAGTTCTTTAATATGGCTTTTCCTTTGTTATTTGAGTTTTGCAAGCAGACCAATGTCACCAAACCTGGGCAATCACCCTTGGCAAATGATGCAATTAAATCAGGTAGTTATACAAGCCCTAGCTTCTATTCAGAAATATTGTATTTTTGTGTCTATATAACCTCTTAGAGAAGAAAGTTAGACTGGGCAAGGTTTTCCCTTGCATATTTGCATGCATATATTTCAATTAGTTACTCTCGAGCTTCATCTAGAGGCATGCTTTCCTATTAGTATCATAGAAATTCTATCATGCATCTAGATCTTGAAATTACCAGTTTGATGTAGCATATATCTCATGATTTAACAAAGCTAATCGTTTTTAGGTAATCAGATCAAGATTTATTTCAAGCCTTGGGGGGTCTTCCAAAGAGGGGTAGAAAAGTGAGAAACTGGGTCTCATGAAAATTGACTATGGTTGGCCGAGTTTTGGAGAGATTAGAGGAGCTGGATGGCTAGTTTGTATTGGAAGAAGAATTATTGTGATAAGCAAGTGTAAATGATAAGAAGATTATTTTTATTATTATTTTTTTTTGTATTGGAAGAAGAATTACAGGGTCTCAGATTTGGAAAATGATGGTAGAAGAGAAAATTGATGGGCTTAGAGAGAGAGACAGAGAGAGATCTGAAAGCAATGAGTAAGCCTGCTCTTTTAACAAATTACTATAAGTAAACAGTAAATAAATCTTGAAATATTGGATTTTCATACAAGGAACCTCCTAAATATGTTAGAACTATATTAGTTTAATTAAAGAATATTTTAAGGCACTCTCTATGATTATGGAATGAAAATTAAAAGCTTACTTAACTTCAAATTATTCCCAAAAATTTTTCAACAAAAATATATCCAAAACAAATTCATGAAGTTGCAAAATTGCATATGATTTGATTAATTAGAAAACAACTGCCTTTGGTTGGAAATGCTCATGCTATGTAAGGCATCCTTTTAGCGGGCAGTTAGACTCGTGGGTGCCAGCAATAGCTGCATGCTCCACTTTGTAGTTTTATTTCAAAATCACCTATTTCTGTCTCCATGATTCGCAACACCTACATATAATTTGAGCAGATCTGATTTTTGGTAGACGAAGTTTATATTCAGTCATAAAACAAGATATATCCCCATTACAGGTCTGACTGGTTTTACTGAAAAGGATGAACCCAAATCATTACTCTATTTTATACAGAAACACACAAAGTTTTAATCTAGGGTTACATGATCCATAAAACAGTTCAAGAGCCCATGTCTTGGAACATGTTTTTTTTTTTTTTTTGATAAATAAAGAACCATATTCCATTAATTCAAAGATTGGTTACATGAAAATCCCCTTAGAGAGGCACGGGGTGCTGCCTCTCCATACAGAAAACACAAAAACTACATTAAAAAGTGCATGACTGTTAAAAAAACATAAATTACAGTTGCGCCCAGAACAATGTTTCCCTGTTTGTTTCTTGTTTTGCCAAGACATCAGAAAATACATTAGCTGATCTCCCAACCCACTGTACTGTTACAGACATATTCCCTGTCAGCCATTTGAATTTCTTTATCTTATTCTTGTAGTCCCACGTGACATTCTCCGGATTATTTAACCAGTTCACCACCGTCTTAGAGTCCCCTTCAACCAGAAGCTGCTCCACACCCATTTCTTTTGTAAGAATGATTGCTTGTATTGCAGCTAACAGCTCTGCCCGAATAGAGTTCCCAACACCTAAAGGGCCAGAGTATAGTAAAATAGCCTCTCCAGCCTCATTCCTCAGTACACCTCCCAATCCGGAGGGACCCGGGTTGCCCTGTTTACTTCCATCAAAATTCAGCTTCAAAGAACCATGAGGAGGGGGGACCCATCTTGCCATTACCTTTACCTTGGAGGAGGAACAGCTTGCTACTGATAACCAATCCGTCCAACGGTCAGTAAAGGAGAAATGATCAAACAAATCCAGTCTTTAACCAATGTATTGCCCTATACATAATGCAGTCCTTCAAGGCCTGACTGCTCCTCTCCTTTTGCTGGAAGATCCTGGCATTCCTTTCTTCCCAAATTGTCCATAAAAAGGCTGCTCGTGCACACCTCCACATTTTCTTTCCTCTTTTATGGGGCCAATAGAACATAGAAGGGTTAAAGGCTATACTTACTTCTGTTGGCATATCCCATCTACACCCAAACAATGATAGAAGCCAAACCCAGAGATCTGCAGTGACACTACAAGATAAAAATAAGTGATAGCAGTCCTCACCATGAGATCTGCAAAGAGTGCACCAGTTTGGAGAAATACATAGGAAGGGTCTTCTTTTTTGTAGGTTATCCATTGTGCTTACTTTACCATGCCATACTTCCCAACACAAAGCCATAACCTTGGGGGGGAACCGGCCTACACCAGACTTTTTTGGAAGGGAAACTTTGTTGAGAGGAGGTTTGGCACAGGAAATTAAAAAAGGAACCACAAGAAAAAGACCCATTGGGGTGAATGGCCCAAATCCTCTTATCAGGCTTCAAAGGATCCAACCAAACCTTATCGAGGAGACCAAGAAGAGCAGACAAACAATCAACTTCATCCTCCCTTAACCCTCTATAGAAACCAAAATCCCAAGACAAAGACTATAAGCTGAAATGTTGTAGCCGAAGTAGTAGAAGAGAGGAGACCAAGAGGTGCTGAGAATATCGAACTACATAACCTAGTCGACAGTACTATCATTTATATTAGATTACAGTACAATGTTATAGGAAATGTCTGGAATGCCCCTAATTAGTGATGGGACACCCAGACTACTTAAAACACCAAATAAACTTGGGCCCATTAACATAGGTCCAGTACATAACAACTTAAACAAAATACAGACTAATAATAACACTTATCAGCTGAACCATCAATACATAAAAAAACCCTTCAACCTAACACTCCCCCTCAAGCTAAGCATGGATGTCAATCATGTTTAGCTTGCCAAGAAGGTCCACGAATTTTGCTGCAGCCAACCCTTTAGTCAGTACATCTACAATTTGCATCTTAGATGGAGTATAAGGAATGCAAAGTTCTCCCGAGACTATTCTCTCTCTAACAAAATGTCGATCGATCTCAATATGTTTTGTCCTGTCATGTTGCACAGGGTTATTTGCAATGTTGATGGTAGCCTTGTTGTCACAATACAATCTGAGAGGGCCCTCAGCTTTAATGCCAAGCTCATTAAGAATAGTTTTGAGCCATAGGAGTTCAGCAACCCCGTGAGCCATAGCTCCATATTCAGCTTCGGCACTTGATCTAGCAACTACATTCTGCTTCTTGTTGCGCCATGTAACTAGGTTCCCTCCCACAAATGTACAATATCCTGAAGTTGATTTTCTGTCCCCAACAGAACTGGCCCAATCTGCATCAGTATAAGCTTCAATTTCAATTTTATTGTTTTTTCTGAATAGAATTCCCTTTCCTGGGCAAGTCTTCAAGTACCTGAGAATCCTTTCAACTGCTTTCATATGAGGGATCTTTGGAGGGTGCATGAACTGACTGACAACATGCACAACATAAGCAATATCTGGTCGAGTGAGAGATAAATATATCAGCTTCCCTACCAATTTTTGGTATCTCTCTCTATCACAGTAGTCCTCCCCTACTGATTCTTGTAGGCCATGATTCTGTTCTATTGGAGTATCTGCTAGTCTACACCCTATCATGCCTGTCTCTAGGAGGTCAAGAACATACTTCCGCTGACATATGTAGATCCCCTCTTTTGACCTAGCAACTTCAATCCCAAGAAAATATCTCAAATGACCCAAGTCTTTGATCTCAAATTCAGAAGCTAAAAACTCCTTCCGTCTTTTGATCTCTTCCAAGTCATTCCCGGTAATCACCATATCATCCACATAAACAATGAGTGTTGTAAGTTTGCTATCCTATCTCCTTATGAACAAGGTATGGTCTGCACCACTCTGAGTGTACCCCACTTTCTTCATGGCCCCCACAAAGCCACTCAAACCATGCACAAGGAGACTGTTTTAAACCATATAATGCTTTCCTCAGTTTACACACCTTTCTATCAAAGTCATAGCCTGGTGGATGTTCCATAAATACCTCTTCATGAAGGTCACCATTTAGGAAGGCATTCTTCACATCCAGCTGATGAAGTTCCCATAAAAAATTTGCTGCCAATGACAATAGAACCCAAATTGTGTTGAGCTTTGCTACTGGGGCAAAGGATTCTTTGTAGTCAATCCCTTCTTTTTGAGTAAACCCCTTTGCCACAAGCCTGGCCTTGTACCTCTCAATGGACCCATCCTCCCTATGCTTTACAGTAAACACCCACTTGCACCCGACAATGCTCTTCCCCTCTGGCAGATCCACTAATTCCCAAGTTCTTGCTTTCATTAGGGCTTTCATCTCTTCATTCATAGCTTCTTTCCACCTTGGATCAGACACAGCCTCTGAGTACCTAGAAGGAACATGTACAGAGGAAAGAGCAGACACAAAGGAGTGATAGGCTGGAGATAAATGTGAGTAAGAAACAAAATCAGCAATGGGATGCCGAGTGGTGCAAGAATGGATAGGCTTACGGAGAGCAATAGGAAGATCCAAATCAGAAGTATGTGTGTTGGAATTACCTTGGATTGCAGAGACAGATTGATCCGAGTCCAACTGGTTGCTGTCATGAGTTTGAGGGCCCTTTTTCCTTCTGTTGTAGGTGATTCGTATCTCTTTTTGTTCCCTACTGGAGCCTTCAGGGATATCTGCAGTATCAGGAGAGGTAACCGGCACAGTGGGAGCCTCACTAGGTTGACCCGGGATGCCACAACTAGGAGTAGAAGAAGAGGATGGAAGGCCCGAGGCAGAGAGGAGAACAAAAAATGAGGGAGAATGAGAATCCTCTTCCATCCCACTAGTCTCCCCCTGAAGAGGATTCTGAGAAGACTGAAAATAGGGTTGAGACTCAAAAAAGACCACATCTCTAGTGACATACTTTCTCTTGGAAACAGGATCATAACACTTGTAACCCTTTTGTGTAGGAGAATACCCCAAAAATATTCCTTTCGTAGCCCTTGGATCCAACTTGGTCTTCTTTGGATCCTTCACATGTATAAAACATATACAGCCAAAGACCCGTGGAGGAAGAAGAAAGTTTGGAAGAGTAGGACACAGAACAAAGAAAGGGGTTTTCATACCCAACACCTTAGATGGCATCCGATTTATCAGATATGATGCAGTAAGTACAGCTTGAGACTAGTATTGCTTGGGAACCTTGTGTTGGAATAGTAAGGCTCGAGTTGTCTCCAATAGATGTCTATTCTTGCACTCACCAACCCCATTTTGCTGAGGGGTATTAGCACAGGATGATTGATGTAACATGCCAGCATCTTCCATGAATAAGTTCAAGGATTTTTCAAAGTATTCAGCAGCATTAATTGATCGGAATTGCTTAATCCTCTTATCAAATTGTGTTTCAATCATTTTGCAAAATGCCATAGTTATCCGTGACACTTCATCTCTTCCTTTTAACAGGTAGATCCATGTGCATCGAGAGTAGTGGTCAATAAAACTGATAAAGTAACGGAAGTCACCAATAGAAACAATAGGTGAAGGGCCCTAACGTCAGAATGAACCAAATAAAAAAGAGCTCGAATTTCATTACTGGAAATTGGATAAACAGTTCTACATTGTTTTGACATTTGACATACTTCACAGACTAAACTCTGACTTGAAATGCCCTTAAACAATTCGGGAAACAACATTTCTAATGAAGAGAAAGGTAAATGACCTAGCCTAGCATGCCACAGATGCAACGTAGCTATTGACTCCACACTCTCCGAACTACTAGCAGCTGATGCTTGTATGTGAACCAATGTCTGCATCAAAATAGTAGAGGCTTCCATACTCATGACCGCTCCCAATCGTTCTCCTCGTCAATCTGTCCTGAAAGACACAATGAGTAGGAAAAAAGGTTATACTACAGTTCAAATTTTTGGTAAGTTTTGAAACAGACAAGATTTGAGGTGAGACTGGGAACATGTAGAACTGATTTAAGAGAGAGGTCCTTGCTTAGGTCAACCACCCCTTTTCCAGAGATGGTGGAGAAAGACCCGTCAGCAACTCTCATCTTATCCTGACCAGACAACAATTGATATGAAGAGAATAAGGAGGACATATGTGTCATGTGGTCAGTTGCATCGGAATCAATAACCCAAGAAGTAGAGTCAATAGAACTAGTTGCACTAAAGGCAGAGACTATACCTGATATGGCAAGAGAGGTGGAAGCAAAAGAATTACTCCTTAGACGGGCTAAAGCCCGGCTAAGGACCTCTACCTCACTAGCAGTGAAGCCCAAGGCACCTGCTCCAGAGGAATCAGCAACCTGCCCCATGGGAGAAGAAGCCATTGTTGGTATACTCTGTGAGTTGTCACCATTGTTACTAGTAACAATGTTCCCACTTGCCGCATGACCCTTCTGTTGCTTCTTGTCCTTTCTCAATGCAGCTGGCTTCAGGTGAGGATATAGGACCCAACACTTTTCTTTTACATGTCTCTCTCCCCCACAATGAGTGCACTTAATATGCTTCTTGTCTGGATGTCTGTTTCCCTTAGTGGAAATCAGGGCTGAATGTTCCCCAAATTGTTCAGCTGGTTGAATCTGAGAGTCAACTTGCATCTCCTTTCTCCTAACTTCTTCATTCCTTACCAGATAATAAACATGATGTAACTCGGGCAGTTCATCTCTTCCTAGAATTTGTGACCTTATGCCCTCATACACTAGGTCCAGGCCAGCCAAGAACTTAAAGGCCCTGCTCTCTTCAATCTGCTTATCATGTCTCTCCTTGTCCCTGGCATTTTCCCAGTCCAAAATCAAGTGATGGTCAAGTTCTTCCCAAAGTCCTTCCAGAGTTGCAAAATATGTTAACTGTCATATCCCCTTGCCTTAAGGCAGCAATGTCTTGATTCAATCTGTAGATTCTAGCATTATTTTTCTTCTGTCCATAGGTTTTAGACACTTTTTCCCAAATCTTGGCTGCTGTGGGGAAGTGTTGAACAGTCCTGGCAACTTGTGGAGTCATAGAGGCAAGCAGCCAGGACATAACTGTGGCATTCTCCTTGCGCCACACTGCATACTCCGCACTGCCAACTTCAGGTTCCTTCTTACTCCCATCTAAGTAGCCCGTGAGATCAAGGGAAGTAATAAAAAGCATTGCAGAAACGGACCACTCCCTGAAGTTGTATTCATCCAGCAGCACACTTGTAATCTGCAAGCTGTGCAGATTCGGGTTTTCCAGATTTGAAGACCTCCCACCAGGTCTGATATCCCTAGAAGAGACCTCTCCGGATATTGAAGACATCTTGGCTGCAGACTCTGTGTAGATAACACTGTTTCAGACTAGCCGAAGTGTTCACAGTGCTGAAAAAGACTAGTTGCAGTATTGAAGAAGGTTCTGACAGCTCGCAACACTGGTTCAGACTTGCCGAGGCTGTCACAGTTCTGAAGTACAGTTACAGCAGCAAATAAGGTGTTCTGTGAGCTGGTAACCGACCTGAAGCTGAGAGCTCTCCACCACTGCACTATGCAGACTTCTCTTGGGCTTCGATTACTGCAACTGTAGAGTGTTCCCCCCTACGGCCAATACTAGGACTGCTGAAATCAGTCCTCAATCTAGGTTTGTCCTATACAGACCTCTCTTAGCAGCCGAATGGCTACTCACTACTAGAAACAATCTAGTAGGACATCAACTTCTGGGTCTTACTTCCCTTGCGCCCTACAACCAAGGGAAACCCTAGGTTCAAACCTTGTATTGTTCTCCTGTAACCCTAGGGTTTCACTGCAGCAACCAAGATAAAAAAAGAAAGAAAGACAGCAAGAGAGAGGAGATGGCGTTGGCTGTAACCAGGAAATTGCTTAATTCTCTGATACCATGTAAGCTGAAATGTTGTAGCCGAAGTAGTAGAAGAGAGGAGACCAAGAGGTGCTGAAAATGTCGAACTACATAACCCAGTCGACAGTACTATCATTTATATTAGGTTACAGTACAATGTTACAGGAAATGTCTGGAATGCCCCTGATTAGTGATGGCACACCCAGACTACTTAAAACACCAAATAAACTTAGGCCCATTAACACAGGCCCAGTACATAACAACTTAAACACAAATACAGGCTAATAAGAACACTTATCAGTCGAACCATCAATACATAAAACCCTTCAACCTAACAAAGACAACAAATTTAAAATTGAAGGAAGGAATTCTGAAATCACCTCTTTTTTATACGAAGAAACAGAGTACAAAGATGAAAAAAGGTCTTTTAGGGGAATATCTCCAGCCCAAATGTCCTCCCAAAACTGAATAGAATTACCAGAACAAGCATCATACATGATACAACTGAGGAGCTGCGGAAGAATTTTGTGAATTGCTTTCCATGGTGTTGCTAGGTTAGCCCTCCCTTGAAGCACCAGCATCCCATCCACTCTCTGAGCATCCATGAACAAGGTTCAAAATATCGATACGCCTGATACGCCGGTATGGGCGTATCGGGCGAATCGATACAACTTTTTAGTGCTTTTTTTTTTCGCAACTGGTTCATGGGAGTCAGTTTAGGCCTCCTCCACACCTTGAATCGATCAGACCCCCGATACACCCACTGTAGGGGCGTATCGGAGGGGTCCTGGAACAATACGTATCGGCTGATACGGGCTGATACGTGCCGATACTTTGAACCTTGTCCATGAATACTCTTCACCACTTGATGCCACAACCTATCTCAGTCCATAGGCCACCTCCAAAATCACTTCCCTAACAAAGCTGAATTCTTTATAAGCACATTCCCGAGCCGTAATCCTCTTTCCTTTTTGCTTCTACCCACAACCTCCCAAGTGATTAAGTGGTCTTTTTTACCTTCTCCTGGTTCCCAAAGACAGAGAGGTAGTAAGTAGCTAGGATCGAGAGGGTAGCTCTTAGGTGATCCTCCCACCCAAAGAGATGTAATTTTTCTTCTACACAACTAATCTCTTTTCAAACTTCTCTATGAATGGGGTCTAGAACCTACTCTCCCTAGGGTTTGCCCCTAATAGCAGCCCTAAATAGGACAAGGGCCAGGTAGAAATGGAGAATTGAAGACAATCTGCAATAGATTTTCAGATTGGACACTCCTTCAAAGGCTTTAATCATTTATTTCAAGTTTCCCACCTCACTAAAACCACCATCACAGAAGATCATCAAGTCATCCGCAAACTACAAATGGTGGGAATGAACCTAATACTCTGTATGCAACAAGGGAAATTTATGAGGGCTCCAGACCACAACTAAAGTCTTATGGCCCCAGACCTAAGTTCTATGTTATAGATATACATGAAGTGTAAGTACACAATTTAGATGAAATATAATCATCAAAAGTTTATCAAGTAATATATATTTAGTTAAGACTAATTTGATTTGTTTTTCATGTATTCTCTAGTGTTCTAGGTATTAGTCCATTATTTACGGTTCCATTTGCATCAAATCAACCTATAACCTATATACAAGGCACTAACATCATCTTTATTGTAATTATGTGGTTATCATATTTCATGAATATCTACATTTTTCTAAATTTTCTCTGTTTTATTTTTCTTTTCTGTTAGTGTAGGGGTATTTCTGTCTTTATACTTATGTTGAGGTTGCTGATCTGTAATATTATATTAGAACTAGTGTCCCTCACTTAAATAAGGGCACATGTGTCTTTTCCATTATGTTAGTAATATAAAACATGTCTAGCTGAATGGGAGAAGTGATCTTTCCCTAAGACCAGTCTTTTCTTCTCTCATTTTCTCCTCCTTTCTCTCTCTCTTTCTTTCTTCTTTCTTCTTCTCTCTTCTTGGTTGTTATCAGACTAATAGAACTCAAAGGCAGGCCAAATTATAATATGGTATCAGAGCACAACTAAGCAACTCAGATCTGCCCAGATTTCTGTTTTCTGCGCACTCAATCTAGGGTTTTCTCTTGACTTCTCTGCCATCGATTGGACATAAGGGAAAGGGCTGAAAAGGAGTGGTCGCCCTCTTCCCTTGGAGGTTTCTATGCCTCCAGTTGTGCTGTTCATGGTTGGTTGCTGTGGTTTCTAAGAAGCCCTCCCCTAATCGATGAAGAGAAGAGGGTTGATTCGTGTGGTGCAGTGGGTGTCTTGTGTGGACTGATTTTCTTCTTGGGTGGTTTGTTTTTTGAGTGATGAGGTAAGAGATTTCTATGCATATTTTTGTTATGAATCAAATAGGAAGTATGTTTCAGATCGTATGATGGGATTTCAGACTGTAGTGTGCTAGGGTTTATGCTGCTTTTTGTGTGATTCGAAGGGGGAGTGGTTCTCATATAGTGGTGAGATTTCAGGTAGTCGTAGGGTAGGGTTTGTGGTGTAAAGAGTGCAACCTTCAGCAATAACAAGTGCTGAAACCAGTGTGATCAGTGTGATCAAGTAGTGTGCAGTGTGCCAAATTCAGTAATAACAGAATTCAGCAATGGGAGATAACAGTGGTAGCAAATCTAATGTGATGATACCTATTGACTACCTGAATGTTCAAATGACCTCCATTAAACTGAATGGAGAGAATTATGTACCTTGGGCTAAATCTGTAAAAGTTTTTCTGAAGGCAAAGAAGAAGGTGAAACACATAAGGGAGGAGAAACCCTCCACTGATTCTCATGAGTATGAAGATTGGGAACAAGAGGATTTACAGATTATCACGTGGTTATGGAACAATATTGATCCCAAGATTAGTGTAAACTTCATGTTTCTTGACACTGCCAAAGATGTGTGGGAACCATGCTAAGAAGTTGTATTCTGGTCAAGACAATACAACAAAAGTATATCAGCTGTATTAGGAATACTTTAATCTGCAACAGGGCAATCAGAGTCTTGAGGAGTACTATGCTAGTATGAGAAACATTCGTAATGAGTTGAATGTTTATCACCCTCTCACTTCTGATGTCAAAATTCAGCAACAACAGAGAGAACAGCTTGATGTGACTCGATTTTTGGTGGGGCTGAAATCTGAGTATGAGCCAGTGTAGGCTCAGATACTAGGAGGGTCAGCTCTCCCTTCCTTAGAAGAGGTGTTTGCTCAACTTCGGAGGACTTCCATTGGATATACTGAGAACTCTAATGTCTCTGATAGATCAGTCTTTGCAGTGTCAAGGGGCCGTGGTGTTAGAGGTGGAGCTCGAGGAGCTCAGTCTGGCCGTGGTGGTAGCAGTGGTCCGGTATATGGCCGAAGTGGTGGTGGTGGACCTACATATAACCGTGGTGGTGGTCGTACTGAAGGTAGAGATTCAGGGGGAGCCCGTGGCAAAGGACGTGGCTCGGGTCCGAGGAGATGTACTCATTGTGGTATGGATGAACATACCATTAATTATTGTTATGACTTGCATGATCCACCCTCAACTTGGTCTAATCATGCCTTGACTAGTGACACCAGTTTCAGACAGGATAATCGTTCAGCTGATCAGATGCCTTCTACATCCACAGATGTTCCCGGGAAAGAGATGGTGAGTGTTCTCCGTGATGAGTATGAGAGGTTTTTCCAATCCACATCCCAGCAGAACATGGCTACTTTCGCACACTCAGGTATGGTTTGTTTGGCATCCACACCCAATCCCTAGATTATTGACTCTGGAGCCTCCAATCACATGATTGGAACTCCAAGTGTGTTTTCTTCCCTCTCTCATTGCTCAACATCACAATTTGTTACCCTTGGTAATGGTTCTACATCCTCGATTTGTGGTGTTGGCAATGTTAACTTGACGCCCTTATCTTTATCCTCAGTTTTGTATGTCCTTAAATTTCTGTTTAACCTTATGTCTGTTAGTAAGTTGACCAAGTCACTCAATTGCTCTATTACTTTTTACCCTTCTAAGTGTGTTTTTCAAGATCTCAAGACGGGGATGAAGATTGGTGGAGGGCATGAAGACGGTGGATTGTATTATCTTGACGGTGGTGGAAGAACATCAACAGCTCTCCAGTCATCTCTCTCTCCTCTCCAGTGGCACTTTCGATTTGGTCATCCTTCACTGAAAGTTTTGAAATCATTGGTTCCTTTGTTGAGTCAACTTTCTGTTTTAGACTGTGAGTCGTGTCAGTTGGGGAAACATCATTGTGTTCCCTTTAGTCCTAGGGTTGATAACCGTGTGCCGAGTCCTTTTTCTTTGGTTCATTCCGATGTTTGGGGTCCTTATAAAGTGATGTCATACAATGGATATAGATATTTTGTCATTTTTGTTGATGATTTTTCAAGGATGACGTGGCTCTATGTAATGAAAGAAAGAAGTGAATTGTTTACCATCTTCCAAAATTTTTATGCTGAGATTCACAATCAATTTGGTGTTCACATTAAAATTTTTCGTTCTAATAATGGCCGTGAATATTTATCTTCATCATTTCAAGAATACTTGGACCAACATGGCATTATACATCAGACCTCATGTACCTACACCTCACAAAAAAATGGGGTGGCTGAGAGAAAGAATCATCATCTTTTGGAAACAACACGTTCCCTCATGCATCACATGAATGTTCCCAAACCCTTTTGGAGTGATGTGGTGCTTACTTCTTACTTCTTGATTAATCGGATGCCCACGTCTATCCTTGATGGTCATTCCCCATTCACTACCTTGTTTCCCACCTTGTCTTCGCTTCCTCTTTCTCCTCGGGTTTTTGGGTGTGTCTGTTTCGTCCATAATTTGGGCCCCGGGAAGGACAAGTTAGATGCACGATCCATTAAGTGCATCTTCCTTGGCTATTCCTAGACCCAGAAAGGGTATAAGTGTTACCATCCTAGTTCTCAACGTTCCTTTGTGTGTGTTGATGTTACCTTCTTTGAGTCTATTCCGTTTTTCTTGGGGTCCGGTGATGCTTCTTCCTCCTCATCACCTCCCCCTCTTCCACTTCCAGTTGCCAATTTTGTTCCCCTTGTTCCAGCCGTGACCAAGTCCTTGCCTCCAGTGCCACCACCTGTTGAACGCCCACCTATCCGTTAAGTGTATACACATCGCCCACATGTATCGGCTGCTACTCCTCCGGCTCCATCACCGTCGATAGATCCGGCAGTTGTCTCCACACCAGCCCCAAACCCAGTATCTGATCTTGATCTTCCCATTGCCTTGCGGAAAGGTAAATGCACTTGTACCCTTCATCCTATTTCTAATTATGTTTCACTCACTCACCTTTCTGCTTCCCATCGCCAGTTTATCTCTTTGTTATCCTCAGTTGTTGTTCCTAAGGATGTCCAGGAAGCCCTTGCCTCTCCAAGGTGGTGTCGTGCATTGGAAGAAGAACTCTCAGCTCTAATTCATAATCATACTTGGGACCTCACCACTCTTCCTCTTGGGAAGCAGGTTGTCGGTTGTAAGTGGGTTTATACTGTTAAGTATTTACCTGATGGTAGTGTTGAGCGCCTGAAAGCTCGATTGGTTGCAAAAGGGTACTCCTAAACCTATGGTATTGACTACACAATGACCTTCTCCCCAGTTGCTAAGATAGGTTCGGTTTGTGTTGTGATATCTCTTGCTGCTATGTATGATTGACCCCTTTATCAGCTTGATATCAAGAATGCTTTTTTGCATGGTGATTTGCTCGAGGAGGTCTACATGGATCAACCACCGGGGTTTGTTGCTCAGGGGGAGGATGGAAGGTATGCAGACTAAAGAAGGCTATATATGGGTTTAAACAGTTTCCTCGAGCATGGTTTGGTAGGTTCAGTGAGGTGGTAAAGAAGTTTGGTATGAAACAATGCCAAGTTGATCATTCCGTCTTCAGTCATGACTCTCAGGCAGGAAAAATCCTATTGGTAGTGTATGTAGATGACTCTACAGGAACAATTTCAAACAAAGGACCTTGGTAAATTGAAATATTTCTTGGGGATAGAAGTAGCAAGATCTAAGCATGGTATTAATTTGTGTCAGAGGAAATATGTGCTTGATTTGCTAGAGGAAACAGGTTTGTTAGGTGCTAAACCAACTGAAACACCTATAGAAACAAATACTAGGTTGAGCAGTGATATGGGTGAAGTGTTTGAAGACCCTGGCAGATACTGGCGACTTGTAGGTAAACTGAACTACCTAACCATTACTCGGCCAAATATTTCATCTGTGGTTAGTGTGATAAGTCGGTTCATGCAGAAACATCTGGTTCCTCATTGGGATGTTGTTCTAAGAATTGTGAGGTATGTAAAAGGGGCCCCTGGTCGTGGTTTGATATACAAAAGTGGTGGAAAACTTGAAATAGAAGGGTATACTGATGTTGACTGGGCCGGTTCTATGTCTTATAGGAGGTCTACCACAGGCTATTGCACTTTTCTTGGGGTAATCTGGTGACATGGAAAAGTAAGAAGCAGATAGTCGTGGTGAGAAGCAGTGTAGAGGCAGAATATAGAGCTATGGCACGTACTGCTTGTGTATTAGTGTGGCTAAGGAACCTTCTACAAGAGATAGGATACAATATTAACACTCCAATGAAGCTCTATTGTGACAATCAGGCTGCAATTCATAGTTCTTCTAATCCGGTGTTTCATGAAAGAACCAAGCACATAGAGGTTAACTGTCACTTTGTGAGAGAGAAGGTGCTGAATGGAATGATAGACACTGCATATGTTAACACAGGGAACCAGTGGGCAGACTTATTTACAAAATGATTGAGTCGGGGAAGAGTGGACTACATATGTAACAAGCTGGGACTATATGATATATACTCTCCAGCTTGAGGGGGAGTGTTAGTGTAGGGGTATTTCTGTCTTTATACTTATGTTAAGGTTGCTGATCTGTAATATTATATTAGAACTAGTGTCCCTCACTTAAATAAGGGCACATGTGTCTTTTCCATTATGTTAGTAATATAAAACATGTCTAGCCGAATGGGAGAAGTGATCTTTCCTAATTCGAACCAGGCTTTTCTTCTCTCCTTTTCTCCTCCTTTCTCTCTCTCTTTCTTTCTTCTTTCTTCTTCTCTCTTCTTGGCTGTTATCAAACTAACAGAACTCAAAGGCAGGCCGAATTATAATATTTTCAAATATGGATGTACATATTCCTTGACCCCTTTCTGATTGGAACTTCCTTTTATATGCTTCTTTCCACATATTGGTATCTTTTTGCTCTGGTGTAAAGGAGATATTTGCTTTGCTTAAGGTACAGAAGAAGACAATGCATATGTTTCTGCTCCACATGATAAGGTTCTCGACTGCATTACATCTTGCATCTCTGTGGCACGTCTAAGTGATCTTCTTGAACAGGGGAATAATTTGATGAATGTTTTCTTGTTTGCATTGTCGCCTGGGTTGCCATGGACAGGTATTTTTTTTATCCATTATAAATTGAACAAAATCACTTGGGTTTAATTGTTTGCATTTTCTACTTCTCTTAATTGTCTTCATTTTGGTAACTATTGCTACCATGGGACTCCTGAGGCCAGTCAAAATGGCAACTTTTTCATCAATGAAAGAGTTGTTTTCAAAGCTCCAGAGCATTGTCAACTCTCTGGATGCCCGTCTATATGCTAATGCAACTTCTTTGATTCATGAGGTAATTCCAAATCTTGATTTTCTGTTTATGGTTATCATGTATTCTTGTCCATCTCACTTCTTCAGTTGTACTTTCTTCAGATGTTTTGCTTTGTGCCACTTAAGCTAACTGAATGCATGAAGACAGTAAAGATTGCCCAGGTATTCTTCCTTCCTCCCCATTGAATATTCCACTCGAAAACAGTTAAAACCAAAAACAATCAACTTCTTAAATCTTGCAATCTCATGTACATTCTTTCTATCTTATTATTTGATGATATGTTTACCAAAGCAGGTAAAGTATTCTTTCTCCATGTGTGTCTGAGGTGGCAACCTATAAAGGCTCCACTTGGTACACCATATTAACCCATTCCAGTGAAGCAAATTTTAGCCTAACCAAATAAAACTTCTTTTTACCTTTGTTTATTTAAATAAAGAGTTCAAGAAGATGAACTGGAAAGAAAATGCAAGGGATATTATTTGTAAAAGGGAAAATAAACGTGTTTGCTTTTGTTTATTCCCTCATATACAGTCTTCTTGCCATGCAACTTATCAAAAACAAAAAAGGGAAACTAGGCATATTTCTAATAGAGGTTTTTGCCCAGATTTATGTAAATATTTCTGTATACCTGAGTTATCCTTTATATCAAATTTCTTGAGAAGGTTATGACTTCAGTTGATTAGGATTCATTGGTTTCATTTTGTATACTTTCTTATATTTATTTTAATTCCCTGGATGTTATAAATGAAATTCAGGTTCACATCAGTGCATCAGATTGCCTACTTGAAATAACCCAGCTTTATAAAGCCACTGCACCTGTACAGTGGAAAGATAACGGGCTTAAGAACGATCTCGTTTCCTTATATGAGATTGAAAGGAGTGAGCAGGCCAAGTCATCATTAAGGAAATGTATCAACATTATTGAGGATCTTGAGCTAAAAAATGCCTCAACTTCTGAGATTGCACACTGAAGGCACCAAGGTGAGTAACATGTATAGAAATGGAATACAAATGTACGACATTCAAACTTGTATATAACAGCCCATTTTCTAACAGAAAAAAGGATGTGTAGAATGAAAAAAATTCATTTTTGGGTGTTGGATGTTTCTTTTTCAAGAATAAATACACACTATTTATGACTGATATTGTGTATCATGAATAAAATGACTTGAAAACAATTTTTTGTGAGAGTTGAGCCTATGATTCTTCTATAAACATACAAAATAATTTTATGTAGATATAAGCATATATTTAAATATTACCATTGAGGTGGATCCACTTACAATACAATCATTCACAAATCAAATTCATGTTTCCTTAACCAGATCAGTTTTGAATTTGACTTTGGACAAAAGAATACCATTTCCAGCCTTGTGAAACAAACTTGGGCAGTTACTACCATCTTGTGTTGAAAATTGAAATGGTCATCCAGATTTCTGTCTATAGGCAATTTAAAATGGGTCACGTTGCATGTAACAAAATTACCTGCTTTTTAATATCAATGAATTGCAACTTGTCAAAAGAAAATTCAACTTTACTGCACCGTTAATGTTTTGCCATGTGGAAAATTATGTTCTACCAAATGTAACCAGGGTATAAACTTTAAGGCTATGTTTGGTTTGAAGGAAAAGGTAGGGAAAGGAAGTGAAATTTTCCTCCCTATGCAAGGTTTGTAAAGGTTTCTCTACATTTTCCTTCCTTTTCCTACTTTTTCCTTCAAACCAAACACAGCCTAAAGTATTGATATGTATTGGTCAATATGATTCAATATGTATCACTTTTTACAGTCGCCAACTGATATGATGCTGGAAAGACATGGTACTGAAAAAACTTGCAACCAATCAACCAGCACCATTATAGTAACCAATCAGGTGAGCTTTTATCAAATTCAGGGGGAGTTGTGATTGGTCAAAGCCTTTCCCGTAACATGTCTTTCTGTCATCACAGATTTTCCTTTTGTTTTCATGGTCACACAACGGTGGTAACCCCACGAAAAAAAAAAAAAAAAAAAAAAACCGTTTTTGGTATTAGACCAATGCTGCGTTAATCCAGCTATTGACTCTCCAATTAATACTATAAATCCCTCAAACATTAAAATTTGAAATTCAAATGAACTTTTTTTTTTCACTTCAATTCAAATGAACTCCTTAATCCTTGTAACCAAGGCAATATCTATTATGCCAAAAAGCAAAAGGTGTAATATATATGAACTTCGATTAATCAGTAAATCAACCCCCCCCCCCCCCATCCTTTGGTGAATACCAGGTATTGGTTACCACATACCACCTTTATGATATTAGTTGTTTGGTTATTCAGGTTTAATGTCTGGTGTCATAAACTCATTATTAATGCTGTTTTTCTTTTTTCTTTTGGCTTCATGGGGTATGAGTGTAACCCATCTCCCATACTCATAGCCCCCACATCCCAGATGAAAAAGGAAATGGATCTATAGTCTCCGCTACTACCAGCTAGAGACCTTACACATTGAACCAGTTGGTACCTTCGATTGATACTGGACCTCGCTGAGTCACTCCTAATACAATGGGTCGGCTTATACATAGTGCAACAAGAGAGAAGCAAAATACACAATAAAGGAGTGGGTTGACTAAGCCATGTCATCTGATGTTTGACGAACGATTTTTTTTTCTTTTTTTTTTTGTGTTATTTGGAGCTACGCACCACTAATAGCCCTTTCCCCAAATCGGTGGTTGCGGAAATCCATTCCGCATCAATGCTGGAACAAACCAGCTAACATACCAGTGAACCGCCCCTTGGTTGTCTGACAAATGCTTTTTCAAGACATGAAGACACCCATATTCTGCATCTACCAGCCATCAGGAGCAATCACTGTCCATTACCGCTAAACTTGCACGAATTAATACAAGCTAAGTACAAAATATGAAATAACTTGGACCAGAATAAAAGGCTTCCAAGAGAAAATGGATCAGGTGTGGAGCAACTAAACCAATAGAGAGCATGGTATAATGAGAAGTAAAGTTAGAACTACCAAAATGGGGCAGAGGGGAATTGGTAATATACAATAAAAAACTCAAAAAAAATAGTGGAGCTGCAATAGAGAATCATGCTTGTACAGGAGGTGCCAGCAAGTAACAATATTAGCAACAGTGAACGCAAGCTAATGGAAGAGCTTGAACAGTGGGCAGAGATGGAGCAACCCTATTGGGTTCAAAAGAGCCAAGGAAACTGGGAGAAAGGAGATAGGAACACTAGCTACTTCCACTTTTCAGTGATAAAATTGCAGATGTTTTACCAGAATTGATTGGATAAAAATTGATAGGGGAGATAGACTACAATGCCAAAAGGGATTCAATAAACACTGACAAGCCACTGCCAATTACGTGTTCAATGCCTGTTTTTCCATGCTTAGATTAGTTGCTTAGTACAAAGGAAGAGAATAAGACTCCAAGCAATGTTTTGGGTAAAGAGGAAATCAAGATGGTGGTCTTTGTTCAAGCTGGCCTGAAAGCGCCAGCATCTAACAGCCTCAAGGCTCTATTCTACCAGATCCGATGTTCTGATTTATTTCATTCAAGACACCTTTAAGTAAGCCAATTGTATGCTATACAAGATAGTTGCAAAGATCCTGACTAGACAACTATAAACAATAAAAGTTCGTTCTAGGATGGCATATTCTTAATAAATGTATTATTGCTCAAGAAATAATCAAAGAGGTTAAGAAGAAAGGGACTGTTCTTGTTCAAAATGGATCTTTCAAAGGACTATGACAAAGTCAAGTGGCTGTTCATCCATGCCATGCTTCAAAACCTAAAACGACACCCAGATTTTTGTAAACTCATTAAGTTGTGCTCTAATACACAAAGTATTAGTGCACAAGATTGGCTATCCATTATCACCATTTACTCCTGAAAGAGGGCTACAACAAGATTGTCCATTATCATCACACCATTCTTTTTATACTTGGCATCAAGATTGGTTCAAGGTTGATGAAGCGATAGGAATTCCAACAAAGGTTGCAGCCAGTGCAATTTTACACCTAAATCCACCATGAAAAGCTTGCAGCCAACTAGACTCCCAACCTGGGGTCCCCATTAAGGCTCAGTTTGGAAGGAGTACAAATGCAAATATATAGAATACAAAACCTTATATTTTGTATTACTTTGTATGCATTTACACTGTACACATTTGCATTTGTACTCTTTCCAAGCTGAGCCTTAGGGAAATTTACTACTTTCATTAGCTTATAGCTTGGGAGGAGAATATGGAGCCTTCAATAGGTGCAAGTAACAAGAATGAGCCCATATGGAAGTTGTTATGAGCCATGAAAAGGTTACCTCCAAGGATAACAACGTTAGTGTGAATAGAGAGATGCTTGTTAAGGCATTACCCACGAATGAAGAACGGATGAAACTTTTTGATGGAGATGTCACCTGCAGTATCGATAAAATAGAACCAGAGACCATTGGCTCTCATCAATCGTTAACAATGAAAGATGAAAATTGAATGCTGATAGAATGGATGCTCATATGGGGTAGGAGCTCTACTTCATACTGTTCAGAGACATCTTCGGTGCTGTTTGAGGCCTTTGTCATTTTATGGAAAATATGAAGAATCGGAATGAGGTAACCTTCAACCATGAACAACCAAGCAAGGTGCCAACCAACTAGTTGGTAAGGTTTTCGGCTGGTTGTAGTGGAGACGTGGGACTGAATCCTGCCTGCAACTGGGTTGGGGGGATAGAAGAGGCAAACGTTTCCTCCATCCTCTACCCTTGAAGTGGAGGATCTCATGTTTAAGCAAAGGTTGTATTTGGGCTTAATCCAGGGATTGATTTATCATTGAGGGTGATTTGTAGATAGTAGTGAATGAAGACCCTTAAAAGGTAACCAAGCAACCATATCGTGAAAAATTGGCTCCATTGTTGTGGATTGTAAGTCTAAAGCAAAGGAGTTGTATCCTTTGAACATGTATTCTATTCGGGTCATGGCTGAGTTGGCCCTGTAAGACACGTGGCTGCCCAACTATTGCCCTGCCACTTCATTCTAACCCAGTCGAATCGGCATAGTTCGGCCATGTCGGGCTAGCTCGACCAAGCTATGCTATTACTTCCAGCCACGTTGACCACACATCATATGGATGAGCACAACTACGGGTAAAGAGGAGTAAGGAAGACGACTTCGTTGGGGAATGAGACTCTATCCCGAATACCTCAGTGGCTAACTCCATCCCGACAACCCTAGAAGCCCAGTTCGACCAGGACACATATCTTTACCTATAAAAAGGTACTCCATGCTCGATGTAAGGCATCCAACTTCTAAGACTTACATCGCTACTTAGCTTGAACTGGCATCCTTATAGCTCGGCCCGACCATCCTATCACCTCCTATTGACTTGAGCGCCAAAGTTCTTACCCAGGGATAACTCTTCGGGCCTCTGACTTTTGTTTCCTTGATCACAGGTCTTGAAGCGCGGCCTCTCCCTTGTAGCTTGGCCCCACCTCGCCAGCAAGGACTATTTGATTGCCTTCCTCGGTTCGTGCACCACCTCGGATTGAGCAGCATCAGATTGGCGCCGTCTGTGGGAATGACACAGAAAGCCTTTCCCAAAAATCTCATTCCTCGCCGCGCAATCAAGGAAGTGATTAAGATGCCTAAAAACCAATCTGAACGAGCAACTGGCCATTCCCCGTGTCGGGAGAACCAAGAAGTCCTACAACCTTCGGCTGCAGTAGATCCAGCGCAGTTCTGAGCCATGCAAGAAAAGGTTGATAAAATCTTTGAATTCATGCAAACACTAGGGTCTGTCGTGCCACACAACTGGGTGGTCCCCCCTTACGCCCTGGCATGCACAAAGGACGATCCTTGGACCAAGGACCCCAAAGCACACTAGTCAAACATAAGGGGAGAGGACCGCCGCCACTACCCATTCCCGGTGACAGGACTACCATAACCAGACATACTAGTCAGCGCGCATCCCCGCCAAAGAAAGGCTTGGCAAAAGGACGTCACCCTTCATAGTTTTAGTCACCGAGTCAAGCTCGGTCAAGGATCACCCCCCACAACCCAAAAGAGAGGCCATACGCACTGTAGTCCCAAACAACAGAGATGCCGAAATTAAAGAGCTTTGACAACGTCTGGAAGAGTTAGAGTGCACTTTCACCCATAAGAGTGCAATTCCCACCGTAAACCAACTTGTCTAGGCCACCGTGCATATCACCAAGGAGCCACCCTTCATCCAGGACATAGTGGACGAGGTACCCCCTACCGGATGGCGAGGCCCCCAATTCGACAAGTACGATGGGAACTCCGACCCTTTCGACTATGTCACGGCACCCAAAACCCAAATGATGCTACGTGGTGCATTGGAGGGATTGATGTGCAATGCCCTTGTAACCACGCTGCAAGGCCCAGCCTTAGCATGGTACTCCTCCCTGCCGCCGAGGTCTATAGCGTCATGGGCCCAATTGGAGAATCAGTTCCTGGCACAATTCACAGCTAGTACGATGGGAACTCCGACCCTTTCGACCATGTCACGGCACTCAAAACCCAGATGATGCTATATGGTGCGCCAGAGGGATTGATGTGCATATCCCTTGTAACCATGCTGCAAGGCCCAGCCTTAGCATGGTACTCCTCCTTGCCGCCGAGGTCTATAGAATCATGGACCCAACTGGAGAATCAGTTCCTGGCACAATTCACAACTAGTCAAAAGCATTCGAAAACCTTGGCCAGCCTTATGCAAGTCCAACAGAGGAAGACGGAGTCCCTTAGAGATTACCTAGCGAGGTTCAACAAAGAAGCACTTCAAGTTAGGGACTTGAATCAATTAGTCACGGTGATGGCCATACAACACGGACTCTGCCCTTCCCTGTTCAACTTCTCCATCTCCAAGAATCCTCCTCAAACATTGGCCCAGCTAATGAGCCACGCACAGAAGTATATCAACACTGAAGAGGCCCAGGCCCAGATCAAAGACGAGGATGAGAAGCCCAACAGAAAAATGAGAGAGAATGACGAGTGGAAGTCCGAGAGGTCGAATAAAGACCACAAGAGGCAAGATCGTCAGACCGACCATAGACCTCGCACCCCTCCGTCGACCTATCGAAACTTTACGCCGCTTAATGTTCTGCGGTCTAAAGTTCTGATGCAAATTCGCAACCGCAACTATGTCAGGTGGCCTGAGAAGGATGAAGACGCAAAGTAACAAGAGGAACTGAGACAAATATTGCAAGTTCCACAAGAACCATTGCCACGATACGGAGAACTATTTCGACCTGTGCAACCATATAGAAGATCTAATTAGGCGCGGTTATCTCAATGGCTTCGTAGACTGAACGGAGAAGTCAGTCCAAGAGGAAAGAAGAGTGAATGAAGCTTGACAGCCTCCGCCCTGAGGCCCCCCAACCGACGTCATCCACGTGATATCGGGAGGAAGCGCCTCCGGAGGGAAAAGCAGCTCGGGACAGAAAAGATATGCTCGGCTATGCGAGATCGACGACCGAGGTCACGGGAGGAGGCGTGGCACATCTATTACCTTCACTGACTACGACCTCTGAGGAGTCCAGACACCGCACGATGACGCCTTGGTCGTCACAGCTGAAGTGGCCAACTTCGAGCTATGGAGGATCCTAATCGACACAGGGAGTTCTGCCAACGTACTTTTTGAAGATGCGTTTGAAAACCTCGGCATTGCCTAAGAACTACTTACACTAGTTAGCATTCCCTTGATGGGATTTTCGGGAGAGTCCTTCCAACCCACTGGGAGGATAACTCTTCCCCTCTTGATTGGAGATGGCGACGTGACTGCAACGGCCATGGTAAACTTCATCATGGTACGCTGCCCCTCCTCTTACAATGTGATCCTTGGCAGGCCGACCCTCAATGCCCTGCAGGTTGTAGTCTCAACATACCACCTCGCCATTAAATTTCCAACCAAGTATGGCATAGGCATGGCGCGTGGGGACCAAAAAACGGCGCGACATTACTATCAGTTATCTTGCCAAGGACCACATCCAGTAACCGAGGCGAAAGCATATGACCTGCGTGACGAAGTGAAGGCACAACACAGCCGACCTGTGGAAGACCTCATCCAGGTCCCATTATTTGAGGAAGACCTCAAAAAGACAGTCCAAGTTGGCTCCCTGCTAGGCGACCACCTCCGAGAGGAAGTTGTTCGACCATTGAGGAATAATGCTGACGTGTTTGCATGGTCGACAGAGGACATTTCTGGAATTGATCCCGAAGTTATTACACATCAACTGAACATTAACCCCCATTACTGACCCGTGAAACAGAAGAAGAGAAACTTTGCCTCAGAGCGGTGACAAGTGATCGCTGAGGAAGTACAGAAGTTGCTCGACGCCAACTTCATTAGGGAGGTCAAATACCCCAATTGACTGGCCAACGTAGTGATGGTGAAGAAGGTCAACGACTAAGCCTAAGTGTAGAGGAAGAATGCCCCCGCCCACTAAGGCCTGAGGGTGGTCGAGGAACTCTGCACTGCTGCCGACTTAACGACTGAGCTAGCTTGGAAACAGCTAGCCCCAAAAAGGCCCCAAAGGCTCTCAAAACTAGAAACTGAGTGTCCCATGGCTGAGAGCTCGAAAACCGAAAGATCTCAGACAATGATCACCTCGGTCAATGCAAGACTGGGGACACTGAGGCATAGCCCGGCCGGCAACACCTCGGCCAATGGTAACCTCAGTTAACATAAGACTGGAGATGCGGTCGGGCTATGCCTCTACCAAGAACACCTTGGTCAGCACAAGACTGGGGACGTCGAGGCATAGCCTGGCCGACTACACCTCGGCCAGCACAAAGATTGGGGATGCTAAAGCTTAGCCTGGTTGGCCTTGCCTCGGTCGGATATACCTCGACAAACGAACTAGAATCGTAAAGTACAAAGAGGATGCCGGAAGCACAGTCCGGCTCAACCCACACAATAGCTCGGCCGGGCATGCTTCGGTTGGAAAAAGGAAAATGCACATGCACAAGTATAGCAACAACAATAGGCATAGTCAACATAAAGAAGAACTGATTCAACTTAACATGGTCCATTACATCATTTAAGGCTCGGCATACCGAGCCAACACAAAAAAAAAAATGCAGGAAGTAATGAACATATGAGGCCGCAAATTAGTCCTCGGCGGCAGAATCAGCAACACCAATAGCAGCTTCGGCTTCATCCTCAGCTCCCTCGGCAGACCCTTGCAGAGAATTGGGGTCAAAGGCATCCCAGCCTTGCGACTCAACGACCAACTCCGGGTGACGGTGAAGGATCCTTCGTCGGAAAAGGTTGAACCCAGCCGCAAAGGAAGCCTCGGCATACTCATCCATGTGCAGCTGCATCTCCTCCGATGCCTTGTACTCGTTGATGGCTTCCTCAGCGGCCTCCTGCCTCAACCTGTCCCGCTCAGATTTGAGCTCGACGATCTCCCGCTTCAGCTCCCAGACAAGACCAGCCTGCTAAGCCAGTTACGCCTTTAACTTGGCCACCTCCCTCTCCAATGCGAACGACCGCTCCCCACCAGCCTGGAGCTCGGCCAACTGAGCCTTGTGCCGCAGATATTCGAAGTGTTCCCACTCGTATGATGACCGAACGTCTCAAAGACAATCAACCAGCGTGACCGCCGCGCAAGCATTCTGCAGACAAATATGAAAGGTACACCGAAAAGGAGAGTAAAAACACAAGGAATAAGAAGAAGAGGATTTTCCTGGGCAACATACCGAAGCAATGCACATTCCAAGGCTTCGCTACCAACCCTGACCGACTCCCGAGCTATGGACATGGTCAAGATTCCCCGCAGTAGCTGCTCGGGAACCCCGAGCGACTCCAGATTATCGTCTACGCGAACTGACCACCTCGGCACGTGTAGACCCGAGCTGCTTCCCGCCTCAATTACCGACGCACCCGCGGGATGACGGACCCCTTTAGGGTCAACCACTACGACGTCGTTCTCCTCGACCTCTCATTGTCGAACTCTTCTTCGCCAACAAGCCGCCCTGTCTTCGGATCATGGCCGCTCTTCTGCCTCAGGACGAGCTTTCAGTTGCACACCGGCACGTTCCTGCCTTTGTCAGAGCGCCTTCATCTGATGAACAATTTCTTCCTTGTTGGCCATGTTCACACCTGCAACATAGGAGGCCCAAGATAAGTACAAGGAAAACAAGATAAATTCAGTTCGGTAAACAAAAGTAAAAGGAAACAGCCTGGCCACCCTTTCCATCAGCCCAGCGAGCATCAGCATTTCCGAGCATGCGTACGCGATAACGTCGATTTCGTGGATCATGCTTAGGGTCGACCTCTCCTCCCAAGTAAGCGCCGGCCATTGGGGTTGTGGCAGAGACGTCCTCGGCCCCTGTAGCTCAGTTGGAAAAGGGAGGCCCCCAGGGATTCGCACAAAGAAGAACGACTCCTTCCAGTGCTTCATAGAAGAAGGGGCCCCGACCAACGAACGAATGTTCCGTCGGGTGGAGAAGTAATAGTACCCTTGCTGGTGGTGTTTGAGTTGGAGCATAAAGCTCACCATCCCCAGGATCAGTTCAATATCACGGATGGCACAATAGGACATAAGGCCGAGCAAAAACATAAAGGAGTTCAGCATCAACTGCACCGGCAACACCCTGTACCAGTTTAGCACCTTGGCGAACCCCTTGCTTAACGGGAATCTCAGCCCAGCCTCCAAGCTATGTTCATAAACACATAGCTCACCGGGCTGAGCATCAGTAGCCATCACCTAGGCAGCAGACACCTTATCTAGTAGTCCGCGGGAATGGCATATGTATCTTGGATCCGAGCCATATCCCCGGGCATCAAGACGCTGGGTGTGGTACCGAATGGGCGACCTACCCAAAGAGGAAGCTTCGTCTCCATCCCAAAGGGACCAGCCTCGACTTCCTTAATTTTGGAAGCCACGAAGTCTCTCAGCTCAGGCTTGTAGGTCGAGCCGCGAGAAGAGCTGGAACCAGAAATACTAGAGGACCCAGATGACGAAGAGGACCAACAAGATGAAGAGGACATATCAGGCAATTTGCGAAGCTGAACAATGAAAACTACCGAGCTATCTATCGAGCTACCCACCGAGCTGTCTACTGAGCTATCCACCGAGCTATCTACCGAACTATGTGACTGATGAATTTGCTGAGTAGTGGATGTCAAACTCTTGCAAGCGATACTGAGGATAGGAAAGGGGGGGGGACCCCTTTTCCCTTTTATAACTATCAGGGGCACAAACCGAGGAGAGATCAACGGTGCAGATGAAGCACCACTGACAACGCCTCGGAAGGCCAACCGACGGAACCAATAACGTATGACAGAAAGCCTCGAAAACCGAAGCAGCACCCTCGGCAGGCAGCGGTTGCACCCATTAATTACGCCGGTTCAGCTACTGTACCAGTCCAACCTTTGGCGTAGAGACCCGCCGCACCGATCCAGCCTTCTACGCAAATCCTCGGCTTACGACCGCATGGCCGCGCAATAGTCTGGCCAAGCATTCCCTCTCCTCGACAGCAAAACTGGGGGAGTGGTTCGGGAACCGAAATTTTGGTTCTTATTTAAGTTTTGCAGTCGACGATCGGAGGACTCCTCGGCAACGACCAACACACATGCTCGAAAGTTCCTCACCCGAGCAACGAACCTAGAAAACTTCATTTCTCGACTTCAAAACTGGGGAAGTGGTGTCCAGGTCATGGATGAGATGGCCCTGCAAGACACGTGGCCGCTCAACTATCACCCTACCATGTCATCCTAACTCGGCTGAATCGGCATAGCTCGGCCACATCGGGCTAGCTTGACCAAGCTACACTATTACTGTGGAACCCCATCTTATCCTTCCAGCCACGTCGACTACACGTCATATGGATGAGCACAACTATGGGTAAAGAGGAGTAAGGAAGACGACTCCGCTAGGGAATGGGACTCTATCCTGAATACCTTAGCGACTAACTTCATCCCGACAACCCCGGAAGCCCAGTCCGACCAGGACACAGATCTTTGGCTATAAAAAGGTACTCGATGCTCGAGGTAAGGCATCCAAGTTCTGAGACCTACACTACTACTTAGCTTGGACCAGCATTCTTATAGTTCGGCCCGACCATTCTATCACCTCCTACTGACTTGAGCATTGGAGTTCTTACCTGGAGATAACTCCTCGGGCCTCTGACTTCTGTTTCCTTGATCACAGGTTTTGAAGAGCGACCTCACACTTGTAGCTCGGCCCCGCCCTGCCAGCAAGGACTATCTGATTGCCCTCCTCGGTTTGTGCACCACCTTGGATTGAGCAGCATCATATTCTACGAGGCAAATGAGGGAGATGTTTAGGATCAATGTTGATTCATCTAATGAGATTTTTCACAAATCACTGATTTCTGAGATAATGGGTTTCATAAAAATCAGAGAAATTTCTTATTCGGTACCATTGTTGCCATGTCAACTGATTTCTCAGAAAATGAGTTATGAGTTTGTTTGGTAATGATTATCAACAGTGATTTTTGTATCTATGCCACATCATCCAAAAATAATCAGAACTCAGCTAAAACCTCTTTTCAACTTGATTTTGATAATCAGCTGATTTGCCAATTTCTCAAGAATTGGCCAACCAAACAACAAAATAATCAGCGATTTTAAAATTGCTGATGTAGTTCCAATTCTGAGATCCCAAACACCCCCGAGGTTGCCCATATATAGTTTAGCTAAAAATGCCTTGTCAAGGAAAGAGATTACTTTCAGGCCAAACAATATTTCTATTTTATATTCATTAGGCCATCATGAAAGATGCCTCTTCGTGTATTGATCATTTTAATTGATGAATGAAATCAGTTTAAACTTTAAAGGCTTTCCGAAAAAAAAAAAAAAAAAACAGACACACACAAAGATCTCATAAAAGTTGTTCCATATCGTGTTTATTCATGATATAAGATATAAAATTCATCTTCAATTTATAATAAAAACGCAACATATACTCACCCATATTATTTGGATTTTGGGAGGGCGAACTAATTGATAATTCTTTTGGATTACTAGCTAGTGGTGGTTATCATCGGTGTTTTCAAAATCAGACCGGACTGGATGGTCAGACTGGAAAAATCGGGAATCAGTCACTTGATTGATTCTGTTTAACCCCAAAACTGTTTTTTGGCCAAAATTGTTGATTTGGTCAGTGAATAGCTGATCCGGGTGGTCGGATTATCAAACCACTTGATTCGGGAATGGTTTTTGGCCGTTTTTTATTTGTTTTATTTGTTTAATTTTTTAATTTTTTTTTATCAGAATGGACTGTCCATTTGGACCAGACAATCAAACCATTCGACCTAAAAAGCAGACCCAGAGCGGTTTCCCGTCTAGTCCGATTTTAAAAACCTTGGTTACCATGCATATGAGTTCACTATACTTCAATATAAAGACTACAAAATCTTAAGTCTAACTCTAATGCCTGCATCAATGCATGTGGGGTGGGGGCTTTGCCAAGTAGAATGCTGGTGTCATGGTGCAACTTATTCTAATCCAATTAAATTTTAAAAAACTATCCCAGAAACAGAACTGTTTTGGCTAAGGTTAAGTGGTTTGACCGTTGATCGTCCTGTGACATTTTTAACAATTTAAAATAATAAAAATGACATGGGAACTGTTGTTTGGGCCAAACGGTATACCGGTTCAACCATTGAGATTCAATTCAACAATTTTGGGGAAATTTTGGACAATGTAAAAATGGAACTAGATAGTAACCAGTTCCCAGGTCATCAATTCAATAATAGAGGAGTTCACATCAGTGCCCCACAGCACATCGCAACCGTGTATTAAAAATATCTCCCGATGATAAGTATGAGAGATATTCCCAATGCATGCTAAGATGTGCATGTAAGACACCCGCTGTGGGGCGCTGATGTGATCTCATAATAGAGAAACGCCCATTATAACATTACTCAGGTTAGTCATAGTGTAAGTGCTCATATAGAGATTTGCCAATTGCCATCCCTTAAATCCTTGATACTAAACTGTTATAAATCTTTACAAATTAATCCATATACAATCATCACAAACCAATAGCCAACCAGTATAAACCACTACGAAGTTATGTTAAATCACTACAAACTCATAAGCTCTTAGGCTGTGTTTTGGTTTGAGAGAAAAGATAGGGAAAGAGAAAGGGAAAGGGACCTTCCCTTCCTTTACCCATATTTTCCTTCAGACCAAACACAACTTACCAACCATTACAAACTATATTGAACTGTGGCAAAACCATAATTGACCATTAAAAAATAACATGCCTATCAATTTTAAATATCTAAGTTATCCTATTAATTAATGGTGTTAAACATGTTATATCTCCATATATTTATATATGTTATATATTATATAAAACGGATATTAAATCCAAATACTGTATATTACATTATATTCATTTATTTGAGCCATAAATCTGGTTTTTCCTTCTACGGGAGGTGGCGTACATATGAAAAAACTTCATGTCTTTTTTGTCTCCACTTCAAAGTCAATGGCACTTGGATCGTTGTTTCCAATGCTCTTCCTCTATCTCTAAAAGATGGTCCTGCTCATAGAGAAGCTCTGTTTCTTCATTAATATTCTGATTTGATTTGAATGAACACCGGTTTGATGGTCTTTATTTTGTCTTTCAGATCTCCAATAATGGTATAGCATTTGGTTAATTTAGGGTCTGTTTGGCGTATCTTTTCACATGTTTTTTCATGTAGACGCAAGAAGCTTTATAAAGTTTTCCAAAATCAGTTTAAAATAAAATTTTCGTGTCTTTTCGGCATTCTATCTTTTCACAGTTAGAATTTTTGTATGTTAAATAAAAATAGACCAAAAATCAATCTTCCCAATTTATAAATAACCAAAAAACCACACGAAAAAACACCCTTAGACTTGCATTGTTGGCTTTTATCTACGAAATTATCAGTACTCAAGTGCCAAGCATTTGTGTTGCGGGCAAAAAGTCAGGAGGATAATGATCTCGACAACAAACTTTTGTAATGTGTATAGTAATTGGATTATGGTTGCTTGGGCAAATGGCAAATAAAATAAGCCAAAACCCTGAAACATCTCGATACGATATGGATCGGTCAATACATGATGTATCCAATATCAAGGGTTTTAGAATTTATAATTTATTGTGAGTGTAAATGACAAACAAAAATTTATGAGGTGGATTTAATAAAGATTTTCCTTCTCAAAATTGACTGAAAAAAAAAAAAAATAGAAGTGGTGGTTTTGTAATTGTTTAGGGCTGGCCCAACCAGGCCAGAGTTAGAATTAGACCACCACTTCTCTCTGCTGCGGACTGGTCCAATCGACCCACTCTTGAGCCTAGAGAGCTTGATTTGCTACTACTTGCGCTATTAGTAGTTGTTAATGAAGTTGAATGAACTCAATTTTAACCAAACCAATATATTTTAAACCGGAACGGAGCGAAAGGATCCTGAGCAGCCATGGAAGAGCATGAATTTCGACGCCTTCTCGATCTCTTTCCCATAGTTCGATCCCGAGATTACCAAGTAACCCCTCTCTCTTATGCACGCTTGGGTTCTTATTCCTCATCTTTTCCTTCCTTTCTTTTTTTTCCGCAGATCTTCCGTGCTTATCAATCTATCTATTTATGTGCTTTTTGTTCAAGATGCATTTGGTTTTCATATTTTATATAATCGTTCCACGGGTATGCTAGAAAAGTCATGGAGAGAAGGATTGATGGCGTCTAAATCGTTTTAATGTCATAATCTCTACTGGGTCTTCCTAATTTTCCACGTTTCCTCCTTTTATGTGTTAGAAAGTTGATACTAGTGTCATAATTTCTACCGGGTACAAATCCTTTCCATGTTTGCTTAATCTCGGGTCTGCACAAGGGATTTTATTGGAATAGTACTTAAATGTTCTTTTTTTTTTCCATTGTTTTACAGTCTGTCATGTGTTTTCTGTGATGTGTTTTTATGCACATAAGGACATGGTTCAGCACGAGATAATAACTAATCTACCTTCTGTATGCTAATTATGTTAAAATAGACGAATTCCAAGTCTAGAGATGTTTTGTGCAAACTAAACTATGAAATTACTGGGCACTATGGCGTGCTTGAAGTATACATATTTGATTTCTTTTCTCAAAAATGATCTTCTTCGTCGAGTGAGTATAATTTCAAGGACTTCTTCTAGCTACTTCTGTTTTTGTGCATGAATGGCTGATCTCATAGGCCGCCACATCTTCTCCATTTGGAGTTATCAAAAGGGATTGGAATCAATGGGTGTTTGATAGACCAACTTCACTGTGACCATTTAGAACTCAGAAGTTGTTGGGTGCCAGAAAGAATTGGACACTTATTATACAAATAGCCTACAACAAATGAAAATACTCTTGGCATATGATCATGTACAATGGGGTTCCTTGGAAGAAGTGCTAAGTAGGATGGGTTTTGGGGAGAAATGGAGAAGCAGGATGTTTGCGTGCATTTCATCTGTTTCATTTTCAGTGTTCGTTAATGGGCTGTCAACAAAATTCTTTGAGTAAGTTGTTGAATAGAGAGGTTGCTGTGGGCTTATTGGTTGGTTTCAAGATTGCATCTGAGAGATTAATCATTTCTCATATTCAATATGCTGATGACACTTTGATCTTCATGGATGCAACTGTGGAGCAAGCTTACAATTTGTGAGGAATCCTCGAAGGTTTTCAATTGCTCTTGGGATTAAAAATCAACCTAAGTAAAAGTGTGATGATTGGAGTGGGAGAGATTCGGAAGTCCTATCTGGAGGAATGTGTGGGGGCTTTGGGTTGCCTCATTGGGGAGTTCCCATTCTCCTATCTTGGGCTCTCCATTGGGGCTAGGATAGCAGCTCCACAATTTTGGTGACCTGTTATTGACTGTATTGAACAAAGGTTGGCAGGTTGAAAGGCAATACCTCTCCTTTGGGGGGAAAGCACACTAATAAAGAGTGTTCTTTCCAACTTGCCTACTTACTACTTCTCTCTAAGGATCCAGCTTTGGTTTTGGAGGAAATTGAAAGGTTAGAGAGAGATTTTTCTTTGGAATCTAAAGGTGGAGAAAAAGAAATACCATTCGGTGAGATGGGACTTGGTTTGTCGGGCCAAGAAAGATGGGGGTTTGGGAGTGAGAGGGTGGGTACTTCTAACAAGGCTTTGTTGGGGAAATGGGTTTGGAGGTTTGGGAAAGAAAGGAAAGCTCTATGGAGAAGGACGGTGGCCTGTAAATTCGGAGTATGGGTGGGATGTGAGAGAGTTAGATCTTCTTATGGGGTGAGTGTCTGGAAAGGGATTATGAAATTTAACTCCTTGATTCAGCCATTTCTTGACTGGAAAGTGGGGAGTGGTTCAAGTGTGAGATTTTGGGAGGGTAACTGGATTGGGGTTGGTAAGTTGTGTGAGCTATGTCCTAGGCTTTACAGTCTAACAAAGAAGGGTATGCCTATTTTTCAATGTTGGGGCATATAGAAGATGATTTCCTATTGTTTTGATGATGACAACTTACATTGACAATAGTAATGAGTGAGTATGTAAATGATAGAGGGATGTATGATGGTCTGAAATGTTAGTAAGCCAGAGTGCCAGTCTGCCAGACTAAGATAGAATATGCGGAATGCAATAAATAAATTCAAACATAGAAGTCCGGAGAGTTGATTTCTATAAAGAGAGTCTGGATTAATGACTCTCTTTTCCTATTTTTCTTGTTTTTTTCAGTTGTTGGATGGTGACTCCTGGTTACCTAAGATTATGTATCTTTCTCCTTTCTAGCAATGAAGTTTCTTCTTTATTTATCTTAAAAAAAAAAGATTTCTCTAAAGAAGGAAGCTTTTCTCATTGTCAGTGTGCCCTCTGTAATATAACCTCATAGATAATGTTCTCTTTCCTTGGAACTTCAGAAATTGGAATGGTATTTCCTTTAGGATGCTCTAAAGGGTCAGAATGCTATGAGGTTATAAGCCCAAGGTAATATCAGATAGGGGATTTGGGGTCTTTTTGGGAAATTGCTTTGGACCTTGGGAATGAATCTGTGATCTCGGAGGGATGAAAAACATAGTTGTCATACCGATACTTGGAAAGCTTTATTTTTTGGTAAAATTTCTATGAAATATAGTTTTTTCTCCAACAGAAATTTCAGAAATAGCATGATCTTCTACTACAAGGAATTGGACATCTCAGAAGTCATAAGGAATAATATTGTGGTGACAGCATGGTCTGGGCTGTCATTGATGTAAAATTTTAGGAATGTGAATAGAATAGTCTTGTTCTTGAAGAATACTTTGTTCTTATAATGGAAAACTTATCTCAGAAAAGTTTTTAGGTACACTTACTCTATAGCAGGTGGCCAATGGCTAGTATGTATAACTGATACAAATTTAATACAATATAATTCATCTTTCTTCAAAATAAAAAGTTCCAGCTTTAATTGTTAGTGGACTCAAATCTAAATAATATGGAATTCTGAAGAAGTAGAAAAAAAGAGAAATGGATAATAAATAGAACGGTTGGAAGATGAAATAAGAGAGAAGAGTAGAGGAGAGTAAATAGGAAATGAAAGGAGAAAAGTCGGAAGTGATCAGATTAGCTGGGACATTGGTCTGGCTTCTAGGTTATATTGGGATGCCCCTGAAAAGCTTTGCTTATTGTTCTCTTTTTCTTTATCATGCCCACCAAGTATGGCCCAGTTTTTGGTAACAAAGTCAAAATTTTGGAGTACTGGTAGTAGGCAGCATAATTGGATGTTAGCTGGTTCTAAATCCAAGGCGAGGATGACTGAGAACTCTTATCCCTCTTGGGCTTGTAGGAGTGGTCTCAAACACAAGTTCAGTTAAGAGGGCCATTGGCCTTAAGTGGTGGGATTGGTCCCAAAAGATGGGGTACTGTTTATTAGGAATGTGCTTGTGGCTCTGGTCTAGATTTTATAGTTCAAGTTTGTTAATGTTTGGTATTGGCTAGTTAATTCAAGTGCCAATATTTGGTTTAACATGAATCTGTTCATTCATGACATTGGTTAACTAAACTTGTACATGCCAATATGTAAATTAACAAGGCTCATCTGGTATTGATGAGTATGATGACAGTTTAGGGAAGGGGAGGTTTAAGTTCTTGAAGCTAGTGCTACTGGCAGTGGAGACAGGGGAGGAGGATGATGGTGAAGATTTGTTGGTTAGTAGCCATGAGAAAACTAAAAGAATCAGCTGTTAAGGAAAAGAAGAAATAGAGAAGAAGCTAGAGGTAGAGGTGAAGGCAAATCATCAAGAGGTAGAGGGTGGGGATGAAGAGGTGGGAATCCCATATGTCATTTATTTAGTTTTGAGGACTTCCCAATGGGGTGAGCAGGGTGAGGTGAGTGTTCTATATCCTGGAATAGGAGATAGTGCTTTTTTATGTGAATCATTTGGAAATTGAATGGTGTCACTGTATATGAGCTGGGTAGTTGTGTTCTTTTTTGTCATTTGAGCCTGTTGGACAGTTGGTGCTTGGGGATGAAAGGTGATGGTTATATTTCAGTTTTGTCCCTCACCTCTTGGTCTTTGTGGATGCGTTTTGTATACAGTTTTTTTTTTCCTTACTTATAGAAAGGAAAATAAAAGAAAATAAATTAAAATTGGGAAGTCTAATTAAGACCCATATTAGTTGAAATGGCAATCTTGATAGCCTGCACATGCAGTGCAATGAAAATGAGCTATATCTCTCTTCAATTTTTGAACTGTTAATATTTCATGACTTTAAACGAGTTTTCAGAACTCTGATTTTTAAGTCCCTTATTTTAGCCTTAGTCATCTTGCCAAAATTATGTTTTCCAATTTCAGGCTGACTCAAAATTATCAAAACAATCAACTTCACGATCAGCAAGAAATGAGGTGGAACTACTGAAAGCATTCTTGTACAAGTTTCTTTGTGTTGCATTCTCTTCTACAGGTTCCAACCTTAATATGTTTTGCATCCAATCTTGTGACAGCAGGTAATTGACTGGCAAAATGCATGGAATGAGGAGGATAAAAAGGAAGGTGAAACTCAAGGAATAGATTGGGGAGGTATTTGTCCAAAATCCTTATAGTAACATTTATTAATATAGATCGGTGTGGCTTGTTATGATCTTTTATTCTTCCACTAGGTAGGCCATGGGATTTAGTTTCAGTCATTATAAACTTGACCTGTAAAAGTTCTAAATGAACTTTGACTTGTATTCATGTGAAAGAAAATTTATCCAATATTGTGTGCTGGGACATTTCTATTTAGTTTTTTAAATAATCAATAACAAAAAAATATATGCATAAAATTGGTTTTGTGTTTTTGTATGGGTTAGTAAAAGGTGCAGGAAAGGTTCCTTTCTTCTGTACATATTTTTTTCTTCACGAGGATGTTGGCCATTGGGAATGAGTTGTGGATATAAGGGCTCTCCTTGTACTTCCCTTTATCTTCCTTTTTCTCTCCTTGAGTTGGATATCTTAATTGGATATCTTAATGAGGTTTTTTCTTATTTTGCATATTTCAATTTTTAGTTGGGGTTTTTGGTCCTTTTGTTTGAATCCATGGGTAGTGCATGAGGCTCCTGCCAATGCAGGGTCTGAGGAGGGAGAGATGTATGCAACCTTACCTCTGCATTAAGCGTGTTTCCAAGATTTTTTTTTTTTTATAGTAAACATAATGAACCAAAATAGAAAGAAGGTTTACAAGGTGTATATGGGGCAAAGCCCAACAAAAGGAAAAGATCATAAGATGACAGGAATCTGCACCCATGCGCATGCATGTCTTCTATGCCACATACATGTGCCCACTGTCCATACGCTCAGGTGCATCTGAGCTCCTATAGACTGTTCAGCTCAGCTTCCCAGCTTCTCCAATTGCCAAACTGAGTGCTTCTGCCTACCCTCAGTCCCGCAGCATGCATGATGCATTGCCTCACCCAGCCTGCCTGCTGGTACTACCCAAGGTCACCACCCCTCAAAGAGTACATTTAATCATTCAAGGGTTACAGAGGAAACATCAGTCCTGCCTAAAACGTCTCTATACCAGCCTCTACCCAACAACTTCCATTCTCACTGAAGAAGATCCCCTCCCATTGCTGTAAATCAAACAATTCTTAACAAATCTACATCAAACAACATTAAATGGAAAATGCAGATGAAAACAAAAGGCCAAACAAGCCCACCCCAGATTGGACCAACATATTATGCTTTTTTTTTTCTTTTTTGATAACATATTATGCTCATATCATCATCCTCTCTAAAAGAGATCCCTTCCATATTCTTTCTTTGCTTGTTCCTTTTTCCCCTATCTCTTGTGCTCTCTTAAGCTTTCTTTCTTCCCTGCCTCTTTCAATATTGTGCTTTGCCACCTTGCTAACAACCTTTTTGCTGACCTGCCCTTTTTTCTTTTTAATGAAATTTTGCTTTTACTTATCCAAAAAAAAACCTTTTTTTTATGATCCCTCCTGCTTCTAGGCATTTCTACAGCATATCCACTACACTTTTCCTTAAAAAATGTTTCGCTATGGAGATATCTTGATGAAGATGGTAGCTGTTGACAAAGCTGGTTAGTGTAAACAATGTTCTTTTTTTTTATACGTAAACAAAGTATTTATTGAATCCCAATGAGAATAGACATTACAAGCATCTCACGGAGAGGCATGAGGTGTCACCTCTCACACAAAAACTTTAATAGGATAGTGTAGAGGAGATGGGCCGAATGGCCCATAGACTGTCATTTCATGTTATGTTATGTTTCCCTCTGTAATGGGCCTTATTCTGGTCCGATACTCTGTAATGTTCTGTTTTTTGTATTTTCTTGCCCACTCAAGGGCCTCTCTGTAATGTTTCAAAGATTAACTTCTTAATAAAATGTTTAGAGTGTTAGAGGGAGGTTATGTTCGAACCTCTTACTCTCTAACCCTCATTGCCGCTAGCTCTCTCTCTCTTCTTCCTCTCTTGTTTGTTTATTTTCTGGTTTGCATCTAATCTCAAGTAGTTCCATACATCAAGAGGATTGTTTTTCAACTTGGTATCAGAGCGGGCCATTGCTTGGCGTGTCCCTCATGTGGTTCTAGTTCAGCCAACTGCATGAGGAGGTTCTAGGGCTGAAAGTTTATAGTCATTCGCCTGGTTCTTGGAGGTCATTGGAGGGTGCCCAAGTCTCTACACACTTGGAGAAGGGTTTGGTGACTAGGAAGAATCAGAGAGCAAGGTGTTTGACCTGATTTGAAATCAGAGAAAAGGATTTCGAAGTTATCTCAGAGAGCAAGGTGTTCGGCCTGGTTTGAAGTTCAAATCAGAGATTCTCTTACTGTAAGTTTTTTGTTAGTTCGTTGCTGGGTTATTTTGTTGTTTGGGAGGACTGTTAAAGCATTCAAACCCCTCCTCCATTCTGCCCTACTGTTGCTGGACTGATTCAACTCAGAAATTTCTGGGTTATTTTGGAAGAGCTGTTAGGCTGTTATTGGATTGCCAAGCTGCTGGAACTGATTTAAACTAAGTGGTACTAGTCTCATCTTCATCCCAGCCTCTTCTTGGACCTATACAGAACACTTTGAAGTGGTTTCTTCTAGTTAACAGTAGGCTGTTAACTACTGCACACTGAGTGTTTGACAAAAGGTCTCTTAAGGACTGTGGCCTTTTTTTCTTTCTCTTTGGGACAATGGTTGTTGGGGACCTGAAATACCTTGTGATTGGGGGGTTTGCTGGTTGTCCTTTGAAGGCTGAAACAGTATAGAAAGAGCTACCACCGACCTGGACTGTCACAGTTATCAAGATTGAATTGATTCTGTGAGTTGGTTGTTGTTGCCTATTCAGCTCAAACTAAGCTCATCAAGACCCCCAATACTTTGGAAAGCTTATTAAAATCCTAATTGGAGCCTTTACATGATGGATTTCTCAAACCTTGAAAACAAGAATGTTGCTGAATACAGACTTTGGGAACTCCAGCCGATTCTATGTTGGTTGTAACTATAGTTAAACTTGATGGGACCAACTACTTGGCTTGGTCTCAATTAGTGAAAATCCATATTTGTAGCAGAGGAAAATGGGGTTTTATTTCTGGGAGCAAGAAAGCTCCTCCAGAAGATGATCCATCTTATGAGAGATGGGTGCAAGAAAACTACACAGTGATTGGGTGGCTTGTGAACTCAATGCAGCCACAGATTAGTCAGCATTATCTGTGGATGAACTCGGCTAAAGAAATCTGGGATAGTGTTGCAGAAACTTACTCCCAGAAGTTGAATGTTGCCAGAGCCTACAAACTAAGAAGTGATGTGAAGAATCTAAGGCAGGGGGAGAAGTCACTTGCAGCATACTTCTCAACCCTGAAATCTCTATGGCAAGAGATTGATTTGATAGAGGCTATGACATGGGATACCTCTAAGGATGCTGAAACATACAGGAAATTGGTTGAAAGGAATAGGGTCTTTGAGTTCTTGACAGGGCTGAATTCTGAATATGACATCACAAAACAAAACATTTTGTCCAAGGAAGATATTTCATTGTCTCAAGCATATGCTTTGGTCAGCAGTGAAGAAAGTAGGAGGCAAGTGCAGGTTCAAGGAGTCAGTATCAATGATCATTTTGCAAATATGGGAATTAAACCCAAAGGGGTTACAGGAGCTCCCAGTGGCACAGGAAAGAAGGAGGTGGTGTGTGAATATTGCAAGAAGCCGAAACACACCAAGGACAAGTGCTGGAAATTGCATCCCAGTCTTGTCCCTATCCAATTTCAGAAGAAGAATGATAGTAGAAAGACATGAAGTGCACATGCAGCCACAAGTACAGATACAGAGGTTGAGTCTACCAGTGCACAGTTGGCAACCATGAAAGCTGAATATGAGAAGTTTGGAAAGATGATCAGCCAGCTTGAAGGTGTAACTTCATCATCCAACCCTTCTGGAAGTCCAGCCACCACCGCATTTGCTCACTCAGGTATAAGGGTTTCTGCTAACCATGCATCCACCTCAGGTAATCCCAAGACCCCTTGGATCATAGACTCAGGTGCTTCTGATCACATGACCAACCTTTCCACTTTGTTTGTTTCATATGATTTGCTTTCTGGTCGTGACAAAATCACCTTAGCTTATGGTTCTCTTGCCCCCATTTCTGACAAGGGAACTGTCAAGCCTACAGACTCCTTACTCTTATCTTCCACTCTTCATGTACCTAAATTAAATACCAACTTATTATCTGTAAGTAGCTTGACCAAGTCATTGAATAGTTGTGTAACCTTTTTCCCTTCTCACTGTGTGTTTCAGGACTTGAAGTCTCGGAAGGTGATTGGGAGTGGCCATGAAGCGAATGGAATATACTTGCTCAACACCCCTGGCCAATGCTTTGATTATCCCAAGAATGTTGCTTTTGGTTCTACTTCTTCAGAGTCTGTCAGTCAAATTATGTTGAGTCATTGTCGGTTGGGTCATTTACCTTTTTCTGCTTTAAGTCATTTACTTCCCAAACTGTTTAAGGGAGTTAGTGTGTCCAGTCTCAATTGTGAGTCATGCCAGTTGTCAAAGCATTGTAGAAACAATTGCCCTGTGAGCAATAAAAGATCTTCTTTTCCTTTTCATATTGTGCACTCTGATGTGTGGGGGCCTTACCACTTATCCTCTATGGGGGGTTACAGATATTTTATCCTGTTTATTGATGACTTTTCTAGATTCACTTGGATATACTTAATGAAATCCAGGGATGAAGTCCCGAGACTTGTGAGGCAATTTCATGAACTTGTTTTAACTCAATTTGATACCAGAATTAAGGTTTTTAGATCTGACAATGCAAAAGAGTATTTTGAGAAGAGTTTATCCTTGTATCTCTCTGACATGGGGTTATTCACCAAAGCTTCTGTGTTAGAACCCCTGAACAAAATGGAGTTGCTGAGAGGAAAAATAGACATATTGTTGAAGTTGCAAGGAACCTTTTGTTTGCCTCACATGTTCCCGCAAGATTTTGGGGTGATGTTGTACTTACTGCTACCTATCTCATAAAACGTATGCCATCTAGAGCTTTAGGGTTTAAATCCCCCTTCAGTCTTCTTCATCCAAACAAGGATCTCTTCCCAATTCCTCTTTGTGTGTTTGGCTTTACCTGTTATGTTCACATTCCAAGTGTGTAGAGACATAAGTTTGAACCAAAAGCCCACAAATGCATCTTCCTTGGTTACTCCCCCACACAAAAGGGTTATTGTTGTTTTGATCCAAAGACTGGCACCTGACATGTCTCTATGGATGTTACATTTGATGAACTTTCTCCTTTTTATTGTTTCTCTCAGGAAGGACATTGTCAATGGGGGGAGAGTCTATCACAAGTTTTTGCTCCTCTTCCTGTCCCAGTTGAGTCTCTTGACAAGCCTGTATCCTCACCAAATGAATCAAAGGAGGATCAGCCACTTCATTCCTCTTGTCCTAGTGCCCCTATTTCTTTAACTCCTCGTCCTACCCATAATCCCAAAGTGTATCAAAGGCAGAGATCCAGGAATGAGCAAGTAGTTTCCCTTACAACAGATGAGGCTCATACATTCCCAATCACAGATGAGATAACAAGTACTGCTTCAGCCCCCTTGGAATCATCCTTCCCAGATCTTGATGTCCCCATTACTGTTAGGAAAGGAAAGCGGAAGTGCACTGCACACTGCATTTCCAAACACCTTTCTTATGACCTACTTTCTCCTTCATACTTTGCCTACCTCTCTTCAGTTGCTTCTAACCCCATTCCTAGGTCTGTATCAGAAGCTCTTGGGATTCCAGAATGGAGAGATGCCATGAAGACTGAAATGGATGCTCTACATGAAAATGGTACTTGGGAGGTGGTGGATTTGCCTGAAGGGAAGGATCCAGTTGGGTGCAAGTGGGTTTTTACCATTAAATACAGGGCTGATGAGACTATTGAGAGGTACAAGGCCAGACTTGTTGCAAAAGGCTACACACAGACATATGGGATTGACTACCTGGAGACTTTTACCCCTGTTGCCAAGATGACATCTGTGAGGGTTCTTTTATCTCTAGCAGCTCACTTTGATTGGCCTCTCTATCAGTTAGATGTAAAGAATGCATTTCTGAATGGTGACTTACATGAGGAGGTCTACATGTGTCTTCCTCCAGGAATGTATGGGAAAGATATGCAAGGAAATGTATGTAAATTGAAAAAATCACTTTATGGCCAAACAATCTCCTAGAGCCTGGTTTGAGAGATTTAGAGCTGCACTTGTTAAATTCGGCTATGTTCAGACACAGTCAGATCATACTCTTTTTGTGAAGAAAAGTGGATCTCTAGCAGTGTATCTCATTGTGTATGTTGATGACATTATAGTGACTAGTGATGATGCCTCAGGCATTCTGGCCCTTAAGTCTTTCCTCCGTACAGAATTTGAGATTAAGGATCTGGGGGAGTTGAGATACTTCCTTGGCATAGAAGTTGCTAGATCCAAGGATGGGATTCTTATTTCCCAGAGGAAATATGTCCTTGATTTGTTGTCTGAAACAGGAAAAATGGGTGCAAGACCTGCTGCAACTCCCATTGATATGAGTCACAAATTTTCAGCTTCGGATGGAACTTTGTTGGAAGACAAAGGGGTCTTTTAGAGACTTCTTGGGAAGCTTCTGTACCTGTGCATGACTAGGCCAGATATTGCGTATGCTGTCAGTTGCATTAGCCAGTTCATGCATGCTCCTAGAGATACCCATATGGCAGTAGCATAACGGATTTTGTGCTATCTGAAAGGCTTTCCAAGAAAAGGAATTCTATTTACCAAGCATGGTCATCTGAAACTTGAAGCCTATACTGATGCTGATTGGACTGGAAATATTGATGATAGAAGATCTACTTCAGGGTATTGCAGTCTGGTGGCTGGTAATGTTGTCTCTTGGAGGAGTAAGAAACAGTCAGTTGTGGCCCGATCCTTCGCAGAAGCAGAGTATAGAGCCATGGCACATGGAGTCTCGGAATTGTTGTGGCTAAGGTCCTTAATGGAAGAACTTGGGATTGATCATGACAAACCCATGATGTTGTACTGTGATAATCAGGCTGCCATCAACATTGCTCACAACCCGGTACAACATGATAAAACAAACATATTGAGGTTGATAGACACTTTATTCGAGAAAGAGTCTCCTCCGGTGAAGTGTGTCTTCCATTCATTACTTCTGAAGGACAATTGGTAGATTTCCTCACCAAGGGCATTTCCAAGGCAAGGCTTCAACATGACACTGGCAAGCTGGGCATGATTAACATCTATACTCAGCTTGAGGGGGAGTGTAGAGGAGATGGGCCGAATGGCCCATAGACTGTCATTTCATGTTATGTTATGTTTCCCTCTGTAATGGGCCTTATTCTGGGCCCATACTTTGTTCTGTTTTTTGTATTTTCTTGCCCACTCAAGGGCCTCTCTGTAATATTTCAAAGATTAACTTCTTAATAAAATGTTTAGAGTGTTAGAGGGAGGTTATGTTCGAACCTCTTACTCTCTAACCCTCATTGCCGCTAGCTCTCTCTCTCTTCCTCTCTTGTTTGTTTATTTTCTGGTTTGCATCTAATCTCAAGTAGTTCCATACATCAAGAGGACTGTTTTTCAACTGATAGTGACAAAAATCAATTACAATTGAGCCCAATATAAACTCTCTATTTACACCTTGTTTAGCTAGCTCATCTGCCATAACATTTGTTGTTCTCCTAACCTAAGAAATTTTCAAGTTCATGTTTTTGGTTAGCCATCTAAACCTTTTCATCTCATCCCCAAAACACCAAATTATAGACTCCACATTTATTAGACCCATATCACTTTCTTTTTGTACCCCTGTTATAGCCGCAAATAATTCTGCCCTAATTGAATCTCCCACTCCCACAGGACCAGAAAATAGTGTAATGATACTCCATTCTTTGTTTCTCAGCACCCCTCCTATGTCTGAAGAGCCTTGGATTCCTTGAATACTCCCATCAAAGTTTAGTTTCACATAGTCTTTAGGTGGGGATTCCCAAAGAATCTTTTACTTTTCTTCTTTGGAATAGCTTTTGGCCACTACCTCCCAATTTCTCCCTATATCATCAAAGAACCAAGATGAAAAAGAATCTAGGGTCCTAAGCCAATGTATCACCCTCACCAAAATACATTCTTTTACCACTTCTATGCATCTCTCCTTTCCTAAGAAGATTCTATTATTTCTTTCTTCCCATAGAGTCCATACTATCATTGCTCTAGCACTTCTCCACATAATCCTTCCCATCCTTTTAGGCCAGACAAAGGTAGAAGGGTCAAAAAGCTTATCTACCTCTGTTGGCAAGGACCACCTTCAACCCAACATAGAGAAAAGCCAATCCCAAGTATCTGCAGCAAAAGGATAGGATATTAGTAAGTGGTAACAATTTTCTTCATTGGATTTACATAGAGTGCACTAGTTTGGGAATAAGCATAAGAAGAGTCCTCTTTTTTGTATCATGTCATGTCCATGGTGTTGATTTTCCCATGGTACACCTCCCAACAAAAGGCTCCAAGTTTGGTAGGAACAGGCTGACACTACACTTCCTTAGCAGGAAAAGGCTGAGGAGAAGACAAACAAAGAGACTTAAAAAGAGAAGAACATGAAAAAAGACCTTTCGGATGAGGAACCTAGATGTGTCTATCTGGTTTGGCAGGATCCAAGCAAATAGAAACAAGAAGTTGCAGTAACCCATTCAACTCTACCACTTCAGCATCCCTCAACCCTCTTTGGAAACCAAAATCCCAATTATGATTCAATGGAAGGATAGGAGGAACGATAAAGTCTGAAACACACTTGTTTTTGTACAAAGAAATTGAGTGAAGGGACAGGAATAAATATTTAAGAGTTGAAGAACCAACCCAAAGGTCTTCCCAGAACTTTACAGCCCCCCTAGAACATACATCATACCTGACGAAATTGAGAAACTGGTGAAGAAACCCACGAATTGCTTTCAACGGTGAGGTAAGGGGAACCCGTTGAGACACTCTGGCATCCCATCCAAAGTTCAACCTGCCATGAATGTTGGCTATCACCTCATGCCACAATCTGTCCCTCTCCAACAGCCACCTCCAAATCCATTTACCTAACAAGACAATCCTGTTGTGTCTCATTCCTTAGTTTCCATACTGAAGAATAGAATGCCCCTATTAATGTTGTGAAGTACCAAATTGAGAAGCCATGGCATTAGAATCATGTTTTTATCTTCCCACAATACATTTGTCATACCAAACTACTTTAGCCTTTTAATCACTCAAATCATAATATTGGCCAAGAAGAAAATCTTTGGAGATATATCTAATAAAATTGGAATGATACAGAGAAGATTAGTATGGCCCCTGTGCAAGGATGGCACACAAATCAAGAACTGGTCCAAAATTTACTTATAAAAAAAAAGTAAATATTTCTCATGATTTGTGTAGGAGATGTCTTTTGAATGTTGAACAGAATGCCTATATAAATTGTGAGGATGATCGGATTGGAATTGGGAAGTTGTGTGAAATCTGTCGAAGATTGTATAATTTGATTGAGAAGGGTATGCCTATTTCTCATTGCTATGAGGTGAGTAATGGTTCTGTGGTCTGGTGCCCTAAATTTAGAAGACCTCTATTTGATTGGGAATTGGAGGAGTGCGTGGAGCTGCTGGCTTAGCTTCAAGAGGTGGAAATTGACCCTTCATTATCAGATGTCAATTAGAGGTGTATCTTTTGCATTCGTGTTTTCAATGGGCTGCATTCTTACACAGGATATGTTGAAGAAAAGAGGCTATCAGTTCTCAAACAGATGTGTGTTAAATTTTGCTGAAGAGGAGAATATTATGCACTTGATGGTACAATGCAATTTTGTTAAAGGGACCTGGTCTTTCTTCAAGCTCTTTAAGGTGGCTGGTTGGGCACCAGTGGACTCTGGAGCTGCATTCCTTTTGCCGTCTGCCGGGAGGTTTGGATGGAGAGAAAAAAAAGGATCTTTGAAGGGAAAATTTTGGTTGGTTGGTGCTTCTAGAATTTGAAAAACTAAAGAAACAAAACTTTGGTTCCAACTTTTGGCATACTTTGAGTGATTAAGAATTTTGGCGTGGTTTATGTACTCTATTTTTTTGTTTTGTTAGACTTAGGCCCTGTTTGGTTGTACTTTTCAAAGTATTTTTTATACTTTTGAAATTATGTAAGTACGAGAACGTCGAGAAGTACATGAATGTGTTTGTTTGACGTGTTTATTACTTTAAAAACACAGTAAAAGTAAAAAAAAACACAAAAAGCATGAAGTTAGCTTTTGATATTTTGTGTTTTTTGGCCCTCTAACATATTTTATAATTTCTTAAATGTGTGCATCAACCACGCGTGCTACTTATACAACGCATCACGTGGAAGCATATATGAGTGCCATGTGAAAGTATAGGAACATTAATGTATTCAGTGACATGTGCGTGCCACATGTGGCTTCCATGTATCATTTACTTACCTCCAGATGCCACGTGACATCCTTGTATGTTGTAGTAGCATTCATATATGCTGCCACATGGTTGTTTTTGTTGGGGTTACCCCTTGTCACCTGCATTAGTTGTATCCTTTTATTCACAAGTAACAAAAGTTTCTTCTTTATTTATCTTAAAAAATGCCTATATAAATTGCGATGTGCTACAATGGATGAAGCCTATACAAATGTTGATTGGTCTGAGTCAGTTGATGATAAGAGGCCGACTTCAGCCTATTGTACATTTGTAGGGAAAATATTGCTTCTTCGCAAAGTAAGAAACAATCAATTGTGGCTACATCATGCATAGAAGCTCAGTTATAGGGCTATGGCACTGCTCTAGTTAAAAACTTTTTTGATCAAAATGGGAGTCAGACTTGACAATCCTATGAGGCTTTTCTTTGACAACCAAGCTACCATAAATATTGCCAACAGCTCTGTTCAGCATGACCACATGAAACATATAGAGGTTGACAGACATTTCATCCAAGAAAAGGTCACTAGTGAAGATATTTGTCTACCTTCTGTGAAGTCTAATGAGCAGCTAGCTGACTTCCCAACCAAGGGAGTGCCTCAATCTAAACTAGAAGACAACTTATGCAAGCTAGGCATGAATGGTATCTATGCCTAGCTTGAGGTGAGTGTTGAAAAGAAGAAAGAGGTGCCATTTGGAGGGAAGATTTGTGTTTTTCATTTATTACTAATTAGGAGTTAAGTTGGGATTGGCAAAAAAGGATTCACGTAGTCAACCCCATATAGTTGGGATAAGGCATGGATGGTGATGATAATGGAGTTGTAATTTTCCTGTATTAGTATAAATTTTAATGAAAGGGCCATGCCAAAGAACTTTTGGCTCTTCATTTTCCTTCTGTACATCATCTATTCTTGCAAGTATTAGATTTTCAGTTATTTACACAAATTAAATTGATAAGGATTGTAATGGTTTTTGCTTTTAGCAGATTCATTTTGGGAGAAATTGAGGTCAGCAGCAGTGGAAAAGGTATGCTATTTAGATATTGTTCTGTTTATCATCCTTGAATCTTTTCCATCAGACCATTTTATGGAAATGGTCAGAAAAAGTTGACATATTCATCTACTTTTCATTCTGTGGTACTTGTTGTTTCATTTAGAAATAGAGGAAAATCTTCTTTAAGTGTCTCTCGGTGGGTCAATTGATGATCCACAGAACTTGTTTTTTCTTTTTTTGATCCCCCTTTTCTTTCCTTACTGTACTTTTTCCCTTCTTCTTTTTCTTTTTCAAAACTTAACACTGGATGCGACATCCATATCTTTTAGGATGAAAGTTTTCTTTTTTCCTTTTGCAGTTGTGTGTTGCTTTTTGAATCATATTAAGTCTTTTTATTTGTATAGTTAACAGAAATACTGTAATGAATCTTATCTTGAGGAAATTTGCAAAATTAGACTATCTTACCTATTTATAAAAAAATTGAACAAACCCCATATGAGTATGGAAGACAGTATTGTATGCTTTACAAGTCAGTCCCCTCTCCTTCCAAGAAATGAAAAAGAAAATGCTAATGGAATGTCAACAATAAATTTCTCCATTAGAATATGAAATTAGTGGATCATCATCAGCATCAGCATCTAAGCCTTGTCTCAACTATATGGGATTGGTTACATGAATCCAGTTTTGCCATTCCATTCTGTTCAGTGCGATATCAATCATTATGCTCTCCATCATCTCTTTCATACTTCCTGAAGGTTTCCTTGAATGCATTTTGTTTCAGCTTCCTCTTCCAAAATTACTCATTCCCTATGTTTTCATGCATATCCAAAAAAAATAAAGGAAAAGAAAAGGTGACTATAATCTCATTTATGTTTTTATTCTAACCTTGTTGTCCTAGGAGCTAGGATTATATAAGTCTTATACTACCATTCTCATTCTTAGTGATGTTTAAAACCAAATATTGAACAAAGTTCTCCATTCTATGGAATCTTCTACCACTCTTGTTATGTTAGAGCATATGAAACAGCACATCAGTCACTTTGAAAAGAGGAAGCACAAACAACAAAGCCCTTGATTCGCAAGATTGAAAAAGAACCGGTCTTCTATACAATGGGCGACTATTGTGTGTGCGTGTGTGTGTTTCTTTTTTTATCTCTTATTTTGATATATAGAGACAAGGGACAAAACTTGGATGATGATGAAGGCAATGAGGCAAGTACATGTCGATGTCGTAAATGACTCGTTAACCTATGTGAAGTCCTTTTATGTGGGATTATGGCCCACATCATTTTAATAATGCATAATACATTCACATACACAAACATACCAACAAAAAAAAAAGAGGAAATTGCTCCATTTGGAAAGAGAATGAAAGAATTTATGTTGATTTCCCACTTTTCTTCCCATCTATTTTTGGTAGGTTGGTCCAGCACAGGCAGAGAGCTTCTGCAAGGCTTTTCAGAAGGTTCATAAGAGACTTGTATGTATATTTGTTATGCTCTTAGAATGAAAAAGTGTGTATTTCCTTTCTTGTCCATCTCTCTTCTTATCACATAGTGACTCGTGCATGAATTGTTTTCTCAAATATAATTGTCAGGTACATGAAGAGTTAAGTCTGGATGCTGCTAAAAGATTTTTAAATTCAGAAACAAGTTCAGTAGAGTAACTTTTCAGTTGTTCTTTTCTCTGGAAATGTTGATCTTAGTTTATGTTACTTCAAACAGAAATAAAGAAAAGATTAAAGGAATGGATTGTAAGATGGATTTAAGTAGATCTGTTTTCTATCTTATAATCATAGGATAAACTGGGAAATGGAAATTTGATTATTTACATTTGCATGTGTATGTGTTGAAGATGAAATTGGAAGCCAGTGGTATATTAATAGATTAGGGGCCAACGTTTAGTTTGATGGTAAAATCTTGACTGACAAACATGGGAACACGGGTTCGACTCTGAAAGCTGCCACTATATGTAAAGAAATGCCAAAGTTTAGATCAGTGTCCAGTCCACCTCTCCCAAGACCCCAGATAGCTGGGACCTTTATTGGGTAACGGTCTTTTTTTTTTTTCTTTTTTTTCAGTGGAATTGCAGGGCAACAGATTCTAATTTGCTTGGGAAGGGATCACTAATCAGGGAATTGATATATAGATTAAAGCCACAAGCAATGGAAAAGAAAACTTTCCTTTTGAAATCCTAACCTGAACTCATTCTATGTTTGTTAGACATCTAATCGAAGAGCCATTTACTTGTTAGTCCTGAACTTCTTACTTCGGGTCATGTCTTTATTAACTATTCATGCCCTGAAGCGAGAAAGAAAGAACAGACTGATGCAACTAAGTAGATCAGCAAGGCTATGGTGTTATGATTTTAGATTGGGACTGTACTTTTGAGAAGTTAGTACATTACATCCCTACTCTAAGACAAAGAAACCATTTTCCGTTTATGATAACAAATCAATATATGTAATGGGTACTTTTGTCTTTTAAAGCATGAAATTTTTGAATAATGATTAGATTATCAAAAATGGAATGTGCTCAAATCGCTTCCCGTAAATGACATAAAACTTCATTATGGAAATGGCTTTTCTTTGGTCAAGTTTTAATTACATGGACTAATATAAAAAAGAAAAGAAAGTAATACCCTTATATTATATGGTTATCATTTATCATTTATCACCACTGAGTCTAAGGATTAAGGATTACAAGATTGGAAAGAAAGAAAATGGTAAATTACATATAGGCACTCTGTACCCGAGCAAGGTTTGGCTGAATGTGATGGCAGTTCAGCGGGCTGTGGAATCAATGATAAGGTTTTATGTCAGTATTTAAATACGTGAGGCTTGCACCTTTTACACTGGGGCTCATGAATTTATTACTGGAGTGGTCTCATTGTTTCTACATCCTGAACTCTCAAATGTAACACTTATAAATACTCCAAACTTCGTAATAAAATAGAACCATTAATAATAATAAAACCTAAAACTATCTTTCTTGTTGATTAATAATAATAAAATAGAACCATTAATAATAGATCAGTGATTTCGTTCACTTCTGTATATATCGTATTATATATAATTCTAAGTAGGTTATAAACCTGGTGATTCATAATTAATATAATAAAATAGAGTAAAAGAAGCCCCACTTTTGTCGTAGTAGAAGCTGTATTGTTGTTGTTATGTATATATATATATGGCCATTCTGTCACACCTTAATATGTTAGCAGTACTGGAGCAGGGTGTTTATTTCTAGAAGTTCAAGGTATTCATGTGTTACATTTGAAAGCAAGGTTTAAAATATCATTATGTATCGGTCGATATGTATTGTTTCGGAGCATTTTTTATATGCCCTTACAGTGGGTGTATCGGGGTCTGACCGGTTCAGGGAATGGAGGGGTCTTAGACCGGCTCTCTTGAACCAGTTTTGAAAAAAAAATAAAAATAAAGTAAAAAAACAAGTATCAAAACACCCGATATTCCCCTACTGGCATATCGGGCGTATTGATATTTTAAACCTTGTTCGAAAGTTCAAGTACCAAAAAACCAAAATAGATAAAACTTTCAGCTTTGGTTATCTCAATAAAGGGTACTTAATTAGTGAAAGTAGGGGGTGCAACTTGGACAGGCTTTGAGTTGGGATTTTGTTAAAATTTTAATAAACATCAAATTAGGTACCCGACTTCCATTCCTATTCCTTTGATCAAATGCACCTCAGCTAGGATGTCAGTGGACCAGGTTAAGTGGTAAATCTGCACTGACCCAACTCTATTCGGTTAGGTGAGTCAACCTCAATCAGGTTTGGGGTCAGGTTAAGTGGTAAACCATTGAATCGACATTGAAATACATGCATACTTAAGTTTGGTTGGGTATATATAGAACATGTCGGGTTGGGTGCAATGTTCTCTCATCATTTAGCCGGGTCGGATTGGGTTCGGATTTATATGCGAAGTGAGCCAAATCCAATCCATCGAGACACCTATTTTATTTCTGCGAGGCTGAAACTCTAGGACGCCTATTTGTCTTCTCCACGAAATAAATTCATATAGTGTCGCTTCAAATCAACGGCAGAAGCAAAAGAAACCAGAGACACCAACAACATTACAGCGTCTAATACTGAAGCAAGACAAAAAGATTTACTATTTCATCAAAGAAACATTTACAAGGGATTTACTTTTCAATACTACATCGCATCGCATTCAACATTACAACTTGACATTATTATTGTTTATGCAAGTTGAAGCCTGAAAAAGAAGAAGACACCATCTCAGCCCATTCCCTACATTTCATTCCACAACGTATTCATTCAAGTATGACAGGCAACAATATTTACTCTAACCAGATATTTCGATGGCCTTGACTTCCGGCTTTTTCACCTCAACCTTTGGGACTGTTACGGTAAGAACCCCATTCTCCATAGCGGCCTTCACCTGATCCGCCCTGGCATTCTCCGGCAACCTGAACCGGCGGAGGAACTTGCCGCTGCTGCGCTCCACCCGATGCCACTTGTCGTTCTTCTCTTCATGTTCCCTGCTGCGCTCTCCACTGATCTGTAGGATTCTACCTTCTGCCAATTCGACTTTCACTTCTTCCTTCTTGAGCCCAGGAAGGTCGGCTTTGAAGACGTGGGCTTCTGGGGTCTCCTTCCAATCGATGTGGGCATTGGCGAACGCTGCCGTTTCAGCAGAGAATTGAGGAGCGCTGAGAGCAGTGGCGGAGGTGAAGTCTGGGAATGGATCCCACAAATCCATAGAGAAGGGATCGAAGGTGTTACTTCGTCGGCCATCAAAGATGCTAGGGATGATCGACATCTCTTTAGCTCTGGGAATTTCGCTAAAAAAAATCAAATCGAAGACCGAACGAGAAAAAAACGTTTACTGGGTTGAAGAGCTTGAGCGTGTTTTGAGCCTTGAGCTGCGTTTGTCATCTGACGATGCAGAGAGGGAAGGAGGCATTCGGTATTTATAAAAAAGAAGAGAGGCTTCTAATACTTTCCCGGACTTTCTGTACGCTTCTGGTTTATTTGAACATTCTAGCTGTTACGAGTTACGACTTACGAGAGGAGATATCCTGTATTGTGATTTATGATAAGTATGATTATGGAGATAAAATGGTGGCCCACCAAATGTCCAGACCAGTCCAGTCACTGCAGATGCCCTTGGTTTGGGATATAGAAGCGCTAGATGTGGTGGGGCCCCCAAAACAAATGTCTTGGTAGATAACAAGAAGATAAAAATCCATCATCCGTAGGGATCCACCTAGATTGGGCCTATAATATGCTATTTTGACGATGGGGTTGATGCATCAGTTCTCAAAGATTTGCACAATTGAGATCATGGTCTTAAAGCTAAGAAAATAGGGAACTGGGTTCTTCATTTTGCTATTCCTAAGTCCAACATGACCTTAGAATTGGGCCCCCCAATTCATTCTGAGCAAGGACTCCGAGTTGCTCTCTTTGGTGAATGGTGATCAACGTTGAAATTACGTGCCTAATGGGTGGGTGCTACTGGGCATTGAATGGGCGAGTTAAGATGGGGTTACTGAGCCAGCTTATGCCCTGCCCAACAACCAGAAAAACATTAATCCTCGGATATTCTCTTTTTTATTCTTAATTTTTTGCTTATTCGAATGTTAAAATAAGTTCAAAATGCGCCTACCATTTGGAAACAATTATATATAGCTTCTTTTATTTCACCATAAACGTGAGTCCCCCAACCATGAAGATAAGTTTTTGTGGAGTTACCAAATAAATCTGGCAAATGCAGATAGATCCCATTGACAGTTCTTGTGGATCCCTCAGTCATGAAGTATCAGTTCCAGCTTTTATGTCAGAACAGAGACAGAGCAATGGAGGTGCTTCAGGATTCCAGGGATTTCTGGGGAGATGGAATGGAAACCTTTAATCTGATGATGATCTCATTCATTCCCTCCAATTCACTTTAAGCTCTTCCCATTCCTAATTGCCTATCTCACATTTCCTGTAATTTGTATTCTTGCCTAATTGGTCACTGTTATTGTTTTTAGTGAAGATATAAAGCTAATTGTTCATTGCTGTTGCATATACCAGATTCTGAAGAGCTCCAATTACTCAAAAACCAGTAAGGAGATTAAGTGTTGATTAGAAATTGACAACAAAACCTGAATATCGAACCCTTGTTCTTAGGTAGGTTTAAAGTTGACAAGTTGAAAGCGGATTATTTTACTGAAAATTCTATATGGCTTAAATATTTACAGAGGTTGTCCACAATTTGAGTTATAAATTCGGCATGGAAAGCACTCTTCTTTGTGGAAATCGAAGGTGACAGGATTGGAAAATTTTGATTCATTGATTCAGAAAACCGGTTAAGACTTGGCAGTTTGATTCATTGAGTTATAAATGCCAACGGTTTGGTGCAGTTTGGAGAAGACCTCCGACCAAATCGGTAAATTACGGTTTAAGAAATTTCTAAACCGAATCAAACCATTTTGATATAAAAACTAAATCAGATCAAACCATTTTATTACGGTTTAGTGCGATTTTTAATACGGTTTAGAGACTTGGACCATTCTATGATTTTATTGGGCTTAATCCAATTAGAAAGCCTAAATAGCTTCCTTAAAAATTAAAATTTAAAACTTTTATTTTATTATTTTATTATAAAATAAAGAGTTTGTCATATATTTATAATTTTATGCATCCAATTTAGATATACTATATTATATATAATATTTATACATCATATATTCGTATTATATTTATACATTTATATTATATATATATATATATATATATATATATATATAATTTCAGTTTATGTTTTGGTTTGGTTTATGAAATCCAATAAATCAAATCAAAACTGTAAACCGTAATTTAGAAAATTATCAAACCGAATCAAATCGTTTTTAGGTATAAATTGAACCAAACTTCAAATTCGATTTGGTTAGATTCGGTTTTATTGTTTGAAGCTTTATAATGAACACCCGTAATATGCAGGATGGAAAGGCCACTGGCCTCCTCTTATAAACGCTGATTTATAGATTTTATGGGTCATGCCAACCCACATTTAAATGGATTTGGATCCAAAATATAAAATAAATAAATAGTACTGTAAGAGCATATACTTGCGAAAGTCCATACTTTAGGTTGCATTTGGTTGCAGTGCAACTTTATTTGAATCAGTACATATGCATGGCCGTATAAATTCTGATTTAATTTTGTTTTGGATTTTACTCTATTATGCTTTAAGTCTTATTGTACTTCATTTTCACTCTAGGGTAAATTTTCAAATAAAAATAAATTAGAATTTACCCTCAAAGCAATTGTACTATCATAAATTTGCATTGCAACCAAACACAGCCTTAAGCACAAAAGAATGCCAAAAATAATGTAAAAGACCTTTTACACTTGAAATAGTTGGTAGGAGATCTGGACCGACAAAATAAGCACAGGACCGACAATATATATATATATATATATATATATATATATAAAAGAAAAAAGTGTTTAGTTCGTAGTAATATTTTTTCATTTTTATTGTTTTTATTCATTCTTTTTCATTTTCAATAAGTATTTATTTCCTTCTTGGCCTATATTAACACGCCACATCATTTTAAAAATATCTATAAACACTCATGAGTACTTATTAAAATAAACATTTATTTTTAAAATAATCACTCATAAGAATTGTGGACAACTGAGACTGCTCCCCAGTACACTCATTTCCTTGGTGGGCCTTTTGGGCACTCGAGAAGGACCTGGATCAAGGCTGGAATGTGGAATGTTCTACCTCTATCTCAATCAAACTTGAAAAGTGGGGATGTCCCAGAAAATACTAGAATCGCCCTTTTCTTTTCTTTAAATACCGATTTTTTCCCACCATCTCTCCACATTGTGAAGTACTCGAGTCGAGAACGAGAAACTCTCTAAGCGCACACTAACTTCTTCAATCAACCCTGCGAACGTTTCCCTACTCCTTGGTTTGATCTTCAACTTGATTCGAAGTTTCAAGCAGGAAGGAAAAAGAATCTATAGCAAAGATGTCGATTATTCCGAGCATCTTCGGTGGCCGAAGAAGCAATGTCTTTGGTCCCTTCTCTCTCCATGTTTGGGATCCGTTCAAGGATTTCCCCTCAACCAGTGCTCTGTCCTTCCCTCAATTCTCAAACGAAACAGATGTCTTCGCCAATGCTCGAATCGATTGGAAGGAAACCCCAGAGGCCCATGTCTTCAAAGCCGATCTTCCTGGGCTCAAGAAGGAAGAAGTGAAAGTCGAATTGGAAGAAGGTAGAATCCTACAGATCAGCGGAGAGCGCAGCAGAGAGAAGGAAGAGAAGAACGATAAGTGGCATTGGGTGGAGCGTAGCAGTGGCAAGTTCCTCCGCCGGTTCAGGTTGCCGGAGAATGCCAGGATGGATCAGGTGAAGGCTGCGATGGAGAATGGGGTTCTTACAGTAACTGTCCCCAAGGAAGAGGTGAAAAAGCCTGAAGTCAAGACCGTCAAAATCTCTGGCTAGAATTAGAATGAATATTGATAGGAAAGGGGCTCATTTGAGTCTTGTATGCACTTTGTAGAGATGGTTTAAAATATGTTTTAATCAAATATTAAGCCAAATTTAGCATTGTAAATTTGCAAGAGAACTCTCTCTTCTCTCTCTCTCTCTCTTTCTCTCTTTCTCTCTCTCAAGTAAAATCTTATTTTCTGTTGAAATCCTTGATTCCTACTTCAAATCCTTGAAATCCTTGATTCCTACTTCAAATCCTTGAAATCCTTGATGCCCATTTCAATTAAATTGGCATTTTATACAGTCATAATGCCGAAGACATAATACAGTTCATGCCTCTTGTTGTTTTCTTTTGATCATGCTGCGAACAACATCAACAAAAAATAGAAGGAAATTTGAAATCAAACTTTGCAAAGATCAACTTTGGAGTCTATCCCATCTAGCAGTTGGGATAGTGATTAGAGATGAATATGGAAGGTTAATTGTTGGATGAGTTCTACAAGCTAAGCATTCATCCTCGAAGGAAGCGGAAGCCTTGGCAAAGTTATGCTTTCATCCGTTGAAAGTGATGTGAAATCATAATGAAGGTGTTATTTTCAGATTTGAAGTACCTTGAAGAACCCATACCATCATATTCAGGAATGCAAAAGTCTCCAATTTGATTTTACTGCTTGTTTAATTGCTTCTATATACATGTAGTGGCTTACTTGCTACTGCTAGTTTTAACTGTTAGCCTATTAGGCATAATCACTCCACGACCGGGTCACTCCAGGTCATTGGTGCTAGATGAAATCTAAGTCTTAATTGGTAAATGGAAATTAGCCTTTGGGCTTAAAAAAAAGAAAAAAAAAATGTATCCCATGATTTTTTTTCATTCTCAGCTTTAAGTAATTAAAAAAAAAATTCATAGCCAATATATAAGAAAAAGGAGAGAAGGGGTCTCTCTCTCTCTTCCAATCTCTAAAATTCTGAACCTTACTGCTTTATAGAATACAAGCCTTATTTTCTTGTTTTTTTTTTTTTAAGGAAAAGTTCGGTCAGCCCAATGCAGATTTCTGATTTCCACTGTAGATCTATAAATATTCAAAATGTCAACAATCCACACTCTATGCATCAACGTCCACCTGTGAATTGGCTTCAATTTCAAGCTGGCACCTACCCCAATAATACTTTGAGCCTACAAATTCTGACTCTTGGCTGAACCGTCTTTTTCCCTATTTTTTATTGGCAAAATGTAAAACACAAAAGATATATTTGGTTACCGGAAATTATAACATGTAATTTGTTTGCTTTTTTTATTTCTTTTGAAGGGCTACACAACAGGGAGCCCATCCCCCAATCCATAACCTCCCAACCCAGGTGCATGCAGGATTTGATCCTAAGTCCAGCAAGGAGATCTTACCCAACCAGCTGATAACTACTCTAAAAGTACAAATATTATAGGTTGAAGTAGTCCCTTAATAAGAATCCACCATTCAAAAATATCATCTGGCTAAGGAATCCAAATTCAATCTATTTATAATAAAATTGAACATAGATCCACCCAAATCTCATCGAATAAATTCAATTTGATTCAATTTAAATTTAGGAAAATTTTCAAATTAATACCCTGTGGTTTATAGAGAGTCTCAATTTAGTACTCAAACTTTCAAACATGCATTGTATCACATGAACTCCCAAAAACTATCAATTTAGTCCAAAATCATCAACCAACTAAGTGGCATGTGAAAGGACAAAATACCCTTCAAGTGCCATTTAATTTTCTTTATCTTTTCACTCTCATATATAAACCAACCTAAACAAAACTCATCCAACTAAAAGCACCGTATGAGGATTGAAACAACCTTCAAATGATTATTGGTTCATAACCTTCAAATGAGAAGATGAAACTACTTTGGCATCCCCAATGGACCGTCCAAAGAAACCTTCTCCCACACATTGATTAATTGGTATCGCTCTTTCTTTGTGTACTTACAGACACATCAATCTAGTGGAAATTGTATTTTTGTATTGGACAACCATTACCTCAATGAACAACGCCCACCATTTTCTTTTTTTTTAATTAATAAATAAATAAAGTACTTACCTTAATCTTGACTATTTGGTCTTCATATTACAAAGCACTGATGTATTATTGTGTTTTGTTTTGTGCTTCTTATTTCTTGTAATTGTAGGTAAGACAATCAACCTTTCTCCTTTCTCTCCCTTGCATCCTTTTCCATTTTCCCATTTTGTGTTTATTTTTCTCTTTTAGTCAATTATATACATTGCGATCTATTTTGTCGATCATTTCTTTGCTGGATTTCATCAGTTTTGAGACTTTTTTTTTTCTTTCTGGATTTTGTTATTTCCATCTTTGTAGAAATTAGAATTTGGATTCTTTTGGAGAAAGGAATTGGGCTGTGGATAGATAGGATCATTGATTGGTTAATATATTATCAACAATATGGAAGTACCTATGAACCGTATGAGGAAGGAAACAATGAATAATGTCTATTTTAGTTTTTGGAAATATAATTTTGACATTTTCAAAGGTTTTAAACTGCACATATCATCATGTGATACAGATAACTGGCAAACTATTCTTGAGTTTAGATATTGTAGTGGCAGGTTTTGAAGTTGAGGTACTAAATCGGGACTACTCCTAAAGCACAAGATGCTAGTATAGAGTTTTTCCCTTTATTGCTTATTTATGTCTTTATTAAGTCATTGGTGACATTTCATAATTTTTTTTTATTTTTTTCATGATATACAATATTAGAATCATTTTTTTTATATTTTATTAATAATACACAACATTTTTATGTCTTTTAGTATAATTTATTAATGCTATTCGATATCCTATTGCAATCCAAATCCAATAAAAATTCAAATCTAAACCAATTAAATTAGTATCTATCTAATATCTGATTCTATCCAATCAATTCACAGCCCTACCATCAACTAGATTTTTGTAGTCATTAATATTAGATAAAATAAGTTCTAATATAAATTTTATTATACGAAATTAGTTTTTTTTCTGTATCAATATAGATTTAAATGCATATTAATACTTTTACCTTACAAGTATCAGAAAATATAGTGTTTATGTATTTAGTTTTTGCTGCGAAAGGAAGCATAGTATTTATTTGAACATTTAAATGTAAAAATCATATTTTTGTTATTTTTGAATTTTAGTTAATATTAGTTGTGGGCCTGGACTGGAATCATGGGCTCGAAAGCCCAGCAAATATTGCCACAAAAGGGTGTATCCTGAAAGGGCTGGAATGTTCATAACCAAACGCAACCTCATGGAAAGATAGAGAAAGTCCCGAAAGTACCAGACGCTTCCAGTTCTTCTCTATAAATACCGTATGCGCACTACGATATCTGGGTCATCAAATATTCGACGTTCCAAGAACAGTTTCTCCTGTTGATTCAGTTTCATTCTGCTTCGCTTCAAACAAAAAACCCTTAACCCATAACTAATCGAAGAGATGTCGATCATCCCTAGCATCTTTGGTGGCCGACGAAGCAACATCTTCGATCCCTTCTCTCTGGATTTGTGGGATCCATTCCATGATTTCACCTTCATCGGTGGTGTTCTCAGTACCCCTCGGTTCTCAACCGAAACGGCAGAATTTGTCAATGCCCGCGTCGATTGCAAGGAAACCCCAGAAGCCCACGTCTTCAAAGCCGACCTTCCCGGGCTCAAGAAGGAAGAAGTAAAAGTTGAACTGGAAGAAGGCAGGGTCTTACAGATCAGTGGTGAGCGCAACAGAGAACACGAAGAGAAGAACGACAAGTGGCACCGTGTCGAACGCAGCAGCGGCAAGTTCCTCCGTCGGTTCAGGTTGCCGGAGAACGCCAAGGTGGACCAAGTGAAGGCGGCCATGGAGAATGGGGTTCTTACTGTAACTATACCCAAAGAAGAGGTTAAACGGCCCGAAGTCAAGGCTATTGAAATCACTGGTTAAGATAATATGTGTAATGTTTCCATAGATTGATGAATCTGTTGGATCGGCATGTAAGGAATGGATTGTAAAGGTGTTTCTGTGCGTGATTAAGCTTGTATAAAAATATTTTCTGTAAACTGTATCCTACTTGTTTGATCTAATTTCAAGCAAATTTAACATTCAAAAAGAGATGGGTTTTTTCTTTTTTGTAAATCTTCATTTTCTTAAGAAATGAGAAATCATTTGTAATTTTGCTTCAATTATGCTGGTATTCTATGCAAGTAAGGATTTTGAAGCAGCAAACCTGTTAGTTTTTATGATCTATTTGCCTTCTGCTACTGCTTTAGAGAAACATCATTTGGTTTCATTCATTTGACGGAAGAAGGAACAAATACATATTTGGTTTCATTCAGGCTGTAATATTTTTGTTGCACTTACACTAGAACTGTTAACCTTGAGTTCTTATTGGAGAATTTCACCAGAAACAGAATGAAAACTTATGATTCTATTAGGACTCTTGGCAATCAAGTATTTCATCTGTAATTGTTTATGTGAGCCTCATTATTCTAGTGTTTATAAATGGATTGCTTATGTTTATAAGTGGGGCATCAGGGGGAAGGCAGTCTCAGGAGGATGCCTTGCTTATGTTCTCATTATGTGTTACTCTATGAGGACCTGGTTGGAACAGAACTAGAGATCTATAGGAGAATCACTTGGTACCAATATTATTTAATTTATTTTCAGAATGGTTTCTACTTGATTATAACTTTTATATGGATAAAAGTATATGATGGATAAATTCTGAAGTAATAGGTGTAATTCCTAAAAAGGTCAACATTTGTTTGGGTAGTGGTATGAGATTGAAGCTCATAAGAAAATTGTATTTTTCCTGTCATGACAGTTTCTTGGACTGCAGTTGTTTGGGTGTAATTGGGCCTTTTTTGGGAATATGTTTTCATCTTTATGAATCAGAGAGGACTTTCAGAGGTGAATGCTTTAGTCCTTCCTTTTCCATGAAATATTCTTATATATAATATTTATTTTGAGTGGGACTGGGACATAATAATGAAACATACCGTTCTGAATATCACAACTAAATTCCTGTTCAGTTGATGGGTTAGAAACTCCAAATTGTAAACTACCTCATGCAAATAGGCTACAGCAAGGTTTTTAAAATTGAACCGGACAACAAACTAGTCAGGGGTCCGGTTTTCGTGTTGAATAGTCCGATTGTTTGAACCAAATGGATGGCCTGTTTTGAAAAAAAAATAAAAAATAAAAACTGGCTAAACTGTTCAATGGTTCAAACGGTTTGACCGCCTAGGTCTGCGGTTTGCTAATTAAATTAATGGTTTTGGGGTAAAACGGAACTGATCACCTGACCGTTTCCCAATTTTTCCGGTCTGACCGTCCGATCCAGTCTGGTTTTGAAAACCATGGGCTAATAAAAAGTTTTTGGGTTTTTATTTCCCCTTTCATAAACCATCTCTATGTGTCTGGTAATAATTTTCTTTTTGGAAAAAGGTAAGGTAATTTATTCATTACAGAAAAAGATAAAAAATATAATAAAACCCAAGCCATTAAGGTTGCCTGGGCGCAAATCAAACTACAACCTCATCCAAGACTGAGAACAAAACAAATGAGGTAGATTCTGATGTTTGAACTCCGTCACTGACACGCAAGAAAAGAACTTGCCCATAGCTCTCTGCACTATTTCATCTGGGCTTTTAGCTTTACAACAGAAAATTCTGTTATTTCTCTCAGTCCAAGTAGACCATAACACAGCTGCCGGAATGATATTTCATACAAGCTTTCCTTTCTTTCCGAGGCCCTCAATTCTCCAACAATTCAGCAGCTCCTTCACTGAATTTGGCATAACCCAACTAATCTCCAAAGCCTTCAGGAAATGCCCCCAGACAAAAGAAGAAATTGGGCAATGGATACTCAAGTGCACTGTAGTTTCTGCAAGAGTACCACACAAACCACACGAAAGATCCAGAATCTGAATGTTGTGTCTCTCCAGATTAACTATAGTTAGACATTTATCAAGAGCCATTGTCCAAACCAGAAAATTAATCTTAGAGGGACTAGTTGGGTTCCAAATCTGGCTGGAAGGGAAATCCTCCTGACTTGATCTATACAACTTGAGAACCATGGATTTAATAGAGGAACAACCATCTCCATTGCATTTCTAGTTCCATTCATCCTCCTGACTTAAATCTATCATCCGATTTTGAAGCAACCCTAACAGTGTCGCATACTCTTCCACCTCATGGAATCACCAGAAGCATTAAAATTCTCAGCTATTGAAGAATCTTGATTCACTAAGATTTGGAACAGGAGGGGGAAAGCTTCTGCTAAGGACATCTCTGAACACCAGGTACCCTTCCAAAACTTAATTCTATCCCCTTTCCCCACCTTAAGTCTGACCCCATCCAAGAGGATAGGAAGATTCTTCAAAATACCTGCCCAGAGAGATCTATCCCCTCTAGAATGAGGAAACCTAGATCTCCAATCACCACACTCCACCCCATACTTTGTCGCAATAAGTTTTCTCCACCATGCATTCCTTTTAGTAGCAAATCTCCATAACCATTTATTAAGAAGGACAGAATTAAATTTCTTCAAATTCCTTATTCCGAGCCCACCAACTTCCTTTGGGAGACATACTTGCTCCCACTTTACAATATGGATCTTCTTTTCCTCTTCCCATCTCCTCCACAAAAAATTCCTCTGGATTTAATCCAGCCTCTTTGCTATTTTGATTGGGATGGGGAAAAGAGAGAGGAAGTAAGTAGGGAGGTTAGAAAGGGTACTCTTAATCAGTGTCACTCTCCCCCCATATGACAAATATTTTGCTTTCAAAAAAGCCAATTTTCTCTCCATTCTCTCAATAATTGAAACCCAGGTCGTGGAGGAAGAATATTTAGCTCCAAGAGGCAACCCCAAATACTTAATCGGGAGAGAATCAGTTTGACAAGCCATCACTTCTACACATTCTTCTAAGCTTAGGGCAAGACCCACTAGGATGATCTGACTCTTACTCAAATTAACTTTGAGAGCAAACACCACTTTAAACCATCTCAGAATCCTAAGCATTGATTCCAACTGAATCGGAGATGCATCAACAAAACATAGGTATCATTTTCGAAATAGAGGATATTAACTTTTTCCTTTTCCAGGGGAGATTGCAAATCCATCCCAATACCCAGAATATGCAGCCTTCTTACTGAATGGCCATTAATTAGGATTGAAAATTTTGGGGTCTTAATACAAACTCTGATCCAGTTTCTGCATTGCTGCCCAAAATTCATTTTTTCTAGCACCAGATCCTGGCAATTCCAGTTGACACGATCATATGCTTTCTCAATATCAAGTTTACAAATCACACCCGATGTTCCCTCTCTTCTTTTGGAGTCTATCAGCTCATTAGCAATGAGAATTGAATCAACCATCTGCCTCCCTGGAACAAATGCACTTTGGTCATTAGCAATGAGAATTGAATCAACCCTTCATTCTTTTTACTAGGACTTTAGCCAATATTTTATAAAAAATTGTGTAGGAGACTAATTGGCCTAAAATCCTCAATGTTCACAGCCCCTTCAATCTTTGGAATGAGAGTAATAAATGTAGCATTCAAACTTCTTTGTAGAGATGCATTTGTATGAAAAGCCTAGAACACATTCAACAAATCTTTTTTCACAAAATCCCAGCATTTTAAGCAAAAAAAGGTTTGCAAGACCATCTGGCCTAGGCGATTTATTGCATTCTAACTTCTTGATTGCTGCCTTTATTTCCTCCTCTGTGAAGGGTCTCTCAAGCCAAAGTTTCAGATCTTCATTCAACCGCTTGAAAGGAAGGTCAGTAGGAAAAGGCCTATGGTAATAATCAAATTTAGAAAATCAATACAATGCTCATGATACAGGGTGGTAATAATCAAATTTAGAACATCAATACGATAATCATGATACATATCTGTATCCTTGGTCATGGATACAACATGTGCCACGAGAAAGTACATATCCCATGAGTTGTGCATATAGGCACAATGTTTTTGTATCGGGCTATAGTGCACCATATCAGTGGATGCGGTCCTATATGCTTGGCCAGTGGTCCGGTTCTTAGGTCAAATGGTCCGACCATTTGAACCGAACAAACAACCCATTCTGACAAAAAAAATGAAAAAATGAAAAAAATGGCTAAAAATGTTGGATATATGTTAAATTATGAAAATAAAACATATTTATTATTTTCTCTAAAAAATTAATAAAACGGAGAATTATGAAAATAATATATTTTATCTATCTTAAACAATTTATAAGTTTTATTTTACACAATTAATAAATTATATGTTAAAAATAAAACGTATTTATTATTTGAAAAAATAGAGTTATTATAAAAAATACTAAATAAATAAATGTTCCCAACGAAATTAATAGAAATATAAAATTATAATTATAAAAATTGAAATGAATAGTTTAAGATTTATTTTTCCCCAAAAAATTAATAAAAAATGAAAATTATAAAATAACTTATTTGTCTACCTTAAATGATTTATATGCTTTATTTTGCAATTATATTTAAAATAAAACAATAATATGTTAAAAATGAAATATAAAGTTATTATTTATATAAAAATACTAAATAAATAATTTTTTTTTTCAAAATTTTAATAAAAATTGAAATAGAGCATTATTATTGTATGGTGTATAAATACTCTAGAATCGTGGTATTGTTGATTGTAATGTTTTTCTTCATATAAGCTATTAAAGTGTGCATTTTTTATGTGTTTATACGTTATTTATAAATAATTCAACTTTAAATTTATTATTATTAATGTATTTATGTGATTTATTTGCATTTTCCTAACATTTTTATATCTTTTGTTTATAGCCATATGTTTCCAGAGTATATCCATATTCGCATTTGAACTGTCCAATATAATACCCGATATTGCTTCTTTGATCCGTAGTGATAAGAATCATAATGAAGAGAGATACTTTTAAGAGATGGACTACTCTAATGCTTATAGTTTTCATCTCCAGATATACCACTATTGTTATGGTGATACATGTATATACTCGGTGGAATTAGGATTGTTTGCTAATCAAAACACAAGTATCATGTATTTAAATGAAGAAGTACACATGATGGCTATGCACAATGATCAAAATATTCAGAGAAATCATATCTGGCTCATTTGCAGCTGACACTACAGTAACATATTGATAATAGAACATTGTTATAAAGATCTCTCCATTGCTTAATCGCTGTTAAGGATATTAAAAGTGAGGATTTCCCCACTGTTCATTGGATAAAACATATTTTGGCAGCCTGCATGATGTACAGTTCGTTCCATTAGAGATTTAATCCTTATAATTTGTATTTGTTGTTTATTTTATGTCTTACATTTGGGGAGTGATGATTAAAACATTTGGGGGACACGTCCCTCAATGGGTCAGCTTAAATTCTATCCTAGGTTTGGATGTTCAGGATCCACATTCAATGGGTCCCACCATGAAGACTTATTATGACTCCGTAGATAGGAGTCCTATGTTAAGTGGGACCCAAGCCCAACCCAGATGGGCCCTGATTAGTGATTACTTATGGTAAGTATTAAGGGCCCAAGAACGCAAACAGTGGTTCCCTGTGACTGTGATGATCCATCTGAAGATGTAGATTTTTGTTGCCTATGAGCTATGATCCTATGAACCATTAACGAGATTGGTTCATAGTGGGCCCCAGTTTATTAAAGTGGACCTGGACCAAGAGCATATTGGCCATTGACTCATTGGTGGGCCTTCTCTTTGGCCGAGGAAAAATTTTCTTTCAGAATCCCGAGCGTTCGAGAAAGGCCTGGACTGGAAAGGCTGGAAAATGGAAATGCTCTATCAATCAAACTTAGAACTAAAGTAGAAACGTGGGGAAGGTCCCAGAAACTACAAGAATTGTCCCCATGTTTTCTTTAAATACCGAATTCTTCCCACACCATCTGGGCATCCTTATGTGTGAGGTATTCGAGTCGAGAACGAGAAACTCTCTAAGCACACGCCAAGTTCTTCTACCCGGCAATCGTTTGTTTCCTTGCTCTGGTTCGGTCTTCAATTTGATTCGAAATTTCAAGTAGGAAGAAAAAAGAATCTGAAGCAAAGATGTCGATCATTCCGAGTATCTTCGGTGGCCGAAGAAGCAATGTCTTCGATCCCTTCTCTCTCGATGTTTGGGATCTGTTCAAGGACTTTCCCTCAACCAGTGCTCTGTCCTCCCCTCAGTTCTCAAACAAAACAGAGGCTTTCGCGAATGCCCGCATCGATTGGAAGGAGACCCCAGAAGCCCATGTCTTCAAAGCCGACCTTCCTGGACTCAAGAAGGAGGAGGTGAAAGTCGAACTGGAGGAAGGTAGAGTCTTACAAATCAGTGGAGAGCGCAGCAGAGAACACGAGGAGAAGAATGACAAGTGGCACCGTGTTGAACGCAGCAGCGGCAAGTTCCTTCGTCGGTTCAGGTTGCCGGAGAACGCCAAGGTGGACCAAGTGAAGGCGGCCATGGAGAATGGGATTCTTACTGTAACTGTCCCTAAGGAAGAGGTGAAAAAGCCGGAAGTCAAAGCTATTGAAATCTCTGGTTGGAATTAGAATGAGTACTGGTAGAAAATGGGCTTCAACGGTGTCTTGTTTGCATTTTCCAGAGATGGTTTAAATTTTTGTAAATTGTATGAAACATTAATTAATCAAATAATGAACTAGATTTGGCATTGTAAAAACTAAAAAGAGCTCTTATTCTTTTTGAAAATGTTATTTTTCTGATGAAATCCTTGGCCCTCTTCTTCATTTAAATTGGCATTTTATACAGTGAATGATGTAAAAGACGCAATGTAGTTCATGCTTTGCTGTTTTCGTTTTGAATCTGTTGCTGCTTGGGAACGACATTGTTTAAACTTTAAATCTCATTTGATGGATTCAACTTCACAAGAAGACATTGTTTAAAGCTGCCAGTGGTTGTGTTTTGGGGGGGACCTGGAGACACTCAACAAAATATTGATGGTAATCAGAATAAATTATAATTAGGTCTCGTTCCGATAAGCTTCTGATTTTGGGAGCTTCTGGCTGTAGGCTGTAGGCTGTAGGCTGTAGGTTACAAAAATGAACTAAAAGTGATAACTTTAATTTGTATGTGCAATTACAGAAGCCCAACAAGGAGTTGATCCAGTCACTTGTGTGGTTGTTCAATTTGTTCGGACTGTTGGTTCTCTCTTTTCTTTTTGGTTTGGATCGAAAACTGGGTTAATAGGAGTTTAATGTAGGAACTAGGAACGTTAAAATAATCTCTTTGAGCAGCCGGTAGTAACTTTTACCTTTACTCATCTTTGCCTTTTGTTTGTATTATAGAAATTTCGTTGAGTTGGTGAGATATCTTCAATTCCTAACCATAGGAGGGATTGACCAAGGATGACCCATTATCGCATGCTTATTTAAAAATTCAGCTTTCTGATTTTGTGGCGCTCTCTCTCTCTCTCTCCTGATTTTTCTCCTAAACTATTTTTCTCTTGGTCTTCTCCTAAACCATTCACTATGAATTCTCTCTCCCAATCCAATTTGATTAGCCTATTGGACACTGTTGCTGCCAAATTTTACAACAAGAATGAAATAGGGAATTTGTTGAAGATCCCAATTGAGAGGGTGTCACTTTGGCTAATGAGGTATTACGTCAGTTGGTACCTCGGCTATTATGGAGCACCTATGATTAGAAAAAACATCACATGCCCTGCAGTGAGTGTGGACACCCTCGGTCAAGTCAATAATGTCACAAGGTAGAGAAAATGAGTTGAAGTTAGTGGGACATGATATAAATGTGAGATAAAATGAAATAAGGCGTATCTAAAAGTTTTAGTATTTTTATTTTGTCTTGCATCTAATATCCTGATATTTTGATAAACTCAACCACATATAGCATCTATGTGGATCTGGCCAGGTTAGTCGGGCCTAGTTGAACTTGGTCAAGTTGGTTCGATCAAATCAATTTACGACTTTGCCCCTATCCTACTGCCACTGGGCATGGTTGGTTTTGGTCACATCAAACATATAAATCCAATGTAAATGGATTGGATGGAACGACAACATCCAATCCATTGATAGCCTTACCACTTTGGGTACGTTATCAGGAGAAGGACAACATCCAATCCTTTCTACAGTTCAAGGACGAACATATATAACACTTTCAAGATGTCACTTGAAACCTCTAGAATGGGTAAGGTAATATATCTATTTTGCACATCTAAACGTGCTTAGTAATGGTATTGGGATCTAAAAGTGAATGGTTGTAGATCGAGTGTTGAAGTCTATAAATACATAGTAGTTCTCTATCATAAATCAAAGTTTGGGGACCTTAGTGGTACTACCCCCAAAGTTCATGATAGCTCTTTATATTTTACTCTCATGCCTCGTTTGTTTTTTAGTAAGTTATTTATTCGGGTATATGTACTTATCTGGACAAGTGTTTTCTATGAAAGATTTACCCAGATAAATGCATTTATCCATATTCTCTTATTTCTTATGTAAATAAGGCAATGATAATCTTAGCCATAAAAATTCCATTATTATTTAAGTATTGACAACTTTTCCTTAGACGGAAAATTTAATTAACTACGTAAGCGATGGGTATCAGGAAAATAAACTTTCATTGCTCCCCACATAAATCTAAAAAATGAACATGGGTTTCTTGGTTAATAGGAATCAAAATTCCATTGACCAACTTTTTCCCTCTCTCAAGATCTAAAAAAAGAACGCCCTCTTAATAATATGCTGGTGAAAAAAGGAATTTAGTTTCTCCCTTCTCCAACTCTTCAAATACTGATCTACTTATCTTGGAATCCTCTCTATTTGCAAGACCTATTGGAGCATACCAACCATTATTAATTACTTTGAATTCAGGACATATTCTAAAAATTAAATAGAATCCAATTTGACCTTACAAACCTAAGTACCACACAAATTCATTAAAGAAAGTAACAATGGCTTTCCAACACAAGAAGAGGTGGTACTAATCTTAGTAGAGAATAAGTACTCATTATTCTTAAATTATGTATTTTTCAAAATTCCAACCCACAAAGCTTCACGAATCATGAAAGCTTAAAACTTGTAGGCCAATTTATGCAATTAAGCTTTTATTATTTTCTTTTGATAGATAAACAAGGAAAGCACTAAAATAGAAAGTTTATATAAGTTGGTGGCAAATTCCACCACACAGTATCATCATATAAGTTCCTAGCATGCTGAGACAAAAGATGAACAGCCTGATTTAACAACCTAGGGTTATACACAAATTGCAAAAAAGAAAATAGTCCTGATAAAATAGAAATTTTATCCACCCAAACCGCCATATTCCAATTGGTTGCCTTAGAATTCTTGTTCATCAAATTAACAGAATTCTTTGAGTCAGAAAATATAAGAATCCTATTTCAATTCTAGTCCTTAGCAAAAGAAATAACAGATAGTTTAGCCAAAAGTTCTGCATTATCTACTTCACAAAAAAAAAAAAAAAACTTCTTTCCTACCACTTGCAGACACCACAAACCTACTAGAACGCTCAAACACACAAAAAACCAAAAGTAATAGCTGAATTTTGAATATCCATCATAGAATATAAATAATCAATTGAATTCAAATATGTTTTAGGTATATAAAACATTGGGATGGAGAAAGGATGGCTAATCATAGAATTCTCTATAACCCTTCTAACCGGGCGATCCGGGCCCACTGATTCAACAAAAATGTTAGTGTCAAAAACAACATCCGTAGTAGAAATAACCCAATTAATAGATCTTTTTAAGTCCTCTAATTAAACAATCATTCCGGGCTAACCAAACATAATAAAGAGCCATTGCCACCCAACCGACAACAGGCTCAAATCGAATTGCCTAGTCATAAATCATGCACAATTCACCAAAGATTTTCAACAGAAAGCAATTGAAATCTCAAATTCTAGGGACTCCCAAAAAGAACAGCTCTAAAGTAAGGGCAACAACCAAACAAGGGGTTAGGAGTTTCCTCATCAGACGCATAGAGAGGACATTAACTATTAGGGAGAATTCTCAAATGCTTAAGTTTAGATTTAATGACTACAAAATATCCTTAACTATCTCCACACAAAGATTTTGTATTTTGGTGAAACCTTTAATTTCCAAATTCTGTTTAAAGTAGAAAGACAATGTTGGTTCAGAGAACTATTCATCCTTTTCCGTTGCAATAAATAAAAACTTTTTACTAAAAAACACTATTTTTATTACCCAATCAAAAAACTGAATCTTTGTGTAAACTTCTGAAAATATGTATGCACCCAACATCATTGAACTCCCCTTCAGAAAAAAATTGGAGCAATTTAATTCTATCCCAAGAACCATATTCAACAGAAAATAACTCCTTAATAACCATAGATTGATCATGCTCCTCTAAGGCCATTGAGAAAGGATACTTATCTCCTTTCTTTATCTAAGGAAAATTTTAAACATAAATTTCAAACTGTGTGCTAATTTTCACACTCAATAGAGGACATAATCCCACACCGCTTTAGCAAGGGCTCCCCACAATAGAGAGGCATTAGTTGGAATTCTTCTAGAAGTACCATTATTAATTAAATATTTACTTTTTAATAATTTAACCCAAAGAGAATATGATTCCCTCAGAAATCGCTAGGCTAGCTTAGCCAACAAAGATTTAAGATCTCCATTTGCTTAAAACTTAATCCTCCTCCTTTCAGTAGTACACATAGCTTATCCCAACCAACCCATTTGAAAGCTTTCCCACTAGAAGTCCCTCTAAATCTTCTCCATTTGATTGAAAGGCTTTAGAAGAAATGAACAACACTTGTACTGTAAACTGCAAGGTGGATTGTATTAACACCTTTTTCCCAGCATAAGACAAACAAGAGGCCTTCCAAACAGCTAATTAATTTTCACCTCATTTTATCAAATAACATATTCTAAAGAATATGCCTTTCTCTTCTCTTTTTCCACAGTAAAGGAACCCCTAGATATTTACAGTCTTAACAAATAGAGGACATTTTCATTTGCCTCCTAATCATTTTTTGTCCTTTGGAAGGAGTGTTTTTACTAAACCAAAGACCAGATTTTTGAAAGTTTACTTGAACACCTGAAAGTTCCTAAAATTATTTAAACAAATCCAAAAGATTAGTTGCTTCCTCTTTATTAGCTTTACTGAGTAACAATACATTATTTGCAAAAAAGTAAATGGAAGATTTTAGGAGTTTGCCTAGCAATCTTAATACCTTCCAAATTCCTAGGAGCATTAGTTTTCGCTATAACTCTAGATAAGCCTTCCATGGCTAAAACAAAAGGATAAGGGAATAAAGGATTCCCTTACCTTATACCAAGGTTCAAGGTTCAAAGTGTTGATATATATCGGGGTTATACTGATGGATACATATTGTATCTAGAGCTTCCCGATATGCCCTTACAGGGGGTGTTTTGGGGTTCCAACCGGTTTAAAGGGTGGATAAACCTTAAACCGACCCCTCTGAATCAGATTCAGAAAAACTAAAAAAAATAAAAAATCCACTGATACTGCCCGATATGCCACTACCGGCATATCAGGCGTATCGATATTTTGAACCTTGCCTTATACCTCTTGAAGCTTGAAAGTGCCCCTCCAGAGACCCATTAATCAAGATTAACTCCCACCATTCAAATGACAATCCTAGATCCTCCCTTATCCATTACAAATAATCCCACTCTAAAGTATCATAAGCTTTTGAAATATCTAGCTTAACCACTATCATACCCTTTCCTCATTTTTTTTGTTTGACATCGTGTATGCCTTCTTGGGCTGTTACTATATTATCTTGAATTTGCCTTCTTGGAACAAAGTGTAAGTGGGATGGTAAGGCAATAGAGTGATTTCCTTGGCTTCGAATTAGAGTTACTGGTAGGTTTAATTCTATTTGAGAGAAGGTTAGGAAGTTTTTGGCTAGGGAATTTTGAGAGTACTCTCTTGTCCCTTGCGACTTGTCTCTTCCCCTTTTTATAGAGGGGTATTTGGAGACTATAAAAAGAAGAGTCTAAAAGAGAGATTTTCTTATTAGGGATGTCTTTCATGTCAGCCAAGGTTCAAAGTATCGATACGTATCGGCCGATATGTATCATATTGGGGCTTCCCAATATGCCCCTACAGGGGGTGTTTTGGGGTCACGATTGGTTCAGAGGGTGGACAAACCTTAAATCGGCCCCTCTAAAACAGATTTGAAAAAAAACAAAAAAAAAAGCTACCGGTATTGCCAAATATGCCACTACCGGCATAGGGTGTAATGATATTTTGAACCTTGATGTCGTCCATTAAGTAAATTCTACTAGGCTTTGGCTACATGTCCAACAGGATCCTTTAGGAATAAAGTTTCATTTTTCCTAAGGAGTCTCACATAGCATATGTTTGCTACATCCCTTTATGGGTTTTCTTGTGGCTACATGACAGGGACAAGATTTGTGGTTGGCTGGTGTGTTTGAGCATTTTACCAGTCATCCTTAAGATGCCTCGTCGCAACTTGTTGTGATTGCAAGAAGCGTAAGTCAACTATGAATAGGTGTTTAAGCGTTCGTCACCGGCATTGAACAACTTCTACCATTCATCATAGGCAGAATACAAATGATGTTTTGTACTTGTCGTAAACACGCAATGTCATTTTATTGTCATCGTAGGTCCTAGATGGCATTTTATACTCATTGCAGGTTATAGATGACATTTTATGTTCATAGTAGGTGCATGCCCTGCATTGCCTTTGTAAAGTGTTGTCATGATTTCATTCAAATACCTTAAACATTGCCTATTGTCTTGCCCAGCTCGACCATAGCACTCTCTCTGTTTGGGGTTTCTCTACGTGGTTCTTATCTAGAGTTTCTATTACAAATATGATAGTGATGAATCATATGTATTAATTACACAAAAGCTAACTGATAAGGTGATATACACTTTTGTAGCAAAGGTTTCAGTCGGTTAACTATTAGTTTTGAAATTATTTTATATAAAATATTACATAAACTAATTGGACTATAGTCTTTGACTTTCATAGGGGAGGAAATCTTGTGAATAAGTGTTATGAAAGTATGATTAATCCTCTCTACAAATTTTTTATTTTGAAAGAATTCGCAAACTCATAGATATCATCCTCCATGATGTCCCAAAAAGTCTGATAAACTATTAGTTGTTGGAATGCCATTTAGTTCAAGAGCATTAAGAGCACCTTCAGAGCTCCTAATGACTGAACCACTTCCTGATATTTAGGGTACACAGTTCCACAAAGCCCACCTAAAACCTCCTTTATCCAAATTGGGATCTGCTCCTTACATCAACCTCACAATAATATCCTGTCGTGTACTAAAAATATCTTCCAAGAATAATAGCATACAAGTATGGAAGGTGTTCTCAATGTGCGGTTGGAAGATGTTCTGAGATTGGTGTGAGGAGCAAATCCAGACTCCCTTTATCCTCAAACTTATTTCACTAAAATCCTTAATTTTTTTCATTCGAGAGGTTATTTCTTTAGAAAATTTAATTGCATAGAGACAATGATTAGTTTTTCTTTTTTTTTTTTTTTGCAAAACTAATTTTATTAGCACTAATTTCATTTCCGACATGAGAAGGACTAAGGGGTCATTTGGTGAAGTCCTTTTGGGAAGATCTTCTAGTAGCTCTGACAGTCAAAAGGCACATTACGCTTTTGCATGAAGATCTGAGCAGTGCAAAGCTAATTTGGCTATAATGTGTCTTTTTGTGTATTTTCACGCGAGAATAAAGTGAGAAAGACGCAAAAAACTCTATTTGGAACTTTCTGAAATCAACCCAAAATTAATTTCTTGCATCTTTTCGACACACCAACTTTTAGCATCTAGATCTATTATCAACCAAACAGAAAAAGACCATGGGGCGGTCTGCTCCACTTATAAATAGCCAAAAGACTGCTTGAAAAGACGCATCAAACTGGACCTAACTTTTCATTTATTCAACTTAATTTGAAAATTTTCCATAAGTCTCCAGAGGCTATGAATTATTCCTAATCCAAAATAAAGGTATGCTCAAGTAATTAAATTGCAAATTTCTATTGCCATTCTTAATCTCCTAATTATTTTAGTAGTCTTGTTATTAACATTCTTACTACAACACAATTCAAATTTATAAAAACTAATCAATTTCCTTAACAATTCTTAAAACCAATTTAAAACATCAATCATATTTGAAACTTCAGACAAAGAAAGCATTTATATACCAGAAAACACCATCAGCAAAAAAAAAAAGAATTTAATTATCTTTTACACCTAGAATTTAATTCTTTTATTAGATTGAAAAAAAAAATCAAAGATTCTAGTGTAGATGAGGGATAGGGAATCTCTCTCACTCTAGATCTACTATTCACAAATTATTCTCATATCCCTAGTTGTAGAACACCATCATTATGTATTGGGAACATGTCCCATAAATGATATGGGGGATATTCTTAATACACAGTTGTAATGTATCATTGGTAGGTAAAGGTGTAAATAGGGTTGTGCCGCCCGTGGCCCAATATAAACTTGAATTAACCCGGCATGTCTCAGCACGACAGTTTACGAGCCGTGCCAGGCTCAATACGATCATGCGGACTATGTCGGGCCTGGGGTTTTAGGTCCACGGGCTAGTAGGGCATGACACGACTGAGTGGGCCCGTGAGCCCGCTGCTTGGCCCAACATGGCCCATATATATTATTTATATATATTTTATATATTTATATATAAATTATAATTTTATAATAATATATAATATATTAATAAAATAAATATTTTTTTAATTTTATTATACTAATTTATTTAATTATTATATATAAGCAATTTTATACAAAAATCATATAAAAATAAATTTTAATTTTTTTATCAATTTTATTTTAAATAAATAGCTTTGGCCTAATGCACAGCCCGACCTGGCCTAGGGCTCGGTCCACGGGCCAGCCCAGCCTATGGACCCCCAAAATTTTCACTAGGAGGGCAATACGGCTGGGGATGGCCCGTGGGCCAACATGGTGCGGGTCACCCATGGGCCACCGGTACAGCCCACTTTACACCTCTATGGGTAGGGATGTGTATACACACACGTTTATCAAATTCTGAATTGAATCTATTCCATCTGGTTAAGGGTGATCTAAATTCAATTTGTTTATAATTGAGGTGGTGTTTGCGGTCAATACTGATTTCTCAAAAAGTGGAAATTGGAATATACTCCCAAATAGCACACCTCATACAAATCTCACAGTTACATTTCACCTTGTATTGGGAACATCTGAATAATAAAATTAAGGATGAGAGAAGTTTCCCATGTGCGACAAAAACCTATCATAAAGTGTACAATGTAACTGATGATGCGCAATCCGGCTGGTCTTAGCTGTCCGTGATCTTGCCTCTGAACCAAGTAGCAGAGAACCTGAAACGGAGGAGATGAGGAAGCTCCGAGGAGAACTTGGTGTAAAGGCTCCGAAGCTTAAGTTAGAATCCTTCAAAGGCAAGATAAACTAGATAGCGCAAAGTTTTTATATCTCCTCTTTGGGGGTGAAGAGCCTTTTATAACCACCTCGCGCACTCACTCCTGGACTCCTGTCAGGTCGGGGATGAGTTTTTCCGTGCTTCTGCCAGTTCGGGAGTCATCGCCTCTGCTGGGGCAGAACCGTCACTGCTCCTTTTGTCGGAGCCGCCTCTGTAACTGGAGGCAGTGGTGATAGGTGACGGCGGCAGGTGGCCGTTTGGAAATGCGGCCGTCAAGTGTCAAATCCCAAGTCAGTCAGGCGCGCCGCCCCTGGATACGGACTCCTTCGGTGTCAGGTACGGCGTGGTTCGTCCAGCTCAATGCTCTGGAAGCGAAGTGCCTAGAGCGGTGCGTGAGGCGAAGTCTTGAGTTCGGATAAGGGGGGGCCCCGAACTGTCATAAGACGGGCCAGTTTGGGTCTCTACTTTGTGTGACTCGGGGTCAAAGAGGGAGTTCGGGCCCCTTGCAGGGAGCTTCGGCCACTAAGTAGGGGGTTCGGGCACCCTGCAAAGAGTTCGATCACAAAGTAGGGAGTTCAGGCCCTTTGCTAGGGAGTTCAGACCTGCTGGTCCCTTTCCTTTGGCGTTTGTACCCTCGGTACGTTGTTTTAAGTGCCGAGCTACTTGCCCTTTTTGCCACGTGCCGTGATTTGTGAGGTCGGGCCAAATCTTCCTTCATCAATTGCCCCCCACTCCTCGTGCTAAGGGTCTTGCCCTGGCGCGGGGAGTTCGCAAGGTGTCAGGTAGATTTGTTCTGCACTTTGAATCTTGGTTCTTGCTAGCACAAGGTGCGTTTGTCAGGGTTTCTTGGGTTTCTTTGAGTGTCCATTTATGCGGGAAGCGCGTCGGCCTGTCTAAATTAGATGTGGCGGCGCGCGCGTTGCTTCGATGTTTCAAAAAAAAAAGGCGCGCCTCTTGGGGGCGTAAAAGCGGGCGTTTTTTCAAATTTGAAAAAGACGTGCTGCTGCCGTTTTTTCTGAGGAGACGTGTGCTGGCGTCCCGTTAGTTTCGAAAAGATGCGCGCCGTCGCAGTCAGTTTCAGAAAGATGTGCGCCAATCACGTTTCGGGCTCGGGGGACGTGCGGTCATAGTGAGCATAAATAGCGGAGGGGGGGGGGACCCCAGTTGTCGCTTCTGTATTTCTCTCAAGCTCGCGTCTGAGTCTCAGCTCGCATCCAGTTCGCGTCCGGGTTTTTTTAGTTCGTGCTCAAGGTCTTCCGTTCGTCCGAGCTCCTGTGGTCTACAGCTTTTGTCCGGGTGAGTACTTTCCTGGGTCTCGTCACTCCCAATGTCTAGCTCGGATGGCTCAGATAGTCATTTCAGCGGGTCGGATGCAGGTTCTACGAACCAAGTTGCATCCCCCGATAGCCTTAGTGAGCCGGAGGTAGAGCTCGAGGAAGAGTTCGAGCTTGTAGGCCGTGGCGCTTCGGGTAGTTTGGCGTCCACCTCTTGCCGGGGTCGGGTGTTAGACAAGTTCGGCCCTTCGACCATGACGCCCGAGGGGCTCCAATCCCTCATTACTTATTATAACTTGCCCGGAGAGTATGCTTATTTTATACCTTCGGGTGGCTTTCCTTGGGAACACGGTCCTGATGAGATCGTAGTATTCCGGGAGCAGCTCGCTGCGGGGCTGCGATTGCCTTTCCACCCCCTCTTCGTCGAAGTCTTGAACCACTTCGGCGTGACAGTCGGCCAGCTTCACCTGAATTCCATTTGAAACTTGGTGGGGACAATCTCCCTTATCTGTGATGAGAGCTTTCCGTTGGACTTGGAGATTTTTTCTTCAATCTTGATGCTTAAGAAGCAAGTGGGTCCTCTCCCCGGGCGTAGACGGGCTTACTACCTGTCTCCTCGCCCGGGTTTTAAGCTTTTACACAAGCTCCCAGCATGGAAGCAGGACTATTTCGGGGTGCGAAGTGTGCTGGGGTGGCCTTTTCAGACCAGGTGGGGGATGGCCGCTCCTGACTCCGGGGTTACGCTTGACAAGGGGACGGCGAAGGGTCTCTAGCAATGGACGCGGCTTGGGCTGAGGTGCGAACAGTATCTGACGGAGGCCAAGCTCATTGCGGCCGGCCTGAGCTCGGGTAGGTTCTTCACTTGGCGACTCTTATCTTGCTATCTTTCTTGGTTTTTACTGACGACGAACTTCTTTTCGCAGGTGTGATGGATTCGCGAGGGACCCGAGGTGGGCACTTGTTTCAAGGCATGAAGAGGAGAAAGCAGGTTGCTAAGTGAACTCGCGTCGAGGTGCCTCAGGATGCGGAGCCCGAGGTGCCGGGCTACCAGCCAGAAGATCCGCCCAGGGGGCCCGAGATGGTCCCTTCGATGCAGGAGTCGGCGGGGGGCCCTTACGCTGAGACTACATACACAGGGGCTCCTACATACTCTGGGGCTCTTGCTTACTCTGGGTCTGCTCACACGCGTGCTGGGCCCTCGGGCTCGAGGGCCCCGGGGGACTTCAGGAGTGTGTTGACGCTGACCCATGCTCTTCAAAAGAGCAAAGAGGCTATTTTCCCCGAGGAGGTCGCGGCGTGGACTGATCTCCCTCTGCATCAAGTGACCTGCCGTGCCGTTACCCATGCTATGGTGGTAAGTGTTTCCCTTTTTTAGAGCTCTTTGGCTTTTGTTTTGTTGGTTCTTTTGATCATTCGGTCTCTTTTGGTAGGTGAATTCTTCTATGCACGCTTTGGCGGCTCAGGTGGAGAGGAGCTCGAGGCAGGCGTGGGCTGCCGAAGAGGCTTGTCGCGCTGCCGAGGAGGCTACTCGTGCTGCGGAGGCTGCTGTTCGCGCTGCCGAAGAGACTGCTCATTTTTCACGTATCAGGCAGGCGAGGTCTCAAAGAGATGCCGAGGCCATGGGAGTGGTGGTGAAGCATATGGCGGACTTGAGGCTAGATCTGCAGCATCAGGTCGAGTATCTTCAGGAGGATATCAGGGAGAGGACGCAGATCTTTTCTCAAGGTATCGAAGATGCCAAGAAGAAGGCCGTCGATGAGTACATTGCTTCGCCGGGCTTCGATGATCTGATGGTGGATTCATATAGGAGGGGTTTTAAGCTAAGCCGATGAATGATCCAGAATACGTATCACGAGCTCGATGTAAGCGCCATATCCACTTCGCGCATAACTCAGGAGATGGCTAATGCTGCTGACGCCGAGCCAGACTCCGAGGGCGAGGCAGGGCCTTCGGGTTTTGTCGAAGTGCCTTCTGATGACGAAGAAATAGCTCCGGACTTGAAATTTTTTTTTTTGTACTGCTCTACATTTTGGAATGGAATGATTTGTTTAAGTGCTGGTTATTCTCTCCCGTACTGAGCATTCTCTCCCGAACTGAGCATATTTACCGAACTGAATGTATTTACCGAACTGAATATTCGTCCGGTCTGTTTTCTGCCTGAGTTAACCGCACCCGCGCAGACTGTTTTCTTTGCTTGCTTGTGCCGAGATTCCTTCGTTAGCTCGGCATCCTAGCCCGTAGGCTTTGGTGGTGATTTTACCCACTTTGCTTGGCGGTCTATAGGTAGTATCGCCTTAGGTTGACAATGTTCCATGCTCAGGGTACTTGTTTTCCCTCTAGGGTTTCGAGCTCGTATGCCCCCCCGAGTGCTTTCTTTACTCTGTAGGGTCCTTCCCAATTTGGTCCAAGTTTCCCTACGCCGGGTTCGGGCACCATGACCTTACGGAGAACAAGGTTGCCGACGCGGAAGTTTCTCTTCTTTACTCGCGCGTTATAATACCGAGCTACCTTTTGCTGGTATGCCGCAGTCGTATGCTTCTAGTCGCAGCGTAGGTACTTCGATTTCCGCTGGGATTACTGTCTCGGTGCCGTAGGTGAGGTTAAAGGGGGTTTCTCCTGTGGCGGTTTTTTTCATGGTTCGGTGAGCCCATAGAACACTTGGTAGCTCGTCCGCCCACAACCCTTTAGCTCGGTCTAGTCGTGCTTTCAGTCCGCGGAGGATGGCCCTGTTCATTACTTCTGTTTGGCCATTTGCCTGCAGGTGTGCGACCGACGTGAAGTTCTGACTAATTCCCATACTTTGGCACCATTTTTGGAACTTGATATCCTCGAACTGTTTGCCGTTGTCGGAGATCAGTACCTGAGGTAGCCCAAAGCGACATACTATGTTCTTCCAAAAGAAGTTCTATATGTTTCGGGCTGTAACTATTGCCAGAGGTTCAGCTTCTATCCACTTTGTGAAGTAGTGTACTGCCACCACTAGGAATTTTCTCCCGCCTGTCGCTGGTGGGAATGGCCCCAGAAGATCGATGCCCCATTGGGCGAAGGGCCATGGACTTGTGAGGTATTTGAGGTCGGCAGCAGGCTGATGGTGGATATTTGCATGCTTCTGACACTTGTCGCATTTTCTTACAAGCTCGATGGCCTCTGTCTTCATCGTTGGCCAGTAGTATCCTTGTCGAAGTGCTTTTTCGGCGAGGGCTCTGCCCCCAGGTGTGCGCCGCACAAGCCTTCATGAGTGTCGTGGAGTACGAGCTCGGCTTCAGCAGGGCACAAGCATCGCAGGTAGGGGAGCGTATAGGATCGTCGGTACAACCGTTCTTCTATTATGACGTATTTGGCTGCCTGGCGCTGCACCCTCTTGGCTGCGTTGCGGTCCGCGGGGAGGGTTCCGTCTAACAGGAAGCTCGCGAGTGGGTCGATCCAGCTCGGCTCTGCTTCAGAGACGGGAGCGACCTCTTCTGCCCCACCGAGAATGCTGGGCCGAGGTAAGTCCTCTATGTACACGGTTCTCATGGCGTTGTGACTCGTGCTGGCTAATCGGGACAGGGCGTCGGCCTCAGTGTTCTCTGACCTTGGGATTTGATTGATGAAGTGTGGCTAGAAGTTGAGCAGAGCCTCCTTCACTTTTGCTAAGTATGCAATCATTGTGAGCTCGCGCGCTTCGTATTCGCCTGTAAATTGGTTGACCACGAGTTGAGAATCACTGCAGATAACTACGTGCTTTGCTCCGACCTTGTGCGCTAGGTTCAGCCCGGCTATCAGTGCCTCGTACTCCGCCTCGTTGTTGGATGCCGCGAACTCAGAGTGTAGTGCGTATTCCAACTTTGTTCCGCTCGGGCCGCGTAGCACTATTTCAGCCCCGCTGCCCTGCTGGTTCGAGGAGCCATCTACGTGAAGGATCCAGGGCTCCTCATCCCAGTTCGCGCTTGGTCTAACCAAGAGAGATGCTACGCTGGCTGCTACTTCACGGGGTTCGGACTCGATTGGTTTGGGAGCTCCGAGCTCGCCTGAACTGGGGATCTCGGGCTCGACCGGCTTAGGGGCTTCGAGGCTAAACGTGCATTCTGCGAAAAAATCTGCCAAGGCTTGGGCCTTAATAGCAGTCTTGGCTTGTATTGGAGGTCGTACTCGCTGAGTTCGATGGCCCATTTCGTCAGTCGACCGGAAACCTTGGGTTTGAGTAAAACTTGTCTTAGAGGTTTGTCGGTCAGGACGATGACGGTGTGAGCCTGGAAGTATGGGCGGAGTTTCTGAGCTGCTATCACCAGTGCGTATGCTAGCTTTTCTATCTGCGGGTACCTTGTTTCTGCTCCCTGCAAAATTTTACTAACATAATATATGGGTCACTGGACCCAGTCTGTTTCCTTTATTAGTACCGAACTGACCACCTCGTCGCTTGCCAAGAGATACAGTTCTGAGACCTCGCCCTCCTTGGGCCGGGCTAAGGTTGGCACACTAGCGAGGTAACCTTTTAGCTCGTCAAACGCGAGCTGGCAGTCTTGGGTCCACTCGAACCCTTTGCCTTTGATTGCATTGAAGAAAGGTAGGCAGCGGTCCGCTGACTTGGATATGAAGCGGCTTAGAGCGGCTATGCGGCCGTTTTGCCTCTAAACTTCCTTTACTTTCCGAGGTGGTCCCATATCCAAGGTGGCTTTTATCTTGTCCGAGTTGGCCTCAATACCGCGCCGATTGACAATGTAGCCTAGGAATTTGCCCGAGGTGACACCAAAGACACATTTGTTGGGGTTCAATTTCATGCTAAACTGACGTAGGATTTGGAAGACAGAATCTAAGTCTTGTATTAATTCTTGTGAAAACTGTGTCTTGACGACCATGTCGTCTATATAACATTCTATCTTCATGCCAATCAGGGGCCGAAACAGCCTGTTTACAAGTCATTGGAAGGTCGCCCCGGCATTTTTTAATCCGAAGGGCATGACCTTGTAACAGTACAGACCGAACTCGGTTATGAAGCTGGTTTTTCCTCATCGGACTGGTCCATCCGAATTTGGTTGTAGCCTGAGTAGGAGTCCAGGAAGCTTAGCAACTCATGTCCCAAGGTCGCGTCCACTAGGCGGTCAATTCTGGGGAGGGGGAAGCAATCTTTCGGGCAAGCTCGGTTCAGGTCGGTGTAGTCGACGCACATGCGCCACTTACCGTTCGCCTTTTTTACCAGCACAGGGTTGGCCACCCAGCTTGGGTAATGGACTTCCCTTATGAAGTCTGCTGCGAGGAGCTTCTCGACCTCCTCGTCGACCGCCCTCCAGCGTTCTGGGGCTAAGTTGCGTTTCTTCTGTCTAACGGGTCTGACTACAGGGTCAGTGTTAAGTTTATGAGTTATAAGGCCATGGTCAATACCGGGCATATCGGCCACGGACCATGCAAAAATATCTAAATTTTGAAGTAAAAAACTCACCAGTTCGGTCCGTAGGGGTTCCTCGACGGAAGTACCGACCTGGAGTGTGCGAGCTGGGTCCATAGCCGAAGTCGGGATTGCGACTGTTTCCTCTGTGGGCAAAGCTTGTTCCTCGCCTTGCTCCGCAGGCCGCTCCAGTTCAAGGTCGTCAGCTGCCTTGGTTTTTCCCTTTAGGGCGGCAACATAACACTTGCGGGACTTGAGCTAGTCGCCCTGCGCTACCCCCACACCGAAGTCCGTACGGAACTTCATGCCCAGATAGTAGGTGCCCGTAGGATATGCGTGAACGGCCGCTCTATTATGGCATTGTATGGGGAGGGGGTCGCGACCACCAGGAAATCATGGTTGAGTCTGACCGCACAAGGCCATGTGTCGACTTCCACAGGTACTGTTACTTTTCCGAGGGGCCTGACTTCCTCTCCGCTGAAACCCACCAAGGAGTGTTCGCAGGCTTCAGTTCGCTCCTCTGTAACTGTAGCTGATCAACTGCTGATTTGAAGAGGATGTCCACCGAGCTGCCCGACGTGGGGGTAGTGGACTCCTCGCGCGTCGTCCTCCGTGAAGAGGATTGGTTCTTCGGTCTTTGGTCTCTTTGGAGGGTTCCACTCCTCGGAGGCCGCTTCGCGAACTGAAGTCCAGGCTGCTACCGAGGTACACCCTGCTACCACCGGCCCTCCCACATTGACATGGATGGTTCCCCGAACTGGCCTCTCCACCGGAGGCTGTCGCTGCAATGGTTTGGCAGGTCTGCTGCTAGATTCGGGGGCATCCTTTTCGTGCTCCCCTGGCCGATCTGCCTTATTGTTATTATTGTTGTGCTGTACAAAGTTTCTCAAGTATCCGCGACGTATGAGCCCCTCTATCTCGTCCCGGAGATTATTACACTGCTCGGTACTATGACCATGGTCTCTATGGAAACTACAATACAAATTCTTGTTTCTTTCGTTCGGATTTCCCTTTAGGCGAGGTGGCCACTTCACGTATGGGGCGTCCTTGATCGTCATTAAGATCTCGGTTCGCCTTGTGTTCAGTGGCGTGTAATCCGTACGAACTGCTAGGGGAGCTTGGAACGATTGGTTCGGCTTCGGCTCTAGGGCCGGGTTTTTCCGGTCGACTATGTTAGAGGGCTCGCCTTCCCTCTTTCTTTTCTCGTTCCCGCCCTCGATTCATTGGTTGATTTCCTCCTCTGTCCTCATGAACTTGTCCGCGAGCTTGAGGAATTCGGCCACGGTTGCGGGCTGGTTAGCTACCATGTGCCATTTGAATTCTTTGTGCGTTACCCCTCTTTTTGCCGCCGCGAGCTGCACCGCAGGGTCTAACCGCGGTATCTGCAAGCATGCTTCGTTGAATCATTTGATGTAGCCCCGTATGGATTCTCCTTCCCTCTGGACTACTCCGAAGATGCTTTCCTCTGCTCTGGGGCACCATTTGCTAGTGACAAAGTGTGCGGTGAAGACCTGCATGAACTGAGCCTAGCACTTTATCGACCCGGGGGCCAGGTTCCTGTACCAAGTGCGGGCTACCCCCCTGAGGGTGGTGGTGAAGGCCACACACATGCATGATTTGCTGGCCCTGGCGAGGTGCATTTGGGACTGGAAAGCGTCAACGTGGTCGTTGGGGTCGAAGGACCCGTCATGCTTGTCCAGAGGTGGGAGCTTGAAATCTCTGGGCAAGGGGACCGCCAGGAGTTCCGAGGCAAGGGGGGAGGGAACTGAGAGAATCGAGGCAACTCCTACCTTGTCCGAGCTCGTCTCTTCTTTGCCTCTGAGCTCTGACAGGACACGGGTGGCGGTTCGGCGACTTCGCCGGCGCCTTCGCTGTTGAGTGGGCCTTGTACTTGCGCTGCTGGCCTCCGTGTTGCCGAGCTCGATGGGCCCAGAATGCTGGTAGTCTGCTGCTGCCAGTGCGCCGAATCGGTTTTCCGTGAGTGGGAACTCGGGCTTGGAGCGCCGAGGTGCCGTCTCGCGGGCGAGGTGCCCGACCCGCCTGCGAGCTACGAGGCGGGGATGATTTTTTTCTCTCTTCGACCTGGGGACGAGGCCTGGCTATTAGGGGGGTTCTGGGGCCTGGAGGCCTTGCCTTGGTGGGGGCGTCCATCCTGCAGGGAGGCCTTGGCCGGCCTCGGAGCAGGGTGGCGAGGTGGAAGTAGTGGTTGGTTCAGTGGCAGTTGGGGGAACTGCTGTTGATAGTGATACTGGGAGATGTTGCGCAGCAATTGGTGCTGGTGAAGCTGGTGTTGCTGGAACTGTTGCATTTGGGCTTGCATTGCCCGCATGCACTACATCAGGTCGTCCAACCGATTTTGGCTGGCTGCCAGGGGAACGGCAGTCGGTTCAGTAAAGGTTGTCTCAATAGGGGGAGGAAAGGGGATGCTTGTGGCAGGAAGGTTTACGGGCACCACTGCTTGTGGCGCATTCAAACTGGGGATTCCATCTACCGAAAGGGGGATGGTGAACTGTCCAACGCACACCACGGGAACTTGAAGCTGTTCCCTGGTGGTGTTTGTCTCCGTGCCGCGTCCGGCGTTGCTGGAAGAGGCCATGAGTGTTGGGTTTTTTGAAGAGGAAAAGGGGGTATGAGAGTTTGGAGGGAGGCTTTTTGAAGCGTATTCCCACAGACGATGCCAATTGATGATGCGCAATCCGGCCGGTCTTAGCTGTCCGCGATCTTGCCTCTGAACCGAGTAGCAGAGAACCTGAAACGAAGGAGATGAGGAAGCTCCGGGGAGAACCCGGTGTAAAGGCTTCGAAGCTTAAGTTAGAATCCTTCAAAGGCAAGATAAACCAGATAGCGCAAAGTTTTTATATCTCCTCTTTGGGGGTGAAGAGCCTTTTATAACCACCTCGCGCACTCACTTCTGGACTCCTGTCAGGTCGAGGATGAGTATTTCCGTGCTTCTGCCAGTTCGGGAGTCATCGCCTCTGCTGGGGCAGAACCGTCACTGCTTCTTTTGTCGGAGCCGTCTCTGTAACTGGAGGCAGTGGTGACAGGTGACAGCGGCAGGTGGCCGTTTGGAAATGCGGCCGTCAAGTGTCAGATCTCAAGTCAGTCAGGCGCGCCACCCCTGGATATGGACTCCTTCGGTGTCAGGTACGGCGTGGTTCGTCCAGTTCAATGCTCCAAAAGCGAAGTGCCTGGAGCAGTGCGTGAGGCGAAGTCTTGAGTTCGGATAAGGGGGGGCCCCGAACTGTCATAAGACGGGCCAGTTCGGGTCTCTACTTTGTGTGACTCGGGGTCAAAGAGGGAGTTCGGGCCCCTCGCAGGGAGCTTCGGCCACTAAGTAGGGGGTTCGGGCACCCTGCAGGGAGTTCGATCACAAAATAGGAAGTTCGGGCCCTTTGCTAAGGAGTTCTGACCTGCTGGTCCCTTCCCTTTGACGTTTATACCCTTGGTACGCTATTTTAAGTGCCTAGCTACTTGCCCTTTTTGCTACGTACCGTGATTTGTGATATCGGGCAAAATCTTCGTTCGTTACATATTTAGACTCAAAAAACGAAAATGAGATTTATTTCTCATAGAGGGATACTTCACATACACATCCACCGTACACTGAGGTCGGTGAACAGATCCGGTCTCCAAAATGCGCCACGACGTTAAAGCGACATCAGCGATTTTACTTGGTGTTCGGTTGGTCAAAAAATTGATTATTAAAATCAGGTTGAAAAGAGAAATGATCAAATTCACTTTGGATGGGCTCATGGGCTTAATATGAAAATTTGGAGTTAGTTCTGACGAGCAAAACACTAGAAAGTCATATATGGTGATCGGTGAGAGGCCTAGAATGTTCTTAATAATTCTCAGAATATGGAGAAAGTCCACGAAAGTACCAGACTCTTCCTCTTCTTCGCTATAAATACCGAATGCGTCCTACTGTCTCGTCATCGTCAACGATTCTCGAAGTTCGAACAGCTCCTCAAAGATTTGTGTTCACTTCCTCTCAATCTCTCATTGCTATTTCCACATCTCTCCTGTTGACACTTCATTCTGCTTCTGCTTCAAACAAAAACACAACGAATCAAAGATATGTCGATCATCCCCAGCATCTTCGGTGGCCGACGATCTAATATCTTCGATCCCTTTTCTATGGATTTGTGGGATCCATTCCATGACTTCAGCTTCGCCACTGCTCTCAGCATTCCTCAATTCTCGTCCGAAACAGCAACTTTCGCCAATGCCCGCATCGATTGGAAGGAGACCCCAGAAGCCCATGTCTTCAAAGCCGACCTTCCTGGGCTCAAGAAGGAAGAAGTGAAAGTTGAACTGGAAGAAGGCAGGGTCTTACATATCAGTGGAGAGCGCAACAGAGAACACGAAGAGAAGAACGATAAGTGGCACCGCGTCGAACGCAGCAGCGGCAAGTTCCTTCGTCGGTTCAGGCTGCCGGAGAATGCCAAGGTGGACCAAGTGAAGGCGGCTATGGAAAACGGAGTTCTCACTGTAACTATCCCCAAGGAAGTGGTTAAAAAGCCCGAAGTCAAGGCTATTGAAATCTCTGGATAGAATAAATACTGTAATGCTCCCATCTGCTGATGAATGCGTCGTCAGTTAAAATGTAGTACGAGATGGGATGATATGGCTTTTTCTGTATATGACTTGTTTGATGTACTGTGGAACCAAATTAGCCATTCAGAAAGACTTGCTTTTGTAAAACCTCGTTTTTTGATGTAATGAAAAAATGGCATGTAAGGCTTTTCAATTTTATGAAATTTGAAATCCTTTGTGGTTGTTTCAATTCAACTTTGATGGCTTTCTACATGAGAATTTAACTTTTTTTTTTTTTTCAGTCTCCTTGCCTTCTGCTTCTGATGCTTTGAAAATTTAAGAGTTGTTATGTGGTTTCATAAATTAAGTTCCCCCTCCCGACAAGAATAACCGTATGTCTTCTTGTTAGAACTCCAATTCAACATTTAGTATTTCCTCTTGAATTTGTTGGTGTGGTTTTGATTATTCCAGAATTACGTCTTTTGCATCCATAGGTGGGAGACAGCTGCTCTGATGCAAGGAATGGAGGGGTTTGAGTTCAGACTTCTATCATGAATAGTAGAAATTGCAGTAGGATTAGTAGGAAAATTGTTGTAAGTGGGGATTGAACATTAGCATCCTGGGAGATATGTAATTGGTCTTGAAGAACAATAACAGCAGAAACTTCAACGACAACCTGTGTAAATTTGTGTTTATGGAGTGCTATCGAGGAAAATCAGAACATCAGATGATAAAAGTTGTACCGGGCACCTTTTTAAAGCTTTGAACCCATGAGACTAGTTGAGCCATGACTTACTGCTGATCATCATCTAGACGGTTTGATATCCCCATTCCCCAGTAGCCTTTCCATCCTGCACATGGTGGAACAGGGTGATCTTTGATTTCTGGGCTTCAAAAGTTGTTGCTTTCAAGAATTGGCATTTGATCTTTGATTTCTGGGGAAGTTCTTAATCGGTTTTCTGAAAGGAGGAAATCTTGTGTCAATCAAGAAGAAATTTTCAATCTCCCTTTGATATCCACAGAGAAGACTACTTTCCATGCAAATTTATAACACAATTTAACATTATTTAGTTCAAATATAGACTTTTCAGTAAAATAGTCCCCCTTTCAATTTGCTAACTTTAAACCCATTTAAGAACAAGGGTTCAATATGCAGGTTTTGTTGACACTTAATCTCCTTACTGTTTTTTGTTAGTAACAATCTCCTTTACTGATTTTTTAGTAATTGGAGCTCTTCAGAAGCTGATATTTTAGTCTATATGCAATAGCAATGAACAATTAGCTTTATATCTCCACTAAAAACCTAAAACAATAACAATGGACCAATTCGCAAAAAAACAAATTACAGGAAATATGAGATGGGAAATGAGGAATGGAAGGAGCTTAAAGTGAATTGCAGGGAATGAATGAGATCATCAGAATAAAGGACTCCGTCTTCCCAGAAATCCCTGGAAGCCTGAAGCTCTCCCATCTCCTCCCTAACCTCCCAGTATTTCTTGCATCTGAGACCATTGCTCTGTCTCTACTCTAACATAAAGCTTGAACTGATTCTTCATGAATCATAACTAGGAGATCCACAAGAACTGTCAATGGGATTTGTTTGCCTTTGTCAGGTTTGTTTGGTAACTCCACAAAAACTGATCATCATGGCTGGGGACCCACGTTTATGGTGAAAGAAAAGGAGCAACATGAGAAACTTCAAAATATTTATTTGTCAGAACTTACTACTGAGAAGTCAGAAGCACTCGGAAATCAGACAAACAGTTGTGTGTAACTAAGAACATTGTTTAGAGTTTGGACTGATATTATTAACAGATCTGTAATCTGCAATTCTGTATGTTGAAGATATAATTATTTCCAAATGGTAGGTGCATTTTGAACTTACGTTAACATTCTAATAAGCAAAAAATTAAAAAAAAAATGTGAATATCCAATAATTACTGTTTTTCTGGTTGTTGGGCAGGGCATGGGCTGGGTCCAGTAAGCCCATCTTAACCTGGGCATTACGCACAGCCCACTAGCACCCATTAGTCACTACAGATTGAAGAACCCAGTTCCCTAATTTTCTATTCTAAGATCTTGATCTCCACTGTGCAAATCTATGAGAACTGATATATCAATCCCATCGTCTATAGGCCCAATCTAGGTGGGTTCCTTCGGATGATGGATTTTTATCTTGTTATCTACCGGTATACCACGTCGTAAGTTATGCGGGCCCCACCACAACTAGCGCTTCTATATCCCAATTCCCACCCAAGCCAAGGGCATCTGCAATGACTGAACATTTGGTGGGCCACATTTTTATCTCCATTATCATACTTATCATAAATCACGATACAGGATATCTCCTCTCCTAACAGCTAGAATGTTCGAATAAACTAGAACTCTAGAAGCATAGAGAAAGTTCGGGAAAGTATTTAGAAGCCTCTCTTCTTTTCTATAAATACTGAATGCCTCCCTTCCTCTCTGCATCGTCAGACACAGCGAAGTCTCATTGCACGCTCAAGCTCTTCGACCCAGTAGACGTTTTTTTTCGTTCGATCTTCTATTTGATTTTTCTTTTATCCAAATTCCTAGAACTAAAGAGATGTCGATCATCCCTAGCATCTTTGGTGGCCGACGAAGTAACATCTTCGATCCCTTCTCTATGGATTTATGGGATCCATTCCCAGACTTCACCTCTGCCACTGCTCTCAGCGCCCCTAAATTCTCTACTGAGACCGCAGCGTTCGCCAATGCCCGTATCGATTGGAAGGAGACACCAGAAGCCCACGTCTTCAGAGCCGACCTTCCTGGGCTCAAGAAGGAAGAAGTGAAAGTCGAATTGGAAGAAGGTAGAATCCTACAGATCAGTGGAGAGCGCAGCAGGGAACATGAAGAGAAGAACGATAAATGGCATCGGATGGAGCGCAGCAGTGGCAAGTTCCTCCGCCGGTTCAGGTTACCGGAGAATGCCAGGGCGGATCAGGTGAAGGCCGCTATGGAGAATGGGGTTCTTACTGTAACAGTCCCAAAGGTTGAGGTGAAGAAGCCAGAAGTCAAGGCCATCGAAATATCTGGTTAGAATAAATACTATTATCTGTCATACTTGAATGAATACGTTGTGGAATGAATAAACAATGATAATGTAAAATTGTATTGAAGTTGTTTGTTTAATGTTGGACGCGATGTGGATGTAATATTGAAAAATAAGCTCCTTGAAAAATTCGCTGTGTCTTCGAATAAACTAGAACTCTAGAAGCATAGAGAAAGTTCGGGAAAGTATTTAGAAGCCTCTCTTCTTTTCTATAAATACTGAATGCCTCCCTTCCTCTCTGCATCGTCAGACACAGCGAAGTCTCATTGCACGCTCAAGCTCTTCGACCCAGTAGACGTTTTTTTTCGTTCGATCTTCTATTTGATTTTTCTTTTATCCAAATTCCTAGAACTAAAGAGATGTCGATCATCCCTAGCATCTTTGGTGGCCGACGAAGTAACATCTTCGATCCCTTCTCTATGGATTTATGGGATCCATTCCCAGACTTCACCTCTGCCACTGCTCTCAGCGCCCCTAAATTCTCTACTGAGACCGCAGCGTTCGCCAATGCCCGTATCGATTGGAAGGAGACACCAGAAGCCCACGTCTTCAGAGCCGACCTTCCTGGGCTCAAGAAGGAAGAAGTGAAAGTCGAATTGGAAGAAGGTAGAATCCTACAGATCAGTGGAGAGCGCAGCAGGGAACATGAAGAGAAGAACGATAAATGGCATCGGATGGAGCGCAGCAGTGGCAAGTTCCTCCGCCGGTTCAGGTTACCGGAGAATGCCAGGGCGGATCAGGTGAAGGCCGCTATGGAGAATGGGGTTCTTACTGTAACAGTCCCAAAGGTTGAGGTGAAGAAGCCAGAAGTCAAGGCCATCGAAATATCTGGTTAGAATAAATACTATTATCTGTCATACTTGAATGAATACGTTGTGGAATGAATAAACAATGATAATGTAAAATTGTATTGAAGTTGTTTGTTTAATGTTGGACGCGATGTGGATGTAATATTGAAAAATAAGCTCCTTGTAAATGTTTTTTCCACCGACAAAATAGTAGAAACCTTTTGTCTTGCTCTTGCTCTTGCATTAAAATTAGTAGTTTGTTCTCTGATTTGTTTTGCTTCTGCTGTTTTTTTTTTTCTTTTGAAGCGACATTATATGAATTTATTTAAGGGTAAATTATATGAATTTATTAGGGTAAATAACAGATTAGTAATTTCTACTTTGGGGCTAGTCTCACTTTAGTATCCAAATTTTAAAATGTGTGCAATTTTATTTGCATTACTACAAATGTATGAGAGTACAAAATTCTTGTTTAATTTTGTTTTAGATTTTACTTTGTTCGGTTTCATGTTTCATTTGTACTTGGATCAAACAAAACAAGTAACAAATTCAAAATAAAAGTATGTCAAAATTTACACTCAAATCATTTGCATTGCTATGGTTTTTGCACCAGTGCAAATTCATTTGCATTACAATTAAACATAGCCTAACTTCCAAAAACTGGTGTTTAGTCAAAACTCAAAAGTCATTAACCAACTTTTAAGTGGCATATGAAAGGATACAAATGCCCTTTACATATTATTTGCATATGATTTAGCAAATTGACTAATTTTACCCTTATTGTTTACATATTATCTATTAGAATTTGTAGAGAGAGATAATGCTCTTTATTAATCTGAAGAGTAATACAGAAGGGGTTTATTTACAGCAAAAGGGAGGAAGAAAGAAAAAAGAAATTGCTAACAAATTCATAACTAACTCATAACTAATCTTGGTTAGCCAATCTTGGCTAATTGTGACTAACTTTGTGAGGTGCTGGTGTAGTCTCTAATAGCCCCCCTTAAGTTGGAGCATACAAATTTTGAATGCCCAGCTTGTGAATTGAACTATTAAATGAGTGAGGTGGCAAGGGCTTAGTGAAACAGTCAATTAATTGGTCTTCAGAAGTTATTGGCATTAGGTGAATCAGACCAGCTTGCAACTTTTCTCGTACAATGTGACAATCTATGTCAATATGTTTTGTACGCTCATGAAAAATTGGATTACGAGCAATGTGAAGAGCTGATCGATTGTCATTGAACACAAGAGTAGGGGCAACTTGAGGAATCTGCAAGTCTTTCAATAAATAAGTAAGCCATTGAACTTCACATGTAACAGCAGCAAGTGCACGATACTCGGCTTCAGAGGAAGATTTGGAAACAGTTTGTTGCTTCTTTGATTTCTAAGATATCAGACTATCTCCCAAAAAAAACATAGAGGCCGGTGATAGATCTCCTAGTATCAGGGCATGAAACCCAATCTGAATCTGAGAAGGCTTTCAACTGTAGAGATGATGAAGCAGAGAAGAACACTCTTTTGCCAGGACTAGCTTTTAAGTATCAAAGAATTCTATGCGCGGCTTGCATATGAAGATCTGTAGGGCAGTCCAGAAATTGAGAAAGATGTTGGACAACAAAACAAATGTCTGGCCTTGTATTGCATAAATAAATTAATTTTTCAACTAATTTTCTATAAGAGGTAACATCTGGTAAAGGGGTATCAGTATCTTTATCAAGCTTTTGATAGGCAATCATAGGAGTAGATACTGACTTGCTGTTTATAAAACCTGTTTCCTCCAAGAGATCAATCACATACTTCCTTTGGCTGAGATTGATGCCAGTCGTGGATCTGGCAACTTCTAAGCCAAGAAAGAATTTGAGTTGGCCGAGGTCTTTAATTTTAAAAGTATCATGTAAGAATTCTTTAACTTTATTTATCAAATCAATGTTATCACTTGCCAAAATGATATCATCAACATAAGTTAACAAAGCTAAAAAATGAGAACCGGTTTGTTTTGTGAACAGAGAAGTATCAGAAACTGCCTGAGTGAATCCTTGAGACAACAAGGCACCAGTGAGTTTTTTTATTCTATTGTCTACTTGCCTGGTTGAGACCATAGAGGGACTTAGTTAATCTGCACACTTTAGAAGGATTAGATGTTTCAAAACCTGGGGGAAGGGTCATGCAAACTTCTTCATGTAAGTCACCATGTAAAAAGGCATTGTTAATATCCAGTTGATGCAGGTGCCAATTTTTAATAGCTGCAACGACAAGTAAAGTTCTAATAGTTGTTATTTTTGCAACTGGAGAAAAAGTATCAAGATAATCAATGCCATTTTGTTGAGTATAGCCCTTGGCAACTAATCTGGCCTTATACCTTTCAATGTTGCCATCTGCGTGATACTTGGTTTTGAAAACCCATTTGCAGCTTATAGGACGTTTTCCTGTAGGTAAGCCGGTTAAAACCCAAGTATTATTTTGTTCTAATGCTTTGATTTCAATTGTCATTGCATCCTTCCAGCATTGCGATTTTATAGCCTCATTGTAAGTTCTAGGATCTTTGGTTTGGGAGATTTTAGTAGCAAAGATCCTATGAGAAGAAAATAATTTGTGAGTGGAATAGGTAGAGGATATGGGGTGAGGGTTGGCAGTTTTGAAAATAGAATTGGCTTTAAGATTTGGTATTTGACAGTGATATTGGTCAAGATATGACGGAAGTGTATGAGGTTTGGATGATCTTCTAGGTTAAGTTTCATGATGTGTACTTTGTATGCCATATGGCGAAATGTTAGTAGAAGGGGATGAATCAATGGTGGTATTATCTGTAGTGGTGAGAGGTGGTGACGGATTAAGAAAAGGAAAATTAGTAGGTGAAGGTGTAAAGGAAGGTGGAGAGGGTTCTGCTAAAGGAACTTCATTCTGTTGGTAGAATATCTCTTGAAACAATGACCTTCTTACTTCTGAAATTATACACACGAAAACCTTTAGTTGCGGAAGGATAGCCAAGAGATACACAAGGATCAGCTCTAGTGTCAAACTTGCTTCTATTTGTATCAAGCGTAGAGGCAAAGCAAAGGCATCAAAAAACTTTCAAATGATCAAATGAAGGAGCAGTATGGTAAAGAAGTTGAAATGGAGTTTTGTTTGAAATGATTGGGGAAGGAGTTCTATTTATTAGATAGACTGCATGAGAAATACAGTCAGACTAGAAGGAAAGGGGAAGATGCGATTGAAACCTGAGGGCTCTGTCAACATTCAAAATATGCTAGTGTTTTCTCTCAATAATAGAGTTTTGTTGAGGAGTATATACACATGTAGTTTGATGAACAATGCCTCTTGAAGCATAAAAATCAGACATGTTAAATTCTAAAGCATTATCAGATCTAATACACTTTATTTTTGCAGAAAACTGAGTTTCAATCAAGAAATAAAAGTTTTAAATATGTTGTCTAGCTTTAGATTTAGTTTTCATAAGGTATATCCATGTATATCTACTCTTGTCATCAACTATTATAAAAAAATATTTATGTCCATAGAATGAAGGAGCAAAAAAAGGGCCCCATGTATCAATGTGAATCAAATCAAAACAGTTTGTAGAAGTAGATTGACTGATGGGGAATGAAAGCTTTCTTTGTTTGGCATAGTGACATATAGAGCAATAATTTGAAGATGATAGTGATATAAAATGATCCAATTCTCTCAAAAGTTTCAATCGAGTATTGGACAAATGCCCCATCCTAAAATGCCATATATTAGTGGCATTAGGCTTATTACAAAAGGGAATAGAAACAAAATTGCAAGTAATGGAAGAATTACAAGGAACAAAAGGTAGGACAAGCCTGTAGAGGCCATTAACCTTTTTAGCTAGTCCGATCATCTTCCAGTGTTGATGATCCTGGAGGATACAAAGATTGTGTTGAAAAATGAGACAATAAGGATATGAATCAGTAAGCTTGCTAGTAGATATAAGATTGAAGGAAAAATGAGGTATATAAAGAACATTATGAAGTATAAAATTGGAAAAGAATATAACAGTTCCTATGTAAGAAACATAAACCTTTTGATTATTGGGTAAAACTACATGTGTATTTGTGACAGGTGCATAGGTTGAAAAATTGGATAAGCTATTGGTTATATGATCAGTGGCACCGCTATCAAGAATCCAGTGTATTTGATGAAATTTATTATCATCAATAGGAGGAATCTTGTTGTTTGCCATGTTGACTTTAGTAGAAAAGCTTGATCAAATTGAACTAATTTTTGTGAAATTGATGCATGCAAGCGGAAGACCAAAGGAAAACTTTATGAGAAAAGAAAATTCTGTCCAAGAACTTCCACGATGTATGCAAGTGGAAGATCGAAGGGGTGCCGATAATCAAAACAGGCAACGCTAATAAAGCTTTGCCGAGATTATCCAAATGAATCTTGATCTAGAGGGACCTGTTGAAAGGATCAGATAAGTTCAAATAAAGCAATTTAATAATGTAAACTTAACTCATAGTAGTCATAAGTTTAAATGGTGGACAGGGAAAACATATTAATGTTCAAGATAATGAGCTGCTACGCACCCAAGATCAACAAGAATATGATCCATATAGATGAAACATACTTGAGAAGTTGTACGTAAACAACATGAAATCCAACCAAAAGAAAATACAGGAAAAGAAGAAAGTCAAAGGAGTTCTTAATATAGCTTATTCCAAAATAGAGCACGAAAAAAAAATACAGTAACAGTAATTCGGAACTTGTATTACTGCGGGAAGAACCACAATATCAGAAACAATTATAATTAACTCAAATATATAAATTAAGTGAATTAATGTCTAGAATTCCAAGAAACCATTAATTTCTCGAGGATTCATCCTTTTCTTTCTTACTGTAAAGAATATCAACGTCTGTATATAGTCAATCATGGAAAAATAAAATTTCAAGAAAACATCTCTCATCAGGCACCAAGAAAATCAAAAGAATGAACAACAGGCACAATAAGGCGCCAAAACCTGCACAGGAAGACGAAAAGCTTAAGTCAATCAATTCTGAGAATTATTGGTTGCGTGTCGAAGAATTCAGTTTGGGGAGAGGATGCCGGAGATCACGCCATGAGAGAGCGAGACTGCAAGAAAAGGAAGAAAAAGGAGCAGAGAAGAAGATTTGTCGAGGGATGTAAATAATGGAAGTATCTTTGATTGATGATGCTGATATAACACTTAATATCAGATTCAAGAAATCAGAGACCCCAGCATAAGTGTGAATAATCACAAAGAGAACCAGAAGGTGATTCACAAGGACTCGGCTAAGAAGACTGCAAAGAAGTCCCGAGTGAAGGCTTTCGTCAAGCTTGTGAATTACACCCACATAATGCCGACTCGCTACACCCTCGATGTCGATCTCAAGGACGTGGTCACCCTCGACGCACTCCAATCGTGCGACAAGAAGGTCACGGTTGCAAAGGAGGTCAAAGCTCGGTTAGAGGAGCTGTTCAAGACCAGGAAGAACAGGTGGTTCTTTACCAAACTCAGGTTCTAAGTAAGAGGCCAAAAGAAAATTACCTCAGCTGTTATATCGATTGTAGGATTTCCCATTTTGTTAAATGATAGACTTTTAAATTGGGTTCTGAACCCATATTTTTGGGTGGTGTTGAGAGTTCAATTTGGTCTTGATATTTCTGTTTGAACAGTCTATATATGTTGATAGTTCGCTCTGGAATTCTTAAAAAAAAAGGACGAACAAAAGATACAGGCAAACCACTTCTCAACCAATATGTGGTCAATAATATAAACGGTCGATCTATGAAACAAAAATGAGTAGCACAACAGATCGACTGAATAATCGAAACCAAATACAAAGGAAGATACTTAGCTGATCAAAGAAAGAATCAAAATCAAGCAAGATGATAGAGAGCCATGCAGGAGAAAGAAAAGAACAAAGGAGTCTGCTGGTGCCGAATAGCAACAAGCTCCAAGAAACAAAATCAAATATTCTTGAATGCGTCTGTGACGATGGCGACGCTGGAAAACGATATAGCAAAAGCTGAGGAACGCTCTATACCATATTAGAATTTGTTGAGAGAGATAATGCTCTTTATTAATCTGAAGAATAATACAGAAGGGGTTTATATACAGAAAAAATGGAGGAAGAAAGAAAAAAGAAAATGCTAATAAACTCATAACTAATCTTGGTTAGCCAATCTTGGCTAATTGTGACTAACTTAGTGAGGTGCTGGTGTAGTCTCTAATATTACCTTAAAGTACCTTCAAGTTTTTTGGCGTCATCATTAGTACTAAGGCCCAATTTGGAAAGAGTACAAATAGAAACATGTAGAGTACAAACACATATAAAATAGTATAAATTAGAGCGTTTTACACTACATATTTGTATTCATACTCCTTGCAAACTGAGACAAGCCTTCACAAATTTTGTATAGGCTTCCCTACCTTTTCCTTCCTTTCCCTACTTTTTTCATCAAACCAAACATAGCCTAAGACTCTGTTTGAGACGAGGGTAAATGCAAATAAACATGGTTCAGGTAAATGCAAACATCAAACCAGTTTTATGGTCATTTACAACAATGATTGTTTGGTTGGAAGAAAATAAACTGAGAACACAAATTTAATGTTGTTTGGGAAATTTTTACGTTGCAAACCTAGAAAACGGGTCCCACCATCATGCTATGATCTTTTTTTTAACCGTTTTTTCCTGTATTGAATTGTTGAAATCCCAACATATGTATATTTGGATGGGAGAACGACAGTTCAGCCCAGGGTCAAAAATTTAGGCTGAAAATATAGTTGGGGTGGATGTCAGCTCGGAATTGATGTCAATTTACAAGGACGGACATTGGTGTATAAAATGGGTATTGTTGACATTTTGAATGTTTATAATTTTATATTGGAATTCATTTCTGCATTGAATCTATCCGTACTTCTCCGTATTGGATTCCTATAAACCGTCTTAGCTAGGATATGTTATTGACCATTTGACGGTTGATGTCGCAGTATTGGCCCCACTTATCTGGGTTCTTGGCCTCTTGGGACGGGGATTGGATACCGACTTTCGCATGTTTTTTAGCTTTCTTTCCTGAATCCATGTTCTCATTCATGTCAACTATTCATAAAGGGGTCATTTGATAGCAGCTGAAGTGGCTGAACTGAATTGTGCATAATTTTGTATTTTAATCTAGACACTTCAGCTGTTATTAAGTTTAACTCCTAATCCAATTAAGAAACTAACTCATACAGTAGATAGGAGAACAAACTCTCAATCCAACTAAAAGGACTGGTTCAAATAATCCTTTAATAACTATCTATGACCCATACCTACATAGAAATTAAAAAAAAAAAAATCTCAGATTTGGCATGTTGGTTCTTCCACCAACTGGTTATTGCCATGGCATGCAGCCTTTACTCACTGGTTGCAGTTTGGTGCTTGACTCATTTGTGGACAACGTATAAGCTTAAAAGTACTTCTTATGTCTTCATATCCCCATGTCCACGAATCATCCTCTGCTATACAGTACGTTCGGGTCTTATGTTCCCTTTGAGCCATAGTAGAAAGGTGTACACCTCCATTACACTTTATACAGTACGTTCGCATTTCATATGTATTTTCTCTTTTATACCACTTTTTAATAATGAAAAGACAATGAATAATGGGGTGCGGGGGGGGGGGGGGGGGGGCACCATGTTAACATGTTCCTCATTATATGTTAGTGTAATACAGTTTGACATTCAGCTTTATGAAAGGCATGCTGCTTATGTTAATTTGTTTTTTTTTTTTTTTGTTTGAATTTGATAACTATGTTTTATTTTCTAGTTTTTCCTTAATTTTCCTTACTTATGGGAAGTTGGTTGATGTCCTAATAGAAGATAAAATGAGGGAAAATATATTATGGTTCTGGTACCTACACAGGAAACAAAATACTGAACCACTATGTAGTGTTTTGATACAAGTTAAAAGGTCTAACTAGGGCCGAACTAAACAGAAAATGTGCTGAAGTGGTCAAACAGGAGTTGAAGGCTCACAATTAAAAAATATAAAGAAGTAATAAACTTGACAAGTTGAAGAAAAGAAAACAAGATATCTAATTGCATATGTATACTGAGAAAAGGGAATATCAAAATCAGGTCCATTATTATAGCCACCTCGTATTCAAACTATTTCAATCATGGAAGACTCCCTCTTACCATTCAATAAGCAATATGATATGGAAACTAACTCTTTACCTCGTATGGTCAAAGAGATAGTAAACCTTGCCCCAAACCCAACATTCAAAAAGATCTCTCTTGCACACACGAAACAACCCATTACAGTAAAAAATGATTGAAAACAACACAGAATAGGCATATATAAAAATCATGGAGAGATTCAAACAGGAATAGGAATATAAATGGAGCAAGCATAGAAATAGAGAATACAAAACATGGAGTAAGCAAAGAACTAAAAAGACTCAAACATAACGCATACAAAGAATCGAACAGGAAAAAATTACAAGACACGATATGATAACCGAAGTGTAACGGGATAAAAAACATGAAATTTTTCATAATATTATCATACCCCAAAAAAAATCCTCATGTGACAATTAAAGGCTATATTTCTTTTAAATCACATGATAGAAGAACAAATGAAACCAACATATAAATAACATGCAAGAGTCAGAGGCTAATGTATCCTCGAGTATCAAGAATCAACTATTTACTAGCTAGAAGGACGAGTGAGAACAAGTGATATCTGGTCTTTGTCGAGCCCTGTTGCCTGCAATTATATTACGTGTACGTCACCAACGCGGCTGACACCTCCAGCTCGTTATTCCACCCTCATCACTTATCCCTCTCTCTCCTTATCTTTATCTGTACTTAGTTTGCCATGTTCATCGTATACCCATGGCCTTTTTCCTAAACAAAATCAATTTCGAAGACTCCTCAGCGCATCTTGAAAATGTGTCAGTGGATTGGCAACGATACGGAATCCACCATTCTTGTAAACGGAAGCATCTATGTAGAGTTTTTGGAGATCAAATGATTTGTAAACAAGGATCTTCTATGCTTCTGGTTGGCAATAATGAAAATCTAAAACCCCTCTGTGCTTCAAGCATCTTTTCTACATTTCAAGCAATCCATCGACCTTATAATTCTCAAAAAGACAAAATTTTAGAACACCATAATGAAATTAAAGAAGTTCAAACATACTTAATTGAGAACATAAGACAAACCATTGCAACCACGAGCCTTAACACCAAGCTTCAGAAGATGGCATATATTAACGGTAAGCTTTAGATGATGGCATATATTAACAGTTGCAGAATCCATCAACATAAGCGCTTGTTGTTGTATAGCTAGACCAACCTTTTTTGCTGCAGCCGCGAGGACGGAAGCCATCTCTTTAATGGAGGTGCACTTAAGCAGTTTGTCATAAGCATACAAGAAAGGGCGAGGATGAAGAATACATACCATACGATAGAGATCATGAGGTGATGAAGAGGGGCATCCATGTGTGGGGGAAGCATTGTTGAGGAATGACACAGATGGTCTTGGAGCTAAAGTTCATCAATCAGATCGGTACCACCATCATAGAAAGGAGAAGCCAAAATAGTAGCTAACAAAGATGATGTGGGCGGAGGAGAACCCACGGCCATGTTATTGATGCCATTTATTCCCGTCGAGTAGGAGGCAGCGGAGCTGGAACCAGGACTTATAAGGTCGGTCTAAGAAGGCGGAAGCAGTCTAAGGCAACGATAGTGAGGGCGATGTTTGCACGAAGAGGGAATAAGCAAGGTTGATGCCGTCGCCATGCATCCGCGAAGAAGGATCCTGTCTAAAATCGGAAGAGTTGGAGCTGCTACAAAGAACGGAGACGAAGACAGAGATGTGAATGGTATTGACAGTATTTTAATAAACATAAGGGCAAAATAGGTATTTTAAAAAACAAATACATTAAGTTGGCTTTTCTGTTTAAAAAGCGAGGTAGTTGCATATTTTTTAAAAAGTATAGGCGAGGTTTTTGTTAAATTGAAACTATAAAGGAGGTTTTTATGATCGTCAGAAAACTCAAGTGAGGTTTTTTGTATTTTACCCTAAATAATATGTAAAATATTTAAAATATTTGATCATTTGAATTTTATTTATTTTAAAGTTATTATGAAATATTAAATATTTTGTCATATAATTATTTAGCTATTTTTAATGTTTTGTTATTTAAGATATTTAGTTATTGAAATATTAAATAATGTATTATTTTTTAATGTTAAATTTCTATTATTTGAACAACATTTAAATTGAATAATTTGTAAAATTATAATTTATATTGTTACTATACAATTTCATAATGAATTTTGTAAAAGTATAAAATTATTAGTAATATGAATATTATTAAATCTATTATATATAATTAGTTTTTCGTATTTTGAATAAATATTTAAAGTTAGTATATAATTTCATTATAATATTTAAATAATTATGAAATTTTTTAATTGACACTTTCTTTAGATAGATGTAATAAAAAGTTGAAGAGGTAAGAATTAGAAATAGTTTAGAAGATAATTTTTCTAGTAAATTAGAGATAAATAAAAATTAAAAATAATTTAAAAGATAAATAAAAATTAGAAACAAATTAAAAAAAATAGTGACAACTTACAATTTTTTTTGCCAGATAAAATTCTATATTAAACAACATTTACATCTACAAAGTCCTGAACCACTGGCATCTCAGTGGGATAAACATCCAAAGAAAAAGAGTTCTGTGGATGGTGTTTGGCCAACTGGGCCTGAATGAGAACTTTGCCTTAAATCAAGGGGACCAGCCGAACAAAATGCTAGAATTAAAGTCATGGTCATAGACGATGATTCGAGAAAAGGCTAGAATGATCTTATTAAAAATGTCAAAACATAGAGAAGTCCACGAAAGTACCAGACTCTTCCCTCTTCTTCTCTATAAATACCGAATGCGTTCCACCGTCTCTGCACGTCAACAATTCGAAGTTCGAAGTCGAACAAGCTCAAAGATTTTTGCTCACTTCCTCTCATTGCTATTTCCACATTTCTCCTGTTGGCTATTCATTCTTCTTCTGCTTCAAACAAAAACCCATAACGAATCAAAGATATGTCGATCATTCCCAGCATCTTCGGTGGCCGACGAAGCAATATCTTCGATCCCTTTTCTATGGATTTGTGGGATCCATTCCATGATTTCACCTTCACCGGTGGTGTTCTCAGCAACCCTCGGTTCTCAACCGAAACGGCAGAATTTGTCAATGCCCGCATCGATTGGAAGGAGACCCCGGAACCCATGTCTTCAAAGCCGACCTTCCTGGGCTCGAGAAGGAAGAAGTGAAGGTCGAATTGGAAGAAGGTAGAATTCTACAAATCAGTGGAGAGCGCAACAGAGAATACGAAGAGAATAACGATAAGTGGCGTTGGGTGGAGCGCAGCAGCGGCAAGTTCCTCCGCCGGTTCAGGTTGCTGGAGAATGCCAGGGTGGATCAGGTGAAGGCTGCGGTGGAGAATGGGGTTCTTACCGTAACTGTCCCCAAGGAAGAGGTGAAAAAGCCGGAGGTCAAGGCTATTGAAATCTCTGGTTAGAGTAAATACTGTAATCCTCCTATTTGCTGACGACGAATGCGTTGTTAATTAACATGTGCGAGATGGAATGATATGGTCTTTGCGATATATGTAATTGATATTGAATAACAATAACAGAGAAACATCAATGGCAACCTGTGTAAATTTTCTTGTTTATGGAATGTTCTTGAGAAAGATCAGATCATTAGATGACAAAAGTTATACCTTAGGTTTGATATCTCCAGTAGCTTTTCCATCCTGCATATCATATGGTGGACATGGCTTTTCACAATCCACTGGCCTTCAAAAGTTGTTCACTTCAGGAATTGGCGTTCAATCTTTGATGTCTGGCCAAAGTTTTAATCGGTTTTCTGAATCAATGAATAAAATATTTCCAATCTTGTTGCCTTCGATAACCACAAAGAAGAGTGCTTTCCATGCCGAATTTATAACTCAACATCATTATAGAAAGAGAGATGTTTGAAGATTAGAACAAATTTACAGTGCTTTAGCTCAACAATACATACATCATTATAAAATTACATACACATTCACTCAAGTTTGTTGTTAAACGCCCTCCAATTGTGGACACATCTCTGTAAATATATTGCAGATATTTAAGCCATATAGAATTTTCAGTAAAATAGTCCCCTTTCAATTCGCCAACTTTAAACCCACCTAAGAACAAGGGTTCAATATGGAGGTTTTGTTGTCAATTTCTAATCGACACTTATTCTCCTTACTGATTTTTGAGTAATTGGAGCTCTTCAGAATCTGGTATTTTAGTCTATATGCAATAGCAATGAACAATTAGCTTTATATCTCCACTTAAAACAATAACAATGACCAATTAAGCAAGAATACAAATTACAGGAAATTAGGAATGGGAAGAGCTTAAATCGAATTGGAGGGAATGAATGAGATCATCATCAGAATAAAGGGCTCCCTGTCTCTGCTCTGATATAAAAGCTGGAACTGATGCTTCATGACTGGGGGATCCCCAAGAACTGTCAATGGGATCTATCTGCATTTGCCAGATTTATTTGGTAACTCCACAAAATCTTATCTTCATGGTTGGTGACTCACGTTTATGGTGAAATAAAAGAAGCTAGATGAGGAATTTCTGAATATTTATTTGTCAAAAACATTTGGAAATCGGACAAACAGTTGTGTGTAACTGAGAACATTGTTTAGAGTTTGGACTGATATTATAACACATTCCGTAATCTGCATGTTGAAGATATAGTTGTTTCCAAATGGTAGGTGCATTTTGAACTTATTTTAACGCTCTAATTTATCAAAAAAATAAAAAAGAAAAACTCTAATAAGCAAAAAAGGAAAAAAAATGTGAATATCGTAGAATTACTGTTTTTCTGGATGTTGGGCAGGGCTGGGGCTGGCTGGCCCAGTAAGCCTATCTTAACACGCCCATTCAATGCCCAGAAGCACCCATTACGCAGGTAATCTTATCTTATCTAGCCGAAGGGGTGGTCTCCCCCTTAGTTAAATAAAATCTTACTAGGTCAATGAATTGCACGTATGAACAATGCATGAGAGATAAGTGCTATGATCAACTTCTCTGTCCTCCATTTTGCATGCATAACGCGTGTCACTTTTTTCCTCTGTCTTTCGGCTCTCCCTCTCATCTCTACCTTTGTGTCACTCTATTTCTCCACTTCCCTCCTCAGTCCACACCCGCGTTCTCTCTCTCCTAATTTCAGAACTGAAGTCAATTTGCCGCTCATACTTCTGTTCTTCGACTACTCGTTGCCGCCATGGTGAGATCGAGAGATCGATCCCAGCTGTTTCTTATCCTCCTCTCCGCCATGATTTTTGCCTCTACGTCTATAGAGGACGATGTGAAGTGCCTTGCTGGCGTCAAGAACTCGCTCAGTGATCCTCAAGGAAAGCTCAGTTCTTGGATTTTTTCCAATAACTCGGTCGGTTTCCTTTGCAAGTTTGTCGGCATCTCGTGCTGGAACGAGAGGGAGAATCGTCTCATCCGACTCGACCTCCCTACAATGAATCTCGCCGGGCTGATCCCCCATTCTTTGCAGTACTGTCAGAGCCTCCAGGGTCTCGATCTCTCGGAAAGTCTTGGCTTCCAATCGTTTCTTTTTATTTCTTCATCTTCTTTTCTCTTCCCTGTGGCAAAAACAGGAACTTTATCCATCTTCTTCTTCTTTACTAAGCTGAAAGAGTTGTCTTGGCTTCCAATCAAGAAGCGTCCACTGCTTCTCACTGCCAAGAAGATTGTCGTGATGGCTGCAAAAAGCATGCTCCAATCAGGTAACTAATTAATAAATGTCCTTGGTGGCGAGGATGGTGTATCACCCTCAATCTTCAAGCATTCCATTGAAGTTAGACCAACAGAGGTCACATTGATCTTAGGAGGAGCTTGGGCGTTCACCTTAACTTGCAAACCACCAGAGCCAGAGGAAGCAGATTTTTAATTGATCCCACGAGTATCCAAAGTTTCCGAACCTCCAAGCATCATTGATGTTTTTGTTAAATCCAGAGGTGGAGACGCCGCGGGGAAGAACGCCGAGGTGGAGAAACCTTAGTGAGGTTTCTCTTTTGCGTTTTTGATCACTGCTCGAGGTTTTTTTTTAGGCGTTTGATGATTTTCTTTCTGGTCAATTCTGGGAATGGTAGGTTTTTTCATGTGATTTAGTTCACATGCTCTTGCTTGTAGTGTGAAGACCAGATTTTGATTTGATTTGCTTTGATGACTCTTTTGCTGTCACAGTTTTGTTTATTGTGAATTGGAGCATATTTCTTGGTTGGGTTTTGTAGGGTTGTCTGGAGTTATTCATATAAGATCTGGTCCTGTTCTTTGCGTCTTGTGTCTCCTCAATTTTGTGTTTACTATGTTCTCCGCTTCGTCCTCACTTTTAGTCATAGCTTGATTATAGGCTGAACTCTTAATTTTTCTGTTGTTGTATTACTAGGTATGAAGTTCCTTTCATCCACTTTCCAAAATCAACCTTGTTGATGTGATGTCGTGACTAGAAAGATTGAATTTTTATTATGAATATTTTACGAAAATATTTTCTTTTCAATTTATTGTGTGAATAGTAGTTTCTTTCTTTCCTCAACTCTTGCTCTAATAGCTAAATAAATAATTGGCAACCTTCTCTGGAGTTAAACAGAAAAGATCAGGTTACTGCATCGTGCTAACTGCTTTGAAGCGAAAATGTCATTATCTGTAGTGTCATTCAAGATTGGTTTTTTTAATCTGTTCATGTATACATGCATATATCCATTTTGAATATTTGGGAACTTCTGACAATGGATTTTGGTGGAGTGGGATTTCATTTAACTTCTCTGGGTTTTGCTTATTTGTTAATCTCCAAGATCTGTACTCTTTCATTAGAGATATCCTGTCTTTTCTACCATCCTTGTGAAGTGTTATATTCATTTGGCTATAGTAGTTGTCTTAAGATAAGATGTCGATTTGAGTGGTTTGGCTACAGCAATTTGAATTGCATTTTGGGCTAGACTAATTTGTTTTTCTGTTTTGAGGTTTCACTTTTAGAAAGAACCGTTTTCCCTCTCTCCAGATGCTGTAGAGCATTAGTTATGCAATTTTAAATTCATTATTGGATCCATAATGTAATGTACATCTGTGAGTATTTAAAAGAGGGTCCTCTACTTGTGGAGAGGATCATTATGAAGCACCAATTCCTATAGTTTAAGCCACCCAAAAGTGTTTAGTACCAAAAAAAAAGCCACCTAAAAGTGCACAGAGATTGATGCTTTATGGAATTCCACTTTAAATTGCACAATTTGGGTGTTTTAGATGCTTGGGATCAACTACATTCCACTTTAAATTGCACAATTTGGATGTTTTAGATGCTTGGGATCAACTACATGATCTTTATGCTTGGATTTTCTCTATTTTTTGTCTCTTCATTTTTGTTATCTAAGTGTTTCAGTGTTTGTGCTTGGATATACACAGGTTGCTAAGGATCCATCTAGCAAACAGATCAATGCACTGGAGCAGAACATAAAAAATCTTCTCTCCCCATCTACTCTTTTTTTCTTCAACACTCTTGTATGATCTTTACCAAGAAGGCACAGACTTTGTCCGTGGATACCCTTTCAGTCTACATGAGGGTGTACCAGCTCCTGTTTCTCATGGCCTTTGGCTCAACATCCCAGATTATGATGCTCCCACCCAGCTTGTCAAGCCTCTTGAGCGAAACACAAGGTGTGGTGTGGTGGTCTTTTGCGTGGCAGAAGATCCTGATATGTACCCTCTTTCCATGATTGGTGTTTGTTAACCATTTTCTTATCTTTATCAGGTATGTCGATGCGGTTCTGACCGTACCTAAGGGCACCCTGTTCCCTATGTGTGGTATGAATTTGGCATTCAACCGAGACATGATTGGTCCTGCAATGTACTTTGGACTCATGGGTGATGGTCAACCAATTGGGCGCTATGACGATATGTGGGCTGGCTGGTGCACTAAGGTAAATCCATCTCTCAGTTCCTTCTTTTTCTTATGAGTTTTATTGTGATACTATGAAGCTAGATCTTTGTTCTTGTATGAATTGTCTGTTTTCCTGCCTAATGCCTAATTACTTATGAATTTCTCATATTGCCTCAAAATGTGGCATAAATACAAAGAAAAATTTTGGCATAGAAAAATGCTGAAATTTTGTCCCTCTGGTTTGTGATTTTGTAGGTGATATGTGACCACTTGGTATGGGGTATCAAATTGCACAACGGAAATAATGCAATCTGTACATAGAATAAAAGCAGATAACAATAAAGAAAGAGATTTACATGGTTTGGCCAAATTGTCTACGTCCACGGGTAGCAATTCGAAATTTTTTACTATAAACAAGAGAAAATACAAAATGACTTCACGGTTTGCAAATTCGAAATTTCGAAATAGAGAATGGAATGAGAAATAACATAGGAGGGAACCCTATTTATACTTGAGCTGAGGGGTATAATGGGGATTTAAGATTTTTTTTTCATGGTTAAGCAAACCATAATCGGTGGTTTGCAAATGGTGGGCTCAACTCGATGGGCCATCGATTGCAAATTCGGTGAGCCATTGACTGACTCACCTTTTTGCTTTTCAACATTCTCCCACTTGAAGCCACATAGCAAGAGATGATCGACAACTGTTCTCGAGAGGGTTTTTCACTATTAAAATTATTTGATTGCATTTTTGCATGGCTGTAATACTATTCGTATTCTATTAAATATGGTTACAGTACTTGACTTGGAACTGGAGCAGTTAGATGCTAAAATTGCATTCTTGTATGGTAATTTTGAAGAAGAGATTTATATAACTCAACCTGAAGGTTTTGTCGAGGACGACAAAAAGGATATGGTTTGTCAGCTGACCAAATCACTTTATGGTCTAAAACAGGCGCCAAGGTGTTGGTATAAGCGATTTGATTCCTTCATTGTGAGCTTGGGCTTTAGCAAATGCGAAGCAGATCATTGTGCTTACACATACTTTGGTAATGATCACTTCATCATTTTGCTGTTATATGTTGATGACATGCTAGTTGCAAGTACTAATAAAGGAAGTATTTCAACACTGGAAGCTCGTTTAGCTAGGGAGTTTGACATGAATGATTAGGGGGGTGATTAATTAGATTTTTGGGATTATGATATTTAGGGACAGAAAGAACAGGAAAGTTTGGATAATTCAAAGAGAGTTATGTTCAAAGGGTCTTGCGGCGCTTCAATATTCAAGATTCCAAACCAGTCAGTATCCTATTTTCTGTTGGTTGCAAGTTGTTTTCGGAACAATCACCTAACATTGAAGCTGAGAAGATAGAAATGTCCCACATACCATATTCATCAGCAGTAGGGAGCTTTATGTTTGTCATGGTGTGCACTGGACCAGACATTGCACAAGTAGTGGGAGCAGTCAATAAGTTTATGGCAAATCCAAGAAGAGATCATTGGACTACGGTGAAGAGAATCCTTCGGTATTTGAAGGGTACTTTTGAAATCTCCATTTGTTATAGTGGCTAAAGCTTAAAAGTAGTTGGTTATGTAATACAGATTATGTAGGAGATCGCGATAATAGAAAATCAACTACTGGTTATGTGTTTTCTTTAGCTAATGGTGCAGCGAGCTAGGCATCCAGTCAAGTACCTGCATTCTTGATTGGCTGCTCCAAGTCATTGTGACAGTCAAAGTGCATTACACTTAGCAAGAAATCCTGTCTTTCATGCATGGACTAAACACATTGATGTACAATACCACTTTGTTCGTGAGGTAGTTGAAGATGGGTAGATCTCGTTATAGAAGATCCACACTAACAACAACATTGTTGATATATTGACAAAGTCAGTGATGAGAGAGAAGTTCATCTGGTGCAAAACTTCTTTGGGACTTGAAGTCACATAGCAAGAGATGATTGGCAACTATTCTCGAGAGGGTTATTCATTATGAAAATTATCTTCAAGTGGGAGAATGTTGAAAAGCAAAAAGGTGGGCCAATTGGTGGCTCATCGAATTTACAATCGGTGGCCTACCGAGCTGAGCCCACCATTTATTCGGTGGCACACCAAATTAATCGGTGGCACACCATTTGCAAACCACCGATTATGGTTTGCTTAACCATGAAGAAAAATTTCTTAAATCCTCATTATACCCCTAAGTGCAAGTATAAATAGGGGTCCCTCCTATGTTATTTCTCATTCTATTCTCCATTTCAGTGTATAGTGTATACAGTATGTTGAGAGGAGTATTGAGTGTTGGGTACAGGTGTGATTCCAGTGAGATCATTTTGTATTTTCTCCTGTTTATAGTAAGAAGGAAGCTTCGAATTGTTGCCCATGGATGTAGGCAATTTGGCCGAACCACGTAAATCTAGTGTTCTCTCTTTTTTCTTTCATATCAGTAGGCTTCTTCTCTTTTCCTGCTAAGTCTATTGCACAATCTTCTTTCACCAACACAGCATGCATCTTCAACTTCCAAATTGTATAGTTGGATCCGTTGAATTTCAGTATGTCGAATCGGGTAGAGCTCGAACTCGCCATATTCAACACGTGCAATATCGAAACACCAAATACAGATTTCTGCAGAATCCCGGAATAGAACCGTGTGGCTTTGATACCAATTGTTGGAATTGCACAACGAAAATAATGTAAATTGTACGTGCACAGAAATAGAATAAAAGCAGATAGCAATAAAGAAAGAAAGAAGAGAGAACACCAGATTTACGTGGTTCGGCCAACTGTCTACGTCCACGGGCAGCAATTCGGAGCTTCCTTCTTACTATAAATAGGAGAAAATACAAAATGACTTCACCGGAATCACACCTGTACCCGACACTCAATACACCCAACTCAATACTCTTCTCAACACACTGTATACACTATACACTGAAATGAAATGGAGAATGGAATGAGAAATAACATAGGAAGGACCCCTATTTATACTTGAGTTGAGGGGTATAAAGGGGATTTAAGAAAATTTTCTTCATGGTTAAGCAAACCATAATCGGTGGTTTGCAAATAGTGTGCCACCGAATAAATGGTGGGCTCGGCTTGGTGGGCTACCGATTGCAAATTCGGTGAACCACCGACTGTCCCACCTTTTTACTTTTCAACACAATCCATTCGTGAACCTTAAGAACGAATACAAGGGTATTTTTTGGCAAGAAGAGCTGTCCCTTTCTTACAGTCGGTAAGTAACCCTTCCAAAGGAATGCACCACTGTTCAGATGTGTTACGTTGAACTCTCCAAGCAGGTCAAGGCTAAGCTTGCGGAACTAGATCCCTACTTTGCCAAGCTAGCAGATGCCATGGTCACATGGATTGAAGCTTGGGATGAGCTCATTCCACCTGCAAAAGCTGCTCAGCTACCTAATGGCACTGCATAGAGAATCTTGGTTAACGGTTACTACTCTTTATCTTGATAGTTTGGACTTGGTAGTTGCCTCACTGTTGTGTTTTCCTATATTTCTCTGAGCTTTTTTAGATGAGAGCTTGGAGCATATATATATTTTTTTGCAGTTGGATGCATGTAATTTGTATTTGAGTTTAGAACAATAAAATATCGGTTTTGGTATTGAAATTAAGTTTTTGCACCACTTGCTTGGTTGATTAATAAGACAATAACTAGGGCCGGGCCTTGTCCTCCTCTCTCCAGTATAGCAGTTTCCTGTTTTCTGTAGGGTGGTCATTGCTCTGGTAAACTGGTAACGATGCAGAAACCTGTATCGTTGTGATCCACTTGTTGGAGAGATTAACTTGGGAAGTTGAAGAAAGAAATGAGATTTCTAAAATCTATAAATAAGTTGTAGGGGGTATTCTCCCTTGCGAATTGTAAGTTCCAAAAACAAATATCAAAACCTGGTTTGAAAACAAAATGATTTTTAAAACAAAATTACAGAAAACAAGTTACTGGTTACGTGTTTTTGTTTTTAAAATTGAAGACAAAAACGTGTTGTTGAATTTCTGGTTTAGTATAATCTGCATTCAAAATTTGTTTTTGTTAAACAAAACCAACTGTGTTGGTTCAAGAATGTGCCTTTTTTTGCTGATGTGGCAATTTCAAAAACAAGTGGAAAGAAAAGCATTCGTGTTGCTGAAAACCTCTTTAAAAAGCAAATTTTCAGGACAGTTGTCTTATGAAAATATTCAAAACAAATTTTTAAGACAATTGTTAGAATATTTATCGGGTGCTTATTGATGATTGTGCTCACAAAGCTGTGCCTACTGCTGGAGTCTGGTTTTTTATTTATTTCGCTGATGTCGGTTCTACTCCGAAAAAAAAACAATTTACAAAGAGAAAGTTTGTACCATTTTCTTTGAATATCTGATACTCGAATACAAAATTAGAATGTTTGCCACGTTAGGGTCACAAGTCACAACCCACTTTGACCCTGACCCACCCCAACCCATGCCTCATTTGACCCTTTAATTCAATTATGACTTTTTTTTTTACATTTTTTATATTCTAATTACATAAAAACATACAATTATATATTTCAATTATAAAAAGATAAAAAAACAATTTTTTTTCAAAATAAAAATAAAAATGCATAAAAACACGTTAAATGGCAAAAATATATTCCTTGTAAAAGTCAGAAATTGTAGAAAAAATAGAAAATAATAAAAAATTAAAAAAATAAATAACATCAAATAAAAATTGTTAAAAACATAGAAAATTAAACAAAATACAAAAAAAATTGCAGGAAAATGCCAAATTATAAGTGGTTATTAAATCATTTTCTGATTTTAATTGTCGATTAATCTATAATTAACAGACAATTATATTTTATATCATCACCATCTAAGCCTTATCCGAATTATACACACACAAAACCTGATAGAGACCTAACTTTTGGCACATGGAATATCCTAATGAAATCAAGTCATGAATATTTATTTTTACAAGATGTTGTTTTATAAAATATGCAACCTTTGAAGAAGCTAATAGTAGGGGTGCTCACGGTTCGGTGTACCTGATTTTGAAGCCAAATCGGTATAACCAGTTTTCGAAAAACTAGTAATTGTAATTGATCGATTATCCAGATGATCGGTTTGTTTCGTCGGTTTTTTGGTTTTTTAAGATTTATAATATATATTTTAAAAGAACATATAAATATATTATAAAAAACTAGAAATATATATATATATATATATTTATAATTCTGTATTTTAAATAATAAATAATATATTATATATTATAAATATATATTTATTAATTTATAATATATAGAAAATATAAAATACATGTATACTGGTTGATTCTGTTAACTATCGGTTTTTTATATTGGTTATCCAAAACCGAGCTAATACTTTTGGTTTTTTAAAAATACTGAACCAAAATCGAACCAATCAGTTTGGTTGACCAAATTTTCGATTTCGTCAGTTTTTCGGTTTTTCTTGCTCACCCTAGCTAATAGGGCCATTAGAACCATGCATAATCAGTATACTTTGCGTGGGGTGAGTGAGTTGTATTGTTATGATGTGCCTTAGCAATTTCCAAACTAGAATTCTATTGTTTGATCTATTCATGTTTTATATTTCAAGGGATTGGGTCCTATCCAAGTCAGACATGTTGATGCCTGATGGTGAATGGAAGCTATTTGCATTATGAATAATTAGAAGAATTGTGCATGAACATTACTTTTGTAATAGAAGAAATTAGTTAATTTTATAATCACATATATTATTTTTTTTCATTTTTTACTCTCCCAATTATTCTGTATTTCTCGCCCGTGCTTAGCATGGGCGCCCCTCGCTAGTTCAACATTGATCACCAAAAGAGAGCAACTCGGAGTCCTTGCTCAGAATGAATTGGGGGCCCAATTCTAAGATCATGTTGGGCTTAGGAATAGAAAATTGAAGAACCCAGTTCCCTATTTTACATTCTAAGATCATGATCTTAATTTGTGCAAATCTTTGAGAACTGATGCGAAAATCCCATCGTCAAAATAGCATATTATATGCCCAATCTAGGTGGGTCCCTACGGATGATGGATTTTTATCTTCTTGTTATCTACGAAGACGCAAGTTATGGGGTTCCCACCACATTTAGCGCCCGGATTTCCTGCGCAATGCTTCCGGAAGACCTTTCTGTACATCCAATGAAAGAGTGCCAGGTAAGCATTCACTTGTGTTAAAATTTCACATATCCAATCAAAGAGTGCCAGGTAAATATTCTCTTGTGTCAAAATTTCACATGTGTGAATTAAAATAACAGACCGTTTCAAACGTCTTCCTTATTTTTAGTATAAGTTGATAGAATAAACAAGTAAAACCGATCTTAACCGCGATCAACCATCGGAACTTAAGATTACAGAAAATAATCTGAAATATATTTTTGCAAAGAAGAAAAGACGCTCGATGACTTACTTCCGTTTTTCCTATTTCTGCTCAAAGTAAAATCACCGATTGTTGAGCTCCGAGAAAAATCTGACTCTTTCTATTCCTGCTATTCCTTCTGAAAGAAAACTAAGAAGAAATCCTTCTGGAGTTAAAACAGAAATCACTCAACGATGCTCTGTATAAAATGCAACCGAAGGAGAAAAGAGAAAAAAAAAAAAAAGCTTCTGAAGAGGAGTCTTGAAGAAGAACGCGTTTATCATACCGAAAATCGTCTTAGTGTTCACGCGTTTAATTCCTAGAAATCGGAAGTCAAAGTGGAACTCCTAATTCTCCATTGTTTGATTGTTGATTCCAGTTGGTTTATCGGTCGGAGAATCGTCTCACTTGTTCTCCATTGTTTAAGTTTCTTGTTTTATCTTTGAATGAAATAGGAAATCCGGACTCCCGGGGGAGTATCAGAAGCCTCTCTTCTTTTAGAATGCCTCCTTCCTCTCTGCGCTCAAGTCTCAAAGCACTCTCAAGCTCTTCAACCCAGTAATCGTTTTTTCTCGTTCTATCTTCTATTTGATTTTTTTAGCCAAATTCTTAGAACTAAAAAGATGTCGATCATCCCTAACATCTTCGGTGGCCGACGAAGTAACATCTTCGATCCCTTCTCTATGGATTTGTGGGATCCATTCCCAGACTTCACCTCCGCCACTGCTCTCAGCGCCCCTCCATTTTCTACTGAAACGGCAGCTTTTGCCAATGCCCGCATCGATTGGAAGGAGACCCCAGAAGCCCACGTCTTCAAAACCGACCTTCCTGGGCTCAAGAAGGAAGAAGTGAAAGTCGAATTGGAAGAAGGTAAAATCCTACGGAGAGCGCAGCAGGGAGCATGAAGAGAAGAACGATAAGTGGCATGGGGTGGAGCGCAGCAGCGGCAAGTTCCTCCGCCGGTTCAGGTTGCCGGAGAATGCCAGGGTGGATCAGCTGAAGGCCGCTATGGAGAATGGGGTTCTTACTGTAACAGTCCCAAAGGTTGAGGTGAAAAGGCCAGAAGTCAAGGCAATCGAAATATCTGGTTAGAATAAATATCGTTGCCTGTCATACTTGAATGAATACGTTGTGGACTGAAATGTAGAATGGGTTGAGATGGTGTCTTCTTTTCAGGCTTCAACTTGCATAAACATTCATAATGTAAAATTGTATTGAAGTTGTTTGTTTAATGTTGAATACGATGTAGTATTGAATTGAAAAGTAAATCCCTTGTAAATGGTTTTTCTCTGATGAAGTAACAAGTCCTTTTGTTTTGCTTCAGTAGAATTAGTATTTTGTTCAATCAATGACTGACTTAGACGTTGTAATGTTGTTGGTGTCTGATTTCTTTTGCTTCTGCTACTGCTTTGAAGGGAGATTATCTGAATTTATTTCATGGGGAAGACAGATCAAGTCCTTAAGTGTTTTCAACAGAATTAGGTAGCAACGGTAAATGCATTACTGGGTAAATTTTCATGGAAAACACTTATTGGGTAAGTGCATTTATCCATGTTCTTTTATTTCTCATATAAATAAGTTAATGATCATCTTAGTCATAAAAATGTCATTTTTTTCATTCATGGCAACTTTTTCCTGGATGAGAAAGTAATTTACCCACCTATACCCACCTAAAAAATGGATATCAATACCTGGGAAAATAAACTTTCTCAGATCCTTGCATAAATCTGAAAAAGTAACATAAAATTCTTAGTCAATGGGAAACGAAATGTTCAATGTTGTTCGTGGTGTTATGCTGGTTCTAAAGTTATCTCTCCTGCTAGCCGTTGCAACCGTTTTGCATCCTGAAACTACGAATTACCTAACCATTTCTCATAAATGAGAGTTGTTAAATGTCTATGGAGTTTTTTTATTTTTTTTTATTTTGATTCTCATTATTCGTGAATCCCTTTTGATAATAACTTTAAGATATGGAAAATCACTGCAAGAAGAAGAAAACTAAAAATGCGTGTTCGTTTCTTGTCCCAATTTATATATGAATATTTTTGGAGTGTAATTGCATCTGTTTTCCTTTTTTACTAATTTGGGGAGTATAATTGCATCTGTTTAATCTCGTATTTGTTTGCAATACAAATGCAAATATGTATTCTGCATAAATACTTTTTTTTTCTTTTTTTTTTTTCTGTTCAAGGATGCAAAGTGGGTTTTCAGTCCTAACCCGATTTTTTCTCTTCCAGCTTGTTTTAAATTGATGCTAAAGGTTGTATGGTGGTGTCTGGGTTTTCGGTTCTAACCCAATTTTTTCTCTTCCTGTTTGTTTTAAATCGATGCAAAAGGTTGTATGTTGGTGTCTTTGCCATTCAATTAATTCAAGATTCAAAAAATATAAATTTGTATCAAAAAGTTCAATACAGTACATTTTTGATCTCTTAATCATTGAATTTTTATATAATAAATAAATACTCAAATCTAAATCTGGTACATGAATACCTTGATTCAATACTTGTATCACAAACAAATGCAACCTAATGTGCAATGACACTTAAGTGTTTTTATTTTAATATCTTTAAAGGGCTACACAACAGGGGTAGCCCATCCCCCAATTCAGGTGCAGGCATACGATCAGAGAAGACCTTTCCAACCAGCTGGCTGGCACCTTGCAAATGGGGGGCTTCAATTAGTGGAGATACTAACAACAATTGTGCCTTTTAAGGCATATATATGACTAAGTTTAATTCATGGTATTGTTTGTTGGGGTGCAATCAAGAGCTCTGCTGTGATCCCAGATCTCAAAATGATAAGTTGGTGTTACACCTTTTATCATTAGTTAGGTTGTTGAATGGTATAGGCTTTTTTTTTTAATTTTATGCTCTTTATTTGTTCCTTTTATGGATTTTGTGAAATGCAGTCAATGGACTAAGAGTTTGGATGAAGTGTATGTTTAGTGCTTGTCCATTCAGTATGTGTGAGAGATAGAATTGTTATATAACTAGACAACTCTGTATTAATTAATTGGATATAGGGAGCGTGCTGCTGATATATTAGTTCTTACTTGAATGATTACCTTGGCGTTTCCAGAAGTAAAATTTAGCTGATGTTGTTATTTGAAGGATTATGTTATGGACGCCTTCCTCGGGAAGACGTACTATCACCGCTGGCAGCAATAGGCCCCGAGCCCACCGCCAGCAGCAGCAAGAATTCAGTGATGCTCATCCTACCCAGTTCGGCAACAGCAGCCTTATCTAGATTAGATTAGCTCATTTTGCTTGTTCTTATCTTATTGTTCTTATCTCTTATCTTATCTTGTTAATAGCTTATCAGATTAGGATTAGCTTAGCTTATCTTATCTTGTTAGTAACTTATCAGATTAGGATTAGCTTATCTTATCCTTAGCAAGATAGAACTGGAAGTCTCCCTATTCAGCAAGGAGACTCCCCTTGATTAGGACTCTTGTAATCTCCTATTTAAGGAGACCCCATTATTGAATGAGATATCAAATTATTCAGTCAAGAATGAGTTAGGAGAGTTGGTGATCTCTTGGACAAATCACCAAAGGCGCCAAGATAGGTTCATCACGAGCAGGAAGAAACAAGGGAAAACAGGAGGTTTTCCCCGTGGACCGACCCGTGACGAGATCCTATTCCCAAGCCCTCAACAGATTACCTACCTCCTAGAATTCAACTTCTTTTTATTTTGAGGTGACGTGTAGAGATTTTATTTTCTTTTTCTTCCCCTAAACAAATTGATGTGGGATATAGTTGCCTTTGGATGTGGTTATGAAATAAAACATAGTTGAGAAAATAATTCTAAGTCAAGACTATGTTTTGATACTCTCCATATGGTTGAAGCACTAGTAAAGATTCATGTAAGAGGCGCTACTGATATTTTGAAAAAGTATATAGTAACAGGAAATTAGACTCCGTTTGGTTTATAGGAAAAAGGGTTAAGGGTCTAGAATTGGAACCAGAATGGGCTATTCAGATTCCAACTGTTTGGTTGGGTGGAATTGGAATGCCATTCCCCCATTTGAGGGAATGGCCATTCCCTGCCCCTCCCTTGGGAATGAAATCCCAGTCATGCTGATTCCAATTTTTATTTCCATTCTTATCTGAACCAAACAAACAATGGGAACAGACCATTTCAATTCCGATTCTGAAGGATTTTGATTCTGAATCCAATTGTAAACCAAACAGACCCTTAGTTGTTCCTTATAAATTAAGGATCAATTTGGAAAGAAAACAAATACAAATATGTACAGTATAAATCAATGTTTTAAAAGGCGTGAAAGGCATAAGCTTGGAGGCTCCTAAAATGCTCTGAGGCATATGCTAGAGGCATTGACACCTCTGAGGCATAAGCCTCAGGTGCAAGAGACGTATGCTTCATGCATATCTCATATAAAAAGATAGAAAAAAAAAAGAAAAAAAGGAAAGGAAAGGAAAAGAAAGGGAAGTGAAAGGAAAGAAAAAGAAAGAAAGAGATGAAAAAAATAAAAGAAAAGGAAAGGGAAGGGAAGAAAAGATAAGGGGAAAGAAAGTGATCTACCCCTGGCCCCTTCGGCTAGGGGGCTTCGCCCCCCACCCCCCTTTTCAACGCAGCAATCCATTTTTTTTTTTTTTGCATTAGGGGGGTCTTGCTCTGCTTCGGCTTGCTCGCCTCCGCTTCGACAAGACCCCCCTTTTAACTAGTGCTATGCATCTTTGTTCTTCTTAATATAAAAGATTATTATTAAAAACAAAGAAAAAATGAGATCTCCCTTCCGCTTCTTTGTCCTCCTCCTCTTAAGGAGGCTTATGCCTACTTGTGTTCGGGAGGCTTACACCTCTTACATTCTGAACTATGCTTTATGCCTCTAGGTAGTGGAACGCCTTCACATTTTAAAAAATTGGTACAAATACGTACAAAATACAAGGTTTTGCACTATACATATTTGTATTTATACTCCTTCCAAACTGAGCCTAATGTAAGATTTTTCTGGCCAGCCTTGAGGAGGCTATACTAAATTATAGGTGTTCCCAAATGGAATATTTTGGTAGATCTGTTGGAAGTAGCATGGGTATGAGTATGAGTGGTGAAAGAGATGCAATTCATGATCAGAAACGAATATTTGGGTTATAGGTGCTATAGTGGTTGCCAGGTGATCAAGAAAAATGTAATTCTTCAAGGCCTTCTACATGTTTGGAATTTGGTTATGGAATGAGGTTTGAAGCCTATAAGAAAATTGGATTTTTTTTTTCTCTTTTTTACTTTTGCTCTCTAAAATACCCAAGCATCTTAGAAGGCCTTTTCTTGGATCACAAAGATTAAGTGTGTTTTTTTTCTCTTTTTCAGGTCTCATTCAGTAAAGGTTTTAATAGGGGACAACGCTTATGCCCTCCTTTAATTGTGAATATTTTCTTCAGACATCATACAGTGTACTCATTTCCATGGGTTGATTCTCGGAAGGATCACTAATGCTGGATCCATCAACAACAGCACAAAGTGCTTCCACAGCTTTTGTCTCAGAATGTGACCTTGATTTGCATTGATGACTCCACCTTCTCAGTGTCATATTTGATGCTTCCTCCACTCTTCAGGTAAAGTCAAGATGGTTGGTTCAAATTTGTTTTGTTTTGATTATTTTGTTTGATAGGCTTTTCTTATTTTTTTTCTTATTTTTTTTCTTATTGTTTTTTTACGTTAGTTAAACATTTAAATAGAATAACACATGGAAACAATTTTTATATGCCAAGAATATTTGGTGGTTTAGAACAAGGTTTCCTTTTTTAAGAAAAGGTAAAGTAATATTCATTAAATGAATTGGTTAGAACTGTAGCTGTACACAGGGAGCTTACAAAAGTAACTGCATATGTCGTATTGTTAGAACTCCTGTTCAAAATGAATTGGTTCCCCTTCAATGTGTTGGTAGGAGACAACTCCAGTAGTGAATCTGATGCTAGATAAAGGAGGTATTTGAGTTCAGACTTATATCATGATTGTCAGAAAATTGCAGTGGGGATTGTTACAGGGAAGATTGCTAAAAGTTGAGATCGGACATTGTCGTCTTGCGAGACAGATAATTGAAGAACAGTAACAGTAGAAACAACGAAACATTAATGATGACCTCTAAATTGTGTTTATGGTGTATTGTTGAGAAAGATCAAATGAATTTTTGAGAAAGATGAGATGATAAAGGTTGTGTAGGGCACCTTTTAAAGCTTGGAACCCATGAGACTAGTTGAGCCATGAGCATGACTTACAGGCTATCATCATCCAGAAGGTAGATGTTGTCGATATCTCCAGTAGCCTCTCTGTCCTGCACATAAAAATGGAGCAGGATTTTTCACAATCCACTGTCCTTCAGGGATTGGCATTTGATCTTTGATCTCTATGAAGTTCTTTATTGGTTTTCTGAAAGGAGAAAATCCTATGTCAATTGAGAAGAGATTTCCAATCTTTTTCCTTTGATATCCTGAAAGAAGAGTACTTCCTATAAGATTTTATAAGTCAATCTAACTTCACTTAGTTCAAATATAAATACTTAAAGAGAAATATGGATAAAAATGGAATAGAGAAATTTGAAGTTAGAACTAATTTTACAAAACTCCTTAAATTTTGGAAGTTAGAACTAATTTACGACACTCCCTTTGTTGTTAAACCACCATTAAGTTTTGGACAATCCTTAAATATTTTCTAGATATTTAAGCCATATAGAAATTTTCAGTAAAATAGTCTCTTTTCCATTCACTGATTTTAGACCCATCTAAGAACAAGGGTTATATGCAGGTTTTCTTGTCAATTGCTGATCAATGGTTTATCTCCTTAATGATCCAACTTTAAGAATCTGGTATTTTAGTCCATATGCAATAACAGTGACCTATTAGCTTTATATCTCCACTCAGGAACCTAATAACAATACCAATGACCAATTAGCAAGCCTACAAATCATGGGAAATGTGAGATATGAAATTGGAATTGAAAGAGCTTTCAACAAATTGGAGGGAATGAATGAGTTCATCAGAATAATGAGTTTGACCCAGACGGTTGAACTGCTTAACCAGAAACCGGTCCCCTGACTGGTTCTATTTCCAGTTCATTTTTAAAAACCTTGCAAAAATCTAAAGCAAAAAAATAGATATGTTTTAGGTATAATGGTTCAATCTGGAGAAGTAAAAACTGTTAGAAAAAAAAACAAAAATCTAGATCCCTTAATTATTGCAGCAAATAACTAACACCAGAAACAATAGACAGTAGCTAGGGTTTTAGAGTTCAAAATCATTAGAGGTTAACATTTTGACCTGTTGTTCATGCTTTGTCCGATGCCTGGTGGTTGCAGCAGCGTTGGTGATTGCGACGGCGACCCGGACGAAGTGCTGGGTTGCTGATTTGGAGGAAGAGGGAAGAAGAGGAAACAAGAAAACTGAGAGAGAGAGAGAGAGGAGGAACTGTCACTGGCGGTCGATGTCCTGTGACGCAACCATCACCGGTGGTCGGTGTGGAACAGGGATGGCGAGAGAAAGGAGTACTGGCGGGTTTTTCAAAAGATAGTACAAATACTAAAATAAAAAAACGGCTGTTGGTTTCAGCCTTCCACACCTCCGTTGTGAACCAATGATGTGTTAAATTTGCATTGGTGGTTGCAGAGTTTTTCTGCAACCACGATGCAGAGGATGTGAGCTCCTTTTGAACATGTAATCCACAATACTTAATTAATAAGTGCCTTAATCAAATTACCATCTTTGTATTCCAACAACCATGAATAAACAAATCTAAGGGAAAAGAAAAAAATCAGAAGAAAAGAACAGAAAATCAGAACTAAATTAAACATCCAGAACTCTAATACAAGGCAATAGTAGGTAGAAATGAATCAGCAATATCAAAGCAATGCCATTTTCCTCTCAGAAATCCCAAATGATCATATAGATATGATCTCTATAAACAAGTGCGCACCACTTCATTCGATTGAGACAATGAGTTGAGAATGATAATGGATGAAGACGCTAGCTGTAGTTTCTTATGCTAGAACCCTACATTATGAAACCAATTGGCTTGTCCTTTACAAGACGAATCATGTGTATTATTAGGATCCTTCATGAAACACTGCATATTTGAACTCAACCAAATCAATATTGAATAATAAATATGCGGAAAATGGGTGATATATCTGTAAACCTTTTAGCAGAAAAAAGAAAAAAAAAACAGAACAATAACCAACCAGATTAGAAACAAGGTGTATAAAATCTCACCAGTACTTCTGCAAAGATACAGATAGTAGCAGTGCAGGAGGAATTGAAAGAGGAATCATGAAAGATCTGTCCAACAACCATGAGAGCAAGAACGAATTTTTGGGATGTGATTGACCATCCTACGGCATTCACCTCCGTTCTTTCGAATACCATTTATGAATGTTTCATCCATATCCTGCAATTCAAGTTCCTTCAGTTGGGTAAGGTTGTCAATTCCTCTAGGCACTGCTCTTAACATTGGACAGCATCTTATAACTAGTTTCTGAAGGTTGGGCAATGTGCCTTTGTACAGTATCACCGTACGCAATTGACACAGTTGTTCAAATTCCAGTATCTTAAGTTTCTTAAATTTCTTTTGCATGAACTCCAACTTATCTCCACTGTAAGCATCAAGCAACTGAAGCTCCATTAGGCTAGGCAAATCTTGAAGGGCTTCAATGGGATTATCCTTCAACTTTGACCACTTCAGGCGTATCCTGACCAGGTCGTGAAGTTCTGAAATCCATCTGGGCATGCTTTGAAGGTGCCCCTTCAGATATAAACGTTGAAGATGGCGAGGGGGATAAGACATAGTCTGTAGATCAAGATGTTCCTCCATTCTTTGTGATGATATGCTTAAACTGTGAAGGCTCTGCATCTTCTCAATGGAGATACACAAATCTTTCCCACTTTCTCTTTTCAGTTCAACAATCCCCAATTTCCTTAGTTGGGTCAAAATTTTCAAGTCTTGGACAATTCCAGTATGCTTGCTTGCTTTTACAAAAGCTAGCTTCTGCAAAGCAGTTAAGCCACCAATTTTCTCATGCACACTAACACCTCTTACACAATCGAAAGGCGCATAGTTTTGAAAGTCGTACCGATAGACTAAAAGATGGCGTAGTCGATGAAGATGGGCAATTTCAGAGGGCAATTTAGTGATGAATGTATGCTTAAGATCCAAAGTTTCAAGGTTTACAAGCTTACCAAGCGACTTGGGCAGATTTTTGACCCTGGTATTTCTCAAACTTAGATACCTTAACAGAAGTAGATAGTCAATTCCATTAGGAAAAGTATCCAAGGGTGCATTCTCCAAATCCAAAACCTTCAAGAGCCTAAAGTTTGAAATAACTTTGTCGCTAAAGGAGGTGGACGAAGATGATCTATCCAATGGGAACCTGAAAAAGGATCGAACATATGGGTAGGAGCCCCTGTTGTTGTAGGATAGATTCCTGCAACCATCATGAACAAGTAAGCGGCGGATTCGGTTTCCCAAGTTTTGATTCGACTCTCTGAGAATTTTAAAAAAGTCTTCATTTTCGGCCCTCGAAACTATGATGTCGTTCATCAAATAATGAAGCCGACAAGTTCTGGGTCGCCCGTCGATCTCTGTGTCCACGATATGAAGCAAGTTACTCCCGATGAGATGATTGAGGTAATCCTCTGCAACATCTTCCAATGTTCTGTCCCCCATTTCCTCGATGAATCCTTCAGCCATCCATAACCGAATCAACCTTCTACAGCTGAGACTGTAACCCCTGGGGAAAATGCCGAGGTACAAGAGACAATTGGTATGGTGGTAGGACAGATTGTTAAAACTTAGAGATAATATTCCAGTAATACGTGAAAGAGATCCTGTCCTTGCTAACTCGGAGCCAAGAGTATCGTGCAGCTTTCTCCATTCAACCATGGCTTTGCTTTTGTTACTTAGTATTAGTTTACCTATTTCAACAATTGCAAGAGGCAATCCTTCGCACCTCGTTACAATCTTTTCAGACCACTCCTTCCTCTCTGCAGGGCATTCTGCAAAGCTTGACGAGAAGGCCCTCTTGCACAGGAGTTCTCGTGCCTCCGCCAAAGGTAGAGGTTGTAGGTTATAGACATGACCAGAATATCCAGTGCAAGAATTGGCAACATCGTTTCTACGCGTTGTAACAATTATTCTACTACCGCATTCGTTGTTTGGTAACAAGCTGCTGAAGTTTTCCCAAATATCTGGTTTCCATATATTATCAAAAACAACCACATACCTTTTATGCTGCAAATAATCCTTCACCTTGGCCATTATGTGAACTAAATTGGTTCTTGAAGGGGTCTTGCTATGTGGTTCGGCCTCTAGACTACTACTGATCCCACTTGATGGGACAATTTGGGATGACAAGCTCTTCAAGCTCTCCGTTTTGCTGTATGATTGCTCCACTGCCACCCAAGCATGGCATTCAAATGTTTCTTTTAACATATTGTACACTTTTCTGACAAGGGTTGTCTTGCCCAAACCACCCATGCCAACGATGGAGATCACAGTAGTCATTGATCTTGGTTCCCTTATCCTGGAAATCAGCTGGTGTACTGGTTTATCAAAGCCTATAATCTGAGATTCATCAAGGAACAAGGAGGCCAAATTATTGAACTCTTGTGTTATGATTGTGGTAGTAGAACCAGATGGGGCTTTTTGACTACTTATTGAGATGATATCCCTGCATCTTTCTCTATGTTCCTTGAGGTCGTTGATCCTTTTCCGAATATTTTCTATCTCTCTGCCTAGGGAATGGAAAGGTCCCCAGTTCCATGGTCTCCAGTTCCATGGCAACTGAGGGTAATTATTGTGAGACTCTTGAATGGCATAAAGCTTGTACTTGTCTATTACAACTTCGATGTCATAAGCTATCTCTCCAAATTGTTTTATCCTCGGATTCTCACTTCCGTTGCTCTCCTGCTCTTTGTAAGCTTTCATTAGGACTGCTTGAATTTCTTCTAATTCAAGTGTAAGATTACGAATCTGTTCGTGAATGCCTCGTATGAGCTCTGCTTCTCCCAGCAGTAAGCGCAAGCTGCTGAGTAGAAAGGGCAATGCACCCAAGTCCATAGTTCTCTCTCTCCCCCTTGTAATACCTTCTCGAGTTTTTCAAATACTTTGCCAAAGAGATGCTTCTAATAACATTGACGCCAATAAGGAGAAAGCCTCCATTAAGAGGGACACGATCGAGCAAAGGGCAATGCAGCTTTCTTGCATTTGGAAGGTTTTGAACAGGGCGATAAAGGGCATGAATTGACACTGGATCTGTTATAAATTCTTCTTCATCATCATCATCTTCCAAGCCTTTATCTCAGTTATATGGGTCAGCAGTCAGCTACATGAATACATCATCATCTGGCATAAATCCATAAACAAGCAAAATTAGATCTCAATACTCACAGCAATGGAATAATTGAGAAGAAAACCCACTTGATATCAGACCAAACCAATAAATTATGGTCTAAAAAATTATTAGACCAAACCAAAGCAAAAGCAGTTTGGTTTCTAATACGGTTTGGGCCATTCGGCTTAACACAATCAGAAAAACCAAATAATATATATTCCCGCATAAATAACAAATAAAATTCAAATATAAATTTGTCTTATTTACAATTGCCAACTATTGAAGTTGTATAAATTGCATTCACAATTGATCAAACGTGAACAGGTCCTTAGGCATCAAATTACGTAATATGTTTAAATGTTAACTGAATACTTATGTTGTACATAAATAATTATATTATATATGTTTAAGCATATGCGTTTTACATACATTAACATATATTGTTAATAATTTGGTTTGACTTCTAAAATCGGAAAAATAAACCAAATCAGAAAATTATGGTTTTGGAAATTCTCAAATCAAACTAGAATGTTTTTAAGACTTTAGCAAACCGCCGATTTCAGTTTGATTCGGTTTGGTTTGGTGGTGACACCCAGACCCATAGCCAAAAAGGTTATTTTCTAAATGGGCTTGATGGGCTTTGGAAAATCACATAAGAACATGTTGAAGACTTGGTTAGGGTAGCCCATCCCCAAACCCATAAGCCCTCTCAACTAAGGTGCTGGTGCGATTTGATCCCAAGTCTTAGCTACAACTAGCAATAAACCTTATTACCAACCAGCCAGTTGGCACCTTGCAACACATTAAACTCAAAGAAAACATTCATAGCCTACCTACCTACTTTAAATGGCTGGTGGACCGTGGACTTTCTAAGGTAAATGGTTGGTATATGTCGCATGGATCTAGAGTGCATATAGTGGAATCAAATTCTCTAGAAACAAAATCATGCACACTGGGCTAGGCTACCTATCACAAGTGAACATGCCAGTGTTCAATACACATGGGGCTGGTGCGATTTGATCCCAAGTCTCAGCTACAACTAACAATAAACCTTATTACCAACCAGCCAGTTGGCACCTTGCAACACATTAAACTCAAAGAAAACATTCATAGCCTACCTACCTACTTTAAATGGCTGGTGGACCGTGGACTTTCTAAGGTAAATGGTTGGTATATGTCGCATGGATCTAAAGTGCACATAATGGAATCAAATTCTCTAGAAACAAAATCATGCACACCGGGCTGGGCTACCTATCACAAGTGAACATGCCAGTGTTCAATACACATGGGGCACAAGTGGAACACCACCTTATGCATATGGAACAAAACGTGCTTACTTTGTGATAGGTAGCCCAGCCCGGTGTTCATGACTTTGTCATCAGCTAATCCGGAATCACAAATAGTTGGTCCTCAAGCTCAAGTTTTAAAGATTTGGACCAACAACATCAGATGAGCCTGCCTAAGATGTTAACTAGATCAAATACAATCAAACCCAAATATGTAGTTTTGCCGCCAAATTGTGACACTAATGGAGAGAAGTTCCATGAAAGCTCTTCCAAAGATCGAGAAAGAGAACATAACATGGATGGTTAGAAGTAATCCAATCATGGATTGGAAACCATATTCATAAAAACTACTAATCAATTAGGAAAAACAGTAATGTGGACTCAGTTTGCTTGCAGTGCAAATTTCACTTACATTGTTATAAATATTGCATGTAAGTGCTTAAAAGGTTGAGTGTAAATTCTTATTTGTTTTTGCTTCAGATCTGACTTTTGTCTTGTTTGTTTGTGAAAAGTAAAACGATGTGGTATCCGCATTATATGAAAGAAAATTGGGTGAGGTAGGGAGCAAGACGATGTAGTCCTTACTTCAAATGAAAGAGAATCAATCAAGGCAGGAGGATGGTTTTGCAAATTTTACGTCGGTTTTTGAGATACAAAATTTGCACTATCAATAAGTTCAAGTGAGACAAAAAGCACGAATTGTGTATCAAATACAAGTGCAAATCATAATTATAGACAGATGCAAAACTAAATTGAATTCAAATTTTGTATCTGATTTCAGATTTGCACTACAGAGTGATGGAAACTCCTGATTTAGCTCAATATAAAAGACAGTTTCAGAAGAAATACAAAGATATATACCTGCACCATTTGTTGAACCTCAAAGCTTGCACTCTGATTGCTAGAATCAAATCCAGTTCTTCTCTTGGCAGACTATACAACGAGGATGGGATTTTCTCTCTATGAGAGTCTGTATATATATAAAAGCAACAAGAGTGATTGTGGAGAGTCTGTATACAATACCATACCAACCTTCACTCAGTCAATTTACTCAGCCGCTCATCATCTTAAGATGAGAAATAATTGGTCATCCTAAAATAAGTTGATCTGATTCTTGTCATGAGATGAGTAGATTTGTCAACATAAGAGTGATTGTGGAGTGTTTGGGTCGTGTAGTATATAATATTATATGCATAAACGCCAGTTAATTAAAACTTATTTGTAGGTGGATTTTAACATATTAAGGGAGTGTTTGCTAACATATTTGTTGATATGGCATTTGCTTTTGTTTTGAATGAACACCCATAAAATTCTTGGATTTTGACAAGGCCCCATTTCGGAGGGCTTCAGCTTTCGATGAACTGCTCCTATAAGTTCCAGATAAGCTACTCAAAGTAGTTTCATGGATCATGACCATGGAGAATGAACTGTTTCAACGAGAGTCATTTGTTGGCTTTTTGGATTTTCACCAAACATAACTATTGGGCTTTTTGTGTGGAGTCCATCTCCAAACTCCAGAAGCCACAGTCCAAGAGTTTGTCATCTAACAATTAACTACTTCAACTCTTCTTCTTCTTGATATCTGGGTCTATCTTTTTCTTCTCTTTTTCCAACAAAAAACTAGAAAAGTAATGGTGTTGATTAATTTAAAGATGAGTCAAGTGTTTCAATAAGAGCGCCTTTTTATGTGGTAATTGACACTAAGGCCACATTCGCTTTTCGGTAAGTTATTTATCTGGGTATGTGTTTTTTATGAAAGACTTAATTGGGTAAGTGCATTTATTCATATTCTTTTATTTCCCAGGTAAATAATGCAATGACCATTTTAACCATAAAAATTCATTATTAAAAGGGGCATTATGTTCCATTCAAGTGTTGGTGATTTTCCCCCTAGGTGGGAATTCCCACCTAGGAGATGGGTAATACATTTGAAAATATATTTTCCCTAGTCTCCACATAAATATGAATAAAGGACATGAATTTCTTGGTCAAAGGACTTTTAGTTTCTATTGACCTAACCAACTTCCCCCTTCCCCAAAAAAAAAATCCAAAAAAAAAAAGAATGCCCCCTCATGGAGAAATTCTATAAAAGCTCTTTTTAAAGATTGAGAAAGAGAGGTAATCCAAATATGGATAGGAAACCATGTTCATAAAAACTAATCAATTTGGAAAAACAATAATTTGGACTTGGTTTATTTGCAGTGAAAATTTCATCTACATCGGAACAAATCCCTGTAAGTACAAATTGGCTGAGTGTGATAAATTCTTATTTAATTTACTTTTGCTTCAGGTCTAGCTTTTGTCTTTATGTTTGTTATGAGTAAAATAGGAAAGTAAAATGATGTGATTTTCACACTATCTATCATTATATATTAAAACAAGGATGGCCATGTTAGATGCTCTCTCCTTTCTCTATTACTTCAAATTTGGGGACCATCTCATTCATTCTCTCTCATTTGTGTTTGAAAAGGGAAGTTGCCAAAAACAGGGCATTTGCCAAATTTAAGATGCTTAAACGAATTGGAGTAGTGCCATTCCTTCTTTCATTCTAAAGAACTTCCAATCGAGCATTTCATTCCCAGGCTCTCTTCCCCGTTTTTCTTGCATATTTTAGAGTCAATTCTCTTCCCTTCCACCTTTCTAGCAAAAGTGAGAAAGAGAGCAAGGAGATCTTCTTTGGATTGGCACCCGGTGCAATCGAAGCATCTTCTTTGGACCGGCTAAAACACAGGTGTTGACACTCGGATTGGCCGAAGGCAATAAAGTCAATTCGCTCCCAAGTTCCGGTGGAGAGCTGAGGGCTCCAAGGCTCCGGAGGGTGTGAGCCGAGGTCGAAGGGGATCTAAACTCATAACAATTTATTTAAAAAACTACAAAGACATAGCATAAACAATAACTATTGATAAATTTATCTTAAATTTCTAGAATTTCCATGAAATTACCAAATACTATAACCAAAATAAATTACCAATAATTATAAAAAATTATCATAAAATAGTAGAAATTTCCAAGCGTTAGCACAAATTATTATAAAATAGTAGAAATATCGAACAACATAAATTACACATTTTTTAAAAGAAATAATTAAATTAATAGAAATTACCAGAATTTAGTATAACTTAGCAAAAAAATTAACAATATTCTTCAGAAAAAATGATAAATTACCAGAAATTATCAAAAAATAAATTAATAAAAATTACCAGAAATTAGAAGAAGTTAGCAAAATATTACCACTTAATTCCAAAAAATACGAGAAATTACTAAAAATTACAAATAGATTTTCAGATAATAAATTATCAAGACTTAGCACAAATTACCAATACTAATTGATAAATCATCTTAAATGCTAAAAATTACTTGAAATTATCAAATAACCAAAATAAATTACCATTATTTTCCATAAATTACCAATGACTATAAAAATCATCATAAAATAGAAATCTACAGCAATCATCACAAATTCTCATAAATTACAAGAAATATCCATTAACATAATTTTCAATGAAATCAATAAATTAATAAAAATACCAGAAATTAGAAGAACTTAGAAAACAATTACCACTTATTTCCACAAAATATGAAAAACTACCAAAAATTACAAATAAATTATCATATACTAAATTACCAAGACTTAGCACAAATTACCAATGATAAATTATCTTAAATTACTAGAAATTACTTAAAGTTATCAAGTAACCAAAATAAGTTACCATTATTTACCATAAATTGCCAATAATTATAAAAAATTATCATAAAAGTAGAAATTTCCAGAAATTAACAAAAACTAGTAGCAATATCCAAAACATTAATAAAATAAATTTTAAACGAAATAAATAAATTAATTAAAATAACCAAAAATTAGAAGAACTTAGCAAAAAGTTACCACTTATTTCCACAAAATACGATAAATTTCAGAATTTATAAATAAATTATCATATAATAAATTACCAAGACTTAGCACAAATTACCATTACTTACTGATAAAATATCTTAAATTGTTAGAAGTTACCTGAAACTATCAAATAAGCAAAATAAATTACCATCATTTACCATAAATTACCATTATTTCCAGAAATTAGCGAAACTTATCATAAATTAGTATAAATAACCAAAAAATATAAACTTAGCACAAAGTTATCATAAAATTGTAGAACTTTGCCAAAAATTTATAAAAAACCTTACCAAGACCTATCATCAAATTACCAATAATTATTGATAAATTATCTTAAATTACTAGAAATAACATGACGTTATCAAATAATATAACCAAAATAAATTACCATTATTTACCATAAATTATTAATAATTATAAAAATTATCATAAAATAATAGAAATATTGAAAAACATAATTTACAAAATTTTTATTTACCAAGACTTATTCTTGCTTGTCAAAACCCGTGCATCGCACGGTCCCCACTAGTATGAAGAAAAAATTGTAGGAGGGTCATTTGTTTGGGAATGAGGTAGGAAGCAAAGACGATCTAGTCCTTACTTCATATAAGAAAGACTTGAGGCAAGAGGATGGTGTTGCAAATTTGATGTCAGTTTTTGAGATGCAAAATTTACACTATCAATAAGTTCAAATGAGATAAAAAAAAAACCACAAATTTTTTATCAGATAGAAGTGCAAATCAGAATTACAAACAGATGTAAAACTAAATCATGCAAAATTTGTATCTGGCTTAGGTTTTCACCACAAAAGGCTGAGTTTGGAAGGAATACAAATGCAAATTTATAAAATGCAAAACCTTATATTTTGTATCATTTTGTATGTATTTACGCTGTACATATTTGCATTTGTACTGCTTCCAAACTAAGCGTTAAGAACATCAAACCCCTTCTTTAGCTTAATATAAAAGACAGTCTCACAACAAATAAGAAGATATATACCTGCAGCAATTGTTGAACTTCAAAGCTTGCACTCTGCTTCCTATTCCCGCTTCTCTCTATGGGAATCACATCCGGATCTTCTCTTGGCTGCCTATGGGGATTTTCTCTCTATGAGAGTCTGTATATATAAAAGCAACAGAAGTTGACTTCAAATTGACTTAAGGACAACCACAAAATAAAAAAAAAAAACAATTTAATTCCAAACCTTCATAATTAAATCAATAAAGCACTATAACCAGCCTCTTTGACTCTGCAATTACTAGAACCCAGATTTCCTACTCAGTCTCTCTATACGTACCATATCCACAGTACACTAAAGCCACACATCTTACAATAGAAAGTGGATATGGTTCACCCACTCATCAATTAAAGATGAGAAATAATCGTTCATCTTATAATAAGTTGATTCTTGTCATAATTAAGATTAGATTTGATAGCAGAAGAGTGATTGTGAAGTGTTATTGGGTCTTGTACAGTATATTATATATATCACATGTGGGTGGATTTTACATATTAAGGCAGTGTTTGCCAGTTATCGTTTTTGTTGATATGGCCTTTGTTTTTTGTTTTGAAAAATACTAAAGCCAACCGTATTGGTGAGCACACATTAACTGTTCTACATTTGAAACTTGAAAGTTAGTTTAAATTTCAAAGTCTTTTGAAATTGTTGGAATTTGTAGGGATGGCAATTTTTCTTATTTTCCCAATCCCCATGGGGATCCGTTTCAAATGGGGTGGGGATAGAGACAATTTCCCCCCTACGGGGATGGGGATGGGGAAATTTTCGTTCCCATTGGTGGGGATGGGGCAGGGACGGAGAGAACACTCCCCACCCCGTGGGGACCTCGATCCCCACCCTATGGGATCTTTACTAATATATGTATATATGTACACATATATTTATACATATATTTATATATTAATATTTTTAAAAATAATACAGTTAAATATGTTTGAATCTTTTCTAATATGATTATAAATTTTAATTATTTTATTTTTATTTTTTAAATAAAATAAAAAACAAAAAAATGATTGATATTAATTATAAAAAATTACGAGGAGTAAGAATTCCCATTGAGTGGATTCCCATTAGTGGAGACAGGGATGGGGATAATCTTATCTCCATTAATTAATGGAGACAGGGATGGGGATAATCTTGTCTCCATTAGTGGGGACAGGAACGGGGACTGACACGGGGTGGGGAGAGGCTGTTGCCATTCCAGCTCATATGAGTTTCGTATAAGCTACTCAAATGGCATGGGAGTCACTCAACTGATTCAACGAAAATCAATTGTTGACTGACTTTTTGATTTTCACCAAACATGACTTTTGGACTTTCAGCATGGGATGGAGCCCACCCTAAACACCAGAACCCACAACCCAACAGCCCTCCCGAACAGGCACTAAGGAGTTTATGTCATCTAACAATTAACTACCTTTTCTCTTCTACGTGGATTATGGGTCCATCTTTTTCTTTTCTTTTTCCATCAAAAACTAGAAAATTAATAGTGTTGATTAATTTAAAGATGCCTATGTTTTGATTTTAAATTATAGCCCAATACATAAATTGATTTTTTTTCAAAATTCGAAAAAGAAACTACAAATTTCTGGACCGGATTCATGGAGAAGTAAATTGCAAAAGAGAGGAGGAAAGAGAACAAACTGACAAGGTCCTTAGACCAAGCACTTCAATGGTTGTCCTAAAATAGACCTAAGATTTTTCAAAAGAAACAAACACTTTACTTTCAATTTTAGGGGATGTTTGGAACCGTAGCCATTTTTCAAAAAAATGGTGTCACGTCGGATCTATATAGGCGTTTCAACAAATATCCATGTATTTCATTATTTGGTTCATCCGATTATTAAAAAAATCGGGCATTGCCTCGAAAATCAGGACCCTGCCGATGCATGAAACATCAAATTTGGCGTTTCATGCATTGGTGAACCGTTTCCCCCAACGGTTGACTGATGTATATCCTATGTGGTGCTTACCTATCAGCACATACATGAAAAACGGTGATAAAAATCACCTTACAAAACAGCATAATGTTGCTCACTGCCTACGTGGCAGAAGCGTTTTTTTGTGAAAAACGGGTCTTGGAAGTATGGGCGTTTTTCTTGAAAATCGGTCCCAAAAAGCATCCACACTTCCAAACACCATGTTAATTGTGTAAAAGCTCATTTCTTCACCTATGCTAATATTTCTATGTAAATAACATGAAAAAGAAAACCAAAAATAATCTTTCATTTCAAGGACAAATATCTAATTCAAATATTTTAATCCAAAAGATTTTCTATGCACTTGAAGTTGAAGAAATAAAACCCTAAGGCTGCATTTGGAAACGATGCGAACGGAGTGTAAATCCCAGTTCAGGATAAATTTGCACTCTAGTTCACTTTTGTCTGTTTTTAGCAACATTATATTTATGCATTGATAAATGACAGACCAATGCATATTTACATTGACAATAAGATGTAAAAGTATATCAATAAAAAAGAAGTAAATTTGCATTCAAGTGAGCTTTTGACTAAAAAGCATATGTTTTATTAGAATTTATGTTTGCATCCATTATAGCTAAAAGTCTGTTTGATAAGAAAGTAAATTTGTCAATGCAAAACTAATCCAATTTTACAATTTATATGAAATGTTTTACACTCTACGTATTTGCATTCACACTTATTTTCATCATTTCCAAACACAGCCTAGAGAAATTATTGTTTCATATGGGTCTTACCTGTTGCAGGGAATCCTTCATAATTGATTTATTAAATGAAACTCTAAGTCTGAATAATGACAACATGAAAGGAGTTCTTTGACACCAACACATGCACCCAGAGATACTCTGGCTTTCAATCAACCTCAGACCCATGAATTAAACAAGGGTCATTTACAATCATCCATGTACTTTCACGTATTTATTAAAATTTAATTACAAAAGACACCGCTTTTTATTTGTAACCACTTATCATTTTTTTCTTAAATGGTGCTTTTTATTCTAACATCCTTTCAATCAAATTAATCAAAACAAAATATTGATTTTGCCCCAAGTTTCATTTTTGAAAGGCTGGCACAAGAATTCTGAATCAAAGGGACCCTGGGAAATAAGTTTGAATAAGTACTTCTTCAAGAAATAAGTCCATTTCGAATAAGTTCAAAATTTTGTTTTATTTTTCAAGCACTTTTTTTAAAAAGTGCTTATCATGTTTCTAATTCGTCTTGGCCAAAACTGTTCAGTCGGTGCAAAGCCCATTCAAACAGTCATCATAATCTTGCATTAGGAATATCTCTCCATGAAATAAAGCACAGAGGTATAGAGATATTTCCAATGCAAGGCTGTAAAGGCTGTTCGAACAGTGTTCGAATGAGCCTTGCACTGACTGAAGCCAATCTCATCTTGGCCTATGACACAATTTTCAAAATACCTATTTTAAAGAAGTACCTTTTACACCAAACACTCATAAGTGTTTATAAGGATAAACACTTATTAATAAGCACTTAGTTATCCAATAACCACTCTAAAACAGGGGCTAAGCACTGTGACCCATATGATTAGCATTCTTCATGTCATAAACCTTCTCTCATGCTAATAATTTCTTCAATTTATTGGATCACCAGGTAATTATTTAGCAATTAAGAGGGTGTTCTACAACACAAATATTTTTGTTTTCATTTGTTTTTTAAATCACCACATCAGAAAAAAAAACATGTTCTTAAATTCTGTTTTTGTTTTCAAAGGGAAACCAAATTGGCAATTTTATTTCGAAAAACAATATATGTTTTTGGAAGCAACAAAATATTTGTTTTTAAAACAAAAACAAATTTTCTAGTATAGAAATTATGGAGCATGATGTTTAATAATCAGATAGAAACAAGTCTTTGAAACTGAATTCAAGAACATGTTTTTGGTTTCAGTTTTGAAAAAAAAAACGCATATACAACTAAGAACATATTTCTTGTATTTTTGTTTTAAGAAACAATCTGTTTTCAAATAAGATAGTTTTGATTTGTTTTTGAACCGATAACAAGAAAAACAATTCATATTATAGAATGCCCATTTAAAATGGTTGATGGGTTTTAAACATCTCTTAGCATGTTAATTGAATGGATCAGCAGTTCAATTGTTTTCTTTGATATTTTTTTAATTGTCTCTCTATATACATAATAATCGTCATGGTAATTAAGTTGCATTTAAGAAAAAAAAGGTTATTTGCTAATAGGGTTGATGGACCTAGACTATTCACATGCCTGATATAGATGGTGGACTTTTCCTTCTAAAGACACATGCTTTCTATATGTCTAATGGTTCTCGAGAGAAAGGTTCAATGTATTGGAAATGCAAGATGTATTAATAAGGTAATTTTAAGATACGTATTGGGATACTCTGGATACACATGGATACAAACGAAAAAGCAAGATACACAACACTAGAAAGTTCAAATAAATCATAAAAAATATATTAGTAACAATAAATATTAAGTTTTATATAACTATAATGCAATTATTTAAACATAAAAAACCATATTTTAATGGTTTATATACATTGTGACACATGGGAACACATTTACTAACCACTGAAAAATGATGTAAAAATTAAAATTTTAATGTATTAATTTTCATAAAATCAATATAGATTGTATTATTTTTTATTAGTATATAAATTTTAATAATCATTTTTAGCATTTATTACCCAACATTCCTTAAGAAGATAAAATTTATTTAAGAATTAAAGTGCATATGTTTATGACAAGTAACTATAATATACTATAATGGTATACTTATGATCATTATAGACTAATGACTAAGGTTCAAAGCCTTTCACTTATAGTTTTTATAGTCAGTTTAAAGTGTATTTAATGTATATGATGTAGAGATATTTGATGTACTGTAGTTCTATGGTCCGTATTGTACCATTGTATTTATTTTCTTTCTTATCTTTGCACTCCAAGGACCTTTTTGTAATTATTCTTTTTATCTTTAGCCCTTCAAGGGTCTCTTTGTAAATACTTATAACTAATAAGATATATAGGCTCTTTGGGGGAGGGGGTTGTGCATTTAGTTCGATACCCTTGAAACTCTTGGTGTTCTCTTAACCTAAAAGATTGACATGGTATTAAAGCGGGTTATATCCTTCAGTTGCTGATTTGTTTGAGTTCTGGGGTGATTAATGGACTGTTTAAGGAGTATTTCGATCACTTTCAAATCCTAGTTGAAGTTTTTTAAGTGTTGTTTCGGATCAAATGAAGTTGATATCTTTTTTTTTTTTGGAAAAGATGTCCAATAGGTCAGATTTTCTTCTTTTCTAAAATTGGCTTATTCAATTAGCCTAGAACTTTGTAGTTGGTGTCGTCCAGGCCTTCTTTATCTATTCATCATTATGCCTTGAAGTTTGGATTCATTTTGATAGGGTTTCAATCCCATCTTGTTGTTGATAGTCCTGAAACTTACCATTTTAGGACTAAGATTGATACAACCCTTTTTATTTTTGAGATTTTTGCAGTAAAACCTTTGTTTTGTTTGGTGGAATATTATTTCAGTATTGTTGTTGATTTGCTACTAATCTTAGTTGGGTGATTAATCATTAGTTTTGTTTTTGGACTATGACCCCCTCTTGATGTTTGTTAACCTATTTTGGATTGTGAGTGTGTTTCAAAATGTTTGAGAAGGCTGATATCATTCCCATAAAGTTCGATGGAACTAACTACAGTATGCGGAAGTTCCTTTTCAACTTCTTTATTGAAGGGAAAGGCATAAAGGAATATTTGGATGGAAAGATTACTCAACCAGATAAAGCTGATATCAAAGGATATGCACAATGGAAGTTGGACAATGGGAAATTAGTCTCTTGGATACTCAACTCAATTGTTTTTCATATTGTTGTACCCATGAGAAGGACTCGTACAACTTATGAGATGTATGCATATTTGAAGAACGTGTACCACCAATCCAACATGTCCAGACAGTATCATGTTGAATCTAATTTCTTTTCCTACTACTAGGGAGATAAGAAGATTCAAGTATATTATGCCGGTTTTATTGATTTGTGTGAAGAGTATGAACTTATCAATATAGATTCTTCAAATCCTATAGAATGTGTCAAGTACCTCCTGCAACACTTTGAAAAAAGAAAAGTGAATCAGTTCCTTATGACACTTAGGCCTGAATATGAGATAATAAGGTCCAACATACTGAGTAGAGGGACTATTCTAGATCTGGATTCAGTGAAGGGTGAATTGTTGAGGAAGGAGACTAGACTTTTTATTGTGACAATGTTTGATGGAAAATTAATTGACTCTGGGGCTGATATAGCTTTTGTTGTTCATGGAAACAAGAAATTTGGTGCTAAGGACTTCTCCAAAATATAGTGTTATGAGTGCAAGGGGTTTGGGCACATTGCTTCACATTGTAAGAAAAAGAGTGTCTGCACCTATTGTAAGAAGCATGGTTACATCATCCCAGACTATCCAGCTAGACAATCTAAAGGTGCCCAGAAGAAGAACCAACCACGTGCATGTTAAGTGACTGAGGGATAAGCCACTAATGCTTCCCATTCCAAGGGTGATTCTTCTACTAAGGGTGAATCTTCTGTATCTCCTACATCTATGGATGAAATTCTGCAACTGGTATCGTTTGCTATTTTTCTGTTTTTATTGCCATTGGCATGTCTGGTGAATTTTCTAGTTACTGTTCTTCTTAGTCTCATATTTAGATCATTGATTCTGGAGCAACTAATCATATGACGAGCTTATTCTAAACCCTCATATAGCATTTCTAAATCCCATCATAGACATAGCATTATTGCTAATGGTGAAAAACTAAATATCATTGGTAGCAATGACATTTCCCTTAAGCTGTCATCTACTCCTCCTTTTCTCTTACCAAAACCTTTCTTGTACCTAATCTTATTACTAATCTATTTTTTGTTGGTTAACTTGTTGATGAAGGATATATACTTACTTTTTCTTATGATGGTTGTTTGATTCAAAAGCAGTACACTAGGAAGGGGCATAGGCTAAGCCATTTATTTGCATTAGTGTTTGAGAATCTTAAAGCACCAGCATCATCAACATATCTTAGTTCGTTTTCTTCTAAATTTATTGTTGGACAAAGAAATAATGTTTGGCATTTATGGCATAAATGTTTGGGACATCCTCATTTTGAAAAGTTGAAATTTTTATTTGACTCTAGTTCTATTAAAAATAAAATTCCTTCTTTAAGTACATTTGATACCTCATGTGTTTCTTATTTCTTAAGTAAAAACCACACTCTACCCTTTTCTCACACATCTAAGCATGCCACCTCACCATTTGAGATTATACATAGTGATATTTGGATTTCATCTATTATTTATCGAGTTGGATACAAGTAATTTGTCTTGTTTATTAATGATTGCACTAGGTATATATGGATTTACTTTCTGAGACAAATCTGAAGTGTATTCTACATTTTGGCCTTTTCATACTATGATATGAGTCCAAATTCAGTCTCATATATGTATTCTCCATTCATATTTAGGAAGAAAATACACTGATGAAGACTTCATAATTTACTTGAGAAGTCATGAGATACAAGTTCAACGAAGTTGAACAAATACACTTCGATAAAATGGAGTGGTAGAGCGTAAGAATGGTCATGTGCTCAATGTTGTGAAAACCCTACTGCAAGAATCTCATCCACCTTCTTCATTTGGGATAGAGGCTACTAGTACTACTGATTTCTTGATTAACTATATTTCTTCATTAGTTTTTACTAATATGTCCCCTTTTCAGAAATTATTTGGTCGTTCACTAGACTTATCTAGCCTACATGTTTTTGAGTGTCTTTGCTTTATTCATCTTCCCCCTCGTAAAATTTCCAAGTTATGTACTTAGTCTGTTATGTGTGCCTTTGTGGTATATAATCCAGATCACAAAGGATTTTTTTTTTTGTTATGATCCTCTGATTGTCGTATTCATGTTTCTCGAAATGTTGTTTTCCTTAAGAATATTTCATTTTTTGTTGTTGTTGCAAAGTTATCTACTCTATTTGTTTCCATCTTGTAGAATTTTGACTCATAGGATGTTTCTCCTCCTACTAGCATGAAGGACTTTCTTGCCTTTTCTTGCAAAAGATTACGTGCCCTAGATCCTATGCTTCCAATTCCATTTCCTCCTAGTCCAGATCATCCCCCCACTTTCTATATGTGATGTTCCTTCAGATTCTTTTCCTTCCACACCTCTTCGTCGTTCCTCTTGTCTTTGTGACTATTATAGCTTTACTTCAAAACATAGTTCTTTCTCTGTCACATATATTCCCCACTCATATAAGCATACCACTACTAGTCCTCATTGGAGAGATGCCATGGGTGCAAAAATACATGCCTTACAGGAGAATGACACTTGGGATTTGGTAGTTTCTACCTCAAATGCTTTGATTATGAGAAGTCATTGGCTTTACAAAGTTAAATTGAAATCAGATCGTTCATTGAACTAGTACAAAGATAGACTTGTGCTCAGGGCTACACTCAAGAGTATGGCATTGACTACGATGAGACATTTTCTCCTATTACCAAGATTACTATAGTTCATATCCTCCTAGCTTTAACTACTAAGCATTCATGGACCATTCATTAGTTAGATGTGAAGAATGTTTTTTTTCACGGCCATTTGAAGGAGGCAGTATACATGAAGCCTCCTCTTGGATACAGTGGTGATCCCTCTCTTGTTTGTTGGTTAAAGAAATCTTTATATGGTCTCAAACAAGCTTCCCAAGCTTGGTTTGAGAAATTCCAAGATGTTGTAGTGGCTTTTGTTTACAATCAGACTACCACTGATTATTCTCTCTTCATCCGTCAAAGACCTCAAGACATTACAATCTTGTTGTCGTATGTAGATGATATGTTATTGACAGGGGATGGTGATGTTGGGATCCAAGAACTTAAGTCTTTTCTGCACAGTTCCTTTCATATGAAAGACTTGGGTTCTTTTACTTAATTTCTCATGGCTGGAATTACATTGTAGCAACTGTGGTTATTTTGTTTGTCAGCATAATTATGCATCTGATCTTACTAAGTTTGCTGGCCTTAGAGACACCAAATAAGTTGATACACCTTTGAAACTCAATGTCAAGATGTCTAAATCTATTGGTACCTTGCTTTCCAATGCTACTCTATATCGACAACTGGTTGGGTCTCTCATCTATTTCACCATGACTCGTTTAGATATTTTCGATGCAGTTCAAGTAGTTAGTCAGTTTTTTTCAACCCCACGTGACCCCTACATGACTGTTGTCCACCGGATTATACGTTATGTTCGTGCCACTCTATCTCAGGGACTATGTTGGTGCATATTGGGCAGGTTGTCCTAACATCAGATAGTCTACTACCGGGTGGTGTGTCTTTTGGGGAGACTCCCTATCTCCTAGAAATGTAATAAACAATAGATAGTTTCTAAGTCATCTACAAAAGCCGAATACAGGGCTAAGTCATTAGTATGTAGTGAGATTGTTTGACTTCAATCTCTTCTTGTTGATCTTGGTGTTCACCTCCCTATGCCTATTCCTCTCTATGTTGATAACTCTAGAGCTATCAAGATTGCATCTAATCCAGTGTTTCATGAGTGAACCAAACACATTGGGGTGGACTATCACTTCATTAGGGATTTATTTCTTGTTGGTTCTATCTCTCTTCCTCATATAGCTTCCGACTTTCAAATTGTTGACATTCTCATAAAGCCTATGACAAGATTTAGACATCTATTTCTGACAAACTGATGCTTATGTCTCAGCACCGGTTCAAGGGTGAGTGTAGAGATACTTGATGTAGTGTAGTTTTATGGTCCCTGTTGTACCATTGCATTTATTTTCTTTCTAGTCTTTCAGCCCTCCAAGGGCCTCTTTGTAATTATTTCTTTTATGTATATCTTTAACCCTTCAAGGGCCTCTTTGTAAATACTTATAACTAATAAAATATATAGGCTCTTTGGGGGTGGGGTCGTGCATTCAATTTCACACCCCTAAAACTCTTGGAATTCTCTTAACCTAGAAGATTGACATATGATAAATTGGAATTTAAATTAAAATAGTTGTTAAATGTAACATTAAATAAAGGAGTCAATTTAAGGCATATTTAATATAGCATTAAACAAATGATTTATTAAATAAACGAAACTCTTGATTTTGTTTTGTTCCACATATCAAACTCCTCCAAAAACGATACGTATCAGCCAATACATTACAAAATTTTAAGCCTTACTCGAGAGCACATATAATTTAGCCTCATTACATGTTTTAAGGATTGGAGCAAGATTTAGATGGACCTTCCTAACAGTCCACATTTGGCTGCAAAGTTGAAGCTTTGGTTGAATTGATTTTATTGAGCTGCATTTTATAAGTCACTCATGGGGAAACCGTTTTTTCTATTGAAACATCACTTAATAGAATTAGGATGTGGTCTTCGGTCCATGATTTTCTTTATGATCAATTGTACAACGGATGTATAAAGAGGATTGATGAGTGGAATTTGGCCTTTGGAACCTTCTATAAAAAAGACTGTCTGGGTGGGCTTAGATTAATCACATAATTGCCCATTAGTGACTCTTAAAAAAGAATCTTGAGTTACACATACTTCGTAAGATCACTAAAACCAAAAAATCGGTCAATCCAAACCAAATCAACCCATGAACACCCCTATGGGATATGAAACAAGTCAACAATAAACACACCAATGTTGCATAAATATGAGGTTATCCATCTGCTACAAATATATATATGGTGGACCTTTCTGAAGGACTTTGGTTGGTACATGACAGATGGGTCTTGAGTGCACATAATTTACCTTTAATTTGGTACATGTTTTAAGGATCGGGGCCAGCATTGGACCTAGCCTAATATATTAACTTCTTCATCAACTTTCAAATCCAAGTATGTATTTTTACCCCCAAATTTTGGCCATAATGGAAAGAGTGAATATGGAAAAATCTATTATATCAGAAAGACATGATATCAGAAAAGTTTTGACCAATCAAAATCCACATTTGAATTTTGATAAATTCATCTGATTGATTAACATGTTTATGATACTGATTGTTTGGTCTTAAAATTTTCAAATATCATATTTTTCCGATATCGTAATCAAACCCTTAAAAGATAGAGATGGAATACATAACTTAGAAGATACATCAAAACTATTTTGATAGAGTGATCATGATTCTCATCACTTGAACTTGCCAAAGTCTCAGGTTATACACATGGGCGTTATATTATTCTATGTGATGAGGGTATTACCAAGAATGGTGGGAGTACTTATGATATATGCGGTTTTGTTATTAAATATAATTTTTTGCGTGTTATAGGCAGTGAGTTGCAACAAATTCCGGACCCCATGGAAGTAGAATTTCGATACATTTGGAGATCTCTTATATTAGCCACTAAAGAAAAATGGAAGGATATTATCATGGTTTTGAAAACTGGATTAGACCAGACAGTTGGACCAGTTGACCTGGGAGCGGTCAGAAACAGATCAGTTTCACTCAAAAACCGTTGATCACTGACCCATGCAGACAGTCAAACTATCGACCCATTAACCTGAACAATGGTTTTTAAGATTTTTAATTATTTTATTTTTTATTTTATAAATCAGAATAAATCATTCATTTGAACCAAATGGTCTAACCACTTGACTGCCTGATTCCATGTCCGATCCGGTTTTTAGAAACTCGGTATTACCATCAATTCTCATGCTCTTTATCTCTTGAAGGCTTTGAAAGGAAGACATGAGATGCGTTTATTCCTTTGGTGTTAAGTAAATGGGGCATATAGTTAAACAAATAGGTGATGTTTACATTGAGGGAACGCTAAGAGTTGGGGCAAAGTGCTCGAATCTGAAACTTCCTCGTTTTTTTTGTTAGTCCCCCAAAGTACTGGATCAGGATGTTAGCTTATAATTTACCCCCTAAAATACAAATTGGATTTCCTACCCACTTCATCTGCCTTGAATTGCCTCCACTCAACACCATCTTGTATTGTGAGATGTGTGGATGCAATGTATTGTGGGTAGGGCATGGAAAGAGAAAGTGAAAATCTGGGTTCTAAAGGAAAAATTTATGATACCAGAAAGACCTGGTATCCATCAGGGGCGGAGCTAGAATTTTTTCTTGAAGGGGGCCAAAACCTAGAAAACATGAATGAGGGAGGGGAGGGGGAGCAAAAACTAAAAAAACATGAATAAGGGGTTAAAATATGAGTGGAATTTAAATGGTTTTGTGGGAATTTTGAAGACATTAGGGGGCCACAGCTCCCCTCTGCCACCCCCTGGCTCTGCCCCTGGTACCCGTTTCAATTCTGAAGAGTGTGATAAGAACTTTGAGTCTTTCACCAATCAGAATGCTCGTGTGAATTTTGATGAGTACCCATTGATCGGTTACAGCTTTTAAGATACTTGTTAATTTGTTATTGGTTTTTCAGCATCATAACATTCCTTTGTTTTGGGTAACAAACTAACCAATCAACAAACTTAAGAAGGAAATTTAGAAGGTGAAAATATAGAAAGCTTTGACGTTTTTAGTAGATGGCAATTGGGTTATTAAGGAAGGGATTTAGGTTGTGTTTCGTATCATTGTCACTTCTATTTGTAATGTTTTGTGTTGGCTATCAATACAAACTTTTGAGAAATTATGTTATTACATCACACCATAAAAAATATTGGCATTAGATTAGGTGTTGCAGAGCAATTATAGTAGAAAGTAGAAACACTAACTTTGATGTTTAGGAATGGTATCCAATGTTATATTGATAAATCAAAGCATTTGTGGTAAAAAAAAAAATTATTCTCATAAAATTTGTATTTGACCAACCCATAATGTTGCAAATAGAAATTGCAATTGTAACAAACACAACCTTAGTTATAGGAAACAAGAAAGTTCAATGTAGAAAAAGGAAGTATTGGAGTTGAAGAAGGAATATAAAAAAGGGTAAAAAAAGAAACTGATCGTCTATATTACTTCCAATTAATTAAAGCTTACATGTGTTTAATTGAGAAGGATTTCAATCTTTGATAGAAGACAGATTGGATTAGAAGTAGTAAAGTTCCAGTTAGGATCAGGTAAGTAAATGTTGTAAATGCAGTCAATAAGCACATGGAAATTTTGGGTCAGTCTAATTCAATGTTTGGGCCATCAATCTGTTCAAATTTATTTTAATTTAGATTGATTTTAACCCAAACCCAATCCATTGATACTTATTTCTTATCTTATATCAATGCACCACATATTAGTTTAATCCAACCCAATTCAATATAAATTTATTACAGACGGACCAGGTCCAATCTAATCTAATAAATATTTTGGACCGGATTGGTCCAATCCAATATGCCTTGTTGATCCGTCCAATCCATCTAAATTGATTTTAGACCGGATAGGGCCCGGTTCAAAACCGGTCCATTGACACTCTTATCTATGACTGGCTTGCATTAATGCGCTACTGTCTTGGATGACTCGATCTTGTTTCATGCATATTATCTTTGTACACACAACACATTTTTATAAATGTTCCATGCATGCTTCATCTTCATCCCCCCAATTGTTTTTGATTTATACACTTTTACTTATTATTTACATTAGAATTTATATTCTTATAGAATCTTTTCCTCTTCTTCGTCTTTGTATTTTTGATGATTTTCGTCCATAGATTTTTATTTTCTTCCCTTTTTATATTAAACAATAATTCAGTAGATACAAGCTTATCAAAACCATTCTTAGAACTTACTTTTTTATTAGGCCAACAACTTAATTATTTTGTTGCAGGGGCGAAGCCAGGATTTTTTCTTAAAGGGGTCAAAAGTTAATATAATTATTTAAACACAAATTCCAACTAGTAAAAATGCTAAGAATAAAATAAAATCTAATACATGAATCTAAATATCAAAATTCTATCATATAAGATTTTTTATTATGCTTTCAACTTCACACCTTATCTCTTAATTCAAAACTCTATGGTCTTGTTGCTTATTGAATTAGTTCAATAGTTCTAATTTGAATTATGTAACTAATTTTAATTTTTTATTCTGTTTATTCATTTATTTTCTTTAGATATTTTTCGTTCTATTGATTTCAGATGATCTATTGAAAATAATAAAATTGTTTCACTCACCAAAATGTTAAGTAATAAGAGATTTTACAGTTTTGATCGAGTGTTTTTCTATTATTATTGACTACTTGATTAAGAAAAGATAGTTATTGAGTGTTTTTCAATTGTTTTTTAATGTTTTGTATATTTTTCTATTTTTTTTTTTATATTGGACTTCCTTGTTTTTTTGCCCTGTTAATTACAAGGGGGTAGTTAGGCCAAGGTGAGTGGACTGGGCAGGGGGTTGGCCAGGCGAGTGGCCGAATGCAAGTGGGTGGGCTGAGCAATGGGCAAGTTCAAGTAGCTGAGCTAGGCAATGGGCAAGGGTGCTAGCACAGTTGTGCGAGAGCTTGTATGCATTGGGTAGGTTGTGGCATGTGCCTATTCAAAGGTCCCATTTGAATCTTTCGTTGAACATATAGGGCCCATTTATTGCTAATGCTGTCTATTTTAAAATTGGTTCCTCATTATCATTGTTGATTTTTAAGTTCTTTATCAAGGAAAAATCTATACTACCTATAAAACAGCAAATGTCCCTTTTTTTCTGGAATTTTTGTTGAACACTTTTATCCCTTATCTAAGCAACATACAACGGACATAAAAGAGAGCATATATGTCATTTATTCTCATTCCAAAAACTGCCCACTTGTAACAGTTAAGAAAGTGTCTACTTATAACTGTTCAAAAACGGCCCATAAATTGTAAATAGTTTTATCTTGGAGATACTATCACATGCAAATGCATATACATGTTTACTAGTAATAAAAAATAAACCAACAAGTAAAAGGGTAAATTTCATAAACTACCCTTATGGTTTAGCTAATTGACTAACACTACCCCTACTGTTTCTAACAATTGGCTAATCTTTCTTAGTCATTAACATCCGTCAATAAAGATATAAAAAGACTATTTTACCCTCATATTCGGATCTCTCCATCTTCCTCTCATTCTCTTTGCCAGAACTACAAGTAATCCCGAAAACCTCCAGCAATTTTCTGATGGCTCCTCAAAGCACAAGTATTCCCTAATGGAGATTGGAAAAACCTTGGTGACTAACGAGGGTCTATCATATGTCGTGTATGTTTTGCAGTAAGAGGCGGTGGTGAATCCGAAAGAGGGGCCGTTCGTGAAGGCGAATAGTGAGCCAGTGTCCTCATACTACGGAAACAAGCCAGAGATGAACGAGCTAATGCAGAAGGCCATATTGGGGGTTCTCTCACTTTGTTTCACATCCTCTCTTTGGTACGACGGATTTGGTACTTCTCTCTCCCGCCACCTCTCTTTCCCTCTCGTTTTCCTATCTCTCATTCTTTCTTCCCGCTATTTCTCTCTAAGGGTACACTTCGTCAATCCACTATTTCTCTCTAAGGCTTAGTCAATTGTCAGAAACAGTAGGGGTAGCATTAGTCAATTTTCAAACAGTAAGGGTACACTTCGTCAATTAGCTAGACCATAAAGATAATTTAAGAAATTTACCCTAAATAAAAAGAGAAAACACAAAAAAAATTCTAAGAATTTATAAGTTGTATATCAAATTTATAATGTAAAATCTTTTTCTGTTTGGTATTCAAACTTCCAATATATTGAATGACAAATTAACAATGAAAATTTAGGAAAAAAGACAAAATCAGTCTTAGACCCCTTTAATCACTCAGTTACATGATAAAAATAAGTTAAATAACTTAAAAAATTGGAAGATATTCAAGGTAAAAAAAAAACTTTTATAATTTACTTACCATGTAGTCTACCAATCGTTGTATTCAATTCAAGACATTAAAAGGGGGAAATCTATGATGATAGAAACCAATCAAAGCCCCCATGAGATGAAAATCCACCTGATTAGTTACCACTTTTATGATTCTGGTTGATTGGTTATAAGTTTCTTTGTATCATGTCTTTCCCGCATAATAATCAAACCCCTTAAAAGATCAAAATTATTAACAATTTGTTAGTTTAAATAAACAAATAATCAAATTCATTCAATTCAGGTATTAAACAATTTGTTATTTCTAGACCTTTTTTGAATTTGATTCTTCTAGACATTGTTGGCTGCTGGTCTGTGTTCAATCTTCCAAGAAAAATCTGAACAGTGAACAAAAACAAAGAAAAAAAAATCTGGTTCTTCAGACTTGTAACATGTGCAAGCCAGGTTTTTCTTCTGGCCAATGTTCAAACGGATTCCAAGTGGTTCTGAGCACTGGGTTCTTTGGTTGAATTTTGGTTTAGTTATGTTTTTTCTTTTTTTTTTAATTTTCTTTCTATTATTCTTTTGTTTTGCAAATAATAGGTAATAGTAATACAGGTTAAAGGTGAATCAACTGTTAACCGTATATTTGGTCAAACCATTGGGGGGACCAAAGCCCAACTGACCCTCCTTCCCAATCCTCACAGCACACACTAATGCTTTTGTCAAACCATTGGGGGCCATGGCCCCCGGGTCACCCCCAGCTCCGCCCCTGCTTTATTGGATTAAACAAGTTTAATCTAATGATCATGTTGTTAAAATTGCAGAAATAATTTGATTGTCAAGACTGTGTTGTAACCATTCCATCATCAGGTTGAAGATGACGAATTTGACATGAATTTAACATAAGGTGGTTGGTTCATGTGTGTGGGTGGGGACTGGGGATCTGTAATTGGTTATACCTCAATGTATATAGAGATATTGATACTTTGAACCATGGCAGAATAAGGTGCAAGTGAGCCTCACTTGCACAATGGAGGTGGTATAATGCGACCATCTTGTCTATTGGGTCATCGGCAGCCGGAATGAGTTCATATCTGCGCCCCATTGTGGGGCGCCGCACAATATCCCACAATGCATTCCCGCCTTGTATTGTGAGCATCTCCCGATGATAATATCAGACCCGATGGTGTTATCATCGAGAGATATTACCGATACAAAGAGGGGATGCACTGTGGGGCGCCCCGTCATGGGGTGCAGATCTGAACTCAACCGGAATCTCCTTTTTAGTGCAACAAATCCAGACATCATCCCAACATGTAGTCCCCCCTCCCCTCAGTATTGGTTTTCCCCTGGCTTGATTGATGCCTGTATCTAGGAATGCCAATGAACTGATTTTGGGTTGGACTCTGTCCAAATCAAAATCTATTTGAATGGATTGGACGGGCCAATAGGACATATTGAATTTGAATGGATTGGACGGACCAATATGATATATTGGATTGGACCTGGTCCGTCCATAATGAATTTATATTAGATTGAGCCAATATCTGGTCCATAGATAGAAGATAAGAACATAGGTGTCAATGGACCAGATTTGAGTTGAAACAAATCTAAATTAAAAAGAATTTGAACAGATTGGACAGTCTCTGGACCAGTCCAAAATATTCATTGGAATGGATTGGATCAGATCCATTTGTAATGGACTGACATTGGACTGAACCGGATTAGACCAAATCCAGTCTAATTGACACCCCTACCTGTATCCCCCGAGTCTATACATTTGGTGCACCATTTATGAACCTTTAACCGACATAATCAATCCTGTGCCAATATACCTGTGTTTCTTTCATATACATGGAACTCAAACTAGGGTTACAACTTAGGCAGGTACAGGTTGGGCTTATATATGGCCCTGGCCCGAAGCGGTGTAAAAATGCTAATTTGGGCCAATCTAGGTTGTCCCCGTAACTCACACCAGTGTTCACTCTCAAAGAAATTCATACGGCAAACAAACTGAGAATACAGCCGATAGAACCCATCAATGTAAGTTGAATTTCTAGATTAGCTGCTGAATGTGGAGAGAGAGAGAAAAAGTTGAATTTCTAGATTAGCTGCCGAATGTGGGGAGAGAGAGAGAAAGTTGAATTTCTAGATTAGCTGCTGAATGTGGAGAGAGAGAGAGAGAGAGAGAGGTAATGCTACAGCTTTGATAGCTATAGATGTTGAGTGGAAACATGGGGAGCCCAAGCCAACTTTGTAATATAGACCTGCACACTACTACGAACCGTAAGGCATAGCTCATGCTTCTCTGGGCCTTGATTTGCCTATCCTGAAAACTAAGACAGTTGCATCTCCTCTTGTCTGGGGTGATCTTATTAAATTGATGAGCTGACTGTATGAACACGGTCGCGCTTCCAACCTCCATTTTCCCAAAAGTAAAAATAGACAAGTTGAATTTTTGCAACTCTCCAATAGTCTTCCGAAAGCAGCATAATCTTAAATTCATTTGACATATCGGAAAGATGGAGCTCTTTGAGGTTAGTGAGACATTCAATGCCCAATGGTACCACCTTTAGAAGCCGGCAACTCCAAATACACAACCTTTGAAGACGAGGCATTGCTCCCTCCTCCACTCTCACTAATCTCAATTCTTCCAACTGATCAAGCATTAGAAACTGAAGCTTTTGAAACCCTCCTGCATGAAAACATAATTCTTCCCCTTCATAAGCGTGAAGAAGCCAAAGCTTCATCAGATTAGGCAAAGCTTCAAGTGCTTCAAGTGGATCATCTCGCATTCTTGACCAACTTAAGTACAATTTCACCAAGTTATGAAGTGAAGGAATCCAGTCTGGTGGTTTCTCTAGACGCCCTTTTATGTATAACCTCTGAAGAAAAGGAGGTGGAGAAGATAGAAAATGTAGTTCAAGCATCTCATCCTCTTCTGCTGCAGTTAGAAATAAGGAGCGAAGGTTAGTTATTTTCTCCAGGGAGGAGCATAGATCAATCCCATTTTCTCTTCTAATTTTTAGGATCCCCAGTCTTCTTAATTGTCTCAATCTCCCCAACTCTTTAATCATATGGCTGCCTTGGTTAGCCTCTATAAAGCATAGGCTTTGAAGGGTTTCCAAATTCTCGATTCCTCTTGGTGCCCTGAATCCTGGATGATGAAATTTGATGTACGCTTTGCTGTTGTATTGATGAACTAGAAGATGGCGTAGCTTTTGTAGCTTTAGGATCCCAATGGGTAGCTTGGATACAGGGGCATACCTAAGATCCAAAGTCTGCAGGTTTTCAAGATTTCCAATGGAAACTGGAATCCTTTTCACCTTGGTTCCTCTCAAACTTAAATACCTTAAATGGAATAGATTTACAACTTCTGCTGGAAACACTTCTAATGGAGCGTCTCTCAATTCCAACACTTTGAGCAGCCTAAATCCAGAGAAGTGCGCACAGGAAAATGAAATGGATGGAATGTTTGCCTGAAACATGAACAGAGAATGAAGTCGAGCGAAGCTCTTCTTTTCTAGTATCTTTTCACAGCCATTATGAATCGATAGACGTCGAACTTTATCATACAACTGAGTATTCAGCTCATCAACAACAACTATTTCTCCAAAGTTCTCTTCTCTTGCTTTGGAAAGAACAATTTCCTTCATCACACTGTGGATTCGACATGTTCTAACTCTCCCATCAGTGTGTCTATTCAATATTTGGATCAAGTTCCTATTTATGAGGTCATAGAAGTATACCTCTCCAATCTCTTCCATGGTTCTGCCTTGCTCATCTCCTTGAATGAATCCTTCTGCCATCCACAATCGAATCAGTCTCATGGGTTCAATCAATTCATCCTCAGGGAAAACGCCTAAATACAGAATACAGGATTTAAGATGGTATGGAAGATCATCATAACTAAGAGACAATATCTTCTTCATGCTTCTTAGTTTGTCATTGCTTTCTAATTCAATGCCAAGATTGCGATACACCATTTGCCATTCTATCACATTCTTCAATTTTGTTGACAGAAGGCCACCGATTGCGACAATTGCAAGCGGCAGCCCTTCGCATCTTCTCATGATACTTCTTGAGAGCCCCTGTAATTGGTGAGTTAGATCAGGCTCATTTTTTGACCCAAATGCTTTCTCACAAAATAGAGTCCATGACTCTTCTGGAGACAAAGGTTTGAGATGATACAGATGACCATAAGGTTTGATGCAAGATGAAGCTATATCATCTGAACGTGTTGTGATGATTATTCGACTCCCATGCTTGCCATCAGGGCAAGCATATTTAACAGATTCCCATGCTTGATTGCTCCATATATCATCAAAAACAAGAACATACCTTCTTTGCTTCAAAAATTCTTTGAGTATCAGCTTGAGTCTGGTTTCTTTCATTGCTTCTACTCCTCCAGGAATTGATTGGTTGCATTCTTCAAAGAGTTGTTCTATCATGTCTCTTAGCACCTCGTCAGTCTTAAATGACTGTGAAACAGTAATCCAAACATGGGACTCAAAATGCGTCTTTACCCTTTGATCATCATAGACTCTCTTGACCAGTGTTGTCTTTCCAGATCCACCCATGCCTACTACTGCAACCACTCTAAGCATCAAGCTGTTTTTCAGAAGCCACCCAATTATCTTTTCCTTGGGTTTTTCAATCCCCACCAGATCAGCTTCCTCTAGTAGGAGAGCATCACCACGAAGATCATGCCATCTATCGGCTAGAGAACTCGAACTCGAGCCTTGTTCTTGGCTTCTGAATCCATATCTTTGGCTTCTGTCCGAGATGTCGCGCACTCTTTCTTTGATCTGTTGCATCTGATTAGCAAATCTATGTTGTGCTTTCAGGGTCTCCACGAAATGGAAAGATTTGAAGAGGAAATAGCAGAGCTCATGCCGCTGTTCTTTTCTAGCAAGGCAAAACATGAACTCATCAAGAAGATCTTCCATATCATAAGCCACATCTCTCACTTGCTTCACCCAAGCTTTAACTCTTTCCTCCGTTTCTTCCCTTGAATCAGCATCTCGTAGGAAGGCTCCTATGCTTTGCAATTCATTTGTGATGTATGCAACTTCGTTTTGCACTCCTCCAAGCAATTTAACCTCTTCCTCTACCAGGTGACTAAGCCTGTTCAGCAGAAAACTCACAGCAACCTCTGCCATGCCTCTTCCCTCTATTACAGCAACCTCTGTTTCTTCCCTCTATTACCCCTTTAGAGGCATAGATCATGAAATTACATTGAGTTTGAGATGCAAACATTCCTTTTGACTCCAAAATTATCATTTATAAATACTAATTAAATACAGTTTTACCATCTTAAATTTTATTTTCTTTTCATTTTTGAACCCATTTAAACTTTTCATTCCCACCTTAACCGTAAGCAGGAAACATTTGTCTGACTAAGAAGTATAAATGAGTTAATATTATCTGCAAGAAGGTATCAACAAGTTTTAAATAATATTATGTGGGGCACTAATTTCAGTTGCTAAAACTGACAACATTTTAGTGGAGGGGTGGAATAAGTAACTTGATAACAAACTACAAGGAGTAAGTAAATAATAAATACTTAAGGAGCTAGAGGTCTCTAATTAGTGTTTGACCAAAATCCTCAGCAGTACAAGTAATTTACCTTTTAAATTATATGCAACTAGGTCAGCTGTCACATATATACCTGCTCCCTAAATAATTAAAAGGGATAATCATTAAAAAAACATTAAAAGGGGTAGGAACATGACTGGATTCTCTATGGATCCCCATTTTTATTCAATCTAACAATTAATTGTGGTTTTTTGGTCATGTTTTCATGGAAATTTGGTGTATATATATAAAGAAAGATGATTGTACAAGTTAAATAGAAAATGGACATGTGCTATTTGCGAAATCATGTCAGAGAATTCCCAGAACTCAATATCTAATAATAAGCATGAAGCCATGAACTACTATGGCAAAGCCGCAAGGATGATCTCTACTAAAGCGGTTAAGGTTATGCTTGGCGGATCAGTGGTTCGACAAATAAGTATTATTAATGTATAGGGGGTCTTTTTCCAAATTACTAACACTTATTCACAGAGACGGGATCTGCTCCTCACACCTGGTGCCTCACATGCACATCCTATCATGTATTGGGAACATCTCTCGCACTTAATAATTATTATTCACAGAAGATATTTTCAATGTATGGTGGATGTGCATATGAGGCACCCATTTATGAGGAACAGATCCCGTCTCTTATTCACATGGGCCCATGTGTCACATGTGGCACTATTAAACAATTTATTTTATATAAGAATATACAATTAGTAGTAGAAAAAAGAATTTCTGTAATAATAATAATAATAATAATAATAATAATAATAATAATAATAAATAATAATGTTTTTTGTGGTTAATCAAAATAATATATATAACTACAATCATAAGGAAAAATTATCAAGTTAACCACAATTTCCACTTGCATAAATTAATTGTATTTTGACATTTTTATAAAAGAATTGCTAGGAATAGTATGTAATTGGTCATATAAATGTAAACAAAAAGGAGAATAAGTAAAAAGATCTTAGAACTCACAACTGAAGAGGTTGCCTCCGACTAGCTCTGTTTGCCTCTTTCCTAAAAACAGATCTAGGAGAAAATGGGTTAAAACCCACCATAGCAGAATCGCAGCCCTAGTTGCTCGCACCTCCACCTGGGTTCACTGTTGCCGCCTCTGGTTTGTTGGAGTGAGAGGCAATCTAGGTATTTTTAAATTTTTGGGGACAGTTTTATCCCCAGAAGATGAAATAAGCACTTAAAATAAACAGCCCTAAATCAGCTTGTTTTTTAAGCATTTATTTTCAAAATAAGTATTTATTCCTGACATTTTTTGCTAAACATGAATAAGTATTTATTTGCCACTTATTATATGGTCCCACCACTTATTTTAAGTACTTGTTTAAATAAATATTTAAAATAAATGATACAAACAGACACGAAGTATTCTTAAATAGCTCATGTGTTTCATATTTCTATCTTGTATCATACAAGAAAAAGCTTGGGTGAAACTACCGCACCTACGTGGCACATTTATTTTTGACAAGTCAATTAAATGGGTAATGCAATATAATATAATTGAGGAAGCTTCTTTTGCCCTCGAAAGAGGTAAGATGGCAAATCAGTATTTGCATGGTTTTCAAAATCAGACCGGATCAGACAATTGGACCGGAAAAACTGGGAATTGGTTAGGTGATCGGTTTTAGTTTTTTCCAAAACTATTGATTTTGATCAATAAATTGCTGACTCAGACTATTTGAACGGTTTTAACCGTTTTTCATTTTTTTAATATATTTTTTTGTCAGAACAGACCATTCAATCCGGTAACCAGACCCCTGACTGGTTCGGTCTCTGGGTCGGTTTTAAAAACTATAAGTATTTGTGTATAGAATAAAAGATGACGGCACATCATGCTCCCTAATAGCGGTGATTATGCATGGTACCTATGCTAAGGACTCTAGTTCAGGCCTGGGCCCAGTTTGGCCCAAACCATCAGCCTAGTTATGGGCCTATGATTTCAAATATATTATAAGAATAAAAGTATGAAAAGAAAGAATTTATTTTTTATTATATTGTTCTTGTTTTAAATGTCTCAACTGAACGTATTAGTTTTAAAAATTCGAATATTTGAACAACCATCATTGCAAAAATTAAAGGGTTAATTACTTAAATATCCTTAATTGTTCTTTAAATTTTCAAAATATGCACTTCTAAAGAGTTGTGTGGTCGTGTATCGATAACTCCCAAGTATATTGTTATGCAACCCCTTATACCTTGACTGTCTGGCTGTGTAATCATGGGGAAATAGAGGAGTTGATAAAAGTGGCTTGGCCAATATTGGCTGTGCAACTATTGAAAATGTGATTAAGGAGTTCTTGCACCTTTTAGCGAAGGCTTTGGCTGGCGTCAAGCTTTTAAGAGGGAAATTTTTCTGTATTGCATATCCTTCGAAGGTTACTCCAAGGAGGAGAGTAGGATGGTAACCATGATAAGCTATATCTTGAAACTTAAGAGCATAGGACACATTTGAAACTATTTGAGCTACAATGACTTGATTACTCAGATCGATGTCCATGTGCTTTGTAAATCTTTTTCTCTTTTATTTGTTTATCCTAAAATTGTAATCAGAAGAAAAACAGCTTATCAGACAGTTTTAGGGCAAGGATGACAAACTTTGTTGTCCATCTTACAAGAATCATTAAGCTTCATATTGTAAAAGAACCATTCGACCTAAAAGATGAAGCTGTTAAGTGAGGTCTCTGAATATCTCTAGCACACCATTCACATTAAAGTCTATTATTCTTGGAGCATGGGCAAGTATAGGCCCACCCATACATTGTGTTGAAATTTAATTAATTATAATGGAGATGATGAGGACTGAATACTACACCACTTGGTCAAACAGGCTTTGATACCTTGTCAAGGAACTGTTCAACCTAAATGCTTAAGCTGTTGTGTTAGGCCTTTGAATAGAACTTTATTCTCTAACACATTTTTTTCCTAAAATTGTAATCATCTTTTGATCAAGTTTTTTTTGTCAAGTGAAGCAATATAGGAGGTAGTTGACAAGTTCTATGAAAGATGCAACCATTCCAAGTCACATAAGTTGTAGGGATGATGGCGCCACCAACCCACTAAGGCATTGTTTGGGAATGCTTAAGTTAAAAATAAGTGCTTATTCAAATAAGCACTTAATTATTTTATATTTGGCATTTGGTAGTCTTTTTCTCTAATAAGCACTTAAATAAGCATTTGTGATTATTTTGTCATTCATTTTCTTTCAAATTTTCAAAATATACCCTCTAAAAACACTTTTAAGAAAGTACTTTTATGAAAGCATTACTACAAAATTACTTCTATAAAAATACTTTTATAAAAACACTTTTAAGAAAGTACTTTTATGAAAACACTTTTACAAAATCACTTTTACAAAAGCACTTTTATGAAAATACTTTTATAAAAGTATTTTTTCATAAAAGTACTTTCATAAAATTGCTTTCGTAAAAATACTTTTATAAAAGTGCTTCTGTAATGCCTGAAATTAGCCCAACACTTGTCGATTTCTTCAATAGTCCTTGAAAGTGATGCGAGGTTAGTCACTCATCTCATTAAGTCCAATCCGGATTCTCCTTTGGCACCTTCACACTGTTATCTCTTATTGTCGTCTCTGTTTCAGAATTGCTCTCTTTATTACACATCTCAAATTTGTAATAGAGTAGTCCATACTCCATAATATGCTGCTAAGTATAACCGTTTCATGACCTGGTCTGATACTCCCGTGTTCCTTAGGTCATCGATCTCCAATTGGATGTAATTTTTTTTCTGGTGATTAATGCATTTTGGCTTTGCCTTCGGCAAAAAAAAATCCTGGATAGGGCTATAAATGGATCGGATTCGGCAACAGCCAAATCGGATCCAATTAATGAAAACTGAAATCCGAATCTAATCCAAAATTTGTTCACATTTAAAGATCTGAGATCAGATTCAAATCCTATCAGATTCAGATTTAATTAAACTCTACTTCATTTTTAATATAAAAAAATTTAAAAATTAATTACTGTTTAACTTATATAATATTTTTATATTTTATAAGTTAAAGTTAATATCTATATTATATAATCAGATTTGGATTTTAATCTATTGAGATGGACTTAAATCTACATCCAATCCAATTATTAATCGGATGCAGATTGTATAATTTGAATCCGATCTTACAATGTAAACAAATAATCCAAGTCTTGGGATAATTGAATCCAATGTTACACTTCCAAAGTCCATTGATTAGGGGTGGCCACAAGCCGAGTTCTTCATGAGCTATTCGAGCTATGCAAGCCGAGCTCAAATATATATACATATATATATATATATATAAAATAAAAATATTATAATTCTTAATTATTATAATTATTAATTTTTTAAATATCAAATAAAAAATTTTATATATAATTTTTTACTTTTATAAAACATTTTTTCTCAAATCAAGCTCAAGCCTAGCCAAGCTCGAACTCAATGTTCTAGCTCGAGCCTCATACTATTCAACTCGGCTTAGCTCGAATCCACCCCTACTGTTTTATGGTATTCTTCATAATTTTGGATGGAAGGAGCCAGGAAAATCTTTGGATGGTGGGATCCATGAAAATTTGGAAATCATCTTTGAACATATAATTAACAATACTGAATTATTAATTGCTTTTATCAAATTACATACCCTCTTTGGACTCCAAAGACCATGGACATATCCACTAAAACACAGTACATCAAAGCATAAAAGGCAATAGTAAGTAGAACAGAATCAGCCATATCAAAGCATTGCCTTGCTCCTCCCAAAACATCCCAAATGATCATATACAAGATTAGGATTGCGACACTGAGTTGAGAATAATTATGGATGAAGATGCTCGCTGTAATTTCTTCTCTGCTAGGACCCTCCCAACGGCATTCACCTCCGTTCCTTCGAATACCATTTATGAATGTTTCATCCATATCCTGCAATTCAAGTTCCTTCAGTTGGGTAAGGTAGGCAATTCCTCTAGGCACTGCTCTTAACAATGGACAGCATCTTATAACTAGTTTCTGAAGGTTGGGCAATGTGCCTTTGTACATTCTCACCGTACGTAATTGACACAGTTGTTCAAATTCCAGTATCTTAAGTTTCTTAAATTTCTTTTGCATGAAGTCCAACTGATCTCCAATGTAAGCATCAAGCAGCTGAAGCTCCATTAGGCTAGGCAAATCTTGAAGGGCTTCAATGGGATTATCCTCTAACTTTGACCACTTCAGGCGTATCCTGACCAGGTCGTGAAGTTCTGAAATCCATCTGGGCATGCTTTGAAGGTGCCCCTTCAAATCTAAACGTTGAAGATGGATAGGGGGATTAGACATAGTCTGTAGATGAAGACGTTCCTCCATTCTTTGTGATGATATGCTTAAACTATGAAGGCTCTGCATCTTCTCAATGGAGAGACACAAATCTTTCCCACTTTCTCCTTCCAGTTCGACAATCCCCAATTTCCTTAGTTGGGTCAAATTTTTCAAGTCTTGGGCAATTCCAATGTGCTTGCTTTCTTTTACAAAAGCTAGCTTCTGTAAAGCAGTTAAGCCACCAATTTTCTCATGCACAGCAACACCTCTTACACAATAGAAAGCCGCATAGTTTTGTAAGTCGCACCGATAGACTAAAAGATGGCGTAGCCGATGAAGATGGGCAATTTCAGAGGGCAATTGAGTGATGAATGTATGCTTAAGATCCAAAGTTTCAAGGTTTACAAGCTTACCAAGCGACTTGGGCAGATTTTTGACCCTGGTATTCCTCAAACTTAGATACCTTAACAGAAGTAGATTAACAATTCCTTTAGGAAAAGTATCCAAAGGTGCATTCTCCAAATCCAAAACCTTCAAGAACCTAAAGTTTGAAATAACTTCGTGGCTAAAGGAGGATGAAGATGATCCATCCATTGAAAACCTGAAAAAGGATCGAACATATGGGTAGGAGCCCCAATTGTAAGTTAAATTCCTGCAATAACCATCATGAACAGATAAGCGGCGCACTTGGTTTTCCAAATTTGTGTTTGGCTCTTTCAAGATTTTAAGAAAGTTTTCATCTTCAGCCCTTGAAACTATGATGTCATTCATCAAATTATGAAGCCCGCAAGTCCTGGGTCGTCCATCAATCTCTGTCTCCTCGACATGTACCAAGTTCCTCTCGATAAGATAATTGAGGTAATCCTCTGCAACTTCTTCAAATGTTCTGCCACTCGTTTGTTGTATGAACCCCTCAGCTATCCATAACCGAATCAACCTTCTACAACTAACACTATAACCCCTTGGAAAAATGCCAAGGTACAAGAAACAATAGGTAAACTGGTAGGACAGATTAATGAAACTAAGAGATAATAGTTCGGTAATACTTGAAAGATGTTCATTACTTGCTAGCTCAAATCCAAGAGTATCATCCAGCTTTCCCCAATCAAACATGGTTTTGCTTTTGTTACTTCGCACTAGTTTACCTATTTGATCAATTGCAATAGAGGTAGTAGAACCAGCTGGGGATTGACTTGAGATGATCTTTGTGTATCTTTTTCTTTTTTCCTTGAGTTCTTTCCGAATATCTTCTATCTGTTTGGCCATGGAATGGAAAGATATCAAGTTCCCAAGAAACCGAGGGAGCTTATGAGAGTGTGGGGTGGCATAAAGCTTGTACTCGTCTAAAACATTTTCGATATCATAAGCTAAAGTCCCAACCTGTTTTATCCATGTCTTCAAACTTCTGTTGCCCTCTTGCTTTGTGTATGCTTCGCTTAACTCTTCTTGAATACTCTTTAATTCATCTTTGAGATTTATGACATGACCGCGAATGCCTCGTATCAGCTCTACTTCTCCCACCACCAAGCGCAAGTTGTCGAGTAGAAAGGCCACTGCACCCAACTCCATGACCTGACCTCTCTCTCTCTCTCTGGTAATTTGTTGTCAAAGAAATGCTTCTAGTCTGCCATTGACGTGAAGGAGGAAGACTCCATTAGGAAGGACATGGGCGAAAGGCAATGCAGCTTACTTGCATATGGAAATTATTGAACTTTGTCAAACAAGAAGATTTTGAATTAGGGACAACCATGAAACATGGATCGGCCGCATCATCTCTCTAAGTGGATGAGATTAACAGGACGTCTAACAAAGTGATGGAATTGTCACTTTTAGTCAACTTCTTCCTCATTGATGACTGCATGGCTTTCATATATGTGGACAAGTGCGGTGTACAGACTACTACTTGAGTTGAGCCTCTTATCAAATGGATGGTGGGATCTGTTATAAATCCATAAATACCAAAAATTAGATACCAAGCTCCACAGAAATGGAATTTGAGAAGAAAATATCCAATATAAAAACAAGTTGTTGTATTCTATTTTATTGTTATTATATTATTTTGACAAAATAATGGCACAAATGCCAAAAATCCCATTTGATACAAATATTAAATAAGAATATATAGGTGATATAAGTATAATTATAATATTTAGTAATAATGCTAAAATCTATAGCTGCATATGATAATGTTTTGGGTAAATTGTAGATTAGGTAACCTGTACTTTGGATTTAGTCTCATTTTAGGGCCTGAACTCTCAAATAAAGTTTCAGAAATATACATTTAAGTCCAACTCAGCTAAGTAAAATTACAAAAATGTCCATATTTTCATTCTCTTTTTTTACTATTCATCTTCTTCCTTCCTTCAAAGGCAAACCAACTGCAGCAAAGTCAATTCACCCCACAGGGCACCTATATACAATTTACCCTTTTTTTTTGGTTGTCGTGTCATGAGCATACTTTTTGGGGGCCAGAATTAAATGAACCTGCCTATCAGCCCCATTTGGCTGGAAGGCTGAAACTTTGGTTGGGGCCAGAATTAAATAACCCCTGTCAGAGATGCTTATTAATTCCCATCCCCGTCCCTGCCCTCCCGATGCAATCCCCATCTCTGGTTGGCTAACTCTATCAGGTCAGGGAGGTCGAATACATGGCGGGAATGAAAAAAATGTCATTCCTAGCTAATTCAGCTAAATTGGTTTAACTGTTTTGAAATAAAAATATACTATTCAAATGGACAATCCTTCAATTGAAACTCATTATACCTACCTGAACGCTACCAACACATGTCCACAAAGACATTACATCCGCACATTAATTGTAGTGTGCCACTGTAGTGACTGTATTCTTTAGTGTTGTGGGTAGTATAGGTAGCATCTTTTGTGGGTTGCAGATCTTGACTGCTTCAAATAGCTGCTGATTGACAGCCAACTGAGCTCTCTGGATTTTCCACCAAATATATGTTATAGGCTGTTCATTTGGAGCCCATCTCAGAAAGTCGGAATATGTTATAGGCTGTTCAAATAGCTGCTGCATGCGCTTCCGCCCTCCCAAAAAAGCACTTAGAATATGATCAAAATCATCAAGTTTGTAGGTTTGCTACCAAATTTTGATAATAATGGAGAGAAGATTTATATAAAAGCTATTAAGAATAGATGGAGAACAAGAGTAGTACAACTTACATGGTTAGAAGCCATCTAATCATGCTGACCTCTTTTACACTAGACTCCAATGATAAACTTGTAGGGATCCGAAATCATTTTAATTAAACCTAATAAATTAGAAAAAAATAGTAATCTCTAAACATGGAGATTCCTGATTTAGCTCAACATGCGGATAACAGATTCAAAAGAAAAAGAAAGATACAAATACCTGTAGCTGCAGGAAATTGTTGAATTTGAAAGCTTGTACTCTGATTCAAACTATTCAATATGGAAGTCTAGAATGATGAATTTGCTCTGTTGTTATGACTATGAAGACACCATATTAGGTGATGAAGGCAAGTCAGAGAGTATGTCTGGTAAAGACTGGGAAAAGCTAAATAGAAAAACAGATGGAAAGATCAAGCAATGGGTGGATAATACTATGTATCAGCATGTTGCCAATGAGACTAACGCCCATAAGGTGTGGACTATTCTGTAGGAGTTATATGAGAAAAGAAATTATCAGAATAAAGTTTTTCTTTTCAAGAAGTTTATGTGTTTGAGATATCAGGATGGAACTTCTGTTTCTGAGCACTTGAATGTCTTTCAAGGTATATTGAACCAGTTGGCTGCTATGGAAGTAAAGTTAGATGAAGAGATTCATGCTATGTGTTTGATTAGCTCTTTGCCTGACAGTTGGGATACTCTTGTGGTTTCTCTTGTAAACTCTTCTCCAAATGGTGTACCCACTTTGAAAGTGGTGAAGGAGAGCATGCTAAATGAGGAGAATAGAAGAAAATACCGAGGGTTAACAATGCAGAGTCAAACTCTGGTTACTAAAAGGCAAGGGAGAAGCAAAAATAGAACTCCAAAGAATCGTGATAGCAATGACAGGTCTCAAGGAAGATCCAAGTCAAGGAAAGAGAATAAGTGTTATCACTGTGGCAGGCCAAGACACAAGAAGTTCCAATGCAGAATACTTAAGAGGGAACAAAGCAAAGAAAAGGGCAAAGAAAAGAAAGTAGAAGCCAATACTGTAGCAGCTGCAGTTAGTGATGATGTTTGTATTATATGCGATGGTGGCAGTGTCAATCTCACATGTCAGGATTCACACTAGGTTATTGACTCCGGTGCTTCATATCATGTCACTTCTCGTCATGATGTTTTCTCTTCATATTCTAGTGGTCAGTTTGGTCATGTGAAGATGGGGAATGATGGAAAGTGCAGAATTGTCGGTATAGGAGATGTATGTCTGAACACAAATACTGCTTGCAAATTGCTCTTGAAGAATGTGAGGCATGTTCCTAATATTCGCCTTAATTTGATTTCCACTGGGATGCTTGATGATGATGGCTATCATAACTACTTTGGTGAAGGAAAATGGAAGCTCACTAAAGGGTCTTTGGTGGTACCTCTACTTCGAAGTCCGTTGGGAACTTCATAGCCAAGTAATAAGTGGACACCACTGCACGAAGAGCGTGGGTGATTGGTCGACCTATTATGGCATTGTACGGGGAGGGAGTCGTGACCACTAGAAAAGTTTGGTCGAATCTCACAATGCTAGGCCAAGTGCCGACCTCCACAGGTACTGTAACTCTTCCCAGGGGCCTGACTTCCTCTCCACTGAAACCTACCAAGGGAGTGTTCGCGGGTTGGATGTCGCTCTCCTTAAGCTGGAGTTTGTTGAATGCGTCCTTGAAGAGTATATCCGCCGAACTGCCGAAGTCGACCAGGACGCGCTTCACCTCGAAGTCATTGATCCTTATCTTTATGATGAGCGCATCGTCATGGGGGTATTGGACTCCGCGCGCGTCGTCTTCGGTGAAGAAGATCGGTTCTTCTAACCTTGGTCGTTTTGAAGGATTCTGCTCTTCTCTTTGAATTTCTCAAGCTGATGTCTTTGCCGCAGCTGAGGTGCAGCCCACGACAATTGACCCGCTAGTGATCATCTGTATTATTCCTCAAACTGGCCTTTCTTCGAGCAACTGTCTCTGTGGCTGCTCGTTTTTCCTGTTGCTGGATTCGGGAGCGTTTCTACCTTGCTCTCATTGTCGACCTATTTGGTTTTTATTATCACTTTGTACAAAATTTTTCAAATATCCGTGACGGATGAGCTCTTCTATCTCGTCGCGGAGGTTTTTACAATTTTCGGTGCTATGACCGTGATCTCTATGGAAATGGCAATATACATTTCTATTTCTGGTATTCGGGTCTCCTCTCATCTGAGGTGGTCACTTCACATAAGTTGCGTCATTGACCACCATAAGGATTTCTGCTCGCTTCGCGTTCAAGGGCGTATAATTTGTCCTTTCAGCTAGTGGAGCACAGAAAGACTAGTATGGCTTTCCTCCTCGAGCTAGCTCTTCCCTTTTCCTCTTGTTGTCCCCATTAGTTGAGGTCTCACCTTCTCTTTTCCTCTTCTCGGATGGATTCTCGCTCTTCTGGTTCAACTCCTCCTCTATTCCAATGAACTGGTCCACGAGCTTGAGGAATTCAATTACATCTTTAGGCTTGTTGGCAACCACATGCCACTTTAATTCTTTGTGTGTGATGCCTCTTTTAACTGCTATGAGCCTCACTACGGGGTCTAGGTTAGGTATCTGCAGGCATGCATCATTGAACCTCTTGATGTAGCTGTGGATAGATTCCCCCTCCCTCTGGACTATGCCGAGAAGGCTTTCTTGGGACCTCAGACACCTCTTGCTGGTGCTGAAGTGTGAGGTGAAAATCTGTACGAACTGCGCCCAACTCTTGGTTGTCCCGGGCGCGAGATTTCTATACCATGTGCGGGCTACCCCCTTAAAAGTAGTGGAGAAAGCTACACACATGCAGGACTCATCCTACCCCGGCTAAGTGCATTTGTGACTGAAAGGAATTTACATGGTCATTCGGATCGAATGACCCATCATACTTGTCTAGGGGAGGTAACTTAAAGTCTTTTGGCATCGGGACGGCCAGGAGTTCAGGAGATAGGGGAGATGGCACGGAGAGGTCTTCACAGTTCCCGAGCTCACCTCTTCTTTCCCCTTGGGTAGTTCGGGCAAGTTCTGAGCTGCAGCTCGGCGAGCTATCCGGCATCGCCTTTGTTGCTTCTTCATCGGCTCCGCATTGGTGCTACTGGCCTCAGTGTTGTCAGGCACAGTCTTTGCAGGGAGCGGCTCGGACTGCTGGCGACAATGGCTGTGGATGGAGGGACCTTGTTTGGAGCCCGCGGCTAGGACCCTGAACCGGTTTTCCGTGAGTGGAACCTCGAGCTGTGAAGGTCGAGGTGATGCGGGTCTAGTAGGCTGAGAATCTCCCGACCTGATTACATGCTGCGAGGTGGGAGGAGTAACTTGTCTCTCCCCCCTGCCGCGGGATGAGACCTGACTCCTAAGAGGATTTTGAATTTGGGAGGTCTCCTCGGCGAGGGGGGCGTTCACTCCGACGGTGGGGCTTAGCTTGCTGTGTGGCATAATGCCGAGGTGAAACTGGCTGTTGGTTCTGAGGTAGCGGTGGAAACTGTTGTTGCTATTGCTATTGATAAACATGGTGCAATACTTGTTGCTGATACAATTGGAACTATTGGACCTGCTGCATTTGAGCTTGTATAGCTCGCATGCAGTGTACCAGATCTTCAAGTTGGTTATGTCCGGCCACCGGGGGAACAGACGATTTGGCAAAGGTTGCACCTACCGTGGAGGGGAGTAGAGTAGTCACTGGTGCCATGATCTGGGGCACGTTCAGAGTAGGGACCCCATCCGCAGAGAGAGGTATGGTGAACTGAATACTGTTGGGATCTGAGGTTGCCCCCATAGGTGTTCATATCAGTGCTGCGTCCGGCGTTGCTAGAGGAAGCCATAGAAACTTGACTAAAAATGCTTGGTGGAAAGAGGCTTTTCGAAGCGCTTCCCAGAGACGACGCCAATTGATGCGTCGTAATCCGGTTGCTCCTAGCTGGCAATGAGGTGGCTTCCGGTTGACGGCGAAGGCGGATGATCTGCACAGAAAATCAGAGAACCCGGGGGTATTTACTCGGTGAGGTCGCTCCGATGCTTAAGTCAGTACTTAGCGAGCTGATAGAAATTTAGAATGTGAAGGCTAGAAGGCAGAGATTATGCGTACCTTGGGCCCTCAAAGGGAGGGCCTTTATATAATGGAGTCCTCGCGGGCTTTGCGGAGTAGTTCCGAAATTATCGTCATGATAAAGTTCGTTTCCGCATTAATTGGGGATAAATGTTATCCACTAATGTCAATCACTTTCACCCGATTCGGGCTGGGAGGTAATGCTAGATATCACGAGGTGTGATCCCACAAAATCCGGGAACCGTAACTTTTAGAACTCCTAGGTGGGTAGATCGATATACCCGAGCTGGTTTTACCCAAACTAATATTCCCGAGCTGATGCTCATACCTCGCAGAATCAAGTACCGGTGTCGTGACCTGGTACCGAAGTACCCCTAGCTCGGGGTAGTTTTAACTCCAGGGAGCCTTAGCTCGGGGTAATAAAGAGTCACTCTGTAGCGAACTGGTAACTTTGTAGCAAGCTGGTCACGCTGAGTTGTCTCTTATGTCGAGTCATGTCCACATGTCCCCTTATCATGAGGTCAGGCCAAATCACCCTCCATCAAGTAGCCAAACAAAAAAAGACCATTTTTAGTCTATTAAACTTTTAAAAACCTAAAAGATCTTTTAAAAAGACTTGTCAAACAGGGCCTTGGTCTATTTGGTATTGCCTTCTCAAATTTCAGTAGGTGTAAGATTAAGTTTCACACATCTATTGAGAAGCCAATGATGCGTTTCTAATTATTTAAGTTAGGGTTGAGATTAGATTGAAGAGATTTCTAGATGATTTTAGTGTTCTCCCTCCACAAGTATAAAGGCTTTTACGACTTACGAGCAAATGGTATAGGCCTTTCACTTTTTAAGAATTCATTAATTGTTGGGGATCCAGGCTGCTTTTGTGTATGTTTTGCATACACAATCATCTGTGGCTTTTGGCGAGGGATTAGGCTTTTTATACCCCTCCCCCAGGCCTCTTTTTTCTCTCACACTTTGATAAAATTTTTGGTGGCTGCCCCTCCATTGGTAGTAAAGTTTGGAATTCAGAATTACTCCTCACAGGGTGCTCCTCACATCGACGTCATAGCATTTGCACTCGCGCACATCATCAACATCTTCCGTAATTGTATGTTGTCATTAATAGGGAATACCAATGTTTTAAAAACTGACCTAAAGAACGAATCGTTTATGACTCTGGGTCGTGGGTCATCAGTTCGACCGGCTGGGTTGAATGGTTCAGTCCGTGCTACACCGGTGCATATATGTATTAATATAAATATATATTTTAGTAATAAATATATAAATATGATTTAGATATGTTATATGTATTATTTTATATTTAATTTATGTTTTTTTATTTTTTATTTATAAAAATATTAGAAATTGCAATTTGAGGTCAAAAAAGGATTTTTTTCACGAAAATAGTAGGGTAAGGTGCCTTGGGACGCATAGATCTCAAGAAGTTACCCAAAATAAAAAAAAAAAAATCACCCCAATTAGACATTAGAGTGCAAATTTATGGCCTTCGAAAATTTACATGCATTGAATGTACAACCCACGACTTGATCATCGGGTCAAATGGATCAACTGCCAAACCGGCCAAATTGAACGATTTTTGACTAAATCAACAGTTTTTAACCGTCTAGCAGGTATTAGCAGGTATTGACTGAATTGACTTAAAATCGTAACTGGGTGATGTTTCAAAAGGTTCGACCCACCAAATCTACAGCGGATTGAAAACATTGTGGAATACACAGCTACAATGTACTATGGATTTGGTATGAGGAACAAATCTGGATTCTAAAATTTGGGGTTAAGAAAAAGAAGGAACAGAAAATAGTAAATAGGATTGTTTTGTACTTAATTTAGACCTTACTGCTAATAAAGTAGGGACTAGAGAGTAAACATGTAACTAAATTAAAAGTTAGAAAAAAAAGGGACCAAGTTAACATGCATCGTCCTAGTTGTGAATTGTGTCCCACATTAGAAAAGAAGTTTTATTAATAAAATTATGCTAATGCAATTATTTCAGCACCTAAGAATGAAAAAAATATATATATTAAAAAATACAAAGTATAGTAAATGATTTTATACAACTCCTCTTGGACACTCTTCTGCAGGAGCTGAAGTTCTTGGAATTCTGTAAGGCCTTAAATTAGCCCAATACTTGTCGGTTTCTTCAATAATCCTTGAAAGTGATGCGAGGTTAGTCACTCATCTCATCAAGTCCAATCGGGATTCTCCTTTGGCACCTTCACACTGTTATCTCTTATTTCGTCTCTGTAATAGAGTATTCCATAGTCCATAATATGCTGCTAAGTATAACCGTTTCATGACCTGGTCTGGTCTGATACTCTCGTATTCCTTAGGTCATCGATTTCCATCGATCTCCAATTGGATGTAATTTTTTTTCTGGTGATTAATGGATTTTGGCCTTGCCTTCGGCCGAAAAAAAAAATCCTGGATAGGGCTATAAATGGATCGGATTCGGCAACAGCCAAATCGGATCCAATTAATGAAAACTGAAATCCGAATTTAATCCAAAATTTGTTCACATGTAAAGATCTGAGATCAGATTCAAATCCTATCATATTCAGATTTAATTAAACTCCACTTCATTTTTTAATATAAAATAATTTAAAAAGTTAATTGCTGTTTAACTTTTATAATATTTTTATATTTTATAAATTAAAGTTAATATCTATATTATATAATCAGATTTGGATTTTAATCTACTGAGATGGAATTAAATCTACATCCAATCCAGTTATTAATCGGATGCAGATTGCAAAATTTGAATCCGACCTTACAATGTAAACAAATAATCCAAGTCTCGGGATAATTGAATCCAATGTTAGACTATCAAAGTCCGTTGATTAGGGGTGGCCACGAGCCAAACTCTTCATGAGCTATTCAAGCTATAAGAGCCGAGCTCAAATATATATATATACATATATATATATATAATAAAAATATTATAATTCTTAATTATTATAATTATTTATTTTTTAAATATCAAAAAAAAAATTTATATATAGTCTTTTATTTTTATAAAATATTTTTTCTCAAATCAAGCTCAAGCCTAACCAAGCTCAAACTCAATGTTCTACCTCGAGCTCGAGCTCGAGCCTCGTACGATTCAGTTCGGCTTGGCTTGAATCCACCCCTACCGTTGATAGTATTCTTCATAATTTTGGATGGCAGGAGCCATGAAAATCTTTGGATGGTGGGATCCATGAAAATTTGGAAATCATCTTTGAACATATAATTAACAATACTGAATTATTAATTTGCTTTTATCAAATTACATACCCTCTTTGGACTCCAAAGACCATGGACATATCCACTAAAACCAGTACATCAAAGCATAAAAGGCAAATAGTAAGTAGAACAGAATCAGCCATATCAAAGCATTGCCTTGCTCCTCCCAAAATGATCATATACAAGATTAGGATTGAGACACTGAGTTGAGAATAATTATGGATGAAGATGCTCGCTGTAATTTCTTCTCTGCTAGGACCCTACAAGACAAAACCAATTAGGATCCTTGAATAACCTAGAACATGCAATTATGTGTTCAACCATATGGTCCCTTCTCATGAAACACTGCAGATGAGAACTCAATCATATCAATATATATTCAATAATGAATATGTGAAATGTGGGTGATTCATTAGTTGACCATATGGCAGGAAAAAAAATTCTAGTAAGGAGAAAAATAAAATGAATAACTAGAATAGAAACAAAAAGAAAGTGTGTTTAATGCTCACCAGTACTTCTGCAAAGATATAGATAGTAGCTGTGCAGGAGGAATTATATTAAAAGAGGAATCATGAAAGATCTGTCAAACAACCATGAGAGTAAGAACGAATTTTTGGGATGTGATTGACCATCCAACGGCATTCACCTCCGTTCTTTCGAATACCCTTTATGAATGTATCATCCATATCCTGCAATTCAAGTTCCTTCAGTTGGGTAAGGTTGTCAATTCCTCTAGGCACTGCTCTTAGCATTGGACAGCATCTTATAACTAGTTTCTGAAGGTTGGGCAATGTGCCTTTGTACAGTATCACCGTACGCAGTTGACACAGTTGTTCAAATTCCAGTATCTTAAGTTTCTTAAATTTCTTTTGCATGAAGTCCAACTTATCTCCACAGTAAGCATCAAGCAACTGAAGCTCCATTAGGCTAGGCAAATCTTGAAGGGCTTCAATGGGATTATCCTTTAACTTTGACCACTTCAGGCGTATCCTGACCAGGTTGTGAAGTTCTGAAATCCATCTGGGCATGCTTTGAAGGTGCCCCTTCAGATATAAACGTTGAAGATGGATAGGGGGATTAGACATAGTCTGTAGATGAAGACGTTCCTCCATTCTTTGTGATGATATGCTTAAACTATGAAGGCTCTGCATCTTCTCAATGGAGAGACACAAATCTTTCCCACTTTCTCCTTCCAGTTCGACAATCCCCAATTTCCTTAGTTGGGTCAAATTTTTCAAGTCTTGGACAATTCCAGTGTGCTTGCTTGCTTTTACAAAAGCTAGCTTCTGTAAAGCAGTTAAGCCACCAATTTTCTCATGCACACCAACACCTCTTACACAATCGAAAGCCGCATAGTTTTGAAAGTCGTACCGATAGACTAAAAGATGGCGTAGCCGATGAAGATGGGCAATTTTAGAGGGCAATTGAGTGATGAATGTATGCTTAAGATCCAAAGTTTCAAGGTTTACAAGCTTACCAATCGACTTGGGCAGATTTTTGACCCTGGTATTCCTCAAACTTAGATACCTTAACAGAAGTAGATCATCAATTCCATTAGGAAAAGTATCCAAAGGTGCATTCTCCAAATCCAAAACCTTCAAGAGCCTAAAGTTTGAAATAACTTTGTGGATAAAGGAGGAGGATGAAGATGATCCATCCATTGAAAACCTGAAAAAGGTTCGAACATATGGGTAGGAGCCCCAATTGTAAGTTAAATTCCTGCAATAACCACCATGAACAGATAAGCGGCGCACTTGGTTTTCCAAATTTGTGTTTGGCTCTTTCAAGATTTTAAGAAAGTTTTCATCGTCAGCCCTTGAAACTATGATGTCATTCATCAAATAATGAAGCCTGCAAGTCCTGGGTCGTCCATCAATCTCTGTCTCCTCGACATGTACCAAGTTCCTCTCGATAAGATAATTGAGGTAATCCTCTGCAACTTCTTCAAATGTTCTGCCACTCGTTTGTTCTATGAACCCCTCAGCTATCCATAACCGAATCAACCTTCTACAACTAACACTATAACCCCTTGGAAAAATGCCAAGGTACAAGAGACAATAGGTATAGTGGTAGGAGGACAGATTATTGAAACTAAGAGATAATAGTTTGGTAATACATGAAAGATGTTCATTACTTGCTAGCTCAAATCCAAGAGTATCATCCAGCTTTCCCCAATCAAACATGGTTTTTCTTTTGTTACTTCGCACTAGTTTACCTATTTGATCAATTGCAAGAGGCAATCTTTCACACCTTCTCACAGTTTTTTCAGCCCACACCTTCTGTTCTGAAGGGCATTCTGCAAAGGTTGATGAGAAGGCCCTCTTGCACAGGAGCTCCTGTGCATCCTTGGGAGATAGGGGTTGGAGATTATAGACATGACCACAGGATCCTATACAAGAATTGGCAACATCATTTCTACGCGTTGTAACAATTATTCTACTACCACATCCATCATTTGGCAACAAACATCTTAAGTATTCCCAAATATCTGGGCCCCAAATATCATCAAAAACAACCAGGAACCTTTTTTGCTGCAAATAATCCTTCACCTTGGCCGTTAGTTCAAATGAGTTTGTTGAAAGGATCAAATGTTGTTCAGCTTCTGCATTTCCCCAACTTGATGATGGGGAAAATTGGGATAGCAAGTGTCTTAAGATCTCTGTTTTTCTGTATGATTGCCCCACTGTGACCCAAGCCTGGCATTCAAAGGTTCCTTTTAACAATTTGTACACCTTTCTGACAAGGGTTGTCTTCCCCAAACCGCCCATCCCAGCCACAGAGATTACAGTAGTCGTTAGTCCTGGTTCCTTTAACAAGGAAATCAGCTGACGTTCTGGTTTGTCAAAGCCCACAATCTGAGATTCATCACAGAGATAGGAAGCCACTTTGGGAAACTGTCGTGTTTCAATAGAGGTAGTAGAACCAGCTGGGGATTGACTTGAGATGATCTTTGTGTATCTTTTTCTTTTTTCCTTGAGTTCTTTCCGAATATCTTCTATCTGTTTGGCCATGGAATGGAAAGATATCAAGTTCCCAAGAAACCGAGGGAGCTTATGAGAGTGTGGGGTGGCATAAAGCTTGTACTCGTCTAAAACATTTTCGATATCATAAGCTAAAGTCCCAACCTGTTTTATCCATGTCTTCAAACTTCTGTTGCCCTCTTGCTTTGTGTATGCTTCGCTTAACTCTTCTTGAATACTCTTTAATTCATCTTTGAGATTTATGACATGACCGCGAATGCCTCGTATCAGCTCTACTTCTCCCACCACCAAGCGCAAGTTGTCGAGTAGAAAGGCCACTGCACCCAACTCCATGACCTGACCTCTCTCTCTCTCTCTGGTAATTTGTTGTCAAAGAAATGCTTCTAGTCTGCCATTGACGTGAAGGAGGAAGACTCCATTAGGAAGGACATGGGCGAAAGGCAATGCAGCTTACTTGCATATGGAAATTATTGAACTTTGTCAAACAAGAAGATTTTGAATTAGGGACAACCATGAAACATGGATCGGCCGCATCATCTCTCTAAGTGGATGAGATTAACAGGACGTCTAACAAAGTGATGGAATTGTCACTTTTAGTCAACTTCTTCCTCATTGATGACTGCATGGCTTTCATATATGTGGACAAGTGCGGTGTACAGACTACTACTTGAGTTGAGCCTCTTATCAAATGGATGGTGGGATCTGTTATAAATCCATAAATACCAAAAATTAGATACCAAGCTCCACAGAAATGGAATTTGAGAAGAAAATATCCAATATAAAAACAAGTTGTTGTATTCTATTTTATTGTTATTATATTATTTTGACAAAATAATGGCACAAATGCCAAAAATCCCATTTGATACAAATATTAAATAAGAATATATAGGTGATATAAGTATAATTATAATATTTAGTAATAATGCTAAAATCTATAGCTGCATATGATAATGTTTTGGGTAAATTGTAGATTAGGTAACCTGTACTTTGGATTTTAGGGCCTGAACTCTCAAATGAAGTTTCAGAAATATACATTTAAGTCCAACTCCGCTAAACTAACACTATTATGAGTGGTAAAATTACAAAAATGTCCATGTTTTTATTCTCTTTTTTTACTATTCATCTTCTTCCTTCAAAGGCAAACCAACTGCAGCAAAGTCAATTCATCCCACAGGGCACCTATATATAGTTTACCCTTTTTTTTGGTTGTCATGTCATGAGCATACTTTTTGGTTTCATTTTTGCAACCAATTTACTCATTGCTGGTTCTTTTACATGGAAGTGTAAAATGACATTTTTTATCATAACATCTGTTTGACTAAAATAATTAAAAGAGAAAAAAAAAACAAAATGTTGATTTGAAATAGTTAGAGATAAAAAGTAAAATATAAAATAATAGGTAAAAATACAGAAAGAATAAATTAGTAGAAAATAAAAGAAGGTAGCACAAAATAAAAATATATAATTATAGACAAAAACTGTTTTCTATTAATGTCTATTTCACTTATTTTTTTTCTGCTTTTTTGCTTCTTTTAAGTTTTTTAGTACTTTTTGTTTTATTTTTGGAATAAAATAATGTGGGAAAGACAGGGAGGTTTTGTTTCTAAAAGGATGATATGTACAAGAGTTTTTATAGATATTTTTTTGATAAAAGAACTAATTCTCAAATGGACATACGAATGGTTCCCAATGGAAGGTGCATTAGGTAAAATGGTAGAGGAGTGTAGAGAGAATGTCTTAATAATACACTAACTACACATTGGGTAAATTGCTAAAACTTCCCCTGAGGTTTGGTAATTCCAATCACCTCCCTTGAACTTTTGGACATAGTTGCAAGTAGACCCCCTTTGTTAGAATCCTCTAAAAAGAGGCATGAAAATGTCTAAAATACCCATTCAGTTACTTTTGACCAAAATGTTTATTTTCCAAATCTTCTCTTCCTATGAAGCACTAGCCCAAACTTTTTCAATCTCTCTTTTGAAATTGATTTATTTTTCAATTTTTCTCTTCATATCAATCACCTAAAGGTAAAGCTGCAACTTTAAATTCTCTTTTTTTTGTTTATGATGTTTAGATTGTTTTTTTTTTCTTTTAAAAACCAACCTCAATAATAACTGCATGGGTACTTTAGACATTTCCATGCCTTTTGTTAGAGGATTCTAGTAGAGGGGGTCTACTTGTAACCATATCATAAAGCTCAGGGGCAATATGGGAATGGAGGAGAATGAAGCTTGGGAGAACAACCAAGATAATGAAATTAATGATGATCAAGTGTTGACTGATCAATACAACAGGGGTTCAGATCTTGCAGATAAAAGGACAATATGGGTCCAGTTGCAAATCCAGTTGGAAATGTGGATTGTGATTTGGAACGTTAGAGGGACTAGTCAGGATGCCATGTACTTGAAATCACTAGATCTCATAAACCGGGTGTCTATTTTCTTATGGAAACTAGAGTCAATCCTAATCGAGCAAAAAAAATTATTGAGTCTCTTCCTTTTGATAGTTATTTTGTTGTTAACTCTGTGGGTTTTTCTCGGGGTCTCTAGATATTATGGGACTCAAGACAATGTATTCTAAATGTTATTTTATCTAATGATAGGATTATTCATGCTTTTATTAACGACCACTGAATTGGCTTAACACTTTTGTTTATGCCCCTCCCAACAAGCAAGAATGGATGGTTGCTTGGAATTGGATTAAAGAAATTGTTGATAGCATAGACGGAGTGTGTGCCTTATTGGTGATTTTAATTTGTTTAGAGATAGCTCTAATAAAAGTGGGGGAAGGAGTGTTCTCCCTAGTCAAACACGTGAGTTTAATAGCTTTATTAGTTAATGTAATCTTTTTGATTTGGACATGAGGGGTAAGCAATTTACTTGGAAAAATTCTTTTACTAAGGAACGACTATATTAGATTTTAATCAATGATAATTGGAGGCAGGAATTTCCTAATGGCTACCTTATTAATCTTCCTTTTGATGAAGTTATTAATGATACTAATCAATGTATCATAGATGATATCAATGATAACCTAATTAAAAATGTAACTAAAAACGAGATTCTTGATACTCTTCTTATCATTCTTGGTCTTAAGGCTCTTGGTCCCGATGGTTTAAATGCCCTTTTCTTTACAAAATTTCTGATCTATAATTGGCGATTCTGTCTGCAAGAGTCAAAGTTTTCTTCCATTCTGGAAAAATGAATAGAGTGATTAATGAAACTTTCATTTCATTAATTCCCAAAACCAATAACCCTAAAATGGTTAATGGTTTTCATCCTATCAGTCTATGTAATGGTTCTCATTTCTCACGAGATGTTTTATTCTATCAAGAAAAAGAAAGGATGTTCGGGTGTATTAACTTGTAAAGTTGATATGGAAAAGGCTTATGACAAGATTGAATGGATTTTGTTGAGAAAGTGCTGACCAAATTTGGATTCCATTACTAATAAATAAAATGGGTTATGGAATGTGCCAATATTATTCCTTTTCAGATTTTGATTAATGGCTCACCTACTCAGGAGTTTACTTCTACTAGAGGCATTAGACTGTGGGATCCTCTCTAACCGTATATTTTTATTATATGTGCAAATGCCCTAGGAAGCTTGAAAGAGAACATATTTTTGGGAAAAACTTATTGGTTGCAAAGTGTCTCGCGGAGGTCCTACAATTCTAATCCTTCAATTTGTAGATGACTGCATCATCTTTGATAAAACCTTGGTAAATGCATTACTTAAAATCAAAGAGATGGATAATTTTGCCAAGGCCTCTGGGAAATGCCCTATTTATTCTAATTTGGTACTATATTTTTCAAGGAACATTCATTCTAGACTTACAAAAATTATGTCAAGAATTCTAAAAATTTCTTTGGAATCCATAAGGACTTGTACTTGGGTGCTCATCTTATTGATGGAGAGTATCCAAGAAACATTCAAAAATCTCGAGAGGATGGAGAGAAAACTGGTTGGGTGGAAAATGAACTCTCTCTTTCTCTTGCGGGCAAGTTAAATCTAGTCGATTCTACTACTTGCATGATGCCCCAATTTGTTAAAAGACCTTTCAAAATTCCTAGAAATGTTTGCACACCTAAAATTTGGCATGGTCTTGGGATCAAAAATCTTAAATGGATAACAATGCTTGTCTTGCAAAATTTGGTTGGTAGATTTTGACTGACTAAGAAAATTTGTGGGTGAAGGTGGTATCAAATAATTACCTCAAAAGATAAAATTTTTTGGGAAGCCACTACTAGAAAGGTTATTTCTTGAGCTTGGAGAGGTATCCTATCTTCAAGGGATGTGATTAAGAGGGGTATTTGTTGGGTCATTTGTGATGGTAAAAAGGCTAAATTTTGGATATGATTGATGCTTGGACTGGTAGTACCCCTCTTGTCAACGAGGTGAATCAAAATCATATTGAGAATTTGGATCTATTATCACTTGCTCTTAACAATAAACTCCCCACTAAAAATCTTCTTATTCATAGGGTTGTAACATTTTGTGCCATTTGTGGTGAGGATGAGAATTTGGACCACATTGTTTTTTAAATGCTCATATGCCAAACAAGTGTGGATGACCTTGGATCTAATGATGAGATTGTCCTAATGTTGATGATAACTCAATTCGGGAGTGGTGGGTTAAAATTTCTAACAACTTAATGGTTATTGCTTGCCATTAATTGAAGAAAAATATGTGGTAATCTTGTGGTTCCTTTATGGAAACAAAAAAGTTTTTAATAATAATCCGATGCCCCTCTTATCCTAATTGAAAGAGTTCTTAATTTCCTTATTGATATGAAATCTTGATTGGGTGAGGATCAGGTTTATGTGAATAATCATGATAAAGAATGGTTTCCTATTCTGTGGAAAAGTCCTCAAGAGGAGAGTATTAAGATTAATTTTGATGCCTCTTGTGGGTTAAATGGCTCTGCTCTGTAGCATGCATTGCTAGGGTCTTGAGTATAAAAGTATATTCTATTGGCGTAATGACTATTAACCTTGCCAAAGCATGGGTAGCTTGGGAAGCCCACAATTTTGCTCTCATCTTTCATGATCTACCTATTACTATTGAGGGTGATTCCAAGCTCGTCATCGACTATCTGCTTCAAAAAGGTGCCCTCCTGTTGAGATTAAGGAACATCATTGAAGAGTGTAATCGTCTAGGCATGTGGATGAATCATAATGTTAGGTATTGTCATGTTTATTGCGAAGCTAATCAAGCGACAGATTGATTAACTCATTAAGTAATTTGTGATCGTTATTTATCTATTAATGAGCTTCCGATAGGCTTAGAGTTCACTTCTTTTTGTAATGCTTGGGGACATGCTAGCCCTCGTCTTGTGTAACCCCTTCTGTTTTAATAAAAAAAAGAAAAATCATGACGTTCAAGGGAGGTGATTGCAATTACCAAACTTCAGGAAAGGTTTCAGCAATGGTCAAAAATTTCAAAGAGATTTCAACAATTTACCATAATATTTATGTAAAACTACTGATGATGTCTTAGGGGGTGTTTGATTGCACTTTTTAGATGTTTGAATATGAAAACATTGCTTTTTTAGATCCTCACACTTGTTTGGTTTCTCCTCTTAAACTTGATCTGAATCTTACTTTCAGATCTGAAAACTGTAGACCTTGGGCCGACTCTTAACGAGCTCAGACATGTTTCAAAGCTAGTGCATAGTTGAATCTACCCTTCTAATTTTTTCAAAATGATGTGTGCTACCCTTGATTACCCCCAGATCTAAAAGATCTAATCATTTTTGTGTTTTCTTAGAGAGGAAGAATGCCTCTCTCTCTCTCTCTTTCTCTCTCTCTCTCTCTCTCGCTCTCTCCCCTGTCTTCCTGCCACCACCGTTGCAAGTTGTAGCATCGGTTCTCTCTCTCTCTCTCTCTCTCTCTCTCTCTCCCTGTTTTCCCACTTCCCACCACCAGTGAGAAGATTCTTGTGCGAGTCTCGACACCTAAGAAGAGGATGCCCCATGTTGGATGTCGGCCTTCTAGTGGGATTTCGGTTTAAAACTGAGAAATGATTTCCAATGAACGGTCGTTGTTGTTCGGGTCTACCTAGCTGGCAGAGAAGACGGAGAACAAGGGATCTGCATCCTATTTTGGAGCATTGCAATTGCAGTGGAATCTGATGGGCGAACAAAAACAGGGAGAAGAAAGAGGTGCAAGGGAGAGAGAGATCTGATAGGCAAATGGAAGAGGGAGTGAGTGAAAGGGTTAGAGAGAGATGTCGGAGAGAAAGGAAGGGAGAAATGGCCTAGAGATGGGTAGCCGCTATTGAGTTTGAATCCTCCACTACAACACTTGCAACGGCGATGATGAAAAACAAAAGAAGGGGAGGAGGAAAATGCCAGGAGGAAGAAGAAGAGGAAAGAGAGGAAAAGTGAGAGAGAACGAATGGAGACCCACTATTGGTTCACCGCCGTTGTCGAGAGGAAGGGGTGAGTGCACAATATTGAATAGTGTATTCCGGTGAATCTATGAAGATGAAGAAGAAAGAAAAAAAAAATATTGAGGAAAGAAGAAGGAAGAGAGAAAGATAGCAGCCAAAGATGGTGGTTTGTAGCTCTCTCTCTCGCTCCCCTGTCTTCTTGCCACCACCACCGCCGCTGCAACTTGCAACAGCGGTGGTTGGGTGAGTAATAATATTAAAATAATAATTATAATTATAATTATAATTATAATTGTAATTGTAATTATTAATAATAATAAATTATTTTACTAATTATTAATTATTTTAATATTTTTTAAACATTAATTATTTTTATTAATTTTACTTGTGTTATTTATTAATTATTAATTATTTTTATTAACTAGTAATTTTTAATTATTTCATTAATTTTATTTGTGTAAATTATTAATTATTTTAATATTTTTGTAGTTATTAATTATTTTTTTATTTTGATTGTTTCATTTATTAATTATTAATTATTAACTTATTATTTTTATTTGTATTGTTTCAATATTATTTTGAGGTTGAAAAATATTTTTTTATGAGATAATGCAAATTTAACTCAACATTTCCAAATAGTATATTGTAGGGGTAAAATAGTAAAGTCAGTAAATTTTAGATGGTAAAGTGTTGATCCAACACAAACAAACTTATGGATTCAAAGCTTCTAAAAGGTAGAAAAGCACTTATGCTTCTTTTCAAATTTTAGACAAAAAATACCTTTTCAACTTTTCAGATCTGAAATTTCATATTTATCAAACGTCACTCTAGTAAATGACTCTTTTTACTACAAAAACATAGTAAATGGCTTTTTTTTTTTTCTTGTGTGCTTGGGTGATTTTTAGAATCTAGAATAGGGTGATTGTGGGCCAGGACCGGGCCTAGTCTGGCTTAGCATCTATAACACCTATAACAAGGGCATAGCCCAAGCATGGTCCTCGACAAGCACACACATGGGGCCCATAAACTTTAATATAATGTCTTATTTTTCTTTCTACAATGTTTTTTCTTTTTTTTTTTTAACCCTGCCACAGTCTGAAGTGTTTTTCCTTGCAAATAAACAGGTCTACGATTCAAACATTCATTCAATGTTTCAACTTGTAATATCATAATAGTAATGACAAAAAAATTAAAAAATGAAAGAAACTAGCAAATAATATATAAAAATTAGAAAATAATATATAATAAAAATATTATATATGATGCTTTTATTTTTATATATAATAATAATTCTTTATTTTTTAAATATCAAATAAAAAATATTTATATATATATTTTTTATTTTTATAAAATATTTTTCTCAAGTCAAACTTGAGCCGAGCCAAGCTTGAGCTTATAAGCTTTTGACTTGAGCCAAGTTCGAGCTCAAGATTCTACCTTGAACTGAGCTCAAGTTCGAGCCTCGTTTTGCCTTGGTGAGCCAAGCTGAATAGCTTAGCTCGAATCCACCCCTAGTTAGAGGTTGGTGGGAGAATTGGAGCCAGAATTGTGATGGTGACGTAGGGGGTGTTCGGTAAAAAGTGGTTTTGTATTGTGTTGTATTTTAGAATGGTCAATATAAATTTGAGAGAGATTTTCTTTCTGAAATGTTTTCTCAAAGTCTTTGTAGGGTCAATACAAATTGTTATTTTTACATAAAATGTTAAATTTGATATTATACATTTTACTAATTGAAATGACATTTATATATGATGTGACAATACACAATTCTCACAAATTGTATGATCAACCTAAAATGAAACACAACCCAATACGAATATATACCAAACACCCCCTTAACAGTGTCAGGATTACTTATGAAACCAACCAGGTCAATGATGGACGATGGGTTAAAAACATGAGTCCAGATTTATGAAGTGATTGATGTTCCTGATGCATGGATGTAGTATCTTGTGGATAGCATATCCAGCACTAAAAGAATCGGTTCTCTACCTACCAAGTAATAATTTTAGCAGGCTGCAACCTGCCTGATATAAATAGATGGTGGACTTTTCAGTCCCAAGGCACATCGTTGGTATTAGACCTGTTCATGGGCCGGGTTGGGTCGGGCTTTTACTATTTATTAATAGAAATATGTTAGGCCCGAGCCCAAGCCCGGTCCTAATAAAAAGCCCGAAGCCCGACTTAATAAAAAAAATTAGAAATTTTTCCTATTCAATAATTAATATAAATCAGAATTTATTTACATTAAAAAATATATATAAATTCAAAATTATTAATATTAAAAAATATATATAAAGAAGGGAAAGAGGATGTGGAGAAGAAGAATTTGGTTGAAAAAAGAAGGGAAAGAGGTGAAAAAAAGAGGGGTATTCAACTAGGTTTTTTAGGTTTATTTATAGGTCGGGCCGGGCCGGGCTCGGGCCGGACTATTTTGGCAAATCCCGAGCCCGGCTCGAATTTATTGCAGGCCGGGCTTTTTAGCCCGAGATTAAGCCCGCGGGCCTATATACCTGTTCAAGCCCGTCCGGGGACCGGACCGGGCCGGGCCGTCGGGCCAGCCAGCCCATGAATAGGTCTAGTTGGTATAGCATATGGTTATCCAAATCAGGGCTGAAGACAAAATCATGTATATTGGACTGAGTTATTTATATCATGAGAGAACATATCAGTGTTAGTACAAATAGGGCCCATGGTGAACACACAATCACTCTTAATAGGTGGTAGCCCGAATTAAATGAACCTGCCTATCAGCCCCATTTGGCTTGGCTGGAAGGCTGAAACTTTGGTTGGGGCCAGAATTAAATAACCTCGGTCAGAGATCCTTATTAATTTCCATCCCCGTCCCCGCCCTAACGATGCAATCCCCATCTCTGGTTGGCTAACTCTATCAGGTCAGGGAGGTCGAATACATGACGGGAATGAGAAAAATGTCATCCCTAGCTAATTCAGCTAAATTGGTTCAACTACTTTGAAATACTCCAAATATACTATTCAAATGGACAATCCCTCAATTGAAATTCATTATACCTACCTGAACGCTACCAACACCTGTCCACAAAGACATTACATCCGCACATTAATTGTAGTGTGCCACTGTAGTGATTGTATTCTTTAGTGTTGTGGGTAGTATAGGTAGCATTTTTGTGGGTTGCAGATCTTGACTGCTTCAAATAGCTGCTGATTGACAGCCAACTGAACTCTCCGGGTTTTCCACCAAATATATGTTATAGGCTGTTCATTTGGAACCCATCTCAGAAAGTCGGAAGCTGCTGCATGCGCTTCCGCCCTCCCAAAAAAGCACTTAGAATATGATCAAAATCATCAAGTTTGTAGTTTTGCTACCAAATTTTGATAATAATGGAGAGAAGATCTATATGAAAGCTATTAAGAATAGATGGAGAACAAAAGTAGTACAACTTACTTGGTTAGAAGCCACCTAATCATGCTGACCTCTTATACACCAGACTCCAATGATAAACTTGTAGGGATCCGAAATCATTTTAATTAAACCTAATAAATTAGAAAAAAAAAAAAAACAGTAATCTCTAAACATCATGGAGATTCCTGATTTAACTGAACATGCGGATAACAGATTCAAAAGAAAAAGAAAGATACAAATACCTGCAGCTGCAGGAAATTGTTGAATTTGAAAGCTTGTACTCTGATTCTTGTTTCTACATTTTTTTTCTTTGTATGGGAATCTTCTCTTGGCTGCTTTTGCGATGAGGATGGAGATCTCCCTCTTCATGAATGTGTGTATATTAGGCGTCAAGAGTTGATAATGGTTAATAAAATTTGAGGTGGTCATCCCTCTACCTGGAAAAAAAGATTGGGACTAAAGAAAAAAGGAGTTGACCTTAAGGCGGCTTAGAAAATAAATAAGAACAAACTAAGGGTCGTCTTAAAACCTTAAAAAAAAAAAAAAATTGACCTTAAGACAGCTTAGAAAATAAATAAAAACAAGGTAAGGGTCGTATTAAAAAAAAAATTGACCTTAAGACAGTTTAGAAAATAAATAAAAACAAGGTAAGCGTCGTATTAAAAAAAAAAAAGAATTGACCTTAAGACGACTTATAAAATAAATAAAAAGAAGGGTCATTAACCTCAGCATAATTGAAAACACATAACAATAAAAATAAAAGAGGGGTTATATGGTGAAAGTTGATTCTCGTATAAATTTCCACATACTAGCATTTGCCTCAAAACAATTTGATCGCCACTCGCCCTAGGATTAAATGAATACCAAATGCTTATTCAAGGATCACAGTAGACTGTCAAGAATTTGGTTCACTCAGTTTCCATCAAAAGCCAGCTCATCATATAATATATGCATAAATTCCAATAAAAAACTTATTTGTGTAAAAAATCACTTCCCTTGGTGTAGGTATTTATTTTATGGGAAAATTCTCGATAGGTATCTTGTACTTTAGGTCAAGTGCCAATTTAGTACTCGTACTTTAAATCGCGATAATTTAGTACTTAAATTTTCAATTTGCAATAATTTGATACCCGACATTAGATTTCCATCGGTTAGAAGATAAAAAGTCTTAAATACCCCCATAGTGTTATTTCGATCGATTAAAATTACTATAGGAATTGGGCAATCCTTGGAACTATTGTTCATATTTGCATCTATCGAGAATCCGAAAACCAACTCCCTCATGCCGGTAGTGTCAAGCAAATGCGCCGCCAAGAAAGTTGATTTCGACATACACGATGTCAGAAAATTATTGCACTGCCGAGAATCCGAGAACTAGTGTCGTTTTTGGAGCACGGCTCCTATTGTCCGTCACTGGAACACCCACTGTTTACTCAGCTGTTGCCGGAGAAGATGACTTGTTGCCGGCACCGAAGAGACAACCAGGGTGGATCGTGATATTCAATAGAGGCCAATTCAGAAGGAGAGAAGAAAAAGCCGGAAGGGAAACCCATCTGAGATGTTGTTCTTCTTATTAGGGAGAAGGGTATGCTGCAGGAACCAAAGAGAGTAACAGAGGAGTTTCACCGCTGCAACTCCTCTATTTCAGTATCTCCTCTCCGTTGAGGAGTACATGCTCGACAAGGACCTGCCTTAGTTTTTGCATAAGTGGGTACGTCACGCTGCATGGGTCATCGATGAAGGCGAAGACGTACTTGTAGTCGACGACCTTGAGCAAATCCTTCTCGCAGAACCTGGATGGGTGAAGCTCCCCGTTGACGCCCATGGTGAGAACCCTCTTGGCCACTTGGCTCACTGCTTTCTTGACTATGCTATTCAGTATCTCCTCCAAGTGCCTCAAATCGATTGCTTGGCACAATGCAACCATGTATGTTGCAGACATGAGCTTCAGGATGTCGACGACTTCCGCTGTCTTTCTGGAAGAGATCAAGCCCAAGGAGTTGCCGTCCTGGTTGCGTTGCTCTGCCCAAGGAGTTCACGTTGTTCATCTTATTCACACTATTCATCTAGAATAAAGACAACAGGAGTTCTCCTCTTTCGTTTGCTCAACCCAGAACGAAGACAACAAGGGATTAGGGAAGTAAAAAGGGTAAAGGATAATTTTGGTATTTTAAAATTTTTAATCTGCATGTGAGTCTTCTAATAAATGAAAATCTAACGTGGAGTATCAAATTGTCGTAAATTAAAAGTTTGGATACTAGATTGTCGCAATTTAAACTATGGATACCAAATTAGCATTAGGCCTAAAGTACAGGGTACTTATCAAAAATTTTCCCTTATTTTATAGATTTTGCTATAGCCACACCTCCACAGGTATAGTTCAGAACAAAATAATAATAATAATAATAATAAAGGGATAATAATAATAATAATAATAAATAGACTGTACTCCCCCTCAAAATCTGAAATTACAGCCACTTTCTAATTAACCAATAGCCCCTACAAAGGGAATTTAATATATGAGGTTAACATTTGTTTTTGTTTTGAAAAAAAAAAAAAGAAACCAAACATTTTTGATGAACACGTGATGTTTGGTATCATTGCGCCTCATTCAAGCCACATCAAATCATTGATGAATTTATTGTTTGGTTGTTTGATTTCACAGAAATTCGCCAATTGCTTAGAAAACAATTATGACATCTGACGTGAATAACGGAGATAGTTCCTATAAATTAAAAATCAATATTGATAATCACTACCAAATAATCTCATTGTGGATTTCTCATAAAATGACTGACATGACATCAGTCGTACCAAACAAACAATTTCTCTAGTTTATGAGAAATTAGTGATTTTAGAAATTGGTGATTTATGAGAAATCTCATCGGAGAAATTGGCAACAGTATCAAACATCATCTAAAATGTTCAAAATTTAAAAGGTAGTTAATCCATTCAAGAGGTATACACTTAGGTCTGAAGTACGATCTTATTTTGTTGGATTTGGATATCCCCATTTTGGATTGAATAATAGAGTCCGATTAAAAATCGGATCGAATTCAGATCACTCCCTATCCGGTCCGAAAGGGATCCACAATATATGTTATTTATTTATTCATAAATATGTTATTTATACTGCATTTTTTGTAATTTTTTATAAAAAACATATATATATATATATATATATATAGTTGAAGTATTTTTTCTTATTTAAGCTGTTATCTCTTTTTTCCTTGTAATAATTTATTAAAAATTTAAAAATTTAACCAGATCATATCAGATTCAGATATCTAATATCCTTCCCTAAATCCAAGAAAGGAAAGAAGGATTAAAAACAAAGCCTAAATTTCCAAATATAAACACTGTTAATAATAATGATTGGTTACCACTTTCTTCATGAGATCGTACTACTGCACACCAATCAGTGATTTAGTTAATTTATTACCCCATATAATCGAAACGAATATTCAAGCAATATTCTAATTTAAATTGGATTTAAATTCAATCCATGAGGCTATAATACAGAACCGTCAACTACCCAAAATGAAACAGACTGATTTTTCTTTATTCCTTCTCAAGTAAAGTGGAGTCACACAATTTTACTTTCTATTTACTTCTTGAAAAATTAAAAAACCATAGGCATCAAGACTTTTTTTTTATCTATTTCAGATAAAATGGAGATCATATCATTCTGCTTATGGCATTGCAAGGCACCAATTGGTGGTTGGTTATAAGGTCTCCTGCTGGTTGTAGTGGAGACTTGGGATCGAGTCCCGCCTGCAATATAAATTGGGCTGGGGAGGTCTATGGGTTTGGGGTATGGGCTATCCCCGATATGTAACCCCTTTGAACGAAAAGGATGTGGTAGTTGTCTTTATATAAAATAAATGGCAAATACCCCTTTAATGTTCATATATGCCAATTATTTGTGTATATATATATATATTTGGTTCATTTACTTATTTTAAATATTTTGTCACTTTTATAAATGATACTAGCGAGAGGATGAGCACGGACGAGTAATACCGAGTAAGTGGGAGAATAAAAAAAGAAGAATAGAAGTAGTTGTGGGATCTGAATCCGGATCTCTAATGTAATGAACCAACTAATCTTTGAAAAATATATATTACATAACAAAGAGAAGAAATACAAATTTTATATGCATGAGCACAGAAATACAAATAATTCCCAAAAGTTATTAAACATATAATTCCCAAAAGAAATACAAATTTTATATGTATCATAATGGAACCATCTTACAAACAAAGTCATCAAACATGCTATTCATCTTGTGAACTGATGTTGTGCGCTCTGGGAGCTCCTATCTGGAAGGTTGATTAGGCATGCTCACGTGGCAAGTTGGATGAAACTTCAAAACAAGGTTCAGAGAGACCGGAGTGGATGACCCGGTGAAATTGCTCCGATGCTTAAGTCAGTATTCTTATTGTGGTTGCGAGCTAAAGTTTGAGTGTTAGAGAGCTTGAATATAAGTAATCGCGTGTACCTCCTTGTTTCATTGGTGTTAATGCTTTTATATAGGCTTTATTTGACGTGGACTTCATGTCCTGCAACCGAGATTTCTAGGAAATCGTCTAACTAGTCCAAGATACCATGTGTCACTATATGATTGGAGGGCCAAATCCGCCCTCATCATGAACCAACCAACAAGTTTTGTGAAATAATGCATGTGTTCAACATATGAAACTATCCTCAAGGGAGCACTTACGATAATAGAAAATGACGGGCAATGGTTAGTGGAGATTCATTACATAGGTGAATCTCCATTATACATGCCCATGACTGTCGGTGGTTAGTGGAGATTCAAATTCCAAGGCTGTATAACTGGTAATGGTGTAGAAATTGTTGGTGGAAAATCCTACATGAGACGAACCCAAGCAACAGAGATCTAGACAAAATGAATTAGAATTCTATCATCAATCTATGTACAAAAAAATGAATAAAAGCCTCGATGGGATAATAATAAGAAATAAAAATAGAATATGACAGGCAGAACAAATATGAAAATGAAGAACAAAGGAAGAGAGGCCGATATGATCGTCTATGGCATTGACTGTCCGATCATAGGTGAGTCTTGACCGGTCATTTCCATGGCTGCCAATGGTTACTAAAAAGTCCAGTGGCGTTTCAATGAAACTCTGTTCCCTACTTTTCCTGAAATTGGATCAGGGGAGTGTGGATATTGAAGCTTGCCACAAATTATGAGGGATTTAGGAGATGACCTCTTTGATGCTTGTTAGAGAAAAAAATGCTGAATTTTCCAAAAAAATAAGAAAGTAAATGGCAATACCAGTCTGACTCTGTATATTTAGCAAATACATTAGAAATCTTAAGACTGATGGAACACGGTGAGCCAAACAGACCGTGATAATCACACATCATTCTACGAGGGATTGGCAAGAAAATCAAGAGAGGAAGACCAGGTCATGATATGGATGCAGTTAAGCGAATTTGGCTGTTTTGTGAACTTCACCATTACGAGACCTGGGGGGGTATATGTAATTGAGCAGCCGGGGAGGTGAGGTTGAAATTCTTGCATATGAAGTGGTGATGAATGGATAAAGAGGCCCAGATCAAGATATTCTTTCCCCAATCACATGCGTCGATAGTCATCCCGGCCTGGTCTGATTGGTATAACCACCCGGGTTCAATTATAATATATTTTCTGGTTCATCAAATCTGATTTGGGTTCGAACCACCTGATCAAAGAAAAGCTTTTAATTAGACAAATAGATAGATGGAAGTGGTGGGGTTGCCTGTTCAGGAAGAGGAATTAAATCTCATTAGAGAGTTCACATCTTCTATGAAGAGATTCATTCCAATCAAACGGAAATCGGATTTGGATATGCACGTAAGGCTGCGCTTGTTTGCGATACAAACACAAATATGTCCTATGCATAAATACCCTCTATTCGGTTCAAGAATGCAAAGTGGGTTTGCAGTTGTAACTCGATTTTTTACTCTTTTTGTTTGTTTCAAAATGATGTAAAGATGTGTACAAATTTGCTGCTGTTTGGTGGATTGCATGGGTGCAAACATGAAATGCTCCAATACAAATGTGACAAATAGATAGATGGGTGCATTTTGGTCAAATGTATCAAAGTCATCTCTCTCTCTCTCGATGAGACAATCAATAAGCCTGTTTACATCGATTTTCAAAGAGCACAATTTTTTATCCGAAAAATAGATACAGTAATGAACTCTCCTCACAATACAAATGTGACAGAAAATAGATTCCCCCCCCCCCTCCCTAAATGATACAATTTTTGTATGGCAATCCAATGCGTACAAACCCGAACCGGGGTAGATAAATACCCCGGTTTGATGTTTGTATTGCAAAGAAATGCAGCCTAATTAACAAATTAAACTAAAAATATAGAAATACTATTTAATATATATATATATATATATATATATATATATAGTGGGGATCCGTTGGGCTTTATTAAGTGAAAACTCAGCAATAGAAATACATAAGAGTCTATAATTATTTTATATTTTAACTTTTTAAAGATCAATTAGATAGAACTTACCCGAGTTAGTTGGTTTTCTAGTATTTCCAACCAGTTTTGGTTTAGTAATATTTCAACCCGACCAAGTTAGGTCAGTTTTGGTTTGGCCATTTATAAATTAACCAAAACTGAACTAACTAACCATAGATATATTAATAAATTATTTTAAATATAATTTTTAATATGGGAAAGTGGAAAAACTCTCATGTTTCTTAGTCTAAAATATTTTATATCATAAATTTAATTTTTAATTTATTTCTTAATAATACCACTGTAATTTATTAAATTTAAATTTAATTTTTATATTTAAATATTTTGAACAAATAAACCAAACTGAAAATAGATCCAAACCGATACAACCCAAGTTGGAAGGTTTTCACTAATGGTTAGTAGATTTTGGGTAACAAACTCCCGACTTCACCAAGTCGATTTGATTGGCAAAACAACCTACAACCGAACTGAACCAATCCTTGAACGCTCCTAATTTCAATTAAATTAATAGTCTAATCTCTAATAAATAACAATAGTTTGATCTCCAATAACTATTGAAATTTTATAGTACAAATGCACAATTATTAAAAATAAATTTATAATGAAAATACAATAGATATCTAATAAAAATACAATAATTAAAAATATACAATAAATACTGGAAAAAATATTAAATTAGTTAATAAGTAGTGCAATCTCAAATAATAGCTTAATCTCTAATTAATATTAATCAATAATTGAAAAAAATACATAATTACTAAAAACAAATTTATAACAAAAATACAATAAATTAAATTTCAAAAGTTAAATAATAGTTGTTTAATCTCCAATGATTATTGACAATTTTCTATTAAATAACAAGACAATTAAATTTATAAATAATTATTGAAGATATATTTATCAATAAATACAATAAATAATTACTGAAAATACAATAAATATTAATTTTAATATATATAATTATATATTGAATATACATTTATTGTAAAATTATTACTAATGAATATTAATTTTTTTGAAAGTTATTTTTTTATAATTATTAATTGATATAAGCGAAATTAGTAATTTACAATATTATTTATTTATTTAAATAATATTTTTATTTAAAATTTTAAAATATTAACTATTTATCGACTTTAATAAGCGTAAAATTATAATTAGTACTATTATTACATAATTCATTATTAATTTTGTACAATATTAAATCATCATTCATATGAATATTATGAAATCTATTACAATTATTTTTCCATGTTTAAGAAATTTTTTTAAATTTATTACATAATTTTGTTATTTTAACTATTTAAAATTTGGTTATGTTAAATGTTTCGTTATTTAAATATTTAAATAATATGTAAAATATTTAAATTTTTCCATTATTTGAATTTTATTTATTTTAAAGTTATTACATAATATTAAATATTTCCATTCAAATGTAATCAGATCTGCTCCTCACACATGGCACTTCACATCGACCTCACAGGCACCCATTGTGCATTGACAATATCTCCCATACTTATGTGTTATTATTTACGGGAGATGTTCCCAATGCACGGTGGGATGTGCCTGTGAGGTCGTTGTGAAGCGCCCTGCGTGAGGAGCAGATCCCACCTCACTGTTTACACCATCCACGCCAAGGTTGGCAAGTTGCTGCAAGAATGTGTTCTTGGGCTTGTGAACAAAATCATTTGAAACCAAAATCCACTCCACATGGCATGGCCTTGTTAAGAAAACCAAAGGCTGCAAGGAACAATTTCTCTTGATAACTTTTTCTTTGAACACAAGATTAATGGCGACCTGAAGTTGTTGGTATATTTCAACAATGTAAAACCGTTAAGAAATGCTCATCTGTGATAAATGTAAAACTGTAGGCGAAAAACAAAACAAGGAGATGACTCTTTTAAGTCGATGATCATTGCATACGAAATTGAATTCATTTGGAGGCTGGAGGTTCAGTTTTTCTCTCACATCTTCTTGTCCACAGTAATACTTCTAGTACACTAACTGTGATAAGAACCATTGCAAGAATAAACCCATAGGCTATGCTCCAGCAATAATCCGCACTTCCATCTTGAATTCCCAGGGCAATATTCAGGGCTCCAAGGAATAAAATGAGCCTCCCAGCCACATGATGGTAGCACTTCCAGCATCTACGAAACTTGCTGTCCTTACTAGGGCGTAGAAAGAATGCCATTACCTGATACACCCAAGTGGAACATACATTTAGGTTAGAAATATAATATAATCTCTATAATCAAAGCCCAGATATACAAAGATGGGAATTTGGTTTTAATTTATAAAAGTATGTAATATTAACATGCATTTTCATTTGTATGCATCGACTCAAATGAAACAGATTACATCTAGAATCATTTTCCACTTGTGTGTCTGTGTTTGGAGTCTATTGAAAACATAGTTTCCTGTTTAATTCAATCTACAATTTTTTTTGAATGAATTTGTGAAATTGTTGGCCCATGTCTTTAATAGATATGCAGCACATATCAGTGCAGCAGAGGAAAATTATCTTCAGGAGTGTCATGGACACTTTGAATCAGTATATACTTAAACATGGAGGAGAAACCTGGCAAAATAGACTAGTTTAAAAGTTATTACAAAAGAAATAATAATAAAACATTGCATACTTTTAAAAGGGGAATTCAGCAGAGAAAATGGGGAACACGTACCCAAGACCAATTTGGAGGGGTGGCAGCACCGTGTAATTTTTGAGGATGCTTCCACAATCAGAAAGAATATACATAGCATGTATGCTACTGATTGATTGAAGGACCGGAGGTGGACTTGGTAAATTTGGAAGGAGAGGAGGAGGAAAGAAAGTGATCAAAGAATGATAGGGTGTCGGGCGTACCATCTTAATTAAAATGCTAAAAGACCAAAATTTTTGCCCAACGCCTGCGGACTACAAAAGTTGAAATGGCATGAAATGATGAATTCACTTCGTTATTATTTTTACTTCTAAGGAAAAACTTAATTTTTATAGCTTTATGTCCAGAATGGGATTTAGTTTAAATCTTCTTAAGAAGGTTAACATCTTTGGATAACAATTTGTTAATGGTATATGAAAATTGAAATAGAATCAATTTCATTTTTTTTTTGATAATTGATAGAATCAATTTCAATTTAAAACACCCCCTTATTTATAAACTAAATTTATATAGTGAATTCATCATGAATTCACTTTGTTATCATTTTTACTTCTAAGAACCTTAATTTATGTCTAGAATGGAATTTAGTTTAAATGTTCTTAAGGTTAACATCTTTGGATAACAATCTGCTATGAAAATTGAAATAGAATCAATTTCAATTTAAAACATCTATCAATTATTTTATTTTATTTTATTTTGCAAAAGAAAGGGCCATGAACCCCAGAAACTTGCATAACAGCTTCACCCATATGGACAGGGTTTTTCCAGGATACAAGAATAAATGTTAGGTAATGGAGAATTTGTGAACCTGAAGCATAGTAAGCAGAAGAAGAAATAATCCAATGCCTCTGTGTATTGGTATATCTACACGCATTTTTCCATGTAGTTGAATCCCAGACAAAACTCCAGAAAGTCCAATAATAAATCCCATTGACTGAATAAAGATATGAGCATAATACCAATTAGGATCCAGGTGTCTAAAATATCTTGCAGCAATTGCCCCAGCAGGAAGGAGCACACCCCATGCAATTATGCCCAGTGCTCCATGATTCTTTTTCATATCGTCAATGCTTATGGGAGCATTAGCCATGTAACCTTCAAGAAAACAGTTATATTTTTTACAGGCTTTTGGCTCAAACATAAACAAAACATACAAAATGACCTCCAGAAAAATAATAATCAGCGGATATCAAGTTACAACTAACATAATGGCAGTAGTGTTATAATATTAAGAAATGAAGTAAACCAGATTCATAAAATTTCCACTTGGTACAATGGTAAATTGTTGGGCTGGTAAGTGTGAAAACATGGGGTTGAGTAAACGGATACTTTGTGCAGGAGAAAAAACAAGTAGCCAAAGATTATGACCATATCCAGTCTACCCCAATGTTGTAAAACACAGATGCATGCCATGAGGCATAGTTCAGAATGTAAGAGGCGTAAGCCTCCCGAACACAAGGAGGGGGATGAGGACGAAGGGGAGAGGATCTTATTTTTCTTTGTTTTTAATAAAAAATCTTTTATATTAAGAAGAACTGAAAGACTTATTTCTAGTCCATATACTTGTTCTTATTTCAGAAACCAATGCAGAGGCTGTTTGATAACAGCAAAGCTTCAGAACTGAAAGACTTATTTCTTTGTCTTTTAGTTGTTAAAATAATTAAATAAATAAAACTTTTAAGGGTATTGTGATCTACCCAATTTCAGTTTCAGCCATCAAGGAGTCCATAACCCCCTTAGAAACTTACTAAAAGACAAAGCAATAAGTTTTTCAGTTCAGCATCTTCATCTTTTATCAAATGGCCCCTCAATCTCTACCTCCTTGCTTGGCCTTTCTTGTGAAAAAGTGTTGTGGGGTCCAATTCCACCCAAAATAAGGACTTTGCTTGGAGATTTTTCACTTGAAGAGCAATACCTCTGAGATAATCCTAAAGAAATGACGTAAGTGGTGTCTATCACCACATAAATGCCCTTGTGTAATGCAAATGGTGAAATTATTTATCATCTACTAATCTCTTATTCTCTCATATCTAGTATTTTGGAGGCTTTCTTCTCACTATTTGATTGCAAGGAAGTTGATTGAGGTGCAAAACCTTTTCTCAGAGTCATTCTTCTCTCCTATTAAGAGAAAGGAAAAGATCCAATGGAGATGTACAAGGGCAGCAAGCTTGTGAACAATATAGGAGGAAAGAAATGCTAGAGTCGTTGGAGGGCAAAAGAGGTTATATTCGACTGGTCATGATTAGAGTAATACATTGGGTGAAGACCTTGAACCTGCCCTTTCCAGCCAGTGACATGGCTAGGGGTGGAAGGTGGTGGCATCATCTTTGAACCTGCCCTCAACTAATGGTGGAGAAAGGGATCCATTGGACACCATTAAGATAGAACCAAATAACATTAAAACTTTGATGGATGTAGCAATGCCAACAATGAAAGAAGTCCTAGAGTTTACTGAAGAACCAAGGGTAGCAGAACATAGAGATGGCCATTCCTAAGATAGAGATTGAAGGAAGTAACTAGCTTTACCTTACAAGTTCAACTAGAACTAATTCAAGAATTACAACTTCGCATGGCACAAGTTCCACCAATGTCAACAATGGAAGAAGTCCTAGAGTTTGTTGAATACCCAAGGGTAGCACAATACAGAGATGGTAATTCCTAAGATAGAGATTGAAGGAAAAGTTCCAAATGTTGCAGTTGAGGTTTTGGCAGGTTGATGATTTAAGTGCTCAAGAAGTAGTTGTGGAAAGTCCAAGCATGTAGTTGTGGAAAGTCCTACTCCTTTTTCCATTGGGGCATACCAACTTTTCATCCTCAAGTTGTTCAAAACTCAAGGACAAGTTTTTTTGAACTAGGGGAGAATGATGCAGGAGCTCAAGAGTCAAACTTGGAATTTTGTGAAAATTCATGTATTTCTGGACACTAAGAATAATTTTGCCATTTTACAATTTTTCTATAGGGTCCAATAATAAGGTTTGATTGTCAATTTATAGTTTGTTTATGTTTAAAATTCCAGTCATTGCATAAGTAGGATTAGAATTTTTTTTTTGAGAGATTTTGTAAAACGTGGTTGTCAGATTGGGCTCGGCCCCTAAGGCAAATGAGTGGCTCATCGGAGCACCGACTCATTATCCTTCCACCAATGGGAGCAAGAGGTTGTCGCCGCTCTAAGTAGGATTAGAGTTATTGAGTCTTCTTTGAATTTGAAATAGGATATGACAGCTTAGTTTGAATCCTACTAGGATTATTGAGTCTAACAGTTTGACTCTTAGGACTATTATGAGTCTAATAGTTTGACCCCTAGGATTGTATGACTTTGGAATCTAAAAATATGTATGGACATTTACACAAAGAGCAATGAAGTTTATTGAGTTTTCTTTAGCTTATGATAATTATGGTGAGTGATTCCCATACCCTAGAGTGATTCTAGGTTTCTAGGTGCCTCATGAATGATTCTAGGTATTTTCTCTCTTCTTTCTATCCCTATTTTCTTTCTTGTACCTTCAAGAATCCATTACAACCACCAACAGCCATAAATTTCTGATCAAAGAAGACCATTCAACATTCTCTAAGGACTAGAACTGAGCTGCTCTTACATCATGTACAAAGAAAAAAAGAAGCAACAAAAAAAGATAATAGTCCTTTTAAGTACTATAATTGCACTCCACTCGGTCCAATAGGTTTTGCAAACTTAGTTTGGGCAAAGCTATTGTGTTTCAAGATGAGATTTGGGAAAGCTGAAAACAAAGATGAGATTGTGGAAGGAGATTCAAAAATCACTATATAATGGTCATGTAAATGAAGGATCTGGTACTTGGCAATACAGATTCATATTTAGAGAGGTAAGAACTAAGAAGCCTTATGGAGTTAGATCATCAGCCTAACAATAACAGGTAAAGAGGTCAGAAAATGGTTAGCAGTTGTGATGCCTAGACAAGTGGGTTGCTAGAATCACAGAAACCAGTTGCTTGGGGACAGATAAGGGGCACGGGCAGCCACAAATGGACAACATAATGTAAAAAAGAATGTGGGAAGGTCAGGGGTGTTGTTTTTTTCTTGTATAAGGGTGTGTAGAGGGTGCAGAATTTGACTGAGGTAATTTCTTTTTTACAAACAGCTAACTTCACTCTTCAAGCACAACAGGATTACATGGATAATGCTTAACAAAGTTAACTATCTAAGAGTTCTACTCCACTTTTTTTTTCCAGATGTTAAGCTACACACATCCAAGTATTCATCACAGATGAGCAAATTTTCAAGTGTCCCAGGATGTAGTAAAAAGGTTTCCTTTTTCATTTTCAAAGATTGGCATGCTTACAGCACTTCAAATATGTAATTATAATCAAGGATCAAAATTTCGCAACGTATTGGCCCATATCAGCCAATGCATATTGTATCGGTGATCCAATGATATGCTATTATATGGACTGTTTTGGGGTTTGGCCTGTTTCAGGGGGTAAACAGGCCTTATATTTATATATATAACATGCTAACTAACTCTCTAACACTACTAACATGCTAACAACAACATAAATAACATGCTAACTAACTCTACACTCCCCCTCAAGTTGGGAGTAGATATTAATCATTCCCAACTTGCGTACATTTGTTTCCAACTTGGTCTTTGGCACTGCCTTAGTGAAGAGATCGACAAGCTGCATGTCAGAGGCAATATATGGAAGACACACTTTTTGAGAAGCAACTCTTTCTGATAAAGTGTCAATCCACTTCAATATGCTTAGTTATGTCATGTTGAACTGGATAATGGGCGATGTTAATAGCAGCCTGATTATCACAATATAGCATCAGGGGCCTCTCATAAGTAATGCTAGTTCTTCAAAAAGGAATTTCAACCATAATACTTCAACCACACCATTCGCCATTGCCCTATATTCAGCTTCAGCACTAGAACAAGCAACAACATTTTGCTTCTTGATTCTCCAAGAGACAAGATTTCCTCTTACAAAAGCACAATACCTAGAGGTGAATCTCCTATCATCAACACACCCAGCCCAATTAGCATATGTGTAGACTTTTATTTTCATGTGACCATTATCTTTGAAGAGTATTCCCCTGCCTAGACATCTCTTTAGATAAGCAAGGATCTTCTCAACTACAAGAGGATGAGTGGTTCTGGGGGAATGCATATACTGGCTAACAACACTAACTGCATAAGAAATGTTCGCTTGTGTGAGGCAAAGATAAAGGAGTTTCCAACCAATCGTTGAAACATAACCTTGTCTTCAAGGGGCTCTCCCCCATCTACACTTGTCTTATGATTTTGTTCAATAGGTGTGTCAGCAGGTTTAACACCTAGTTTTCCAGCTTCTTGCAAAAGGTTGAGAACATACTTTCTTTGGGAAACAAAAATCCCATGTTTAGACTGTGCTACCTCAATGCCCAAGAAATCCCATCTTTGACCTCAAATTCTTGGTGAAGCAAATGCTTAAGAGAGTCAATCTCATAGGTATCACTCCTATCACCACAATATCATCCACATATGCAGCAAGTAGGGTTAAGGAGAAATCCTTTCTCTTAATGAAAAGGGTGTGATCTAATTGAGCTTGAACATAGCCAAACTTTTCAAGGGCTTGTCTAAATCTGTCAAACCATGCTCTTGGAAACTGTTTCAGTCCATATAAGGCTTTATTCAGCCGGCAGACCTTCTCCCCTGCTTCTATACTGTAGAATCTAGGAGGTAACTCCATATACACCTCCTCTTGCAAATCACCATTGAGGAAGGCATTTTTGACATCCATCTAAAACAATGTCCATGAGAAATTTGCTGCAAGGGATAGTAAAACTCTGATGGTATTCATTTTGGCCACTAGTACAAAAGTCTCCAAATAGTCTATGCCATTAGCATTATGTTTCACTGTAAACACCCATTTGCACCCAATCGGTTTTTTTTTCCTTCAGGTTGCTCAACTAACTCCCATGTATTGTTCTTTACAAGAACATTCATCTCTACCTGCATTGCATTTCACTGTAAACACCCATTTGCACCCAATCGGTTTTCTTTTTTCCTTCAGGTTGCTCAACTAACTCCCATGTATTGTTCTTTACAAGAGCATTCATCTCTACCTGCATTGCATCCTTCCACTCAAGTACTGAAAAAGCTTCTTGCACTGTTCTGGGAATGGGAATAGCAATAATAGAAGCCAAAAAAGACTTATAGGATGGGGATAAATGACCATAAGATAGAAACTGAGAAATACAATGGACTGTAGATGAGGTACAATGACGCTTTCCTTTACGAACTGCAATTAGAAGATCAAGATCATCCAAAGGAGTAAAAGGCTCAACAATGAGAGGTATCTCATCTGTAGTGGAAGATAAAGGGACTGCGGTACCTGGATCTGGAGCCACAAAGGAAATTAGAGTTGGCCTGGACTGTTGATGCCCGAAACCAACATGCCTCCACCGCCTGTGATACACCCTCAAATCCCGACATCTTTGACAATCCTCTTCACCACACTCCCCTTCAGTGATTGGGACAGGTAATGGAATTTCTGATGAACGTGACCACATCTCACTACTCTCCCCCTCAAAAGAAACTATACGAATAATAGGGTACATCCTCAAAGAACATGACATCCATAGACAAAACATTTCCCAAAAATAGGTTCATAGCAGCAATATCCTTTTTGATTTTGTGCAAGAAAAATAGGTTAAATGGAATTTTCATGTCTAGGACCCGTGAAGGAACTCTGTTGATGAAGTACATCCTGTTAGAACAATGTTAAAATAACTTAGTTGCAGATGTTAGGGCCTGTTTGGCTAATTAAAGTGTTTTTTATTTCGTTTTTTATTTCCGTTGTCTGTTATTGTACTCAGGGGCACAAGGGTCTTTTCCCTTGTTATTTCTACCGCCCTATATATAGTAAAATAAACACTGGCGCCGCCAGTACTATTACATTGCAAACCTTCTCTCTTCTCTCCTCTCTTCTCTTCTCTTCTTCTTCTCTTCTCTTCTCTCCTCTTCCTCTTATCTCTGGCCGGCCACACTGTCAAGATGGTATCAGAGCGGGAATGCTGATTAAAAGAAAGCAGATCGATCAACCCTACTGTCAAGAGAAGATCGATCAACCCAAAGAACAGATCGAACAGACTAGCAGAACAGAAATCTGATTTTAGACTACAGAATAGCTACAATTGGTACAGTTCTCCCTATTTTTCTCTTCTTTACTCTCCTTGGTCATGTGCCGAGTGAAAACCCTATGAATCTGGGGCGGCTGAATGCTGTCGAACCTATGTAACCCTAGTTTTCTTGGATCGTGTGTGTTAAGACAACTGTAGGTCAAGGATGACCTGTCTTCTCAATGGTTTGAGTTGACTATAAGTAAGAAGGATCTCTCCTGCTGATTAGTGGCTGTTAGACATTCAGGAATTCTGGTAGGTGGGGACTGTTAAAACTATACAGGTCTGAAATCTGTCGAATATTACCTCAGTTTTTTGTCTGGAATTTGGTACTGTTTGTGCTCAATCTGGTTGGTAAACCCAAGTGTGTGGGTGTGAAATGAGTGGAGCATTGTTTTGTGGAGTAAGGAGGGGTCCTAAGTCCGGTGTTTGGGACTGATTAATTGTTTGACCATGTCGACTGAGAATTCTGTTACTTCAAAGATCTCAGGGAGCCACAATGGAGTGAGTGGGGGAATGGATATGAGCTTTCCCATGGCTGTCATTCCCTTTGATGGTCTGAATTACCTTGAGTGGTCTAGGGGTATAAAACTATATATCACTGCTAGGGGGGGAATAGGATACATCAATGGGAGAGTAAAGGAACCGAAGTATGGAAGTGTTGAGCATGATAGGTGGAACCAAGAGAACAATGGTGATGTCTTGGCTCTTGGTTTCAATGCTGCCACAAGTAAGGAAGACTTTTATGTGGGCTGAAACTGCTTGTGAGATAATGGGAACAAGCAAAGTCCACTTATTCAGAACAAAGACACTATGCCAAGATATATCAACTACAAGCTAAATCTTCTACTTGCAAGTAGGGGGAGAGGAGTCTCTCGATGTACTATTCTGATTTGACATCAATATGGAAAGAACTTGATCACTATCAGAATGTGAATTGAAAGTGTGATGAAGATGCAAAGGCCTATAAGTCACTTGTATCACAACAACGAGTGTTTGCCTTCCTCCTAGGGCTGAATCCGTCATATGAGTCCATCAGGGTATAGATCTTGGGTAGTAAAGACTTGCCATCAATCCAGGAGGTGTATGCCTTGGTGCAGTCAGAAGAAAGCAGAAGAAGTGTGATGAATGGTGTAGAAGGGGAGTCAGTTGCCCTAGCGGTCCGGGGAAATTCAGATACAAATGTCGGAGGTGGCTTTAAAAGGGGTGACACTCAGAAAAAATCAGAAGATAAAAGCAAGCTTTGGTGCACTCACTGCCAGAAGACACGACACACGAAAGATACATGCTCGGATCTCCATGGAAAACCTAAATGGGCACAGGATTTGGGTAAGAAGTCAGCACCGGATCAGGGCAAGAAACCAGGCCAGCATAATCAAAAAAGGTATAACTCAACTAATATGGCATCAACAGAGACTAGTCCTTCCGTAACTCAGGAGAGACATCCCGGTTCTGACCCTCAGGAAGATATTATCAACTCCTTCCGTGAACATTTGGAATTGTATGGTAGGACTCTCTGCCAGGTGGATTCTGGGCCTACTCCTACCTCATTTGCGTCTACATCAGGTAATGCCACAGCCTTCCATGTGTCATCTCATACTACTGATTCACCTTGGATTATTGACTCCGGAGCCTCAAATCACATGACCGGTAAGTCAAATTTGTTCCAGACGTATAACCTTCTCTCTATGAGAGATAAGGTAAGACTGGCTGATGGTTCTTTTTCTACCATAGTTGGCCGAGGCACCATATCTCTCCCACTTGGCCTTACTCTTCCTAATGTCCTGCATGTTCCGAAATTACCTATTAATTTGTTGTCCATTAGTAGTCTTACTCTTTGAACTGCTCAGTCACCTTTTTTCCGTCTTCATGTGTGTTTCAGGATTTGACCTTGGGGAAGACGGTTGGTAGAGGAAGCATGGTGGATGGTCTCTACGTGTTGGAGAATAATGTTGGTCTAGTGGCGACTGAGTCCACAAGTACGTCGAGTGAGAGTCAGGCCTATTTATGGCATAGTCGTTTAGGTCATCTTTCTTTTGAGTCGTTAAAAGTTATGTTCCCAAAGTTGTTTGAGTCCTTGTCAGTGAGTCAGTTACAGTGTCAAACTTGTCAGTTGAGTAAGCATTGTAGAAGTTCTTTACCTTTACGAAATAAAAGATCTGAATTTCCATTTCATATTGTTTATTCTGATGTTTGGGGCCCTGTTACTCTACCTACTGCGGCTGGCTATAAGTATTTTGTTACTTTGATTGATGATTATTCTCGATACACTTGGGTTTACCCTATGCGATCTCGAGATGAAGTGCCACAAATTGTGAAAGATTTTCAACGCATGGTGTTCACTCAGTTCCAAACGGAAATTCATATCTTCCAGTCGGACAATGCAAAGGAATATTTCCATAGTGATCTCACGAAGTTCTTTTCTTCGAGTGGGTCACTTCAGCGAAGCTCTTGTGCCAGGACACCCCAACAAAATGGTGTGGCTGAACGAAAAAACCGTCACCTTCTTGAAGTTGCTCGTGGCTTGCTGATTCATATGAATGTGCCCAAACAGTTCTGGATGGATGCAGTACCGTGTGCGACATATATCATCAATCGCATGCCCTCTCGGCTACTAGAGTATAAGGCCCCACATCAGCTCTTGTTCCCTACAGCCCCGCTGTCCACCATTCCGATGCGTGTTTTTGGGTGTCGTTGTTTTGTCCACAACCTATCACCTACTCGTGGTAAACTTAACCCTCGGGCTATTCCTTGTGTTTTTCTTGGTTACCCTTCATCTCAAAAGGGGTATCGTTGCTACGATCCCATTGCCCGCAAGTACTATGTTAACATTGATGTCTCATTCTTTGAGAGTCAACCGTTCTTCTTGGTTTCTCCTCAGGGGGAGAGTAGGGTTAAGGAGAAACAGGCGACGACTCAGATTCAACTACCTCCTTTACCCGATCCTCCTCCGTTCCGGGTTTTTCATCGTCGCCATAAGAGCCAGCAGAGTCCAAGAGCCGTGGAGCCGGACACTATGCAACCAACATCATCGGATTCACCCGAGGCAGATCCGTCTCATCAGCCAGGTACACTTGCTCCCATTGCTCCTTTAAATGTTGATTCACCTGTCACCAATGATCTTAATATTCCTATTGCTAAGAGAACGGGTGTTAGATCTTGTACCACTAATCATCCTATCTCTAATTTTGTGTCCTATGAGCATGTTTCACCTTCGTACCGTGCCTTTCTCTCTTCTGTGGATAGTGTCCCCGTTCCTAAGACCGTGGCAGAAGCTTTGTCAAAACCTGAATGGACAGATGCAATGCAGGAAGAAATTGATGCCTTACACAAAAATGGTACTTGGGAGTTGGTAGATCTTCCTGAGGGAAAGGAACCAGTGGGGTGCAAGTGGGTGTTCACAGTGAAACACAAAGCTGATGGAACTGTTGAAAGGTACAAGGCTAGACTGGTAGCAAGAGGCTTCACACAGGTATATGGAGTGGACTATGTAGAGACTTTTGCTCCAGTAGCGAAGATGAACTCTATCTGGATTCTCCTTTCCTTGGCAGCAAATCTTGACTGGGATCTTCACCAATTGGACATCAAGAATGCCTTCTTAAATGGCGACTTGGAAGAGGAAGTGTACATGACCCAACCCCCAGGGTTCTGTGCCAAAGGCAGTGAACAAAAGGTGTGCAGGTTAAACAAGTCCCTATATGGGTTGAAACAATCACCTCGGGCTTGGTTTAGTAAGTTCCATTTAGCAGTCCAACAGATGGGATTCAAACAATGCCAATCAGATCATACCCTGTTTGTGAAAAGAGGTGAAGGTAAAATTGCAACTCTTATTGTGTATGTGGATGACATAGTGATCACAGGAGATTGGGAGGCTGAAATCCAGAGACTAAAAAAATTCTTAGCCACTAAATTTGAGGTGAAGGATCTAGGCCCCTTACGATACTTTCTTGGAATTGAAGTTGCCCACTCTCACAAGGGCATCTTTATTTCCCAACGGAAGTATGTACTAGATCTACTAGAAGTTACAGGCAAGTTGGGGGAGAAACCATCTGATTCACCTATTGAACCTAATCACCATCTAGGAGACAGTCAGGGAGAGTTTTTGAAAGATGTAAAGATGTTCCAGAGACTCGTGGGGAGACTTCTGTATTTGTCTATGACCAGGCCTGATATTGCCTATGCAGTGGGTGTCCTTAGTTAATTCATGCACAGCCCGAGGACAACTCACTTTGAGGCTGCAGAGAGGATCTTGAGTTATCTCAAGAAGTTTCCCGGAGCTAGTTTGTTGTTCCAGAAACACAGTCACTTAAAAGTGGAAGTATATACTGATGCAGATTGGGCAGGAGCAGTCAATGACCGAAAGTCTACCAGTGGTTATTGTTGAAGGGATGAGAGATCCATCGTATGGACGCCCAGATCTTGCGGAATAAGGGGGCGAATTTCAAAAATTTCTCTCCCTTCAACTGGGAATCGCATTCCCTATTTAGAAAAACATATTTTTCAAGAATCATTCTTGAACCATAAACTGAACCAAATATGAACCAAAAGGAGTAGGAGAAGATTATACCTGATACGGAGAAATAATATCCCCCAACGAAGGTGTTCACGCCCAAGAAAGGATCCAAAGACGGCTCCCACTGAAGATGGCGCAGTGCAAGATGGAGCAGAATCAGCAGTGTTCTTCTCCAAGAACTCTGTCCTTCGCAAGAAACAACAGGATGGCACGTGAGCACAGCTTCCTATCAATTCTTCCTCCAAGAACTGATGTCAAGATCAAATCTTGACTTCTCCCACAAGTGGAGATCGAACTGGCAAAACAGGGTGGCAAGAACAAGGAGGCGGCAAGAAAGAATTCTGCAGGGATGCTTTAATTCTTCCTTCTCGATTTCAACACTAAAGAGGATTTTTTAATGAATTCTTCTAAAGGCTGCCGCCCCCTCCTTCTTATGTTAACCTAAAAGATCAGCTGCTAATCCAATTAGGAACTGCTTATCCAAATCATATTTGGATAAGACCCCTTTTAGGTGATAGGGATAAACCCTTATCTGCAGATTAAATTAGTTTTCTCCTAATCTCATTAGGAAGTTTCTAGATCTGAATCACATTCAGATCTGGACTCTATGAGTGGATAGGGTCAAGACCCTATCCTATCTGCTAATCCATCTCAGAATTCGCCCCTTTATTAACTAATAAAATAGCCCAATTCGAAATGGGCTTTAGGCCCATTAAGCTTATGTGCTCACTTAACATTCCTAACTGCTGCCCAGTTGGGCTTCCTTGTATGGCGTGGGACCCAAGCATTGATCTACACATCAGCCACATGGGTTCGGCCCAGCCTTTGTTACAAGCCCTGACCGAATACACTGTTATGGACAGTGCACCCCCTGAAACCCATCAAATGGGCTTTATGGGCCCAACACTTACCCTAAGTGGTCCCTGGGCCAAGCCACCTTGTAACACCCAAGGACTGTGGGCAGATGCAAGATTAGCCCATCAGGTATTATCCTCAATGGTCTTACACTTAACCTCTCAGCCCATAATGATCATACACTGCCCGACAAGAGAGGACCTCTCCCTCGGCTGCAAGGAACAGTGTTGCACTCTCTACTTATATGGATCCCGGGAATTAAAACCTTCTTGCAAACATTTTAGAAACCATAATATATATACTTTTATATCTCATATAAAATATACTTTGGAAAAAAAATCTCAACGATTGAAATCGGCTGCCGGCAGTCTTGGTTTCCATCAGTGAGAGTGCATCCCCGATCATTACCTTTGTCCGAAAAAGGGGCTGATCCTGCCACTATGATCACCCACTCAGATAAATTCTCAGACTGTCCCAACATACCCAGGTTTTTACCCCCGCTAAGGATCTCACTGAATGGTACATCAAAGACAGCCCAATCCGACACCTAATGCAGTATCATAATCGAGTCTAGGGGTCAGGTGTAACTGTCTAGTTTTGCCCATCAATCTCCAAGGTCCAGGGCAATACTGGAAATCTGGTCCAGTTCAAAGATTCAATTAATCCTACACTGTATGTGCCTAGGGTCTCACCCTGGCAGCTGAGACAGGCCACCCCAACCGACTTGGTGGCACCACAATGTCAACCTTGTCAGGATAGGTCTCCTCAGACCGATCCACTGGCTGTGAACATTCGAAACTAACACGAGTCTCATTAAGTGTCCAGTTTAAGGGTATTACATAGAAACATACCAAGGGAACATGAATCAAATATGCACTTTTATTCATTTACAATAAACTCATAAAGTACATCATTCTGATTGAAGCTAAGGGCATACAAAACTAACTAACAATTGTGCCTTTGTAGGAAGAAACCTTGTCACATGGAGAAGCAAAAAACAAAGTGTGGTGGCTAGATCCAGTGCTGAAGCAGAGTATAGAGCGATGGCTCATGGAGTTGCGGAAATCATGTCGATAAGAAATCTGTTAGGTGAACTGGGTTTCGCAGTAAGCAATCCTACGTCACTCTATTGTGACAATAAAGCTGCCATCAATATTGCTGCTAATCCAGTTCTGCATGATAGGACGAAACACATTGAAGTGGACAAGCACTTTATCAAAGAGAAACTTGAAAGTGGAGAAGTGTGCACACCATATGTCAGCTCGGAAGAGCAACTTGCAGATATCTTCACCAAAGGTCTTCATCATGTGCGGCACAAAGATTTGTGTGACAAGTTGGGCATGATTGACATCTATGCTCCAACTTGAGGGGGAGTGTTAGAATAATGTTAAAATAACTTAGTTGCAGATGTTAGGGCCTGTTTGGCTAATTAAAGTGTTTTTTTATTTCGTTTTTTATTTTTGTTATGTCTGTTATTGTACTCAGGGACACAAGGGTCTTTTCCCTTGTTATTTCTGTTGCCCTATATATAGTAAAATAAACACTAGTGCCGCCAGTACTGTTACATTGCAAACCTTCTCTCTTCTCTCCTCTCTTCTCTTCTCTTCTTCTTCTCTTCTCTCCTCTTCCTCTTATCTCTGGCCGGCCACACTGTCAAGACATCCAAAGCATAACCTAACTCATTGACTAAAAGACTAATGACCTCCCCACTTCTTTATCTTCCCCATGTGAATGCCCCCCGAGCAAATAAATTCCATTCGTCTCAAGGCCAATCCCAATCACCTTCCTTGTCTTCAAATCCTGAAAAACACACCGATCAAGAAAGTCACCGAGCAGTTTTGATTTTTAGTAATGCTACTAACTGAAAGTAGGTTAGTACTAGGTTTAGGAACATGCAAAATTAAGGACAAGGAAATGCCCACTAGACAGTCTAATGTCTTCCTTGCCAAAGAAAGGAACAACAAAGCCATCGGCAATAGACACTTTGTCTCTACCAGAGGATAAGCAATAAGTAATAAACAATGAGGATAAGCCAGTTATATGGTCAGATGCAACTGAATGTATAACCCAACAAGGTTCATTGTTACTGTTGAGCAAGAGCAAGTGAAGAGAGGAGAGGAGAAGAGAGAACAGAGATGAGTCGAGTGACTGAAAGCCCTCTAGAACATTGGGGGCAAAAGAATGATTTTATTATTTATACTAGTATAGTCGAACAATATAAACAGAGGAGAAATTACAACAATACCCTTATGGTACTAAATTTGAATACATAAACAACTGACAACACTCCCCCTCAAGTTGGAGCATAGATATCAATCATGCCCAACTTGTCATAAAGATCATGATGTCTAGAAAGGTTTAAACCCTTTGTAAAGATGTCTGCAAGCTGGTTCTCAGAAGTGACATAGGGGGTACACACTTCGCCTGTGATAACTTTCTCTCTGATAAAATGCTTGTCAACTTCGATGTGCTTTGTTCTATCATGTAGCACCGGATTGGTAGCAATGCTTATAGCTGCTTTGTTATCACAAAATAGAGTTATAGGTTTGGTCACTGGGAAACCCAACTCCCCCAACAAATTCTTTATCCACATGCCTTCAGCAACCCCGTGGGCCATAGCACGATATTCAGCTTCAGCACTGGATCTAGCTACCACATTTTGCTTTTTACTCCTCCATGTAACAAGGTTCCCTCCTATAAAGGTGCAGTAGCCACTGGTAGACTTTCTGTCACTTTGGGATCCAACACCATCTGCATCTATATAAACTTCAACTTTCAAATGTCCGTGCTTTTGAAACAACAAACTAGTACCCGGATACTTCTTTAGATATCGAAGGATTCTCTCTACTGCTTCAAGATGAGAAGACCTAGGAGCATGCATGAACTGACTGAGGACACCAACAACATATGCAATGTCTGGGCGAGTCATAGAAAGGTATAACAATCTCCCTATAAGTCTCTGAAACTCTTTCACATCCTTGAGCGATTCACCACAGTTGTCACCTAATTTATGGTTGGGGTCAATGGGAGAGTCAACTGGTTTCACCCCCATCTTTCCAGTGTCCTGAAGTAAATCTATGACGTATTTCCTTTGAGAAATGAAGATACCCTTCTTTGATCGGGCAACTTCAATTCCAAGGAAGTATCTGGCAGGTCCTAGATCCTTCACTTCAAACTGAGTGGCAAGAAAAAGTTTCAATTTCTGAATTTCATCCTCCCAACCACCAGTAACAATTATGTCATCCACATATACAATTAGAGCAGCAATTTTACCTTCTCCTTTTTTCACAAACAATGTGATCTGATTGACATTGCCTGTATCCTTTCTGCTGAACTGCCACATGGAATCTGTTGAACCAAGCTCTTTGTGATTGTTTCAGCCCGTATAAGGACTTCTTCAACTTGCACACTTTCTGTTCATTGCCTTGGGCTAGAAAACCAGGAGGTTGAATCATGTACACTTCCTCTTCAAGGTCACCATTCAAGAATGCATTCTTGATGTCCAGCTGGTGTAAAACCCAATCCAGATTAGCCGCAAGGGAGAAAAGGACTCTAATAGAATTCATTTTGGCAACGGGGGCAAAAGTTTCTGCATAATCAACTCCATACACTTGAGTAAATCCCTTTGCCACTAAGCGAGCTTTATACCTTTCCACTGTTCCATCAGCCTTATGCTTGACTGTGAACACCCATTTACATCCAACTGGAACCTTTCCATTAGGAAGATCAACAAGTTCCCACGTGCCATTTTTGTGAAGGGCATTAATTTCTTCCCTCATGGCATTTGTCCATTCGGGAACTGAAAGAGCTTTTGCCACATTCTTAGGGATAGGGACACTGTCAATAGAGGTAAGGAAGGCACGGAATGAGGATGAAATGTTCTCATAGGAGACAAAGTTGGAAATGAGATGTTTATTGGTGCACAATCTAACACCCTTCCTGTGAGCAATAGGCCGGTCAAGATCATTGGCAGTAGAGGAATCATTTTCAATAGATTCAAGGACATCATTGGGAGCCAAAATACCTGAGTGAGTATGATCCTCCCCCGAGGAGTCTGGTGGCACTGGAGGTACAGCTTCCGGATTCTCTACAGCTCTTGAATTTGGTTGGCCTTTGCGACGACGAGAAAAAACACGAAAAGGTGGAGGGTCAGGGAGAGAGGGAAGCTGAACCAGTTTCTCCTCATGCCTACACTCCCCCTGAGGAGAAACAGGATAGAAAGGCTCATCTTCAAAGAAAGAAACATCCATGGAGACATAGAATTTACGAGAAACAGAATCAAAACAACAGTATCCCTTTTGAGTGAAGGAGTAACCAAGAAATATGCAAGGGATAGCACGAGAATCCAATTTCCCACGGGTGGGAGACAGATTTTGGACAAAACACCGGCAACCAAAGACACGAGGAGGAATAGAAAGAAGGGGAGCCTTAGGAAAGAGAAGTTGATGTGGGGCTTTGTACTCTAACCGACGAGAGGGCATACGGTTTATAAGGTAAGTGGAACAAAGAACAGCTTCAAGCCAAAACCGTTTGGGAACATTCATATGAAGTAGTAAACCTCGAGCCACTTCAAGGAGATGTCGGTTCTTCCGTTCGGCCACACCATTTTGTTGTGGTGTGCGGGCACAAGAGCTACGGTGAAGGGAACCATGCGAAGCAAAAAATTCCGTGAGGTCACTATGAAAAAATTCTTTTGCATTGTCTGATTGGAAAATTTGGATTTCAGTTTGAAATTGAGTGAAGACCATCTGCTGGAAATCTTGAATGATTTTTGGTACTTCTTCTCTGGTTCGCATCGGGTATACCCAAGTATATCTAGAATAATCATCAATGAGGGTAATGAAATACTTGTAGCCACTCTCAGATGGTAAAGTAACAAGGCCCCACACATCAGAATGAACAATGTGAAACGGAGATTCAGATTTACTATTTCTTTGAAGAAAATGAGTTCTACAATGCTTACTCAACTAACACGTTTGACAAGAAAAATCAGAAACAGACATTGACTTAAACAATTCTGGGAATACAACTTTCAAAGACTCAAAAGACAAATGACCAAGACGACAATGCCATAAATAGACTTTTTTCTTACAGGACTGACTCATAGACTCTGTAACATGAAGACCAGCCTTATTCTCCAGCATGTAAAGTCCATCAGCCATACAACCCCTACCAATCGTCCTCCCCGAGGCCAGATCCTGAATCACACAATGAGAAGGGAAAAAGGTCACTGAGCAATTCAAGGAATTAGTAACACTACTAACAAAGAACAAATTAATGGGAAATTTTGGAACATGAAGAACATCAGAAAGGGTAAGGCCAAAAGGAAGAGAGAGAGTTCCTTGACCAGCTATGGAAGAGTATGATCCATCGGCTAGTCTCACCTTGTCTCTTCCAGAAAGAGGGTGATAGGTTTGAAAGTAAGAGGACGTACCAGTCATATGTTTTGATGCTCCAGAATCAATGATCCATGGAGAGTCAGGGGTGTGAGAAGCAACATGGAAAGCAGTGGCAGGGTTACCTGAGGTAGATGCAAATGAGGTTGAGGGAGGAGTATCCATCTGACGAATTGCTCTACCATAGAGCTCTAAATGGTCACGGAAGGAATTCATAATGTCCTCCATCGGGTCAGGTCCAGTGAGATGTGTCTGAGTCACAGTAGAAATGGGGGGCTGATTCTCCCGAGTAGCCATGTTGGCCATGTGATGTTTCTTTGTACTTTACTGTCCGTACTTCTTATTCACCTCTAAACCTTGCTTCTTAGTTATATCTTGAGCCCATTTTGGTTTCCCATGAAGATCCCAACAGGTATCTTTGGTGTGTCGAGGTTTCTGGCAATGAGTGCACCACAATTTTTCCTTATCTTCTGTTTTTTTCTGGAGATCTCCTTTCAGGGAAGAAGATCCCACACCAGTAGATACACCTCCTTTTGCAACTAACACAACAGCATCCCCACCAGGGCTGTTCATCAAATTTCTCCTGCTTTCTTCAGATTGTACAAGAGCATAGACTTCTTGAACAGAAGGGAGATCCTTAGAGTTGAGAATCTGAACCCTGAAAGATTCATACATAGGATTCAAACCATGTAAGAATGCAAACACCCTTTGCTGGGAGACAAGTTGTTTGTACTTCTTAGCATCCTCATCACACTTCCAATCCACACTCTGGTAGTGATCCAACTCCTTCCAGACAGAAGTTAAGTCAGAGTAATAGACCGATAAACACCTCTCCCCCTGTCTACAAGTAGAAGATGCTACCTGCAGTTGATAAATTTTGGCATAGTGTCACAATTCTGAATATGTAGACTTTGCTTGTTCCCAGATTTCATTCATTGTTTCAGCCCACATGAAATTCTTCCTAATTTGAGGTTGCATGAACACCAAGAGCCAGGACATAACAATAATGTTCTCCTGATTCCATCTATCATATTCAGCACTCCCGGAGGATGGTTCTTTTATCCTCCCATTAATATAGCCTATCTTCCCCCTTGCAGTGATGTATAATTTGATCCCTCTTGACCACTCCAGGTAATTTAAACCATCGAGAGGGACAACAGCCATAGGAAAGGATAGGTCACCCCCACCCATTCCATTCAGCATTGAGGAAACTCCAGATGTGGCTGAATCTTCACTGCCCATGATATCTGAATAAAAAGTTGAAACAACAACCAAAAAAGGCACAGCTGTACAAGACTATTTCAGAGATAGGTCCTTCTGACCACCGGTCTCACTGAGAACAAAAGAAAGAGCACTGTTGTTGCAGTACAAGAACAGGTCCTTCTGACCTACAGCTTCACTGAGAACAAATAACAAACTGAACACTGCTGTTGCAGTACTGAAACAGGTCCTTCTGACCTACGGTTTCACTGAAACAAGTCTGCACACTGTTGTTGCAGTACAAGAACAGGTCTGAATGACCTACTTAGTAGGGCTTAATAAGATTGATGTTGAGCAGACAATTAGTCGGCTAAAACAGACCATCAACAGTCCACAATACCAACAACAAAAAAGTTTGAATACAGTTACTGTGTTAAGGAATACAGTCGCTTAACAGTAGGGCAGCCGAACAGTTCATCAATCGAACAGACAACAGTAGGGTAGCCGAACAGTCATCAAACAGTTCAGCAAACAATAGGCATCCGAACAGACAAGGATGATAGTCCACAAACAATAGGCATCAAACAGTAGGCATCAAACAATTCATCAGTCGAACAGACAACAGTAGGGTAGCCGAACAGTCATCAAACAGTTCAGCAAACAATAGGCATCCGAACAGACAAGGATGATAGTACCTCTTTTAGTTTCAGATGATAGTCTCCCTTATGGTAAACCAGAACTCCTTGATTGTAAACTAGAGCTCCTTCTACGAATCCTCAAACAATAGGCAGCCGAACAGAAGATGAGCAATTTCTGAAGACAGGAACACCCTCTACGAACTGCAAACAATAGTCTCTCTACAGTCGAGCAGACAGGAGAAGCAATTTCTGGGCTGGAAGACGAAAAGACTCTCTAACTTCTGGGTCGAACTAACTTCACCAGATCAGGAGTTCGATTGGAGACAGCACTGGATGCAACAGTAGTTAGCTCGACACCACCCTTCAGGCCTGGACGACTTGCTCTGATACCATGTTGAGCAAGAGCAAGTGAAGAGAGGAGAGGAGAAGAGAGAAGAGAGATGAGTCGAGTGACTGAAAGCCCTCTAGAACATTGGGGGCGAAAGAATTATTTTATTATTTATACTAGTATAGTCGAACAATATAAACAGAGGAGAAACTACAACAGTACCCTTATGGTACTAAATCTGAATACATAAACAACTGACAACAGTTACTTGGGGCTAAAGCATGATATGTTGAAGCTCCTGTACTTGAATGAGCGAATGTTGAAGTAGGAGTAGCTGATGTTGTAGCAAGTAACCGAGATGGGGCTTTGATTTTTAGTAATGCTACTAACTGAAAGTAGATTAGTACTAGGTTTAGGAACATGCAAAATTAAGGACAAGGAAATGCCCACTAGACAGTCTAATGTCTTCCTTGCCAAAGAAAGGAACAACGAAGCCATCGGCAATAGACACTTTGTCTCTACCAGAGGATAAGCAATAAGTAATAAACAATGAGGATAAGCCAGTTATATGGTCAGATGCAACTGAATGTATAACCCAACAAGGTTCATTGTTACCTGGGGCTAAAGCATGATATGTTGAAGCTCTTATACCTGAATGAGTGAATGTTGAAGTAGGAGTAGCTGATGTTGTAGCAAGTAACCGAGATGGGGATAAAGTGCCAACTTCACTTTCCAACTGAGTTAGAGCAGCTCGAACAATAGCTAAAGTGTCTAGAGATGTGGCTCTTGTGCTCGAGGATGATACACTATCAGTAGCAATTGCCACATTAGCATTCCCCTTTTTGTTTCTGAAATTTGCTGAATAGATGTGGATACAACTTCCAACAAGTGCCCCTTGTGTGCTTTTCAATTTCTTGCAATGATCACAATTACTTCCCTCTTTTCTTCTTTCTTCATGTCCCTTTCCTTGTCACCCCCAAACTTTGGTTTCACTGCTGCTAGGGCTGATTCCATAGGTTGATATTGTAGCATAACCCTTCTCCTACTTTCTTCAATGTGCACTGAGGAATAGGACTGAGACAAGGTCACACTCTTGCTAGTGAGAAATTGTTGCCTCATAATATCATATTCTGGATTCAAACCAACTAGGAATTCAAAAACTCTATTGGTTTCAACCTGTTTTCTGTATGTCTGTGCATCCTTTTGACTTTCCCACTCAATTGTCTCTAGGTGATCAATTTCATGCCACAAAGACTTCAAAGTAGAGAAATAAACTGAGACCGATTTCTCTCCCTGCTTAAGATTATTGACTTCACACTTCAACTCATAGAACCTAACAACATTAAGTGGCTGGGAATAGGTTTCTTCATGATGTCCCAAATTTCCTTAGCAGTTTTGGCCCACAAGTAATTTCAGCTAATATGAGGCTACATGGAATTGCACAACCAAGTCATGACCAAATAGTTCTCTTGAACCCATTTGGCATATAATGGGTCTTCCTTGGCTGGTTTCTTTACATCCGCCATCATATAACCTAATTTTCCTCTTTCACCAATAGTCATCATAGTTGACTGAGCCCATTCCAAGTAATTTGATCCATCAAATTTGACATTAATAATCTGAAAAATATTTTCGGTCATGTTTCCATCCCCCAACACACCTTCCCCTTGGGTTTTTAACTCAGTTTCTGTCATCTCTATCAAGGAATTATCACCCAGAAATTGCTAACAGCCCACTTAGACTGCTGAAAAGGGTATAGCAAACACCCAGAAATGTTGAAACAGATCCAACAAGTTCTCAAAAGTAATTATCAGTCAATCTGAATACTAAAACAGACCTAACTGTTACCCAAAACTCAATAACAGTCAGGATGTTAGGGTTTAACCAACTAGAGCTGGTCGTAGGTTTGAAAAAACCCTAAAGAAAGTCCAGAAAAATTAAGAGAAAACCAGCCGCTCCTTCCAGATCACTCAAACCAACTTCTGGTGGCTGAATCTCAAAAATAAACTGAGACTTACCCAGAAAAGCCTGACCGCCACTTCAAATCCTTGTTGGAACCTACTCTTGAAAATCTTTCCTTCCTTCTGATTCTTCCTGATCACCGAACACTTTCCAAGGCTCTACAACTTCTTGAAAAGCTGCTGCACTCAATCAGTGATCTCCAAGAACCAGCCGGTGGACTATTCTTGCTAAAACCTCCAACCCTAGGAAGTTCTCATGCAGTCGACCTGATTGGACTCATATGAGAAACCCTAGGTTGGCTCTGATACCAACTTGTGTTGTATAGACTAATCAGTCCTACTGTAGATGAGAATTCAACAAGAGAAAATTCAGAAAATAGAAGAAAGGAGAGAGAGAGAGAGAGAGAGAGAGAGAGAGAGAGAGAAGAAGAAGAAGAAGAGAGCAATCGTAGAGAGGAGATTTCAAAAAAAAAAGTGGGTCAGTTGATGATTGCTGCCCCACTCAGTTGCTATTTATATTAATACTTAAAACATAGTAGACTTACAATATTTTTTTTTTTGATGAATGAATATAATTTATTAAAACAGAAATATGAGGCAATACAGTAGACCCAAGAGGAGCATGAGTAGTTACCTCTTCTAACAAATATTACATCAAACTAAAGCAGAATTGACCAGAATTAACCAGAACTAAAATTACAAAGCAGCCCAAAATAAATTTTCCCTTGAGGCCCCTTGCTTAGCTAACCCATCCGCTAAGGCATTTGCTGATCTTCCCACCCAATGAAAGGTAACAGCCATGTCTTTTGTGATCCAGTTGACTTTCCTTAGCATATCTCTATGTCACCACATAGCTGAAGCTTGTTCTATCTGCCATCCCACAACAATCTCAGAGTCCCCTTCAACTACCAAGTGCTGGACTCCTAACTGTTCTGCAATCTGAATACCTTGTACTGCCGCTAATAAATCAGCTCTATTGGAGTCTCCTATTCCCACAGGCTTGAAAACAATGCTAATATTTTGCTTTCATTATCTCTCAGCTCCCCTCCTATCCCGGAAGGGCCTGGGCTTCCTTGGCTGCTTCCATCAAAATTCAGCTTTACCCATCCTTCAGGTGGAGGCATCCACACAACAGAATTCCTGTCCTTCCTTGTATGGCTGTTAGCCACTGCTAACCAGCTTCTCCAAAAATCATCAAAGGAGAACGTATAAAATAGGTCCATAGTTCTCAACCAATGAATGGCCCTAGTTAATATACAGTCCTCAACAGCTTGAGTGCTTCTTTCCTCCTTAAATACCCTTAAATACCCTTGCATTCCTTTCTTCCCATATTGTCCACAAGGCGGCTGCTCTAATACATATCCACATTATTTTTCCTTTTTTTGTAGGCCACAAAAAAAATGAAGGATCGAATAGTTGATTTAAATCTGTGGACAGATTCCACCTGCACCCAAACAAAGAGAAAATCCAACTCCAAATAGCACTACAAAAGGAACAAGATACAAGTAAGTGAGAGCAGTCCTCACCACTAGCCCTGCAAGGTACACACCAGTTAGGGGACAAACACAAAGAAGGCCTTTTCCTCTGCAAACAGTCCAGGGTACTAATCTTTCTATAAAACACCTCCCAACAGAAAATAATAACTTTAGTTGGAACCGTCTAGACCAAATCTCCTTGGTTGGAAAACCCCACTGTCCCTGGGAAGAACAAAGGGATTTGAAAAAGGAAGCACAAGTAAAGTAACCTTTTGGGTGAGGGAACCATAACCTCACATCCAAACTACGGGGGTCCAAGAAGACACAGCCAAGAAGGGACAACAGATCTGGAACACTGTTAAGTTCGTCATCCCTCAAGCCTCTCTGAAAGCCAAAGTCCCAACTTAAGGAGGGGGGTGAAAAACGAGATGGGAGAAAAAGAGAAATAACCTTTTCCTTGTAAAGGGAAATAGAATAAAGAGAGGGAAATTGGTCCTTTAGGGCAACATTACCCACGCAAGTGTCTTCCCAAAATAAAACAGATGTACCAGAATTAACATCATACCTGACAAAGTTGAGAAACTAAGGGAGGATACTCTGGATTGCTTTCCATGGGGAAGCCAACGTAGCTTGACGTGATACACCCACATCCCAACCATTTTCTAGTCTACCATGTATGCTAGCTATCATTTCATGCCACAACCTCTCCCTTTCTCTAGGCCATCTCCACAACCTCTCCCTTTCTCTAGGCCATCTCCACAACCACTTTCCTAAGAGAGCTTTATTCTTGAGAGTTAACCTCCCTAGTCCCAAGCTACCTTCCTCTTTACTCTTACAAACCATTTCCCAATTAATTAGGTGGTCTTTCTTTTCCTCCCTTGGCTCTCAAAGGAAATTTCTCATTAATCTCTCCAACTTCTTAGCTTCCCTATTAGGAATCCTGAAAACGGAGAGAAAATAGACCGGTAGATTTGCTAGAGTAGCTCTTAATAAAGTCACTCTACCCCCTATAGAGATGTAGTTCTTTTTCCAAGAAGTTAATCTTTTCTCAAACTTTTCCAACACTGGGGTCCAAAAACTACTCTCTTTTAGATTAGCCCCTAGAGGGAGACCTACCACACAATTCATATTCATACCTACCACACAATTTTTCTCCATGTTTATTGTCAAATTTGATACCTCCTCAAAGTGTTGTATCAATGCTCTAAGATTCCTCACTTTTTTCCTGTCACCCCCTTCACAAAAAATTATGATATCATCAGCAAACTGTAGGTGGGTTACCCTAATGTTATTCCTTCCTATCTTCCAACCACTCGCTTCCTCTTCCCTGTCTACCTTAGAGATTAATCTGCTGAAAACATTTGCAACTAAGGTGAAAAGAAACGGGGAGAGAGGGTCACCTTGTCTAAGGCCTCTAATTGCAAGGAAAAAATCTTTGACCACCCCATTCACCAAGACTGAGTAATGACAAGAGCTAATACAACCCTTTACCCAGTTGCACCATCTATCTCCAAAACCACAGCATCCAAGGACCTCTAATAAAAAACTCCAATCCACAAGATCATAAGCCTTCTCCAAGTCTAACTTACATACAAAACCATGATTCCCTGACTTTCTCATGTCTTCCACACACTCATTTGCTATTAGGATCTGATCTGTTATTTGCCTTCCCTGCACGAAAGCACCTTGTGCTTGACAATGATGGAGGGTAGTACTACTCGAATTCTTAAGGACAACACTTTGGCCAGAATTTTATAGATGCTTGTAACTAGACTAATCGGCATGTAATCCTTAGGGTCCTTCGTATCTATCTTTTTTGGGATTAGGGCTAAGAAGTGGGCATTAACTCCAAGGCTTACCCTTTTCGTATCTACATACTCCTAAAACACCTCGATAAGATCTTTTACCACATCCTAACAGTCCAGATAAAAAGCCATTGTGAAGCCATCTAGGCCAGGTGCTTTGGATCAAATAAACAGCAGCTAGCATAACTGAAATAACTAACTTTCTAACACTACTAACATGCTAACAGCAACATATATAACATGCTAACTCACTCTACAGAAAGTATGTTAACTGAAGCGTTCCTTTATATCCTAACTATGTTGATTAGATAAAACACATAGAAAGTTCCAAATCAAAAGGATGATGCCACCAAAGCAATTCCATCTTTCACATGTTGCTCTTGGGCCCAATGCATTTGTATACCATAGTGCCACATTGAAAGCATGATAACTGAACTGTTCCCTTATATCCTAACTATATTGATCAGCATACCACATATAAAAATTTCACATGATACCAAAAACATATAATAAATAGCGCCTTTTCTTGAGAAAGCACAAGGAAAGAAAAAACCTGCAGAGAAGTCGAATACAATGGTTGTTTTATCATCATGATGACATAGCTGGTTCTGGACTGGATATTCACTACCAAAAGCCAGTAGTATTTGTTGACGAGAAAGACGACCTGCAAGCTTCAGTTGAAACCCCACGTAAATGGTGGCTCCATGAAGAATGGCAACAGTTGGAACATCAGTAAGATGCAACTCTCCCTTGTCTGGTATGACTTCAGATTGGGTTAAGCCCTGCAGGTAGTACTGTTTGCATATTGCTCGACCAAATTCATCAATCCAACCCACCATTGCACTTGAACCAACCATCATTCCATCCTTAGAAAATCCCAATCCAATCCACCCGCTAGTATATACAGCAGATACTATAATAGTCAGGATGTTATCGCTCTGAGAATGCTGCAACAGAACAGACAAAATAAATATATCAGAGATATAACTTTTTTATTGGCAAGAGCAAAAAATGCTTTGCTTCCTTGCTACGAACCATTCAACTGGATGGACGATAATTTTTGTATTATTAGCTAAAACTTTGACAGTGTAGTGGTGTACATATTAAGACAGTTACAAGTCATGTAATGCTTGAGCGCACAAATTGAATGGATTAAAATTCAGTTCATTTAACTCCTAAAGTTATCTCCAACCACGGATTCTTTGCATAGTGCATAAAATATGGCGAAATACTTTTGTAGCATGTAAACCAGAAAAATACTACAATCAGTTCTCTACTTAAACAAGAAATTGGCTGGCGGGGATGGGAATATTTGACAAAATAATAATTGAAAAAAAAAACAACCTAATGATCAAACCATTCATAATGCATCTAGAGATATAAATTCAACGTCCTATGCTCCAAGAAATTGTGATGGATTGGACTTCTCAAAATAAATGCTGGGGAAATTCAAAAGTTTTCATCTTAGCACCATGAAAACCAATAGGAAACTAAAATTTGAAGGAAAATAAGACTTACTCTCAAAATGAAAGTATTCCAAACAGATGCGCAGGTAAAGAAAGAAGAATTGCTATAAGGAGGAGGAAGAAGGGTACTTATATCTCGACCACAAGCATCCGATAGCAACAGTGGGTCCTCTTCAGCAGAAGTCGCCACAGCAAAGAGACCCAACACTATGAATACAAGCACTGGCATTGGATCAGATTGTTTTTGTGGAAAGATTTTCATTCCTTGCAATGTTGCATCCCATTCCCATATAAATCAAGCAAGAATTGTAAACACAACTAATAGCTGTTGTTTTTCCATCTTAGCAACCTGCAAAATTAAGAGTACTGATGCTCTAGGAATTGTTTTAAAGAGCCAATATGAGAATTATTAATATAAAAAGGACACCAAATCAAATAGCTTGTACTAATAGGCACTGTGATTACATAAAAAGTGATATGTAATCATATCGAGAATAGTGGTAAATGAGATTTGATGAGACTTAAATAGAAAGTAAAAAAAAATAAAAATGAAAGTAGATATGGACAAGAGCATATGAAGTAAAATATTGATATGGATTAATAGATTCTATATTGATTCACAACATATCAGCCAAAGTAGCCACAAAGAATATGGATAGGCCATAAATCCAAGAATGAGGAAGTGGCATGACAATGAGGATTAAGTGCACTTGTTTATACTAATGATGGGTCAATGCAGGGGTGGATAAATCTCTCAAGGGACTTCGATCATTTGAAGGGGCAAAAAATATTGATAATGAGGAAGGTGAGAAGAGGCAGAGAAGATCTTTAAGAAGCATGTGGTTTTGGAGATGGAGAGAATCAATGCAAGTCCTAAGAAGGTTAGAGATTTTGAGAAATTTCCTAATGATGTAAGACACTTCAGAAAGCAGAAAAATACTCAACTGATGCAGTTTTCCAAGATTTCACAAGGCTGAAAGGGGGCTTATTTGGTGTGGGTCCTATCAAGAAGGTTAAAAGATCAAAGAAATACTTAAAGAGAAGCAGAGACGTTGCTGTTCAAGTTGTTGATAAGATTAAATAGTGGAGTTGAGTCCTTTTTGTTGTGGTGGAATCTTGTCAATTTAAAGCTTGGTTTTACTGTTAGTCAGGGGGTAGTAATTTTATGGTCAGTAGGAATCAGGGGTTCGGGTTGTATTTGTTTCTATTTTAGGTTTATGATAGAAGAAGGGAGTTTATTTTTTAGGTTTGCTGTCAATAGTGTGTGAAAGTTTGGAGTCAGGTTGTGGAGGAAGTAGTTTTGTTTTCTCTTCTCTTTAGTGACTGCTGGTCACCTTTCTTGAACTTTCTGTTTTGTTTTAACATTTTTTTATTTACCTTCAAAAAAAATACTAATGATGGATCAAATGCTAGATAAAACAAAACCATTAAGGCAGAGCCAAAGTACAATTGCTAAATCTCAAAATAAAATAAAAAAGGGGGTTAAGGAAATTAGTTTATTGTAATAATTGGTAGTATATAAAATCAATAAAATAGTCAGCATATAAAATAAATCTAAGAAAATATAAAAGGAAAAGGAGGAGGGTTAGTTAATCTGCTTGTTCAAATGGCCTGTAGAAATACAGAGTGGAATAGGACAAAATAACTTGGGCAACCTATCAGACTAAACTAAGTTTAATTAAATTCTGAGAAAGATGAGGATTAACTACCCTAATTTAGATAACTCATGTCAACTTCTAAAAGAAAGTTGCATAAAATAAAATGAAATGCAACCATGGACAAATCATATTAAAGGGATTCAGGGGGGGATATGAAAAGAGGGCATAAACTAGGAATAACCTACTTCAATAATCTGTACAACACATCATGTATGACAAAATGGATTAAGATGAGGATTTAACCATATTAATCTATTCTAGATATTTATGAAACCTAGAAAATTATATAACTCACTATTAACTCAACCCAATAATTACATTAACCTGGTCTAGACATAAGAATGCATGGTCATACTAATCTAATTTCAGTTTTGCCATATATTAACAAGACGGATGTACTCAAGATATCACGTAAGTGAAATTCAACAACTTTGTAAAATTTTGAATAAACTGAGATGAAAGAAAAACAAAGAAGACATGGAAACCATCAATCTATATTCAATAAAAACAGATTAAAATAAAATGAGAGAACTATCAAATGGGAACTAATTGTGGAAAGGATTGAGAAAAGGCTGGCTGGATGGAAAGCTAGGTAACTATCAAATGGGGTAAGCTCACTCTAATAAAGAGTGTTCTGTCTTCTTTACCTGTCTACTTATTAACGCTTTACCAATCCAGTAGGGATGGTCTCTCAAATTGAGAGAAGAATGGGAGAATTCTTATGGAGACTGGAAGGATGGTAAAAAAGTTCATTTGGTGCACTAGGGAAAGGTGTTTAAACAAAAGAAGAATGGGAGATTGGGTATAAGAAGACTTAGAGAATTAAACTTAGAATTGCTTGGTAAGTGGTTCTGGAGGTCTGAACAACAAGGGAGTTGTCTGTGGAAAAGAGTAGTTCAAGCAAAGTATGGTACAAAAAAACGAGGGGTGGGATCCAGGAGAAAAAAAAAATCAGTCGTTTGGTTGTTTGGTTTGTAAAGGAATAGAAAAGAGCTACAGTCTTTTTAGAAAGGAAATCAAGTTTTGAAGTAGGGAAAGGAACCAGGATTATTGCTGGTGTGGAAGCAATTTGTTGAAGGATGATTTCCCAGAACTCTTTGCAGTCGCAGTTGATAAGGAGGCAAAAGTGGCTGACTGTGTGCAGTTCCAGAATGGGGATCATGTCTGGATCCCACAGTTTATAAGAGCTTTCAATGATTGGGAGATTGAACCTTTTGGAAGGCCACTCCAGAAGCTGTACAGCATGCAAATTGATTTTAACTCAGAGGACAGAAGGGTGTGGCTCCAGAGGACGAGCAGGATTTTCCTTGGTATGTAATCTAGACAAGTATAAAGGGGCTTGCTTTGTTTGGTCTGCCTATCTGAACAAGATTCTTACAAAAGAAAATTCGATTAGGAGGGGAATGATGATTGACTCACCTGAATGTGTATTATGGAACAGAATAGAAGAATCAGGTGACCACCTGCTGCTGCATTGCAGTTTCACCTACAACATTTAGGTGAAATTTTTCAGAATTTTTGCCATCAAAAGTTGCTGCCCAGCATCAGTGGAAGCTTTTGTAAAAGGTTGGTGGATTAAAGGTCTAAACAAGAAAGCGAAAATCCTATGGCAATTGGTCCCAGGAGCAGTTTTCTGGTCGATATGGCAGGAAAGAAACTCAAGGCTCTTCCGAAGCAAATGCTGTCAAGAGGAGGAATTGTGGCAGAAAATAGTTGGGAAACTGTTATCCTGGTCATCTGCACAGCTATCCGTAGAGAGTATTCTCCTTGGTTCTTGGCTTCTTGCCTTCAGTTGGAAAACCTTTTTGTAAACACAAATGGGATAATGGTCTTATGTATCATGCATTCTCCCATCGTACAGCCTCTGGTTGTACATGGGTCTTTTTTCTTGTCTTTTTTAATGAATTGATACTTTACCTCTTCTCAAATAAAATAAAATGAGATAACTAGGAATAGAAGGATATTAGGATAAGGAATACCGAACTAGAGTGAAAGAAGAACCAACTAGTCGATTCGTTGGAGGAGGCTTCCACAAAAAAGAAAGATAGGGTGGCTGATACACCCCTTCATGTTGCCTTTTCATCGATGGGTGGGTGAGAGACACCACAGGACTGCAATAGTTTGGGTTTTACGTACGAACTTGATCAGTGCGCAAGGAACTGGCATCCAACCAAGACACGGACGGGCAGGTCGGGTTTGGATTGGTTTCAATGAAACAGCAATGAAACCGAAGCAGGGGTTATGTTCGGTGATGATGGTCTCAGTCCTGATTGACGGCAGAGACGAACTGAAACGAGGGAGAGAGAGAGAGAGAGAGAGAGAGAGAGAGAGAGAGAGAAGGAGAGGAGAGAGAGGAGAGAGGAGACAAAGGAGCGGAGAAATGGTAGAAGGAGAAGAAGAGACCAAAGGAGAAGAAATGAAGAGGGAGGAGAAAGAGAAAGAAAGAGGGAAAGCGAAAGGAAGAAGAAAAGAGTAGGAGAGGAAAGAGAAAGGAACAGAAGAAAGGAGGGGAAAACAGGGCAGAGATGCCGATGGTGACTGGTTGTTACCTCCTCTGATTCGTTCGATCAAAAGGGAAGAGAATGGAGAAAGAGAGAGAATAAAAGACGAAGGAAGAAAAAGGAGAGAAGGAGAAGAAAGGGGAAGACGAAGAAAAGGAGGGAGAGACCGGCGGTGAGCTGGTTCGTCACCTTGTTTCGGTTGGAGAAAACAGAGTATGGAAAGAATACTAAGAAGGGGAGAGAGAGAGAGAGAGAAATGGGGGTGATCGCTCGTCGGTAATGGCGATGGGCGTTCGTTCCGGTCGAGAAGAATAAGACCCCCCTCTGCTCGCAGCTTCGTGGAGAAGAAAACCGCCTTTTTCCTACGTTTTTATTAATTAATTAATTAATTAATTTTTTATTTTTTACTTTTCAATACTATTGATGGGTCCGGTTTTATCGGTTAAATAGAAGGCTTCCTCCAATCCTCCCTTCGGCGGTTCGGCCCCTCCCAGCCTCCCTTTCCCTCTTTCTCGTGTGTATTAGCCAGAGTGATAGGGGTAATTTAATAATTAAGATTAATTTTAAGAGTATTTAAGACATTTTATAATTTTTGTTATAAAAGCTTCTGGTTGAACGATTAGGGTCTCATGGCTTAAAAAACGGTTATTATCCCCTTTTTTGGTTGACAAAACGGTTATTGTCTTAGGGCAAAGAAGGAGGTTGACCGTTGACGACAGTCTCCATCACTTCAGCTGCTCCATGTTAGGTGTTAGGATTTGCTGACGAGCGTACCTCACACCGACCTCACAGGCACGTTCCAATCTCCAACGTCCGTCTATTGAATAATAATAATACACAAATAGGGGTGAAAACTGAAAACAATTGAGCTTTCTACCATTTATTCGAGTTCAGTTTATGAAAAGGTCGAGCTTTGAGATAAGTTTGAGTCTGATATATAGGTTGATTTGCTGCTAAGTAAGTTGAGTTGCAGCATAGTGAAGTTATCTATGAGCCTAATATATACACCATTAATAACTTCATTTGACCCCTTTTTTCACTAAGTGTTGGTTAACGTTAGAACAAACCAGTTATTCGGTTGGTATTTTATATATATTAGTAGGTGTGCATGTGTTTTACATGTGAATATATCTAAAATTTTATACAAAATTCATGTATCTTTTATCTTTTTTGTTTTTTATTATTAATCGAATGCAAATAGTAAAATCCAAATCCGATTATGTAAACACCTCATATTATGCTGCAAAGTTTTGGGTATCATTGATAGGCTTACCTACTTGATTGGACTATTCTTTTTGTAATGTTTTATCTTCTTAGTGTATTTTCTTTTGTTCACTTATTAAAAAAAAATGTAAAATTTAAAGAGAATGAATTGAATAAGGTGAAAAGTAGTAGATCAAATTACATTTTAAAGCTAATAATTAAATGGGGATTAAAATAAAAAAATATTTTAGTCAAAGAAAGTTCCACAATCTTATTCATATTTTTAATAGTAGTATTGTAAATATAGAATTATAGATGTATTCAATTTTTTTTATAATGTTTTTTGTTTCTATGTGTGTAAAAATGTTTTTTGTTTAATATGATAAATATACGATATTTTATATGTGCCCAAATGTTTTTTCTTGTAAAATTTATGTATTTTTCATTTTTGTGTGTTTATATTTTATTAATTTTTATTATTTAATTATGACATCAAAGGTTGACACATTTGGCCCAAAAGTTGAACTATTGATCTTCATCAAACAGGAAAATAATTTCATTTTGGTTAGTTTTAGATTATGCATTTCATTTTCATTATCAATAAAAATAATTATTGTTTATTATACTATTTTTTAAATTTGATTAATAAAAATATTTGTTTATATTTAAAATTTTGATAATTAAAAATATTTGTTTATATTTAAATGTTGACAAATTTGTAGTTTTTTATATTTGTTTATATTTAAAAAATTATTATCTTGGCATAGCTTCATGGGTTGACTAATTTGATTTGGATGGTTGGATTGCTTAGTCATCACTTGGATAAATAATGATTTTGTTTTCTAGCTAGTTTTAAAATATATGTTTCTATATTTTTAAAAGTATTGGACATAGATCTAATTAGTTGAAAATAACTTAAATATAGGATTTAATAAGAGATAATATGAGTTAATACCTTAATATGAGGCTTAATGAGAGGGGATTAAATGAGGTGAAAAATAATAATTAAAATTACATTTTCAACCCTCATAATTAGAGATGGATCAAATACACAAACATGGACATTTTAGTCAAGAAAAGTTCCACACCCTCATTCATACTTTTAATAATAGTATATATATATATATATATATATATATATATATATATATATATATATATATATATATATATGTTTTATATATAATAATAAATAATTTTTTGTATGTAAAATAAAAATTTATTTCTATATGTATGATTTTTATTTTTTAATAGGAGGCTTGGCTCATAGTCGAGCTTGAGCCTAGTTGAGGTTGAAGTTGTGAAATTTTGAGCCAAGCCAAATTCATTCTCAATTCGCTAACTCGAATCATGCTCGAGCTCAAGCTTAAGCTGAACATTTTTTTACAAGTTAAGCTCAAATAGCTAGGTATTCATCTTGACTCAATTCAAAATCCACTCTTATATACAAAGTAAAGGAGATGCTCCCCATGTATGATTGGGACGTGTTGTGAGGTTGGTGTGAAGAGCAAATCCGGACTCCAATGTTTGGAGAAAAAGTTCTCCAACGACTCCACATGCCACATCTCAACCGCACATCGGAAACATCACTTGTACTTGTGCATTATTATTTGAGATGTTTCCAACGACTTAACAGGGTAGGCATTGTGGCTCCAAAGTATTATGGTAAACATATTTACTCTTGATCGTTAGAGATGGAGGTGATAGTGTTCTTCCTAGGGAGCAAATTTGTTGTTAAATTTGGCTTTAATCCAGTTATTATCGAATGTGATGCTTTACAAGTAACAAATCTTTTTTTAGTGGAGTCTTTGATTCCACCTTGGCCCATTCATATGGTAATTGCAAGCTACAAGAGTCTTATAGCAAGCTTTTTTTGCTCATCTCGATCAACCATGTTAAGCGAACAGCAAATCAAGTGGCTCCCTCTTTGGCTCTATTTGTTGTGACTTCTTCCAAAGTTTGTTCCTAGGCAAGTAGCTCAGATTTCATTGTTAATGCTTTAGTTGTTGATATTTCAACGAGATAAATAAATTTGATGCTTTGGCACCAAAAAAAAAAAAAAAGAAAAATCATGTTTGGAGCGCTCTGTGAATTGTAAATCCAGATTCAATACGAACACACCATAATTTAAACTTGAATAGCAATTGATGTGATGCTAAGTAGGCATGTCTGCATTTCATTAATGGGTCTCAAAATACACAGGACTGTATTGAGAGTCGCAACTTGGTTTAGGTTAAGTAGTGTTTGATAATTCTGAAATCTGGAAGTATAAAAAGTGAAAAAGCTTTTTTTATAGTTGAATTTGAATCTGAAAAGTTGTAGAATACTTAATTTTCTACTTTTCAAAGCCTCTAAAAATCTATAAAGTGTTTGTGTTGGGGTGATTCTCTAATGTCTCATAATTAATAATTTTACCAATTTGTTTCCATTTTTGCAAAACCTTAGGCTCCGTTTGTTTGCGATACAAACGCCGAACCAGGGTATTTATGTACCCTAGTTTGCATTTGCAAGCGTTTGTTTGAAACTTAAAAAAGTAATGATTATCAGAGCAAAAATGTATTTTCTGACACTTTTATGCTTTGAAAATAGAGCGTTACTGTACTTATTTTTTAGATACAATTTTGTGTTCTTTTGATAATTAACTTTTTGACGAAAGTTAATGGATTGGAGCATAAGATATGTGGAGCATTTAATGATGGACACACACTTTTGCTCTTATTTCGAACAAACAAGATGAATACAAAAACGGTTTAAAATATGAACCGTATTTGCATTCATGAACCGAAAAATAGATAAATATGTAGTGTACATATTTGCATTTGCATTGCAACCAAACATAGCCTTAAGAAACAAACCCTTCCTATTAGAATTTCAACCAAGAAAAAATGTAATGACAATAACACTCATGAAGATGATAGAGCGGAAATATGATAATGATTTATAATTCTTGTTTATGAAGGGGAAATTGAAAACTACTTGGACTTTGAATTGAGAAAACCTATAGAATAATTACCGTCCAGTTACTCCAAACTCCTCGGAAATTTATAATAGAGAAAAAAAGATTCTTGAGTTGTTTGATATTTTTTGCTTCACAAACTATAAAGTCGTTGTTTTTGTCACTAACTTGCTATTGTAAGTCCCTTCTTTGTGGTCTTTTGGTTGCTGACTAACTGATCACAATGAAGCTCCTCTTCTTTAACTTTTGGTCATAGGAGGCTGAAATCAATAGATTAATCACTAGCTCGTTGGTCGTTGTTGTCAAAATTCAAGCCGCTCTCCTTTAACACCTTTTCATGAATCTGTTCAAGTAACTATGCTTATTGCAAGATTAATCCTAATCTTCATTGGAAAAATTCCATGTCTAATGTTTTCTGAACATGATTATTAGAAGAAAGTGACCCCTTTTATTGTGCAGGAGGCAACAGAAATTGGATTTTTTTTCTTATTTTTGATGAAACCAACTATGGAAGCAATAGGACACTGCTTTCCTGGCCAATGTATGAAAGCAATTAGCCGAGTTGGGATGAAACCAACTCAACGCTAAATTTGAGTAATTATTAGAAATAATAGTAGTAGAGGGTGAGAAGGTAGTTTAGTCCTTTCTCTTGATTATGTCAGGATTCTCCTACTCTATTTTATTATTAAACAGGGGTAAATATATAAATGTAATTTTATTGGTAACATATAAATACACAGAAGCTTCCCAAGTGGTACTAGTGTTTTACAAGCACAAGGTGCAGAAAAAGCGCAAAAAGATTTTTGCACTCAAGGCACAACGCAAGGCATGTGCCTTTTTTGAAGTATATGGCACAAAAATTAAAAAGCAAAGTTAAAATGTAAAAAATATAAAATATGTACAGAATTTAAAATAAATCAACATAAAAATAGTATTAATTAAAAATACAAACTTCAATTTTCAATAAAATGTTTTCAAAATTTGTTAGTTCAAATTAACATGTAAAACAGATTCAAAGTGAAAATGAGGAAAAATAATAATAAGACCAAACATAACATATAAAATGCATTAAAGCACTCAACAATTCAAGCATGCCAAACATAATATATATATATATATATATATATATATATATATATATAATTATAAATTTCACAATTGCATTCTGTTTTATTGCAAAATGCATTCAAGCATGTCAAACATAACATATACACATATATACATACATACATATATATACGTTTTGACAGAAGAAACTGAAAATCTAGAAATCGGTCATACAGCAAATTAATTAATTAAATAAGAACCTAAATCATCAATTAAAAAGTAATCCCAATTTAACTTATCAAATTAATTAAATAAGAAACGTAAATAAAATTTTCCACATAAGTATTAGTGAATCTCAAACCAATAAAATGGCCTATTAGATAAAATGGTGTGGACCCCATTCTTTTAGATAAAATGGACTATTAATTACAAATAAAACCCAATTTAATCTATTAAATCAATAAAAAGCTTGACCCGTACTAAGTACGATTATCAAACAAAATAGATCAAATTAATGACCCTAAACACGACTACTTATTAAGAAAAAGCATTCGCCTCAAAATATGTAGGCCCATAATCTTATAACATTAGACTTTTGAATGCTAACAAAACAAGCTAGATTTACAAGTGCCAATAAAACTTAAACAATTGAATTCCCGATCACACCATTCTAATCTGTTTAAAACATTAAAAAACTAAAGAACACAAATCTTAACCCAAAATTCACTGTTAAACTTGTTTGATCCCAATCTGATAACCATGATCGAATCCCACCTACACCATGACCATTAAATTAGACACAACCATATAACTTAGAACCTTGAAATACTCATTCAAATCAAAATTTGTCTCCAAAGTTTGAGATTTCACCCACCATCAACTAAAGATTTTTTGTGACCCAGATTAATCGATGCCTTTAAACCTTGAAAATCCTAAGTTGCCTTCCATCAATCACATCAAACCCCATCTTTAGGTCCAAACCCCTATGTCCAACTAACATACCAAATTTCATGGCAAAATTCCCCCATTTACCCTTTTATCAAACTAAGATTTTATTTCAAATCCTCTCATTAACTGAAACACCTACAACCCAGATTCCCAAGATCTCAACATCCCTGAGCCCACACTTGAGTGAAACTCTAGATATTCTAAAATACCTACCTATAAAGTTTCAATTCAAAACTCCTTCAATTACCCCCTATAACACATAAAGGTTCCATTCTAGATCCTCTCATTGGATGAAAAAACCTATAGTCCAAATTCAATTATCTTAGCCTCCTTGAACCCTTAGCCTCTTCCAGCCTCTCTTACAAAACCCTATTTGAAGCTTTTTGATACTACAACTTTGCCATTGCCTACCCTCAATCTCTTTGTGGAAGACAAAAAGCTATCTAGGACTCTCCCTCTCTCTCTCTCATAGAAGGCAAAAGCTAGGATCGAGAAACTAACCAAATGTTTTGGACCAAAACTCTAGAGTGTTTACTGAAAGATAGAGAGTAAAAGAACGTTTTGTAACAGTCAATTGTGGTTTCTTGGACTAAGACCCAAAAACAGAGCAAAATAACAACACCACAAGAGATGACATTGATGTTTGAGAGATTGAGAGTAACATAACAGTTGTTGTAGTCACTTGTTGTTGGTCGGGTCTGAGACCCCAAACAGAGCAAAGTAAGGACTATTGGTAGACCTCAAAACAGAGCAAAATAACAACTGTATGTGATTAACTGTTACCTGTACCCAAGGAAAATGGATTGTTAAAGAAGATGGCTTAATTTGAACGGGATAAGAGGCCCCAAAACAATTGTTTGGTCAATGTGAAACAAGGGCGCGTTTATTGGGAGCAAAGGCGGATGCTTAATCTGGAATAGAAGAGAAATCTTTGTGGGAAGAAGATTGTGAAAAGGGAAGAACATTATGAATCCTGCCGACATACGTTCTCTTCTTTCCATTCATATTACACTTATTCCATCTAAAATATAAGAGTTCACATCTGCGCCCCACAACGGGGTGCCCAACAACGTCTCACAGCATATCTCTGCCGTGTATTGAGAACATCTCATGATGATGTCATCATTGGGAGATGCTCTCAATACATGACGGGGATGTGCTGGGACGTTGTGGGGCACAGATCTGAACTTAAAATATGATTACACTGACTAAACAATTTCCATATATATATTGTGTTCTTCCTTAGGTATATACTTGCTAATCTCTAACATGCCATGTGGCCTAATGAGAAGGCTGGCTAGGAAAGAGAGGGTGTTGAATTGGTTGAATGTGAGTGGTGGTAAGGCAAAAGGGTAACCGATACTCTCTACTAGCAAATTCGCTTGCTGTGAAACCCATTCTAACAATATAAGAATGTGGGAAAGTTAATCAATTAATTACCTAATTGACCAACTTACCCCCACGAGGCCACGATGTAGATTATACATTATGTTTAGCAAAAGGTGATGTAGTACGGGATTTGGATCAACTAAGTAAACATTTACAAAGTTGGTTTTCGAAGACCCAGCTTAGTACATATAGGGAGAGGATGATGCAATACAGAAGGAAACAGATAAGTTCTATGTAAGTTGAGACCAATCCAAGACACATAAGAAGCATAAATGATGTCACCTGCCCATCTTAGTAAATATTTATCCATGTAGCATCATCATAGGAATTCTATCTTATTACGTTTTTACCAAATTGACACCATCTCAAAGTTTCCATCTTACTTCGTTTTTTCCAAAATAGTATTATTTCGAATTTATATTTAATTAGGACTTTCCTTTTGAAGGATTTTAATATGATTCTATTTTGGAGTGTTTTATTAGATTAGGATTTTATTTTTTAAGGAGTTTTAGTAGGATTCTATTATGGAGTATTTTTATATTAGGATTAGGAGACATAAGGGTGTATGCTTATATAAAGAGTGGCTAGGGGAAGGCTAAGGCAGTTCTTTCTTCCTAAAATTCGACTCTTACTCTTTTCTTTGAAGCTTTTCTCACGTAAGTTTCATGGAGGTTTTTCTATTTGGCAAGCAACCAAACTGATTGTATTTACAAGTGGTGAACAAAAGCGATGGGAAACAGATCTCAAATTTGACTTCCAGGAGTTCAATGAAGGTATATCCTCAAATGAATTCATGGATTGGAGTTCCATAGAAGAGTTATTAGTTTCAGAATCAAAAGGTAAAATCAAATCTTATGACTTTGTAGATTGTTTTAATATTGTTGAGGATTGTTATGAAAATCTTGCGTGGCCATTCTCCTCAACAACATCTATTGATGAACAACATTTTGATTGGAACAAACCTCCAATCTATGGCGAAGAACCCATTGCTCAAGAAAAATATGTTATTCTTCATCATGATTTTCAAGAAGATGGAGATAATATTTATCATTCTAGAGGCTTTGATATCATTGCCTTCATACAAGTCTATTAGGATCCATATTGACAATCGTTTTGGCAAAGTTTAGAATGGTCAGTAAAGGGAGAACTAAATTATTTGAAAATCAACAATTATGTTTCAAAAGATAAGAGATGTAATGAATACATTCCAATTTGTATTGGAGGATTACACCACCAATTGTCTCTTAGAAAGTTGGAAATAGAGAAACACAAACTAAGCACAACACATAATGTTGGAGGACTCTCACATGGTAGCATGAATCCGAGGACATATTCTCTCTAACCTAGGGAGGATAATGCAATACGGGATTCGGATCAATTGAGTAAACATTTACAAAGTTGGTTTTCGAAGACCCATCTTAGTACATATAGGGAGAGGATGATGCAACACAGAAGGAAGTTGATAAGTTCTATGCAAGTTGGGACCATTCCAAGACACATAAGAAATAGAAATGATGTCACTATCTAATCTTAGTAAATATTTATCGATATAGACATGGTTTTCAAAACCTGACTGGACCAGAAAAATCGGTAACCGGTCAGCCCCCCGGGTTCGGTTTTACTAAAAATCAGAAATTTCTAAAAACTGCTAAAAAGATCAGAAAATCGATAACCTAGGCAGTCAGACCGCTAAACCGTTTGACCCGGGCAGCAGTTCGCGGGTTAGTCTTTTTATTTTCAATGTTTTAAATAAAAAAAAAACAAAAAATAAAATACCTTCTATATTCCCAACCCAGTTTGAATGTTTAGTCCCTTTAGCTTTAGGGTTAGAACCCATTTTCATTCTAATCCTTCCTGAGTTCCCTCCTCTCAGCCCTCACACCCTATCGAGTATCGACCACCTGTGGTGGCCAGCACCTCCGGTGTCCGACGGCAACACACACCGAGCTACGACGACTAGCGACGGTGAGTTTATAGTATTTAGAGTTGTGGCGGCCAATACTTGCAGGCAGTAGTAAGAGTTGCGATGGCCAACACTTATAACGGTAGACAGCGAGCTTGCAGTGGCTGTCTGGTAAGTTTGCAGCAGCACTCAGCACTCGGCACTCGGCACTCGGCAGCGGCACTCGGCACTCAGCATTGGGCATTGGCGATTCTGCAAGTTGGAGCAGCACTTGCAACGGCAACTTGCCTGCGACCAAGCTTGAGCCCACCGGCGGCAAGCCCACTATCACACCACAATTACTGGCACTCAACAGTGAAACCCTGAAGGTATAAATTTTTTTTCTGAATTTTTTTGTGAGGTGAACAAGTTAAAATTCTTTGGAAACATTTACTAATAGTTGTAAGAAATGAGGATGCTGATTTTTTCATAATTGTTTAGTGAAGAATTCTTCTTCCTAAAATTTGACTTCTTCTCTTTTCTTTGAAGCTTTTCTCACATGTTTCTTTTTTGTTTTGCATCAAAAGGTCAAAGAGCCCAAATCAATTGTCAATCAAGAATTTGAAGAGCTGCCAGCTCATAAGTTATGTTTAGCAAAAGATCAAAGAGCCCAAATCAGCTATCAATCAATCATTTGAAGAGTTATTAGCTTCAGTCTCTTTAATAACTTATATGGGGGAGCTTCAAAGCAGTTGAATCAAGTTTATTGCAATGGATAGTGTAGCATAAAGGAAAGTAAAAAAATAAGAGAAGAAAATGTAAAAAAAACATGGTTAGAAGAGTCACGCCTCTCTTCCACCGATCACAAAAAAGGAGTATGGATCTACTGTTCCGGCAGCAAAACATGGTGTTGAATTGATTGAAATATTGAATGAGAGAGCATTTGTGCTCATCATAAAGTGTCCCATGCATATTTACGCCTACTAACACCTACTAATTTTAATTATCAAAATGCCCTAAAAATGCTGCCTCAAAATCAGCAGCATTTTCCGCATATCCCTAGGGTTACCCAGCCAACGTACCAACTGGCCACCACTCGGTGTAAATTCATACTCCACAAAGTGTCCCATATTTACAAATTCCATGTAATAAATCAAAATCATAACCTAACAATAACTTTGAATTTTTTTTTGGTTTATTCTTTGAATTTACTTTACATATATTTTGCCTTAAGCAATGCTTGGGAGTGCTTAAAAGTGAGTGCTTATTTGGGTGGGACCACACTATTAAGTACTTATTGGTGTTTGGGAAATAATCTTGAAATAAGTGTTTATTTTAAAAATAAGAATTTATCTTTTAAGCCCAAATTTTCATCTTTTTTTAAGTGTTTATACAATAAGCAATTATTCAAAACTTTCTCTCAAAATTGTCCTCGGAAAATTTTTAAAATACCAATTATATCCTTTTACAAAAGCACTTTTATAAAAGTAATGCTATGAAAAGTACTTTTACGAAAGCACTTTTACATGAAAGGACTTTTATGAAAGCACTTTTATACAAGAACTTTTGTGAAAGTACTTTTATGAAAGCACTTTTGTGAAAGTACTTTTACGAAAACACTTTTATAGAAGTACTTTTACAAAAGTACTTCTATGAAAGTACTTTTATAAAAGCACTTTTTTAAAAGCACTTTTGTAAAAACATACGAAAACACTTAAAAAAGTATTTTTATCCAAGTACTTTTATCAAAGTACTTTGGATTGAATATTTTGAAATTTTGAAAGAAAATGAAGCACAAAAGAGTCACAATTGCTTGCTTAAGTGCTTATTAGAGAAAAAGACCACCAAATGCCTAATATGAAATAAGTGCTTATTTTTTAAAATAAATACTTGAAAAAGCTGGGTGCCAAATACAAATAAATGTTAATTCGAATAAGCACTTGTTTTTAACATAAACTGATGGTGCGCAATCCGGCCGGTCCTAGTTGTCGATGACCTGGCCTCTGAACGGAGCTACAGGGAACCTGAAACCAAAGGGTGAGAATGCTCCGGGGGAGACCCGGTGTGGAGGCTCCGAAGCTCAAGTTAGAATCCTTCAAAGGCAAAATGAAACCAGATAGCGCAAAGTTTGCATACCTCCTTCTTAGGGGGTCGGGACCCTTTTATAACCACCTCGCGCACTCACTTCCAAGCTCTGTTAGATCGGGCATGACTACTTCTGAGTTCCTGCCAGTTCGGATGTCATTTCTCTTACTGGTCAGAACCGCCACTGCTCCTTCTGTCGAGGTCGTCTCTGCGACTGGTGATGATGGTGGCAGGTGGTGGTGGCAAGAGGTCGTTTGAAGTGCGGCTGTCAAGCGTCAGATCCCAAGCCAATCAGGTGCGCCGCCCCGGGATATGGACACCCCCGGTGTTAGGGGCGGTACGTTCGGTCAACCTGGTATCTGGGAGGTGAGGTGCAGGAGTGGCGAGGCAAGGTGAAGTCTTGAGTTCGGATTGGGGAGTGTCCCGAACTGCCATGAGGCGGTCCAGTTCGGGTCACTGCTTTGTGAGGCTCGGGGCCTAAGGGAGAGTTCGGGCTCCTTGCAGGGAGTTCAGGTCCTGAGTAGGGAGTTCGGGTCCTGAGTAGGGAGTTTGGGTCCTGAGCTCGGATTGCTGGTCCCTCCTTTTGGTGCTTGCGCCTTGGGCGCGATGTTGTTCCGAACTGTTTACTTTTGCCACGTGTTGAGTGATTGCGATGTCAGGCCAAATTTCCCTTCATCAATTGCCCCCCACTCCCTGCGCTAAGGGTCCTGCCTTGGCGCGGGGAGTTTGCAAGGTGGCAAGTGAATTTGCCCACGCTTTGAATTTTATTTGACTAATGGCGCGAGGTGTATTGTCAAGGTTCCTGTCTTGAATGCTAGTAGACGTGACGGCGCGTGCTTTAATTCGAATTTTCAAAAAAGCGTGCGGCTTGGGAGACGTGACGGCAGTCGCTTTCTCAAATTTCGGGAGTCGTGCTGCTGCCGCCTTTATTGTGAGGAGACGTGCGCTGACACCCTGTCAGTTTTGAAAAGACGCGCACGCCGACGCCCCGTCAGTTTCGAGAAGACGTGCGCCGGCACCGTCCGTTTCAGGAAGACGTGCGCTGGTCACATCTTGGTTTCGGAGGTCGTGCAGTCAACGTGACTGTGGTCCATCGGATCGGCTTTGATCTGGGCCATTGCTTTCCAGTCGTTGTGGATATAAATAGCGGGGGGGAGACCCCAGCCGCTGTTACTACTGTATCTCTCGAGCTCGCGTCCAGGCTTCAGGTCGCGTCCAGGCTTTTTAGTTCGTGCCTGGGCCTTTTTCAGTTCGCGTCCCAGGTTCCTTCTGCTCGTTCGAGCTCCCGTGGTCTACTCCAACTTCTTTCCGAGTGAGTACCTTTCCTGGAACCCATCTTCTACTCCCCGATGTCTAGCTCGGATAGCTCAGACAGTCCAAGCGGGTCTGATGCAGGTTCTACGAACCGAGTTGCATCCCCCGATAATTCTAGTGAGCTCGATGTAGATCTTGAGGAAGAGGTTGAACCCATAGGCCGAGGCGCCTCGGGTAGTTTGGCGTCCACCTCTCGTCGGGGTCGGGCTTTAGACAAGTTTGGCCCTTCGACCATGATGCCTGAGGGACTCCAATCCCTCATAAACTACTATAACTTGCCCGAGGAGTATGCCCACTTCATCCCTACGGGTAGCTTTCCTTGGGAACACGGTCCTGATGAGATCGTGATATTCCGGGAGCAGCTCGCTGCGGGGCTGCGACTGCCTTTCCATCCTCTCCTTGTCGAGGTTCTAAACCACTTCGGTGTGACGGTCGGCCAGCTCCACCCGAACTCCATTTGGAATTTAGTGGGGACGATCTCCCCATTCTGCGAAGAGAGCTTTCCTTTAGACTTGGAGATTTTTTCTTCCATTTTGATGCTTAAAAAGCAAGCGGGTCCCCTCCCCGGGCGTAGGCAGGCATACTACTTGTCTCCTCGCCCGGGCTTCAAGCTTTTACACGAACTCCCTAACAAGGTCCCAGCGTGGAAGCGGGACTATTTCAGGGTGCGAAGTGTGTTGGGGTGGCCGTTTCAGACCGGCTGGGGGATGGCCGCTCCCAACTCCGGCGTCACACTTGACAAAGAGACGGTGAAGGGCCTCCAGCAATGGGCGTGGCTTGGGCTGAAGTGTCAACAGTATCTGACGGAGGCCAAGCTTATTGCTGTCGGCCTGAGTTCGAGTAGGTTCTTCCCCTAGCGATTCTGTCTTGCTCTTCTTTTGCTTTTTTACTAATGCCGAACTTCTTTTCGCAGGTGTGATGGACTCTCGAGGGACCCGAGGTGGGCACTTGTTCCAGGGCATGAAGAGGAGGAAACGGGTTGCTAAGCGAACTCGCGCCGAGCTACCCCAGGGTACAGAGCCCGAGGTGCCGGATTATCCGGCGGAAGATCAGCCTAGGGAGCCTGAGATGGTTCCTCCTATGCAGGAGCCGGCGGGGGCCCCTTATGCTGAAACTACTCACACAGGGGCTCCCACCTACTCTGGTGCTCCTTACTCCGGGTCTGCCCACACGCGAGCTGGGTCGTCAGGCTCGGGGGCCCCCGGGGACTTTAGGAATGTGTTGTCGCCTACTCATGCTCTTCAAAGGAGTAAGGAGGCCATTTTCCCCGAGGAAGTCGCGGCGTGGACCGATCTCCCTCTACACCAAGTGGCCTGTCGTGTCGCTACCCATGCCATGGTGGTAAGTGATCTCCCTTTTTTAGAGCTCTTCGGCTTTTATTCTTCTATTGGTTCCTTTGATCACTTGTGTTTCCTTTTGGTAGGTGAACTCTTCTATTCACGCCTTGGCGGCCCAGGTGGAGAGGAGCTCGAGGCAGGCGCGAGCTGTCGAAGAGGCTCTTCGTGCTGCCGAGGAGACTGCTTGTGCTGCCGAAGAGGCTGCTCGTTTCGCGTGGTTTAGGCAGGCGAGGTTTCAGAGCGATGCTGAGGCCATGGGAGTGGTGGTAAAACATATGGCAGACTTGAGGTTGGATCTGCAGCATCAGGTCGAGTATCTTCAGGAGGACATCAGGGAGAGGACGCAGATCTTCTCTCAAGGTATCGAAGATGCGAAGAAGAAAGCTATTGATGGCTATATTGCTTCGCTGGGCTTCGATGACCTGATGGTGGATTCCTACTGGAGGGGTTTTAAACTAAGCCGGTGGATGATCTGGAATATGTACCCCGAGCTTGATATCAGCGTTATATCCACTTCGCGCATCACTCAGGAGATGGCCAACGCTGCGGATGGTGAACCAGACTCCGAAGGGGAGGCGGGGCCTTCGAGTATCATTGAAGTGCCTTCTGATAATGAAGAAGTAGCCCCGGGCTTGTAAAAATGAAATGGCTTCCTTTTTTTTCTTTTTTTTTTTTGAATGTACACTCCATCATTTGAAATTAAATGGCTTTTCTTTTGGTTAAGTGTTGGTTGTTCTATCTCCGAACTGAGCATTTTTGCCGAACTGACCATTCGTCCGGTCTTCCCTGCTAGCTCGTTTTTGTCTCTGCTTCGCCTTTGCCTTGTTAGCTCAGCATGTTCGGGGTACTCACCTTGTTGGTCTATAGGTAGTACCGCCTTAAGTTGACAATGTTCCATGTTCAAGGTACTCGCTTACCCTCCAAGGTTTCGAGCTCGTATGCCCCCCCCCCCCGAGCGCTCCCTTTACTTTGTAGGGCCCTTCCCAATTTGGTCCAAGTTTGCCCATGCCGGGCTCAGGTATCATGATTTTACGAAGAACCAGGTCGCCAACACGGAAGCTTCGCTTCTTTACACTAGCGTTGTAGTACCGAGCTACTTTTTGCTGGTAGGCTGCAGTTCGGATGTGCGCGAGGTCTCTTGCCTCATCCTGTAGGTCAAGATTGGTGCGTAATTCGTCTCTGTTTGCCTGATCGTCATACGCCTCTAGTCGTAACATAGGTATTTCAATTTCCGTTGGGATTACTGCTTCGGTGCCATAGGTGAGGTTAAAGGGGGTCTCTCCTGTGGCGTTTTTTTCCGTAGTTTGGTGAGCCCACAGAATGCTTGGTAGCTCGTCTGCCCACAACCCCTTAGCTCGGTCCAGTCGTGCTTTCAGTCCGCGGAGGATGGCTCTGTTCATTACTTCTGTTTGACCATTTGCTTGTGGGTGTGTGACCGATGTGAAGCTCTGACGAATTCCCATGTCTTGGCACCATTCTTGGAACTTGATATCCTCGAACTGCTTGTCGTTGTCAGAGATCAGTACCCAAGGTAGCCCGAAGCGACATACTATGTTCCTCCAAAAGAAGTTCTGTATGTTTCGGGCTGTGATCGTTGTCAGAGGTTCAGCCTCTATCCATTTTGTGAAGTAGTCTACTGCCACCACTAGGAACTTTCTTTCTCCTGTTGCTGGTGGAAAAGGCCCCAGGAGGTCAATGCCCCATTGCACAAAGGGCCATGGACTGGTGTGGTACTTGAGGTCGGCAGCAGGCTGATGGTGTATATTGGCGTGCCTCTGGCACTTGTCGCATTTCCTGACGAGCTCGATCGCTTCTGCCTTCATTGTTGGCCTATAGTATCCTTGTTGGAGTGCTTTTTGGGCGAGGGCTCTGCCCCCAGGTGTTCGCCGCACAGACCTTCATGGGTGTCACGTAGTACAAGTTCGACTTCGGTAGGTCGCAAGCAACGTAGGTAGGGGAGCGTGTAGGATCGCCGGTACAATCGCTCGTCTATTATGACGTATTTGGCTGCCTGGCGCTGCACCCTCTTGGCTGCATTGCGATCTGTAGGGAGGGATCCATCTAGCAAGAAGCTCACGAGTGGGTCGATCCAGCTCGGTTCTGCTTCAAGGATGGGAGCGACCTCCTCTGCCCCCGCGAGAATGCTAGGCCGAGGTAAGTTTTCTATGTACACGGTTCTCGTGGTGTTGTGACTCGTGCTGGCTAACCGTGATAGGGCATCGGCCTCAGTATTCTCTGACCTCGGGATTTGTCTGATGAAGTGTGAATGGAAGTTGAGCAGAGCCTTCTTTACTTTTGCTGAGTATGCGATCATAGCGAGCTCGCGTGCTTCATATTCGTCTGTAACCTGGTTGACCACGAGCTGAGAATCGCTGCAGATGACTATGTGCTTTGCTCTTATTTTTGCGCTAGGTTCAGCCTAGCTATCAGTGCCTCATACTCTACCTCGTTGTTGGATGCCACGAACTCAAAGCGTAGTGCGTATTCTAGTTTCGCGCCACCTGGTCCGCGCAGGACTATTCCAGCCCCACTGCCCAGCTGGTTCGAGGAGCCATCTATGTGAAGGATCCAGGGCTTCTCATCCTAGTTCGCGTTTGGCCTAACCAGGAGAGATGCCACACTAGCTGCTACTTCACAGGGTTCAAACTCTATTGGCTTGGGAGCTCCGGGCTCGCCCGAACTGGGGATCCCAGGCTCGGCCAGCCCAAGGGCTTCGAGGCTAAAAGTGCACTCGGCGATAAAATCTGCTAAGGCTTGGGCCTTAATAGCAGTTCGTGGCTTATACTGGAGGTCGTACTCGCTGAGCTCGATGGCCCACTTCGTTAGCCGACCGGAAACCTCGGGCTTAAGTAAGACTTGCCTCAGGGGTTGGTCGGTCAAGACCACGATGCTGTGGGCATGGAAATACGGGCGGAGTTTTCGAGCTGCAATTACTAGCGCGTACGCTAGCTTTTCTATCTGCGGGTACCTTGCCTCTGCTCCTTGCAGGATTTTACTAACATAATAGACGGGTCGCTGGACCTGACCTGTTTCTTTTACAAGTACCAAACTGACCACCTCGTCGCTTGCTGAGAGGTACAGTTCTAAGACTTCGCCTTCCTCAGGCCTGGCCAGGGTTGGTATAGTAGCGAGGTAATTTTTTAGCTGGTCGAATGCCAGCTGGCAGTCTTGGGTCCATTCAAACCCTCGCCTTTGATCGCCTTAAAGAAAGGTAGACAGCGGTCTGCTAATTTGGACATGAAGCGGCTCAGGGCGGCTATGCGGCCGTTTAGCCTCTGAACTTCTTTTACTTTTCGAGGTGGTCTCATGTCTAGGATGGCCTTTACTTTGTCTGGGTTGGCCTCAATACCGCGTCAGTTGACAATATACCCTAGGAACTTACCCGAGGTGACACCGAAGACACACTTGTTGGGGTTTAGTTTCATGCTAAATCGACGCACAATTTGGAAAACATAATCTAAGTCTTGTATTAACTCCCGCGAGAATTGCGTCTTGACGACCATGTCGTCTACATAACACTCTACTTTCGTGCCAATTAAGGGTCGAAACAGTTTATTTACAAGTCTTTGGAAGGTCGCCCCAGTGTTCTTCAGTCCGAAGGGCATGACCTTGTAACAGTATAGGCCGAACTCGGTTATGAAGCTAGTTTTTTCCTCATCAGACGGGTCCATCTTGATTTGGTTATAACTCGAGTAGGCGTCCAAGAAGCTTAGCAGCTCATGTCCCGAGGTCGCATCCACTAGGCGGTCGATCCTGGGGAGGGGGAAGCAGTCTTTTGAGCAAGCTCGGTTCAGGTCGGTGTAGTCGACGCACATGCGCCACCTGCCGTTTGCCTTTTTCACCAGCACTGGGTTGGCCACCCAGCTTGGGTAATGAACTCCTCTTATGAAGTCTGCTGCAAGGAGCTTCTCGACCTCCTCGTCGACCGCCCTCTAGTGCTCCGGGGCTAAGTTGCGTTTCTTCTGTCTAACGGGTCTGACTACAGGGTCAGTGTTAAGTTTGAGAGTTATAAGGCCAGGGTCAATACCGGGCATGTCGGCTGCGGACCATGCAAAAATATCTAAATTTTGGAGTAAGAAACTTACCAATTCAGTTCGTAGAGGTTCCTTGACAGAAGCATCGATCTGTATTGTTCGAGACGGAAGCGCCGCTACCACTGCCCGCAGAATATGCGTAAATGGCCGTCCTATTATGGCATTGTATGGGGAGGGGGTCGCGACTACCAGGAAATCATGGTTGAGTCTGACCGTACAAGGCCGTGTCTCGACTTCCACAGGTACTGTTATCTTCCCGAGGGGCCTGACTTCCTCTCCGCTGAAGCCTACTAGAGGGGTATTTGAGGGCTTCAGCTCGCGTCTCTACAACTGTAGTTGCTCAAATGCTGACTTGAAGAGGATGTTTGCCAAGTTTCCTGAATCCACAAGCACGCACTTGACCTCAAAGTCGCTGATTCTTAGCTTTATGACGAGCTCGTCATCGTGAGGGTAGTGGACACCTCGCGCATCGTCTTCCATGAAGAAGATCGGTTCTTCCGTCTTCGGCCTCTTTGGAGGGTTCTGTTCTTCTCGGGCTGCCTCGCGAACTGACGTCCAGGCTGCTGCCGATGTACATCCTGCCACCACCGAACCTCCCACTATCACAAGGATGGTCCCTCAGACTGGCCTTTCTTCCGGGGGCTGTCGTAGCGGCGCTTCGGCTGGTTTGCTACTGGATTTGGGGATATCCTTTCCATGCTCCCCTTGTCGACTTGCCTTATTGTTATCATACTGTACAAAATTTCTCAAGTATCTGTGACGGATGAGTCCCTCTATCTCGTCCCGGAGATTATTACACTGTTCGGTACTATGACCGTGATCTTTGTGAAAACTACAATATAAATTTTTATTCCTCTCGTTTGGATTCCCCTTCAGGCGAGGTGGCCACTTCACGTATGGGGCGTCCTTGATCGTCATCAAGATCTCAGTCCGCCTCGTGTTTAACGGCGTGTAATCCGTCCGACCTACTAGGGGAGCTCGGGATGGCTGGCTCGGCTTCGCCTCTTGGGCTGGGTTTCTCCTGTCACTTGGGTTGGTGGGCTCACCTTCTCTTTTCCTTTTCTCGACCCCGGCTTCGGTCCTTTGGTTGATTTCTTCCTTTGTTCTCATGAACTTGTCTGCGAATTTGAGGAATTTGGCCACGGTCGTGGGATAGCTAGCTATCATGTGCCATTTGAACTCTTTGTGCGTTACTCCTCTCTTGGCCGCAACGAGCTGAACTGCGGGGTCTAATCGCGGTATCTGCAAGCATGCTTCATTGAATCGCTTGATGTAGCCCCGGATGGACTCTCCTTCTCTCTAGACTACCCCAAAGATGCTTTCCTTCGTTCTGGGGCATCGCTTGCTGGTGACGAAGTGTGCCGTGAAGACCTGCATGAACTGGGTCCAGCTTCTTATTGACCCTGGGGCTAGGTTCCTGTACCAGGTGCGGGCCACCCCTGAAGGTGGTGGTGAAGGCTACGCACATGCATGATTCACTGACCCTAGCGAGGTGCATTTGGGACTGGAAAGCATCGACGTGGTCGTTGGGGTCAAAGGATCCATCATACTTGTCCAAAGGTGGGAGCTTAAAGTCTTTGGGCATGGGGACTGCCAGGAGTTCTGATGCGAGGGGAGAAGAAACAGAGAGAATTGGGGTAGCTCTTACCTCGTCTGAGCTCGTCTCTTCCTTTCCTCTGAGCTCGGGTAGAACGCGGGTGGCAGTTCGGTGACTTCGTCGGTGCCTTCGTTGAGTGGGCCTGGTACTGGTGCTGCTGGCCTCTATGTTGCCGAGCTCGACGGGCCCGGAATGCCGGTAGTCTGCTACTAGGGCACTGAACCGGTTCTCTGTGAGCGGGAACTCGGGTCTGGAGCGCCGAGGTGCTGACCTCGCGGGCGAGGTTCCTGTTCCGCCTGCGAGCTGCGAGGCGGGGGTGATTTTCCTTTCCCTTCGGCCTGGAGATGAGGCTTGACTGTTAGGGGGGTTCTGTAGCTGGGAGGTTTCTCCCCAGTGAGGGCGTCCGCCCTGAGGGGAGGCCTTAACCTGCTTCGGGGCTGGGTGCCTAGGTGGAAGCAACGACTGGTTCAAGGGTAGTTGGGGGAACTGCTGTCGATAATGATGTTGGGAGAGGTGGTGTAGCACTTGGTGCTGTTGGAGTTGATGTTGCTGGAATTGCTGCATTTGGGCCTACATTGCCTACATAGGTCGTCCAACTGGTTCGGGCAGGTCGCCAGGGGGACCAGGGGGATGGCGGTTGGTTCAGCAAAAGCTGTTTCGATAGGGTTCATGGGCGCCACTGTTTGAGGCGCATCCAAGCTGGGGATTCCATCCACAGGAAGGGGGATGGTGAACTGTCCGATGCATACTATGGGAGCTTGGGGTCGTTCCCCGATGGTGTTTGTTTCTGTGCCACGTCTGGCGTTACTGGAGGAAGCCATGAGTGTTGGTTTTTGGAGGAAGATGGGGTTGAGGGATTGAGAATTTTAAAGGGAGGCTTTTAGAAGCGATTTCCCACAGACGGTGCCAATTGATGGTGCGCAATCCGGCCGGTCCTAGTTGTCGATGACCTGCCTCTGAACGGAGCTACGGGGAACCTGAAACCGAAGGGTGAGAATGCTCTGGGGGAGACCCGGTGTGGAGGCTCCAAAGCTCAAGTTAGAATCCTTTAAAGGAAAAATGAAACCAGATAGCGCAAAGTTTGCATACCTCCTTCTTGGGGGGTCGGGAGCCTTTTATAACCACCTCGCGCACTCACTTCCAAGCTCTGTCAGATCGGGCATGATTACTTCTATGTTCCTACCAGTTCGGATGTCATTTCTTCTGACTGGTTAGAACCGCCACTGCTCCTTCTGTCGAGGTCATCTCTGCAACTGGTGATAATGGTGGCAGGTGGCGGTGGCAGGAGGCCGTTTGAAGTGCGGCTGTCAAGCGTTAGATCCCAAGCCAGTCAGGTGCGCTGCCCCCAGATACGGACACACCCGATGTCAGGGGCGGTACGTTCGGTCAGCCTGGTATCTGGGAGGTGAGGTGCAGGAGTGGCAAGGCGAGGTGAAGTCTTGAGTTCGGATTGGGGAGTGTCCCGAACTGCCCTGAGGCGGTCCAGTTCGGGTCACTGCTTTGTGAGGCTCGGGGCCTAAGGGAGAATTCGGGCTCCTTATAGGGAGTTCAAGTCCTGAGTAGGGAGTTCGGGTCCTGAGCTTGGATTGTTGGTTCCTCCTTTTGATGCTTGTGCCTTGGGTGCGGTGTTGTTCCGAGCTGTTTGCTTTTGCCACGTGTTGAGTGATTGCGAGGTCGAGCCAAATTTCCCTTCATCATAAACACTCCCAAACATGGCCCTAGTCTTACTTATCTTAAAAGACTTTTGATTCTAAAGTACCTTCCTATCATTCTAATATTTCAATTATAATTACAATATAGTAGGGGTCATGGGGTCGGGCCAGAATTAATATTTAGGCTATAGGCTCTAGTCCGGGCCAGGGACGACGCCGAGATAGTCCTGGTTTGGGGCCAAATGAGCACTTACGCTTTATACTTTAGGGCTTAAAGGTGTCTTAGCTTCACACTATAGTGTTTTTTAAAGCAAATATTACCTAACACTCCAAACACTTGTTTTTCAAACTCTAAACAACCCCATAAATAAGATCTAATCTCTTTGGACACACAACTTCAACAGAAAAGCTACTAAGTTGTTGGTCAAATAAGCCCAAGTAGTCAATTAACGTTTCTTCCACACTTCCTGACTACATACAGATACAAACAATTAAATCAGTCAACCACCTAGCTTCACGTCAAGTCTCCTAAGCCATACAGAGTGCAATATCATATGAAGCACATCAAACCACTTAGCTGGTTGGTTCAGAACGAAATGCCTCCTCACAGTCCTCACACCCTCCTTCAACTTCCTGTACTCTTCATCTGGAATTCCCTGCAACACCTTCTTCAACCTTGGCATATCCAACACCTCGACCTTGATGGAAAACGCTTTCCACCGTAATACATCGTTGAATGGCAAAACGTAATTATCCGATATGATGACTGGCACGCACTTGGCGTAGATGGCCTCGACGATTCTTGGGCTAGCAACCTAATTCCCACTCGGGTGTCGGGTGCAAGTAGAACTTCGGTTGGAGCATGAACGTATGGTAGTCAAGCTCCTTTGGTAGGTATTCATATACTTTGATGTCTTCATCTTGGCTCTTCCAGTGTTGGAGTATAGGTCGTATGGGGCCATGGAGACCGCTGGCAAAGAATGCAAGATATGGTCTTGGGATGTCGTCTGGTTGGGGTGAGAGAGAGGAGCTTGGGCGAGATGTTACCGTCGGAGAGCTTGATCTCCGGGAGGCTGACATCCTTCTGAGGGACAAACCATTCAGAGGCGCCATTGGCATTGCATAGGACCCGAATGGATGTGTTGTAGAGAAAAGGGTTGCCTCTAGAGACATGAGGACCCTGCGCAAAACTCAGAAATGCAGATTTTAATGGCATCCAAAAAAAATGAAAGAAAGATAGAGATAAAGAGAAGTAAACAGAGAGGATACAAAAATTTATGTGGTTTATAGCCTATGTCCACCAATGAAGGAGGAGTAGAAGTCTACTATGAAAACAACAATGGAGAAGAATACAGAGTTGTGTGTTCGAGTGGTACCCTAACTGGCCGAATTTGCCATGTGATCGCTTCTGTGGCCAACGTCTTCGGGCCATGGAAGTGTTTGTCCAAGCAGCTATGCCACTGAAGACTCTATAAGGAAGCAAAGTCCTACACGGGAAGGCGGAGTCTCTCGAGAATCTTGGTAGGCGGCCTCATCTCGATAACCCTACAAAGAACCTGTCTGACTACAATACGGGCACTCACCTATTTAAAGGCATCTCCCCCTCAAGATAAAGGACTTTCAACTCCCCTAATGATCTAGCTCCCTAACTACCTTACTTCAGCTCGGTCCAGCTCACCCTCTAAAGCTTGGCCCGACCGACTTCATCCTCCTGCTACTAACTTGAACATCGGAGTGCCTTTCAAGGGATCATTTCCTCGGGCTTCTAATTCATTTTGGGATTGCAGATCTCTTCGGTGCACGACTTATTCTTCCACCTCAGTCTCATCTAATTGGCAGGATTTTATCTACTACATATTCGGTTAATTCCACCTTGGATCATACAACATTAATGTGCATAAATGATAACCCAAATATATAAGAGAAAAACCCTCAAAATACATAACTTTTCGTATTCGATTCGAACCCTCTCTGTGTATACAAATAATTCATATTTATCTCAATAATTAGTAATACAACATTAAAAGGCAAAACCTGTCCTTCGTGTTAGAAACTTGAACCAATGATAAATCAATGCATCATATAAATGAATCTAAAGCCATTAATGTTAAGTAAACCTTCTGAAATGAAAAGTAAGTAAACTATGCAATGTCTTAATTGGTTAAATTTTTTATTTAATGTACCACAGATATCAAAATACACCATAGTTGGATTCATATTAGAGATGTATCCAAATCTTTTTATAAACGATTTTTTTTTTTTGTTTTATAATGTTTCCATTAGTTGATTGGTGCACTAATGGTGGATACATGATATATCTATCACGTGAAGTGCATCAATGCCAATGCAAATGTCTCAAAAGGAGGCAATAACTTTGATTTGCGTTGATCCACTTCTGTGATTGATGAGTCCATCTTCATATTTTCTTGCTGCATTATCCTACTCTCTCTTTCATGGAATCAGTTGTCTTAAAAAATGGTAGAATCAAATAAAATGAAAAATTGTTTAAATAGAAAGGGTATTATAGGTATACAAAAGTTAAACCAAAGGGAATGGGCGTGAAAACTGTATCTTTTATAAACACTCTTTTACTTCTTTTATATACTTGTGGCGTGGCATTGCATTGCAGGTGAAAAAAGAGAGAATAGTGGCATGTGCATTTGTACGAGTAAGAGGAGATACTGTAGAAAGAAAATAAATGGATCAAAGTATTGGGTGTAGTTTAATCATTGACTAAGAGGCTATTTGGCATCGTTGCCGTTTCTTGGAGCAACAGCGCCACATCGAAAAAAATGGTGTTCTGGGAAACGGGCATTTGTTTGGAACCATTTTTCCATAAAAAACGGTGTTTTAAGCCACACCTCGAAAATCGGGAAGCCATGACTTGGAGCAATGCCAAATTTGGCGTTTCCTGGAGCTGTAGCTCGTTGCTGCCAACTGGGTAGTGATGTGGCACTGGATAATGGGTACCAATGCTGAAAACGCTTTCTGGAGCAATGGTACTAAACAAAAAAAGTTGTTGCTCCAGGAAACGTCCTATCTGGAAGCAACGATTCCAAACAAAAATAAAGACACCATTTTCTGAAAAAAAAAACAGTGCTCCAAGCAACACATCAGAAAACGGTGCTGCAACTGCAGCATCGATGCCAAACATATACTAATGTTGTGAAGTGAACAAGAATTGAGGATAGAATCAGAAATTGTACAAATAACAAGGGTATTTTAGATATATAAAACTTTAAATCATTGGTTAAAATTGGGACATAAATAAGAAATTATATAAACAACAGAGATATTTTAAAAATAAAAATAAAAGTTTGAAGATACACCTATTAATGAACTAAACCAATGGCTAAAATTGAGACAAACAAAGAACAGAATAAAAGTTAGATAGGGAAAAAGGGTAGTTTATTTGAGATATATAAATATGGGAGATGTTCCCAATGCATGGTGGGATGTATATGTGAGGTTGGTGTGAGGCACGATGTGTGAGGAGCAGATCTGGTCTTGCCAAGAAGCATGGCTATGGTGCACACTGTGGACCTCAGACAAAGAGGGAGACGTGGCAAACATCAGGATTGACTTAACCTCCCCATGTGGGGAGCATAGAACCATCCCTATAACCTCGGTTGGGGATGACCCTAGACCGCACCATGTGTCCCACAAAGTGAGGACACAACGAAACTCCCCTACCAGTTCTCAGATTTCCTATTCACTTTTCCTATCCACTCTCTACGTATACCCGTTGTATAGAAGCCACACATCTCTCAATTCATAATAGAGATGTGTGGCTGGGTAGAGAGTGGGTAGGAAAAATGAGTAGGAAACCCCATTTGGTATATGAAGGCACGCCACAAGGTATTGTTTTTTTTTCTTTGGGATTCTCGCTTTCTAACTCTTTTTTTATAGGAAAAGTTGAAGGGGTACACAAGGGGTAGCCCTTTTGTAGGTGTAGGTACATAGTGCTCGCTAAGTCCCTCAAAGCACAGTAGACATTAGATTGATACCACATGGATGCTTGCGATTACCTAGTAGCTCAACTTTTATATGTGATGAACCCGCGGTTCACTACACACCTGCGATGAACCTATGCTTAGCGTAGGACCAAAACGAACTCATGATGAACCTGTGGTGAGGTTCACATGCACTCAATCCTGCAACAAACCCTCAATTGCTAGGACATCCCGATTCACTAAGAACCGAGCCTGGATGTTACCTACACGTGTGACTTTGAAGGGACGAACGTGACAAGGTGCCATGCAGGTCTAATAAGACGTTGTCCGCCAGACAGTGACGTCACTAATGCCATGCTAGTTAAGTAAGTCGCACAAAGGGCAGTAACACACATGGGTTATGAGGATCTCCGAGTGAAAGGAAAATCAATCTTTGAAAAGATCCCCATACGGACACGTGGCAAAACCCTAGTAGTATTCTTAATGATCAACAGCAAATCCAATATTCCCTTTCCTAGTAGAAAATGAACACCTCTAACTCCTTCCTTTTAGGATCTTGGGATCTCCCCCATAAATATATATCCTTCTCATAATGAAATTCATTCACTCAATCCTTGATTACCCTTATCATTGATCTTCCAGCTAAAAGCCATCTCATCACTCTCTCTTTCCCTAGCCTCCTGGTTAATTCCCAATTTCCGAGCTTCCTCTGTCCTTCAAAGAGAAAACCTCCCTAGCCACCACCTCACCCACACCAGGAATAAAAAAAAAAATCTGACTGAGATCATTTGGGACTGAACCTAAACTAGCTGGACGATAGGAAGGGGCATTGTGCGCTAGCCAATCAACCGCCTAGTTTGCTTCGCGATATGAATGTTGGAAGGAAATGCTTGAACTAAACTCAGACTTAAGGAAGAGACACTCATTGATGATGCTTTCCAATCTCCATGGGGGCTTTACTCTATCCTTGAGGCAGTCAACCATGAGCTTCAACTCTCCTTCAATAATGATAGGGGAATCCTTAAAATTCAAAGCAATGTTGATGGCCTCCCAAGCAACCCAAGCCTCAGCTTGATTAATTGAAGAGACCCCAATACAATAGGCTTTGAGGTTCAAAATAAAACCCATATAGTTCCCAGCAATGCATTCTATGGAGCACCAACTATCCGACTTGCAAGATGCATCAAAGTTAACTTTGATAGTTCTAGGATTGGGATTGTACCATCTTATAAAATTCCATTCTTTAAAAATCCCATTGTGACTAGAAGAAAAACAAGATTTGATATTTCCACAATAAGCAAATTCTCTTTCTACAATAATTTGGGGATGAGAAGATTTATTGTTAAAGTACTTGTCATTTCTATTCTTCCAAATAAACCAAACCAACACTGCCAATTTTTATTTAATAAATTGTTCACTAATAGAATCTTGGTTTCTCAAATTAATTAATTATAATAATGAATGAAGGTTAGAAATGGATGTACTTGATTTCATTTGTGAGATCAAATGAAGAACTTAGAAAAAAGGAAATTTTAATTGAATTGCCTAAGCCTAGACGGAAAGTTGCATAAATTGAAGTAAATCAACAAGCACAACAATTATTTATTATTTATTTCTAGTTAAGGTGATGTTTGGCATCAATCTTACCGATTTTTGAAAAATCGGTAAATTTTGTTATTTGGTATCATTTTTGCTATATAAGCCGATTTTTGAGAAATCAACTTTAAGTCTATTTGGTATTGATTCTCGAGGACCGATTATTTTTTGTATTAGAGTTATTACTTAATGCCATGTCATCCTTAAAAAATTATAATCAATTAGAAATTAAGAAATCATCGAAAATGATAATCCTGAAAAAGTGTTGATTTTTTGTCAATTTCCCGAAAATCACCAAAATCAGCCAACCAAATAGAAACTTCAGTATTGATTCCTCTAATGCTGATGTGGCTTCGACATGGTAGTGATTATTGGGAAATTGGCATCGATGCCAAATATCCCCTAAGCCAGTGAGTACTAGTAAGCTAATCACTCTTTCCCCACATATGTGGAATATTGTGTGGGACCCACCTTCATTAACGGTTAGAGAGTCACTCGAAATGGCACAACGATCGAATGTGTAGTACAAGAAGACAAATTTGTATACAAGCTTTTTTTTGGTAAAGAAATATTGATTGATCAAACACAGGCAGAAAAACAATAGACAAATCAAAGAGACAGAGAAAAGCAAAACATAAGAAAAACATGCAGAAGAGAACGACTACAGAAAAGACCTAAAACCATATGGGAGGCAATCCAAAATCAAAAGTGCTACTAGGTTAACATCACGAGGAACACAGGAGAACCTCACCGAACGACCTTCTTCACAAGGCTTTAGAATATCCTTGATTACCAACTTTTATAACATCTGATCTAGAATAATTTCCCCATCCCTAAGGCAATGTCTAGAATGTCTCCACTATCAACTTGTTGAAATCATTAATAATCAATCACAAAGGGATTAGAGTCAATGCTCTCAAAATAAAAAAGTGTCTTTCTATATCAACCATAAACAAATAGCCATCCTAGATGCAATATCAGGATCAAGCTTTCCATTTAAAGAGATGGAATCCAAGAACCATCTACCAAAATCATTACACAAACTCGCCATATGAGCCTTCAACCTTAGCCCAAATCCAAACCAAATGGATCTAGGCTTGATGCAATGAACAAGAAAATGGAGGGAGGATTCCTGATGGGATCAACTCCACATCTTAGGCACTCAGTTGATTGGATAACTTTCCTTTTTTGCTAAGTTTTCTCTCACAGGCAAACCATTAATGGGGATCCTCCAGATCAGGTTTCAAGCCTCCTTTAGAAGGCCTTGAAAGCTAAATTGTAGGCTCTCCTAGAGAGGAAGGCACTTTGATATCGGGAAATGACTTTTTTCATCATTAGCTTCAGCCTATTAGTTCAAATTTTTCCAATGATTTTATAGACAGAGTTACAAATTAAGACTAATGGACCGAGATTGAGAAGGAGATTCCGAGTGCTCAACTTTGGAAATTAAGGGTTTGATTTAATCTCCAATTCAGTTCAGGATACCTTTAGAAAACAAAGCTATCACATCCTCCTCTATTATTCGGTTAAGAATTAGGTAGCTATTCGAAGTCGGGGCTTTTTTGGGGCCATTTGGAAGAAAGCGGCTTCAATTTCTTCAATCTTCTTCACCAATATTTTTTTTAACATTACCCAAGGTAGTGTGTGTATATAGGTTGGGCAAGAGGAGGAATAAATATTCTCAAAATGATTAGTAAAGACTTTTTTTTTTTAAATGCTCCTGTCCTTTAACCCATTCTTCAAATTCTTTCTTAATTTTGAAAATACTACTTTTTTGTTTTACTTCTGATAGTTACATTGTGGAAGAATCTTATATTTCTATCTCCTAATCTTAGCTAGTTAATTCTAGATTTTTGAGTCCACAAAATTTCTTCAATTTTCAAATAAACATCCAACTCCTCTTCAAGATTTTTAACTTTAATAGCATCGAAGTCAAAGCCCTTTTTTGCTTTTTTTCCTCCACTAGCTCAGCCTTGACTTTTTTAATATAATATTGAACTTTGCCAAATTCTTCCTTATTCCGTTTTAATAGGGCTTGTTTCATATTTCCACATTTGGCACTAATATCCCTTCTAGAGCCATTACTTGGGACATTTCCCCATGACCTTTTAATAACTTCTTCACACCTTTTGTGGATCATCCACATTTCCTCAAATTGAAAGGGTTTTTTTTCTTTTTATTACTAATGGGGAATAGGTTAAAGCAAATGGCAAGATGTGGACAAGAAAAACACTTTGGCATTTGGAAAAGCCTCCTGCCAATCTATGCTGCTTAAACCCTTGTCCTGTTTAACTCTAACATTATCATTCCCATTTATGTTATTTGACCAGGTATATTCGGTTCCTCCTAATATAGCTCCACCAAGAGGGATTTCATCAAAATGGAAAATCATATTAAAATCCTAATCTAACTATTTTTATTTTTTTATTTTTGCATAAAATCTTAATTTGCAAATTTTGGCTCTCCATAAATAAACGAACATCACCAAACCAGCCCCTTGTCACCATAGATTTTAGTGTGAATAATATTTTTATCAATAATCAATATCTGAATTCCAAAATAAAGTCGAATCTTTTGTTGCTTGAACTGTCTTGAAGGACTCCAACCCTTTTGTATACAAGCATTGATCTCTATAAGAAAAGAAACCTAGTTAGCACTGTTTCAAAGGAGGTCTAATAGCAATTACTTCCTAATCCCTTCCTTGATGAGAAGATAGTATTTAAGATAAGGATTTATTCAGATTATTGTTCTATAAAGAATATTTGACTGAAGTGGAGGCTCTATCTGCCTATCTACTAAAACAAGGAGTGATACATTCAGCTTTCCTAATAAAAAAGAAACCGAGTTGCTTGTGGGTGAGTTTCAATAGTCACAGTTTTTATTTTTAATTCAGGGGGCATTCATTTTTTGGATTTTGAGAGGGGGAAAAGTTGGTGAATGGGGTGTTGGTTCGGACTCAAAATAAATCGAGCATATGTTTGAATAACTGCATGGTTAGACAAGGGGGCTGGACCCACCATTGAATGGTCTTTCGATAGGAGGGTCATTTTCACTTTTTTAGCATGATCCACTTTGTTTTGGGGGAAATTCCCGATCAGTACCATGTACTTTGGGCCTAGTGCCACTTTGGTCCTCAAACTTAAAACGTGACAATTCAGTACCTGTCGTTAACTAATCCGTTAACCAACAGTTAAGTGACATTTGAAAAGATACATATGCCCTTTGAGTGTTATCTAATTTTCTTTATCAACCATCCACATGTTGATAAAAATGAATGATCTTAAATCCTTGTTTCTTCTATTCAAAAAAGTTGGGGTTACATCTAAATGGGCATTTTGGTGATCCCAACTTTCTTGAAAAGAATTAAGAATTTAGGACTATTTTGTTTTATCAATGTTTAGATGGTTGATAAAGAGAATTAGATGACACTAAAAGGTTATTTGCATCTTTTCAAATGATTCTTAATGACTAATTAACAGGCTGATTAATGATAAGTACTAGATTGACATATTTTAAAAGTTCAGATACTGAATTGTCACCTTTTAAAGTTGGAAAACCAAAGTAACAATAGATCCACTAATCTGGAATTTTCCCTTTTTTTATAGAAAGCATGGTCCACTCATTTTCAGGCCTTCGCGGGACCGGGACGCATAGATAAGATGATTAGCTAGAAGTCTCATTTCTGATCTGATCATGCTTATTCTGAATATAAACAATCTCGATGTGGGACCAGTCTATATGGTTGGGTACATTATGATCCTTGATTATGCCATCCGTGGTGAGATATGGGGCCAGACCATGGATGAATCATGTGATCAAAGAAAGGAGAGGTGGGTGGAGAGCCGCTCCGGCGCTCCCTGATTTAAAAATGAAGAATATAGAGTTAGAAGTACACCACACTATACTACTACAAGGTTTACAAGCAAGCCAACAACCCCACCTTTGAAGTCTACGCTCAGTTCAACACAACCACCATTGAGACTCTTTCTCTCTCTCTCTCTCTCTCTCTCCTGAAAATATGCATTCTGTGTCATGGATGAATATGGCAGCAATTGCTGCTACCTTCCTTCAACTATGCTTATTAGTGGTAATGGCACAGAATACCTCTTCGGAGGCTGATAGAATCAACAAGTTGCCTGGTCAACCAGATGTTAATTTTCAGCAGTTCTCTGGATACATCACAGTCGATGAAAGCCAACAGAGAGCTCTTTTCTACTACTTTGTTGAAGCAGAGACAGACCCAGCTTCAAAGCCTCTTGTTCTCTGGTTAAATGGAGGTATTCTGAAATTCGGTTCTTGATTTAATCGTCTAAATAGAACTGAAAATTCATGGGTGAATTGAAATTAAAATATGAGAAGAAAAAAGAAATTATCTACTGATTTTGGGTTTGATATTCTTTCATAGGGCCTGGTTGTTCTTCCGTTGGAGTTGGAGCCTTTTCTGAGCATGGGCCTTTCAAACCAAGCGGAGACATTTTGGTCAGAAATGATTATAGCTGGAACAGAGGTACCGAAATCAGCTGTTTGGAGTAGAGTTTTTTTCAGACCCTGTTGCCTAAGCATCAGACAAATCTCACTCTCTAATTTGCAGAAGCAAACATGTTATACTTAGAGACACCAGCAGGAGTTGGGTTCTCTTATTCCACTAATTCCTCCTACTATTCAAACGTTAATGATGAAATGACTGGTAAGCATTAGTATTCATTTTTCTCTCAATTCAACTTGGGTTCTCTGTATTTTCTTCCTTGATGATAGATGTAGCTTCAGAATTTATAGATTGTGACTCTATGGTTTTCAATATTCCAAACAATTGTACTGATCAAGAATTGATTGAGAAAATAAATATAATTTTTCCAGACTAAATGTAAAATATCATCACTATGTTGAGATTTTTAAAAGAATGATTCATCTACTCACTGAATTTTATAGCACAGATCAGTGGGTTCCTTTTTTTATTTTCTTCAGGTAGTATCCAGGGTCATGGTGTCTCTATAAATTTCTTTTAGTTTTAAATCCTTGTTTGTCTTTGTTTTCTTAAGCCATGGACAATCTCATATTCCTTCAGCGGTGGTTCATTAAGTTCCCGCAGTACAGGGATAGGGATCTGTTCATCACAGGTGAAAGCTATGCAGGTATTGTTAAACAACTAGAATTCTTGATATCTCATCATAGGTAGAGAAAGAAAGGGAGGAGAGAGAGAGAGAGAAAGCATGATGAAAGTTGTTTTAATTTCCAGGTCATTATGTTCCACAGCTGGCACTACTCATGATTCAGTTCAACGAAAAAGAGAAACTGTTCAATCTCAAAGGAATAGCTGTGAGTACAAAATGAATACTTTCACAGTTATCAAATGATTTTCCAGAGGTGAATTTGTTCAAACCCAGTTTAACTGCGGTAATGAAATAATCAACTAATCGAAATTTTATGATAACTTGGTCATCCCATCAAAATGGTGTTGTTCACTTTTTTATTTTCCTGTGTTAGAGAATAAAAACCTATTTAGAGACCTCATCTCACAGCTTAAGCTTTTAGGTTGATTAGTTCCTGGAAATGGTATTGGAGCCTGTTTGACCAAATGGTTTGGCATTTGTTCCTCATCACCCCATCATAATTAAATTTCAGCACGAGATATGGGTGGGCCTGTGCCTGTCCATGCTTCAAGCCCAATTGGCTTTCGCGTGAGAGGCCTGTTAGAGAATAAAAAACTATTCAGGGACTTCACCTAACAGCTTAAGCTTTTATGTTGAATGGTTCCTTGGGACTCCATAATTCCAATTACCATTGATCTGTGTAAAACTTCTCTTTGTCACTACAGCTTGGAAATCCTCTTCTAGAGTTCGCAACTGACTTCAATGCAAGGGCAGAGTTTATGTGGTCACATGGGTTGATATCTGATCCAACATATGGAATCTTCACTTCATCTTGTAACTATTCTCAGTACAAGAGTGAATCCTATAGAGGTTCTGTTTCTCCTATCTGTTTGGGAGTGATCAGCCAGGTTGAAAAAGAAATTAGTAAATATGTTGATCAATATGATGTAACACTCGATATATGTTTATCATCCATTGTTCAACAGACGAAGTCTCTCACTCGACCAGTAGGTTTTACAATCGTTTTCTTTTGCCATCATATCCTTGATTCATCCCTGTCTTTTCTTTTAACTCTTTTTCTTTTATTATTTTGTTGAACCCACAGCAAATTGTAGAGAACATAGATGTATGTGTGGGTGATGAAACATTTGCCTATTTAAACCGGGCTGATGTACAGAAGGCTTTACATGCCCGTCTTCTGGGTGTCAAGGGTTGGGAAGTTTGCAGTGAGTAAGTATCTAATGACACTCTTATGGAAACTTATCAAGCTTTTAACTTATCCTTTATTTAGCAGAAAACATCTTCAGTGAAGTCCAATGTGTCTATCCCTTTTCCGAGTTTTCTTTATTGCTTTCGGATTTCTGGAGTTTAGTGCTTTCTTCAGTGTGGATCTTTCATTTTATACATTTAAAACATTCTACATTGGTGATCAGAGTCCTTAACTATGACATGCTTAACTTGGAGGTGCCTACAATTCATGTAGTAGGTTCAGTCATCAGGTCTGGTGTTAGAGTCTTAGTTTACAGGTAAATCATTAAGCTAAACCCTTACTTCTATTTTACGATTTGGGTGGTGTTTGGTTTCAGAATTCAATCTACTTACCTTCTTTCAAGAGACATAGATTGTCATTTTCTGTGCTCACTTGAGAGAAATAATGAAATAGATGTTGTTTCTTGATTTCTATCATGATTTCATTTGGAAAAGTAATTCAAACGCCCACTTCTAGCTAATTATTCATATATTGTCTACTGAAGTGGAGATCAAGATTCTGTTATTCCATTAACTGGGTCACGGATGCTGGTCCATAGATTGGCAAATGAGTTGGGGTTGAACACAACTATTGCCTACAGAGTTTGGTTTCAGGATAAACAGGTTAGTCACTTGGTGAAATTTGTAATAAATTCCATGGGTCTTATCATTTGTATACTTGGGTTGTCTTATGATTTATTCTCTTGAGGATTGTTCAGTAACTTAGCATCAGAAATGCTTTGGAGGTAGGTGCCATTGTAGATTTGTGGGGGATGTGGTTTTGAATGAAGTTCTGATTTAAGTCTTTGATTTTGTTCCATTGGTTAAAAAATTATGATGGGTGTTTTTTCCAGGTAGGGGGATGGACACAAGTGTACAGTGATATCCTCTCCTTTGCTACCATCAGAGGAGCTTCACATGAAGCTCCTTTCTCACAGCCAGAGAGGTCACTCCTGTTGTTCAAGGCATTTCTAGAAGACAAGCCACTACCAGAAGCATTCTGATAATTTGATTAAACAAGCATAAGAAGAAATTGACTGAATAAAATATTTTACCCTAATTTGATAAACAGAGCAGAAACCGGTATTACTTTTGTATGCTGTGAAATTCATCATCATGAAACTAAAAACTAGATGATAATAGAAAATATTATACTTGAATAGCCTATATCAGTTTTCTAAGATATAAATTTGATGATCAAAATAAAAAAAAAAAAAAAAAACATTAAGAAATTTAAATGCAAATAATGAGCATAAGAAAAGAAACAGAATCTTATTCATCCACTGTGTGACTATGTTTTTCTATATAGTCATTCACACGAGTCTGGATCTTCTATCACATAATCTATATCCTCACATCTCAGACATGATTGTTGTCTCAAAAGCAAGTATCAAAATATCTATGCATGATACCCAAAACTGGATGTTGGTGTGTATTGATATTTTTTATTTTATAAATTTAGAAGGTTGGAGCACACATCTCTATAAAATCAGATCTTATGAAAGGCCTATAGGTGTATCCATGCATATTTGGGTGCACTGATATGGATATACCCCATTATAGGTATGCCCCAATACGGATATCTAGATGTACCATATTGATATTTTAATCCTTTCTCAAAAGTATGACTCCATCAATGAATTCAAAACATGTTTGATATGTGTGGTTATAAATCCCGTTGGAATCTCTGTTGGTAGCAAATCTAGACTCCGTTTACGTAGCCTGGATTTAATTAGAAAGGAATGGCAAAACAGGATTAAGATTAAGATAGTTGATGATGATGAATTGAATACTCAGCCTGACATCAATCGAAATATCGATACATGTTCAGATGGCCATGGTTAATTCATCACTTTCAAAGAGACCCCTTTGATAGCATAGATTCTTGGGTTGATTTATTGTATTATTTAGATGGCCCAGATCAATTAAGATCTTGGTGCATCACTTGGATGCTTGAGATTAATCCACAGATGTTAAGCAACCACTTGATGCCCAAGATCTTTGGGTTCAATTTGGAATATCAATTACATGACCTTGATCTGGTACAACACTTTGAAGGACAAAATCATTTGACTAACGGCATTAGGACACCACACCACATTGGTGGGTCATATCTTTGGCTTCATCAGCCATTCCACTCCCGTGGTCTGGATTCGTTGAAACATTTATAAATCAAGAAAACGGCATTTTAGGGCTTTAGAGATATCTGAATGAAATATAGGCACATTCCACTCGTTTGTTCTAACAAAATGGTGATAGAGTGATGTGATTATTAGAGCTTTAGAAATATCTGACAAGGGATGTAGGCATGTTCTTTTCTTTTCTTTTTTCTAATGGTGACAGATTGGTTTATGTGATCTTTCTGTGAAAGTTTGGGAGAGGGAATCTCTCAAAAAAGAATTAGAGTAAAGTGACAGACTCCCCAAACTGGGGGTGTTTGGACTTTATCCTTAAGAAGTCATCACCTAATTTAGATTTATAAATAACGTTATTTACATTCATGCACAATAGATACATACATGAAATGTATAAGCATATACCTTATGTATGTATGTATCTATACTATATAAAGCAAATGCATGTCTTGGTCTCGGTACGTGCATGTCATAAAAGTTAAATTCAAATACTATAGTTCAATTTGAAAGGAGCACAAATATGTAGATCGTAGAGTGCAAAATCTTGTATTTAGTATAAGGGAAAATTCCCGATTAGTACTCTGTACTTTGGGCCTAGTGTCACTTTGGTCCCCGAACTTTAAAATGTGACAATTTAAAATCTAAGTTTTCAAAACATGACAATCTAATACCTACTGTTAACTAGTTGTTAAGTGTCATTTGAAAAAGATACAAATGCCCTTTGACTGTCATCTAATTTTCTTTATCAACCATCCAAATATTGACAAAAAATTAACAGTTTCAGATCCTTGCCTCTTTTATTCAAGAAAGTTGGGGTCACCAGAATACCCACACAAACGTGACCCTAACTTTCTTGAATGGAAAAGTCAAGGATTTGGGACTGTTATTTTTTTGTCAACATTTAGATGGTTGATAAAGAAAATTAAATAACAATTTAAGGGCATTTGTGTCTTTTTCAAATGCCATTTAATGACTGGTTAATAGCTAGTTAACGGTAGGTACTGGATTGTCACGTTTTAAAAGTTTGGGTACTGAATTATCGCATTTTAAAGTTCAAGGACCAAAGTGACACTAAACCCAAAGTGCAAGGTACTAATCGGGAATTTTCCCTTTATATAATTTTGTATCTATTTATATTGTACATATTTGTATTTGTACTCTTTCCAAATTGAGCCTATATAACATATATGGTTAGTTGGACCGAATTTGGTCCAATCTGATCCAGTCCAATACAAGTCCATTATAGATGGACCAGGTCCAATCCAATATGACGAATACTATGGACCATTTTGGACCAGTTCAATTCAATGTAATGTTTTAAAAAATGACCCAGAAACAGAACTGTTTTGGTCGTCGGTTTCCAGGTCAACGGTCTGACCGTTCGATTCGAATGGACGGCTCGTTCTGACGAGAATTTAAAAAAATAAAAAATAAAAAAAACGGTCAAAAACCATCGAACGGGTCGACAATTCAACGGTTCAACCACCCGGGTCAACATTTTGTTGACTTTTTCAATGGTTTTTTACTAGATTCCAGGTTTGGGTGAAGATTCTCTCCAAGAGAAAACTCTACACAAACTTGAAAGTATGGGAATCCAGTCGCACATAGGAAACATCTTCCATGAATTTAACATACATGTACATAAAATATTCACAATGTGTGGCGAGATGCTATATGAGCAGAGTTTTTGCTTGCAGGAAATTGGGCTCCATTTTTGGATTTCAACCCTAACCAAAATGTGAGATTGCATAAAGGAATAAAAAAAAAATGGTAAAGTCATTCCTCTCGTTTGCAGTTCCACAGGCAAGTTGTGAAAACCACCCCTACATGATAGGACATATGGCTGAAATGGACCCCTGAACATGGAAACCAATCCAGTGGTTCTCCAATCTCATGGATGGTTTAGATCAGCCTTATGATCCCTCAACCTGGCAGAAATAGATGGGCTTGTTTAGGGAAGTTCCCCACTAGTTCGGTCTTGTATTTGCATCGAGAACCAGAAAACAAGTCCCACCTTGCATGGGTTTGTCAAGACTCCTATTATGATATGTTTATCCTGGATTTAGGTTGCATTTGGCATTCCTTATTTTAAGGATTTATCTTGTTTTTATTGTTAAAAACTCAATGTTCATAGAAGCATTTTAATTTTAAAAAGGAGATAAATCCTTAAAATAAGAAATGTCAAATGCAGCCTTAGTCCGGTCCGGCCCAATAAATTGCCACCCCTATTCTTCTATCTCTACGTATGCATGTGCCAAGGTTCAAAATATCGATACATCCTAATATGCCAGACGATGTGTATCATGCTTTGACCACATGTGTGTTTATTTTTTTAAGTTTTTTTTTTCAAAAATTAGTCTGGGTAGGGGGTTGCTCTTAGGGGGCATTCTTTTTCTGGATTTTGAGAGGGGGAAAGTTGGTTAATGGGACTTTGATTCCCATTGACCAAGAATCTCATGTTCTTTTTTCAGATTTATGTGGAGACCAAAGAAAGTTTATTTTCCTAAGTAAGTGATACCCATCTCCTAGGTGGGTAAATAACTTTCCCACCTTGGGGGAAAGTTACCAACACTTGAATGGGACAAAAATGCCCATTGTAATAATGAATTTTTATGACTAAAATAGTTATTGTCTTGTTTGCATGGAAAATAAAAGAACATAGGTAAATGTACTTACCCGAATAAATAATTTACCAAAAAGCGAGCGAGGCCTTAATCATCTGATACAGACTGATAGATCGCGAAATTTTGATCCTTATGCCACATGGCTGATTCTTGCTACCTTTTCTAATATGAGATTTCGTTATCTATGAATTTGAGATGTAGAAGTTCGAAAACAAATTTAATATAAAAAGAAAAACAAATGTCATTACGCAATATTGATCCCAGGCTCCCAGCTATTTGGGGTCTTTGCGTCAAGTGTGCTCAGTACGATCTTAACCATTGGCATCTTTTGCACAGCTCCGCTTGACAGCCCGAGATTTTAGTATGCGTAAACCCCATGTGACAGAATTAAAATTTTCAGGTACCATACTTTTCGGCACCATAGAAATCGCCCAAACAAAAGAAGAATCAAGATCAAGATCATCCGAATCTGACCCATGGGCTTTATTTCCTTTCCAAAGCCTGAAGTTTCCCTGTACCTCATGGGCATGCTTCTTGTGTGGCCCACAGGGGTAGCCCATCCCCCAAAGGCCCAAAACCATAACACCCCCAATCCTGGTGAAGGAGGAATTCGATCTCAAGTCTCCATTACAATTTACAATCAACCAGAGACCTTACCCACTGAGCTATACGGCACCTTCTATCATGTAACAGCGGGATAGCGATCCGATTTAGTAGGCACAACAAAGTAAGCATGTTAAATGAGAATTTAATAAGTATTTTGACAACTGTCAAAAGTAAGTATTAATTTTTTCAAAGGTGGGGTGAGGGCATTTTAAGGAACAGGTGTCAAAAAAATTTCAAATGCTCATTCAACGTACTTACAACTTACTACAGCTGATATAACAAACTTAACCCATGTACCGGATATAGTGCCCATTTCATTTTTGCATGCTTGTCTTGAATTTCCAAATAGATGTTGAGTTGAGGCTGTCAAACTCTATGTTTGTCAATTGCCACTAGCCGAGCTATTAGGAGTTTAGGACTAATTTTAAATTTTCCTGTGGAAAGAAGAGACAAGAACATGTGAGTGCAGTTTGGCTGTTTGTAAACACAGGGCCCAAAACCTGTTTGGTCATAATCAACTCTGCCCCAGAAATACTTTTCTATCCAAACACATCTAGAAACAGTCAATCAGAGAAGGTATTAACTGCTACGTTTTGATTTACCCCGGAAAGGCCAAATGGATTGAACATTATAACTTTAGAAGTGATGAGCAAATCAACCTGAATTGAAATGCTTGAACGCCAGAACAAAGGTCATTAATATAGAATAAGGACTCTCTTGGTTGTATCTAGGGCTACCAGATCACTAACAGTGATTTGATCCAGGTCTCATGACTGCATTTTCAGAGGATCAGGACCCATTATTCGGTGGGTCCCACTTTGGAATATACCTAAACCAAAAATAAGAAAAACACAATTAACCTCCAATCTTGTTCTATGCTGATCTTCCTCCCACCTAATTCAGTGGTTGGTCTTCTATAGACATAGAGCAATTATAATAAACATTTTCACAGGTGACAAGGAATATTGGATCAGATATGACACATGAGAAGAGGTTTATCCAGGGAAGGAAATTTACAGAACAAGCATTTTACTCTCTTTCTCTGTTCCAGTAGTTTATCACTGAACTCCATCCTACCTCTTCCTTCTGAAGCCATGAATTCTCTATCCTGGATTACTGTTGCAGCACTTGCTACAACCTTCCTTCAACTATGCTCATCAGTAAAGATAACAAATACAGCAACCCAGGAGGCTGACAGAATCATCAAGTTGCCTGGACAACCAGAGGTCAATTTCCAGCAGTATAGTGGATACATAACTGTGGATGAAGAGCAACAAAGAGCTCTTTTCTACTACTTTGTTGAAGCAGAAACAAATCCAGCTTCAAAACCTCTTGTTCTCTGGGTAAATGGAGGTACAGTTAAAAAATTTTCACCTTATTTAATCAAGTACAGGTAGTTAACTCCAAAGAAGCTATTGATAAAGGCTATCAAGATTTGTTTCTTTTATGGGGTTTGAATTTTGAGTTTATGATGTACTATCCTGTTTCACTTGATTTTCCTTTGCAGGTCCCGGTTGTTCCTCCATTGGAACAGGAGCATTCTCTGAGCATGGGCCTTTTAGACCAAGTGGAAAAAATCTGGTCAGAAATGAGTATAGCTGGAATAAAGGTAATTCAATTGTGGTTTGCAGGTAGCAGTCATTAAAAGGATCAACCAAACAGTTTAAATATTATCTTGTTGAATTGATTTACAGAGGCCAACATGCTATACTTGGAGACTCCAGCAGGTGTTGGGTTCTCTTATTCCACCAATACCTCCTACTATTATGGTGTGAATGACGAGATGACTGGTATGTTCCATAACTCAAGTCCTAAATTTGTATTAATGAAATTCAACCCTGGTTTACCCTGAGCAATTAGCCAGGCAAATCTGATCAAATGTGGGATTTTGGAAGAACTAAATGGCAATAATTTCCAATTATGCTCAGGTCCTGGGAAGAATTATAGCATTGAAGCACAGAAGAGTTATAGTTACACATCATGGTTTCTAAGAACCTCTTCTGTAAAGTGTCTATATAGCAATATGCCTTCCTTTATACTTCCCATTTTGAGAACTGTGGAACTATGCCCTCTCTATGATTCGAATCAAATTGTTCTTTTGTTCTAAAATATTGTTCATTTTCTTCTTTTAAGCTAGAGATAATCTCGTCTTCATGCAGCGATGGCTTGACAAATTCCCAGAGCACAAGAACAAAGATCTTTTCATCACAGGAGAAAGCTATGCTGGTATGTAACTAAACTACTACCTACTACAGGGAGGGAGAGAGAGAGAGTATTCTGAAATTTTCCCTTTTCATTACCAGGTCATTATGTTCCACAACTTGCACAGCTCATGATTCAGTTCAACGACCAGAAATTGTTCAATCTAAAGGGAATAGCTGTAAGTTTTATATATTTTATCTTAGCCTCAATATAACACCTGGGCCTTGGCATATCTATCAAAATGGACTGGTCTCTATTATTGTTTCCCTATCATGATAAAAATTACTTAAGTTTTCTGTAGTTTACCCGCTTGATCTGAAAGTGGAGAGTTTTTTCTATTTCAGCTGGGGAACCCTCTTTTAGAATTCACCACCGACTTCAATTCAAGAGCTGAATTTTTGTGGTCACATGGACTGATATCAGATTCAACCTATGGTTTCTTCACTTCTGATTGCAACTACTCTCGGTTCTTAAGTAAGTATTATAGAGGCTCTGTCTCTTCTGTTTGTTTAAGAGTTGTAAGCCTGGTCAACAGAGAAATTAGTAGATTCATAGATGAATACGATGTCACACTCAGCGTCTGTGTATCGTCCATTCTTTCACAATCCAAGGCTCTGACTCCCCAGGTATGTTTTACACCTGATCATTTGTTCTTTTTCCACTGCTTCTGTTGCAGAATTGAGTTTGAACTTGGTGGTTTGATGGGTTTGAATCAGCAGAAAGTTGTAGAAAGTACAGACGTCTGTGTTGAAGATGAAACATATAATTATTTGAACCGGGATGATGTACAGAAGTCTCTCCATGCCCATCTTGTAGGAGTCAGCGGCTGGATTGCTTGCACTAACTATAGGTATCTCTTCAATATGATAGGTGTCCTATTTTTCTGTCAGAGTTTGGATTTAATTGGCCTTAACTTCTTTATTATTGCAGCTCATTCTGAGTCTTCTATTTTGTTGTTCTTAGAGTCATCAAATATGATATGCTTAATTTAGAGGTGTCAACAATTCCTGTCTTGAGCTCACTTAGCAGGTCTGGCATTAAGATCTTGGTTTACAGGTAAATTGACAAACCAGGAAATGATGGATTCTTTTAAGCATTGTTGCAGAAGCTTTTTTGTTTCCATTGAGTTATACTGATCACCATCTTTTTCTTTTGCACCATGGTGATGCATAACCAAATTTTTGGATGCAATAAAATTTTGAAAAGAAAATTAATTAATAGATATATTCTGGGAACACTGAGAAAGAAAAACAGAACATTATAGTAGCTGAAAAAAGACAACTTAGTAAGGAAATTCTGGACAAGCATGAATTGATTTCATTATGAGACCATTGATTCTTGTTTGCATATAACCATGTCTGGATTGGCTATTGCAGTGGAGACCAAGATTCTATCATCCCACTGACTGGGACTCGGACACTAGTCCACAGGTTGGCAAATGAGTTGGGATTGAACACAACTGTGCCTTACAGAGTTTGGTTCGAGGGAAAACAGGTTTGCATCTAGATTGAATCTGTAATTAAAGTATTTTATGGGTCTTCTGCTCCATTCCACTTTCATTAGATTTGCTTCTTTGAGTAAATTAATTCATTGCAAGAGATTACTTAAATAATGACATTAGAAGCTAGGCATCATGGTTATCAGAACCATACAAGATGTTGGGTTGCCAATTAGTGAACCAAGGTAATTCAAAGGCATCTTTATATAGGAAATTTGGTCCAAGCTTGCCAAAAAAACTAGGCCAACAAAATGGTTCTTGTACAAAATTTCCAAATCAGCCAATTCATTTCAGTTTTCACTAAGATAAAGTGACCAAGGTAACCTGAACTTCTCCCCCTGGTTGTTATCTTGAAGCGAAATTTTCGACCAACAAAAATAGTCTAGATTTCACAGACCAGACTACCATTAGGAGGTGGATGAACTTCTCCCCCTGGTTGTTATTTTGAAAACATGGGTTTTCTTTTTTCATTCCATTTATTAAAGGATTTTAATGGATTTTCCAGGTTGGTGGATGGACACAAGTGTATGGTGATATCCTGACTTTTGCTACCATAAGAGGAGGTTCTCATGAAGCTCCATTTTCTCAACCACAGAGATCACTTGTATTGTTCAATTCATTTCTGAAAGGAAAGCCATTGCCAGAGGCATTCTGATCAACTGATTAATCGATCGGGAGTAGAAATTATTTAACTGAACGATGCATCCATATGTAATAAACAAAAGAAGAAAATAATCTATGTAGTTTTATCTTCAATTGTTAGCAATGTCATGAAACTTGAAGCTAGACAGTCTTCAACAAGATACTGAGTCCAATAAAGAGAACACTCTCAATTCTCTTATGAATCAGAGAGAGAGAGGAATTCATCCATCTGTAACCATCCATTGCATGATTACAAATCATGAAGCAGGATCAATGCATTACACAATTGAATCCATTAATGGGCTTTCACCATACGAGAAGTGGAATCTATCAAAATTCATTTTCTTTCTCTGAGCCCACCATAATCTTGAGAGCAAGCACACCATGATAACCACCTGACGATTATGTTCGGACGATAAACAAATAGCTAGGTTCCAAATATTACTAATTTAAAGAGTATCTTAAAGGCAATTTTAAGTTTTGTATGGGACATGGTTGGCAAACATATAGATATAATGGAATGATTATAAATCCTACAACACATCAAATCGAGTACCCAATACAACCCCTGTAGGGGCATATCGGGAAGCCATCGGCACGATACATATCGGTCGATACTTTGAACCTTGTATAGGATGAATAATTCTTCAAATCGAGTACCCAATTTGCACCCCTTAACCCTTGGACGAGCTTTTTTTTGGGGGGCTTCCAGCATTAGCCTGATACCCATACCCCGCCCCCCCCCCCCCAAAAAAAAAAAAAAAAAAAAAAACAGTAAAACTGATGACAACAGTGGGAATTTACCCCAAATTTTAAGTCTTGACAACAACCAACGAGAGACCTTACCAACTGAGTTGGTTGGAAGAAGATACTGTGGTTTCTCTACTTAATTGTATTCAAAAGAAGATTTTTAGGCTGCTTTTGGGAACGATACAAATGGAGTGTAAATCCCAGTTTAGGGTAAATTTGCACTCTGGTTTACTTTTGCCTATGTTTTGGCAGCATTACATTTATGCATTGACAAATGACAGACCAATGCATATTTACATTTATAATAAGATGTAAGGTTCAAAGTATCGACCCGTATCGGCCGATACGTATTGTTCCGGGACCCCTCCAATACGCCCCTACAGTGGGTGTATAGGAGGTTTGACCGGTTCAGGGGGTAGAGGAGACCTAAACCAGCCCCCCTGAACCAGTTGCGAAAAATTAAAAAAAAAAAAAGGGACCAAAATGTGTATCGATTCGCCCGATACGCCCTTATTGACGTATCGGGCGTATCGATATTTTGAACCTTGATAAGATGTAAAAATACATCAATAAAGAAGAAGTAAATTTGCATTCAAGTGGGCCTTTGGTAAAAGTATGTTTACCAAAAAGCATATTCTTTATTGGAATTCATGTTTGTATCCATTATAGCTAAAAGTATGTTTGGTAAAAAGGTAAATTTGTTAGTGCAAAAGTAACCCGATTTTACATTTTATATGAACCATTTTACACTCTACATATTTGCATTGGCACTTATTTGCATCGTTTCCAAATACAGCCTTAAGGGATGGTTGGGATGGTGACGAGTTAAGCCAATATAACTTTGGGAGGTGGGAATGGTGAAACTTTTCCATGGAGTTGTATGGTCAGCCCACATTCATACAATGAATGTTTTTTTTTGTGTGTGTATAGTTAAACAAGACTAATCATTTTTTTGGTGATAGTCGAAGAAAAGACTTAATATATATATATATATATATATATATATATATATATGTATGTATGCATATCTTTGTTAATTATTTACTTTACAAAAAAAAAAAAAAAAAAAATCTTCAGGTGCTAATTAAATGTTTAGTTGATGTAAGAATATTTATCAAAAAATGTGTAAATCGAAGAAAAAGTATTGAGAAATGAAAGCATTTCATCAAATTATTGGAGGCGTTAACTTCCGGGTGCACATTAGCGCTACACTAATGCTCAATTCATTGCTTGTTGCAAGATCTCTTGCCACAAAAACTCTGTTCTGTTCATGTCTACCTACATAACATAGTAGCCACATATAAAAAACATCTCATTCTCCTATATAGTATCATGTACGGGGAGATATTTTCAATGCACAGGAAAGTATATTATAGGTAGACATGGATAAAATCGTTGTGGGCAAAAAATCCGAAGTCACTAAACTGCCCCTATTAATAGGATGATAATGCTTAATCGGTTGTTTGTTGCCAAGAGTTCATGAGTTATGGCCCTGGTTGGTTTGTTTGGTTGCAAGTTGCTAGGCGGGTGCAAGGCTTTAGTGAAAAAGGCGAAATCCAAATGAAGCCTTATTTCATTAATTATATTTGAAAATAACGAAACAACAGTATATTTTACTTTAAGCTCCCATTTATTTGTCAATCTCTAATGGATAATTGACCAAAACGGATTTCATCTACAACGAATATTTTAGAGTATCAATTACCTAAATAATTAATACTCTCCTAGTGAAAGTTGCTTACCGACCACCAAAAACATTAATCCTCTCCCACCTCCATTTTTTCCCAAATGAAAGCACGATCAAACATTGACACCAAAAGTTACTTAGTGAACAACTTTTGCCTAGTTATATATGCATTACCCAAGCACCAATAAACAAACCAAGCTTAAAAGGAAATGGCACCAAGCTCCAGCCCGTGGTAATAGAGGTAGGAATATGATTTATGGTCTCAATTCGAATTGCTTGTGTTATTTATATTTTGGGCTCAGCTTAGGAGTATACATATTGTACAAATACAAACAAAATAATATATAATAGAAGGTTTTGCACTCGATATATTTACATTTGTACTCCTTTCAAATGGAGCCTTAGGTGATTAGCCTAATGGGCAGTAATTCCAATGTTAACCGTTTTTGTATATATTTTGCACACTCAACATATATACAAATTTTCGAAGACTATAACTTAGGACTCCAATATCCAATTGAGATTATCTTTTTTCTAATTTTAGATAATTTTTCAAAATCTATACATCCCAAGGTGCCATAGCATATAATTATAATGACTTTTTTGTTGATGCATCAAACAATGGGCAAATATCGAAATCTCTTTAAATTTAATTTCACATAATAAAACCCATGCATTGCACAGATCCACTAGCATATTATATATAAAACATAATTATACACTATTTGTTGATAATATATATATATATATATATATATATAATGCTTATGGGGATTTTTAAACATTCATCCAAACCAAATCAAACCCTGCAATAAAAAAAGAAAAGCCAAAAATGTGTTCTTGAACTTTTAATTTGAAAAGAATATTTCTAAATGAAGTTTAGTTTTCATGTAGTCATGTTCCATATAAATTATATACTATAAAATTCGTTTTTATTTTAAATACTATCATTTTAATTCAAAAACACAAATGGTTTTCTGAAATAAAACCACCATCACCTACCACTAAAGAAAGACAATCGGTGCTTACTGTGTAAATCCCAAACTATAGTGAAAATGAGCAACCAGCAAATCAGGACCAGGAATGGTCCAACATTTAGGTAAAACCCAAAATAGAACTTTACTCAAACTTCAGTGCTTTCAAAAATAAGGATGGAAATAAAAAACTATAAAACATCTCTTATATTGCATACATCATAAGTGAAGAATCAAAAACAGTGAAAATAACCCTACTTCTAGAGGATAGAGGTTTGTTGGTCTGATTTTTTTCAAGGAATTGGTTTCAGTTCCATTGGAATTGGAGCATTACATAAGCATTGACTTATCAGACCGAGTGGATAAGTGTTGCATGACTCAATTTCCCCCTCAGTAAAGAATAGATAGACCTAGGATGAAACCAACCCTAACCTAAATAAAGAAAGGCCAATCTGCACAAGCCCACACCAATTCTAAAGTTTAACCTGATCGGCTTTAGCCAACTCAGTTGGGAACTCTTGGAGTGGCTAATAAGCTTAGAGTTTCTGAAATTGCAGTTCATAATTGTTTTGAACTTTATCTGACAATTCTTAAATGAATATGATGCAAATACAGTAAATGGGTAAGCAGTGCTTGCAGAGAAAAGCGCTGAATAAGAATTTATCCAGTTTGTAAAATTTAAAGATGATGCCAAAAGAAAAACAAATAAAAGAAAGAACATGAAAAGGGTAACAAGTTACCAAGTGAAAATAACTAACCCGTATAAGATAGATATTATATAAGCATAATAAGCAGAAGCAAGACAAGGAAATGACTAAATTCCATAAGATCTTTGTGTTGTGTCCAATAAAGACAACCTATGAGTTCCCAATCTAATTCAAGGCACCAAATAGAAGCAGAATGTTTAGCTGCAGTCTCACAGCCTAACTCTTCAATTACACATTAAAAGCTGCCTCAATCCTACAGGATCGTTATAAAAATTTTTTTATAACCTCACAATAGGAGTGAACTTCATCAATCATGCAGTGTTCCCAGTATATCGTCATCTCTATATAGATGATACCTGAAAAAGTTACAACAAAGTTAAAAAAATATTCATTTTCTATATAAAATGGAAAAAAAAAGAGAATAAAATCAAAAACAATGATCATGGCAACTTAAGAATCAGAGTAACTGATAAATGTGAAAAATCCCCCTCCCCAAAAATAAAAAGAACATAAGAGGAAGAGGGAATTCTAGATCCCAAAGAAATGCATACAAATATATATAAACAATAACATATTAGGCAAGAAATTTAGATATCATATATATAATCGCAAAATGGTTCCAAGAGAAATAGCTCAGATCTTATTCTTATTCACACAGGAAGTTTCTAGATAAGTCACCTACAATCAGAAAGTTGGGTAAAAATTAAATGGCAAAAAATGATAGACCTTGCTGAGATGGGCCAAAGTACAGCACCAGTTCATGAGAGCTCCTTCTGATTGTTTCCAGAACCAGTGGAGCTCCATCAGTTTTTGAACATGCTGTATATGTCATGTGGATATTATAGTCATACTTTTTTGTAAATTCTGAGGATTCCTCACCCTCTTTACAGTACTACAATAATTTTTTTCTGTTTACTAAAAAAATGTCATCTAGTAATGCAGCAAAAGCTCTAGTCTGTTCTTAAAATCAAGATAATAAAAGATGTAATCTTCCCATACTAATACCACTCGATCCCTCTATAAGTGCAATAGTAACCCTAAATTAGGAAGTCAAAAAACTACTCTGTAGACCATCCACAAGTGCAATGGTGAGTTGGTAACCCCAAGACTGGGAAATCAGGAACCAGCCCACAACAAGACTCTTTATCATGATGATTAAGGCCATTTAAACAGTGTATAGTTTGATTTATGACCAATGAAAGAGAATTAAAAAGGCTAAGTAATAGAAGAATACCCTAAATTACAGCATGGTTAAAGCACTTTTAGTCACCACAATAAAATGATTCTTTATCATCGTTCTGATTATTCAGCAAATGCTCTTTGTTAGACAAATATAATTCATTTTCAGGTTATGAATTTTCTTAAAGTAAAGTTTAAATGGAGACAATATTTTGATAATCTGTCAATCAATGCACAATATCTTAGAGGTTCAAGCCAGAAACCAAACCTGGACCACTGACCTAGGAAAGGCCCTCATGACAGTAATAAATAAATAACCACCTGTAAGAGAATTCTATTTACATTGGCGCACCAACTTCACCAACCAAAAGAAAAGGGGAGTGGTAAAGAGAGCAGTGCAAATTTCTAAAATCTATGAAAAACAGACAAAACAGAAAGCATCACTTATTGGCATTCAATCCAATTACTATCAATCAAGCACCTCACACATCAGTGAAGTTTATCTTCATGTCTGACAATTCTCCAACTCACAAGTGTTCAGTGCTCACAGGCAGCTCCTTTCTAAAGAAGTTATAGTTTAAATCCTAAAGCCAGTTGAATCTATTTTCTACCATAACAACTTAACATGCATTCAGAAGTGACCACTAAACCTAAACCCAACATTGAATGTCTAAACAGATACTTAGAATGAAAAGATAGACAAACCAAATACAGAAAGTGGAGAAGGAATCCAATACTTACTCTTTGTCACCAAGTTTTACTTCAGTTCCTCCATATTCAGGTAAAAGCACAGTGTCTCCTTCTTTTACACTAACAGGAACAAGTTGTCCATCTCTGTTACGAGCTCCAGGACCCACAGCAACAACTTTACCGGAGTTTAGCTAAATAAAAGACAGAAAAGTTCAAATAAGCAAACTAAGGGTAAAAAAGATCTATATCTTCCATTTACATGCCTGCAGCAAATGAGTGAATTATCCTATTCACAATAAAGGATATTATAAGAAATTGACCTTATATTTGCCCACTCCACCCCCCCAAACCCAAACACACACAGTAAGAATTTGAGATATTCACAACGGACTATCGTAAAAAATTGATCTAATGCTGCCTACTCCTCTAGCAGAGTAGTACCCCCGACCTAGAACTATTAGGTATTGTCAGGTCCTAAAGATGAAGGCAACTCCATTAGAGTGGAGAAAGCATCTCTTCCATAGTTCTACATAGACCGAAATGTGCATCATCTTTAAATACTTTGAGACTATTAAGTGGAAGGAGACTCATAGGTAGTCCATGGGTGAATGAGGCGTGGCGCAGACCACCCTTAGGTCTCCAGACATCAATTCAGATAAGCTAGCTCTGTGGCCTGTGTCTTGAACACCTCATTCATATGGATCAGAAGATCAGCTAATGTCATTGCTGATTCCCAAGAAATGAAGTGGATCAGTAAGACCTGCCCAAGCAGAGCAGGGTATGGGAAAAGGGATAGTGTAAGGGGAAAGGGAAGCTGCAGGTCCATTTATGGATGTGTATTCCAATGTGGAGCATTGTGATGTGTAGTTTCTCATTTATTCTGATTAATAAAAGATTTATTGAATCTGATAATGATAAAAAAGAGAATTATCTTAGACAAAAATATTAAAAACTTAAAGCGTCAACCAAGAAAAGGGGAAAACATAAAACTTTCACAAGGGAAACTACAAAATTACTAAATCAACTTTCACAGGAGACGGCAAGTGAAGAACAAGAACAAACAATAGCAAAGATTAAAGTTACTGAATTAGAAGAAAACCCAAAATAAGAATCATTGTTCATAGCTATCAAGCATAGAAACTAATTGCAGAGAGTAAAGAACCGAAGCTATACTGGCGTGCTTTCCTCTCAACCAGTCCACCAAATCAATGAACAAAAGGTGAAATGTTAGAGACCCACATAAAATTTCCCCAAAAAAACCATATCCCTCGAGAAAAAACATCAAAACCTAAGGGAATACGAGGGGAACGAGTAGTTGCAGAGTTCAAAAGAGAGCTAGCATTGCACCTGTGCGGTCTTCTCGGGAAGTAAGATTCCTGCACTGGTTTTGGACGGAGGAACAATTTTCTCGACCAAGACACGATTCAACAATGGAGCTAATCGCTTCGCCATGATGAAGAAAGCACAGACGGCAACCAATCGACTAGAACCTTCCACTCGCTATGTTTTGGCGAGTAGGGTAAATGCCTAATGGGGTTTAAGAGAGGGTTTTGGCTTTTCTGGCCTTCTGGGTGTGTCAAATTACATGAAATGCCCCTTTTAATTAGGGTATTTACTCTTGTTGTGTGCAACTCGGGTCATTCTCGGTTTAAAGTCTAAGCACGTCAAAGGTTGATCCCGACCAGATGGATATAGTTGTCACATAAGTGGCATTCGATAAATCTAAAATATAAACTCTCAAAAGAGAAAAAAAAAAACAAAAAACAAAAAAACTTAGATGACAAAACTTTGAAAGCTTTCAATGAAAAATTTACTTTTACATGTTTGCAAACATCTTAATGAAGTTGTTCAGTAATATGAATGTTATGATAAATCTAAAATGTAAATTTTATAAATTTACCTTTTAAATTGTTATTTAAATAATAATGAATGAAAATTATTATATAAAATATTAAAAATTATTAAAAAAGAAAAATAATAAAAAGACTAATAAATAATAACAAAATATTAATATTATAAAATAATAAAACATTATAATATTAATAAAAAGATTAATCAATAATATTGTAAATTTTCTTTATGTAAGAACTCAATTACATCCATGTCAATCAATTGACTGGTTCCACTAAGTTTAGTATATAAACTACCAACCTTTATTGAAGAAATTAAAAAGGAAAAACATTTGAGAATACCCTTATTAAGAATAAGAATTTTCAATAAGAAATTCTTAAATACAAATAGCATAATAAGCAACCTATTGTTTTATCCATGGAAAATCAGTTGTAGTGAAACAAATAGATAAAATCCTCACCCATCATGAAATATTTAGATCAAAATGTGAGATCCAAGTGGTTGCAAAATAGTAACAAAGCCAAATTATGGATTTAAAAAATAGTAACATAGTAATGGACTTTCTCTTTTGTGAGATCAAAATAGTAACATAGTAGGTGGATTTAAAAAAATATATATAATAATAAAGAGGATAAAAAAGCCTAAGTTCTACTTTCTCTGAGGCATACAAATTTCAAGCATGAAGTACCTTTAGATTATCAAACTAAATGGAAAAGATAACTCCAAATGTAAAACGGGCTTTCTCTTTACAACTTGGATTATCAAACTATAAGTTAGCTTTGCACCACTAACTTATAGTCCTACTAAATAGAAGTATGGAAGCTCAGGCCGAATACAAAAGGACAATATTCAACAAATATCCAAAAAATGAAAATAATTACAGAGTAGAGGGGAAAGCAAACAAATGCAAACACAAGTAAAGAGGGGAAAGTAAGACCTAAAAACTCAAAAAAATAAGAAGGAAATCATATTTTAAAGGTTCTCCCTAAAATAAAAAATGCATCATTGTTCTCAAATCATGAGAAAATACGCAAAAAATCTTAGGAAGGCATGAAAAAAAAATAAATTGAAACAAAGAAATGCAAATATAGTTACATAAAGGAAAAGAGAACATGAAAAGTGCAAAAAGATAGAGGTGTAAAGTGGGTCGTGTCGGGCCAGCACTGTGGACCATGCTGTACTGGCCCGTGGGCCGTTACGGGCAATGCATCGGAACAAAGCTATTTATTTAAAAAAAAGGACAACAAACTTAAAATTTTAATTTTATATGAATTTTTGTGTACACAATTGCTTATATATACAATAATTAAATAAATTAGTGTAATAAAATTAAAAAAATATATTTATTTTATTAATATATATACTATATGTTTTTATATAATTATAATATATAATATTATATAAATATATATAATATAACATATATGGGTCGTGCCGACCCGTGGACCTAAAACCCCAGCCCCAGCACGGCCCACATGATCGTGCTAGGCCTGGCATGGCCCACGGACCGTTGTGCCGGGCCGATCTAAGTTCGTGTCGGGCCGTGGGCGACACGACATGATTTACACCTCTACAAAAAGATTATGAAACAAGAATTAGTAGAAGGTAGTTCAAGTAAAAGAAAAAACATTTTGCAGCATGTAATACAGGTTAGAAAAGACAATAAACACTTAGAACTCAAAAGAAAAAAAAAAGAGTTTTGCATCATTGCTCCCAGGTAATAAAAATAAAATAAAATAACACAACCAAAAGTGAAATGAAATAAAAGAAAACAAAAAAACAAGAACAAATACCTGTAGTAAATAGGCCAAAAAGAAGAAAAGGGAATGTTGTCCATTTTCTTGAATGGTGTAAACTCCAAATTATCATGGTTTTGGTAGTCAGAATACGAAACTTAAATATCTTTGTTACTTTTCTATTTCTTTTTATGAATACCTAGAATTTATTAGAAAAAAGAAGAAAAAAATAATCTATAAAAAAAATCTAGAAAAAAAGAACATGTTAGAGGTTAAAACCAAAGATGCCTCAAAGACACAAAAGGAATCAATAAGCCTAATGCAAAATGAGGTGATCAAACATCAGCGTATATCTGTATGAAACCAAGTCACCAACCTCACATAGCTGAGATTCAAGTGCCCAAATGTTTTTGTCACGATCACCCACTTCCAGGTAAAATCTCTTTTGAAGTTATTCATTAATATCATATGTCATTGATTTCAGAATTCCTGAGGTTTGATAGCTTTAAGAGAGAAACCTAACCTGATAGGTTTACCATTTTGTTTTTTTTTTCTTAATTCTAGACTTCTCTTAAGATTTCTATTCTCTATTTTTACAAGATAAATAATCATTTAGAATACATAGTTCATATCAAGTTTAGACATGCTTTTAAATCTTAAATAGTTGGAAGAATACACAATTCAACCAATGTCTGAATTTACAGAGGTCCAATGAAACTGAAATAGCAAGTGGGTTTAAAAAAATAGAGAGGATAAAAAAATCCTAAGTTCTACTTTCTCCAGTGCATACAAATCTCAAGCAAGAAGTACCTTTAGATTATCAAACTAAATGGGAAAGATAACTCCAAATGTAAAACTAACTTTCTTTGTACAACTTGGACTATCAAACTATAAGTTAACTTTGCATTACTAACTTATAGTCCTAGTAAATAAAAGTATGGGAGCTTAGGTTGAATACAAAAGGATAATATTCAACAAGTATCCAAAAAATGAAAATAATTACAAAGTAGAGAGGAAAAAAACAAATGCAAACACAAATAAAGAGGGGAAAGTAAGACCCAAAAAACTCATAAAAAAATAAGAAGGAAATCATATTTTAAATGTTCTCCCTAAAATAAAAAATGCATCATTGTTCCCAAATTATGAGAAAATATGCAAAAAAAAAAAAACTTAAGAAGAAGTGAAAAAAAAAAGTAAACTGAAACAAAAAGAATGCAAATATAGTTACATGAAGGAAAAGAGAACATGAAAAGTGCAAAAAGATTATGAAACAAGAATTAATAGAAGGTAGTTCAAGTAAAAGAAAAAAAACATTTTGTAGCATGTAATACAAGTTAAAAAAGACAATACACACTTAGAACTCAAAAGAAAAAGAGTTTTGCATCATTGCTCCCATGTAATAAAAAATAAAATAAAATAAAACACAACCAAAAATAAAATAAAAGACAACAAAAAAAGTAACAAATACAAGAAATAAATGCATTAACAATTACCAATATTAAAGAAAAAACATTAAACATATGGAAGTAAAGGCTATTGTAAGTGTAATAACAACACCAAGAGAAAACCTATGTATACCAAAAACCAATAATTCTACAAAGTGTTAACACTACAAATGAAATAAATGCATTAACAACTACCATCATTAAAGAAAAGACATTAAACACATGAAAGTAATGGTTATTGTAAGAGTAATAACAACACCAAGAGAAAACCTGTGTATACCAAAAACCAATAATTCTACAAAATGTTAGCACTACAAATAGCATAAGGAAATCAGGATATACCTTTACAAAGTGTTTATGACATAGCAACAGAGAGGAGAGTTGAAGAAGTGGAAGCAGAAGGAAAGAAGAAATTAGAGCATGCATTCAAAATAACTGAAGAGGATGACTAGGAGTGGGAAAAAAACCTCTAAGGCCAACGAAAGCTAGAGGTGGCAGAAAAAGGTTCAGTGGAGATGGTTGTGGTTTTGGATAAAGAGGTTTAGGTGGATTAGGTTTTTTAAAATCAATAAGGCTTTGCTTATGGAGCATGTAGTTTAACATGAAGCTCAAATCGAAAAAAAAAATCTGTTAGACTTCTCTTGGGATGAAGAGTTTGCCAACTCTATTTTCAGAGTAGTGGAGATAGAGAGGAAGAAAATCCTAGTAGGTGGAAGTATCAACAGTTAGAGATTATTAAATAGTGAAAATTAGAAATGATTAAAACAACACTTAAAACTACCGGCTCTCACTGGTAGATGTTATAAATGGAGAAAAGAAAATGAAGCTATCATTGGCAACCCATGAAGCAAAAATCCTATAAATGGGCTATGCAAATTAGTGGTTATAGATTAGAAATTTACTAATTTCATTACTATCTAAGCTAAAAACCAAGAAAATAAAGGAAGCCATTGGAAAACTTGTAAGCTCAAGCCAGAAATAGCTATAATCCAACCACACCCAGTAAGCACAAGTCCTGCAAAAGAGGGAAAAATCCTAGCTAAAAAGTAAGAAAAAATCCTACAAAAAATGAAAAGAAATCAGTAAAAGTATAAACTCGAGCTTAAAGAAGAAAGAAGCTCAAAAAATAGCATGGAGAATGGTTCTTAATAGCCATGAAAAATGGCCAAGAAACCAAGCACTAACTGAAAGTTACACAACTATGAGAAATGCAAAGTCCTCTAAAAAAAACCCTCTCTATGTTGGAGGAGGGAGAGAGTGGGAGATGCTTAACCAAAATCCTAAAGTCAACTGCCACAAAAAATAAATAAAAGAACATTAGTAATAGGAAGGCACTCTAAAAACCAATCGAAAACCTATATGACTACAATACATCTATAAAATAAATAGCAATAAATCAATAGCGTCTCCAGTACATCAGAAAAGGAAATTGAAGAAACCCGATGTTCGGAGATACTTCTTATGTCTTGTTCCACATTAAAAATAATGAATATTTAGCATTCATAAGAGAAACATTTGCATCTGCTTTGTTTCACATCCAAAATACTTAAGGCTCTAAATGGAACATTACTAGGAACCCAAAGCTAAACCAAGAGGACTTGCAATAAATGGAACGTAACTTGAAATTGAGAACCTAGACGAACCCTACAAGACAAAACTTAGTAAGAACAAAGCTAAAAACCAAGAGGGCAAATAATAAATGGAATATTATTTGGAATTCAGATCAAACAACAAGAAAAAAATTCATGAATATAACAAATTCTCTTCAGAATTGGGTTTCACCATCATTGTCACTATCGCTAGAAGGGGGGTTTCACCATCACTATCACTCCTGTCGAAAGGAGAAAACCAAAATTGTGAGAAAGGGGAGAAGGAGAGAGAGAATTCGAGAGAGGCGAAATCGGGGCTCACGTCTTTGTGTTTGTTAGAGACTATGTCTGTCAGACACAATGCTAAATCGGGGCTTGCGGGGGGAGGAAGGAAGCCATTCTAAAAGGGGCGATTGCTGTGATTCAATGCTGTGTCCGTCGTAACTTGTGAAAAAATGTTGGGGTTTTTACACATCTCGAGGCCCTGCTTGTTTCATTTGAATTGTGAACGGAAACAAGTTGAAGGCTTATTTCTTTTGAATTAAGATTTGTTGTGTGCTACGAAGGGGAAGGTAGCCAAATGCTACATGTGTTGAGCACAAGGGGTTACCATATACCCACCAAATGCTTTAAATATAAAAGTTAGATATTTTTCTCAATGAATATTATAACATTTAGTTAGGGTTTTTAAGGTTTAATTAGCTTGTGCTTAGTATGAACCCCTTTGCTAATATTTTCATTATTCTAAATGTAATGAACCCTTTAAAGATTTCTTAGTATTAACCCATTAGTTTGTGTAATATACTATGTAACATCACATCATATCATTCTCTAGAATTATTTTGTATTATATACAAAATAAATCTATTAATAGTATTTTATGATTTAGGGATTGTTTTATAATGTGGTTAAGAAATTAATGGGTATGGATTACTCCACACCACACCCTATGGTAATGACCAATCTATACCACACAACTATTTATAATTGTTTTAAACAACGAACAAAAATGTATAGACTGGAACTGTCCACACCCCCAAGGGGCGTTTTGTAGGTGTGGTGTAGAAGAAAACTTGTTAAATTAAATATTTTTTTTCATATAAGACACTAATGAAAAACATAAAAAAAATAAATATAAAGGTAAATATACATTTGAAATAAAAGAGCATGTATTATGAATAGAAATAAAAGGTGTTAAATGGAACAAATATTGAAGACAAAAACACATCTTTTGGTTGAAAACGATGAAGTGAAGATGAAATAAAAAAATGATAATAGAAGAAATAGAGGAAGAGAATGATATTTGTTGTAATCAATTTTATTGCCAAAATGGATCATAGAGACAAAGCTATGCATGGTAGTTGATTTGTGTAACGATGAAAATAAATAGTAATTGGGGATTTTAGGGTTTCAAATGGTACAAACGTGATTGAGGTAGTGTATGCGTTATACCGAATCGTAACTATGGGTTGTTCACACCATAAAATGGTTCAATTACAATATTTTGTTGTATAGACCATTCCCACTCACGATATTTTGTAGATGAGGGCCATGTATAGTAAAATGAATATATGATTATAACATTCATAAGATAATTACAGAATCAAACATCTTACTGTGAATTGATTTATAATATAAAGCGGATCAATCCATGTTAAGGTACAATCAAACGCTTGAAACATATGTGGCGTAGATCAAAGTAATCCATTTACAAGATATTTGTAATTTCAAACATTACCTTAATTAAATATTTTTAATTACATTTATGTATTTTTCAATAGTAAAATTTCTAATAATATTTATTCAACATATAAAACTTTGCATTATTTAAAAAAAACTAAGGGGAAAAATAAATATATGGTCATCAAACTAGACATGGGAAAACATATTATATGATGGAATGAGTTGTTTTGAATAAGGTGCTTGAAAATATTAGTTTTAACAATACTTAGGTCTAATTTATTTATTAGTAAGTAGGGGTGGCAACGAACCGAGCTTTTCACGAGCTGCTCGAGCTCGGCTCAGCTTGGTTTCTACTGAGCATGAGCCTACTAGAGCTCGGCTCGTGAGGCTCGCAAACCGGCTCGAATATATATATATATATATATATATATAATAAAAATATTATAATTATTAATTATTATAATTCTTAATTTTTTAAATATCAAATAAAAAATATTTTTATATGTAACTTTTTATTTTTATAACATTCTTTCTCAAAATCGAGCTCGAGCTCGAGCTCAAGGTTTTGGCTTAAATCGAGCTCGAGCTCAAGCTCAAGGTTTTGGCTTAAATCGAGCTCGAGCCTCGCATTATTTGGTTCGGCTCAGCTCGGCTCGAATCCACCCCTATCAGTGAGTTAAAGAAAAAGTTGGTTAATAGGAATCTTGCATTTATTTGAAAATTCATGTGGGTTCTACTTTTGTTTAAATTAACTTTGTAGTCAAATTTTTAGAAAAAACTTATCATCTTTCCTAAATGAATAAATTATTTTCCTAGTATGAAAATTTTCATAATTAATTAATTAAAATGTCCTAATAAAAATACATGTAAATTATTGAGACAACCGTAAAAATGTAATAGAGAAAAAATATACTAACAAAAGAATATGGGTAAGTGCATTTATCTAAAGAAATGATCATATTCCTAGATAAGTGTATTTATTAGTATTCTTTTATTTCCTAAGTAAAACTAAATAATATATATTTACTTATAAAGTGTTATTATTAGAAAGATAATATTATTTCATCATGTATTAATAATTTAAATATAGGCAGAAAAGTAATGAGTATCGTGTAACATGGATAAAAATTGGAAGGTGTGGTTCACATCACACCTTTTGATTACTTATATCTTACATACAATTTGTTAGATAATCTACATATTTGATTATGAATGATTTTTTTTTATATTTTATAGATAAAATAAGTTAAAAAAATAATATAAAATAACAATAGATAAAATAAATATTAATTTGATTTTATACATCTCACACACATATTAGTTATAAAAAGGTGTCTTATTTTTTTATTATGGTTAAAATTCTGGAATTAGGATACGTATATGATGTATTAAATATAAAAGTTGTTTGGCCAATTATGTATAGACAATGTTAAGTAAATGAAATATTGTGGATGGAGACACTCCACATTAAGTCAAATACATCGTTCTCTCGTAGGATGTAATAAAATAGTTTTCTTTCATAAGATATATATGAAAATAAACTACACCTTATTACTCAAGTGGCTAAAGGGTAATATTTACTTAAATAATAGATACACTCGAGAATTTTTGTTTTCTTTGGAACCTACTAATACTAAAAAATGAACATAGGTTAGTTGGTCAACTCTCATGCCAATAAATTTATCTACCTTTTTTATTAAAAACGTGAATAGGGCATAAATAAATGTGGCCTTATATGAATTGATTTTTTCAATGTATTAACAATATCTTATAAAATATTGGCAAATGACTTGTATAACGTAATAATGTATTCTTTATAAAGATTAAGATAGTACAACCCATTCTCTCAATTTCTTTTTTCTTTTCTGTTAAAAAGCCATTTAATCTCAAATATATAATTATTAAAAAGAAAAGAGAATTTTAAGAATAAAAATCAATCATTAAAATGCAATTATTTTTTATATGTTTTTTGTATATGATATTTATATTTGTTTTCACTAATGAGTGTAAAATGATCATGAATTCCTTATGGATTTATGGAAAAGTTCTTGGTTAAAAGATTGAATTACAATATTCTAAAGTTAAATTTACCAAGGACATTTCTAACAATATATATGTTTAGTATTGTAGTTGTTTTACACATAAATGTTGTCACATTAATGCCATTTAGATGTTTTGGTTTTTATTAAAATAATTTTTTTGACTAATTTAAATAAAGTGATTATAATTCCTTTACCTCAGGTTATGTGAAAGTAATCTTTAATGAAATACATTTCTTAGCATTTTTTGCTCTTAAAAAATATTTTTACATTTTTTTTATCTCATTTGGCATCTAATGACACCTAAGTGTCTTAAATAATAATAAATAATTATGCATTAGCTTTTATATAACATTAATTGCTTTAGTGATTTTCAAAATCAAATTCACTACAACTATTTTATTAAGAAATGACCATAAAACCAAATATAATCAAATTTACAAATAGAAAGTAAAATTCTTAAGAGTTAATAGGTTAAATAATTATTTAGATTGCTTCTTAAACTTTCAAAGAGAATTCTTTTAAGAGTGCACATATTGTATAAAAATTGTATAATAAAGTAAAAAAATAAATCATATTAAAGATGTAATATGTTTTCATTTTCTCCTATTAAACTCTTTTATCCTTATTATCAAATTATTATCTTCCATTCACACTTTCAAACTTTATTTTACAAGGCACGACCAAGACCCCTTACCTTTTAAGTAAGACAAAAATAAAGAAAACAAAATAAAGTGTAAAATAGTAACATATAGAAGAATGTAGTCATGATTGTCTCAATGTTAGACTCACGATAGATCGACAACTTTTAACATTAACTAATTAAGAGAACTTATGTGTTATACATGTAGTACAACAAATCAACATATGGTTCAGTAAATTAATTAAGCATTGTAGAAACAAAGTGTATATTACTAAGATATGAGTATTTTAGAAAGAAAATAAATGTATATTTTAAATGGTTAAACAATAAACATTCTAGAATAAGTGCCAAACTTAGAATTGATGACTAATAAAAAAATTTGGATTTTAATTCACCCAAAATCTATAAATAGGGGTTTTCGTTTCCATTTTAACAAACTTTTAAGTCCTTACACACCTATAGACCTGGAATCCATTTTAAACTTATATGAGAAGGAGAAACTCGTTTTTTCTCTCCTTATTTCAGATTTATCTACTTTGAAATAATAAATGATATACATGGAAAAAACAATTTACTATGGGATCCATAATTATTAAAAAACAATTATTGAATTATTGGCTAATGGGAATAATTTTTCTAATAACCAAGTTCCCCGTTTTATTTATTGAAAAACGAATGAGGCATTGGTGCTAAAAAGTTATTTGTGAGTTAGCAATAGGTCTTTAATTAAACCATAAAAGGACTTATAAATACCTTTGACAAACAATTTTAGCATAAATCTAATATATAACAAATGTTTGATCATAAAATTGGAAATATGGATAAAATATTATGTGGTGCATTTGAAATCATACCATAGTAATCATTGAGCCACATTATAGTGTGGTTACTCTGTGATGTGCTTTGTACTATAATATAGATGCATTGTCAACAAAGTTTATTTTTATCATTTATTACAAAACTTTGTGAAAAAGAATAATTGAACATATCGTGGTATGAACAAATGCACGAGATTTTATTGTGAATATAGAAATTGCAAGATAGTGTGGATCGATCCACACCATAGTGTCAACAAGTGCATAACATGGAGTGAGATGATCCATTCACAATTTCTTCTACAACACTAAACAATTTCTTAAGTGGCTATAATACCAAGAAGTGTGACCTTAATGTGATTCAATACTTTTTTTTTCTGATTTAGCAAAGAAATTTCTAAAATTTATATTCATGTTTGTTTGGATTAAGATTACTTTGATCCATACTATAGTGTGAAATGAATGCCAATAAAGACTTGGCGTAGATTAAAATAAGTCATCACAATCATCTTCCACAATACCAAATACTCCTCTAAGTGGCCATTTCTACTTGTTGGAGTTAGGATTAATTCTTTGTCTTATGAAAAATTGAAGATTTTTTTTTAATGAAATATTGCTATCACTTACATAAACAATTTGACTTAGAGCTCGGCTTAAAAGGAATTCAAAATCAATTCTAAAAACTTATGTGAAAATTATAAACTTTTTCTAAAAATAAAACCATTCATTTAGCAAGCATTCCTTATTGGGTTGGTTGCCCATGAACTTGTAATATTGGCTCTAGTTCTATTCATATTTCCAAATGTGTAATAAAGAAGTTGAATGTATTTATCTAGTCCAGATTAGTTGGAGACAAAATCATGCATACCAGGTTGGGCTACCTATTACGAATAAACATGCCAGTGTTCACTATGGGTTCCATTTGGGTGAACATTAGCATGTGCACTCGTGATAGGTAGCTCAATCCGGTGTGTAGGATTTGTCTCCAACTCATTTAGACTGATATTTATCATGCTTTGATTCAATGTGAGATAGTGATACAGTTCAATTCTCTAATAGGTATTATAGTTGGTACAAATGGGTAAGGTTGTCAATGTATTAGATATTGGTCTAATCCAATATGAGTCCATTATAGATTGACTAAGTCTAAACCAATTTGATGAATACTTTGTACCATTATGGACTAGTCCAATTCAATGTCTAGACACATCCAAACTATTCAAATTGGTCTTAATTTAGATTGGGTCTAACCCAAATTTGGTTCATTAACACTCGTATTCTTACCTTATGACAGTGTACTAAATATTGGTTTAATCCAACCCAATCCAATATAAATTTATTTCAAATGGACAAAGTCCAATCCAATCCAATAAATATTTTGGACTAGTAAGTCCGAACTAGTTCAATTCAGTATGCCTTATTGGTCTGTCTAATCCATTTAGATTGATTTTGATTTCTATGGGGTTCAACCCAAACATGGTCTATTGACACCCTTACAAATGGACATTACACTTAACTAGGGATGTCAATGGGTCGGGTTCGGAATAGATTTACCTCAACCTTAACCCAACCCTCCACTACTTCCACCCGAACCCACCTCGCCCTTAGTGGGCAATGCCAATTTTTCGAGCCTGCCCCAACCCTATAGGGTTGAACTCGATACCAACCCGAGTTGACCCGACCAATGACATGAGGTGGAGGATGGCATTCTGAAATGCTTTGGTGTTGAAAATGATAACATCTCGGCCAACATTAAATTAAATTATTGACATTGTGTGATCAAACTTCAACCTGGTTAATAATTTAAGAATAGAAAGAAAAGGAAATTGGCTAAAAGAACTATATTTTGAGATAGAAATAGAATAATATAAGTAACTAGAGTAAGGCAAATGGTGTTGGATATTATCTATCCAAAAAAAGAAAAACAAGTGGTGTTCAAATTGATGAAGAACAAATTAAGAAATAACAAGTATCAATCGTTCCACCTATTGTAAACCTGTTGAAAGAACAAGAATAAAAAAATAAAATAGTACAATCATACAATACAAGATGACAAGAACAAAAAGAAAGAAAAGACAAAGAAAAGCTAAAGATAAGAAGAGAACTAAAAAGGGAAAAAGATTAATGTATATACCTTGAGCTTGCCTTGAGAAAATGGTATGTGCGACTGTATCTCTGATCTAAAGACTACAATGTCAGTTTGGTCTGTGCATCTTTCTTCGAAAAGTTCCTTTTGATTTCAAAAAAGGTAAAGGAGAAAAATGTTTTAGGGTTTTTGCCTAATTAGGTTAGTAGAGGTGTAAAGTGGGCCATGCTGAGTTAGCACGGTACAGCCCGTGGGCGGCCCGCGCTAAAGGCGGGTCGTACCGTGTTGGCCTGTGGGCTGTCATGGGCCTTGCTGCCCTCCCCGGTGGAAATTTTGAGGTTTGGCTTGGCACGGCCCACAACCTAGGCCTAGCCTGGCCTATGCTGTGCCATGCCGTGCTATGCTGCGGGCCTTGGGCCTGGGCCGAACCGGGCTAGACTCACTGAATGGATTATTGTCATATCATGATCACTGGATCAGGATTCAGGACAGGATACAGATAATAAATTAATAATGAATTTACGATTACCCAAAGAATAAATAAATAAAAGTATAAAACAATTCAAATAGGAATTTAAGAATTTTATTTCATTTAAATTTGAATGAATAATGATACAAATTACAAAGCATACAATTATACAAATATTGAAGTTATGAAATACACAATGGTTGGATACTTCATAAACTTCATACTTGGATAGTTGGATGAATGAAATATGAAAATGGAATAAATTAATAAAATATAAAAAATACAATATAGAATTATAGACTATATAGTTACATATTGAAAATACAAAATTATATTAAACAAATAAATTAAAACAAAATTTATAATAATTTGACAAAATAAAAAATTGTGGGTTATTTGTTAAAATTTGCAATTTAAACAAAATTTGCATATACATTATGATGAAAGCATTCACACACACTTTCATCATCTGCTTCAGGTGAAAAATCAAATATCCGGTGTATGTAGTACTGTAGTAGTCTGTAGTATCATACCCTCCTTTGTCTTGTAATTGTAAAATTGTAATCTATATTCTGCATCATGATTCATGAGTCATGATTGCGTCTACCCAACCCTGGTAGGTTGGTATAGTGGTAGTGCCGTAGTGTGGTACCTGTAAGTCTTGCACTAAAACAACTAAACAAGACTCCAATGAAACTATAGCCTGTAGACACCGGAGGGGTTAGTAGATCACGGATCACATGCCATGGTAGGATTGGTGGCAAGAAATGTTCTTCGAGACTCCGACTTCTCCCAATATTTTTAAATTTTATTTTCCATTAATATTATTTCAAAAATTCATTTAAATTGTGGGTTATTTCTTCTTCCTTCTCATGTGTGAGAAAATGTCTAGTCAAATGGCCAGTACCACCCTTGCTACAATAGCTAAAGTCTTTTCTACATTTTTGGCAAACTGTTCTTTTCCCCTTCCCCTCAACATCTTCTATTTTAAATATTCTCTAAATCGGGCTACTAAACTTAGGGTTTTAGGAAGAGCTAGCCATTTTTTTTTCAAATTATAAAAAATAAAATTAATTTAATTGGACTTATCCCGGAATCCTGGATTGCCGGTTCAGAATCCCAACTTGATTTCAACGGTTAAAGCCCTTCAACGTGACAATGTCCAAGGCTTCAAGCCTCCCAAATTGCTAACTTGGAGAATCAGACAATCAGCCAATCAGAGTTCACTCAGATTGTAGAGAATGTATGAGAGACTGAAAGAGATTGAGAGAGGAAAGACTAAAGAGATTAAGAGAATAAGTAATAACTTAAAAGGAGAATTGTTGAATGTTGATTGTTGAATTGGTGTGATGAGAATGGTGGAGGATAGTTCATAGCTGGATAGGGCTAATGGGCTATTTATAGGAATTGAACATAATTCAATTGCCCAAAATACCCAAAAAACTATCCATTATTTAGTTGTTGGGAGAGGTATTCTGGTCATTGTAAAGTTACTTATAACTTTACCCAAAATACCCCCTAAACTAGTTATATAGCTGTTAGGGGGGCATTTATGTCATTTTCTCAACCCCCATAAGCAAAACACACAAATACCCCCTAATATAGCTATTTATAGCTGTTGGGGGGTATTTCTGTAAACCCCCCCATTGGGCCCCTTTGGGGGGGGGGGGGGGGGGCAACGGCTATATTCCCGGGCGGGCTGTGCTTCGTGCCATGCCATGCTGGCCCATGGGCCTCGAACCCCTGGCCCAGCATGGCATGGACCTTCGTGCCGGGCCTGGCATGGCCCGTGGGCCTTCATGCCGGGCCACAGGTGGCGCAGCCCGATTTATACCTCTACGGTTAGTCTTAGTCTCTTAAGAGTTGTAGATAATTACAACCATACCCCTGATGATGCGGTGGTCCCTTTCATATTATAAGAGAGGCATTATGACCCAACGGGTCAGATTACTATAAACCCGACACCGACCCTACTCCAACTTGGGTTAGAGTTCCAAAACCCTAACCCGACCCTAAGCCTTAATCAGTTGCCCCGAACCCAAACCATTAGGGTCGGGTCAAGCCAGGTTTACCATTTGCCTCGGTCCATTGACACCCCTAAACTTAATAGTGGATAACAAATTTAATATGTAACGATAATATTAGATCTCACAATACTTTTGAGCATGTAGCTATATTTGTTTGAGATATTTGGTTATGTAGAAATTCCTTGCTTTTGATAATGACTTGTACTCACCCATTGATATTATCTTTCATGCCAATAGATATCTCAAGGAATTAAATGCCAATAGATATCTCAAGGAATTAAAGGATGTAATGATGATACTCTCAATTAGTTTCTAGTTCGAAGGCAATTTAGACCCCATTCTAGGATCGAACCATGTTGTGAGCCATGCAAGCTTTATAAGGTGGCAATTAATAAAACTTAAGTCTAATATCTAAAAAGTAGAAAAACTATTTTTGCATATCTAATATCTGAAAACAATAAATTTCTACTATTCTACTTTTTAAAGCCTCCATAATATTAAAAAAATGAGAGCATTTTAATCATTATGATCCATTTGAAACACGTCTATGTATTCTGAGCATGAGTCACTTATTACTAAATCAAACCTATTATCACTTTTTAGAGGTATGGTTTAAATGTTATGTAAAGGAGATCAAACTTTTGAAAAACAAATTTTTTAGATATCAAACCCCATTTGTAGTTTAATCAAATTCTTTTTTTTTTGTCAAAAGAAACCCTTTATTCATTAAGAAAATCCCTTGGATCTACCCTACATGTTCGAGGATAGAACATGGGTCAACTAAGAAGCATTATGAGAGGATTAAATACAAAATGAATGGTTATAACTTATAATCTCTTTTAGCAATAGCGTGGGCAACGGAATTTCCCAAATGTTAATAAGTTTGAACCTTATAGATTGGAATTCTAAAGCTATAGGTCTTATATCTGTCGCACAATGTGCTCCGATTGCAAAACAAGGATGTGATTGGCTGCAAGAATCTCCCTAATGATCACCAAAGCATCATACTCAGTAAGAAGGTGGATAGTCTCTAAATGTAGAGCAAGGTTTAAGCCTAATGTGATTGAAAGACTTTTGATTGCTTGAATGTGAAAAGAAGCAAATGCTACCTATGATAATTGTGACATTTCTTTCACAATTGATGTTCCATCTTTATATGGGGGATACTTAGAGCAAAATGGTGTTGTTTTGGTAGTTGCAACAATAAAAAAGATAGATCCTAATCAGCCTTTCTTTGAATATTTCACAATGCTCATAGAATTTTAATTAGCAAAGAAATTGAGATGTTCATCTATTAGGGTAGTCTCTAATAATTTACAATAACTGATTTTATGAATGATAAGCATATGAGCATTCCATTTGAAGTTGCATCTTTTATCTTTTATTGAAGACAATAGATGGGAGGTTTAATTTTTTGAGTTAATGAGGTGGGTGCATATTGATAAATCTACAAATTGGAAAAACCATTTCCTTGCTAGCTTTACCTGCAGGTTTGAATGTAAATGGGAAAATGAAATCCAAGATGGCTAATGGCAAAATGGCTTAAGTTGTAAATGTTCCTTTTGATGTTGGTGATGTATACCTACTTTTGTTTCATTTGGTTTAATGAAAATTCCTTTCTACCAAAGAAAAAAGAATTTAAATTTGGTAAGAGACTTTTTTTATTGATATTACATGATAAATATTGCAAGGGGAGTGGTGGGGATAGAACAAGGTGCATGTGAAATCCACTAACCTTATTGTGGAGAGCTTGTAATTACATGGGTTTGATAATTTTTCTCCATTTTTGGAGGGATGTTGAGTGACCATCTTAGCTATTGTATCATCAAAGGTAAGAGAGACTGAAAATAAAAGATTTTATGTACATGTTGATCAATAAAAGAGTGTTTGAGGATTCTAGAAGATTTTAACATAAGAAATTAAAATATCATTGAATGATTATTTCATAATGTTTAGGTAATTGTGACATGTAAGAATAAAATAAGTAATGATATGTAATGAGGGATGACCAATTCTAGCTTAAACTATAGACTTTCAAGCTTAGGCCCTAGGGTTTGTGTTCAAGCTTGGATGGAGAAATTTGTAGTCTAAGCATGGGCTCAATATTTTAGGCCCTTGCTACATAGATGTATATGTATGTATGTATGTACGTATGTAAGTATGTATGTGTTGTATTATATTATATTATATAAATACTATAGTATAACACCTATAATATATATTAAATATTATACAACATATCTATAGGTCCAAACCCAATTCAATCCTAAATTATAGTTGGATTAAGCTCAATGTAGCCAACTTGGGCTTTGAACTTGGGTTGGGTAGGGCTAGGGGGCAAGGTGCAGGTCTTTGGGTTGGACTAAGAGTGGTCCTAAATCTTGTTCTAATTGTCCAAGTGGCACTAGAGAGTTACTTTTTTAAACTTATAGAATATCATTAGCATTTAGTTTGGAGTCATTTTGGAGTAAAGGTAACTAATGATAAAGTAGATGTACATTCAACTCACGAAACTTTATAAGGATTGTTTCACCTATCAAGTAGCATAGGATATACGTATATATATGAAACATTCTTGTTAGCCAAGTCATTTGTGTGCTTCCTTAACTTACCTATGAATCTTTTATATCCCCAAAAACTTCATATTGTAAAGGGAGCCATAATTTTATTAAATTATGTTGGTCTCTATATTGTTCTAAAGAAAGGGCCCCTGATTTCTTTCTTAAATTCAACCATGACCTCTAAAGGGTTCAACTTTTTGCATTTGTAATATATATTTTAGTGATATTGTATAGTTTTCCTTATTGATTTTAAGTTTCAATAATGTTTTATAGATGCATAACATTCATTGTCACTTTAAGTTATGAAGTACAATTCACTATGACAATTTGGTTGCCTTGGATCTAGTGGTTGGATGATGGATCAATTGGCGGATCCCCAATAGGAACTTGTCAACTATCCTTTAAGCAAGTAAAGATGGATCACATGTGAAGTGTCATGTATTCCTCCCCCATTCTCTCATAACTAGAAAATATAGGTGATGGCCACTATAGACCTTGCACACTTCCTTTTTTGTTACTCTTAAAAAGCTATCGAGAAGAAATAGAAGATGACTTCAACTAAACTCTCGCTATCATAGTACCTACTGTGATGTATTTCTCTGTATTTGTAGAAAATATATGATAGGTTTATTTTCTTGGTACATGATGCTCAATATACTCATTTCTTCAAAAGAACTTGTCTAAATATTATTACAAAAATCTATATCATCTTTGCTTTCTCTTCATCTTCTCCAATTTCTATGGTTAAGATTATTCTTTTCTAATTTGATTAATGTATAGATTCATTATCACTATATATATATATATATATATATTGAATTCTGTCCTGGGTTACCTTTTCTTTTCAATTGGAAAAATTGGAAAGGTTTTAAAAGTGAAATAAGAGCTCCTCAAAAGCAATATAACAGAAGTTTTTTTTTTTTGTTTGTTTGCATTTTTCATTAAAGAAACACTTCTTATCATTGTTGTTAATGCTTCACATATGATCATCTATCTTTACACATTTAAAAGATATTAACGAGTTTTTATTGCAGAATAAAACCAACCAATAGGTAACTATTGGCTTCAATGCAATGGGTTATTAGGAAAGTATAGGGGATTGTAGCTAATTTAGATAAAATTCAGGAAATCTTACAGATTAGGAGTGAACCCATTATTCATTCCCAGGATGATGCTCTCAAAGGGAAAGATAATGCCATGATCCAATAACTAAGATGGTCACTTGGCGTCCCTCTGAATATGCAGGTATAGGATCAAACCTGTGTGACTGCAATCTCTCTAGTGGACCTCACAAGCACCCTACTTTGTCCCTACACCTTAACCGGTTAACCTAATATACAATGTTGATAAAAGGGAAGATAATATATTAGTTTATTATGGTATTGCATATTATAATTCTAACAATAAGCTTTGATTGCTGCAAGTGGTAATATCAAGGCATGGAACAACGTAGTGGAAGCAAAGCTCAAGGCCACTTTGAAAGTTATTTCTTTTCCAAAGCAAAAGGAATGGAAATCAATTACAATGTTTTCTGATTCACTTGTAGCTATTAGAGCTTTGAATGGGCAAAATTCCTTGGACCTGCTTTTTTCTTATTAATTAACTCAGAGAAGGGCACTACACAAACTGGGGTAGCACCTCCCAAACATCCATACAATCAATATAATTAAGGTTAAACAGATTAAAACATGAATAACACTGAAATACTATCACCTATCTTAGTAAGCCAGTCAACTACTTGATTGGCTTCTCTAAAAACATATGGATATGAAACATGTAGCCCTACTTTACTAACTATGTTGTGATAGTCTAATATGCGATTGTAGATTCGCCATAGAGGAGTGATCTTTCCTTGTAAGTTCACAATAACTATCTTCGAATCACCTTCAATGCACACTTCAATTAATCCTTCCTTTCTAACTAGTAGATGTGCTCCACAAGCAGCCCAAGTTACAACAATGTTGATGGAGGTGGTAACTATATATTTTTTTGTTGCTACACATCACTAATAATCCCACCTTTTCCCCAAATCAGTGGTTATGGGAATCGATTCCACATGTCAATGTTGGAGCGAACCATCTAACATATCAATGAGCCACCCCTCGATTGGTGCCAATATATTTGGATATAAAGTAAAAAATTCTCCCAAAATGATCCCTAATTATGCAACCTATATCTGCTTTCCAATTAGTTAAATTTGATGCAGCAAAATTAATCTTGATGAACTTGGGTTCAAAGCTTTCCATCATCAAGTCTCTCAGATCTAGTAGCAAGAATTCTTTCATCATGGACTATGCCTTCTCAGTGGTTCTAGGTAGGGAGGGTTTCTCATTTTTTTAAATCTTATTATTTCTACTCTTCCAAATGCACTATAGCATATGCTAATTTTTCCCAGTGAAACTCCATGCCTCCTTGTGTATTTTCCTCATTTTTTCCCTCCAAACATTAAGGCTGTGCTTGGTTTCCTTACCTTTTCCTTCAAACCAAACACAGCCTCAACAGGCCTTCATCTAGATTTGGGCCTGGGCAACGATTCTAAACCGCCATCCGAATTTGCATTTCATTTAGGCATTCTTGAAAACATGATCAATGTCTAGGTTCATTTCTTTGCAAATAACTTCCTATAGGTATCCTATTATTTAATGGAAGATAGAAAAGAAAAAAACCCTATTTTTTGGTTGGCCTATGGTCACTTACAGGGCGTTTGGTTCTTTGGGCATTTATTCAATAAACACTGCCACATAGGCACCACTTCAGCAGTTCCCCTCTCTTGCTCTTCCATACACATCGAGAATGGTAAAAATGGACTTTGGTTTTTGTGCATGTCTACTGTTTGGGGAAGTTAATTTTTAAAGATTGCACAAGCGGTTAGGCGTTTTTTTCACTGTTACGCTGATGTGGTGCCTAGTGGCGCTTAATTGTCATAAACAGTTGTAATTATTACCTTTCTCAGTTTTGCAAGCAAATAAAGTACAAACATTGATTGAAAAAACGTAAACAGAATCAAACACATACTTAGTCTTTAAACTTGTTTGAATTTGTTATTTTACCCATGAGGGCACATGGGCCAACCTAGCTACATTGTTGATTGGAGGTCCAATTCACTCCATATCAGCTCTTTGTCTGGATTTCTTCCCCTTCTAAAAGCAAAGTTGATATCGTTAATGGCCACTCTTATGTCCATTCTCTACAGGACCTATTCTTCTTACTCCATGACAAGTTCCTGTCTCCATTTATTTGAACTTTATACAGCTACAAAAGCTTATATGTTCTATTTTTTTTGAAAAGCTCATAAAATGGTATGTATTTGGCCACGTGGCAAGAGATCCAGAACTATTACTTGCTTTAAAACTAGACGTTTTGAAATGGAACTTGCCAACCATTTTTGGTGCCTCGACAATGCATCCTCGTTTAGGCTTCCTAGATATCTCCTTAAAGTACCCTATTTAGAGTTCAAATCTGTGCCCCATGAGGGGTTGCCCCACAATGCCCCACAGCACATTCCGACCTTGTATTGGAAATATCTCTTAATGATAAGTATGGGAAATGATAAGATATCATCGAGACATATTCTCAATATAAGGTCGGGATGTTCTGTAGGGCATTGTGGGGTGCAGATGTGAACTCCCCTATTTAGCCTAACGGCATGTTTATGATAAAGAAAGGAGAAATATAGTTTATTTAAAAATTATCAACCAAACAGAACCATATTTCAACCAACTTTGGGACTTCTACTTCAGTTCAGAGTCTCGGGTGCGCACTTTGTACCTCGCTTGGGCCTTTCAATCATGGGCTGGGCTGATGTTATCAAATAGCTGGACTTGGGCCTAGGCATTTTATGGGCGTTCAGATTCGGGGGCACGGAGGCTAGCTAGAGCCTAGAGGTCTTATCTCGTTGGGGTGAGTGCGCGCTTTGGACCTACCTTTGGCCATCCGATCCTGGGCTGGGCTCATGCTTATCAAAAGGCTGGAATGCCCCCGTCCAGGAGACCAGGACTAGGTATGATCTGAGTTTATGTTATTCGAGACTGGGTTGTGTGGACCATGTTGGACCTAACTTGGGCCATTCGAGGATGCACTACAATGATGTTATAAAAGGATGGGGCTAATGATGCCCAGGCCCATAATCTCTTTGAATGAATACTAACTATGAGTTGGGCCAAGCTCCCCCAACAGCTCCATACCCAATGATTAAAAAATAAATAAAAAGAAGGAACAAATAATTCACTAATTAACTAATATTCAGAAGATTATGTCCTCAACCTAATATGGCTCTTACATAGCCGTCGATTGTATGCAACAGCTATCATCGTGATCCCTTGAGAACATGGGATATGTTACAGGTCTTCAAAATACTTTATGAGCCTAGCAGGTTTGTGCATTTAGGGGTGTTAATGGACTGGTGTTGGGTTGGACCCTGTCTAAATCAAAATCAATTTGGATGGATTGGACAGATCAATATGACATATTGAATTGGATCAGTCCATACTTAATTGTCCAAAGTATTTATTGGATTGGATTGGACCTTGTTCATCTGTAATGGATTTGTATTGGATTGGGTCGGATTGGACCAATATCTAGTCCATTGATAGAAGATAGGAATTCAGGTGTCAATGGACTAGGTGGTTGGAACCAATATGAATTAAACCCAATTTGAACAGATTGGACGGTCCAGAGTTATTCATTGGATTGGATTGGACCTGCATATTGAACCGGATAGGATTGGACCAAATCCAGTCCAATTGATACCCCTACGGTGCATTGGAACCATATAATCCAGGTTAGAGCCCATTTCACCTTGCAAGCTAGGAATTCAATATCCCTTGAAGTGATAAAATTCCATCTCCCACCAAGAGCCCAAGACTCTGTAGTTTTGTGCGCATACTAGGAATTTTGGGTCCCTTGAATGGGACTCCATGTGTTCAGACTTCAGAGGAAGCACAACTCACCGGCCAATTAATCCCGTTTGTGTTTGTGGGCCTCTAGGAATGCAGAGTATATTCCCTTCGGGTCTCATGCTCTTCCAAACAAGCCTTGATCTTTGTTCCATTACTGGTTTAGTTTTTAGGCCTATTTCATTCTTATTATGATACCAAAATGATCACGGGAGCACTTGGAGGAATTTTGGGCATATTTGAGGTTAGTCTTCTGGAATAACCCACAATGGGAAGGTAGTTCTCTACTAATATCAATGAAAAGAAGGGAGAAATTAACCCAGAGAGAGAGAGAGAGAGAGAGAGAGAGAGTTCTGTGTGCTTTTCTGTGTTCTTTTTTCATTTTAGTTACAACTCTCTAGTCTCTATATGATGCCAAGTTTATTGCCTTGGAATTATCTTACAGTGGGCTCAGGATGTGGTTGGCATACAAATTTTGTTCTTATAAAGTCTTTTTATTTAATAAGAAGGTCCTAAATATTTTCTTTTTGGCATTTATAGGGCTAATGAAGCTGATTAGAGAACATATCCAATATGAAACCAGACAAATGGGCTCTCTAAATATGATTACCCATTAATGAATCTTGTCATTTTAAGCCCATAAACCCAAATTCTCATTTAGTAGTTGATGTTCTAATGATGCTTTGACTGGAAAAAGCAAGAAAGAGGAGAAAGGGATGGAGAGAAGGAAGTAAAGGGAACCCTAATTGCTTTGCAGACAATACATTCTTTGCCCTAATGATGCCTTGCCTTATAACTGCATTATCTCTCTTGTGGATTCTCTCTTGGTTTGCTTGTTGAAATTCAAAGCACTCAAAACAAAATCTCTCTCTCTCTTCTTTGAGGAGTGGTGGGCCTTAGAGATCAGAAAGGCCCTCTCCATGTTTATAAAGGAGGTCTTCTTTTTGTCATAGTGCAGCCAACACCCTCAAATGCCCAACTAAAGACATAGGTGAAATAAAGGGGAAGCTTTATAAATCATGAACAGGAGCACAGACGTGTCAGGCTGTTGATTCAGATCTGCTCCATGTTTACTTACTAATGGGTCTTTTTACATAATCGGACCCGGGTCCTGTTTCTATGATGGAACCCCCAAAAGAACTGAAATAAGAACCACACCTTCAATTTTCCAATGTAAAATTCATTTGGGTTAATGTGGGATTTAAACCCTACAAAATACAATTTGGGGTTGGGTACCCTACAGCTATTTAATTCAATTAACTGATCCAGTTTATCAAGTCAAGGTTATGCTTATTTTAATTCAATGAGCTGATCAACCAGAATTGTACCTCAGCCTGAAACAATTAATGGTGAATAAAGCCAAAAGGGTACCAGGTCTTGATCCTTCTCTCTTCAATCTACCTGTTTTCTCCCGGTTTTTTCTTCCACACAACAAAAGAGGATCAGAATTTCCATCAGTAGGATGGCATTTTTACCTGATTAAGAAGATGGTTTTGGTTTGGTCAATCGCCTCACTCAACCCAAATCTGATCAATACTCATTGCTATTCCTAGCCCATGTTTTCAAATCAAGCCAGACCGAGCATCGAACCAGAAAGGGGTTATTCGCCATTTTCTGGTTCAACCAGCGATTCATTCTATTTACAACTAGATAGATTCCTACATTTTCCCGGTTCTCAGTGAATCAGTGATCTAGAAAAAGGATCCAGTTTGGGTTTAACCCGGTTGACCCAGACAGTCTGCCATGGCTTTCAAAACATTGCTCCTCGTTGGAGCATGTAATAAACAAGCATGATTAATGGTTGCAAACAAGGTTTATTTTGTACTCTTTTTCCATGGAGATTGGACTGGTTTTGCTGAAAATGCTCAAAGGCAAGCAGTTGAATTGGGGAGAGAACCAACTGTTCGAACATTGATAACCCTGGAGGTTTGCCCAGCATCATGGAGATGGTGGCCTGCAATTAAATGCTATTGATTGATGCACAGGAGGTCTGTTAGTACGATCTCATATAAGGCACCATTAATCTTGATGGGTCTCTGCCTCTGCCTACCCTCTTAATGACCCATACTTCTCTTTCTTCGCATTTGTTGAGCTGCTCCCTATAATCTCTTTTGGGCCTGTTTGTGCCACTGATCTTGATTAAAGTTTTTGGGTTTCATAAAATAACTTGATTAAAATTAATCTACTGACCATAATTATGCTTAAGGAAAGAGGACACATGGCACATGAGCAAAGTGATTGGATCCCCTCATTTTGTGAGTTCCAGCCAAAACCCTCCCCCTCCCACCCACCAAAATGAAAAGAAAAAAAAAAAAAGAATGATTATTGTCTTCATATATTCAATAAAATTATTATCCCCTAAAGTATTAAAGGCTCTCTTTGAAAAGATTATAAATACAAATATGTATAGTATAAATACAAAATATAAGGTTTTGCTCTCTACATATTTATATTTGCACTCCTTCCAAACTAAGCCAAAATTTCAACCAAATGAGAGAAAAAGTAGGAAGAAAATGGGGATTGATGGGGTTTTAATTATGCTTATCTCATAGCTAATGTCTAAAAGAAGTGGTGAAAAGAAAGAAGCAAATATTGGGAGAATATTTAAGACAATTCTACTACAATGGCATCAGGATTAATGGGGCCCCCTTGTGGTTGCTAAAATCAATTGGCCATGACTCTCATGTACTGATATTTTTCCCCAGGAACAAAAAGTGACGAAAGACACCATCATTTCTCATAAGAATATCTGCACTACATTTTCCCCGCTCCTAGCCCTCAAGGCCCTACCTCCAATCCATTTGATGTGTCTGGTTTGAAATGATTCCTTAGCTTAGATTTTTCCCTAATCAACCCTAATTTGTCTCATTTTCTTTTGCAGAAAATTTTTTCCCACATTTAAAGGAAAATTAACCAGGAAATTTATCCAATCACACACAAGACTCAATGGATGAGTCAATCTAGACACGCTGAATGGGTATTTAACCCAAGAGTGGGACCCACAACAAGTTTGTTATCCAATCAAAGGAGAAACCCTTCTCCCTATTTAATTGCCTAGTGTTGCCACCTTTGTGATAATAAAGAATTAGCTTCTGACTCATTAGGCATTTAATGTACCAGATTCCCCAGCCGTCCAATCAGATTGTGCATGATAGATAGTTTTCTCAGAGCAATAACTTCCAAAAACTTTTCCCCAGTTGGTCTCTCACTCTCTCTTAACCAAAATTTAAATGCATTAAATTTCTCCCCAAATAAAGGAAAGAAAATTTAAACGAACAAATAAAGAACAAGAAGAGAACTCTTAAATGTTACCTCCATATTATTTGAATTTAGGGTTTCACCAAAGGAAAGTAGGTAATAGATTTCCTCATTTAGTGCCTGTATGTCCCTGTATGTGTGTCTAGACATGGATAATAAATTGCATACACGTACACAGGTATGTTAGTGTAGGTACTAAATCATACAAATAGAGTCTGTGCTCATGTATCATCACCTGGACATACAGATACATATTTATGTATGTATTTATGAAAGAGTGCATGTATCTAAACATTTGTATCTTGATGTGCATAAATCCATAATATGTATGTCAAAACCTATCCACACAACATGCAAACAAAGAAATTTCCAAAAGAAGAAATAAAATAAAACAAAGAAAAAGAAACACAGAAATGATTGATGTCACACCACCCTAGGCATGAAGTTTGAGAATGTAGTTTCCTGGTTATCAATCCTCACTCTCTCTCTCCTTTCTCTCTCATCCACACTCAACTCATACACCCACAGACACAGAGGCAGGTAGAAATATACCACCATCCAAGAGGAAATAAAATACATGCATTTCTTTGTTGGAGTCTTTAAGTTAGAGATAATGGAGATTTCCCGAGTTAAAAAATAGGGTCTGAAATCAGAATCCAAAGAAGGTTCCAACTTCCAACAGCCTCTGCACCAAATTTAATTTGAACCAAGCAGCAAACCCTATGCATTTTGACTCTCAACTCTCATTGACCAAACCCCTTCTACTGCTACAGAGCCCAAGGCATCCCAACAATTTACACAAATATCAATCAAGCAAAAATCAGATAAAATAATCCAACCATTTCCTTCCTTCATCGATTCTAGCTTAAGCTGCTTTTCCTCTCCAGGTTTTTATTTGTTGGGGTGTGGAGAGCTTTTTGAGAAAAGATCGAAGCAGAAAGTTGTTCCTTCTTCTTTTCTGGGTTTCTGAGCTGTAAGTCCCCATGCCATGATTTGGGTTCTAAGGAGGAGACAGATGGGTCTAAGGAAAGAGGTGGCTTGCTTGTTTCTTCTTCTGTTGATGCTGTTACAGTTGGAGACTCCGTGTTCTGCAGATGGGTATGGAAGATTTGGCAGGTTCAGAGGTGGGTCTGCTTCTAAGTTGAGTGCTTTTCAGTCTAAAGGCATTCCTGAAAGAAGAGAAGGAGATAAAGATGGAGATGAAGTTTTTGGGGTTGACAAGAGGAAAATCTACACCGGCCCAAATCCTCTACACAACAGATAGGTATATAGAGATAGCTTGATTTGTTTCTTCTTTTTTTTTTTCAAGCTATGAGCTTTCTTTTCATTTTACTTTTTTTTTTCTCCTGTTTCTTTTCTTCTTAATATTTGATGCTTAAGATTTTGCGGGATTGTTGACAGGAACATATTTCAATCAATCTTGCAAATGTATATTGGAGTTAGTTTTGAATCTGCTGAGGAATTATTTGTTAAGTATAGTAAGAAAATTTTCATATATACATTTCATCAATATTATTCCCATTACTGGGTTTGTTAATGGTGCTTCTGTTGGTTTTCTGACTCTGGTTTTTATTGCTTCTGGTGGGTTGGTTTTGCTTTTACCAGTTTCTCCCAAGTGAGCGTTAAACAACAGTTATGGTGGGATCTCTTTCTCCCCCCTTTATTCTTTCCTTTCTAGAGTTTTTGGTTTTCAATTTTTTGGCTCTCAGAGAACATCAAAGAACAGTAACAATGGGATACCAAATTCACTGTAGCTGGGGTCCCCAGAAAAATGAAGGAAGAACAAATTTAGTTACAAGTAAATATCAAATCAGTATTATCAGCAATAAGATCTTCAATTCCAATGTAGAGCTGAAATTTGCATCACTAAACAATCACTCAAAACATGTATTTGGGTTGACATTTGAATTACTTGAGGTTTTGATTTGTGTCCCTTCCATCACATGTAGAACAATCAAGTTGGGCATTCCATGGAGTTTGTACTTTGCAAGGCTGCTGTTCATTTCCATTAGATGTTAATTCTTGATTATCATCTTGCCATGAAAAGGGAAATTTTTTCTTTTCACAAAGGAATATAGTTAAGGTGAAATAGTCTCACAATTTTTTTTTTTCCTAATGTTTGTTTTCATTTTATTTTTCCAAAAAAAGCACATTCTTATGTAACATCGAGTACAGTTCTGGAGTATGTTGATGCTAATTTAATGTTCCAGAGCTCGTATTAAGGTAAATATTCTAAGGAGTACAGTGGAGTAAGGAAAATAAGACTAACCATGGCCATAGACAGATTAATTCGAAGATAATGGTTCTAGCATTACAGGGAGGGAAGGGAGGGTATTTGGGTGGTTTAGGCCTGATTTTGTTTCAAGTGAAATTTTATTTGCACTGGTGCAAAAACATGGGAGTCCAATTGTTTTTTGTTTCAGCTTTTGCCTTATTTTGTTTGTTTGCATTGGCAGCATTGCAGATGAAAAGCCCTGAAACAAACAGAGTTAGACAAAAGTAATTCTCATGTGCACTACTAATACAAATAGAATTGCACAGCAAACAAACGAGGCCTTAGGGTAGAAGTCTAAAATCTAAACTCCGAACGATTCATCATGCATGAATCTACCATTTATCAAGATGAGTATTGTCTCTATATAGAAGGGTCCACGTATCAATCTCTCCACCCTCTTCTATGAGCTAAATAAAAGCTGCCCAATCTACACCTTGGATTTTGCTACTAAAATTTTGTTAAATTGCCTCATCTCATGGCACCCACTACTACATCAACTTAATTAAGGTTCACTCTTAATAAGTTCATGGATTAACTACAAATTAATGGAAATATATATATATATAAATTCACATTGGGTTTGGAGTTTCAAACTTGCATATATTTGAATTGGATGCAGATTTATTGGGTATTCGATCAGTGTTTGAGTTGCAGGTTTGCAGTTGTGATGTAGGATGATGATTACAAATTTGTGAGAAATATGTAGTCACATATGATTTATAAAAATGCATATATACTAATCATTTGAACTATGTCAAATTTGACGAGGATATCAATTTATATTGATCAATTCAAAACGTTTTCAAAGCATTTCAGATAAAAAAAATCTCTTTCACAACTGCAACGCAACGCCACTATACCAAACACCCCTTTAATCACAGCCTATCCGATTAAGATTTGAATCCAATTAAATTTATAATATACATATCAATATAATTATATGCATACACATATACATGGTTAATATATTATAATTATATAAAATTTATGATTAAATTTAGCATTTTATATTTATAAGTTAAAGTGGTTAATGTTTAAAATGTTTTAATTTTTTTTTTCTTTATTTTAAAAATAATGAAAAGGCCGGGCTTAGACTAAATTCAAAACCAGAGAGGATTCATACGATTTGGATTTAAGTTTTGAATAATCGGATTGGATGGGGGTGTGGCTAATCCAATCCGATTACAGTCCTAAATATGGTTAATTATGGAGGAAGAATTTCTCAAATAAAGAAACTTTAAAAGCAAAAATCTCTAGCAGAGAGACAAGAGAGAAGGTCCAGAGACCTCCCCAGACAAAGATCACAAACTTTTCCATCGCTACAAATCTCTGTAGCATGTCAGACTTAGACCGGACTTGATGGTCAAACTGTGAGAAGCAGGAATCGACAACCAAAACAGTGGTTTGGTTTTACCAAAAAAACAGTGGTTTGGTTGTTTGGATTTTAGAAAATTGACTTGGTCAAATTTACCCCAAAAGATAATATGCATTTTTTTTGTTTTATTTATTTTCCAATTATATTTGAACGAGTCAGATAGTTGAGTCTGACAATCAATCTGTTCAAAACACTAGAAAAGGATATATGGGAGAAATATCAAATATAATTTCTCTTGTTAAGGAAATAAAATTGGAGGTTTGTAAACCAGTATTTTAATGTTTTTTTTTTTACAGGAAATTTGTGTAACCATTAGTTCAACAATTGGAGTTACTTGTTTTTGTTTTAAAAAACAAAATCACGAATGTATTAGCAAGGAATCCCTAAAATGTTGATAGCACAGGTCATTGGTTTGAAAGAAGTGAAACAGAGCAACTATGAAGATATGATGGTGTTTGCTACCATCGTTGTTTTTACATGAAACATTTTCGGTTGATCATACAAATTGATATACAGCTGTGATTTGAGGCTGGTTATAGTTGAAATTGGTATTCCTTAAAAATGCATGAATTCAAGGTTATTTATACAAATGCCAAATTGATGTCTATACAAAATATTTAAAGGCTTGAAAACAAAATCCAAAACATTTCAGATAGAAAAGACAATGGTACCAAACACAATCCATAGTTGTTCATTCAATTTTTCTTTTATCTTGGAATTAAATTGGCCATGGAGTGCTGCACTATACGCCTTAAAAGGCTTAAGAGGAATGATGGCCTAACCAGGGGAAGGAGGGGGGTAGAGAAGCTTGCTAGACCCTTGAGGGGCTGCCTACATACCCTCCACCAAGGGTTTAGGCTGTTGTAGTTCACTAACATTGGAATTTTGACAATAAGAGGGAGATGGATATTTGCAAAAAGGAAGTGGAGATATTAAGAGAGGTTTCCGAAAAGTCTCAGATCTTAAATCTTAGGCCCCGTTTGGTTTGCAGGATTAAGGGTTTGGAATTGGAATTGTAATGGGCTATTCCGGTTCCAATTGCTTGATTGGGTAGAATTGGAATGGACTATTCCCCCATTTGAGGAAATGGTCATTCCCTGCCTTTTCCTTGGAAATGAAATCTCATTCCAGCTGATTTCAATTCCTATTTTCATTCCTGTCTGAACCAAACAGACTATGAGACTAGGCCATTCTGATTCCAATTCGGACTGCGAACCAAATAAACCCTTAGATTTGAAAGTGAGGGTATCAGGTGGGAAGGAAATTTACGTAATCTAATGGGTAGGAATGTGTCCTCGAAGATTTTCTTTCTAGAAGGGAGTTTAATTTGTTACATAGTTATCCAAGTTACATCACTTGCAATTATTGGGATTACACCACATGCCCAAATAGTTACCTTAATGTCTGGGCCTCTACCCTTCCTAGTGTAGTAATGTGTTCACATGAGGACATGGGTTGCTATGATTTTTTAAGTCCTTAAGAAAATTGTGATGAGAAGTTGAGTGCGATAAGAAATGTGATAAAGGATAATGCAATGGGAGCCTATGTGTGATATTGCGATGTGATGGGAAATCAACTTGCAATGCAAAGCAATGAAATGAAATTGTAATACAAAGTAGGGCTGTTTACAGGTCGGGTTGGGTCGATTTATTGGCATTTTTTCAACCGATCCGACCTGGTCGGTTTACCTAGAAATGAAACCAAAATCAACCCAATACTAAGTAAAACCAACTTGGTCGGTTTGAATTGGTTTGGATCGGTTTTGTGAATGATTCTCTCGGTGTGAACGGTAAATGAATCAAGTCTAAGAAAGCAAAGGCTGGATGCCTGAAAATTAAAAATGATTTGATGGATTAAAACTGATATTTTATATATCTGAAATTTTATATATAAAATGTATATTTCTGAAATAAAGCTATATATATTCCACAAATATATATATAGTAAAACTGAAATATATCAAATATATATATAATATATCTAAGTCGGTTTGGATCGGTTTGGTTTCGGTTTTCACACATGAAAACCGAAACCGAACCGAACCATCGGTTTATATTTTTTTTGTAACCCAAAACCAACCGGTGCTAAAGAAAAACTGGCCAACTCAGATTGAATCGGTTCAAATTCGTCAAATTGGTCGGTTTGGATCTTGTTATGAACAGCCCTAATACAAAGTTTTGAAGTCAATGCAGAATTAGTGAAAAAAAGGGTTTCATTTGTGCTTAGGTGTTGTCACGTCCATCGCACATTGCAAGAGGTGCAATGGCTAACTCTACTTACTTTCAATAGTCTTCATGTGCCCTCGAGAATGATTAGTATTCTCTATATGTCTAAAAGCAGAAATGCATTTCTTGTGATGTAACTTGTTTTGGCTAAATTTTTTGTTTTCTCAATTAAAACAAAACTGTTATGATAAAAAAAGCAACCATCTAAAATTAGATTTTACTTTTTGAAATGTTCTTTTTGGCTTCTAAAATTAAAAGGTTGCCTATAAAAGCTTTTCCTATTGACTCCTATGTGGCTTTTGCTAACTAAAGGGTGGCTCAGTTGTTACCATACTTGGTTTGCTCCAGCATAAAATGTCTCTTTTGAATTTTAAAGAAGTTCATTTTCTTTTTTTTCTTTCTTTCTTCTTTTAATTATAAAAAAAGAAGTGCATTCTTTTTGTTAGGGCTTTTCACAGATCGGGTTGGGTCAGTTTACTGCTGTTTTTCCAACCAACCCAACCTGGTCAGGTTGCCTAAAAATGAAACTGAAACTAACCATGTGTCAGGCAAAACCGACCTGGTTTGGGTCGGTTTGAGTGCTTGAGTTGAGGGGCTAAGAGAGTAAAGGCGGACCAAGTTAGAAGTTATCAAGAAAAAAGAAAGTCAAATTGTGTTAGAAAAAGAAAACTGAAATTTAGAATTTTTAAGAAAGCTTCTAATCTAAGTAAAAAAGACACCTAATTATAATTCCTATTTGGTGTAAAGGACCTTAGAGAATAGGGTCCTTTCTTTAAACCTTCCGAAAAAATGCAAGAAGCTATTAATGGCATTAATGTCATTTTTTGTCTTGCAATGCTTACCATTAATGGCATTCCTAAAGAGAATACTAGAAAGTAGAAACTATAAGTAACTATGAATAACTAGAAAGTAGAAACTAAGTTAGGTATTAACTACTAAGTACTAACTAGGAACTAAGTCGGTTCGGGTTGGGTCGGTTTTGGTTTTCATGTATGGAAATCGAAACCAAACCGATCCATCGGTTTATGCTTTTTAGTAACCCGAAACTGACTGACGCTAAAGAAAACCCGGCCGACTCGTGTTGGGTCGGACCGGGTTGGTCGGTTTTGGTTGATTTGGGTCTTCTTATGAACATCACTACTTTTTGTGTTTGGTTGTCGGCACATGAAAAATAATTAAATGTTTATGTCTTTATGATATAAATTCTTAATTTACTGCTATTTTGTTAGGGTAGGAAAATTGAGAAAAAAACTTTCCCACATCGGATAACAAAGCAATGTTGCTCATGTTTGAGAAAAATTTGAACTTCACATGATAACTTGGGCTATATGTGTATGTATTTTCAACTGGCTGATGGTACTCCACTTCTTTCATGAAGGAGCATACGTGAACTCAAGTATCATGACTTGATCTTATGGAATTAAGATGTGTTTCACCACATATCAAAGTAATAATAATAATAATAATAATAATAATAATAATAATAATAATAATAATAATAATTGATGAGGGGTGATTTGGCCCGACCTAATCATGTACGAACATGTGGAAGCGACCTGCTGATTGGACTTTGACTCAACACTTTTTGCCACCTCAGCAGGCCAAGTCACTTTGGGTGCCTCGGCCAGGACCGAGCTCCGAGCAGCTCGAGGCGGCCTGACCTGCCGATGTGACATGTAGTCATCTTCTAGAAGCAGGTCAGTTGTCTCTGAGCTCTTCGGGATTGCATCGCATGACTATAGGTCTTATCCTTATCCCGCCTGGATTGAACGAACTTGATAAACCTTATCGGGTAGCACGGAGTCCTCCTCTCGATGCGAAACGGACTCCTAACAGCTTGGGCCAAAGATCTCGGAGGTATTTTGTGAGACCTACGACAATTCACCTATTTAAGGGCATCAACCCCAGCGACACAAGGTACACGCGATTATTTGCTCACTAGCCTACTAAGTATACAAGCTTTCAGATCACACTGCCAAGTACTAACTTAAGCATCGGAGTGCCCACACCGGATAAACCACCCAGGGTATTCTAAGCATCACTTTCTTGCAGTTCGACCGGCCAGCTAAGCAAATGATGTTCGAACTTCCCTCCAAATAGGAGTATTTGATTTGAAGGAAAATGTAGGAAAGTTGTGAAAATCTATTCAAACTTGTAAGTATTTCTCTACCTTTTCTTTGAGACCAAACACAACATTACTTTTATCAAAAATTGACATTTGTGATTCAATTTCCCAGTTTGTCATCATTCCAATTATATAATATTATATGGGTAATACTTGGGCTGCATTTGGCATTCCTTATTTTAAGGACTTATCTCCTTTACAGTTAAAATACCTCTATAAATAAATAAGTCCTTAAAATAAGGAATGGCAGATGCAGCCTTAAGGCAGAGTTTACACAAGTGCCTTTTCATTTAAATGGCCTCTAAAAAAAATTACTTATGGCTGAAATTATTCATTTGGCTGAAACTTAAAGCTAACCCAATAGCTAAATACAGAATCGCGATTTGCTCCTTACACTGATTCACAGAAAATTCCACCATGCATTAAACTCGGTTTTGGGAAAAGTGCAAATATAAATATATACAGTGCAAATCTTTGTATTTTGTATTCTAAAACCTATTTGCAGTGCTTATGTTTGTATTTGCATTCCATCCAAATTGGGCTTTTATGAAAGTGAATGGGGGATCTGTTCTCCATAGAGCGCATCACACGGGCCTCACAGTCCCATCCCATCGTGCATTGAGAATATTTTCTGCACTTGTATTGGTATTTATAGGGAGATGTTTTCAATCCATGGCGGGATGGGGCTGTAAGGTCCACTCTGTGAAGAGTAGATCCAGACTCTTGTGAAACATTTCTGCATGAATAACAATATACAAATACTTGAAATTGGTGTGAGAAGCTCTATGAGGGGCGGACTCACCAAACACATCCCTGCGAGTATGGGTGTCAATTGGACTGGCTTTGGTCCAATCCAGTCTAATGTGAGTCCATCATAAATGGACCAGGTTCAATCCAATCCAATAAATGTTTTAGACCAATTTGGACCGGCCCAATTCAATGTCTGGACCGTCCAATCTGTTCAAATTCATTTTGATTTAGATTGGTTTCAACCCAAACCTGGTTCATTGACACATATATTCTTATCTTATATCAATGGACTAAATATTGGCTTAATTTAACCCAATCCAATATAAATTTGTTGTGAATGAACCAGGTCTAATCCAATCTAATAAATATTTTTGACTAGATTAGTTCAATTCAATATGTCTTATTGGTCTGTCCAATCCGTCTAAATTGATTATGGATGGGGTCCAATTCAAAACCGGTCCATTAACACCCTTACTTGTGAGCCTACCACCCCGATGTATTTGATAGGTTACCTATTTGTGATGTAGTAGGACTCCCCAATATATCATATATCACTATATCTATAAATTTTGGCTGAAATTCAATTTTTTGTAGAAACACAAATCTGGATCATCATCATCATGCTCCCCTTTCTTATGATGATGGTACTAAACAGGATGGAATAGTGAAATAGTACCATTCTGTTCTGTTGAGTACCATACCCTGTCTCACCTTTCTATTCTCTTCAATGTCATATCCATTGTTTAAATATGACCACTTAAATCATCTCTTATTAGTTTCACCCAAAGTTCTTTTTGACATCTGTCTAGTTCTCTTAGCCCCTTTAACTTATAATGAATCATTTTTTTTTTCTAACAGATGTTGTAAATGATTTTCTATACAAGTGATCAAACCATCTCGATGACAATTATATCTCACAAATCTGAATGATCTTATATATTTAGTGTGTGGATGGAATGATCCAGAATTGAAATTTCACAAAATCTCACACTTATCCACCACGTTTCCACTCATATTCTTCAACATTTATTAAGCTTTTCTCTCTAAAACTCAATGTAAAAGAAGAAAGCAAGATTTTAAAAACTGACCCGGAATTAGAACCGTTCTAGGAAAGATTAAAAAAATCGACATGTATCGGCTAGTATATATCGTATCGAGAGCACCCCGATATGCCTTTACAGAGGATGTATCGTGGTTTGACCGGTTCAGGGGGTGGAGGAACCTTAAACCAGCCCCCTGAACCGGATTTGAAAAAAAAAAAGTACTGATACTGCCCAATATGCCCCTACCGGTGCATCGGATGCATCGATATTTAGAACCTTGGTTTTTGGGTCAACGGTTTGATCGTTTGGTTTGAATGGATAATCCATTCCAATTAAAAAAAATTAAAAATTTTAAAAATAAATAAAATAACAGCCAAAAAACCTTGAATGGGTCAAACGGATAGACAATTCAACCACCTAGGTCAGTGGATTGCTGACTAATTCAACAATTTTTTGCCTGGGTTTAGAGTAAAATGGAACTGGTTGCCTGAATAGTTTTTGGGCTGAATGGTCTCACCATCCAGTTAAGGGTGGTTCAAAAACACTGAGGGTCCATTGATTTGCAGTCAGAATCAGAATCGAAATCATAATCAGAATCAGAATGGTCTATTCCCATAGTTTGGTTAAGACATGAATGGAAATGTGAATTGGGGACTCCACGGGAATGAGATTTCATTCCCAAGAGAGAGGCAGGGAATGGCCATTTCATCAAATGAGGGAATGCCATTTCAACTAAAATGGGAATGGGATTTCGATTCCGCCCAACCTGTGAACCAAAGGGGCCCAATAGAAGCATTCAATTAAAATAGGAAGAGAAGGAGACCTGAACTGAAAATTGTTAAATAAAGGAATAGCTGGGTTTGCTAGACTGGTTATTAATAGAAGAGACGTGGAGTCCAGAGTCCTCAGATATCAAAAGAATCTTGCACATGGGCTTTGTTGGTCGGAAGTGATTAGTGTTCCATCTTCAGTCTCAAGTCACAGACTACGGCTTCATTCGAACAGGATCTGATTCATGGATTTGTTGTACTCTGTACCCTTGCCTTGAGTACTAAAGAGACTGGAGACTGGAGCCTTAGCCTTTGTTTGTGAGACGAATGAAATCGAATACCCCTGTGATCACTTGAGTGGGGAGTGATTTACGGCCTAGCCATCTATGATTCAAACCCTTTACAAAATAAGAGAATAGTCTCCCGGCCGTAGGCTGCCGGAGACAGTCCGTGGCCGCTCTGCTGCTTGATCAGACCCCAAATTTACTCGGCGGAAACAAAGATAAACAAAATGATAGCTTCCACGATCTAAAACGGTACATAACTGGACTTACACAAGGACCAGAAGTGCCCTAAAGCTCCACACAAAGCCTTCAGACTTCAGAGCCTACTGACCCTACCTTCATTAATAAGTCTACAACCCACCAAAAAAGTACACCAACAAAAGATCCAAAACTCACAGGACCCAAGAAAATCTCAGACCCAAAACCCATCTCCAATCCCTAATAGGTCTGAAAAACCTGAGAAACCAAGCCCTCCAAACCCTAGAACCGACAAAACTGGTATTGAATGCAGCACTTATTTTTTAAGTCCTTTGTCTGTGTGCAGCCCCACTTACCTACCTTTCCCCGCCCACCAACTAACCTTAAAGAACATCTTCCATCTTCTTTAATCTTTACATATAATTATTATATATCTCATGGAGATGTGGGCTTTCTCCCCCTAAGCATTTCAAAATTCAAAGCCACAGCAGGCCCACAACAAAAAAAGCTTTCTTGCTCTACAAAAGAGCAGAGAAGACGTGGGGATTGGGGAATGATATCACGTTTCTAATCAATGCCTTTATTTTTCTATGGTGCATTGAGTTTATGAGATGGAAAAGGCTTTGTACCTTTGGCCATTTGATTATTGCTTTTGGGGTTCTGCTTTGATGTGGAAGAAGGGAACCTCTCAAATAAAGGGGTTAAGGAGTGCTCTTTAGTTGCCAGATTGGGCCTATGAAATGGGTTTTGGGCCTACTGAGTAACCAGGAAAAAAGACCCATCATCATGATTCCACTTCCACCTAACCTCAATGACCAGTCATGGTTTCAGGAAAGAACAAGTGTTAACACCCCCTGAAGCCCTAACTACAAACAGGCTTTTGTTTTAGAAAACAAGAAAACAGACTTCATTTGAGAAACTGCTTAGAAAACAAGAATACATGATAATGAATAGAGCAAAAGTACATAGAAATGATCTACGTGACTTCATTTGTAAAGCCTGATCTGATGTGTCTTCCTCTGTATTGTGCAGGTTTCATGCCTTGGGTCTTCAAGATAACATCCAAACTGATTCTCCGTTCATGTATATAAGAGCTTCATTAAAATATTAAAATACTCTATTATACCCTCAATTTTACTTGCCGGTATTCATTGCAATTTACAAAAGATTTTTTTTTTACAATTTACAGAATATTGGAGCCCACCATTAGATGGGTCCCATATTAAATGTTGTCTACACTAAAATCATCATAATAAACTATTCGTTTTTAATTTACAATCAGAGTATTGTATTGGATAGGAGGAAAGAAGTTACATCTCCAAAAGTAATTTAAAGAGGTAGTACTAGGGATATCTTTTCTGATTTCTGAGTCAACCCATTTATAACCTATCCAACCACCTACTTATTATCCATAATCCATCCAGTCCAGCAGGAATGCAATTTGGCACGGGCCGATTTGAAAATTGAAACCTCACTGACCCAATCCAATTTTGAGTTCGATAAAGTCGGGTTGGTGATAATCGGGTCTAACCCAAGCCGATTTTGGATGAATTGGATTAGAGTTGATGCTTCGGACAACTTGACCCGATCCAAATTCATCCTCTAAAATAATCGTACTGGGTATACATATATTATGTATTACCTATCATACGCTTACTAATATTTGTAAGTATCATTAAATATTTTTCTATAGTTTTAGCTTTAATGAGACTATAAAATCATCTTACAGTATAATATTGAGATTTTTGTCATACATTTACCACGCCAACCTTACCCAATCTAACCCAATTAGAAAAATCGGATTACTTGGATTGGGTTAGGATTACATATCCAAAAGGTCAGGTTCGACTCATTGAGTTAGGTAGGATTGAGCTATTCTTTGCCTTGTGTCGGGCTTTGATTGACCTCAACCCAACCCAGCTCGAGTTTCACACTAAACACTCACACAGCGAGTTGGAAATCTGGTTGAATCACCCACTAGATCAACTTGTACGGGATGGGTTAGCTAGGTAAGCATCTTCTGGCGAGCTGGATCGTGTAGTTCATGGAATCCCCAATCAACATAAAGAAGCCTTGGATCGTAGAGGGAAGCACTTGATCGTTCCTTTTAGATGATGTTTGGAGGTTTAAATGGGTATAGACAGGATTTGTGGGCTTCATGGCGTATCCTAATTTGGTATGGGCTGGATTAGGTATTGAGTTCTGGGCTTCATTTTAGATACAAGATGCTTCCTAGTTCTAGCCTAAGCATGGGTGGTGCAAGTAACAAACCTGAGTTGTTGAACCCCAATACCAAGCAGGTTGGATTCGGGTTGGTCCGAGTTCCTCACTTTATTTTGCTAAAACATTCTTATTTCTTAAGACTTAAGACTTAAGATTAGCATTATAGAATATATTTTTTGTTTTATATTAATTTTAATCTCTCCGATCCTTAGCTTATGGATTCAGATATGCCCCTATCCACATTTGATCTAATCTGCTTGCAACCCTAACCACAAGGAGATATCATCCTCAAAACACTAAATAAGAAAACAAAATCAATTTGAGCATTTGAATAAATGACCATGGACTGGTGTTGCTGTAATTCTCAAACTTTTGTTTTGTTCAGTATATAAATAGATCCCAAAATACATAGATTTACATATGCCACAGCATGAACATAGCTGGATCAATAACTCTAAATAATGTTTTATTTTTTTATATAAAAGTGCGTATCAAGGACAGCTTAGATGACAAAAAAAAATTCATGTAAAGATCATTATAAAACCTTTTTTTTTTGGATAGTATAGTTGGATATTTGGTACCCTCACTCAATATATTAGATCTTTGAAGCATCTGCTGTAACTCTGCTTAAAGCAATTGCTGCCTTTGCACCTGATGGGCGGGCTAAATGCTTGCAAATAAACTCTCCAGCCGACATGAGCTTTCCAAGATCAACATTGGTCTTCACACCAAGTCCATTGAGCATGTATACAACATCTTCGGTGGCAACATTCCCTGATGCACCCTTGGCATATGGGCACCCCCCGAGGCCAGAGACGGAAGAATCTATTGTGCTAATTCCCATCTGTTAATAATCAACAAAACAGAAAAGAAAAAAAAGGATATGAATGAAAAGAACAATGACATTCAAGGTGGAAGAACCCAACCTTGCTTCGGCCACTTGGGTTTTACACTTGCAAGGAGTCTAGGATCTTCCACCCTTGAGGATTCAGGAGAACAACCCGAATCTTCTCCATTTGAAATAGCACAAACATAATGCTTTCCATGAATCTTGACCTACTCCGAAAAAACTATTCACTGAATGTTCGGGGTCATATAATTAATAAGGTAGGTAGTTTCTAGTTTTAGAAAAAAATGGGTCATATAATCAGGTTTTCTAAGCCTTGCAAAGGTCAGACCCATCAAAAGATCCACCTCCATCTGGGGGCTCAACCAAAATATAACTAACAAATCATTTGGTGTATTTAATTTAGGGCTATCTTCATTTAGGAAATCATAACCTGACTGCTTATGTGCTTTTATCCCACCAAAGGGAAGTGCATATGAAATCATCATAATCTAAAGGTAGAAAAACATAGCCTGACTCAACCAGGTCCTAATTAAGTATGAAAATTAGACATGGGACTTGGTTAAGTTATAGGTTGACCAATTCTGTAGTTCTGCTTTGGTTGACTCCAGAGTTTGGATCAGGTCCCAACAGCCTTTGCAGCTGTGCATTGGAAACATCTCCCATGTCCTTCATGGCAAGATGTTACCAACACTGCAATGGCCATTGGGACAGGTTGTTGGGGCCCTGTTTTGGGACTAGATCTGGTCTCATTGACTCCAACCTGTGCAGGTTGTCACCCCTATAACCTCAGTAGAAGAAGAATATTTCATCCCATCATCTTATCCCGACACAAACTCTTAATTCATTTAAGTATATTGCCATTGGGGTTTCTTCTTTTCACACACAAATTGAGTTGCACAAGGCTGCTTACTTGGAGAGATATCAAAATATTTGCCAGAGATTGGCCATAAGTGTCATGAAAATGAACAGCAAGCCTCTCAATAGGAACAACGGCCATCACGGCTTCGAGCATCGGAACAACAGAACCTGTTTTGAGTGAGGAAAGAAAAATAAGTGTATTAGAGCACCATAAAGACTAGATATGCATCCAAAAGTGAATAGCAACAAGAGAATATTCATCACAGCATATAAGATCTTTGAGTACAACAATATTGACTTAGAGCAAATAGCAAGGTACCAATTTTGTATACACTGGACAAACAAAATAAGTTGTCTAAGTACAAAAATCATTAAAATCTGTCATTCCTCCAGCTAATCCCACATGGAAGGACCTAACAGAAAATTTTCGTTTTGGCTCCTCTTTCCAAAAAAAATTCACCCCTTTGCTCTGGGAAAACAAGGTCACCCTCAAGCTTCTGAAGAAGTGAAGGTTTTGTAATTTCCCTATTTAAAGGAGGTCTGTGGAAGATGGGTTTCCATACCACTGAACTGCCTTGAATGGAAAAGAAATCATTCTATATCTTTTCCAGCTTGAGTGAAGACTCCAATAAGGCCTTGGGCAAGGGAACAAATCTCAACCAATCATCTTCCCCAAATCTAATTCCTATCCATCTCCGACCTTGTGTTATGTAGTAGATTTTTTTCAATAGATGTTTTATTTTTTTTTCCTTTCATAAATTTTAATCTCTGAAAGGCATGCCTAGATAACCTAACCTATTGGAAAAAGAGATTTCATCTCAAATATAAAACAGAAACAGTATAGTGCTCCTGATGTAATAATTGGGCCACATGGTAATCAATCAGGACCATCCAAATACTAGACTAGAACTTCAATTGGCCAAAAACCAAAACTTTTAACTTCAAAAAATAGAAACCAAAGATATGGAAACAATTAAAAGTTAATATGGCAGCAACCAAAGATATATAGGGAAAGCTGCATCTAGTTGAGTGGTTGAAATTGTAATAATCCAACCATGGTGATATAGTCTGTAGCCAAACCAAGACCTCACCCATTTTGGCATTTAGGATTTATGATCACATGGCTAATTGTAAAAGATCTGTATAGACAATGGAGATCCTCAACCTACAGCCTTCTGATGGATGGCCAAGTTCCACATTTACCATGAGGAATGAGAGAGATAACTTATCAAACCTAAACTTTTGTATTACATAAATCCAAAATTTTAGTCACATTCAAAGTTATTACATTTATCAGATATGAGGTTATATCCAGATGGATAATTTCTGCACTGCTCCATAAGGGAAATTCCAAGTCCAAAGAATTTCTTGATGAAATACTTATAAACTTAGTTTCTCACTTGATGCACTTTTCAAAAACTCAAGTGGTTCAGAAAATTACCAGGTGTTCCAACCCCGATTGTGTCACCAAGGGAGATTTCAGAGCAGCCCATGTTATAAAGCTCTTTTGCCACATATGCCACTTTTGATGGAGGAACTGGTCCTTCCACTGGACACCCAACAACACATGATACATACCTACCATATCAATTATTTCAGTTATGTTATATTAACACAATGAAAATAAATGCATTGTTACTGCTAATTAAGTACAATAAAAATACAATAACTACAAGCATCCCAATCCAATAACATTCTCATGGAACATAGCTTTTGATCCTTTTCATCTTATTTGCCACCAAAGAAGGAAACTTTAGAAAGGATAAACAATGAATAGGAAGAATTGCAAACACTCTTAGCACAAATTCTCTTTCCTCCAAAAGAAGGATTCCGTCATTCTCATCCCAACAACCACCCGTCAAAGCTCCCAAGAACTAGAATTCAAGAATATGCTGGAGTTGCTTCAGTGCCCATTGGTAAGCCCAAATATGCCGACAGAATATTTCTGAATGTTTCTGGCACCACACTTCAAACATACAGCATGATCCTCTAAGTTATATACTCCAACCGCTAAGCCCGTCCCCAAGTTGGAAACAAAATATGATAATAGCATAGGAGTGTTGGTGCATGTGATGCATGCATAATGCAATGCAGAAAACTCATAAATTTTCAGAAAATCAAGTATCCTCATACATAGATTCAATAAAGAGAAAAAACAAACAGTTTCTGCAGTAAGACAGAAAAAGGAAATCTTCAGTAACAGTTAGACAAGCCAGAGAACATACCCTCGAACAGGAATCGAGAGTTTTTTGGCGGCAAGGGTAACAGTACAGTAACGAGTAAGGCTATCTTCAATACTACAGTTGATGTTGGACTTCGAAAAGGATTCAGAAGCTGATGCAAAAACAGCAACTTCCTTAGCTCCAGCTGCAATAGCAGCTTCAAAACCCTACAAGCAGGCAATAAAAAATTTAGCAAAAAAAAAAACCCTCTGCAATTCACATAGTTCATTAATATTTGATCTGGACAAGACTGCTTACTTTAAGATTAGGAGTTAAGACTGGGAATCTTGTTCCTTCAACATTTCGAATTGCTTCCATTACATCCTTTGCATCTGCTAACTGAAACATAATAATAGAAATCATGATCTCATGGATGGTTTCTTAAAGTCAATTGTCAGAAAAGTAAATGTCTAATATACCAATCAAAGAGAGATAAGACAGCAACAAAATTTACAAAATAGAAAACTAGAGATAAGCTTCAATATCTAATTAATTAAAATTTAACCAATACTTATATTTATTATGTTTGACATATCTATTGCTTTCTAATCTGTTTTTGATTGATAATGAAATATTATTTTAGAAAAAAAAAACAATTGAAATGCAAGAGAAGGATTAGTGCCTGGATGCTTCAAATTGTAAAATTGGTAAGATCTTAAAGATTCAATGTCTCTTGTAGAAGACTAGATTGTCTTGCAAAGCAAGACAAATAAAGTTACTAAAATACCAATCCTATCTCCTTGGAATCTTCCTTGAAATATTCTCCCTTTACTGTTTTCTGCCATGGGATTGCTAGAATGGGTTTAGTAATGGTAACTTTTGTAATTTATTATTTTTTACAAATTTCTGTTTTCTTTACATTAAGTTGATTTTAATAGGATTAGTGAAGTTATATTGGAATTGTTTTAGGAGTTAGAATCCTTATTTAAGGTCCCCTATAGGTTGTAATCTTAATCTTCATATATATATATATATATATATATATATATATATATATATTTAAATCTGACCGTTACTTATCAAAAGCAAAAAAGAAAAAAAGAAAATCACTATGGGTTATCTATATGTTTGTCTTAGTTTCAAAGGAATTCTGAAGTTGTTTTAGGTCAGTTTCCTATTCCAAATTAGAATCTATAAAGGGACCTCTGAATTCTTAAGTCTATAAATAAAGTCATTGCAGTTGAAGTTAAGAGGAGTTGATTTGATGAAATAGGAGTTTGGTTTCATGAATTCTAGTCTTTACCAAGAAAACTAGAATCTCCCTCCCTCCCTCACCTCTCTGCTCATCAGAGAAAAGCAGGCCTATAAAGTACAAAGTAGGAGGAAACAAGGAACTACAAAAAATAGCCACAAACATAAACCTTACAAATTACAGCCCAGGCCTGGACAACCCCAATATAATACCTCTTTCCCCAACCCTGCTCTTGCTAATGAATCTGCCAACATATTTGCACTTCTGGGAACACTATTGAATGAGGCATTCAACAAGGTCCCAATTGCAACTGCCACCCTCACCAACTGCCTAAACTCCCACAGTAGATGATCTTGTGCTTTCGTCCAAGAAATCACAGTTTCACAGTCCCCCACTACTATAACATCTTTCCACCCTTGCTACTGTATCAGTTTTAATCCTTGAATCAATGTGAATAATTCTGCCCTAAAGAATTACCCTGTCCTACTGGACCTGTAAAGCCAGGGATAATATTGCCATGCTGATCTCTTACCCCCACACTAGAAGGGCCTGGGTTCCCAAGGCAACACCCATCAAAGTTGAACTTAATCAAACCTGCTTCACGATGATACCAGACCGGCACTCTTTGCTGTTTGCTAACCTGGAACCCAGAACCTGTTTGCTATCCCATCAACAAGTCATTGATGGGAACTCCCTTAAATTCCTCAGTCACTAGTACCCATGTGCCACCCTTATCAATGTCATCATGCCTTTTCAACTGATTTTATTACTCCACAAATAGTCTTGCATTCTTTTCACACCACAACCCCCACAGAATTGCTTCCCTCATACATTGCCAAAGGATCTTCTGCCTCCAAGTAGAAAAACACATGAAATCTATCTTGAACAGGTCCACAGCCCCACTTGGTTCAACCCAGTTCTTACCCACTAAAGAAAGAAAGTGCTTCCATAACCGAGATGCATAGGGACAATGCAAAAACAAGTGGTTGGTGACCCCCCTCCCCCCCCACACACACACATGAGGTGAAAGGTACCGGTTTTTCCACTTCCTTTGGAGCTTCTCGTAGGTGTTAATGATTTGATTGACAACTTCCCAATAAAAAAATCTTGACTTTCAGGGGAATTGGACAGAAACCACTATTCTCTAGCAGGAAAGGACTGAGACTCAAGTGAAGGAAGCAAGGTTTTAATAAAGGAAGCACAAGAGAATGAACCTTTAAAATTGGGAGCCCAAATCCTCTCATCACAATCTGCAGGGGAAAGCTGGACATCTTGGAGTAAATCAAGCATAGGGATTAATTCACAAACTTCAAGGTATCTCACAGGTCTTCTTAAACCCATTCCAAGCCAGCCCATTCCTTTCCCTGCTTGCCATTTCAGCTATTCTTTTGTTTTTGAAAGTGGACAAGCTTAGATTCTAGGAGAAGAAAGACACAGAGGAGAATCCCCCCACCACAAGCCCTCCCAAAACTTCACCTCTTGTCCTGAAATGCCATCATATCTAATATGTTGCACAAATTTGGGAAGTCAAGATCATTTTCCACAGGCTTCTAGCATTAGCACCCTTAGCTGGTCCTGTGTCTCAACCATTTGGATGCACCCCATAAATGCTTTTAATAACCAGATGCCACAATGCCTCGCTTTCTTTAGGAAACCTCTGCAGCCACTTGTCTAAAACAGTCTTATTGCTCTCAGTCAACCACCCTATCCCCAACCCACCCCCTCTCTAGACTTACAAACCCCCTCCCACTTCAAAAGATTATTTTTATCCTGTCCTACATCAAAAGTGGGTCACACAAGGCCACTCCAAAATGGAAGAACCTTGTGGGTCAAGAAAATTGGTTGAATTTGTACATAAATTCATTGCATCAGATTGGTTCAGGCCTTCAAAGTAATGGGCAGAAGTTCAGGTTATCTTGGAAATACCCAACCCCAAGCCTGGGAAAAGAAATGGTAGGTTGGGAGATCACCAACCCTGAAGAGAACATTGACATGTCAACTGATCAAGAGGTAGATAATAAAAATAAAGAAAATATGTTACCTGTGGTACCCATTTTGGTGAAACAAAACTTGTGGCCTCAACAACAGATAATCCAGAAGATGCTAGTCTTTGTATCAATTCAATTTTCACAGCTGTAGGCACCATATTCTTCTCATTTTGCAACCCATCCCTTGGACCAACTTCTACAATCTTTACAAACTTTGGTATCCCTCTTAAAAACTGTAGCACAGAACAAATATTGAGATTAGGCAACACTATATATATATATATATATGACGAACTTGAGAAAATGAAAATTATGCCCATAAAAACAAATTCAGGATATGGCATTTAAAAACTAAACTTGAACAGAAGATATAGATCATGATGAAGAAAATTTTCAATTCAGCTCGTAATTAATGTCAAATCACTTTGTTTATTAAAATAAGCCAAAGACACTACAATTGGAGAAAAAAAATTAGGGAGTCCATCCAACATTAATAATATAATTAAAACAAAACATAACAAACAAACTTCAATAACAAAGGTGTATTAGGGATTTTTAAGGTACCTTGTTTGTTAGATCCCTTATGCCATTTTCACTGCCATGGGTGTTATATTGTTGATTGGGCATATAGGAATCACAAACACTTCCAAATACCCTATGGTTCCTACCAAAGCTTGACATCTTTCGATTTAAGGAGCTTCCCTGTGACCCATCCCTTGTCTGTCTTCTCCATGGAAATGTGTCTCTAGTGTATTCTTCACTGTAAAAGAAAAGCATATGAAAGTTAAATTGATCATGATATCCAAAAACAAAAATGTAAACCATTCACCGCTGATGGATAGAAACATAACAACTTGACGAAGTCTAAAATAACTCTATGAAACTTCAGAAATTTCCAGAACAAATTTGAAAATTTTTCAACCCACCCTTCAACACAACCCAAATAACACAACAAGAGGAAACCAAGGTTTAACCAACAAGACCTTTTAGCAGTATCAATATATATAATTTAATATGATCAGACTTCTTCAATCAAAGATTTTCAACTACCTTGCTCTTATCTCCTTTGCACTAGTCTTTCTAACAGGCAAAATAACAAGCATGGGAATTCCAAGCAACATTTTCATCTTAAAAGTTTACCAGCATCACCACCCCCTCTCCTTTATCTCAAAATTTACAAATTATTCTACTCTCTCCTTTGATAATCTCTTGTGCCCTCTGCCCATCTCACTTCTTACTGCTTCATCCTCTCCACCCATAATCCCACCACTGCCCACCTTAAAGTCCTAAACACATCTATTTCAATACTAACAAGCCCATTCCCTATCCTGGTTAATCCAATTCCTCTCTCTTACATGTTAGAAAAACTACCATCCCTTGTTTTTTGTTTTATGACTTCATTTTATGCTTCTTCTGAATCTCTTGTATTTAATTTTCTCTTGCAACTCCAAAAGCACTTCTACAAATGGATCCCCACAAAAGAATATTCCTAATTTTTCTTTTCTACTTGTACTTAGGTATTAACCACCTTCCTCAAATTCATCCCCTTGCATCCCCATCCAAAAGGAATGTCACTGTCATCAACTTAATTTTACACAGCTTCCTTGAAACCTTGTTCCAGGTGATCTTCAGCATCATCATCTATCTCTCTAGGATCAATGCCTCTATCATTGATCAGTACCAATAGTTCATCACCAGTCCTGAAGTTAGCAATCCCATGCAACACCACCTCACTGCGCCATAACACCTCACTAACCTCCTCTGCTGTACAAGAATGACCAAAAAGAAAAATTACATTGGTACTATCAGAGGAGAAAATTACATCGCCAGAACCTCAATGAGTAGGTTGTAGCTCGGATTTGGTCTCTTTCATCTCACGGCAGTGAAGAAAATTTAGATGGCTGCTCTGTCTGAAATCCAAGCTGCTTTGGACATGGAGGTTCTTCTATGGATCCTGAAAAAGGTGATTCCTCTTTACTCTAGTCCAATTGATCTGGAATTTCCATATAGCAGATATCATTACTTCAAGGGATGAGACTAATGCATTTCTTAGTCTTCTTAAGAGACTCTTAAGTGATAAACTGATAATCTAGTGTATGAAAGAGTAGAGGTGTAAAACGGGCTGTGCTGGGCCAGCATGGCACCGCCCGCGTGTGAACCGGGCCGGGCTGGCCTGCAGGCGTTCCGGGCCATGCCTTCCTCCCCTAGGATATTTTGGGGGGTCAGCCCGGCACAGCCCATGGCCCGAGCCCGTGCGGACCTGTGTCGTGCCACGGGCCAGGCTGGTCCGTGGACCAAGCCTTAGGCCGGGCCGAGCCAGAGCTATTTATTTAAAAAAAATGAAAAAATAAATCCTAAAATTTTTATTCTATATGAATTTTGATATATACAATTGTTTATATATACAATAATTAAATAAAATAGTATAATAAAATTGAAAACAATTGTTTATTTTATTAATATATTATATACTATATATTATTATATAATTATTATTTATATAATATATTATATATAATATATAATATATAAATATATTATTATAATATTTATAAATATAGCCGTGCCGGCACGCAGGCCTGAAACCCCAAGCCCGGCACGACACATACAATCATGTCGGGCCATGGGCGGCATGGCCCGATTTACACCTCAATGAAAGAGGGTGGGGAGACTGACCATTGCCATTACATCATCACATTAAGGAGGTATATCTCTGGCCACCAGAACTCATTCATGGATTCAGATCAGTCAACTCATGTTTGGAAAGCCTCATCAGAGCTTGTGATGACCGATTAGATCATTACTTTGTTCAGCCATGCCACAGTAGGTGTGGTGTGGTTTTCCTAAATTTCTGCTTCTTGTATTTTGGTGGCCTTACATACAAGGCAGGGTTTTCCTTGGGAACTGATGTTTCATTTATCTCTTATATCCTCCTTTCATCATCTCATAAAAATTTTCCATTATGACAATAATGAAAAGCTAGTCATAACTCATAAGTAGTTAATGCTTGCCTTTTAGGCAGTTATGCTTATACCAAAAGGAATGTTAAAATAACCACAGTGTAAAGACCAAAGATAGCATATTTAATAACATTTCTTGCCCTTATAGAAGCAGAAAATTCAACTATGTTAAGTGAAGAAAGCAAAATTTTTCTTGGGTTAATGTTTCAAATTTCTCTACTGACTCACTATTTTGTATCTAGAATACTTATGTAGATTTTTGAATTCTCATATACTGTACAGTCACACACATTAAGGGGCATTTCTCCCAATTTCTTTAGTAGTATAACCATGCTGCACCTTTTCTCCAAAAAAAAAATAAAAAAACAAGAAGAGAAAAGAAAAGAAAAGAAGAAAACACAGCTCACAATTGAGTAAAGAAGGAAGAGTCCAAACTCATTCTGAATAAACTGCTTATAGTTACCATTCTCATAGTAGTAGCAGTAGTTCTAACAAGAATATTATTATTTAAAGAAACTATCCAGGAGGCATATGCATCACATATGGTAATAAAATGGAAACCCTACTTTCAGAGAGGCTTAAAAGTATGGAAGAGGTTATGTGAAAGTGAGGTTTTTGCTTAGGTAAATAAGATTTTCTACATGCATTGGTGAAGCAGGGTATCCACTTTACATGGTAATAGATGGAAATTTGCATACAAGCTTCAGCTTGATAGAATCATGGAAAATAGACTTACTCGCAACTGTTTGATGAGCTACAACTCCTACCCTCGATCCAGAAATTTCCCATTCCCATGTCATCTGGCATGGGCCTACAAGCACTAGATGAGAACCTTTGAAGCCTATCAATATCAATGCTAGGAAAGTTATCAAGACCAAGTGGCTCCTCCAAACTTGACATTGTGGAATGAAACACAAAAACAGGAACTGGAGAGAAAAAAAAATGCATGGGATAAGTGCTTCTGATGGATAAAGTTTAAACCCATGTAAACATTAATGAAGCTAGAAAAATCAAGTCCTCATCAGGCTTTTGCAAGGAAATAGAACAACATATTGAAATAGTGCATCAAAGAACATCCACATCAAGGAGCATTTTCTTAGTTCAGCACATTTTAGAAGAAAATTTTATAACTAAGATCCAGTACATAAAGTCATAGAGCAGTAATATTATTCAAATTATTTTGCAATGGCATGTAACAACTGGCAATATTAATTCCTTTAGTATAGGTCTTACAAAAAGCTTATGAAGATTCTTAAGTGAAGATTTTGTAAAATGAAATTCAACATAGTGATACACAACAAGACATGATCAGACAAGACATATTCTAAAATGTGCAAACCTATGTATGTAAATACTTGTTGGCTGCAAAACCTATGTCCAACAGAAAACAGGGACAATGTATTCTATGCAGGAATTCCAAACCCACAGGCCTCATGAATTCTGATCATTCATTTAGCATTGCCTCACATTACCTAGAGAGGGAATAAAAGATGATAGGCTAATAAAATCTAACAAATAGAAGTGTAAAAATTAATAAGAAACTCTATATTGCTCATTATTCCATAATTTACAAAACAAAAGGCAATAATCAATTCTCAATTCCATCCTCAACTTGTCTTTATTTCTTAAATCTGGAACCTGACCAGACTTCTTCAAGTACTAAATAAAGTTAAGGAATTGAAACTGAAACCATGGAATAATATATGAAAGATCATTTTGATTATCTCTTCATCCTAAAAAGGAAAAAAAATTATGCCTTGTCAAAGGGAGGAAGGGAATTGAAGATGAGAAATTCATCAAACATCAAAAATAATAATAATTATTATTATTTAAGTTGGTATAATACGGTAATCCATCCAAGGAATGATTCCTCAATTACCCCAACCCAAATATCTTCAAGAATCAAGCAAAGATACTCTACCACTCCAAGTAATTCTCTTTATGACCATTACCAACAAATGCAGCAAATATCAACACACTGACGAAAGTAGTATCCTTAACCAAAAGCATTTGAAGTATCCACCAAAGATAGAGCTTGAGCAGAAGCAAGAGTATAATTAAATTAATTTTGTATAGTATCTAGGAAGCGTTGGCACAATTCATTAGAAAATAACCTGTAATATGATTAACTTCCGAACCTAGATTCACAGTGAAGTAAGCTCACAAAATTACGATTAAACTACAACGTCCAAATTGCAGCTCAAAGTTCTAACTTGATGAAACTGAAAATTAATTTAAGCAAAATCAAGAAAAATCTATAAATAAAAAACAAATTAATCTTAATCAAGCTAAAATTGAATGTATCCTATAACCATTCAGACACAAAAGAGCATCCCCCAATCAGATAGGCTCAATCAAAACTCAGAGCACAACTCAGAATTCGACAACCTTCCAAGACAATCAAAGCCCAAAAAATCCAGGCACAAGCATTTAATCCAAGCAAACTTAAGCAATTACGGTACAAACTGGTTTGAACCTCAGAAGCCTGAGGAATCGAGTAAACAAAAAATCAAGGAAGACCGAACAGACCTGCAGTACTGAGAGAAATCAAGAATTTCTGAAGCGGAAAAAAAAAGAGAGGAAACCCTAGATTCCCCTTTCTTGCAGCGCTTTTATTACTTTAGAGGGTTAGATGAGGAAGCGAGAGGAGAGAAGAGAAGGTAACGGAACGTGATGGAGTTGTTTGCAAGTTTGGTTTGGTGGACGAAGGTTTTCTCTTCTCTCCGTCTGTCATTAAATCCCCATCAGAGAGAGAAAGAGAGGAGGGAAAGGTTGGTAGGTAGTTTTCGGTTGAGTTTGGTCTCTTCCTCCTCGGCGATTCTGTTCTATTCCTCGGCGATTTATTTGCGTTTTTTCTGGACGGTCCTTGTTCTCTTACTGATACTTAATGGGTATTTTTTAGAACAAAATTAATAAATAAATGGGAAAATTCTAGATTAGGGTACTTTTGTCTTTGGGTCTAATGTCATTTTGGTCTTTGAAAACGTGACAATTTAGTATATGTCATTAATTAGTCGTTAAGTGTTATTTGAAAAGACACAAATACCTTTCAAGTGTCATCTAATTCTCTTTATTAATTATTTAAACATTGACAAAAGATGAATAGTCTCAAATTCTTGCCTCTTTTGTTCGATAAAATTGGGATCACGAGAGCTCTCATGAGACATAACCCTAACTTTCTTGAATAGAAGAGGCATGGATTTGAGACTGTTCATTTTTTATCAACATGTGGATGGTTGATAAAAAAAAAATTAGATGACACGCAAAGAGCATTTGTGCCTTTTCAAATACCACTTAACAGTTGGTTAACAGATTGGTTAATGACAGGTATTGGATTGACACAATTTGAAAGTTTGGGTATTGAATTGTCACGTTTTGAAGTTTGGGGACCGAAATGGCACTAGGCCCAAGGTACATGATACTAATTGGGAATTTTTCCTAAATAAATAAACAATGAAAATTTCCTTCTTTTAATATCAATAAGGACTAGATAATTTTTTCATTTTAGTCTTATAATATCATTGATTGATGAGATGATTAATCCAAACCATCCATTTGATGGGGGAAATTTGGGTCGGGATTTGCTCCACACTGAGTCCACCTCACAACCACATCCTACCATGTATTAGGAATATCTCTCTATGAATAATAACACAAAATATGAAAGAAGCGTTTCTGATGTGCAGCTGTGAGGCATTGTGAGGTTGGTATAAGGAGCACTTTGTGAGGAGCAGACCCCGATTCACCTTAACCATATAAATAGTATTATGTTCCACATCAGTTCATAGGTGCCATTCTGTTATTGTGATGGGATCTGCTCCCCACACAGGCACATCCACCGTAAATTGGGAATATCTCCCGTGAATAATAACTTATAAGTACGTGAGATGTTCCCAATGCATGGGAGACCGAATCTGCTTCTCACACAGGGCACCTCACTCGTGCCTCACTCACGCACATTGTACCATGCATTGGGAACATCTCCCATATTTATGAATTATTATTCACGGGAGATATTCCCAATGCATGGTGGATGTGCATGTGAGGTACCCCCGTATGAGGAGCAGATCCCCGTTCCAATGCATGGTAGGATCGATGTGAATGTGAGGAGCAGATCCGGTCCCTCTTTTATTGTACATAGCTCTAATATCTCTTGAATCTTTTATGCAAGGATTTGACTTGCCACGTGGAAGGCAGCTACTGGATAGGAACTTCCACACAATTGTCATGTGTCAAAATTCAAAAGGAGAGTCTAGGATGGGGGGGTCGTACACTAGTATATCGTATATGAACAGAAAATTTTTCAGAACAAAATTTTGTAGCGTAAACTGCCTCATTTACATTTACATTAAAAAGAAAAGAGTAAAAAAGAATGGAAAAATATGTTTTTGTTGTAAAAGGATGAAAGTAATAGCTGAAATATTTTCGCAGAAACAAAACCAACAACAGCTCAAAATTATAAATCATCATCATCTAAGTCTTATGCCAATTACAAGTAATCTACATGAATCTTATTTAACCAATGCTATATCCATTGTTAAATTACAAGTGTTAATAAAATCATAAGCAATATTTCAAAGATTCAACTTGCAATAATTTGTTTATTTTAAAAAGAAAAAAAAAGCTTTTAATAGCTTGTTGCCTTGTCCAATAGAAGAATTTGATCACACCTATATATATTAAAAGAAGGCTTTCATGCTACAACCTCCATCATTCAGACACGTGACTTTTTCAAATTTAAATACATGGCATTTTCTAAGAAATTGTTGTTAAAGCCCATAGACCACTATCACCATTCAGACAAGTGGTCTTCTCATTTTCTAAAAATCTAGACACGTGTCAATTTTTGAGAGATTCCTACTAATATGAGGAGTCTGGAATGGACCCCCCCCAACCGGTATATCATGGGATCCGTTTCCGTGTTAGGTGGGTAAAATGCCACCAACCGGTAAGGTTGCCCACCTCCGCCTGAATTGAGGAGTGGGTGAGCTAATGTAGCCCTTACAAAGTACGGTTTCGTTAGATGCGGAGTATGGTGACAAGATCTCCGTGGTTGCAATGCGATGGTCGGTCTGACTAGGAGGCGAGCTGTCCGTAAGGTGTCAGGCTGCTTGATGGCAAGCTTCCTGAGCTCGTGCTCTTTAGATCCGAATGCTGAAGTGCCTTAGTACCGAGGTAGGCTTGTTTTCGAGGTGGTCCATCTGTCCGGGCTTGATCTATAGCGGACTTGTTATCGTCACTCTAGTCGCGATCTAATACCGGGGTGATCTTAGTTCGGGATAGCTTCAGTTCGGGGCATCAGGATACCCGATGTCGCTTTATAGCGAATTGACCATGCTGAGTTGTCACTTGTGTTGAGTCACGTCCACGTGGCGATCTGATCATGCTGATTTGTCACTTATGCCAAGTCACATCCACGTGTCTCCCTGTTACGACGTTGAGCCAAATTTCCCTTCATCAGTACCTATAAACATAGAGTTGTTAATGGGTTGAGTATATTCGATAGAACCAAATTGAACCAATTATATTGGTTGGGGTTCTGAATTTTGTATTCTAATTATAATTGGGTTGGGACCGATTTTTACTATTATGGGGAAGCTAAGATCCACCATCCAAGTTATCCATAAATAGGGGGGGGGTATTAGTCAAGGCATTGTGTTCAATTTGGGAAGAGTATAAATGTATGCACTAATATATTCATCTCTTAGTCTTAGGTGGATAAATAACATTCCCATAGGGAAAGTTGACAAGATGTTATGGGATAAAATTGCCCCTTATAATAATGTCATTTTATGGGAAAAAATGTCATTATTTTATTTAAGAAAAACTTTTGACCAAAAGAATATGGATAAGTGTATGCATTTACCTAGATAAATGGTTTCTTGAAAAAATGAATGGAGCCTAAAAGTATTTAGGTTGAATTGTTAATTTGATTTAAGAAGCAATATTAAGTTTTATTTGTAATTAACAATCTAACTCTTTTTTTTAGAATGGGAACCATACTAATGTATTGTCTTGAAAAAGATTAATGCAATATTTCATTTACTTGAGCCAGCAGGGAATTAAATTAGGAAACAAAACAATTTTAATGTGAAACTCGTGCCACCTTATTTACAATTTTTATTTATTATTCTCTTTTCTGAGTAGAAGGTTATCTACATGTTTGAAGTAGAAGCCCCCCTGTGGGAGGATTTTGCTCTTAATATGCATGAACAAGGACCAAGACGTATCCCAATATATCTTTTAAAATTACCTTTCTGATACACTTGACATTTCCAATACTTTGAACCTTGTGCATGAGTGGAAACAATTTGTATTATTAATGAATAGAAAATTTAGGTTGTGTTGACAAGCTTTCAAAGTATTTAATTCTAATGATTTTTCTGATTTTAAGAAGTTCTTTTTGAAGTTTTGATGTAAAAAATTGCTAAAAAAATAATTAGTTTTTTTGGGCTCAAAATTCATTCTGAAAAGTGACTCTTTGGAGTTGAAAAAAAAATAGCTTTGAAAAATTCATTTTAGATTCAAAATTCAAATATTCGATTTAGAACAAAAAAATAAGGCCTAGGTGAAGAAGAGACGAAATCATGTTTATCTTATTAGCAGCTAAAAATATGAACCATGTAATCTAGCCACCAAGGAATGCCCGTTACATTCATCCAAATACCAGACTTCTAGGATACAAATTGGAACTTGGGAGAAGAGGGACCAAGGGCAAGTGGTAAACCTGCATTGACCCAACTCTATTGGATTAGTGTTTGATCAACTTTAGTGGTCCATGAATCAAGTTTTCACCTGTATTTTTTTTACTTTTTTTTTTTTTATTTTTTTGAAACCGGTTCAGGGGGCTGGTTTCGGGTTCTTCCACCCCCTGAATCGGTCAGACCCCCGATACACCCACTATAGAGGCATATCGGAGGGGTCTCAAAATGATATATATCAGTCAATACAGGCTGATACGTGTCGATACTTTGAACCTTGCTAAAGAATATGATGTTATGGATCTGTTCGGGCACATTACCCAAGAAAACACATCCAATAACAGTGGGCTTGAATGAGAATGGCTTTCCTAACAGTGGCAAGTTTGTAAATTTGTATGTTGGGGGAGGGGGTATTTGCAGGTTTGCAATGTTGCTGAAGGTTTAGTTTAACAACTCATGGGAGCAGTGGGGCTCCACCTCCATATATGACCCACTGGGGCTGTAGGTCAGGCCAGGTTAGGTATTAGTCCAACCCTAAGTTCTAACCCTAATCCAATCCAACCTAATTCAAAGTCAGTTCCGGGTTGGATCCAACCTAACCCAACCTTTTTTTCATCCTTTAAAATCTTGTAGAAATTTTCAAGATCTTAACTCAACTTTCACTATATATATTAATAATCTTATGTTTTATTAGTATTTGTTTGTTGATGTTTTTATTGATTATTTTAGTATAAAATTCAGAAAAATAAGTGTTTGAAATGACTGTGATTTATTATGATCATGACTTATGATAGACCCTTTAGGTTCAGAAAAATAAACTATGATTTATGTTTTATAATTTATATATGACATGTACTATAAAATCCGTCTCAGATTGCACCTGAAGTAAAATCAGTCTCATGAATTTTAACCCTAACCCGAGCATAATCCGGCCCAAGTAATAGCCTTATGACCCATTGTAAGTTTTCTCTGAAAACAAAGTAAAAAAATCAGCCGTTCACTCTTCCATCCATAAACTGTAAACGTCCAAGAAGTTAAAATACATAAAAATTTGATAAAGTGGATGATGAAATCTATAAATTTGATGGCTAAAATTTCATTTTATGGCTAAAATTCCATCCATAAACTGTAAACGTCCAAGAAGTTAAAATACTCAGAGCAATGTGACAAATAGTTTGAACAGAAGAGAGAAATCATTTGTCTTGGACCACGATTTGTGCCAATGTGTGGACCAGAAAGTGCGATTTTCAAATTGTAGAACCGATGATGCCACGTGGGCAGCTGGAAACACCAAAGATCTTTTGTGTGGAGCAGAGGGAAGGCAATTGGTTGCGGCCGCCAAAGAAGATTCGATGAGTCCAAAGTGTCCAACTCCCTTCTCCCACTGTCAGTGTCACAGGCAGAGAATCTACTCGACGCCGATTTTACGATCTTCTACGGCGACTTATAGACTTGTGTGCAAGGGCGTTCTAGTAAAACCCCTTTATTACTAAATGCCCTTCATTAAAACGCCCTTCTAGAATTCTACCAAAATCACCGTCACCTCGACAAAAGCCGAAAATAATAATATTAAACCCGACCCGAACCCGACCTAAATAAGACAGCATGGATCACCTCAATCCAACCCAACCTGAAACCTGACCCATTCTAACCCGATAAAGGTCGGGTAGTGTGGGTATACCACTTAACACGGCCCAGTGATGTCCTGCTTCAAAAATTAATAGCTACCAATAAACCTCCTATAATAATAACAATAATAATAAAATAATTTCGCATACTTGCGTAAGGGATGACCTTTTGATGAACGGATTTTGACCCAAATGACCCATGATTGGCTCACAATTTAATGCTAGTCAGAGTTGACCTGGTTCTCGTTGGCATCCCCTTTGGTCCAGAAATGTTGACCTTGGAAAAAGCTGTAGACTTCTGTCATTGCGCATTTTTCATTTCAAAGCTTCTTGATATCATTTGATTTAAAACATTTATCTCCATAGCTTGTTATTTCTACCATAACTTGTTTTAGTGTAAAAAAAGGCCCAAGACCCATATCAACACCTTAGGAGTATAATTTGGGCGGTCCAACCCAAGTCCGGATGCATCTATATTGCAATTTTGTGCAAGTTAGACTTGGGCTTTTAGTTTTCCAATTGAGCCTAGGCATAAAAATTTAATTATTTTATTTTTTAGGCTGAGTTCGACCCTAATCCTTAGATAACTTAAGTCTAATCTAATTATATGGACACATATGTAAAATTTTATTGCGTGCTGATTAACCAACCTGAGCCTAGCCCGAGCCCAGGCCCAATATGAATATATCAAATTTCTGTGTGACCAGCCTGAGTCTGAAAGACCGGACTTCACTTCAGGCTCGTTTGGGCTTGGGCCTTAGGCCCAATTCTTAAGATTGTCTGCTGGATTTAACTCCTATCCCAGCCCAGTCCACTATAGGCTTAGATTTGAAATAGATCAGGATGGGCCTGCTCGGGCTACCCATTGCCATCGGCATGGCGAGATCCCCTTGATCAAGGATGGATATTGACCTGTGTAAATGTGAGTTGCAGCTGGTCGGCTGATGATCTCATCCCTTACGATCTCGTAAGTAGGCTTCTAAGAATTAATATCCTTAGTTGGAAATAAATGCTCCACAAGGGATAAAAAGTCAACTTTTAGAGTTAATAAAGAAATTTGAATCGGTATAATTTTGCAAATGGATCGGATCGGATATACTTGGCCTCAGTTTGGAAGGAGTACAAATATAAATATGTAGAGTGAAAAACCTTGTATTTTGTATGTACTTGCACTCTATATATTTGCATTTGTACTCCTTCCAAATTAAGCTTTAGATCCAAATTTGATTTGCTAATATTCGATTTCCAATTCTGCCTTATAATACTTACATGGGCTTGTATTAGATTCAGATATTAAATATTATTAATAAATTAAGCTAAAAATGATTGGAATATTAGATACTATTAATAAAATGAATTAAAAATGAATTCGATTTTTTTATCATGAATAAAATGATAAAATAATTTTTATAATTATAAACAGGTTGCGTTAATCCGATTGAATTCGAATTCAGAAAAAACATATATCTTTTACAACTCTAATTGGTAAAGGTACCACAATAAGGGTCCGTTTGGTTTATAACCAGAATCAAAATCAAATTTTCTTGGAATCGGAATCAAAATTTGTTTGATTCAGACAAAAATGATAATAGGAATTAGAATCAGCTGGTATGAGATTTCATTCTTAAGAGAGGAGACGGAATGACCATTCCTTCAAATAGAGGAATGGTGTGCAGCAGAACTCATGCATATTCATTCATTGTGGCCTTTCCCAACTTCTCTTGAGTACAAATAAGCTTGCTTCTATATCTACCCTCTTCTCCAAAACTGGAATTCAATTTTGAAAACAACCTTACAATCTCAATGCACACAGCCTTTTTTGGTCTCATAAGAGAATAAGTTAATAAAGGAATAAACAAGATAAGGCAGTCCAAAATATGAGAAGTAAAGAAACTTATGAGATGGGCTTCGAGGTCAAGGTGAGCAAAAGTCAAAGGGGGATACTATAGCACTGAAAGGGTTGGTTACAGTGTTTTAAAAACCGATCTGAAATCAGAATCGTTCTTGTCACCAGTTTCTGAGTTGATGGTTCGATCGGATGGCTTATTTTGATAAAAATAAAATAAAAAATAAAAAATAGTCCAAAACCGTTAAACAGATCGATGGTTAGATTGTCTGGGTCAATGAATCATTGACTAATTCAACGATTTTTGTCTAGGAACCGAATTTGAGGTAAAATGAAACCAGTTGGACGGTCTTCAGGCCAAATGGTCTGAATTGTCTAACCGTCCAAATCAACGGCGGTTCGAAAACATTGCTTTTAAACCTGTCTTCACAAAGAGTGGCAATGCTTGACTTATCTGAAGAGCCACCCTACCCTTCATGTTTGGATTGATATTACTCAACTACTTTTTACTAGGAGATGTGACTAGCTTTGCTTACCTTGAGGTTCGGTTTGGGGAACCTCAACCCAATCAATAACCAGATTTGGTTCACTTGCCCCCCTTCTTTTAACAGGTCGGGCTTGGTTCAGGCATTTTCACAGGACTAGAAACCAACCCAAAACCCAGCATGCTTTTCCCTATTGATGAATTTCAGGTTTTTCTAAACATTCTTTTAAGAGTTTGGGTCATGTTATAGACAAGCGTATGTTTTTAAGAAATGACTTAACTAGAACTTTGAATTAACATCTGAAAAAATGAGCTAATTATCAAAGTTGAGTTGCTGTAGTGTAATGAATAGGGGTGGATTCGAGCTGAGCTGAGTCAAATACTTGCTTATTCAAGCTCGGTTCAGTTCAAAGCTCGCAAGTTCAACCTCAGCTCAACTGTAAGCTAATTTTTTTTAAATAAAAAAAATATACATATAAAAATATTTTTTATTTTATATATAAAAAATTAAGAATTATAAAAATTATTTACTATTATACATAAAAAATAAAAATTATTTATTATATATATATATATATATATATATTTATATGTATATGTATGCATGTATGTATTATGTAATAAAAAATTATTCATTTATTATACTAAGCTTGTGAGCCTCACGAGCCGAATTTCATTGAACTTGAACTCGGCTTGAAGTTTGGTTTAAACCGAACCGAACCGAGTTTGAATAACTTGTGAGAAGCTCGGCTCGTGGCCACCCCTAGTAGGGAATAGGGATGAGTGTTAATAAAAATTGTAAAAACTCAGAAAAGGCATTTTTAAGATTAGAAAGAAGAAATTAAAGTTAATTAATTCTCATAAATTGTAAATCAAGTACAGTGTAATAGGCCCACCACTCAATCATATTTGACATTCAAGGATTTCCATGATGGAACACACAGAAGACCTACAGCATAGACTACAGATATCATATAACATGACCAAAGGTCCAAAGCACACGCATGGATGGTGGAACACACATGAAACCTAATACTTTTTATCTCTGTTTGGAACTTGCATGAGTAGCCATGTTCATGGCTGCTAACATGATATGCTAGCTCCACATCATCATGCCAAACTCTATTTATAGAAACTTCAGTTGTCTAACAAGCTCATCAATGGCTAATTTGCACAGAGTGCCCACTCTCAGACTTGAATCCGCATCACGCTTGTCAGCCCAATGATTTACCATTACACCAAGGGAAGTGGCCAAATCACAGACATTTTTGTCTATTTTTCTGTGTACAAAAACCAGGAAACAATTTTCTACTGTGTGAAGAAGCTTTGATCTTTGTAATTCTGTCTGTAGATACTTTATGATGATATCAAATTTATCAAGATTAATGTTTACTGATTTATAATCTTTCTATGTAATCCTGCTCTGGGTAAAATTTGTAGAGGCAGTGTTTTGCTCAAACTTCACCTGTTGTGACCGCAGTGTTGGATGGATACAACGTCTGTATATTTGCCTATACAATGGAATGAACAGCAGAGAACAGGGGAGATAACTATAGGACACTGGAGCAATTGTTTAGAATTTCTGAGAGAAGTGGTACCACGAAATAGTTGTTTGTGAGCATGTTATAGGAAGAAAAGAGGTTTACGTTTTGTGAACCTGTTTGAAAATTAATGGAAAGTTGGAGATAAAGCAAGCAGTAAAGGGAACATAAAGGAGACTGCAGGACTTGTTATAGCTCGTTATTGATCATGCACAGAATCATCAATTAGTTCAAACAAACTTAAATACAAGCAACGAAGAGGTCAGAAATCATATGTTTTAAAACCAAAAGAAAATAGACCTGAAATGGCAGGAAAAAAAAAGAAACTAAAGAGAATAGAGATGGGTGAGGTCGATTATACCTTAACTATACCTGTTGTCATTCACCCATTAATGCCTTACAATGGGATAAAACACAAATGATTTTTTTTTTTATCAATAACAAGTAACTTCATTAAATTTTAAGAAACTTTAAGTATAAGAAGGGGGTGGTAAGCTATCTTAACTCACAAGCAAAAAAATAAAATAAAATAAAATTAGAAATGAGCCCAAAACAAAGAATCCCTATTCACCCTTTGCTTGGCTAACCCATCAGCAAATGAGTTAGCAGTTCTCTCCACCCAGTTGCATTTTATCTCAATGTTCTTAATCGGCCATTTAAATTCTTTCCTTTCATTGTTGCAATTCCATATACCAATGTTGTCTTCCTTTAACCATCTCCCCACCACCTCCGAGTCACCTTCAATTACTAGTCTTATGATGTTCAAATCTCTTGCTCTTTGGATTCATTCCAAAGCCACAAAGATCTCAGCCCTGAGAGAGTCACCTTCTCCAATTGAGCCTGAGTACATCGCTAAGGCATTCCCTTCCTCATTCCAAAAGACTCCCCCAATACCAGATAGTCATCAAAGTTCAGTTTTATGAATTCAAAGGGGGGAGAGATCCAAAGACTTGGAACCCTCTTAATCTAGGCAGGATTTGCTATCTCCTTCCAATTTCTTAGCAAGTCATCCAAGGAGACATCTATGAATTAAGTCCAAGGATTTCAGCCATTGTTCCACCATTATGTGGACCAATTCTATTATGTTCTCAATGTTTCTCTCCTTGCCTGAGAAAAAAATTCATAACTTTCTTTCTTCCCATAAAGACTAGCATACAACCGCCCTAAAACAACTCCACATGATCATTCTTTTTTGAATAAAACACAAATGAATCAATAGTACAAAAGTGAAGAAGAAGAAGAAGAAGAAGAAGAAGAAGAAGAAGAAGAAGAAGAAGAAGAATTTGACCATCTAAGAAAGGGATCAATCTTACCTTCACTATTGCAACTACTTTACTGGAGGGATTCATCTTACCTTCATGCTCTAACAAGAGAGAGAGAGAGAGAGGTTCAAAAGAAAAAACAGAATGGAAAGTGAAGCACGGATTTTTTTCATGCTGCGAAATACATATACTTTTTTTTTCCATGAACCCAACTTTCATTCTGAAAAGAATGAGGTCAATGGCCAAAAATTTCTATCCAAATGCTCTCATACCATTCGTTTCTGTCCATTCTTTCTTAAAATGGGTAAGAATTAATAGAATGAGGCGAGTGTCAGCAAACCAAACAAGGCCTTTATGGTTTAAAAAATATGAATTGTTTTTTCTCTTAACAAAACCAGCATATTTTGCTTTGCAAATAAGAAAAAAAAAACATATCAAGAATGTGTATTTTTCTTTATGATGCGACGATTTCAAAATGAATAAAAACAAAAACATTAGAAAACCATCTTAACAGCTTGTATGAAGTATTACATTGCAATAAACATTTCAAATGTGAACAAATTAACATTTTTCTAACAAAAAGAGAACCAATCGTAATTTATATTTTTATTCTAAATGGACAAGAAACTACTATAATTTCTAAACTTCAATAAATTTATGATTACTTAAGATTAGGCTGCAACAGAGAACTGAAGAAATAGACTTGGACTAGTTTGTCTGAGACTTGAGAGTTGGATATATATATATATGTATGTATGTATGTATGTATGTATGTATGTATGTATGTATGTATGTATATGGGGCACTGGTTACAAGAGTTTTAAGAAAACATTACCCATATAGGGTGGCTGAAATAATTTTCTCAAGGTCGAGTACGTACAAGCTTCTGTTATCTTCCTCCATTAGGTTGTGTTTGGTTGCAGTGCAAATTTATTTGCATTAGTACAAATATATGGGAGTGCAAATGTACAAAAATGCAAATTCTTGTTTAATTTTATTTTAGATTTTACTTTATTCTGCTTCATATCTTAATTTACTTAGTCCCCAATATCTTCCACCACCAGCCCTGTCATAATAGATAAATCCATCTTAAAAATTTCAAAATCCCAAACCGGGCAGCTGGTTTCTACTCCATGGAAAAGCTTCCGAACGAAATATGGGTCCTCACAAGACTCAACCAGGAATGTTTCTACTGCACAGCTTGCTTCCCATGCTTGTAGGGGGTTGATTTCCAATTCCTGAATGTGATCAGTGTCTGTGTCACTCCTCATGGGGCTCCATGTATTTATTAACTTCCCATAAATAATTCCATTGCAGATGATGGGGCAGCCATAGACAATATCCTCGTATGAAAATCCCCACTGCAAGCCATTCAGTGCTGCTAGGTCTAAAAAACATGCTCATAACTGATCGTAGTGGATGAACAAGATGTTATGATCCATTTGTCCCACAGTAGTAGTATGGGATGCTAATGTGAGGTATCATACATTAGTAGTATGGGATGCTGTTGTGGGGTATCTATGTGCTTGAGTTTCTTCCCTCTAACAGCTAGCTTTTAGGAGTGAGTTCTCCTAAGGCATGTATCAAATGATATTAGAGCCTATACTCAAGGTTCAAAATTTTGTTACGTATCAGCCTGTATCAGCCGATACGAATTGTATCTCTGAGGTTTCGGCACGGGGAATGATACTAAATCTTTAGTACCGTTCCTTTTCACCATTCTGGAAACATATCGTGCCCGTATCGGTAACATTTCGGTGAGTATCGGCCTATTTCAGTGTTGTATCGGCTGATACGTATCGGCCAATACAGTGTGATTTTACTGTTGCGGAAAACAAAAAAAAACTTCATTCCATAGAGGGCTTCTAAACCCATTTTAGAAGCCCTCTTTCTTCCCAAAACCCTCTAGAAACCTTCATACCATTCTTGGAGATTGAAATCTAGCCAAAATCCACCAAAACATCCACAAATTTCCAAGATCCAACAAGTTTTTCAAGATTGTTAAAAAATGAGCGAAAATATGTATGTTTTTTCAATTTTTTTACAATCTCAGACAATGTTTTTGTGTTTTTTTAGTTTGGATTCTTAGAAACATATTTATGTATGTTGATATGTTATTCTTGTGCAAAAAGTCCCATTTATTTTGCTCCTATATATAGATCTTTGTAAATATTTGAAAATTTTCTAGAATATTAAAAATCTGAAAAAAAATGAAAATTTTAGGTTTTTTTTTTGTGATCTACCTCTAAATATTGATTATGTTGTAAATTTATGGATGATCTATCATGTCTATAGATCAATTTAAATTTCTTCTAAATAATTGATTTTTTTATTTTTTTAATTTTTAGAATAATATATAATATATTGATCTAACCCTATAGGTTGAGTATGTTGTAGAGCTAAGAATGACATCAATATATTGAAATATCATAAGAAAAATTTAATTTGTTTTTTATTTTTATTTTTAGATTATAAATATTTATTTATTTATTTAATTTTTTGCTATGATAAAATTCTAATAATAAATATTTACAATAAATATATGGATGATCTATTATGTTCATAAACCCATTCAATTTTTCTGTTACATATTTACTTTTTAAATTTTAGTTTAATTTTTAGAATAAAACATGCAAAATAATTATTTCAATAAAAATAAATAATTATTTAGTTTTTAGAATGAAATATGCAAAATAATTATTTCATCTATTATGCCCATAAATTCATTAAAATTTTCTGATACATATTTACCTTTTTTGTTTTAATTTAATTTTTAGAATAAATAATTATTTAGTTTTTAGAATAAAACATGCAAAATAATTATTAATTTTAGAATAAAATAATAGATGTCCATGAAGCCATTTAAAAAAAAATATTTGTTTAATTTTTAGAATAAAACATGCAAAATAATTATTTGAATAAAAATAAATAATTATTTAAAAAATACAGAAAAATGTTTGATTCAATAATTACAAATTTTACATAATCATTTGATTCAATAATTGTTAATTTCTTAAATGGATTAGATAACACTTGGAAAAATGTTTAAAACAATTAAAAAGATTTTTTAGTAATATTTAAAAAATACAAAATAAAAGGCATTGATATATTTCACATGATAATCTATAATTTGAATGTGAATATAATTGTGGCCTCAAAAATATGAAAACAATTATTATTTGTTTAATTGGATATTTGTATTAAATAATAATTGAAAAATATTTACAAAAATAAAAATTTTCATAATAACAATTGAAAATTAATTTACTAACACATTAACACTTAAAATTGGATAATTTATATAATAATTGAACTTTTATGTGATTCATGACTTCATGTAAAGTTTTAACTTTTAAACATCATAATGGGATTCAAATGTTGAATTTGTAAATTATAATAGATTTAAAATTTGAAGTTGGAACTTGGAAGATTGGAACTGAATTAAGTATTTTATTAAATAGTATGTTTTTGTTCCCGTTTGTTAATTATAATATGTTTTTTTTATAAAAACCCATCAAAACACGTGATTTTTATGTATAAATAGCTCATTTAAGTCTTATATTTAGTGATATTGATGTTTATGTATAATTTATTAGAGTATTTATAGCATTTCCATGTGTTTTCATGTGTATCTTAATTTTTCGTCCATATCCATGCGTATCCAAGACGTATCCCGATACGTCTCTTAAATTTGCCCTTCTGATACGCATAACGTTTCCGATTCTTTGAACCTTGCCTATACTATGCCTCTCAATTGCAATTGTGTGGCGTAGGTGATGACATTGGTATTGTAGTGTTCATCTAGGACTAAATGGACTAGTACAAAGCCAGCCTGTATGGGTGATGAGACTACGGAGCATGGTGAAATGTCAGTATGTTACAATCCATTTGCCCCACATTATTAGTATGGGATGCTAATATGAGGTATCACACATCGATGGTATGAGATGCTGTTGTGGGGCATATATGTGCTTAAGTTCCCTCCCTCTAACAGTTAGCTTTTAGGGTGAGTTCTCTTAAGGCACGAATCACAAGATTGTGCAATAACTTATCAAAAACAAGATCGTGCAATTTGGGTCACTAGGAAGCCCACTTAGCAAGACAGTAGCTATAATTGATTGCCTTTCAGTTACATGGAGAGGAGATTAATTTTCTCCATGGAGACGGGATTGAATAAGAAACAACTGTTGCTTCCCAACATCACCAACAATCCATCGGACTAGCCAAGGCTCCGGCTGAGGTTTTGGAGGACGAGATTCCGGACTTTTTTTTCTTAGTCATTGTTTTTTTCTCTTAAGAATGAGAGATAACAAGAACTATTATTGAACGAGGAAAGCAAGACACGGGAGATATGGAACACGAATCATAGAAACCCAATTAATTACTTTGGAAGGAGAATGTAACAGTAACATCTACAAATAGCTTTTGCAAATTACAAATAATTTTTTTGATAAATTGAGATAATTTTATTAGAATATGGATAAAATCAGGTACAAGTGTTTCGTGGAGAGGTAATGAGCTGCGATCTCTCCAAACATTCAAAACCAAAAACAGATTATAAATATTCCCAATCCCTGTTTGATCCTTGCTTGTCCAAACTGTCAGGTGTCAGCCGTAGCATTTGCTAATCTCCCCACCCAATGTATTCTGACACACAGACTTCTTGTCAACCATTTGAATTTCTTAATTTCATTCTTAAAACATCATAAAACAGACTCTGGTAGATGATCCTTCGTAAAGAAAAAAGCTCATACCCAGGATTCTTTAAATACATTGTTTTTTATAGAAAATCTTGCGGAGGCCATACAGCCATCCATCCATGGTCTTCTTATTCACTCTTTCCCCAAGCTACATCAACAAGAAATTGATTTAAATGTTTGCCAAAAACCTCGGTAGAGAATACTTCACTGACATGTTTTCGTGCTTCTCTACCCATACTCTCTGTCATCTGGAGATCATTTATGAGCTTGAACATCGCCAGTGAGAATTCCCGTGGAGTTGGGTCACAGAGAAAGCCTGTGATCCCATCCTTAATTGTCTCCACTGGGCCCCCACTGTTGCATGCTATAACAGGCTTCTGTGCTGCCATTGCTTCCAAAGGAACAATGCCAAAATGTTCATCCTACAATAGTTAAACAATAACACTTTTAATCTTTCCACAAGTAACAAGGGAAGACTACAACTAATTCGAGATTTGATAAACCAAAGAGTATCACATGTTTTCTTACCTTTGGAGTATAAAGCACACATAGGCATTGGGAGAGGAGCATATTCCTTTCTGCAGTTGAGCAGGATGTTATGAAGTTAACCCTGTTAGACACCCCTTCACTTTCTGCTAATCTTTTAAGCTCCTCCAAGTATTCCACATTTTCCCTGAGACGTTTATCAAAGCCACCTGTAATAAAGAAATTAGAATCTTGAAAATCAATCACCCACAATGCAAGAAGACAAATTCAACAATGCAACATATAGATATTTATCAAAAAAAAAAAAAAAACAGTGCAACATATAGAATAAGGGTCATTACCCAAAGTCAGTCCTAACTATCTGGGGTCTCAGAAGGGGTGGACCAGATACAGACCGATGTTTTGTCATTTTAATGCAACATATATAGAACGCAGATACAAATATGGCTGATACAATATTGGAAAAAAGATTGGTAGTGCTAAATGGTTTCTCAAAACACTACTTCATCTCTATACATCTATTCAATTGCATTTACATGGAACTTGGAAGGGCAAAGGAAATTATAGTGGAAGTATGATATTTACAAGATGGTTTCTTCCAAATGATTTATCCCATATAGAGGCCTGTTGACGAGATGCACCTAGATCTACTAATAATATAAATTGTTTCAGATTTTAAGATGGAAGGGATTTGGTTAGTATACTAGTAACACAACACTCCTTTAAGCACTACTTGAATCTGAAACACTGGCACATAAGAAAGTGGATTGTCAATTGTGAAAATTGTTCTTTTAGATCATACCACATCAAGTATCAGTTCTCTGGGCTTTACAGCTTCCTATATCTAAATAATCTTTTACCTTTTTCTTTAATGCATGGTTAATTGAGTTAACTAAACAGGTTAACTTGACATATCATACTAACATTTTTTATTACATCAAAATGCTTGGCTAAACCTGGTTTTCAGCTAATAATGCAGCACTTAAAAGTTCATTTTATCCTAGTAAGAATGTTAGTGGGAATCTGTGTAGTAGCCCTGATAAGTGATAAAAAGGGGGAAAGTAGATTAAGATGGTTTTATCATGTCCATAGAAGTCCATCTATAGCACCAGTAAGAACTAAGAAGCTATCTGTTGCAAGTTGAAGGGCCTAGAAGAGCTAGGGGCAGGCCAAAAAGGACATGGGTTGAAGTAGTGAGAAATGACTTGAGGGCCCATAATTTAACAGCGGATAGAACAGAGCTAAATGGCATAACAGGATTTATATAGCCAATTCCATATAATTGGGAAAAGGCTTTATTGAGTAAAGAGAATATAGATAGACCTGTAGAAATGTCCATGCTAAGTTTTAACAAGGTTTTGAAAATTATTCTGCTTGGCTGGTTCCAGCCTCCATGGCTTATAAACGTTGTCTGGGTTTGAGAGAGACTTATTGGTTATGCAGTGATTGCGGTTTGCTGCAATTCTAAACAGCATTTTCTAAGATACTCAGCTGTCTAGGTACCAGAAATCTATGAAAGCATGTCATTCTTTTCCACCAAAACTATTTCAATTTTTAACTTCTCCATCATCAACATCTAAGCCTTATCCTCACTATGTGGGGTTGGCTTTATGAATCCTGTTTTGCCATTCCGTTCTGTTTATTTGCCATATCCATTCTTAAATTATAAGCACTCATTTGTTACTACTTCAACCCATGTCCATCTTGGTATGCCTCTAGCCCTTCTCAATTATTGGGCACACAAGCTTTGTTAACCATTAAGAATGAGTATTTATATAGAAATAACATGTTCTGACCATTATTATTTTTTTTTTTTTTGAGAAAATTTAACCAGAATTTATTAAGAAAAAGAGGGGGAACAAGTGGAGACATACAAAGCACAGGGAGAACCCCTACAAGTTACGAAGGAGGAAGCTTGTCGCTATACAAATGCTCCAAGTACACACCAAATTTAGCTAGGCCATCTGCAGTATGATTGTGCTCCCTAGGAATCCAAACTAAATTAACATTCAAACAATCCAAAGAATCCCAAGCTTCAATCAGATAATGATTCAGTCTCCAAGGGCCCCCCTCTGTCTCTTAACCATTTATCGTATTTGCTGAATCACCTGCAATGATCAAATTCTGAATTCCCAGATTTTTTATTATCCTGATTCCAGTGAGAGCAGCCATCACTTCAGCCTTTGTGGAGTCAGCCCAGCTGATTGGACCACTAAAAGTCCAGCATATATTGCCCCTTTCGTCCCTTACTGTACCTCCAATACCAGCAAGGCCAGGATTACCTAAGGCACAACCGTAAAAATTAAGGGTTATCACTCCTTTACTGATGGGTGCGGGATGCCTCAAGGATGTTTGTTGGGGATGAGAGAGAAACAGAAAGGGGTGAACATCTCTGATAAGAACATTGACTGAAAGTCCTTTGAACAGAACTGAATTCACCGTCCAAAGGATGCAAAGGTAAGTAATATCTGAGATTAATTCCTCCAAGGTTCTGCTTTTATTGTCAAAGAAGCGATTGTTTCTTTCATCCCAAACACCCCATAACACTGCATGTAGCACTGATTGCCAAAAGACTTTACCCCTTTTGCATAGCCCTGTTCCTTGCCATTGATTCAATGTGTCCATAATGTGTTTTGGAAAAGCCCAGCTATAATCTGCCATTTTCAAGAAGTGGGACCATATCCTTTGAGTGAAACTGCAGTGAAGAAGGATGTGATCTGCAGATTCACCCTTGCTGAGGCATAAAATACAAACATGAGGAGATATGGAGTGTCTTCTCAAAAGTTTTTTCTGTAGGAGATCACAAGTATTAAATTTCTGGAGACAAGTTTCCCAAACAAAGGAAAATAATAGCCTGATAAATTATCAATATAGGATTAAATTGTACTCCTTTTTTCTTTTAATGAAATTTTTATTTTTACCAACAAAAAAATATAGGATTAGATTGGTCATTTGTGTGGTTAGCAGATCTAGACATCAATCTAAAAACAACTGAAATACATGTTGATGATTTCGATTAAGAGTGAACTGCAATTAGCAGTACACCCTTTACCCACAATACACCAAAAATTTTCGAATGCCAATCAGGAGAAGAAACACGCTTGTTTGTCCCTATAAATTAGTACAACAAATGGAAACAGTAATGCAAAATAATAGCTATTACCTGCTATAGTCAACGTAGCATCAGCCAAATTATGACCATGGAGAACATCTCCTTTAAGGGTATGAAGCATAGCAAATGCTGAAATTGCCAAACCAACATTCTTTTTCCTTTCAAAACGATTGATTGAGAGAAAGTTTAACCTGGACATAATAGCAATAGACTGTGAAACCCCAATCTCAAGATAAGATTGCAGTGAGAAAATTTTCAAGTAATGCAACTTAAGGTCTTCTTGGGTCTTAAGCCAAAGCAAAACCAACCACATAAACTGGACAGTCAACCTGTAGCATCATCCAATCTAAGGAGGGTCATTTATTTAATCCTGGTTAACTCTGTCTAAGAATGAATTATACCCAGTTAAAATAGTTTATTGACCAAAACCAAATTAAAATGAATTTGTGAAATTTAAACTCCCACTTACTACCAACTTAGAGCAATCTCAGAATCACAAAAAAACAGGCTTTCTATTTATATATTTAAACACAGACATAACACATCATGGGGGTCAAGCTTGGACTGTGCCATATTGCTCAGGGTTCCAATTCAACTCCAACCCTACATGGTCATGTTGTCAGTGTTCTCCAAAGCCAATCAAAGTAAGAAAAATTACAATTCCACCCAATCTAAGTCAAAACTGGGTAAGTTGGATTTGGGTGGAGCTGGGCCCAAATTGCACCTCCAATGTCAAGGTGATAAGCTAGACATCTCACTGTTTTCACAAAACATGCTTATTCCTAGAAGATACCGAGAGATATAAAAGCATTTTGGTTACTTAAAAGCAGAGGGTTTATCAAACTGCTCCACGTTGACTGCTGGATAAAGAACAGATGGTTGAATTCCTCGAGCATTAAGACTCTTAAATGTATTGGCAAAAGTGGATGCAGTAAATCTGCTGTTGACAAGAATCAAATCTGCCATCCCTGCATATTTGCTAAGAGGTTGAGTCAGACAGCCTAAAAAGTGTAGCTTATACTGAAAGCTAGCAGTTGAAGAGAATTATCCTAAAAGATGGAGACACACAAAGGAGGGAGATGAGTCAGACCTGTAGTTGTTTCTTCAACCATGTCAATTGGTTTCCTATAGATCATTCTAAGAAAAGATGAGTGCTGCGCCAGAAGCAAGTCTGGGAAATGACAATAGAAAACAACCTGGAGAAAATGTGTTACATTCACCAAGAGGAACATTCCAGAATAAAAATACAGACTAAAAGAAAAACAAGAGGAACTACCTTTGTTGACCTCTTTAATTTCATCAAAGGAATGACAACTGAAACCTGGTCTGCCAGTACAATGTTGAATGAGGGCCACAAGAATAGAACACACAAGGCAACAAAAATACACCGCAAGTATGCACATATGGCATGGAACCGATAGAAGATGTGCCGGGGCAGAAAAGCACCATATACTGTAACTGGAAAAGTTCCTGGACCACAATGTATGTTAGATGCCATATCATGAAGCTAATATTCTACCTGAACAGTAGAAATAAGAAGTGTAACCTGATTTTTAGGATGGGATGTAATATACTAGGTAAACAGGTTTTCTTTTGAAGGGCTAGGTGTTGTGGTGTCTTTTATTTCTTCTCTGCCTTCTGTTGTATGCACCTTAAAAGAAAGCCAATTATAAAAGCTAAAAGATTCTAACCAGAAAGAGTCTCCTCAAAACATCGACTTCTGTCATGGTGTGCAGTAAAAATATGAACATTGTGTCCATGAGATGCAAGTTCAACAGCTGCATCAACGATCAACCTTTCAGCTCCACCTATATATCAACAATACGTTATTTAGCATCAAAATCAAGTTACTCACAATAAAAGATGGTTCAATACCAAAACTTTTCTAGTAATAACCTATGAATTCAAGAAACATTAATGTAGTAGGCCAATGTACATTTGACTAGTTGGATACTAATAAAAGCTGCAGATTTGTATCACTTGTCAAATGAGGCAAAACAGCTGATAGGATGTACACTAAAAAACTAAACAAAGAAAAAGATTCTATGCAAACAGAGAGCACATGCTTTAACTTAAATAATCATAAAGTTCCTAATTAAGCAAGTCCTTCAGTTATGCTTGCTTATATTTGTAAAGTTTCAAGTGAACCCAAAAGTTGGAACTACTAATGGTGACACAGTTCACAACCTTAGAACTGAGAACTATCTAGTTACCAACTAACCAATAGGAAATGTGCAAAATTAAGATAGCATCAGAGATAACTATGGCTCCTTTGCTTGTACATGACAACAAAAGGTTGATACTTACTTGCAGTTTATTAGAGGCTCATTAGAGGCTGGAGAGTAGGGAGGGTGGAAACCCCCCTTTAGCAGTTTGCTGACGATATGATTCTGTTTTGTTAAGGCGGTAATGTGAGCTTTATCAGGAATTTGAAGTCGGTGATACAACTGTTTGAGCAAATATCCAAATTGAAGGTTAACCTTGGGAAAAGTTGTGTTGTGGGGGTGAATTTGGAGGAGGGAGAGATCAGGGAGAGTGCTGAAGTGCTGGGGTGTGAAGTCTCGGGGTGGCCTTTGAACTACTTAGGGTTGCCTTTAGGTGATAATCCCATGAGAGAGAGCTTTTGGAACCTGGTGGTGGAAAGGTTTGAAAAAAGACTGGTTTCATGGAAAAAGAACTACCTCTCTCTCGGTGGGAGAATTACTCTTATTAAGGCCACGCTTGCTAATTTACCTATCTTTTTCCTGTCGGTGTTTAACATCCCAGTGAAGGTTGCTAATAGATTAGAGAAGTTAATGAGAGATTTCCTGTGGGAACCGGGAGAGGAAAAGAGGGATCTAGAGTTAGCTGGGAGATAGTTTGTAGGAGTAAGACATGTGGAGGTTTGGGGCTTGGGAATATTAGGAGAAGGAATACGACTCTATTGGGAAAGTGGTTGTGGAGATTCCCTTTGGAGAAGGAGAAGCTATGGGCTAGAATAGTGGCAAGTATTCATGGGCTGGAGCATAATGGATGGGACGCCGGAATCAGAGCTAGGACCACAAGCAATTCTCCTTGGAAAGCCATTCATGACCTGTTACCAGTTTTCTCCCCTAACATCATGTATGATTTGAATTTCGGTAACTCCATAAAATTTTGGGAACAAACCTAGGTGGGGAGTGCCCCTCTAAAGGATCGGTTTCCTTCTTTGTATGCTCTTTCTGTTTTGAAAAATGAGCCAATCTCGTCTTTTACCACCCCGTCCTCTTCCACTTCTGGGATTGGGTGGAACTTGGGTCTAAGAAGGGATTTGAGGGACTCAGACTTTGACAATATTTTGAGCCTTATTGCAATTCTTGATAACGTTGTCTTAGACCCCACTAGGGAGGATTCTAGAATTTGGACACCTTCTCCCAACGGCATTTTTTCTTGTGCTTCTTTCTTTAAAGTCTTAAGTCAGTCCACCAGTCCTACCTTCCCTCATTTTCCTGTTGATGAGGTTTGGTGCAGAGCAATACCTCCTAGGGTTGGTAGTTTTTGTTGGGAAGCCTATCTGGAAAGAATCAACACTGGTGATCTACTCCAAAAGAAGAGACCCAATACTTGTTTGTCACCTTAGTGGTGTGTTCTTTGTAAAGCAGATGGGGAGACTGGTTTTCACCTACTGGTGTCTTGCCATTTTGCGAGGTCAATGTGGGAATGGGCTTTGTCCCTATTTGGATGTAGCTGGAATCCCCCATCAGACTTGCAGGGCCTTTTTTCCCATTCTCTTTTCAGGTTGCGGATAAAAAGGGGAAGGACAATGTGGAGAGGACTAAGGGCTGCAGTATGTTGGACACTTTGGGAAAAAATAAACTCCAGAATATTCTCAAAAGCTCAGAGAGGAGCAACAGATCTGAGGGCTATCATTCATATTAGGGCGGTACAGTGGCTGAAATCTTTGGAGCTTTTCACAGATTACACTGTGGATGACATGTTGAGGAAGTGGGGTGAAATTGCAAGTTGCACACAGACTAAGTCAGTAATGAGTGTGGCTTGGACCCCTCCACCTGGTGGATTCGTGAAACTAAACTTTGATGGGTGTAGCAGGGGAAATGCGGGACAATCAGGGATTGGGGGTGTTTTTAGGGATGAAAATGGGGTCATTTCTGCCATGTTCTCAGGCCCAATTGGAGTGGGTGACTCTCTTAGAGCTGAGATCTTTGTAGTTATGGAAGGAGTCCATAAAGCTAAGAAATTGAACATCAGGAAACTCTTAATTGAAGGGGATTCAGAGGTGGTGATAGGGTGGTTGATTAAAGATCACAATGGCTTATGGAAGTACAATAATGAGAGGAGGAAATTCAAGTGGCTGGTGCAGGAGATGGAAGTTAAGATACGTTGGGTTAAAAGATCAGCTAATTCCATAGCTGACGGTTTAGCTAAACAAGGGGTAGAAAGGGATTCACTATTTTGGGCTAAGTTGTAACTATAGTGTGTTTTCTTTCTTTTTTTCCTTTTCTTGAGGTTCTTTGTTGTTCTTGGAAGATAAGTGTGTTTGTCTTCCTAATGTAATTCTTCTATTGATGAGTTAATGAAAGTGTTATTGATCAAAAAAAAAAAAAAAAAACAAAAGGTTGATACTTACCTGAGCAAAAATCCTTATACATTTTCATTCTCTATGCTCCTTAAACCTAACTAATTAGTCAAATAAAAAAAAATTGAAACTTTGATGCTTGAATTCAAAAGACTGATGTCTAAGTTACAGTTGGATGCTGGCGTAACTCCATTCCAGTAATTGTTAGTTTCCAAGTTTTTCTTATCCACCTTGTATATATCATACATGTCTTTGAAAGTTATTGAAGTCACAAGTATAAAGGGGGTTCTTTTCTCATGTTTTTCAAAGTTTAAGAATATTCAGAGTGAACTTCTTAAACTATTACAGGAAGGGAGCACCCGTGCTAGTGGAAATAAATCAAATAAAACCTATAAAGGACTAGCACTTGATATCCAATTTGAAGACCTGAGGATTAAAGTTCCAAGGGATTTGGTATATGCTGGCCTAGGACTATGGTTTAATTGGTTTTCATTCTAGATTACAAAGATGAAGTGAGTTTCATTGAGCACACATGTGAACAACAAGAAAACCACAGAACTGCAAAGACATCCTAGCAACTTTATATGTGTTGGCTGAAGGCCAAAAAATTAATTTCACACATAAGTAGCAACAGAGCCGTCCCCTTTCCCCACCAAAACCAAAGGTGCTAAAAGTGTGAAGCAGTCCGGTAAAAGCATCCAAGTGATGCCCAGAATACTGGTCTCTCCAAGCGAGGCATTATCAAGGCTGTACTTAGGCAACACCCAGGTAGTCAGGAATTGAACTTCCTTTATTAATAACTGAAAAAGATATCCAACAACTAATGCAATATTAAAAACTGCATATGCAAAGCATGTTCAGAGTTCCAAACTTGTTTTGGATCTCTAATGCATATCCTACCATGTAACATTTTAGCATTTACTGAGAAGTCGATGAACGTTATAATAATCATGGGATTTATCATACAAATAAGAGTTTATCTATCTCACCACCACCCATCAACTAAGGGGGTGCTTGGCACTGTGTTGTTGTGTTGCCGTTGTGTTTTGGGTTGGTCAAATACAAACCTGTACGAGAAAGAATTTTCTACCTCAAACGTTTTGAGCTGATAAATAAAAATTGCTGTTTCTACCTAAATCATCAAATTTGAAGTTTCTTCCACACATGCATTTTTCTGATTGAAATAACACTCATGCATGAAGTGGCAATACATTTTTCTCACAAATTTGTATTGATCAACCCAAATTACAAATGGCAACACAGCACCACTGTACCAAACACCCCCTAAATGGTCTGCTTTTTATCAGGGAAAGGAACAGAATAGTCTATTTTATATGTATATATATTTTTTTTCTCTCAGAGAAAAGAATGGAAAAACCATTGTGCCAAAAATTCTTTATTCCTAAACTTTCGCATGCCTTCCTTTAAAGAAAATGCTAGTTTAAAGTATAATTGCTCCCAAAATAAACAAGAAACAATAACTTCAAGAAATGCCACTCTTCTTGAATCTCCTTAGACAGAAGCCACAGCCGTCCCAAGCCATATAAGCAATCATTTTTCCAGAATTTTTGTGGAAATGATCCTTTAGTAGTAATCTTTTTACAGGAACAGGTGTTGTTATTATCAATTCTCAGGGAGGCTTTGTTCCAATTTCTTCTAGTTCAGATTACCTGTTGTCAGCTTAGTTTTCCAAAGCTTCATTCATTTTGAATGGCCTTCATCTTGCCTTAAATAAAGACTGGAGCTCGACAGGTTATCCTTTTCTCTGTGCAAGCCAGTGACTGAACAGGTGTCTAAAAAGGTAGAAGACTAGAAGTGATATGGGGTGAGCAGTGTATGGTAATCCAGGATATTTGGACTCTAGCCAGTAGTTTCAATTTTGGAACTTTGTTTCTGTTAGTCAGAGGGTAAATGTTTGCTCATCATTTAGGTTCCCCCACCTGCCCTAGTAGAGGGGAACAGTGTTTTAAAAGGCGTGGGACGCGAGGCGTACGCCTGGAGGCGCTCCCAAAACACCCTGAGGCGTATGCCAGAGGCGCTGACACCTCTGAGCCGTACACCTCTTGTGCTTTTTTCATGAGGCGTGCTAGAGGCGTACGCCTCATGTGCCTCATGCACATCTGATATAAAAAGACAGAAAAAAAAAAAGAAAAAAGGAAAATAAAGGAAAGGAAAAGAAAGGGAAGGGAAAGAAAAAGAAAGAAGAAAAAAAAGAAAAAAAGAAAGGAAAGGGAAGGGAAGAAAAGATAAGGAGAAAGAAAGTGGTTTGCCCCTTGCCCCTTCGGCTGCTCCACCCCCTTTTCGATGCAGCCCAATTTGTTTTTTGAGTTAGGAGGGTCTTGTCGAAGCGGAGGCGAGGGAGCGAATCTTTATTCTTCTTAATATAAAAGATTTTTATTAAAAATAAAGAAAAAATGAGATCCCCCCTTCCTCTTCATCCTCCTCCTAACCCCCCTCCTCTTAAGGAGGCTTACGCCTCTTGCGTTCTGAATTACGCCTCACGCCTCTAGGTAATGGAATGCCTCGCGTCACGCCTCCGCGTTTTAAAACATTGGAGGGGAATGGCTGTTCTATATCCTTCCTTTTATGCTGACTTGGTGGTATGAACTCCTGGATTGTATTAATCTTCAACTTCCCAATATTATTAATAAAACTATAAAAGTTAGTTTATTGTTTACGAAAAAGAGTCTTTTACACCTCTTAATAATGTAACAAAATGCATCAATAATTTGGGCAACTGTCTTACTGAAAAAGATGTTTGGTTGATGAAGATGCAAGGTAGTGCAACTTATAGACATCATTCTTCATTTTTTTATCAATAATAGAAGTCATTCTTCATTTGCAAGCTAGTTTATGCTTTTTTTTTCATGATAAGCATCTCGCAAGAGATAATCTAAACATGCTATTAACACACCACCTTACACAGAAGTCATATCTATAAATAGTCAAAGAGATGCCAAATTAAACTAAAGCACATCCATAGTGAGATTCTTCCTTTTTCCCTATTATGGGCGAACTAAAAATAGAAAAGATAAGCATGCAAAGAAATTTATCTCTGAATGAAATAGAAATTTTTATATACTTACAAAAACCACAATCCCATCTAATCCAACAATCCAATCAACCATTTTTCAATTTCATAAACAAGTTTTTTTTCCATTTACAATTTTCTAGAGACAGATAAAAAAAAACGTATTACTGTAAAGAGGAGACAAAGAACCTATTCCAAGATCAGGATGAATGATGGCGATGTTCAGCTTTGAGCTTCCTCCGCTTCTTCCCTTCTTCTTCATTGTTGCTTCGTTTTGTTTTCAACTTTCAATCCCTGGTTCTTTCAGTGTTCGTTGTTGGCTTGTAATGCCTGTTGCAGACTATATTGACCTACTGGACCCTTTCCTGAAATGTTTCAGATTGGACGACCGGACCATTTGACTTCTTGCCTAGGTTTAAAAACCACCAATTCAACAGTGAGAAACAAAGAAACATTTTTTTCTTTTCTGGAATCAGGTAAAGTGAGAATTTCAATTAAGACAAAAACATGTACAACAAGGAGTTGTACACAGGGATTTACAAAAAACTGCACCAGAAGAGCTAGACTCAAACCCTGATTTACAAAAAGATTCCCAGCCGCAAAAAAGGAATTAAAATTTGTCCTTGAAAGCATTGTTTACTGCTAACCAGGAAAACATTTTTCCCAAAACTTTCTGAAATACTGTATCTGAGGAGCTGTGTTGGTTCTTGAAAATCCTTGCATTCCTCTCCTGCCATATGCACCAGAAAACTGCAGCAGGAGTCAGATTCCAAGCCAATTTGCCCTCTTTAGTTAGACCTTTGACTCTGCAACTCTTCACAAAATCTGCTACTGATTCAGGGCAGCAAGTGTTCACCTCATATAAAATTTTGACTTTGTTCTATCTAGACCTTACAGGAGAAAACACAGTGGAGTAGCAGATGGTTTACTGACTCGGTAATGGCTCTGACAAAGCACACAGACAGTTGTGTCTAACAACATACCCTTCTTTTCCAGATTATCCCTAGTTAAAGTCCTGTTCAAGTAGGCTGTCCATACAAAAAAAGCTACCTTTGTGGGCACACCCTTACACCATACAGACTTAACTGGGATTGGTTCATCCTCTGATCTGGAAAAATAGTTGTAAAAGGACCTAACTGAGAATTCCCACGACTTCTCCCACTTCCAAACTCTTCTATCCTCTCTCCCTAATTCCACTGGGGTGCTATACAACAAATGCAGCAATTCCACTAGAGACCCCACTTCCCAATCATTCAGATTTCGCCTGAAGATAGGTACCCAAACAATACTTCCATTCTGCACCTGCAAATAGTCTGAAACCAGAGCATCTTTGTCCGCTGCTACTTCAAAGAGGGTAGGGTAAGAGACCCTCAAGGGTCTATTATCACACCATAAGTCTTTCCATTAGAGAAACAAAGAACACTTAGAATTATACTCTCTAAGGGGATCTCTATTGCCATTACCTTCATTGAAAGTTTATCTCTGAAGAGCCAAAGAAAAAACGCCCACAGAGTAGGCCACTCTGAAATGTTCAAATTTCCTTGATTCAGTCATAGGATTTGCATCTATGGAACAAACATGTTCAGTTCAAGGGTGCTCTCTAAGGCCAAGTTTGGTAGTACTTATTTTTCAAATAAGTGCTTATGATTCAACTAAACATCCTAGAAGCAAAGATGTATCTAGATAATCCATGAATATTTTAAAAGGGAAATAAACATGTGCTTTAAATAATTAAACAAGAAACATTCTAGATTAAAGGGCAAACTTGGAATTAATAATTAATAAGAAAATTCTAGAATTTCAAGAATCCAACTCACCCAAAAATCCATAAATAGGGCTTCCCATTATCTTTTCTTATATAAATAATTTATGATTTCATTAAGAGAATAGAACTAGAGATACAAGCTCCCCATGAAGAGGTGTGAATTGTGTGACTTGTGTCCTTTCCAAAGAAAAAGAAGAAACAGAAAACAAATTCAACTACAAATGAGTCTAATACAATTATTCCCTGTTTGCCCCTTGCTTTGCTAGAGCTAGACAATGTGCCAAAGCATTTACTGATTTCCCCACCCATTGTATACTTACATTCAAACTCTTATTTGCCACTTAAATTTTTTAATTTCATTCTTAAAGCTCCACACTATAGACTCAGGGTTCTGTACCCACTACCACCTTGGAATCCCCTTCAATTAGTAGTTCCACACCTAGCTGAACTGCAAGCTGTACACCATAGATGGCAGCTAGCAATTCTGCCCTAGTAGAGTTCCCAACCCCTAGAGGACCCGAGTAAAAAAGAACCACATTACCAAATCCATTCCTCAGCACCCTTCCCATTCCAAAGGGGCTTGGATTTACCTTGACTGCTAGTGCTACCATCAAAATTCAGATTCAAAAAACCTTCAGGAGGGGGTTTCCAATTCATACTGATTATAGAGACTTTAGAGAGGAGCAACTTGCTACTGCTGACCAATTCCTCTAGATATCATTAAAGGAGAATTGGTGGAATGAATCCAAGGATTTTAGCCACCATATCACCCTCTATAGAATGCACTCCAATTCTTGTATTTTTCTCTCCTTCTCTTGGAAGATTCTAGCATTTCTTTCTTCCCACACTATCCAAATCAGCATAGCTCTAGTACACCTCCACATGATTCTTCCTCTTTTTTTTATTGGAAATGGTAGCTTCATTGAAATTTCAAAATTTGTCAAGTACAACTGTCAACCCCATATTTTTTTATGAATAATTGTTAACTTCATTGAATTTAATACAAGACAAAGTGAGAGAGAGACAAGCCCTCTTATCTCTCCCATTTAATTTTAATTAAAAATTACATTTGTGCCCATAATATTAGATTTCTCCCAACCCCTTGCTTGGCTAGTGCATCATCCATCAAATTAGCTGTTCTTTCCACCCACCGTATTCTCAGTTCCATGTCCTTTGTGATCCATCTGAATTTTTTCTTCTCATTGTTGTATTTCCACATCCTACTTTCCTCATCCAGTAGCCAAGCCACTACCAGTTTGGAATCCCCTTCAATGATTAGCTTTCTAACATTCATGGTTCTAGCCCTTTGCACCCCTTCCATAATTGCCATTACTTCCACTCATAGTGAGTCTCCTTCACCTGCTAAGCCTGAGAATGTTGCACACACTTTACCCTCCTCATCCCTGAATACACCTCCAATTCCTGACCTACCTGGGTTTCCCATGCTACTTCCATCAAAGTTAAGCTTTATAAATCCTCTTTCAGGAGGGGACTAGATAGGAATGACAGGCTACTTATTGACATTTGAGTCCGCCACTACCTTCCAATTTCTAATGATGTCATCAATGGTATATGTGAGAAGCTTTCTAAGGATTTCAGTCAGTGAGCCACTCTGATCAATATTGATTCAATCAAGGCCTCTTTTGTTCTACCCTTTTCTCTAAAAATTCTTGCATTTCTTTCTTCCCACACTGCCCAGATTATTGCCACCCTAGCACTCTTCCACATGATGTTACCTATCTTCCTCGGCCATGGACAGGAAGTTGAATCAAAGAGACTTTTGATGTCAGTCGGAGGTGTCCACCCGCACTCAAATAAGGAAAAAATCCATTCCCAAATGCCAACAAAGAATGGACAAGTGATAAACAAATGAAAGCAAGTCTCATTGTTAGCCTTGCAAAGAACACACCAATGTGGGGAAAGGCACCACTTTTTCCTCTTCCTTTGTAGCCAGTCAAAAGTATTTATTCTTTCGTGAACAACTTCCCAACAAAAAGCCACAATCCTAGGTGGGATAGGCTTGCACCATACCTCCTTGACAGGAAATGAATGAAGGGGACTAAGGGGAGGTTGGGTTAAAACTTTCAAGAAAGAGTTACAGGAGAACAGACCCAAAGAAAAAGGTGTCCAAATTCTTCCATCAGGCGTATCAGGATCAAGGAAAATTCCTTCGAGGTGTTGGAGTAAAGAGAGCACACTATCAATTTATAAATCCCTTAATCCCCTTCTTTCATGGGCTCATTCTTGAAATATGATAAAGAATACAAAGAGGGGTATAAGTCCTTCAAAGGGGAGTTCCCATACCAGATTTGATCCCAGAATTTGATTAGGTTACCAGAATTGAGTTCATACCTTACAAGAGGCAAGAAACAAGGTAGAATCGCTTGTATGGCCTTCCAAGGTGAAGCTCTTGGTAGCCCATTGCAGTGAACCAGCATCCAATCCATTGTCCAATAGCTCGGGTATGCTCACTACCACCCTTGCCCATAGTTTCTCTCTTTCTTTAGGCATTCTCCATAACCACTTCCCTAGTAGAGAAAATTTTCTTTTTTGGATATTTCCTATTCCAAGACCCCCATACTTTTTATCTCTACTGACTATCTCCAAGCACACCTTATGATCTCTTTTCTCTTCTCCTAGCTCCCATAAGAAATCCCTTATTAATTTCTCAATGCTCCTGCTTACTCCCTCTGACATCTTGAAGACTAACATGCAAATATTACTTGTGGTTCCCACTTACACATTTACTTACATAAAATATTAAAATGGGCCCCACTCATGCATTTCCCTAAACAAGATAACATATTTACACATCGGCATATGCGGTTATCATCTACGGGCTCCACTTAGGCATTCACCTATATAAAACAAAATCAATGTTCATAAAAGATCACACAGAAGAAAACTATTTAAAAAAGTTTTAGAAATAATTAATAACTAGTTAATGACTAGAATAAGAAAAGCAATAACTAGTTAATAACTAGAAGTTAAGGGTTAACAAAAGGAAATCAATAAAATAAAATTTTAAAGGGGAAGCAGCCTTTAATGAGGAGCATGAATTTTCAGTCCTGCAATGATCAAAGATAATTAGCAATAGCATTTTATTCATTTTGAGGTCCCTTGCCTTTTATTTTGACGTGTGAGTCTTGTACTTTTTAACTATTATGTACTAACAATGCATTGCATTTTGTAATGCAATATTTTAAATTTTATATATGTATCAAATGAAAAAGGAACCAATGAGAAAATAACTTAAAGTAGCTATTAGCATTTTCACCATATATTTTTTCATTATATCCAGAATTCCCAGGTTCATAAGCTCCTTGAACCACCACAAGGTAAATAATGGTTAGAGTTCTTGTCTACACACATAATATGCATACAACAATGTAACAGCATAGGAGGAAAGGTTCAGTATATGTTCTCTGAAAAGAGTATTACTGTCCCATGATGAAGGCCTCTATCTTGCTTGTAAAACAGTAATTTAACACAAGTCTGGAATTTATCAAAAGACAAATACACATCTTGTCTTACGGTAGAAACCCAACACATATCAGCAGTTTTGTGCCTGTATTTGTCCTCTTCGTATGTAGACAACAATCTAGAACCATGGACCATTTCTGTGCAAGGGTAAAACCTAAGGGATACAAACCTTAGAAGTTTAGAACATAGGTTCAGGCCTGAGAGTGGCCATTCTGCTACAAATGCCAGTCTTAGATTTCACTCCTCACAACACCTTCAATGGAAGTTCAATATTTTGGGCAGTTATTTAATTAAGAAAAGTGACATTGACTTTTTTGTAGGAAATTAATACAGTTTAATCTACAAAAAGATGTTTTTTTTTATAATTAAGAATAAATCTATTTAAAAAGAGAGGAGGGGGAAGAGACCCTAATACAAGAGGAAAGTAGGTATCATTCAATCTAGTCTGAAATCAATACTAAATATAAGCTTAGATATCCTTGAAAAGTAACTAGAAAATAGTAATAAAGATGTACAAAATCTCAACATTAACATTTATTTTGATTGGCAAAGCTTCACTATAGCATTTCAAATGGAGAAACCAATAATCAACCAGGTTGATAGATCTAAACTTGCTTCTCTTGATCATGTAAATCTGATGCAAGTAAATTCCTCCGAGTGGGATTTGAGCTTGTCTTGTCTTGGTCAATAGTATGAGATTTGAGCTTCCCACCAACTACTTTACTCCAACCCTCAATGGAATAAGTCCACCTTTTTAAGAGAACTATAATAGGACCAATTTCATAGAGATTGAGCTCCCTACTTTTTAGCTCAACGGTCACTTCCGTTAAGTTTTCAAGGCCCATTAGCCTTAGTTCAGTTCATGCATGCTATGACCTTCTCACTTTATCTACCTTTCCACTGTACTCCATCTCCTAATGTTCAACTATAGCTAACCAAGTTGAATTTACAAGCCCAAATCTTACAGAATTGAAAAACATTAGACAAACTTAAAATCAATACCTTAAATACTGAACTTTATTTTAGTATATTTTTGTTTTTTTTTTTTCTGATAGCAATTTCCAAACAAACCCTTTGTTTTGTCATTTTTTTGTTGCAGTGCAAATCTTTGGAGCAAAAGTCGTACTTGGTTCAATTTTGTTTTTGTTTGTTTGTAATTATGATTTTCATTTTTACTTGATAAAAAATTTATACTTTGTCTTTTTTACATTCGCTGAGTGTAAACTTTACATCCCAAAAACTGATGCAAAATTTGCACCAACCTCCCGCTACCTCAGTTCTTTCTCTATTTCTCATATAAAGTGGAGATCATCTTGCATCCTACTTACTCTAAACAGATAACCCACCTCCTATCTCCATTCTCTTTCACAGGCTGTGTTTAGTTTGAAAGAAAGGGCATGAAATGATAGGGAAGCCTACATGAAGCAAAAGTAAACCAAAATTTACACTCATCCCTTTAACGCTTCCATGAATCTAGACCAGTGTGAATGAAGTTTAGACTGCAATCAAATGCAGCCTTATATTCCATATAAATGTAAATGATGGCACATGCATGGACTGCCATTTGTATGTGCAGAAACTCTTGCAATTCCATTCTCCTCATTGAGAGCTAGACTAACAAAATACTCACATTCCTAAAGTAGCATCCATCTTTACCATCATATGTAAATACTTGCTGAGTGCTTCCCAGACCACCAGTTACCAAACTCCCCATTACAATCATAGAACCCTGTGCAGCCTACAGATTCACGAGATTTCCCCTTGAGAAACCAAATGAGCCATGTGAAAACAACTGCTGGTTGAATCCTAAGGACAGGTTTGAAATTGAAGTCGATGTGCCATTTCCTTGATCCACAAAGTTAGTGTACAAATAAAGGGGAAACCTTCTAGATAAATCAATAAAATCTAAATGAGAAGGGAGTCTAGAATAAACATTGGCATTGACATCTGTTGTTTGATTCACAATCTGCTCATTCCTATTGTTCTCAAACTTCATTGTATTCCTATAAGAAAAGTATTGATGTGATTGGGTTGTGATGCTCCCATGAGAAGACTTCACCCATCCAGCCAAAAGAAAAGGCCTACTTGCTATAGGGCCCGTTTGGCACATCTTTCCATGCAGTTTTTCGGCTGTTTACAAGTTGGGCAGACCGATTTTTTGTCTATTTCTGTTTGGCGTGCGGAAGATCTAGCCGCCAAAAGCTGGAGTGCCAAAAAGATGCAAAAATCCCATTTTGGGCTGATTTCGGGAAGCTCCAAATGAAGCTTTTCGCGTCTTTCACGTTTTATTCTCACACGGAAAGACATGTGTCTGCCAAACGTGCTTCGGGCTGCTCAGATCTTAATGCTGAAGCTCAATGCGTCTTTTGACTGTTAGAGCTACCAGAAGATCTTCCCAAAAAGATGCACCAAATGGGCCCGTAGTAAGAAAATCTCCATTTGAACCATTGAAGTCCGAAACTAAGGTGATCAATAGAGGTTGGACATCATATTTAATCAACTTTCCTTTAGTTCTAGCACTTTGTTTATCCAACCATACGTGCAAATTTGCATCTATGTACCACACACTAGAGCATTTGTTACAACTAAACCTCAACTGATGCTGCCTTCCATCCAAAACTTTTCCTAGGAATGGATATCAATATCATATGAAGGAAAATCAAAAGAACCAATTCCAAAGATGGGTCTCCATAGCAGAGGATTGATCCCTCCAGTGTATATCACAGTAGAAGGCCAGACAGCCCAAACTACAATATCATCAATACTGACTATAACCTTCCTAAAAGGTCCATTTCCTGGAGTTCGAGTAAGATTAATGGAAATTAATTCATTAACTCTCCACAACCACCTTAAATTACAATTTTAACATTAACGTGCAGGGCAAGTCAAACATCAAACAGGTTTATATTGCAAAATTCTTCATTCTGTTTAGACGCATATGGAACATGTGCAATGCAAAAATCCACCAACAAAGCGTGTTGGATTCCCCTGCAACTGGTGGAGAAAGCTGCACCCTATGGACAACCACAAGCAATAAACAAATAGTTCACCAAACACCCCCCAGAAAAATCCTGAAGCCTACATATATGTTGATGGCTCATACGGTCCAGTAACAGGAGCAGCTGGAATAGGTTATGTTATTCTAACAAATAGTTCACCAAACCCCATCAAACGAGTGTTTCTAATATGACTGAATCATTTGCTACGCCAACTATTTTTATTTTTATCTTTTTCTTTTATTTCTTTTTTGAGATGCATATATGATTCAGATCGCAGAAATTTGAAATGTAAACAGACATCAAAAAATGTTGATAGAACACTAACAAATGTTAAGCCCTAACCTGGTGCCTAATGTGTCAATGGAATCCGAAAAAAAAAAAAAAAAAAAGAGCAATGGCAGTTGATTATACCTGAACACGGTGAAGAACAGCTGGTAATTAGCCTCTACAAGAAAAAAATGTCAATTAGTACTTGATGGAAGAAGAAGAAGAAGAAGAAGAAGGGGAAATTCATGGAACGATAAGTTTGAAGAATTAAAAGGAGAGCACCTACCTGCGTCGATGCTTCTCAGTTGCTTGGGGCAAAGTTCCTCTCGGTCACCTTCGAAAGTGGAGAACGAAGGATGTTTCGTCGAGTTCGAATTTTTGCTAGACGTAGGTGAAAAGCCCGAATAGACCAAAAGCTTCGCTTGTACTTTTTTGCAAATAAAGACTATTTTGGACTTCTACGGTCTTTTAGGGTCTTATCTTTTGATCTAATAGGCTAAGGCCACGTTTGTTTGAGGTGAAAAATCGAACCGGGGTAAACTTTATACCTCGTTCGATTTTACACATGTTTGGAGAGAGTGTAATTTTATATCATAAATCGGTGTAAAATTCATTTTTGAATTTTTTTACACGATGTAAAATATACATCAAAATTAAGGATGTAAAACTAAAACTCATCAACTTCTATCATACTCTTCTCACCCTAACGTCTCTTTCTTCCTCTCTGTTTTAACCATCGTTTTTTCTCTCGCTGGTGCCGATACATCTTTGTCAAACATCCAATATGAGATTTTGGCACCGGCGAAGCTCTGATCGGCACCGGTGATTTTGGCAACTGGGTGGTAGTCCTCTCCACTGACCCTTCAACCTTCCCAATAATAAAAACCCTCTTTTTCCCCGGCGACGAAGCCCTTTCTTTCCTCCCTAGCTCTCTCCCTCCCGACTTCTACACACGAATGAAGTTGGCCTAAAACTAGATGCTAGAACTTGTTGCAGCGATAGATCTGAACCCAGGGCAGTAGCGGCAAAATCCAATCCGATCTCCCACAACCGGATCTCCTCTCTCTCTCTCTCTCGCCCCCCCCCCCTTCTTCTTCCCCCATTTTTTTCTTTCTCCGTTCTATCACCGCCACTACAACCGGTTGCAGCGGCAGATCTGAACCCACCTCCGACCTTTCTCTCTCCATTTGTCTCTCTTTCTCTCTTCTCCTCCTCCTTTTTCTTCTTCTTCTTCTTCCTATGCTTCCCTCCTCCTCTATTCTATTTTTTTGAATCGTTGAAATCACCCGAAGATACTATAAATTGTCTTCTCCTTCGAGACAAACGCAGAACGACAGTCCTTCCTCTTTCTTCACTTTGATCTTCGCCTCCCTGAAACCATCACTTAAAATTTGTTCCGTCTACTGAGCAAGTAAAATTGACTATAGCAGTGACCACGTGAAACTTCTCCTAATAGCACAATTCCCTGTTGCAGCAACAAACTTAGGCCTATATTCGAGCAAAACCGGCGACGACACGGTGACACTCTCAGCACTCCCTATTCTATGTCGACTATAGTAGCTCCCATCTCAGGTTTCGTCTTCAACCTATTCTGTGTTGACGCTCTCGTTGAATGCAATGTAGTACCATCTTTAACTACTGTGTTGACTACAATAGCTCCCATCTCACCGAATTTACACCTTGACAACCAAACATGGTCGATGTAAATTTTCAAAATCTACCGGTCCCAATTTCCATCGACAACTAAACCAGTTTACATTTCCCATCGGTGTAAAACTAAATTTACACTTAAAACAAATGCAGCCTAATGGGAACAAAAAAAAAAGACAATTTCTGGGCTACCGTGCTTCTAAAAGTCCACTAGATCTTCCAAAAAGATTTGCCAAATAGGGCCTTAATATAAACCCAAGCTTGAGGTTTAGAAATTCAAGTTGGACTTTGGTTGATCCTCGACCTAACCCAACCCCCTAAGTTGCAACCCTAAGAGCAATGTGACATTTGTAAATTATTTGAACCAAACTGAGCTATGGGGTATGTGCTACCCCTCATTGTGTAGCCCAATGAAGCAAAAACATAAAAGACAATGGGCCAGATTTTCATAGTGTATTAATAATTTTATAGGTTGCCTAAATAGATTTTTTATATATTTATTGTAATAAACTAAAATTAAATAAAAATTATAATTTATAAAAGAAATCATAGTTTTATAATCAACATAGGCAACTTGTCCCTATCCCAAGCCCAAACAAATATTATTACACTTGGGGTGCGGGTCAAGTTGGGCAAGGCAACCTTAAAAACTATTAATACAATATTAAAATTTGGCCCAAGATCTTTTTTTTTTGTTCAATTGGCTAAACGAATGGGGGTAGCCCATCCCCCATAGTTCTTTTGGCTTCAAAATTAATAATTTTTATATAAAATTAGTTAAACCCCAAAAATAATGTATGGATCGGTTGTCCTCGTTTTAGTTCAATCCAATTACAAATGTCACATTTCTCTTATGTGTGCAACTTGGGTGGATTTAGTTGAGTTAAGGATCAACCAAAGCCCAACCCGTAGTCTTAAAGCTCAAACTGAGGCTTATATTAATTTAATTATGACCACAACCTAACTTTATATATTTACTAGTATTTTAATTATTTAAGTAACAATTTAGTAATTAGAAATAATTTATTGTTAGCTATACTTGTGTTAATTTTTATTAACTTTTCTATTATTGTTTATTAATTTTCATCATGGTTAGATAAATTGTTAGTAAATTTTATAATTCTAAACTGAATTTAAATGAATTGTTATTTTTATTAATTTCTATTAATTTTTGTTATAATTTTGTTTTGATACTATTTTTTATTAGATTTTATTCACTTTCATTTATTTTAAGTGGAATTTAAATATATGTGCACTATACAAATAATAATTTCAAATTAAATGGCTAATTTAAAACATCTATTGAAATATTACATATATATACTTATTTTAATTTTCATAACTTATCTTAGTAGTATTTTATTGTTACCAACTTCATTTATTGGTATTATTATTATTTTATCTATTTTTTATTAATTTAATATCTTAACATGGTGGAATTTAGGAATGGAAATAGGGCATGGACCACACTCACTTCCTTGTCCCCAATCTCCATTGGGGAGGAAAATGAACTTCCATCGCCAATGGAGATGGGTTCCATATCGGGACCCAAAGCCCTAATTTTTTTTTTCAATTAAAACATACTTTAGGAAAAAAATATTTACTTAAGAGAAAAAGAAATCGAACTATTTTCAAGTTTCAACTTTTAAAATATTAATAATATTTTAAAAATAATTAACATTTATATTGGTCTCTATCCTCAATTGAGTATCCAAATATTGACAAATTGATTCTATGGTACTTTTAATAACTTAGCTTCGTTATTATTATTATTATTATTTGCTTCATGGGGCTACCTCCTTCCCCAAAACCCATAACCCCCAACTCTAATAGCAGTGGTAGTTGGTCCCAGATATTTGATTGGTCCACTACAAACATCCAGAAAAACTATCAACTAAGCCACCGTTAATTGGTAACCTAGCAATTCAAGTGGGCTCCCCATACGAGTAAGTGTTTATGTAATTTTTATATTTGATGAGACCTAAAAAGTTATTTTATTAAAATAATACTAGGTGTTTTGCATTTATCAAGCTTTCTTGACCCAACCTGAAGCTTTCAATTCAATTTGCTTTATTAACTAACTTAAAATTATTTAGCCTAATAATAATGTTATTGAATATTTTTATTTCACTATTATTAATTTTTATTAATTTAAATAGATCTAATGTATATAAATTATAGTTAAATAAATAGATATTAATGGAGAGGAGAGAATTAGTGGCATGAGTTATTAAAGGAGAGAGAGAATGAAATAATTAATGAGAAGAGATAATTAAAGGAATTAATAAGAAAGAGGAGAGAGAGTTAATGATGATTTAATAAGAGGAGAAAAAAGTATTAAAATTGTTTGTTCACTTTAGTTATTTTGTTCAATTTTAAATTTAAAAAAAATAAAAAAAAAAACAAATAAAAGATAAGTACCTTTAAAAAACAACCAATGGATTGGACTACAATCGTGGAGAGATATTTTGGGTGTCTAAAGAACTTATTTTCAAACGCACCCAAACTGAAGATTCCTCTTTTTGCTTGTCTAAAGAACTTACACTCTCTTCCCTTCGAAATCAAACAAGTAAAAATAAGTTATTGGATTGGACTACAATCGTGGAGAGATATTTTGGGTGGTTCTCTGATTTGGGGTTTCACTTCAAGGCACGTATATATTTATACAAGACCGTCTAACTACAACTGGATCTTAACAACGGATCCACTTTCGCTCCTATTAAATAGTTTCTCCATTTCCTTGTGGTGATTCGCCCCGAATGGGACAGGGATAGGGATGATTTTCCTCTCGCAGGGACGGGAAGAGCATTCCCCGCCTAATGGGATCCCCACTAATATATTGATATTTTTAAAAATGTGGTTAAAAATGTTTGAATATTTCTTAATAGGATTGTAAATTTTAATTATTTTATTTTTATTTTTTAAATAAAACAAAAAACAAAAACAAAATGATCAACATTATACAAAATCACGGGGAATGGAGATCCTCGTGGGGACGGGGATGGGGATAACCTTGTCCCCATTAGCAAGGATGGGGACAGGGACGGGAATGGAGATTTTCTTGGGGACAGGGATGGGAGAGGCTCCTCATCCCCGCCCCGCCACGTTGCCATTCCTACTATTAAATAATATCATTTTATCCTATTAGTCAATCCCTTTGTCCCATGTCAGCCAATTAATCATATAGGATTAATGATAGAACTGTTACTAACCCACCGTTAATTCTTACTATCCTGTTTGTGTGGGCAGGAGTACAACAACTCTGGATCTCCTATCCACCTATCCACGAGAACTCTGACCATGTCTACCCACAACACACTACCCCTCGGAAAGTGGGAACATCTCCCCCTGCATAATATTATACAGAGATTGAAATGTTTTTTATGTATGGCTGCGATAAACAAGAAAAGAACTTAGGTGGATAGGAGATCCAGACTCGTTTCCAACTACAATAAACGTGAACAGAGTTTCTTTAGGAAACAAAAGACAAGATAGTGAAAAGCAGAGGTGGGGTGAAACAAAAGACAAAATAATGAAAAGCCAGAGGTGGGGTGAAACAAAGCAAAAAGAAGTACTACATTCGAAATCACATCTCCGCCCAAGAAGAAGCTGCCTCACAATGCCCCACAGCAAATCCCTGTCGTATATTAAGAATATCTTCTGATGATAATACCAGTCCTGATGATATCATTATCGGGAAATGTTTTCACACGACGGGATGTGCTGCGGGGCGTTGTGGGGTGGAGATGTGAACTCGCTACATTCAATCTCAATTAATCCTCTTTGACGTTTTTGTAGACTTTCACAGCAGGTAAGAAGTGTTGCATTCGATCTGTAGTGATCCGCTTTGTGCCGTTTTTGTGGACTTTCGTTAGATTTGTTCTCTGGCCATAGAACAATGGAGAAGTAGAAATTATCATCTTCACTAGGAACAGATAGAAATCTGGTAATATTACCTGTATTGAATCACTTTGTATTATGGAAACATGTGATGTAATGCCTCATGCTTTGGAATCTAAATAATTAAAGCATTGAATAAGTTTCTTTTACGATGGTCAAGAGTTCAATTTTTATAAAATTTTCCATTATTTAATTATTCTTTAATCATTGAATTATTTAATAATATGTAACTATGTAGTTGATTTCTTTAGTGAAGTTTTTGCTTTTGATAACCAATATTTAACTATTGACTCATTTAACCATGTTAGTACTATTTCTTATTTATTTTTATTTTATCTTTGCAACTCTTATATTTACCATGGTTTTATCATTCCTCTTCTTGGTTAAAAATGTTAATTATTTGTTATTTTTGTTTTATTTTATAACAGAATCATTGTCTCTTCAAATGAGTGGTGAAGGCTATAATATATACTTAACAAGACAACCTAAGGAGGCTACAGAGAAAGGATGTAAATCTGTACGAAACTTAATTTTGAGAAAGAAGATTTTTGTAGTGGCCCAAAACATGAAACTACTTTACAATCTAGTGAATCCATTGAAATGGTAGGTGAGTATGATTGGAAACCAGAAGTGGGAAAGGTATTTCAGACATGTGAGGAAGCATATGATTTCTATAATGAATATTCTAGAAGGGTCGGTTTTAGCATTGGGATACAAGGAGGGAACAAAACAAAATCTGGACTTGAAAAAAAAAACTTTAATCTAATTCAACCCGTCCAAACCCATTAATTTTATATTTATGGACTTAAAAAATAAATTTTCTCTCAACAAATAAGTTGGTCATAGCTTGATGGTAATTGTAGTTATTATTTATATAAGTGGTGAAGGTTCAAACCACATTAGATGAATGTTATTTTTATACAAGCGGCAAAGCCATTTGACTATGTTCGGATTTCGGGTTTAACTGAACTACTTAGGTTCAAGCCGTCTCTGCGACTGGCGATGACAGTGGCAGGTGGCCGTTGAAGTGCGGCTGTCAAGCGTTGTCCTTGGATACGGACCTCCTCGATGTTAGGTATGGTACGTTTGTTAAGTTCGGTGTCCTGAAGGCGAAGTGCTGGAGTGGTGAGTGAGGTGAAGTCTTGAGTTCGAATAGAAGAGTGTTCCGAATTGCCATGAGGCGGGCCAGTTCGGGTCATTGCCTTGTGTGAGGCTCGGGGCCCAGGGGAGAGTTCGGGCTCCTTGTAGGGAGTTTGGGCTCCTAGTAGGGAGTTCGGGCTCCCAGTAGGGAATTCGGACTGCTGGTTCCTCCCTTCGATGCTCGCGCGTTGGGCGCGCTGTTGTGTCGAGCTGTTTGCCTTTGCCACGTGGAGTGATCACGAGGTTGGGCCAAATCTTCCTTCATCAATTGCCCCCCACTCCTCGTGCTAAGGGTCTTGCCCTGGCGCGGGGAGTCCGCAAGGTGGCAGGTGGATTTGTCTCGTACTTCGAATCTCGGTCGACTGATAGCGCGAGGTGTGTTGTCAGGGTTCTTTGAGTTGACTGATAGCGCGAAAAACGCGTCGACCTGCCTACAAATGCTGACAGACGTGACAACACGCTCCTCTTTTCAAAAATTCAAAAAAGCGCGCCGCTGGGAGACGTGATAGCAGACGTCTTTTCGAATTTGAAAACGTGCCACTGCCGCCTTTAATGTGAGGAGACGTGCGCTGGCGTTCTATCAGTTTCAGAAAGACGTGCGCTGGCGCTTTGTCAGTTTTAGAAAGACGTGCGCCAATCACGTTTCGGTCTCAGGGGACGTGCGGTCAGCGCGACTGCGGGCCGTCGGATCGGCTTTGATCTGCGTTGTTGCTTTTCAGTCATTGTGGGTATAAATAGTGGGGGACCCCAGTCGCTTTGCTTCTTGAGCTCGCGTCCAAGTTCCAGCTCGCGTCCAGGCTTTTAGTTCGTGTTCAAGGCTTTTGCTCGTTCAAGTTCCTGTAGTCTATTCAAGCTTTTTTCCCGGTGAGTACCTTCATGGAATCCATCTTCTCTTCTCAATGTTTAGCTCAGATAGCTCAGACGGTTCTTCAAGTGGGTCAGATGCAGGTTCTACGAACCGAGTTGCATCCCCTGATGGTTCTAACGAGCCGGAGGTAGAGCTCGAGGAAGAGTTTGAACCCATAGGCTGAGTCGCCTCGGGTAGTTTGGCGTCCACCTCTCATCGGGATCGGACGTTAGACAAGTTTGACCCCTCGACCATGACGCCTGTGGGGCTTCAATCCCTTATTACCTATTACAACTTGCCTGGGGAGTACGCTTATTTCATACCTTCGGGTAGCTTTCCTTGGGAACACGGTCCTAATGAGATCGTGATATTTCGGGAGCAGCTCGCTGCAGGGCTGCGACTGCCTTTCCATCCCCTCCTTGTTGAGGTCTTGAACCACTTCGGCGTTACGGTCGGCCAGCTTCACCCGAACTCCATTCGTAACTTAGTGGGGACAATCTCTCTATTTTGCGAACATGGCTTTCCTTTAGACTTGGAGATCTTCTCTTCCATTTTAATGCTTAAGAAGCAAGCGGGTCCCCTTCCCGGGCGTAGGCGGGCGTATTACCTATCTCCCCGCCCGGGTTTTAAGCTTTTACATGAACTTCCCAACAAGGTCCCGGCGTGGAAGCGAGACTACTTCGGGGTGCAAAGTGTATTGGGGTGGCCGTTTCAGACCGGGTGGGGGATGACCGCCCCTGACTCCAGTGTTACGCTTGATAAAGAGACGGTTAAGGGCCTCCGGCAATGGGCGCGGCTTGGGCTAAAATGCCATCAGTATCTGACGAAGGCCAAACTCATTGCGGCCGGCCTGAGTTCGGGTAGGTTCCTTAGTCAGAGGTTTTTTGTTTTTGCTGTTCTTTTGTTTTTTCTGATGCCGAACTCTTTTTGCAGGTGTGATGGACCCAGAAGGGACTCATGGTGGGCGCCTGTTTCAAGACATGAAGAGGAGGATGCGAGTCGCCAAGCAAACTTGTGCTGAGCTGCCCCGGGACGTGGAGCCTGAGGTACCAGACTAACCGTCAGAGGATCTGCCCAGGGAGCCCGAGATGGCTCCTCCAATGCAGGAAGCGACAGGGGCCCCTTATGCCGAGACTACTTACACGGGGGCTCCCGCTTACTCTGGGTCTACTTATACGCGAGCTGGGCCCTTAGGCTCGGGAGCCCAAGGGGAATTCAGGAGCGTGTTGTCGTCGAACCACGCTCTTCAGAAGAGTAGGGAGGCCATTTTCCCCGAGGAGGTCGCGTAATGGACTGATCTTCCTCTGAACTAGGTGGCTTGTCGCACTATCACTCATGCCATGGTGGTAAGTCAGATTTATTGTCGGGCTCTTTGCTTTTATCCCTCTTGCTGTCATTCTTTTGATCACTTGTTTTTCTCTTTTGGTAGGTGAATTCTTCTATTCATGCCTTGGCGGCCCAGGTGGAAAGGAGCTCGAGGCAGGCGCGAGCTGCCGAAGAGGCTCTCCGTGCTGCCGAGATGACATCCCGAGCTGCTGAGGCGGCTACTTGCGCCGCTGAGGTAGCGGCTCGCATAGCTGAGGCGGCTGCACGCGTTGCACAGACCAGGCAAACGAGGTCTCAGAGAGATGCCGAGGCCATGGGAGTCGTAGTGAAGCACATGGCGGACTTGAGGCTGTATTTGCAGCATCAAATCGAGTACCTTCAGAAGGACATTAGGGAGAGGACGCAGATCTTCTCTCAAGGCATTGAAGATGCCAAGAAGAAGGCCGTCGATGAGTACATCGCCTCGCTGAGCTTTGACGACCTGATGGTGGACTCGTATAGAAGGGGTTTTAAACTAAGCCGGTGGATGATCCGGAATACATACCCCGAGCTCGATATCAGTGCCATATACACTTCGCGCATAACTCAGGAGATGGCCAATGCTGCTGATGGTGAGCCAGATTCTGAGGGCGAGGCGGGACCTTCGGGTATCGTTGAAGTGCCTTCTAATAATGAAGAAGTAGCTCTGGGCCTATGAATTTTTTTTTTGTTCGAAATGTACGCTCTTATTTTGAAATGGAATGACTTTTCTTTTGGTTAAGTGTTGGTTGTTCTTTCTCCCGAACTGATCGTATTTGCTGAACTAACCATATGCCCGATCTGTTTCTTGACTGGGTTACTGCACTCGCACAACCTATTTTGGTGTTAATACTTAGTCTCTGAGATGCCGATGTCCCTATTAGTTCGTTGTCTCCGCTTCGCCTTTGGTTGATACTTTTCTTTGCTTGCCTATGCCGAGGTTCCTTCGTTAGCTCGGCACCCTAGCCCTTGGGCTTTGGTAGCGATTTTCCCACTTCGCTTGGTAGTCTATAGGTAGTATCGCCTTAAGTTGACGATGTTCCACGCTCGGGGTACTTGTTTGCCTTCTAAGGTTTCGAGCTCGTATGCCCCCCCGAACGCTTTCTTTACTCTATAAGGCCCTTCCCAATTTGGTCTAAGTTTGCCCACACCGGGTTCGGGTACCGTGATCTTACGGAGAACCAGGTCGCCGACGCGGAAGCTTCGCTTCTTTACTCTGGCATTGTAGTACCGAGCTACTTTTTGCTGGTAGGCCACTGTCCAGATGTGCGCGAGGTCTCTTACCTCATCCAGTAGGTCGAGGTTGGTACGTAACTCATCTCCGTTTGTCTGATCGTCATATACTTCTAGTCGCAGTGTAGGTATTTCGATTTCCGCCGGATTACCGCTTCAGTACCGTAGGTGAGGTTAAAGGGGGTCTCTCCCGTGGCGGTTTTTTCCGTAGTTCGATGGGCCCATAGAACACTTGGTAGCTCGTCCGCCCAAAACCCTTTAGCTCGGTCTAGTCGTGCTTTCAGTCCGCGGAGGATGGCTCTGTTCATTACTTCTATTTGACCGTTTGCCTGTGGGTGTGCGACCGACGTGAAGTTCTGACGAATTCCCATATTTTGGCACCATTCTTGGAACTTGATATCCTCGAACTGCTTGCCGTTGTCGGAGATCAGTACCCGAGGTAGCCCGAAGCGACATACTATGTTCTTCCAAAAGAAGTTCTGTATGTTTCGTGCTGTAACTATTGCCGGCGGGAATGGCCCCAGGAGGTCGATGCCCCATTGTGCGAAGGGCCATGGACCGGTGAGGTACTTGAGGTTGGCAGCAGGCTGATGGTGGATATTGGCATGCTTCTGACACTTGTCGCATTTTCTGACAAGCTCGATAGCTTCTGCCTTCATCGTTGGCCAGTAGTATCCTTGTCGAAGTGCCTTTTGGGTGAGGGCTCTGCCCCCCAGGTGTCCACCGTATAGACCTTCATGAGTGTCGCAGAGTACGAGCTCGGCTTTGATAGGTCGCAAGCAACGCAGGTAGGGGAGTGTGTAGAACCGTCGGTACAACCGTTCGTCTATTATGACGTATTTGGCTGCCTGGCGCTGCACCCTCTTGGCTGCATTGCGGTCCGCAGGGAGGGTTCCATCTTGCAAGAAGCTCGCGAGTGGGTCAATCCAGCTCAGCTCTGCTTCAAGGACGAGAGCGACCTCCTCTGCCCCACCGAGAATGCTAGGCCGAGGTAAGTCCTCTATATACACGGTTCCCATGGTGTTGTGACTCGTGCTAGCTAACCGGGACAGGGCGTCGGCCTCAGTGTTCTCTGACCTCGGGATTTGCCTGATGAAGTGTGACTGGAAGTTGAGCAGAGCTTCCTTTACTTTTGCCAAGTATGCGATCATAGTGAGCTCACGTGCTTCGTATTCGCCTGTAACCTGGTTGACCACGAGCTGGGAATCACTGCAGATAACTATGTGCTTTGCTCTTACTTGGTGTGCTAGGTTCAACCCGGCTATCAGTGCCTCGTACTCTGCCTCGTTGTTGGATGCCACAAACTCAAAGCGTAGTGCGTATTCCAATTTCGTGCCACCCGGGCCGCATAGCACTATTCCAGCCCCGCTGCCCTACTGGTTCGAGAAGCCATCTACGTGAAGGATCCAGGGCTCCTCATCCCAGTTCGCGTTTGGCCTAACCAGGAGAGATGCCACACTGGCTGCTACTTCACAGGGTTCAGACTCTATTGGCTTGGGAGCTCCGGGCTCACCCGAACTGGGGATCTCGGGCTCGACCGGCCCAGGGGCTTTGAGGCTAAACGTGCACTCGGCGATAAAATCTGCTAGGGCTTGGGCCTTAATAGCAGTTCGTGGCTTATACTGGAGGTCGTACTCGCTGAGCTCGATGGCCCACTTTGTTAGCCGACCGAAAACCTCAGGCTTGTACAAGACTTACCTCAGAGGTTTGTCAGTCAGGACCATGACTGTGTGAGCCTGGAAATATGGGCGGAGTTTCCGAGCTGCGATTACCAATGCATATGCTAGTTTTTCTATCTGCGGGTATCTCGTCTCTGCTCCCTGCAAAATTTTACTAACATAATAGATGGGCCGCTGGACCCGATCTACTTCTCTTATTAGTGTGGAACTGACCACCTCGTTGCTTGCCGAGAGGTACAGTTCTAAGACCTCGCCTTCCTCGGGCCTGGCTAAGGTTGGCACGGTAGCGAGGTAGCTCTTTAGCTCGTCGAATGCGAGCTAGCAGTCTCGGGTCCATTTGAACCCTTTGCCTTTGATTGCCTTAAAGAAATGCAGACAGCGATCTGCCGATTTGGACATGAAGCGGCTTAGAGCGGCTACGCGGCCGTTTAGCCTCTGAACATCTTTTACTTTTTGGGGTGGTCTCATATCTAGGATGGCCTTTATCTTGTCCGGGTTGGCCTCAACACCGCGCCAGTTGACAATGTACCCTAGGAACTTACCCGAGGTGACACCGAAGACACATTTGTTTGGGTTCAGTTTCATGCTAAATTGACGCAGAATTTGGAAGACGGAATCTAAGTCTTTTATTAATTCCTGTGAAAACTGCGTCTTGACGACTATGTTGTCTACATAACATTCTATTTTTGTGCCAATTAAGGGCCGAAACAGCTTATTTACAAGTCTCTGGAAGGTCGCCCCAGCATTCTTCAGTCCGAAGGGCATTGACCTTGTAGCAGTATAGGCCGAACTCGGTTATGAAGTTGGTTTTTTCCTCATCGGACTGGTCCATCCTGATTTGGTTGTAGCATGAGTAGGCATCCAAGAAGCTTAGCAACTCATGTCCCGAGGTCGCGTCCACTAGGCGGTCAATTCTGGGGAGGGGGAAGTAGTCTTTTGGGCAGGCTCGGTTCAGGTCGGTGTAGTCGGCGCACATGCGCCACTTGCCGTTTGCCTTTTTCACCAGTACTGGGTTGGCTACCCAGCTCGGGTAATGAACTTCCCTTATGAAGTCCGCTGCGAGGAGCTTTTCGACCTCCTCGTCGACCGCCCTCCAGCGCTCCGGAGCTAAGTTGCGTTTCTTCTGTCTAATGGGTCTGACTACAGGGTCAGTGTTAAGTTTGTGAGTTATAAGGCCAGGGTCAATACCGGGCATATCGGCCGCGGACCATGCAAAAATATCTAAATTTCGAAGTAAGAAACTCACCAGTTCGGTTCGTAGAGGCTCCTTGACGGAAGCACCGATCTGCAGCGTTCGAGCCGGATCCGTAGCTGAAGTTGGGATTGCAACCATTTCCTCTGTGGGCGAAGCTCGTTCCTCGCCCTACTCCGTAGGCCACTCCAGCTCGAGGTCGCCGACCACCTTGGTTTTTCCTTTCAGGGCGGCAACATAGCGCTTGTGAGACTCAAGCTGGTCGCCCCGCGCTACCTCCACACCGAAGTCCGTAGGGAACTTCATTGCCAGATAGTAGGTGGAGACCACTGCCCGCAGAATATGCGTGATTGGCCGCCCTATTATGGCATTGTATGGGGAGGGGGTCGCGACCACCAGGAAATCGTGGTTGAGTCTGACCGCACAAGGCCATGTGCCGATTTCCACAGGTACTGTTATCTTCCCGAGGGGCCTGACTTCCTCTCCACTGAAGCCCACCAGAGGAGTGTTTGCGGGCTTCAGCTCGCTTCTCTACAACTGTAGCTGGTCAAATGCCGACTTGAAGAGGATGTCCGCCGAACTACCTGAATCCACAAGTACGCGCTTGACTTCGAAGTCGTTGATCCTTAGTTTTATGACAAACGCGTCATCGTGGGGGTAGTGGACACCTCGCGCATCGTCTTCCGTGAAGAAGATCGCTTCTTCTGTCTTTGGCCTCTTCGGAGGGTTCTGTTCTTCTCGGGCTGCCTCGCGAACTGATGTTCGGGCTGTTGCCGAAGTACACCCTGCTACCACCGAACCTCCCACTATCACATGGATGGTTCCCCGAACTGGCCTCTCTTCTGGAGGCTGTCGTTGCAACTCTTCGGCTGGTCTGCTGCTGGATTCAGGGGCATCCTTTCCATGCTCCCCTTGCCGACCTGCCTTATTATTATTATTATGCTGTACAAAATTTCTCAAGTACCCGCGACGGATGAGTCCCTCTATCTCGTCCCGGAGATTATTACACTGTTCGGTACTATGACCGTGATCTCTATGAAAACTACAATACAAATTTTTATTTCTCTCATTTGGATTCCCCTTTAGGCGAGGTGGCCACTTTATGTATGGGGCGTCTTTGATTGTCATCAAGATCTCGGTCTGCCTCGTATTTAACGGAGTGTAATCCGTCCGAACTGCTAAGGGAGCTCGGGACGGCTGGCTTGGCTTCGCCTCCCGGGCCGGGTTTCTTCTGTCACCTTGGTTGGAGGGCTCACCTTCTCTTTTCCTTTTTCGACCCCGCCTTCGTCCTTTGGTTGATCTCTTCCTCTGTTCTCATGAACTTGTCCGCGAGCTTGAGGAATTCGGCCACGGTCGCAGGCTGGTTGGCTACCATGTGCCATTTGAACTCCTTGTGCGTTACTCCTCTCTTAGCCGCCGCGAGCTATACCGCGGGGTCTAATCGCGGTATCTGCAAGCACGCTTCATTGAACCGCTTGATGTAGCCCCGGATGGATTCTTCTTCTCTCTGGACTACTCCGAAGATGCTTTCCTCGGTTATGGGGCACCGCTTGCTGGTAACGAAGTGTGCGGTGAAGACCTGCACGAACTAGGTCCAACTTCTTATTGACCCAGGGGCTAGATTCCTGTACCAGGTGCGGGCCACACCCCTGAAGGTGGTGGTGAAGGCCACACACATGCATGATTCACTGGCCCTAGCGAGGTGCATTTGGGACTGAAAAGCATCGACGTGGTCGTTGGGGTCAAAGGACCCATCATACTTGTCCAAAGGTGGGAGCTTGAAGTCTCTGGGCATGGGGACTGCCTGGAGTTCTGATGCGAGGGGGGAAGGAACTGAGAGAATTGGGGCAGCTTTTACCTCGTCCGAGCTCGTCTCTTCCTTACCTCTAAGCTTGGGCAAGACACGGGTGGCAGTTCGGCGACTTCACCGGCGCCTTCGTTGTTGAGTGGGCCTGATACTGGCGTTGCTGGCCTTTGTGTTCTCTGTGAGCAAGAACTCAGGCTTGGAGCGCCGAGGTGCTGACTTTGCGGGCGAGGTTTCCGACCCGCCTGCGAGCTGCGAGGCGGGGGTGATTTTCCTTTCCCTTCGGCCTGGGGATGAGGCCTGACTGTTGGGGGGGTTATGGAGTTGGGAGGCTTCTCCTCGGTGAGGGCGTCCACTCTAAGGGGAGGCCTTAATCGGCTTCGGAGCTGGGTGCTGAGGTGGAAGCAGTGACTGGTTCAGGGGTAGTTGGGGGAACTGCTACTGATAGTGGTGTTGAGAGAGGTGGTGTAATACTTGGTGCTGTTGGAGTTGATGCTGTTGGAATTGTTGCATTTGGGCTTGCATTGCCCGCATGCATTGCATCAGGTCGTCAAACTGGTTCTGGTGGGTTACCAGGGGACAACAGTTGGTTCAGCAAAAGTTGTTTCGATAGGGAGTGGAAGAGGGACGTTCATGGCAGGAAGGTTTACGGGCGCCACTGTTTGTGGCGCATTCAAGCTGGGGATCCCATCCACCGGAAGAGGGATGGTGAACTGTCCGATGCACACCACGGGGACTTGGAGTTGTTCCCCGGTGGTGTTCGTCTCTGTGCCACGTTCGGCATTGCTGGAGGAAGCCATGAGCGTTGGGGTTTTTGGAAGAAGAGGAGGTTATGAGAGTTTTAGAGGGAGGCTTTTAGAAGCTTTCCCACAGACGACGCCAATTGATGGTGTGCAATCCGGCCGGTCCTAGCTGTCAATGACCTTGCCTCTGAACGGAGCTGCAGGGAACCTGAAATGGAGAAAATGAGGAAGCTTCGGGGGGAACCCAGTGTGATTGCTCCGAAGCTCAAGTTAGAATTCTCTCAAAGGCAAGAATAAACCAGATGGCGCAAAGTTCACATACCTTGTTCTTGGGGGGTAGGGAGCCTTTTATAACCACCTCGTGCACTCACTTCTAAGCTTCTGTCAGGTCGGGTATGATTACCTCTGGGCTCCTGCCAGTTCGGGTGTCATCCCCTCTACTGGACAGAACCGCCAGCTCTCTTTGTCGAAACCGTCTCTGCGACTGGCGATGATGGTGGCAGGAGGCGGTGGCAGGTGGCCGTTGAAGTGCAGCTGTCAAGCATCAGATCCCAAGTCAGTCAGGTGCGTTGCCCTTGGATACGGACCTTCTCGGTGTCAGGTATGGTACGTTTGTTAAGTTGGTGTCCTGGAGGCGAAGTGCTGGAGTGGTGAGTGAGGTGAAGTCTTGAGTTCGGATAGGGGAGTGTCCCGAACTGCCATGAGGCGGGCCAGTTCGGGTCATTGACTTGTGTGAGGCTCGGGGCCCAAGGGAGAGTTTGGGCTCCTTGTAGGGAGTTCGGGCTCCTAGTAGGGAGTTCGGGCTCCCAGTAGGGAGTTCGGACTGCTAGTTCCTCCCTTCGGTGCTTGCGCGTTGGGCGCGCTATTGTGTCGAGCTGTTTGCCTTTGCCACGTGGAGTGATCACGAGGTCGGGCCAAATCTTCCTTCATCAATAATGGTTATCCACAACCTAACCCAACCCATTTAAATGGGCGGGTTGGGCGATGGGTTGATCAAACAACCCGCCAAGTAAATGGGCGGGTTGGGTGGGTTAGATACTAGGTGGGTTGGGTGGGTTCAGCGGGTTGGGTGAAAAATTGCCACCCCTAGTAGCGATAAACATGAATTCATGTGAGGTATTATCGAGATGTATCAAGAACTAGTTGTCTCGCATAATTATCAATTATGTTGCAAGGAAATGGAAAATATTGTGTGAGTAAATTTGAAGCAACTCATAATCATGTGTTTTAATCCCAAGTAAAAATTATAACAAAAATAATTTATTAAAATAAGAATAAAATTTGAATGCCATTGCTAAGAGTTGCAGCGGTGGTGGTGGGAAGATAGAAGAGAGAGAGAGAGAGAGGGAGGGAGAGGGAACCCGGACGTCACTACTGAGAGTTGCAACGATGGTGACGAGAAGATAGGGGGGGGGAGAGAGAGAGAGGGTGAGGGAAATCGAGTGCCGCTGTAACTCTTTGCAGTGGCTATGGCGAGAAGACGGGGGAGAGAGAGAGAGAGACAGGGAAACACCACTGCTGAGAGTTGCAACAACGGACAACGGTGGTAGGAAGAGAAGGGGGGGGGAGAGGGTGTGGGAAATCGAACACCATTGCAACTCTTTGCAGCGATGGTGGCGAGAATACAAGGGGGGGGGGAGAGAGAGAGAGGGTGAGGGAGAAGGAGAGGGAGAGGGAAATGCCGATGTTGAGAGTTGCAGCGGTGGTGGCAGGAAGACAAGGGGGGGGGGAGAGAGAGAGAGAGGTTATGGGAAATCGAACGTCACTGCAACTCTTTGTAGCCGCGGTGGCAAGAATACATGGTGAGAGAGAGAGGGAGGGAGGAGAGGGAAACGCCGCTACTGAGAGTTGCAGCGGTGGTGTCTGGAAGACAAGGGAAGAAAGAGGGAGAAGGTGAGGGAAATCGAGGATGGGCATTTTTGTCTTTTAACGTGGTCTGAAAAACATCTAAGCACATGAAATCATTGGTTTGGCTCTTACAAATTCATATCTTAAAATGCATTTCAGATTTGAATTTTCAAACTCAACCCAAACATAAGTGGTGTCCGAAAAACAACATTTTCAAACTTCAGAGGTATGAAAAGTATTATCAAACGCCACATAAATAATAGTGCAACCATTGAGTCTTTTGTCAAGTAATATATTACTTAGTGAAGAACAATGAAGGCTTTCTCTTCATCTATATAAGGCCTTAGTTAAGAGGTCAATTCTTATACTTGAATTCTGACATATGCATTGAGTCTATCGACACGTTTCAATTCATAAATATTCATTTATACAATAAAATAAAACTTAAAATTTTTCTATTTAGTATAAAATAATAAACATAATATATATTGTGGACTGGGCGAAGAACGATCACCCCTAATGAAAATCACAGAAGATTCTTCTATAGTTAACGATAGTTGTTTGTGTTATGGTAGGCTGTAGATACGTGGCTATTTTACTTTATAGGAGATTCTGCCAAGCTATTACTTTTCTTTTGGCATCAGTGCCACACTATTAGTTATGGGGGCACCGTTCAATATCAAGAGGTGAGACTTTTTTTCTTTTTTCTAATCAAACATCCACGTTCCCTTATTCCTGTGTTTGTTATCTAAATGATCTTTTCTTTTGTTTTTTTAATAAACTCTATGCTATTTATTTGCTTACCCAGATTTCCACTTTGAATGGCATTAATTCCTACTTTTCTCTAAATCGAAGAAAAAGTGAAGGCGTTAGAATTATGTTGAATTAGTTTTCCTTGGAATTTGGTTTTGGTTTAATGCAAGGTTTTTAAAATCGAATCGGACAACGAATCGAACGGATGATCCGTTCTGAAAAAAAATAAGAAAAAATAAAAAATGATTTTTGAACGGTTTAATTGCTCGGGTCAATGATTTGTTGATTAAATAAACGATTTTTGATAAAATAATAATTTTGGGGTAAAACAGAACCTGTCACCTGACTGGTTCCTAATTTTTTCAGTCCGATCATCCAGTCCAATCCGGTTTTGAAAACCAAGGTTTAATGTGTTTACCTAAAATATTAGTTACTACTAATCGAAAAATGGAATATTAGTCACTATTACATTGTTTTGACTTGTGTGAAAAACTTTCACCAAACACCAATGGTTGCAGATGAATACCATACAATTTCACAGGACATCAAAAACATGATGGGTTGAAAACTTAAATGCCTCTGATTCCATATTTTATAAGGTTGTTAGTAGCGGTGGCAATTGGGCGGGTTTGATTTGGGTTGAGTTTCAACCCAATCCATCTAACCCGCTTATCCATTAATGACTCAGTTATATAAAATTAAATGGATTTGATTCAATCCAAAATTTGTTTTAACCCAATTCAACCCGCCCAAACCCATTAATCATATATTTATGTATTTAAAACAAAAAACTAACTCCCTCTTGCCAAATAAGTTGGTCATAGCTTGGTAGTAATAGTAGTTGCTATTTACATAATGGTGAAGGTTCAAATCACATTGCATGCATGTTATTTTTGTACAAGCTGTGAAGCCATTTGACTATGTTCAGGTTTCGAGTTTGACCGAACCATTTAGGTTCAAACCGATCAGACCAACTTGAACTATCTAATTGGATTTTCTTCAAGCTAATCACATCAAGGGTGGTTGAACCGTTTAGATCTGGATCAGTCTGATTGGACCAGACTGGACCAGTTCAATCAATGGTGGATTGACTTGGACCGACCCATATCAGGATTGTGCATGGGTTTGGGACTGAACCGATTGACCTGAAGCGGGTCAAGAGAAGTAAATCGGGCTGGTTTGGATTCAGGTTGGGTTGTGCGGATACAGGCCCCACCAAACAATCCAAGTTAGGTCAACCTGGATTGCCCTGCCTGGGTTGGGCCTAGACCTATTCATGGGTTGGGTTGGGCTTTTGCTCTTCATTAACAGAATTTTTGTTAGGCCCGAGCCCGAGCCCGAGCCTGGCCCAACCAATGGGCCTACAACTTGGGCTCGAGCCTAACCCTTATAAAAAGCCCGAAGCCCGACCTAACAAAATGATTGCTTTTTCATTGCCGGTTCCTGAGAGTCTGAGCTCGCCTCTGAGAACGAATGATGCTTGAGTTTGTCGCATGTTCGGTTCTTAAGAGTCTGAGAGTGAGGAAAACTAAGAGTGGGAACTGAGAACGACACCTGAGTCCGTCGTCTTCGCCGGTTCATGAGAGTTTGAGCTCGCCTCTAAGAGTGAACAATGCTTGAGTTTGTCGGCGGTTCGGTTCCTGAGAGTCTGAGAGTGAGGAGAACTAAGAGTGAGAACAGAGAACGGTGCGGCGGTGCCTGAGTTCGTCGTCGCCGCCAGTTCCTGAGAGTCTAAACTCGCCTCTGAGAGTGAACGATGCCTGAGTTCATTGTCGGTTCGGTTCCTAAGAGTCTGAGAGTGAGGAGAACTGAGAATGAAAACTAAAAACGATGCCTGAGTTCATCGTCGTCACCGGTTCCTGAGATTTTGAGCTCGCCTCTGAGAGTGAATGGTGCTTGAGTTTGTCATTGGTTCTGAGAGTCTGAGAGTGAGAGTGAGAGTGAAGAGAACTGAGAAGATGGTGAAAAGAGGGAAATGGGAAAGGGTTAGTTGGTTTTAGGAATTTAGAGTTTAGAAGAAACTTTAAAAAGTTAGGTCGACTGGGCTCGGGCCGGGCTTTTTTGATAAATCTCGAGCCTAGTCCGAAAAATAATTGGGCCGGGCTTTTAGGCCCGAGGTCAAGCCCGCGGGCTAAAATTCATGTTCAAGCCCATCCAGGGGTCGGGCTGGGCTAGGCCATCCCATCGGGTTACCTAGCCCATGAACAAGTCTAGTCGGGCCAGATTCGGACTGGCCTGACCGACCCAAATGAATTGAACCAAGGTGACCGGGTCAATTCATATTTAAACCAAGTTGAGCTGGTCCAAACTCGGGTCAAGTTGATTTGGATTTATGTTGATTTGGGTGAAGTGTGTTGATTTAGTCAATAATTAATAGAAAAATAATGCATTAATTATAATTTATTTCATTTAGATGAAAAAAATTAAAAAAAAGGCCAAGGAATTAATACTTATATCTTTACTTCTTTAGTAGTTAACCCAATGGTTATCCATAACCCAATCCAACCCATTTAAATTGACCCAATGGGTGATCAACCCATTTCTAACCTGCCAAATAAATGGACAGATTGGATGGATTCAGCGGATTAGATGAAAATTTGCCACCCCTAACTGCTAGAACTGTTCACTAGCCAATACAAAACTTAAGATCACAAGGGAGTTAAAACCTAAATTAGAAAAATAAAATAAAATAAAAGCCAAAGTTTCTTGACACTCTCACAATGTGGCAAGAATGATCAGGATACACCCGCCACACTTGTTCTAGCTTCCCATTGTCTTAATGGTTTTTGATAGTTTATATCCATCATGTCGTCAACCATTTTTATATTTTGACTTTGGTTACATAGATGCTTTATTGGTATTATTTCTCTCTGTCCCATTGAACACGATTTGTGTGCTTTTAAGTTTACTCCACACTAATATGCACCTAGGTTTGATATCTTATCTAAAGAATGATAAAATTGGAAGTTTTAAGTACTTTGCATTTCTTACCATTGTTTATGGCATTTTGTAAAGTTCTCTCTCTCTGATGAGCATGAAATTGATTTTATTAATTAATTATAAGTAAGACAACAATACAGTTTGATGATCATAAAATCATCCTAAGTAATGTTTGCCAGAAGCCCAAAACAACTATTGCCTTTTTGGCTCCTTGTTTAACAGGAGAATCGACTTAGCCCATTTGCACTCCTTTCCCACTTGAAATCAACATCTTGTTCTTTTGCGATCCTTTCAACTTCCCTAGAAGCATTCTTGAGAGTCCAAGGGATATGTTTACTACTTCTCATCCAAAAAATAATTACTTTTGAATCCCCTTCCATCTCCATCTATTTGAAACCCAGTTGCTTTGCCAATTGCAGACTGTGTATTATGCCCAATAATTCAGCATTTACAAAATTGGCTACTCCAATTGATCCTGAATAAATAACTAATATCTTGTCCTCTAAATTCTAATTGCCCCACCTATTCCTAACCAGACCCGGGTCGGAAGAACTTTCATTGAAGTTCAACTTTACTTTGCTGCCTTGTGGGGGTTTCCACTCCATTCGTATTCTTTCTTTTTCTCTAGAGGGTTGTGCTACTTCATCCAATGCTCTTAGGATATCATTAATTGTGAAGTTCTAAAAGCACTCCAAGGTTTTAATCCAAAATGCAACCTCACTTTTATTGCCTATGTTACTTCCTCTACAGTTTTTCTCTTTCCTCTTTCTATTGAATATTCTGTTATTCCTCTTTTCCCAAACAATTACTGCCTTAATTTATTTTTATATTAGTCTCCCTCTTTTCTTTAGTTGCCTCAGGAAGTTTGGGTTGAATATGTCCACCACCTCTTGAGGAGGGTCTCACCTACATCCAAAAGGAAAGTAAGACTCCTAAATACAAGGAGAATATGTCCATCACCCCTTGAGGGACTACTATTGTTTATGTTTCAGAGCAAAGAGCCTAGCTAAGTGGGTGCTGAAGTTGGAGAGTGAACAGAGAAGCATGGTTTTCAAAACCAGACCGAATTGGACGGTTGGACAGAAAAAACTGGGAACCGGCCTGACAGGTTCTGTTTTTCTCCAAAATTGTTGATTTTGGTCTGCAAACCACTGAACTGGCTGGTTAATCATTCAAACGGTTTTAACCGTTTTTTAATTTTTTGTCAGAATAGGCCGACCATTCGACCTAATAACCGGACCCCTGTTCGATTCGGTCACCGGGTCGGTTTTAAAAACCATGCAAAGAAGGTCCTTTGACCAGAAACTAAGAAGATGGTTTTCAGTGCCAGGGGCGGTTAGCGGAGGGAGGAGGAGAGTAGTTTAGGCTGGAAGTTCTTGGAATTCCGTTTCATGCTTGGTGTTTGCATATCTTTAGGACAATTGCAAATTGTTACATGAATCTCCTGAAGCTAGATGATGGAAATAGGAGGACTCAGGAGAAGATCGATGTCTCAAGGTTGTTGATTGAGGTCTTCGATTTGAGCAGTATTTTATCTATTCTTGAGTTTGAGTTTGCAGGGGAAATTTATAGCTTGAAGATCTTAGTAGAAGCGGAGGATTCAATGTCTCTTTACTTATTCAATGCTAAGGATGTCGAGGGTTTGAGCAATTCTTTGGAAATAGTTGCAGTTGGGGTCAAGACACAAGGAACAATGGTAGAAGGGACAGAGGCATTGAAAGGTTAGATCAAGGAAGAAGATGGGGGCAATTTGGTAACTTCAATAGTGGTTGCATCACAAGAGGTGGAGAAAATAAAAGGGCAAGTGGAGGAGAGAGGGGACAAAACTCCAAAAAGGTTATAGAGTTGGTTGAGGTTCTTAAGGTGGTATTAGAGTGTAACCAGCAAGTTGAGGGATAACCAGCCCTTTGGGAAAGAGGTCGGGGTGCCAACTATGGGGGATCGAGCCAGTTTGGCTCTCAAAGATGGAGGCTCGGTCTTTGCTGTAATTAGAACTAGTGACCACATTTCTTTGAAGGGGGTAGGTGAAGAGCTCAAGTCTTCTAATGTTCATAGGTGATGTAGGGTCCATTTTCCTAAGAAAAGGATTAGGAAACTAAGGAGCCAGAGTGAATTTTTCATGTTCCATTGTTTGATTTCAAAAGGGAAATAGTGGGAAAATCAACTCTAATAATAATTATTAATTAATTAATTAGTAATATTTTATTATTTTATAGTTTACTATTAATTATTAATACTTTATTAATTAATTAATATTGATACTTAGCTAATTAATTATTAATATTTTAAATTTTATTTTAATAATATTTTCTATGAAGTAATTAATAATTTTATTTTGTATTATTAAATATTTGAATTTAGTATTTACTTAATTATTTATTATATTAATAAATCATTATTTATTTATTCATTCATTACTTGGTTAGTGAATTATTAACTATTTTGTTGTTAATTATTAAATAGTTAACAATACTTTTTTATATTTAGTGCTTTATTTTTAATTAGATATTAATCATTTAAAATTAATTCTTCATTTATTAATAATTATCATTATTTAATATTTTAATTTGTATTAGTTTATATTTTATTATTAATATTATTTTTATTAATACCTATAATTTTATTAATATTTTAAAATTATTTATTAGATTCTTTTTGATTAATTATTTCAATAATTATTTATTTTAATTTATTTATTAAATTATTTTATTAACATGTTATTAAATAATTAATAATTTATCTATGAGTCATAGGTCTAATATTAACTCTTAGAAATACTAAGAGGAAGGTTTTTTTTTTTTTTTTTGTTAAACGAATTTCTCCCTACATACCCACTTGTTTCCCACCTTAATGGTGGGATTCCACATCCCAAGAATTGGGATCTATAATCCCACCTCTTTCCCATCCCACCATTAAATGTCTTTAATTGTTGGTCAAAAGCAGTAATTATAAGAAGATCACAAGTTTGTATCCAAATAATAGGTATAGTAACCTGCTCTTCTCACAATACAAAGGTGTAAGAAAATACAATTTTGACATCTTAATCATTGTGTTTTTGTACGACAACCAAATGCTTGCAAACACAAATTGGAGTACATAAATACCCCATGAATTGGAGTACATAAATACCCCTGTTAGATGTTTGTATCACAAACAAATGCAACCCTAGGAGAAGATTTTCAAGTCTCCATCTCATACCCAATCTTACCACAGAAGAAGCAAAAACAAGGGAGTTTTTCATAGCCAATTTCCATGGTTTTTAAAACCAATCCGGTGACCAAACCAGTCAGGGGTCCGGTTATCGGGTCGAACGGTCCGCCTGTTCGAATCATACGCTCGGCCTATTTTGACAAAAAAAATAAAAGAAATTCAAAAAAATAAAAATGATCAAAACTGTTCGAATGATTAACCACCTGATTTAGTAGTTCACTAACCAAAATCAATGGTTTTGAGCGAAAATCCGGTTTTTGAGGAAAACGAAACTAGTCACCTGACCAATTCTTGGTTTTCTGGTCCGACTATCCGGTCCAATCCAGTTTTGAAAACCATGCCAATTTCAACATCAACGATTTTTTTTTTTTTAAGTACCACACAAATGTTGTTTACCTACTGCTGGGAGACATACGGACTTCTACATAGACTATTTGAAAACCTTATGTAGGGGTGAATAAACCAAAATTGAATTAACCAAATCCCCAAATAGATCGGATCGGATTTGAATCATTGTCCAATGGGCCAGCCTGTTGGGCTACCCGGTAATTAACCTCAAAAATATTCCTCTTTGGTCATAACATTATTAATTTTCAGGTTCAGATTTCTTGATCAAATGCAAGGTTCAAAATTTAGGGCAATATCATATTGTATCGGTAGCTTCCTGAAACCCTAAATAAAGGGTATTTCGGAATTTGGCCACTTTTAGGAGATAGATAAGCCTAAAAACGACCCCCTTAAATAATTTTGAAAAAAAATTAAAAAAATATAAAAAATTATGATTATGAAAGTATTGCATACACGGAAACACCCAATACTCCTATTCGTGGGTATCGAGCATATCAATATTTCTAGGGCTGTTCACGGGTCAGGTTGGGTTGGTTTACAGGGGTTTTCCCAACCGACCTGACCAAGTCGGGTTACATGAGGTGGAAACCGAAACCGGCCCAATGATAGGCAAAACCGACCTGGTCGGTTTGAATCGGGTTGGATCGGTTTCGGTCGGTTTCGGTTTTGCTCCTATACAAAAATGATAGAGAAGCCTAGAACTAGAAAGACACTTAATTCTAATTGTAATTGCCCAATGAGTTGCTTATTTGGTGTAAAAGACTAGAAATTAAGATAGATACAATTTAGTTAAGTAAGAACTATAAGATAGGGCTGTTCTAATTCTAGTAGAAGACTAGCTAAGTAGGAAACTAGGAACTACCGAACTTATCGGTTTATGATTTTACCCAACCCAAAACCGACCGGTGCTGATGAAAACCTGGCCGACTCGGGTTGGGTTGGTTCGGGTTGGTCGGGTTGGGCCTTCTTATGAAGAGCCCTAAATATTTCAAACCAAGATCAAATGCAATCAAGACTCCATGGCTTCTTTCTCTTTTGATGTTGTCCTATTGGAGTTGTTTTTGAAAAATGAAATATGCAAGATTGACATGGATCAAAGCTAAATATTTGACAAAATCTAGAGGTTTTTGAGGAGTCCGAATCTGGTAGGCATACTCATTTAGCACACTAAGCACACAACAAGTTTTGTTTTGTCTTTTAGTAGATAGAATAATTAATAATAAAACATTCAAAAGGCATAATTAATAATAAAACATTCAAAAGGCATAATTAATAATAAAACATTCAAAAGGCATAATTAATAATAAAACATTCAAAAGGCATAATTAATAATAAAACATTCAAAAGGCATAGTAATCTGTTCAACTTCAGCTTCAGCCATTAAGGACTTAACCTAGAAGCAATGTTTAAAATTTAGATACAATACATCCGATACCGGATATGCATGGAAATCAGATGTCTCATCTTTTTTTCATGCATATCGGACCCGTATTGGGGACATATCGATAGCGCATCGACGAAAAAGATATAGCCAAAAACTGAAAAAAAAAGAAAAAAGCAAGTTTTTTTTCCCTGAAATAAACCTTCTTTCACCCCAAATGACTTTAAAACTCCAAACATCATTCCTAAAGTGCTAGATTTGCAAGAAACAAGTGTGAATCATTATTTTTTTTGAAAATTTTTCAAATTTTAAAAAAATATGGCAAAAATAGGTAACTTTTTTCAATTTTTTATAATATCTTGTGATTTCTTTTTTTCTTGAATGTTTAAATTTATGTTGATCTACATTCAAAATCACAATATTTTTTGTGTTATTAATAAATTTATGGAAATTTCATGAAGATATTTAGGAAAAATATAAATTAATAAAAAATTTGAAAATGTAATTTTTCTTTGCCTATAAAAACTAAATATGTTTTAGATCTATGGATTTATCTATCATATCCATAGAGCAATTAAAATTTCTTCTTTAGTATTTTTTTTATTTTTTATATTTTTAGAATTAAAAAATAAATAATAATTAATGATATTTTATCATTTGATCACAACAATTGAATATATTATAATTCTATGGATGATCTATCATATCCATAGACCAATTGGAATTTCTTATTTAATAATTATTATTTATTATTTTTATATTTTTAAAATTAAAAAATAAATAATAAATAATTATATTTTATCATTTGACCACAACAACTAAATATATTATAATTCTATGGATGATTTATCATATCCATAGACCAATTGAAATTTCTTCTTTAGTAACTATTTTTTGAATATATTTTATAATGTTTATTTATTTTTTATAATTTTTAGAAATAAATAATAAATAATAAATAATTATTGATTATATTTTCACTTAAAATTTGTGCCAATATATGTTTTATGGTTGGATAGGAGAGTTGAGTTTTTCCCATCCCATAAAACAATAAAACTTTAGAATTATAATTTATAAATTATAATTAAGCATAGGATTTTTAATGAAATTATAATTAACTATAATATATTTCTTCATAAAACCATTAAAATATATTAATTTAATGTATATACACCTCATTGAGGTCTTATATTGTGTTATTGATGTATTTTTATAATTTATTAAAATATTTATAGTGTTTCCAAGCGTATCTTAGTTTTTCTCTGATACGCATGCATATCCAAGGCGTATCCCAATATGTCTCTTAAAATTGCCTTTCCGATACACTTGGCGTTTCCAATACTTTGAACCTTGACTAGAAGGCAATGTGCTCAGTGCACACCAAGTGTGCCTACCAGATCTGAACTCGTGGAGTCTGGATCTAGTGTAAATGTCCTGTCTAGAAAGATCCCCCACTTAAAGTAAGCTCTTCATAACAATCTACCTTTGTTCCTTGAGCCAACAGAAATTTCAGTATGATAGCTCATGGTTAACTGAGCAAACAATCAACATTCGCATTCAATCATTCACAAACTAAACGTTCTCTCTTGTGTTCCAAGAACATCACAATCATCTCAGTGGGGCTTCCTCACCTCGCTCTCGAGCAACAGAAGCCGAAAGGATCCCAAGATCACGATTCAGAAATGTTAACGCAGACTCGCACTCAGCAATTATTCTTGTGACAGAAGAAGGCTCATTTGTTGCTGAGTCAGAAGATCCAATGGCCAACGCCGCATGTGAATCTCGAAGGTTCCTCAGGTTTGACAGGAACTGTCATTAGATACAGAACAAAAAAGTGAGTTTTCTGTCACTGAGAATTTGTACTCCACATCTTGCAAAGTCCCAAAACATATATAAAATTGAAGAAAACTTTAGATTAAAAGAACTGGTTCTTTTATAATAAAAGAAAATTCAGTAATAATAGGAAAATGAAGTACAAGATGAGGTAATAAGAAATCACCAAGCAGTAAAAACAAAAGTAAAGGTCCACAAGACCTCCCCCCTTGACAATACCACCCAAAATGACTCACAATTAAGCTATCTCTAAACTAAAAACAAAGAGCATGAACAAGCTCAAAAACCAAAACTAGAATCATTACCAACTCAAAGACAACATCAGCAACCAACCCTCGACTAAAGAGGATCTCAGAAATTCCTCTCCCCTCCAAAACCCTATGGCTTAACCATCCATCTATGAAACAGCAGCCCACCATCCACCTCAAATTCAAACTGCCTACACCCTAAATTCAAAAGATTCAATACCAACTCCAACTTTAGGTCAAGAACTGAGACACCAGACTTCTCAATAATTTCCTAGAACAAATACCAGAAGTGATACATATACACTAATATGATTAATCTGAAGAAGTAATTAATTCAACCACAAGATGGTGAAGCTGTTGTCAGTTTCCCTTTTTGTTTTCTTTTGCTTCCAGCAACAGGTAAAAACAAATTGCTAAGATATAGCCACCTTCTCATGCATCAAAGATAGATTAGTTTTTATGCAAATGTGGTATTGTGGTATCAGAACCTAACTTAGAACTACACTCCATTCAGGATCATTTCTCATTTCCAAGGCAATTGACCTTACACGGCCTACAGATACCTTATATTTGGCTTTGAACCTAGATCTCCCCTTCTGTCTGAGTGTTCACCCAAATGGGTACCCTCCCTTCCCAAGCTCTTTTGTCACTTCAATTTTGAGGCAAGCATCTATTCATTGAATAGTAAACTGGTTCCAACTCCACATTGTCTTGCATTTGCTCTCCATGCTCCCAATACTAGATTCTCAAATTGTTCTTCCTCTTCGTTCTTCTCTTCATAGTTAATCCAGTCTGGGTCGAGTTCACATTCCTCATCTTTACTTTGGCCACCCTGGGCTGGTGGAGTAGGAAACTAGTCTTGGTCACTAGTCCAAAATTACCCTATTTTTTATCAATAACTGGACATTTCATTTATTAATTAAAAAGATTACATCAAATGAAAAAAAAAGGGAAGAGATAACCTCTCTTATCTCTCCCCAGAAGCAGAAATTATAAGAAACAATTACAATTGTGGCCAAAATAGATGAGTTCTATCTGTCTCCTACCTAGCAAGAGAATCTGCAAATGAATTTGCAAATCTTTTCACCCACTGAACTCTCACTTCCATATTCTGAGTTAACCATTTAATCCTTTTCTTTTCATTATGAATATCCAATAACTTGGTTCTTTTTGCACCCAATTATCGTTGCTCCTTTCTACCTCCCAATTGTCAAGGGATGTAACTGAACGAAGATACACTGCTACAATTGTCAAGCAGCAATCTTTTGATCCTGAAAGCCACGCGATTGCTTATGTCGTCACGTGTCGTAACCTTAGCATGCCCATTTAAGCGTCTCGAGGTAATTAAATATTCAACTGGGCAAGGTCCAATAGCAGTCACATGGTTCAATAAGCGATCAGGTGACTTAATTTAACCATTTGGTTCCCCCTTGCTAAAGGTATTCAAAATAACATTTTTTTTTTTTACAAATGATTGATTTATTATTATCAAGAGATTAAAACCAGTACAAGCAACCCTTGGAGAGGCACGAGCTGCAACCTCTTCCATAACATAGGTAAATACAAACTAAATAAGGAATCAGATTACAATTGAGCCCAGTACAACAAATCCCTGATCTCTTAACCCACTGTAATCTTAAATTCATATTTCTTGCATAACACTTGAATTTCTTAATTTCATCCCTAAAGCACCATATGATAGAGTCTGGATCTTGCAGCCATCCTACCACCACCTTAGAATCTCCTTCAATTATTAGGGTTTCCAACCAGTACAAGCAAGCAGTTCAGCCCTAATAGAATATCCTCCCCTACCGGTCCTGAGAAAAGTGCCACAATGTTTCCATGTCTCTGCATTCAAAATAGTAATAAGCTCCATCATCTTTTCCTTCCTGGGCACACTACCACCTGTCTCTCTGTGGTTACTTAGAGCCAAGGTTCAAAATTTTGACATGATGTGCCCTATATCGTATCGGCAGGTGGCCGATATGCCTCTTTTAAGGCTAATCCCAAAACCATTGGTTTTATATGTTAAACAATGTTTAAACGTATCCCTGCCCTAATTTTGAAAAAAAAAACTAAAAAAAAGTTATGCCTATGGTAGAAAGTACCAATACATACCCTTCTTCCATACGCACATATCAATGCTTTGAACCTTTTCTGGAGTTAGCACCACTTGTCACAATCTGCATGAATGTTTTAACCCTCTCATCTGGGCCAACATACCAAGAAGCTCCATTTAAAGGATTTTGTCAAGAGTCTTTTGGTTTTCTCAGGTCCAACTCTTCACTGTTCGTGCAAGCATTTGCTTCATTTGAAATGTCAACCCTAAGGCTGCCACATGACACTCAAGACTCCACATTAGCATCTTCTTCCTTGTGCCCATCTCTCCACAAAGTATCACCCATGGAGGTAATGAGCCAAACCACATATACCATACCTTCTGACTGAATTTCAATCTTCCTGGGAACATTCTCATGCTTTGCTCCTTCAGTTCTAATGGCCACTAAGTAAAGGTCCCTCAGGAACACACCCACCAGGGTTCCTCCACACAAACATGTGATTAGTCTCATAATGTTCTCTATCCAGAGGTGGAATTGTAACCCCAATATCCTTATCACTGTGCCTTCTTCAAATGAAAATCATCTTGCATTAGACATCAGGCACCATTTTGAAATCGAGATCTAGCCTTCAGCCCTTCATTAGACATTACTGTTGCAGCAACAATCTCTCACTTACCTTCTGTTAGATCCAGCAGCTCCATATCTTTGTCAAACAGGGTTATAACAAAAGTTCCTTTCACCTTTTTCTCTTCTAAATGAATATTTTTCTCCAATCCATTATACTTTGCTTTACAGGCATCACTAGGTGCTGCTCCAAAACCCTTTACTCTAGTTGATTGAAATCGTCGACAGCCCAGAGTAACTCGTCATCGTCAATCAAACCTCCTCTTCATTAACCTCCTTCATACTCCTATTCAACTGTAACTGTTTTTTAGCAGTTCTTCACCTCGATTTTCAGCCCAGTACCATCAAGAAGTTCTGACTTCTGAGAGAAAATCAAAACCTCTCTCCAACCTGTGGCTCTCCTCCCTTCGGGAAAACACACCATTTGCTTCCTCCCTTCCCCAAAGTATCTAGGAACCTTCCTTTGCTATTTACTCTTTGCTCTGCAACATATCTTCTTCCCCCAGCTTCCTTCATAATCCTCCATTTCAGCTTCCTACCTAAGGAGATAGCTCCCTCCACAAAATCCTTAAACCAAGATATTCCATTGCTTACCCGTAGCACTGTTGCCTTCCTGATTTATCTGACCTTTGTTTCCTCAATCACAAACATTTTGGCTTCCACCTTCAGGGTTTGCCATCATCCTGCTGGTTGCCAAACTTTGCCATGCACTCAGGTTGCCTTTCTGATTTCAGTTAGCAGATGCATTAGCTAGACAAGGGTTTCACAGGCACCATGTATTGGAACTGTATCTCCCATAGAGATTGAACGAACTCTGAAACATACTGGATGTCTAGGGGTAAGACTTTCCATGAAATTCAAGACACAATCCCAACAAATTTATGATCATTAAACCATGTACAACCAAGGGGCTATAACTTAGTGCAATGGTAAAATCTTGGGCTAACAAGCACGAGAACATGGATTTGAATATGAGAGTGGTCATTCCATACAATAAAATGCCAAAGGTTAGGTTCTATCCAGTCCACGCTCCTAAGACCCCAGATAGTCCAATGACCCAACCATGCAGTACCTAAAATGCTTAAAGCAACTAGCATTGCATATAACAAATGATATAGGTATTGACCAACTAGTAAGTGATACAGTTAGTAGAGCTTTCCACTGACTGGTTGGTTGACAAATTGACAATTAGTCATGCCTTGATAACATTGACCAGACAACATAACAGAACCAGATGTAAAATTAAGAAGTTAAAAATGTCTTCAACAATTATCCAATTGACAATTTATTTTCCATCCACCTCCAGGTCTACATATGCTTTTATATTTTAGAGAAACTTGTTGAATTTGATTCATTTGGTAGATCCAATGTTCAAACAAGAGCAAACTGGGTATCTTTTGAAACTAAACAAACAAAAAGAAGGTTCAGGATGGGCATACCTTTAAAAGCATTTTATAAGCTTCTAACAAGCGGTTGGCAGCTGGCCCAAACCCATGCAACTGTGGTACCTCCATCATGTGTGTCCAAGGACGAATTTCCTATACATATATGAATCTTGTAAACAGGTGAATTGCAAAAGGCTTCCAATTAAAGAATTGAAACTAACCGAGTAAAGTATCAACAAAATAGCATAAGATAAATGAATAAAACTTAAATATATTCAACTAAGTAGCATCAGAACTGCCTTAAGTGAACCTTTTTTTATAGATAATTAAAATATAGCATGAAAATAAATAAAAAAATAGGCACATCATCCAGTCTACCCCTCCCAAGACCCCAAATAGCTGGGACCAACATTGGGACACTATTCTTCAATTGATTGTGCAAATATATAACCTTTAGCACAAGAAAGCATCTGTTTCTTTGTAGTTTTTAGCAAGGAATACTATCAGAGAAAGCCGATCAGTTAATATGGCAATCTCATCTTAGAATTCAATCAAATTTTAATAGATAATTATAACTGCACTTGTCAAAATCTGACAAGGTTTAGATGAGTTTATGCCAGTACCTTGGTGTAAATTAAATTGAACGATCTTGCAGTTTCTAGAAAGGATTCCAAATGAGCACGAAGTTTTGACTCCACCTCTGCATAGTCCTCATCTGGGTTGTAAGCATGCTATGCCACAAGAGAGAGAGCAAGCATAATTAACAATGGAGACAGGAAAAAGAAAGGAATGGAAAACAATTAAACAAAAATGAAATTAAAGAGTGTTCCTTATACATGTATAAAAAATTAAAGAGTATTCATTAGTTATGTACAAGGGAGAAGTTAAACAACTAAAGTTAGATATTTTCCACATGCATGAGCAAATGGAAGAACCACACAAACATAGTATGGTATATAAACTTGTTTAGTACAAGGATAAAAAATTTGGATCCCTTATACATGTATATACTTCAATACCTAGAGTGCAGGATGAGGCAATTACTTGCATCCTGATTTCTTGAGGATAGTTTTGCTCATCCCATTTAATAATATTATAAATGATTGCCTCATAGATAGACAGATACATACATACATACATAGAGTGAAAGAGGATAACAAGGCTACAAATCCACAATCTGCCTAATATACCAAAAAAAAAAAAAAAAAAAAACAATGATGATAAATCCCTAACAGCACATGAACCACAAAACCACTAGCATGGAGATTCTGCCACCATGGGCCAAAAGCCAAAGTCCAGCTATAGATATCGCACATTGAAAACTATCAGTCTCCTACATTAATGACCAAAATAGGTAGATCAGGGGACACTTGAAATCTGTCTAAAATACTTACTAACTCCAGATCCAGAAAACTCATGTCAGGTATAAGAAAACTTCTCCCCATCATACAGACAAAACTCCCTTACAATTGAGACCAGAACTATTAAATATCTTAACATGTTCTTCTAAGAGACTGATCGAAACAAAAAAAAGATATTAATAATAAAAGAATAATCTCATTTAGTGTAATTATATTGTAGATATATTCATTTAAAATGGTCACTGCAATTTTCATTTTAAAGTTTTTTTTGGTGCATGTGTGTGGGGTGCGGTTGGGGTAGAATTTGAGGAAGCAATAAATAATCAAATAAGTAGCAGCTAAGGACTCCAAGCAAACCTTTGATGCCAAATCATCGACCATCTGTTGAAGATTCAACAGCTTCTTTGATTGTTCTGAAAGGTTTAACTCCAGTTCAGAAACATCTGGCCTGCAAATGGACTTTGATTAAAGGAACAATAAGTCACAACCATTATGGTAAGGTACAACCATAGTGTGCTTGTTTACTCATTTAAATAAGGTGCAAACAATACCCATTTTTCTGAACTGAAATTCAAAATCCAATCTAATTAAGGTGATCCAATTTCAATTTGCTTATTGATTAGATTGAATATGGTTCCACCCCAATCCTATCTGATTCAATCTGAATCCAATGATATATGCACATATCTACATAAGTTTTTTTGAAAGTATGGATTCATTAATAGATGCAAGAAAGTTAGCAGCCCTGAACACTAAGGTTCTGGCAAAATGGGAATGTACAATCCGGTTTGGATGTATTTGTTTTACTAAGAATCATGTTTGGAAATCTCATAGAAGTTACTTTTAGAATTTAGATCATTTCATTCATGATATATAACATGAAAGTCACTTGACATTTCTAGTTCATTTTATTACTACCATATTTTTTTGATAAATTTTATTACTTCTACTACTATATATTTTTTTTTCATGACATATACTATGTTCTGTTAATACTATATAATTTTCTTATCACCTTTTAGTTTAATTTATTAGTGGTATCCAATATCCAAATTCAATCCAAGTCCAACCTGAATCCAGCGGATAAGGTTCAATTTGAGTCCAAATATTAATGGATCAAATTTGGATCTAGGTATATGATATATCCAATTTGATCCAACCCATTTGTAACCCTACATTCAAATACAGGACTTCTACCAAGTATAGACCCAGTGCATGAGACTCCCGCCAATGCAGGGTCTAGCGAGGGAGTACACAGCCTTAACCCTGCAGATACACAGAGAGGCTGTTTCCAAGATTTGAATCCTGGTCACCCAGGTTGCAATGGTGCAACCCAACTGTTGGGCCAAGGCCCACTCTCTCAACTTATGATAGACAAACAAAAAAATATTAAGCATCCTTCTTGGATATAAACAGGCCATGGTGAAATAAGTTAATCACTACTATGAAGTTGGAGTTATAATGATTACTGTAGCAGCTTCTCTTGATTCCGTTTTCTTTGTTTAGCGAAGTCTCGTCACCATACCATATGATTGTATCCCTCCTTTTCTTTTAATAAAGGTTTTGCCTATTACCATCAAGTAAATAGCCTATTCAACATAAAAGTCAAGGCTAATAATTTATCAGAATTATATAAAAAAATTATCAAAATACAATACAAACCAACTAAGGAACACCTAGGAGTAGGCAAGGCACACCCCCACAAAATCAGCCTCACCTATGACCCCTTAAGAACACCTGAGGCACCCCTTTAAAAACACTGCCCCACCCAGGAATGATACAATTTACTTTATCCCAATTATCTATGAAGAGAAAGTAGAGAATCCCCTTGCTCATGTAAACTTAACGTGGCTCTCCAGGAACAAACTTGGGGTTTGTAAAGCCTTTTAACCAATGGCTCCTGGTCCTGATGTATGGAGGGAAGAACCTAGGGAAAGGGTCTCCAGTCCCAAAGAACTAGGTTTAACTGGTCTAGGAAGGGCAAAATTTACATATTGCCTTGCATCTAGTCTAATTTTTACTGCTGTGTTCTAGTTTAGTCATCTCTTGTTTTCTTAAACTTCTTGCTGCAAATTAATTGATTATCTTTACAATGAATAAATGGACATTTTTCTTTTGATCGATCAGTGAGAAAATAGATAATGAAAACGGTAAAAATGCTTACGGCTGAAATATTGATTGAATTTGCACATCTGCAGGAAATAGTTTGCATTCCTCAGAGAAAATTTGGGCCTGTTTCTCAGCAATGGCATCTACTAATTGTATGTCCTTTGCCACTTGCTCATCAACACTAAAAAAGAAAGCAGAAAACAAACCAAAATCAAGTTAATAATGTTTCTCCATTTCAATTTGAAGAATAAGATGTGAACAAGGAGGAAATTATCAACTAAGATAATCTGACCTCCATTCTGGATTATCAGCATAGCAACTTGCTTCCACAAGATCTACAATAAGGCGAAGCATTTCACAGCGATCTTCATAGCTACCCCGTCCCTGTAGTATGTATTCACCATTTTTTTATCAGAAACAAGAAGGATGAATTCATACATTAATTAGAATATGCAGGATAAGTACTAGTATGTATTCACCATTAAATAACAATAATAATCTAAGCCTTGTCCCAACTATATGGGGTTGGGAACAAATGTTCCTTATGCACCCCTTGCTTTGCCAGTGTATCTGCCATTGTATTTGCTGACCTCTTGATCCATTTAAGTTTAGCCTAAACCTCACCTACTAGCCTCCTTCCCTTACTCGTCTGAAAAGCCATGGCCCATCACTATTGTTAACAATCCAACTTATCACTGGCAAGGAGTCACCTTCCACTTCTAAATGTCTCAAAATCAAAAGCTTTTCTATCTTTAGTCCATGCAAAAGGGCAGAAAAAAGTGCCAAAACTGCACCCTACAATCTCTGATGATTCCTATACCCAAAGGGCCTGGATTTCCAAAAGAGCTGCCATCAAAATTCAGTTTGATTCCATTATTTCTAGGCAGAACCCACTCCTCTTGCACTGTTGCTTTCTGAGAAGAGGAAGCCACTATTACTCCCCAACCTCTAAAAAAATATCCATACTGTAGTCATTGAAGATTTCCAAACTTTTCATCCAACAGACAATAACAATTACAACATAGCCCAAAAGAGATCTTCCCTAGTAACCCCTTATTTAGCTAAGGTGTCAGCCAATCCATTTATTGTCCTTCTAACCCATCTAGAAGTTACACCAATCCCCCTTGATAGATACTTTATTTCCATCACAATCTGCCTGTGGATCCCCCTTGGAGTCCCATCTGTTTAGCCAATCTCAATCTTCGAAGGAGAAACATTACTTCAGCTCTTGGAGAATCTCCCACTCCTATTGGTCCAGAGTAGAGAGCCAACAATTTTAAATAAAAATACATACCCCTTGATAGACACTTTATTTCCATCACAATCTGCTTGTGGGTCCAAATTCCTAAGTTGTTTGCTTGCATCCAACCTATTACCAGCTTGGATCCCCTTGGAGTCCCAACTCCCATCTGTTTAGCAAATCTCAATCTTTGAAGGAGGACCAGTACTTCAGCTCTTAGAGAATCTCCCACCCCTATTGGTCCAGAGTAGAAATCCAAGAATTTTAAATAAAAATACATACCCAAGGAAATCCAACAAAGAAAGGAAGTCACCCAAACCTCCATCAAAGATGGCAATAAGATTATATGCTGACAAATGTTACTTTGCATTCTATGTCTACTAATGTTTCTGGGCCATTACCCAATGTTGGTCCCAGCTATCTAGGATCTTGGGAGGGGTAGACTGGGTACGGTCCTAACCCTTGGCATTTTTTCTCACAAAGTGGTTGCCCTCAGACTCGAACCCATGTTCTCATACTTGCCGGCCTGGGATTTTACCATTGCACCAAGTAATGGACCCTAGACCTGTTCATGGGCCGGGCTTCGGGCTGGGCCCATTCAAATTTTGGCAAAAGCCAAGCCCAAGCCCAGCCCATAAACAGGTCTAATGGACCGTTAATCTAAAAGTACAAAAATTGCTAAATGACTAGCGCCATCACATTGGGATGGATTCCGGTCTACCATATCTTCAATAAGGCACAAGAAATGGGTGGGATGCAGGATGTCTTCGTAGAGCTACCTTGGCTGCCCCATGGAAGGCCATCCATGATTATCTTCCTACCTTCTTACATCATATCAGGTATGACTTGGCCACTGGTCAAAAAATCAGGTTTTGGGAGGATGTGTGGATTGGGGATACTCCTCTAGGTATTAAATTCCCTTCTCTCTTTGATATTTCCAGGTTTAAGGGTAGGCCCATCTCTGACTTCCTTACTCAGCATCACTTCTCTACAGGATTGAATTGGAATTTTGGCTTCATTAGAAACCTTAGAGAATCTGAACTTTCTATGATGACTGATCTTTTGAGCTTGTTGAATTCAGTTTTCTTGTGTGAAGGTGGCTCGGATTCTAGAATATGGGGTCCTAATTATGTGGGGGATTTCTCTTGAAAGTCCTTTCGTTCTCTGGTTGCCACCTCTTCTTCCTATTCTTTCCCAGTTAAGGAAGTCTGGTGTCCTCCCATTCCCCCTAAAATTAGTGTCTTCTGCTGGGAAGTGTTTCATGGAAGCGTTAATACCTTTGATTTACTTCAAAGGAAGAGACCTAACTGGTGTTTGTCCCCCAACTGGTGTGTTCGTTGCAAGTTGAATGGTGAGACTGTGATTCATCTTCTTATCTCTTACTCATTTATTAGCTTTATTTGGGATTGGTTTACTTCTCTCTTTGGATGCAGGTGGTCTTCTCCTGATAGGTTGGAGGATTTGTTTAGCCCTACTAGCATTAGCTGTACAAAAAAGAGGGGTAGGACCTTGTGGAGATGCACTAGAGCAGCACTAATTTGGACTGTGAGGGAGGAAAGAAATGCAAGAATAGTTGAAGAGAAGGAACAAAGCAAGGAAGCTTTGGTAGAAACTATAACATTGAGAGGGTAGCTCATTGGGCAAAAAGTTTGAAGCTGTTTTCGGATTTCAAGATTGAAGATTTCTTCAGAGTTTGGAGTACCATCGCTGCATCCTCAACTACAAGACAAAGATCTGTTGAGGTTTGGTCTCCTCCAATAAATGGTTGGAAGAAACTGAATTTTGATGGGAGCTGTTTGGGTAACCCAGGGCCCTCAGGTATTGGGGGAGTCATTAGGGATGAAGAGGGGAACATAATTGCTTTATACTCTGGCCCTGTGGAGCAGGGTGATGTGGCAAGATCAGAGTTTTTGGATGCAGCTTTTGGGGATGAGAAGGCAAAAGAACTGGGTATTAGAAGGCTGATTATTGAGGGAGATTCTAATACTGATTAAGTGGCTGGTTAAAGGGGAAGGGGTGGCATGGCATTTGAGGAATGAATTCAGAAAACTCAAATGGCTGTCACAGGAAATGTTAATCCAAGTGAAATGGGTGAGGAGGACTGTTAATAGCTTGGCAGATAGCTTAGCCAAGCAAGGGGTACATAGAACACATATGTTTTGGGCTCAAATGTAGTACAAAATTGGGACAGTTTATATAGCTGGTTCCTTTCACAACTTCTTGTTGTAATCATGTTTCTCACATAATTAATGAAATTTTTTGTGTTGTTGGTCAAAAAAAAAAATTATCTTCAATAAGGCACCATTAGAATAACAAGCCAGTATATACCAACAGGCCAGAGTATTATAAATAGGGACTGTCTTGGGTCTGGTACTTAAAAGGGCAGCCCAGTGCCCACCAATGCAGGGTCTGGGTAGGGGCGGCAGATGCACACAGCCTACCCCTGCACATACAGAGAGGCTGATTCCAAGATTTGAACCCTGGTCGCCCAGGTGGCAATGGAGTAATGCAAGCGCTGTGCTAAGGCCCACCCTCTGTCTTGGGTCTGGTACTAGGACCCAAAATTGCAGATTTGCAGTCAGGCAATGCCAATAACTCACCCTGTCTTTTATATCCAGAACATCGGAACTTCAGAACTCACCATTGTACAATTACACTTAAGAAAGTGCTTATAAAAATCAGCATCATTAAATGAGTTTCTAACCATCTGATTTATGTTCTACTTTTTGGACCTTTTCATTTCTTTTTCAGAAGGTAAAGAACTTGATACAGTTTTCCGAGGGCTGTATATAACGTTTTACACTGTCCAAATAGGTATAGTATAAGCACAATTGCAACCAGCTCCAAGCTGATCTTTGGTACACCTCTCCATCATAGCACCCATTTAATGATGAGTCTGATCCTCTAAACAATACATAGATGGCAAAGTATGAGGCCCCAGAATGTTCTATGGATCTTGTGCGCCAAAACTTAAGTTTCTCCCTTAAATGGTCAATATCACAGGAAGTAATCCTTACAGGTACAATCTTGAACTGAGATATTTACTCCAGATGCACTGAAGACAACCATCAATTTTATCACAACCAAAACCACATGTTATGTGCTGAAATTAAGCTAGTAATATAAACATTTACATGGATTAAAACTCTCTTTTTTACCAATAACTTAAACTTTCATTAATTAGAGTGATAATTAAAACTCTCAATTCGAATACCATTTCTGTCCTGTTTTGGAATTTCTTCAATATTATGATGAAATACTAAGAACATCTGTACCAAACTTGAAAATAATAAAAACACCAAACTTCTCTGCAACAGCCCAAAATCAAAATGAAGTTATCAAATACAAAATTTCTCATAGAGTTGAAACTTTAAAGAATTCTAAATTCTATTTCTTTGATAAGATAAAATGGTTACAAATTCCAAGTTTATTATGCTAGGCTATAGTTTCTCATTCAAAATGAAAACAAATTAGAATGGTAAGACAACAACTTACTTGAATGGCTTCTGTGTCTATGGTAGTTGTAATACCCAAAAATTTTGCGATCTCAGCCAAATCTGCAAATGTTTGCAAGAAGCTAACAAGGGTAAGACTAAACAAGTCAAACAATTCAAATGGCTAAATAAGCATGTATGGCTATAGATGAAGAGATTCCCTAAGAGTATTGGGCACATGCACAAGTGTCATGTGCTGTCAAGTGTTAATAAAACAGGAGGAATATTCTAGAGAAATAATACAGACTTATAGAACATGCTACCCCATAGAAGATTTCTTGGTACTTGAAACAGAAAAAGGTATGTGGATGCTGCCACATGGTCTTGTCCATATGTATTCCATGCAGTGGTTTGCCATACATTAGTTTATTAGATTACAGCAACATACCATGCATATCCACATCTGTTCAGACAGCATCAAACTGATAATTCATATTTTACTTTCCAGGGGAACAATTCCAAACATGAATACAGCTCTTACTTTTAAATGTCCAGATAAGACTAAAGGAGAAAATTTTATCATGTTAGGATTAAGTTCTAAGATTATCTCTGTTTTTTTTTTTTTTACAATATAAGTATGGAACTAATGGAATATGGCTTACACTCTATAATAATCCCATGGAATGAGAACCATCTCTAAGTACAAATTTTAAACACATAACAATTGGACATCATCATGCCCATGCCTTTGTTCTTCAGAATGATTAGATTGCTGCACTATCTACAGAAACCAATCAGGAAACAAGATGATGGGTGCAGAAACTTACATTGGATCCGACCTGTTTCTTCATCACGATCCATGCCATCTCCTTGTGAACTTTGCTGTGAGAAAGGTGACTTATCACCTAAGAGCCTGTAAAAGATTAAATTTGAAATTTTACAGCATATTCTCATTAAAGAAAGTAAAGATTTGTTAAAGGACATAAAATCAAAAGAATCATAGCTTCTGATCTCTTCCCCACCACCAAGAGAAAACAAAAAAACAGGTAAAGGAGAAGTATGGTCAGGTATGGTATTTCTTCCACATTGCAGTGAGTATACAACCAGCCAAAGATGCATATCTAAAAGGGCCAAGACTTAAAGAGATGCCAAACATCAAACCGCATCTGAGTATCAAAAATCATTAAATAGCTGTAATAGTGATAAAGATGATAATAGAGATAAAATCTCAGGCATCTCAAAGCTACATGTATCCAGTTGGATGGCTGTTTGACTCTTCCTGCTATGTCTTTGACTAAAATACTCAGGTTATCCAGGCGTTGATCTAACTCAAGTCCTCTATGTGTCATTATTAACATTCCCAAAAAGTAGGCAGTTGCTTGAAATAGAGTTTAAGGTGTGTGGTTTCAATATTTCTATTAAATTTTACATTTTCAATTATCATTTATGGAAGTCACATGATGCATAGATTTCATGATCATTTCATCTGCCTATTCCAAGGAAACATCAGACCCTAATTGTCTAAATGCAGCACTCACCATATCCAGAGCATGAATTTCTTTTTATTACTTCCCCTCAATTAGAGCCATTCAATGAACATTTCCAACAAAAGACAAATGAATTGATGAAGGTGCATTATGGAGCTTCCGTCCAAAAACATTTAGTAAGAAATAGTAAAATTGCATAAAATTTCAATAGAAATTACGAAAACCAACATGAAAAATGAAGAATTGATGATTTTACAAAATCAATTACTTCAATCTTCTAAGATCAAATCACAAAAGAATCTATAGAACCATCAAAAGAAAGTAAGATACAGAAATGGAGAGAGAGAGAGAGAGAGACCTGAAAAAGAGCCATTCAAGGAGAGCGTATCTCTCCATGCCAGCAAAAAGGAGAGACTGTGCAGGAGCATTTGCTCTTGGGTAGTTCAGCATTGCTAATTTCCTCTGTATCTCTTCCATCTGCTTTGCTGCCATGTCTGAGAGAAACAGAGACGGACAAGATGGTGGAATTAACAACACATCACAGACGTGGACAAAGAGAGTAGTAATGGGGTCAAACAACGACAAAGCCTCCAGATTGAGTAGGTGTTCAACAACATTTTTAATTTGAGGTAACATTTTTAACTCAACAAAATTTGGGCTGGGATTGGGCAGGTTGGTCAGAGCTGCAAAGCTTGGTCAGTTCTTTAAAGTATTTTTGAATATTTTTTGTTGGGCTTTATAACCTATTTTAGGAGTGGAATGGATTGCAATATGCATAAATGTCATTGATAAATGCATATATAAATATTTTATACATATATACATTATGTATGGGTTTGAGTTTAGGCTAATCATATGCATAATGTAAATAATGAAATATAGTTTAGGGTGTAAATGGCTTCTGGAGGGGGATGGAAATACAGATTTTTCCACTCCCTAGCAAACGGGAGAAGACAGAAAAACCAAATCTCCAGCATAGAGGTGGAGGGAAGAGTAGTAAATTCAGAGGAGGAAACTGAAAGGTGCTTTGTGGATCACTTCAAGTCAATCCTTGCCTCCTCTGAGGAAAGCAATGCAGAATTAGGAGAATTAGGAGAATTACAGTGGGTAAGAGTGCCAGAATCCGAAGCAACCTTCCTAGAAAGAGCTTTCAGTGTAGAGGAGGTACACGAAGCAATTTTCTCGACGGATAGATCTAAAGTTCCAGGACCGGATGGATTTTCAATGGCTTTCTATCAGGACTGCTGGGAAATCTTGAAAGATGAATTAACGGATGTATTTGTGGAGTTCTATCAAAAAGGGAAGTAATCACCTGGAGCAAATGCAACTTTTATTGCTTTAGTGCCACGAAAGAAGGAGGCTAAAACCCCGAAGGATTACATACTAATAAGTCTTGTGGGTAGCTTGTATAAGATCATTGCTAAAGTCCTAACTGGTAGGTTGAAGACTGTCTTGCCCTATATTATATCTCGGAACCAAGGAGCTTTTGTAGAAGGCAGACAAATTGTGGATCAAATCTTAGTGGCAAATGAATGTGTGGTAGCTAAGAAAAAACAAGGTGGCAAAGGTTTGATTTGTAAATTGGACCTAGAAAAAGCTTATGATATGGTGGATTGGTCCTTCCTGTTGAATCTAATGGAAAAAATGGGGTTAGGTGAAAGATGGAGGATGTGGATTAAAGAATGTATTTGCTCGGCACATTTTTCTATTCTGATGAATGGGGTAGCAAAGTATTTCTTCCAGGCTAAAAGACGACTCAGACAGGGTGATCCTTTATCCCCATTCTTATTCACTTTTGTGGCTGAGGTCTTAAGTAGACAAATCACCAAGGCTGACCAAGATAACCAGTTTAAAGGTTGGAGGATGGGTAGATCAGAAGTGGTGGTGTCTCACTTGCAATTTGCTGATGATATAATCATTTTCTGTGAAAGTTTGGATGAATCCAGTGTAAGGAACCTGAAAAGATTGGTGGATAAGTTTCAAAAGGCCTCCAAACTGAAAGTGAATTGGGGAAAAAGTTGTGTAGCTGGAATAAACATGGGGGAGGGGGACATCCAAGCATCGGCAAATTTGCTAGGCTGTGAAGTGAAAAGCTGGCCTCTATAATACTTAGGTATGCCCTTGGGGGGGAATCCGAAAGCTGAAAGCTTCTGGAAGCCAGTGTTAGAGAGATTCACAAAGAAGTTGGCAATGTGGAAGTGAAATTATATTTCCTTGGGGGGAAGAATCACCTTGATAAAATCGTGGCCTAGGTATAGGGAACTTATTAAAGAAAAATAAGGCCCTTCTAGGGAAAAGGCTGTGGAGATTCCCTTGTGAAGAAGATAGGTTGTGGCATAGGGTCATTAAAATCATTCATGGTGAAGCAGTTAACGGTTGGGATGCAAAACTAGCCTCCAATGCAGCTCCAAACTTTCCTTGGAAGGCAATCTATGAGGTATTACCAACCTTTCTTCAAATTATTAGATTTGATGTTGGATGTGGCAATAAAGTCTTATTCTGAGAAGACCTTTGGGCTAGGGATGTGCCTCTTATGGTTAAATCCCGGATCTCTACTCTTTATCAAACCTTAAAAACAAACATGTTGCTTGGTTTGGTTTGCTCCCAGACTTGGGTATCTCTTGGGATTTTGGGTTCAGAAGAGGATTGAGGGAAAATGAATGTGAGTCTCTAGTGCTTTTAATCTCAACACTTAAGAGGGTCTACTTAGACCAATCTATAGCTAATGGTAGAGTTTGGTCCCCAACTCCTGATGGTTTATTTTCTTGTGCATCTTTCTTTGGTTTGTTCACTCACTCTGACCCTATGGGGGTGAACTTCCCTGTGAAAGAAATATGGTGTAAATCAATCCCTCCAAAAGTACAAGCTTTCTATTGGGAAGTGTTCTTAGGGAAGGTAAACACTTGTGAAGTGCTACAGAAAAGGAGGCTAAATAAATGCCTCTCTCCTCATGTGTGTGTCCTTTGTTTGGATTGTGGTGAAACCCTACCCCATTTACTTTTATCTTGCTCCTTTGTTTTTGGTATTTGGAATGTTGTTTGTTCTCTCTTTGGATGCAGATGGGCTCTCCCACAGGATGTGGCAAGTCTTTTCAGCCCCTCCTTCCTAAGACAACAGAAGAAAAGAGGAAAATGCTTATGGAAGGCAGCAAGAACAACTACAGTATGGACTATATGGGAGGAAAGAAACTAAAGAATTTTCTTTGAAAAAAGTAAATCAAAGGAGGAAGTGATTGAACCATAAAAATCAAAACTGCACATTGGGTGAAGACCATGGAGCTATTCAAAAATTTCTCCACAAATGAGATTTTAAAAAGTTGGGTTGAAGTAGCACTAACAGATGCACCCAAAGTAATTGTGAGTGAGGAATGGAAGCCACTGGCACTAAACAAACTAAAACTAAATTTTGATGGGAGTTCTTTTGGTAACCCAGGAAGGACAGGCATAGGGGATGTGATTAGAAATCATCAGGGTGTGGTGGTGGCACTCTTCTCAGGACCAATAGGTATTGGTGACTCGATACAGGCTGAATCTCTAGCCCTACTTCAAGGTCTAAAGATGGCTGAGCAGACAGGAATAACAGACTTAGAAATAGAAGGACACTCATTAATGGTCATTTCTTGGGATAAAAACATCACTTCAGTACCTTGGAAGCTCAAATTTATCTTTAGAGAAATTGACAAACTTACAAGGAGGATCAACTCTCAGTTTGGTTGGGTCAAACGGATGGAAAATGGGATGGCGGATACCCTAGCAAAACAAGGGGCAAATAGATCTACATTGTACTAGGCAGAACTGTAACTGGCTGTTTGTTGGTGCAGATTAGATTAGTATTTTCTGCTACCTATAACTTTTGTAACTGATTGTAACTTTTGCTACTTTATTAATAAAAATTTCTTGCTGATAAAAAATAATAGATATATATATACATGCTTACATGCATGTCATAAATACACAATATACACATCTGTCATACAATGCCAGTCAGGCTACTCGAGACCTCAACCCAATCCTAGACTGGAGCTTGAAAACTCAAGCCTAACCCCTTTTTGCATGGGTTAGGTCAGGCTCAGGTTGGGCCCACCCAAGTTGCATCCCTACTCAGAAGCATGTTTTTCACTCTTTTGTTCTTCATGATACCAAATGATAAAAGACAATTTTTTAAACTTTGGGTCCTTCACAAGACCAAAAGATGGTCTACAAAGCTTTACTAAACATAATACTGGTAGTAGGGATGATCATGGGCTGGAAAGGCATAGTGGTCATTACTTGGTGTAATGGTAAAATCTCAGGCTGACAAGCATGAGCGCATGGGTTTGACTCTGAAAGCAACCACTTTTTGCAAAATAATAATAATAATAATAAATGCAGAAGGTTAGGATGATATCCAGTCTACCCCTCCCAAGACCCCAGACGGTCAGGACCAACATTGGGTAATGACCTTCTGATATTAGAAAGGCATGATACCTTGAAAAAAAATAAAAATTAAAAAAAAAAGCAACTTACAACCAATCAACAGATATCATACAGGTGGTAATAAATCAGCTGATATTCATCAAAATTCACTGGGGGTATTGATTTGTCAAAGCACTCTAGTATCAATAATCATACTTTTCTGGTATCATAGATATATAGAATAGTATATCAAGTATAGCATATATTATATAAGTTATATAATATAAGATATTACATAATACATACATATGTATATTATGTAGGGTTAAATACTTAACTACCCTTGTGATTTCTGACAAATACTTAAACCACTGCTATGGTTTCTAAAATGACTTTAAGTACCCTGGTTGAGTGATGTCACAGTACAAATACTACCCCTCTGTTAGTGGTCCATCACATTCTGTCCACATGTGATATCACTTGCCTTTTTTTTGGTAGAATAACTTGGTATTAATCGCAAAAAAAGAAAAAGAGGAAGGGTGTACATGAGAGGATGTATAAGCCCCAAAGACAAAAAGAAAGAGGCAAGACTAGTTAGGCATTGTGTTTGCACTATACAAAAAATCCCTTCCCAAACAAGACTTTGCTAAACCATCAGCCTAAAAATTTAGATTTCTTGGGATCCATCAGAAGTTGCAGGATAAAGAAGAAGATAACTCAAAGATCTCATATAAGATGCTGGACAGTCTCCAAGGGCCCGAACTCTGTTCTTTAGCCCAATTGATGGCAGTTTTAGAATCACCTTCCACTGTAAGTGAACTGAAATGGAGAACCTTTGCAAGTCTTAATCCTTGAAGGAGGGCATGAATTTCAAGCTTCCGAAGCATCCTCAGCTGTAATCGGGCCACTAAAATCCAAGCAAAAATCCCCTCTAGAACTGTAGAATATCCCACCAATAGCAGCAGCTGGCTGAGAGAATGACTTCCTCTTGAAGTTACCATCAAATTGAAGGACAAAATAACTAGCCTATCTGGAAGGAAGAGTATAAGAGGAGAAATCCGCAGGGGAGGTAAACAAATAATCCTGCCAGCATCTACTCAGGTTGCCAAATCTTACTCCTTCAAAGGTCTTATGTGCGCTCATCCAAGAAAACAGAAAACACAAACCCTGTTTTTGAGAACATCCCAAGGAGAAGATTTTGTTATCAAACATTTTTCTATTTCTCTCTTCCCAAATGCTCCACAAGACAGCATGCATTGTAGCTTTCCAAAAGAGCAAAAAACCCAGTTTTGCTCTTTTGTGGTAAAAAATGACCTTCTAAGAATTGGTTCATTTTGTATAAAGTCAAAACCTGGCGCTGACTGAATCTAGTTTGCAAGACAATAGAACTGAAACAAGTTTCACCTTCCCCGATATTGCTTGCTCACACAGAGGTTAAACTTTTCAGCATTCAATCCATAGATAGTTGCAGGACCAACATCTTTATCTGCATCTCATCAGTTTTTTCACTTGTAAAATTTTGGGGTTATTAGTATCAATGAAACAAAAAGTAAAAACAAAGTAGAACTAAATTACACCCCCCCCCCCCAAAAAAAAAAAAAAAAGATGAAAGAGAAGCAATGAGTTAAGCACTGGAAGTACTAAATAAATGAATGAAGCACTGAAACTAAAACGGAGGTTAGATTTTTAACTTAAAACAAGAATTCATCTAGATCATTAGATGATTGAAACAAAAGATTTTCACTTTCTCTTGATCACATCTCATTGAACTGAGCAAGGCATGGATTAGGCTCAAGCTTAGTATGAATTTTCTAAAGTAAACTATCATTTCTACTATGATTGACCTCGATAGTATTCTCATATGGTAAACCAATGAAAAAGTTCTCAGGAACCCAATAGAAAAATAACAGGTTTCTTTTCAATCACAAAGCTCAAAGCTTCATATAACTGCATGCAAGGAACCAAAGCCAGATCCTCAAGACATAAAACAATGACACCAAACTACCTTCCTACTTGTTGGGCAGAACAAAAATGTCGAATCATAGTTCTTAAAAACTTGCATGCCTTCGTTGTTGTAACAAAACCCTAGCTCCATGACATAAAGGCAAACCGACAGCTGAGTAGACGATGACGATAACGTTACCCATGGATACGGCGACAATGATGGGATGGATCCTGCAACGTCTTCCAACCCCACCCATTGCTGCTGTCTTCCCTCACCACTCTGGCCGACCAATTGTGGAAATCAACCACCCTAACAGTAAGAATTGTTTTCAATTTTGTAATTGAATTCTACTTTATTTTACCTTATGTTTCGTTGATGCTAATAACCCCGAAATTTTAATGTTCTGGCTCCAGTAGTTCCAATCAAAAACACTAGTTCATTAGGGGAAAGACGAGATCTTGTTTCTTTGAGAAGCAGAGGCTCATTGCAACAGATGGAGCCACCTCAACTACGATGAACCCCCAAAAGCTCAATATCCCAGATAAAGCAATTGACTGATAGTCAGTTCTATGATCCTGAACTTCAACATGACCTCAAGGAGTCAAGGTCCTGCCTTTTACTGTCAGTGAAAAAGCCTGATGGGTATCCATTAATCCACGCGCGGTATTTAGGGGAACCTAGGGTTTTCACACCTACACAACTTCTAGGAATGCGGCTCCCCAACCTCAAGAACATAGCAGAAAAGAAACTGAATGCAGCAGTTGTCGATGATTGTTTTCTCGGGATCCAAGTTTTTTTTCACGGATTTTCAAAGAAGAGCTGTCATGGGTGCAACGACAATTGTTGGTTTGCATCCTCTCCGGTGGATTCACGAAACAGCCAAGACAGCTTTAGCCTGGGGATTTACGAGAAGGACTTACCTGAGAATGATCAATTAAATGTTGCTTTGGTAGACGTTGGCCATGCAAGCATGCGAGTATGCATTGCAGGCATCAAGCAGAAAAAACTTTACCCATGCCTTTGATAGATCTCAGATCTCTTGGTGGCAGAGATTTTGATGAAGTTTTGTTCAAGCACTTTGTAGCAAAGTTAGTTCAAGGAAGAATGCAGCATTGATGTGTTCCAGACTGCACGGGCTTGCCTTAGACTTTGTGCAGTAAACAGAGAAGAGAGGAGGAAGGAAGAGGAGAGGAAGAAAGAAGTAAGGAGAAGAGAGGAGTCCACCACCTACCTACCTTCGATTGAGCGGAGCAGCGTTCAGTCACCGCCGTTACTCTGGCTCTTGCGTTTTTCGAATGAATCCCATTCTTTTCTAATTCTTCTGTCTCTATTTGAACTTTCCGTCCATTTTGACGGGGGATCGGCTTAGCTGTTTGGAATAAACAGCCGAACGTATAATGCATACAAAGCTTCAAAACAGACCACGTAGTTTTTCTCAAACAGCCAAACGATAATCGTACTTTCGGGTTGGTGGTGTAGGAGAGTGGGGATGGTTTTGTTTCTATTTCCCAAAACTAAGGTGATGTTTTGAAAAACGTTTCTATTTCCCAAAACTACGATTGACAAGTTATGCGCCATTAGAGGCCATTAAGTGCCAGAAAGTAGAACAGTAAATTAGTGTTAGAGAAATGTTAAAATAACTTTTTCCAACAGTTGGTTCATACATAAATCCAGACAAATATTTATTTAATAAACAGTTTATCAAATAACATTTTTAAATAAATGAAAATCATACCAAATACCATATAAACACAATTGCCATGTAAACGACAACAATATATGTTTATTGATGTGGAAGTTATATCTTGTTTAGTCATCGAGGTTTAAAATCATGACGCACAAAAAAAAATGTATTTTATGCAATGAATTATTTATTTATTTTGACTCTAGATTTGCTCTAACCTCACACCACTTGGGGCCTTACTTTGGGAACATGGTCTTTCATAGAGAGATTCCAAATACACGGCTGCAATATGCTGTGAGGAATAAAGTCTAATTTGATTTTTTCTTATTTAATTTTTTAGCCACTTGAGATTAGTGTTTTAAAAAGAAACGGAACCATTTTTGTTTCGAGTTTGTGGGTCAATAATTCAACCATTTTATCAATACAAAGGGCGGAGTTTGGGTGGGGTCCTTCCTCCAAACTTTTCAACAAAACGTTAGGCTCAATTTAAAAGCATACAAATGCAAATATGTAAAACGTAAATACATACAAAATATAAGGTTTTCAACTCTACATATTTGCATTTTTACTGCTTCCAAACTTAGTCTTATCGGGTGTAAGTCTAAGCTAGGAGAGGGGCCCTGTTTCCCAAAAACCATTGAATCGTTATCGCTCAATGACCTATTAACCTGAGCAGTTAAATTGTCAACCTGTTGACCCGTTGACCCAATCCTAGGCCAAAAACCATTGAATCGTTATCAGTCAACGACCCATTAACCCGAGCAGTTAAACTATCGACCCATTGACCCATTCAATGGTTTTTGGCTGTTTTTTTATTTATTTTTTAATTGGGAACCATCCAATCAGTTCCATTTTATCCTAATCTCGGTCCCTGGCAAAAAATCGCTGAATCAGTCAACAACCCATTGACCCAGGCAGTTGAACCATTGACCCATTCAATGGTTTTCAGTCATTTTTTTTTATTTTTTTTATTTTTGTTATTAGAACGGGCCATCCAAACCGAACAATTGAACCATCGACCCATTGACCCGTTCAATGGTTTTTGGCCATTTTTTTATTTTTTTTAATTGGGAACCATCCAAGTAACTGGTTCCATTTTATCCTAATCTTGATCCCAGGCCAAAAATCGTTGAATCGGTCAACAACCCATTAACCCAGGTGGTTGAACCATTGACCCATTCAATGGTTTTTGGTCTTTTTTTTGTTGTCAAAATGGGCCATCCATTCTAACTGAACAATCGAACCGTTAACCCAAAAACCGGTGGCCAGAACGATCCCGTTTTCAGGTCGTATGAGTCACACGCTCAAATGACATAACACGTATGGTATTGCTTAATGGACCTCACACACTCAATTTTTTGCCTGTAGTTTTTTTGTCAGAACGGGTCGTCCGTTTTTTTATTTTTTAATTGGAAACCTTCCAGGCAACTAGTTCCGTTTTACCCCAATCCTGGTCCCTGGCCAAAAATCGTTGAATCGGTTAATGACCCATTGACCCAAGTGGTCAAACTCTGTTGACTCGTTCAATGGTTTTTGGCTGTTTTTTATTTTTTATTTTTAATTTTTGTTGTTAGAACGGGTCGTTCGTTCGAACCAGACGGCCAAACCATTTTTGGGCCATATGAGTCACACGCTCGAATGACATAACACATATGATACTGCTTAATGGACCTCACACACTCAATTTTTTGCCTATAATTTTTGTTGTCAAAATGGGTCATCCGTTCGAATCGTCGACTTGAAAACCGATGGCCAAAACGGTTTCATAATTTTTTGCTTGTAATTTTTTGTTGTCAGAATGAGCAGCCCATTCGAACCGAAATGGTTGAATCGTCGACCCAAAAACTGGTGGCCTAAACGGTTTCGTTTTCAGGTCGTATGAGTCACACGCTCGAATGACATAACACGTATGATACTACTTAATAGACCTCACAAACTCAATTTTTTGCCTATAATTTTTGTTGTCAGAACAGACCGTCCATTCGAACCGGATGATCAAACCATCAACCCGAAAATCGGTGGCCAGAACGGTTTCGTAATTTTTTACTTGTAATTTTTGTTGTCAGAATGAGCCATCCGTTTGAACGTCGATTGTTAGAACGTTATTAACAACATTTATCAATATAGTAAGTAATGATATCATTTAATTAAATAATCATTAATGATAGTTTTAATAACATTATTTAGTTATTTTTAATATAACAGTAAATATTAAATTTATGAATAGGATTTATTAACAATATTTATTAAATTAATAATTACCAAAATTAAATTAAATTAACAGTATTTATCAATAATAGTCAGTAATTATAATATTTTATTAAATAATCAATAACAATACTTTTAATAACATTTTTAACTTTTTTTAATATAACATTAATTACTTTAATTATTTTATAATTTTAATTTAAAGCAAAATTAAAGTCAATATCTATTTATTAACAATATTTATAATAACAGTAATTATTAATTATAATCACTAATTATATATTTATTAAATTACTATAATAATCAGTAATTTATTAACAGTATTTTTTAATAACAATATTTATAATTTTAAAGTAAATATCTAATTATTAACAATATTTATAATAACAATAAATATTAATTATAATCACTAATTATATATTTATTAAATTACTGTAATAATCAATAATTATTAAATAACAGTAACAATCAGTAATTTATTAACAATAACAGTTATAACCAGTATTAATTAAATTACAGTCATTAATTACTGTTATTTATATGGCAGTAATTACTAGGTTGCTTTCACGTGGAAATCTATCCATTTGCTGCACGGAGAGCACCCCTATCTACTCCCTTAAAAAGATTGTTAATTTTCTTTTACATGAGTGTATAAAAATGACTTGTAAAGTTATGCATCCAAGAAAGAACTAAAATGTCTACTATGCGCCAGAGATTTCACAAGTAGCACATTCTTGTTGGTATTTCCTTTATGCTTCATGAAGCTTTTAGGGTTTGGATTTGTTACTTGTTGAGTTTATTGGTATTTTAAGGATTATGTTGGTTGTAAAATATTGGTTGTTGGTTTCTTTCTTTGTAACATGTGTGATTTCCATCATTTCCTTTCCTAGGACATTGTATGGATATTTCTATTTAGGTTATGTGTTTTTAATGTGTTGTGTTGTTTTTTGCTCTCTTCAATCTTCAGTATCTCCTCTCCTTAAATCTATCTTAATTGTTTGATGGTTGCCACTTGATATTTACTCTTCACTGGCCAAGCGGCAGAGATAATGGGGTTACCACCAAATACATGTTTTTCGAGACCGGATCTGCTCTTTACACTTGGCACCTCTCAGGTGCCTCACATGCACATCCTACCATGCATTGGGAACATCTCCCGTACTTATTAGTTATTATTCATGGGAGATGTTCCCAATGCACGATGGATGTGCCTGTGAGGTGCCCATTTGTGAGGAGCATATCCTGCTTCATGTTTTTCATGAGTTTGCATCAGCCAAGCACCCCACACAATCAAAACATGCCACTTGTTCTCCCACACATGCCACGTCCTTGATGCATGCAAAGCTAACGGGACAGATGTTAGCTCATCCCATTAGCTCCCAAACTCATCCAAAATCCTATTCCCGCTTGACCTCTCTCAACCTTGACCCTTTTGTCTTCAAAAACCCAAAGTCTAAGTAGAAATTTGCTGAATTAAAAAAAAAAATATATATATATATATATATATATATATATATGTATAATAGTATGGATAGGACTAGGATTCAAAAACATAATAATATTTGGACTATTGTGGTCCCCATTACCTATCTAAATCCTAACATAATACAATTATCATAAAATAATCACAAAAATCATCCAATCTGCAACACACCCCCTCAAGTTGGGAGTAGATGTCACACATTCCCAACTTGCGTAGATCATGTTCAAGTTTATTCCTTGCAACTCCTTTAGTAAGAACATCAGCCAACTGTGACTCTGAAGAGACATAAGGCAAGTAAACTTCTCCAGTGGTTACCCTCTCCCTTATGAAGTGCTTATCAACTTCAATGTGTTTTATTCTGTCATTCTAGATTGGACTATGGGCAATGTTGATTGCAGCCTGATTGTCACAGTACAACATCATAGGCTCTTCTGCTTTCACCCCAATCTCGCTCAATAGAGACCTAACCCAAAGTAGTTCTGAGACACCATGGGCCATGGATCTATACTCAGCCTTTGCACTTGACCTAGCCACAACCGGTTGCTTCTTGTTTTTCCAAGAGATCAAATTTCCACCTACGAAGGTGCATACTCCTGATGTAGATCTCCTATCATCTAAACACCCTGCCCAGCCTGCATCTGTATAGGATTCCAGTTTCAGATTTTCATGATTTAAAAAAAGAGTGTTTCTATCGAGGTGCATCTTTAGGTATGCAAGTATTCTTTCAATAGTTTTTCAATGTTGAACCCGAGGTGCATGTATATACTGACTCACAACACTGACGGCATAGGAAATATCTGGTTGTATCAGACACAAATACAGTAGTTGGCATACTATTCTCTGATATCTCCCCACATCTTTTACAAACTCTCTATCCACAACATTAATTCTATGGTTTGGATCAATAGGAGTGTCAGCTGGTTTGGTTCCTAACTTCCCAATTTCCCGTAGTAGGTCAAGAATATACTTTCTCTGAGAAATGAAAATCCCATGCTTGGATCTTGCAACCTCAACTCCCAGGAAGTATTTGAGCTCATCAAGATCTTTGATCTCAAATTCTTACTGCAATAGCCTTTTGAGAACATTAATATCTTCCAGATCATTTCCTGTAATCACTATATCATCCACATATATAATCAGAATTGACACTAGAATGTCTCTCTTCACGAAGAGGGTTTGATTAGACTGTGTTTGTGTGTACCCAAAATGGATAAGTGCCCCTTTGAACCTGTCAAACCAAGCCCTAGGTGATTGTTTCAAGCCATACAATGATTTTCTGAGTTTGCACACCTTTCCTCTACCAATATTTTCATAAAGTCTTATTGGAATGTCCACATATACCTCCTCCTGCAAATCACCATTGAGGAATGCATTTTTAACATCAAGCTGAAATAGAGGCCACGAGTTGATTGCTGATAGAAATAACAAAATACAAATTGAACTCATCTTAGCTACTGGTGGAAAAATTTCCAGATAATCAATGCCATATGTCTGAGTATACCCTTTTGCTACCAACCTTGCCTTGTACCTCTCTATCCTACCATCAGCCTTATACTTCACAGTGAACACCCATCTACATCCGATTTTTTCCTTGTCTAGAGGAAGATCAACTATTTTCCAAGTTTGGTTCTTAACCAAGGCTTCCATTTCTTCTTGCATGATTGTTTTTCACTTAGGTTTGGAAAGAGCCTCAGTAACATTCCTAGGTATAGACACGGAATCCAAGAAAGAAAGAAAAGCTTGGTAGGAGGGTGATAAGGCACTATAGGAAAGATGGTGTGAAATGCAATGGGTTGTACATTTTCTTTTCCCTTTGGAAAGAGCAATGGGAAGATCAAGGTTAGTGGGATCAGCTGTAACAATAGTTTTAGGTACAAGAACATTATCATTAGAAGAAATGATAGGCTCAGGCTCAAGAAGAATACCTGGAACTACATCTGCGGAATCTAGAGCTTTAGAAGGATTGATGGAGAGTGGTGCGGGTTGTGGATGTATGGAGTCAACCATCATCTGCCGGTGCTGCTCAGGTACAGAAACTGATGAAGGTGCTACTAATGAGGATGCTAGTGGAGGCACAAAGGAAATAGGAAAAGGAATAGACTATAAGTTCTCCTCCCCAAAACTCTCCCCTTGAGGAGAACCACTTGAGAAGTAGAAGGTAGATTCAAAAAAGGTAACATCCATAGTGACAAATCTGCTCCTCGACACAGGGTCATAACAACAATACCCCTTTTGGTTCTGAGCATACCCAAGGAAAAAACATTTCTTAGCCTTAAGATCCAATTTCTTGCGATGGGGACCAAGAATGTGAATAAATGACACATAACTGAAAACCCTCAGAGGAATGTGAAACATCTCTGCATCTGGAAAAAGAAGGCTGAATGGCACCTTAAACTCCAAAATACGTGAAAGAACATGGTTAATCAAGTGCACAGTTGTAAGAACTGCATCTCCCCAAAAATGGACAAGAACTAAAGCACATACCATAAGACTTTTTGCCACTTCCACAATGTGTCTATTTTTTCTTTCAGCTACTCCATTCTATTGCGGAGCATGTGCACAACTGCTTTGATGAATTATACCATGCTCCAAAAAGAATGCTGTCAAGTTCTTTTCAAAATACTCTCTAGCATTATCCGATTTGAAGGCTTTAGCTCTTACTCCAAATTGTGTCAAAACCATTTGATGGAATTGTCGGACCAAGTTAGGGACCTCATCGCGGGATCTCATCAAATATATCCAAGAATACCATGTGTAATCATCTACAAATAGGAGAAAATAACGGTAGCCACCCATGCAAGGAATATGATACGGTCCCCATACATTAATGTGAACAATATTGAAAGCAAACACACTTCTTTTATCACTTGGTTTAAAAGAATGTCTACAATGTTTTCCCAACTAACAACTCTCACACTCCAAGGTAGATAACTGAACAAACTCAAATAGCTTTGAAAACAAAAATTTTAAAGAACTAAAAGAAAGATGCCCCAGCCGATTATGCCAAAGTATAATCTGACTCACTGATTCTAATCTACTACTATTGTTGCAACTAACATGATGACTTTGATATCTCAGAATCTCATCCAGAAGGTAGACTCCATTCACCTCACGACCACTCCTAATCATCTTCTTTGACTCCAAATCCTGCAAAACACAATTACCAGGAAGGAAAGTCACTGAACAATTCAGATTTTTTGTCAAAGAACTAACTGAAAGTAGGTTAGTATGAAGTTTAAGGACATGTAAGATAGAGGATAAAGTAATATCATTGGTCACTCTAACTATTCCTTTCCCAACAATGGGAATATGAGAACCATCTGATGTAGAGATTCTGTCTCTACCAGAGCACAATTGATAAAAACCGAAGAGGGTAGGGGCATTAGTCATGTATTCAGATGCTCTTGAGTTTATAATACAGGGAGGTTCGTCCTTACCTGAAGTGGATGCAAGGTTTGTAGTTGCATATGTACTACCTGTATGTGCCCAAGAGGTGGTGTAGTTGGCTCCTACACTCTGTTGTCCGTCTGGAAGGCTAGAACTAGTTGCATCTTTTTTACTCATGAGCTGTCCAAATCTTTCCAATTCTTTTATCATAGCTGCTACTGCAATGGATTCCCAATCAGTTTGGTAAAGAAGGGCCAAAGAGTCTCCTGTAGTGACCACATTCGCATTTCTCTTCTTGTTCTTGATTCGAGCAGGCATAAGTTGTAGATGGAGTTTCCAACAAGTATCTCTAGTATGCTTTGACTTCTTATAGTAATCACACACCAAGTCCTTCTTAACCTCCCTCTTAGTCTCACTGCTCCCCCTATCTCCATTTGATTTCGGTTTGGATGTATTAACCATGGCTGATTGGTTATTCATAGGCTGTCTCAATATGACATTCTTCCTGCTTTCCTCTCCAAAAACAAAGGCATAGGCTTGAAAGAGTGTCACACTCTCCCTAGAGAGGATAGGCTACCTTGCAATGTCGAATTCAAGGTTCAACCCTACCAAGAACTCAAAAACCCTATTTTTCTCTACCAGTTTCTGATAGGTTGTTGCATCATTGACACTTTCCCATATCACAGTTTCTAAGTGGTCTATTTCCTACCACAGGGTTTTCAGCATGGAGAAATACATAGCAAAAGGTTTATCTCCCTGTTTTATACTAATCACCTGGTTTCTTAACTGATAAGCTCTAGCTACATTCTGTTTCTAAGAATAGGTTTCGGTTACTCCATCCCAAATCTCCTTAGCAGTATTAGCCCACAATTTTTTTTTTCCAATGTGAGGTAGCATAGAATTACATAGCCAAGACATTACCATGTAATTCTCTTTCACCCACCGAGAGGGATCTATATCTAGTTTCCTTTCCTCCCCAATAATGTACCCTATCTTTCCGCGGGCACCAATATCCATCTTGGAAGATTGTGCCCATTCTAAATAGTTTGTTCCATCCAGTTTTAACTGTAGTAATAATTCCAAACCCAAAAATATCATTACCACTTCCAACACCTAGTCCCATGGTACCGGTGGATTTCAGCTTGGTATTCCAATTCTCCATCTTACTTCAAACAGTTTAATAGACTGAAAGAAGAAAGTTGAGAACTTCCAAAAACAATTTTAAGACAACATACAAAAACAAAACCCTTTCCAAGAAAAGAAAAACCCTAACCGGAGAGAAATCTCTCTCCTCCCAACATCTCCCAATAGAGAGAAGACTGAAACAACCACTCCAGAAGGCTTAGAAAGGTCCAGAAAGCTAACCACCCTCTACAGAATAATAAAATAAATCAAACGATACCTGTGTGCCCAAGATCATATCAAGAACAGAGAGCTCAACTTTTCTAGGACTCTTCCCCATACTCCAGTTCCTCCTTATTTTGATGCCAAGACGAAGATCACTTTCCTGATGACTCGATCTCACAAAAAAATCCAAGAACTGGGCAATCAAAAGCAAATCAATCAGCCTCTTCTTACTTCATGCAGTTAGTCGATCTATGGCTGGATGAGAGTGCTTCAAGAACCCTAAATGTAGCTCTGATACCAAGTAGAAATCTGTTGAATTAAAAAAATATATATAAAAAAAGTGTTTTCTTGAAGAGAGAAGGAAGAGAGAAAGAGAAGAAGAGAAGAAAAGATTTTGAGAAGTAGGAGAGCTATATTTTGGCTTCCCCCTTCACTTGTTATTTATAATAAAAAATATAACAGTATGAATAGGACTAGGATTCAAAAACATAATAAGATTTGGACTATTGTGGTCTCCACTACCTATCTAAATCCTAACATAACACAACTATTCTAAAATAATCACAAAAATCATCCAATCTTCAACAGTCTATTCCTTTTCTGGCGTTAACATTCGTTCCGACTTCCGACAATCAAGGTGTTCGGCAACATTCAACTCTCTCATCTCTGTCTCTCTTATCGACCATCTCTTACGAGTATGCTCAACTCCACACATGCTACTAGTACCTCAAAATTAGTAGGTAGAAACCCTCCTTGATACTTGTCCTTGAGAAACTAAACTACTAAAATATTTCTTGTTTTGAAGGGCTTTGTAGCTTCTAGGAAGTGGGAACTCATTCTATAATGAGTTGGTAACTAATAGGTACAGAAACACAACTGAACATAATGCAAATCTCATCAAAAAGAAAGATGGGACTTATCTAGAAACTAACAATTTGGAATATATAATGGTTGGAACAATTAATATGAAGGAAAATCCCCCAAACTCCTCTCCGTATGCTTTTTTCCAAGAACCCTGACTCTCTACTGTCATCTTCTGCTCAGTTGGTGGTGACTTCAAATTCATTTTCTGCTTTTTCTGATCACGCTTCTACTACTCCTCCCACAATTTTCAAGCATAATAATCATGCCCTTTCCATTTTCCATCTGGTAAGGAAACAAAATAATGGATTTGACTTGCTTTTGTCTTTTGGTAGATCTTCAAATAATTTACCACAACAAGCAACCAAAATCGCAAATCCGTCAGTAAAAATTTTCACATTATTGTCCTCTGGAGAAGGAATAGAGAAGGAAGAGTTTCAGCAAATATGTTTTCTACTTAAAGTGGTGAAGCGAATTTACGATGAGGCTTAAAATCATTTGGGATAACTGGAGGATCGGATATAGAGAATAGTTTTTGCAATTTAATCATAAGAAGAGTACCTTAAGCAAATGAGTTAACCAACTCTAGAGTTTCAAAGACAAATGAGTACTCATCGGTGGTCGCCGGTGATGGCCGGTGGTGCGTACCTCCCATGTCTATTTTTGTATTAAAAAAGGAATAAGAACAATGGAAATGAAGAAAAGATGAGAATGATGGAGTTCATTACTTGTTGAATGTCGCCAGACAATGTAACCGTTGGAACGAATGTCGGCACCAGAGAAGAAATGTGGAGTCTAAACTCATTATGTGGGAGCAAGGATGGATATGAAAGGAACAGAGGTTGAAGTCGAAGGAGGGTCAAACGGGAATAAGACTTTGCCATTTTGGGTGAGTTTCGAAGTTAATGGGACAGGACGAGCTCAAATCCATCATGTTAACTCTACATGCGCTAAGGGAGTGGCATCTCTATTGTGATGACGATTTGATAGAAAACATCTTTTCCTTTTCATTCTATCACCCCTCTTCAGCACTTAGTCTTTCTTTGCCTATTCCCCTTTTTTCTCTAACCTTTTTGTTCTCCCGTCATCTTCTCCTTTCGGTTTCCTCATGCTCTCCATGGATAATCTTGATAACCTTCAGGCTTCAACTATTGGGAAATGATGTCATTATGGTTTGGAGGAGAAGCTCTCAGGCACGTTTGAAGAGTCTCCAAAGAAACCTTCTGTGAGACAGTAACAGACCGGACTGAGAGAGAAAAAGTGATTTTTGAAATTGTGTTTAAACGCTTGATTCATGCTCCTTAAATAAATTATGAAGAGTCATGGAGCAGAGGAAGGTGTTGACAGTTAATGACTGTTAACTTTGAATGATGCCTCTTGATCACACCTAATCGAATCGTAACCGCTGAGCACATTAACGGTCAACCTCGCACCAAAAGCCAAAGCTGCCCTTCACGCCTCATTGCACGGCACACACGTGCACATTGCACGGTAGCATGACTCCATACTGTCCTCTTTTATATGTAAAGAGTGTAAACCAACTCCTATTAAAAAACCCAAATCAATTCTTGTAATTTTCTAATGTGGGACAAGTTAAAACTGGTTTTAGTAAGAGAAAAGTTATTTTTCAAAACATGTGTGCAGGTGTATTTTTTCATGTAATTGAGAAATCATACCCCACTGGTTTTAATCTCTAATGAGATTAAAATCCAACATCAAGAGGCTTTCTAGAATCTCCTCCATGAAGGATAGAACGCTAGGGTAGGATTAGTTAATATCCAGAGATATATCCCCTAAAACCTTTGTATATGGCAATATTCGAGCTTGTTTGTTTGCTCTGAAGTCTAACATCTAAAAGTGCAATAATTGAATTAAGAATTATATTGGTATTGATGAACGTTTCTCTCCTCTGAACTATGCATGCAGAGTGTTCTAAATTTTGAATTCTGAAAGAGAGTTTTTAATATTTGTCTTTTTAGGGGTATCATTGGAAAACAAAAGGTTGTATGATTGTACTTTAAGAGATAAGAAATAAGAGGAAAAAAAACAACCATAGAGATAAGAGCTAAAAGGAAACAAACAAGCCCAAACATTTATTGCACGCTTCTTCCATCGTAATATGGATTAGTTTAAGGAGATGGAAAATGGTTTATATCATTTATTGTAGACTCAATGATGATTAGCTTCTTGTTTTTTGATTATAGCGGGGGTACTTTCGATTACAATTCCAGTTTAAACAAGATTTCACATGTATCAGAGATCATGAACCCTAGTTAATGAATGGTTAGTACTTAATAGGTGATATTAGGAGTTTGGGAGCCCAACCATCCACAATATCTTTGGAACCTTGAAGAAATAGAAGTCTAGATTCAAATCCATGATTTAATTACCTTTTTAGATACTATCAATATCAATAGATCGATGTAGGAAGGTCCATTCAAATATGAAGACCTACCATGGGTCTATTACAATTGTGGCAAGGTTGGTTATCTATTTTGTTGTTGTTTCGTTCCCCTTCCACCTATTGGGGCCAAAGGTAAGGCGTTTGATAATTTCTTCCATGATCGATCATACCATGAATTGAACCACTTGAGACCTTGGCTTCAAGTAGAACTTCCTATATGTCATTATAGAACTTGAATTTCATGATTTCACTCCCCTACCACCTCACGTTGCACTTAAACATCAACGTTGTCAACTGCCAATTGCATCACCCTCTCCATCTGCTCCTAATTTTGTGGGCATTACTCATGCAGTTTTCACTTTCCACGACTAATAGTCCTATAAGTTTTGATCTCTTGTGGGTGGCAATTGGCATGATGTTGGTGTCTCCAAAAACTTGTCATTTAGCAAAGCATGCACAGTTCACTTCGAATATTTTCTTCCTCAACGAATAGCTCAATTCTTCCAGGGACAGTCGTGGTAAATGACTATGAATTGATCTTCCTTCAACTTTGAAAATTGAAGATGACAGGCTTGCCCTCCCTACCTACAATCAACCTTCTATTACTTTGGAATTGTCAGTTATTAATTGTGAAGTTCATTTAGGCTTTATTATGACTCAACCAACATTTTGGCCCTAGTAGCATTCTAGTATTGAAGAAATGTCTAAGGATTCAATTGCATAGTTGGATAACACCAACCCATGAAGATTCTAAGCTAGAATTGCCCGGGGGCTTCCCACCCCAAGGCATTTCAAGGATTAAGAGATCTGATTTCCAAATATAATTCTAATTTCATTTTTTATGTGAAACAAAGATCCCAATTGAAAAATGGACCATTTGGCTTCTAAATTAAAACATACTAATACTTATCTCATTCCCCCTGAAGGTTGAGCAGGAGGATTAGCCATTTTTTGGAAACAAGGGACTCAAGTCTCTCTCTCTCTCTCTCTTTGTGGACCCATGTAAGTTTTTTTGAAGATTCTTTCCTATTCTATTTAATGTTTCATGGCTTTTAGCTAGGTTTTATGTATGGCCCCTTAGTTAGATCACAATGTAACTTCTTTTGGGCCAACCTAAAAGCTTGGCTTGTGCAAATAGATTTACCTTTCATCATATTGGGAGATTTTAGTGAATTTGTTTGTATTGACACAAAAGATCATGGGCCCTCCCATTCTAGACGAAGGCCTTGTTTGCTTTTCGGTAAGTTACTTATCCAGGCGAATGTAGTTACCTGTGTAAGTTTTTCCTGGGAAACACTTACCTGGGTAAGTGCATTTACTTCTCATGTAAATAAGGCAATGACAATTTTAGCCATAAAAATCTATTATTAAAAAGGGTATTTTTGTCCCATTCAAGTGTTGCAAACTTTCCCCCTAGGTGGAAAAGTTATTTACCCACCTAGGAGATGGGTATCACTTACTCTGATACGTGATACCCAAGAAAATAAACATTCCTTAGTCCCTACATAAATTTGAAAAAGGAATGCCCCCTAAGAATTATTGGATACTCATGTTAGTATAAAAATATGGTGTTGGAGCTGAATCTTATTAAAATTGGAGTTAGGAGAGGCATAGTTTTACTTAGTTAAATAAAAGGCAAGCATTTAGATGCATTAATCAAACTTTAGATAGATCTTTAGTTTCGCCATATTGGATTACTATATTTCCAAAAGCTTGTTTGCAAATGTTTCCTCGTTGGGGGTCTGACCATCACCTCTTGGCTCTAGATCTAAACCTCACTTCTAAGAATTATCCTAAACCCTTCCAATTCTTTGAGGTCTAGTTACAATATGTAGCATATTTTCTCACACTTAAACAAAATTAAAAGCTCTCTTTATTAGATGGAACAAATAGAACTTTGGGGACATTAAAGATCGTATAAAATCCTTGGAGGATCAAATTTATTTAGTGGAACAACATCATTCTTATGATCGATCTCTCTCTATTACACTCCCTCTATAACCATTATGAGGTTCTAGCTCAATTTGAAAGTTTTTGGAAAAATAAGTTGAAACAATTGTGGCTTTCCCAAAGAGACAATAGATAAAAGAAAAGTTCAATTGATTGGATTAAGAATAATCAAGGAAAATTGGTGTTAGAACACAAAAAGCATACCTATGTATTTGTTGTCTCCTATTTTGAACATCTTTTCTTTGCCAATGATACTCGATCCATATGTTACCACTGTTAGTAGTTTATTCAATTTTGTCATCACTCTCGAGGATAAGTACTCCATGTTAATTGTTGTTTCTTCTAAGAAAGAAGTTAAACATGCCCTATATAGTATTGGCAATTTAAAATCTCTAGGACCAGATGGCATGCCTACTTTAGTTTATCAAGAGTTTTGGGATCTAATGGGTATAGAAATCGTACAGTTTGCTTAGAGTTTTTTTTTTTTTTTTTATAAATTCTCAAAAAAGTAGACCATGCCAAAGTTTAGGATTTTAGACCAATTAGCCTCTACAATGTACTTTATAAATTCTTGTTAGAAAATGTATTGCTTCCACACAATTTGCTTTTGTGCCATAGACACATGTTTGATAGTATCATCATCACTCGAAAATGTGCCATTTTTTGAAATCAAGGAAGAAAGGGACATGGTACTTAGCTATGAAGTTATATATGGCAAAAGCCTATAATCACCTTGATTGGAACTACTTATTGGCAATCCTTGCTGCATTAAGGTTCTCATTAAAGGGAGCATTTTCATTGTTTCCTTCTTAATTCTCATAAATGGCACTCCAGAAGGTCATTTCCAAGTTCCAACCCTCTCGGGGACTTCAACAAGTAGATTAATCTGAAAGGCCATTTCTGGGATGTTTCTAAAAGCTGAGAATGAAGGCCTCATCCAATAACGTATTAAAATATCCAGGAATGTTCCTTCAATTTCTCATTTATTCTTTGCTGATGATATCATTATTTTCATGAGAGCTCATATGGATGAAATTGATAATCTTAACATCCTTCTCTAGAATTTTCAAGATGTTTCTGATCAAATGATAAATTTTGAGAAATTTGGTCTCTTTTTAGTGAAAATATCCATCCTAGATGTCAAAAGATGATAAAAAGACAAATTCACATGGGCTTAGTTCCTTCAAATGCTAAATATTTAAGTCCCTTCACATTGGAATTGTAGTAAGCATGCTTCATTGGAATTTCTCCTAGGCAACCTTAAAAGAAAATCTAAGTCATTGCAAGTCCTTAGCCTTATCTCAAGCTAGAAAACAAGTGCTTATCCAAGCTAACCCCAATTCATTGCATGAATGTCATGCAATTCCCCTTTAAGACTACTATTCAAATTGACAAAATCATGAGAGATTTTTTTTTTTTTTTTTATTATGGAATACTTCCAATAATAGTCACAAAAAATCGTTGGTGTGCTTGGATAGACTTTGTTGACCCAATATGAACCAAAGGTTTTAAAATTTGATTGGCATTGGAACTGTTTGCCACTGATTTTTGGGTTGATGGTTCAATCATCCGGTTTGAACGGATGACCTGTTCCAATGAAAAAAAAATTAAAAAAATAATTAAAATAAAAATAACCAAAATCGTTAAATAGGTTAAATGGGTCAACAGTTCAACCACTTGGATCGACGAATTACTGACCAATTCAATGGTTTTTGGCCAAGGATTGGGTTTGAGGTATAACATAACCAGTTGCTTAAACAGTTCTCGGTTTGAATGGTCCGACCGTCCAAATCAATGATGATTCAAAAACATTGATATGAACAAGGGATTAAATAAGTGACTAGAATTGTTAATAAGGCCCTATTACAAAAGCTAGCTTAGCGATTTTTTACCAGATAACATAAGCTTTGGGCCTGAATTTGGAGATCTAAATAGCTGAAGCACCATGAATTTTTTTCTAATTATAGAATCAAAACTTTAGCCTCTCCATTTTGGAAGACATTTGTCCCAATTCTTTATGATTTCCAACAGGAAACGGGTTATTTGGTAACTCCATTCCCTAAGGAGGTTATTATAGTTCCTTGGATTTTGCACCCAAGATTCTTTTATTATGCTTCCCACATCCTTCCCTCGATCCTTTACCAATTAGAGGTTTTCAAAGTTGTTGAATCAGGATGATCAGTGGAACTCTCTTTTTGTTTTCCTATTTGTTTCCACTAACATAGTTCACTTAATTGAGCATACACCAATTATTCCAAATGAATCTTCTATCCAGTGGATATGGCTTTACAACAAATCTAGGCAATTTTCCTCCAAACAGGCGGATCTCCACAACCAAAACTCCTCAATTTATTCTCCAAATAATCTATAGAAAACTTGTTTCAAATATATTTGGAAATTTCCCATTCCACCCAGGTACATACTTCTTTGGAGAGTCATTAATAGCTTTATTCCTGTTGCTGCCTAGGATGGGATAAGGGCAACAAGGTAAATCTGCTTTCGAGCCGAGAGCTGGCTGATGAGTTCAAGGTCCACTGTGGCCGAGGCTTGGTAGGTCGGACCTGTGGAGAGAGAGAACGTCAGAGACTCCGGGTGCTAACTCGAGGAGGAGGCTCCAACGATTAAGTTAGAACAGGGGTGATGAGAGGTGGACGAGGCCTGAGGTTGTGATGCTCAGACAAGGCCACAAGGGAGGCAAATAAGTTCTTAGTAGTCAAGTGTCTAGATGTTTACCTTGGGAGGTCACTCCCTATTTATACTTGAGGCCGCTTGGAGGTAGGTGAACGCAGACGGCCAGGATGCGGTCCGGCCTTGAGGGCATGACCATCCGAGGCTGCTGCGTGCTGCCATGCTATCAGCCCCGCGTCGTGCGCCGACCTCTGTTTTGTGTTCGCTCTCATTGAGTCCGCTTTGCGCACCGCCTCTCACCACGCACATGCACGCCATTGGCACGGGCTATAAGTGCCCACATCAATCCCCATTAAAGATAAATTGAATCTAGATTGGTTTGATACTCCTTCATGTGCTTTGTAAACGGGAAGTCGAGTCTTATGAACATGTTTTTTGTTATCATCCTTTTACTATTGTTGTGCTATTTGCTTGTTGGAATTTAAACTTGGTTAATACTTTTAAGAATTCATGGTACCAATGTTCATCCCAATTAATTTCGTCTTTGTCCAGTAGCACTAATATTAACGAGGTATTAGGTTGGATTGCCATTGCTTTGCTCGAAATGATAAAATTGTTTAGGCTCAGTTTGGAAGGAGTACAAATGCAAATATGTACAATGCAAATACATACAAAATAATACAAAATTTAAGGTTTTACATTCTACATATTTGCATTTGTACTCCTTCCAAACTGAGCCTTAATAACCATATAGTGTCAATTCAAGAAATTATTTCCATCACCAAATCTCTCTTTTCTTCTATTTTTATCCCTCTCCCTCAGTTTCTTCTAGAACCTTAGTGCAACCTCAACAAACCTCTAAAAGGGCTCTCATTCAAATTCCTTGTAATGTTTGTATTATATTATTATTTGATGGGGGCACTTGTAACAATTCACAATATACTTATGAAGGTAATTGGCTCTCCAACACCTTTTCTATTTTAAGGGCTTTTGCTGGAATGTTTCAAACCTCACTTTTACCCAAGGAAGTGAAGATTATGGCAATGTATAAAGGTGTTTTTTTACTGCAAGTCAGAGATGGCATGGAAAAAGTCTTAGACCTCGTTCATTTTTTAGGAAGTAAGAGTGGTAATTTCATAGGTTCCACAGGAAAGAAAAAAAAATCCACGTTCATTTTCCAGTACTAATTGGTCTTGCAAAAAAAAGATTCCTGATTCGCTCATTTACATAGGGAAAGTAATACTCCCCTTAGACTTGGATAAATTATTCATCCATACGTGTTGAAAATGGTTAATATGTGATGGGACAATATTGCCCATTTAATAATCACATTTTTGGATAAATGGTCCTTATACACCTTTACCTACCTAGGGAATAAAAGAACACTAATAAGTATGATAAGTGTTTCCCAAATAATACTTGCACAGATAAGTCATCTACCAGAATGTGAACAATGCCTTAAAAGCTCTTCAAGGATTCCTTACCGTGGCAATCACTCCATCTCCTTTTTGAGACTCGTGTGCTTCTTGAGCTAGTTCAGTCAGTTCACTTTTGTTATATAAATAGAACTACTAATTACTAATGGTATAGCCCACTGATTGGCTCAAGCAGATGTAAAGGAATTTTTAATAATATAGTTATTTTAACCACCAAAAAAAGTCTAATCCCTTTTTATTATTGTTAAATATGTGTATTATATAGGAAAAAATAACTCACAAAATAACACAATTTGTTACCTTTAATGATGTTTTACATTTAGTAAGATGGCTAAGCCTTAGATTTGGTTAATTAGATAATAAAATTGGTTGAAATAATTAACTTATTTAATAGACTAGACGGAACTACGGAAGCTTAGAACAATTAAACGAGACCTAAAATAACTTTTTTTTCTAAAATAATTATTTTTACTATTTTGCTTTCAAATGATGTCAATATATTTATCAATCTAGCTCATCCTACCACTGTTAGATTTTAATCAATAATGCCTTGTTACATTTTGAAATATTAATATCATAGTTCAAAAGTAACAATCGCACCAACATCCTAAACTAGTGTTGTGAGATTAAACCTAACGTAAAATTGTCTTGGTCCGTTGGTTATAGGTCACATGTTTCAACCGTCCAATTCAATTACTTGATTCATTTAAATGAATAGGTGAAAATTAAAAAAAAAATAGTAAATTAAAATAAACTAAAAAATGATTATCCGAGACAACTCCAATTATCAGCATTTTCAATAATGACCATTTTGACCGTTCTCGGCCCAAAAGGTCTGATCATCTGCTTCCACCAATGGTAACAAGCCAAAATCATCCCAATGTTCACTTAGAGGGTATTTTATAGTGTGGATGAGAAATTGAGTAATGTGTTTTCATCCACACAAGTGTGAGTCCACACCACCCCAAAGAACAGTTATTCTGCATTGTGGACAAAATGGGTGGACTAAACAGCTGAACTACACCACGCTCCAAAGGCATTCTACCAAGTATGGTGTAGTTCAATCCATACTATGTTTTGATACTATATCTTATATACAACATGTGAGATGATCTACACTTTTGATCATGAATAAAAATATTTTGTGCTTTTAAGCAATATAAATAATTCCAACAAATTACAATTTAACCATGGCCAATACAAAATAATATCAATTATCTATAGTATAAATAATTAATAAAAAATTAGTGGAGGAACTCATAAAAATTAATAATAATTATAAAAAAACTAAAAGCCTTGTTTTTAAAGCTAATTAATAAAAATTAAAATAATAGAAAATTATATAATTTTAATACAAATTATAATAATAAGATAACTCATATTAATTATTTATAGGATAAATAACTAATCAATTTAAAGTAATAGAAAATTATATAAAATTAATTAACTGTAACTAAAAATGATTAAAAACTATCTTCCACTTTTAATCAATTATTAATACTTGATTAAGAACATGGTAAAAAATTAATCAAAGCCTATAGGACTAACATTGATAAAGTAAGATACATGCAAATTCATAAGTCTAATATCGATAATTTAACAGTTTTTCCTAAACATCTTAACTTTGATTCCCTATCAATAATTCATATTGAGTATGTAAAAAATGCAACTAAAAAATAGAATTACAACTATGATTTCAACATAAATATTAAAGCTACTAAAGCAAAACATATCAAAAGAGTAATGCAAAATATATTGTAGCAACAAGTCCACAACATGTTGGTAAGGCCATGCCCGATTTACGTAAATGAATGTACCTTTAGGTTGCATGATTATCCACATGTTCTCCTCATCCTAAAGGTTCATTCTCTTGTGCATCTTTCTTTTCCTTTTTGTGTTCCACCCCTAATCCTCAGCCTTGTCTTGTGAAAGAAATTTGGTCTAAACCTATTCCTCCCAAGGTTGGGACTTTTTGCTGGGAAGTCTTTCATGGAAAAATTAACACCATGAATGTATTGCAAAAAATAAGGCCTCATGTGTTTGTTTCCACACTGGTGTACCCTTTACAAAACAAACGGAGAAAGTTGTTACCACCTAGATGAAAGAACTGGAAGCAATGAATTGGAAATACACTGAGTCAATAAAAAGATTTAGAGGTTAATTAAGTAGAGATATGACAATTATCATCCAATGGGAAAAGAGATCTGCAAATGGTCTGGCTGATTATTTTGCAAAACAAGGGGTGCATTAATCTGATTTATTTGTAGTTCAATTGTAATTCTGACTATAATGGGGGTTGCACCTTGCGCCTCTATTTGAGTGATCCAATTGTAACATTGCTTTTTAAGTTTTAAGTTTTAATAAAATTTTCTTACTTAACAAAAAGATGTTGATGACAAGATGTCTGATCTATGCATGGCACTAGCTATGCATCATGCTTGGTAAATTCATCTACCCAAAAAGTTGAATTGGTGTGGCTCTCCCATTTTGGGCAACAAAAAACCATTGACCATAATTGGCATTGGTTTTTGGCATAACTAGTTCCATTAACCATCTATCACATGAGCACATATAGGTGAACGTATATGACCAGCCATTCCTGTAAACCTACCAGGTTTACTGTTATTTTGTCTATCCTTTTCAGTAGGTCATGGGTAAGAAGAATTCTAATTGTTTAACTTAGTTTTAAAAACTTCTCTCCTATTTATCCACATCTACAAAATATCTATATTTAATAACTTTCATAGGTAACTTTAAGGGCAATACTCCAGCCCAGCAAGCTAATTAATTCTCTATTCCCTTCTTTTCCTATCAACCACACATCATATCTATTTTAATTCTTTTATTCCTTCAACCACAAAAATACCTATCAAATTGTTTAATACTAAGCAACTTGAATTTCTATTTTGCTTTGTAAACTTCAAGGTATAAATGCATTTAATGCAAATTTATGTTTTATCATTACTTTGAGGTGAATTTATTGTATCTTTATATTACAATTTCTGGACTTATTATGCTATGTCAATATTGTTTTGCGTTTTTTGTTGTCTTTGTTCTCTTTCTCTTTTTGCAGGTGGAAAGTTTTTTGAGGTCCATGCAGAAACAGATCTGTAAAATATAGGAGATGCTCCCATTGCCCAAGATATTGGGAATCAGAATAACCTAACATTCTCTTCCTAGAACATATTCCAGAAAACTGAAGTAAAGTAAAACATAAAGCTTCTTAGCAAACAAAGGTAAGTACATAAATAAACAAAACTCAAAACAGAATTGAATAGGAAATTGCATTTTTCTCATTTTCAGCCTCATGCATATGATTCCTGTGAAACATCTTAACATATAATAATTTATCAAGATTACAAGAGCCAATATGGCCCATCCAGTTGTTCTAGACCCTTGGCAGCTAAGGTTAATCCAGTCCATCTACATGATAAATCATATTGGAATTGAGAATTCTGCTACTTTATGTTGGAACTTGGAAGGGCTAACCCAAGAATTGAGAATCCTCTTTTCAATCTTTGGCCTATGAGGTTGCTTGTGTTTCTTTGTTCCATGAAAGAAAAGTAATAGATGAAGGGATTGTGGTAGATAGAGCATCTTCCATCCGCACCATAAAAAACTTAGGTGAATCTAATTAGGGAATAAAATTTAGCAGAGTTACATACAATGAATGAAATATCATCCAATCATCTCTTTGGAGTCAACCAAAGATCAAAGTGAACTTTTGTTTTCTTGGTAAACACACAGTAGAGTATCAAAACAGTGAGAGGAGAAAAGAGAGAAAAGTTTTGGAGTCAAAAAACTGCTGTTGGCGGTGCCAACCTTTTCGTTATTTATATTAGGGCGACTCACTTTAAAATAAAAGAAGGTAAAATTATATATGTGCCCCTGCAACACTGCAACACTAAACTAAAGAAAAGACTAACATATTTAACACTCCCCCTCAAGTTGGAACATAGATATCAATCATGATCAATCTATGTTCCAACTTGTCACATAAGTCATCATGTCATGAGTGATGTAAGCTTTTTGTAAATATGTTTGCAAGTTGTTCCTTAGAACTAACATATAGGGTGCACACTTCCCTATTAACAATTTTCTCTTTGATAAAGTGTTTGTCAACTTTAATATGTTTATTCTATCGAACTGGGTTGACTGCAATGTTGATGGTAGTCTTGTTATCACAATACAAGGACATGGGGCTATTAACTAGAAAACCCAATTCATTCAACAATTTTTTTATCTACATAGCTTCAGCCACCCCATGGGACATTGCTTTATACTCAGCTTCGGCACTAGACTTAGCCACCATACTTTGTTTCTTGCTTCTCCATGTAACTAGGTTTCCTCCCACAAAAGAACAATACCCACTAGTGGACTTTTTGTCATCAACTGATCCAGCCCAATCAACAACTGTATATACTTCAATCTTTAAATGCCCATTCTTTTGGAATAGCAAACCGGCTCCTAGAAACTTCTTTAGATATCTAAGGATTCTCTCGATTACCTCTGAGTGTGTGGTCTTAGGAGCATGCATGAACTGACTAAGAACCCCCATGGCATAAACAATGTTTGTCCGGGTCATAGATAAATACAAGAGCCTTCCCACAAGTCTCTAGAATTGCTTTACATCCTTGATAATTTCACCACAAAAGTCCCCTAGTCTGTGATTTGGATCAATGGGTGAGTCAGTTGGCTTAACCCCTAGTTTCCTGAATCCTATAATAGATTTAGGATGTATTTCCATTGAGAAATGAAGATCCCCTTTTGTGAGCGAGTGATGAGAATAAAAATTATCATATTTTTATCCCTTAATATTCAATCTTTTACACTTATTTAGTACCTAATTGGACTCATTATTCTTGTATTTCGATTTAGGGCATGAAAGAATGCGCTAGGTAAAAAACAAGGCTAACCGGGTAATTTTGCACAATTTCAGCACCGTGTGGTAATCTGAGCATAACTCTCCCATTCGGACTCTGATTGAGATGATTCAAGATGCATTGGAAAGATAAGGAAAAACTCTACAACTTTTATGTTTTGAGTTTTGATATATTCGGACTGCGTCAATGTCAAAATCGGGATCAAAGTCTAAACAAATTCTTAGAGAAGCCCAGTTCACAGAGAAGCCTTGCAGCGATCCAATTCGTTGAGGAAGCCCAATACGAATGCAAGAACAAGAAACATCAAAGAGTCCTATCAGATTCAATTTTCTATTGTATTTCTAGAAGGATAAAATAGATTAAGATTACCAGTTAAGAGATAGGAGTAGATTAGATCTAATCTAGATATTATCTATTAGAAAACTGAACTCCCAATGGAGAAAGAACTCCTTAGAGGAGCAGGAGACAACTCCCTCCTAAGTCTATATAAAGGGGGCAGACTAGCTCCTCCAAGAGAGCTTCAGCCTTCGAAGAGAGCAATCAACAACCAAGGAGGAAGAAGCAGAGTTCGCCCCCTCTCATCTAGAAGTTGCGATTTCATCATGAAGTGTCTGTAAGGTTTTAATTTCTGGTTGAAGGGTTAGAGAAGCTTTGATTCTATAAACATTGTGAGATCTAATTGATTTTTATTTCAGTTCATTATTTATGGGTATTCATATGTTTTTTGCGATTAACTGTTAAGATTATTTTTATTGATTAAGTAAGAAGGTGCCCTTGCTCATTCAATGTTGTTAATAGATTAAATCCTAAGAGTCTGTTTAGGACTGTCTATTAATAAGATAAGCAATCAAAGAGCTTGTTTTGGTTGTCGAATAATACGAGTAGGGGCTAACTGTTAGAGCTTGTTAATTGCTATAACCAATTTATTCGTAAACATATGAATTTATCTTTGCATCGAGGATCAATGATAAGAATCAAAGCTGAACTTGTCCCTTCAACCGGAAGCTATCACCCATCGATTCGATCCTTGCTTTCTATTATTTTCTGTAATTTTCTTTATTTCATCTTATTTTCTTATCTTCACAACCCCCTACTTCGTTCACTTGGAAATAAATCCACCCAATCCCTGTGGAGACGACCTTACTCATCACTATCTACAAATTATTTAATTGGAGCAAGACTTTTTATCTTTGGTTGGATTCGACACCCACCAACGGGCCATTTCAATTCCAAGGAAATACCGTAAGAGACCTAAATCCTTCACCTCAAATTGAGTGGGTAAGAGGTCCTTCAACCTATAAATTTCAACTTCCTAGTCACCTGTGATCACTATTTCATCAACATACACTATTAAGGCTACAATATTTCCTTCTCCCCTTTTCACAAATAATGTATGCTCGGTTTGACACTGTTTGTAGCCAAACTGTTGCATAGCTAGATGAAATTTACTGAACCAAGCTCTTGGCAACGAAATTCAAACACACAAATAGAAATGGAAAAGAGGGGAGCCTTGTGAAATAGGAGCTAATGAGGGGCCTTGTACCCTAACAAGTGAGATGGCATACGGTTGATAAGATAGGCAACACACAACACAACATCCAACCAAAAATGTTTAGGGGCATTCATGTGTATGAGTAACCTACAAGCAACTTCAAGGAGATGACAACTTTTTCTTTCGGCAACACCATTCTGTTGGGGGGTTCTAGCACAAGAGCTACGATGGATGGATCCATGCAAAGCAAAAAATTCAGTGAGATCCCTATGGAAGTACTCTTTGGCATTGTCCGATTAGAAAAATTGGATTTTTATTTGAAATTGAGTGAATATCAAGCGTTAAAAATCTATAATAATTTTTTGTACTTCATTTCTGGACCGCATAAGATACACCCATGTATATTGGAAGTAGTCATCAATAAGCATAATGAAATACTTATAGCCAGTCTCAAATGTTAAAGTGATAGGACCCCAAACATAAGAATAAACAATATGGAAAGGAAAATCAAATTTATTATTCCTTGAAGTAAAATGATTTCTACAATGTTTGCTCAACTGACAAGTTTAACATGTGAGTTCAGACACTAACACTAACTTAAACAAATTTGGAAATAAAATTTCAACAACTCAAAAGATAAATGATCTAAATGACTATGCCATAAATAGATTTGACTCTTACTAGATAAACTCTTAGACTCAATAGCTGCAAGACAAGTTTTATTCTCCAGCATGTAAAGACCATCCACCATACACCCTCTACCAATCATCTTCCTCGAGACCAAATCTTGTATTACACAAGAAGAAGGGAAAAAGGTTACTGAGTAGTTTAACGAATTTGTTATACTACAAATAGATAACAGATTTATATGTAGTTTTGAAATATGAAGAACATCAGAAAGGGTGAGTCCAAGAGGAAGGAAGATGGTTTCTTGACCAGCAATGGTTGAGAAAGAACCATCAACAAGTCTCACATTGTCCCTACCAGATAACATATGATAAAATTGAAAACAATTTGACTTACTTGTCATATTTCGAGGCTCTAGAATCTATTATCCAAGGGGAGTCTGAGAGATGAGAAGACACATGGAAAGTTGTGGCAGAATTACCATTACCTAATGTAGACGCAAAGGAAGTCAGGGGGGGAGAAGCTGTGGTAGATAATTAAGGCTCCTAAGAGGCCAAGTTTGTTGCACTAACATTCTTTTGACATTGTTGTCTCAACTTCTTATTCTGGTTTGATTTTTTACTCAGCTCCTGGGCCCACTTTGGTTTCCCATGAAGTTCCCAACATGTATCCCAAGTGTGTTTAGACTTCTGACAATGAGTGCACCATAGTTTATCATTGTCATTAACTTTCTTCTGGAAGTCACTCTTCTTAAAAGAATTACTACCTCCTATAACAACACTCCCTTGGGCTACTAATGCAATATGCTATCCTTCAAAATTATTCAACACATTTCGTCTGCTCTCTTCTAACTGTACTAGGGCGTAGGCTTTCTTGCACTGATGGAAGATCTTTACTTTCCAATATTTGAACCCTGATGGACTCATATATAGAATTCAGCCCTAAGAGGAAGGCAAAAACTCATTGTTGGGAAACCATAGACTTGTAGGATTTAACATTTGCATCACATTTCCAATCTATGTTCTGATAATGATCTATTTTTTTCCAAATAGAGGTCAAATCTGAGTAGTAGATAGATAGACTTCTCTCCCCCTGCTTACAAGTTGAGGAGGTAGCCTGCAGCTGATATATTTTGGCATAATGCTGTTGTTCTAAATATGTAGATTTGGCCTGCTCCCATATCTCATGAGTTGTTTCTGCCCACATGAAGGTCTTTCTCACTTGTAGTAGCATGGATAATAGCAGCCATGACATCACCATATTGTTTTCCTAGTCCCACCTATCATGTTCTACACCTCCAGACTATGGCTCTTTAACTCTACCATTGATATACCCCAATTTCCCCCTTGCAGTTATATAAAGTTTGATTCCCCTTAACCATTCTAGGTAATTTCGACCATTAAAGGGAATCAAAGCCATGGGAAAACTCATGTCAAAACTCATGTGCTCGGTCCTGAGCTTCTTCTACTAGGTCCAATTCCGCGCGTAGATCTTCATTATTCTATCCCTCATCAAAGAGCTATGTCTGAAGGGTTGGGGAACCTATCTCCACGGGGATCATGGTTTCGGCCCCGTAGGTCAGAGTGAAAGAGGTCTCTCTAGTGGTAGTTCACGGGATCGTCCTGTAAGCCCAAAGAATTCTCGACAACTCCTTAACCCACCTTCCCTTGGCCTGATCTAGGCATGTTTTCAAGTCGTGTAGTAGGATGCGGTTGGTTACTTCAGTCTGCCCGTTGCTCTGAGGTCGGTGTACTGCGATAGTCCGGTGATCGATCCTTAGGTCGGCACAGAGGGCCTCGAACTTCTTGTTGGTGAACTATATTCCATTGTCTATGATGAACACGTGTGGGATACAGAAGCAGCAGATGATTCCCTGCCAAAGGAAGTTTCGGGCATTGTGGGCGGTGATGTGTGCCAGGGCTTCGGCTTCTACCCACTTTGTGAAGTAGTCCACTGCTAAGAGAAGGAACTTCTTCTGGGCAACTATGGTGGAGAAGGGACTGAGGATGTCCATCCCCCATTGGGAAAATGACCATGGGATGACGATTGGTCTCAAAGGGGCTGCAGGCAAGTGATGTAGATTAGAGTGACGTTGGAAACTATCGCACTTCCAGACTAACTGGGCAGCATCCTGCTTCATCGTTGGCTAGAAATACCCCCGTTGAAGCACCTTATGGGTTAGTGTGTGCGTGCCAGGGTGATCTCCGCAAATGCCCTCATGTATTTTCGTAAGGACATAGTTTGCCTCGGCTGGGGGGAGGCACTTCAAGTAGGGAAGCATGTGAGAACAGCCGTAGAGTTGATCCTGTATCAGGCAATACCTGGCTGCTCTATGTTGGAGTCTTTTGCTTCTGCTCGAAGATACTCGATTATGGGGTCCATCCAAGATGAGTCATGTTGCACTGAAAGGATGAGGATGGCTGATAGTGCAATGTTTAGTTGGGTCATGTCTAGCCAGACAGTTAAGTCATGGTTGGTCTGCAGCGAACTGGCGAGCTTTGAAAGGGCATCAGCTCGAACATTCTCGGCTCGAGGGATCTACTGGATGTCGAAGTGCTCGAGCTGCTAAATGAGCTCTTGCATCTTCTGTAGGTAGCTCGCCATAGAGGGAGTCTAAGCCTCGAATTGGCCGTGGATTTGGTTGACCACGAGCTGAGAGCTGCTGAAGGCCTTGATTCGTCGTGCCTCGAGGTCTAAAGCAAGGCGGAGCCTAGCAATCAGGGCCTCATACTCAGCCTCATTGTTGGATGCTTTGAACTCGAACTTGAGGGCGTGTTTCAACACTACATTGTCCGGGCCGAGGAGGATAAGATCGGCGCCACTGCCCTGCTGGTTTGACGAGCCATCAACATGGAGGGTCCATGCTGGGGGTAGAGGGGCCGATTCCTCCATGGTAAATGTAAATTCTACAATGAAATCTGATAAGGCCTGGGCTTTGATTGCCTTCCTGGGTGTGTACTTGATGTCGAATTCACTCAGCTCCATGCTCCACTTAACTAGGTGGCCTGACACTTCTGATCTCTGTAGCACCTACTTGAGGGGCTACCTAGTGAGTACTCGAACACTGTGGGCCTGGAAGTAGGGTTTGAGTTTTCTGGCTGTAGGGACGAGGGCCAGAGCCAACTTTTTGAGATTGGAGTACCGGGTCTCTACGTCATTGAGGACCTTGCTGGTGTAGTAGATCGGCCTCTGTACCTGGTCCTCTTCTTTGACCAATGCTGAGTTGACGACCTCATCCCCGGTCGAAAGGTAGAGCAATAGCTCGTCTCCTGGGCTTGGCTTAGTCAGGAGGGGCGGCGAGCTCAGGTAATGCTTTAGTTCCTGGAAAGACTGCTCACACTTTTCTGTTCCATGGAAGTCCTTTGGCCGTTTGAGTTTTTTGAGAAAGGGGAGGCACCGGTCCGCGGACTTGGACATAAACCTGTCAAGGGTGGCTATTCTCCCGGAAAGGCATTGCACTTCTTTGTGGGTATGGGGGGATGGCATGTCAAGAATGGCTTTTATCTTCTCCGGATTTGCTTCGGTTCCTCTTTGTGTTACCATAAACCCCAGAAACTTTCCAGAGCCAATCCCGAAGGCGCACTTGTTTGGGTTTAACCTCATCTTGTACTTTCTAAGTTTGTTGAAGACTTCGCGGAGGTTGGCCAGGTGGTGTTCGGCCTTTTTTCTCTTCATGGGCATATCGTCGACATATGCCTCCACGTTCCTACCGAGCTGTTCTTTGAATACCTCGTTCACCAGCCGCTAATAGGTGACGCCGACATTTTTGAGGCCAAAGGGCATTACCTTGTAGCAATACAAGTTGCGATCAGTGATAAAGACCGTTCGTTCTTGGTCGTCCGGGTCTATTCGGATCCGGTTGTAGCTAGAGAATGCGTCCATGAAGCTTAGGAGCTCATGTCCTACTGTTGCGTCGATGAGCTGGTCGATTCGTTGCAGGGGAAAGTTGTCTTTGGGACATGCCTTATTTAGGTCGGTGAAGTCAAAGCAGATTCTCCACTTTCTGTTGATCTTCTTCACAATCACTATGTTGACCAGCCAATCGGGGTATTTGAGTTTCCTAATGAAGCCGGTGTCGAGCAACTTCTATACTTCCTTAGCGATCACTTACCACCGCTCTATGAAAAATTTCTCTTCTTCTGCTTCATAGGTTGGTAATGGGGGTCGACGTTCAGCCGATGTGTGATAACTTCAGAATCGATTCCAGGCATGTCCTCTGCCGACCAAGCAAATACATCGACATTATTCCTCAGTAGTCGAACAAGTTCCTCTCGGAGGTAGTCGCCTAGCAGGGAGCCAACTTGGACTGTCTTTTCGGGATCTTCCTCAAATAGGGGGACCTTGACGATGTCTTCCACGGGTCGGTCATGTTGTGCCTTTAATTCGTCACGTAGGTCATATGCTTCTGCCATCAATGTCTCGGTCACTGAACGTGGTCATCGACAGGATAACTGATAGCAATGTCGCACTATTTTTTGGTCCCTGCGCGACACCCCTACGCCATACTTAGTTGTAAATTTCATGGCGAGGTGGTATGTTGAGACTACGACCTATAGGGCATTGAGGGTCGGCCCACCAAGGATCATTTTGTAAGAGGAGGGGCAACGCACCACGATGAAGTCTACCATGGCCGTCGCAGTCACATCGTCATTTCCGATCAAGAGGGGAAGAGTTATCCGCCTAGTGGGCTGGAGGCGCTTTCCTGAAAATCGCATCAAGGGAGTGCTGACTGGTGCAAGCCATTCTCTGGCGATGCCAAGCTTTTCGAATGCATCTTCAAACAATTTGTTGGCAGAACTCCTTGTGTCGATTAGGATCCGCCGTAGCTCAAAGTTGGCCACTTTGGTTGTGATGACCAAGGTGTCGTCGTGCGGTGTCTGGACCCCTCGGAGGTTGTCGTCAGTGAAGGTGATAGATGTGTCGCGCCTCCTCCCATGACCTCAGTTGTCGATCTCGCGTAGTCGAGCATATCTCTTCCGTTCCTAGCTGTTTCCCCTCCGAAGGCGATTCCTCTCAATATCACATGGATGACGCTGGCTGGGGGGCCTCGGGGCGGAGATTGCTAAGCTTCATCCGCTCTTCTTTCCTCTTGGGTTGACTTCTCCTTTCTGTCTAAGAAGCCCCTGAGATAACCACACCTAATTAGATCTTCGATATGGTTGCGTAGGTCAAAACAGTTCTCTGTATCGTGGTTGTGGTCCTTGTGGAACTCACAATATTTGTCTTGGTTCCTCTTGTTACTTTGCGTCTTCATCTTCTCAGGCCACCTGACATAGTCACGGTTGTAGATTTGCATCAGAACTTCAGACCGTGGAACATTAAGTGGCGTGAAATTTCGATAGGCCGGCGGAGGGGTGCGAGGTCTATGGTCGGTCCGACAATCTTGCCTCTTATGGTCTTTGTCCGACCTCTCAGATTTTCGCTCGTCGTTCTCTCTTCTTTTTCTGTCAAATTTCTCATCCTCGTCTCTGAGCTGTGCCTGGGCCTCTTCAGCAATGATATACTTCTACGTGTGGCTCATTAGCGCGGCCAACGTTTGAGGAGGATTCTTGGAGATGGAGAAGTTGAATGGAGAAGGGCGGAGTCCGTGTTGTATGGCCATCACTGCAACTGATTGATTTAAGTCCATGACTTAGAGTGCTTCTTTGTTGAACCTCGCCAGGTAATCTCTAAGGGACTCCACATTTCTTTGTCGAACCTCCATAAGGTTGGCCGAGATTTTCCAATGCTTCTGACTAGCTGTGAACTGTGCCAGGAACTGGGTCTCCGGTTGGGCCCATGATGCTATAGACCTCGGCGACAGGGAGGAATACCAAGTCAAGGCAGGGCCTTGCAGTGTGGTTACAAGGGCTTTGCACATCAGTCCCTCTGACGCACCATGTAGCACCATTTGGGCTTTGATTGCCATGACATGGTCGAAAGGGTTAGAGTTCCTGTCATACTTGTCGAATTGGGGGGCTCGCCATCCGACAGGGGGTATCTTGTCCACTATGGATGAAGGGTGGCTCCTTGGTGATATGCATGGTGGCCTGCACAGGTTGGTCTACGATGGGAATTGCGCTCTTATGGGTGGAAGTGCGCTCTAACTCTTCCAGACATTGCTGGAGCTCTTTAATTTTGGAATCTCTGTTGTCTGGGGCTATAGTGTGTATGGCCTCCCTTTTGGGTTGTGTTGGATGATCCTTGGTCGAGCTTGACTCGGTGACTAAGACTACAAAGGGCGGCGTCCTTTTGTCGAGCCTTTCTTCGAAGGGGATGCGCATTGACTGGTATGTCTGGCTATGGTAATCCCGTTCACAGGAACGGGCAGTGGCGGCAGGCCTTCGGGTCGTGTACTACCTCATATGCTCGGTCCGCTCTCCCCTTACGTCGGGGCGTGAGGGGGGACAGCCCGGTTGGGTGGCGCGGCAGACCCTAGTGTTTGCATGAATTCGAAGATCTTATTAACCTTTTTCTGCATGGCTCGGAATTGTGCTGGATCTACTGCGGCCGAAGGTTGCAGGACTTCTTAGTTCTCCCGAGACGAGGAATGACCAGCTGATTGTTCAGACTGGTTTTTAGGCATCTTAATTGCGCAACGAGGAATGAGACTTCCGGGAAAGGCTTTTTGTATTGTTCCCACAGACGACGCCAATCTGATGCTGCTTAATCCAAGGTTATGCACGAACCGAGGATGGTAATCATATTGTCCTTGCTGGCAGGTCGGGGCCGAGCTTCAAGGACGAGGCCACACTTTAAGATCTGTGATCAAGGAAGAAATCAGAGGCCCGAGGAATTACCCCCAGGTATGTACTCCGACGCTTAAGTCAGTAGGAAGTGGTGGATGGCCATGCCGAGCTATAAGGATGCTGGTCTGGGCTAATTAGTAGTGTGGGCGTTAGAAGTCAAAAGTCCCTTATCTCGAGCATGGAGTACCTTTTTATAGCTAGAGGGTCCGTATCCTGATTGAAGTAGGTTTCCAGGGAAATTGGGGCAGAGTTACCTGCCAAGGTTACAGGGGGTAGAGGGATCATCAATCAACAATTGGAAGAATTCCTGAAGTCCCTCTGAAGTGAATCAAGAAGGTCTTCAAGAACTTCAAGAAGGAGATCAAGAAAGCTTCAAGAAGGAGGTGGCGACAAGAAGAAGAGGAGATCTCAGCACCCTGGGCGAATTCATGAGTTCTTTCTTTCATCTTGTTTGCTTTATTTCCTTTATTATGAACTGATTTGTTTTTAGCTAGGGTTGTGGAAAGCCGAACCATGATAATGAATATATTTTTATTATTATGATTTATCCAAGATTGTGATTTCCATATAGTCTATGAATTATTTGCTTAATGCGATTAGGAGTGGCCATCTCTTAGTTGATTCGGTGTATATGAATGAATCGGGAGAGGAATTTATATACTCGACCACATAGTTCATGGTGTGAATTGAATGGTATATAGGGATATATACACATGATTCATATGAATATATGAGTTTTTCTTGCACTTCATGCATTTCTATTATTGAGAACTCTAGTTGAGGGATCGAGGGGTTACTTGATAGAAATAGGTTTAATATATCTTGGGAAAGAATATTAAATAAAATTGGGAAAAACTTCAGCTTATGGGAATAACAATTAATCTTGGTTAATTGTATCCATCAATATTCATTAGATTGGTTGGGTGGACCTAAAGCCCTAGCGATTTCATCCTTTGCATATTTGGTTGTTGATTGTCCTTGCTTTTATCTTCTTTTTCTAGTTTTTATTTTCATTAGTTCTTACTCTTAAATCTGAATTTCGATTGTCCAAATAATTAGGGAAGACTGTAGTTCTAATACTCATTTTGTTAAATCCCCGTGGAAATGATATTTTTATACTACTTAATAATTAGTGCACTTGCTAGGGTTATATTTATATCTATCAACGGGTCGAGTTGTGACAGATGGCTAGGGGCCTCATGGCCAGCTTAGCCATGTCCCCAACACCTTACTATCATGATTTGTTGTAAATTTATTAATATTAGTAATAATTAATGTAAATGTCCATTCTCATAAAAATATGTAGGGCCAAAATTGTAAAGTAACCATATTCAACATTCAACATTTAGGTTTTAGCTAATAGGGATGGCAATGGAGTGGGTTCAAGGTAGGGCACCCCTTCCCTGTCTCCACCTCATAGCCAAATCTCCTACCCCATTTCCATCTTCTTCTTGGTGGTAGAGTGGGTTTAGGGCAAGAAACCTTCCCTCGTTGAGGAGAGGGAATCCTTGAATTTTCCCCACCCTTAGAAAACTAACTAAAAATACATCAAAATATGAGGGGTGTTTTAAAAATAGGGTTATATGAATTTGGGGTATTTTAGTTTGGAATTTAGGGGGAATTCAAGAGAAATGAATATTAACACTAGGAATATTTTAATAATTTACCACCTAGTTCGGGGCGGGTTTAGGGAATGCAAACCCTGTCCCCACCCGATCCCCAGTTAAGATTAGGGCAAACCTGACCTATATAGAGTGGGGCCCGATTTTATAGGGAAAATTGCCATCCCAATCCAGTTTAACATTCTATGTATTTAGTATTTAAGCATGTGCATTGCATGTGGGAAAAGATTTTCATATTAATTACTTGAATTTTAGATATAGCATAGTTAAGATAAAAACTGATATGCTTATAGTATATGTGCACATGCATTGCATGTGGAAATTTTAAATTACAATAACAACCATTATTATTAAATTTTGTATTCCATTTTTGTCATAAATGAAAATATTTTTTATTTTAACATTTATTTTTATTTACTATGGTGAATATATAACATTATAAATGTTCCACATGCGACAAAATTCTGTACATTTCAATGTTTATGTTCTATCTTTTTTAAATATTTATTACTCAATTATGACATCAATTTCTTTGAAAAGTTGGATCATTGATCCACAATATAGATAAGAAAATAGATTTGCTTCATATCAGTTTCAAATTATATATCATTTACATTATGTAAATAATTTTTACAAATCATAGTTAATTTTTGTTTAACATAATTAATATATAACATTTTTATATATTCTTTTGATTACTTGTACTTTTTTATTTTTTACATATTTATTATTTAATTATTATATCATTGAATAAACCATTTGACCATCCATTTGACCCAAACCACTAACCCACAATCCAAAAGAAAAATAGTTTGATTTCTACATTGACACTAAATTTTGTATTACATTCCCATCATTGATAAAAGTATTTCTTATGTATAATACTTATTTTTGTTCAATATAAAGAATGTATAATATTAAAGATGTACCCAATATTTATTTTTATGAATATATAACATTAGATATGTGCCAAATTTTTTCTATTTTTTATTTTTGTGTTTTTAATATTTTTATTTTTAAAATTTTATTATTTGACTATGACGTCATTTCATTTCTAGGTTGATTTTAAATTTAGCATTCCATTTTCATCATTAATAAAATTACTTCTTACATTTTCATACGTATTTTTATTTAGTATAATGAATATATAATATTAAAGATATATCCAATTCTTTTTATTTTTGTATTATATTTTATTTGTTTTAACTTTTATTATTCAATTATGACATTGTTTATTAACCCATTTGACCCAAAATGGTTGAATTGCTTACCCACCACTGAGAGGGAAGAAATTAGTTTTGTTTTCAAATTTTTCAAAATATTTATTTTTATACTATTAAAATTTATTTTGTGGATTTAATGAGAGAATATACTTTAATATAAGATTTAATGAGAGATAATAGGAAAATAGTTTTATTTCTAATTGGTTTTAAATTTTTCATTTTATCAAATTTTGAATTTTATTATTTAATTGTGGCAACATGGATATTTGACCCAAAATAGTTTAATTTCTTACCACCACTTAGATGAAAACACTATTTTTTTTTCAAGTAGATTTTAAAAGTATGTTTTTATGTCATTGAAATTATTAATTTATTTTGTATGGATTTAATTAGTAGAAATTAATGATGAGAAGAAACCAAAATTCCTTAAATATATGATTCAATGAAGGTGAATGCAAGTTAATACCTCAAGTGTTGGATTAAATGAGAGGAAATTGAATGTATTGAATATCTTATATCTGTCTCTTTTCAACTCATTTAGTATCAATAATTGATTACCCTTTTGCCTTCATTTTTTATTAATAAATTTAAATACGGAAGGGTAAATTTTATCCTCAAAAAATATTCTTGAGACTATTCTTGTTTTTAAAAATATTATAGATATAAGGCAAAAAAAATTCAAAGTACTTTTTTAACGTTTTTTTTTTCTTTTTTTTTTGCTTTTTAGATATCAGACATCAGACCAACAAAATGATACCTAGTCTTCTTTTCTTTTTTCCACCACAAAAATTTAAACATGTTCTTAAAAATGCTTTTGCTTTGACTTTGGAGGGAGTGTGTTTCAAAAGCCATTGGCCACCCATTCTTGTTTTTCAAACCATCAAAATGATTACAAATTTGGCAATATGGATATTACTAAAGAGACTTGTTTGATGCCACGGGCTGGTGTTAAAAGATCTCTATTTTCTTAGGGGGTGATTGAGTTTAAATAGCTCAATATTTTATTTCTTTACTTTTTAAATTTAAAAAGAAATTCTCATTCTAAGGGGTTAAGAAGCAACTTGAGGAGGAAGAATAAGCTAAAATTCTTGAACAAGTGGCTTCTGATCATAGGCCAAAGTTCTTTAGGAATCATATCCTTCTGCCAATGCGAGCTTATATACATTGCCAATCTCAGGTTTAGATAAAAAGAAGAGGGTTACGTTTGGTCGGTAGTTAGCATTTAGTGCCCACTAGGGAGGACTTTCATGCACCGGCTTTTGGTGTTGCAAGGTAGGCCCCATAAGAAAAGCCATGAAGCCATGTTTGGTAAAAAACCTGGAAATCCAAAATTATGCTTATATGAACTAAGAAAGTGATTTTCCAGCGGAGCTATTTTTGGTTGCTTCTCCAAAGTGATTCAGTCAATGCAACTCAAGCAAATGCTAAAACCCTCCCAAACTGGCACTTAAAACTTTTTCCAAACTCTCGTGGTCATGATAGATGATCCCATATAGTTGGGATAAGGCTTCATGACGATGATGAAACATGATGATAGATCATCACATGAAAACATATTTTCCAAACTAGAAACTCAAGAATATATTTTTATTTCATCTTTTTAACAAAAGGCACAATGGATAGGGCTGGCAATCTTGACCCTAACCCATTCGATCCACTCAACCCATCCATACCCACCCAATCTATTGACGGATCAATATGGGTCAAGTAACCCATTAGGGTCAGTGGAAAAAGGGTCAGGATGGGTCGGGTCAAGGGTACCCATTAGGGTCAGGATGGGTTGGGTCGCACAAGTCAATGATTGGGTCAAAGTCAATTCTATCTTTACTCGCCAAATCTCAAAAAAACAATAGTTGAAGTGACTCAAACTCAAGCCTCCTAACACATTCACATCTCATTACAATTCCAAACCACCATGCCATATTTCATTCTAAGTTTAAAAGTGAAATAAAATAGATTTTATTAAGTTTTGTGTTCATATGCAATTTTACACAAAAGCAATTTTATAAAGTAATTTTGTGAAAAAGATTTTTACGAAAGCACTTTTACAAAAGTACTTTTACACGAAAGTACTTTTACGAAAATGCTTTTATAAAAGTATAAAAGTACTTTTATATGAAAGCACTTTTATGAAAGTACTTTTAAGAAAACACTTTTATGAAAGCATAAAAGCACTTTTACACGAAAGCACTTTTATAAAAGTACTTTTATGAAAGCATAAAAGCATTTTTATAAAAGTGCTTTTGTAAAAGTACTTTTACGGAAGTACTTCTATAGAAGTATTTTTATAAAAGTATTTTTGCAAAAGCACTTCTATAAAAGCTATGCATTGTTTTGCATTTCTTGCAATCTTTCTACTATTTTATGCATTTTCTATAATTTTTTGCATTTTTTTGGTATTTTTCTACATTTCTACAATTTTTGGTGCTTTTCTGCATAATATTTTCTTATTTTCTGATTTTTTTTTCTACAAAAGTTTGGAATTTTCTACAATTTTTAGTATTTTTTGCATTTTTCATAATTTTTTGGTTTTTTGTATTTTTTTTATTTTTCTGTAATTCTTTTGGTATTTTCTAGTGTTTTTCATGTATTTTTTGCAACTTTTTGGTATTTTTTTTGCATATTTTCTGACTTTTTCTACAAAAGTTTTGAAATTTCTGCAATTTTTTAGTATTTTCTATATTTATCTACAATTTTTGCATTTTCAACTATACGGGTTGACTTGACTTGTTTTTTGTCACGTATTAGTCTTGAGAGAGATTATTCTCTAAAAAATTATTATTTCGGGTATATGGGTCGTCCCAACCCATTTTTGTATTTGTAGGCGAGGGTTGGTGGGTTAGTATGGGTGAGAGAGGTTAAGGTCAATATGGATGGGTCAAGTGGGTCAATATGGGTGGGTTACTTATGACCCTTTAACAAGGATTGATGATGGGTCATGGTGGGTTGGTGGGTCAATATGGGTGGATTGGTATTCAACCCTTACCTACCCAACCCGACCCACCCATTTGCGACCCCTAATGCATTTACGAACATGTGTGTTTTTGTTTTGAAAGCCAATTTGATTTTAGAATAGATTTTTTGATTTATTTTTTAGATATTTTAACAATTCACATAGGAGAAAATCCTCTAAATCTTTGTGATAATAATTGATGTAACCGTTTCTGGTCACGTACCAATTTTTTAGTTTTTGGCTAAGTACCTCGTCATTTGACCTGCTCCTAGGAGAGGATGGTGGAGCTCTCTGGTAGTGAACTGCCTGGGGGAGAGCTATGCCAAGCTGCCCGAGTTATGCCGAGTTGGGGAGAGCTATGCCGAGCTCCCTGATGGTGAACTGCCCGGGGGAGAGCTATGCTGAGCTCCCTGATGGCGAATTGCCCGGGGGAGAGCTATGCTGAGCTCCCTGGTGGTGAGCTGCCTTGGTGGACTCGTCATTTGACCTGCTCCTAGGCGGCCTGTAACTCAGAGGATGGTGGAGCTCCCTTGTGTAGCGTGACCCGACTGCCCTCTGCATGAGGTGATCTCCACTCCTCTGTAGGCGGCGGGAGCTAAGGGACCTGTGAGAACTCCATCTTTTCCTCCTCTTTGTAGGCGGCGGGAGCTTGAGGAACCTACGAGAACTCCATCTTTCCTCCTCTTTATAGGTGGCAGGAGCTTGAGGAACATGCGAGAACTGAACCAGGGGGCATAGGGGTATTTACCCGGTGGGGACTCTCCGATGCCTAAGTTAGCACTCTGATTGTAGAGGGCTTGAAGATGATATTAGAGGAATGAGAGAGCTAGAGAGTATGGATTACCTCCATTTTTTCATCCTCTCCCCTTTGGCTTTGGGGGTCGGAGTCCTTATATAGCAGTGCCCAGTCACATCAGGCGTAACCACCATTGCCCTAGCCATTACTGCCAGGACTGAGGTGGCAGGAGCAGGCTGCCACTGCAGGGTACGGACTCGTCAGGCGTGCCATGCTTTTCAGAGACGGCAGACACGACGCCGCCTGGCAAGAGATGTGGGCGCTGCCACCAGATCTGTCAGGTATGTTTGTCAGGCAGGAGATCTTCCTGCGGTATGCCGAACTGCTCTTCTGTATCGAGCTACCCTGCAAGTGGCAAGCTGCCTATGGCGACAAGCTCCCTAGTGGCTACTTGGTGACGAGCTCCCTAGTAGTGAGCCACCCTGATGAGCAGAGTGTGCTGCCTTGGTGGCGAGCTCCTTGGAAAGCTGCCTAGCTCCTTGGTGGCAGGCTCCTTGGCGAGCTTCTTGGAGAGTTGTCGAGCTCCTTGGTGGTGAGCTCCTTGGTGAGTTGCCGATCTCCTTGGAGAACTGCCTAGCTCCTTGGTGAGCTCCTTGGTGAGCTGTCGAGCTCCTTGGCGAGCTCCTTGGAGAGCTACTGAGCTCCTTGGCGAGCTCCTTGGAGAGCTGCCGTGAGGTGCTAGGGGTCATAATTCCATTGGAGGGCCAAATCTGCCCTCATCACTAATGAAGTGATATATCCAAATGATCCAAATTCATGAAGGTAAATTTAGGCTGTGTTTGGAAATGGTGCAAATAGAGTGTAAATCCTAGTTCAAGGTAAATTTGCACTTTGGTTCACTTTTGCTTATGTTTGGCAACATTATATTTTTGCATTGACAAATGACAAACCAATGCATATTTACATTGATAATAAGATGTAAAAGTACATCAATAAAAAAGAAGTAAATTTGTATTCAAGTGGGCTTTTGATAAAAAATCATGTTTGCATTCATTACAGCTAAAAGTCTATTTGGTAAGAAGATAGATTTGTAAATGAAAAGCTAACTCAACTTTGCAATTTATATGGACCATTTTACAAGCTACATATTTGCAGAAAAAATATTTTATTTTGCACAAAAAAATATTTTGTTTTATGGGTAGAGAAGAAATATTTTCACAATAAATATAAATACAGTTAAGGTTTTAAAAGGGTAAAGGTAGAGGTGAGGCAGTTGGATGTGAAAAGGGTGAGGCAAAACCTCAAGGCGCTTTAAGGCGTAAGCCTTGAAAAAAAAAGGAAAAAGAACTATGTATTTACATTTACTAAAAAAACAAATGGAGGAAAGATAAACTGCTTTTTTTGAGATTTACATTCCCGTCTGAATTTGACCTGATTCGGTGACCAAGCTAACAAATATTTAAAAAAAAATAAATCATTTATCCAAAGTGCCAAACTTATTAGTTTCTTTCCATTTTATACTTTCTCTAATTCTTTTTTTCCTTGTGTTGTTTTTTCACATTTTGGTCTAAAAGCATCTAAGTTGGTTTATATTATTTGTAGTTCCATTATTGATCAAAAGATGTTTTGCAATTCCATTGCTTTGTTTTAGACTTTTAATTTTAACTACAAAGTCCATAAGAGGTTATTTGGATGTAGATGTGTCAATTGGACTGGATTTGATCCAACCAGATCCAGTCCAATGTGAAACCACTTACAAGTGGACTGGACCCAATCCAGTCCAAATCCAATATAAATCAAATCCAATCCAATGCATTAAAATGTAAATGGATTGGATTGGATCCAATCTAATAGGGGTGGCCATGAGTTGAGCTTCTTACGAGATATTCGAGCTTAGCCCGTAAAAAGCTCGACTCGACTCGGTTTAAACTGAGCTTTGAGTCGAGCTTGAGCTTGATATATAGGCTTGTTTGCTAATCGAGCCGAGCTCGAGCTTGATATATAGGCTTGTTTGCTAATCGAGCCGAGCTCGAGCCTAGTAAAGCTTGGCTCGTGAGGCTCACGAGGCTAGTATAATAAATAAGTATTTTTTTATTATATACATACATATACATATAAATATAAATATATGTAATAAATAATTTTTATTATATAATAATATTTTTATTTTTTATGAATAATGTTAAATAATTTTTATAATCCTTATTTTTTTGTATGTAAAATAAAAAATATATTTTTATATGTATACATTTTATTTTTTAGAAAAAAAAAATTGGCTTGTTGTTGAGTTTGAACTTGCAAGCTTTGAACCGAGCTCGTGCTCAAGCTCAAATCTCTAGCTAGAATTGAGCTCGAGCTCGAGCCTTACACAGTTTCAGTGAGCCAAGCTCGAATAACCGAGTATTCGGCTCGGCTCGGCTCGAATCCACCCCTACAATCCAAACCCAATGGAATATAAAAAATTATACAAAAAACAAAACATATAAAAATTACAAAAATATATTAAAATGAAAAAATCTTAAAATTACAAAAATATACCCTTTTGGCATTGAAAAAGCACTTTTGTAAAAGTGTTTTCATAAAAGTACTTTCGTCAAAGTTATTTTGTAAAAGTACTTCCGTAGAAGTGTGCTTATAAAAATACTTTCATAAAAGTTTTTTTGGTAAAAGTGCTTTCGTAAAATTACTTTTCATAAAATTACTTTCGTAAAAGCACTCTCATAAAGTGATTTTATATTGGCTTCAGTTTTGGTTGCTTTCAAATTGGACAAGGGTTTGGCCTCATGATTGGATTATTGGAAATTTGGTTTAGATCCAATTCGGACCAATACGAATATAGACCAATTTATTTTAGATTTGGCCAATCCAATAATTATAACGCTTCATTCAAATCCGTTTTGATAAGGTTTGGATCGAATTGGATCCAATCCAAAACCGATCGATTGACACCCCTATTTGGATGAAGTAACTTAAGGGTTGTTTGATAACAATTGAAGATGCTGAACTAGAAAGATTTTATTGCTTTATCTTTTAGGCAGTTTGGTTTGAAGGAAAAGGTAGGGAAATGTATGAAAACCTATACAAAGTTTGTAAAGGTTTCCTTGCCTTTCCCTTCTTTTCCCTACTTTTTCCTTTAAACCAAACATAGTCTTAGTGAATAAGCTTTTAAGGAGGTTGTAGGCCCCTTGAAGTTGGGTAGATTACTATACCATTGAAAGTTTTACCATTTAAATATTTTAACTAAAAGACAAGGAAAATTTCCCAATTAGTACCCTGTACTTTGGGCCTAGTACCACTTTGGTCCCCCGAACTTTAAAATGTGACAATTATGTATCCAAACTTTCAAAATATGCTAATTTAGTACCTACCGTTAAGTAGTTAACCAACCATTAAGTGGTATTTGCAAAGACACAAAAGCCCTTCGAGTGTCATCTAATTTTTTTTATTAATCATCCAAACATTGACACAAAATGAACAGTCCCAAATCATTTCCTCTTCTATTTAAGAAAGTTGGCATCACATGTCAGTGGGCGTGTTGACTCCAACTTTCTTGAATAAACGATGCAAGGATTTGGGACTATTCATTTTTTGTCAACATTTGAATAGTTGATAAAGAAAATTAGATGACACTCGAAGGGCATTTGTGTCTTTTTTAAGTCTCACTTAACGGCTGGTTAACGATAGATACTAAATTGGCACATTTTGAAAGTTTGAGTACTGAATTGTTACATTTTAAAGTTCGGGGATGAAAGTATCATTAGGCACAAAATACAAGGTACTAATCGAGAATTTTAAAGTTCGCAATAAGTCTTTCAGATTCAGCAACTTCAGTCATTATCAAATGGTCCCTTTGACTTATTTTGGAGCTTTTGCCTCATTTTCATGATTAACAAAACTTCGATTAATTACTACTTAAAAATTACATGTATTAATTTAAATTTAATACCAACTTCCATTAACAATGTTCCCCAAAAATGTCCTTATTTAAGCCTCAAGCCTTGCACAACACAAAGCTAGAGGCTTAAAGGCATAAGCCTCTACCAATACAAGGGCTAAGCCTTGGCAAGCGAGAAAAGGGCTTTTAGGCTTTTTGGTTAGCCATTGACCTGAGCGGTTGAATCATTCATATGGGAATTGATCATATTACCGGTCCTATTTTTTACCTAACCCGCTTTTACACAAAAAAACTGTTGATTCAGTTAAAGAACAGCTGACCCAAGCAATTTAACCATTAAACCGTTTGACTCAGGCAGCAGTTCACAGGTGTTGTCAACCTGTTATCAAGGTAACAGAACTGTCAGCATCTTCTTTTCTTTGATGTTTTATATTCTTTTGGTCTTCCAGGTAGAGTAGGGCTAACAAGCATTACAACATGGGCTTGAATATGGAGAAGTCATTTCATGCAATAAAATGCCAAAGGTTAGGTCCTGTGACTCCTGTCCAGCCCACTCTCCCAAGACCCCTTTTCAATTATCATATTGCAAAAATGCACGAAGCATTTGAAGGGATTTATGATCCAGCCCATCTTTTGCAATCAAATCCATAATTATTGATGTAGTCATTGAATCTGGTAAGAATCCTCTCTTAGCCATTTCATTAAGAAGTTGGAATGACTTATCTATCTCATGTTTTTGGAGAAATCCACGTACTATGACATTGAAAGTGCAAGCATTTGGAGAACACCCCATCTCTTCCATTTTCATCAACAAATTTTCAGCTTCATTCAGCAAGCCCACTTGGCATAATCCATCTATGAGAGTGTTGTAAGTAACAGAATTAGGCATCAATCCTCTCTGACACATTTCACTGTGGAGCTGCACTGCCTTCTCTATTCTCCTGCTTTTGCAATAGCCGTTAATTAACACGGTATAGGTAAATATATTAGGCTCAAGACCTCTACCCAACATGGAAGCTAAGATTGCTTCTGCTTTATTCATTTTACCGTATAAACAGTATCCATCTATCAATGCAGTGTATGTTATAATGTCAGGCTCCACCCCTGCTTGAATCATTACTTCTAATAGCTCTTGTGCTTTTGTAGCCATTCCTTTCTTGCAAAGAGCATCCAACAACGAATTGTAGGTCACAATATTGGGTGAGAGTCCTCGTTCCACCATTTCATTTAACGACTTCATGGCTTCTTCCCACATCTCTGAAAGACACATGCCATGAATCAAAGCATTGTAAGTGATACTATTAGGCTTCTCTCCCTTTTGCAGCATTACTTCAAACACAGCACGTGCTTCACTAATCCTCCCATCTTTGGCCAAAGCATCCACCAAAATGTTGTAGGTCACGATGTCTGGAGAGATTCCACAGTCCATCATGTCCTTAAGAATGCTTAAAGCTTCTTTCCACCGGCCAAGATTGCAAAGACCATAAATTAAAGAGCTGTAGGTGACAACATCAGGTGAGATGCATTTTTCTTTCATTTCATTTAACAACCTCGTGGCTTCTTCCCACAGGCCTGAATGGCATAGGCCATGAATCAATGAATTGTAAGTGATAAGATTAGGCTTCTCTCCCTTTTGCAGCATTACTTCAAATACAGCACGTGCTTCACTAATCAAACCTTCTCTGGCCAAAGCATCCACCAAAATGTTGTATGTCACAACGTTTGGTGAGACTCCACGGTCCACCATGTCGTTAAAAAAGTTTGAAGCTTCTTTCCACCGGCCAAGATTGCAGAGTCCATAAATTAAAGAGCTGTAGGTGATAACATTAGGTGATATGTATTTTTCTTTCATTTCTGAGAAGAGGTTCAGGGCGTCGTTTACCAGTCCCTCTTTGCACAAACCATCAATGATTGTGCTATATATGGGTAAGTCAGGTTTACACTGACCCTTTTTCTCCATCTCTCTGAGGATTCCAAGAGCCCTGCAGGTGTTTCGAGTCTTGCAAAGCCCATTAATGATGATTCCATAAGTGACCTCGTTGTATTGGTAACCTTTGTCTACAATCTTGTAGAACAACTCCATCGCCTGGGCGATCTCATGTCCAGCACAGAGTCCCCTAATCATGGTATTAAAAGTCACAACATCTGGTTCATAGCCTCGTTTCAGGATGATTCCAAGTACAGAGAAGCCCAAATCGGCTCGATTCGAGTGGCAGAAGAAATTCATTACCATGTTCAGAGTATAGAGAGTGGGACGGATTGGTAAAGAACCCATCTTTCTATACAGAGAAATAGCTGTTGTATAAAGCTTCGCTTTCCCAAGAGAAGCCAAAAGTTTATCAAAAGCCCACACCGGCGGGAAGGGTCGCAGGCGAATCATCTGATCGAATAAAAGCAACGCGTCTTCAACAGAAAGAGAAGCTGGCCTGCGTCCATTTTTGAGGAAGTTGTGCAGCAATTGAGATATTCCACTTCCACCCATTAAATGGGTAGTGAGGATGAGAAGGGGAATGACGAAGACGAGATTTCGATTAAGCAGTGGAAGCAGAAGCGTATGGAGGAAGGGGGGTCATTGGCTGCACACTTCAAAATCCTCTTCCTCTTGTAGCCTGTAGGAGCTCAACTGAACAGCAGTGGCAGTGTGGAACTACATCACGTGGCAATTGCCGTTTGCCGTTTGCTAACAAACAAGTAGCGAATATTGTGAGGCGTCCATTATTATTATTAATAAAAATAACATTAACTATCTTTTACGGGAGATGTTCTCATTTGCACGGTGGATATGCATGAGGCGCCATTTGTGAGGAGCAGATCCGTCTCTACTCAGACGGAGTGACGGACAAATAATACACGTCGTAGTGACGGACTAATAATACACTTGGGTATCACACGTGTTACTTGTTAAGACCGAAAGATAAATTTTGACGTGGGATTGTTATTTTGATCTGTTTTCCTTTTCTCACTAAGCATGACTCCCGTACTCACTACGGGACCACTTATATGGATTATTTTCTTGATCAGTATTGTATTTTGGCTCGAGTGATAATTTGGTCTCCAAACTTTAAAGTGTGACAGTTTAATATCTGAATTTGCAAAATGTGACAATCCAGCATATGAACTTTCAAAATGTGAGAATCTAGTACTTGTTGTTAACAAGTCTGGTAATCATATAATAAGTCTAGTAAAAAGTCAAAAATGTCATCTAATTCTCTTTATCAACCATCCAAACATTAATAATAAAACGAAAAGTCCCAAATTCTAGATTCTTCTAAACAATCGCAAACTTTTTTAAATAGAAGATGCTAAGATTTGGGATTGTTCAGTATTTTTTGTCAATGTTTGGAAGGTTCATAAAGAGAATTAGATGTCATTCGAAGGGCATTTTGAACTTTTCAAATGTCACTTAACAGCTGATTAACGAACTGGTTAACAACAGGTACTAGATTGTCACATTTTGAAAGTTCGGGGACCAAATTGTCCCTCGAGCCAAAGTATGGGTATTGATATGGAAATTTAGGTTAGGTTTTTCATTTGTTGTTTTGATAGATTTTTATTTGATTTAAGAGGCTTACCATATTTTATCTAATATGTAACTCTGTTATGGGGCAATCACACATATGTATCCTTTTGGTTTTTAATTTTTTTTTATAGTAATATTATTTTATTTGAGCTTTTTAGAAGATTTTATTTGAGTTTCACTATTTATTTAATAATTATATTTATATTTAAAATTCAAATAAAACTAACTATTGAAATTGTAGACCGTAGATTTAAAGTGATTGTAGGAAAAAATGGTTGTGGACAACCACTTCTACATTTCCTGCATTTTTTTAGGAATGGATGAGAATTAGAGTTTCCCAATCCTCATATATTTCTAAAGAACTATTATTAAATGTATGCTACCTATCTTAGAGTGCCACATGTCCTATTTAAAAAATTTAAATATAATTAAAAGCAAAATATGAAGAATGAGTTTTCTCTTTGAAAATGTGAACAACCAACTTTTGACATGCTTTCTCCAAAAAGTTGAGGTATATATATATATATATATATAAACCTTTTCGAATTCGCACCATGGGAAGTGTGCGCCCTCGAACAGGAGGTGCACACGTCGGTCATTTTGATTTCTCTAACATGCCAATAACGGCAAATTCACGTTAAGTTTGAATTGTTTGGTTGAACCGGCACTAAAAGACAAAATCTCAAAGGCCCCTATTTTGGAATGATTTGGGAGATCATTCGAACTACCCTCCCATTTCTCTTGTCTGAGGCTCTTTTTATTATTTGTTGTCTGATTTTTTTCATCTTCTTCCCATCATAGCTGGAGTTATCGGATTTCGGCTTTTATCAGGACAGAGTCCATGCGCGCATCGTTTGTGTAGCAAGAGGACGCGCCACAGATTTTTGTTTCATGCGTGCGATTGAAACGTGTGACAAGGATTAAATGTCGTTATGTTACGGTTCAAAACAGGCTTAGCCTTGCCTATGTTTGGCAGGCTTATGTTAGGGACATGCTCGTCATTTTCGCCTGTAAGATTTCTTGGAGAACTGATGTCATCTTCAGGCAGACCACCAAAAGCTTAGCGTACTCTTTGAGGAGGGGTGGTCGACCTCCTTGGGTGCCTAACCTTGGCACTCCTAGACCTTCATCCCCTTGCAGGGCGGCCCTGGTTAACAGCTAGCATGGCTACCAGGGTTCCTCATGGGCGCACACTTGCTCATGGGGACAGTGTTGGACCGGCACTACACTACCGATACTCAAGGGGGGCTTGGCATGCGGGCCTGGCTCAAGCATGTCCCTTCACCTCGCCAGCCCCTTGCCCAAGCTGATTGAGCTATCCCGTTGCCCCTACCGCACGGGTATGTTTCGGCCCAAGCGGTTGCCTATCTTCATGGCACACAGGTGCCTGTCATCATCGGCATACAGGAGACCCTTCACATCGGTGCCAAGTCACCTCATCGGCGCATGGTCGCCTTCCATTATGGTTGTCCCCCTTTAGCACGTAAGCGGCGCCTCCCATGGACCGGTCTGAGCCAGGAGAGTGCCCCGGCCATTGGACTTGAGGTCATGATCCAATGCTACTGACTTTGGTGGAGCCATCCCATCAGGCAATTCCTAGCCTCTAAGCGCATAAAGGCTTGTCCTGGCCTGCCTTGGCCAGGATGCCACACGGGTTTCTTCCGCTGTAGAACTACCCCCGTGATAGTTGGTATTAGAGCAAGTTGGCCAATTGCAGCCGCAGTTGGTTTTCAACAGATTAGCCCAGAGCCAGTTGAAGCGGTCATTTCGACAAGCAGCATTTTGTGGGGTGCAGTCCCTAGGCACTTCCACCCAAGATCGAGCAGAATTCAGATCAGGCCTGGCAAGAGGCCATTTCATAGTTCATGTCCCCATTCCAATGACATTAAAACAGCTTCCCTTGTGGTTGCCGACGCGATGGTCGTTGTCCTCATGCGGTGGTAGACGCGTGAGCCTTGACAGGATTGTGGGTACACTACTCGAGCAGATTGTTCATCAGGCCTAGCAAGAGGCCGTTCAATGTTCGCGTTCCCATTCCAATGACCCTAAAACAGCTTCCCTTGCGGTTGCAGACGCATTGGTTGTTGTCCTCATGCGGGGGCAGATGCGTGGGCCTTGTTAGGAATGTGGTTGCGCTAGCCATTGGAGCATGGCGGCCCTACACCGGCAAAGTATCAGGTGGACATGCTCAGTTTTCAGGTGGAACACTTGCAGTAGCAGAGGCTCATCACAAGGCGAGTGCATGTTCGGCAACTCATGGGTAAAAGTTGCCACACTCGCGTTTGAAGCGGTCAGATCTCCTTGAGGCAGCAGTAGTGGGGCCCCCTCGGAGCGAACATGTAGCCCGAACCAGTGAGGTGAAGCGTAGTTTCGAGGGCCGTGAGAGCATAAGCCATGTCTAGGTTTGAGTAACCCACATAGGGCGAGGTGAAGACTGCAGACCAGCATGGTGAAAGGGTACACCCAGCATCCATCGCCAACAGCAGGAGTAGACCTATCAACGTGTTCGGTAGCATCACTGAAAGGCTACCAAGAAGACGGTTGAGCCTTGAGGTAAGAGGATACATGGGGCGGACCTCCGCGAAGCACCACACATATTTCTTTGAGGGCCCTTCTTTCACAGTTCAACGGCATAGCCATTGCGCGGTTTGAGTAACCTTGACACTGGGGGTGAAGTCCAAGCAGGCCGGCATGGTGAAATGGTTCCGTCCCCATAAATAGACACCAATATAGGCAAGACCCGAGTTGGCCAGGCGAGCCCTGGAACTGGCCGAAGAGTGGATGGCGCGGGACTCAAACACCCATTCACGGAAGGAATCATTGTCAAGGACGACAATGAATTGAGTGGGGGAGCCTGTTACGGTTCAAAACAGGCTTAGCCTTGCCTACGCTTGGCAGGTTTACGTTAGGGACATGCCCGTCATTTTCGCCTGTAAGATTTTTGGGAGAACTGATGTCATCTTTAGGCAGACCACCAAAAGCTTAACGTACACTTTGAGGAGGGGTGGTCGACCTCCTTGGGTGCCTAACCTTGGCACTCCTAGACCTTCATCCCCTTGCGGGGCGGCCCTAGTTAACGGCTAGCATGGCTACCAGGGTTCCTCATGGGCGCACACTTGCCCATGGGGACAGTGTTGGACCGGCACTGCGCTACCGATACTCAAGGGGGGCTTGGCATGCAGGCCTGGCTCAAGCATGTCCCTTCACCTCGCCAGCCCCTTGCCCAAGCTGATTGAGCTATCCCGTTGCCCCTACCGCATGGGTGTGTTTCGGCCCAAGCGGTTGCCTATCTTCATGGCACACAGGTGCCTGTCATCATCGGCATACAGGAGACCCTTCACATCGGTGCCAAGTCACCTCATCGGCGCATGGTTGCCTTCCATTATGGTTGTCCCCCTTTAGCACGTAAGCGGCGCCTCCCATGGACCGGTCTGAGCCAGGAGAGTGCCCCGGTCATTGGACTTGATGTCATGATCCAGTGCTACTGACTTTGGTGGAGCCATCCCATCGGGTAACTCCTAGCCTCTAAACACATAAAGGCTTGTCCTGGCCTGCCTTGGCCAGGATGCCGCACGAATTTCTTCCGCTGTAGAACTACCCCGTGACAGTTAACTAGGGGTGACTAAAAAAATCGATTGAAATCAAACCAAAAAATCTATTAATCAAATCGGTTGATTCAGTGTTCTTAAAGAACCGATAGTTTCGCTTAATCATTCAAAAAAACAGACAGTTAATCGAACCAATAATATATATTTATATAAATAATATAATGTTATATATATTATATAATATTTTTTAGTTTTTTTTAAATCGAATAAAAGATTTTCATTTATTCAGCGCCTCGCCTAACGTACCAATTTATTAGCTGCAGTCTATGAGTCTAAGAAACTTTTAGCCTTAAGGATCAGATTTAAAAAAAAAAAAATTGAAACTTGAACCTTTCAAGTTTCAATTGAAAGTTCGGCAATCTGCCTCCGCCATAGTGCTAGACTGCCAATCTTCTGTTTTTCTCAGTTTTTTCTTCTCTCCTTTTCTTCTTCTCAGTTCTCAGTATTTTCTTCTCTCACTCTCTTAGTTCTCTTCCACTCCAGAGGCCACGCGGCCTGCGCCAACCACCAGCAGGGCAGCACGACAACGACGATCGCCACCTCACTGGCAAGCAAGCACGAATGGTCCAAGTGCCCAACCAATCCAGCAAGCAAGCACCAACTCTCCCACTCTCTCAGCTCTCTTCTCTGTCTCTCACCTCTCTTCTCTGTGTCTCCGCCAGGCGCCAGTGGTACCACCTCTCAGGCCATCATTCAGGCGATACTTGTCAGCAACCACCGGCACTGAAAACAAGCAACGGCACCAGCCAGCCGACACCAGTTTTAGTTTTCTTTTTTCTTTTTAATTTTAAGTGTATAAAAAAAAAACCCCGAAAAATCAAACTGCGGTTAATCGATCCATCAGTTAACCAATGAACCGGTTAACCGATTGCATCGGTTCGATTTGGGTTTGCATATTTAAAAAACCGATCAAATCAATTCGATTTGAAAAAATACCCCACGGTTCGATTAATCGAACCGTGAGCACCCCTACCGTTAGCTTTTACTTGTTCCATTTTCTTTCTCACCAGACACACCGAACTGAATCAGACATATTCACTCTCACTCTCTCCCTCTCTAACCGGCGGCGACCAACAGCCACTACCGGTAACTGGAGAAGAGTGGGAAGTGTCACACCACTCTACCATAACCGGCCATGGAGAAATTCTTGAGTCTCAACTCAGTGGTGGTGGAAGAGGAGCCACGCTCAGTATGATCACTTCCAGTACTCTTGTATCAATGCCATTAACTTTGATCTCCCTCACGTCATACAAGACGCACCCTCCTATCCTCATAAGTAATTAACCCACCTCCTATCTATCAACTTCTGCTATCTACTTGCTAGTGTCGCACCCAGTTTAATTAATTAGGACTGGACTGCTGGATCGTTAATTAGCTCTCTGATATTGCTATTTACAGGTGTGGAGCATTACATGGGAGGATACCTCATCTATATGCAGTTAATTTTTTATATTTATAATTATTTTCCGTTCATTCTTTTATATATGTAGTCAATTTATAGCCTTGTATACCTTGTCTATCTGAACACAATTAAAATCTCTCCTGCTTTTTCTCTCATTTATTTGTGTGTTTAAATATTCTTCTGCAGTGGATATGTCATGATTGGAGCGATGATGCACACTGCTTGAAAATTTTGAGAAGACGAGGGGAAGGCGATCATCGTAGAATTAATCAATTCTTCCGGTACCCCCAGACACTAATCTCGCCGCTAACGGTGTCTTCCAACTTGACAATATTATGTTGGCACATAATCCTGGAGGAAAAGAAGAGAAAACCGAGAAAAAGTTTGAGGGCTTGGCCAAAGCTGCTAGATTCGCTAGCAGCTTTCAAGTTATGCGCTCTGCTTTTAACAGTTCCATGATGTTGCGTAAAAATTAATCATAGAAACCTTTAATTTTGATATCAATCTAGTCTCGGATCTCAATCGCTTTGTTTCATTCCATTGTTGGTATTTTTCATACCAATTCTACTTCCCTTTCATTAGTATAGATATTTCATGTTAACGAACTGGAAAGAGAACCCCACTTGGGTCTCCATCTTAACATGGATCAAAAGGTATTTCATGTTAACTTCATCATTAGCATAGATGAATATAACTTTTCTTGACACGTAAAGCAAGAGAACCCCACTTGGGTCTCCATCTTTCTTACTCTGAATTTTGCTTCTCCTAAACGGTATTTGTATCCCCTTATAAAGCAGGATTTCTTCAAAAATCATTACTCTACCTGGGTAATGGAGTAAACAGAAATATCTATACTAATGATGAAGTGAGAGTATAGTTATATTCATCATTAGTATAGATATTTCATCATTAGTAAACAGAAATCATTACCCCACTTGGCTATTGGTCGTCGCCGGTTGGAGTGGGAGAGAGTGAGAGTAAACAGACCTGATTCGGTTCAGTGTGTCCAACGATAGGAGCAGAAAGTGGAATGGAGCGAATAGAAGCTATCGGGAGTTTAATCCATTTCGCACATTTTAAGGACGCACACGAGAGAAAGAACGCGTGGCACGTCCTCATGATGCGCGAACGGTGTGCACATGGACTCTGCCTTGATAGAAGCCAAACCCGAGTTATCGGTGGTACCCTGGATGAAAGCAATACATCAGAGGTCCAAAAACAAAGCAGATACTCTCTCTATTTTTCCATTTAGCTTCTTCGTATTTTGCTTGTGCTTTGTAATTTTCATGCTAGAATGTAATGTATTGATTTACAACAGTTCTCTATAAAACCAATTCTAATGCATTCATACTTCAATGCGGTGTTCTTAATCAAGGCCTTAGGTGGTAGTCATTCCACCAAGACACGGTGCTTCCTCTTATTTCAAATGGGCTAGCTAGACTCAGTTATTTCATTCCTTTTTGACAGAATCTAGTGTCTCAGAGCTTTCAAAGATTGATCAAATGGTATTGAAGATCTACACTAACCACCAACCTTCCCTAGATTTAAAGCTACTTAGTCAGATTTTTGAAGCAATACTAGCCACCAACCTTGCTTTCCATCAAACCAGTCCTACCTAACAACCCAATGAATAGCCACTACAATCAAAGTTCACAAGAGATCCAGGGGTGAGAAAGCAGGATTCTTCATTCAGGAATCCTAGTTCCAGGCTTGGAGAACTTTAGAACTACAGAGAGAAGAAATTACTACCATATAACAAAGAAAGTTGTGTAGGGTCAGGAATTCTTAGTTCAAGACCAATTAGAGATTGAAAAAATGATGGCACCTGGCCTACAAGTCAAGTTGATCAGTTGATTTTGGACTAGACTGATGGATGGTCTCTATGCGTCATGCAGCATAGCATTTTAGCACTTTCAGGAGATGCATCTTTGCAGAAATTCTGTCGCTTCTCTCCCATGTGTTTGCACATGCATACATGTTTACTGAGTCCTTTCTTTATGTGTCATCTGGATTGGCAGGAGACAAAATCATGCACATCAGGCTGAGCTACTTGTCACAAGTGAATACACCAGTTTTCTATATGCATAAGGTGGCACCATGTGTATGGATTCTACGGAACACCAGTGTGTTCACTCGTGATAAGTAGTAGCCCAGTTTGGTTTGCATGATTGTCTCCAGCTCATTCGGTTTTCCAGTTCCAGAGGATCAACATAAGCCAGAATGTTGTGCTGTAGACCTAACCTATGCTGAAAGGTCCTCTGCTTAAGCTTCTTCACTTATCCAAAATATTCCTTTTTACACACATTGGTAGCAATATTAGCTATTTGACTATTTCTTTGTCACGTTTTCACCAACTCCCTACCATTTTTCTGTGATTAATATGTCAAGAAGATAGGATGCTCGTATGAGAAGTTTAAATGAAATGAATATACACAAGAGAAATGCATCGTAAAATTGGAAAAAAAATGGAATATAGAGGAACTCTGAAATTCTGAATTTCCAGGTACTTGGTCTATTAAGTGTCAAAACTCAAAACAAAAGAAGATACAGGAACATGCATTAGATGATTTAAAGCATAGGGGAAGGAAAAACTGAAAACAAGAAATTCTGAATTTGGAGAAACTAATTATCCAGAAAAACATTCATTAAACATTAGAACAATTGAATTTTTTTTGCTTCTTTTATCCCTTTAACCATAACTACTAGTCAGGAGTCAGTTCTTAAGAAGGGTCAAATTAAGTATTCATTTTCCAATATGTACATGCTACATCTCCCTCTTAGACTTTTCAATGGGACTGCAGCTATACTCTTCATTTAGGTAGTGCTGACATTTTGAAATCCAACTTGCTTTATGCCTAACTGCTACCAATTAAAGAATATTTTAGAAGAGATAGTAGCTCGAATTCAGTAAGAAGAAAAGAATTGATAAATTACTAAGAAGGTGTATATGTCTCAATTTTTGGTATTTGATAAAATGTAACTTCTTTGCTTGTTTGACTCATGGATATGTCAGGCCAATAAATAGATGAAGACTCTCTCTCTCTCTCTCTCTCATGAATTCCCAGCTTGCTGTTTCTCGTCCCTGGAATCTTTTCCTTGACTTGAATCTAACGCTGATTACTTATGACATCAATTTGCTTGCCAGGAATTCATGCTTGAGCATCAACAAGCATCTCTTGAACTCTCTTTATTCATAATTTGCTAGTATGGAAGATGATTTTGCTAAACAATGAGTCAAAAAACAGAATTATATTTAGGAATCATTTCTGGGGAGAAGGATACAATTGCAACTTAAAAACAATAAAGACAGAGATTCAAGGGATATGTAGCTTGACTAACACATGGAATTGCGTTTGAATGGTTGAATTATACCATAAATTCTTCTGCAATTAATAAAGAGGTTCAATTACCAATAAAAAATGATATATGCATCCAGGGGCTGAACAATTGCATTGAGCATACTTTTATTTTATTTTGATCTGATATTATCAGCACTATATTGTTTTATATTATAAATTCTTTCTGATTCTCTGTTCATGGTAATTGTCCATTTTTGCATATCCAATAAAACAAGTTTCACATTATTATTGATCAATAAGACAAGTGATATATCCATCATTTCTCCTGTTTTTTTATATTTTATTTTATTGTATATAAAGGCTTCAAGGATATTGCAATTAGAGAGGAACAATCTGGAGTATCTTCTGCACCATTTTTGTGGAGTTACTACAAACAAAGAGACTTCTCTATCTATTCTATGTGGGGCCTGTGGGCATAAAAAAAAACATCTATTCTGTGTAGTTTTATTTATGAGAATGGTTTGGAGTCATCACTTTTGATTTCATGACTGTGCTATTATTTACAACCAATGTTGCCAGACATGGACCAGATCAGATGGTTGGACTGTTTGGAATGCGACCTAGTAATATTTCCAGTATTTTAGAATTCCGGTTTTCATTTTTTCAGAAGCCCTGTAATTGGACTGGATGGATTTATGAGAACTGGTTGAATTTTCAAAACACTGGTGGTTTCTATGGAACCATTTGAGTTTGATGATTCATATAGTTATGAAATAAGTATTATTTTATTATTTTAGGTTACATGTTTAGAATTTTTAAATCAATCTAGAATGAAAAGAGAAACACTTTAAACTGTCATGTCTATTGAAGCATAAAGTAGGTATGTGAATCACTGGAACCCCATTTGCTGCCTACCATGAGCAACAATGATAATGAATTGCTGGCCAGGTTACTCATTTTTTTTATCAATGATGGTGAAAATTTTATTTATTAGGAAAAGTTAATGTATATAGGAGTAGAGGGATTGTCAGCCTCGACTTAATTATCATTGTGAGATTCAGTATCAAGCACAAGTCCCCCTGTGCTGTATAATTTTCCAAATACATTGAATTCCTTGTTACCCTTGTTTCACCCACTCATTTGCAAGACTGTTAACAGACCTAGATGTTTATTGTGTGACTACTCTCAATTTCTTTATTATTGATAACTCTGTATTTTGATGTCTTAACGGACATCATTTTAGGGTTACCTAGACCTTAGAATAGTCAAAATATGTCATTTTCCCACTTAAATCTAATATTGTGACCTTTGAAGGTCTCTGTGCAAATCCTGGGGAAGTTTCAGGGCTGAAATGAAGTTTTTGGGAAGCTGGTGTGAATTCTAGCTAAGAGAGTGGGTGTTTCTGTGAAAAACTGAGCACAGGAGGGTGCCTCCTATCTGCTAAACCTAAAAAGGTGCTCCTCTTATTGTATTAGCATACTCCTCTATCCTTAACAAACCCTAGGGCGCCTCCCTATTCATTCTTTTCACCTCTAACAAACCCTAACTGCCCATAACTTTTAAATCTTCACCTTCCATTCTTCCCTAATATCTAATCTCAACCATCCAAGCCTTAACAACCTCTCATACCCTTAGATCTTTACCTTTTAATCTCCACCCTCCATTCTAGGGTGCCATCTCTTTAGCATTCTAACCCTAGGGCACCACCTAACTCCTAATCCCCACCATTTAGCCTTTACATACTAGATCTCAACCCTCTATTTCACTCTCTATCTCAGCCACTCATTCTAGGATGCCACCCACTCCTTTTAATCACCACCTTTTAGTCCTAGGCGCCCAAATCTCCATCGTTCAATCTTAAGAGATCAAATCTCAGCCCGACATAATATTGGAAACACTCTCCTTCTCTTCTCAGCCTTAGGATCACCTTAGAACAATCCTAACCCTCCATTCTCAACCCTGGGGCACCCATATTTCTACAAAAACCCAGCTGCCGCCCCTCTTTTTCTCTCTAATCCTAAACTTATCATTCCTTCTCTATAAAAAGAACCCAAGTAGACCTATTCATGGGCCGGGTGGCCCGACCCCCGGATGGGCTTGAACAGGCATTTTGGCCTGCGGGCTTAACCACGGGCCAAAAAGCCCAGCCCACATAAAATTCGAGCCGGGCTTTGTCAAAATAGCCCGGCCCGACCCGACCTATAGTTAAACCTAAGTAAAAACCCTATGTGATGTCCATTTGAATAATTTTTTCTGATTTAAGAAGGTTGTTGATTCACTTGTAGGCCCATTGTTCATTTAAATAGGGGAAAAAAAACATTTGAATTAAAATAGATAATGTCCATTTGAATAGGGAAAAATTCGAATTTCTTTTATTAAGTCGGGCTTCGGGCTCGGGCTCGGGCTTTGGGCTTTTTATCAGGGCCGGGCTCGGGCCCAAGTTGTAGGCCCATTGGTCGGGCCGGGCTCAGGCTCGGGCCTAATATTTTTCTGTTAATAAAGAGTATAAGCCCGGCCCGAGCCCGGCCCGGCCCGGCCCATGAACAGGTCTAGACCCAAGGTGTCCTGAGAAGGGGTTGGTCAATTCACCCAGTTCACAATGCTAAGGTTTAATGAGGAGTTCAAGGGTTGTAGAAGGGAAGTATGCCCAAATCTTGTCAACAGGGGTTCCTGCAAACAGTCCCGCCAATCTGCAACTACTGCCACTGGATTTGATCAACTTGATTTTATTTTATGTTATTTTTATTATGGTAATCTTTTAGATTTAATATCTATTTGTTTATGTGTTTTGCAGATATGAATTCGTCCGGTTCAAGGCTAAGGTGTCTCGAAGGGTTTGAGGGCTGAACGGAGGGAGAAAGCGTGTATTTTGTCTTCCCAGACAGCTACCACCACTGGATCCGAATTTTGGATCATTTTTATTTATTTTTATTGTTGCTTTTAATGTTCTTTAATTTCTGAATTTTAATTATTGTCTTGTTCATTTCAAAACATTTAATTTCAGTATTAATAAATTTTATGTTCTTATTTTCTACAAATCCCATATTATCTTCCTTTTATTGGTATGGAACGAAAGTAATGATTTTTTTTACTACCCTATGGTTCAACCCCTTCCTCACCACGTCCTCTTTGTTTATTATATTATTGTACTTCATATCTTTAGACCTTTTCAAACCTGTCAAAACAGCCTTTAGCTCTATACTATTGAATCCCGAGTAGTGATAGGTTCCAAATATATAATCATGATGTCTGCCATGTGATTTTTAATCACTTTAGTGCCTGATACCTAGGTTGCCCGCCAAAATTCAGCTTGATATATGATGCTTGTGGTGGGCACCATTAAACATGTACTATTGACCTGCATAGGGCAGAATCATTTACTTCCTTCCAGTTTCTTATATAATATTGTTAGTTGTAAAAGAATCAGCAGCTCCATAGCCCTAATAGGCCTTCAATATTAGGGCTCCCCTATCCTCATAAAGGATCCATTCTCGTATGGTTCTTAGAATTTGTTGCCAATACAGACCCTTTTTTCCTACACCCATGTCCTTCTCAACTCACCTCCTCAACTCCTACACCATTACCAACCACAACTCCTACACCTTAAGTTCAGGGAACTTAAGGGATTGTTATCAGTTGTATAGTGATTCTTTTCTACCTTTGTAAATTGGTTGGAGGGACTTCATATTTTTGGCTTTTCAGGTGGGGTGTATGAAAATGATCCCTCTTACTTGGCTGTCGTTTATAGTTAAATTGTATTATCCCTTTTACTTGATCAACGATGGAAAGGAGGATGGATTATTTGTTTCTATATGCTATTTTTAGTTTGTTCAAATAATATTTCTACTTAATGTAGAATTAATTTATTCTGATCTTTTCCATGTTTTAATGTCCAATGATGGTTTTCCTTGTGACATGACATTGAAAGTTGCAAAAGCATCATGTAAATCAAAATGTTTATCTTGTATATTTTCAGGCAAAAGAGGCATCCATTGGGGATGTATGCTTGGCTTCTGATGTTGCTTTTCATGATAGAAGGATACCTATACCTATAAGTTCTCATGTCTTAATATATCTTTAATCCCCTATGTTTTTCTTTTTTCTTTTATTTGTTTTGCCAAGAATTGTTGTCCTTAAGCCACTTACAATTATCAAAATACCCCCGTAAGTATTTTTTCTACCATTTTATGTCAAAGTGGGTTCTGCATTGGAAAAGCTTTGAAATAATAATTCTAGTTTTGCAACAGGGCGTGAACATTTGTTTACATTTTTCAGTTCACCTGTTTTATTTATTTATCTTTGAATTATTGTTTTCCTCATCATCTCAGGGAATAGCGGATTAAGGTTATAGGACAAAAGGGAATAGTCATCTCGGGCAAAAGGCACACAAGACAAAGCAGGTCCCACTTTGTCCATAGTTCTAAGGTATCAAACAAGCATATGCAACTCTTGGAAGCCTCACCAAACAGGGTAGGACCCATGAAAGACACCATAAAACAAAGTTGGACATGTCTCTTTCATGAGTCCCATTTGTACATATAGAGCAAAGAAATCAAAGAGTTGTATGAACTATTTGTTTGATATCGTTTCCTTTCTTTCAAGAGTTTACATGCATACACTAGTTGTTTGCTGGCATTTACTCTCAATTAATAAAGAGAAAAAAAAAAGTTTTAGTTAGCCCAATAGGTCATTTAAACATCCATAAAGAAATGTAGAAATTTGTTAGAGAGACGTGGAACGGAAGAAGCTTGTGAGGTAAAACAATTTGAGACTATTGATCAAAATGTTCAAGACAAACACACTTGGCCTAAAGTGTTTTCTAAGTGAAATAACTAGAGAAATGGCATTTCCTTGTGAACAAACCAACAAAAGGAAATTAAATGTATTACATTACTTATTATTATAATAATTGATCTTGGTTTGAAGGAGAGTCTCCAACCTTCACTCTATCCCAACAGGTCATGACTTTCATTCTCTTTCTTTTGGTTAATGAGTACTGACTTTTTTATTTGTAACAAACCAAAAGGAGAAGCTTTTTCTTTAAAGGCAAGAGAAGGGGTTTTCTTCGCGCTAAATTCAAGAGAAAAAGAAAGATAGTTAGGGTTGGCATTATCTGTAGACCATGAGAGATTGGAGATTGAAGAAGACTCCTAAGTGATTATTGGATGGTTGAGGGATGAAACTGCTAGTTTAGTTATGATGTTGTATGTGTAGTTAGGGTCCTAGCCTTTATCATATTTGAAGACTGAAAATGATTTTCTCCCTGCCTCCATTTAGTTTTGATTGTAGGTCTTATTGGGAGTAGTTGACAAACATAGTATGGATAAGAGTTTGGATTTTTCGATGAAGGTATCTGTGTAAAAAGATTTTGTAGTCAATTGTTATCTTTAATATGACCTACTTGGAAATATTTAATTGTCTTAATTTATTTGATTATATAGATCAAGTATGGCCTACTTGGAAGGATCAGTGCAATTCCTTGATTTTGCATTTGCTAATGCAAATCATGAGGGAGAGATTTTGTGTCCATGTGTTATTATGATCATATTGTATGTGATGGATTTAAAAAGGATTATACCAATTGGGTGTTCCATGGTGAAGCTACAACTTCTATACCTACTGGTTTAAATATTACAGATGATGAATTAGATCAATATGATGATATTCATGCTATGCTACATGATACATTTGGTTATTCAAGCTTAGATGATGAGTTAAATGATGTGGCACAAACATTTAGACAAGGGCCTAATGTTGAGGCTCAAAATTTTTTTAAATTGGAGATGATGATAAAGAATTATTTTCCGGGATAGAGCAACAAATCATTTACTATGTTACTAGAACTATTGAAGAAGGCATTTCTTGTGGGTGAAACACAAGCAAAATCATTGTCCTAATGATTGCATGTCAAGGAACCACCGAAGAACCTTGTCCTGGCAAAGGGTGAACCTTAACTCGAAGGATTGTGCTGCAAAGTCATCCAACTCGTGCTAATACTTTGGGAAGCTTTGAATTAAGCAATTGCCTCCTCTCGTGCCCGGGCCTCCCTCTCGTTAGCCTCCATCCACAGCCTCTCCCACACTTCCTTCAGCTCATTGACGTGCCCTTTCAGCCAGTGCACCATCTCAGACTGCTCATCAATGTAGTGCTTCAACCCGGAACCTTAGCCTCCAGCACGGTCGTTCGCGCACCTGCCGCATCAATCTCGACCAACCGAGCCTTCAGGTTCAGGACCTCAGTATGGCTTGCCTCGTAGAGATGTTGCACTGATTGAAGACAATCGACCACTACAATCGTAGAGCAAGCATTTTGTAAAAAAGAAACCAAGTGTCAGCACCACAACTCTCTAGGGTGCTGCTCATGGACTCTACTGCCCCCCACCTAACGGCTTTCATCAAGATGCCATGGAGAAGCTGCTCGGGTACACCCTCCGTTCTAAGTCCATCCTCAGAATGGACATTCCATTGAGGCATGTGGATGGGCGGACTGCCACCCTATGGCATGTTCCCCCAAAGGGAAAGGGAGTGAATGGCCTAGGTTCCCTCCTCCAGGTCGACCTGATGTCGGGGAGTCCTCTCAGTAGACCTTAGTGGCATCACCTCAAATCAGGGTTGAGCCCCTTGAATAGCTCAACAACGCTTGTCTTGCCTAGTCCTCATCCATCGGAGAATTTCCTCGTGATTTTCCATCCCAACACCTACACCAAAACAAACATTACATCAATACAAGTCAAGATCTCGAAAAAGATGAAATTGAAAAATCAAGAACAACAAATAGACCGGCCTCTTCGCTCATTAGCCTAGTGTGGATCAACATTGAGAAGGACATATAGTACATCACATCAACATCCTCGACCATCCCTATTGTCGCCCTCTCTCCCTCAGTTTGGCGGCTCAACTTAGGCTGCTTTACTTTCGTCCTTGACTTCTGGAGCATGGTCAACAAAGGTGAGCCTCCTGGATAGTGCACAAAGAATAACTTCTCCTTCTAGTGCTTCACCAAGGATGAAATCCCAACCAACACCTTGATATGCTGTTGGGTTGAGAAGTAGTAATATTCTGGCTAGTGGTGCTTTAGTTGGAGGAAATAAGAGACTGATTAAGAGCCTAAAGGAGTTTGGCATCAGCTGCACTGGTAGTACCCGGTACTACATGAACACCTCAACCAACCCCTTGTTCAATAGGAACCTCAACCTAGACTCCAGACTCTTCTCATATTCACAGAGCTTGCCCGATCAAGCATATGTGGACCTTTCACCAGTTATCGGACACCTGAGCTCATATTCTGTAGGGACGCAATATAGATTTTGGATTTGAGTCATATCCACGGGAGTCAGACAGCATGAAGTGGTTCCAAATCAATGACCAACCCCTTGAAGTCCTTGGCCTCGGTCCCCCAGTCGTAGGCCTTGTGAACATCAAGCATAGAAGCCTCAGTAAGAGACCTCAGCTCGTACTCGGAGTAGGAAGTAGTGGAAGTAGAAGAAAAAGAAGAATGGAAAGATAAAGAAGACATATTACCTAAATTCGAAGATAAAGGCTGCAGAGCTGAATTAAACATCGAACACCGAAGACTACTTCTTGTCGAGCTCTACAAGTGCCTTCCTTCACAAATGACAAAGGGGAAATGCTCTTCTCCCCCTATTTATATGACCCCCAGTGATCTACATCAAGGCGAGATCAACGGTGGGGATCAAACGCCACTCTAACAGCTCAGAAATAGCAAATTGACGCCATTGACTTCTACACACACATAATCTCAGGAAGGCAAAATGTTCCTTCTATTAGCATGACGTGAGCGTTGAACCGGCCGATTCACTCAAAAACCGGTTCAATCCCAAGGTCCACTACTCACATGGCAGGCTTAACCAAACTTCAACTTCAAGTTCCTCAACCAAGAACCAAAGAACTCTTTCATGCTACACCATAGCCGAACGCTACACTCCTCGACTTCAGAACAGGGGGAGTGGTGTTTGGGTTATGATTTAGTTGGCCCCAAATGCCATTTGTCGCCTCCATTGCTGCCTAATCACCTTGTCCACATCAGCATCGTATCACCTCTGTAGCCTACCTTATCTTCTTGATAACGTTAGCACCACGTCATGTGGATAAGCGCTCCGTGGTCTACCTCATCACCTCGGCCACATCGATGCCATGTCATGTGGATAAGTGCAACCAAGACAAGTGAGTAAATGGAGACAATTCCGCTGGGGATTAGGTTTTATCCTGAAGACCTCAATGGTTAACCTCATCCCAATAACCCCAAAAGCCTCATCCGATGAGAACACAAATTCTTGCATATAAAAAGGTACCTCCTGCTCAAGGTATGGGATCCAACTTTTTTCATACCATAACTCTGCTTCAACCAACACCATTCTCTAACTACTCGGCCCAACCACCCATCTTCCTTGACTAAATTGAGCGTCGGAGTATCTACTCGGGGATAACTCCTTGGGCCTCTAACTGCTTTCTTGCTTGCAAATCTTGGAGTGTGGCTTCGTCCTTTTACCTCAGCTCTACCCAATTGGCAAGATTATCTAACTGCGACCTTGGTTCAAGAACTTCCTCAAATCGAGCAGCATTACTTGGGTTGCCCCCGAGGAGCATTCCTAAATAGGAAAAAGGAAGGTTTTCCACTTTACAATCCAAAATAGATTTGAAGTTCTCTAGGAGGCTCTCTTCAACTGAGTTTATAGGTACAATACTAGTTTTGTTAAAATTGACCCTCAACCTAGTAACTGATTCAAAAACATCAATCACCCTCTACACATTAGAGATGCTTTCCAAGGAAGCATCTAAGAATATGATGATGTCATCAGCAAATTGCAAATGAGAAATCTGAACCAAATCTCTCCCCACTTCAAAGCCATTGATCAAGCTTAGTAGTTTGGCTTTGTTTAAAAGAAAATTGAAGATATCCATCACCAAGGTAAAAAGGTGAGGAGAAAGTGGACAACCTTGTCTAAATAGCCTTTAGGCTCTCCATTTAGGAGCACTAAAAAACCAAGATGAGGGAATGCATCCTTTGATTCATTTGATCCATCTATTGCCAAAGCCCCTCAATTTCAAACAAATACACTCCTAGTCAACTTTGTCATAGGCCTTTTCAAGGTCTAGATTTACTAGTACCCCTAGCTTCCCAAGAGCCTTATTGTTTTCTACACACTCATTTGCAATTAAAATATTATCCACAATTTGTCTTCCTTTAACAAAGGCAAACTGATTTGGAGAAATTTGATCTTCTAGAACTTCTTTTAGTCTTCATGCTAGAATTTTTGCAAAAATTTTGTAGACACACCCTACCAGTGCCCTATCTCCATATATGATGAAAATTGCCTCTTTGATTTCCATCTCTTCAAAGCATCTTTCCAACCAGGCTTTCTTATCTACCAACTAGGTTGATCCTTTCCATTGACTCAATCTGAATTTGCACTAGCTTTCTTTAGAGTATAGGCTCTTAAAGAAGGAGAGGCTTCAGTGAATTCTTCAGAAATTTCCACTTCTCTTTGGTTCACTCTTATTTTTGAAATGAAGTTTTTCCTTTGTCTCCCCAAGGTATAAACATGGAAAAATCCCGAATTGTTATCTCCTTCTTGCAACCATCTCACTCTTGTTCTCTACCTCCAATAAATTTCCTCCTTTCTGACTATCTTTTCCCAATATTTCCTCAGCTCAATCCTTCTTCTGTCTGAATCATCTAAAGTCCCTTTTTTCTCTTTTACATTAATTCATTCAATTCCATGAGCATCCTCCTTTCTCATCCTCAAAGGCTCTAAAATGTTCTTTTCCCAAAGATTTCAACTTCCTCTTCAATAATTTTAATTTTTGTAAAAGCCTGAATCCAACCCATCCCTCTACTTCAAACTCCTCCCACCAACTAGCTACCAGCTTCTTAAAATCCTTGTGAGAGGTCCACCATTTTTCTAGTCTAAAAGGGGGCTTTCCTATTGTGACTAGATCTTTGTTCAGCTTAATGAACTAGTGGTCTGAAATGCAACGGTGGCAAAGGTCTTGAGTTAGGTTGGGAAATCTTTGCACCCAATCATGGGATAAAAGAAACCTGTCTAGTCTACAACTAACTATGACTTCTTGCATATTTGACCAGGTATATTGACCATTTTTGAGAGGGATGTCACAAAGGTTATGTCTGGAGATGAAGCTAGAAAACTTTCTCATACTTCTTGTTAGAATTCTATCATTGAAGTGTTCTTGGTTGAATCATATTACATTGAAGTTTCCTGCTACACACCAATGAATGCCTTCACCCCATGCAAAGAGTCTAATTCCTCCCATAATCCAATTGAATCTGTCTTTTGTATTGGTGAATAAGACTGAGACCGAGAAATCTCCCTTGTCAATTTCTAGCCCAAAGAACTCTTCCTTCCTAGCTATAACAATGCCTCCTAATGAACCTATTGCAGGAACAATTGCCCATTTCCTTCCCCTTATCCCCCAAATGGCTTTATAAATTTCTTGTCTACTACCTCTTTCTTTGATTCCTACAAAATAATTATGTCTGGATTTTCTCTTTTAAGAGTTTCCTTCACTAGAGTCCTTTTGAGTTGGCCTCCCAAACCTCTAACATTCCGGATGTTGCTTTTTCTTTATGTTTTTGTTTACTATTTGATGGTCAGCCAAGTGCCAAGGTAGCTCTCCACAAGGCAAAACAAAACAAAATTTAATTAAGTAATGTACTCGTATAAAATAATAGAATAATCAATAGTGTTAGTAGTGTTTGAGGTTCAATTCCAATAAAGGGGAAAGGGCTATCAACTTTGTAGGTTGAAGAAAAAGGCTAGAAGAACTACTTTGAGAAATTGAAGTCCTAGGGCTTTTGGCATCATTCATTCCAATTTCCCAATGGTATGAGAAAGGAAAGGAAATGATGGCTATGTTTGGTTTAAAGGAAAGGTAGGGAAAGACAGGAAAACCTATACAAGGTTTGTAAAGGTTTCCCTACCTTTCCTTTACTTTCCCTGCATTTTATTCAAACTAAACATAGCCTAAGGGAGTGCTTGAGTTTAAATAGCTCAATATTTTATTTCTTTACTTTTAAAATTTAAAAGGAATTCACATTCTAAGGGAGTTAAGAAGCAATTTGATGAGGAAGAATAAGCTAAAATTCTTGGAAAAGCAACTTCTGATCATAGGCCAGAATTCTTCGGGAATCATATCCTTCCATCAATGCGAGCTTATATGCATTGCCAATCTCAAGTTTGGATAAAAGAAGGGGTTACGTTTGGTTGGTAGTTAGCATTCTGATGTAATCGTTTCTGGTCACGTACCATTTTTTGTGATGTATAAATTTTTTTGGCTAAGTACCTCGTTATTTGACCCGGTGGTGACGTGCCTTGGTGATGAGCTACTTGGTGGCGAACTCCCTGGGGGAGAACTGCCTGGTGGCGAGCTCCCTGGTGGAGAGCTACTTGGTGACGAACTGCTTGGTGGGGAACTGCCCGGGGGCGAGCTCCCTGGTGGAGAGCTACTTGGTGACGAACTGCCTGGTGGCGAGCTGCTTGGTGATGAACTGTCTGGCGAACTGCCTGGTGGCACTCCCTGGTGGCAAACTGCCTGGTGGCGAACTGCCTGGTGGTGAACTCCTTGGTGGCGAACTGCTTGGTGGCGAATTCCCTGGTGATGAACTGCCTGGTGGCGAGCTGCCTGGTGGCGAACTGCCTAGTGGCGAACTGCCTGGTGGCAAACTCCCTGGTGGCGAACTGCCTGGTGCAGCGCAACCCGACTACCCTCTGCGTGAGGTGATTTCCTCTCCTTTGTAGGCGGTGGGAGCTGAGGGACATGCGAGAACTGAATCAGAGGACTCGGGGGTATTTTCCCGGCGGGGACTCTCCGATGCCTAAGTTAGCATTCTGATTCCGAAGAGCTTGGAGAGAAATGAGAGAGCTAGAGAGCAGGGGTTACCATCCTTTTTCTTTTTTCTCCTCTGGCTTTAGGGGTCGGAGTCCTTATATAGTGGTGTCCTCACGGGTTAGGTGGGTGAAAAGCCTTCAAACGGTAAGCCTCATCATATCCCACTAGAACCGGGGTACGGTGGTGAACTCCTCGAGGTTGTCAGGCTGGCGCTTGTGTCAGGCGGCCAGGTCGGCGCCTGGGCCAGGTTGTCAGGTCGGCACCTGTGTCAGTCAGCGGGTCGGTGTCTGGGCCAGGTTGTCAGGTCGGCGCCTGTGTCAGTCGGCGAGTCGGTGTCTGGGCCAGGTTGTCAGGCAGGAGATCTTCCTGCGATACGCCAAACTACTCTTCTGTACTGAGCTACCCTACAAGTGGTGAGCTGCCCGGGGGAGCTATGCCGAGCTGCTTGTGGCGAGCTTTTCCGAGCTGTCTGGCTCCTTGGGGGCGAGCTCCTTGGAGAGCTGCCTAGCTCCTTGGAGAGCTGCCTAGCTCCTTGGCGAGCTCTTTGGTGAGCTACCGAGCTCCTTGGCGAGCTCCTTGGTGAGCTACTGTGCTCACGGGTATGCCGTTAATGGTTCTCGGTGGGCGTCTTATAGGTTGCCAGGTCGGCCAGGTCGGATCATGTGCCAGGCTGATCCGGCCAGGTCGCGCAGGCCGCGCAGGCTGCGCCAGGCCGCGTGCAGGCCGCTCGTAGGCCGCGTGCAGGTCACACCAGGCCGTGCCAGGCCAGCCAGACCGGTGCCCGGGTGGGACACCAACTTGGTAAGTTGTTGCCTGGGTGTTTGCCTAGTTGTCACGAGGTGCCACGTGTCGCAATTTCACTGGAGGGCCAAATCTGCCCTCATCATATTCAGTGCCCATTGGGGAGGACTTTCATGCACCAGCTTTTGGTGTTGCAAGGTAGGCCCTACAAGAAAAGCCATGAAGCCATGTTTGGTAAAAAAGCCTAGAAATTACATGTTTTCTTCACAATAACAGTTACCAACCAATCATCTCCAAGACTCATCTGATTACACAAGTTACATGTTATCTTCACAACACATTAAATTTCATCATAAACCAATCACTTCACCAGAAAGTTAACCTTTGAACCTCCTCTTGATAGAAAAATTACATATGATCACTCACTCAGGTGGCGTTTAATAAATCTGAAATTTCAGATCTGAATAGTTAAAAGGTTTTTTTTTTTTGTTTGAAATCTGAAAAGAAGCATGTGTGCTTTTTTACTTTTTAAAGGCTCTGAATTCATAAGTTTGTTTGTGTTGGATCAACCCTTTACCATCTGAAATTTATTGATTTTATTATTCTACCCCTAGAACATACTATTTAGAAATATTGAGTTCAATTTGCATTATGTCATAAATAATAATTTTCAACATCAAAATAACATTGAAACAATACAAATAAAAAATAATGAATTAAAAATTAATAAATGAAATTATTAAAATTTATAAATAATTAATGACTATAAAAATATTAAAATAATTAATAATTTACACAAATAAAAATTAAAATAATTTTTAAAAATTAATGAAATAATTAAAACTTATTAGTTAATAAAAATAAAAAAAATAATTAATGTTTAATAAAATATTAAAATAATTAATAATTAATAAAAATAATTTATAATTAATAATAATCTTATTATTACTACTCATCAAACCATCGCTGCAAGTTGCAGCGGCGGTGGCAATGGTGAGAAGATAGGGAAGAGAGAAAGAGAGAGAAAGAGAGTGAGTGAGTGAGTGAGAGCGAGAGCGAGAGAGAGAGAGAGACAAGGAACTGCCATCGCTGCAACTTATAGCGACAGTAGCAGAAAGATAGGGAGGGAGAGAAGGAACCACTGTCGTTGCAACTTGCAGCGGCGATGATGCGAAGACATGAGAGAGAGAGAGAGAGAGAGTGCAGTGGCGGTGGTGGCAGTGGAACTTCATTAGGTCACAGTGAGGGCTCAATTCGAGTTACATGAAGGATTAAGCAGCCTCTAAATTACGTCCGAGTGCATTAAGCAACCTCTCCACCTCTTAGAAATTAAGATATGAAATCCAGTTTCAGATCTATAATAAGAGGGCATATTAATTAAAAATGGCATCTGAAAAGCAAAGTTTTCAAATTCAGACATCTAAAAAGTACAATCAAACGCCACCTCGCGCTGTGTGTATGTGTTTTTCTCCAAATAGAGTAGGGCTAACAAGAATTACAACATGGGCTTAAATATGGAAAAAAGTCATTTCAAATAGCCCAATGATCCAACCAGGTCGCACTGCAAATGCTTAAAGAAACTAGCATGCAAAAATAACAAATGATGTGGGTGTCAACCAACTAGCAAGTGATGTAGTTGGTAGGGCCTTCAGCTGACTGCTTTGTTGACTAATTGACAACTAGTCATGCTTTGTTAACATTGGTCAGACAACATAACAGAGCTAGACGTAAAAATAAAACGTTAAAAATGTTTAACAATTATCCAAATAACACAATTTAAATCGGTTTCATTTAGTAGGTTCAATGATTAAACAAGAGAAAACTGGGTTTCTTTTGGAAGACAAATAAATAAGGTTCAGGATTGGCATGCCTTTAAAAGCACTTTATAAGCTTTTAACAAGCAGTTGGAAGCTGGCCAAACCCATGAGTCTTGTAAAAAGGTGAATTGCAAAAAGCTTCCTATTTCAGAATTGTTTTTTGAAAATTCCAATTTCAGAATTGAAACCAACAGAATAAGTCCCAACAAAATAGCATAGAAAAAATCAACAAAACCTATATATAAATATATATATATATATATATAATAAAAGTGAAAAGTTTATTAAGAAGAGAAAAAATAAATATAGCAAAAAATGTGATGAGAAATCACCAGATATACGGTCCGAGAAAATAAGAGATGCAAAAAATACAACAAAAAATTCAGACACAAGAATTAATTCCTTGATCCCAGATCAAATAGAGACCAAAAACCATTTTCAAATGCTTCTTATGAAATCCCTCCAACTTCCGGTAAGATGAGAATCCAGTCCATAATTTGTTTACATCATATCATAGAATTTGCCCTCCCCTCGTGCTTTGTCTTAAAAAATTCTTCTGTTTCTCTCCTTCCAAACTTCCCTACAAGTGGAAAAAGGTACACAGCTCCAAGCAAGGTATTTCCTTTTAATGTAGGCCAATGAGCAAAAATGTTTCCCGGGGATCTTGGATCCCAAATGTCAATGTCAAAGAGACCAAAAAAGAATTCCCATATATACTTTGAATAACTACAACCAAAGCAAAGATATAGCAAATTCCCTTTAGCAGCCTACACAGACATCTTCTAGCCACCTGAGGTCCTCTGTTTTGGGTATGGTCTTCTAGACAACTTTTCAATTATCATATTGCAAAAATGCACGAAACATTTGAAGGGATTTATGATCCAAACCATCTTTTGCAATCAAATCCATAATTATAGATGTAGTCATTGAATCTGGTAAGAATCCTCTCTTGGCCATTTCATTAAGAAGTTGGAATGACTTATCTATCTCATGTTTTCGGAGAAATCCACGTACTATGACATTGAAAGTGCAATCATTTGGAGAACAACCCATCTCTCCCATTTTCATCAACAAATTTTCAGCTTCATTCAGCAATCCCAATTGGCACAATCCATCTATGAGAGTGTTGTAAGTAACAGAATCAGGCACCAATCCTCTCTTACACATTTCACTGTGGAGCTGCACTGCCTTCTCTATTCTCTTGCTTTTGCAATAGCCATTAATTAACACGGTATAGGTAAATATATTAGGTTCAAGACCCCTACTCAACATGGAAGCTAAGATTTCTTCTGCCTTGTTCATTTCACCGTGTAAACAGTATCCATCTATCAATGCTGTGTATGTTATAATGTCAGGCTCCACCCCTGCTTGAATCATTACTTCTAATATCTCGTGTGCTTTTGTAGCCATTCCTTTCTTGCAAAGAGCATCCACCAACGAATTGTAGGTCACAATATTGGGTAAGAGTCCTCGTTCCACCATTTCATTTAACGACTTCATGGCTTCTTCCCACATCTCTGAAAGGCACAAGCTATGAATCAAAGCATTGTAAATGATACGATTAGGCTTCTCTCCCTTTTGCAGCATTACTTCAAACACAGCACGTGCTTCACTAAGCCTCCCTTCTTTGGCCAAGGCAACCACCAAAATGTTGTAGGTCACGATGTCTGGAGAGATTCCACAGTCCACCATGTCCTTAAAAATGCTTAAAGCTTCTTTCCACCGGCCAAGATTGCAAAGTCCATAAATTAAAGAGCTGTAGGTCACAACATTTGGTGAGATGCATTTTTCTTTCATTTCATTTAACAACCTCGTGGCTTCTCCCCACAGGCCTGAAAGACACATGCCATGAATCAAAGCATTGTAAGTGATAAGATTAGGCTTCTCTCCCTTTTGCAGCATTACTTCAAATACAGCACGTGCTTCGCTAATCAAACCTTCTCTGGCCAAAGCACGCACCAAAATGTTGTAGGTCACGATGTCTGGAGAGATTTCACAGTCCACCATGTCCTTAAAAATGCTTGAAGCTTCTTTCCACCGGCCAAGATTGCAGAGTCCATATATTAAAGAGCTGTAGGTGACAACATCAGGTGATATGCATTTTTCTTTCATTTCCGAGAAGAGGTTCAGGGCATCGTTTACGAGTCCCTCTTTGCACAAACCATCAATGATTGTGTTATATATGTGTAAGCTGGGTTTACACTGACCCCTTTTCTCCATCTCTCTGAGGATTCCAAGAGCCCTGCAGGTGTTTCGAGTCTTGCAAAGCCCATTAATGATGGTTCCATAAGTGACGTCGTTGTATGGGTAACCTTTGTCTACAATCTTGTAGAACAATTCCATCGCCTGGGCGATCTCATTTCCAGCACAAAGTCCCCTAATCATGGTACATAAAGTCACAACATCTGGTTCATAGCCTCGTTTCAGGATGACTCCAAGTACAGAGAAGCCCAAATCGGCTCGATTCGAGTGGCAGAAGCAATTCATTACCATGTTCAGAGTATAAAGAGTGGGAAGGATTGGTAAAGAACCCATCTTTCTATACAGAGAAATAGCTGTTGTATAAAGCTTCGCTTTCCCAAGAGAAGCCAAAAGTTTATCAAAAGCCCGAACCGGTGGGAAGGGTCGCAAGCGAACCATCTCATCGAATAAAAGCAACGCGTCTTCAACAGAAAGAGAAGCTGGCCTGCGTCCATTTTTGAGGAAGTTGTGCAGCAATTGAGATGTTCCACTTCCACCCATTAAATGGGCAGTGAGGATGAGAAGGGGAAAGGCGAAGACAAGAGATTTCGATTAAGCAGCGTATGGAGGAAGGGGCGCCATTGGCTGCAGACTTCAAAATCCTCTTCCTCTTGTAGCCTGTAGGAGCTCAACTTAACAGCTGTGGCAGTGTGGAGCTACTTCACATGGCAATTGCCGTTTGCCGTCTGCTAACAAACAAGTAACTAACCATGAAAGACTCGGACGGAGTGACGGAGTAATATTAAACGTGAGTACTACACGTGTCACTTGTTAGGACCAAAAGGTTTAATATTACTCCGTGACGGAGTGGGGACGGAGCAGGCTGGGGACGGAGTAACTAGCCAAGGATAGATTAATTCTCATCCCTGTGGATGTTCTTAAAAAACCGATAGTTTTGATTTAGTTTTGGTTAATCATATATATATATAATATTGATGGAGGCAGATTCGGCCCGATCCCTTAGTTGTGCGATACGTGGAAGAAAACGGAGTGACCTGGCAGGAATGTCAGTTCGGCACGGCGACAGCACAGTCATATCCCAAGAAGAGGCCCGAGCTCCCGAGCTCCCCAAGAAGAGGCCCAAGCTCCCCAAAAGGAATCCACACTTCCTGGGAGGTGAAACCCGAGCTCTCCCTAAGAATCCCGAGGTTAACAGAGAAGCCCGCGAGGGGAAAAACCCGGACTAGCCCACCTCAGGTCAGTCTGGACCATATGTCGGCACCTCGAGACAGGACATACTCTCATTCAAACTCCTTCACCTCGCGCACCACTCCGGCACCTCGGCTCCAGGTCGCGCAATTGTGAAACCGTACCTGACAGGTCCGTACTCTGAGGCAGCACGCCTAACTGGTCTGGATCTGACAGATGGCAATCATGCCGTAACAACCACTTGCTACCACCATCTCAGTTGTGGCAGAGACGGCCCTGACAGAGAGGACAGTGGCGGTTATGCCTGCCCCCCATAGAAGCGGTTATACCTGACTTGGCAAAAACTTGAGAGTGAGTGCACCAGGTGGTTATAAAAGACCTTCTTCCCCCAGAGAAAGAGGTATGTGATATTTGTACTTTATTGTCTTGAAATCTTTTATTTTCCCTTGCCTTCTCAAGAGTATTAACTTGAGCTTCGGAGTATTCCCACCGGGTTCCTCCCCGGAAATCTCTAATTTCTTCCTTGTTTCAGGCATCTTCAACTCCGTCAAAGGTAAGGTTACCGGCAACTAAGACCGACCGGATCGTGCATCATCAATTATTTTTTATTTTCTTTTGAAATTGAATATACTCTTTTGCCGATAGATTTTTCTTTCTCTTTGAAAATTTCAAGAGCTTTGAAAATCGAAAATGGAAAGTTTCAAAGAGACTTTGAAAGTTGCAAAGAGAACGAAATTTTCGGCCTTGCCAGAGTGTTAGACTGGAGATTGTTAGTCTCTTAATCTTGAAAAACGAAAAGTTTCAAGCTTTAGCCCTTTCTTCTCTTTTGTCTCGATGGTTTTCTTCCCACCAACAGTTTCTTTGAATCACAATCTCAGTCTCTCACAATCTCATTCTATCAGACTCTCAGTTTCTTCCCCAATAGACCGATGGCCTCCAGTGCTCTGCCCTCTGATCAAATCACTGACGACTCTGATCAAATCACTGACGACTGGCGTCTCCTCTCAGATTTAGCCTTCACTCTCTCGGACTGGTATCTGGCATCTTCTTTGATCTCTCATCTCTCAGTCTTTCTCTCATTCGACACTCACTCGACACTCAGACTCACTGATCTCTGTCAATCTCAATCACTCATCTCTCTATCTCTCTCTCACGTCTCTCACTCTCAATTCACAATTGTTCATTCTCTTTAGATCATCGACAGGGAAGGTTTTTCCCCTTTTTTAATATTGAGGGCATAAAAAACCCAAAAAAGCAAACCACAATTAATCGGTTTCACCGGTTCAGTTTTGATTTAGTTAAAATAAAAACCGTACAGTTCGGTTCACCGAACCGTGAGCACCCCTAGCACGTCGGTAACTTTGAGCTAACATAACATCCAAATAACGGCAAATTGACGTTAAGTTTGAATTATTCGGTTGAACCGGCACTAAAAGACAAAAGCTCAAAGGCTCGTCTTTTGGAATGATTTTGGAATAACATTCGCGGTGCAGCATGAGGACGCGCCAGGTGTTTTTTTGTTTCATGCATGTGATTCAAACGTGTGACAAGGGAGTTCGATTTCAGTCCAGGCACGCTATATACGCCAACGTTCGCACGGCACATGAACGCGCCACACGACGTTTGATTCGTGCGTTGGTTTAATACGTGTAAAATGAATTAAACAGAGTCTTATCCTTTAATGCCGTTAGCTTCTCATTAGTTCCATTCCACTACCTGCTCGAGACTCATTGGACTCTGCCGTCGCCAGTCACTCTCACTCTCTCCCTTTCCAACCGGCGATGATTAATAGCCATCACCGACGACACCCTCAGGTGTTTTGGACTCTGTCCTGATAGAAGCCGGACTGTTATCACCGGCGACTGATAGAAGCCGAACTCCTGTCAAAGGTAATCATTCAGATTCGCCTACCCTTGCTGAACAAGCAAGAACGGAGGATTCAATGGGCAAAGGAGTCCGATGAGAGAAGAGATGGCCACGGGAAAAAAGAAGAAGTGGAGGTGTCATCGTCATTGTCTCGTGTTTTCTCACTCTGCCGCTTGGGGAGTCAGTTTCAACCTTCAATCTGGAGAATGCCGTCTACAGCCATGGACTGTTCATGGCGGCGTTGAACCAATGCGACCCATGACTAAGACCTATCTTCCAGCGCCCATTGAGACTCTCTGATGAAACCACTTCCATCCTCATCTGCATCTCCCATCCCCCAAATCCCCTTCTCTCCATGTCCGCGTTCTCGGCACCACTTCCCTCTCTCTCGATGATCCAGAAGGTCTGTTGGTACTCAACTATCTACCTACTACTTGTAGTGTTGTTGCCCTTGTTTCTCTTCCTCCAGTTTATTAACTTAGTGTGTGATTGTTAATTTCAGGCTCCGGTAGCGCGAATGCCGTGATTGTCGGACAATGATGAAAGGAATATAAGGGAGTTTCACAAGATCCACCATGAAGCCAAGGAAAGGGATTTTGGCTGGAAATCACAGAAATCTACGATGATAATAGAAACACAGAAACAAAGTTTCAGTCAAACCTGAAATCACAGAAATCTACAACAAAAAGTTAAGTAGCAATAGTAATTCACTACAGGGATGAAGTCATAAAAAGAATTTCACAGAGATCTAAATAACAAGGTAAAAAAAAATCCACCAAGGCTGTGTTTGTTTGAGGTGTAAAAACAAGTTTACACCGAAGAAATATCACTACCGGTTTGATGAGTGTAAAGGATGTTGGTCCCATTTACACTGATCATGTTTGGGGGGTTGAGGTAAATGATACGTTGCACTTTTGCGTGACACCTCATGAGGGTAAAACTCCACCTATAATAATTAATAACTTTGAATATTTAATATTGAAATACAAACAAATTATTAGTGACGAGAAGCTGGGTGCCTCCAAAATTAACACCAACTGAAATGCTCGAAACTCAGTTTCCAACACTGACAAACATAACTCCATCTGGAATTTTGAAATAATGAAGAACTTCCGCTTACTAGTGGTGAACATCACTCTGCACCCATTTGAAGGAACAAAGGTATGAGGAGAGGAAGATGTGGCTGAAAGTCCAACCAAGGTGATGTTGTTATGCAACCAACTTCTAGCCCTGTACAATTGTCGATCAGCCGATTGCAGGCCACTCTATTGAAACTCTATCATCCGAAATTGCAAATGTATCTTCTGATGGAGGTCATGTGGATGAAATGGAGATGGGTTTTCCTTCTTCAAGCAAAACTTTAAGGTTTTCTCCAAGGCCTAGGTATGGGCAAGTAGGGATGAAGTGCATCGTAAAGGCGGTGAATTTCTGAATTAGGCGGAGAGGAAGAAATGAGAGGGAAAATGCTCGAATGAAATGGGATGCTAAGGTGGCGTTTGATAACGCTTTTAGGAGGTCTGAAATTTGAAAACATTACTTTTCAGATTCCAGGAAGTGTTTGGGTATGCATCTAAAAGTTGACCTGAAATTGCATTTCATATCTGAAACGTTTAGACCACAGCCATCACTAAACGCAATCAAACACGTTTTAGATGCATTCAAAAGTCTAAAATACCCCTAATAATATTCAAATAGACATCCCATTTTAAACCCAAATTTCTTCTCACTCGAGATCCAAACCGACATAGCGGACAAGTCTCTTCACGATCTAGGTTTCCGTTCCAGTGATCAACGGCGATGAAGAACACAAAAAAACCTATATTATTCCAGCAATTCTAGCGATCATTTGCAATCAACGGCAATGGACAACTGTGACATCAGAGTGAGAGAAATGGAGAACTCGAAAAAGCCTATAGTCAACGGCGATTGAAAACTCATTTCCGGTACTCTCTCTCTCTCCATGTCTTCCTGCCACTGCCGTTGCAATTCTCAACAACGACGATCGATTTTCCTCTCCCTCCCTCTCTCTCCCCCTGTCTTCTCGTAGTTGCAGCGCCCTGTTTCAACAACAAAGTTCGAATGTACACCAAATTAATTATTGATTATTTTAATTTTATTAATTATTAAATATGTTAATAGTTTTTATATTAATTTGCTAATTATTAAATATTTTTTAATTACTTCATAGTTTTTATTAATATTTATATCATTATTTTAATTCTTAATAATTTATTTTTAATTTATAAATTTGTGTATTTTCCAATTTTATTCTTATTTTAATAATTTTTTACTTTTATAATTTTTATTGATATTAATTATTAATTATTTTTATTTTTTATTGATTATTAAATATTTTAATAATTTTAATTTAATAAGTTGACAATTACTAAATATGTTTTCATTACTTCATGGACTTTATTACTATTTTCGTTATTATTTTAGTTCTTATTAATTTATAAATTTATATGAATTTTTCAATTTTATTCTTATTTTAATATATTATTTTTACTTTTTTATGAAATAATGCAAATTGAACTCAAAATTACCAAATAGTCTATTTTAGGGGTAAAATAGTAAAATTAGGGAATTTTAAATGTTGAAGCATTGATCCAACACACACGAACTTATCTATTCAGAGCCTCTAAAAAGTAGAAAAGCACCTATGCCTCTTTTTAGATTTTAGATACTTTTAATATCTTTTTAACATTTTAGATTTTAGATTTATCAAACACCACCTTAAACATGGAGATTGAAAGTATAAGAATACCCTCAAACCATGACTAGTTATTACATAGAAGCCATTACCCTTCGTCTCTTCTTCCTCCCATTAGTGGGAACTAGGAACTGTTGACCGACCCAAGCGGCCTAGGCCGTGGTGGACTAGGAAGCAGCTTGCAGGTATATTCAGGCTCCGATTTCAATTTGATTGAACTCTCTGAGTCTCATCATTAATGAACTAAGCCCAAGGGCCAAGGGGACATTTAGTAATAGCTGAAGCAGCTGAACTGAATGAGTTATTAGTTTGTCCTCTAGTGAGAAAGAGGAATTCTAGTAAAGTTAATGTTAAATAATTATAGTAATAAATTAAAAATCTATACTACTTTAGAAAGCACCAATGATCCCAACAATATTTCTGGAATTTTCTAAGAACAAAATTTACCCCTCTATATTTAAATTTATTGATAAAAAATGAGGGAAGTAAGGTAATCAGTTCTTGATATTAAATGAGATTAAAAGAGGTAATTTTAAGATATTAAATGCATTCAAATCCCTCTCATTAAATCCAACATTTAAGTTATTAACTTGCATTCATGTTTACTGAATCATATATTTAAGTCATTTTTGTTTCTTCTCATCATTAAGTTTTATTAATTAAATCCATACTAAATAAATTAATAATTCCAATAACATAAAAACTTATACTTTTAAAGTCTACCTAACAAAAATAATGTCTTCATCTAGGTGATGATAAGAAATTAAATCATTTTTGGTCAAATATGTCAATCTATGTTGCCACGATTAAATAAAAAAATAAAAAAATAGAAATTAAAAAAATTGGGAACATTTTTAGCATACATATTAAATAATAAGTATGATAAATAAGAAATATTTTTATTAATGATGGAAATGGAATATAAATTTAAAACCAATTAGAAATAAAAATATTTTCCTATTCTATTCATTAAATCATATATTTAAGATATATTTTTCTCATCATTAAATTCTTGTACTTAAATCCACAATATTAATTTTAGTAGTATAAAAATAAATATTTTGAAACAAAACCATTCCCGGTGGTAAGCAAGCAATTCAACCATTTGGTCTCAAATAGATTAATAAATATGCAATGATTAAATAATAAAAAATTAAAATAAATAACTATGAAAACGTAAGAAGTATTTTTATTAATGATAAGAATGGAATGCTAAATTTAAAATCTACCCAAAACTGAAATGATGTTATAGTCAAATATAAGCTTCTTGTTGTGCCCAATATGAATTAAGAGTCTCATGTTGGTAATGGCCACATAAGTCTTTGATGACATGGCGAGGGTTTTTATAGTTTTAAGTGTAGAGCCGATTGTCAGCGTTTTGTTGGTTTATGGACCAACTTTTATCCTAATTTTAAATGTACAACTGGCTCTAACTATATTTTTCCCTAATTTAAAACTAATCTAAAAGCGAAGTTATTCTTTTATCTAGATGGTGGGTCAATGATCCAACTTTTCAAAGAAACCCATGATGTCATAATTGAATAATAAATATTTAAACCAAAAATAGAAATGTATAGAATTTTGTCGAAAACATGGAAGAACATTTCTGATGTTATATATTCATCATATTAAATAAAAATAATTGTTAAAATAAATGTAATTTTTATTTATGATAAAAACATAATAAAAAATTAATAATAGTAATAGTAATAATAATAATAATTGTTATTTGCTACAAGCATTTAAGTTTATTTTTAATCATATTGTTAATTTTGTTAATTTTCAATTTCTATTTAAACTATAATATATCTAAAGTTCAAGTAACGTGTGCTTAAGTAAATAAAAGTAACGTTATTGTTTGCTCAACTTTTTCCTTTTTAAACTACTAGTTCTATTTATATCTAATTGCATGTGTACTAAATTAACTAGAATTAAAAAAAATGGAAAATTAGTTTTTTTGGGAGAATGACGGTTCAGCCCAGGGTCAGAATTGTTAGGCCCGGAGTACAGTTGGGGTGGGTGCCAGCTTGGAATTGACGCCAATTCATGGGCGGGTATTGGTGTGTAGAGTGGGGGTTGTTGACATTTTGAATGTTTATAACTCTGCAGTGGAAATCAGAAATTTGCATTGGACATGTTCATACTTTTTCTTTTTTTGGTAGAATGGCAGAATGTGTAGTGTGTGTCGTATGCTCCCTTAACTATTAAGGCGCAGTTTGGGAGGAGTGCAATGAATCGTACATATTTGTATTTGCACTTCTCCCAAACTGGGCCTAATCAAATTCCAAACTCCAAGCAATGAGTTTTACTTCAATAATAGGATTTTGAGTTTTACCTTTTTCTAATATTTAATTTAAAATAATGACTACTTTTGATGTGCGTTAATCAAGGGTTTTTTCTTGTCATTTTTAATTTGGAGAAAAAGCATCTTTATAATTTGATTTAACCATTCATGTTTGTCCTTAAGGCTCAGTTTGGAAGGAGGATAAATGCAAATTTGTAGAGTGTAAAACCTTGTATTTTGTATTATTTTGTATGTATTTGCACTGTACATACAAACTGAGACTTAATGCACATATTTGTATGCAGAGTGCAAAACCTTATAATTTTGTATATATTTTTAATGCACATATTTGTATTTGTACTCCTTCCAAACTGAGACTTAGGCTGCATTTGGTTACAATGCAATTTTGTTTGTGCTAATACAAATGTATGGGAGTGTAAATGAAAAAAAAAATGTAAATTCTCCTTTACTTTTGTTTTGGATTTTACTTTATTCTGCTTCATGTCTTAATTTACTTCATTTGCATTGCAATCAAACAAAATAAACTAAAAATTGAAATAAAAATAACTCATAAAACAAAAATCAACTTATTTATACTTTTGATCAATGCAAAAAACAGAGTTTAACTAGGATTCCGGAAAGACATCATACTGAAAAACTTATGATTTTAAGCTAATTAACTGGCATCATAAAAGCGGTAACCAATCTGGGATGTTTTGATTGGTGAAAGACCTTCCAGTATTATATCTTTCCGGCATCATAGTTTTTTTTTTTTCCTACCAAAACATTGTTCAAGAGTGTGTTTTAATTTTCTTATTTTTGTGATAATTTTAAAAATAAATTATAACAAAAACATCCGTGTTATAGAACACCCACTTAAATATTCACTTTACCAAAATAAAATATGAAAATTGTTTTTTGGGTGGTTTCCACATGCCGTAAACTCCACATGTTTCAGATCTGCACCTTTTCATTTGCTAGGTTTCAAGCTTTGCGCTCAGATGCATTTATCATATAAAATTATAAAAACAAATATAAATAAACAGATGTTGCTTTTTCTTCATGTTTTTGTTTTCTATTGGATGGTCAGCCAAGTCCCAATGCATGACAGCTCTCCACAAGGCAAAACAAAACAAAATTTAATTAAATAATGTACTCGTATAGAATAATAGAGCAGTCAGCAGTGTTTGAGGTTCAATTCAAATCATGGGGAAAAGGGCTATCTACTCTGTAGGTTGAATATAAGGCTAGAAGAACTATTTTGAGAAACTGAAGTCCTAAGGCTTTTGTCATCATTCATTTCAGTTTCCCAATGGTATGAGAAAGGAAAGGATATAACGGCTATGTTTTTTCTGAAGGAAAAGGAAGAGAAAAGAAGGAAAATACAGAAAAACTTATATAAGGTTTGTAAAGATTTTTCTATCTTTTCTTTTCCTTCAAACCAAACTTAACCACGTGATTGTTCCAAATGCCTCCAAAGCCTAAACCATGCATTTCATATAAAAGACAATCAGATTTATCAGTTTCAATTGATGGGTTCATAAAATAAATGTGACTTAGAAGCAGCTTTGCCAGATTGCTTAGTGGCTGAATCCGTTACCAAGGTAAAGTTCATTGGTGTAACGATCATATCGTAAATTTTTCATTGTAATCGTATGTATTTATAGTGTATTTTGATATATCTCTTAAAATTGTGTATTTCGGATACATTTTGCATTTTAATACTTTAGCCTTGATTCATTCGATCAACATTCCAACACTAGAGACAGACACAATTATATGAATAGGATATATATATTCAATGATGTGCAAATAAAGAAGGGTTTTGAAAGAGGGATAGCTAGCTACGACCATCTCCTCCTTTACCAATCCGTTATTTTGATCCGAGTTACCAACCCCCAATGTCAATTGGACTTTACGCTAGCCTAATAGGAGAAGGAGAGGAGGACATAGAACTCTGTTGGGCTGTCGCCGAACCCACTGCACTACCTGTAAATCTGTCAGTCACAGCAAATTCGTAACTGATTTTAAGTTTAGGTAGGGCCGTAAATGTATTGAATTCAGTCGAATAAGGTAATATCTGAATTTGAATCGGATTAGAAAATTTAATATCTAAATTTGATCAATTAATTATTTTAGTTAATTAATAAAATATTTTATTTATATAAAACATATAAATATATAATTTATTATATATTATATAAAATAATTAAATATTTTATATATTATATATAAAAATTAAATAAGATCATATTCAAATTGGATTTAATTATATAAAATCTCAAATTCAAAATCAGATTTTTGAATACTGTTGATACGTATCAATAATAGGTGGAATGAGCCACCTTACATTTATAAGAAACCAAGACATTTGCAATGTATATTGAGCCATTAATTTCATATAATTCTCAGTTCTGGAAAATTTATAACACTACAAACAATCGGGCCGATAATCTACGAATGCTGATAACAGGAAGGAAGGAGAGAGAGAGAGGGAGAGAGAGAAGAAGGTCAAATGATGGTGGAGGTGGTTGATGAGTTAGACAGAGCAGGAGGAAAGGAAGCAGAAGGCGTAGCTGGGTCGGGCATTGAGTATCCGCAGAGTCCAAAGATGCACGGAATTCCGAGGCCGCAGAAGTGAAAACACCTGCCGCAGTGGAAGGGATTGAAATTTGTGTTGACACACAACCCACCGCAGCATTGTCGAGTAAATGGACATCTGATTAGACAAAACCCACAATGATTTGGGTCCGATGTCACGTTCACACAACGATTCCCACAACACCGCATCGTGTAAGGTGGCGTTTCTGCTTGATTACAAACCCACGGTTGAAACCCACAGCCTCTGATGGTTTGTCTGGACACAGTCTTGAGCCAACGAGAAGACTTGGATCCTGTTGTCCACACATCTCTATCTGCTGCTGCTGCTGCCTCCACAACCAGTGCCACCAGCATTAGACCGATGAGTAGTAGTGGGGTCGTAGCAGTACTGTAGCGACACATTGTCATTGTTTCTGTGGAAGGAAGGTTACTGTACGAGAGCTCTCTGTAACTCATCATATTTATAACTTGGGAAAGGTTGAGAGAGAGAGAGAAGACTCCCTTCTGATCCCGTCTTTAGTTGGTTTTCATGATAAACGGCCGTGCGTCATACGTGGTTATTGATTTTTTGTAGGACATGCATGCATGCAGTAGAGTAGATGAACCAGATGTCAATAACAAATTAATAATCAAAACGACTAGCCCAGTAGAGCACCAAACTCTCCCTGTACAGAACAAACATTTAGGATCTAAACCTCGAGTAGCCATTAAAGTGGGTTTCCTTTGGTATCATGCATAAAACAGGTTTTACTGTTTTAGAGAAGATAATCTCTCCCCCTATCAAATGCCTCGTCTAAAGTCTAAACCATGCATTTCATACAAAAGACAACCAGATTTATGGCTTACCAAATAGAATGTGACTTAGAAGCTTTGTCAGCTTGCTTAGTGGCTGAATCCGTAGTTGGAAAGATATACACAGCATCGACCAATAAAAAGAAAGAGTAAATCACAAAGACCCCCCCCGGTATTATGGGACCCTCCGTATTATGACCGTGAGACAAAAACCTCTTTAACCGCTAAATTACTAAAATACCCCATTAAGCTTTTTCTATTTTCTTTTTTTGCCCTTTTTCTCTTAAAACCTATTTAATCTATTATTTTGCCGTTCTTCTCTTCTTTTCCCCTCCCTCACCGTCCTTGCTGTTTACTCTAAGTTGCGTCACTCGCTCTTCCAGCTCCGCGTGTCTCCTCGCTGCTTTCTCCACCTCCGCATCTCTTTCCCTCAGTCTTCGCGCTACAGATTCTTCCGCTGCGCCCAGTAGCAACCGGTAGTGCCTCTACCTTCTCTGCTATTGTGCGCCTCAGTTGGTCCCCCTGAACTATAATACGTCGATACCCACTCGCGAGTTGTGAACTTCGGTCAGTAGGACTGAATTTTACAGAGCAGAAATCTCTCTTGTTGTGTTCTTGATGGACCGAATCGACGAATGATTTAATTCCGTAAAGTGAAAATGAAAGAGCGAAACACCAGTTCCACCCTAAAGCGCATTTTAGTAAGCTGTGCATCTCAGGCAAAAGAATACGAGAGTTGTGTTGCAAAAAAGGTTCCACAGGTTGAACAGGACATGTGTTTGAAAGAGTTTCTCGCATTAAAATCATGCATGCAGAAGCTCAGAGGAAGAGTTTGAGATCAAATTCTTCCTTTCCCAATCTACCGTCATCCACTGAGTTCCACAGTTACTGGTCATAAAGATCAGAGACAATAAAATTGGAAACATACAGAAAACATACATTGTGTTAAATTGAGAATTTGATAATACAGTGTAGTGGCTTTTGTATGGAATGATATACTCCTCCAAATTTTTACTTGGCTATTGTTACTTTGGTATTTTCCCTTCTGTGAATGAAACATGTCTGCAAAAGTATTAAGTTCATAGCCTAGCGTTGCTTTAGGTGGATCTAGGACTCTATCTCATGTTTATATTCAGCATCCTCCTCTAAGATGTACAATTCCTGGTTCAAAAGGTCTATTCTATGAGGATGGAAATAAATTGCTGCTATCAATAACATCTGATCAGGGTTTTGCATGGAAAACTGTTCCACGTACTCTACCTGATGCTCCTAGCTGTGATTCTATAGGTGAAGGGCCTGTGCTTTCTGTTCACTATTCTCTAGATGCAAAGGTTTTAGGGATTCAACGATTAAATCATGAGATTCAGTTCAATAACTGAGAAACTGGGGAGGCTCTGATTCATAGATGTAGGTTGGAGTCTGAGAGCATAGTGGGTTTTTATTTTGGACAGAGTGTCTAACTTGCTTTGACTCTAATGCTTGTGTGGAGTCACAAGTTTCTTCTGTGGCAATTTCATCTGATGAAATGTACAGTTCTGTATGTTTTGACTGTATCACTGCTAGCCTGTAGGGATCGTTATGCAGACTTTATTCTCTTTGATATCGGATAGAAGAAAGGGGAGGAGAGAAAGGGGAAAGGGAAGAAGAGAGAGAGAGTCGTGAGATCGGGAAAGATGAACAGTATTTTTCTCTTAATAGTTATTACAAGGGTAGTATGCAGATTAAAAAATATTGTAACGGCGGATTCCAAGGAAGGCTAATGGAAGGGGGTCTTTGTCTCACTGTCATAGTGCAGGAGGGTTTTTGTCACAAACCCCATAGTACAAGGGGATCTTTGTAATTTACCCTAAAAAAGGTAAAGTTAATTGGAATTATATGAATGGTTTTGGTTTTGGTGTAATTATGCATATCTTAATTTTTTCATTGTATTTATATGTATTTAAAGTTGTGACGCAATTATTTGAATAGGATTTATATTCAATGATCTACAAAGAAGGGTTTTGAAAGTGGGTACCTGTAAATCTGTCAGCCATAGTAAATTCGTAACTGATTTTAACTTTAGGTATTAATAAGGGAAAATTTCCTAGTTTGTACTTTTGGCCTAGTGTTACTTTGGTTTCAAATTTAAAATGTATCAATCCAGTATCTGAACTTTTAAAACATGTCAATTTAATACTTGACGCTAATAGTCCATCAGTTATATGTATCACGTGTTAATGACATGTGTGATTTAAAACTTTTAAAATGTCAAAACTACCTTTCAAAAAATATTATTCATTACGTTAAAACTGAAACAGTGCTCCATGACCCAAAACAGATCTTGAAGAGAGACTGCTGGAGAGAGAGAGAGAGAGAATTGCAGAGGTTACTATCATTTCTTCATGAAACCCCTTTGAAGTTTGTTTCGTTCACTTCATTCTAAACTTATATTCTATGCTAGTCACACCTAACACCCAAACTAATAACCTAGTGCAATAAAATCACCAAATACTCGTAAGAAAGGACTTTAGACCCTGCACGAAAGCTCATCACTTGATTTCTGAATGAAATTTCAGTCAACAATACACAACTATATAAAGCTTGTGTATGATTCCTGGGACATCCGGATTTCCTGAATGCCCCTTCCCCAATGATGATCTACTGAAAGGCTACACCTTATGGGCTTTAGTGTATGGATGATGGATCTCTTCTTTCTACTTGGAATCTTTGGGTTTGTGCTCAGGGATTGGTGAGGGGAAGCTTCTTGTTTGTACTTTTGTTGCCACTGTTAGCCTCGCTTTAGGCGGCATAAACTGAGTTCGAGGCATTCGTCAAGGGATTGCTTGAGGCCAAGCATCGCAGGATTAGCAATCACTTAGCAGCTGGTTAACAACATATACTAGATTTACAAGAAAGGCATTTATGCCTTTTCACATGCCACTTAAGGACTGGTTAATGGCATGTATTAGATCGGTATGTTTTGAAAGTTCAATTATTGAATTGTTGTGTTTTAAAATTCAAGGATTAAAGTGACATTAGGCCCAAAGTATAAGGTACCAATAAGGAATTTTCCCTAAGGCTTCATTTATTTGCGATACAAACACCGAACCGGGGTATTTATGTACCCCGGTTCGTGTTTGTGAGTATTTGTTTGAAACGTAAAAAAGTAATGATTATCAGAGAAAAAATGTATTTTCTGACACTTTTGCATTCTGAAAAGAGAGCATCATTATACCTATCTTTTGGATACAATTTTGTGTTTTGTTGATAATTAACTTTTTTACCAAAGTTAGTATAAGATAGTTGGAGCATTTAATGATGGGCCCACACTTTTGCACCAATTCCAACCAAACAAGATGAATGTAAAAACGGTTTAAAATGTGAACCATGTTTGTATTCATAAACCGAAAAATGGGTAAATATATAGCATACATATTTGCGTTTGCATTGCAACCAAATGCAGCCTATAAGGCTCAGTTTGGAAGGAGTACAAATACAAATATGTACAATGCAAATACATACAAAATAATACAAAATATAAAGTTTTGCACTCTACAAATTTGCATTTGTGCTCCTTCCAAACTGAGCCTAAATACAAATATGTAGAGTATAAAATCTTGTATTTTGTATTTGTTTGTTTTGTATATATTTATATTTTTACTCTTTCCAAACTAAGACTAAAGATCAAACCGGTTCTGTAAGTGTTCGTCTACCATAGTCTACCATACTGTTAAGTAAAAGATTTTTAGGCATGGAAAGACAAAAAGCTTCCTAATTTTCAACTGTTTTGGACTTCTACAAACTTTCTGTGGCACGAGTCTTTCCAGTTTCTTGTCTTTCATAGCCAAATGGAAAAGATCAAGTTTTGCACTATCATAATTGTATTTACACTCTTCTGGAAAGAGTACAAATGCAAATATGTACAAAATAATACAAAGCATAAGATTTTGCACTCTACATATTTGCATTTGCACTCTACATATTTGGAAGGAGTATAAATACGAATATGTACAGCACGAATGAATACAAAATACAAGGTTTTGTAGTCTACACATTTGTATTTGTACTCCTTCCAAATGGAACCTAAGGCTCAGTTTGGAAAGAGTAAATACAGTACGTATAAACCTTATATTTTGTATATATATATATATATATTTATATATATATGTATATATATATATATATTTATATTCTTTTCAAACTGAGCCTAAAGATCAAGACCGTTGAGTAAGTATTCTGGTCTACCATGGTATACCATGCTGTTAAATAAAAGATTTTTTAGGCATGGAAAGACAAAATCTTCCTAATTTTCAACTGTTTTAGATTTTCGCAAACTTTCCACGGCATGAGTCTTTCTAGTTTCTCGTCTTTCATGGCCAAATGGAAAAGATCAAGTTTTGGCCTGCCAAGTTTTTGAAAAGCTCAAAAAATTGTATGAAAGAGCTTGCCAAACGCCCCCTTAAATTATTAGAAAGTTAAAGTTTAAGAAAATCCTTTACCAAACAATTCCAACTGTTCACCAAACAAAGCTGTGTGTACTTTGATACATCTAAGCAAGGTTGGCAATTGGCTCTTTCAGATTACATGAATCTCCAGTTACAAATAAAACATATCATACACCTCTTGCCTACCATGTCCACACAAACATACAAAAGCTAGCTACGATTATATAGCAACATACCATGGGGGCCTAAAAGACATAAATCACATGTCTATTATTATACTTATAATATTATGCATGATGATGTATCTATGTCTTTATGTCTTTTTTTTTCCTTTTTAATTTACTCAACATAAATTCCAAGTTTTGGATCTCAAGGCCTTAAACCCATTTATTAAAATCCCAAATATCTATGATTAGAAATTATATATATAGCAGGGATTAGGGATCAGGGATGCCACGGGGTGGGGAATGCTCTCCCCATCCCTGCTCCGTCCCCACCAACAGGGATGAAAATTAATCCATCCTTGTCCCAACAGGAAAAAATCATCCCCATCTTCATCCCATTTGGAAAAGACCCCGTAAGAATCGAAGAAATAGAAAAAATTGTCATCCCTAACTGTAATATGCAGTGGGTTGGTGTAAGGAAAAGATTGGGACTGCCTTTATTCATGGCAAAAAATTTTGGCCCAAAATACCTCGTCACTGGTGCAAAATAAGCATAGCTTTATAGGTAAATTTATATTAAAAATTGAATATTGAAACTGTTAATATTTTTTTGATCAAAACCACCAATATAAAGTGGGGCATTTAGCTGATATAGATTATTAGATTGGATGTGTGAGTGTGATCAATGATTTAACTGTTCAAATCAAACGAGTCAACCAGCAAAGCCATAATAAAATAATATAAATATAAATATAAATAAAATACAAAAATTACAATTTTTTTGAAGTTTATAAAAAAATGGGCATGTATATTTCTGGAATTTGATAAGGATAAAATTTACCCCTCTATATTTAAATTTTTTGATAAAAAATGAGGGCAAATAGGGTAATCAGTTCTTGATATTAAATGAGTTGAAAAGAGATAATTTAAATATATTCAATGCATTAAATTCTCTCTCATTAAATGCAATATTTAAGTTATTAACTTGCATTCATGTTCATTGAATCATATATTTAAGTCATTTTTGTTTCTTTTCATCATTAAGTTCTATTAATTAAATCCATACTTAATAAATTAATAATTCCAATAACATAAAAGCTTATACTTTTCAAATTTACTTAGCAAAAATAGTGTTTTAATTTATGTTGTGGTAAGAAATTAAATCATTTTGGGTCAAATGGGTTAATCCATATTGCCACAATTAAATAATAAAATTAAAAAATAGATAAAACTAAAAAAATAGAAATTAAAAAAATTGGGAACATTTTTAACATACATATTAAACAATAATAAGTATGATAAATAAGAAATGTTTTTATTAATGATGAAAATGGAATATAAAATTTAAAACTAATTGGAAATAAATATATTTTCCTATTCTCTCTCATTAAATCCTATATTTAAGATGTATTTTTCTCATCATTAAATTCTTATAATTAAATCCACAATATTAATTTTAATAGTATAAAAATAAATATTTTAAAAAATAATAATTTTAAAACAAAACCATTTTCTTCCCTCCCGACAGTGGGCAAGCAATTCAACCATTTGGGGTCAAATAGATTAATAAATAATGCCATAATTAAATAATAAAAAAATTAAAATAAATAATTATGAAATGTAAGAAGTATTTTTATTAATGATGAAAATGGAATGCCAAACTCAAAATTTACCTAGAAATTAAATGACGTCATAATCAAATAATAAAATTTTTAATAATAGAAAATACAAAGCGTTACAAATAAAAAAAATGATAGAGAAAATTTTGGGCACATATCTAATGCTATATATTTATAAGAAAATAAAATATTGGGTACATCTCTATTATTGTGCGTTCATTATATTGAACAAAAATAATTTTTATACATAAGAAATAATTTTATAAATGATGGAAATGTAATACAAAATATAATGTCAATCTAGAAATCAAAACAATTTTTATTTTTAGATGGTGGGTTAGTGGTTTGAGTCAAATGATACCATGGACAAACAAAAATTAAGTGTGATATAAAAAATATTTTATATAATGTAAATGAAATATATAATTTAAAGGGAAAATTATAGTCAAAATCGGTTGTACATTTAAAATTAAGTTGTAGGTTGGTCTAGAAACCAACAAAACTCTGACAACTGGCTCTACATTTCAAATTATAAAAATCCTGCCATGTCAGCGGAGGCTTATGTGGTTGTTGCCAACATGGGACTCTTAATCTATGTTGGACACAACAAAAAACCTAAATCGAAAATAGGTTTTCAATTTCTCTCCCACTCACTCTATCTCTCGATCTCCCTCCCTTCTCTCTTACTCTCACATTCATCTCTCAATCTCCTACTCCCTCTGTCTCTCTCACTCTTTCAGCTTCAGTATGTAGCCAAATCAAAATCTCTCTCTCTCTCAATCTTTCTCATTCTTCTTCCTCACTCTCCCTCTCGGTCAATATCTCCTTCTCCCTCAATCTCTATTGTTCTCCAGTCGGTGTAAATTTCATGACCAAAAGTTTCTTATGAATTTTTATCAAATTGGTGTAATAATTTTTTAACCATACCAAGTTGGCCTCATGTTCTTTTATACTTTCTAATTAATACCATATAAGTGTGTAAGAAGAAAAAAAAAACTAGAGAGGGAATGGGAGAGAAACTGAGGGAGAACAATAGAAATTAAGGGAGGAGAGATCAACCGAGAAAGAGAATGAGAGAAATTGAGGGAGAACAATAGATAGAGAGAAAATGAGAGAAATTGATATAGAAAATATAAATAAAGAAACCAAAAACCATTTTTATTTATTGTCAAATCACATAGTCGTTGAGCAAATAAAGATGACTATGAGTGAGTGAGAGAGAGAGAGAAAAAAAACTCAAAACCTTTTTTTTCCAATCACCCAATATTAAAGGGCAATTTCAGTATAAGCCTTTTGTCGTGTCCAACATGGGTTAAGATTCCCATGTTGGCAACAACCACATAAGCCTCTGATGAGATAGTAAAAGTTTTTATAATTTGAAATGTAGAGCTAGTTGTCAGAGTTATGTTGGTTTATGGACCAACTTGTAGCCTAATTTTAAATATACAGCTGGCTCCGACTATAATTTTTTCTAGTTTAAAACTAATCCAAAAGTAATGTTATTTTATTATCTAAATGGTGGGTCAATGATCCAACTTTTCAAAGAAACCCATGATGTCATAATTGAATAATAAATATTTAAGTTTATTTTTAATCATATTATTACTTTTGTTAATTTTCAATTTTTATCTTAGCTATCATATATCTAAAATTCAAGTAAATGATAAAAATTACAAAAAAAAAAAAAGATTATCAAATGCCTAACTTGTGACAAATTGATTGAGTCAAATGGCTCTGCGGATCAACTGGCTGGTTTATAGGATAGTTGACAAGGTTAACAAGTGCAATCAGTCCCTTGAATGCATTAGATCAATCTAACCAGATAGGTCACTACGATGGTGGTAGAGCCAAACAGTCTGAATCGTCTAATTCAGTCAAAACATGCCACGACTGGGTCTAGTAAGCATTCCCTTGTGAACACACTAAGTAAGCACTCAATAAACATTACGAATGCATATTACTTGGAACCCAAAACACCCAGATTAAAGACAATAATTTTTACCATTTGGCTATGCTTTGCCCCAACGTTTTAAAAAATGCATTAGATCAATCAAGAGAATAAAACAATAACTTTTACTTTGAATGGACGGTCGGACCATTCAGCTTGGGAACCATCCAGACAACCGGTTCCGTTTTATCTAAAACCTGGAATCTGGTCAAAAACCATTGACTCGGACAGTCGAACTGTTGACCCATCGATTCGTTCAATGGTTTTTGACCGTTTTTTACTTTTTTAATTATTTCTTAATTTTATTGTCAGAACGAGCCATCTATTCAAACCAAACGTTTGGACCAGTAACCAGAACGATTCCATTTTTAGGTCATTTTTTAAAACGTTGGGGCAAAGCATCATATAGACCAATCCATCATCATCATTGCAATTATCATTATCATCATTATGAGCATCAGCGTACGTCTAACCCCTCTCCCAACTATATGGACTTTAAATCATTTATCACTACATCAACCTATATCTTTTTTGGTCTGCGCCCAGCACTTCTAGTTTCTTTAGCATGCAATAAATCACTTCTTACCATGGTTTTAAAAAATGACCCATGAAATTGTTTTGGTCATCAGTTTCCAGGTTGATAGTTCAAACGGAGGGCATGTTCTGACAATAAAAACTAAAAAATAATTAAAAATAAAAATGGCCAAAACCATTGAACAAGTCGATAAATCAACAGTTCAACCACCCGGGTCAATGAATCATTGACCGATTCAACAGTTTTTGCCAAGAACCGAGTTTGGGATAAAACAGAACCAGTTGCCTGGATGGTTCCCAGGCCAAACAGTCCAATCGTTCGGATCAATGGCGGTTCGAAAACCATGCTTCTTTCTTCTGTAGATGGTCTTCTCTGCAGATGGCCAAACCAATCCAAACCTGAAAGCATTAACTAATTTCCCCACACAACCTAAAAACACTGAAAAATTCTCCACCATAGGCAACCATATAACTATTATTTATTGAAGAAACTGAATAATATCAGACAGACTTTTAAGAAAAAACACAATATGCAGCAAAGTTGGTTTCTTTCATATCACTAGAATAAAAAGACTTCTGTGGAAAATTGGTCCAAGAAGCCACCCAGAGTCCGGTTCAACCAGTCTCTGATTCATCTTTAATAGAAACCATGATTGACTGGTCCCATCTCATTTTAAAAACTTGAGGGATTAACATTAAAACCAGATGAGTGGACAGTCATTGCAATCCAAAAGGATTGTGTAGTTCTAATTCATGAAGAAGTGACTAAGTGCTTATGTCCCCAATGAAAAAAAAAAGGCTTATCAACCATTGACCAATTTTAAAATTTAAGGACAAAATCTTTCAATAGGTAAGGTGAAAAAGAAAAATAGGAAATAGAGCTGCACCTCTTAGAACATATATATATACATATATATATATATATATATATATATATAAGCTTAACTTGATACCACATGTTCAATGGGAATGTCAATTGGGTGGGTTATCCAACCCCACCTCACCCCCATTGGGACAGGTTTGTAATGTACCCAATTGGGTTAATAAGTTGTACAAGCTTAACCTTTCACTGTTCAGGTGAGGTTCATGTTAGTGTCTGCTAATCATAGATTGCCCTGCCATAAATCATGAACTTTCTTTTTGTGGTTTTATGTAGATTTTTAGTCTTTCTTGCTCTTTTTTTCCATTTCTTTTTGCTTTTGACAAGTGAAAGGAGAAATTTTATTAAAGAAAATAAAAAACTTGGTACAACCTCCATCGGTGCCAAGAAGGCATATGTATTATGTTTTTCTCAACATTTTTATCATCTACCTAGCCGACTAGCCCCTACTTTAAGCTCCAGGCCCCTTTCAGTTCATGAGGGGTATAGTCAAGGTGGGTAAGGTTCCTGTTGAAACTCGAAACCAACCCTTACCAAACCTACAAATTCAGGTCAAGGTAACATTGATTATGATGGAAAAGAAAATAGACAAAACATGGTCTAACATAATGTATTTGTATTATCTTGAAAAAGATACAACTTTTTTTCTGATTTATCTATCACGAAATGTTTGCTTTCTCCTTGGGCTAAATGAAACCTATTCGTACGAATAGATCTAAAGTCGCACGAGAGATCAACCCACTCGTATTAAGAGAGAACTTTCGAGAGAGCTCCTTTGCCTGAGCTTTCAATTTTCCATGCTTTGAAGGACTCAAGCCTCCTGTGTTTTCATCCGTCTCTCCTTTTTTTTTTTTTCTTTGCTGGAGATTAAAAAAGATACAGCTTTTTTCTGATATGGAATTAACATCCATTCCCTATTTGGCATTGGGATTGATTTTCAATATGCAAGATAATATTTTAACCACCTATAGGTCCATTTAGAATGATTGAAAGGGGTCAGTGTGTGTTTGCATTTAACACCACCTTTCATTTATCATAATATTGCACCAGAAATGCAGAAAGCATTTCAAGGGATTTATGATCCAGCCCATCTTTTGCAATCAAATCCATAACCATAAATGCAGTCTTTGAATCTGGTAATTAAGAATCCTCTCTTAGCCATTTCATTAAGAAGTTGGAATTACTTATCTATCTTATGTTGTTGGAGAAACCCACGAACTATGATATTGAAAGTGCAATCATATGGAGGACAGCCCATCTCTTCCATTGTCATCAACAAATCTTGAGCTTCATTCAGCAAGCCCATCTCTTCCCGTTTAATGACATAGGCCATAAATTAAAGCATTGTAAGTCATAAGATTAGGCTTCCCTCGCTTTGCAGCATTTTGCTTCAAACACAGCGCGTGACTTCTTTCCACTAGCCAAGATTGCAAACTCCAAAATGTTGTAGGTTATAGGTGAAAACATCAGGTGGGATGCATTTTTCTTTCGTACATTTTTACTGACAATTTCGGGAAATGTTCCCAATGCACGTCTCAGATGTTCTTAATGATGACTAATCACTTCGGATACTTAATTATCATCGAGAGATGTTTTCAATACATGACTGGGATGTGCCGTAGGACGTTGTGGGGCACTCCCTCGTGGGAGGCTGATGAATTCGAAGCCAAGCCAAGTTGCTAAAGCTTAAAAGAGTTCAAATGATTTTCTTTTGTCTTCTTATATAATTCTTCTTGAATACTATTTTGTGTTCTCCCTTTTTGTCACCTACCAGACTAGAGTTCAGCAGTGTATTAGAAGTTTTTGGAAAAAATTCTGTCGAGTTTGGTTAGTGACCGTTTATTTTTTCTGAATAACATTTTTTTTTAATGATGGATAATTAAATAAACTCAATTTCATGCTAAAAAGAAGAATACTGGTCGGAGTATAATAATGTTCCTTAAGGTTCAAAGTCAAAGACGTCAGTACCGAAGAACTTTCTTTTGGTGAAAAATACCCAAGAACTTGGAATACCTTGTAATAAATTTGTACATTTCTTCCCTTCTTCTTAGAGAATTCATGAATTTTTGACAAAAAAATCCATGAAATATTTGGAATACATCAAAGAAAGAGAAAACCCACCAAGAGACCTATTATTGTCTCTAGTGTTCAACCCACATCTTCGGACCTAGTGGTGAGTCTAAATCTGGTTTTGCGATTTGAGGATAGAGAAATAAGGCCTTTCATAGAACATATTCAAAGCTTTCAAGAGGGGAATATGAGAAATAATGAAAGATAAGGTAATGGAGAAAACTAAAATCCTAGGCACAATAATGCAAATATTAAAGTTTTATAGCAGAAACCATGAGGCGTCTATGCATGAAAAAAGAAATCAAAAGATGAAATCTAAAACTGCTGATTTTAAGCTTTAGTTCCCACTTTGCAGTGATGGTGATGAGCCATGTTTTCAAAACCGGATTGGACCGGACAGACGAAGCAGACCGGTTCCCGGTTTTTCCCAAAACCGGAAATTTGCTCAAAACCATTGATTTTGGTCAGTAAACCGTTGATCCAGGCAATTAATCGTTCAAACGGTTTTGACTGTTTTTTTATTTTTTTGTCAAAACAGGCCAATCGTTCAATTCGAATAATTGGATCGTTCAACCCGGTAACCAAACCCCTGATCGGTTTGGCCTCCGGGTCGTTTTTAAATACCATGGTGATGAGCATGATAGAAAAATATTTTTCAATGGACAAAACTGCCCCCCACAACGTCCTACAGTACATCCCCATCATGTATTGGGAACATCTCCCGATAATAATATCAGCACATCCCAATGATGATGATGTCATCATCAAAAGATGTTCTCAATACATGGCAGGGATTTGCTGTGGGACATTATGGGGAATAGTTTTGTGGGGGGCTGATTTGAACTCCAAAAAGAAATGGAGAAAAAATGGACAATTTTGTCCAAAAATAAAACATTTTTCTCACTAATCAAACATATTTTAAAGTTTTTTTAGAGTTCAGCCCACCTCAGAATTTGGGAAATTAATTCCCCAAATGTATTTATCCACCTTTGCCTTATCATTTAGAATACATTTTTTTCCTTTAAGAAAGGAAAAAAAAAAAAAACAAAACAAAACTATGAGAATACTAATTGATGGTTCCATCTGCCTTTTGACAACTTTCATATTTACAACCTTAGAAAGATTGAAAAGAAGATATTATTAGCCTAGAGATTCCATCCTTTATTTTGATCCACATCGTGTCTGGATAGGGAAGACTTGGTTATAGCAAGAACCACTGTCCTTAGTATTAGATATTTAGATGGTTTGAGTCCTATTCTCCCTACCATATTTTTTTCGACTTCTTTCATGGTAATAAGGATTTGTTGGACCGAAGTTAGATTCCTTGGCCATGATTGAAGAAATTCCTCATCTAATTTAGATTTGTTACTATCCTTTTAACTAGTTGTGTGCCACTGTGCCCCCTCTCTAACGGCTTTCACTCTACTGTAGGTAACCCTTCTCTCAGGTAATTCTCTTTCTGATTCGAACTAAAGACATGATGGTAGGTTTTGATATACAAAATGAAGCTCTTACTCCCTCTTCTTCGTAAATGTGCCAAGATGGCAACTTGCGCAATAGATGAAAAAATTTTCCCATCATTCTTGTCCCTTTTTTTTATGCTTCATCATTCTTGTCCCTTTTCAGATGCGCTCTTTTGCCATTCTAATATCCATTTGCCGTTTTCCCAAATGGGCTATCAGTTTATTTGAACTTTGAAACCAGAATTGCCATTTTCTACCATGATTAACGGCACAAAAATCAGTTGCTTTCTTCCGCCGGTGTGGATTTGGAAGGATTGCCAGACAAGGAGAGGTTTGTCTACTGACATCACCTGACATACCAAACCTGAAGGGAGATACCCTATTTTTCAAGGTTATATTTTTATTTACTAATATACCACTTATCATATATAAAATGACATAATTGAATGAAGGGCAAAGAGATTTAATCTCCCTTGAGATGGGTTTTCACCAAAATTCATGGGATTGTGATTGATCACAGCCTTTGCAGTATCATGTCTTTCCCACGTCATAGATTTTCCCAAAAAACTAACAACTAATTAACCAGTATCATAGAAGTGGTAATCAATCAACTAGTATTGTCAAAATTCATGGGGAGGGAAGGGGTTCTGATTGGCCAAAGTTCTTTCGGCATCATAACCTTTTGTCAATGTGAGCTTTGTATACATTGCCAGAAGAGGGAAACGGGAAGGGGTTCTGACATTGGCAGCCAGCACTTACTGTCTATTTAGGAGGGCTTTCATGCAATGGCTTATGGTGTTGCAAGGTAGACCTCACAAGAAAATCCATGAAGCCATGTTTGATGAAAATTCCAGAAAGCCAAAAATACACTTATATCAGTTAAGAACTCAACTTTCCAGTAAAGCTATTTTTGGTAGCTCATCCTAAGTGGTTTAGCAATGCATCAAAATCAAGCCCTCCTGATGATGCACGATCTGGGCGGTCTTAGCTGTCGATGATCTTGCCTCTGAACTGAGTAACAGGGACCTGAAACGGGAGGAGAAGAGAAGCTCCGGGGAGAACCCGGCGTAAGGGCTCCGAAGCTCAAGTTAGAATCCTTCAAAGGCAAGAATAACCAGATAGCGCGAAAGTTAGCATACCTCGTCCCTGGGGGGGTAGAAGCCTTTTATAACCACCTCGCGCACTCACTTCCAGGCCTCCATCAGGTCGGGCATGATTACTTCTAAACTCCTGCCAGTTCGGGTGTCATTTCCTCTGGTCGGACAGAACCGCCACTGTTCCTTTTGTCGGAGTCGTCTCTGCGGCTAGTGACGACGGTTGCAGGTGGCGGTGGCAGGAAGCCGTTTGAAATGCGGCTGTCAGGCGTCAGATCCCAAATCAGTCAGGTACGTCGCCCTTGGATAAAGACGTCCTTGGTGTCGGGTACGTTTGGCTGGCCTGGTGCTTTGGAAGTGAAGTGTTGGAGTGGCGAGCGAGGTGCCTTGAGTTCGGTTTGGAGTGTTCCGAGCTGTCATGGGTCAGCTCGGGTCAGCTTTGTGAGGCTTGGGGCCCAGTATAGTTCGTGCTCCTTGCAGGGAGCTCGGGTTCTCAGTAGGGAGCTCGCTCTTAATAGCGAGCTCGGACTCCCAGTAGGGTGTTCTTAATAGGGAGCTCGGATTTAGGGAGCTCGGGCTCTTAGTACCGAGCTCGGACTTAGGGAGCTCGGACCTTTGACAGGGAGCTCGCTCTGAATCAGGGAGCTCGGGCTCCTAGTAGGGAGCTCGGATTTAGGGAGCTCGAGCTCTTAGTACCGAGCTCGGACTTAGGGAGCTCGGGTTTTAGGGAGCTCGGACCTTTGACAGGGAACTCGTTCTTAACAAGGAGCTCGGACTAAGTACAGTGGTCTGGAGTTCGGGCTCGGTAGTGAGTTTAGACGTGCTTCCGATGTTCACTTTGGGTGCTCTACTGTCCCGAGCTGCTTGCCTTTGCCACGTGTCGGGCGATCGCGAGGTCGGGCCAAATTTCCCTTCATCAATTGCCCCCCACTCCCTACGACAACGGTTCCGTCTTGGCGCAGGGAGTTTGCAAGGTAGCAGGAGGGTTTTGGTCCGTGTTGAGCGCGCTTGCTCTAATTTGATTTTCAAAAAAGGGCGCGCGTTTGGGAGTCGTGACGGTAGTTGTTCGGGAGTTGCGCTACAGACGCTTTTATTGCGAGGAGACGTGCGCCGTTACCCCGTCAGTTTCGGGAAGACGCGTGCCGACACCTGTCCTCTGACAAGACGTGCGCGACGTTCCGTCAGTTTCGGAAAGACGTGCGCCGATTGGTCTTGGAAGACGTGCGACTTAGCGCGGCTGTGGGCCATTGGGTTGGCTTCGATCTGGGCCGTCGCTTTCCGTACGCTGTGGATATAAATAGTGCGCAGGGGGGGGGGGGGACCCGTCCTTGCTACTGTTGTACATCTTGAGCTCGCGCCTTAAGTTTCAGCTCACGTCCCAGGTCTTCTTGCTTGTTCGAGTTCTCGCGGTCTGCTTCAGTCTTCTTCCCGGGTGAGTGTTTTTTGGAATCCCGTTCCGTTTCACGATGTCTGGTTTGGAGGGTTCAGACTGTTCAAGCGGGTCTGATGTGGGTTCTACGAACCAGTTTGCGTCCCACGGTAGTTCAAGTGAGCCCGATGTATGTCCTGAGGAAGGGGTCGGGCCTACCACCCGAGGTGCTTCGGGTAAGTCGGCATCCACCTCCCGTCGTGGCCGGGTTGTAGATCAGTTCGGCCCTTCGACTATGATGCTTGAGGAACTTCAAACCCTCGTAGACTACTATAATTTGCCCAGCGAGTACGGTTACATTATCCCCACGGGGAGCTTTCCTTGGGAACACGGTCCCGATGAGATGGTGATTTTCCGGGAACAGCTCGCCGCGAGGCTGCGACTGCCCTTCCACCCTCTTCTTGTCGAGGTCCTAAATCACTTCGGTGTGACGGTTGGTCAGCTTCACCCGAACTCCATTAGGAACTTAGTGGGAACGATCTCTTTATTTTGCGACGAGAACTTCCCTCTGGATCTGGAGATTTTTTCTTCTATCTTAATGTTGAAAAAGCAAGTGGGTCCCCTTCCTGGGCGTAGGCGGGCATACTACCTGTCCCCTCGCCCGGGCTTCAAGCTCTTACACGGACTCCCCAATAAGGTCCTGGCGTGGAAGCGGGACTATTTCGGGGTGCGAAGTGCGATGGGGTGGTCGTTTCAGACCAGCTGGGGGGTGGCCGCTCCTGATTCCGGCATCACACTTGATGAGGAGACGGCGAAGGGCCTCCGACAATGGGCGTGGCTTGGGCTGGATTGCCAATGGTATCTGACGGAGGCCAAGCTTATTGCTGCGGGCCTGAGTTCGGGTAGGTTCTTTCCCTAGTGATCTTGTCTTGCTCTTCTTTTACGTCTTACTGATGCCGAACTCCTTTCCGCAGGTACAATGGATTCTCGAGGGTCCCGAGGTGCGCACTTGTTCGAGGGGATGAAGAGGAGAAAGCGAGTGGCCAAGCGAGCTCGCGCCGAGCCATCCCGAGCTGCGGAGCCCGCGGTGCCGGATTATCTGGCAGAGGAGCCCGAGATGGTTCCTCCTATGCAGGGGCCGGCGGGGGCTCCTTATGCCGAAACCACACACACGGGGGTTCCCGCCTATTCCGAGTCCGCTCATATGCGAGCTGGGCCGTCGAGCTCGGAGGCCCCGAGGGATTTCAGGAGCGTGCTGTCGCCTGTGCATGCTCTTCAACGGAGTAAAGAGGCGATGTTTCCTGAGGAAGTTGCGGCGTGGACCGAGCTCCCTCTACACCAAGTGGCCTGCCGTGCCGTTACTCATGCCATGGTGGTAAGTGATCCCTTCTTTAGAGCTCGGCTTCTATTCTTTTATTCGTTTCTCTGATCTCGTTTTCCTTTGATAGGTGAACTCCTCCATTCACGCCTTGGCGAACCAGGTGGAGAAATGCTCGCGGCAGGCGCGAGCTGCCGAGGAGAATGCTCGTGCTGCTGATGCTGCTGCTCGCTGTGCGCGGTCTAGGCAGGCGAGGTCTCAGAGGGATGCCGAGGCCATGGGAGTGGTGGTGCAGCGCATGGCGGAAATGAAGCTGGACCTGGAGCACCAGGTCGAGTATCTTCAGGAGGATATTAGGGAGAGGACTCAGATCTTCTCTCAAGGCATCGAAGACGCGAAGAAGAAGGCTGTCAGCGATTACATTGCTTCGCCGGATTTCGATGACCTGATGGTAGACTCCCACAGGAGGGGTTTCAAGCTAAGTCGGTGGATGATCCGGAATACGTACCCCGACGTCGATACCAGCGCCATATCCACTTCGCGCATCACTCCGGAGATGGCAAATGCTACGGATGCCGAACCAGACTCCGAGGGGGAGGCAGGTCCTTCGGGCGTTGTCGGAGAGGCTTCTGATAACGATGAAGTAGCCCCGGGCTTGTGAAATGAGATGAACTGTTTTTTTTTTTTATGTACGCATCTGTTTTGAAATGAAATGAAATGTCTTTTGTTCATGTATTGGTGTCTTCGAGCTATATTTTTTGCCGAACTGACCATTTCGGTCCTTCAGTTTGTTTTATGAAATGACTTCGGTGTACTTGCCTTGGTGGCTTATAGATAGTACCTTCTCAAGTTGACAACGTTTCATGCTCGGGGTACTTGTTTCCCTTCTAGGGTTCCGAGCTCGTACGCTCCCCCACCGAGTGTTTTCATTACTCTGTAGGGTCCTTCCCAGTTTGGTCCAAGTTTCCCTATGCCGGGTTCAGGCACCATGATCTTACGGAGAACCAGGTCGCCGACGCGGAAGTTTCTCTTCTTTACTCGCGCGTTGTAGTACCGAGCTACCTTTTGTTGGTAAGCCGTAGTTCGGATGTGCGCGAGGTCTCTCACTTCGTCCAGTAGGTCGAGGTTGGTGCGTAACTCGTCCTCATTTGTCCGTTCGTCATACGCTTCTAGTCGCAATGTAGGCACTTCGATTTCCGCCGGGATCACTACTTCGGTGCCGTAGGTGAGGTTAAAGGGGGTCTCACCTGTGGCGGTCTTTTCCGTGGTTCGGTGTGCCCATAAAACACTTGGTAGTTCGTCTGCCCATAAACCTTTGGCTCGGTCCAAACGCGCTTTCAGTCCACGGAGGATGGCTCTGTTCATTACTTCTGTTTGGCCATTTGCCTGCGGGTGTGCGACCGAGGTGAAGTTCTGACTAATTCCCATACTTCGGCACCATTCTTGGAACTTGATATCTTCGAACGGTTTGCCATTGTCGGAGATCAGTACCCAAGGTAGCCCGAAGTGACATACGATGTTCTTCCAAAAGAAGTTTTGTATGTTTCGGGCAGTAACTATTGCCAGGGGTTCGGCTTCTATCCACTTTGTGAAATAATCTACTGCCACCACTAGGAATTTTCTCTCGCCTGTTGCTAGTGGGAATGGCCCCAGGAGGTCGATGCCCCATTGGGCGAAGGGCCATGGACTGGTGAGGTATTTGAGGTCGGCAACGGGCTGATGGTGGATGCTAACATGTTTCTGACACTTGCCGCATTTTCTGACGAGCTCGATTGCCTCTGTCTTCATCGTTGGCCAGTAGTATCCTTGTCGAAGTGCCTTTTGGGCGAGGGCTCTGCCCCCCAGGAGTCCGCCGCACAAGCCTTCATGGATGTCGCGGAGTACCAGCTCGGCTTCGGCTGGGCACAAGCATCGCAGATAGGGGAGCGCGTATGATCGTCGGTACAACCGTTCGTCTATCATGACGTATTTGGCTGCCTGGCGCCACACCCTCTTGGCTGTGTTGCGGTCCACGGGGAGGGTTCCGTCTAACAGGAAGCTCGCGAGTGGGTCGATCCAGCTCGGCTCTGCTTCGGTGACGGGAGCGACCTCTTCCGCCCCACCGAGAATGCTGGGCCGAGGCAAGTCCTCTACGTACACGGTTCTCCTGGCGTTGTGGCTCGTGCTAGCCAGTCGGGACAGGGCGTTAGCCTCAGCGTTCTCTGACCTCGGGATTTACTTGATGAAGTGTGATTGGAAGTTGAGCAGAGCTTCCTTTACTTTTGCCAAGTACGCAATCATAGTGAGTTCGCGTGCTTCGTACTCACCTGTAACTTGGTTGACCACGAGCTGGGAATCACTGCAGATAACCATGTGCTTTGCTCCGACCTTGCGTGCTAGGTTTAGCCCGGCTATCAGTGCCTCGTACTCCGCCTCGTTGTTGGATGCCACGAACTCAAAGCGTAGTGCGTATTCCAGTTTTGTTCCGCCCAGGCCGCGTAGCACTATTCCAGCCCCGCTGCCTTGTTGGTTCGAGGAGCCATCTACGTGATGGATCCAGGGCTCCTCATCCCAGTTCGCGCTTGGTCTAACTAGGAGGGAAGCCACGCTGGCTGCTACTTCACGGGGTTCGGACTCGTTTGGCTTGGGAGCTCCAAGTTCGCCCGAACTGGGGACCTCGGGCTCGACCAGCTCAAGGGCTTCGGGGTTGAACGTGCACTCTGCGATAAAATCTGCCAAGGCTTGGGCCTTGATGGCAGTTCTTGGCTTGTACTGGAGATCGTACTCGCTGAGTTCGATGGACCACTTCGTCAGCCGGCCAAAAACCTCGGGTTTGAGTAAAACTTGTCTCAGAGGTTTGTCGGTCAGGACGATGACGGTGTGGGCCTGGAAGTACAGACGGAGTTTCCGTGCTACTACCACCAGGGCATACGCTAGCTTTTCTATCTGCGGGTACCTTGTCTCTGCTCCCTGCAAGATTTTACTAACATAATATATGGGTCGTTGGACCCGATCTGCCTCCTTTACTAGTACCGAACTGACCACCTCGTCGCTAGCCGAGAGGTACAGCTCTAAGACCTCGCCTTCCTCGGGCCGAGCTAAAGTTGGCACATTGGCGAGGTAGCCTTTTAGCTCGTCAAACGCGAGCTGGTAGTCTTGGGTCCATTCGAACCCTTTGCCTTTGATTGCTTTGAAGAAGGGTAGGCAGCGATCTACTGACTTGGACATGAAGCGGCTTAGGGCGGCTATGCGGCCGTTTAGCCTTTGGACTCCTTTTATTTTCCGAGGTGGTCTCATATCTAGGATGGCTTGTACTTTGTCTAGGTTGGCCTCGATGCCACGTCGATTGACAATGTAGCCCAGGAACTTGCCCGAGGTGACGCCAAAGACACATTTGTTGGGGTTTAATTTCATGTTATACTGACGCAGGATTTGGAAGACAGAATCTAAGTCTTGTATTAATTCTTGCGAAAACTGTGTTTTGACGACCATGTCGTCTACATAGCACTCTATCTTTGTGCCGATCAGGGGCCGAAACAGCCTATTTACAAGTCTTTGGAAGGTCGCCCCGGCGTTTTTTAACCCGAAGGGCATGACCTTGTAACAGTATAGACCGAACTCGGTTATGAAGCTGGTTTTTTCCTCGTCGGACTGGTCCATCCGGATTTGGTTGTAGCTTGAGTAGGCATCCAGGAAGCTTAGCAATTCATGTCCCGAGGTCGCGTCCACTAGGCGGTTGATCCTAGGAAGGGGGAAGCAGTCTTTCGGGCAAGCTCGATTCAGGTCGGTGCAGTCGACGCACATGCGCCACTTGCCGTTTGCCTTTTTCACCAGCACAGGGTTGGCCACCCAGCTCGGGTAATGGACTTCCCTTATGAAGTCTGCCGCGAGGAGCTTTTCGACTTCCTCGTCGACCGCTTTCCAGCGCTCCGGGGCTAAGTTCCGTTTCTTCTGTCTAACGGGTCTGACTAAAGGGTCAGTGTTAAGTTTGTGAGTTATAAGACTACGGTCAATACCGGGCATATCGGCCGCGGACCATGCAAAAATATCTAAATTTTGGAGCAAAAAACTTACCAGTTCGGTCCGTAGGGGTTCCTTGACAGAAGCACCAATCTGGAGTGCGCGAGCTGGGTCCGTAGGTGAGGTCGGGATCGCGACTGTCTCTTCTGTTGACGAGGCTCATTCTTCGCCTTGCTCCGTAGGCCGCTCCAGGTCGAGGTCGCCGGCCGGCTTGGACTTGCCCTTTAGGGCGGCGACGTAGCACTTGCGGGACTCGAGCTGGTCGCCCCGCACTACCCCCACACCGAAGTCCGTAGGGAACTTCATCACCAAATAGTAGGTAGAGACCACCGCCTACAGGATATGCGTGATTGGCCGTCCTATTATGGCGTTGTATGGGGAGGGGGTTGCGACCACCAGAAAATCGTGGTTGAGTCTGACCGCACAAGGCCACGTGCCGACTTCCACGGGCACCGTTATCTTTCCCAGGGGCCTGACTTCCTCCCCGCTGAAGCCCACCAGGGGAGTGCTTGCAGGTTTTAGTTCACTCCTTGGCAGCTGTAGCCGATCAAATGCCGACTTGAATAGGATGTCCGCCGAGCTGCCTGAATCTACAAGCACGCGCCTAACTTCGAAGTCGCTGATCCTGAGCTTAATGACAAGTGCGTCGTCGTGAGGGTAGCGAACTCCCCGCGCGTCGTCTTCTGTGAAGAGGATCGGCTCCTCGGTCTTCGGCCTCTTCGGGGGGTTCCGCTCCTCGAGGACCGCTTTGCGCACTGAGGTCCGAGCTGCCGCTGATGTGCACCCCGCCACCACTGAACCTCCCACAATTAAATGGATGGTTCCCCGAACTGGCCTTTCTGCCGGAGGCTGTCGCTGCATCGGTTCGGCAGGCCTGCTGCTAGTCTCCGGGGCGTCCTTTAAGTGTTCGCCCGGCTGATCCGCTTTATTGCTATTATTGTTGTGCTGTACAAAGTTTCTTAAGTATCCGCAACGGATGAGCCCCTCTATCTCATCTCGGAGGTTATTACATTGCTCGGTACTATGACTGTGGTCCCTATGGAAACTACAATATAAATTTTTGTTTCTTTCGTTCGGATTTCCCTTTAGGCGAGGTGGCCATTTCACGTACGGGGCGTCCTTGATCGTCATTAGGATCTCGGTTCGCCTCGTGTTCAGTGGCGTGTAATCCGTCCGAGCTGGCAGGGGAGCTCAGAACGACTGGTTCGGTTTTGGGTCCCGGGCCGGGTTTTTTCGGTCGGCCGAGCTAGAGGGCTCGCCGTCCCTCTTTCTTTTCTCGTTTCCGCCCTCGGTTCTTTGGTTGATTTCCTCCTCCGTCCTCATGAACTTGTCCGCGAGCTTGAGGAACTCGGCCACGGTCGCGGGCTGGTTAGCTACCATGTGCCACTTGAATTCCTTGTGCGTCACCCCTCTTTTTGCTGCGACGAGCTGCACCGCGGGGTCTAACCGAGGTATCTGTAGGCATGCCTCGTTGAATCGTTTGATGTAGCCCCGTATGGGTTCTCCTTCCCTTTGGACTATTCCGAAGATGCTTTCCTCTGCTCTGGGGCACCGTTTGCTGGTGACAAAGTGTGCAGTGAAGACCTGCATGAACTGAGCCCAACACTTTATCGATCCGGGGGCCAGGTTCCTATACCAAGTGCGGGCTACCCCTTTGAGGGTGGTGGTGAAGGCCACGCACATGCATGATTCGCTGGCTCTGGCGAGGTGCATTTGGGACTGGAAAACGTCCACGTGGTCGTTGGGATCGAAGGAGCCGTCATACTTGTCTAGGGGCGGGAGCTTGAAATCTCTGGGCAAGGGGACTGTCAGGAGTTCCGAGGCAAGGGGGGAAGGAACTGAGAGAATTGGGGTGACTCCTACCTCGTCCGAGCTCGTCTCGCCTCTGCCTCTGAGCTCGGATAGGACGCGGGTGGCAGTTCGTCGACTTCGACGGCACCTTCGCTGCTGAGTGGGCCTTGTACTGGCGCTGCTGGCCTCCGTGTTGCCGAGCTCGATGGGCTCGAAGTGCTGGTAGTCCACTGCTGCCAGTGCGCCGAATCGGTTTCCCACCAGTGGGGACTCCGGTTTGGAGACCCGAGGTGCTGACCTCGCGGACGAGGTTCCTTATCCGCCTGCAAGCCGCGAGGCGGGGATGACTTTTCTTTCTCTCCGGCCTGGGGACGAGGCCTGGCTGTTTGGGGGGTTCTGAGGCCTGGAGGCCTTTCCTTGGTAGAGGCGCCCATCCTGCGGAGAGGCCTTTACTGGCTTCGGGGCAGGGTGGCGAGGTGGAAGTAGCGGTTGGTTCGGTGTCAGTTGGGGGAACTGCTGCTGATAATGGTATTGGGAGAGGTTATGCAACACTTGGTGCTGGTGAAGCTGGTGTTGCTGGAACTGCTGCATCTGGGCTTGCATTGCCCGCATGCATTGCATTAAGTCGTCCAACCGATTTTGGCTAGCTGCCAGGGGGGCGGCAGTTGGTTCAGTGAAGGTAGTCTCGATGGGAAGAGGGAAGGGGATGCTTGCGGAAGGTAGGCTTACAGGTGCCACTGGTTGTGGCGTAGTCAGATTGGGGATTCCATCCACCGTGAGGGGGATGGTGAACTGCCCAACACACACCACGGGAACTTGGAGCTGTTCCCCGGTGGTGTTTGTCTCTGTGCCGCGTCCGGCGTTGCTGGATGAGGCCATGAGAAATGAGTTTTTCAGAGAAGAAGAGAAGGGTATGAAAGTTTTGGAGGGAGGCTTTTTGAAGCGTTTCCCACAGACGGCGCCAATTGATGATGCACGATCTGGCCAGTCTTAGCTGTCGATGATCTTGCCTCTAAACTGAGTAACAGGGACCTGAAACGGGAGGAGAAGAGAAGCTCCGGGGAGAACCCGACGTAAGGGCTCCGAAGCTCAAGTTAGAATCCTTCAAAGGCAAGAATAACCAGATAGCACGAAAGTTAGCATACCTCGTCCCTGGGGGGGTAGAAGCCTTTTATAACCACCTCGCGCACTCACTTCCAGGCCTCCGTCAGGTCGGGCATGATTACTTCTGAACTCCTGCCAGTTCGGGTGTCATTTCCTCTGGTTGGACAGAACCGCCACTGTTCCTTTTGTCGGAGCCGTCTCTACGGCTAGTGACGACGGTTGCAGGTGGCGGTGGCAGGAAGCCGTTTGAAATGCAGCTGTCAGGCGTCAGATCCCAAATCAGTCAGGTACGTCGCCCTTGGATAAAGACGTCCTTGGTGTCGGGTACGTTTGGCTGGCCTGGTGCTTTGGAAGTGAAGTGTTGGAGTGGCGAGCGAGGTGCCTTGAGTTCGGTTTGGAGTGTTCCGAGCTGTCACGGGTCAGCTTTGTGAGGCTTGGGGCCTAGTATAGTTCGTGCTCCTTGCAGGGAGCTCGGGTTCTCAGTAGGGAGCTCGCTCTTAATAGCGAGCTCGGACTCCTAGTAGGGTGTTCTTAATAGGGAGCTCGGATTTAGGGAGCTCGGGCTCTTAGTACCGAGCTCGGACTTAGGGAGCTCAGGTTTTAGGGAGCTCGGACCTTTGACAGGGAGCTCGCTCTTAATCAGGGAGCTCGGGCTCCTAGTAGGGAGCTCGGATTGAGGGAGCTCGGGTTCTTTAGGGAGCTCGGGCTCTTAGTACCGAGCTCGGACTTAGGGAGCTCGGGTTTTAGGGAGCTCGGACCTTTGACAGGGAGCTCGTTCTTAACAAGGAGCTCGGACTAAGTACAGCGGTCTGGAGTTTGGGCTCGGTAGTGAGTTTGGACTTGCTTCCGATGTTCGCTTTGGGTGCTCTACTGTCCCGAGCTGCTTGCCTTTGCCACGTGTCGGGCGATCGCGAGGTCGGGCCAAATTTCCCTTCATCACCTCCCAAATGGGCCTTGACACTTTTACCCAACTCTTATAGTTGTGATAGATGACCTATTTGGATAAGGCTTCCACAATTATGATGAAACATGAAGACAGATAATCACATGAAAACAGGTTTTTCAAACTAGAAATTCAAGAATACATGTTTGGAAAAATCCATGGTGCATCTGCTACACCGTGCAGCTAAAGATGTGAATCAAAGACATCTTTGGTTTGCATTTTGTTAAATGTGAAATGACACCTTAGTACATTTTGTGAAAAGTGAACCAATGTCGAATACACCATGATTGGAACAAAAAGCTCGTGCACTTCTGAACAAGAACATGTTTTTCCCGTGTCTTTATTTTGAAAACCGATTTGATTTCAAAATAGATGTTTTTTATCTTTTTTTATTTTTTAACTCTTAACAATTCACATTGGAAAACACCCCCTAAATCTCTGTGATACGAATAAGAGGATATATCCAAATTCATGAAACTCAAACAAGAGGAACAGAAATAACATATGCACATGCCTAGATGCTAAGTTATGAGGCTGAGATGGATAATCACCTAATTTGTCAGTTCTCTTGATTCGTATTCATGGTTCATAGTTTTCAAAGGGCCATGCTTTGTCCAGGTAATATGGTTTGCTTGGTTGATGGCTGGATTTCCTCCACATGTTTTCATAAAACAAAAACAACTGAACTTTAATAATAATCAATTACAGAAAAAGAAGAATACAATGGAATTAAAGAAAAAAATATTTCCTTTTTTGGTAAAAGAAAAAACATTTCCACGATAAATAAAATTACAATACATAGCAGGGGACAAGTCCTACTGAACAACTTTGAATACTATACACGCAATTACAGAAATGTGCATTGAACAACCAGACATACAAACACTACTACCATGGAACATCATTGAGAAAACAAGTGGAAAACATGCTTATATTTGACACTGCATTTTAGATTTTTAACATCAATAAAGTATATTTCATGAGAGATTGATAACCAAAGTTCTCCAAGATTCTTCAATGAACAGTAGGCTTTACAATAAATGTGTGATGGATCATTGTTTTTGGCCATGCTTCCCTGCAGGGCAAGCTAACCCAAGCTCCTTACATTGCTCCTCATCTGGGTGTAAGCTCCCTGGAATTGCGCCAAATGCTCTTCGCGCCGCTTCAATCCCAGAAACTGCATAATGGACATATGCAGAGGTATCCTCAATGCTCCTCGTCAAATTTAGTGACACCGACATATATCGTTTTCTTGGAGATTCTGCTGATTTTCTTTCAGAGGCATGATCAAGTTCAGCAACCTTCACAAAGCGTTTTGTGGCAGCCTCCCATGACAGTTCACATCTCTGGTCATCATTCATCATAGCTGGCTCTTCATCCAGTGATTTGTGAATAGCTTTTACAAATCCCTCACCATCACCGTAAGTGTGACAATTTGGGAATTGCTTGAAGAATTCATTTGATACATGGTCTGCACAAACAACAATCTTACCCATGGCTAGTGCTTCAGCTGTGGTCGTACACACCACATCAGTTGTGCTTGGATTTAGGAATACTTTGTACCTGAATAAATAGTAAAGGAGAAAGTCAAATCCATTCTAACATCAGTAAGGAAGAATGTAATTTAAGAAGTTTCTTGCACAACAACAACAACAATAATTACAATAAATATGATGATAGAAATATTATATCATTTTCGATACATTTCCACAAGAAAATCTTACATTATATAGGAATTCGCTTTTGGTGATGGAATCCAGTAATTTAGAAGCCAGAAATTTACATTTTTTGTTTTTTGGAATAGTAAGGGTATTTTGGTTATTTTATAAAATTTTGTGGGTTCAACTATAGTAGTCTGATTTGTATAGTCATTACTTAATTTCTTTAAAATTTCAATCATTGGTTAAGTAGATTAGAGGTGTTTTTTCTTATCTTGAAATATAAACAACAAAGTCCGAAAATTGAGTTTTCTTGGTTATAGAGTTTGACTGATCAAACATATCTTATGCATATATGTCTAAAGTTGCAAAAACATAACTAATGAATTTAGAGATTATTTTTCTTTTTCTCTCTTCCTCTTGTCTTCTCTTGGAAATTTTCTCAAATTTGACACCAATATCCATCAAAGAATTGGGAAAAAAATCATATCATTTAATATCAAATATGGAGATAAATTGATCCCATACAAGTCTTCTTTCAATTTCAATTCTCCACCTTCACAAACTTTCTCTAGAGAGAAATGTATCTTTAAATCATCGTTAGAAAACCTTCAAGAAACCCAAGTCCCAAGCTTGATTTTCTTTTTTTCTTTTTCTTTTGGTAAGTGGTAAAAAAGTATCCTATTACTGTAAAGAGGGTGAGAAATCCTCAAAATTTACCAAGAAGTATGACTATAATATCCACATGACATTTACAGCATATTTAAAAAATAATGGAGCTCTACTGATTCCTAAAGAAATTGGATTGAACTCCCAAGAACTAGTGCAAAACCTTAGCCCATCTCATTAAGGTCCATCCAATTTTACTGATGAAATACTCCGGGAAGGAAACCATAGCCTCAAAGATTCTGTTGTTCCTCTCCTTCCAAATGGTTCAGAAGATGACAAAGGGTAGTGAATTCCATAACAGCTTTGCCTCTAGTTGAAAACCACCCATCATTCTCCAACCTTGGAGCAGCTCAGCCATAAAAAAGGAAAAACCCACTGTCTGTGGAACTGAAGTAGCATCAAATCAAGTAAGATACAGGGCAGTGATTAACTAATTCAGGCGCCTCTCTGCACAGACAACAAACATTCTCCAGCTCCATTCCCTCATCAAGTTGTCAATGGGTTTTGGATCTTCTCCCACCCAGCAGACCACACGAAAAAGATTGTCTTCAATGGGACTTGCACCCTCCATATCCACGCCCATGAGATCTTAGGGGAAATACCAATTAAAGCTTTATAACAAAGACTTGGTGGAGAAGAGACCAGAATTCTCCAACTTCCAAAGTCTGGAATCCCTATAATGGACATTCCAATGGACAACATTCAGTCTTCCTAATAACTTGTCAAGCAAACCCACTCCCCAATCACTCAAATTTCTTCTAAAAGTAGGACACTAGATGAGCTGAGAGTTGCACAGCTCAACATGTTCCTCGAGAGTACCCCCCCCATTGGTAGCATGCCATATAGAGAGAAAATCCTCACACATTGGCTGCTCTGAACACCAAAATGTCCTTCTAAAATAGAGTGTGCTCTCCATTACCTGGTTTCATTCTAACATGCTTCTGAAACTCAGGCTTCAGCTCCCCCAATCCATTGGGGTTCTACCTTTAATTTTTGATAGATAACAGGAAACTTTTATTAAAGTGAAAAATAAATATTTACATGGATGAGTAGCCCAGCAACCAACAGTAGCTAGACCAATGCAAACGCTTTTACATTGGGGTTCTAGTGTTCTACCATATTTACACCCAATAACTTGCCTCTATAATTGATCCCTTTCATCCCCGAATCTCCATAGCCACTTGCATAAAAGAGCTTTATTTGTAAGCTTCAGGATCCAAATCCCAACTCCACCCTTCTCTTTTGGATCACAAGTTGTGCTCCATGCCATAAAATGGAGCTTCTTCTCTTCAATGGGTCCCTCCCACAAAAAATCCCTCCACAATTTGTCTGAAACATTTGCTACAGAGCCCAGCATAGAGAATAGGGGCAAATATGTTGGCAAGCTGGAAATCACACTGTGGCAGTGTAAGCTTGCCCCCTTTCAACAGGTATCTCCTTTTCCAACTTGAAAGTCTGTGCCTGAACCTCTCAATTATTGTGCCCCCAGTGGCTTGCTTTAGACTTGTAATTGGCACCCAAAAGGATCCCTGGGTATGTTGTTGGTAGGGACCCAACTAAGCAGCATAAAATACTAGCTAGCTAAGTGAGGAGGCGAAAGAAATGATATGGAAATTGGCACCTAAAGGGATCATTTTGGAAGAATTGAGCAGAGAAAAGAAGATGTTACCACCCAAATTGAAAACTAGATAATGAGGAAGTATAATACTCCCTAAGTGAGGAGGAGAAAGAGATGATATGGAAATTGAATGAGCTGGATGACACTCTTAGGGAAGAGGCCTTTTGGAGATGAAATCACAGCATAAATGGGTAAAAGAGGGCGATGGAAATTCAAAATTCTTTCATGTTGTAGCTAATGGAAGAAGGAAAAAGAACTTCATATCCAAATTAATAAAGGATGGTGAAGAGGTCACAAACCAAGAGGAGATAGCAAGCCATTTTGTGGAACACTTCCAATCAATTTATGAAAGACCAGTGTTTGATAGGTTGGAGGTGGATGGTTTAGAGTGGCCTACCTTGGATGGGTTTCTATGAAGTTTTTGGAAAGAAGGAAACCTCAATCATTTGGAGCTGCTTTCCCCTCCAAGACCCCTCCCTTTCAACTTCAAAGAAAGGTCCCTACTTTCTTCAATTTTTCTAAAAATTTTTCTTGCATTTTCCTTGCAACCAATGAAGAATAGCCCTAAGATTTTACTTGCCTCCACCTCCATATTAATCACCTCTTCCAAATCACTCTCTCTGAACAGCATGTGTTTTGTCAATTACCACCTATCTCTCTTTTTTTTTTTTGATAAATAAAATCATTTCCATTAAAATAATGATTAGATACAAGAAAATCCCCTTAGAGGCGTGAGGTGCAGCCTCTCCGAACAGAAAATACACAAACTACAACAGAGAATACATGAATGTTGATGTTAAAACAAGAGTTACAGTTGTGCCCAGAACAATGTTTCCCTATTTATCCCTTGTTTTGCCAAGACATCGGCAAAAGCATTAGCTGATCTCCCAACCCATTGTACTGTTATAGACATATTTCATGTCAGCCATTTGAATTTCTTTAGCTCATTTTTGTAGCCCCAAGTGACATCCTCCGGGTTATTTAACCAGTCCACCACTGTCTTAGAGTCTCCTTCAATCAGAAGCTGCTCCACGCCCACTTCTTTTGCAAGAAGTATTCCTTGTATTTCAGCTAATAGTTCTGCCTGGATAGAGTTTCCAACACCTAAAGGGCCAGATTAGAGTAAGACAACCTCTCCAGCCTCATTCCTCAGTACACCTCCCATCCCAGAGGGACCTGGGTTACCCTGGCTACTCCCATCTATCTCTCTTGACGACAAGCATCTGAGTCCTCTCCTCTTCCTTCCACATCTTCAACAGGTTTTGTTCTATAACAAGGGAGAGATTGAGGAGAATATTTCCCGTAGAATTAGATCAGGATGGGCAAAATGGTGGGGTGCATCTAGAATTTATGTGATAAGAAAATACCACTTAGATTAAAAAGAAATTCTATAAATCAGTTGTAAGGCCAGCTATGTTGTATGGAGCAGATTGTTGAGCAGTCGAGAAACACGTCCAAAAAATGAGTGCGACAGAAATGTTATATTGAGATGGACGAATGGAAAAACTAGAAAGGATAGGATAGAAATGAAGTCACATGTAGGAACTTGGGATTAGCTCCAATAGGTGATAAAATGAGAGAAAGTAGACAAAGATGGTTTGATCATGTGCATAAAAAACCATTAACAGCATCCATAAGAATTGAATTGTTACAAGTTGAAGAGACTACAAAGAAAAGGGGTAGACCAAAAAGGACATGGGTAGAAGTAGTAAGAAATGATTTAAGCACCAATAATTTAACAATGGATATGGCATTAAACAGAACAGACTGGCAAAACAGAGTTCATGTAGCCAATCCCATATGGTTGGGATAAGGCTTGGATGATGATGAATCTTGATTGTGATAATTGGAGATGGATTTCTAGGTGACACTTTGGCATTGTTTCGTCACTTACTACCTCTTCTCCCTCTATTTTGGTAGTACCAAATTGTTTTGAGGTTGACATTGTGGTGCTTTGGGGTGTATGTTCCTTGTCTATTTGATAATTGTTAGAAACATTATTTTGTTCTTGAAGGACCTCACTTTAGATGATTATTGGGGAAGTTGGTGCTCAAGAAAGGATTCTTGAATATTTTCCCAACAAACAAAGGCTATAGAGATTTATTGTTCAGCATTTTTGGGAAGAAGCTACTGTGGAGCACACTTTTGTTTCATGTACTACAAGGGAAGGAAGAGGTCAAATGTCCAGGTTGGATAAACATCAAATTTGATTTTTTTTTCAATTCTTTGATTATGAGCACATTTGTTTTGCTTAAAGATCCTTGTTGATGCACGCTGCTGAATTTCCTACTGTTATCAACACCAAGATCAATTATGCCTTGCACAACGGAATTCTTAAATGCAACAAGTTTTGATTAAAGGGGAGTCTTTGTCATATCTAAGGGCCGTTTATTTTTATTTTTATTTTTACTTTTATTTATCTTTTAGTTGTTTTGTGTGGCACTGGGGTATTTGATATGTTGAAATCTCTACTGAAATGTTCCTCATGCAGTTATATTTGTCGTTGAGTCTTTGTTATGTTATTAGTATGCCATTATTGTTAGAAAATTTGCCAAGAGGTGGGTTCAGTGATTGATCATTTCTTGGGTAAGAGCAATGAGCCACCATGAGTACCATCTAATCAATTGTAAGACTTATCTTACCAGGGATAAGAGCAGAAATTACCACCATAAGTGCAAGCAAGTTGATTGAATCCCTGTGGGTGTAGTGCAAGAGATAGTTGCTTTGTAGTGTAATCAATCACACTAGGATCTGCAAGTTGCCTAGTTCAAGAAAAGCTTTGAAGCAAAGCCACAAAGGCCACATTATTTCTTTTCAGGCAAGCTTAGAAAGGAGTATTGGAGTATTCAGTTTGTCTGAGGAATACGATTATTCTAGGAAGAAAATATATAGTCAGGGACTTGATGTAATTTCAGATTCATTGGGGTTTTCTTATAATTTTGGGTAGGTCTAAAGAGTTTCCCTCATCAGAGAGAGACAAGATTTGCTATGTGATTTGTTAAACCTAAGGTTTTCTCTTCTCTCACCTTATTCACAACAAGAATGATTTTTAGAGGTTGGCATTGGGCACCTCAATACTTGAAAGTTGGAAGCATGAACATGCCAAGGTAAGTTCCAAAAAGAGAATCTCCATAAGTTGGAATTTTCTTATTGGCTTTCAATATCAGATATTTTTTCTTTAACTAGATAAATAAGCTATACACCCAGAGTACGGGGTAGCAAATCCAGCTGGCACCTTTGCTTTCAAAATCAAAGATCAAAGATTCTCTTGACAAGATAATTCAATCACTGCTCCTGAAACCCCTGCTGCAGGTGAGGCTAGCTATAACCTGTAAGCTAACATTGCAGCAATCAACATACTATTATCTCTATATTGAAGTAGATGAAGTTTACCTTTACACTATTACATGGTGAAAATATCTTTACATAGCCCAAGATAAACCTAGTTGAAGGGAAATCATATTGGCTATCAATATTAGAAATTCTCATTGCAGGATAGATGAGCAGTCAACAAAGTGCATCTCCATATTGAAATTGATAAGTTTTTTCTTTACACAACTTTGGGTCAATATATCTTTATACAATTTTCTTTTATTGTAATAAAAAGGCCATTGAGTCCTAACTTTTGGCATTTTTTGCACAAAGTGGCTGCTCTCAGACTCAAACTTGCATTCTCATGCTTGCCAGCCCAAGATTTTACCATTACACCAAGTAATGGGCCTAATGGCCCCTACAATTTTCTTTCATTGTCATCTAATAGTAAGCTTCCCTTTTATTTTACTATCAAAAATAAAATAAAATAACAATTATCCAGAAGGAAGTCAAATATGAAAACTTACTCTTGAAATAAAGGGTCAGCATGGTCACGTCCTGGGTGGACATTAACTGTTAACTTCAATTTTCCAGCAGCTTCCTGAACCTGATCAAAGTCCTCTCCATTTCCATACAAATCAATTTGAAATTCAGTCAGTTCATTCTGATATGCAGTTAGCAGTTGAAGTAGCTCCATATAGCCTTTGCTCCACACCATCTTTCCAATGTAGTATGCACCCTTAGTAAAAGCTTGCTGTCCATTTTGCTGTTCTTTTTGCTTTTTCTTGCCTACTTCAAGGAACACAGGGTTGACACCATGGACATTGCAGATGATGGATCTTGGGAGATCCTGAGTTGCAGCTGATAATCTTATAACCTAACAAGAAAATGATATTTTTTGGTAATAAATAAAAAAGAAATTTTATTAAAATAGAAGAGATTACAAAAAGGTGACAAGCTATCACCTGCAAGCAGGAAAAAAAAGAAAACCAAAACCCAAACACTAACACCCACCTTTTCCTTTCCAACCCTTAATACAAAAAACTAACTCCCTGCCAAAAGCCAAAGCCCTCTAGTGAATTTTCTGTCATCAACTGATCCAACCCAGTCAGCATCCGTATACACTTCAACCTTCAAATGTCCATGCTTCTAGGACAACAAACCAGCCCCTGGAAACTCTTAAGATACCTGAGGAACCTCTCAGCTACCTCTAAGTGAGTGGTCTTAGGGGCATGCATGAACTGAAATAAGAACACCCATAGCTGAAGCAATGTCAAGTTGGGTCAAGGACAAACATAAGAGCCTACCCACAAGCCTTTTGAATTGCTTCACATCTTTAACAGTCTCGCCATGGCAGTCACCTAACCTGTGATTTAGATCAATGGGAGAGTCAACTAGTTTCACTCCTATCTTTCCTGAATCCTATAATAGATCTAGGATGTATTTCCTCTATGAAATGAAAATCCCCTTATGTGAGCAGGAAACTTCAATTCCAAGGAAATACCATAAGGGACCTAGATCATTCACTTCAAACTGAGTGGCTAGGAACTCCTACAACTTCTGAATTTCAGGTTTCCAATAAACAGTGACTACTATATCATTAACATATACTATCAGGGATGCAATATTACCTTCCCCTCTTTCCACAAATAATGTATGATCAAACTGGCACTACTTGTAAGTTGTAGCCTATTTGATGCACAACTAAATGAAACCTACTAAATCAAGCCCTTGGAGATTGTTTTAGGCCATACAAGGACATCTTCAACTTGCACACTTTTTGCTCACTGCCTTGGGCACGAAAATTAGGAAATTGTACCATGTACACCTCTTTTTCAAGATCATCGTTCAAAGAAGGCATTTTTGATACCCAACTAGTGAAGGTCCCTATTAAGGTTAGCAATTAATGTGGACTCTAATAGAATTCATCCTGGTAATCAGGCCAAATGTCTCTGCATAATCAACTCTATACTATAAATCTGAGCCATCAGCCATGTGCTTCATTGTAAACACCCACAAGTGGGAGACAAGTCTTGAACGAAACGATGAACAAACACACGTATAGGAAAAGAAAACAAAGGATCTTTGGGAAAGAGGAGTTTATGTGGGCCTTGTACTCTAACAACCGAGATGGCATATAGTTAATGAAATATGCAGCACGTAAAATAGCATCCAACCAGAAACGTTTTAGAACATGCATATGCAATAACAATCCACAAGCAACTTCAAGGAGATGGCAGTTTTTTCTTTCTACAACACCATTTTGTTTGAGTCTTTTAGCACAAGAACTATGGTAAAGAGATCCACACAGAAAAAAAACTCCATGATGTCACTATGAAAATATTCTTTGGCAGACTAGAAAACTTGGATTTCAATCAATGTTCAAAGAACCGCACCGGGCATAGAACCAAAGAGGGGAGAAGTTCATGGGTTAAAGGTTCAACCAGGGTCGAACTAGAGGTCAAACCATGATGACGTGGCATATACATATAAATACTAAAGATCATATAAATATTATATATAAGATATTTTACAACTTTTAAGATACTTGCATATGGTGTATTAATGGCAAGTCTTAATTTTTAAAGCAAATGATTAGGGTTCAAGTCTCTTAATTTACATTTTCTTTAATTAACACAAGTAAAGAGGTGGACTAATGGTAATTAAGCAATATATGAAAATAAGAAGTCATGGGTTCGAATCTTGCCAAGCACATTGTAAAATTTCTATTAGTTAAGAACTCTAGTGATTTCATGAAACCAGGACCGGTTCACCGGTTTTCTGGTTAAACCGGTCAATCATCAGTTTTCACTAGTTTTTTATTATTGGGGTATGACTGAACCGGCCAAGGTCTTGGGTCATAATTCAATCGGGCCAACCAGCCGGTCTGGTCCAGTTTTAAAAACACTAATTTCAATATGAAATTGGGTGAATATCATGCATTGGATACACCCTTGTATATCCGGAGTAATAATCAATGTGTAATAAAGTACTTGTAACGAGTCTCAGAAGGCAAAGTAACAAAGCCCCAAACATCAGAATAAATAATATGGAAAGGAAATTCAGAATTATTATTTCTTGAAGAAAAATGATTTCTCCAATGTTTGCTCAACTAACAAGTTTGGCAAGCAAATTCAAACACTAACACTAACTTAAACAATTCTAGAAACAAAATTTTCAACAACTCAAAAGATAAATGACCAAGACAAATATGCCATAAATAGGCTTGACTCTTACTAAGATGAACCATAGGCTCTGTGACCACAAGACTAGCCTTATTCTCCAACACATAGAGACCATCAACCATACTACTTCTAAGAAGCAAGGAAGGTTACTAAACAATTTAACAAATTGGTAATACTACTAACAAAAACAAATTTATAGGCAATTTGGGAACATGCAATACATTAGAAAGAGTAAGGCCAAAGGGGAGGGAGATGCTTCCTTGACCAGCTATGATGGAGAACAAGCTATCAACTAGTCTCACATTGCCCCTACCAGAAAGAAGATGATAAAACTAAAACCAATTGGACTTACCAGTCATGTGGCTTGAGGCTCCACAATCAATTATCCAAGGAGAGTCTAAAGAATGAGAAGACACATGGAAAGTTGCGGCAAAGTTACCTGATGTAGAAACAAAGGAAATCGAGGGGGGAGGGGCAGAATCCATCCATCTAATGGAGTGCCCTACCATACAGTTCAAAGCGAACATAGATGGAATTAATGATATCTTCCTTGGGATCAAAACAAGGAGAACATTCCTAATTCACAATAGTGGTAGAGGTCCATGTCTCCTAAGAAGCCATGTTCGCTAAATAGTACTTCCTTTGACCTTATTGGCCTAGTTTCTTATTTTGATCTGATGCTGATTTCTTACTTAACTCTTGAGCCCACTTCAGCTTCCCATGAAGGTCCCAGCATGTATCACAAGTGTGCTAGATATTTGGCAATGAGTGCACCATAATTTAACATTGTCATTTACTTGTTCTGGAAATCACCTTTCTTAAAGAACTCCTACCATTTGCATTTATACCCCACTTGGCCACCAAAGCAATTGACTCCCCCTCAAAGCTATTCATCACATTTCTCCTACTCTTCAATTGTACTAGGGTATATAGCTCTTGGACTAAATGGGAGATCTTTACTTCCTAGGATCTGCACCCTAATGGACTCATGCACAGGGTTCAATCCTAAAAGAAAGGAAAACACTCATTGCTGAGAGACAAGAGACTTTAAGCTTTAGCATCCTTATCACACCTTCAGTCCACAACCTGATAATGGTCCAACTCCTTCCAAATTGAGTTCAAATCTGAGTAGTATACTAAAAGACTTCTCTCCCCATGCTTACAAGTAGAAGATTCTGGTTGCAAGTGATAAATCTCTGCATAATGTCGCTGTTCAGAATAGGTAGAGCTAGCTTTTTCCCAGATCTCATAAGTTGTATCATCCCACATAAAGTTTCTTCTCACTTGAGGCAGCATAGACCCTAGAAGCCATGACATCACCATGTTGTTTTCCTGGTTCCACTTGTCATACTCAGCACTCCCAGAGTTTGGTTCCTTAATCTTCCCATTTGGCATACCCTATGTTTCCCCTTGCAGTGATATAAGGTTTGATCCCCTTCAGCCCACTCTAGGTAATTGAGTCCATCTAGGGGAATAACAACCATAGGGAAGTTAATGTCTAATCCCCCACTTAACCAGCCACAAAAACCATAGGTAATTGAGTCCATCTAGCAGAGTCTTTAGAAGACATGATAAATATTTCATGTCACACTTAATCAGCCATAAAAACCGCTGTAGATAGAGTAGGACTGTCACAAAAAAGAAAGTGTACTACAACCCAGTACTTAAGGAGGTTAATTTCTCCAATCCACACAGAATACCACTGCTGGAAGTACATATACAGCATCATTTTTTTTTATGAGAAAAGATAACAGATTTCATTAAGATCAAAAAAGAGGGAGGGATGTACATGAGGAGATGTACAAAGCCGTTTCAACAAAAAAACAAAAGACAAAGCCCACTACATTGGCAAAGTATGATCACTATACAGAAAATCCCTTCCCATCCCAGATTTATCTAGATTATCAGCCACATGGTTTAATTTTCTAGGAATCCATCTAAAGCTGCATTGTAAGTAAGAGGCCAGCTCCCTGATTTCTAACAGCAAATGAGATAGTTTCCATGGGTGCAAAGCCTGTCCTGAAGCCCAGCTTATAACATTCCTCAAATCTCCTTCAACTGCAATGAAACAGAACTGATGAGATTTGGCAATTCTGAGGCCTTCCAGGAGGGCCCTAGCCTCTGCTTCAGACGCATCAACCGCCTTTGCAAGGCCACTAAAGGCCCAAGTCACATCTCCATTCACTCTTCGGATCAAACCTCCTATTCCAGTATTTGGGCTGTTCTCTGCAGACTTCCTAAAGATGCCATCAAAATTCAGAATGAGCTCACAATCTTGTCTTGGGGTGATTTTCAGGGGAGGCTGAGGATGAAAAGGAGAGGTTGACAGAAGGGCTGTCCAATTGATACCCTCAAACACTTTACTATTCACCATCCAGCTGCTAATGTTAGCTAGGATACGATCTCTAAGAGTCTCCAAGGAGGAGTAACTCATCAAATAATCTCCTATTTCTTTCCTCCCAGATATTCCAGAAGACGACATGTACAATTCCTTTCCAGAAACAGTTTCCTCTCTTGTCCGAAGTCAACTTTAGACCTTGCCAAGAGTTGATAAACTCTATAACAGAGTTTGGAGGAGTCCAGTTAAGCCTGCCCCTAGCTGCTGAATCGAGGAAGAATTGCCAAAGACTTGTAGAAACAATACAGTTAAAGAAAAGGTGTCCAATAAATTCTCCATCCTTATAGCACATCAGACAAACAGAAGGAGAGATATGGTGGTGTCCTTGAAATCACTTTTGGAGGTTTTCACAGGTATTCAGCTTTGAGCAAGAAGCCTCCCAGACCATAAAAGAAACTCTAGGGGGGGGACTGTGTGGAGCCAAATCTTTTTGCCCGGAAAAGGAGGGGGGATGGGATGGTGGTTAGGTGCTGAAAGAAGCAAGAGGTAGTGAAGGAGCCATGTGGGGTTAAGGACCAAATAAGCTTGTCCTCAGTGGAGGGGGAGATGAAAACTTCTGAGAGAAGGGAGAGTAAGGAGGTGATCTCAGGTACATCCAAGTCTCTCAGCTGTCTACGAAAGTTGAAGTTAAAAGCAAGGCCCCCTGATCCTTTTATTAAGGTAGAAGAAATGAGAGCTTGTTTGTCACGCACTAGACTAAAGAGAGAGGGGAAGGCTTCACAGAGAGGAATGTTTCCCCACCAAGGATCTGTCCAGAATTTGATAATGTTTCCATTTCCTACTTTCAATCTAATAAGAGGAGAAAAGGAAGCAAAAGAATGGAGGATACCTTTCCAAGGATTTCGAGAGGAATGCCCCACCCCAAACTGCTTCTACCATATTTGTTGCGAATTACAGAGGCCCACAAAGAGTTTTGTTCTGTTTTGAACCTCCAAAGCCACTTCCCAAGGAGAGCCTGATTTCTTTCTGAGATGTGACTCAGCCCTAACCCCCCTTCTTTCCTTGCCTTGCACACAACTTTCCAATTTACTAGGTGGCAACCTTTCTCTCCTCCTCCCTCCCATGGGAAATCTCTTTAGATTTTTTCCAATCTATTTCTGATCTTAGCAGGAACTTTGAAGAGGGAAAGGAAGTGGGGAGATTTGAGAGTGTGGCTTTGATGAGGGTCAGTCTACCACCTTTGGAGAGATAATTTCACTTCCAAGTGCTTAACCATCTCTTGCATTTCTCAATGACAGCATCCCAAAAACTTACAGATCTCGGGTTTCTCCCAAGGGGGAGGCCCAGGTATGAGAAAGGGAGAGAATCCACCCTGCAACCCAAAGCATCCTTCAGGTTTGTCATCAGCTGAGGAGGAGTATTGATGCCTATGATACTGCTTTTCTCTAAATTTGCCTTCAGCCCTGTTAATGCTTCAAAACATTTCAAGATCCACTTCAAGTTTAAGAGGAAATCTTTTTTTTGCTTCAATAAAGAAAATGCTATCATCTTCATATTGAAGGTGATAAATTTGGATACTCTTGCCCCACCAAAAAACCTTTTATAAGATCACATTCTAAAGCCTTTTTCATGAAGGCATCCAGAATGTTTGCTACCAAAGTAGGAGAGGGGAGAGTGGACAGCCTTGCCTTAAGCCTCTGAAAGTTTTGAAGTAATCAACCAAGGCAATTCCAATGTGCCCTTTCATCCATTTAATCCAAACTTCCACAAAACCTTTGAGTTCCAAGATCCTCCAAAGGCAATTCCAATCAACCTTGTCATAGGCCCTCTCCAGATCTATTTTGCATATAACCCCACTTAGCTTTCTCTTTTTCCTATCCTCCACTACTTCATTTGCAATCAAAACCCCGTCCACAATTTGTCTCCCTTCGATTAAAGCACTCTGAGTAGGCGCTACCACATCATTCAAGACTTTCTTGAGTCTGTTTGCCAAAGCTTTTGCAATAATCTTATAGAGGCTGTTTAGTAAGCTGATAGGTCTAAAATCTCTGACACTCAGGCAACCTTCATAGAGATAAATTTGATAATGGTAGAGTTTGTAGCTTTATTGATTTTTGCTGACCTGTAGAAGTCTGCAAACACCCGCTGAGAAACCATTCGGACCGGAAGCCTTATCTTCATCAATAGAGAACACAGCTTCTTTGATTCTGCTTCATCAAATTCTCTTTCCAACCAGTTTCTACTTTCTTCAAAAATCTTCTAACCATTCCAAGATATCAGATTTGGCTGCCAAATCCTATCAGATGAGGACATGTCCCTAAAAAATCCACAATCTCCTTTTTTATCTGATTTATGTCAGCCACTTCTTGACCATCCACTTTCAGTTTGGAAATCTGATTTTTATTATTCCGAGCATTAGCATATCTGTGGAAGAACCTGGTGTTAGCATCACCCTCCTTAATCCATTGGATTCTCAACCTCCGTCTCCAATATCTTTCCTCCCTATCCACTAAAGTCTCCCATTCAGAAAGAGCCCCAGCTTTCCTTTCTTTATCCAAATTAGAAAGCTGCCCCAAGGAATCCTTTTCATCCAGCAAAGATAACTCTGTCCAAATTCTGTCCTTCTCTTTTGGAATAGGACAAAACACTTCTTTACTCCAAATTTTGAGTTTCTTCTTCACAAATTGCAATTTCTTTTGAAACTTGAAACCTGCCCATCCATCCACAGCACAATCCTTCCACCACTTGGAAACTTCAGTTTTGAAGTTGTGTTGAATCCAAAAATTTTCAAACCTGAATGGAGGTTTAGAAGGGTGAAGTTTTTCTGTACTGAGGATCACCGGCCAATGATCTGAAGTGCTTTGGACTCCAGTTTCTTGGAAAGAGCCAGGAAAATGATCCTTCCAATCTGAAGAGAAGAGGAATCTGTCAAGGCGGCAGTAGATGGCTTCTGCTTGCATATTTGACCATGTGAATCTGGAATTCTGCAGAGGTGGGTCTAAGAGAGAAAATTCTTGAATAAAATTGGAAAAGAGATGCATGCTTCTTGTCTGCCTTCTCCCATTAGATTTCTCTAAGGCAAACCTGGTCACATTGAAATCCCCAGCAACACACCAAGGAAGGTGTCCATAAGTTCCTATCATCCCTAACTCTTCCCATAACTGCGGTTTCAATCTAGAGTTATTTGGACCATAGGTCCCTATGAAAATCCAAGTGAAGCCATCTGCTAAATTGGAGAAAAGGATCGAGATTGAGAACTGTCCTCGATCGACCTCTACTCCTAACATGACAGTTTCATTCCAGATGATAAGGAGACCTCCTGAAGTTCCTGTGGCTGCAAGCCGAACCCAATTTTTATTTCTGGCATCCCAAATTGCCTTTATCAGCCTCCTATCAATTGTTTCTTTCTTAGTTTCTTGAATTATGACTAAGTCTGGATTTTCCTGGGTGAGAGTCTCCTTCACTAAATTTCTTTTCTGACCCCCTCCTCTTGAAGACATTCTTAGGTTTCTTCACTTTCTTAATTGGTCCAACCCCAAATAAACCATTTTCAATCTCTCAAAAACTTTAGACACCAAAACATCTTGACACTTTCTTTGACTTCTGAAATGTCTTACAGCAAGTGGTATCTTCTTTAGCTCCTCCAAATCCAAAGAACTCTCGTTAATTCTCTCTAACTCCAACACCATGTTCTTCTGGAAAAGCTGATCTATGGCCAAATTTTCACGCTTTTCATCTGCTGCCCCTTCAAGACCAACAAACCTTGTTCTATCAAGAACCTCTTCAACACTTAGATTAAAATCATCATGGCCAACAACCAGATTTTAATTCTTCCGACCCTTTTCCTCCAATTCTTTAAAAACCTTCCTAGCAAACTCTTCTTCTCTGAGGAAGAACAAACCCAATGTTTTATCCACCACCTCCTCAATGTCAATTACTTTCAATGATACAAATCTTATCAAGAATCTCCTTTGATCCTCCCCATTCTCAATCTCAATCTCACCATTTCCATCATCAAAAGGAGGCATAGTCCCATTTTTTTTTATCTTCCTCTCAAAAACATTAACCACCCCTGCACCAACATAACTACATTTCCTTTCTCTCTCCCCTCATCACCTCTAACAACCTCGTATTCCCCAGTATCCATCTGCTTTCAAGCACCTCTAGAACAATTTTCCCCATCAAACACTATCACCTGACTTGGGCAAACCCTGACTCAATGCCAAACACATCATCTACCACACCCCTTCCTCTCCTTAAACTTTTGTTAACCTGTCCTCAACCCGCCCCCCCCCCCCCCAGGACTTCAGCTGAAACGAGATCATCCCTCTTCTGCAGAACAAAACTAGTCTCCCCTTCATCCCAATCCTCCACCCTCAACTCAAATTCCTTAGGCTCACACTCTACACTACCATCCCCATCAAAACGTTCAGAAAGTTTTACCTCAACCCCAAAATAGGTGCCCCCACATAATTAATACCATCAATCTCAGTCATGACAAGGTCAAACTCAATATCAACATCATGGTTGGCCTTCACACTTTCCTCCACTACCAAAAGCTTCAACCCAACTGTATCCTCCCCAGGCCCCACAAGTCCAACACTGCCAACCTTTGTTGCGCCACTGGACATCTCTTGAAAAGCCAAATTAAAGTCTCAACAATAGAACTAAGGGTTTCCCCAACCCTAATCAACAGGCTCTTCTTTCTATCTGCAATCTTGGTTGAAGAACCACCACCAAGCTTCCAAACCTTACGCTTGCTATCAACAAACTTTACCTTTTGAGAAACCTTACTTTAGGGACCGCAAAACTTTTTCTCTTCAAAGATAAACAAGTCTTCAGCGCCTTCTTCACTGCATATTTCGTAATCACTCACACCCACTCAACCTTCACAACCTCGTCAAAGTGTCACTTAAAACTGCCATTGAAGCCTTCCTCTCATTCTCAAGCTCAGCCCTGCAAATCACCTTGACCACTGGTAGTTGCCGCTCCACCTCTCCTTTTAAACAGCCTCTAGCATTCTGCTCCCTGTTCAATGGGCTCCAAAGAAAATGACCCAACTCAGTCCCAACCAAATTCCTGGACCAAACCGGATTAACCCCACTTTCATCAAAAACTCACCCAACTCGCAACCCTTCAGCTTCATAGCATTAAAAGAGCTTCCCACATGTTCATCTCCACACCTGCCAACCTCAGCATCTTTGAAAAAGTTAATTCCAAAATTACACTCATCTTCAACCTTTGAACCATCTACCTCAACCTGACCTTTCATCTCCCTTCCAAAAAAAAACATGATTGTTCATCTCCCAGCTCTGATCTCCTATGACACAAAATCTCCTAACCATGTCAGAGGGTAGAAACCTTCAACAACTACCCTTAAATCATACCACTCAGAAAAGCTCAAAGCCAGGGAGAACAGGACCAAATGTACCTTATCCACTCCAATCAACAAGCATGCCATCAACAGATTTCTCCAACAGAATGGATCAACTTTCCTAAACCTCACACTGTAGGTTTTCAAGACTGCTATTCAGTCTTGATCACTAAGAGATTTCAGGCTCGATGAGAAGAGAAAGTGAAGAAGATGTAGAAGAAAGAGTGATGGAAGAGCAATAGAACACAGATTTTGAGGAGAAGAACAGAATGTCAATATTCTGCCGCCGCTACTTTAAGTTAATATATATAGGTTATGCTAGTTACATGAAAAGACATATCTGCCCATGGTGTTTACATCATAACTGCTAACAAATAACAACCAATATAAAACTGAAACTAGAAATAACAGAACAGCAAAATAACCACAGCTGTGACTAGATACATTCTACCCTATGGACAGAGTGGGACCACAGCTGTGGGGCCCACATCAATGTTCTCTACACACACAAACATTACCAACAGCATGAAACATCGGCAACTAATGGATTCCACCTAATCAATCTCAACTCCAGTGAGTATATATATATATATATACAATTCTTGGGCAAACACTTACACACACAGCCAAAGAACTACTCACTTTGTCCATTAAAACCTTCAAATCTAAAATCCCACCCTCTCAATTTAGCCAAAATCTTCCAAAACACAAATTGGCACGCCAAAGGAGATACATGCTCATTCAAACAACCACTTAAAACATACCAAAAAATGAACTAGTACCCCATTCTCTCCACTTGGAGGAAATAGAAGCAGTTACTTTCAACTCCCCTTTCAAATACAAGACAGGTTGGTTATAGAAAAGGGAAACAACTTTACTCAAATGAAGGGAAGAATACAGCCAATAGGATATTAAATCAATTTCAGTATAAAAGGCCATTACCTAATGTTGGTCCCAGTTATCTGGGGTCTTGGGAGGGGTAGACTAGGTGCAGCCCTAACCTTTGGCTTTTTCCTTTTTTGCACAAAGTGGCTGCCCTCTGAGAGTCTGACAAATTTAATATCAGGAACAAAAATAAGGGATAACATACAAGACAAATCAATTTTTCCTAACACAAACTAATGACAAAAATAAGAACCAATGTATTGAGAACTAACAAATCTAAACTATAACAGAGAAGTATAGAAAAACAAGATCAAAACAAGTAGACACCCAACAACACAGAAAGGTAACAAGAACAAAACAATAACTATAGAAGAAAGGAAAGAGATAGACATTCCAGAGTCGACATAAAATAGGACTTATCGAAAAACATCTGAACTTAAACAAACCAAGAGTCATCATCATTTCATCATTTTCATCAGTCAATTTGGCTCTGATGCCATGTTGTTGTGAGTGATATGAGTGAATAGAGGAGAGATGGGAGACAACTAAAAGAGAGAAAGAGAGAGCTAGGTTTCATGGCATGGCATTGCCTTAGGTGTGTAACATGGACCCTGACCAAAGAAGGGCAGATCGAAGAGCTTTAATGGAAAGTTCTAGAAGTGTTCCAGAAACCCCAGGAAACTTCAAGAGATTTCCAGAGCATTCTGGAAGATTCATGAAACTTTTAGACACTTGCACACGATTCTAGAGCTGTTCTAGAGCTTCCTTCTAGAGTATTCTAGAAAATATCTAGAAGAATCACCAATTAGAGGTATGACACTTGTAATGATCCTAGCCATTCATTGTAGGATATGTAGATTATATAAGGAGTCCTCTCATTTGAAAGACCACCACAGTTGTATCCAAGAAGTGTTCAAAGAGTTGTATCCCTTACTTGAGTACTATAAGAGTTTCCTTTCCAATTGCCTTCATGTCCTCTTGTCTCTAACTTGCCTTGGGAGTTGCCTAGGTCTGTGTGGGTTAAGTAAGGTGCAGACTTGTTCCTAGAGATGAAGGGTACTCAAGTGGGAAGGCCGACTTGTGGAGCAGAGAGGTGCTACCACAAGTGCCACATGCGACACTAGTGAGAATCTAGGTCCATGACATAGGGCTTTGAACCATATGCTTATCTCATTCCATCTCTCTCAAAATGTGAGATGCTTTACATTAACACTATAAATATCCAACTTACAAAATAAACCTCAATGGAGCAGATATTACATTAAATTCCCTGTTTATACTTTTGTTTCCTAAATACCCCTTTATAATACAATTTGAATATTCCAATAGTATGTTTCTAACTTATCTTATGCTTTGATCTTAGTTGTTTCATTTGAGTAGGTAGTTTGTTATGTATGGTAACAGGAACCAAGCATCCCTTTTGATGGCATTGCCATGGGGAACAGGTGCATTATTCCTTAAGGGGGGTAATGTTTATGCTTTCTCTTTTAGGACTTATTTTTCTAGAATACAATTGAGATTTTCCATGTATCTTATACAAACTTTACTTCTTTAATATAAACATTTTAGCATAGAATGAGAATGCTATAGTAGGGCCAACCACCATGGAGTTCAATTGCTCCATAGACTCCCTTAAATAGAGCACAAGAGCACAGATAGTTTCATAAACTATGATATGTAAAGAAAAGTACCTTGTGACAGTAGATATTGATAACCCACTTATTAATGTGTTTTAAAAGAAATGCTTGCAACTTTCCATTCTTCTCTCTCTTCACATATTCCAAATAATTGGTGTGGATAACCCCTATAACTAGCCGGAATTTAGTTTTCCATCTCCGTCCATGATGATACCAAGTCAGATGCTCAGGCTCCTCCAGGATAGCAATATCTGCCTCTTCATCAGGAATGATTTTTGTAATATCACCAACAGCTAGAATGCTCCTTTTCTCTTTATCAAACTGAAATCCAATAAAATGTTGTTAGAAAATTTGCATCTTGAAAAATAAGCTCTCTGGTTTGTGTTCATATGTCGGAAATTAAAATTGAAGAAGGTAGATTCAATAAAGCTGTATACAGTCATGCTTGCTGTGTAGTCCAAATCTTCATACGGTCCATTTGGTCAACTGGAATAGGGTCTGGAATTGGAATTGGAATGATCTATTCCAATTCAAACCATTTGGTTGGATGGAAGCAGAATCCTATTCCCATTCCTGGTGGAGTGGCATTTCCCCATTTAAGGGAATGGTCATTCCCTCCCCTCCCTTGGGAATGAGAATTCATTCCAGCCGAATCCGATTCCGATTCCTATCTGAACCAAACATGCAGGAGGAATAGATCATTCTGATTACAATTCCAAGGGATTGTGGTTCCAATTCCGACTGCGAGCCAAATAGACCCTTAGTTCCCAACCAGATGTTCATTTCTTATACCTGCTTCCTATGAATCATGTGGCCAATAAGATAAATTAATGCCAAATCAAGTTCCAAAGCAACAATATTTGCAGTTATAACTTACCTTTGCGGGATAGAAATGTATATTAAAACCAGATATAAATCCAGTCCTATCTTCAAGCCACCTATGTACAAAGATTTCATGCTCTGAAGGTGTGTTGAACATAATCTTGTTGGGATAAACAAGTGCTTGATCCTTCATAGACAGCCACGGAATTACCAAAGAAACATTTCTCCCCCCATCTTTCATAAGATAAGCAGCACGAAATAAAGGGTTAACAGCAGTTCCAGTCATCCATGGGAGGCTCGCAGTAGTAAATATGGCAATGTGCGGCTTTCTATCCATTCAGTCATCAAGTTAAACTGCAAAGGATGAAGGTTTCTGTGATATTAGATCTTATAATTCTAGTCAAAATGGCCAAGCAATTGAAGCCCTGCATTTTGGGTGTCAAAATTTGAATTCAAACTGCACAGAAAAATACAGATAATACATTATCAGAAGTTATTAAAATTCAAAATGCTGGTGTCGGAGAAAATGTCAGTTGTCCAAATATAGGAAACATGTCGGAAATGTCAGAAATATTTATATACATGGTGGAAACATTGTAAGATAGGCAAAAATATAGAATGATAATTTATGAAATAATAAAAGAAGCATAGGCACACCTTTTTAAATTATTATCTTGTACTAAATCATTAAACAAAGCTAAGAAACTAAGGTCAGAGACAAAAGAATACACTCTGAAGTTGTCCTGAAACCATAAGATTCAAAACTACATGGCAGAATGAGTTAAAACAAAATCTAAACTCACGTAAGATAGGCAGGCAACAAAATTGCTACTCCACATATCTATAATATTCTCAATTCTCACCAATTTATGTTATAATACAATGTCTTGTACTTTGCATAGTTTTGATAGTGTTCATTGGGGAATATGTCAATTCCAGTAAAATTTTGTGTCACTACCCATGGAAATGGAAATGTTCTGTGGAAACTCTCTCTTGTACTTCACATAGTGCTGGTAATGTTCACTAGGAAATATGTTGGTTCCAATAAAATTTTGTGTTGCTACCCATGGAAACGGAAATATGTTGTGAAAATATTAGGAATAGAAGGCAGAACGATTTAAAATAACCAAACAAATTGAAGATCACCAAACATAGTTGTCAATGTGACACCTAGGCGATAAGGCCTTTCTTAGAGGGCCACCTTGCTCAAATGCCTACATATTTATATGTAAGACACCACACAATATTTTATATTTTAATTTTATGCTATTAATAGTAGTAAAATAGATATTATTAGAAAAAATTATTCATATTGTGGGTTTATAGTATTAATATTGTTATTCTTATACTAGTTTCTTTTTGTTATTTTCTTATTTGTTTGGGTTCAACCGAGACACAAATCAGTAACATAGTCTTGAATAAAGCCTAAATTGATAAGTAAAAAAATAACTTGAAGATTTTATCCAATTGATACACAAGAACAATCAATAGGACTTCTTCTTCTTCCTAAGACCAAAACAAGGGCTCAACCCTTATGTTTTGTATGTTTCTTTCCTTTCTTATTTTTCTACTCATAAAAATGTTCCCTTTCTATCTATTGATATGGGGTTTATACTTATTCTATGAGAATTATGGTGATTATTAGTTAAAGATCACTACTTATTACTATGAAACCTAGGGATCTACCCTAGGATTTGTATTTTTTATTTTAAAAAAGTCATTTCCTAGGCAACACCTAGGCACTCCCCTATCGCCTAGCTTCGCCTTGGTGCCTTGAAAACTATGACACTAATAATATTACTTACTATCAGCTATGATCAGCCTGTCACTAATGTGAAAAGGAAAGGAGATGATAGATCACCTTACCTTAGACCTCTCTTAGCCGAGAAAAAATCCTTTACCATCAATTACATGATGTTGGTCCCAACTATCCAGCTGGGGTCTTGGGAGGGGTAGACTGGACACAGACCTAACATTTGGCATTTTTTACTTTGCAGAAAGAAATACAAGAAATAATGATGAAAGGAAATATCATGACACTGATGCTGTCTTGCACTTACATCCTTTTCACTGTTCTAATACAAATAAGATATGCTTGCCATCTTAAATTCCCTCCTTAAATGATCTGACGCTAAGATATTATCCCTAGCCAGCAACCATGCAAAATTTTCCATCCTTGGGGGAACTGGATTCCCCCAAACATCCTTAATATTAGAACTGCCATCTAATTGTTTATGATTGCCTTATAGTATGACTTGACAGTGAAAACATCATTTCTGTATATTTCCAGTTTCCAACACTTTTCATTTCCCTCTTGAATGTATGCCTTTATCTGTTCAAGTGTGCTTAACAATAAGATACCAAATCAGCTGCTCTCCTCTTGTCTCATAGCACCCACTTGCCTGGCTAATATATCATCCAATGCATTTGATGATCCCCCCACCCGCTGTATAGAAACAAACATATTCCTTGTTAGCCATTTGAATTTCTTAATTTCATTCTTATAGCACCACACAGCATCCTCAGGGTTCGTCAACCAGCCCACCACCACCTTGGAATGCCCTTCAATAGTAGTTGTTCTACTCCTAGTTGGTTTGCAAATTGCACACCTTGTAAGGCAGCTAATAGTTCTACCCTAACAGGATCTCCAAATCCAAAGGGACCCGAATAAAGAAGAACAACATATCCAAGCTCATTTCTCAGAACCCCAGCTCCTATCAAAATTCTAAATGGAGGAGAACCTTGTAACTGAAACAACCTTGTAACTGCCCTATTCTTAATGGAGGAGCACCTTGCTACTACTGACCAGTTTCTCCATAAATCATTAAAGGAGAATTGATGGAAGAGATCCAAAGTCTTTAACCAATGTATTGCCCTATTCAACATACAGTCCTTCAAGTCCTGACTGCTCCTCTCCTTCTCTTGGAAGATTCTAGCATTCCTTTCTTCCCAAATAGTCCAATCAAGGCTGCTCTAACACATCTCCACATAATTCTCCCTCTTTTTTTAGGCCAATTGAAGGTAGAATGGTCAAAAATCACGCATACTTCAACTGGCATGCTCCACCTACACCCAAACAACTAAAGGAGCCAAATCCATAACCCTATAAAGAAAGGATGAGAAATTAGTAAATGGTAAAAGTCTTCCCCATGAGCTTTATAGAGAGTACACCAATTAAGAGAAATACAAAGGAAAGGTATTCTCTTTTGTAGGCTATCTAAAGTGTTTACTTTCCCATAGTACACTTCCCAACAAAAAGCCATAATCCTTGGAGGAACCGGCCTACACCAAACTTCTTTTAAAAGGAAAACCCCATTGAATAGAAGACCGACAAAGGGACATAAAATAAGAAGCACAAGAGAATGTCCCTTTGGGCCTAGGAGCCCACACTCTTTTGTTTGGCTTAGAAGGATCCAAACAAACCTAATTAAGGACATATAGAAAATTAGAAAGAGATTTAATTTCACCATCCCTTAACCCCCTACGAAAACTAAAATCCCAATTTGGAGCCAAGGGGTTCCCAAAGGTGAAAGAAATTTTAAGACTACCTCTTTTTTATACAAAGAAACAAAGACTAACGAAGGAAAAGGTCCTTTAAGGGGCTATCTCCCACCCAAATACCCTCCCAAAAGCGGAAAAAGTTACCAGAACAAACTTCATACTTGACAACCCTAAGAAATTACAAAAGGGTATTGTGAATGGCCTTTCAAGGTGCTGCCAGAGTAGCCTACCTTAATACACCAGCATCCCACCCATTCCTTGAACTTCCTTGAATGATTCACACCACTTCATGGCAAAGTCTCTCTCTCTCTCTCTCTCCAATGGCCAATGCCACAAACATTTCTCCAACAATGCTAAGTTTTTTTGAACCACCTTCCCTAGTCCCAACCCCCCCCCCTCCTCTTTACTTTTCCCACTTAACCAGATGATCCCTTTGTCCTTGTCTCGACTCCCGAAAGAAATCTCTCATTAATTTCTCTAGCTTCTTTGCTTCCCTAGGTGGTATGCTAAAGACAAATGGAAAACAAGTAAATTCACCAATGTAACTCTTATCAAGGTGATAATACCACCCAAAGAGATGTAATTCTTCTTCCACGATACTAATCTCTTCTCAAATTTTTCTAACATTAGAGTCCAAAACTTACTCTCCCTAGGGTTTTCCCCTAACGGAAGCCCTAAATAGGACATAGGCCAAGAAGAGATGGAACACTTGAGAGACTCTGCAATAGCCTCAACATCCCTATCCTCCAAGTTGATACCCGCTATGTAACTCTTTTCTACATTTATTTTCAAATTGGAGATTCTTTCAAAACCTTTAATCCTTTTAAATTTGCCACCTTCTCACTAACACCCCATATTTACTTGCTACTACCCTCACCTACAACTCTCTCCTTCTCTAAATAAAACCTCCACAGCAACTTGGCAAGTAGTAGTTTGTTAAGAGCTTTAATCCTTCTAATCCCCAAGCTGGCATTTATCTTAGGTCTGCATACCCACCCCCAATTAACAAGATGGAACTTCTTCCTTATCCCCCTTCCACTCCAAAGCCTCCAATCCTAAATGTTTGGTATAATGCTTGGACAAAGATGATAATATAGCTCAGCTGTATCTACTATGCAACCTTTAAAAGCATAAAATCCAAATGTATGGTGTATTTCCAGGGACAAAACTAATGGTGGCAAACCTTGACCCAACATGTCAACCTCTGAGATTTTCCAACATTCAAGCTTTTATGGATCAACCTAGTTAATAATTTGGTAAGTTTTTGGTATTTTTCACTAACCCTGAGAGTAATAAAAGGTTAAATGCCAAAGAAGGGAAAGATTTTTCTATGAACCTGATCAGGCATCCTTTAACCCACAATCCAACCCAAGCATGTGGACCTACAAGCTTAAAAGGAGCCAAAGGCCCATGAGCTTAGGCTATGCTAGCAAGACCAACTAATAGTATTCAAGTGAGTTTGTTAAACTCATATAGGATATATGAAATTTCTAGAAAGTCTTTCCCCCATCAAATTTCTTTTTCTTTGAAACATCTATATTTTCTTTCTAGCTCAACTTTTTCCAGTGGATCCTCAAGAGATTATAAGGGTTCATTAATTGGAAATAATTTTATTATTTCAGCTGCATGTTCAAGTAGATGTATGCTAGATCTCAATATAAAAATGCAATCACTCTTCGATATAAAAATGTAATTATCTATCTATCTATTACATTTTCATATAAAAATGCAGTCACTCTTCGATATAAGTGACAAAAGAATGATCTAATTATTGAATGAGCTTCTCAATCATTTGTTTGTTTTATCTGACTCAAGGATCTGCTACTGTTGATTCCAGTAGACTTATCTCCTTATTTTTCTGTTCTATTTTTTCTTTACTCTTCTTCTTTTTTTTCCAGTAATGCAGCTTTGGTCCCCATAGGGGCAATGTGCCATAGCAAGTTAGAGTAGCAGTGATGCACATGAAGCATATTGGAATTCATAACGAGGAAAGCATGCCTTTCTGCAAGTTTGAACCCTCACATCCTCAAAGGGAATGATGCCAACTAAGAATCCAGACTACACAGTCATTGACATTCTTAATTCTATTTCATTTTTCTAAAGCTGCTATTATGGAATTAACTCATGTAACCTCTCAATCTAGCCTCTCCACTTCTCCCTCTCAGCCTCAAAACCCTAATTAGGACCCTAAATGAATATTAAGCACCTCTTCCCATAAGTCATAATCCCATTCATCAAGATCTATAAAAATTTCTATCACAACTTGAGCCCCTAAACCTAATATTAAGCTTAGCCAACACCACCTGTTCTTCCTTAACTCTTTAAAGCAATTTCACCCTACAACATATCATAGCTATTTGTTATGGGCTAGACATCAAGCAGTCAGCCAGTCATACAGAAGGAATTTCTTTGCATTGGGTTTATTTTGATTGCAATTTCTTTCAATTTTCAAATATAAACCAGTCTTTCACACAATGAAATATGCATTTCATTAAGGAAGTAAAAAGAAATCAGACAATTAAGTTCATTAAGGAAGAGCATCATAATTTTTATTCTTTTATTAAAAAACATTTTTATTTTGAAAATTCCATTCATTAAGGAAGCAAAAAGAAATCAGAAAATTAAGTTCATTAAGGAAGAGCATTTGAGCATATTTTTTATTCTTTTATTAAAAAAAAACATTTTTATTTTGGAAATTCCACTTTAACAAGAAATAGCATCTTCAGAAAATTATCTTGACATTCTCTGCCAAACTCACTTTACCATGACAAAAATTAGTGCATTTTGACACCATTAAACCAGTGCATATGATAGTACTCCATTCTGTAACTTCATCAGAAAACTATAGATACTCATAACATTTTTGTAATTTTATTTCCACTGTATAATGAATAATATGATGAAAATGAAAGAAATGGCTTCAAAGAGAAATAAGTTAGCATGGGGTATGGTCCCAAGGTAAAAGCAAAAAAAGGCCATGTTGGCCAGAAAGTCCACAACTTGGTGGATCTTTTGTACTAATTCATATTTCTTGGTTAAAAGTATCAGCACACACTATACACAAAAATTGTGTATTGCACTATTCAAAGGACCAAGGTAATACTCATGAATTAAAATTGTTTCAAGTTTAAAGCTTTGAATCAAGCTATATCTGAAAAGAGTATTAACCATTGAACTGGTGACCCTGATAAACGATAGGTCCAACATGATACAATATGTATCCATACTTCGACTGATGTCATGCTTCTCAATCCAAAAGATCAATTTTATTGGAAAAGCTCCTTTCAAACCTGGATTAAAGGTTAAGTGTTAAAAGCATGGTTTGTAATGTTGATATCAATGAACATTTCACCATGTAGAGTTGGAGAAATTTCGGAGATATCTCACTAATTTCACTAAGATATTTGGAAAATCTAAAAAATCAGGAAAGTTTTCTAGAAACATTAAACTAGTTAATAAGCCTTCAAGAGATCATTAGAAGAGATATAGTTGCACATTTAAGGTTCAAAAAACCATAACAAAAATTGTATAAATCAAATAGGGAAAAGTTAATCAATTGTAATAGGTATGCTTCTCCTTTCCCTTTTGGTCTTTAGCCATCTTCTCTTCTTTATATATGTCAATTGCTTGCCATTTTAACTTGTGCCTTTAAGTATCAGAAAGTTATTGGGGATATTTGGAAAAAAAGAGATTCCCGGAAGATTTTGTATGGCCACCTAGCAAATTGGGATATCAAGGATATTTCACCAAATATCGCCAATATTGCAAACCATGGTCAAAAGTAGCCAAGTTGGTTGGGGAGAGACCACAAAGATAAAAGTCTAACAGACAATTTTGAAATTTTCATGGATTCTGATGCTCAAGCACAAAATAGTCTTTAATCTAGACCACCTTTTCACGAAAACTTGAAAACCAATTCCCTGAATCCTCTTTGGTTCAACAGAAGGGCCAGGGTTCTGCTTTGATATTTTCACTCTATGAGATCATGAAAAAAAACACTATTATTTGTGGAGTTTTCATCTGGCAGAGAGAACTAAATTTCATTAACTCATTTGGCTGATTGGCTCGGTCAGGGCAAAGATGTTTAAGGTATTTGATGTTCCAATTTCACTGGGACGGAATTAGGGATTATCATTTATGATCCAGCCTGGCCCGGCCCGTAAATTTCCAGGCCCGGGAAGCCATGTTTCTATCAAGTTGGCCCTGCCTAGACCCACATCAAGCCTGCACACAATGTAGGCTGGGCCCAGGCCAAGCAAGCCTTAGGCCCTACTGGCACAGCCCTGCCCAGAAATTATTGTATATAATATCTATATACATCTACATAAGGCGTCAAAAAAAATTATCTATATAAATGTAGTATGTATGGCATGTATATATGGTATTGTATATTATTGTATACACAATAACTTTTTAATATGTTTTTTCTGTAACTATGAACATAAAGTTAAATTAAAATTTTAATTTTAATTTATATGGGCCAGCCCAGATGTCCAGCCCAACACTACCTGGACCAGGCCCAGGGGGCTGGCCAGGCCAGGCCAGGCCAAGGCAGGCCTTAATACTGTTGATACCCTATAAAAACGCGGCCTGGCCTGGCCCATGATCATCCCTAGATGAAATATTTCACATGACATTTTGACTTTGGGTTAAGAATGATGCCAATAAGTATAGAGCAGGAAAAATATATATAATCACAGACGATGCATATTATGTCTCTGTTAAATATACAATAATTAAAGAATTTACCATAATGAATTCAGATATTAAACTCTCTGAGATTTTACTTCAATATATGAACATTTTATTTCTAAAACAATTGTTATTTTCAAGTATACTTGTTTACTGATATGACGATGATAATGATAACAGCATCAGCAATAACAGCTATAACAAAATGGAGCCTCATTTAATTAAATCCTATTGCTTGACGAGCTCATGGGAACATATCATAGAAGTTCATAACAATCCGTGTTGCAGCAATAATAGAAAAGCATAAATTCACCACAGTCTGTAAAACAGCCAATTCATAGATGAAAAGAAAGAAGAAAAACAAAAGAAAAACGAGGATTAGCGAAATAATGACCCAAGAGAAGACTGAATACAACCAAAAGGTCAAATTTACTCGGAGTTAGCGAGTTCTCAATCAATAATATAAATTTAAATTATCAACTTCCTGGAGAATTACAGATTTGTGATTGAAAAAGAACATATCCCAACTCGAAAGCTAAACATAAAACAAGTATACCCGAAGCAGGAATTCGAGAATGTCTAACAGAGGGACAAAGAAAATACACTGAAGAAATGCCGATTAGTTGGTTGTTGTACCTTTTTCCGGAACCAAAAAAATATCAAATCTGAAGAAACACCGATCGAATTGATATAAGATTGCTAAAAAAGCTGAATCATGCAAAATGATTATTGAATTAGGGCAGAGTTCAGAAGGAAGAGATAACGTGAGGGATTTCTTCCCTTTCAAGTTTTTCAAACGAAGGTTCATTCAGTGTCGCCATTCAAGAGGAAAAAGAGTATCAGCAGAAGAGGGAGGTTTTCAGTGAGATTCGAATCCGACGGCTATTATGCATTGGGAAGTCCCTTTCTTTATTACCTGTACGAGAATATTCGACAGAGTACTTCCGATGGAACGCTGCAACGCTAATTATCCACGTGTCAAAATTCTATTGGTTAGAAATGTTTAGTTGCCTAACCCTGTCTTCCCCTTTGATTTTTTTTTCATATTTTTGGTCAATCTCAACCCTTCAGCCAAGGAACTAACTACACAAAAACGAGTAGCCGAAGAGTAAGATGTAATATTCCCTCTCAACTAAGGCAAAACCTCGAAGAGTAAGATGTAATATTCCCTCTCAACCAAGGCAAACAGTCTTTCATTTCTTTTAAGTTTAGCAACGGAGGAATGCTTGTGAGTTGTGTTGTGAGCACGAATCTATTCTATCAACTTTAATAGTTAAAACTCAATTGCTTACGTCAGCTTCTTTCTCAAGGCGTCGTTCATTTGCCGGTATTTACTTTTTAGAGGGGTAAAAAGGTAAAACGAATGGGCCCAAATTGGACTGCAACTTGCATCAGGTTAGCCCGAATCCAAATCCAATTTGGAAAAAATAAAGAGTAAGGTTGGCTTGGATTGGCTTCAAGTTTAGGATCAAGATTCAAAATATCGTGGACACTAAGTGTATAGAAACAGCAATTTAAACAGACGTATTAGGATACATCTTAGATATGCATTTGTATTGACGAAAAATTAAGATATGCATTGAAACACTATAAATACTTTAATAAATCATAAAAATACATCAATAATATTAAATATAAGACATCAATGAGATATATACATATATATTTTTTAAATTAATATACTTTAATGGTTTATAAAAAAATACATTGTAGTTAATTATACGTTCATTAAAAAACCTATACTTAACTATAATTTATAAAATTATAATTGGGATGGGAAAACCCAACTCATCTATCCAACCATAAAATATGCATTGGTACAACTTCTAAGTGAAAATATAAATAATAATTATTTACTTTTATTTTCAAAATTTGTAAAAAATAAATAAACATTATATAATATATTCAAAAAATAGTTATTAAAAAAGAAATTTCAAATGCTCCGTGGATATGATATCATACAATTATAATATATTCAATCATTGTGGTCAAATGGTAAAATATAATTAATTATTATTTATTTTTAATTCTAAAAATATAAAAAACAAAAGAAGAAAGAAGAAATTCCAATTGCTCTATGGATATGATAGATAAATCTATAGATCTAAAACATACTAATTCTTTATAAGCAGAGAAAAAATTACATTTTCAAATTTTTTGTTAATTTATATTTTTCCCAAATATTTTTATGAAATTTTCATAGAGCTATTCACAACACAAAAGAAATGTGATTTTGAATGTAAGAAATGTATATCAACATAAATTTAAACATTCAAGAAAAAAATCACAAGATATTAAAAAATTTTGAAAAAACTTACCTACTTTTACCATAATTTTTCAAAATTTTAGAAACCACCAAAAAAAATTAACGATGTACGCTTTGTTTCTTGCAAATTTTTGCATATCTAACACCTTAAGAATGAGTTTTGGAGTTTTAGAGTCATTTGGGGGTGAAAGAAAGGCTTATTTCAAACGAAATATGCAATTGATACGCCCCAATACACCCTAAATAGAGCCTGATATGAATTTGATACGGTGGAAAAAAGACGATACAACCGATTTTCCACCATATCTCATATCGAACTTTTAGAGATATGATATGATATGCCTTGTATCGAACATATCATATCAAAATTTGAAGCCTTGGTTAGGATAGGGTTTGGGTTGAAAGCATGAACCAACTTAACTTTGTGTTGGATTAGAGTTGAGGCCTTGACCAACCCAATCCAACAAAAACCCCAACTTAACTTCATATTTGCTTGCGTTCATAAATGTACTCATGTAATTTATGCATTTATGTATTTATGCAATTACTATTCATGCGTTCATTGTAATTTATGTATTGTTCATAAATGTACTTATGTATTCAACCATGCATTCATAAATGTATATTATATATCTATATATTTATAATTTATGTATTGTTTCATTGTAAGTGTTATTCAAAAATCCGATTTATGCATGTATATATACAGGGTTGTCAGTGGTATTCAAAAATCCGATTTTGAATTCGAGATTCAACATAATTGAATCAAATTCAAATAATTCGAAAATCATAATTTTGTCGAACTTGGATATACTATTCATACCATTTAGCTAATTGGATACAAATTTGGATATGACTTGATTTGATTCGATAAATATCCGAAATCGACCGATTATTTAATTCTTATATATAATACATAAAATATTTAAATGTTTTATATAATTTATACATAATAATTAAATTATATAAATAATTTATATATCTATATACTTTATATAAATAAAATATTTATTTATATATTTATTAATTACCTAAAATAACTAATTGGCTGAATCCAAATCGAATCGAATATTTAATCCAATTCAAATTCAGATATTAATTTTTAATATCTATCAAATATCGAATCAAATTCGGATATTGAATTTTCTAATTGGATTCGAATTCGATCCATTTACACCCCCTATGTGTGTGTATTATATGTTAATTAAGTTTAAAGGCAATTTTTTTTCTAAAACATGATAATCATGTTCTTTTACACATAATGCTAATATTGATTTAAAATGAACAATTATAATTAGCTAGGAAGTAAGTACATTTGGCAAAATGAAGTAGAGAAATCAGGCCAACCCAAGACTAATTGGAGCCTAACCTTTATGATTGGGTGAGAGATAAGGTCGGGGTTCAACAACTCAAGTTGGATTAGGGTTAACCTCAACCCGACCTAACCCGGCCCAACTTGCACCACTGCTCTCAAACCCCCTAGAAATTTTGTGGGTTTTTGAATTAAAAAAAAAAAACAAAAAATAAACATGAAGATATTTTATTAAAAAAAATTGAATGAATCCACTGCTGTGGATAGGGGGAGCAATTATGGATGTCTAATGAATTTACATTGTATTGGCCCAAGGCTGGCCCATTCAAATTTTTACAAAATCCCAACCTGAACCCACCCACTTTGCATCCTTACCTATGGAATATTGGCATCCAAACACCAACTCAAGCTTTGCATGGGTCTCTTCTAGTTCATACTTTTATGGTACTCTCTAGTTGCTTTTCCCTTAAATTAAGGCTACAAAATGGGTGGTTGTATGTAGCCGAGACTTAGGATCAAATCCTACTATCACTAGGGTTGGTGTTATAGGTATGAATGGCAAGCGGGCGGGGATCAAATTCCTCGTTTCCAACCTCGATTCTAAAATTAATCCTCATCCATGTCCTTGATCCCTGTCGGGGATAAAATTTGTCCTCCATCCCCAATCCCCGATGGGGATGGGTTCTCGCGAGACCCGAATCCCCAAAATTTTTTAGATAACAGTATTTTTTTATAAATAAATTTATTTAAATAAATAAAAATTAAATTATGAATAATATTTTAAATATGTTTCGATATATAGAAATAATATAATTATATATATATATATATATATAATCAGGGTCGGAGCAGGGCAAGGACCTCAATCCCCATCCCTGACCCCATCAGGTTGGGGAAGTCAAATGCCCATCTGGGATGGAGAAAATTGCCATCCCTAGTTATAGGTAGGGGTTGGGCTACTCCCCTCCCTTTCCCTTTTGTATAGTCACATCATCATCATCATCATCATCATGCATCCATGCTTTATCCCAATTATATGGAATCGACCACATCACTGATGTTTTGTCATTCAGATCTGTTTAATTCTGCATTGTGTTCCACAATTGATAAGTCTTTTAGATAAAAGAACAGCAAAACAACATTCAAGTATTAACTCCATATATAGTTGAGAAAAAGCTTGGATGATAATGATGATGATTCATTGTGTAACTCAATGAAGCGGGAAAAAAGTATCTATTTGTTTGAATTGGATTTGAATGTGATCTAATTGTGGAGATTTATTTATAATTGTATCAAAATATTGATTTGCTCCAATCTAATAATATGCAAATATGTGCTTAGATAGTTAAGTAGCAAACAAACTATTGTGTATCTTGAACCTCCAAACCAAAATAAGATAAGAAAAACAAATTTTGGTCATATGCTAAAGGCAAAACATGACGTCTTGTTGTAGATAGTTAAATAGCAAAAGCAAAGAAAAAAACTAGGGATGTTCAAGAATATAATTTTTTGTTTTTTTTTTAAACAAAAACAAATGAAACATTAGCAAAAACAATAAAATCTTGTTGACGTGGTAATTGTTTTTGTTTTCAAAAATAAAATCAACCATGTTGTCAAACACCACATAGGTTGTTTGTTTTATGTGATTGTTGAAGCAACATTCCCAATTTTATGAGAGTCAGATAGGTGGAAGAATTATGAGGGCTCTCAATAAGATGCACTTGATGGATATTAACTCTCACCCACGGTTTTTAAAACCGGACCAAACCAGATGGTCGGACTAGAAAAACCGGTAACCGTTCAGCCCCTCAGGTTTGGTTATACTGACTCGGGCAGTCAAACCGCTAAACCGTTTGACATGGGTAGCAGTTCGTGGGTAGTGAAATTCATTTTCGCTCGATTTAAAAAAATGCTATTCATGTCCCTAGTCCCCTAATTCCAGCCTTACGTTAGGGTTAGAAAGAAAAAGAACTCACCCTCGCTACTACTCGCTGAATCCCCACATCATCCCTGTTCGGCATCACATGAAGTCCCCGTCTACAAACGTCATCTCTATTCCGATTCACTTCGTATCGGAGGAGAAACGACTGGCTGCTGCTTTGAAGATTTAGAGTTGTTACTAGGGATTCTTGGTTAGAAAGAGCGTGAAGAAAATTTCTGATATTAAGAAAGAGGTAGATGAAGTTGAACAGCGGATTTCAAGGAGGGCGACGATGGATTTGGTTCCTATGTGACGCAGCGTGGAAGCAATGAGAACCGGAGCTGGCTATGCAAGCACTGGGCGTTCGCTAGCACCTAGCGAATAACACCGATTTCTCTAGGAGAGAGAAAAGGTGGCGAAAACTCAAAGAAGAGAACTCAAGAAAATCTAAAGTATGAATTGATGAATAACTTTGGGAAAATAGCAGTATTTATAATACATTTGGAAATTGTAAAAGAACTAGGAAATAACAAATAGGATAGATATCAAAACATCTAATCTGCTAGGATTCTTCTTGACTTGATCTCCACCGTCCGATCCCCTTGGATCTTATCCATGCATGAGTTATCCTGATCTTGGTATGCATCTTGGATTATCTTGAACTCTTTGTTTCTTGGATGATTTTGGATTCTTGAATTCTTGATTTATCTTGAATTCTTGATGTATCTTGGACTCTTGAATTCTTGTTGTATCTTGGACTCTTGAATTATCTTGGATTCTTTGAGTACTTTGGCTTATCTTGAATTCTTCCTATGAGTTGTCGTCCATATGATGAGATGGGCCTCCTTGATGAGATAGGCCTCCATCATTCTCCCCCACTTGGAAAAGACTTGACCCCGAGTCGTGGCTAGGATATGCGAGGGTCGTCTCTGGTAGGTAGCGATAAAGGTCAGCAAGTATTAAAGCATTGGGAATTTGTGTAGTAGCTTCCCCTGAGAAATTGTTAACATAGATTGCAAATGCTCTCTTATCACATATACGGTAGGCTGACCAACATGGATGAAGTGTTTTGGCCGCTTGCTCACCATCAATTCCCTTCCCTGATTCTGTCATCCAATAAAGGGCTTGTTTCTGATACGGCCTTAGACCACACATGAGTGTTTTTGACGTCGGCCCCAAGTAATGATCCAGAATTTTCTGGAAGGTTCCCCTCCTTACCACACGGAGCTCAAGCGCTCCAATCGCATTCACCTTTCGGGAACTAACATATCCTGCATCAACGAAAGATCGATCCAAACAATCGCAACACTCATTCAGCACTTCATCGCTGGCCTCACTGCTCAGCTCCCAGAAGATGACGTAGTGTCCAGGGTCCATGGACACATCCACATGGCTGGTGAAGTCGATCACCTCAACCTTTGCCTTCTTCATTAACAGCTTCCCACCTGCTTCAACTGCTAGCTGCAAATCTTTCTCTGTGTTCTTGTCTATTTTGATGCTTAGTAGCAAATTCCTCCGGCATACAAATGGAAGCTCCGGGGTGGAGTTATGGAATCCCATCACTTTAACCACGTCCCCTAGCCTGTATCGGTATAGACCTGCAAAGTTGGTGACGATGATCTCATACTCTTCCCCAATCTTCACTTGAGTCAGACCGATCGGTTCTGACTCAGCGTAAGAGTAGGTAGCAGCGGTCTTATTCTGTTGCTGAATACACTGGTGAATCTCATCATTTTTTGGACCTTTTGCATAGGTATATTTTGAGTGATAAGGTAGCTTTAGGATGAAATGCTTAGTTGTCATTGCATTCAACAAGTGGCCACCTACATTTATTGTTGCCTTCCGCATCATTGCAACGATCATATGGGGGCTCTCCGGTATCCCAACCTCTAGGAACGCATTCATCATGCGTGAATTATAGATGTTGATCCAGAATGCAAGCTTCTACTGATGAGTAAGACCATCTAGGTTGACAGATGCAAGCTTCCCAAGAAGCGGCTTCAATCTCCGAATCAGAAACAAAGAGTTTGTTCTTCGATTTGGATCAATTGAACTAGCTTCGATTACAAACAGGTGTTTGTATGGACCAATATCCCTCTTTCCAAATTCTGAACAAATACCATAAGGATCTCTGAACTCTGGTTCTGCATATGTTTCATTAGATGTTAAGGAAGACAACATTTCGAGTTCCATTCCCCTGTTCTTCATCCTCCTCATCCTCAGGAAAATGCTTGACAGGCACTTCAAAATTTCTTCTGAGATTTTGTTAGGACCGTTACTCTCTCCTTTTGGTGTTGTTTCTTCAGGAACAACTGATGCGCTTTGTTCTTCTGTGTCTTGTTCTATGGCTCCACATTCTAACTGTAGTTTCAGAGGATCCAAACGCTTCTCTACTGATCCATTCTCAATGGGGGGCCTCTTCACTGGGGTTCTGATTTTTGTGTCTCTATCTTTTGGGGATTGCCTGTTGTTCTTTGATGAATTAGTGCAGGACTGATTCTCTTTTCCCCGCGCATCTTCTGAAAAAGCCGATGAAGGATGAGCTTTCTTCGATGGTTGTTTCCCATTTGAGGGCCGAATAGAACGATGCGTTGTTCGATCGGAAATAGGCTCAAAGGCCAACCGGGTCGAAGCCGACAAATTGCCAGGAATTGAAGGTAGAATCCTTGCGGTGGATGTCTGACGTAACCACGACTTGAACCCAGAAATGATGTTGCACTATCAAGAGGAACGTGGTACAGACTGTTACCGGCAATAACTGGAGCAACGCCGAGTTCTACTTCGTCGTCGTTATCATCATCAAGAACAGGATTCCGGGGTATAGGACCGATGAGTGGTCTACCGTGGTTGTCTCCTCCGGTTGGGTACGGGTTATCCCGGTTCCTTGGAACAACCTTTCGTAATAAGATTCGTAGTTGTTCAGCCATCTTTGCCAACTGCTGTTCGAAGTTACGTGTGGCCGTGCGCTGCTCTTCGATTGCTCTCCAAATAGGATAGATATCAAAACATCTAATCTGCTAGGATTCTTCTTGACTTGATCTCCACTGTCCGATCTCCCTGGATCTTATCCATGCATGAGTTATCCTAATCTTGGTATGAATCTTGGATTATCTTGAACTCTTGGTTTCTTGGATGATCTTGGATTCTTGAATTCTTGATTTATCTTGAATTCTTGATGTATCTTGGACTCTTGAATTCTTGATGTATCTTGGACTCTTGAATTATCTTGGATTCTGAGTACTTTGGCTTATCTTGAATTCTTCCTATGAGTTGTCGTCCATATGATGAGATGGGCCTCCTTGAAGAGATGAGCCTCCATCAATATGGATGCGAAGGAGCAGTTGAGAGTGAATGAGACTCTAATGGCTTTGGTTTTTTGGCTAGATTCAGTTCGAGGCATTGATTCTGGGGTTAGGGAGTGCCAGAAGAAGGTTATCAGGAAGGCTATTGCCTTGCAAGAGATGGTGGATGCCATTATTGCTGATGATCAGGCTACCACTGTGGTGGATGGTGTTAGCTCCAATGGTCAGATTGTAGGAGCGGACGATGGCGTCAATTGTTCTTCAAGTGCATCCGAAACTTTCGCTGGCGATGGTGGTCGATCCCTGGACCTTGAAGAATTAACCAATTCTTCTAACCAATGAGAAGTCACTATTTCTCAATTATTTTTCATTTGCATATTCTCATTTGTACTATATTATTTTTGTATTTAGATAGTTTTATTTTTTGTATTTTTCTGTATTTTTTCTGCTTTTTATACTATTTTTATTATTTATAAATAAATTTTTTATTTTTAATTTTTTTTATGATGTCACGGGTCAAACCGTTTGACCCAGACGGTTGAACCGCTTAACCGGAAACTGGTCCCCTGACCGGTTCTGTTTCCGGATCATTTTTAAAAACCTTGCTCTCACCATTAAGTATAAATATTTTCCATCATCTTTTGGCATTGCGATATATAATCTTTTTGGATCCAGAATCCCATTACTAGTGTGCAAGTAAGGGGGTGTTTGTAACTGTGGTGTCACATTCTCACTTAAACTCCAATAAGCACCATTTTTTTTTTATTCTACCAAAACCATTTTTGGATGGGCTGATTAAAATGTTACATAGTACCAAATACCATCTAAGGGAAGAAAATATATAATTTTTAGTTCATGAAATTAAGGACAACTAAAAACTTACATGATAAAGCAAAGATAATGACAATTAGTTTTCTCCAAATTGGTAGATAATTTCTATTTTCAACTTCTACATTTGTTGTTTGCTCATAAATTTCATCTATGCAAAAGTGGCACCCAAGTAGTTTGAGATTGAATCTAGGATTTGATATTAATAACTGTAAGAAAACCATGATGCTGAATCGTCTTTATAAGGCTTTGTTTTGCTCTGGCAACTTGGTGCTTTTCACTGGTAGCCAGTGTCTAAATCTTCAATCAATGTTATTAATATAACCTCTTGTAAATATGGTGTTCCCAACAAACATTTGCTTTTAAAGTTCTATTTTATCAATATAAAACTTGCTAAAAGAAAGAAAGAAAGATAGAAAGAAAGAAAGAAAAACTCATAACAATTAGGTGGTAAGTATATTTGGGCCAATTTGCTTAATGAGTAGAGATTGTTCAAACTCCATTTGGGAAGAATGCAAATACAAATATGCACAGTTCATACACATTTGTATTTGCATTCTTCCCAAATGGAGCTTCAATATCTAATAGAATAAGAAAGAGTTTAAGAAAGATATTTTTCGACTTCTGAATTTAGAATTACAACCATTTTTGAGATTTACTTTGAATTGGTTTGTTTAGTTATACTGTCAAGTTCTTGCCACATTCATCTTTGTTTGCCTAATTAATTTGTTATCTCATTGGAATATCATAGAAAAACAGTGGCTTTATCTATAAAACTTTTGCTCTACTTGGGATATCAACACAAATAGAAAAACAACTTTCTACCATTACTTATTCTTTTATCTCTTCTATTTTCCCTAAGATGAATATTCTGCTAGTTTTATAATTGCATACTAAGGATCGAAATATCCATACATCTTTTTTTTGAAAGGTGCAAGTTATATTAAGGAGAACAAACATATACATAGTCCTCTACCCTTGGTATCCCATCTTGATTGTAATTACAAATAAAAGAGGATAAACAGTGAGTTTTTGCTACTTGGGATACCGTATGGGTAGGTTTATTAAAGTTTCGATATACAAAAAAGAATTTCACATTTTTAAGTTTCACAAATAAATTCCTAATCCTTTGCAAAAGCCAAAGGCAAGACCAGGGAAGATCTTATTTCTGATGAAGCGCCTGCACAACCAGTTTAGCATCAGAATATATACAAACTTCTTGGCAATACTAGTTGGACAGTTCTAACAGCACCTGCATGATCGCATAAAGTTCAGTTTGTACAACAGAAGATACTTGATCAGTTCTGCCACCCAAGATTTTTAAACAAGTTAGATTTCTGGATAGAATTATGAATCCATAACTATATAAGTTGTCAGAGATTTTTCCTGCATCAGAGAAAATAATAAGATCCGTTGTAGCACTGATAGTAATAGGATATTTATCCATAATATTTCTTAATGTTGAGGAATTAGAGTTGTTTTGAGGGGAATTAGAGGTTATGATTGAGTGATTAATTTGATGAAGTAGATTAATAGGTTGAATCACTCTATCCCTAAAGCATTTCTCATTCCTATCATACTAAATATAATATAATGCAATAGCAAGCCAGTTTAGTATATCCATAAACAAAGAGTTATCATCCACACGAGTATAGAGATTATGAATATTAGTAGCCCAAGAATCTCGGAAGATATTTAAAAAATTTATATTCTAAGGGTTGCCAAATAATATAGCTTGAGTATAAGGAAAGTTTAAAAATAAATGGGCTATAGTTTCAAATTCTATCTCACAAATAACACAGAATTTTTGATTATTTTCTAAACAGATATTCTCTTTTACAAGAACAAAATTATTTAAAATTCTCCAGAGGAAAAGTTTAAATCTAGGGGCGGTATACAACTTCCAAAGCTTTTTGGTACAGAAACTGAGATTTGAAGGGAGTTGAGAGTATGAGGAATTGAGTTTACACATGTATTCTCTTTTTGTGGTAAATTTACCAGAGATAGGGGATAATCAGATCCATGTAATAGAATTAGAATTCAGAAAAAATGGGGGTCTCCAAAATTTGATTAGCCTCAGTCGAAGAAAATAAAGAGTTTATGATTTCGACATTCTAGTGGCCATTGTGGATTAATTGGGAGATATTTACCTGTCTAAGATTAAGGGCCAAGGGGAATGGAATCTAAGAAAATTTATGATTTTTTTGGATCCAGGTAATTGTTCTATTGGAAATGAGTTCTCATTTACTAGAGCTCCACATTCAGAAGCCCAAGTCAATAAGCGTTGAACCTATGGATTTCCAAAGGATAGACCCTATAAAGAGAATAGAATAAGGAAAAAGATTTTTATCTTTAAAATATTTTGATTTCCATATTTGTGCCCAAAGTTTATGTTGTTCAATAAGGAATTTCTAGGTGACTTTCTTAAGGAGGCTTTGATTAACCAGGGTTAGATTTTTGAATCCCAAGCCTCCTAAATATTTTGGAATGATCAATTTATTCCAAGCACACCATCGGTAGGGATGGGTTCTTTCTTTAGAGACTCCCGACCAGAATTTTGTTATTAAGATTTCCATTTGGTCAATAGTTTTTTTTTGTTTTTTTGGAAATTTGATTGGGGACATAGCATGTATAGGAATGGCTTGGAGAACCGATTGGACTAACACTTGCTTTCCTGCCTAATTGATGGTTGTTGCTCTCCAACTATTTAATTTTGCTTTTATATTATTTAGGATAAAAGATAGTTGAGCATGTTTATTCCTAGACCAAAAAAGGTGCAGACCAAGGTGTTTAGAGTTCTCTAGCAAGGGATCCATTTTTAATTGTCTTCTTATTAACCTTTGGAGTCTTGGGTGAACACTCTTGCTACAATAAACCCCTAATTTATCCATGTTAATCATTTGTCCAAAAACAGTCTCGAAGGAATTTAGAATCTGGAGGAGGTTATCAATCTCTTCCTATGTGCTCTGATGAAAATCATAATGTCATCGGCAAAGAAAAAGTGAGAGATTTTAGGGTAAGAAGAGGAGATAGAAATGCCTTGAATCTTCCTCTCAGATTCAGCCTGATAGAGAAGTCTAGACAGGCCCTCCATGGCTAAGATGAAAAGGTAAGGGGAGAGAGGATCTCCTTGTCTTAAACCTCTGGAGGGGTAAAAGTGACCTTCAAAGGTACCATTGATAAGGAGAGAGAATGAAACAGTGGAAATGCATTCGTTTATTAGATGAAATAAATCCTTAGAGAAACCAAGAAGGGAAAGGATTTGAAGAAGAAATTTCCATTCTAATAGATAATAAGCTTTGGACATGTCCATATTCAGTCTAATGTATCCTGTACCTCTCTTTATGTGTTTCAAGAAATGAAACATTTCTTGAGTAATTATTGAATTCTCAGACATTTGTCTTCCCGGGACAAAAGCCATCTGGTTGGGTAAAATACACTTATCTAGTATAGTACGAAGACGGTTTTCTATCACTTTTGCTATAATTTTATAAGTGACATTGTAGAGGTTGATTGGTCAGTAGTCTTGAACATTCATACAATCAACTTTTTTAGGTATGAGACAAATAAAAGTGTGGCTCACCCTTCTAAGATGTTTTTTGTTTCGAATAAACTCCTAGACCATTAGTACTAAATCTAGGCCCATCAGACCCCAAAAGTCCTTGTGTACTAAAGCTGGCATGCCATCTGGCTCTGGGGACTTTAAGTTTCCAATGCTGAAAAGGGCTGATTTGACTTCGTCGCTTGTGGGGATGGACATAAGCATGGAGTTTTCATTCTCTGTTATTGATGTAACCGTTTCTGGTCACGTACCATTTTTTGTGATGTATAAATTTTTTTGGCTAAGTACCTCGTTATTTGACCCGGTGGTGACGTACCTTGGTGAAGAGCTACTTGGTGGCGAACTCCCTGGTAGAGAACTGCTTGGTGGTGAGCTCCCTAGTGGCGAACTGCCTGGTGGCGAGCTCCCTGGTGGCGAACTGCTTGGTGGCGAGCTGCCTGGTGGCGAACTGCCTGGTGGCGAACTGCCTGGTGGCGAGCTCCCTGGTGGCGAATTGCCTAGTGGCGAACTCCCTGGTGGAGAACTGCCTGGTGGCGAGCTCCCTGGTGGCGAACTGCTTGGTGGTGAGCTCCCTGGTGGCGAACTGCCTGGTGGCGAGCTCCCTGGTGGCGAACTGCCTGGTGGTGAGCTGCCTGGTGGCGAACTGCCTGGTGGCGAGCAGCCTAGTGGTGAGCTCCCTGGTGGACTCATCATTTGACCTGCTCCTAGGCGGTCTGCAACTCAGAGGATGGTGGAGTTCCCTAGTGGACTCATCATTTGACCTGCTCCTAGGCGCAACTGAATCAGAGTACCCTACAACTCAGAGAATGGTGGAGCTCCCTGGTTCAGCGCAATCCGACTACCCTTTGCATGAGGTGATTTCCTCTCCTTCGTAGGCGGCGGGAGCTGAGGGACCTACGAGAACTGAATCAGAGTACCCGAGGGTATTTTCCCGGCGGGGACTCTCCGATGCCTAAGTTAGCATTCTGATTACAGAGAGCTTGGAGTGAAATGAGAGCTTGGAGAGAAATGAGAGAGCTAGAGGGCAGGGGTTACCATCCTCTTTTCCCCTCCTCCTCCCCTTTGGGGGGTGAGGTCTTTATATACCGGAGTCCTCGCGGGTTAGGTGGGTGAAAAGCCCCCAAACGGTAAGACTCGTCACATCCTGTCAGAACCGGGGTACGGTGGTGAACTCCTCGAGGTCGTCAGGTAGGCGCTTGTGTCAGGCGGCCAGGTCGGCGCCTGGGTCAAGTTGTCAGGGCAGCGCCTGCGTCAGCTAACGGGTCGATGTCTGGGCCAGGTTGTCAGGTCGGCGCCTATGTCAGTCGGCGGGTCGGTGTCTAGGCCAGTTTGTCAGGTCGGCGCCTGTGTCAATCGGCGGGTCGGTGTCTAGGCCAGGTTGTCAGGAAGGAGATCTTCCTACGATACGCCAAACTACTCCTGTACCGAGCTACCCTACAAGGGGCGAGCTGCCCGGGGGAGCTATGCCGAGCTGCTTGTGGCGAGCTCTGCCGAGCTGCCTGGCTCCTTGGTGGCGAGCTCCTTGGAGAGCAGCCTAGCTCCTTGGCGAGCTCTTTGGTGAGCTACCGAGCTCCTTGGCGAGCTCCTTGGTGAGCTACCGAGCTCGCGGGGTACGCCGCTATGGTTCATCGGTGGGCTTCTTATGGGCGGCTAGGTCGGCCAGATCAGATCATGTGCCAGGTCGATCCAAGTCGGCCTGGTCGTACAATCCGCGCCAGGTCGCGCGCAGGCCGCCCGTAGCCCGCGTGCAGGTCGCGCCAAGCCGGCCAGACCGGTGCCTGGGTGGGATACCAACTTGGTAAGTTGTTGCCTGGGTGTTTGCATAGTTGTCACGAGGTGCCACGTGTCGCAATTTCACTGGAGGGCCAAATCTGCCCTCATCAATTGCCCCCACTCCCGAGTTGAGAGTAACTCAACGAAGGGAGTAGATTTCTTTTGGCCCGTAAGTCGACAAGCTAGTAAGTGTTGATCCAATTCCTTAGGCTTTGGGAGCTGCCTGTATGTGGCGAGCTGCCAGTAAGGCGAGGGGGTCTCCGCCAGTTCACTAGTGTAGCCCTTAGGCTCTTGGGCAACTTATAGTTCACTTTTGCTGATTTGCTCCTGTTGAGGAAGCGACTGGATATTTAGCAAAAGTGTGGCCCGTAAGCTTTGGGAGTGACTCATAGTCTACTCTTCTTTGACTTTTGCCCGTGCCGGAAAGGCGACTGGGCCTTAAGAAGTAATGTGGCCCGTAGGCTTTGGGAGTGACTCGTAGTCTACTCTTTTTTGACTTTCCCGTGCCGGAGAGGCAACCGGGTCTTAAGCAGTAATGTGGACCGTAGGCTTTGGGAGTGACTCGTAGTCTACTCTTTTTTGACTTTGCCCGTGCCGGAAAGGCGACCGGGTCTTAAGCAGTAATGTGGGCCGTAGGCTTTGCCTGTGAGGTGTCGAGCTATGATTGTGCTGCATCAGCTTCATAATGCCGGTCACCCACTCCTACAAGAAGCTACTAAGAGCTCTACCTTCGGGGGCAGCACTACTAACTTTAGGTCGCCAGCTCACACGGGAGCCTTGGAAGGCTCGACCAGTAAGGGCGCCTATGTAGTTTGTTGGCCGTCAACTCCCGCGGAAGCCACGAAGAGCTCATCTTTGTAGGGGGGACCTTGCGGAGAGGACTGATGAGGCATTATCTGAATTGAAAGTAAGGTTGGTAGAGCTACCTAGTCTGTTACCTCCCTGCATAGTCTTTGAGTTCATAAAAAATGTAAACTATAAAGCGATAGCTTTTGAAGGATGAGAACTTAGCTTTTTGTAGCGTGATCCCACAGACGGTGCCAATTGATGTAACCGTTTCTGGTCACGTACCATTTTTTGTGATGTATAAATTTTTTTGGCTAAGTACCTCGTTATTTGACCCGGTGGTGACGTGCCTTGGTGATGAGCTACTTGGCGGCGAACTCCCTGGTGGAGAACTGCTTGGTGGTGAGCTCCCTGGTGGCGAACTGCCTGTGGCGAGCTCCCTGGTGGCGAACTACCTAGTGGCGAGCTGCCTGGTGGCGAACTCCCTGGTGGCGAGCTCCCTGGTGGCGAATTGCCTGGTGGTGAACTCCCTGGTGGAGAATTGCCTGGTGGCGAGCTCCCTGGTGGCGAACTGCTTGGTGGTGAGATCCCTGGTGGCGAACTGCCTGGTGGCGAGCTGCCTGGTGGCGAGCTGCCTGGTGGCGAGTTCCCTGGTGGACTCATCATTTGACCTGCTCCTAGGCGGTCTGCAATTCAGAGGATGGTGGAGCTCCCTGGTTCAGCGCAACCCGACTACCCTCTGCAAGAGGTGATTTCCTCTCCTTCATAGGCGGCGGGAGCTGAGGGACCTGCGAGAACTGGATTAGAGGACCCGGGGGTATTTTCCCGGCGGGGACTCTCCGATGCCTAAGTTAGCATTCTGATTACAAAGAGCTTGGAGTGAAATGAGAGCTTGGAGAGAAATGAGAGAGCTAGAGGGCAGGGGTTACCATCCTCTTTTCCCCTCCTCCTCCCCTTTGGGGGGTGAGGTCTTTATATACCGGAGTCCTCGCGGGTTAGGTGGGTGAAAAGCCCCCAAACGGTAAGACTCGTCACATCCTGTCAGAACCGGGGTACGGTGGTGAACTCCTCGAGGTCGTCAGGTTGGCGCTTGTGTCAGGCGGCCAGGTCGGCGCCTAGGCCAGGTTGTCAGGGCGGCGCCTGCGTCAGCCAGCGGGTCAGTGTCTGGTCCAGGTTGTCAGGTCAGCGCCTATGTCAGTCGGCGGGTCGGTGTCTAGGCCAGTTTGTCAGGTCGGGCGCCTGTGTTAGTCAGCAGGTCGATGTCTGGGCCAGGTTGTCAGGCAGGAGATCTTCCTGCGATACGCCAAACTACTCCTGTACCGAGCTACCCTACAAGGGGCGAGCTGCCCGGGGGAGCTATGCCGAGCTGCTTGTGGCGAGCTCTATCGAGCTGCCTGGCTCCTTGGTGGCGAGCTCCTTGGAGAGCAGCCTAGCTCCTTGGCGAGCTCTTTGGTGAGCTACCGATTTCCTTGGCGAGCTCCTTGGTGAGCTACCGATTTCCTTGGCGAGCTCCTTGGTGAGCTACCGAGCTCGCGGGGTACGCCGCTATGGTTCATCGGTGGGCGTCTAATGGGCGGCTAGGTCAGATCATGTGCCAAGCCGATCCAGGTTGGCCAGGTCGCGCACAGGCCGCCCGTAGCCCACATGCAAGTCGTGCCAGGCCGGCCAGATCGGTGCTCGGGTGGGATACCAACTTGGTAAATTGTTGCCTGGGTGTTTGCCTAGTTATCACGAGATGCCATGTGTCACAATTTCACTGGAGGGCCAAATCTACCCTCATCAGTTATGATTAGACTGATTACATGAGATAAATTTTCTAAATCTGGAGGATCTTGTCATGAACACAAATTTTAGAAATAGTCTAAAAAATTTTTGTTCAGTCTTCCAGATATTTTGGTTATCCTTGACTCCTTCAATTAAGTTTCTTTTTCTCCTAAAAATTGTATTTCTATCTCCCAGATGCAGCCAAGTCTGGCGCGAGGTTTGTATCCACAAGCTCTCTAATTGTGTATTTGTTTGTTCATACTCTTTGTACAGGCTATTGAGACTAGTATAGTCTTTATGTTGTTCGGCTTGTAAAATCTAAACCTCCAATTTCTTGAGCTTTGTTTTGGGCTTTATAAAGGAATATTTTCTCCAATTAATAAGATTCTGCTTCAAAGAGTCCATTTTGCTACTCTAGAAAGATTCCACCCATCTTCTATTATGTGCTTACAGGTACTATCTGCTTACAGGATTTTGATCCTTTGACTTCTGATTAGGATCATTGCTTTCCCACTGATCGATAGTGAGGATACGGTCAATGTTACTGATATTAGTGGGGGAGTCAGGCCTACCATATGTAGGAAGATCTGGTCGATCCGCAGATTTGACATTAAATCCATGCGAGGTCTTTTACCTAGACTTGGAGGAAGGACCTGGAATATCTTCAAAGAGGCGGTTCACCAACTCTGTAGCCGCCAAATGGAAAGTTTCTGCAGAAACTAGGACAGTAGGAGGGGCCAAAGTGGAAGGAGTCAGTAGGTTTGAAGAAAACAGTGGGGGAGAGGAAGTGGTAGGCTGGTGTGGCTGGTTGGTTAGGGGAGGGGTTACTTCATCTAGAGGGTTTTCAGGAGATGGGGGAGAGTTGGGAGGAAAATCAACAAAGTTTGCAAATTTTGGGCATTTCCAAGACCACCTTAGAGCTAGTTCAGCCCTCAACCAAGGGCCTGGCAGATTCATGCATGGTTCGGCTGCTAAAATACTGCTCAAAAGAATGACCTTAAGTATCAAGAAGAGAATGGGAGCAACGATGGAACTGATGACCAAATTTTATCACAGATATAGCAAATCCAGGGTAAATCTTCATACCTATACGTAATCCAGTTATTAACAATGACAAAACAACCCGTTTTTAGAGGACGATCCACAAAGAGAGTAACATTTTCTCTAATGTAGTTTTGAATAATTGAAATGGAGCGAGTAGGACCTAAGTGTTCAAACAAAGGACGACCTACATCAATGGAAAGAGTCTCGAAGGTCATGAATTTGAATTCTATTCCATGGAGGTTCCAAGCATATTGAAGTAATCTCGGTATCCGAGGTTGCATAAGCACCCACTGACCATTCAAAGTCCAAGGACCATTGAGTCTAATCCTATCAAAGTCCTCAGCATAGCAGAAGTTGAGGTGAAAGTGACCTCGGTGAAACGGAGCCATGAAAAGACTACTCGAATCCATATTCCATAACTTATAGAGACCTTGAACTACATTGTCAAACTGGTAAGTGAAACGAGGGAACAGTCGACAAATGAGGGAGAGTTGTCAGTTTTCTGCTGCATCAAGGGAAATCAAAGGGTGGATATTTACTACCTCAATCCCGTTGTTGCCTTGACCTTGAAGCATCTACTGGAATGCTTCATTAAGGGCGTCAAGGTTATCAATAGGAAGGTAGGAGAGAAAAGCTAAGGAGATTGAGAGAGGAAGGAGAAGAGAAAACAGAGTGGGTTCTACGTATGAAAGAAAACTAGAAGAAAGATCATTAAAGAAGGAGAGAACTAAGTCATTAACAAGGGACTCAACTCAGTTTATCGTCAGAAGGAGATGAGTTGAGGTGACAATAAAACCCTTTTTTCCAGAACAAACTTAAAGACTCTAATCCAAACATAACTATCTAGTCGAAAACTAACGAGACAACAGAATATAATCGCACCGAGAAACCAATAGTAACCAAGTTGATGCTGAAAGAAAATTAACTTTCAACTACAGAACAAGTGTCATAAATTCGCAATAAATTTTTGACAAATCAACAAAAGCTAGTAGAAGTTAGGAATACTTCCTGTATATCCGGTATTATCCAGGTATGCAGAGACGTGAAACGTGTTTATCATCGATGGAATCCTCCACTGCATGAGTTGTAACTGCGACTAGGTTTTTCACACCTCCACTGCACTTAACCAATACAAGCATATTTTAAAACTTATAAAACCTTGTGAGTTGTGAAGTGACCCCCGATCCCTCTAATTATTATAAAACAAAAAATAAAATATGAAGTATTGCCATATCTAATTTTGGGTATCAGGTGTATTAATATTTTAATACTTATTGCATTCTAACAAGAGAAGGATAATGATGTAACCGGTTTTGGTTACGTACCATTTTTTGGGATGTGTAAAATTTTTTGGCTAAGTACCTCGTGTTTGACCTGGTGGTGACGTGCCTTGGTGATGAGCTACTTGATGGCAAACTTTCCGGGGGAGAACTGCCTGGTGGCGAACTGCCTGGTGATGCTTCCTGGTGGCGAACTGTCTAGTGGCGAACTGCCTAATGGCAAACTGCCTGGTGGCGAACTGCCTGATGGCGAACTGCCTGGTGGCGCTGCCTGATGGCGAACTGCCTGGTGACAAACTGTCTGATGGCGAACTGCCTGGTGACGAACTGCCTGATGGCGAACTGCTTGGTGGCGAACTGCCCGGCAGTGCTCCCTGGTGGCAAACTGCCTGATGGCGAACTGCCTAGTGGCGAACTACCTGGTAGTGCTCCCTGATGGCGAACTCGTCACTTGACTTGCTCCTAGGCGGTCTGCAACTCAGAGGATGGTGGAGTTCCCTGGTGCAGCGCTACCCGACTACCCCCTGCGTGAGGTGATTTTCTCTCCTTTGTAGACGGCGGGAGCTGAGGGGGTTACCATACTCTTTTTTCTCCCCCCCTTGGCTTTGGGGGTCAGAGTCCTTATATAGTGGTGCCCTCGCGGGTTAGGTGGGTAAAAAGCCTTCAAATGGTAAGACGTCATATCCCGTCAGAACCGGGGTACGGTGATGAACTCCTCGAGGTTGTCAGGTCGGCGCCTGTCAGTCGACGGGTCGGTGTCCGGGCCAGGTTGCCAGGCCGGCACCTGTGTCTGTCGGCGGGTCAGTGTCCGGGCCAGGTTGCCAAGTCGGCGCCTGTGTCAGTCGGCGGGTCGGTGTCCGGGCCAGGTTGCCAGGTCGGCGCCTGTGTTAGGGTCAGGTTATCAGGTCGGCGCCTGTGTCAGGGTCAGGTCATTAGGTCAGCGCCTGTGTCCGGGCCAGATCGCCAGATCGGCTCCTGCGTCCGGGCCAGATTGCCAGGTCGGCGCATGTGGCAGGCTCATCCGGCCAGGTCGCGCAGTTCGCACAGGTCGCGCCGGGTCGCGCGCAGGTCGCGCACAGGCCGCGCCGGGTCGCGCGCAGGTCGCGCACAAGCCGCGCCAAGTCGCGCCAGGTCGCGCCAAGCCAGCCAGACCGGTGCCGGGGGGGACCAACTTGGTAAGTTGTTGCCTGAAGGCTTGCCTAATTGTCACGAGGTGCCACGTGTCGCAACTTCACTGGAGGGCCAAATCTGCCATCATCAGATACTAAGTCTTAAGAAAGGGAGTGAAATTGCTTTAAAGGACAATGGTTTTCGCCACACCTTGGCTTCTAACCACTAAGTCATTTTCACTACTTTCTATTATATACAATTGAACTATAATACTTAATATGATTTGTGTTTTGTTTCCAATACAATGAACAATGAACTGGATATGAACTCATTGATGTTATTAGGTAAATGGCCTCAACATTGATTTTTCAAATGTTGTATTTGACCTGATAGAAAATAAGAGAGGATCGGAAAATTGAGGTTTGAACAATGTTCTGTTTGCAATGCAAATCTGAACCAGATGGAAATTTTACATATATTTGTGTATAATTATAATTTGCACTTTTTGTCTCATACAGTCATTTGCAACAATTCTCACTGAAAATTTCGTACCTAAAAAATAATGCAAATTTTGCATCACTACCCTTCTACCTTTTCTCCCATATAAAGCGGGGACTACATTAATTTGTAACCATAATTTGCACTGGTTTGTTTGCAACTATTATTTGTTCTCTTAGGATGCAAAATTTACATTTTTTTTGGTCTCATTTGCATCAATTGCCAATGCAACCACTTGCCATCTACCTTCTCTTCCATAGAAAGTGGGGGCAACATCATCCTACTTTCTACTTTACCTCTTAAAACAAAACAAAACAAAGTCAAATATGAAACAAAAATAAACTAGGATTTTCACAGCCCATTTTCACTCCTATGCATTTACACTGGTGCAAATAAACCGAACCTTAAGAATTTTCCTTTGACTTTCTATTTTTTATCAAACCAAACACACTCAAAAAGAATGCATATTTTCTATTTCTCTTCTCCACAGAACAACTTGTTGTCAAAGGGAATCGCATTCTTATACCTTTGAAAGAGATCAAGGCTTGGGCTATACGAAATCCAAAAAACAGTTTCTGGGTTTCTTTGCCTTGCCAACACTGACAAAAGTGGTTGAAAGGCAAAGCAACCCAGAAGGATTGAGATTCGAGATTCGAGAGTCGTTATCACTTATCTGTTTCAAGCTGGAAATTTCTAATGGCTTGGGTAGTAATGAAGAGTTTGGAAGATTGGATTTTGTTTTTCATTCAACAACTCTTTCAGTCTTTCATCAATGACAGGACAAGAGAGAGATGAAGCCAGAAGGAGATACGCTTCCCCAAATTCTGTGGCAACAATGAAAATTTATTTCAACTCGCTTGAGATTAGGAAGTAGCCCACTTTATCAAACAATCGCTAGTGATGGTTTCTACAGCAAAAAGAACTTTGCATTGTATTTGGACTTTGGTTTGGTAAGTAATTTATAGGGGTGTCAATGAACTGATTTTGGATTGGACCTCAATTAAACCAAAATCAATTTGTACAGATTGGATGGATTAACAAAACATATTGAATTGGATCAATCCAGACTTAATGGTCCAAAGTATTTATTGGATTGAATTGGACCTAGTCCATTCATAATGAATTTATATTGAAGTGGATTGGATTGAGCCAATATTTGATCTGTTGATATAAGATAAGAATATAGGTGTCAAATAGACCAAGTTTGGGTTGGAATCTGTCTAAATTAAACAAATTTGGACAGATAGGATTGTCCAGACATTGAATTGGACTGATCCAAAATATTCATTGCATTGGATTAGACATGTTCATGGGTCGGGCCGGGCCGGGTTCGGGCTGGGCTTTCACTCTATATTAACAGATTTTTCTAAGGCCCGAGCCCGGCCTTCATAAAAAGCCCAAAGCCCGGGCCTGGGCCCAAGCCCGAAATTTAGCCCATATTGTTACTACTGCTGAAGTGGCTGAATAGAGAGAGAGAGAGAGTGAGAGAAAAATTATAAAGAAAAATTAAAAAAAAAATGTATATATTAAATTATAAATATATATATATATATACATTTCAATAAATATTATATTATTTATATATTTTATATAATATATAATGCTGAGTCGGGCCGGATCGGGCTTTTTTGACAAATCCCGAACCTGACCCGTAACACAGTCGGGCTTACTATGTTAGGCCCACGGGCCTAATTACATGACCAAGCCCGACCAGAGTGCAGGCCAGGCCGGGCCGGGCCATCGGGCTACCCGGCCCATGAACAAGTCTACATTGGATTGCACCTTGTTCATTTGTAATGGATTCACACCAATTGACACCCTTAGTAGTTTGGATCATCGAACAAAGAGTACAATGGCTTAGCAATGACTAGAAATCGATTTATTTAAAAGCGGGATCTAATTCAGAATGGGTTTTGGTGGCTTGTTATGTTTTGTGCATCATCTGCACTTGAATATAAATTTATTACAATTCTAGGTAAAAAAAGAAAAAAAAATAATAAATTTTGTTAGAGAATAAAAACGTATTCAGGGACCTCATCTTGCAGGTCCTATTTGACCAAGTGGTCTAGTGCACGTCTAATAAAGTTTCTAAACCTCATTGTCCACATTATAATTACTTAAATTTCAGCACAAGTGATGAATGGACCTGGACTTATCCACACTTGAAGCCCAATGGGCTTGTGCATGAGGAGGCCTGTTAGAGAAATAAATCCTATTCATTGACTAGAGAATACAATTGTGTAATTTATTTACTCTTGTCACAGATATGACATTAAAGTCTCTTTTTGTAAGCTTCAAAAAATGATCTGAAAATAAGATACCCAAAAATCAAAAGAGCCCTATCTTGTAAGCCCCTACGGCCTAAGAGGCCAAGATGCCCAATGAATAGAGGGTGGAGTTGAGATGGGAAGAAGCCCTTTTGAAACATCAATAGGCTAAATCCCTGGTCATCTTCATCTCTGTTTTTCTCCCTTTCTGTTCTACTTATCTATCAATAGGCTAAATATATACAGTGTAAATACATACAGAATAATAGAAAAGGTAAGGTTTTGCACTGTGCATATTTATATTTGTAGTTGTACCCACCTCAGATTTGTATGTGCTTTGTTTGTTATTATAGTTTATACCATTATTTGAGGCATGGTTTTCGAATCGTCATTGAATCGGTCAACGATCCGTTAATATGGGTGGTCAAACTGTCAACCCGTTCGACCCATTCAATGGTGTTGGCCTTTTTTTAATTTTAATTATTTTTTATTTTTTAATTTATTTTATTAGAATAGGCCATCTGTTCAAACCAGTGGCTAGAACGATTCCGGTTGGGTCTTTTTTTAAAACATTGATTTAATGTAAAATGTTGTTTTTATTGACAGTTTGACACTGCAAATTTTATATTTCTAAAACTGATGTAATTTTGCCCCACCTTCTAATCTTTATTTTAAATGTTAATTAACATTATATCCACCCCCGCCAAATTTTGAAAAAAAACTAAGTTAAAAAAAAAAAAACGATAAGCTCAGTTTAGGAGTACAAATACAAGTTTGTAGAGTGCAAATCTTGTATTTTGTATGTATTTGCACTGTACATATTTGTATTTATACTCCTTCCAAATTGAGCCTTAGGCTCCGTTTGTTTGTAATACAAACGTTAAATCGGGGTATTTATGTACTTCAGTTCGCATTTGCAAGCGTCTGTTGGATGCGTAAAAAAAGTAATGATTATCTGAGCAAAAATGCATTTTCCGACACTTTTATACTCTAAAAAGAGAACATTACTATACCTATTTTTTGGATACAATTTTGTGCTTTTTTGATAATTAACTTTTTGACCAAAGTGAAGGCATTAAAGCATATGATATTTAGAGCATTTAATGATGGGCCCACACTTTTAAACCGATTTCAAATAAACAAGATGAATGCAAAAACGGTTTAAAATATGAACTGTATTTACATTCATGGATCGAAAAATGGGTAAATATGTAGTATACATATATGCGTTTGCATTCCAACCAAACACAGCCTTACGTTCAAGTACCAATACATCCCTTCTGCCGATCAGACTATATCAATATTTTGAACCTTGAGTGTAGTCCCCACTTCAGATTTGTACATGCTTTGTTTATTAAGTTATTATTATAATTTATACCTTTATTTGATGCAAAGAATTGTCTTTAGTTGCAAATTTATATTTTAAAAAACTGATGTAAAATTTGCGCCACCTTCATTGCTTTTCTCTTATTCACAATCTTCATTCTCTTTCTTATAGAATGGAGATCTTATGATCATTTTACTCCATTCCCTTGACCATATCATTTTACTTCTAATCTTACTTTTTGAAAACAAACTAGGGAGAATGATAAATCAGCCCAGATCAGAATTTTATAGCCCCATAGCATAGGGGGAATGCATCTGACCGTGAATTAATGCCAAATTCACGGGTAGGATGTGGTTTATAAGAAGAGAGGGCTAATAGTAGGGGAGGAGCTGGAATTCAGAATTCTGCAACCGGTGTTTCCGTACTTCTCCAAACAAACTATTAGTAAATCATTATTTTTCCTCTGCAAAAATTGGTCAATGGAATTCTAAATCACCGTCAATAAATAAATCCTTGATATCACATTTTTTCTTTTTCTTTTTTGCACTTCTACATGACTTGGTCGAAAATGATTTCATGTCTGTCCAATGTCTAAATTCTTCACATCAATCCAACAACACATCCCAGTTGCACATCAGGAACATCTTATGTTGTTATTCATGAAAAGATGTTTATGAATACACAGTGGGATATGCTGTGAAGTCGGTGTGGGATGCGCTTTGTGAGGAGCAAATTCCCAACAGCAACCTCCTTCGCGAGTTGGTGCTTACTTTCATATGATTTCAGCAGCTCACTGATCATTCATATCTATAGCAGGTCAAGGCTAAGGCTATATTATACAAAACCTGTTTGTAAAAAGTGCTGAAACAAACAAGTCGGAACTTGTCATGGGCGTCATGGCTGGGTCTAAAGCAACATCTTAAAAAAAGCCAACCAACCATACTTGATAGCATTTTATTATAATTATACTCAGGCCCAATTATGTGCCCCAGCAAATAGTAAACACTTTGTCCGAATGGATCTCTCTAATGTTTGATGTTACAAAACCAGGAGCAGCCAGAAATCCTTGATACGTCTCCCAACTTCCAAACACGTTACCGTGTCTTTGGTATTGAATTTGTATTAAAAAAAAGAAGAATAAGAAGACTGTGGGAACGAACTCGACAGAACTAGTTTTCAGCTTCTCAAAATGAGTTGATTGGGCAGATGGACATGATTCTTGGTTTTGCTTGTCTTTCATATGGTTTAGTTTAGGATGAGAAACCCTACTCTTTACCTTATGTTGTTGGTGGTTGGGGAACAGCAATCTATGCTTCTAAAAGACTAAAAACAGTAAAATCCTCTTTTACAACATAATTAATTTGCTTCTGTATTCCATTCAACTTAGTTAATATATTTTATTAATTTTTTTTTTTAAATAAGTCGGATCCGAAGATCAGACTTACCGATTGGATTTGAATTCAAATCGAATACTTCTATATCCGATCAAATCATCAAATCAGATCGGATTCAACTATGTCATAAACCATACGGTTGGGGGCTAAGGGGATGGAGGATGAATTTACATTTACCCCATAAAACACGCCCCACAGGATCCCCACATGCACATCTCAGCGTGCATGAGAAACATTTTCCGTACTTATTCTCAATATATGGTTGAATTAGCGTTTCTAAAACTAAATTGGACCAGACGGTCAAACCGGAAAATCGAAAATTGATCATTTAACTGATTCCATTTTACCTTAAAACCATTTTTTACCCAAAAACAATTAATTTGATCAATAAACCGCTGATCCCAATAATTGAATTATCAATTCAGACAACAATTTTTTGGCCATTTTATGTTTTTTTTTTTTTAATTTTTATTAGAGCGGATCATCCATTCTAACCGGATGATAGGACCATTCGATCCAGGAATCGGACCCAAAACGGTTTCTATCCAATGGCGATTTTAAAGACCTTGATTGGGATGCGAATGTGATCTCATGGTGGATGGTGCAGACTGCAGGAAGAGAGAGAGAGTACCAACCTCCCAATTCACACCTTCCATGTTAGATTCCAGAGTTCATAACATAATACACTCGCATATCTTTGGGTAAAAGTAGTCTGAAAAAAAATAACCACCGACAGAAAACTATATTTTACACGATCCAAATAAAAAATGCATTATCCTTTTTTCTTGAAAAAAAAAGAAAAGAAAAAGCTGCTGATACATATATTCTAAATACCGCCTGCTGCTGATTTCTGAAATCTGAATCCGAAATGACGTCCTCCCGGTTCTTTTGCTGATGCCCGGAGTCCCCGGACCAGCTCTGACGAATGCCCTCCCAGATACAAGCGCAAAATCCAAGCATTTGGTTTGCATGGTGGGTCCCATCTAGATCTTCTGAATCTCAGCCATCCAATCCACACCCCCACACCTTCCCACAAAAAATTTTGGGTTCCCTATAATCTATAGGTTATATCCCCTACAATAGGCACTACGACGACTACGACAATTGGTATTTGGTACAGATCTGTTCGGATACAGTTATAATCCATGTGTTTTTGTTGAATGAGACTTATCGGTCGGTTGCGATTGTCTCACCAATTTGATCCCTTGGTAACAGGACCACCGGCACCAGCAACGCCTACTTGCCATCTAGATCTATCTAGCCTGGTTGGTAGGTGACAGTTGTACAGAACTCAAGTACGTACAAGGAGTGTTTTATACGTTGATTACAATGATAATTCATCACATTAATGATGAAATCTGACGTCTGAGAAGGCGCGAAACACGAAAGAAACATGAAGCCTTGTTTCACGGGATCATGCCGGGATTCTCCCTTCCAACTTGAGAACGACAAACCGAAGATCTCACTGAGTCACTCACCACAACCAAGTTCCCACTTCCCAGTGCCCCACGAATTGGGATATGCTCCTCACAACGATGTTACAGGCACATTCTACTGTGCATTAGAAACATCTCCCGTAAATGTTAATACATAAAGAAAGGAGATGTTCTCAATGTATGGTGAAATATAATTGTGACATCCGTGTGAGACGCCATTTGTGAGAAATAGATACGGTCTCGTGTCCCATCTCCACCCTTGCCCAAAATTCCTCCCCCAAGTCGTCGTACCTTAGAATCTATGCGCCTTCTAAATTTGACCCACCATCCTTCCTACCCACCCTCTATTAAGACCGGTACAGACCCGACGGTCAAAGCAATGGTTTCTGTTTTTTTTTTTTTTTGTCGTATGTTTTTATTTGTTTCTTCCTGATACAAGAAGATTGGCAAATGGACATGAGATAAGAACAGCAATATTGTCTTTACCTTTTTCAACTCTGCAAATAAGTCGCATTGGATCCGAATATTTGACCCGTTTAATTAATTGGTTGAATTCGAATATACCCTAATCCAATTTATTAGTTATAAAATATTATTATATTATATAAATCTTATGTTATATTATTTATATTATATCATTACTTTTTATTACAATTCTATGATAAGATGTTTGAATTAGAATTATACTTCTGAAAACTCAACGAATTCCTATATATGACTTAAAATGTCAATACACCCTTACAGAGAAATGTATCGATACTTTAAATCTTAGACAGGAACAAGTTTGCTTCCATGAAGGAAGAGGGAAATGTTTACATCCATAATATCAAATGAAATTTTCTTCATATTTCGAAATGTTTCTACCTAATGCCTGTAAAACCAAACCGAAATGCAATATAGCACTGACCCGGGGTTTACATCGCTAACAAAATCGGCCTCATGGGTTCAACGAAAATTTTACCGGCCAAACCACCAAAACATCAGTCAGAGTTTTCAGGCCATTCTTGGACAAAGGCCACAAAGGCTTCCATAGCCCACGGGCCAACTTTTTATGTGGCTTGTTTGCATGAAACTATATATTATTAATATTAAGAAAAAAAATAATAGTGCTATAAATCCAAATGACGATCTCAAATTTCGTCGGAACAAGAGCTGCAGAGATAATTCAATCCTGACTCAGAGTCCATTAATGGAATCTGTAGTTGTAGTCCAGGCTGTCGAGCCCAGCACAGCCCGTGGGTTAAGCCCAAGCATCACCCCCAGGCTCGCTCCAAATTCCAAACTTGTGAAAAAGAAGAAGAGACAGTATCTTCCGAATTTGCAACCCCAAGTCAATCAGGATAGCATTTCTTGACATATGGACTTTAGGCTGTGTTTGGTTTGAAGGAAAAAGTAGGGAAGGAATAAGGGAAAGATAAGAAAATTTTTAGACTCCGTTTGGTTTGTGGGATGGGAATGAGAAAAAGGGAATATTTCGAAAATATTTCTTTTTCTCATATTTACTTTGAGGAAAAGAAGGGGATGAGATGAAAAAAAAGTGGGATGTGAGATTTCAAAATCATCGATTCAGGGTCGCACTCGCACCCTGGTGGGAAAACCCGAGAAAATTCGAGTTTCGATCACCCTCCTCCCTCCTCCCATAAATGACCATGCCGAAGGTTTCGTGTGCATTAACAGCAAAGTTTCTGTTGTATTCTCTTTCTCTTTCTGATCTTGCCTTCTTCCATTTCACTCGGTCAATCCCACTCACTACCTCTTCTTCTTCTATCCGTGTCTCTATGTCATGGGGAACTACATCTCTTGCACGCTTGCCAACCCAGCAGGAAGACAGACAAAGGCGCAAGGTGATCCTACCAAGCGGTGAAATCTGGCAACTCAACGACCATGTCAAGGCAGCGGAACTCATGTTCAAGAACTGGGGTAGTGCGAACAGGACAGGACTGCCAACCAGGCTTCAAGTAATGGGGCAGTGCACATCATGTCCGAGGCCGACAACGGGAATGCGCAGGTCATGCCGGTGCTGGCTGCTGACGGTTTGAGGAAAGGCCAAACACCATTGCAAAGACTGAAGTTAGATGAGGTGGAAGAATTTTCGACCCCCAAGTTTAAGGATAGGTTGTCGATATGTAGGTCAAGGAAACAAAGAGGTTGAAACGAGAAGAAGAAGAAGAAGAAGAAGAAGAGAGGAGAAAGAGAGTGGGAGAGGTGAAAGCCTTCATCTCGGTCCCCTTTTACACTTTCCAATCCCACCCAAATCTTCCCACAAATCAAAGGGAGCCTTACAAATCTTGTATAGGTTCTCTTGCCTTTCCCTTCCTTTCCCTATCATTTCCTTCAAACCAAACATAGCTTAAATGCTTCTTTTGTTATGAATTAAGGAATGACCCGTACAAACCACAGGCTTAGTATTCTCTCTCTCCACATGGCCACCTTTGAACAGTAGCGCAAAGAAGATAATAAATCCATTCAATATGGTAATAAATCCATAACAATATAGATCTTAGGGTCCGTTTGGTTTACAGTCGAAATAGGAATCAGAATTGGAATGGTGTTCTCATAGTCTATTTGGTCCAGACATGAATTAAAATCAATTGAAATGTAATTTCATTCCCAAGGGAGGGGGAGGGAATGGCCATTCACACAAATGGGGGAATGTCATTCCATCAGAAATGGGAATAGGATTCCAATTCCGCCCAACAAAACAGTTGGAATTGGAATGGCCCATTCCAATTCCAATTCCAAACATTATTCCTATGAGCCAAACAAGCCCTCAGTTCCAAGTGATGAGGCAATCTGAAGCCATAACAAACAATATCCAACCTCTCAAAAATGGAAGACATATATCACGCTTCTCAAAGTCATATATTAGAGAAAATACCATTCTTTGAAGGTGACAACTATAGAAAGTCCATCCCCTCTCGACCAAGAGTCCATTATGAGAACCCAATTTCAAAAAAGAAGAAGAAGAAACCAAGCATTTGAAATGTTTAGGCCAAAAACATTCTTAAAACACGGTTAACATCAAATTCTGAAGTTGGGATAATTGTGAAGAAACTTGATGTATTGAATTGTTATAGTCCCTACTATACATAGCCTTGTTCCTTTTATATTCTTTGTTTTCTGCTTTTCAACCCCTGCAAGGGCTCTTTTGTATTTTCCTTTTTTATCTTTTAGTCCACCACTGCTCTATAATTATTAATATTATTTAACATTAACATATATGGCTCTTTGGAGGTGGGGGTCGAATAAGTGTTCAAATTCTTCCTTCTCTTTGAACTAGTTTGTGACATGGTATCTGATGGAGCGCGATCTGACTACTCCTAGCTGGAGGGCAATTTGGTTTCCAATCGAGCAGTGAGCTAGATCTATCTACAAAACAATCTATTAGAGAACCCGGGGTGGCTAACTTAGCGAGGTCGCTATGATGCTTAAGTTAGTATGCTTGTAAATGCGAGCAAAGTGCTTGAAAGCTTGAGAGCTTGAATGCTAGAGAGTAGAGTAATCATGCGTACCTTTGCCTTGAGGTTCCCGTTTTTATATACTGGAGTAGTCGTGGGTCTCACGAAAGCGCTCCGAGATCTCCAGGGTGTGGAGATAGGATTCACTCCGCATCCGAAAGAGCAGTATGTAGATAAGGCTTATCGTTTCACTTCTGAATCTACCGTAGCTGGGATGAGTTCTCATCGTGATCTCGGAAAAAGTCGGGATCTGTTACCTCATCAGGATCTTGAGAGATTCGGGATCTGTTAGCTCATCGTGATCTCGAGAGATTCGGGATCTGTTGGAGAGACCTCTGGAGTCGGTTACGTGGCGATTCGGGTTGTTAGGCCCAAGTTGATACTTCGATTCTTTAGTTCTGAACTAGATTGGATATCGAGGTGTCTTGACGCCAAGGTGAGTTTTGGGCCGAGGTGGCTGAATACCCGAGCTCAAATGTTGCGAACTAGGCTTGCCGGGCTGAGCTGTCATCCCTTAATTAGGTCGCATCTACGTGTACCCTTTTCACTTGGTTGGTCAAAATCACCCTTCATCAGTATCAGAGCAGGTCCATTTGACCTGCGTTTGATCCTTGGCATTCAAATGGAGATTTAAGGACTTTAAATCGACTACTATGTACTTCTTTGCGAGTCTTTTTGGAGTTGTATTGATTAGTACGAAGCTTCACCTTTTTTCTTTGAAAGTTGTAGGTCTAAATTGTTTTTTCTCTTTCTCACATTTGGATCGTTGGATATGGCTAGAAATCTAGATTTTATGTCGCCCTAGCCTTCTCTTTTTGACTATCAGATATGGTTTTGCTTTTAGTCAAATTTTGTAGGGTTTTGATCCCTCTCTTTTCTATTAATAGTGCAAAAAGTTGCCTTTTTTTTGGACTATTACTTATTATTTCTTAATTGCTCTAAGATTTCTATAGTATAAGACTTTTTCTTTGGTGAAAAGGCTACTTCAATTGACAATTTTGACTTTATCTGATTCTAGTTGGGTGAATTTCATTAGTTTCCTTCCCTTTAGCATTGATTCTAGTGCTGTGATATTTTTTTGGACTGTGGTTGTAATCTAGAATGGCTGTGAAGGCTAATATTATTCCTGTAAACTCTGACGAAACTAACTATACCATGTGGAAGTTCCACTTTGGTTACTCCATTGAGGGAAAAGGCCTAGAGGGATACTTGAATGAATAGGTCGCTATGTCGAATGAGACAGATGCGAAAGCCTATTCATAGTGGAAGCTTGATAATGGGAAAAATGTTTCTTGGATACTTAGTTCGAAAGTGTCTCGCATTGCAGTACCCATGAGGAGAATGCATATTGCCTATGAGATGCATGCATATTTGGAGAGGGTATATTATCAATCCAATATGTCAAGGCAATATCAGATTGAGGCTGAATTTTTTGCATATTGTCGGGGAGATAGGAAGATTTAAGAATATTATACTAGTCATATTGATTTGTGGGTTGAATACGAACTTGCCCACATAGAACCCATAGACATAGCAGAAAATGTCAAGTATCTCCAAAAACATTTTGAGAAGAGGGAGGTGAACCATTTCTTATGAGATTGAGACATGAATATGAAATAATTAGGTCTAACATATTGAGTAGAGAAACTCTTCCAGATTTAGATTCAATGAAGGGTGAATTGTTAAGTGAAGAGACTAGACTTCTTACTTCCGCAAGTATTGGTGGGAAATCAATGAACTCTGGAGTTGACACTACTTTTGTTGTTCAAGGGAGCAAGAAATATATTGTAAAAGACTTATTGAAGACTCAATGTTATGAATGTAAGGGATTTGGACACATTACCTCTCACTCCAAGAAGAGGATCGTGTGTACTTATTGTAAACAGCATAGACACATAATTCCAAATTGTCTAGTTAGGCCAGATAAGGATACTTAGAAAAAGAATCAACCATGTGCATATCAAATATCCGAGGGACAAACCACTGAATTTCTTCTACTAAGGGTGATTATTCTGCTGAGAGTGAACTGTCTGCTTCCATGGATGAGGAAAAAATTTGATAACTGGTATCTTTTGCTATTTCCTCTACCTTTTTTGCTATTGGCCTATCTAGTGAGTTTTCCGGTTATTGTTCTTCTTAGTTCCATATTTGGATCATTGATTGAAGGGCAACTAATCATATGATCGGTGTTTACCCCGAACCCCCAAAGAACACTTCTGAGACTAACCCTAAACATATCATTACGGTCAATGGTGAAAAACTGAATATCTTTTTATAATGACCAATTTATTAAGCTTTCACCTTATGCCTTTTTTCCCTTTCCAAAACCCTTTTTGTTCCAAACCTTATTGCTAATCTGATTTCTATTGGCCAACTTGTTGATGAAGGTCATATATTACATTTTCTCATGATGGTTGTTTGATCCAAGACCGATACACTGGGGTGGTGAAAGGGAAGGGTGTAGGTTGGGCTGCCTTTTTGCTTTGGAATTTGAGAATCCTTAAGCATCAACATCTTTTGCTTACCTTAGTTCATCTTCTTCTTGTTCTTTTGTTTGACAAAGAAATAATAGTTAGGATTTATGGCACAAACAATTGGAACACCTTGTTTCTGAAAAACTAAAGTTTTTATTTGATCATGATTCTATTAAAAATAATGTTCTCTTTTGCATACTTTTGATGTTTCTTGTTGTCTAAGAGTCACACTTTACCCATCTGACCATGCCACCTCACATTTTGATATCACATATAGTGATGTTTGGACTTCATTTGTAGTTTCTCAGCTTGGATATAAGTACTTTGTTTTTTTATTGATGATTGTACCAAATACACATGGATTTATTTTCTTTGACATAAATCTGAGGTCTACCCTACATTTTGACTTTTTCGTACAATGGTACGAGTCCGATTTCAGTCCCATGTTTACATTCTCCGCTCAGACTTAGGGGAAGAATACACTGATGGGACTTTCTATCTTATCTAAAGAATCATGGTATATAAGTTCAATAGAATTGCCTAGATACACCTCAGCAAAATGGAGTGACTGAATATAAGAATGTTCATGTGCTCAGTGTTGTGAGGACTATACTTCAAGAATCCCATGCCCCCTTTTTTCTTTTTGGGTAGAGGCTGCTAGTACGACTGTTTTCTTAAATAACTATGTTCCTTCCACTATCATTGCTAATATTTCTCTCTTCCATAAACTTTTTTGTCATCCTCCCAACTTATCTTCTCTCCTTGTTTTTGAGTGTCTTTGCTTTGTCCATTTTCCATCTCGTGAATGTTTCAAATTGTCTACACAATCTATCATAAGTGCCTTTATGGGTTATAGTCTAGACCACAAAGTGTTTCTTTGTTATGATCCTTCTACAACTCTGCTCGTCGGATTCGTATATCTCGGAATATTATTTCTTGAATATATTCCATTTTTTTGTTGTTGTTTCTAGATTATTTGAACCTTCCATCTCTATTTTGCAAAATTTTGATTCAAAATATGTCTCTCCTCAACCTGGTGTCGTCTTCTCTCACAAAAGGCTACATGCCCCAAATCCTATGCCCATGACCTCAACTCTAACCATTTCAGCTCACCACTCTTCTGATCCTTTTATAACTGATGTTCCTCCAGATTCTTTTCCATTCCTATTATACCTCCTTGTCATTCTTGTCATATTTCTAGACCTCCTCATAGCTATGGTTTTCCATCAAACCATAGCTCCTTGTATGATGTGTTATTTACCATAGAGGTTGGAGATTACTACTTCTCATTGGAAAGAAACTATGGATGCAAAAATTTATGCCTTGCATGAGAATGACACTTGGGATCTAGTGGTTTCCCTTTCAAATGCTTCTGTTGTTGGAGTTGTTGGGTCTACACTGTTGAACTAAAATCTGATGGTTCATTAGACTAGTACAAGGCTCGCCTTGTTGCTTAGGGTTTTATCCAGGAATATGGCATTTACTATGAAGAGGCATTCACTCTACTTTCCAAGATTATTATTGTCCATGTTCTCTTGGCTCTTTCTACTGTACATTCATGGTGGTCTATTTATTAGCTAGACATGAAGGATGCCTTTCTTCATCACGAAGTAAAGGAGATAGCGTACATGAAACCTCCACCTGGATACAACTGTGGTCCTTCCTTTGTCTGTCGGTTGAAGAAGTCCCTATATGGACTCAAATGGTCTCCTTAGGTATGGTTTGAGAAATTTTAGGATGTTATCATTGGTATAAGATATAAATAGAGTACTTCAGACCACTCTTTCTTTGTCTACCAAAGGCCTTAAGGAATCACAATTCTTTTGTTCTATGTCAATCATAAGTTATTGACTTGAAATGATGATGATGGAATTCAGGAACTCAAATCTCTTCTTCATAATTCCTTTCATATGAAAGACATGGGTTTCCTTACTTATTTCTTGGGATTGTAGGTGCGACATTGTGATCGAGGTTACTTTGTTTGTCAACAGAAATATGCTTCTGATCTTGTCAAACTTGCTGGTATTACGAACTCCAAACAAGTTGATGCTCCTCTAATGCTCAATATTAAGTTGTCTAAGACAGAGGATAACTTGCTTCCTAATGCTACTCAATTTCGACAACTTGTTGGTTCTCTCATTTATCTCACCATGACCCGTCCAGACATCTCTCATGCAGTTAAGGTTGTGAGCCAATTTGTCTCAGCTCCTCATTAACCCCACATGACTATTGTACATTGGATTATTCGTTATGTTTGTGTTACTTTATCTCAGGAACATTTATTTTCTTCCTCTTCACCTATTTGGTTGAGGGACTATGCTGACGCAGATTGGGCAGGTTGCCCTAACTCTAAGCGATCTACTTCGGGGTGGTGTGTTTTTATGGGAGACTTCGACATTTCTTGGAAAAGCAAGAAACAACAGGAAATTTCAAAGTCATCTATAGAGGCTGAATATATGGCTATGTATTCTATGTGCATGAGATAGTTTGGTTGTCGTCTCTCTTTACTGATCTTGGTGTTCATCTTTCCACTCATATTCCTCTCTATGTTGATAACACTAGTTCCATTAAGATTGCATCCAATCCAGTGTTCCATGAGAGGACTAAACATATTGAAGTGGACTGTCATGTCATTAGAGACTATGTAGCTTCAAACTTGCAAATCATGGATATATTTACGAAGCTCATGACAAGATCTAGACATGTGTCTTGTGGGCAAGCTGATGCTTATGTTCCATCATCAGTTTGAGTGGGAGTGTGAAGAAACTTGATGTATTGTATTGCTATAGTCCCTATTGTACTTAGTCTTGTTCTTTTTATATTCTTTGTTTTTTGCTTTTCAGCCCCTCCAAGGGCTCTTTTGTATTTTTCCTTTTTATCTTTTAATCCTCCAAGGACTGCTCTGTAATTACTAATATTATTTAATATATATGGCTCTTTGGGGATGGGGATCAGGTAAGTGTTCAAACACCCCTAAACCTCTTCCTCTTCTCTTTGAACAGGTTTGTGACAATAATGACCAATGAAATTCTAATCAAGGTTCAAAATATCGATATAGTCTGATGCGTTGGTAGGGGTGTATCGGGTTGTACCGACCCTTGCTACTCTTAGTTTTTTCTTTGTGAACTAGGTTCGGAGGGGTCGGTCTAAGTCCCTTCTATCCCTTAAACTAGGTTTAACCCTAAAACACCCCTTATAGGGGCATTTCGGGAGGCTTGCAATACGATACATATTGGCCGATATGATCTGACATATATCAAAATTTTGAACCTTGATTCTAATGTCTATGGATGTGGGCCCTCCAAAATTGAACATGTCTATAGCTTGGGCCATGAATGGATAGAAGAATGAACAATCCCAAAGATTCTAAGTACATATTATGTATTAGATGTTTCGTCCTCTCTCTCTTTCTCTCTCGTTCAATCAAGTAGGTAAACAATGTTTGAAGATGAAGCTTTTGCTTGAAAGTGGGAGTAACCATTCTTGAGACATTTTTTCTTGCAAAAAATAAGATGACACTTGTTTGTAAGGGTGTTCATAAAAATCCAAAAGAAAAACTTAAAAAACAAATTGAATGGATAAAATCAAATAAAAGAATCCGATTAACCAAGACTGATTACTTTGGTATCAGTTCATTGTTTTGAAAAACTGATGGTTAACTGAACCGACCAATATATATTCATATATTCTATATTCTATATATTTATAATATATAATATATTATTTTTTAATATAATATGCTACATATATTTATCGTATTTATACTATATAATTATGTATTCATCTTTAAAAAATCTAAGAAACAAATTGGTCAAAAATCGGACCAATCAATTGATTAATTGATTATTTTTTGTTCAATTTCAATTTTGAGTTTTTCAAAAAACAGAACAATCGATTTGATTGGGAAAAAAAGGCCCACGGTTTGATACTAAATTGTAAACACCCACACTTGTATGAGGGAGAAGTTCTCTTAAGGCTTCCCCACGCTAAGGTTGTATTTTGTACCATTTCAGTTTCTTAAGGAAATGTTTTGGGGTTGATCAATAGAAATTGATGAGAAAGATAGTTTCACTCACATAAGGGAGTCACTTTCAAATGAAAAAAAAAAACTGGAAAAGTACAAGCAGACCCAATGCAGATTTCTGAATTCCATTGCAGATCTATAAACATTCAAAATGTCAAATACTCCCACTCTATACACCAATACCCGTCTATGAATTGGCATCAATTCCGAGCTGGCACCTATCCCAACTGTACTTTGGGCCTAAAGATTTTGACCCTGGGCTGAACCGTCATTTTCCCAAAAATATGTATATGGAAACTTATCATTGATGTTTCAAGTAACAACCACAAATTATGTACGTGTTTGGTAGAGCTTTGTTTATTAACTAAGCGTTTGCACTTGATTTATCTTCAAAACCGAGAAAAGTAATAATGTTAACCTTTTTATGACAAATAGGCTCCATTAGGTGCCATAAGACTCCACATCAGCAGAATAATGAATAAACGGCTAAGTATTGGAGAAGCATTAAAATGAAGCTTCCCCCAACAATAGACAAGTATATAAATCAAAGCCAACTTTCATAAGTATCTATGTGTATGGATCATCATAATGAACTAAGTATTGATTTGTTGATCACATGACAATATTTTGATAAACACATATCATGAAATGCCCATGAAAAAAAGCACACTAAACGTTTCTCATATTTTAACACTAATTTATATTGATACCAAATACCACACACCAAATTACCGACAAAGAGAAAGAAAGGATGTATTTGGATAACTGTGTGAAAATGGAATCCAGTGACTACTGACAAAGGAGGAATTGATTTCAAAATTCTCAAAATATTACATTTGACCATGTATGTTGGATTGACCACTGACCCGTCAACCAATCTGGGTTCAGTTCACTCCCACCCAAAGTTGAAAGTGTCCACCAATTTGACCTGTAAAAACGAGTCACACCAAAACCCACTCCACTTAGGCACTTACCAAATAGATTTGGTGATGCTCTGCTTCCCAAGAGCATATATGGTCGGTTCGGTTGAGATAAAGATGGATTTGATATCTTAAAGCATTTGTTTGGCAACTAGGTATACATTCATTGTTCATAGTCACAGCAAGGTTTGAAAACCCATCAAACGGAATCCGTGGCATTTTTAAATTTAAAAATAATTAATTAAAAAATAACTCATAAAATCAAAATTCCGGTCGAACGGTTTAATGGATCAACTGTTCTGATTAACATTCAACCGTTTGTATTCAAAACTGTATATGTCACCGGTTTCTGGGTTGAATGGTTTTACCGGCATGTCAATGACTGTTTTAGAACCATAAGTTTCTAATGTGCCGAAACCGTTAAAAAGGCCCATTTTCGTCTGAACTCAGATTGCGATCTAATTAGCGGGACCAATCCCAATATGTAGGGATGTCAATGAATGGAGTTAAATGGTAAATTTCGCTTGACCAGAGTTAGGTTAGAATTTAGGTATATTAGACTTTAGGGTTGGGTTAGGGTTTTGATTCGTTGAGTCAAGTTGGGTTGAATTTTGACTGGCTATTCTGGCTGAATCATGATATCCTACATATTTATAAAGCATGATTTTTAAAAACAAACCGGAAACAGAACCGGTCAGGGGACCGGTTTCCGGTTAAGCGGTTCAATCATTTGGGTCGAATAGTACAATCTGTCATGCCATAAACAATTTAAAAATAAAAATAATATAATAATAATAAAAAATAGCATAAAATTAAATAAAAAACAGAAAATTATAGAAAATAAAACTATCTAAATAAAAAATAATACAGTACAAAATACATAGAAAATATAAAAATAAAATACAGAAAAAACACAAAGAAAATTCAAAAAATACAGAAAAAAAATTAGAATGTTAAATCCTAAAATGCAAAAATCCTTAACCTAAAATCAAGATTCATAGAGATAGATTCATTCCCCTGGCACCAAAATAAAAGGGGAGAAATAGGAGCATTCACTCTAGAATATTGGATTGCTATGCAACCAAGATTGATCTATAAAAACTTCAATATGCATTAATTTTACCTAATTGATCAAAAAAATTACATTAATTTGTACCAAAGCACCATGCCAAATGCTGCTCCCTAAGCTTCAACCAAGCAAAAACTTCAAAACTCTGTTTTTTCTTCAATTTCTTAGAATTTCTTTAAAACTTTTTCTAGGTGTCAAAAACACTCATAATCAATCTCCAAATCTTTAGAACTGCCCACTACTGCAAAGTCGCTTGTCGCAAAGCCTAGAAGTGTTACAAATTGCAAAAAACACTAGCCACCACTGTAAACTCACCGTCGCCGATCGCCATTAATCGCGATCGGTCCATGTGTGTCACCGTCGAACACCGAAGGTGTTGGCCGCCACAGGTGACTGGTTGGGTGTGAGGGATGGCCGCCACTACAAACTTACGTACCGCAAAGCCTGAAAGTATTGCAGATTGCGAAAAACGTTGGCCACCGCTACAAACCCGTCATCGCCAGTTGCCGTTAATCGCCGTCGAACGCTGGAGGTGCTGGCTAACACAGGTGGTCGGTTGGGTTTGAGGGCTGAGAGGAGGGAAGAACGAAAATGGGGTTCTAACCCTACATTCAATTAATTGATTTGGGATGGGGATATTAAAGTATTTTTATTTTTTGTTTTTTTATTTATTTAAAACAGTGAAAATTAAAAAGGGAGTTTGCAAACTGCTGCCCGGGTCAAACGGTTTAGCAGTTTGATCGCCCGAGTCAACGGTTTTTTACCTTTTCAATATTTTTTAGAGATTTCCGGTTTTTAGTATAACCATACCCCAGAGCCTGACCAGTTACCAGTTTCTCTAATCCGACCATCTAGTCCATTTCGATTTTGAAAACCATGATATAAAATATTCTTACAATTTTTTCAACTTTTAATTTTATATTTTAAAGTTTATGATTTATCTACATATTGATTTTTTTTTCTAAAGGAAAAAAAAAGTAATATGTTAGAATCTATAAAACAGTTTCCTAACTTAAAATAATGGATTGTAGGTTTTCAAAATGTGTTAATGTGAAATGCTATAGTTTGAATCGAATCAGACCCTATTGGGTCAGGTTGGGTTTGGAAAACATATGTTTTTAAGCGAGTCGGGTCAAGTTGGGAGAGTGGAGGGTCAAGTTAAGGTTGAGGCAAACATGTGTCAAACTCGACCCCATTGAATTCTTCAAACTAACATTTTCAATCCACTGCTGGCCTTAGCCACTTGAATTCATCAAACCATTACCCAGCTAAGATTCTATATTTGGTTTTGTTAAAATCTGGTAAATGTTGATTAGGTCATGAGTCGAAATTGAGTCTAATAAAGTTCAACTCGAATAGCTACATATATAATAATAGTAATAATAATAATAATAATATAGAATTATAGAAAATAATATATATAATAATAACTAATTATTATAATTTTTAAATTTTTAAATATTAAATAAAAATATTATATATATATATATATATATATATATATATTTATAAAACATTTTTTCTCAAATCAAGCTCAAACCAAGCTGAACTTGATCTCGAGACTTATACTACCTTGACAAGCCAAACTTGAAAAGCTAACTATTCGGCTCGGCTGTGCTCAAATACACCCTTATACTCTAGGTAATTGTACTGTTAATCTATTCATCCCGATCACCGGATCAAGGGTTGCATACTAAATATACATGCAAATTTCCATAGGCCATAATTTATACTCTGATAATTGATTGGAATGATATTTTTATTTTGGGTAATTTTTTAAAATTTATGCATCCCTATTATTTTTGTGAAAAAACTCCTTTTTTATCTCAACTTATAAATTTTAATATATTTTTATAAATAAAAATTAAAAATTAAATTCTAATTATATATTATATATTATATGTAGACACGGCGGCATGGCCACCGTCGGCAGCTCTCCACTAATTGGCCACAGTCCATTAGTTCAGCCCGGCCCATTAAGATCCATGATATGATGATAAATCGATAACATGAAACGCAAACATAATCTTATCGGAATAAAAGCATATTCGAGCACAAGATCTCAGCCCGTGGATGGATGGGTCCACAGTCCACAGACAATCAGATTCACCCTGATCGATTTCCATTTGATTTTTTTCTTTTTAAATAATTTAAAAACATATCGCGAGAATATTACGAGTTTCGAGTTATCACGAGTAATCTAGAAAAGGGAGGAGAAGGAGAAGAATAACCAGAAGCTTAGAAAAGATAAACAAAAATAAAAAATAAAAGGCGGACAAGGGAATTTGGAGGCGTGCCGAATTCCCGCAAACCATCTTCTAAGCATTTATGTGAAAGCGACTTGCGATGGAAACAATATTTCTTGATTTCTTTTTTACAGGCCCAAGGCCCAAGGCGCAAGAGAGATTTAATTAAGAAAGAAATCCTGGCAGGCTTCAGTTTCCGTGGCGCCGGACAAAATATTCTCAGACGTCACTTTGATGCAACGCGAATATGGACGCGATCGAAACCAAACGCCCCTACTTTTTCCCAAAAATTTACGGGTGCCACTCCCGAGCACCTTTACTGCCCAAATTACCCCTGTTTTGTTTTGTACGGGAGCGATATGTGTAAGGGCATTTATGTAATTGGGTTACAGAGACAAGTTTGTCATTTAAAATGCACTGTCTGTTGTTTTCTTATTAGTGGTAAAACTAGTATTGAAGGACGGTGTCACGGTGACCGTTTTTGATGAAAAAGTAAAAGCAATTTTGTTCTGCGGTGCCGAATGATGTGTTTCTGATTTTGCTTTTTTCGATTTTGACAAGAGAAAGCCGATTCCGTTTTAGCTTTTTTAAGGGATCGCACAGCACATCGGCCCTTTTGGAAGCGGCGCCGCCTGAAACGGTAGTACAAAAGAAAATTACTTAATAAATTAATTAAAAAGTAGAAACAGATAGTTCTATTTTTATACTGTTTTATAAAGAGTAATGGATTGGAAAATGGAAAGAGGGGGGAAAAGTGAGAAATTTAGGGCATGCGTGAGAGACATGGATTCCTGGACAAATGCCTCGTACTGGGGGGGGGGGGGTGTTCCAGTTTCCTTTCCCGGTTTTAGGGTTTCGGAGGTTTTGACATATAAATCAACCAAGAGATTGGGAACAAAATTGATTTTTTTCGTGATTTTTGAGGATTATTTATTGAGTATTAATCGATTAATTGAGTAACAGCTATCCAAACGGGTTCCCTCGAAATCTGCTAGGGCTATCCAAACAATCTGCTAGAGGAGGAGGTGAGCTAGGTGGCCGACGGCCATAGCCCTTTAGGGATAGTGGACCCTTGGATTAAGGACTGAATGTTCCTTGGCCGTCCAAGTTTTCAACTTTCGAGGGTCACCGGAGGCTGCACTTGTGAATCACTTTCCCACTAACACAGCATTTTGATATGGGATGTTCGGTGGTCAACTGGTCATTATGTGAAAAATTAATGCACTCTAGATTTCCAAAATCGAGATGGAGAATTAGAGTTGCCACGTGTCTAATGCTTTAGTGAATTTATCTCACACTTTGGTTAAAATTGCACGGCATGAAAGGAGTTCACATCTCCGTGAGGCCGCCCCACAGCACATTCCCACGGTGCATTGGGAACTTCTAGTGAATAGTATCACTTTTAATGATGTCATTATCGGGAGATGTTTCCAATATATGGCGGGGATGTGCTGTGGAGTGATCTTTGCAGGGCGGAGATGTGATGTCGCATGAAACTGTAAATAAAAAAAATGGAAAATCTAGTTTAATTTTATTTTTGGTTTTACTGATTGGGGTCTTATTTTATTTTATTTTATTTGTATTATAACCAAACAAAATAAGATAAAATTTGAAACTAAAATAAATCAACATTTGCACTTATATCATTTTTACTATCATAAGTTATGGTGCTTGGTTGCAATGCAAATAAATTTGTACTGATACAAAATTTTGATGGTGCAAATTATTTTCGTGTAAATTCTTACTTATTTTTGTGTCACATTTTAGCATATTTTATTTGATTGTAATATAAATGAAGTAAATTAAGACATAAAGCAGAATAAAATGGAACCCAAAACAAAATGAAATGAGAATTTGTATTTTTTTCATTTGCACTTCAGTGCATTTATACTAGTGCAAATAAAATGGTGCTGCAACGAAAGATAACTTACAAAAAAATGAAAGTTTGAACTTAATTAACCAAGTAAGATAGAAAATATGGGCCCGCTTGGTGCATCTTTTCGTGCGGTCTTTCGGCTATTTATAAGCCAGGCAGACCGATTTTCGGTTTATTCTCATTTGGTTTGTGGAAGATCTAGCCACCAAAAGCCGGAATGCCGAAAAGATGTGAAAAGCCCATTTTGAACTGATTTCGGGGAGGTTTCAAATGAAATTTTTTGGTCTTCTGCATTATATTCTTGCACGAAAAGACACAGAAAGACGTGAAAAGACATGCATCTCCCAAACTAGTTTCAGACTGTCCAGATTTTCATGCAAAAACTCAATACATCTTTTACTTGTCAAACTATCACAAGATCCAAAAAGACTTTCCAAACGGGCCCTAATTTGTTATTAGCTAAAGCTTTTAGTTTTTCGGATATGGACTGGCGAGCATAATTATTCGTGACACGTTAACCCTTTCTTACGCTGTGCGATTTGCAGGATTTTTCTGATTAAAAACCTGTCAATAAATACCTGAATAATCAGTATTTTATAACAGAAACAAACGCATGCCAAAGGAAACTAAAATGACAAAAAGCTCCCTATACCTCCCACTGAGATCTATATTTGAATCAAACCGCATTGGGCATTGGATGGGTATCAATATCATCCTTTACGGGGCTGATACGTGGGCCGTGGGGACCCAAGAAGTATGACAGTGGACTCTGTCAGGAGAGGACAAAGTAAGGGTATTATATTAATAGAAGAAGCAGCCAAGAAACAAACAGAGACAGTGGAGGAAAAGCTCAGAATGCTGGAATGATAGCGGCATCGAAGGGAATCAGAAACACTCATGCGTATGTCTGATACGTGTCATGCGTTACACTAATCATTTCCCTAACAGTGGAAGCTGGAAAAGAGGAATTCGTTTTCAACCCAACATCATAACAGAGTGGGATGTAAATATAATAATAATAATTTAATTAGTTAATAATCAATAAAATAAAAGTAGGGGAAAATACTAACATCTACGATTGCACTATGACCCATGGGCTTGGTCCAAAACAGGCCAGAGATGGACTTAATTTATAACCAAAATCACGACAGAGTTAAGGGTCCGTTTTGTTCACATTCGAATCGGATTGGAATCGAAATAGAAATCTGTTGGAATCGGAATAGGAATGGTCTATTCTTATATTTTGTTTGGTTTAGACACAAATCAGAATGAGAATTGAAATTAGTTGGAATGGAATTTCCTTTTTAAGAGAGGGGATGGAATGGTCATCTATACTACCTTAAAAAGCACTAATAGCCTGAAGAATATTTCTGTAATTTTATGAGAACAAAATTTATCCCTTCATATTTAATTTTATTGATAAAAAATGAGGATAATAGGGTAATTGGTTATTGATATTAAATGAGTTGAAAAGAGATAATTTTAAAAAATATATTTTAAATATTTAAAAATATTATTTTGTTGATAAAAACATTAAAAATTTAAAAATTAAGTAAAATAATTAATATTTTATTGAAAAAATATAAAAGTGTGAAATAGACAATAGGGTTTCAGCTATGGGTGAATTCGAGCCAAGCCAAGCCGAATAGTATGAGGCTCGAGCTCGGTTCGAGCAAGAACCTAGAGCTCAAGCTCGATTTTGAGAAAAAAAATATTTTATAAAAATAAAAATTTATATATATAAATATTTTTTATTTGATTTTAACAAATTAAGAATTATAATAATTAATCATTATAATATTTTTACTATATACATATTATATATATATATATATAGAGAGAGAGAAAGAGAGAGCTCGTGAGCCTCATGAGCCGAACTCTAGTAGGCTCAAGCTTGGTTCGTTTCATAATTGAGCAACTCATGAAAAGCTTGGCTCGTTGCCACCCCTAGTTTCAACCTTTTCAGAGAGAGTGTGAAGCAGGGGATCAAAAATAGAGTGTGGACGGGCAATAACCACGAGTTTTTGTCGTGGATGAGAAATTGGGATGTGGACGAGATGAACATAGTGTTGAACACCGCCTAAATCCAACATTTAAGGTATTAACTTGAATTCATCTTCATTGAATCATATATTTAAGACATTCTTGTTTCTTCTCATCATTAAATTATTTTAATTAAATACATGCATAATAAATTAATAATTCCAATAATATAAAAAAAAACTTTTAAAATATACCTAGAAAAAAATACTGTTTTCATCTAGGTGGTGGTAAGAAATTAAACCATTTGGGTCAATCCATTTTGCCACAATTAAATAATAAAATTCAAAAATAGATAAAATACAAAAAAAATATAGAAATTAAAAAAGTGAGAGCATTTGTTACATCATATATTCTACATATAAAACAATGATGAGTATGATAAATATGAAATGTTTTTATTAATGATGGAAAATGAATGTAAAATTTAAATCCTATGTTTAAGATATATATTTTATCATTAAATTCTACTAATTAAATCCACAACATTAATTTTAATAGTATAAAAATAAAAATTTTGAAAAGTTATTTGAAAACAAAACCATTTTATCCCTCCTAGTAGAGTAAGCAATTCAATCATTTGGGGTCAAGTGGGTCAATAAATAATGCCATAATTAAATAATAAAAAAATAAATTTAATAAAACATATAATACAAAAAATAAAAATAATTGGGCAGATCTCCAATACTTTATATTCATTATACTAAACAAAAAAAATTATGAAATGTAATAAGTATTTTTATTAATGATGGAAAATGCATGTAAAATTTGAATCCTATATTTAAGATATATTTTTTATCATTAAATTCTACTAATTAAATCCACAACATTAATTTTAATAGTACAAAAATAAATATTTTGAAAAGTAATTAGAAAACAAAACCATCTTCTCCCTCCTGGTGGTAAGTAAGAAATTCAACCATTTTGAGTCAAATGGGTTAATAAATAATGTTATAATTAAATAATAAAAAGTTAATTTAATAAAATATATAGTACAAAAAATAAAAATAATTAGGCATATCTCTAATATTTTATATTCATTATAGTAAACAAAGTAATTATGAAATGTAAGAATTATTTTATTAATGATGAAAATGGAATGTCAAATTTAAAATCTACCTAGAAATGAAATGATGTAATAGTCAAATAATAAAGTTTTTAAAAATATAAAATACAAACAATGACAAAAAAAAAATAAATGGAGAAAATTTTGGGCACTTATCTAACGTTGTATATTTATAAAAAATAAAATATTGGGTACATCGCATAAATTATGCATTCATTATATTGAACAAAAATAAGTATTATACATAAGAAATAACTTTATAAATGATGGAAATGTAATACAGATTTTAATGTCAATCTAAAAATCCAACTAATTTTCTATTTGGGTGGTGGGTTAGTGGTTTGAGTCAAATGGATTAATCGATTATACGATAATTAAATAATAAATTAAAAAAAGTACAAGTAATCAAAGGAATACATAAAATTATATATTAATTATGTCAAACAAAATTAAGTGTGATAAGTAAAAATTATTTATACTATATAGATGAAATATATAATTTAATTGATTTGAAAGCTAAGCTATTTTCTTATCTAGATGGTGGGTCAATGATCCAACTTTTCAAAGAGACCCATGATGTCATAATTGAATAATAAATACTTAAAAAGAGATAGAACACAAAAAATGAAAAAGTTTAGGATTTTGTTGAAAACATTTAGGAACATTTTTAATGTTCTAAATTTATTATATTAAATAAAAATAATTGTCAAAATAAAAATTCATGTTGTCAGAATTTAATAATAAAATTCAAAAATAGATAAAATGCAAAAAAATATAAAAATTAAAAAAAATTGGGAACATTTTTAACTTCATACATTCGACATATTAAACAATAATAAGTATGTTAAATAAAAAATATTTTATTAATGATGGAAATGGAATGTAAATTTTAAAATCAATTGAATAAAACTATTTTCCTATTCTCTCTTATTAAATTTTATATTTAAGATATATTTTTTTCATCATTAAATTCACAACATTAATTTTAATAATATAAAAATAGATATTTTAAATGTAATTTGAAATCAAAATCATTTTCTTTCCTCCTAGTGGTGGGTAAGCAATTCAACCATTTGGAGTCAAATGGGTTATAATAAAAAATTAAAAAAAGTAAAATATATAATACAAAATAAATAAAAAATAGGGGCATATCTCTAATATTGTATATTCATTAAACTAAACAAAAATAAGTATCAAATGTAAGAAGTATTCTTAAAAATGATGAAAATGAAATGCCAAATTTAAAATCTACCTATAAATGAAATGATGTTATAGTCAAATAATAATAGTAATTGTTATTGCAATTTAAATCTTTCACGTGCAAAGCATGTGCACGTTTATTAGAAGCATTTAAGTTTATTTTTAATCATATTGTTACTTTTATTAATTTTTAAATTTTATTTAACTATGATATGTCTTAAATTTAAGTAATTAATATAAAGAAAAAAATTATCACGTGCGTAATTCCAATTTTAGATCCCTATTCCTACAAACCAAACGGGCCCTCGAAATATAATTGTTTGATAGGTCAGGTTTGTCGTAGTTAACTGATAGTTATTTCAGCCTGGTTTGCTTGCAATGCGATTTCATTTGCATTGGTACAAAAAGGTATGAGAGTGCAAATGAGTGGAATGCAAATTCAGGCTTATTTTGTTTAAAATTTACTTGATTTTATTTGTTTATGGTATAAAAGAAGTAAAATAAAATATAAAGAAAAGTAAAATCCAAGCAAAAAAACCAAAAATTTTTACATTCTTTTGAGTTGTATTCCCATGCATGCATTTGTATTAGTGCCAATGAAAATATTTGCATTTTAAAGTAATAGGCTAGCTGAAATTTAATAATACCCATTGCACGCTCAGAGAAGCAAAATTTGTATTTAAATGGGTTAACCTTTGGACAATAACTTAAAATAGATACAGAGATGGAAGTAAATTTCTGTTTCTACCGCATAGATTTGTATGATTGGAGGTCATTTAAATGATACTTTGTTCCCCTTCCCGTTTTTTACCTTCTTTTTTGGGGGAGGGAATGCTACTTTCTTTTGTGAGACAATTGTGGGTTCCAGTGCATTGAATACATAACATGTAATGAGTTAAATTGGCCTTTGCAGGAACTATAGATACTGGCATACTGCAACCCTGCTTTCATAGTGTTATTGGTCTTGTAGCTCCATTCCCATGAAACCCTTGAATTGTAATTTTGTGATAATATGGGACATTGTAGTACAACTTTGTTAATGGCTACATATTGTGATATTGGGAGATAAGGAAGAGAGAGTAATAAAAGATCTAATAATGAAAAAGGTTTAATGCATGGATGGGGAAGTTAAGTAGTTAATTAACAATTAAGGGTCCGTTTGGTTTATACTTTAAATGGGAAACAGAGCGGAATTGAAATTCTTTTTTTTTTGGTAAACTCCCCTTGACTCCTTTTTCCCCAAAGTGCTGGTTGTAGGATTTGATTATGTGTCAATACTGGAATAAACCAGCTAATACACTAACAAGCCAGCCCTTAATTGGTTCTGGAATTGGAATTGGAATCGCCTATTTTGCCCACCCGTTTGGTTCATATGGGATTAGATACATGGTTCTTATTGTTGTTGTTGTTGAAATAGATACATAGTTTGTACATAATTTCACATGCAATTCACATAAAAAATCAATAAAACAAGAAAAAAAAAAAGGAAAAAGAGGCATATAATAAGATAAATGACATAAAATCCATTTATACTACCATTGGTGATTCACGGTGACCATGGTTTTTGAACTACTGTTGACCCAGACGATTAGATTGTTCAGCTCGGGGACTCATGACTGGTCAGGGTTGCAATTCTGTTTTGACTCCACACTGCTATTTTCCCCAAAATCGTTGAATCGATCACTGATCCTTGACTTGGGCGATCAGACCATTGACTTGTACGATGCCAAACAGACACAAGGTGTATCACCATTTTCTTGAGCAACAGCATCGATGCCAAACAGACACAAGGTGTATTTACCATCAGGACTTCAACAAATGTTAAAAGATTGATGTCAACTATGACATGCCACCTTCTCACTGATTCAGTTCCTGCTTTTTCATCTTAACGACCATTACCAATAGAATAAGAGTCCAAATCTGCTCCTCACATAGCGCTCCATTTTTCATATTCTTATATTATTATTCATAGGAAATGTTCCCAATACACGGTAGGATGTGTATATGAGATCAGTGTGAGGTGCGCTTTGTGAAAGGCAACAGAGCATATCCCATTTCATATAATATACTTATCTTACTTTGATCTTGAGATAATTCCAACAGTCAAGTAAGCTTGACCAAATAGCAGTATAGCTGTTAAACTTAACAATTAATCCTCCAAAAAGAAATGTCCGAATGAAGATATTTCACTGATTTAACTCCAGATTCTCACAATACTATAGGCATTGAATTTCTTCCTTAAAGTAGATCCTTCAATTTGATACGTTAAATACCAATGCTTTGTTTTCAGAGCCAAGTTTAAGCAACTTTGTTTTCTTATTTTAATTATAGAGCTAATTCCTCATGTCTTATTCAAAATATTTGGACCAAAACCCTAAAAAATGCATTTAAGAAGGGGTAGTGTTTGCAGAAATCAAAATTAGGCACACTGTTTAATAGTAATCTGGAAGTGTTTTTATCGAAAACTACATACGGTTTTCGGGAAGATGAAATATAAAAAACAGTTCTGACCTCTCTCTCTCGTTAAGGACGTTTTTGCTGGTTTATAAAAAATGTTCTTCCCATATCAGCATTCTTAAATTTGAAAAGATCCAAAACGTTAGATTTTCATTCTATAGTCGTGAAATACATCCCACTTTTTACGACTCTATTTTCCTTAGGAATCCTGAATGAATCAGTAATAGTTAAACTGAAAATGTCACTAAATTAGCTGATATCTACAAAATAGAGATGTTGAAATCAAACTGCCCCACTATAAAGTTTTGAATTTCTTCCTGTCAAAACCTTATATTTTAATACAAAAAAAAAAAGAGGAAGAAAAAACTGATTTCATTATGAGGCCTCATCTTAGGTGGCAACCTTGCAGCAGTATAAAAAATAGGCTGCCTGTCAATTCTGCATTACTTTGGCTTCATGTTTTTTATGCAAAATAATAAATGTGGGTAAAAGCAAAGGTCCCACCGAGATTTGAACTCGGGTTACTGGATTCAGAGTCCAATGTCCTGACCACTAGACCATGGGACCTGTTTGTCCTTTTTTTTCAGATTTAACTCTCTTTTATCTGCGATAAGTAAAAGAGAAAGTAAAATGATGCATGTCTTCAGCTTATATGACAGAGAATGGGGATAGGAGTAAGGGTGTCAATGGACCGGTTTTGGATTGGATGGACCAATAAGATGTATTGGATTGGACTAATCTGGTCCAAATATTTATTAGATTGGATTGGACCTGATCGTAACATATTTATATTGGATTGGGTTGGATTAAGCCAATATCTGAGCCATCGATACAAGATAAAAATATATGTGTAAATGAATCAGATTTGAGTTGAAACCAATCTAAATCAAAATGATTTTGAACAGATTGGACGGTCCAGACATTGAATTGGACCAATCCAAATTGATCCAAAACATTTATTTGATTGGATTGAACTGATCCATTTATAATGGACTCACATTGGCACCCCTAGATAGGAGGAGGATTATTTGTTACAGAATGTGGGGTAACTCACCGGGAATTGATGTACGAGGGAGGTGCAAATTTTTAACCTGTTATTGGAAATCAAAATTTGCATTGCCAATAAATACAAATAAGATAAAAAGTATTATGATTTTTTATTATTTTAAAATACAAATCATAATTACAAACAAACTGATATTTTTTTTGAAAAAACAAACCAACAGATATAAAACTAAAACAAGTGCAAAATTTATATTCAATTCATATTTATTTGCTCTGCATTCAAACAGAGTCTCACTAATTTACTTTGAGTTCTTAAAAATAAGTGCTTATTTTGGGCCTGTACCACACCAATAAACACTTATTTGCGTTTGAGAAATAAACCCGAATTTTAAACTTATTCTTAAGTACTTGTTTTTTTTTTGGTATGTCTTGGCCCACCATATTATTTTTAAAATACTCATATTACCGCTGTTTAAAAATAAATGCTTTTTTACCAAACACTCGTAAGTGTTTATTAAAATAAATAACTTTTTTAAGCATTTATTAAATAATCAATTATTTTTCAAATAAACACTCTCAAAATTAACATAGTTGCTGAAAAAAACAAAACAAATGGAGAATACTTGTGGCCACCCTGTAACGGGGATAAGTCGTTTAACCCTATTCTCCCCTTCATGTGAGAGAGCTCCCTCACTGAATCATTACCCTTTGGCTTTATAGCCAATTAGCCATGGCTTTGAGCTCCATTATTACGAGCTTAGGGCCAATTTGTCTCCAATAATTAAGGCCTTAAGGACCGTTAGTTCTAAAATATGAACAGAAGTTGCAAGCTTACAACGTCGCTGCATGGTTTTTTGGGATTCGTCCATGTATGAGTCCAAGAACCCATCCAGTGCTGTGCTAGCTGTGGACCCAAATCCTGAAGGACTACTACGTACTGCAACGCCAAGAGGATGTAAACACGAGTCAGCTCCCTCCATTAATCCATTAAACAATAGCAATAGAAAACAATTTTTGTATAATAATAATATCAGAAATTTGAGAATCTTGGAACTCTGTTTTCCTTTCTTCTTTTTCTCTGTGTTGGGTCTTTTCTTCTGAGAGAGTTGCTTTTTATTGTTCCTGAGATCTCTCCGTCCCGCAGTGAAGTGTGAAGGGTTTTTATTTTTTCTCCGTCTAGAAAAAGCATTTCAAAAGACCTCAACTTTTACCTCTTGTCTGCCATTATAGAGCCATAAATATAACACTTCCCCCACCCCCCACCCCTTGTTCCTAGCTCACCCACCTCTCTCTGGGTTTTTACTAAGCTAGCCGGAAAGTCAGTCTCCCGGCTGTTTTTCCGGCGCTTGGGTGTCCTTCTTTTATTACTCTTCGTCTTTTTGAGCATTTAAAGCTCATATCTCTGTCTCCCTATTTGAACTCTGAAAAGAATGGGTTGATATGTGATTTTCTTTACTGGTTTCTGGCTTTGAAACTCCTGTTCTCTCTTGGGTTCTCGTAAGATACTGTTTCTTTGCAGCAGTGTCTGAGAAAGCTCGTTATTTGGAACTTAGTTTGTTCTGTTATAGTGTCATTACTTTCTGGCTTTGCTGAAACCATTTACTGGTTCTTTAACTCGATTCCGGTCCTTGTCATAGCAGAGCAGAGATTACAATATTTTCACTCTCTCTCTTTCTCTCTCTAAATTTCCAAGTTTCTATCTGGGTTCTTCGTTTAGCTGATTTTCCCTCTGGATTTTCTTTTTATTGTTTTTTTTCGGTGGAACCCTCTCTCTCTCTCTAAATCCAGTTGATTTACTCCGAAAGAAAAGAAAAAGAAAATGATCACCGGAACCGATCTGTATCACGTTCTCACGGCCGTTGTGCCTCTATATGTTGCTATGATCCTTGCTTACGGTTCAGTGAAATGGTGGAAGATTTTCAGTCCCGATCAATGTTCGGGTATAAATCGCTTTGTTGCTCTATTCGCTGTTCCTCTGCTTTCCTTTCACTTCATCTCAACCAACAACCCGTACACCATGAACCTAAGATTCATTGCTGCTGATACACTTCAGAAGATCATGGCATTAACAGTCCTGGCAATCTGGTCCAGAGTCAGCTCGAGAGGTTCTCTCGAGTGGTCAATAACACTCTTTTCCCTTTCTACTCTGCCCAACACTCTTGTTATGGGTATTCCCCTTCTGAAGGGTATGTATGGAGATTTCTCAGGGAGTTTAATGGTTCAGATCGTTGTTCTCCAATGCATAATATGGTACACTTTGATGCTCTTCTTGTTCGAGTACAGAGGAGCTAGGCTTCTCATTGTAGAACAGTTCCCCGACACGGCTGGTTCGATCATTTCCTTCAGAGTGGACTCCGATATTATTTCCTTAGATGGAAAAGAACCTCTCCAGACCGAAGCCGAGGTCGGTGAGGATGGGAAGCTTCATGTTACAGTGAGGAAATCAACCAGTTCCCGTTCAGAGATTTTCTCTCGACGGTCACATGGGCCTAACTCCGGTGTTTCGTTGACTCCCAGACCGTCGAACTTGACGAATGCAGAGATTTACTCGCTGCAGTCATCCAGAAATCCAACACCGAGGGGCTCGAGCTTCAACCACACTGATTTTTATTCCATGGTGAATGGAAGGAATGCCAACAGCATAAGTCCCAGACAGTCGAATTTCGGGAACCTGGCTTTCGACGAGGAGAACGGGATGGGTGGATTCACGAATCCTCCCAGAGCAAATGGGATCTTTTCACAGGGGAATCCGGTGCAGGGTGCAGGGTATCCTGCCCCGCCAAGTGCGGGAATATTTTCGCCAGCTGCCGGACCTGGGGCGAAGAAGAAGGCAAATGGGACCGATGGGGGGAAAGATCTCCACATGTTTGTTTGGAGCTCCAGTGCTTCCCCCGTCTCTGAAGGGGGAATTCATGTCTTCAGAGGAGGGGATTTTGGGAATGAACATGGTGTAGGTCATCCTGCAGAAAATCATACTAAAGGTTAGAGCATTTCCTCTTTTTTCTGTAGATGGTATGTTTAATAATATCTAAAGTTCTTGGAGTTTTGTGTTGATGATGCCACCTTCTTTGTCTTGTTGGGTCTGTTTCGAGGAAATAGGCTTCCTTTTTTCTTGATTCTTCTCTGTAATTTTTTGTTGGTTTAGTGGGTTTTGGTGGATGCATTCTGTTTCTTTTTGATCATTTAGGGTAACAGATATCGCTGTGATTTTGGTGGGACTTGTTATTGATTGATGACAGTTTTGTTTGTTTATGTCTCTCATCAGATTACGAAGAATTTGGCCGGGATGAGTTCAGCTTCGGGAACAGGCCGGGCTCCCAAGTGGCTGAGCGAGATGGACCGACCTTGTCAAAGCTGGGTTCAAGCTCTACGACCGAGCTCCACCCTAAGGCTGCGATGCAAGGCGACGCCAAGTCCTCATCCATGCCGCCTGCCAGTGTTATGACCCGGCTCATCCTGATCATGGTTTGGCGTAAACTCATTAGGAATCCCAACACTTACTCCAGCCTCATTGGCCTCACCTGGTCCCTGGTTTCTTTTAGGTATTTATCTTTCAGCCTTATTAAATGATCTCAGCTTTGTTGATTCTTTCTACCAGTCGGTCCCTTACAGTAGTCTTACTTCTGTAGGTGGGGGATTGAGATGCCAGCCATTATAGATGGTTCGATTAAAATCCTTTCTAACGCCGGTCTCGGAATGGCCATGTTCAGTCTTGGTATGTTCTGATTTCTGAGGTTGTTTCAGATTTTGTTTCCTTCATTTTCTCTGTTAACCGAGGGATGATCGGTTTTAAAACCAAAACTATGGCAATCCAGGGTTGTTTATGGCATTACAGCCAAGAATCATTGCTTGTGGGAACTCAGTTGCTTCCTTCGCTATGGCTGTCCGGTTCCTCACGGGTCCTGCAGTCATGGCTGCAGCCTCCATTGCCGTTGGTCTGCGAGGAGTTCTCTTACATGTCGCCATCGTACAGGTAAAAGGGGTCAGAGCTCTGAAGATGCTTTCTCAATTGTGTCTGATAGTCTCTCCTTCAACCTGCTTTCCTAGCTTTCATTTTGCTCTCGAGTGTTGGTAGTAAGTAGTAAATGTTCATTTTTCTGTTTGTCTTTGAATTTTCAGGCAGCTCTTCCCCAGGGAATTGTACCCTTTGTGTTTGCCAAGGAATATAATGTGCATCCGGACATACTGAGCACTGGGTTTGTATTCAACAATGTATCTATGCATGCATGCATGAATGCATATATGTATGTTAATGGGTCATCTTCTGGCCTTTCTACTTGTCTCTGTACATGCAATGTTATGTGGGATTGGGAATGCATTCATGCATGCATGCATGACATAGACAATGGCATGTTATATTGTTAATATTTCTCATCTTTTTTGAATTGTGTCATCTTTCAGGGTTATCTTTGGAATGTTGATAGCTCTGCCCATAACCCTAGTCTACTACATCTTACTGGGTCTTTGAGAGGGGGGTATGGGAGAGGGATGCTGTGACCTGTGACTGGGAGGAGTCTCTTCATACTGTAAAGATAACCCTTTGTTGGGTTTTTCGTTTTTTTTGCTTGTCCAAGTGTCTAACAAAACAGCTGAGGAGAGGGAGAGAGAAAAGAGGTGTAACGAAGGACCATTTGACTGAAGAATGAAAAAAAGAAAAAAAAGCTGAGAGGGAGGAACAAGGGCGTGACCGTTGGACTAGATTTTTGAATATTTTCTCTGTTCTTTTCTAATCTTTTTTTCCTTGTTCTTTTGGAATTGGAAAAAGCTAAGCATGTCTGTAGTTGAGATGCCTTCTACTTTAAATGTGAAAATGGTTATCTGGAAGCTGTGACAGAGGCCTTCTTTTGACGATTACTTTAGAGCATCTGTCGCTTGTCATTCACTGCCCAGGTCACAAATATGTGCTTCTTGGGGTTTCCTTTTTACTTTGCTTCCTCCCTGTATTTTAGTATGCAAAAGTTTCAAGCTCAACTGACCTACTCCACTGAATTGTTTCCAGATTTGTAGGCAAAAGCTTATTTTTTTAGTTATTTGAGCCACTTCCGATTCACCGGGTCATGTCATTTTGTGGTGGAATTGGTTCTCTATTTAAAAGCAACAGACAAATTCAGCTTCACACATTTCAACCGGGAAAGCTGAGTTGAACGGTTGAGCCGGTTGCTGGTGTTATGATCCGATCATGAACATCCAAACCCTAGGACCAAGTCGATTGTTCTGGTTCGACCATCCGGGTCGACCCACTAAAGATGTGTCTAATTTCAAGGGATGTCAATATGGGACCCAAACAAACATTATTCGTTTGGGACTTTGTTGGACACGACGTTTCCATAGAAATAACGAATCGGAAGTGCACTGAAACGGTCCTCTGTATCTCGAAGCACTTTTGTCTCCCATGGCTTGAGGCTCAGAGCAGAACCAATCCTGTCACCTGGAGATGTTGGCCCAGAGAGGGGACCGAGTGTGGGGACCAAATCAAAGATTGACAGGCCCATTGGTAGTGGGGTCTGACAAATTATGCGGCTTACTTTCAGGCCTAGATTGGAGCCCAACGCAGGTTGAAAATCCATGTGAAAAGATTGCATTGTTGGGAGCATTAACTTGGAAGAAATTTGAGTTCCTACGTGGAACCCACGAACCCATGGTTCCTATTTTCTTAAATATTCTCAAGTCATATGTAGGCATGAGAAGGGACATCCTCTCTCTGGATGTTGGCCCAAGATTGGTTTAGTTTGTACCTTAGTTCTCTCTTAGTTCGATTCTACCCAATCAACCGGACCGACTGAAGAATTGATTAACTTGGGTCTGGTTCGATGGTTTGTCCTGTTTAATAATTGGGTTGGGACTGTTTGAGAAGAGTATAAATGCAAATATGTATTTGTACTCTTCTCAAACTGAGCCCAACTGATTATATAGTTCTGATGTACAGAGGTCCCTGTTTTTTTGGTAACCTTTTGTCATATTTTGTCTAACCGGGTAAATTTCATAACAGTAGATGAGATAATTTTGGTTGGAAAGACTTGTATTAAAAACATAAAACATTTTACTATTTACTGTCATTTTTATTAAGACTATATTATCAAAAATAAAATTTCAAAGTTGTTAATTGTTATAATTATAGATGTCAAGTATAATTAGGTCTAATCAAGTCAGACTCATTTATACTTGTTAACATTTTTTGATAATTTTTACTATATTTTATGTTTAGAAGGGTAAAATTAAGAATTATAATGACAGCTCAACTCATTGCCACCCCTATAATGACAGCTCTATCCTCTCCACTATTCCATGTACGATTTACTATGTACCGAAGTTAAGAATGCCAAAGTAAAAATTACAAGGCAAGTTCCTATTGCAAAGTTGATTATATCCCCTTGAATGTAAGATTTTCAATTCCAAATGGGTTTTCATTCAGTTCCCTTTGAAGTCATTGGATCCTTTACCGATTTGGAGTTATCCCCTTCTAACAATTCCAATAATGACCAATCTAATAATATATAGTTTTTCTAACAAGGAATGAATGCCAAACTAGCATTATTAGTTCTTTTATCTTTTTCGAGGTAAAGACTACTGAAACGTTTTATCACTTTAGTATTTCAATGTTGGTAAGTCTTGAATGTCATCATTTTTATCCTTTGAACCAGTAAAATCTTGGCATTTTACCTTCAAAGCATTCATGAAAAGTAGTTGTACATGAAAAACTGAAAAATCTAGTTAACCGATTGTTTTAGTTTGATTTTTGGTTTAATTTTTTTTAAACCCATTGGTTTGATTTCAAAAATGTGCTCATAGCTAGGTCACCTTTTTTTTCTTTTCTTTTATATATATATATATATATATATATATTTTTTTTTTTTTTAATTTTAAGTTTTGAAGGCTCTAGGCCAGGAACCCTGAGCACTCCTATTGAAAAGACAATCTCATGGTGTAAATGACATGACTATGCAGATGGTTGAGATGATGAAACAATCCTTTGAACCGAAAACAGTTGTTTAAAGTCATGAATGTGTAAATGAAATAGTCACTAAGTGACAATGAATGCATATCAAGTGTTTTTGGGTGTTTAATCAGCTTCAACTGGTTCTACCTCTATGTTTTGCGTCTTTGAAAGCTCATTATTATAGTACATATATGAACTAGAAAAATGAATGAGTGAGCTTCCACTCATCCTAGTGACTGAAATGATGAAACACTTCTTTTCTATCATCATTCTTTGTGTGCATTCCATGTGCCAGTCTTGCTTTTGATTTCCCAAAGTTCTTTTCTTTAAACAAAGCAAGAATATTTAGGTTGTTATCCATGCTTCAAACTTATTCCCCTTTTTGTTTTATATTCTTTGTTAATGGTTGGAAAGTCTCAAATGAAGGGTAGTTTGTCCTCCATATGCAGTGTTTTGTTAGGAGCTAGACATAACATTAGTCAATAGACAACATTACAGCTAAGACTTCTTTATGTAAGTCAGGGCAACCCTAGAAAGTGTGTTGAAAAAACAATTATTAAATAACCCAAAAGTAAGGGTGTCAATGGACCGGTTTTGGATCGGACCCTGTTCAGTCCAAAATCAATTTGAACGGATTGGAGGGACCCACAAGATATATTGGATTGGATCAATCCGGTACAAAATATTTATTAGATTGGATTGGATCTGATCCATCCATAATAAATTGGATTGGGTTGGATTGAGCTAATATCTATTCCATTGATATAAGATAAGAATATAGGTGTCAATGGACAAGGTTTGGGGTTGAAACCAATCTAAATCAAAACGAAATTGAACAGATTGGACAGTTCAGACATTGAATTGGACCGGTCCAAAATAATCCTTAATATTCTTTGGATTGAATTGGACCTGGTCCATTTATAAAGGACTCACACTGGACTGGATTGGATTGGACAAAATACAGTCCAATTGACACCCCTACCCAAAAGTAGAAAAACCCCTTAAAATCCAGAATTGATTTACTTACAAAAATTGTTTGTTCACAGTGACTAGATGACTAACTTATTTGAGGAAAACCTTTTTCTGGCTCAAATCTAAACACACTAAATCTTTCTCTCACACACACAAACACACGTACACCCACCTCACAAAATTAGTCTAGAGTTGCTTCTATGGAAAGTCATTTGCAATCTCATGGTATCAAACAAGTGATGTTATTTAACTCTTAGCATGGAAGAAAATTACCATCATCTGATAATATCACTGATGGTGCATGCTTTTATCTTGGTTTAATAGAGGAATTAGTACCACTTTCAAAGGCATCAGAACTTTGTACTCAAATTTCACCAACTATAACAAACTTTAACTGCTTTATTCTTTTTCTCAATTGTTCAGTTTTTTAGTCTTTCCAGGTAAAATGTATTGTTACTTAAATATACCTAAATACTTGCTTTGTGAAACATAACTCATGCAGAGAAAGCTTTTTTCCATATGGTTGCATTTATTTATTTGAAAAATGGGTCGAAGATTTTCTAGACAAAATTATTTTAACTACTATTTCTGACAGAGTCTATTTTATGTTGAAATAAAGTGAATCTATATGCAAATTATGAGTATTCTCACTTTTCAGTTTATTATGTTTGCATGGCATGAATAATGCATCTATCAAAAAAAAAAATGCAGAAAAAAAGTTTGGGCTTGGTATTCTGGATGGAGTCTGGATTTCCTGCCCACAAGAATTCTGCTCACGTCTACCCACATAACATCGCAGCTACACATGAAGAATATATCACCCCCTACATAGTATTATGCTTGGAGAGATGTTCCCAGTGCCCGGGGATAGTGTGTTGTGGGTAGACGTGGGCAGAGTTCTTGTGGGCAGGAGATCCAGAGTCTCCTGGATGGACCACATATGGGCCTAAAGAATTTATAATTCCTAAAAGTCCCAAACATGAAGATGGGATTTTGATGGTTGGATTGAATTTGTTGAAAAACAAGAAGGGATATATTTTGAGTAAGTCCCAACTTGATGAAATATAAGTGCCTCCTCCTTATAAAGGTTCTCTCATTGATTCAATCAAAGTCCATTATTTTCCTAGAGGAGGATTAGAATTTTCCAGTACCCTTGGTTTGATTTATATTTTAAGGCAAGACACTGTGTATCTGTACTAGCAATGCATGTGAATTGTGGCATGCATGGGTATATGTATATATTGCCTGAGTCACTGAGACACCTAATTTATGCTTTTCATGTTGATGTGGTCTTCCTTCATGTTTTGTCAATTGTTCTTTAGTTTCCATCTTTCAATGTCTGTTTGCTGTGTTATCTTTGGAATTTAACAAAAAATGCTGTCAAAAGCTGAGATGTTCTTCAGTGAAGAGAAAGCAAGAAGTAAAAGTTGAGATGGAGAGGGAGAGATGGGGACATAACTGTTGGAGTACAGATTTTGGAACATTTGTCCCCCACTTTTCCCTCCTTTAAGTTGTTTTTGTTGTCTTGGTAAAAGTTAACTTGTTTTTAGTTGAACAGTCGAGATGCTGTTGTAGTGAAGACGTAAATGGATTAACTCAAAGCTAATAGTGACCCTTCTTCATTTAATTGTTACTGTTGAGCATCTGTGATTTATACTACACGTCTACACCAAGCTGAGGAGATTTTTGATTTTTGATTTTTTTTGTTACTAAGGCTCAGTTTGGAAGGAGTACAAATATAAATTTGTAGAGTACAAAACCTTGTATTTTGTATTATTTTATATGTATTTATACTCTTCCCAAACTGAACCTAAGTGCTCCAATAAACTGATTTGGTTCACTGGATCCCCCACTTAAACTGAATCAAACTTCTTGTTAATGCGAGCTGTGAATGATTAATTAAGGTGGAGCTTGCCTATGTTGGGTGGAATTGCTAAGAGGTGATAAGGGGAAAAACTTAGGGTCCATTTGCTTTGCGCTCAGAATTGGAATCCAAAATGATCTATTCCTTTTGCTTATTTGGTTTATATGGGAATTGGAATTGGATTTCATAAGATTTGCACAGTTCCAGGGAGGGTTGGCATTGGGCAAAAGAGAAATAGGATTTGGAGGGGAGGGTCCAAGTCACTTGTTATTTTGGTCTGGCTGGAATGAGATTTTCCTTCTCAAAGGGGAGGTTGCAATGGCCCTTTCCTCAAATGGGAGAATGTCATTTCGCCCAAACAAACGATTGGAATTAAAATGGACCATTTCAATTCTGATTCCAGACCCCTATTCCCGTAAATCAAACGGACCATCAATATTTTTACCCCAAAACCCAAGCTGTATTTGGGCAAGATTTACTCAAAAGTGCAAGAGGGAGAGGATGAGCTGTGTATGATAGTGGAGAAACCCTTTTCAAAAGTTCAAATGTTATTGTAAATGTGCCCTTCTTCATATGAAAAACATTTTACTATAAGGTTGCCCTTGGATTCGTGAATCTCTGTGTGCTTTCCTTTGCAGCATGGAATTTGAAGAAATGCAGAAAAGAAGCCCATGAATTCTGCATTTTTCGGAATTTGAACATTGAGAGGAGTAGTCATTTCATTTCCATGGAATCGAGGCAGTAAACTTACCCCTGACCCCAAAAGGCCCAGCCCATCCCAGCCCATCAAAGAAGGTGCACCTTGAGAAAGGATCCAATTCCAAACCATTACAATCACACCTGACAACCCACCCAAAAAGTGTTTGTCCAAAAGTAAAAATAGACCCAAACAGAATGATTTGCCTAGGCAGCAGCTTCCTTGGGCATAAAACAAGGCCAAAAAAGGCGCGCTCTAACGGCCCCCCATATATCTTGAAAAGGGAAAGTACTTTGTGTCACCTTTGTCTAAGGTTACCTGCCATTTTGGGCTAAGACATCATGCCCTCATTGTGGGGCCCAAAGCAAGATTCTCAGGCCCATCCAATCATACACAGGGGGACCATCCATGGCTGTGGGTGAGAAAACATAGTGGGGTCTGACAAATGATGCAGCTCACAGTCAGCCCCAATTTTGGGCCTAGCCCAACTAGGATAGCTGGAGCTTGTAGGTCCATTTGTTCTTCTTTTCATTAGAAGGAGCTTTAGAAAGTTGCTTTTGGGCCCATGTTCGGTAACTTGTCAACCCCTAGGCTCTTCCCCTTGGACACAGTTTGTCTGTCCTTTAACACAAAAGGCACATTATGAACCTACACGAGAAGTTGGCCCATGGACCATGCCTAGGCACGAGAAGGAACTTAGGGTCCATTTGGTTTGTGGTTAGAATTGGAATTGACTATCCTCTCCCCTCTTGTTTGGTTCATATGGGAATTAGAATCAGATTCCATAAGATATGCACAATTCCTAAGGATAGTTTGTATCGGATAAAGAGAAATAGGATTTGGGGTACTTGTTTTTTATTTCTGGCCAGCTAGAATGAGATTCTCATTTCCAAGGGAGAAGACCGAAATGGCTATTCCCTCGAATAGGGAGTGCCATTCCACTAGGGATAGGAATTAAAATCTCATTCCACCCAACCAAATGACTGGAACCAGAAATGGCCATTCCGATTTCAATTCTAGACCCCTATTCGTACGAACCAAATGAACCCTTAGTCTCTTGGGTAATTGATGTGGGCCTGATATTGCTACAATTATGTTTTTTCAAGTTAACATACTTCCTAGAGCAAACTTGATGGATAAACAGAATGATTGCTCCTTTAATTATGTGAGATTCCCAGTTATCTTTTCCATTCAGCACTTTTGAATTCATTGGATTCTTTGCCCGGTTTCAAATATACCTCTGTGTAATAATTGAAAAAATTATCAGAAATGAAGTAATCCATTTCATGTAAAGAGTAATGAAGAATTTCATCATTTATAGTATTTGAATGTAGGTAAAGTATAGTCTTTTGATCAATATTCTTTCATGTAGATGATTGAAAATGATGAAACAACCCTATTAAGTGGAATCATTTTGTGAAGACATGAATGAAACATCTGAAAACACAGAACGCATGCAAATAATTGCTTTTTGGTGCTTGATCAATTTGAACTGATTCTACATTTTTCATCTTTGAAATCTCATTATTGCATTGCACATAATTTCAACTATCAAAGTGACTGAACTCTCATTCATCTTTGTGATTGAAATGACGACACAGACCTTTTCAGTGATCTTTCTTTGCGTGCATCCCATGTGCCACTCTTGCATTTAATTTCTTAGGTTCTGTTTGTTGGTAGTGAAAGTGCAATTTCTGATTTACCTTTTTTTACTTTGGGTTTTATCTATTTCTGTTTCATTTTTTTTGCACTTCATTGGTAATGCAAACAAATAAGATGAGGCAAGAGCTGAAACAGAAGTGAACCAGAGTTTGCACTCAAATCATTTGTATTCCCACATTTTTGCATCAGTGCAAATGAAATTGCACTGAAAACAAACTAGGCCTTAGGTTCTTGAGAAAAAAAAAAAAGGATTTTTAACTCATGACAACCAAAAGGGAAGATCAAACAGAATAGCCATCAAAATTCCAAACTCTGACTGAATTTTCATTTAATATTTCTTTCTTAAAAACGATTAAATGACCGTTGCATGATGATTAATCAACTTTGATCTGTTTGCTTTATGTGGGAGAAGTTTTGGCCTAAAGACTCAACTTGGGCCTCAAGGACCATGTTCATATTTTGCATTTTCATGATGAATGCAAGCAAAAAAAAAAAAAAAAAAAGTGCATGACCCAAAAATTTATTCTTAGAAAGAGATAAAGCCCATATCCAGCCCAATCACAAGAACACTAAAATGGACCTGAAATGAAGCCCATTTTGTCTGTTCGTCACACTAAGGAGGGCATTTGTTGGTAAAAACCATAGTGTAAAGTTTACTTTTTTGTTGGTTTACTATTACATATCCTGTTGTTGGGTCTGTTTTTTTTTTTTTTTTTTTTTTTGTTTTTACCACTCTAGCATAACAGCCTTAGATTTCCTGTGGAAAGGGAAAATGTCCTATCTAAGAGGGAGAAGAGATAGGGACATGAAACTTGGGCAGGTTTTGGAATATTTTCTTTTTTCATTCTTCTTTTTCTTTGTCTACTTGTTATTTGGGAAATGGTTAAAGCTTGTCTGTGGTAGACATGTTATTACTTCGAATTTTGGACAATTTTGGAAGGATTATCTGAAAGCCATTGTGAACTTTTTCTTTTCTAATTGTGACTTTTGAACATCTTTCACTTGTTTGTTTAGAAAAGGAGTGATTCGGGCACCTACCTTTTTGATAAGTGGTCACATCCCTAATTCTAATAAAAATATGCAATGCCTTTAGAGGCAATTAAGCAATGTTTTTTAACAGCCATTGATTTGGAGGGTCGGACCGTTCGTCCTGGAAACCATCCAGGCAACTGGTTCCGTTTTACCCCAAACCCGGAATCTGGTAAAAAACCATTGATTATTTGTATTTATTTTTAATTATTTTTAATTTTGTTGTCAGAACGGGCATTCAGTCCGGACGATCGGACCATCGACCCAGAAACCGGTGACCAAAACGGTTCCATTTCTGGGTCATTTTTTAAAACGTTGCAATTAAGTGAACCTCATGTATTAACTTTGTGATAATAAACAAACAGTTTTTTTTTTTTTTTTCTCTTCTGGATTTTAATTGGGATGTATTGGGTTGATAAAAAGTGGGATGTGTCCTAATCACCCAAACACCAATCGGTTTTTCATCTTAGGCTCTGTTCGATTTTCAGTAAATGAGAGGGGTTGGTTAATGAGAAAATTGTTTTATATATATAAATGCAATTAAACCCACTTAAATAAATGTTTCTTAAAACACACTTATTCGAAATAAATTACCAAAAACGAGGCCCTCCCTTCAATCAATTTTATTAGAACTTAGAACTGGATCCGAAATAAAATTGAAAAGCTGATTGGGTCACAGTTTAGAAGTTAGAACTGGATCCGAAATAAAATTGAAAAGCTGAATGGGTCACAGTTTTACCCATTTACTGGCGGTTCAATCGTCCACACTGAAACGAGCTTAACAAGAAGACCGATGATGAAAGCAGACAGAGACAGTCCACTGAAATGACTCCAAAAACAAAGACCCAATCTCAGTATTTGTGTGGACTTACATCTCCAGGATAATTAAACAAAAAAGTACTGCAACGGCATGCGGAAAGCAGTATCTTGAAAAGCACTTTGTGTCCCAGTTCAACCGGACCATCACCTGACAATGTGGGCTGAAACATCTTGGTCAAGGTGGGGCCCAATAAAAGATTTGCAACCCATTTCACTCTAGACTAGAGTCCGGGACCATCAAGGGCTTTGGGGTAAAAATATTGTAACGGGGTCTGACAAAGTGAAGCAGCTAACAAGGTCCACATAAGGGACCGGCCCGACTGTGGTGTGGCCCAATCAAGATAGTTTGAAAACCCATTTGAAAAGAGCTTTTAGCTCACTGAGGGAAGGTTAGAAAGTTATTTTGACACCATACATTAAGTAATCCTTGATATGAAGTTTGAATATTGTGTTTTTACTAAATTGTTATAGGTCCAAGTTTTATACAATTAATTTTCAATTCGTTTTATTCATGAGATTGGATATCAAAAGTCATTTTTAGTTCATTTTGTTAATAATAAATAATATTTTTATCATTATTGGTTTAATTTACTTAGGCTATTCAATATCTGCTTATAATCCGAATCTGATGGACAAGATCCGATTCAAATTCAAATATATAAATATCAAATTTGGATCTAACTATATCCGGTTCAAGTCAATCCAATTGCAGCCCTACATAGGACCATGAGAAGGCACAAAAGGGGCACTTTCTATGGCCAAGTTGTTCTAATTGTACTTCTTTACCACAAGTGATGTATATTGTATCTCTCCCTCTTTGTCATGTCCTAAAAAATAATATTTTGAAAGGAGTTGCCATTTGAGAAACTTGTATAGAAAAATCTTCAGATAAGCAGGATTGTTATCCCTTCAATTATCTTTTTAGGTTCTGTTTGTTCATTTGCACTGGTGTAAATGCATGGAGTACAAATGGATTGAGCGTAAAATTCTAATTTACCTTAGCTTTAGATTTGACTTTGACCCCTTTTGGTGCATCTTTTCTCATGGGTTGTTGGTTTTTTAGAAGTCTAGAAGCCTGCGCTTTTATCTTTTATCATTTGGTTGGGAAAAGGTATAGCCGCCAAAAGATACAACTCCGAAAAAATGCGAAAAGCCTGTTTTGGGTTATTTTTAGAAAGCTCCAAATGGAGCTTTTGCACTTATTCCGTCTTGTCTTCATATGAAAAGGCGTACAGAAAGACGCACCTCTCCAACCAAACAGGCTGTGGGCTGCCAAGATCTTTATGTAAAAGTCCATTGTGTCTTTTGGCTGTCAGATATTTAGAAGATCTTTCAAGAAAAACTTGCTAGATAACATCTTTGTTTAATTTGTTTGTTGGGAGTAAAAAGGATTTAGATTGATGTGATTTCGACTTTATATGAAAGAGAAAGGAGGTAGGAAGAAGGTTGTTTGTTTGGAAGGAGTAAAATAACATGGTTCCCACTTCATATGAGAGAGAGAAAAGGAAAATTTTATATCAGATGTAAAATTTGCACTGCTAATGATTGCAAATGAGTTCGCATCACACAGGAGTGCAAATCATGTGTTAAAAACAATTGTCTTCGGTTCAGATTTGCGCTGCAAATATTAGATTTCCAAATGACTTTCTAATAAGTATTTTTGAAGTCATTGGTTCCTTTCATTGGTGTAAAATCTCTCTCCTCTGATAACTGAAATAATAACCAATTTAATCAGAAAGCTTAAAAAGAAAAGTTGAAAACCAAATTAGGTCGGTCAATCCATTTTCTTTTAACCTTGCCAAGAAAAGAAAAGGCTATCATAGCCCTAACATCATTCATGAAAAGACAATTTCATTTTGCAAAAAAATATATATAACTTTTTGATCAAACACTTTTACAGGGACTCCACATATGATTGAAATGATGAAAAAAAAAAAATCCTTTTAAAGTCAAAGCATCTCTGTAACATCATGAACCCTACGTGCAAAAGATAATAATGATGATAAACAATCCTTTTGGGTGTTTAATCATCTTCAACTGGTTTTACTTTTTAACTTTTTAAATTTCTAAGAGCAAAATAGCACATTCCCTCAACAAGTAAATGGATGAGCTCCAAGTTCATCCTAGTGATTGGAATGATGAAGTAACCGTATCTGCATCCTATGTGCCAGTCAGGCATTAATGCTACAATCCTTTAAAGCTCTTACTGCTGCTTTCAATATCTCAACCCAAGTTCTTTGGTAAAGTCTTATTTTAGGGTAAATCATCAAACCTCCCTTGGGTTTTCTGAAAAAGGCCTTAAACCTTCTCTAACTTTGATTTGTCCTTAAACTTTCCCCGACATAAAAAAAATTATACATCTCTTTGGTTGCTTTTAAGTGGATAGAGACTTTAAATGTCTATTATGCCTTAAATCTCCCCTCAACTTTGACATCTCCTGCAAGGTGTCAATTGGCTGGTTGGTAAGGTCTCCTGCTGGTTGTGGCGGAGACTTAGAATCCAATCCTGCTTGCACAGTTTGGGGATGGTCTACCCCAAGTTGTGTGGCCCCTTGCAGCAAAAAAAAAAAAGTAAATATGTTTTAGTATTTCATTTTTTTATGGCATAAACAAATGCATTTTTGGGTAAAAAGAGAGTTAAAGATATTTTATTTTATTTTTTGGTTAAAGATTTAAGGATATTTTTTATTAAACGTTTAAGGGTATTTCAGTCATCAAACATTTGATAACTTTATATAAAGAAAAAGTTGACAATATAATATGTTTAAATCCAGGGCATCAGCAGTTTAAGGGATTTACCCTAAAAATCAGGGGAGGTGTAAGGCCCGGTTAAAGTTGATTAGTTGAGGGGAGGTTTAAGGGATTTACCCTAATTTTTTTTTCTAGGAATCTAGAGGATTTTCTGCTTGTATTTTATACTCTTGTTAGTGGTTGGAAAATCTCAGTGAGGGTTAGTTTGTCATCCATTATACAGTAAACTTGTTTACTTGATAGGGAAGCTCTTAAACAAAGATTGCAATCCCAAAAACTGATTAATTCACAAAAATTGTTTCTTAACAATGATCATCAGATTGATCAGTTGAGATTGCATGACTGAGTTTTAATCTTCTTTGGAGAAAATGATCAATTCTTTTAGTTTTTTAGAAAGAAATCACTATTTTTATTTCGATAAAACCCAATGACAATCAGGAGTATGAAGAGATTGGTTCTAGTCTTCTAGACATCTTTTTTTTGGGTCGGTGTTAATGCTAGAGTTCCACATTTGGCCCACCATTAAAATCTAAAGTTTATTGGATGCCCATTCCATGATGCCAGTTTGGGAGTGCTTTCATTCAGCTGTTTTCGGTTTTCCACGGTGGGCTTCTCAATAAAGCCTATAAGTTATGTTTGGTGAAAAGCCCCTAAAGCCATAATATGTTATCATTCAGACTATAAGCAATATTTGGTGAAAATCCCGAAAGCCCAAATATGCTATCATTCAGCCAAATTATTGGCTTTTCTAGTGAAGCTTATTTCAGCAGTTTCTTTAAAACAGCTCAGTGAAAGCAGTTCTCTTCACTACTCCCAAATGAGAGTAAAAGGAGAAAAGTAGTTTTACTTTCTTTTATATGATTTTCAGGAAAGAAAATATTTATGATAACGGAATCCGTAAAGCATTCCCCACTAGTTCAAGCCTCAAGGATCTATTTGGGCATGGCCAAGCCCAAAAGATTTATATAACCAAACTCCTGGGCCTCGACCAAATACAAGACATACTAGTTAAGAGGATATCCTCATATCCATCTTCTCCATTGAAATTGATTTTGATTGAGCCCTCTTAAGGGCTTTGCCATAATTGGGTGGGTTGAATTTGGTTGAATTTCAACCCAATTCATCTGACCCGCTAACCCGTAAATGATCCATTTAAATAAAATTAAATGGATTAAATTCAATTCAAATTTGTCTAGATTCAACCATCCTGTACAATCCATTAGTCTTATAATAACTTGAGTTTTATAAGAATTACTTGAAAGTCAAATGGCTCTAAGTGATTAATTGCTCTTAAGTTCTCTATGTAAAAATAATGTTTACATAATGTGATTTGAACCTTGAGTACTTGCGTGAAAGGCAACCACTTTTACTACTAAGCCATGTTAGGCATGTAAAATTATTGAAGGCTCTTTGGTAAGTTATTTACCTATCTAAGTATTTTTAGAAACGCTTACCTGGTTAAGTACATTTATCCATATTCTTTCATTTTTCAAATAAATAAGATAATGACTGTTTTTAACCATAACTATTTATTATTAAAAGGGAAAAATTTTGTCCCATCCAAGTGTTGGTGAATCAGATCTGAACTGACCATATTTGGGTTGCTTTACGACAACTGCAGTTGAACTGTTCGGATCTGAACTCAATCGGGTTGGTTCGAACGATAATAGCTCATTTGACTTTGTTTGGGTCAAGCACAATTAGGCCATCTAGACCTGCATCAGCTCAAACCGGATCAAGTTGGATGGATACTAGTTGATTTGGATCAGGTTGTTTGGGTCATGTGATCTCAAATTGTGTCAGGTTGACCCAAATTGGGTTGGCCGGGTTATGTTTGGGTTGATTCGGACCAACTAGTTGGGTTCGAGTTAATTTTGGCTAGGTATGGGTGAACTGCACTGACCCAAACTGGATTCTTTGTTGTAGGGCTTACTGGGAAAGATGGAACTAAAGTTCCTGTGGCCATAAACAAGGAGCCCAGTAACGAAGACTCATTAAGTGTCGAAGATGATAATGATGGCGATTTTGCAGAAGATCAGAGAGCAAAAAACAATCTACTTATGCCCCTTGTGATGTAATATTTTTTGATGAGAAGATGTTGAGTAAGAATTTAGTCATTCCATAATACAAAGTCTTTTGGTTGATGTGTCTTCCATAGTTTTCAAAATTGGATTGGATCGGACGATTGGACCAAAAAAATTGGGAATCGGTCATTTGACTGGTTCTATTTTACCCCAAAACCATTTTTTGGTAAAAGATTGTTGATTTGGTTAGTAAACTCTTGATTCGGATGGTCAAACCGTCGATTCTAACAATGGTTTTGACCGTTTTTTGCTTTTCTTTTTTCCTATCAGAGCAGGCCATTCATTTGGATTGGACGATCGGACCGTTGAACCTAGGAACAGGACCCCAGAAGGGTCAAAACGGTTTCCTGTCTAGTCCAGTTTTAAAAACTTTGGTGTCTTCTTCATCTCATTGGTAAAATCTTGTTCAAACCTAAACCTCATGGGCACTAATGACGCTTTCCAGATGATAGAGGCAGGGTGGGTGATTTTATATACCAACTTGTTGAGACCTGTTTGGATCCCCTGCCCACAAAAACTTTGCCCACATCTAACCACAATACACTATTCCCATGAATCGGTAACATTCCCCCCTACATAATACTGTGCAGGAGGATGAGATATTCTCCATGTATAGCTGTGATATTGTGTGGCTAAACGTGAACAGAATTTGTATGGACAGGAGATCCGGACTCAATCGGGATTCACCTGATTCATGGCCAGGGGAGATTTGATCCTTACACTATCCTCATAGTCTTTTGCAGGCGGTAAGATCTCTGTACTTGTATGCTTTTGTTGATGAAAAGATGTTTTTAATGCGGAAATATTTTCAATGCATATTGCTGCAAGGGGCTGTGAGGATCAAATTAGATTTCAGAGGATTGGCCATTGGTTGCTCCAACCTTCTCATACCATTTGATTCGGTGATATAACTGGATTAATTAATTGGTGTGCTGGCAAAATGGCCCGATGGGGAAATTTAATTTGTTCGTGGAGTTATTGGCTCAACCTACTAGTTGGTTTTAAGAAAACATCAAACTAAAGAGACAGGCTTTAAGATTTCTGGCTCTACCAATCAACATCTTCCAACGTACTATCAACATGATTTGACATCACACCTTTCATTATAAAATCGGGACCATCACAAAATGGGATCCACCATATATAAGATGTATAGTATCAAATTATGTTGGTGGAGTATTGCAACATATTTTATTCACTGAAGATCCAAATGATGAAATTTAAGTAGTAGAACTATAAAAAGTGGAACAGCACACATCCTAGTCATCTACTAGACTAATACCCTTTTGGGATTTATTTTCAGGTAGAAGTTTGGGGAGTTTGGGAAGGCTCACATTTATTCTTTTGTAAGAAGCACCCAACGCAAATCCCTCTACACTTGTGAGCATATAATAAAAATTTGAGATTCCAAACTGTTATTAACACATGTAATTATAGGGATAAGTATAATTGGGTGTAATCGGGTCAGATCCAATTATCCTGGTTAATAATTAGTTCGATTCTGGGTCTATTTTATAGAACAGATCAAATTATCGGTTCAGTATTGATCCACTCTATCCGAACCAGACCCAACCCATTGACAAAATTATATGACTGACAAATTCCTATAACAATAAGGTTGATTATTACCCCTTGAATCATGGTTTTTAAAAACGAACTGGTGATCGAACCGGTCAGGGGTCTGGTTACCGGTATGAACGATCCGATCATTCAACCTGAATGGCCGGCCTGTTCTGACAAAAAAATAAAAAAATAAAAAATTGGAAAACGGTCAAAATTGTTCGAATGGTTCAAATGTTAACCGACCGGTTCAGCGGTTTGCTGATCAAAATCAACGGTTTTGAGGGAAAAAATGGTTTTGGAGGAAAACAAAACCGGTCAGGTGACCGGTTCCCGATTTTTCTGGTCTGACCGTCCGATTTGATCCAGTTTTGAAAACAGTGCCTTAAATTATCTTAATATATGATTTCCAATTCCAAAGGGCTTCTCATTAAGTTCGCTTTGAAGTCTTTGGAGATAACTAATGTAATAATATATAGTTTTTCCAATAAAGAATGAAAGCCAAGCTAGCATTCTTAGTTCATTTTTCTTTTGAGCTTTTGGAGGCAAAGAATACTGAAAGTTTCACCATTTGAGTCTCAGTTTTGAAGGAGTATAAATACAAATATATACAGTGTAAATACATACAAAATATAAGGTTTTGCACTCTACATATTTATATTTATATTTTTACTCCTTCCAATGTTAGAAATTCTTGTGAATGGCATCATTTTTTTCCTTTTAGACCAATAAACTAATGACATCTGGCCTTCAAAACATTCACAAGAGACAACCTCACAGCGTAAATGCCAAAATAAAAGTTTAGCTTTCAGACCAAACATTTTTGTGTATGGCTCTCCAAATGGTATGAGATGATGAAACAATCCTTTAACCGAAAACAGTTCTATCCAGTCATGTTATATATATCTATTAAAGGGATGGGGGTGGTCTCCCCTTTCGCCAAATGGCAGCCCTTTATATATATTTGCCACCGGTTTTGGGTTAATATTTCGATCATCCGGTTTGAATGAATGGCCCATTCTGACAACAAACATTACAAGTAAAAACTTATAGAACCATTATAGCCACTGGTTTTTAGATTAACGGTTCAATCATCCGGTTCGAACGAATGGCCCGTTCTGACAACAAAAATTACTGGGAAAAAATCGAGTGTGTGAGGTTCATTAAGTAGTATCATACATGTTATATCATTTGAGTGCATGACTCATACGACCCAAAAACGGAACCATTATGGCCATCAATTTTTGGGTCTACGGTTCGAATGGACGGCCCCGTTCTGACAACAAAAATAAAAAAAAAAACAGCCAAAAACCATTGAACGAGTCAATGGGTTGATGGTTCGATTGCTCGAGTCAATGGGTCATTGACCGATTCAACGGTTTTTGGCCAGAGACTAGGATTGGGGTAAAACAGAACCGGTTGCCTAGATGGTTCCCAATTAAAAAAAATAAAAAAAATGGTAGTTCGATCTTCTAGTTCGAATGAACAACCCGTTTTGACAGCAAAAATTATAGGCAAAAAATTGAGTGTGTGAGGTCCATTAAGCAATATCATACGTGTTATGTCATTCGAGCGTGTGACCCATACAACCTAAAAAAAGAACCGTTCTGGCCACCAGTTTTTGGGTCGACGGTTCGACCATCTGGTTCGAACGGATGGCCCATTCTGACAACAAAAATTAAAAAAAATGGAAAAAAAACCATTCAATGGATTAACGGTTCGACTGCCTAGGTCAATGGGTCGTTGACCACTTCAATGGTTTTTGGCTAGGGATTGAGATTGGGATAAAATGGAACTGGTCATTTGGATGGCTCCCAATTAAATAATAAAAAATGGTAAAAAACCATTGAATGGGTCAACAGTTTGACTGCCCGGGTTAATGGGTCGTTGATTGATTCAACGGTTTTTGACTAGGGACGGGGATTGGGGTAAAACAGAACTAGTTGCTTGGGTGGTTTCCAGGCCAAAATGTCCATTCATTCGGGTTAATAATGGTTCGAAAAGACGAAAACCATGGCTTTTTATGCTTTTGGATTTTCACTATTCAAAGGTTCTTCTAGTGCTGGCTTTATTCGAGCATGTGCGGTATGCTCATTTTTTTTTCTGTTTTTTTCTTTTGTGTTTGGTCTTCTTCTTTAAGATCCTCCAAAAGAGTCTAGGGTTTACCATCATTTTATTTCTTTCCTTTTGTTTTTTCTTTGGGTTTTCTTGTGCAATGTTTTTTTTTTTAATTTTCTTACAAGACGATATGCTTTGTCTCTTTCTTTGATTGCATGTATGTTTATCTCCGTCTAAAAGCAGAACTTTGGATTCAATTATCTGATTTTTTTCCTTGGTTTTTCTAGTTTGGTGGATTTACCACCATTTTTTTTTGTGTGTTTATGCTCACTTTGGATCTATTTTTCAAAGTTTTGGAATCCCTTGCAATGTCCACCCTTCCCATGACTATGACTACAAAGTTATTTCGTTTAGTTATTGACATCTAAAAAAAATGACATGAAAATAGAACCATTCTGGCCACCGGTTTCTAGGTCGAATGTTCGATCGTCCGGTTTGAACGGATGGCTTGTTCTGACGAAAAAATAAAAAAAATAATTAAAAAATAAAAAATGGCCAAAAACCGTTGAACGGGTTGACGGTTCGACCACCCAGGTCAACATATCATTGACTGATTCAACGATTTTTGGCCAGGGACCGGGTTTGGGATAAACAGAACCGGTTGCCTGAACGGTTCTCAAGCCGAAGAGTCCTATTGTTCGAATCAATTGGTAGTTCTCAATGTGAAACAAAAGACAACTGTGAAGTAGAACTCAGAAATATCATTGTATGATTGTATTTTTTTATATGAGATGCTTTGCTGAAACAATATTTAAAAAATGAGCACATAGTGATCTCTTTTAAGTGTTTATATAAGTTTCAAGACTTGAGTACTTGTAATTATAAGTTTATTATTAAGAAACCATTGCCTTTTTTAATCTAGCAAATAGCAATATTACAATTCCATTTCAACCCTTGCGAAGCAAGGCCCCTCCGCTAGTGAATGTGTAAATGAAAAATCCACTAATTGGCAATGAATGCATATAAGCATTTTTTAGTGTTTAATCAACTTCAACTCGTTCTACACTTTTCCGTTTTTGAAGGCTCATTATGTAGTACATATATTATGAAATTAAAACTAGCAATATGAATGAGTGAGCTTCCAGTCATCTTAATGACTGAAATGAGGAAACACTTTTTTTTTTTTATTATTTATGATTATACTCTGTGTGCTCCCATGTGTGAGTCTTGCTTTTGATTTTCCAAATTCTTTAAATAAATTAGTAAGAATGCTTAGGGTGTTCCATGCTCCAGAGTCATGGGAACGATAGAGGGTTTGTACCCTTTCTCAAAATCCAACAACCATCTGAAAAATTGTAATAGAAATTCCTTCGTTCTGATGATCCACTCCCTCAGGAATTCCTGTTTTGATTCAAATATTATGCACCGGGTCGAAAGATCTGATCAGGAACTCTTTGATCTCAGGCATATAGGAAGACACCCATAAGGGCACTTACCTACTAATGCTAAATGGAGGTAAACAAAAATGGATCCAATTCAAACTTAATCAGGCAATATTTGAATTTGAATTCGATTAAATATTTGAACATTCGATCAATTAATTATTTTAGATAATTAATAAATATATAAAATAAATATTTTATTTATATAAAGCATATAAATATATAAGTTATTTATATAATTTAATTATTATATATATATATATATATATATATATATATATATATAAATTATATAAAATATTTAAATATTTTATATATTAGATATATGAATTAAATAATTGATTGAATTTGGATAATTATCAAATTGAATCACGTCATATCCAAATTCGAATCGAATTACCTAATCAGTATGAATAGGATATTCAAATATAACCGATTAGATATTCAAATTAGTTGAATTTGATTATGTTAAATCTCGAATTCAAAATTGGATTTTTGAATACCGTTGATACCCCTACTTTCAATGACAACACTTTTTTTTTTATAATTTAAATACACTCTAAAGGAATGGATTGAATTGGGATTTACTCCTCACAGAATGCACTACACACAACTCCATCCCACTATATATGGGAAACATCTCCCCATAAATAATAACATAAAACATGGGAGACTAGAAGGCATTGTGAAGTTGGTGTTAGGAGCAGATCCGGACTCTAATGGGTTTCAACACCGATGATGATAGTAGAAGATTAACAAAGGATCTATAAGGATCCCAAGGGGGATCCGTCGTAGCAACCGAGGCTCCCCCATCCCTCACATCCCTCTAGACCTTGTATACAAAAATTAAGACAAATTAACTCCAAGAAAAGACAAAATTATAATTCTAGTGTTTAAGTTTGAAATAAACAGTCCATTTTATGTTGCAACATAGGGAGAATATATGTAAATTATGAGAATGATCACTTCTCACTTTCTTAGGCCCTGTTTGATTTGCAGGAATAGGGGTTTAGAATTGGAATGAGCTATTTTGATTCTGACTGTTTGGTTAGGTAATTGGAATACCTGCTGGAATGGTATTCCCTCATTTGAGGGAATGGCCATTCTTCGCCCCTCCCTTGGGAATGAAATCCCATTCCTGCTTATTCTAATTCGTATTCCTATTCCTATTAATGTCTGAATCAAACAGATTATGGGAATGTGCCATTCCAATTCTGATTCCGATTCTGACTGTGAACCAAACGGACCCTCAGTTTATTATATTTGCATGGCATGAGTAATTAATGCTAATGCAGCGAAATAAAGACTCCGGATCTCCTATCCATGATAATTCTGCCCACGTCTACCCAAAACACACTATCCCGTGAATTGGGAACATCTCTCCCTACATAATACTATGTAGGAGGATGAGATGTTCTCCATGTGTGACTGCAATGTTACGTGGGTAAATGTGGGCAGAGTTTGTATGAACGGGAGATCCGGATTCCGAAATAAAAATATGCCATAGCCCTAACCATGCCACATATGGAGGAATTTGGGACGGTTCTTTACGAGCTTTTCCTCAACTTTCTATTTTTCTCTTATTTCTACCAAATTAAACACAGCCTAAAGATATCTAATATGAAGGGGAGATAAATGGGGTTTTGGCGGTTGGATTGGTTAGATAAGATTTGTTCTAAATAAGAATTCAATGAAATTGAAGTGCCTTCTCCTTTTAAGGGTTCCTTTAGGCTGTATTTGGTTTGAAGGAAAAAGTAGAAAAACCTTTACAAATCTTGTATAGGTTTTTCTATATTCTCTTTCCTTTCCCTATCTTTTCCTTCAAACCAAACATAGCCTTATTGAATTGATTAATCAATGCCCATTTTTTCTGGAGAAGGGTTGGTATTATCCAGTTCCCTTGGTTTATCCATAAGATCTTTAAGGTGGTTCTCATTTGTAGCAACGCATGTGATGATGTGAACTGTGGCATGCATGGGTATATGTGTATTGCCTGATTCACTGAGACGGCTAGTTTATGCTTTTCTTGTTGATGTGGTCTTCCTTCATGTCATGTCAATTGTTCTTTAATTTTGTTTTTTCAATGTCTGTTTGTTTGCAGTGTTATCTGGAATTTAACAGCAAATGCTGTGAAAAGCCAAGATGTTCTTCAGTGGAGAAAAAGTAAGAATTAAAAGCTGAGATGGAGAGGGAGAGATAGGGACATGACTGTTGGAGTACACATTTTGGACCCCCCCTTCCCCACCATTTCTGCTTCTTGAAGTTGTTCTTTTCTTTGTTGTTGTCCGGGTAAAAGCTAAAATTGTTTTTAGTTGAATAATTGAGATTCTGTTATAGTGAAGAAGCAAAAGCATTAACTGGAAGCTAATAGTAGTGACCTTTCTTCTTTTAATTGTTAATGTTGAGCATCTATCTCATGCTGCACCAAGCTGAAGAGATTCTTGGTACTAAATACCCCCCAACAAACTGATTTGGTTCACTAGATTCCCTACTTAATTGCTAAGACGAAAGGAATAAGGGGAGAAACTGAATGATTAACTAAGATGCTTGCTAAGAGGAGAGGAATAAGGGGAGAAGCTGAATGTTTTGTCCCTAAAGCCCAAGCTGCATTTGGGAAGCCTTATTTGATAGAGAAGCCTTCTACCCCACCTTAGAGAAGGCTAAATTTTGCTGTATAACTATATGCAGAGGAAGCCATGTCAAGAGGGAGATTGAGCAGTGTATGAGAAGAGAAACCTTCTTCATGTTATTGAACATTTGCCGTTCTTCAGATACAACTTTATTGGTTTAAGTTTGAAAACCCATTTAAAAAGACTGATTCAGAAAATCCTTTAACTATTAAGGCTGCATTTGGCATTCATTATTTTAAGGACTTATCTCCTTTTATAACTGCAAAAAGGAGATAAGTCCTTAAAATAAGGAATGCCAAATGCAGCCTAAGAGAATTCCAGAAAGTTACTTTGACACCACGTTAGTAATTTTTTTAGCCATTACTCTATCCTTGAGGGGAAAAAAGGAATATGTAGAGTGCAAATTGAGCCTTACATTTAGGCTCAGTATGAAAGGAGTACAAATGCAAACATGTAGAGTGCAAAGTCTTGTATTTTGTAAGTATTTGTACTGTACATATTTGTATTTCTACCTACTCCTTCCAAACTGAGCCTTACATTCAATAGTTTATTAAGGCTCAGTTTGGAAATAGTACAAATACAACTATGAAGAGTGCCTAACCTTGTATTTTGTATTAGGGTAAATTGCTGAAACCTTCCCTGAATTTTCTGACTATTGTTGAAACCTCTCCTAAAATTTGGTAATTTCAATCACCTCTCTGAACTTTCTGACACAATTGCAAGAAGATTGTTAAAATCCCATAATAAGAGGCATAAAAATGTCCAAAATACCCATGCAATTACTATTGAGGACGATTTCTACAGAAAAACAATACAAACTTTATGAACAATAAAAGAAGAGAGTTGAAAGTTGCAATTTGATCCTTGAGCATTTGATATGAAGGGAGGGCAAATGTGAAAAATAAATCAATTACGAAAAAGAAATTGGATGGGCTTGTGGGGCAGTGATATTTTGATCAAAAGAAGAGAAAATTTAGAAAATAAATATTTTGATAAAAAGTAACTGTATGGGCACCTTAGACATTTTCTTGCCTCTTAGTAGAGGATTCTTAGGGAGGGGATCTACTTGCAACTATATCAGAAAATTCAGGAGAAGTATTGCAATTACTAAACTTCAGGAAAGATTTCAGCAACCGTAAAAAGCTTCAGTGGAGGTTTCAGCATTTTACCCTTTGCATTATTTTGTATTCATTTTCTTATATTCCTCATAGTTGGACCATGAGAACCAAGGTTCAAAACATCTCAATGCATTGACACATTTTGACTGATAGGTATCAGTTTTTAAGGGTCACTGATAAGCTGGAAATTGATAAGCATTTACCAAAGAAAAAGCCATTCTCATGAGGTACTAATGTGGGTCCAATTGTTGTTCTAATTAATATTGTATTTCTTTACTATAACTGATATATTAATATATTTATCTTTTCCATGTCTTAGTTAAAAATATACAAGTATAGATAAAAAATTAAAGGAAATTGCATTTTGAGAAACTTCAATTATCTCTTTAGGCCTTACACCAAAAACAATACCTTTAGGTTCTATTTGTACATTTGCACCGGTGTAAATTCATGCGAGAACAAATGAATTGAGTGTAAATTCTGATTGATCTTTGCTTCATCTTTGACTTTATTTAGGTCGTATGAGGAGTAAGATGATGCGATTTGCAATTTTTGTCAACTAGAAAAAAGAGAAAAGAAATAGAAAGAAGGTTGCTTGTTTGGGAGGAGTGAAGAAAAGAGAAAGTAAGTACAAAGAAGTTTGCTTGTTTGGGGGGAGTGAAATGAGAGGTAAACTAACATGATCTCCACTTCATATGAAGAGAATTAAAGTAAGATGAAGGTGGTGCAAAGTGGTGCAAAATTTTGCATTAGTTTTTGGATATAAAATTTGCATCACTTAAAAACAAATGGATGCAAATCTGAACCGGCTGCAGAATTTATCTTCGATTCAGATTTGCACTACAAACAAATAAAATTCCCTTTGACCAGCACTTTTCTAGTGACTCCAAATATGATTGAAGTTTGAAATAACGAAACAATCGTTTTAAGTCAATAATTTATGTAAGGTCATGAAGCATCTCTAGGTGCAAGAGATAATAATTACTACTTACTAATGAATGAAGACAAGTCCTTTTCGGTGTTAAATCAACTTCCACTGGTGCTTGAATACAAATTGTTTAATTTTGTACTGCTAACTTTTGTATTTCAATCGAACGGCTTTTGATTGTAATGGATACAAATTACTCTCTTGATCACTTTGAGAGTGTAGATATTTGGTACCCATAGTGAACACACAGATATCTAGATCGTATCTGTGACCAAGGTCAAGGTGGTGTCCTATTGCCCCATGTCAATCGCCACTTCTTGTACTTAAGAGTGCAAGTAGATCGAATCTGATCTTATTTGGTCGAATTCGGATCACCCCAGTTTGGATATTTGGATCAGATCAAATCAGATAATAAGATTTGGTCGGAAATCGGCAAGGTTCAAAGTATTAATACGTATCAATCCATATCAGCCGATACATATCGTGTCGATGGCTTTCCGATACACCCTTTCAGGGGTTGTATTGGGTTAGACACTGGTTCAAAGGGTAGCCAGGCCTTAAACCAACTCTTTTGAACCAGTTTCGAAAAAAATAAATAAAACCTAAAAAGAAAAGTACCAACATAGGCCGATACGCCCGATACTTTGAAACTTGGAAATCGGATCGGATTTGGAACACACCTACCAGATCCAAGAAGATTCGATCCGATATATACACTATATATTTATTTATATAAATTTATAATATATATATGTGTGTGTGTGTGTGTGTGTGTGTGTTATTTATTTATTTATAAATATATTATTTATATTGTATTTTTATAAATTTGTTATATTATTTATTTTTGTATAAAAACATGTATATATATATATATATGATGAAAATAATTAAAAAATACTTGTATTTTTTATTTTTCTTTATTTAAATTGGTATATTTTATTTTTTAATAATTTATTATTTTTTGAAGAAAACAAATCGGATCAGATCAGATCCGAATATCCAACTTCCCGATTGCGATTGGATTTGAATTCAGATCCATGTCTATTGGATCCAATCAGATCGAATATGCAATTAACATTGTTGGATCATATTTGAGTATAGGCTGATTCAAATATGATCCGATCTGTTTGCATCCCCACGTGAGGAGAGAGAGAGAGAGAGAATTGATGCTCTATCTATTATAAGGTAAAAGGGAAATGCTTGTATGTTGAATATGTATCAATGATGCTTAAAATGATGGGTATTTCTTGAAAACTTATTTTTCTCGCTGTGAGTTCTATAAACAAATTAATCAAAATCATATCATTTGAAAATAAACAAACTCATTCTTAATTCCTATTAATCAAACAGTCCTTACTACGGTTAATTGGGTTGGTTTTGGTTTTAGCTTGTTCTAAACCATTTTTGACCCGAACTGGTTAATTTATTAATAACGTGTAGTTTTTTTTTTGTAATTTTTGTTATATTTTACATGTAAATGTGTAAATTTGATAAATAACATATAGGATAATTTTGATTTAAAACACTTGATTTATTAATATATAAATGATTTATTATTTTATTGTCATTTTTATCATGACTATCGGATCAGATTCAAATCCGATCACTGTTTATGTCGGATCCGATCCGATCGGATCTTATAGGACTCGATTTGAATTAGAATCCTACCGGTAAGTTGGATCTTCAGTTTTGATCCGATCTGACTAGTATTCATTAAAAATTAATAAATTATTAAAAGAAAAATAAAATATACTGATTTAAATAAAGTAAAAACAAAAGATACAAGTATTTTTGTTAATTATTTTCATCATATATGTCATGTTTTTTATAAAAAAATAAATATATAACATATTTATAAAAATATTATACAAAAAATACATTTATAAATAAATAAATAAATAACATATATATGTATTATATTTATAAATATATAATATATATAGGATCGGATAGGGGCAATCCGAATTCGATCCGATTTTTGATCAAATCCTATTATCCGATCCAAAGATCCAATAAGAGGTGACTTGAATTCGACCAAATAGGATCGAATCAGATCATGATCCATTTTCACCCCTAAGTTTTAGTCTACTTTTATTAATTAATTATAGGTGTTAGTATAATTTGGTCAGACATGATTATCGCTATTAGTAATAAAGGCTAGGGGTGGATTTGAGTTGAGCCGAGCTGAATACTTGGCTATTCGAGCTTGGCTCGCAGGAATAGTATCTCGAGCTCGAGCTCGAGCTTGGCTCAGTTCATAGCTCACAAGTTTGTGCTCAGCTCAGCTTGAACTTGACTATAAGCCAAGTTTTTTTCGAAAAGAAAAATTATATGGATAAAATTATTTTTTAGACAAAAAGTTGAGAATTATAAAAATTATTTACTATTATATATAAAAAATAAAAATATTATTATATATATATGTATGTATATATAACAAAAATTACTTATTTAATACTAGACTCACAAATTTCATGAGCTAAGTTTCACTGGGCTCAAGCTCCACTTGATTAGCAAATGAGCCTATATATCATATTCAAATTCAACTTAGAGCTCAATTTAAACAAGCCGAACTGAGTTTGAGTTCGAATAGCTCGTAGCCACCCCCAATCAAGACGGTCCTTTGTCTTTGTTTTTTACCAATTAATAAATTGGGATGGAATCTGAACCTAATCCAAACACTTGACAGTCCTACTCAGAGGGGTGTATTTGGCTATATGCAGTAAACTTTATGTTGCAATCAATGCATTATAGATTTTGCCTCAATTAATATGAACTAGAAAAGTTTTGGGTTGTAGTAAAACCTGACCCGGGTGGTGAACCATTCTACCCATCTCGGAGCCAATCGCTAAATTATTTGACCTAAACAATGGTTTCTAGGTCTTATTTTTTAATTAATTTTTATTGTTAAATATATAATAGTGTTATAAGTTGATCCATTTGGACCAGACGGTCTGACTATTGACATAGAAACCGGAGGCAAAACTGGTTTCATTTTCGAGTCAATTTTTAAAATATTGATTTTATTAAGGATTAATCTACATTGAGCGTACACAAACAGGGGAAAACACACTCAATGAAAGCAATGGGATTTCCTACCAACAAAATCCATTCCAACACCCTTCTAACATGATCTAACACCCCATATTAGGACTTCATCATGTATATGTGCGGTGTCAGATCATGTTAGAAGGAATTGGTATTTGTTCCTCACAAAATGTACCTGACACCGACCTCACAGCACATCCCACAAGCATGTATTAGAAGCATCACTCAATGAATAATAATATACAAGTAATGGAGATGTTCATGATGTGCAGTGGGACATGTTATGTGATTGGTGTGAGGAGTATTGTGTGAAGAGTAGATCAGGGATCATTAAGAGGGTGTTATAAGTATTTTATTGGTTGGAGATCTGGGAGATCGGCTTCAATCAGTGCAAAACCCGTTCAAACAACCTTTATAGCTTTGCATTAGGAATATCTCCGTACTTATATACTTTATTTCATGAGGAGATATTCCCAATACAAGGCTATAAAGGTTGTTATTAGAATGGGGCCTTACACTGACTGAATCCAGTTTTGAGATTCAAACTCCCATTCAAGTATAATTGTACAAAAACATCAACTTGCATTTTGTAAAATAGAAAAAAAAAAAGACTTTTGGACTGCAATACCCCTCAGAAATCTGATTTGCACTCCCCTCCTAGTCTACTAGTAGACCTCCCCCTAAACCGTATCCTGCTCAATAAAAAAGGGAGAATGATGGCTCAGCCTAGGGTCAGAATTTATAGGCTCAAAGTAACTTTGGGGTAGGTGCCAGTTCGAAATTGATGCCAATTCATGGGCGGGTATGGGTGCATAGAGTGTGGGTTTTTGACATTTTGAATGTTTATAGCTCTGTAATGGAAATCAGAAATCTGCATTGGGCTTGTCTGTACTTCTCCGAATAAAAAATGAGTTGTTGTAATGTCTTGAATTTAGTGTAGTTGCTAAGGTTTTGGTATTTTATTTGAGTGTGGATGGGTTCCCTACATGGGCGTGCTCTTTGGGGAGCCCATCCGGATTCCATTTAATGAGAGGTTGGAAGGGAGTGCTGTCTCCATGAAATGTCATAAGTGTTAAATTGAACATGAGTAAATGCTCATAGTAGGGGTGAGCATGGGTTGGTTCGGTTCTACGGCAGAACCTAGAACCTACCCTATAGGGGTTGGTTCTAGGCATTTGGAATTGGAACCTACCTTGTGAAGGTCAATTCTAGTGTTGGTTATAGTCTTGATGGTTCCAAGGTCTGTTCTAGGGTCTATTTATGGAACCTATTCTTTGTTAACTCTCCCCCTTGAAAAAATAAACATGTTCTTTAAAAACTTGATTTTCAATAAATATGATATATATAGTTTAAAACTTAGGATCCATTTGGTTTGTAGGAATAGGGGTCTAGAATCGGAATCGGAATGGGCTATTCCGATTCCAACTGTTTGGTTGGACGTAATCGGAATCCAAATCCCATTCCTGCTAGAATGGCATTCCCCCATTTGAGGGAATGGTAATTCCCTGCCCCTTCCTTGGGAATGAAATCACATTCTTACTGATTTTAATTTTCATTCCCATTCATGTCTGAACGAAACAGACTATGGGAATAGACCATTCCGATTCCAGAGGATTTCGATTCTAATTCCGATTCCGATTCTAACTAAGAACCAAATGGACCCTTATATTATCTTTACTCATTAAATTGAGTAAGTTAATATGTTGACTATCATTATATGGTTCAAAACTTATAATTTAAATTTAAATTTTGTAAATGTTACCTTTTACATTACTTATTATATACATCATTAAAGTAGCTCAATGGTCAAGTGAGACCATGGCTTTTGTAACTATGAGTGCTTGGATTTAAATCTTCACAACTTCAAAAGTATTATGTGGTTTATTTCAAGACAAATTTGGTTCCACGGCAAATTCCACCAATGCTAGTTCATTGGGTCAGTTTAGGTAGGGTAAACCACTAGATCCTAGAACCAGCCTTGGTAGGGTTTAGTTCCAAGAATTTGGAACCAAACTCTATCTTGTAACAGATCGATTCAGATCAAGGCCAATTCAAGGTAGATTCCATTCAGTTTCAGGTAGAACCTACACATTTTCTCACCCCTAACTCATAGTCAAATAACCTTTTATAAAATAAATGAAAGTGTAGTAAGAGATGTTTTATTATACTTCTTCCATTGTCTAGAGTTAAACTTTTTCCCTACACTTTAAATTGACCCATCATTGGATGACAAGTGTTCAATTATATACATGCAAATTCTCACACATATGAGAGTTTAGATCTACTCCCAACAAATGCTCCCAAAATCTGTCCTAACAAGTCATTACAGTAGCATATTGGGAGGACAAGGGAGATTATGTTATAATGTGCGTCTATAGACCTCCGGTGGCTTGTTAGAAAGTGTTGAGAGTGTTTTGTTGGTAGCAGATCCCAACCTTAAATAAGTTTGCACATAATTAGGGGTGTAAACGGTATCCGATTATCTGATTCCGAATTCGATATCCGACATAATCGAATCAAATTCGAATGGTTTGATAAATTTAATGGTCGAATTTGAATTTGTATATCGTATCGATTAGTTTATCGAATTCAAATTCAAATTTATATTGATCTGATTCGATTAAAATTCAAATTCGATTATTATATAAATTTAATATATTAATAATAAATATAATAAATTATATATCAATTTAAACTTAAGTCTTCTCGATAATCCTCCCCCCTTTCTCTTTCTCTAGTCCTTTCCTCTCCCTCTCTTTTAATTTCATTATTCTTGCTTTTTCCTCCTCCTCTCTTCCTCTCTCCCTCCGTCTTCTCTATTTTCAAGCTACGAGCACTGAGAAACCACCAGTCATGATCAATATCCTCTACAGATTTTTTCCTCCTTCCCTCTTCCTCTCTCCCTTCGTCTTTTCTATTTGCAAGCTACGAGCATTGAGCAACCGCCATTCATGATCAATATCCTCTACAGATTTTTCAAGAATAACAAGTGATGTGTGCATGCTTTGAAGAACAGCAAATGATCCACCTTAGCGCCTTTGTTCACTCTGTTTTAGGTTTTTTTAGTTTACTTTGTTTTCTTCTTTTTCTTTTTGTTCAATGTCTTGCCATTAGCGTTTCTCTTGTTCAATGTTTCATTGCAGATGCCGCATATCACTTGTTAGTTTTATTTTTAAAATATGGTCTCTTCTTCCTCTTTTCTCAATGCTTCTAACTTTGTTAGGGTTTACTAGGAGAGTGAAAATGCATCTAGCTTTGTTAGGATTTACAAGGAACATGAAAGTAATTGGTCGAATTTGAATCCAATTGAATATTTGATATTTTAATTGATTTCGAATTTGGTTATTGGTTTTATATATCCTATGGATATAATTCGCCCCATTTACAAGCTTACACATAATAGGTTACTTGTTACAGAACAAATGTAAGTGCAGTTACAAGTGTTTTAGTATATTGCAGAATTTTCAAGAGTCTAGACTTCCAATTTCTTTTCTACACTTTTAAACCAATTTGTAAGTAGATGACAAGTATTCCATTATAAGTATGTAAATGCTTGTACATCTCCAAATAATCAAGTTTTACACAAGTCATGGACACCTCAGGGTCTGCACTTTCAATCCTACAAATAAAGGACACTACAGTTGGATCTGCTACCCATAAAGACCATACAGCTGTCCAAAGGACACTATAGCTGCACATTTCCAATGTCTTGGTATGAATTATAAGGTGTGGGTAGCATATCAAAAAGTGTAACCTACAAGGTTGCCCCCAACACTTACCATAGGGATGGGAATGAGAAGCTTTTTGTAAATTTTAGATCTTCCTTGTATCACCAAACCTCCCAACCTGTACCTCCCCAAAAGATTGGATTTTCAGAATTTAAAATTCCCTAAACACCAAAATGCAAAACCCACCCCAACCTGACTCTATCCTCCCTTCATTTGAGGGTGGGATGGTTCAGGTATAGAACCCACATTTAGTTCTTTGTTTATTTCCTATTATATAAAATAAATAAATAAATAAAGTAGTATGAACAAACATCTAAATTTTTAATTAATTGATTAAAACATGTAGAAAACATATAGTCTATCAGTTATTATCAATATAAGATTCAAAAGATTATTAAATTTATCACATAATGCATAAGTTCATATGACTTTAATGAGAGGTAATTTGGTCCTCCAAATAATACCATGACATGTGGTATCCAGATGAAACCTTGCCATTGAATAAGCAGATCACTCCAGCAAGGCGGTTAGTAGCACCTCGCCTAAGGTCAACCTAAAGTACCTCGGTCTGGCCGACCTAAAGGACCTCCGTATTAGAAGCGACCTCCTTCGGGGATCGGCCGAGCTAAGCAGGGTACAAGTGGCGACCTACAAGGCATGCTTGTCGACCTATTACATAGACCCATTATCAAGACTGGGTTCTCTGAAGTAATAACGTTCGACTGTTAAGCCGACCTACTCGCATCACATGCATAAGAGTTGATCGGATGGACCGTAGTCCCCTACACAGATTACATAACCAATGGAGATATTCTCTCCCAACTTAGCAGAAGCAGATCCTCGAGAATCTTGGACCCGCTACAAAGGGTCTCTAATCCCTTACACATGTATAAAGGCATCATTATCTTGAGAGAAGGTACACGCGATTCAACTCTTGTATTCTCTAAGCTTTTAGTATTCCAATACTCTCTAAAACTCCCAAATCGCTGACTTAAGCATCGGAGTGCCCTCCCGAGTAAAACAACCTAGGCATTCTAATATTGCTATTTTGCAGGACAATTTAACTTGTTGCTACCTAGCTCGGCATCCGAGCTACCTCCAGCTTGGCCATACTTAGCCCGACTTCCGACAAGGAAATCTCTAGCTCGGCATCTGAGTCATCCACCAAGTAAGAGCTACCAGATTGTGCATCATCAATTGGCGACGTTTGTAGGAACCACTACTTAAAAGTCAGGTTCTCAATTCTCATTTTAAATTCACACTCAACTGTAATTAGCTCGGACGGGCTTCATCAGCCTTGTTCATGAGGTCGCCTCTATAGATCGAGCCCTTCGCAGCTCCTACGGGAGTTGGTAGCCAATAGATTATGTAGTCGCCCATGCGGGTTGAGCCTTCCAAGGCTCCCATGCGAGTTGGTGACCTATAATTAGTAGAGCTGCCCCCGTAGGTTCAACTCCCTGTGGCTTATCGTAGGAGTAGATGACCAGCATCTTCGAGGGTTGACACAGTGTATCCGTGGCATCGACCCACCGTTTAACGCCAACAATAATGCACATATCAACGATGCTATCACAAGGGGGCAGAATCAGAATGATCATCCCAAACAAATTCTAGTAGTCTTGCCCAGATAGAATCTCCCAGCCTTGACTGTGAGACCGCCCCTGTAGGTTAAGTCCTCCATGGTTCCTGTGGGAATTGACGGCCTGTAGAATGTGAGCCCACCCTACAGGTCATGCCCTCCATGTTCCCTGTGGGAGTTGATGGCCAACAGACTATGGTGCCAACCTCGCAGGTAAGCCTTGCCGAGGTGACGAGGTATTTGTAGGCTGAGGTGTTAAGAGCAAATTATCTTGTTAAAAATTTGGCAATCTACTTCTAGAGACCTGGTGACCTACCTCCGCCAACCTACTAGAGACCTGACGACCTACCTCTGGAGACCTGGCGACCTACCTCCGCCGACCTACTAGAGACCTAGCGACCTACCTCCAGAGACCTGGTGACCTACCTTTGCTGACTTGGCAACCTACCTCCATCGACCTACTAGAGACTTGGTGACCTACCTCCGAAAACCTGGCGACCTACCTTCGGAAATGTGGCGACCTAATGGAGACCCAACTGGCAACCTCATACACAACTCGGAAAACTCGGCAAAGCGGCTAGTAGCACCTCGTCCAGGGTTGACTTGTAGTACCTCATCGTTACCTGTCCAAGGGACTTCGATGTGAGGAGCGACCTCCTCGAGAACTTGTTGACCTAACTGAGGTCCAGGTGGCGACCTGCGAGACATGCTCGTTGACCTCTTCCTTTAAACAAGTTAATGTTTCTGATTTCTCCAGGCACTCTAACACTATATCCTTGTTGGTCGCCCTAGTAGACTATATAGCTCGTCATTATTCAGCTCGGCACTTGAGTCACCTTTTAGCTCGACATTATTCAAATAGCCATCCAAGTCACCTTCCAGATAGGAATTGTCCAGCTCGACATTCGAATCACCTGCTAGCAGGGAGTTGCCAAATCGCACATCATCAGACTTCAACAACAAAGCCAACATCCCCTAGTATATTGCTAATTAAATTAGAAGTACAAGGGGTATATTAATAAAATCAATATATGGGTTGAGATGGATCGGGTTTAGAATGACATTGTATTCTACATATACACATAAAATCACAAAACCCATTCTTACCCCAAAAACCAGTTTTTTCAAATAAAAAAAAAACCCACCCTACCGAGGCAAGTAAAGTAAGGTACCCACCATGTATGATGGAAATTGCCACTCTTACCTACCCACAAGATACTACAGCTGTGTAGACAACCAGAACATCTTACTCCTATCCCTCCGACAAAAGGCATCTTATTTTATAAAGAAAAAACATCTCAAAAGTTGCTATTCTCACTCTCAAACAAAAGTTTCATTTTTCATACATATGTCTACCCACTCAAATGATAGTTACCATTACTCTCAAAAAAGTTAGATCTAATTAACTGTAGTAAAAAGGAAAAGAAAAACAAAATTCATTTCAAATATGTGAGATCCATAAAGTGAATTATTATTTAGAAGTAAAACTTATTTAATCTCTTAAATTAGATAACAAATCAATACATTATAAATCAAATTAAATAGCAACCTAAACTTACAACCTAAACAAAATTTATTAGAATACATAAATAAAAAAAAATCAGAATACTAGCCCCATTTTTCATATGTGGGGTCACTCTAGTATATGAATTACTATTGAGAAATCTTCCCAATGTATAGCTGTAGTGTATAGCGTTCTTTGGGCAGCATATCACTCATATGCCTTTTATCACAAATTAATGGCTCCACATTTTACCGACTAGGCAAATCCTCACCGTTTTGGTCCTTACCAGGGCTATACTTGGCTGAGGAAATACGTCCAACCACATGCATTTTCAGCGTTTATTTTAGGGTTTAGAGTTTTACTTTCAGCATTAATATTTTAAGGTTTAGAGTTTTTCTGCATTTGGCATTCCTTTTTTTCTTAGTTTACCATCCATTTATAGGGAGCATTTTAACTGTAAAAAGGAAATAAGTTCTTAAAATAAGGAATGATAAATACATTCTAAATAGAAAATTTATGTGGATTTAGACTGGATTTGGAAACAGTCATTTTTTTATTTTTTTGGCTAAAACTTTGGATTTTGAGATGGGGGAAATTTGGCAAATAGGATTTTGATTCCTATTGATCAAGAAACCCATGTTATTTGTTTTAAGATTTATGTGAGGACTAGGGAAAATTAATTTTTATGGTATCACTTTCCATCTCCGAGGTGGGTAAATAAAGTCCAGATGATCTGCTCCTTACCCAATACACCTCACACCGACCTCACAGGCACATCTCACCATGTATTGAGAATGTCTCCCATAATTATGTGCTATTATTCGTGGGAAATGTTCCCGATACACAGTGAGGTGTGCCTGTGAGGTCAGTATGAGGTGCATTGTATGAGTAACAGACCTCAATTCAGATGAATAACCTTCCTACCTTGAGAAAAATTGTCAATGAATTTTAATAATAAATTTTTATGACTAAAACCGTCATTTTCTTAACAAAAAGGAGAAACCAGTCATAAATACGGGCATTTTCTCCTAATTTAATTTCTTTCGCAAGAGTAGACTTCAGTAGTTGTGATCATTAATTGTTCTTCAACAAATTAGATGCTTTCCCTGTAAGTAGTTCATTGCAGTCTCAATCCCATATACCCGTCGTTCCACCATTTGTATGTTTCATCCAATTATTTCTCGTCACCTCATCACATCATACTTTATTTCAGAACAGGAGAGATTTAACACAGTTAACAATTTCCATTTCAAACCTTTTCGAAAACCCTTCCCGCTTGAGCCGGAACTTTTACCACTGAACAGATCTACTGCTCACCATGCCACTTCCATCAGCACATTGTCTCCATTATTAGCTTATTACTTATTACAGTTCTACTTTGAATTGATGGCCGCAAAAATTACTAGTTTGGTCTGGTGCGGATCATAGGGGTGGAGACAGAGTGGACATAGAACTTGGTTTGAGTTGGTGGGGTGGCCGGAGCTGGAGTTGTGGAGTGATTCATGATTATAGTTGAGAGACAGAGTGGACATAGTTGACAGAGTGGACATAGAACTTGTTTGCGGTATAAATGTCAAATCGGGGTATTTAGTACTCTGAAAAGAGAGCAGTATTGTACTTATTTTCTGGATAGATAATTAATTTTTTGACCAAAGTTAAGGCATTAAAGCATATGATATTTGAAGCATTTAATGATGGATCCACACTTTTTGCATCAATTCCAAACAAACGCGGTTCATGAATGTAAACGCATGAACTGAAAAATGGGTAAATATGTAGTGTACATATTTGCATTTGCATTGCAACCAAATGTAGCCCAAAGGGAATAGTGCCCCAAATTCAATCAACCGCATGTTTAGATCGAACTTTTAAATTCAACTATCGGACCATCGTTCCGAACAACCGTTTTTACTTTTTTTTTTGTCAAAGAGGTCATCTGTTCCAACCAGATGGTCGGACCGTTTGACCCGAGAACTAGTCCCCATAATGGTTCCCTATCCGATCCGGTTTTAAAAACCTTGCATATAGTATCATTTTCTTCCTATAGTTTCTCACACATGTTCGTTCCTTCAGTTCTTTGATTCTTTCTATTCCACAACATCTTGGTGTCAATGACTTGCTCGGAGAATAAAGGTAGCTCTTTTATATAGGTATGGGTAGTTGTGGGTCTCACTTAACACGTTTGAGATCTTTGGAAGGACGTGGCTTATCGGCCCATCACCCTTGGAGGTGGTTTCCACGGATAACAATAAGGTTTATTCGATTTCTTCGAAGTGGGTTGCGTGTAAGTAAGCTCTATCAATTAAGCAACAAGATCCCAGAGGACTCAAAGACGATGAGTCACACGTAGCGGGAGTTGGTCGCCACCTCAACCTCGATCAGACCAATAAGCCCTCAAAAGGAGGTCACCCCTTGTACCGAGGTCCTTGGTATGATCCTGTTGATGTCATCGGTCTGCTCTGTCGAGGTGTGTACGTCATATAAGGCTATGCCTTCCTTGGTCCCTAGCTAAAGTGCCGAGGTGATGCTGCGTCCGAAGTGATTTGGAGATGAATCCAATTAACTTGGTAAATACACGTTGCTACCTATATAGCGCTGAAGTATTATGCAACGGTTCTAAGATGCCACGTGGGGTAATGTCATTGGAGGGTCAAATTATCTCTCATAAAAAAGGCTTGTTGGATCAAATTTGAACTCTTTTTCCTCTTGCATTTCTAGTGATTGTAAATATTGTTAATTCAACGCCTGTTGTAGGGGCTTCTGGAACGTAACAGTGAATAATAGGACTAAACAACAACAGAAAGGTCATAGACCAAGAATGCAAGTAGGGAAAACATGAGTTTCAGAAGCTTTAAGGGGCACTCGTTTTCTTGACTCCATTTTTGGTTTTTGGTGGAGATTTATTGAACATGTTCTTTTTCTTCTAGCTGTTTGATCCTTTGGTGTCTATTTACTCAAGTGTTGTAATTGAAAGTTTAAAACTTCAAGGTACCTATCCATAATTTACCCTAATTTTGTTTTATTTTTGAAGAATAGACTACAGTACTTGTGATCATTAATGGTTCTTACAAGCTTGCACAAGTAGTTAAATGCTTTCCCTGTAAACATTCTATTGTGGTCTAGGCTGCATTTGGCATTCCTTAGGACTTATCTCCTTTGTGAGAAAAGATGGGTGTCCATAGAGGCATTTTAACTGCAAAAAGGAAATAAGTTGGCACTCTAAAGCCTCATAAATTTTCTAGTTCGGATGGTTGGACATGCTATTATTAACTGGCCTGCTGGGAACAATGTAGAGCCATTGATTTGTGACAAAAAGGAGTATTTAATTTGCAGTTCCATTGCAGTGCTGTATGTTGTTGGAAGGCCATGGACTTGATTCACAAGGTTATGAACTGGGTGATGCCTCCTTTAACTCTCATCCTATTATGTCTCATTCTACCACCCTTGTTCATCTTCAGGTTCATTCGTGCCATAGTTGCATCTTTCACAATGGAGAATATGGCCGGAAAAGTCGTTCTCATCACCGGCGCTTCATCGGCAATCGGGGAGGTTTATGCAAATACAGATTACTTTGGACTCTGTCATTCATAGTTTATTCTATTCTTTCCATTGTTGCTGCTTAGTCTGACCTGAGCTTTCTCATGACAGCACATAGCTTACGAGTATGCAAAGAGAGGAGCTTACTTGGTTCTTGTTGCAACAAGAGAAGATTGCCTTGGAAAAGTTGCTGGAAGGGCTCGTCAACTTGGGTCCCCTGATGTTGTGCTCATTTGTGCAGATGTCTCCCAAATTAAGGAATGCAAACGTTTTGTTGAAGAAGCAGTGAACCACCACTTCGGCAGACGTGAGTCCAAATTAACTGGGCATCAATTCCATCAGTGGGGCTGTTTAGGACATAACAAGCTTAAGAAGCAAAGAATGATGGGCTTTTAACTATCATTGGAGAACAACAGAAGACAAACAATTCTGTAGATGGAAGTAGATCAGTCAAGAAGTTAGGATGGTTTCTGGTTGCCTTCTGGTTCAAGACTCTAGTTTCTGACTGCTATGGGATTGGCGCTTATCCATAACAGTTCAGGGTTCGTTTGGATAAGCTTTGGGCTGTGGGAAACAAAATTGAGTTAGAAACTAGAAAGCTTTTTCAGGGTTTGGTAATACCCTTTTTGAAAGCATTACAATCAAAAGCCAAAACTTTTCAAGTCCCAAAGCCTAATTGGTGCTTTCTGCCTTTTGGCTTTAAAAGCACAATATACCAAAGCTTAATTATCGAAATGCTTGCAATATTACAGTCTTATTACTTATAATTAATGTTTCGAGTTTCTGATTTTGCATCCAGTGGATCATCTGGTGTGCAACACGGGAACCGAGAGCTTTGGCCTATTCGAAGACGCAGCTGATGTTGCAAAATTTGCACCAGTCATGGTAATGCCTAATCCATTAACAAGAACAGTGGGCTCAAATGCTGCTTTCAATTTCCAGTTGCTTAAGCTTAATTTACATAACCAAGTAGCTAGAGGGTTTCATATATAGTGCTCTCGATTTGTACAGGATGTTAACTTTTGGGGATCAGTTGCTCCTGCTTGTTTTGCAATTCCCCACCTCAGAAAGAGCAGAGGCAGGATCGTGGTGAATGCTTCGGTGCTTGGGTGGACTGTCTCACCCTGGGCAAGTGTGTACGGAGTAAGGAAGAAATCTCATAAAATGGGTCTCAACTCTCAAATCCAATTAGTGTTAGTTTTGTCTTTGTTTCCCTCTTTCGATTTGCTCATCACCTGTACTCCTCTTGGAAAATTTCAGGCAACTAAAGCTGCTTTAGTGAACTTCTACGAGACATTCAGAATCGACTTGAAACAGGAGGTGAAAATAACCACAGTAGCTCCTGCGTTTATAGAAGCAGAGATGCTCCAAGAAAAGCACTCATCTAACACGGGTGATATCGTTGCAGATGAAAAAATGAGAAAGGTACTAAGATCTGCATGATTAGGATGGTTTATCTTCCTCTAATATCACTTAAGAAATAAGTTAATATTGCCCCTCCATCTAAGAATTTGCAGGACAGTACTATCAGTAAGATGGGCCTGCAGGTTGCCCCTTCAAAGTATAAACTTGTCAGACCCAATTTGGCTTTCTACATGCCTAGAATCTGGTCAGACTGTGTATGGATCTAATTAAGTTCAAGTTTAGGCTTTTTGGATTTATGGATTTAGGGTTTCACAGAAAAAAAAAATCATTAGCCAATATTTTCACACTTGTCAGTCAGAGTTTTTACCATTAGGCCTGGCCATTTTGTACCTACGGGTGTAACTTGGGTTGTGTTAGGAATTTATTAAATTTCAGTGAGTACAAGGCTTAAGCCGAGTGAGTTTCTTCAAAGAAAAATTTATGCTCTACTTTCTCTCATAAATTTTTATTGGTATCATCTCATACTCCACCTATGTTACATCACCCCCTTTGAATTGTGATGGATTCCCCCACATGCCAATGATGCCATACTGTTGTAAACTGTACAAATTCATAAAAGAATTATGAATTGGGCTTAACAATAAAGGTCTCTTCTTCGAATCAGGCAACCTGACTACTGTCCTACCATTTAGGGCTTCAGAGAATCATGGGTTTTATTGATTGATACTGAAAAATAAAAATGTTTGTTGGACAGATTATGGTAAGCCTATTCGCAGTTAGGAGTTCAGAGGAGTGCGCAAAAGCCATTGTAAATGGAGCATGCCGAGGAGATAGATACGTGATAGAGCCACCATGGTATAAGGTGTTCATCCTGTTCCAGTTTGTGTGCCCTGGGCTGGTTCAGTGGTGCGCCCACTGGTTGTTTACAACAAGTGATCAGGTACCTCCTAGGGGATGCTGTAAGAAAAGAATGTTTTGAATAAGGGAATCTGGTAAAGATGCAAGGGGATTCTTTCTGAATGCCTACTGTTTGAATATATGTTCTTCAAGCTATATATTGGATCGTATTGCTACTTGTCTGGTTATTTGTGTGGACCCATTTTGATAATCCCAAATGAATTTTGAACTCACACCTGTTGGTAAATGAGATGGGCAATTTGATCGAACTATATATGTTTAAGGAGATCACCAAGGAACATTTTCAGAAAGGTAAAGGTAAATTGAGAAGTATGATGCCGGAAATAGACATGATATCTGAAAAAAATTTACGACCAATTAACCGAAATCATAAAAATAGTAATCAATGGGGTCGGTTTTCATCAAAATGTACAGAGGTTGTGATTGGTCAAAACCATTCCGACATCATTGTCTTTCCGGCATCATAGATTTTCCATGGAAATGCACTCTCTATTCATTTTTCTTCCATATGTTGACTACCAAGAAAATAATATGCTCACGAGCCATTCAATCTATCATGTAACATCACCTCTCTCTATCTCTCTCTCTCAAACACAAAATACAGAAATTTAGGATAAATTATAGATTACAACCCTCTACTTTAGGGGCAATGGCAATTGCTCCCCTAAACATTCATTTGTAATAAAGATTCCTTTGAATTTTCAGATTCTGACAAATACCACTTTAGTCAGTTAACTTTGAAAAAATTCCATGTGACTGTTTAAATTTTTTAAATCCCTAAAGTACCCTTTTTTCAACATTTTTTGGTGTTTATTTTAAGTTCCTTTTGTTATTTGTTTGGTTTTGATTAATTGCATTGCATGTTGTGTTTGTTGTAATTTAAATTAATTTTAGTAAATTAACATGTTGTGTTTTGTTATTTTTGTTGCAATTTCCATTTTATATAAGTTTCTTGAGTGTGTATTTTAGTAAATTAACTTCTTCCAACACTCAACTTAATGGAGTGGTGGTCTTTGTGGGAATCTAAAAGTTTAGGGGGTCTTTTGTCACAAATGAACATTTAAGTGGGTACATACATAATCATCAATCTCATAAGCAATTTCATTAATTGTTTTGTTTAGTGCCAGGAAACATGTACTCATATAGTCTGAAAGGTGATTTATTTCCTTGTCATCCCACCTGAAAATAATTGGAATTAAAAGAATAAAAGGTTAATTAAAATCATGGTTTTCGAATTATCGTTGACTTGGACGATTGGACCGTTTGGCCTAGGAATTGTTCAGACTTCGTTTTACCCTAAACCTGGTACCTGGCCAAAAACTGTTAAAAAATTCAACAACTCATTGATCCGGGTGGTCAAACCATTGATCCATTCAACGGTTTTTGGCTGTTTTTTTTTTTAATTATTATTTTTAATTTTTTTTGTCAAAACGGACCGTCTGTTCGAAATAGGCGGTCAGACCTCAACCCGGAAACCGATAAACCATTCCGTTTCTGGGTCATTTTTTAAAACCATGATTAAAACAATCATAAAACTATGAAGGTTTTTGGTGCCTCTAATAGAGATTTTGATTTCAGCTATGGGTGTCTATGAGTTCTTTCTTCAGAAATGCTGCTTTGTAGATACCTTTTTTTCATGCTCAGAGTTAGGCAAATTGGAGAACTAGGCAAAGCTAACATGGAAAACTCAAGGGAAATCCAATGCCAAAAAAACTCAAAGGGAACAAAATCTTGTTCATTTTCTCCTTCGAAATAGAAGCCATAGGTGTGTTGCACTCCGGAAAAACAACATTCAATGGACAGGCATTCTCTCTGCATCACTAGGAACCCTCTATTTGTCCTCCATGGTGCTTGGCCACTTTTATGTTGTCTTTGGTTTGAAAGAAAAAGGTAGGGATTAGGAGATGCTTTGGATTTCCCTACCTTTCTCTAGCCTTGAGGAATTACTAGGGGATGCTTTGGGTGGTTACATTGCAGTCTATGAGGCTAATTTATCTTGGAAAAAATTGGATTTAGTGCGGATGCTGGTATGGGGCAATGCATTAGCCAACTTCCCCAAGAGGGTGGAATAGAGGGAACTGATAATCCTTACATATTGTAGTAGAGGATTCCGTATCTCCAGTCGGGGCTAACAGGTTTTACTTTCAATTTCATCAAATGGCAAGTAGCGAAGCAGTTCATGAAGGCCAACTCCCAAGCTCTGTTTGTCTACTTGAGAGAGACCTAGTGCTTGAGCTAGTGCAGAGGAGTCCCATTGCCTCAGTGGAGACAATATTCAAAAGTTTGTTGGGGTGTTTACGACAAGGAACCTGTGATAGTGGCATTGGAATAGAGGACGGAGAGCTCATGATGGATGCCCCTCTAAAATTGATTAAAACAAAGGTGAGTAGATTGGGGTTCAACTTGGGCAGGACCAACATGAGCCTGGATTGACCCAATTCAAAATTTTACATGAGTTGGACTTGGATTTTCGGTCCTCAGGTTGGGCTCGGGCCCAAGACTTTGGGTTAGGCTTAGGCCTAGCCCTTAGGTAACCCAAAACCCATCTTGAGCTTATACAAACTTAAGCCTAGCCTAACTATATACATTCAAGCATACATATATAGATATGTATTTCTATATACATACATATTTTCATATTACATACATATTTTGAATAAAGTCATACATACATGTGTAATTTTAAAGTAGGTTAATTGACCAACTTTAGCCCGGCCCATGCCTGAGCCTAACCTGAGTACTGGTTGGCCTTAGGTTGGGAAGGTCAGCTAGCGCTTGACCTCGGGCTCGGGCATTAGGCCCAAATTTTTAGGGCTGAGCCTAGATTGACCATAAACCTAACCTAGTCCACCCAATTTGCACCCTAAAGGTGAGGTGGCTAGTGACTAGTTGTAGGCACCGAAGTGGTTTTTCAAGCGAATCAATGAAAGAGGATGGTAATGGCAAGTAAGTTGATGCCAATTCAATGATCAAATGGAATTTTAAAATTTGAATCTTATTATGACATTCCTAGCCTCTTTTGGCTTTTCGAACAAGGGAGGACGTATTGGGGGTTTATCTTTGTGGGTTAATGGGTCAACCCCCTCTTTTTCATCCATCATGTTTAGGGCCTATATCAAAAGTTTCTCACCATTTGTTGGTGTAGAGGGGTGGATATGGCACTAAGAAAGTCTGCCTAAAAGATGATAGATGAGAAGAAAGGGTGACTAGAAATTTCAAAGAGGAGAAGAGATCTAAGAAGGGTTAGGTGGGAAGAATCTCTAAGAGCAGGAAGTAATTGTCTCAAAGACTCGTGCACAATGTGTGTGTGGAATAAGCTTTCTCTTCTAGAAAGTTCCTTTTTGGATCTATTTCTAAAGTATCACCCAATCCATGCCGCTTATATTGGTTAGGGTGTTGACACGTCCCCACTATGGTTTCAATACTTGGGCTCTCACTCTTTCCTTTAATATTAGTGTCATTATTTCACTATGTTAGGGTTGTCAACCACCACCCAGATTGTCCAATTTGTTGTCTTTCGTTCCTCTCACCTCACACCTTGACCCTCTAACATATGTGCCCTCTCCCTCTAAAAGTGAAAACCTAAAGTCCCAAAATGCAAAAGTTATCCTAAAATGTTTTTTTTTAAAAAAAAGCGATCAACCAACCCTCTGAAGTCTTAATCAACTGATCAAGTGAGTCAAAGTATTTTGGTTTTCTATCATTAAAAAATTGGAAAAGTGATCAATTGACCCTTTGAAGTTTCAATCAGTCAATAGTTTTCTATTATAAATTTGAAAGTAGGACCCATATTATTAATTGTTGTATCGGTTCATTTATTTATTTGAACATTTAAACAGTTTCATCGAAGAGGCTAGTCTTTAATCCGGTTAACTAGTTAATCCGACCGAAGTGTAAAAAAATTCAAATCGGTTTCTGTTTTATTTGATTGATTTTGGGGGTGTTTTATAATGTGGATGAGGTCTATACCACACTTAATAGGAATCAATCCACACCACACTATTGTTTTAAATTGTGGACAGATTGTATAGACTGGACTAGTCCACATCTATAGTGACATTCTGTAGGTATGGTGTGGATCCGTCTATACCGCACTTTTTGATTTCATGTATCGCATATACAATTTATGAAGTAATTTATATAGTTGATCATAAATGTCTAATTTTTATAATTTTTATGATAAATAAATTGAAAAAAGACTTTAGCAATTGAATATTAATTTAAAAAAAATGGTAATAAAATAATTTGAAAAAAAAAATTATTACTTTTATCTTTTATTTACCCTTCGACAAAGACACTTGCCTTGACTACTATTTGGTGTTAGCTTTTAAGTATTTAATTTGCATAGGTTAACACATTTTTAAGTTTTAGAAAGCATTCCATTTTCCCTATTGTTTCTCCTCCATCTCAAAATTTTTGATGAAACTTCTCATTTGAAGAATTAAAATTTCTCTTGAAATGGAAATTCCTCACCTTGTCTACCACAACTCATGTTAGATCTCAGCTAAGTGGTGTAAGTGGCAGAAGTCCTATTCCTCCATTCAGTACAATCTAGGGACATATCTTCTGTTAAATAATGGAAACAAAACACAAGATCTATCAAATCTTTTTCTCACTTATAAAATCCAGGTTTTTCTTAGCCTTCCCTCGCCTCATTCATAATGCCCATCACCTTTTTTTTTCTCTTTTCAAGGAAAAATTACATCTATCCATAGATCGTGTGGACAGCATGAAGAAAATTGCAGTTGTTCTTTGATTATTCTTTCATAACATGAAGTTTCTCTGCTAATGTGATGGATCATGCCTGGTGATCCATATCACAAATCTTTATATTGTAGTTCCGCTGGAGGGGGTCCAGAACCGGTGATTCATAGAGGATTGTCCTTCAAATAAGAGTTCTCTTCAAAGGATTCAACTCAAACTTCTGGAATTGGAAAGGTGTTATTGATTGTGCCTCTTGACGAAAAGGTTTCAGAACGTGGAGACTTGAAGTTGTATTTCAGTTGTGGTGTTCAGGAGAAGAACCACAAGAGAAGATGAAGAATTGGAAAGAAAAAGAAATGGTAGTGGAATAAGAGGGAGTAACACCACCGAAATCAATATCAACAACAGAAACGGCAGAGAAAGCCTAGAGGAGCGCTTCGGTGGAAGAGACCTCCCTTTGTGGCAGAGCACAGTGGCATAGCGCTTTGTTGGTGGAGAGGTTAACGGTAAAATGCAGGGTTTCGAGTGTGAATGTGAAATACAATATCAAAAGTAAACTGTGGATAGAGTCCTTTCACGATAAATACCCGTTGCTGATATTTTGGGGTATGGACAGGTCCTATTCACGCCCAACCGAATTGCATGCTCATCCCATGGCATGAACCGAAACGATCCATTCTTGAGATGAACACACTACCGAACGCCACCATCAGTGGCCCAATGGTCAACCCAATAGTATTAATTCGGTTGACAAAAGTAAATAAAATCAAACCGAACTGACCTATGTACAACTCTACTTGCATTTTTAGATTTATTTCTCTTGTTGTAGCACCTTGCTTACTTACTGATAGAAATGATTTTTCTTTTGATATGCAAACTAAGTATGACATTAATGTTAGGGAACGCTTCTGTGATCGGAGCACCCCAACACAATCAATGGTGTTTGTGATGGTAGTCTTATATAATGGTAGCCCCCAATATGATGGATACCATTTGTGTTGTGTGCTTGCATGATGGATGCCCCCCTCCAATGGGATGGATATTGCTATTTTCTACGCCCCTACAATAGGAGTCTTTTAGTGCAATAAAGAGTTAAGGCACTAGGAGGAAGTTTTCAAGTGTAGTGTTGAATGGCTTTTTGCAAATGGATGATTGGCACGACGTAAGGTATTTTGAAAAGGGTAATTAATGATTATTAGTATGAATCTATAGGTGTAATTTTGAAACTCAATAACCCTTATTAGGAATTTGCATGGTGCAAGTATGTTTACATGAATGACATGCATGTGGTGCTCCACATTTGTGTTTGATTGTTTAAAAGAAATTTATAAGGGGGGGAGGGGGCAAAGAAACTACCCGTTTTACTATTATCTGTTAAGGATTTTCTTCTTCTAAGAGAATCGAGTGCTCTGTTCATTAATCTTCTTCATCTCTGATAAGATTTTCAATTGAGGCAATAGTAGTATTCGCCACTGAGGGAAGCGACTTTTTATGCTTTTATCAAAGCTTACAATGTGTGTGATAGTTAAAGAAGAAAGGAGAGGAATTAAAGGAGCAGGAAACATCTGAGACATTCTGGACACTTGCTCTCGTTGTGCTCAATGAGAATCCATGCTATGAAATCTTTAATGGAAATGAACTATTATGTTTCTACTCGAACATTTTCTTGAAGGGCATCACCCGGAGGTATTGGGAGTTTGTAATTGATAAGTACAACAACTGGGCTACTTTTATTTTGTAAACTTTAACAAGATTCTTTGTTATTTTGGGAACATGATTAGGAAGAACCATTACCATTATAGGCCAAGTGTTATAATAGGACATGCACTTTTATTAGTACATCCATGGAATTCATGGCGACGATGGAAGATGTCACTATTGGAGCAACAAATGCATAGCCCCATCATGGTAAGATGCATTTCACAAAATGGTGTGAATTTGGGTACGGTGATGGGACATTTATTAAAGCTGAAGATAGTTCGAACCATCTAGTGGCATTCACTCTTTATGTTTTATTGTAATTCTTGTTTTCTAGGTACCCTAATAATGGCATTAGGGAACATTTGATATTGATAACCATTTTATTGGTAATTGGGTATGAGGTATCATTGGGATCAATGTTGTTATGATATTTGTATGATTAGATAGATGGAACAATCCATCAATTGGTGGAACATGGGTGTTCTAGGGTAAATTCTTATGTTTGTACTCCATTTTTATTCATGTTTTGCTGTGAGAGGTTAAAGGTAGATGTCAGTTTCTTTGCATTGGAATTAATTATATGAGTGTGACAAGAAGAGGAGTGTGAGAATGCCCTGACGTAGAAGAAAGTACTAGATAGGGTGTGGTATGAGAAGGGAATTGTTAAAAGAAAATGTAGAGAAATGCTTGAATGGTGGTGGTGTTTTTTTTTTTTTTTGTATATTGTAAGTAGGTGAATAGGGATGGAAGTTGAGAGTGATCAATGACGAGGATGAGGCTTTAGCCTTATTTGTTCTTGTTAATAATAGGTAGTTGAGTTGCCTAACCTTGCTCTCCATAAGGCCTAACAAATTAAATCCCTGACTTCTTTGTTCTTGATGAATAAACAAATTTTTTAATACTCATGGTGGATGATATTTTGCTTGATGAAGTTTATGATGTTGGCAACAACTATCTTTTTAAGTGGTACAACTTTTACCTATTTTGTGAAGTATTTAATAATAACTAAGATGGTGTTTGGTAATGTGGGCAATTTTTGGGCCTGATTTAAAAAAAAATAATGCCCACATGCAAGATGGTGCATGTTAATTTGTTTGGTATTGTTTCTGTTTCTACTAGGTCGACAGTAAAGCAATGTTTTTCACCATTTTTGTTGTTTGGAAACGTGATTTTCATCACCATTTTTCTTGTATGTGCAATTTGTTTGGTACAAATCAATGCCAAGCCAGAGTATTATTGGGAGCAACGATTCACCGATACAATAAAACATCAAATTTGATGTTTCATACATCAAGAAGATTGCGATTTATGAGGTGTGGGCATTTTTTACCATTTTTTCAAAAAAAAAAAAAAAGCCTGAACCAAATAGCATGATGGGCAACAAAAAGCAGAAACACCAAGCTGGCTCTGACGTGGCACCGCTTTTTTAATAAACAATATTGATACCAAATACGCTAAGATAAAATAGCACTAACGATAGGGGTTTGTGATTATGCCAATTAAATTTATCCCTCAAGTGTGAAAGGGTCAAGGTACGATGGAGCTCTTGGGCAGTTTGATGGATTCTTGGTGCACGCAATTGACAACTTTTGGTAAGTAGCTGATTTTTGGCTATGCATAACATCAATGTTCTCTATTTTGTCCCTATTGCATTACAATGGTTTTTTCCCCATTCTAGAGATAATATTTATTAGCTTTATGGCCTCATTTGAATCCAAGTAAATGACTCACCTGGGTAGATGCACTTATCCGCGTAAGTGTTTCTTGGGAAACACTTATTTGGATAAGAACACTTACTAGTATTCTTTTATCTAAAAAAGAATGATCGATTTATCTAAAAAAGTGACTTGTTGGAGGGACAATAGGACAATATTATCCTACCATGTATTAGCAACTTTTGACATGTATGTGTAAAGAGACTGGGCCAAATGGGCCCTAACAACCTTTCTTGTAATATCTTTTATTTTATGTTGATGGGCCACACTTAACGGGCCTGTTATTTATTCTTGTTTATTTCCTTTATGTAACTGCCAAGCTGGCCGCCCACTTAAGGACATACTTGTCATCATTAATTTTTTAGATCTTAATAAAATAGGGTTAGAGGAGAATGAAGAATTAATTCAACTCATTCTTCTCTTACCTCTTTTCTTTGCCATCTTCTTCTCTTATACAGTTATTCAGATCTGTTTTATTCTGCTAATCACTGAAGTTAAACTTGATACTAGAGGACTGACTTACATCTTGGTATCAGAGCATGTTTAGTTTATCTTCCTTCTTTTTCTTCGTTCCTGCACACTCTAAAATCAAGAGTGTATGAAGAGATAGGTTCTCTATAGTATAGAGAATCACTTGCCTAGTTGGTAGAAGGGTTTGGAGAGTTTAGTTCTGGCTAGATTTTGCCAAGAAGTGTTGTTGTTCTGCTGCTGCCCGAAACCCTAGCCGACTAGAGATTTTCAAGGTTACCAGGAAAGGTAAAACTTGAGTGTGGCGCTATGTGCTTGGAAGGTGTCTTGTGACTGCTAAAGGAGGGCGATTTAGGTTTGGAAGAGTTTGGGTTAGTCTGGTAGGTGCGGCAACATCTTCTCTCTTCCTCCCATTTGCTAGACGGAGCAAAACCCTAGTTTCTCAAGCACCCAAGTTCTGGTTTGGCTTCAAGTAAGTTTACGTAGTCAAAATTTTTTGTTTTTTGTTTTATTTTCGTTTGATTAATGGAGACATATGGAAGTGAGTTCAAGTAGGTGTCAATTTCTGGACCTTCCTCAATAGATTCCATTTTAACTGGTGTGACCACAATTAAGTTAGATGGGACGAACTATCTTGCTTGGGCATAGTCTATAAAAATCTATGTTTGTAGTAGAGGAAAACTTAGGTATCTCACAGGCAGTAAGGTGAAACCCGAAGAGACAGACCCTGAATTTAAAAAATGGATGCAAAAGAACTACACTGTTATATGATGGTTGGCTAACTCTATGCAACCCCATATAAGCTAGCACTATCTCTGGATGTCTTTGGCCAAGGAGATATGGGACAGTGTAATTGAGACCTACTAATAGAAACTGAATGTAGCCAGAGCGTACAAATTGAAAAGTGATGTGAAAAACCTAAGACAGGGGGAGAAGAGTGTGGCAATCTACTACTCTATACTAAAATCCCTATGGCAGGAAATTGATGTTATGGAGACAGTGGTATGGGAGAGTAAACAGGATGCTGAAATGTATAGAAAGCTTGTGGAGAGAAATAGGGTGTTTAAGTTTCTCACTGGACTCAACCCTGAGTTTGATATTATCAGACATAATATTTTGGCCAGTGATGAGGTTACTCTTTCACAGGCATATGCTATGATAAGTAGTGAGGAGAGTAGGCGGCAAGTTCAGTTGCAGAGTCCACCTACAAAACATTTTTCACATGCGGGAATGAAACTAAAGGGCCATACTGAGAAGAGAGAACATGTGTGTGAATATTGCAAGAAACCACGACATACAAAGGACACTTGCTGGAAGGTTCATCCTAGACTTCTCCCTGATAGGTTTAAGAACAATAATAACCCTAAGAAGGGTAGTCAGGTGGGAAAACCCAAGACTGCTAATGCTGCTACAGTACTTGAAGGAGAAAGTAAGGAGAGTAAAGAGAAATCGACCATTGAATAGTTGGTTGCAATGAAGCTGGATTTTGAGAAGTATGGGAGACTCCTAAATCACCTGGAATCTACAGTTTCTTCGGCTCACCCTTCCAACAGTACATCATCCTCATCGGCTTTTGCTCACTCAGGTACTCGTGCTTCTGCAAGTCATGCTTCAACTTCAGGTAATCATAAAATCCATTGGATTATCAATTCCGGTGCATCGGACCATATGACTAGTCTATATAACCTTTTTTGCTCATATCACCTTCTCTCTGGGAAAGAGAAAATATCCCTTGCCGATGAGTCCCTTGCCCCCATCTCTGGTAAAGGTGATATGAAGACCTTTGACACCATGTTCTTATCTTTTGTTCTTCATGTCCCTAAGCTTAACACAAACCTCTTATATGTTAATAGCTTAACAAAGTCCATGAATTGCAGCATAACCTCCTTTCCCACTCATTGTATTTTTCAGGACCTGCAATCTCAGAGGATGATTGGGAGTGGCCCTGAGGCGAACATAATATACTTGTTGGACACACCAGATCAAACTTTGGGACCACATCGTGGAATTGCCTTAGAGTCAGTCGTGTTAGTGTCTGTTAACAAAATTTTATTGTCATTTTCGGTTTGGTCACTTGTCTTTTTCTGCTTTGAGTCATTTGTTCCCAGATATATTTAAAGGAATGTCTTTATCGAGTCTTCATTGTAAATCATGTGAGCTGGCAAAACATTATAGACATTCCTATTCAATTAGTAATAAAAGATCACTTTCTCCTTTCTATATTGTTCACTCTGATGTGTGGGGGCCATATCACATGCCAATCATGGGGGGTTACAGGTATTTTATCCTTTTTTATTGATGATTATTCATGTTACACTTGGATTTATCTCATGAAATCCAAGGATGAAGTACCAGCTATTGTGAAAAAATTTCATGAACTCATCCTCACCAAATTTAATACTCGTATAAAAATATTCCGCTTTGACAATGCTAAGGAGTATTTTGAGAGAACCCTCTCCACTTATCTTGAAACTTTTGGGGTTATTTATAAAAGTTCTTGTTCCTACACTCTACAACAAAACATGGTGGTAGAAAGAAAGAATAGGCATGTGGTTGAAGTTGCCAGATCCCTCTTGTTTGCATCCCATGTTCTTGTAAAGTTTTGGGGAGATATTGTTCTTACTGCTACCTTTTTGATCAACCGTATGCCCTCTTGGGTCCTTGGCTTTAAAACTCCTTTTACTCTTCTCTTCCTAGATGATGATCTCTTTTCTCTTCCTCTCCGTGTGTTTGGGTGTAATTGCTATGTGCATATTCATAGTCACCAAAGGTACACGTTTGAATCTAAGGCTCATAAGTGTGTGTTTCTGGGATATGCCTCAACATAGAAGGGTTATTGTTGTTTTGATCCAGTTTGTGGCACTCGCTTTATATCTCGGGATGTCACCTTTTCCGAGTTGACTCCCTTCTTTAGTATTCCTCCTGAGGGGGAGAAATCTGATGAGCCTTTTGATGTGTCTCTAGCCGTTCCTCTTCCCATCCCTTGTGAGTTCGATCATGGGGTGTCCACCTCTTCCATTGGACCTACCTCTAATATCCCAGCTCCTCCTCCTTCTGCTCCTGCTCTCCAAAGGTGGTACCAAAGGTAGAGATTCAGACATGTGCAGGTTGTTTCCACTCCTTTAGAAGAGCGTCTTGCCACTCCCATCATTCATGAGGAAACAGGTCAGCCCTCTACTGACCCATCTCTGACTGTTCCAGACCTTGACCCTCCTATTGCTCTTCGCAAGGGCAAGCGGAAGTATACAGCCCATTGTATCTCCAAACACTTATCTTACAGCCTTCTCTACCCTTCGTACTACTCATTTCTTGCCTTTGTGTCTTCCCATGTGATATCTAGGTCTGTACCAGAAGAATTATCTCAAGCTGAATGGAGGGATGCTATGATGATTGAACTTGATGCATTGCATCAGAACCATACTTGGGATATTGTGGATTTTCTAGAAGGGAAGGAACCAATGGGTTGTAAATGGGTGTTTACCATTAAGTATCACTCTAATGGCTCTGTTGAGAGATTTAAGGCTCGGTTGGTTGCTAAGGGTTACACCCAAATGTATGGCATTGACTATTTTGAGACATTTGCTCCTGTTGCTAAGAACACTTCAGTCAGGGTTTTACTTTCTCTAGCAGCTACTTTTGACTGTCCCCTACACCAGTTTGATGTTAAAAATGTCTTCCTGAATGGAGACCTCATGAATAGGTCTATATGTCTCTACCTCCAGGAGTGCATGGGAAAGAAATGATAGGCAAAGTGTGTAAACTACACAGATCTATTTATGGTCTCAAACAATCTCCTCGGGCTTGGTTTGAGAGATTTCGGGTTGCTCTTGTCTCATTTGGCTACATTTAAACACAATCTGATCATACACTATTCTTGAAGAAAAATGACTCTCTGGTGACCTTTTTGATTGTTTATGTTGATGACATTGTGGTCATGGGTAATGACATTGAAGAGGCCAGCAAACTAAAATGATTTATCAATTCTGAATTTAAAATCAAAGACCTGGGAGATCTTCAGTATTTCTTGGGCATTGAAGTTGCTCGATCTAAGGATGGTATCTTCATATCTCAGCGCAAATATGTCATTGATCTTCTTGCTGAAACTGGTAAATTTGGCGCTAAACCCATCTCCACTCCCATTGATCCTAATCATAAGCTTTTTGCCACAGATGGTGAACCTTTGCTGATAAAGGAGTGTTTCAGAGACTGCTTAGGAAGTTGTTGTACCTTTGCACGACTCGGCCAGATATTTCCTATGTAATAAGTGTTATTAGTCAGTTTATGCATTCTCCTAGAGATTCTCATCTAGCTGTTGCAGAAAGGGTTCTGTGCTACTTGAAAGGTACTCTAGGGAAAGGTATTCTGTTTGCTAAGCATGGTCACATGAAGTTGGAAGCCTTTACTGATGCAGATTGGGCAGGATGTATTGATGACAGAAGGTCCACCTCTGGTTGCTGGGAATATTGTGTCTTGGAGGAGTAAGAAACAATCAGTAGTTGCTAGATCCTCAGCTGAAGCAGAATACAGGGCAATGGCTCATGGTGTGTCAGAATTACTATGGCTACGATCCCTTCTAGAGGAATTGGGGGTGGACTATGAGAAACCAAGATGCTCTACTGTGACAACCAAGCTGCTATCAACATTGCACATAATCCTGTTCAACATGACAAAACTAAGCACATTGAGGTTGATAGGCATTTCATAAGAGAAAGAGTCTCTTCAGGAAAAATTTGTTTACCATTCATCACATCAGAAGAGCAATTGGCTGATATCTTGACCAAGGGAGTTCCAAGGGGGAAATTGACACACTATATAAGCAAACTGGATATGATTGACATCTATGCTCAGTTTGAGGGGGAGTGTAAAGAGACTGGGCCGAATGGGCCCTAACAACCTCTCTTGTAGTATGTTTTATTTTATGTTGATGGACCACACTTAATGGGCCTGTTATTTATTCTTGTTTATTTCCTTTATGTAACAGCCAAGCTAGCCGCCCACTTAAGGGCATACTTGTCATCATTAATTTTTTAGATCTTAATAAAATAGGGTTAGAGGAGAATGGAGAATTAATTCGACTCCTTCTTCTCTTCGCCATCTTCTTCTCTTATACAACTATTCAGATCTGTTTTATTTTGCTAATCACTGAATTTAAACTTGATATTAGAGGACTGATTTACATCTGTATGGATTAGTAATTTACCCAAATCTGAGGAGATTATTACTTCCCTAGGTAAATAAGCTACTCAAAAATTGTTTTTTTTTTTCATAGGAAAATGAATCGTTCAAGAATATATATTTTACCACGGGACCTATTAATATCGGAAAAGGAACGTGGGTTTATTTGTTTTCCATGTGGAACCTACCAACTTACCCAGTGTTTTCAAACCACTATCAATTCAAACGGTTGGATTGTTTGGCCAGGAGCTATCCAAGCAACTGGTTCCGTTTTACCCTAAACCTGGTCCTTGGCAAAAAGTCGTTGATTTGGTTAGTGATTCATTGATTCGGGCGGTCGAATCGTTGACTTGTTCAATGGTTTTGGCCATTTTTTATTTTAATTGTATTTTTTAATTTTTCAATTCTAAGTTGGAACGAGCCATTTGTTTGAACTAGACGGTTGAACTATCAACTTGGAAATTGGTGGCCAGAACGGTTCCGATTCCAGTTTGATTTTTAAAACCTTTAATTTACCCACCCCTACTTCTAATAAAATGAGCAAGGCCCATACTACGATTTCTTCTTAGCGCTTTGGGAAGAATTAAGAAGCGTTATAGACATTAAGGCTGCATTTAGAAGTTATTGTTGAATTTGAGAAGCGTTAAACATTAAGGCATCATCGATGAGATTTTTCATCAAACCGTAAAAAAGTTATTGTTGAATTTCAAAAAACATAGAGTTTATCGATGTAAAACTTTACTTTTGATGTGGTTTTACATCGATTTATGACATAAAACTCCACTCCATCCAAATATTGACAAATCTAAAGCAGAGTAGAGTTTTACACCGATCTTGATTTACACTCCATCTGTACGCCTAGAAAACCGAACCAGTGTAAACTTTTACATCGATGACGTTTTAGAAAGTCCGCATTTTGTGCACCCATGTATTGGACGAGTGCACCAAGCAACCAGAACCGGTCATGTCGATGGAGTGGGGAAGAGGTAGGTTAACAGGATTTTGCCCATCAACTAAAGGTGTTCGGTTCAACTGGACACTAAAAGAAAAAATTGTTTCCTCTCTCTCTTCTTCCTCCTCCTCCTCCTCCTCTTCTTCTTCTTCTTCTTCTTCTTCTTAGTGAGTGGCAGTTAGGGGTGACAATTTTTCTCATCCCCGATGGGTACCCGGGCTCCCCGACCCGATGGGGTCAGGTTCGGGGACGGGGATGGGGAATGCAATTCCCACCCCACCCCGGCCCTGATTAATATATATAATATAATATTATTATATTATTTATATAATATTTATATAATAATATTATATATTATTCATTTTTTTAAAAGATTAAAACTTAAAAACAAAAACTAATACTATCACTAAAAAACTCTTGAGTCAAGACTCAACTCTACCACTCGACAATCAACACATAGAGAACCCTAGTTCTTCACTTCTTCTTCCTTTGTCTTCATTGCCGACCGTCGTCGTTGTCGCCACTCGCCCATCGGACATAGGACGTCGAACGTCTATCATTGCTGACTACCACTCAACAGAGGATAGAGAGACTCAAAGAAGAAAGAATTAAAAACTAAAACCCAGTTCTTCAATCTTCCTTCGTCTATCGTTGCCTGTCGGACTCTCTCTCGTCGCCGATCTCAACTTGCAAAGATCCTCTCTCTCTCTCTCTCTTTTCTTAGACTCTCAGTCTCTCTTTCTCTCAACTTTGACTGATTTCGATTAGAAAGCAACCACATCAGGCTCCTTTGGACAAACAACCACATCAGGTTCTATCAGCATATGGTAGAGAGGCTCCAATGGGTGTCCATTCTTCATCTAATGTGCCGCAACAAGCACCAGTCATTACACAGGTAATGATTAAACCTATAAAAAGAAAAGAAATGGGAAGATAATTATCATTGGGTGTTCTATTAGTTCTATCTCTAGAAACCATCCAAAGCAGGCCCATAATTTTCTCCATGGAAAATTTGAACTGCAACGCAAAATCCAACTTTCTGTTTGTGGGATTAATTGCCACATCCGGGATTCAAGTCTACGATGGGGAATTCACCCATCGGGGTTGGGGATGGAGGAGAATTGCTTTCCCTCGAGGGGAATGGGGGGTGATTTGGGGGTCGGGATCGGGGATGGGGAATATAATTCCCCACCCATTGCCATTCCTAGTGGCAGTAGTGATAAGGTACCTTACCACCAACTAAAGTACCTTACCCACGGACTTAGATCATGTCTCCCAAACTTGAGATGAGATGAGAGAAACCTTAACCTCGCCACATCCACTTGGGTAAGCAGCCCACATACATAAATGAAAAGGGTCTCTCAAAGTTGTATAATCTGCAGCCTCAAACTCGTAATCTTAGAACAAAGAAACCCATCTTCGTTATTTCAATTTTCGCATAAAGGAAAAGCGTCGAAAGTTATGAATAAAAGCTAAATAAATTAGTTAGGAAAGTTCACCGAAATATGGGGAAAACAAGCATTTCCTCTTCATATTAACGGACAAATGGAGCTTTTACAGTCACCCTTTAGCCATCTCCCGGCCGGTCACCACACATAGAGTCTTCATCACCTTAAGATTCATGAAAGGTCGAGAGAGAGAGAGAGAGGCAAGATGGCATTCGTCTGGACCTGCACCTGCATCACATCTCCACCCCACAAGGGGCCGCCTCACAATGCCCCACATCACATCCCTGCTATGTATTAGGAACATCTCCCGATGATGACATCATCAGTTCTAGTATTATCATGATGTTCCTAATACATGGCAGGAATGTGTTTGCGGGGCATTGTGGAGCGGCCCCTTGTGGGTTGGAGATGTGAACTTCTTTGGCTGAGTTTAGGAGTATAAATACAAATATGTAGAGTGCAAAACCTTATATTTTGTATTATTTTGTATTTGTACTCTTTCCAAACTGAGCCAAGGTGCTTGTGCTTCTCTTTATTTTGTCTCTTTTTTTAGAAATAAATGAACACACAGAGAGAACTTAGGTGCACTACAGGTGCAAATGCCGACACATGCAACATATTTTAGAAATAAATGAACACACAGAGAGAACTTAGGTGCACTACAGGTGCAAATGCCGACACATGCAACATATTGACTGTCAACACAGGTCCAGATCTCCTACCCACACAAACTCTGCCCACATTTATCGCAGCCACACATGGAGAACATCTCATCCTCTGCATAGTATTATGCAGGGGGAGATGTTCCCAATTCACGGGTAGACCTGTTCATGGGTCGGGTAGCCCGATGGCCCGGCCTGGCCCAGCCCGCACCCTGGTTGGGCTTGGTCATGTAATTAGGCCCACAGGCCTAACCTCGGGCCTAACACAGTAAGCCCGACTGTGTTTTGGGTCGGGCTCAGGATTTGTCAAAAAAGCCCGACCTGAGCCCGGCCCGGTCCGACTCAATATTATATATTTTATAAAATACATAATATGTATTTTATATATTATATAAACTATATAAATAATATAATATTTATTAAAATATATATATATATATATATTTATAATTTAATATATACATTATTTATTTTTTTTCTTTATAATTTCTCTCTCTCTCTATCTCTATTCGATTGTTTCAGTAATAATAACAGCATGGACTAAATTTCGGGCTCGGGCCCAGGCCCAGGCTTCGGGCTTTTTATGAGAGCCGGGCTCGGGCTCGGGCCTTAGAAAAATTTGTTAATACAGAGTGAAAGCCCGGCCCGAACCCGGCCCATGAATAAGTCTATTCACGGGGGTAATGTGTTGTGGGTAGACGTGGGCAGTAGATCCGAATTCCACAGAATCGACCTGCCCGATTCTGGTTCGTTGGTGCACTCATTCAGTGCACAGAACGCGGACTCCGTTTTAGATGCTTCCAAACGCAGCCTAAGTACCAACGGTAGAAATGCAATTGAAAAGGAAAGTGTTAATTGGTCAACAGTCAACACCGTCTACGGCAAACTCAGCATTCGTTCCAATCCCATCAAGTTCATTCCTCCATGGGCGTGCATCCAGCATGAATCATTTGTCATTTTTGTATTAATTTAGAAACTTCTCCAGGGATGTTGGCAAATCCATATGGAAAATATTGTTTTTTATCGTTCTTTTTTCTTCTTGAATCCATGACTAAGATGCTAAGCGGAGATAAGAGGGGATGGAGAATACCCTCATCGTCAGATACCGAAAGCTCCTTATGCAAGCCGAATTTAATGTTTTGTTGAAGCACATCGCTACTGATCCAGGTTTCATAATTCATTTGTCCATCACGTCAAGGTCTCCTGTATAGATATGTTAATTGCAGAAGCCATTGACAGATTGACCGACACAATCCATATGCGAGATTTCTAGTATTTGTTTCTTTACCAACATTCTTTAGATGTATGTCTCCTGGTCTGTGCTCTGCAGAGTGTACTGGTATACGAACAAATACCTTCGCAAGAGAAAAACGTCCAGAGTCCAGACGCCTATACTACTAAATTTGCAGGTAATAGTAGAAGGGATGATAAATATCACCATCACTCCATGTCTTTCTCAACGTACTAATTCATAAGTTGAACCTAAGAAGCATTCGGTATCTCTTTCGTCTTTCCTTCATGGTTCCTTTTGAAAATTTGATGGATAATGAAGGGTAAAAGCGTCTTTTGACGGACACACGGTATATTTAAGTTCGGTCACAAGCCTCAGGTTGTGTGAATTGTCAAAACACCTTCAAACCCACTGCTCGACATTTTAAAATCTTGTTAGGAGCGAGCGTAGAAAAAATGGCGGGGATGGGAGATGGGTATGTGGGCACCGCCCAAGATGCAGTGAGGATAAGGAGGTTGGAGAAACAAAGAGAAGTGGAGAGGAGGAAGATCCAAGAACTCAAGAACAAGTCTGCTTCTGCAGGTGGCCAGACCGGTCTCCTCCAATTTGGCTCCGGTACTTCCGAGGTATGTAACCCTCTCTTCCTTTCCCTTCTACAAGAAGAAAAAAAAAAGACAAAATAGAAAAGAAAAGATAAAAAATCCCACTTTTCAGGATTCTAGGGTTCGTTTCTTTGGCAAATCTGACAAATTTGATTTTGGGTTTATTTTTATTTTAAACTTTTCGTTTGATTTTGGTATACCGGCATAAATGAATGTTTTATTTTGGGTATCATCATGTGGATTTTTTTGAAATATGGCGTTTTTGTATGGTTTGTTTCAGATACTTGAGACTGCATTTAAAAAGGAGACTGTTGGGCTTGTTACAAGAGAGCAATATGTTGAGAAGGTAAATGGGCTTTATGTTGTAACTTTGTTATAACAAGATTGCTTAATTTTTTGTTTTGGTTTTTCCTTGTTACTACTATTTAAAGAGGCATATGGTATGCCTAACTGGCTATGTTGGTATGTTTGTTTAAATTTTCACAGAGGGTTAATATTCGTAACAAGTTTGAGGAAGAAGAGAAGGAGAAACTTCAGAAGTTGCAGCAAGAGTGAGTGGAATCTTAGTCATTCTCTATCATGGTTCTTTGAAGTTGCTCTGATAAAAAAGGTTGTTTGAAGTTGGATTTTTGGTTAAGAGTTTTACTTTTTGATTTCATACTTGTAGAGAGGAAGAGCTTCAATTGCAGAAACGTCAGAAGAGGAAGATAAGAGGGAATCCACGCCTATCTTTTGCTGATGATATTGAGAATGGAAGTGATGAGGAAAATGGGGAGAATAGTGAGCATGATTTCTATCTTATTTTTTAATTACCTGACGTTATTAAATAAGTTCATCATGATACGCATATCATTTTCTACATGCTAGCTAATTTTAATCTTTTCTTCATGCAAATCTGGGTCGTGTCTCTCTTATATTTCTCTTTTATGTGGTCTTTTCCATTTTTAATCTAATGTGTGGGGTGGCATCTTTCATAGTGATGTACTGAAAGACCTCAAATACTGATAAGAAGCTCCAAAACATTTTGGCATAAACCAAAAGACCTCAGATACTGATAAGAAACCACTCCAAAATCCTCTACAGGGCATATGGACGAAGAAGATTGTTCTTTTTGATTCCTTATCGACTAAGGAAGGAATGTAATCATTTCATAAGGAATTTGAAGGACTTAATATGGATGATGATGGAGATGTACTTAATTTAGGTGATTGCACTTTATGGAACATGGATCCTTTTAGAACTGGAGGTTCCTTTCAAAATCAAAAGTGTTTTATTTCATTGATAATTGTTTGGTTGGGCTAATCTTGTGATTCTAGTGGAGTTGAAGCTCTTAATCTTTTCCATGGGCCTCAGAAATGCTAAGGATCTTAAGATTAGAGAAGGTGGTTGTTGATGCCATAAATAAGAAAACAGTACAGAGAGGTCTGATGAAGGTTGTCTCATTTTTCTTGGCCTAAAGCTTCCAATTTCACTGATTCACATTTTTGTATCTGGTATACTTTTCAAGTTTCGCGAATGCTCATATACTGTACAAATCACTGTAAGGGGAGTTTCTTCCATTTACCTTCTCTCTCTCACTCAAAAAAAAAAAAAAGATTTTGAGATCCCCCGCTTTCAACTAATGTTATGCATCTTTATTCTTCTGAATATAAAAGATTTTTATTAAAAATAAAGAAAAAATGAGATCCCCCCTTCCTCTTCATCCTCCTCCTAATCCCCCTCTTAAGGAGGCTTACGCCTCTTGTGTTCTGAACTACGCGTCACGCCTCTAGGTAGTGGAATACCTTGCGTCACGCCTCCGCGTTTTAAAACATTGCTTTGAACAAGGCTTAACCAACACAGCAAAGAGTGAAATTGAACTTCGATGGGAGTTCAAGAGGTAACCCGGGCCCTTCAGGTATAGGAGGAGTATTCAGAGATGAAAATGACAGAATTGTGGCTTTGTTTTCAGGACCAATAGGAGTGGGGGACTCATTGAGAGCGGAGGTGATGGCCTTGCTTCAAGGTGTAAGATATGCCAAACAATTGGGGTTACACCAAATTGAGATAGAGGGAGACTCTAAATTGTTGATTGAGTGGCTGCAACCTAGTAAGTTGGGAGCTTGGATTTATAGACAGCCCATAAGGGAAATCCTCAACATAACAAGGGGGATCAGTGCATGCTTCAAATGGACAAGGAGATCAGCTAATGGTTTAGCTGACACGTTGGCTAAACAAGGGACTGTGAGGGAGAGAATGTTCTGGGCAGTTTTGTAAGAAAGATTGCTGGGGGCTCAACACCTACTTAGGGGTTGACAACTGTACTTAAATCTGGAAAGTTATTCTTAAGTTATATTAATGAAGTTACTGTTTCCAATAAAAAAAAAACAAGGCTTAACAGCTCAGTCAGTGGGCCTATTTCCCAATCATTGAGGTTCCTTTGACATGTAGGACCCCAAATAACCTCCCCCATTCATAAAGCAGTCTTCAACCACAACATCCTTATCTTGTGCAACATCAAAAAGAGAAGAAAACCTTTCTTGTAGGACCAGGTGCCCACACCACTGGTCATGCCGGAATTTGAGGTTATTACCTTTACCAACCTTACACTTGATGCCCTTCAAGAAATTAGGGAGAATAGAATTGATAAAAAAAAAAGAAATTAGGGAGAATAGAGGCTATATTGCTTCACAGAGTGCACTCCTTTGGGGATAGACCAGGGCTTGAGTCCTAATCAAGGTTTGTGAGCCCGTATTTATCTTCAATGATCCTTCTCCATAGGCTCTCTCTCTCTCTCTCTCTGCTAAATCTCCAACACCATTTACCAAGAAGAGCCTTATTAACCACTTTAATATTTTTGATGCCTAGGCCACCAGTTTTTCTTGGTTGGAACACAAGATTTCCAGTTCACCAGGTAAAATTTAAAACTGTTGGTCAATCCAGCCCAAAAATATGTTTTGCTGTTCCCTGTTCTTTTGACTTTGAAAGAACATCAGCAAGCATTAAGTGGCTCTAAGCAGTGTTGCATGGACACAAATATGATAATCAGATTCTGAAGTGTGTCTGGGAGTCTGATTGGGCAAGTATGAATTTTAACCAAAACAGAATGGAAAAACAGGATTCATCTAGTTGACCCAATATATTTGGATTTGGATATGGTTAGATGATGGTGATATTTTGTTGAATTTTAATTTTATAATCCTATGGAAAGGTTTTTAAAAGCTTACTTTGTTACTTAATAGCATTTATTGGAAAAATGGCATTCAATGTGTACATTAACTTTTCATTTCAGAAAAAAGAAGTTCATTTCTATGGAACAAACAATGAGAGAAAGAGAAATATAATGTAGAAGTGCCCCTCAAGAATATCCTTGGAGGACTTCCAATGGGATGACAAATGTGCTTGCAAAACAAAAAGTTGAGAGGCCTCTTCTATTTTGGGCAAAATTGTAATATGATGTAATATGAGATGGGGAAATGATTTAATGACTGTGTTTGTCTTCCTCTTTGTAATTATCTTCTTGCTGAATTAATGAAGTTGTTAATGATAAGAAAAATGATTTATTGACTACTAAATTTTATGAATTATTAATGAAATCCTTTTACTGATAAAAAAAGGAATCCATGGAGTGTCAGTATCAAAGTGGACACTTCATTCATTTAGCAGAGTCCATGCATCAGTCTCCAAGAAGTTCACCTCCTGCAACATGTTATCCAACCTAAATGGCCCAGGGCAGCATGATAAATTACCAATGTTGAGAACAATTGGGGTGTGTTTGGAAAGGTTGTAGCAGTATTTCTTACAAAGATCTAGGATAGAGGTTTTCCTATTAGCAGATATAGAAAACAGTTGAGTTTCCTATGAAGTGTTAGGATAGGGGTTTTCCTATTAGCAGATATAGAAAAGTTGAGTTTCCTATAAGTGTTAGGATAGAGGTTTTCCAATTGATACACCACCTTTTGTTCAAATGCTTATTGTCTGTTAGAGTACACAAAACAGGGGTATTTTGGTCATTTGGGTTTATCTATTTGAGAGTGAAAGGTCTGTTTTATTTAAGTTTAAGTTATGTGTCCCATCACTTATGAGGGACAATATGGTCTTTCTTGTAACTATGCTATTGGAGATAAATACAAGTGGGTCGACTAGAGAGATGACTGATTTTTCCTCTACTGGCCAAACCCTTCTTCTTCTTCTCCTTCTTCTCTACTGTAAGCTAGGACTAAATAAGGTTTTCACATGGTATCAGAGCGCATGTAACAAGTTCAGATCTGCTCGTCTTGCTCCTTTATTCTGGTTTACCCAGTTTTTTTTATCGCCCTCCTCTCTAGGGTTTTGCGGATTTCTCAAGAATCACTGGGAGATTAAGGGAAAGGTTGAAAAGGAGTGGTCATTTTTCTCTGTAGGAGGCCTTCATGCCTCCGGTTTGTGGTGATTGGTAGGAAGCTCTCTATTTGATGGTATGAAGAGAGCAGGTTCAGGTGAACAGTGTTCAACTGAGTACAAGTTGGTTCTGTAGAGTGCAGTGTAAGTGTTTGATTTAATGGCTGAGTGATTTCAGCCCTTGTATTTGGTGTGTGAGTGGTTTTGCAGTGTGCAGTACAGGTGTTTGATTTAATGACTGAGTGATTTCAGCTTTTGTATTTGATGTGTAATGTGTATTTGAAGAAGTTGGTGGTGCTGAAAGTGAGATGAGTTTTGTGGAAGTGCGTGAGGTTGTGTTGAATATTTGAAGGTGAATACTCTACATATAGTAGTGATTTCTTTGTGAGGTAAGGTGAATTAGTTAAGATGACATCGATTGGAGATGGGAATGACAATAAAATAGGCGTTATGATTTCTTCAAATTACCTAAATGTTCAAATGACATCTATTAAGTTGAATGGTGAGAATTATGTGCCGTGGGAAAAATCTGTGGAGGTGTTTTTAAAAGCTAAGAAAAAAGTAAAACATGTGAGAGAGGAGAAATCCTCCTCTGATTCTCTAGGGTTTAGTGACTGGGAAGAGGAAGATGCACAAATAATGGCATGGCTGTGGAATAGCATGATACCAAAAATTAGCGTGAACTTTATGTTCGTATATATAGCTAAAGAAATCTGGGATCATGCTAAGAAACTGTATTCCGGACAAAACAATACAACTAGGGTGTATCAGTTGTACCAAGAGTACTTTAATTTGAAGCAAGGCAGTCAAAGCTTGGAGGAATACTATGCAAGTCTGAGGAATATCCGAAATGAGCTCAATGTGTATCGTTCTCTGACACAGGATGTTCAGATTCAGCAACAATAGCGTGAACGACTTGATGTGACAAGGTTTCTGGTGGGTTTGAAGGTTGAATATGAGTATGTCCGAGCACAAATACTAGGGGGGTCTGCTCTTCCCTCACTTGAAGAAGTTTTTGCCCGTCTTAGGAGGACATCTATTGAGTCTATAGAGCATTCTTCTTTCTCAGACAAATCTGGTTTTGTGGTGACTAGAGGGAATGGAGGTTGGGACTTCCAGGTAACCGTGGTGGTCCCATGTTTAACCGTGCTGGTGGCCGGAGTGGAGGTCGGGACTCAGGGGGAGGTCGTGGTAAAGGAAGAAGTAATGCCCCTAGGAAGTGTGCATACTGTGGATTAGAGGGGCACACGGTTAATTTCTGCTATGATTTACATGGTCCACCCAACACTTGGGCTAACCATGCTGTGACTAAGGGTAGTGGTACAGCTACTGAAAGTCAGCAAACTGACCCGATCCCCTCCACATCTACTGGTGTTTCTGGGAAGGAGATGGTGAGTGTACCCCGTTCAGTATATGAACAGTTCCTTCAGACATCTCAGCAGAACACAACTACCCTTGCCCATTCAGGTATGGCTTGCTTGGCTTCCAAGCCTTCACACTGAATCATTGACTCTGGAGCCTCGGACCATATGTCTGGGACTCCTAATGTATTTTCTTCTCTTTCTTGGTCTTCCACATCTCAAACAGTTACTTTTGCTAATGGTTCTACATCTCCCATCTATAGTGTTGGTGATGTTGATCTCTCCTCTTTGTCTTTATCATCTGTTTTATATGTCCCCAAGTTCCCCCCTTTAACCTTATGTCTTAGTAGATTAACCAAGTCACTTAATTGTTCCATAACCTTTTATCCCTCTTCTTGTGTGTTTCGGGATCTCAAGACGGGGATGAAGATTGGTGGAGGGCATGGGGCAGGTGGATTGTATTACCTTGATGGTGGTGGCCCTCTAGTAGCTTTTCAGTCGTCTCTTACTCCTCTTCATTGGCACTGCAGACTTGGTCATCCTTCTCTCAAGGCTCTGAAGTTGCTGGTTCCTTCCTTGAGTCATCTTTCATATTTGGATTGTGAGTCATGTCTGCTTGGGAAACATCATAGAGTCTCTTTTAGTCTAAGAGTTGATAGTCGTGTCTTGAGTCATTTTTCTTTAGTTCATTATGATGTCTGGGGTCCGATCAAAGTAATGTCATACAATGACTATAAGTATTTTGTAATTTTTGTCGATGACTTTTCAAGGATGACATGGATTTATCTTATGAAAGATCGCAATGAATTGTTCTCTATTTTTCAAAAATTTTATGCTGAAATACGCACCCAATTTGGTGTTCATATTAAAATTCTTTGCTCCGATAATGCCAAAGAGTACACCTCAATACCATTTCAGCAATACTTAGAGCACCATGGGATAATTCATCAAACTTCTTGTCCCTACACTCCACAACAGAACGGTGTAGCTGAACGGAAAAATTGACATCTCCTTGAAACTGCTCGGTCTTTGATGCTTAATATGAATGTCCCAATGCATTTTTGGAGTAATGCTGTCCTCACATCCTGTTTTCTCATCAATCGGATGCCTATGTCCATCCTTGGAAGTCAATCCCCCTTCTCGGTGTTGTTTCCCACCTTGTCTCCGTTTCCTCTCACCCCAAGAGTCTTTGGATGTGTTTGTTTTGTTCAAAACTTGGGGCCTGGTTTAGACAAATTAGATGCACGAGCTACTAAGAGTATCTTCCTTGGCTACTCAAGGACTCAGAAAGGGTATAAGTGCTATAATCCTAACTTCCATAAGTCATTTGTGTGCTCCGATGTCACCTTTGAATCGGTTCCTTTTTTCTCGAATACTGTGGTTTCTTCTCCTTCCCCCGTAGTTCCTCTTCCCGTCCCTGTTGCAGATCCCCTTCCCGTGGTTCCCATTCCAGTTGCAGATTCACCTCCCGTGCCAGTTACTACTAAGAGGCCACCAATTAGACAAGTGTATACTCACAGAAGGGCACCGGCCCCTCCTCCAATTCAGCCCTCCTCGATAGATCCTGTCATTGCTTCTTCTCCCTTAGACCTTGATCTTTCTATTGCCCTACGGAAAGGTAAATACATTTGTACTTCTCATCCTATTTCACACTATGTTTCAACTGCTCGCCTTGCTGCTTCTCATCGCAACTTTATATCATTGCTATCATCTGTTTCCATTCCCAAGACTATTTAGGAAGCCCTTACCTCCCCAGGGTGGCGGCAAGCCATGGAAGAGGAACTCTCTGCTCTACAACACAATCACACGTGGGAACTCACTGCTCTTCTTCTTGGTAAGCATGTTGTTGGGTGTAAGTGGGTCTACACAGTGAAGTATCTTCTAGATGGCATTGTGGAGCGATTGAAGTCCAGGGTAGTGGCCAAGGGCTATTCTCAGCTATATGGTGTGGACTATATAGTGACATTTTCTGCTGTGGCTAAAATTGGTTTAGTTCCGGTGTTGATTTAATTAGCTACTATGTATGATTGGCCTCTTGTGCAACTTGACATAAAAAAATGCTTTCCTACATGGTGATCTCATTGAGGAAGTGTATATGGAGCAACCGCTAGGGTTTGTTGCTTAGGGGGAGGATGGTAAGTTTTGTAGACTCAAAAAGGCAATTTATGGACTGAAACAATCTCCACGCACATGGTTTGGCAGGTTTAGTGAAGTAGTGAAAGACTTTGGGATGAAACAGTGTCAGGTAGACCATTCTATGTTCATCCATGACTCAAAAGATGGGAAAATCTTGCTAGTGGTGTATGTGGATGATATTGTCATAATTGGGAGTGACAGTAATGGGATTGACAGGTTGAAGAAATTCCTACAGGACCACTTCAGTACGAAAGATCTGGGTAAGCTGAAGTACTTCATGGGAATAGAATTTGCAAGGTCAAGGCATGGAATTAACTTATGTCAAAGAAAATATGTTTTTGACCTACTTGAAGAAACAAGACTTTTAGGTGCTAAACCAACAGAGACTCCTATGGAACTTAATGTCAAGTTGAGTGTTGATGCAGGTGAAGAGTTTGATGATCCTAGTCGATACAGGAGGTTGGTGGGAAAGTTGAATTATCTGACTATTACCCGACCAGATATATCATTTGCTGTGAGTATGGTGAGTCAGTTTATGCAACATCCTCGGATTCCTCATTGGGAAGCAGTTCTAAAGATTGTTAGGTACCTGAAGGGTGCTCCAGGTCGTGGTTTGCTATACCAAAGTGGAGGGACTCTTGAAATAGTAGGGTATACAGATGCTGATTGAGCTGGTTCTATATTAGACAGGAGATCAACTACAGGGTATTGTACCTTCGTTGGTGGCAATCTTGTAATTTGGAAGAGCAAGAAACAAACAATGGTAGCAAGGAGTAGTGCAGAAGTTGTGTACAGAGCTATGACATACCACATGTGAACTAGTATGGTTGAAGAACTTGCTACAAGAGATGGGGTTTTCGGTTGACAAACCCATGAGACTATACTGTGATAACCAAGCTACTGTTCACATCTCTTCCAACCCAGTCTTCCATGAGAGAACCAAGCATATTGAGGTCCATTGTCACTTTGTGAGAGAGAAAGTGATAAGTGGAGTGATAACCACATCTCATGTGAGCTCAGGAAATCAGTGGGCAGATCTCTTTACAAAGGGATTGTCTTGGGGCAGAGTAAATTATATTTGTGACAAGCTGAGATTATATGACATATATTCTCCAGCTTGAGGGACAATGTGGTCTTTCTTGTAACTATGTCATTGGAGATAAATACAAGTGGGTCGACTAGAGAGAGGACTGATTTTTCCTCTACTGGCCGAACCCTTCTCTTCTTCTTCTTCTTCTTCTCTACTGTAACCTAGGACTAAATAAGGTTTTCACATTGTCATTATTAACTAGGACAGTTAAGATGTTATGGTGCTGTGCAAGAGCTGCAATTGTTTGGTTAGTATGGGAGAAAAATGCAGGAGTATTTCAGGAAATGGAAGATGAGGTAGAAGATACAATAAATATGTTTAATTCAATGGTGGCTCAATCGGTATTATCAAGTGATGACTTTCTGATTATTTAGTTGATAATATCTCCTCAACTGTTAGACAACTTCAACTACAAAGTTGGTTTCCACCAGATCAAAGTGGGTTTGAGTTCAATTTTGAGGGTGAAATTTTAAGGAATTATAGCAATAATTTTATCTATGTTTTCTTAAGGTTGGTTAGAATTGGTATTGCTATAGTAGTCGATCTAGACTACAACCAGTCTTGAATTAAAAAGAAAAAAGGATGAAAAATTGAAGAGAAGAAGAGAAGAGAGGAAGAAAAGAAGTACACGAAGAGAGTTTCAGAAAAGGGAGAGAGTAGGTCATAATTTCTGCCGACCCTCTCTTAGTATTTATAACTATTGACTAACTGTAAAAGGGCTGAATTGCCCTTATTGCTTACATGGCAAATAGAATAAGAAATAACTAATAATAAAGCTGAAATAACTAATTGAAATAACTACCAACTAACACTGTCATATCTAACAGAAATATTGCTGCCATACGAACACTGTGGGGACCACATCAGTGGGGTCCACATCAGTGTTCTTTACACTCCCCCTCAAATTGGGAATATATATTTGTCATTCCCAACTTGCATAGATCTGCCTCTAACTTCTTCCTTGGAACAGCCTTGGTGAGAAAATCTGTAAGTTGCATGCTAGAGGTGATATACGGAAGACACACTTCTTGAGATGAAGCCCTTTCTCTGACAAAATGTCAGTTTACTTCAATATGCTTAGTTCGGTCATGCTGTACCGGATTATGAGCTATATTAATAACAGCCTGATTATCACAATACAACATTAAGGGCTTTTCATAAGCAATACCCAATTCCTCAAATAGTGATTTCAACCATAGGATTTCAGCCACACCATTAGCCATGGACCTGTATTTAGCTTCTGCACTAGAACGAGAAACAACACTTTTCTTCTTACTCCTCTAGGAGACCAGGTTACCTCCTACAAAAGCACAATATTCAGAGGTAGACCTTTTATCATCAGTACTCCCAGCCCAATCAACATCTGTATAAACCTCTATCTTCATGTGATTATTATTCTTGAATAGTATACCTCTACCTGAGCACCTCTTCAAATATGCTAATATCCTCTCAACTGCAAGTAAGTGAGTAGTCCTAGGAGAGTGCATATACTGACCAACAACGCTGACCGCATAACTGATGTCCGGTCGTGTGAGACAAAGATAGAGGAGTTTTCCAACTAATCGTTGGAACATAGCTTTATCTTCAAGTGGCTCTCCACCCTTTGCACTAATCTTGTGATTCTGTTCAATAGGTGTATCTGCAGGCTTAACACCTAACTTTCCAGTTTCTTCCAACAAATCTAGAACATACTTTCTTTGGGAAACACAAATCCCATGTTTAGATCTAGATACCTCAATACCCAAGAAGTATCGTAGCTCTCCCAGATCTTTCACCTCAAATTCTTGATGAAGGAGTTGTTTGAGAGGCTCAATCTCACCATTATCATTCACTGTCACTACAATATCATCCACGTATACAGCAAGCAAGGTCAAGGAAGAATCCACTCTCTTAATGAACAATGTATGGTTTGATTGGGCCTGTACATAGCCAAACCTTTCAAGGGCTTGTCTGAATCTATCAAACCAAGCTCTAGGGGATTGTTTTAGTCCATAAAACGCTTTATTCAACCGGCAAACCCTCTTTCCTGTGTCTGCATCATAAAATCCAGGAGGCAACTGCATGTAGACTTCTTCCTGCTAGTCTCCACTGAGGAAGGCATTTTTGACATCCATTTGGAACAAGGGCCAAGAGTAACTGGCTGCAAGGGACAATAAAACTCTAATAGTGGTCTTCTTTACTACTGGAGCAAAAGTCTCTAAGTAGTCCATACCATAAGTCCGAGTAAATGCCTTTGCAACTAACCGAGCCTTATACCTTTCAATGGAACCATCAACATTATGTTTCACAGTAAATACCCATCTACATCCAACCGGTTTCTTCCCTTTAGGCTGGTCAACTAGCTCCCAAGTATTATTCCTCAGAAAAGCATCCATTTCAACCTTCATTGCATCTTTCCATTTCAACCTCTTGCACTGTTATGGGGATAGGAATATCAGCAATAGATGTGAGGAAGGACCTGTAAGATGGGGACAAGTGATCATAGGACAAGAATTGGGAAATGCAGTGGGCTGTGGATGTGGTGCAATGCCGTTTTCCTTTACAGATTGCAATGGGGAGGTCAAGGTCATCCAAAGGAGGTAAGGGCTCAACAGTGGAAGGTATCTCAGTGGAACCCGAATCCGATAAAGGAACTGTAGTACCTGGATCTGGATCCGCAGAAGGAACTGGGGCTGGCCTGGATTGCTGATGACCGAAATCAACCTGCCTCCATCGCCCGTGATAGACTCTCAAATCCCAGCACCTCTGACACCCCTCCCCATTACATCCTTCATCACTCAATGGAACAGGTAAAGGAACTTCTAATGAGTTAACCCCACACTCACTACTCTCCCCCTGAGGAGAAACCCTAGGATAATAGGGTACATCCTCGAAGAAAGTAACATCCATAGAGACAAATCTTTTCCCAGAAGTGGGTTTATAGCAGCAATATCCCTTTTGAGTTTGTGCATAACCGAGAAAAATACATTTGGAGGCCTTAGGATCAAATTTGGAACGATGAGGTCCAAGAATCTGAACAAAGCAAGTACAACCAAAGGTTTTAAGGGGAACAGTAAACAAGTCTTTATCAGGGTATAGGAGGGTAAATGGAGGCTTCATGTCAAGAACCCGTGAAGGAACTCGATTAATGAGATACACTACTGTAAGAATAGAATCTCCCCAGAAACGAATAGGCACATTGTAGTTAAACATGATGCTTTCGGCCACCTCCAATATGTGCCTATTCTTCCTCTCAGCAACCCCATTTTGCTGTGGTGTATGAGGACAAGTACTTTGGTGGATAATCCCATGGTCAAGCAAATAGGAGGCTAATTGGTTGGCAAAGTATTCTTTCGCATTATCGGATCTGAAGATTTTGATTTTGACCCCAAATTGGGTTTAAATCATCTGATGAAAGATCCGGGTCAAAGTAGGAACTTCATCTCGAGAACACATAAGGTAAACCCAAGAAAACCGGGTATAGTCATCAACAAACAACAAGAAATATCTGTACCCCCATAGCAGTGATGTGATAAGGACCCCAAACATTGGTATGCACAATATCAAAATGATTATTACTTCTTTTATTACTCAATGAATAAGATGTTCTAGAATGCTTTGCAAGCTCACAACTCTCACATCTCAAATTGGACATCTGAACAGACTCAAATAAATCAGGAAACAAACTCTTCAAAGACTAAAAAGATAAATGACCCAACTGATTATGCCAAAGCATAACCTAACTAATAGACTGAGAAACAAAAGACTTCCTATTTTCACTATCTTCCCAATGTGAACTCTCTCCAAGCAGATAGATCCCATTCGTGTCACGGCCAGTCCCAATCACCTTCCTTGTCTCCAAGTCCTGAAAAACACATTGGTCAGGGAAAAAGGTTACTGAACAATTATGATGTTTTGTAATGCTATTGACTAAAGGCAAATTAGTATTAAGCTTAGGAACATGCAAAACTGAAGATAAGGATATGGCATTAGACAACTTGATGTCTCCCTTGCTAGAAATGGGAACAAGGGAACCATCAACAATGGACACCTTATCTCTGCCTGAAGATAAGTGATAGGTAGTGAATAGTGATGGCAAGCCAGTCATATGGTTAGATGCACCTGAGTCTATTACCCAACAATGTTCAGTGTTACCTGGAGCTGAAGCATGATAAGCTGAGGCCCGAGTACCTAAATGAGCAAAAGCTGATGTGGGAGCTGATGGTGGCTAAGATGATTGAGCTGAATTGCCAACTTCCTTTTCCAACTGAGTCAGGGCAGCCAGGACAGCAGCTAGGGTGTCTAGGGGTGTGTCTTTTGTGCCTGATGAAGAGGCACAATCAGTATTAACAGCCATATTAGCATTACCCCTTTTGTTCCTGAGTTTTGCTGGGACTAAAGGAGGGTGCAACTTAAAACAGGTGTCTTTAGTATGCTTGGGTTTCTTGCAATGTTCACATACTAGATCTCGCTTGTCTTCCTTTTTTATATCCCTCTCCGTATCATCCCCGGACTTAGGTTTGACTGCTGCCAAGGCTGGTGGGAAGGGATGATGCTGCATCATAACCTTTCTCCTAGTCTCTTCACTATGCACTAAGGAGTAGGCTTCTGATAGGGTCACATTGTCTCTTGTCAGTAGTTGCTGTCTCATAATATCATACTCAGGATTTAGACCAGCTAGGAACTCAAAAACCCTATTAGTCTCAACTTGTTTTCTATGAGTCTGTGCATCCTTCTGACTTTCCCACTCAAGTGTTTCTAGGTGGTCAATTTTATGCCACAAAGATTTCAGTGTAGAGAAGTAAACGGAGACTGGTTTCTCTCATTGCTTAAGGTTGTTAACCTTACATTTCAGTTCATAAGCCTTAGCAACATTAAGGGGTTGGGGAGTAGGTCTCTTTCATGACATTCTAGATTTCCTTAGCTGTTTTTGCCCACAAATAGTTCCGGATGATATGTGGCTGCATAGAGTTGCACAGCCACGTCATAACCAAATAGTTCACCTTAGTTGGTTCTTTCACATCTTCCAACAAGTAGCTCAGTTTTCCCCTACCCCCAATGGTCATCATGGCCGATTGAGCCCATTCTAGGTAGTTTGATCCATCAAACTTAATTGTTGTAATCTGAAAGGTATTCTCAAACATGTTACCAAAATTGCTAGTCCCAAAAACACCTTCCCCTTGACTCTTGAACTCCATTCTTGATCAAGAATTAATAAAAAAAAAACTTTTTTAATTACTGTAATAGGAGAAACAGCACCCAAACAGCTTATAACAACCGGCCTAGTTCTTCCAAAGAACACAAAAAACAGAATTCTGAATGAAACTAGTTCAAATTCTGATCTGAAACAAACAACAGTTCTGAATTTTAGGGTTTTCTCTCAAAACCCTAAAGAAAACACAAAAATTCTGAAGCCGCACCTCTCAGACTAAACCAAGATTATCTTTTCTGAACAGAATCACAAGAAAAAGCTTACTTTATGAAAAAATCTCTAGCCGCCACCTGCTGGTTGATGCAAAACCCTAATCTTGAGGATCCGAAGCTTCTTCTGATTCTTCCTGACTACTGGAACTCTCCTAAACTTTACAATCTCTTTAGTAGCAGCTGCACACTACCAGTAACCTCCAAGAATCAGCCGATCCTCTTTCCTTGTTGAAAAACTTCCAAACCTAGGTGGTTCTCATGTAGTCGGCCTAATCAGACTAGCAGAGCTCCTAGGTCAGCTCTGATACCAAGTAGTCGATCTAGACTACAATAAGTCTTGAATTAAAAAGAAAAAAGGATGAAAAATTGAAGAGAGGAAGTGAAGAGAGGAAGAAAAGAAGTACACGAAGAGAGTTTCAGAAAAGAGAGAGAGTAGGTCATAATTTCTGCCGACCCTCTCTTAGTATTTATAACTATTGGCCAACTGTAAAAGGGCTGAATTGCCCTTATTGCTTACATGGCAAATAGAATAAGAAATAACTAATAATAAAGCTGAAATAACTACCAACTAACATTGTCATATCTAACAGAAATATTGCTGCCATACGAACACTGTGGGGACCACATCAGTGTTCTTTACAGCTATAATAGCAGAATGTTTGTTCTGCTTCAAGGTTTAGACTTCTGCACCTTCTAGGATGTCAAGAACTGTGAATAGAAGGTGGTTGTTAGATTGTTATGCGTTAGATAAATTGAGAGGAAGAAGTCCCTTGTCAATTGTGATACCTAATTAGAAAAGCAAAGTTCTGGCTTCATCAGTGAATATCTCATTCTCCTGGACTAAAATAGCAGCCAAATGAGCTGGCTGATAATCTGGCCAAATCAGGAGTAATGTGGGAAGTCTGTGTAGGGAAGACATATGCCTTAAGGGGTGGGTGAAGGGATGTGATGTTTTTCTCTATTTCGGGGATGTTTTCTGGGAAGACAGAGGTTTGATTTGAGAAGGGGCTTTATTTCTTTTGTATTTGATTTGCTGCTGCTCATTGTATGATTTCCACTGAAGGGATGTGATGTTTTTCTCTATTTTGGGGATGTTTTCTGGGAAGACAGAGGTTTGATTTGAGAAGGGACTTTTATTTCTTTTGTATTTGATTTGCTACTGTTCATTGTATGAGATATCCACTGATTATCAGCAAAAGGATTGATATTGATTTGATGAAGTAAAAATGTACATATGTTTTATTTTCTATGGTTTTATTTCTATATAATATTTCTTATGCATTTCTCATTTTTAGTTGATTTTATTTGAAGATTAGTGTTGGGCCGGAAACTACTTGCACTTTTGTCCTGTTTCATGTAATGGATGCTCTGATTGCTTCATCTAGTTTTAACATTTTGGTAGCGTCTTTTATATGTTTAGTTGGTTTGCATCTAAAGGTCATAATGGTTTCTATTTATCAAAAGAAAAAAAGTCACAATGGTTTCTAAAATGTCACAACATATCAACAATTCAATACATGTTCTTTCAACAAGTTTAAGAGCATAGAGTCAGAGTTGTTACTTCTGCTCTTGTTTCCCTTCCTTGTTTCATTTATTCTTTTTTTTTTTTGCAGAAACTCAAGAGTCTAAGAAGTTTAGGTGTGGGCAACTCGGGAAAGATCCAACTGTGGAGACAAGCTTTTTGCCAGACAGGTATTGAACTTTTTTGTGTGCAGTTGGTATGGACCAAAAATTTGGTTTTTCTATCTCTTGGACCTGGGATTAATCTGAAAACCTAGGTGTGCTGAGGATAATCAGTGAGAGAGAAGCAGAGGAACAAGCAGAGCGAGAAAGGTTGCGGAAGCAATGGCTTCGTGAGCAGGAACAGATTCGAAGTAATTGTGCACTCTAATCCTGTTTAAATCTAATTAAAAATGAAAAATGCATTTTTCTCTAAAATTTTTATTTTATTTTAGATGAACCCCTTGAAATTACTTACAGCTACTGGGATGGAGCAGGCCATAGGCGAGTAATCCAGGTTAATGAGAACTTTCTTTTCTTATCTGTGATTGATTTGCTGATTTGCCTTTTATCATCTGGTTTTCTTTATGGTAACTATTTCTGATCTTCAGGTACGCAAAGGTGATACTATTGGAGAGTTTCTCCGGGCTGTTCAGCAGCAACTTGCACCAGAGTTTCGAGAGGTCCGAACAACCTCGGTGGAGAATTTGCTTTATGTTAAGGAAGATTTGATCATCCCTCATGTGAGTCCATTTTAAAATCAATTTTTGTGGGCATTTATGCTTTGAACAAGTGCTTAACTAATTTGAATCCACCTGTTTTCTTGTTGTCTTGGATGTTCAGCAACACAGTTTTTATGAACTTATCATCAACAAAGCAAGGGGCAAAAGTGGACCGGTAATGCTCAACTTGATTGGTAATTTTTATATGAAGTAGTCTTTCTCTTGTTTTTGCTTTACAGTCTTCTTTAGAAGCTTCCTGTATGATTTTGCACCTAAAAAGATTCAGTTTTTCTAATGCCTGTTTGGTAGATTTAGCAAATACAATGATACAATTCTATCTTTGCCAAGAAAGTTAAATGCGTGGAGGATATTTGGTTGGGAGAGGGGCCACTGTATATTCTATATCCTTGACTGCTCCATCTTCTATTATGAAAGCAAACTCATTCCTGATTTGGTTTTCTTTTCTCCCATGGGTTGTGGGATCTTAGGGATTGTGAGATTGATGTGATGATTTATCAAAGATGATTTCCTCCACTATTCTGGGATGAATTTAGCTATAGATTGGGAACCCTTTGGGTTCTTTTGATGATCCTATTGTATGAAATCTTGAATAATTTTTCTGGGAAATGACCTAAAAATTAGTGTTCTAATAAAGAAAAAACTGTTTTCCTCTCACTTGTGTGCTGTAAGGTGAATGGTGATAATGCCACCACCTCATCCTCTCTTTTTCCTTAACGAGCCATGTGGATTACTTTCTCCCTTTCATTGGGTCCACATGTAGATATTTGATCTCTTTGGTGCTAACATTTCTCTCCACAAGAAATAAAAAAACCTGTCAACCTATGATTAGAGGGAACTCCTTACAAATGAAGTGGTATATTGGCATGTATGAGCTGAAAGAAACCCAAGAATATCCAATGATAAGATGAAAATGTCAACAATTTCATAGGCTTAGCAACCATAAGACAGGACTCAGGGTTTTCCATGGATGCTATTATTAGGATGTGGCTATCAATGTTAATGTATACCTCTCATAGAAGCCTGATTGTTGCTTTTGGTGACCTGGGTCTTCTGGGGTGGAAGGGTTAGAGGTGATGCACGGAATATTTTGTTTGTCTACTAGAGTCCATAGGTAAGGGGATTTTCCTAGAGAAGAAACCCTCTCTACTACAAGTTTGAGGCTTGGTTCCTCTTTAGTGGCCAAAAAGGTGCAGGTAGAGTGGCAAGAAATTTCTAGGAATTTAGTGGCGGGATTTCTCATTTGATTACCATGGACTTTATGATACTGATTGTGGGTGGAGCTTTGGCTGCTCATGTGAGAAGCTTGTTTAGGTTATTTTTTAATGATTATGACAGTTTAAGTTACCACTACATTATGAACCAATATGGATCAGATCCTTATTCCAAACTTTTCAGACGCACTAACATGTGGATCCTATACAATCAACTTATACCAGATATTACAGTCGGAACCTGGATTATCTAATGCAATAATAGAATAATGTGCAGTATGTTTTGAACAAGGATGATGTAAGAATAGCAAAATAGTTGTTGCATGCCTACAAAGATGTTGAAGCAGTAGATTTATGCTGCTTATTTCTGAGGATGATCACAATAACTGCCATATCATCATGATACTTTCTCTCTCAGCAGGAATACTCATCATCTCTAATGCTTCACATTTTCATCCGCCCTCAAAACAAGTTACTCAACCAGATGCTTTTCAGGATCACGAAAAGGGGTTATCTTAGATAAACGGATGAACAAGTTGCACAGCTTCATCATGCTGAAAATGTGAAACGGGCCATCATTCCCCAAAATAACAAACTGATCATTCTATGTCACTCTGTGACTCTTGGTTAATGGAGGAGTATATACATGAGGAGGAGCACATAAATTTTGAACTCAAAGGATACTGAACAGTTAAGAGACTAGGTAAGTTTATTGATAGACACAAGGGAATTTGGGTACATAAAAGATAAAATGTAATGTAATGTCAGAATTAAGAGACACATTACCAGTATTAGTGATGGACGAAGTAGTACTATTATCTAGGGTAACACTCAAAGAAACGGAAGGAGAAGATATAGACATATGTGGATCTGAAGATTCAATCATATGATCTGAAGCTTTGAAATCCAAGGTGTAGATTACTAGGTTTAGAACTGGAGACAAGCCAAGCTGTACCTGATTTAGCAAAGATGGCTATAGTGTTGGAAGAAGACAAGTGACAAAGCCTCTCATACTCACGTGTGATAGAGACTAGCTCCTTGTCCTTACCCACACCTGAAGTAGATGACTCAACACTAGATGCAGTATTACCAAGATCCTTCCATGGGACAAGACAAGCTGTACCTGATTTAGCAAAAGTGGCTATAGTGTTTGAAGAAGACAACTGACAAAGCCTCTCATACTCACGTGTGATAGAGACTAGCTCCTTGTCCTTTCCAACACTTGAAGTAGACAGCTCAACACTAGATGCACTATTACCAAGATCCTTTTCCATGGTAGTGTGGTTAGCCCAATTAGATGGTGGGCCATATAAATCATATCAGAAGTTAAATGTTTGACCCTCACGATTAGTGATTTAAAAGGTGCACGTTAGGTGTGCCTAGGCACATTTTAGGGTATGTGCCTTGCCGAGGTCCCAAGTGCAATACTTTCAAAAGGCACATGCTTGGTGCACCTTGCGTTTTAGCCCAGGTTTGTGCCTTTTGAAAATTTGTGCATTTTTTCTGTTTTTTTATGGTTGGCAGTTGGGTTGGGGGCTCTACCCTTGGACCCCTAACCAAGCCCCTCGAGGCAAAGCCCAAACAAGTTCATTTCAGGGTCTTAAATTCTTAATCCCTATAAAAAGTCTTAATAACTTGTGTCCTTTAAAAATATCTTTTATTAGGATGAATGGATGAGCAACAATAGCAAATATGGGGTTTTTGGAGCTTCGGTGAGCAAGCGAAGCGAGTGAACAAGGAGTAGCTCCTTGTCCTTACCAACACTGGAATCAACATATTCCCCAATGAACACTACCAGCACTATGTGGCTTTAAAGAGATAGTTTCCGTGTCACATTTCCAATGTCACTTCCATGGGTAGTGGCATGAAGTTTTATTGGAATCAACATATTCCTCAATGAACACTAGCAACACTATGTGGAGTACAATATTGTAGATATGTGGAGTAACAGTGTTATTGCTGCCAAACTTACATGATTACCACTTTGAGCTAGCTCAGTATTCATTTCAAACATGAAGTTAAATATTAGTTTTTGTTTGTGTAATAGATCATTTGGTTGATATATTACAACCATTTACATTTTCTATGCGTTTAAAATTTGCTTTAACTCATTCTATCATGAAGCTCTGAATCTTAAGGTTTACATGACAACTTCAGAATGTATTCTTTTGTCTATAACCTTAGTTTCTTAGCTTTGTCTAATGATTTGTAACAAGATAATAATTTAAAAAAGGTGTGCCTATGCTTCTTTTATCATATATTTTGCATATTTTACAATGTTTCCACCATGTCTATAATTTTTACAATATTTTTGACATTTCTGACATGTTTCTTATATTTGGACGACTGACATTTCCATTCACACCGACATTTTAAACCGTGGTCTTGTCTAGAGTACAACTGTTTGGCATCCCCCAAATCTCCTTAGCTGTGTTCAGAAACATAAGGCTAACACTAATTTGATTTTCCATACTATTCCAAAGAGATATCATGATCTGTGCATTCTTCTGTACCATTCATTTTACCCATGAGACCCACTCTTTGGCTTGTCTTCCTTAATGTATCAGTTTGCCTCTTTCAATCAATGAAACTTGAACTGATTTAGCCCATGGTACATAATTTGTACCATTGAGCTTGACAGTTGTCAATTGGAAATTTATGAAGTCTGATTACAACATAACAACAGATTTGGAACCACTAGTTGATGTAGCCATAGGTTTGAAAATACTCTGCTTGCCTTCTCAGTAGTCAACTATTCATAAAAATGTTCTTTCACCAAGTAACCACTGGACCCAATTTTCAGCATAGAAAATATCAAAAAGCAAACATTTAGTAATTCAAACCACCAGCTGACTCACTGCTCACACAACTAAGCTTCTTCCACTCTACAATACACCATTTACTTGCCACAACTTGCCATACAACTGCTGCAACCAACCAAATATCAAAAAACTTCCCCTCTTTGAATCTCTGAGTAGAGGGTTTCAGGAAATCACCAAAACTCACCACTTTCTGCAACTTGAGGTATGTGAAAGCTAAACTACTGTAGCCGAAGTAGCAGAAAGGAGAAGAAGAAGAAGAGATGCTGGAATGTCGAACTGACCTAGCCAGTCGACCATGTTATTATTTATATTTGAATGTAGTACAAGATACAAGTAATTACTGGAATGCCCCTGATTAGTGATGGGACACCCAGTAACTTAAAACATTAAACAGGCTTAGGCCCATTAACACAGGCCCAGTTACAGGATAGCTTGAACTTAAGTATGGGCTAATAAGAACTCTTATCAGCCGAACACTCATATAAAGAGACATCATTCAACATTCTAACATTCCCCCTCAAGCTAAGCATGGATATCAATCTTGTTTAGCTTGCCAAGTATGTCCCTGAACTTTGTTGTTGCCAGCCCTTTAGTCAATACATCTGCAATTTGCATCTCTGATGGAGTATAAGGCACACAGAGTTCTCCTGAAACAATTCTCTCTCTGACAAAGTGTCGATCAATTTCATTATGTTTTGTCCTGTCATGCTGCACGGGATTGTTGGCAATGTTGATAGCAGCTTTATTATCACAATACAACCTGAGAGGACCCTCGGCCTTAATACCAAGCTCATTAAGAAGAGTTCTGAGCCATAAGAGTTCAGCCACCCCGTGTGCCATAGCTCGGTATTCTGCTTCTGCACTTGATCTAGCCACAACATTCTGCTTCTTACTGCGCCATGTGATCAGGTTCCCTCCCACAAATGTACAATATCCTGAAGTTGATTTTCTGTCTCCCATAGAACCAACCCAATTTGCATCAGTATAAGCTTCAATTTCAATTCTATTGTTTTTCCTGAAGAGAATTCCCTTTCTTGGGCAAGTCTTCAAGTACCTGAGAATCCTTTCAACTGCTTTCATATGAGGGATCTTTGGAGAGTGCATAAATTGACTGACAACATGCACAGCATAAGCAATATCTGGCCGAGTGAGGGATAAGTATATCAGCTTCCCTACCAATTTTTGGTATCTCTCTCTATCACAGTAGTCCTCCCCTACTGATTCCTGCAGGCCATGATTCTGTTCTATTGGAGTATCTGCTGGCCTGCACCCCATCATGCCTGTTTTCTCTAGGAGGTCAAGAACATACTTCCGTTGACATATGTAGATTCCCTCTCTTGACCTGGCAACTTCAATCCCAAGAAAATATCGCAAATGACCCAAGTCTTTGATCTCAAATTCAGAAGGTAGAAACTCCTTCAGTCTTTTTATCTCTTCCAAGTCATTCCCGGTAATTACCATATCATCCACATAAACAATGAGGGCAATAAGTTTGCTATCCTGTCTCCTTATGAACAAGGTATGGTCTGCACCACTCTGAGTGTACCCCACTTTCTTCATGGCCCCACAGAGCCTCTCAAACCATGCACGGGGAGATTGCTTCAACCCATATAATGCTTTCCTCAGTTTGCACACCTTTTTACCAAAGTCATAGCCTGGTGGAGGTTCCATAAATACCTCTTCATGAAGGTCACCATTTAAGAAGGCATTCTTCACATCCAGCTGATAAAGTTCCCATGAAAAATTTGCTGCTAGTGACAATAGAACCCGAATTGTGTTGAGCTTTGCTACTGGGGCAAAGGTTTCTTTGTATTCAATCCCCTCTTTCTGAGTAAACCTCTTTGCCACAAGTCTGGCCTTGTACCTTTCAATGGACCCGTCCTCCCTGTGCTTTACAGTAAGCACCCACTTGCACCCAACAGTGGTCTTCCCCTCTGGCAGATCCACTAATTCCCAAGTTCTTGCTTTCATTAGGGCTTTCATCTCTTCATTCATAGCTTCTTTCCACCTTGGATCAGACACAACCTCTGAGTAACTAGAAGGAACATGTACAGACGAAAGAGCAGACACAAAGGAGTGATAGGCAAGAGATAAATGTGAGTAAGAAACAAAATCAGCAATGGGTTGCCGGGTGGTGCAAGAGCGGATAGGCTTACGGAGAGCAATAGGAAGATCCAAATTAGAAGTATGAGAGTTGGAATTACCTTGGATTGTAGAGACAGATTGATCCGTGTCCAACTGGTTGCTATCATGAGGTTGAGGGCCCCTTTTTCTTCTGTTGTATGTAAGTATCTCTTTTTGTTGCCTACTGGAGCCTTCAGGAACATCTGCAGCATCAGGAGAGGTAACCGACACAGTGGGAGCCTCACTGGGTTGACTTGGAATGCCACAACAAGGAGTAGGAGGAGAGGATGGAAGACCCGAGGCAGATAGGGGAACAAAAAAGGAGGGAGAATGAGAATCCTCTTCCATCCCACTAGTCTCCCCCTGAAGAGGATTCTGAGAAGACTAAAAATAGGGTTGGGACTCAAAGAAGACCACATCTCTGGTGACATACTTTCTCTTGGAGACAGGGTCATAATACTTGTAACCCTTTTGTGTAGGAGAGTACCCCAAGAATATTCACTTTGTAGCCTTAGGATCCAGCTTAGTCTTCTTTGGATCCTTCACATGTATGAAACATATACAAGCAAAGACCCGAGGAGGAAGGGGGAAGTTTGGAAGAGTGGGGCACAAAACAGAGAAAGGGGTTTTCATACCCAACACCTTAGATGCCAGTTTATCAGATATGATGCAGAAAGTACAACTTGAGATCAGTATTGCTTGGGGATTTTGTGCTGGAATAGTAAGGCTTGAGCTGTCTCCAATAGATGTCTATTCTTGTGCTCAGCAACCCCATTTTGCTGAGGAGTATTAGCACAGGATGACTGATGTAGTATGCCAGCATCTTCCATGAATAAGTTCAAGGATTTTTCAAAGTATTCAGCAGCATTGTCTGACCTGAATTGCTTAATCTTCTTATTAAACTGCGTTTCAATCATCTTGCAAAATGCCATGGTTATCCGTGGTACTTCATCCCGTCCTTTTAACAGGTAGATCCATGTGCAACGAGAGTAGTGGTCAATAAAACTGATAAAGTACCGAAAGCCATCGAAGGAAACAATGGATGAAGGGCCTCAGACATACTTCACAGGTTAGACTTTGACTTGGAATGCCCTTAAACAATTCGGGAAACAACATTTCTAATGAAGAGAGACACATGACCCAGCCTAGCATGCCAAAGATGCATCTTAGCTATTGACTCCACACTCTTCGGACTACTGGCAGCAGATGCTTGTAAGGCTGAACCGATGTCTGCATCAAGATAGTAGAGGCCTCCATACTCATGACCGCACCCAATCGTTCTCCTTGTCAATCTGTCCTAGAAGACAATGAGTAGGGAAAAATGTTATACTACAGTTCAAATTTTTGGTAAGTTTTGAAACAAACACAAGATTTGAGGTAAGACTGGGAACATGTAAAACTGATTTAAGAGAGAGGTCCTTGCTTAGGTTAACCACTCCCTTTCCAGAGATAGTGGAGAAAGACCCGTCAGCAACTCTCATCTTATCCTGACCAGACAACAAATGATATGAAGAGAATAGGGAAGACATATGCGTCATGTGGTTAGTAGCACCGGAATCAATAACCCAAGAAGTAGAGTCAATAGAGCCAGTGGCACTGAAGGCAGAGGCTGTACCTGATCTGGCAAGAGATGTAGAAGCAAAAGAATTATTCCTTAGACAGGCTAATGCCCTGCTAAGGACCTCTACCTCACTAGCAGTGAAGCCCAAAGTACCAGTTCCAGAGGAATCAACAACCTGTCCCATAGGAGAAGAAGACACTGTTGGTGTATTTTGTGAGTTGTCATCATTGTTACTGGTGACAAGATTCCCACTTGCCGCAGGCCTGTTATCTCTAGAAGAAACTTCTCTGGGTATTGAAGACATCTTGACTGCAGCCACTGTGTAGGTGACACTGATTAAGACTAGCCAAAGTAGTTCTGAAGGTTCTGAACCAGTTCTGGAGCAGATTCTGATTAGCCGAAATGATCACAGCAGGTTCTGACAGCACTCGACACAGTTTCAGACTTGCCGAGACTGCCACGGTTCTGAAACAGTTCAGTTACAGCAGCAAGCAAGGAGTTCTGGGCTGGTAACCGACCTGAAGCAAAGGATTCTCAACTATTGTGCTATGCAGACTCCACTTGAATTTCGAGTACTGCAACTGTAAAGAGAGTGCCCCTCCTTGCGGCCAATACTAGGACTGCTGACATCAGTCCTCAACTAGGGTTCACAGTGCTGAACAATCTGGAGCTGGCAGCTCCCTAGGTAATCTCACAGCAGTGGTGAGGGGTTTCAGACTGATGACCAACCTGAACTTGGAGGTGTTTACCACTTTGCTATGCTGGTAGAAGTGTTCACAGTGCTGGTAGAACACTATATAGACTTCACTTGGGCTGAACCAAAACTGCAACAGTTCGGGTACAGAAGCAAGTGAACAGTTCGAGGCTGCAACAGTAGCAAGTGAACAGTTCGAGGCTGCGACAGTAGCAAGTAAACAGTGGGCTCTGTAGAAGAAGCTAAGTCTGTGCAAGTCTTGCTGGAGCACCGAAGCTGCAACTGTAGAGGAAGCTCTCCCCCTTTCGGCTAGTGCTAGGACTGTTGAAATCAGTCCTCAACTAGGTCTGTCCTATACAGACCTCTCTTAGTAGCCAAATAGCTACTATTTGCTGGAAATAACCTAGTAGGACATCTACTTCTGGGTCTTACTTCCCTTGAGTCCTACAACCAAGAGAAACCCTAGGTTCGAACTTGCTTTACTCTCTTACACCCCTAGGTCTTCACTGCAGCAACCCAGAAAAGGAAGAGAGAAGATGAAAAGACAGCAAGAGAAGAGAGTGTGCGCCGGCTGAAACCAGGAAGAAGCTAATGCTCTGATTACCATGAAAACTAAACTATTATAGCCGAAGTAGCAAAAAGGAGAAGAAGAAGAAGAGATGCTGGAATGTCGAACTGATCTAGCCAGTTGACCATGTTATTATTTATATTTGAATGTAGTACAAGATACAAGTAATTACTGGAATGCCCTAGATTAGTGATGGGACACCCAGTAACTTAAAACATTAAACAGGCTTAGGCCCATTAACACAGGCCCAGTTACAGGATAGCTTGAACTTAAGTATGGGCTAATAAGAACTCTTATCAGCCGAACACTCATATAAAGAGACATCATTCAACATTCTAACAGTATGGAAACCTCCTTTCTTAGAGGATGATCAATCCTATTCAGTCCTTTTCTCCTCCTTGATGAGTGGAACTATAGGTGAAACTTAGTTTGGTGTCAAAGCAGGATCAGTTCAATCCTTGTGATACCATGTGATTTATTAGGTTAAAACAGAATAAACAAGAAAGAGAAAAGGGAAAATATTTCTGCCATGAAGAAGAAAAGAAGAAAAGAAGAAGTAGAAGGAAAGGGAAGAAGAGAATGGCACTTCTGAACCCTTGAATATGAAATAAGTTCTCTCAATGTATATAAGAAGACCAAGAAGAAGAAAACACAAGATAATTAAGTTGATAATTTAGAGGGAGAGGGAGGGAGGGACTTTCTGAATCCTTGAACTTCAAATAAGTTCTCTCCTAAGTATATAAGAAGATCAAGAAGATGAAAACAAAAGATAGAAGGAGAGGGGGGGGACTTGTTCTGAACCTTTGAACATCAAATAAGTTCTCTCCAAAGTGTCTAAGAAGATCAAGAAGAAGATAACACAAGATAACTTAGTTGGGGGGGGAGGGGGTGGAGGGGGGAGGGACTTATTCTGGACTTCAAGTATGAGGAATTAGTTTTATTTAATTATTTCTTTGGAATGATGCGAGTTGTAGTGGGTTGGTTTTGGTCTGTTAATGGTCCATACAAGACTTTTGGATGTAGCCTGCAGGAGTATACTGGTTTCCTTCATTTTGACCTTCCTCGAGCCCCTCGAGTGTTCTTTCTTTTTCCTTCCACTGCATTAACAAAAAGTTCTGAATGATGCTGCTGATAAGAAATATTTTCGTTCTGTTTATTAAGGAAATTCTTTGTCTGTTTTGTTACTGACACCCCCCCCCCCCCCCCCGAAAAAAAAAAGAGAAAAGAAAAGGAAAAAATCCTCTTTGATACATGTTTCTTTTCCCTTCTGTTTCACACAGCTTTTCCATTTTGATGTACACGAGGATGTGCGTACAATTGCTGATGCAACAATAGAGAAGGATGAGGTATTTTTCTTTTCCTTTCTCCTTTTAAGATTCTTTTTGTGGTTTTGTTTTTGGTAGAACTTGGGTTAACGTGGACCCACAAAACATTACAAGAAAACAATGAGACCAGTTGCTTTATTAGTTCACAGTTCTTGTAACTTAGCTACATTTGTTGTGCTTTCTATGAAATTTAATTGGAGCATCATATCAACTTCTAAGTTTTGTTTTTTCTTGGCAAGTTTTGAGTCTTACCTGTGTTTTTGTTTACCCTTTCAATGGCCTTTCACATTCTAATCTCTGGCTACTTAAAACACTTTACATGGGCCGAGATCTTGTAGAGAAGTGTTGGGTTTATTTTCTTTGGCAGATGCAAATATGTGGTCAATCGATTTGATTTGGAAAGACCACAAACCTAGGCAATGTCCCATGAGGACCTGACAATATTTAAGGATCAACTCTTCAGTTTGGTCCTACCTGCAAAACAGAGGACTTGTGATGATAGAATTGAATGGCACCTGTCACTATCTATGATATTAGAGTTACATCATGGGGAGCATAGTTGTCAAGGCATTGCCTAGGCGACTAGGCACCCTTGGCTGGAACCTGGTGATGTATAAGAAAGCAGTACAAGAATTATGTCAAAGCAATGGTTGGCACGATTGTGCATGAAGTACGTTCCTGAAAATAGTGCAAAAGCCATGTAAAATCATGTGAAAATCATGCCACTGCTGAAAGTTGGTTAACATACCTGAAGGATGGGAGAAGTAAATCACTTTGAGCTGTAGCATGATGGAGAGAAGAGGTTAGTCATTAGAGATAATGTAGTAGCAATGTAAATCAAATGTGAATATAATGAAGGTCTGTTGCTTGTATGAGGGATGTCATTGGTGCAGTCCCTGAGTATGGTTTCTGGACTGTTGTGATTGGCCCTCATCCTCTGGATTGTTGATCTTGATCTAAATATACTTAACTGTGAACTGCAGTACTATTTAGACAAAAAGGCGTAATGGCTATAGCTATACTTACGCTGCTTCGAAGGTTATCTACTATTGTATCCAGCCGAATATTGCTTAAGATACTTTGCTGGATAGTTTATGAGAAAACCAAGAAGTGTGTTGACACATCAAGACTGGGGGTTCTGACTTTTAAATAGGAAGGTTACCTTTTGTGCGAGAATACTTGAACTGTATGCAGTTTGCAAGAGAATCTGGGTTGCATGCGCATGGTTCATAGAAAGAGTAACCATATATTGAATATTAAAACCAAGTTGTGGTGAACTACAATTCAACAACTAAGTAGGCGGTAAAATTGGTAAAGCAGGAAAACATGGCCATAGCCAAAGATGTGTTCAGAATTACTTGAAAATATTACAAATGAATCCTAATATACTTAAGGTTTGCTGAAAATATGTCTCTTGGAAAGGATAAATCTACACTAGAAGATACAAGCTTGCTGTTGGGAAATTGTGCTAAGGTGCTTAATGATCTATAGTAGGTGGAGCCGTAATATGATAGTGACTGATGTAAAAGATGAATTAAACCCAATGTGAAAGGGCAGCTTAGTGCACAAGGCTCCCGCCAATGTGGGCTCTGGGGAGGGACAGATTGATGCAGCCTTACCCATGCAGATACACAGAGAGGCTATTTCTAAGACAAAATAACGTGCAACTGTTTCTTTTCTTAATTAAGCTTTGAATTAAAAGTGGAGTTGTAAGTTTTATGAAAGTAAGAAAGTAACAATATGCACATAAAGAAACTTTGTCATTCACATTGGCCTGTGTATCTGAAAAAGGGTATCTAAATATTCTAGATGATGCTCATGAAATGATGAGAAGGAAATGTTGAAAATTCAGGATGTAAGAAAAAGCTGCTGAAATGGTATATTCTGTAATTAAGTCAAGAAAAAAGTTATCTGAAACCTGAGTTCGTGGCCTTCACTATGGCACTCAAACCAGAAGAGCAGAAAGCTAGATTCAAAACTAAAAGTTAGAACAATTCGTCTAGCTAAGATGTTACGAAAGTTGGGGTAGAAACTCATAGTATTCTGTAATTAGTTCAGGTAGTTGTTGGCCAATCATTTATGGGTTGAAGTTCCATGATAAGAGTCTGTAGTATTCAAAACCCTTGAAGTCAGAATGCATGAACTACAATACTTAGTCATATGCGTAGCCTAATCATGCAAAAAGAAATCTTTAGTAAAGACTAGAATAGATGTGAGCCTTGGGAGTAAACTGTAATTACCCCTTAAATTGTGTTCAAAGTGACTGCTATTGGCCTTAGCATGATTGAAAATAAGTGTACGTAAGATGAATATGTAACTATGCTGAAAGTCTATTCAAAACAAGCTATGTATGAACTGAAACATATTTGAAGATGAAAAATATCCGAAGTAGGCTGTGAATATGCCCAAACTATATTCAAGATAAATGGCGATGAGCTAGAATATGCTATTAAAGGTGAATAAGGTAAATATGGTACCAGCAGTAAATATGGTAGCTGAGAGGGACAATATGAGGCTGAAGTACCAAATATGTGATCGGCAAGAAACTCACAGCTTCCGCATAAATAAAAGACACATTGAAAAGAGTATTTGAGTGGAAGCTGCATTTTTCCATATTCTGTCTCATCCATGTTGATTTTCCACATACCTTAAAAACAAGTCATTCAGAGGTAAATGATGAAAGTTATCTTAGCTCTCGAAAGTTGAAAACAATGTGTCTTTGAAGGTCACTTTTGGACCAGCCTAAGGCAATGCTTATGACTTTTGAAAGAGTTTGTTTTGAAAGAAATGCTTATGACTTTTGAAAGAGTTTGTTTTAAATGCATTAGGAGGGAAACCCAAGGCAGAATGTTGTAACTCAAAGTCTTACTTTTGAAAGTAGGGGGGGGGGATTTAAGGGACTGTCCGAGTTGGTGCAGCTGCCTTTGACCTCTAGTTCCATAGTTCAGGGTCCATGAAGTTTAATTCGTTTCTGAAGGGGAGGAGATCTCATCATGGATGAAACGTCTATCAATGGGAAGATTAACTAGAGCATTTGTGAGGAATTTATACCTCATTTATGAAACCGTACACAATACTTGAAGAGTTTAGAATGGGTGTTGGCAAGTATTGTTTGTTGTGCTGATTCCTCATCAGGTCATGATAATTGACATAATCAGGTCTTTAGGTGCCAAGTGATGGTTGAAGGCACAATTGGGTGGTCGTTGGCTACAACAATAGCTCTTGTGATGAAATTCCAATCTGATTAGCAACAGTGATTTGAACCAAGGAAAGGTCACTGTTGGTCTTTGCTATTCCATTTTTCTCAATCAGAGTTAAGTCTGATGTTATCAGTTCAATCTTCTCTTGGTATCTGGTGCTCGATCTGGAAGAGGACCTTCAAAAGTGGGCAAGGGGGCTGGATCCGGGACTGGAAATTATGGGAGATGATTTTTGATTCCATGAGAGGAAATCGAGTTGCTGTCGCCATTGTTTTAGGGAAATGATAGCAAGATCAAGTCTTGAAGCTCTGAATGTGGTGATGGTGGATCAAGAGGCAGATGTTACTGCAACATTTGCAAGTTGGAGGTCAGTGGTGAAAACCACTGAGAGAGGAACACCAACAAGCAAGAGGGTTTCAGTGGTGCCATTTTCCTCAAAGATTGGGGCCTGAGCCAGAGATTCTTGTTGTAGGAGCATGGTTGTGGCAGCCGTGGTCGACTCTGAAAGTCTAAGGAGAAATGGGTTGGGGCTGATGGAAGAGGCTAGATCCCTGATGGGGCTGTACTATGTACTCTCTGGAGAGGGACCACTGTGCTATAGTACTTGCTGTAGGCCCTTCATATTGAAAGAGAAAATAGAGAAAGAAAAGGAGAGGAAGAAAAGAGTGAAAATAACTGGTGTGAATCAATCTTGGATCCCATACCAAATTATTAGTGTTAAAATTGATAGGGTCAAATGGCCAATAAGCCCCTGATTACATTACACAATGGAAATGACATAGGTACCCTTGGTGCCAACTGTTGCAGAATGACATTGACCCAAAGATGAATGGACAATTATAATGAATTAAAGACCAATTCCAATGATGATAGGCTTAATACATTAGCCAATTCATGTTCCTCAAATCACTTGTTTGCACAAGATAACGACAGAAGTTGGCCTGGGAGCAAGACATACAAGAAGAGCTAACCTTCATAGATGCAGTTTTCATCTTTCCTGCTGTGATATAGTGGGAAATTTTTATCTTTATTCGATCTCTTACTGAAATATAATGCATTGGAGTTTCAGTTTGGGGCATCTCTTGAGCAGAAGTCTTAATTGTTCCCACTGCAGTCTTAAGTTTCCATTGCGTATTTTTAATATTAGCCCTACTTATCTTTAAAACCTTTTAACCATAACCTGAGAAAAAATGTAGAGCAGCTTAATTGTAACTCTGTATTTAACCCAAAACTGTTGGTTAAATCTTATTTGCACTCTCACATGGCAGGTTTGAGTGAACATGTTCTACTGCCTCATTCTCTCCCTAATGGCTTGTTTAAACACGATTCCTGCCACTTGGCCAAAGGGTCGAGTTGAAGAATTTCAGATTGAACAGATTGGAAGAGAATGAGACAATTGAATGTTTTTCTGCCTGCTGCCATGTGTTGAAAAACAATTTAATGCAACACATTGTGCATGCGTGTCACATTTTATGCTTGCAATTTTACACTTTTTTGTTTTCTTGCAGTCCCATGCTGGGAAAGTTGTCGAGAGGCATTGGTATGAGAAGAACAAGCACATCTTCCCTGCTTCAAGATGGGAGGTATGTTGTGTGTGTGTGCCCCCGCACGTGCGGGTGCTTGTTCGCATTCATGCACATCAATGTGGCCTCGCCCCCGCACGTGCGGGTGTGCTTGTTCACATTCATGCACATCAATGTGACCTCTTCATTCATGCAATACAAGCCTGCACTCCTGGCTATCTGATAGAAATATATGGTTCATATGCTAATCATATGCAAAGAAAACTATTATTGCCAATCGAGGGCTTGCTCGTTGGCGTGTTAGCTGGGTTGTCCCAGCATTGACACGGAATCAAGTCCCGCAACCAGCACTTTGGGGAAAAAAGGGTAAAAGGGGAAAGCGATTGCTGACTAACCAAAAAAAACACTATTATTTGACTGGGCTGATCTGGGATTTTGACTGAAGATGGCAATCATTACTTGGACTCTTGAATTTGTATTTGTGCTATCATTTAATAAGCGGCCCAATTGTGAAGATTTTATATCATGTGTAAAGAACTTTTTTGCATGCTCGTGTTAGAACTTTGCTGAAAGAACAGGATAAATTCCAGAGCCATGACCTTGTAAAGGGAAACTTAATTGGACACTTACACCCTTAGGTCTCATACAATGACAGTCCTGTTTATGCTTTTAATGTTGTACTTTGCAAGGTTGTGGACCTTGTGGTGATCATGACCTGGGGTTAGATTTTCCCCGCTTGATAAATGACATCATTTTCTTTTAAAAGGTTGGCATTCTAATCATACTTGTTTTCTCACAGATATATGACCCAACGAAGAAATGGGAACGCTATACCATCCATGGCGACTAGTTCAAGCTAGTTACCAGATCTCCATCTTCTGCATTTTTGTTTTTAAAATTTTTATATCCAGTCATATGATCTAAGCAAATATTACATCAGTATACAAGCAAAGTATGTTAATGACAACCTTGTAGATTTGATGCTTTGAAAACTATATGGATAAAAGGGGGTTATGTGTGCGGATTTAGACAGCAAATCCGATGACATCTGGATATCTTATCTTGTGCAGTGTTTATTTTTGTTGGAACAACAAAGGTTGTGTCTATGACAGCTTATGGTTATTTGGAGCATAGAATTCAAATCTTGAACAGTCGTTGTCCCTATGCAGTGTTTATTTTGTCTTTGACTTCCCGCAAATTTGCAAAAAGAAGAAAAAAGGGTAAGTTCATCTTTACAATTTTAGGTGTGTTGGGCAACATGATTTTGTTTTTGAAAACAAAAGCAACTGCCACATCAGCAGAAACAATATAATTTTGCTGATGTGGCAGTTTCTATTTGCAACACGAGCTTTCAGCACTTTGCCCACATTCCCAACAATTAATTGATGTAAGACCCTGTTTTATTTGCAGGAATAGTGTCTGGAGTCGGAATTGGTTGGGTTATTTTGATTCCAACTGTTTGGTTGAGCGGAGTTTGAATTCCATTCCCATTCCTGGTTGAATGGCCATTCTTTCCCCCTTGGGAATGAAATCCCATTCCTACTGATTCTAATTTTCATTCCATTCCTGTTTGAACCAAACAGACTATGGGAATAGATCATTGTGGTTCTGATTCCAATTGCAAATCAAATGGATCATAATAGTCTTCTCCAAATTGTGAAATAGGTAAATGGGCAATTTTGGCATTCTAATAGCGGCAAAAATATAGATATCTTTAATGAACATATGGTATTTAAACCAAATTTATCAACAAATATGTTAATTTTATATAGATGTGCATATCTATGTATGTATCTACATATCTATATATCTGCATATTTATTATATATACTAAGATGGGAAGGGCCTTTCTTAAGATGACGTGGCCTTCTCTCTCCGCAGGAAAAGGTATCCGCACATAAATTTTTTAGTATTGTTCGAATAGATAAGGAATTGAGGTCTGGGGTTGCTATTCCCATGCTTATACTTTGTTGTCTTCCATTCCATTTATTGCTTCAATCACGTATGAAGGCATGGGTTTGTTTTTCGTCTCTCACCAAACTCCATTTCTTCGTTCTTTGTGGAATTGCCTTACTTCTCCACACCAAGGTTCAAAGTATCAATATGTATCGGCTTGTATCGGCTGATACATATCGTTCTGGGACTCTTCTGATATGCCTTTATAGTGGGTGTATCGGGAGTCTGACCAGTTCAGGGGTGGAGGAGCCCTAAACCGGCCCCCCTGAATCGGTTTCAGAAGAAAAGAATAAAAAAAAGTAAAAGAAAATAATATCGATTAATCTGATACACCCTATGAAGGCAATTTTTCACAGCCTCACTCTTTATCTCCCAGTTGATGGTGGAGAGCCAACGTTCAACTTGGAGCGTAAAAGATTGAGAATGGGTTCCCAACAAACCTTTACTGAAGATATCAATTGGTTGATCCGTAGGGGTGATAAACAAACTTTGAGTTATTTAGGCCCCCCTTGCTCCCTTACAACATGAAATTCAATTTGATTTGCTTGGTGTAAGCATCAAATACTGGGTACGTAGGTCGCAGCAAGACTATTGAGAATGGCAGGTGTAAGTGAAAGATGGGGGGTTTAGAAAAGAATTAAATCCCAGATCTTAAAACGGTGGATTTCTTCTCAATTAGACGTCTAAGAGACAAGGTTGGGACCTAGAAAGATATAAAAACACATTGAGATCGATCTTCTATCATCTGGGCGCGCATCTTATTTTTACCCAATCAGCAACAGAGAAGGCAGGTAGGTCAAGAGAAATAGAGGCAATGACATGATGTAAAGAGCCTTTCAAGTAGCATAGAGATCACTTTAAGGCAGCCACAATCATGATCTAAATAATGGGGGGTGATGAAGGAATTAGCATAATTTGTTGATATATAGCAAAAGGATATTTTAAGGTAAATAATAGTGACATATCAGAGGACACCAACAATCTAGCAATATTCTCAAGGGTTAAAGAGTGGTGTAAGAGAGAAGTACTGACAGCCATTGTAGTGGAGATTGGCTTGGCTAAGTCTATGTCAGTCTTGTAAAGAAGCTCGATTATATATTTGTGTTAAGAAGGGTGATCAGAAGCATTCTTGCAACGTAGTTGTAAGATGTTGGATCTATACAAGTATATTGACACAGTTGAACTGATGAACCCAAGTCGAACTGGATTGGTCTGGGTCAGATATGATGCAGATTTTCTTTGTTAGAGAATAAAACCTATCCAAAGACTTTACTTGACAGTTTAAACTTTTAGATTGAATGGTTTTTTGACTCTTTGCCATGTAAAAATTCGTAGGGATTCTCTTTGCCATGTGGAAAACCGTAATAGGCTAGTAGCAGTGTTAGATATGTAAGATGCAAATGGAAGAATCACTCATTGAAAACAACATGAGGAGAGAGAGAGAGAGAGAGAGAGCAGCATTTGCTTGTTTGGAATATGGAATGCTTCAATTAAACCATGGCGCCTTGTGGATTCAGTACATTCGTAGCTCTTCTAGCTAGGTGTAGGCGATTAATCAAGAAAGCTGTAGTATGAAAATTTTCAAACCAAAATGAACTGGGTGTTGTTTTATCTCAAAATTTTAATTCTTAAATATTTATTTTTTTGTAAAAATAAATAGAAAATAATCATTTGAATAACTAAAGAATTATTGGTTTTATTTTTATAAATGATTTTTGTTAGAAAATACCCATCAGGGTAGGACCCGGATTGTGGCCCATCATAGTGGCCACGATCCAGATTGATTGTTGATTGGCCCAAATCCAAACACCCAAATTAGAGCTCATTATGTGGGTGGGTGTTAGGACTTGAACATCTTCCTAATACAGCTCGTTAATTAGGGGATTCGAAGATCCAATTCAAATTTGAAATGCCCCATTAATTTGGAAATAATGGGGGTTGTTAATCGGAGAAAACTAAGAGAATTAAAATCTCCTAAATTAGGAACAAGGTTCAAAATATTGATACGCCCGATACGCCGGTAGGGGCGTATCAGGCGCTTTGCTACTTGTTTTTTTTTTTCAAAACTGGTTCAAGGGAGTCAGTCTAGGACCCCTCATCCCCTGAACCGGTCAGACCCCCGATACATCCATTGTAGGGGCGTATTGAAGGGTCTCAAAACGATACGTATCAGCTGTTACGGGCCGATAACAATATTTTGAACCTTGATTAAGAAAGCTCTTTGATAGGAAGGCTGCCTAGTAAGACAAAAAGAGAGGACCCCTCTTCCATGGGCGTATGGTATGAAATCTCTTACTACTGATCTTATTTTCAAGCTCCATTAGAGTGCTTCCTCTCAGCACTGATTGACTGAAATAGATAGAACATAGAGAGAGATTGTTTTTCTGGCTCAAGGGAATAGTTCCGTACTCGCAACACTGATCATCACATTGGTGAGAGACTACTGTTGAATATGGCTGCATTGGTTTGAGTAAGAAGACAACGTGTAGGCAGTTGGACTTTGTTTGGAGGGTCAAAGGCTGAAACGAATACACATCAAATTATGAGGACAACAACTACAGTGGTTATGGCGTCTGGAAGTATATACTAAACTGATTCCTTTTATTTAATTAAGTTGGTCAATCAAAGGTGATTACCAGAGTTGAATATATAGGTTCAGATCTGTATGTTTTAGATTACAGATTAATTCAGTCCATTATGTTTTATTCATCCATAATGGGGACTGACATTCAAATCGGAAACACCTTGACCGACTAACAGTGGTATCAGAGCTGGTTCTCCAGAACCATAACTCTGTAATGGTTGAACCCCTTGAGTTGAATTCAATGGCTGCCATTGTTTTATCTATTCATTTATTTGTATACCTATGTTAATGGGTTTTGGTAATACCGACTATCTCCAACATGGCTTGAATTTGGGTTGTATTTCTGCCCATTTTATTAGATCTATGAGGACTGTTTAATCCTTGTTTTATTTCTGTTAATTTCTTATTGTTTAATTCAGTCGTTTTCAATGCCAATTTGGATGGCACTATTGATGTAACAAGCCATGTTGCCAGTAGTGGTTAAACCTACCATTAACATAGAGGACTTCTGCAGTAGTTATAGATTATCTAGCTGTATGTGTGTGTGTTTTTTGGAGAGTGTTTGATGGCATGATAATGATAAAATTACGATTGTGTTACAGTGTTGTTTGCTGACCAGTAATGGTCACAACCCGGTTGTAGGTTGTCACAGAACCATGTGTTTAAAAGTCACAACCTAACCAGTAAATGGGTGAATAACGAACAATAGATGAGCTATGGATAGGAAATGTTTTAATCCATAGTTGATTGCCTTGTGGGCTGATATATATATGAGAACATGTGATCAGAATTTTTTTTTTAAGCTGCTGAAATGCTTAACAGTCTTGATCACTGAGTCGCATATATATCACACCACATGCTCAGTTTTCCTTATTTAATTTGGAAAAGGAATAATTTATTGAACCCCATATATTGTTAATCAATGCTGTAACCAACAAAAATTTTAGGATTACCATGCCATTAAAATGGCAGACCTAGAGAGACCAAAGTTGTAATTTGTTGGGCTGATAATTGCGTTTTCTTTATGCTAAGCATAATGGGTTTCAGGCCCATTATCAATTTTTCTTGCGTAATAACAACTGCCAACTTGTTGATGAGGTCAATCACCTAAGCCGATTTAGGTCAAACCAAACCGGTTGAATGTAGCTTTATTAGTGCAAACTACAGAGTGGTTCAGTTCTTAACAAAACCGAGTGAATTATTCAAAGAATTCATTTAGGACCACTACAATTAATGTTTTGTAAATATTGACCACGTCAACAAACTGGATTTGAATTAGTTGCTTCTTAGCAAATTTGTTTGTTAAATGGGCCTAACCAAAGCAACCCTTTGGTAATTCTAGGGGGCTGGAATTTGTTTGTTGTGTTAAATCGGAATTGTTTAGGCCCAAAGGCGAGCAATTAAGATTTAACATCGTGAATGTGAATCATTTGAAGATACCTAAATCTCTAATGCCCAAAGGTGTGGGATAGCAATCTCAAATGATACACACTCACTTAAACCGGAAATTGGGTTGAATGCCCAGAGGTAAAACTCAATTGCTTATGTGGTGAAATCCTGATTCTATAAACTTGATTTAAATTTGCGGCGAATCTCGATACCTTTGACATTACTGCAATTCCTATGTTGGATGGAGATAATTACGGAGAATGGAGCGAAATGCTTCATATAATTCTAGGATGCAAAGACCTAGATTTAGCCATACGGGAAAAGACAAAACCCGTACTTAGCACTTAGATAATTGGGAAAAATCCAACCGAATTTGCAAATCTCATCAAAGCAGGATAAGAGGTGCTATTCCTGAGAAAGATACTATGGCTGAATGTCTCGCAGCCATTGAAGAACATTTTGTTGCCTCAAAGAAAGTGGTTTCACAGACACTATTGAATAAACTAGCTAAAATGAGATTAGCTAATTCGAAATCTGTTAGAGACCACATTCTGGAAATGAAGGACATAAGCGACAAGCTCAATAGCCTTGGTGTGATTGTCACAGACCCCTTCTTGGTCACCTTCATCCTTACCTCCTTGCCAGCTGAGTATGGACCATTCAAGGTGTCATACAATACTCAGAAGGAACCCTGGAGCTTTAATAGGCTCCTGACTATGTGTGTACAAGAGAAGAAAAGGCTTAGACATGAGAGGTTGGAAACTGCTAATCTTGTCATGAAAGGTGAGAAGACGAGGAAAGGTCCTGCATAGAAGAACAAGGGGAATAAAAATACTAAAGGAAAACTAAAGGGCGAGTCTACTTGCTTCTTTTGTAAAAAGAAGGGCCATTTCAGAACTGATTGCACAAGGTTCAAAAGCTGGCTGGAAAAGAAGAAGGGTCTGAAGGGGAAAGAGTCAAATACTAATATTTCCTAGTTTTGTGAACCTAATTTTGTTAAGTCCTGTTTTGATTCATGGTGGATTGATTCGGGTGCAACAACCCATATTGTTAACTCCATGCAGGGACTACGAAGGACAAGAAAGCCAAAACCGAATGAACAGTTTATCTGAAGGGATGAGAGATCCATCATATGGACGCCCAAAGATTGCGGAATAAGGGGGGTGAATTTCAAAAATTTTTCTCTCCCTTTAACTGGAAATCGCATTCCCTATTTAGAAAATCATATTTTCAAAGATCATTCTTGAACCATAAACTGAACCAGATCTGAACCAAAAGGAGTAGGAAAGGATTATATCTGATACGGAGAAATAATATCCCCCAACGAAGGTGTTTACGCCCAAGGAAGGATCCAAAGACTGCTCCCACTGAAGATGGCGCAGTGCAGGATGGAGCAGAATCAACAGTGTTCTTCTCCAAGAACTTTGTCCTTTGCAAGAATCAACAGGATGGCACGTGAGCACAGCTTCCTATCAATCCTTTCTGAAAGAACTGATGTCAAGATCAAATCTTGACCTCTCCCACAACTGGAGATCGAACTGGCAAACAGGGGCAGCAAGAACAGGGAGGCGGCAAGAAAGAATTCTACAGGGATGCTTAATTATTCATTCTGTGATTTCAGCACTAAAGAGGATCTGAATGTGTGTCTTCTCAAGGTTGCCACCCCCTCCTTCTTTTGTTAACCTAAAAGATCAGCTCCTAATCCAATTAGGAGCTGCTTATCCAAATCATATTTGGATAAGACATTTCTTTAGGTGATAGGGATAAACCCTTATCTTATTTGCAAATTAGATTAACTTTCTCCTAATCTCATTAGGAGGTTTCTAGATCTGAATCACATTCAGATCTGGACTCTCTGAGTGGATAGGGTCAAGACCCTATCCTATCTGCTAATCCATCTCAGAATTTGCCTCATTATTAACTAATAAAATAGCCTAGTTCGGAATGGGCTTCAGGCCCATTAAGCTTATGTGCTCACTTAACCTTCCTAACTGCTGCCCAGTTGGGCTTTCTTGTATGGCGTGGGACCCAAGCATTGATCTACACATCAGCCACACGGGTTCGGCCCAGCCTTTGTTACAAGGCCTGGCCGAATACACTGTTATGGACAGTGCACCCCCGAAACCCATCAAATGGGCTCTATGGGCCCAACACTTACCCTAAGTGGTCCCTGGGCCAAGCCACCTTGTAACACCCAGGGACTGTGGGCAGATGCAAGATTAGCCCATTAAGTATTATCCTCAATGGTCTTACACTTAACCTCTTAGCCCATAATGATCATACACTGCCCGACAAGAGAGGACATCTCCCTCGACTGCAAGGAACAATGTTGCACTCTCTACTTATATGGATCCCGGGAATTAAAACCTTCTTGCAAACATTTTAGAAACCATAATGTATATAGTTTTATATTTCATATAAAATATATTTTGCAAAAAAAATCTCAACGATTGAAATCGGCTGCCAGCAGTCTTGGTTTCCATCAGTGAGAGTGCATCCCCGATCATTACCTTTGTCCGACAAAGGGGCTGATCCTGTCACTATGATCACCCACTCAGATGAATTCTCAGACTGTCCCAACATACCCAGGTTTTGACCCCCGCTAAGGATCTCACTGAATGGTACATCAAAGACATCCCAATCTGACACCTAGTGCAGTATCATAATCGAGTCTAGGGGTCGGGTGTAACTTTCCAGTTTTGCCCATCAATCTCCAAGGTCCAGGGCAATACTGGAAATTTGGTCCAGTTCATGGATTCAATTAATCCTACACTGTATGTGCCTAGGGTCTCACTCTAGCAGCTGAGACAGGCCACCCCAACCGACTTGGTGGCACCACAGTGTCAGCCTTGTCAGGATATGTTTCCCCAGACCGACCCACTGGTTGTAAACATTCTAAACTAACACGAGTCTCATTAAGTGTCCAGTTTAAGGGTATTACACAGAAACATACCAAGGGAACATGAATCAAATATGCACTTTTATTCATTTACAATAAACTCATAAAGTACATCATTCTGATTGAGGTTAAGGGCATACAAAACTGTCTAACATCATCTTCTTGTGAGACGAAAATAAAGTAGCTGTGGAGACCATAGGAGATTTTGAAATAATTTTGGGTACTAGTTACAACTTAGTTTTGAATAATGTGGTTTGTGTCCCTGGATTCTCCAAGAATTTAATTTCCGTTTCTAAACTAGTACTTGATGGTTACAGACTTAATTTCTTTCATTCACAGTTAGAAATATTTTATTCATCTAGATTAGTTGGCTTTGGTAATATGGTTGATCATTTATACAAATTGGACTGCTCATCGGATTTGGATAGATTGATGTCCTATACAATTGGAACAAAAAGGAGTTCAATGGTAGGGAACTCCTTATTCCTATGGCATAGAAGGCTAGGTCACATTTTAGTTGATCGCCTTAAGAGGCTCATGAAAACGAAATTCTGCAATGCATAAGCCTTGAGAATTTCCCTACATGTGTTAATTGTATCAAAGGAAAACAAATCAGTAAGAGGGGAAACAAAGCCACAAGGAGTGAAGCAAGATTAGCTTTGATTCACACAGATATATGTAGACCACTCCCAACTCCCTACATGAGTGGTCAAAGGTATTTAATAACATTTACTGATGACTAATCATGACATATGTATATTTATCTACTTCATGAGAAGTTTGAAGCTTTGCAGGCTTTCAAGATCTTAAAATTAGAACTAGAAAAATAGATCGGGGACATAATAAAAATAGCATGGTCTGATAGAGGAGGAGAGTATTATGGGAGACATACTTACTTGGGACAAAGTCTAAGACCCATTGCATTGTTCTTAAGAAAACAAGGTAAAGTCGCACTGTACACTATGCTTGGATCATCGGATCAAAATGGTGTAGCTGAAAGGAGAAACAAAACTCTTATGAACATGGTAATGAGTATGATGAGTGACTCCGTGTTGCCCATAAGCTTATGGGGAGAAGCTTTTAAAACCGTAGTGTACATATTGAACAGGGTATTGACCAAATCAGTACCAAAAACTCCATTCGAGTTATGGGTTGGAAAGAAGTCCAGTTTAAATCACATACATGTTTGGGGTTGCAGAGCTGAAGTAAGGGTATACAACCCACAATTAGGAAAGCTGGATCCTTGGACCATCAGCGGACATTTTGTTGGGTATGCTGAAAGATCCAAAGGTTTCGGGTTCTACTATCCAAATAATTCAACAAGAATTGTAAGGACCCGGTTTAAATCACTACAAAAAAAATGAACTACTGCTAAAGGTCATCAAAACTGCCGCTATAGTCTTTATCGGTAGCCGGCAAACTGCCGCTAAAAGAACTCTTGCTAGACGTTCTAGCGGCAGTTTTTGCGGCTGCCGCTAAAAACTACTTTTAGCGGCAGTCGCGACTGCTGCTAATGCTCATCCGGCTAACGCTAAAGGTTGCTTTTAGCGGCAGCCACGGGCTTCTTTAGTGGCAGTCGCGATTGCCGCTAAAAGTATACTTTTTTTTTTCAATGACCTATTTATATTTTAGTTTTCTTCAAATTACCTGTTTTCTCTATATATTCATTTAAACTGAAATAAAATACAAAAGATGAAAAAACATCAATTACAACAAAATTTAAAATGTCATTCTCCATTCAAACAATTTGAATCACAAATACATCTTATTTTCAATTTGATAATTTCTTGGTTTGTACAAAAATTCAGTAGGGTCTGAACCAAAGAGTTTGTGACTGCTACACATTCCACTCTTTTGCTTTTGGAAGCCCGGGTGTGATTTGCAAGTGAAACTTTTCTTCGCATTTTTTTCTCTTCTTATAAACTCAAGATCCATATATTCTTATGAGGGAAAGAAAGTCTAATGTACTCCTGCCTGCCTAATGCCATCTTCCTGAATTTCATGTCCTCATTGTACCACATTGTGTCATAATCTGAGCTCCCATATGACTTGATGTCACGGAAGAAGCCTGTCAATTGCTTCTATTGCTGCAACATTACTTTGATCAGGATGCAAGTATTTTTCATATGTTACTTTCAATGGTCCCCTTGCAGCAGCCTTCTGGAATTTCAAAATCATATATGCACATTCTCTGCATATGAAGCCCAAACAAATGCAATTCAATATTTACAAGGAAAACTTGTAGATTCCAGTTCCAGGGAAATTGGCAAAAGAAACCCCTACTTCTTGAGCAGTTGAAAGCTGCAAAGCATCATTGCACGATAGAAACCTCATAGACATCACCCGGAAAATGGGAAAACCAAGATAGCTGCCAACTTCCTTACGAGAAGTAATTATAAGAATCTAAGTTCCTGTACAAAAATTAAGAATCAATTATTTATCTGCCAGCCTTCAGAATAAATGGCAAAAGCATTGAGTCTCCAAGAAATCTGGCTGGCTCAAACTCAAAGACCAGAATCTAGAAGAGAAAATAATGTTTTGAACTATATATGAATAATTAAATACATATCAAGGGAATCCAATAAGGCTAACAACCTTTTATCTAAGCTTTTCAATGATGTAAATGAATCTTTTTTGTTTACTTTGGGCTTCCCCGATGAGCCCTCCCAAAGATATTGCCTGACATTATAGGTATTCCCAGTGGTAGATCTATTTGACCCTTCTTCATGTGAATAAAGTTTTCAGCTTTGCCCCAAAAAACAGAAGACTCAAGAATAGGGACCCAAGTTTGTAGCTCAGCGGATAAGTGTTATTTTATCAATATCCACATACCACAAATGTAAGGTCTTATATATGGAATTTATGAGGGATCTTTCCATCAGGATCGTTTGCATGATTTCCATCAGGAATTCCTGCAAGCATAAATCTACGGGTTCTTGGGCCATAGACACGTTGACGATGCGATGGCTTCTGAACCTTGGCACAGAAGGAGGCAATATCAGGCAACAACAAACAACCCCTTCTCGCCCTCCCTAGGCTGCAATCTGGATCAGCATTAGCTTGGTTATGCCAATAAATCAACTGCCCCAAACAATAATTTTCACCATATGTCTTGCAATACTCTTGGAAACCTGACCCCAACTTATCAGTATACTTGGGGCCCAAGTCTAGAAGACTAATGTATACAGGAGGAGAAGTTACAGTCCTGTATGCCTGCATGCGAAGAACTCTTTTTAGTCGAAGCAAAGAAAATCACCTCCATATTAATCAAATACAGGAGAACACTGCTACGAAATTTCAACTAACCCGAACTCTAAAAAAATATTTTGTATAAGCATAAAGGTGGATCAAATCAGCAGCTGCATCATGCCGACACTTGTATGTACATGGAAGGCTTCGAATTTCATCCCTCAACCCTGTAAAAGAAGGGGGGTGGGGGGTAATGAGTGACAATCATAAATCATTATAAACATCAGTGTAAGAGATAGTAAACTATACTGCTTACCATAATAAAGATTTCTGCAGTTCTCTCCGGAGATCTACAGATCCAGATGGGTCATGTCGAATCTTCTCTTTTAAGTCATTCAGCAAGCCCTCTTCCATATGAGGAGCCATGCACTGGACTAACTCTTCAACAAGTGATCCTTCCCCTTTCCATAGGACTGAAACTACTGCTTCAGGACTAAGCTTCTCCAGTGGGGGTGGAGCTTTAATTGGGTCACCAAATACACTTCTCATTACATACCTTACCTATTAACATGAATTACATTCAGAAGAAGGCCAAATTGATCCCAGAATTTAATAACTTAATCATATGAATAAAATTCAGATCACAATGAAAGACAAGCATTAGGGGGGGGGGGGGGGGGGGAGAGAGAGAGAGAGAGAGAGAGAGATAGAGAACCTCCCTCTTAAGTAAAAATAGAAAGGTAAGCACCTTATCAAGAGTAAGAGCCAAATTCTGAAGCCTCTGGTTATAGACCCCCTCAGCCTGTATCATGCAAGAAGAGATAAGACACAAGTTATTATACAATCATTCATCAACCCACAAGCATAACATTCATAAGCTTATGTCCACCCATGCATCACATAACAATGTCAGAGTCTGCAAACATGCAATGAATGATATGATATAAACATATCATAACCAACAGTCACCTGAATCTCAGCTTCATTTTTCTCAACTTCTTCAGAAATATCTAGGAAAAATTTCCTCTTCTCTTCCAAGTTATGCCTTAGAATCTCCTCAGGAAGCTTTGTTCTTTCAAAATTTATAAACCTCACCTTCATTCAAATTCGTATAAAGTATATTCAGAAACAAACCAGAGAAGCATCAATTCTGTGACAAATTATAAGGTAACAACATACCAGACGGGCTGAATATGCAATAAGCCAATCCGGTAACCCAGCAAGCAAGCAGGTGCCTAGACCAGCCCTTCCCAAGTCAATATAATCCTCCTCAAATACGGAAGTCAAATCACAAGCTTCTAGCATCAACACTTCTCTTGGATAGTTTTTCTAGCACTGGAAAGGATTGCAGGAAACAAATTGAGGAATTCAACCAGGACGGTTATGGATGGAAGGCAATATAAGATTTTTAGTTAGTTCTTGCTAACTATTATGGACAATTCAACCAGGACGGTCAAAATCAAACTGCTGAAATGAGAATCCTCAATTGTTATTCTCATTAATTTTCTAACACGTCTCAGTAATTCTCTTTATTCCTTAAGTCTTTCCTAGATAATTGTTATTCTCCTAATTTATCTATTTCCTAGACAAAAATCAGATCTCATTATCCAAATAAAGAATGCAAATTACCAGTATCACCAGCTTGTAATTTCATAGACTGGATGCAAGGGGTTACACCCTCTAAGACATACATCCTACTATTGTTATTAGGCCAAAATCCAAATTGAAACACACAGTCTTTCCCTTTAGCATCCTGAATTTTTGACAGAAGGCCTTCTGGCTGAGAGATGGGGGGAAAATATGCCTGCATACAATTTAATGTTAAAAAATTTCTTCTCAACATAGAGGGTAATTTTGGGAATGGAGTTCATGGTAGAAAACCAGCAATAAGGACATTTTTGGATCTTACCTCAACACATGATTTTGGGAAAACTAAAGAACCAATTTTACCTGCATCACTGGCACTCAGAACCTTCTTGAACAATGGCATAATGGTGGAATTTGAACTTAAGATTACATGGTCAAGGGAATCATAGCGTAGATGCAAAGATGAACTATTTTAGAAAACAGAGTAAATTCAGGCAATAAACTGTATTTTGATCAAAATTCAGGCAATAAACTGTTAAAAATAAAAGGTAACTTAACATGTTTACGGATACTCACCAGATATCTGCTGCAGTTCTTGACCTATTATTCTTGGCCAATAACGTGGAAGCAACTAGTTCTGCCTACTAGGGAAAGTGGGCATTTCCTAAGGCAGCTAGGTCGGGCTTCACATGGGCCCTTCCTAAGGAAAGAGCATCCTACCCACCTTTCCCAACAATCTCAAAATCTAACAAAATTGAAAATTAATTATACATCAGAAAGGGTGAAGGAGGAGGGCATAAAACTTGACTCTTAAATAGCCAAATCACAGCCTAGAAAATGGGGAAAAACTAGCCAACTTTCAGGCTACGAGTTCAATACATCGACAGTTATAGAAACGCCAAACAGAAAGTATGCCCTATACAGTGGTTTATTCAGCATCCAAAGACACAAAGGCATGGTTGGGGAAAAAACAAGAATATATTATAATGTAGTAACCTGTTAACCATAAGAAGTTAACTTCAAATCAGAGGCCCTCCTAGAATCCATGAAAAATTAAATCCATCTCTTTCAAAAACAAAAGTAGTAATAGAAAAGGAGCTTGTGAGAAGTAAGTTTGTGAGAAAAGGAGCTTCAAAATATACGGGCATGTTTGGCATGGATGGGAGGCAAGTCAAGAACTCGTGCAGATCAGTTTTTTTTAGCACTTCAGGCAGGTGATGTAGGGACTGGAGATCCACAACTTCTGGAACTTTCATTGTGTATATTGTCCGAGAAAGGAAAAGGAAGAAACCAATCAAGTGCCTGAAACAAACATGTCTAGGTTTTAGAGCAAGAACATTTCCAGACTGAGAAAGGATGAAAAATATAAACTTCTTTTACTATAACACATCCAAAGACCAATAAACTCATAAGTCATTAGAACCCACAATTAGAACCTTCATAACAAATCAGCATAGAAAAAAGAAGTTTCTAACTATTGGACAACACCATTATGTTCAGAAACTCGGACATTTTTGTTAATACAACAATGTGATTGCATTATTAGTTAGAGTCTAGAGAGAATTCTTTGCATGCATATATATTTTTCTCAATTTTCTAAACTTGGATTTTCCTTCTTTATCTGAAATGAATTTTTATTTAAAATAAAATGGGAATGATCTAGGCACATCCTATTTATGTCATATTAGGTGCAGCCCCAAATCACTCTCCAATGAAGATCTTTTGTTATAGTGAAAATGACATAAGGAGAACTACCCACAGTTGCAGCAGCAAGTGCTGGTGCATCATTGATACCATCACCTACCATTATCAAACCTCCTCCTGTGAAAAAGTTGCAGAACTTTGCTTGACCTGCAAGAGTGCATTCACATTAGGAGATAGCCATGCATTTTGTACCACACAGACTAGTTGAAAACAGAGAATAAATAAGCATGACAGGCTACCACCTTCTTTGTTGCAAAGCATAAGTGGATCCTGTTGGATCATTTCTGTCTTGCTACTAGAGCTTTTGCTACCATTGCAGGTAGGTTATGGCACATTGCAGGGGTAAGGCTGCATACATCTTTTCTGAAACCCATTTAGGAACTCTAGTGTAATGTGGATAGAATGCAAACCATTCAGTAATGTTGCTTCACTTGATAACAAGCACCACAACCTTTGCCAAACTTAAATAGAGAAGGACCTCCAGCTGATACCATGGAGGAGAAGGGAGCTTGCTCCACAGAATTCCCATACCCACAGCTGATTCCATGTGGTTCCACCCAGTAACCAACTGGAATTACTGTTAGAGGCATTAAGAAGTTTGCGATTGGAGCAGGAGCAGAAGTCTAGGTGGGGCAAAAGAGAAACAAGAGAAAAGAGAAGGGAGAAGGGAGAAGGGAGAAGGATGTAAAGAGATTGTTTGGGAAGTTGTTATACTTTTGCATGACTCAGCCAGATATTTCCTATGCAGTAAGTGTTATTAGTCAATTTATGCATTCTCCCAGAGATACTCATTTAGCTGCTGCAAAAAGGGTTCTGTGCTACTTGAATGGTACCCCAGGGAATGGTATTCTATTTTCTAAACATGGTCACATGAAACTAGAAGCTTTTACTGATGCCGATTAGGCAGGATGTATTGATGATAGAAGATCCACCTCTGGTTATTATGCTCTGGTTGCTGGGAATATTGTGTCATGGAGGAGTAAGAAACAATCTGTAGTTGCTAGATCCTCAGCTGAAGCAGAATACAGGGCAATGACACATGGTGTGTCAGAATTACTGTGGCTTCGTTCCCTTCTAGAAGAATTGGGGGTGGACTACGAGAAACCAATGATGCTCTATTGTGACGACCAAGCTGCTATCAACATTGCACATAATTCTGTTCAACATGACAAAACTAAGCACATTGAGGTTGATAGGCATTTTATAAGGGAAAAAATTTCCTCAGGAGAAATTTGTTTACCATTCATCACATCAGAAGAGCAACTGGCTGATATCTTGACCAAGGGAGTTCCAATAGGGAAAATGACACACTATATAAGCAAGCTGGGCATGATTGACATCTATGTTCAGCTTGAGGGGGAGTGTAAAGAGACTGGGCCGAATGGGCCCTAACATCCTCTTTTGTAATATCTTTTATTTTATTGTTGATGGGCCTGCTATTTATTCTTGTTTTATTCTCTTTATGTAACTGCCAAGCTAGCCGCCCACTTAAGGGCATTCTTGTCATCATCTATTTTTTATTTTTTAATAAAATAGGGTTAGAGGAGAATGGAGATTAATTTCGACTCCTTCTCTTACCTCCACTTTTCGCCATCTTCTTCTCTTGTATAGTTGTTCATACCTTTTCTTTAGTTCTTCTAATCCCTAAATTTGTTCTTGATATTTGAAGACTGATTTACATGTTGGTATCAGAGCACCAAGATTTTTTTTTAAGGAGAAAGCTTGAGGAAGTATAAAAGCCATGACCACTCAATGAAGAAGATGAGGAAGAGGTAGAGGAGGAAGAAATCTCTACAGTCATGTTGGTGATCGATCAGGAACCTAACAATAATAGCAAACAAGAAAGCATATCAGTAAAAACACCTAGAATGCCAATCTTGGAATTGTACTTTGAGACACATATTACCTCTACAGGTAAATATCGATCATCATTTAGCATGTCTTGAAGATTTTGTGGAAGTACGGATATTACCCTTCCCACCCAGTGTTGTACATCACTACATGCTCTAGTCACCCTTTCAGGGTTATCTTCTATCTGCCTGAGTTGTTCATCTCTATCTTCATGCCCACAACCTCTTGTTGATGTAGACTCAGATGCTCTATTTCTACAACTCATGCTCAGAAGGAGTAACGCCTAATCCATACGTTCACACGTACCCATGTCGTTCTGCTCCAAATATTTGATCAAAGTCATCGTCATTAGGGACTGAAGACCCACCAGAAGTTGTGGCCTGTTGTGATGCCAGGTTCTCTAATTGTTCCTACAAAAGACAATACAATTGTTGTGAGGCTAATATGGAATTTTTATACTAAAACATATAATTAACATTAAATACGTGTGTGTGTTCACTAGTTCAATAAACAACCATTGCCCTTCCTGATTCTGCATCTACAGGCACCCCATCTTTCCTTCTGTGTTTTGATCCACACAACTCCCTTGCTTGGTTGTGCCCCATCACCGGTTTTCTGCATCTATATCCATACTAAGCATTTAGACATTATCATCATTTTCAAGTAGTAGTATAGTTAGCCGATTGCCTCTAGCTATAGCACTCCGTTTCTACAGTTTTATAAAAACTACAAGTGTAAGGCCATGTATATTGTGACACTCAAACAATATAGGTTAATCAATATAATTAAGAGATAATACCTTGCCCTCATCAGAGTTCCAAAAAGCGACAAGAATTTGCCATTGATCGCTAGGAACCTTATTTGGGCAATTCCGCATTCCCTCATCAGGGGTAACTGGATCATAGTACATGGCTTTCAAATCTGACTTGTAATCTTTCCATTTTTTTCCAATCGAGGACAATACCCACTTTCTACCTTTACTGTCTATCTCAAATTTACCCTACAAAGAACACATTTAAACCAATGTATTAGCAATTAATCTATGAATTCACACAAATAAGCAGACCTAAATAAAAAAAAAATCATACCAGTACAAGGTTCCAAATGTCCTCTTTACATGGAGTTGGAAATGAAGTCCACTGCTTAAAACCCAAACCCAGAGGATAGAGATCGCCGTTCCTTGCAATTGTTCCCATAAACTTCACTAATTTCTTTGTATTTTCTCCAATTCCTTGGCCTAACTCATTTAACGTTATGGGTATTTTTTTCTCCTACTAGCAAGTTCCAGATGTCGACAACTCTTGTGGGGCCCTTGCCCCTCCTTTGCACTGAGGCATCTATTTCATGGTACACAAGAAGTTAAAATATTCAAAGTGACCATGATAAAAGTAAGGCCCAACATAAAAAAGTTATTCATAAAATAATACCAGCTGATCCAACAACATCTTTAGCCATAATTTCCTATGAGAAAGAAAACGAACATTTTCAATTAATTTCAAATCGCATATCTACCATAATAGAACAATACAAGCATAATAATTTAAATTGCACAAGCATATTAGAATAGCATATCTATTATCACATACATCTTTTTTTGAATATTGAAAAAGTTACTTCATTACCAAAATGTAAGCACAGTTACAACACCACAAAGAGAGTCACAAGGTGTGATCTCTCTTGAAAGTACAAATAAGTGTAAGGAACCACATTTTAATTCATGCACACTAATCAACATCATATGTAGTCATAAAGGGTGTCATCCTCTGACTCTTCCTCATATGTAGGCTCATGTACATCATCATCTTCATCATCGGAAATGGTTGCCTCAATAGTTGTTCCATCAACATCTTCACGAACCCAATCAATGTTATCATCAGGAGTGTCTTCCATTACATGTGTTCTAGGTGGCTCGACTTCCAAATCATCATTTCCGTCAACCTCTCCGACCCACATATCAAATAAATCTCTTGGGATTGTCTTTATAACAATACTCCAATCATCTTCATTAGGGTCTTTCACATAAAAAACTTGTTGGGCTTGGGAGGATAAAATGAAGGGCTAATCCTCTAACTATGAACTACGCATCAAATGCAAGAGGTTAACTAGTGTATAGCCATAGTCATCCCGTTTTATTCCTCTACCTTGTGTCACATCAACCCAATCACATTGAAATAATACAACCCAAAACTTATCATAGTAATTTAACTCAATGATGTCAGTTAATGTTCCATAATATGTGACATCCCCAGAAATTAGATTTCTCTCTTGAACTGGCAAAACTTGATGTCTCTACCATGACAACCACCCCACTATTTTGGGTCTTTCGTTGTCGTTCACAATCCTTAATGTTCCATAATATGTGACATCCCCAGAAATTAGATTTCTATCTCTTGAACTGGCAAAACTTGATGTCTCTACCGTGACAACCACCCCACTATTTTGGGTCTTTCGTTGTCGTTCACGATCCTTGGTGTGAAATCTAAAACCATTTACAATAAACCCCTTGAACCTCCACGCTTCACGCAATGGACCTTTAGCCAACCATCTAATCTCCTCTAAAATTTGAAGATTATTTTTTGATTCAAGGTTTGCAACCTAAAAAACACCACAAAAACAAATGTTTGAGATGGATTTGAAACAAGGTGTAAGAAGTTGCATAATGCAATAAGCTTCTTACATGTGACTTAAACCATTCATGAAATTTTGTATTTTGGATTTGTTTTATCTCCCTTTCTCTTAGATGGGTACGTCGATGTTGACGCTTGATAATTGTAGTATGTTGTCTGCATGAACCTATGGTTAGTATTCTTAAAATTTTTAAGATTAAAATTTACTTATCAATCTAAAATATCATATTAAACAAAAAACTTACTTAATATAGGAAATCCTTTTGTCACAATTAAATAACACATATCGATGTGATTGCGCCCATGAGATGTCATCTAATTGGATATAATCAACCTTTCCTAAATGACGACCCGACATCTGAAACATTGAGAATCCTTGCATTCCATTATTTGCCTCATCCATTATTTCTTATTGGTCTATTAAACCTGGTCTCTACACCATGTAGGTACTGTGAGCAAAAAGTACACCATGTAGGTACTGTGAGCAAAAAGTTAGACACTCATCTGCCAAGTAATCTTCTGCTATAGAGCCTTCTGGATATGCTCTGCTGCAGACATAGGATTTCAGTTTTCCAAGGTACCTCTCAATTGGATACACCCAACAAAATTGTACTAGGCCACACATACTAGCCTCATGTGCTAGATGTATTGCTAAATGCACCATGATTGTGAAAAATGATGGAGGAAAGATCCTCTCTAGACAACAAAGTATTAGTGCAATCTCCCTCAACATTCTACATAACTCATCTGGGTTCAATACTTTCGAGCACAACTTCTTGAAAAAATTGCATAGCTCAGTCAAAGGGGAGCACACATTCTTAGGCAATGTTCTCCGCATGGCCAATGGAAGCAAATGTTGCATTAAAACGTGACAATCATGACTTTTGAGACCCAAAATTTTGCATTGCCTAACATCCACACGTCGACATATGTTTGATGCATATCCATCTGGAGCCTTAATTGATTTTAATACTCTACAAAAACCTTCTTTCTCAGTAGAAGATAAGGAATAACACGCTGGGGGCAAATATGCAACATTTGATCCACGCTGTTGAGGATGAAGCTCGGGCCTTATTCGCATTACCCTTAGATCTAAGTGTGCCTTTACATTATCCTTTGTCTTACCATCAAGGTTCAAGAGAGTCCCCATTATGTTGTCACATATATTCTTTTCTACATGCATCACATCAAGATTATGATGACACAAATTGTGTTGCCAATAAGGTAATAAGAAAAATATACTCCTCTTCTTCTAGTTAAAGAAATGACTCTCCAACTCAGTGTTGCATTTCTTTTTTCCCCCAGTACTACCTTGGTCCTTTTTACCAAGTGTGAACTACAATCCTTTTAACTGGTGCAATACAGCAGTGCCACTTGGTGGAGTAGGTTCAGCTCTAAACTCTTGATTTCCATCAAATGATTGTTTCTCATATCAAAATCTATGGTTGGCATCCAAGAATCGTCGATGATCCATGTAACAAAACTTCTAACCATGCTTCAACCAATGAGAGCAAGTTTCACTATTACATGATGGACATGCAAACCTCCCTTTGGTACTCCAACCCGAAAAATTGCCATATATAGGAAAGTCATTTATTGTCGTTAACAAAGCAACACACAATTGGATGTTCTGATTAGTAGATGCATCATATGTTTCGACCCCATCCTCCCACAATTCCTTGAGTTCAGCAATAATGGGTTGTAAGTACACGTCGATATCATTTCCAGGAGCATTTAGACCAGCAATAATCAATGACAATAACAAATAGGGTTGTTTCATACACATCCATGGGGGTAAATTGTATAGGATCAATACCACTGACCATGTACTGTAGGTGACGCTGAGTGTTCTGAAGGGATTTATGCCATCACTTGCCAAACCAAGCCTAACATTGCGAGGTTCAGCTGCAAAGTTTGGATACTTGGCGTCAAATTCCTTCCAAGCAGGAGAGTTAGCAGGGTGTCTCATGAAGCCATCATTGATATGTCCATTTTCATGCCAAGTCATAAGAGATGCCGTTTTAGTTGACATGAAAAGACGTTGCAGCCTTGGCTTTAAAGGAAAATAGCACAGGACCTTTGCAGGAATCTTTCTCTCCCTTGTACCAATTGCCCCATCATTGTTGTTCTCATGGTCACCATTTGGCTTCCATCTTGAATCACCACACACAGAACATATCTCATCATTAGCATGTTCTTGCCAAAACAACATGCAATCATTTGGACATGCATTGATCTTTTTATACTAAAGTTCAAGACTTCCTATCATCTTCTTAGTTTCATAGAAAGAACTTGGTACTTGATTACTTTTTGGGAGCACCTCCTTCAACAATTCAAGCAACTCGGTAAATGACTTCTTACTCCATCCATACAAACACTTCATATGAAATAGCCTAACAATGAATGAAAGTTTTGAGAATCTTGTACACTCTAGATATAATTCTGGTTCAGCATCTTGTAAGAGATTAAAAAATTCTGAGCATTAGGATTAGGCCCTCCACTAGGTTGTACTAGAATATCCATCCTTTCATCACATTGTTCCACTGTAGGAATACCACATGCATCATGAATCATCCCATGCACATCCTCACACTCAATTGGGTTATCAGAAGAACAAGCCTCATTATATGTCGTATGCACAAAAATTGACTCTCCATGAAATATCCACTCCGTATAACCTCGGAGAAACCCATTAATGATTAGATGATCTTCCACATCAACTTGACCCATCAACAAAACATTTCCACATTTTGTACAAGGACATCAAATTTTTCCTTCGCGGTTTACCTTCTTAAAAACAAACCTAATGAACTGATCAACGCCATCTAGATACTCTTTAGAAGTTCTTGATCGATGAATCCAACTCTTGTCCATTTTACAACCAAATGAAAAAATACAAGAGATCAATGTGATTTGAATGAAAATAATGGACAAGGATTTCAAGAAGAATTTCAAAACTTACTTTCCTTTTGATTCCGATTCCGAATGATCCAGTCCCATAGTCTGTTTGGTTCAGACAAGAATGGGAATGAGAATTAAAATCAGCAGGAATGAGAATTCATTCCCCAAGCTGTGCAAGGGCTGGTACCATCCATATCCCCAAATATTGGAAGTCTAATGCCACCACAAAAGTCAGCATCCCCACTCCAACCCATCCAGGGGTTTGTACCATCTGCCCTACCAAGGGCTCATTAACGAAGAGCACCCTATTCTCATATATGATGTAGTATGGACCAACAAACCTGAACTTGCAAACTTGCATGGGGACCATTAGGGTTATCAATGGTATGGACCAACAGACCTGAACTGATCCGAGTCTATTATATGGAGCTGGATCTGTATTTTAATCCCCAATTATTAATAGAATCAGTTCTTGTTATGTATTTTGAGTCCCCATTAGAATTTTCTCTTTTGGTTAAGAAAGGGTGTAGACATCTTAACAAAGGATCATTCTGTTTTGGTTAAGAAAGGAGAGGATCTATACCCATGCAGTATATGCCAAAAAAAACAAGAAACGAACTTCCATATAACTAAGAAAAACCTAATTAGCTAGTGCACTCAGCAACAACCCCCAAAGTCCCTTTATCAACAACCTATCAAAAGATAGTATACTCCAATCAACTCAAATCAGCCTCAACCCCACCTATTTAGGGTCAGTCATATCAGTACATGACATCAAACCAAAGAAATTTTGAAAACTCTGTTTCCTCTTTGCAAGGAGCTTATAGTTTTTTTTTTGGTTTGGGGTTGGTTGTATTGGACATACTGGTTTTCCTCTGTATAGCTTCTCATTGTACAGGGGTTCTATCGTATCTTTGCTTTATGGTTTTTAATGAATTACTTTACCTTACAGTTCAAAAAGGACAGATCCCCAAAGCATACAATGCTTTCAGACAACAGAATATCCCAGCCTCAGTTTCAGTCCGCTTCCTTCCCGAGGTCCTCTACTCTCAGCCTCGGGGGGTACCAGTTCAGTCACCATTACCAACTCCACCTTCAGACCGCCACTACAAGGGGAAACTCAGTTCCCCAAACAAATACCCAGTCAGATCCAGCCCCATACACCAAAGAAACCATATAATATGTGTAGAGTTTATCTTGTTTGTTGGGCTAATTGGCTAAATGTCCTGAGATGGAGATAATGTTGGCATTGGAAAGCACTAAGTTGCAGCAGTGCAGAGTGATAATGGAGGATGACAGGGGACACTAAAGTTTCTTTGTATGTGCTATTGTGAGCCAATCAGGGAAGAGCAAAAGATGGGAGTGACCTACTGCACTAACTCCTCTTTATGTTTATGATAAGAGCATGACAACTCCTTTATATCAAATTCATGGATACCAACTAAAAGCCAACCATCCTTTTGTAAAGCTTGTTGAGGCAGCGTGGAGCAATAAGACCGGGCTGGCTATGCAAGCACCGGGCGAACACAAGCTTCTAGCGAAGCTAAACGAAAATCTCTAGAGGAGAGAGAAAAAGTGGCAAAAATTGAAGTGTAAATCTGAAGTGTGTATTAGCTTGGAAAGAGCAACATTTATAGTACATATGAAATTTGTAGAAGAACTAGGAAAGAACAACTAAGAAAGATATCGAAACATCTAATCTGCTAGGATCGAATTCTTCCTGATCTTGGTCTTGATAGGATCGAACTCTTTGGCTTGATCTTGACCATCCGATCTTCTTGGATCTTATCCATGAATCTTGGAAATCTTGGATTATCTTAATCTCTGGAATTCTTGATGGATCTTGAATTCTTAGATTCTTGAATAGTTGATGAATCTTGGCTTCTTGAATTCTTTCTTGAATTATCCTTGCCCTTATCCTTATCCTATGAGCTGCCACCCATATAGTGAGGTGGTTCTTGGGATGGCCCTCCATCATTCTCCCCCATTTGGAAAAAACACGACCCCGAGTCGTGAGTAGGATATGCAAGTGTCATCTCTAGCAGGTAGCGATGAAGGTCAACCACATTGAACGTCTTAGAGATACCCATATGATCTGGTAGGTCCGCGACATATGCATTGTCGTTGATTTTCTTCACGATCTTGTAAGGACCGTACTTCCGAGGCTGCAACTTGTATTTTCCCACAGGAATCCTTTCCTTCCTCAAGAATACCATAACTTCGTCACCGACGTCAAATACTTGGTGCCGACGATGCCTGTCTACTACCAACTTGTACTTGGCGTTGGTTTGTTCTAGCTTCTGCTTCACGGCTTCTTGGACGGATTGGATCTGGTCCGCCATCTGTTCTGCGGAGGTACTGACACCGGGTACTCTGGGTAGCTTCACTAAGTCCAGTGCATGATTTGGAACCTTCATGTAGACAATGGAGAATGGAGATCTACCTGTAGAGCTGTGTACTGCATTATTATAGGCGAACTCAGCCTGTGCAATGGCGAAATCCCATTGTTTCGGTCTCTCCCGACATATACTGTGAATCAAATTACCAAGGGTCCGGTTTACCACCTCGGTTTGTCCGTCTGTCTGCGGATGGGTTGTGTTGCTGAAATTTAGTGATGAATCAAAAAACCTCCATAGGGTCATCCAGAAGTGACTTAGGAACATTGTGTCTCAATCCGATGTGATAGTCTTGGGTACCCCATGTAAACGAACAATCTCCCTGAAAAATAATTTGGCTGTCGCTGATGCATCTGTTGTTTTCTTGTATGGGAGGAAGTGAGCCATCTTAGAGAACCTGACAACCACTATGAAGATGGAGTCCATATTTCTTTGGGTTTTTGGCAAGCCTAGCACAAAATCCATGGACAAATCTTCCCAGATAGCAGTAGGAACGTGGAGAGGTATATAGAGACCAGTATTTTGGGTTTGTCCCTTAGTTGTATGACAAATATAACATCTACTCAGAATAGTGGACACATCTCTTCTTAATTTCGGCCAATAATAACGCCCCTTAACTGCTTCAATTGTCTTGTCCCTTCCCAAGTGTCCTGTTAATCCACCCCCATGCAGATCCCTGATGATCTTCTCACGGAGGGAGGTGCAAGGGATGCACAACTCTTCCCCTTTCATAAGGAACCCATCATGAATGTAGAAATCATCTGCTGGCTGTCGATTCACACATTCCTCTCACACCTGTTGGAAGTCCTCATCCTGGGCGTATAGGTCTTTTAGGCTTTTAAAACCCACAATCGCAATACTGAGGGTCTTGATGAGGGCGACACGCCTACTAAGAGCATCGACCACTTTATTTTGTTGTCTGACCTTATATATAATTTTGTATGGGAATTTGTCAAGGAAAGCAGACCATCTTGCATGTAAATCACTTCTTAATTACTTCTGCCCACTGAGATACTTTAGGGCCTGGTGGTTAGTATAAAGAACAAATTCTTTTGCAATTAAATAATGTTCCCATGTTTTCAAGGCTCTAACCACAGCATAGAACTCTTTGTCATAAGTGGACCACTTTCTCCTGGATTCACATAACTTTTCACTGAAGAAAAAGCAATGGGTCTCTTTTTTTGGGACAATATAGCCCCTATGCCAACTCCATTGGCGTCACATTCAACTTCAAATAATTTATCATAATCTGGTAAAGCAAGGATAGGAGCAGTACATAACTTTTCTTTTATGAGAGCAAAACTTTACTCTTGTTCTTCTCCCCATTGAAATTTTCCCATCTTCAAACATTCAGTGATGGGAGCTACAATACTGCTAAAATGTTTAATGAATCGCCTGTAGAAAGATAGAGGGAAGAGAGAGAGAGGTCGGAGGAAGGGGACGAGGGTAATATTGGGTTTTAAAAATTCATCTCTTTAAGTCTACAACCAAGCTCATTTCCCAAACTAGGAGGCGGAAAATTAGCCACCACTTCCCCAACAACATTTTTAAAATTAAAAATGAAAAGTAGCGTCTATATATGGGACTTGATGAGGCGCAATCCAGCTACTCCCTGCTGGAGGTGATCTGGCTATCAGCAACAACAGGCTTAATGAATCTGCAAGAGATGAATCAGAGAACCCGGGGAAGTTTATCTGGCGAGGTTGCTCCGATGCTTAAGTTAGCACTTGGTTGGAATGTGAAAATGATCTTAGATTGTAAAAGGGCTAGAGAGCAGAGATTACGCAACCCTCACCTCCAGGGGCTGGAGCCTTTATATATTAGAGTCCCCGCGGGTTCCGTGGAGTAGTTCCAAGATTATCACTGGGACAGGATCCGTTTCCATGTTAATTTGGGGAGGATGACGACTGTGTGGGCTTGGAAGTACGAACGAAGCTTCCGAGCTGCGATGACCAGTGCATACGCTAGTTTCTCGATCTCTGGGTACCTTGTTTTTGCGTCCTGCAAAACCTTACTAACATAGTAGATAGGTCGTTGGACCCGATCTACTTCCTGTATCAGTACCAAGCTGACCACCTCATCACTCGCGGAGAGGTACATTTTCAAAACATCTCCCTCCTCGGGTCGGGTCAAAACCGGGATGCTGGCTAAGTACTTTTTCAGCTCATCGATGGCGAGCTAGCATTCTTCGGTCCATTCAAAATCCTTACTTTTTTTAATTGCCTTGGAAAAAGGCAGGCAGCGATCTGCCGATTTGGACATGAAGCGGCTCAGAGCGGCTATATGACCGTTCAGCCTCTAAACCTCCTAAAATTTACGAGGTGGCCTCATATCTAGGATGGCCTTTATTTTTTCGGGGTTGGCTTCGATGCCACGTCGGTTAACTATGTAACCTAGGAACTTATCCGAGGTGACACCGAAGATACACTTGTTAGGGTTTAGCTTCATATTGTACTTACGCAGAATTTCAAAAACACATTGTAAGTCACTTATTAAATAGTTTGAAAGCTGGGTCTTAACGACCATATCGTCTACATAGCATTCAACTTTATTGCCGATCAACGGCTCAAACAGTTTGTTTACAAGCCTTTGGAAGGTCGCCTCGGCATTCTTTAGCCCAAAGGGCATGACCTTGTAACAGTATAGTCCTAGTTTGGTTATGAATGTTGTTTTCTCCTCGTCGACAGGGTCCATCCGGATCTGGTTGTATCCTAAATAAGCATCTAGGAAGCTCAGCAACTCGTGCCCTGAGGTCGCATCCAATAGACGGTCGATCTTAGGGAGTGGGAAACAATCTTTCGGGTAAGCTCGATTCAGGTGGGTATAACCGACGAAGATGCACCATTTACTGCTGGCCTTTTTCACCAGAGCTGGGTTGGCCACCTAGCTCGGGTAATGGACCTCCCTAATGAAATCGGCAGCAAGGAGTTTCCCGAACTCCTCGTCGACTATCCTCCAATGCTCCGGGGTGAGGTTGCGTTTCTTCTGTTTAACGGGCTTGACTACATGATCGGTATTTAGCTTGTGAGTTATTTACCTTTGCATCTATACCGGGCATTTCTAGTGTAGACCATGCGAATATATCTAAATTCTCAATTAAAAAACTTATCAGCTGTGAACGAAGAGGTTCCTCGACCGATGCACCGATTTGGAGAGTTCTAGCTGGATTTTCTATTGAAACAGGGACGTGGACCATCCCTTTCGTTGGTGTAGCCCGCTCCTATCGGTCGCTCTAGCTCGATGTCACCCACTAGCTTGGCTTTCCCTCTAAGGGTGGCAACGTAGCACTTGCGGGACTTGACCTGGTTGCCTCGCACTACCCCAACTCTGAAGTTCGTGGGAAACTTCATAGCCAAGTAGTAGGTGGATACCACTGTGCGAAGCGCGGGGGTGATAGGCCAACCTATTATGGCATTGTACGGGGAGGGAGTCGCGACTACCAGGAAAGTGTGCTCGAATCTCGATATACTAGGCCAGGTGTCAACCTCTATAGGTACTGAAATTCGCCCTAGGGGCCTGACTTCTTCTCCGCTGAAGCCTACTAGAGGAATACTTGTTGGCTTGAGATCGCCTTCCTTGAGCTGGAGCTTGTCGAACACGTCTTTAAATAGAATGTCTGCTGAACTGCCAGAATCGACTAGGAAACGCTTCACCTCAAAGTCGTTGACCCTTATCTTTATAACTAGTGCATCATCATGGGGGTACTAGACCCCGCGTGCATCATCTTCTGTGAAGAATATTGGGTCTTCGAGCCTAGGTTGCTTTGGTGGATTATGTTCTTCTTGTTCAAACTCGCGAACCGAGGCCTTCCTTGGTGCTAAGGTACAGCCCGTGACTATGGATCCGCCAATAGCAATGTTGATCATTTCGCATATCGGTTTCTCCTCAGGCAACTGTCTTTGCGGCTACTCATTATTCCTGCTGCTGGACTCAGGAGCATTTCTCTTTTGCTCCCCCTACCAATCTGTCTGGTTCTTATTGTCTTTTTGTACAAAATTTTTTAAGTATCCATGACGGATGAGTTCTTCTATCTCATCACGGAGGCTTCTACAATTTTTGGTACTGTGACCGTGGTCTCTATGGAAATGACAGTACACATTTTTATTCTTTGTGGCGGGGTCTCCCTTCAACCGAGGTGGCCACTTTACATAAGGGGTGTCTTTGATCGTCATGAGGATTTCTCCCCACTTCTCATTGAGAGGTGTGAAGTTCATCCTTTCAATCGGGGGAGTTCAGGAACATTGATATGAATTGTTCCCTCTCCTAGTTGGGGACTTGCTTTTTCTCCTTTTACTGCCACCATTGTTCGAACTGTTGCCTTCCCTTTTTCTTTTCTCCTACGGGGCTTCAATCTTTTGATTCATTTCCTCTTCGGTCCCGATGAACTGCTCGGCGAGCTTGAGGAATTCGGTGATGTCTTTAGGCTTGTTTGCCACCACGTGCCACTTGAATTCCTTGTGTGTGATACCCTTCTTTGATGTCGTGAGTCTTACAGTGGGATCTAAGTTTGGGATCAACAAACAGGTGTCATTGAAGCGCTTGATGTAGCTTCGAATCGACTCTCCTTTCCTCTAGATTATGTTGAGGAGGCTTTCTTGTGACCTCGGACACTTCTTGTTGGTGATGAAGTGCGAAGTGAACATTTGCACAAACTGCGCCCAGCTCTTAATTATCCCGGGCGCAAGGTTTCTGTGCCATGTGCGTGCTACCCCTTTGAATGTCGTAGAGACGGCAATGCACATCCAAGCTTTGTCAGCCCCAGCGAGGTGCATCTGAGACTGGAAAGAGTCTACATGATCATTTTGGTCGAACAACCCGTCATACTTGTCCAGCAGAGGCACTTTGAAGACCTTCGGCATCGGAGTGGCTAGGAGCTCGGAGGACAAAGGTGATGGCACAGAGAGGAGGGGAGTAGTTTTTGTGACTTCCAAGCTCACCTCCGCCTTGCCTTTAGGCTGCCCGGGTTGGCTAGGTCCTACGAGCTGGCTTGGAGCTACTGCTCGATGTGCCTTAGAGCATCGCCTTTGCTGCTTCTTAACTGGCTTCGCATTGGTGCAGTTGACTTCCATGTTGTCAGGCAGTGTCTTGGCTTGAAGTGATTTGGACTACTGGCACTGGCTACTGTGGATAGAAGGGCCTCGTCTGGAGTCTACGACCAGGACCTCAAACCGGTTCCCTGTAAGTGAACCTTCAAGTTGCGAGGGTCGGGGTGGACTAACTCTGGTGGGCCGAGTATCTCCCGACCTGTTCACTTGCTGCGAGGTGGGAGGAGCAACTTGCCATTCTCTCCTGCTGTGGGACAAGACCTAGGAAATTTCTCCCCGGTGAGGAGGATGATTGTTCTGACGGCGAGACTTGTTCTGCGGTGTGATCGAACACTAAGGTGGAGCTGGCTGTTGATTCTGCTGCAGCGGTGGGAACTACTACTGGTAATGTTGAAACTGTTGGACCTGTTGCATTTGGGCTTGAATAGCCCACACGCGGTGTACCAGGTCATCCAGTTGGCTCTGTCTGACTGTAGAGGGAACCATAGAGGATTCAGTGATGGTTACACCCACCATATGAGGGAGTGGGGCATTTACTGGAGCTATGACTCAAGGTACGTTCAATGTTGGCACCCCATCTGCAGTGAAAGGCACGGTGAACTGACCAATGCACACGGCCGGGACCTGAGGTTGCCCCCCGGAGATGTTCATTTCACCGTTCTGCCTGGCGTTGCAAGAGGATGCCATGGATTTTGAGCTTGAGATTTTTGAGTGGAAAGAAGGGCTTTTAGTAGCGGTTCCCACATACGGCGCCAAATGATGAGGCGCAATCTGGCTGCTCCTTGTTGGAGGTGATCTGGCTACTAGCAACGACGGGCTTGATGAATCTGCAAGAGATGAACTAAAGAACCTGGGGTGGTTTACCCAGCGAGGTTGCTCCGATGCTTAAGTTAGCACTTGGTTGCGAGGTGAAAATGATCTTAGATTGTAAGAGGGCTAGAGAGCAGAGATTACGCATACCCTCACCCCCACGGAGTCCCTGCGGGTTCCGTAGAGTAACCATGCTTCTAACCATGCTTCAACCATTGAGAGCAAGCTTCTAACCATGCTGATAGTTTTTTTTTTTTGGTTTGGGGTTGGTTGTATTTGACATACTGGATTTCCTCTGTATAGCTTCTCATTGTACAGGGGTTCTATCGTATCTTTGCTTTATGGTTTTTAATGAATTACTTTACCTTACAGTTCAAAAAGGACAGAACCCCAAAGCATACAATGCTTTCAGACAACAGAATATCCCAGCCTCAGTTTCAGTCCGCTTCCTTACTGAGGTCCTCTACTCTCAGCCTCGGGGGGTACCAGTTCAGTCACCATTACCAACTCCACCTTCAGACCGCCATTAAAAGGGGAAACTCAGTTCCCCAAACAAATACCCAGTCAGATCCAGCCCCATACACCAAGGAAACCATATAATATGTGTAGAGTTTATCTTGTTTGTTGGGCTAATTGGCTAAATGTCCTGAGATGGAGATAATGTTGGCATTGGAAAGCACTAAGTTGCTGTAGTGCAGAGTGATAATGGAGGATGACAGGGGACACTAAAGTTTCTTTGTATGCGCTATTGTGAGCCAATCGGGGAAGAGCAAAAGATGGGAGTGACCTACTGCACTAACTCCTCTTTATGTTTATGATAAGAGCATGACAACTCCTTTATATCAAATTCATGGATAACAACTAAAAGCCAACCATCCTTTTGTAAAGCTTGTTGACGTAGCATGGAGCAATAAGACCGGGCTGGCTATGCAAGCACCGAGCAAACACAAGCTTCTAGCGAAGCTAAACGAAAATCTCTAGAGGAGAGAGAAAATGTGGCAAAAATTGAAGTGTAAATTTGAAGTGTGTATTAGCTTGGAAAGAGCAACATTTATAGTACATCTGAAATTTGTAGAAGAACTAGGAAAGAACAACTAAGATAGATATCGAAACATCTAATCTGCTAGGATCAAATTCTTCTTGATCTTGGTCTTGATAGGATCGAACTCTTTGGCTTGATCTTCACCGTCCGATCTTCTTGGATCTTATCCATGAATCTTGGAAATCTTGGATTATCTTAATCTCTGGAATTCCTGATGGATCTTGAATTCTTGGATTCTTGATGGATCTTGGATTCTTGAATTGTTGATGAATCTTGGCTTCTTGAATTCTTTCTTGAATTATCCTTGCCCTTATCCTTATCCTATGAGCTGCTACCCATACGGTGAGGTGGTTCTTGGGATGGGCCTCCATCATTCTCCCCCACTTGGAGAAAACTCGACCTCGAGTCGTGACTAGGATATGCAAGTGCCATCTCTGGCAGGTAGCGATGAAGGTCAACCACATTGAACGTCTTAGAGATACCCATATGATCTGGTAGGTCCACGACATATGCATTGTCATTGATTTTCTTCACGATCTTGTAAGGACCGTACTTCCGAGGCTGCAACTTGTTGTATTTTCCCACAGGAACCTTTCCTTCCTCAAGAATACCATAACTTCGTCACTGACGTCAAATACTTGGTGTTGACGATGCCTGTCTGCTGCCAACTTGTACTTGGCGTTGGTTTGTTCTAGCTTCTGCTTCACGGCTTCTTGGACGGATTGGATCTGGTCTGCCATCTGTTCTGCGGAGGTACTGACACTGGGTACTATGGGTAGCTTCACTAAGTCCAGTGCATGATTTGGAACCTTCATGTAGACAATGGAGAATGGAGATCTACATGTAGAGCTGTGTACTGCATTATTATAGGCAAACTCAGCCTGTGCAATGGCGAAATCCCATTGTTTCGGTCTCTCCCAACATATACTGTGAATCAAATTACCAAGGGTCCGGTTTACCACCTCGGTTTTTCCGTCTGTCTGCGGATGGGCTGTGCTGCTGAAATTTAGTGATGAATCAAATATCCTCCATAGGGTCATCCAGAAGTGACTTAGGAACATTGTGTTTCAATCCGATGTGATAGTCTTGGGTACCCCATGTAAACAAACAATCTCCCTGAAAAATAATTTGGCTGTCGCTGATGCATCTGTTGTTTTCTTGTATGGGAGGAAGTGAGCCATCTTAGAGAACCTGTCAACCACTATGAAGACGGAGTCCATATTTCTTTGGGTTTTTGGCAAGCCTAGCACAAAATCCATGGACAAATCTTCCCAGATAGCAGTAGGAACGGGGAGAGGTATATAGAGACCTGTATTTTGGGTTTGTCCCTTAGCTGTCTGACAAATATAACATCTACTCAGAATAGTGGACACATCTCTTCTTAATTTCGGTCAATAATAACACCCCTTAACTGCTTCAATTGTCTTGTCCCTTCCCAGGTGTCCTGCTAATTCACCCCCATGCAGATTCCTGATGATCTTCTCACGGATGGAGGTGCAAGGGATGCACAACTCTTCCCCTTTCATAAGGAACCCATCATGAATGTAGAAATCATCTGCTGGCTGTCGATTCACACATTTCTCTCACACCTGTTGGAAGTCCTCATCCTGGGTGTATCGGTCTTTTAGACATTCAAAACCCACAATCGCAATACTGAGGGTCTTGATGAGGGCAACATGCCTACTAAGAACATCGACCACTTTATTTTGTTGTCCGACCTTATATATAATTTTGTATGGGAATTTGTCAAGGAAAGCAGACCATCTTGCATGTAAATCACTTCTTAATTACTTCTGCCCACTGAGATACTTTAGGGCCTGGTGGTTAGTATAAAGAACAAATTCTTTTGCAATTAAATAGTGTTCCCATGTTTTCAAGGCTCTAACCACAGCATAGAACTCTTTGTCATAAGTGGACCACTTTCTCCTGGATTCACATAACTTTTCACTGAAGAAAAAGCAATGGGTCTCTTTTCTTGGGACAATATAGCTACTATGCCAACTCCACTGGCGTCACATTCAACTTCAAATAATTTATCAAAATCTGGTAAAACAAGGATAGGAGCAGTACATAACTTTTCTTTTATGAGAGCAAAACTTTGCTTTTGTTCTTCTCCCCATTGAAAATTTCCCTTCTTCAAACATTCAGTGATGGGAGCTACAATACTGCTAAAATGTTTAATAAATCGCCTGTAGAAAGTCGCTAACCCATGGAAGCGTCTCATATCTGTGACATTTGATGGGTTCGGCCACTCCCTAATGGATTTTACTTTATCTTCATCTACTTTAATTCCATCATTGCTCACAATGGATCCCAAGAATAAGAAATTATCACTCATGAAAGTGCATTTTTTCAAATTAGCATATAATTTATTTTCCCTTGAGGCTTTCAGGACCTCCCTAATATGTCCAATATGCTCAGTGATAGATTTTCTGTAAATTAAAATATCATCAAAATATACCACCACAAATTTACTAGTAAAAGGACGCAGTACCTGGTTCATCAGCCCCATGAATGTGCTAGGTGCGTTGGTTAGTCCAAAGGGCATGACTAACCATTCGAACAAGTCATCTCTAGTCTTGAAGGCTGTCTTCCATTCATCTCCAGGGCGGATTCTGATTTGATGGTACCCACTCCTGAGATCGATTTTTGAGAAAACCACAGCTCCATTAAGCTGGTCTAGCATGTCGTCCAGCCTAGGAATGGGGAATTTGTATCCAATAGTAATTTTGTTAATAGCCCTGCTGTCGACACACATTCTCTAGCTGCCATCCTTCTTAGGTGTTAGCAAAGTTAGTACTACACAAGGACTCATACTGACTTGAATGTGTCCCTTTTTCAACAATTCTTCTACCTTTTCCCATAAAATTTCATTCTCCTTAGGATTCATCTTGTAATGTGGGAGGTTAGGTAGATTGGCACCTGGAACAAAGTCAATATGATGCTATATATCTCTCATGGGAGGGAGTTCATTTGGTAATTCATTTGGAACTACATCATGGAATTCATCAAGTAGTCTTTGCACTTCCACTGGAATTTTATTTTCCTCCAGGGTCTCATTCATATTTTCTCCCTTTACTACTAACAAATGTACCTCACGAGTATCCTTACATTCTTTTATAAATTCAGCATAATGATGGGTAATAGTAAGAAAATTTTTCTCATTTGCTTTTGGGGCCTTAGGAACACTCTTTTCAGCCATGGGTAACAAAGTGTAACGTATACCCTCTTTTTCAAGTTGATTGGTATTCTTCCTACCCATGTGCCTTACATCTGTATCAAATTGCCAAGGCCTACCCAACAAAATATGGCAAGCATCCATGTCTATAATATCACAATATATTTCATCATTATACTTACCAATAGAAAATGGTACCTTGCAGCGTTCCTCCACCCGTACGTCACCTCCTTCCTTGATCCACCCAATTGTGTATGGGTTTGGATGTTTTTCAGGAAGTAGTTGTAACTTTTGTATTACATCCTTGCAAACAATATTTTCTTGACTGCCACTATCAATAATTAAATCAAATAATTTACACTTGACAGTACATCTAATACGGAACAATCTGTGCCTTTGAGAGGTATCTTGATTTTTCTAGAACAGCAATAATTTTCTCACAACACAAGTATACTCTTCATGTTCGTATGGACCCTCTTCATCTTTCCCATCAGGTCCACAGTATACTTCCTCCTCCACATCTTCTTCCTCCTCCCTTTCTACCATATTAACTGCCTTCCTTCTTGGACAGTCATTGGATCTATGTCCAACCTCATTACATTTAAAGCATTTAAAAGGAACAGGCTTTGCATAGGGATTACTGAGTTTAGGAGGGTTGGAAGGGTTACCTCAAGTATGTCCTCCTGTGATGGCCTTACCGGTGTTAGCTGTACTTGCCGGGTGAGAAGGTTGTACTACCAAGGCTGATTTGTTCCTGCCGACAGTTGTTGGTCTGTTGTCGCTCCCGCTGTACCGGCGATAATTATTACTACATGCCTTTTCTTAGAATATCAATTCTGCTTTCAAGGCTAGGTTCCTTGCATCCTGTACATTAAGACCCGTCTGTACACCAATTTTATCTTTGATAGACGGTCTCAAACCGCTTAGATAATGGGCTGCCTACTGGTTATCACTTTCAGATAATTGATTTCTTTCTGTTAATCTTAAAAATTTAGATGTATATTCATTAACACTACAGGAACCCTCCGCACACCGTTGGTAAGATTCAAACATGTATTGTTCATAATCTAGGGGTAAAAATCTACCTTTGATTAACTGTTTCATGCGCCTCCAGGTTTGAACAGGACCCCTTCCTTCTCTGATCCAGGTCTCTCTCATGCATTCCCACCAAACAGATGCACCTCCCTTTAACCGAAAAACTACCAATTTTACCCTTCGTTCTTCTGGTATCTCCATGTACTCAAAGAAACGATCGACTTCTGTGATCCAATCTAGAAGTCCCTCTATGCCAAGATCCCCACTAAAAGTAGGAATATCTACATTGAGTTTAAATTCATCATTATTCCTACGGGGATTGAAATTACTTTGATTGTACCAATTTCTGTCGTTTCTATCGTTGCCGGGAAAAACTGGGGCACCACCAAATTCTAACTCATCATCACTGTCATTGTTAAGAACTGGACGCTGGGATGCAGCGTTGACGGGTGGTCTGTCGTGGTCGTTTCCTTTGATTGGATGTGGATTTTCCCGGTTCCGTGGAACAACCTCCCGTAACAGGGTTCGCCGTTGTTCAGCCATCTCTGTCAACTGCTGTTCGATGTTACGTGTGGTCGTGCGCTACTCTTCGATTGCTCTCCAAACAGCTAGGAACCCCTAATCTCCGTCACGGGGTGGGTTGCGACTGCTACCGTCTTGGTTGGCCATCTGACTGGGCAAACTCCCTGCTCTGATACCACCTGACGCAGCGTGGAAGCAATAAGACCGAGCTGGCTATGCAAGCACCGGGCGAACACAAGCTTCTAGCGAAGCTAAACGAAAATCTCTAGAGGAAAGAGAAAAGGTGGCAAAAATTGAAGTGTAAATCTGAAGTGTGTATTAGCTTGGAAAGAGCAACATTTATAGTACATCTGGAATTTGTAGAAGAACTAGGAAAGAACAACTAAGATAGATATCAAAACATCTAATCTGCTAGGATCGAATTCTTCTTGATCTTGGTCTTGATAGGATCGAATCTTTGGTTTGATCTTCACCGTTCGATCTTCTTGGATCTTATCCATGAATCTTGGAAATCTTGGATTATCTTAATCTCTGGAATTCTTGATGGATCTTGAATTCTTGGATTCTTGATGGATCTTGGATTCTTGAATTATTGATGAATCTTGGCTTCTTGAATTCTTCTTGAATTATCCTTGCCCTTGTCCTTATCCTATGAGCTGTCGCCCATATGGTGAGGTGGGCCTTGGGATGGGCCTCCATCACTTGTCCTTTATCCAACCACTCAGGAGTCACATCACATGGTCCATACACAGCACCACACCACATCCACTTCTTCCTTAGATGCCAAACACTCCTTTACCAAAGTAAAAAAAAAAAAAAAAAAAAAATCTCTGCTAGGTACCTTTCATAGGATACTCATAAAATCTCCTTTTCACTATGTCTGAAAGATACCCATCACAGCTCATCCATTTCTTTACACTACTTATTAGACAGTTAACTTTTTTAAGAAACTAGTAGTTAATAATACATGTCAATGACATGTACCCTTTACTAGTGCATGTGATTAACATGTGCCCTTTATGGTAGTTATATATACACATGTAAGCTGCTCATCCCAATGGCCAACCCCTTTACACTACTTATTAGACACTTAACTTTTCTAAGAAATTAGTAGTTAATAATACATGTGAATGACATGTACCATTTAGTAGTGCACGTGATTAACATGTGCCCTTTAGGGTAGTTATATAGACATGTAAGCTGCTCATCCCAATGGCCAACCCCTTTACACTACTTATTAGACACTTAACTTTTCTAAGAAACTAGAAGTTAATAATACATGTGAATGACATGTACCCTTTACTAGTGCATGTGATTAACATGTGCCCTTTAGGGTAGTTATATATAGACATGTAAGCTGCTCATCCCAATGGCCAACCCCTTTACACTATTTATTAGACACTTAACTGTTCTAAGAAACTAGTAGTTAATAATATATGTGAATGACATGTACCCTTTACTAGTGCATGTGATTAACATGTGCCGTTTATGGTAGTTATATATAGACATGTAAGCTGGTCATCCCAATGGCCAACCCCTTTACACTACTTATTAGATACTTAACTTTTTTAAGAAACTAGAAGTTAATAATACATGTGAATGACATGTACCCTTTACTAGTGCATGTGATTAACATGTGCCTTTTAGGGTAGTTATATATACACATGTAAGCTGCTCATCCCAATGGCCAACCCCTTTACACTACTTATTAGGCATTTAACTTTTGTAAGAAACTAGTAGTTAATAATACATGTGAATGACATGTACCTTTTACTAGTCCACATGATTAACATGTGCTTTTTAGGGTAGTTATATATAGACATGTAAGCTGCTCATCCCAATGGCCAACCCCTTTACACTACTTATTAGACAGTTAACTTTTCTAAGAAACTAATAGTTAATAATACATGTGAATGACATGTACCCTTACTAGTGCATGTGATTAACATGTGCCCTTTAGGGTAGTTATATATAGACATGTAAGCTGCTCATCCCAATGGCCAACCCTTTACAGTACTTATTAGACACTTAACTTTTCTAAGAAACTAGTAGTTAATAATACATGTGAATGACATGTACTCTTTACTAGTACACGTGATTAACATGTGCCCTTTAGGGTAGTTATATATAGACATGTAAGCTGCTCATCCCAATGGCCAACCCCTTAGCCCTTTGCCTTCAAAGATTCATTGTTGAAACACCATTCCCTTCATTTCAATGAATGAGAGAAAGAAAATGGACGAGTTTCAACAACAGAGACGATCTGCCAATTACAAGCCCAACATCTAGGATCACGATTTTGTACAGTCCTTAAGTAGTGAATACTGGGTGAGCAGCTTTATATATGTTTGGTTGATCTATTACTGTTACTGTACAAATACATTGTTTTGAAAAAATATCTAAGCCCAAACATGACCAGCGACTGAATTTAATTTCAGTGATTTCCATATGAAAGTTTCTATTCCTCCCTCTTTTGCCCCTCAGGCTCCATTTGGGAAGAGTGCAAAACCTTGTATATATATGGTATTTCTAAATCATGCATGTATATTTGCATTGTACATATTCTTTGTAAGTGTGCTCTTCCCAAATTGAGCCTCGAGAAAATTAAATTTCTCTGAATTTTTAATATAATCAAGCCCTTTCTGATAATTTATCCTAGGATTTAATTTCCAATGGATTATAAACGATTCCTTCTGTTTTTTGATGGAATACACCTAGATTAAAACATTGAATTATACTCTATTATGAAGAAAGACACGTACAAAGAAGGAGTTCAAATGTTGAAGGAGAATTTGAGGGAGACTTTTGAGGATAAAGACTTGAAGCCATTGTCTCAGCTCGAACTGATATATGACCTGCAAAGGTTAGGTGTTGGATACCTATTTGACAAGGAGATCAAAAGATTCCTCGACACAGTATCGTCCATCCACATCTCTGAAGTAGGAACTTCCCTTTATGCTATAGCTTTACGCTTTAATCTCCTCAGACAGCATGGCTATTATGTCAATCAAGGTAGACATCAAACAACATATTACTAATGGATTTTAATTTTACTAGAGATTAAATTTAATGGGGGTTTGATTGGTTAATTACATGACATATATTTTGGAAAATATTTTCTTATACTAAAACTAATTTTCAACTTGTCCGACATTGAAAATTTATTAAATATGTTTTGAATTTTTGAATAGAAGTTTATTTACATTCCTTAGAAATATAAGAGGAGAGAGTATGGAGGCTTGCTACCTTGCAATGCACCCATGCGTGTGTGGCACAACGATGCGCTATAGAAGCATGTTTTGCTTGCACATGTGTAAGGTGGCTTTGACTTTTGGTGTGATGCTCAACAATCACGATTCGATTAAGTGTGATCAAAAGGCACTATTCAAAATTAACAGTCATAACTATTAACTACCAAAGCACATTCCTCTGCTCCATGACTCTTCATAAATTATTCAAGGAGTGTGAATCAAGCAAATAAGACTGAGTGAAAAAATATAACCTTTTGAAGACAGCCTAGTTTTTGTGTTCCCAATTTCCAGCAATTATTACTATGAAATTTTCTATCCCAGAAAAAGTGATTAACTATGTTGGATGAAAAACTTGCAAAGTGCATGATTGAATTGACTAAATGCAGATGTTTTCAAAAGCTTCATGGATGAGAATGGTAGTTTCATGGTTAGCATTTCCAAGGATACAAAGGGAATGCTTCACTTGTACGAGGCCTCTCACCTTGCTTTGGAGGGGGAAGCATTCCTAGACGAGGCCCAAACTTTCACAAGAACCTCAGAACAAAGGTAGAGTTCGGAGATGACCTAGCTGAGCAAGTGGCTCGTGCATTGGAGACCCCTTTGCACCGGAGAGTGAAGTGGTCAGAAGCTAGGTGGTACATCAGCGAATGTGAGAGACGAGGTCAGATCAACAAAAATTTACTTCAACTAGCCAAATTGAACTTCAACATGGTGCAGGCTATACATCAAGAAGATCTCAAAGAGGTTTCAAGGTAAGTGCGTATGATTAATATGTTAAAATAATTAGCAATCAATATTATGATGGTGCAACCAATCAACTGAGCAAAATATAGAGATAAACCAGGATATCAGAGAGGTTGGTCTATCACTTCTTCTTTTTTTTTCTTCGTTATTTAACAGCCACTCTCGCCTTGGCTGAAACAATGGTACCTCTTAGTCATGACTCATGATGGTGACATGTCAACTGCAACTGGTGCAGTAACGTGCTTAGGTGAGATTGATCTATCATTTCTTCTGGACGGTCGGACTGGAAAGAACTGGTGAGAACCATTTTAAATGACTTCACACATGCCCTTCCACAGATGGAGGGTATGCAAGTCTAACTGGGTCAAACAGGCCATATATTAAATGCACATGTTTTACCCAAATCAACAACCATTAACATAAGTCATGAGGAAACCTACATACATCTTTCTTACTTTTGCATCCTGACTTAGTTTGTTTAATTGCCACTGATGCGTACAGGTGGTGGACGAATCTTGGACTTGCACAGACATTAAAATTTGCAAGGGATCGATTGGTGGAGAGTTTCTTATGGACTGTTGGAGTGTCTTTCAGGCCTCAGCATGGATTTCTCAGAAAATCGCTTACCAAAGTTATTTGTTTAATTATGTTACTTGATGATGTGTACGACATTTATGGTTCACTAGACGAATTAGAGCAATTCAGTGATGCCGTCAATAGGTTAGTGATCTAATTCATGGGCTGAGTGCGAGATTAAAGGTGTTGTTTGGCAAATCTTTTTTGAAAGATCTTTTGTAAAAACATGTCCAACTCGGCGGGACCTTTAATTTAATTTGGACTATAACACATCCCTTGCTATGATTATGATTAGTTACCTTCAGCCATGCTTGGCCCGATTGACCTGCTGATCGATATTTTCCGGGTACCTTTAGTGGTTCGATCTATTTTTATGATTTTGCTAATTATTATTTCTTTTCACTGAAATTATTTTCAGGTGGGATGAAATGGAAATAAAACACCTTCCAGATTATATGAAGTCTTGTTTCCTAGCTTTATATAATACAACTAATGAAATTGCTTGTGAAATTGAGAAACAACAAAAGGTGAACATCATCGCCTATCTTAAGAAAATAAAGATAGGAAGCCAAAAAGATATATGCCCTAAAAAAGTTTATGAAAGCCTAAAATGGCTAAAAAATCCGGAAGCATGCTAACCAACTAGCTAGCTTAGGATGCATGCTAACCGGATAGTCTATATCTTTAAAGACAGAACCCCAAAAGCTCATTAATCTTTTGACTATTTAGGCTGTCGAAAGATCTTTTTAAAAAAACTTGCCAAATAGTATCTTAGGTTGAATTTGGAAAGATTACAAATGCAAATCCTTATCTTTTGTACTATTTTGTATGTATTTATACTGTACATATTTGCATTTATACTCTTTCCAAACTGAGCCTTAGTTTTTTTTTTTAGGTTTAAAGTAATAAACCTTTTTATGTGGCATGCATTGATAGGAAGAATTAGAAAGAGGTGATGTTCCCTCTTCAATCCGATGTTATATGCTAGAAGCGAATGTTTCTGAAGCAGCGGCTTGTGAGCACATAACAGGAATGGTAATCAAGACGTGGAAGCAAATGAATAGAGAATGCACCTCTCAAGTTCCTCATCAACACAAAACGTTCCTTGATATCACCTTGAACATAGCTCGAGTTGCACATCTCATTTACCAATATGGAGATGGGATTGGGATTCAAGACCGTGAAACCAGAAACCATGTGAAATCTTCGTTGATTGAACCCATTTAAATTAAGTATTGCAATATAGTGGTTGTTATTATATATATAATAAGAACAAGTTATACAGCAGTTGATGTAATTTTTCTTGTTTGTTTCTTTTGCATGTTTGTATATTTCTTTTACAGTCGGTAAGATTACATGTGATTGTGCCATTGAGCATTACAAATCAATATATATAAAAATTCATTTGTGCATGTCTTCTTGAGAAAGTTAATTCACTTTGAAACTTTCGAAATTTAATTTGTTAGGTACTTAAAAATTCATTTGTCATAAAGAATATTATCATCGTAACTGAAGATATCAGAGAGTATCAATTACCTGGGTAATATCCTCCTGTAAGCTTGCTTACATGCTGATAATTAACACTACTCTTTCCCTTTACCCTGGTAACTTGTTTCACACATGAATTAATGCTGGAACCTCACTTACTCGGCAAGTATTTTACTTGGGAAATACTTTCCTGAATAAACATAATATTTATCCAGATAAATAAAATATATTAGAAAATATTTTAGTGAAATTTTTCCATATATATTGGAGAGGTTGTATGGTGACCAAATTAATCGATTGATGGAGGACCGAGTTCTATCAAACATCCCACCTTAAGTAGAATTAGGAGTGAGAACATTCTACTTGCATCTAAGTTCAACAAAATGGTGGAGGAGGAACTCGGACCTTTAGTCATGACATCCGAAACTTGATCTTTGGATGAAATGAACTCAACACACAACTGCCCATTAGAGACATTATCCCATATAGTTAACAAGAAAATCAATTTCAATGTGTACAGTTTGGGCATGAAAAACTGGACTAATGCTAAGCTAAGTATGTCCAATATTGTCACACCATAACATAGGAACAAATGATAAAAGGAAAACCAAACTCTGAATTGAAGTGACTTTATCCAAATGATCTTAGCAATGGTATACTTGCAAGTTATTGCAACATTTCGACACTCAGTTCCCAGCTGGGTTTTGAGAGTCTGCACAAGAATACTTTGTGCTGGATCAATTCTTTGGTGCAACCACGATGAACCAGACCTCCTTTGAGAGTTGGATCTGTCAGCAAAGTTGCTCCCGTTGATCTGGTGTTGACGAGGACAGTCGGAGGAAGATAGAGGGAAGAGAGAGAGAGGTCGGAGGAAGGGGACGAGGTAATATTGGGTTTTAAAAATTCATCTCTTTAAGCCTACAACCAAGCTCATTTCCCAAACTAGGAGGCGGAAAATTAGCCACCACTTCCCCAACAACATTTTGAAAATTAAAAATGAAAAGTAGCGTCTATATATGGGACTTGATGACGCGCAATCCGGCTACTCCCTGCTGGAGGTGATCTGGCTACCAGCAACGACGGGCTTAATGAATCTGCAAGAGATGAATCAGAGAACCCAGGGTGGTTTATCTGGCGAGGTTGCTCCGATGCTTAAGTTAGCACTTGGTTGGAATGTGAAAATGATCTTAGATTGTAAAAGGCTCCAGGGGGTGGAGCCTTTATATATTAGAGTCCCCGCGGGTTCCGTGGAGTAGTTCCAAGATTATCACTGGGACAGGATCCGTTTCCATGTTAATTTGGGGAGGATGACGACTATGTGGGCTTGGAAGTACGAACGAAGCTTCCAAGCTGCGATGACCAGTGCATACGCTAGTTTCTCGATCTCTCGGTACCTTGTTTTTGCGTCCTGCAAAACCTTACTAACATAGTAGATAGGTCGTTGGACCTGATCTACTTCCTGTATCAGTACCAAGCTGACCACCTCATCACTCGCGGAGAGGTACATTTTCAAAACATCTCCCTCCTCGGGTCGAGTCAAAACCGGGATGCTGGCTAAGTACTTTTTCAGCTCATCGATGGCGAGCTAGCATTCTTCGGTCCATTCAAAATCCTTACTTTTTTTCATTGCCTTGAAAAAAGGCAGGCAGCGATCTGCCGACTTGGACATACGACCGTTCAGCCTCTGAACCTCCTTCAATTTACGAGGTGGCCTGATATCTAGGATGGCCTTTATTTTTTCAGGGTTAGCTTCGATGCCACGTCGGTTATCTATGTAACCTAGGAACTTATCCGATGTGACACCGAAGACACACTTATTAGGGTTTAGCTTCATATTGTACTTACGCAGAATTTCAAAAACACATTGTAAGTCACTTATTAAATAGTTTGAGAGCTAGGTCTTAACGACCATATCGTATACATAGCATTCAACTTTATTGCCGATCAACAGCTCAAACAGTCTGTTTACAAGCCTTTGGAAGGTCGCATCGGCATTCTTTAGCCCAAAGGGCATGACCTTGTAACAGTATAGTCCTAGTTTGGTTATGAATGTTGTTTTCTCCTCGTCGACAGGGTCCATCCGGATCTGGTTGTATCCTAAATAAGCATCTAGGAAGCTCAGCAACTCGTGCCCTGAGGTCGCATCCAATAGACGGTCGATCTTAGGGAGTGGGAAACAATCTTTCGGGCAAGCTCGATTCAGGTGGGTATAACCGACGAAGATGCACCATTTACTGCTGGCCTTTTTCACCAGAACTGGGTTGGCCACCCAGCTCGGGTAATGGACCTCCCTAATGAAATCGGCTGCAAGGAGTTTCCCGACCTCCTCGTCGACTATCCTCCAATGCTCCGGGGTGAGGTTGCGTTTCTTCTGTTTAACGGGCTTGACTACATGATCGGTATTTAACTTGTGAGTTATTTACCTTTGCATCTATACCGGGCATTTCTACTGTAGACCATGCGAATATATCTAAATTCTCAATTAAAAAACTTATCAGCTGTGAACGAAGAGGTTCCTCGACCGATGCACCGATTTGGAGAGTTCTAGCTGGATTTTCTATTGAAACAGGGACGTGGACCATCCCTTCCATCGGTGTAGCCCGCTCCTCAGTTTATCCTATCGGTCGCTCTACCTCGATGTCACCCACTAGCTTGGCTTTCCCTCTAAGAGTGGCAACGTAGCACTTGCGGGACTCGAGCTGGTTGCCTCGCACTACCCCAATTCCAAAGTTCGTGGGAAACTTCATAGCCAAGTAGTAGGTGGATACCATTGTGCGAAGCGCGTGGGTGATAGGCCAACCTATTATGGCGTTGTACAGGGAGGGAGTTGCGACTACGAGGAAAGTGTGCTCGAATCTCGATATACTAGGCCAGGTGCCAACCTCTATAGGTACTGAAATTCGCCCTAGGGGGCTGACTTCTTCTCCGCTGAAGCCTACCAGAGGAATACTTGTTGGCTTGAGATCGCATTCCTTGAGCTGGAGCTTGTGGAACACGTCTTTAAATAGAATGTTTGCTGAACTGCCAGAATCGACTAGGACACGCTTCACCTCGAAGTCGTTGACCCTTATCTTTATAACTAGTGCATCGTCATGGGGGTACTAGACCCCGCGTGCATCGTCTTCTGTGAAGAATATTGGGTCTTCGAGCCTAGGTTGCTTTGGTGGATTATGTTCTTCTTGTTCAAACTCGTGAACCGAGGCCTTCCCTGGTGCTAAGGTACAACCCGTGACTATGGATCCGCCAATAATAATGTTGATCATTTCGCATATCGGTTTCTCCTCGGGCAACTGTCTTTGCGGCTGCTCATTATTCCTGCTGCTGGACTCAGGAGCATTTCTCCTTTGCTCCCCCTACCAATCTGTCTGGTTCTTATTGTCTTTTTGTACAAATTTTTTTAAGTATCCATGACGGATGAGTTCTTCTATCTCATCGCGGAGGTTTCTACAATTTTTGGTACTGTGACCGTGGTCTCTATGGAAATGACAGTACACATTTTTATTCCTTGTGGCGGGGTCTCCCTTCAACCGAGGTGGCCACTTTACATAAGGGGTGTCTTTGATCGTCCTGAGGATTTCTCCCCACTTCTCATTGAGAGGTGTGAAGTTCAGCCTTTCAATCAGGGGAGTTCAGGAACATTGATCTGAATTGTTCCCTCTCCTAGTTGGGGACTTGCTTTTTCTCCTTTTACTGCCACCATTGTTCGAACTACCACCCATCAGTTAGTTCAATTATAACTCACTTTAACTGAACAGCGTACGATCTTGGTGCTTCCGTTCTCAGCCCCGCCGTTCTAGAGATCAAGAGTTACAGCATTCTCCTACGGCATTAGTGAGGGATAGAGAGCAAGCGTACAGATCCTTCACCTTCCCAACTCGTCCACCATAGCCAATTTTTTTCCGTGATTTGTGTTGCTCCAAAGATCTGTGTTTCTCCTCATGGATTCATTTGAAGTTATTCAACATATCTCTCATCCCATCACTGTTACCTTCGATGGCTCAAATTATGATTTATGGTCCCAAGAGATGTGCAATTTTCTCAAGGGCCGCCTTCTATGGCAATATGTGACTGGTGAGGTTCCCAAACCTACTAAAGTTGCTGATGAAACAGAAGATAAGTTTGTTGAACGAGTAGAAAGATGGGATGGGAAAAATCATCAAATATTGACCTGGTTTCGCAATACTTGTATTGCAAGCATCAAGTTGGAATTTCGCAGATATGACTCTCCTAAAGAGGTATGGGATTTCTTACAAGCTCGGTATTCTATTTCTGATGATGTGCATCAGTTTCAGCTCTATAGGCGTCTTCACCGTATGAAGCAGCAACCTAAACAGACCATTCACAGTTATGTCTCTGAGTTAGAAGTTCTTTGGGATCAGTTAGCACAGTGTGAACCTGAATGAGATAGTACCTCTGCAGCTACTACTTATTCTAAGCTTCGCGATTGCCAACGTATTTGGCATCTTCTGATGACTCTCAGGGATGAGTATGAACCTATTAGTGGTACTCTACTTCATCGTAGCCCATTGCCTTCCCTTGAAGTTGTAATCAAAGATTTGCTCTCTGAAGAAACTCGACTAAAAATACTTCGAGATGAGCGATCCTTATTATCTATTGATGTTGTTCTTTCTACTCCGGGTACGTTTGCTACTTCTTCAACTTCATATAAATCTTCAAAACGGACTTTCTGCAATTACTGCAAGAAGATTGATCATACTATTTCGGAGTGTCACCGCTTGCAAGCCAAAAAGGCGTCTGGACAGAAGTCCTCATCCATGAGTTCTCAGGCTTCAAGTTCTACTGCAGCTGCTGCCATAGAGGATTCTTCTGCTAACACCTCTCCAAAATTCTTTCTTAGAGATCTTCGAACTCTCCTTCACCAGCTCAAACCTGATTCTGGTATGCCTTCTAAAACAGTCTTGTCCGTCACTCCAGGTACTACCTCATCATGGTATTTTGATTCTGCCTGGTGCAATCATATGACATCCAACTCATCCCTGTTTACTTCCAAGTCAAATCCTTCTATTACACTAATTGTTCATACTACCGATAGTTCCACCTTAACTGTCACAAGTGTAGGAACTATTTCAACATCTCGTTTGTCACTTCCTAACACTTTTTTGGTACCTCAATTATCTTTAAATCTTATATCTGTTGGACAATTATGTGAACTTGGTTTTGAAATACATTTCTCAAGTCGTGGTTGTACTGTGTAGGATCCACGGACAGAGAAGATCATTGGGACAGGCCGTAAGGTTGGTAGACTGTTTGAGCTATCATCTCTTCAATTACCATCTCTTGCTGCTGCTGTCACCTCTAGTGTCTGGCATTCTCGCCTTGGTCACATTTCTACCTCTAGGTTAGGATATTTAATTTCTAATGGATGTTTGGCTCCTGTTAAAACAACCCACGTTGATTGTGTTTCATGTCCTCTCTCAAAACATCATGCTTTGCCTTTTAATATAAGTGATTTTGTTTCTTCTACACTTTTTGATCTTATTCATTCTAATATTTGGGGACCTTCGCCTCATAATATTATGGGTGGTTCGCGTTATTTTGTGATCTTTATTGATGATTTCTCTCGATATACATGGATTTATCTCATGCGTAATAAATCTGAATTGCCTGCAATTTATATTCAATTTGCCACCATGATCCAAACTCAGTTTTCTTCTATCATCAAAATTTTTCACACTGATAATGCCATAGAATATAGAGATTCTATCCTTATCCAATTTCTTTCACAAAACGGAACTATCATTCATAAATCTTGTCCCAGTACCTCTCAACAAAATGGGCGTGCAAAATGAAAACATAGGCATATTCTTGATACTGTTCGAGCTCTCTTAATCTTTTCCTCTTGTCCTGAACGATTTTGAGGGGAAGTAGCCCTCACTGCAGTTTATACCATCAACCACATTCCTTCTCCTATTGTTAGTAACATTTCTCCTTATAAACGATTGTATGGCCATTGCCCTGATTACCAGTCTCTTCGTGTCTTTGGTTGTGCTTGTTTTGTTCTTTTACAACCTCATGAACATACTAAATTGGAACCAAAAGCACGTCTATGTTGTTTTCTCGGGTATGGTATTGAACATAAAGGATATCGATGTTGGGATCCTCTTTCCCAATGATTTCGCATATCTCGTCATGTTACCTTTTGGGAACACAAAATGTTCTCAAGTCTCTCCCCATTTCAAGTTACCACGACCTCTTCACATTTTTTTTCTGATCCTACTATTTCGCTTTTTCCTGACGATTTACTTGCAGGTCTGACTATTTCTTCCTCTGATAGCTCTAACAGTACTGCGCAACCTGCAACCTCTCCGACTGCATCTACCTTGGCTATGGATCCTCCTGCTCTACGTTCTTCTGAGCCCTTGATTGCTCCTAATGAGTTCGACTCTGACCGTTCTGATGCTCCTCTCCGTCGTTCTGGTAGGGTCACTAAACCTTCCGTTCTTATTCATGATTTTCATTGTTATTCTACCATTGTATCCTTATATGAGCCTTGCACCTATCGCGAGACTAGTACTGACCCTCTATGGAGAAAGCAATGGCAAAAGAAATTCAAGCTCTTACAAGTACTCAAAACAAAAAATTATACAAAAATAACCCGACTTAAAACGAGAAACCAATTCCAACTGCTACTGTACATACACGTATATTCATGGACCCGAGAACTTTGCATGTCATCATGGATAATATTTAGGGCCCATTTAATTCACAGATCAATCAGAATTAGAATCAAAATCAAAATTCTTTGAAATGAGAATGATTTATTTCCATTGTCTATTTGATTCACATAAAAATTAGAATGTAAATTAACTGAATAATTTTGTAGGGGTTCTATCTATGCTGAGATCATTGGTAAGTCATTCATGACATCACATGTTGTACGGAATTAACTGAATAATTTGATCGAGTTTTACATGGTGTGGATTTAATTGAATAATTTCATTTCACAACTTATTAGAACAGCTTATAGCTTTTTTTTACTTTTTTTTTATGATCTATCTAAAAAAAATATCACATTTAGTTTAAGGATCCATACATTTCATGAGTTCATATCTGCCCCCCACCGCCTGGCGCCCCAAAAACGTTCCACACAATGGGAGGCTGCCAGCTGTCCTTCCACACACACACTCCCCTCAGCGCCTGTAGAGTTAACGGAACGGCCGTTAGTTCTGAAGCAGCCCCAAAACCAAACTCTCGACCTGGACCTGTGCAACCTTGCACTACTCCGATCCGATCGTCTCCGGTGCCGATGACCATTGCGGCAGAAACACCGAAGGTATGAATCCGTCCCTCTCATCTCATCTCTCTCTTATAATTTACCCTTTTTTTTCGATTCAGAACAAAGGAGAGGTTTCACCCACCACCGGCCATCTCCGGCAACCACCAGCAACAGTATATAGGTGTGCGTTTTTTGCTCTCTTCCATCTACTCTATTTTTTTTTTTTTTTTTTGTTTTTACATTTGCATTTTCTCCAAACTGTTACACTGATATATGTTGCCGATTTTTTCTTCTTACTCGTCATATAAAACATGAAAATGGTAGCTTTCATTTCCTTAACTTTTTTTTTAATAAAGAAGACATGATATTTTCACTCTTTAGAGTTGAGAGTCCAAAGTCCAAAGATTTGCGTTAAACTGGAGGTTGGTTTTGGCATCCTTGTTGTACTTAGCGACGGTAAACTGCCAGATCTCTTGGACATGTGGGTCATTCACATCTTGAATGGGTTGCCAGTCGCCGAGTAGCATGGCGGAAACTCCGTTGTCGAAGAGAAAGAAGGAAACCATGAGGAGAATCAGGAAGAGAAGAAGAGACTGGATTTTCATTCTCTGCTTTATGGGTTGGGGAAATACATAGAACAGGTTGGGGAAATGCAAATAAAAAAAAAAAAAAACTGAGAAAGAAGAGGAGAAAACGCACCTGTATAATGGTCGGGTGGTCGCCGGCCGGTGATCCTTCTCCCTGTTTTTTGTATTGAAAAAAATAAATTAAAAAATAAAGGATGTGAGAGGGAGATGAGAGAGAGTGACGAGTTCGCACCTACGATGTATCTGCCGGAACGGTCATCGACACTAGAGATGATAGGATCGGAGGAGTGCAAGGTTGCACTGGTCCAAGTCGAGAGTTTGGTTCTGGGCGCTGATTGGGAACTAACGGCCATTCCGTTAACTCCACACGCGCTGAGGGGAGAGTGTGTGGGAGGACAGCTGGCGGCCTCCCATTCTGTGGGACGTTTTTGGGGCGCAAGGCGGTGGGAGGCAGATTTGAATTCACATGTTATCTTGCTTGGCTTATAATGTGAGATCTATTATCTATTTATCTATTTATCTATCTATCTATATAATAAATGAGACCATGTTATCTTGCTTCTCCTTGCTCTATTACTTGTATTCTTTTTGATTTTCTTTTTTTTCCTTCTCATCACTTCCAATTTGCCATTTCAGCACTCTCTCTCTTCATTCCTCTTCTTTTCCATTGAGTTCTCTCTCTCCCTTCACAATTCACCGTCGAGGGGAATAAGGGGATTTCGAGCTTGACCTACTACTCCAACAATTAACTTACGTTAATTTTCTGGGAGAAGGGTCAGAATTTTTAGGAATCGATGTCAATTCACAGGTGGGTATTGGTGTATAAAATATAGGTTTTTGTCGTTTTGGATGCAATGAAATTCAGAAATGTATATTTGGCTTATCCGTACTTTTCTTTAATGAGGTTGACCAGGAGCAACAAGACAACTGTCTCAATCCGGAAAGTTGGTGCACGTGATAAGATCCATCTACGCGGTCCACACTCAAGCCCCCACGTGTCACTGAACAAAATGCTCTAGGAAGTGGCACTGGTCCAACCTATTATCCGACCGACCTGTTCACCATATGTCGGTGGCATACCCAGATGGCCAGATGCTAACAAGGACATCACTAAGAACTAAGAAGCCCAGGCCTGGCTCAGCAATCGTCTACTAATAGGATTAAATCTCCTCGGCATGAAGCCTCTTCTATAAATATAAATAGGTTATAGGTTAGGCAACCCCATAAAATGGTATACACATATAGCATTCTTCTTACCCTCACCTTGTCATTTTGCTTTCCTTGCGTACCTATTACCTACCTAAGAAATCTCCTCAGAGACACACCTCGAGACTGTCTTCCTTTCTTACAAAGTGCCTTCGGAAGCAGTTCAGCTCACCAAGCCTCCTCAATTAGATTTCTCTCTTCTTTCATTTGTCGCCCGATTTTAGACTACAATAGGTGTCACCCATGGACTCTCCAATTAACATCAAGCAAAAATCTATATATGTATCCATTATGTCGTATCCCATTGTTACACAAAACCCAGAAACATATATTTAAATGACACAAGAAAATAAGGCAAAACATAGATATTAAGAAACAAAAAAAGACAAGAAAAATTGAACATACATAGATTTACGTGATTCCGGCCTTTATGGAAGATGGAGGAAAAGAAGTCCATAAAAGGAAATCGTAACGAAGTATACAAGGTTGAACAACCTCTGACACTTAGAAAACCCTAATAAGCGTACGTAGCATATGCTGGATTAATTAATGAGGCAAATGTATAAGGTTGTTGCAGCTTGCGATTTGGTTTCTGAAGTACAACAGAATTGGTATCACCCTCGCAGAGGAATATTTTCAAAAAGCAATGAGTTAATATATTCCTCAAGGACCGGAAGGCGTCGATAGTCATCATAATCATACATCACAGATACCATCTTTGCAAAATTATGTATTGCCTCTATAAATGTTGGTGAGAAGGGGTTTGGTGAGAGGCATTCTTGGTTAAGCTGTTTCCATGAGTCTGAAATCATGCCAAGGACATGATTTCTTGCGCCTTCAATTGAAATTCCTTGGTGATTCTTCATGTAGCACTCTATGTATGATCCATCGTATCCTTCTTGGTTCTCATCCTGCCATTTTATTGATTAAGTTTAGCCTTTAGTCAGGCAATTAATATATCAATGAAACTCAATCTCCGTTTAAACAAAATTGTACCAAGCATCTCATATTTTTTTAATATGGTCATAAGTAGGCATGTTATGGGCTGCTCTCGAGCTTAGCTTCTGCCAAAATTTGAAGTCCTAAACAGTATAAAGCCAAGCCCAAATCCTGACACTTAATCAGGTACAAAATGGGTTCACCTAATCACCTTAACCCAAACCAGACGCAATCCCTGATTAAGGTCAATTCAACCTCAACAGGAGCTCAGAACACTTTTGAAGAATAAGCTCACACTCCATTGCTTTTGGTCCATTAATGACTTGTATAAAACAAAGAAATGGTGATCAGATAGTATCAAACACAACTGTACCTTAGCGCTTCCCAGGTCATCCCAGAGACGAAGAATGGATGCTGAGGAAGAGATAATGGCCGGAGCAGCGTCCAGATAGTCGACACTTTCTTTGGTAATGCCTTGGCCCAATAGAAAGAAAATGTGAATTAGCGCCACATGCACTCCAGAGCTAACGATTCCATTCTTCAAGTAGTCTGTCTCGTTTGGCAGCTGCCTGGAAGAAAACCATTTTGCCTCTACAAGAAATGCATTGCAAAGACTGGCCCACTGCATGCATCCAATACAATATTAACATGTAGGCTGTACAGTAGCCACATTTTGGATTTTTCCTCCAAAGCGAAGTAAAATCTACTTTGGTAGCTTTTATACCCCAAAAAAAATATGGTTTTCAAAATAGTTCTATATAATTTTGATTTTGATTTTTGAGGGTATTTTATTATCAACCTCTTTTTCATTAATTAAAGAAGAAAAAACAAGAGATACAATGTGATAGACAATGAAGACCCATAAAAGTTTTAATTTTGACTTGTTTTTTATTTAATCTAAAAATAACAAAAGGAGGAGGTATGAATTATTATATATGGATAGATAGAGAGAGAGAGAGAGAGAGAATGTAAAATTAGTGATCATGATCCAGGTCAAATGTTACCTACCGCCTTCTGCAGGGAGTTGATAGGGTTCCACCCAGTTTCTTTAAAAACCTTGGTGCATATTTCATTTGTAATGCCATAAAGTGCCTTAAAACACTTCCTCATGTACTTGGGAAGCTGTTCAGCAGCAACTAGTTCCCATCTGCATGTCAAATTCATCATACTAGAGTCAATGTAGTGAGGGCCATCATCGGAGACAGAGAGTACTGTTTGTGATGACTACTGGGGTACTTTGATGAGAGGGAAGCGATCCAAAGAATGTGTGGAAGATTGGGCCTTCAGCTCCATTTGGAAGGAGTACAAATGCAAATATGCAGAATGCAAAACCTTATATTTTATATATTCGCATTTGTACTCTTTAATTTCCAAACTGAGCCTTCAGGATTAGGTTAAAGGCACGGGTCAGAGTCCCTCATCGGTCAATTCTTTGGTAACTTTTTGCAACATTCGGGAGATGCTGCAAAAAAGAGCAATTGGCCTAGAAAAATCAATACCCAGAGAAGACTTTAATTGGTGCACAATTTGAAATTAATGAGGCGATCAAGGGAGATTTGGTAGAGGCCTAGGGCGGGCGATCAAGACCAGTGACATTGGATCAGCATGCAGTGAGGATGTTCGAAATTGTTAGGGAAGAAATACCTATTCAGTGTCCTTTTTTAAGAGTAAGCTAAGGTATTTTAAGGAACAGATCACGCGTATTGTTGGGTATGGGAGGAGTGTCCTTTTTGAGTTTACATGTCGTGCGATACCTGATTAACAGGCCAGTGTGGTGAAAAGACAAAATATCATATCAAACGATACCTGATTAACACACTGACGTGTTCAAAAATCACTCGAGAGTTGTTGAACTGTTCTGCAACGCTGGTGGCAGGTATTCTGTTTTTTTGTTTTCTTGATTTAGATTAAGAGCCTGTTTATTTTTTCTTAACTAGGATTTTTTTTTTTTAACTTTAAGAAAAAAAATGATTATTCATTTTTTCACCTTTTAATAATATTTCCTATTTACTATCATTAAAATAGTGAAATTAAATCATTAAATGATAGCTAGTTGGGGGCATTTCTTACTTGTTGATTACTTCTGTGAAAATGACAAGTTCATCGAGTGTTCCATAAACATCAAAAATATCATCGATTATGTAGATAAGTGCAATGGGTTTTGTTAGGTCAATCCTTTGCTCTGAGAATCTCGGATCTCTGAGAACCACCATGGACCACATGTACCATTTAAGTGGTTGATTTCTGGCAAACTTCAACTCGTCTGACAAACCCAGATCTCTCCACCACCTAATAATATTGCAAATAATAGGATTAGAATACATCTAACTGTTGAAACAAACAGATAAAAGAACTAAGGTCCAGTCTGGTGCGTTTTTTAACAAGGGCTGTTGGTTGTTTGGAAGCCTACTAGTAATTCGTGTTTTCATCTTTTCTGGCTTGGCTGGGGAAATATCTATTTATCAAAAAATTTCAAAGCCCGTTTTGAACTATTTTCAGAAAACATCAAATGGAGTTTTTCAACATTTTTTGTCCCATTTTTGTGTGAAAAGACGTGTCTCCAACCAAACTGTCTATCGGCTTCAAAAAAAGTCCAGCAATTTTTTTGGCTATGAGATCTTCCGGAAAATCTTTTACAAAAGACTTGCAAAACGGCACCTAATTAACTAAGTAGCCAACAAATTAAAACTATACCGGCCACTTACTGAGAAACCTGAGCGACTTCTTGGCGGTGCAGAGATTGAACAAGGTTGAATTCCACTTTGGCCAGTTCTTGTAAGGAATTGTGCCACCAATATGAGCTTGAGAAATTCTTAAGATAGCTTTTGACCTTGAAACTAGCCAAGCTTTTGTTAAAGGGGTGCTTTAGGGTATCTTCCACGGCTCTCGCCAGAGGTGGGCTGAGGTTCAACCTTGAAGCAGAAAGGTGTTTGTAAGCAAGCTCATTGGCTTCATCCAGTATGTCTTCACCGTGTATTCCCAGGTGTGAAGCTTCAAATAAACTCAGCATTCCCCTTGTGTCTTCATTTAGTTCTGGTTTAAACCGACCCCTGTTGTCCCTGAACTTATCAAACACATCTGCTCCAATATTGTTGAACAGAAATTAGTCGAGCTTAATATAGTTCTATTCTACAGTTTTAATTATTTGGTTCAGGAAGAACAGGAGCTAGCCTAACGGCATTACAATTCTTACCTGTAGGCACACAGTACCCAGCTTGTCTAAATAATCTGAAGCAAAGAGAGACGTCATGCAGACTGCCGGTTCCCATCTGATAAATATCTGAACCAAACCTTGTATACAACACACTTAACACAGTCCTGATCTCCTCTTCAAAATGGTGATCAATGCATAGTCGTTGCAGTGCATCGATCAAGGCCATGGACTCTAATGGGTCTTCTACTTTCAAGAGTAAGCCGCACAGCTCCTCGCATCTATTCCTGTGCTTTCCGCATATGATATCCTGCAAATAACGTAAGTGTCAGCTGCATGGTTTTGGACAAATGATCAAGTTATGAAAAACAAACAAATATTAAACATATCGATCCACCTCCATGTGAAGAGCTGATGGGCTTTCCCAAGAAAGTAAGCTTCCCTTTTCAGTCATAAATTCACCACTAGATGCTTTGCAAGTAATGATGTTGAAAGCTTCTGCTGGGCCAAATATTGTGGACAATTTCAGGGAAGACTGATTTCTTGTTGTCTGGCTTGCATGCAACCTGCAGTTCCACCACCTTATAGGCTTTGGTCCATGGCTAGGCCACTGCTCCACCAATTTCGTTCTGGTGATCGGTTGGACTGTTGGCTCAGCAGTGATAATACTGAGGAAGGACATACTGATCCGCAGACTGCTTTGGGCAAGGGGGGATTTGGGTTGTAGTTGTGGGATCAGAGAGACTACTTTTGCTATGAAATGGGGATAGAAGGATCATCTCAATTTATAGAATTATTTATTCTTCTTATAGATTTGTGGTGTAAATCAGAAATCTGCATTAAGCCTGTCATACTTTTCCGTATAAATAAAAGGGCTATCAGAAAAAGTGGCCCAGATGATGGGCAACATGACATGAAATGAAAGCAACATGATCCAACATCAACACATGAAAAATACGCAGAGATTCTTCCCTTTGGGAGATATTTTTTCTCAACGCAAAACCATCCTCGATCACACAGTCCTACTTAGAAGATAATATCGTTTAATTTGCTTCCTTTGATGTCTTTATCTATATTTCTTCTTGTTTTATTCTTCTTTAATAAAACTTCTGTTTTATTTATTTCAAAAGAATTAATGATTACTTTTTTTTTAATATAAGAAAAAATTTAATTTATTAATAAAATGCAAAAGAACAAGAGAGGATAGATTGTAAAATGAGCGGGCCCTCACAAAAAGAGGAAGCCCAAGTCCCTCACCCACCACAAAAGCCAGCTCAAAACAAAAAATTATACAAAAATAACCCGACTTAAAACGAGAAACCAATTCCAACTGCTAGTGTACATACACGTATATTCATGGACCCAAGGACTTTGCATGTCATCATGGATAATATTTAGGGCCCATTTGGTTCACAGATCAATCAGAATTAGAATCAAAATCAAAATTCTCTGAAATCAGAATGATTTATTTCCATTGTCTATTTGATTCACATAAGAATTAGAATGTGAATTAAAATAAGTTAGAATGGGATTTCATTCCCAAGGGAAGAGGAGAGAATCGTCATTCCTTCAAAGGTCATGCTAGCTGACAAAATGGTGGGAAAGGATGTTAAAACAATTCCTCGTTAGATCGGAGCCCCCTAATATTGTGTTATGTATGTTCATGTCAAATGACAGATACACATACATCCTCCATCTACCTTAAATGACTCGTAAGGTTCAAACAACTTTCTTTTGATGTGAACGTACATGAGAAAAATGTTTTTTTATTTTTTGGCAAGTTAAGATATACTTTTCCAAGCTTTCCATTCACACATTGTAATGCTGACAAGCAGACTCATGTCAACCACGAGAAATACATAATATCTACTTTTGTAGGGGTTCTATCTATGACATCACATGTTGTACGGAATTAACTGAATAATTTGATCGAGTTTTACGTGTTGTGGATTTAATTGAATAATTTCATTTCACAACTTATTAGAACAGCTTATAGCTTTTTTTTACTTTTTTCTTTATGATCTATCTAAAAAAAATATCACATTTAGTTTAAGGATCCATACATTTCATGAGTTCATATCTGCCCCCCACCGCCTGGCGCCCCAAAAACGTTCCACACAATGGGAGGCTGCCAGCTGTCCTTCCACACACACACTCCCCTCAGCGCCTGTAGAGTTAACGGAACGGCCGTTAGTTCTGAAGCAGCCCCAAAACCAAACTCTCGACCTGGACCTGTGCAACCTTGCACTACTCCGATCCGATCGTCTCCGGTGCCGATGACCATTGCGGCAGAAACACCGAAGGTATGAATCCGTCCCTCTCATCTCATCTCTCTCTTATAATTTACCCTTTTTTTTCGATTCAGAACAAAGGAGAGGTTTCACCCACCACCGGCCATCTCCGGCAACCACCAGCAACAGTATATAGGTGTGCGTTTTTTGCTCTCTTCCATCTACTCTATTTTTTTTTTTTTTTTTTGTTTTTACATTTGCATTTTCTCCAAACTGTTACACTGATATATGTTGCCGATTTTTTCTTCTTACTCGTCATATAAAACATGAAAATGGTAGCTTTCATTTCCTTAACTTTTTTTTTAATAAAGAAGACATGATATTTTCACTCTTTAGAGTTGAGAGTCCAAAGTCCAAAGATTTGCGTTAAACTGGAGGTTGGTTTTGGCATCCTTGTTGTACTTAGCGACGGTAAACTGCCAGATCTCTTGGACATGTGGGTCATTCACATCTTGAATGGGTTGCCAGTCGCCGAGTAGCATGGCGGAAACTCCGTTGTCGAAGAGAAAGAAGGAAACCATGAGGAGAATCAGGAAGAGAAGAAGAGACTGGATTTTCATTCTCTGCTTTATGGGTTGGGGAAATACATAGAACAGGTTGGGGAAATGCAAATAAAAAAAAAAAAAAACTGAGAAAGAAGAGGAGAAAACGCACCTGTATAATGGTCGGGTGGTCGCCGGCCGGTGATCCTTCTCCCTGTTTTTTGTATTGAAAAAAATAAATTAAAAAATAAAGGATGTGAGAGGGAGATGAGAGAGAGTGACGAGTTCGCACCTACGATGTATCTGCCGGAACGGTCATCGACACTAGAGATGATAGGATCGGAGGAGTGCAAGGTTGCACTGGTCCAAGTCGAGAGTTTGGTTCTGGGCGCTGATTGGGAACTAACGGCCGTTCCTTAACTCCACACGCGCCGAGGGGAGAGTGTGTGTGGGAGGACAGCTGGCGGCCTCCCATTGTGTGGGACGTTTTTGGGGCGCAAGGCGGTGGGGGGCAGATTTGAATTCACATTTCATGGGTCATGGGGATAATTATTTTCGAATGTGGGGTTAAATTTAGTTTTGATATCTGCTTGGCTTGTAATGTGAGATCTATTATCTATTTATCTATCTATCTATATAATAAGACGATCCATGTTACTTTGCTTCTCCTTGCTCCGTTACTCCAATCCGGCATTCTTTTTTCTTCTCTCTTCTCCCCCTTCCCATCGCTCCCAATTTGTCATCTCAGCACCCTTTCTCTTCATTCCTCTCCCTTTCCATTGAGTTCTCACTCTCCCCCCTCAACTAATCGTCTCTCATTTTCTATAGATGCGATTTCAAGCAAAGAGAGGGGAATAAGGGGAATTCAATGTTTCCTATATAGTCATTGCATCTTCCAATATTATTAAATAATTTATTCTTAAATAATAATCTATTGTTAAATATTCCATTAGTTCTGAAAATTATTAAAAATTTCTAGAAATATTCTACCAAAAATTATGAAATAATTATTTCATAAAGAACCCACTATTTAACAAAATATTAAATAATTTAACAATCTAACAAACAATCCACTATTTAATAATTAGCACAATTTATTAATTTCTAGAAAGTCAATAATTATAGTTAACAGTTATCAAATAATTTAGGAAAATTCTTTAACTAATAATCCATAGTTATTTTTTAAATAAGTAATTAAAAATTTAAGAAATTAATCTATGAAAAAAAGCTCTCCATAACTATTTAAATAATAATCCATCATTATTATTCAACTAAATAGTCATTACAAATTTTGGGAAAACTAAATTAGGAAATTAATCTATTAGAAATTGTTTCATAATTATTTAATTAACAACCCATTACTATTATTTCAATAAATGATTATTAAATAATTTAGGCAATTTATTAAGTCTATCTTCACCAATCTAGACCACTTGGTTGACTTCGACCATAATTACATTAATTTACTATAATTACATTTACTTTGATTAATAGTAAATAATTTAGGCTTAAAAAGTAAATAATTTATATTAGTTTATTGTTATTTAAAATAATTAATTTACTATACATCATTACTAATCAATAGCATTTTCAATAATTTTTTTTGGGAATTATCATAAAATATTGTAATTTATTGTTATTTAATTTAAGATTAGTTAGTTATTTGGTTATAGGAAAAAAATTATTAGAATTGTAGGGATGGAAATTTTCCCTATAAACCGGGTAATTTAGATCTTCAATATCTTCAACTCCCTCCTCGTCATCAAGCGTGTTACGCAATCAACCGGAGCAGAGGAGTCGTTGGTCTGGTCACAAACTTGGAAGACGGAGGATAGAGAATCCAAGCCTGTTCCACAGCCAACCGAAGCAGAGGAGTCGTCGGTCTGGTCGCAGACTTGGAAGACGGAGGATCCAAGCTTCAGCTCTCTGCTTACCTCTATACCGGACGGAGTCGTCGGACTGGTCACAGACTTGGAAGACGGAGGATCCAAGCTTCAGTTCTCTGTTTACCTCTGTACTGGGCGGCGGAGCAGGAAGACCCTTGCGAAACACATACGACTCGTTCCTTCTTGCTTCAACAGGGTTCTAGATAGCCATTGTTGGCCAGTCGTAAGGCATCGTCGGCGCTCTTCGGAATCGCCTCGGCGGAGCAGGAAGACCCTTGCGAAACACAGACGACTCGTTCCTTCTTGCATCAATAGGGTTCTGGATAGCCATCGCCGGCCAGTCGTAAGGCGTCGTCGGCACTCTTCGGAATCGCCTCTTCCGGAATTCTGCGCCATCTGCATTCATGCACCAGCCACATAAACTTGCTCCCCAGATCCAAAGTTTCTGCAGTTTTTAAAGCGGTACGTCCAAGAGGGCATCCAACGAATACCACCCATCAGTTAGTTCAATTATAACTCACTTTAACTGAACAGCGTACGATCTTGGTGCTTCCGTTCTCAGCCCCGCCGTTCTAGAGATCGAGAGTTACAGCATTCTCCTACGGCATTAGTGAGGGATAGAGAGCAAGCGTACAGATCCTTCACCTTCCCAACTCGTCCACCATAGCCAGTTTTTTTCCGTGATTTGTGTTGCTCCAAAGATCTGTGTTTCTCCTCATGGATTCATTTGAAGTTATTCAACATATCTCTCATCCCATCACTGTTACCTTCGATGGCTCAAATTATGATTTATGGTCCCAAGAGATGTGCAATTTTCTCAAGGGCCGCCTTCTATGGCGATATGTGACTGGTGAGGTTCCCAAACCTACTAAAGTTGCTGATGAAACAGAAGATAAGTTTGTTGAACGAGTAGAAAGATGGGATGGGAAAAATCATCAAATATTGACCTGGTTTCGCAATACTTGTATTGCAAGCATCAAGTTGGAATTTCGCAGATATGACTCTCCTAAAGAGGTATGGGATTTCTTACAAGCTCGGTATTCTATTTCTGATGATGTGCATCAGTTTCAGCTCTATAGGCGTCTTCACCGTATGAAGCAGCAACCTAAACAGACCATTCACAGTTATGTCTCTGAGTTAGAAGTTCTTTGGGATCAGTTAGCACAGTGTGAACCTGAATGAGATAGTACCTCTGCAGCTACTACTTATTCTAAGCTTCGCGATTGCCAACGTATTTGGCATCTTCTGATGACTCTCAGGGATGAGTATGAACCTATTAGTGGTACTCTACTTCATCGTAGCCCATTGCCTTCCCTTGAAGTTGTAATCAAAGATTTGCTCTCTGAAGAAACTCGACTAAAAATACTTCGAGATGAGCGATCCTTATTATCTATTGATGTTGTTCTTTCTACTCCGGGTACGTTTGCTACTTCTTCAACTTCATATAAATCTTCAAAACGGACTTTCTGCAATTACTGCAAGAAGATTGATCATACTATTTCGGAGTGTCACCGCTTGCAAGCCAAAAAGGCGTCTGGACAGAAGTCCTCATCCATGAGTTCTCAGGCTTCAAGTTCTACTGCAGCTGCTGCCATAGAGGATTCTTCTGCTAACACCTCTCCAAAATTCTTTCTTAGAGATCTCCGAACTCTCCTTCAACAGCTCAAACCTGATTCTGGTATGCCTTCTAAAACAGTCTTGTCCGTCACTCCAGGTACTACCTCATCATGGTATTTTGATTCTGCCTGGTGCAATCATATGACATCCAACTCATCCCTGTTTACTTCCAAGTCAAATCCTTCTATTACACTAATTGTTCATACTACCGATAGTTCCACCTTAACTGTCACAAGTGTAGGAACTATTTCAACATCTCGTTTGTCACTTCCTAACACTTTTTTGGTACCTCAATTATCTTTAAATCTTATATCTGTTGGACAATTATGTGAACTTGGTTTTGAAATACATTTCTCAAGTCGTGGTTGTACTGTGTAGGATCCACGGACAGAGAAGATCATTGGGACAGGCCGTAAGGTTGGTAGACTGTTTGAGCTATCATCTCTTCAATTACCATCTCTTGCTGCTGCTGTCACCTCTAGTGTCTGGCATTCTCGCCTTGGTCACATTTCTACCTCTAGGTTAGGATATTTAATTTCTAATGGATGTTTGGCTCCTGTTAAAACAACCCACGTTGATTGTGTTTCATGTCCTCTCTCAAAACATCATGCTTTGCCTTTTAATATAAGTGATTTTGTTTCTTCTACACTTTTTGATCTTATTCATTCTAATATTTGGGGACCTTCGCCTCATAATATAAGTGATTTTGTTTCTTCTACACTTTGTGATCTTATTCATTCTAAAGTTTACCTGTTGGCTTGAAGCTCTTTCATAGAGTTGAATTGTTTCCAGGACAACTTGGCCTTCAACAGGGTCTGCCCTAGTGAACAAATAATAAATGTCATCTGCAAAAAAGAGACGTGAGATTACTGGGCTATCTTTTGTTAGTTTGATACCTGAAATTTTCTTTTCCAACACAAGGATTTGGAGGCTAGTTGAGAGATCTTTTGAACAGAAGAGGAACAAGTATGGAGATAATCCACACAATGAAATGACTACAAGGGCGTCATGGAAGCTTTATGTTGAAATTGGACCTATCCAAGGCTTATGATCGAGTGGATTGGGCTTTTTTTCTTCCAAGTAGCTTACAGTGTCGGGGATTTTTTTCTTATTTTTGCTCATTACTACAGGCGCTTCTTTCCACTGCTTCCTTTCAAACCGACGAAGGGCCTTAGACCACTATCCCCTGTCTGTTTGTCTTATATATGGATATTTTCTCCCCGTATGCTTTAATGTAAATTAGAAGATGCGTTTGTATGTCCTTTTCGATACTTTTTAATTGTGATGTCGGAGATCCTTTCAAACCGACGAAGGGCCTTAGACCACTATCCCCTGTCTGTTTGTCTTATATATGGATATTTTCTCCCCGTATGCTTTAATGTAAATTAGAAGATGCGTTTGTATGTGGTTTCAAGATTTCTAGAAACTTCCCAAAATTAAATCACTTACTTGGCAACTGAAAATGAAGTGTTGCAGATGCGGACTATCCTGACCCAATTTGGGGAGTTCTCAGGCCAAGAGATTAATTTCTCTAAATTGTCCATATATCAAACACACTTGTCTTCTTTATTAGGGGTGTCACTTATGACAAGTAAAGAGCTCCTCTACCTTGGCTCTCCTCTACTATTGCCGAGTAACAGAATTACCAGTTGGAAATTTCTCGCTCTCATGCTGGATTGGAAATATTGGTTAAAACTTAAAAGCACCCTTATCTCCATTCCCAATTATTTCATGGCTACTCAACATTTGCCAAAAAATTATATTTTTAGCGGCAGTTTTCGAACCGGCTGTTCGGCGGCTGCTGCTAGAAATATTGATCTTTGGCGGAAGTCCTTTAGAACTGCCGCTAAAAATCAGTCGACTGCCGCAAATAAATCACACACACTCCGCGACTCTCCCTCTTGACGACTTGTCTTCTTCCTGCCCTCTCCTCTCCCAGCTGATTCTCTTTCTCTCGCTCTCTCTCAGCCATTTCTCTCTCTGTTTGATTTAATAAAGAGCAAAAATGGTGCGGAAAGAGGGCTTTAGGGCAGGGATTCCAATCATACTGCCAGACTGAAGATTCCTGATCATTTTGGACTTCTATAAATGAGTCTACTAGCAATATATATGTTACTTATGCAATCATGGCATGAGCATGTCTTGATTTCATGTATGATGTTATTCCTAGAATTCTGTTAATTTTAGGGAAGGGGAAATGAGTATGAACGGCATAAACTGCAAGCTTTGAATCAACGCTAGAAAATGGTGCGCTTTCTCTGTTGTGTGTGTGTGTTTTTGTTCTTCTTCTTTCTAAGCACTTGGAGAATAAAATAATGAAAAAATTTAGCAATAAAGACAAACTTTTTTTTTTTTGATAAATAACAGAAATCTTGATATACATGTTTATTTATCGAATATTCTTTGTCTTTTCTTTTCTTTTCTTTCTCAGTCTTGGCCAAGTTTTAGGTGAGACAGGATCAGAAGTTTGAGTTTCTCTTTGTTGTAGTTAGCTCAATTTGAGGTGCTCGAATGTAACTGAGATTTGTTCCAATCTTTTTTTATTAGTCCTTTGGAGGACGAGACGGGTCAAATATTGGCCAATCTTTTTTCATTGAGTATATTGCAAATTAGACGGGTCAAATATTCCGAGATATTTTCTGTCTTTCTGATAGGTACTATTCTATCTCCATTTATTTAATTGATTTTCTTTTACTTTTAATTACAAAAAGAAAGTTTATTCTTTAGAATAAATGTACAGTCGTTTTTAATTATTTAATGCTACATCACTGTGTGAACTTCTTTCTTCTCCCTCTCATAACTTTCTCAACAAGGTACTCACTGTACCTTGTTGAATTTTGTGTCATTAATTTTCTATTGCTTTTCTCTTCATAGGAAAACATATTAGACTGAATGTTTTGATGATTGAACATTTAAGTTATTGATAGGGGGAATGACATTCTGCATTGATCAGGCACAACATGCAAGTTGGGAGACAAGGCGTTCCATGGCAACAATATGTAAAAGTGGGAGCTGCTCTTAGACATTTTGGATACACAGCTGTGGCTTTACATGGATGTCTGCAATCTGAGATTCAGGTAAAGAATCATTCACTTGAGTCTTTAAATTTTGTGTATTTTAGCTTACCATTGTTCAATAACAATAATACATGGCGGGGATGTGTTGTGGGACACTATGGGGTATCCCCTTGTGGGGCACAGATCTGAACTCCTTTTTGAATAGACTTGGTGTGAGGTGGGCTACATCCTTTGTTCTTTTCTCTCTTCCTTTCAATGATAAATAAGGTATCCACCCTCCACTTAGAGTAATTTAGGCCTGGCCTCTGGGAATTTCTAGAAAGGCCCCTTCGTTTTGAAAGCCCAAGATTCACGAAAGGTTCCCTAAAAAAGGGTAAAATCGTACACATCATTTTCCTCAAGCTTATTTTAGCATCATTACAGTAGTTTGTGAAAAAAAAAATATGTATTAGAATTTGGTAGCATTTTCATGTTTTGTTTTAATCTGGTTAGAAGTAAATCTTACCAAATACTCAAAATGGCTCATTTTTGTATCTCAAAAGTAAAAGTTTTAATGAGATCACATGGGCGAATATGGTTTCAGTCCTCACAAAGGCATACCATACTCACATTCCTAGAGAGATATTTTTATTCATGGAGATATATTCCCAATGTATAACTACAACTGACTGTGAGAACAGTGTGAACACCGTTTTTTGAGAACTTAATCCGATCTCTATATCACATTCCTCCACATGGTCAGATTTGGTAAATTGTGATTAATTTTTCCTATGCTTTTGTTGGTGTTACTTTTCTTGGATAAGAAGATAAAAGGGATTTTAATGGGAGATACTAACAAACATTAACTTATTTAGAAAACTCCCCCTCCCTTACTAAATCCCACATAACTTTCTTTCTAATAAAAGTCAAGGTCAAAGCCAAGTTTGCCAACTAAATTCAGGTTGGCACTTTATTCAGGTTAGAAGGTCATCTTAATTACCATTTGCACTTTAACTTTTATTTTGGCTTCATATTAAAAACTAGGCATGACCCCCTACTAAGTATGGGCTAGTATTCTCATCATTTTTGTTTAATACCCCTTACTAAAGTATGGTTTATCTTAATCACCATTTTGGTTTCAAATGGATCACCATTCTGATCAAATTCTGTAGGAAATGGGAAGGTTTTCATATCTCTCATGTTGGCTCTTGTGTTTTAAATGCTTCAAATGGATCATTACCCTTCCAAAATGTTTTCCATGTTCCGGACATTACTAAGAACTTTATCTTTATAAGTCAGTTTTGTCGTGACAATAATGCAGTTTTTGAGTTTAATGCTTGTGGTTTTCTCGTTAAGGACACTCTCATGACGAAGATACTCTTTCAAGGCCCACTTAAAAATAGTCTCTATCAACTTTCACTTCCCAGCACATCTTCAAATAAAGGCAGTTACTGTGCACTAGTTGGGGAACGCACTACATCTTCTGTTTGGCACCAAAGACTCGGCCGTCCAAGTTCCAAGATCACAACCCACATTTTCAACAAGTTTCAGCTACCAGTTTCTAATAAACACATGGACTTCTGCGACTCTTGTCACCTAGGGAAAAGCCATTGATTTCCATTTCCTATTGGCTCTACTTCAGCTTTACACCCACTAGAGATCATCTACTTAGATGTTTGGGTACATCTCTTATTTGTTGATGAATTCAGTAGATTTTCATGGATTTTTCCCTTGGCATCTAAATCACAAGTTCCATCTATTTTTCTTCATTTTAAAGCTTATATTGAAAACAAACTGAATTGTCACATTAAGAACTTCCACACTGATAGAGGACCTGAAAATCGGCCTCTGGCACATTTTCTTTGTGAAGTTGGTATTGTGCATTGTATTACATGCCCCCATACACTAGAACAAAATGGTGTCTCAGAATGCCGCCACCAACATATTGTAGAAACAGGGCTGACGCTTGTAGCTGCTTCTTCGGTACCTAAATCATAATGAATGGATGCATTTGAAGTTGCTATACACCTCATCAACTACATTTCATCCCCAACCATTAACATGTTGTCTCGATGGGATAAGCTTTTTGGCTCTCCACCAAATTACAACACACTTCGTGTGTTCGGATGCTCTTGTTTTCCCTATATTAGACCCTACCAGCAAAATAAACTTGATTATCAGGCCTCCCATTGTGTGTTTCTTGGCTATTACAATAATCATCGGGGTTACAAGTGCCTAGACCTTACCACTAAGAGACTTTTTATCTCCAGGAATGTTGTCTTTAATGAAAGCCATTTTCCTTTTGTCAAGTGAAACACTCTTACCAATCCGATCCCCACCTCAACTTTACCTTCTATACATGGACCACCTCTGGTTCACTTTCCTTGCTCTACTCCCACATCCTTCTCCTGTATTAGACCAGCCCACATTATGTGCACCTCCTGACCCACCCCCTGAATCCAACCCTCCTAATGAACCTATTATCAATAACCCAACACCTAATCCCACTTCTTCACTCAACCCACTTAATGACCCAAACCCCTCTACAACCACAACATCCCATCCCATGCTTACTCGTTCCAAGAAAGACATTGTTAAGCCCAACCCCAAATAGGCTATGTTAGCTAGCCCACTTGATGAAGTTGAGCCCACACGCTACTCTATTGCTCATACGGATCCACATTGGATGTTGGCCATGGCTGATGAATACAAGGCCTTGATGCACAATCAAACTTGGAGTTTAGTCCCACCTCTCCCTGAGCGCACTATCATTGGTAACAATAGGTCTACAAAATCAAGCGCAACCCTGATGGGTGAATTAATCAGTTCAAAGCCCGTTTAGTTGCAAAAGGGTATCACCAAGAAGCAGGTTTGGATTATGATGAAACCTTTAGCCCAGTAGTGAAGATCACCACTATTAGAATTATTCTTACTATCGCCATGTCTCTTCAGTGGGAAACCTTCCAACTTGACGTAACTAATGCCTTCATGGATACCTTGAGGAGGACATTTACATTTATCAACCTACTGGATTCGTGGACCCAAAGCATCCTACATATGTGTGTAAACTACACAAGTATCTTTATGGGATTAAACAAGCCCCATGGGCCTGGTTCCATCGACTTCGAGATCATCTCTTACACATTGGATTTCAAGACTCCAAAGCTGACACGTCTCTATTCATTCGGCGAACTTCTACAGATCTCACCTTCCTTCTCATATACGTTGATGACATCTTGATTACAAGCCTCCAACTCCTCCACCATACAACAAGTAATCACTAAACTCAGTACCCCTTTTGCTCTCAAAGATCTTGGGCCAACCCATTATTTTTTGGGAATTGAAATGCACAAGACAACTCATGGTATTCACTTGTCACGACACAAATATACTCAAGATCTTTTGATTCGTTCCAGCATTAATGATCCACTACCCATTGCAACTGAATACCACAGCATTGTAGGTGCTCTACAGTATCTTACTATCACCCACCCCAGCATTGCATTCTCAGCCAATAGGGTGTGCCAATTTTTTGCAAAACCGACCACTGAACATTGGTCGGCAATCAAAAGAATACTCCTGTATCTCAAAGCTACCATTACTCATGGGCTTTTCATACAACGATTTAAGGATATTACACTTGAAGCCTTTTCTAATGCAGATTGGGCTGGATGCCTTGAAGATAAGCGTTCACATGGAGGTTTTTGCATATTCTTAGGCCCTAACCTTGTCTCATGGAGCTCTAAGAAACAGCCTATAGTCTCTCGCTCTAGCACTGAGAGCAAAAGTCGAAGTATTGCCTCTGCTGTAGCATGGATTCACATGCTTCTCACCAAATTGGGTTTCCCTCCTAACTCCCCCTACCCTATGGTGTGACAACTTAGGGGCAACCTACCTATCTTCTAACCCCATTGCTCATGCAAGAACCAAACACATACAACTGGACATCCACTTTGTAAGGGAAAAAGCTGCAAATCGACTGTTAAAGGCGAAGTTCCTTCCTACTGCTTAACAGATTGCCGACATCTTCACTAAACCACTTCTTGGGCCCAAGTTCACTTCCTACTATGTGTCCCCCACGTTTCGCTTGAAGGGGGGCTGATAGAGAGACTCCGCTAACATTAAGTCAAGAACAATGCCAAATCTGGAATTCACATAACAGTTGCTAAATTGATGGTAGATCTCATGCTCGAGAATATTGGTCTTGCGTAGTTGTTCAAAATATAGGGGGGAAATCTTTGTATATTTATTACAGTTGTTCAAAATATTTGTAGATTTATTACAGTCAACTTTTGTATCTATATATGTACAGAACCATCCATTTAAAAGTATCAAGGAAAAGAATTTCCCTTTCTTTCACTCTGTTTTTCAATAACCAATTATGAACGAAATTGGTTTTGAGTGACCATGGAAAAGGAAACAGGAAAGGTAAAGACTGTTCATGGGCCAGGTAGCCTGAAGTCAGGCTTGAACAAGATTTTAGGCTCACAAGCTTGGGCTTAGGCCTAAAATATCAGGCCCGACCTTTTTTCAAGTTGGGTTTGGGCTTTCTCAAAAATCCCAATCCAAGCCCGAGCCTGACTTGATAATGTATTATATAATAAAAATATATTTTATATAATAAAAACATATATAATATAATTTTTCTTTATTTTTCTTCTCTTTTTTCAAGTAATAGTGAGATCTTTCATTATATTTTTAGGTTTTGAGGTCTTTTAATATAAATAAAATAATTTTTAATTGAATATGAGGCTCGGGCTTAGGCTCGAGAACAAATTTTTGGTCGGACTTGAGCTCGAACCTGAGCTTTGGGCTTTATATGAGGGTCGGGCTCAGGCTCAAGTACTAGACCCAATGGTCGGGCCAGGCTCGAGCTCGAGCCAAATCCCAATAGCCCTTCTAATTAAGTTTGGTTGGACTTAACTTGCATTAATTAATGATACATGTGACAACGAAAGCTCTCCTTCTCAAATATTTGCTTGGTTGAACTAATAAGAACTTATTAAAACTCATGGGGCTAAGTGTATGCAATTGCATGAATTTTGATGAAAATTCATTTCACATTTGAGATTTTGACCAATGGAAAGCATCTAGGAATGGAATGGGGTAAGTCGGGCTAGAAATCATATTTCATGTCCCTAAACCCAACTTTGAAACAAATCTCTGTCACTGATTTTGATCTTCATTGGGGATAAAAATGACCCTCCATCCTCAATTCTTGAGGGAGATGAATTTCCTGTTGGGACCCGAATCCCCAAACTTAAAAATTAAAATTATTTTAGAAATAGATTCAGTTAAAATAAGAAAAATATTTTAATATATTTTGATATAAATAATATTATATATGTATATATTTAATATAGAATATATATTTTATATATAATCAGGTTGGGGGCAAGGTGGGGAGTTCACTCCCCATCTCCATCCCCGGTTGGGTATCACTATCAATCCTCATCCTTGCTAAGGCAATCTCTATCTTCGACCCAATGGGGTTTGTTGGGGAAGCTGGACACCCTCCAGGGATGGGAAAAATTATCATCCCTAAAAACATTCTATTAATTTTGATGAATTTTCATTTGTTAGTGTAACTCTTGGCACTAGATGTATATAATTGGGTTCAACTATGACACCGAAAGACATCATACTGAAAAAAATTACTAGCCAATCAACGGGTGTCATTAAAGTGGTAACCAAGGTGTGATATTTACCAAAATTCATGGAGGGTTTTAATTGGTCAAAGCCCTTCTGATATCATATCTTTGGACACCACAAATTTTTCCCATGTTAATTAGTATTAAGCAATTTCTATGGCAATATGTTTTAGAGGATGTATGATAGTTTGATGTCAGCTACTAGTTCTATTGCAAATGGATTAGGTCCAATCCAATTCAATGACTAATTTGGACCATTTTGAACCAGTCCAATTCCATGTTCGGACCATTCAATTTATTCAAATTCATTTTTAATTTAAATTGATTTCAACCCAAACCGTCATTGACACCTATATTCTTATCTTATATTAATGGACCAGATTGGTCCAATCCACCATATCTTTTTGGTCCATCCAATTGATCCAAATGGATTTTGGACTGGATGGGGTCCAGTCCAAAACCTGTCCATTGACACCCTTACTCAAAACCCATTGATTGGGGACAGAACGAAACTCAAACTCAAAATTGTGGTTTCACCATTTGAGGTTAAGGGCTGTGAAATGATTCCACTCATTCATGTAGTCTCTCCCAAACCCCTTTTGCAGGTCATTTATAGGCTTCGATTATTCTATCGTCATTCTTCTTATTTATCAATGTTTTATAAGCATGTATAGAAAGAAAGAAAGAAAAAAAAAGAAAGAAAAGGTATGTTCAAGCATAGAAAATGGATTGGCCCATCTTCATTTATTTGTGTATTTTCTTATTGGGTCTGAGTGGATGGGCTGGACCTACCCCAACTTGGATAGAACCTAACCAATCAAAAACCCTAATAGGAATTCAATATGGTTATACCACAGAATGCTACAGAACGCTTCTTTATCAATGATGAATGAAGAACTCCCAGTAAAGAAGAGGAAATGACAATGGGTCGCCGGTATGGGCCTCTTCTTGGAAGGCTCTGGGTTTGTCTTGTTTGTGTGGCCGGTGGGCAGCCTTCACTTTTAATCAAATTCAAGAATGGACCACCTATTTGGGTCTCTGTTGGCTGGCCCATTTTTTAGTTGTTCTCTCTGATTCCTACTTCTGCTTCGTTTGAGCAGGATATTGTAACCTTCTTTCTTTGTTCTGTTAATGAAATTTTCATACAAACTAAATAAATAAAATCGCTTCATTAGAACCATACAAACTTGTTGGAGAACAAGAGTTGGACCAAAAATCCTAAGTATCTATCCCATCTAATGCCTATAAGCCACAGTGATCTCTTAAGATCAAGAGTCTATATTGGAGTTTTGACATCAAAAAGCCCTAAATTTTAAGTGATCAAGACCAGGAAAAGAAAGGTGCCCCAGACTTCTATTCCCTCTTCTGGCGAGAAATAAACTTATTACTGTACAAGAATGAGACAGAAATCCAACATTGTCGGATGGGTCAAGCAGGAATAATTCAGAACTAATCAGCCAGGATCAAAATCACAATCCAATCAAGTCCAGTTGGATTCAAAATAACACGATGGAAATAAGGAAATGTTGTCAATGATCCAAAAGTTTCACATCCAACCCCCTAACTTAATTGGAATTAATGGCATATCCAGAAAGAATAGAAGATGCTTCATGGATGATAAGTGCTTATAAGATAATGTTTAATAAGCGCTTATCCTTATTAAGTATTTATGAGTGTTTAGTGAAAAAGTGCTTCTTTCAAACGAGATAGTATAGGTGTTTTGAAAATTATGCGGCAGACCAAAATGAGACAGAAACACAATAAGCGCTCTTTTGGAAAAGCACTTGAAGAAAAGTGAAAAGTTTTGAACTTATTCAAAATGGGTTCCTGAAAAAGTACTTATTTGGGCTTATTTTCCCAAACACTTAAAACTGCTTATTGGTTACGGCCCAAAATAAGTGCTTAAAAAAAGCACCCTCAAATGGGGATAGAGCAGATTCAATTCCTATCAAATCAATAAATATAATTATGTATATTATTTTTAAATAGAATAAAAAGGCCAAACAAGATTCATGTAACCCCATATAATTGAGATAGGACAGGATAAGGATGATTTACTTGAATTTTAATCAGATCGAATGAAGTTAGATCTGCATTAGGTACAATTATGGATCATGTGAACCCAAAATAATCAGATCAGATCTCGAATCAGGTAGCAAAATTTGGAAAAGCCAGGTCGCAATAAGAAGCCCAAAAGAATCCATGAAGTTCAAGGAGAAAAATGAATATTTAATAAAAGAAATGATAACATTTAAAAAAAAAATGAATAATCAAACTACAGATTGAAAAAGCAAATAAATGATGGATCCAGAAGGTCCACTATCCAATAATGAACTGTTGGCAACATGATTCCTCCATGTGACAGGCATAGCTATGGTTGTGAAGAGAAGCCGCCTAATGAGTGTGAAGTGTGCACATATATACATGTTCACATCAGCACACATAGGCTGTTCATCAATTACTAGATACCCCACTTTTCAGAAGCAGGCCTTATATATTCTTTTTCACTATCAATGCCACGTGCAAATTATTGCCTTTTCAATTATAAAATTAAGATTTTTTTTAAAAATAAATCTATGACGCCGAAAAGATATGATAATGGAAGAAGAGCAACCAATAAAACCTTTAAAACTTTGGGAAAAGTACGAATACACACGATGCAGCAGAATTCTGAATTCCAGCCACCCCCTACAATTAGTCCTCTTCCCCCCTATAAACCACATCTTGCCCGTGAATTTGGCATCAATTCACGATCAGGATGCATTCCCCCTGTATTTTGAGCTGGGCTGATCGGTACTTCTCCCTAAAACTTTTGATGAATACCAATTAGAGGTGCTCACGCTACCGAACCGTGGGCTGCTTTTTTTGAATTGAACCATTACTACTGGTTTTTGGAAAACCTGTAATTGAAATCGAATCAAAATTAGTTGGTTAATCGGTTGATCGGTTTGGTTAATTGTCGGTTTTTTATTTTATAATTTTTACAAAATATATAATAATAATATATATAAATATATAATATGTATTTTTAATAATAAATAATATATTATAAATATATGTTTATATATAATGCATATTTATTAACTTAGAATATATATATATATATAATATAGAGAAATATATGTATATTGGTTGGTTTGGTTAACCGATTTTTTTATTCAGTTTCGGTTAACTTTTCAATTTTTTTGCTCACCCCTATGAATACCATTATATCTAGGCTTCAAATTTTGATCCGATATGGGGTGTATTGTATTGTACATTTCAAACTCTTAGACAAGATACAATGGAAAATCGATGGTATCATCTTTTTTCACCGTATCAGACTTGTATGGAATCCATATTGGGCTGTATCGAAGGTGTATTGGGCATATCAGTAGTGTATCGACCAATACATTACAAAAAAAAAAAAAAAGATACAAGCAAAAAACGAAAAAAAAAAGGTGAAAAAAAGCTTCTTTCCCTTAAAACAAGCCTTCTCACCCCAAATGGCTCTAAAACTCCAAATCTCATTTATAGTGTTATATATGCAAAAAAAAAAAAGCACATGTGAATCATCAATATTTTTTCAATTATTTTCAAGTTTTGAAAAATATTACAAAAATATGTAAATCTTTTCAATTTTTCATAATATCTTATGATTATTTTTCCTTGAATGCTTGAAAATATTTAAATCTATATTGATCTACACTAAATATGTTCAAAATCACTTTTTTATGTGTTATGAGTAATTTATGGAAATTTTATTAAGAGATTTGGGAAAAATATAAAATAACAAAAAAATTGAAAATTCATTTTTTTATCTACCTAGAAAGACTTATTATATTTTAGATCTATGGATTATCTATCATATTCATAGAGCAATTGCAATTTCTTCTTCAATAATTTTTTTATCTTTTATATTTTTAGAAGTAAAAATAATTAATAATTAATTATATTTTATGATATAATCACAAGGATTGATTATATTATACATCTATATATGATTTATCATTTTCATAAAGCAATTAAAATTTCTTCTTCAATAATTATTTTTTTGAATATATTATATAATGCTTATTTATTTTTTATTTTTACAATTTTTTAAAATAAAAAATAAATAATAATTATTAATTGTATTTTCACTTGGAAATTGTGCAAATGCATGTTTTATGATTGGATAGGATAGTTGGGTTTTCCCATCCCTTAAAACTTAAGAATTATAATTTATAAATTATAGTTAAGCACGGGATTTTTTAATGAAATTATAATTGACTATGATATATTTCTTCATAAAACTATTAAAATATATTAATTTAATGTATGCACATCTCATTGAGGCCTTATATTTAGTGTTAATGATGTATTTTTATGATTTATTGAAGTATTTATAAAGTTTTCATGCAAATTTATGTGTATCTTAATTTTTCTCCGATACACATGTATATCCAAGGTGTTTCTTGATACATCTCCTAAAATTGACTTTCCAATACACTTGACATTTCTGATACTTTGAATCTTGATTATACCAATCAATTTTTTACCATTCTTGAGGTATTGGTTGATTAGTCAAATTTGTTTTGGGTATTTTGTCCTTTTTGGCATCAATTTTTTTAAATCTCTTTTCGGTATCAAAAGTTTTTTTAGGTATCATGTATTTTGGGTATCAATCATTTTCTTTTAAGCCTCTTTCCAATATCATAAGCTTTTCTTCAAAAATGATAATATAAAAGCATAGGAGATTATGGAAAACCTCCCCTCACTATTAAGCAACTTTTCAACCTAAAAGCTTAAAATGTTAGAGAGGTCAGGTTTTTTATTCTCTAACATGCTCACTCGTGCAAAAGCCCATTGGGTTTAAAGCAAGGACAAGTACAGGCCCATAAATACCTTGTTTTGAAATTTAGGGCCTATTTGCAGGAATAGGGGTTTGGAATCGGAATTGAAATGGCCCATTCCAACTTCAACCATTTGGTTTGGGTGGAATTGGAGTCTCATTCCTGGTGGAATGACATTCACCAATTTGAGAGAATGGCATTCCCTCCCCCTCCCTTGGGAATGAGATCCCATTCCAACTAATTCCAATTCCGATTTTGATTCCCATATGAACCAAACAGACTGAGAATAGATCATTCCAATTCCAAAAGATTCTGCTTTCAATTCCAACTGCAAACCAAATGGACCATTAATTAACTATAATAGAGTAGCAAGGATAAAACACTAAACCACTTGTCAAACAAGCTCTGATACAATATTAAAAAACCGTTCAATCTAAAAAATTAACTGTTAAGTGAGATCGTTGGATAGGATTTTATTTTCTAATACTCACTTTATTTAGAATGTTTAAGACTTTTCCCTGACTTTTAGATACCTCTAAAAAACCCTTGGCACATGTTAACCACCTCTCTCTTGATTTCGCTGTCCATTGATATGCCTAAATCGAATTAAACCAAGAAGAAACCAGCTACGCCCAGTAAAACCATGACAGCCTTTGATACATTCTTGTGACCCAATTTTACATCACTTCGTGATTCACGGTTTTAGTCCAGAACTTTTTGAGTAATTAAATCAATTATTCGTACGAATAGATTCTATTTAACACACCACAGCGTAGGGCTAAAGATACAATCGTTGATCATGACCGTCTATTTATTGCACCAGAATAACATTGATATTGATATATCCTCATGTTCAATAATTTCGTCATTTCAATTGATCCCCATCTGTTAGATCAATGGCATTTTATGTATTGATATAATAGTGATTATTTAAGGGTATTTTTTACTTTTTATTTATTAATACTTTAGGTATTATTTAAATACACATATCTATGAGTACAGTAGTAATTTTACACCTTTTACTCGTCATTTAATGGAATGTCTCTGACCGTATAAACAGTTGGAATATTTTTGTGAGGGCTCTGCTCTATTCTGAACCAGACCATTGAACCATTGGACCATGACCCACCAGCCTGAATCATTCGACCTTGACCCATCAACCTCTGCAATTAAACGATCTTGTACCACTCGAATCCTCTAAAGGAACTGGAGAATATTGAACCAATCATGATCGTCCTGAAGTGTGGGACCCATGTATTTGTAGTTGACCGCTAACGAGATTGGTCCGTATCACAGTAGACTCGCGATAATGGAATGGAAAATCTCTTTCTCAGGCATGTAATGTCAACAAAACCAAGAAAGCCCAAGAAGGCCCAAATCCATCTGACTACAGATGTCTCCAAAATATGGGCCTATTCAGTATCATGTTGAATGCTTGAAACCAGGCCAGCAATCTTCATCTTAAAGCCAGCCCGACCAGATTAGCCCAACTCCTAACCAAGCTCAGGTCTAGGGACTAGGGTACTATGCATCTCCGGACTTGTAACTGTAGGGGTGTCAATGGGTCGGATTTAGCACATGTTTTGCCCAATCCAAACTAACCCGACCCGATTCGATGAAATTGCAATGGGATTCTATTGGAAGAATTTGTCTTTCCTCTAAGCAGATTGCAATGTCGCCGTTGTTGTTGGTTTTTTCTTTTTTTTTTCTGTTTTTTTTTTTTTTTTTTGGGGGGGGGGGGGGAGGCTGTGTGTGTGAAGGTGAAATGCAGAGTTAAGTTAGCAAGAGACTGCAATTCCACATTTTATTTTAGGGTTGTTTGGTAAGTCTTTCAGATCTTTCAACAGCTAGCCCAGAAGATAAGAAGATGCACCGAGCTTTTGAGGTCTTGTTTTTAAAGATCAAAAGCTTCATTTGAAGCTTCCTGATGTTTGGGTTTTTCAGTCTTTCTTCATGCTCATCCTCGGATCTTTCAGTCTATACGATACATTTATAATTATTAGTCTTTTGAGCTTCTTACATACCAAAGCAAATGCCAAACGCCACCTTTGTCTTTTGATGTATTTCCATTAATAGTCATTTACTTAGGCACTCCTAGTTTTATATATTTATTACCCTTTAGTTTGAATATTATTAAAACACCCCTATAATTTGTGAATGCTTTTACTTGTAAGAACCTTTTGTATAAGTCGAAAATTTGAAAAGGCAAAGATCTGGGCTTTCTATTTCAAAAATACCCCTATCAATTCTAATATCATATGCGCTCCACATCTTCTTTAGACCAAATTATAATGTGGGGGAGGAATAGAGGATGTTGCTTCTCAAAGGTTAAACCTAAAAGGCAAAATTCATTCATAAATGCTTTTAACAGCAAGAAACCTCTGCACGGCACAAAGTTGATGACAATGATGAGGCGCCAAAATGGAAGACCAACTGCCTCCAATAGGCATTTAACTTCAGAAAGTGTGACCCCCTGGAATTAACCTTAAGGCTGTGTTTGGCTTGAAGTCAAAGGTAAGAAAAGGAAGGAAAACTTAAACAAGATTTATTATGTAGGTTTTTTTACCTTTTTCCTTCAAAACAAACACAGCCTAAGGGTTTTGGAGAGAGAACTTGTCATGTCAAACAGTATAACCTAAGCGTGACTCTCCAGGTTCGTTGGCCTTTCAAACCCAACATGTATATTGGATCTTTGAGAAAGATTTATAATTTTGAACTTTTGATTGGGTTTGGTTGCAAAATGATAGCCAATGTGAATTATTCATCTGATGTGGCCAAATTCGTGATGGCTTGGCACATTAAAACCAACTATATTGAAGCTCATTCTCTTAGAAAGACCAGGCCACCTGTAAAATTTGGGCCCAATCAATCAAAATTTGGTCCCATCTTGCAAAATTCCAACTTAGAATTTATTGTGAAATCCCTTTGGCCATGCTGATACATGAGTTGCTTATCTATGAGCAACACTCTAATCCCATTACAAAAACAACAATAATGATGATGATAACAAATGAAAATGTTTTCTTGAAATAATTCTAGTAAGAAGCTTCTCTAAATAGAATGCAATTACATCTGTCATGTGAGGGATCTATGTGTACAAAACACTGGCATGTTCACTCATGAGTGGTTATATTTCTTATTTTACACATGTATTTGCATTAGATATGGAGTTCATAGAAATATCTCTTTTAGGGGGCCTTCCTATTTTTGAATTTTGGGAGGGGGAAAGTTGGTCAATGGGATTTTGGTTCCCATTTACCAAGAATCTCATATTCTTTTTTCAGATTTATGTGGGAATTAGGAAAAGTTCATTTTCTTAAGCATGATACCCATCTCTTAGGTGGATAAATAGCTTTCCCACGTAGGGGAAAGTCACTAACACTTGAATGGAATAAAAATGCCCCTTTTAATAATGGATTATTATGGTTAAAATGATCATTATTTTATTTAACTGGAAAGTAAAAGAATATGGGTAAATGCACTTACCGAAAAGTGAACAGGGCCTTAATAGAAATGGTGCTGATGTGGAATTTTTTTTGTTACTCTTGAAACACAGAATTAGGTTCGGCACATGCACAAAATTCTTGGCATAAACAAGTCAATACCAGATGGCAAGATCTTCTAAAAGCATCTCTAATTCCAGGAAATTATTATTTGGTAGGGATGACAATTTTTCCCATACTTGCTAGGTACCTGGCTTCTTTTTCCAAAGGAGAGCCCAAAGGAATGTTAAATGCTCCTCCAAAACAAAAATGACCATTGGAGTGGCGAATCAATAGTCCAACTCCATTAGTAGATGATTTTAAAGCTCCATCAAAATTAAACTTCAATGAAAATGAAGGTGGCTTATCCAACCAATCTGTGATTGAGAATGAATTTCACAGTCGCTGATTGAAGATTTGAAATAATTTCAGCCATCTAACATTGTGCCACCAATAGTACTACCAAAGGATCAAATATAGTATGCTCAAATATCACGTTACAACGACTTTTTTTCTAGATATTCCACATAATAATAGCACCTTGTGTTAAAATTGATAAATGAGATGGATTCAAAGAGTCATCAAGTTTTAACCACAAAAGAAGCCAGTCATGGGGAGTGAATTCGCAGCAAGTTGCTTTACCCAAAGAGATAGATTTGAAGCAAACCAGACCCTCTGAACAATCACTTCACATTCAAAGAATAAATGGTGTAAGCTTTCATCATCTAAGCCACACAGTGGACAAATAGGATTTATCACTTGTGAATGCCGAGCAAGAGAAGAAAATATGAATGTGGAGAAGTAAATTTTTTATCTTCCAAAACGTCTGCCATGTAACTTTGCCAAATGCATAAGTGGATAATGAAGCATCTGTTTGGTATCGATGTCGTTGCTCCAGAAAACGTTGATACATTAGTGCTACATCGAAAAAAACAATGTTCTAGGAAAAGCTTGTTTTTTTGGAACTGTTTTTCCATAAAAAAACTGTGCTCCAAGCAACGTCTTAGAAATTAACATGGTGTTTGGAAGTGTGGGTGTTTTTGGGACTCATTTTCAAGAAAAAATGCCCATGCTTCCAAGACCCATTTTTACAAAAAAAAACGCTTCTGCCACGTAGGTAGTGAGCAACACTATACTGTTTGGTAAGCACTGTTTTTCATCACCGTTTTTCATGCGTGTGCTGATAGGTAAGCACTTAGCATTTCATGCATCAGTGGGGTCCTGATTTTTGAGACATGCCCGATTTTTTAATAATCGGCTGAACCAAACAAAGAAATACATGGGCATTTGTTGAAATGCCTATGTGGATCTGATGTGGCACCGTTTTTTTAAAAAACAGCCATAGTTCCAAACATCCCCTAAGAATGTATGGTTTGGAGCAACACCGAATTTTTATAATGGGTACCAGTATTGAAAACAAACATGGAACACTGGTATCAAATAGAAAGTGTTGTTGCTCAAAGAAACATTTTATCTGATAATAACATTTCCAAACAACAAAAAAATAATACAATTTTCTTAGAAAACAGTGCTTTCAATCCAGACATCAGCAGCACTGTATCTGCAGCACGGATGCCAAAAATATATGAAAATTGCACGTCATTAGAAGAAAAAGAAATTTATGTCGATAAAATGGTGAGACTACCATGAAGTGTGAACAGCCATACTAAGACATCATCAATTTCCCAGGAGTGAAGTAGAAGTGAAATAGAACAAATCATATGAACCACTGGTTCAGCAAAGTAATCCTGCAGTCTGTAAGCCATCCAAGCATTAGAATCTGGATCTATAAAATGTGTCACTCTTATAAAGAAGAAGTGGAACCAAGAAGGGCAGATAGCAGGAGAGACTCCGGAGTAGTACCTAAAAGGTAGCCAAGGGTCACATGACCAGCCATTCCCCCACCAACTATCTTCAACCAATTCTCAACAAAGGACGACATTTCAGCATACTTGCCCCAAGTGTGAGAGATTCGGGAGTTAGCTATGACCGACCAAAAATTGTGGTTACTAAATAAATAATTTTTAGAAGTTAAAACTTTAACCTAGAGTTGATCACCACTTGTTAAAAACCTCCAATAAAGCTTCGTGAGTAGAGCAAGATTGTGTAACTTAAAATCCATGAAACCAAGGCCTCCTTGAGATTTTGGAACACAAAATGAAGCCTAACTCTTTAGAAAAATATGTGTGTTATCATGAAAGAAATCCCACCAGACCTTCCTTGTAAGAGGGGTTAAATTATCATAGTGATTCTGAGTCAACAACTTAGTGGACAAGATATAAGAAGAGAGAGCGTTCACAATGCTTTGAATCAGAATTGAACGGCCGGCATGTGATAATAACCCACTTTTCCAATTCTCCAAATGGGATTTCACCTTATCTATCACTTTTTTGGCATCCTCTTTACAACCATGAATCTAATGAAAGTTAAAACCCAAGTAAGTTTCAAAACCAATCATCACTAATTTTACGACGGATAGGCCTAATGCAGATTTATGAATTCCACTAGAGTTATAAACATTTAAAATGTTCAAAACCCACACTCTATACATTAATACCCGCTCATAAATTGGCATCAATTCCGAATTAATACCTACCCCAACTATGTTAAACAGTTTTGTATGCCCTTAGCTTCAATCAGAATGATGTACTTTATGAGTTTATTGTAAATGAATAAAAGTGCATATTTGATTCATGTTCTCTTGGTGTGTTTCTGTGTAATATCCTTAAACTGGACACTTAATGAGACTCGTGTTAGTTTAGAATGTTCACAGCCAGTGGGTCGGCCTGGGGAGACCTATCCTGACAAGGCTGACACTGTGTTGCCACCAAGTCGGTTGGGGTGACCTTTCTCAGCTGTCAGGGTGAGACCCTAGGCACATACAGTGTAGGACTAATTGAATCTTTGAACTGGACCAGATTTCCAGTATTGCCCTGGACCTTGGAGATTGATGGGCAAAACTGAAAAGTTACACCCGACCCCTAGACTCGATTATGATACTGCACTAGGTGTCGGATTGGGCTGTCTTTGATATACCAATCAGTGAGATCCTTAGCGGGGGTCAAAACCTGGGTATGTTGGGACAGTCCGAGAATTCATCTGAGTGGGTGATCATAGTGACAGGATCAGCCCCTTTGTCGGACAAAGGTAATGATCGGGGATGCACTCTCACTGATGGAAACCAAGACTGCCGGCAGCCGATTTCAACCGTTGAGATTTGTTTTGCGAAGTATATTTTATATGAGATATAAAAGTATATATATTATGGTTTCTAAAATGTTTGCAAGAAGGTTTTAATTCCCGGGATCCATATAAGTGAAGAGTGCAACACTATTCCTTGCAGCCGAGGGAGAGATTCTCTCTTGTTGGGCAGTGTATGAACATTATGGGCTGAGAGGTTAAGTGTAAGACCATTGAGGATAATACCTGATGGGCTAATCTTGCATCTGCCCACAGTCCCTGGGTGTTATAAGGTGGCTTGGCCCAGGGACCACTTAGGGTAAGTGCTGGGCCCATAAAACCCATTCGATGGGTTTCAGGGGGTGCACTGTCTTTAACAGTGTATTCGGCCAGGCCTTGTAACAAAGGCTGGGCCGAACCCATGTGGCTGATGTGTAGATCAATGCTTGGGTCCCACGCCATACAAGGAAGCCCAACTGGGCAGCAGTTAGGAAGGTTAAGTGAACACATAAGCTTAATGGGCCTAAAGCCCATTTCGAACTGGGCTATTCATTTATTTAATTAAATGGGCGAATTCTGAGATGGATTAGCAGATAGGATAGGGTCTTAATCTTATCCACTCAGAGAGTTCAGATCTGAATATGATTCAGATCTAGAAACCTCCTAATGAGATTAGGAGAAAGCTAATCTAATTTGCAGATAAGATAAGGGTTTATCCCTATCACTTGAAGAGAAGTCTTATCCAAATATGATTTGGATAAGCTACTCCTAATTGGATTAGGAGCTAATCCTTTTAGGTTAACAAAAGAAGGAGGGGGCGGCAGCCTTTAGAAGACACACAACATCAGATTTTCTTTAGTGTTGAAATCAAGAAGAGAGAATTTTGCACCCTGCGAATACTCTCTTGCCGCCTCCTTGTTCTTGCCGCCCTGTTTGCCAGTTCGATCTCCAGTTGTGGGAGAAGTCAATATTGGATCTTGACATCAGTTCTTTTAGAAAGGATTGAAAGGAAGTTGTGCTCATGTACCATCCTGCTGATTCTTGCGAAGGACAGAGTTCTTGGAGAAGAACACTGCTGATTCTGCTCCATCCTGCACTGCGCCATCTTCAGTGAGAGCAGTTTTTGGATCTTTCCTTGGGCGTGAACACCTCCGTTGGGAGATACTACTTCTCCGTATCATGTATAATTCTCCCCTACTCCTTTTGGTTCAGATCTGATTCAGTTTAAGGTTCAAGAATGATCATTGAAAATATGATTTTCTAAACAGAGAGTGTGATTCCCAGTTGAAGGGAGAGAATTTTTTTTTGAAATTCACCCCTTATTCCGCAATCTTTGGGCGTCCATGGGATGGATCTCTCATCCCTTCAAACTGTACTTTAGGCCTAAAAATTCTGACCTTGGGCTGAACCGTCATTCTTCCTTAATTTTACTCCCAATAAAGTAGTCATTCGAGTATGACTTCAACGGTGCACATTTCTACCAAAGAAAATAGAAGATTTTTCATAACTTACTTGCTAACCTGACCAAGAACAAAAATTGTCTAGGTTGGCTTTGACTGGAGTGACTTCCCGCATAGAACCTCTATAATAAATGAGGGTGTTGTATGCATACATTATATGATTTAAAGCCACACCTCCTGAACCTAATTGAATGCCACAAAGATTTTTTTTTTTTTTTTTTGAAAGCCCTTAGGCAACTTCATTCAACTTTACAGAAGAAATAAACTTAGAAGTAGAGGACCATGTTTGAGTAGAGAGACAAGTAAGAGCAAATTTGGCTATGTGATGAGTTACCTGGTTACTAGATCTTGGAGTAAAAGTAACTGAGGAACCATCAAGGTGATTAAGGAGACTCTTGCAATTTGATAAGAGAGTAAGGATACTCCAAGGAGGATTAGAGTTTTCCTCCAACAAGAGCTTGTGAGCCTATAAACTATTCATAAACATACATGACAGCACATCAATTCCCAAGATAAATAAATAAGGAGAGAGAGGGCATCCCTAACGGAGACCCATTGTGGTTGGAATTGTTCAGATGGTATTCCCTTAATCAAAATAGAATAGAAATCTATTGCATTGAACTGCATATAATTAATTATATGACAAAATTAGTTCGAGAAACCCCACATCTTCAGAATTGATAGTAAGAATGAACAGTCCATATGGTCACAAGCTTTGGATAAGTTTCATATCTACCTCTATTCTTATGAATACTATCAAGGACTTCAAAGGCGATGATCCGATTGTCTAGAATCTGTCGCCCAGGAGTGAAAACCGTTTGCATTGGAAAAATCAGTCTAAGGAGGAGGTGTTTCAGTCTTGAAGCAATAATTTTGTAAGTGACATTTATGAGGCTGATAGGCTGAAAATCAGACACTAACTCCAGACCTTCTTTTCTGGGCATTAACACAATGTTGGTACCATTAACAGCTTTGATATTCTCAGGATGCAAGAAAAGAGATTGAACAAAGTATATATGAGCATATATACAATATTCCCATCAACTTCAATTATAGATATAATATAAATTTTAAGTATATATTTAAATTGAATCAAATCGGAATATATGTGACTATAAATGGTAGACCCATATTTGATATAAATATAAACGGATCAAATTCAAATAGCCCTATTTGTCATATCATAAGTTGAAAATGGATGTTTTAAGCTTCATCACTTATTATGGGCCCTTTTCTTCTTTTCTTTTCGTTTATGGGCTTCTAGAAACTGTTTAGGATGCAAAGAGTTCCCTCTCTAGTCTTCACGATAGCACGATTTCCTAGGCCTTGTAATTCAGCTGCTCACAAGTTGGAAAAAATTTGCTCTCTGTTGTAATTTTACTAAGACCTAATCCACCACTCCTTCCTTTCTTGATTAAATATTCAAACTATCTTTAGCAATGTTAACTGATTTGTTATTAGTGCAGTGGAATTCCATCTAGTCGGTTCAATTTAAATGTATATGTTCTATCAATTTGTGAAGTTGGTTTGAATGTTGTGTTTTCATGAAGTATTGATTCAAACTTCATAAAATTTATTTTTTTTGTCCATGGGGCAGGCAGTGTTTCTTTGCTTTGCGTATCTGTCTGAATCAGATAGAAATTTTGCACCCAGTTCAAATTTTCATCCATTTGTTTGTTTATCACTATGATTTATACACGTACCTGATATAAAATTTGTACTCTTTGTCTCATATACATTCATTGGCAGTGCAAATTTTACACCCAAAAAACTGGCAAATTTTGCACCACCCTCCTCTTACCTAAATTCTCCGTCATATAAAATGGGGACCACATCACCTTGCTTCCTATTCACTCCAAAACAAATAGGTGAATAGCCCTCCTACCTTTCTTCTCTTTCATAAAAGGTGGAGACCACATCATTTAGATTCCTATTTTACTTCTCACAACCAAACAAGACAAAAATCATATCTAAAGCAAATAGCAAATCAGAATTTATATTCAGCCTATTTGCACTCGCATGCATTTACGTCAGTGCATATAAACTGGACCTAAATATCTGCAGCAGAAACAATCAAACAACATTCTCTGACATATTTTAAGCCGAACCCTGCACCAATTGGACCAATTAATGTCCAAAGGTGGTACTGAACTACTGGGTTCAAATACCCAAAAACATAACAAGGCCCAATTCAGGCCCATAGGCCATGGATATTTAAACAGTTACGGTTAGCCGTTAAGCCCGTTACTTTATCGTATATGGGATGATAGACCATTGGGTGTATCTATCATCGGAAGGGAAGCTTCAGCTCAGTGCCAGAGTGCCTCACGCCTCAAACTTAGACCGGAAAATCTCGAACCAGTCGATACTTTATTTAAAAAGGCGCGATAAATTAATTGAAACGGGTCACCTTTTTGTGGCTATATCTGAAACGGCAAAGACTGCAGAACGACCGAAGTCGCAGAAACCCTAGTAACACGACCAACCAACCAACCAACCCTTCACTCACAGTCAGTCAGTTGTCGTCAGTCCATCAACAGTCCACATGCAGCCGGAGAACTTGCCCGGAAGCTCAGAATTGTACCGGTTGTTGCTGGCTGGTAACGGTGGGATGGACGTGGGAGGTTACGGAATTCCGTCCAGTTTTGATTTTACGGCGAACGCCAGCTTTTCTGGTTCTTCCTTCTATCCTTTCGAGATGTCTGGAATTACGGATATGCCACAGGCTCGGGCTCTTGCTGCTTCCAGGAATCACAAGGAAGCTGAGAAACGCAGGAGGGAGAGAATCAATTCGCATCTCGATAAGCTACGGACGCTTCTTCCTTGCAATTCAAAGGTCTTCTCTTTTCTTTCCCTCTCCTTTCTCTCTCTCCCTCTCTTCTTCTTTCTAATGTTGAAGAGCTTCTGTGAATTTCCCGCTGTTGGGGTGTGATTGTTTAATTATAAGTGCAATAAGGTTATGCAGAGTTAGGGTTTTAAGAGGAAGAAACTTTCTTAATTATTTACTTCTTAGTTATTTTGAAAGATATCAGAGTTTTTTGATTGGACGAAGATGATTTCCGAGTCTGAATTTAGCAGTCATGTTTCGTTCATTGCTGGGTTTCGATTACGAGGCTTGGAGGGCTTCTAATGGATTTTTTTTTTCTTTTAAAAAAGATTATTTTTTTTTTCCTAAGTTCTGGAGCTAGGATTTGCAGAACTGTGATAACAGTGAAAAGAGAGTTCATGAGCTTTTCTTTGGGTTTCAGATTCTGATTTTTTTTGGGTTCCATGGATATCTTTTGAACCTTCTTCTGCTTCTTTAATGGTAGAGTCGGAGACAGTAACTGGACAAAAAGGATAGAAATAAAGGTGTTTTGGGAAAGTTGCTGAGTCTATCTTTTTTCTTTTTGAATTAGGGTTTTCCTCAGCTTTTTTATTATTAATAGTTTTTTTTTTCTTTTTAATTCCTTCTTCCACAGACAGACAAAGCTTCATTGTTGGCGAAGGTTATTCAACACGTCAAAGAGTTAAAGCAGCAGACCTCAGAGATTCCCGAGCTCGAACTATTTCCTTCCGAGACGGACGAGATCACTGTATTCCCGGGTGACTTTTCCGGTACCGGGAGATTGATTCTGAAAGCATCCTTGTGCTGCGAAGACCGATCTGATTTATTGCCCGATCTGATCGAGACACTGAAATCCCTCCGCCTGAAGACCATCCGAGCAGAAATGGCGACGTTGGGAGGTAGAGTCCGGAACGTTCTAGTCGTCGCCGGAGAGGGAGACAACAGCGACGAATCCATCGGTTTCTTACGGGACGCCTTGAAAACCTTGGTGGAACGATCTAACTCCGGCGATCGTTCTAAAAGGCGTCGAATGATCGACCGGAGAACAACATGAATTTCCTCCTCGTTCTTCCGACTGCTTTTTTTTTTTCTTTATTTTGCTTTGTGTGTTTGGTGCTTGTGGGTGGTCTTGTGTGTATCGTATCGTCTGTGTTAACTTGTTCTCTGGTGATCTCGTCTGGTCCGCTATGCTCTTGACGTTGAGGTCATGGTGCAGGTACGGAGAAACAGAAAAAGAATTAACATTCGGGGAAAGAAATTAAAAGCTTGTAAGTAAATTATCTGTAAGTTGCAGGAGAAGTGTTTCTTCTTCTCCTGTTCTGAAATCCTTCATGAACTCGTGCAGTTTCGTTTCTAAAATCTAATCCTTCAATTAACGAGCTGCTTTGAACAACAAATTCATGGCGTTCGTTTGTGTGGTAATGGGGTTTGAGATTCTCTCAAAAATTTCAATCTTGGACGAGAATGACGATTCGATTGATATAGCTTGAATTGAATGATCTGTGTCTGAACTTCTAAGTCGTTGAAATCGAAATCCAGTGAAATAAAGCAGGAGAAGATGGAGGGTAGATGGTCAAGATGACATATTGATTTAGATCAAATGACGTAGGATTGGAATCTTTTCTCATAGAGATTGGTAGGATGAACTCAAGTCTCAAGTCTCAGGGTGTCGTTCAATCTATCAGCGGTCGGTTTCACGTACTTGGGCTTCTGAAAAATAAAAAAGTAAAAAGCGAAAGAAGAAGAAGAATAAGGAAATGGTGGTTTTTATCAATTATGGACTCTCTATCGTTGTTGAGGTGTCTCATTAAAGACAAAAGAAGTCTTGGGTGGGTCTGAAGGATGCCGATCATGGGGTCGAAATGGCTTCATCACTCTCTAAGTGATCAAATCTACGATGAAGAGAACATCTGGGACAGTGGAGCCCACTTGAAAACAGATGAATTGAATGACTTAAAAACTATTTAATTGGGTTGACTATTATTTATAGCGTCGAATATTTGTTATTTAATCATTTTACCCGCTAAAATTCAGCTTAAAATTCTTGCCCCAAATGTGTGTTTGACACAAACATTGAACAAATATGAATGATGAATGAGAAAACGACACCTGATCTCCGCTACAAACACGATGCGTACAACACGCTACGTAATCCAATCATGAGCAAACAGGCCAGTTGCTGATCCATCTGATAGTTGTTAGAAACAGGATGCGTACTACGGGATAGTATAGTATGATAGCTGTGTTACAAGTGTCTGTACAACAACAGGATACTATGATAACTGTGTTAGAACTTAAAAGTGTCTGTTTCGAAAAAATAGCTTGGGCTGTTTAAAAGTTTTCTGCCTATACAGTCGTATAAACCTTGTGTTTGCACTCTTCCATACCTCAGATCAAGTTTTTGCCCTCCTCCCAAACTGAGCCCAAAAGAATATTGAATTCACCCCATGATGGCAATGGGGTGAATTTGGTAAATTCTAAACCCTCCCCATTTTCCCAAACCTCCAACTTGTATCTTCCTTAAAACCTACAACAGTTAATATTTGTTAGAATCTAATCCCTCCCCGACCCTATATCATGGGTGGAAGTTTTGGTAAAAAAAAACATCTAATTTCTTGTCATATATAAATAATAAATAAGTAAAATAATATGAATAAACATCAAATTTTTTATTTATTTAATTGAAACATATAGAAGATAAACTATCAATTATCCTTCACATAAGATTCAAAGCATTATTAAACTCAACACATAATATATAGGGAAAATTCCCTATTAGTACCATGTATTTTGGCTCGAGTGACAATTTGGTCCCCAAACTTTAAAATGCGACAATCTAATACCTAGACTTTCAAAATGTGACAATCCACTACCTATTGTTAATCGGTCGTTAAGTGACATTTGAAAAGTCAAAAATGCCCTAAGAATGTCATCTAATTCTCTTTATCAACCATCCAAACGTTGACAAAAATACTAAACAGTCTCAAATTCTAAATTCTCTAAACAGTCACCAATTTTTTTGAATAGAAGAGTCTAAGATTTGAGACTGTTTAGTTTTTTGTCAATGTTTGGATGGTTGAAGAATTAGATGTCATTCGAAAGGTATTTTTGACTTTTCAAATGTCACTTAAATGATTGATTAACGGCAGGTACTGGATTGTCATATTTTTAAAGTTCGGATACTGGATTGTCGCATTTTAAAGTTCGGGGACCAAATTGCCACTCGAGCCAAAATACAAGGTACTGATCGGAAATTTTCTCTAATATATAAGATCAAATTCCATGAAACGACAAAGTTGATTATAAACATTATGGGTATTTTAATAAATTCAATAGATAAGTGAGGAAGGGTTGTGTCTAGCCTAATATCATATCCTACCCATACCTATATGGATTGTAAAATCTTAAAACTTGTCTCCACCCCCAAACCCCTGTGAAGGTATAGGTAGGCACCTGCCAGGCAGGGTGGAAATTGCCGTCCCTTGTAACACGCCATACCAATTACCATGTCATGTGTAAGAAGCTCAAAAGAAGCCTAGGCTGTTTTTTTTTTTTTTTCAAACAACCTTTAATTCGAATCGCTAATCCATATCATAACAAGGGGGGATGTTCTTCAATGTAAATTGCGTTACTTGTTATTAAAAAGAAAAAAAAAAAAAGAAAACGTGTTCTTGGTTATGTATATGTTTTTCATTTCTAATATTAAAACATGTTCTTGAATTTTCATATATTTATTTAATATCATGTTTTCATAATGGATGTGTTTTTGTTAATGTGGCAATTGTTTTTGTTTTCAAAAACAAAACCAACCATGTTTTCAAGCCAACCACGATGTGGCAAAGGTTGTTTTGGTTTTAGAAACATTTTAATGGTTTGAAAAATATATATTATTTCTTTAAGAAAACCAAAATATTTTTATTCTTCGAAACAAAGTCACAGTTTAATAACATGTTTTTGTTTTTATCTTATATGACAATTTAAATAAAAAAAAAACAACTAATGGATCAATAATGTATTTATCAAGAATGTATTGCGTAGTACGCACCTTGTTTGTAATAGACCGGCCATTAAGGGAGGAAAATTTAATTATGTCCTTGGGATCATCATCATCATCATCATCTATTATCCATACAAGGTCATCAACATGAATCCTCTTTTGCAATTCCATTGTTATGCTTGATATCAATGCAGGCTATATTTGGAGCCGATGTCGTTTTCCCAAAAAACGTTATCACATTGGAGATTCAGTGTTTGAGAAAATTAGTTTCTGTTTGATTGGATGTTTTTTCTCAAAAACGTTTTGTTTTTTCAACCATGGCATAGTTTGAGAAAACACCCCTTTTGGCATTTTCTCATTTTTATACCGTTGCTAACAACAATTTGCTAATGTGGTGTTGAAAAACGGCTAGGTGAAGCAATGGAATCAAGCAAATAATGCCATTTGCCATTTTCTCAAAAAACAATCATCAAAAAATGCCATCAATTCCAAACAAGCACATAATTTTCTCAAGCAACAACCCCTTTCAATCTTTCTTCTTGACATTGTAAATCAACTAAAATACATTTTAATTGTGCCTTCTAATTTATTTTTTAAACCAATACGTTCATAAAATGTATATATATATATATCTATATATATATATATTTTGGCATATTTTTCATCTCTATTAATTATTCCTTTATAATCGGAATAGGAATGGATTCCCAAGGAAGGGAGAATGAATGTCCATCCCCTCAAATAGAGAATAGAATGGGAATGGATTCTTGATCCCGGACCCTATTCCCGCAAGCCAAACGGACCCTTGATATCTTTTAATTTTTTTCAACCCAAAAAGGAATGTGTTGCAACTTGTGCTCTTTCAGGTTGCACTCCTTGTGCACACCGTTCAAGCCATGGCAGCAAAAGGTTTAACATGTTATAATACGAAGTTAATACATGAAGGCGGAACGTACAACAACGCCCAAGTCCCAACTCTGATCAAGGGGATATGTACTCGGTATTCGGTACTCCTGCCGGAAAAATCGCCAGCCAGGGGCCGTCAATGTCGTCGGCAGTAACCACCATGGAGATTTTAATCTTTTATCCTACCGAGAAATTCAGAAGACCCAACTACCATTCCCGAGATTTTGATTGACTCGCCAGGTCCCGGTTCGTCCACGTCAGCAACTCGCCACGTGGCGTCATGATGAGGGGTTTCTAAGGGCTCAAAAGAGAGCAAAAAGCTAGCGCGTGCCGGAGGCTGACAAATCCGGCAAAAATCATGAGCGATGAGCAGGGACGGTGAGCCTTGTAGCCGACAACTGCATCACGTGTCGGACGTTGTCGGCACGTGCCCCCTGAGGCGTGCTGCTTCGCTTGCACGCTAACGTGCGCTCTGTGCAGTGTGAAGCCTCCTCCGGACTGTCCCGCCCTCGCCTTCTTTTCTCCCTAGCAATCATTACCCCTCCTGTCCTACTTTCATACATTCTTTTGAGAAAAGCAAAGCGGAGTATGGTATGGACAAATTTGAACGACCGCGAAAAAAGCGAAGCGACACACCGCAGATCATCACGCCCCGTACACTTTCCCTGTGTTCCCCCTCGTTGACTAGCGAGGGCATTTTTGGTTAGTAATTTCAATACAAAGTAAGGGCGTTTAGGGAAATAGAAAATATCTGCTCCCAATCGTTTGATCCGAATCTTGAAGAGGGGGGCTTCATTGGTTTCTTCCCTTTGCTGGGTCATTGACTCAATGGTCGTGCTTTTGTGTGACACGGCGTATTGAGACTGTGAGAAGGTCAATTTCCGTCCAGGATTAGGTACTTTAGGTAGGCTGCGCGGTGCGTGTAATAGGCTTCTACGGGGGACAACGTAGAAAGCAAAAGACCGTATAGGCTTAAAGGATGTAGACAACTTTTTCTGCGACGCTGCAGCTGTGTTCGGGTGGTCGAGTGGGCCCCGGATTCCCACGAGCTCCGCCTCCTCACTTTGGTACGGATCACCAGGGGTACCACATGAGACGGGTCGCGGGTGCAATTCGGGTTGACCAAGCCCGACCATAGCAGCACAGGCTGGAGTGAGATTTTAGGGATGTGGGACACGAAGGAACCTTGTATTTTTATCCTCTCTGCTCTTATTGGTGGGACAAATTTCAGCCCCCAGGTTACAAGAAGGAAGCCCACTTTTGGAGGAATGGAAACGAGGCGGGTTTGGGGTGGGCACCCCTCCCGTCCTACCCTGTAGCCAAGTTGCGTGATCTGTCTCCACTTTCTTCTAAATGGTGGGGTTAGGTTTTAGGTAGAGCACCCACATTCCATTTCTGGCAAGTTTCAGAATTTTCCTCCACCTATAATATATTTGATTTGAGGTATTTTAGAAATAGGATTATAGAAATTTTGCGATATTTTTATGGAATTTAGGACATTTTAGAAATATAATTATGAGATTTTAGGGTTTTAGGCATTTAGGGGAAATTCAAAAATATTTTAGACATTAACGTTAAAGCTATGTTTGGATTGAAGGAAAAAGTAGGGAAAGGAAGGGAAAGGCAAAGAAACCTTTAGGCTCCGTTTGGTTTGTGGGAAGATTTGGGTGGGATGGGATGGGATGGAAAAATATAAAAATTTAAGTTTTCATTGTTTGGTTTTATTGGGATGGGATGGGATGGGAAAATGTAAAAAGGAGAAGTTTACGAAGCAATCCACTATTCACCCTCGTCCTCCTCTCGACCAAACAGAGTGGCGACTAGGAAGAGAAGCGCAGATTTGAACAGAGCGACGACTACGAAGCATTCCACTATTCTTCTCTCTTCTTCTTCTTCCCCTCTTCCCACATTTTCTCTCTTGCTCCATTTCGTCATCGCTACTGCAAGTTGCAGCGGTGGTAGATCTGTGCGTCCCCTCATATCTGTATCTACGACTGTGTCTGCGAACACAAAAAAAAAGAAAGAGAAGAAGAGAGGAAAGAGGGAGGAAAGGAGTGTCTTCAGTCTGTGTCTGCGAACCTAGATCTAAGTGTCTGCAAACCCATATCTATGTCTACGACTATGTCTATGAACCTAGAAGAAGAAAGAGAAGAAGAGAAGAGAGAGGGAGGAAGGGAGTGTCTCCGATCTATGTTTGCGAATCCAAATCTAAGTTCTACCATGGCAGAACTTAGATCTGTGTCTGCGAACCTAGAAGAAGAAAGAGAAGAAGAGAGGAGAGAGGGAGGAAGGGAGTGGCTGAGAGGGGGTGCCATCGTCGCTGGTTTTGCTGAAGGAGTGAGGGAACAGTCGTTTCTCACATTTTTCCACCAGGGTTGCACGGTTTTGGTGTGACCCCAAATCCACCATTTTGGGATCTGAAATCCCACATTTTTCTCATCCCATCCCTTTCTTTCCCTGAAAACAAATGAGAGAAAAATGAATATTTTCAGAATATTCCCTTTTCTCATCCCCATCTCACAAACCAAATAGAGCCTTACAAATTTTGTATAGATTTCATACCTTTCCCACACTCACCCCCGTCCTCTATTCATGAGAAAAATATTTTTCTTGTCTTCATTTACAATCAAGGAAGACCTATCCCATGCGAGGCAGGGTGGGGCAAGGCCTCTGTTTTTATGGGGAAAATTGGCATCCCTATTGGGGGCAAATTTTATATTGAAAAAGTTTAAATATTTAGGCTCAGTTTGGAAAAGGTACAAATACAAATATGTAGAATGCAAATACATAAAAATACAAGGTTTTGCACTCTACTTATATTTGTACTCTTTCCAAATTGAGCCTTAATGACTAATATTTATTAGGAAAATAATACTAATAAAAGGAACAAATTATTCAGTGGACGGCTCAAATTTAATCAGGAGCAGTTTAACGACTAATATTTCAGTTATGCCCTCATTTGTTTGTAATTATGATTTATATTCTCATTTGATATAGAAATTGTACTTTTTATTTCATTTGCACTCACTAGAATTACAAATTTTGCAACCTAAAAACTGATGCAAAATTTTCACCACCTTCTTATCTCAATTCTTTCTTATATAAATTACATCATTTTACATCCTATTTTATTAGTAGACAAATAACTTCCTTACTTCTATTTTCTTTCACTTAAAGGAGGCTACTTCATTTTATTTTTCTTAAACAAATAAGATAAAGACAAATCTCAACTAAAATAAACCAAAATTTACACTCAGTTCTTACAACTTCTATGTATTTATATTATGTTTGGTTTGAAGGAAAAGGTAGAGAAACACGGCCTTATTCCATTGTAAATAAAATCTGTACTGCAACCAAATGCAGCTCAAATGAAAAATATAAAGCTTGTGAGTCTACTCATTTTGGTTGATCTCATGGGGTTCTCTCTAATGGTTGGTCCCATAAAATTGTCTCGGTTTGTCTTATCCCAAAGATTACTCCACATCTTGGTTGATCTAGGGAATCTTCCTTTATTCCAAGGTGTGTAGATGGATAAGTGGCACTACTTGAGCCTCAATAGTTGACTTAAAATTTAATATAATATTATTTTTTTTCATATGTTGGTTTTAATGGATTGTTTTAATTGCTCATTTTGTAACATTTTATTTTATTTTTTAATACATGAAAGTTATTGCTAGAAAAAAGTGAGTTAAAACGTTTGCAGCATGGTGTCCAATCATACATCCAGAATATTTCCCCATGAATATAGTATTTAAGTATGTGTTTGAATATCCTCCCACAAGACACTACAGCAGCATCTTCTCATGGATACCAACATATAAGCACGAGAATTATTCCTAATATGTAGCTGTAGTATCCTATGGATAGGTGTGGGTAGAGCTTATATGAATAGGAGATTCAAACATTACAATCACGGGATATATTCCCAATGTGCAATTGGATGCTATGCTATCCTATCAATGCGTTAACACATTTTTTGTTGGTAGCAGGTCGGTCTAGACAATTCATGAAGCTCATTGAAAAATGTATTTAAATAGAAAAACAATGAATTTGTGGTACTTAAAGATATGGGAATAAGTCATTTTCAATCAACTCAGTTGTTAATAGAACATCTCCCAACTGAGAAATAAATTAATAAATCCTTTTGTGGACTGTTAGAGTCTTCTCTAGGGCTGACCGTTTTGGAAAGGAAAGATATGCTCATGTCAAATGGAACCATATCATTTTTGTTAGTGGCTCTAATAGAATTTCTAAAGGATTGAAGATTTGATTGAATCAGACTGTAATGCAAGATAAGATCACTAAAAACCATCTTGTAGAGTATCATAATGGGTCTCTTTTTTGTCTTGGATCTAATGAGGTAGTCTATGTTGTGTTTAAGTTGGTAGAAAATAAGAGAAGCAGAAAGTTGAATACTATCAAACCAAACACAGCCTAGATGAAAACCATAGCTAGCACCATAGCCATGGGTTGATACCCAGCCCTACAGTTCATAGGAACTTGGCCTCCTACCCAGTGGCGACCTAACCCAATCTGAGCTGTTGAAACCCCAACCTTAACCCTCGGGTTGGGATCAGGTTGGGTTTGGGTTGACCCAACTTTTCTAATTCCTTTTCCCAAATGTTGAGTCAAGAGTTCAAGTTAATTCAATTTTAGCAATATTTTGTGTGAAATACTATAGTTATCATGTTTTAGTAGAATTTTGCCTTTAAACTTAGTTTTTGACATCCAATGTAACACATAAATGCATAAATGTTTGCAGCAAAACATATATAAATACATAGATACATATATTTTATGAATATACATAATTGCATATACATATATACATGCATACATACAAATATTAATCAAGTCGGGTCCAGACTTTTGGGTTCAGGTTGGATTTGGATAACCCAACCCAAATTGCAGCCCTACCAACTCAAGGGTAAGAAAGATAAAGAGGAATAGCAAAGAAGTGCCAATACAGTCGATGTCCAGCTGTTGTAAGGGATATATCTTGTATTGAGGAAGCATGGGTTTAATACTTTAAACCATATTTCGAATATTGACACACACGAGTATCAAGTGTGTTTTCAGGATGATACTACATTCATTTTTTTATTTATTTATTTCAGTTTAATGCTTTACAAACAAATATATTAGGATGGTTTTTAATCTTTAAACCCAAAATAGCATATACCAGTATATAACATATGATACAGTATAATATGTTGTGATATTTTTGAATCTTAGTTCAAACCATGGAAAGGGGGGCTCTTCATGTTCTGTGATAGTGGCCCGGTAACCCTATTCCTAAGGCTCAGTTTGGAAGGAGTACAAATACAAATATTTACAGTACAAATACATATATACTATATAGTTTTGCACTCTACTACATATTCGTTTTTGTATTCCTTCCAAACTGAGCCTAACTTATTAATCTAGTGATTAGGTCTAGCATATGGGAGTTAATGCCACATCACTCATACCAAAAAAAAAAAAAAAAAACAAAGAAGAAGCAAAGTAAGGGCCATAACCCATTTACCCAATGTTGATGTTCTCTTATGAGAGGGGCGGGCTAGATATGGATCCAACCCATTGACATTCTTTTCTCCTTTTTCTTTTTTGCCATTCAAACCCATGATCTCATGTTTGTAAGTATGAAATTTTACTATTGCACTAAGAAATGGCCCCTATAGGCTCAGTTTGAAAACAGTACAAATGCAAATATATACAGCGTAAATGCATACAAAATAATACAAAATATAAGATTTTGTACTCTACTCCTTCCAAACTTAGCCATAGGAAAAATAAAAAATAAAAGGGAAAATGTATAGAAGATAAGGGAAAATTGATGATATATAAAAAACTTCTTATGACGTGGTGCATATGCTTGGCCGGTAATTTCTCTCCTACTTCACTTCATTTCATTTGGTGGATGGTCAAGAACTCAAGATTCATATTGGGCTCCTAAATGCCATCTAAGGGCCCATCAAAATTAATGGATTTCCCTCCTATGTATGAAAGAGGTCCAAGTAGGTCTAAGATGTGGAATTCAGGTGGTCTGTATGAAATGACTAGTTTGGCTAAATTTGGAATCCTTATTTCTTTGTGTTATTATTTTATAATTTTGCAATTTGAAAAATATTGTTTTTAAAGAAGTGTTTGGTTACGATATGTTATTTTGACAGGTTCAACCATGATACGAGAAAGACATGATATTGAAAAGTTTTATAGCCAATAAACCGGTGTCATAAAAGAGCTGATCAATCAGGTAGTATCCATCAAAATTCATGCGGGCACTTTGATTAATTTCACAGTCAACTTGTTATTTGTTAAAATTTATAATATAAAATTATCACATGAACCATAGTGGTGTCAACTGCCATGTGGCATATATTTTTCCACATTTATGGAAATCAAACATGGCACATATTTTGCTGTGTTATAAATTTAGCACATGGTATGTGGCAGAAGCACAAAATAATGTAGAATGATTTTAATGCTTTTTATTGCAGGTTTGCTTATGCTTTCCTAGAATCTACTTTCGAAAACACACTTACTAAACATCAAATCTTTTTCTTTTTTACTACCAAAGCACAAAATTAAGTACTTGAAAAAAAAAAAAACCTATCCAAACACAAACTAAGATTTCTAGGGATTTATGTGGAGTTTTCAATTGTTAAAATTACCTGTTTAGGGAGTCTTCGTATGAGGATTTTATTGGTGACGTCCATTTGTCCATCTTACACATCATATAGCTCAAGGTTCAAAGTATCAACACGTATCGGTCCATATCAGTATTATGCCGGTGGCTTCCTGATATGTCCCTGTAGGAATTGTAGCGGTTTAGACACTGGTTCAGAGGGTAGCCAGGCCTTAAACTGGCCCCTCTGAGCCGATTTCGAAAAAAAAAAAAGTAAAACATAAAAAAAAAACAGCGACACAGGCCTGTATCAATATTTAGAACCTTGACATAGCTCCCATACAATTGAAAATGGAATATTTACGAAATCCTTGGGGGTTTAAATAGTCCTTTTTTTTGCTCCAAAAATAGGCGAGTTAAGCTTAGTGGTTGCTTTCTTTTAATAATTAGAAGAGCTAATGCTTCTAACTGGGCTTATGAGGCCCATTAGGATATCTAAGTGTTTGTCCTGGATATTTTGATGGTATAGCAAAAACTGGGTGCTACCAATAGATTTTCTCTATAAATTGATATTTCATCCACCATTTGTTGATTCTCAACTTCCCATCTAATAGGTAACTTGGATCAAATTTTAGTATAGACATAAGATTGCGGGTATCTAATTTTATTGCATTCAATCGGACACTAATACAAAAGTTCCTTTCAAGATAAAAAATATCAACAGATAATGGTCAGATTAGATAGTTAAAAACCAACTATATTATTTCCAAAGCAAGATGCTCTAAGGGGATGTTTGCCAATACTCATGCTTATTGGTGAATACCTTTTAACTGCTCTAAATCAATCTCATGTTTTACTGGAAATATGAAGTTAACAATTAATATTTTAGATTCAGCCAAACACTGCCTTGTTGTAAATACGATTCTGGAATTGACTGACTCCATTATTATCTAGTTTCCTATTATTTTTACAGCCCGAATTTTGCATATCCTGTCTGACAGACTGGCTTTCATCAAGGCCTGGTTTGTTTGCGGTGGTGCAATTTCATTTGCAATGGTATAAAAGCATGGAAATGCAAATGATTTTAGTGCAAAATCCTGTCCAATTTTACTTCAACCTTTACCTTATCATGTTTGACTGCAATGCAGACGAAGTAAAATAAAAACCTAAAGCAAATAAAGTAAAATCCAGAATAAAAATGGACAAGAATTTGCACTTTCGTTTACCAAGTACTATTGAAAATGAAATTGCATTTCAAACAAATGAATAAATTGTTTCTATGCATTTGGGCCCAAGGACATCCTACGTAAGCTAGAAACCTGTGCAAGCAAATCACTGACGCAGGTCCAGCCTCAGCCCAATTTCAGCGTGACTTGTCAAATTGGGCTGAGATAGATCACTAGTTAATCGGGTTTCAGCCAGGCGGCCCAGGCCCCAGTTTTAGCTTATTTTATTCCTGATTCATGGGCTACGGGCCTATAGGCTATAACTTATGACAGATGCATCCAAAGTCCAAACTCAAAATCGTGAAAACGAAGTGCTAAACTGCTAAGGTGGCATTTGATAAATCTGAAATCTTTTTTTTTTTTTTTTTTTTTTTATGAACATAAATCTGAAAAGCTAGAAAGATATTATTTGTGTCTAAAAACTGAAAAGCAACGCAACATAGATGCTTTTCTACTTTTTAAAGTCTCTGAATAGATACTGTTGTTTGTGACAGATCAATTCTCCAACATTTGTAAATTATTTCATTTTACTATTTTACCCCTAGAACACACTACTTGGTAATTTTGAATTTAGTTAGCACTATTTTGTACGTTATCATCCAAAAAATTGTTAACCAATAAATTATATTAAAATCATTAAATTTTAAAAAATATAAAAAAATTAACAATTAAAAATGCATTATTAAAAATTAAAATAATATTGAAAATAGAAATAAATTCCATGAAACAATGAAATAAATATTTAATGATTAGAAAATAATATCTTAAAAGGTAACAAAATATATAACAATTAATACATAATAAATTATTTAATAATTAATATGAGTAAAAATCTAAAAATTAAAATAAATTATTTAAAAATAAAATAATATTGGAAACATGAATAAATTAATAAATAATAAAACATTAATAAATAGAAAAATAATATCTTAAAACGTAATAAAATATTTAATAATTAATAAATAATAAAATATTTGATAAAATACCTCTTATTTATCATACTTATTGTTGTTTAATATTATAAATATATAATATTATAAACGTGCCTAATTTTTTTTCACAAAAATTTTGTAATATTTGTTTTCATTTTTTTATTATTTAATTATGAGGCCATTGGTTAACTTGTTTGATGTAAATGGTTGAACTACTTCCCCACCACCCAAATGAAAGCATGGTTTTATTTTTCATGTTGGTTTTGAACACAGGTTTTATATTATTAAAAATGCTTGATACATTTCATTAGTAAAATTTATTGGTGAAAAACAAAAATGTTGCCTAGGTAGCCTAATCCAAAAGGGGAGGTGAATTGAGCTCTACAAGTTTCTTCCCCCAACTACTACCTCCTAGAAACTAATGCAGGATAAGAATGATTGAAAGCAGTAATATAAAGTGTAGTGTGTGTAAAAGGATAACAATCATAACAAGATTGAATATGAAAGCAACAAGAGTTATCAAGATAAAGTGTAGGAATATCAAAGAGCACAAATAGAGTTTTATAGAGGTTCAGCCAAACCCGACCTACATCCTTTCCCCAGATACACCACTTGAGAATTTCACTATACAAGATAGACTTCCGAGTGCCAACAAAACTTTTACAACAATTGGACTTCGAGATGCTAACAAGACTTTTCAATGGATAGACTCGCAGGTGCTATCCCAACCTTGTAGTATTCTATTTTAGAACACACATAATTAAAACATTTCTTCATCAATTTCAGCATCTTATGTTCATCCTCAAGTTGTGGTGTGACATCAAAGCCCAAAAGTAGGTTGACCTCTTCTACTTTTAATGTCAATGGATGGAACAAAATCAATAAGAAGAATTACGACAATGAGCAATTAAACAATATGCACAATCAATTACACAATTGTATGATACACAAGGTTCAATACATCAACTTACAAAGAAGCCAAAATCAATTAGGGGGAGAACCTCTACTTGGCTGGGATTTTAAAAGTGTAAGACATTGTGAGATTGCTTTTACCACTATGAGATGCTATTTTGATTAGAAAAATTGTTTGGACTAAACAATCTAGGAAGAAGGTATGCCTTTATATTGGATGCATTAGACATTCAATGAGACAAAACAAGAAGAGCCAAAAGGACCAGGTCACAGCTTTCAGCCTTAGAAGGAAGGAGACACAACCTTTGCACATTGAAGAATATTTCTAAGTACAAGCCTTACAATTCTTTCCATTTTCTTTTCCTTCTTAAGACTTGGTTTTTATTGTACTTAAACAGCACTATTACTAAAAATTCTCATCTATTTCAAATTTTCAACTTATAGCAGGCATAGAATTTACACTGTTACAACAATAGGAACTCTCACAAAATTCCATTAACATAACACAAATTAGTAGGTGGAAAAAACTTCAAAAGAATAAAACATTTACCTTGTACAAGGAATCAAGCAATTGGTTTGACCATAATTCACTAATATACTTTCCACTGCCACACCTCTGAAGATGTTCACAGTTATCCAGAAGTTGATGTTAAAGTAATTTATAAAATCGGATATGACTTGCTGGGGTACCAGCATGTAAAAGAGAATGACTGAAAAGCTTATTATTTTGTCTTTTAGTGCATAAATTTTCAAGGAGATTGTGAGATCCTTAGTGGCTGAAATTAAAGTTGGGTAAACCACAATACTCTTGAAAATTTTATTACTTAATTATTTTAATAACTAAAATACAAAGCAATAAGACTTTCAGTTGAGCAACTTCAGCCATTGTCAAATGGCCCCTAAGAACTTCTTGTCCTTGGCTGAAAGAAAAAATAAAAAAAAAGACTGCATTTATAAATTGTTGACAAATATAAATAGTTGTATGATTGGTACATAAAATTCAGTATGATGGAAACCTCAATTTCCACATGGTCACCATGCAAGAATGACTCAGATTGTGGCCCTCAATAGTGGCCATAATCTAGGTCATTATTATTTTAAGGATCCCAACGTTAGTTTGTTGGGAGTGAATTGGAAACCTCCCACAATTATCCCATAATTGTAGGGGTGTGTTTAAATTTGATTTTTAATTTTAAATTTAATTAAATGGTGGAGAAGATTTAGGATAGGTGATAGGATTTGGAGAGATTTTTTTTCAACTAAATTAGGAAGTTCATTGATAGGATGAACTAATTAAGAGGTGGGAAAAATGAAAAGAAAGTTTTCTCCTTGAGTCTAGTTAATGAGCTTATTCATAAGGGAACGTTCAAGAAGGTCCCCTATCACTTTTTTAATGTGAAAGCTCTAGAGGGGTTAGACTTGAGAAGAGAAAAATACTAGAAGAAAAAAAAAAAAAACTCCATACTTGTGTGTTGAGGGTGTACCAAAGATCTATTCCTTTTTTTGATCAAGAACATGGATGCAGGATCACTGATTTAGTTGGATCTCTCATCAAACAAGAAATCAATTTCATGGTTATGGCTATTGGGGGAGGTAAGATAATTTGTTGTATTTGTTTGTTTATTCTGTTCAATAGAACCAGGGATATATATCGGACTGATTCTCACTTGAACCATGTCCGATCGTGCTTCGTATCCCTTAGATCTGGACAATTGGGTTCAGATCCTTTTTCTTATTATTTGTTTACACACCAGCCTTGTCAGCAACTTGTAGGCATCAGGAGGTGTCAAAGACAAAACAGTTGCCTTAATCTGGTGAAGAAGATATAATCAATCAGCAATGGATACTGAAACCAAACCAATTGAGCTTGGTCATCAGAAGTTAAAATATATATAGTTATCAAGAAGTGCAAAAAAAAAAAACAAAACATGATGGCTTCCAAACCATTCATGTTAATACAAAAACCTTAAGACTTGAATTCATCTGTGGGCAACTTTCCTAATGACCTAAGGCGGTCCTCGATGCATATTGTAACAGTATCTGCTGCAATATTTTCCTTGTCAACTGCATAAACTAAAACAATAAGCAGATAAATCAACAGAAAAGAATAACTAATGCATCACAGAATACAGAATGAGAAAATACGGTGGCTTCTGCTGCAATCTTTCTGTTTCAGCAATACCCACTAATCAAAATTTGTAATGATGAAAATAACATGTGTCTTCTGTTCTAGTTAGGCTATGCTAAGCTTCCACTGCTATCCCCAGGCTTGACTTCTCTCTTAATCAACACAAAGGTTTCAGCATCTATGTTGAGAGCCTGTGCTTAACTTCTTGTTATCACGAAAGTCGTAAATCCTTGGAATTGGAAGTAATGCATCTTCCGCATTCGAGCGGTCTAAAGCAGTGACTGCAAAAACATAACTAGTAATTACTGATTCATAAAGATCTTGAGATAGGCAGCTTATGCATTCAAATTTACAAAATTTGCATCCAAGGATATTGATATATGAGACCAAAACCACAGAAATCATGAGAGAGAGAGAATCTATCAGGTTGGTCCAGGTCAAGGTGGACGGTAGGGGTGCAACTTGAGCAGGCCCAACCCAAGCTTTTGCATGAGTTGGCCCGAATTTTTGGGCTGCAGGTTGGGCCTGGGTCAGAAAACTCAGGCCTGACCTTAACTTGTGTTGGGCTTAGGTTGAGATCTAAGTAGCCTGAGCCCAATCCAACCCGAGCCCACCTGAACAAATACATACATATGTATTATGTTCATATGTTGGGATAAGGTTGTTTATATGTATAAGTACATTTGTACATATATTCAATCAATTCTACTCTTAAATTGGGCCATAAAAACTAATAAAAGATGACTATATATAAATTCCTTCAAACCCGACCAACTCGTGCAAGCCCAACTAACTTGGCCTGGTCCAACCCGAGCCCGAGACCAAACCCCAACTAACTTGGATTTAGCTCAAGTTGGGCCTGGGTTGACTTCAACCCACCCAAGTTGCAACCCTAGTGGATGGTAAACCCAGTCTCAAACCAGTAAGTAAATGTGCAAAACCAGTTCTGAACCAAACCCCATAAGGTCCTTTAATCGACACTATTAGGTCTGACCCAATAATACCCTATTATATTTGATAGCTATACATTTAACATGAAATTTGACAATAAACCATCTTATTTGTTAAATTGACATATTTAGAGATCATTATATAATAATGTTTTTTTTTATAATTATATGACAATATTACAAGTATATAAGGAGAAAATAGGTATTAGATGGGGGTATTAGACAGAAGGGGTGCCTTGTCGCCTAGTCACCTAGGTGATGGCTTGTTTTAAGTAGAACATATATCCTAGGGTGGTTTCCTAGTCTCCATAGTCATATTTCCTTAATAATTACAAGGAAAAATTCAACTTTAGTATCCTGAGCTTTAGGGTAGTGTTAAATTACTACCTGAACTTTCAAATGCGTCACTATAGTACTTAAACTTTCAGAAAGTGTCTTAGTTGATCACTGCCGTTAACTGATTATCAGTTATTTATTAAAAATGTTGAAATTACCCTTCAAAAAAATACACTATTCATTATCTTCTACCTTGAGATTGAACTGATTGAAGTGTTTGAAATTCTGGACTAATAAACTCATTGTCTTCTAACTTTAGATGGTAGGCCCACCTCTAACCATAACGGGAAGAATAAACACCAAACTATCTCATTCAAACGGGGACAGAAATCTACTGTTTGGCACTATTCACCTTCCTTCCTTTGAAATGAACAGAGGCAGCAGCTACCCCTTCATCTCCCACCTCTCTCACTCTCTTTCTCCTCTCTTCTTCTTTTCATTTTTGTTCCCCGCTGCAACTTGTATGGCCTTAGGCCTTCCTTCTGAAACATAATTATTTTTTATTATTATTTTAATTAAATTTAATTCCATTAAATTCCTGAACCGATGGTTGATGATTTTATTCTTTGATAGTTTACTCCAAAAAACTATTACACGGAAACCAAAGACCTCAATGTGTCCTTCTATTCTACTCGTACTCCTGCGTTTCAATTTCAGACTTGCTCCAAAGCATTTTCCACCTCGTTTTGATTGTCCTTTTGAAGAAAGAACTTCATTTTCTCTTTCGGGTCGATGTAGTCAAACCATTACCCAATATCTGGCTGTGTGGATTCCAATCTCTTTCAGTCCTTCTGGAATCATCAATAAGGTCAAATTAAAGCAAACCGTGGGGAATTACAATCAACACAATTTCAGCAATTGCGACAACTTGTCTCTTTCCCATTAAAAGCTTTACCCATTAGACCTGGCCTCTTCCTTCCACATCCTTTTCCCTTCCCAGAGTTCTCACACGACCCGGAAACAAAAATCAAACATTGAACCTGAGTTACGAAACCAGATGCAAAAAATTAATTTGCCTCGGCATGGATACAGCAATCAGGCAAGAGAGTCTAGCTTCAATCGCACTCGAATCCGTCTCGGACCTCATTAAACGTATTAGTTCAAACAATATCTCCTTTCTCGGTGATTAGAAACTTGGATTCACCATTCACTGCGATTGCCTCCAAAACTCTAGCGTATCCGATCATCGAATTCAAGTTTCCTTCAGAATTAGAACAATAGATGACAAGAAGTTGGGGTTTCCTTTCAAGGTTAATCTCATGAGTTGTATCTAATTTAGAATCTCAAATACCTCAACCGGTTCAATCTCAACGTAAAAGACAATGAACAGTATCTTCTTTTGAAGGGTAGTTTTGAAGTTTTGACATTTTCAACGGATAATTTAACTGATGATCAGTTTAGTTTACGGCAGGGACCAACTTGACACTTTAAGTTTAAGTACTGCAGTGACACGTTTAAAAGTTTGGGTACTAACCTGACACTACCCCAAAGTTTAGGTATTAAAGTGGAATTTTCTTTAATTATAATTATCCATAATTTTCTTAAGCATGAATTTCATATTAAAGTCTAAAAAATCCACATATTCATGTAACAGCCACGATTTTGGCTGTTACACCATAGAAAGTTAAAAACATGTGTGACTGTGAGTTTTTCATAGTTTATTTCATTTGTTTATTATTTTTATCTGGGATATGTAGCACAAGATCATCTATATATGTCATTGAAGACGAAAGGCGGATTTGTTTTATGTAAGAGGGACAATAGATATTATTGTAAAAAGGGAGGAAATAAAGAGGATAAATTGGTTTCGTAATTACTTGGTTTTAAATGGGAATTCAAATTGGTTTTGTAGTTTTTGGGTTTTAAGTTTTAACCAGGAGTTCAGGACCTTGAAGAAGGAGCCCCTCCTGAATATATTGGACTCCTAAACATGCTTTTCAAAACTGGATCAGACCAGACGGTCGGACCGGAAAAACCGGGAATCAGTTACCTGACCAATTCCGTTTTTTCTAAAATCATTGATTTTGGTCAACAAATCGCTGAACCAACCGGTTAATTGTTCTAACGGTTTTGACCACTTTTCAATTTTTTTAATTTTTTTATTTTTTGTCAGAACAAGCCAACCATTTGGGTCAAATGGTCGGACGTTCGACCCGGTAAGCAAACCCCTAACCGGATCGGTCACTGGATCGGTTTTAAAAACCATGCTCCTAAATTTAGGTCTCGTGAACATGTTTATCTAGGTAAACATGTTTTGTGTGCTCGTAAGGACATTTTAATCCCACAATAGTTTGGGAAGATGCACTTTCGTGCACACCCCCCCTTGAAGAGGGCCTTCGAATGATCGTATCTGTTGCTTTTGTATGTATTTGCCAAATACCAATACTTGTCAATTTTCATTGTTCGCAATTATAAAATGTATCTAAAATGTAGGGTGCATGAATTATTTTAACACGTCGCAACTATCTTTACGAAATCTTAATAAAAGTAGTATACCTTCTGAAATGTGAATCAATGAAAAATAAACCAGGAAACATTTTAACAAATATTCATAAATGCATTGCGATTGAGCTCGATGTAATATTTTTAGCAACATATATATATTTAATGAAGATTGGCAGAAAACTATAATAGATAACTACAAGCCTATACTGTTTGAACACTTAAACAAGTGATGTGAGATGCCACTTTAATAAAGGAAAAGCTACTGCTTACCCCTAAAAAGGGAAGTTACTAAACCTCTGGTGCTAAAACATTTCAATAAGATTTTTGGGAAGAATAGGTTCAAAATATCGGCATCTTTAGTATTGCATGGCAATTTTAAAGATACATATTACGATATATATAATGCAAATCAATGGATTTGGTGGAACGATTAGATTTACCATACTTGAGGATATAGTAGGAAAATTCACGTCTTTACCAAAAAAAAAAAGTGTAGGAAAATTCATATAGGTTCTTTGTGTCCAATAACACAATATAATAGTTAATGTCGATACAACAGAGAAAGAAACATCAAATTATCCGCTCATTTTCTCCTATCGTCCCTGTAAGGCCCCTCGCTTTCTTGCTCCTTCAAAAACCCTAGAAATGCCAAAAAACCAAAAAAGAAGAATCCTCCTGACCAACCTCCTCCTCCACCGCCACCACCCCCACCACCATCTCCATCATCACGAGGTGGAAATCCAGTCCCACCATCATCAAGTTCAGGTGCCTTTTCCTTGCCTAAAATTCAGCAACAAATTAGACACTGAGGATGGAAAGATTAACTATTCATGGTAAAAATAGAATTATCAACTAATCATTTCTAGTGGGTAAAACTTCAAGATTAAGGCCAACCCTTTATTGGGTACTTGAACATATTTGAAGCTACATGAATCCTTGCAAATCAACTTTCTACCCACCCAATATTGATTTGCCTGCAAATCAACTTCAACAATCCCTAAATCATCCTTTTTTTTCTATTAATTGAGTTATAAAGTGGAATAACAAAACAAAAATGTGTAGCCAACCAATCGGAATGAAGCTTTGTTAACAAGGAATATACAAGGAATGAAGCTTTGTTAACAAGGAATATACAAGTAAAAGGGAAATAGACCAAAAAGAGAAGAGTTTGGGAGATTAGAAGAGAAAAAGGAGGAAATTGCTAAAAGGATAGAGGAAATAGACCAAAAAGAGAACCTAAGAGAATGTGGTTTGAAAGACAGATCAGACAGATGGAATTTGAAAGTGCAGCAAGAGGAAAGTCTAAGGAAGAAATTTCTTTGAGGCAAAAAGCAAAGTGTAAGTGGTTACTGGATGGAGATGGAAATTCAAAATTCTTTCATGCTTTGGCAAATGGGAGAAGAATGAAGAATATAATCTCTAGCATTGTTAGTGAAGACCGGATAATAACTTCAAAGGAGGAAATTGAGAAGGGCTTTGTTAACCATTTTAAATCGATTGATGCAACCCTAGAAGAAATGACTATGAATTTAGGGGACTTGAATTGGGACAAGGACACAAAGTGCCAGTTCATAAAGCTACTTTCCTGGAAAGAGCCTTCAGTGAGGATGAGGTCCATGAAGCGTTCTTCAATATGGAAAGGTCAAAAGCCCCAAGACCTGATGGTGGCTTTCTATCAGAATTGCTGGGAAATCAAAAAGGATGACTTAGTGGTTGTACTTGCATAATTTCATCAAAAAGGGAAAATCTCACCAAGAGCAAATTCAACCTTCCTAGCCCTAATACCCGAGAAGAAAGATGCTAAAACCCCCAAGGATTACAGACCTACAAGTCTTATTGCTAGCCTTTATCAAATCATTGAAAAAGTCTTGGCAAGAAGGCTAAAGACTGTTCTATCCTTGGTAATGTCCCAAAACCAAGGGGCCTTTGTTGTAGGGAAACAAATAGTGGACCAAATCCTAGTTGCAAATGAGTGTGTGGCAACAAAGATGAAACAAGGAGGGCAAGGCATAATCTGTAAACTGGACTTGGAGAAAGAGTATGATATGGTGGATTGGTCATTCCTCTTATGCTTGTTGGAGAAAATTGGTCTAGAAGAAAGATGGAGAAAGTGGATTAAATGTTGTATTAGTTCGGTGCATTTCTCAATTCTAATTAATTGAGTGGCTAAGGATTCCTTTCCAACAAAGAGAGTAATAAGGCAAGGAGTTTATCTCTCCCTTCTTGTTTACATTTATGGTTGAGGTTCTAAGTAGGAAAACCATCAAGGATGATCAAGAAGGTCTCATCAAAGGTTGGAGAGTTCAGAGATCTGAGGTAGTGGTAACTCACTTGCAATTTGCAGATGATATTATCATTTTTTTGCGAGGAGGTTGGTGATTACAGTTTGAGGAATTTGCAAAATTTTAGTGGAAGAGTTTCAAAGGACCTCTAAATTAAAGGTGAATTGGGGAAAGAGTTGTGCGCAGGAGTTAAGTAACATTAGAGTACCTCAGTCTGTCATTGGGTTGTGATCCAAAACATGAAGGCTTTTGGAAACCAGTCATAGAGAGATTCAATAGGAAGTTAGCCATGCGGAAGAGAAATAACATTGATCAAGTCCACCTTACTGTTAGACAGTGTATGCCCTTAGCTCCAATCAGCAAAATGTACATTATGACATTTATTGTAAATGAATAAAGTACACATTTGATTCATGTTATTGTGGTGTGTTTCTATGTAATACCCTTAAACTGGACACATGAGACTCGTGTTAATTTAGAACCTTCACAGCCGTTGGATAGATCTGGGGAGATTTATCCTGCCAAGGCTGACACTAGTGTACTGCCAAGTTGGTTGGGATAGCTTGTCTCAGCTACTAGGGTGAGACCTGAGGTACATGCAGTGTGGGTTTTTTTGAAACCCTGAATCGGACCAAAATTCCATTATTGCCCTAGACCTTGGAGATAGATGGGTAAAACTGGAATGCTACACCTGACCCCTAAACTCGATTATGATACTACACTAGATGCCGGATTGGGCTGTCTTTGATGTGCTAATCAGTGAAATCCTTAGAGGGGGTCAAAACCTGGGTATGTTGAGACAATCTGAGAATTTATCTGAGTGGGTGATCATAGTGACAGGATCAACCCCTTTGTCGGACAAAGTGAATGATCGGGGATGCACTCTCTCTGATGGAAACCTAAACTGTCGGCAGTTGATTTCAACCGTTGAAATTTGTTTTTGCAAAACATATTTATATAGAGATATACATATATATATTATGGTTTCAAAATGTTTGCAAAAAGTTTTAATTCCCGGGATCCATGTGAGTGGAGAGTGCAGCACTGTACCTTGCAGTCAAGGGAGAGGTCCTCTCTTGTCGGGCAGTGTTTGATCATTAAGGGCTGAGAGGTTAAGTGTAAGACCATTGAGGGCTATACCTGATGGGCTAATCTTGCATCTGCCCATAGTCCTTGGGCCTTCATAAGATGGCTGGACCCAAGGACCATTTAGTGTAAATGTTGGGCCCATTAAGAGCCCATGGTGATGGACTCAGGGGTTCATTGTATTCAGCAGTGAATTCGGCCAGGCCTTGTAACAGAGACTAGGCTGAACCCATGTGGCTGATGTGTAGATCAATGTTAGGGTCCCACGCCATACAAAGAGAGACAAGCTAGCCAGCATTAAAAGGAAGTGAGCCTGATAGCTTAATGGGCCTAAAAGCCCATTTCGAACTGGGTTAATTGGATTAATTAAATAGGGGCAGATCTGGGTTTGGATCAGCAGATAAGGATAAGAGGATAACTCTTATCCACTTAAAGAGTCTAGATCCAAATAAAGATTTGGATAAGGAAACTCCTAATTTGATTAGGAATAAGTTGACTTTGAACTGCAGATAAGATAAGGGATTATCCTTATCGCTTAAAGAGTCCAGATCCAAATAAAGATTTGGATCAGGAAACTCCTAATCAGATTAGGAGGTTGTCTCTTTAAGGTTATAAATAGAGAGCAGGGTGGACCTGAAAAGACACCATACACAACACAGAGAGAAGACAAGTCAATTGGACTGATCTTGCCTTCAGTTCTTTTTCTTCCTGCTCTTGCCGCCCTACCCTGTTCGATCTCCAGTTCTTGGATCTGATCAAGATTTGATCTTGATATTGTTTCTTGCTGGAAGAAACAATTTGAAGCTATGCTCACTACCCCATTCGATTCTTGCTGAAGAATCACAAGTTCTTGGTGAAGAACTACCCGTTGATCCTACCTCATCCTAAGTTGTGTCATCTTCAGTAGAGGAAGGATTTGGTACACTCTTTGGGTGTGAACACCTACGTTGGGAGGAGCTTTTTGCGTGGATTCCATATCACGTATATCCCTCCCTAATCTTGGTTTCAGATTTGGTCCGATTTGGTTACAAGAACGAACCTTGAAAATGCAGTTTTATAAATTGGGAATAGGATTCCCAGATGGGAGTAAAGAAATTTTTGAAATTTCGCCCAACCTTCATGCAGGGTTCGGCTATCCATATGATGGATCTCCCATCCCTTCACTTACTTCTTGTCCACCTTTAGGATCCCAGCAAAATTAGCTAGACAACTAGTGAAGATAATGAGGGATTTCTTATGGGAGCCAAGAGAGGAGGAAGAAGACCATTTAGTAAAATGGGGACAAGTTTGAGGCCTAAGGAGCAGAGAGGGCTAGGGGTTGGGAACTTAGTGAAGATGAATACAACTCTGCTAGGAAATTGGTTGTGGAGGTTTCCCCATGAGGAAGATCGATTGTGGCACGGGGTCATTGAAAGCATTCATGGTGTAACGGACAATAACTGGGATGCAAAAGTAGCAGCTAATGCAGCTTCAAATTCCCCTTGGAAAGCAATCTTTGAAATCTTGCCTTTATTTACTAACTTCATTTGTCTGAATGTTGGGCGTGGGAACAAGATCTTATTCTAGGAAGACCTTTGGCTTGGAGATCAACCACTTAGCTTGCAATTCCCTAACTTTTACTCTCTGTCAAACCTAAAGGCTGAAACTATAGTTAGGGTAGTTATACCCTCAGAAACTAGGTTAAATTGGGACTTAGGGTTCAAAAGGGGTTTGAGAGACAATGAGTGTGATTCTCTCCTTGCCCTTTTGTCAAAGTTGGAAATGGTTTTACCTAGACCAAAATGGCCTTGATAATAGAATTTGGCATCCAGCTTCGGATGGCTTGTTTTCTTGTTCTTTCTTCAACATACAAGGTCATTTGGATAGTGTGGGGGTAAACTTCCCTGTAAGAGAAATATGGTGTAAGTCAATTCCTCCTAAGTACAATCTCTTTGCTGGGAAATGTTCCTAGGGAAGGTAAACACCTGTGACATGCTACAAAAAATAAGGCCAAACATGTGCATATGTGTATTCTTTGCAAGGCTTGTAGTGAAACCCATTCTCACTTACTTCTCTCTTGTTCATTTGTTTCTTGTATTTGGGACTATTTCTATTCTCTCTTTGGTTGCAAATGGGATCTCCTACAAAACATAGTGAGCCTTTTCAACCCAACTTTCCTAAGGCAACAGAAGAAAAGAGGATGTATGTGGAAGGTAGTATGTGCAGTTGTGGTTTGGTCTATTTGGGAAGAGAGATACCAGAGGATCTTCAATGAAAAATGTAAATCCTTAGAGGAGGTGATTGAAGCCATTAAAATCAGATCAGTACATTGGGTTAAAACCTTGGAACTGTTCAAGGGTATTCCCACGGATGACTTCTTAAGAAATTGGAGAGAAGTAGCACACTCATAACCACATAGAGAAATTAAAAGAATGAAGTGGAAACCACTAGGTTTAAATAAACTGAATCTAAACTTTGATGGTAGTTCATTTGACAACCCAAGAAGAGCAGGAATATGGGGAGTTTTTTGAAGCCATCAAGGAGTAGTAATGGCCTTGTTCTCAGGACCAATTGGTTTTGGTGACTTGATTCAGGCTAAATCAAAAGCATTGTTGCAAGGATTGAAGCTTTCTGAACAATTAGGGGCAAGAGAGTTGGAAATTGAAGGAGATTCCCTTCTGATCATAACATGGGCAAAGCAAATTGAGTCAGCAACTTGGAAACTCAGATTCACTTTTAGACAGATTGATCAACTTGCAAAGAGATTTAACTCTACTTTTAGATGGGTTAAAAGTGAAGCTAATGGGTTGGTAGATGTGTCAGCCAAGCAGGGAGCTGATAGACCATCCTTATTTTGGGCATTGTTGCAACTTAATTTCAAATATTTAAATTAATAAATGAATTTCTTTGCTGATCAAAAAGAAATATAGGAGTAAAAGGGAAAAAAACCCAAAAATAATGAAGGCATGCGGCATGAGAGGACAGACTGCCATTTTATGGATTCCATTTTTTTTAATTCAATACTACTATTATAGGGATACACAATGGGGGTAGTCCATCCCTACACCCATAACAGCCCTACCCAGGTGAAGATGGGAATTGATCCCAAGTCTCTGCTACAAGCAATCAAAGACCTTACCATCCAAACCAGTTGGTAACTTGCCTTTGATGGATTTTGACAAGGAGCTTAAAAGGCACAAGATATTTAGATTTTAATCACTTGGTTTAACTCACTGATCTTAATTAAATCAAATTATGACAAAGCTCAAAATGAGATTCATTGAACAAACTTCAGGGAACCTGTATTACCTTGAATTGGTGTTATTGTACTTGTTGGTGATTGACGTGTAATGGTTTGAGTTTGCTCTGCACCACATCTTGCATTCTGCAAGGAAGACAACTCTAATCAAATTTAAGTTTACCTTGAAAATTTCGTTGTATTAGTGTAAATCAATAAATAGTTACAACACAAACCTAGATACTTCTTGACCTGTCACTTGATAACTCAACCCAGTGGATCATTTTTTGATAAGCCAGTGTATGTTTTCTTTTTTATGAGTGTTAAGCCAGTGTATCTAGGCAACATGGCTTTGGCTTCCAGGTTCCAGCTCATAACATTGGAATCAAAACGCAAGAATTTGGAACACACAAGTTGCACAAAACATCATCATCATCTAAGCCTTGTCCCAACTATATGGAGCAAGTTACATGAATTCTATTTTGCCATTCTGTTCTTTTCAGTGTCATATCCATTGTAAAATATCAACCTTTATATCATTTAGCACCACTTCAAGTTGTACAAAACATTAAAACTTGAAAAATCAATAGGTCCATGCCAATGTCTATCGACATATTATGAGAAACATCACAATCTTGGCAAAGCTGTAGTGAGTTTGCAATATACAATTCATGAATTGAATCATACAATTTGAATACAAATGGCACCTCCTATTCAATTCAACATGAACACCTCCCCTCAACAATCCCATGTTAGCTGCAAACAAGGTTGACCATAGAAATTCATTTTGACATTTTCTCCCTTTAGTTTCCAAACATTAAATAAGTCCTTTGGCATATAAAACATCTTATTTGTCCCAAGGACATAAGATCCATCAAGGAAAGATGTTCCACGATTGGAGTGGGTGACTCCCTTAGAGCTGAGATCCTTGCAGTTATGGAAGGAGTCCGGAAAGCTAAGGAGTTGAACATCAAGAAACTCATAATTGAAGGGGATTCAGAGGTGGTGATAGGATGGCTGACTAAAGATCAAAATGGTTTATGGAAGTATAACAATGAGAGGAGGAAATTCATGTGGCTGGTGCGGGAGATGGAAGTTAAGACATGTTGGGTTAAAAGATCGGCTAATTCCCTAGCTGACGGTTTAGCTAAACAAGGGGCAGAAAGGGATTCACTGTTTTGGGCTAAGCTGTAACTTTAGTGTATTCTTTTCTCTTTTTCTTCTTTTTTCTTTCTCTTATGAGGCTCTTAGTGACTCTTGGAAGATAAGTGTGTTTGTCTTCCTCCTGTAAATTTTCTACTGATGATTAATGAAAGTGTTATTGATCAAAAAAAAAAAAAAGATGTTCCACGGCATTTCCATCCAAAGATCCAGAGGCAGAAGAAAAAATATATTTGTAACATCTATACTGATGTAAGACAGGTTAGGGCCCTACTAATTTAGGATGTGGTGGTGGACTTTGTGGGGTGATTAGAGATGAAGAATATGAAGGAAAGCAAGTAAGGTTCTTGCTAGGGAGAACAGCAAAGAGATAGATCGCTCATACGGAGGGAAGGAAGGAGAGAGAGAGAGAGAGAGAGAACTTCTGGTGTATCCCTATTCAGGGAGACAGACAGAAACTCAAAATCTGCCAGTGAACCAAGGTGGTCCATTGGCAGACAGAAACTCAATAGTCTGGTTCAGTTAGAGCCGACCTGGGTCAGCCAACCTCCTAAGCAAACAGAGATGATGGGGCTCGAGACTGCAGATGAGCCAGTCTCTTTGTCATCGGACTCTGAGAACCGAAGAGATGTTCAGCCAGATTCGCCTCTCCCCTCTCGTCCCCCTGGTTCGGAGAGTTCGCCGGAGGCTGAACACCAGCGGCGGCAACAACAGCTTCTTCCTTAGGTACCTGCGGAAGATAATCTGCTGGTGGTGGCACCTATTGCAGTGATGGGGTCTGAGGTACAAATAGATAATATGGCCAATAGTCTAAATCAATCCAAAGAGACGGAGAGAAGTGGGAGAAGCCCTGACTTGATGAAGCAGAGTGAAGAAGCTCACCTGAAGGGAAACAAGGACAAAACAAATTCCTTGGCGGGCCAGGAAGGTAAGTCCAGTAATATTTATGCTAATCCCTCCTCTTGGGTTACATCAAAGCTCTTGGGTCTGGGAAATTTTCTGGGGGTTTCAATGGAGGGGATGGAAGTTGAAACAGTTAAATTTTTGGAAGGGATTGAACAAAGAGTTCTTATGGAGAGGGGGAAAATGGCGGCAAAAAAAGGAGGAACCAACTCAAAGAGAAATAGAGAAATGATGAGACTTACTTGGGGTCTGAATGACAAGGCGGGGAGTAGTGAAGGGGCAGCAAGGGGGTCTAAGAAGGTTTGAGGTGGGGGGTTGCTTGTATTCTGATAAGTGTTCTCCATGGAGTTAAAAATTTTATCTTGGAATGTAAGAGGTTTGAGTTCGGGAAGGAAAAGATTGGTGGTTCGTGACTCTCTGAAATGTCGAAGTCGAAGATTGTCCTGCTCCAAGAAACAAAGTTGGAGAAGTTAGATGCTGCTATTATCCGAAGTGTTTGGGGGGAAGGTCAGGTTAGATGGAAGGCATTGGCAGCTTCTGGGAGTGCAGGGGGCCTTCTGAGTCTTTGGGATCCTTCATTTTGTAGCCTTGTTTCTAGCAGAATTGGAAATTTCTCAATATCTTTAGTTCTGAAGCTTCATGATGGCAATGTTATCCAAGTTACAAATGTTTATGGACCAACAGTTTCAAATCTTAGGGAGGTTTTCTGGGAGGAACTATCCAAGGTTTTAAATGTCGATGTTTGTAGAAATCGCGGTCATCCAAATATAAGAATCATGTCGGAAATATCGTATGAAAATATTGTAAAAATTATAGACATGGTGGAAAAATAGTAAAATATGCAAAATATAGAATGATATTTTATGAAATGACAAAAGAAGCATAGGCACACCTTTTTAAATTATTATCTTGTTCCAAATTATTAAACAAAATTAAGAAACTAAAGTTATAGACAAAAGAACATGTTCTGAAGTTGCATCTGGAGTCCTATGAGGTAGGCAGATAACACTAAGACTAAAAGGAAAATTTTGTAAAACAGTTGTAAGCCAGTAATACCATTTGGAGTAGAGTGTTGGGCAGTTAGGAAACAACATATCCAAAAAAAAATCAGTGTGATAGAAATGTAAATATTGAGATGGATGAATGGGAAAACCAGAAAAGACAAGGTTAGAAATGAATTCATTTGTAGGAACCTAGAAGTAGCCCTAATGGGTGATAAGTAATAAAATGAGGGAAAGTAGACTAGAATGATTTAGTCATATGCAGAGAAGACTATCTACAGAACTTGTAAAAAGAATAAATCTGTGACAAGTTTAAGGGGTTAGAAGAGCTAAGGGCAGACCAAAATGGACATGATTTGAAGTAGTATGAAATGATATAAGGGCTCATAATTTAAAATTAAATATGGCATAGAACAGAATGGAATGCAAAACATGAATATAGCCAATCCCATATAGTTGAAACAAGACCTAGATGATGATGATATACATGGTGTTGTTTTCTGATAAAACATCACCTTGGCAGCACTTGCTAGGACAAAGATTGGTGAAGAAGCTGCTAGAGAAGTTAGTTCTTTTGAGAAAGAACGCCAAAAGAAATAGTTCCAAGATAGCTATTTTGAAAAGGGTCTAAAGCCTTGGCAGAAGACCATAGGTCTATTCCATTACAATTCTTGTTTAGAAATCAAAAGAAAGCTTAGGAAAAAAGGTGAAGGAAAGTCGAAAGCCAATACAAGTAGACTTCAAAAATAATGAACAAACAACTTACCAAAGCAGCAGAACAAACTACTACAGCACTTTGCTTCTGACTACCATGTGTGATGGGAGTTCTAATTTGAAATGGTCTTGAACATATCCCCAACATTATTTGACCAGATCCAGTAAGTTGAATCCTCCCATTGCACTGATTTCTTACTTTGCCTACATTCAGAAACCATTTGAATATTTACATTCAGAAACCATCACAACTTAGAAGAGAACTCAGATGATTTATGACCCAAATTCAATAAACATAGGAGTGAGACAGATCGGTTAAGTACTGTAGAAAACAATATGCATTTAAAATCAGGTTAAATTAAATATGTTAATAATATTGGTAACCATAAAGACTGACCTATTTATTTCAAAGGGTACATTCATTTAATCTTATCTTGTATACTTAAAAAAGGTCTTCGTTTTTGTTTCCTTTAAAAGTTGATAGACCATTACAAATTTGTTTCCTTTAAAACACATTGAAACTTCCCCTACTTTTCAAAAACAGGCTTAAGCATCCCCTATCATGTATGCTTGTTTAGCATTGACCTCCTTCTGTTAGCTATCCATCACATGGGCCAAAAGAATCCCATCATGTTAGTTTTAGAAATTTTGATAAATAAAGAAGTACTTCGCTTTTGCAAGCTTAGGTTTTAAGAGACAAAAATGTCCTTATCTTGCCTAGGTGTATAAAGCATTAACTATTGAAGCCTTTGTTACTGAAAATATAGAAAATCCAAACAAACTACAAAAGGAGTATCGATTTCAACAAAAAAAGAGTCAGTGTAGAGAAAGAGTCAGAGATCCGTTTTAACAAGGGAAGGACAATTTCCTATGAAGAAAAATTGATCCTCAGAGGTTTGACCTTGTTTGTGTTTGATGATAAGCAGCAATCGAATACTTGGATTCTAGATGTGACAGTAGGTACTTTCAGAATCTATAAGAAAAAGGTGTTTTTCGAACATAAATTGCATGGAAGCATCTTTTGTCATTTAATTGAAAGGGTTTTCTTGGCATTACATGCTTTCATGTGTAATTTAGTGGAAATTCTATGATGGAGTGTAATTTCAGAAAGTATAGGGGAAATTTGAGTAATTTCCCCTTTTTGAAAACTAACATATTTCCAAACATGTATTACCAATATATCCTTACATTAATAACAGAGGGAAAAGGAAATCCATGTACTTAGAGGTCTATTATTTGAAGCAGAAAGATTCTTCTGGATTGGTATAGCCGAGGCAGTAATTGTTGTTGTAGATGAAGTCAATGAAGGCATCTCTGGGAATAGAAAAGTTAACCTGAAAAATATCAAGTTCTGCACATTAAAATTGTAATCATATTAAATAATAATTTCTCTAGATAAGGAAACCAGATAAACAATGAAATAGATAAGTACTTAAGGAGAACCCTAATCCCTATTATACTTGCAAATTGTTCAGAAGATTAGTTTTGTTACTGCAACATCAACAAGCTTTCCTCATGTCATTCTTCTTAAGCAAGGAGTCAAGGACACAAAACAAATGCAATATATACTCTTAACATAATGAGAATAGAAATCACACTCCTTTTATAATTCCAATAACCCTATGAATTTTTGGAATCAACCGAAGGATTGATAGTGAAAAAAAACAATGTTTTAAAACGTGGAGGCATGACATGAGGCATTCCACTACCTAGAGGCGTGAGGCATAGTTCAGAACCTAAGAGGTGTAAACCTCCTTAAGAGGAGGGGGATGAGGAGGAAGGGGAGGAAGAAGAAGAGGAAGGAAGAGGAGGAAGAAGAGGAAGGAGGATCTCATTTTTCGATATTTTAATAAAAATCTTTTATAATAAGAAGAATGAAGATGCATAGCACTAGTTGAAATTGGGCTGCATTGAAAAAGGGGGGCTAGGGGGTCAGGGGGGTGAAGCCCCCCAGCCCCGGGGACAAAGTCCCCGACCCACTTTCTTTATCTTTTGATTTTCTTCCCTTCCCTTCCCTTTTCTTTTCTTTCTTTTTATGTTTTTTTTTTCTTTTTCTTTCTTTTCCCTTCCCTTTCTTTTCCTTTCCTTTTTTTTTTCTTTTTTGATTTTTTTCTATCTTTTTATATGAAATGTGCATGAGGCGCGTGAGGCGTACGCCCCAGAGGTATCAGCGCTTCTGGCATTCGCCTCAGGGCGTTTTGGGGGCACCTTGCCTAGAGTCGTGCCTCCAAGCGTATGCCTCTCATGCCTTTTAAAGCACTGGAAAAAAGTTCAAATGATCAACCATTTTTTCTATTTTTGGCCCTGTAGCCAAATATTGAGAGAGAAAAGCGACTGGAAGATAATAGCAACATTACAAAAGAATTGCTATGCTTGGTGAAATATTAAAATCCTTCCCCGTCTTTCGGCCTATTGTTCATTAAAATTAAAATAATAAGATTCCAAAAACAAACATCAATAATAGCCCAATAAGAAGAAAATGATGTGATTAAGATTAAGAACTCTCACATATATTGGTAGAACAAATATAAAGAAACTCCCATTCCACCCTTTTAAGAGTCACACCCTTTTTAAGTTTTAACACTACAAATTGCACAAAAAACTATAAACTAAAAGGAAATCAGAATATCCATGAGCTCAGAATAAATTTCTCAGAAAATCAAAGTTTTATCTTTAGAATAACAATTGGTTGCAGGTGAAAGACGAAAATACAGAACCTAGGCTTTATTCAATCGCATTAGTCAATGAATTCTATCATGAAAGAAACAAATTGCAATGAAAGGCACAGGAATAAACTATAAATGCATCCATCTGAGGGTTCCTAAAAGAAGAAGAATAAAAGATTAAAACCCATGAAGTGTAAGAGGCAATCAAAGCTTTTGCAAGATTTACAAACCTTCTTACAGACTTCTATGGCGGAAATTATGGGAGTGGACAAGGGCCGATTCTTCACTTTGCTGCACCTTATCGGTGAGGGAAAGAGAGAAGGCAACCTTTGGGTTAATTACTTTGGCATATATGTCTCTTCAAACAGATCCAATAAAATTACTTAGGTGGCATTTGATAAATCTGAAATCTGAAAAGTTAAAAAGATATTATTTGTGTCTGATATCTGAAATCTGAAAAGTTAAAAAGATATTATTTGTGTCTAAAATCCAAAAAGCAGCATAGATGATTTTCTACATTTTAGAGGCTCTGAATAGATACTGTTATTTGTGTTGGATCAATTCTCCACATCTGAAATTGCTTGGTTTTACTATTTTACCCCTAGAACAGACTATTTGGTAATTTTGAATCCAGTTAGCACTATTTCATACATTATCATCCAAAAAGTTGTTAACCAATAAATAATATTAAAATCATTAAAGTTTAAAAATATATATAACAAAATAAACAATTAAAGATACACTATTAAAAATTAAAATAATATTGAAAATACAAATAAATTCCATGGAGCAATGAAAAAAATATTTAATAATTAGCAAAATAATATCTTAAAAGGTAATAAAATATATAATAATTAATAAATAACAAAATAATATCTTAAAAAGTAATAAAATATTTAATAATCAATAAAAATTAAGGTACTTAATAATTATTAGAATAAAAATTATAATTATATTCACAATACTAATAAATTCAAACCTGCCTATTTATTACTTGTCACTGTTACAGAGACAGGCCATGGCAAATAAGCATGGAAACAGCACATTTGAACTCTACCTGAGTGAGATATTGCAATGGACTATTTTCACCCAAGTCCCTTTTATTCACTGTAACAGCTGGAATGTGCATTACCGCATTTCCCATGAAGATGGATATGGTCCCTGCACATATACATCTCCATGAATGTATTGCTGATCATTCTTTAGGAGGTGGTTTTGCTCCCGAAGTGGGCAAAGCATTAGCTAAAGAAGGAATATATGTAGAGACCTGTCTGATCAATCCACCTTCTGTTTCACTAGTTAAGAATTTGAGAAGTATTGGAGAGAAGGCCGGGTCTGCACATAATTCTGCTGTTTTTTTTTTTTCAAATTCTGCTTGGCTATTCCTATTTTACAGTGGCTATTCTACCTCTGACTGGGCAATAGCCATATGCATCCAAGTAGAAATTTTTCCACAATCCACACCATCCCAATTTAACATTAATATATTCGTTTCACAAACTTAAAGAATAATTACTACACCATCTCAGTTTAACAAAATCTGCCCTTGATATTTTAAATGAAAATTACATAAATACTATTACAAAGTGCCATAATTTTCCCAACCCTACAACTATTCCAATGGACTTACAAAAACCAGTCAACACCGAAAGGTCTTCCTTCAGCTATTGCATAAGCTTCAATAAAATCAAAACAATATTAGAACCTGAAAGGTCACATGCAAAAGAGAGAGAGATCCAAAAGATAGATTATTTTGAGCACTAAGATTGCATCTAATTTATTATGTTCATAGGGCTGTGTACAATGTTATAGACAACATCCTATGAATCAAATTGGTTTTCCTTTGGTACATTTTTGGCAGTAATGGAATTAGAAAACACACAAAGGAACATATGAAAGAGACAAAAGCATAAACTTTCATGCTATGATTAGACTGACCAAAGAAAAAAAGTACTCTTGTGCCATCTTTAGTTCTACCATATTTATCTGACTTCATTATGTTTTATTTTTGTTGCTATGTGTTTTGCATAATCAAACTTTAAAGATTACAACAAAATCATATGACGAGATATCTCCAACTGAAGGGAAGGTATTCTAATTGACAAAACAACTTCTACACAGTATTGTCCACATAAAAACTGATTATACTGACCAAAGAGAAAAGGTAACCTACAACATCAATTATGGAAAAGCTCTTACAGAGCTGTAACAAAAAAAAAAAAAAAAAAAAAAAAAGAAAGGAAGAAAGAAAACTCATATGGAGACAAATTTTCCAGTTGCAGAGATCAGTACATTGCTCCACATTTTTTTTGTTTGATCTGCTAAGACTGCATTTGTTTCCATTTAAATGGGCCAGAAAACAAAGTTTTCACTGTAAATTTTGCAAATTTTGCAGAAATATAACTGAAACATATTCAATTGAAAAAACTTTAGCATCTTCTAGGATGAAAAAGTGGGAGTCTAGAGGAATAAAAAGAGAGTTTAAGGGTAGGAGCAAAGATACACTTCCCCTTTGCCCCTTATTCCTTTCTTTTGGGGTATTTTAACAGGGTTGTTGGCTGGTTGGACTGCAACCCATTGATTCAGTCAATTTGAGTTCTATCCACAACTCTCTTTCTTCTCAGATATACTGATTTTACGACATGGATTACAGATATTACAATTTTCTTCATTTATTGCAGCTATGCCATAATCTTGCAACAAATAAAACCAGCGTCTGTGCAAATCATTGCATTCGTAGACCACTGTTGGGTTTTCAGGACAGGGGTTGTGAATAAACGTAACCAAATGAACAGAAAGACGAACAACAGTGAAAACAAACCAAACAAAAAATAGAGAACTAAAAACGGTGAATAAGAAGAAGAAGAAGAAACCCTAGAAAAGGGGTTATGTAAACTCACCTTTGCCGCTGCTTCACCGGTGGTTAGGCGTTCGTCAGTCTGAATAAAAATTGAAAGCCTGGAAAATGGAAGAAAGGATAAGGAAGAATTAAATGGAAACCCTATAAAATCAATCTAGGAAGAGTTAAAGCTCAGATTTTCGAAAATGAACAAGAAAAACAAGATGAAAGTGAGGATTTGATACCTTGAACATACCTGGTGCAGCGGTTGGGTGGGTAGTGCGGCAAGTCCCTTTGTCGTTAAAGGGAAAGGACTCGAATGAGATAACTTTGGGTTTAAAAAAAGGGCATACCCTGTCTTTTGGAAATTATTCATGGGCATTTTGGACTTTTGGGTAGGTCTAAAACACGTCTGAGAGCGGTAAGTGCTGGGCCGCGGTAACCTCTGCTTCTGAAGTCTAACTCCGAAGACTGATGACTGAAGCAAAATATGGCGAATGAAGATGATGATGTTGTCTGCTTAGACGAGTCTTTCTTCATCAACGACAAGTAAGCCTCTCTCTCTCTCTCCCCTGATTATTCCTGCGTATGTTTCTCTTTTAACGATCTTCGTTTCTGGTTCTTTTATTGCAGCTACCAGCTTACCACTTTCACATTTGGTTCCGAGGTTCTTCAGCTCCTTTGTCTTCAATCAGCTTCGAGTAAGTTGCACAATATGATAGAAGAAACAAAGCAGAAGCTTTATCGTATTCCATTTTTTTCTTCTATTTGATTCAGGGTACTTTTGCTGTTCTATTTGATTTTTAGTTTTTATGTACTTTCTGCTTGAGTATTGCTCGAAAAGTTAAATTGAGTTTTTCATTGGATCTATTAGTCCCCTGGATAACTTCTTGTCTACTTGGTTCTCTCTTATTTTTTCTTTCTGTTTTAGTTTCCATATATTGTTTGGAATTTGAATCTATTTGTTTATACCTTACACTGCCTTCAAATTGAACTTCTTTCCAATAATTGCATGAAAAGCTTCATTTCTCTTTTTATGACACATGGTTTTCCATTAATGCTGGAAGACCTTTCTTTCAGTTCTGGGTGGATGGCTCACCTTTCCCTTTCCATTCAAATGATGGCATCCAATATCTCTAGGTTAAGGGAACAAGTTTATCCTTTCATGTTTTAGCTTCAATTTAATACAGATAAGCGGATTAGTGGTCAGAATGTTTTCTTCTCCCCTGATCACAAGTGAACTACCATAACTAACGAATAAGTGGATTTCATTATTTGAAGATGCTTGGAATATTTCCATTTTCTTTGCCTTATATTTTTCTGGGTGGATTGGCTACCTTTTCCCTTCCATTCAGATGATGGCAGCCGATTCATCCTGGTTAAAGAGAACAAGTTCGTCCATTCATGTTTTAGCTTCAATTTCATTCAGTTAAGTGGTCGGAATATTTTCCTAACCCTCTTGATCATAAGCGGCCTGCAATATCTCAATAATAAGTCAAGGTCATTTTCAGAAGATGCTTGGAATATTTCCATTTTCTTTTTTTTTTTTTTTGATCAGTAACACTTTCATTAATCATCAGTAGAAAATTTACAGGAGGAAGATAAACACACTTATCTTCCAAGAATCACTAAGAGCCTCATAAAAGAAAGAAAAAAGAAGAAAAAGAGAAAAAGAGAAAAAGAGAATATTTCCATTTTCTTTACGTGATTTCATTTCCTTTTTCTTTCTTTTGATCAGCAACTCAAAGAATTTTATTAAAACTTAAAAGAGAAGAGAATACAACAAGAAGTTGTTTGGAATAACACCCTTTACAACAAAGAGTCCCACCCACCCATTTAACATTGAGCCCAAAACAAATGATGTCTATATACGCCTTGCTTAGCCAATCCATCTGCCAACCCATTAGCAGACCTCCTAACCCATCTTACAAGAATTTGCATTTGTCTTGACAGCAACCCATTTCCTTTTTCTTTTCTTACGAGATAATTCTCTTTTATGTTTTGAAACTTCATATTATATTATTAAACTCAACTAAACTTAACAATGCTTTGTCCCAACTATATCATACAGTTGAACTCAACTCAACATAATGATTTTATGACTTCGATCTTCTCTTCGATACATGCCTATATTATGATAATAATGTCTGAAATCACCTATATTCGCAATTATTATCTCTGAGAAAGATGTTAATTTGGCTAAGAACTATAAAATTCTACTCTTGAAATGCGATTGTTGCTCCATTAGTTGTTTTTAAATAAAAAATTGAAGAGACATCACCATCAGCACAGTAGTAGGTTCTTCTTAGAAACAGTTTATGGTAGATCATAATGGCTGCTCCCTGATCCTGGATGTCCCTTTTAAGAGGAAGATCTAGAGGTTAGATAATGACTTGGTTGAAGTGTGACCATGGGCATGGTTTGAGACTGAGGTAGCTAAAGAAAAAAAGAAAGGAAACTGTATTTGAGTAGTCAAGACAAGAACTAAAGCTATTCAAAACCTTTGTTAATTTGTGGTGTACTCAAACAAAGTCCAAATCTAAAACTTGGTTATAAGAATCTATAAATACTTGAAATTTTAGTTGAGGGTTCCGATATAGTTGAAAAGCAGGGTCATCCAACCACTTTGCTAGATTAAGGCATGCCAATAAGTCACCATTATCATGGAATGACACCCTGGGATATAGCGCAAATGATTTTGCATGTATGATATCCTAAAATAGTGGTAAGCATACATGAGCTGGAGCAAAATGAATGGGATGCTAGAATTCGAGCTAGGATCACAAGTGCGTCACCATGGAAAGCCATTCACGATCTGCTTCTAACTTTCTCTCCTCTCATCAAGTATGATTTGAACACGGGCAACTCCATAAATTTCTAGGAACAAATCTAGGTGGGGAATGCCCCTCTTAAGGACTTATTTCCTTCCTTGTATGCCCTTTATGAATTTAAGAATGAGCTAGTTTCTTCTTTCATTACCCCTTCATCCTCATTTTCTGGGTTTGGGTGGAATCTGGGCTTGAGAAGGGCTATGAGAGATACAGACTTGAATAGTATTTCGAGCCTCCTTGGTATCCTTGGTTTTCTTGGACCCTACTAAGCTGGATTCTAGAATATGGACCCCCCCATCCCCTCTGGCTCATTCTCTTGTGTCTCTTTCTTCAAAGTACTAAGTCAGTCCCCTAGCCTTGTTCCCCCTCCCTTCCTGGTCACTGAGGTTTGGTGCAGACCAATTCCCCCTAGAGTTGGTGGTTTTTGCTAGGAAGCTTTTCTAGAAAGAATCAATACTGGTGACTTGCTCCAAAAGAAGAGGCCCAAGACTTGTTTATCCCCTAACTGGTGTGTTCTTTGTAAAGTAGATGGTGAAACTGGTTTTCATCTATTGTTAACTTGCCAGTTTGGTAAGTCCATTTGGGTGTGGGCATTATCCCTCTTTGGGGGTAGATGGAATCCTCCAACAAGTTTGCAAAGCCTTTTTTCCCCTTCCTTCTTCAGGTGCCGAATGAAAAGGGGAAGAACCATGTGGAGATGCTTGAGGGCTGCTGTATGTTGGGCTTTGTGGGAGGAAAGAAATTCCAAGATCTTCCTTGAAGTAGAGAGGGACAGTGAAGAATTGAGAGAAATAATCCATATAAGGGTAGTACAATGGCTGAAATCTTCAGAGTTGTTTATAGACTTCACAGTGGATGATTTGTTGAGGAAGTGGAGTGAGATTGCTAATTGCACCCAGCCCAAAACAGTAATGAGTGTGTCTTGGACCCCCCCAGCGGGTTTTTAAAACTGAACTTTGATGGGAGTAGTCGGGGGAATCCTGGACAATCGAGGATTGGTGGTGTGTTTAGGGATGAGAATGGGCTTGTTTCAGCCATGTTTCCAGGCCCAATTGGAGTGGGTGATTCTCTCAGGGCTGAGATTTTTGCAGTTCTGGGAGGAGTCCAAAGAGCTAAGGAAATGAATATAAGAAAACTCATCATTGAAGGGAACACGGAGGTGGTGGTAGGGTGGCTGAACAAAGGAAATAGCAGTTTATGGATGTACAATAATGAGAGGAGGAAATTTAGATGGCTGGTTAAAGAGATGGAAATCTAGATCAGCTGGGTGAAAAGATCAGCTAACTCCTTTGCTGATGGGTTAGCTAAGCAAGGAGTCGAGAGGGAGTTAATGTTTTGGGCACAAGTGTAATTTTTTCCATTTTCTGCTCTTGGAAGCTCAAGCTCCAGCTGGAAGATAAGAAAGTTTATCTTCATCCTTGTAATATTTTTGTGATTAATTAATGAAATGTGGTTATTGATAAAAAAAAATATATCCTAACCTTTGGAGGTTCATGGCTCAAATATTTACTGATGTATATGCCTTGCAGAGTACATTTCCCATTCATCTTCCAACAATAGATATTCTTGTTGGACTCTACTTAGGACCGAAATCACATAGAACATGTAACCCCAAAAGCAGATAAAGCAGAACAATTGATAATGACAATTACTTTTATGTGCCAAGAAAAATTAAAAATTGATGCTTTTTGATACCCTCTTGATGAAAACTAGAGTAGATTTTATAATTATTATTTTTATGTGTGTTGTCACAAATGATACCCTATTCTATATTAAATACTGACTAGTCCTATGGCAGCTGATTATGATCTTACAGGGCAATTAGTATGGCCAGGCGCCATGCTCTTGAACAATTACCTTTCAAAAAATTCTGACATGCTCCAAGGATGTTCTGTCATTGAGTTAGGCTCAGGAGTTGGTAAGTGGTAGTTTATATGATAAGAAGCTTCCATTTTATAACGATTTACAGTGTTTTTAGAGCTCCAATGTCTTACATTCTATAAAGGTAAATACTATACAAGAATGCAATTTCTGACTATTAGCTTGTGATGCAAACATAGAAAATGGGAAAGAAACCATGGAAGAAGTAATCTAGTTTGTTTAAATTCTTTTACTATTGACAATTTTATAATTTTTGGGCAATAGGCATTTTGGTCAGTTTGAATTTTTTTTTTTAAATTAGTTACTAATTTAATGGTGTCTTAGTAATAAGGTCAGTCATTTTATGTTTACTGTATAGTGTCAAGACTTACCTTGGTATCATTGTCAAAACGATCATCACTAAATTTCGTTCCATATATTTTCTCCCCGTACTCTACTCATCATCTCTTTCTCCTCTTGCATGTGCCACTCAGCTACAAGGTTATAATGGTTTAACATGTCTTGTTGGAGAAGTTTTAGAATTTTGAAAAGTTGAAGATGTAATCACTCACTTTTTTCAGCCTATTTTTCAGGGATCAAAGCCTGTCTTGTAAATCTGATGTGTTTTGAGAGACTTATGATCATTTCAGTAACAGGGGTGCAACTCTATTATGAGAATAGACCTTTATATTTTGGGTCTTTTTTTTGTTTAGTTTTAATAGGATTAATGATGAATATTCAGAATTAGATTATGACTTGGAGCCTAAGTTTGATTATGACTCAAGTGGCTGTTCGATTATGATGGTTAGTCAACGAGAGGCAGTTCATGGCTTGGAGCCCCCCAGCTCAACACATCCTAAATCTCAACTTCGATGGAAGCTATATTGGTAATTCGGTTATGGCTGGGATAGGGGGAGTTTTCAGGAACTCAGAAGAAAGCGGTAGTGGCTTTATATTCAGGACCTTTGGAACATGGAGCAAAACAATTTGGCTTCCACAATCTAGAAGTGGAAGGGGATTCCCAGGTGGTTATTTGTTGGACAAGAGCAAATGCCCAAATCCCTTGGGCTTTTTGGAAACAAATAGGGACATATAAAAAGGGAACTGAATGTCTCTTTCAAATGGGTAAGAAGAACAGCAAATGAAATGGAAGACACTCTAGCGAAACAAGGGGCATCAAGACAGCAGTTGTTCTATTTATCAAAAAAAAAAAAAAAGAAGACAGCAGTTGTTCTGGGAACTTCTGTGAAATATTGTACTTATGGGATGGATCTTTTTTTTTTTTTGATAAGTGAATAACGATTTTATTAATAAGAAAGTATGTGTACATTCACCCTAAGAGTAAGAACGAGATGTTACCTCCCCTTAGAGGTGAGAGCATAAACAAAACTTGACAGAATACAATCATAGAGTGGCAGAAAGTAACTCAACCCTTGAGACCCCTTGTTTTGCCAAAGAATCTGCCATGGCATTTGCTGATCTGCTGAATTGATAGGCGACTGACATAGTCCTTGTGAGCCAATTAACTTTCTTAAGAAGATCCCTGTAGCCCCATAGAACTGTTTCTGGACTCGACAACAAACTCACTACCACCTTAGAATCTCCCTCAACCATCAGATTTTCCACTCCTAGTTGGTTTGCAGCATGTATTCCTTGCCCCACAGCCAGTATGTCAGCCCTTGTTGAATCTCCAACTCCCACTGGTCCCGAGAATAGGGATAGGATTATTCTATCTACCACACCCTCTGTAGGAGGTTTCCACTCTATCTGTAGCCTATTCCTTTTGGGGGCTGTGGAGGCCACCTCTGCCCAACTTTCCTAGAGATCATCAAAAGAATAACCTCTGAACATATCTGAAGTTTTTAGCCAATGAATTATTCTTGTCAAAATGCACTTCTTTGCTAAATCAATGCTTCCTTCCTTTTCTTGGAATATTCTAAAATTCCTTTACTCCTAGATATTCCACAAAATGGCTGCTCTGATACACTTCCACATTAGTTTCCCTCTCTTAGTTGGCTGCCCAAAAGTAGATGAATCAAAAGGCAGGCTTACTTCAAAAGGCAAGGTCCACCTGCACCCAAACAACATAAAGACCCAATTCCAAATATTAGCAGCAAAGCACAAGATAACAGCAAGTGGTGGTGATCCTCGTTATGCATTTTACACAAAATACACCAGTTTGGGGATATAAAAAAGAAATGTCTCTTCTTTTGCAAGTTATCCATGGTATTGATCTTACCATAAAAGGCTTCCCAAAGGAAATGGGTCTTGACCAGATTTTTTTGACTTGGAACTCCAAAGAGAGAGGGGCAAAACAGAGGGACTTGAGATAAGAAGCATAAGTTGTTGGAAAGGGATGACGAGGATTATTCCTTGTGGAATCCGAGTCAGAATCTTTCCTGTTTTTTAGTTATTTATTTTCTTATTTAGGCTGTGATTATTTTCCTTTTTTAGGCTGTGATTTAGTTTCCTTTTTTTCTTTAGGCTAAATTAGTGGGTTAGTTTCCTAGAATAGCTCTTAGATTGATTCTTATAAGTTGTATATATTTGTACAGATCTTCTCATTGAAATTAGAACAAAAATCTTCAAACATTTGTTTCTGTTTTCATGGTATCAGAGCCTGCAACGATGTTTGGAACGAGCCATTCTTCATCAACAGTGGACTTGACAGCAGTAGATTCAACCATGAATGCATCGAGATTCCTTGGAACCTCCTTCACCACCTCTGACATAAGCCATTCTCTGCAGATTACCCAACACAAATTAAATGGGTTCAATTTTCGTGAATGGTTTCAATCCGTTTTGTTAGTGATTCGAGGAAAAGGAAAAGTGGGTTACCAAAAGGGAGTTCCGCTTCCATTCCAAAAACTGTTAAAAAACAAGGTCAAGGGGGAGAATCAGTCCAACAACAAAGTGAACTAATTGTTTACTCAAGGAGGCCCTGTGTTACTCAGCAAAACCAATAATCGGAACCTATGGTGGATTCACCACAAGATTCACAAAGAGGTGTTGTTACAATTGATGATCTGGATGTTCCCATTGCTATAAGAAAGGGGGTAAGATCTTGTACTCAACATCCGATTTCAAATCATTTGTCAAATTGGCGTTTATCTAACACTCACAGGGCATTTGTATCTCAACTTGATAATATAACAATTCCTACAAATATATATAATGCCTTGAGAGATTCAAAATGGAAGGCTGCTGTTTTGGAAGAGATGAAGGCACTAAATGACAATAATACATGGGAAGTTGTAAACATGCCTGAAGGGAAGAAGTTAGTGGGCTGTAAGTGGATTTTTACGGTGAAAGTAGGCTTGGAAGGGAAAATAGAGAGATACAAGGCGTGTTTGGTTGCTCAAGGGTATACGGAAACATGCGGGCTTGACTACGAAGAAACTTTTGCACTAGTTGCAAAATTGAACTCTATACGGGTTCTCTTGTCTATGGCAGCCAACTTGGATCAGTGTGTAAATTGAAGAAGTCTCTGTATGGGTTAAAACAATCTCCTAGGGATGGAAAAAAAATCAATCTTGATTGTGTATGTTGATGATATGGTAATCACGGGTGATGACAATGATGAGATTACAAATCTCAAGGGCCTACTACAATCTAAGTTCAAAGTTAAGGATCTTGGAAAACTTCAGTATTTCCTTGGAATGGAAATTGCTAGAAGCAAAACTGGTATTTTCATTTCTCAAAGAAAATACATCCTAGATCTGTTGAAGGAAACCGGGAAGCTTGGTTGTCGTCCAGCTAGCACTCCACTGGTGAAGAATTGGAAGCATAAGATCTCTGAGAATGATCCTCCAGCTAACAAAGAGAGATATCAACGTCTTGTGGGAAAACTAGTCTATCTATCACTTACTAGGCCCGATATTGCCTATAGTGTTAGCATAGTCAGTCAGTTCATGCATGCTTCAACCGAGAGACATCAGTGTGCGGTTGATCAGATCCTTAGATATTTGAAAGGAACTCTTGGCAAGGGTATATTGTTCAAGAAAAGTGATAACCGGTTAGTTGAGGGATTTGTAGATGCTGATTGGGCTGGTTCGGTTGAGGACAGTAAGTCTACTACAGGATATTGTACAAAGGTTTGGGGGAATGTTGTTACATGGCGAAGTAAGAAGCAAACTGTTGTGTCCAGAAGTAGTGCAGAAGCAGAATACAGGGCAATTGCACAAGGGATTTGTGAGTTAATATGGCTTAAACAACTACTGTCAGACTTAAATGTTCCACTTGATAGTCCAATGAAACTATATAGTGACAGTAAGTCAGCAATAGCAATTGTACACAACCCTATTCAACATGATCGAATGAAGAATGTTCGCATTGACAGGATATTCATCAAATTAGAGATCGAAAGTGGAAAAATTTGTCTACCATATGTGCCATCTGGATCATAGGAAGCAGACATCCTCACTAAACCATTACTTAGGGTCGGGTTTGAGACAAATGTATCCAAACTGGGAATGATTGATATACATTCACCAGCTTGAGGGGGAGTGTTGGAAAGGGATGACAAGGATTATTCCTTGTGGAATCCGAGTCAGAATCTTTCTTGTTTTTTAGTTATTTATTTTCTTATTTAGGCTATGATTATTTTCCTTTTTTAGGCTGTGATTTAGTTTCTTTTTTTTTTTAGGCTAAATTAGTGGGTTAGTTTCCTAGATTGATTCTTAGAAGTTGTATATATTTGTACAGATCTTCTCAATGAAATTAGAACAAAAATCTTCAAACATTTGTTTTTGTTTTCATAAGTAAAGGAGCCATTAGGAGTTAGGGTCCAAATTCTTCTATCGGGTTTAGAGAGGTCCAAACAAACAGAGTCCAAAAGAAGCAAGACCTCAGAGACAGGCAGATTCCTCATCCCTTAAACCTCTACGAAACCCAAATTCCAATTCAAAGACAAGGGGAGAACTAGGGGAGAAAGAAATCTTGAAACAGGCTCCTTTTTAAAGAGGGAGAGAGTATAGGGAGGGGAAGCGATCTTTTAGAGGTTGAGAACCCACCCAAACATCTTCCCAAAAAAGAACAGAATTACCAGAGCAGACGCCATACCTTAAATACCTGAGGATAATAGGGAGGGTGCCTGAAATAGCCTACCAAGGCATTGTGAGTGAAGCCCGTCGAGATACCCCCCCCGCATCCCAACCAGTTTCAGAACAGCCATTAATGTTAGCCACCACCTCTGATTGTAATCTGATTGTAATCTGAATGTAATCTTCAAAATTCATTAACAAGATTTCTTCCACTGATAAAAAAAAAATGATGGTTATAATTTTTTATTTATCAAAAAAAATATAGGTTATATATGGGTTTGTCTCAAGGGCTGTTCAATTATGACTCAATTGGCTGAACTGAATGACTTTGCTTCATTTTTACTGGATAAAGTATTTAAATAACAAAATATCTAAGGTTATAGTACTCAACCCAACTTCAGCTTCAGCCATTAAAGAGCCCGTGGCCTCCTTAATAATGTATTCACTAAAAGACAAAGCAATAAGTCATTCAGTTTAGCCACTTAATCTTAAAGTAATTAATAATTGTTTCTAGTCACTTTCCAAGTTGGAAATGAAGTCAGTAAAAGGAGGTTGAAGCCCTAGTATTGAGTATACATGTCAATAAAGTCATTGCAATTGAAAATAGAAAACTTGATTTAATGAATATAAGTTTGGTTTAGTGTACTCTGATTGTAACCAGGAATCTCTCTATCTCTAACACAGACATGCTTATTTCTTATTTGAAGCAATCTGTCTCTTTGGTGTGTACTTTAATGGCAAGAATTCTTGTCTTCTTTATTTCCTACATATTCTTTGATATACAATAAACTGTCTACTTGCTTCTTCATCTCTATTCTTTTTTTTTTTTTTTGATCAATGTCTTCATCTTTATTCTTCATCATTCATCACCTAAGTTACCTTCACCCTATTATGCATCCCACCACCAGAAAGTTGTAGGACTCCCTACCTATATGCTATCAGCTTGATAGGTATAAATAGTTTAAATAATTTGAACATCTTTCCATCAGTGAAATTTAGTGGCAACTTCTAACTTATTTAAAAAGAAACAAAAAAGGAAAATACAAGATTCGATGTGAACATTGATAATGCATTTAAAATAGGAAAAATCCAGGATCTATTTTCACTTTTGTTATATGTACTACATGAGTGTCAAATCCATTTTGTTCAGTTATTGCAATAAAATGTGCAGTAGACATTGTTTGGACTTTTGGGTAGCAATGGAAAAAAACTGGATACAGCTGTATCACCTATATATACTTTTTTTATGCATAATCATACATGTTTATACAAATAAGCATGGTATTAATCTGTCTTATCAATCTTGGCAATGAGCAATGAATGGTCTCGTGCTGATACTATCCTTGTTGGTTATCCTTTATGGGGCTTCGATTTATTTGTTTATCCTGATGTATAACTATTCTGAATTTCATTAATATGAATATTAGAGTAAAGAAATCATCAATAAGATATTAGAGTAAAGAGTAGTTATGTTTTCCTTAAAAGGTGGCTAACTTCAGGTAACCACCTTTTCTAGATTCATTACATTCCCCCCTCTCTCCCGTCCCTCTGTGGGGCCTTGATTTATTTGCTGCTTCTTATCACTTGGTATCCAGGAATTACAGGAATATTCTGCAGTAGATTCTGTCGTGAGGTTGTGTTGACTGACCATAATGACGAAATTCTCAAGGCAAGGTTAAAGATTAAGAAACCTTTTAATTTAATATTGCGTGAGTTCATTTATTTACTTCTCTTACACTAAGTGTATATATATTGTTTGTTAACTTTCAGATACTGAATAAGAATATAGAGCTTAGTGTATCTTCTGGATCATGTAATTCTTGTTCTGGTAAGAGAACCAAACTTAAGGAAACCAGGCATATATTTGATCTTTGTGGAAAATAATAAGCTATACTTGTTTAAACTAATAGTTCCTATTGGATTCTTTACTAGGATTAGTAGCTGAAAAGCTAGAGTGGGGAAATTCTGATCACATAAACCACATCATACAAAGACACTCAAGAGGGTTTGATCTGGTTCTTGGAGCTGACATCTATATCCTTATAATTATAGTCCATTGTACAAAGTTTCCGCATGTCTTTTTACTTCAGTGCTTATTTATTGTCCTCCTGCTCCCCTCTCCAACACACCCTCTTTTGTTTCCCTTAACAATTTTGAATACATTGAGTCTGGCATGGGCAGTGATCAGGCCAAGCTCAGTCCATACATAAGATGAAAGATTACTCAAACCCAGTCCTAGCATAAAATGGTCCAAAAATCAACTTGGTCTGTGCTTAGTTCAAATTCTAATTGTTGTTATGTGATGATTACTTTTTGAACAGTTATTTGCTTCAAAGTGGCTTTTGTAGTTTGATTTTACCTATTTGTTTATCAGATCTTGAGTCTTTCTGAGGCCTTCCAACAGCATGCCAAATGCAAAGGATGTAAAGAACAAAGACAAAAAGCACAAACAATAGTTCCACTCGTTACTCCTGAACAAGAAGTGGTCTAAATATGTTGTACTTGTAAAGTAAGGACTCTCTTGGTGGACACAGAAATTATCTGGGAAAAGAGAGAGAAATTAAAAAGAACCCATGAGAGAGGTATCAGTATTTTAGATCGATAGGAGGCCCTCTTTATAAAGAAAACTTAAAATCCTCTTTATTATGGTCCTTAAAATAACATCTCCAATCTAATAAAAAGAGTGATAAAAACAACATATCTCTTACCAATAAAAAATAATAAAACCTATCTCTTGAACATCTTTCTGGAATATTATTTATCAAAAAAAAAACATCTTTCTGGAATATTTCCATTCTAGTCTCTTCTAAGTTGGGTGTGTGGGTTTGGGTTTCTTCATGGTTGAGTTTAAGAGGCCCAGTGGTGTAAACTGCTCGATTGATCCTGAAAAAGAGAGAAGGGCAGCCCAGTGCATGAGGCTCCCACCAATGCAGGGTCTGGGGAAGAACAGATGTATGCAGTCTTACCTCTGCTCATACAGAGAGGCTGTTTCCAAGATTTGAACCCTGGTCACCCAGGTTGCAATGGAGCAACCCAACCGTTGCTTCAAGGCCACCCTCATTGATCCTGAAAAATAAAGATTGGGCCCTAGAACAAACTCTGGCTTTGTCTGATGGTAATAGGATTCCTAAGCTTGAGCTGGATCTTCTGTACATTCTGCATGAACCAGCCTATACCTTTTAATACATTTCTCCTTTTTTTGATAATATTTGGAAAAAGAACAAAAACCATTTATTCCTTAACAATTTCCAAGTTTTCAGCAATCTAGTGTTCCCCTGCTTTTTGATACGGTGGAAAAGCTCCTACGACTCAAAGGAGAAGGGCAATGCAAATTTATACTAGCCTACGTCTCTCGAGCTAAGAGGTAAGTAAATTTACACATTCCTGAATTGCAGTGAGTTCTTGTTATATAATAACTATAGAGATTTGATGCTCATCATGCTTTAACCCATTCTACTTCAGTGATATTTGTCTTTTCAATTTCACTCCTGTTGGGATTTTCTTTGTACATTCACCTTTATAATTTCTTAGCTTTTATAGCAATTGAACATCTAACTAGGACACTCTCCCAGATTTGGATCTCAATCCTTGTAAACTAAGCTCTCTTTTCCTCTTCTGGGCCTAGCTAATTAGGTAGCATGAGTTTGATAAATAAACACCATTTGTGGATTGGTTCTTAGCAGGTAAGCCATCCAAAATACGTCACAAATGGAATTTTTTTGTTATAAGGCATGCTTCATCAAGCTTAAATGCTAGAACCTGATCCAAAAGATGGTTCTCAGGCACAATATAGCATTTACCTCTACACAAGATTTAAAGAGCCACTTGTTATGGGAACACCTGTCACATATTAGTATTGGATATTTCTAAATCAGATTCCAAAACACTACAAACTTTCTAGAAACATTCATTGATGTTCTGGAAATTCCAAAAAGAAGCTTAAACCAACTTTTTAATTTCTTATACCATTATAAATTGTCATGTTATGTATTTGATGCTGAACTAGAGTTTGTGGGAGTTGTAATTAGCTGTGGGCTTGACTGGGGGGCTGCTTCTTGCTCTCCCACCCTGGGAATCTGTTGTACTATGTTCTTTTCTGTTTGCAATAAAGTTTTTACCTTACCTTTTACAAAGAAAAAAGTACTTGCTATTGACAATATTAAATGTTATTTTATTTTGTATAAAAATTAGTTTTTAAATATGAACATCCTTTCATGCTAGCATATTATTTATTATTTTATAGATGTGTAAATATATAAAATATTGGAGCATGAAACCATGATTGGTTAAATAATGCATAACCTTAAGAATCTTTAGAAAGACCATTACTCGATGTTGCTCCCAGTTATTTGGGGTCTTGGGAGGGGTAGACTGGGTAGGGTCCTAACCTTTGCATTTTTTTTCACACAAAATGCCCAGCCTAGTCCCAAACCCGCATTCTCACACATACCAGCCCAAGATTTTTACCATTACACCAAATAATCACCCCTAATCTTTAGAAAGAAGATGATCACAAAATGGCATTCATTCTTCAGATAGCATGTATTGTTCCCATTAACCTAATTATGGTGGAACATAATAAAATCTATTATCTCCCTCCTAGAGTTGTACTTATGGTGAATGAGCATTATATTGACTTTCTGTGCAGCATGGACACAATGGTTATAAATGAAGCTGTTTGCCATGGGATGCAGATCAGTGAAGTCAATGGAACCAGATCTGTGGTTGGAAATCTTGAAGGGGTGATCTTTGAGATAACCCTTTTATAGAAGCATGAGATATATACTTCTCAGTCACATTCAGCGACAACTGAACCTTGTGCTACCATCCAGTGGCCCCAATTCCAGCTAATACCCCAAATCCTTGGCTTACACTGAACAGAAAATGCAACTTCAATCTCGTATATGAAATCTCAAGTTTAGGGTGACCAATGTTGCCAGTGTGCATTATTCTAATTCCATATGGTCATTTTGTATCTTTTTTTTCTTTTTTCATTTTCCGTATAATTATGCATTTCTTAGATACTTTTAAAAAACTTGTTATAATGAATGAGGCTGCAGCCAAAATTCACAAGCCATTTCCATATCAGAGCTCTGAGATTCAATTAGGGTTTGAGGCTTGGGTGCAGAAAATGCTGGAGGTTAGGTTTGTATCTGGTCCACCCCTTCCAAGAGCCCATATTGCTGAGACCAGGTTACATTTATGTACTCATCAAAAAAAGGTTACACTTACATGGAATTTGTTGATATTTGAAGGTTTAATTGCTCTTTGGGCAAATGATTTTGTTTTCTAGTGACGAGGCACTCTATCATGAATTTTTTGGGCAGAAGAAATCTCAAGGTTGACATTTCTTTCTTTTTCATTTCCCCTTCTTTCCTGATGTTGAGGATGTAAATAAGTGAAAAGAAAAAGAAATCACCTGTTTGTGTGGAAATGTTATCAATCCAACCGAGTACTATGTATGGACTTCACTATTAGGGGCCATACCTTCTATTAAGTTAATGATAAAAACCAAACTATATTCCTCAATCCTTGCTAACAGATGATTACAGCTTAATCCAATACCTAAATAACCAGAATGAAATTTCAAGTCTTGAAACTTGTAGTGAAAAGTAAATGTGGCCATAGGATGATTAACACTATTTATAAGGGTTTATGTAAGCTATAATGACACAAATATGAAAAGAAAATGCCCTTGAGCAATATTTTGGAAGCAAGTCTACAAGGAGCCTAACCTAACTGGAATGACAGGTTGGAAATGTGAGATGTTATATTCCTATTTCAATGTTTTCAGTTTTCAGTTTTCCCACCATTCACTTTCCTTAAATCAGAGGAGCATTGATGGATTCAATTTTATAACTCATCCATGTCAAAGCAGTAATAGTTAGCAGCAGCTAATCTGTAAGCTTTTCACAACCAAATCCGTCTGTTTCTTAAAGCTGTTTATGGTTTCATTTCATAAAAGAGAAACAAGTATGATCAAGTTTTTTCATGTTTTTCACAACCAAATCCGGCTGTTTCTTAAAGCTGTTTATGGTTTCATAAAAGAGAAACAAGTAGGATCAAGTTTCCCCCCCTTTCCCTATTTGTTGAAAGCAAAAATCTGACGTTAGCAACACTTTCGAGCAGGAAAACTGCTATCTGTTCTATTGATTGCGTTGTAGGTTCCATCTCCCTTCCCTCATTTCATATTCTAGTATTTTTTTCCTCCCAAAAATATTCCAGGTGGAAAGATGACCATCTTAAAAATAAGGGTGAGTAGAAATCACTGATTGCAGATTTAGTTGAATTTCTTGTGAAGGGAAAGAGGAGGAAGATGAAGATTTCAGCAGTAGAGAAGAAAAGAGAATGAGAAAAGAGTAGGAAGTCAACCAAGATTCTTAGATTAACCCTAGCCGCCAACCCCTCATTATATTTATACTTAACTTAAAGGATGAGATATTACAATGATGCCCTTAGTAGGGCGGCTACTAATGTAGTTGAATAGTCACAACTTAAAAACATAAACTAATGGGCCTAAAGCCCAACAACTTCCTAACTAAATAACTTAAAATAAGAATAAAAACAACTAGGCCCATCTCAACACTCCCCCTCAAGTTGGGAGTAAATGTCACACATTCCCAACTTGCGCAGATCATGCTCTAGCTTGTTCTTTGCAACAACTTTTGTGAGAACAGCAACGAGCTACAGATCAAAAGCGGTGTATGGAAGACAAACTTCTCCAGAAGTCACTCTTTCTCTGATAAAATGTCTATCCACTTCAATGTGCTTAGTTCGGTCATGCTAGACTGGGTTATGGGCAATGTTAATTGTTGCCTGGTTATCACAGTACAATATCATAGGTTCTTCTGCCTGTACACAAATTTCTTCTAATAGGGAACGGATCCAGAGAAGTTCTGAAACTCCATGTACCATGGCCCTGTATTCAGTTTCAGTACTTGATCTTGCTAACACTGTTTGTTTCTTACTCTTCCACGAGACAAGGTTACCCCCAACAAGGGTGCACACTCCTGAAGTTGATCTCCTGTCATCAAGGCATCCTGCCCAATCTGCATCTGTATAAGCCTCTAGTTTCAATTGTCCATGACCAGTAAACAATATGTCTCTGCCCGAGTGTCCTTTCAGATAAATAAGAATCCTATCAACTGCCTCCCAATGTTGGACTCGTGGAGCATGCATGTATTGACTTACCACACTTATTGCATAGGAAATGTCTGGTCTTGTCATACACAAGTATAGCAGTCAACCCACAAGTCTTTGATATCTCCCAATGTCCTTTACTGGCTCACCTTCTGATGTATTGATTCAATGGTTCTGATCAATAGGGGTACTGATTGCCTTCGTTCCAAGCTTCCCTGTCTCTTGAAGAAGATCCAAGACATACTTCCTTTGAGAGATAAAAATTCCATGTTTTGATCTTGCAACTTCAATGCTTAAGAAGTATCTCAGTTCTCCAAGATCCTTAATTTCAAATTCTTTATGTAGATTCCTTTTCAGACAATCAATCTCACTTAGGTCATTTTCCGTGACAACAATATCATCCACATAAACAATTAGGACTGACACCAAAGATCCCCTTCGCTTCACAAACAATGTATGATTGGATTGAGTTTAAGTGTAGCCAAAAGCAATCAAGGCCTTTCTGAATCTGTCAAACCATGCTCTGGGAGATTGTTTCAAGCCATAAAGTGACTTCTTAAGCCTGCATACCTTTCCCTTTTCAGCATCACTGTAAAAACCAACAAGAAGATCCATATACACTTCCTCTTGTAGATCCCCATTTAGGAAAGCATTCTTCACATCAAGTTGAAACAAGGGCCAAGAGTATGAGGCAGCAAGAGAAAAAAGTATTCGAATAAAGGTCATCTTTGCAACTGGTGCAAAGGTCTCTAAGTAATCAATGCCATAGGTTTGTGTGTACCCTTTTGCAACAGGTCTTGCATTGTACCTTTCTATACTTCCATCTGCCTTATATTTTACTGTGTAAACCCATCTGCATCCAACTGTCTCCTTACCTTCTGGTAGATCCACAATGTCCCATGTCTGATTCTTAATCAAAGCTGTCATCTCTTCCTGCATAGTTGTCTTCCACTCAGGTTTAGAGAGAGCCTCACTAATACCCTTGGGTATAGACACTGAGTCAAGAGAGGAAAGAAAAACACGGTAGGAAGGAGAAAGTCCACTATAGGATAAGTACTGTGAAATACAATGAGCAGATACACTTTCTCTTCCCTTTTCTGAGAGCAATAGGAACATCAAGGTTATCTGTAACAAGGTTAGTACAATCAATGGGAACTGAAACAATAGCAGGACCAAGAGGAATACCTGAATCCATGTCAGTTGAATCTGGAGTCTCCAAGGAACCGACAGAAAGTGATGTGAGTTCTGATGTAGTGGAATCAACCTCCTTGTGAAGTCTCTGTCGTAAGTAATGCTGAGAAGCAAGACACAAAGGAGGTGGTAAGGTAGGTGACACAGGAGAGTCAAGCACAGGAGTAGACACAGGGACTGGAACTGGGAGAGGAATAGACTGCTGACTCACTTCCCCAAAACACTCCCCCTGAGAATGATTCTTTGAGAAGAAGTATGTGGGTTCAGAAAATGTGACATCCATGGTAACATACCGGCTCCCAGAGACTGGATCATAGCAGCAGTACCCTTTCTGATTTTCTGCATATCCAAGGAATACACTTTTTTGCCTTGGGATCAAGCTTCGAGCGGTGAGGACCAAGGATATGTGCAAAGCAGACACACCTAAACACCCTAAGAGGAATATGAAACATCTCCCCCTCAGGAAAAAGGAGACTGAATGGGGTGCTGAATCCAAGTATACGAGAGGGCACCCTGTTAATCAGATATACTGCTATGGGAACTGCATCACCCCAAAACCGAACTGAACCGTAGATGTGATCATCATGCTTTTTGCAATCTCAACATTGTGTCTGTTCTTCCTTTCTGCAACACCATTTTACTGTGGACTGTAGGGACAACTGCTCTGATGGACAGCGCCATATTCTAACAGATATGAGGCAAGGTATTTTTCAAAATATTCCCTGGCATTGTCTGATCTGAACACCTTTATTCTTGTTTCAAACTGTGTTAGCACCATCTGATGAAATTGCCTCACCAAGGATGGTACTTCATCGCAGGATCTCATCAGGTAAATCCAAGAGTATCGTGAGAAATCATCCACAAATAAGAGAAAACATCAATAGCCTCCCATAGAAGGAACATGGTAAGGTCCCCACACATGGTAAGGTCTCCACTACTAACAGATAACAAATTAATCTGGGAACATGAAGGACAGAGGGTAGAGAAATAGAATCACTAATCTTGACAGATCCCTTCCCAGCAATGGGAACATGGGATCCATCAGCTGTGAAGACCCTATCTCTGCCAGAACAGAGCTGGTAAGAAGAAAAAATAGTAGAGCTATGGGTCATGTGTTCTGAGGCTCCAGAATCTATAATCCAATGAGGTCCCTCCTTACCTGAAGTAGAAACATAATTTGCAGTGACGTGTGAACTACCTGTGTGAGCAAAGGAAGTAGAGTGAACTACCTGTGGATTACACAACCAAGTCATCACCATATAATTCTCCTATACCCACCGAGAGTTGCTAGTTTCGGGTTTCACTTCTTCACCAGTGATATACCCTAATTTCCCACGAACACCAATGGCTATTTTTGCAGATTGTAACCATTCAAAGTAATTTGCACCATCCAACCTAACTGTAGTAATGGTCTTAGTCCCGAAAAGGTCTCCAACACCTCCTTCCACTGATCTCATTTCACTCCCGGGCTTATTTTCAACTTCGTGACCCTCCATGCTTCTCAAAAAGTGTAAAGAAATAACTGAAATATGCAAGAAGATCAAATGAAACACTTCTGGAACCAACAACACATTTCTGGTGTCCTAGACTGTCTTCCCACAAAAGATTCCTTTTCTGTGGGACGGGAGAAAAGAGAGAAGAGGCAGCTGCTCTCTCTAGAAGCCTCCAAATCAGGCAAGACTTGAACCGCCCCTTACAGAAAAGTCCGAGGAACCCTAAAAAATTAGGGTGCCACTTCCTAGGTCAAAATTGAAGAGTCCAACAGAAACAAGACTCTTCCCCTTTTTCCAATTTTTCCTGATTTTGATGAGAAACCCTAGGCCAGCTACAGGGCACACAGATCCACCAAAAAATCCAAAAACTAGGCTTACCTGAGATCTTCGATCAGCCTCTCAAATCATTATGCTGTCGGCCGATCTAGGGCTGCATGAGAAAACAACTCAAGGAACCTTCGGCCTACTCTGATACCAGGTAGAAATCACTTATTGCAGATTTAGTCGAATTTCTTGTGAAGGAAAAGAGGAGGAAGATGAAGATTTCAGCAGTAGAGAATAAAAGAGGAGAAAAGAGTAGGAAGTCAACCAGAATTCTTAGATTAACCCTAGCCACCAACCCCTCATTATATTTATACTTAACTTAAAGAATGAGATATTACAAGGATGCCCTTAGTAGGGCGGCTACTAATGTAGCTGAACAGTCACAACTTAAAAACATAAACTAATGGGCCTAAAGCCCAACAATTTCCTAACTAAATAACTTAAAATAAGAATAAAAACAACTAGCTTGATTATTATCAAACCGTTGACTGGAAAAATGAATCAGATGCAAAGGAGTATAGAAAGCTTGTAAATCAGCAACAGCTGTTTGCTTTCTTGGCTCATCTTAATCCTAGCTATGAGCCCATTTGTGCTCAGATATTAGGTAATAAGGAGCTCCCATCAATTCAGGAAGTATACTCTCTAGTTCAGTCTGAACTGGAGATGGGAGAGTTTGTAGAGGTAGGCCGCTGGAGAAAAGCCTTGAAGATTGAAACTAAGGAGCTGCTATTTGAGGAGTTGAGATTAAATGGTAAGCTGAGCTTGAAGATCAGGGAAGCAAAGAGAGGGATGGTGCTGTTAGAAGGGTTGAGGGTAATAGAAGGGTTCAAGGAGTTTGTAGAAGGTGCAAGTAACTGAAAGAATGGTAGGATCCATCTAATGGACGCCATAAAGGTTGCGGAATGGGTGGGGCGAATTTCAAAAATTTCCTACCTTCTCCCAACTGGGAATCATATTCCCTGAATTTAGAATACAATATTCAAGGATCTACTTGAACCCTAATCAAACCAGATCTGTACCAAAAGATAAATGGGAGGATTATACCTGATCCGGAGAAGCAGTATCTCCCAAAGTTGGTGTTCACGCCCAAAGAATGCTCCAAGATCTGTCCCTACTGAAGATGACACAGCTGTGGATGGAACAGAACCAGCAGGGTGCGTCCTACACACTGGATCCTTCACAAGAACCCCCTGGATGTACTAAACACTGAATTCTTTCAGTCTTTCTTGCAAGACTGATGTCAAGAACTGGTTTCTTGACTTTCTTTTCTGCAAAGATCAAATCTTGCAACAATGCAGATGGCGGCGGCAGGAGGAGATTTTCAGAAACGAAAAGGTTGAACTGTTTTCTTTTCTGGAGAGAATGAGATCTAATCTCAATTCGCAGGAACCTTTCTTGCTTACCAGAACCTCTTGGATCGAAATCTGATTTCCTTGTCTTGGTTCATTCGAAAATCTCCTCTCTTTTCTTCTTGATTAAGAAATCTCCTAATTAGGAGTTATCCCAATCCAAATCAGTATTTGGATAGAGGATAATCTTAATCCCTTTCCCAGATAGAGTTAGCTTACTCCTGATCTTATCAGGAGGTTACCAGATTCAAATCTGATTTGAATTTGGTCTCTAAGAGTGGATAAGGCTAAGAGCCCAATCCTTTTTGCTAACTTCTATCTCAAATTCGCCCCATTGATGGGTGATCATATCAGCCCACTTCGAAATGGGCTTTTGGCCCATTAAGTATTCAGTGTTTAATTAGTTTCCAATCTGCTGCCCAGTTGGGCTTCTTTGTATGGCGTGGGACCCAAGCATTGATCTACACACCAGCCACATGGGTTCGGCCCAGCCTTTAATACAAGGCCCAGCCAAATTCACTGAAAATCTCAATGAACCCCTTGAGTCCATCGTATGAACCCTATGGGCCCAACACTTACATTAAGTGGTCCCTGGGCCAAGCCATCTTATAAAAACCCAGGGACTGTGGGCAGGTGCAAGATTAGCCCATCAGGTATTATCCTAAATGGTCTTACACTTAACCTCTCAGCCCTTAATGATCAAGCACTGCCCGACAAGAGAGGACCTCTCCCTCGGCTGCAAGGAACAGTGCCGCACTCTCCTCTCACATGGATCCCGGGAATTAAAACCATTTGCAAACATTTTGAAACCGTACATATATATGTAAATATATTAATTTTGCAAAAACAAAATTCCAACGATTGAAATCAACTGCCGGCAGTTTGGTTTCCATCAGAGAGAGTGCATTCCCGATCATTACCCTTTGTCCGACAAAGTGGCTGATTCTGTCACTATGACCACCCACTCAGATGAATTCTCAAACTGCCCCAACATACCCAGGTTTTGATCCCCACTAAGGATCTCACTGATTGGCATATCAAAGGCAGGCTGATCCAGCACCTAGTGAAGTGTCATAATCGAGTCTAGGGGTCAGGTGTAACTTTCCAGTTTTGCCCATCTATCTCCAAGGTCCAGGGCAAGACTGGAAATCTGGTCCGGTTCAAGGATTCAAGTAATCCCATGCTGTATGTGCCTCGGGTCTTACCCTGATGGCTGAGACAGGCCATCCCAACACTTGGTGGCACACCAGTATCAGCCTTGGCAGGATAAATCTCCCCAGACTTATCCAACGGCTGTGAACATTTAAAACTAACATGAGTCTCTACAAATGTCCAGTTTTAGGGTTTTACACAGAATTAAACCAAACAACACGAATCAAACATGCACTTTATTTATTTCCACTAAATAACAAAAGTACATCAAAATGATTGAAGCTAAGGGCATACAAAACTGTCTAACAGTAACAAAGGCAAACAAAGTTGTTGGAAAGAGTTTCTCTCAGAAACTGGAAGAAGATTTGTTGTAGAATGTAAGAGAAACCTTAAAGGTTATTTTATATCTTTGACTGAATTCTTTGGCAAGGGAAGAAAGCAGATGGTCTGCCTACCAGAAGAAAGGAAGAGTCAGGGCTGGAAGGCAGTCCATGGGGTCTTATGTGAACTGCTGCAATACTTGGGTGCTAAAAGAGAAGAAACAGTAAAAAGGAAGATAAGCACTTCTACTAGTCTGGTGAGAAATAATAAGCAAGAGACTCTATTAGTGACAGCTGGGGCAGGCAAATATAGAATGGGAGTAAACATACAAAGAGGAGATTGGGAAAGTAAGCTGATAGTTAAAGCTTCAGCTCATATACTAGACTGGAGGAAAGTTGCAGATCTATTAATAGCAAGTTTAAAGCTGAAGAGTACGCTTATTTTAACACCCTTTGAGAAGGATAAGGCTGTGTTGGATCTGCTGGAGAATAGAGTAGAAGTTGAGGCATTAAATATCCAAGCTGATCTTGGAAGCTTCACAGTATCAAGATGGTGTCCGGGATCAAACTCCAAAGGTTTCTTTGTTGAAGATGGAGTGCTGGTGCGTCTCTTAGGCCTTCCCTTTAACTTGTGGAAGCAGGAAGTTGCTGAAGCCATTGCTTTGATGTGTGGAGGATCTTTAGGAGGTGCCTTTTGGGGAGACCTTTGTTTAGCCTCCATTTTGTTGAATGGTGTAAAACCTGAGGAGATTCCTCGAAAGATTGAGGTGCTAGTTGAAGGGCTTTGCTATTCAGTGTGGTTGGCTTCATCCTTTGGATCGGTGCTCTGGAAAGAGGCTCGTAGGGAGGGAGATGAGAAGGTTGAAGAAGAAGTACTGCGTGGCAAGAAGGGATTGGTTGATTCAAACAAGAAAAGAACTTTCACAAAAATGGAAAAACCAAGACTGGAGAAACAAAAGGGTAGCATTCAGGGGGTGGGTTTTATGCGTGTGGGAGCAATCAACAGTCTGGAGGGTGGCAAGTCCTTTGCACAGGTTGTAACTGGCGCCAACCTGACCTGTTTGAACAAGGAAAAGGAGCTGGTCCAAGGAAGAACTAGATCTAGACCGGATAAAACCAAACCGAGCCTGGGGTCGGATGCGTGTGACTCTTTTAAAAGTCACGTGAGGTCGCGATGACTTAAAAATGGGCCAAAGCCATTCGAAACGTCTTGGGTGCGATTAAAGGTCCATTTGGGTCAGCGGGCCCGATCCAATGTTTTAAGAAGGCACGTGAGCCTTTAGTAACTCACGTGACTGGGGACACGACTAAGATAGACGATGCTAATGGTCTATCATCGTCCCCAGCCGCGAGAAAGGGGGGGAATGCGCGCAGTGCCGGAAAACAGAGAAGAAGCTTGACTTGCAGTGGGTTTCCCGACGAAGGCTGAAGAAGTTTAGCCCCCTGCGGCGCTCCTCAGAGAAGTCGAAGCCAAGTTACATTAAGGGAAGACCTGAAGAGAAGGAAGATAAGGATGAAGGTTGGGTGCAGTGCAGTGAAGGTGATGAAGACTCAGAGGACTGTTCGGTTGATGGTACTAGCGTGGGCAGTGCAAACGACGAAGGCAGTTGCACTGGAGGTGACATGGATGGGTGGATTATTGTAAGTTTATTTCAGGGTGACGATGGTAAGCGGTACAACCCGTTCCCAAGACCACAGAGTGTGCAAGGAGGATCAGAAGGGGCAGACCGGGAGAACCGGAAGCAGAGCAGGAACACACCATCAAGGGGTGAACCAGGGGTAGAGTGGAAAAATCACCAGGGTGACCAAATGACAAAAGTACTTCTCGACCAACTCAGGGAGATAAATATTTACCAACCTCTGGAACAAGAGAGGGAGGCAGGGAGCAGTCCTTTTCCAGCTTGTCCATCAGTCCCAGGTAACCAAGTGATTTCGGTTTGTGCTACTAATGTGTCTCCAGTGTCTTTGGTTCCAGATTCCGTTCCTACTCCATGTCCTGTAGCCCATGAATATGTAGTCGAGCCAGCAGACGGGCTCTCCGAGGAGGGAGAGACCGGAAGGAAGGAAGGTGGGAAGGTTTAGGAGTGAAAAAGTATGGGAAATTATTGAAAGAGTGCTTAAGGAAGTGGAAGGAGAGCTGATCTGGAGAGGGGAAGGGGAGGTAGGAAGAGGGGAGGGGTTAGTGGAGAGGAGGGAAAGGAATGAGGGTAGAGATGGAGAGGACTACGAGGAGAGAGCAGGGTTGGAGAGAGGTAATAGGAGAGGGAGGGTGGATGGAGAAGAAAGAATAGAGGTGGGACCAGAGGAGAGGAAGAAGGGGTAGGTGGATAAAGATGGAGGGGATTCTGTAGGAAGGGTAGGGCTGGTGGACTCGGTGAGAGAAGACATGATAGTAGAATTTGTAGGGAAGCTAGGTTGTAGGTTGAAAGATCTGAATGTGCTGAAAGAAAACTTATAGAAGAGGAAGGAGAAGATCAGAATAAAGAAGAGGAGATTGAGTGAAGTAGAGAGATTGAAGAGAGATATAGAAGGTGATAAGAGGCTCGGGGTAAAGGGAGACAGGAGGAAAGGGGAAAGTAGTGGTAAGTGGCAAGGGGTTTACCAAGAAGCGGAATGAAGATTCTTAGTTTGAATGTGAGGGGAATTGGGTGTGCAAGGAAGAGGGCGACAATAAAAGAGGTGATAAGACGGTGTGACCCAGACATTGTGCTGCTACAAGAATCTAAGAGAATGCAGTTTAATGATAAATGGGCAAGGAGTGTATGGAAAGCCAGGGGAATCAGATGGGTGGCTTCTCCCTCGTGGGGTGCTTCCGGGGGGATTGTAACAATGTGGAAGAAGGATGTGGTGGAGGGTCTGGAGGAGTTGATCGGAAAGTACTCAGTGTCTCTGAAGTTTAAGCAGCAAGAGGATGACTATACATGAGTGCTCGCAAATGTTTACGGACCGAATGACTATAGAGAGAGAGAGTTGTGGGAGGAATTGGCTGATGTTAGAGGGTTGTGGGATGGGCCTTGGTGCATGGGTGGGGATTTCAATGTGATCAGATTCTCGGAGGAGTCCAATAAGGTTAACCAGAGGGTGACAAAAAGCATGAGGAAGTTTAATAGTTTTGTGGATGCCTTTGAACTTAAAGAGATTCCCCTAGCCCATAAGACATTTACATGGTCGAACCTCCAATCTAGACCCATTTGCTCTAAACTGGATAGATTCTTGTTCTCTTTGGATTGGAAAGAACATTAGGGAACCTTGGCTTCTAGAGCTCTCCCAAGGGTGACCTCAGATCACTGGTCCATAGTATTATGTAAGGAGGAAAGAAGGTGTGGAGGTCCTACCCCCTTTAGATTTGAAAATATGTGGTTACTTCATCCAGGGTTTACTAACAAAGTAAGGGAATGGTGGCATGACTGTAACCCACTAGTGGAATGGGAGGGGATGAGATTTCATAAGAAACTACAATTCTTGAAAGCAAGAATCAAGGAGTGGAACTTGATGGAGTTTGGGAGGATAGAAGAGAGAAAGGGAGATTTGATGGATAAGATTGAAAGCCTTGACTCTAAAGAAGAAAGGGGAGAATTTGGAGAGGAAGACAATGATCTCAGGAGAGATTTGAGAAGACAACTAGAGGATTGTCTGCACAAGGAGGAAATTAGTTGGAGGCAAAAATCTCGATGTAAGTGGTTGGAAGAGGGAGACAAAAACACTAGGTATTTCCATTCTCTAGCAGATGGCAGGAGAAAGAATAACTTTATCTCCAAATTGGTAGTAGATGGAGTCAAGTTAGTACAACAAGAGGAGATTGCCAGGGCCTGTGTGGAGCACTTCAAATCTATTCTAAGAAGGCCTATGAGTAGAAGGGTGTGGGTAGAAGGTTTGGACTGGCCAGATGTAGGGGTGGAGAACAGGAGAAGGCTGGAAAGAAGCTTTACTCTAGAAGAGATCAAGGAGGCTGTGTTTTCTATGGATAGAACAAAAGCTCTAGGGTCGGATGGGTTCACAATGGCTTTTTATCAGGACTGTTGGGATATCTTGAAAGATGATCTCTTGCGGGTGTTTGAGGAGCTTTTCAGGAGAGGAATTGTCAATCCGGGTGTGAACTCTACATTTATAGCTTTAATTCCAAAAAAGAAAGATGCATCCCACCCGAAAGATTTTAGGCCAATTAGCCTGGTTAATAGCTTGTATAAGATCATTGCAAAAGTGTTGTCTATGAGGTTGAAGAAGGTATTGCCCGATATCATTGCACACTATCAAGGAGCCTTTGTGAGTGGAAAACAAATTACTGATCAGATTTTAATTGCTAATGAGAGTGTGGAGAACTTTAAGAGGGATAAGAAGAAGGGAGTGGTTTGTAAGTTGGACTTGGAAAAGGCTTATGACTTGGTGGATTGGGATTTCTTGAGGAGAGTTTTGACTAAATTTGGGTTTGGGGCTAGATGGTGCAAGTGGATCATGGGTTGTGTCAGGAGTTGTCATTATTTAGTACTAGTGAATGGGACAGTGGTAGATTTCTTTCCAGCTAGTAGGGGTATAAGACAAGGAGACCCCCTGTCTCCTTTCTTGTTCATTCTAATTGCGGAGGTTCTAGTGAAACTGATTCACAGAGCAAATGCTAGGGGGCTCATTAGAGGCTGGAGAGTTGGGAGGGTGGAAACCCCCCTCACTCACTTACAGTTTGCTGATGACACGATTCTATTTTGTGAAGGCGGTAATGTGAGCTTGATCAGGAACTTGAAGTTGGTGATACAATTGTTTGAGCAAATGTCTAACTTGAAGGTTAACCTTGGGAAAAGTTGTATAGTGGGGGTGAACCTAGAGGAGGGAGATCTCAGGGAGAGTGCTGAAATGTTGGGGTGTGAAGTTTCGGGGTGGCCTTTGAACTACTTAGGGTTGCCATTAGGTGATAATCCCATGCGAGAGAGCTTTTGGAACCCGGTGGTGGAAAGATTTGAAAAAAGATTGGTATCTTGGAAAAAGAACTCTCTCTCTCTCGGTGAGAGAATTATACTAATTAAGGCCATGCTTGCTAACTTACCCATCTTTTTCCTATCGGTGTTTAAAATCCCAGTGAAGGTTGCTAACAGATTAGAGAAGTTTATGAGAGATTTCCTGTGGGAGCCAGGAGAGGAGAAGAGGGATCACAGAGTTAGCTGGGAGATAGTGTGTAGGAGTAAGTCTTGTGGTGGCGTGGGGCTTGGGAGTATCAGGAGAAGGAATATGACTCTGTTGGGGAAGTGGTTGTAGAGGTTCCTTATGGAGAAGGAGAAGCTATGGGCTAAAATAGTGGCAAGTATACATGGGCTGGAGGACAATGGATGGGACGCTGGAATCAGAGCTAGGACCACAAGCAACTCTCCTTGGAAAGCCATTCATGACCTACTACCAGTTTTCTCCCCTAATATCAGGTATGACTTGAATTCCGGTAACTCCATAAAATTTTGGGAACAAACCTGGGTGGGGAGTGCCCCTTTAAAGGATCAATTTCTTTCTTTGTATGCTCTTTTTGATTTGAAAAATGAGTCGATCTCGTCTTTCATCACCCCGTCCTCTTCCACTTCTGGGATTGGGTGGAACTTGGGTTTAGGAAGGGATTTGAGGGACTTAGACCTCGACAGTATTTCGAGCCTTATTGCACTTCTTGATAATGTTGTCTTAGACCCCACTAGGGAGGATTCTAGAATTTGGACACCTAACCCCAATGGCATCTTCTCTTGTGCCTCGTTCTTCAAAGTCTTAAGTCAGTCCACCAGTCCTACCTTTCCCCCTTTCCCTGTTGGTGAGGTTTGGTGCAGAGCAATACCTCCTAGGGTTGGTAGTTTTTTTTGGGGAGCCTATCTGGAAAGAATTAACACTGGTGATCTACTCCAAAAGAAGAGACCCAATACTTGTTTGTCACCTCAGTGGTGTGTTCTATGTAAAGAGGATGGGGAGACTGGTTTTCACCTACTGGTGTCTTGCCACTTTGCGAGGTCAATTTGGGATTGGGCTTCCTCCTTATTTGGACGTAGTTGGAATCCCCCATCAAACTTGCAGGGCCTTTTCTCCCCTACCTTTTTCTGGTGGCGGATAAAAAGGGGAAGGATAATGTGGAGAGGACTAAGGGTTGCAGTATGTTGGACATTGTGGGAGGAAAGAAACTCTAGGATATTCTCAGAAACCCAAAGAGGAGCCGCAGATCTGAGGGCTATCATACATATTAGGGCGGTACAGTGGCTGAAATATTTGGAACTATTCACAGATTACACTGTGGATGACATGTTGAGGAAGTGGGGTGAAATTGCAAATTGCACATAGACCAAGTCAGTAATGAAAGTGGCTTGAACTCCCCCACCCAGTGGATTCTTGAAATTAAACTTTGATGGATGCAGTAGGGGAAATCCGGGGCAATCGGGGATTGGAGGTGTTTTTAGGGACGAAAATGGGGTCATCTCTGCCATGTTCTCAGGCCCAATTGGAGTGGATGACTCCCTTAGAGTTGAGATCTTTGCAGTTATGGAAGGAGCCCGGAAAGCTAAGGAGTTGAACATCAAGAAACTCATAATTGAAGGGGATTCAGAGGTGGTGATAGGATGGCTGACTAAAGATCAAAATGGTTTATGGAAGTATAACAATGAGAGGAGGAAATTCATGTGGATGGTGCAGGAGATGAAAGTTAAGACATGTTGGGTTAAAAGATTGGCTAATTCCCTAGCTGACGGTTTAGCTAAACAAAGGGCAGAAAGGGATTCACTGTTTTGGGCTAAGCTGTAACTTTAGTGTATTCTTTTCTCTTTTTCTTCCTTTTATGAGGCTCTTAGTGGCTCTTGGAAGACAAGTGTGTTTGTCTTCCTCCTGTAAATTTTCTACTAATGATTTAATGAAAGTGTTATTGATCAAAAAAAAAAAAAAGAATAAAAACAATTAGGCCCATCTCAACAGGGTGCAATATGGGTATTTTGGGGTTGGATTTAAGACCAATCCAGACCCAACCTTAAGAATTAGACCATGGGCATAGGCCCAAACCAAGCCAAAATCAAAACCCAAGAAAGTTGGTCCAAGAGCAAAACAAGCTAAACGGGAAGAGAGAGAGCATAACATATAGGTATATGTTTGTAACATATTAGTGCTTGAGCAGTGTACATTTGAATATACTCCAAAGTATACATGATACTATAAATTGTAGTATACATATATACGTTGCATAAATTCACAAATTACACACACAATATATATATATATATAATCAGATGGGGTAAATATACTATGGAAGCTTAAGGGATTGGGCTGCTTGAGGCCTCAACTCAAGCCCAACCTGAACTGAAGTCAAGTTCAAGTTTTCAGTCCTAGCCTAAATCACAAAATTCTAAGTTCAACCTGTGCAAAACTTAGGGTTTGGTAAGGTGGTTGCACCTGTTCTATATTAAATTGCAATTTCTACAATGGCACCTTATGCTTTTTAGGTTTGAACCTTATTCACATAGGATAGGTTATGTTTGATTTGATAGAAAATAAGAGAGAAACAGAATGTTGAGGGAAAGTTCTTAACAAAAGATTCATGTAATTCCTTATGAACTTTCTCTCTTATTTTCTGTCAAGCCAAACACAGCCATAAGGTGTAATCTACAAGGTAGTTTATCGTAGTTAAAATGCAAATTTGATACAATAACACACGATTAGCCATTAGCCTTTTATGAGAAATTAAGATACAATCACCCCTTAATCAATACAAATATTTTACACAGTTCAGAAAGAAAAGCATATACAATTCTTTTCAACCAATAAGCCAAAGGAATTGTCTTCCTGATTGGAAACTGGAGCTTGAATAGAAAGTTAATAGAGTTGTTTAAACGTTGATGGTCTCACTATCTTCCTTGATCCCAGTGTCCATTAATGAAAATGCATGCAGTGCTTCACCCTCACTCGGGTATTTTTTTTCCCTCAGTTTTAGGCCTTCTTTACCATTTGACCAGTTCCATCATCTACCCACCATTCACATTTTGGGTTTGGACAGTCATAAGCATGTACTGAAAATGATGAGAGTGCAACCAAGGAGACCCCTTTGCATGTACTCGCTAGTTTTGGCAGCTCAACAAGCTTCAGATGCTTCGGCTGTAGGAAGTAGATGAATTCATCATCACTGCTCTTAATGAAAATGCATGCAGTGCTTCACCCTCACTTAGGTGTTTTTTTTCCCTCAGTTTTAGGCCTTTTTTACCATTTGACCAGTTCCATCATCTACCCACCATTCACATTTTAGGTTTGGACAATCATAAGCACGTACTGAAAATGATGAGAGTGCAACCAAGGAGACCCCTTTGCATATACTCACTAGTTTTGGCAGCTCAACAAGCTTCAGATGCTTCAGCTGTAGGAAGTAGATGAATTCATCATCACTGCTCTTACCATCTCCTCCATTCACAATTTCTTGGATTGTTGGACAGTTTCTCACTTCAAGTTGTTGAAGGGTTGATAGTTGTTGAGCTGCTGGCTTTGAGAAGAGATACTGCAGCATTGGACAATTTTCCACTTTCAAAATTCTCAAGCAATTTAGGCTTTGAGGTGGCACTGGCCCCTTCCCCCAAATGGTCATGAAGTTGTGGAGATTATGCAAATGCAACATTTCAATCCTTGGTAGAACTGCATGGCTTCTGCTTGAATTGCTACTGCTACTACAAGTTAAGCCATTCCCATCATCTATGAGGACTAAGGTCTCCATCTTTTTGCAATAACCAACTTCACAAAATTCTAGTCCATTCATGTTTTCCAACCCAAATTCTGACAGATATCTAGCAGTCTCATGACAGATCAACCGGAAAGCACAAGCCCTTCTGAGAACCTCCATGATCTCATTGGAGATGTCATTACTCCCCCGCAACCTCAAATATCTCACCCCTTCATGTTCATGTTCAAAATATGATGTATGCAGAGTCTTTAGATCATCACAACCAACCAAAAGGCGGAATGAAGTTAAGCACTTATCCTTCCATGCACAACTTTCTTGGATGAAACGACTGAATGACTCCATTTTGGTGAAGAAAAAATTAAGATGGTTTAGTCGTTTCAAGGTGGCCAACTCTTCAGCTACAGCTTCTGCAATACTAGACCAGTTTTCATCTATCACAGGCCTGTGATCATTCCAGTAGACTCCGCCTATATTTAAGCTCAAGTCTTCGAGTAGAGGTAACCTTAATAACATGCCATTAGGTATCATCCTTTTCTCTTCCAGTATTTTACTAAACCGAAATGATACATGCAAACTTCTAAGATGAGTCAACTTCCCAACTTCCGTTGGCAAATAGTCAATATAATCTCCAAGATGAAGAACTTCAAGGCTCTTCAGATTTCCTATTTGGCATGGAAGAGTCCTTATTTCACAACTACGTAGATATAACCGACGAAGATTTACCAGGTTGGACAAAGACAATGGTAGCTCTTGAATGTCAGTGCCTGATAAGTCAAGATCTTTAAGATTTACAAGATTTGATAAAGGAAATGGTAGCTCATGTATAGCAGTCTTTGATAAGTTCAGGACTCGAAGATTTACATGTTTGGGAAAAGATTAAGGCAATTCCCGGATCTTGGTCATTGATAGGTTCAGGACTTGGAGGTTTGATAGTTTGAAAAGAGATGGTCGCAACTCATGGATAGCAGTTTCTGATAAATTCAGGACTCGAAGGCTTTCTAGCTTGGAGAAAGATGATGGTAGCTCTTGGATAGAAGTGCCTGATAGGTTCAGTACTTGAAGGCTTTCTAGCTTGCAAAAAGATGATGGTAGCTCCTGGACAGAAGTAAGGGATAAATTCAGGACTCGAAGATTGTGCATGTGCTCAAAGAATGATTCTGGGATTGTCTCTAAATCATAATTGTTCTGCAGCAATAAGGTAAGGAGGGAGGTACATTCAGGTGCCTCAGGTAGTCTCCAAATCCCACTTTGCATCAATGAGATCTTGTGCACATGCTTCCATTCTTCTCTGTCTGGTGGATCATCTGTTCTCCTACCTGCTCTCACCAAGAAGCGATGACCATGGTTTCTGCCATCATGAAGAGATGGTGATGGTGATGGTGATGGTGATGGTGATGGTGATGGTGATGGTGATGTAATTCTTAGTGCTAGATCTCTAATCACATCATGCATCTTGACATTCAATTGATGCTCTCTCTCAATCCTTTCTAACAAAGAAGCATTTACCAAGCGATTTACTATCGCATGCCCTTTATCTTGTGCCTCTTCCATGTTTTCTCACCTTCAGTTATAAATCCTTCCCATAACAAGTGTTCTATTAGTTCGGCTACTGGAATTTCAAAGTCTTCTGGGTACAATGCTGCATATAAGAAGCAATTCTTCACATTTTCGCTGCTTAATTGGTCATAACTGAACTTCAATTTATTGAACACCGAGTCTTCTATATCATCAATAATCTCATATTTAGCTGAACTCAACTCTTTCAGGGCATTCCTCCATACACGAACATCATTCTCATTCCTCAAGGAACCTCCAATTACAAGAATTGCAAGTGGCAAACCACGGCACTCATCAACCACACATCGAGCTATTTGCGTTATACCAGGAAAATCCACTACACCACCAACTTTTTCATGAAATAGCTTCCATGCCTCTTCATTGGATAAGATTTCAACCTTGATTTCCTTATTAGTCTCCATCTTATTACAAACATCTAAGGAACGAGATGTCAATACTATCTTGCACCCATTTTCCTTACTTGGATTTGGGACTCCTACAGCTTCCAAATCTATTCTCTCCCAAAGGTCATCCAACAATAACAAGTACTTCTTGGCTTCTAAATGCTTCCATAATTTCCTTGCAATTCTTTCATCTGACTCACCAGCCAAATTCAGTGACAATCGCTGTGCAATCTCATTTTGGACCTTCCGTAGACTGCAATTGCTGGAAACAGTGACCCAAATGACAATTTGAAACATCTGACATATATCAGGTAGGTTGTTCACAATCTTCAAAACCCGTGTCTTGCCAACCCCACCCATTCCCCAGACCCCAATTTTTTGAACTCTGTCATCTTTTATGCAGTCTAATATCTTTCTCACAGTGCGATCAGTGGATGTGTTTCCCTCTGCCACTGAAGAAGGTAACTTCTCAACTGCCTTTAGAGGTGCATCAACCACCACTCCACCCCCGAATTCGGATTCCTCTTTCAGCCTTGCAACATCATCTAGAACTTGAACTATACATCTGCCTACCTTCTTGCGCCAACAAATGTTGGGCCATGGGCACCATCCACTGAGACATTTCTTGTTTTCTTTCAACTCTGCTTCAATCACATCCATTTTAATTTCGACCTCCCTTACTTTTTCAAGCCAAGCTTTACATTCATTTGTCACCATTTTTGAAACCATGTCTCTGTTTATCTCGCATTCTATATCTGCCTTCCTGTTATAGAGGTACTGCACTTCCTTGTTAAGTATTTGGAAATTTCCTCTAAGGTCTTTTACATAGTTAATTCGACGTTTGATAGGAACCCATAAACAGTTTCCAATTGCCCAAATTGGTCCAAAGAAATCCATGATGCTACACATACTGTCAAAATTGGAGAACATATGGTGGATCAACAATTATAGAAATAATAAAATGAACAAGTGCAGAATATAATCACACAGACACAAATTAAAATATCTTACTAGTTTTGAGTACAATTATGCAGGAGAAAAGCTCTAGCAGTATAGATTCCTTGCGATCAGGAATTCCACTTACAGAGGAGAGAACTTTCTAGGAGGAAATGTTGCTTCAAAGAATTAGTGAGGGTTGTTGCACTGTTGCAGTACCAATCATATATTATTAAGATACCATACCATGAACTGGGTTCATTGTCAAAATAGTAAAAACTTGAGTTCAATACAAGGATCCTTATTTTTTCTTTGTTTTGGTAAAAAGGTATTAAATAAAAACTTACAAACTACTTATATTATTATGATAAAATCCTATTTCTTTTTCTTGAACAAAAGTTTCCTAGTTTGTTGAACATAATCATGCTATTAAAAATGAAAAGGAAACCAGAAAAGGAAAAAGATTGCCTTCATTCAAGTTATTGCTTATTGGCCTAATTTGTATTTTCTGTTCTTTTGGGTACTAAATTGGACGTCAGATTTCAATTATAAATAAAGTTGGAATTAGATTAATTCTGTCACGGTTGAAGATTGCAGTCAACTTTTACCCGTTCAAAAGACAATAACAAAGTCGAGGTGAGTTTTTTTTTTTTTTTCCTGGAAAGACAAACTTCAAAATAAGTTGAATGGGAAATGCTTTTCATGTGGAAAGCTTACAAAAAGAAATTCCTTTTATAAGAGGATATATACAAAATTAAACACCTAATGTCTCTGCTTGTTAGTTGTTAACACATTCTGTATCTCCTACAACCATTTGATCAGAAGAATTTACAGTTTTTTGATGAATCAGACACCACAGAACCTAACAAGATACTATGACATCATCCTTACAAGATAAAACTACATACCGGTTGAGAGAATCAGAGTAATGAAATTATTGGAGAAGTTCTATCCACTGCAACCCTCAACTACTGCTCTGTGCTGGCACTTCTGCATAACACCATGTAAAAGCTATCATACTGGTCTTCCCTTTGATCGAGGACTGATTTACTGGGTCTGCACCAGATGGCCCCTATACAGTTCTGGGTGACATCTAGAAAAGCAGTGCTAAGACCAATGGTGAATTAGAACTCAGGATCCAGGGTGATCTCTTAAGAGTTAGACCACTATACCATCATACTCTTTCATGCCTGAGCAAACTCATCTTGGATTAATGGGGCTTTAATGGGCTGGCCTTGACACTTGACAATATATTTATATATATATATATCAAGAAAACAATAGAGAGAAAAGATAGCATTCACTTGCGTGCCAGGGACGTTGGTTTGACAATTGAAATTTGAAACACTCGTTTCCTGTTCATTGGCTAACTGTGGCTTCACCATCTGCTTCTTTATAAAAAACTTCGAGGAAGGTGGAAGGTGGTCACCTTGAAATTTATATTTCACACTTATACACAATTATATGATTAGTCGTATTCTATAGTTTTTTTTTCTTTTTTTTTCGTTTTTCTATTTGATAATGAAGTCGTATTGAATAGGTTGATTGTCAATTCTAAATTTCTAAGTTACAGCAATGTAATGAATTAAACAAAATAGTTATGTCCTGTTCCTTGAACTCCACATTTTAACAAACACTTAGAAGATGCTTTTGACCATTGGGTCGGTGACAACAGAAATAGTTTTTATGCAAATTCCTAGAAAGCTCTGATATAACAAATGAATCTGGTAATCTGATCATGTTCATTATTTATTCTTTTATAAGAGGATATATCTATATATATATATATATATATATATACAAAATGTCTTCATCCGACAATAATGGTGACTGGTGAGTGACTTACGAGTAGTTGAACCGGTGACTCAGAGACATGGACAGTTTACTAACCTATCGTTTGATACGTATTGGTTTTTTAATAAGTCCGGATCACATGTACGTAATAAAATATATTCCAACCAAGGTTAAGTATTGATACAGGGCGATACGCCGGTAGGTGTATCCGCCTGTATTGATACTTTTTTTTTAATTTTTTCGAATGTGGTTTAGAGGGGCCGGTTTAAGGTTAATTTACCCCTTGAATCATTTTTTGACCCGAAACATCTCCTGTAGGGACATATCGGAAAGGCTCCAATATGATACGTATTAACCGATACAAATCGATACTTTGAACTTTGATTCGAACACCTTCCCAACACGATCTGACACCCTATATCTCATATATGGCAGGTTCCAATCATACGGTAAAATGTGCAGTATCAGATAATGTTTTTTTTTTTTTTATTTGCTACAATGGTATCAGATATGTTGGAAGGGTAATGGAACGTGTTTTAATGGCAAGAGATCAACTATTCTTTAAAACTTTAACCCACTGAAACTGAAACACCATGTATAGCGGGTCCTTAATGTTTAAACAAGAAGAGATCACATAAGTGCCCCACAGGCTCCCATATGCACATCTAGTACATTGGAGACATCTCCCAAATTTCATTGGGAGATGTTCCCAGCAAGGTTGGTACTGCCCGATATTATTTTTTATTTTTTTAACTTTTTTTTCAAATCCAATTCAGGGGCCAGTTTAAGGTTCCTCCACCCACTGAACCGGTCAGAACTCCGATACACCTTCTATAGGGGCATTTCCGGGTGCTCCCGATACGATACGTATCGGCTGATACATAACAATTTTTTGAACCTTGGTTCCCAGTGCTATAGAGCACACCCTGTGGGATGCCGATGTGAACTCAAACATGAGAACTCCAACATATCTATTGTTAAAAGAGAAAACCCAAAACTGTTGAAAAGATAGATATATATATATATATATGGAAAAAAGCAAAAGGGTTTACGAATTCTACCCTTTGAATCACATGATATGCCCAAAAAAATTGTTGCATTTATTGATACTTTGAACCATGCCATCAATTTATCACTCTATATCTCCTACCCAAAAATTCTTCCCAGTTTCCACTAGGGGTGGCTATGAATCGAGCTCTTCATGAGCTGCTTGAGCTCGATTCGGTTTCAATCGAACTTCGAGCCCAATTTACAAGCTCGAGACTAATAGAGCTCAGCTTGCGAGTCAAGCTCAAATATATATATATATATAATTATAAAAAATATTATATAATAAAAAATATTATAATCGAGCTTATGAGTTTTTGACTCGAGCCGAGCTTGAACTCAATATTCTAGCTTGAACCGAGCTCAAGCTCGAGCCTGAGCCTTATACAACCTTGGCGAGCCAAGCTTGAGCCTCGTACTATTTGGCTTGGCTCGGCTCAAATCCACCCTTAGTTCCCACATCTCCACCCACATGACACTACCACTATGAATTGGGAACATAATGACAAGGGAGATATTCTCAATGCAGTCCTCTACTATTGTGTGGGTAGGGATGTGGGAAGAATTTATGCCAATACTAGTGAGTGAACCCATACAATACATGGGGTTGAATAGAAATTTGATACAAAACTCTAAAAAAATGTGCACACTAAGCAATAAAAAAAATGTTTGAGGAATATGAAAAAAAAATTAAGAAAAAAATCATCAATGACTTATCGCTACCACTCTAGCATCATGATCAAACCTCTGTTTTCATAGTGTTTAAGTGATACTAGATAAAAGAAGTGAAACAAGTGATGAAATATAACAATTTTCTATACTACTTTAAAAAGCATGAATGCCCTCAAGAATATTTATGGAATTTTCTAAAGATAATCCCTTCTATATTTAAATTTATTGATAAAAAATGAGGGCAAATAAGGTAATCAGTTCTTGATATTAAATGAGTTGAAAAGAGGTAATTTAAAGATATTCAATGCATTCAATTCTCTCTCATTAAATCCAACATTTAAGTTATTAACTTGCATTCATATACATTGAATCATATATTTAAGTCATTTTTGTTTCTTCTCATCATTAAGTCCTATTAATTAAATCCATACTTAATAAATTAATAATTCCAATAACATAAAAGCTTATACTTTTAAAATCTACCTAGCAAAAATAGTGTTTTCATCTAGGTGGTGGTAAGAAATTAAATCATTTTGTGTTAAATGGGTTAATCCATGTTGCCACTATTAAATAATAAAATTAAAAATTGATAAAATGGAATATAAAAATAAAATTTAAAACCAATTGGAAATAAAATTATTTTCCTATTCTCTCTAATTAAACTCTATTATTAAGATATATTTTTCTCATAATTAAATTCTTGTAATTAAATCCATAATATTAATTTTAATATAATAAAAATAAATATTTTGAAAAATAATTTGAAAATAAAATCCCTTTCTTCCCTCCCGGTGGTGGGTAAGCAATTCAACCATTTGAGGTCAAAAGAATTAATAAATAAATAATGAAAATGGAATGCCAAATTCAAAATCTACCTAAAAATGAAATGATGTTATAGTCAAATAATAAAATTTTTAATAATAGAAAATATAAATAATCACAAAAAAAAGATAGAGAAAATTCTAGGCACATATCTAATGTTTTATATTTATAAAAAATAAAATATTAGGTACATCCCTAATATTGTGCATTCAGTATTTTGAACAAAAATGAGTTTTATACATAAAAAATAATTTTATCAATGATGAAAATGTAATACAAATTTTAATATTAACCTACAAGTCAAACAATTTTTATTTTTAGATGGTGGGTTAGTGGTTTGAGTCAAATGATACCATAGATAAACAAAAATTAAGTGTAATAAGTAAAAAAATATTTTATATAATATAAATGAAATATATAATTTAAAGGAAAATTATAGTCAAAGTCGATTTACATTTAAAATTATGTTGCAGGTTGGTCTAGAAACCAACAAAACTCTAACAACCGGTTCTACATTTCAAATTATAAAAACCCCCCACCATGTCATTAAAGGCTTATGCGACTATTGCCAACATAGAACTCTTAATCCATGTTGGACACAACAAAAAACCTATACTGAAAATAGGTTTTAAGTTTCTCTCCCACTCCTCTTGTCTCTCGATCTCCCTCCCTTCTCTCTCACTCTCACAATCATCTCTCAATCTCCCGCTCCTATCTCTCCCTCTCCCAACTTCGATTTGTAGCCAAATCAAAACCTCTCTCTCTCCCTCCCTCTCTCTCTCTCTCTCTCTCTCTCTCTTTCTTGTTCTCACCCAATCTTTCTCATTCTTCTCCCTCACTCTCCCTCTTGGTCAATATCTCATTATCCCTCAATCTCTATCATTCTCCAATTGGTGTAAATTTCATAGCCAAGAGCTTCTTGTGAATTTTTATTAAATTGGTGTAATAAATTTTAAACCATACCAAGTTGGTCTCATGTTCTTTTATACAATCTGATTAATACCATATAAGTGTGTGAGAAAAAAAAAAACAAGAAAGAGACTAAGAGAGAAACTGATAGAGAACAATAGAAATTAAGAGACAATAAGAGATCAATGAGAAAGAGAACGAGAGAGATTGAGGGGGAACGATAGGTAGAGAGAGAGAGAATGAAAAAATTGATATAGAGAGCATAAATACAGAAACCAAAAACCATTTTTATTTATTTTCAAATCACATAGTCGTTGAACAGATAAAGATGACTGTGAGTGAGTGTTGAGAAACATCAAACATCCACTAAGGCAAAAAAGATTATTTTAAGAATAAAAAAGCATGTTTTAACAAGCAATTAAAATTGGCATAATGATTAATTAATTATTATTGTAAGTAAATGACTTGGGTTCAAAACTTATTACTTTTGGTTTGTGAATTTTAACAAGTTATTTGACTTAAATAACATTTAATGACATATTAAATGTCCTAATTAAAGGTAACTCAAATGAGCATTTAATTAAATAATACTAGCATTTAATGACGTCTCAAACTTTAAGGCTTAATTAAAATTTATATTAATGAGAGAGTGAAGAGATAAATTAAATTTAAATTTAAAAATGAGAGGGAATTTAAATTCAGCTGATACATAATGTGTATCGACATGTTTTGGGTTGTATCGACTAATACATACTTGAAACGGTATGATCCGTATCGGCCTAATACGGATGAAAAAATACGAAACCATGTAATTATACACATTCTGTGTATCAGAACTCTTCTGAAAGAATACGTATCGAGCCGTATCAACCAATACTTTGCGAAATTTAAAACCTTGGGTCCATCTCTAAAGGTATCTAAGCATCTACTATTTCTTAGCAAGACCGAAAAACATTGCGAGATGATACCTCAAGGTTGCCCTAATAGGGAAAAAATACAGAAGATCAATGTCCATGGATCTTTTATAAAACTAATGGGTATGAACAGAAGATGGGTTGTGCATGCAATTTCTCGAACATGACTTCCGACTGCCAGCTTTTTAGGTATTCAGATTGTTAAATTTGAGCTTATCTCCAATAAAGCTAACCAGAAAACCGGCTTTCAATTACAATGACTAGATTATCTCTCTTGTTCCTTCTGATAATTTGCACACATGATCATATACTGAGTGCTATGTTGGGCCACTCCAAGAGATCCAACACCAGAAACCAGCATCATGAAATGATCACAAAAATCCATCGACACCATTACCTTGTGTACCTTTTCCGGCTAATTCTGATAATACAAAACTAAAACAATGCCAAAGATGCATCTCTCAGTAGCTCATGATGAATGTGTTGTTCTTTTGCCTTAGAGTGGGCCAGCTCAAGACCTTAACACCTGTTGATGCAGTGTATGTACTACTTTCACTAATTAAAAGGCTAGCAGAGAACTGGAAGACTTGACCAATTGATCATTCATAGTTTGTCTTAATGAGCCAAAACTCTACTATAGTTATTGTATTGGAATGAGCTCCTAATAATGCATTTTTGTACACAGTACACCATAGCAATCAGGCAATGATTTCAAAAAAAACAAAAAAACAAAAAACAAAAAAAAAAAAGCAATCAGGCAATGATTTAACTGAACTACAACTGATCTGCAGATAATATTAAAATAAAATAAAATATAAACAATGCTGAACAGAAAAGGTATAATTTCTTGAAAAGGAAAGGCTACAAATTTACAATAAAGCGATAAAGCAGCACTTCATTTTTTCATCATAGATGTGCAATTCATTTCTTGGTTAGATCAATAAGAATGGAAGGATACAGCGACACTTTAACCCTTCAAAATTGAATGATGATATTGTTGACTATTGTATTACCTTCAAATTGAAGAAGCAACAAAGCTTTTGCATGTTATCCATAACTCCTAAAGCTGTTTCATCAACAAGTTTTCATCCATGTCTTCACTTTTGGCACAGTAAACCACACCATCATCATCTAAAATCTGTACTTGGCAGAAAAAAGGAGAATTCTCCCAATTATAACCCATCAAGTTTACTGTGATACATGTCTGAATTTAACCTGAGGCCTTTACCATAAGCAGCAATAAGAAGAGCCTCTGCTCGGCCTACAAGTATCAAAGAAGCATGGTTTAAAAGGCTGGAGAGGTATCTATGTTTAATGACATGTCATTTCTTCACTGTGTTATAAAATTGAGGAATTATTTACTAATCAAAGGAAGAAGAGAAATAGCTTTAAAAAAAAAAGCTTTATTCCTTTCCAATCATTTAAAATGGGTTCCAATGGTGATAGATAACAAAGTTTGATGAATTACTAATATATTTGTGCAGCTCAGATAGATACAATGGCCCTTGTTCAGTAGCACTTACATCTGCACGCTGAAGACCTCTTAAGTCCTTTTTTTTCTTTTTGATAAATGGTGTGAGATTTGTATTACTATAAAAACAGGGGCAAGGAACCCCTGAAAGCATATACAATGCTGCTATACAGCTGATTCAAAAAACCTTGTCAGCTCTATACATATATCCACAAAAACTTAATAAATGATATTTCTCCACTGATACATGAAAGAGTGAAGGGGGACAAGAGAAAAAATCTTCAGGACCTCCATCAACCGAAGAAGTGTGATCATTCTATTTTTCTGATCACCACTTCGATGGGAAAGGGCTTCCAGTATAGTGTGAGGGGGAGGGAACTCCAGAGAACTTTTCCTTCAGCCAAAAAACCAGGATGCTTCCAAGAGGCCAAGTATGGCACATCAGGGGGTGTCACCCACAATCTCCCAAGACTTTTAAGAGGTCTTTTTTTTATCAGTGGACTTCTAAGAGGTCTTCAAGCATTCAGTTCAATTGTTTGCTACAAATCTTAAATGTACTTGATTCTTTTCAGGTCACAAACTCTGTACAATCTTCTTTCAAAAATACCCTTCTACATTCACCTTACCCCACTACTACTACTAATTATTTATTAATTCAATTATTTTTATTTATGTAATTAATTATTTTTATAATTATATATGAATATCTCTTATTTAATCATTTCTATTTATTTATTAAGTATTATTTAATTATTAGTCAGTGTTTTATTATTTTATTTTGTCATTTATTATTTAATTATTTTTTACTTCATTAAATATATACTAATTTTAGTTTTAAATAATTAGTTAATTATTTATATTTTTTAATCAATTTCACTATTTGATAATTATTTAATTAATTTATTAAATAATTAACAAACATTCTCCAATTCAAGGTTAAAATGGTCAATTGACATTTTTCAGAACTCAGCATTCTCTACATTCAGATATTTTTTTGAGTGACAACTGAAAAGTTATGCAATTTAGGGTTAACTCTTCAGAGGCCTTTTTTTTTGCTTCAACTTCAGACACTGTTATTGCTTTCTTCAATAAATGGCCATGTATTCTCTCATTCCCAAGTAATCAAATATTCAAGCTTCAACCTTTTATTGATATTGGTAACTGTTAAGATTTTATTGATTATTAGAAAAGGATTATATGTACATCAATAGACCTTCCATCACTGGTTGGGCTAACATCTGTTACCTTAGCCATTACATTCATCGTGTGCCTGTGGTATTCATGCTTCAAGCTTCAATTAGAACTCTTATTGTCTTATTTTTCCCATCACAATGATAAGACACCATTTTCCTTTCCTTCTAGATTGGTGAAACTCCAATGCAAGGGCTAGGATTACATTATTGACATATCACACGTCTTTCCTTTTCTCCTTGCCATTTTTTATACAAGACCTCAATTCTGATGGGAAAGTGAAGTACTCTAATGCCACTTTGGGTGACCTTCATTACCTTTGACTTTTCAATACATTAATATCTATTTATAATGGATGACCCATGTAGTTGTTTGTGATCCCAAGGTCAGAATATTCTAGTTGTCCCATCCAAGTTTCTTCAGAACAAAACCAAGGAGTTCTTGAGCACTAGCTGGCCTAACCTGCCTAAACTTCAAAAGTTCCATAATAAACAAAATGCATACCATGATCCTTCTTCCTCTTCAATAGGGAACTCAATGATGGGAATAATGTTGATGCAGCCTCCCTGCTATCATCCTGTCAAAGCACAAGTTCAATGTACAACATTAATGTCCAATAATATCAACAAAAATTGCAACCAGGACAATTAAAAAGTTCAGTGCAAAAAACAATTCTTCTAAAATTGCAACCTCACACTCTGTCTACTCTCCTCAGACTGCACAATGGCATATACTTCCTAGACTGAAGGAAAGTCACTAATACCCAAAATCTGAACACAAAGAGGTTCATGCACAGGATTCAAGCCTAACAAGAACATAAAAACTAGGGCTGTCCACAGTTCGGTTAACCGAACCAAGGACAATTTTTTCACACCGAATTTGTCCTACCAGTTTTTTTATTTCTCCAAACCGAAACCGAACCAGTACCACCGGTTAACCGACCTGCCAGTTTCAGTTTTGACCGTTTCGGTTTTCTAGTTTTTGATATTTATAACATATATTATATAAATATATGTATAATATTATATTATAAATAATAAATGAAATATAATATATTATAAATATTATAAAAAGATAATATATAATATATAGAAAATATGTGACATGTATTTAAAATATATAAAATATACATATAAATATAGATATCGGTCGGTTCAGTTAACCGCCAGTTTTTTTCTAGATTAACCAAAAACCGAACTGATCGGTTTTGTTAACTGCATTTTCCGGATCGGTTCGGTTTTTCAATTTTTTATAGACACCCCTAATAAAAACTCGTTGTTGAGATACTAACTTCTTGTATGTTTTTGCATCATCATCTTTCTCCCATTCGATAGTTTGGTAGTGGTCCAAGTCTTTCCAAAATGAGGTAAAGGGTTGAATAGTAAGCAGACAAACTACAACCACCATGCTTACAAGTAGATGATTTAGCCTATAACTGGTAAATCTTAGCATAATGCCTCTGCTTTGAATAGATCAATTTTGCCTGCTCCCAAATCTCATTTGTTGTATCAGCCCACATAAAGTTCTTCCTCACCTCCAGTTCCATAGCAACAAGGAGCCAAGACATAACCATACTATTTTCCTAGTCCATCTATCATGTTCAACCCATTCAATGGACTGACCGGAATGGGAAAATTCATGCTATCAAACCCCTAAACTTGAAGTTACTTGAGAGAAACTAACTCCAGAAGAAGCTGAATCGTCTGTTGCCATCACGGTGATCACCCACACTCTCACAAGGTGCGAAACACAGGATTGATCATTTCACCAACACTCGATCAAGGATTGAAGCCTGAAACCCTAGCCGAAACCCAGAAAAAACTGCTGTAATTTGGAATATACTAGTCACACAGCCCCAACACAGCAAATTGTAATCACAACCAATCTGTAGTCACATGTGGTAGAGAGGTACAGCAAATATTTGCTGGAACAGACCCCTATGACCCACTATAGCACCATAACTGGGGCAAACACCTCAAGGAAAACCTTCCTCACAGCATTGATTGTTATAGAGAACTAGTACGACCAAGAAAGAAGGAAAAAAAAAAAAACAAGGGCACAGGTATACAAATCAGTCCAATGTGGGTTTTCGTATCTCCCAATCCAAAATAAAAGTTCAATTTAGAGAAAACTCAACCTACAGTCTTCTACCACCTAGATCACTGCTCTGAAGCCTCTGATACCATGTGTTCACTCTAAATCTGTAAAAGAGGAGGAGAGAGAGAGAGAGGAAAAGAGAAGAGGAAGTTTGGAAATTAGAAGGCTCGAAAATCTTGGGCTGGCAGTGCCCCTATTGTTATTTATAGGTATTGGACAGCATTACAATAAAAGAATTGACTGACGAACGAGGATTCATGTAGCAAACCCCATATAGTTGGGATAAAGCTTGGATGATGAGGTTGGTGATGATGATAATGATGATGTTTTCTTCTCCTCTCTAAACCCTCAACCCTTTTTTTTCTTGTCATGGCCATCTAGGAAAGGCTCCTCTCCTCCAAAGGTCAAAGCATTTTGCCCAGAATTGTTAACTGTCATTGACCCACCTGGTCAACCAGTGATCCAATACTGGTTCAGGTCAACCTACAACCTGCTATTTTATATAAAAAGAAAGAAAGAAAAACTGTTGAATTGGCCAACCACCCACTTACCTTGGCAGTTGAACCGTTGACCCATTCAACCTGTTCAGTGGGTTACCAGATTCTTGTATTATTTTGTTTTTGAAATTTTTTATATTGATGACATCACAGGTTGACCCATTGACCTAGACAGTTGAACAGCTGACCCTTGACCCAGAGGGGGAGAACAATTCAAGCTCCAGGTCAGGTTTTAAAACACTGATTATTCTGGGAAGCTTCCAGGAAGATTTTCAATGATGGGGAGAAGCTACAAAGAAGAAGATCAACCCGGTATGATGGTATCTATACCCTCATGTGTCTGTCCTCTGCTTGAGGAATGGAGAGGATGCAAACCATTTAATAATTTCTTCCATGCTCTAAACATCCATGGTATGCGAGCATTATTTTTTTCCCTTCATTTTGGTGTTATACAAAACCCACCATTGGATGTAATTGATTTATTTTTCTTAGCATATTCCTTCACCCACAAAGATATGGGAAATTGAGCGCTGTACCATGCAACAATAATGTGGAGTATCTAGATTGAAAAAAAAATGTGAGGATCTTCAATACGGAAAAAGATATCAGCACCCTCAAAGATTTGCAACAGTGAGATTAGCACATTTTGACTTTCATCAAAGAGTACAAGGAAATTACAGTGGACCATATGGTCCATAGTAGCAGGATTTTCCCCAAGAAGACAGCAGGAGATCACTCTTGGACGGCACAGGACACAGGTCAACTTAAGTTTTTTTCAGGTTAATAAATGGATGCAGCCTTGGAAATCTGGGCCCATCAGGGATTGGAGGGGTGGTAAAAAATCAGGCGGGAAATATCATAGCAAGTTGCAGTGGACCAGCATGTTAAGGCAATTCACTGAGAGCTCAATTTAACATTTCTATCAGAATGAACAGATATAATTATTGAAGGGGGCTATCTATCCTCAAGAGTATAGAGGGACCATGGCCCCTATAGAACATAATAAGGAAGACAACAAATTTTGCAACTCATTAATTGCTCATTCAGATGGATCCCCAGGATGGCTAACAGCATTGTGGACTCCTAAGCAAGCACAGAGGTCAATAGAGATATTCTAGAATGGGGAGTACCAGGGCCAAGCACAGAATTTCTGGGTGCTTGATGATCTGTTTTTTTATCTTGTTCTGTTTTCTTTGATTTGGTCAGCTATAAGCTGTTCTTGTATCATTCAGTCATTCTTCATTCCAATGTTTCTGAAATTGAAGATCTTTTGATCTTTTTCACCTTTATTAAATAGAAATCTCTTTAATATTGCTGATAAAAAATGTACATGTCATAAATATGGTAATGACTAATATCTACCAAACAGTGTTAATGTATGGCCTATGGTGCAACAGAACCATATTGTTGATGAAGCTTGTGGAAGATCAGAAAACTTTAAGGTAATCGGTTCAGAAACAAGCTCTTGTCATTCTTTTAACACCCACTACCTCCACACTCCCCCCTCCCCTCCCCAATTTAATAGGAATAACCCTCATCCAAAATAAGAGAAAAAGATAGCTAAGATTAAAGAAAAGAATATCAAGGCATTTCTTAGAAAATGAAAGTTCAGATAATTATCATTTTGTCCTTTAGACTTATTTTATTTCTTTTTTTTCTGTGTGGAATTTCTGCTAGATTGAAATTTTAATGAAAGCAAGGTTTCCATTCTGAACCATGCTAAAACCAATGTTCCGAGGACCACAAAGAACCAGAAAGAAGAGAGGTTCACATGTCAGAGGTTCAACCACAGTTAAACCAGAGGTCACAACTTCTCAGTCAACAGCAGTGTTTCAGCTCATTTCCAGCCTTCTCCATTCTATATAGAACACTAACAGGTCACGACTTCAAGAAAGAAACCCAAAACAGCCCTTTTTTATGCTGAAAACCCTAAAGAATTGAAAATAACAACCCAGAATTCATTCACAGCCAGGAACAGTCATCAAGAATTCATTCTCAGTCAACCGTCACCTTTCAAGAAAACATCCACAGTCAATAATCAACCACCCAATTCATCATCAGTCTGAAAAATCAGTCTTTGAGTCCAAAAACTGATAGTAGGGTTTGAAAATCCTAGAGAAACCAGCAGGGAAGACAAAGATCTATCAACCGCTGCTCATAGAGTGGTTAAAACTGCTTCTAATCAAGGTTGGCCTTATTAAAGAATGTACCTTTCTCAGAAGAACATTGATCGCCACCTCAACTGAAACCCTAATCTTGGGCACACCTTTATTCTCTGATCCTTCCTGGTCACCGGGCAATCTCCAAGGATCCTTCAATTCCTTGGGCAGTCTCCAATACTCTAGAAACTGCCAAGAATCAAGCACTACTGCAGAACATCCAGTCCTAAGGAGTTCTCATGCAGCCGACCAGATCAAGCTCACATGAGAACCCTAATCTGTCTTAACCTTGCTCTGATACCAACTTGAATAAAAGAAACAAAGAAAAAATCTGTTTTCTGATGTGATTCAGAGAGAAAAAGAAGAGAGATTAACCCAGAACCGAAGAGAAGAAGAGAGAAGAGAGAAGAGAGAAGAGAGAAGAGAGAAGAGAGAAGAGAGAAGAGAGAAGAGAGAAGAGAGAAGAGAGAAGAGAGAAGAAGAGAAGAAGAGAAAAGAGAGAGAAAGTGTGTGGTTAGTTATTTTTGGCCGCCCCACTAATTCTTATTTATACTTGTAACTTAACAAAAGGTAGAATTCCTCTAATAACCCTACTAGCTTCATAAGAAAACAAAAACAAATAAATATGGCCCTGAAGTAACATAAAGAAATAAACAGAAAAATAAAAGTGTGGGACCCACACACTAACAGCCTAACAACTATCTCTACAAGTATAAATATTTCATCCTATTTATTGATGATTTTTCACGATATACTTGGATTTACCTTATGCGCTCTCGAGCTGAAGTGCCTAAACTTGTGCAACAGTTCCATGAATACATACTCAATTTAATACCCGCATCAAAATATTCCGATTAGACAATGCTAAGGAACATTTTGACAAGAACCTTACCTCCTATCTTGAGAAGTTTTGGGTTATTCGTCAAAGTTCTTGTGCCCGCACTCCACAACAAAATGGAGTAGCGGAGAGGAAAAACAAACACATTGTGGAAGTTGCAAAGAGCATTCTTTTTGCTACCCATGTTCCTGTGAAGTTTTGGGTGATGGAGTTTTAACAGCTACCTACCTTATTAACCGCATGCCTTGCCTTCTCAAGTCTTGGGGTTAAAATCTCCTTTTGGAGTCTTCTTTCTTGATGTTGAGATTTTCTCTATTCCTCTGAGGGTCTTTGGTTGCACTTGTTATGTCCACATTCCCAGTTCCAAAAGATGCAAGTTTGACCCCAAGGCTCAAAAGTGTATCTTCCTTGGTTATGCCTCCACACAGAAAGGGTATTGTTGTTTTAATCCCATTAGTGGCACCCGGTTTGTTTCCACGGATGTCACCTTTGCAAAGTCAATTCCTTTTTATAGTGATCCTTCTAAGGGGGAGAGATCTTTCGAGTTGTTTTCTTCATCCCTTTGCCAACTCCAGTTGAGTCTTGTGTCGAGCCCTCCACAATAACCCCCATTCTCGTGGAAGGATCCTCTCCTTTGCGGTCTTCCACTCCTGCTCCTCCCCCTCCTCCTGCTAGTCCTCCAGTTGTTTCCACTCGCCCTATTCTCTAGAGATAGTACCAGCGGCAAAGGCTAAGGCAAACATAGGTTGATCCCATACCTCCAATTGAGTCTCAATCGCCCTCGATTACTAAAGAAAGGAAATGCCCATCACCTCCTCCACCAGCACCCTCGTTTCCAAACCTTGACCTACTCACTACTTTAAGAAAAGGTAAGAGGAAATGTACAGCTCATTGTATTTCCCAACACCTTTCCTACAACTTGTTGTCCCCATCCTACTATGCCTTTCTAGCCTCCATTTCCTCTCAATCCATCCCAAAGTCTGTTTCAGAAGCCTTAGCCACACTTGATTGAAGGGATGCTACGAGTACTGAAATAAAAGCCCTTCATAAAAACAATACATGGGATATTGTTGACTTGCCAACTAAGAAGGAACCTGTTGGGTGCAAGTGGGTTTTCACTATCAAGTATCGTGAAAATGGGTCAATTGAGAGGTATAAGGCTCGGCTTGTTGCCAAGGGATATACCAAAGTATATGGGATAGATTACACTGAGACCTTTTCTCCAATTGCTAAGATGACCTCGGTGAGAGTTCTTTTATCCTTAGCAATGAGCTATGATCGGCCTTTGTATCAATTTGATGTTAAGAATGCATTCCTGAATGGTGATCTCACTGAAGAGGTACATACATCCCTTCCTCCTAGTATATATAGCAAGGAAATGCAGGGTAAGGTGTGTAGATTGAAGAAATCACTTTATGGTCGAAAACAATCTCTACGTGCTTGGTTTGACAAGTTTAGGGCTACCCTTGTTCAATTCGGCTACACTCAGACTCAATCAGATTATACCCTCTTTGTTAAGAGAAAAGGCAATCTGGTGACATTTCTTATAGTTTATGTAGATGATATTGTGTGTACCAGGTAAAAGTTGCTCCTTTTAAAGATTGCACAAATTGCCTTATTAATAAGGCATCAGACATTGTTGATTCACCACATGCATAATAGAAATGGGCCAAATGTTCATGAGGAGACCCATTTATTCCATCAAACTTCTCAAAGTTGGGCTTTTGATATCCTGAAGGAAATGGGAGTGTATCATAATGGGCAGGATATGGTTTCCTGTAACCAAGGACAGGTGGTATGAGAGATGCTTGGAATTCCTTTTGTCCCTCTACAATAAGTGCCTTTAGATCTATTTAAGGAGCAGGAGCAGAAGTTTATGCTTATTGAGACGACTCTTTACCAGATGTGCTTGCTTGAGCCGCCAACTGAGCAGCCAAAGATGCAATTTCTGCATCTTTTTCTGCCATCTTTCGTTGCATCTCTTGAATTTGCTCTTCTAAATTTGAGGTACCAGTCACCATGACTGTCATAGGAGATGTCTCTTGGTCTTCTCCTAAGGACATAGAAATTCCTTGCAATTGTGAAGTAATTTCATCCACAGATTCATCTTCTTGAATTGAAGATTTATGATCTTCTTGGATTAGTTTAACTTTGGAAGTGACAGACTCACTGGTCAAACTTGAACTTGACGTGTCTTTAGAACTTTGCAACAATCGAGCTCTTGCTCTAGTGATAGGGCCTTTATAAGGTTTAAGTTCTTCATTGGGCATAGTATATGCCCCCAGTGCAAGGTAAAAATTTGCTTGTTTAGCAAACATGTATCCAGAAATAAAAGCCCATTTTCTAGCTTCCATGTCTGATTTTGCTTTCTTTGATTTTTCCGCAGCAAAATCAGCAAGGGAAATGGGAGTGCTACTTTGTAGCTTTTTAGCTTTTGGAGGCCTCTTGGATCTAGGCTTGCGAACAGGAATTGAGGATTGTTTTGAAGATCCTTCAATTCTAGTTGAAGGCTTCTGATTACAAATATTTTTTTTTCCACAAGAGGAAGAACCTTTTCCACTTGAATTTCCGAGTTTAATTACTCGGGGCTTCACTTGTGTAGATGAAGGAACATCTATTTCCCTTTCTCCTATAGCCTCATTGAAGGTTTGAAGAGTAGATTTCTCTTCAGAAATAGTCACCATCATGACTGATGTTGTAGGAGGAATCGAAAGATTCACTGGAATGGTTCTTATTATGATTTGGGTAGGGTAAATAACCTTAGCCCTTGTTTTAGAGGACTTCTTTGGAGATGTCACCATTGACTTTGTGATATTCAAGATTGACGAAGCAATCTTTTTGGAGGAATTTTCCCTTGGTGGCTTGAAACCTTCCTTCCTAGCAGAGTTGAACATGGCTTGAACATGTAGACTTTTCCTCACAGGAGAGGTCTCAATGACCTTCCTTCTCCTTGATTTTTTTCTCCACCTTGGTGACAGAAGACATAGTAACAACAGCAAGAGGATTCACGTCCACAGTAAATGTTGCCTTGTAGGAAGGCTTCTTAGAGCCTCCTATCTTTTCCTTCTCCATAGCAGTCAGTTTGTGGTAGTAGACAACCACTTTAGGTGCCATGTCTGAGATATTTCTTCCTGTAAGTAGATAATATTGATATAAGACTTACACATTCTTTTTTTTCTCTTTTGTTCTATACTCTAAGTCAAAGATGAAAAAGAAAATGGGTCCCACCGGGCGTGCCAAAATTATGTTGGTGAGAAAATTTTAATAAATTCTCATGCAATATAATTCACTCAATCAAGTGATTGAGTTTTTATTATTTTGGGTAAGGCCCATTCAGGGAATCATACGGATTGTTCCCCTTAATTACATCCCCACAAGAAAGTAGAGAACACCTTTTAATTCTGACTTGGAGAAATGAACGCATAGAACAAAAGAAAAGAACAATAGGATACTTAAAAAAGAACTTTTCATTTGCTTTTCTTTTACATCAGGTGTACAAGAATGAGAAGAAAGAAGAAGAAAATACAATTGAGAAACCATACAGCACTACATTTCTCTTTTCTTTAATACAAAGAAAATTTCCTTCTCACTCCTTTCTCATAATAAGTTGTAGTCAATAAGATGAAATTCTGATTGTAGACAGCCTTACTGCTTGGAATTTTGCATACAAAAAGGGAACCGTAGTCAATCAAATTGAATATTTGATTGTAGACGATTTTCATCCCTCCGTTCTTCATTTTCATTTTAAGGGAACCATAATCAGCCTTTGAGATTTAGACTGTAGATGGTTTACTCCCTAACTTTGTCTTGAAAGAGGGACCATAATCAACCAAGTAGAAGCACCTGGTTGTAGATGGTTCATTCCCCCTTACTCTTCATTTTCATTTGAAGGGAACCATAATCAGTCTTCGAGAATTAGACTGTAGATGGTTTATTCCCTAACTTTGTCTTGAAAGAGGGGCCATAATCAACCAAGTAAAGGCACCTGGTTGTAGATGGTTTATTTCCCTCTTTTTCCTTTCTCAAAAGTAATAACAAAAGGGAGAGAAAGAAGGATACATAGCAGAAGACATAAATAAGAAGTATTCACAGAGAGGACTTTCCTTTACTCTACCTGTATTAGTGATATTTTTCCTTCCTTGCCTTCCCTTGAGCACTTCTCTTTTCTTCTCTCCTTGTCTTTGTTTTTCTTAAGAATCTCTTGTGAAAATTTTCTCCGAAGAGTCTCTCTGTGTGTATGTGTTTCTATTCCCCTTAAGGAGCTTAAATGGGGAGTGGGGTGGTTATGTAACTACCCCCTCCTCCTAGGTGAAGGACACCTGTCCCTCCCACTTAAAGAGAGGGAACTCCCCACTTAAAGAGAGAGAACTCCCCACTTAGGAGGGGGAACTCCCATACGGGATACTTTTTTTATAATTTTAATGATTTGGCTAGTAGACTAACTAACCCACTTATGACAAATTATTTGAATAAAAAAAATAACTTCAACAATCATAAACTCTCAGCTAATGATGGAGAACTTTTAGCTAACAGGGGAGTGTTTCAGAGATTACTGGGAAACTTCTTTATCTATGTATGACTAGTCCAGACATTTCATATGCTGGGAGTGTCATCAGCCAGTTCATGCATGCTCCCAAATACACACATATGGCTACTGTAGAAAGGGTGTTACCTTAAGGGAACCCCCAGGAAGGGTATATTGTTTGCTAAACATGGACACATGAAGGTAGAAGCATATACAGATTTTGATTGGGCAGGAAATGTGGATGATAGGAGATCCACAACAGGATATTGTGTTATGGTAGACAGAAATATTGTTTCCTGGAGAAGCAAAAAGCAATTAATGGTTACTAGATCTTCAGCTAAGGCAAAGTATAGAGCTATGGCCCATGGTGTTTCTGAGTTGTTATAGCTTAGATCTCTCCTTAATGAGATGGGTGTTTCATGTGACGAGCCATTGATGTTGTATTGTGATAACCAAGCTGCTATTAGCATTGCTCACAACCCAGTTCAGCATGATAGAACTAAGGCACTAAGCACATTGAAGTAGACAGACACCTTATACAGGAGAGAGTGGCTTCAAGAGAAGTGTGCCTACCTTTCATTGCATCAGAAGAGCAACTACCAGATTTTCTAACTAGGAAGTCCAAAGGAAAAGCTTCAACATTATGTAAGCAAGCTGGGCATGATTTACATCTATGTTCAGCTTGAGGGGGAGTATAGTGAGAATGGGCCGAATGGTTACGTTTCTTAGTCATGGCCCTTATGGGCCTTCTTCTATTTTCTTTAATTATTTCTTTAGTGCTGGCTGCCCCATTAAGGGCCTTAATTATCTCTTTTATTTTTTTTAATTATGGGCCTTATGGGCCTCTCTTTTCTTCTTTTCTTGCATTATTTGAATTACTATAGGTGTAATTTTTTTTTTAGTGCCTAAAAGTGAATCATTAGATCATGAAGCAACTGAAAAGTAAGTACAGAGCGATTTGAGAGCTTCGGGAAAAGCTCCAGAAACCTTTCTTTAAAAGAAAAATAAGTGAAAAAAGAAAAGAAAAGATCTCTCTTTTTTTTCTTCGTTGATGATAGAGTAGCAGAAAATGAAGATCGCAATCCTACAGAGGTCCCTACACAAACTAGCCCCCCTTCTTCCATCCACAAGCTACTATCCCCTTTGCCTACTCGTTGTCATCTTCCTCTCCACTCTCATCTTCGTCCTCGTCGTCGTTCACTTCAAACTTCGGCTTGTCCGACTCCTCTTCTTCTTCTTCAGCTGCATTTGCTCCTTCGGCCTTCTTCTTGTTGTATGCCTGCAAGCTCTTATTGTACTCGCTCTTCCTCTTCTCTGCTTTGGCTACATATGGTGCCTTCTCGGCTTCTGTCAACGATTTCCATTTGTCTCCACCGGCTTTGCTGACAACGGAGACTGATTTGTTGTTAGGGTGTTTCTCCTTGTACTGCTTCCTGAACTCTTCCATAAAAACGAAAAAGGCACTTGCAGGCCTTTTAGGTTTGTTAGGATCCTTAGTTGCCTTCTCCTTCTTCCCTGCTTTCTTGCTAACTTTATCGGCTCCGACGCCTTTCTTCTTTACAGAAAGCTTGTTGTCTGCCTTTTTAGTTTCCGCCTTCGATTCACCTCCTTTCATGGCGAATCCTCCTTAGGGTTAGGGTTTCACAAGGAGTGATTCAGAGATAGGGGATTATCGTTTGATGTGTTATGTTGCATGTGTGTGTGTATGAGAAGGGGAGAGTCACTATAGGTGTAATTTTCAACTACTACAAATAATGTTATACTTGAATGTGGTGGACAGATGGGTAGTTATTTAATTTTTAAAGTAAATGATCAATGTTCAAACTTCAAACCTCGTAACTCACATTTTCTTTGAAATACATATGCATTAATGCAATATGCACATTAAAGAAATGAACACAAATAATAAAGTGGATTAATGGTAACAAGACAATATACATGGAAAAAGGTTATCGATTCAAATTTTGCCATTTGCGTTTTGAAAATTCCACACATTTGAGCCCGGGTGGTTCTAGGAAATCGGGACTGGTTCACCAATTTTTTAGTTAAACTGCCTAGTGAGCTAGTTTTGGGTGGTTTTCTACCTATTCTGGTTTCAAGGGCATGACCAAACTGGATCTAGACCTAGTCACAATTCAACCAATTTGATCGGTGGTTCAATCCAATTTCCTACACCCTAGTTAAGCCCAATGTAATACTACAATATAGAACCTTGTCCATCTTTCCATTACTTCTAAAGACCATAACAAAATCCGGTTTTCTTATAGAAAATACTTGACACCCACTTTGGGGATCCTTGAAAAAGCAAACAGCCTTGTCCTTGATAGATAAGCCAAAGCCCCCTAACCCAACAAACAACCCATTGTGCAAATGAGCTTCATACAGGCTCTTTGCATTATATCCAATTTAAGTTCCCCCAACTACACCAAAAAGTTGGGAAGAAGAACCTTTATCAAAGCATAGTATAGTACATTTCCCCATAAAATTCAAACCTTGTTAATGCTAATATGAAATCCAAGAATCAAACAAACCTTACTCAAAAGGCTTCCTGATAGTTCAAATCGATTCTTCCATGTGATTGATGGCACAGGAACAACAGAAAAGCCTGAGGCAACTAAGACCCCAATCCATAACCCATATCCAAATCCACTACTCCACCACCCCTTCATTGAAAAAAAAAATAAGTCATCAATAAAGACTATGACCAAAGAACATAATCACAACAACTATCTTTGTAGATCAGTAGATGAAAATTAAACCATTATTTTAATAAAAGTAACATCTAGTATTTATCAAAAAAAAAAAAAAGAAGTCACATCTAGATAACATTGCTCTTAGAATAAAATAGTGACAAAAAAATAGTAGATTAGAATATGGTGGTAAGCAATTTAATTTCTAAGAGCAATTAAAGTATATTAGAATATGGTAGCAAACAATAAAAGTAACCTTGAATGGAAGACTCACAAAGATTTGTTAGAACAAAGATTTGGTATGGAGGAAACTAAAAAGGCTGTCTTCTCTATGGATAGATCAAAATCTCCTGGTCCTAATGGAGTAATGGGTACACCATGGCTTTCTAACAAGATTGTTGGGATGCTTTAGCATTTGATTTATTGGAGGTATTTAATGAATTCTTTGAAAGAAGGAAAATAAATCCAGAACTGAATGCTACATTTTTGCCTTGATACCTAAGAAAAAACAAGCGTCAATCATCCCAAAGACTTCAAACCCATTAGCTTAATCAATAGCTTATATAAAACCATTGCTAAGGTCTTGTCTTTAAGATTAAAAAAGGTGATGCCCTCCATTACCACATCTAATCAGGGAGCTTTCATACAAAATAGGCAAACAACAATAGATCAAATTCCCATTTCTAATGAGTGTATGGAAGGGTTATGTGCTTGACCAATATGCCAAAAGCCTTAAGACTGTTGGAGCGTATCAAGCCATGCAGTTTAACATTTAGGACCACAATATGCCACCACGCTTCCATAGCCAAAGTCTTGATGGCTTCACTCTAGGCAGTTCTCACTCTAGCGACAACCAACAAGTAGCACTCTCCACAATGGCTCTCACTGGTGGTAAGTAGCCCTCTTCATGACAGCTCACACTCAGCGGATAGCCCTTTCCCTTTGGTGGCTTTTACTCTACTCCAAGAAGCCCTTTCCAGTGACAGCTTTCACTTTGCTCCAGGTATCCCTTTTCACGACAGCTTTCACTTTGCTCTAGGTAGCCCTTCTCCCAATTAGAGCACTCTCTGTGATTCAAACTCGAGTCATGGTGTTGTTACATGCTTGACCAATACACCAAAAGCCTTGAGACTGTTGGAACGTATCAAGCCAAGCACTTTAACATTTAAAACCATAAATGGAAAAGATGAGAAGGTAAGGAAGAAAAGGACTAATCTATAAATTAGACATTGAAAAAGCTTATGATTTTGGTACTGATCAAAAAAAAGCTTATGATTTGGTAGACTGGTCATTCTTGGTAGAAGTTATGAGAAATTGTGGCTTTATAGAGATATGGTGTAAATGGATTTTGGGATGTCTTCAAAATTGTCACTACTCAGTGTTGGTGAACCGAAAGTGGTAGACTTCTTCTAAGCTTGTAGAGGACTTAGAGCTGTAAATCAGGTTGTTCCGGGCCGGCACAGCCCAATTTACACCTCTAAGAGGACTCAGGCAAGGGGACCCCCTCACCCCATTCCTGATTACTTTCATAGTTGTACTCAATAGACTAATCACAGGGGCAGATAGCATGCAACTCATTAAGGGATAAAGAGTAGAAAAGGATAGGGTGGTAGTGACTTACCTGCAATTTGCAAATGACATCATTCTCTGTTGTGATGGGAGTGAGTTTTAGTGGGTTAAAAATATGAAACTAACTATTTAACTCTTTGAGAAAACTTCAAATTTAGGGTTAACTTTGACAAAAGCTATTAAGCAAGGGTGAATGTGGAGGATAGGGAATTGTCTAGCTATGCAAGAATATCCATTACCTCTTGGCCCATAAAATACTTGGGACTTACATTAAGAGACAAGCCAACCCTAAAGAACGCAACTTTTTTTTCAAGAAGGTGAAGTATAGTATTGTATTCATATCAAAAAATTATTTACGGGCCTCTATACAATGAGCTTCTATACATAAATCCACAAGGTATTAAGATGATCCAAAACACTTCATAGCCAAGAAAGATAGGTCAGAAATTTGAAATTACTCTCAAAAAAAAGCTATTACATTTCAAGTTTCAACCAAGCCCTAATGAAATCGAAAGATGAGTTAATAACATACTCAAAAAGATGGTCATTGGATTGAAACACCATAATGTTCCTTTCAAGAGACAGAGCCCAAATAACAGCCAAAGTGATTTAGTGATCACAGCCCAACAAGTTTTGCCCTTTCTGTTCACCCCACTTGCACTCAAGCCATTGAGCATCTCAAAAACAGATTTCGGATGACACCATTGAAGATGAATACTTCCCAAAAAATGCTGCCACACTCTGTTAGTAAAGGCACAATGAAGAAAAAGGTGACTAGTGCTTTCAGGCCATTGCTCACAGAAAGGGCATAAGGCACTATCCAAGACAGCATCTCTCCAAGATAGGTTCACCTTAGTTGGACATTTATCCAGAGCAGCTAGAAAAAATTGACCTCCAAAGGGGCCATGTTTTTCCAAACTGCCCTATAAGGGAAAGAAGAATTACTTCCACCTAAGGTTCAAAATTTCAATAAATACACCCTGTATCAGGCGTATTGTGTCGTATCAAGGGTTCATCAAAACACTTTGAGCCTTGATTCCACCAACTAGACCATTATAAAATGAATGAAGAAAATGACCCCAAACTGTGCCAACACTAGATTTTGGAATCCGTTCTTAGAAAAATTAACTAAGAAACTAGCTATGTTGAAAAGGAATTACATCCCTTTAGGGGGAAAAATAATACTAACTATAGCTACTTCAGCTAATCTTCTGGTGTACTACTTCTCTATCTTTAAGATCCTACAGAAAGTGGGGAAGATGATTGAGAAGATAATGAAGAAAAAAATAAAAAATGGTCAGCTTCTAAAAACATTAAAATTAAAAAAAAAAAAAAAGATAATGAAGAACTTCTTATGGGAGCCAGGAGGAGGAAATAAGTATCACTTGATCAATTGGGAAGTTGTGTCTAGAAGTAAAAAGCAAGGGCGTTGGGAATTAGCAACATAGAAAAGAGGAACTTGACCCTGTTGGGAAAATGTTTGAGGAGATTACCGATAAATAAGAACAAACTATGGCATAAAGTGATAGTGGGCATTCATGGGATTTTGAACAATAGGTGAGTTGTTGGTCTATTTGCTTAGGTGACTCAGGCCTCTCCTTGGACGGTAATCTATTCCATACTCCAATATTTTCCTCCTTGCATTAGGCATAACGTTTGTTTAGGCTTGTTTTAGGAACATGTATGGATTGGCAATTCTCCATTCAATGATCAATTTCCCAGTCTAAAAGTTTATTGTACCCTCTGCCTCAAGCAAAGGGATTGGGTGAAATTTGGGTTTTAGAAGGGATTAAGGGATACAAAACTTCCCAGTATTGTCAATCTATTGTAAATCCTTGAAGGAATTTATTTGGGCCCCTTAAGTCAATGGTCATATTTGGATTCCCTCCTCTTCAGAATCTTTCTCCTGCACGTCCTTTTTCATAGTCTTATCCCAGCCTTCTTATTCGCTACAGCCTTTCCTCTAAAAGAGGTTTGGTGCAGGCCCATCCCACCAAAAGTTGGACTTTTCCATTGGGAGGTGTTGTATGAGAAAATGAACATTTGTGACTTTCTCAAAAAAAGGAGACCAAATTGTTGCTTAACCCTAGTCCCTATTTCGTGTGTCCTCTGCAAAGTTAATGGTGAGATTTGTTATCCTTACAAATCTTTTGTCCATTTGTTACTGGTATTTGGGAATGGTTTCTCTCGTTGTTTGAGTGCAAATGGATTTCACCAAGTAGCATGGCAAGCTTGTTCTTGCCAACAGATTTTTCGTGGCCAAAGAAAAGAGGAAGGATTATGTGGAGAAGTATAAGGGCCACACAGTCCACACTTTTAAACAATGGGAGGAAACAAATGCTAGAATCTTCACAAGAAAGGAGAGGAACAAGGAGGCAATTATTGAGTACATAACTACTAGTGCAGCTTGTTGGGTAAAGTCTCTTGGTGGTGTTTCATCTTATTTAATTGATGATATTGATATTGTTAGAAATTGGAAGGATATTAGTTTTCCAAAATTTACCATTATTTCAAAAATACTACTTATGGTAACTTTATAGTTATTTCCCATAACTATTATTTATAGTAAAACTATGATTTGATATATTTAGGAAGAACTGTGTTACCAATTTACAACATGAGAACAATCATAGGTATTTGACATATAAAAGTTGGCTACACAAACATTTTCTAGAGATAACCAAATACAAATTAGACATGCATAGATGGAATTATTTCTTCAGGAAAAACACACAACCTACTTATGGTAACTTTATAGTTATTTCCCATAATTATTATTTATAGTAAAACTATGATTTGATATATTTAGGAAGAACTGTGTTACCAATTTACAACATGAGAACAATCATAGGTATTTGACATATAAAAGTTGGCTACACAAACATTTTCTAGAGATAACCAAATACAAATTAGACATGCATAGATGGAATTATTTCTTCAGGAAAAACACACAACCTACTTATGGTAACTTTATAGTTATTTCCCATAATTATAATTTATAGTAAAACTATGATTTGATATATTTAGGAAGAACTGTGTTACCAATTTACAACATGAGAACAGTCATAGGTATTTGACATATAAAAGTTGGCTACACAAACATTTTCTAGAGATAACCAAATACAAATTAGACATGCATAGATGGAATTATTTCTTCAGGAAAAACACACACAACTGACCTGTTTCCCGTCCCGTGGAAATGGAATTGATTGCTCAATATATGCTGAGGTTCCTAAAACCAGAAAAAGATCCCTTCAGTACATATTGTGGAGTCCTGAATTAAAGAAATAGGCCATAGATTTATTTAAAGTCGGTTCTAAACTCTAGAACTCCAGAACCAAGAGATAAAATTAAGGAATCAATCATTTTCAATTTTTATGATAATTCCAAACTATGATAAAGATTTAGATTTAAATTTAATCCATCACACTTTACAACAAAGCTGCAGACCACAAAAGAGACATGTTTTTCATTGGGACCTCAGTGCCTCAAAAGGACAACTTAACTAACTGGGCTACATTGTGTGAAAGGAAGGATGAAAGGAGCCTAGGGATGGGAAAAGTTTTGCTTAAGAATGTGGCTTTCTTGGGAAAATAGTTGTGAAGGTTTCCTATGGAGTTGGACAGCTTGTGGCATGCTGTGATTAAGAGCACCCATGGCCTCTCAGACAATGGATGGGATGCAAATTTAGCCACTAGAGCTACCCATGCTCCTCTGTCTCTCACTTTTCCTCAAAAACATTTGGGTTCAATTGGGTATTAGAACCAAATTTTGAGCTGATTTGTGGTGGTGGGAGCAGCCATTAAAAGACTTTTTCATAACATTTATCCAATTTCCTCCTCAAACAGCCATTGGTCTTCCATTATGTCTCTTTGACAAATCAAGGGATATGTTGTAACCTTGGTTTCAGAAGGGGGTTAAGTGAGAATGACATTTCTAATGCTTCAGATCTCTTCAATTTGTTGAATACTTGGATGGTCTTTCTTTGGATACCTCCCTTGGTTGTAGAATTTGATTTGCTAGTTCATTTGAACTTTTTTCTTGTTCTTCCTTTTTAAAAGCCCTTTCTTTTAACTCTAGTCCCCCCTGGTTTTCCCAGTTAAGGCTGTTTAGAGTGGACCAAAATTAGGGCATTCTGATGGGAGGTAATACATGTGAAAAAACTCGTGAATATCTTCAAAAGAGAAAGCCTAGATGGTGTCTTTATTCACATATGTATGTTCTTTGCAGAGCAAATTGTGACTTGTGAGACTACCTTCTATTTACAAATCCCCTATTCACTTATATATAGTATTTTAGTTTTTTTCTTTTCACTATTTGAATGTAGGTGGTCTCATCCAGCAGATTTAGTTAGTCTATTCTACACTTCATTTTTCTCTCTACCTAAAAAGAGGGACAAAATCTTCTCTTGATGTACTAGGGCAGCAATCTTATGGACAATTTGGGAAGAATGAAATATTAGGATTTTCAGATATATAAGAGTAAGTCAAAGGAATCATTTGAGGATGGCAGTTGGGAATGATCTATTCTTAATTACCTGTTCATGGGCCGGGCTTAGGGATGGCAATTTCCCCCGTAAAACCGGGGCCTCACCCCGAAAGGGGCAGGTTTTCCCCAACCCTAAACAAGGATGGGGCGGGGACGGGGAAAATAATTTTTCCCCGAACCGGGTACAGGACGGGGACGGGTTTTGTATATAATTCCCCAAACCCACCCCGACCCTGAAGGTAAATTAGTAAAATATCTCTAAGTTTAATATTGATATTTAAAATATCTCTAGTTTTTCCCTAAATTCTTAAAATCCTAGGATCCCATAATTTTATTTTTGAATTACCCCTAAAGTATTATAATTCAATTCTAAAATACCCCCAAATTCCTATATCATATGTATAAATTGTCCATAAAATAGATAATTTTTAAGTAATTGCCTTGGAGAGGGGAACAGTCGAGGATTCCCCGTCCCGGATGGGGAATGGATGCCCCGCCCCGTTGCCATTCCTAGCTAGGCTCAGGCTTGGCTTTTGTCAAAATTCTAATGGGCCCCACCCGAAGCCCGAGCCCAAGACAGTGTAAAGTTGGCCCAAAGTCCGGCCCATGAACAGGTCTAATGCTTATATTTGGTCATTGTCCCACTGATGGCATATCAAGAAATTGGTAAACCATTGCTGGATCCTCTTCACTAATCATACTAATGATGAAGATATGGTCACCTCCTACAAATCACTTCATTAAAATGAACTTGATGGCTGCAGCTTAGAAAACGCTGGAAACTCAGGGATTGGGGAAACTTTTAGGAGCAATACTGGCAATATAGTAGTCCTTTACTTAGGACCCATTGGGCATGGTGATTCTACAACAGCTGAAATGCTGAATTAATGAGTGTCTTCTATGATTTAAGATTGGAGAGATGATGCAAATATTTAAGTAAGGAAATAATTCATTGAGAAACCAATCAGTTTTTCAATTGCTACACCAATTTCAGAGTTTTTGGATGATAAGATATTGGCATTGTTTGAATTTTTTAAGTTAGTTTATATTTGTAGGTTTGTTAAGAAAAGGGTTTTAACTTTTAGTTTTCCAAAATTTACTGTTATTTCAAAAATACTACTTATGGTAACTGTACCATTGTATTCCATAATTATTAGATATAGTAACAGCTGAAAAGGCTGGACTAAATGACTTATTTCTTTATCTGTCAGTAAACAAGTAATTAAGGAGGTTGCGAGCTCCTTCATGACTGAAACTGATGTTCAAATATTTTATTATTTAATTATTTATCCACTAAAAAACAAAAAAATGCATCATCTGTTATGAGCACCCGCACCAAACGGCAGCAGTTGAGGCAGCAGCGCACACACGACTGGCACCGCAAGGCAGCGGCACCATGAGCCGCGCGCACGCACTGCGCAGCAGTGGCACCGCACGCACCGCGCGGCAGCAGCACCGCGCGCACGGACCGCGCGGCAGCAGCACCGCGCGCACGGACCGCGCGGCAGCAGCACCATGAGCCGCGTGCACGCACATCGGCAGCAGCAGCAGAGCGGGGCCCACACGACAGCTCATAGGGTGGGCCCACCCTCATCTGGACACGTCAAGAGAACGCGCCTTATCCCTTATCCCATTCTCCCTTATCTTATCCCCTATTCTTAGAAGGAATTGTAGTACCATTAAAAGTAAAGTAGTCTAAGTAGAAGTAGGAGTTTAAGTCCGTTTAGGACTAACCTAGCCGAATCCTACAAGGAACCCTCCTCTTGTAATCTCCTATTTAAGGAGACGCCATTATTGAATGAGGATATCGAATATTCAGTCAAGAAAGAGAGTAAAGGAGAGTTCGGTGATCTCTTGGACAAATCACCCACGAGATAGTCAAAATAGGGCCTGCACGCAAGGCCAAGGGCAAGGAAAGATCTGAGGTTCCTGCGGTGGAGCGACCCGTGACGCGATCCTACGCTCGGGCCCATAACATCTTGGTATCAGAGCCTACCGTCATGGGGGAACAGGAGCCGCTGTCTTTCAGAGTCCATGAACTGGAGCATAGGCTCGCAAAAACCAGTATGGAGGTCCAAGAGGTCAAAGATGACGTTCGGGAGCTGCGTCGCCTGTTAGAAGCGTTCCTCTACAACAAAGAAAAGAACTCGGAGGGGCTAGCCTCTACCAGCAGTCGCCGCACGGACGGGACAGAATCAGCCAACGAACATCAAGCCACAGTACCGACGACTGCAGTTGTCCCCAAGTACAGCCGGCTTGAATTTCCATCTTACGATGGCACCAGAGACCCATTAGGTTGGTTGTACCGCTGCGAACAGTTCTTCTGCAACCAGCGCACGGATGACAGAGACAAGGTCAGCCTGGCAGCTTTCCACCTTACGGAAGAGGCACAACTCTGGTTCTATCGCGTGGAGCAAGAAGAACCCGGGCTCAGTTGGGAGCAGTTCAGGTCCTATTGCCTCCTCAGGTTTGGGCCCCCGATGACGAGCAACCCGCTGGGTGAGCTAATCAATCTCAAGCAAATTGGAACCGTGGCTGAATATCAATGCCAGTTCCAAACCCTGCTTGCCAGAGCGGCCACGGTTAGACCAGATCAGCAAGTGGACATGTTCACAGCAGGGCTGATAGAACCCTTAAGGGTAGACGTAGAGATGCAGCACCCCCCAAATTGGTTACGGCAATGAACCTCGCCCGCGCCTTTGAACGGAAGATGCAGCTTACTCAAGGACACTTCAGCATTGGACGGCCAGCCACGACTTGGGCACCGTCAAGGCCAGTGGGAGCGTCTACCCCTGCGCCCAACAGGGAGCAGAGGACCCACACCGGTAACCCCTCCAGATCAGTATCACAGACAGGGAGCAGCAGGGTGTCACCCCCCATCCGGCGTCTGTCCCGAGCCGAGATGGCAGAACGGTGCGCGAAGGGGCAGTGCTTCAATTGCGATGATCTATACTCCGCAGGGCATAGATGCAAGAAACTATTCTGCCTTCTAGTAGACGAGACTGAAGAGGATGAGGAAGATCCATCACCAACTGAACCCGAGATCTCACTTCACGCAATCACAGGGATCAGAACCTCCCAGACAATGCAACTAAGGGCACTAGTGACGGGGAAACCCGTGCGCATTCTGGTAGACTCCGGAAGCACCCACAATTTCATCAGCAATCAGGCGGCCCGCAAATTAGAGTTGCCCATGGAAGTCAGGCCACAACTACAGGTAGCCGTGGCGAATGGGGAAAGAGTATACAGCCCCGGTATCTGCAAGAACACCAGAATCCAGGTTGAAAAAGAGTCCTTCCGAGCAGATTTATTTGTACTGTCCTTAGACGAATTTGACATCGTCCTAGGCGTCAAATGGCTGATCACGCTCGGCCCAATCCTGTGGAACTTCGCTGCTCTGACCATGACCTTCCACTTAGATGGCAAACCGGTTACTTGGCAGGGAACCCGAACAAGGACCAAGACACAACTACATGCACTCCAGGGGGAGAATTCGCGCACAACGGATGTGGAGAGACTTCTCAACGATTACTCAGTCGTTTTCCAAAAACCCAAGGGCCTCCCACCTCCTAGAGCCTGCGACCACCGGATCCCTCTAATTGTAGGGTCAAACCCGGTCGTGGTTCGGCCCTATCATTACCCCCACCGACAGAAAGATGAGTTAGAGAAGCAATGCGCAGATATGCTACAGCAGGGGATCATTCGGCCCAGCCACTCCCCTTTTTCCTCCCCAGTTCTGTTGGTACCCAAACAGGATGGGACTTGGAGATTTTGTGTGGATTATAGGGAACTCAATAGCCGAACCGTCAAAGATAAGTTCCCGATCCCCATCGTAGACGAATTATTGGACGAACTCCACGGCGCACAATTCTTCTCCAAATTAGACCTCGGGTCAGGCTATTTCCAGGTTAGGATGTCTTCCGTAGATGTAGAAAAGACAGCCTTCAGGACGCATCATGGCCATTTCGAGTTCCTAGTTATGCCATTCGGCCTCTGCAACGCCCCTTCCACATTCCAGGCCCTGATGAATGAAGTCTTCCACTCCCACCTCCGTAAATATGTACTGGTCTTCTTCGACGACATCCTGGTCTATACCAAGACATGGGTGGAACACATTCAACACCTGCGGGTCGTGCTCAAGCTCCTAAAGCAGCACCGACTCTTCCTTAAAAGATCCAAGTGTTCCTTTGGGGAACACCAAGTCCTTTACCTCGAACATGTAATCAGCGGGCAAGGTGTAACTATGGACAGCTCCAAAATTCAGGCCATCAAGGACTGGCCCCGGCCACAGTCCGCCAAGGCCCTCCGTGGGTTCCTAGGGCTAACAGGGTACTACCGAAAGTTCGTACAGAATTACGACCTGTTAGCAGCCCCGCTTACCAACCTGCTCAAGAAGAATGCCTTCCACTGGGATAGCACAGCCGATGCAGCCTTCGTAGGCCTAAGGGAAGCCCTCTCTTCCACACCAGTCCTCCAGCTACCGAACTTTGATCTTGAGTTCACAGTTGAGTGTGATGCTTCCGGCACAGGCATAGGAGCCATCCTTCAGTAGCAAGGGCACCCGATAGCCTTCTTCAGCTGCAAGCTAGCTGATCGCCATCTCAAATTACCCGCCTATGAACGCGAGCTCATTGGCCTAGCCAAGGCAGTACAACACTGGAGGCCGTACTTGTGGGGCAGACCCTTCGTCGTCAAAACAGACCACTACAGCCTCAAATACTTGCTAGAACAACGACTGACCACCTCCCACAGCAACATTGGGTCAGCAAGCTTCTGGGTTTCGATTTCTGAGTGGACTACAAGGCAGGATCCCTGAACCGTGCAACAGATGCCTTGTCCCGGCGAGAAGAAGATAGTATGCTCCTCCATGCGATCTCCCAACCACGAGCCACCCTGCTAGAAGACATTCGGAACACACTGCCACACTCATCAGAATGGAACAACCTGGTCCAACAAATACAGTCTGGGTCTGCTAACCCGAACTGGTCTCTCCACGATGGGCTGGTATTCTACAAAAAGAAGATCTACCTACCTGCCGATTGCCCCCTAATTCCCTCCATCATCGCCAGCATACACCACTCGACACACGAGGGCATTCAAAAAACGCTGCATCGCATTCATGCTGACTTCCACTGGCAAGCTATGAGGGCCTCGGTGCGGGACTTTATCCAGAACTGCGTAGTTTGCCAACAGCAAAAATGGGAAAATCTGCACCCCGCAGGCCTGCTCCAACCCCTCTCCCTCCCAACGCAGATCTGGGCTAATATTGCCATGGATTTCATCGAGGGGCTGCCCAAAGTCGGGGGGAAGTCAGTCCTGTTCGTGGTAGTGGACCGGTTCTCCAAATATGCTCACTTCCTCCCTTTATCCCATCCTTATACCGCAGTCTCGGTCGCCCATACCTTCTTCACCCACATTTTTCGCCTACATGAACTCCCCGAGTCCATCGTCAGTGATCGGGACCCGATCTTCACAAGCACATTCTGGAAGGAGCTCTTTAGATTACAAGGCACGGCCCTCGCCTTCTCCTCGGCCTACCATCCACAGTCAGACGGCCAAACAGAGGTGGTGAACCGGACAATTGAGATGTACCTTCGCTGCTTCGTGGGTGACCAGCCGCGGCGCTGGGTGGAGTACTTCCCATGGGTTGAGTACTGCTACAATACATCCTATCACTCCTCCCTCGGAATGACTCCCTTCAGAGTTGTGTACGGTCGAGATCCTCCACGCCTTCTGTCCTACGAGCCGGGCTCAACGCGGTTGGAAGAAGTGGACCGCAGCCTCCAAGCTCGCGATGCCCTCCTGACTGAAGTCTCCTTGCGCTTACAACAGGCGCAGGCACGTATGAAACATGCCTACGATCAGCGGCACCGTGAAGTCACCTTCGAACCAGGGCAGTACGTTTGGCTGAAACTCTGACCATACAGGCAACTGTCTCTCAGGCGCCGGGGGCCCCCTAAGCTGGCCCCAAATTTTATGGGCCCTTCAAGATTCTAAGGAAGATAGGAAAGGTAGCTTATCAACTCGAGCTCCCGGAGCACAGCAGGATCCACAACATCTTCCATGTGTCCCTCCTAAAGCTTTATGTAGGCACTCCTCCCGACCATGTGCCTCCCCTACCCCCCTTGCAGGACGGCAGACCTATCCTCCAGCCCCGTGCCCTTATCCGGCCCCGCATCCATCAAGGCACCTTCAAGGTTTTAGTCGAATGGGAGGGACTACCTCCAACAGAGGCGACCTGGATCCCCTGGACCGATCTCCACAACGCCTATCCAGACCTCGAGCTTGAGGACAAGCTCGTAGTCCAGGAGGGGAGTGATGTTATGAGCACCCGCACCACACGGCAGCAGTTGAGGCAGCAGCGCGCACACGACCGGCACCGCACGGCAGCGGCACCATGAGCCGCGCGCACGCACTGCGCAGCAGTGGCACCGCACGCACCGCGCGGCAACAGCACCGCGAGCGCCGCACGGCGGCGGCACCATGAGCCGCGTGCACGCACATCGGCAGCAGCAGCAGAACGGGGCCCACACGACAGCTCATAGGGTGGGCCCACCCTCATCTGGACACGTCAAGAGAACGCGCCTTATCCCTTATCCCATTCTCCCTTATCTTATCCCCTATTCTTAGAAGGAATTGTAGTACCATTAAAAGTAAAGTAGTCTAAGTAGAAGTAGGAGTTTAAGTCCGTTTAAGATTAACCTAGCCGAATCCTACAAGGAACCCTCCTCTTGTAATCTCCTATTTAAGGAGACGCCATTATTGAATGAGGATATCGAATATTCAGTCAAGAAAGAGAGTAAAGGAGAGTTCGGTGATCTCTTGGACAAATCACCCACGAGATAGTTAAAATAGGGCCTGCACGCAAGGCCAAGGGCAAGGAAAGATCTGAGGTTCCTGCGGTGGAGCGACCCGTGACGCGATCCTACGCTCGGGCCCATAACATCATCCACTTCAGCCATTATCAAACAGCCCCTCATAAGAGTTTGACAAAAGCTATAGTGTTGGCTGCCAACCTAACGCCACCCTCCTTTATCCAGGCCTGGGCCAGCAATGTAAGACAAGCTCACATTGGCAGAGTTGGCAGCCCCTAAGATATTTAAATTGAAATGAACAATAGGTACTATGGTACACATAGCATACAAGGCTGTTAGTGGGGGTCTTGTGCAACTTGATCATGGACAATAAGTACTATGGTACACATGGGCATACTAATTTCCTGTCATGTTATTACAGAGTTGTGGGATAGGCTCCTCTTGATTTTTGGGTGCAGGTGGAATAGGCCAACAGAAGTAAGCATGTGTTTTGATCCCTCTACCTTCACTTGGTGTCAACAAAGAATAAGAATAATGTGAAGGTGTGCAAGAGCAGCATTGCTATGTGTGAGAATGAAGGAATGCCAGGATATTCCAAGAGAAGGAGAAAAGCTAACAAGAACTGAAGGAGTATATCTTGTATAGGGATATCTCGTGGCTGAAATCTTTGGACTTGTTTCACCAATTTTCTTTTAATGATCTTTGGAGGCATTGGATAGCACTGGCAAGCAGCTCCTCCCTAAAGAACAAGGTGCACATGAGTTGGGTACCCGCTTCTGAAGGCCTTATGAAACTAAATTTTGATGGCAGCAGTCAAGGTAACCCAGGTCCCTCTAGGATGGGAGGGGTTCTAAGGAATGAAAGTGGTAATATGACTCTCTTATACTCAGGCCCTTTAGGTGAGGGAGACTCCACTAGGGCAGAATTACTAGCTGCCCTCCAAGGGGTACAATTTGCAGTACAACTAGGAGCGGAACAGCTACTAATAGAAGGTGACTCCAAGGTGGTTGTGGGGTGGCTACAGAACCCAAAGACTGGTTTGGTACTATGAGATATTAAGAATGAACTTAAAAAATTCAAGTGTCTGACAAGAAATCTGTGTTTCAGAATACAATGGGTGGGGAAATCAACTAATGTTATGACTGATAGTTTAGCCAAGCAAGGGGCAAATAGGGAATAGTTATATTGGGCACAATTGTAATTTGTTTTAATTTTTAATTTTTTATTGTTTGGGGAGGTCACAACTTGTGCCTCCCCATGGATCTCTTGTATCTGTTATTCTCCTATCTCTAATAAAATTTTCCCATTTATCAAAAATTTTGGCAAAGGACAGTAATGGGAACAACCATAAAGTTTCATAAAACTTCTATAAGCCTGAAAGAATCTGTAAGTCAGGAGCCCATTTTCTATCACAATCCCCCCCTCCCACACACACGCATCCCAAATTTATAGGAAGAGGTTGGTACAAAGAATTGTAGGGGCTACATACATCACCCCAGTATTATCACCTACATCCTAGGCCACCAGCCACCATAATCGAGCATCATATCCATTATACAGAGTAGCAATGGATATGGCACTAAACAGAATGGAAGGGAAAAAAAGGATTCATGTAGCCAATCCCATATGGTTGGGATAAGGTTTAGATGATGATGATGATGATGACGATCAATATTCAGGGTAGTCCTGCAGCCAAGGCTTTCAAAGACACTGATTATCTTATGCAGCACTTGGGCAGCAGTCCATCACTCCACAAGTCAGCCTTCCCATCTAGAGCACACTCCTGGCTGTTAGGAACAAGTTAGGCACCACACTCAATCCACACACTTAGGAACACTTAGGACACACTTGGGCTACTTAAGGACAAGCTTGCAGACACAGAGGCAATGTGAGTAAAGGAACTCGAGGAATTCTTTGTATTGCTCAAGAAAAGGATTACAACTCTTGGATGCTTCACCAAATAAGAGGCTCCTCCTTATATAGCCCTTGGGCTGTATAATAAGCAGTCTAGATATGTACATGTGTCATACATCCAATGGTTAAGATTATTATAGACTTCTAGATATCTCTACAAGAATGCTCTAGAACACCTCTGGAATACTGTACAAGTATCTATAATGTTCAAGGGACTTCTTGAATCTTCCGGAATACTCTTGGGGCTTTTGAAAAATTCATTAAACCTCTTCCATCTGCCTCTTCAGGTTTGTGCCAAATCATGTAAGGGATTTGTGCTCTGTCACACATATATCTGTAAGACTGTAACACAATTCAAAGGAATGTGCAGATATTACCTGGAATGACCACCCATTATTGGCTATCAGTAGACACCATAAAAGTCACATCAAGCATATTAATTTTGTATTATTTACAGTTTTTTTGCACTCCAAACCAATGGTTTTCACTAAAAATTACCAGATAAGAATATTATCAATCGGGTGGGGGGAGTTAGAATTCCTGCATAAATGCATTAAAACTTCTAGGCAATATTAATTTTGGTCCACAACCACTTTATGAACTACATATAAGCAATATGAACAAGTAATTCCGATTCATGACCATAGTTAGATGGAAACCATCTCCAGCTGCTACCACAAATTAGCATCAAACTATTACCATATACAGGGCAAGTAATTGAAATTCATCACCAATAAAATTATACTCCTAAAATGTCAAAGTAAAATGCCCAGAGACCTTTAAAAGATAAAAGGGCCATCTCATACCTAGTGGTGCATGAATACTCTGCAGCAATAGAACTATAGACTTTGCATCTAGACGTTTTCGAGTTCTTTTGCCAACCAATACTTGCACATGAGGAGTATCAAATACCTACACAAAAGATAATACATCCATTAACAGTCATCTTTCCAATGTTCAGAGAAACGGACCGGTCATAGAACCAGAGAAGGGAGAGATTCATGGGTCAGAGGTTCAACTGGGGTCAAACCGTGATAATGTGGCATATATGTATATATTATGGATTATATAAATACTATATATAATATATTTTACAACTTTTAATATACTTAAATATGATGGATAGCAAATTCCTTAATTTTTAAAGCAAATGACCAAGGTTCAAGTCTCTTAATTTACATTTTCTTTAAAATATGTATGTAGTAGAGTAATATATACAATAAAGAGTCATTAAATAGCACGAGTAAAGAGGTGGATTAGTGATAATTAAGCTATATATGAAAATAAGAGGTCATGGGTTCAAGTCTTGTCACACTCATTTTAGAATTTCAATTACATAGTGACCCAGGTGGTCTCATGAAACTGGGACCAGTTCACCGGTTTCCGGTTAAACCGGATGGCCAGCCAATTTTTACCAAGTTTTTAGACATTACAATTCTTGGGGTGTGACTGAACCAACCAGGGGACAGGTCCATTCAACCAGTCTGACCGGTCGGTCCAGTCTGTTTTCTAAACACTGCATCTTTCCCTCACATTAAAAGGCAAGAATAAAAATGCGAACATGTGATCAAGATTCAAGAAGAGATGATTCAAAACCCTTGAAAAACCCTTGAAAATTTGATACTCATGAAGATTTTTGCCATCTTTTACCATTTTAATCAAACTGTCAAAGTGTAGATCCATGTGGTTTCTTGGAAATTTGAAAACAGTACCCAGTTTGCACCAGATATTGGGCTTTTAGGTATCAAAGAAGGCAATATATACCATTTTCTATCATTAACCTTTCAGGACACTCGTATTTAGCTCTTTCTATTTACAGATGAAACATCAAATACATGAAGCTATGATTATTTTAATAAATCCAAATGAATCAGTACAAATTTGTTTGCTATCTTCGGACAAGAAGCACAAGTTCAATGTTTACAATCACAATAAATAAAAGAGGAACTTGGGCCATGTATAGCATCAGAAGTAACAGCATTCATTTGAAGAAACCTAGGAGTAACTCTGGCAGTGCGTTAAAATGAAGGAAAGTAGAATAAGATAGTTTGGACACATCCAAAGAAGAATATCTACGGTAGCAGTAAGAAGTGATCTGTTACAAGTTGAAGGAGCTGGAAGAGCTCGAGGCAGACCAAAAAGGACATGAATTCAAGTAGTGAGAAATGATTTAATAGCCCACAGTTCAACAATGGATATAGTACTGAACAATACCGCAAGGGAGAACAGGCTTCATGTGATTGGGACAAGGATTAGATGATGGTGCTATGATAACAGATAACCAGTCCTTTTCCCTAGAGTTTTGAATTGGGCAAATTTCTTAAACTACCCTTATGGTTTAGCAAATTGACTAACTATAACCTTACTGTTTAACTATTGTCTTGCACCACCCCTACTGTTTCTGACAATTGTCATCACCATTAAAGTCTAACAGAAAGGGTGGAAAGTCAGTTTTACCCTTCCATTAAATCCCGACCATCTTTCCTCAAACATTGGCACTTCCTTCCCAGTTCCATGCATATCATCGTCACTGTAACCCAGATTCCCATCACCTGTTGAACCATTATCTCTGTTGTGGATTCACCGCTTGGATGGAAGCAAAATCCAAGAGCAAGCATCTGGTCTGTTTCATCAAGGACCAAATATTGAACCTCCCCCAACTTGAGGCTATTACCATTGATCAAGTCAATGATACACCCCGGACCTGCTGAGGGGACAGAGAAACAACCGTCAAATCAAAAGGGGTTTAGGGTTCTATTCGGTTTTATGGAGAATCATCGTCTGAATCTCTCCAATGGTGGGCCTATCCCTCAAATGTGGAGACTATGGGGCCCGAAAGGTGTATAATGGTGGCAATAGGAACTCCAGATTTGGATTTTGCTTGCCTGCTTGCTTGGTGGTGGTGAGAGGAACAGTTATGACACAGAGGATGAATGGATGACTCATAGTAGACACTAGACAATAGTACTAACAGTGCCTCCTTGTTTAGGTGGTGCCATCTCTCCACTCAACCAGTCCTCTCTCCTGGTCTTCAATCTTTCCCAAAATAACCTCACCAGCGTCATCAGTCTCACAGCTCCTCACTGCATTCACGACCGTGGACAACGAGGCTGATGAGCAACCCAAGACTACAAGCTGAGCAGGTGGTCGACAGAGACAGGGAGTGATCTCTATGAGGCAACTTTCTTCTCTTGCAACATCAGCTTCACAATAGCAGCCATGCATACAAAAGTATTTGGTCCTATTTCTTCTGAGTTCACACCCGTCCCCCTTGGCAGCGGAATGGAGTAAACAGGACCATCATCCACAGGTGGTCACCTACAGGTCAGTATTGGTCCTCTTTCTTCTGAATTCCCAGAGCCGGAATGAAGTAAACAGGACCATCATCCACCCCCATGACGCTCCACTTCACACAACCAATTATTGAATTCTTCAATGAGTGGTGCATCAGAGTTAAATACTCTAGTCATCTGCCACCTCGCAGCCGAGTTCTCATTGCCCCAAATACAATTCAGAATCATCTCCGCTTCCAGCACGACGATCACTCCATCTCTGTTGTTTCCGGCATGACGATCGTCTCGCTTCTGGCACAGCAAGCAGGTGGTCAACATGACAGACACAAGTGGTCAACATCCCTACAACACCAACTGGCAATGTGTGAAACAACAACATTAGGAGCCTGTTGTCTCCTAATCTCTTCACGACCCTAATCATCGCTTTTTTTTTTTATGAATATCGCTTCCTAGTACTTCAACACCGAAGTCCTCCTGAATAAGTACCTCCTCAGCTACTGTGGCTACCGCTACCTCATCTTCCTCACCATTCTTTATAGCTTTGTCCCCTTTCAGCACATCATCACTCGTCATCAGTTCCTCAAGATTGCTGTCCTCAGTGCTATATTTTGCTTCTCCTTCGTCTGCGGCAACACTTCTCTTTTCTACCTCCCTGTTTCCTTCAACCAAAATATTGGAGATCGTCCCCTTTCTAAAACTTTCCACTTGTATTTTCCTAGTTTGATGCTGTTTTACTCAACAAGACAACCCTTTTTTCTTAGGGATGAACTCGTCTTCATCCCTGTGTTGTTGCCGGCAACGACTACCATGAAGAAGGTGTGAAGAACTCGGTTTGTTGCCGCTGAAAGGAGAAGAAGGTGAAGGAGGAGAAGGAGGAGGAAGGAGGGAGAGGGAGAGGGAGAAGGACAAAGGGTAAAATTGGGTTTTAAAAAAAATTATATGTCACGTGGTGTCACGTGTGTACGGGTTTTGACGCTACATTAACGGATGCTAACAGCAGGGGTAGAGAAGTCAATTGTTAGAAATAGTAGGGGTAGTTTAAGGCAATAGTTAAACAGTAGGGGTAGTTTAAGAAATTTGCCCTTTTTGAATTTTGGCTTCCAAGTGAGAATTCGTCTATGATGGACTTAATTGATGGTCAGACAGTGTTTCTTCCATTTCATTAACATCGATAGACTGAGTTCAAGATTTGTTCATCAGACTGTAAGCACCTAGAGTTCATATCAGACCAGATCTAGGCAAATCTGGATTTGGCCCAATCAAATTTTTGCAATCAGCCACCAGCCTTCTAATATGCCAAGGGCAATCCAACTCAAATAGTGACAAGGTAACTCGAAGTGAATCACTCTAAAGACAATGGAAAAAATCAAAATTAAAAGATTTAAACCCTGGTCACTTATATTAAAACCCAAAACAACAACCATCTGACTACAACTTAAATATATGCATAATATTTTTATATTTTATAAATATGAAGTCACGGGTCACTAGGTTAAGCCAGCAACCAGATCATCTAACCCATGACCCGCAAGCCTTCCCAGTTTTGTGGATAGTCCTAGTCTTACAACATTGCTTCAAATTGAACCCAGATCATCATTCAGTCAATTGCCAGTACTACCCACTCATAAACCTTATATATGGCATTTATGAATATGAAATCAAAGGTATAACATAATATCCATTTTGAGACCCTCTTTTGCATCCCAAAAAACTTCTTTTCCAGTGTAGTCAAGGCAGGAAGTAGTAACTGGTTGCTTTAGCCTCATTGGATGAAGAATTGACCAGCTGACCATGGAAAAGAAAGTATTGATGGCAAGGTGATTTGGTATGAGCATGGTTTTAGCAGCAGTGCTTGGCGTTGAGAAAACTAAAGAATTGGGAATTGGTAATTTGGTCATTGAAAGTGATTTGAAGATGGTAAGATGGTTGGAAAAAGGTGTGAGGGGTGATTTGGCAGCGTAGAAATGAACTCAGACACTTCAATGGTTATCAAAAGACATGAATGTTCAGATAAGATGGGTTAGAAGATCTGCTAACAGCTTGGTAGATGGTTTTACAAGGCAAGGGGTTCAAAGGTAGCATATCTACTGGGAACAATTGTAATATAGTGTTGGGTGGCTAGTCCTGTAATGGGTTTGCTGGTTTCTAACAACTTCTTGTTGTAACCTGTTTCTTAAATAGTAATGAAATTATGATATTGTGTTGCTGATAAATAAGAAGAAGAAGAAGAAGGAAACAAAAAAAGAAGGTACTAGTTCAAAGACAACAAGCAAAAATGTATCGTAAAATATGGAATATTACTAGAAAAACTTAAAGCATTTTAGTGCCTGAATTCTGAATTCTGAATTCATAATCGTATCATAAATCATGGACAAAGTCATATTAAATCAAATTGTGAATTGTATCATAAATTGTAAGATAGCTTTTGTTTATTACAAACTTCACCAATGTGATCTTGTCTTACAATACTAGTCCCGAGCCTGGATAGGAATGTGCCAGGTTGGCAGCTAGCATTGAAAATTTTGCCAAACTCTAATGAACATGGATCCTAATTTGTCTTTCATGCTCAAGCTAGGGCGTTTCCCGAAGACAACACACCGCACCTTAACCAACGTATGATGAGAAATAGGCAAAAAACACAATGAATACAAGGATTAATTTGACATAATAACAATAAACCAATCTTTAAAATATTGACACACTTCGACAAAACCCCCTTTCAGCTAGTGTTGTGCATCTTCATTCTTCCCAATATAAAAGACTTTTATTAGAAATAAAGAAAAATGAGATTCTCCTTCCTTTTCTTCCTCATCCCCCTCCTCTTAAGGAGGCTTATGCTTCTTACATTCCGAACTACACCTCGCATCATGCCTCCGCGTTTTAAAACATTACATGATTACACTTTGAGACAACTCGATATTCTTTTCAAATAGTTTTTGTTTGTGTAATCAATTATTTGGTTGATCTATTAGAATCATTTGCATTTTCTATAAGTTCAAATTTTTGCTTGAACTCATTCTATCATGTACAACTTCACAATATATTACTCTGTCCATAAACTTAGCTTTGTAGCTTTGTTTAATATTTGGAACAAGATAATAATTTAAAAAGGTGTGCCTAAACTTATTTTATAATTTCATAAAATACTATTCCATATTTTTCCATATTTCACAATGACAATGTTTCCACCATGTCCATAACTTTTTACAATATTTCCGACATTTTCAACATGTTCCCTATATTTGGATGACTGGCATTTCCACTGACACCAACATTTTAAACCTTGATCAATGGACTGATTGTTTTGCTCATGTATCTTACAAAAGGACAAAAGATCTCTAACAGTTGTTTATGGATCTCAAATTGGAGGTAGTATCATCACACCCATCTCCCTCCAAGCAAGTTTCTAGTCAAAACTTCATGCAAATTGTTGTGTGTACATGGCAGTGATAGTAAAATTTATTCACCCATAGGCTATAAAGAAGTCCAATTATTCTTCCACTTCAATTGCCAAGGTTTCAGCCCAATAAATAGCCTCCATGTGGCATCCTGCCAGTTTGGGAGGAGTATTTAAGGACTGTTATGGCACAAAAGTAGTCATGTTATCAGGTCCCATTGGTCATGAGGATTCCATCGCAACAGAGCTAACAACAGTGACACAAGGATTAAGGATTGCGAGATCACTGGATCTTAGTATCCTGGTTATTAAAAGTGATCCAAAGATGGTTGTGACTTGTGAGTTGGTGGGATTCCTTGGCAGCACCACTACAAATGTTAAATCAGCATTAATTGAAATGAGGTTAAGATAAAAAGGTAAAAATAACATGTCATACACAGTGTATAATGGGGCTTCTGTTAAAAACCGGTAAAACTCAGCCAGCCCCATATAAAGATGAAACCTTACAATAGTAAATCAGAGAACTTCGCCATTCAAAACCAAATAGCGTCTGTGATATTGGCATTAGAAATGACGGAAACGTAGACAACAAGAATACACTAAAGAGAAAAAAGGAAAATAATAAAACAGTCAGAGCGAGTCATTACCTGGGCAGAACAATCTGACTCGTCATTCTTCAATAGCGCCAAGGCTCCCGAAACGTCCGGATCAATGCCGATTACCCACTCCGAACCAGAATTGTTAGCGGGTTCCTCTCCTCCATCAGTCGGCTTCCTAGCAATTTCAGAAAATGGGCAAGAGAGAGAAGCTAACCACCTCTCCTTGAGCTCGTCATCAGAAACTTTAGCCCTAACCCCTACACCATTCAATAGATTCCTCTTTCTACAACTCCTACTACGAACCAGCTCATGGGTACTCGTCAACTCTAGGGAAGACACGGAAAAGCGCCTGAATATAGAATAACTGAAGTGTACTTTTGTTCTAAGGTTAGCAGAGATTAAGTTCATAGAAAGCGTTGGAAACGAAGGATGCGATGCTGGTGGTGGTAGTGGCGGAAACGGGAGTGATTCCATTAAAAGGGGGCCGAAGATGAGACAAGGATTAAAAGATGAACTCTTGGATAATTTTTGCGCAGAGTTTCAGACACCGCAGAGAAAAAATGAGTGATTTCTCCATCTATTTTGAATCTTTCCCTCCACCAATAGTATGAAATTCTCAGAACAACGGCTGTCCTCCAGTCCCGTCCCGGGACCGAGGGAACTATTGCAGTATTGCTTAACGTACACACCTAAAGTGAAACAGGCCCGTAGAAATGCACTATCGACCTGGATTACCCGTTGAACTCCTATTACAGCCTGCATAGGGTGTAAGGTCCCGATTGATCTGTAATCGGGTGGGATTCGGATCTCCATTTTGCATCCGGATGTGATGTCGACTTCCCATCGGATTTGGATTTAACCCAAGTCCGAAATATTATGCCATAAATGAAAAAATAAATAAAAATCAATTTTTTTTACTTATATAATAAATTTATATAGTATAAAATATTCAATTTATTAGTTTTTTCTTATAGATATAGTTTGTTGGTTATGATCCTTTTCTTTTTTTTAAGATTATAAGAAGCCTTTCATTCAACTTCGCTTAGAAATAGAGGGGTTATCCCTTACAAAAATTTTACTTATTATTTTTTCAATTTAATTATTCCATTGTTACATTCTATTGAAAATAAACATTAAAACTAAAAAAATTACTAACTTGTATTATTTTATCCTTTTTTAATGCTATCAAGAAGCAAGTTAACTTTTAATATTAGCTTCGTGGTGGAAATTTTAATTAAATAAATTGATTTTTATAATTTAATCATATTGTATTATGTTCAATTAAAATTATAATATAATTAATTGAGTTAGTGATGGAACACCTATCCATTTATTGAAAACCAAATATTCAATATTCAGCATGCCTTTTAAAGAAGATAACTGAATTTCCAAAAAAACAAAAAGATAACACCAGAAAGATAAAACATTACAAAAATAATAATTTAGCCAAATTGGTAGGTCTATCATTGATATTTGAAACTTCACAACTCGATCCGATTATCACATATTTGAATGGGGTGTTTCTGTATTCAGATATGGATTTCGCAATCTACATCCGATTAATAATAAACAATATAAAATAAAAAATACATAAGTTTATAATAAAATTTGAATAGATTATTACTATAATTATTATCATTTAGAATTGCCACGTGCAAAGGATGTGCATGCTTACTAGTACTAATAAGATTGAAAGGAACTCCCCCAAACAACATTTCATTTATAACCTACCATATATGCTTCATGTAGATACTCCCTTTGAAAAATCATCCATTTACTTCATCAGTCAACGTCTTGTCATGTTGCCACCAAGAAAGAAATAGGTCTGAAATATCCAATATTGAATTGTCATGGGGTCTAAAATTAATAGATCTTAACCAAACAGTTTTTGCTCCAAGACACAATACCAAAAGGTGGATCAAAGACTATGGCATTGTGGCAAACTAGGTAAGTAACACCAATAACATACAAAAAATCTATTCAAACGATATCGAGTAGAAAGTAATTGTTTAACACATCTTCAAATGAACAATTTAAGGGAAGGGGCGAAATTTTTCAAAGACCAAAATTTTTATCATGTCAGATTAGCAAAGATATAGTTACTAGATAAAGTAGATGACTAAGAATCCTCAATAATTTTCATAACAAAAGAAGGAGAATAATTTCCATGAGGTGTGAACATCCAATAAACTTGATCATATAGATCTGCACACCTAGTTGGTAGTTGTACTTGCATCACTAGGTTAACATAGGATTATGCCATTCTTGTAAGACTAAGTGCAATAGATCACATTGCCATTGCATTAAAGAAGAAAACCAGCATGCACCCATGGGTCACTAAAAAACTCCACTCCCCACCCATTGCCAATGGATCACTTCACACCTTGAAAGAAAGTATCACGTGTCTTTAACATTGAGGACCAAGTGGAAGAACATTCATGTTTGATTGGAGCACTCCAATAAATTGTTTCATTTCAAATATTTAGCCTATATAATCTGAGCCCATGTGTGGATTTCAATGAAAGCACCAAGTTAAATTCATAAGAAGTGATTGATTTTTTTTTGTTCAGCCATTGTTAAGGCAAGGTCACCTCAACTCTAGGTTTAAGAAGAGACATTCAATAATAGAGATGAAACTTCATATTTCCATGAATTGCTCATCACCAAAAATCCCTATATATAGCATCCATCCGTCTGCAAGTTCTTTTGATAAGATATGAGTGTGCATCATAAGTGGGGACTACTTCTAGTGTGGATTTAATCAACATTGTATGGCTAGCTTGGGATAATAAATTGGTCTTCCATCCAACAAATTCTGAGTGCAATTTGTCAATGAGATATTGCCAATCATTTGTTCTTGATCTGCCAAGAAATAAAGGTCCACCTAAATAGCATTCTAAATAACTCATGCGCTAACATCTTTTCTAGTTTGAATAGATGAGGCCAAGGCATTTGGGATGCAATTAAAGAAGTTTCTCTTAGATGATAGCTGTCAGAAGAAGTTACACATTATGAGATATAATTGACTAGATGTAGATGAAGTATAGATGAATTTAGCAATTTTGCTCAAAAGAAGATTTTCAAAGAGTAGAGCATCATATACATCAAGCATTATACACTTGATATCTACTTAAGGGTGGTAATTCCTATTTTTGTATTATATTCATGTCATGTTAAGACATAAGCATTCAAACATATAGGTTGATATAAATATAAAATGATGAAATTAATCATTTCAAAATTTTCAAACAAGAACATAATTACATATTTATTATACATGTGGCATGGCACGACTTACGTAACTTGAATCAATACGTTTAGCATATTTCTTTACTAAGTGATATGTATAGCCCAAATTAAAAAAAAAATCAACATGAATAACCTATTTAAATTAAGTAATAAATAAATTTAAAATAATAAAATAAATGTCAACAATTTAAATGAGTGAACTGTTGCAACTTTGAAAAGTGTGATTATCAATGTAAATATTTACATATACTTTATCGATGTAAAACTCTACCATAAGTGGAATTTACATCGATTTTTTATGTAAAACTACACTCCAACCAAACACCAACAATATGGACCGAGAGTAGCGTTTTACACCGATTTGAATTTACACACACAGACACAAAAAAAAAATGCAGCCTTAGTTTATGTCATTGATTCTTAGAAATTTTGAAGTACAAACAATTAGTAGTATAAGCACCACTAAGTGTTAAATAGGTGATAGGACAAAATGACCACACAACATCCCTCTTATCATGATATCCAAATGATACTTCTTCTTAAGATCACTTTTAGATTCTATTGAAGATGAAGAGAGAAAAAAAAAATGGATGTTTTTGAATATTCTTCCCTTCCCATATTTGGTTTGTGGGATGTCATGGAATGAGATTGGAAAAAAAAGTGGGGTTATAGTTCTCAATTATTGATAAGTGGAATTACACCATTCTCATTTAACACCATCATTGTAATATTTCTATGAGTCACTATTATACCCGTGACCTATTATTAAATATTTAATAAATTATTAATAAAACAGTTTGACTAAATAAATAAAAAGTAACAATCATTATTTCATACTTAATAGTGAATAAATAAATAATTACTAATTAATGATAAATTATTTATATCATTAAGTAATTAATAAGTATTTATAATATAATATAAACTCATAAATTAAAATATTATTTAATGTTAACAATTAATATGTAATTAGTAACTAATAAAAACACATTAAATAATTAAGCAGTTAAGTAAATAATAATGATTAAATAATTATTTAACTATCGATTAAAGATAAGATATAAAATAAAAAACACTAATGGCTTAATTACATAAAAATCAACCAAACAAACAAGATTTGAAAATGCCTACATGATGTTACCAACGCAATGAAATTACTCTACAATTGCATAACTACAAATAAATCAGCCATTTTTCTAAATTGATTTGGATTCAATTTGATTATAGTGAAACAAACCAAATCTACTTGTAAAACATGATTCGATTTTATAGTAATTATGGCTTTCATTAAGGTTCATGTTTAGCCCTTATCTATATGCATTAATCTTAGATGAATTGATTAAACATATTCAAAAAGAAGTTCCATGGTGCATGTTATTTATAGATGACATTATTTTAATTGATGAAACTAATGAATGATTAAATGCAAAATTAATCTTATAAATAAATGCCTTAGAAACAAGAGGTTTTAAAATAAATAAGAATAAAATAGAATTTATTACACATAAATTTAGTAATGATAGGAGTGTAAATCAAAATATACTTAGGATTAGAAAACAATAGATAACTCAATGTGATCGTTTTCTTGTACCTTGGTTCAATAATTCGTGATGAGGATGTTGCCCAAAGAATCAGAGGAGAATAGGCAAAGCGAAGGGGTATGTATAGACTATTATATGATAGGTGGATACCACTTAGATTAAAAAGAAAATCTATAAAACAGTTATAAGAGCAACTATTTGTATGGAGTAGAGTGTTGGATATGTAGCAAAGAAATAACATGTGTAGAAATGTAAATACTAAGATGGTTTAGACATGTACATCAATTGAGAGAGAGGCATATCAAAAAGGTTATAAAGTCACAGGCCTAACGTGACTTACTGGCCAAGCACCACACAAACCGCGTCAAATCCAGTTAATAAATCAGTTTTTATTTTCAACTCCACCTTGTACATATGTCACATAATTTTGTACGAAAATGCCCCTTCTTATTTAAAACCATATTCTTCATGTTCGAGAGCTACGGGCACCGATTGCCTCAAGGCCCTCATCATCGAGGGCCTCTCCACCTTCCTCTTTGTCTTTCCCGGAGTTGCACCCTGATCGAAAGGCTACCGATGTAAGCATGAAGAATATGTCTTGATCGGAGTTGCGTCCTGTTTGATAAAACTACCTCAAGGCCCTTGTCATCGATGGCTTCTCCACCATCCTTTGTCTTTGTTGGAGTTGCGTCCTGGTCAAAAGGCTATCGACATTGACTAGCGACCATATTCCTTTACGTTCGAGAGGTTACAGACACCGAGTACCACCTTCTTCTCTATCCTTGTTAGAGTTGCTTCCTGTTCGAAATGCTATCGACACGGACTAGAAATTGCCTCAAGGCTCTCGTCGCCAAGTTTACCTGCACCTTCCTTCCTCTAAGATCGAGTTTGTGTCACATGCACCAGTTTCAGGGATCAACGAAACTTATGTTACAGGTATGTCTTTGGCTCTCTACATTTGACAAAAAACAGGGGTTCCACCCCATTCTCCTGCATAATAGAGGCTTCGACTCATTCTTCATCTTTCTTCTTATCTATAAATAAATATAAAACATTATTTTCAAGAAAAAAAAGGATTCCATGAAGTTGATCCTTCTAGGTGGAGAAGATGATGGGTACTATTGCTTTTAGAGGACAGTTTTGTTCCAAAATGACAGAAAATTGATTTCAAAATTTGGAACATTCTAGAGTGCTCGTCCTAGTTTGGCCGCCAACACACCCCTCTTTTGGTCCACGTGTCACTATGGGGTAACTTGGTAAATTTGGCTATATGAGGTGTCTAAGGGGTATGGCTATGGACGGGTTGCCGGACCAGTACGGTGTGATAAGTTATTGTCCCCTAGTGGTAGGGGTTGACTGGCAACTCGATTAGAGTTAGGGGTTGGCTTGATGGAGTGAAGCGGAGATTTTGGGTAAAAGTAGGACCGCTAAAAGTTTTTTGGGATAGACGGTCTAGAGATGTTTTTGTGGCGAGTGTCGACGCTACCTTGTGGGTTTGACATTCATATTCAGTTCAAGTGCTGATGGGGTGGAATTTGGATATTTGGTCACGTGTGTCGGGTTGGAATATTTAGTGTAAATAATTTATTTTAACAATTAAATTATAATAATTATTATCTGTTTTAGAAAATTAATTTACTGTAAGAATTTATTAAATGAATTTTCAGAAAACTAATTTACCAAAATTAAACTCATTTTAGAAAACTATCATTAAATTACTAAATTGTTTAAATTATTTACATTATAATTGAATTCTTTAAATTATAATTAAATTAGTTAGTCATTTACAAGAACAATAATTATTAAATTGTTCTTTAGATACAGTAATCATTAGTAATTTTTCAGATTAGTTTTCAATTTGTTTTTTGAGAATATTTTTTTAGATATTTGTTTAATTATTTTCTGAAATTTGTTTAATTGTGATATTTTATTGCAGTACATAATTTTCACAAAATTATTTTCATAAACGTTTTTTGTTTTGATTATGTTGTTGGAATATTTAATTTGCAGAAAATTAATTTCCTTAATATTTAATTAACTCTAATTAAATATTCGCTTTAAAACTCTTCTCAGTTCTCAACCCCCGCCCCCTTCTTTTAAATCCCGTGAGAGGTGGTAAGATGTCAAGATCCATTTTCTAATTCCCCGGACCTCCATATTCATACCACCCCCGTCGGTTGCAGGCTTGAAAGATACGAATTTTGAGAAGAATGAGTGATCTGATTTCCACTGCCGATCCTACTCCAGGATCGGAATCAAAGAGCGGTTTTGACACTGCCCGAATCGCCGAAGTTAAAGCCTGGCTCGCTTCCCAATTTGATGCCGCCGGCAAGGACGTTCCGGAATTCGAATACACTCCTCGAAGTGTCGCTCATTTGCATTCTATTGGCACTGCCTCCCAAGCCAAGTCCCAGGCCGCCGGAATCCTTGCCGCCGATCTCCGACAGAAAGCTCAAGAATACCGTTCCCAAGGTTCTACCTCTATACATTTTTTTTTTTTTTTTATTAAAGCTTAACTGCCTTTTATTTTATACGGAACTTATACAATTTCAGCTGCGAGAATCAGGGAGATATTGGAGAGTGCGGGATTGGCACAAGAGAGTTTGTCGTCGAATATTGTTGCATCAGCACAGGTTCTTGCGAATGTGGCAAATTTGTTAAATATAAGAGACACAGAAATGAGTAGGTGAGCCCTCCCCATCTGTCTCTTATGTATCTGTGTTTCAGAATATTGAAGCAGTAAGATACTGATGATGTGAAAATGGATTCAGTTTTCTTGTAGCAATGGCGGATATTTCTTTGAGGAAGACGGGGGTAGAGGAGAAGAGGGCTAAAGTACAGAAAGAATCCAAAGTGCTCCTTGACTATACTCGGAAGGCGATTGCAAGGCTAACTTATTTGAAAAGGTTTCATCTTTAAATCCTTGTCAGTCGATATTTGTGTATATTCAAACAGAAGAAATTGTGAAATAAATGTTTTCCTCTGTTTGTAGAACGCTTGCACAATTGGAAGATGATGTACCTGCCTGTGAGGCTCAAATGCTTCAGTGGAAGACAAATTTGGCAATTATGGCATCGAAAGAGCGGCAATACTTGCAACAATATTCTAATTATGGGGTACAACTTTACTTTCTCCGTATATACTGTATTTTTATTGTATTTCCTACCAAGTTCAGAAGGGGGAATGAATCTTAACTGGTTTGACCTTTGGTGATCTTGAATCCAAATTAAAGGTGAATTCAAAAAAAAAATGTTGAGGGCATGCAAAACTTAACCTGCTTAGAGTTTTAATCAATTAAGCCTCGGAATAAGATTTTCGTGTTTGAAATGAGAAATGGTTTATGTGTCATGCCTTATCAGAACAAGAACTGCAACATTATATAAAATTACTGTTTTGGTTTTCTCTAAATGTCGACTTTGTAACCTTTACAAAATACATACTTTAGTAGCTTATCTACTTGGAATTAGTTTGCTTCTTGTGCCATTACACTGGATTATTGAATTCATCTTCCTTCTGTGCCATTGAAATGGATTGTTTCTTGCACAGGTATTTTGAATAAATTCCATTATGTAGGAATGGATTTAATCATCTAATACTTCACCTGTTATAAAATTTAGAGCTGTTGATATTATGTTGTAATTTTTTGTTATCTATGTAAACTTTGTTTATAATATGAACTTAATGGATTATTTCTTGCACAAGTATTTTGAGTAAATTATGTAGAAATGGATTAATTGAAAGTTGAAACATACATATTGTCATATTCTAGCCACTAGAACACTCCTCACTATCTTGCTAAATAGCATTGATGAACAACCATATTATATTCATGCCTATTTAAAGTACAGAAAATTCATTTAATTGATGAGCAACCATATTATACCCTGGTCTCTAGCCATAATCAAACTAGCTCTGAATGCTTTTTGCCTCTATAATCCCAATTATCCATTTAATAGATGTTTTTGGGTGACTAATTTCATAAGAGAATGTAATTTTAGATGTTTTTGGGTGGCTAATTTCATAAGAGAATGTAATTTTTCTACCATGACATATCATCATTATTTATTAAACTTAGTTTATTTTAAACTTCATAACCTTTTACATGATCTTAATGAGGTGTATAATATTAGTTTGATAAGCTATGCATGCTAACTTTTCTTTGGGATATTATGATAGCTTACAATTTCCATTTTTATGGCGACTTTACACTTCACATAAAGTCATAAGTTATTAAAATACATGTTTCTTATGTATAGAGTTATTAGAGCTATAGATTATATATTAATTCATACATTTTTAATAAATATTTGAATTTCCATGGCGTGTCCATGTGTATCTTAATTTTTCCACCATATCCATGTTTATCTAAAGCATATCTAGAAACCAGATACGTTTCTTTAAATTACCTCTTTAGTATTCTTTGCATTTTCTGATACGTTGAACCTTGAACGGTTGCACCTGGTTTTACTTCACATAAGAATTGTGATGCCCCCCTCTGAAGTAGAAATGGTGTGGTAGGCCAGTGCTAAAGATTCCTACAATACTTAATAAGGGCAAGGGTTTGAATCCTCTCTCAACCTTTTTTACAATGTATATTATTTCTTTAAAATGTATAAGACATATTTAATAACGTATATACGGGTTTATAATTGGGTATTGGAAGTGGGTACCTGTGTTAAGTATAATTAGGTTTAGGTACCGGATACCCTAAAGTCAAAACCCAAACATGTCCCAAACCCTATAGGGTTTTGATCTAAAATTCCAAACCCATCCCAAACCCTATATAGTTTTGAATAAATGGACCCTATTAGGGTTGGTACAGGTCAGATACCTGAAAATTCCCATGAAATTGCCATCCCTATCTGCAACTAAAAAGAGAAAAGAACCACCCCCAAATATAACAGACAAAAGGGTAGGAGTTTAGTAAGTGAAAAGCAGTCTCACCACTCAATCCACACATGATATATCGGTTTGGGGATAAACACCAGTTACTTAGAGGAACTTTCTTAAAATTCATTGTGCTGTCTTGTAATGGTAACTTGCTGCTTGTCTGCTATTGTGAAATTATGTCTTCAAGTTGATGCTGTCTGTCATGTATTTGTAAATTGCATAATCTCTTTCATTTTAAGTTTTAAGTTGTTGTTCAAGCTTTTATGCCATTGGTAGATCTGATTATTATGTATGTCAGCCATGCTTTTTCTATCACCAGTCTCTAAGTTGATCCTTTTTTCTCTGTTCATGTAAAAACATTGAGCTTTCTGACCATTGTGCTTCTATGTATCATAATTTAAATTATGTATTTTTCATACTTCATATTCTTTGGAACCAGGCATTATTGAATCGTGTGGGCTACACCCCAGAGATTAGCCATGGGGTTTTGGTTGAAATGGCTGAACATAAGAAGGAGTTGGAGAAGATGACAAAGCCTATCATGGATACCTTGAGAAGCTACCAAGATTTGCCTCCTGTACTTGTCTCAGTCAAAATGGATTCTAGTTATTTTTGTATTGTATAAAGGTAAATTGAATCTCAGAACATTCTATTTGTGCAGGATAAAGCATTAGCTGCTTTAGCTATTGAGGATAAAAGAAGGCAATATGCTGCTGCAGAGAAATACCTTGAAGAAATTCTACATTCAGCTCTGGCTACTACAGAATGATGTTTTGGTAGACATACTCTTATTTAGTGGTGGTGCATCAATTCCATGTATGCATTTTTTTATATGAACTCAATATGGTTTTGTAGCTACTAGTGAGTTTATCTTTATTGCAATAGAGGTGCTTTTGTAGATAATGATGATTGATGAGACAGTTACATAACTTCAACATATAGAAGCAGAACATATGCAAGAGTGTATTCACCCAATGGGCCTTAAACTTTTGATTCAGTATGAATTTACAAAGCCATTTTGAATTTTCTTTTATTGGAAAAATGTCTCAAAGTGGTTAATATAATGTAGGAATATAAACACCACACGTTGAGTCTCATTTTTTTACTATGGCCCATATGGTCTCATATTTAGCTCAGTAGTCAACACTGTGGTGCTCTTTGCTTGAAATGATATCTTTATTTGAATAATATGATTATCTGGATATTAGGGCTAAGTCTATTCCTATGACAAGGATATTGATTCTAAAAGAATTTTTTAAATTTACAAAGAATGGAATCTACATAGACACCTAAGTGGGAAAATGTTTATGGACAAAAACATCAAATGTGGTATGCCACTGAAGATATTTTCTAACCAATAAATTGAAGGAATGTGGAGATGGCTATGCTTCCCTGTACAAGGATAAGAAGCAGATCTATTGTCTGCCCTCAGGGAAGCAGATGAGTTGGTTCTTGCCCTTTGAATATTGTCTCCATTAAACTTAATAAACCTACCTTTATTATATTTTCTTTTCTTTCCACGGTAAGCCTTCTTTCATCTGCAATCTTGTTCCTCCATACATGAGGCCTTTCAACCACACAACTACTTCTCCTCCAAGCATTACAGTCCCTTTCCGGATTCTCTAATCTTCAGAATTGTCTTTCCTCCTTCTATTGCTTCCTCCTTGATCATCTTCTTTGCCTTCACATTCAGCAATCAACACCCTTCTCCATTTCACTGCATGCCTAAACTTCTCTCTCCTGAGCAGTGAAGCTCTCTATGTGCAGAATGCAGACTTTGTTTTGGGAGCCAAACTACAAGTGAAGTGATCCAATCAGTAATTTTCACCTTGGATGCAAGGTAGAAGTCAGAAAGCAGGAGTCATGCCACAAGCAGCAGGATAAGGATTTCCCTCACCTATATAACATAAATGATGTATAATTAATATTATTATATAAAATAAAATACAAACGTTATATTCTTTTGTATTTTATTTTCTTCTAGTATATATTTGTTACGGGTCTCAAAACATAAATTTGGGCTTTGGTGGTGTAAGATAATGGGTTTGTAGAAGGCAATAAATCTTGTCAACCTGGCTTGAACCCATGGCCTGGTATAAGCAGAAGTAGTAGAGAATAGCATAAATAGGGGCCCTCATACTCACATGGGGACCCAATAGACTTGGAGCTAAATACCTGACATTCTCTCTCTCTCTCTCTCTCTCCACACACACACCTTTGACCCCTCACTGCTGGAATTGAAGAGTCGACAAACTACAGCAGTCTGATCCTTTGTTGGAGGGTATGTATACAGCCCCTTCGAGGGTTCAGCCAATTCCTTCACCTTGTTTGACTTTGCCTGCAGATATCCCTGTTCTCTTGCTTTGATTCTTGACATCTTTTGCTTGTCAATCCTTCTGAATCTTCATTGGATTCATTCCATGTGTCATCAAGAATGAGCAAGAATAGCTCCCCTTGTGACTCTTTTTGAAGGCAATTTTATGTAGGAACCCTCTATGGGGTCACATCTATATAGGGGTGTCAATGGTATTTGAAAATTCAATTTCGAATTCAAGATTTGACACAATCAAATTGAATTTGGATAATTCGAATGTTGTAATTGGTTGAATTCGGATATTCGATAAATATCCGAATTTGATCAGTTATTTAATTCTTATATATAATATATAAAATATTTAAATGTTTTATATAATTATTAAATTATATTATTTCGACTGCTGCTACAGTAGTCCGAACAGGAAGAAGAAGAAGAAGAAGAAGAAGAAGAAGAAGAAGAAGAAGAAGAAGAAGAAGAAGAAGAAGAAGAGGAAGAGAAGAAGAGGGGTCAGTCGAAAATCTGATGGTTAACCCATTCAGTCGACCCCCTTAATCTATATTAGCTTCTAATCATGTTTACAAAGACAGAAATGCCCTTACTTAAGTGTGGGGCAGAGTAACTCTAATAACACAGCCACATAAGCAAGTTACTTAATAAACAGAAGAAGACTAAACTACCCCTATTCGACACATCTTAACACTCTCCCTCAAGCTGGAGAATATATGTCATATAATCCCAGCTTGTTACATAGATAGTTCACTTTCCCTGAGCTTAGAGCTTTTGTAAACAAGTCTGCCCACTGGTCATTGGAGCTCACATGTTCTGTATTTATCTCTCCGGCAAGAACCTTCTCTCTCACAAAGTGGCAATCAACCTCTATGTGCTTTGTTCTCTCATGAAAGACAGGATTGGAAGAGATATGGAGTGCAGCTTGGTTGTCACAGTACAATTTCATAGGTTTATCCATGTGAAACCCAATTTCTTGTAGAAGATTCCTCAGCCACACTAATTCACAGGTAGTGTGAGCCATGGCCCTATATTCGGCTTCAGCACTGCTTCTGGCTACAACCGTCTGCTTTTTACTCTTCCATGTCACAAGGTTTCCTCCCAGAAATGTGCAATAGCCTGTAGTAGATCTTCTGTCACTCACTGAGCCTGCCCAGTCTGCATCTGTATACCCAACTACTTCAAGTTTTCCTCCTGGTTTATATAATAGCCCACGGCCTGGAGCTCCTTTCAGATACCTCACAATTCTAAGGACTGCATCCCAATGAGGTATACGAGGGTTCTGCATGAATTGGCTCACCACACTGACTGCAAAGGAGATGTCGGGTCTCGTGATAGTCAGATAGTTCAGCTTTCCCACTAGTCGTCTATACCTTCCAGGATCTTCAAATACTTCTCCTGTATCACTGCTCAACTTAACATTTGGTTCCATAGGGGTCTCAGCCGGTTTTGCACCTAACAGTCCTATTTCTTCCAATAGATCAAGGACATATTTCCTTTGACACAGATTCACACCTTGTTTTGACCTGGCAACCTCAATTCCCAAGAAATACTTTAATGTTCCAAGGTCCTTTGTTTGAAAATGATTTTGCAGAAATGCCTTTAGTTTGCCAATCCCCAATTTATCACTACCAGTGATGACAATATCATCCACATAGACCACTAATAAAATCTTCCCAGCTTCTGAGTCATAGCTGAACACGGAGTGATCAACCTGGCATTGCTTCATTCCAAAACTCTTCACCACTTCACTGAACTTCCCAAACCAAGCACGTGGAGATTGCTTCAACCCATAAATTGCTTTCTTCAGCTTGCACACCTTACCACCCTCCCCCTGAGCAACAAACCCAGGTGGTTGCTCCATATATACCTCCTCCTCTAGATCACCATGAAGGAAGGCATTCTTTATGTCAAGTTGAAGGAGAGGCCAATCATACATAACTGCCAAAGAAATTAGAACACGAACGGAACCAATTTTAGCCATCGGAGAGAATGTCTCCATATAGTCCACACCATACGACTGTGAGTAACCTTTAGCAACAAGTCTGGCCTTCAGACGCTCCACACTACCATCTGACAAGTATTTCACAGTATACACCCATTTACAGCCCACAACATGCTTCCCAAGTGGGAGAGTAGTGAGTTCCCACATTTGAGTATGTTGAAGAGAAGAAAGTTCCTCCTCCATTGCCCGCCGCCATCCAGGTGAACTAAGAGCTTCTTGAACATTGTTAGGTATGGAAATAGAAGACAAAAGTGAAACAAACTGGCGATGTGAGGTAGAAAGACGAGATAATGAAACAAAATTGGAAATGGGATGGAGTGTAGAACTACGTTTACCTTTCCGTAAGGCAATGGGTAGGTCAAGATCTGAAGGTTCAGCAATAGGAGCCATGAGAGGATCCGCAGACGAGGTAGAAGTAGGAGGAGGGGCCGGTGTCGTTCGACGTGTATACATTTGTCGGATCGGTGATCGTTCAGTGGTGACCTGCACTGGATGAGGAGATGAGTCTACTCCAACAACAGCTTCTGGAACTGAATCACTGACAGGAAGAGGAAGAGGAGGTAAGGGTGAGGACAAGGGTGCTTCAGGACGGGAGAAGAAGGGAACAGACTCAAAAAAGGTGACATCAGGGCAGACATAGCACTTTCGGGCAATGGGATTATAACACTTGTACCCTTTTTGAGTCCGAGAGTAGCCAAGGAAGACACATTTAATTGAGCGTGCATCTAGCTTGTCTATTCCAGGACTCAGATTATGAACAAAGCACACACAAGCAAAGACACGAGGAGTTAATGGAAACGGAGATAAAGTGGGAAACAAGATGGAGAAGGGTGACCGACCATGAAGAATAAAAGAGGGTATCCGATTAATGAGAAAACATGCAGTGAGTACAGCATCACTCCAAAACCGTTTAGGAACATTCATGTGGTGAAGCATAGACCGAGCAATTTCAAGAAGATGACGATTCTTCCGTTCAGCCACCCCATTTTGTTGAGGGGTGAAAGCACATGATGTCTGATGAATAATGCCATGCTGTTCTAAATACTGTTGAAATGCAGTAAGAAAATATTCACGACCATTATCTGAACGGAGAACTTTGATTGGAACACCAAATTGTGTACGTATTTCAGCATGAAATTTTTGAAAAATGGAAAATAATTCACTTCTTTCTTTCATTAAGTAAATCCATGTCATTCTTGAACAATCATCAATAAAGGAGACAAAATACTTGTACCCATTGTAAGACTCAATTTTGATTGGACCCCAAACATCTGAATGAACCAAAGAAAAAGGACTCAACATGCGACTCTCAACTCTCGGACTAAAGGACACACGACGGTGTTTACCAAACTGACATGACTCACATTGTAAAACTGACAACTGACTCAATGATGGAACCAACATCTTGAGAACCTTGAGAGATGGATGTCCCAGTCGACAATGCCATTGTAGAGGAGTAAGGGAGGTCTGAAGTGCAATTGAAGATCCATCGCCGTCAAGATAATACAATCCACCAGCTTCATGCCCCCCACCAATCTTCTTCCCTGTCTTGAGATCCTGAAAAACACAAGTGGAAGGAAAGAAGGTAACAGAACAGTTAAGAGCTTTGGTTATTTTACTAACAAACATAAGATTGAATGGAAACTTAGGTACATATAAAACAGATGATAAGGGGACAGAAACCAAGTCAACATTACCAACACCACAAATGGGAGATGAGGACCCATTGGCAAGTGTAACAGTTTGTGATGTGGAGGTTTCAGAAAGAGAAGAGAACACACCTGGAGTCCCGGTCATATGATCTGAGGCTCCAGAGTCAATAATCCAGGAAGGAGTTTTAGATGACATGCAAGCAATACCTGATTGGGCATATGTGGCAGTGGTATGCTGTGAAGTAGTTTGAAGGAATCGTTCATACTCATCACACGGAACACTCACCATCTCCCTCCCAGAAGTAGATGTAGATGTGGGAGGTGTTCGGTCTGCCAGTTTACTGTCACTAATAGCAACCTCGCCTGCTACAGCATGATTAGCCCATTTAGAGGGAGGGCCATGTAGGTCATAACAGAAATTCACTGTGTGTCCATCCCTACCACAATGAGTACATTTCCTTGTAGAATTATTTTTTTCTCTACCACGGCCTCCCCCTGAATCACGGCCACCCCGACCAATCATGGAATTGCCACGGCCCCCTCTGGAATGACCTCCCCCTCTTGTACTATGTCCACCACCTCTAGCTGTCACAAGTGCTGATCTATCATACTGTGTGGGGTTCTCTGTCTGGCCCAAAGAAATTCTACGAAGTCTTGAGAATACTTCCTCAAGTGATGGAAGAGTAGAGCCCCCCAATATTTGAGCTCTAATTGGTTCATATTCTGACTTCAGCCCCACTAAAAATCTTGTAACATCAAGTTGCTCCTTTTGCTGTTGCTGAACTTGAATATCTGAAGTAAGGGGATGATAGACATTGAGTTCATTCCTTATATTCTTCATGCAGGCATAGTACTCTTCTAGTGTTTTGGTTCATTGTTGTAGATCAAAGTACTCCTGATACAGCTGATATACTCTTGTTGTGTTGTGTTGTCCAGAATATAGTTTCTTAGCATGCTCCCATATATCCTTAGCCGTATCAAGGAACATGAAGTTGGCACTGATTTTGGGTTCCATACTATTCCACAGCCAAGTCATGATTTGAGCATCTTCTTGTTCCCAATCATCAAACCCTGGAGAGTCAACCGGTGGCTTCTCATCTCTTACATGCTTTACTTTCTTCTTTGCCTTGAGAAAAACTTCCACTGATTTAGCCCATGGAACATAGTTCTCTCCATTTAGCTTAATTGAGGTCATTTGTACCCCTAGGTAGTCGGAGGAAATTACTACACTAGGTTTCTGATCATTGTAGCCATCTCCTATTGCTGCCATTGTACTCTTTCACAGTTGTCTCTAACTTTACTTCTCAGCTACAAGCTGATTGATGTTGTTCACAGTTTGATATTTCAGCACCTATTGCAGTCTCTAAACACCACAGTGGAAGCACACACTTGTTCTTATTCACACTACTGCTGACTTCACACACTTACGTCCCACATAAGAATCAGTTTACCATTCATTAATCACAAGTAGAGGCCCTCTTACAACCACTCAAGCACCACAACACAGCCAAATCTGCTGCACCCAGTTCAGACTTGTTCAACACACTTAAGAGGGCATTACACAACCACAAGGAGTTCGGCAAGTTCACTGCATTCTACCTTACACCACTCAGCCACTTACAGCAGCCCTAACACCATTCGGCTACTGCACACACAGCTATTCAACAACTTACAGCAGCCCTACACCATTCGGCTACTGCACACACAGCCACTCAACAACTCACAGCAGCCCTACACCATTCGGCTACTGCACACACAGCCCTACCTAGGGCAACAATGAACCTAGTTCTCTAGGTTCTACTCAATACTAACAGCTTCTTGTAGGGTTTCTACCCAGAAATATAAGTAACACTAGAAGAAGAGAGAACCGACCTTCTTTTGAGAATATCAATCAACCATTCACTGCTGAAGTTACTTTCCTTGTTGAAGAGAGTTATGCGCAGCAGAGAGACAAGCTGTAATGTTTCTGACCTAGGGCGAACCAGTCCTCTCCATCGACTGACCAGAAACGAAAGTGAAGAGTCACGAACAACACTGAGGTGCTTTACCAACTGACTTAGATCAGGAACCTTGCTCTGATACCATATTTCGACTGCTGCTACAGTAGTCCGAACAGGAAGAGGAGAAGAAAAAGAAGAAGAAGAAGAAGAAGAAGAAGAAGAAGAAGAAGAAGAAGAAGAGGAAGAGAAGAAGAGGGGTCAGTCGAAAATCTGATGGTTAACCCATTCAGTCGACCCCCTTAATCTATATTAGCTTCTAATCATGTTTACAAAGACAGAAATGCCCTTACTTAAGTGTGGGGCAGAGTAACTCTAATAACACAGCCACATAAGCAAGTTACTTAATAAACAGAAGAAGACTAAACTACCCCTATTCGACACATCTTAACATATATAAATAATTTATATATTTAAATATAAATAAAATATTTATTTATATATTTATTAATTATTTAAAATAATTAATTGGTTGAATTCGAATAGAATATTTGAATATTTAATCAAATTCGAATTCAAATATTAATTTTCAATATCTGTCGGATATTGAATCAAATTCTGATATTGTATTTTCTAATCGGATTTGAATTTCCTGTCGACTGTATAGGGGTAGTTTAGTCTTTTCTATTTATGTTCAAGCTTATGTGTAATGTTTATGTTAAGTGATGTGTCCCATACTTAAGTAGGGACATAATAGTCTTTTGTTTTATTTAATAGAAACATATAAATATAACCTGACCGACTAGAGAGAGTGACTTTTCTCTCTTGTTTGAACCAATTTTCTCTTTCTCCTTTCTTCTTTTCTCTTCTCTTCTTCTCTTCTTCTCTCTTCTATCTCTTCTAATCTTCGTCTAATACTATTTCTAACAGAATTCTAGTGCAGGTCTGAACTTTATCATGGATATTGCTTGATTCGGTTCAAATTCTATCTATTTACACCCCTATATCTATCTCCTGCGGCAGATTCTATTAATTGCTCCAGCATGGCTTCTCTTATCCAACATTTAGGAAACACAAACCAATGTTCATAATTCAAAATACCTCTTTACTCTCCCATTGATATAAGCTAGCTAAGCATGTGCTATCTTATTGAGGACCCCTCCCATTCCAAAAATGGGAATGGTTGAAAAGGGAAAAGTTGTATACCTTGCTTATTTTGTGACTCTCTATTTCAAAACTTCTGCCAAGAACTCGTCCAATTTGTCCCCATCTTGCCATTATAGGCCACATATTTAAGCTTTATTAGCCAATTTCTAAGTGCTTCACTCTTTTGTTTTTGCTCTCCTGCATCTTGCAGCATAGGTTGCCCTTCATCTTGTCCATGTTCCCTAACATTTCCTTAAAGGCAAACGAATATCCTATGCCATGCTCTCTTAATGCTAGAATGTCCAAAAAATTAACATGGTTATTGGTAGAAGAACAAGAGATCCTTAGAATGAAAAGAATGCCCAATGCAAACAAGGAAAATAGAATTAAAACTAATGAAATGTGAAGAATTGAAGTGAAATATTGGAAGTTACATGGAATGAAAGAATTTTTGAACATTCAGGGAGTTGAATGGAAGGATCCACTTTTAACCTTATTATAAATTAAGCTAAAGGTGGGCAAATTATTCAAAATAGAAAATTGTAGGCAGTACCCAATGAATTAAACTGTGGGCTTCATTTCTATATTATATTGTAATCCGATAACTTGTTAATAGTACCTGTAATAAGGAGCGATCAGTTGCAAGTTGAAGGGGCTAGAAGGGCTAGAGCAGACCAAAAGAACATAGATTGAAGTAGTAAGAAATGATTTAAGCACTCATTATTTAATGATATGACACTAAATATAATGAAATGGAAATGAGGATTCATTTAGCTGACTCCATATAGTTGGGATAAAGTTTAAATGATGATGATTCCTATCCTATAACTAAAAGGATTTTTTTTTTTTGGAAACGGAAATCATGATCAATTTATTTGGACAGATGAATCTAATGGGAAAATTTTCTGTCAAACATTTTGTTCAGAAAGATTGGAGATCAACCCATAATATCTTGTTTTCCTCTTCATTGAATATAATTAGCAAGATTTGGAAATTGAAAATACCCCCAAGGTTTCAACTGTTATTATGGAGACTATGTAGGAAGTTTATTGTTTCTAAAGCTGACTTGTTGAATAGGGGTCGTCTTGTGGATGCTACTTGTGTGTTTTGTTTGCTAGTCCATGAGCCTTGCAGATTCCCACCTTGTATCCTAAACTTTATGATATTTTTGTTCTATTCAGGTCTTAGTATGTGTAATTTCATGGATATTATGTTCTGGTTAGCTGTGGCCTTGTATTTTGTCTGGAAAGCTAGGAATAATGCTATTTTTCTCAATATTAACAGATCTGTCAATTGGGTCATTAAGTTCACTCATCACGTTTTTCATAGCTCTCTGATTCCTTAACCAAATTCAAATGTCTTTGTCATCTGATCAAGCTCTGGTGGATAGGGATTTGTCTATTAATGCTGAAGTTTTTATCATTCAGTGTGGTGGTGGTTTAGATACCAGCTGTAGAGGTACTTTTGGTTTTTACATCTATGACCATAACAACAAAATTCGTTATGGCTGCTGAAGGTTCTTCTTGAGGAATGGATGATGCGACTGAGGCTGAACTTTAGCTGAACTTTATCCAGTCCTAAATGCTTCGATTTTTGCTCTGAACCAAGGGCGGAGGAATACCATTTTTGTTCTCAAAGCAAAAATGATCATTCAAGTCTGAACGGCCGGGATTTGTTTCTCCACTGGAAGTACATGGCCTTATGGGCCAAATATTTATGCCTCGTTTGGTTCGTGGGAATAGGGGTTTGAAATCGGAATTGGAATGGGCTATTCTGTTCCAACTGTTTGGTTGGGCAGAATCGGAATCCCATTCCCATTCCCACTGGAATGCCATTCCCCCATTTGAGGAAATGGCCATTCCCTGCCCCTCCCTTGACCTGCTGACTCCCATTTTCATTCTCATTAACAGACTATGGGAGTGGACCATTCTGATTCTCATTCCAAAAGATTTCGACTCTGATTCCAATTTTAACTGCAAATCAAACGGATCCTTAGTGTTAAAATGTTTTGAACCTGTAAATCTTTAGTATATGTCCGTAGAACTGAACTTTGGCAACTCACAGGTTGGCTCAGAAAGCTAAACTTTTTGGTGATGTTTGTTATTCGTGGAATGACGCATCGAATTGGCTGGTTCCTGTTGTAAATAGTTTGTTCTGTGAATGATACTTGTGACTTTAGGTTGCAATGTCGCATTGGGTCGATAGAAAATAAAAATTCGTTACAACTTTCTCTCTCTCAACCTTTTGTCTCTCTTATTACCTATCAAACCAAACATTGCCTCAAGGGATTCAAATACTTTTCTATTATGTACCTATAGAAGTGAGGCTTTCATATGATATAGTTGGGACATGGCTTAGATGACAAGTGAGACTGAGAGCTTTACTCAACTTTATTCACTCCGGACCTTCTTTCCACTTAAAACTTATCCTATTTCCTTTTGTTTTCAAATTCCATAATTAAAAGGTTTCACATGCAATTCAGATGCCACAGGCTAATATAGAAATATAAGACCACTTGTGATGCTACTTGGACCACTTTCATTAGGGGTGTTACAACTTACAACATGAATGCTTTTGTTTTCATTTGATTTTTGAAATTGCCAAGAGCAACAAAAAAAAAAACATGTTGTAGAACTGTATTTTTGTTTTAAAAAATAAAAACGGGGTGGTTTTCTTTAAAAAAAAAACAAAAAGAACTAATTTTGCTGATGTAGCATTTGTTTTTGTTTTCAAAAACAAAACCAATCATGTTGCCAAACACCCTCTAATGCTTTTTTTATTTAGAACAAAAAACAAATTTTGCAGATAAGATATTATTTATGGAACATGATATTTAATTGATGATATGAAAATATGTTCTTTAAACCAGGAATTCAGTAACACGCATTTAGACCTTGTTTGGCAATGTTCCCATTTGTTTTTGTTCTTTTAGAAATTCCTATTCTAGAAAATAATTTTATTTCTTGCTCCTCAGGAGTAACAAAGACGTTTGGTAGATTGTTTTTCAAGAATGAATTTTTGTTCTACAGGAACAAAAATAGTGTTTGGACAATGAAATTATTTCTTATATCAGTTTTGCAAATCCACCCACATTAATTCTAAAATTAACTATAAAAAATACGTGTCATGTCATAGTGATGTCTTCATATTGTCACCACTTAATCCTTGATTACTTGAGGATTAAAATAAAACATACAAGTAATAAAGCAAAAGCCCAATATGCCATGATTCAACAACACCCACAAGCAGTGATAGCCACAAAATGGTCCTTATTTTGTGCAATTGGTTGTTCTCGCATCTCAACATGTCTTTCATTATTACGGGGTATGAATTGGTCTACTCAAATGAAATCATTTTTGTGTGCTTGCTTATAAAAAAAACTCTATTATTAAATGAACAAAATATTTCATAACAAAAAACATATAACCAATAAGATATGTACCACTCCAGTAAGGCATCGATAGAACCACTGCCCATAATTTCTTTCTGTTTTTGCCATAAACAAATGCATCCAACCATGTCCACAAAGAACAAATTGTACGTTGATTCTTGTCTTTTATACTTTATAAAAAAAAAAAACAAAACAAAACACAAGCACATTTATCAAATATACCTAACAAAATATCATCTACACAAACTGGCTTTATTTTATTTTTGGAATTGGGAACATAAAAAACAATCAACATTTTGGATTTATTGCCTGAGCATGGATTAGAATTGATATAAGTGCCTAACAATGGTTGCGTACTTGCATCAGATAACCCATGGGCTGATCCTGGGTATAATTGAGGCCTGGTGTTAAATATACCAGGCCTGACCAAACCCTCAAGCTGAGGATCTTCCAGTAGGCAAATTGGGTGGAGCGTGCCATCAAATAATTCCACATATTAATCATATTACCATTTGATAAGTTTTTCTGTTACAGTTTTGAAATTTCGATTAATATCACATTCATGGTGGTTAGGAAGTGAACAACTAAACAAGGATGGGATACCAAACCTAACCGAACCTGTAACTTATAGTACAACTATATTTTTTCTTTTAAAGAGCTATCTGGTAATTTAAGTATACCTATATTCAACTAGGCTATTGTTCACCAATTGACGAGGCTCTGTTTGGTAAGATCTTGATTCATTGTAGTCATGGTTTTTAAAAACGAACTGGTGACCGAATTGGTCAGGGATCTGGTTACCAGTTTGAACGGTTCGATCGTTCAACCTGAATGCACGGCCCATTCTGACAAAAAAAAAAGAAAAAAAGGTCAAAACCGTTCAAACAGTTAACCGTCCGGTTCAGCAATTCACTGACCAAAACCAACGGTTTTAGTGGGAAATTCGATTTTTGAGGAAAACAATGCCAGTCACTTGATCGGTTCCTGGTTTTTTCGGTCCGGTCTAGTTTTGAAAACCATAATTATAGCAGAGACCTAGGATCAAATCCCACTGCCAGGGGTTGGGGGAATGGGCTATCCTCCCATCGTGTAGCCCTATGATTAAATAAAAAAAAAAAAAAATATGGCTATTGTAGCAATGACCTTGGATCAAATCCTTATGCCATTAGGGTGGGGGTTAAGGGGATGGGTGAAGACTACCCCCACTGTGTAGCTCCATGAAGAAAACAAACTATAACAATTTTTTTCTATAGATTATAACTATTTATACAAAAGTGATGCTGCAATATCAATGAGTTGGGGTTGGTATAAGACTAACCCAACCATAACCTATAGGGTTGGGTAAGTGTGGGTTTATCACTAAAATCAACCACGAAATTGGAAAGCATTGTTAGAAATGGAATTAGAATGGTCTATTCCCATAATCTGTTTGGTTCAGAGAAAAATCTAAATGGAGATTAAAATCAGCTGGAATGAAATTTCATTCCCAAAGAGAGAGAGGGAATCACCATCCCCCCCCCTCCCTACCCAATTTCATCAGAAATGGGATTCCGAATCTGCCCAACTGTAACTATTGAAAACAAAATGGCCCATTCCAATTCTGATTCTGGACAAGGATGTAGTCCACCTTCCCCTCAACTAGAGGTGTAAAGTGTGTCGTGTCGTGCTGGCCCATGGGCCGTGCCATCCTCCCTGGTGGAAATTTTAGGGGTCGGCCCGGCACGGCCCACGGCCCAGGCCTGGGCAGGCCCATGCTGTACCATGCTGGCATGTAGTCCTGGGCTGGGCCGGACCGGGCTGCAGGACGTGTCGAGCTGGGCCACAGGGCGGGCCTTAGGCCTGGGCCGAACCAGGCTGCATTGTTTTTTTTTTTATTTTTTTTTTGAAAATTTTGATTTCTTTTCTAAGTAAAATTGTAAAACTAAAACATTTAACTTTCCTATGAACTTCAGGAATTGGGAACCATTTAAAAAATTAGGAAATGAGAAATCTAAGTTATTCAACACATAAATGAAAAAAAATACTTAACCAAATTGAAATAAGAATGATGGAATAACAAATTAGAAGAAATAGGAATTTTATTTCATTTAAATTTGAATTGTACAAATTAATGAATTACAAATACAATGATTGGATCATTGCATAATTGGATGAATAAAATATAAAAATGGAATAAATTAATAAAATATAAAAAATACAATATGGTTACAAATTGAAAATACAAAATTACATTGTTAAAAAATAAAATAATATATCAAATAAATTAAATTAAATTAAAAAAATTACAATAATTTGAAAAAATGAAAAATTCTATAGAAGTAGTCAAAATTCATGAATCATCATTCATGACTTTCATCATCTGCTTTGGGTGAATTTTATCATGCCCTCCCTTGTGTTGTAATCTATCTTCTACATCTAGCCAATCCTTGAAGCAGATGCACATCTCTATGCTCTCATCGTTCATGCAGCTTCTTTTGTCATCCAACACCTTGTTACTTGCACTAAAACAAGACTCCGATGGAACTGTAGACACCGGACAGGTTATTAGATCACGTGCCATAGCGGCGAGAACCAGATAATTTTTTGAGTGTTCACCCCACCAGGTTAAAATATCAAAATTACTTAATATTTCACCTAAATTAGAAAAATTTGCTTCTAAATAAAAATTAAGTTTAGTAAATGAACTTGTAGAACTAGCAGATTTCTGCCTTCTACTTATTAAATAAAAAAGTTTTTCTCTTCTACTACTGGGCTCAAGGTCAGAAGTAGAAGAAGAAGATGATGAGAAAGTTGTAGGAATATTTCCTACAACTTCAGATTCATACAAATAGTACACTTCAAATAATAAATTATTACTTTCTTCTTTTTTTATTTCCTATATCAATATTCATATTTTCACAATATGTTTCAAGTAAAATATCTAAACCATCTTTCCTAATCTTAGGGTCTAATATTGTAGCTAAACAATAAAGGAGAGGAATATTTTCCCAATATTTTTTAAATTTATTTTTCATAATTTCAATAATACATTGAAATTGTGGATTATTTCTATATTTAGCAAAACAATCACTAATTACCATTAATTGATATGGTAAATTAAAACTAGTTGGATAATAAATTTCAGATAATTCATTTGTTGCATCATAAAAATATTTTAAAAAATCTCTTATACAGATTGCCATTTCCCAATCTTCCTCAAATATCATATCATTAGGCATTATTAAATTATAAAAATAAAAAAGAATTTGTTTATGAGATATACAACTTTCTAACATAGCATATGTAGAATCCCACTTATGCTTTACATCTAATATAAAATGTTTATATTTTAAACCATAATTTTGGCATAAATATTTAAATTTTTGTTTTCTTGCCCCTGAACTTTTTATATATATAATACAATTTTTAATTTTTGAAATATGATATGAAATAATATTCAAGGCATCTTGAATACATAAATTTAAGATGTGACATGCACATCTAATATGAAATAATTTACCATTTAAGCATGGTTTTAATTGAGATTTTAAAATATTTATTGCAGAATCATTATTGCTAGCATTATCAAAACTAATAGAAAACAATTCCATAAGCATGCAAAGTATTTAAAATACTTGCAGCAATAGCTGGGCTACTATGTGGCCATTCAAGCCTAGTAAAACTTAAAATTCTTTTATTCAAAAGCCAATTTTCATCAACGAAATGGCCGATAACACAAATATAACTATTATTAAATTTGGATGTCAAAAAATCCGAAGTAATTGCAACTTTAGAATTAAGATTTGTTAACAAAGAAATTAAATTTTGTTTATATGAATAAAAAATTTTAAAGCATAAGTTCTTATAGTATTCCTATAAACTTTTTTATATTGTAGGTTTACAGAACTACGCAACCATTTTTTCTTGCTTTGGATTTTTAGCTAATACAAATGGTTGTTTTGCTGTACAATATACTTAGCAAGTTCTTGTTTCATCTTTTCTTGTGAATATCTAAAAGTACCTAAACTAGTCCCCCTCCCGATTTGTGTTTAGGTTGTTTCTCTCCCTTCATCTTCCTCTCGCTCATGTGTGAGCAGATGTTTGCTCAAATGACCCGTACCACCCTTGCTACAATAACAAAAGTCTTTCCTACATTTTTGGCAAACGACCCTTTTCCCCTTCCCATTAATATTCTCTACTTTGAAAACTTTCCAAACCGGGCTACTCAGCTTAGAAGCCCTCAGTTTCCCCCTAGTATCATTACTACTGAGGGTGAAAGTTCCACTTCCATCGACATCAATCGCATCAATGCTAACACTATCGTAATGTGATTGAATGTCATCCATGGTGAACATGTTGGGTAATCGATTTTCAGAAGAGTTGGCCATATTTTTAATTCTAAAAAGATAAAAATTAATCTAATTCAATTTGCCCAGATTGCCGATTCAAAATCTCAACTTGATTTCAACGGTTGAAGCCTTTCAACGTCCAAGCCTCCCGAATTGAGATACTTGAGCTGGTTGAGCAAGCCTTCTTGTTGAAAGTCGAAGCTTCGATAAAGTTGAGACTTAAGAATTGGTGAATGCAGAATCAAACAACTAGCTAATAAGAATTTCTCAAATTGCAGATAATTGAGAATGTATGAGTATGAGAGAGAGAGAGAGAGAAAGAGATTAAGAGAATTGTTGAATTGGTGTGATGAAAATGGTGGAGGATAGGGCTATTTATAGGATTGAACATAATTCAATTGCCCAAGGTATCCAAAAAATTATCTGCTATTTAGTTGTTGGGAGGGGTATTTTGATCATTGTAAAGTTATTTATAACTTTACCCAAAATGCCCCCTAAACTAATTGTTATATAGTTGTTGGGGGACATTTATATCATTATTCAACCCCTCGTAAGCAAAATACACAAATACCCCCCTAATATGGCTGTTTATAGCTGTTGGGCCCCTTGGGGTGGGGGGGGTGGGTGGGGGGGCAACGACTATATTCCTAGATGGGCCAAGTGCGGCCCACTACGGGCCTGGCATAGCTCGTGGACCTTTGTGCCATGCCATACTGGGCCACTGGCGGCCTGGCCCGATTTACACCTCTACCCTCAACCCATACAATAAAACGATTCTCTCCAACTCAAATCCACCACATGGAAGGCTTAAGAGGAAAAAGAAACGTAAACACTAAATGATATCAGTAAAACAGGAAGCTTATAAATAATCTTCACGAAGCAGCTTTTTAATGTCATTTGGAACATTCTGCAATGAGCTCAACAACTGAAACGCCCCATCGTCTATCCATGTCCTTTGCCAGAAATCTGCAAACCAGTTTCTTTCCCCCAAAGTATGACTAAAATGAAGATACATACCTAAACCTCCTTATTTAATGCTTAGAAAACTCAAAATTGGACTTGGATACCTGATATGAAGAATTTATACTTAAAGGCCAGGTCTTAGGCCAAACTCACTCAAATTAATGCTTAAGCTTAACTTGATTGCACCCCCTATATGTGTATAGTCATTAATTAATGCATTGCAAGGTTCAAAATATCAATATGCCGATATCTATGCTTTTTTTTTTTTTTCAAAACCTGTTCAGGGGACTGATTTTGGGCTCCTGGGCCAATGTCGATACTTTGAACCTTATGCATACTTAATTGAATATCCATCACTAAAACTTTAGCCACCTTAAATACCCCTTTAATCTTTACTATATAATACTGGTACTTGCATTCACGCCAGACAATTAAACACTTTAGTTCATTTTATTTTCTTCTCTCCACTATCTGCTCTCTCATCTTTCACATGCCCCTCAACTAGTATTTGATAAATGCTAATTCCACTCTCATGAGTAGGATTGGGGAACTAGTCTTTGCTTCAATTTACATGTATAATGCATTCAAGGAAAATATTAACATGAATTATTAAAACTTGAAAAGTCAATTTCATTCCTCATGATATTTGATGTAATACTACCCAAATGAAAAATTGAATTCATATAGCCCGTATAAATTCATTTTGAGAATAATATCATCAATCCGACGCTATTCTCCCTAGATTTCTAGTTCTGTTCTAACTAGACTCATCTCTTGGATGCAAATACATCAAACATATGATGGCCAAAGCAGGCTCCACGCTATCTGTCAAATAAAACCCAACTATGTTTCTTTTGAAGCAGCAGCAAACAAATTCTCAATTCAGAATACCAACATAGTTGAAACAAAACCACAAGAGATTTTCCATTTCATCAGAAAACGTAAATTTACTAATCTTTATGTCATTTTCATCAGAAAACAAACTCCTTTTGGGTGCTAAATCTGGTTTTGGCATTAAATCAAACAAGTTCTATACAATTTTCGAATATTTCTTTATAGAACCTCAACCCTGCACACAAAAATACATTCTTACCCCATTCTCTACATGCTAATACGAAAACAAATTCATCAGGCTAAATGGAAGTATTACACCATTTATTCTAACTAGAGATTTCAATAGCCTTCACTTCAGGCCTTCTCGTCTCTTCCTTAGGAACAGTTATAGTAAGAACCCCATTCTCCATCGTCGCCTTCACCTGGTCCACCTTGGCATTCTCCGGCAACCTGAACCGACGAAGGAACTTGCCGCTGCTGCGTTCGACGCGGTGCCACTTATCGCTCTTCTCTTCGTGTTCTCTGTTGCTCTCTCCACTGACTTGTAAGACTCTATCTTTTTCCAGTTCGACTTTCACTTCTTCCTTCTTGAGCCCAGGAAGGTCAGCTTTGAAGACATGGACTTCTGAGGTCTCCTTCCAATCGATGCGTGCATTGGCGAATGCTGCCGTCTCAGTTGTGAATTGAGGGCTGGTGAGAGCACTGCCGAAGGTGAAGTCTTGGAATGGATCCCAGATATCCATAGAGAAGGGATCGAAGAGGTTGCTTCGTCGGCCACCGAAGATGCTAGGGACGATCGACATATCCGCTTCTGGGTTTCTGTTGAAAACGGAGAAAATAGTGACAGAGAGAGAGATTGAAACGCTTGCTAATGCTAGCTAGCAACTATGAGCGGAAGCCTTTGAATTTGAAGTGTGCCGGAAAATTTCACGATGCAGAGGTGGTGGGATTCGTTCTGTATTTATAAAGAAGAAGAGGAAGACTCTCGTAATTTTGAGAAATTTCTGTATATGTTTCCAGATTTTCTTATTTTTTAGGAACATTCTCGCTCCTTCTCGTCAATCACGAACGCTCGCGAAGAAAAACATGGGGCCCACGGATACCAAAGGGGCAATTGGGCTTCTACAGTGATACAAATACAGCTCGAATATTTTACATGGATTTCAATTTTAGGCCCATTTATAATTTGATATGGGCCCAATGAATCAAGTCGAAGCCCACGCAACATAGAACTAATATACTACTTCTCATCTGGTTACATCATTATACTACTTCATCTGGTCCACAGGTCCAACCCTCAGGTTATCTGGTTCGACCATTTCACTCGCTCAAATTTGAATTGTAACATAACAACAAACAGCAAGTAATAAATGGTTACAGTCATCTTTTAATACCTATTTTAAATAAAGAATAAGCTTAAAATAGTATATATGGCTCGGTTCATAAGGGGCAAGTGGGCAACCATCCCATAAACTCTAAGCTCTTTTATCTACTAGATCCCCTGTGCAGATAATCTCATTTCTTAATGGGCTCAGTTAAGCTTGGCACAACTCATTAAGGGGGAGTTGTTTTTTTTTTTTTCTTGTCTGAGCTTAAAAAAACAAAGATTCTATACCTGATGTTAAAAAAAAGCATTGATTACAAAAACATAGAAAACATGCTCTTGGTTCTGTGAAGTATTTCTTGTTTCCAAATCGGAAACCATGAATGTTTTATTGAATTGGTGGTTTTAAAAATACATATTCTCTTGTTTGATATTATGTTTCATAAGACAAATAATAATTTTGATTAAATGAATATATAGAATACTCCCTAAGCTTTCACTTTGTGAGAAATACCCCTTGGGTAAAAAAAGTTCTTATTCAGCTGTTCTAAAATTTTTAAACATCCAAACTACCCATTTTCTTATTCATTTGAACTATGACAAAAACCCTAAAGTCGATGGGTTCAAAAGTTGGAAATGTACTGCTCATCAAGAAAGCGTCTGATACACACCAATAATTTTTGATAGGTAAAAAAAGTACAGTATTAACAAAAAGATGCAACAAACTGTTCAATACAAGAGGGAGGGCGGCTCCATAAGACAAACTTCCTTCTGAAAGCTTAGAAAGCTGAGCAAATTAATGAGCCGCCCAATTCATAGTTGTAGGAATATAAACAAATTTAACAGTATAACAAGAACTTTTAAGAGAGCATATACAGTCATATATAACCAAGGTAGTTCCCACGAAAGAGACGGATAACCAGATTCCAAAAAAGAAACCACATTCTTTGCATCAAGAAGAATTAAAATACGCCTCCAGTTGTTAGAACATCCCAGCAAAAGAGCCACAAAAACAGCAAAAAGTTCAGCTAGAACTGTGTTCCCTCCAAGCCAACATAAAAGATTTGGAAGAATAAAAAACACAAATACCACAAGAAACTCCCAAATCAGAGATAACCCCGCCATGACATTTGATAATAACATCAAAGTCAGAGAACTGAGGGAGAAAACAAGTTAATCCTCCTGTCTGGAAAGAGGATTGAGAGTGATAATGGAGAGCCTTGAAGGTGGAGTTGGGATTGTGTGACATAGACATATGCTAAATAGCAGAGAAGTGAAAACATGTTCTATATTTTGTAGCTTTGTAGGCAATTTTTTGTTGATTGCAAGAACAAAGTAGTTTCTCAGAATCAAACTGAATGTGTTTTCACTTTATACTTTCAAAAGGTACACATTCTAGATCGTTTTTATGTTTTTTGCCAGCATGGCATTTCTTTTATTTTCTTCTTTTGATAGGTAAAAGATACACATTCAATTTGGCCAGATAATGGGTCAACCAGTCCAACCTGCATTCCATTTTACTCCTTCCAAACAAACAATCTCGCCTCTACTTCCATTTTATCTGATCATTTATAAATGGGGTGCTGTCAAATCTCAAGTGTCAATTGGTCAGGTCAGGGTAAACTCAAAATCTGACACTATAAGTAAATGTGCAGAATGCAGAACTAGTTCTCACCTAGTTGCTAAAAAGAAGAAAAAAAAAATCAAATAACCTAAAGAGTTACCTCAAGGTACAGATGCAGACAAGAACTTTTTTGGGAGGATCACACTACCCCAGGAGATGATGTTTTTTTGGTGACTTCCAGGAGATTTTCCATGTTCTATAACACAAAAGCTGTCCTAGTATTACATATACTGCTAGTAGGAGTACTTGCAACTCCATTGTTCTTCCTAGTGCATTGTGGTAGGCACCAGCAAAACTAGATACCACATTTCCTTTAGCATCCATGTTCTTCTGAAGATTATCCAGTAATGTACCACTGAAAGGTGAAACAACATAAATTTGTTTGAAGAAGATATCCTGAAAATTATTTTGATATGAAAAGTTGAATTCATATAACATGTAAGAAACATTTTGAAAATAATATCAATCCTAAGCTATCCTCCCTATATCTCTCATATTGTTCATACTAAATACTTGTGCAATAACGTATGGACAGCACTCAAGCACAATGTTCTCTTGGAACCGTCTTCTTCCACTTAAATCCCATGTTTAAACATCATTAAAGAGATTTCAAGGTACCCGCACCAAATCTGCCATCCCTTTCTATTACTACTAAAACAATAAGAACAAGACAGAATTACAACAACATGACCAAGTATGCAGAAAGGTTTCTAAATATGCAGATGTGTAATCCTTTTGAGGAAGCAGATATGGTTCAAGTCAATGACTATTCTTACAGATAAGATTTACTACCAAATGCTGCTTATTCATCACAAACGCACCTAATGCATAAGAACTTACCTTTAAAACCTTTAGACAGGAAGGAAATCAAGAATTCACCATCATCATGACCAGAAAATTGCAGCCCCAAAAGATTATAACTTCTATGATCTGATTTTTCTCAGCCATGCAAGGAAGCAGTGTCCAATTTCCACTTCTAGCAATCATCCTAATAAGTAATAACCTACTGCAATTCTCTGAAATTCATAACACAATTCTGAGCTTAAATAGCTCCTCTCTGAGTTACGCAATTTTTCTCCTAGATGCAAAGGACATGGTTCTGAACTGACCCTAAAACAATCTTGTCCTTATGAACATGTTCCAGAGGAAATACTTGATTGAACAAAACTTCTAACAATAGGAAGCAAAGGCCATGAGCATTTTTCATATAGCATTTACTGCATCAGGCATGACGCCATTTCAGTCTTAGTAGTTGGTGCAACTCTCTAATTCCTAAACAAACCGAAGTCATACTAATAAGCACTGAATACAAAGATGAATTATTTAAATGTAAGTGCAACAATATATGAGAGTCCATAAAGGTTACAGATCTTCTCCTAGTTACATCGGAAGAAAACAATTAATGATTGAAGCTACAAAAATCCTCAATTGCATAGAAAAATAACACAATTGAACTGAAGCAACTATATCACTTTTCCATTTCATATAAAAAAAAATTGAATGGTAAATTTGGTTAAACATTAGATCAAACAAGTTCTATACAATTTATACGTTTTTCTATTCATGCTGAGTCCTGCACATAAAACATCATCTCACACCATTGGTAAATGCTACAATGCATTCATCACGCTAAATGGAAGTATTACACCGTTTATCCTAACAAGAGATTTTTATAGCCTTCATTTCGGGCTTTTTTGTCTCTTCCTTTGGAACAGTTATAGTAAGAACTCCATTCTCCATCGCCGCTTTCACCTGGTCCACCTTGGCATTCTCCGGCAACCGGAACCGGCGAAGGAACTTGCCGCTGCTGCGTTCGACGCGGTGCCACTTATCGTTCTTTTCTTCGTGTTCTCTACTGCGCTCCCCACTGATTTGTAAGATTCTACCTTCTTCCAGTTCGACTTTCACTTCTTCCTTCTTGAGCCCAGGAAGGTCAGCTTTGAAGACATGGGCTTTTGGAGTCTCCTTCCAATCGATGCGGGCATTGGCGAATGCTGCTGTCTCAGTTGTGAATTGAGGGCTGGTGAGAGCACTGCCGAAGGTGAAGTCTTGGAATGGATCCCAGAAATCCATAGAGAAGGGATCGAAGATGTTGCTTCGTCGGCCACCAAAGATGCTTGGGATGATCGACATCTTTACTTTTGGGTTTCTATTGAAAATGGAGAAAATAATCAGTCACAGAGAGATCGAAACGCTTGCTAGCTGGTAACTATGAGCGAAAGAGAGCTGGAAATTTTCACGATGCAGAAGTGGTGGGATTCGTTCGGTATTTATGGAGAAGAAGAGGAAGACTGTCGTAATTTTGAGAAATTTCTGTATGTCTCTAGATTTTCGTATTAGGAATAGTGGGAACATTCTCGTTCCTTCTCACCGATAACAAACGCTCGCTCGCGAGAAAAAATATGGGGCCCACCATAATTGCTTCCCGTGATACAGATGGATATTTTACATGGATTTGAATTTTAGGCCCATTTATAATCTGAAACCGGTGACTCATAAGTACGTGGAATCGGTAATAAATTGATAGCTTTTCTTGTTATGATAATTAGAGGGTTGATGATTAATGAGATTGATAGAATGTAGTCAGATTATTTTTGTATTTTTAGCATTATTTTATGAATGGATTGAAAATGGTAGAAGTAGGTTGTGAGCTTTAACTTTCCAGAAAAATGAGAAGAACATGAGTCTGAATGGTGGGGAGCTGTAGCCGGGTAGTGGGTTATAGGCTTTAACTGAAATTTATTTGAAATTGCCACATGTCTAGTTTTCTAGAAAATTAGAAATCCACTTGTCTAAATTGTGGTAGTGGGGTGTGGGCTTTAAGAACTCCTCAGAAAATGACACGTGTCTAAATTTGAAAAAACCAAGTGTCTGAATGGTGGGGGCTGTAACCTTAAAGCCTTCCTTTGATTTATATATTTTATTTAAATTTCACTATTTACTTAATAATTATATTTATATATAAATTAAGAAATTGAATTACAAAGATTTAGCTAGTGAATGGCCCCATACTATGTATAGGAAAATTCACTAAAGTTTGATTTCCAACATTTGTATTAATTGTTTAGTCATTTTTATTATTTTTTAATCATTTTAAGCTAATTCATTATTTAATAAATTTGTAATAGTTTAAGCACATTTACGAATTTTTAATCTATCTTAGTAGTTAATTAATATTTTTTGTTATTTAATAATATTATTAACTATTTTAGTAATCAATGAAATATTTATTTAAGATTATTCCTTTTATAATATTGACTTAATTAATTATTTAAAGAATACTATTATTTTTAATTAGTGATTTTTATAATTGTTATTATTGTTCTTATTAATAATGATTATTATTGTAAAGCAAATTGGTTTCCAACCAAGTATAATAATTATTTCTTCTATTTGTTAATTATTATTTTGCATTTATGAATAATCATTAATGATTATTATTAATATTATTATTTATTATTTATAAATATTGATAACTAATTAATGTGTACAAAAGAAGTAGTGCGACCCAGTATTCTCAGTTGAACCGTTGTCTTCTCAGGCAACGGTTTGTGCGAAACTCGACCATCAGCGACGTCATCAACAATGATAGTATGACCTTCCCGGCCGCTGGAGACCACCCATAAGTGATTGCCGGTGGTTGACGATCTCATCTAACCTTAAATAAGAGACAGTGGTTGCTTGTATTTAAAAAAAAAAACACCTCGTATCTGGCTTCCTATACACTGGTCGTATGAACTTCCCGGCCACCAGTGACCACCCATAAGTGATTGCCCATGGCCAACGATCTCATGTAACATTAAAGAACAACCGGTATTTGTTTGTATTAAAAAAACAAACGGCTCAGATTCTACCTTCTTCTCAGGCATGGATTTTCAACAGAGCCGCCGTATTCTACCTTGATATGATCCTCCCGGCCACTGGTGTTAACCCATAACTGATTACCAGTGGTCGGCGATCTCATATACATTATAATAGTAGTTGTTGGTCGATAGTAATAAAAACAAAAACATCTGGTTTTCTTCTCAGAGGGCCCTATTTTCTCCGGTAATGATTTGGGCCGACAATTGCTATTTGCTATTCCCCTCTTGGCTACCAGCGGGTCACATAGAAGTTTCTTGGTTGCAGTTTTGATGCAGGGGGTGCTGTTGAGTTTGTTGGAACAAATGTTTTGAAATTCAAATAAATGTTTTGACATGAGATAGAATTCATGAGACAAAGATTGCGAAAACAGAGTTCTAACGTGATAAAATAAATGAAACACAAAATTGAAACATGTTTGCCAAAACTGAAACTCAAAGCTCTATACATATAAGATAAAGGGAGATGAAATGTAAAATTACCTAAGTGGTTGAAGTTGCAAACATCCAAGTAAGAATTCCAATGAAGTGAACTTTTTGGAGAAGATCGTATGCAAAGACTGTGGAGACTGGAGTAGAATTTAGAGTTTGAAACTGATAGATTGAATGAGAATGTAGGTTTCTGGACGTGACTTGGAGTCTAACATGTACGTGGGGATGAGTTGGTTGCAACAGAATTTTTTAATTTGTCTCCTAAAATTAAGTTCTCATAAGATACATGGGTTTGAAAAGACAGGCATTGGAGGAGGGCCATGTGTCTCATTGAGTAAGGCTTTTTGACATGAAAACCTTCCTATATATATATTTCATCTGGTCCAGGGTCCAACCGTCAGATTATCTGGTTCGACCATTTCACTCGCTCCAATGAGAATTGTTAGTTTATAACAAAACAACAAAATAAATGGTTACAGACTTGTCTTTGTAAACCTATTTTAAATAAAGAAAAGAATAAGCTTAAAATAGTCAAAGGGGCAACCGTCCTAGCTGCTAGTTCCCTGTGCAAATAATCTCATTTCTTAATGGGTGGATCAACTCTTCAACTCTTTAAGGGGTAGTTGCTTTTCTTGTCCTGAGCTTCAAAAATGTTTCACAAGGCACAAATAACGATTCTGATTGAATGGATACTACTACTAGCATGGTTTTCAAAACCAGATCGGACCAGAAAAAGTGGGAACAATCAATTCCGTTTTATCCCAGAACCGTTATTTCGCCAAAAACTGTTGATTTGGTCAGTACACCGCTGATTTGGGCAGTCAAACTGTTCAACAGTTTTGGTTGTTTTTTATTTATTTTTTATTTTTTTGTTAAAACGGGCCATCTGTTCGATTCGAACAGTCGGACCATTCAACCCAAGAACTGGACCCTTAACCAGTTTGTTGTCCGATTCAGTTTTAAAAACCTTTACTACTATCTCACCTTTCTTATTTTAACATTTTATATTTTTATTAATTTATACATTTGGATTCAAATCCATTTAAATGTGGGTTGATATGATCCATAAAAGCTTTGAACAAGTGCTAGTTAGGGCTATTTATCAAACTAATAAAACCAACCAAATGAATTAACCCAACTCAATTTGACTTGAGTTGGTCGGTTTTCTAGAATTTTTGAATAATTTTGGTTCTACAATTTCCCAATCCAATCATGTCAGGTGGGTTTTGGTTAGGCCATTTGTTAATTGATCAAAATCAAACTAACCCAACTATAAATCTATATTAATATTTTATATTTTTAAATTTAAATTTTTAATATAGGAAAGTGGGAAATATTCCCATATTTCCTAATTTAAAATATTTTTATATTGTAAACTTACATTTTTAATTTATTTTTTATTAATACCATTATAAATTTTGAATTTAATTTTTAACTTTAAATCTTTTGAGCCAATTGATCAAACTGAAAACCAATCCAAATCGATACAACCCAAACTGGCTAATTTTCACTAATGGTCGGTTAGTTTCGGGTGACTAAATCCCCAACCCAACCCGACCAGGCCAATTCGATTGGCTAAACAACCTGCAATCGAACCAAACCAACCAGTGAACACCACTAATGCTAGTAATATGGTATACATAATATTATGGTATGTGTATAATAAAGTTTTGGGAAAATAACATAGACCCTTTGAACTTTCATTTGCAAACTTGCCCGAGCTTTCACTTTGTGACAAATACCCCTTCATTAAGAGTTCCCTTAGGCTATGTTTGGTTTGAAGGAAAAGGTAAGGAAATGAAGGAAAAGACAAGGAAACCAATACAAGGGTTTGTAAAGGTTTTCCTGTCTTTCCCTTCCTTTCCCCACATTTTCCTTCAAACCAAACATAACCTTAATTAACTTGGAAAAAAATTCTCATTCAATTAATTTTTTAATGTGTGTGCCACATACTAAGGTGGTGTTGTGTAATATAGTGAACCCACGAAATACTGGGTTTCAAAACACACCACACCACTCTAATGCATTCTGGTTTAAAACCCACTATATCATGGTGTGAACTACACCACACCCCAAAACATTGGCCACGCCATTATCTCATGGTCACAATCACACCACATGCCTCTTTCCTTATCCAGTACTTTGCATGTGTAATAAATTATACATTTTTTTAAATTTTTATCTTATATTTAATTAATAATATTTGTCTTACCATTACAATTGTTATTAATTGGTATTCAAAATCAGAATTTGACTTTGTTATGTTTTTACTAATTTTAATATTCTAAATTGATTTATTGTTAATTATTTATCTTGAATATTAATTCTCTATGTGTGTGTTATATATTTTTATATTATTTTTAATTTTTTAGTCATTATTAAATTTTTTTGAATTCACCCGTTAACTTTTTATTAATTTGTATTAGCTATATTTAAATTGATCAAATATTAAATTAATTTGTATTTTGCTTAACAACAAAAAATATTACTCTTGGCGGATGTTGTAGATCATCTCGTAGTGTATCCAAGATATATACAATCAAAATAGAAGGGTAAGCCTGAACCACACCACACCCTACAAAACACCTATATGGGTGGGTGTGGTGTGGTTAGGCTACCTAATTTTTTCCTTAGCATGGTGTATTTTCAATTACATTACACTACAGGTGTGGTGTAATGGAGAAATGTAATTAAAAATATATCATCCAATTTCTCACCCACACTATCTAATACATTCTATATTTTGTAACTTTATAGCCACTTTTTTGTTGATTGCAAGAACAAAATTGTTTTCCAGAATCAAATTGAATGAGTTTTCACTTTATACTTCTAAAAGATATATATTCTATACGGCTTTTATGTCTTTTTTGTGCCTGGCATTTCATTTTCTTTTTTTATTCTTTGGATGGGTGACTGGAAGGAAAACAATAATACACCATCATCATGACCAGAAAATTGCAGCTTATTGATACTTCTATGATCGGATTTTTCTCAGCATATGACTCAAATACAAAATGCAATTGATGTGTTCACTATTAATGTTCTTCAACCAGGTGTCCTCCTACTCCTACTGGAATCCTCTGAAATTCATGACACAATTCTGAGCTTAGATAGCTCATCTGTGAGTTTCCCCTGGATGCTAAGGACATGGTTCTGAACTGGCCCTAAAATAATCTTGGCCTTATGAACATGTTCAAGAGGTAGGAAATACTTGATTGAACAAGACTTCTAACAATTTTTTAACAAACCGGAAAGCCAAACTAAGAAGCACTGAATACAAAGAAGGAAAACAATTAATGATTTTTTTTTATCAGTGATGAAAACAATTAATGATAACACAATTGAACTGAAGCAATTATTATATCACTTTTCCATTTCATATAAAAAAAAAAAAAAACTGAACGCTAAATTTATTTAAACATTAGATCAAATAAGTTTTATACAATTTATATACTTTTCTATTCATGCTCAATCCTCCACATAAAACATCATCTTTCACCATTTTGTAATTTTACGATGCATTCATCAGACCAAATGGAAGTATTACACTATTTATTCTAACTAGAGATTTCAATAGCCTTCACTTCCGGCTTCTTTGTCTTTTCCTTTGGAACAGTTATAGTAAGAACTCCATTCTCCATCGCCGCTTTCACCTGGTCCACCTTGGCATTCTTCGGCAACCGGAAACGACGAAGGAACTTGCCGCTGCTGCGTTCGATGTGGTGCCACTTATCGTTCTTCTCTTCGTGTTCTCTGTTGCGCTCTCCACTGATTTGTAAGACCCTACCTTCTTCCATTTCGACTTTTACTTCTTCCTTTTTCAGGCCAGGAAGGTCAGCTTTGAAGACATGGGCTTCTGGAGTCTCCTTCCAATCGATGCGGGCATTGGCGAATGCTGCCGCTTCGGTTGAGAATTGAGGGGTTCTGAGAGCATTGCCGAAGGTGAAGTCCTGGAATGGATCCCAAATGTCCACAGAGAAAGGATCGAAGATGTTGCTTCGTCGGCCGCCGAAAACGCTTGGGATGATCGACATCTCTGCTTCAGGGTTTCTGTTTGAAATGGATAAAATAAAAATAGTCAAGAGATATTGAAACGCTTGCTAACTACGAGCGGAAGCCTTTGAATTTGAAGAGTGCTGGAAGATTTCACCGTTTCACGATGCAGAGATGGGGGATGCATTCGGTATTTATAGAGAAGAAGTGGAAGCCTCTCGTAATTTAGGAATATTTCTGTATGCTTCGAGACTTTGACAATTCGATAACATTCTATGATTCTATAGTTCCTCTTTTTTCCCTGAGCCAACGTTCTAGCTCCTTCTCAGTTCTCACCAATCACGAACGCACGCGAATATATCATATATGCCCATTTGGCAGGGCTTTCACTGAGCGGCTTCTGGCTTTGCACGGTGGGCCCGATGCACCCGGAAAGCTCAAGTAGCTTTCACTCGGTGCAGATACTAGGGGTGAGCATTATTCCGTCAAAATTTTGGTTTTAATTTTTTTGAGTTTTGAGTAATTCGGTTCAGTTAATTCGCTTTTTAGGAATTTTAGTTTTTGGTTTCACTTTTCAGAGTTAGTAATTCAGTTAACTGAAAAAATCGAATTAATTGAAATTTATTATATAATATATAATATATTTTATAGGTTATAATATATAATATATAATATACAATATACAACATATAATATATAATATGCTATATATTTATATATTAATGTATTATAATGAAATTCAATTTCATAATATATATTATAAGTTATAATATATAATATTATATATATATATATATTAAATTCGATTTTTAATCAAAAATCAAATCAAAAACTTTGGTTTCAGTTATTTCGGTTTTCTTTTAATTTGATTTTGATTTATTTGGTTCAGTTTTTAACCGAATAAATCGAATGTTCACACCTACCAATGACCATCCAATGAAACTTCTCATTCTAATAGCTTCTTTAAAGCCACTCTCAATTAGACTTGTTTATGGGCCGGGTAGCTAGACTGCTCGGCCTACGCCTTGGTTGGACTTGGACATGTAGTTAGGCCCACGGGCCCAAAACACCAAGCCCGATTGTGTTTTAGGCCAGGCTCGGGATTTGTCAAAAAAGCCCTGCTTGATTAATTTATATAATATAAAATATATAATATTTAATATATACCATTTTTTTCTTTATAATTTTTCTCTCTCTCAGCAATAATAGCGGTATGACCTTTAGGCTTTGGGTTCGGGCTTTGGGCTTTTTATGAGACCTAGGCTCGAGCCTTAAAAAAATCTATTAATAAAGAGTGAAAGCCCGGCCTGACCCGGCCCATAAACATGTATGCTCTCAATCAACCCTTTAGGCCTATTTGTGTTCTGATATGGGTCCAATCACCAATGAATGAGTCTAAGCCCACATAAGGCACAACTAATATAAGGGATGTATGTCTCTGGTTCCATCATTTATCCTACCTCATCTGGTTCGTAGGTCCAATCGTTTGATTATCTGGTTCGACCATTCCACCATTCAAATAAAAATTGTAATAAAACAACAAAAAACAAGTAATTGTTGGTTATAAATCATCTTTCAAAACTAATTTAAATAAAAAATAAGCATAGGTCTTTATTTAGGTAAAACCTTTCAAAACAATGGAAAGGAAAGGTAGGAAAACCAAACACAGCCCAAGGGAGTGTTCTCTAATATGAATATTTTTGCTTGTTGTGAGAAAGGTCCAAAAGTTTGATATCGTGTGCCCTGTATCAGGCATATTGTATTGTATCAGTAATTTTCCGAAACCCTAAATAAAGGATGTTTTGGAATTTGACCACTTTCAGGGGTAGACAAGCTTAAAAGGCTAAAACCGACCCTTGAAATAATTTAAAAAACAACAAAAAAAGTTATTTAAGTATTGAAACACTCGATACGCCTGTTATGGGCATATTTATACTTTAAACCATGGTTATGAGTTTTAAAACAAAGGTTTCATACTGGGTTTTCTAATTGTTCCTTGTTGTATGGTGAATTTCTTGTTTCCAAAGCTGAAACTAGAAACGTTTTCTTGAATTTCTAATTTTAAAAACATATGTTCTCTAGTATTTGATATTATATTTCAGCACAAATGGTGGTTTTGGTTAAATGAATACCAAGTTCATCTTTCTTCTTTCTATTATTTCTTCTTTATTTTTATACATTGTTTTCAAATCCATTTAAATGTGGGTTGGTACGAGAAGAAAAACTTTAAATCAGTAATCCTGCGTTTGGGAAAAAATGCAAATGGAGTGTAAATCTTGCTTCAGGGTAAATTTGCACTCTGGTTCACTTTTACCTGTGTTTGGTAACATTACATTTATGATTGACAAATAACAGATCAATCCATAATTACATTGATAATAAGATGTAAAAGTATACCAATAAAAAATAAGTAAATTTGCATTCAAGTGGGCTTTTGATAAAAAAAAAGCATATGCTTTATTGGAATTCATGTTTGCATCCATTACAGCTAAAAGTCTTTTTGGTAAGAAGATAAATTTGTAAGTACAAAATTAACCCAATCTTACAATTTATATGAACAATTTTACACTCTACAAATTTGCATTCAGACTTATTTACATTTTTTCCAAACGCAGCTTAATAGGGTGTATAGAACAAAATTGTTTTGTTTTTAATAACATTTTTGTTGGTTGAAAGAACACAATTATTTTTTCAGAATAAAATCAAAAGCCTTTTCACTTTATTTTTAAAAGATGCACACTTAAGAGTGTGGTAATGTTTTTTTGCCAAAATGGTATTTCCTTTTCTATTCTTTTCTTTCTCTAGGTAAAAACAAACTTCTATTTAACTATAGCTTCAAAGTTGAAAATATTTACAAGCCAACTAAGAGGGACGACTTGCCAGCAAAAATAAATCACAACCATGTTGCCCTGTCTAGTATCATGTTTAATCACAACAGAAGTAGTCAGGATATAAAGAGTAAGGGTTCACTTAGTTTGTAGTTGGAATCGGAATCCCGTAAATCAGAATCCTATTCCCTTATCTGTTTGGTTTAGATAGGAATCGGAATCGGATTCTATAAGATATGTACAAATCTCGAGAAAGATTGGATAAAGCGAGATAAGATTTGAGAGGGTTTTAAAGTCACTCACCTCTTTTTTTTTAATTTTTTTTGCTGAAATGAGATTCTCATTCTTAAAGGGAGGTTGGAATGGCTATTCCCTCAAATGTGGGAATACCATTGCTCCAAGAATAGAAATCAAAATCCTATTCTGCCCAACCAAACAGTTGGAACCATTCTGATTTTGATTCCAAATCCCTATTCCATTGATCGAAACAGACCTTAAAGTCAGAATATAGAGAGATTCAATAGAGTCTAATACATTTCCTACAAGATCAGGCTAGCAAACTAGCTATTTCCAAAACAACTTTTTTTTTGAAAGGTCTTTCCAATTGAAGCTTTGCATTCCCTTGCTAACAATAAAAACAATGGAATATCAATTGAAGAACTTGAGTGGGCTCGTGTTGAGAAGTTGATAGAATTTGAATTGGCCCATTCCAAAAGCCTAGGCCCAGTGCTGTGTACATTCTTTAAATCAGGTACTCAATTTGGGGTTAACTTTGGCTGTTGGGGGCCAACAGTCCTTCCTGTTGAGAGAGTTTGTGGGTTGGACATGTTCACTGCAATTCACCAATTTACAGGTTTACTCAAAATAAATCAATGGACAATTACTAAATTGTCCACTTTCATGATAACGTGTCGAACCTAGAAACTCTCTCAACAAGAAAGGCTGTTGGCCCCCAACAGGCAAAGTTTTTCCCTCAATTTAGAGTTAGGTTTAGGAGAATATGATGGCTGTTTGGTGTTCAGCGGGCTGTGGAATCAATTATAAGGTTCCATGCCAATAAAAAAATACATGGCATTTACACTTTTTATAGTGGGACCCATGAATTTATTACTGGCGTAGAATTTGATTATTGGTTCCACAGCCCGCTGAACAGTCATTGTGTTCAGTTAATTCGAATTTCTCAATTTGATCTTCTACCATTTATTTTCTTTTTCTTCATCAAGGTTCAATGTATTCATACACCCAATACCATTTAGTTTATTCTACAAAAAATAAAAATAAAAAAAAAAACATTTAGTTTCTCTTTTAATTTTTCAAAATTGCTTCAAGGGTCAGTTTCAGGCATGTCTACCCCTGATACTACTCAAAATCTGAAACATTTCATCATAAAAAAAAAAAAAAAAAATCTGAAGCAATTCTTATTGGGGTTTCGGTGAACTGCAGATATGATACTAGTCGAAATTTTGAACCTTGCTCTTCATTATCTCCACTATCTGCTCTCTCCTCTGAAACTATGCCACTGAACTAGTGAATAGCTTCCTATTAGTACTTTGAAGTAGATTTCATTCCCTATGATATTAAAAGTAATGCTTCTCCAATTGTGATTTGTGAGTGTGGAAATAGAGATCGCCTTTTTCCTTCGCGTCATTCTTGATGATACAAAAACTATAATAATGAAGTGCTTTGGCTCTGTTTGTTTGCAGTGCAAATCCAAACCCAATGCAAAATATAGAACCAGTTCATATTTGCCACGTGTGTTTGTTTGTAACTATGATATGGTTGTATGGACTCCTACTTAGGCTATATTTGGTTTGAAGAAAAAGGTAGAGAAATGAAGTGAAAGACAGGGAAACTGATACAAGGTTTATAAGGGTTTTCTTTATCTTTCCCTTCCTTTTTCTATATTTTCTTTCAAACCAAACATAGCCTTATAAAAGAAAAAATTTCACCTTTTGTCTCATTGTACTCGTGAACAATGCAAATTTTGCATCCCAATAAAAGATGCAAATTGCACCACCTTTTTCCTACCATAGCATTCTCTCTCTCTCGTGTAAAGTTGGGGTGAGGTGATTATGGACCGGGCTGAGCCAGGTTTTGCACCAAGTCATTAATTATACTCTTAATGCAGACCGAGATCTTGTAATTGGGTCGGTTTGGTTTGGATCTGTCAGGTCTGCCTGACCATTTGATAGCCCTGTCACTATGTCCAATTTTATTCCTCCCAAACACATAAAACAAAGTAAAACTTGGAAAAAGATGCATGTTTACCGTATAAAAGAAAACAAAGGAAACGAGGCAAGCCAGATTCAATTTCCATTTTCACTCAACCCATTTTCACTCCCGTACATTTGCAGCAATTTGCAGTTCAAACAAACAAGTCTTTATCAAAAAAAATTGAATGATCATTCATATGCACCAACAACTGCATATAAAAACAAAGGGAAGATAGAACTCTTTTCCAACTCTTTAGTAGAAGTCATTTAGCTTATACCTCCAAATAACAGTAGGTTCATGACCTTCCTGGTAAAAAAGGAAAAAGAAAGAAAGAAAGAAAACCTAAAGGCTATATTTGGTTTGAAAGAAATAAGAGAGGAACAGAAAATTGATAGACAATTTAAAATATCTCTCTCTCATTTTCTGTCAAACCAAACACGGCCAAAGAGTTGTCTCAAGGTACAAATAGGAGACACATGAATATCACCTAAGCCCATAAGTACACATGTTTCAGACATCACCTGTAATTCCCAAGATATTAAACAAAACACTGCAAAGGAAAATGAGCCTTAACCCTGAAGAAACAAAAAACCGAACTAGATTACTTGACACATACAACTCCAATGCTACAATCAAGGGAAAGATGGTTTTCTTGGTAACTTCCCAGAACTTGTCTATGCCCTACAACAACATGAGCTGCCATAATATATTACTACTACTGCTGGAAAGAGTACTTGCAACTCCGTTGTTCTTTCTATAGGCTGAATGAAGCTTGAGGGGAACTCATTAATGGGATAGCCATAGCCTATCTCAACCATTCCCTTCTCTATAAATGTCTAGCTTGGAGGTTTTCATCGTTGTTGTCGCCATTCAATTCTTGTCTCAATTATATGGGGTTGATTACATAAATTGTTAAATTATATATATATATATATATGAATGTTTAAATCATTTATTAGTATTTTTATTCAAGATTTTTTGGGTTTGCCCTTAATTCTTCTAATCTCTTCAATTTATAATCAAGGTTCAAAGTATCGATAAATCAAACATGCATATTAGGTTTTCGAATTTACATAACTTTTTTTTTTATTTTTTTCCAAAAATCAGTCAGGGGGTTGGTTTTAAGCACTTACCCCCTAAAAAATAATCAAAACCCCCAAAGCCTTGCATTTCTCTACGAGTGCTTGCCAATACAATACGCTTTTGAACCTTGCTTGTAATAGTTCACTTTATCTAATAAGTGTTGTTGATATGTGTCCTGTGCCCGTGACAAAACTATCTCAATCTACTTTCTCTCGTTTTATCACCTATTGGAACTATTTTCACTTTTTCAGATTCCTTTGAATGCCTTTATTTATAAACATGTATCCTTCCTAATTTTACCACTCATCAATTTAAGAAACTCGCATTTCTGTCTTAAAATGCCTGAGAGGTTTTATTTTACCTTATACCATTTCAAGCAACATGCCATATCGTTGGGTTCCACCTGATGCCTTCAAAGTTATAGAGTCAGATTGCCTTGATCAGGGTTCTCATAGGAAATCTTAACCCATCAGGGTTCGGGTTATGGTCTATTCAATTTCTAGTTTGTCATGTTATAATTTTCAATTTCTTTTAGGTTATGTTTGGTTTGGAGGAAAAGGTAGGGAAAGGTAAAAAATCCCATACAAAGTTTGTAAAGGTTTTTCTATCTTTCTTTTCCTTTCCCTATTTTTTCCTTCAAACCAAACACAATGTTAATGTCTTTTATCCATTAGCTTACTTCACATTGCCCCACTTCGTGGACCATGGTTTTTAAAACTGACCCGGTGACCAAACCGGTCAGGGCTCCGGTTATTGGGTCCCGTTCTGACAAAAAAATAAAAAATTTTGAAAAATGATCAAAACCGTTCGAACAATTAATCGGCCGAATCAGCGATTTGCTGACCGAAATCAACGGTTTTAGGAAAAAATGGAGTGACCGGTTTTGAAAACCATGCCGTAGACCACAAAACCTAACCCATTGAGGCATTGGCATCCCTTCTCTTGTTGTAGATTATCATACTCTTCTTAGGCTGCATTTGGCATTCCTTATTTTAAGGACTTGTCTCATTTTTTACAATTAAAAACTTAATTTTAATAAGTGCATTTTAACCGCAAAAAAAAAAGATAAATCCTTAAAATAAGGAATGTCAAATCCAGCCTTAGACGATTAGACCCTCTGTAAACTTCCTTAGAGCAAGGCACCACAAAGGAGAAACCCAAGTTAATATCACCCATGATACACAGTTTACTTGAAAGAGAGAGAGAGAGAGAGAGGGCAACATTGAAGGGTCTATCAGTTGTTTCATCAGCTTTGATGTTGATATAATTTGTTTTGACCGTGAGTTTTTTGCTTGTCATAACCGCTGAGAGCCTGGCCCTGAAGATGTGAACAGCTACTGCTTCTTAAACTTTTTTGCATGAACACATCTTTCCTCTGCGCTTCTAATAAAAGAAAAAAGAAAATTGAAAACAAACCAAAGTAGATAAGAAAACAACACAAGTAAAAATGTTGCTTGTTGCTTGGGCTTCACAATTAAACAGGATTAATTATTGCCATTTATGGAAGACGAAACCTGCAGTAGCTAACCAAACACACAACATTCTGTTTGCTGTACTTTTCAATATTTCTTAATGTGGGCTGTACACAACTGCTGCTTTTCATATGATAAAAAACAATTAATCTAGAAATGTATAGTGAGATATTACAATACCTATGGTAGCCAATTGGCTTTGAATGTATAGATAATTGGGTTACTTGCATTTCTCTGATTTTTGGGTTAGGCCAATCTGTCCTTGACCTATGCTTGTTTCAACAAATGGCAGTTTCCTTTTGTCGGCCCAATTCTCCTTTGTTTTATATCAATAATCGGGAACCATGTAAAAATTAGCAAAAGTATTAATACACCTAAAAAATTTTATTTTATTGTATGCATACAATTAGACAAAAAGGAGCAAATTAGTAGATATATTTTCTTTCTTTTTAGAAAATTTGAAATTAAATGTTTATGGGTAGCTGCTAATCTGGTCCGAAGTTGGGCCCAGTTATTATTTGGTCTCAAATTTATAGACCCAATTTTGCTCTGCTGGTTTAAAGTTTGTAGAGACAGATCCTGCTAATCAGGGCCTGATACAATTGTGAGACTAGGAATGGAGATCTATTCTCCTCATTTAGACCTGTTTATGTGAATACTGTAAATGCTACAAATACCTTCACATCTCATATTGAAATTTGAAAGACAAGCATCCTCCACATGCATGTATAAAACAAAGAGTGAAATATCCCTATTCCAAATCTTAATGCAAATCACTTTTTCGGTTTTTTTCCTTGTTAGGCTGCATTTCTTATTTTAAGGATTTATCCTTTTTTTTTACAATTAAAAATCCAATTAAAAACTTATAGAGTTTTAACTGTAAAAACGAGATAAGTCCTTAAAATAAAGAATGCCAAATACAGCCTTATAACCCTTACTATTAATTCAGGTAGAAGGATAGCTACCTTAAAATTTTCAATTAAATGATAAAACAAGGCTGTGGGGACTGGGGAGGGATAAGCCTTATGTTGGAAAAATGGGGTCATTATAACTTTGGAGGAGAAGCTCTGAGGTGCGTCTGAAGACACCGTTCTTTAGAACGTTATTTGCCCTCACTCAGTTTCATTGAGTTTGCTGTTGTGTTACAAGCAAATCTGTTCCCAGGATACAACAGAGCCTTGGGTGAAAATCTGTAACCAGCAAAGTTGAAGAATTTCCGAAGAAACCTTCTGTGAGATTGTAGCAAACCGGACTGAGAGAGAGAGAGAAAGTGGATTTCGAAAATGTGTGTTTTTGAAGTCTGATTCATGCTCCTTAAATAGTTTATGAAGAAGTATGAAGAAAAGGTAGGTGTTGGTTCAGAGAAGGCACCTTGAACAATCACAATTTCAAACATTATGATTATTATCGTTGATCTCATCAATGGTGATCAACGGTTAGCAACGCACCAAAATCAAAGTGCGCCTTTAAAGCACCTCATTGCGCCACACACACGCGCGCGCGCGTTGTGTGGTATCAAACCCCCTTACTCTTCTCTACTATTTCTAAGGAGTGTAAATCAGCTCCTATTAAAATACTAAACACAAAGCTTATACTTTTTCAATGTGGAACAAGTTCAAAACTGGATTTTATAAGAAAAAAACTAATTTTTTAATAAAGTATGCAAGTATAATTTCTCATGTAATTAACCAATCAAACCCATTGGATTTAATCTCGTATAAGATTAAAATCCAACACCTTATACAGTGTTTGGCTACAAGAAATAAGAGAAAATAAAACATAAAAAAGAAATCTCATGCAAGCGAGCGTGAGAATGGGGTTTGAACATGTGGATGGCCACTTTGTACAAAAAAAATATGTCTGGATGCATTCAATATACCTCTTCCAGGACCTAGGTAGCTGGGATTAAAATTGGGCAATGGTCGTACTATATTTGGACATGTTAGAGAATTAAAGCATATTCAGGGACTTAACCTAAATGATGTCAGAACCTATTTTACCAAATGGTCTAGTGTTCGCATCTCGTTGCACCCATTATAATTAAATTAAATTTCGGTATAAGATGTGGATGGGTATGTATTTATTCACACTTCAAGTTTCTTTTACATGAGAAGGTGTGTTAGAGAATATAAAACCTATTCAACATTAGGTTGAATTTAAAAGAATTATAAATGCAAATATGTAGAGTGTAAAACTTTATATTTTGTATGTATTTAAATTGTACATATTTGCATTTTGTACTGCTTCCAAATATATCAGGCTCTTGAATAAGTTTTTCTAAATAAAAAACAAGTTGTATTGCTTGTAGAGCTTCATCATTATGACACCTTATCTCATTCAGTCCTTGTTCGCCTTTTCAATTAAAAGAATATTGCTTAAATTACTCTTTTACCCATCCACAGCTGCTCGACATTTATAGGCGATGCTATGGCAACTTAAAGCATTGGGACAATGGGCCGGGAGCAATTAACAAAATGTTCCGAATATGTGGTGTACATATATTGTCCTTCACTCTTTTGAAGTTGGAAAAAGGAAGAGAATATTTTGTATCGGTAGAGACGCTCATTTACCAAATTCTAAGAAACTTTAGTTGCCAGCGGTACCATTTATCAATAATCAAGTAAATTTTGGGGATGTTTGGTTTCGTTGCCATTTTTTAAAACAATGATGCCGGTTCAAATCGGCATTTTATTTTTAGACAATATTTGATTTAAAGGAAAAGATAAGGAAAACTATAAAAAGTTTGAAAAGGTTTTCTTTACGTATCATTATATATATTTTTTTCCTTCAAGTCAAACACAACCTTAATGGTCTAAACTAGACCTGTTCATGGGCCGGGCCGGGCTTTTATTCTTCATGAATGGAAATTTGTTAGGCCCGAGCCCGAGCCCGGCCCGACCAACAGGCCTACAACTTGGGCCCAAGCCCGGCCCTGATAAAAAGCCCGAAGCCCGAGCTCGAGCCCGAAGCCCGATTTCGCGATGACTGTAGTTGCGATTTCAACAGTGACCAGTTCGTGTCAGAGAGAGAGAGAGAGACAGAGAACTCACTGTCGCCGTTGGTGCCTATATTCGTCGCCTCGCCGATGACTGTAAGCTGAGTTTGCGGTGTCTGAGATTTGTAAGCTGTGATTTCAACAGTGATCAGTTCACGTCTGAGAGAGAGAGAGAGAGAGCGAGAGAGAGAGCAAGAGAGAGAAGAGAACAGTGAATGAGAGAACTGAGGACTGAGGACTGAGGAGGATATGAAGACTGGAGAGAAGAGAGGTTCGGTTGGAAAGAGGTGAAAGAGAAGAGGGATTCAACTAGGGTTTTTTAACTTTAATCTATAGGTTGGGCCGAGTCGGACTATTTTGAAAAATCCTGAGCCCGACTCGAATTTATTATGGACTAGGCTTTCTAGCCCATAGGCTCTTTTGCATGTTCAAGCCCGTCCATGAGCCACATTTTTGAGAAAATGCACAAAAAAATATACACACAACACCTAGAGAATTTAGAAATTCACCGTGTCCTATTTCATGTACACCCTGCCCTATATCCACCCGAAATCCCCTGTCAATTTGTGATATGAAATAAACAAACAGCCAAAAAAAATTCCAAAGTCGGTTCAATGACATCATTCCAAATTAAACAACTCAATAATTTCATAATAAAACAACTTGAACGTGCATACATTTTGTATGATAAACTGTAATATTTGAGAAGAGATGGATATTCTAGTAGGTCATTTAGAGGATTAAAATATTGATATATCGGTGTATCATACGCTTGGATACATCAATACAAGAATATTTTGAAAAACTTTAAAATAATATGTAGATCCTCTAATATTTAAAAAATTACAAAAAGTAAAAAAAATTAAAAGATATCGGTCATATCAACACACACCGATAATAGTTGAGGGTATCAGGCGCATTGATATTTTAATCGAAATACAGATCATTTGACAACAGTTGAAGTAGCTAATTTCAATGACTCGTAGTTGTCTAATGTACAAGTTATCAGGAATCAAAGTTGGATTGATTACTGTACCCGGTGGGTATCCACCCTTACCGATGGGGTTTAGGATTCTACAACCCGTACGGTATGAATAGGGTATGATACATGGTTTTTGGTGATTGAACTGGTCAAGGGTCCGGTTATCGGTTCGAACGGTCTAATTATTCGATCCGAATGCCGGCCTATTTTAACAAAATAATAATAAAAATTTAAAAAATTAGAAATTGGTCAAAAACCGTTCGAACGATTAATCGATCGGTTCAACGATTTGTTGACCAAAATCAATGGTTTTGGAGGAAAATGACTGACCGGTTCCTGGTTTTCTGGTCCAAACCATCTAGTCCAGTCCGGTTTTGAAAACAGTGGTATGGTATTAGACTAAACCTGATCCTCCCCGACCCATGTGTTGTTGGAAAGCATATAAATTTTATATACCAAATGCTGAATTTAATAATATTTGGAATTTCATGTGAAAGATAGTTGATAGTTCATGTGTTTTCTACATGTCTTAATCAAATAATTAAAAAATTTATTATTTATTTATGTTATTTTAATTATTTATTACTCTTATATAACAATAAATAATAGGAAATTAGATATGAATTCTAAATCCAATCCATCCTACCCTTGAATTCGGGGAGAGTAGGGTCAGAGGAAGGGTTTGCATTTTAAAATGCAGGTAGAATTTATATTCTCAAAATCCAACCCACTAGAGTTTTGGGATAAATATGGGTTGGAAGGTTTAGAAAGATAGATAAAGTCTAAAATTTATAAAACCTTCACTGTCTGTTGCCATCCGTAAATCTAAGAGAAACTAATAAATCATCCTGTTCAACCCTCACTGTCTGTTGCCACGTGTTCTTGCCCAACTTTAACTGTTCTAACACAAGGTAGATCGTAGGGCTGACGCGGATTGAGAGAATGACTAATGATTATGATTCAAATGTCTTGACCACGTGGCAGAAACACGTGGGGTCATGTTACAAGCTTTCCTGATCGACCCGATTAGGGAAATCAGATCAGTGGATTGTATTCATGGAAGACAACAAGAGTAGTTGGACCAAAGACATTGTTTTTTTTTTTAATTGTGTTCTCTGAACGTGGAGATGGACCTAAATTTCTCATTATTAAATCTAGTCTATACACGTCTAATGACATAATGCGATACGTATGACAGAAGACTAGAAGGGGATAAGTCACTTAGTTACTCAATCCGGATTTTAGACTAATCTTAACTCGGTTTAGAGAAGTGGGTTTGGTCAAACCAAACGAGATTATTCAAGGACAATTTGAAAACGTGGCCGACAAGGAATTGTTGCTGAATTCATGAAATTGACCTTGTGGGATTGGCGAGAAGAAGACCGCTCAATTGTCACGGGACTACTAGTCGGCGAGGCCCCGTGCAGCATTCGATTGGGTGTAATAAGTCTATGAAAGCAAACAAATGGCATATGAATTAGTAAAAGATACTTTATATTTGTCGAGGGGACCTCGTGTTTAATTTTTACATGTTTTAGCATCATTCAACTACATATTTCCCCTCAAAGAATAGCTTAACCTTTTGGTGTTCTAATAAAAGATTATATAGAAATATTGAAAAATCATACTGCATAATTATAATAATGTCATTGACTATCCCCCATACAAAATACATACGTTGCCCCACCCAAGACACTTTAGATGACATTCCGAAGGTTAACTTTAGCTGTTGGGGGCCAATAACCCTTTCTGTTGAGAGAATTTTTGAGTTGGACACTTCACAGCAGTTTACCAATTCATGGACATACTTTTATTTTTACTCAAAATAAATTAATGGACAATTACTAAATTGCCCACTCTCATGATAACGTGCCCAACTAGAAACTCTCTCAACAAGAAGGGCCAACAACCAAAGTTTTTCCACATTTTGATGGCGAGATGTGGGTGCAAGGAAGACACTTGATGGCATAGAAAAATGGTCACTTGTGACACAATGGTCTGATTTTTGAAAACATATTTCCAGTTTCTTTCTGTTTCTGATTTTATCTAATTCATATCAGTATTTTAAAAACCAATCGAGAGGCTAACTATTTTACCTCATGGTCGTGGCTTACCGGTTTGACTGTCAAATGGGTCAAATAATGACATATTTGCAAGTATATGTGCACACCCCCTGACACCCAAGTGTAGGTGGTACTCGGTCTCAAGTCTCTGCTACAACCAACAAAAGACCTTACCAATCAGCCAATTAAGGTTGTTCACAAATAAATCCAAACCGACCAACCCGACCCGATTCAACCCGAGTTGGTCGGTTTTTCTTCACTACCGGTTGGTTTCGGGTTGCAAAGATGAACAAATCGATAATTCGGTTCGATTTCGATTTTTGTATGTGAAAACCGAAACTGAACCGAACCGAGTTATGTGAAAAAATATATATTCTGAAAAAAAATATCTGTTAAATAGATGTTTTAGTTTTAAATAATAAATATATATTTGAAAAAATATATATTCTGAAATATATCAGATATATATTTCCAGAAATTAGAAAATATATATTTCGATATATTTGTATGTATGTTTTGGTTTTAAATATATATTTCTAGAAAATATATTCTGAAATATTATATATAATATTAGCACTTTGACTTCATGTGCATTGTGCAAGCTTGGAGTTGGTTGAAACCCAAACCGACCAGGTCGGTTTTACTTAATAGAGGGTTGGCTTCAGTTTGGTCTATAGGTAACCCGACCAGGTCAGGTCGGTTGAAGAAACACTACTAAACCGACCCAACCCGACTTGTGAACAGCCCTACAACTAATTAACACCTTGCATATTCTACAAGTAAAAGTAATATATATTATTTTATATTTAATTTTTTATTATAAAAATTTATATTATAATTTTTAATTTTTATTATAAAAATGTTAAAATTTGGGATATTGGGCCAAAATGGGTTTTTTTTAACATACAGATATCAAAAGTTACCTAAGATTAACATAAAGATCACTTAATTTAAACAATTAGGCACAAAAGTATGGATTCCAAAAATTTATACCATGGTTTTTAAAACCGATCCAGTGACTGAATCGGTCAGGGCACCGTTTTCCGGTTTGGCGGTTCAACCATCCGGGTTGAGCGGTTCAACTCGTATGTCATAAATAAATAAAAACAAAAAATACTTATACATAATAAAAATACCGTAGAAATTTAAATAAAATACAAAAAATACAGGAAAAAGAACAACACATGAAAAAAATAAAAATATCTAAATATTAAAATAATAAAATACAGAAAAGACAAAAAAGTACAAAAAATATAGAAAAAATATGTAAGCAAGAATATGTAATGAGCACCTGTTTTTTTTTTAGAAGAAAAAAGCATATCAGTTCAGAAAAAATTATCTGAAGATACTTTGAGAAGAAAGCATAAATTTCATATCAAAACATATTTTGAGAAGGAAAAAAGAAAGAAAATTCAGAAAAATATAGGATGAGACCCTTTTTTTCATAGGAAACGAAGAATAAGAAGGATAGAAGAAGAAAACAAGTGTTGAGTGCTACTGCAAGCTCACCATCCACCGCTACAGGTGCTGGTGTCTGGTGAATCTTTTCGCCATCAGATGCCGTTGCAAGTGCTTGGGTGAGGTGAGGGTGACTCTTTTCGCTGCTACAAGTTCACCAGTCACCGCCGGATGCCAGAGTTGATGGCCGCCGCAGGTGGTAGGGTGTGACGGTTAAGACTTGATAGGACTGAGGAGTGAGGAGGGAACTTGGGAAATAACCCTAAAGGCTAAACCGAATAAGGGACTGGGATTCGAAAATCAAACTAGTTGGGATATAATTGGTATTTTATTTTTTGTTTTTATTTAAAACATTAAAATAAAAATATTAACCTACGAACCGCTGCTCGGGTCGAACAATTTAGTGGTCCGACCGCCTAGGTCAGTGGTTTTCTTTTGACTTTTCAACATTTTTTTTTCAAATTTCTGGTTTCTAGCAAAACCGGACCCAGGTGGCTGACCGGTTACCGATTTTTCCGGTCCAGTTTTGAAAACCATGATTTATACACATATACACATATAATGTATAACCTATTACTTGATGACTAGGATGGTTCAACCACCAGAGAGAACGGGTTTTCAAATCTCAGGTTTTAGGAAAATCGGATCCTGAATTGTGATTGGGTGACAGTTGGATGTCTGGATCAATGGCGGATTGGAAACACTGGTTCAAAGTGTTCCAATGTTGAAAAACATGCTTGGCAGTTCATTAATCACCTACAAGCAGTCAGATTCCATTGCGGAAAACGAGAACCTTTAATGCTTTATAAGCAAGAAAGCATTGGTTTCTCCGGACTCCGGTGGTCAATTATAGCCAACACCTTATAAGTTATAACCCACTAACTACCAAATTAAAGTGGTTCACGTGGGTTCTCGATCCGGTGGATCCCGCAATCCAGATTCCAGAAGGATTATTCCTTATAGTAGTACTCTAGCGTGGGCCATCTTGACCCGACCCAGTACCTGACCGATCCAAAAGGTTTTCCCGAGTGAGAATTGATCCTTATTCTTCATTTCATCATCAAAGCCAAATTAAACTCATGTGGAACAATTTTGACCTGTTCAATCAATGGGATTTTAAAACCCGATTGCTCAAAATTCAAATTACCCGAATGCAGATACTAGGTTATCTGTTCTGGTCCGCATATGACAACACTGGCTTAACCCGACACGAAAATGTCAGCCCAAACCCCCAAATCGCCAATTCTCGTGAAGCTGGCTATGTGAAAAAAATTGGGTCGAGATTAACATTGATTGGTGGATCGGATCAGTCCGTTTTCTTATTTTCTTACTCGTGCAATATTGCTTTTTCCCTTTGTTTTACCTTGGCTGAGAGAGTGAGAGGGCCAGGAGTTCGTGGTACTTCAGACTTCAGCTTCAGACTTCAGAGAGGGTGTAGAGGAGGAAGTACAGACTACACAGAAAGAAAGAGGGGGGGGGGGGGGGGAATAAATCGGACCCACCACTGCGCCGAGGAAGGAACCTGACAACCCGCCAAACCGGACCCGCAACTCCTGAGCTGTCGTATGACCAACTCTAAAGGGTCATTGGCCGGAAGTACGACCTCCAGATCTTGGACCATGTGGCCCAGACTGTTGGGTCTGAACCAACAGGAACATCCACTAATGTAACTTGAAAACAAACTTACATAATTCACCCATTCTGTTGTCGGGTCGGGTCGGCCTTTTGCCACCCCCAATTTTCTTTTAACAGTGGAATCCATTTTTGCCGGTTGTTCAGATTTAGGCTATATTTGGTTTTGTGGGTATTTATTAGAAAAATGCTGCCACATCACGCATTGGCATTTATGATAGATGAAACCACTATTTCATTTCAATATTTATCAAATAAATATTAAAAAACAGAAACACTTGGATTTATCCACTTATGTGCATTAGGCATTGGGAAAATTTTCAAATTTTTATTTCTCCCAACGCCCCAATATGATTAAAATGAAATACTTACTTGAAGCATTGGAAGCTGAGGTGAAAGATAATTTTATGGGGTGTTATTTGAAATGCCTAAAACATTTAAAGTAATGTTTTTCAATTATATTTTTATTAGAGAAACACCACAATCTAGGGGTGAGCATGGGCCAATTTAGTTTGGTTTGATTTAATGGCAGAATTTGGAACCTACCCTATAGGGGTCGACTCTAGGTTTTTTGGAACCAAAACCTACTCTAAATGTCGATTATGGCCTTGGTGGTAGGGCTGCAAATGGATCAAATCGGATTCGACAAGGGCATATCCGATCCAACCCATTAAGAAAATTTGACGGATTCGAATTCAATAAGGATCCGTCAGATTTTCAAAAATATGATTGGAATTCGAATATATCATTGAATATTTCATTCAAATCCAATTCGATTAGAATTATATTTATAAAATAATATATTATATTATTTGTATAAATAATATAATAATATATTAAAATATACATATATAATATGTAAATAATATATAATATATAATATTTCATAATTAACGGACCAAATTGGATCATAGCGGATCGGATCTGATTTGATTTGTTAGGATCAAGAGGGATATCCAAATCTGTCTCTTAACGGATCGGTATCGGAGTCGGATCGAATCTGATCTGACTTAGGTAAAACCCTACTTAGTGGTTCCAGAGTTGGTTCCAGGGTCTACCCATGGAACCTGTACTTTCTTTACTCTCTCTCTCTCCCTTCACAAAAAATCATGTTCTTTAAAACTTGATTTTTAATAAATATAATATATAGTTTAAATCTTATATTATCTTTATTTATTAAATTAGATAACTTAATATATAGATTATCATTACATTAAAACCTTATAAATTAAATTTAAATTTTGTGAATATTACCTTTTGCAAAACTTGTTGTACACATTTAAATATTAAAATGAAAACAAATGATCAAATCACTTAAGTAATTCAATGGTCAATTGAGATCACAGCCTTTGTAACCATTAATGCTTGGATTCAACTCTTTACATTCCAAAAAATATTCTAAGGTTTATTTCAAGACAAGGTTGGTTCCACCAAGGCCAACCAAGCCTGGTTCATCGGATTGGTTCAAGTAGGTAAACTCCTAAACCCTAGAATTGCCCTAGGTGGGGGTCAGTTCCAAGGATTTGGAACCAGACATGCTCTACCTTATAGCGGATTGGGCAGGATCAATTTAAGGTGGATTCCAAATAGAACCTACCTATTTACTCACCCCTAGGCGCCTTCTATGAACACCCACGACACCAAACACATTGACAAAGTTTGGGAGTGCTTATTTAAAAAATAAGTGATTACAATTATTTGGTGAAAAACACTTATTTGAAACGGTAGTATAGGTATTTTCAAAACAATGTGGCAGGCCAAAATAGGCCATAAAGTAAATAACACTTAAAAATAAACTCAAAATTTAAAGCTTATTTTCCGACGCAAATAAATGCTCATTAGTATGGTCCCAGCCTAAAATAAGTGATTATTTTAAACACTCCCAAACTCAGTCTAGCCTTATTAATCTAATCCATGTCTTTTTCTCAAAATAAACAAGTGAGAGCACTCAGCAAAGCTGTTTTGAGATGAAGGGCAGAGCATCTCGAATCCCTAAAAAGCTCCAACAAAGCAGTCTTTCGGCGGATACACGCAAGCAGAAGGGGAACGGCGAGCCAAGAATCAGACGTTGACACAGACACAAGGCGACCGACAGACAACAGGCCGAATCGCAGCATTATATATATAAAACGGCATAGAAGGGTGCAGAAGAGGCCAAAGATCAGGCCCGGCCATGGTGGCCCCGGGCCACTGTCTGAGCTCTGAACTGGTCAAGAAAGTGAGAATTGACTCTTAGCCTTCCTCCATGGAGTGGGTCACCTAACAACAACATTACAGGGTGCAGAGGATAAAGTGGGGCTGCCAAGCCAAGATTGGACAACGTCAAGAGAAAGAACTAGCTCTTGTTGTGTGTACTTGTAGCTTTCAGTACTTCTCTTTCTTTCATTAACTACTGGTGAGGAAAAATGTGTGGCAACCAATTACAGTTACAAACAGATAATGACTGTAGTTTTTTTTCTAAGTCACAGTTTGCTTATGAGTTTCAATAACATCATCCTATATGCTTAAGATGGAAGGAAAGGAAGAGTAGAGAATCTTGTTGATTTTTTCCTTTAAATAATAGAAAATCTCATTTTCAATCTCTCTCACTCTTTCTCTGTCTCCCTTTCTCTTTCCTCCTCTCTTTTAATATCTTTGTTTTATTATGGCTTTTAAATTAAAAAATAAATGTAGTTAATGTATAGATAGATAAGTCTATCTTTCTTATTTGATTGATTTAAGTTATAATATTCATTTTTTTATTGTTTCCATCTTTTCAGGCTTTATATATGGCTTTTGAAGAAACATTAGAAACATGTGTTAACCATTATGTATTTTACTCATTTACATGCCAAAATTGGACCCAAATCCTCCCTGCTGTATTTATATTTATATTTATATTATATAAAGCAGATATTTGTCTTGGATTATGTGTGCATGTAGTAAGGTTTTTAAAAATCTGCTCGAAAAACGAACCAGTTAGAGGTCTGGTTCTCGGATTGAATGGTTCGACCGTTTGAATCGAATAGTCAGTCCGTTCTGACAAAAAATAAAAAACAGTCAAAATCGTTTGAACGATTAACCGGCCGGGTCAGCAGTTTATTGACCAATCAATGGTTTTGAAGAAAAATGGACCAGTTCCCGATTTTTCCAATCCGACTGTCCAGTCCGATCCGGTTTTAAAAACCATGACATACAGATCATAAATGTTAATTCTAAATATCATATATCATTTATGGCCGATACTTGTAAATCAAATTTATTAGTGGAATTCGATATACAAATTCAATCCAAATCCAATGTATAAGATTCAATTCAAATCCGAATATTGATGAATCAAATTTTGATGTCTCTCTATATATATATCTACCTATTGTCTATCTCTATCTATGTATTTATATCTATTTATCTATTCATCTATGTGTCATATCCCAGACTTAATTAAGTTGGTTTCAAAAATTTCAACCTTTACGTTAACCCAGACTTCAATATATTTTCGGGTTGGATTCGAGCTAACTTTCCCAAATTATTTCAACCTTATATACCTACTTGGTATGGCTTGGAGCTGTCAATTGGTCGGGTCTAATTTGGGACAATTGTTAATTAGAATAATTTGGTCCGACCTGCTTATACTTTTATATAACAAATTGGAACTTCATTCTTATATATATATATATATATATATATATATATATATATATATATATACCTTACTGAAAATGAAAATAAATAGTAAACTGTTTATATGATGATAAAATAAGTGATTTCAACCAAAATTATCTTACTTATATACTGTTTAAAAAAATTTACCCAAAAAACATAAATATAACAAAAATTACAAAAAAACATCATATGTTATTAATTACATGATCATTCCGAACAGCAAGAAATCAGTCCCAACCCAATTACAATTGGGACACAAAACTCAAAGCCGGAACTAAAATAATCGGTTCTAGTATGGCCTAAAAGCCTTGTTTTGCTTGGATTTCCTAATTTGAGAAGCTTGTGCTGTTAAATCAAGTGTCTAACACTAGTAATTAATTCTATGTTTTAGGGTATTTATTGGTTAATTATGTGGCTTGAAGCTTGCCATCTCCTTTCCTTGTAAAACATGAATTTTATGTAGCTGGTGGACGTGATTTGCCTCAACTACATAACTTTGACAAAATACTCATTTACATGGTTGTCTGAGTCAAGAAATTCTTTGCAGGAGGCATGGAAACACCTTATTCCATGTACTTGCATGTTCACATTTTTAATTCAGTAGCTGCTGTGATACAAAAAAGTGGGTTCTTCCCTTTTATGCTCAACCACCCTTTATCTGTTAGCTTTATTCCAGAGGATAGGAACAAGTCTGGAGGGAAGAAGGTGATCAAGGAATTGAATTCCTTGTCTCACACAATGGTCCACTCTTCATAAAAGAGGCATCAATCTGCTTTTCTTGTGCTGGGGACACTAATTCTGGGGTGGGCCAACAGAGGCTTAATTGAAATCTTTGATTAGGTTTCTATGGTTTTGATTTTAGTAAGTTCTTTTGCCCCTAAATTTGTCAGTTATCACTACTTGAGAGGGCCGCAATGAGTGTTTTAGACTTTTTAAATATGATCGTCTCCAAGCAAAATGACTCTATTTGGTATAAAAGTCAACAAAGAAGAGATTAGGGTTCATGTAATACCAAAGTTAGCTTTTGCACTCCTCACTTTCTCAATCATCCTAGATGGAGTCCACTGTCTAGTCTTGTTATGGTGCCTGTTTGGACTTCAATCCAAATCTCAATAAAGAAAAGCTTCCATTGCATGATTTGGGTATTTTCATTTCTTGGTTTGGATGATGTGGATTAAAATAAGTAGAATAGGAATTTTCTTTTGTATATTGTCTTAATAGAACCATTGCTTATCTTGGGCTGACAGGTGTCAAAAAAATGCTAAAGATTAGGTCAGTATTGAGTCCACTTCTTCCAGAAGCCCTTTTTTTTTGTCTTTTAAGGAATATTTTCTAACTGAAACTATACCAAGATTGACTAATTAAGAAAATAAAGGTTGCTGATACTTGTAGATTTGAATGGGCAACTCTCTCCAAGGATTAGGATGATGATGTTTTTGGGATGTGGATTTGGGTGTTTCGAATTCAGCCTGATACAAAAACATAATAAGTTGTGTTTGGTGAAAATCTGGAAAGACTAAATCAGTGTCTTGAACGCCACTTGAGCAATTTAAATATGAAGCTTATCTAAATAATTTATCCAGAACATAGATGTTCAACATGAACCATTTCTTTATAGCAGCTCAATCCAAATGGGTTCGGTCTCTTAGTGCCTATTTGGAAAGGCTTTAATGCATTGGCTTCTGACTTTGCAAAGGTGGCACTTACATTGAAAGCCTAGAAGCTATGTTTGGTGAAAAACCTGAAAAGCCTTTATATGCTTTCATTCATTTGTGAAATCAACTTTCCAAAAGAAGTTAAATTTTGTAGTTTTTTGAAAGTTGTTCAGTGAATGCAGCTCAATCAAAGCTGAAGCTCTCCCAGAGGGCTCTAAATTCAGCCCCAAAAGTCAAAGTAGCTGCTGATCCCGCTTGTGGAGATGTTAATGCTCTTAGAATCTATTAAACTATTGAGAAAAAAACAATATCTCATGTAGAATTATAGTATAAAGCATTAGCTAATAATACTATTCCAATTTGCCCTAAAAACTTCACCTACTTTTCCAACTATGTCACCGTGGAGAGGGGATCCTGCCTCCTAGTAATGCTTTAATTGTTCATTGTGGGTCATTTCCTTTTGTTGATTAAGAAAGATATGCTTGATGTGGGGGCAGCAGTCATGCCCGACCAAACATAATTATGATTAATTTAAATGTCAAATTGGATATTTGATTAATGAACTACTTGAAGTCTTGAACCTTTCATCATTATTATTATTATTATTTAGTTGGTATACCCCAACTAATTTGGTAATTAGGGTTAGATTAGACATTAAACATCCCTAAACAAAAAGAAACCAACCCCTTGACACCATTAATGGCGTTATCGATCATTGATTAAAGAAAATTTGATTATTTATTAGATGAATTAAACAGAGAAGGATACACTTAAACCACTACTTGGATAGAAACAAGTGTTCTTCCTTCTGAATTACTTCAGAAATGACAGCCTTGAAAACAATGTCTTAGATTCCTGTCCGCCCCCCCCCCCCCCCTCCCAATTAAGAATGTTTAGGTTGGCCAATACTTGAGATAGAGAGATGGTTGAACCGGCAGTGATCCACATGGGAATACATTAGCCACTTGTTGAGCAGTCCACCAATTCGACCCAGAACCTGAGTCTGGATAAATGCCACTAGATATATGAACCCAGATGGTATTGGCTAGAGTATTTGATATATTTCAGTCTTATTGCACTTTAATTGGCTGGGTTGATCTGATTGACCAGTTAAGCTGGCTGGTTCATTCTCAAAATTGATGCATTTTTTGTAACCCGACCCAGATTCTTGTGGGCCGGTTAAGTCCACAAATGGGCACAGGACTCACATCCCAGGGCCAACATAGTCCTTCCCAATAAACAAGCAGGCACCAATTCTCATTGGTCCAATTCCGTCCCAACAAATTCAATAAAATATTGGAGAGAGAGAGATATTTCAAAGCTCAAACAAGGTCAAACTTCCCATGGAAATAGAAATATAATAAAAACTGGATTATGATGTAAAATAACCAAAGTAACCTGTGCATATAAAAAACTCGAAGCTCTTCATTCATGGTGTTTTTCTGGGATCAAAAGTACAGGTTGGAAGGATCCACAGACACACAGGAAGTCACCAAGCACACCATTATTAGAGGGTCTGAAAGTAAAGCTAAAATTTTCCATCAAACCCCACTCAGAAAAGCTAAAAAGCAGAAAAAGGGAGTTGGGTTTTCTTTCTTTTCTTTTTTTCCTTGCAGCCTCTGTTAAGCATCTTTTGTTTTTATTTTTATTCCACCCTCTCTCCTCTCTCCTCTCTCCCAAGCCCCATCTTCTTTCCTTTCTTGTTGGACTTTTCTTTGTCTGTTTTTGTGAATTTGGGTTTTCCTTCTCTTGCATTTCTTCATCTGTTCCCGTTGAATCTTTATTCTCAGTGATTTTTTTTTTCTGGGCTTTTTTCTTTGAGGATTTTTTTGTTGATTATTGAATTTGATTACTTTTCTTTTACTTTATATTTCCTAGTCCTATTTGTTTGTTCCCAGTTCTTCTCTTCACTTTAAGATTGACTAGCTGGAGTTTCCATAACTAGGCTTGATCAGCTGAACAACAATAATTCTTTCTCTTCATTTACATTCCTGGTCGTCTTTGGGTGGTAAATTTGCACTATTTTCTTGGTATTGTATTCTGATTTGAGCTCTCTTTCCTGTGTTTGATCATTTAGAATATTAGATTTCTGCGTGGTTCTCTGCTTTCCTTTTGAGTTTTTCATGTTTCCTCTTTCCCTTCTTGGTACTTAAAATTCCTCGGTGTTTCAACTAATTGGGTTTTAGATTTTTTTCCTTGTAGAGTATTTCTTTTTTTTTTCTCAACCTTCTCCCTTTCCCTTGTTGGAATTTTAATCAATTTCTCACTTTCACTTTTAGTAATTCATTCTCCTGTTCCTTCTGCGGTTGAGTTCTTGATTCCATGGGACTCTGTCATGGAAAGCCGATCGAAAACCCTTCAAGTCATGCAGAAAACTCGGTGATTCCGGGCGATGTCGAGCACGCAGTGAATTCTAATGTCAGCAAACCTTTAACCCATTCATTCTACAGCCCCAGTCCGCTACTAAATGTATTCAAGAATTCGCCAGCCAATTCAAGTGTGAGTTCGACCCCTCTGCGTTTTTTCAAGCGACCATTCCCACCTCCTTCCCCGGCAAAGCACATCAAGGCCTTGCTCGCTCGCAGGCATGGCTCCGTTAAGCCCAACGAGGCCACCATCCCTGAAGGAAGCGAATGTGAAGTCGGATTGGATAAGAATTTTGGATTTTCAAAGCATTTTGTTTCAAAGTTTGAGCTTGGTGAAGAGGTGGGGCGTGGCCATTTCGGGTATACTTGTATTGCAAAGGCGAGGAAAGGGGAATTGAAGGGACAGGAGCTCGCTGTCAAGATCATTCCAAAAGAAAAGGTTCGATTTTATTGATCTTCTATCTGTAATACTTATCAGTTATGGGATTTTATTGACAGTCTTGCAATTGGTCGTGATTATGCCTTGGATGTCTCACTTGTGAAATGCTATAATTATGATTTGAGAAAGTAAGATTGCTTAATCAGGTGATGTTTGCTATCTCCTTTGTACAGTTAAAAACTCAATGTTCATAAGGGCATTTTAACTGCAAAAAGGAGATAAATCCTTAAAATAAGGAATGCCAAATGCAGCCTTAGAACAATTATTATATGAATACTATTACTGGGTTTGTTATGGTGGTATCAACTATCAGTGTTGCATGGACATGGACATGGACATGGGAGTCAGAATCCAACTCATGTCCAAGAGTTTGACTCGGCATAGATGAGAAAACATGGACTAGCAGATACATATATGGATAAGTATATACTACCAAAATAGTTAAGGTTTTTCAAATTCTAAAATTGTATATAATATACCTGCAAAAAAGGGCATTCATCTTGCACATTAGCTGTTCAGTTGTGATGTCACATAGGAAAATCCTCAAGAATTCATGGAGTGTTAGACTCCGACATGTCTATTTAGGAGAGTCCATCTAACACTGATGTTTATACAAGAATGAGCTATGAGATTGGCATCCAGCACAAATTGTTAGTGGCATTAATATCTAAGAACTCAAGACTCCTGTACTTAAGAAGCATATTTTAACTTGATTAAGGAGCTAATACAATAATAATGGGCCAGTGTTATAACCAATTTATGACCCAAAGAAAGAACTAGTGCTGCAAAATAACAATTGTGTTTTTAATTTATTGTAGATCTGATGTGGTCAAAGCTTGTTCTACCTTGATTTTGAACATTATGAGATCCACATGAAATGAAATGGCTTCATTTCGTGATATAAAACCATTTTCCCTTCCTAGAAGAATCACATCAATTATTAAGTCTCACAAATTGTAATTAGGGGAAAAGTCTTTTTCTAGTCCCTTTTTTTTCTCTTCTCTCTCTCTCTCTCTCTCTCTCTCTCTTTTGATCAATACTCTCTCTCTCTCTCTCATAGAATGGGTACTGTTTTGTGGCTTTTTCCAGATGACAACAGCAATTGCTATTGAAGATGTAAGAAGAGAAGTGAAAATACTGCGTGCTCTAACAGGACATAAGAACTTGGTGCAGTGCTATGACTCTTATGAAGATGATGAAAATGTGTATATAGTAATGGAGTAAGTTTAATTTCTTCTAGTGCAATTTTTTTAACTTATTTTGTAAACATTTCGTCCTTTTGTGTTATTGCCACTAGGAGTATTCGTAGATGAGCTACATAACAGAACATAAGAACTTCTCTCTCTCTCTCTCTCTCTCAGTTTAGAGAGGGTGTCAAAGACTTAAGCCATTATGTGACTTGGCCAACACTGAGGCAAATACTGGTTGATGTAATAAACAGAGAAAAGGTTTTGTGCCTTAAACTGTTGACCATTAAGCTTTAGGTGTATTAACTAAACAGCATATGAAACCATAGTTTATTTTAATACCAAGTTCAAAGACTGCTGAACTTTACCTGTTCCAATGCTTGGCATATAGAAAGAGGAAGGAAATGATTTGTTTATTCCTAAAAATGCCATTTAGACCACTTGTAAATCTGCATCTCTCAACTTTGGGCAGGGGGGAGGGGAGGAGGAGGGATTTGTGAGTCCCTCAGAATATCATCTAGGTCCGTTCTGAATTGGCTGGTGTCAATTTTAGGGCCCCTAGGCCTGTTTTCTTATATATCTGCATGACAGTTTCTTGCGACTCCATTGAGGGTAAACATTTTTATGAAATCCGACAGCTTTAGTAACTGAGTCATAGGTTGAAAATATGAGGCATGGGACTATACCATTTGAAATTTCCATCTGGGTTCTGTCCTGTGGGAAAATTGGCTAATCTGGATCAATTATGGTTAGAATTCTGTATTTAGTAGATTCTCCTGGATCATCATCTTTGTCATTTTCTAGCCTAAGGAATACAGAATATTATCGGGGTATGTTAAGTGTTGAAGTTTTCTTAATCTATTGCATTTAAGATGAGAATTTAAAGCATTGACTTAAATCTATTTCTTAACTCTGTTGTTTATATTATTCAGGTTATGCAAAGGAGGAGAACTTTTAGATAGGATACTGTCAAGGTAATTTAAGTAGTAGATTTTTAAAGTTGCAAAAATCTTTTTCCAAGTTGATTATTTTCTAATAGGAGAAAGTTTCCATTCATGATTTTAGGGGTGGAAAATACTCAGAAGAAGATGCCAAGTCTGTCATGGTCCAGATTCTAAGTGTTGTTGCTTTCTGTCATCTCCAAGGTGTGGTTCACCGTGATCTAAAGCCAGAGGTAATCATCCTGTATTTTTTTTTTCTTTAGGTGGCTAAAAAATATCCATATTGGAATGCCATACATGATCATCTATACTTCGGATGTGTAAAATCCAACTAAATCACCTTTTATCTTGTCTCTTTTTCTTTTTCTTTTCGTTTTTTTTTTTTCTGTTTTGCCTCTTGTTGGTGGCATAGACAGTTTACTATATTTAGAAGATGCCCTTGCTTCTTTAACGATTCTTTCTAAATATGCTGTAGATTCTATTTTTCTAGTTTTTTTTTGATAAATTCTATTATTCTAGTCTACCTCATTATGATTCATGGATTGTTGGTGGCATAGACAGTTTACTATATTTAGAAGATGCCCTTGCTTCTTTAATGATTCTTTCTAAATATGCTGTAGATTCTATTTTTCTAGTTTTTTTTGATAAATTCTATTATTCTAGTCTACCTCATTATGATTCATGGATTGTGATGTGTTCTTTCCATATTATCACTTGCTATGTAATTGCACCATCAAAAGTTATCCGTTCCATCTTGAAAGGTGAGTTAAGTGTGTCATCTCATGGCCACCTCTTGGGTAGGATAGGAAAAATATTTCATAATGAATAATGTGAACTGTCAGGTGACTTCCTTTATGTAAACCTTTGTATGCAAAGTTTTTTACTTTACAAACAAACACCATTAATTGGATGCAATTATCATCCTATTACCATATATATCCAAGATGACCTTTTTCCAGCTTCTCAGGTTAGCCTTTTTGATAAACCAATTATGGGAGGATGTGGTGTGACCCCATTCTTAAACCATTGGTCTTGAACCAGTATTTGTTGTGATTCTAGTGAAAATTGTTAGGAAATGTCTCAGTTACTGAAGCGTATCTCTATTTGCTTCTTTTCTTTATATTCATATGTTATTTGCTACTTCAGAATTTTCTTTTTAGTACAAAGGAGGAGGAATCTCAACTCAAGGCAATTGATTTTGGATTGTCTGATTATGTAAAGCCAGGTTAGTTGTAATTTATGAGATTTATTCCTTTTGAATTATTGAAGGTATGGTTTATCACCTGACTCTTGGGATTATGTGCAGATGAACGATTAAATGATATTGTAGGAAGTGCATATTATGTGGCCCCTGAAGTTCTGCATAGAGCATATGGCACCGAGGCTGATATGTGGAGTATTGGTGTGATTGCCTATATACTTCTGTGTGGAAGCCGCCCATTTTGGGCTCGGACAGAATCAGGAATCTTCCGATCTGTCTTGAAGGCAGAGCCCAGCTATGAAGAAGCACCATGGCCTTCTTTATCTTCTGAGGCAAAAGATTTTGTCAAGAGATTGTTGAACAAGGATTACCGTAAGAGACTTACTGCTGCTCAGGCTCTCAGTAAGTCATTTGACTACTCTATCCTTATTAGACAACCTTTCTTCAGTTTTGAAAATCCTTAAACTTGTGGCTTTATCTTTGTGTTTAGGTCATCCATGGCTTTCCAACTATCATGATGTCAAAATCCCATTCGATATATCAATATGTAAACATGTAAAGGCTTATGTATGTTCATCTACTCTCCGGAAAGCAGCTTTGCAGGTATGTAATTTTGCCTTTGCAGAACTTATATGTAGTTTTTTTTATCAATGAAACTTTGATTATATTAATTACATGTGAAAAACATTACAAGTTTAATTTGATGACCATAACATCAGCCCAAAAACCAACACTATGTTCAAAGATGCCCAAAATAATTGCTGCCTTTCTATCCCTTGTTTAGCAAGGGAGTTGGCTAGACCATTTACACTCCTAACCATTTGAATTCAGCATCCAGCTCTCATGCAGTCCTTTCTATTTCCCTGTAAGCATCCAGCTCTCTTGCAGTACTTATATGTAGTTAGCATTTAGTTAGGAAAATATACTGAGTTAGAGGGAGTCTTCTTTTATAGTGAAAGCTTCTTGTGTTTGAATTTAAAGGTCTGTTTGTCTGTAACTTGTATACGTATATCTTCTCATTTACTTGTAAAAAGGAAAAAGGAAAACCCATATGCAAACTAAATATAGTTGAACTTTTATTAGGAAATCTAGGATGTAATGTTTAAAATAATATTTATTTAGATATTAATATCATAACATGTTAACTGCTCAATGTAATTTGACATTTTTTCTGATATAGAGGATAGTTTTGTGGTCACCTTTTCTAGTATTTTGCTTGTCAGTTTTCAATATATTTGTTTTCTACATATAGATTTTTGCCCAAAAGGAAAATAACTATTTGAATAGCATGGATTTTGGCATTTTTTTAAAGTATCTGTAGATAAAGTTTCTTTCATTGTTTTATTATTTTCATTTTAAGTAGATCTAATAAATAATATGAACATGGGTTCACCACAAATCATCTTATTACTCAAAGACGATGTATATTGTAAATCATGCCAGTAATATTAATGGTTGTAGAACTAACAATTGCCACTTGCTTAGCAGTTGGTACCTCTTAGTTATTAACTTATTTTAGCATTGTCATTGTGGTCATACATGTGCCACAAATACAGTTATTCCAACTTGGATACCTACAACCATTGTGTAGGGGCTGTTTAATAACAGCTGAAGTGGCTGAACTGAATGACTTGTTGCTCTGCATTTAGTAAAAAAATTGTTAAGGGGCTTGTAAGATTCTTGATGGCTGAAGCTGAAGTTGGGTTAATAACTATATCCATGAATATTTTATTATTTTATCAAAAAGGACAAAGCAATACGTCATTCACTTCAGCCATTATCTTAAAGCCCCTTAGTCTAATAGTTATTATACTGGTCAGACCACTCGCTTCTACTTTCTATACAAAGAAGGGTAAATTACAAAGACCTCCCTTGTATTATGGGGTCAGTGTCAAAGATTTTCATTCAGCTCTTAAGTCAGATGACAGAATGTGTTAAATTACCAAAATGCCCACCTAAACTTTCCTTATTTTCTTTTCTTGCCCTTTTTCTCTTAAACCCTAATTGACCAAAAATACCTCATTTTTTTTTCAAAACGAAACCAGCTAAAATAACAAGAGTCATTTCACCGGCATAGGAAAAAAAGCTTTTTTTTTTTTAATTTTCATTGAATTCACTCACATGAATGTCTCTCATCATCTTAAAATATAAAAATTGCCCACTCCTTTCTCCAGTAAATCAAGAAAAACCAAACGAAACCATAAATTTATATCTATCAGAAAGAAACATCAACCATTTCATTTGAATATTGAATCCAACCAGAAATCTGCAAGAATCTATTGGTGAAATCTTGAGGGCTTCAACATTATATTTAGAAAGCTAATCAAATCATAAATCATTCAAATAAATAAGAAAAGGGTAGTTTGGGGATTTAAAAATTTTAAACAGCTGAATGAAAATCTTTTTCAAAGTTAACTGACAGAACTCTAACGGAAGGAGGTATTTGTCACAAAGTGAAAGTTCAGGGGGGTCTTTGTTGCAAATGAAAGTTCACGGGGTATTTGTCACTGACCCCATAGTATCGGGGGGTCTTTGTAATTTACCCCAAAAAAGAACAGCTAGAAGAGATAATTGTTGTAGGTAAAGAAAAATGGTTCTATATGTAAACCTTCAATTTTTCTACCAAAAGAAGGAAGAAAAGTAACTCTAATGTCAGGTCTTACAATACTCTAAAACTTGTCAGTATTTAATCATATTTATGATCTAGAGATTTGATTTGTTTACCATTGTAAGATGATTATGAACCATAATACTCATAGAAAAATAATTATGAACCATAACATCGCTTATATAACTACTGTTGTAGATTTTCTTTTTTATTAAGAAAGTTTGAAATATGGTTAGGATCTTTTAGGTAGAGAAAGAGTATCTTGTTTAGTATGGGTATTTTAAGATTGCTTATGGCGTTTTTATATTTTTTTCTCCTCCGAGACATTAAGGTGATATTCCAGTGAAAAGTATCAACTATTGATGCCCTCAGAAAGCTGACCCCTAGAGCTTACTAGAAGTATAATTTCATGATGATTTGCAGTTGTGTTTTTAATGCAAAAGCTTTAGATCTTTTAATGTTCTTAGTTCAGAGTGTGTTTTTGTTTGTAACTTTGATATATTCTTTAATCACCTAAAAATCCACTTATTTCTTCCAAAATTTGTTGTCTATTAGCAATTTACCCAAAAGCAAGATAATAGTTAGTCTATACAAAAATCAACTACTAGAAAAAAACTTGTTTGTGAGTTATAGAAAGAACTAGGAACAATATATTAAAATGGGCTTCACCATCAATTTAAAGAATTCTTAGTTCTTTTGTCCAAGTGGTACTATACGTTTCTTCTTCATTCCTCGTACAGAAAATATAATGGCAGGCAACTTGGCCATATTTGTTTTGTCACTGCAGTCAAAGAAATGGTTTGAACTTTTGTCCTTTCTCCTTGTAATTCTCAGAGTATGGGTAACTGCCTGCTGTTGATGCAATATTTTTTTTCTAGCCCCCTTCTTCCCAAAGAAAAATTCATGAAGAAATTGGAGTTGGCACTTCTATAAGCAGGATCTGAAATGGGATTTATCAATATATTTTGAAGGAAAGATTATGAATTCAGGGAGGAAGGGATTAAACATATAACTGTAAATTTAGTTTCATTTATAACATTTGGAATAGATATACATACTCAGGCTGTGAGGCATTCAGGTATAATTACAACATAGTTTTGTTTATAACATCCTGAAATAGATAAACATACTGATGTATTTTACTTTCACAGGCTCTTGCAAAGACATTGACAGTGTCTCATCTAGCTTATTTCCAGGAGCAGTTCACTTTGTTAGGCCCAAATAAAAATGGAATCATTACTCTGCAGAATTTTAAGATGGTCAGTACTACTTCTGGTCCATGTCTGGCTTATCCAATTTCTACTTAATTCTAAATGATGCTGGAACTTCCAGGCCTTGACAAAGAATTCTACTGATGCCATGAAGGATTCCCGGGTGGTTGATTATGTTAACATGGTATGGATATGAGGCCCTTTGTCACCCAAAGAACAAGCTATATAAAAAATAAAACTTAGAAAAAAAAGGTTGAAAGTTCATGATTTCACATCTATTTTACAGGTGAGTTCGCTTCAAAATAGAAAATTAGATTTTGAGGAATTCTGTGCTGCTGCATCAAGTGTGTATCAGATGGAAGGGCTAGACAGCTGGGAGCAACATGCACGTTCTGCTTATGAGAACTTTGAGAAAGATGGGAACAGACCAATTCTCATTGAGGAACTTGCCACGGTATCTCTCTCTTTCTCCCTCTCTCCTCTATGTGTGTGTGTGCACGCGTGCAAATGTGCATATTTACAGTCATGTATGACACCTTGACCAAATGTTTTGAGACCAAGACCAGACTAGATGGTTGGACCATCACCTTGATGTTAAAACTGATTTTATAACCCACTTATCAAAATCCTTAAAAATGCTAAAACTCATGAAACCGAGGCATTTCCTAGTGAAGCAGAACTTTTAAATGAGAAAAAAACAGCTTTCATTTAAAAAGCATCATTAATTAATTACCCTTGTAGAAAAGAAAAAAAAAACTTAATTACAAATCAATGGCATAAATTCAAATCATAGTTGTTAAGGCACTTAGGCAATAAGAATTTCATAAAATTAAAAACCAAGTTTTTCCTAGTTTCCTACATTTATATACAATTCAGCATGCATGTTAATTGGAAAAATAGCAAATTTTCTCAATTAGTACATTGAATTTCCTCTCAAAACATGGAAAATCAACATATCTAGGACAATATTATTTCAATTATGTTGATTTCAATATTTTCAAAAATGATATTAATATAACAAATATTTAATAAAGCAATTTCATATCAAGTTAGCAAATAAAGAAGGTTACAGTAAGTAAAAGAGAAAAAGAACAACGGTGGAGCTGTTATTTATTTAATATAAGAGAGAGAGAGAGTAGAAAAAACAAAAACTTTTTTATATTTCTATCCTTTTTTTTCTTTTGATCTTCTTAAAACCTTTGGATCTTTTAAATTTAAATGGTAAAACATTAAAACCAAGTATAAATGATACAAATAGTATATAATAGAATGTAGTAACACACATATTAGTAAAGATTCAGCAATGCAAATGGTATTGTGATAAGGTGCCTGCCTTGTCATTTTAGTCGCCTAGGCAGGCAACTTAGTCACCTAGATGGATACCTAGTTGCTATAAACAAGGAGTCTAGGTGAAGCACCAAGTCAAGGGTGCCTAGTCGACACCTAAGGAGATGCCTAGGCAACACCTTGACAACTATGATTCAAATAAATTCTATGTTGATTTATTTTCCTTGAAATATAACTTTCCTTTATAAGACTTCAGAATCTCAGATTACCTCCTAAGATAATTACATGTGTTACTTGCCTTTCATTGTAATTTTATTTTAGTATCCTTTCCCTGCACCAATTTATTGCTGATGTAGGATTTTCACATCACTGAAAATGTCTAAGATTTACTACACAATTTACTGGCCTATCCTAGTGTAACTTATATCTTGATCTCCTCTCGTGCAAATGACTTTCCTACATGGGATTGTGCAAAATACCCAGTATCTCTTGTGATGATTATACACCTTTTTTTAACCCATCTTTCATTGTACCCCAACCCAAATTTGACCCAACCTGATCTAGCCTGAAACAACCCGGTTTGGGGTTTTGGGCTTGGGTTGAGGAATTAGCACCAACCAACCCAGCCCACCCAAGTTGCGTTTCTTAGGAGTATGGTGTAGGATGGAAAGGAGAAAGTCCTACTAGTATGAATATAGTGGGTGAAGGGAAAATAAGGACCGAGTCATGAGAGAGAGAGAAAGAGAGAGAGAGAGAAGAAACTCACTATTACCTGCAGGTAACTTCAAAATAAAGTTTTATTCCATTAAATCATCTCTCAAATTTCAATTACAAAGACTATTTATAGACTAATCATAAGGGCTCGGATATCCCTTTACATATCCAGTTTTAACTAGGAAACTGATCCAAGACAATTTCTTACTACAATAAAATTAAAGCAATCCAATGGGGACACTCAAATAAGGATTCTTACTCCCAAAATAACTTTAACAATACTTTATTAATCCTATTAAATCAAAACAAATAAAAAACAATTCCAAGACTGATCCAAAGGAAAACTGAAATATAAAGACCCAAATCCCATTATTAACTGATAAATTATTTGCTAAAATGACCATAGCTCAGATCATGGTGGATTTACAAGATTTTGGTCTCATGATAGACAATTCAATTGCCTATCAAATGACACCAAAGTCATACAAAGCGGACAAGTTTCGTGCATAGGAAAATAGGATGAAAGAAAATTGATGTAATTGTATGTTTAACTTTTCAAAATCTTGAAAGCTTTATAGTTGAACTCTCTAAACCCTTTTCCTAAAAGACACTAGAAAGCTAAATAATAAATGTAAAAAAAGTCAAATTTTAAAGTTCAGAATTTCCTAGAACTTTTGAAGTTTCCATTGGATGAGGAATTGGGAGAAAACCGATATTTTTCTCCAGGGATTCTTTCCTTTCTTTCATGCCTGCATCAGAGTTGGCTTTTAGAGACTTCTTTATTCTTCTCCTGAATCAGAGCTAGGGATGATACTATTTAATTCTTAAGGCAAGTCAAAAGTCAAATAGCAGAACATTTTTGGCATGGTTGTCTTGCTCATTTTCCATATCTGTGTATATGGGCTTGTTTTCTTAAATGGAAAATTAATAATCTTTACTTCCCTCGTCAACGCCCCTCCCCCCGGGTAAAGGGAGAAAAAAGAATAAATAGTTGCAAATACATATATTTTTGTTTTTATACTGATTAAATAAATAGCTAAGCTCGAATGAGGTAATACTTTATCTTGACAAGGGTATCATTGTCCATGTGAATTGGGATGAGGGACATGCACATGTGCTTTTGGGAAATCCATATGCTTAACATTGCATAATGCATTGTGTAATCAATCTTATTAAAGTTTTGTTTTATCAGGAACTTGGCCTTAGTCCATCAATCCCTCTGCATGCGGTCCTCCAAGACTGGATAAGACATGCAGATGGAAAGCTCAGTTTCACAGGGTTCATGAGACTCCTACGTGGCATGTCTTCACGCTCATTGCATAAACCTTGAATAACTGAAGACAGAAAGAGATTCATCGATCTGTCACTCCAAAGTCTAAAGGATATTCCATAGCTTGCCTGATTGAGAGGAAAACTAAGCAGGCTTCTTGACCTGTGGGCTGCACAGCAAGGAAAACATAATAGGGTGAGTCAATACTAGAACTGATGCAGGTCTTAACTGGAGCATAAGCCATGTCTGGCTTATTTTCTAACAAGCACTGTGTACCCTTTTTTCTCTTTTCAGTTATACGTTTTCCTCATGTTTTGTGAATTGCAGTTGTAAGAGGATTGTACAGATGAGGATAGATCAAAGTTGTAGTGTAGGAGAAAGTTCAAAATGTAGCAAGTTTTATGTTTTGTGGGTTACTCCCTTGTGTACTCATTCCAACTGTTTGTTAATAAATTCCTTAATTTTTCTCCAAATTAAGTTATATATACAGCTCAACGGCCAGTCCCATAAAGGATTCAATGGTTACATGTATGTGAAAGCTATACTTGTCTACGTCCCATTTATTACATTTAAGAACCACTGTTTCTCGTCATTTGGACTCATTAGAACTGGAAACAAATCATACACAGTGGATGTGTAAGAATCAAGAATGTGACTCTGAGCTGGTCCTTCTCTGAATCACTCCTTTCAGATTCAAAGAAACACATTTAGTGGTTTTGAATCTTTTGACAATGCCATCCGGCATTCTGGTGTATACATCTGAAGGGAGCATTTTTTGGTAATAAATAAAAAAAAAAAAATTTCATTAATAGAGAGAGATTACATCCAGATTGCAGACGAGCAATCAGCCAGAACAAAACAAAGAAAAACAAAACTCATAGCAGAATACGTAGTTATCCCCTTCCCTTAACATTTTCCAACCCTAACAATGCCCAAACAAACCCAGTCCATCTAGTTGAAGCATTCTTGAGCACAGCTCCTCTGTTTTTTGTTTTTCCTTCAAAGATTCTTCTTTTCCTTTCTTTTCAAATCTCTCAGGCACCCACGACAGGAATGCAACTCCAAAATATTTTAGCTTCAGGCAAGGATATTGCAAATTCTTGGAGGATATGTATAAAACATCAGACCCATGTGTCGGCATCCTTGAGCATATTTTCTAACATCCCACATTTCAATTTATCTTAACGCAATCTCATTTTCATGTGCACTAGTGCAAAAGCATGGGAGTGGAAATGAGTTGTATGCAAATTCTAAATTATTTTTGTTTTAAATTTTATTTTACTTTGTTCGTTTTCAGTGTGAATGAAGAAAACCCCACAAGAATGATCAAAATTTACACCCTTTTGATATGCCTTACCATGCATTTGTACTAGTGCAAATGAAATTGCATTGCAGACAAACAGAGCCTAAATATAATTTTTAGTAGCATATTTAGCACATGATTGATATTTGTATTACGCAAGGGTCGCCACATGGTATTCAACATCATCATCATATAAGCCTTATCCCAACTATATGGGATCAGTTTCTTTCATGCTTTAGTATCATCTCGACATCATCACCAGCATTATTTTTAGTAGATAATGCTGAATCTTGCACTTCATGTTTTGCAAGCATGAAGTACATGTGATCATGCACAAAATATAATGCATGTATGGAGTCCTCTTTACCTCTTCGTTTTAGTTTGTTTTTTGTACTTGAGTTGAGTATCAATTCGCAGGAGTGCAAAGTGAGGAAGCCCTGTTAATAACACAAAGCAAAAAAATGACCAAGCCAAACAAACCCATAACCTGTATTTTCATCCCGTTAGTGAGTATAAGACAAGAGAACTAATATGGCTACTACTCATCTCTACTAATAGAAATCAAATATAAAAGACATCATCCTACTTATTATGGCCAATTTATCAAAAGAAGAAACAGATAAAAAAAAATCCATGGAGAAAATCAGTCTCCCCCTTTGTATTTCCCTTATCAAATTTCTAAAGCTTAACTTTCTGCAGATTTCTATGTATTCATGAATGCATATGCAGAAAGCCAGAAACAAACATCATCCTTCTACTTATGGCCAATTTATTAAAAGAAGAAACAGATAAAAAAAGCCATAGAGAGAATCAGTCTCCCCTTTGTATTTCCCTTATCCTCAAATTTCTAAAGCTTAACATTCTGCAGATTTCTATATATTCATGAATGCATATGCAGAAACAAACAAGAGGTTTTGAAACATGTGGATGTAAATTTAATAATAATAGGAGAGAAAGTAGAAAGGATATGTCAAACAAAAATGAAGTCATTAAAAGGAACATAGGAGTAGCTCCAATATGTGATAAAAATGAAAAAGTAGACTTGGATGATTTAGTCATGTGCATAGAATACCATCAACGGCACCTGTAAGAGGTGATTTGTTGCAAGTTGATGGGCTATAAAAGATAGTGGTAGACCAAAAGAGACATGGATTGAAATAATAAAACTGATTTAAACACCAATAATTTAACAATGGAGATCGCGTAAAAAAGAATGAAATGACGAAACAGGATTCATGTAGCCAGCCCCATATAGTCAGGATAAGACTTGAATGATGATGATGATGGTGATGGTGATACACAGAAAGAAAACAAAACAAAATCAAACATGAAAGATTTAAAAAAAAAAAAAAAAAAACTCTAACCACAAACTATGGTAAATAAATCAAACCAGTGGATGTTTTACGTTTAACAGATCAAGAACGTTGGTAACTTTATGTGTCCAATGGAGGAAAGAACAAAGTAAACTAAAACTCAATTGAACACTCACTTTTATATGAGGTAAAAGATTCAGAATAGAGCCTCTTTTACTTTTTTTTTCCCTTGTTCCAGATGAGTGACTTGTGACGTTTGTAACTTCAAACTAACATTTACAACATCAATAAATTGTTTTACTTTTCCATTCTCCCCATGCCCCTTCTCTGCCCAGAGGTAGAATATGAAATCCCCCAGTTCCTTGCATCTAGTTATGTTGTATCTCAAGAGGAAAAGGCAACAAATGCAAAAAAAAATAAGAGCATTACAAATTTAGCTCTCCTATTCATCCATGGTATAAACAGGTATTTGCCAATCCTTGGTGTTCTTTTTTGGATCATCTGTTAAGCTGAGATCAGTATCATCTTCCTTGAATGTTCTAATAAATGTTTTTGCCCCCATCAAGATTAACCTCTCTATCATGAACAATTGATAATTATTCTCAATTACTGGATCCAAGATAAGGCTGTAATTTGATGAATATGCCAATTTGTACCTGCAGAGAAAATCATGTGACCTTAAAGATCAATGTTCTGCCTAAACCATGATAACCAAGATATAAAATTGATGGCTCAGGTCAAAGAGTTTAACCATCAAACACATGGAGAGAGAAAAAACCAGTACTTAGAAAACATCAAGTCCATTTACAAATGATTAACACATACTGTATGTAGGTTAGGTGAGCATGGAAGAAAAGGAAGCACCAAGCAAAGGGAAGAAGAGGTTCACTTTTTGTGCCAAATCCCAGCACCTTACACACCAAATCGTTAACCATCAAAATCAATCAGGAGATATTGCAGAATCCAAAAGGCACAGCAATGGCATAAAGCATTTGCTAAGGCTCAGTTTATGAACCTCCTACACCTGGGATTACTGTTCAGGCAATGTTCATTGATTGAGAAATCCATGCCACAGGTTGGATACAGATAGGGGTTTATAAGCAACAGAAATAACCCTACACATGTCTGTGTCAAGTTTCTAATCTATGATTAGCTATTCTTAAAAAGGACTATCATTCTTTGTGGAACCTTATTCCAAACTTCTGTTAGTCATAATAAACTTTGCAGCCCAAGCCAAGTATCTAAATGGGAAAAAAAAAAGAAATAAAAAAAGAATGCCACCATAGATGTGGAGATAAGAACATTGAAAAAAGAAAATAAAAAGGCTATTTGCTGATCAAAAAAGGAACTAAGGGCTATTTTCTCCACAGTATGTTTCCAGACTTTTATTTTTGTTATTTACTTTTCACTCGATAAAATCAGCAATTCTTTGTAAAAGAAAACCTGTGAATATTGACTCCATTTTTTTCAAATAAAAAGGAAAAAAAATGGAATTTCATGGTAATAGGTCCAAAATACTAGATTTTTTCCAGAAGAAAATAAACACATAATTTTACCAAAAAATCATGTTTTTTTTGGGTGATATATTCAAAACTGAAACATCAAAACCTTTTTAAATCACATGCTATCTGCACATGCCACACTTAAATGTAAAAGCATGACTTGCAAACATTTAAATATCTATCTAAGATTTGGTTCAGAATGCATATTTATGAATTATAAATGAGAAGATTGAAAGCCATTGTATTTCTCAGTCCATTAGCATCTCATCTTATCTCAACATAAGCAAAAAAGAAACCAGAACCCCCCACCCCAGTTTGTGTATGTGTGGTTAGGTAGTCACAAAGCAAGGTAGACAAGTTTTATGCTTCTTGAGGGTGCCTTCTCCTAGAAGGAACATCAAGCAATGTATTTAATGCCTAAGTGGGTTGCAAAAGAAAGGGGTTTTGATCCCATGCATTGGGAACCAACATGCACAGTACTTCCGGAAGAAAAACAAGCTTATGCCTTTTCTATGGTAAACAGCTCCAAAGTCATTGGAATTTTGGTACTTGCAGTCTCACCAGAAACCAACCAAAAATAAAACAAAATAAAATAGAAGTACCTGGTAGAGAGAGGTGAAAAGAATCCTGGTTTCCTCTCATTTGAAGCAATGAAAAGGGTTCTTCCTGGTGGGACCCATTTTGCAATTCTACGGAGAATAAATTCTGGACGGGTATCCCTGTCTAGATGAGGATGAAGACTCCTCTCAACACCAAACCTGTCTTTTCTTGTCTTAATCTTGTCACCTCGACGCACATGGATGGCATCATAATCACCAAGGAGCCTCTTAACCTGTCAAGATAAAATTGCTCAATAGATCACATGGTTGACAACAGTAGATATCATCATCATCATCTAAGCCTTGTCCCAACTAAATGGGGTTGGCAACATGGTTGACAATAGTAAATATGAAATAGTTTTTCAAAGAGTATTAAGCCATTCTATTATTAAATCACCATACAGGATCAGAGGAACAAGTGGGGAGAAACAACATGACCAATAGGGAAACTGCATGGTACAAATTCAAATCAGGCTCTCCCATATGATTATGCAATGTGCTCAACAAGAATTATTGAACAAATACACATTAACCAGTAACACAAATCAAGTTCTGTTGATGATATAAGACAAAAAAAAAAAAAAACAGAAAAGCCTTCTAAATCCAAAATGACTCAGATGAGGGAGACAACAACACATTCTTTTTTATTTTTCTGATAAGCAACATGGTTAAATTGCATTATTATATAATCTCAAACAGTCTTCCTTTTTTATACTAAGGCAATAACCCAAATAAAAACTCACCATCCAATTAGTTTTTTTTTTTTTTTTTTTTTGCGGGGGGGGGGGGGGGCAATTTACCATCTAATTAATTTGTTCAAGATATTTTTGTCCTTCATGAAATTGAACTATGTAATACAATATACAGTGGTAATATAGTACACATATCTGTTGAAATTAAATCATCCAGAACTCCAAATTAAGGATCAGTACTTTTCTCCCCTTCCTGATCAGATAGGGGAAAAGAAATTTTAATAGAAAGAAGATTACAAGGAAAAGAGAAAAGAAAGAAGGATAAAGATGTATAAACATACACAATGAATGCAAACATGTGAATTTTCTTTTCTACAAAATTTGAGTACAATGAAAAGAAGTAATTAAAAACCATATTGAACTAGAGATAATGGGGAGAATTACCTTAAGGCCCCTAATTTCTTCTAAAATATAGGCATTACCAAATGACCATCTAATTAAGTGCACGGAAAAATTCAATGATATGAACCTTACCACTTTTCCCTAACCCTTCATATCAATAACCACACTCTAGTACCAACCATCAAGTCCCATAACACATGGGGAACAAGACGCCAACATAAATTTATGATAAGGCAAACCTGCTGATGTGATATAAAACAAGGACATCTTACAACGAGTACAAAAAATATCCTGAAATGGAGGGCCCCAATACATCTCACTCCTCACAGCTCATCCCCAAGCCTAACTAATCAGCCAAATTTTCAAAGAGCCAGCTAATCTTGGGATCATCTGTATGAGGTGCCTACGAGAAAACTTTTTTTGATAGGAAACGGTAACCTTCATTAAATAAAAACACCAGAGTTTACAAACTGTCACCTACAGAAGAACAAGGTGACCCCTGAAACAAAGAGCAAGTTACAACAAATCCCAAAACAAAGTCTCTCTATTCACCCCTTGCTTTGCTAGTAAGTCGGCTAAAGCATTTGCTGACCTTCTAGTCCAACTAACAACTACACCCAGCTCCCTTGTGAGGCTCAATAATTCTCTTACAACTTGTCTCAGTGACCAAATTCCCAGACTACTTGTTTGCACCCACCCTACTACTAACTTTGAGTCTCCCTCCACTTCTAGCTGTTGCATACCCAAACGCTTTGCCAATTTGAGCCCTTGAAGGAGGGCCAGCACTTCTGCTCCAAGTGATCCCCCACACCTATTGGACCGGAGTACATAGCTAATATTCTTCCTCCCTCATCTCTAAAAACACCCCCAATTCCAAAAGGTCCAGGGTTCCCCACAGAGCTGCCATCAAAGTTTAATTTCACAGTCCGCTGTAAAGGAGGGGACCAAGCTACTCGTAGGGTAGAACAAGATACTGAAGGCCCTGCTATTATACTCCATCCTCTAGTCAAGTCATCTGTAGAGTAGTCCTTGAACAGATCTAGAGTTTTCAGCCAATGTATAGCCTTAATGGTGATCCCTTCAATAAGTTCAGGAGATGATTTTTCTTGTCCTTGGAAGATCCTATTGTTTCTCTCCTCCCAAACTGCCCACAGGATAGCTGCCCTTGTTGTTCTCCACATCATCCTTCTCTTCTTCTTTGGTTGTCTGAAGAAACTAGGGTCAAAAAGATCCTCTACACTTGAGGGAGAGTTCCACCTGCAACCAAAGAGAGAGGAGAACCAATCCCATAAAAAAGTGACAAAGGAACAAGAAATTAATAGATGATTTACCGTCTCGCCATTCCTTAAGCAAAGGCTACAAACATGTGGAGACAAGCACCAACCTGGTCTTTTCCTTGGAAGCTTCCCACAAGAAAACTTTGGCTATTGGAGGCCAACAGCCTGGGCTGTTTGGGAGATTCTTCCGCATGAATGTTGTTAAAATCTTACAATTCATGATTTGAATCATAAATCCCAAGGGTTTCGATTTGAACTTCTGTCTAAATCCTTTTCTGCAAAAATCTTACAATTTTTGTTTGAATCCTATGATTTAATTCATAAACCTTACAATTAATATGATTCCTACAATTTACTGCTATTCAAATAAACTTAGTTAAGAATTAATTAGTTTTCTACTTTGGCATTTGTTTGTTTATTTTAGTTTTGTCAAGGGAGACCCCTACTAGAAAATGGTTTATTTACATTATTCAAGATTAGACATTGAGTTTATTTTGCATCATATGTAACTTAAATAACCATTGCATGTGAATTTATTTGACTTTCAAGTCAAGCTTGATTATATTACCCTAGGCTTCTATTGTATAAGTTGTAAATTCTATTGTTTTATATACATATATGTAGATATGGATTAAAAATAGTGTAAAATCACTGTAACTCATTCGGTCCCTGCTTCTCTTGTTGGTCAAAAATATTGAGGGCAGTAACTCTCTCACCCTATACCCATGGTAGCATGTCATGCCCGAGAACATTCCCAACAGCCAAAGTTTTTCCAGTGCCCACTCTAGAAGCCAAGGATCTAGCCTCTCTAATATAATGATGTATTGATGTTGCCTGTAGGTGCCAAGGACCTTCATTCCCCTCCCCAAATCAGTCAACAACCACCTAAAAATGCTTCTCCACTCAAGAGGGGCTAAAATATTCCTAATACAAGACCCCCTCTACATTGTTCAAATTGCTAGAGCTAATGATGCTAGAATATACAAAGATCTCACCCCTCTCACATCTACAAATTCCCCCAACTAGTATTCAAATTTTCATGAGTCATGAGACAAAACATAAATTTAAGACAAATGTACATCCATAGAGATCGAATAAATAATAAAGTTTAGAGCTTAAACTAGAGCAAAACAAACTCTTATTTCTTTCATGATCGCAGCTCAAACACCCTTGATACCTTACAAGCTATTGAATGTATCTCTAAGCAGTATTACTTATAATCCACAACGATTATCATATGTTGTATCAGGTTTATCTCCCAACAAGAAACACCACTTTAAACAAAAAAATGCAAGGGTAAGAGCGAGCAGAAGTCCAAAACAATTTAAATGAAAGATAAGAAGAAATTCCATTGGTTTATCACCAATAAGGCTAATGATATTCGAGCTAACACCTCCAACATGTTACAATCTTAATATATATGAAAAAATGAATTAGGACCAACAAATTCTTCAAATATCATTCATCAACATCAAGAATGCAAATAGAAGATTCATAGAAAATCAAATTTTTACCTTGCATGACAAACAACTAAAATCTAGGAAACACTACTACAAGTCAGATTAAAGAAGCACACCTTCTCTGCTACATCCCATAACTTCTTGGTCGCCATTGAAGGGAGAAATGAGTGTGGCAACATTATAGAACTACGGTTGTTTCGATCCTTGCACTCCATAAACCTGGATGGTTACCGTGATCAAGACCTATTCAAGAACTAGCAAGGTTCAAAATTTAAGCCAAGACATCTACACTTTTGGAAAGAAAGGGGTGAAGAGCTATATGGATTTGTGAATCAGCCAAATTCACAACCACCATCAAAGTAGTTTCTAGAGGAAGTAGCGAATCCTGTATATAACTCTTTACACTTCAAAAGAAAAGCCACACCTCTGTCCAGTAGTTCAATTTTAAGCACAAAATGCCACAACCAAGTTGCATCTTTAGTGCATCCATGTAAAATAGAGCATATAAATGGCATCAAAGGCAATAAATGAATTTATCAATCCAAATCAATTTGTAATGCAACATCAAACATGAGGAAGTGTGGTGTAAACCTATACCTCCGAGGGTTGGGAGTTTTTGTTGGGAAGCTTTCCTAGAAAGAATCAACACAGGTGATTTACTTCAAAGAAAAAGACCCAATAGCTGTTTATCTCCACATTGGTGTGTTTTATGTAAAGCCGCTGGTTAGTCCGGTTACCACATACTAATATCTTGTGTTTTGGCAAAAAATATTTGGGACTGGTTTGCTTCTTTGTTTGGGTGCAGGTGGATATCCCCAACTAGTGTGCAAAGCTTGTTTTCCTCTTCCTCTATTGAATGCCCAACAAAAAGATCAAGAATTATGTGGAGATGTGTGAGAGCTGCTATTTGTTGGACATTATGAGAAGAAAGAAATGCAAGGATCTTTTTGGAACAGGAGAGAGGCTTGGAAACAATGGTAGAACTGATTCATATAAGGGTAATACATTGGCTGAAGACAATGAATGAGTTCACAGATTTTTCAACAAATGATATGTTAAGAAATTGGAAAGAAGTTGCTAGCTCAATTTCAAGAAAGAAGACTTCAAATCTCAATTGGAACCCTCCACCTCCTGGTTTTATCAAACTAAATTTTGATGGCAGTAGCATGGGGAATCCAGGGCCTTCGGGTATTGGGGGAGGGGGGGGGTACTAAGAGATGAGAGAGGTCATGTGGGAGACTCCTTGAGGGCTGAGGTGTTAGCAGCCTTGTAAGGGGTTCAAAGGGCCAAACAAATTAATGCTAAGAAACTGATTATAGAGGAAGATTCTACGGTTGTAGTGGACTGGTTGAAAGAAGACACTTCTAAGATGTGGAGATACAACAATAAGAAGAGAAAGTTTAAATGGCTGATCAAGGATAATGGAAGTCCAATGTACTTGGGTAAAAAGAAATGCTAATTCCTTTGCTGATGGATTAGCTAGACAAGGGGTTAATAGGGCTTCTGGGTTTTGGGCTCAATTGTAAGTTTTTTGTGTTTTTAAGTCAGATGTATTCCCATACCTTGGGGAGCTAAGAATTTTTAGCTCCCTTTCTTTGTAACTTTATTCCATTATTAATGAAATCTGTGGTTATTGATAAAAAAAAAAATGCAACATCAAACATGACAGCCATAGTTAAAATGTGTTGATCAAGTCATAGTAAGTTACTGTTGCATTGGTTGAGTTGAACATTTTGTCACTGATGTAGGAACGCATATGCAACAAGAACAACAAATAATGAGTGAACAGATTTAGACCATCAGGTTGGCAACAAAAATGATATGATTACACATTGTGGACATTGAACCCATCATTCAAGCTGTTCCCTACCATCATACTATTTCAGTTTCAAGACCCACCAAGATGATCAAGAATTTGTATGATTCACCCACATTTCAGTTTGTTGCCATCTTCAAAATGTAAAGAACTTGGAAGGAACATTCTGCCATGGAGATCCCGCATGTTTGGACATTCAAACATTTGAAATCAAACTTTTTACCACCAAGGGAATAAAAACTATAATGCAATTTAAGGCCAAGTCCTGCTGAGTAGGGGTGCAAGTTAGGCTGGGTTAAGTTGGGTTGAGGTCAACCCGAACCCAAGTTGTTCAACCCCCCAACCCTAACCTTAACCCAACCCAAAGACTTTGGGTTGAGTTTGTGTTGGTCTAAAGTTGGCTCGGTTTTTACTTCCTTTTGCTAAATGTACTTATTTTCTAGACCCTAAGGGTTTATGTTAATTCAATATTAGCATTATTATGTTTAAAATAACATACTTATCATGTTTTAGAAAAAAAAATGCCTTTAAACTTCAATTCTTTTATGTAAAACAAACATGCATACATATATAGATAGATAAATATGTACATACATATTAAGAAAAGGGTGATAAATAGGAGTTCACTGTCCTAGAAAGACTGTGTCATTTGCAATAGAGAGGAAGAGACAGTTGGTTTTTGTTTTTGCACTGCAGTTTCAGTTCAGCTGTGTGGTGTCACTTCACAAAGGCACTCAATCTGCATTGGTGCTTCCCCTTCTCAGTTAAAGGTCTTTTGTAAGAATGGGGCATCTTGGGTTTGTCCAGAAAAGAGAAAGTTTGCTGGTCAGCAATTCCTATGGCAGTTTTGTGGGCCATTTGGTCTGAAAGAAATTTGAGAATCTTTTAACAGAAAGCATCACCAGAAATAGGGGTGATAAATAGGGTAATAGGGTAGTAGAGGATCTTATAAGTTAGTAATGGCAACGGGGCGGGTTCGGGGTGGGGATTACATTTCCCATCCCCATCCCCGATCCCCGGTGGGGAAAGGAGTCCCCCCTCCATCCCCGACCCCAACGGGGATGAATTCCCCGTCGGAGACCCGAATCCCCGATAAGATATGTATGCACACATCCTGGATCATATGTGAAAGACTAAGAGTATGAGACAGAGAGATTGAGATTGAGAGAGAGAAAGAGAGAGAGAAAGAGAGAGAGAGAGAGAGGACCGTTGCGGGAGTTGAGGTTGGCAACGAGAGAGAGTCTGACGGGCGATGGCGACGATAGGCGAAGGTTGAAGTGACGACGCTCAGTAAGTGGCGACAGCTGTCCTCTGTCCGATGTCCGACGGGCGAGTGGCGACAACGATGATGGTCGGCGAATCGGCAACCGGTGACGAAGACGAAGGAAGAGTGGAAGACGAACTGACAAAGGCATGAAGCTAGGGACCTAGGGTTCAGAGACAGAGTTCTCTCTTCTCTCAGTCAAAGTGTTTTGTGTTTTACTATCGAGGGTTTTAGTATTTTACTATTTTTAAAGTATTAATCTTTTAAAAAAATGAATAATAATTATTATAATTATATAATATTATTATTATATATATTATGGTATATATAATATATATATATATATTAATCGGGGATGGGTTGGGGCGGGGATTGCATTCCCTATCCCCGAACCCAATCGGGGATTTAGGGGTAGCCCCATCCCCGACCTCGACAAGGTACCCCTCATCTAGACCTATTCATGGGTCGGGTGGCCTGACGGGCCGGCCCGGCCCCCGGACAGGCTTGAACAAGCTTTTTGGCCTGCAGGCTTAACCTCGGGCCAAAAAGCCCGGCCCGCATAAAATTCGAGCTGGGCTCAGGCTTTGCCAAAATAGCCCGGCCCGAGCCCGACCTATAGTTAAACCTAAGTAAAAACCCTATGTGATGTCCATTTGAATAAATTTTTTGATTTAAGGTTGTTGATTCACTTGTAGGCCCATTGTTCATTTAAATAGGGAAAAAAAACATCTGAATTAAAATAGATAATGTCCATTTGAATAGGGAAAAATTCAAATTTCTTTTATTAGGTCGGGCTTTGGGCTCGGGCTTTTTATCAGGGTCGGGCTCAGGCCCAAGTTGTAGGCCCGTTGGTCGAGCTGGGCTCGGGCTTGGGCCTAACATTTTTCTGTTAATAAAGAGTAAAAGCCCGACCCATGAACAGCTTTACCCTCATCCCCAACCCCGTTGGGTCGGGGAACCCGAGTACTCATCGGGGATGGGGAAAATTGCCACCCCTATTAGAAGTTGGTTGTCCATACATAATATGTTTAAAAATGATACTCTCTTCTTCTGTTTTGAGGGTCTTTTTTTTTCTTTTGGGGGGGGGGGGGGGAGGGGAGGTTCAAATATCGGAAATGCCAAGTGTATCAAAAAGACAATTTTAAGCATGTGTATCGGAGAAAAACTAAGATACGCTTGGAAACACTATAAATACTTTATTAAATCATAAAAATACATCAACAACACTAAATATAAGACCTAAATGAGGTATATATACATTAAATTAATATATGGGATGGGAAAAACCCAACTCTCCTATCCAACCATAAAACATGCATTGGCACAACTTCTAAGTGAAAATATAATTAATAATTATTTAAATATTTATTATTTATTTCCAAAAATTATACAAAATAAATAAACATTATATAATATATTCAAAAAATAGTTATTAAAGAACAAATTTCAATTTATTTTTGGATATGATAGATCATCCATAGAATTATAATATATTCAGTCATTGTGATCAAATGATAAAATATAATTAATTAATTATTTATTTATTTATTTCTAAAAATATAAAAATTAAAAAATTATTAAAGAAGAAATTTCAATTCGTCTATGGATATGATAGATCATCCATAGAATTATAATATATTCAATTGTTGTAATCAAATGATAAAATATAATTAATTATTATTTAATTTTAATTCTAAAAATATTAAAAAAACTATTAAAGAAGAAATTTCAATTTCTCTATGGATATGATAGATAAATCCATAGATCTAAAACATATTTAGTCTTTATAGGCAGAGAAAAAATTACATTTTCAAATTTTTTGTTAATTTATATTTTCCCTAAATATCTTCATGAAATTTCCATAAATCTATTGATAACACAAAAAAAAAGTTGTGATTTTGAATGTAAGAAATGTAGATCAACATAAATTTAAACATTCAAGAAAAAAAAAAGAAATCACAAGATATTATAGAAAATTGAAAAAAAAAATTACCTATTTTTGCCATATTTTTTCAAAATTTGAAAAATCTTCAAAAAAATTAACGATTCACACTTGTTTCTTGCAAAATTTTGCAAATCTAACACTCTAGGAATGAAGTTTGGAGTTTTAGAGTCAATTGGGGGTGAAAGAAGGCTTATTTCAGGGAAAAGAAGCTTGCTTTCCCCCTTTTTTTTCAATTTTTGGCCGTATCTTTTTCGTCGATACGCTACCGATATGCCCCGATACACATGAAAAAAGACGAGACGCTCTATTTCTATGCGTATCCTGTATCTGTTTTTCAAAGACACAATACGATACGCCCCGTATCATGCGTATTGTATCGCCAAGTAGTTTTCTATAGTGTGTTATAAAAAACTTTTATATTCTTCATTTTTCGAGGTTATAATTATAAAATAGACATTTTTAAATTGAACCCTCAAAGACTCCAAAACCTGAACCAATAAGTAAGGAAGAACATAAAATGTTGTCCAATCAACATATTTTCTTCTTTTTCTTTACTAATTTTGTTTGTTTATATACTAATTTCTTCTTCTTTTCCTATAACAGAAATAGGGGTTCAGCCCCTATATTTTTTTAATTTTCTTTGCTTTCTTCTTTTTCTTCTCATGAATATGTTGGAATATGTTGATTTTCTATACTTTAACATGAAGTTTATACTTTTCTTATGAAAATTATGGATATTTATGAAGGAAATATGATTATGGAACCTAGGAAACTACCCTAGGATACAAGTTTTTACTTAAAAAAATCCATCACCTAGGCGACTAGGCGACAAGGCGCCCCCCTGTCGCCTAGCCTCGCCTTGGCGCCTTGAAAACTTTGCACTTTACCTTCTTAAAGAGCGTACATACATACATAAATACTTGCAGCAAAAAAATACATAAATATATAGATATATACATTTATGGGTGCATAGTTATACGAACATGCATGAATACACATATACACAAGTATTTATCAAAAAAAAAAAAAATACACACATACACAAGTACTTACATAAATAAATACATATTTATATAACATTATACATGAAAATATGAAGTTAAGTAGGGTTGGTCAAGCCTCAACCCAAACCCAACCCAAAGTTATGTCAAGTTCATACTTTTAACCCTAACCCGAACTTCAACCCAACCCTACTTTTTTCAGACTGGGTTCAGGTTAACCCAGACCAAGTTGCAATCCTACTGCTAATGATGAAACTAAATGGAAATCAAGGAATAGATTCTAAAAAGAACAATATGTTCACGGTTAATCTTCACATTGATGTGACTATGTGAAAACAGCAAATTGATGGGAAGAACTAATGGTCCCAAAGAAAGATTGATCTATAGTTGCAATTTTGCAAGAAAATAGAAACTTTATTAATTATCAAATAACTCTAAAATTCAATCAAAAAAATACCACCTTCCTCTACATAAGACTCTCCTTTATATAGATAATCAACCATTTTTCCTAAACCAACACCTTCCAAAGTAAAAATAAAAAACAAAATGACACAAAAAACACAAGGAAAGACATATTTCTGCCCCAATTACTACCCATTCCCACAAGGAAAGGAATTATTCTTGATACCTCTTAAATCTATATTAAATATGAAGCTAATTCTACTAGATTCTAACAGCCTTCATTCTTGATGTTCCCCAAGTCCTTACTAAGGATGAAACAAATTCGTCATAGATCCTAAGAACCTCCAAATAACTGGCTCAGTGCTTTAATACAGGCAAGGCTCATTTTGTGCTATGTGCTTTACTTACTGAACCTAGGTGTGCATCATGAATTGTTGCTACATTTTGTTGAATTAACATTGAATTTGAATTTTGAATAAGCAAGTGTTACCATATAAGTTGTAACTAAGATTATCAAAATTTAAATAGCTTAATCTATGTATGACTTGAACCTACAGACTACAAGATAGTCAAACCAACTAAACTAACAATTTTTTTTTCTTTTAGAATTTTGATTTGCCTTATGCCTTGTGCCTCAAGTTCAAAACACTTCGCTCTTTACTGGTACTTCTTGCTTTTAAGACACAAAATTAGCCATCTATACATGTAGAACTGATTTGATGGTAACAAACAATTTCATGACTTGATCAATCAACTGCACCACCATCTCCGTAGTGTTGCTAAAAGGATCACTTGAAAACATGGGTTTTCGTAATCATGTCATATTTGTTGCCAATTGATGGTCTAGCTTAGATGGTTTTCTCATTGTGCAATACTGCAATGTTCCACAGACATACACCCCCACATCAGTCATCTAACTCAAGTCAAATAGTTTTGTCACACAACAAACAAAGATTGAACCTCTGGCTGCTAAGGTACCAAGTTGGCTTCATGTTTCAATGGTTTAGATATTTAGAACTTTAATTATGAAGATTCAGATTTTGGGAATCAGAGGAACACTATCCTGCACATAAAAAAGGCAAGGTAGTTCATGGAAATATGAAGTTATGAACATTAAGTTATACCATGAGAGAGGGCTTGCAGTACGGTTTATCAGCAAGAGATTAGAGTAAGCATTATTTTCTTTGAGATCAATCCGATTAATTCCCTCCACATGTGCCACTCCCCTGGCTCCCAACTTCATACTTGTTGATAGCACTTGATGCCATATTTTGGAATTGTCAAGGATTACAGGCACGGTATCAGAGATGAGGTCCAAATCATACAAAGAGTCCATGGAACAAGAGCTTGCTGCCCACCTACGAAGTAAGATCAGACATCTTCAGATTGTGGACAAAAATCAGTTCCTACATCTTTGTTTGCAAAATTAGGGGAAATATACAGCTATAAAAAGCTACAGTTGCAGGGGGGGAGATGAAGGAAGAACTTGTTTACTGTAAAAAAAAATAAAGGAAAAAAAAGGAAAGAAGGAGCCCTCCTAAATTTGAATTAAAGCCTGGAAATGGAGAAAACAGAATATCTTATGGCAATTATTGTCAAAGGACAACAAGGAGGTAAGGTATGAGGAAAACTCACTCTTCCTCCGAATTTGCATTTTTGGACTGATGGAGGATCCCTTTCTTATTGTGTATTGGATTAATGCACATTCTTGAAGGCATTACAAAAGTCCTGTAAAGAAAAAGTTGAAGGAAATTAGAACATTGTTAACTGTATAATAATTTTGAAGTGATTCAAGACTTTTAATTGGGGTCGGGGAATGAAATTTCTCCAACTTAAACAGCTGAAATATAAGTTCTCCCTGAAATAAGCAAATAGGCCAGAATTGTTAACTAAGGCCAAGGGAACAAGTCTCTTTCAGATCAAACTGAAAGAGAAATCAACAAATACCACAAAATGGGAAAGCAATGAAAAGAAAATGGGAACCTCCAAAGTTCAAACACATAATGTAGAATTGTAGATCGTGAGCTCTCTTAAATTATGCCCACTGTTCCCAGACTGCAAGATCCTTACAATATAAGCTTCGCAATACCCACCCCCCCCCCCTAATTGTCAATCTCCCTAACATAGATCTCTTCATAAGCGTATTAAATACGTTAGAGATATCAAAATAAGGAGAACCCATCAAAAATGGAAGTCGAAAAAACTTCAATTCAGTGGCTCAAGTCTAGCCTAAATAAGACGCTAAAAGTCGAACTTTTAAAGTAGGAGCAGAAGATAAACAAAACCTTAGATGCCAAAAAGAAAATACCTCTGAAGGAACAAGGCTTCTTCAAGAGCACATCTCAGGCTCGACTCTTGATGACCCAAACCCTCGCAGGAATCGCAATGTTTCCCGGGGCAATCAATTCTATTCCCCCAATACAAATACTTCTCCAACCCATAATTCCTGTCTTTCTTCAGTCCCCTCACATTAACCAGGGTTCTTGCAGAGGAAAAAGAGAACCCTGCCATAGAACTGGAAGAGCAAAATAGCCAGAGAAAGGCAATTACGGCAATGGAGATCACCAGCAAGAGAACTGGAGATCTGGGTTTCTGTTTACTCTTTGGGATTCTGTGAATCGCCATTGACGACGCAGAGAAGCCAGAAGCTCTCGACGATGAAAAGAGTGGGTGCTCACTCCAGTAGATTCATCACCAACTCACCATTCAAAATCACGCCAATCCACCAGTATGAGAGAGAGAGAGAGAGAGAGAGAGAGCTCCAGCAGATCCGGACTCGAGTGTCAAGGGGACGATACTTGACGTTGTCATTGATGGGAAATGTTCCCGATGCACGGCTTCGATGCGCTGTGAGGTTTGTGTGAGACGCGCCCCCTGAGTAGCAAAATAAGTAATTCAGTAGTAGACCCACGCAGATATCTTCACTACGAATTGGGATCTGCTCCTGACCGGGCGCGCCTTCACCGACTTCACAGCCACCTTCCATCTTGTATTGGGAACATATCTCGTAAATATGAGATGTTCCTGATTTGCGGCCAGAACATAATGTAAAGTCGATGTGAGGCGCGCTGTGTCAGGAGCAGATCCAGACTCACTACTCCTCAGTGGGTCCCAGCAAAAACATCGGTCCTCCCCTCCCACGAGGTGTGGTAACTACTAGCTTTTTAACGGTCATTCCAAGACGAGTAAGAAGTTTGAACTCTGCAAGCAAATGCTCCGTTCAATTTCTGTCCGCCAGTTGGAGTGCCCATCAATTCGAAGGACTTATACGTTTTGTGCAACATGGAGAACCTCGGAAGACTGCATGAAGGAAGAGAAATACTTTAATTTGTTGCAGAGGTGTGGTGAAATCTCTACTTTGGGTCATGGTAAAGCAATTCATGCTAAATTTATTAAGGAATCCCTCATTTCATCCCTTTTCCTTCACAACAATCTGCTGAACATGTATGTGAGATGTGATGACCTTGCTGGAGCTGTCAATCTGTTTGAAGAAATGCCTGAGAGGAATGTTGTTTCATGGTCCGCCATCATTGCAGGCCTAGTCCAACATGGGTGTGTCCATGAAGCTCTTTCTCTGTTCTCTCGCATGCAACAAACTGGGGTGAGTCCCAATGAATTCACCCTTGTTAGTACTCTAAATGCTTGCTCCCTGTCTGAGAATCCTTCTCATGCCTACCAAATTTATGCTTGGATTGTTAAGTTCGGATTTGAATCAAATGTGTTCTTGATTAATGCTTTCCTCACTGCACTGATCAGGCATGGTAAACTGGTGGAAGCAGAAGAATTTTTTGACAAGTGTCCATGTAGAGATATTGTCTCTTGGAATGCGATGATCGCTGGGTACTTGCAGTTCTCCTACATAGATGTCCCGGGCTTCTGGTATAGGATGAATCAGGAGGGTGTAAAGCCTGATAACTTCACATTTGCAACTGTTCTAACAGGTTTGGCAACCATTTGTGATCTTAAAATGGGTTTGCAAGTTCATGCACAGCTCATTAAGTCAGGTCATGGAGATGAGATTTGTGTTGGGAATTCTTTGGTTGATATGTATCTGAAGAATCGAAATTTAATTGAAGGTTCAAAAGCATTTGGTGAAATGCCTCAGAAAGATGTGATCTCCTGGACCCAAATGGCTTCTGGGTGTTTACAATGTGGGCAACCAAGGAAAGCACTTACGGTGATAGATGAGATGAAGAAGGTGGGTGTTAAACCCAACAAGTTCACATTGGCAACTGCGTTTAACTCTTGTGCCAGTTTGGCTTCCTTGGAAGAAGGAAAGAAGGTTCATGGTCTGAGAATTAAGCTAGGGACTGAAATTGATATCTGCGTAGACAACGCCCTACTCGATATGTATGCAAAATGTGGATGCATGGATGGAGCATGGGGCGTGTTCCAATCGATGGACACTAGGTCAGTTGTTTCATGGACTACGATGATCATGGGGTTTGCTCAAAATGGCTATGCCAGGGAAGCGCTGGACATTTTCGAAAGAATGAGGTTTGCAGGTGTAGAGCCAAACTATATTACTTTCATTTGCGTACTGTATGCATGTAGTCAAGGGGGATTCCTTGATGAAGGGTGGAAGTATTTCTCTTCCATGACCCACGACCATGGCATTGCTCCTGGGGAAGATCATTATGCATGTATGGTAGATATTCTTGGTCGAGCAGGACAGATCAGGGAGGCTGAGGCCCTAATACTAAATATGCCCTTTCAACCAGGGGTTCTGGTATGGCAGACCTTGCTTGGCGCATGTAGGGCTCATGGGGACCTGGATACAGGAAAGCGAGCAGCAGCACAGGCACTTGCTCTGGAAAAGGAGGATCCTTCAACTTACCTTTTATTGTCTAACATGTTTGCTGACTTTGGCAATTGGGATAATGTGGGCAAGTTGAGGGAATTAATGGAGACTAGAGAAGTAAAGAAAGTACCTGGATGTAGTTGGATAGAGGTAACAGGCAATCAACAACCCTCAAGAATCTATCGAGCTTGAAACTGAAGACATATACATACCTCTTTAATTGGCAGGTTCAGAACACAACTTGGGCTATCACTTTTGTTAATGTGCTGTGATTGATGGTACCTTTTCTTGATCATATGTGGTGTGGTATTCACCAATAACTTGGTCATCTGGTGAAAAAGAAGCATCAAATTTGCTTTTGAAGCAACAGAAATTCCTTTGAAGGGTTGAAACCTCTTGGAGCTTGGCACCGAAACCCCCCAACATGGTAGACTCCTTACATTAATTTGGCATGAAACAGAAGGATACTTTTTAACATGTCACAAAGCCTTGGAAGGAACGGAAGAATGGTTGACAAGAAGTTTGAGATTCAGTGAAACTAATTAGAGATTTTTACTGAAACTGAATTGAAGGCTACCTCATTCTCAAAAACCTTCTGAGCCATGAGAAACAGTTTCTTAATTTGAATGTCTGAAATAGACTTTTTTAGGGAGGGGTTGGGGACTGGAGTACAGTAGATGAGCTAATTGTACAATCAGATTTACAGTCATTTTGGCAGATTGTAATTTGATTAATTTACATCTTGAAATTCCAAGTAAAGTCACTTAGGTCCAATTCAGGATCAAATTTTCAACTATGACATTGATTCTTTAGGTTTAGGGAACTAATTTTTTTTATTTCATATTTTTAATTAACTAATTTCATGAACTTGTTGTAAGTGAAGATGTGATCTATCTAATCCATTTCATCGGTATCCTATTTATGGTAGAGAACTAGGGGTTAACTTTGGCTGTTGGGGCCCAACACGTTCTGGGCAGTTCACCTATTCACGCCCATGCTTTGGTTTTTAGTCAAAATAAATTAAGATGTAATGACTAATTTACCCATTCTCATGATAACATGGCATTTCCAGAAATTCTTTCAACAGCATAGGCTGTTGGCCCCCAACAGCTAAAGTTTTTCCGAGAACTAGAGATGTAGAGACAAATTATGGTTACTTACATGTAGCAACTAGCAAGTATTTCAAAGCTTGGATTTCTTTAAGCTGCGTTTTGTTTGAAGGAAAAATTAGGGAAGAAAGTGAAATGTAGGGAAACTTTTACAAACCCTGTATAGGTTCCATATGTTTCCCTTCCTTTCCCTACCTTTTCCTTCAAACCAAACATAGCCCTAGTTATTAGTTTTCTTTTTGAGAAGTAATTTGTACACGCATTATTGTAAAAACTGACCCAGAAACTAAGTACAATTTCTGGTTTGATTTGCAGGCTTTATTTTGTACTAATCGGCCACGTGCATGTGGGGGTAGCCACGAATTGAGCCTTTCATGAGCTATTCGAGCTTTTACATATATGTATATATGTATAATAAATATAAAAAAATTATACATATAAAAGCCTAATCAAGCTTTTACATGTACACACACACACACACACACACACACATATATATATATATATAATATAATATAAAAACATTATACATATAAAAATTAATATATATATATATACATAAGTAAAAAATAAAAATTCTATATATAATATTTTTATTTTTTATATATAATAATAATAACTAGTTTTTATAATTCTTAATTTTTAAATGTCAAATATGTATATTTTTTTATTTGTATAAAACATTTGGCTCATAGTTGAGCTTGAGCCGAGCCGAGCTCAAGCTTACAAGCTTTTGACTCGAGCTCAAGTCTCTAGCTCGAATCCACCCTTACATTGTGAAGAAAAATTGGAGTGAAAGGAACCATATAACATTCCAAATGGGTGTATCATATCATATATTTAGTTCATTAATATACTTTATATAAATAGTTTGATAATTTTAATGTTTTTAGATGAAAATGGATGATGTGGTAGGTCTCTTACCAATTAAAAAAAAATAGTTTTAATCAAATGAAATTCTTTATATGCAAATTTTGCATATCAAGAGTATGAGAACCATGAATTTATCTAGCTGATTGAATCACAAATAAGTTGTAATGAGAGCAACAAGTTTATTATGTTGTATTCATTAACTATTGGATTCACCTAAATTACCAAAAATATGAAAATTGATTTACCTAAATTACCAAAATTATAATAATTAAATTACTAACATTACAAAAATTTATTTATCAAAAATTAAATTTTTAGGACAATCAATATATGAAATTACCAAAATTTTATATAATAAAATGAATCACAAATTTAATTTCCCATACAACAAAATTAATCACCAAAGTTAACAAAATTAATGTACAAAAATTACCAAAATTACTTCACTTTTCAAAATTAATAATTTACCAAATTTAATAAATCAATAATTTCCTAAAATAAAAAAAAAATTGTTCATTCATAAATTATAAAAAAAAAATAACAATTTTTGGTCAATTATTAATTTACCAAAATAAATAAAAAATAATTTAGTGAAATTATTTTTTGGGAATATACCAAAATTTAATAAAATTGACAAAATTAAATTATCAAAGTTCAATATGAAATTTACCAAAAATAATTTACATAAATTAATTATCTCTAAATGAATTGATCCTTTTGGTAAATTAAAAATAGGTGCCTTGTACTTTGGGGGGTAGTGACACTTAAAAAGGGCATGAACTTTCAAGTGGGACATTTTAGTATTGAACTTTTAGAAATATACACTTAAGCACAACTTTGTGAAAACTAGAGTTACAATGAGGGTAAAATTATAAAAATGTCCATGTTTAAGTTTGCTTTCAAGTTTTCACCTTCAAATGATCTACTTCATTCGAATCATATTATCGAATTTGAAAGCAAAACTTAAATCTTGTTACTCATTTTACCGTCCTTTTATTTACTCATTTTCTTTCATTTAAAATCATTTTGTAATTCTTTTCAACAAGCATTTCAATAGAATGACTAAAAACAATGAAAAATAATAATAAAGAAAACATAAATATGGACATTTTTATAATTTTACCCTCTCTGTAACATTATTTTTAACGGAATTGGACTTAAGAGTATATTTTTAAAAGTTTAGGGTACTAAAATGTCTCAATTGAATGTTTAGATCGTTTAGTGTTACTACCCCCAAAGTACAGGGTTTCTACCTATAATTCACTGGTTAAAAACTGATCAAATCAAAAAAGCCCACATGCATGCATTGTCCTCAGGCTAGAGAAGAGAGTCGGCATTATCAAATCTCAATCCTTCGATAGAGTAGAGACCAAATCAGCCCTCCACAAAACTGCTCCCCACAACGTCCCACAGCACATTCCTGCCGTGTAGTGGAAATGTTTCCCAATGATGATATTATCATTCTGAGTATTATCATTGGAAGATATTCCCAACACATGATGGAGATATATTATGGAAAGCTGTGGGAGGCTGATTTGAACTCGGAGTACTTTTGTAGTGTAAGGTTTCTCAAAAATATAAAAAATATTTAGCTGCATTGACATGTCTCTCTATCGCCGCTGCAACTTCAAGGGGCAGTTTTTTATTTCCTTTTTCTCGCTCTTTCACTCTTGGAGCATAAAAGAGGTGCTTTTTCAGATCTCTGATCATATCTTGTATGGTTTTCACTGAACTACTGCCACCATCTTTACTGCCAGTCTGCCATGAGCAATTATATTCTGACGACAAGACTTAGAGCTTTCGCCAGGCTTAGATTCTTGAATTCCTGTTTGAGAAGTAACACGGAAAGTGAAGAAAAAAGGGATGGAGGATAGTATTGATTTCTTAAACTATTCCCATTATTTGCAAAATTGATTAAGTATACTGTCTAACGGTACTCTGTTTCAAAAAATTATCATTGTCGTTAAAATATTAATAAAAGAAGGGAAATGTCCATTTTACGCTTAAATCAAATTCAAAGCTCCTCTGATTTTTGTGATCACGGGAGAGTGGTCATCTTCTTGAAATCTTCTTTTGTACTCCAGGCCCAGAAATCTAGCAATCGGCACCCCTTTCTCTGCAACCTTGCGAGAAAGAAGCGACCTAAATTTTTCGGAGGTAAATGCTTTGCACACAAAGGGGCCTAAATCTTCGGCGTTGCAAATGGTGGAGGAGACAAGGAGTTCTGATAAAGTTTGTCGGAATCGCCGGCGGTGATGGAAAACTTGGCTGTTCCTTCACTGTCCTTCTAGCAGCAGCGGTAAACCCAACAGCGGCGAATTGGTGAACGCCGCCATTGCTTAGATATTTTAGAAGATTAATTACTGACCTCAAGCCACCGGATGCTTACAGAGTTGATGCCTACAAGTGTTTGATGGGCAAACTCGTCGTATCTTAACTGATGATGTACAATCCGGCCGGTCTTAGCTGTTAACGATCTTGCCTCTGAATTGAGTAGTGGGGGACCTGAAACGGAGGAGATGAAGAAGCTCCGGGGAGAACCCGGTGTAAAGGCTCCGAAGCTCAAGTTAGAATCCTTCGAAGGCAAGATAAGCCAGATAGCGCAAAGTTAGCATACCTCGTTCTTGGGGGTAGGGAGCCTTTTATAACCACCTCGCGCACTCACTCCCAGGCTTCTGTCAGATCGGGCATGATTATCTCTGAGCTCCTGCCAGTTCGGATGTCAGCCCCTCTGGCCGGGCAGAACCGCCACTGCTCCTTTTGTCGGAGCCGTCCCTACGGCTGGTGACGACGGTGGCAGGAGACCGTTTGAAGTGCGGCTGTCAGGCGTCAGATCCCAAATCAGTCAGGCATGCAGCCCTTGGATACGGACTCCCTCGGTGTCAGGTATGTTTGGTCAGTCTGGTGTTTCGGAGGCGAAGTACTAGGGTGGCGAGCGAGATGGTCTTGAGTTCGGTTTGGGGAGTGTTCCAAGCTGCCGTGGACCAGCTCGGTCACGGCTTTGTGAGGCTTAGGGCCTAAGAGAGAGTTCGGGCTCGTTACAGGGAGCTCGGGTTCTTAGTGGGGAGCTCGGGCTCCTAGTAGGGAGCTTGGGTTCTTAGTAGGGAGCTCGGGTTCTTAGTAGGGAGCTCGGGCTCCTAGTAGGGAGCTCAGGCTCTTAGTAGGGAGCTCGGGTTCTTAGACTGCTGGTTACCTTTGGTGCCCGTGTTTTGGGCGCTCTGCTGCCCCGAGCTGCTTGCTTTTGCTACGTGTCAGGTGATTGTGAGGTCGGGCCAAATTTCCCTTCATCAATTGCCCCCCACTCCCTGCGCTAAGGGTCCTGTCTTGGCGTGGGGAGTTCGTAAGGTAGCAGGAGGGTTTTGGCCCGTACCTTGAATTTTGACTCAACTGATGGCGCGCGTTTTGATTTTTCAAAAAGGCGCGCGTTTGGGAGACGTGTCAGTAGCCGTTTTCTCAAATTTCGGGAGTTGTGCTGCAGACGCTTTTATTGCGAAGAGACGTGTGCTGACACCCTGTCAGTTTCGAAAAGACGCGTGCCGGCGCCCCGTCATTTTAGCAAGACGTGCGCGACGCCTCGTTAGTTTTCGAAAAGACGCGCGCTGGCGTCGTCCGTTTCAGAAAGACGTGCACTGGTCACGTCTCGGCTTCGGAGGACGTGCGGTCAGCGCGGCTGTGGTCCGTTGGGTTGGCTTCGATCTGGACCGTCGCTTTCTGGTTGCTATGGATATAAATCGGGGGGGGACCCCAGTCGCTGCCACTGTACCTCTCGAGCTCGCGTCTAAGTTTCAGTTCGCGTCCAGGCTCTTCAGCTCGTCCCAGGTTCCTTCTGCTTGTTCGAGCTTTCGTGGTCTACTCCAGTATTCTTCCCGGGTGAGTGCTTTTTCTGGAACTCTGTCTTCCGTTCCTTGATGTCTATCTCGGAGGGTTCAGACAGTCCAAGCGGGTCTGATGCAGGTTCTACGAATCGATTTGCATCCCCCGGTAGTTCTAGCGAGCCCGATGTAGATTTTGAGGAAGAGGTTGAACCCGTAGGTCGAGGGGCTTCGGGAAGTTTTGCGCCCACCTCTCGTCGGGGTTGGGTTCTGGATCAGTTCGGGCCCTCGACCATGACGCCCGAGGGACTCCAATCCCTCATAACTTACTATAACTTGCCCGGGGAGTATGCCTATTTTATCCCTACGGGCAGCTTTCCTTGGGAACACAGTCCTGATGAGATCGTGATATTCCGGGAGCAACTCGCTGCGGGGCTGCGGCTGCCTTTCCATCCTCTTCTTGTCGAGGTCCTGAACCACTTCGGTGTGACGGTCGGCCAGCTTCACCCGAACTCCATTAGGACTTTAGTGGGGACGATCTCCCTATTCCGCGACGAGAACTTTCCTTTGGACTTGGAAATTTTTTCTTCTATTTTAATGCTGAAAAAGCAAGCGGGTCACCTTCCTGGACGTAGGCGGGCATACTACCTGTCTCCTCGCCCAGGCTTCAAGCTCTTACACGAACTCCCTAATAAGGTCCCGGCGTGGAAGCGGGACTATTTTGGGGTGCGAAGTGCGCTGGGGTGGCCGTTTCAAACCGGCTGGGGGATGGCTGCTCCCGACACCGGCGTCACACTTGATAAAGAGACGGTGAAGGGCCTCCGGCAATGGGCGCAGCTTGGGCTGACGTGTCAACAGTATCTGATGGAGGCCAAGCTTATTACTGCTGGCCTGAGTTCGGGTAGGTTCTTCCCCTAGCGATCCTGTCATGTTCTTTTTTTTTTTTTGTTTTACTGATGCCGAACTTCTTTTCGCAGGTGCGATGGACTCTCGAGGGACCCGAGGTGGGCACTTATTCCAGGGCATGAAGAGGAGAAAATGGGTGGCCAAGCGAGCTCGCGTCGAGCTGCCCCAGGGTGCGGAACCCGAGGTGCTGGGCTACCCGGCGGAGGATCAGCCCATGGAGCCCGAGATGGTTCCTCCTATGCAGGAGCCGGCGGGGGCTCCTTATGCCGAAACTACTCACACAGGAGCTCCTGCTTACTCCGGGTCTGCCCATACGCGAGCTGGGCCGTCGGGCTCTGAGGCCCCGGGGGACTTCAGGAGTGTGCTGTCGCCTATTCATGCTCTTCAGAGGAGTAAGGAGGCCATGTTTCCCGAGGAAGTCGCGGCGTGGACCGAGCTCCCTCTGCACCAAGTGGCCTGCCGTGCCGTTACCCATGCCATGGTGGTAAGTGATCTGCCTTCTTTAGAGTTCTTCGGCTTTTATTCTTCTGGTCGTTCCTTTGATCACTTGTTTTCTTTTGGTAGGTGAACTCTTCTATTCACGCTTTGGCGAACCAGGTGGAGAGGTGCTCGAGGCAGGCGCGAGCTGCCGAGGAGGCTGCTCGCCTCGCGCGGTCTAGGCAGGCGAGGTCTCAGAGAGATGCTGAGGCCATGGGAGTGGTGGTGAAGCATATGGCGGCATTGAAGCTGGACCTGCAGCATCAGGTCGAGTATCTTCAGGAGGACATCAAGGAGCGGACTCAGATCTTCTCTCAAGGCATCGAAGACGCGAAGAAGAAAGTTGTCAGTGATTATATTGCTTCGCCGGATTTCGATGATCTGATGGTGGACTCCTACAGGAGGGGTTTCAAGCTAAGCCGGTGGATGATCCGAAACACCTACCCCGAGCTCGACACCAGCACCATATCCACTTCGCGCATTACTCAAGAGATGGCCAACGCTACGAATGCCGAACCGGACTCCGAGGGGGAGGCAGGGCCTTCGGGTGTTGTCAAAGTGGCTTCTGATAATGATGAAGTAGCCCTGGACTTGTAAAAATGGAATGGCTCCTTTCTTCTTTTTTTTTTCTTTGAATGTACACCTCATCATCTGAAATGAAGAAGCCTTTTTGTTCAAGTGTTGGTTGTCCTGTCTTCGAGCTGTGTTTTGTTGCCGAACTGACCATTTCGGTCCTTTAGTTCATTTTTTACCTCGGTTTCGGGGTACTTGCCTTGGTGGTTTTATAGGTAGTACCTTCTTAAGTTGACGATGTTCTATGCTCGGGGTACTTGTTTTCCTTCTAGGGTTTCGAGCTCGTATGCCCCCCCGAGTGCTTTCTTTACTCTGTAGGGTCCTTCCCAATTTGGTCCAAGTTTCCCTACACCGGGTTCGGGCACCATGATCTTACGGAGAACCAGGTCGCCGACGCGGAAGTTCCTTTTCTTTACTCTGGCGTTATAGTACCGAGCTACCTTTTGTTGGTAGGCCGCAGTTCGGATGTGCGCGAGGTCTTTCACCTCGTCCAGTAGGTCGAGGTTGGTGCGTAACTTGCCCTCGTTTGTCTGTTCGTCGTATTCTTCTAGTCGCAGCGTAGGTACTTCGATTTCCGCCGAGATCACCGCTTCGGTGCCGTAGGTGAGGTTAAAGGGGGTCTCTCCTGTGGCGGTTTTTTCCGTGGTTCGGTGAGCCCATAGAACACTTGGTAGCTCGTTTGCCCACAACCCTTTGGCTCGGTCTAGTCGTGCCTTCAGTTCGCGGAGGATGGCTCTGTTCATTACTTCTGTTTGGCCATTTGCCTGCGGGTGTGCGACCGACGTGAAGTTCGGACTAATTCCCATACTTTGGCACCATTCTTGGAACTTGATATCCTCGAACTGTTTGCCGTTGTCGGAGATCAGTACCCGAGGTAGCCCGAAGCGACATACAATGTTCTTCCAAAGAAGTTCTGTATGTTTCGGGCTGTAACTATTGCCAGAGGTTCAGCTTCTATCCACTTTGTGAAGTAATCAACTGCTACCAATAGGAATTTTCTCCCGCCTGTCACTGGTGGGAATGGTCCCAGAAGGTCGATTCCCCATTGGGCGAAGGGCCATGGACTGGTGAGGTATTTGAGGTCGGCAGCAGGCTGATGGTGGATATTGGCATGCTTCTGACACTTGTCGCATCTTCTAACGAGCTCGATGGCCTCTGTCTTCATCGTAGGCTAGTAGTATCCTTGCCGAAGTGCTTTTTGGGCGAGGGCTCTGCCCCCCAGGTGTCCGCCGCACAAGCCTTCATGAGTGTCACGGAGTACCAGTTCGGCTTCGGCTGGGTGCAAGCATCGCAGGTAGGGGAGCGTGTAGGATCGTCGGTACAACCGTTTGTCTATCATGACATATTTGGCTGCCTGACGCTGCATCCTCTTGGCTGCGTTGCGATCTGCGGGGAGGGTTCCATCTAGCAGGAAGCTCGCGAGTGGGTCGATCCAACTCGGCTCTGCTTCAGTGACGGGAGCGACCTCTTCTACCCCACCGAGAATGCTGGGCCGAGGTAAGTCCTCTACGTACACGGTTCTCATGGCGTTTGTGGCTCGTGCTGGCTAGTCGGGACAGGGCGTCGGCCTCAGTGTTCTCTGACCTCGGGATTTGCCTGATGAAGTGTAACTGGAAGTTGAGCACAGCCTCCTTTACCTTTGCCAAATATGTAATCATTGCGAGTTCGCGCGCTTCGTATTCGCCTGTAACTTGGTTGACCACGAGCTGAGAATCATTGCAAATAACTACGTGCTTTGCTCCAACCTTGTGCGCTAGGTTCAACCCGGCTATCAGTGCCTCGTACTCCGCCTCGTTGTTGGACACCGTGAACTCAAAGCGTAGTGCGTATTCCAACTTTGTTCCACTCGGGCCGCATAACACTATTCCAGCCCTGCTGCCTTGCTGGTTCGAGGAACCATCTACGTGAAGGATCCAGGGCTCTTCATCCCAGTTCGCGCTTGATCTAACCAGGAGAGATGCTACACTGGTTGCTACTTCACGGGGTTCGAACTCGATTGGCTTGGGAGCTCCGAGACTAAACGTGCATTCTGCGATAAAATCTACCAAGGCTTGGGCCTTAATGGCAGTTCTTGGCTTGTACTGGAAATCGTACTCACTGAGTTCGATGGCCCATTTCGTCAGTCGACCGGAAACCTCGGGTTTGAGTAAAACTTGTCTCAGAGGTTTGTTGGTCAGGACGATGACGGTGTGAGCCTGGAAGTACGGGCGGAGTTTTCGTGCTGCTATCACCAGTGCATACGCTAGCTTTTCTATCTGTGGGAACCTTGTCTCTGCTCCCTGCAAGACTTTACTAACATAATATATGGGTCGTTGGACCCGGTCTGCGTCCTTTACTAGTACCGAACTGACCACTTCGTCGCTTGCCGAGAGGTATAGTTCTAAGACCTCGCCCTCCTCGGGCCGGGCTAAGGTCGGTACACTGGCGAGGTAACCTTTTAGCTCGTCAAACACGAGCTGGCAGTCTCAGGTCCACTCGAACCCTTTGCCTTTGATTGCTTTGAAGAAAGGTAGGCAGCGGTCTGCTGATTTGGACATGAAGCGGGTTAGAGCGGCTATGCGGCCGTTTAGCCTCTGAACTTCTTTTACTTTCCGATGTGGTCTCATATCTAGGATGGCTTTTACCTTGTCCGGGTTGACCTCGATGCCGCGCTGATTGACAACGTAGCCTAGGAATTTGCCCGAGGTGACACCAAAGACACATTTGTTGGGGTTCAACTTCATGCTAAACTGACGCAGGATTTGGAAGACAGAATCCAAGTCTTTTATTAATTCTTGTGAAAACTATCTTGACGACCATGTCGTCTACATAACACTCTATCTTTGTGCCAATCAGGGGCCGAAACAGCCTATTTACAAGCCTTTGGAAGGTCGCCCCGACATTTTTTAATCCGAAGGGCACGACCTTGTAACAGTATAGACCGAACTCGGTTATGAAAATGGTTTTTTCCTCATCGGACTGGTCCATTCGGACTTGGTTGTAGCCTGAGTAGGCATCTAGGAAGCTTAGCGACTCGTGCCCCGAGGTCGCGTCCACTAGGCGGTCAATTCTGGGGAGGAGGAAGCAGTCTTTCAGGCAAGCTCAGTTCAGGTCGGTGTAGTCGACGCACATGCGCCACTTGTCGTTCGCCTTTTTTACCAGTACAGGGTTGGCCACCCAGCTCGGGTAATGGACTTCCCTTATGAAGTCTGTCGCGAGGAGCTTTTCGACCTCCTCGTCGACCGCCTTCCAGCGTTCCGGGGCTAAGTTCCGTTTCTTCTGTCTAACGGGTCTGACTACATGGTCAGTGTTAAGTTTGTGAGTTATAAGGCCAGGGTCAGTACCGGGCATATCGGCCGCGAACCACGCAAAAATATCTAAATTTTGAAGTAAAAAACTCACCAGTTCGGTCCGTAGGGGTTCTTTGACGGAAGCACCGATCTGGAGTGTGTGAGCTGGGTCCATAGGCGAAGTTGGGATTGCGATTGTTTCCTCTGTGGGCGAAGCTCGTTCCTCGCCTTGCTCCGCAGGCCGCTCCAGATCGAGGTCGCTGGCTGCCTTGGTCTTTCCCTTTAGGGCGGCAATGTAACACTTGCGGGACTCGAGCTGGTTGCCCCGCGCTACCCCCACACCGAAGTCTGTAGGGAACTTCATGGCCAAATAGTAGGTGGAGACCACCGCTCGTAGGATATGCGTGATAGGCCGCCCTATTATGGCATTGTATGGGGAGGGGGTCGCGACCACCAGGAAGTCGTGGTTGAGTCTGATCGCACAAGGCCACGTGTCAACTTCCACAGGTACTGTTATTTTTCCGAGGGGCCTGACTTCCTCTCCGCTGAAACCCACCAGGGGAGTGTTTGCGGGCTTCAGTTCGCTCCTCCGTAGTTGTAGCTGGTCAAACGCTGATTTAAAGAGGATGTCCGCCGAGCTGCCTGAATCTATGAGTACGCGTCTGACCTCGAAGTCGCTGATCCTTAGTTTAATGACAAGCGCGTCATCGTGGGGGTAGCGGACTCCTCGCGCGTCGTCTTCCATGAAGATGATTGGTTCTTCAGTCTTCGGTCTTTTTGGGGTGTTCCGCTCCTCGAGGACCGCTTCGTGAACTGAAGTCCGGGCTGCTACCGAGGTACACCCTGCTACCACCGAACCTCCCACAATCACATGGATGGTTCCCCGAACTGGCCTCTCCACCGGAGGCTGTCACTACAATGGTTCGGTAGGCCTGCTGCTAGACTCGGGGGCATCCTTTTCGTGCTCGCCTGGCCGATCTGCCTTATTGTTATTATTGTTGTGTTGTACAAAGTTTCTCAAGTATCCGCGACGGATGAGCCCCTCTATCTCGTCCCGGAGATTATTGCACTGCTCGGTACTGTGACCATGGTCCCTATGGAAACTACAATACAAATTCTTATTTCTTTCGTTCGGATTTCCTTTTAGGCGAGGTGGCCACTTCACGTATAGGGCATCCTTGACCGTCATTAGGATCTCGGTCCGCCTTGTGTTCAGTGGTGTGTAATCCGTCCGAACTGCTAGGGGAGCTCGGAACGACTGGTTCGGCTTTGGATCTCGGGCCGGGTTTTTCCGATCGACTAGGTTAGAGGGCTCGCCTTCCCTCTTTCTTTTCTCATTTCCACCCTTAGTTCGTTTGTTGATTTCTTCCTCTGTCCTCATGAACTTGTCCGCGAGCTTGAGGAATTCGGCCACGGTTGCGGGCTGGTTAGCTACCATGTGCCATTTGAATTCTTTGTGCATTACCCCTCTTTTTGCCGCCGTGAGCTGCACCGTGGGGTCTAACCTTGGTATCTGCAATCATGCTTCGTTGAATCGCTTGATGTAGCCCCGTATGGATTCTCCTTCCCTTTGGACTACTCCGAAGATGCTTTCCTCTGCTCGGGGGCACCGTTTGCTGGTGACAAAGTGGGCGGTGAAGACCTGCACGAACTGAGCCCAATCCTTTATCGACCCGGGGGCCAGGTTCCTGTACCAAGTGCGGGCTACCCCCCGGAGGGTGGTGGTGAAGGCCACGCACATGCATGATTCGCTGGCCCTGGCGAGGTGCATTTGGGACTGGAAAGCGTCAACATGGTCGTTGGGGTCGAAGGACCCGTCATACTTGTCCAGAGGCGGGAGCTTGAAATCTCTGGGCAAGGGGACCGCCAGGAGTTCTGAGGCGAGGGGGGAGGGAACTGAGTGAATCGGGGTGACTCCTGCCTCGTCCGAGCTCGTCTCTTTGCCTCTGAGTTCTGACAGGACACGGGTGGTGGTTCGGTGACTTCGCCGGCGCCTTCGCTGTTGAGTGGGCCTTGTACTCGCACTGCTGGCCTCCGTGCTGCCGAGCTCGATGGGCCCGGAATGCTGGTGGTCCGCTGCTGCCAGTGTGCTGAATCGATTTCCCGCGAGTGGGAACTCGGGCTTGGAGCGCCGAGGTGCCAATCTCGCGGGCGAGGTGCCCGACCCGTCTGCGAGCTGCGAGGCGGGGATGACTTTTTTCTCTCTTCGGCCTGGGGAAGAGGCCTGGCTATTAGGGGGGTTCTGGGGCCTGGAGGCCTTGCCTTGATGGGGGCATCCATCCTGCGGGGAGGCCTTGGCCGGCCTCGGAGCTGGGTGGCGAGGTGGAAGTAGTGGTTTGCTCAGTGGCAGTTGGGGGAACTGCTGTTGTTAGTGATACTGGGAGATGTTGTGCAGCACCTGGTGCTGGTGAAGCTGGTGTTGCTGAAACTGTTGCATTTGGGCTTGCATTGCCCGCATGCACTGCATCAGGTCGTCCAACCGGTTTTGGCTGGCTGCCAGTGGGACGGCAGTCGGTTCAGTAAAGGTTGTCTCAATAGGAGGAGGAAAGGGGATGCTTGTGGCAGGAAGGTTTATGGGCGCCACTGCTTGTGGCGCATTTAAACTGGGGATTCCATCCACCGAAAGGGGGATGGTGAACTGTCCAACGCACACCACGGGAACTTGAAGCTGTTCCCCGGTGGTGTTTGTCTCTGTGCCGCGTCCGGCGTTGCTGGAAGAGGCCATGAGCATTGGGTTTTTTGAAGAAGAAAAAGGGGGTATGAGAGTTTGGAGGGAGGCTTTTTGAAGCGATTTTCCACAGACGGCGCCAATTGATGATGCACAATCCGGCCGGTCTTAGCTGTCAACGATCTTGCCTCTGAATTGAGTAGCGGGGGACCTGAAACGGAGGAGATGAAGAAGCTCCGGGGAGAACCCGGTGTAAAGGCTCCGAAGCTCAAGTTAGAATCCTTCGAAGGCAAGATAAGCCAGATAGCGCAAAGTTAGCATACCTCGTTCTTGGGGGTAGGGAGCCTTTTATAACCACCTCGCGCACTCACTCCCAGGCTTCTGTCAGATCGGGCATGATTATCTCTGAGCTCCTGTCAGTTCGGATGTCAGCCCCTCTGGTCGGGCAGAACCGCCACTGCTCCTTTTGTCGGAGCCGTCCCTGCGGCTGGTGACAACGGTGGCAGGAGACCGTTTGAAGTGCGGCTGTCAGGCGTCAGATCCCAAATCAGTCAGGCACGCAGCCCTTGGATACGGACTCCCTCGGTGTCAGGTATGTTTGGTCAGTCTGGTGTTTCGGAGGCGAAGTACTAGGGTGGCGAGCAAGATGGTCTTGAGTTCGGTTTGGGGAGTGTTCCGAGCTGCCGTGGACCAGCTCGGGTCACGGCTTTGTGAGACTTAGGGCCTAAGAGAGAGTTCGGGCTCCTTACAGGGAGCTCGGGTTCTTAGTGGGGAGCTCGGGCTCCTAGTAGGGAGCTCGGGTTCTTAGTAGGGAGCTCGGGCTCCTAGTAGGGAGCTCGGGCTCTTAGTAGGGAGCTCGGGTTCTTAGACTGCTGGTTACCTTTGGTGCCTGTGTTTTGGGCGCTCTGCTGCCCCGAGCTGCTTGCTTTTGCTATGTATCGGGTGATTGCGAGATCGGGTCAAATTTCCCTTCATCATTAACCAAGCAAACTTATCCCCTACAAGTACAATTTGGAGAGATGTAGTAGATGTTATCCTTTGAACTACAACACAAGGAGCCTTGTGATCCTGATTTTTAACATTCCAATAACCAATTAATGAAAATTCAAATCATCAGCACTGTGTATTAATATTTTGATCATGACTGATATTGGACAAGGGAAGAAGCAATTAATTAATAATAAATGAATGGAATGGGGGTTGGGTCATGGGTGTACTCATTGGAAACGATAGTGGGAGGATGAAGATGAAGCGGAAGAGGAAGATGATGAAAAGGAAGGTAAGAAGCAGGTGTGCAACGTATTGCAGAAGAGGCAAATGAAGACGAAGATGATGTCGAGGATGACGATGGACAGAGAGACAATTATTGGAGGAGGGGAAATTGAGGATGAGTCTAAGAGCACGGAAAAAAGCGGAAGCTTAAGAATTCAGTTCGGATTCAGTACGTTTGGACTCAAGGGATTTTCTCTATGAATCTACTAAAATTTTGATATATCATTTCATGCTTAATTGGCTATCATTTACAACTGGTTGGAGCTTAAATAAAAATTGATAAAAAGTATAAAAAAAAAATCTACATTCTGCAACTTGCGAAAAAGACTTACAGAGCAGTCTTTGCAAAGCCCCGTGGCTCAAACCTTCTCCCCCCAACCAGTAACAACAACAAACCTTATCAATGGTGTTCAAACTGCAACAAAACGACAATCGTAGATTTTAGCGATGACAGCAATGGTGTTAACGGAAATTTTCAAACATCAAAGTGTTCAAAGGTGAATGAAACCCCAAAATACAGAAGGTAGAAACCGAGAACAGAAAAGTTAATGAACCCGCTGATTTGTGTCCAAGAATCCTTTGTAAGATTGAAGATCCTAACTCTAACTCATGTTGGCAAAGTTATCAACACCGACCAAGTTAATGAACTCATTGATTTCTGTTCAAAAATCCCTAATACCACTTTTTCGTATTAAAATCTGAAACCCAAGAATCCTTTGAAAAGAAAACCCTGTGCATGACAGCGTGACTGGTTGAATATATTTTTCTTGAAAATATATCTTTGGAGAATTGGAGCTATTGTTTTTACTTTCAGAAGCTTAGTATGGAGGAAGAAAAAGATGTCTCGTGTTTTGCAAATCCAAAGCCAAAACAGGGTTTGTCTTCCCATTAATGGTTAGAGAAGCAAGGCTTGAGTTGCGTTTGGATTGAGAATATAAGGATTTGTCTTGCAAATCAAAGCCACAATCGTGAGGAAGGTTTTGTCTTCCCATTAATGGTTGGGGGAGAAGGGTTCGATTATGAGAATACGAGGGTTTCGAAATTTCTATCAATATTTAGTTAGATTTCTTTACAAAATTTTTATATTTATCAAATTTTGTTTAAAAATATTTTTATCAATCATAACCCACAGAAAACTTCAGTCTAGCACCTAGTCGTGGCAATTGGGTGGGTTGGATGGAGCTTCAACCCATTCCATCTAACCCGCCAACCCATTAATGACCTACTTATACTTATTTAAAATTAAATGGGTTAGGTTCAACTCAAACTCGCTTTAACCCACTCCAACCTGTCCACACCCGTTAATCTTATACTTATGGACTTAAAAAGCAAACTAACTCTCTTTTAACAAATTAGTTGGTCATAGCTTGGTGGTAATAGTAGTTATTATTTGTATAAGTGGTGAGGGTTTAAATCACATTGCATGCATGTTATTTTTACACAAGCGGCGAACCCATTTGACTATGTTCGGATTTTGGGTTTGACCAAATCACTTAGGTTCAAACCGGTCAGCCCATTTAGACCTGAATCAGTCTAGTCAGACTAGACCAGTCCAGTCAATGGTGGATTTACTTGGACTTGCCCATATTAGGTTTGTGCACGGGTTTGGGACCGAACTAATTGGCTCGAAGTGGGTCAACGTGAGTAAATCGAGTTGGTCCAGATCCGGGTCGGGTCGTATAGGAAGTGGTTGGAGCAAAAGGCCTATACCAGGCAACGAGCCACCCGCCTTATCATAAGTTTTTCAGATATCATATCTTTTCCATATCATAGTGGAGCCCGATGGATTTATGTATTGTTGGGTGAAGTGTGTTGATTCCAAGACAAAACTAAATTTAGTGAAATAATTAATAGAAAATTAATACATTAATTATAAATTATTTAATTCAAATGAAGAAAAAAAAGGCTAAGTAAATGGGCGGGTTGGGTCATGGGTTGAACACACAACCCACTAGGACCGAAAGATGTGTCAAAATTTTAGTGGACTCGAAGAGAAAATCCCTTCGAGTCCAAACGCATTGAATCCAAACCGTTAAGAATTTAGGTTATGAGTTTGCTCCTTAGGTAGCAACACTCTTTATTGCTGCCACATTGTTACTACTAGACCTGTTCATGGGTTGGGCCGGGTTCGGGCTGGGCTTTCACTCTGTATTAATAGATTTTTCTAAGGCCTGAGCCCGACCATCAGGCCTACAACTTGGGCCCGAGCCCTGCCCTCATAAAAAGCTCGAAGCCCGGGCCTAGGCCCAAGCTCGAAATTTATCCCATGCTGTTACTATTGTTGAAGCGACTGAATAGAGAGAGAGAGAGAGAAATTATAAATATATATATATATAATTATAAATATATATTTCAATAAATATTATACTATTTATATATTTTATATAATATATAAAATACATATTATGTATTTTACAAAATATATAATGCTGAGTCGGGCCGGGCTTTTTTAACAAATCCCGAGCCCAGCCCAAAACACAATTGGGCTTACTGTGTTAGGCCCGAAGTCAGGCCCGGGCCTAATTACATGACCAAGCCCGACCGGGGTGCAGGCCGGCCCGGGCCGGGCCATCGGGCTACCCGGCCCATGAACAGGTCTAGTTACTATTATGCTGAAACCATCCTTTGGTGGCTGGAATTCCTCAGTTGATTGGACAGAATATGAAACTTTTGTTCTACTAGATGCTTTGGGGTGATCATTTTCTTCAGGTTGGGAGGAAGAGTCCTCAATCTAACGAATGGCATGAAGTTGTAAACAAGGTTTCTTCAAGTTTGTCTTCTCTTCTTATGGCTCGCAAACTACCTTTGTGAGCCAAGCTATCATCAGGCCTCAGCTGTCTGGTGAGCAATGCAGAGGCGTTGGCACCAGGTGAGCTTTGACCACCTGCAAGATGGAGACCCTCAATAAAAAAGAAAAACCTCAATGAAATTGGGTGTTGCAGATCTGGAAGAACAAACAGAGCTGGTGGAAAATTAGAGGGGAGAAGGATCGTGGTGGTGAATCTTTTGAAAGAAAGATTTGTCGAAATCGCTGGCGGCGATGTATAAGGGGAGAGAGACTCTCTTCTTTGTCTTGGAAATAAGGTCTGAGTGGTACCACATTTGGATGTCGGAGACCGTCGTCTTGCCGGTCACCCACAAATTCTAAGTGGCGCTCGAAAATCTCCTTATCGGTCACCGTTGTCTTGCTGGCATCGGGTCATCCCCCTCCCCAGCATCTCCACTGGTTAAGGAGAGAGAGAGGAGGTGGAGGGGGCTATTGTCGCCGATTAAAGATCGAACTAATTCGGTTTGCCGCTGTTGAAAGGAAGAAGAAGGTAAGGGTAAAATTGGGTTTTAAAAAATATATACATTATGTGTGTATAAATTTTGACGGAATATCAACGAATGTTAACGGTAAGGATAAAACTAATCAATTATTAGACACAGTGAGATATCGTTAGACAAAAGACAAACAATAATGGTATACTTAATAAATTTAGCAAACAGTAGGGAGTTTAAGAGATTTGCCTTTTTTTTTTCTACTACTTTGACAGAAAGAAGAACAACCCAGAGAAGCGTTCGATTATTCGCTCGTCAGTTGGGGTTACAGTTTCGTTTCTCCGGTAAGAGTTTTTTTTTTTTAATAATTTTGAGATAGTGGAGTCGTTTAGGATTTGATTTTTGGCCACCTTTTTTCTCGATTTCTTCAATTATGTTGTAATTTCTCTATGATTTATTTTTCTACTTTGGCTGCCTTTGTTTTGATGAAAAAGAGTTGGAAAACAATGTTTTCGCCTTTAAAGGGGCGGAAATATGGCTAACTGTTTTAGTTTTGAACTGTTTTCAGTCCCTTCTACGCAGAAGTCCAACGGAGCCGTTATTGAAATTATTTTGGGCTTAGCTGAATAGCGACGGTAGGCTTTTGTCAATTTGAAAATTGAATCGTTACTACTTTTACGTTTTAACGAATTTAATTCCTTAATCGAGAACTTGTGATTTGGCTGGAAGGTTTTCCTTTTGTGTAGAAAGGAATTTGATACCCTAGCGAATTTGATATCTTTTGTTCATAATTTGCCTAATAGTTCTACCATGTTGATGGTCAGTATCAGTTGGTTGGCATGATGGCCGGCTAATTCCTAGCTTGTTCCTGATGAAATTTCTTGAATTTATGAAACGAGTGAAATTTAACGGATGATTAGGTCATTCAAGTTTGAATTTTTGTTTGTTATAGTCAGTTTAGATTTCAGATTCTAAACCTTTGAGTATAATATCTGAAGATTCTGAACCGCTGGGACAATTAGACGGTTCATCTAGTTGACTAGTATACTTTGTGCCTTAATTCTTCAAGGGACCCTGCATTTAGTGCGGTGATTGATCAAGTTTTTTTTTTTTTTCTGATTCTGTTGTTACAGTTCTGGTTGGCGGTGGTGGAAAATGTTTAAAAACACATTTCAGTCTGGGTTTCTATCCATTTTGTACAGCCTTGGGTATGTCTCTTCTGTTGTTCTGCATACATGGTATTGTTAATATTCTGAAACTTTACACTTCTCTTGTGCGCTAAAGTCTGAATTTTTCTTATTGGGTATTTAAACAGGAGCAAGCCTTTGCAAATATGGGATAAAGAAGGTGATTACCTCTTTCGTTTTATTGTTGTATGATCCTTTTCTGCTTAACTGAGCTGTCATCTAGCTATTAGGATAAATCCAGTTTTTTGCATTATTCCTTCCAATTGGAGAACTTACCCTGTTCTCTATTGGTTATAATGGACATAAACCAGTCTATCTTCTTGACAAATGAAATACTGCTAGAAGAAAATTGGTGGTGGTGGTGTGGGGGGGGGGGTGTTGGAGCAATGACATGTCAATGGGATTCAATAGATATGCACAAGCCAGTGATAACCCATTGATCTGACCTTCAATCAGTGAGTTGACTTTTTTGGAAATAGTTATATTAAATAACCAAAACTTATTCAATCTTTTTTCTTTTAAACAATTGGTGAAGTATGTGCAACATTTCACATAAAAGAAAATCTCGATTATGAACATGTCTGGTGCACAAAGAGGTTAAATTCACAATCCATGGTTGCAGCTCTATGCTGTGCTAATATTTCTACAAAAATTGTGTTCCAGCATCTATAAATGCTCCTTTTTTTTGGAACCTCTGCAGTTGCTAATGGCCAAATCAGACGTCTGCAAGATGAAGACATCCAATCTAATGTCCTTGAAATAATTGGATCGAATATCCAATCAACATACATTACGTGCCCAGCAGATCCTGCTGCAACACTTGGTATAAAGCTCCCTTTCTTGGTTATGATCGTGAAGAATCTAAAGAAATATTTCACATTTGAGATTCAAGTGCTGGATGATAAGAATGTCAGGCGTCGTTTCCGAGCTTCTAACTTTCAAGTGTGTAAGTCTTGCCAATTGTTTAGTTGTTGATGTTAGTAATTTCTCTCATAGGCTTATTGTGCTTCAGAATGTATTACTATTGGTAACAACCTTTTGGTAAGATAAACCATTGAATAAATTCTAACGTAAAGATTATAATCACGTATTCTAGTCTAAATTAGGAAAATATTTTAGGAAATTGGATCAAATTTTGTTGGATCCATACTTGGGTTATGTGTTCTGGGAATTCAGATCTTTAATGTCAACTCATATTGTTACATTTATTGCTAAGGACATTGGTTTGGTTTATTTGATTCTTCATGATATATTCAAAATTACTGCTAACAAAACTGATTTATTTATTTGATTATTCATGAATATTAGCTGATGTATTCATCATGTCATGCTTAAGTATATGAAGTTTTTCTTTTGTCTTATGAATGTCCTAGCCCTAGAATAATATGTCTTAAATTTGTGGTTTTTACTTTTTTATATTAGAAGCAAAAAAGGATTAAAGGAGAAAAGATAGTATTAACCAAGGAAATAGGGGAAGAGCAACCAGAGGTGTATGAATCTTCCTTCAGATCTATTGTCTTTGCTTGGTCCATTTCCCCCTTTTATCAATCTTAGTAGAACTTTCTGCAGAAGCATGGAGATCTTAGTTCTTTGTCATTTGGTCAGGTCATTCTTGGACATTACCCATAAGAGTAACAGAGAGTAGGTGTTTCCAATTTCTTACTTAATGTGTATGTACAGATTGCATAGATTAGGGGCACTGCACAGTTTTGGATCTCTATTGATGGTTCTCCAGATATTTGGGATTTGGAGGACTGCAAAATTGAGAATTGAGATAGGAGCCAAGTGTTTTTTTCTTTTTCTTGAAGAATTCTACTAAATGATGAGTTCTTTGTTTACCAGCATTCCTCTTCTATCTATTTGAGTAATAAATCTAACTTGGTTCATTCATGAAAAGAATGGCCATTACCATTGCCATTCTTTCTTGGACATGATTCTTAACCTTTGAAACCTTACTTTGCCACAACTTTTACAAGTTTTTAGAGTAGTATTGCAAGTAAATATAAGTTAAATGGTTTAAGGTGTACCACAGGATAGTAGGCAATGGGGTGCTGTTTGAAAGACGGTGGGGCAAACCAAGGCTCTTAAGCAATGTATTAGTTATTTTTTACTCTCCCTCATATTCTTTTTTCTTTGAGTGGAAAAAACTAGATAGACCCTTGATCACTAAAATAACTGAATGAAATGAACACGTATTAATACAAGTTGGTTACATCTTGGTTATTTATGGAAATTAAATGTTATTTGATATGAATCCATCTAGTTGCTGGCATGACTGACACATAATATTGCCTTTTGATACTCAGATTAATCTGCCATTTGCAACTGACCCAACTGAAATTTATATTCTTCTCAAATAAAATGCCATTATTGGCTTATGCCTCATTGCACACTTTCTTCTCTAGCCTCTCTTACTGCTTATCTTGAGCCTAATAATAAAGCCTTTTTGCTTCTGTAAAGACCTATCCATACAATTTAGGACATGCCTTCCCACTTGTCATGAGCCTTATCATCCACTTAGGATGCAATTGTGATGCAAACAGTCCATTGGCACAATCTATATCCAATTTCAATCATGGAAAGCCCATCCATCTTGGTTAGTTCTCATGAACCTTGTGGAGTTCTCATGAACCTTGTGATCCACTTAGGATGCAATTGTGATGCAAACAGTCCATTGGCACAATCTATATCCAATTTCAATCATGGAAAGCCCATCCATCTTGGTTAGTTCTCATGAACCTTGTGGAGTTCTCATGAACCTTGTGATCCACTTAGGATGCAATTGTGATGCAAGCAGTCCATCGGCACAACCTCTATCCAATTTCAATCATGGAAAGCCCATCAATCTTGGTTAGTTTTCAATTTAAGTGAATAAAAGCCTTGATCCAATTATATGGGGTTGTCTACATGAATATTTTTCCACCGTTATGCTTTGTTCAATGTCATATCCATTGTTTAATCATGGGCTCTCAAACCATTTCTTACTACTTCAACCCATGTCTGTTTTGGCCTATCCTTGCTTCTTCTAGACCCTTAACTTACAATAGGTTGTTTCTTTCAGACACTTCAACCATCTAGAGCCATGTTTAGCTGGCACTAAAACTTTTTTTTTTTTTTCTGAAGAAAATGTATTGTATTGAGAAAAGAAAATATACACCACCCCACCATAGTTTTTGAGGGTTCATTACAGCATTTAGCAATGTTTGTATTGATTAAACCCTGACAAATAAGAAAATAATGAAAAGAAATTGGTATATAAACACACAAAATGAATATTTTAGTATAACAATGTCTATTTTATAATTATAATCTCAAAAAATAAAGAATTAAAAAGTATTTTATAATAGAAAGTACAAAACTGCTTGGTGATTAGGTGAGGTGAGCCTCAAAGGGGAGTTCAAATCAGCTCCTGACAAAATAGTTTCCAACAATGTCCCACAGCCCCCCCCCCGTGTATTGGGAACATCTCCCGATGATAAGTACCAGAAATGATGAGGCATCACCGGGAGATGTTCCCAATACACGACGGGGATATGCTGTTGGACGTTGTGGGAAACTATCTTGTGGGGGGCTGATTTCAACAATGTCCCACACCCACACAGCAAGAAACTGTTCAAAAACTAGCTCCACTTGTATAAAACTTTTGCCAAACTCTCATGGTCATGGATCCTGATTTGTCTTTTTATGCTTATGCTAGGGCATTCCTAGAAGCGATGTACTACACCTTAACCCAAGTGTAGTGTCAAGTGGGCAAGGGATTGCCCATAATTGGCACTGAATAGAATGGAATGGAAAAACAGGATTCATGTAGTCAACTCCATATAGATGGGACAAGACTTAGATGATGATGGCGACGATGAGACAAGGCTTATTGCAATTAATTAAACTATTGCGAACTGGGCTGGTTTTAGACAAAAAACCTATGCCTAATCCCAGAAGTTACTAGGCTAGGCTGGGATAGATATGACCTCCCCTACATATGGCCTTTGTTTTTAACTATAGGCACAATGGTGCTCTTTCACCATGTAGAGAAGATGGGCCGAATGGCCCATAGACTGTTTTCTTATTTGTTTTCCTTATGTTCTTTGCTGTAATGGGCCTCAGCTTGGGTCTTTCTTATGTTATGTCTTTTTAATTATTCGCCTAGTTAAGGGCCTCTCTGTAAATTACTGAAATTAAGTTAATGAAAAGGGATTAGGGGTGTAAGAGGGGACTAGATTTGAAAATCTCTCTCTGAACCCTTATTGCCACCACCTTCTTCTTCCTCTTCTCTCTTCTTGATTCTTGGTTTCTGCTGTTCTCTATCACTTTTTTGCATCTTTTTAACAGTCTGTTTATTTCAGAAGGTTGTTTTTCTTCTTGGTATCAGAATGGGCTCTTCTTTTCTCTCTTTTCTCCTCTTTCTTTCCATACACAATGTATTGAGAGCTGAATCGAATGAATAGTTAAAGAAAATTTTTTCCAGCCCAATTGGTAGTGGTTTTTGGAGAGGAGGCTATCCTTGTCACCACCTTGACAGTATCAAGTGTATTGCCCAAAACCCTAATTAACTGGAGAAATCTGCTTGCGGGCCCCACAGGGAGTTTGACCTTGGCGCTCAGTGATTGAAAGACCTTGTTCTTCATCTTGAAGATCGATTCAAGTTGATTGGTGTTCTATGAAGTCTACAAGGTGCGGCTAGGTTTTTTTTTGTTTCTCTCGGGTTCTAGGTGTGACGCAGTTAATAGGTACAGTTGCATATAGGTTGATTCATAACATGTTGCTGAACACTTTGATGTTTGAAGTTATTGGAAGTTATTTTTGGAGTGTTTTAAGAAGATGGATCATTTAGAAGTTGAAAATAAGCATGTTGCTGAATTCGGACAGGTTCCGGGGGCCTCTGTTGACTCTTTATTGGCTGTGACCACAGTCAAGCTAGATGGAACCAATTATCTGGCATGGTCACAATCAGTAAAAATTCACGTTTGCAATAGAGACAAATGGAGTTGTATTTCCAAAAGCAAGAAGGCTCCCTCGGAAGATGATCCATCATATGAAAAATGGATGCAAGAAAAATACATTGTAATCGAATGGTTAGTAAATTCAGTGCAACCTCAAATTAGTCAACACTATTTGTGGATGAATTCAGCAAAGGAAATATGGGACAATGTTGCTGAAACCTATTCTCAGAAATTGAATGTAGCCAGGGCATACAAGCTAAGGAGTGATGTGAAAAATTTAAGGCAGGGGGAGAAACCTTTGGCTATTTATTTCTCAATATTGAAATCCCTTTGGCAAGAAATTGACTTGACGGAAACTGTAGCCTGGGAAAGTACTAATGGTGCTGAAACCTACAAAAAACTAGTTGAGAGAAACAGGGTGTTTGAATTTTTGATAGGGCTGAATCCCGAGTATGACATCACAAAGCAAAACATCTTATCCAAGGATAGTGTTTCATTGTCTCAGGCCTATGCCTTGGTAAGTAGTGAAGAAAGCAGGAGACTAGTCCAGATTCAAGGGGCTGGTCAAAATGATCACTTTGCTAACATGGGGTTGAAACCTAAGAGAATTACAGGAAGTCCAGGTGGTTCAGGTAAGAAGGAAGTTATTTGTGACTACTGTAAGAAACCAAAGCATACAAAAGACAAGTGCAGAAAATTGCATCCGGAGCTTCTTCCCCTTCGTTCCAAAAGAAGTCTGATAATATGAAGGCAGGAAGTGCCAATATTGCTGCTGGTCCAGATAGTGACAAATGCCTAACTGAAGAGAGGACTGCTAGTGAACAATTAGCAGTTGTGAAGGTAGAGTATGAAAAGTATGGAAGGATGATCAGTCACCTAGCGAGTGTTGCCTCTTCTTCCAACCCTCCGGGAAATTCAATCTCTTCTGCATTTGCTCATTCAGTATACGGGCTTTTGCCAATCATGCAACAATCTCAGGTAATCGTAGGATCCCTTGGATTATTGATTCTAGTGCTTCTAACCATATGACTAGCCTTTACACCTTATTTATTTCTTATGATTTGCTTTTTGGTCGTGATAAAATCACCCTAGCTGATGACTCTCTTTCTCCTATCTCTGGCAAGGGAACCATCAAGGCTACAGACTCTTTGTTACTCCCTTCTGTTTTTCATGTACCCAAACTAAATACAAATTTGTTATCTGTAAGTAGCCTAACTAAGTCCTTGAATTGCAGTGAGCATTTTTTCCTTCCTATGGTGTTTTTCAGGATCTGGAGTCTTAGAAAGTGATTGGGAGTGGCCATGAGGCGAATGGAATATATCTGTTGGATACTCCTAGACAGGGCCAAGGACAACCTAGGAAAGCTGCCTTTGGATTTACATCTTCAGAGTTTGTCAGTCGTGTCATGTTATGTCATTTTCGTTTGGGTCATCTTTCTTTTACTGCATTGAGTCATTTTTTCCCAGAACTATTTAAGGGAATTAATTTGTCTAGTCTTCATTGTGAGTCTTGTGAGTTGTCAAAACATTGTAGAAACCTTTGAATAATAAAAGATATTCTCCTCCATTCCATATTGTGCACTCTAATGTGTGGGGGCCTTACCACTTACCCTCTATGGGTGGCTACGAATGTTTTATCTTGTTCATTGATGATTTTTCATGATATACTTGGATATTTTTGATGAAGTCCCGTGATGAAGTTCACAGACTTGTGAAGCAGTTCCATGAATTTGTTCTAACTCAATTTGATACTAGAATCAAAATTTTCAAATCCGAATGCAAAATAATATTTTGAGAAAAACCTAACCTGTTATCTCATTGGTTTGGGGGATATTCACCAAAGTTCCTGTGTTAGGACTCCAAAACAGAATGGAGTTGCTGAAAGAAAAAACCAGCATATTGTTGAAGTTGCAAGAAGTATCTTGTTTGCCTCTCATGTCCCTATAAGATTTTAGGGTGATGCTGTCATCATTGCAACCTACCTAATCAACTGTATGCCATCCAGAGTGTTGGGTTTTAAGTCTCCTTTCAATTTTCTTTATCTGGGCAAGGGCCTTTTTCCTATTCCACTCCGTGTCTTTGGTTGCATTTGTTATGTACACATTCCAAGTACCCAGAGACATAAATTTGATCCGAAAGCCCACAAGTAAATTTTCCTTGGTTATGCCCCTACACAAAAGGGTTATTGTTGTTTTGATCCAAAGTCTGGAACTTGGTATGTCTCAATGGATGTCACCTTTGATGAGTTTTCTTCTTTTTATGATCCTTCTCAAGAGAGGCATTGTCCAAAGGGGGAAAATTTGTCATAATTGTTACCTCTCCCCTTTCCTGTCCCAATTGAGTCTTCTTTTGAGCCTCTTCCTACTTCAAATGAGTCAAGGGAGGAACAATCATCTCATTCTCATTCCAATATTCCTATTCCTCCTCTGTTACCTCATTGTCCTCTTTTTAATCCTAGGCTGTACCAGCGGCTGAGAACTAGAAGTGGGTAGATTGTTTCCTCTACAACACATGAGCCTCCTACACTTCCGGTCACAGAAGAGGCAACATGTACTGATACAGTCCCTTTGGAGCCATCCTTCCTAGACCTTGATGTCCCTATTGCTATCAGGAAAGGTAAAAGGAAGTGCACTACATATTGCATTTCCAAACACCTTTCTTATAGTTTGCTATGTCCCTCATATTTTGACTATCTTTCTTCTGTTGCTTCTAACCCAATACTCAGGTCAGTGTCAGAAGCTCTTACTATTCCAGAGTGGAGGGATGCTATGAGAACAAAAATTGATGCCCTGCATAATAATGACACTTGGGAAGTGGTTGATTTGCTTGAAAGGAAGGAACTAGTATGCTGTAAGTGGGTTTCCACCATCAAATATCATGCTGATGGCACCATTGAAAGGCACGAAGCTATTCTGGTTGCAAAAGGTTATACATAGACATATGGGATTGACTATCTGAAGACCTTTGCTCCTGTTGCAAATATGATCTCTGTGAGGGTTCTGCTATCTCTGGCTACACATTCAGATTTGCCACTTTACCAATTGGATGTGAAAAATGCATTTCTGAATGGAGACTTATATGATATGTCTCATCCTCCGGGGATGTATGACACAGATATGGAAGGGAAAGTCTGCAAACTGAAGAAATCTCTTTATGGACTTGAACAATCACCTAGGGCGTGGTTTGAAAGGTTAAGGTCTACCCTTGTTAACTTTGGCTATATACAGACTCAGTTTGATCATACCCTCTTTGTGAAGAGGAGAGGCTCTTTGGCAGTATATCTTATTGTGTATGTTGATGATATAGTTGTGACTGGCAATGATGTAACAGGGATTAATGATTTTAAATCATTTCTTCATACAGAGTTTGAGATCAAAGATGTGGGGGAATTGAGATATTTTCTTGGCATAGAAGTTGCTCGACTTAAGGATGGGATCCTTATCTCTCAACGGAAGTATGTGCTTGACTTGTTCACTGAAACAAGGAAGATGGGTGCTAGACCAATTGGTACTCCTATTGGTATGAGTCATAAACTTTTTGCCTCAGATGGAGTATTGTTGAAAGATAAGGGAGTCTTCCAAAGGTTACTTGGGAAGCTGCTCTATTTGTGCATGACTCGGCCAAACATTGCATATGTTGCCAGCTGCATTAGTCAGTTCATGCATGCTCCCAAGGACACTCACATGGCAGCAATAGAATGAATTCTGTGTTATTTGAAGGGTTCTCCTAGAAAGGGAATTCTATTTGCTAAGCATGTTCGTATGAAACTTGAAGCTTACACAGATGCTGATTGGGTCGGAAACATTGATGATAGAAGATCAACTTCTGGGTATTGTAGCTTGGTAGCAGGTAATATTGTTTCTTGGAGAAGCAAGAAACAATCAGTTGTTGCCAGATCTTCAGCCGAAGCTGAATACAGAGCCATGGCTCATGGAGTTTCTGAGCTACTATGGCTTCGATCCTTGATGGAGGATCTGGGTATTGAGTATGATAAGCCATTAATGTTATATTGTGATAACCAGGCTGCCATTAACATTGCTCACAATTCGGTGCAACATGACAGAACCAAACATATTGAAGTTGACAGACATTTTATTGGAGAAAGAGTGGCTTCTTGAGAATTTTGTCTACCTTTTGTCTCTTCTGAAGGACGACTAGCTGATTTCTTTGCCAAGGGCATCCTTAAGGCTAAACTTCAGCATGATACTGGCAAGCTTGTTATGATTGACATTTATGCTCAACTTGAGGGGGAGTGTAGAGAAGATGGGCCGAATGACCCATAGACTGTTTTCTTTATGTTCTTTGCTGTAATGAGCCTCAACTTGGGCCTTTCTTATGTTATGTCTTTTTAATTATTCGCCCAGTTAAGGGCCTCTTTGTAAATTACTGAAATTAAGTTAATGAAAAGGGATTAGGGGTGTAAGAGGAGATTAGATTCGGAAATCTCTCTCTGAACCCTTATTGCCACCACCATCTTCTTCCTCTTCTCTCTTCTTGATTCTTGGTTTCTGCTGTTCTCTATCACTTTTCTGCATCTTTTTAAACAGTCTGTTTATTTCAGAAGGTTGTTTTTCTTCTCACCATTTATTTGGCATTTTTGGTTTTCATTATCTCAGTGAATAGTTCAGTTAATTGCACCAAGCCTTCCCCTATTCATTTCTAGACAACTATTGGAATACCATTGGGTGCTGATGCCTTCCCATTCTTCATCCTTTTTTTTTTCGATAAATGAATGGAAATTTTATTAAGAGTAATAAAGTATACAATCACCCTAAGAGGAGGCACATGATGTTACCTCCCCTTAGAAATGAAACCATAACCAAACTCTTAACAGAATACAATTATAAGGTAGCCCAAAACAGAGAAACCCGAGAAGCCCCTTGTTTAGCCAAAGAATCAGCCCAAGGCATTTGCCAATCTGCTAACCCACTGAAATCTGACTGACATATTCCTTGTAAGCCAATTAATTTTCTTAAGAAGATCCCTGTAGCCCCAGGAAACTGTTTCTGGATCTGACAACCAACTCACTACCACTTTAGAGTTGGTTGCCAATCTATATTCCTTGTACCACAGCCAGTATCTCAGCCCTTGTAGAATCACCAACTCCCACTGGACTTGAAAATAAGGATAGAATGCTGCCATCCTTATCTCTCAAAATCCCTCCTACATCCGAAGGTCCTGGATTACCTTGACTACTCCCATCAAAGTTCAGATTTTCAACACCCTCCGGAGGGGGTTGTTTGGGTGTAGGTACAATAATCCCTCTCCAGCTCACACCCTCCATATGTTCTTCATTTAGTGATTTTCTAAAACAAATTTTGCATCTTTCCATAATTTCTCACCCTTTATCAAGACTCTTTGATCTTTTCTTTGATGCGAGCCCAGATCTTCTAAAAGCAAAAACTCTGCACACATGGCATCTAGTCGCACATTGGGAATATTTCCCATACTTGTATATTAAATTCATGGGGAGATGTTCCCAATGTATGGCTGGATGCCTGTACTTTCAAATTGTGTGCAGAGTTTTTGCTTACAGGGTATTCCGTCTCCTTTGATGCATCTAACATGATTTAAGTCTATCCTCTTTCATTCTCTCTTTCTGCCCAAGGTTCAAAATATCAACACAGGCCAATACACCGGTAGGGGTGTATCAGCCTGTATCTTGGCTCGCCTTTTATTTTTTTTAGTTTTTCTTTCAAACTGGTTCAGAGGGGTTGGTTTGAGGCCTGAAACACCCCCTGTAGGGGCATATTGGGAAGCCACTGATACAATACGTATCGAAATTTTGAACCTTGATTCTACCAAGTTTATGAATCCTATTTTCTCCTTTACTGTCTGGGTTATGGTAAAATTTATCACATGCCTTCAAACTTCACTGACTTTCTTTTTGGCTCCTACTCAATGTTTTTTTTTTTTTTTATATTTTTTCCAAGTTTTCTACATTTTAGTCTTTTCTAATCTTTATAAGATGTTTGTTTTTGCCTTGGTTACATTTTAAATTTCTTCATTCCACCATCAAGTGTCTTTAGCGGATTATATTTTCCTTCAGATTCTCCTAACACTTATTTTGCTATTTTTGCACAGTTGGTCATATTAAGTAACACATTTTTTGGGAAACTATTTTATGCCACATATTGTTAGTTATTTCATCTAAGTTCTATTTTAGCTTGTCTTTATATTGTAACAATTTTTTAAGTTCTACCACAATTCTTGGGCACCTATTGTCTTTGCAGGGGGGGGGGGGACTATATAGATGACTACCCAAAGATTCAATGACATATTCCTGGGCTCTCTTTTCTTGTGATGTTCTTTTCATGTATTTGCTCATCAAGTTAGATTTATTTCTTATAGGAGATTTTCTCTCCTTGTCATGTATAGCCATGCCATTTCCATTGTTCTATGCAATTTTGCTTATTCTTAGAGAAGTGATTAACAGTCTGCTATCCCCTTCAAAAATGAAGCTCAAAATCCAGGGGTAGAGTTGGGGTAGCAGGGCCCTACCACTTTTCCCCCCTTTTTCTTCTCTAATGTTCTTCTTTCTTAATCTCTACTAGTATGCAATCTATGATACCTAGAAACCTGTACAAAGAGGTGCCATATCATGTCAGATACTTCAATTTTTAGTTTAAATCTGCGATACTGTATCTAGCTGTTTACTGCGCCCTTGTTCTGGGTAAGCTCCTTTTTTGAGGTCGTCCTGCATAAAACTGTCATTGTATCAACATTTGGGATATAGAACCAGGTTGGAGGATTGTATTAGAACCACAGATGGAGTACTGTTGACTTTTGGTTCCAAGGTGCTTCATATTTTGAAAGTATAGTGTTGGTGCCACTACTAAAAAGGGCAGCAGATATATGCGGCCTTACCCCTGCACATGCAGAGAGGCTGTTTCCAAGAGTGTTGGTACTACTACTATTATTACTATTTGTTAGGTTGTTAAAGTATGTAACTCCATTAAAAGAAAATTCATCACATGAATTTATTATGGTTGGATATTGATACTAGAAGGGTTCTTTCACTTTAATGCATCAAATAGTTACCCCCCCCAACAAACAAAAAAAAAAAAAAACAAGAAAAGAAACTTGATCAGTAAAGCTATTTTTAAAAGCAAAACATAGCAAATGCTGTCTTAACCTCAGCAAATCGTGGTTGTGGGAATTAAAGCATTGATTCTCTTGAATTTGTTCTTTTTAAGGCGGTGACTCGAGTGAAGCCATATATCTGCACTATGCCCTTGAGGCTGGATGAGGGGTGGAATCAAATTCAGTTGAATCTATCTGATCTTATAAAGAGAGCATATGGCACAAACTATGTGGAAACTCTTCGGGTTCAGGTTCATGCAAATTGCCGCTTGAGAAGGATATATTTCTCTGATCGCCTTTATTCTGAGGAAGAGCTCCCACCAGAATTTAAGTTGTATCTTCCAATGCAGGTAACCTCCCTAACCCACACGGACACAGCCACACACACAATGATGGTAATTGCATATACCTACTGTGTTTCATTTCATCTCATGTTCAAAATCCTTGTTTAATTCCAGAAGGCATAGATGCTTGGAAGGGAAGACAAATGAGAGGATGATAACTTCTAAGGTTCTGAGAAGTGGGAACTACTACGTGCACAGATAGTGTATCATTTGTTATGTACTTCCTCTCAAACTGAAAAAAAAAAGAAAAAATCTTTTAGTGGGATTTGGATTTACTAACCTGCAGACAATTTTTTACCCCTTTTCTTTCAATCTTGATCTTGTTGGCAGAGATTATCTCCTTGCTATTCTAATGTTTAAGTTTTAAGTTATATATTTCTTGATGATGTAGAATTAGGATTGTTTTGTTGGGTTCATGATTCCACAATTTTTATCGTGCTGATACATAAGCCTTACTTGGTCGGTATCTAGTATCTACCGACACTGGTTGTGAGAACTGCTATTTAATGGGTCTCTCTGGCCCTAACTTCAACCAATGAGATGGTTTGTGATCGTCTCGTATTCAAAAATAGTAACTGTCCTATTGATTGACAAGGGACTGTAGGCATAACTGCATTCTTATTTATAGATAGAGCAACTTTCAACTCCGATTGAAATTCTCCTTTGTATTTGGTTCCAAACAAGCTTCAGTTCAAACTATCGATGCTCCCCGATATAATATAGTCGAACCCTTATATATGTTTATTTTATATTATATGATATAATGTATACAGCGGATGCTTCTTGCCTTGGGTTTTTACATTTCATAAAACTTAAATCCAAATACAATATCATCTATGGTTAATAGTTTCTTGTACATGTCATAAGATCCGGTTTGATATCTGTCCACTTGAATCATTTCTATTTTCAACCCCATACTTGCTTTCAGGCTGAGCTGACATAAATGAAATTGGATTCAGTCCTCACAAAATGGTGTTCACAGCTAATTGCAGTTGTACATTGAGAATATCTTCCCATGAATAAAAACTTATAAATATGAAGATGTTCCTGATGCATGTCTGCAAATTGGGTTTTTACGTTTCATAAAACTTAAATCCAAATACAATATCATCTATGGTTAATAGTTTCTTGTACATGTCATAAGAAATTGGATTCAGTCCTCACAAAATGGTGTTCACAGCTAATTGCAATTGTACATTGAGAATATCTTCTCATGAATAAAAACTTATAAATATGAAGATGTTCCTGATGCATGTCTGCAAAAGGCTGTGAACACGGTGTGAGCACTGAATTCGGTCTTGACACTAATCCAATAGAGTCGAGTGAAGACCCACTGACACCCTTCTCTTTAGGAATACAATTATTCAAACATGTCAGAAGTGTAAGCCACCAAGGATAAGGATAGACTTAAGAGTCTTGGAAGCAGGAAGGAAAATGCCATCAAAGGGAATGAGGTTTAGCTTTGGGTGAAATGAAGATTAGATCTCCTTTATAGGAGTAAGAGAGCAAGGCTACGTGCATGATACGTGCATGAAGCCAAAGTTTCAAAACATTCCTCAATTCGTTCCCTCATTTACTCTTAATCTCGTCATGCATATTAATGAAGTTTTTACTTTCTTACACTTAAATATATATTCACCATCTTACAGGAAGATGAAAGGAATGTTAGGCCCCTGTCACTCACTCTTTAGATTTTCATTTTAAAACTTCAAAGAATGAAATAAATACTAAAAATAATTAGCAGAGCCCTAACATCAAATAGAGCTTTCTTTCCTCTTGATGTTTCTCCCACCAATAACCCACCACTGTTGCTGTAGAAGAAGAACAAACTACCTACAACATTCTCCAAAATTTATACTACTTTAAAAAGCACGAATGGCCTCAAGAATATTTCTGGAATTTTTTAGGACAAAATTTACCCCTTTATATTTAAATTTATTGAAAAAAATGAGGACAAATAGGGTAATTGATTATTGATATTAAATGAGTTGAAAAGAGGTAATTTTATGATATTCAATGCATTCAAATCCCTCTCATTAAATCCAACATTTAAGTTATTAACTTGCATTCATGTTCATTGAATCATATATTTAAGTCATTTTTCTTTCTTCTTAAGTTCTTATCATTAAGTTCTATTAACTAAATTCATACTTAATAAATTAATAATTCCAATAATATAAAAACTTATATTTTTAAAATATACCTAGAAAAAAATAGTGTTTTCATTTAGGTGGTGGTGAGAAATTAAACCATTTTGGGTCAAATGGGTCAATCCATGTTGCCACGATTAAATAATAAAATTCAAAATAGATAAAATGAAAAAAATAGAAATTAAAAAAAATTGGAACATTTTTAACATGCATATTAAACAATAATAAGTATGATAAATAACAAATATTTTTATTAATGATGGAAATGGAATGCAAAAATTAAAACCAATTGGAATAAAAATATTTTCCTATTCTCTCTCATTAAATCCTATATTTAACATATATTTTTCTCACCATTAAATTCTTGTAATTAAATCCACAATATTAATTTTACTACTATAAAAATAAATATTTTGAAAAGTAAATTGAAAACAAAACCATTTTCTTCCCTCCCAATGGCGGGCAAGCAATTTGATAAATAATACCATAATTAAATAATAAAAAAATAAATAAGTATAAAATATAAGAAGTATTTTTATTAATGATGAAAATGAAATGCCAAATTTAAAATCTGCCAAAAAATGAAATGATGTCATAGTCAAATAATAAAATTTTAAAAATAGAAAATTCAATGAATAAAATAAAAAAAAAGATAGAGAAATTTGGGCACATATCTAATGTTATATATTTGTAAAAAAAAATATTGAGTACATCTCTAATGTTATGCATTCATTATATTGAACAAAAAGTAAGTATTATAGATAAGAAATAATTTTATCAATGATGGAAATGTAACACAAAATTTAATGTCAACCTAGAAATCAAACTATTTTTTTTTTGTGGTGGGTTAGTGGTTTGGGTCAAATGATATCATAGACAAACAAAAATTAACTGTGATAAGTAAAAAATATTTATATAAAATAAATGAAACATATAATTTAAAGGGAAATTATAGTTAAAGCCAATTGTACATTTAAAATTATGTTGCAAGTTGGTCTAGAAACCAACAAAATTCTGACAACCGACTCCACATTTCAAATTATAAAAGCCCCTATCATGCCATCGAAGGCTTATCTGATCTCCCTCCCTTATTTGGACACAACAAAAATCCTATATTGAAAATAGGATTTTAGCCTCTCCTGCTCCCTCTGTCTCTCTATCCCCCTCCCTTCTTTCTCACTTTCATAGTTATCTCTCGATCTCCCGCTCCCTATGTGTCTCCCACTCTCCTAGCTTTGGTTTGTAGCCAAATCAAAACCTCTCTCTCTCTCTCTCTCTCTCGTTCTCCCTTAATCTCTCTCATTCTTCTCCCTCTCAATCAATATCTCGTTCTCCCTCAATCTCTCTCATTCTTCTCCCTCTCAATCAATATCTCATTCTCCCTCAATCTCTCTCATTCTTCTCCTCTCAGTCAATATGTCCTTTTCCTTCAATCTATATCGTTCTCCCCCCAGTCATTCTTCTACTCCCTCTTTCGTTTTTTTTTTTTTAATTTTTCTTACAAACTTATACAATATTAATTAGATAGTATAAAAAAACTAAAGGGACCAACCGCTTGTAAAATCAAGTTATAAATTTCTATCAAGTTGGTACAAATTTCATAGCCAAGAGTTTTTTTTTTTTGTGAATTTTTTTATCAAATTGGTGTAATGATTTTGAACCATACCAAGTTGGTCTCATGTTCTTTTATACAATCTAATTAATACCATAGAAGTGTGTAAGAAAAAAAAAGAACGAGAGAGGGAGTGGGAGAGAATTTGACGGCAAATAATAGAAATTAAGGGATGAGAGATCGATTGAGGAAGAGAATAGAGAGATTGGGGGAGAATGATAGGTAGAGAGAGAATAAGAGAAATTGATAGAGAGAACGTAAATACTGAAACCGAAAACCATTTTATTTATTTTCAAATCACATAGTCATTGAGTAGAGAGAGAGAGAGAGAGAGAGAGAGAAACCCTTTTTTTATTTTCCAATCACCCAGCATTAAAGCGCAATCTCGGTTAAGATTTTGGTGGTCCAACATGGATTAAGAGTCCCATGTTGGCAACAACCACGTAAGCCTCCAATGACATGGTGGGAGGTTTTTAGAATTTGAAATGTAGAGCCGGTTGTTAAAGTTTTGTTGGTTTCAGAACCAACTTGTACCCTAATTTTAAATGTGCAACTACTCTGCCTATATTTTTTCCTAATTTAAAACTAATCCGAAAACAAAGCTATTTTCTTATCTAGATGGTGGGCCAATGATCCAACTTTTCAAAGAAACCCATAATGTTATAATTGAATAATAAATATTTAAAAAATATAGAACACAAAAAATGAAAATGTAAAGAATTTTGTAGAAAACATTTGAGAACATTTCTAATGTTATATATTCGTCGTATTAAATAAAAATAATTGTTAAAATAAAAGTTTTTTTTTTTTTATTTATGATAGAAATGGAATACAAAATTTGCTACAAGCATTTAAGTTTATTTTTAATCATATTATTACTTTTGTTAATTTTCAATTTCTATTTAATTATGATATATCTAAAATTCAAGTAATTAATATGAAGAAATATTTTTCACACGGAACATATGTGCTTAATTACTAGTATAAGAAAATATACCAATGCATGAGAAAGATCTGGGTTTCTTCCTTTGTATTTTCTGTGGAAGCTTGAACAAAGCATGCTAGATCCTTCCCCATAATTGGCACTATTTGACATTGGCCTAGCCATAATTCAGCACATTGACATCCCTTTTTCTGTGAATATGATATGATATACTTGAAGGTTTAGAACATTTTTGAATCTCTTTCTAGGTTTTGGGTGGAAGAACCTTTTGAATCATGGGCTATCAGAAGGCCTACAACTAGAGGAGACCATGGATCAAGATAAAGAGGTGCTTAGCAACTAATATAAAGGGTTTAGCCTAGGCCCAAGCTTGGCTTGGCCAACAACCTAGGCCTAAAATATGGATTTGGGCATGAACCAGGCTTTCAAGTCTACAAGCTTAAATCATATATGAAATATATGTTCTATTTAAGGGAAAATCCTTAAATCTCCCTCGAGGTTTTTAACAAATATGGAATTTGACAAATTTGGATTTGGGACCAATTAGATAAAAAGTTTAGGGATGAAAAATTTACCAGTTTCTACTGGGCACCCGGCCTCCCCGGCCCGATACGGTCAGGTATGAAGACTACTCTGGCAGGGATGGGGACAGGGATGCGGAATAAATGGGATACCCAATAGGGATAAGGGCAGGGACGGGGAGTGAAATCCCCACTCCAACCCAGCTATATATATATAAAAATATTGTTTATATTTTAAAATTTGAAAGTAGTATTTATAACAAGCAAGGTTTGGCTGAATGCCATGGCTGTTCAGAAGACTGGAACCAATGATAAAGTTTTATGCCAGTAATAATATACATGGGGCCTGCAATCACAATGGGGCCCATAAATTTATTATTGGCGTGAAACTTCATCATTGGTTCCACAGCTATCGCATTTAACTAATCCGAATTCATTTATAACGGAGTTGAACTCATGTGTGGGAATTGGGTAGCTCATGTGAGTCAACTCACATGTAATAGAAAGAAGCTATTCCTCTAGAGTGGTCTCCCCTTATATAGATGAAGGCAAAATATATAAGGGGGAGATGTCCCACCCACATTACTCAATTATTAGAATGAAGGCCTTGCCCTCATCTTAGTCATCTATATAAAGAAAAGAATCCATGTTTTAAAAGACCATAGCTTATATGTTTAGGCCCATAATGCGGGCTGGGCCCGGGCCTAGCCTAAGCCAGTTGTTATGAAGGCAAAGGCCAGCCCATGATCACCTCTAGTTTGGCGGTTCCTGGGTCAGCGGAACTTAAATGGCCAAAAACTGTTTCTTGTTCCTGGGTTGAACACTTTGACGGTTTGACTGCCCGGGTCACCAAATTAATGATTTTTAGCTAAAATAAAACCAGTCAGGTGATCAGTTACCAGTTTTCCCGAGTCTGATTTTGAAAGTAGTGATGATAATTGATTTGCAAAAGATCTATAGGCCGACTTGACTGGTTATCTATCCTCTCAAGTCTAGAAAGTGGTTATTTCTACTCCCAAGAAGTGCTCACTTCAATGGTGTGGGACCCATACTAATAATGACCAACTTTTTTAATCAAGTTTTATTAAAATACAAATAAAACCTGATTTAATTTCTTAAATCAAATAGAAAACCTAACTTAAAATTTACGAAGTAGATAAGAGATATGGCTACAACTTAGGTCAGGTTAGCTCGAACCTAACCCAAGAAAGTAGGGTTGGGTTGAAGCCTTTACCAACCTCAACTGAACTTAACTTCATATTTACGTATGTAAATATTTTATAAATATGTATTTATGCATATATATATATATATATTTGACACTAAAGGCCAGTTCATAATAAGTGCCTAGGTTACAAAGTAAAAAAATTAACAGAAATGAAAAATACAACAAAAAAACATGTTACGCATGTTGAGATAAAAACAGGTAACCAAGAACATCGGGAGAAAAACAACTTGAGAAATCTCCACAACTGACGCAATTTATGAAACGCCAAAAAGGTCGGCTAAGCGCCTCAAACAGAGATGAAGTTAGCAAGTGTGTCTCCCTACCAAATGAGTCAGGATCAACTACACAAAACCCTCAAGAGGTATAGAGAAAACAAGTACAATGGCACCCAATCCATGGCAATATTGAAAATGTGAAAGAGGGAGAGGCCCAAGATCGCCTCCTGCTACAAAACTCTTCCTAACGCTCCACCGTCCAAACATTCAAGGAATGGGCCCCATAGAAAGCCAAAAGTGCACAAAAGAAGTTGTAACTTGTAACTGTAGGGATGTAAAATGTGAAAAAAAACAACCATCCATGTCATTGTAGAAACCAAAACAATTGGAGCATGAAAGTTGTCGGAGAGAACTCGAAGATCGCTGGAAAAAGGCTTGCCAGGAATGATAACATCGTTACAAAACAAATGGATACCCATGGCAGACCCCAAAGCCAAAAGTGCCCAAAACAAACAAATGGATACCCATGGCAGACCCCCATGACAGACCCCAAGGCCCAACAGAAATAAGAAAAAGAACAAGGGAAAATGAAGATTCAAATGAATAGAACCAAAGATCCCAAGTCTGCTCCATAGGCCTAGATCAAAACTGTCGTCTCTCAAATCTGTCTAAAGAATCTCTCCAACAACTACCGATATGAAGAGAAATAAATGAAAACTTACATCCATAGATGTGAGAGAGAAACCCTCCCACTGAGAGAGATACCCTCCCATAGAGAGAGAAACCCTCTTGTCGAGAGAGAGACCCTCATGTAGAAAGAAACCCTCCCATCGAGAGAGAGAAACCCTCTTGCCGAGAGAGAGACCCTCGTGTAGAAAGAAACCCTCCCGCCGAGTAACTATATACATTAATGGATCTTTTTACTACAATTATTTATGTATTCATGTACATACATATTTATCTATCTATACATGTATGCTTACATATTGTATGTCAAAAAATTAAGTTTGAAGACAACTTTTTTTTTTCTAAAACATGGTAACTATATTCTTTTAAACTTCTAATAATGTTAATATTGAATTAACATGAATGCGGAGTCTAGGAAATGAGTGCATTTGGTAAATGGAAGTAGACTAACCCAAACCCAACCCGAGCCCAACCTGAAACTAACCCGATCCTAACCCATACCAGGGTTCAACACCTAGGATTGGTTTAAATTTGACCTTAACCTGGCCTGATTTGCACCCCTATTCCTTTAATAACCGATGCGTCAAAATAAGGAAAATACATAAAGGAAAATTACTATATTATAAAATTACTTAAACCTCTTCCTTTAAGGGTGTCAATGCACCGGTTTTGGATTGGACCCCATCCAGTCCAAAATCAAATTGGACAGATTGGACAGACCAACAAGATATTGGATTGGACCAATCCGATCCAAAATATTTGTTAGATTGGATTGGACCTGGTTCGTCTGTAACAAATTTATATTGGATTGGGTTGGATTAAGCCAATATCTAAGAATATATGTGTCAATGGACCGAGTTTGGGTTGAAACCAATCTAAATCAAAATGAATTTGAATAGATTGAATGGTCCAAATTGGTCCATAACATTCATTGGATTGGATTGGACTTGGTCCATTTATAATGGACTCACATTGGACTAGATCGGATTGGACCAAATCCAGTCCAATTGACAGCCCTATCTTCTTTGACCTCTACAAATATTCATACCTCCCCTTGCATTTTGACCTCTACTAAAAGCTCCCTTCATATTTCAAAGAAAGTAGCAATTGCACCCCTTCACCAGTTTGACTAATGGAAAGTGGTGACATGATGCTTTGGCTCAGATTGGAAGGAGTACAAAGACAAATATGTAGAGTGCAAAACTATGTATTTTGTAATATTTTGTATGTATTTGTATTGGACATATTTGTATTTGTATTCCTTCCAAACTGAGCCTTTAAAATTTTTAATATCTCATTTTTCCCATGATTAATTATTAAAAACCATGCCTGGCCAGCTTGAGTTTTTAACATGATTGGTTAAATTTTTGATTTAGCGTACAACAAATATTCAATTAGACCCTTAATATTTTAGTAAATCAGATCAAATTTGTGATTGGTTGAATCCTCTTTGAACCATACCCAATTACAAACACTATGTCTCATTAATAATGACCTTATGTGAGCCCAGATCCCATTTTCTTACTATTTGGCCTTGTTCGCTTTTTGATGAGTTATTTACCTCGGTAAATGCAATTACTTGTGTAAGTGCTTCTTGGTAAGTGCACCCATGCTCTTTTATTTCTCAGTAGACCTGTTCATGGCCCAGGAAGCCCGACGGGCCGAGATGATCTAAGTCGGGCTTGGACAAGATTTCAGGTCCGCGGGCTTGGGCCCAACTTGATAATGTATTATATAATAAAAAATATTTTATATAATATATATAATATATTTTTTCTTTTTTTTTTCTTCTCTTTTTTAAGTAATAGTGAGATCTTTCATTATTTTTTTAAGGTTTTTAGGTCTTTTAATATAAACAAAATAGTTTTTAATGGAATAAGAAAGGAAAAAAATTCCAAATTTCTATCTAGGCTCAGGCTCGGGCTTAAGACCTAGGCCCGATGATCAGGCTCAGCCATGAGCATATTCTTTTAATGTAGAGGCAAAGCCCGACCCCTGAACATGTCTATTTCCAAGTAAATAAGACAATAATCATTTTAGCCATAAAAACCTATTATTAAAAGGGCATTTTTGTCCCATCCAAGTTTTGGCAACTTTCCCTAGGTGGGAATGGGAGATGGGTAGATACCCAAAAAAATAAATTTCCCTTAGTCCATATAAATCTAAAAAAAACATGGGTTTCTTGGTCAATAGGAACCAAAATCCCATTGACCAACTCTCCTCCTCTCAAAATCCAAAAAACGAGCGCCCCCTTAATATTAATTCATGTCACCTAAATATATAGGAACATTAATTAGGGCCTTACTTGATGCATATATAAATTATTTATGAGATAGAAAATTGTCTTTTAAATACCTTAGTATCGCTTTCAAATTTGAAATCCAATATGGTCACATTAAATCCCACATATATTTTGCCCCTCCTACCCAAATTTCCTATCTTTTGGTCCCACTATCCATGTTTACTAGGCTTTGGCCCCTTAATAAAAATTTCTAGCTCCGCCCCTGATGATAGATGGAAAAAATAAAACCTAAAAGTAACTAAAGTAGCCAATTGAGTAGTGGCTCACTTGGCAGCAGAGATGTGGATTCAAATCCTGCTACCTACTATGATCGACTTTGAAGAAGAATTAAGCCCCATTTGCTTCGCTGGAATAGGGGTCTGGAATCAGAATGGGCTATTCCGATTCTGGCTGTTTGGTTAGGCAGAATCGGAATCTCATTCCCATTCTTGCCCCTCTCTTAGGAATGAAATCCCATTCATGTTGATTCTAATTCTCATTCAAATTCCTGTCTGAACCAAACAGAGTATAGAAATGGACCATTCCAATTCCGATTTCAGAAGATATCGTTTGCGATTCCAATTCCAATTCTGACTGTAAATCAAATGGACCCTTATTAGAGTAATGCTGACTGGCTGCACCATGCCAAAGAAAAAAGAAGTATGGCCCATTGGCCCCCATGGGGGGGACACAAGTGTACCATTAAATACCAAAAAAAGGTAAATAAAGTAAAACTCACAGCAAAAGTGGACCAGAACTTGCAGTTTTCTCATTTTCCTTCTCATGTATTTCTACTTGTGCAAAAAAAAAAATGCATCGCAAACAAAGACAATCAATATTTAAACATTTTCATTTGTAGTTATATCTACCTAAAATTAATATCCACCTATCACTAAAATTAGTTTAAATGTTGCATATTTACTAAAAAGTTATTTTCAAGTCATTTTATATATAATATATGATATTAAGTATTTTAATTTATTTTATTAATCATATATAATATTCTCATTATTTTTAGTTTAATTTATTATTGATATTTTATTTTCAGTTTTTACTGTCCGAGTCTTACGGCAACACTGAGGTCATGTTTGGTTCAATTCTCATTCTTTCTCGTTCTTGTCAAGATGAAATTCTAAAATAAAAAAAAAATGAATAAAAATGGGAAGAATGAGAAAATATTGCTACAGACCAAACGCTTTTTTCCTAAAAAATGATTTTTTTACAGCAAGAATGAGAGTGAAATTTGTAACCAAAACTTGTTTGGTTACAAATTTCATTCTTATTCATTTTCTTATTAGTCAAAATAATAACATATATAAGTATACGTACAACTAAGAGTGTCAATGAACCGGTTTTGGATTGGACCCCATTCAATCCAAAATCAATTTGGATGGATTGGACCAATCCGGTCCAAAATATTGTATTAGATTGGGTTGGACCATTCTGTCCGTCTGTAATAAAAAAATATATTGGATTATGTTAGATTAGGCCAATATCTGGTCCATTAATATAAGGTAAGAATATAGGTGCTGATGGACCGAGTTTGGGTTGAAACCAATCTAAATCAAAACGAATTTGAACAGATTGGACGGTCCAGACACTAAATTGGATCGGTCCAAAGTGATCCAAATATTCATTGGATTGGATTGGACCTGGTTCATTTATAATGGACTCATATTGAACTGGATCGAATTTGGTCCAATCTAGTTGATCCAATTGATACCCCTACATGGTGGCAAATATATAATGGAATCATGTGGACCCCAAATCAATAACACAATATGAAAAAGGACAAAAAACATGAGAAAATTTTGTATTTTATTGCATTAAAAATTATATAAAAAATGAAAAGAAGCAATGCATAACATCAAAATTATTTACTTTTCATAATTTTGAAGGGGTTGGATTGAAGATTTTCATAATTTCCAAGTTGGATTGAAGGGGTAAGGTAATTTCATAAGCTCTCTCTCTCTCCAAAATTATTTACTTTCACTGCTAAAGCAAACTGGTTTCTCATCACATTTCCTTCTTCCCTCATTTTGATCAATTACAGAACCATTGATAGTTTGATACTCGGTTATGGTAAGGGAAGGCTAACTTGTTTCCCTGGTAATCCTCAGTTGATCATGGGTGCGGTGAGTTAACTCATCATCTATATATATATAGAAGTACATATTCAATGCCATTGAGGTATATGCCAGTATGCATTTTCCATCAATGCATATATATGCATCATACATGTACGTGCAATAAGAAATACTTTTTGATATTAAAGCTGGAAGCAATGACAGATTCCTTGAGATATGGTGGCAAATAGAAAAAATAACTACAAAGTATCTCTAATATTCTAAATGAAATCCATCCTTCTTACACCTATAATTTCCATAAGATAAATCTTACTTATGGACTATGGGAACACGAAACTTGCTAATCCTGGCTTTATACTCTCTTCCATGCAGCTAGCTAGCAAGCATACATTATTCTCTCAAAAAACCATGAGCATGACAATCTAATCCTTTGGATGCAGGTTACCTCTTCCTCACCAACACTTAATATATAGTCACATGCATCGATGCACACTCAAGTCTCCTGCACCACCTAAAGAATCTCTAATTTGTGATGCATATGTTGGTACGTGCATGGTTTAGTATACAACAAACTCTTTTGCTTATAACTAGATTTAAATCTAATGTACTTGGTACATTAGATTCTAGTGTATTGGTATTGATAAAGTAGGTGAGAGATCATGTGAATGTTGGGTCCCCTGACAAGCAATAAGCCAACATTGCTTGTTATCTTCAAAACTAGCATTTTAATTTTAAGATTTCAAGAAGTAGTAGGTTGAATTATCTTCAATTACTAAGGCTGTTATTGGTTTCTGAAAAAGAGTAAGAAAAGAAAACTTGTGGGATGATCCTTAAAATTTCCATTACTTTTTTTTCTCATTCTTTTTATGTAGGTTGGTAGGCCATTCTCCCCCCTGGAATATCCTCCTGAGTACAAAACATCCTCAATAAATAGACTTGCATCATTTTATTTGAATAAACTTGTACTAACTTTTTGCACTCTTATCAAACTTACATGTCAACTTTACATAAACAACAAACACAAATTGCGAAAATTTATAAGTCCCATTGCAAGACTTCCCCAGTGGAACCCATCACTAACAATGTACCCTGGTGTTAAGCTGGGCATTAAATAGCATGGGTCCCGTTGCAAGACTTCAATCACTCTCCAGTCCTCCCCTAACAGGACTGGTATCAGAACCCATATCCCCATTTAATCAAATTGGTTCCTGGGATTTGTTCATCAATAGTAAGTCACTTCAACATCCCTTGGTATTCCACCCAAGTTTATTAAAAGGGAGAAGAAAGTAAGACTGAACTGATCAAAGGAAGATAACTGTATATTCCTACCAGACACCACCAGGAAAAGGATTGTATAGTTTCATGCAAGATGTCCTTGCCGTGCACTCAAAACCCAAAACTAAACATTAGATGGATTAGTTAAGAGTTATGGCATTGTTGGCAGGTGGAGGAAGATATTTTCTTCAGACAAGAAGAAGAGATAATTCGGTTTCCCAACTACATAGACCACCACTGAAAACTGAATTTGTGGGGGACAAATTCAGAACCTTAAACACTAAAACATAATATAGACTTACAACCCAAAACCAAAATTCTTTATTACACTTAATTTGTGGGGGACAACCCAAAATCCTAATAGCTAACTTCTTCAGTTCTCCCACTCCCCCTTTGTAGATTTGAAATGCATGAAAAGAGTATAAATACAAACATGTACATTACAAATATATACAAAATATAAGGTTTTGCACTCTATAAATTTGTATTTGTACTCTTTCCAAAATGATCTGTGCAAAACAAGGTTTAGAAAGACAGTATACAATGTTTTGCATTGTGCATATTTGTATTTGTATAAATTTGTATTTAGCTCAGTTTGGTAAGGATACAAATACAAATATGTACAATGCAAATACAATGTTTAAAAGTACCAATTACAAGATTTTGCACTCTAGATATTTGTATTTGCACTACAAAGCAAATATAGATATACTCCGATTCAATTTGACAAGTTTCAATAGGACTTGTTTGTTTATGGTGCACTTTCATTTATATTGATGCAAAAGTATGGGAGTACAAATGATTTCAATATAAATTCTGATCCTTTTTTTTTCTGTTTTTGCCTTGTTTTGTTTGTTTGCATTATAGACAGGGGTGGAGTCAAGAGGTGGCTGAGGGGAGCCATGCCCCCTATGACTTGAAAATCCCCATCTACTCAACTGCCTGTTGGACAAAGTATAATAACATTTAGATGAAGACCCATTTTCTGATGTGAGGTAGATCAATAATCAGCATGAATCATGAATACATCTGTATACAACTAGGTCATGATGAGAGAGAGGAAACTGGCTTTCCAAATTTTAGTAACAATATTTGGGAAACAAACAAACAATAAGTAGATCATGGAATGAAGTCTAGTAACCTGGTACAAACACTTATGTGATGGAAAAATCTTTTAATACTCCTAACAGAAGTTACAATTTTGGCTAGAAAATCTACATAAAATTAGTGAGAAAGGGAAAGTTTGGTTTTAGTTTGGCCGCATTTGATTCCTTGAATTAGTGAGAAAGGGAAGGTAGGAAAAAGAAAAAAAATCGTTAGGTTATGTTTGCTTTGACAGAAGTAAGAGAAAAAATAGAGAAAGCCAGACCAAAGACCTATACCACAAATAGTTTTCAGGTATAGGTCTTGCATGTGCATGTGGGGGAGTACAGCTATATTGCATATTTGGACTGGAGAGATGACATTTTATTGAAGTTTCCTAATAAAACAGATTTACCTGAGGTCATTAATGTCTAAGAAAATCTAACTGGACAAATATCACCACAGTTTGCATTTTTTGATAGATGACCACAATTAGCAAAGGATTAGTCATACTTGATTACATTCGGAAATGAATAATAGAATTGAACATGGAGCTATTCAAACCTAAGTAAACCCAGAAATTATATGCTTGAACCAATCCTTCGAATCAAAATTTAAAACCATGCCAACCCCTCATATGCCAACCTAACCAGTAGGAAACTTTTGAGGTCATAAGCAAAACCCACTAATATGAAGCCCCAAAGGTGAATACTACCTCGCTTCGGACACTAGAAATAAAAAATAAAAAAAAATAACAACTCCCCTTCACCTTCGCCTAGACTTGGCCTTAATTAATCAAAATAGGACAGGCATAAAATGATCATGGTAGAGATTTAAAACCAGTCCAATCAAACCAGCCCTTAGTAAACGAGCTTTCAAATCTACTCAACAACTAAGAAAGGAGTTAATTTGTCACAACAGGGGGATTGACTCCAAGTTTTTTTTTTTAATTATTTTTTTTTTTGTGCAAGGGTTTTAGTTCACTAGCACATTAAGTTCAAAATTTTGTTGTAATGGACCTATCATCATAATAGCAAGCTGCCTTTTAGTATCCAATTATGGGCTTATGAATGGAAGATTTTCAAGCCAACCAGTTTACTGTAAAACTGTAAATTGTTTATATGTGGATAAAAACATGTGTTTTTAATCAAAGTTATCTTATACACTATGTCACTATCTACGACATTTATCCTGTTTTGTCAAAAAACAAACAAGGTAACCAACAAATGTTTTTTGGTTATAAAGACAACAAAGATTAAACAATTCTACAAATTCCTGTTATTTTGTTGCTCTCAACTGGGGTTGGACAAATTAATTTGTTTCAGTTGCATACAGTAGGTTTGTGTTACTCGAGTGAAGTAGTAGAGATAGATCTAAGTTAAGGCATGCACCACCTTCCTAATTAAAAGTTCAAATCATGATTCGTTGATTTCTAGCAAGGAAATCATAATGGCCCTTATAACTTTCGCCAAGCACTGAATGTTGCATCTTGAGACTTGGCGTTTGAAAATTCAGTTTTCGTTTTTTTCCCAAAATGACATGCGTCTTGGTATGGGCTGTTACTTTGGAGTTTGGATGAACACTAAATTGGAACACTTAGCTATAGCTAGGATGCCGAATGCCTGAAACTATTATGTTTTGAAAGTTGAAGCTCTGCCTGAATATTTTGGGGATTTTGGCTTTGAACATTAAATCATGGATACAGAGAGACTAAATATTGACCATTAAACAATTTTACAAACTAAAGACAACATTACCTTCACTGTTAGCTTTGTAATGAATACAAATTAGTGGTCGACCTAGAAAAAGGGGAAAAACAGAGTAAGAAGAAGAAGAAGGGGGAGGAGGAGGAGGAGGAGGTATCCAACTTAACTTCACTGTTAGCTTCGTGCTCTGTGCGCAGCTTGAGAAGAAGATGAAGAAGAAGACGGGAAGAAGAAGAAGAAGAGAGATCGATCTTACCCTCACTACCAAGGAGATCGATCTTAGCCGATTGATTTTACCGGAGAAAGAGTGATGAAAATTTCAGTTGAGACGAGGGTAGTCGAGAACTCAAGTTTCAAACACTTTTAACGAAAAAAGAATGAGCCGGTAAAATGGGGCACGAATATTTTTCGTGCCGCAATACATGTTATATTTTTCGCGCAGGACCCAAGTTTCATTCTTATAAGAATGAGTCCTGCAGCAAGAAATGGTAATTCAAACACCCGCATCTCATTCACTCTTGCCCATTCTTTTTCAGAATCGTAAGAATTAAAAGAACGAGGCCATGGCAACAAATCAAACATGACCTAATTTAACTCATAAAAAAAAATAAAAGAAATGAATCAATACTTGATCATAAATAAAATGAATGTGTGACCCAGAGGGAGGCTTGCAGGATAGAGGTGTTAATGGACCGGCTTTGGGTTGGATTTCATCCAAATTAAAATCTATTTGGATAGATTGGATAGACCAATAAAACATTAAATTTGAACAGACTGGACGGACCAATATGATATATTGGATTGGACCTAGTCCGTCTATAATAAATTTATGGATTGAACCAATATGTGGTCCATTAATAGAAGATAAGAACATAGGTATCAATGGACCAAGTTTGAATTAAAACCAATCTAAATTAACAGAAATTTGAACAAATAAATCGGTCCAAAATATTCATTGGACTGGATTGAACCAGGTCCATTTATAATGAATTCACATTATTTGGACCGGATTAAACCAAATCCAGTCCAATTGACACCCCGGACCATTGGCCCACATGAAACCTGTCGTTGTGTGAGTAATTGAGTATGATCCTATTGCCTGGCCCAACTGTCAGGACGGGGCTAGCCTCCAATAATTTTTCGTGCCAGACAAATTGAGGGCTTCAGTGCTTACAAGACTTTATTCACCGTTCGTGTAACTTTTACAACCTTGCGATTGGAATATTTCCGTGTGTATATATTTTTTCATCGAAAAATATTATTCTTAATGCAAGACTGTAAAAGACCGTGGCAAAGGTGTGAGCGCGGTGTTGTGAGCAAGTGAGCACTGAAGCCGATTTCATCTCCATTTCCTCTCACTTCACTGTATCCATACTTGACAAGGACAGATATTTAGGTGAAAGCGTACCATTCTCATCTAATAAATGGGTCCCACTGACGAGGCTAATCATAATTGGTGTCGCAAGCCACTGTGGAGTATCGGGTAGATTCCAATCTAGCATCAGACAGTCCTTCTTTTGCTCCATCAGGCTCTACAGAAATTATAAAGTACCAAATTAAAAGATGTCTCCAAACCGTCAATAGAACACGACATATGGCTCTCGTTGCTTTGGCGTTTTCCTCCATACATCCCCCATCACCGTATTATCCACACTCCACAGTGTCGTTGTCGCTAAGTACATGAATGTGCACCATCTGTCTTACATAAAAAACATGCATGCACCTGGACCCAGTGTGTCAGAAATCAAGCCCACACAAAAGTAACCCCTAAAACACCTGCCACGTGTACTTTAATTTTATACATATAACCACGTGTCGCTTTAAGATCAAAATGCCCCTAAAAAATTCCAATAATCTATCTGCATGTAAATTGCAAATTAGTAACTATATTTTGGATTGTCTTACTTTAATATCCAAACTTTAAAATGTATCACTAACCAAAACCTATTACCTTTTTAGGGCCTATTGTTAGTATTCCTCAATTATTTAAAATATGTAATATCACATGTGATTTGATATTTTAAACTTCCAAATTTATCCATCACAAAGTTACACCACTCCGGATTCAGTGCGTTTGGACTCGGAGGGATTTTTTCTTCGAGCCATTAAAGTTTTGATACGTCATTCATTGCTTTATTAATCATTACTTACAACCAGTTGAAATTTTATGAGTGACAACAATAATTTTAAATAAAAATTATTAATTTTTTAAAACTAATACGACAGAAATTTTCAAAGCTCTGCGTTCTCAAGACTCTAACCTTTTTCACCCAACCGCACCATTAATAGCAACAAGCCTTTGTGAATGGTGTTCAACCTACAACAGAACGGCAATGGGCAACATGGTGATTGTGGATTTTAACGGTAGCAGCAACGGTGTTAGCTAAAAGTTTCAAACATAAAAAATATTCAGAGGAAAGCTGATATCTATGTCTAGGGTTTTTCATCTTTCCTTCTTAAATGCCGATGATAGAATCATTTTTTTTATTTTCTTTTTAATTCCAGCAAATAGTAATATTGTATGAATGTTTGGAAATTCTTTTCCTCTATATCTATTTAGTATTTCTTTTTGGTTTTTTTGTGCTATTTTACATTTATTGTTTGAATTAACCTGTATTCCTTGTTCAAAAAACTCCAACCATTAAAGTCTTATTGCGGTTGTGACTTTGGATCTGCAAGACAAACCCAAGACACGAGGTTGTCTTCTTCTTCTTCCATGCAAATGTTCTTCTTTATACGGACAAAAAAATCTAAACCCTCACGTTCTCTTCTCTGTTCTCAGAGTTAGACCTTGCTCCCTCAATCAATAACAACTGTAGTTTACCCCTGTTTTGGCAAGCCAAATGGCAAAATGAAATAAAGAGAACTAAAAAACAGATAAGATCTCAATATCAAAAGAACCGTTCAGGGGTGTTCTGTTCTATTATTGTTTCATTTTCCTCATCAAATTTGCTAACTTGAATCACCGGCAACGATGTGATTAAATCAAGGGAAATGATAAGCAAGAACCAGATTTTAGCGTCCGCAAGAGGTGCCTTGGACTTAGGCTTCTTTAGTCCAGACAATTCTACAAAGCGGTATCTCGATATATGGTACAATAACATTTTCGTGTCAATTCTGCAAGTACTCGGCTCAGGAGCAGAACCTGAACGAAGTCAAGCGGCTGATGCATCAATACTCAGATGAGGAACCGAGCATAAACATGACCAGCCACAGCTTGGGTAGCGCACTAGCAATGCTAAGTGCTTATGACATAGCAGAGATGGGTGTGAACGTGATGGAGGACGGCCAGGCGGTTCTAGTGATGGTTTTCTCGTTCTTAGGACTAAGAGTCGGGATTGTGAGCTTAAAGATGCGGGTGGAGAGGTCAGGGGTGAACATTCATGACACGATGCCAAAGGTTTCAAGTATATTGTTCAATGAGCACGTGTCGAAATTGATTCACCGATTGGCACAGTGATTGTCATGGTGTTACTCACATATGGGAGTAGAGCTCATACTGGACCACAAGCACTCTTTCTTTCTCAAATTTTTATTTAAAAATATTTTAGAGTAAATTTCTTAAATTACCCTTATGATTTAATTATTAAGTGTATCCTTACTTTTTGAAAATTGACTAACACTATCCCTACTGTTTTTGGTAAATAACTAACTCTATCGTTACTGTTAGTATCCGTTAACTTTCCATTATATATTTATTAAAAATTCCTAAAACACCCTTTCCACCATCTTGGGTCTCCTCTCAGTCTCATCTTGAAGCTTTCTTCGTTATTCAGACATTCTAAAACTCAAAGGCTTCCAATGTAGCTAGTGTGCAGAATAGATCTCAGTTCCGGACCTTCGGGTGAAGAGATCTCAATTCCAACATCCTCAAAGGCTTTCTTCTTCATTACTTCTTTATCTTTTTCAAACGAAAACCCAGGAGCAAGATTTCGATATTAGTTCCGACGATCTTAATCAGCATATCTCTTTCAAACGAAAACCCAGGAGCAAGATTTCGATATCAGTTCCGGCGATCTTAACCAGCATGTTGGTTATGTAGTACCCCTCCCTCGTTTTAAAAGATCTAATGGGTTCCGGTTAATTGTTGAGAGGTACAATCTGCCCAACATTAGTTTTTAATGGGTTTTAAAAATCTAATGGGAGATCCTGCTTGGCTTTGGCGGAACCGCCAAGAACAACCAAGATCTAATCGAGTGAACAGATGAATGATAACGGAGAAATCTGAAACGGGAGATCGTCTTTTAATGGGTTTTAAAAGAAATCTGAAACGGAGTGAACAAATGAATTGATAACAGAGAAATCTAAAACAGAGAAACTGACTTCGACGGAACCGCCAAGAACAACTAATATTTCTCCGTCACTGACTCCGCCAGAACCGCTAAGAACAACCAATATTTCTCCGTCACTGACTTCGCCAGAACCGCTAAGAACAACCAATATTTCTCCGTCACTAGCTTCGTCGGAGATCGTCCCTGGCTTCGTTGGAACCAAGAAGAGAGTTGGGAGATCTACAGATTCGGCAGTTCTTGTGGTTCCAAGAAGAGAACGATAGGGAGATGAGAGATTTGAAAAATGTATACATTTCTGGCGGTTCTAACGGTTTCGGAGAAGAAAAGGAAGAGATCTACAGTTTTGGCGGTTTTGGCAGTGTTGACACACGGGATAGTTTAAAAAATTTACCTGGACTCGAAGAGAAAATCCCTTCGAGTCCAAACGCACTGAATCCGGAGTGAAACATAAGGGCATTTTGTGCTTCTAATTTGCCGGTATATTAAAAGTGACAATTTTCGGGAGTTGAGCGACAGTCGAGAATACACATACACACAAGTACACGATACTAATTGTTGCTACGTGGCTCCTCTTCATCTCTTCTTCATCTTTCAATCATTGGAGGGTATAATGGGGATGGTGAAATTTTTGTTAGAACGTGTGATGTACACGTGCGGATCAGCTTCTCGTACCACAAGTTGAAACTTGAAACTGTGTACGGCTGTCCCAGGTCCAGGATCGTTTTCCGTTGCTGAATAATGCCACGTCGACGAATGAGGAAAGAATTACAGATAGAGGCTGGATTGCAGACTTGCAGTTGCGAGAAGGAGAGGAGAGGAGGCTCTTCCAAATTTACATCTGCGCTACACAGAAAACATCTCCCACTCATCGGGAGATGTTCTCAATGCACGCTGAGATGTGCATGTGGGGCGTTCTAGCTCTTCCCACCACTAGTTCTGGCCGTCGCTTCTGAGCCACAAGCATGGGAAACGGAGCACAAAGACAAACTTTTTGACAGCAAAAGGTTCATCTGGATTCTCTCCTTTTCAAATCCACAGACAGCCTTCAAATTCAAAGTGGGTTGGCTTCAGATGCCCATATGAGAGGTTTGTCGCCTCAAGCGTCGATTGTTTCAGAGGAGATTCGAGTCGGTGATGGAGTGACTCTACACCTCTCTATTTATAGAGAAGAAGGGATGCAGTAAGTCTCAATGGAGAGAGTCTGCATTTCAGCGTTCCAAATTTGCAGGTAAGTGACCGAACTGTTCTCATTTACTTTCTATTGTTAATTTCTACATGTTAGAGACGGGTTGGTTCATGTTCTTCTGCTTACATGGGGTATCAGAGCCGCCTCGTGCTCTAACATGCAGAAAACCGGTGTTCGGTTACTTCGTAGCAGATTTGATGAAAGGTTTTAAGTTTGAATTTAATCTGCTTGAAAAGAGATTCATCCCCGGCCGACGGAGTGACAACCGACGGTATGGTTTCTCAGGTGATCATCGGTGGCTGGAACCCGGAAAGTCTGTAGCAGTGGAAAGCTTCCCTGTAAATCATCGCCTGAGAAGACGACGGTTCGACGGCTCTCCTCGAGCGAACCCGTTTCGACCAGATCGAGCCCGTCGTTCCAACCCGCCGAGTTAAGCAAGTTAATCCGACGCGTTACGTCGGGTCAACACGGCGAGGTGGGCCTAATCGATCCGTGTCGATCCAGTCTGAATCGGATCAAACCGGACCGATCCAGGCCGGACCATATTTGTTTAATGGTCCGGTTCAGGGCCCTATATGGCTCATAATTCGGTAGTTGAATCTTGTAATTTGGGGTTTTCTGGCTTTATTAATTCATAAATGTTGGTCTCATACCTTAGTTCACACCATAACCTTGTGGTTCATCCCCGGTTCAATGAAACTAGAAAATCTAACAGGCCGGTTCAGGGGCTTTTTGAACCCAATTTGACCCCAGTTTTTTCCCATAATCTTATTACTGTATGGGTTACAGTATAGAAAAATTTATGAATTTCTAAATTGTTCTTGGCACGGGTTCAACAGTTAAAATCATGATTTGGCAATATTTTTCTTATTGGTTTGCCATAGAATTGCGTGATATACTTTATTACTTTTGATTGATATATGCCCATGTTACATGATTTTATGATATGATGATTTGTTTGCATGACACATGATTTATTGCCTCACTTTAAGTTGGATTTGACTATCTAGTCATCAAAGTGGCACATTCATGAAGGTCTGTCAGTTTGGAGTTGAATGTGCTACATTGAATCAATGGGTTGATCCATCATTTAAGCCGGATTTGATTGCCCTTAAGACCATAAAATCCTTCATGAGTGTTCAACTTTGGTGACTGGACAAATAATTCAACTCAAAATGGTCTCAATACCAGAGAAACAATCCAACTAAAAGTGGCACATTCATGGATCGATTCATTGACTCATCATAGGTCTGTTCTTTATCTATGTTTTTTCTGCTTCAAATTGAGCTTTTGAGTTTGCATCCGGGACTCAAGGGATGGGTTTTGCTTGCCTTTAGAATTCTATTTTGGGCCATTGGGTTTTCATTTTCATCATTCGTGTTCACTTGTTAGTCACCAACAATTGGCCTTACTACTGTTGATCAATTCATTGAGACATTAACTCATCAAAGGTGTTTCTTTGTCTGTGTTTGTTTTTCGTAATGACACCTTCGAGTTTGAATCTGAGATTCAAGGGATGGGTTTTGACTGCCTTCAGAATTCTATTTGGGTTTTCATTTTCACCGTTGGTTTTCACTTGTTAGTCACCAACAATTGGGTTTACTGCTGTTGATCGATTATTGACTCATTGAAGGTGTGTTCTTTATCTGTGTTTGTTCTACTTTTGGTCGAGCATTAGAGTTTGAATCTTGAGACTGAAGGGTTTGAGTTTTGACTACCTTTGGAATTCTATTTGGAATTTTGTATTCTTCATTGGTTTTCACTTGTTAGACACCGACAATTGGTTTTACTACTGTTAATGGATTCATTGACACATAAATGGTGTGTTCTTTATCTGTGTTTGTTTTGCTTTAGTTGAGTTTTGAGTTTGAATCTCTGAGACATAAGGGATGGGTTTTGATTCTATGTGGGTTCTAACCAAGGTATATGCTATCCACTATAATAGTCTTTACCAACCAACTTCAGTTGTATTTATCCTTGATCTTGAAGAAACTTAAGTGTCCTTATCTTGGGGTTTGGCTGTTTTGGTTTCAATTCTCATCTTGGCTTGGTTGAAGATTTGGAAATGGGTTTTTCCTATGTTTTGTAGAAGTTATCTTAAAATCAGTGTTCCATAATCCGACTCTTTGTTTAATTGAGGGATTCCATTAGACAGTTTGATTTGTTATTACTGGAATTGTTGTACATGGTTAAGGTATTAGGATGAATTGTTACTTACAATATTGTGTAATTTTTTCATGGGGTTCCTTTAATTTGATTGTTTTGTAAGAGAACCTAGAATCATTTACTTAGCTGCTCTCCTCTTTCTGTCTGCTATAAATAGTTTATCTCTGCAATAATACCACTACGATCTTTCATCAAATTCTTGCTTTTAAGAGTAAAAAGATTAGTGCCTAAATGTTTATGGTGAATTGTATTGATTAATTGATGTTGGATCTCCTTTCTGCATCTAAAGAAAAGTGTTTGATCTTGTTTGGGTTGCATAATGTGTTCTTATTGTAAACAAATACTTGATTCGGTTGTTTTATAAGCCTTATGTAAGAACAACTATAAAATGGGTCCTCTAAGTGTAATCATATTTTTATCATTATTTTTCTTAGATAAAGACATGGACTGGTATATCCTGGGAGGCTATGATGATCCCATTGATCCAAAGCATCAAGGACCAATAGATAGGTTTCCTTTACAGAACTATCATTCACAATCGGGAGTTGCAACTTTAAATGGCTTTGCCTCCACAAATAAGTATGGCATTGGTATGACAAATCTGACTAGGGAAGAACTTGGTCTTGATGGAAAATTCATACACAATGAAGGTGAGAATGGTATTTATGGTCAATCTTCTAGTGGTTCCAGCAGTTGCAGAGGATATCCAATGGTTGATAACAATAGAGAGAACCCAGAAGCTTCTTTAGACAGGAGAAAAGTTCCATGTGGTCGACCTGATTACCAGCTTGAAGGCTTAACTGGGACGAATCGGATGGATGATATTTTCTTGTATGAACATCACTCTTGGGGTTCTTAAGATACTTGACTTGGTGCCTATAGGAAATTATATAACTCACAATGATGTTTTAATTTGTCATGTGTGATAAAATTCTTTCTTGTACTTTTGACTTTTGACTATAATAGTCTCATTTTGTATCTCATAATATTCTTCTCCTTATTTTCTGTATGCAGGAGTTTGTTAATGGAGCAAAATTTGTCCAACATGGAAAATTTAGCAAGTCCCGCTTCCACATTTTCTGAATCTGAATGTAGCATGATTCCATTTCATGATTTCTTGATGGACATGATAGCAAATTCACAGTGTATTTCAAAGGATCTGTCGGGTCAGTGCAATTCAATGAATCAAAAAACACATGCTTTTCCTCCATCAACAATTTGGAACAGAGTGATGAATAATTCATATTTTCCTAGACCATCCAATTTGGAGCAAGCCAAAGATTTTTCAATGAAAAAGGTGATTTAAATTGAAAATTTTCATTATCAGTCCCTAAAAGCACTACAAAAGTTGACTAGTTTTTCTCATTAGTAGGTTCTAAGAGACCATAATGCTTTTTTTAAGCTTATTGAGATTTATTCCCCAGAAAAGAGTTGTACTGTCACTCCCTATAAAAGAAAAAAAAAAAAATCAAATCAGTTAATACAGGTTTCCTGGTTGAATGTTCTGGATTCATGTCCAAAGTAAAAGCCCAAAATTTTGAAGTCGAATAGAGAAAATGAGCAAAACACTATAACTCAAGTTTTTGAGTTCTACAACTTAGAATTTTATTGACTGCCATCCTATCTATATCCAGGTTCTAGTGTTATTTATAAAAGAAGCAATGAATTCTTATGTGATGAGTTATTTTATGTACTAATATGTGTGCTTGGATAATGCTTCTACGTTATTATAGTATTATTTTTCTACTCATCTCTTCTCGTTTATATTTTCTTTATTTCTTGTATTTTTAATAATACACCTTACTTTTTACTTACAAAATACTTGTATGGTTGTTTGAAAGCAAAGCTCTTGAATGAATTCATAGACTAGTACATTGTAGGTTTCAATTACTCCACCTATATGTTACATAAAATTGCTATGTATCCCCATATTCTAGTCCAATAAGGTCAAATCATCTTGTATATGTTTGTGTTTTTCAGGCACCATTGGACACAATCTTGAACCCAGGTGAAATATGTAGCCCTTACAAAGCAGATGGACATTTGGATGTAGAAAATTCAGTGGAGGAATCTGTGTTGCAGGAACTCAAAGTGGTCATAACACAGGTTAAAGTGGGGATCCTGAAAACTTTAATAATGCCATTCTATGGAACTTAATCATAATATCTGATGGAATTGTCCATATTTTGATTGTAACAGTTGACCAAGCAGACACGAATATGCTTTCGGGATGCCCTGTACCGCCTTGCCAACAGCAACAGGCAACAACATATGCTACCAGATGGAGAAACTTATGTGGACAATACCTCTTCAGAAACATTTGGTGAACTATCAAGGTACATTCTTTTGTTTCTTCCATTTTGGTAGAAGACTCTATGACTTGCTTTATATTGTTCAATAGTTTTTTTTTATATATATATATATATATACATGATCAATTTCCCAGATATTGTCCAGTTATGAGATGGGAATTTCTTAGTCATAGGGCATTTTCACACATGTTATTGGACCACTCTAGGGGAAAAAATTGGCCTAATTTGAGGATGAGGCTGGTCCTATTCAATATTATTGTTAGAGTGAGCCGAATAAGGGTAGTTTAGTCAAGTTGTCTTTGTTAAGTTGTATGCTTATGTGGCAGTTTTATTAGAGACACTCTGCCCCACACTTAAGTAAGGGTAGTTTAGTCTTTGTACAAGTAATTAGAGACTAATTACTATTAAGGGGTCGACTGATAGGGTTAACCCATCAGATTCGACAATCCCTTCATTTTCCTTCTTCTTCTTCTTCTTCTTCCTCTTGCTGGTTCGGGTTACTGTAGCAGCAGTCGAAACATTGTATCAGAGCAAGGCTCCTGACCTACTTCAGCTCGTGAACATCTCAGTAGTGTTCGTGGCCTCTCTTTCTTCATTTCTGGGTTGTCAATGGAGAAAACTGGTTCATCCTAGGTCTGAAACATCTCAGCTCGTCTCTCTCTGTTGTGCATAACCTTCTTCATTAAGAAAATGACTTCAGTAGTGAATGGTTGGTTGAAACTCTCAAAAGAAGGTCGGTTATTTCTTCTCCTTGTGGAGGAGGTATATATGGAGCAACCACCTGGGTTTGTTGCTCAGGGGGAGGATGGTAAGGTGTGTAGACTGAAGAAGACAATTTATGGGTTGAAACAATCGCCGCGTGCTTGGTTTGGAAAGTTTAGTGAAGTGGTGAAGAGTTTTGGAATGAAGCAATGCTAGGTTGATCACTCAGTGTTCAACTATGACTTAAAAGCTGGAAAGATTTTATTAGTGATCTATGTGGATGATATTGTCATTACTGGCAGTGACAAATTGGGGATTGACAAACTAAAGGTATTTCTGCAAAATTATTTTCAAACAAAAGACCTTGGGACATTGAAGTATTTCTTGGGCATAGAAGTTGCCAGGTCAAAACAATGTGTAAATTTGTGCCAAAGAAAATATGTTCTTGATCTACTGGAAGAAACAAGATTGTTAGGTGCAAAACCGACTGAAACCCTTATGTAACCAAATGTTAAGTTGAGCAGTGATACAGGGGAAGTATTTGAAGATCCTATAAGGTATAGATGACTAGTGGGGAAGCTGAATTATTTGACTTTCACGAGACCAGACATCTCCTTTGCAATCAGTGTGGTGAGCCAATTTATGCAGAACCCTCGTATACCTTACTAGGATGCAACTCTTAGATGTGTAAGATATCTGAAGGGAGCTTCGGGCCGTGCGCTAATGTATAAACCAGGAGAAAAACTTGAAGTAGTTGGGTACATAGATGCAGACTGGGTAGGCTCAGTGTATGACAGAAGATCTACTATAGGCTATTGCACATTTCTTTGAAGAAATCTTGTGACGTGGAAGAATAAAAAGCAGATGGTTGTGGCTAGAAGCAGTGTTGAAGCCGAGTATAGGGCCATGGCACACACTACCTGTGGATTAGTGTGGTTGAGGAATCTTTTACAAGAAATCGGGTTCCACATGAATAAACCGATGAAATTGTATCGTGACAATCAAGCTGCACTCCATATCTCATCCAACCCTGTTTTTCATGAGAGAACGAAGCACATAGAGGTTGATTGCCACTTTGTGAGGGAGAAGGTTCTTGTTAGAGATAAAAGCACAGAACATGTGGGCTTGGGTGATCAGTGGGCAGATTTGTTTACAAAAGCTCTAAGCTCAGGGAAAACGAACTATCTATGTAAAAGTTGGGATTATATGACATATATGCTCTAGCTTGAGGGGGAGTGTTAGAGTGAGCCGAATAAGGGTAGTTTAGTCAACTTGTCTTTGTTAAGTTGTATGCTTATGTGGCAGTTTTATTATAGACACTCTGCCCCACACTTAAGTAAGGGCAGTTTAGTCTTTGTACAAGTAATTAGAGACTAATTACTATTAAGGGGTCGACTGGTAGGGTTAACCCATCAGATTCGACAGTCCCTTCATTTTCCTTCTTCTTCTTCTTCTTCTTCTTCTTCTTCCTCTTGCTGGTTCGGGCTACTGTAGCAGTAGTCGAAACAATTATATTGCATTGTCTACTTATCAATAAAAATGTTGATGAAAGAATAAAGAAAAATATACAACATTCTTTTGAACTAGTATTTGAGTATGGTGAGGAATCAATTAATTAGTGATCCCAAATCCTTTGAGTGTTGATAAATGTAGACATCACATCCATACATAAATGTAGAATTACATGCAAGTAATTACTTATATATAGTGGAATTACTTACATGTAGTTCTAATTCAATTCATTTTCTTTTCCAAAATTTTTATCTAAAAAAGAACTTAGAGTGAAAAAATGTGTTCACTGAAAATTTCAGGATTGGAGTGCCCATTTCCAACTTTTTTATGTAGAGACTATCACAAGTGCCTGAATTCATTACTAGGTTGCAAGCCAATTGACAGGATCTTAATGACAAAGACCCCATTTATTTAATACAATTTTATTCTATTTTATTTTATTTATTCTCACAAAACCAATACACAATTTTCATTTTCAGATTTGGAAGAATGACACCACCGGAACTTGGTAAAAGCTTCGTCGATAGGACCATTGAAAACCTATTGTTTAATACATTGAACTGCACTGGGCCAAATCATTTTTCTCAGCATCAACAAACCTTAGAAGAGAACCTCTGGCTGCAACTGGATCATTCAACTATAGCTTGAATCAGACATCAATCCTTGCTGATCCTTCTCCAATGTTACGAAGTCTTGCTGAAGTTCCAACCTTTTGTAGTGAGTTTGTATAAAGATTTCAACAATAGGTCAATACCAAGACTAGAATAAATCATCATTCAAGAATCAATTACACTGAGCAATTGAATAGGTGATTTAGCAATTTTATTGTAATTAGTAGTGAAAAAAGGTATTATATTAGTCATCCAAATTTGCATTTGATTCTACATGACCCATGCAAGCCACTAAGCCAATTTCATGGCCTGGTTTTGACATATTAGTCCACTTGCCTTATTTTTAAAGCATATTTGGATCCATAGTAAACACATGATTGATAAATTCATGAAAATAGACAATTTGAATTGGTCATTACAACTACGAATTATGGCATTTATTTGGTGGTGGAAAAAGTCTTAAAATCCATGATTATACCAAAATTAAGTTCAATAATTTCAAAAGCAATTAACAACTCTACCAGTGTGAATGTGTCTTACAATGCCAATCTCAAGCCCAAATAAATGAGGAGGGTTGTGTTAGGTTGGTAGCTGACAATAAAATTGCAAAACTCTAATGGCATGGATCCTAATTGAAATAGGATTCATGTAGTTGAGATAATGGTTGGATGGTGATGAACATGATGAATTTCCAAAGCAATTAATAGGTCGGATATTAGACAAAATTATGGAAATGGCAAATAAGTGGGCTTTCTTGGACTCTCACTAAGGTTTCCACTTACTGTGACCATCACCAATGGAAAAGGTTGAAGAATGGTAATGATTTGAAGGAAAAAAAAAAGAAGAGATATGTACCAAAAGAAAAAATTGTTAATCCATTTATTATCTTTGTAAGAAGCATTAAAAAGACTAAAATACCCTTGAATGTGTAAATTACACATTCAGCACTTCTCTTTAAGTTGGGCATAGATGTTGAGCATGCCGAGCTTGTACAAACTTATTTGGCTTACATTTAATTACATCCTTAGTAAATATATTAGCAAATTGATTTTTTTTGCTTAACAAAGGATAAGCAAACTCTCCTCTTTTAATGTCTCCCTATTGCTCTCTAATGAAATTAATAAAATGGCTGAAATTCTCTCAATTGCAATTCATTCAAGATGTACTGGTGTAATATGTACAAGTTCTAAACTAAGAGGGGAGAAAAATCATCATCCAAACCTTATCCTAACTATATGGGAATTGTTACATTAGTTCTATTTCACTATTTTGTTCTATTTGCCAAATCCATTGTTAAATTATCAAGAGGGGAGAGAAAAATATATAAGGTGAGAAAGTAAAGGTAGATTGTAGGAATTGTTACATTAGTTCCTACAAACCTCATGTAAACAGATAAAAATGATTATATGATTCTAATTGTTCCCATAATCTGTTTAGGGTGGTAAATAAGAAAAAACAAACAATTGCCCTTTTTGAAGGGCGGTGATATCATGTTTTAGTTGAAGTATTTGTGGTGCATTGCCTTGTGAGAATTGTTCCTCAAGGTCAATCCACATGGCTCTAGTAATCTTTGTATAGATAGAGCTATAAAAGAGTTATTTAGCTAAGGAATTGAGAACCCATGATAGAATCATGCAATTGCCTTTTTCTCAATATTGGATTTCACTAAGATGCCCAATCACTTTGGGTAAAGTCCCATCTTCAAAGCAATGTTTATTTTTAGCAAAGTGTTATTTTCATGATTCTTTTCCATGTCAAGTAATGATCTTTAGTATGAGAAAATGAAACTAGAGTCGTACTTGAGTTATCACTTTGACTATGGTATTGTTAGTCATCCTATCATTTAAATCTCCAATAACAATATTGTTGTTGCTATTGATGATATTCACCACCCACCATGAAGAGAAGAGAATGTCACAGTGACACAGAACAAAAGGAAAAACAATTTGAGTTTTCCTTAGATCAACCTTGCTCTGATAACACAATAAAATGGTTGCAATTTTATTAGTCATAATTCATTTATAATGCAATAGTGTAATATATACAAGTTCTACATCAAGAGAGGAGAAAACAAGGTGAGAAAATTTAGGTAGGTTACTAGACTATTATAAAAGATGGTATATAAAAATGGAAATAATACAAAGAAATCCATTGGGTATATATGATATTTTGTCCTTTGCATGGTGTTTACAAGCTCAACTTATATGGAGCTTATAACTCTTCATTAGCAACTATTGGTGTGGTGATTGGAGACTCAATTAGTGAAAGCCCAATCCATGGGGGAGCAAAGCCCAATCCATGCATAGTTCTAATAAGTATTAATATTTTAGAGCCATGAGGGGCAAGAGTGTTTCTTTATTCATGAACATATATTTGGCCAGAAAGAGATTAAAAGACAGTAATTGATAATATCTTAAGAATCAGGAAAGATGGAGCAACCTTAGAGCATTAAAACTATTATCAAAGACTATATCAATTGTCAATTGAGAAGATAACCGCAATTTGACATAATTTGTAATTTGCGTAGAGTTAAGTGTTGCCCAAATAGCCTAACCCATGAGAGGGGGGGGGGGGGTGAAAGGTTGATGAATGCAAGATTAGTGGAGTGAAAGGTTGTGTTTGTACTATACAAATGTAGCGAATAATAATAAAATTAAATAAATAAATGATTGTACAGAGATTTTTATGGAGGTTCAAAAAAACCCCCAACTTACATCTCCTTAGGCAACCTTTTAAAAATTCCACTAAAACTTATTGGGCTTCTAGGTGCCAGATAAACCATACAACTAATAGGATTTTTAGGTGCTTGCAATGCCTTAATCAGTTGGCTTACAAGTGCCAACAAGACTTGAGAAGTTGGCTTATGGGTGCCAATTAAACCTAACAATAGTGTTCAAACTAGAACATTCAAATACGACAAATATAACAATGTAAGCACAAATACAACAAATGCCTCTTAGTACTTAGTACCTAGATAATAGAAAATACAATACAAGCTATATCCTAAAAAGAGAATGGATAAGAATATAGGCTTAAACTCTTGAAGAGATTTAACAAATCCTAGTGAGAAACAAATAAGTCAAGAAGGATATTTAGTTTTTTTTCACTACAGACTGATTTAACACATAAATCTATTCTTGTAGAAAAAACTGTTGCTTTTAAAATGCTCATTTTACTTGGCAGATTTTTACTTATCAAGTTCTTGTTATTCTTTAATCCAAAACCATTGATTAATAATGTGAAGAGCATATAACTATTAGAGAGCCATTGGAAAGGGATTAATCCATACTAGGAAATGTTCAGATTGAGTTCCTAACAAGATAAAAGGCATTTGTGCCTTTTAAATAGTCAAAATTTTCCACAAGTAATCCACTAGAACAAGCTAGTACTTGACTACTAATCATAGGAATGAATTTTTTTTTTCTCTAGTAGCTCTTCTAATAGTCAATTAGTAACTTACACATGGTCTTAGCTATTAAGCATAGTCGATTCATGATTTCTTATACTTAACTACTAAATAGTGCCTTTGTAACACAGGCCTCAATTGTCAAGGTTAGTTGACTATAGGTTTATGAATAGTTGACTACTCATTGTCACAACCTTAGAAACTTTGAGATTTCCATTCTAAAAGGTCCGAAAATTGTTTTTTTTAGGCTTTCAAACTTAGATTAATTACTTTTTGAGTTCAAGAACACCTAAGGATTAGGAGTAATACTAGCCTTTGTTCTCCAAGGTTAGGTTAATTGAGATTGGTCAAGTTTAAGCCCATATATTATATTCCATGCATAAGATTCACATCAAAATCCTAAAGCACAAAGCAATGTAGACCAATAGACTTAGATGCTTTCTCCTCTTGGTAGCAAACTTCTTATTTTAAGAGATTCAAGTTGATTTACATCTGCCCAGTATATTTCCTTCATTCTTTACTCCTCATACTAATACTCTCAATGAATTTGCTATCACCAAAACACATAGGGCCAACATGAAGGTAGCCAAAATGATGGTTAGGGATGTAATCAAATTGAATCCAATTACATTCACATCCAATCCAAAATCTGATATATAGGACTCAGGTCATATTCGATTTTAAATGAAAAAAGAAACCACTTTTAACTACACATGTATAATGAATGTACATAAATATAAATAATTTAATATTTTAAATTTGAATCGAATCCATTTATTAATTGTTGCAAGCTCTAGCATTCAAATTCAGAATAATCGTTTCGAATGCCAAATTCATTGACAACCTCGTAGATAGTGAATTGCCATGGATATTGCTTGAGGACTCTTAGGATGAGGAAACTTTGGTTATCTAGGTAGGAATTTCTACCCATATTGCATAGCTTTGTGCCACGTCAAAGCTATTAACAGGGCAAAAAAAAAAAAAATCAAGCGTTTAGTTTCTTTTTTATGTGTGTACACATGAATACATACAATAGAAATTTTAAACAAACCCTAGCAAATCGGCAAGAAGGATGTAGCTTAACTCTCACAACAAATGGGCTAAGTCTACATCTTGTTCCAAGAAAGCATTGTTTGTTAACCAATCTTCCGCTTGATTTTCTTGCATTCCTCTTTCTTGTTGGAACAACTCCATGCTGTTTCAACTTTGTCTTATAGGGCATCTATGGTTGATGTTGAATCTCCTTCAATTATGATGTGCTTGTGTTGGAGTTGAAATTGCCAATCTGTATGCTTCCAAAGCTATTCTCATCTCCACTATTGTGATTGTAGTGATACCTATAGGTTCAGTTTGGAAGGAGTACAATTGCAAATTTATACAGTACAAATACAAGTAAAATAATACAAAATACAAGATTTTACACTCTACATAATAATTGCATTTGTATTCCTTCCAAACTGAGCCTTAGGTAAGAGATGATTATTGTATGACTAGGATGAACTATGACTAAATGTGACAGATTGTCAGGAGTTGATTGTTATTATTCCAGTGTAGATATGATTATTCTAAATGGAATGCATCTGTTAACTTCACTAATGACCCCATAAATTTCATTGAAAGATGATTTGACAGATAGCCAATACATTTGCAATTGAGATCATATCTGTAACTGTTTAAAATAATAATCGTATCTACAGCTAAAAAAAATGAAGATGCATTGCATCTTCTAAATCCAATACGCTAGAAAGAACTAATTGTGATTGAATATGATTTTCTTCTTGGATACTTGAAAAGAAAAAATAGCTTTGAAACCAAGGAGTCATGAGTGGGGGAATATATGATGGTGAGGGTGGACATAGGGGATGAGGAAAGGGAGACAATAGATGAGTGAGGGAATTTGTGTGGTTTGAATTTCACCTATAATTTGGTTTTTCCTTTTCAAAAAAATTTTCATCACTCATCTGTTCGGACTTGACCTCAAGCTCAATCCTTAATTCTTAGGGTTTGATCTTGAGTATTGAACTTAAAGCTAGCCCAATCTACTCAACTTGAACCCTAAGGATCTACTAATTCCACTAGGGTGATCATCAAGAAATGAAAAACGAACCGAACCAATGAATTGGAATCGAAAGTTCTGGTTAACTGAATTGGTCAATTTGGTATTTTGGAAAAACGGAAGGCACTAGTCTGGTTTCGACTGATCAGTATAAAATAACTGATTGTTAAGTAAATCGACCAATATATATATATATATATATATATATATATATATATATATTTCTAGATATTATATATATTTTATATTACCTATATATTATAAATGATGTATATAATATATTTTTCATCATTTATTATATAATATAATATATATATTGTTCATCATTTATTATATAATATATTATATGCCTTTCTAGTATTTTTATTGCATATTTATATATTTATTTATAATATATATTATAAAAATAAAAGACCAAAATACTAATGGAACAAAATGGTGGAAAACTGAACTAATTAATTAGTTAATGGATTGGCTCGATTTGATTTCGGTTAATGATTTTTCATAAACCGGTACCAGTTCGATTTGGAAAGTAGACTCATGATTAGGTTAACAAAACATTAAGGCTGCAACTTGGGCTGGGTTTGCTTGAACCCAACCCTAACCCAATCTGAAAAAGTCGGGTTGGGTTGGGTTAGGTTAATGCTCGGGTTAGAGTTAAGGTTGAAATTTATGAACCTGACCTAATCCGAATTTGACTCTATAGTACATATCATATATAAATTTATGTTATATATATGATATATTTGATTTGTTTAGATGCATGATAGTTGTATAACCCCCACCACATACTATCATTTATTTCTTTTAAGATAATCGCTTCACTTAATCCTAATTGGAAATACTAAAACCTTAATAACATATTTTATATTTTTTTGAATATATATTTTTTATCTCCTTTATGTTGTTTGCCACCCTTAGCTTGTTGAGTTGATGCCCATAAAAGATCTATTATAAATCATAAGACATAATAAAGTATAGTCATTTTAAACACTTTTTTTTTTAATTTTGTACTTAAAGAACCAATTAAAACATCAATAAACAAGTATTAATATAGGATTTATGTATGTAGTGAAAATTGAGTTAAGTTATGAGATTAATAAGTTTTATGAGATTTTAAGAAATAGGAAGAAGGTTGGATTGGATTAAAGGTTGAACGAATTTAATTAGGATTTGAGTTAGAATTGGGGGTTTAGAACATAGGATTGAGATAAAGTTAACCTTAACTCGACCAAACCCGCCCCGATTTGCAGCCCTACGGAACAAGACCCCATTTACGACATTGATTTTGTAGTTTTCTCCCGCCATATAAGTGAATAAAAACGCAAGGAAATCACTATTTAATATTCAGATCCCATAGCGGAGTGGATATCGCATTAGACTCCGGATCTAAAGGTCGTGGGTTCGAATCCCACTGGGATCGTTTGAAGATTTTAGTTTTAATGGATCGTCGGGACGACGGGTCTGTTTTGAATGGATCACCCTTTTCCCTAGGTCGATGGGCCGATCCGATCGGGTTTGCCTGAAGCACCTCTTTATATCAAACTCCAAAAGCGAGGCACGGTGAAGTAGCGCGAACCAGGAAGAAGGCTCGACCAAACTCCTCTCTGCACGAGGTACTCTCACCGCTTCTCTTTCTTTTCTTGGCTTTCTGTCTCTTTTCTTTCGTTATAACTTATATGCCTGATTAGCTCAGTAATTTTTCCCTTCTCTGTTTCATCTTCTGGAACGAATCTTGTTATGGATTTAGGGTTTTTCGATGGTTTTGATAGTATATCATCTGACTGAAACCCTAATTCATTTGGGAACTCCTTTCAAGCCATAAGAATAGAAAATGGTTTCTGTCTTAAGAGCAGTATTGTTTCTTGATGTTACTCCTTGAACGAATTTAGAGTGTGATATTCTCTGTTTCATCTCCTGGGGTGAATCATGTCATGGATTTGGGGTTTTTTCCATGGCTTTGGTTGTGATTTTAACAGTATATCATCTTATTGAAACCCTGATTCATTTTGGAACTCCTTTGAAGCCATAAGAATAGAAAATGATTTCTATCTTAAGAGCAGAATTGTTTCTTGAGGTAACTCCTCGAGCGAATTTTAGTGTATGACCTTGTTTGTTGTAATTTTTGAGCTACCATCCTATTTCCTCTTGATTTTTAAATATTTTTGGTCTGTCTGTTCACTCCCTTTCTCTATTCATTTTTCCCTTCAAAATAGTGTATGTTTACAACTCATGTATTGGATCAAGTTTCTATAGAAGTGGATACAGACAAAAGATTCTCTGTGGGCTGACACCAAACTAACATGGAATAGTTATAAGTGGTTAGAATATTCTTTTGGAGGTTAAAGTGGTCATATTGGACAAGAACTTCAATTTTGGTTTTATGTCAGTGTATGTGCTTCCTTTAATTTTCAAGTTCTAGCTTTGATTTCCTACAGTTATTGAAAAGAGAAGTTCAGTAAAACATTTAAGTAATTGAAAACAAGGAAAAAAAATGTTCTGTTGTGAGATAATAATGTATTGTTAGTTTGCACTATCTGATACTAATTTCTTGTCAATCATCAGCACTAGTTTCTTTCTTTTTTTTTTTTTTGGGGGGGGGGGTCTCTCTGCTTACTTAAATTTGCCAATGTCTTAAGCTTTTCTGTCATTCATTTCAGCACCCACACTGAAAGCAGTCTGACCTCCTTTACAGTTGTCAGCACCTTCAAGATGCAAGGTTTCCCAAGAGAAGGTGAGAATGCTCTTGCTGTCATGGGCCCAAGACCAGGGATGGAATGGTCTACAATTCCATATAATGCTCCTCCAGCACCTGGACCGAATGGGAAGCCACGGACATCAAGTTTGGAATCACCAATTATGTTGCTGGCAGGGCACCAGAGTGCAATATATACTATGAAGTTCAATCCGGCAGGAACAATCATTGCTTCAGGGTCTCATGATAAAGAAATTTTCCTTTGGAATGTGCATGGAGATTGCAAAAACTTCATGGTATTAAAAGGGCATAAAAATGCAATCTTGGATGTTCAATGGACTACTGATGGTAGCCAGATAATATCGGCCAGTCCTGATAAGACATTGAGGGCATGGGATGTTGAAACAGGTAAACAGATAAAAAAGATGGCAGAACACTCATCTTTTGTGAATTCATGTTGCCCTTCCAGGAGGGGACCTCCTCTTGTTGTCAGTGGATCAGATGATGGTACTGCAAAGCTATGGGATATGCGTCAAAGAGGTGCTGTGCAGACATTTCCGGACAAATACCAAATTACGGCTGTGAGTTTTTCCGATGCCTCAGATAAGATATTCACGGGTGGGATAGACAATGATGTTAAGGTGTGGGATCTACGCCGGAATGAGGTTACCATGACTCTTCAGGGCCACACTGACATGATCACAGCTATGCAATTGAGTCCTGATGGCTCCTATCTTCTAACAAATGGTATGGATTGCTTTCTTCGCATCTGGGACATGCGTCCATATGCCCCCAAGGATCGGTGTGTAAAAATATTTGAAGGGCATCAACATAATTTTGAGAAGAACTTATTGAAATGTAGTTGGTCACCTGATGGAAGCAAGGTCACATCTGGTAGTGCAGATCGAATGGTGTATATTTGGGACACAACTTCCCGGAGGATCTTATATAAACTTCCTGGCCACACTGGATCTGTTAATGAGTGTGTGTTCCATCCTAATGAACCTATTATTGGATCTTGCAGTAGTGATAAACAGATATATTTGGGGGAGTTCTGAACTACAATCTTATTGTATCACCCATTGAGAAATGAGCTTGTAACTGACTCTGACAACCAAAGCTTGGGAGTTGCTCCTGATAGCTATGGAGGCAGTGGAAAGGTACCATGTATTTCTCTACTTCACTAGTTTTAGAATTTTGAGATCCTGAATGTGTGGGTTTCCCCGAGGAAGGGTGGGAACTGGGAGGAAAAGATGAGTGTAATGTCTATCTTTCCAAATACATTTATCATGAGGGAGCTTTTCCAAAATTCAGCTATATTGAGGAAGATCTCTATTTTATTTTTTTTATTTGCTTAATTTAATGAGGAACGGTATGTGCTGATTGAGTGGTGAAGTTGGTTAGTGCTATTAAACTTAAGTTGTTGTAGCGTCCGATCTTGTCATATGATACTGAACTCCTCTACGGGGATCAAAACCTTAGTTTTGTGTGTGACCCTCGTTATCAATGAGACTGGTACAACTAAATCCAAACTTGGAATATCTCATGACGCTAGCTGTTAAATCTAATATGAAATCTGCTATAAACAGACTGAATTGTGTATGTTGGCCTAGATTTTAGAACCTGACCTTGAGAAATGACACTTTTTTTTTGAAATGCAAACATTAGCGAATCAATAAGTAGTTTATGAAAATGGCTTAATATTTAACAGGAATATCAGGCATTTGCAGTTAGGGTCTGTTGAGCATCATTCTTGCATCCTGATTGAGGCCTGATGAAGTGGGATGAGCTCTGAAGGCTATTCTTCTTTTCTCTGCAATTGCACATATTGGGATGAGCTCTCATGAAAAGGCTATTCTTCTTTTTTCCGGACAGAGGATTTTTTTTGTTTGTTTTATATCCTTACTAGATTTTGATCCAGCCTATGATTGAATCTCAAAAGGTTGTAAGCAGATTTAATTGAACCATTGAAGTTTGGGCCCCAGACTCTAGTATCATTTTCCTCGAAGGATGGAATGTGGATCTGACTTAATTTTATCAATTATTCATTGAGGAACAACACATGCTAGTTTCAGAAAATCCCAAATGTTAATTTCTCTATCTTTAAAAGTATTTACTTTGAGGTTTGGTTCTAGTTGGTTTCCATTTAATTCAGAATCCCTTACTAGGTCCTTGATTGGTTTCAAATCAATTATCCTGAATTTGCATCTTAATCCATTTCCTATTTTCCACGTCAAGCCTTTTTGAATCCATTCCTTCTGATGGTTTATTTTCTTCTACGCCCACGAGTTATTTTTCTTTAATTTGTCGTCTAGAAAGTCCTGTTTTAAATATTTGTTTCGAACTACTTGGACCCACAAATTGTTCTGATCTGTTAGGATTTTCCATCCTAATTTCGTTAAGTTAGCTTTGTTTGCTTCTTCCATTTTCCTTAGCCCTAATCCTCCATCTTTCTTATCTAAACAGACATTGTCCCATTTCATGAGGGCGAATGATTTATTATTTTGTTTTTTGCCCCACAGAGATTGTCTCTGTAATTCGTCCATCTCTTTTGTTAGATTTTTGGGATTCCAAACGTGCTCATTTGGTACTGAGCAATATTTCCTACCACATCTTTTAGTAGGGTTAATTTTCCCCCTAGGCCTAGGGATAGTGTTAAAGATTTCCATCCTTCGATATTTGAATTTATTTTCTCTAGGATGGGGATAAAGGTGCTTTTGATTACCCTTTGATGAATGATAGGGGCTCCCGGGTATTTCTCCTCTTTATTAGTTTTGGAGATGTGATATGCTCTCACTATCATTTTAGGAATCTATTGGGGGTATTCTTTGAAAATATTAAAAGGATTTTTGAAAGTTTGGCTTTTGACCAGAGGCAATTGCATATCTATGATGATTGTCTTTGATGCAGTAACTTGGCTCTAGGTTTGCTTTTGCAAAGGTTATGCAAGCATCTGTAAATTGAAGGATAGGAATTGTAGGTCTGTTTTGAGATATTTTAAATCCCAAATTTGCTTTGTTTCCTTTAACATGTTTCATAGCATGTCTAGAAAGTGCCTCACAACATAGCACAAAGAGGGGGTCCCTTTGTCTAATTCCTCTTGAGGGTTGGGGGGATAGCTTATAGTAGTGATACATTGCATAGTCCAATTAATCCACTTGATTTGGACCCCTGTTTTTCCATGTATAGTTTATATGCCATTATTCCTCATTTACCTTTTTTCTTGTTCACTCAATGAAAGATTTCATGAGTAATTAGAATATTATCGGTTACCTCTCTTCCTTGTATGAAAAAAGAAACAAAAAACTTTTTTTAATAAAAAAGGATTAATCTTGATTGTCAGTATATAGGTGTAGTATAAGTGTATAACTCAAATTTTTGCTACTTTCCGAGTGAAAGGACATGAATACTATTTTATTTCGCATTTTAATTTTGATCTTTGACCTAATAGATTGAGACGACTGTTGATATGCGATTAGATTTCTTACAAGGTATTCGAAACACTTATAGTTTGGAAAGTACATCAATGATACTAAATCTAAGTTGTAAATGATTTAGTTTTGACAAGTAAAGTTGTAAATGATTATGAATGAGGTGTATACGTATAAGAAATACATAATTTGTTGATGTATATAAATTATCACGACACACTTGACAATTAAAAAAAAGTATAGATGAATTAAAGATATGCATGTATATCTTAATTCTTGGGAGGCCAATAAAAAAGTTATTGATGAGGGCAGATTTGGCCCTCCACTGACATCATGACACATGGCATCTCAGAACAGGTAGATGACATCCTAGCATCACTTAGGTGATGAATTGCCTTAGCCAAATGATGAAGTCCTAATTGGCGATTTGGTGACTTGCCTTCGCTGCTGATTTGATGACCTGGTAACCAGCCTTTGTCGTTGACTTGGTGATTTGCCTCCACTGCCAACCTGGCGACTTGCCTCCACTGTCGACCTGGCGACCTGCCTTTGTTGCCGACCTGGTGACCTGCCTCTGTCGTCGACATGGCGACCTACCTCCACTGCTGACTTGGTGGAAATCTAGCTGGCGACCTTGTCCACAACTCAGGGTGGCTAGCAACACCTCGTCCAGGGCCAACCTGTGGTACCTCATCAGTATCGGCCGAAGTGACCTCAACGTGAGGAGCGACCTCACTCGAAGGCTTGTTGACTTGATTGAGGTCCATGTGGCGACCTGCAAGATGTGCTCGTCGACCTATTCTGCACGCATCCCATTACTCTCGGGTCTCCTGGAAGTCAACTCTTACACCGAATGTTCCAGAGGAAACCGAATAAGGCGCAAAGATTGGTCTACATGCACAACTACCTCCGAGGACTTCAGACCAGTTAGGCACGTCTTTTCGAAGATCTCGGATGCGGTGCGTGATGCCCACGCCAAACAATGCCTATATAAAGGCCTTACCTCCAACCTCATAAGGTACATGCACAATTTGGTTCTCGCAACTCTCTAGCTCTCTCACATTTAGCTATCTTAAAAATCTCTGATTTATTGACTTAAGCATCAGAGTGCCCTCCTTGGGTACACTCTGACATTGTTTCCTTACAGGTCGCACCAGTAAACTATGCAGCTCACCACCTTCAGCTAGGGACAGTTCAGCTAGGCATTAGAGCCACCTTCAGGTAGGAACTATTCAACTAAGCATTAGAGTCACCTTCAGCTAGGGACAGTTTAGCTAGCGTTAGAGCCACCTTCCAGGTAGGGACAGTTCAGCTAGGCATCAGAGCCACCTTCTAGGTAGGAACCATTTAGCTAGGCATCCGAGCCACCTTCTAGTTCATCACCACTCAACTAGGTGTCAGAGCCACTTTCTAAGTAGGAATCGTTCAGCTAGGCATCCGAGCCACTTCCTAGCTTGTCACCGTTCAGCTAGGCGTCCAAGCCACCTTCTAGTTAGGAACCATTCAGCTAGGTGTCCAAACCACATTCCAAGTAAGGATTGTTCAGTTAGGCATCCGAGTCACCTGCCAGTCGGGAACAGTCAAAACATGCATCATCAATTATTATCCAGGGTATAGGAAGGGGTAGATTGGGAGGCCAATATTGTTCTTCTTAATATTTATAAATATATAATTTTAATATATATATATATATATATATATTTAAGTTTTAAAATGAATATGCACTAAGAACTATAGTTAAAATTACCAAGGAGGTGAAAAGTCACATGGCAAGTCAAATCTAACCAATTCAAAAGAAAACCAAGGAGTATCTAGGAATCTATAAACCAAATATTTCCCATTAACATAGCCCACACGTTAATTAATGTACTATGTGTAAGCTTCTAATCTAGGGATGGCAATCGGGCAGGCTTGGAGAGGGTTTTGTATACCCGCTTGCCTAAACCTCCCAACCTGTATATGCCCCAAAACTCATAGTGGGTTAGCTTTTGAGAATCCAAATCCTCCCTACATATGAAAATGCAAAATCCTCTCTAACCCTACCCTCCCCACATTCAAGGGTAGGGCAGGTTGGATTTAGAACCTGCATCTAATTTCCTATTATTTTTTGTTATATATAAGCAATAAATAAGTAAATTAGCACAAATAAATAACAAAATTTTCAATAATTTGATTAAAACATGTAAAAAAATACATAAACTATCAATTTCTTTCATATAAAATTCAAAATATTATTAACTTTGACACCTAATACATAAAATTTATATGTATTTATATGCTTTCCAACAAGATGTAGGTCTGAGAGGGTTGGGTTTAGCTTAATACCATACCCCTACCCACTCCTGCATGCATTGTAAAATCCCAAAACTCATCCTGCCCCAAACACCCCCCCTCCCCCCCCCCCCCCCCCCCCCCCCCCCCCCCCCCCCCCCCCACAAAAAAAAACCGGGCAAGTACCCATCAGGTAGAGTAGGGTAGAAATTGCCATCCTTATTCTAATCTAATGCATCACCCTAGGTCAAAGATGTTCAGCATTCTTGGGGTCAAATGCCCCACCTAAATTCACTTGTCCAATTGGTTGACACCCCACAGTTTCTATTGTAACATAAAATTATAAAGGAGTTTAAAATACATTTTTTTTTAGATTTATACCTCCGGATGATGTCAACTTTCAACTCGTATGACTTTCAATATATAAACTTAAATGAAGAGTTCTACCTGTCATTTCAAAGAGCTCACTCCATATTATAACTTGGACCAAAATTCAGCCAAAACCATTAAGGCGGTTTCCGGTGGTTTAGAGTTGGTTGATGGTCCAATTTATAGCCTAAAATATATCATATCTTCCAACCTACACATCCCAATAATGCAAATGCAAGGTTGGTTTTGTTGGATTCCTAATGATGCGAGGATTCTGTCAAGATCAATTTCTTGGATAGTGGCCACAAAATGAACGGCTCCTAGTCCTAAGCTTTAAATCCAACCTTAATATGCATAAACATAAAATAATAAATTTAAAAGGATTTAGGCTTAACTAATGGATGATTAGTACTGCTCAAAAATCAAGACTTCTCAATCTCTTCTCAAGACTGCCCAAAAATCAATTCTTGGTCAATGTATATGATAGTTTATCGGTCAATTAGTGGAAATTAGTTCTATTATATAATTTCTATTAATTTATGGTAATTTCTATTATATATTAATTTCTTGGTAAATATATACTAATGTATTATATTTATTATATGATAGTTTATTGGTAAATTATAGTAATTTATTGATTTTATGGAATTTAGTGGCTATTTTTGAACATTTCTACTAATTTATGATAATTTTTGGCAAATTATTCTATGTATTTAGGATTATATTATTTGATAATTTCAAATAATTATCATCCTAAAGTCTACTAATTTGTGATAATGGTAATTTCTTTTAATTTACATTTGATAATTTTTATAATTATTTGACAATTGTTATTGTTACATTATTTGGCAATTTTAGGTATAACAGTTATCAAATTTCAAAAAAAAAAATCAAATAGCAATATTTTTAACTTACAATATGTAACAATCTTTAGAGCACAAAATCTATAAATGTAAACCAAAGCAATTCAAGGTTCAAAGTATCGCCACATATCGGTCGATACGTATCAGCCGCTAGTTCAGAGGGTAGACAGGCCTTAAATCAGCCTCTCTAAACTGATTTCGAAAAAAATAAGTAAAACGTAAAAAAAGCATCGACACAAGGCGTATCGGCCCATGTTTTAGAACCTTGAAGCAATTCATTAAGCTAAATGCAAATAGCATTTTTAACTAATATTATGTAACAATCTTCAAAGCACAAAACCCAAAAATTTAAACCAAAGAAATTCAATAAGCAAAAAGACAAACATTATTTTTGCTGATTTTTGTTAACATTATTTATTAAATATTTAATTATTAACAACATTTATCAATAATAGTAAGTAATTATAATATTTTATTAAATAATCAATAATGATAGTTTTAATAATATTATTTAGTTATTTTTAATATAACAATAATTATTAAATTTATGAATAGGATTTATTAACAATATTCATTAAATTAATAATTACCAAAATTAAATTAAATTAACAGTATTTATCAGTAATAGTCAGTAATTATAATATTTTATTAAATAATCAATAACAATACTTTTAATAACATTTTTAATTATTTTTAATATAACAATAATTACTAAATTTGTTAATAGTATTTATAATTTTAATTTAAAGTAAATATCTATTTATTAATAATATTTATAATAACAATAATTATTAATTATAATCACTAATTATATATTTATTAAATTACTATAATAATCAGTAATCATTAAAACCAGGTTAAAATAAATAGATAACAATATTATAATCGATAATGGCAATATTAATTATTGCCATTTGGCGAAAGGGGAGACCACCCCTTTCGTATATATATATATATATGCACCAAATACACCCAATAATTTATGCTATTAAAGCGATCTCTTAACATAAATTAATTAATCTCTACCATTCAAGTAATGTACCGATATTTCAACTAACTTAATTAGCCATTCAAGTATTACATGAAAGTTTTCAAAAAGCCAAAAAACAAACAAACAAACAAGAAAAAAAGAAAGAAATAGCTATATGAAGTAATGTAAGATTAAACCATCAAAATGACCTCTTAAGATTAGTCAATATATCAGCCATCCAAATAAGTATCAAGATTTCATTTATTATGACTTATCCAAATTCTGCATTTGGATCAACCCGGCCAATGATCCAAGCCATCAATGTATTCTCTTAGGCTTTGTTTGGATCCAGTGTTTACACTGATGATGTTTTAAACTGAACTGTATAATAGGTGACCGCTACATTTTGAAAATCATGATAAAACAGTGTAAAGTTTTACATCGATAAAATTGATGTAGTATTTACATTGATAATCAAATGCAAAACTTTATGCTTGATGAGGTTTTACATCGATTTACGATGTAAAACTCCACTCCATCCAAACGCCAACAAATCTAAACCGGAGTGGAGTTTTACATCAATCTTCATTTACACTCCTTCCAAACGCTAATAAAACCAAATTAGTGTAAACTTTTAAATCGTTCTTGATTTACACGGATTCCAAACACAGCTTTAGTAGCAATGAACCAATCCCAACCATCCAAATACATTTAATGCCTAGATTTTTGGGTTGATTTGGAGTATTATTTGAATTGCTTTATTATTGATTGAAATCTTGATATGTAAGTGAATGTTGTATGGAGAGTGCTGGACATTTAAGTACAACATTTCCAGAAAATGAGTGTGGAAAAAACATAGATGCTATAGATAAGTGAGAAAATTAGAAAGGACGTAGTTAGAAATGAAATCATACAAAGGAACCTAAGAATAACTCCAATAGGTGATAAAACGGGAGAAAGAGAGTAGATTGAGATGGTTCCCACTTCCCACACATATATAGGACCATCCACAACTTGTTAGGGAAAATGATCTGTTACAAGTTGAAATGGCAAGAAAAGCTAGGGTAGACCAAACAGGACTTAAGTGGAAGTGATACGAAATGATTTAAATGCCCACAATTTAACAATGGATATGCCATTGAATAGAGGGTCTGTTCGTTTTTTGGATTTTGAGAGGGAGAAAGTTGGTCAATAGAATTTTGGTTCCTATTGACCAAGATATCCATGTTCTCTTTTCAGATTCATGTCGAGTCCATGAAAAATCAGCTCTAGTTATAAATTACTAAGCAATGCAGCACAATGCAGAGTCCTCACATGACTCTTGGATTTGCTATGGTTTGTCTTGAAGTTCTCTATGGAAGAACAAACTCCTCATCCTAAACAGGGACATGAACTTTACCAAGGTTGCATTAGAGTTGTTATATAAAGGATCGGGATGGTCATTTTATTGTTGATAGAGCCATGGTGGTCAACTGCTCGTCTCCTGAAGAATCAAAGGCTTTGGTTATTCTCAAGGGTTTGAAGCTGGCAAAGAACATGCCCATGTGTCACATTTACTTGGAAAGTGATGCCAAACTAAGTTTGTCAGGGCTTTCATTTTGGATGAGATGTAGTTCTTTTGATGATTGATGAATGGAACAATATCGTAAAAGGGGTAACCAATCATCCAATCAGATAGGATCTATCAAAAGGTAAAAAGACTAAGAGTCCGTTTGGTTCATAATCAGAATTGGAATCGGAATCAGAATGGTTCATTTCCATAGTCTGTTTGGTTTAAACATGAATGAGAATGGGAATTAAAATCAGTAGAAATGAGATTTCATTCCCAAGGGAGGGGTAGGGAATGGCCATTCCCTCAAATGGGGGAATGTCATTCTAGCAGGAATCAGAATGCGATTCTGCCCTACCAAACAGTTGGAATCAGAATAGGCCTAAAACATACCCTGGGCTTTTAAAATAGATTTAAATATACCTTATGAGCTGACCTCATTAGATTTAAACATATCCTTCATTAGATTTTAGACTCAAATTTTTTAAAATCTTATGGGACCTTGTTTTGAAAATCTGCAACTGTAGTTTTAGATTAGACATGGCATGGATAGAGAGTATCATAGTATTGTTTACAACTCAAATAGTTTCTGAGTGAAAGCATTTTCGTTAAATTACTCAATTGATGAAGCTCAAAGTTATTAGAGAATAATTAAAAAATCGAATACCACAAAAAAATAAGGGTAATATAAAATATGAATCCCTAATTCCCTACTTTTGAGTGCTTCATCCTCCATAAAATAATCCACATCCACTCATGTTCCATAGTCATATTCATTACTGCAAACTTAAACACCAACAAAACCTCTGAATTCAAATTCGTGCCATAAAATCACATAGATTGAGAGACGAATGAGAAATGTTATTTGAAACTCAAAGTGGTAGTTCTATGGCGGAAAAGGCCCAACTGTTGGATGGAAAATAGAGCAATTGATTGGTTTAGACTGACCGAGGTGTAACTGGCTAGCTGCAGAGTTTCACCTATACTCACTAATGCTGTGGAAAGAGGGAAAGAAAAGAAGGAAAACAGATAGATGTGGAAGATAAGAAAAGAAAGAGAGAGAGAAAAAGAGAATAAAGGAGGAAAGAACAAAGTATTAAAAAAATAAGGTTTTGTTTTTTTTTTATTCTTTTTTTTTGACATGATTACATTAGTCGTCTTCAATTTAATTCTTTTTGAAAATTTGAAAAAAAAAATAAAAGGTAAAATAATCACTGAGATATACCTATCTTAAAACCTTTGTGTAGTTAACCTTTAAGTCCATTTCTGAAATATAAGGAAATGTTGTGTTTTACCCAAAATCAAAACCCTTTCAGTGTCATGTCTTTCGGTCAGGCAACATAGTTTTTTCTAATTAAAATTTTGATTCTTGATACAGTAATTATAATTATTAGGCAACATAGTTTTTTCTAAATAAAATCATGATTCTTGATAAAGTAATTGTAATTATTAATATAGGGTGCGACTAAGACGATGTTTGTCATAGATGCTGATTTCTCAGAAATTGGTGCTACGTTGGATCCACATTAACATTTGAAGAATCAATGATTTTTTTTTTTTGTTTGATTGGTTAATTATGCCAATTTCTGGGAAATCAGCAAAAAATCGATCCCTGAAATTAGCTTGGGTGAGGGACCACATTTGGTGATTCCCTGATTTTTAGGCAATTCTGATTTTGTTGCTGAGTGGCATCCTATGTGGAGGGGCGAGAAGGTGTTCTAATGCTTCAATAAAAAATAATCACTCTTGAATATCAAACCAAACAATCTCTAAAATGATTTCTAAAAAATAGGCCAGAAGAAAATGATACCAAGTAACAAAAAAGAGGGACTTTTAAAAAATCACTAACTTCAATAATCACCGATTTTCCAAAAATCAGGTGTAAACAATCATTATCGATGCCAAACGTCACTTAATTCATTGTTCTTGCGAGACTGATGGCTTATATGATTATATCTTCGTAGGGTTAGGGAACCGCATCCGCATGTCACATTCAGTCTGCTCCAGCTTTTTTCTCCTCTTCTTATACCTTCTACCCACGTCACCCACTGAGAACGCAAGGTTGTATGGTGTTTTGTCCAGCGTGGCATATCCGGACCTACATACCAGTTCTTATCAACGGTTCATTTCGTGCCACGACTCAAACGATTCCTTACTTCAACCGACGGTGTTTGTGGGCCCCTCAATACCAACTGAATGACAGTGTCACGACACGTGTGAGGTAGTATCTTTCCGAGAATAAACCGTACACGCGCGGTCTCGCTCCAGTCCAGCGGTTTCTCGCTCGTGCCAACTCTATATAAAGCAACCCCAACTCTGAGTATGTGAGACGGTGAGAGTGTGATTGTGTGAAGACTGTGACAAAAGATAAGTAGACGAACAGCGAGAGAGAGAGAGAGAGAGGCCTGGCGTTCTTCGATTGCCTGCACAGCCATTTCTTTGGTTAGATTTCTTCCGAGGAAAGATCAGTTTCCGTGAGAGCTATGTTTTTATTTCTCGCAGAATCTCTTCTTTTCTAGCCGAAAATATCAGTTTCAGTGCACATCTTTTCTATAAAGGGAAACATTTTCGCCGGAAATCGTGCTTCTCTGCCAAACTTATTTTCTGAAGAGAAGCATATTTAATTATTTGATACTAGCCGGTTCTTACGTAGATAAAGGAAAGAGAAATACTTATCCAGGGGGAAAAAAACAAGTGAAGATCTTTCAGTGGAACAGAATTTTGTTTCCTTTTATTTTATTTTGGCGCCAAGTGAAATAGATTAGGGTTCCGCGGGGGGTTTAGGGGTGGTGGTCATGCCGTATCTGGTCCGTGATCGTCTGTTCATCGGCGACATTAGTGACGCAGCTGAGATTCTTCAGAAAGGGAGCACTGAATTCACACATATTTTATCGCTTCTCAGCTCGGCATCCATCTCATTCTTCACTGAATGGCGCTCCAGTATAATTATTCCTGCGAAGGAAATCCGAAAAGTTTTTGTCGTAGGGTCGGAAGGCGCTTCTAGCTCTGAAGATGATGTAGACAATGGTTTGAAGAAGTCTTCTCCACCAGAGAAGCTTCTTTATTCGCTTGAATATGCTGGAAAAGATTTGAAGTTCGTGAGGATGGCCACTCCTCTAAGAGATATGGAAAATGAAGATTTGCTGGATTACTTGGATGTATGTTTGGATTTCATTCACGAGAATAGAAAAGAAGGAGCGGTACTGGTACATTGCTTTGCAGGCGTGTCAAGAAGGTATTTTATGTTCCAATCCCTTACGTATAGGCTATGGCGAATATATTCTCTTCTTTTTCTATTTTTACGCTTTTCCATATTCTGTTGTTTTTCTTTTGCTTTCCATTTTTTTTTGATCGGTATGAACGACAAAAGTGCTTTGTTAATAATTAAAGCAGAAAATTTAGTTCTCCTCATGACAGAAGGTACTAGAGAACAATACAATGCCTATAGCTGGCTCCTGATACAAATATAGTTTGGAAAGGAAAACCTAAGCCTCATGGCTGAAACCTGGGTTCGGTGCTGCACAAACTAAAGAAGACCTATCGGTCCCTTCCCTTGCAAGTGAATTGACTGATCTGGGCACACATCTGATTTGAATGAGCTGTTCAGCCTAGAGGCCGATTCCTTGGCTTCTCAAATTCTAATATAGCATCTTACTTGGGACCATCTATACTTTCTGACATCCAACCAATTACAACTTGGAAACTCCATTAACAACAAGACTTTTTCATCCTAAGGTAAACGCAAGATTAAGTCCTTGTAACATAGGAAGAAACTCAGGTTGCAAAGAGTTTCAATATCCCACAGAGTACGAATAAATCACAGTGCCTATAAACACCATTCACTATAGTTTGGACCAGGTTACAATGGTACATCTATCAATTTATATCTTTATTCTCCCTTCTGGAGGGGCAAAGCTGAGCTATACGTCCTCTTTGTGGACTGAAGCCTACCCCTTCTTGCCAGTTCCTAAACATGTAATCCATGGATATGCCCTTGAAGTCTTCTCTTGTGGAGATCAAATATGCTATTCTCAGAACCCCAAGATCAATAAGAATATTGTCTTCATGCTCTTTGTTCTGAAATATCTTAGTGTTCCTTTTGATCACACACCATACTGCTTTCATGCAAAGTGGAACATGATCTTCCCCCTATTAGCATCAAAGGGAAGAAGGTGTAAGTTGAAAAGCTCTAAGTTGTCTGCTGGTGGTGCCCAATGAGAGCCAAACTGATGGCTTGAGATGATGATTTGAATTTAGCAATAAAGGTGGATAACGTTTTGTATATATTCTCTCTAATATCATTCAAATTACTTTTAAGAAGATTTTCTAGATTTGGTTGTTCCTAAGTTCATATTCAGTTTTGATCTTACCAAGATATATATCTTAGGCCAGAAATTCACTTCAAACCATCTTCTGCTTGAGATGATGGACCGGTTTTGGGTTGGACCCCGTCCAATTCAAAATCAATTTGGATGAATTGGGTGGACCAATAAGACATTGAATTCCACCAATCTAGACTTAATGGTCCAAAGTATTTATTGGATTGGATTGAACCTGGTCCATTCGTAATGAATTTATGTTGGATTGGGTTGGATTGAACCGATATCCAGTCTATTGATAGAAGATAAGAATACATGTGTCAATGAACCTGGTTTGGGTTGGAACCAATCTAAATTTAAACCAATTTGAACAGATTGGATGGTTTGAATTGGACTGGTCCAAAATGGTCCAGAATATTCATTGGATTGGAATGGACCTGGTCCATCTGTAATGGACTCATATTAGACATGATCAGGATCAGATTAGACCAAATCCGGTCCAATTGACACCCCTAGCCATAAGCATTTCTACATGAACAATTGTCATTCATGGCATGTCAAGAAGTAGGGCTGTCAATGAACTTTGAAAGTCCAAACCCAATCTGGCATCCTATCCAATTAAAATCTGAGTTTGATACACATACACACAAATTCAAGATATATGATTTTGTAACAATAGATTTTATATAAGTTATATATAATATAAATTAAATATTTCATATTTATATTAATTTATTATATATGTTAATAATTAATTGCATTTTCTTAATTTTTTTAGTTTCTTTCTTTATTTTAAAGAAATATCAAGCAGACTTGGATAAATCCAAATTCACATCTGAGATCCCTAAATCCAATAGGTTTTGGATCAGATTTAGATTTCAGTTTTCATTTATCAGATTGGATTCAGATTTTGCTGTATCTGATCCGAATCTGACCCGATAACAGCCCTATAAAGAAGGAGACCAATGGATTTTTATTAGATGCTTAATAGTCCATTGGAGGAAATTATATACTATGGCAACTCCATTTATCCAATCCAATGAAGTATGACATTTTTAGGAGACTACTGGTTTTCTAAATCAGTATATCACATCTAAAAGGCAGGTACATCCCACTTATCTTTTGATTAAAAGAAACTTTTGATAGGAAAGAGTTGTCTCTTAATTTGATAGTAAAGGTGTACTGGTTTAGAAATGAGGATGGCATTATGTAGATGTAGTGGCTTCAGTCACTTTGCTTCAAAGGCTGATAATATTGATTTAAAGATGTTGTCTCTTCATTTGATAGAAAAATAAAAGAGACAAATATTACAGGTTTAGAGGTGATTTGGTAGAACGAAATTTCTACCAAATAAGAAAAAATGAGAGAATCAGTATGATACAAGAATGAATGTGGTGCACAAGCACCCTATAAGAAAAGAAAAGGGAAATAAGGATAGCCTTGCAGCCACCTTATCCTAGTAGATACAGCCCATATTCACATGTAGCTATCCCTCACCTTGGTGGTTATCCCATTAGACACTGTACCCAGATAGCGTGTCTCATGTTTGCTGTTCTTTGAAACCATCAGGAGAGTAAGAGATTAAGAGAGTCCAGATTTCTAGTTAAAGATCTTGTTTCCCTTATGGTCCTTTTACTGCCATGGTCCAGGAGAGTTTCTTTGCATTCATCCTGTAGAGAGACTGGGCCGAATGGGCCGTAGTATCTATTGTTTTACTTATGTAGTGTGTTATTTATTTGTTTGTTAATGGGCCTGTTACTTATTTTTATAAGTTAATTTTAAGTTCTTGCTTAGCTGGCTGCCCACTTAAGGGCATACTTGTAATTAACTTAGAAAATGAAGATTAACAAAAGGATTAATGAGGGGAGGGAGGAGATTATCAAACTCTTCTTCTTCTTCCTCTTCTTTTCTCCATCTTCTTCTTTTGTTATGCTGTCTTATACCTTTCTTCCATTTTTTTCTCTATTTTTAATCAAGTTTATATCAGTTTTAGAGGACTGATTTACTTCTCATCCACCACCACCACCACCTGAGAATCCCCTACCACTACTGGATTACTGTGTTAAAGTCAACATCCCAATCTCAGCCATGAAGTAAAGTTAGCTACTCAGAATAGAATGCTTATGGTCTATAGGACGACAACATATCATATTAGTTTTTTTTGATCAGTCGAAAAATTATTTTATTATATTTGATTGTAGATGAATTTTGTATGACTATATGACGGAATTGTTATCCCCAAGAGACCAACTCAAGTTTACATAGAAGCCCAAAACAGTTGCTGCCTCATAACTCTTTGTTTAGGAAGGGAATCATCTATCCCATTTGCACTCCTTATCCACTTGAATTCAGCATTTATGTCCTTCGTAATCCTTCTCACTTCTCTAAAAGCATGTTTGAGAGTCCAACGGGTTTATCTATTACAATTTGCCCATGAGATAATTAATTTTGAATCCCCTTCCACCTCCACCTGTTTGTAACCCAATTGCTTTGCTAACTGAAGACCTTGAACATTGACAACAATTCGGTCTTCAGGGAGTTTCCTAATCTGATTGACCTTGAAAATAAAGCCAAAATCCTACTCTTAGAATTTATGATTATACGTCCTATTCTTGCCATACCTAGGTTACCAAATGAGATCCCATCAAAATTCAGTACTTTGTTTCCTTTGTTTTTTTTTTTTTTTTTTTTTTTTGGGGGGGGGGGGGGTTTCCACTCCATTCTTGTTCTTTCTTTTTCGTTAGAAGATTGTGTTACCTAAGTCCAGGATATTGAGATGTCAATGACTGAGAAAATCTAAAAACTGTCCAAGGTTTTTACCCAATGTGCAATCTTTAGTTTTATGCTGTTTACCTCCTCCAAACTTTTGCTCTTTCCATTAAAGATTATACCATTCCTCTCTTCCCATACAACTGAACTAATTGCTGCCTTTGTAGCTTTTAAAGCAATCTCCTCTCTTTTCTTTGGTTGCCTCAAGAAGTTAGGATTGAAAATGCCCACATCTTGGGGTGGGGGTGGGGGGGGGGGGGAGGGTTCCACTTGCAACCAAAAAGAGAAATAAAAACTCCCAGATATGGTGCTCAAACGAACAAGAGATCAAGTGGGAGGGGGTCTTTCCACTATCCTTACATAAGAAGGAGAAAGGCAAGAATTGGACCTTCTTCTTTGTAGCATATCTCAAGTATTAACCTTTTCAAGGAAAAATTCCCAAGAGAAAGCTTGAATTTTAGGTGGAATGGGCTTACTCCAAATTTCTTTCATCGGGAAGTCCACCCCCTTGAGGATTAAGCAAAGCAATATTTTTGAAAAAGGAGAAACAAGCAAAGAGACCATTTGGAGAGACTAACCAAATTCTAGGTTTAGGTCTAAGAAAATTGCCTCCAAAATGTCAAGTAGGTGAATCAAGGATGCACATTCATTTTCCCTTAGGCCTCTTCTGCAACCTAGGTTCTAGTTCCCAATCTAGGAATAGTTTCACCCTTAAGGTTGGAGAGGGTATAAAGCTCTAGAGATTGATCTTTTAGTGGTATTTCCCCTATCCAAAGGTCTTCCTAGAAACGGATTTTGTCACTCCTCACATCATATTGTATGGAGTTAAGAAATATAGGGTATAACTTGTGTCTTTCTTTCCAAGGGGAATTTGAAGTTGAGTGGGGGACAAGTTTAGCATCCTAGCCATTACCTTCCATCCCATGAATGCTTTCTATTACCTTGTGCCATAGCCTGCCCTTTCAAAGGGAAATCTTCCCAACCTTTTACCTAGTAATGTGGTGTTTCTAAGGACAATGTTCCCTATACTTAGGCCCCCTTTCTTCTTTGGTTTACTAACCTATTCCCATTTGACCAGGTGATCCTTTTTTTCCTCTTCTAGTTCCCACAAAAAGTTCCTCGTATATTTCTCTAGTTTCCTTCTATCCTAGTCGGGATGTGGAAAGTGGAAAGGAAAATATATAGGAAGATTTGCCAACATGGCTCTAACCTAAGTGATTCTTTTGCTTAAAGAGATATAAATAATTCCTTTTCCTTAAGGCTAGTCTCTTATCAAACTTCTCCACTATTGACTTCAGAAGAAAAACAACCTTTTGAGAAGAAAGGACTGTTTAGAAAGTTGCAAAAATTCAAAAGAAAGTAGCAAAAATCAGAGTTCAAGAGGAGAGAAGAAGAAGAAGGTGGCGGCAACTTGGGTTCAGAGAGAGATTTTCGAACATAATCCCTTCTCTTACTCCCTTAATTCTATTTCATTAAGTTAAACTTTAGTAATTTATAGAGAAGCCCCTAGTTCTGTCATGTTGCACTGGGTTGTGGGCAATGTTGATGGCGACCTGATTATTACAGTATAACATCATTGGCTTATCATGCTCAATACCCAGTTCCTCCATCAAGGATCTAAGCCATAATAGTTCAGAAACTCCATGAGCCATGGCTCTGTATTCTGCTTCGGCTAAAGATTGAGCAATAACTGATTGTTTCTTGCTTCTCCAAGAGACAATATTACCTGCCACCAAGCTACAGTACCCAGAGGTAGATCTTCGGTCATCAATGTTTTCGGCCAAGTCAGCATCTGTGTAGGCTTCAAGTTTCATATGGCCATGCTTAGCAAATAGAATTCCCTTTCCAGGGGAGCCCTTCAAATAACACAGAATTCGCTCTACTGCTGCCATGTGAGTATCCCTGGGAGCATGCATGAACTGACTGATGCAACTGACAGCATATGCTATGTCTGGCCGAGTCATGCATAGATAAAGAAGTTTTCCAAGTAGTCTCTAGAAGACTCCCTTATCTTCTAACAATATTTCATCTGAAGCAGAGAGTTTATGGCTCATATCGATAGGAGTAGCAACTGGTCTAGCACCCATCTTCCCTGTTTCAGAGAGCAAATCAAGAACATACTTTCTCTGAGAGATAAGGATCCCATCCTTGGATCTAGCAACTTCTATGCCAAGAAAGTATCTCAATTCCCCAGATCTTTGATCTCAAACTCTATATGAAGGAAAGATTTGAGATCATTAATCCTTGAGACATCATTACCAGTCACAACAATATCATCAACATACACAATCAGGTAAACGGCCAAGGATCCTCTCCTCTTCACAAAGAGGGTATGATCATACTATATCTGTACATAGCCGAAGCTAACAAGGGCAGCCCTAAACCTTTCAAACCATGCTCTAGGGGGTTGTTTGAGTCCATAAAGAGATTTCTTCAGCCTGCAGACCTTTCCTTTCATATCTGTTTCATACATCCATGGAGGAAGAGACATATACACCTCCTCATGTAACTCTCCATTCAGAAATGCATTATTGACATCCAGTTGATAAAGTGGCCAGTCTGAGTGTGCAGCCAAAGATAGCAGAACTCTCACAGAAGTCATCTTGGCAACAGGGCAAAGGTCTCCAGATAATCAATCCCATATGTTTGTGTATAGCCTTTTGCAACCAGCCTAACCTTGTACCTTTCAATGGTGCCATCAACATTATATTTGATAGTAAAAACCCATTTATAGCCTACTGGATCCTTCCCTTCAAGCAAACCAACCACTTCCCAAGTGTTATTCTTGTGCAGGGCATCAATTTCTGTTCTCATATCATCCCTCCATTCTGGAATAGTAAGAGCTTCTGACACAGACCTGGGAATTGGGTTAGAAGCAACAGAAGAAAGGTAGGCAAAATATGAAGGAGAGAGCAAACTATAAAAAAGGTGTTTGGAAATGCAATGTGCAGTATACTTCATTTTTCCTTTCCTAATAGCAATGGGGATATCAAGGTCTTGGAAGGATGGCTCCAAAGGGGCTGTAACAGTACCTGTTGTCTCATTTGTAACTGGAAGTGCATGAGGCTCATGTGTTGTAGGGGAAACAATCTGCTAATTTCTGGTTCTCTGTCGTTGGTACAACCTGTGATTAAAAAGAGGGCGAGGAGGTAAAGGAGGAATAGGAACATTGGAGTGAGAGTGAAGTGATTGATCCTCCCTTGACTCATTTGAAGGAGGAAGAGACTCGGCAAAAGACTCAACTGGGACAAGAAGAGGAAGAGCAAACACCTGTGACAAATCCTCCTTCTTTGGACAATGTCTCTCTAGAGAAGAACCATAAAATGAAGAAATCTCATCAAAGGTGACATCCATTGAGACATACCGAGTGATAGTTTTCGGATCAAAACAACAGTAACCCTTCTGTGTGGGGGAATAACCAAGGAAAATACACTTGTGGGCTTTTGGTTCAAATTTATGTCTCTAGACACTTGGGATATGTACATAACAAGTGCAGCCAAAGACACGAAGAGGAATAGAAAAAAGATCCTTGTCCGGATGAAGAAGACTGAAGGGAGACTTAAACCCTAAAACCCTCGATGGCATATGGTTTATAAGGTAGGTAGCAGTGAGAACAACATCACCCCAAAATTTTGTAGGGACATGTGAGGCAAATAGAATACTTCTTGCAACTTCAACAATATGTTTATTTTTTTTTTTCAGCAACTCCATTCTGTTTTGGGGTCCTAACACTGGAGTTTTGATGAATAACCCCTAAATCAGTGAGATAGCAGGTCAGGTTTTTCTCAAAATATTCTTTTGCATTGTCGGATCTGGAAATTTTAATTCTAGTATCAAATTGGGTTAGGACAAATTCATGGAATTGCCTCACAAGTCTGGGAACTTCATCACGGGACTTCATTAGAAATATCCAAGTGAATCGAGAAAAGTCATCAATGAACAAGATAAAATATTTGTAGCCACGCATAGAAGGTAAGTGGTAAGGCTCCTACACATCAGAGTGCACAATATTAAAAGGAGAAGATCTTTTATTACTTAGATGATAACTGTTTCTACAATGTTTTGACAGTTCACAAGACTCACAATGAAGACTGGACAATCTAATTCCCTTAAACAGTTTTGGGAATAAATGACTTAATGCAGAAAAAGATGACCCAAACGAAAATGACATAACATGACTCGACTGATGGACTCTGTAGATGTAGACCCAAAAGCAGCTTTTCCAGGTTGTTCATGGCATTGTCCAGGAGTATCCAATAAATATATTCCATTCGCCTCACGGCCACTCCCAATCACCTTTTGAGACTCCAGATCCTGAAAAACATAATAGGAAGGGAAGAAGGTTACACAACAGTTTAATGACTTAGGCTACTTACAGATAACAAGTTTGTATTTAGTCTGGGTACATGAAGGGCAGAAGGAAGAACCAAGGAGTCTGTAGCCTTGATGGTTCCCTTGCCGGAGATAGGGGCAAGAGAGCCATCGGCTAGGGTGATTTTGTCACGTCCAGGAAGTAAATCATATGAAATAAACAAAGTAGAAAGGTTGGTCATATGATCAGAAGCACTAGAATCAATAATCCAAGGGATCCTAAGATTACCTGAAATGGTTTCATGATTGGAAGAAGCCCGTATACCTGAATGAGCAAATGTAGAAGATGTTGAATTTTCTGGAGGATTGGAATAAGAGGTTACACCCTCTAGGTGACTGATCATCCTCCCAAACTTCTCATATTCTGCTTTCATAGCTACTAACTGCTCACTAGCCATCATCTCTTCAGTTTGGTATCTGTCACTATCTGGACCAACAGCAACATTGACACTCCCTGCCTTTATATTATCAGACTTCTTCTGAAACCGAAGTGGTAGGAGCTCAGGATGCAATTTCCAGCACTTGCCTTTAGTGTGTTTTGGATTTTTACAGTATTCACAGATAATCTCTTTCTTCCCTGAGCTACTTGGAGTCCCTGCAACCCCCTTGGGTTTCACTCCCATATTAGCAAAGTGATCATTTAGACCGGCCCCTTGGACCTGGACAAGTCTTCTGCTTTCTTCATTACTTACCAAGGCATATGCTTGAGACAGTGAGACACTATCCTTGGATAAAATATTTTGCTTTGTAATGTCGTACTTTGGATTTAGCCTTGTCAAGAACTCAAACACCCTGTTTCTCTCAACCAATTTTCTATAGGTCTCAGCATCCTTAGTGGTGTCCCAGGCTATAAATCAAATCTATTTCTTGCCATAAAGACTTCAGTGTTGAGAAGTATACAACTAATGGTTTCTCCCCCTGTCTCAAATTCTTCACATCACTTCTCAACTTGTAAACCCTAGCCACATTTAATTTTTGGGAATATGTTTCAGCAACACTATCCCAAATTTCTTTTGCTGAATTAATCCACAAATAGTGCTGACTAATCTGTGGTTGCATTGAGTTCACAAGCCATCCAATAACAACATAATTTTCTTGCATCCACTTTTCATATGATGGATCATCTTCCGGAGGAGCCTTTTTGCTCCCGGAGATAAAACCCCATTTGCCTCTACTACAAATATGAAGTTTTACTGATTGTGACTAAGCCTGATAATTAGTTCCATTCAGCTTGACTATGGTCACAGCCAGTAAAGAGTCTACAAAGGATCTTGGAACTTGTCCGGATTCAGCAACATGCTTGTTTTTAAAGTCTGAGGAGTTCATCTTCTTAAATACTTCAAAAATGACTTCAAACAACTTCGAATAACAACAAACAAAGACATAACAAAATCTGTGTTGTGAGCCAACCTCTATGTAGTCGTACCAATAACCTGCGTCACACCTGGAAGCTGGGAGAAACAGAGAAAACTCAACCGCTCCTTGTAGACTTCACAGAACACCAATCCACTTGATTCGATCTTCAAGACGAAGAATGAGAAGGCCTTCAGTCATTGAGTGCCCAAGTCAAACTCCTTGTGGGGTCCACAATCAGATTTCTCTAGAAAATTAGGGTTTTGGGCAACACACTTGAATCTGTCATGAGGACGACAAAACCAGTCCCCTTCTCTCCAGAAAACACTAACAACTGGGCTGAAATAGGTTTCTTTAACTATTCATATGATTCAGTTCTCGAGTGTGTATGGGAAAAAAGATGAAAAAAAGGGAAAAACAAGCTTGCTCTGATACCAAGAAGAAAAACAGCCTTTTGAGAAGAAATGACTGTTTAGAAAGTTGCAAAAATTCAAAAGAAAGTAGCAGAAATCAGAGTTCAAGAGGAGAGAAAAAGAAGAAGAAGGTGGCGGCAACTTGGGTTCATAGAGAGAGATTTTCGAACATAATCCCTTCTCTTACTCCCTTAATTCTATTTCATTAAGTTAAACTTTAATAATTTATAGAGAAGCCCCTAGTTGGGCAGAAAATTAAAAAGACATAACATAAGAAAGAATAAAGCCCAGATTAAGGCCCATTACAGCAAAGAACATAAAAGATAAAAAAGGATAAATAGCCTATGGGCCATTCGGCCCATCTTCTCTACAGCTTCCAAAAACCATAGGACCTAGGGTTTCCTTCCAAAGGCAAACCTAAGTAAATCATAGGCTGGTTCCTAACCTCACAACCCAACAAATCAACAAAATAAGGAGTTCCCCTTCTTCCAGTTTAATTCCTACAATTCCACTTTTACTCTAATTGACCCTCAATCTAGAGATACACTCAAAATTGTCAATCAACACCTTCAGATTTTTCACCATTTATGGATCAACACCCTCACAGAATATGATTGTATTTTATCATCAATAAATTGAAGATGGGAAACAACTTGTTTTCTATCAATCCTCTAACTCCTTATCAAGCCATGTACATTCTCTTTCACTACCATTTGCTTAAGACCTTTGTAACTAAAGTGAAAAGGAACGGAGATACGGGGTCTCCTTGCCCAATCCCTGTCTTAGCCAAGAAAAAGTCTTTTGCAACACCATTGAAAAGGATTGAATAGTGCATTGAGCTAACACAACTTTCAGTCCACAACCTCCACCTTGCTCCAAAACCAAGCCTCTCTAAACTCTGGTAGAAACTTCTAATCCACTAAATCATAGGCCTTTTCTAAATCCACTTTACATATTAGACACTTCTCTCCACTCTTTCTTTTTTGTACAACACACTCATTAGCAACTAAGATTTGGTCCATAATCTGCCTTCCTTCAACAAAAGGACCTTGGAAGGGTGAGATCACTGAGGGTAACACCTGCTTAAGCCTCTTAGGCAGAGCCTTTGGTATGATCTTATAAAGACTTCTAATCAAGCTTATTGGTCTAAAGTCCTTTGGAGTTTTTGTCTCTCTCTTTTTTGACACCAATATAGTAACAACAGAATTTTTCAGTTCTTTGAGGGGTTTGAGGCAAGGGGACCCCCTCTTACCAACGCTATTTGTGTTGGTGGTGGAAATGCTGAGTAAACTGATTGCTTTTTTCTTTTTTTGATAAAATAAAATAAATTTCATTAATAGAAAACTAATGCAGTTACAAGTTTCCCATGGAGAGGTTGCATCTTGTGCCTTTCCGTGGGTTGCATGTAACTCTTATTTGCTGGTTTAATAAAATCTTACTCATTTATAAAAAAAAAAAAAAACTGTTGTCTGGTCTTAAGACTAATTTAAGCAAGAGCATTACGATAGGGGTGGGAGACGTTCAGCACTCTGTGTTAGAGGAGTGTGCTGGAGCATTGGACTGTCTGGTTGGGAATTTCCCTTTCTCTTATTTGGGGCTAGGGGCTAGGGGCTAGGGGCTAGGGATGTTGCTACTTCAATATGGCAACCTGTGTTAGAAAGAATTCAAAGGGAGTTTCTGTGGAGTGTGAGATCTGAGAAAAAAGAAAATTCCTTTGGTCAAGTGGGAGTTGGTGTGTAAACCTAAAAAACAGGGGGTTCTAGGGGTGAGGAGGGTGGGGGTTTTCAACAAAGCTTTGTTGGGGAAGTAGGTGTGGAAGTTTGGAAGAGAGAGGGAGGCACTTTGGAGGAGAGTGGTGGCATGCAAGTATGGCGTGGTGAATTTTGGGTGGGATTCAAAGGAAGTGAGATACTCTTATGGAGTTAGTGTATGGAAAGGGATAATGAGCTTCAACTCTCTGATGGTTCCTCATTATTCTTGGAAAGTGGGGGGTGGGTCTAGCATTGGGTTTTGGGAGGATGATTGGTCTGGAATTGGGAAGTTTTGCGAGATATGTCCAAGGCTCTACAGTTTGGTTTGGGAGGGAGTGCATATTGTTATGAAATAATTAACGGATCTGTGGTTTGGACTCCAAATTTTAGAAGGCCTCTTTTCAACTGGGTGATGGAGGAGTGCTTGGAGCTGCTATCAAAACTGCAGTCAATGGAAATTAATCCCTCAGTTGCAGACATCAGGTGGTGGAAGGAATGAAAGGATGGGAAATTCACAATCAAGTCAATGTACTCCATTTTGATCAGATATCAGGTGGAGACTGATTCAATTTGGGGAGTGTGGGGGAAACCAGCGCCCCAAGGGTTGAAGCCTTTGTCTGGCTGATAGCCAGAGGTTGCTTATTAACACAAGCCTTTGTTTTCCTTTGTAATGATGCAGTGTATTGATGGGGGTGACCTCTTGTCACCTATTTAAGTTGTAATTGTTTTTTATTTTTATCAATCAAATCTTTTCTTTATTTATCTTCGAAAAAAGAAAAAGGTGGCATTTGCCTTAAGGGAGATCTCTCCTTTATGGAAACACTCTTCAAAGACTTCCAAAAGATCCGATTTTAGAAAGTCCCAACACTCTTGGTAAAAAGCCATAGAAAAACCATCTGTTCTTGGGGCTTTGGACCTCTCCATTGAGAAAATTGCTTCCTTAATTTCTTCCACAGGAAAATTCCTTTCCAACACCTGGGATTATTCCTTTGAAATTTTGTCCCATTCCAAATCCAAAAAATCTGACCTATTCCCATCTGGATCTGAAAAAAAGGGCCTTAAAGTGATTCATAAAAATCCTAGTAATCTCTTGATCCTCTCTTAACTCCTGACCTTCCACTTCCACACTATAGATGGTGTTTTTTCTTTTTCTACCATTTGCAAGTTTGTGAAAGAACTTGGTGTTACCATCCTCTTCTACAAGCCATTTACACTTGGATTTGTTTCTAGCAAATCTCTTCTTTCCTTAAGATCTCTTCTAGTTCTAGCTTTTGTTTTTTTTGAAATATCCAATTTTAGCTTTTGTTTCCACCTTTCCTCTCTTTTTTGATAATTGAAATTTTAATTCATTAATCAAAAGGATAGATCAATTACAAGTATCCCTGAGAAAGGTGTGAGGTGCAGCCTTTCTCAAAAAAGAAGGTTACATCTAAGTATCTAACCAAAAAGAGGAAAAAACTGAATAACAAAATAATTACAAAGCAGCCCAAAATAGGTGTTCCCTATTGATCCCTTCTTTAACAAGAGAATCAGCTATCTTATTTGCTGACCTTCGTATCCATTGGATTCTCATTGTCATGTTTCTTGTTAACCAAACCACTTTCTTAAGGAGACCCCTAAAGCCCCAAACAACCAACTCTTGACCCATCAACCAACCCACAATTACCCTGGAATCACCTTCAATTAGTAGCCTCTCCACACCAAGTTGACTTTCAATCTGAATCCCTTGTATGACAGCCAGTAGCTCTGCCCTAGTGGAGTTTCCCAAATCCACTAGGCCTGAGAATAAGGTAAAAATAGTGCTGTCCTTATCTCAAGACCCCACCTATGCCAGATGGGCCAGAGTTACCTTGGCTACTTCCATCAAAATTCAATTTAACAAAATTTTCAAGTGGAGGAACCTAGTCTACAATGGTACTCTTCTTACAAGAAACTGCTAGCCACTATTATCTAGCTTCTCCAAAGATCATTGAAGGATAAAGACTGGAACAAACTACTCGTTCTCAACCAAGGTATTACCCTTGTCAATATGCACTCTTTGACTTCTAAAAGACATCTTATCTTGAAAAATTCTTGCACTTCTTTCCTCCCAAATTGTCCAAACAGAGGTTGTTCTAATACATTTCCACATCACCTTCCCTCTTTTTTGGGCCAAACAAAAGTTGAGTGTTCAAACAGCAAAGCTGCTTCTACTGGTAGATCCCTCTTGCATCCAAAAAGAGCAAAAATCCAATTCCAAATAGCAACAACAAAAGGGTAGGATAAAAGTATGTGGTTACAATCCTCACCATTAGTTTTGCAAAAAGCCAAAACGAGGACAAGCACAAGTAAGGCCTTTTCTTCTGCATTTTGTCCAAAGTATTTATCTTCCCATGGAATACTTCCCAACAAAACACAAAAATCTTAGGGGGAATGGGCCTAAGCCATACTTCCTTTACTGGGAAAACCGAAAAAGTAGAGGAAGAACAAAGGACCTTGAAGAGGAAGCAACAAAAAAAGAACCTTTTGGAGAAGGACACCAAATCCTTTTGTTTGGTCGAGGAGGATTCAAACAAACATTACCCACAAAAAAGGTCTGTAACACAAATGAACTCATCATCCCTCATATCTCTTTGGAAACCAAAGTCCCAATTCAAAGACAAAGGGGTGTTGGGAGAGGAGAGACACCTAGTAACAAGTTCTTTTTCTGTGCAAGGAAATGGAGTAGAGAGAGAGAGAGAGGGAAAAGGATCCTTTAGGGATGAACTGCCCACCTAAACATCTTCCCAAAAGTTCACTAGGTTCCTAGAATAGACATAATACATGATATGTTGAATGCATTGGGGAAGGATACAATTAATTGCTTTCCATGATGAATCCAAAGTAGCTTAACGTGATAAACCAACATCCCAACCATTCTCCAAAAAACCAAGGATACTACCAATCACCTTATGCCACAATCTTTCTCTCTCCAGATGCCATCTACACAATCATTTACCTAGTAAAGGCACACACTTACAAACTAAGTTTCCTAGGCCAAGATTTCCCTGTTCTTTGGTCCTACAAACTATCTTCCAACTAATTAAATGGTCCTTTTTCTCCTCTCTAGGCTTCCAAAGAAAATTCCTCATCAACTTCTTTAATTTCTTAGCCCAGTAAGTTGGCTAAAGTGGCTCTAATCATGGTAACTCTACCTCCTAGGGAGGTGTAATTCTTCTTCCAAGTAGCCAACCTGTTTTCAAATTTTTTCAACACAAGAAACTGGAATATACTCTACTTAGGGTTTACACCTAGTGGAAGACCTAAATAGGACAAAGGCCAAGAGGGGGTAGGACAATCTAAACACTTGGCAATGGACCCTATTTTCTTTCTTGGAGAGAGAGAAAAGAGAGAGGAGAAGAGAAGAAGAGAGAGGAAAAAAGTTTGGGAGTCAAAAAGTGTTGCTGGCGGCATCCAGCTTCTTATTTATAATGATATAACATAATAATAAATGGGAGATTATATTTATACCCTTGGTGGCACACCCTAATAATAAACTGATTAAAAGAAGAAAAGAACAGCTGACAACATCCTAGGCTGACAGCACACTAACAACAAAGATAAAATAATAAAACTAACAACACTCCCCCTCAAGTTGGGCTGAATATGTCTATCATGCCCAACTTGTCACACAACTCATTGTTCCACGAGTGTGGAAGCCCCTTTGTGAGGACATCAGCTAGTTGCTCCTTGGAGTTGACATAAGGAGTACAAATTTCTCCCTTTTCCAATTTTTCCCTTATGAAGTTTTTGTCCACTTCAATGTGCTTGGTCCTCTCATGCAGGACAGGATTGCTGGCAATGCTTATGGCTGCCTTATTGTCACACTAGAGTGTTGCCCTGTTAGTCTGTTGAAAAAAACTGATGGGCCCGGGTTGCCAAGATAGGAAATATTGAAGTTGAGTTTAATTCTTCCCATCTCCAGGGCTATTCATGTAGCCAGCAAAAAACGTAATATATATTTCTAATGGTTGGAAGTTGGAACCACTTCCAATGCTGTTTCTTATAGTGAGTATTTTCCTGTCAATTCAGTCCTTTTGAAGTTCATTTAAAAATATAATCTTGTGCTCATGTTAATCAGTGATAAATTTCATTTCATGTACATGAAATTTGCCTTTTCAAAGTCTCATCTTTAATCTTTCTCTTAGGATTTACACCCCTTGTTTGCATGTGTTTATTGCAGTGCTGCTATTATTACAGCATATCTGATGAGAACTGAACAACTATCTCAAGAAGGTTCAAGCAAATCCATTATGTTCTTGGTGTATTATTTGTTACATAGATATCTGGCTATCGGACTTCAGTTGTTCTTTAATAGATGTTGTTTTCTTATTTATCAAAAAAAAAAAATGTTGTTTTCTTTGTGGTATGGTTTGGAGACTTTAGACAACTGAATTTTCATATTTTGTTCTTCATTTGGGTTTTGCCTTGTCTCTTTCCATATGTTCCTGCAGATGCACTTGAATCTCTAAAGCAAAGTTGTGAGTTTGTTTGTCCGAATGATGGATTTATGGAGCAGGTGATACAATGCTGTGCTATATTTATGATTTATACATGGAGAAATGATTTTAAGATTTTACTTAATATTTTGCGAAGGCCAGTAGTAGAACATTTATACTATTTTCCTTTTCTGAATGTAGTTAAAAATGTTTGAAGACATGGGTTTCAAAGTTGATACTGCAAGTCCCATATACAAGCGTTTCCGTCTAAAAGTATTGGGTAGGTCTCAACACTTTCTGTTTGGTTAATTTTGAGATCAGCTGCTTTTCCTCATGAAATGAAAATTTCTTCGAACACTCATATATTCGGCGTTATGTCTTGTTTTTGTTCTTGACCTTTCCTGTTGTCTTTCATAACTGGTCTCACTATTATAATGCTGTAGTTTTTTACTACACACGTAATGGATAGTAGATGAATACTAATCATATTCTTGCACTAACCTGTTCTTTTATGTTTGTCCATGTCAGATGTGTATATGCCTTTTCTCATGGTGGTTGTCTGGTAATTACACCACCTGACATGAACAACTGTAAAAACACTGGTGATACATCTCTAAATTTTACATGCTAGAGTAGGATTAGCATTCCTCTGGAAAGTATGGTCCAATATATTTGAGTATACATTCTCTGTATGATTCTGGATTCTGGAAACGGTTCTTTTAAATAATCTTCTGAATTATGATTGATGGATGGTTGGAAGATTGAGTAGATAGACCATGTATACTGGATGAGGGAGGCAGGGAACATGTGGTATTGCATTTATAATTGTTCAGTATTATCTATTTTAGTATCTCCCATGGTAGTATGTTCTTGCCTTTTCTCATATTTTCTTGTTATTAAGCAAAACTGCTTCCTATGATAATTTTTTATCGCTGTGCTCCTTCCAAAGTGGCCCCATCATTCCCAAATGTGTGAATCAGTTACTTAATTGTTCTCATATTAATTCTGTATTTCTTTAGGCTCAGTTTGGAAGGAGTACAAGTGCAATTATGTAGAGTGCAAAATCTTGTATTTTTTATTATTTTACTTGTATTTGTACTGTACAAATTTGCATTTGTACTCCTAGGCTCAGTTTGGAAGGAGTACAAATGCAAATATGTAGAGTAGAAAACCTAATATTTTATATTACTTTGTATACATTTGCACTGTACATATTTGCATTTGCACTCTTTCCAAACTGAGCCTTATGTACAGTGCAAATACATACAAAATACAAGGTGTTGTTGTTGCAATTTGAAACTTGCCATTGTTATCGTTATTCTGATTTACAGGATAAAATTCATTTTGTGCAAGAGTATGGTAAAATGGGTGGTCATGGGTTCAGGTGATTGTTATAACCGTGGTGAGAGGATAGCCAGTTCTAAGTTTGGGGCTGATCCTGGTCTGTCTACCAAAGTTACATCTGTAGCAGCATCTCCAGGTGGAGCAGTTGAGACCATTCCTGCCTATCGTTGCAAGAAGTGCAGGAGAGTTGTTGCTCTCCAAGAGAATGTTGTGGCCCACACTCCTGGTGAAGGCGAGACCTGTTTTGAATGGAAGAAACGAAAAAGTGGCAATCCTTATAACAGGCCAGCTGAGTACGAGTGCTCCTCTATCTTTGTTGAACCCCTGCGTTGGATGACCATAGGTATAAACCTTCAGCCTTCCTCATTTAAATCATTCCAAGCTCCAACTTCATGCCACATCGTTTGTATCTAAAATTAATGGTTAATTGGTAACCAAGGTTGTAATTTTTGGTTACAAGTTACGGCTCGCTTAAATCACCATATAGCATGCTTCTTCTGGTGTGTTCTTAGGCTTTAGATTAATACTTGCATTTAGTTTGGACATTTATCCCTACTCATAGCATATACCATTGTACTGACCGTAAATGATGAGGAAGATGATATAATAAGTTTCACTTGACAAAATGATAGCTATGGATTGTGGGTAATTGAATGTGTATTCAACGCAATTAATATTATAGTATATGTATCCGACTATCAGTACGAGTTTAGCTGCATATTTGGTTACTGCATTATTAAATAGTTCTTTTTCATCTCATTCAGTGGAAGGGGGTGGGTTGGAAGGCAAGCTGTCATGTGCCCATTGTGATTCTCGCTTAGGTTACTTCAACTGGTCAGGTATCCAATGCAGCTGTGGGAGCTGGATCACTCCCGCCTTTCAGCTTCATAAAAGTCGAGTGGATATCAGCACTGTTTGATATATCTCTTGAGAGCCCACAAGGATAAGAGCCTTTGTCCTACGAGCCAAGTTGTGGACAGTCTTTGCTCATCCTGGGTAAATGAGGAAGGAAATTGCAGAATGGGCTAATACATTGCCCAACATCTTATCAATAAAAAGTTCAAAATACTCCTGCTTCTTTATATGGTATGCAATTCTAGGATGTAAATTTTTCTGCTGAGCTTTTTCGTGTGGGCTTTGCTTTCTGTACGGTGATGGGTTTGAGAAGCTGCAATCGGAGCTATTTAGGTAGAGTGAATTCAAGCTTCTTGTTGTCATATACATTTGCCATATATATATATATATTATTGTTTTAATAGCCAGAACTACTTCACCTTTGTTTTGTTCTTATCAAAATACCTTATACAGTAGAAATAATTCTAATGTTTCAATGTATTTATGCATTGCAATATATTTAGGAGACAAAATGTGTTTATATATTCTATATTTATGTTATAAGCACGAATGAGTAGGTGTGGCCACGGGCCAAGCTTCTTACGAGTTATTTGAGCTTGGCTCGTGAAAAGCTCGGCTTGAAACTTGGTTTAAATTGAACTTCGAGCTCAGCTTGAGCCTAATATATAGGCTCCTTTGCTAATCGAGCTGAGCTCGAGCCTAGTGAACCTTGGTTCATAAGCCTTGCGAACCTAGTATAATAAATAAATATTTTTTTTATTATATACATACATACATAACATACATATACATATAAATATATATAATAAATACTTTTTATTATATACAATAGTATTTTATATATAATATTTTTATTTTTTTATGTATAATAGTAAATCATTTTTATAATTCTTATTTTTTGTATGTAAAATAAAAACATTTTATATGTATATTTTTTATTTTTTATATGTATAATAATAAATAATTTTTATATTTCTTAATTTTTTGCATGTAAAATAAAAAATATATTTATATATATAATTTTATTTTTTCAGAAAAAAAACTTGGGCTTGTAGTTGAGCTTGAACTTGCAAGCTTTGAACCGAGCTGAGCTTGAGCTCAAGTCGAGCTTGAGTTTAACACAGTTTCAATGAGCCGAGCTCGAATAGCCAAGTATTTGGCTCAGGTCAGTTTGAATCCACTCCTACGAGTGAGCTTTGTGGAACTTTTCATGATTAAAACATTCCTACTTTTGAAATCAATCCCCTCTAATTTGATCCAAGGTTTTAAATATCGACAAGGGTGTATCGGCCCATGTTGGTACATTTTTTTTTAAGTTTCATTTGTGTGTTTTTTTTTTTTTTTGAAACTAGTTTAGAGGGGTCGGTTTAAGGCCCAACTATGGTGGCTGACCCGATACAACCCCTAGAGGGGTGTATCGGTAAGCCATCGGCATGATACATATCAACCTGTATCGGCACTAATATGTATCGATACTTTGAACCTTGATTTGATCACTTTTATTTATTCTTAATTTCTCTATTCTAGTCGTGATGAATCAAATGGCTCAACCCATGGTGTTATAATTAAATAACAAAAATTTAAACATAGATAAAAATAAAAATTATACAAAAATGCAAAAAATTTTATAGAAAATTTGGAGACGTGTAGTATTATATATTCATCAATTTTAAATGAACACAAGTGTGAAAAGAAAGAGTCATCTTTATCAATGATGTAAGTTTGTTAATAAATTTTGTACAAACAAATTTTTAGATTGAAAGGAAATAAATCCATCAATACACCATGATTTGTTCATTCAATTGGATATTTAATTGTATAACTAAATTAAACTAAAATTTATCAAAATATATAGTATTAATAAAATAAACTAAAAATATCTTTGATATTATAATTTAGTAACAAAATTAATTGAAAATTACTTCTATGCAAGTTGAACCTATAAAAATTTAGTAAAAGCACGACAGTCATATCAATTTTTACTAATAGATACAGTAAATAAATAAGAGAGACACCCGACTAAACAAACTCTAACTCTTTTAATTGCATGGAGGACATGAATCCAAATGGCTACATGGGTTTAGCAATAGTGGGCAATGGGCCAGCTTCCAGCCTTAGAGCCACCTAAAACCAGACTTTAGATAACGCAAAAGACTAACATTTGGTATGAATCTTAGGCTCGGTTTGGAATGAGTATAAATACAGATATATAGTGTAAAACATGTATTTTGTATTATTCTGTATATATTTGTAATTTTGTATTGTACATATTTGTATTTGTAGGCTCAGTTTGAAAGTAGTATAAATACAAATTTATAGAGTGCAAAACCTTGTATTTTGTATTATTTTGTATGTATTTATATAATACATATTTGTATTTGCATTTCTTCCAAATTGAACCTTAACAAAAATTTAGTAGTGTGATTTTGGATGCCATAACCAGCTCTGGCCTCTTGACAATTGGTAAGTCTACTTTTTGTTATTTTTATAATCTTTACTTACAATTTTGCTTTAAGAATTTGGTCAAGCAGTTTAGTTTTAAAATGATTTTTGAAATCTGGTTAGGACTTAGGACATTTCAATGTGTTGATGGACAACAAATCAGATGGTTTAGGAATTAAGATTGTTGAGCATTTGTTGTCACGCCATCTGATGAGCCGGGTTGGCCCGAACCCAACCCTAACCTAACCTGAAAAAATTGGATTGGGTTGACGTTCGGGTTAGGGTTAGGGTTGACCTCTTAGCCAATCCGATCCAATTCTATAGTACATGTCATATATAAATATATATTATATGTAATATATAACATACATTGATTTATTTAGATACATGATATTTGTATAGCCCCCACCACATAGTATCATGTATTTCTTTTTGGATAATCACTTCACTTAATTCTAATCAGAAAGACTAGAACCTTAATAATATTTTTTTTTGAAAATTTTATTCTTCATCTCCTCTATGTTGTTTGTCGCCCAAGAAAGATCTATTGTAAGCCATAACTCATAATAAATTATAGTTATTTTTAATGCTTGTATTTTTGAATTGTGTATCAAAAAAAAATATCAACAAATAAATAATAATGAAATATAGGATTAATATATATAGTGAAAGTTGAGTTAAGATCTAAAACTGAGAAATTTATGAGGTTTTAAGAGATGGGAAGAAGGTTGGGTTGGGCCCAACCCGAACCCAACCCAACCTGAAATTAACTTTGGGTTGGGTTGGGTTAAGGTTGAAGGAATTTAGTTAAGATTAGATTGGTCAGGTTGAAGGTTGGGTTGAGTTAAGATTAAAGTTGGGGTTTAGAACTTAGGGTTGGCCTCAACCAGACCTAACCCGGCTCGACTTGCCCTACCATCTGGTTGATAGTCTGTCTGGTTTAGGATTATCTATTTAGCATTTATATATTAAAGTGAGTGTTCGTTTTGGGCGACGTGGCCTTCTGACCATTGAAATAATGGTATCAGCACGTGATTTTTAATGGATAGTGCGAATAGGTAATAAATGAGGGTCTGCTATGCGCGTGTTATATTTTGTCTTTTTTCATTTACCATCTAAGTCACGACTCACGTGTGAAGGTATGAGGTTATTCGAGTGAGGCGCCCATCTGTGACGAGCAGATCCAGTCTCTATTCTTCGTCCTTCACCGCACTCACCGACTGCATTCTCCATCGTTCTTCCTGGTTCTAGAACAAAGCACAAGCCACACTGTGCTCTTTCAATACTAATGCTTAGATGCGCGACTCTGACGATGAGAAGCATGGTGTCAATGTCAGTCGTTTCTCAAACCAGCCTGTCTCTCGCCACCGTGATTACGTTCCTAAACAATCACTCTTATTTTGCAGAAAGGAAGAACCTTTGAATCCTCATTCTCAACTCTGAGTATCAGTTTTAGTTTGTGTTTCAGCGTCGACATTTGTCCCCATTGAGAACTTCCCAAGAAAAAAAAGGACATCTGGGCTTCCTGTTTTTTTTTTCTTTGATTCTGTTGCTACAAACTCCGATTTAAGCCCTTCCTTCTCTTTTCTTCTTTTTTTTTTTCTTCTTTATAGGCAATAATTTTCTGCAACTTTCTTTTTATTTCTTAGTTAGAGTGAAGTGTATAGTTTTCATACATAGATTTGGTGTATGGGGATGGGGATAATCAAGGAAGGTGAGAGAGAAAAATTCTGACTGTGGACAAAGAGAGAAGAAAATGGGTCTGGATTGTCATTTTCTAAATTTAGAAACAGAACATGCAGGAAAGGATCATGAGCTTTAAATATAAACCCTAAATTAACCATTATAAATTTATAGCAACTCCACTCCTCATCTTCATTGTTGTTGTTAAGAGTTCTTACAAGTGGTAGTGGTACTCAATTCAGTTTATGCAATCCTTGTTTATACAAGGTTAGAGAGAGAGAGAGAGGAGAGAGAAAAAGAGAGAAGAAGCAAGGAGAAGGAGAAGCATCAAAGCATATCATCAAGATGACTTTTATTACCCATTCCAACCTGGAATGCGCCATCACCATCTTGATCTTTCTTTTCTGGCAACATTAGAAAATCACTAGCACGGGTTACTCCACTAGTTTTTCTTTTAAGAAATGAAAACTTTCTTTAGGACAAGAGAACAGAAACAAAAATACATCAAACTGAGAAACTAATAGAACAATCCCTAAAGAGGCCGGCGACCTAAGAAGGGATGATAGAGAACTACTCCTTGTCCCACAAATTTCTCTGGGCAAGAGTGTGAGCTAAAACATTCTTCTCACGTTTTACAAAAACAAAATTTAAGAGTCATCTCTGAAGCAAGCTCTACATTATCTTTTCATAGACATAAAACATCAATAGCACCACAAGGACTTTGGGCTCAAAATAGCTTGGATAACAACCCGATTCCAGAATTACTTTAATCCACTTCGATCTTTTTTTGATTTATTCTTGATTTCTTGTACTAAATAAATAGGATGCGTAGAAGAGATTGCGTAACTAGGACCGAAAAGAAACAACACATCTACCATCGATAACAAAAGCTACTAGACCAAAACTTGCAACTCCTTTGTTCAGAAAACCAGCATCCACACTAATCTTAAACCACCCAGAACCAATGAGGAACCTCTTTTCCTCCTCCACACAGCAACTGACTAGTCTCTGAGCATCTTGATACTTTTGCTGGAAAATCTTTATTCTCTCTTGAAATTCCCTATTCACAGATGTAATAGAATCCATGGATTAGTATCTACACTCTCGAACATCCAAGCATTTCTATTTTTCCACATAAACCAATTGCAGTACAAACAAGGATTTTAGCAGCTAAACATTTACTGAAACTTTTCTTGCACCGCAACATCCAACTTCCTAGCAAAAAATGGAAATTTTGTAATAGATTCCATTCGCGAGGACAAACTACTAATATACCAAATACAGTAATTTTACACGGGCATAAGGTATACGAGATCATTCTTCAAATTGACCAAACACTGGATGGTTAAAACACTTTCGTAAGCCTTATTATTATTTTTTTTGGATATGAATTCTTTAACTGATGTCCATTTTAGAAAAAATATAGCTATCATCTACAAAGAACAGATAAGAGGAATTAGGATGGTGATTAAGTTTGATTCTAGATATTTTTTTTTTGCAAGGCTACCTTTTTGGGTAAAGTTTACTGGTTGGACTTCCATTTACTAGAACCCTATAGGATATTGTAGATATACACTCCATTACCCAAGTAATATAGTACTTGCTCCCAAAATCCAACTTATTCATCACTTCCTCAAGAAAACTCTACTAACTCTATCATAAACCTTACTCATATCCAGCTTGAAGGCCATATAACCCTTTTTCCCTTTTATGTTTTTCAACAAGTGGATAATCAGATAATCAAGGAGAACATTGTCATGGATAGATATACCTAACAGAGAAGCACATCAATAAAATATTTATTTTATATATTTATTAATTATCTAAAATAATTAATTAATCGAATTCAAATCGAATTGAATATTCGAATATTTACTCGGATTCAAATTCGGATATTAATTTACAACATCCCTTTGATTTCGAATCGAATTCGGATATCAAATTTTCTATTCAGATTCAAATTCGGATATTGTATGATTCAATTCGAATTCGACCCGTTTACACCCCTAGCTAGGCATGTCTGAGTTGTAAACACCGTTTTCTAATGGTGCTTATTTTTTGTTTGGAAGCGGTGCTGCCACTGGACGACCAAGAAGAGTTCTCAGCAGCCGAGCCAAAGCCTTCACCTGATGTGCCATCCAATGCCTCCTAGTGACACCATGTCACTCTCTTCGGCCGAAGCCGAGGACTCTTCTTAGTTCTAATCGGACTTCGCCCATCATGACCTCGAGTGTGGGGGGCAAATGATATATGCGCATGTGGCAAGGCCTAGGATGGCGCCACGCAGCATCGACTGGATTCAATCCTAGCCGCTCATCACCAACTACCTTCAACCGCTCCCAAGGTGAGGTCAAGTATTAATAAGGGTCCCCCCATCTAGGTAAGACAATCTTGCTCCTCATTGCTCTCTAGCTCTCTTGCTCTCGAGTGACCTCGTCTGATTACTCTCCTCCGGCCTCATCTGACCCCTCCTGCGTACTTGACTAACTTGACCATTAGAGTCTCCGCCCTTAGGATAACACCCAGGGCCTCTGACTTACTCTCTTATCCTCAAGTCGGATATGTCAGCCCTCGACTAAGGAAGCTGATTTATGATTTAGTCCATTCCATTGGAAGTAAGGCTCAATTTGAAAGGAATACAAAAGAAAATATATATATATATATATATATATATATATATATAGAATGCAAAACCTTATATTTTGTATGTATTTGTACTCTACATATTTGCATTTGTAGTCTTTAATTCCAAATTGAGCCTAAAGAAAAATCCCACGGCCGTTTCTAGTGGTGGATGCTTTAAAATTGCAGAGTTGCACATGCAAAATTATTGTTCGGAAAGAAAGAGATATGGTGATAATCATGATAAGATAAATGGGTGTTGAAATTAACCAATGTTAATATTCCACACCAGCCATAAACACTGAGACCAACTTGAGAATTGCAGCAGCCAGTCATCCATGACAGGCCAACTTGAATTACAGCTGGTTGTAAGGGAGATGCATTATCAAGCAATTTGAATTTGGATATGGTTTTAGGACATGAGATAGCATAGCACAGAGGGTTGGTCTTTGTGGATCTTTTAGCTTCTCACAACTGGTATCTGCTGACTGTTGCATGCAAATATAAACAAGTGTGTGAAGCGAACCATGGCTATGTGAGCAGGCCAATCATGAGTGGATAAGCCAATGTTCTGCACACATTGGACCTACATGCCAGTATGTTGTAGCAGAAAGCAGAGAGAGAGATCTTGCTTGGGCTCTCTTTTACGTGTTTACATGTACTCCATACCACTTTCGTTTTAATGCATGTCAATGGTTAATGTCAATGGTTAATTTCAACTAATTAAACTAATTTGTTTACTTCTCAAAAAACGTTTACACTCTTAATTAAGAAAACTACTTCACTCTTAATTTGTACCTGAAAAGAAGTCCTACCTAGAATTAGAAACAAAGGTGGCATTAATTAAATCTCCAAATGTACCTTGTTATTGAATTAAATCAGTACTACTATTTTTACTTTAGATAAGGCTGTTCACGGGTTGGGTTGGGTTGGTTTATTGGTATTTTTTCAACTGATTCGACTTAGTCGGTTTACCAGAAATGAAATTGAAATCGACCCAGTACTAAGTAAAACCGACCTGATCGGTTTGAATCGGTTTGGATCAGTTTTGTGAATGATTCTCTCGTGTAAACAGTAAAGAATTCAAATTTCTTTGGGCAAGAGCGTGAGCTAAAACATTCTTCTCACGCTTTACAAAAGCAAAATTTAAGAGTCACCTTTGAAGCAAGCTCTGCAATATCTTTTCATAGACATAAAACATCAACAACACCACCAGGACTTTGGGCTCAAATAGCTTGGATAACAATCCGATTCCAGAATTACTTTAATTTTTGTACAAAATAAACAGGCGAGTCCACTTTGATCTAATATCATAAAGAAGGCCTTCTCTAATGGCCATAGCTTCAACCTGCAGAGAAGAGATTGCGTTACTAGGATACATCTACCATCGATAACAAAAGCTACCAGACCAAAACTTGCAACTCCTTTGTTCAGAAAACCAGCATCCACACTAACCTTAAACCACCCAGAACCATGAGGAGCCTCTTTTCCTCCTCCACACAGCAGCTGACTAGTCTCTGAGGATCCTTGTTATTTTTGCTGTAAAATCTTTAATCTATCTTGAAATTCCCTATTCATAGATGTAATAAAATCCAAGGATCAGTATCTTGACTCTCAAACATCCAAGCATTTCTATTTTTCCACATAAACCAATTGCAGTACAAACAAGGATTTACTGAAATTTTTCTTGCACTGCAACGTCCAACTTCCTAGGCAAAAAATGGAAATCTTGCAATAGATTCCACTCGCAAGGACAAACTACTAACATAGCAATTTTACACGGGCATAAGGTATACGGGATCATTCTTCAAATTGACCACACACTGGATGGTTAGGAGTTAGGACTAGAAAGTAGAAACACAATTTCTTTTAAAGAGATTTTGATTGACAACTACATTTAAACAATACTTTAGAGAAAAGCTCTGATGTTTTCGTCAATTGGAATTGTCCATAGGATTTTCCAATGCTCCTTCCTCAGTCCGACCAGATTTTGGATTTTATTTTCATTAGCATACTCTGATCTAGCCAGGAACTATGTTGATTTCACCGAGGAATTCACTAGTTTACCATCCTAATCATGCAACTCCAATTTAATATCTACAATTTTATTTACAATCTCATGGGGCCATGGGGCAAAACCGGCCGGAAAAGAGAAGACAAACCTATTCAGGTTCCAAGACCAAGTTGGGCTAGAGGTCCCACACTAGGGACCCATTGGCTTAAACCTTTCTTTAATAGATCCCTCCCAGCTACTAAGCTTTTCCAACCCCAAGAACCATTATTTGGAACTCTGTCCTCCAAAAAGTTTTTCTTAAGGAAGTATCTTCCTTTCATGTCTGCTATCCACAAACTATTTTGGAAAGTAAAGCAAGGTTGATCAAATGAGGATCCTTGAAACCTAATTCAGTTAATTCTCATTTTTTCCTTTTGTGCTCTCTCACGAAAATTGCCTTTGCCTTTGAGAAGGAATTAGGAAATAGGACATTGTATAGGAAGGTAGAAGGTAAAGACCCAACCATTGATTTGATTCTAGATATCTTTTTTTTTTTTCCGCAAAACTAGATTACTTAATAGACATTAGAAACAATCAAGAAGTGATAAGGGGACAGGGGATCACCTTGCTTGAGGCCCCTTTTTGGGTAAAGTTTACTGGTTGAGCTTCCATTTACTAGCACTCCATTACCCAAGTAATACACTTAATCCCAAAATCCAATTTATTCATCACTTCCTCAAGAAAACTCTACTCAACTCTATCATAAACCTTACTCATATCCAGCTTCAAGGCCATATAACTCTTTTTCCCTTAACGTAGAAGCACATCAATTTATCGAGATGATTTTATCTAGAATGGGTTTTCCGGTTAACCATAAATTTTGCTACCATCTTTTGAGCCGAGTGCATAGGTTCATTGGTTTAAATTGGGAAGTTTCCTCCTAGGTTTCTAACTTTTGGAATTAGGGTAATGTAAATTTCATTAAGAGCTTTTGAAAGAGTTTCCTTCTCAAAAAATTGCTCCATTGCCTTCATTACGTAATCTGAACCTTCTCGATTTTTTGTGTATTTGTGTTATGTATTCATGTATTTGGTATGTATACTATATATTTGCACTACAATATGTGTGGAGATCTTAAGATTGAGAGAGGGACCCAACGTTAGCTAACCAATATCCCTTAGTGAAGTTGTAGTAGATGCTTAGATGTCCAAGCCTATTTGAGCATATATTTAATGTATCGCAATCTTTATAATACTAATGTAAGAGCATATGTTATGCACATATGCAATAAGTGTTAGCCATATATGATATATAGCATTTGAATTTAATAGTTGCCTAAGTCTATTGAGTGTATAATGTATCTTAATCTTTATAACACTAGTGTAACAGTACATACTATCAACATGTACGAGTAAGTGTTAATTATACATGATATATAACATTTGATTTTATTAGCTGCCCAACTAGGGGTGGATTCGAGTTGAGCCAAGCCGAATATTTGGATATTCGAGCTCGGCTTGGTGATAATTTATTTGGCTCGAGCTCGAGTTCGATCCAAACTAGAGACTTGAGCTCGAGCTTGGCTGCCTCTGATTGCAGGTCTCCCTCAATTGTTGATGTGTTAAACCGAGGTCTCCATTAGCTGATAAGGTGCCGAGACAGGGCCTCCCTATCAACTGAGGTGCCGAGCCGAGGTTTCCCTCAATTGCTGAGGTGCCAAGCCAAGGTCTCCTTCAACTGTCGAGGTGTCGAACTGAGATCTCCCTTAGTAGCCGAGGTCTCCCTCAATAATCAAGCCGAGATGACACCTTATATACATATACTCGACTAAAAAGAAGTTACGGATGGCATCAAACTTTCGTGATCTTTCAACAAAAACTCTATCACCCAGGTTTCAGATTACCACTTTTATTCTACTGTCAATGATAGCTTTGTACACATTCACATTCCATAAAGCAGTCGCCCGAAACTTATGAATGGCTCCCTGTTTTTTGTTTCAATAATTTCATTTCTGGTTAAATTATTGGCACGTACAAATCCTTTAACCCATATAACGTTAAGGTGTCTCACTTTAATAGGTTGTGCAGGGAAATAAATGGACAGGATATCCGGACTCCTCTTGTACGTGATTACGTGTACTTCATAGCACTTTAGTTTTAATGCATGTCAATGGTTAATTAATTGAAACTAATTCGTTTTCCGTTCACTAGTTTTCTTTTCTCTTCTCTTCTCTTCTTCATCACTTTGTTGGCAACCAAACCGGGCCTAGCTAGCTACATCTTATATTCACTTATCATACATACATAGTAGAAACCAAATCGATCACGCGACATTCATAATTACAAAGCTCAAGAAATTTGTAAGAAGACGTACTGGCTTCTAAATCAAGTGAAAAAGGTAATTTGCCCGATAAAAGATGGCTTTGAGTTGAAAGAAAAACTACTACATATAATACTTAAGAACACACATCACTCTTATTAATCTTGTCCTACTTGTTAGCTAGAAAGTAAAGTAGAAACAAAAAGGAGGCAAGAAGATTGAATCTCCAACCTAATAGCTACTACTATTTTTCCTTTGAATACTTATTCAGTCTAATATATATATATATATATATATATATATATATAGAACAGTGGTAGCTAGCTTGCCATTATTTAGTACCATCCTTGCCATCACACTTCACACCAACAAGAAATGATCAGCTTTTTCCTGAATCAGCTTCCAGGCTGCTTCTACATGTTGTTGTGATGTTAAAGTTGTTCCAATTGCGCAGCGTATGGTGTAAGTACCACCCACAACTGAATGGCTCATGTAAGCACGTCCACTCGAATTGATAGCCCCAAGCAACTTGCGGTTCAACTTTGAACCATCATCATCATCTTCTCCTTTTCTTGGCGGCTTGAGCCGAAAGCACACCAATGCGAACCTCCTGGGCACCACAACCTCAAACCTGCTGTCTGTCTTCACAAGTGCTTCAAAGCGTTTAGCCAGGCTTATGTCACTTCGTATGTGGGCCATCAAGTTAGCCACACCATACCTTCGGATCACCACCCATAGCTTCATTGCTCTGAATCGCCTACTAAGTGCAATCTGCCAATCCTTATAGTCCACCACACCCATTGATTCAGTAGCCTCGTTTCTTAAGATTTCTGGGTCAGTAGACAAGGAGTCTACTAATGATCTGGGGTTCTTTACCCATAAGCAACAGCAATCCATGTTGGTGAGAAACCACTTATGTGGATTCATGCTAATGGAGTCAGCATGCTCGACCCCATCCAAGTAATGCCTGTATTCTGGGCATATACAAGCACTTCCTGCATAGGCTGCATCAACATGGAACCACACTCCATATTCCCTTGCTACATGGCCCAGGCTCTCTATGGGGTCTACTGCGCCACAGCCTGTGGTTCCCACAGTAGCACAGAGAAACAAAGGGATCAACCCAGATGCTACATCTTCTTGCATTGCCTTGCGGACATCATGGGCACACAGGCCAAAGCCTGTAGAGGCTGTTGTTGCCAATGCTCTGAAGTTGGATGGTGGGATCCCAACCAGCTTGGAGGCCTTTTGAAGACTGAAATGTGTTTGGTCGGAGCCATAGACTACCAATTTAGTTATTTTATCTCCTCCCACCTCTTTCAATAACGCATCTCTTGCTGCTGCTAATGTGCACACTATCGACTCACATGTGCTGCCATGCAATACACCACCACCATTACCAGAGAACAGAAAAGGACTGGGGAGATTAAGCAACTTACCCATCCAATCCATGACAACCCTTTCTAGCTCTGTTGCTGCTGGCGAAGTTATCCAATTGAACCCAACAACATTAAAGCCGGTACATAGCATCTCTCCCAGAAATCCGGCTGTGCTGGCATTGGCTTGGAAGAAAGCAAAGAAGTTGGGGCTCTGCCAATGGGTAAGGCCTGGTATGATGCTACTACGGATGTCATCAAGAATGGTTTCTAAGGACTCAGGAGAGTTGGGAGGGGTGTTAGGAGAGTTCTTCCATAGATAACCTGGTTCAACTTGGCTTTGGACTGGAAAGTTCTCCACATTTTTGTAATAATCAGAAATGAAATTCAGCACCATTTGAGATTCTTGTGTGAAGGTATTGATGTCCAGGGGGTTAAAGATGTCTGTAGGGACTGAAAGGCTACCCATTGCGAGAGGAAGTTTGGTGATAAGGGTTTAGGCACTCACTTAGCTTGTATCAAAGGAATTGAAGCAACTAGAAAAACACTCATCGAGCACTACTCAAATACTATATAGTGTCAACCCAATATGCCTCTCTCTCTCTCTCTCTCTCTGTATGAGCTAATGGGTTTGTATGTTTGTTGGGAAAAACTTAATTAATTTGCATGCCTCCTTCCAAGAGCGCACACAAAAAATCTACATAAAAGGGACCTCATCTTTTGTCCACATTATATTAAGAAGTTGCGGAAATAAAGTTATAATATAAATAAACCAAATAGAACAATTCTATATGAAGGATCAACTGTTACTATTGTTGGAAAAGTTTTAAAAATGCTTCTAGTACGTGGTTAAGCATACTAACCAGATTTTGAGTTGGGATTATCAAGGGCTGGTCCCCCTTGACAATTCAGTCTTTTAAAATTTAAAGAGACCCCCAAAAAAAAAACATAAAAGTACAGATTTTATTCCTGATGCAAAATAAAAATTCCATGGTGAAACTTAAGAAAAGTTTGCACGTTGCCAATGCAAATATGTAGATCACTGTAAAAGGGTCCATATAAATTGTAAAGTTGGGTTTAATTTTGCATCGACAAATTCTAATAAAGTATATGGCTTTTTTTTATCAAAAATTCACTTGAATGCAAATTTACTTGATGTATTTTTACATCTTATTATCAATATAAATATGTATTTTATATCATTTATCCATGCATAAATGTAATATTGCCAAATACAAGCAAAAGTGAAACAGAGTGCAAATTTACCCTGAACCGAGATTTACACTCCATCGGCATTGTTTCCAAGCGCAGCCTTAAACTGTTGGAGTATGGACTAAAATGGCTTGAGTGGGGGTCTGGTCTTATTCTGGATCAAAGATGTGGACTTGCAGATTTTATATATAGAGATGTGACCAGGTCATGCAAGGCACAACCCAAGTCGTATGTAGGAATTTTGAGGAAAAATAGAGATGTTCTGATCTCTAGAGGCATAAAGGTTGAAGATACTTATCTTTTGTGCAATGAGTCTGTTGAATCTATGTGACATTTTTCTGAGATTGCCCTTTTTCTGGGGCTGTTCTTTTTGGCAAATTTATTTGGCGTTTGAGGATTATAGTTCTTCTTAACCATGGCATGCAGTATATTAATAATCAAAACCAAAACCAAAACCAATAGAACTGACACATTTTTATTTTATCACGCTTTATTCAAAGATAATTGTTTTTTGATAATTTATTCAAAGATAGTTATTAGGAGACACATTTATTATACGTAGTATGTGAACGGGAAAAATATATACAAGCCCAATGCAGAATTATAAACATTTAAAATGTAGAAAACTCCCACTCGCATTAGGCTGAACCGTCATTCTCCCAATATATAAATATTGAATTTGATTATGTTGGTAGTTGCAAAAGACCTACTTTTTAATCATCACTAAGACCCAGCGGCTAGCACCAATCAGACATTTAATATTCGTACATTTTATTGGTATAAAGGGGCTTCTCTCATAACTACAACAGTGTTTTCTTTCAACCACTTGTCCCGATGTCAATGCCAAATCTTGGGGGATTTATTGTTTCAGTCCACCTATAAATTGTAGAGTTGGAGTGGTAACAGGTGGGTAAGGGTGTCCACGGTTCGGTTAATCGAACCATGGCACTTTTTTGTAGACTGAACCGGTGGTATTGGTTTTTTAAATTCTTTAAATTGAAACCGAATTAGTACCACTGGTTAACTGGTCCATAGGTTTCAGTTTTTGATCAGTTCGGTTCTTCGGTTTTTTTATTTTTTATATTTATAATATATATTATATAAATATATGGATAGCATTATAATATATTATAAATATTTGAAAAATATATAATATATTTATAAATAGATCATTATAAATATAATATAAGTATATTTTTATATATAATGAATATATTTATATATAATACATAGAAAATATGTGATATATATTAAAAATATATATAAAATATACATAAAAATATATATATTGATCGGTTCGGTTAACTGTCAATTTTTTTGTAGGTTAACCAAAAACCGAACCGATCCTTTGGTTTTTCAAAAATCCCGAACTGAAACCGAAACCGAACCGATCGGTTTGGTTTTTCGGTTTTTTGATTTTTCATGGACACCCCTACAAGTGGGGGGAATGAATGGTTAGTCCACCCTATAAATTTTCATACCATTTGTACACTTTCAAAGAATGACAGGTGGAGAATGGATTCTAGGTGGAGGTATTGGTAATTAAAACTGAAAAATCAATAAAAGTTCCTGTCTTCTTGAGGGGGACTGAATTTTAAATTTCTCTTAATTAAAATTGATGAGAGATAATTTGGTCATTCTAATCATCTTGCGACATGTGGCCTTTGGGTGACACTTCAGCACTGAGTAAGCAAACTAGTTCGGCAAGTTAGCCTGAAAAACCTCGCTTAGGCTGACCTCCACCTCGGCCAGGACGAACTAATAGGCTCCCCACTCACAACGACCTGTCTCAAAGACCGGCCGAGCTGTAGGAGTCAATAGCAACCTACGAGGGGAACCCATTGACTTGGACTGACAATATGCTATCGGCCTGAGATCTTCGGGCAGTTCCTAACCTCCACATAGATCTTGTAACCGACATATTAATGTGCCCAACTAAGCAGAAATGGCTCCGCAAGAAAGTGAGACTCGTTATAAGAGGGCTTTGACCACCGATACCTATATAAAGCGCTCATTTCTACCTAAGAAGGTATGTGCGATAATACACTCTCAAACATCTGCTGACTTAAGCATTAGAGTGCCCTCCCCAAGTAAAGATAGCCCGAGCAATATAATGTTCTCTCTTGCAGACACTCATCAGCTCGCCCACTTCTAGCTCGGCCCGGCATAGTTCGGCCCTGAGAAGGAACCTTCCAAATCAGAGTCCGAGTCACCTGACACGAGGGAGCAGATAGATCGCGCATCATCAAAAACCATTAACAAATCTTTCTAGTTATGAATTTTGAATTGTCTTTTAATGCTGATAATCTCATCTTAAAAGTTAGACGGCATTTTCATTGTTTATAGAATGACCATTACGAAGAGTACTTTAAGTATATAAGATGTGCAGGACCCATGCGATGCATGAGATTTATCAAGGCAAAATGAAACAAGAGAAATGGATAACTATTATAAGGAAGGAACACAATGTTGTTTAAAATAATTAATCATTATTTTAGTGTTTTGTTACAAAAACAATCTAGCAATTTATTAATTTGGATTATTTATATTAATAATTTTTAACAAAAATAATAAACTATATCTAATTACTTAACAAAAGAATTATTTTTCTTATTATTATCTATTAGTATTCTATTTTATTTATTTTACTTTATTAATGATTAATTATTACATTTTTTGTAAACATTACTTAAATATTTAAAATACTAAATATTAGTAAATATACAAATTTATGTTGTAGTCATAACTAAATTAATCTAAGCCCGATCTCAAGGTTTTAAGAGTTTGGGTTGGGCTTCGGTTGATCCCTGGCCTAACCAGTCCAAGATGCATCCCTAAGAGCAATGTGACATTTGTAATTTTGGATTGATAGTGTATTAACAATTTTTGGACTGGAGTTTGATAGTGTATTAGCCTATTGAACCAAGAAAAATAAAAGATCTTGGGCTAGAGTTTGATAATGTATATTACTATAAAATTTGTTATGTAAATATATGTCTATATAGCTTCTAGGTCAAGCTTAGCTTGGGCCCTACATACTAGGGTTGTCAATGGACTTTGAGAGTTCGATACCCAATTTGACTATGAATTCAACTATCCTGGATTTGGATGTTAGAACTTGCATTTGATTATAGATCAAATGAAGATTTAACCCCATCTGATCCATTTAAAAGTTAAAACCCAAGTTCAATAGAATATTGTTATTTATGTATATATGTAGTATAATTATGTATACATATAGATATTATGTATAATAATATGAAGTTTCTAATCGATAAGTTTAACATTTTAAATTTATTATATATATACTTTAGAAATAATTAGTTTTTAAGCTTTTTAACTTTTTGGTCATTTTAAACACAATAAGATAGTTGTTTATTAAATCCGAATCTGATCCAATTTGACATAATAATTGATACAGATTTAGAGATTTCAAAATCAGATGTAGATGTAGATGTAGATGTAGTTGGATCCAATCTGAATTCAATCCGTTTACAGCCCTACTGCCTACATTATGTGTGGGATAAGTTGTAAATGATGTAGATCCGTTTAATTATTTTTTTTTTATAATTTTTATATGGAATGCAAATGGTTTGTTTTATTACTTTTGATATATATTTTTTTCAATTTTTATTACTAATTTTAATTATCCTATTAATATTAGTTATTTTTAAATAGAATTAAAATGTACTCGAATTTTTAATTTACAAATGGCTAATTTTTATTACTTTCTTAATTTTTAATAGTTTCTATATAAAAACTTTATAAAACTTAATATTTTTATTAACTTTAGTAATTTATATTAATTTTAGTTATTATGTTTTAAATTATAATTCTTTGACAATAATATGAAACAAATAAATGGAATTTGGATGAAAGTAAAATTTTCTCTCCCTTTAGAATACAATAGGGTAATAATGGAAGATGCCTATAGAAATTCTCTCTCTCTCTCTCTCTCTCTCTCTCTCTCTCTCTCTCTCTCTCTCTCTCGCTCTCGCTCGCTCGCTCACACACACCAGCCTAAAATATTAGGCCCAAGCTTGGGCTTGAAATTTGTGAGCCTAATGCAAGCCCAGGCCTAGGTTGGACTGAATTGATCACCAGTTATTATAGGAGAGTAAGTTAATGATGAAATAATTAATAAGGAGAGATAAATGGTAGGGTAGCAAGGAGAGCCATGCTAACATGGCACATCTTGTTATATATATATATATATACTAGTCGGGACCTGTGTGATGCACAGGCAGTGAGATTGAGTCCAATCCAAATACAAATCTTTTATTATGTATCGTTGGATAAAATATTGCTAAAATTATTTATTTTTAATTTAAAACCAAAAATTTTCTTATGCTATCAATTCTTTAATAAAATTAATAGTAGTATTTAGTTTTATTATTTTTTTTACTAATATTTTTATATTATATTATAATTTTAATGTTACTATTTTAAATGGATTCTAGTGTCAATATTTTTAAATATATTCATTTTTATTAAATTATAAAATTTAATTTCAAAGCTTATAGTTTCTTAGTAATGTTTTTTTTTGTTTATTAATAAACTTGTATTAATTAGAATTAAATTGGATGGAAAGCTAAGTAGTGGTGACCATTGGCCGAGCTAGGTTAGCACTAGGTTGGGCTTAGCACATGTGATATGGTTATCACCCAAGCTCGGACCTAACCTGAGTTCTATGCCCAAAACATATGCTCGCACCCAACCCTAGACGGGGCTGGCATAAGCTTAACATTTGTAATAAGGGCTATAGCCAAGGCCTGAATAAGGTGCAGCCTAAATCCAAACCTATATGAATTTTATGTATAAAATAGTGAATATTTTATATTATATATCGTATAATATGGATATAAGAATTATTTTATATATTTTATAATATAAAATATGACATAAATATGTATGGGCCATGTGGGGCTTGGGCCACGCTTGAAGTGTTGGGTTGTGGGTTGTTATCTGAGTTGAGCAAAATTGATCAAAAGGAATTAGGGTAAAATTGGGTTTTTGAAAAAAAAAAATTAATGACACGTATGTCACATTTTAATAGATTTTGACAGACTGGTTAGGAAAGGAAGTTCTCAGTCCGATGATATCAGAAAACAAGGGAAGTTTTAGTCCCATGTGGGTTTTGATCAATCAAAATTCAAGAATAAATTTTAATAAATAACATCTGATTGACTACCGCGTTTATGACACCAGTTGAGTTGAGTTGGTTGGTCAAAACTTTTTCAGATATCATTGTCGAACCCTTCTGAAAATAATTTCCAATAGTTTGTTGTTCGTCTACCTGCTCTCCCGGTTGTATTCAGTTGATGCATATTTCACTGGAGTACTTTCAGTTTCAGTAGCTGTTGTTGTTTGTTAATTTTTATGATCACAATTCACAAGGTGTTGAAATTTCCAGAAATTTAAAATTATATAGATCTCTTCGTTTATTACTTGGCCTAAAAATTGCCAGTTTTTACTTAAACTCCATTGGGAAGATGAGTGCTCTTAGGCTGAAAACAAACCTACAAGTCCCATATTTCAGCATTTGAGAAAATGGGTTACGTCTTATCCGAATTTTGCTAGCGGGGGAATAAGACGACTTAGATGGGTTTTGCCAACCCATTTTCGTATTTTGAAATGATTTAACCCGGTTTATTTTTGGGTATGCTCGGATGCCACTAAACCTTTAAGGCATTAACATTAATATACTTAATTCTGTTAACTATGATCAATATGTTAACTAATTTAATTTATTTAAAGTTAATTACTTAGATGGTTAAAAATCATTTGTGTAATTAAGGAACGTTAAGTCAATAACATTAGCATTTAACATTATTGATTTAAAGTTCCTTGATTGATTAAATAAACGTAATTGATATTATTGATTTAAATATCTTAGTTTAACATTTGCTAACTGTTAAATAATTAGCTATGACAATAATATTTCAAATTCCATATTAAATTCCTTAACTAAATTAACTTAACTATGTTTCTTAATAAAATTAACTTATTATTTTAATCTTAATTTCACTAAAATAATTAAAATTTTAAAATAACTTAATCTAAATAAATAAAAATTATTTAGCTATTAAGTTATATATATATATAAGTCACAACAAGTCAAGGACTTCACTCCTTGTCCTTGATCTGGTATCGCTATTAATTCCCATCCTTGTCCATGCCAAAGTAGTCTCCATCCTCGTTCCCATTGGGTTGGGAAGGCTAAATACCTAATAGGGATGGGGAAAATTGTCATCCCTAATTTGAATGAATATGATTTACATAAAGCAAAATGATAATAACTAATTAATTGAATGAATTAATTAGTTAAAATAGACATGAGGTCTAAATATGCAAATTAATCCGTTTATGTACATTAAATAATTATTGTATTTATTAAAATAATTATTTCAGTTAAGTATAATTAATCAATTAATTTAACAAATTGTTAAGTTTTTTATGAAAAAAAAAAGAAATTGTTAAGTAATTAGTGCAATGCTTATATCAATAGATTATTAATAGAATGGATAAATAGTAAGTTAGTTAACATAAAAGATTCCTTTACTTTTTTATTAAATTACAATAATGCCCTCAATAACTGGTAAAATAATTAATCACTAATAATGGATCAACCATTTAATAATTCGCTATATGATTATATTATTATATAAATCACATAGGTTATTTATTTATATATTTAATTTTGATTCACTTCAATTAAATTAGATTAATGGGTAAATGCAAGTGACCATGAGGGTCATCTAGATCCAACACTAAGTATAACCTATATTTACTTATGGTGTAATAGACCCAAGAATGGTCCAAACTCACCGGTTGACCAGATGAAACTAACTTAACGATTAGTTTAGTTATCCAAATATATTGTATTAACCCGGTTCAGTTATCCCAATTATACTTACAATGTAATTAAAAGACCCAAGAACGGACGAAATGAATCGCTTTATTGGGTTGAGTCATTTTATAGATCAGTTCAGTAATCCAAATACCCAATTAAATGAAATTTCAATTCAGTGGGAAGGTTTACTTTGTTAAGCAAGTTAAGGCAAAATGCACGAGTTTATGACATTCTTAACTAGGCCAAGATAAACCGAATCTATTGGTCCAATTTAAACTAACATTTGCCATCATACTCAACTACTACCATGGATTTGATTACAGAATAGCATCTTTAGTTAATAAATTTAATGCCTACATTAATCCAGTGCATCGCATCGTATAGGTCCCAATTAGACAAATCCCGGGTCCAAATTGGTATCTTATATAGGGTGCAAGTTGGGCATTCCCCAACTCGAGCTAGGGATAATCATGGGCCGGGCCAGGTTTTACAGGGTATCAATGGCATTAAGGCCTGCCTGGGCCCAGCTCGACCCACACCCCAGGCCTGATATTACATGTCTGGGCCGAGTCCCATGCTGGGAGATATAATACCGTCTTTTCTTTTTTTGATAAATTTGCAACTTTATATTAAAAATCACAAAAAGAATATATTTAAAAATTATTACGCTTTCATAAATATATACCATGTATGTAAAATATTATATTATTATCAAAAAAACATATACATATAAATGTAAGATATAAGATATAATACTATATATATATATATATATATATACACATAAGTTCCGAGCCGGGCGGGCCAGCCGAACCTAAGACTTGCTTGATCGAGTCTCGCCCCAGGTCCGGCCGGGCCAGGCTGAATCATAAAGAATCATCCGTAACCCGAGCCCACCAACTTTTAAGATGAGGAGGACCCTTTGTCATCATCATTATCAGCATTAAAAGACAATTCACAATTCAAATAATACCAACTGGCAACCTGACACAACCCTCCTCCGGTTAAAACAAACAGACAGTGATGGAGTTATGAGAGAGAACCACCGGTATACCAACAAAATGCATGAGTATTAAATGTCTGATCGGTGCTGGTCTTAGTGGTCTCTGGGTATAGTTGTAGAACTTCTATCTTTTCATCGAGACACAGATATTTGTTGGTTTGGATTCTTAATGCCACATTATTAATTTAATTGGTTATGAAGAGCTATAATCCTTCAACCCCAAGTGCTGACAAATAGAACGTACAGCTCTAGAAAATGGGCAATCACAGATCCAAGAGACAAGTCGATCTCCTCAACCCTCATGCCTCATGCCTGTAGAGAGCAGCAGAACATCTCTAGTTTCTTCAAAATTCCTGCATACTCTCCTTTGAAGCTGTAAAGTGGGTACTGGGTAGGCCACTCGCAGGCCAAAGTGAAAACCGGGGATAGGAATCGGGTCAATTTAATAGAGTTAATTGAGTAAATTACTTTATGGTCAAATTAAATGACCCTAAAGTATTTAATTAAGTTAATTAATTAAATTAAATAAATTATACTAACTAACATAATTAAGGAAATAAAGTTAATTCATTAGATTAAATAAACAAGGGAAATTTTCAGATTAGTACCCTGTACCAAAAACTGTTAGTTTAGTCCAAAATTGTTAAGAAGTGGTATATAAAATGACATAAATGCCCTTTAAACATTATCCAATTTTCTTTGCAACACCCACTTGAACTTCATTAAAAAATGAAAGAGAAGATGTATAGACGCTTCTTAACGCTTCGTTGTAGTAGCTTAAACGTTTCCAACTGATTATGTATGCACAGCAGCACAGGTAAGAGAAATGAGGAAAGACATCTATAGATTGGTCTTTGTTCATCTGTATAAACGCCAACTGATCTCTAATGATCATGGATCAACACATACTAAAATAGCCAAAAACTAGAAATATCACAGAGAACAGTTTCGTTTTCCCCCCTTTTCTCTTGTCTGCTTTTTCTCCCAATTCATGGATAGGTTTAAAAACCTAATCAAAGAGATAATGGTTCTTGAGGTACTGAAGAACTAGAGATCCCATCATCTTTCTAAAACCAAAAGGGGAAAATAACAAACAAAGCAGAGAAAATAGGGAGGGTAGTCTATTGAAGATGGAAGAAGCTACTACCGGTCAGTCTCCAAAGCTTCCAAGATTCAAAAGCCTTGGATGCTTCATCCATGGGAATTGGAGATTTCAGCCATTGCCTCCCCCAATCACCAATCACTCGGATTCAATAAATGGGTTCAGTCTGGTCCTTTACAGCCAATCACTCAAACACTTCTTCCAATGACTTGAGATTGATGAGTAGTTCATTAGCCTGTGACGAAGGTTCCTGGCCTACCCTCAATAACTCTTGGACTGAGGGTAATGATTGATGAATAGTTCCTTAGCCTGTGATTCCCACCAACAAACTGAATACTGAGTCTATATTCATAATCGAGAAGATCCAAACGTTTAATGTTAGTTGTGGCCAGCAATCCTAATTTAACATTCACTTCTTTGGCACTCCCAATCTCAAAGTCTCCCTGCACAATTCACCTACTTCTGAGGTTGATCGAATCTCCTCACCAAGGACCAGACGGGATGAACAGGAGCGTTGATGTGTTTAACGAGTGCGGAGCTGCACTGATCGTCTTTTGTATCGTGTTTGTGGTGTCTCTATATATATCCATTACCATATGTGCACATAACTTTCACTTAAGTTTATTACAAGTTGTTTAGCTTGGGCCCTATCCTTTAGGGTCATGATTGGACTTCAAAAGTTCGATATTCAATTAGACTTTGAATCCGACTATCCTACATTTGGATGTTGGAACTTGCATCCGGATGATAATTCGATTGGATGTGGATTTAACCTCATCCAATTTGATTAAAATCCATGTCTAATAAAAATTAATTATTTTGTTTATGTAGCATAACTATTGTATATACATAGATATTAATATATGTATTTATACTTTAAAATTTATAATCCAACATAGTAATAATTAGATGTGGATGTGCATTTAGAAATTTCATAATCGGATGTTGATGTGAATGTAGCCGGATTTGATTAATCTGATCCATTTATAGCCCTATTACCCACATTATGTATAGGCTTAGTACATTTTTGAGCTAGACCTAATTCAAAAAAAAAAAAAAAAACAGTTGCTTGAGCATGGAAATTTCTAGATCTAATCATGTTAGGTTAAGTTATAAATTATTTGTTACTTTTTATTATTAATTTTAATTATCCTACCAATAACAACTTTTATTAATTTATTAATTTACTAATTTTATTAATTGTACAACCCTACTACCTGCATTATTTGCTTGAGCCCAAAGTTGGGCTAAGTTATAAATGGTCTTCTCTAAGTAGGAGTCTTATGATATAATTAATTTTTGTAATCTTTATATGGAATGCAATTGGTTTATTTTTATTATTTTTCATAATTGTTTACTTTTTATTATTAATTTTAAATTATCCTAATTTGTTATTATTAATTGTAATTATTTTATTAATATTAATGATATTCAAATAAAATTAAATTGTATTTTAGTTTTTAAATTTATGAATTGATAATCTTTATTAATTTCTTAACTTTTAATAGTTGCTAGATAAAAACTTGTTAAATTTTAATATTTTTATTAACTTTAGTAATTTTTATTAATTATAGTTATTAAGTTTCAAATTATATATAAATTATTATTATCATCATCATCATCATTATTATTATTTTATACTTTTATTATATAGATAAACCGAAACTATTTTCGAAAATGGGTCAATATAGACCCGTTTAACTTGTCGTCTTTGTTTGAGTGATAAAATGGGTTCTACATTTTAAATTTTCATTAAAATTTATGTCTTTTGTGTAGTATAAGCACTATGCATAGTAAAGGTCTCAACTCATAAAAATTATTAATTTTAATAATATTATTATTTAAGTAATTAAAATGCATTAATACAAAAAAAAAACACAACATAAGAACATGGGTTCAATTTGCAATATATCAAACTCATGTTTAAATCATAATATTATTAAAGTTATTAATTAATATTTTTGTATTTAAATTTACTATTTTTATTAGTGTTTATTAAGTTTTAAGTGGAGAGACATGCTGACATGGAATGCCCAATTTTATTTATCTATCTATCTTCTATTGGGCAAATTACATTTTTTCACTTTGAAAGCCAATCTTCTCACAATATTAAATTCTTGAGCTTTAGTAACGATCTATGGTCGATTTGATTTCTACTGATCATGATAAATGAAAAGATTTAGGCCCGGTTCAGTTGCTAAGAAAGCAAAGAAGAGAAAAGAACACTGATGAAGCAAATTAGAACGTAGTTAATTTTCTTTTATATTGTTTGGTCATTTTAAGAAAGAAAAATAGAAGTGAAAGAAATTGTGTAAACGTTTTTTGAGAAGTAAACAAATTAGTTTAGTTGAATCAACCATTGACATGCATTAATACGAAAGTGGTATGAAGTACACGTAAACACAAGAGAGCCAAAGCAAGATGTAAAGCTTGACGTGTGATCTTCATTTCAGTGTTTATGGCTGGTGTGGAGAATTATCATTAGTTTCAAATCTCGCTGCACACGTACCCAACCATCACGTTCACATCTTACCATGTTTATGGGTGATGCAGTTAATGCAGTTATCACCATATCTCTTTCTTAGAACAATAATTTCACCTGTGCAATTTCAACTACTGCGGGATTCCTTTAGGCTCAATTTGAAAAGATTATAAATGCAAATATGTACAATACAAATGTATACAAAATACAAAGTTTTGCACTTTATATATTTGTATTTATATTTTTTCCAAATTGAGCCTTACTTCCAATTAAATGGACTAAATCGGCCATTAATTGGAGTGGTCCTGTCCTAACTCTGCAATTATATTCCTAGAGGGTTCTGATTCCCCTTGATACATCATCCATATTACATCATTCTCCTATTGTTTTGGTTTTGTTGAGTGAAATCATTCTTGGGGCTTAAAAAAGTAAAAAAAAAAAAGGATAAACTAACATGTTTTTATTGGCAGTAGTACTATAATGAGTATAGAAAATTAGAAATTGCCATATCTCCCCTATTCTGCTTGCCCTAACCATAGCCAACTAGCATATGTTTGGCATCGATGCTGCAGTTGTAGCACCGTTTTCTGATGTGTGGGTTGAAAGTACTATTTTCTGCCTTTTTTCTTTGTTTGGAATCGTTGCTGTCAGGTAGGACGTTTCTTGGAGCAATAACAACTTTTTTTGTTTGGTACCAATGCTCCAAGAAACGTTTTCTGCACTTCTGCCCATTATCCAATGCTACATCATTGCCACATCACTGCCCTGTTGGCAGCAACAACCTGCAGCTCCAGAAAACGCCAAATTTGGCGTTGCTCCAAGCCATGCCTTCCCAATTTCCAAGGCGTGGCTTGAAGCATCGTCTTCTATGGAAAAACGGTTCCAAACAGATGGTTGTTTCCTAGAGCACCATTTTTTCTTACGTGGCGCTGATGTGGTGCCTAGGGATGGCAATTTCCCTCGTAAAACCGGGGTCCCACCCATCCCGAACGGGGTGGGTTTTCCTCGACCCTAAACAAGGACGGGGCGGGGATAGGGAAAATAAATTTTCCTCGAACCGGGGACAGGGCGGGGACGGGTTTTGTATATAATTCCCCGAACCCGCCCCGAACCCAAAGGTAAATTAGTAAAATATCTCTAAGTTTTCCCTAATTTTTTTAAATCCTAGGATCCCATAATTTTATTTTTAAATTACCTCTAAAGTATTATAATTCAATTCTAAAATACCTCCAAATTCCTATATCTTATGTATAAATTGTCCATAAAATTGATAATTTTTAAGTAATTGCCTTAGAGCGGAGAAAATTCGGGGATTCCCCGTCCCCGATAGGGCATGGATGCCCCGCCCCGAACCTGCTCCACCACCGGGGACGGGGCGGGCACGGGGCAAGGTATCACAACTTCGGAGCAAGAATGAAGAAGGGGTGCCCCACCCTAAATCCGCCCCGTTGCCATTCCTCATGGCGCCGTTGCTCCAGAAAATGGAAAGGATGCCAAACAGCCGCCTAATGAATGCTCTCCTTTTCAGTTCTAAGAAGTCAGAAAATTGCTATATAGTTTAGCCACTCATGGCGCAGGCCTGGCTGAGCTTCAATGCTGCATTGTTAAAAAATAAATATTATTTATGTTTAATATAAGATATATTAAATTATACTGCATTGGAGCAGGTCTGGCTGAGCTTTAATTTAGTATTAAACATATTATATTTAGTATAAGATATACTATACTGCATTGCTAATAAATAAATAAATCTATTATTTATTATTATATAAAATGGATACTTACACTAGTAAATAAAACAACTATTATGCCCTTTTTTTGGCATAATATGCCCATTTCTACATTCTTGTTGTCAATTTCAAAAACAAATTAAAACCATCTTATTTGAAATAGATTGTTTTTCAAAAAAAAAAAAAACATGTTCTGTGCTTTTCATCTTACAAAATGAAACCAAAAATATGTTTTTAAATTTCTAGTTTCAAAAACATGTTTTCATCTCGTCATCTAATATCGTTTAACATAAATCATATAATTCCTATACTATAAAATTTGTTTTGTTTTAAAAACCATTATTTTAATGATTTCAAAAACATGTATTTTTTTCTTTAACTGTGGAGATGTAGAACAATGATGTGGTCCCCATTGCTGCATGTCTGTTTATGTTACTTAGGAGCTTAGGAGTAGACTAGAATTCTTTTGTGTACATATTTATAGAGAGGCTAATCAACCGGCGGATGCTCTCACAAAGCTTGGTTGCTTAACTTATCAGAAAATTGCTTATGACTGCATAAAACTTCTTCCTTCTCATGTCTAGAACTTGGTGATTGCAGATGGTCTAAATCTTCCATTTTTGCGAATTCATTGATCTTAGGTTTCCTATACACCCGATGTTTATGAACCCAGTTTCCTTTGTATAGTTTTGAGGGGTAAGGTCTCACGTCCCCCCTGATGATGCACAATCTGGCCGGTCTTAGTTGTCGATGATCTGGCCTCTGAACTGAGTAACAGGGACCTGAAACGGAAGGAGAAGAGAAGCTCCAGGGAGAACCCGGCGTAAGGGCTCCGAAGCTCAAGTTAGAATCCTTCAAAGGCAAGATAAACCAGATAGCGCGAAAGTTAGCATACCTCGTTCCTGGGGTGATAGAAGCCTTTTATAACCACCTCGTGCACTCACTTCCAGGCCTCCGTCAGGTCGGGCATGATTACTTCTGAACTCCTGCCAGTTCGGGTGTCATTTCCTCTGGCCGGCCAGAACCGCCACTGTTCCTTTTGTCGGAGCCGTCTCTGTGGCTAGTGACGACGATTGCAGGTGGCGGTGGCAGGAAGCCGTTTGAAATGCGGCTGTCAGGCGTCAGATCCCAAATCAGTCAGGCGTGTCGCCCTTGGATACGGATGTCCTTGGTGTCGGGTACGTTCGGCTGGCCTGGTGCTTTGGAAGTGAAGTGTTGGAGTGGCAAGCGAGGTGTCTTGAGTTCGGTTTGGAGTGTTTCGAGCTGCCATGGGCCAGCTCGGGTCAGCTTTGTGAGGCTTGGGGCCCAGTATAGTTCGGGCTCCTTGCAGGGAGCTCGGGTTCTCAGTAGGGAGCTCGCTCTTAACAGGGAGCTCGCTCTTAATGGGGAGCTCGGACTCCCAGTAGGGAGCTTGTTCTTAATAGGGAGCTCGGACCCTTAATAGGGAGCTTGCTCTAAACAGGGATCTCGGGCTCCTAGTAGGGAGCTCGGACTTGGGGAGCTCGGGTTCTTAGGGAGCTCGGACCTTTAACAGGGAGCTCGCTCTTAACAAGGAGCTCGGGCTCCTAGTAGGGAGCTCGGACTTGGGGAGCTCGGGTTCTTAGGGAGCTCGGACCTAACAGGGAGCTCGCTCTTAACAAGGAGCTCGGGCTCCTAGTAGGCAGCTCGCTCTAAATAGGGAGCTCGCTCTCAATCAAGGAGCTCGGACTAAGTACAACAGTCTGGAGTTCGGGCTCGGTAGTGAGTTTGGACTTGCTTCCGATGTTCGCTTTGGGCGCTCTACTGTCTCGAGCTGCTTGCCTTTGCCACGTGTCGGGCGATCGCGAGGTCGGGCCAAATTTCCCTTCATCAATTGCCCCCCACTCCCTGCGACAACGGTCCCGTCTTGGTGCGGGGAGTTTTCAAGGTAGCAGGAGGGTTTTGGTCCGTGCTGAGCGCGCTTGCCCTAATTTGATTTTCAAAAAAGGGCGCGCGTTTGGGAGTCGTGACGGAAGTTGTTCGGGAGTTGCGCTGTAGACGCTTTTATTGCGAGGAGACGTGCGCCGTTACCCCGTCAGTTTCGGGAAGACGCGTGCCGACACCTGTCCTCTGACAAAACGTGTGCGACGTTCCATCAGTTTCGGAAAGACATGCGCTGATTGGTCTTTGGAAGACGTGCGGCTTAGCGCGGCTGCGGGCCATTGGATTGGCTTCGATCTGGGCCGTCGCTTTCCGGCTGCTGTGGATATAAATAGCGCGCGGGGGGGGGGGGGGCGTCCTTGCTACTGTTGTACACCTTGAGCTCGCGCCCAAGTTTCAGCTCGCGTCTAGGCTTTTCAGCTCGCGTCCCTAGTTTCCTTGCTTGTTCGAGTTTTCGTGGTCTGCTTCAGTCTTCTTCTCGGGTGAGTTTTTTGGAATCCCGTTCCGTTTCCCGATGTCTGGTTTGGAGGGTTCAGACTGTTCAAGCGGGTCTGATGTGGGTTCTACGAACCAGTTTGCGTCCCCCGGTAGTTCAAGTGAGCCCGATGTAGGTCCTGAGGAAGGGGTCGGGCCTACCACCCGAGGTGCTTCGGGTAGGTCGGCATCCACCTCCCGTCGTGGCCGGGTTGTAGATCAGTTCGGCCCTTCAACTATGACGCTTGAGGAACTTCAAACCCTCGTAGACTACTACAACTTGCCTAGTGAGTACGGTTACTTTATCCCTACGGGCAGCTTTCCTAGGGAACACGGTCCTGATGAGATGGTGATTTTCCGGGAACAGCTCGCCGCGGGGCTGCGACTGCCCTTCCACCCTCTTCTTGTCGAGGTCCTAAACCACTTCGGTGTGACGGTTGGCCAGCTTCACCCGAACTCTGTTAGGAATTTAGTGGGAACGATCTCTTTATTTTGCGACGAGAACTTCCCTCTGGATCTGGAGATTTTTTCTTCTATCTTAATGCTGAAAAAGCAAGTGGGTCCCCTTCCTGGGCGTAGGCGGGCATACTACTTGTTCCCTCGCCCAGGCTTCAAGCTTTTACACGGACTCCCCAATAAGGTCCCGGCGTGGAAGCGGGACTATTTCGGGGTGCGAAGTGCGATGGGGTGGCCGTTTCAGACCGGCTGGGGGGTGGCCGCTCCTGATTCCGGCATCACACTTGATGAGGAGACGGCAAAGGGCCTCCGGCAATGGGCGCGGCTTGGGCTGGATTGCCAATGGTATCTGACGGAGGCCAAGCTTATTGCTGCGGGCCTGAGTTCGGGTAGGTTCTTTCCCTAGTGATCCTGTCTTGCTCTTCTTTTATGTGTCTTATTGATGCAGAACTCCTTTTCGCAGGTACAATGGATTCTCGAGGGTCCCGAGGTGGGCACTTGTTCGAGGGGATGAAGAGGAGAAAGCGGGTGGCCAAGCGAGCTCGCGCCGAGCCATCCCGAGCTACGGAACCCGAGGTGCCGGATTATCCGGCAGAGGAGCCCGAGATGGTTCCTCCTATGCAGGAGCCGGCGGGGGCTCCTTATGCCGAAACCACACACACGGGGGCTCCCGCCTATTCCGAGTCCGCTCATATGCGAGCTGGGCCGTCGAGCTTGGAGGCCCTGGGGGACTTCAGGAGCGTGCTGTCGCCTGTGCATGCTCTTCAACGGAGTAAGGAGGTGGTGTTTCCCGAGGAAGTTGTGGCGTGGACCGAGCTCCCTCTGCACCAAGTGGCCTGCCGTGCCGTTACTCACGCCATGGTGGTAAGTGATCCCTTCTTTATAGCTCGGCTTTTACTCTTTTATTCGTTTCTTTGATCCCGTTTTCCTTTGATAGGTGAACTCTTCCATTCACGCCTTGGCGAACCAGGTGGAGAAATGCTCAAGGCAGGCGCGAGCTGCCGAGGAGGCTGCTCGGGCTGCCGATGCTGCTGCTCGCCTTGCGCGGTCTAGGCAGGCGAGGTCTCAGAGGGATGTCGAGGCCATGGGAGTGGTGGTACAGCATATGGCGGAAATGAAGCTGGACCTGGAGCACCAGGTCGAGTATCTTCAGGAGGATATCAGGGAGAGGACTCAGATCTTCTCTCAAGGCATCGAAGACGCGAAGAAGAAGGCTGTCAGCGATTACATTGCTTCACCGGATTTCGATGATCTGATGGTAGACTCCTACAGGAGGGGTTTCAAGCTAAGCCGGTGGATGATCCAGAATACGTACCCCGACCTCGATACCAGTGCCATATCCACTTCGCGCATCACTCAAGAGATGGCTAACGCTGCGGATGCCGAACCGGACTCTGAGGGGGAGGCAGGTCCTTCGGGTGTTGTCGAAGTGGCTTCTGATAACGATGAAGTAGCCCCGGGCTTGTGAATGTACACATTTTTTTTTATATGTCCACATCTATTTTGAAATGAAATGGCTTTTTGTTCATGTACTGGTGTCTTCGAGCTATATTTTTTGCCGAACTGACCATTTCGGTCCTTCAGTTCGTTTTATGAAATGACTTCGGCGTACTTGCCTTGGTGGCCTATAGATAGTACCTTCTCAAGTTGACAACGTTCCATGCTCGGGGTACTTGTTTCCCTTCTAGGGTTCCGAGCTCGTACGCTCCCCCACCGAGTGCTTTCATTACTCTATAGGGTCCTTCCCAGTTTGGTCCAAGTTCCCCTACGCCGGGTTCGGGCACCACGACCTTACGGAGAACCAGGTCGCCGACGCAGAAGTTCCTCTTCTTTACTCGCACATTGTAGTACCGAGCTATCTTTTGTTGGTAAGCCGCAGTTCGGATGTGCGCGAGGTCTCTCACTTCGTCCAGTAGGTCGAGGTTGGTGCGTAACTCGCCCTCGTTTGTCCGTTCGTCGTACGCTTCTAGTCGCAACGTAGGCACTTCGATTTCCACCGGGATCACTGCTTCGGTGCCGTAGGTGAGGTTAAAGGGGGTCTCACCTGTGGCGGTCTTTTCCGTGGTTCGGTGTGCCCATAAAACACTTGGTAATTCGTCTGCCCACAAACCTTTGGCTCGGTCCAATCGCGCTTTCAGTCCGCGGAGGATGGCTCTGTTCATTACTTCTGTTTGGCCATTTGCTTGCGGGTGTGCGACCGATGTGAAGTTTTGACTAATTCCCATACTTCGGCACCATTCTTGGAACTTGATATCTTTGAACTGTTTGCCGTTGTCGGAGATCAGTACCCGAGGTAGCCCAAAGCGACATACGATGTTCTTCCAAAAGAAGTTTTGTATGTTTCGGGCTGTAACTATTGCCAGGGGTTCGGCTTCTATCCACTTTGTGAAATAATCTACTGCTACCACTAGGAATTTTCTCCCGCTTGTCGCTGGTGGGAATGTCCCCAGTAGGTCGATGCCCCATTGGGCGAAGGGCCATGGACTGGTGAGGTATTTGAGGTTGGCAGCGGGCTGATGGTGGATGCTGGCATGCTTCTGACACTTGTCGCATTTTCTGACGAGCTCGATTGCCTCTGTCTTCATCGTTGGCCAGTAGTATCCTTGTCGAAGTGCCTTTTGGGCGAGGGCTCTGCCCCCCAGGTGTCCGCCGCACAAGCCTTCATGGATGTCGCGGAGTACCAGCTCGGCTTCGGCTGGGTGCAAGCATCGCAGATAGGGGAGCGTGTAGGATCGTTGGTACAACCGTTCGTCTATCATGATGTATTTGGCTGCCTGGCGCTGCATCCTCTTGGCTGTGTTGCGGTCCGCAGGGAGGGTTCCGTCTAACAGGAAGCTCGCGAGTGGGTCGATCCAGCTCGGCTCTGCTTCGGTGACGGGAGTGACCTCTTCTGCCCCACCGAGAATGCTAGGCCGAGGCAAGTCCTCCACGTACACGGTTCTCCTGGCGTTGTGGCTCGTGCTAGCCAGTCGGGATAGGGCGTCGGCCTCAGCGTTCTCTGACCTTGGGATTTGCTTGATGAAGTGTGATTGGAAGTTGAGCAGAGCTTCCTTTACTTTTGCTAAGTACGCAATCATAGTGAGTTCGCGTGCTTCGTATTCGCCTGTAACTTGGTTGACCACGAGCTGGGAATCGCTGCAGATAACCATGTGCTTTGCTTCGACCTTGCGCGCTAGGTTTAGCCCGGCTATCAGTGCCTCGTACTTCGCCTCGTTGTTGGATGCCGCGAACTCAAAGCGTAGTGCATATTCCAGTTTTGTTCCGCCCGGGCCGCGTAGCACTATTCCAGCCCGGCTGCCTTGTTGGTTAGAGGAGCCATCTACATGAAGGATCCAGGGCTCCTCATCCCAGTTCGCGCTTGGTCTAACTAGGAGGGAAGCCACGCTGGCTGCTACTTCACGGGGTTCGGACTCGTTTGGCTTGGGAGCTCCGAGTTCACCCGAACTGGGGACCTCGGACTCGACCGGCTCAGGGGCTTCGAGGCTAAACGTGCACTCTGCAATAAAATCTGCCAAGGCTTGGGCCTTGATGGCAGTTCTTGGCTTGTACCGGAGATCGTACTCGCTGAGTTCGATGGACCACTTCGTCAGCCGGCCGGAAACCTCGAGTTTGAGTAAAACTTGTCTCAGAGGTTTGTCGGTCAGGACGATGACGGTGTGGGCCTGGAAGTACGGGCGGAGTTTCCCTGCTGCTATCACCAGGGCATACGCTAGCTTTTCTATCTGTGGGTACCTTGTCTCTGCTCCCTGCAAGATTTTACTAACATAATATATGGGTCGTTGGACCCGGTCTGCCTCCTTTACTAGTACCGAACTGACCACCTCGTCGCTAGCCGAGAGGTACAGCTCTAAGACTTCGCCTTCCTCGGGCCGAGCTAAGGTTGGCACATTGGCGAGGTAGCCTTTTAGCTCGTCAAACGCGAGCTGACAGTCTTGGGTCCATTTGAACCCTTTGCCTTTGATTGCTTTGAAGAAGGGTAGGCAGCGATCTGCCGACTTGGACATGAAGCGGCTTAGGGCGGCTATGCGGCCGTTTAGCCTTTGGACTTCTTTTATTTTCCGAGGTGGTCTCATATCTAGGATGGCTTGTATTTTGTCTGGGTTGGCCTCGATGCCACATCGATTGACAACGTAGCCCAGGAACTTGCCCGAGGTGATGCCAAAGACACATTTGTTGGGGTTTAATTTCATGTTATACTGACGCAGGATTTGGAAGACAGAATCTAAGTCTTGTATTAATTCTCGCGAAAACTGTGTTTTGACGACCATGTCGTCTACATAGCACTCTATCTTTGTGCCGATCAGGGGCCGAAACAGCATATTTACAAGTCTTTGGAAGGTCGCCCCGGCGTTTTTTAGCCCGAAGGGCACATGACCTTGTAACAGTATAGACCGAACTCGGTTATGAAGCTGGTTTTTTCCTCGTCGGACTGGTCCATCCGGATTTGGTTGTAGCCTGAGTAGGCATCCAGGAAGCTTAGCAATTCATGTCCCGAGGTCGCGTCCACTAGGCGGTCGATCATAGGAAGGGGGAAGCAGTCTTTCGGGCAAGCTCGGTTCAGGTCGGTGTAGTCGACGCACATGCGCCACTTGCCGTTCGCCTTTTTCACCAGCACAGGGTTGGCCACCCAGCTCGGGTAATGGACTTCCCTTATGAAGTCTGCCGCGAGGAGCTTTTCGACTTCCTCGTCGACCGCTTTCCAGCGCTCCGGGGCTAAGTTCCGTTTCTTCTGTCTAACGGGTCTGACTAAAGGGTCAGTGTTAAGTTTGTGAGTTATAAGACTAGGGTCAATACCGGGCATATCGGCCGCGGACCATGCAAAAATATCTAAATTTTGGAGTAAAAAACTTACCAGTTCGGTCCGTAGGGGTTCCTTGACAGAAGCACCAATCTGGAGTGCGCGAGCTGGGTCCGTAGGTGAGGTCGGGATCGCGACTGTTTCTTCTGTTGGCGAGGATCATTCTTCGCCTTGCTCCGTAGGCCGCTCCAGATCGAGGTTGCCGGCCGGCTTGGACTTGCCTTTTTGGGCGGCGACGTAGCACTGGCGGGACTCGAGCTGGTCGCCCCGCACTACCCCCACACCGAAGTCCGTAGGGAACTTCATTGCCAAATAGTAGGTAGAGACCACCGCCCGCAGGATATGCGTGATTGGCCGTCCTATTATGGCGTTGTATGGGGAGGGGGTCGCGACCACCAGAAAATCGTGGTTGAGTCTGACCGCACAAGGCCACGTGCCGACTTCCACGGGCACCGTTATCTTTCCAAGGGGCCTGACTTCCTCTCCGCTGAAGCCCACCAGGGGAGTGCTTGCATGTTTTAGTTCGCTCCTTGGCAGCTGTAGCCGATCAAACGCCGACTTGAATAGGATGTCCGTCGAGCTGCCTGAATCTATGAGCACGCGCCTAACTTCGAAGTCGCTGATCCTGAGTTTAATGACAAGTGCATCATCGTGAGGGTAGCGAACTCCCCGTGCGTCGTCTTCTGTGAAGAGGATCGGCTCCTCGGTCTTCAGCCTCTTCGGGGGGTTCCGCTCCTCGAGAACCTCTTCGCGAACTGAGGTCCAGGATGCCGCTGATGTGCACCCCGCCACCACCGAACCTCCCACAATTACATGGATGGTTCCCCGAATTGGCCTTTCTGCCGGAGGCTGTCGCTGCATCGGTTCGGCAGGCCTGCTGCTAGTCTCTGGGGCGTCTTTTAAGTGTTCGCCCGGCTGATCCGCTTTATTGCTATTATTGTTGTGCTGTACAAAGTTTCTTAAGTATCCGCGACGGATGAGCCCCTCTATCTCGTCTCGGAGGTTATTACATTGCTCGGTACTGTGACCGTGGTCCCTATGGAAACTACAATACAAATTCTTGTTTCTTTCGTTCGGATTTCCCTTTAGGCGAGGTGGCCATTTCATGAAGGGGGCGTCCTTGATCGTCATTAGGATCTCGGTCCGCCTCGTGTTCAGTGGCGTGTAATCCGTCCGAGCTGGCAGGGGAGCTCGGAACGACTGGTTCGGTTTTGGGTCCCGGGCCGGGTTTTTTCGGTCGGCCGAGCTAGAGGGCTCGCCGTCCCTCTTTCTTTTCTCGTTTCCGCCCTCGGTTCTTTGGTTGATTTCCTCCTCCGTCCTCATGAACTTGTCCGCGAGCTTGAGGAACTCGGCCACGGTCGCGGGCTGGTTAGCTACCATGTGCCACTTGAATTCCTTGTGCGTCACCCCTCTTTTTGCTGCGGCGAGCTGCACTGCGGGGTCTAACCGAGGTATCTGTAAGCATGCCTCATTGAATCGTTTGATGTAGCCCCGTATGGGTTCTCCTTCCCTTTGGACTACTCCGAAGATGCTTTCCTTTGCTCTGGGGCACCGTTTGCTGGTGACAAAGTGTGCAATGAAGACCTGCACGAACTGAGCCCAACACTTTATCGATCCGGGGGCCAGGTTCCTGTACCAAGTGCGTGCTACCCCCTTGAGGGTGGTGGTGAAGGCCACGCACATTCATGATTCGTTGGCTCTGGCGAGGTGCATTTGGGACTGGAAAGCGTCCCCGTGGTCATTGGGGTCGAAGGACCCGTCATACTTGTCCAGGGGCGGGAGCTTGAAATCTCTGGGCAAGGGGACTGCCAGGAGTTCTGAGGCGAGGGGGGAAGGAACTGAGAGAATTGGGGCGACTCCTACCTTGTCCGAGCTCGTCTCGCCTTTGCCTCTGAGCTCGGATAGGACGCGGGTGGCAGTTCGTCGACTTCAACGGCGCCTTCGCTGCTGAGTGGGCCTTGTACTGGCGCTGCTGGCCTCCGTGTTATCGAGCTTGATGGGCTCAGAGTGCTGGTAGTCCGCTGCTGCCAGTGCGCCGAATCGGTTTTCCACCACTGGGGACTCCGGTTTGGAGACCCGAGGTGCTGACCTCGCGGGCGAGGTTCCTGATCCGCCTGCGAGCCGCGAGGCGGGGATGACTTTTCTTTCTCTCCGGCCTGGAGACGAGGCCTGGCTGTTTGGGGGGTTCTGGGGCCTAGGGGCCTTTCCTTGGTGGAGGCGCCTTTACTGGCTTCGGGGCAGGGTGGCGAGGTGGAAGTAGTGGTTGGTTCAGTGTCAGTTGGGGGAACTGCTGCTGATAGTGGTATTGGGAGAGGTTGTGCAACACTTGGTGCTGGTGAAGCTGGTGTTGCTGGAACTGCTGCATCTGGGCTTGCATTACCCGCATGCATTGCATCAAGTCGTCCAACCGATTTTGGCTAGCTGCTAGGGGGACGGCGGTTGGTTCAGTGAAGGTAGTCTCGATGGGAAGAGGGAAGGGGATGTTTGCGGAAGGTAGGCTTACAGGTGCCACTGCTTGTGGCGTAGTCAGATTGGGGATTCCATCCACCGTGAGGGGGATGGTGAACTGCCCAACACACACCACGGGAACTTGGAGCTGTTCCCCGGTGGTGTTTGTCTCTGTGCCACGTCCGGTGTTGCTGGATGAGGCCATGAGTAATGAGTTTTTCAGAGAAGAAGGAAAGGGTATGAAAGTTTTGGAGGGAGGCCTTTTGAAGCGTTCCCACAGATGGCGCCAATTGTTGATGCACAATCTGGCCGGTCTTAGCTGTCGATGATCTTGCCTCTGAACTGAGTAACAGGGACCTGAAACGGAAGGAGAAGAGAAGCTCCGGGGAGAACCCGGCGTAAGGGCTCCAAAGCTCAAGTTAGAATCCTTCAAAGGCAAGATAAACCAGATAGCGCAAAAGTTAGCATACCTCGTTCCTGGGGGGGTAGAAGCCTTTTATAACCACCTCGCGCACTCACTTCCAGGCCTCCGTCAGGTCGGGCATGATTACTTCTGAACTCCTGCCAGTTCGGGTGTCATTTCCTCTGGCCGGCCAGAACCGCCACTGTTCCTTTTGTCGGAGCCGTCTCTACGGCTAGTGACGACGATTGTAGGTGGCGGTGGCAGGAAGCCGTTTGAAATGCGGCTATCAGGCGTCAGATTCCAAATCAGTCAGGCGCGTCGCCCTTGGATACGGACGTCCTTGGTGTCGGGTACGTTCGGCTGGCCTGGTGCTTTGGAAGTGAAGTGTTGGAGTGGCGAGCGAGGTGTCTTGAGTTCGGTTTGGAGTGTTCCGAGCTTCCGTGGGCCAGCTCGGGTCAGCTTTGTGAGGCTTGGGGCCCAGTATAGTTCGGGCTCCTTGCAGGGAGCTCGGGTTCTCAGTAGGGAGCTCGCTCTTAACAGGGAGCTCGGGCTCATAGTAGGGAGCTCCCTCTTAATAGGGAGCTCGGACTCCCAGTAGGGAGCTTGTTCTTAATAGGGAGCTCGGACCCTTAACAGGGAGCTTGCTCTAAATAGGGAGCTCGGGCTCCTAGTAGGGAGCTTGGACTTGGGGAGCTCGGGTTCTTAGGGAGCTCGGACCTTTAACAGGGAGCTTGCTCTTAACAAGGAGCTCGGGCTCCTAGTAGGGAGCTCGGACTTGGGGAGCTCGGGTTCTTAGGGAGCTCAGACCTAACAGGGAGCTCGCTCTTAACAAGGAGCTCGGGCTCCTAGTAGGGAGCTCGCTCTAAATAGGGAGCTTGGACCCTTAACAGGGAGCTTGCTCTCAATCAAGGAGCTCGGACTAAGTACAGCGGTCTAGAGTTCGGGCTCGGTAGTGAGTTTGGACTTGCTTCCGATGTTCGCTTTGGGCGCTCTACTGTCCCGAGCTGCTTGCCTTTGCCACGTGTTGGGCGATCGCGAGGTCGGGCCAAATTTCCCTTCATCACCCCCCTTTGAGGTTTTTTATTACATATGAATAAATTTGCGGTGACCACCCCTCCACTACGAGTAAACTTTGGGGTTTAAAGAAAAATGTAAGCAGTAGCGGTAATACTAGTTTTTTACCTTATTGTAAATCATTAATATAAATAGTTGAGTAGGGCGACAACCTATGTTATGACCCACATTTTTTTCTGAAATTTTCTCCTCTTCGTGTTCTCTCTTCTTCTTCTCTTCTTCTCTTCTTCTCCTTCTCTTATTCTTCTTCTTCTTCTTCTATTCTCTGCATTCTTTCTTGTTGAATTCACATCTAAACTGATTGCAGTCTTACTAGACAAGATTAACTTGGTTTTGCCTTTCGAAACGAAATCAGGGTTTAATAACAAGTTTTTGTTTTTGTTTTTATTTTTTTAATTTGGTCAATGTCACAATTTCAAAAACAAGTGAAACTAAATACATTCATATTGTATATAACACACTATATGGGGTATTATCCCATGTGAATAATTTTTTTTGTTGTTGCTAGAAATCAAAACCAGTTGGTCATGTTAAGATTGTTTCAATTGTACAACGTATCACGTAAGTACCACCGACACCCACATTCATGGGTTATGTGAGCATGTGCACTCAAATTAATAGCTTCAATCAACTTGCAAGTCAACTTTGACCAATCATCATCATCATCTCCTTTTCTTTTCTTTCTTGGCTTGAGCCAAGCACACCAATGGGAACCTCCTTGGCACCACAACCTCAAACTTGCTGTCTATCTTCACAAGTAGGGGTGTTAATGGACCAGTTTTGGGTTGGACCCAGTTAAATCAAAATCAATTTGGATGGATTGGACAGACTAATAAGACATATTGAATTGGATCAATCCAAACTTAATGATCCAAAGTATTTATTGGATTGGATTGGACTTGGTCCATCCATAATGGATTTATATTGGATTGGGTCAGATTTAACCAATATCTGGTCCATTAATAGAAGATAAGAATATAGGTGTTAATGGACCAAGTTTGAATTGAAACCAATCTAAATTGAAACCAATTTGAACAGATTGGATGGTCTAAACATTGAATTGGACTGGTCCAAGATGTTTTGCAGTATTCATCAGATTGTATTGGACCTGGTCCATCTGTAGTGATTCATATTCAACCGGATCAGATTGGACCAAATCCAGTCCAAATGACACCTCTATTCACAAGTACATTTCAAAGTGTTTACCCAAGTTTGTGTCACTTTGCATGTGGGTCATCAAGTTAGCCACACCATACCTTTGGATCACGAGCCTTGGTTGCTCTGAATCATCTACCATTCTACTAAGTGCAATCTGTCAGGGGCTCATATCTAATACCCACGAGCTGTTCCCACATCTCTACTCACAAGACATTATAGCTGCACATTGAGAATATCTCCCTTGTCATTCGTGAAAACAATTTGTGGGTAGTAAATCTAGAACCCATCTGTCAATCCTTATTGTAGTTTTCAAAACCGGACCGGACCGGACGATCGGACCAGACGGTCGGACCGGAAAAACCGGGAATCAGACAGGTGACCAGTTCCGTTTTCCCCAAAAACCAGATTCCCTCCCAAAACTGTTGATTTTGGTCAACGAAGGTTAATGAACCGCTGAACCGAGCAATTGACCGTTCGAACCATTCGAACGGTTTTGACCATTTTTATTTTTTTGAATTTTTTATTTTTTTGTCAGAACGGGCCGAGCGTTCGATTCGAACAATCGAACCGTTCAACCCGAGAACCGGACCCCTGACTAGGTCGATCACCATGTCGGTTTTAAAAACCATGATCCTTATAGCCCATCACCTCCATCGATTCACCAGCCTCGTTTCTTAAAATTTTTGGATCAATAGACAGAATTTATTAATGACCTAGGGTTCTTTACCCATAAGCAACAACAAGCCATATTCGACCATATTTTTAAAGATATTTGACCATTTTCAATTTACAAAGCATTTATGTAGTTGTTATTGCAGACTTTCTATATGTTTTTTCACTTAGGCCCTGTTTGCTTTTCGGTAAATTACTTACTCGGGTAAATACAATTACCTGGGTAAGTTTTTCCTTGGAAGCACTTACCCGGGTAAGTGCATTTACCCATGTTCTTTTATTTCCTAGGTAAATAAGGTAATGACCATTTTATCCATAAAAATCCATTATTAAAATGGGCATTTTTGTCCCATTCAAGTGTTAGCAATTTTCCCCTAGGTGGAAAAATTATTTACCCACCAGGAAAATAAACTTTTACTGGTCCCCACATAAATCTAAAAATGAACATAGGATTCTTGGTCAATGGGAACTAAAATCCCATTAACCATTTTTCCCCACTCAAAATCCAAAAAAAGAACACCCCATTAAAAATAAACAAAATACATCGTAACATAGTTCAAGAGTGGATTAAATATTAACAGAATGTGTATTAGGTTTTCTACATTGATGACAGTTGCTAGTCATACAATTGGAGATTTGAATATATATATACAGAATAGCTACACAATCAACAGTCCTAGTTGCATATTATTTGCTTTTGTAGATCGAATTTATTTGTGCATTAATGGCTTTTTGTAGACCTCTCAAAGGATGATTTTGAACTTTTGATGGTCTTTAATTACCAAAAGAACAAAGAACTATTGATGGAAAATTTGCCAAGAAAGTCATGGTTTGTGTGGAATTGTGGTTCAGACCAGGACTCTAGCATAGACAAATTTTCAGTGCTAAGCAAGGAACACTTGTTCAAGTGTAAAAGTAGAGCTTCAAAGCTGTCAATAGATCGGGTATCTAATATGGGGACTGGTCCAATTCAATGTTTGGACCGTCCTATCTATTTAAATTGGTTTTAATTTGGACTGGGTCGTTCAATCCAAATCTGGTCTATTGACCCGTATTCTTATCTTCTGTCAATGAACTGGATATTACAACCCGACCCAATTTAATATAAATCTATTACAGACAGGACAGATCAGGTCCAATCCAATTCAATAAATACTTTGAAGTTTAAACCAATGATACTGAACTGGCCCGGTTCAACATATGTTAGTTCATCTGTCCTTCAAATTGGTTTTTATTTGGACAGGCCCAACCACCCAACCCAAACTCAGTCCATTGAGAAATCGGATTCAGTTGCTCACAAGATCATATTCACATCATTCTCACAGTTTGTTTACAGCCAAGCATTGAGAATATCTTTATACTTGTATGCTTTTTTTCATGAAAGATATTCCCAATACAAGGGTGCAAAGGAATGTGTGAACGGTCTGAGGACCGAATCCGATTTCGTCCATTGGCACCCCTACCTAGGACCTCAAATAATCCAGTATTCACCTGGCTTGGCCGTCCTCCACAGAGCTGGGTTAGATTGATTTCCTCAGCACCTGATTTCTCAATCCGGTTTGTGTAAGCCATGTTCTTCGGGTTAAGGATTGCACCCAGAAAATTTCCATGTGGCAAGATGGCTGGGACCCAGGAAGGGCCCACATCTGACATCTCCATCTTGTATTTGTAGCAGATCCGGAACCTTCAATTCTGGGGCCAAATTTCAGCTCCAACGGAGGAGAAAATGTTAAGGCACTTGAAAGCTATCCTTTCAGCGCTCAAAGTTTCAACCCAAAGCGTCGATCAACTCGCCCAAATCTTCGCCAAATCCATTACAACTGGTCTCATCAACAGTATTGTCACCTGGAATTGTATCATTAGAGCCTATTCTAAGAGCCCAACACCCATCAAAGCCGTCTTCATATACAACTACTTCATTAGAGCATGCTCTATCTCTCCTGATAATCACACATTTCCTGCATTGCTCAAGTCTTGCACTCGTCTACTTTCTTTACCAAAGGGCAGAGAAATCCATGCCCATATCATAAAGGCTGGCCTAGAGTCAGATATTTATATACAGAATTCTCTCATTCATTTTTATGGGTCAGGAGCCATGATGGAAGAGGCAAGACTTGTGTTTGATTTAATGCCTCAGAGAGACTTGGCAAGTTGGAATTCGGTTCTATCAAGTTATAGTGCAAGTCCAAATTCATGGTTTGAAGCCTTGGTTCTGTTTAAGACAATGGTGGTTAATGGCATTGGAGTTGATGGAATCACCCTTGCTGTGGTATTGTCGGGTTGTACAAAGGTAGGAGATACAAGGTGTGGAAGATCAATCCACGGTTATTTAATAAAACTGGGCATTAGACGTAACTTGAAATTGGAGAATGCAGTATTGGGTATGTATGCTAAAGGTTGTGACATGGATTCTGCAATTCAGTTGTTTCATGAAATGGTGGACAGAAGAGATGTTGCGTCACATACAATTTTGATCAATGGCTACACAGAGTTGGGTTTAATAGATTTAGCTCGTTGCATCTTTGATCAGATGCCTGTTAAAGATTTGATTTCATGGAACTCGATGATACATGGTTATGTTAAGGCCAAGCGTCCAAAGGATGCTTTAGAACTTTTTGAAAAAATGGAGAAAGAATTTGTAACACCAGATGAGACCACTATTGTGAGTGTGCTTTCAGCTTGCTCTAGCTTATCTGAACTGCAATTAGGAAGGCTGGTTCATCATCGATTTATCATGCAAAGGAATATAAGAATAGATGTTTTTGTTGGAACTGCACTGATTGATATGTATGCCAAATGTGGGAGTCTGGAGGAAGCTGTAAAAGCGTTCTATAAGATGGAGCACAAGGATATCTTCACCTGGACTGCGTTGATCACAGGGTTTGCCAGTTATGGGCTTGGGCACAAAGCTCTGAGATTGTTTGAGCAGATGGAAAAGGAAGGTATAGAGCCAAATGAAACTACATTTGTTGCAGCTTTGACAGCATGCAGCCGATCAGGTCTGCTTGAGGAAGGCCTCCTTTTGTTTGGTAGGATGGTGGAGATTTATAAAATCCAACCCAAGATTGAGCACTTTTACTGCCTGATAGATTTGTTGAGTAGAGGCGGGTTGTTATACCAAGCAGAAGAGTTCATTGAAGCCATGGCCACAGAAGATAGAGTTATAGCCTACAAGACTCTGCTTAGTTCTTGCATGATTTATTCTGATATCAGTTTAGGAGAGAAGATTGCAGAACAACTTGTCAAGTTGGGTTCTCAGAACCATGAGGTTTATGTATTGTTAGCAAATTTCTATGCATTGACAGGAAAATGGAACAAAGCTGTGGAGATAAGAAGTAGCATGAAGGAATTTGATATGAGAAAGAAGGCAGGCATCAGTTTTATACAAGTGGAAAACATTGAAAATTCACAGGCATATGAATCAAAAGAAATGACTAACTATCCAGTTTAAGGAATGCATATATCCAAATTTCGTTTTTTTTTTTTCATTCTTAATTTGTTTGGTTCTGTTTATTTCTAATTTCAAGGTTTAAAATTTTGTTACGTATCGTATCAGGCCCTTCCCGGTATGCCCCTGCAGGGGTTGTATTGGGTCAGGCCATGGTTCAAGAGGGTAGGCATGAAACATATAGAACGACAAGGTTCAAACTCTGACATCCATGCATGAAACATATAGAACGACATTAGTAAGGCATTTCACATAAGCGCTGCTAGTCATACACATAGGAGTGCAGCAGGAACGGCTTCTGGATTCAAAAAAACGTTTAGGTCCTTTATGTAAAACCTTATCCAAGCATGCTGTTCCCATTTCAAGCTGCATCATCTCTACCAAATACAAGTTTTGAACGTCAAGACTATGTTTTGGTTTGATAAAAAATAAGAGAGAAACACAAAGTTTAGGGAAATTTGTGGAGCGAAAGAAAGCACTTGTGAAATTTTGTGGAGCTTACATAAAGAAGAAATGGGAATGTAACACCACGATGAGTAGGGCTGCAACTTGGTTGGGCCCAATTCGAGTTACATATGTAAAATTAATATTTTTATTCATCAATATAGTTTGTATTGGTTTCCTAGAGTTAATATAATTGAGATCTGGATGATAATGATGAGGCTCTGTTTGGTTTATCAGAAAATAAGAGAGAAATGGAAAGTTGAAAGAAAGACATTAAGAAATTGTATATAATTCCCTAATAACTTTTTCTCCAACTTCCTATTTTTCTTGTATCAGTGGTGTGCTTGCATTCTATCCTTCCTGACAGACCTGAAAGATCGTAGCTACTCTCATAATGCATATTGGACAAGAGCAGGGTAGGCTCTCCTAGGCTGCAGTGCAAGTTCTTTCTACCGACTTGCACAAGTGCAGGTGAACCCTCTGAACATTGGAAAAGAGGTTCAGGGAAGCCAAAAGACAAATCAATTCATTCAATATAACTGCTCAATACATCAATATTTATAGCATCAGCTAAAAAATAGGCAAAACGGACCAGGTAAATCTGTTAAAACATTTTCAGGACGTGCTTGACCACAAACAAGATGAGCAGCGTGGTTGCCCGGTCTAGGGATGAAATGGACTGAGCGGCAGGAGAGTCGCGTAAAGAGAGCTCTGCAATCGGATTGAAATTAAGGCAAGGAAGACAATCAAACACTCCAACAGAGTTTGGCTGTTTATAGTCATCCAAAGTTTCAAACCTTAGGTTTAGTTTTGGCATGTTGGATTTTATTTTAACTAGTATAAGGGCACCTGCACAGGTAAAGATAAAAGGGAAAAAGCTTGGCTGTACGGAGAAAACAGCCCGAGCTGTTAAAGCTTCCTCCCCATGACACTACGTTACTACCCCATACCCATGCTAATGTGTCATACAGATGAAGCTCTGAAACAGCCCATGCTGTTTTTTTCCAAATCGCCAAGCTTTCCCTGACAAAAGGGCAAAGCTATAGGTAAACCTTATATGATATGAGACTCTGATTTTAACTCTTTATGACCTAAACCAAAAGAAAGCAAGCATTGGCATCATATACTATAATATATTGATTTCTCTAAGGTATCTGTGTATCTTAATTTTTCTGCCATGTCCATGCATCCATGTGTTTCCTATGTATATCTTGACATAATGATCACTCTTAAAATAGAACTACTAATTGCATAGGAAAGGTATGCCTAGTATTACCCATCTCAGAATTATTGGGTTGAACTGTTCTTAGTATAATCTTTGGACCTTGGATCTGGTGTATGGGTGGAGGAAATTCTGGACTATGTATCGAGCAGAATTCTTGTGCTCTATGCTCACAGCAAAACATCAAGATAATAAATAATGACGGGTTTCACAAGCAAAGGTGGAAGTGAAGATAGGAGGGTATTTTCTTGAAGTGGGTTATCACAGATAAAGAAAGATTAGATACATGACTTCACATTCCCTTGGCTTGTACGAAATTACAGGGAAGGAACAATGGAGTGAATACTTACAATTTACAATTATTTCTGCAATGAATCTCCAGTACTTTCCAGAAAATCTTTCATCTAGTGTATAATTTTCACAACTTAGCATATCACTTCTAGATAAGAGCTTCATACTCGATGTTTACGCTGCTTTCCTGAGGATCTCCTACTCCAACCACCTGAATAAGCTTTTCGGTCTCCTCGTTTTCTCTTGTTCTTTGGAGCTTTAAACTCAGAGGCTGGAGAGGCATTAACTGTCGATTGCTCCTTGGCAATTTTGGGGGCTAGATCAGGTTCGGTTGCTGAAACTGGAAGAATCTCCTCTTGATCTTTCATCATTTTCTGAGGCTTCTCTATGGGCTGACCACTAATCCTTTCAAAATTATGAAACTCTTCCTGTGCTGCCTGATTATGGATCAGAATATCATCCACCATCTGCTGACATTAAATGGTGAAAGAACAATTTGATCAGAAACTTCTACCAACATTAACCACTGGAAAATTAACACTAGAAGCCATTATCTATAGGACACAATTTCAAAATACTTTAAGAACTAGGTTTCGTTAACAAGCCAAATAAATATGAAGCTCTATATACTCATGGTTGAGAGAACCTCTCCAACCAGTAGAATCAAGGGTGAGTCCTTGGATCAACTCCAGGGTACACTCCATTTTCAGGAAAATCTCCATACATGGATCTGTATCTGAGGTTGGGTAGACTGCAGTGAAAATATTAGCCATAAAAACAATTATAGATGAGAACGGGCCTAAGGGTAAACATCAATGACTGCAAAGCTAATTAACAAGAAATATCAAGGAAAAAAATGACCATAAATAATACTATATGTGCATTCTGGTGTCTCGTGTAGACTCATCATTCTTATCATGATTTCATGGTCAGCCTTTCAACTAAAATAAGTTGTGGGGAATTTTCACCTTCAGTATCATACAAAGTTAAACTAATTCTAAATCATCACAGAAAAATGCTTACATTATGACAAGAATCTCCCATCTGTGGTTGATCCAGTGCAACATTAGCAGCAGATAATAATCCCATTGTGCTTTCAATTATATCAGGATGTGGAGTAGCTTCTCCATGACTTGAAACTGCACTTTCAGGCATAACGAGATCTGGATCATATTCTGAAATGTGTTGAGGTGGTGTATACAAAGTTCCAACTGGTGTTATGTCTCCATTGCCAGGAGGAAGATTAGGAGTTCGTGCAGAGCTGGTGGGCACATCAGATGGCACAAGAAGGCTTAAGTTCTCAGCAGATGAGAACTTACCAGCATTTTTGCACATAACCTTGTCAAGCTGAGTTTTCAGCTTGATAACTCGAGATTGCAAAACTTCAATCTTCCAAAGGATCTGCTCCGGAGGATTATTAAACTCAAGTGATGACCACTCGTAATTAGCACCAAGCTCTTCATTACCATTAATATTCTGATCTGCTGCAATCACTGCCATAAGATACAATAAAGTGAAATCTGATATTTCTGAAAGTCAACAATTTCAATAAGTTATTTCACTATTAAGCAGATTTTGCAAAATGAACTGGCCATTGAATTGAGGATTCTCAAGGCACCACATGGAACCTACAAAGCATAATATGCCCCATGGTGTACATGTGAACATCATCCATGAATGCATGTGATATTATAATATGAGGTTGCTGTGCTTTGATTAAATCCATCAGTTTTTGTCAACAGAAGAAAATTTTACTAGAACTAAGTTGAAACTGTTTGCTTCATAAATGGATAAAGAAATAACGTAGTACCATGCCTAGCACAAGTTCATAGTGCAGTGTCTCAAACTGCATAAGTATGCAGTAAAAAAAGTTCCATGCAGTAAAATCAACAATTCTTCCTACCTTGATTACCAAAATCATCATCCAAAGAAGCACCATCTGGATTAGACTTCCTGTTCTCTAAAAGAGATCAGGCAAGCAATTAGATAAAACAAGAAATTGATGGACAAAGAACAAAATGGCTGACCACAGAAAAGCAATTTGTACCATAATAGGAGAAGAGGCCATGGCTTGACATATATGACGGTATATCAATTGTGTCTTCTCTTCTCTTTCTTCTCCTCCTTTTCATGACTTCATTTCTGCTTTGTCTAGAAAATGGCAGTGCTCTCATAGCACTATCTTCTAATGCATGCTCCCCAAAATATAATTGCTTTCCTTGATCATATTCGGCAAGTTCTTTGTCATATTTTAATGCCTGTGACTGAAGTTCCTTTATCCGCAGTTCTATCCACTTGCACCGCCACATTAAAGGTTGTATATACCTTCTCCAATGAGCTGTCAACTTCTTCTTCCTGGAAAATTGGAACAACCTGACAAGAAGTGTGAGGACTCTACAAAACACAGGAAACTACAATTTTCTTATCAAAAGACTTTATTTTGTTCAACAATGATTTAAAAAATCAAATATAATCAGAAGGGAATGGTATGTTATTGTTATCCATTAACAGTAGTTTCTCTTTCACTAAAAATGTTAGTGGAGAATACAAAGAGACAAATGATAACATAAAATGGAAAATAAATTCCAACACTCAATTTGACTAAACATGTATTTTCTGGTCTTGTTTGACACCCATGAGGACGCAGAAGTCCAAATTCTTTTACAAGATAAGACATCCTTCAGACCTTCACCAACCCCCTTTTAGTTATTTACAAATGTGAAGCATTCCATGAATCTCCTTCAGAACCAATTTTCATATGAGAGCTCCTTAGAAAATGATAGGACCATGGAAAGAAAACTTCAGCTCTGTCAGACTCACTAATAACAACTTCTTTTTTGAGAAAGATAATACTAATTGTGTTAAAAGTCCATCAACTAAACTCCCCAAGGATTCACCTGAAACTATCATCTGTGGAGTCAGCAATCTACCTTGGTTCACTCCAAAAATGAGCCAGGCACCAAGAGGCACTTCCGCACTTCCCCAGGCATCTAATAGCGTTTGCTGAGTCCCCTTCAATGGCTAGGGAAGAGCCACCTCACTGTTTAGCTATGTGCAGGCCAGTCAGGAGAGAATAGACTTTAGCCTTAGTAGTCTGCCAGTGTTTTAAAAGCGCAAGGCACAAAAAAAGTGCAAGGGCCAATTTGTGCCTGAGGTGTAAGGCGAGGCACGAGCCTTTTTAAGCAAGCCACAGAATTACAAAAAATAAATAAAAAAAAGTCTGAAAATTCAAAAAATGCCAAAAAAAAATAAAAAAATATTAAACATAATGTTAATAAAAAATATGAACTTAAATTTTAAAATAAATGTTTTAAAAAGCCTATTATCTAAAATTAAAATACATAAACATAACATGTAATGCATATTCAAATGAAAATTTAAAAATAAAAGCAAACATATAAAGCATTTTCAAGCATGTAAAACCCAAAATCTCTTTTTTTGTTAATTGCATTGCTTCAAGTAGCTAATGTGATGTAAAACATATTGCACTCTTGATTCTATGAATCACCTTTGTACCACGCCTCTCAAGGCAAGCCCGAACAAGTCTATTTGCTAATGTTGTTCATTCATTCATTGCAATAAAATATCTTCTTAAAAGGCAATGAAAGTTATAGAATCATTATTTTTTATGTGAGAAATAAGAATTTCATACTCTGACATAGACTTGTTCGGGCTTGCCTCGAGGGGCGTGGTCGGGGGTCTGGGGGCAGAGCCCTCGGCCTAGCCATTAGACTAAAAAACAGCAAAAAGCACAAAATTTTAAAAAGGCGCACGCCTGGGCTGAGGCGCAAGGTGCATCAGATGCATGCCTAGGCACCTTTTGAAAGGGGGCGAGGCACATACCCCAAAATGTGCCTCGCCTGTGCACCTACGCGTGCCTCAGGCGCGCCTTTTAAATCATTGGTCTGCCATCAAATGGCTCACTGAGGCCCAAACAACACTGTCATCCACATTGTTTTTTTTTTAAGTAAAATAAAAATTTATTAAAGAGAAGGAAAACTGATTACAACCACTTCACAGGTGTTAAGGTAACACCCCCCACAAACATAAACGACCCTTCCAGACAAAAAGCAAACTACAGAGCAAAAACTAAAATGAGAAACCCATCTTACTAGCACCAGATCCCAAACCTCAGAAACTTCTCCTAAAGCTCAAATCAGTCTTCCCCATCGAAAAATTCTTCCTGCCCTCCTTTTTTTTTTATAGATAATTCTTCCTGGCCTCCTTCCCCATCCCACATTTCTTCTCCTTCCCCTGCTATTGTTTTCTTAAGTCTCTTTTCCTTCCTTCTCTCAAAGTCTTCAAAAGCTCTTCTAGAAAAAGTCTCTCCTCCCAAAAAAAAACAAACCCAAAGACTTACCAACCTCCACCTCCTTGTCAACAATTTTCTTCAAGTCCATGTTTCCTTGTTTAACCTCCTCCCCATCCTGCACCCCCTTGACACCATCTTTTTTTATCAATAACTGCAAGCTTTCATTAATTTAAGAAGATGGCATATGAGAAAAAATACAAGGTAAAGTCAGCGAGAGATAAAAAAATCTCTCTCTCCTCGACACAAAACCCCTCTTACAATTGTGCCCAGAAAATAGCTTTTTGTCCCACCCCTTGCTTGGCTAATGTATCTGCTAAGGAATTAGCACTGCGCTTACACCAACTGAAGGATACTTCCATGCTTTTTGTTAGCCACCTGAATTTTTTCTTCTCATTATTGTAAATCAACATCTTCATTTCCTCATTGTGAAGTCAATTTCAACCAATTGTGAGTCCTTGCCCTTTGCACTCCTTCCATCATTGCCAAAACCTCTGCTCTAAGAGAATCTCCCTCCCCTGCTGGTCCTTAATATAAGGCAACTATTTTCCCCTCTTCATTCCTAAATACACCTTCAATTGATGATAGTCCTGGGTTTCCATGCTACTACCATCAAAGTTGAGTTTGACGAATCTTGTTCCAGTGGAGACCAAGTATTAGTAACAGTCTTGTTTGGAGGAGAAACCGCCACTTCCAATTTTTGAGAATGTCATCAGTTGTAACATTAGAAAAGATCTCTATTTTTTTTTTATCTATAACACCAACTTCATTAAATTAAAATAAGAGAGGGAATAAGGATACAAAGGGAGAGATAAAATAACTTAGCTCCCCAAAAACAGAAAACAAAGGGAAAGCAAAGAAAAAGATTAAAAACTAGCCCAAAAAACAGACTCCCTATTCACTCCTTGCTTGGCCAACCCATCCGCAAATGAGTTGGCACTCCTCTTCACCCAGTTGTACTGAATCTCAATGTCCCTACCCAGCCATAAGAACTGTTTTTTTTTTCATTGTTAAAGTTCCACAAGCCACAGTCCTCTATCTTCAACCAACTAACCACCACCTTCGAATCACCTTCCAGAGGCAATGGGCCACCATCCTCCTTATCAACATTTCCAGTCACCCTCTCCTTCTCTAAAACTCCACCCCCCCCCCTCGCCCTAGGAAGGGATGCTGACAGGTTCTTCAAATCAAAACCTTGCAAGTCTTGACTCTCCCTAGTAGGGCAAGGTCATCACAAGGTGGGGCTCTAAACTTCACCCCTTTTCTTTTGTACTTTTTTTTTGTATTTATTGGTAGGACCTGCCCCAATGAAACCCACTCTCAACCTTGAAAGAAGGTTAGTAACAGTGTTTGAAAAGTGCAAGGTGCAAAAAAGGCATAGAGGTCAATTTACGCTTGAGGCACAAGGCGCAAGGTGAGGTGCGTGCCTTTTTGAAGCAAGGTGCAAAAATACAAAAAAAAAGTCAGAACATTAAAAAAAAATCAAAAAGAAAATATTGAACATAATATTAATAAAAAATATAAACTTATTAAAATAATTTTTTTAAAAAACCTATTGTCTAAAATTAAAATACATAAACATAAGATGTAAAGCATATTCAAATGAGAACTTAAAAAAAAAATCAAACATATAAAACATTTTCAAGCATGTAAAACCTTTAATCTCTTGTTTCACTCAATTGCATTACTTCAAGTAGCTAATGTAATGTAAAACATATTACATTCCTGATTCAATGAGCTGCCTTTGTGCCACATCCCTCAAGGCAAGCCCAAACAAGTCCATGTTAGGTGTTCAATTCAACTTTCTCACACAAAAAATAATGAATTTATAATTTTAATTGCTTTTTAAGAAAATATTTTATTAAGATGAATGAATGAACAACATTAGCAAATAGGGGGTTCTTGGAGAAAAAAAGCATCAAATTTTCAAAAGGCACACGCCTGGGCTGAGGCACAAGGCGCATCGGGCGCACACCTAGGCGCACCAGGCATGCGCCTTTTGAAAGGGCTGCGCCTAGGACCTAGGCGAGGTGCATACCCTAAAATGCACCTCACCTGTGTGCCTAGGCGCGCCTCAGGCATGCCTTCTAAATCACTGGTTAGTAACATGCATGATGTGGGTTTTGTTTGAAGCTTTGGACTTCTTTTGAGCCACCGAAACAACAATACTCCAAACCTCAATAGACTCCTTCCTTCTCCAACCCAAATCAACACCCACTTTTCCAATCCACATTGTAGAAGACTCCCATGTCACCAGGGCTAGGGTTCCCAAAGGAATTCCCATCAAACTGAAGTCTAACTTGACACTCCATTTGCTGTGCTATGGCAGATCCTAATACCAAAACCACAGGAGAAGAATGTAGGATATCAATAATGTTTCTATTTAGGTAAGAATGAATAAACGGTACACCCCAAAAAGTTTCTGAAGTGGTAACCCAAGAGTATATGCAGTACACGCACAAGTAAATCCTCAAGAAACCTCATTATATCTTCAAAGGTTCTTTTCTTCCTTCCTTCCCACAACTCCCACATTATTGCATGAGTAATAGCCTGCCAAAACTCAATTAAGGTAAATGGTTGAAGAGGTTTGGGGTAGATAATGATGCATTATGGAGTAGTGGTATGTAATATGGGGTTATAAAATTTGGGTGGGACTCTATGATGACTTCATCAACATATGGCATTTGTATGTGGAAAGTGGTCATGAAGTTTCCTAGTTACACAAAGTAGGAAAGGAAACTAGAATGAGATTTTGGGAGGAGGAATGGTGTAGATTGGATAATGAAAATACTGTGATCTCTATCCTCAATAACATTTTGAAAGGAGGGTGGGGACTAGTTTACTTTCCTACATTCTGAATAGAAAATCAGGAGAATGTACTAATCTCTCAAACAGGATGGAATAGACTGAAATGGATCCTTGCTTGACTGAAATTAAGTGGTGGAAAGAATGCACTTGTAAGAAACCAGGTTGAGCAATTCCATATCAAAGCAGTGTGGGAAAATCCAGTTCCTTCTAGGGTGGAACCATTTGCTTGGTTGATGTCAATAGATAGCATGACCATCAATCATATGAAGTCCATAGAATATCATATGACAAGTCTTTGCTTCATGTGCAAAAGCCATGAGGAAGGTGTTTGCCATTTGTTTATTCACTGAGATGTGGCAAAATTCATATGGTCAAATTTCCTTGGACCTTTTAGAAGATCAAGTTTCAGTCTAAAACAACTGCATGAGATATTTTCTTGTTGGCCACCAGTAATTTGGAGCATAATTCCTATCTCTGTTTGCTGGAGCCTTGGGAAGGAGAGGAACAAGCATATCTTTGAAGATAAACTCCATTCCAATAGAAGAATTCTGGCTGACATTTGTTCCATGATATTGGAGTAGCTATTGAGGCATGCGTGGTTCAAGAACATCAAGAACATCAGAAGTTGGAATGTGAGAATTTTAGGTAATTTAGGAATCTAGAGGATTCTTGTGTGTGGGACAATGTGTGGATCAATAAGTGTAATTAGTTAAGTCAAAGTCTAGTAAAATATGGGAAGGGATGCTGTTGCAAAGGTGCAAGAAAAGCACGTGTGAAAAAAAAGCAATTATATCAATAAGTGTAGTTAGTTAAGTCGAAGTATAATAAAATATGGTAAGGGATGTTGCAAATGTGCAAGAAAAGCAAGTGTAAATAAGCAAGTATACAGAAGAATTTTGAGTTCCAAGAGTTCTGCTGGATGTCTAATCCTTTTAATGGATCTCTCTATGACCCAAATGGGGAGTACATCTCTTACATCCTCTCTGTATTCTAGATTCATTCTGCTTTAGCATATCTCTCCTAAATTATCCCTTAGCACAGTGGGAGATCTTGACCCAAATAACATTTTCACTAGTTTTAGCACTTATATTTTCTCTAGCTTATTATCTTTTACATGAGACTGTCAAAGTTCAAATTGAGCCTAGGTGGTGTGCCACACTTGTTCCAACACCAGCTGCTATCTAGGAGGGCTGAACTGGATACCAACCTAACCTCCAGCATTTATACTACAAAGTGGCTGCTCTCAGATTAGCACACATTCTCAATTTTGTATACAAGATTTGCCAGATGCTGTAATGGATGATGTACAATTATTAATCATGGTCTGCCATTTATTATTCGTGTTTCATGCTTTCTTTTTGAAAGGGGATACCTCTTCACCTTGTATTTGTAATTACTTTTAATGAAATTCTCATTTATTGTCAAAAAAAAATCTTCTCAAGACTAGACCAATTGTTTGACAGCTTCCAAACTCTGTATAGAAGGAAGTCCCTTCCCCTGTAGCTGCTGCCATGACCCAAAATAAAAAATCATATAATCAGTCAAATAATGGGACAAATCTACAAATTCCATAATGCTTTACATGGATATTTTGTGTAAAACAAGGGCTTTAGGAAGGGCAAATTGCCCCTGTATCATATATTCACATGCACATCACAGGATGCCACATAGGCCAAGTTTGGTCCTTAGGTATAACACTATAACATTAAGGACTCAGATGCTTCACCATTACCCTCCATCAACTGAAAGGGAAGAGGAGAAATGGCAAACTCTCAGTTCAATCTTGCTTGAGGAAGCTGAGTGACCCTACACTCCTACAGTGAATAATTTTCCATGGAAGAAGCCTGGCTTCCTCATGAGCCTTCAAAGTAGGGCTGTCAATGGACCGAGTTCGGATTGGACCCCATTCGAACCGTAACCAATTGGACCGATTTGGATGGTCAGAAGTGTTACATCAGACTGGACTGGTCCAAAATTTGATTCTCCAGTAAATTAGTGGACTGAAATGGATATAATCCAAATACCCAATGGTCTGTTCAATTGTCCACTTAATTTCTCTCCCTCTGTCTCTCTTGGATAGCATATCAGAGAGGGTAGGGTTTATCTCCAACAACGATTCCGCCAGTATTTAAGAGACTGTTTTCAAACGATTTCAGCAACGATCTCTCTCTTTCTATGTTACAGAGGCTTTATCTCTGGCAGTATTTTAGAGAGTGTTTTCAAACAATTTCAGGAACGATCTCTCTCTGTTTTTTTTTTTTTGAACAATTGAAAGAGAACATAGATAAGATAATAACCTTCCTAAACAAATCCTTGTTTCCAGATCACAAACACAAGCAAAATTTAGGAATTCATCAAAACCCAATCCATTTTCAAACTATGTATTAGCAGTACGACTTCAATAGAGGATTCCCATTAAAACAAAAAAATAAAATAAAAACCTGACAGAAGAAATCTCTTAAAATGTAACAGGCCCTCAGCGCAACCTCCTGGTTCCCTTTCAGACTCGAGCAAGGTGAAGATATCACCCTCCCTGAAAGGCCCCTTCACATCCTCATGATAGGCCTGTTCTGGTAATCCAGAAATTTGACCCTGATCTGAGTCACCTATCCCCCTGACCCAGTTTGTCCTATTACCTTCACCACGACTACAATTTTCGCCTAAGAATTCATCCTGTGCTCGGATTGGAGAAAGCAAGTTCAGAGAGAAGAAGTTGAAGGCCGCTCACTCAAAACTAATATGCACAGAACGATTTCTATCATTGTAGAAATTGATTTTCTTTTTATCTTTTTTATTTTCTATTTTGATACATTTTTATATTTTGTGAAATTTTTAATCAATGTTTTAAAAACCAACCCAAAACCAAAATCGCTTTGGCCACCGGTTTCTAGGTCAGTGGTTCAAACATTCGGTTCGAATGAATGTCCCATTCCTATTTAAAAAAATAAAAATAATTTAAATAAAAGAAATGACCAAAAACGGTCAAACAGATTGATGGTTTGACCGCCCAGGTCAACAGGTCATTGACCAAGTCAAGGATTTTTTGCCAAGATACGGGTTAAGAGTGAAATGGGACCAGTTGCCTTGATGGTTTTCAGGGTGAATGGTCCGACCATCTAGGTCAATGACGGTTCGAAAACCATGTTTTTAATATATTTCTTTGATTTTTTATATAATTTTTTATGTTTTATTCAATTTGGATTGGATTGGATCCAATCCAATCCATTTGCATTTTAATTGGACAGGTTTGGATCCAGTTTGTATGGGTTTTGGACTGGATTGGATCTGGTCCATTTGTAAATGGACACCTATTGGATTGGACCAAATCCAGTCCAGTTGACACCCTTACTTATTGATGAGTTTTTTGTTAGTAAGGATGAACTGGACTTCGATTGGATTGGATTGGACCTAATCTGTCCATTTGCATTTTAATTGGATTGGATTGGATTGCAATAGGTGTTGTAGTTTTTTTATATATTTTTCTGGATTTTTCATGTTATTTTGGTGTTTGATTCAATTTGGATTGAATTGGACCCAATCCGGCCCATTGGCATTTTAAATGGATTGGATTGCAGCAGGTGCTGTAGTTTTTTTTATATACATTTTATGGATTTCTCATGTTATTTTGGTGTTTGATTCAATTTGGATTGGATTGGACCCAATCCGGTCCATTTGCATTTTAATTGGATTGAATTGGATTGCAGCAGGTGTTGTAGTTTTTTCATACATTTTTATGGATTTCTCATGTTTTTTTGGCATTTGATTCAATTTGGATTGGATTGGACCAATCTGGTCCGTTTGCATTTTATTTGGACCGGATTGGACTTGGTTTGCATGGATTTGGACTGGCTTTGGTCCAGTCCATTTGTAAATGGACCAATATTGGATTGGACCGGATTGAACCAAATCCAGTCCAATTGACAGCCCTACTTTAAAGGTGGGGTGTCCTTGGTGTAGACTGCTACTTAAGGAAAATATCTAACCAGGGATAATCTGTTTAGAAAGGGTCTGAGAATACCAGACATGGAATGCGTCTTCTGCCTCCTGGAAAGGGAAATGGCAGACCATCCAAAAACTGGGGAGCAGCTGTTGGGATGGAAACTGATGGTCCTGAGCCATAGAGGCAAACTTCTATGGAACACCAAACAAATGGCTGTACTTTGGGTAGTATGAAAAGGGAGGTGAAGGTGACTGTAGTGAAGAACAAGAACCTGATTAGAAGGGTTCAATAGAGAAAATGAATGGCATAGATGAAAATTATAACTTGGATTTGCAGGGGCCTTAGGAATTAGGATCATAACGAGGATAGAAGTATGAATTGTGGCTTGGATTTGCATAATGGAGGTTGCTTCGAAGTACAAACTGGTAAGGTGAGAAAAGCGCTGGGTCGAAGGTTTGTCATACACAAAAGGATGTTTCTTTGCATCTTAACCGTGGGAACAAGGAAATAGGGAAGAAAGAAAAGATTTCCAGCACTGCTAGGCATATTAAGGAGAAGAAGATCCTAAGAATTGTCCAAGTAATAGAGGTCATTACTTGGCTAAGAAGGGGTTTATTCAGGATTGGTCCCAATAAGGTTAAGAAGATGCATAAGAAAAGAGTAGTGAAGGATATAATTCAAGCTGCAAAAACAGTTAAAGGCGGCAATCAAAGACCTGATTCCTAAGCATAGTTGTCAAGGCGATGCCTAGGCAACAAGGCGCCGTTTGAGGCTCGCCTCGCCTAATCGCCAAGCAGTTTTCTACTTCCTACTATAAAATACTTTTTTATTCATTCTTTTTTGAGATTATAATTATAAAATAGACATTATTAAACTAAAATATTCATTTTGTGTTTATATACTAATTTCTTTTTATTATTTTCTTATTTATTAGGGTTTAATCAACACAAACATAGCTAAATGCTGTATTGAACCCTCAAAGACTTAAAAACCTGAACTAATAAGTAAGGAAGAACTTAAAATTTTATCTAATCAGCACATTTTCCTCTTCCATATATTCTTCTACTTCTTCCTCTTCTACTACTACTACTACTACTACTACTACTACTACCAATACCTTTTATTTTATTATTTTCCTATAACAAAAATAAGGGTTCAGCCCCTATATTTTTTGAATTTTATTTTCCTTCTTCCTTTTCTTCTCATGAACATGTTGATTTTCTATACTTTAATATGAAATTTATACTTTTTTATGAAAATCATGAATAGTTATTAAAGAAATATGGCTATGGTACCTAGGGAACTACCCTAGGATCTATGCTTTCAACATAAAAAATCCATCACCTAGGTGACTAGGCGACAAGGCGCCTCCCAGTCGCCTAGCCTCGCGTTGGCGCCTTGAAAACTATGTTCCTAAGTATTACTAAAGTTGAGTTATCATTAACAGACAACGTTTGTGGAAATTCTTTGGGCATGAAAGACATTTAAATATTGGAGATATGTCTGGCAGCATATAAGCTAATTACAAAATATCCTTTTTTGGTCAATAATTACACAATATGCTTTAAAGAATTTATAAACTCCCACGCAGTGCCTGAAAATTGGAGAGAATGAATAAAATCTGCATATTTAATATCCAGATTGTAATATTGGGATGGAATTCCAGGAAATGAACCATTAGGGGTAGATAAGCTTGTGATGTTTTGTGGGTTTCTGTTTGAGATTGTAAATCTGGAGGGTCTTTGGGAGGGGGTGGAGGCTGATGCTCTGTTTTATTGCTGAACTGAGATAGAGGGAATTGCTTTATTTTTTATGTGGACATGGTTCTGTCACAGGATGCTTGGAAGAGATTTTGATTTGGTTGACCAATGGGATTGTCATTGTCATTGAAGTTAATGGGTTTAATTTTACTATTAAAAAACTTAAAAAAACGGTGATTTGCACAAAAGTGGAAAGAAAAAAAAAAGAAATGGAATGAAGAGGGGAAAAAGAAAAAATATGAGAAGTAGCAGAGTCTCACTGCTGGGTTACAATCTTCTGTTTACACCAGGACAAAAATCTTATTTGTCAACCTACAAGGAAGCTACAAATAACTCTCAAAATCTTTTATCAACTAAAAAAGTAAACAAAGGGAAATAACTTTTACAGAAAAAAGACTAAGCTGTCTTGCAAAGTAAGAAAATAAAATTGAAAAATAACAAGCATCTAGAAAATTTATTTTTCTTATCTCCTGAGAATCTACTAGGAATTTTATTTTTCTGATTGGTCATCTACTAGGAATATTCTTTTTCTTTGATAAATAAAATTCATCAAATTTCATTAGAAGCAAAGGATAAAAGTCTGTTACAAGCATCCCAGCGGGAGGCGTGAGGTACAGTCTCATTCTTTAACAAAGAAATAAAACAAATTTACAAATGGGTCCAGTACATCTGATCCGTAGTTACCCCTTGCTTAGCTAGAGAATCTGCTAGGAATATTCTTTTCTACCTTATTCATTATAGGACTGTAAGAACAGGCTTGCAAGCAGGCTTCAATTGTGTGTTATGATCCTTAAGTATTAGGCTGTAGAATAGCAAGAATGTCTTCTTCCTTGGATTTAATGAAGGACTTTCACATGTGTATAGGCCTGAGGAGTGAGATCACATAAGCCAATACCTGCCTATATCACAATTGAAGCATTGGATTCAGTTGAGATGAAAGGGCTTTAATGATAATGAGAGACAGAAAATAATGAATTGAGAACCAAATTGGAGATGGCCACTAGGAGGGAAGAAATATGCCAGAGGCAAATATCCAGGTGCAAAAGGAGGAAGATGGGAATAGTAAGTTTCTCCATTCTGTGGCAAATGGGAGAAGGAAGAAAAATATGATTTCAAGAGTAGTGGTTAATGGGGAAGAATTGGCAGGTGTGGAGTGGGACAGGATTCCAGTGAAGTTGGCAACAAAGTTGGAGGAATCCTTCTCATTGGAAGAAGTAAAGGTGGCTGTAATGGGAATGAGTGGTGGTAAGGCTCCTGGCCCCAATGGCTCCACTATGGCCTTTTATCATGAGTGTTGGGAGAAAATTAAGGAGGAATGGAGGATATGAAGAGAGCTTTTGATGAATTCCATGAGAAAGGAAAGTGAGAAAAGGGATGAATGCCACTTCCATCTCCTTAATACCCTAGCGTGTAAGGGCTGCTTCCACCAATGATTTTAGACACATAAGCCTCAGTACGAGCTTATATAAAATTTTGGCTAAGGTACTTTCTTTGAGGCTGAAGAAGTGCTTCATTCAGTGGTGTCAAGGGAAAAAAGGGCTATTGTAAAGGATAGGCAAATTCTGGGTCAATTTCTTGAAGCTAATGACTTAATGAGGTTGTTGAGCATTTTACGAAGTCAAGAAGAAAAGGTTATGTTTCTAAATTGAATTTGGAAAAGGCTTATTATCATGTCAATTGAGGGTTTCTACAGTAGGTGATGGAGAATATGAGCTCTGGGCAAAGGTGGGTAGGCTGGATAATGGGATGTTTGAGAACTACCCACTTCTCAATTTTCTTAAATGGATCCCAAAAGGATTTTTTTAAGGCCTCAGGGGGGTTAAGACAGGGTGATCCTTTGTCTCCCATGTTGTTTATTTTGGTGGCTGAACACTTGAGCAAATTGAAGAAGGCGGATAAGAGAGGCATCTTGAGAGGTTTCAGAGTAGGGAGACGAAACCAAGTGGTCTCACAATTGCAATTTGTGGATGACACTTTGATTTTGGGAGAGTTTAGGGGTGGTCAAGATTGAGAATCCTTAAATGCATTTTAGAGTTAGTGGAAGAGAGTTTCTGGCTTAAGGGTGAATTTAGCCAAATGTAGTTTGGTGGGAACTTGAGGTCGGAGGTGGAGTGTGCAGAGTTTTTGGGTTGTGAAATTCAAAACTGGCCTATTAAGTATCTAGGACTACCTTTGGAGGGGTTGGGGGGGGATCCTAGGTATATGGGGTTCACTCTAATTAATAATTACATCTCTAGGGGGGAGGGGCGTCACTCTAATTAAATTCACCTTGTTCAATCTTTCTTCCTATCTGTTTTTAAGGCCACTCAACCAAGGCCTAGAATTTTTTTATTACTATTTTTACTTTGGATCTACTTGGGCTGTAGGAAGAAGGAGCCTGATGAGGTCAAGACTGCTGTTGCTTTGGTGGTTCTGAAGAATCCAGAGTTCCAAGCAAAACCCACATCGTGCTTTTTTTTTACTTTTTCACAGTTGAAAGAACAGGTTGTACAAAAGAAAGTTGGTAAAATTCAGAGCTCCAAATCATGAAGACCCTTCTGGTAAGAAGATGTGAAGCTAAGGAAATTGCTGTTGAGATGTTGCCAGAAGGGGAGGAGGTGAAGCAAGGAAGTGTGGATTTAAAGAAAATTGTTGACAAAGACGTGGAGGTTGGCAGCAAGCATTTTGGTTTGTTTTTCTAGGGAAGAGAGACTTTTGCTAAGAACTTTTGAAGAATTTGAGAGAAGCAAGGAGAGAGACTTAAGAAAACCATAGTAGGGGAAGAGGCAGAAATATGGAACAAGGAAGGAAGGCAGGAAGAACTTTTTGATGGGGCCTTTAGGAGGAGTTACTGGGGGATGCCGTTAGGTGTTTGTAAGAAGGGAATCTCATTTAGTTTGTTTGGTAGTTTGCTTTTAGTTTGGATGAAAGGGTTGCTTTTAGCTTGTTTGAAACTTTGAGAGGTTTACCTTGGCACTTGTTATGTGATTGTAATCGGTTTTTCTTTTTCCTTTTCATACAATTTTTCTTTTGCTATATATATATGTTGAGAGAAGATAAATGTAATAGGTCAAGAAGTAGAAGAGTAAATGAGGGGGTAAATATTAATGTACAAAAGGTACAGGCAGCTCCTCCAGTCTCCCACTACACAATACAAATAAGTGTCCCCCACCCCACCCCAAATCCCCAAGTTAAAAAGACCATATGATACCAAATTCATCTCTTTAAGGATTCATATCAAAAAAAAAAAAAAAAAAATCTCTTTAAGGATCCATCTTATCTGAATAGTCATGCTAGCTAATATCTCTTCAAGGCCCACTTTCTATGCTATGACACCACTTTATAACATTATATCTTTTATAGTAAAATAAAAAGAAAAATCTATCAAAAGAAGAACAAGAACTTCTAATAAAATAGCTTGGTTATTTCTTAATAAAATAGCATTTTGCATATCAAACAAAAAAAAAAAGAACAAGAACTGGGTAGGGTGAAAAGGTAGTCCCCAACACAAGAGAGAGTCAATACAGCAAGAGCAATATAGTACAATTAAACATATCAGCTATGAAATGATTGACTACAATGAAGGACAAGCCAAAGGTTTCTCTTTCAAATGAAGGACAGTCCAAGATCAGATTTCTGACCACAGAACATAATCTTTCATGACTCTTCTGGATTCCTTCAAAATCTCTTTTATTTCTCTCCTTGCACCAAACTACAGCAAATGGTACACAGCTCAAACATATTTTAGCCTTCTTGCACTCCTAAAGCCTCAGCAATAGAGAAAACAGTTTATATCAGAGTCCTCTTAATTGCAATCAAGATGAAACTGCTTCTACAACCACTTAGAAGAACCCCCACCCCCGCTTCAGTAGAGTAAGCATCACTTATGACCACTAAATGCTAGGACATGCTCCCAGTGGATGCCCATTACAAGGTCTGGTTCTGAGGATTACCTAGTTTCCTTCATAACCATTGTCTAATTTCCTGATATGTTAGAATTAATTTCTCCTATAAAGTTCAGAGACAAGCACTAGCAATAAATATAGAAGAACCATGTGTGTGGCTTGGACCCCTCCACCTAGTGGTTTTGTGAAACTAAACTTTGATGGGTGTAGCAGGGGAAATCCGGGACAATCAGGGATTGGGGGGGTTTTTAGGGATGAAAATGGGGTCATTTCTGCCATGTTCTCAGGCCCAATTGGAGTGGGTGACTCCCTTAGAGCTGAGATCTTTGCAGTTATGGAAGGAGTCCAAAAGGCTAAGGAGTTGGACATCAGGAAACTCTTAATTGAAGGGGATTCAGAGGTGGTGATAGGGTGGCTGCTTAAAGATCACAATGGTTTATGGAAATACAATAATGAGAGGAGGAAATTCAAGTGGCTGGTGCGGGAGATGGAAGTTAAGATACGTTGGGTTAAAAGATCGGCTAATTCCCTAGCTGACGGTTTAGCTAAACAAGGGGCAGAAAGGGACTCACTTTTTTGGGCCAAGCTGTGACTGTAGTGTGTTTTCTTTCTTTTTTTCTTTTCTTTTTCTTTTTTTCCTTTTCTTGAGGTTCTTTGTTGCTCTTGGAAGATAAGCGTGTTTGTCTTCCTTTTGTAAATCTTCTATTGATGAATTAATGAAAGTGTTATTGATCAAAAAAAATATATATAGAAGAACCATGAAGAAAATCGGTTCATCTCTTCTCCCATCAATGTGGATCTTTCGTTCTGTGGTAAACCTTTATTTAATTATTTTTCTGTTTCGGAAAAGTAACATGAAACCTATCAATGGAAGCTTGAAATCTATTCTGAGTTGAGGGATATATAGAGCTTCTAAACTTTCTTTGCATTGGTGAGGAAAGCTTCTAGAAACAATGATTGTCATAATAACACCACTCAGTTAGTAAAGCAGGTTTCTGATCATTTGGCAGAGGAAGGGGACTTGCAAGAATAACGCTGGGATTGTTGACCAAGCCTAGTTTTCGTTTAGGTGGGTGATTTTGTTGTTAGTTTCCTTTGATTACCAATCAACAAAATGCTAGAAATCAGTTTTATAATTTTATTCTTTTTTAGTTGTCTTCCAACTTAACATTTTTCTAAATGTTCAGACAGTTCAAATTGGACATTCAAACTTAAACTTGTAAATCACCTGTCCCCCAGTTCCATAGTTCACTATCCAATGCAGTTGCAAGGCATCAACATTGCATTGTTGGTATGTTTCTTTTCTGGTTCTCTTTTTCTTTTTTTTCCCTTTTTTTCTTGGAGGTTATGGAGAGGGGAAGGATAGGGCAATATATAGGCGAATGTGGATTACACCCAGGTCATTTGCATGATTGTATCAATATTCACAAGGTCTAACAATTAGCAAGCAGGCATCTTCAAATATAGCAGGCACCAAAACTATTAATATATTTTTTTGAGAGAAGGTAACTGGTGAAGTATAGAAATTTATTAATCAAAAAACCAATAATATAAAATAGAACACACAAGCATTGATAAGAAAAAACAAAGTGATAGAAGAAAACCTTTTCTCAAAAACACTATTAAAGCCATCAACAAAAGTAGAAGTTGGCGCATTGTCACCACAGAATTGAGACTCCACTTCAGTGTCACTCAGCCTTGTATTATCTTCGCTTTCAGTATTTGTGTCAGCAAAAGAGCTCGAATACTCAGTAGCATCTGTCTCTTTAGCTTCAGCAGAACCAATCTCATTAGCATTGAAACAGCCAACGATATCAACATCCACATCCGATGTCTCATCTGCTGACTCTGTATGTTGATCCAACAAGTTTTCCATATCAAAGGTAGTATCCTCACAATTGTTCATACACTTCAGTCCCTTCTCATCTTGGAATGTCAAGGGAACCCTATTTGCTTCCCCTGCATCAACTTCTGGGGTGGGATCTGGTTTCTTTTCTGATTCTATATCAGTTAAGACTTGTGCAGGAGCCATGCCGTAACTATACCCAAATTCCAACTTATTTTCCTAACATGTACAACTCAAAATGTTTCTTCATAGTCCACCTGCATTTAGATCCAATTAGCAAAACTCACTCCATTTAAATATGAAATATGATAAAATAGCATCCAATTTCAATTTAATGATTGACACGCATATCTAGTGCAACCAAAAAAAAGGAAATTGCATATCTAAACAAGTACAATCCAAATTTCGCATCCATTAGAGAAGCTCTTTTGTGTTTTGTAACTTAAACTGCAAACAAACATGTTCTAAGTGTGTCACATTAGAATTGAATCAGACCTTCCAGAAATATAAGCAGTGTCAGACCCACGGTTAAAATCACTTAAGAAACAAATAGAAAATCTGAGTGAAAATAATTCAACTGAGGGCTCCATAATCCACTGCTTAAGTTAAAACAACAGAAACAATCAGAGAACAAGATAAATTCCCGGTACATGCATACAACTACAACTAGAGAACCTAGGCACTCACTCTGATAAGAAAGCCACCCACATTAAAGAGCCCCCATGCTAAGAATCTTTATGCGAGTTTAAAGGCCAAATATCGGATGCCTTTTTTTCTACAATAGTGCCTCCTAAGTCACAATTTTCTAATTACTCTACCCTTGAGAGTTGCCATCCCCCTTTCAAGTTTGATTAATAACAAGATTGTAGTTTTCTTTGTTTTTCACTTTCTAAAATTTCTTCTTTTGTTGGGTTTATTATCAACTGGACCTAGAAGATACCATCAGAACAGAAATTTAATGTGGGATAAGGTTCAATCAACACCCATTACAAGATCAGAGTAGAAAACACGTACCGGCAATAATAAAAATAAAAGTAAGAACAGTTAATAATAAATAACATAAAAAAGATGAAAAGAAACTTGCAAACAATAAATTTGATAAAACACCACAAAGATAGAGAGGGGTACCAAGTGGTGAGAGGAAGAGACGAAAAGGAAGCTCCTACTCTTTATTTGATTCGTGACCCTGCAACAGGAAGGAGGAAAAGGGTAGGTGCCGAAGAGAAGAAGACGATTGAGAAAGAAAGAAAGAGATTCACGATTCGCAACTCGGACTGAAAGACAGAAAGAGGACGGAAATACGGGAAGAGGGTCGGTGACTAGCTGACTCCCGAGTCCTGACTGCTGCCTTCCGCCATGACAGGCTTAGGCTGGGCTGGATTTTTGATCCAAGTCCAAGACATCCTGTTCATGCCAATATGGGCCAAGCCTCAAAACTCAGCCTATAACAATCCACCTCGAGAAAACTTTTGGGTGTCTCGTGTCCACCACGGTCGGATTTGTTCCGCGCCTCACACCGACCTCACTGCACGTATCAGCCGTGCATTGGGAGCATGTCCCCCATAATAAAAATTTATAATTACAGATATGTTCCATATACACGGCTGAAACGTGCTGTGAGGTATGCTCTAAGGAGCAAATCCGATCTCGTCCACGTTTGGATTGAGACGGGATCTGCTCCTCACAAATGGGCGCCTCACAAACATATCCACTGTTCATTAGGAATATCTCCCATGAATAATAATTAATAAGTACAGGAAATATTTCCTAGGATGTGCATGTGAGGCGCCAAGTGTGAGGAGCAGATCCGGTCTCATTTGGATCGGTACCACTGTTATTCGACAGCCAGGCTTAAGGAGCAAATGTATATGTTCCATATACACTCGACAGCCAGCCATTGTTATTCGACTTCATATTGGTACTCCACATGCACATACCACCGTGCATTGTGAATATCTCCCCTACTTGTCATGTATAATGTGATGTAGGGTGTATTTTATGGGGCGCCCATTAGTCCGTACTCCATAGAGTCTGGATCTGCTTCTCACACTGACCTCACAGGCACATCCCACCATGTATCAGGAACATTTTCTATACTTTTGTATAATTATTTGTAAGAGATGTTCCCAATGCATGGTGGGATGTTTTCGTGAGGTAGGTGTGAGGTGTGCTCAGTAAAGAGCAGATCCCAATTCCTTCGTAGAACCACGCCTTCAACGAGTCCAAATCTGTGCCTCACACCAATCTCACAAAATGTACCAATTAAACATTGGGAACATCTCTTATACTCCTATGATTATTATTCATGGGAGATGTTCCCAATACATGGTAGGATGTGACTGATTGCGGAACACACCAACGCTAAGTCTTCTTGCATATCAAAGATGCAATGTTTGGGTAAGAAAAAATGAAAAGAATGAACATAGAGTTTTTCTCCGGTTGGTGGTATTAACAGTTGCCGGTGATGGCCATTGGTCACAGCTTGTTGAAGAGGGAGAGAGTGAGAGTGAAAAGGGTGGGTTAAATTGGGTGTGGCAAGAGAGTGAGAGTGAGAGGAATCTGGTGAGAGAGGAGCATAAGGAATGAGGAGGGGTTATTAGTGATGCACATTGATGCAGAATCGATTCCAATTAAGGTGGCTTATTATTGGTATGTTGGTTTGCTCTCACATTGATGCAGAATCGATTCCAATAACCATTGATTTAGGGAACTGGGAGGAGGGGTTATTAGTGGTGCACAGCACCAAATACCCAAAATCTATCACTTGAGAGCTATTGCAACTAGTGTTTACCCAGGGGTACAGCAATTTGACTATTAGGTCAAATGGTTTGACTGCAAGTCGCATGCAAAACATATAAAATAGATTTTGTAAATAAAATTAAACTTGAAAGTGGCATCTAGATGTATGTATCTATCAAACATCTAAATACGTTTCAACTCCGTTTTAAGTTCTAACATGATGTGACGGGATTTGCTCTTCACACTTGGGCATCTCATATGCACATCCACCGTGCAATGAAAACATCTCCTGTGAATAATAACTTAAAAGTACAGGAGATGTATCCAATACATGGTAGTATGTGCGTGTGAGGAGCAGATCCAGTCTGATCGGAAACATCTTTCGGAGTTATACATAGGTGCCATTTACCATCAATTCTGAGGATTCTCATTCTCATAATCTTTTTCAGAAAAGACTTGTTTGATTGTCAAATACGAAATCACAGTTGGAGAGAATGTTTGTTTTGACCAAGGGTGTTTTGGAAATTAACATAAACATGAAAGAATGTTTTAATAATCATGCAACCTTATGAAATTCATCAAAACACACTCAGCAAACAAATGTCAAAGAAAGGGGGAGGAGGTACAACGTTTTGTTTTCCACTTATGCACTCAAGCAAGCACCTAGAGGATAATAGCATATTAATCAACCAAGTTAAGGAAAGTATTACTCTAAATGTTATTCCAATCAAATTACATGTAAGAACCAAAAACCTTCAGCATTTCAAGAATGTAATATTAAGCTAAATTCGTAGAAAATAATAATAATAATAATAATAATAATAAAAATGGAGGAATATAGAAAGCTTTTATTAATCATCTCAGGAAGAAAAATCCCTACTAATACCAGGGAATAATCTTGATTTTTGATTCTTGAGTTGTTACAGCCACGGTAGAATGTATAAATTGGAAAAGATAGTAACCACCGAAAAAAGGAGGAGAAATTTCAAGCGTGACTCAATGCGACAGGAACTGGATGCTGTATAATTGGGTTTGGAGCATCAGCTGAAGCTGCAACTAGTAACACTTACGCCCATGTTCCCTTGGAATGGGCTAATTAAGAAACATGTTGCCCAAAGAGCTTACCACGAAGCCCTCCAGACTCTCACTCTCATGCACCGCACTGACATCTGCCTCCTTGACCACTTCACCTTCCCAATTGCTCTCAAAGCTTGCACCAACATCCAAGCATGGAAACAAGGCCGGCAGCTCCACGGCCTCATCCTTCGTCTAGGCTTCGACTGGGATGTCTACACCAGCAACGCCCTCTTGTCTATGTACTCGGGATGTGGACAAATTCGAGTTGCCATTCAGTTGTTCGACGCAATGCCTCAAAGAAATACTGTTAGTTGGAATTCTATAATGGCTGGCTGCATCCGTAACGACCTTGCCCATGAATCTCTTTCCTATTTCTCCAAGATGATAGTGAAACCCAAATCCTCGTTCTCTGTCTCATCCTTGGCCTCAGAGGAACCTGACACCATCACCATGTGCACTGTGCTCCATGCTCATGCCCATCTTGGACCTACTGGGTTTCCAAGTGCCAAGGCTGTTCATGGTTACATCATAAGACGAGGCTTCCAAATTGAAAATGAAAAGCCTGCACCTGCAGCAATGAGAACCGAGCCCTTTGTGGAGAATGCTCTAATCCATACGTATCTCGAGGCTTCATGTTTGGCATATGCACAGAAAGTTTTTCAAGAAATGCAGCCCGAAAAAAGAGATGTGGTTACTTGGACCACCATGATCTCCGGGTATCTTCATCACAAACTAGAGAATTTGGCACTAGCAACATTCATGTCCATGTTGCAGCAGCAACAGCAGGTACGTGAGGGGAATGTATATGTAGATGCAGTCACACTGGCCACAGTGATACCGGCTCTCGGCTCTCTTCGGCAAGGAAAACAGATCCATTGCCTTGCAGTCAAGAATGGCTATGATCAATTAAACGTGTTCGTTGCAACTTCTCTTATCCATGTTTATGCTGAATTTGGAACTATAGAATATGCTGATAAACTGTTCCAAAGAGTCAAGGACAGAAATGTGGTGGCATGGACTGCCATTATCACAGCCTATGCTAAACATGGCCAAGGTGAGGATTCTGTGAGACTTTTCAACGAGATGAGACGGCAAGGTGTGACTCCAAACCATCTGACCTTCATGGGTGTCCTTACTGCATGCAACCATGCCGGCCTTGTTGACCAAGCTCAGGAGTGTTTCAGGTGTATGACCCAAGATTATGGGTTGATACCTGAAATGCATCATTATGCGGCAATGGTTGATGTGCTGGGTCGAGCTGGGCGATTGAGAGAGGCTCTGGAATTTATAAAGGCAATGCCTGTAGATGCAAGCTCGCCTGTTTGGGGGTCTCTGCTAGCTTCTTGTGGCTACCATGAGGATGTGGAGCTGGCACATGAGGTGGCCAAGATCTTGTTAAGCATGGAACCAGACAATCCAGCAAATCTGGTGCTCCTATCGAACATGTTGGCTCAGAAGGAAAGATGGAGTGATGCCAGTGAAGTCAGAGAGACAATGAAACGCCTTGGTCTGAGAAAGGTGCCTGGTCAGAGTTCTATCCCTGTTCACTAACCAAATTGCTAAATGCAAAGCAAAAGAAACAAATCCCAAATCCTTTTTTCTTCACCTCCTTTTAGTCCGACTAGTGTACCAATGTACCATAACACCAATAATACAAATTACAAACTATCTAATTTACTTTGATGTCTTTGTGCAAAAACAACAATGTAGCAAGAAATGGACTTAGATTTTGCTTGTGTCAAATTGATGATATTTCTTTTAGTGCTTGGCACAAACTTGTAAGACCTTGTTAATATTTCTGCGATTGATTTCTTCTCGCCTTGCCACATTTTGGGACCAAAATCAAACTGATTATATTTGGACTGAATGTGCCAAGGGTCAACTCAAGACCACCCAAGTACTTAAAGAAATATAAAAGTAGAGCCATCCTCTCCTTAAGATGCCAAAAGAGCTTGGCTTGATCTAGTCATTGAGTAAATCAATTGAAGGACGGGAATTACTCATGTCTAATCAATTGAAGGATGAGAGCCAAACACCCATTCACAAGTATTCGACGCCCTTCTGATTACTTCACTTTCACTTTCTAACGATGCATTTTAAAGAGTACAAATTCTTGGAGTCTCATCAGCATAGCTGACGACATTAAAAATCCACACTGTTCTGTCAATTGAGACAGCCATAAACTCAAGCTACGCAGATGGTGGTGATAGGCCCGGCCGATAGGGTCCATAGAATTGATCTCTTTTAATCGGCTTTAGTGTCTTGATTTCAAATGTGATTTAGTATGGCATGGTGCACTATAATCCAGAGTCCTTTATCAGGCTTCAAAAAGACTGATGCCCATATGAGTTTGGGTGGGTTACAAACTTGCAACTTACAATAGGGTTAAAAATTGCCACCCCTAATTCTTACCATTAAATTATACCACACTTGGTTCAAACCTTTCAATTAATCTGTCCTTTAAGTCTTTGCAAAAAAGCATAAAAAAAAAAAAAAATCATCTGATTGACAGGATTCAAAATCAAGCCACCCATGTTAGATAACGAGTTCTAACCACTAGACTTTAGCATAATAAGGTGCTAAATAAACTTAGTTTTTTGAGGCACCCTAATTAATTTTGCCATTTCCAAACATTTCTTGAAGCGTAGCATCCTAGTAATAAACACTTCACTCAAACTATTATAAGGTGTTTTATTGTGCGTGTACAACTTAATAATCATTTAAGTCAGACTCAGTGTTACCAATGCATTTGTGAATTTATATGAACATATCCATGTGCATCATATTCATTCTGCCATATCCACGCATTTATTCAAATATGTTACTCGTGCATGCACATCTTATTTAATTAAAGTTATTTGAGATTTGTTTTATCATGTGTTTCATCATATTTATCATGTGTTTCTTAAACATATCCTTATACATCTCCCAAAATCATCTTTCCAATACTCTTATGAAATCAATACTTCGAACCTTGTCCTCCATTGGAATTATAGATGAATATACCCTTCTATGGTCCAAGCCTTCCCGATTCAGTCACCTGAACCATGGAAATAGAACGTTGCTAATCTTTCAACTTGCTACGAGGACATCATGTTCACCTAGGCGGGTGAGGCTAGACAGCCCAATGATAATTTTATGATTTTATCTATGACTAGATAAAAAGATTAACTCTTTTAACATTTTAGGGATAATTCAAGAAAGGATTCTAATATGTGCTAATTTTACACTGCATCTTCCTGAATTCTTCAAGCAATGGGATCTCTAGATAATGTACAAATGACCAAATAAATATCAGATCCACAGCTGACCAACCTGCATTGCTGAAGCAACAACTTTACAATATTGAGTCTCTCTCAAATGATGTGCAAGTTCAAAAATACCGTAAACAATTATACAGGCTCCTAATCTTAGTTTCATTAGTGTGTAAAACTGTCATCTTGAACCCAAGCCAAGAGGGGAAACAGAAAGATGAACAAGAAGATGAAAACAGTATAATCGTTGATCTTCCTTGATGGTTGTCCCTGTAGACTGATGGATCTGTAATGCTTCATCGACCAACCTGGCTGTCCTTTTTTATCCTAGCAAAATTTAACTCTGATTAAATTAGTGGGACTGTGCCTCAAGGAGGATGTTTGTCGCTACATTAATGTCATTTCTAGCGTGCACGAGTGCCTGCCTTGCTGAGTTTCTGTCAAAACCCATTGACACCAGTGTAGCAATGGAATCCTCGGGTGGCTCTGTTGTGGAAGCATGGAGAGTAGCAGGATAGTTTCTCTGCAGCCAACTAAGAAAATAAGTAGTTGCATATAGACAATAATAATACATCTAAAATTACAAATTCATGCAGAGAAACAATTACTAATGTTGCAAATATAAAAACTTTGAAGATGGAACATAGAAGGAAAAGAAGAAATTTGCATCCTGATCTTGGATTCTATCTTGGCTTCATGATTCAGGAAAGATTTTCAACTCGAAAAATCTGGAAGTTGAAAATAAATAGGGACAGTGACCAGACTCCAGAGAACCAGAATAATAAAATCCATCATAGAGATTAGGCATCAAATATGTCACACTAACAGCAATTCATTAGTTTGTAAAGTTCTCTAACCTATGAGTTACTAGGAAGTAATTAGGAAAATTAATCATTTAATTTCATGAAACTAGTAAAAAGCCAGTGATAGTCTTGAAGCATTAGAAATTGACCTACCGCAAAAATGGCTTTTTTTTTTCCAATAAGAACAGAAAAGAACAACTTAGCATTTGTAATTACATTAACATCCCTCAATCCTTACGGTATTTTAAAAGGATTTTCCTACAGTTTCAGCAATGGTGGGCTATCTGAAGAGGACATAATCAGACCTGTAAATACTAAATACCAAAGGGAAGTTTAGATCTAAAGTGGGAGATGAACAAAATTCAAACTTATGTTCTATTCTAGGTTTATTAGGAAGTCAATATACCATTAAAAGGTGTAAGAACATTACAATATGGAAAAAGGTGTGCAGCTTTTGAAAATGGAATTGTTTCGGTTCATGAGAATCACATGCCCTAAATACACTATGAGAAGCATTAGAAATTCAAGTAGAGCCAATTAGTGAGAAAAGATTTGTAAGATCGCCAATTAAGAGAAGATATGGCTTCAGATGAGCAGAATGGAGAAACATGATCCTGCATTTAAACCCCACCTAGGTGTGTAATTATAATATATGGTGTCTTAGTTTACTTCAAAATTGTTTTAAGTTTCCACACAATATGAAGTTCAATATATTTTAAGCATGTTATTATATTTATGAATTTGATTACTTCAGCATGTTATCCTACAGCTTTATGCTTATTGAGTATCCTGTTCTGTGCCCTTGCTACATTATAGACAATAAGACAAGTAGAAAAAACATATGATTTTCAATTTTTCATGCATTAATGACTTAATGTTGGACTTCTGAAATGCCAATGGATAAGTACGAATGTACAACTCAGGGACCCATGGTCACAAGCAAGTATTGGTGCCTAGGGTTGCTTAGTCACCTTGAGAACCCAGATGAATATAAACAACTTGAAATAAAGACAGAAAAGGAAAAAACATAGAACTGAAGGCATAATTATTGCTTTCAAAAAGATCCAACATGATACTTATCAGAATAATCAAACACAAACAATTTCTTTAATAAAGACAAGCAAAATGTCCATGGAGCACAACTTGCCTCCACTTGGCGGCCCACGAAAGAAGGTGCAGTCCCAGTAATATTCCTGCTTGATGATCTTGGAGATGAACCTCCCGGATAAAGCCCATAGAGGCGTGAAAAAAATGAAGTGACAAACTCTGGAAACTGTGAAATATAAAAAATGCAAATCCACTAATGAGCATACCACAGTCAAATCTTCCAAATTGAAACTATAAATCTATTACTATCATAATAGGGATGTTAGAACTTAGAAAGTTGATGGTATATTGGATAAGTTAGCTACTTCCTTTTTTATTCATAATACATTAAGGCCCCGTTTGGTTCGCAGGAATAGGTGTCTGGAATCGGAATTAGAATGGACTATTCCGATTCCAGCTGTTTGGTTGGGCAGAATCGGAATCCCATTCCCGTTCCTGCTGGAATGGCAATCCTCCATTTGAGGGAATGACCATTCCCTTCCCCTCTCTTGGGAATGAAATCTCATTCCTGCTGATTCCAATTCCTATTCCCACTCCTGTCTGAACCAGACAGACTATGGGAATAGGCCATTCTGATTCCAATTTCAATTCCGATTCCGACTGCGAACCAAACAGACCCTAAATGTTTTACAAGATTCATATCAATACTCAATAAGAAAAAGAATATACAAATACACATCAATATAAAAATCTAAGATAAAGAAAGCATAACAATGATATATTGGATAAACTCAACAAACCTTTAACAAAAAAAGTAGATAACTGTTACTCAATAACTTAATTTTTATTAGTCTACCACCATAATAAACAAAGTCTGAAAAGGTTGAAGCATGCATACATGCTTTTAAGTTCATAATTGATGCAGACATCAGAAAATTTGATAACACTATGATCAAATAATAGAGACAACTAGACAAGAAATTCTATACATCCAATGTCATATATAAATAACAAGTTAATAACATCACTGTAAAGTCTCAATTGTAGTTAATTTAACCTGTTGTAACAGGGTCCTTGACAAAAGTGTCTTGGAGCAGATAAAATCTATATGGGTGGACTATCATTATTGTTCAAGCTGACAAGAAAATTCAAGAAACTTAGGCTGCATTTGGTACGAGTGCAAAATTAAGCTTATGATGGCAATGACCACATGATTACAACATTACAATCCAAACCCATGGAGCATGGTCATTTGGTTAGAGAGCTGTACACTCTAAGAGTTAAGAATGGGGAAAGACTTTAGTTATCATGAGCTGTTGTTGGTAGAGAGGGATTCAAAAGATAGTGGGGTGGTTCAAAAATAATAGTGCGAGTCCATTGCAATATAGACACATCCTAAGAGAAATCAGATACTAGCTAGAAAGATAGAAACTGGTTTATATGGGCACAAAGATCATGTAATTGTATGGCAGATATACTGGCCAAGCAAGGGGTTAACAAGACACCAATGTAGGGGGATGATTCCTAGGGAAACTGAAAGATAATGTAATACACTGTTTTAAGAAGTGCTGGAGGTGTGCCTCCAGGGGTACACCTCCATGCGAGGTGCTAAGAAAATGCATGGAGGTGCACCCTAGATGCATATAGACCTTTGAAGCATATACCTCCAGCATAAAGGTGTACTCTTCCTGCCTAGAGGCATATGAAACGTACACATCTCTTGCACTTTATACAAGAGGCTTACACCTTATATGTTTTTATATCTAAGACAATTTTTATAATAAAAATGTTAAAAATAAAATGGGGGAACCATTATATATTAACATAATGCAGAGGATGAAAACCCTCCAAATTTATGTATTGTAATATTATCAAAATGCTCTTGTACAGATTTTCTGGCTCGCCCCCACACTTCCCTATGCCCCCAAACCACCACCAAGGGGCACATGCCCCCAGACTTAAAAAAACTATTCATAGTGCACTATATATGAACACAACCACTAAGACCATAACATCAGTTTTATTGATCAGCACCATAACAGCAAAATAAAAAACATGTACACATATATGCCTCCTTATGCTCAGGAGGCCTACGCCTCTTCTGTTCTAAACTACATGTCACACCTCTAAGTAGTGGAACTCCTTGCTTCACGCCTCTGCATTTTAAAACATTGTTAATACAATAAATGGAGTAAAACGGGCAATTGGTTAGATAGCAGGGCTACTCTAAAATAGTGGGATGCTTGTCATATTCCTATATGCATAACATAGAGACACACAAACATACACTAAAATGGTATTGTTCATGCCAATAGAATTCTTTTTTCTGGTATTTTTTGAGTTTTTCTTATGTTTTTGTTGTTTTTAATTTTTTTGATGATTAACTGTATCATCATCATCATCATCACCCATGCCTCATCCCAACTATATGGGGTTGGCTAAATGAATATTGTTTCATCAATCTGTTCTATTTAAAGCCATATCCACTGTTAAACTACTAGTCTTTAAAACATTTCTTACTACTTCTACCCATGTTCTTTTTGGTCTACCCCTAGCTCTTCTAGCCCATTCCACTTGTAACAAATCACTTCTTCTAACTGGATCTGTTGGTAGTCTTCCATGCATGTGACCAAACCATTAGTCTACTCTCTCTCATTTTATCATTTATTGGAGCTACTCCTAGGTTCCTACAGATGACTTCATTCCTGAGCCTGTCCTTCCTAGTTTTTCAACTCATCCATCTTAGCATTTGCATTTCTACCACACTCATTTTCTAGACATATTTCTTGACTACCCAACACTTTGTTCCATAGTCCATACAACATAGCTGGCCTTACAACTGTTTTATAGAATTTTCCTTTTAATCTAAGTGGAATTTGCCTATTACACAAAAGTCCAGATGCACCACTCTATTTTGTCCAACCTGCTCTAATTCTTTGGATGATGTCCTCCTCAATCTCTCTCTTGTTATGAATTATTGAAGCAAGGTATCAGAAATGGTCACATTGAGTTATCTCTTGGTCTCCAATACAAAGTGTATCCTGATTTACACTCCTATTATTACTAAATTTACATGTCAAATGTCATATATAGTCCTACTATGGGGTTCCAACAATTACTGCTTCTAGGATTATCTCCAAAAGGTAAACCCAAATAACTCATAGACCATTGAGCAACAACACAACCCAAAGTTCCAGCACTCTAATATTTATCTCTCCTCCATGTTCACTCCCACAATAGATCTTTTATCCAAATTGACCTTCAAATTAGACATTTGCTCAAAGATATAAATAATCAGCTTCAAGTTCCTCACCCACCTGAGATCACCACCCTTACAAAAGAGTATTGTGTCATCAGCAAATTGTAAGTGAGTTAATGGAATCCAATTCCTTCCAACTCTCCATCCCCTCACCAAATTTCTGGAGTCAGCCCTATAAATTAATTTTCCAAGGGCCCCAGCAACTAGAGTAAACAGGAACGGAGAGAGAAGGTCCCCTTGCCTCAATCCTCCTAAGACATTCTTTGCTACTTTCTTTATATTGTTTCTCGTTTCAAGCCAAATATAATCAACCTATTTCTAAATTGAGCTACCTTCTCCTTTTAGGGTTTCCCACCTCATTCTTGGACACCTATTTTCTTCCCTATTTCTCTTTCATTTCCTAATATGCACATCTACTACCACTAAGCACTAATCATAGTTTCCAAAGCACCAAGGTGAGGTTAGGTGACAGGGGGTGCTTTATCACCTAGTCACCTAGGTGATGGGTTTTAAGTAAAAAACTAATAACCTAGGGTAGTTCCCTAGGTTCCATAACCATAATTCCTATCTAATTATCCATAATTTTCATAAGAAAAATGTAAACTTCATATTAAAGTATAGAAAATCAACATGTTTGTGAGAAGAAAAAGAAAGAAAAGAAAATTCAAAAAATATAGGGGCTGAACCCCTATTAGACAAAATTTTAAGTTCCTCCTTATTAGTTCAGGTTTTGAAGTCTTTGAGGGTTCAATACAGCATTTAGCTATGTCTGTGTTGATTAAACCCTAACAAATAAGAAAATAATCAAAAGAAATTAGTATATAAACACAAGATGAATATTTTAGTTTAATAATGTATATTTTAAAATTATAATCTCAAAAAATTAAGAATATAAAAGTATTTTATAGCACAATGTACAAAACTGCTTGGCGAGTAGGCAAGGCAAGCCTCCAAGGGCACCTTGTTGCCTAGGCGTTGTTGCCTTGACAACTATGCCACTAATGCAAGTTGATAACTGTATGGCTGTATGCATTTCATTCAAAAGGAAAAACATCCTACTACTTACAAGAAGGCAGCAGAACCATAAGTAAGAAAGCTTGCCACAACATAACCTTAATAGAGCAATAAAAAAAACAGACTTTTACAAGATACACCCCAGCCCTAGACAACCCAAAACTAGTAATTCTCTCCCAACCCCTAATCTTTCCAAAGAATCTGCCACCATGTTTGCACTTCTAGGAGCCCATTTGAATGAGATGTTCAACATAGCACCTAAGGATTTAACCAGCCTCACCAATGGCCTGAACACCCACGGAGCATGTAGTTGTGTTTCCATCCAACCTATAACAGTTTGACAGTCTCCTTCCACAATCACACCCCTCAATCCATGCTGCCAAAGCAATTTTAAACCTTGAATTAGAAACAGTTCAGCTTCAGAGATTAGCTTGACCTGCATGTCCTAAGAAGCTTAGTATTATGTTACCACCATGATCTCTCACCACACCTCCCACCACCCCAGATGGTCTTGGTTTTCCAACACAGCAGCCAAAAAAAGTTGAATTTAACCATCCCTGTTCCTGGAGGGCTCCACTCCAACATCTTTTTCTGTTTATTCGATTGAAAACCAGCTAAAATCTGCCATTCCCTCTATCATTTAAGCTCACCACTTCGAACTCTTCCATGACAAAAGCCCAATGAGCAACTCTTATCATTGTTAGCTCTACCACCTCTTCAACCTGCATATGTTCTAAAAAATTCTTGCATTTCTTTCACACCACAACCCCCACAAAACTCTCCCTTGCACACATTGCCAAAGAATCCTTTGTCTTCAAGTGGAGTTACCTATTATATCTGTCTTGAACAGATCCAAAACTTCAGATGGTAGCTCCCACACCTTTCCAACCAAAGAACACAAACATTGTCAAATGGCTCAAATTATAGAGGCATGGGAGCAATGTAACAATATCTGGTTGTTTTTAAAATTGAACAAAATAACTCGAGTATCCAATCACTTTTAAGATTTTTCCCATTCTCTCTCCTCATTAACTCACTGCTAACTCTCTCTCTTTCTCCTCTTCTCATCGACTCCTCCAATTACCTATCCTTATTAATCACACTATTAACTCTCTACCCTCCAATAACTCTAATTCTCTTGCCTCTCAATTATCCCATTAAATTGCCTAAAAACAATAGTTTTTTAATTTAAAACCCATCATACAAATTTATCTAACAATAATTAACCCAAAAATAATACTTGGGTTGGACTTGGACTGGTTCTCCCCAAATGAGAATGTCTTTCTACTTTAATTTCACTTACATAGCCCATGTATTGCAAACACTAATTAATAAAAATTAAATCCATTTACATTTAATCTAAAAAGAGTAAAAAAATAATACGAAATTTTCTAACAATAATAAAAGTAATAACATTAATTAAAACAATAAAAATTAATGATAATTTATACAAATTTATCAAACAATACCTAACAAAAAAATAATACTCAGTGTGGAATTGATCTGGATTAGCTCAATTAGGAAACGTCAAAAGACCTCTTCCATCTCACTTTTCTTAACAAAGCCCGTGCATTGTTTGGGTCCCGACTAGTTCTTTCCATAAATTAATAATGTTTCAGTTAATGATTGGAGGAAAAAAAAAACATAATTGGGGAAACATGGATGTTTTATCCAATGAATACTCTGTAGGCTCTCTTCATTGCTATTGGATAAATAAATTCCAATACAATGAAACTTCATTGGAAAGATGGGACAGCAAGTATGTGGGTAAACAGGGCCTTCAATCCATGCCATGGTAGCAAATATGTCAAAAGCAAATGTTTCCAGAGATGTGAATATTGTCAATATAGCAACTTATTGGGATATAATTCCATAGAACATATTTAACCAGCAATGCAAATTAGAAGCCTTAGTGAAAAAGCTGTTGGCATTGAACTTATTGGAACATAATTCCACAGAACATATGGAACATTTTTAACCAGCAATGCATATTAGAAGCCTTAGTGAAAAAGATGTTGCCGTCGAACTTATTGGGATATAATTCCATAGAACATATTTAACCAGCCATGCATATTATATTAGAAGCAGCAATGAAAATTTTGTTGTATATCCTTCCATCTTTTTGTTAATGAAAGTTACCTTTTTTCTCAAAAAAAAAAAGAAAAATTGTTGGCATTCAAGCTAGAGAGAAAGAGAAGTAAAAAATTACCTTCATTCTGCGAATGTGAAGAATATTAAGGCGATAGAGAGAACCAGCAAGAATGCCACACATTCCTGGTATAACAGACCTTCTCAAGGATGATAAAAGAAGCTGCCATATAAAGATTAATGTACATAATCAGGTCATGAAATATCAAAGGAAGAGATAGGCTTGTCTAAATCAAACCTATGCAACATACACATAAACATTAACAAAAAGAAAAAAAAAAAAAAAAGAATGAGAGAGAGAGAGAAACAAAGAAAGAACACATGGGCATTTTACCTGAAGACCAGCTAAATATATGAACGACTTGTCAGAAAAGTTAATACCAAATATACGGAACCGGGTTGAAACTGGAATGTCAAAGTAGAAGGGCACAAATGAAGAAAAAATAAGGCCATAGGGTCCAGATGCCAGAATGTTTAAGGTAGGATCTGCAGAAACAAAGAAACAAAATGGATCCTCACACTAATCTTCACTTGGCAAGTTGGCACTTGGCATCCAAACAGTAAAACATAAATAAACAAATAAATGATGAATAAAAACAATCAAGTCAAGACAGTCAAGCATGCCAATATTCGACTTCTACTCTGATGGTACATAAACACACACACACACACACAAGGAAGAAAAGAGCTATGGAGTGTTGAGCTCAATGTTGGTTCATATAAACCTGGAGGGTTCATGGGGGCAAATATGGCAGATTTTGGATGCATGGATATATTCCACAAAAGAAGAAATGATAATAATAACATATGAAAAAGAAAGAAAAAAAAAATCCAAACTAAGTTATAGATCCATCATTTCACTTTCTTTCAAAGTTTTCTGTTTGACATACCCAAGTTTTTAGTTCTAATACGAGGAAGATTATTTGATTTCCCATCCAACTGGATTAACAGGGAAAAGCTGGACTGGAACCACCTAAATCTGATCCAGATCCAAATCTACATTGGAATTACAATATCCACAACTAGGTCTGATTAGGATCTTATAATTACAATATCCAACCTGCTCCATTCAGCTATATGGTTGGACCCAGGTTGGACCTTAAGGGTTTCAAACCTGATCTGGGATCTATATAGAATCCAAATTATATTGAATCCAGAAATTCTTAAATTGGTGTAGGAATCGGAGAACTGAATTATTTCTCCATGGTTCTTTCCTTGCTTCCACATATGCATTAGTGTTGCCCTTGGGAAGAATAAGGTTGCTCGTTGGCTTTGAAGTTTTGGTTCTTTTATAATCTCTTTGATACCATTGGATTTTCTGTTCGTCCTCACACATAGACATAGGCATATTGTTGAACCACATAAATATTGTATTTATGTGGTTTGTTATTTTCTATTATTTTCTCTATTTCTTGTGATTCCATCAAACCATTGATTGTGTTTCAACACAACATAAAAAATATGCAGCATAAAAATAACGTACCACAGATTGAATAATTTAGTTGGCGGAGAAAGAAAACTAGTGTATTGTTCAAAAAGAAGCACGAGGCGATCAGACAAGGCATCAGAAGAACACTTATAGTCGGACCTCAAAAGTATCCAAAGCATAAGACCCTGATGATCAGCCTCTAGAAACCAATAAATAAATAAATAAATACTGTTTCTGTCTCTGTACATCCCAAGGAACATTCATGATTCTGACTCAGAAAAGCAAAATAATTCTTTATGGGTAAAGAAGATAAATTTATTCTAGGAAATACTCAATCTGGTACGACCACTGATTTGAACTCAGGAAAAGAAATGGTAATGAATTAAGATTACCATTGTGATCGGTCCTGGACAACATTTTGAGTCCAATTATAATAGATTCAAGTTCCGGATCTACCTTTTGAGTCCCAATTCTGGATTGGTTTTACTGATTTCATCCCAATTATGACTGGAATTAATTATAAGATGTCTAAAATTATTAGTTTATAATGGATATCTAACTATCTAAGAAACTTAGAGATGAGAGAGAAAGATAATTAGTTGATTTAGTATCAAATTTCCACTGTCAATTATAACTGGGTCTTGAAGCAAAATATATATATATATATATAACTGGGTCTTATCAGTCAGAATAGAAATGCCTAAATTAATTATAGGATTTCTAGGTCTTTTGCTTATAGACCCTACAGGGTTAGGATCAGAAATGAGTAAGGGTAAGGACCAAGTCTACCATGACCCAGCTCAGACCCAACCCACGGACAACACTAGTTAAGAGAAATTACTATCAAGGAATAATGGGAATTTCATGTATGAATCATTATCATCATCTAAGCCTTGTCCCAACTATATGGGCTCAGCTAAACGAATCCTGTTTCACCATTCTGTTCTGTTCAGTGTCATATCAATTGTTAAATTATGGGCATTTAAATGAATTTCAGGTATGAACATAAAGAGTTAAAACAAGAAAAAAAGACATTTAGACCAAAAGGACAAGGATTGTAGTAGTAAGAAATGATTTAAGCGCTCATAATTTAACAATGGATATGGCACGGAACAGAATGGAATGGGTGAAACAGATTCTTTTTTTGAGGGGTAAATAGTGAAACAGGATTCATGTAGCTGACATCATATAGTTAGGACAAGGCTTAGATGATGATGATGAGACGAGAAAATTAACAGGTTAGAGTATATTGCTTCCAAGTAGTACAACAAGATTAAGGGGCTACCACTGTAATTAACTGAAGCATCCATTGAAATTTTAGAATCATGTATACCTTTAAGGAATGCCAATGTGAGGACCTCAAACAGTGATGAAATTATCACAGAGAACAAGATGAAGACCTGTAGGCAGAAGTATGAACAAAAATGATTAACTCAAAATAAGAGAACAAAATTTGAGTCTTTTTTTTTATCATTAAGAAGAATCAAATCATAGAAAATAAAAATGCTTTTATTACCACATTAAGAAGAATCTTGTTTTATTATATTAATACTTACCTTTTCATCACATGGATAGAGACACGTTTTTGAAATAAGTCAGTTGTTCTTAATTTCTTCATGTGCACATAATTGTATATTTGAATGTGAAATAATCAATGAATAACTTAAGAAACAATTGACACAAATACATTACATTATCATTTCTAATCTATGAAGTGACTTTTTATTTTGTAGTTCTAGAACAATTCTTTATCAATTAACAGTAAATCACACCAACCATTATAAAGTCAGTGTTCCCATCTATCAGAAAAGGACATGCACAGAACCAATAAAAAATGGTGTCCACAAATCACCACCCAGTGTTAATATTATTAAAATACCATTTTATTTAGTACATCTAATAATATTCCAGGAATGGGCAACCATCTGAACTGGTCCACTTTAATTTGATTTAGGGTGGCAATCTAACAAGAATTCATTCTCATGGGGAATTTTCTAATATAAAAATAAATAAATAAAGGCCATTACCCAATGTTGATCCATTTATCTGGGGTCTTGGGAGGGTAGACTGGATATGGTTCTAAACTTGGGCGTTTGCACAAAGTGGCTGCTCTCAGACTCAAAGCTGGATTTTCACACTCATGTTTGCCAACCTGAGATTTTGCCACCGATGGCCCCCAAGGAAGTTTTCTACTATATATATATGTCCTATCTGACATATGTCCTATCTGACAGCAATTCATTGGGTGTATTGGTGATTTTCAGGGTTGTAAATCAACAGATAACAGTCATAGTTTTCAAGGCACCAAGGCGAGGCTAGGCGCCTTATCGCCTAGGCGATGGATTTTTTTTAAGTAAAACCATATGTCCTAGGGTAGTTCCCTAGGTTCCATAACCATCTTTCCTTAATAATTATTCATAATTTTCATAAGAGAAGTATAAATTTCATGTTTAAGTCTAGAAAAATCAACATTTTATGAGAAGAAAAAGAACAAAGGAAAGAAAATTCAAAAAGTATAGGGGCTGAACCCCTACTTTTGTTATAGGAAAGAAGAAAAGAAAAGGTGGAAGAAGAAGAAGAAGTGAAAGAAGAAAATGTGTTGGTTAGACAAAATTTTAAGTTCTTCCCTTGCTTATTGGTTCAGGTTTTGAAATTTTTGAGGGTTCAATCAAGGATCAAAATTTCGATACAATACGCCCCGTATCGGGTGTATTGTATTGTATTTTTGAGATTCCGATACCTGTTTACAGGTGTTTTCGGGGAGCCATTTTTTAAATAATATATATTTAAAAATGAAATTAGAAACCAAAGAAATGAAAAAAATAGGGGGAGTATCGTTATAAGTACCGATACACCTCTGCCAATACATAGAGGTGTATCAATACTCTGAACCATGGGTTCAATACAGCAGTTAGCAATGTTTGCGTTGATTAAACCCTAACAAAATAAGAAATTAGTATATAAACACATAAAATGAATATTCTAGTTTAATAATGTATATTTTATAATTATAATGTCAAAAAATTAAAATATAAAAGTATTTTATAATCCAGTGCACAAAAATGCTTGGCGACTGGGCGAGGCAAGCCTCCAAGGGCGCCTTGTCGCCTAGGCGTTGCCTTGACAACTATGATACCAGTATTGCACATCTATACATGATTGAGGATGCGATTGACTCCTAGCTTTTATCTAATCTTCAATAATTGATATATCTAGCTGGGCCGTGAAATATCTAGCCCTTCATCTTCAAGCCACAACCTTAAAGCACGCACTTGGCCTTTGGGATCTTATCATTGAGAGATTACCTATCCCAGAGGAGATCACCCAATGGACTGGCTGACCTACAATTCTTCTTCACTTCACTCACCCCTTCCCTAGCCAAGGAATCTGCTAATGAATTTGCAAAGCTTTGTCCCCATCTGAACAAGGTATTCTATCCATTTTCAAGTTTGAAACAGAACTTGATGGATTCACAATAAGAAATACTGCTTTATGTATTGGAGATTTTATGACAGCAAACACTTTTTTTACTTGAGAAAGTATTGTATTACAATAGCCAAAAAATTATATCAGCCCATGTACATTGAGATGAGAAGCTATACAGTTGGAATGTACAAGAGTATTCTATAACAGCAAACTCTTAGAGAGATCTCAAATTGGACGATGACAAATTCCCATCCGTTCAACATTGAATATATTGACCAGCATACATGAACTCAGGGAATTAAGATTCTCGAACAGCCTTGTCCTAGTGTAATAGGATCTAATGAATTTCCAATTTTACATTTTTCCAACCTATAAAACCCTAATATCAAGTTGCTTCTGTTCCTATGTTGTATCATATTTTCCTAAACCTACATCAAAAACCCATTGTCACCATTAAAAACTATGTCAATAAGATCACAAAGACCCAAAAGGTGTTTATAAGGAGGTTATGTAGCAAAAATAAAAAGAGGTTGTGTAGAAGATAAAGGGAGAGCCCTTTGGTAGAGCGAATCATTCTGTTCCATAGTTCCCCATTAGCTGCAAGAAGGTATAAACTTTGTTTCTAATTTATTTGATTTCTTTTTCTTTCATTTTTGTTGAAGTCATCCAACTTCTTCGATGAAAACATCAATAAAAAAGCATAGAGATTGCAAGTTGGTCATATCATGGACAAAGAACACAAATGTGAAATGCAAATCCAATATAAATATCAAACTTGGATGGTTCTTAATAATTTATCTTAATGATCAAAAGGTATATAACTCGAACAGCACAAAAAATTATCAAGAACCTTTAATTCTCTTAGCAGTCTTCTAAGCAGTTTAGTTTAATCAATTACTTACTGAATATTTATTAGACCCTATCTGTCTTTCAAAAACCCTGAAGTAGTAAAGAAGATACAATTAGTTTAATCAATTACTTACTGAATATTTATTAGACCCTATCTGTCTTTCAAAAACCCTGAAGTAGTAAAGAAGATACAATCCAAACATCAGTTCTGGTGTTGATGAGAAGGTAATAAATGATGCCAGAAACCTCCAGAGGTGAAGCTTTCCAAAAACATCCTGTGATAACAAAAAAGTAGATTTGGTGGTAAGTCATCAATTCTAGTTAACCCTCAAACAATAAGCAATGGTATTTTAGAATCTGCACTTTCCAACCATATCTGACTTTAAAAAGATCAACGGAGTAATGTGAGACCTACAGGACTACTAAAACAGTAAGATATTATCAAAACTTCTACCTGACAATGTGCAAGGACTACTCTCTCTCTCTCTTTCTCTCAATAAGTAATTTGAAACTTTATTAAGTGAAAAGAGGAAATGTACATATAGAATAATCAATTCATGGAGAGGTACAAGATGCTACCTCTCCAGAGCTATATTTACATTACAACTGAACCCAATACAATTTTTCTCTATTATGGTTTAAAACGTCCCTAATTTCCCTAATATTTCCACGACACATTTCCATTTCCATGGGTAGCGACATGAAATTTTACTGGAATCGACATTTCCCCAATGAACACTACCAGACTTATGTGGAGTACAAGAGATAGTACCCACGACATATTTCCATTTTCACTTCCATGGGTAGCAACATGTAATTTTACTAGAATTGACATATTCCTTTTGAACACTACCAGTACTATGTGGGATACAAAAGATAGTATTATAACATAAGTTGGTGACAATATTGTAGATATGTGAAGTAACAAGTTTTTGTCCACGTAACTTACATGATTACAACTTTGAGCTAGCTCTATATTCATTTCAAACATGAAGTTAAATAATAGTTTTTGTTTCTGTAGTAGATTATTTGGTTGATCTGTTACAACCATTTACATTTTCTATGAGTTTAAATTTTGCTTTAATTAATTCTATCATGAAGTTCTAAAGCTTAAGGTTACAAGGCAACTTCAGAACGCATTCTTTTGTCTATAATCCTAGTTTCTTAGTTTTGTTTAATAACTTGGAACAAGACAATAATTTAAAAAGGTGTGCATATGCTTCTTTTGACATTTCATAAAATATCATTCTATATTTTGCATATTTTACAATGTTTCCACCATGTCTATTTTTTTTTTTATTGGAAATGGTAACTTTCATTAGTGATATCAAATAAACATCTTGCACTGTCAACCACTCAAACAAAGAGTGTTGACCCCAAAATAACATCAAGAATTACAGTACAGCCCAAAAGAAGTTTTCCCTGAAGGTCCCCTGTTTCCACCATGTCTATAATTTTTACAATATTTCCATATGACATTTCCGACATTTTCTTATATTTGGATGACCAACATTTCCACCGACATCGACATTTTAAACCTTGCTATTAACCCCTGCTTAGTTAATATGCCAGTCAACGCATTAGAAGACCTTTGGACCCACTTATCCTTGACACCATATTGCCAGTAGGCCATTTGAATTTTTTAAACTAAATCATCCAGGTTCCTTATCCATCCTACTACCACCTTTGAGCCCCCTTCAATTGGTCATGAAAACAAAGCAAGAATGTGACCTTGTTCATTTCTAAACACTCCCCCTATTCCAAAAGGACCTAGATTACCTTGACTACTTCCATCAAAGTTTAACAAAATAAATCCATCCAATAGGAGGTGACCAAGATTTACAAGCAGATTTCTTTCTTGAGGAACTTCTTGCCACCTCCCCCCATTTTCTCCACATATCATCATAGGACTAGAGGTGAGAATATTTCCATTTTTCTTACCCAATGTATCACCCTAGTCAATACGCATCCCATTACTACTTCCTTACTTCTTTCCTTCTCCAACAATATTCTTGCACTCCTTTCCTCCAAAATTGTCCAAATCAAACTCCCCCCGTACATCCCAACACTCTTCTCTTCTTAGGCCATGTAAAGACAGAAGAGTCAAACAACTTGTTAATATCCATAGCAATAGTTCACATGCACCCAAATAAAGCATAGAACGAACCAATCCCAAATACAAGTAACAACTTTACAGGAGATTGTTAGGTGGAGCAAATCTCACAACTAGCTATGCAGAGAATGCACCAGCTCAGAGATAAGGATGTATTTGGCCTTCTTTTTTGCAACAAATCCATAGTATTGATCTTCCCAAATACTCTTCAAAACAAAAGGATCGAAGTTTGGGAGGGATGGTCTATGCCAAACATCTTTTACAAGAAAAATTCCTTTATATCTTTCTACTGCTCTTATTTTAAAGATCCATCCAAAAATCATTCACCTCTATTGGTGTCTCTTTTTATAATCAATAACAGCCAAATTTTAGTGCTGAATCTGATAAAATAGAAAGGAGTGTACGAAGTATAGAAATACAAAGGTGTAAAGTAGGTCAGTGAGAGATAAAATCTCTCTTGATTTCTCATTGTAAAGTGATCTGGCTTTTGACCCTAGACCCCCTAAAAATGGGAAAAACTTTGGCTGTTAGGAACATTCTTGGGTATGACATGTTACCATGGGTGTGGGATAAGAGTAATTTCCCTCAATATGCTTTTGATCAAAAAGAAAAGCAGGGGACTGAATGGGTTGATGTGTCATACTCATACCCAAGAATGGCCTCCAACAGCCAAATTTTTCTCCTAAAAAAATGAGCTCTATGTTGGGAAACTATGCATCAAAAGAGTCAACACCTGCGAGATACTTCAGCACAAAAGGAAAATTTACTCTATATCTCCCTACAAGTGTAGTTTCCATAGGTCTAACAGTGAGGCAACAATGTCAACTCCTTGTTATGGTGCCCCCAGTTTCAGGGATATTAAAAAAAAATATTCTAGCCCTCTGTGATATCTACTGGAAGCTGCTATCTGATATTCCTCATCTATTTGGATCTGTTTTTATAAAAGAGGAAAGACAATGTGTACAGATGCAACAACAGCTATATTTTACACCACTTGGAAAGAGAGGAACTGAAGAGTCTTCTCAAATAAGAAATGACATCTGATATTTTAACTGATATTATCCTTAGCTTATACTTGTGATTTTTTTCTTGCCAAGAGCCTTTAAGTTTCTATTTGATTGTTGAGCTATTTAAATTGTTTAGATGTAGGGTTGGTTTCCTAAGGGTATTCAGAAAGGTAGTGGGTCCAGGCTTTTTACTTTTCTTGGTTTTATCTATGTTTAGGTAGGGATGAGCATTATTCGGTTAAAACCGAAAATTTCGGTTTTGGTTTTTTCGGTTTTGTAAAATTTCAGTTTTGGTTTTGGTTTTGGTTTCGGTTTTCAGGTTTAGAAATTCAGTTAACTGAAAAAACCAAATTAGCCAAATTTTATTATCTATTATATATATATATATTAACATATAATACATATATAATATGTATAAAATATATTATATTGTATTATATTATGTATTAAAATATATAATTTATTATATACATTGTATAATATATATTTTTTAATATATAATATATATTAAAATATATAGTGTTGAAATTCGGTAACCGAAATTACCAAAAATTTCGGTTTCGGTTGTTTCAGTTTTTCAATATTTCGGTTTCGGTTCGGTTTTTCATTTAAAATTTCGGTTTATTTGGTTCGGTTTTTAACCGAATAAACCGTTTGCTCACCCCTATGTTTAGATACTTTGAACTCCAATCTCTTCAATCTTTGATAAAATTATATTATCAATCAAAACATAGAAAGAAATTAAGAAACTTTTCCTTTGATGGCAGTTCATATTGGCCTTATGGGGCTAGATCCTCTAGTTACAACAAGATCCCCACAGAGCTGGTCTCCCTGCCTCGGGGAGCAGTGAAGCTCAAATTTTGATGTATGGGGGAGGAGTCTTCAGGTCCTATTGAGTCAAGAGTAGTTGGAGCGCTTGCTTCCCGAGTGAATGTCTCTTTCAAGTAGATTCAGAGGCCAACCAACTTTTTGGCTGGTAGGCTAGAGGTGTGAAGAGATTTCAGTTATATTGGACGTGGCTTGCTGACTCCCATGTCAACTCCACTCCTATGTGTAGGGAGTCAAGTCATGGTTCTGAGTGCTGACTCCACTCCTTTAGAATATGTGATGTAAGGCCAACTCAGTTCTAGTCCTTAGAGAATGTTGAATGGTTTTCTTGGATCAGGCTTTTTACTTTTCTTGGTTTTATCTATGTTTAGGTAGGGACGAGCATTATTCGGTTAAAACCGAAAATTTCGGTTTTGGTTTTTTCGGTTTTGTAAAATTTCAGTTTTGGTTTTGGTTTTGGTTTCGGTTTTCAGGTTTAGAAATTCGGTTAACTGAAAAAACCAAATTAGCCAAATTTTATTATCTATTATATATATATATTAACATATAATACATATATAATATGTATAAAATATATTATATTGTATTATATTATGTATTAAAATATATAATTTATTATATACATTGTATAATATATATTTTTTAATATATAATATATATTAAAATATATAGTGTTGAAATTCGGTAACCGAAATTACCAAAAATTTCGGTTTCGGTTGTTTCAGTTTTTCAATATTTCGGTTTCGGTTCAGTTTTTCATTTAAAATTTCGGTTTATTTGGTTCGGTTTTTAACCGAATAAACCGTTTGCTCACCCCTATGTTTAGATACTTTGAACTCCAATCTCTTCAATCTTTGATAAAATTATATTATCAATCAAAACATAGAAAGAAATTAAGAAACTTTTCCTTTGATGACAGTTCATATTGGCCTTATGGGGCTGGATCCTCTAGTTACAACAAGATCCCCACAGAGCTGGTCTCCCCGCCTCAGGGAGCAGTGAAGCTCAAATTTTGATGTATGGGGGAGAAGTCTTCAGGTCCTATTGAGTCAAGAGTAGTTGGAGCGCTTGCTTCCCGAGTGAATGTCTCTTTCAAGTAGATTCAGAGGCCAACCAACTTTTTGGCTGGTAGGCTAGAGGTGTGAAGAGATTTCAGTTATATTGGACGTGGCTTGCTGACTCCCATGTCAACTCCACTCCTATGTGTAGGGAGTCAAGTCATGGTTCTGAGTGCTGACTCCACTCCTTTAGAATATGTGATGTAAGGCCAACTCAGTTCTAGTCCTTAGAGAATGTTGAATGGTTTTCTTGGATCAGAATTTTATGGCTGTTAATGGATGTAATGGCTTCTTCAAGGAATAGGAGAGAAAATAGGGAGAGAAAGAAGAAAGAAAATACCTAGAATCACTTGGCATAGGAATCACTCACCATAGCTAGCATAAGCTGAAGAAAACTCAATATAATTCATTGCCTTTGAGTAAAACGTCCAAACATATTTATAGACTTTAAACTCATAATAATCCTATGAGTCAAACTGTTAGACTCAATAATCCTAGTGGGACTCAAACTAAGCTGTTATATCATATTTCAATTCAAAGGCGGCTTCAATAACTCTAATCCTACTTATGCAATGACTCTGAAATTTTAAAGATAAACAAACTATAACTAGACAAATTAAACCCTATCATTGGACCAAGCAAGGAATTGCAAAATGACAAAAATACCCTTGGTGTTCAATTCGGTCCAAATCCTAAGTACCATCACTATGCCATATCAGGACCTGTTGTAAGGCCTTCTTCTTTCTAGAATAAGTCTTGAAGGGTGTTGATCAATTCCTATCATCTCTCCCTGGCTTGAAAGAACTCGACCCCAGCGAGTTAGAAGCATGGTACCTTTCATAAATATCTGGGTTGAGACGATGAAAGTCTTCAGCAGTGATCCAAGAACTCTCGGACATAAGCTTGCATTTCCACTTGACAAGGAATTTCTAATACCCTCCTATAGCAGTAGATATTATTTCCTCATCTAACACATCCTCTAGAATGTCATTTGGAGCTGCAATAGTTGGCGATTTAAGTATAGGAGTCTTAAAGGAATCCACATGTCCATGGTAAGGAGTCAAGTCCTCAACATTGAAGATAGGACCAATTCCCATGTCATCTGGCAACTCTAGAACATAGGCATTAGAACTTATCTTCTTGATGATTTTGTAAGGACTGACACTCTTTGAGTGGAGCTTCTTGTACACACCTTTAGGAAGACATTCTGACTGTATACGTACCATAACCATGTCTCCCTCTTGATAATTTGCCAAATGTCGATGAATGTCAGCTCTAGCCTTGTATAAATCATTGCTTAATGCAATTTTTCTCTTAACATCATCATGTATCGCTCTTATGTGCCTAGCAAATGCTTCTGCTTCAATGCTAGTACACGTATCCGGTGGTAAGGTAACTAAGTCAATTGGCCACTTAGGCTGAATACCAGTCACCACTTCAAATGGACTTCTTTCTGTGATAAGGTAACCAAGTAATATTCACAAATACAGTTTGAATAACTTTTTAGAGTTCAGACTGTACTGTTTTATTTCTTAGAAATTTAGACTTTTAAGAGTTTCCTGGTCTTTTCTGTCAGGTTATTAATGCTCAATCCTCAAAAGGAGTGAAAGACAACTTTTGAATGAATAATGGCTTCTTTTCTCGAAACTAGGAAGGAAATTTTGGAAAATAAAACTTTTATATAAATTCTAACCTTTTTTGAAATTAGAAATCAGGACAAATTGGAAAATTGAGAATTTTGAACATTGGAAATTGAATATTTTGCCTTTTTTAAATTATAGTCAGTTCGGTTCGGGTTGTTTTCGGTTTACAAATACATAAACCAAAACCGAACTGACCAATCAGATTATGCATGTTTATAAACCGAAACTGAACCGATATACTTTAAAAACCAACTATATCGATTCGAGTCGGACCGATTTGGTCGGTTTAGCCCTTCTCACGAACAACCCTAGCAGAAACAACAAACCCCAAAAATAAAACTTTGGGTGACATGAAAGAGCATTTCTTTAAGTTGATGTAGAGTTTCTCTTGGCGTAAAACTCTCATCACTTGACGTAGATGATCAATATGCTCTTTTGGACTATGGCTATATATAAGAATATCATCAAAATAAACAACTAGGAAATGACCAATGAAGGATCAAAGTACCTGGGTCATCATACTAGGGGCATTGGTTAGTCCAAATGGCATAACTAACCACTCATATAAGCCATCTTTTGTCTTAAATGTTGCTTCCACTCATCACTAGGCCTAATTCGTATTTGATAATAGTCATTCCTTGGATCGATCTTAAAAAAAATGGTCGCTCCAGTCATCATGTCAAGCATGTCATCAAGCCTAGGAATTGGGAACTTATACTTGAGAGTAATCTTGTTGATTGCTCTACTATTAACGCACATACGCCAAGAACCATCCTTCTTTGGAGTGAGAAGAGCTGGAACAGCACATGGACTAAGGCTTTCTCTAATAAAACCTTTCTTTAGGAGGTCATCAACTTGTCATTTAAGTTCAGCTTGCTCTATAGGATTCATACGATAAGCTGGTAAGTTGGGCAATTGTGACCCTGGCTGCAAGTCAATAGCAAGTTGAATGTCTCTCATGGGCGGTAACTCATTAGATAGCTCTTCTGGCACCAAATCTGAAAACTCATCCAACACTTGGACCACTTCTTTAGGCATTTTAGTAAGTGGAACAACATCTGGTTGCTTTACCTCCTTGGATATTAGTATATTACAACATATACAACTCCTGTCTCCTTGCTTTCTACTTCAAACTCTTTTTTGGAGAGCAAATGCAATGGTTTTTTCTTAGATTCAACAATGGGTCCTTGGGCTGTAGTCTCCTTTTGAGGTGGTTTGCCATGTCTTTTAATAACTTCTGGTGACATTGGGTTCATGATAACTTGCTTCCCATCAAATAGAAAGTGATAGGTGTTCTCCCTTCCACAATGGTAGATATCCCTATCATAAAACCAAGCCCTCCAAGCAATATGTGTGTAACATTCATAGGAACAATGTCACACCAAATAGAATCAGAATAACTACCATAAGAAATAGTCACAAGGGCTCATTGAGTTACCGGAATTGTTGTCATATCAACCTAAGCAATCTTGTATAGTTGTGGTGTCAACTTTAGCCGATCCACAGTGACTTCAGAAATCACATTCATACTACTGCCACCATCTATGATGAGATTACAATACTTGTCCCCACTCTTTACTATAGTTTGAAATATTGTTGTATGAAGCCAATCTTCCTTGATTTCCTCCTTTGGGGATGTAAGAATACGCCAAACAACACTAACATAGTTGATGTCTTCATCTAAAGCATCACCATTGGTGAAGGAATAATCCTCTTCTTCAGCTAAATCATCACCCAGGTCACCTACCACTTCAATGCCATCTTCATAAATGATATTAAGGCTTTTGGTAGGACATTGGTAAGCCATATGGCCCTTTCCTCCACATCTAAAACAACTAGTACCAGGCTGTTTTTTCTGAGTAATACCACTAGCAATTTACTCTTATAGTCAGCCCCTTGATAAGGTCTAGACCCACTAAGCTTATTAGAATACGTTGGCCTAGAAGTCTTTCCCCCATCAGCTTGCTTACGAGCTGCATATTCCCCGGTTTGTGATACAAATTGCCTTGTATTTGTTTGCTTTAAACTCTTCTCAATTTTAACAGCAACTTGGTAGGCATCCTCTAAGTCAAAGACTCGAGCAGTTACCATCTCTTTCTTAATTTCAGCCTGTTGTCCATTCTTGAATCAAGCCAACTTTTGCCTCTCACTTTCAGTAGTATCAAATCTAATAGATAAGTCATCAAATTTACGCATGTATTCAACTACAGATAGCATACCTTGCTTGAGGTTAGTCAATTCCTCATACAACTCATCTTAGAAGTCCATTAGGAGGTACTTGTCTCTCAAATGATTCTTCATTTCTGACCATGTAGACATAGGACCATCACCTCTATTCTCCAATTGTCGTTCCATGCTTCTCCACCATACTTTAGCATGATCACCAAGCTTCACACGTGCAAATCTGATCCTCCAATCATCAGTCATGTCATACCAGTCAAAATATTCCTCTGGTGCAGCCAGCCAATCTAAAAAAGATTGAGGGTTTAAATCTCCATTGAAATCATAAACATCCATCTTTGCCTTCTTGGTTATATCATTTGCATAACCACCATGTTCAGCTTGTTCCATCATCTCATCAAATAGATCTGTGAGTGATGCTTCTTGATCAATCCCTTGATGGGTATTTCGGATTCGATTAGCTTGTGCAGGCAGTACCCTTGTGCAGTTTGCAGCTCTTTGCCATCCTCTAAAATTAACAGATCCTTCATTTTCACCATTATCATCTTCATGGACAGCTACATTGTTTCATCCTCCATCCCTTTCATTGATTAGAGGTGCTTCTTGCTAGACTTCTGCTTCTTTATCTTCTTGCTAGACTTCAACTCTCTTGCAAAGGGTAGAAATCAATGAATCTCTTTGTGTATCAGTCAGCCGACCCCTGTAATGCTTGCCACTACGTGTAGACATGATGATAACAGCCTATAACCTTGGCTCTGGTACCAAACTGATATAGGACCAGCTCAGTTCTAGTCCTTAGAGAATGTTGAATGGTCTTCTTGGATCAGAATTTATGGTTGTTGATGGCTATAATGGCTTCTTGAAGGAATAGGAGAGAAAATAGGGAGAGAAAGAAGAGAGAAAATACCTGGAATCACTCACAGGGTGCCTAGGATCACTCTAGGGCATGAGAATCACTCACCATAGCTAACATAAGTTGAAGAAAAAAACTCAATATAATTCATTGCCTTTGTGTAAAACGTCCATACATATTTATAGACTCTAAACTCATAATAATCTAGGAGTCAAACTGTTAGACTCATAATAGTCTTAGGAGTCAAACTGTTAGACTTAATAATCCTAGTAGGATTCAAACTAAGCTGTTATGTCCTATATCAATTCAAAGAAGACTCATTAACTCTAATCCTACTTATGCAACCACTCTGAAATTTTAAATATAAACAAACTACAACTAGACAAATTAAACCCTATCATTGGACCCCACAGAAAATTTCCAAAATGACAAAAATACCCTTGGTGTTCAATTTAGTCCAAATCCAAAGTACCATCACTGTGCCATATCAGGACATGCTGTAAGACCTTCTTCTTTCTAGAATAAGTCTTCAAGGGTGCTGATCGATTCCTATCAATATGACTCTTCCAAGTCAAGTGATGGACTCAAGTGACTCCTAGTCAGGTCAATTTTCATTGACATAGATCATGGTTTGTACTAGTCATAGACTCACTGTTTTGGAAACACTGCTACCATGACACAATTCAGGTATAATTGGGATGTTAGGTCATTGCCTCCTAGAAACAGTTTTTTTAGAAAGCTCCTTGAGTAAGGAAAAGATGCTGAGTTGCTCTTTTAGTTGCAACAGTCAAGTTTCTGATTTAAAAACAGAAAGAAAAAGAAAAATATCTTTCAAGTCAGTGGGCATAGACTGTTTCACTAAGCAGCTAAATTCATGTGATAAGTGAAGATTAATGTATAATTGCATAGCTTTCTGAAGATACTAGAGCTCTTGAAGAAACCCCCAGGAGTGTCAAATCTCATCCCCAACATCCCAACAACACTAACTAGATGTATAAAAGGAAATAACCAATTCACTGAATCAGGGGATATGGCAGCAAAGAAATGAATAGGTTGTCAAATGTCATATAAACCCATTGAAAAGAATGGAAATAAGAAGATGGTATCATACATTCAAGTAAATTATCCTCATATCTATCTGTTGATTTAAGAAAGCAGGATCATAAACACTACCAGAGGCAAAGACCCGTTATGATTTAAACAAGCAATAGATGAATCGACCAGCAAATCAATAAGAATGTGTATACAACAGAAAACCACAAGGTCATAAGGAAAAACTTGAAATTTAGTCTAAAGGAACTAAAAAAGAAAAGAAACAAAGAGTTGCAATTCAAATATTATTTCCGGTCTATTCTTACTGAAATGGAAAAAATAAAAAAGGGAACATCTCCATCATTATACCCAATACAATGCACCTAAATTGAGCCTGATCATAGGAGCTCAGAACTTAATTCAATACCCACATCACAAAACACAAACAATTTCCACTTAACCATCAAAAACCTGAAAAAAAAAGACAAAACATTGAGGAAATTCACGTGCAAAAACAGATAAAACTGAAGAACAAGAAACCGGGAAAACGGAGAAGAAAACAAAAAGTGGGAAAAAGATCTCCAATCTCGATTCAAGGGATTCCCGAAAGGAAACAGAAAGACCCACTTCAAATTACATGTGCACTGTGATAATTCATCGTCACTTTAACGAAAAATAGTGTCAAAATAAAGCAAAAAGGAGTATAATAGGTCAATGGAAACTACAGTACCTGATACGATAATCCGAGCGTCGACGAACGGCCTTGAATCCCAAGGAAGATCGTGAAGAGGGCACACGCAATAACGAATGTTTTTGTGACAGGAGCATTGTCTGTGAGGGAAAAAATATAAGTTTTCATTAAAATGTGCAACGAAAAGAAAATCTAGTAAAGGATCTATGATTGCAAAGATGGGATTCTTTGTTTCTTCCGATCTCTTGTGAAAATTTGGGAGGAAGAAATACGTACAGAAACCAGATGGGCCGCCGTTCATCTTCGAGGTGAAGGAAGCAACGACCAACCCCCTTCGCCTCCCTTTGAAAACTCAAAGAAATGGAAGAAACGAATCCGGTATCTGTTTCTGTTTCTGAGTTTTTCGTTTTTACGTTTATTGAATTGTATCCTATAAATACTTAAATCTCCCCCGAGTAACAACTAATTACTTGTTGACACCTTGACTTTTCTATTAACTGAAAAACGATCCTTGTTGGAAAAAACTTACACAACTGAAATAGCCGAACTGAATGACTTATTGCTGGAAAAATACAATACGTGAGGGGTGCAATAGAACTGAGTCGAGCCAAACTTCGACCTGTCTTGACTAAGTTGGACTAAAATACTCGTATAAGCCTCAAGTTGAAGATCAAAATTTCTAATTTTTGTTCCGGCTGCAAATTATATGATTAATTCAAACTATTGATTAGTATTGAACTCGAAATAAGCCTCAAGCCCAAATGGTTCAATTAAAGCTTGAGTTAATTACATCTCTACCCTTAATTTGAGGGTAGTGACACTTACTCCTCAAACTTTAATTTGCCATAAGATCTACCCTCTACTTTCAAGTTTCAACACTCTACTACCATCATGTTAATTAGGGGTGTAAACGGTATTCAATTATTCAATTTTGAATTTGATATTGGATATAATCGAATCGAATTCAGATGATTTAATAAGTTTAATGGTCGAATTTGAATTTTTATGTCAATACCGATTATTTTATTGAATTGAATATGGATTAATATTGATTCGATTCGATTAATATTCAAATTTTATTATTATATAAATTTAATATATTAATAATAAATACAATATAATATATCAATTTAAACTTACAATCCCCAATCCCATTCATCAAAGGCCTGGAGCTACGAGTTGTTATCCATGTGTAAGATTTTCTCTATAGTTTTTTTTTTCTCTCTTTTTCTTTTCACCGGAGCTGTGATCTGCCATCCATACTCAAGAAGAGCAACAGGGATCCATCCCAACGCATTCAACATCACCCTCAACATATCTCCACCTTACCCTAATAATATATCATATTGTTTTTTAGGTTTTTTAGTTTTACCTTGTTTTCTTTTTTCTTTCTTGTGTTCAATGTTTTGGTGCGGACATGGGTATTTTCTTGCAATGAACAACATCAACGCCACAGGGTGGCTATATTGGGGTTTTGAAGAAAAATAATTGGACGAATTCAAATTCAATTCAAATATTCGATGCTTTAATCGATTTTGAATTCGGTTGATAGTTTTGAATATTAGTGGTTATTTAACCAGATTTGAATAACATACTTTGTAATCGAATTCGAATTCGAATATAGACTGATTTGATTCGAATTCGCTCCGTTTACAGGTCAATGTTAATGGGCTTGACTTTAAGGGTAAATTTATGAATATGCCCATTCAAAATTGGTTAGGTGATAGAAGAAAATAGGAAAAATGATGAAAATGGACATTGTTAAAGTGTGGTGTCTCTTGGGGAGTGTCACTTTGCTTTCCAAGGTGTTGATGTAATGCTATGGTCCTTGAATTTTGAGAAAGAAGATAGGAAAGGTTTAGAACTCGGGTTTTAGATATACAATAAAAGAGAAGACAAAAGGATTTCTATTGCCCCTATGTGTTTTGATGATAATAAACTTATTTAAAGTATTAACAGTGTGTAAGTGTGTAGTAAACTTAAGTAAGTTTCTCTAAGGTATAATTGTGTTAAGCAAAATTGCTACTGAAGATGAAGAAATGAAAGCATTGTTTGATTCAGCTGCCTGAGTTTCATATTTCAAATACCATCTCCAATCTCTTAGTTGGTGATGCTCTAATCAAATTCAAGTATGAAAAGGCCACAAAAGGAATTCAAAGGCTTTAAAGTTGTTCAAGAATTTCAATTCTACTACAACTTAACAAGGAGGACGATGACATCAAGTTGTGTTTAAAAGAGTCATATCTTTAAGTTCTTGATGTAATCAGTTGCTTGAGGTGCACTTTTTGTAATATTCAACAAGACCAAACTCGGTTTAGTCAACCTTAAAGACCAACCGTTAAAATTAGGTTTGGCTCCTAGGATTTCTTGGACTTAAAATAAGTTTTTAAAGTCTTCAAAATCAATATTGAAGGAAAAAGGAAGAATTCTTGAACTTTTAAATAAATATTTCTAAGATTTCTAAGTGTTGGGTTGTCAATAAGGCATAAATTGTCCAAGCTTTACAGTATAGTTGACTACCTGACTATTAATTGTGATAACAAGTCATATTATTAGCCAACCAAATGAGAGAAAAAAAAGATTTCTTCCTTTGTCTAGTAGATGCCTACTAGAATTAGAAAGTAGTAGTCAACTACTTCGAAGAAATTGAACCATTTAAAGGCTTAAATGACTATTTCTATCTTTGGCAAGCCTTCTATCATATTGAAGGTTTTTTTAATCATTACTATGTTTGGCAAGACACCTCCAACAGCTAAAAAATGATCACTTGCTCTCCAAACCTCCATAAATAAAGGTCATTAGCATGATTCAAACAAACAAGAAAAAGGGAAAGAAAACAACTAAAGCTATTAATGCACAGTCTTTAGTTGTTTTTGTAGAAAACAAGTTATCAAGAGTCCTTCTTTGAAAAGATTTATGAGCTCCAATAGTTTTTAGAGGTGAGTAGAGCTAAGAAGCCATAAGGGTTCATACAGTTTCACACATATATTGAATGTCTCTTCATTAAGCTGAGCATTTTTAGTTACACTGTTTTTGTGCTACCTATTTGCGAGGTTTTGTGCCATGTTGTATTGTGCTTCACTTGTAATATCTCTGAGTGCAAGAGGTGTTCTAAGTTGAACACCTATTAGGGTTTGGTAGAGGCTTTGAAGATCTACTAGGTCAAGTTTGGTAGGCACCCATGAAGTTCTATTGAGTTTGGGTAGTATTCAAAAGCCTATCCAAGATTTTAGGAGCCTTGAAAAAATCTATGGTTGTAAAGCTTTGCTAGCACCCGGGAAGTCCAACTATTTTGATTAGTGGAAATCCTCAAAGGGTGTTTGAGGTGTAAAGGACAAAGCAATAAGTCATTCAAATCAGCTACTTCAACTGTTATCAAACAACCCTTTATAGTTAATGCAGTGTTCAAAAATCAAAATGACTACGATACCCTTATAAACCTCCCCCACCCCCTCAAAAATCAAAATTCATTAAATTGGGCTCTAAAGAATCCCTCCGCTATACAGCCATCAAACTACCCAAAATAAATAACAGAGGATGGAATAAAAATTTGAAGGATTTTAAACCTCCAAATTCACCTTAAAATTCAAGATCAATGCTATAATTTGCAGTACTACTGAACCTTCGTGGCAGTGAGGTTTCACCTCCAAGTTATTCTGGTTTCTCACTTTCTTGTCTTTGTATCATCTATTCAGCTCAAGATGAAGCACCAATTTTCCCTGCTTTGAGACTTGCAGAAATCACATTTTGTCCAACTTTCTTTTCTGACTCTTCTCATCTAGAACTTTTTTTGTATTCCTATACCTAAGCTCTTTAGAAAGTGAATTGACTGGATGAGTCCTCTCTTAGAGGAGGTTCTTAAGGACTACACAGCAAGGAGCTAGGAATCTGAAACAAGAAACCCAATAGATTCTGGATCTCAAGCAAACCCCAGAGCTGGCTACTTCCTATTGGTGTCTAATTAACGAAGTAGAATGAATGAATGAAACCCTTCTAGATCGATGGCAATAGAGCTAGATGATTCTCATTAGGTGGTCAAGCTGAACATTAAATCAATATACAGTCTTCCTTGCCAATAATTAAATAGGAGAAGAGAAGCTACTGATAAGCTCTAGATTGTCCATTTTCCACTAAAATCTCCATGTATATATCACCATTGATGTTGAAGATACCATGGCCCAAGAGGTTGGCATATAACAGGAAAAGGCTCTCTCACCATTGATGTTCAACTTTCATTCAAGCATGATTCAAAAGTTCAAAACAGATCTTCAATGAAATTGCATATATGTAACAAGGGTGATATTAAAAAAGGGTTGATTTAGAATGCGAAATAAGAATACATATGGAAAACAATAGGGGGTGTTTGTTCGAATCGTTCTAATTTGTTTTGTTATGGTGGATTCAGACCACAGTTGATGTTTGAACGAAGATTATCCCAACTTCCAAGAAAAAAATGCTATTTTAATTTGGTTGCCCATGTATATGTCTTCAAGTTTCTGCTCTAAACCAATTGTTGTTTTGAAATTTGATATGATTTGTGCTAGAAAAAGCGCAAAAACTTTGGTCTGTTTTAATTATCAAAACACTGATGAAAGAGTGCCAGTTTCCATATATGCCTAGTTGATAAATGTTCCGCTTAGAGTTTAAAAATAAGATCTTGAAGAAAAATTGGTTATGGGAAATAGAGATTGGGAGGAGGCTATTTTGCAGAGATAGAATGCACTGCCCATTACAGTAAATACCACTCCTTTTTTTTTTGATATTAGGAGGCTGAGACTGAAAAGAACATAAATTGATAGTTGAGGTCCTTAAGGAAGTGGAAGAGAAATGAACACCATAGTTATTGTGCATGAACTATGAGATTGTTTTAATATCAGAAATGAACTACCAAGACTTTTATCCAACAAGATTACTTAGTCACTTATCCATTTTCATGAAACATGGCATGCATGGATCACCTGAATCATTTGATAAAAATCATTGAACCCAATTTGACTTCTTAGTCGTTTTAAATATGAGAGTTCAAATTGAACAATGTGGTCAGTCCAATCAGGCTTCAGCCCCCTATTCAACGAGAATTAGGTTGATCACAATGTCTCTCTAGCGGCAAAGTGGGTGAGGGGATTGTTGTATATAGGGTAGCTCACTTGAGAAAGGATTAGCTGAACTTGATAACTGTTTTACAGGCTATAGGACTAAACATAATGTCCCACACCTGCCAAAAAGTGCATAGCCCACAATAGGGGGACCCTCCACATCATCCCATGTGAAAGGATGATGTGGTTCATGTGAAAGGATGATGTGGCCAAACCACCTCATCCAATAAATAAGGGACCCTCCAGATTGGCCAATTTCAATCCTCCCGTCTACAAGAACTATATATCTCGCATTTTCATAGACTATATATCTCACATTTTGTTAGTGCTTGTGATAAGTAATATTGGTCATTGAAACTTTCATTATTTTAATATCAAACTTGCCTTAAAAATAGGATTTATTTTGGCTGTATGCAAGGTTTTTGGGTTCAAGGGTGTCCCATATATTGAAGTTTCACTGGTTGGGTCAAATGGGATATGCAATTAACCCTATTTTTACCACAGTTAGAGCTATCCATCATTGTATGGGAGACTCTCTTGATTGCCACTATTCAATATTCTAGTCCATATCAGTTTATGATCCACCTTTATTGATGTCTTTAGGGGGGGGGGGGGGGGGGGGGGGGGGGGGAGTTGACCAACATTCCCATGTTCTTTTTTCTTGACAATGATACTTTCCCTAAGTTTTTTGGTCACTTGCGTAGAAAATCTTACCCTCTCCCAAGCGGGTAAATTATTTTTCCACTTATGGAATATTCTAAAATTTAAGGGGACAAAAATACCCATTAAACAGGTGCAAAAACAAAAAGATACAAGGATAAAAATGGAAACAAAAAACTCACAGGGCATGTGAAAACAAATGGGTCCTTAATATAAACAAGCAATAAAGGTTTAACCTCAAAGTTAAAGAAACTTGTGGGGCTATTTTATTCCTAAAACCAATTTGTCACATGTAGGATTTTTATTTATCATTCAAGCTTCTTTGGTAAAAGATATTGATTGTATGCTAGTTGAGTTGCTTAGTGAGCTTCTGTAAAGTATACAAGAATTCTTCCACGTAACATGGCAAAGTAGTTAGGGGAATTTGGATCCTTTGAAGCCATTGACCAAAATAATGTATTCTTATTTACCCTTTTGAAGTGGACTTATGCTTTCAATAGTTGTAATTTCCTCAATAATAAAAAGGTCATAATCATTGTGTTTTAGGTTTGTACAAACTTTATAAACATATATCAACCAGAGTATGTTACCCTATTAAATGGTCTAAAGGACTTTTTCTCTAGTTTAGGGTTCAAGAGGAGTCCTCATCACCCTCTCCTGCACTTTAATAGGGGGTGTTCCTTTCCCCTCTTTTTGACAATTCAATGCAAATTTACCTTAACTTAAAAAAAAAAAAAAAAAAAAAGCTGAAAAGACCTTGCAACATTCTCTAGATATATAAGCTTTGAAATAGGGCTGAGGTTGGTTGTAGGATTCAACCATGGTAAATCATACGGGCTCCCTATCTTATCAATTTTCTAGATTAACCACTAGTTCCATGGTAAAGAATAGGTGAATTTGTGCAAGGAAGTTCTCCACTTACCCTAATTAACTTCCCTACTTGACACTATCTTATTTTAGTCATGTAGAGGAATCTTATGGCCAATCTAGCTATATCAGTTTTCTCAATCCATCGTTGGCCCAGATGGTCAAACCAATGAACCATTGAGTTGGGTAGTTGATGAGGTCCCTCTTTTTTAACAGTTTTAGAAATTACACTAGAGTAATTGTCCAATTGTTGTGTTGAAGTAGTTGGAGTCTCTTTTGAGTTCTAAATAAATTTGCCACCTACTATTGACCCAGTAGATGAGATTAGGAGTGTCAATGGACTGCTTTTGGGTTGGATCCGTCCAATTCAAAATCAATTTGGACAGATTGGACGGACCAGTAAGACATATTGAATTGGACCAGTCCAGACTTAATGGTCCAAAGTATTTATTGTATTGGATTGGATCTAGTCCATTTGAAATGAATTTATATTGGATTGAGTCAGGTTGAACTAATATCTGGTCTATTGATAGAAAATAAGGATACAAATATCAATGAACCAGTTTTGAATTGAAACCAATTTAAACAGATTGGACTAATTCGAAATGGTTCAAAATATTCATTGGATTGGATTGGACCTGATCCATTACTAATGAACTCATATTGAACTGTATCGGATTGGACCAAATCCGGTCCAATTGACACCCCTAAATGAGATGGTCACTTGGCATCACTCTGGTCACGTAGGTGTGGATTTAAATTTGCATAGCTGCATGCTTTCTGTGGCGAGGTCGGTGAATCTCATGTGCACCCTGCTCTGTCCCCACCTGTTGATCCCCTGTAATAATAATAATAATAATAATAATAATAACTTGACACATGTAATTAAGATTATTTAATAGCCGAGGAAAGCTCACTAGATGATCCAGTGGATGAAAAACTATCTGCGATACCCATCGTGAGGCCTTATTTGGGAGGGTTTAAACGTTGGTTCAATTGCTTTAGCCAACTATTTGTGAAGAACCTACTAAAAAAAGCTTCAATGAATTATATATGTGGTTTAAAAGTAGTCCATTTGGGCTCTCCAAAATTTTCACCAAACATTGCTTATGGGCTTTTCTAGTAGGCTCCACCTCATAAAATCTAAAATCAACAATGTCAAATCCCTCCCAAATTGGCACTAAACGTGTTTGGTTAATCAATAGGATTATCATAAGTTGCTTTTGAACAAGTAACTTCACATTAATTACTTATCGTCTGTACTAAGTTTTTTTTTATGCCTAAATTGAAGCTTACTTATCAAATCTATTTTATAAAGGGGAAATCCGATATGATCAATTGATATCAATAAAAAAATTACTTATATGAAAGGAGAACCAAAATGTCCTTAAGCCTAAATTTAAGAACATATATTTCGGCCAACTCAAACCTAACCTGATTGCATTGGGTAGAGTTAGGGTTAGGGCTGGGGGTTCAACAACTTAGATTGGGTTAGTGTTGAATTGGTTGACCACAACCTGACCTAACCCTGCCTGACTTGCACCCCTAACCTTTAGCTCCATGTGTTCAAATTTGGATTCTCTAGACCATTGACCAGAGTGGGAGATACAGGTACTCTGGTTAACCCTTGTAATTCTACACATGTTCCTGTCCTCATCCTATCCTGATGGACTAAATTTCAGCCCAAGGCCCCTTGACATGCGTCCACAATTTGCCCCTCTCTGTGAGGAAACCTTACATTGAAAAGATTAAAACTTTCTGATGGGATTAGTCCACCTTTGTGAAGCACTAACAGAAGCCTCGCTCTAATGTCTCGATAGTTAGATTAGCAGGGATGACTGAGAGTTTAGGAAGTCATTAGCTAAAAATATATGGTTAGACAGGAGATATTGCTTATATTGTTCCGGGATGGAGTTAATTTACTCTAAGGATGTGTTTGGTTTGAAGGAAAAAGTAGGGAAAGGTTTACAAACCTTATATAGGTTTCCCTACCTTTTCCTTCAAAACAAATATAGCCTTATGGACAGGTCCTGGCAACAGTTAAAGCTTTGGAAGATTGACTACAGAACTAAAGCACATGATTCTGAAACAGAGAAGTTTAGAGAAAGAGATGGCCAGATGGACAGTGGTACACTTGTCTTAGTATGGAGTATGGTACTTGGACGATCCAATAGGAAGATCACTAGTCATCTTTCCACACGTGGAGTGGAATTTCCATCTTTCTGTATATCATTAATGGTAAAAGTGGATTGAACTTAGTTCTAAATTTATTAGTGATTTTTCCTTTCAGGTTCAGAATCAAAAACATGTTTCTTGGACCTTGTTATACATACTGCATCTGAGGTGGTGCATTCCATTCTTGCAACTAGCCAACTAGGCTTATCTAAGTTCTCTTTTATGAGGTTTCTGATACCCCGAATGAGGGGTGTTTTGGATTTTGAGTGGTTCCACGGGGTAGGTGCATGCCTAAAACCAACCCCCAAAGGCTGCATTTGGAAATGATGCAAATGGAGTGTAAATCTTGGTTTAGGGTAATTTTGCACTCTGGTTCACTTTTGCCCGTGTTTGGCAACATTACATTTATGCATTGACAATTGACAGAAAATACATTTTCCAATGCATATTTACATTGATAATAAGATGTAAAAGTACATCAATAAAAAAGAAGTAAATTTGCATTCAAGTGGGCTTTTGATAAAACAAGGCATATGCTTTATCGGAATTCATGTTTGCATCCATTACAACTGAAAGTCTATTTGGTAAGAAGGTAAATTTTCCAGTGCAAAACTAATCCAACTTTGCAATTTATATGAACCATTTTAAACTACATATTTGCATTCACACTTATTTGCATCGTTTCTAAATGCAGCCTAAGCAATTTTGAATAAAAAGCTGAAATAAAATTTATTAAGCATTGAAATACCTGATATCCTTGTTCGTGCCTATTGGGTGTATTGATACTTTGAACCTTTGTGTATTATAAAACTAGAATAAGGGCCTTTTGTTTTCAGTCCTAATGTGGGAAGTATTTCAGGCCTGTAGGAGTAAGTCGATCCATATTCATGAGGGTTTGGCAAAGGTTTTAGTGCTGGCTACCAACTTGACACAACCCTCATTTATCCAGGCTTGGGACTGGCGGTGTAAGACAAGCTCACACTGGTGAAGTCAATATGGTTGTGATTTTATGATTTATTTCTTCATTTAGGCACAGTTTGAAAAGAGAAGAGTACAAATACAAATATGTACAGTGCAAATACATACAAAATGATACAAAATATAAGGTTTTGCACCCTATATATTTGTATTTGTACTCCTTCCAAACTGAGCCTAAGGATTTGGCCACACTGAACATATGATAAATGCGTATACTCTTAATAGCACAAACATTCTTTTCTGAAAAGAGAAAAACATTCTGGTGAATTCAGTTTCACCACTCTCTTACAAAACATATTCTGTTGTACAGAGAATTTCAAAGTTGAAGAGATGGATGCACAAACTATATTCTAGTTCTGTTTTGCTTGTTTTGGACTTCTTTAGTTGTCTCACAAAAGTAGCAAGATTCCCATATTTCCAGATTAAATTTGGTTTCTATCATAGAGTAGAACTGTAGAAGTGCCTTGTAGTATTCCCAACAATTCTAGTTTGCATCAGAAAAGATCGAGTAGTTTAAAATTTGAACTTTAACCAAGTAGATTTGAAATAACAATTCTAGTTTGCATCAGATTAAATTTGGTTCAGTCCTATTATCGGTTGCAATAACATTTGAAGTCTTAAATTGTAGATTTTAAAACCAAAGTCACACTTGTACCCATTACAGTTGCACCATTTCAGTTCAATAGTCAAGCCTTAAAGCTCAATTACATTTACTTAATCTTCCAATATTAAGGCTCTCATTCATGTTGAGAGAAGAAAAATGGTATGAGCATTTTATCTTTCATTGCATGGCACATTATCGTTAATTTCTGCTGATGGAACTACTGGAGCCACAGAAAAGTGAAAAGATTTTTGTAACAATACACAAAGTAAGAGGGAAAAAACATATCTTCCTCATGATATGAAATATGGTTGTCATATTTCACTTGGCAGACAGAGTTTGTATTAGTCAGAGTTGAAAGAACAGAATTTGTATTGGTCATTTGAGAGGACACATTTATCAGAATACAAGTAAATCTTTGTACCACAAAAACATTACATCCCCACTGTTTAAGGACTTGCTAGCAAGCAATAGGAAGAGTTTTTCCAATTTCATAATCAATAGCACCACAGTTATATAATGTAGTATATGGTACACTCTATTCACATTTATTGAGAAAAGGGTTTTTTCTTTCCGTGGACCAGGGTCACATCTAACAGCTGAAAATTCCCACCAGCCGGAAAAAACATGGCCTCCACATCCACCCAACTTAAATTGAATCCTAATTTTAGACCCTAAGAACCACATAGGCACTAGTGTGTATTGTGATTCAAGCTATATCAACCTATTCTAAAACCTCCTTTGGCCATAGCCGCTTCCATGTTGAGATCTCCTCCTTACAGTAAAGTTTCCTGATTCCTCCATAAAATCCATCTGCTTCATTACCTTCTTCCCGATGATCCTTCCTGCTAATGGTTGTTTGCCTCCACCGTGATCCATGGGTGTACTGGTTGAACTCCAGAACCACAGTATCTGTCAGCATGCATTAGTTTTAGTCATATCATTAGGTGAGCAGTTGACAAAACATTACTATTGGACAAATCAAGAGAAAAAAAAATTAAAGAAATAAGATCAACACATACTAAACAGGAAAGAAAAAAGGTAGAACATCCTAAAGAAGGGAGTTGATCTGTTCACTATTTAGTTGCATCCTGAGTAATATAAAAATGATATACTACTTGATTAAAAAGTTTCAAAAGGATGCATGCAGGACGGATGCTTACAACCATCTATCAAAGATCTGTACTGGCAAACTTGATGAAAATTTGATCTTACAGGAAGACATAATGAATGCCGGGTCTTGACCCCAAGCATGTGAGAACTGTGTATCAGCACACCATGGCTAAGAAATTAGAGACCACCAGATTGTTTGGTATTAATTATTCAGTATGATCTATAAAGATCTTCTTGAAAGTAATCCATATAGACCAAATCAAAAACCTGAATCCCGAGTTTCCAATAAGGCAAGTGGATATGGAATCTCTTATGGTTGCAGGATATCTTCTACTTTAAGAGAGGTTTCAGAGAGCCGTTATAGGAACTTCATATACTTGAGCATGACTGAACTTTTGCTTAATCCCTTCTTCAATGGCAGTGAACTCAACATATTTCCTTTGACTAGATGCTAAGAATGACATATTCCCTTCAATGGTTAGGTTACTCCATTGTGACCTGGGTGACCAGGGATCGAATCTTGGAAGCAGCCTCTCTGTGTATCTTCAAGGTTAAGGCTGTGTGCACTTATCCCTTCCCAGACCCCGCATTTGCGGGAGCCTCATGTACTGTGCTGCCCTTTAGATACTAAGAATTAGGAATCAACATTTCTTTCCAGTCTTCAATTCAGTCCATGAACTGAAGACATTGACACTCATTTAGGGCAGCACTTCGAATTCTGTTCCAACCAATAAGGTTCCCTATAGATTAAATGATCACATCAACTCAACTCAAGCCTTAATACCAATATGAGGTTGGCCATTCTCTATTGGTTACATGAGACAAGTAGAAGTTAATTTGGGTTTACATTGATCTGAATGTTGTTCCAAACCATTTGATATGCTTATCTGAATAAGGGATCATTTTCACATACACAAGAAACTAGAAGATGATAGAATTGAAAAACGTAAACAACCAAGGCCCATAACAACTATTCTGGTTTTCCATTTTATTATTTAATGAGTGAACCAGGTGAAATAGGGCATTACTTTTATCCCATCTTTGAGATAGGTATTTTGGACAGGACCCATTTTCTCTATAATGAAGTGAATCTTCATACTTACATTACACATTAGAAGTAAATATTACCAAGCTCCAAAAGATTTTACTAGGCTCCTTAAGTTAATTGATACATGAACTGATTTTTGCGCTGTAATTTTTGCATTAAAGCTGAATAGCAAGGAATAATGAGGTCTAGTAGGACATAAAATTATAGTCAAGTGGGACATCAAATGACAGTCATTTGGTAACTTGACTGGCAAACCCATCTGGTTAAGGCTGCATATTGAGAGATAACAAGGGAGACTGAGAAAATATGTTCCAGTCTGTTTGGCCTTCAGGATTCTTCTGAGGTAGAAAATTAGAAAGTTGTTGGCAAGTTCATCATGTGGGATGGTAAATAGAGAGTAGGTACTCCTGTTTGACAGCCAGATGGTTTTCACAAAAGTGTCCAGGACAAAATTTGTTTGATATAAATAGTTTCTAGGTAACAAAATAGTTAGGTGGAGTACGAAAGTAACTTTATGGGCAGGGAATCAGACTGTGCTTACAGAAATAGAACTTCTCTATCTCTAGTCATTTTTCCATAAAGACTAAATGCTCACAAAATATAAATCTAGTTGAAAGAAAAAGATCAGCTACTAGCATCCTTGATTTTCTTACCACTATAAGAACAGAGGCAGTGATTCTCATTTCTATCACAGGATTCCAGGTGACCCACAACTCCATACCACCAACCTGAAACAAATATAGAACACATTAGCATGAAGAGAAAGTTGTATTTATGCATGAATTCACAGTAAGGTTGGATTAATTTACATGTTGAAATGCCATATCTAATTATTGAAAAATACAAACTAGTAAAGGAAAACAAGCTAAATTCCTGCAGAAGATTGAAAACGAATTTTGTTCTTGCACAGTAATCTTGGTGAAAGCTAGGGATTTCAGAAAGCATAAAAACTTATCTCTTAAAGAGCATACCATATGGAAACTCCTTATTCCTTCTCCACTGAATCTCAATATGATCACCAGGGTGTAAATCATTTAAACAGTCAGAGACATGAAGATCATGTGGAGGAGTATCAACAGGTGGTGCTCTTATCCTATCCCACTGCACACCATCTTCTATCACAGCTGTCCGCCTACCATGTGGTGGGTATCTACATAAAAGTAATAGAAAAAATCATCTGTCAAGACACATTCTACATCTCATCATAGACAACCACAGGGACAAATGCCTCTAACATGAATTGATTTGCACTGAGACAAACCAAAACCACCTGAAAATATGTAAATCCTTTTTCTTGTTTACAACTAAACACAACAAAAGGCTTTAAAGAATCAGAACAAGATGTTTCAGAGCATATAACAGCATGAGCAGTGAATAAGTCCACAAGAATTCATGTTAAAGAAAACCATCTTCTCTATTACCTGGCATAGAATGTATCTGTGCGGCTATCATAGCTAAGCTCTGCGTCATAACAAGACAACATGAAGCCCACATGCCCATGCTGCCAAAAAAGGAAAAAAAAGATTCAGAATACTTTCAGTAAGCAGCAGGCAACCACACAACAAAGCTTATATCAACAGCACCCAGCTCAAGGGAAACATAGAAAATAAGAATCCAAGTCAATTAGAGCTTGAAGTCATGGATCTTTGTCAAACTGAAGCAAATTAATGATTTCTAATAAGAAAATCAGAACAAAAAAGAAAAAGATCCAGCCATTTCAGTAACAAAGAGAAAAACTGAATAGAGATAAGAGAGATTGAAAATTGAAGTAATGTCTTCAGTTCAATACCTCGCGGTTGTAGACCTGAGCAGGGAACCAGAACTTGCCGCTTTCAAGAGCGAGATACCAAGACATGATCGAATCCACAGGCAAAGAACTCCTCGGCTTGTCATACTTCGATCTAGCCCATGGAATAGAGCACATACAGGAAAGAGACATGACCAAGGATTTCTTCTTGGTTTTCCTTGGTGCACTGACATCCTTCATAGAAGCAATATGCCATTGCCATTCACGATAAGCTGCACGGTCTATTACTCCACCCCATTTCTTCTTCATATGACTCTCCCATAGGTGGTTACTCCTGCATCTGTCCCTCAAAGAGCGACAAACTCCAGCCATGCGACACAACCCAGATGGGGGAAGCTTTCCGAGAATGCATTCCAAGGCCAATTCAGGCAAATCCAATATGGACATCTCTGGTGTCTCCTCCACAATCTCTAGTTTCAGACTAGCAGGCCTCTTGTTCATAGGCATACTTGCGGGACTTTGGAAAAAACTGCCGGTTAGCTTACTTTCTCTTGACCAGGATACAAGAAAAGATGAAAATTCCTGCCAAAACCAAATCGAGAGCAATTTCAACTTACTCGCCCATGGTGGGAGAGGCTTGAGAGAAAGGGACTTGGAAAGAATGATGAAGGAGAGGCAGGATATCAGGAAGAAAAGCATCAGATAAGGGTAGTTCTCAGATTGGTTGATTCAAGTTTGGCACAAAAGATAAAAGAAGAAAGGAGAGGACCCAATTGAGGAAAAAGAAAAAGCAATGGTGATATATATAAAAGAAAAGGTCTGATGTCTGAAATCTCCTCCCTTGAACACCTCCCTTCCCCTCAGCCCCTCAGCCCCTCACCCCCTTAAAATTACAGAGAACGAAAGAAATGGAATCTACCAATGCGAGAGAGCATTGGATAACAGAATTCTGTTAGTGGGACCTCATTCAGGTTTTAGTCCAAAGATGGATATGGGTGTCCACTCTACACGCATAAACGACAAGGTTTTATTGGTGGTAGTTAGATTAATCAACCCAAACTTCAAAGCTCCAGAGCCAGCAGAAGAGCTCCTCCGATGATCAACTAGCCTCTGTGTTACAGTGATCCCTATTGGTGAAACCTTGAAGCATTCAGGACAGCTGTCAATTAGAGATAGGAAAGTGAAAAGGGGAGAAAAAAATAGAAGGAATGGTTGAACAAGGAACTGGTTACAAAGGTAAGAAGACTGTTGTCTGTAGATATTATGTTATGGGTGGCTGACAAATGAGAATTAAGAGAAGTAGGGTTGAATCTGGATTCAAATACCAATATCTTTCTGATACTTGGAGAAAGAAAAACACGGATCTTCAGGAATAAAAGTTAGCAATGCTTCTCAATTAGGTGCAACCAACAAATTTTAAAATCAGTCACAAAGTATACGAACCCAATTAAAAAAAAAAAAGTACAGAGGAAATGGAATTATCACAGAACGGAAGGATCTGGTCAAAGAGAGAGTGGAGATTGATGAAGATGAAGATGAACGTGAAGTGGGTCCTCCTTCAGTTCACCCAAATCTCCATCAAAAACCATAAACCTCTCTCACACTCTCTCCCCTCTCCCTTTCTTCTGCTGTCCCTCTTCTTCGTCTTCTCTCCCTTCAATTTAAGAGGAAGAAAAGAAGAAACTGAAACGACTGACTGGGTTCTGATTGGTAAACGTTTACAGTTAACAGACTTAATTTTGAACGGTACTTTTTTGTGGGTGTCAGCAAACTGCGGCCCATCACCACCTGAACTCTTCCTAATTTCCACCAAACCAAACTCCTCCATTCACGCAACGCAAACTCCGCCCAACCAGAAGTTCTAGCTGGTTGGGCAATCCATTTTGATGTTATCACCGCAGATTCTATTCTATTTGCTTTATGTTCATTAATTAAAACAGAATCACTGACTGGTAATACAAGAAATAAAGGTGGTATTTAATATCATTTAATCTATCAAAAAAAAGGTGATAACATCATTTGCTTGCACGCCCATGTGACATAGTTCCAAGTTCCAACTTCCATCGTCTCCTATTTTTTTAATTTTCATTTTTTTAGTTCAATTCTGGCCTCATGAGAAGTCATGATTCCTTTGCGTATGAGAAAAGAGAAACTAGGGCCAGTGGACCTTGGCTTAATCGATGATTCCAAGGTTTCTAAAAGAGGATAATTCCAAAAGGATTAATTGATTATACTAGGTGTAGGTGAGTAGACCTTGAAATCCTCTCACCCTGAGAGATTGATTTGGGTGGCCCATTAAAATGCAAAACAACCTTACATACCCTTCAAACGGAATCTCTATTCAGCAATTTAAGAAACACTTCCTTTGATTTTAGTTATATCAGTGACTGTTTGGGGGTGCTTCCACAAACAGTATTGTGTTGCAAGGTGGGCCTCATATGAAAAGCCTAGAAGTTATGTTTGATGAAATATCCAAAAAGCTAATATATACTTAATTGAGCTATTAAATTGACATTTTCAAAGAAAGTTTCACCAGTTTCTTCAACCGAGATAAATCAAAGATGAAGCCCTTCCAAGAGCCAATAGGGATTAATTCTGCCAATGTGAGCTTGTTTTATATAGAGAGGAGGGTTGCATTAGACTGGAGGATGGATCTAATCTCAACACAGTCCCAACAACCATTGCAGCCGTACAAATGGGTAGCCTTGTTGCAATACCGAGGACAGAAGTTAAGTGAACAGTGAAGAAGATGAAAAATAGCTCTGCAATCTATTAGAGAAATTGGGATCACAAATTTTGGAGGAAAAGCTATGAGGCATATCTAAAGACATTCTTTAAAATGTTATTTGTCCCTATTCAATTTTACTAAATTTGTTGTTGGGTTACATGCAAATTTGTTCCTAATTAGGATACAATAAAGCCTTTGGTGAGAAACTACAATTAACAAAGTTGAAGAATTTCCAAAAAAATCTTCTGTGAGACAGTAGCAAATCAGATTGAAAGAAACAATTAGAAGTGATCAAAAAATTGTGTCAAGCGACTTGGTTTACCTCCTTTAAATCATCTCAAAGAGGGATGTGTTAGTTTGAAGGGTCTCTTTGTACAATTACAATTTCAAATTTTGTGACTTCTCAGTTAATTAATAACTAGTGATCGTTAATATTTAAATATTGTCCATTTATCACACCCGATCAAGTCATGACTATTGGATTAACTTAAAATGTCAATGGTTATGTTTAATCCTTCAAACCAAATGCATCCTTATATGTGGCTCAAATTGCAATGTGTGCAACTAATGTATTGCAACTTTGTGATTTTGTAAAATTATAGTATGCAATTAATGTGTTATTGCAAACTTTCTCACCACATCAAATTATCATCGCACTAGTGCAAGCAAAATGCGCCTTTAAAGCAACTCATTGCACTGCATATACACGCATGAGTGCATTGCGCGGTAGGAAGTCTTTATACTTTCCTTTGTCACTCTAAAAAGTATAAACAAGTTCATACTTAAAGCTCAAAACAGGTTCAATAATATTTCAATGTGGGACAAGATTAAAAACAAGTAAAACAAAGTTTTGTTGGAAATTTTAAAACCAATTCTCAAGGTGTATGTGAAGTGTGTTTTTCTCCATATAATTTATTAATCAAACCCCATCGAATTTTAATCTTCTAGAGAAATTAAAGTCCAACAATATCCATCAGGTTATTTTAGCTAAGAGAAAACTCTCCATTTATCAATTTTGAATATTTCTCTCTTTCTAACCCTTTCCTAAAATTTTGCATTGCCGTCAAGTTACTTTTTGTCTGTTATCCTTTTGTTTCACATAGTTTTGACTCCTTTTGTCACCATTTGAAAGATACAAAAGAGAATGACCATCATCTATCCTGTTTTCTAGGTTTGTTTATATTATATGATTATACATAATCTTTTTTTTTGTCAATAGTGCAAAGAGAATATGGTGTGATGTATTTTTACCCTTTTGGACAGTTCTTTTTATAATGGGGTAATGTCAAGGTTATTTTTAGTCAAGAAAGAAACTGCAGCCAAGGCTAAGATAATTGTGAGGCTATGTTTGGTTGCAGTGCAATTTTATTTGCACTAGTACAAATGCATTTGAGTGTAAATGTAAAAAATTCAAATTATTATTTAATTTTGTTTTGGATTTTATTTTATTCTACTTCATGTCTTAATTTACTTCATTTTTATTGTAATCAAACAAAATGAACTAAAATTTGAAACAAAAATTGGTCATAATTTACATTCAAATCATTTGCACTGCTATGATTTTGCATCAGTGCAAATTTATTTGCATTGCAACCAAACACAGCCTAAATGGTTGTTTCTCAAAGAGTAAAAATGGCAAAAGTACTTTCAAATTTCAATAGCCTTTCAAAACAAAATCATACATATTGGCTGTGGAGCACCCCTTAATTGTTATTAATTATAATATGACAATATCAGTAATTCCCCTAAAAGATTTTGAGTAGGGGCAATAAAAAAATATTCTTTTTTACTAGTAGTTAGGGACAAGCCTTTTATCAAAAAAATATGTGCACTCCTATTTTCTTCTAAAAAGAATAAATCCAGATGCATATATCATCAATTATATATTAATTATTGAACCATAGACAAACCTTCAAAAAAAAATATTGAGCAATAGACTGTCTTATTTTGGACTTCATGCTAGGATTGAAGCCACTTTTCTCAATTGATGGGCACAGTTTTTAACTGCTCACTTGTTTAGCAAATAAGTAAGAAATATCCAATCAATATTCCTTTTAAATAATGAAAGTTTCAGTTGTTTGTGTGGTTATCAAAATTTGCAGCTATGTTATTTTCTTAATATGATAATTTTTTGAATGGCAACTCTCAATAAATAAACCTCTTTGATAATTGTGGATTCTTTCTAATGATACTAGGGATGTATTTGGTACCATTGCTACTTCTACCTATAATATTTTAAGTTGGTCAATACAAATTTTTGAAAATTTGTCTTATTACATCATATCCGATAATCACATCTACTAAAAAAATATAGTCATTGTATTAGATATTAACATTTATAGTAAAAACACAAAATTTAACGTTGCCTAAAGAAACAACAATGATATTGACTAACCTAAAATGTTACAAGTAAATGTAAAAATGACAATGGTACCAAACACAGTCCTAAGTCTTCAAGAGTGATTTAATTAGCTATTATGAATGTTGTACTCATCAAATCATGGATGGATACGTTTGAATCCATTAACCCTTGCAATTGATATAGGAATCAAGAGTCTAACAGAACAACTAATTACAAGAAAAAGAAAGAAAACCAAAAGAGTAGTAAGAATTTGTTACAAAATGATACATATTCAAATGTCTGTCTCCTAAAAACATTCTGTGTCATGGGACCAGTCTTTGACTGATCTTTTTTATGCAAAGCTGCGATTTGGATCATATTCAATTCAATTATCAATGGATTGAATTTCGAACGCTTAATTAGATCCAATTTGTATTCAATTCTTTCTTGGGTTTATATAAAAAGTAGTTAACAAATGACAACCATGGGCGGTGTTTAATCTATCAATAGTTTTTAATATAATTATCTAGGCAAGTCTCCATCCTCCATGTAAGGCTGCTAACATGATCAATGGGATGGATAGGATAACGTATCTCAATTTCCAATAAGATATTGATCCAATGTGCATGGGATCTTCCATCCGAGTGGTGGCTTTTGGACACAGAATCCATCCATTCAACACAGAAGACTTCCAGTCCATCTTAGGTGATGTTTGGTATCTTTATGTTTATTCAATAAACGTTTGTTGATGTTGTCATATAGGCGTCATTTCAGCATTTTCTCTCTCTTATATTCTTTTGCATATATCGAAAATGTAAAAAATGAATTTTGGTTTATGTGCATGCCAGCCATTTGTAGAAATTATTTTTTGAAACTTCTATAAACAGTCAGGTGTTTATTTATTGTTACGCTGAAGTGATGCATAGTTGTCATAAACGATTATAATTATTACATTTCTCGATTTTATCAGCAAATAAAATACAAATATTTATTTAATAAATATAAGCGGTACCAAACACATACTTGGTGATGCTGACCATTCAGTCCACCTACCCAAAACAGATTTTAAATTGCAACCACTCACGCAAGGGACCCATATATAAATAATGTTTTACTTTATACCTTAGATACAAATTGACCATGGAATTTAGTGAGGATTTTGATTTCATCAAGGAATTGAATGAGAATTGAGTCCAATTTTGTGCCTTCCCAGTTGCACAATCATTGACTCAATGTAGTGAGAGTGTGTGGAGAGTGATTTCTGACCGGAAGATGCTGAGCCAATGGTGAGAACCATCATTTTAGCTGGTCCCTATAGAATTCAAACCCTCTTGACATAGGAAAAGGAGCTGTGCTTTTCAGTGCACAGCAGTCTGAAAGTGAGTTTGTTTTGAATAATTAAAATTCTAGAGACATGACAAGCCCAAAATAATGGTGACCCAATGACTGGCCTAGCATGGTTGTTCTAGAATAGAAGATGATAGTGGAAGATTATTCCACAATGAAAAGAATAGAAGTTGGTCAGCATCATGAAATGGGAATTTCCAATATGTGGTCTTGCTTTGGATTCAGATCCTACTTATGTGGGTCTATTGTTTATTGATTTTGATTCAAACAAGGCTCCTCACATTCACATGTGGGGATATATATCAACTTGATATCTGATTGAAACACATAGCCCATCTTGCATCCACATGGGCCCTTATTGAAACCATTACATTGGGCACTGGCCAACCCCCTTCACTCCTAATGTGAGGGATGAGGGATCCCTCATTCAATTGCAATCAATTCTGCATCATGTGCATATGCAATCTGATTGCAGTCCACCACTGGGAGGTCTAGTGGGTTAGGAATGTAAATTGAGCAATAATAGCTCTAGCTATATCCTTAGGTCTATCTTTTGTGTCATTGGTCCATTTCTATTAGTACCCTTGTCCCCTTTTTTTCTGCCCAATCAACAAACAAAACCTGGAATAAGTTATGTTGAATGAGCTCATCTTCAACAGGGCTATGTTGGAATATGTTAGAATAAACTCCCTTTTGTATAGTTAATAAATAAATCACTGTTTTGATTTTTGAAATCTTTTTTTTTTTCTAGGAGAAGATCTAAGGCCTAAAGTGGATGTTCTCATTGTTGGACCCACTAAGTGGACTTCCACCTGTTATCTTGATTACCTAAAACTAGAAAACAAAACGAAAATTAAGTGGACTTCCACCTCTTTGCGTGTTATATAAACTTTGTCATACATTACATGTAAGGTCTTATCCAGTTTAGTTCAATTTTCATAAGTGATGGTCACTGGGCAGCAGGTTCTATTTCAAATAGAAACTTTAAGCCCTCTAAATAAGTTCTTGGCCTAAGTCTGTCAGCCCCCACATGCCCACTGAGATCAGTCCCAATTTGGTCTTGTCTCAAATTCAGACCACATTCAAGTGGGAATTCATCAATTTGGACTCAAATATCTCTCTCTCTTCTTTTCCAAGTTGGAGGCTGGGCATATTTAGAAGCCATCAGGTAGGGAACCCCACGAAGTAAAATTTGCTGACTTGAAACCTATTTGAGGTTATCTTAAACATGGGCAGCATGCATGGTTAATCCACCGTCAAAAAGGAGAGCCAAAATTTTTTCCTACCTAAGGAGTAGAAAGCCATAGAGCTATAATACGAATTCTACTGGAAAGCGATTCTTGCACTGTTTAAGAAGTTTCTTAAGACTCAGTTTGGAAGGAGTAAAAACACAATTTTGTAGAGTGCAAAATCTTATATTTTATATTATTTTGTTTGTATTTTCATAGTATATATTACTTCTTCCAAACTGAGAAGGCCAAAACAAGGTGGGCATACAGTCAATATGACTCCGGATCTCCTCTATGAGAACTCTGCCCATGTCTACTCACAACACACTATTCCCATGAATTGGGAACATCTCCCCCTACATAATACTATATAAAAGGATGAGATATTCTCCATATATGATTGCAGTATTATGTGGATAGATGTGAACAGAGTTTGTGTAGACAGGAGATCCGGACTCAGTTAATACTGAATCCATCTGAAGAAGTTTGGAGGTTTGACCAAATCTTACTCAAATAAAAAAAAATGAGAATTTGAGTGTGGTTTATGCATCCACTAGCATTACGATTTACGAGAAACCAAGCTAATGAGTTTATGAGATTAATTAGAAATTTAATATATAAAATGTATCAACACAATTACAAAGAAAAACAAAAAAAAAATGCGAGTAGTGCACATTAGGTCCACTAACCATTACAACTACCAAGTCATCAGCAGTGTTTGGTTATTGCTTAAAAAACCCTTTTAGTATTGTTGAAAACCCTGAACTCTACTTTTTTTTTTTTTTTTTTGGGGGGGGGGGTCTGATTTTTTTCAACCATGCAAAGAGAGAAAATCATCCAGTGTGCGATATACAAACTAGACCACACCCATAATTTCATGTTTGCATTAACAAAATCTCTTTCCTGTTAAAAGCACTAGAATTTGGATTGTTCAAAAAATGGGAAAGTTTGTGATTCAGGAGGACCATATGGTTTGTGGTCTTAATGCTCTTTTGTGTTTTATTTAACTAAATGAAACACAAAATGAACCATCAACCAAATATACCTTTAAAGGAACACTAGTAAATAAGTCTATGCAACTCTTGGTTTACCAACCTCAAATGACAATGAGTCTATGCAACCTTGTCCTGTAGTATGTCTTTATTTCATGGATCCAATCATGTCTGTGGACCAAAAACTACAAGGGTTGTAACAACATGGTATTTACTATATATAATGTGTCATAATTTAAGCAAATTCTGTGATCAAAATACCACTTTGCAGTACCTGCACTGGAAAAGCATGATAGGCTGTAAATGTTGCACAAAGAAGGTACAAAGTTTTATTGAACGACAAGATTCAATGTATCTACCCACTTTGGCAATACACAAAGTGGCATTAAATGTTTATCTATTGATTTTGATCCATTCACAATAAATGTATGATCTCAACCAAATGAACAATTACCCAATGAACATTTTTTATCTAAAAAAGAAAACCCAGTGAACTTTTAACCTCAGAGAACTTCAGAAACTATTTCATCCTTTAGAACAAACAAGGGTTCATTTCGGACAAACAATAGAAGATTCTTTTTCTTTTTCTTGTTGCCAACTTTTCTTCTTCCTCTTTGTTTTTCTTCTTGATGAGGGTGGATTTGGCCCTAGATATTGTGACAAATGGTACCTCGAAACAAATGGGTGACACTCAAAATCACTTAGGCAACAACTTAGCTAAGATGATGTTGTCCTGAACTGACGATCAGGCACAGGCGTCAACCTGGCGACCTGGCACAGGCGCTGAACTAGCGACCAACCTTTATGCCGAATTAGCGACCTGACTAGTAGGACAACAGCTTAGCCTGACACACCAAGTCCGCAACAGATCGAACTCGGATAACCGGATCACCTCGGACAAGTCCACATTGGGACAAGTCTACCTTGGTGCAAGGTTACATCAAGACCACCTTGGTTCCAAGGCACTTCGGCATTCATATCAGGTCGGATCTAAAGAGCACGAGCTCAGGCAATGTTGATCGACCACCGCATGGCAACCCCGGGGATCTCGTCACCGTACTCCGCGTCTTACGGGATCATACCTTGCAACGGCTAATATTATCTCCCCACTCCCCGATTCAGGCGGAAATGTTCAGCCTTACCGGTTGGTAGCGTTATCCCCAACTAACACGGAAACGGATCCTGTCGCAGCGAGAATTCCGGAACTACTCCACCGAACCCGCAAGGACTTCAGTATATAAAGGCTTCACCCCCCGGGGGTGAGGGGACGCGTAATCTCTACTCTCTAGCTCTCTCGCAATCTAATATCATTTTCAGCTCGCAACCAAGTGCTAACTTAAGCATCGGAGCAACCCCGCCGGGTAAACAACCCTGGGTTCTCTGGTTCATCTCCTGCAGGTTCATCGAGCCCATCGTTGCTGGTAGCCAAATCATCTCCTGTAGGGAGCAGTCGGATTGCGCTACATCATTTGGCGTCGTCTGTGGGAAATGCTACAAAAAGCTAAGTTCTCATCTTCTAAAAGGCTAAGTCCTCTTCTTCCAGAAAGCTAAGTTCTCACATTTTAGAAACTAAAGCTCTCACTTTCTAGTTTCCATTTTTTATGAACTCAAAGACTAAGTTGAAAGTTGATGGCCAACAGACTAAGCAGCTCTGCCGACTTTATTTCAACTCGGATAAAGCCTCATCAATCCTCTTCGCGATGTACCCTCTACAATATGAGCTCTTTGTGGCTTCCGCGGGAGTTGGCGGCCAACGGACTGCACGGACGCCCCTGTCAGTCGAGCCTTCCAAGGCTCCTGTGCGAGCTAGTGACCTAAAGTCAGTAGTGTTGCCCCCATAGGTCGAGTTCCCAGTAGCTTTTTCTAGGAGTGAGTGGCCGGCATCACTAATGAGGCTAATGCAGCGTAGCCGTAGCTCTAAAGTGTCGAGCTGATAAAAGACCTCGGCACCGCATAAGACCCAGTCGCCTCTTCGGCATGGGCAAAATCAAGGGGAGTGGACTACGAGTCGCTCCTAGAGCCTAAGGGCTAAAGTGCCGAACTGATAAAAGACTTCAGCACCACATAAGACCCAATCGCCTCTTCGGCATGGAAAAAATCAAGGGTAAGGAGAGTGGACTGTGAGTCCCTCCCAGAGCCTAAGGAATTGAATCGACGCTTACGAGCTCATCGAATTAGTCATTTCAGGTCAGAAGGAGCAGTCTACTCCCCTCGCCGAGTTACTTTCAGTTCGGGAGTGGGGGGCAAATGATGAGGGTGGATTTGGCCCTCCAATGATATTGTGACACATGACACCTCAAAACAACTAGGTGACACCCGAAACCACTTAGGCAACAACTTAGCCAAGATGATGGTGTCCCGAACTGGCGATCAGGCACAAGCGTCGACCTGGCACAGGCGCCGAACTGGCAACCAGCCTTTATGCCGAACTAGCGACCTAACTAGTAGGACAATAGCTCAGCCTAACACGCCAAGTCCGCAACGGATCGAGCTCGGATAACCGAACCACCTCGGACAAGTCCACCTCGGGACAAGTATACCTCGGTGCAAGGTCACATCAGGACCACCTTGGTCACAAGGTACTTCGCCATTCATATCAGGTCGGATCTAAAGAGCATGAGCTCAGGCAATGCTGACCGACCACCACATGGCAACCCCAGGGATCTCGTCACCGTACTCCGCGTCTTACGGGATCATACCTTGCAACGGCTAATATTATCTCCCCACTCCCCGATTCAGGCGAAAATGGTCAGCCTTACCGGTTGGGCGTTATCCCCAACTAACACGGAAACGGATCCTGTCATAGCGAGAATTCCGGAACTACTCCACCAAACCCGCAAGGACTCCAGTATATAAAGGCTTCACCCATCGGGGTGAGGGGACGCGTAATCTCTGCTTTCTAGCTCTCTTGCAATCTAATATCATTTTCAGCTCGCAACCAAGTGCTAACTTAAGCATCTGAGCAACCCCGCCGGATAAACAACCCCGGGTTCTCTGGTTCATCTCTTACAGGTTTATTGAGCCCGTCATTACTGGTAGCCAGATCATCTCCTGCAGGGAGCAGCCAGATTACACTACATCACTTTTTATGGGAGTAATACTAACTTCCATGAACTAAGTATTAAGATATTTTATAGAAGTTTGAAACCATCTTTGAAGGAGAAACAGGAGATATGTGGAAACAAAAAGGAGATCAGCTAAGTACAGCATATAGCATCATCATATATATAAGTTGTTTGTTTATTATTTTTATAGAATAATTTATTTTATATGCAACTGACACCCAGAACCCTAACAAATCATGGTGCACTTTCAATAGTGGTAAACAATAACCCCAAGTATACCACAATCTCATTAAACAAATCAGCTTCCCATTATTGGGAATAGGGAATTAGGGAAGGGTGTGATCAATGACAACATTGCTACATGGAATCATAAAGTAAAGGAGACAAACATAAATTAAAATAGGATAATAGAAGGTGTCTGGGTTTCTCTAAGTTAGTTAATCACTTAATTGTGGATCATACATATATTAAGAGATTTAGGCTTGGATAGGGACCAATAGTTGGATAAATCAACATAATACTGTGTTTTCTGTAATCTATCATTTTCTCATTGGCAGATGCATGGCAACCCTCTCCCTAGCCTCTTTCCTTATTCTGGGTCTCATGGGACTTAGAGGTTTTAGTCTCTGAACAAGGTCATTGGGTCAGATATTATAATGAACAGGGTTTGCAGATAGGGATATGAGGATATCAGTTTCTTGTGCAGGGTGAACAATACTAGTGTTTTTCCTGAATAAATGAATGGATAGAGTATAGATTTAGCCCCCACAAGCCCCAAGTGCAGCCTTGCAAGCAAGGGCAACAAGGCGAAAGCGACCGATGTTTTCTGGTCGGTATAGTGGGGGGCGACGTGGCCGGAGGAATTGCAATATCTAGCTAAGATGAGCCCACCCATGAACAGCGACTACCACAAAAGGGGTAATTGAACAAAGTCATGCTTAGATATGACTGGCACTATGTGTGATTTTAGGTAAAATGGGTCATGATGATGTGGGTAGGTTGAGGGGTGGGGGTCAAGTTTCACAAACAACAACTTTAGCCCCAATTGGACCTCTTCAGTTTAATTGAGAAGCTTCTTTGCTTTCTCTCATGGTGACTACTGACATCCTCCCAAAGGAAGAAACTGGTTAATTATATATACATATATGTATAAAATTAGTTGATGACTCATAGAATCTGATCCAATTGAATATGCTTTACTGAGCTAAAAAAGCCAATCTCATTCCAACCCATTAGAACACATGCTTACACATACCACGAAGTTTCTTTTGGTCTCTAATCTGCTCATCTGTATCTCTCTTTAATTTCCTTGGATCATGGAGAGAATGGGAAAGAAAGATGGCACGCCAGGATTGCACAAAGATGTATTAATGTTATAATTAATGTTGTTATCAATATATATATATCATATATCATATATATATCATGACTCCATGAGGTAAAAGCAGCATCAACCACCTCTCCCACAAGTTGCAAAGAAATCGCCAAAGAGGCCGGTCCCTTATAAATGCTTGTCTCCCCAAGTCTAAACATCTTACTCATCACCCCATCTATTCAATGCACCCATCAACATCTACCAGAGCTAATTAATCACCACCACCTCTCTCCTATCCTAGGCTTACTTCTTGTTAGAATTATGAATACCCACCACTTCTACTGTTTTTTTTTTTATTTATTGTTGGGAAAATTATTGGAAGGTAGAGAAAAAAAAACACTTTCAGTAATTGATACATCCAATATATTTAAAAAAAAAATAATGGAAACTGAATCACTTTTCCCTCTTTAATTCAACCATTCAGGTTAAATGGGTTAATTCATGATGTTAATATTAAATATAAAAAATTTAAGAAAATTACAAAAAATTGGCTGTCTCTAATATCATATTATTCAACGTATTAAATAAAAACAAGTGTGATAAAAGAAAGTTTTTGTTATCAATGATAGAAATAGATAAAAATATAAAAAAAAAAGAAAACAAAATTAATATCTAACCCATGATCCACTGGCCCAGTTAAACGGTTCAATGATTCACAGCAGGGTCACTAGATCATTGATTGAATCATCAGAAACCTTGCCAAGTGACAGTTTGATTGGTCTAACTGGTCAGTTTAAGTGCAGGTTAAAGACATTTCTGGTACCACAAAATGCACTGTAAATTTTGCATCCTGGTTATATATAATGTTGCATTCAATGTATTTTGCCAAGGCAAACACAACGTAATGTAAAACATGTGGCAAGGTGCAGCATTAAATTACTCTTGGTGGAACTTTTATGGTTCAAGCTTTTCAAGGTGCATTTTGTACTTTTCTTTTTCTTTTTTGCTCAATGACGGTGAAAAATGTTTCTAACTTTATATTCTATGGATTTGCTTTTATGTATTTTATACATCAAATATTGCCTTTAAGTTGAGAGAATTACAAATTAAGACTCAGTTCTCTACATATTTGCATTTGTACTCCTTTCAAACTGAGCCTTTCCTCTTTGTGGCCATGGCAATTGCTTTGAACTTGAGCCTCTAGTTGAGGAGCAAATTTGTGCAGACCTTGGGCCTTACTGCAGTAAGGCTAGCCAAGCCAAACTGCCAAACCTATGTCTGCCAAAAGTCTTAATGGTCATGTCTAATCTTGTCTAGATAACTCATAAGTTGGTGACACGTCTCCAAACCAAGCCTTAGCCAAATGGAATCCTTGAGGGGGAAGAAAAAGGCTTGGACGGACGAGCTGTCTTCTTTTTTAACTTCTTTTGTAGCAACCAGATTGGATACCCTGAAGGTCATCATGTTAGCTCATAAAATGTCATCCATGCCCGACCTAGATTGAAACCAATAACAAAGCAAAAATGCTGATAACTGAAGAAAAAAGACAACAAGAAAGAGAGAAGATGCAGACATTATTGCACAGGTGAACAACATGTTATTCCAATCTTATATGCACAAAATACAGGAGAGAACTCCTCCCCACGGCCACATATGTTTGGTATGATCAGTCATTACTGTTTATGAGATTGGGGACCCTTTGATATATATAATGGGTGTAGTTCACTAGGGTACATCAGTATTATTCATGGGTATATATTGCACCTTTTTTCTCAGATGTTGCTTGCCCTATAAGCTTGTTAAACAAACAAGTCTATCTTTCTTTCTTATATGTTGAGATCACATCAGTGCCCCACATGTACATCTCAGTGTGTATTAGAAACACCTCCTGTACTTGTCATTAGGAGATATTCCTAATACACTGTCACGGTTGGGATTGGGATGTATTGTGATACACGCACCCAATTTGTCTATGTCATGCCAAGAAAAAAATACAAACCCTGAACAAGAAACAAAGTCCCAATAAAGTGGTCTTTACTTGGCCCCTGCAAAGTGTCCAGTCCAAGGTTCAAAGTATCGATACATATCGGCTCGTATTGGCCAATACGTATCATGTTGGGAGCTTTTTGATACGTCCCTACAGGGGTTGTATCGGGTCAGCCCATGTTTCAGAGGGTAGTCGGGACTTAAACCGACTCCTCTGAATCGGTTTTGAAAAATAATAAATAAAATATAAAAAAAAACATCGATACAGTCCGATATGCCCTGTGTTGAGACAAATATTTTTCCAAAAGAATAATTAATTTATTGCAAGTTAAAAGGGGTTAAAAGGAATAGGGGCAGACTAAAAAGGATATAGATCGATTTGAAATGGTAAAAAATTATTCAATCACTCATAATTTAACAAGGGGACGAAAAGCTTGTGCCTGCAGACCGAAGTCAATACCTTGAAAATATATAAATGTCATCTTTATATTTTTAAGATCTATTTGGTTTGCAGTTGGAATTGGATTTGGATTTGGAATTGAAAATCCCTAAAATCGGAATTGTCTATTCCCCCATATATTTGGTTGGAATCAAAATCTGATTTCATAAGACATGCATGAGCACGCCTTCTAAGAAGGGCTGCTGTCCGATAAAGAGAAATAAGGTTGGAGGGAATTTTAAGTCATCTGTCTCTTTTTCTTCTAGTTAGAATGACCGAATGAGATTCTCATCCCCAAGGGATGAGATCAGAATGGCCATTTCTATCCAATCAAATGGTTGAAATTGAAATTGATCATTCTAATTCCAATTTCAAATCTTATTTCTGTCAATCAAAATTCCACAATATAGTTGGGATAGGTGCTGATTCCAAATTGATGTTAATATATGGGTGAGTATTGGTGTTTTAGGGTGGAGATATTTGTTATTTTGAATTATGTAGAATTACAGTAAAATTCAGAATTCTGCAGTGTGATACAGGTAAAATTTGTGAGTTCCGCTAGTTAATTTCTTGAAATTTTATTTGTTTGTTTGATCCCCTTTGAACGGCCAGCAATACACGACATAACTGACAAGGAAAGATCGTTAGTCCCATCATTGATGATGTTTCAATTTGCGGTCGAGATGGTCTTCTAGGTGGGTTCCACCAATTCAATCAATTCAGATCGGAAAGTCAACACCCAAGTTGTTGTGGAAGTACCCACTAGTATTCCAAATTGTAATTTGCTTCAAGCCTTCAACCACTCTGAAAATGACTTAATTTGCAAAATTAAATAAATAAATAAATAAAATAAGTATTTTATACCTCTCCTGACATTTCTGACAAATACCTAAACTTTGCCTCAAATTTAACACCTCCAAAAATCTTCCCCTGACGTTTGGGATAAATTATTCTTATTAACCCTTTTAGTAGACGAAGAACATTTTTTTGTATATTATTAATTTTCCTTTGTCATTGCTTTTTTTCATTTATTCTTGTTGTTATTTTATACTACTTTCCTTCTATATTCTGTTTCTTATTTTCTATTTTTGTTTCACTTTATTTTCAATTATTTTTATTGTTTCTTATTTTATTTTTATCATTTCCACTATTTTCTGCTTTATTTTTATTTTCTATAATTTTCTTTAGTGCAAGACCATTCATGAGCATGTTAAGGATTTTAAATCCTTTAAAAGCACGACATCATCAATTATGGTTAGGTTCATAATGCCACACTAAAAGAAGGGGTCTGTAAGTAAAGTTTAACTCAAACGTGAGGAATATATAACCAATTACGAGTGAACACGCTACCCCTTGTGAATTGGGAACATCTCCCCCTGCATAATACTATGCAAAGGATGAGATGTTCTCCATGTGTGGCTCCGATAAATGTGGGTAGGAGATTCAGACTTTATTTATACATATTTGTGTTTGCAGTAGATCCAGAGTGAGCTTCAATATGGTTTGAAAGCCAACCAGTACCCCAAGTTATCTAAGTTCACTGTGACTCTTCATAGCATATGGCCCATAAGCCCATGGGCTTTTTGGGAAACACATAAATGGGGGCCATCACGATCCATTTAGGTCAAATTTATCATAATGGCAGTGTTTGGTATAGCTTTTGTTTATTTGATAAACAGTGTCATATCATCACCAAATCAGCATTTATTCCATCATGTTGATTGGTACGCATCCGTATTGATAAAAGGTGGTTCTGATTTATATGTATGTTAACTATTGGAGGAAGCTTCATTTTAATGCTTCCCCCAACAACTAAGCCTTTATTCACTATTCCATTGATGTGGCGCCTGGTTATCAATAAACGATTTATCAAGTACTTTTTTTGACTTTACAGATAAATCAAGTATAAATATTTATTTAATAAATAGAACCTATATCAAACACATACAATATTTCGAAACAAAGAAATACCAAGCTGGCCTAAGAAATACTAATGGGTCCAATGCTGAAAGAAGCAAATTTCATCTGAGGCTCATAGAAGAGGAAAAGCCAACGACTGGGGCTGGCTAAGAAACAACAGCGTCCAAGTCAAGTCTCAGGTCAAGTTAAGTCGATAAGCAAATATTAACAACAGTATAGCAGGTATTTCATCTTGGGCCATATAAAACATAGGGGGATGTTTGGAACCGTGGCCGTTTTTCAAAAAAATGGTGCCACATCAGATCCACGTAGGTGTTTCAACAAATGTCCATGTATCTCATTGTTTGGTTCAGCCGATTATTAAAAAACCAGTCATGCCTCAAAAATCGGGACCCCACCGATGCATAAAATGTCAAATTTGGCGTTACATGCATCGGTGAACCATTTCCTCCAACGGTTGACTGATGTGTATCTTATGTGGTACTTACCTGTCAGCACATACATGAAAAACGGTGATGAAAATCACCTTACCAAACAGCATAGTGTTGTTCACTGTCTATGTGACAGAAGCATTTTTTTTTTTTTGTGAAAAACGGGTCTTGGAAACATGGGCGTTTTTTCTTGAAAATCGGTCCCAAAAATCGCCCACGCTTCCAAACACCATGTAGCAGGGGCAGATCTAGAGGGGGACCCAGGGGAGCCATGGCCCCCCCTATGGTCTAGAAATCTATACACAAATTACATTTTTTCTATGTAAGTTTCCTCCTTCTTCTCACTTCTCACCTAATAGTTGGCCCCCCTATGCCCCCATCCATGAGTTTTGACCCCCCTCATAAAAAATTTCTGGCTCCGCCCTTGCCATATAGTTTATACGATGCTAATTGTTAGCTTGAGTTTTATAAATGTATTTATCCACTGAAACCTTTTAGATTCATGGGACTTATAAAAGTTTATTTGGTTAGGGTTGTTTGATAACAGTTGAAGATGCTAAACTGAAAAATTCATCGCTTTGTTTTTTTAATAAGATTTTAAGTAGATTCTAACCTCCTTAATGGCTAAAACTGAAATTGAATAGCCCATTACATCTTTAAATGTTTTATTATTTAATTAATTTAACAACTAAAAGAAAAAAGTAGTAAGTTTTTCAGCAGAGCAACTTCACATTACCAACTGATGGTCACTCAAATTTTGGGAGGTTAAGGGGATGGGGGACAAGCAACCCCTGTTGTGTGTTGTGTAGGAGTGGCCCCATGAAGCCAAAAAAGCTGAACCATTCCAAATTTGATTCAATATGATCAGTTTTGTGCAAGCTTGCAAGATGCAGGCCATTCAATCTTCAGATTGTAGGGTATCCGGAGATGCACCTGATGTGCGGCACTGCGGCTATAGTATCTTGCGACTAGGATTAAGCTTCAAAGTATCTGAAGATCGGGAGATGCACCCAATACACATGAACATGCTTTCCGGGTGTTTCAACCGACAAATTCTGTTTTCAATTTTTTTTCCTAAAATTAGTCAGGGTATCAATCTTAAACCTAAACCTGCTTACCCCACTGAAACCGTTTAAAACCCCAAAAGATCTTTAGGGTGCATTTGGAACTGATGTAAAACATCATCGGTGTAGAAGTATATCGATGATGTTTTATATGAACCATTAAAAAATAGGGATTTTTGGACTGCAATCTCCCTCAGAAATCTGATTTGTAGTCCCCTCCTAGTTTACTAGTAGACCCCCCTATAAATCGCATCCTACCCGTGGATTCCATGGTCAGGATTCAGTCCACCCTTAAAGTGGAGCTTTAGATTTCTAGGGGTGGGCTGAACTGTTAAAACCCTTAAAAAATAATCGTTTGAATTTCAAAAAGTGTGAAAAAATTAAACTTTACATCGATAATCGATATAAAACTTTGCTTTAATGAACTTTTACATTGATTTACAATGTAAAACTCCACTCCATCTAAACGTACACAAAAGTGAACTGGAATGAAATTTTACGCTGATCATGATTGTACACCTTCCAAACACCGACAAAATCAAACCAGCGTAAATATTTACACCGAGTAGCCGATGACATTTTACATCAGTTCGAAATGCAGCCTTAAGAATATCGGTGCCAATCCGTTTCAGCTGATTCGTGAAATTTTGAAGCTTGGCTAAAAGATGTGTCATGTGACCAGCGAACTCACTCACCAGCAGGCTCTAAGAAGGCAACATTCGTGAAGGACTGGGTCACTGGAGGGACCTATATGACTGGCACCCTCTTTGGATGCCACAAGGCTTCCTAGAATATGCAAGGTGCCTTCCCATTTGTGCTGCGATCCCAATCCCATCCCATCGGCCAAGCTACGCCAAGAGATGAGATCTGGTCTGATAAAGATTACACTCAAACGCGAGAATCACTGAGACCCCATTTGGTTCACAAGAATAAGGTCTAGAATCAAAATTGGAATGAATTATTTTGATTCCAATAATTTGGTTGGACAGGAATGGAAACAGGAATGGCATTCTCCCATTTGAAGAATGGCCATCCCCTGCCCCTCCTTTGGGAATGAAATTTCATTCCTACTGATTCCAATTCTTATTCCCATTCCCGTCTGAACCAGACCATGAGTAGGCCATTCCGATTCCAATTCCGGCTATAACCCAAATGGACCCTGAGAAGAGGAGACAAAATTCATTGACGAGTCTGTCTGGTACTGCAATCATCAATGGTCGAAACCCTAAGGCTATGTTTGGTTTGAAGGAAAAGGTAGGGAAAGAAAAGGAAAGGTAGGAAAACCTATACAAGGTTAAAGGTTTGTAAAAGTTTCCCCAACTTTCCCTTCCTTTCTCTACTTTTTCCTTCAAACCAAACATAGCATAAAGGTGGTGTTCTTGTGCAACAGTGCTTTATTGAGGGACAAAACATGCTTGATGGGGAATTTAGGTCCCGTTTGGTTTGCAGGAATCAGAATCAAACAAATGCCAACTGTTTGGTTGGATGGAATCAGAATCTCATTCCCATTCCTGGTGGAATGACAATTCCCCCATTTATGGGAATGACCATACCATTCCGATACCAATTCGAACTGCGACCCAAACGGACTCTCAGCAATGTTAGAACCCACTATGAACATTTATTAGTGTCAATAGACTTTCCTAACTTGCTACATGATGAAACCGTATGGCAACAATGATCCAAACTGGCATCTCTTTTGTCAGGATCCCAAGTTTTTGGCAAACACATCCTTTTACCAAATGATAAAAATACAGGGGATCACAACCATGATTCTTACAGAGAACACGAGTACATGAAAACGTTAAGAAATATTGTTGCAAGAGTATGGAGAAAAGGCAGAAGGATATTACTACAGGCCAAGTCCAACTGTGCGACCATCTCTCCGACGAAGCCCAGCAGTGTATTGCTTCTCCAAATCCAGCTGAAGCTCTTTTTGTTTCTCGGCTCGGAGGAGGGCACCTCCATCTTTCTCGTCCTGTTTGTGATCTACTTTCGATTCGCCCTTCACACCCTACAATTGGCCATAGGTACCAAGGCAACCTCAGACTCTAAAACAGTGTTAGTAAGGGTTGAGAAATTCCAACAGAGATTTTGCCATTCAGGAAGAAAAATAATAGATATTTACCATCTGTAAACACTTTTGAAAGTAACAACTGTAAAAGAAAATAAAGGAATCAGGAATTACCATGAGTTTATTGAATTTCTCTTGTCTCTCTCGATCCGAAAACTGTGCCATATCCCATCGGTGACTTGACTGCAAGATTTTGACGCAAGGCAAAAAAGAACAGGCAGTAACAGAAGTTAAAAAAATAACATTAAGGAAACCAACACCCTGCAATAACCCTAACATTTATTTTTGAAATGAATAAAATTAACTTTTGATGATACCTCTTCTGTATTGCTGTTCTTTTTGTTCCCCCACAAAAGTTTCTTTTTCTGGTCGGTAGTCATGTATCCACCACTGATAAGGTTCCTATTCACTGTTTTGATGTAGAGATAGTCCAAAATCAGCACAAGTATGAAGAATTCTAGAGTTAGTCCACAAGAATCAACTTCCAACTAAATAACGTCACTCAGTTTTTCTTGTTTCTTTTAATAGAAAAGACAAGTTTACTCTGTCTGGGCATTGAGGTAAGCTCAGGTTCCAACTGGCCACTCTATCATTTACCAGGAACTCACACCAAATATCAAGCATCAGAAAGATGATGTAAAGAACCAAATGATGCAATGTTCAGTTGTTCACATGTATGTATATTAATGATAGAGAAGAAATGAGTCAAATGACTACTAATTAGCGTCAAGTTTAGAAATGAATGACATGAAGGTCAAAACTATACCAAATGGAGTAAGATAAGATATTACTTATTGGTATACCTGTTCATGGGTTGGGCTAGGTTGAGCTTTTGCCAAATTTTGAATGGGCCTGGCCTGAAGCCCGAGCCCAAAACAGTGTAAAATGTTCATGGGCTTAGCCTGAAGCCCAGCCTGTGAACAGGTCTATTTATTTATCAGAGAAATTGGCTACAAAGAATCTTCATTGTTCAGGATCAAAATGGAAATTGAGTATGTGAAGGCCATAGTTAACCAAAATGAATATTGATCAAAAAATTAATTAACCAAAATGAAGAATGTCAAATAAGAGATGTTATCCTGATGCTCCAGAAGGACATTAAAATCTGTACCAAGAGATGCTTGTGATTTTCATTTATGCACACTATCATACCCTTGGTGTGTCTTATTGCTTCTGACAAGTGGAAGTGTGAAACTAAGATAAAGCTAAATAGTAAAACTGTAATTCTTGGAAACTTGTGACCCTTTACCATTTTGGTCGAATCCACCCATATTTCACTCTATTAACCAACAAAATGTCAAAACTCCAGAAATTTCCATGAAATATAAAACCTTTCAGTGTACAGGGGAATGACAATATGTAGAATCAAATTCAGGTCAGTCTAGAAATGTCAAACCAAAATCTGACCCAAACTGGTCCGGATAAACCACAACCAAAATTTGGCCAGGCCAAGAATGGACTGGATCAGGAATCACAAACACAAATCTTAATCCATATGTGCAAACCACATGGAACTAACCAACCTGTAAAAAATGTTATCCATAAAAAAAAAAAAACTGTAAAAAACCACATAAGAATAGCAGCTGAAAGATTCCTATTTACGACCAATAGGATTAGGATTTAGGATAGGGATGTAGAAGTTAGAGCTTCATTGAATCAGTTAGGTTAATTGTAAACCCAAACCCAATAAATCTAATTAGTAAATCAAAGTTAATAAAAAGATGAACAAGAATGCCAGTATCGAAAGGATAAACAAGAAATAATGGACACAATATAGGGTGCTATATATAATTCACATGGATTTCCTATTTCAATTAATCATTTCAGGGATTAGGCCTAAAAAGAACTTAACAACTACAGAGATCAGCATAGCAAAAAAAAGAACCATAATTTGCCATAGTGTTTCGTACCTAATTCTGCAGCTTTCATTGCAGCAACTTTTGCAGCATTTAGATCATGAGCAGCTTCAGCTTCACCAGCAGAAGAATGGGCATGTTCTGAAATTTTATCAGCAATCTCTTGAACTTGCTTTGAAGTTGAAGACAACCTTCCATCAGATGATGATGTACTGGACTTTGCAACTGATTGTCCTGAAATAATGTTCTAAGAGTCAAGGAATAAAAAAAAAAAACTCCAGGATATAAGAAAAGAAGAACTGATTAAATGCTTAATGCATAATGAAGTTAATTAAAACTATTAAGTTAGTAAATTACCAACCTTCTTTTGCAGAACCAGAGCCAGTGTCCGAATTGAATAACTTTAGCTTTTTGGAAGATTCCTCATCCAGGTTTGCACGAATTTCTTTATCTTGATATTGTTCATTTACCACATCTCGTGGTCTGTAACCAGAGTTTCTGGAATCACTTTTAAAATGTTCCTCTGATTCTCTATCATATCGCTCCTTTGGCCTTTCAGTATCCTTGCCATCATTTTTTCTCTTTTCTGTTGCAGCATTTCTTTCCCTCTCCAGTTCCTTTGAGTTGCTCTTTTGAGTTTCTCTAAGGGAAATTCCACCATCATCCCTCTCTGTGGTCGAGTCTTTTCCATGTCCTCTATATTCTCCATGGTAAGATGTTTGGTCATTCTTGTGGTCAACTAGACTCCTTTTATAATCCCTTTTGTCATCTCGACCTCCTCTATCCCTGTTATGCCTATCCCAATCCCCCATCTTAGTCTCTTCCATATTTGAATTAGCATGTCTCCTTCCAGATACAGTTCTATCAGTTGTTGAGTCTTTACCTTTATATTTTGGATGCTCTAGATCCATAGCTTCTCTCTCCTTATCCTTAATTCTGTGTCTGTCAGCATCAGGCTTATGTAGGGAATGCTTATCTACATGCCATCCATAGTCTCTCAATTTATCATGCTCACTTTCATGTCTTGTATTATCTGCACGACTGTCACCTCTTGGCTCTCGACCAGACCTAGAAGACAACCTCTGATAGCTTCTTTCCCCTTCACTAGTATACTTGTGTCTGCTGTAGTCATCATGTCTGCGGTAATCACGTGAACTTCCATAGGACTGTCTATCAGAATGTCTATATGCATCACTATCTTTGCCATACCGACCACGAGCAGGATCTACCTCTATCTCCCTTCCATCATCCCTCCTTCTCCGTCGATCATCAGATACTTTTGTGGGCTCTTCCCTGGAATAAACTGGACTACGGCTTCGGCCACGCTTGGGACTACCTGGTAGAGATACAAAATTAATAATTAAGTCCTACAAAGTCCACTGCCAAATATTAAACTTCAAGGGAATGTTTGATACCATTGCCATTTCCCAGAAAAATGGTGCCACATATATGTCAACTAAGCATTTCTAGTTAAACAGTCTAATCTTCTGTTTGGTAAGATATTTATCCAAAAAACACTAAAAATGCATCACCTTCATGACGTTTCTTGCCATGGCTCACTGTTGCTAGCAACGGTTGGATGACCTGACATCGTAAGAACGTCTTACCAAACTGAAATTTTTGTAAGTGTTGCTGCATCTGCTTAGGTGGCAGCAACACTACCAAACAACATTCATGGTTGTTTTCTTAGAAAACAACAATGCAACACTATGCCATTTTCTAAGAAAACTGCAATTGTACCAAACACCAATCCAATTTGTCCTGGATTCTCTACTGTTAAAAAATGCTCTGGACTCTCCAAAAATATAGGAGACAAACACCTAATAAGAACCCCCCTATTCACAACATACTTTCTCTTTCCCCACATAAGCCACTGATAGTCTAAGTTCAAACAGTCCACTAGCCTCAAATAATAATATGTTCAGGTTATCTTAAACTCAGAACAACAGAGAACCTCATTTGAAAATAATTGATACAAAAACTAATTAAAGAACATGTTTTACCAGTAAATAACATGAAATTTTAATTAAATGAAAAAACATTCAAAATGTTAAAGAGAGTAAGTCCCACAAAATAACAAGCTAATCGAGAACTAACCATCAGATGACGAGGAAGCTGATCCACTACCAGGAGAACGGCGCCGATACTTCCTATTAGCGGCATCATTGGAAGGTTTACGGAATGATGGCTTCTTATCAGCATTGTCTTGAGACTGTGACTGTGCATTGGACTCCATGAATCTTAACACCTGAAAATGCCACAACTTCAAATTTAAAATTCAAAATTGCAATCGTCAGCACAGAATAATTTTAAGAAGTCATAGGAATACATATTCATGGGGGGAAAATAAAAAAGAAGGAAAAGAAAGAGAAAGGAGATTGTGAGGGAAAGGGGGTGGTGTAATGCAGTAATGCTAACTGTCCAAAAACAAATGCTGAAATAAATGAATTTAAACCAAGAGCCAAGAAATAAAGACAAGATTTTGTGGCTAATTTGCATTTTAAGTTACAACTCCCAACATATGAATTCAAGAAACTCCCTAATAAAAAGAGAAATGCATTATGTCACTAAGAGAAAGCATACTTATCATGTCATAATCTTGGGACTTGAATGCTTTGGCCAATATTTGTTTCCCCCCTTTTTCCCCAAATACAGCAACCTTGGCCATGAACAATGAATCATGCCTTTTCTAAAGGTTAAAACTATATAGAAAGAATCATTCTATACTTTGAATTCTATTGCATCATTGGCTGGGTAAGATCACCCCACCTCCTCTTCCTTTTTACTTTTTCTTTTCTTTGCGTAAAATGACCATGCCTTCCAGTAGATTATACCATTCGTGTCATCCTGTGGAAGTCAATGTCAACAAATTCCTAAACACTAACAGCACAAGAAATAGTGTTACAAGAGATTGGTTGCTTTATTACCTCACCCTTTCATGGTTTTGGGGGTTGTCTCCTTTCTTTGGATTTTTTCTCCTTTAATAATCCTTATTACAGATTGATAAAGGGAAGTTTGAGTTGCTTATGCAACTACAAGCTTGATAGGTCCAGCAATTCAGATTGCTCCAAGCTTCAAAAAAATGCCTTCATATAATGTGGAATCCTAGTTCAAGACTATATCACTCTTAACTATTATTCCATCTCCACTGTTAACATAATTCTTGTACCTATTTATTTTAATCCTACCTTTTTTCAACGTTTCAAAACACAAAGATCGGAGGAATGGTGTTCCACCATCCTAAGGCATGAAACGTAAATCAATAAAAGAGGCATGAACCTCCAGCGAATGGATTTCTAATAGATGTATAAATAATAAAGAATATTTCAAAATGGGGAAAACAAGCTTATCTTAACAATCACTAATAATATAACGATCACATTCAAAATCCCAAGATATTTTAGCAAATAAGTAAGCCAATCAAGTGACAAGTAACAAACGGGTGTACAAATTATAGTATTATAATCTACACATCCAAGAACAGAACTGCACCATCAATTTTAAATTATCAATGAAACAAAAATGTCCACAAAAACCCAAACATAAATTACACGCTCTTAGATCAGTAATTCATATAAGCTACATGACATAGAACGCATTGAAACATTTAAAGTAATTTTTTTATAAATGTTTAAAGTAACTTTTCTTGAGCAATTAACAGAAAGCATACATATTCTTTTCAATTTATTAAAGCATAAATCTCTAATTTTGCCGTTGACTACTTACAGATAAAGCATTAAAGCAACTAACAGGACCAAATTTAGTAATTAAACAGAAGGAAGAAGTTCGGACAGGGATTTCTCTAGATAACGATCGCTGCTGAAATGAAAAGGGGCGGAGCCGGAGGTCCTGTTTTCTCCTAAAGACACAGGGGAAATGAACGAAAATAGGAAAGGGAAGAACCCCTATAGGCGCACAGAAATAGAAGCAACGATGGAGGAAGATGATGAAGAGAAAAAATAAAAAATAAAAAAAGTAAAAACGATAAAACCCTCCTTTCGAAGAAACGCAAAGAAAAAGAAAAGCATGTGCCCAGCGCTCGCATTACGTACGCATATAACGAACAGTACGCAGATGAGAAAAGGAGAAGAAAACCTATTTCTGCAAAGAGATGGTGAGGAGAAAGTTGCAGAAAACCCTAGTAACGTACCTGTACCTCGATGTGATCTGTAATCTATCGAGGAAAACCCTTCCAACTTCGATTTCCACCTGCTTAACTAAAGAGTCTTCATATGTTAACATATTACGCGATACAAAGATAGTATGGTAGCCCCGCACGTTTTGTCCTTTTCTTAGGCTATGTTTGGTTTGAAGGAAAAGGTGAGGAAAAGAAAGGAAAGGTAAGGAAACCCATACAAAGTTTGTAAAAGTTTCCCTACCTTTCCTTTCCTTTCCCTACTTTTTCCTTCAAACCAAATACAGCCTTAGGGAAAATTACTATTAAGCATGGTTTTCAAAACCGGACCGGACCGAAAAAACAGGAACCGGTCAAACCAGTTCCATTTCCCCCCAAAACCGGATTTTCTCAAAAAAATGTTGATTTTGGTAAACAAATTGCTGAACTGGGCAATTAACCATTCGAACTGTTCGACCCAGTAACCAGATCCCTGACCTGTTCGGTCTCCAGGTCGGTTTTAAAAACCATGCTATTAAGTGCACTTGAAAAATTTCCTTTCTAAAATCTAAATAATGAATTTGCATTAAAAATTTAAAATCTCGCAAAAAAATCCCTCAAATTTCAATTTGAGCCACTAGGTGCTCTTAGGGGTGAATTCAAGCTAGGCCGAGCAGAATACTTGGCATTTTGAGCTTGACTCATTAAAATAGTGTTAGGGTCGAGCTTGAGCTCAGCTAAATTCAAAAGCTCGCAATTCGAGCTCGTCTATAAGCCAATCTTTTTAAAAAGATAAAAAATATACATATAAAGGTAATTTTTTATTTTACATACAAAAAATAAGAATTATAAACATTATTTACTATTATAAATAAAAGTAAAAATATTATTTAGGGAAATTCCCGATCAATACCCTGTACTTTGGCTCAAGTGACAATTTGGTCCCCGAACTTTAAAATGCAACAATCCAATATCCAAATTTTCAAAATGTGACAATCCAGTACCTGTCATTAACCAATTCGTTAATCAGTCGTTAAGTGACATTTGAAAAGTCAAAAATGCCCTTCAAATGCCATCTAATTCTCTTTATCAACCATTCAAACATTAACAATAAAATGAATAGTCCAAAATTCTATATTCTTCTAAACAGTCACCAACTTTTTTGAATAGAAGAGGCTAAGATTTGGGATTGTTCAGTTTTTTGTCAACGTTTAGATGGTTGATAAAGAGAATTAGATGGCATTCAAATGGCATTTTTGACTTTTCAAATATCACTTAATGGCTGGTTAACGGATTTCTTAACGACAAGTACTGGATTGTCACATTTTGAAAGTTTGGGTACTAGATTGTCGCATTTTACTAGATTTGATTAAACTCACGAGCCTCACGAGCCGAACTTCATTGGGCTTGAGCTTGGCTCGAAGCTCAATTTAAACCGAACCGAGCCAAGATCGAATAGCTCCTAAGGAGCTCAACTTGTAGCCACCCCTAGGTGCTCTAGCTTCTTCATTGTCATCTTCTAGCGGTTACTTTTTAAACAGCTCTTAAACATTGTACATTTAGAGGTTTTTTTTTTTTTTGAAAATTCTTTCAGTACCTAAACTTTAGGAGTTATATCAAGTCAGCCCCCAAAATTCAAAACGTGTCTCTACAATACCTGAACTTTCAAAATGTGTCAAATAGGTCCCTATAGTTAATGGACAAATAAAATGACAGAAATACCTATGAGGTCACTTCCACATAAACCCATTTAAACAAAACTCCTCAAAAGTCAAGATTGAACCAAAGCAAATGAGAGAACGATGATGAACAGTGTCTTCGCTCCCTTGATCTAACACATTTCGGCCTTGAGCCTGCCAAAAAAGGCCTCGGTGACTGTACTGATTTCACCCCATATGTGGTGGCGGCAACTGAAATGAATCAAACTCAGGCAGCTGCTTCTTGCTTGGAAGAAGCAGCTTTCTTCCAGTCCAAGGTTAAGGAATTGTGTTTGGTCCAAAATGGCACTAATGGTGGCTCACCGATGTAAGTAGAACTGTCAAAATGAGAAGATATCTCAACTTCAAACACTCATAGAGCATGAAGAAGGGTTGGGGGTTCTCGGTGTGCATGGTCGTAGGTGTTGGCAATGGTAAAGCTGTGGAGTTTTCTGATCAAATTCATCTTGTTTCTTGGGCCAATTAGAATCGGTTACAGCAAGAAATCAAAATAGAGCGTTCTGGGTAAGTCTTTGTGCTTCCAATTTCTTGATCTCACTACACCCTCAGAAATCAACTCCTCAAGACTAGTGGATTTGATTCTTAAACCCAAAAATGCAGGCAACCCAGTGGCTGGTCCACTGCTCTCGAATCTGATAAAAGACTCGGTACTTCTTCAAACCACCCAAGGAGAACAAGGCCAGCTATAGCATGAAGCAGCCTTGCTCGATCATTTTCTGCACCAAGTCGTCGTCCCATCTGCTGGAGATCCCACCCAACTCCTCGTCTCTATACTCATATATGGATTTAGCTTGGTTCTTTACTCTAGGTATTGCATAGACCTCTTCATCGGCCGGGCTTCGGGCCCAATTTTACACTGTTTCGGACTCGGGCTTTAAGTCGGGCACATTAGAATTTTGACAAAAACCAAGCCCAAACCCGGCCCATGAACATGTCTACTACTGCATTCTTGTATTGTTTAAGGATCATGCTGTCAATCCCACCCAGCCTTTTCAACAAATGGTGCATTTGGGAATCTATACAATACTCCGTTTTCCCCAACGATGACACCAGTTTCAGCTTTTAGAGGAACTATAGCAAGATTAGAAACCTTTGAAACTCGACAGAACGTGGGTGCAAGATCATCATTCTCTTAGGTAAAGCAAACCAAAGCAACTGAAATTCTCTTCTAGGTAGGAAATTGTAGTAGCAACTGAATCAGTCTCAAGGTAAAAGACAATGAACAATATTTTCTTTTAAATGGTAGTTTTGACATTTTCAAAAGTTTTCAGTGGCACATGTCATCACGTGATACAGATACCGACAAACTATTAATGGTAGGGACCTATTAGACACATTTTGAAAGTTTAGGTACTAAAGATACATGTTTTGAAGTTCGGGGACTAACTTGAGACAATTCCTAAAATTCCGAGTGCTGGTTAGGAATTTTCGGTATTTCATGAATGCTTGGTTTTTTGAAACATGTGACACCCATTAGGCATTTCTTTTAGGGTAAATTGTAGATTAGTATCTTGTACTTTGGATACAAATCAATTTTTTCACAAACTATTCGAGCTTGTCTTGAGCTTGATTTGGCTCGATCTAAACCAAGCTTTGAGCCAAGCTCAAACCCAATCTATAGACTTGTTTGCTAGTCAAGTTGAGTTCGAGCCCAGTAAAGTTTATATTATATATTATTTTTATTTTTATATGTCTAATAAAAAATTATATATATAACCTTTTTATATGTATAATTTTTTATTTTGTTATAGGAAGCTTGGCTCACAGTCAAGCTCAAACTTGAGCATATGATTTTTCATTCAAGTCAAATTCAAACTCAAGTCTTTAGCTTGAATTGAGATTGAGCTTGAACTCAAGTCTCATGTATTTGTGGTGAGTTGAACTAGTTGTGCTTGTGCATATATAGACCTTGGTGCACATTTATTTATTCTGCTAAATGCACCTATGTGTAATGCTAAATGCACATTTATTTATTTAGGGGCCACATAGGATAGAAGAGGTGAAATACTAGAAATATAAAAAAGTTGTGTTCACCAAAAGCTACTTTGATAGAAACTAAGGTAAGGAGAGTATAACCACTTTTACTTGAATTACATGGTATCAACATGGCATTGTTTATTAAAATAACAACCACACTATTCAACACCATCTATATGTAAAATGTTTTATTTAAAATTTTGCTAATAATACATCCACACCACATTGCAAAACACCTTATAGAGTGCAATGTGATTTCAACCACACTATAGTATTCCTATTAGATTCAAACAAACCACACTTTATATAAACCACAACACCAAATACTCCCTTAGGCTGTGTTTGGTTTGAAGGAAAAAATAGGGAAACCTTTACAAACCTTGTATAGGTTTCCTTCCCTTTCCCTTCCTTTCCCTACTTTTTCCTTCAAACCAAACATAACCTTAGTATTGCAAGAGTACTAGGACTAGGCCGAATGACTTGGTGACTCAATGACCATTTTGATCTCAATTAAATAATGGTTTAATTTCATGGTTCAAATGGGCTAACCACCTGGCCAAATGAGCATTTTGGTCTATATCCAACCCAAGTGTTACAACATGGTACAAAGCTAAGAGTGTATTGGCTTTATTTTCATGTCTTATTGCTGGAATAATCATTCAGCAATGCTATCATTAATCTAACTAGTTATACTAATGTCATTGTTCTTCCGTTTAGAAGAAAGTGTTTGAATAATCTGTTCAAAGAGGCTGAAGTGGACATCTAAATGACTTATTAACGGCCAACTTTTGCTCTCCAGATTTTTCATCAAACATAGTTTATAGGTTGTTTGTGTGAGTCCTACCTTGAAAAGCCAAAAGTTGTTGCACTTCAGCCCTCCTAGACAGGCACTTGGCAACAAGAGGGGCCGAGTTGCAAAGCAATGAGATATCCAATGACAATGTTTTCAAGACACCGAAAGGGATATTAAAGGCTTATCCTCTGTTTGCATAGTCTCTTCTTTTTTATGTTATGGAATTTTATTTGTAATCTTTAGCATGAAGTCTTTCTTCCTATGCAAAATTTAAACAAGATTGGGTTCTAGGTGATCACATTTTCAATGGTTTTCTGCATGTTTGTGGTGTGGTGTGTTTCAAAAGGTATGAATTTAAGATGTATTGGTTTTGGGGTTAGATGGACCAATGCTAAGGATGGCCTTCTAATTCCATGAGTATGACTAGATTCTCAATTTATTTTCTCTCGTTTTATCACCCATTGGAACCTATTTCCTTCATTATTAACCTTATCCTTTCTAGTTTTATCACTCATCGTATCCATCCAAAGGCCACACTCATTTCTACACATGTTATTTCTTAAGTGCCTATAATTTAATGATTTACATGGTTGTGATTTGAATGACAAGCTAACTACCTAGTTGAGTTGCCCAATAAATGATATGGTTTTCTAAAGCATTATTAATTATCAATTTAGACCCAAAAAAAAACCCTTGCAAGCTTTGAAACTAAAACCAATAATCAACTTATTAATATGTATGATGGCCACATCATAAATTAGACACTTCTTATCATACAATAAGCAAGTAACCCTTATATGTAGAAGATTACAATGTCAAAAATATCAATACACCCAATACACATGACATACTGGATTTTCAGATCGTTAACATGTGACATGGGTGGAATGGCCTAATGTCATTCAACAACCGCTATGCACTATATCAGCTAATACATCCACTCATAGATACTGTGATGCATCGCCAACTAAGTGGTGGCTTGGTTCGCATGTTAGCTCAGTAGTCTCACTAGAGACGTGGATTCGAGTCTCACTATTTCCACCTACGTTGAAAAGTTAGTGTGTTGTGCTAAATACCAAAAAAAAGAAAGATATTGTAATGTATCAATCAATACTAGCAAGCAAACCCATGTAAAATGCATAGGGTTGAATAGAAATTTGGCTAGGTTTGAGTTGGCAAATCTGATTTGGTTCCAGGGAAAGGTCCATGTTTAGGGTTAGTATTGGGTTGACACTTAACTCCATCCAATCCATCTAATTTATACCCATGTTTTATAGAAAGGGTTAAAGGGGTTCAAGGATATTTAAGAGGAAATGAGGGATTTAACAGGGAGAGGGGAAATATTACAAACATTGACTATTGAAGAGAGAGAGAGAGAGAGAGAGAGAGAGAGAGAGAGATTTGAGAACATTTTATTGGAGATGAGTAACATAGATATAATTAAGACATACATGAGTTTTTATGGGGAGACATGTATAGTAAATTTTCTATTTTTCTAATTTTAAATTTTCAAAATTCCTACATAACTCCTCTATTTATTCCATCAATTAATTCCTATTAAATATCCCTATTTCTCTCTTCCATCTTACCTCTTTTAATATAACTTCTCTTCCAACTCTTCCTCTCCTTGCCCTATGTTAAATGCACCACATCTTAACTCTCTTCTGAGGCTAATATATAAAAACTATATGCTACTACAGCATTATATTAAAATATCATGGATTTTAATTTTAAACTTTTAATCCAACTTTATGAACATCAAAGTTAGTATTTTTTTTCAAGTGTTTGTGTTATTCCATTTCCAACATTTTAAAACTCAATAGTAGCCTCATAATGAATAATATGCTCAATGAATATGGCAGTTATTGACGAAGGACTGTCCCTTTTTTAGCAAAACAGTGAACAACCGAGCTACATGAATGAGGTGCGTAGTGCACACAGTAGCAATGTTGAAGGATGACAATAGGATCATATGCATGAGAATCCCAATGCACATTAGGAACATCTCCCCATAATCTATATATATATACACACTAAAATACAACAGCAAAGAAATTTTCTCTTTTTTTTGAATTTTCTATTTTTTTATTCCATGTTATTTTTTAAACAACCAATGAGATGCTCTCCTTTCGCATAAAAATTTCCTAAAATCTCTCTCTCTCTCTCTCTCTCACACACACACACACATGTTCCTAATAATCTAAATAATATCCTCTCCTAAAATTTCTTCTAAATTACCTCCTCCACTATCCCTCACTTTCTCCTAAATGATCTCTAATTTAATACAGATTTCTCTCCTAAATTATCTCTAATCCTATTTATCATCTCCCCCACTTTTATCTATATCTATCTAAAGAAAGTTTGAATTAAAAAATTTTTAAATTATTTAATATTCTCATGAAATTATATAATAACTTTAAAATATTTATTGAAAACACAAAAAACAACTTCTCTCTCTCTCTCTCTCTCTCTCTCTCTCTCTCTCCCCACACACACACACACACGTTACAATAACCTAAATAATATCCTATCCTAAACTTGGGTTGTATCAATTTGGGTCATTTTTTTCTGTTTGGTCGATCGGTTCAAAAGATTTAAACTTAAAAAATTAAATTTAAATATAAAAAATTATAATGGCATTATTAAAAATAAATTTTAAAATCTAAATTTATGATGCGGGAAAGATATGGTATCAGAAGAGTATTGATTAATCAAAATCCACCCATGAATTTTGATAAATAAGACCTTATTGGCTACCACATTCATGATACCAATTGATTAGTCAAAAAATTTTCAAATATCATATATTTCCCATATCGTACTCAAACCCAAAATATAAATAGTTATTAATTATTTAAAAAATTAAAAGTACAAAAAAATTGTATAATCTTATGTGTTTCTATTGTTTAGCCTTCGCTTAATAAATCTCGTGCATCGCACGGATCGCACGGGTCCCTGCTATTTTAACATAAATGACCAATTGAGTGGTGGCTTGGTTGTTATGTAAACTGAATAGTCTCAAAAGTGATACGGTTTCAAGCCCCAGTGTCGGCTCCCACCACCTTTGAGAAGAGTTATTGGAATGATGTTGAGAAAAGTGTTGTACTACGCCAAGAAAAATAAAATAAAATGCGGCCCCTATGGGGGCACAAAGGCGAGTGATTCAATACCAAAAAAATATAAATGTATGAAAGATATTCTCAATGTGTGAATGAAATCTTTGTGAGCAAAGTTTTTGCTTGCAAGAGATTCAAGCTCAAATTCAACAGCTTGATAGTAAACTATTTCACAATTACTCCTTGTACCAGTATCAGTGATGGATGCATTGCTAAGTGAACGTGTGATGTAGAGGAAACCCAGTTGACAGCCAAAGTCATGGAATAAGGGCAGCCATGGTTTTCTTTATGCATATGTTTGGCATCGATGTTGCAGTTGCAGCAGATGTGTGGCTTGGAGCACCGTTTCCTCGGAAAACGATGCTTTTTTTTGTTTGGAATAATTGCTGTCAGGTAGGATGTTTCCTGGAACAACTTTTTGTGTTTGGTACCAATGCTCCAGAAAACGTTTTCTACACTTCTACCCATTATCCACTGCCCTGTTGGCAGCAACGAATTGCAGCTCTAGGAAATGCCAAATTTGGCATTGCTCCAAACCATGCCTTCCCGACTTCCAATGCGTGACTTGGAGCATCGTTTTCTATAGAAAAATGGTTCCATACAAAAGGTTGTTTCCTGAAGCACCATTTTTTTTCTACATGGCACTGATGTGGCGCCGTTTTCTGAGCAACAGCAACGATTCCAAATAGACACAACAAGAATTGTATCCTCAGCAATCGGTCCCAACAAACTAGGTCGTGTTGTCTTAAGAGGGATGGAATGAATATTCATCTAACCTTTGGCATTCTTCTTTTCCATTTCCTTGAAAGATAGAGACAGTGGAGGTTTTATTTATTTATTTATTTATTTATTTAGTATGCTAGTAGAGTTCTTCAGAACCTTCCGCATAGTTTTATTTTCAATGCAGTGCACTAGTGCAAAAGTACGGAAGTGCAAATGAGTTAGAATGAAAATTCTAATTTATTTTTGTGTTAAACTTTACCTTATTTTATCTGTTTGCATTGTAAATGAAATAAAATAAAACTCAAAACAAAGTAAAAGCTGAAGTACAAGTGAATCAGAATTTACACTTTTCTGATTTTTACTCCTGTGCATTTGCACTGGTGCAAATGAAATTGCAATGCAAACAGACAGAACTGACGTTCATTTCTCCACATAATCACATCGTTACTTCAAGGCTGTCTCTTCCTTCCATGTCATACCTCCCTTTTCTTAAAAAGGTATGACCAGCATGGTTCAAACATATTGATTTTAACCCAAGTGGTGGCTCAGTTGGTACGTAAATTGGGTAGTCCCATAAGAGAAACCGAAGCCTGCTATAACTCCCATCACCTTTGGCAAAGATTTGTTAGAGTGTTGCTAAAAAAATGTGTTGTAATATGCCCAAGAAAAAATGAATTACCGCCCCTATGGGATAGCAAGTCGTGTGATTCAATACAAACATTTCAATCATTATGAGCCATTTGAAACACATTAGAATGCATTTCCCATAACCCACATCTTATCAAATCAGACCTATTTATCACTTTTGACATTAACACAAATGACATCCATCCTCTGGAAAACAACTTCATATCAGACTCCATTTCAGTGTTACCAACCACCTATGCTTCTTATCCTAGGTATTAAGCCCAGCACATTATAACCCTACCTTGAGGCAAATGAGTTGGAGTCAAAACCAAGGTTCAAAATAATATGTATATGCCACTGAGATTTTGGTCCTATTAATAACATTAAACAATAATAATTATCAAAGTAAAAAAAAGAAAGAAAAAGAAAATGAGTATCAATGGTTGAAAACTCAAGATACACAAATTTTGCATATTCAGAGTATCAATGCTTTGAACCTTGGTTAAGGCTAGCAAAATTTGGTAAAAAGTAAAAACAATTTTTTTTTTCCTTATTTTTTATGGTACAAGGGTTACTTAGCAATTTTAGAGCATACAGTGTTGTAACCAAGGTTTAAAGTATTGACGATACTGATACAGTCCGATACGTATTGGCCTTTGGAATAACCAATACCTGGCACGGTATCGGTATGACTTGTAACCTCTCTTATTATGTAGGGTTCGACTATGATATAGAAAAGATATGATATCCAAAAAAACGTCTGACCAATCAACTGGAATCATAAACGTTGCAGCCAATCACATGTTATTTATCAAAACTTATGGGTGGGTTTTGATTGGTCAAAACTCTTTCTATATCATGTCTTTTCCGTATCATAGATTTTCCCTATTATGTATCTTGTGGTTACTTCTCATACTACTTCGTTTCGTTCTTATTAGTACAATATTGTTGTTACTTACAAAAAAAGATCTCAGTACAATCTATTGTATGATGATTATTTCACGCCAGGGACTGAAACTGAATTCCAGGCACCCCATTATACAAGGATAAAGATATTCTTATCTGACACTTGTCATTGAGGACTTTTCCTTCCCTTAGTTGCATCATTCGCATATATCCATACAAACCAGACCTGAATTAAAATCTTATGAGGTAGAACTTGCACCTGTCCGGCCACTGATAATTTCTGCAAACTCCTCCAAATTCATCACTATGACATTTTCTCCATCTTGGATGGCAACTAACACAGTTGTTGCAACACCAGAAACAATGCCTAGAGAAACATGATCAGATAAGAAGACTTGATTTCAGATCATAAAATTTGAAGCATAAGCGTTTTCAGGTGGAAAAAGTGCATGTCTAAACAGTCTTAATGTATCTCTGACCCATGCTGCCATAACAGCCACCAATGGGGCTTCCTGGATGAAGCAGATAATGGCATCCACATCCATATGATCAGATGACCATAACCACCATACAGAATCCTTTTGATGGCCTGCCAGATAACACACACACACACATATATATATGTTATCTGGCCATCTCTGGGATGTGACTATCCAATGGTTAGGTTTACATAGTCTGCCAAGATATTGAGTCGAGGCTTTGTAAAATGGATCAGTTGACTTCATTCAGACGTGTGGTTCATGTGCCCCAATTGTTTCGGGTGTCATTAGACTGCACATATGCCCTTATTGTAGGTAAAGATGGTTTATACACTTCTTGTGACATAGTACTTGAACTAAGTCAACAGCATGAAAGAGTCGAATCATGTAGGAATGATGAGAAAGACGCATGAAGTAAGAATGAGATGAATATTTTATATTTCTAAGCAGGGTAGACTTGTATCTTACCATTTTCAACCACTCCAGGTATCATATTGATGTTCTTCTCGAGTTCAGATGGGTTCTGAATCCCATTTGGAAAGCTAGTTGACCAGACAAGGAGTCAAATAATGATTATTGAATACATAAGAAAGAAATGGAAATCGTTCAATTTCATAATAGAAAACAAGACCACCCAAGTTCATGAAAAGAAAAATTTAATAAACAACCAGACATTACAACCTGTGTTTATTTCTTTTTGTTTTATTAGATGGAAATTGAAGAACCTTAACATGCATTACAACAATCAAAATCAAAGATCGGAAATTTCTGCCAGCAGAATTGATCAAAAAAATTCTTCCAGCAGTAACTGTGGGGATCAAAGTCCATAGACTCCAAACAGCATCATAGAATGAACCCTCCCTCACCCCCTCCATTCCACAGACACAAAAAAAGCAGAAGAGAAAAAAGAAAAGAATAGAATGGGTTCCAGATTCTGAACCTGCTGCAGTCAAGGAACTATAGGCATCACCTACACACACTTTTACTTGTCAAGGTCGACTGCTTCTATGTAATGACTAAGCCTTCTCAGAAATTAGAATTAAAAATGCATTCATTAAATTTCACAGGAATATAAATATTGAGCAGAAAAGTCCATGCACATATAAATGGTAAAAACATGTATTAAAGAACTATAGCTTTTACTACTTTTAGACAATAAAATATGATCTTAATTAGACAAGGAAGATGGAGGTCAATGGGTCGCATACAACTAGAATCTTCAACCTTGCAGCTCTGGGGACAAATGCTAATCATTATGACTTACAATTATGCTGATATCTTGGATTATGCTCTTTTTCCTTTTGCAGTTTAAATCCAAAATCTATATCTCATCAAATTATCACGCTATAAGGAACTTCAGCAAATCTAACAATTCTAAATAGGCTGGATGACCCTAAACGGCCCACCTCTGGAACCTTTTGTCTTCTCTTAACAAGGTATTGCCAATTTTAATTTGAAGTGAACTCACAAACTCACATATAGGTTGAACCTAAAATTTTGAGTGAAATGCCCTAAAATTTTGAGTGAAGTGTCTGGATGCTTACATCTTTTAGGCTACAATCCTGGTTCCTGGATACCTGTACATGCCTAGCGCACCAGTGTCAGATATGATATTTGTTGGATACAATACCGGGTACCACATGGATATTTCTAGATGTACTTTATGACATTAACACTTCTATGACATCTAAAATGGTATGCTTTAACAAATAATACTATGAAAAGATTTCCACATTTTAGAAATTAACTAAATTTGCAAAGACTTTTTTCAGTAGAAAATTTGGCAAGACTTAAGTCTTGAAAAATGACTTTAACTTCAAAAGCTAAATATATGCGCATGATATAAGCATATTACACAGGATACCTGTATCATTATCCATATCCAGGATTTTAGGAAATAGGGAGCCATATCCCCATTTCCTGTATATGTGTCAATGTCCATATCTGCATCTGAGCATCATAGCTTACAGGAGAAAAAAATGATTAGATGTTAGCATTATCTAACAATTTTCAGATTTCTTTTATTTTCTTTGTTGCTTGATTGTCCCAGAGAATGCAATATGTTCTTTGCATCATCCACTTGGTACTGATTTTTGTCAATTATGCGTCCTAGCTGTAGGGCTGATGTAGGAGGTATGGGGACCTTTTGGCATTTAGTGTATCATGTGTCAACAGGCTGTGGAAAGAGAGATCTAGGAGGAAAACAAATAGCTGTCTGATAGGTGAAGATGTGATCTGCAAGAAAAGTTTCTTTTATGAGTGAACAAAACATTTTATTAATGCATAAGAGATAGATGTATAAAAGGCCTGAAGACAAAAGTTTCTTTGTTGTCCTGCTGTTCTCTGTTTGGGAAGCTAGGTGGTTTTTTCAATGAAATCTTTTCAGTTATTTATCAAAAAAAAAGGAAACTTTACCACCTTCTGCACCTCCAAAAGAGTGTACCAATTATGGTGATACAACTTGGCTTTGAATGGAGTTTTGTTAACTTTTCTGACCTGAGGATACAGGCTTGATGAAGTGTAAAATGTTCAATTCGGGCACCCAAGTTGCAACCTTGACCAATTATAGACGAAGACTCAATGCTTGAAATTCTGACAACCTTGACCAATTTTCAACCTTCTCCAAGCAGTTGAAAATTCTTCAATTTCTTTCTTCCCAAACAACTCAACAAATAGAATCAGGTAGAGCTCCAACTGCCTATTGAACTTAGAAACCAAAAGTTAATAGCCTCACGAATGGAATGAGAGTGGACTAACCATGATTTTTTTTTGATAAAGAACAGAATTGTATTGAATTAAAAAGAGAGCCCGAAGTTATCCAGAGTGGACAGAAGGGAAGGTACAATGAACACCTACGAGCTGAACACAACAAAGCAAAGCAGATATAGAAAATATAACCAGTTAGAATTGGACCCTGGCCCAGGCAACCCTAGATACATCCTTGACAGTTGATACGCGATTTGGCTAGTCTATCAGCAAGGGAGTTGGACAATCTTGGAACCCACTTGAGCAAGCAGTTCAGGTTCCTTCCCAAATATTTGGCTTCCCTTACCAACACTCTGAAATTCCACCTGGTTATACTTCTGAAGTGAGCCACGGGATTACTACTTCGCAATCACCATCTATAATTACTCCCCTCCAATTCTGTAGGGTTAATAATTTAAGCCCTTGCATCACCGTCAACAATTCTGCAGGTTCCTGCAAGGTGGATTAGCCATGATGACTCAGTCCCTAAGGAATGAGGTGCCTAGGTAAATAGAGGTAATTCACCAACTCCTCTGGTTTGCACATGATGCACAAATTTGAGAGAAACATAAAAGTAAACAATGAGAATAAGGGGTCATATACACAATTTGGGGTTGAGGGGATAGAGGCAGGTCTTGAGAAGAGAGATGAGGGTTTTCCAGGGTTATATGGCTGTATGAAGTGATTAGAAAGCTAGTTTAGTGCTGAAATTCCTGCAATATGCAGAATTTTTTAGAGAGAACCACAAATTCAATACCTCAAGATTGGAATAAAATTTCTTCAAACTGTTTTAGATGAAGTTTGGGTAAGTGAACCAAACTAGGGGGGCGAATTTGGATGGGATTTGAGAAAGCTAGTTTAGTGCTGAAATTCCTGCAATATGCAGAGATTTTTAGAGAGAACCACAAATTCAATACCTCAAGATTGGAATAAAATTTCTTCAAACTGTTTTAGATGAAGTTTGGGTAAGTGAACCAAACTAGGGGGTCGAATTTGGATGGGATTTGAGAAGGTTTGGCACAAAATGAGAGTTCTCAAAATTAGAAACATTTGAGAACTAAGACTGTTTTAATGGGGGTCCAAAGGAACCTTAGATATGGGGGATGAGTCAATCAGATCTAATTTTCACCAAGCTTGGTAGGGAAGATTTAGAGAGAGAAGTTCGACGTTGAGAATTGAAAGGAATTGAGACTTGACTTGAGAGGAGACCTGCCTACTTCTTGTGTTCAAGTGGAAAATCTAGTTACTATCTATTAATCTCCTGTCAATTTGCAGCTTCTATTTGGAGATTGGCTTTATACCTTTTTGAGTGCAGGTGGACTGGTGGAGTGAGCCAGTTGGCCTTGATTTCATATCCAAGGGTTCATTCCCCCCTTCATCAACAAAGAGAGGCAAGATTATGTAGAGATTCATTAGGGCCACAACTCTCTGGATGATTTTAGCAAGAAATGAACAATAAAATCTTCAAAAGAAAAGGAATAACTCAATAAGCAATTATGGAATCAAGAAAGCTAAGGCTTTTGAAGCCTTTTCCACTGAAGATATACTTAGAGGATGGACTGTGGTAGCAAATGCTTCTTCTCAGAACGGTGTTGTTTCGTTGCATTTTTCCCACCAAACAAAGGTTGATGAAATTACACTTTGATGGGTGCAATTTGGGTAATAACTGTGAGGCATCCTTAGAGATCACAATGGACACATGTTGGCTATATATTTGAGACCTTTCGGCTGTGTTTGGTTTGAAGGAAAAGGTAGGGAAAGGAAGGGAAAGACAGGGAAACCTGTACAAATCTTGTATGGGTTTCCCTACCTTTTCCTTCAAACCAAAAACAGCCTTAGGGAATGGGAACTCTGTTAGGTAAGAGTTGCCAGCAGTATTACAAGATCTAAGATTGCCAATGAACTTAAATATAAGGAAAATTGTTGTTGAGGGGGACTCAAAGGACAAAGGTGGTGGTAAGCTGTCTGATACACAACAAACAAGGGTCATGGCTATGCTGGAACTACTTGGAAGAATTAAGAGCCCTAGCAACAGTTTTTTTTATCAGCAGAAAGATTATTTTATTAAATTAGTTATATATGGAAACAGTATAATTTGATGACATGAATTAAGAGCCCTAGAAACAGACCTGGAAGCAAGCCTTCAGTGGACTTAAAGATCAACAAATGTCTTGACTGATGCCATGGCCAAACAAAGGGTGAATAGGGTACATCTATACTGGGGCACTTTGTTATGGAGTACATTAATGTAAGGCAAGGTGGGGTGAAATGTTCCAGCCTCAATGGAAGAATGTATGACATTCTATGTAACATATGTGACTAACTCATAATTCTTATCATCAAATAAAAGCCATGTTAACCTTTAAAAAATATTGAAAAATCCATGAACCGCTGACTAACTTTGGCAGCAAAGAATATCACCACATAGGTTGTCTTCAATGGCCAAAATGAGATACTAGCTTGCTTGACAATTTGAACACCCACTAAGAGAGCTTCTACTTCCACTTTAGGAGAGTCTGCATCACCAATAGAGCCACTATAAGTCCATAGACACCTATTCTGCCTCTAAGAGAACAATTCCAATCCCAGATGGATCTGGGTCCCCTTTAGAGCACCCATCAAATTAAAGTCTAATCTTTGAATCCATGGGAAGGAGAAAGCAATCTACTTCATATCTCATTACCAGCTAGCCATCTCCTTAGATATCTTGATGACTAACCAAATTAAACACAAAAGCTACTAAAAATCTCTTTTAATGTACACATTACAACATTAATCAAAACTGGACTTATATTCAGTTAAGAGATGCTGAATCATAAATAGAGTCCTTTGACCACCTTATTTATCTCTATCTACCAAGAATAAATGAAGAAATACAAGGGCACACCTCACATCTACAACCATATTTCCTAGGTCAGTGATGACTGGACCATCCTTCCTCAAGGCAGATCGAATTTCAGGAACTGCCATTCAGTAACTGCAGTTAATTGAAAAAAACCCTTCAAACTATAAATTGAAGAAACCTATAGAAATTCTATATATGAACATATAATCTCAATGCAGTAATAGTTTGAAACAGATTCAGCAATATCAGAACTGACCTCCTCCAAGAGTAACAAGCCGCCTCAAAACTGGTGAAATTGCAGAAGGTAGAACTTCCACCTACAAAACATCAATTGCATCTTACCATGAATGAATTAATTATTTGTATGTATTCTAGTTGTTCTGAAATGATTAAATTACAGAAGACAACTTGCTTAAATCCTATCCCTGTCCTTCAATACTGTGAACAGGTAAACTAACAGGTCCTGATAATGTATCAGAATTATTTAATGCAGACTCACTGGATAGTATTGAGGGTGGGCGCGCAACAGTTGGATTGCTCCATTGCGTCCTGGGTGACCAGGATTCAAATCTCGGAAACAGCCTCTTTCTATGTGCAGGGGTAAGGCTGCGTACATTTATCCCTCCCCAGACCCTGTATTGGTGGGAGCCTCGTGCACTGGGCTGTCCTATAGACTCATTAGATAGTATTGAACAGGCAGTTTAAATGGCCTGTACTTACAAGAAGTTTAAACAGGACAAACTGTCTTACATGCTTTAGCTGCAATGATTTTCCAGTTAACAACTCATGGAAAGCCTTGGCCCAAGAGCCATCTCTCACATGAAAGAGACGTATCTTCTCAAGTTATTTCCCCCTTTTCTTGGTCAGGCTTTCGTTTTTAATTTTTTGTTTTTTTTTTTTCTGTCTAGGTTGGAAGGGAGGACTCCACTGCAGGACAGGGCTTAGAGCTCATAGACATAGGTTCTAAAATTCCTAGATGTGCGTGCAGCTGTTTTCTTGGTCATGCTTATGTATCTGAGGGTGTATGTGAACCACCTGCCTGCGTTGCACATAATAATGAAGCCTATAGAAAAACATGCACTTGCATCAACAATTTGTTTTTCAGTCATGCATAAACAACTTTTAAGTATGAATATGTTCATAGTTATATCACCAGTTCCACAGGTTTGATAAGAGAAACAATGTCTCATTTGCAACTTAACTACAAATATCAAAGCAGAAAGGGTTTCCTGAAGCAATAAGCTCTAAGTTCTAACCCTGATATTAACTTTCAGCTCCAATGGAAAAACAACCAATTCAGGAATAAGAGAGTAGCGAAAGATGTTCGATGGCACCAAGAAAAGTCGATCTGGTGTGGTTCAGGCTAACATGAGGCAAGTCACAAAGCTGTGCCATGCCGGCACAGCCCCCCACATTACAGTTTACACCTCTACCTGATCCCATATGATGGACCATTTTTAGCATCAAACATTGAACAACTCAACTCAATAGAACCTTATTCTGACCATTTGGAGCCAGCTATATAAATCCTTCTTTGCCATTTATTTTGTTTGTATTGATGGTAGAATCTTTTATTGAAAGTATTCATAGAAAATATTATGTACAATAGGGATTAGCACACCCCCGCCCCCTTTTTTGTTTTCTAGGCTGGCATAGGCCACCTAGCCCAAAAAGAACTTCCGTTTTACATTACAACCTGCTCCAAAATGTCACATGCATAAGACCAGGTCCAGCATGCACACTCCCGTGCAAACAGCCAATGTTTTTAAAACTGACCCGGACAACGAACCGGCCAGGGGTCCGGTTCCCGGGTCAAACGGTCTGACCGTTCGAATCGAATGGTCAGCCCATTCTGACAAAAAAATAAAAAACGATCAAAACCATTGAGCAGTTCGAACGGTTCAACCACCCTGGTCAGTGGTTTGCTGACCAAATCAACGTTTTTTGGCAAAAATCCGGTTTTGGGGAAAAACAAAACCAGTCGCATGACCAGTTCCCAGTTTTTCCGGTCTGACCGTCCAGTCTGATCCGGTTTTGAAAACCATGCAAACAGCCCATTTAGCCCATTAACTAACAAGGTCGATGGTGTCAAGTTGGAGCTGAGGAAATGGGTCATCTTCAAAGGTGGAGAGGAAGTCTTTAGGAGTAAGGCTCGGGCTGTTAGTAGTTGTGTCAATCATTTGTGTTAACATGTCAAGTTGATGTTAGTGGGGCCATGTTTTCTTCAAATTAGTAGGGGATTAGTTGAAGCCTAATTTGGATTGTTGCAACTGTTTAAGAGAATCCATGTAAATCAAGATATCAAAACTATCATTGGTTATCCAACTCTTTTTCTCTCTATATCTCTAAATCTTCCCATGAACTTGAGCTTATCCCTCGACTTCCAAGCCTTCCAACCATAGGTCCCAAAGCTAAATTGACCCTTGATGGAAAGAGGACGCAGCCCTACAAGGTGTACAGATTGCAAGAGAGTTAGGATTGGAAAATTTGGTGATAGAAGGGGACTCCAAGGTGGTGGTGGGTTGTCTAAAAAACCTAGATTCAGTGATCTGGGCTTACAGAAATGAATTGAAGAAATTCAAATGGTTAACTCAGCAGATGGAGGTAACTATACAGTGGGTGGGGAGGGAGGCAAATGCTTTTGCTGATTCTCTAGCTAAACAAGGGGTAACTAGGGAACAGTTGTACTGGGCCCAATTGTAACTTTATGATGTTTCTGTATCAATGAGTAAGGCTGCACCTTGCGCCTCATATTGGGATGCTTGTAACAAACTATTTATCATTTGCTTCTAATGAAATCAATTGAATTTTGTCTATCAAAAAAAAAAAAAGGAGACAGGGCTGAACAGAGCACAAAACCATCATTGCCTATTCACCCCCTGCTTTGCCAATGTGTCAGCTATGCTATTAGTTGATCTCTGGACCCATATATTCATTCCAATAAATATAATGTTTGATCTCCCTCATGATATTCCTAATCTGCCAGGACAGTGTATTCATTTTTCAACCAGCTTATAACCACCTTAGTATCCCCTTCTCCAACAAATCTAAGCAATTGAGTGCCCTTTCCAATCCCAATTACCATTTGCAAATTTTTAGGAAATCAATTAGTAAATAGATTCCCCACTTACATTGTACAGGATACACAGGGGGAGATAAACATCAATTTGGCCTTCTCCTTTGGACTTTGGAGTTGGTCACTAGCATTGATCTTATGATGATACACCTCCCAAACAAAAGTCTTAATTAAGAGGGGTATAGACCCACTCCAAACTTCTTTAACTAGAAAAACCTAATAGACTAATAGACCAAATTCTAGAGTCAGGTAAGGCAGAGTCAAGGAAGACCCCTTCAAGAGCATTGATTCCATTCTATCAAGAGATAAATCCTCTATAAATTATAAACCTTCAGATTTTTTTCTCAGTACTTCAATCCACACACACACACACACATTATTTGTGTGGGCGTTTGCAAGCAAGGATGCAGAAATAAATAAAATATGCATACAGGATGTGTCTATGTAATCATCAAAATTCCTTTCAACACAACAACCCTAGAATATGCTAACTCACCGGAACTGGAAATGTGCTACCAAGCTGGAGAACAACCTTTGATTGATCAGCCAATATAATACACTCCTTTGCTACAGAATCAACAACCTGATTAAACCACAAACCATGGTTCTCAGCATATAAATGTCAACTTGGAACCAACAATCCCTGGTTGCTATTAAATACTCAACCAGAATTTTGACATGAGAACTATAATTTGTACCAACAGAATTCATTTTGCTAGTACAATTTTCAATAGTTTATAGGTCACTGGAGTGGGTTGAGAACTACTGGACAGGGTGCACTGTCAAGCTTGTTCTTTTTTTTTTTTTGGTAAGTATCAAGCTTATTCTATTTTTTCTATTCCAAATCATTTTACTTAAAAAATTCTTAATATTCTTACTTTCTCCATGCATTATTCATTTATTTATTTATTTACTGTTGATGAATACTTTTCTTCATGTTGTTCTGTTATTGGTACCATACCACTAAATTTTGAAGGAATGAGCTGCAGGTCCATATCTCAATAAGATCATTACCCAGTGTAGGTCCCAGCTACCTGGGGTCTTGGGAGGAGTAGACTGGACTGGATACAGACCTAAGACACCTAACCTTTGGCTTTTTTGGCACAACGTGGCTGCTCTCAGACTCGCACTCAAGTTCTCACACTCGTCAGGTTCACATCCCAATATGGTCACAAATGTCAAATTGTCAAACATTCAAGTGAAGCTAGAAAATGGTGCACATTTAGCAGAGTTCCAGCAAAAGTCATGTTGATTGAGCATCATAGCTGTTCGATTTGTTAACTATTAGATGGTCAATAAGAAATGGTGAGAAATCCTATATATGCATATTTTGGACCTTACTAATAGGAGGGGCAGGATTTTGGGGAGATGTACCCGAGCAGCGGTGCTTTGAATAGTTTGGGAGGAAAGGAACTCCAGATTTTTTTAAGATAAAGAAAGAAGTAAGGAAGCTCGGGTAGAAGTCATAACTCTAAGAGTGGTACACTGGGCTAAAAGTCTGAAACTTTTCTCAGATTTTAAAGTTGAGAACTTCCTCAGGTCTTGGGGTGTAATTGCTGCCTCCTCATCCAGAAAACAGAAAATAGTTGAGGAGTGGTCACCCCCAAATTGTGGCTGGAAGAAAATGATCTTTAATGGAAGTTGTGTGGGCAATCCAGGCCCCTCAGGTATAGGAAGGGTCATTAGGATGGGGAAGGAAACATCATAGCCTTGTACTCAGGACCAGCTGAACAAGGTGATGTGGTTAGATCAAAGCTATTGGCTGCAGTATATGGGGTTGAGAAATGAACTCAGGTGATTTAAATGGGTACCAAAAGACATGACAACCAAATTAAATTGGTTAGGAGAACTGCCAACAGTCTGGCAGATGGTCTAGCTAAGCAAGGGGTACAAGAACTTCCTTGTATTGGGCTCAATTGTATTTCTTGGGATAGGTCAGCTTCTCTGAAGCTGTTTTTTTCTCTTTGTCCACAACCTCTTGTAATTATTTTCTCTATAGTTAAAGAAATCATTTCTGTGCTGCTATATATATATATATATATATATATATATTGGACAGCTACGTTCATCTGATAAGAGTTGTTTTTGCTGAAAAATCCGCAAGCTAAGAACCCATCCAATGGCAGTTTCCACTAGTCACTTTTATCAAGATTCTAAGCAAGGACATACCAATATTGTACAGATATGTCATACTCAAGATCTGCTAATCCTTTCAAATTATGCAATGTTTTATATCGTTTGTGCCCAAAAGTAATACATGCACAATGTATCAACAGAAACTTCACATAGCAAATGTAATAAGATTAAGGATATACGCATGGATTCAAATAAGGTGAGGTTAAAACAAAGGATTCAGAACAGAACAAAAGCAAGCTTCTGAATATTGATTAAAAAACAATGCACTATGTAAGAAGGCCGCTCAGTGCTGTATGTTTGCCTGCTTAAAAGACACTGTCATGTTCATCTTCCTGAACATCACACCTAATATATACTATGTATATTGTTGTTAGTTATAAAACCCGTGTGCATATGAAGCTATTTTTTTTATCAGCAAGAAAATTGGAGTTGTATTAAAATATGAAATTGGTTAATACAATGAAAGGGCAAATGCATCCAAAAAACAGCCCAGTCCCAACAAAGTTACAAAATTATAATATTGCCCAAAATAATTTTTGTCTATATACCCCTTGTTTTGCCAAAGTATCAGCCATCCCATTTGCTGTCCTTCTAACCCAATTAAATGTTATGCCCAGCTCCGGCTTGATGCTTTCTATTTCCCTAAAATCATGCCTATAGATCCATGGCACAAGATGCCTACTCCTGGCCCAAGAAATGGTAATTTTTAATCTCCTTCTACTTCTTATTGCTGAAAATTTGATTGTTTGGCAATTTGTAACCCTTGTAATAATGCCATCAGCTCAGCCTGTAGTGAATCTCCCAGCCCCAAAGGTCGTGAAAACATAGCCAAAATTTTCCCTGAACCATCTCGAAATACTCCACTAATACCTGCCATTCCTGTGCTTCCCATGGAACTCCCATCAAAATTTAATTTTATTTTGTTAGCCATTGGGGGTAGCCACTCCATAAAGACTTTTTCCTTTCTTTTAGAAGAAGATGCCACTTCAGTCTATGTCATCAGGATATCATTCACTGAAAATTCTTTGAATAGATCAACTGTCTTTACCCAGTGTGCTGCTCTAATTTTTATAATTTCAACCATTTCCTCTGTCGTTCTACTTTTGTCATTGCATATGAAGCTATTATCAGCATGTTCTTTTGATATTGGACACTAACATTAACTTTAGAAGCATATCTAACATTACAAGTGTTGTTATGCATGTTTTTGCATTTTATGTTTTTTGATCTCCAAAACTTGCCACATCAGAAACCTCATATTATTTCATACTGTCAGGACCACTGTTCTGAAAACACTAATCATATTTCAAATCATAGAGAAGTTTGAATAAAATCAAATTGTTAATATTATAGTAAATTTTAAAATTATTTCAGCCTTTTACAAAGTTGCCAAAAAATTAAAAGTATGAATACACACAAAAAGACTTACCCCATGTTTAATCCATATCCATGGCATATGTACTTGGTACCATGTACAGATAGGCTCTACCATATATGTACTTAATACAGCATAGTTTACCACTTATGCAACAGAAGCCTAAAATGATACAATCAGGTTTAACTTGAAAATCAATTAACCCACAGACAGTAACTCTTTAACCTACATATTAGGGAAAATAAGCTTAATAAGGTGTTCAAATAGGTCTTAAATAACCTAAACAAATCTTATCTAGTAAGGGTTTTAAAACAAAAGCCCCTTGAAAAAAATTAAGGGTCTGTTTGGCTCACAGTTGGAATCAGAATCGGAATGGTCTATTCCCATAGTCTGTTTGGTTCAGACAGGAATGGGAATGGAAATAGGAATCAGCAGGAATGGAATTTCATTCCCAAGGGAGGGGCAGGGAATGGCCATTCCCTCAAATGGGAAACGCCATTCCTGCAGGAATGGGAATGGGATTTCGATTCCACACAACCAAACAGTTGGAATCGGAATAGCCCATTCTGATTCTGATTCCAGACCCCTATTCCGGTTAAGGGGCCTAAAACAAATAAAGGATGAAAAGACTAGAGATTAGGTTCTATTATGATTCGGCCTGCCCCTTCAGTTCTGTTAGTCTGATAACAGCCAAGAAGAGAGAAGAAGAAGGAAGAAAGAGAGAGAGAGAGAGAAAGGAGAAGAAAAGGAGAGGAGAAAAGTCTGGTTCGAATGAAAGAAAATTACCTCTCCCATTCGTCCAGATATGTTTTATATCACTAACATAATGGAAAAGTGTTGGAAAACGTGGGGTTACTGGTGTAGATGTATATTTGGTAGTTAGCATCTATATTTGGTAGTTGTGTAAAAATAGGAATGTGTGAATATGTATTCCTAGGATTGTGGAAGAGTATAATCCCTTAAATATGGGGATTAAAATAGTTAGTCCCTTAATTATAGGGATTGATTTAGGAAGATGTTTTCTATTTATTGCAGCAGCTTACTGTATAAATATGCCGGTTGGCAATGGAATGATAAGATCAGTTTTTACCATTTCAAAACATGGTATCAGAGCTCTAGGTTTGCCAACCTTGAGATTTTTTTCTCCGGCCTTCATTGCCAAATCTTTCCCCTGCTTTTCTGGCCTTCATTGCCAGTTTTTTTTTTCGTGTTTTTCTGGCCTTTAGTGCTGATCTGTAATCAGCAGTGTTTCTTTTCCTCCTTCTTTATTCTCCTTTCCCGCTAGCCTTATTCTTCCTCCATTGAAAATGTCCGACGTGACTGCAACAAGTGCTCCCGTCCAAACTTATGAAGGAGCAACGAATTCTCATCCTCATACCGGTGATTTGCAGAATATTCAGGCAACATATAGACTGAATGGCCAGAACTATTTGAAGTGGTCACAACTAGTGCGTACCTATTTGAAGGGAAAAGGAAAAATTAGTCACCTTCTTGGAACAGGGCCAAAATTGGGCGAGCCAAATTTTGATGCTTGGGACGAAGAGGACCCCATGATTATGTCATGGTTGTGGAGTTCAATGACACTCGAGATTAGCGATACTTGTATGTTTCTTCCCTCTGCAAGGGATATTTGGGACGTTGTCCGACAAACCTATTCCAAAGCCCATGACGCTGCTTGTGTCTATGAGGTCAAAGTGAAGACAGTGGCGGCCAAACAAGGAAGCAGAAGCGTTACAGAGTATGCAAATCTGCTGCAAAATTTGTGGCATGAGCTTGATCATTATTGGGTTCTTGAGACAAAGTGCCCCGATGACACTGTGATCTTGAAGAATTTTATTGAAAGAGATAGGGTGTATGATTTTTTGGTCGGACTGAATGCTGAATTTAATCAGGTCCGAATACAAATTCTCGGCAAAGAAGAAGTGCCTCCATTGAATGAAGTTATAGCCCTTGTCAGAGCTGAGGAAAGCCGTTGTGGAATCATGCTTGAGCCTAAAGATCCCGAAGGTTCTGCTATGGTGGCAAGGGAAGGAAATTACCGTGGTTCAAAGGGTGAGAACAATCACAACTTGACTCGTGACACAACCACCCGTGACTCTAACAATAACCTCTGGTATTGCAAGAAGCCCAGACACACAAAAGATTGCTGCTGGAAACTTCATGGGAAACCTCCCACATCCAGCAAGGAATGGGGCAATTGAGAAGTTTCGAAACCAGTTCAACAGGCCCATAATGTCTCCACAATCCCGCAGCAAGAACACTCAAGTCAGGGGCCATTTAATGATGAAGAAATTGAAAGACTAAGGGGTTTCCTGGGATCCTTGAAACCAGGAAGTGGTTCTACCTCTCTTGCTCTCTCGAGTGAGTCTTTATCACTAGGATTACATGTCTCGGCTAGTGTTTTTCCATGGATTCTTGATTCTGGAGCTACTGACCACATGACACCCTCTTCATTACATTTTCTCACATATACACCCTGTCCTAGTAGTAGGAAAATTTCTGTTGTTGATGGTTCTTTCACCACAGTGGCAGGAATTGGGAATATTCAGATTACTACATCCCTATTACTTAAAAATGTGCTTCATGTTCCTATGTTATCCACTAGCCTTATCTCTATACATAAACTCACCCAGGATGTGAACTGCAATGTTGTGTTCTTTCCTTCTTACTGTGTATTTCAGGACCAGGTTTCGGGAAAGAAGACTGGACTTGCTAAGGAAAGGGATGGACTCTACTACCTTGAAGCAACCGGCAAACCATCTCACACTGTTATGCATGTCACACACGAGTCATTCTTATCTTCCTCCAATAAAGATTTAATTTGGCGTCATCACTTTCGTTTCGGTCATCCTTCATTTTCTATTTTAAAAACAATGTTTCCTTCCTTGTTTAAAGGGATTGATGTTGAAACCTTTCATTGTGAAGTTTGTGAATTTACTAAACACAAAAGGGTTTTTTTCCCAATCAGCAATAAAAGATCTCCAATCCCTTTTTATTTGATTCATTCGGATATATGGGGCCCTTCTCGAATTCCCAACATTACAGGTTCTAGATGGTTCGTCACCTTTATTGACGATTGCACTAGGGTCACATGGATTTTTCTTCTTAAGTCTAAATCTGATGTGGGCACCATTCTTCCCAACTTTCATAACATGGTCCAAACTCAGTTTGGTGTGAAAATTAAAAGATTTCGATCTGATAATGCTACAAATTATTTTAATCAGAATTTGTCCCCATTTTTCCAGAAAGAAAGCATTGTGCATGAATCCTCCTGTGTTAACACTCCCCAACAGAATGGGGTAGCTGAGAGGAAAAATGGCAATCTATTGCAAACCACCCGAGCCTTTCTCTTTCAAAACTGGATCCCAAAACAATATTGGGGAGAAGCTGTCCTTACCGCTGCATACACCATAAATAGACTACCATCTAAAGCTCTTGACAACTGAAGCCCAATACAACTCCTCTCTCAATTCTACCCTGATATTCGAACCTCAAATAATCTCACACCAAGAATTTTTGGTTGCACTGCCTGTGTTCATGTCCATAATAAGGGAAAATTAGATCTACGAGCAATCAGGTGTATCTTCTTGGGATATTCCCCAACTCAGAAAGGTTATAAATGTTATCATCCAGCCACCAGAAAATTCTACACCTTCATCGATGTCACGTTTGAGGAGAGACAATCTTTTTTCACTCAACCTTATCTTTAGGGGGAGCCCTCATTAATGGAAGATAAGGCCTCGGATCTACTCTCCCTAGATGTATTACCCTCCTCACAGTCATCCAACCGTCAAGAATCACATCCTTCTGAGTCACATTCCTCTAAGCCCCACATTTCCGAGCCTCAACAAGAGTCAAACAACCTGACCAGTGAACCAAATCCAGACACTATTAACCCCACCAATGATGTGCATGATGATGTGAGATATATGCAAGTTTACTCTAGGAGAAGAAATCCAGATCCTCAACTTGTGCAAGTCCAAGATTCAACTCCTAATCCTAGAACTAAGGGATGTTCAAAACCTGAACATGTACCTTCACAGTCTGAGTATGAGTATGACCTACCTATTGCCCTGAGAAAAGGAACCAGAGAATGTACCAAACGCCCATTGTACCCTTTAGCCAAATCTGTGTCGTTCCAAAGATTCTCTGAACCCCATAAAAGTTTTCTAGCCAACCTTAACACCATTCCAATTCCTAATACTCTAACTGAGGCACTTTCTAATAAGGAGTGGAGAAAAGCCATGAGAGTGGAAATGGAGGCACTAGAAAAGAACAACACGTGGGAAGTTGTGGATCTACCGAGAAACAAGAAGGTTGTAGGATGTAAATGGGTGTTCGCAATTAAGTACAAATCTGATGGGTCATTAGAAAGGTACAAAGCACGACTGGTAGCCAAGGGATATACACAGACTTATGGGGTAGATTATCAGGAAAATTTTGCCCCAATAGCTAAAATGAATACAGTTAGGGTGTTGTTGTCTTTGGTTGCTAACTATAATTGGGATTTGCAACAGTTTGATGTAAAGAATGTGTTTGTCCATGGTGATCTAGAAGAGGAGATATACATGGACATTCCACCGGGTTTTGGAGAAGGCATTAAGGAGAACAAAGTTTGTAGGTTGAAGAAAGCACTATACGGTCTCAAACAGTCTCCGAGAGCATGGTTTGGAAGGTTTACAAAGGTGATGCTTAGTACAGGTTACAAGCAAAGTCAAGGTGACCACACATTGTTTATCAAACACACAGCCTCAGGGGGAGTTACTGCTCTATTAGTCTATGTGGACGATATAATCGTTACTAGGAATGATAAAAAGGAGAATGAAGCATTGAAAAATTGCCTTGCCAGAGAATTTGAGATAAAAGACTTGGGGAGACTAAAGTATTTTCTCGGAATTGAAGTTGCACATTCTAAACAAGGCATCTTTATCTCTCAACAAAAGTACGTTGTTGATTTTTTGAGAGAAACAAGAAATATAGCATGTAAACTAGCTTCCACGCCTATAGATCCCAATCATAAACTTGGAGAAGCTAGCGAGAATGCAAGTGTAGACAATGAGATGTTCCAAAGACTAGTTGGAAAACTCATTTATCTTGCCATATGTTGTAAGTGTAATAAGTCAGTTTATGCATAATCCCAAAGAAGTTCATCTGCAGACTGCTCATCGAATTCTGCACTATTTGAAAGCCAATCCAGGGAAAGGAATTTTATTCAGAAGGAATGGGGGACTGGCTCTTGAAGCATATACAGATGCCGATTATGCAGGATCTCCAGTAGATAGACGGTCCACTTCTGATTACTGTACCTTCTTTGGAGGAAACTTAGTCACTTGGAGTAAGAAGCAAAATGTAGTGGCTCGGTCAAGTGCAGAGGCAGAGTTCAGGGCTATGGCACAAGGAGTGTGTGAATTACTCTGGTTGAAGATAATTTTAGAAGACTTGAAGATTCCACGAGAAGAGCCTATGAAACTATATTGTGACAACAAGTCAGCCATCAATATCGCTCACAATCCTGTTCAACATGACAGGACGAAGCACATTGAAATTGATCGACACTTTATAAAAGTGAAACTGGACAGCAAGCTGATTTGCACTCCCTATGTATCTACAAAAGGACAACTGGCCGATGTACTTACTAAAGGGTTCAATAGTACAGACTTTCGTAGAATTGTAGCCAAGCTGGGAATGGAGGATCTCTATTCACCAGCTTGAGGGGGAGTGTTGGAAAACGTGGGGTTACTGGTATAGATGTATAATTGGTAGTTAGCATCTATATTTGGTAGTTGTGTAAAAATAGGAATGTGTGAATATGTATTCCTAGGATTGTGGAAAAGTATAATCCCTTAAATATGGGGATTAAAATTGTTAGTCCTTTAATTATAGGGATTGATTTAGGAAGATGTTTTCTATTTATTGCAGCAGCTTACTATATAAATATGCCGGTTGGCAATGGAATGATAAGATCAGTTTTTACCATTTCAAAACAAAAAGACACATGTGCCCCTTCTTAAGTGAGGGACACTAGTTCTAACATAATATTACACATCAGCAACCCCAACATAATTATAAAGACAGAAATGCCCCTACATACTCAACACTAACACTCCCCCTCAAGATGGTGAGTATATATCATATAATCCCAGATTGTTACATATGTAGTCCACTCTTCCCCAACTCAACCCTTTAGTAAATAAGTCTACCCACTGGTTCCCTGTGTTAACATATGCAGTATCTATCACTCCACTTAGCACCTTCTCTCTCACAAAGTGACAATCAACCTCTATGTGCTTGGTTCTTTCATGAAACACCGGATTAGAAGAAATATGAACTGAAACCTGATTGTCACAGTAGAGCTTCATTGGAGTGTTAACATTGTATCCTATCTCCTGTAGAAGGTTCCTTAGCCACACTAATTCACAAGTAGTATGTGTCATGCTTTATATTCTGCCTTCGCACTGCTTCTCGCCACGACTGTCTGCTTCTTACTTCTCCATGTCACCAGATTACCCCCAAGAAAGATGCAATAGCCTGTGGAAGATCTCCTATCAAACATAGAACTAGCCCAATCAACATAGAACCAACCCAATCAGTTTATACATGAATTGACATACCACACTAACCGCAAATGAAATATCTAGCCGAGTAATGGTTAGGGAGTTCAATTTACCTACAAGTCGCCGGTATCTGCCAGGGTCTTCAAACACTTCACCCATATCACTGCTCAACTTAGTGTTTGTTTCCATAGGTGTTTCAGCTGGTTTAGCACCTAACAAACGTGTTTCTTCCAGCAAATCAAGCACATGCTTAGACCTTGCTACTTCTATCCCCAAGAAATATTTCAATTTACCAAGGTCCTTTGTTTGAAAATGTTCCTGCTGAAAAGTCTTCAACCTATCAATGCCCATTTTATCATTTCCGGTAATAACAATATCATCTACATACACCACTAATAGAATTTTTCCTGCCTAAGAGTCATGACTGAAGACTGAATGATCAACTTGGCACTGTTTCATACCAAACTTCTTTACCACCTCACTGAACCTACCAAACCATGCTCAAGGAGACTGTTTAAGCCCATAAATAGCCTTCTTTAGTCTGCATACCTTACCATCCTCCCCCTGAGAAACAAACCCCGATGGTTGTTCCATATAGACCTCCTCGAGCAAATCACCATGCAAGAAAGCATTCTTGATATCAAGCTGATAGAGGGGTCAATCATACATAGCAGCAAGAGATATCACAACATGAACCAAATCTATCTTAGCAACTGGGGAGAAGGTCTCTATGTAGTCAATACCAAAGGTTTGGGAGTACTCTTTTGCAACCAGCCTACCTTTCAATCGCTCTACACTACCATCAGGTAAGTACTTAATAGTATAAACCCACTTACAACCGACAGCCCGCTTCCCAGGAGGAAGAGTGGTGAGGTCTCAAGTATGATTATGAGTTAGAGCTGAGAGTTCTTATTCCATTGCACGGCGCCACCCTGGAGTGGGTGAAACAAACTTGGAAATAGAATGAAGGGTACAAGTGTGTTTACCATTCCGCAAGGCAATGGGAAGATCAAGATCAAATATTGGGTTTGGGGCTGGTGTGGGGACAACTGCCGGATTTGTCGACGTTGATGGAGCTGGAGGAGGAGCAGCCAGTACATGTGGACGATGTGTATACACTTGACGAATAGGTGGTCGTTCAATGGGTGGTGGCACTTGAGGCAAGGACTTGGTCACAGCTGGAACAAGAGGAACAGAATCCGCAACTGGAAGAGGAAGAGGAGGAGGTGATGAGGATGAAGAAACATCACCGGACCCCAAGAAAAATGGAGTAGACTCAAAGAAGGTAACATCAGCACACACAAAGGAATATCGAGATCTAGGATGATAACACTTATACCCTTTCTGGGTCCGGGAATAGCAAAGGAAGATGCACTTAATGGATCGTGCATCTAACTTGTCCTTCCCGGGGCCTAGATTATGGAGGAAGCAAACACACCCAAAAACCCAAGGAGAAAGAGGAAATGGAGGCACGGTGGGAAACAAGGTAGTGAATGGGGAATGACCATCAAGGATAGACGTGGGCATCCGATTAATCAAGAAACAAGAAGTAAGCACCGCATCACTCCAAAAGGGTTTGGGAATATTCATGTGATGCATGAGAGATCGAGCTGTTTTCAAAAGATGACGATTCTTTCTCTCAGTCACCCCATTTTGTTGTGGGGTGTAGGTACATGAGGTCTGATGTATAATGATATGTTGGTCCAAGCATTCTTGAAATGATGAAGAGAAATATTCACGGCCATTATCGGAACAAAAAATTTTAATGTGAGCACCTAATTGGTTGCGAATCTCAGCATAAAATTTTTGGAAAATGGTAAACAATTCATTCATTTCTTTCATTAAATAGAGCCACGTCATCATTGAATAATCATCAACAAAAATGACAAAATATCTATATCTATTGTATGATATCACTTTATAAGGACCCCAAACATCTAAATGAACCAAAGAAAAAGGACTCGACATACGGTTATCAACTATAGGACTAAAGGGGACATGATGATGTTTCCCCAATTGACACGACTCACAATCTAAAACATAAAGTTGAATCAACGAAAGAACCAAAGACTTCAAAACTTTCAGTGAAGGATGACCAAATCGACAGTGCCACTGGAGAGGAGAGAGAGATGACTAGAAAGTTGTTGATGTTCTTCCACCACCGTCAAGATAATACAATCCACCAGCTTCATGCCCTCCAACAATCTTCATCCCCGTCTTGAGATCCTAAAAAACACACGAAGGGTAAAAAGTAATAGAGCAATTGAGTGACTTGGTCAACTTACTAACAGACATAAGGTTAAACGGAAATTTAGGGACATACAAAACTGGGGATAAAGGTAAGGGGGTCATGTTAACATTGCTAACACCACAAATAGAGGATGTGGAGCCATTAGCAAGGGTAACAGATTGTGATGTTGAACAATGAGAGAGGGAAGAAAACACACCTGGAGTTCCAGTCATGTGATCGGAGGCTCCATAGTCAATAATCCAGGGATTGGGTGTGGATGTCAAACAAGCCATACCTGAGTATGCGAGAGTAGTCGTGTTCTGCTGAGATGTGGACTGGACAAACCTCTCATACTCATCATGGGGGACACTCATCATCTCCTTCCCGGGAACATCTGTGGATGTAGGAAGCATCTGATCAACTGAACGACTCTCCTGTCTGAAGTTGTTGTCACTAGTCATAGCATGATTGGCCCAAGTTGAGGGTAGACCATGCAAGTCATAGCAATAATTAATGGTATGTCCATCCATACCACAGTGAGTACACCTCATCGGACCCGAATCACGTCCTCTGCCATGGGCTCCCCCTGAATCTCTACCTCCAGTACGACCACCACCACAATTATATGTAGGTCCACTACCACCACTCCGGTCATATACCAAACCATTGCTACCACTACGACCAGACTGAGCTCCACCTCTAACCCCACGGCCCCTCAATACTACAAAGGTTGATCTATCGGAAACATTAGAGTTCTCAGTAAATCCAATGGAAATCCTTCGAAATCGAGCAAACACCTCATCTAAGGAAGGGAGAGCTGACCCTCCTAGTATTTGAGCCCGCACTGGTTCATACTCAGATTTCAGCCCCACCAGAAATCGAGTCACATCAAGTTGTTATCTCTGTTGTTGCTGAATTTTGACATCAGAAGTGAGGAAGTGATAAACATTCAACTCATTACGAATGTTTCTCATACTAGCATAGTACTCCTCAAGACTCTGATTCCCCTGTTGCAGATTATAGTATTCCTGACACAGTTGATATACTTTGGTTGTATTGTCTTGACCAGAATACAACTTCTTAGCATGGTCCCACACATCTTTGGCAATGTCAAGAAACATGAAATTTACATTAATCTTGGGTTCCATATTGTTCCATAACCACTTGATAATTTGTGCATCCTCTTGTTCCCAGTCATCATACTCATGAGAATCAATGGAGGGTTTTTCCTCCCTTATGTATTTCACCTTCTTCTTTTCCTTAAGAAAAACTTCTACAGATTTATCCCAAAGTACATAATTCTCTCCATTCTGTTATTGTTGAATTCAGCACACTATACACTAGACAACACCACACACTGATCAAACTAGTTTCAGCACTTGCTATTGCTGAAGATTGCACTTTTTACACCACAAACCCTACCCCATGACTACCTAAAATCTCATCACACTATATGAGGACTACTCCCCCTTCGAATCACACTGAAAACAGCATAAACCCAAGCATACTACAATCTGAAATCCCACCATACGATCTGAAACAAACTTCTTATTTGATTCACAACAAAAAAAAATGCATAGAAATCTCTTACCTCATCACCCGAAAATCAAACCACACAAGATACCCACTGCACCACACGAATCAGCCCTCTTCTCTTCATCGATTAGGGGAGGGCTTCTTAGAAACCATAGCAACCGACCACAAACAGCACAACTGGAGGCATAGAAACCTCCAAGGGAAGAGGGAGACCACTCCTTTTCAGCCCTTTCCCTTATCTCCAACCGATGGCAAAGAAACCAAGAGAAAACCCTAGACTGAGTGCGCAGAAAACAGAAATCTGGGCAGATCTGAGTTGCTTAGTTGTGCTCCGATACCATATTATGATTCGGCCTGCCCTTGAGTTCTGTTAGTCTGATAACAGCCAAGAGGAGAGAAGAAGAAAGAAGAAAGAGAGAGAGAGAGAGAAAGAGAGAGAGAGAGAAAGGAGAGGAGAAAAGTCTGGTTCGAATGAGAGAAAATTACTTCTCCCATTCGGCCAGATATGTTTTATATCACTAACATAATGGAAAAGACACATGTGCCCCTTCTTAAGTGAGGGACACTAGTTCTAACATAATATTACACATCAGCAACCCCAACATAAGTATAAAGACAGAAATACCCCTATATACTCGACACCAACAGGTTCCAATCAAATTAATTTAAATTGCATGAATTTATATTTGTAAGTTTTTTATCAGTATTTATATTTATATTTGTAAGTTTCACAAACAAAATCAGAACATATTTTATCAGAAAATGGTTTAGATGTAAGATTCAATCAGAACCCTTGATATCCATGATTTGAATCATGAATCCTATTGTAAATTGTAAGATTTTTACTACTATGGCAACAATAACTAGTGCCCCCTTAGAATATACTTTGAGTTTTGAACTCATGGTACTCTGGTAGAATGATAAAGTATAAGTGGTTAGATGAATAGTTACTTTTAAGACACACCAAGTTACCTTTTGCATGGTATGTGCAGCACCGCCACCCTAGCAAGAAAAGAGAAATTAGTAACTAATGTAATCAATGTTAAATGCTACAATGGAAATAAAGTGAGAAGTATTTCAACCTTTAATAAGTTTTTATTTAAGTCCACTTCGTCTACACCATCAAATGCAATGTCGATGTTATTAACATCATTCAAATCAACCTGCAAAGAATGAAAATCATAGAAAGCATATGGAAAAGGGGAAACAACTTTTATTTTCATTGTTCTTGAATGCTGAAGTATCAAAAACAAAGCTCACAATAATTAAAAAAACAATAAAGTCAAATGAAATAAACAAGTTTCTAGATGTTTCCTGATTACAACTTACAGTTTTCACACCGAATTGCCTAGCCAGAACTCGTGATTGATAGTTTGCCCCAACAGCAACAACATCTTTCAACTGAAAGAGATAAAAGAGGCACAACAAAATCATTGATAAGATCATGAGAACAAGTTGAACTTTGGGCTGCATTACTACACTTTAGTTATCATAAATCTACCTCATTGTGGCTTAAGCAACCAAACTTTCAGTGTTCTAATCTACATTCCATAATCATTTCTGTATCTCAGAAATTTAGTGGGAGTCCCAACAAGTTCCTTTGGCAATAGAGATCCTTAGATCACCTTCTGATTGCCATTCCCTATGCATTTTGTAAATCTTTTTGTAACTTTGAATTTTTATCATATAAAACTTATACTTTTAGAAAGACCATGTAACATGGTTCTATTCCTGCAACTTCAAATCAACCATAGGAGATAGAACAATGTCAAGAACTGAACCAGGTTTAATATTTCCTAGGTTATAGACAAAGAGTAATATCGTCATTTTAAATAAATCTAACAAAGTTAACTAGGCAGTTTAACAATATGAGATTTCCTAGAAACCATCAATGTTAACTAGGGGTGGCCACGAACCGAGCTTCTCACGAGCTATTCGAGCTTGGCTCGGCTCAGTTCAAACCGAGCTTTGAGCCGATCTCGAGCCTGATGTATAGGATCGTTTGCTAATCAAGCCGAGCTCGAGCCAAGTGAAGCTCGACTCGTGAGGCTTGTGAGCTTAATCGAGCCTAGTATAATAAATAATATTTTTATATTATATATACATATACATATAAGAAATAATTTTTATTATATATATAATATTCTTATTTTTTAAGTATAATAGTAAATAATTTTTATAATTCTTAATCTTTTGTATATAAAATAAAAAATATTTTTATATTTATACTTTTTGATTTTAGAAAAAACTTGGCTTGCAGTCGAGCTCAAGCTGAGCCAAGCTCGAACTTGTGAGCTTTGAATTGAGCCGAGCTCGAGCCAAATCTCTAGCTTGAATCGAGCTCAAGCTCGAGCCTAACACAATTTCAGCAAGCCGACCTCGAATAGCCAAGTATTCAGATCGGCTCGGCTCGAATCCACCCCTAATAGCCAAGTATTCGGATCTAGTGATGCCAACCTCATAGTTTCGTCTTTCTTTCCTTCTTTTAGTTACATATATTCTCATTGTCCGGCTCTTATAAGAATGTCATTGTTCCCTTTCACCCTTAATGCTTATGTAACAGGCTTGTCCACCATAGAGCTCCTAAACATGGTTTCAAATGTTGCGAAATGTCGCTAATGTCGCCCGACATATGTCGATGTCGAGGCTCATCGACATGGAAATGGATGGTAATATAAAAATTACATTATTTCAATCGACATTTCCTATATTTCGGAAATGTCGACCAAACCGGTCCAAATAACCAAAAAAAAAGATAGTTTTTCCTATTATGTCAACTAATGTACATTAATGATATAATATATTAGTATATTATATTATTATAATACATTATATTAATCATTCATCAAAAAAATATAATACATTATATTAATATAAATTATTCCATTAATAATTTCTATTTAATATTTCAAATAAAATATTTATAAAAAAGAATTAGCAAAATATAAAAACAAAAGAATAAATTAATTGCTTTATAATATAAAACATAAAATATTTTTCAAGTAATAAAATATTAACTAGTTAGTATTTTTTAAAATATTTATTAAAATCAGAAAATGATTATTAAATTATAATAAATCATATTCTACATTTAATACAAAAAATCAGAATAAATTTATTATATTTTATACTAAATCATAATTTATTATAAGTTTAGTATTAAAAATCATAATAAATTCATTAAGTTTTATAAGAAATCAGAATTTATCATAATCTTAATACTACAAAAAAAGAGAATCAGTTTATTAAAATTATAATAAAACATAATGTATTATAACTTTAATATTTAAAAAATCAGAATAAATGTATTTCTATTTACTAGTGTGAAATAAATATATTAGAATTTATAATAAATCAGAATTAAAAATAAGAAAAGAAAATATCGGATAACCTTGTAAAAACATCAAAATGCATAATAAATCAGTAAATCATCATTTACTAATTTGTTATTGATCTTAGTTTCTTAGCTTTATATAATGGTTGGGAATAAGATAATAGTCTAGAAATATGTATTAATGCTTCTTTTATCATTTTACAAAATACCATTGCATATTTCCACATATTTCATAATATTTCCACAATGTCTCTAATTTTTACAATATTTCCCCTCGACATTTCCGACATATGTCCTATATTTTGGTAAGCAACATTTTCATCGACATCGACATTTTAAACCTTGCTCTTAAATAACAAAAAGGCAAGATGCAACACCCAAAAGCTCTACTGATTTTGCACAAAATACTGTTTTACAATGTCTTTTTGTTATTTAAGGCCCATGATTCGAGAATTGCTCTCATAAAGGTCAAAGATATGTATTAATAGAATAGAGAAAATATTTTTGAGAAAAGATAACAGGTTTCATTAATCAAGGGAGGGATGTAAATGAGATGTACAAGGCCTTGTCAACAAAAAACAAAAAACAAAGCCCACTGATAGTTTGGCAATGTATGTGCACTATACAAAAAGTCCCTTCCCAACCCAGATTTTGCTAGGACATCTGCCAACTGGTTTAACTCTCTGGTAATCCATCTAAAACTGCACTGCTAGTAAGAGGAAATCTCCCAAATTTCTAACAGGAGGTGAGAGAGCTTCCAAGGATCAGGGATCTGTCCAGATGCCCAATTTATGGCACTCCTCAAGTCTCCTTCCATTGCAATGGAACTAAGCTGCTATGACTTGGCAATTCTGAGACCTTCAAGCACCATTTGATCTGCCTTGGAAGGACCACTAAAATCTCAGGCCAAGTCACCATTTGATCTGTGCAACAGACCGCCTATTCCTGCCGTGGAGGAGCCCTCCGAAGTCTTCCTGAAACTTCCATCAAAGTTCAGAATAAACTCACTTTCTTGTCTTGTGGTGATTTTAATGGGAGGCAGAGGATGAAAAGGAGAGTTCAACAGCAGAATTGGCCAATTTCTTTGCAATGTCACTCCAATTGATACCATCAAAGGCTTTACTGTTCACCATCCAGCTATTAAGATTAGCTAGGATACAACCTCTAGGAGTCTCCAAGGAGGAGTATTTCTCTATTCTATCTTCTCTAATAGAACAGAAAAATATTGAAAAAAGATTGTGTAACAAGGATATTTATCAAAAGATTATGAATCAATCCAGACCCGTACAAATTTTTACCATGAAAATATAGACTTGTTTTACACTCTATTGCATTCATTCCCCATTTCACTAAACTGTCAGTGATACATTTTGCTTTATGAAAATCATCTCAAAACAGTTATATATATATATATATATATATATAGAGAGAGAGAGAGAGAGAGAGAGAGAGAGAGAGAGAGAGAGGACCTCTGGGAGACCTCCCCCTAAAATCAATAAGGGACATTTTTTTCCATTTATTATTGAAGCAGCCAAGGGACAGCATAATCTTGCATAACCTTCTACGCCAAATAATTTACAAGAATTACCATGTGAGAAGAGAATAAAATGCTAATAATGATGAGGGTGGAAGATGAACATCAGTGTCAAGATGGAGCATTCATTTTATGAGAGAGGAAGTTACTAGATTATCTTCTGCAGAGAAGTATGCTTCAAAAGCAAGTGTTTTAGTTTGACAGATTCAAAAAGCAAGATCCATCAGAAAATCTTGTGTTTGATGTGTAATGATAGTATAAAGAAAATGTATTATGATGATCTGAAGGATGATTTCCTTATCTAGAAAAAGTATGATTACTACCTCCACTTTTTGTGACATATTCTTCAGTAATATAGAAACCATGCATTGTACAAAAGCTGTTAATCTGTTATAATGAAATTGTGTCGGTTTTTTCTTACCCATTGGTTGTCCTTTATAAAGCATTTCTGTTTTGGAGTGGTAAGTAATTAATGAGGTTTACAAGCCAACAGAATTTACCTGACACGATTGATAAGTGTTCGTGTTTACTGTGGTCTTTTGAAGTCCTTTACAAGATTTTCAAGATAGATTTGTTGCTTATAAATATCAATTTTTAATTAATCTTTTCTTTTTGACAATCACCAAATGATTAAGCTTCTTTCTTTTCTGTCTTGAAATTTAATTAAGATTTCCTTTTTGATAATTACCTGTTGTTTAAGTTTCCCTGTCAAGAAAAAGAATATACATGAACAATTTATATTACCATACTTTTAGTTCTTTATCCAGTAAGGACATGTCACGGGGCCCTGGCATACCAAGATTCGAAGTATCAATACAATACACCCCATATTGTATTGGGAATATCGTTTCATATCTTGAGGTGGTCGATACGCCTATTTTAAAGGCTTTTTCAGATTTACGGTTTTTAAAACATTAATATTGATATTGGTTACGACAGATGGCCTGTCAAAATATCAGAACAAAACATTAAAAAATAATCAAATTTTGTGTATCAAGAATGTGATACTGTTATGGACGCCTTCCTAGTCTCCTATTTAAGGAGACCCCATTATTGAATGAGATATCGAATATTCAGTTGAAGAAGTGAGGTAGGAGAGTTGGTGATCTCTTGAACAAATCACCAGAGGCGCCAAGATAGGTTCATCAAGAGCAGGAAGGAACAAGGGAAAACAAGAGGTTTTCCCCGTGGACCGACCCATGACGAGATCCTATTCCCGGGCCCTCAATAGATACTTTGAACCATGCATCATACCAATATCCACATCCATGTCAGAGTCCAAAATTTTTCAGTGATTGAAATTGGTTCAAGCCATGGCCTGAAATACATTACATCCAGAGGGCACCCCTATGATAAATTGATTTGGCAGCCTCACCTTTCCTTTTCTAATCAGCCTCCCAAGCTCTTCAGTGGCAAGTGATGCAGTGCTTCCTGTGCCAAGCCCAACTACCATTCCAGGCTTGACTAGTCCCACGGCTTTCTTAGCAAGAGCACGCTTTAAAGCATCCTGGGCTTCAGGGTTTGTCGCTGAGGTACCACAGCCAATGCCAATGTTAACATGTTGTCATCACAAGAATGTATTTGCAGTCATAAAAAGTGTTGCAGGTTTTTCTTACATATTTACACATCCACGTACACAATAACGTATTTAATCATCTCCAAAGCATCAAGTTTAGAAGGGTTGAAGTTTGTCAAAAAAAACACAAGTTTAGAACAGGGTTAAATCAATTTAGAACTAATGGTATCCTGTTACAATCTGTAATGATCAAAGATTCGGATGAAAATTGATGATGGAAGACAATTATTATTCAGAAGCGCACCAAAGTAATAGCTGAACCTAACGATATTGACATGTTTACTAGTGTAAGGACATAGCTATACATATAAAGATCCCATGGTTAAGCAGTTTCTGGTATTCATAAGTGCACGTAACATAAGCAAAAGCAGAAGTGCTTCCAAATCAAAACAAGCTGAAAGTTTGAAATTCGAATAGAGAGCAGACGGAAACCAAACTCAGTAGCCAAATATGTAAAGAAAATAAACATCCATGAACAATGCTTCAGAAACCAAAGTTATATTGACACAAAATTCAAAACCGAAACACCGATCACGAAAACAAATCCCTCAAAATTTTAATACGGTTTTGCACAATCCGCATTCATTACTTACACTTAAACTAAACCCCGCATTCAAATTTGGAACTGTCGACTTCGAAGAAGCAAGAGTTAGGGTTACTGAGAGTTTACCATTTTGGGAAACTGCAGAAATGGACAAGCTTAGACTCCTTCTCTTGGAGTCACTGGACTTTGTTCCATTAAAGGGAGTACGGATGGTATTGGGGTAGAACAGAGACTTGTCGCCCGATGTTAGCTGCTTAAAGGAAATGGCACCTTGCATTGCAGAAACCAAACTGAGCCTAATATCCTGATACTTTGGGTTTCAGGATTCACAGATTCTACAAAGATTGAAGAGAAGAAACTCTAGTTAATTATAGGATTCAACCCGCACTGAACTTCAGTGCAGAGATTAAGATAAAACACCATTAACAGAGAAATTATTCAAGGAAAGAGAACGAGATCGCCCTTGTGATTATCAGTGCCACGAAAGAACTCTCCTCGGCCGCCCACGTGTCCTAATTGTAAAGGACACATCATTCACTGGGTCCCATCTCATGGATTGTCCACCGTACACTTGCTTATTTGGGAACATAATAAAGGAACAAAAATCCATTTGAAAAGACAAAGGCACCACCATTCAAAATAACTAATAGATTAGAATATGCAGTGGTAATTTTGTCTTTTTAGTGTTTTTCTTGATTTATAGCTTAATTCCACGTCAGCAAAAAATGCCAAGAAAAGACTGGTGCCTAGCAATAAATCGCTCCCAACTCATTCCAACTTTGGGGCCCAGTGATACTGATGTGCGGACACAGATCATGTTAAAACGTCACCCTCGACGTATACACGACTACACGAGTGTTTTTAGGGCGGAAAACGGATCGGATGGAATGGGATACGGGCAAACCTTTCTTCATTTAAATTTGAAATCGAATCAAACCTTATCCGTTGAATTTATGTCGAATTCGTATTGCAAATCCGGATCTCCTGCCCACGTTTAACATGTCACAGTATTATTCAAGGGGAAATGTTCCCAATTCATGAGGTAGTGTGTTGTGGGTAGACGTGGGCAGAGTTTGTGTGGGCAGGACATGAACAGAGTTTGTGCTGGTAGGAGATCTGGACCTCCTACCCACACAAACTCTATCCACGTATATCACAGCCACACATGGAAAACATTTCATCCTCTACATAGTATTATGTAAGGGGAGATGTTCCCAATTCATGAGGGGTAGTGTGTTGTGGGCAGATGTGAGCAGTTTGTGTGGGTAGGAGATCCGGACTCCTCATGAAGCTAACTCATTGCTCCCTTCTCCCTCTCTCATTATGACACCTCACCATGTCTGGCCCACCCCTCTTTCCTCTATGTTTATCCCTTTGGATATCCCTTCTTAAAACTATTCCTAAAATCTATCTCTATCAAAATCTAATCTAATCTAACCAAATGGCACCACTATCCTCCACTTTCTCCTAAATTATCTATAATTCATATTTTTCTCTTAAATTATCTCTAATTTAGTAGAGATTCTCTCCTAAATTATATCTAATTCCTATCTATCCTCTCCCTCACTTTTCATCAATACTAATAGAATGCCCCATGCGATGCACAAGATATTTGGACCAATGAATGATACTACAACCAGATAAAAATCTTAAACAAATTGGGTGTAGCCACTTGTTTGATTCTTCACTCGTGTTAGCGTCGATCTATTTGATTGTCCTAAAATAAAACCATACTTCAATTACTTCATCATAGTTGAGTGTGAGTGGTAATGTTAAAAAAAACAAAATTGACTTAAAACCAACGCTTTCGAATCGCTGTTAACCCGGACGGTCAGACCATTCAGCTCGAGAACCGTCCAGGCAACCGGTTTTGTTTTTACCCCAGACCTGGAATCTGGTAAAAAAACATTGAAAAAGTCAACAAACTGTTGACCCGGGTGATCGAACTATTGACCCGTTCAACCCAAAATCTGTCACTTTTTATGATCCATAAAAACTAAATTCAAATTGCCTAGCATGCCAACATTTTGGGTTTTGATTGAGTTATACTATGTAGGATCTGAATAGGTATTATTTCCAGGCTAGATCAGTAGGATTAGGGTTGTTCATAAGAAGGCCCAACCCGACCAAACCGACCAACCCGAACCGACCCAACCCGAGTCGGTCAGGTTTTCATCAGCACCGGTCGGTTTCGGGTTGGCCAAATTCATAAACCGATATATTGGGTCGTTTCGATTTTCTTGTGTGAAAACCGAAACCGACCCGAACCGAACTGAACCAATTAGTCGTCTTCTAGTTCGGTAGTTCCTACTTAACTAGTCTTCTAGTTCCTACTTAACTAAATTGTATTTATCCTAGTTTCTATAGTCTTTTACACCAAATAGGCAACCCATTAGGTAATTACAATTAGAATTAGGTGTCATTTTTTACCTATATTAGAATTTAGAAAGTTTCTTGAAATATAAATATTTCAGCCTTCTTTCTATAAAACAATTTGACTTTCTATTTTATTGATAACTTTTGTCTTCTATTAGAATTAGGTGTCCTTTTTTACCTAAGTTGTATCTAATATAGTTTTTATAGTCTTTTACACCAAATAGGCAACCCATTAGGCAATTACAATTAGAATTTAGAAAGTTTCTTGAAATATAAATATTTCAGCCTTCTTTCTAAAAAACAGTTTGACTTTCTATTTTATTGATAACTTTTGTCTTCTCTTCTATTCTCTAACTTGGTCCGCCCCCCTCAAGTCCTCAACTCAAGACATCATTTGATTTTTGAACTTGGCTCTCCCAACTCTCCCATCTTCTCAAATAAATTTCCTTATAGTTCTAGGCTTCTCTGTCCTTTTTGTACAGGAGCAAAACTGAAACCGATCCAAACCGACCCAACCCGAATCAAACCGACCAGGTCAGTTTTGCCTATCAGTGGGTCGGTTTCGATTTCCACTTCAGGTAACCTGACCAGGTCGGGTCGGTTGGAAAAACCCTAGTAAACCGACCCAACCCGACCCATGAACAGCCCTAAGTAGGATCGGTGCTTGATAGTCAGAAAGGGACAATAATAATGAACTACTCTTTCTCTACATGTTTATTAGTTGGACTTAATTCAATTAGGTGGATCAGGTCTGTGATACCCACAATCAGGCTTTACACATCAAAAGGAATAAGTAAATTAACATAAAATAAATTTTCCTAATTCACCAACTTAGTAAGATTGAATGTTCAATTATAGACTTTTCAAACCAGCTACATTAACCACTATTGAAAAATCACATGAGTTGAGTAAACTGTCATAGAATAAAATTAACCTATTCAAAGGTAAGTTGAACGATTCCTCAAGAGTTAGGATGGTATCAGAGCCGGTTTGACCAAGTGGTCTAGTGTTGCATTAGTTATGAATGGGTCTGTGCTTGGTGTGAGTGGGTGTGTTGGAGAAGAAAACATGTTCAGGGACTTCACCTACCAACTTAACTACTTAAGCTCTTGTTGTTTTTGTTTTATTTTTTTTTTATGCTTAAAAGCAGAGAAACCCAAAAAATGAGCTAAAATAATACTTGAAAAATAATTTATTGTTTGTGGTTTTCAATTTTTACTGAAAATGAGATGCTCATATTAGAAACTATAAAAGCATTTCCAACACTGAGCATATACGGTTTGGATGGTTTTTTAAGTGATCATTGTCTCCAAGATGCAAAAGATGTGGATTTTGTCAAAGTTTAAGCTATTAGAAAGAGGGGAAAATTGATTTAAAGCTAATGTTGATCATAGAAAAGCTTCACTTGTCTGAACAGTTCGTACTTACATAGCGTCCCTTATGATGATACCTCGATAGAGAACTAGAAAATGGTAGTTGAAAAAAATCATAGTCAATGATGCTAATCAAGATAAACCCCACATTGTGGCTCTTCATGATGATCAATATTTTCTAGGTGCAATCTCTTCTTCCCACGAAGAGGGACCCCGAAGAGCATGACTGTGTTGTTGGGTTCCTCAGCTAATGTCACCGAACAGCTGCTCGTACCATAGGTTTTGAAGGTTTGAAGGCCAAAAAGAGTATGTGCTTGAAGAGAAGGAGTCATTTCTATGAGCTAGGCCCCAAGCTCATGGACCTTCGATGATTTGCAGGCACTGGTTTTACATGGTTCTGGAGGAAGTAGATTATGTCATTATAAAGCTTCTTCATGTGGGTCAGTTCTGATAAGAGCATGTAGTTCCTCTTCCTCAAGCATTGGTTATCCTCTGTGAGCAATGGTGACTCAACCCAACCGCCATTTTCATTTGAACTGAGAAACGGGGTTGGTGCATCAATGTACTGTTGGTGATGCTGTTGAGAGCTTTGAGGTGTTTTCCTTCTGTGGATCTCAGACAACAAGTGTTTCCCTCTGTTTCTGACGAACTCATTTGCGAACTCCTATCTATGTGCATCAATCTTCTTAAATCCCTGTACATATAATAAACAGAAAAAAAAGGAAAATGAGAGAAGAAAATCTTATTATCAAATAAGAGAAAATATTACAAGAGTTGTTTCAGACACCATCTTCAAGAAGTATTCATATGGAAAACTCATAAAAGCTTTTGAAACTGATTTCAAGTGCAGCTTGTTCCAGAAACCAAGTTTTCTTTTTGGAAGAAGACAACGCAAAACCCAATGAAAAATTGCTCATTCTTCTCACAATTATTATGTAAATAGAAGGCCAATAGCTTACTACTGTGTTGGTCAAATACATAAAAAAAATATATAGATTTGAAGAAAAAATCCTCAGTCCATACAACAATTGAAAAAAAAAAGCTAGTACTAGTCATGGAAAAATGCATAAAAAATATATATATAAAACTCTCTAAGTCTTCTTTTAGATCTCAAATAAGAAAACCATCTTTTATAATTTTTAGAAAGAAATGTTGTTGGTCAACCTTTCTCAAGATGCTTAGAGAAACAAGAGCCCTTCTCAAAAAGGTCAGAAAAGATATTCAATGCTACATGCAAGAGTGGTATCTATTCCATTAAGGTAACAAACATGGAGATAACCATGGCTTTACTGCTCATATCAATCAAAAAACGATGCAGCTAGAAGGTTTATTTAATAAAATCCATCACTGCGGCAATCCAACTCCATAGATCAGTAATGGAAACACAGGAGAAAGAAAGAAAGCAAGACTCTGAACTAAAAGAATAAACAAACTCAAATGATCATAATCCATACAAGGGACCGAGAAGTATGGAGAAAAGCAAAAAGTGCTGAGAAGTTTTGTTGCTCACATAAGTGTTGAGTTGCCGAACAAAGCTTGAGAAGTTGTTATGCTTGAAGTAGTTTGGGAGGAGATCCCTTGCAAACTCTGGGGTCTCCAAACCACAAAAGTGGTTTCATCTTCTCCCAAAGACACAATGTGATTTGTGCAAGGGTCATCTACAAGCTGGTAAGTCTTGGTCAGGAAGGGTGCAGGGACTGCCTTATGAGAATCCACAGACAACACCATCTCTTCACACCTCTCCACCATGAATGTCATACCAATTAACTGAGAAAAGAAGAAAGAAACCTAGCTACTCTCTTACTACTCATAATCTAAAACTCAGCCCACTCACTCAAAGATGTATAGAGCGAGCACCTCTCTCTCTCTCTCCCTCTCTTTCTCTTTGTGGTTCCTAAATTTTAAGAAACATATGACTGTGTTAGTAAAATATTAAACTTTTCTAAATCTACTATTATGAGATCTAGTGAGCTATTAATTATATATTGATTCTTCTCCAAAGGCAGGTGAAAGTGGTTGATTTATGTGTCCCCATGCGCATCATGAAATTGCTTGGACATCGTCTGATGGACTTGTGGTCCTTGTACCATTTATCTGCCCCAAACTACACCCTAGGTTCAATGATCCAGATCATTCAAAATGTTGGACAATCCTTCATCAATGGTGTTCATACAAAAATGAATTAATCCTCAAAGAATCCTAACCTTCTGATCAAGGGTAAAGAGTTGAATCTCCAATCCATTTCAATAGGTCTTAAGGATATATAACGTATATCTCTCCATTATAGAGAAAAATTTCACATCCTTATCTCTTTATTCTTTTTTTGTTCTATTGTAACTTATGGCTCGAGAAGTTCTATTGCATTTTTTTTTTTCATTTCTTGTAATTTTATCCTTTAAAATAAACTGAATCACATGACTTTGAAGATATACAAGATTTTTTTTTTTTTTTATTTTGGTTAAAATCTTTTTGGGTTTTATGAAAGACATTCCTAAGATGAGATCATTTTAAACTATGCACGCTTAATAAAACTATATTAGTTTCTTAACTTTCTATTTTTATCTATCTAAGAACATTCATCTACTTTATTCACTTGTTTATTTTCTTTTGTAGATATCAAAGCACACCCATGAGTTGGATGTTATATGAGAAAGAAGTTCAGGGAACAATTTATATGTACTCTGGTAGAAATACTTTTTCAAAAAAAAATTATGTGAAGAATCATTTTTCTACTTCTTGGTTCTGTTATTTAGCTACATGATGTGATTCAAAGCTGCTTTCCCATAAAAATAGTTCTTAAAACTCTCTATAACCCATAATAAAAACCTTTTTTTATTGAATCTTCTTTCCCATAATTTTCATTTTTAACCACTACCCATGTGAAATCAAAGTACCCCAGAGCCTAATCTCTCGCGAGATGAACTGGAAACGAGAAAGGAAGAAAGGAGATTTGATTTTCTATGTACAAATGGCAGCAGTATGACATAGTTGTTCACTGGATATTGTTAAGCACAAGGTAATGACAAACCCAAAAAGCTTTTAATAAAAAATGATGAATCTAGAGTTTCACTAGGACAATGTTACTATTAATTCCCAAATCATGGTCGTAGAACTTCGTGTTGTAGATATTTACCTTATTATCTAGATCATAATACACTAATATATAATGTAAGATTACTGAGCTGAAGTCACTGAAATCTAAGATGGAGATGACACCAAAATGGGTATCAGTAAAGTGTGAATAAGGTAACTCATGAGACTCCCAACTTAAAGAAATACTTCCATATTATTCACTAGTAGTTTGGTGTCTGCCATCTCAAAAATTTGATTTCTCATGTGAAAGAGACGAAGATGGTCTCATCTTTCTTCTTCTTCTTCCATACAACTTTATAGTTAAGTATAGTTGTGGTCTCCGGGAAGCTCATGGTCGGCTTAAAAGAGTAGGAGTTGCCACCCATTTTTTAGAAGAAATGGGCCCTCAATTTCAAGTTTGAAAAATGGTTTATTGGCCTTGATAGTGACTCCGTTCTCCGCCAAGGAAAGGCACTAAACCGAAAGGCTTTGGGTTCAAAAGATTGGGAGAGGGAATGTGTTAGGCACCCCTCTCTCCAAGCTGCTATAGCAGCCCACTACAGGAGTAATTTAGGCTCAAATTTTGGCAGAAACACGTACTAACAAGATTGTCCAAAACTCTTGAAATCTGGCGAAAATGTTCCCAACTTTGCCCATAATTGATTTAAGGTGATGTTTTTGGGTCTTAGGTATTAGTTTTCCTAAGACTATCGCCTCTTTACCTCTTTTTCTCAATCCAAAGGCAGATGAGAATGCAGATTTCCCAAGATTTCAGAGTTTTAAGCAACCTGAAAGTAAACTAAAAGCAAAGAGATGATGGAATGAGAGGCTTACCTCTCATGTATGACATTGAAACAAGCTTTTCAGTAACCGAAAGGACTTCAAATGAAACTTGAACAAGGCAGGAGCTAGGCTAGGCGTTTTTGGTGTTGAGACTGAAAAACAGAGGATGAGGCTTGAGCTTGGCTACAAGGATACCGAGATTTCAAGCAAGTTGGGTGTGTTACAGGAGTTGGAAAGCTCTCTCCCCTTTTAAGCTCGAGCCGAACCTCTATTTATAGAGAAAATGGAGGGAGATGGGTCTAAAACTCATCCAGCTACAATGTCTATAGCTCAACAAAGTTTTTTTTACAGAAATGGGTAAGAATTTTGAGAGAAAGGGGCTTGTAGTTGACCCTTCCTTCTTTGTGCAACAAATCTTCTCGGTTTTGGGTGGTTTCTCATAGGTTCCGTGCGTCCAATGATTGGGGCATGCCAAACGTTGCAGCCCCGTATTTGGGGCTGACAATGGCAAAAAACGTAAATTTAAAAAAAGTTTTAAAAACTATTTTGTCTTTTCTTGATTTTAAGTAGGGGCTTATTTGGCATTTTGGGTTTTTTAAGCCTATTAGGCTCAAAATCACTGGTCTATGTGTTTTAATGGGGTTACATAAGGATCTGATGTCACTCCCCACCCACTTAAGATCCTAGGTTGGACAGCTGATGTGGCGATTCAATTGGGTGCGTCAAAAAGGTATGAAATGTGGTGTGTTGGGTTTTTTTTGGGTCTCTGAACACAGCGGTGAGGTTTGATCAGGCAAACGGGGTTGGGAAGATCGAGATCTATGGCTGACAAGTTTGGATCAATAAGATTTGTTGAAATAGAATCTTTGTTTAATGAAGGATCAAACGAGGGAATTTTGGAATTAAATTTGGTGGGTAGGCACTTTCAAACATCCTAAATATGATGGAAGTGACGGATCTTTGATCAGATGTGCGGATTGACTGATTTAGTTCAGATCATGGTCTTAGCTTATGGTTTTTCAATTAACGAGAGGGCCCAAAATGGAATCTTGCTTGTTCAACGGTCAAATGGAGGTGTTTAGTCGTGAAATTTGACGTGCTGAGATTCTGTGGGTCACTGAACATGGTGGTGGGGTCTGATTGGTCAGATAGGGATTGGATTATGGAGGTTTGTGACAGGTGAGCTTTTGATCAATAAGATTCGCCAAAACAAAATCCAGGCTTGATTTTAGGTCAAACGAGGGAATTTTGGGATAAAATTTGGTGGGTAGGTATGGATTGAGATTATGAGGCTGTTGGAAGGGTTTGATTGTATTAGGTGTATACAGATCACGAGTTTTAGATTCTAGGAGAGTCGTAGTGTTATATGCATCAAAATGGAATCTCTGATGGATGATTGGCTAAATCCAAGAATTTGGGGTTGAAATTTTTACGTGATTGGTTGTTTGAGGATTTTGTTTCATGTGATGGATTTTGATCGGGGATCAGGTATGGTGGTGTGGCATAATCAAGATCATCAAAAGGGAATCAAGTGGATTTAACGGTGGATTTATGGGCATTTGGGCTAAAATTTGGTTTCTTAGGGTTTAGGCATGTTTTAAAGTGATTGGTATAGTTCGATTGGGCATCCAAAATGTATGAAATGGGTTAAAGAAGGGACCAAGTAAAAATTGGGTGCTGACAACAGTCAAAGAAAATTGGGCCCAATATAAATCATCACAGATGGGTTGAACTCCATTCACGTTTAACAAGGAGACAAGAAAATTGGGCTGGTACATAAGGAGTCCAATCTGTCCATACATGCCTTTGGTGATAGGCTAGCCCTAGCCATGTGTTTTTGGGCTGGACCAGTCAACAAGAAATAAGGATCGGCTGAAAATCTCCACTCCCTGGCATTATTATAGAAAAGTACTAATGGGTCACCTGGAATTCTCCTCTTTCAGATGTTTGGATGAGTAATGTGGCCAATCCATTAGGCACGATCACTATGGAGTAGCTATTGTATGCCACTGCCACTTCAACAGATATTGGATTTCAAACATTTATCTATGACCTTAGGCTGCATTTGGTTGCAGTTCAAATCTGAACCAAATACAAATTTGCACCTGGTCAGTTTTGCATCTGTTTTTTTTTTTTTTGTCTTTTTATTACCTGACACAGAATTTGTACTTTTTGTCTCATTTGCACTACTAATATTGTAAATTTTGCATCTCAAAATTTGGTGCAAAAATTTCACCACCTTCCCCCTAACTCAATTCCCTCTCATATTAAGTGGGAGACCCATCATCTTGCTTCCTAGCTCACTCCTAATCAAGTAACCCTCCTTATACTCCCTTTCTCTTGCATATAAGGTAGGATCATACTATTTTACTTTTCACAAACAAGACAAGGTCAAATCTAAAGCAAAAGTAAACTAGAATTTACACTCAGCCTATTTGCACTCCCAAGCATTTACGCCAGTGCAACTACAACCAAATACCCAAACTTTCAAAATGTGACAATCTAGTACCTGCCATTAATCAGTCTACTAATCAGCCGTTAAGTGACATTTGAAAAGTCAAAAATGCCCTTTGAATGACACATAATTCTCTTTATCAATCATCCAAACATTGACAAAAAACTGAACAGTCCCAAATCTTAGCCTTTTTTATTCAAAAAAGTTGGTGACTATTTAGAAGAATCTAGGACTTAGGATTGTTCATTTTATTGTCAATGTTTGGATGGTTGATAAGGAGAATTAGATGGCATTTTTTACTTTTCAAATGTCACTTAATAGATGATCAATGAACTACTTAACGACAAGTACTGGATTGTCACATTTTGAAAGTTCAGATACTGGATTGTCGCATTTTAAAGTTCGAGGAACAAATTGTCACTCGAACCAAAGTACAAGGTACTGATAAGGAATTTTCCCATTAAAGTAATATGGTCCATGCTACCCGCAAGGACAATAACTTGGGTGGGCCTTAGCCTGTTGGTTATAGGTTAACCTAAACACAGGTTGTGCTTGAATTGAGTTTTCAAATTGCGCAACCCAATTTGAACCCCGGACATTGTATATTATAAACACAGTGACAGTATGTTAAGTCTCCATTATGAACTCATGATAAGTATACATGTATATGCATAAACATTTTTATACTATTATATACAACGTAAAGTATATTTAGTAATATAACATGTATATAATTGACCTAATCTTAAGCCCATGCACAAACATGTACGAAAAGACATATCTTTCACATGTTATTTATATTAAAACATTTTTTCCAAAGATGCATTTAGTAATGGCATTTATACATATTTTTAATTTGTTATATTCTTAAATTAAGCCATTAAGCCCTTGGGTTGGTAAATTTGGGCTTGACGGGCCAAGCCTGTGTCCAAGGTTTAAGTCGTAGAATTGGCCTAGTTGATCATTAAACCAACCCAACCTGCCCAAGTTGCACCCCAGATTGGCATGAATCCAATTTATATTGAATTGAACCTACTGTTGCATGGATGCATGTTTTACGTGCGTAGCCGTTCTGGACCTAAGACAAGGTGGGCCAAAACGTTTTGGGGTCCATTATCTATTTCTTTTGTATGCAGTGTTATCGGTTGTGCTGTCTAGAAAAGTGGGGCTTAAACCAATATAACATTTTGAATGCCTTAGTGATTCGATTTGAGTACCTATTTGGGTGGGCCTAATCCAAGGTCATTGGCTGGTTAGCTCATTGTAACAATGGAGAATCCTTCGGACAGCAGTGTAAATAGGGCCATTGATCAGATCTATGCGAAGAGGAGACAGCAAAACGAAAGAGACCTTCCCTCGAAGAGGAGACAGGTTCTCTTTCGGACAGCAGCGTAAACAGGGCCATCGATCACTTTCCTCGAAGGTCGTCGGAATCGAAGGTCGCCGGAAAGGAGACAACAAAACAGGAAGGCCTTTTTTGTTCTTCCTTTGCAATGACAAGCTCTCCTTCGGACAACAGCATCCGAGGGCAAAACAGGGTAAAACGGCAAATGCACAAGACTGAGAGAAACTCAAAAGCTCAAGAAGCTCTCTCGAAGAGGGAAACTCAAAACATGATTGGGTTGCTCTCACGTGGGACTCTCGATCTACTCGCACAAGTAAATTCTAATTGCTGAAAGGAGAGCATACCCATGTATATATATATATATATATATACACTACACATCTGGAACATTTAAGTGATGCTCTACAACATGGATGATCTTTGTTTTCATTTGTTTTTGAAACCTACATGTTACCAAAAAACTGAAATATGTTCTTAAATTGTGGTTTTATTTTGAGAAGCAAAAAATAAATTGGTTTTGTTAAAAAAAAAAAAAACATCCATGCTTTTGAAACCATCAAGATGATGGTTTTTAAAATGAAAAAAAAAAGGTTTTGGAGTACAATTATTGGAAACAAATTAAAAGACACATATACAAACCAAGAACATGGTTTTATGTGTTTTTGTTTTAAAAGCCAATTTAATTTCAAATCAGATGGTTTCAATTTGTTTTTGGAAATCAAAACAAAGAACAACATTTACATTGAATAACACCCCTTGATAACTTTTGGGTGCTCTAGATGTTCCAAATACAAAATACTATAGATTAATACATTATATAATTAGCATTTCCCATCTTCATTAGGGGTGGCAATTTTCCCCGTCCCCGACGGGTACCCGGGCTCCCCGACTTGATGGGGTCGGGGATGGGGGGTACCTTGGTAGGGTCGGGGTTGGGGATGGGGCTACCCCTGAATCCCCGATTGGGCACGGGGACGGGGAATGCAATCCCCGCCCCGACCCGTCCCCGATTAATATATATATAATTATATATATTATAAATTTATATATATATATATAATATTATTCATTTTTAAAATATTAATTATTAAAACTTGAAAAATAATAAAAGTGTAAAATACTAAACAAGTCTAAAACCCTCGACAGAGAAAAATCGAGAACTCTCAAGTCTCAACTCGTATGTCTCTGGAACAGCTTTGTTGATTCGCCTTCCAGCCCTTTCTTCATCTTCGACTCTTTGTCGCCAATTCGCCGACCGTCGGTGTTGTCACCCGTCGTTGCCGCAGAAGGTTCAGAACCCTAGCTTCATGCCTTATCGAGTGATAGAGAATAGATAAAGAAGAGTTTTAGTCGTTAGTCCTTTAACCTTTGCCTGTCGTCATTGACCACCGTCGCCCGTCGGACTCTCTCTCGTCGTTGATCTTAACTTTCCCAATGGTCATCTCTCTCTTTCTCTCTCTCTCAGTCTCAATCTCTCATTCTCTTTGTCTCAACCTCTTAGTCCATCGGGGATTCGGGTCTCCGACGGGGAATTCTTCCCCGTCGGGGTTGGGGATGGAAGGGGGATTCCTTTCCCCGCTGGGGATTGGGGATAGGAACGGAGGGTGATTTGGGGGCCAGGGTTGGGGATGGGGAATGTAATCTCCGCCCTGTTGCCATTCTTAATCTTCATTTTAAAATAAATGAACTGATTGATATGGTTGATGACTCAATGTTTTGAGATAAGGCCAAGGCAGGACCTTTTATGCAACCTGTTTGATAATGGCTAAATCAATTGAAGCATACAACCACTACCATCTAAGGTGGATGACAAAAATACTAATAATCTTAATTTCACAGATGCCGAATGGCTTGTTGATATGAATATTTTTAGTTTTATACACCTAAATACCTCACCATATGACAATTTTATCTACTAACAGAAGCAATTGAATCCAACCAATTCTGCAATTATCAAAATTCCCCCTTTATGGTTGAGCCTAGACAACCCCAAATCCATGCCAGCTTGTAAGTTATGTTTTTTATTGGCCCTAGCTAGGCCTCCTTAGGGGAATAGGACTATGTTAAGTTTAGATGCAAAGCTCTTTGCTATTGACCCAGTGGTTGAGTAGGTCAGTCGATATCCCTCCAAAAGAAAAACTAAGGTGATGTTTGGTTTAAAGGAAAAGGTAGGGAAAGGAATTGAAGGGAAACATAGGGAAAATTATACAATGTTTGTAATGTTTTCCTAGGGCTGTTCTTAAGAAGACCCAACCCGACCAAACTGGCCAACCAGAATCGGTCGGGTTTTCTTCAGCACCGGTTGGTTTCGGGTTATAAAAAATCATAAACCGATGATTCGGTTCGGTTTCGGTTTTCATGTGTGAAAACCGAAACCGACCCGACCCGAACCGACTTAATAGTTAGTTCCTAGTTAGTAGTTACAACCTACTTAGTTCCTACTTAACTAAGTTGTCTCTATCCTAGTTACAACCTACTTAACTAAGTTGTCTCTCAAACTCTGCTCCCTCCACAATTGGATCCATGGATGGGCCACAAAACATTAAGGAAATGTTGGTTTCCTTTGGGAATGTAGAGTCAGAAATGAACACTTGAACAACAACTAAGTCACCACTAAGTAGAGCCGAAACCGACCCAAATCGACTCAAATCGATCAGGTCGGTTTTGCTTAACACAGGGTCGGTTTCGATTTCAATTTCAGGTAACCCGACCAGGTTGGGTCGGTTGAAAAAACATCAGTAAACCGACCCAACCCGACCCATGAATAGCCCTATGTTTTCCCTACATTTCCCTTCCTTTCCCTACTTTTTTCTTCAAACCAAACACATCCTGGGATAAATCCCATGAAACCGCAAGTTCTCCATGGTATGGCTAGTTGGCCTTACATGCACCCAGCTATGTCCATATCCCTGATTCCCCTATAATGTAAACTATGAAATACCCCTCCCCCAAATAAAAGCTCCTTTCCCATCCTGCTCTTTATCTTTGGATCGAAAAACATTATCCAGACTAAGTAGGGAAAAATATCAAGGGCAAATCAGTTATATATCAAACAAGGTTTTTAAAACTGACACAGACAAAGAACCATTCAGGGGTCTGGTTCCCGGGTCGAACAAACGATTTGTTTTGACAAAAAAAAATAAAAACCGGCCAAATTGTTGAACAGTTCGAACTCCCAAGTCAATGATTTGCTGATCAAATCAGCAATTTTGGGGGAAATAACAGTTATGGGGTAAAACATAACTGATCACCTGACCATTTCTTGGTTTTTTTGGTCCGGTTTTGAAATCCATGATATAAAAAAAAAACGGATTTGAATTTACAATTGGACCAGTTGGATTTAATTCAATCTTGTTAATTGGCTATAAGTTATTTCTTGATGTGCCATGATGATAGCAAACTCATAAAAGTGCCTAAGCTAATCATGTGATTAAGTCTTGTAGCTTGAATGTACTAAATGGCTTGAATTTTGGCTTAAAAGCTTCACTTTCTATCATTCAAGTAGCTAACAATAGAAGGGATAAAGTATTCAAGTGCTCAAGTGTCAAAGTCAAAAGGGAGCAATGCAAAAGTGTTGAATTAAAAAGGGAGCAAGTTGTGTGCACTAGCAAAAAGAGTTCAAGTGTTAGATTAGGCCTTTTAGGGTCATTTTATGTAAATCTATACTACTAATAAAAGAGCGAATAACCCCGTTTTCTGGACTTTTCCTTAAACATTTTTACCCCTTATCTAAGCAACATACAACAGGCATAAAAAGGGCATATATGTCCTTTACTCTCATTCCAAAAACTGCCCACATGTAACAGTTAAGAAACTGCTCACTTATAAATGTTCAAAAACTGTCCACTTATAACAATTAAGAAACTGCCCACTTATAACTGTTCAAAAACTATACATGAATTGTAAATAGTTATTTTGGAGATACTGTCACGTGCAAATGCATGTACATGTTTACTAGTCAAATCAAAGGCATGAAACAATGGCTCGAAAGAGTTATTCCCAGATTGAACGTTAGGTTGGTTTCCAATATTCATTGACCTTTAAACAAAATTAAATTAGGCTTTGGAATGAGTTGGATGAAGAACAGTCAAATTTTAAGTCTCTTTGGGTATCATAAGTCAACCCCTACTTGGTAGGAGATGAACTCTTAGTAATTGTCAAAACACACAAATTTGATAATATGGTCAAGGGTCAACCCCTACCTTACAATGACAGAAAACACAACTTTCAAGGAATGTTTACATCGAAAATGAGATGTAATTTTACATAAAAAAAGAAGTAAGTTTACATTCGAAGTGGGCTTTTGTTAAAAAAGGTATATTAATTTATCGGGATTTGTATATGCATCCATTAAAATTGTTTGGTAAGAATGCAGGATTTTTCCAAAATCTTGCTAGATCCATAGTAATGGATTGTTAGAATTAACAATAAAAAAAAATAATACTAACAAGACCAAAAGAACCCTTAGTTTCATACGTTTACAATGCACATTTGCACAAATATGACCAGAATGAATAAATAAATGAACAAAACAAAGCCCCTCTCCACAGTCTAAAATCTATGTGGATAAAAGATGGAAAACCAAAATACCAAAAACTCAACCCAAAATCGATAAATAGGGCACTCATCAACTGCAACCTCTATTTGGCATTTCTTTGTATTGCAAAACAAATTTTTGCCTTTGCAGCATCATCTCTTCATAGAACCTTTGAATGAACATTTATGCCCTTTGATCCATAGATTCTTTTTCATCTCCCCGAATCAAAGGAGACTGAGGCAACTCCCTTAGAGCTTCATCATCATTATCGGTATCATCTATGATTGTTGGAAGTGCTTCCAATGCATAAACCGTCAATCCTTCTTCACATTCTCCATCTTCTCCTCCATCAACTCTCCAATTGTTGGAATGGCGACACAGAAAGAACAACGAATAGATATCTCCACAGCCTTTCTTCTTGAATGGTTGTTTGTAATAAAGAAACAGAGGAGTACTTAAGGAGAGAACTCATATTCCTCACTAAACGCATAGTTGTAGTGTATGCGGTACTTGCATGTGCCTCTTGAGTTTTCTGGTTTTCCTCAAGAAAATGAAACTTGGGTAGACGGGTTTTCCCATTTTCTCCATGAAAATGAAAACTACAAGAGATTCAAAGCCCTCTTGAAAATGGGTGGTTTTTTTTTTGGGCATTTTTAGGGATCTTTGCTTCACTCTCTCTTTTTAGTAACAAAAATGTTTAGGGCATGAGGCTTATCAAGTTGTGCAATGGGATTAGGATCACCACAACTATGAAAAGGAATCATCGATAGTGTTGTAACTATGAATGGGGAGAAATTTCTCCCTACAAATAGATTGGATCGGATTCGGTAAGGGCATATCCGATCTGACTCGTTAAGAAAATCTGACTAATCCGAATCCGATAAGGATCTGTCGGATTTTCAAAAGTATGATTCAAATTTGAATTCGAATATATTATCAAATATCCGATTCAATTAGAATTAAATTTATAAAATAATATATTATATTATTTATATAATATAATAATATATTAAAATATATAATTATATAAATAATATATAGAATATACATATTTAATATGTAAATAATATATAATATTTCATAATTAACAGGTCGGATCGGGTCACAATGGATTGGATTGGCCAATATCCAAATTTGATCCGTTAAGTTAACAGATCATCTTTTCCAATTCGATCTGATTTGTTAGGATCAAGAATAATATATGAATCTACATCTTAATAGATTGGTATCGGATTTGGATAAGATCTGATCTGACTTATTTGCATCCCTATAAATGCATGACTGCCAAGCGAGTGGGATCACTGCTAGTGCCTCGTCCTCCTTGCACCCTAGTGTCTTCCTGCTCAGATCTAGCTGTCGTAACTGTAAAGGGGTGGAGAAGTTTTCCAAAGGGAGAAACTTATAATCACTGGTTCACCTATTGTGCTGAGTGAAGAAAATGAAGGATCAAATGCCCTATTTTTGAGTTAAATGAGGGGCATAATGAGTTATTTACAAAATTGTAAATGGGTATTTTTATCTTTCATTGCGATCTGAAACATATCTGAGCGCGTTAAGTCATTGGCCCATTTTAGTAATAACTGAAGTTAAATGATGTGGAAAGTAATAATTGAAGTTACATTTTCAACCCTTAGAATTAGAAATAGATTAAATACACAAATATGGCCATTTTAGTAGTCATTAAAGTTGTCATTAAAGCTATACTTTTCTCAAACTGAGAAATAGAGGGTAATTTTAGTCCAAAAAAAGTTTCACACTACATTCACACTCTTATATATAGTATAGATTTATGCTATCTATAAAAGTGCATATAGGTATCCCTGGATTTTAGAATTTTCATTGGATAGGCGTAACCCTCTCCCAAACACCTAAACCCACATCCTAGGTGAAATGGCAAATCAACCATACGCTTCCGTAAATGTTGGGATTTTTTAGGTAATGGACTATAGGCATAACCCTCTTCCAAATCCCTAGACCCCCATTTTGGGTGAAGAGGTGGGTCACCCTCATACCTTATCAAGTTTGTGAAGTTTATGCTTATTAAGTCTTTGAAATCTTTGTCAGATTCCCTTGGGTTGAATGAAGGAGGAGAGAGATAGAGGAGATCAACCAGAGATATTATCTGGTCTATCAACTTCCCTTGGTTAAGAGTGGAAGAGAAGAGAGAGATAGAGAAAGGAAGAAGGGAGACTGTTTGGATTCAAAGTGGATGAAGCAGAAGAGAGAGGGGAAGGAAGAGAAAAAAAAATGAAAACATTTGAAGAGGTGAACTGAAAGAAATGGAAGAAAATGAGAGAGAGGAAAAAGGGAAGAGAGATAAATCATCGAGAGAAGTGAGAATACAGGGGAAGAGAGAGAAAGCTTGCTCATCAAGCTCCTCCTTGGGAAGGTAAAATAAAAGAGATTAAAGGAAATGAGAAGGAGAAAAAATTGGAAAGTAAGCGGTGGTGAGCCAAGAGAGGGGGGATAAGTGAGCCAAGAGGTATGGAGAAGGGGGGAAATCTATACCACTATAAAAAGTATGAATAGCCTCTAAAATTTCTAAAAATTTTCTTAACCAAAATACTCCCTTTTTGAAATATGGTCCCTCTGTTATGAAGGTAGAAAATGTAATTTGAATACTATTATTCAATTCCCTTTCATTAAATCCCACATTTAAGGTATTAACTCCCATTCATCCTCATTGAATCATATATTTAAAGAATTTTTATTTATTCTCATCGGTAAATTCTACTACTTAAATAAAAAAAGTACGGACATGCCTAATGCAGATTTTTGAATTAAACTATAGATATAACATTCAAAATGTCAAAAACCCCACTCTATACACCAATTCCCGCCCGTGAATTGGCATTAATTTCGAGCTGGCACCCACCCCAACTATACTTTGGGCCTAAAAATTTTGACCCTGGGCTACACCGTCATTCTCCATACTTAAATCCATACATAATAAATTAATAATTCCAATAACATAAAAACTTATGCTTTTAAAATGTAAATGAAAAAAATAGTGTTTTCATCTAGGCGGTGATAAAAATTAAACCATTTTGGGTCAAATGGGCTAACTCATGTTGGCACAAAAGCACAAATAAACAATAAAAATTCAAAAATAGATAAAATGCAAAAATATAGAAATTAAAGAAAAAATTGAAAACATTTTTAACATCATACATTTGACATATTAAACAATAATAAGGGTGTGAAACTTTTTTTTAACAAAACTACCCCTATTTTTGAATTTAGTCCCTCTTTAATTATGAGGCCTAATATGTAATATCATTTACAAATTTGTACATCACTTAATTCCCTCTCATTAGGTTGTACATTTAAGGTATTTACTCACATTCTCTCACATTAAATCTTGTATTTAAGGTATTTTTTGTTTAATAAATTCTAATAATTAGACCTTTATCAAATACTTTTTAACAAAATGAAACCCATGTTTTTTAAGGGGTAAAATTCTAAAACCCCTGTTTTTGACCATTGCTGAAACCTCCCCTAAAGTCTGGTAATTGTAATCACCTCCTCTGAACTTTGTAACACAATTGCAAGTGGACTCCTTATCTTATAATCCTCATTCCTCAAACAAGAGGCCTGAAAATGTCCAAAATAACCATGTAGTTAATTTGACTAAAATGTTTATTTTTCAAAATTTTCCTTCATATCAATCACTACCACAAACCCTTCCAATCTCTTTTTACGAAATTGATGTATTTTTTAAATTTTCCTTTCATATGAATCCATCGAAGTTGCAATTTAAACTTCCTTTTTTGTTGTTGTTGCTCATAAAGTTTGCATTGTTTGTTATGCAAAAACCAGCCTCAATAGTAACTACATGTAAGGGTGTCAATGGATTGGTTTTGTATAGGACCCTATCCAATCCAAAATCAAATTGGACAGATGAAAAAGACATGGTGGATTGGACCAATCTGATCCAAAATATTTATTAGATTGGACTGGACCTAGTTCGTCTATAATAAATTTATATTAGATTTGGTTGGATTAAGCCAATATCCAATTCATTAAAACGAATTTGGGTTTGGGTTGAAACCAATCTACATTAAAATGAATTTGAACAAATTGGACGGTCTAGAAATTGAATTGGACCGGTCCAAAATGGTCCAAATTATGCATTGGATTGGATTGGACCTGGTTCATTTGTAATAGACTTACATTGGATTGGATCAAATTGGGCCAAATCCAATCCAATTGACACCCCTAACTGCATGGGTATTTTGGACACTTGTGTGCCTCTTGTTAGAGGATTTTAAGAGAGGGGGTCTACTTGCAACTATATTAGAAAGTTCAAGGGAGGCAATTGCAATTACCAAATTTCAAGGAAGATTTTAACAATGGTCAGAAACTTCAAGGGAGGTTTTAGAGGGGAAGAAGGAAGTGACAAGGTAGAGGGAAAAAGGGAGAGCATTTGGATTGGAAGTGACAAGGGAAAAGAGAGAGGGAAAGAAGGAAGAGAAAACAAATGAAAATCACATGAGAGGTGAACTGAAAGAAAGGGAAGAAAATGAGAGGGAGGAGAAAGATAAGAGAGAAAATCATCGAGAGAAGTGAAGATATTAAGGGGAGAGAGAGAGAGAGATTGCTTGACAAGATTCTCTCCGAGAAGGCAAGCTGAAAAAGATTGATGGAAATAGGAGGCATAGGGGAAAGAGAGAGGGAGAAAAAATTGGAAAGTAAGAGAAGGTGAACAAAGAGAGAGGGATGGGTGAGCCAGAAAGAAATGGAGAATTGGAAGAATTTAATAAAAGGGACACATGCCACCATTCAAATACAACACATGTCAAACATAGGAACCCCTACACACCTCAACCATTTTCGGGTGAAGAGGTGGGTTAGCCCGAGACCTTATCGGGTCTGTACATGAAGTTTTTGTCGCTTTCCCTTAGGTTGAATGAAAGGAAGAGAGAGAGAGAGAGGGGAGAGATATAGAGGACATTAAACATAGATATTATCTGGTCTATCAACTTCCCTTGCTTGAGAGTGGAAGGGAAGAGAGAGAGAGAGTGAGAAAGAGAGACAGAGGAGGGAATAAGGGAGATCGTTTGGTTTGAGAATGATGAAGCAAAAGAGAGAAGGAAAAAGAAAGAAAAAAAAATGAAAACCATAATATAGGTGAACTGAAAGAGAGGGAGTCGCAAGGGAAGAGAGAAAAGGGTAAGAATCTAATAAAAGGGACATGTGAGACCATTCAAATACGATGCATGTCGAACAGAGAAACCCCTCCTAAACACCTCGACCATTATAAGGATATACTTAGATTGGATTAAAAAAGAATGATGCTCAAAGTCGAAAGAAATCTTTAGCTTGTGGACGTTGGGAGTTTTTTTAGGTAATGGGTTACAAATGTAACCCTCTCCCAAACCCCTACACCCCATCCTAGGTGAAAGGTCAAATCAGTCATAGGCTTTTCATGAACGTTGGGATTTTTTTGATAATGGGCTATAGGTGTATCCTTGTCCCAAACCCCTAGACTTTCATTTCGGGTGAAGAGGCAAGTCAGATTGAGACCTTATCAGGTTTGTGAAGTCTTTCTGAGACGAAGGAGATCAACCAAAGATATTATTTGGTTTGTCAACTTCCCTTGGTTGAGAGTGGAAGGGAAGAGAGAGGCAGAAGAGGGAAGAAGGGAAAGCATTTAGGTTGAGAGTGGACGAAGCGAAAGAGAGAAAATAAAAACCTTAGGAGAGGTGAACCGAAAGAGAAGGAAGAAAATGTGAGGGAATCAAAGGGGAGGAGAGAGAATCATCAAGATAAGTGATAATACAAGGGAAGAGAGAGATTTCTTGGCAATAAACTTATTCATGAGTTGGGCTCGGGCTTAGTTTTTGTCAAAATTTAAATGTGGCCTGGCCCAAAACCCGAGCCCGATATAGTATAAATCAGTTTCGAAGCCCAACCCATGAACAAGTCTACTTGGCAAACTTCTCATCATGAAAGTAAGAGATTGTAGGAAATGAGAGAAGAGAAAAAAAGAGAAAAAAAGAGAAAAAACAAATTTAAAAAATAAGAGAGAGGGTGGAGGGGAGATGGGTGAAGTAGAGAAAGGGAGATATGTGAACTGATTAAAACGGAGAATGGGAATAATCTAATAAAAGGGACACATGTCACCATTAAAATACCACACGAGGTCCTCTTAAACACCTCGGATATAGTTAGATTAGATATTTTGGGTGAATAATAAATGTCAAATCTAAGTGATAACATTCAATTCGAATTCAAATATTAGTAAGATCGTATTCAAATATGAGTGATATGACCCGAATCCTAACCCGATTACGGCCCTAGAACTAGAAGTTCGAACTTCGAACTTTCGATTTTCGAAGAAGGTTTTGGCTTTAGGGTTTTACAGATGGGAGTTCTTTGTTCAGACCACTGAACCGTAGGGTTTATGAAATTTTGACTTTTGTTAGGGTGGACGTAGAATCATGATGTGGGCACTTCGTAGAGCTGCTCATCCTCTCAGGTGGAGCCTTTTTATCCATTTCATGTTCTGTTTTCACCATTTCCTTTTCTAGGTGAAATTGTTTAAGTTCGCATGAAAGCATCTATTTCTTCAATTTATCAAATGGGTTTTTGTCAAATTCTAGCAGCATTCGTATTTGCTTTTTCTGGGTTTTGTGTATAAGCAATTCCACCTCTTTCTTACTCCTACTCTGTGTGTTTGTTTTATCCTGAGAGTTCTTATGGTTGGGATTATTTTAACATGTTTGCACTTTCAGGAGTCAAGGATTTCGCGGGGGTGTCTCTCGAGCTTGTGCTAGATTCGTTATAGTAAGCGATGATGTAGAACACAGTGTTGGTGTTTGTGAGTCTACACAATTTGTACCTGGTAAAAGCATTCCCCTGGAGAGGTTTCACCACACTTCGTATCTTAATGCAAGGTTCTCTCTGGGGAACTGTAGCCTTTCTTCGCAGGCTGGTACTAAAAGTAGCGGGGAGGAAGATGAATTTTCTGAGCTTGAAGCTCCAGTTAGCACGGGAGAGATTGCAGAGGATGCTGTAGGGGAGGACATTGATGAGGAGTTAGGTTCTGAGCCAGAGCTCTCGGGCGATGATGTTGAAGAGAATTTGGGGGATGTTTCCCATGATGAACCTGAGGAGTTGGATACTGATATTGGTGATGAGAAAGAGTCGCTGAAGAAAAAGGGCTATTCAGAGTTGTTCAAAGTTATAATGGATGCTCCAGGCCTGTCAATTCATGGTACTCTTGATAAATGGGTTGAGGAAGGGAATGAATTGAGTCGATCTGAGATATGGCTTGCATTGCACAATCTTCGGAAGCGTCAGTTTTATGGAAGAGCTTTGCAGGTTTCCCACTTGATCCTTTCTTTATGTACAGTACCATCTTTTTTGCTAATCACATGGACAACTTTTAGATTTAGCTATCATTTCTTTAATTGTTTTATCAGTATGACGTGATTGAAAAGTGCACTAAACTGTGTAGTGAATGCCTACTAAATTCAGAATATCCCACCAATAAACCAAGGTTTTAAATGTCGATGTGGTGGAAATGCCGGTCATCTAAATATAAGAAACACGTCGGAAGTGTTGGAAATATTGTAAAAATTGTAGACACGGTAGAAACATTATAAAATATGCAAAATATAGAATGACATTTTATGAAATGATAAAAGAAGCATAGGCATAGCTTTTTAAAATATAATCTTGTTCCAAATCATTAAAAAAGCTAAGAAACTAAGGTTATAGACAAAATAATACGTTATGATTATGAAGTTGCCTTGTAAACCTTAAGGTTCAGAGCTTCATGATAGAATGAATTAAAGCAAAATTTAAACTCAGAGAAAATATAATGGTTAATGGTTGTAATAGGTAAACCAAATAATCTATTACACAAACAAAAACTAGGGGTGCAAGTCGGGCGGGTTGGGCTGAGTTTATGGTTAACTTGGGCCCAACCCTAAAATTTGGGCTTAAGGCCCGAACCCAGATCGAGCCCAAGGTCAAGGCCAATTTTTCCAACCCAAGCCCAACCTGCATTGTAATTTGATGTTTTTGGGTTGGGCTTGGGCCCAGGCCAGGTTGGTTAATGAACCCCAATGTTTTAAAAAACAACCCGGAACCGGAATGAGTCAACGGTTCGATCATTCGGTTTGAATAGACGACCCATTCTGACAAAAAAAAAAAAGATAAAAAACTACCAAAAACTGTTGAATGAGTCAACGGTTTGATTGCCTGGGTCAATGGGTCATTGACCGATTCAATAGTTTTTGGCCAGGGACCGGGCTTGGGGTAAAATGAAACCAATTACCTAGACGGTTCCCGTGCCGAACGGTCCGACCATCTAGGTCAATAGTGGTTTGATTTGAAAACCATGATGAACCCACTCTAAAATTATACATACATATATATATATATATGTATGTATTTATGCAAATATGTATACATATGTTTATGTACATATGTAAATATGTATGCAAAATATGTATTTATATGGGTAAATATGTATACAAATGTGTATATATATACATACATACATACATATATATGTTTGTATGAATGTGTATAGTTGGGCGGGGCTCGGGCCGGGTTTGGGCTACCTAAGGGCTAGGTCCGGGCCTGACCTGAAAAATTAAAAAGCCCGACTTCTTGGGCCCGAGCTCAGCCCGAGGACCAAAAATCCAAGCCCAACCAGTGTAAAATTTTGGGCTGGGCCAGTTCGGGCTCGGGTTGTGCTTGCCCAAGTTGCACCCCTAACAAAAACTAATATTTGATTTCATGTTTGAAATGAATAGCTAGCTCAAAGTTCTAATCATGTAAGTTAGGTGGACAATAACTTGTTACTTCACATATCTACAATATTGTCATGAACTTATGTTATAATACTATCTCTTGTATTCCACATAGTACTGGTAGTGTTCAACTGGGGAATATTTCGATTCTAGTAAAAATTTCATGTTGCTACCCATGGAAGTGGAAATGGAAATATGTTGTGGAAACTATCTCCTGTACTCCACATAGTGCTGGTAGTGTTCATTTGGGAAATGCCCGTTCTGGTAAAATTTCATGTCACTACACATGGAAATGGAAATATGTTGTGGGAGTATTAGGGAAATTAGGGACATTTTAAACCATGCAATGATGCAATAAACAAGGAAATGATTAGATGAGGAAATGTGAGAAATTGCTTTCGCATAGGATCTGCTATTGTTTAAACATTACTAATGTTACCTCAGCTTGAGGTCTGTTTTGCTTTCTCCAATGTGGTTACCAACTATTTTTTTTACATCAGATAAGCATATCCCAAATTGAATTGTGTTCAGTAGAACAAGAAGACAAATAGTCTGTTATTTTTAGAATTAAATGAGGTCAGAGAATGCTTTCCTAACCCTCAGCTCAGTGGGAAAAACAGAGAAAAGGGTTTAATAAATTTCATTAATTTATTGATAGTGCAGTAAGATCTATTCAAAATTAAATTATGAAATGCAGATTTGCATCCTGATTTCAGAGTCAAGATGTTCTTTTTAATTTTGTGGCTTTGCATTAAGCCAACATAGCAAGAATGCTTCAGATCTCATCACAGGGCAAAACTTTTAAATTTTCATAGTTTTGTGATAATGTTGGCCTTATCTGGAACTTTGCAACTTCTGGCCTACTAATTAGAGGCTTGCTATATATGTATATATATTGCACGTAAGAGTCCAGGTTTGTGCTTGTTGTAATGGTGATCTTTGTTGCCCTCTCAAGTTATCTAAATGATACAGCAGAAGTAATACAGATGCAGGATACATTGTGATAAATGCCAATTTCTTGTTTACACTGATCATTCTTCAGAATAATAAGGACTCAAGAAGTACCCTTAAGGGTTTATTTCACATTAAATCATTTAGGTGTTTTGGTGTTTTGGAGCCACTGTCTGCAGTTGTATTAGTTATTAATAGATAGAAGAGTATAGAAAAATAGGAAGATCCCTACTACTAGGAAGGCCTAATATAGCAGACACAAAATTCTTGATGGGGTGTTTCTGAATTCCCTCTACGCTTTGGACTCTATTGTCCCTTGGCTCTTTCTCTTGCCTTCTTTGAAGTCTGCTCACAGTCGTCCATAACCACACATCCTCTTCTTGTGAAAGAGCTTTGTAGAGTGTAGACTGATCTCTCCGAGAGTTGGTGCTTTTTGTTGGGAGGTTTTCCATGAGAAATTTAACACATGTGACCTATAGAAAAGGAGACCTAATTTTTGACTCTCTTTTCTTGGTGTTTACTTTGCAAAGCTTATGGTGACATATTTTATCACTTGTTAGTCTCATGTCTTTTTGTTTCTTGTATTTGGTGGGTTTGGTTTCTTTCTTTATTTGGTTGTAGGTGGTCGAGTCCTTCTAGCACGCCAGGTCTCTTTGCACTTCCTGTTTTTCAGGTGGCCAAAGAAGAGGGGGAGGATTTTATGAAAATGTATTAGAGCAGCAATATTATGGACAGTTTGGGAGGATAGAAATGCTTGGATTTTCAAAGAAAAAGAAAGAAATCTAGAAGCAGTAATAGTGTATTGCTATTAGAGTTGCTCATTGGGCCAATTCCTTGGTGAGCTTCTCAACTTTTTCGGTAGATGACGTTTTGAGAACATGGAGAGAGAGGTGGCAGGAACTTCTACAAAAAAAGAATCGGACTTGCAAAATTTGGACTCCCCGAAGGGTTCATCAAGCTCAACTTTGATGGCAGCAGTAGAGGAAATTTGGGACCTTGAGGGATTGGAGGCATGTCTATAGATGAGAGAGGGATTATAGTGGCACTCAATTTTACCACCTATTGGAGTAGGGGATTCTCTAAGAGCAGAGACCATGGCTGTTACGGAAGGGTGTTCGAAGAGCAAGAATGATGAATGTAAATAAGATGATTATTGAGGGAGACTCTAAGTTGGTGATATAGTGGTTACAGAGTGGGGATGCAGCTCTATAGCAGCATAGAAATGAGCTAAAATTGTTCTTATTGGCAGACTAGAGATGGAAGTGAAATTTCAATGAGTTCGAAGGACATTTAATAGCATGGATGATGAACCAGCCAAGCAAGGGGTGGGGAGGGAGCAAATCTTTTCGGCACTATTGTAAGGATAATTCATAATTTTATGGGGAGATAAAGCTTTTTATCTCTTCCATTGATGCTTGTAATATGTACATCCTAATTTGCATTAATAAAATGCTCAGTTATTGATAAAAAAGCAGGGAACAAAGTATATTGAAATACAATACAGATTGGAGCTGAACTAAACAAAAATAAAGATAAACTAGAGCTTGTTCCCTGAAACTAGAATTTGTTTCCCAAACCAAGCTGTAGCAAGTTAATTTGCTAAATCATCTGCTGATCAAGGGGCAATCCTGAACAAGGTTTTCAAGAGAGTAGCAAAGGCTTTTGCCTCTTGGAGAAAATCTGAAGGGCTAAGGGCTAAGTATCTTTCTTTCTGTTGGATGTCATTGAATGTACGTGCCAAAAAATGCTCTATGCATGTTAGACTACATTGCAAAGGTTTCAAGTCACTCAAGGGATGAGATGTGGTGGAAGGAATGCTCAAATGGATTTTTATTTTGTTAAATCACCATTTAGCCCTTTTCAGAAACTAATTGGATTCAAACTAGGCTGAAAGAGTTTTGGGATAACCCTGTCCCTCTGAGGGTGGAAGCCTTTGCATGGCTTGTTACTGTGGATGGTGTCTTGATCGTGGATCATTTGAAAAGTAGAGGCTTCAGTATGACTAACATTTGTTACCTGTGCAAAGGACAAGAGGAACCAGTTTGTTATTTATCTTTTGCATGATTACTGGATTCCTGTGGAATTATCCATTTGTTCACAGCATTGTTCGGTGTAAGGAGCTTTCGTCCAAGGGCACCTTCAGTGATATTCTCTTCTTGGTGAAAGATCAGAGAGGGTAAGAAGGCTAGGCTGATTTGGAGCTGTGTCCCTTTTGCTAATTGCTGGATTGTCTGGAATGCTCAATACAAATATGTAGAGTACAAGACCTTGCATTTTGTATGTATTTGCTCTGTACATGTTTGTATTTGTACTCTTTCAAAACTGAGCTTAGGAAAGAAATAGAAGAGTGTTTGAAGACAAGGCTTGGAGTTTGGATTGGCTGGTGGTGGTTTGTGGAATTTCTGACTGGGTTTTGGTGCTTCCAGAATTTGCACAAGTTAATAAAGAAGATCTTGGGGATAGGCTTTGGGAAGATTTGGAGTTGCAATTTTGTAATTTTGATGGTTTATTTTGATTTGTTTTTTTATGTGCATGTTTTGTTGGTAGCTATTGCCTTAACAGCTTAACAGCTTGAACTATTTTTCTTTTTTAATGAAATCTTTTCTTTTACTATCAAAAAAGAAAAAAAAACTACCATACTTGTGGTAGTCATTGAATGTCATTCATTTAAGAATTTAGCTGATCATAATCACCATTGTCAACCTTATCCCTCCTAATGAGCTTAAGTGTATAAATATTGTTCGTCCTTGTTATCTATCCAAAAAAGAAATATTCAGGGCAAATCCAGGGCTAAATCTTCTATCAGTATCGACCATTGAGCTTTCAGTTTTTTTCCCTGTTATCGGACATTGTTTTGACCATTTCTTCTTACCTTTCCAAGTTGCACTGAGTTGGCCCAACATGCAACCTGGTTTGTAAGGAGCTTGACAAGTTGAATTGAACCAAGGAGGTTTCTTCATGCTATCTCTTAAGTTATGCCAACCTGCTTCATGTGACTGAGATATTATGTGATTTGTCCTGTCTATCTTTTGTCCTCATTCTGGAGTATTTCTATGGAGTTCTCTCCACCTGATCTAGCTGTTAGTTCATCAAGGGATGGTGGACCTCAAGTGGAGCAATCAATTGAGTGTGAGGTAGTAGGGACCAAATTTGGGGAAGATACCAGGACAAGAGGGTGTGGCTCTATGGGTATGATGGAGGGCAATGCTATCACACCAGAAGATGTTCAAGAAGCTATGGAACTGGAACCTCAGATGATCAGTGATGAGGTGGAGTTGGGTGTTATCTTGCAGAGTGGAGAAGCAAAGATGATAATTAGATGGGGATTTCTCAGGTGGGGGAGTGTTTTGAAGTTTTAATCTGAAAACTATGGGTGGGTCTGGATCATTGTATGATTGCAGATCAGAGGTTGGTGTCTCAGTTCCCAGGAGCAAGGTTCATTGGATGCTACTTTGAGGGCTCTTTGTGAGAAGAGTGCAAGTTACAACATGGGGAAGTAGATTAAGGTGCAGAAAAGTCAATGACACTAATATTTCTAGAGTCTTTGCTAGGCTTAGAGGATTCTTTTTGTGGCTGTCTAACATAAGAAATTGAAGAAGTGGATTAAAGGAAGGCATTGAAAGGCAATTCACAGCTTAAATTAGTCAAGCAAATGGACTTTAACCAGAAGACCAGGACAATTTGTTGACCTTCCCTTCCTGACAATGACAAAAGGAGTAGTGATTCAGGGGGTGTTTGGTACAGTGAACGAGATGAATTGTGGTGCGCTTGAATCCATTGGGCGCCACTGTGGTATGGTTGAAACCACACCACACTTTTGTAGCATGTTCTACATTGTGGTCTGGATTGGTATGGATTCATTGTCAGCAAAACTTTCAATAAAATATCATAGTTGTTTATTGCAAAACTTTATAAGAATGATTGAATACAGTGGTGTGGATTGATCCATGAGATTTAATCGTGGATGAGAAATTCTAATATAATCCAGTTCAGTCCATGCTTTAGTGTTGTTTGAACTGAATTACACCTTCAAAGTTCAAACAAACACATGGATACTTGGCTTGGATTGGAACCAAGTGATACATGATATTTCCACAGTACCAAATACCCCCTTAGTCTTGAGTAGCCTATCTTGGTTTGGAAATGATGGTGGGCAAAATATCCTTTGCGCTTTTACCATTATCACATTTATTTGGCTACACATTCTTATGTGTTTGCATTCCCCTAAGGCCCTAAGCAAGTCCTTGATAATGCTAATGTATCTGCTCTGGACATCTTTTTCTCTCCAAAGTCAGAATTTTCTTTGTAGGAAGTGGGTAGCCTAGTAGGCTTTCTCCAAATCATTGAAACTATGCAGCGCCTAGGCGTCCCCTTGACAACTATGCCCCTAAGAAAGTCCTTGATAATGCTAATGTATCTGCTCTGGACATCTTTTTCTCTCCAAAGTCAAAAAAAGTTTCTTTGTAGGAAGTGGGTAGTAGGCTTTCTCCAAATCATTGAAACTATGCATGAGGGTTAAATCTTCTTCTGTTCATGAATCCCTTTGTAGCAATTTCTTGAAGATATGGCCTCTACAGTTGACTTGGATAAAGTTGAACTGATTTCAGATGCTCCCATTTCATGTCATAGTTTTTAGCATTCACTTAATCTCTCTCCTCACATTTCATGCTGTGATTTGTGAGTTTGATCTTACAATAAATACAACTCTGTATGTCTATGCATCTCTTTGTTCTCATATATAGGTACTGGAATAAAGTTTAATAATTAAAATTAAATTTAATATTGATTGCACAGGGCCCAGGGGCACCACTTGGCATCTAACCAATGATAGTTTGCACAGATATGCTGAAGCACCTTGGTGTTGCCTGGATGCCTCACTGCATTGTTGCATCCATTGTTCCTGGAGGCTACTGATGATCTAAAACATTATTCTGAAAAAATTGGTTGCATCAGTCATAAAATATGCTTGTTTCCATAACTCTTATACCGCTTTTGATAATGGGGGAGCAATGTTGTCAAAATCTTACAATTTATGATACGACTCACGATTTGAATCATGAATCCTAAGGTTTTTGATTCGAATCTTATGTCTGAGTCCTTCTCTACAAAAAGCTTACAATTTTTGTTTGAATCCTACGATTTAATTCATAATTCTTATGTTTTTTTACAATTCACCACGATTCAAATAAATTCAATTAAGAATTAGTTCTCTACTTTGTTTTTTTTGTTTATGTTTAGTTTTGCCATGTGAGATTTTTTTAAAGCCCTTACTAGCAAATGACTTATTTACATTATTCAAGACTAGAAATTGAGTTTATTTTCTATCATATGTAAGTTAAAGAGCCATTGTATTTAGATTGTTTTGATTTTCAAGGTAAACTTGATTATATCATTGTAGGTCTCCATTGTGTAAGTGGTAAATTCTATTGTTTTAAGTACATATAGATAAAATTTAGGGTAACAGAATGCCAAGGAGATGGGATCTGAAAGATTGATTATTGAAGGTGGACTCAAGGTGGTTCTCAGTTGAGTTTCGTAGGAGGCATATGCTGCATGGTGCTTCAGAAAATGAAATTAGAGTATTTAAATGGTTCTCAAAAGATTCGCATATTGGAAATTATTGGGTACAAAGCTCAGCTAATAGCATGGCAAAGCAGGGTGTTTAATAGACAATAAATATTTTGGGCCTTGATGTGATTGTGCCCCATGTGGTGTGTCATGGTGTAGGGGATGTGCACATGGTGCCCCTGTGGTGTGTCATGGTGCAAGTGGATGTGCATTGGCTGACTGCATGTGGTGTGCCCCATGCTGTGCATCACTGTGCACCGGATGTGCATGGCTGGTTGCCAAACTCCCCACCTGACAATGTCTTCCACCCAGATCGGCCTGCCAAGGTGAGCCTTGGGTCCAAAAGGAGGGGGGATGTCCTGCCTCCAGCTAACAGAATAAGTACAATAATGTTAAAAGTAGTGGTATTTCACTTTTGGCTGAGGACTCCCACTTATCCTACACCTCTCAAGTCATTTAATTATTTAATGATTGAAATTTTCATTTGTGTTGCTGATAAAAAAAAATCAAAAAGCTTATTAGTTGAAGTGGTTAGAGCAGTGTGCTATCAACATGAATGTCATAACATTATATTTTAAGGTTGTACATGAGTTAAACTCCAAAAATCATGGGTAAAGCTTACAATGTAGTAAACTATCTATTCAACATTAAATTAAGGTTAGTTCATTAAAAAAAAGCAACAGTGTAAGGTGCACTTGGTTCAGGCGATGCACATCTCATAAAAGAAGCCTTGCTTATGAGCTTGGGCATGCCCGATCGGGTACTTTTCTTTTTGATTGGAAAAGTAACTTTCATTCATGAATTCATAATGATAAACAGTAACAAGCACCCCAAGAAAAGTAACCCTATAGTTATAGTGTTGCCAAAAAAACTCAGTGATATCTGCTTGAATTGGTCATTTCCATTCTTATTTTGGTTAGGGAGGATGTAATTCTTGACATTAGTTGTCCTTGTGGTTGTCAAGGCCAGTGATTTAAAAGGTGTGCCTGAGGCATGCCTAGGCGCACAGGCGAGGCCGCCTCACCCGGGTCCTAGGTGCACCCCTTTCAAAAGGCGCACACTTGATGTGCCTTGCGCCTTAGCCCAGTTGTGCACCTTTTTAAAATTTTGTGCTTTTTGTTGTTTTTTGAGTCTAACGGTTGGGTCGGGGGCAACACCCCTGGACCCCCGACCACACCCCTTGAGGCAAGCCCAAACAAGCTCCGAAAACTCCCTATTTGCTAAGGTTGTTCATTCATTCATTGCAATAAAATATCTTCTTAAAAGGCAATGAAAGTTATAAAATCATTATTTTTATGTGAGAAATAAGAATTTCAAACCCTAACATAGACTTGTTCGGGCTTGCCTCGAGGGGCATGGTACAAAGGCGAATCATAGAATCAAGAATGCAATATGTCTTACACCACATTAACTACTTGAAGCAATGAAGTTAAGGAGAAAAAGAGATTGTGGGTTTTGCATGCTTGAAAATGCTTTATATGTTTGCTTTTATTTTTAAATTTTCATTTGGGTACGCTTTACATGTTATGTTTATGTATTTTAATTTTAAATAATAGGTTTTTTAAAACATTTATTTTAAAATTTAAGTTTATATTTTTATTGACATAAATTGTCCCTTGCGTTTTTTTTTTTGCGCCTTGTGCTTTTAAAACACTACACAAATTTGGACTCACACCCCCTCTGGTTCTTTCACTTGTGCCTCTTTCTTTAGCTCTCTCACACATTCTTCTTCTATGGGCTTTCCTTTCCCTGTTAAAGAGGTGTGGTGTCATCCTATACCTCCTAAGGTTGGGAGTTTCTGTTGGGAAGCCTTTCTGGAAAGAGTTAACACAACAGATTTACTTCAAAGAACAAGACCCAATAGTTGTTTTTGTCCTCACTGGTGTGTCCTCTATAAAGCTGATAGTGAGTCTGGATATCACTTACTAATCTCCTGTCGGTTCGCTAACATCATTTGGGAGTGGTGTACTTCTTTGTTTGGGTGCCGATGGACCCCCCCCTTCGAATGTGCAAAGCCTATTCACATGTATGCCGTTTCGGCCAACAAAAAGGGCCAAGTTTATGTGGAGGTGTATGAGGGCTGCAGTCTGTTGGACTATTTGGGAGGAGAGAAATTCACGAATATTTACAGATAAGGAGAGATTGGAAGCAATGCTGGAGGTCATCCACATTAGGGTTATACACTGGCTGAAAACCTTGGCTATGTTCCCAGAATTCTCAGTTGATGAACTGCAAAGAAAGTGGAAGGTGATAGCAGAACTTGTTCCAATGAGGAAGGCCTCAAATGTTTGTTGGATCCCCTCACCCCATGACATTGTTAAACTGAACTTTGATGGTAGCAGCTTGGGCAATCCAGGGCCATCTGTAATAGGAGGAGTAATAAGAGATGAACAAGGGAAGCTGTTAGCTATGTATTCTGGACCACTTGGGGTGGGAGATTCTTTGAGAGCTGAGATTCTTGCAGCCCTTGAAGGGGTACAAAGAATCAAAGATATGCATATTAACAAGTTGATCATAGAAGGAGATTCTGAAGTGGTGGTAAACTGGCTGAAAAAGGATAGTCTTAGATTTTGGAATTACAGTAATGAAAAGAGGAAATTCAAGTGGTTGACTAAGGACATGGAAATCCAATACAAATGGGTAAAAAGAAGTGCGAACTCTTTGGCAGATGGTCTAGCTAGACAAGGGGTGAACAAACATTCTATTTTTTGGGCTGTCTTGTAATTTTTGTTCTTTTGATGCTTAATGGTTGTTCTTGGGAGCTAGGATTGTTTAGCCCCCTTGCCCTGTAATTTTCTCATATTTTTAATATTAATTCAATCCACAATTATTGATAAAAAAAAGGCGTCAAGGAGATTCTAGGTGATAGTGGAGTGCTTGGGTGTTGCCTAGTTGATAAGAATTTTATAAAAGAAAAACTAATTTTAGGTTAGTTCTCTAGTTCCATAAAAAACTAATTTTAAATGGAGAAAACAATAGTTCCATATAATCCACATCCCTTCCTGATTGCTCTTCAATCTCCCTTGACAACCTTACAATCTCCTTCAGTAACAACATTAGTGTAGTTTAACCTTTTGCCAAAAATGCCTTTTTTGTCCTTAAATCTTAATTTTTAGTGTAAAACTTTAAAACTAAAATAAAAAATATATGTTTTATATGCAGAATATAATAATATATTTTGAATATGTATATATTATATGATTATGCATATTATATATATTATTATTATAAATCTATAGGATAATGCCTCATTGAGTTGACCAATTTGACCTTTGTGATTGAACCAGTGACTCGTGACTAGGGATGGCATTTTCTACCCTACCTGGCAGGTACCCACCCCTATCCGCCTCAATGGGGTAGGTTCTTTTGCTTGAAAATCAGATTTTGCGCAGATACAAGTTTTGGGATTTTACAACCCATACGAGTATGGGTAGGGTACAGTATTAGGCTAAATCCGACCCTCCCCGACCTACATATTGTTGGAAGGCATGCGAACTTATGTATTAAGTGTTGAATTTACTAATATTTTAAATTTATGTGAAGGATAATTAATAGTTTATGTGTTTTCTACATATTTTAATCAAATAATTAGAAATTTTAATGGTTGTTCATGTTATTTTACTTGTTTATTGCTTATATATAACAGGAAATAATAAGAAATTAGATACAGGTTCTAGACCCACCCTGCCAACCAAACACACCCCACCCTCAAATGCAGAGAGGATTTCGCATTGTCATGTGCAGGGAAGGTTTGGATTTTGAAAATCCAACCCTCTATGGGTTTTGGGGTGGGTATAGGTTGGGAGGTCTAGGGAGGTGGGTGGGGTCTAGAATTTACAAAACCTCCCCGAACCTGCCCCATTGCCATCTCTACTTGTGACATGGATTTTGCATTTTCACCGTTTCCCTTGAATTTTGCATATAGCTATAAATTCTCCCCCATACTTTAACTTATACATTTTTACCCAATATTAATGTCAAATTTCAAAAATCTCTCATAAAATTTAATGTTAATGTCATTTTTACCCTTACAATAAACAGTCATAAAATACTAAAAGTCGCTCAATTTAAGTATGAATTTCACTTTTTCCCTGATACTCAAATTACAAAATCTTCCCTATACTTTGGTTCTTTGTATTTGTGCACGATAAGTGTAAAATTTTAATCATAATCTTTACTCAGAATATATATTTTTGCAAGGTGCTAACTAGCTGGTAGGTAAGGTTTCCTGTTGGTTGTATATGTATATTCTGATAGGCATCTTTTAATTAGAATATTTGATTAATGCCAAGATAGAAGTTCAAACTTTTCTATAATGATTTTTACTTGAAATAACAAAATAGGATGAGTAAAAAAAGATTTCAAACTTCCTTAAATTCAATGAGTAAAAAAAAAGATGATGTGGATGTCAAAGTCAACATGGCAAGTTAAAATAAGTTTTGATTCTGCTTAGGTTTTGTATGGGAGATTTTGAAGTGCAATTTATTGGAGAATTTGTAGTTTTGGATAAAATTTCAGGGAGAAAATAAAATTTGCATTCCTAAACTATTTTCTTTTGAGACATTCTGGTTGTATCTTGTTTTTTCCTTTCTGATTCTGAACCTCTTTGTATGTAATTCCCGTTTGGATGTTTGGCTTTGTTATGTATTTTCCTTTCAGCTTATGGAGTGGTTGGAGAGAAACAAGCACCTTGATTATGTTGAGCGTGATTATGCTTCTCGTGTTGATTTAATTGCCAAAGTACATGGTCTCAATAAGGCTGAAAAGTACATTGAAAGTATCCCGGAATCATTCAGAGGAGAAGTTATCTACAGAACCCTCTTGGCCAACTGTGTTGGTGCTGGCAACATGATGAAAGCAAATGCGGTGTTCAACAAAATGAAGGATCTGAAGTTCCCAATTACAGCATTTTCTTGCAACCAGTTACTTCTTCTGTACAAGAGGCTTGACAAAAAGAAAATAGCTGATGTGCTATTGTTGATGGAGAAGGAAAATGTCCAACCAACTCTCTTCACATATAGGCTCTTAATAGATGCTAAAGGCCAGTCGAATGACATTTTAGGATTGGATCAATTGGTAGAGACCATGAAAGCCGATGGAATTGAACCTGACAATCAAACCCAAGCTACTATTGCTAGACACTATGCTGACGCAGGGCTCAATGAGAAGGCAGAGGAGGTCTTGAAGGAGATGGAAAGGGGGGATGTGAAAGAGAACCGTTCTGCTTTTAAGTTCATACTTCCTATCTATGCAGCCCTTGGCAAAGCTGATGAGGTCAGTAGAGTCTGGAAGGTATGTGAGCAGGACCCCTGGTTTGAGGAGTGTCTTGCTGCCATTTCAGCTTGGGGCAAGCTGGGAAAGATAGAGGAGGCTGAGTCGGTCTTTGAGATGATGACCAAGAAATGGAAGAAGGTCCACCGCAGGTGCTATAGTTTGCTTTTGAAAGTTTATGCAGATCATAAGATGCTAGCCAAGGGGAAGGAACTTGCGAAGCGGATGATTGATAGTGGATGCCGTATTGATGCATTGACATGGGATGCACTTGTGAAGCTCTGTGTGGAGGCTGGAGAGGTGGAGAAAGCAGACTCAATCCTGCAGAAGGCAACACAGCAGTTCAAGACGAGGCCACTATTCAGCTCATTCATGGTCGTCTTGGATCAGTATGCAAAGAGGGGTGATGTCCATAACGCTGAAAAAATACTCCATAGATTGAGGCAGTCTGGGTATCTGAATCGGATTCCACAGTATCATACTCTCCTCCAGGCTTACATAAATGCCAAAGCCCCAGCATATGGGTTCAGGGAAAGGTTAAAGGCAGACAACATATTCCCAGACAAAGCGATGGCAGCAATGCTAGCGCAGGTAGACCCGTTTAGGAAGACTGCCATATCGGATCTGTTGGATTGAGTTGACTTTAAACTGGGGCTACATGTGCCCTTCGTTTCTGCTGTCTTGCATGGTTGATGTATTTGGGTTCACAATGGAGGTAAGCTAAAGAAATTTATGGGGCAGAAGGTTGGCTTTGCTTTGCAAGCGTTGATCCATTTGATTTTATAACTTACAAGTCTATATATACATGTAGGTTTTAGAGGTAAAACGCTAGATGGGTAATTTGTTATTTAAAGTGACACTCTTTGAATGTTCATGTTACTCTTTTTTGTTTCCTCAATTTCAATTACCTTTCTTTTTTTGGCTTCTGATTCTTGCTTCCCTATTCACCTTTTCTCTATTTTTCAGTTTGGACATAATGGAAAATTGTATGTAGACCCTCTAGAAACAGGTTTGAGTCTGAGAGGCAGTGTTAAAGGGTAGGTCTATATCCAGCCTTCTCAAGATCCACAAGGAATGTTAATCGGTCAGGTTTATTATGGGTTTGGCTCAACCTGTTCCAGACCCAAAGGCACTCAACGCAAATCCAACCCTGCAGTGACATGGTCAATTCCGGCCGACCTGACCCATCAATGGCATCTAATTTTTCAGTGAAGGTTATATGTCACCATGTCATTTGTTATAGAAGTTTCTTGAATTTGTATCTGTCACCTATTGTGTATTCATGAAAGCAATAAACTTATAAACAGCTGACCTTCTAGTCAATGTGGACCATTCTTCTCAAGGAGTCCTGTTCATGGGCTGGAGGGATTTCGGGCGCTTCAGGCCGGGCCCATTCAAATTATGGCAAAAGCTCAACCTGAGCCTGGCCTATGAACAGGTCTATTCCAAAGAAATTGGAGAGGTTAAGATCTCGAGTCTGTGAATATAGTGATTATTGAGGATGCTTGGGGTCTCTCCGCCGCTCAAGTTTTGGAGTTTTCCTTCTCTCCAGGGGAAAAAATGGTTTATAATAAATGTAGTTTGTTTCATTTAAAGAGAAAAAAGAACATTATTTCAAGTGTTCTTCTAACAAGAGATATTTATATAACACAAACACACCATTAACAAAGCATTTAACCCAATAACATTACAACACTTCCAACAACGTGGAAAAGAAAGAAAAACTATGGCCTAGTGATGCCAACTGGTTGTGGTTGTGGTTCTCTGTGGGTTTACCCTTCTTACAAACCCAACCTACCTGGTTGAAATTCAACTAATCCAATCTGATAGGTTTGGGTGAAAGGTAGCTTTGCAATTTCAACAAATCCATTGGGATCCCTATCCTGTGACTGTGACTATGGGAAATGGCTCTTTAACCAACTTCGTTGTTTGTACTGAATGACAACTTTGTGTATATATAGTTTAGACTATCAGGAGAGCATGTGCATCTGGATGGGTGCTAGGGTTATAATTTGGGTTGTGTTGGGTTAGGAATTTGCCAAATTTTCAATGGGTCTGAACACCCAAGTCCATAGTTGAAAATTTTCAATTTTTTTTTTTTTTTGATCAGTAATCAAAGTAGATTTCGTTACTTAGAGAAAAAAGATAATACAGAAACATGGGCAGCCTTGGCTACCAACAATAGAAAACATAGACAAATTGATGATGAGTCTCACGATTGAGCCCAAAAGCACTCTGCTCTGTTTACCCCTTGCGTTGCTAGATGGTCAGCTAAGCCATTTGCAGACCTAGGAGCCCATTGAAATATCAGCTGCATATCCCTTGAGAACCTCTTGAACTGTTTGAAATTATTTCTGAAAAACCAAGGAATCTTCTCATTCTGCTTAAACCAACTTATTACTATTTTGGAGTCGCCTTCAATTGCCGACCTAGGAGCCCATTGAAATATCAGCTGCATATCCCTTGAGAACCTCTTGAACTGTTTGAAATTATTTCTGAAAAACCAAGGAATCTTCTCATTCTGCTTAAACCAACTTATTACTATTTTGGAGTCGCCTTCAACTATTAGCTTCTAGAACCCCATTTCCAAAGATTTCTGCATCCCATAAAGTATTGCCTTCAATTCTGTTGTTATAGAGTCACACACCCCAATGGGACCTGAGTACATTCCCAAAATCACTCTGCTTTCATTCCTTAGAACCCCTCCAATTCCAGAGGGCCCTGGGTTCCCAAAACTACTTCCATCGAAATTTAATTTAAGGAAACCTACCTCTTGGGGTTCCCATTCCTTTTGTGTCCTCCGCTTAGCTGAAGTTGAGGCTGCAATTGTTCTCCAGTTCCTTAATATATCATCAATAGAGAAATCTAAGAACAACTCCAAAGTCTTTATCCAGAAGGCCACTTTTGCCATGATCCCTTCAATTAATGCTTCCTTGCTTCTTTTATTTTCCTCAAATATACATTTATTTCTTTCCTCCCATAGGGTCCATATTATTGCTGCTCTTGTGCACCTCCACATCAGTCTTTCGCTCTTTTTTGGCTAGCTGAAAGTGGATCTATCGAACAACCTATCCAATCTGTCCAGAGTATTCCACCTGCACCCAAAAAGAGAAGAATCGATCCCAAATACCACAAGCAAAAGGATACGAAATGAACAAGTAAAGAGCAGATTCACCATTGGATTCACACGAGCAACACCAATTAGGGGAGAGGTACCATCCCGGTCTCTTCCTTTGTAAAATATCACAAGTGTTGATTGCACCATGGAAGACCTCCCAACAAAAAGCACTCACTTTGGGGGGAATCAGATGACACCAGATCTCTTTGATTGGAAAGGGAGTATTTGGTTGAGAAGGCACATACAACGATTTGAAAAAAGAAGTACAACTAAAAACCCCAGAATGATGTAGAGTCCAAATTATATCATCTTATTTACTTAAGTAAGGGAAAATCCCTTTAGGAATGTGTAGAAGATTTGAAAGAAGGCTTAATTCAGTGTCCCTCACATTTCTACGAAAACCTAGATTCCACCCAAGCCTGTTAGCTGAGGGAGAGGGGAGTAGAAACTCAGAAATTGGCTTACCCTAGAGAGCAGAAAGGGTGAATAAAGAAGGGAAAGAAACCTTTAAAGGGACTTTACCCACCCAAAGATCCTCCTAGAACTTGATCTTGTTGCCTGAATTAAAATTGAATCTGATGTGATTGAGAAAGGATGGAAGGCATTTCTGAATTGCTCTCCAGGGTGAAAAGCAAGAGGCTCTGCTAGAAGTTTCAGCATCCCACCCGTTCACAGAGAACCCATGAATACTAGCGATCACTTTATGCCATAACCTGTCTGATTCTCTCGGAAATCTCCACAACCACTTCCCCAGAAGAGCCTGATTCTTTTCTTTCAGCGTTCCTAACCCCATCCCTCCATCCTCCTTCCGTTTACAAACTATTTTCCACCTGATTAGGTGATCCTTCTTTGTTTCTCCCGATTCCCACAAGAAAACCTGCATAATTTTCTCCAACTTCTTAGCAATCACCTGAGGTACACTAAACACCGATAGGTAATAGACCGGAATGTTAGATAAGGTGGATTTGATTAAGGTTATCCTACCTCCCATAGAAATATAGTTCATCTTCTAAGCCGCTAACTTCTTCTCAAATCTCTCTACTACCGGGCTCCAGAAGGTCATAAACCTAGGGTTTGCACCTAAAGGGAGTCCTAAGCACTTCATAGGCCAATCACTGGACATAGATTTGAGTTTCCCTGCCCATAGTTCCAACTCCTCCTACCCCATATTTACCCTAGCTACTACACTTTTATTGAGATTAACCTTCAAATTTGTCAACATCTCAAACAAGCTCAATAACCTCCTCAAATTCCTAGTCTCCTCCTCACCTTCCCCCTCACAAAAACTAATGATGTCGTCTGCAAATTGAAGATGGGTTACCATCACCCTATCTATCCCCACTCTCCACCCTCTTAAGACACCCATTTCATCCGCTTTTGTGATCAATCTGCTGAACACCTCTGCAACAATAGTAAATAGAAATAGTGAAAGAGGATCCCCTTGTCTCAGGCCTCTCATAGCACCAAAAAAATCTATAACCGTCCCATTCACCAAGATTGAAAAATGACAAGATTTTAGGCAATCTCTAATCCACTTGCATCAAAACCAAAATTGCTCAAAGCTTCAATTAAGAAACCCTAGTCCACAAAATTGTAGGCTCTTTCAGATCCAACTTGCACACAATACCTTTCCTCCCATTCTTCCTAAAATCCTCTACACACTCATTTGAAATAAGTAGCTGATATGAAGTCTGTCTTTCTTTGATAAAAGCTCATTGATACTGTGATATGATTGATGGAAGTACCTTCTTTAGGCAGTTAGAGAGAACCTTGGCTATGGTTTGGTATTGACTTGTCACTAAGCTGATTGGTCTAAAGTCCTTGGGGTGACATGCTCCTGATTTCTTAGGAATCAACGCAATAAAAGTAGCATTAACCCCTCTACTTATCATCTCTGTGATAGAATTCCTCAAAAACCTTCATTAAATCTTCCTTAAGCCACTCCCAACAATCTTGGTAAAAAGCCATGGTAAATCCATCTAGACCCAGAGCCTTAGACCTATCCATAGAGAAAATAGCAGCTTTCACTTCTTCCACCTTAAAATCACTTTCTAATTCTCTACTAAAGGTGCTATCTAAAACAGGCCATGTCACCCTCTAAGATCCGTCTAGTCTCTACTAACCTTCTATAAATTTGTTTGAAGTGATCCACAAAAGCATTTGCGATGTCATTCTGTTATGTGATGATAATTTCCTTTTCCAATTCCAACATAGAGATGCAATTTTTTCTTCTCCTACCATTTGCGATTGCATGAAAGTATCTAGTGTTCCCATCACCTTCCTTTATCAAACATTCTCTTGACTTTTGTTTCCATGATATTTACTCTCTCAACAATGTAACTTCCAACTCTTTTTTCAAATTTGTCCTCTCCTCCTTCTCGATCAGGCCCATTTGTCCTTTTTCCTTTTTTCTATCAATATCTTCAATCCGACTAATCAAGGTAGACTTTCTTTCTTCAATCCTCCCAAACTGATTGGAATTCCACTCCTTTATCTTTCTTTTCAAATTCTTAAGCTTTCTATGGAATCTAATCCCTTCTCATCTAGCCACCGAGGTGTCCTCCCACTAGTTTCTCACCTTTTGCACAAAGCCCGGGACTGTGAGCCACATATTTTCAAACCGAAAAGGCTTTGGTTCGCCCCCATTCCCTTCTTGAGTAAGACAAATTGGCTAGTGATCCAACGTTAGCCTAGGTAATATTCTACCTGTCAAATCCCCCCAATGATCCTCCTACTCTTGTGTTACTAGAAATCTATTTAATTTGGATAGAGTAGGGCTTTCCTAACAATTGGTCCAAGTAAATCTGTTCTGTCCTGTCATGACCTTTTTTAGTTCTAAATCTTCTATAAATCTGTTAAATCTCCTTATACTGGTGGTCATCTTTTGCCTTGGGTTATTTGATTCATCTGTGTGTCTAATCACATTGAAGTCACCTCCCACACACCAAGGCCCTTGCCACAATCCTTTAACAGCCGCCAATTCCTCCCACAATTCATTTATGTCCCTATAAGAATTTGGCCCATAAACATTTGACATCACCCAAGTGAAATTATCACTTACATTCCTCAATTTTACCGACACCGAAAATCTGCCTATCAACTCCTCTAAGCACTCCACAGTGTGATTATTCCTCTAGAAGCACCCCAAGATGGAGCCTGAGCCATCCTATACCATTGCCCCCATATACTTCTCACCCATCTCTTATCAAAATCTTGCACTTTTGACTCTTGTAACAAAACCACCTCCAGTTTTTCTTTTTTAATCACTTAATTATTCTTCTTTTATTTGCATTACCCGAACCCCTAACATTCTAACTCATAACCTTCATCTTCAAATCAGCTTCTTTTACCCCTCTAGCTTATCCTTCCTATTTCCTACCTTTCCTACTAAAGCTTTTCTCCCATTTCCTTCTCCTTCCTCCTATCATTTTTTATCTTTTCCACCTGCCTCCTCTTTCTTTTTCCTTTGAGCTCACTAACCTCCTCTTCCTTCTTTTGCTTTTTTTTTCTATAGGTAAGTTAGAGACTCTCAGACCTAATCTCTTTGCCCATTCCCTAAGAGAAAGATCCTCATTTGACTCAGAGACCTTTGAATTCACCTGCTTTTCTAACTGCCATTCTTCTCTCCCTATTTATTTTCTCCTTCCTATCACTTTCTTTGTTATCATCTCTCCTTTCTCTCCTTCCTTTTCCTTCTGTCCCTCTAAATCTCCCTCCCCCTTGTTGCTAGTTTCTCTCTCATTAGCAATCACGGTATTCAAAGGCTTATTCAGAAGTTGATGGGAATCGGAAACTCCTGCACAGGCACTAGAGAAACCATTAGTCGCCAAAATAGAATTCACAATAGTACCTTGAAGATTTGGGTTGATGAAAGAGAGGTTCGAAGGCAGATCCTTATCAATCATCCTCAAACCCTCTGTAGTGGGTGTTCCAAGTTGGGTTTTTTACAGGTGCAATGCTGGCAGTTTGAGTTGTTGATGGTGCCTCGGCCCTTATTGGTGTCTCTGCGTTCAACCTCTAGCTATTCTCCCCGTTCGTAATGTCCAATCCCTGTGATTGCCGTTGGTTTTGGTCGGCTCCCCCCTTTCTGAGTTCGTGTCGTCCTCCTGGCCAGAACAGACATGCGTTGCTAAGATTTTGCTATCCAACTTGCTTTGAGATCGTCACTCATCTAACTGGAGATTGAATAAACGGTCCAGAACACAGTCCTCCATTTCCAGCACTGCATCAGCCTGATGTTCAACCACACTTCCTATGCTGTTTGACTCGTCAGAGCTTGAAAAGTACTATTCTTCTGATGAACTGCACCAGTCCATGTCACCGTCTTCTTTTCGCCCCTGCCTGGAAAATCTTGGGTTTGGATGCCCCACCGAGCCATTAGATCTGGGCATCCAATTTAGTTCAACCCCTTTCATGCCTGTGATGGCCCTTCCAGAGGTTGGGGACGAAGATAGACCACCACTTTGGTCTCTCAATGACTCACCCCTCAACCTCACGTGGTTACTAACGCACCCTTGTGCCGGCTGGTGTCCAACTGCATGACCCGGTTGATCGGACCAAGCCCTGGTTTAGTCCATCGACTCCCTTTCATCCGCGTGTTCTTGGGAATAGACATGTCTCTTCTCCTTCTCAGGTGGGCCCTACACACCCCACAACTTTCTTCCTGACTTTAGGATTTCCTTATAGGAGTAAAACCCTGCCTTGCTACAGGGGTTATTTGAACAAAACTTCCTTTCTGAGAAAAAGCCCGCCCTCTTCTTTAAGTATGACTTACTCTTCTCTACCACACCCTCCACCTGTTTGCTTACGTGTCCTCATTCTCTTTCCCTAATGCCCCCACATGTCACCCACCCAGCCACGTCAAGTTCTTCTTCAATCTTTGGACTTCTACTCTAGAGTGACGCTTCCATTTCCGATGCTACCCATACTTTGCTGTAGCAACCTTCAACAAAGATTTCAATCGAACGCAGAACTCTTTCCGGCTTGACACCCGCTATCGCCACCTTTTCGAGGAAGGATTTCTGCCACAGATTGAATGGCAGCCCAAGCAATTTCACTTGAAAGCAACAATCTAAAAGATCCACTGAGTTGCAGGAGGGCCACCAGCTTTCGACCAATATCAGCCCTTCTTTTGTTTCTACAGTTGTAGAATCCAACTGTGCATTTCCCGCATCTAGCACTGCCTTCTTATCAGAAAAAGGGATTAGAATAGCCGTTCGTTCCAGGCCTAGTTTTTCCGTCACCTCCTCCAAGATCAACTTCCAATCCTTCACTACATTCTTCGCTGATAAAATTAGCTTTCGCTCCCAGTTACCTTTTTGTCCTTCGACCAAAATCTTTGGTATAGGCACAGAGTGAACAGTCGACGAAGCTCCATTATTTTCTTCCTTTTCTTCAGTCCCCTCTTTCTCCAATATTTGCCTCCAGACTTTCAAGTCCTCTTTCCTTCTCAGAGTATTTTCCTTTGCTACAGGCTTCTTAGATTGTTCCTTCGCAGCCTTGGTCCAAATTCTTACCACAAACTAGTGAATCTCGTTTGCTACCTTTGTCCAACCCTCCAGCCTTTTCCTTTTGGTATGATGATTATTTGTTTTTTCTTTTCTTCAAATCTTTCTTCTAACATCACGAACCACCCTTTGGAATTTCTCCTTCGTTCTGCAGTATACTCTTTCCTTGAAGTTCTGAAAGTATCTTACCACCCCACAGACCAACTAACATTGACTGCACCATCGAGAAAGCTTTGAAACCACACCAGAGCTTCGCCGACCAGAAACACCATCCCTCTTGATCTCTCTAATCTTCACTGTCAATTCCTTCTGATGAAACATTTCTTCCAATATCATCTCTTTACTCTCCACCTTGATAGATCTTCTCCAGCTCCTTGCCGGTGCAAAAGCCTCCACCATTTTTCTCCTCCCCTGTGCTATGTGACTATGTAAAACTTCTTCCTTGAACTAAGAAGACCAATTTCTCATAGACCAAGTTTATTGGATGGTTTCAAGATTGGAACTGAGAGATTGACCATTTCTCATCTTCAATATGTTGATGATGCATTTCTTCGTATTGTTCGTGGAAGGATAATTTGTTATGCAACTAATTGCTGGTGAGTAATTTTCATGCCTTAACCTCTCTCTCTCTCCTTCTCTCTCTCTCTCTCTCTCTCTCTCTCTCTCTCTTTGGTAAATGGTGACTATTAACAGCTTGGAAGTTCATCAACCAAGGAAAAGGGCAAGAGATTTCCTAACTGCTACTTGTTTATCAATATCGACTCTTTTCTCAATGCTAACATCCTCAGTAGCTTTATTCCCTCCTATCTCCTTCTCCCCCTCTCTGTTTTCCTCTCCAACCATTTCCTAGTCACTTCCTTTTCTCTTTGTTTTCGAAAATTTTCAAATTGGACAACCTGACTTTGCAGCCACAGCCCTAATGGGGGCCCGGATCTACTTAACAAGATACTTTTTCAACACATTCCGATATGATCTGTGTCTGCACATCTTATCATGAGATTGGTAGCTACCATGGTAAGATGTGCGGATACAAATCATGTTGGAATGTGTTGGAAAAGTATTTTTGTTGTGAATAGATCCTAGCTCCCCTGATGGGTGCACCAGCATGGAAATAAAACAAAAATAAAAAGTTCCATGAGGGTATGTTTAAACGTTGAAGGTAGTTTAGAGGTGTGGGAGAGAATTATTGGGAGGGAAGAACAGATGATTTTTAAATAGAAGAGAAAAAAATAGGTAGGGCTGCAAAGTGGTATCCGATTTTCTGAATTCAATTTTGAATCTGATCCTATTAAGGGTGATCTAAATTAGATCTGGCTATAATTGGATCAAATATACATTCACCCATATCCAATCTGATATAATCTATATCTATCTATCTATCTATCTATCTATCTATATATATATATATATATATATATATATATATATATATATATATATATATATTCTCATGAATGTTTAAGTTTTATATTGTCTATTAGTACAGTTGGTTTAAAATTTTGAATTTTGTGTCTTTACTAAATTGTCATAGGTTGAAGTTCCATAAAAAATTTTCAATTCCTTTTGTTCATGAAATGTAATGTCAGTCCTTTTTAGTTCATTTTATTAATAACGCATAATATTTTGATCCAACTTTAGTTTAATTAATTTATACTATTCAATATCCATCGCAATTTGAATATAAATCCCATGAATAAAATCATATTTTAATTTGAACATAAACACATCAAATTTGGAACTACCTATATTCAATTCAATTTGATCTATTTGCAGCCCTTAGGAAATTCATGAAAAAGTCAACAGAGAGGCGTATAAGGAGAACCACACAATTGTCTCCCTCGTATTAAATATAGTATACATATTAGTTTTCTGGCGTAAAAAAAAAAAAGATATTAGATTTCCATAATACTGCCGTGGGTCAAGTTGTTTATTTGGCGTACTGTTAAAGAATGCTCTACCCACCAATGGTGGCAGAGTCAAGTATATTGGTGGGGGGTCCTTGTTTGAGTTCACATCTCCGCCCCACAATGCCTCACAGCACATCCCTATTTTTTTTGGGAATATCTCCTGATGATAGTACCAGAGTCAATAATGTCATCATCGGGAGATGTTATCAATACACTGCAGGGATGCGTTGTGGGGCAGAGATGTGATCTCTCCTTGTTTTCCCCAAACTTTTTAGATCAATATAGACCCAAACTTTTCCACCCCATTTCCCTACACAGCCTACATCTTCTACTCCCATTTCATTTTCTTGGAGAAAATTCTTATCAGGGTGTCTCTATAAGCATCATGTGAACAATGACAGGGTTATGTCCATTATGTGAGGATAACTTTGAGAGCATTGGCTGTGCCTTATTATATTGCTTGGTGGTGCTTTGTATTTGGTTTGGATAGATGTTGTACATACTTATGATATTTACATGAGTTTGACTATAGAAAAGATATGATATCCCAAAAATAACTGACCAATAAATTGAAATCATAAATGTTGTAGTGAATCAGGTGTTATTTATCAAAATTCATGGTTTTGATTGGTCAAAACTCATATGGCCATGGGCCAAGATGTTTACTTGGCATGCTTTAAAGATGCCCTACCTACCAAAGATGTGTCCTCTATAAGCATCATGTGTACAATGATAAGTTTTACCCATTATGTAAGGATGACATCGAGATCATTGACTATGCCTTATTGTATTGCTTGGATCGATGTTTAAGGATGCCCTACCCACCAAAGAAGTCTTCTATAAGCATCATGTGAACAATGACGGGTTATACCCATTATGTGAGTATTGACATTGAGAGAATTGACAGTGTCTTATTATATTGCCCATTATGTGGTTTGGATCGATGTTGAACATATGTATGTATGCATGGTAGATAGATATTAGATTTCCATTAATACCGCCATGTATTAAAATGTTTATTATTTTTTTTATTTGTTTTGAAGGGACCAAGTCTCCGCTATGTCCCTTTTAACTAAGCATGATGTGAACAATAATAGGTTAGGCCTATTATGCGAGAATGACATTGAGAGCACATCTTATTATATTGATCGGCGGTGCTTCCTGTTTGGTTTGGATTGATGCTGAACATGCATACATATGGACAGGGGTTCTAATAAAACAATTGGGAGTTGGTTGGAAGACTAGTGGAATATTGATATACCTCTATATTGCTGAATGGGACTGCTCTTCTGTGGTTCCTGTGTTGGAGACACAATAAAAAGGTTTTCAAGCAAAAGAACTTTGACCCACTCTCAACCATAACTGGAGCACTGGCCTACGTGGCCTCTTTGTTTACCAGTAGAAGCTCTGAAGTGGACGTAAGGCAACCCCCCCCTCCCAAAAAAAAAAAAAAATAAGAAAAAGGCAAAAAAGAAGAAGAAGAAGATGTTAGATGTAATCTTTAAAACAAAAAAAGGTGGGCTTGTTTTAGTCCTTTAATGGCAGTATGTAAATGATTGATTTAACTTCTCAAACTGGTTCAAACATTTAGTTTTAGTTATTGGAGGTGAAGTATTTTACATTTTTGTATTGAAAATAAAATAACTGGAATTTGACACAGTTCAGTTGACATGGAAACTAATGATGAAGGTGATAGATGCATTTTGAAACAAGTTATCTTCTATCCATCATAATATGGCTCCATTCCCTTTTCCATGATTTGCAAAACTATGCCATTACCATTCTGTAGCCCTAAGCATTGCTGCTTTTTCTTATCAGAAAAATAAGAAAAGCATTGGTGTTTTACTACTAATAAAAGAGCGAATAACCTTATTTTCTGGATTTTTTATTAAATATTTTTATCTCTTACAATGGGCATAAAAAAAGGGCATATATGTCCTTTACTTTCACTCCAAAAACTGTCCACTTATAGCAGTTAAGAAACTGTCCACTAGTCAAGAACTGTCCATGAATAATAAATAATTTTGTCTTGGAGATACTGTCATATATAAATGCACGTACATGTTTACTAGTAAGTTTAAATGCATGATATCAGCTATTAGACTTTTAATGGTGAAGAAGTAACGGAAGGGAGTCTATAAGTCCCTTTTATCAAGTATAAAAGTTGAGGGGAGATTTAAGGCCTTTTAAGAAAAGCCAGAGGGGGAGGTATAAGGGATTTTGTCAACTTTCATATTATAATTTTTATTGGAAAATATGAATTGAACATCAAAGCTCATTTAATCAACCAATTATTCAGAAAATCAAATCTGAAAGTATACGAGAGATGATGGATCTAATATTAGTACTAACTGCTGTTTGAATCTGTCAAAAACATATTCTATTATTTCATAGGTGAATAGAACTTTGGTAAGGTTTGGGTTAGTAAATTTGGGTTCTGACATCAGTTTGGGTCTAGGACAACTGGACAAGGTTTATGTTTAGAGTTGGTCTTGGATTGGCCATTAACCCAACACAATCCATCTAATTTTAACTTTTGTTTAATTGGAGATTCTAAAGGATTTAAGAGATATTCTACAAACATTGACCATATATTGGAGAGAGAGAGAGAGAGTATCAATAATGATTTTATTAGAGAGAGTAATGGTGTATTTTATTTGTGAAAACTAAGACTTAAGAAGGGTTTTATTGTGATTTCTTATATTTTTAATAATTTAATTTACAAATAAAGGATCACATGTGTGAGAAATGAGAGAGAGGAGGAAGCCAATGTGAGCATTGAAGACTTGAAGTGAGACTACTTTTGGCCTCCCTCCATCCTCTATATTAACGGTGATCATTTCCAGACTGGGCCTGACCTAATTCTGAAATTTCAAGACTGGGCTATATATATAAGCAATTTGCTACAATTCCTAAATTAAGCTATCTTAACTTTTAAAAGGGCCATTTTCATTTTTTTAGGTAACCATGAGTTGTTTTTTCCAACATCAATCTCTTTTCCGAGTGCTTTCATTTTGGGTTATGTTTTGTTTGAAGGAAAAAAATAGGGAAAGGAAGAAAAAGGTAGGAAAATTTATACAAGATTTAGGGTATATTTGGTTTGAAGAAAAAAGGTAGGAAAATCTGTACAAAGTTCCTCCAAACCAACTCTATTCCAATACTTGATAATCATTTCACACCGAGTAACATTTTCAATTAGTTCTGTATGTATTTTTCTGTCACTTAGTTGTGAATGGATAAAAGTAAATTCACCATTTCCTCTTTTGAATTCTATGAAATTGGGCCATTCACCAAATTTATCATTCTGAAGGGATGATACAAGCAGAAAGTCCTAATTATATGGCATCAATAGCTCTGGATGGAACCGATTCCAACAATTAGTCCAATGTGCAACCTACAGAAGTTTTATTCTTCTGTGTTATTTTGTATCACAGAATGTGAAACTAATAGGTAGTATAAGGGAAGTCAATCACATCTTGCCATAGAAATTATATTATTTAATATTTTATTATTAGTGGGCCCGTGTGATTATAAGAAAACCCAATATCCAATATAATGACAAAAGAGAGATAAATCTTACCCCATTTGTCACAAGAAAAAATACAATGAAAAAAATTATAAATTAATGTAAATCAACCATATATAATGTCTTTCAAATTTCAAATTAATATAAGCCATTATATGTTACTCCTAGAAAAAATAATGTATTTTGAATTCATATTATAAGAGCAGAAAAATTTTCTTATTCTATGCTATTTTGTATCATAGAATGTGAAACTGTTATCCTAGAACCAATAACATCTTGCCAAAGAGGTAATATTATTTAATTTTATTTTTATATTCACCCAATTATAGGGGTTGTGAACTTTGTGATTGGGGCACATCCCATTTTTAATAAAAAGGGGTAGACCCATAATTTGTTTACTTAGAAGACATGGAACTCTCCTAATTGTTACGTGGTCATACACCACACAAGTATTTTCTTTTGTGGATTTATCAAATTGCTGGGAAGTGATTGTAGACGTATTTTGCAAATCCCATAAGAATGGCTTAGCTGAAAGGCTTTTGGAGATTGACCAAATAGATTTGAAAAATGATTAAATCCCAATTTTAATACACAGAATCCAGAAAAAAAAGTACAAAGGAAAGGAGGTTAAAAATGGATTACTGAACTAGTTATGTCATTAAATTTCATTACATATCGTGTTTATCATGCTAATTGACTGAACCAAGTACCTGTTTTCAATACAAATAAGGCTGTGAATGATTTCTTTGTAAAAACAGAACTAATGTTCGTTTCTTGAATTGTTCACCTTTAGCCTTTTTTGTTCAGTTTTGTCAACTTGTTGTCAAGTGTTTGCGACGCAAGTGATACAATTTTGCAGCTCTTAATCCTTTGCATACATTGCATAGTTCAGACTTTAGAGTAATGTTCTACTTTTCATCAGTTGAGATGCAAATGGTTGAATAGGAACCTCTTAATGGTAGATATAGGGGTGCAATTTGTGTGAATACATCCACCTTTTAAATATGGGTAGATCAAACTTTCTTGGCACAAAAATTAACCTTTAATTTTCTTCTAGGGTTTTATTTTAGTACCTGTTCTGGGACTGCTTGGATTAAGCTTTTGTCAAAATTAAAAAATAGTATAAAATGTTCATGGGTCAAGTCCGAAGCCCAGCCCATGAAATGGTCTGAACACGACTAATCCCAACTCTCTCTCAAAAACAAAAATGAAAGCCCCAACAACTAATCCACTATTTGTGGTGTGTGTCTGGTTTGGGAATGTCGGTTTAGTGTAACGGGTTCTATTAGCTAGGTCAACTTTGAAAAATTGTATCTCATCATTCATATGGGAAATTTCTATATTTTGAAAACCTTTAAAAGTATTATGATGTCATCTTAACAGCAGACTAACCAAAGCGGTGAACAAGTATAATTTATCCCAGAGGTTATGGGGGATTTTGGAGAGATCAAAATTCAATGGAGGTTAAAGTCATTGCCAGAAACCTCTTTCAATAACTTTAAATATTATACTATTGGAGTATTGGGTGGGGATTCTTTCGAGCTCGGCTCGTCAAGGTTATACAAGGTTCAAGTAAAAAATTCATAAGCTTGATTTCGGTTTGAGAAAAACCTGGGCTCCGCCCCAAATGGGGTGGGTTGGATGGGAAAATAATTTTGCCCCGAACCGATTGGATTTACATATAATTCTCTGAATCTCATGGTAAACTAGTAAAAGGTTTAATATTAATTTTTAAAATACCTTTAAGTTTTTCTCAAATTCTTAAAATCGAGAATCCCATGAATCTATTTTTATAATAATCCCAAATTTCCATAGCCCAATTTCTAAAATACCTAAAATTCCTATAATCCTATTTCTAAAATTTCTTTAAATCAGATGTATTTTTAGGTGCTTGATGAGAGCAGAGAAAATTCGGGATTTCCCCGTTCCCAATGAGGAGTGAATGCCCCACCCTGCACACGCCCTGTTTCTGTTCCTACTTTTGCACCATTTACATAAAGTTTCTCAAACTATTTTCTCCCATGCTCACTCATGGTTTCTGTCTTTTGTTTAACAAGATTATTCTGATATATAATTTTGTATCTCTTCTTACTACTTGTGTTCATGAATTGTAATTTGAGCATTTTATTAATGAATTCTGCCTTAACATTTATTTTCTCACACTGTGAAAGCTAAATCCTTTAATTCTGCATTGTTTCCAACACTCGATCCCATAATTGTCACAACTTTAGAAGATTGTAAATGCAAAATGCTCCATTAGGCATCTCCATGAATTAATTGGACTACAAACGTTGCTAATAAATCTCCAATTAGTGATGATTGTTTAAAGAGAGACTAATAAACTAATGTGTTTTTGCCTTTTTGGCCAAACAACATGTGATTGGGCTTTGAGTTGATAATAGAGGCCAATTCCCTACCTGACTTAAATTAACACAAATCTTGATTCCGATATCATTTAGGAAATTTGCTTTACTATTTTATATTGCTTCATGAGATTGCGTATCAAACTGATGGGCTCTTTCACACCTCACCACACATATAATACGCCTTCAAAAATTAAAAAAAAAAAAAAGAAAAAAGAAAAACTCACATATATACACATGGTAGCTCAAATGATGAACCGACAAGATATCTAATAAGTCTCCATTCACCAATTGGTCTGTTTGTCCAGACTTCTTAAATAAGCTGAGTTGATGAAATCTTCTGCTCGACAGCAAATGAAAAAAAGAAAAAAAATTGGAAATACAGCTTAATTAATGGACCCTCCCACATGGCCAAACAAAGCCTCACTATTGCTTCATCACCACAAAAGTTTGGAACTTGAACAGCTGTGACGTGAAATGCAATATACTCCGTAAATAGGTATACTTTAATTAAATTCTCAGCATTATAGAAGTATTTTTGGAAAAAAAAGAAAATTTGCAAATTGATAGGGTGTGGAAAAAGGATTTACCTTATCATGTGTAAGCGTTGAACCTATAACTTTAAATATGAAATTTATATAATATTTTATAGGGTCATTTACTTGGATATTCCCTATAGTTTGCAACTGTTTTATTTAATTGACCTCATAAACTTTTAATATTTATACATGAGAATACCATGTAATCTGAATACACGGATCACCGATCAATAAAATACATTCCAACTCTCTACCAAACATTTTATGTATAATGAGTCCCTCTTTTGTGATAGGACCCAGTTTTATAATGAGATGTGTGGTGTCAAATCATCAAGTTGGTCACCCCTAATAAGGCAAACACCTTATTAGTAACCTGATTTCAGAAACAAATTAAATATTAGGAGTCTCACAAAGGCTTATTTTCTGAAGATTTCAATATTATTTGCAATGCCATGAATTTGAACACTCATACACTCAAGTACCAGAACTACTTACTATTGAGAGGGGCTAACTAATTTCAAAAACCCGTGTAACTGAAGGTTCTCCGTGATCAGGTTAAATGGGGCTTCACGTGAACCCCCTTAGTCCCCTTGTAAATGTGTCAACCGATTGAGAGGGGGATTTCTGAGATTTTACACGTGTCCAAATCTGGTTTAATTTCCCTCACCCTCTTAACATTTTCAGAAATTAAAAACATGATTTTCCCAGACAGCTCAAGTGATGATTGTCAAATGGCACAATTATTGTCATGTGCAATAATTTCAACCAATAATAGAGGGAGAAGTAGTTGACAGGTTGAGGCCCTTGTATCTATAAATACTCCTTTCACTTAACTCCTCCTCCTCGTAAGTGAGATTAATATATATTTCTTTCCTTGCCTTTCCAGCCTAACTTCTCTCCCTCACTCCCCCCTCCCACCTCTCTCTCTCTCTAGCCTCTAATACACAGATACACACAGAAAGATGGCCACTTGCCTTGTCTCTAATGAGCCAACGTGAGTTTATGCTTATCAATGATTTCTTCACTTTCTGTAATTAGTTTAATCACTTTGTTCTCTCCTCCATAACTACTCTTCTCATTTTACTTTGATTTATTAACATGATTTCATTTATGTATGGATATTCTTTTCTTCATTTTCTTTTTTTTTGATAAGAAGAGTTTCTGTTTATTTGTATTGAGATCAATAGACACTTCTCCTCAGTGATGTTAGCTCTTCAAATTTTCAAATTTCATTTTCCAATGGTTTGACAAGTTCTGCTACAATGATTTTCAAATTGTTCCATATTTTTATTGTTTTATAACCAAGGCCATTACCTACTGGCTACTGTTAGTTCCAACAATCTGCGGTCGTGGGAATGGTGGACTAGACAAAGGGACATTATCTTGGCCAGATTTTGCACAAAGTGGCCACTCTCATACTATCTTTCTTTTTCATATGGAACAACACAATAGTGGGGTGGGCACCCTGTCTCCCATACCCAAAACCCTTCCAACTCTAGTGATGGCGGATTTGATTCCATCCCCACTACATACATACATACATACAAACATACATGCACGCATACATATATACAAGCATGTATATATGTATGTATGTATGTATGTATGTATGAAAAAATAATATAACATATAAATGACATACAATTGTATTATTGTTATGAAATAAGAAAATACATAATGTTTTTATAGCTTATAAGAATGTACCATATTATATTTATTATAAATATATTTTAAACAGATATTAAAAATTCAATAATTTAGTTCTTTAAAATAGTAACAAACCTGTTCAACAAAAGAAAAAGAATTGTCATTCTAGAGTACATTCCAAACAGCTCAATACTTTAGCAAAAATAGTGTTGGATTTACATTAATATATGTTGTGATGATCTTAACTTGTAAAATACAACTTGGAACAAATAAGGGACTGTCATTTGATATAGATTGGATGGTTTCAAATATTTTGTTTTTCAAATTATTTGGATCATAGATTTGTGGGGTTATCTTAGTTTTAACCTTGCTAAAATTATTCTCCCAATTCCAAACAAAAGAAAGAAAAAAAAATTGTTCCATCACTCACTAATTAGTTGAATTGCAACTCTCAGAATCAATCCATTGGTTGCCACTGCGACAGAAGAGTTCCCAACCAGTGTACCGCATGATGTTGCTGAGATTGTTCTGGTTCGTCATGGTGAGACCACATGGAATGCATCTGGAAGAATTCAGGTATATTCAGAAATAATCAATTAATGTATGAATATGTAGAAATCTATAAAAAGAGGAAGAAGGTGTCAAGCAACTGTAGTTGGATTTTGAGACATAAAAATTGTTTTGGCTTTCGATAGAAAATTACATAACTGAATATACTTCTCGTTTAATTTTGGATACCTGGTTTTACCTCACAGGGCCAACTAGAATCAGAGCTGAATGAGGTGGGATGGAAGCAAGCAGTCGCAGTTAAGATCTGAACTTATACAAACTCAGTTCTTTACACCTGGTTCATCTTTGCATTCATTTGTTGGTGATTTTGATTTGTACTTCTACCTGCTGCAAAATTTGCACTTCTGTCTTATGGCATTGCATGTCTAATAGCCAACAGAACTCATTTTCTTTCACATGAAGAGGATTAATTTGCAGTCCTGAAAATTTACAATTGCATAAATGAATTCACAATTTAAACAAACTGATCCATCAATTCATCAAAATGTGTGCGATAATTGAATCTAAGCCTGCCCATGATGGGCTGCCATAACCATGAGTGATGCCCAGGCGGGTCCATTCATTAATCATCCAGATCTAATCTGGGGCCAAGATTCAAACTTTAGAGCTGTGATTTATTAGGTACAATAAGAGGGGTACTAATTATTGAACCTAAAGACCCCCCTTAAATCCTTTGAGTGGGGAACAAACATCCGAAATAGCTTCGATGCCAATTGGGCTGCAACCATGAATGCAATGCATCAAATTGTTTTTTTTTTTCTATTTTTTTACAAAACAAGAGAGAAAAATATTGTATACACATTTATCTGTTCTATTATATTGGTTATATAATCAATGTTTTGTAATTATTCTAATAACAATATTGCCATTGTATACAGATTGCAGATAGGCTAGCCAAAGAACTGAAGCCTGTAGCTGTGTACTCATCAGATCTCAAGCGTGCCAAAAACACTGCAGAGATGATTGCAAAGAAATGCCACATTCCTGAGGTACTTTTTTTTTTCTTAGTTTTCTTCCACCTTTATCCGGTCTGATCGATCGGGATTCTCGGGACCACGGCGGTGTAAAACAAGAACACACACAGGACAGAATGGTGAAACAGGATTTATGTAGGCGACCCCATATAGTAGTACGTACCTCAGGCTTGGTTGATTGAAGGATTAATCTGTTAAATTTGGGTGGTGGTTCAGGTGATTGTAGTACCAGAGCTGAAGGAAAGGCATGTGGGGAGTTTACAGGGATTGACTTGGGATGAAAGCCAAGGGAAAGAGCCAGAAGCCTACCGTGCATTTTTCTCACCTCAGGAGGACCTTGAAATCCCTGTATCTTTCATCCATCTTTTCTTTTCTGCATTAAAGAGTAGATTATTAATTACAGGGTTGTTTACTTAAAACAAAATGTACATGAATTGAGATAATTAATTATCATCCTTTTTCACCATCTTCTTCAACATATGTAGGGTGGGGGAGAGAGCTTTAATCAACTCTGCGAAAGGTCTGTGGCTGCTCTACACGAAATTGCATCCAGACACAAAGGTTCTCTCTCTCTCTCTCTCTCTCTATAATTTAGTCTACTAGTGATTTGGCTAAGAAAGTAAACAAGTGATGACATGGGTTGGTGCATTATAATTCAGTCTTATATATGGCGTAGTGATAGCGACTTAGTACATGTTAAACTGAACACACACATAACCCACTCCAACCCAATCACATATCAGTACTCTCTATCTTTCATCAAACACATTTTCTTCTTTTCTTCTGTTCTCAGCTACAATTGACAGCAGTTTCAAGGTTGCAAGTAGTACAGATATCTTAATACATAATCTGAACCGTGCTATTATTAACTGATGATTCATCAAAAATAATTACGCATTAACTTGATGAGCACACAGGAGAGAGAGTCATTGTGGTCACTCATGGAGGTAATCTGAGAGCCATCTACATGTCGGTGACTCGTGAGTCTTCAGCAGGAAAGGTGCTGAATGCTTCAGTCAATGTTCTCCATCTCTCAGAGCAGAAATGGGCTTTCAAGTCTTGGAGCGACGTCACTCACCTCAACGAGGTTGGATTCCTTCAACGCGGCTTCAGTGGCGACTCTTTCCAAGTAGTAGTCTAAGTTCCAACCAGTGTGCAGCAGCAGATCTCTTTATTTATGTTATAATCAATTCAGATGTTTTGTTTTTGTGTAATATATAGTAATTAGAGTTTGTTTTATGGGTTGGGGGTCTTCCTGATACAACCCAACCAACCGGTTTGCTTATACATATAGTTCTGGTTCTGAGTTTTGTAATCCGATTATAATTGGGTCGGGACTGGATTAAGACCCGAACCTATTATGTAATTTATTATATATATGAAGGTGTCTTGGTTTTCTTTTAATTTTTGTTGTATTGTATGTGTTAAAGGGTAAATTCTATAGACAACATTGTTTTATTAACATATAAACAGTTTATTATTTCCTTTATTTTTTTATATTAAAATTGTATTGACAGAAATATAATGAAGTTCCAAGTTGTTATACGATAGCCAATTATCAAAAAAAGTTGTTATATGATAGCCCGGTAATAATAGATGTTAAGTATATATAAGCGGGTCTAATCGGGTCGGGCCTGATTATCTTGATTTGGTTTGGTTTTAAGTCTCATTTACAGAACTGATGAATAATTGGAATAATCATTTAGGGTCAGTTTGGTTTATAGTCAGAATTGGAATTGGAATCGGAATCGAAATCCTCCGAATTGGAATGGAAATGGTCTATTCCCATAGTTTGTTTAGTTCAGACAGGAATGCGAATGAGAATTAAAATCAGCAGGAATGGGATTTCATTCCCAAGGGAGGGGCATGAAATGGCCATTCCCTCAAATGGGGGAATGCCATTCCAACATAAATGAAAATGGGATTCCAATTCTGCTCAACCAAATAGTTGGAATTGGAATAGTCCATTCCAATTCCTATTCCAAACCTCTATTCCTGCAAACCAAATTGACTCTTATATATTCCTAAGGTTTAAACAGACTAATTGTATATAACTTGTAGTTTCAAAGCCTGCTTATATCTTCCTAGGCTATCAACATTTATAGCAGTTTCTTAACTTTTTCATAATCCATTAATGGAAAACATTTGTAGGAAGTTATACATGGGGGCAAACAAGGCAAGCAAAGAGATAGGTAAGTGTGCAAGGCAGTAAAAGCTGCTCAAACGAGCTTTGCCCTGACTGAAGCCAAACTCGTGGTGGTGTGTTTATGGTGGCAAAGAAGATAGGAAGGAAGAAAGAAGAAGACAGAGATGGTTGTACAACTGTATTATGGAAAACTAATTCACAGGGGGTGCTTTGATTGGTCAAAGCTCTTTCAATACCATGTCTTTTCGGTATCATAGATTTTTCCCATGATACCATTATATGTTTGTCTATACCAGCCCTGGCTTTTCTTGTAGTTGTATAGTATCTTACGTATGTGATATAATATATTACCAAATATATATAACGGGTTCATATCTCCATGCTTATGTGTTTTATTTCATGGGGAGATATTCCCAATGCAAAGTTGCAAAAGGCGGTTGGAACTGTATGGGCACGGGCTTGCCCTGACGGAAGCCGATCTTGCTAATAATACCGGAAAGACATGTAACCAACCAACCGGTATCATAAAGGTGATAACAAATTAATTAGGTGATGTTTATAAAAAATCATGGGGTTTTTGGTTGGTCAAAACTCGTCTGGTATCATATGTTTTTGGCACTATAGATTTTCCCATAATTTTAATTATACAAAATAAATTAAAACTTTAACTTTTAAAATTATAAATACTGTTAATTCATATGGACTACCCCAGGATCAGGCATGGACACATGTTATCAGTCCTGGGGTGTGGGCCGGGTTTGGCCCATCCAGGCCTCAGGCCTAACCGGATACCGACCTGATATGTGGGCTAAAAAATAGAATGTTTAGGCCTTTATTGCCAATTCTGATTACATGCCTTATCTGTTAAGAATGCCACTTAATTGGACAAATGTATCCATGGAAGGAGCGAAAGTGAACAGAAATTAAAGAATTGAATGATACTTCGACTTTCCCTCCTAAGACATACATTAGGGCCCACAGATGCATCTCAATTTAGGGTAATTGGTATATGTAATGCATCTCACTTATAAAATTATTGTAAAAGTGTTAGCCAATATATCGGTGACATCCATTCTATTACAATTGTTCTAAACCAAGCAAGGTTTATTCAACGCAAATATTTGTGGATAATATTAGACCAGCGTAGCTAGCTAGGAGATAATTCATTATATAAAGCTTCATAAAGAGAAAAAGAATGGGTGGCTATCAAAATTGATATGTCAAAATCATATTATTTAATGAAATTATTGAGAGGGTTGAAAAAAAGACTTGGCAATAAAAAACAATATCTCCAGAAGGGACAACAGTTATGATCAATCACTACAAAAAATAAGGGTTTTGGTGACATCAGACAAACGTCGTGGCAACTTTTTCGCGACGTTTGCACAAATGTCGCACCTATAAAAGTCCGAAAAAGTTTCAATGCCGTTTCTGATAATGTTACTGAAATTGGTTCACATCTCCTTTAATCACACTTTTGCCAATGTTTGCAAATTAATGTAATAACCCAAATTATGCTTTCATATACATCCAGTACTGAAAGCAAATTTATTACCTCATAAATACACTATGAATTGGAAAAATTATAGAGAGAACTAATGTGGGAGGAGAAACTTTAATAAGAAAGAAAAGTATAACAACCACCTTGGAGATTGGTATAAATCAGTGGAAAAGTTTATGGCCAAGAGTTAGTAAGAGGAAAAGTATTTGAATGGTAAGAAGGATAATTCCACTTGTTAGAGACAACTAATAAGTATAAAGGAAGAACCAAAAGAGAATATTCTTTTTTGCAGAGTCAAAGAGTGACCAGGTGACCGTGGAAAATGTGGAAGGGCATGGGCCCATGGCTTTTTATTAGTTATCTTATCAACCTTTTTTAAGCAAATATTTTTAAAACTTATCTTATCAATTTTTTAGGAAACAAAACCATTCCCCATATAATAACTTGGTTTGGAAATTAAGGCATTGATTGCAAGTGATGTTTAAACTGTTAGGGGTATATTTGGAATAAAAAATCTTAGACCCATGATCATTTACATTTTTCACTTGTTTTAAGAGGTTATGTGCCGATGGAGATACAAACAAATGGGTCCTGATGGAAGATCAATTAAGTGGTTGCAAATTATAGGGGGTGTTAGAAAGAAAATAAATGAAGTTGCTGCATTAGTGGCACAATTATGTAAATATGTATGTATGTATGTATTTATATTCGAGCCAATAATTTAACTTCATCAATTGGCACAATTATATAAATATGTATGTATGTATGTATTTATACTCGAGCCAATAATTTAACTTCATCAATTGGCACAATTATTGTCATGAACCAATAATTTTGATTATAATTGAAGAAATTGGTTGACAGGTTGAGGTGTTGCATTTATAAATATTCCTTTCAATTAACTCTTCATCAAAGGGACATTAATTTCTCTCTCTCCCTCTCTCTTTCTCTATAATCCACCCATACACATACGAAGATGGCTACTTGTCTTGTCTCAATGAGCTAACGTGAATCAATTTCTTTGATTCTTTCTATTGTTACTTTCTTTAATTAGTTTCATGACTTCATTCAATTCTCTCCTTCATGAGCTTTACTACTTGTGATGATTTTGTCTTTTTAAACATTTTATTAAGATAATTTCATTTATGAGTATTCTTTTTTTTTTATTTTTATTTTGCTAAGAAAGAGTATTTGTCTATCTATTTGTATTGAAATTAACAGACATTTCTTTTCAAATTTCATTTCTAATTTTGAAAGACCCGTTGATCCGGAGAAGAGGGCTTAATTTGGGAATATGCTAATTATTTGCCACGTTCTATTATAATGATTTTCAAATTTTTTCATATTCTATTTTTTGAGAAATTGCTGTTAAAGTCTTTAATCCACTATTACCATTTTCAATTTATTCCTAAAAAAATGCAAAAGTGATTATCCACAACCACTTCTCCCTACATTCTATCAATTTTAGTTAATCATTAAGCCTCTAGTATCATAAAAAAAGAAAACCATCCATATTTTAATAATTACCAAAAATCTATATTTTAAAATAAAAATTTCTTAAAATTTTAATAATTATTTAAAATATTAATAAATATAAATTTATTTAACATTACTGATTCCCCATACTTATTACGAGTCATTCACTAGTTCTATTTCTTAATAGTATTTTTATTATTTATAACTAAGGCCATTACCGACGTTAGGTCCAACAATTTGGGGTCTTGGGGATGGTGGACTAGACATAGACATTACATTTGTCAGTTTTTGCATAAAGTGGCCACTCTCATACTCTTTTTGTTACATTGAATAACACAACAGTGGGGAGTGGGGTAATCTTTCCCCCAAACCCATAACCCTTTAACTCTAATGATGGCGAGATTTGACCCGTCCCCACTACAACCAGCCAGAGAACTTACCAACTGAGCCACTGTCAAATGGTCCACTTTCATATTCAAGTTTATGGTTGTTCTTTAAATTTTGTAATGTATTTGTTCTAAAGACTATATTATGTTTTATAAAAAATGTATATAATTTAATACAATTTATAAAACTTTATAATGTAATATGATATAATATAATATCAGTATAGAATTCCATGTATGAATGTATAAATATATATTAAGTATGTATGAAATCTTATAAACTATAATATAACTATTATATACAAAATTGGATTATATTTAATATAATTTTTTTTATATCTTCTAAAGGGCTATGCAACGAGGTAGCCCATTCCCCAACCCAGGTGCAGGCCGAATTTTATCCCAAGTATCCCCTACGACCAGCAGGAGTTCATACCACAAATAGTTTTAATTGCATTGTTATTATCAGAATCAACCGAATGGTTGCCATTGCAGTTGAAGAGTTCCCGACCAGTGTCTCACATTTAGGGGTGTCAATTGGACTGGATTTGGTCCAATCCGATCCAGTCCAGTGTGAGCCCATTACAAATGGAACAGGTCCTATCTAATTCGATGAATATTCTGGACCATTTTGGGCCAGTCCAATTCAATGTCTGGACCGTCTAATCTGTTCAAATTCGTTTTGATTTAGATTGGTTTCAACCCAAACCTGGTCCATTAATACATATATTCTTATCTTATATCAATGGATTAGATATTGGCTTAATCCAATATAAATTTATTATGAATGGATCAAGTCCAATCCAATCTAATAAATATTTTGGACCAAATTGATCGAATCCAATATGTCTTGTTGGTCTTTCCAATCCATCCAAATTGATTTTGGATCGAACAGGGACCCATCCAGAACTGGTCCATTGACACCCTTATCTCACATGATGTCAGTGAGGTTGTTCTGGCTCGTCATGGAGAGACCACATGGAATGCATCCGGAAGAATACAGGTATATTCAGAAATAATCAATTAATGTATGAATATATAGAAAACAACAAAGGAGAAAATAATGAAAAAGGAAGAAGTGTCAAGAAACTGTAGCCAAATTTTTCTCTCTCTCTCTCTCTCTCTTTTCCAATTTTTTACATGACAGTTGTGTTTAGATAAAATCCAGAAATATAAAGCCCTAATTTTGGGATTTAAAAAATGATTTTAGGTTTTAGATTGTTATATTATATTTTTGGAAGCAATTCTTACCAAAAGTTTGGATCAATTTTTGTCTTGTTAGAGAATAAAACATACTCAAGAAACTCACCTAAAAGCGTAACCTTATAAATTAAATGGTTCTTTAAAATTCTATTAGAACCTATTTGATCAAATGGTTCATTGTTCGATCCTTATCACCTCTATTATTAGGGCTGGGCATGTACTTGTCTGGGTGAATTCGAGCCGAGTCGAGCCGTATAACTAGTTATTCGAGCTTACAGTTCGCCAAGGTAGTATAAGGTTCGAGTTTGACTTGAGAAAGAATGCTTTATAAAAATAGAAAAAAAATATATATATATATATATAATATTTTTATTATATATCATTTTCTATTATTATTATTATTATTATTATTATTATTATTATTATTATTATTATTATAATATGTAGTTATTCGATCGAACCGGCTTGCAAGCCTCACGAGGAAAGTTTTATTAGATTCAAATTTGACTCGATTAATAAACGAGCTTATAAATTGGACTCGATCTTGACTCAAAACTTAGTTGAAACCGAACCGAACCAAAATTTTCATAAACCAAGCTCAAATAACTTGTGAAGAACTCGATTCATGACCACCCCTAATCCACACTTGATCAACCTTAGGGTCATTTACGTGAGTGGACATATTAGAGAATAAAAACATATTCAACTACCTCATTCATCCCTCTGCCGGTCTGCCCCATCTTGTTGGCACAGTTGTATCTTTTATGAAGACGAGCCACACTACTATTTTTTCAGGTCAAGCTATCTTATTGAGTTAGTAGCCAACATCACTCATTGGCATCTAAAAATTAAACTGAGTATACAAACTTTGCACTTTGCAGTCCCCCATATAAAAGGGAATGAACAACGATTACAAAATGACATTCATCCCATCTAGCTATATTCTCTTTTATTGCTTATTAAAGTACTATAAGGACCACATAATAAAGAGGATTTGCAATCCCTAATTTACGTACATTTCCACCGCAAACAATTATACTGTGCCTTGTATTCATCAAACTGTACGCTTGCAATAATTGAAGACAATAAAATAAAGAGGTGGTTCATCAGTTGACGAGGGCCCATGCATGATGGGCTGCCACTAGTAATGCCATGCGCCAAACACTCAAAACTTTCAAAGCTATTTTGAACCTTTTTAGTTGGGGTTCTGGATTATTGATGCAAACAGATACATTCTTGGATAGCAAAAGGTGCAATTGGGTCAGGTTGGAATTGGACGTCAATCAGTCTGCATCAAATCTGTTTTATTATATATTATCATATATCTGCCTTTTATTTTATCAATTGTTTTTTAAATCATTCTATCTTTTCTGCATTAAAGAGGTTCTTTCCTTCAATATGGCGATTCTTTCCAAGTTTAAGGGTGCGTTTGGTTCACCAACAGAATCGGAATTGGAATCTATTATATTCTTCTCATCTGTTTGGTTCAGACTGCAATTCTAATTGAAATCAAAATTGACTGGAATAAATTCTCATTCCCAACAGAGAAGGAGTGAATAGTCATTGCCTCAAATATGAGAATACCATTCCACCAGGAATATTGTTAATAGGATTCCAATTCTGTTTAATCAAATAGTTGGAATTGGAACATTCTGATTCCAATTCCGAACCCCCTATTCACACAAACCAACAACAGTAGTTGAAGCAGCAGATGATATTTTTGTGTAATATTAACCGGTTAAGATTTGAACCTATTATGTAATTTATAATATATGAAGCTTTATTGGATTTCTTTTAAATTTTGAAGTGTTATTGTATCTATAGAAAGTATATATATATTTGTTAAAAGCACTTTTTATCAACATATAAACAACTTTCCTATTTACTGCCATTTTTGTTAAACTTTTCAAGTTGTTATATAATATATAGGTAATTGTAGATGTCTGATTTTCCTATTGAATAATTAGTACGGTTTCTGCATCTATTTTATTGATCCCATTAATAATCAGTTCCGGATTGGTCCACCTTGTCCGGCCACAACTACAGCTGACCTGTTGACAACTTTAATACTAATCACACATTTCAGGACACGTCATGTTACAATGTATTGTACCTTCTCTAATAAAACTAATTATTAAGCTGGTTGAGGGCCTCATAATATTTTAATAATTTGCTGTAGATTTATACATCCTATCTTTCTTTTCTATATAGCCTTTTCCTTTTGCAACGAATCTATACTTAAATTTGTTTATCTGGACCGGTTTTGGATTGAATATATCAGTCCAAAATCAATTTGGATGGATTGGATGATAATTCGGTCTAAAATATTTATTAGATTGGATTGAATCTGATCTATCTGTAATAAATTAATTTATATTAGATTAGGTTGGGTTAAGCCAATATCTGATTCATTGATATAAAATAAGAATATATGTATGAATGAATTAGGTTTAGGTTGAAATCATTCTAAATCAAAATGAATTTGAACAGATTAAACGGTCCAGATATTGAATTGCATCGGTCCAAATTGGTCACCTGCTCCATTTATAATGGACTCAAATTGGACTGGGGTGGAAAATTTTATAAATTCTCAATAATGATTTTACTAGTAAATTAATTTCTTTTATGAATTCTTTCTAAAATATAACATCACAATTTTTATTAATTGGCCATTGATCTTGTTAAATTTTTCTCCCAATTTCAAAAAATAAAACTGTTTGTTCACTTCATAATTAATTGAGTTGCAACTACAAGAATCAATCCAATGTTTGCCAATGCCACGGAAGAGTTTCCATAGCCCAAGGCTCAATTTTTTCCACAGCCCAAATCTCCAAAGCAAAAATTTATCAAAACAAAGTGCAAATTGTATAACTGAACATACTTGTGGTTGCTTCTATTTTTGGTTCTGGTACTTTATTATACTTACAGTAAAGATCTGCCAGAAACTTTGCACTGAGTTTGGAAAGAGTACAAATATATGCATACAGTAAAATAATACAAAATGCAAAGTTTTATACTCTACAAATTTATATTTGTATTCCTTCTAAATTGAGTTTATCTCATGGCATTCCACATCCGAGTGGTTGCTTTCTCTTTTTGCATCGATCCCTAGTACCATATATAGGTTTAGGGATGCCATCAACAGGGCCATCTGTTTAAACCAACCCCATGGGAAGAAGAGAAGCTGACAATGTTGTGCTCTCCCCTGATCCCATACTTCTGTTGCGACAGCGTTGTTAACATGATTTTCAAAATTGGATTGGACCGGATGGTTGGACTGGAAAAACCAGGAATCGGTCATTTGACTGGTTTTATTTTTCCCAAAAATTGAATTTTCCCTTAAAATCGTTAATTTTGGTCAGCAAACCGTTGAATCGGGCGGTTAATTGTTCGAATGGGCCAAATATTTGGTTCAAACGATTAAACTATTCGACCCAATAACCAGACCCCTGACCAGTTCGATCACCGAATCGGTTTTAAAAACCATGATTGTTAATGCTTAATGGCTCCCCATTCCCTGATGGTGGCACAGTTCTCTTTTGGTGAAAACGAGTGGTATATATCTTTTCAGGTCAATTCACCTTATTCAATTGATAGCCAAGGGCACTCGTTGGCAGTACAAATTTTGCATCTAAGAAATTGATGCAAACTTTGCACCCTCTCAAAAAAAAAATAAAAAGTTTTTCATCCTACGTACATTCTCTTTCACCACATAAAAAGCTCGATTTGCACTGCAAATATTCTGTGCCTTTGGCTCAGTTTGGAAAGAGTACAACAACAAATATATAGTATAAAATAATACAAAATATAAGGTTTTGCACTCTATATATTTGTATTTGTACTCCTTCCAAATTAAGCCTTTGTATTCATCAAAATGTCTTGAAGACAGTGGTAAAGAGGTTCAGTTAATATGGGCCCATGATGTATAATTAAGCCTTAATTTTTTAATTATTATTCCATCCAATAATTCTTAGAGATAATGACTGATCAGCCTAGCTCAGAATTCTTTAGGGACCCTACTGTACAGCTGACTGTGGATTGATGCCTGCCAAATCCACGGGATGTGGTTTATAGAGGGGGCTACTAGTACACTATGAAGAGCTGTAATTCAGAATTCTACGGTGAAGTGAAAAGTATTTTTCATAATTCATAATCATCCCGATCTAGTCTAGGCTGCCACAAAGCATGCAACCTAGGGCCAAGGTTCAAACTTCAAAGCTGTCATTTATTGGTAAAATAGGAGGAGAACAAATGATTGAACCTAGAGACCCCACCTAAATCCCTTTAAATGGTGTTCTCGTGGGTTCAAAGACATGCATTTAATACAACACAGGGGATACATTGCCATATTTTAAACCTTGACCAGGGAAGGTGCAATTTGAGCCAGGTTAGATGCCAAATAGGCTACATTATCAACCCTAATTTTATATTTGTAGAGTACAAACATGCCATGAATATAATGCAATGCATCAAATTGATTTTATTCCTATTCTCTTTTTTTTACAAAACAAGAGATAGACATTTATTTGTTCTATTATATTATCATATCTGCAGTTATCTAACCAATGTTTTTAATTATTCTAAAAACAAGGCCATTCTATACAGATTGCAGGAGGTTAGCAAAAGAACTGAAGCCTGTAATTGTACACTTATCCGACCTCCATCGTGCATGTAAGAGAAATACCAGAGCTTAGAAACTTGTATGTTTTTATTTATGGGGAGATATTTTTATTGCACAGTTGCAAAGGGATGTGAGAACGATTTTGTGAGGACTAATCCAAATTCTTTTTATGCTTTCTATCAAGCTGATTCAATCCTCCATCTTTGTCTGAACTGGGTAAGGGACCAATGGTCTAAGACAAGATCACAGAATTGAATGGCAAAACAGGATGCATGTACCCGAACCCATATAGTTGGGATAAGGTTATGGTGATGATTGAGTAATTGTTAAATTTGGTGCTTGAGGTGATTGTAGTACCAGAGATGAAAAAAAAGGCTTGTCGGGAGCTTACTGGGATGAAAAGCCAAGAAAAAAGAGCCAGAGGCTTACCTTGCATTTTTCTAATGCATCTCAGAAGAGTAATACAAGGTTATTTAGTTAAAAGAAAATGTATATAAAAAGAGACTTCCGAGGGTACGTGTGATTTTTCCATTTTATTTTTATTATTATTATTATTATTAATCTTTTTTTCACCATGAAAATGTATAGAGTGGAGAAGAGAGCTTTAGTAGGTTTTGGCATTGGTGTTGGGCATTTGGAGTTGTAAGCACCGTTGTCTCATAAGCGTTTTTTTAAGAAAATAGCACTGGTTTTGTTTGGTATCAGTGCTGGTAGCAATGTTTTCAATACTGATATATATTATCTAATGTTCAAGATGATGCCGCATTGATGCCGCATCATTGCATTACCGACAACAATTCACTGTTTTCTCAAAAAACATTGAATTTGGTGCTGTTCCAGACCACACTTTCCCAATTTCTAAGACATGGTCTGGAGCAACGTTTTTTTTTTTCTGAAAAAACGATACCAAATAAGAAAACTTTATTTGAAACACCGCTTTCTCTGATGTGGCCACACTTCATTGATGCCAAACATCACCTAATTAATCAACTATACATACAGGAGATTGCATCCAGACATAAAATTAACGCACACACACACTCTCTCAGTAATTTATTATAGTGAAGCCAAGAAAGTAAACAGGTGATGACATGGATTGGTGGACCATTTAGCCACATGGAGGGTGTCTGGTGTTGGACACATAAACACTCCGACCTAATGACAGATTCAAAACTCTCATAATGTTATCAAAAGTGCAAACCACTAATCAGTCTATCTTTACCAAATATATGCATTTACTTCTATTCTAAGAATTATTGACAACAATTTCAAGGCCTGCAGGCACATCACACCGGGTCCTGTTTCGTTAATGAAGGTTGCAAGTGTAAGTACATCTCAGGACATTATTTGAACCTTGTTATCAATTCAACTGATGATTCATTAAAATTTTGCAACCGATGATTCATTAAAATTTTGCATAAGAGAGAGACCCTGTGTATGAAGTTTGAACTGAACTTGATGAGCTCACATGTGAGTGGGTGGTCATTATTGTGGTCACTCATGGAAGTAATCTTAGAGCCATTTACATGTTGGCCAGTCCTGAGGCTTCAGCTGAAAAGGTGCTGAATGCTTCAATGGCTACTCTTTCCAAGTCCAAGTTCAACCCACCAAACCGATTTTATCGGTTTTAGTTCTGAGTTTTGCATTCTTATTATAACTGGATCGAGACTGGTTAATTTTTTGGCTGTTTCAAGTCAATTCATAATATATTGATTTTCTTTTAATTTTGTTGTATTTTAAGTCTTAAAGGATAAAGTCTATAGATAGTATATATGATAATTTTGGTAGACCGGCTGGGCTTCGGGCTCGGCTTTACATTGTTTTGGGGTTGGGTCTATTCAAAATTTTATCAAAGCTAAGTTCGAGTTTAGCCTATGAATAGATCTAAATTTTGGTGAAAAATATATTTACTATCTTTTAATTAAAATTATATTATCAAAAATAAAGTTAAAAATTATTATATCATAGCCATATCTAAGATGCCAAATATAATTGGTTCTAATTTGGTCAGATCCAATTGTCCCAATTAATAATTTGTTTGGTTTGGTTTGGTTCTAGGCATATTTTATAGAACCGATTTATAATCCTGTCTTGACCCGGCCATTGACAACTCTAATATTAATCCAGGACGCTGCATGTTACGGTGTATAATTGGGTCATATAACATTTTCATGCGCTAATTATTTAAGGCAGGAATATACAAATAATAAGATGGTATTTAATAATACCATCTACTCAAAGGGCAATTATATTGAGGAAAATCCATAACAATTGAATTGGACGGGCAAAACTGGTTTGTTTCCACTGCAATTTTATTTGTACTGGTGCAAACGATTTCAGATATATATGTACTTCCTTCCTATCTGACTACTGTGCTCTATCAAATGTTCTGACTTCTGTAAAATTACAAGTCTTTGCTTTTGCCCTCTTTTGAGAGCCTCCTATTTGCACCAATAATTGAAGGAAGTGGATGAAACCTTGTATCTAAGGTTTGAAATTTGGGCACGTATTTTCGAAGAAATGATATTACAGTTTTTTAACCTTTATAGGATGATAACTCACATATGGATAAGTATGGACATTAACATTTGAAATCATTGAAATGTCCAGATTTTGAATATTATTTATAATATGCAATGGTCTACAATATAAAATATATAACAGCCATCCTAGTGGGATTAGAAATGGTCAAACCCTAAAAATTCTTTTTCTGCTGATTTCATATAAAGCTCATACTGATGGCAATGTATTTCAAATTATGTGTGATATATTGATGACCAAAGCAGTACACTCATCCTTAATTAAAGAGGTGGAATTAATTAAGATACATTGCAATGCCATGAATCTGAACAGTACTACTCAAATACCAACCGATCGAGAGGGGATTTATGAGATTTTACACGTGTCCGAATCTTATTTCTTCCAACACTCTTGGTAGAATTTCTTAATAGTTCAAAAATGAATAAATGATTTTCCCAGACAGCTCATGTGATGCATATGAGGTTATAATTTAACTTCATCAGTTGGCACGCACAATTATTGTCATGTGCCAATAATTTCCACCAATAATTCAGGGAAGTGGCTTACAGGTTGAGGCGTTTTATCTATAAATACTCCATTCAATTAACTCCTCCTCACAAGGGAGATTAATTGCTTTAATATATCTTTCTCTCTGTCTTCCCAACCTAACTTCCCTCTTTCTCTCTCTCACATACACAGATATGGCTACTTGTCTTGTATCTAATGAGCCAACGTGAGTTTACTCACAATGATCTCTCTCTCTCTCTCTCTCTCTCTTCATGACTTTGTTCTTTCCTCCATAAGTTTTCTTCTCTTCACTTTTCATTTTATGTTTTCTTTGTAAACTTTTTATTAGTATTGTTTCATTTTATTTTGCTAAGAAGAGTTCCTGTCTATTTGTATTGAGATTAATGGAAACTACTATTCCAAGTGTTGGCTATTGAAAATTTCAAAATTGCTTTTAAAGTCTGAAAGATCCGCTTATATGGAACAAAGGGCTTAGTTTGGGAATGATGCCAGGCTCTGCCATTATGGTTTTCATTTGTTCCATATAATATGGAATAAGAATAACATTTTTAATAGGTAATATTTCTATTGAATGCAACTAAGGCCATTACCTCCATTATTCTTTTTCATTCTCAATAGCTCCCTCTCTTTTCTTTTTGAAGTTTTTATTAGATCCCCCTATGTCCACAATGAGCATAACAGAGCAGATCATATCTAGCTCTTTTAAATCCTTTTTGGTTTTACTTCTGGGCCTCAGTTGCCCTCATGGCTATTCTATGTAATCCTTGATGACTACCCTTCCTTCCTTCCTTAGGGGTTGGTCAATTTTAACTAAATGAATGATTTTCAACAAAAAAAAAAATGTTGGTTCCAACAATCTGTAATCCCAGAAATGGTGGACTAGGTTCCAACAGGGAGCAATGGTCACTCTCATACTCTTTTTTCTTTTCTTCATTATGGGACCATACAACCGGGAGGAGCCCGTTCCCCAAACCCATAACCCTCCACCTTTAGTTATAGCGGGATTTGATCCCGTCCCCCCACCTAGTTGCTCCATTCGCATATTTCAAACCCATGTTCTCACATATCATGTTCAAGTTTACATACATACATACATACCTATATATATGGCATAAAATAATACTTATTATTATAAAATAATGTTTTTGTAGTTTATAAAAATATACCATATTATATGAGTATAAATATATAATTTTGAATATATATAGTAAGAAATCTGTTCAACAAGAAAATGAATTGTCATTGTAGAGTACATTCCGAGTAGCAATAATCTATCATTTTTTTACTCTAATAGCAAAAATAGTGTTAGATTTACATTTATAAATGTTGTGATAATTTTACTTGTTTTCTACATATATATGCACAAAAAAATGCAACTTTGAACAAATAAAGGACTGCCCTTTGATATAGATTGGATAGTTCCAAATACTTTGTTTTTCAAATTATTCAGATCATAGATTAATTTGTGGGTTCTTAGTTTTAACCTTGCTAAAATTATTCTCCCAATTCCAAACAAAAGAAAGAAAAAATAAAATTGTTCAATCACTCACTAATTAGTTGAATTGCAACTCTCAGAATCAATCCATTGGTTGCCACTGCGACAGAAGAGTTCCCAACCAGTGTGCCGCATGATGTTGCTGAGATTGTTCTGGTTCGTCATGGTGAGACCACATGGAATGCATCTGGAAGAATTCAGGTATATTCAGAAATAATCAATTAATGTATGAATATGTAGAAATCTACAAAAAGAGGAAGAAGTGTCAAGCAACTGTAGTTGAAGTTATCTCTATAGCTAGATTTTCCCATCTCCATCCAACAACTGAAAGGTGTGAAGGTGACTTTGGCTACAGTTAATGTTTGGATAAGCTTTAGGATTAGTTTTGAGACTTAAAAACTGTTTTGGCTTTAGATAGTAAATCATATAACAGAATATACTTCTTGTTTAATTTGGATACTTGGTTTTACCTCACAGGGCCAACTAGAATCAGAGCTGAATGAGGTGGGATGGAAGCAAGCAGTTGCAGTTAAGATCTGAACTTATGCAAACCTATTTCTTTACACCTGGTTCATCTTTGCATTCATTTGTTTGTGATTTTGATTTTTGATTTGTACTTCTACCTGCAGCAAAATTTGCACCTCTGTCTCATGGCATTGCATGTTTAACAGCCAACAGAACTCATTGGCAGTACAAATTTTGCACCTAAAAAACTGATGCAAACCATAAAAAAATAAAAATAAAAATAAAACCCTTCATCTTACCTACATTCTCTTTCACAGGAAGAGGATTAATTTGCAGTCCTGAAAATTTACAATTGCATAAATGAATTCACAATTTAAACAAACTGATCCATCGATTCATCAAAATGTGTGCAATAATTGAATCTAAGCCTGCCCATGATGGGCTGCCATAACCATGAGTGATGCCCAGGCGGGTCCATTCATTAATCATCCAGATCTAATCTGGGGCCAAGATTCAAACTTTAGAGCTGTAATTTATTAGGTACAATAAGAGGGGTACTAATTATTGAACCTAAAGACCCCACCTTAAATCCTTTGAGTGGGGAACAAACATTCAAAAAAAGCTTGGATGCCAATTGGGCTGCAACCATGAATGCAATGCATCTAATTGTTTGTTTGTTTTTTTATTTTCTAATTTTTTACAAAACAAGAGAGAAAAATATTGTGTACTCATTTATCTGTTCTATTATATTGGTTATATAATCAATGTTTTGTAATTATTCTAATAACAATATTGCCATTGTATACAGATTGCAGATAGGCTAGCCAAAGAACTGAAGCCTGTAGCTGTGTACTCATCAGACCTCAAGCGTGCCAAAAACACTGCAGATATGATTGCAAAGAAATGCCACATTTCTGAGGTACATTTTTTTTCTTAGTTTTCTTCCACCTCTATCCGGTCTGGGGATTCTTGGGACCACGGAGGTGTAAAACAAGAACACACACAGGACAGAATGGTGAAACGGGATTTATGTAGGCGACCCCATATAGTAGTACGTACCTCAGGCTTGGTTGATTGAAGAATTAATCTGTTAAATTTGGGTGGTGGTTCAGGTGATTGTTGTACCAGAGCTGAAGGAAAGGCATGTGGGGAGTTTACAGGGATTGACTTGGGATGAAAGCCAAGGGAAAGAGCCAGAAGCCTACCGTGCATTTTTCTCACCTCAGGAGGACCTTGAAATCTCTGTATCTTTCATCCATCTTTTCTTTTCTGCATTAAAGAGTAGATTATTTATCACAGGGTTGTTTACTTAAAACAAAATGTACATGAATTGAGATTATTAATTATCATCCTTTTTCACCGTCTTCTTCAACATATGTAGGGTGGGGGAGAGAGCTTTAATCAACTCTGCGAAAGGTCTGTGGCTGCCCTATACGAAATTGCATCCAGACACAAAGGTTCTCTCTCTCTCTCTCTCTCAATAATTTAGTCTAGTGATTTGGCTAAGAAAGTAAATAAGTGATGACATGGGTTGGTGCATCAAAATTCAGCCTTATATATGGCCTAGTGATTGCGACTTCGTACATGTTAAACTGAACACACAGATGGAGGGTGTCTGGTATTGGACACATAATCCACTCCAACCCAATCACATATCAGTACTCTCTATCTTTCATCAAACACATTTTCTTCTGTTCTCAGCTAGAATTGACAACAGATTCAAGGTTGCAAGTAGTACAGATATCCTAATACATAATCTGAACCGTGCTATTATTAACTGATGATTCATCGAAATTAATTATGCATTAACTTGATGAGCACACAGGAGAGAGAGTCATTGTGGTCACTCATGGAGGTAATCTGAGAGCCATCTACATGTCGGTGACTCGTGAGTCTTCAGCAGGAAAGGTGCTGAATGCTTCAGTCAATGTTCTCCATCTCTCAGAGCAGAAATGGGCTTTCAAGTCTTGGAGCGACGTCACTCACCTCAACGAGGTTGGATTCCTTCAACGCGGCTTCAATGGCGACTCTTTCCAAGTAGTAGTCTAAGTTCCTACCAGTGTGGAGCAGCAGTTCTCTTTATTTATGTTATAATTAATTCAGATGTTTTGTTTGTATTGCCATTATATTTGGGTCGGGACTGGTTTTTGCTGTTCTAAACTGATGAAGACCCGAACTTGTTATGTAATTCGTGATATATAAAAGTCTCCTGGTTTTCTTTTAATTTTGGTGTATTTTATGTCTTAAAGTTTAGGGATAAATTCTATAGACAGTATATATAAGATAATTTTGGTTGAACACTTGTTTTGTTTTATCAACCTAGCTATATGGTTAATTTCCTATTTATTGTCACTTTCTTAAAGTTATAATATCAAAAAATGAAGTTCCAATTAAGTTTTTATAACATAGGTAATTGGGTCTAATCGTGTCAGATCTGATTATTCCGTTTATTTGGTTTGGTTCTGAGTCTATATTATATAATAATTAATGATCGACTTAGGACGGGTCCACCCTGTCATGAATCAGACCCGAGTCACCCGGCCCATTGACAGCGCATGTAATATTAAGCCGGTGGAGAGCATCACAAGGTCATAATTTTAGTTTTTTCTTCAAATTTTATATGAAAATTTGCCTTTATTTACTATAAGAGCATAAAGAAAAAGGGTATTGAAGAGGTGGTATTCAATGTACCGATTACTCAAAGGGTAAAAACATTGAGGAAAATCCATAACAATTGAATTGGATGGGTAAAATTGTCCTTAATTAGCCTGGTTTTGTTTCCAATGGAATTTTATTTGCACTGCTGCAAAATTATAGGAGTGCAAACAATTTGAATGAAAATATTGATTTGCTTTTGTCTCAACTTTTACCTTATTTTTGTTTGTTTTAATTGGTGACGGAGTAAAATGAAAAATAATCCTGAATTTTCATTCATGTCATTTGCACTCCCATGCATTTGTTGGTAATAATACAAATAAAATTGCTATTGCAAACAAACAGAGAAATCATATATTTTGCAACCATATAAATAAGGGTGTCAATGGACCGTCCGTCCAGTCCAAAACCAATTTCGATGAATTGGACGGACCAAAAAGATATAGTGGATTGGACCAATTCGGTCAAAAATATTTATTAAATTGGACTGGACCTGGTCCATTTGTATAAATTTATATTGAATTTGTTTGGATTAAGCCAACATCCGGAGTGTCAATGGACCGGATTTGGGTTGAAACCAATCTAAATTAAAATGAATTTAAACAAATTGGACGGTCCGAACATTAAATTGGACTGATCCAAAATAATCCAAATTATTCATTGGATTAGATTGGACCTGATCTATTTATAATGAACGGACTGGATCGAATTGGACCAAATCCAGTTCAATCGACACCCTTACGATATAAACACACTGGTTTAAAGACCTTGATAGTCAGGGCCAACCCCCTAACTAACGATGCCAACAATATTATCGAATTGCCCACATATCAATAAGACTCTCACTGATACCAGTATTTTGAATCTTGTCTATATCTCTTGACTAATCGTTAGGTGGTCTATCTCTTTAATAAAATGGTGCCCGAGTCTCAACTCAACTCAGCTCAATTCAAGCTTATTCCCAACTCATTGGTTTCAGCTACACCTACATGAATCCTGTTCAGCTATGGTGCTCTGTCAAGAGTTATGATTTCTGTCAAATTACAAGTCTTCAAATCATTAATTTGTTATACATTAGGCTATTTTCTTTGGTCCCCATCTCTTTAATGCCTACAATTTCCACCATTTCTACGTCCTCCCTGATACCCTGATTGTGATTTTTTATTTTGTTATTTCTAATCTTGCCACTTATCCATATCCATATCTTCATCTTTGATACACTCGTTTTGTTAAATAAGTTGTTTCTGAATTGCTACACTCTATCTCTTAGGTTGTGTTTGGTTTGAAGGGAAAGGTCGGAAAAGGAAGGGAGGTTTCCCTACTTTTTCCTTCGAACCAAACATAGCCTTATAGAAATACTGGTCTCATAATTGTATTGTGGAATTTTTCCCATGGTATCATTGGTGTAGGATGGCTGCACAGCCCATTGGATGCACCCATCCCACTTGGCTCTATTTCTATAATATTGAAACATGTTTAGCTCTTACCTCTTAGTGCTCACTAGACCTTTTTGTGGGCCAGGCTTGGGCTCAGCTTTATGCTTTTTGGGCTTGGGCTTTGGGCTGGGCCCATTTAAATCTTGACAAAAGCTAAGCCCAATCCCAGCCATGAACAGGTGTAGTGCTCACTCTATGGCTGGATATATGGATGATAATTTATGATCCTGCCCAGCCCAGCCCACAAATTTCCAGGCCCAGCCCCACCCCAGTCTGGGCCCACATCAAGCCTGCACAGAATGTGGGCTGGGCCCAGACAAAGAAAGCCCTAGGCACGACTAGCCTTTCCTGGCCCAGAAATATTGCATATAAATCTGGTTATGTGCCTTATCTGTTTAGAATGACACTTGTGAGATTGTATCCGTGGAAAGTGCTAAAGTGAACACAAATAATTGCAAAAGTGCTCAAAGAATTTAATCTCAATATAATTTAGGACAATTGGTTTATGTAATGTCACTTATGAAATAATTGTTCCAAGTCAGCAAGGTTTGTTCAAAGCAAATATTTGTGGTTGATATTATACTGACAACGAGATAATTCATTATAGTGTTAATTACTTAAAGCATTCTTAAATTATCTGACAATTATTTAAAGTACCCCTAACATTTTAGGACCTAATTAAAGCATGCCTAAAGTTTCTGAAATTCACTTTTTGTTATGACAAAAAGAGTAACTATTAAATTGATATGTCAAAAACATATAATTTTTTATATATTAACTATAAAGATAGAATTGGAATCATAATGGATTATTCCAATTACAACTGTGTGGTTGGGCAGAATCGGAGTCCTATTCCCATTCCTGCTGGAATGGCATTGGCATTCCCCCATTTGAGGGAATGTCCATTCCCCACCCCTCGGGAAATGGGAATGAAATCCCATTCTTGTTGATTGCAATTATCATTCCCATTTCTGTCTCAACCAAACAGACTATGGGAATGGACCATTCTAATTCCAATTGCGAGTGTAAACCAAATGGACCCTAAATTCATTGATCTAACAATAATTTATGTCAAAAATGAAATTTTCTAAATTTTTTAAGAAACTTTAATAATTAATAAAATAATTTATTTATATATTTTAAATGATTTTCTTGATAAGGAAGACCTATAAGATAAATCTATAAATGATTTATCAAATTCATAGATCTCGGTAACAGTCTCTTGTACAAGGATATTCAAAAGAAAAGAAGGGATACATGACCATGTATGAATTCCAGAGCAAGAGAGAAAATTTTGCTAGTCGATGTGCAGCTCTGTTTGTTGATCTGTAGACATGGGTTACCGAGATATTCTGAAAGTGAAGCAATAGATGTCTACATTCAGCCACAAGAATGCTGATAGACCATGGTGCATATTTCTCACAAAGTGTCGTCAGTTCTGAAGTTGAGACGTGAACGAAACAAAACTGATTGTACCATTGGGCAGTGGGAAAATAAGTGTGAGACTCTCCCAAGCTCGAACATAGACTTTGTTCTTGCCATCGACACTCCCCCACCAGAAATCTCAGCAAAGATTGCTGATAGAATGGCACACCGTTTTAGGCAATAAGAATGTCTACAAGGGGAATTGCCTCCTGAGAAAGGACTTTGGCTTTCCATCCGCTTAATTTAGACCATATCTTATCAACTACAACATTCCAGTCTTTAACCTTTGAGCTTGAAAAAAATAATGGTCCCCCTAAATGTCTCTCAGAAAGAGGCAAGTTGTAGTTTGAGCCTACAATGTGTATTAGAATCTACAACTATTCTTGTACTGAATAGTTGGTAGATTAGAAGCTCAAACATCATTTGATGTGTTATTAGTAAATTTATTGCATGATATTTACATGTTCTAGATCCTGGTATTGTTGATTCTAATATTTTTTTTTATATAAATCATTAAGGCTGCATTTGGAAACAATGCAAATAAGTGTGAATGCAAATACGTAAAGCGTAAAACTGTCTATATAAATTGCAAAGTTGGATTAGTTTTGCACTGACAAATTTACCTTATTACCAAATAGACTTTTGGCTGTAATACGAATTCCAATAAAGCATATGACTTTTTTTATCAAAAACCCACTTGAATGCATCTAAGAGTATCATAATATGTATTTATCTGTATCCAAGGTGTATTAAAATAACATTCATTATCTAAGCCTACATATATGATACGTAATACTCAATATTTTGAACCTTGAGTGGAATAATTCTGAGCTTAGCAAAAATTAAATGCATCACATAAACCAGCTGGTTACTAGACTTATTCATGGGTCGGGCTTATGACTTGACTTTTGCCAAATTTTGAATGGGCCTAGCCCAAAGCCTGAGCCTGACACAGTGTAAAGTCGGACTTAAAGCCCAGCCCATGAACAGGTCTATTGGCTAGTGGCTACGTACTTACCTATTGCATGGTGAGAAAGATGTACATGATCAGGCCACGAAAATACTGTCATTTGCAGTCAAATGGCTCACATTAGAGAAAATTATGCCTTTATGATATGTGTTGATGGTTCTTGTGCAACTAATGATGAAGCTGCAAGCAATAGTGGGCTCAAGCTTTTGGTCTGCAAAAAGCATACATTCATACTAATTCCGCAACCTTAGTAGCACAACATTATTACCATGAAGACTAAGAGGATGTTTGGTTCCCTTGGCATTTAATCCACTTATTAAAAAAATGTCATCACACCAGTGCCACATGGGTATTTATATTTAGGGATAAGTGGACCGCAATCCACCTCAGAAATCTGAATTGCAGCCCCCTCCTAGTCTACTAGTAGCCCCCCCCCCCCCCCTATAAACCACATCCTACCTGTGAATTTAGCATCAATCCACAGGTAGGATTCAATCCACTCCTAGAAATCCTAGTTCCACCCTAGGGGTGGATTGAACTATAAAAACCCCTTATATTTAATGCATATGAAACCACGGTTTGGTTTCACCATTTATCAAATACTAGGAAACTGAAATGCTTGGTTTTTGTGCATGGGATATTTGAGGAAATGTCAAATTTTTCTTTTCCTTTACACCCCAGCATTTCTTATATGGCATGTTTTTATGGGTGTTAATCTGAGGTAGAAAGTAATAAACGTTTAAAGTGATGCACAACCAAACAAAAAAAGCAAGAAAGTTTAAAGTGAAAAACATTTAAAATAAGATGGTACAAATAAACATTTGAAGTACTAAATGGCCTCTTTGTAAACTCCAATGGAACCAAACATTTACTAAGACAAGAAGATGGATGGAGATCGAGGAGATTCTATTGATTACAAGCTCTTTTGACTTTTGTAGTGTCCAAACATCTCAATATAATGTGATAATATAATACCTCATGAACTTGCAGCCAAGGTTCAAAATATCACAACGTATCGATCCGTATCGGTCGATACATATTGTTCCGATAAGAACCCGATACGCAGAATGAGTATAAATCATTTGTTCTGTTTCTTTTTGTACGTATCGGCCGATACGAGCCTGTATCAGGCTATTTCGGATCTATATCGACCGATACGGGCCAAAAACAGTCCGATACAGTTCAGATCTGCATCGTTATTCATTAATCCATATTTAATACTGAATCTCATTAATGTCGTTTATTTAAGTCTAATTTCTCTTTCATTAATTAGCCAATTACTTCAATGCAAATTTAAATTTAAATTTGAATTTTAGCGCCTAATTCAAATTCTCTCATTAATTCCTTAAAGGGTAAAATACAAAAACCTCCCCTAAAATTTCTGACATTCATAAAAACTTCCCTTGTAGTTTTATTTTAACAAATACCTCCCTTTAACTTTTGAGAAACTCAACAAAAACCTCCATTCCGTCATCATCCTAAAGTTTCTGACAATCATAAAAACCTCCCCTAAAGTTTTTAAAGTTTCTGACAATCATAAAAACCTCTCTTATAGATTCATTTTAACAAATACCTCCACTGAACTTTTGAGAAACTCAACAAAAACCTCCCTTCTGTCGTCATCCTAGACAGAAAACGTTAGACTGATGCATCAGTTTTTTTCTAAATACCAATTCTACCCTTTTATAAATTATTTTACACACAAGATTATAGAAATAATCCCATTTTAATGCAACAAAAACCTCATTTAACGATCATCTCAATAATTCATGTATTTTTGCCAAGTTAAAATGGGATTATTTCAGTAATTTTGTATATAAAATAATTTATAAAAGGGTAGAATGGATATTTGGAAAAAACTGGTGCATCAGTCCAACGTTTTCCGTCTAAGGACGGTGACAAAAGGGAGGTCTTTATCGAGTTTCTAAGAAATTCAAGGGAGATATTTATTAAAATGAAACTATAAGGGAGGTTTTTATGATTGTCAAACTTTAGGAGAGGCTTCTTTATTTTACCCTTCCTTTAATTAATGATGTTAGTGTAAAAACGTCAAATTTTAATTATAACCAATGTTCAAATTATCGGAAACGCAAAGTGTATCAGAAACGTCAAATTTACATCTTTGCATTTGTGCTCCTTTCAAATTTGGCCTAAATTGCAGTTTTTAATTAAAGGTCCACTATCCAAGATTTACCTCCTTACAGTGCTTCTGAAATACTGTAGTTAGTTGGAACAGGGCTTCTACGATGACGAGTGCTTTTGCAGCGCCGGTATTTTTGTATATTAAAAGAAAACTGAAAAGATGGAATGAAAGGTACGACTCAATCTACAACTTAGCTTCTATTAATTGTCCACCAAATCAGCACTCGTGTGAGAGCTTACAAGTTGCATCTACTAGGAAGCTCTGTCGTGAGAACCACATGCCACTTTAGTCGAATGATATAGATTCCCATATCAATAAATAATATGCCTACAGAACTGGGACTTGAAATAAAAAACGGTTTCATATTTCTGCAATCAAAGATGCAAATGAACAAAAGCAGTTTCATGATAGAAATGAACAATAGTTGTTTCATGATTAACTTATTGCTCAAGTCTAACAACCAAAGTAAGGTCCTAAAAGAAAATACAGATTCATCAATCAAAATGGGGGAGTTTTCAGAAATAGTTGCTGTTGTAAAACTTTTTTAAGAAGTCGGATATGTCCTGGTCCTTGTCTCCCACATCTTGTATAAGCCCTCTACGCCCTAGCACATACTGACCAATTATATGGTGGCGCTGCTTTGCATGTTCAACAATGTTGCCAAGCTCCTCCATCCCTTTGAAGAGTAGCATGTCAATCACCTGCAAATACATATGTTTTGTAAAGCAAAAATGCTAGGTCTCTGACATGTTACAGAACCATAATTCATAGGGGAAAATAATAAACAAAATAGAGTTCCTTGTTCAGGAAGTCATCAATGAATTACTAACAGAAGCCATCCTCAACCATTCTGAGATTCTTAGGAGGCTGTTAACCTCAATGAACCAATGTCTTACTCCTAATGATAACCGTAGTACCTAAAACATTTGACACACTGAAAACAGATCACAAAGAAACAATATAGATTATAGACCTATGAGAATAGAATTGTAATAACACAAATTCAGCAGCCTTTTACCTTCAAAATTAAAATTCAATTGCTTCTTTCTTTCCAAGTCACCAGGATGGAAAAAGGAATTCATCATCATCATCATCATCATCTAAGCCTTGTCCCAACTACTTCCATAATACATTTATACCCCCGCCCCCCACTCTCAAACTCCCCTGCATTCTTATGCTTGTTAGACTGGGTCTTTACCATTGCAACAAAAAAACTTCCCTAAATTACAATTATAACCCAAAAGAACCTAACATTTTGGAAACAAAATAGCTTCAATCTAAAAATCCATTACCCAATGTTGGTCCCAGCTATCTAGGATCTTGGGAGGGGTGGGCTGGTTACAAGCCTAATCCTTGGCATTTTTAACACAGTGGCTGCTCTCAGACATGAACCCACATTCTCACACTTGTCAGCCTGAGATTCTACCCTTATACCAAGCAATGGCCCATAAACTAAATAACTTCAGTCTCCAGACCCTATTTTACCCTAATATCATCATCTCTTGCCTCCAGAGGTAGGCTAACTTAGGGGTACCCTGGAGAAAGACTTCGTAACAGCTCCAAAATGTAGAAGACCCTTCTCTTCTTTTTATGGTTCCATTTCCAGGCTGCTTTATTATCCAGGTAAAACAAACATCATAGAGACGGATCAAAACAAGGCTTTTTTTTCTAATAATAAAACATATTAAAATTAAAATTCAGATTCCATGATGAATGATTTACTAGGGTTCATGGAACCATGTTGCAAAAGTTCTGTTCTATTAGCAACCAATGGTCATAGGTTCTATTCTTGCCAGGATTTTTTTCTAATAATAAAATATAACTAAAACAAATAACATAAAAGAACAATTACTAAATACTCAACAAATAATCAAATTTCACAATCCAAATTCTAAAATATACAATTCATATTTACATATATAAACTATGCATATATACTACTCAAACAATAGGACTAAAATATTTAATACAAAATAAAAGGGAATGGTCCAGGAAACAGTAAGTGTACCTTGGTGAGTATGTGCTCAAACCAACATTTCCTTCTAGAGCATTATTGAATAAAAACGGGTCTAATGATTTAACTTCATGAATCAAATATAAAAATTGCAAAATCATGAAATCACAAATATTAGTATATATAATCCTACATCTGATTTCCTAGCTCCCAATTACAACAACATTTGCAATATGATGTTCCACTAACCCTCTAAGTTCCATGTACTCCTTCCAAGCCTGAAACAGAGATTAGGATCTAGATTGATGAATTTGTGGTTCATAAGCATGGATGAGATGATACTATGGGAACCTTCTATATACACATTCTAGAAGGACAAACTCATCTATAATCAGGAAATGTTATGGACATCCTTGTTTTCCTTTTGATATATAAAAAGAAAATACTTTGAATATAATAATTATTCCTAATGGAAATCTCACGACTCCACAGACCAACACACAGAAAAATATAGAACAGCCCAAGAGAGCTCTGCATTGTCCAAGACTTCAATCGTTGAAATAAGATAGAAGATTACAAATGATGAAGAGCAAAGTTGGAACTAATCATTAAAAAACACAAAAAGAGCAAAATTGGAACTGACTCAACTGAGTGTGCCATCTAGTAAGGCTCGAGTTCAATGGCAAGATGGAGAAGCCAAGTTGCGAGGGAAAACTATGTGGAGGTGTATTAGGGCAGCGGTATGCTGGTCATTGTGGGAAGAAAGAAACTCACGCATTTTTTCCAACAAGGAAAGAACATTGGAAGAATTGTTAGATCGAATCCTTTTAAGGGTTGTCCACTGGCTAAAATCTTTGGAGTTGTTTTCAGATTTTCCTATGGATGACTTGCTAAGAAACTGGAAAGAGATTGCTTCCATTGCTAGATGCAAGAGGACTCTTTGTCCGTTTTGGTCCCCTCCCCCCTTGGGCTTTATAAAGCTGAATTTTGATGGCAGCAATATAAGGAATCCAGGGCCCTCTGGGATTGAGGAGTTTTCAGGAATGAGGAAGGGATTGTTATTGCTTTATTCTCTGGCCCTATTGGAGAAGGTGACTCTCTTAGGGCTGAGATCTTTGCAGCGCTTGAAGGAATTCGAAGAGCAAAGGAATTAAATATCAGCCGTTTGATCCTGGAAGGTGATTCGAAGGTGGTGGTTAGTTGGTTGAAGACAGAGGACAGTGGTTTGTGGAACTTTAACAATGAAAAAAAAAAACAGTTCTTATGGCTGGGTAGAGACATTGAGATTCAGTACAGCTGGGTGAAGAGGAGTGCCAACTCATTTGCAGATGGGTTGGCCAAGCAAGGAGTGAATAGGGAGTCTGTATTTCGGACTAGTTTTTAATCTTTTCTCTTTGCACTCCCTTTGTTTTCTGTTTTTGGGGAGCTAAGATATTTTATCTCCCCTCTTGTATCCATATTCCCTCTTTTCTTTTAATTTAATGAAGCTGGTGTTATTGATCAAAAAAAAAAATCCAAGTTGCATGCATGGCCACAGGAGGCTTGAGTATTTGGGGTTGGTAGCCTGACCCCTTGGACTTTGAATCATAAATTCATAATTCATAAATTATCTCACAGATTAACCATCATTATAATTCTTAGTGGCTGCTGTGGATTTATCTGTCTATTGAGTTCTATTTTTCCCCATCCAAATCTAAAATCTAAACATGTGAACACAGTACAGATCATACTTCAAACAAAATTTTCAGTACAAGAATCTCCATGGTGAGACTGAATCATATTTTTCCCAATCCTCTTTACTATGAGATACATGGCAAGTTATGGATTCAGAGTGTTTACAATCTTCCAGTTCCCAATCCCAACATTTTTCCCATGTTTAATTACATGCAAATTGTTCTTGATATCTTCCTAATTGTGGTTTTTTGCAAGAGAATTAGAACTGTCAGTGGTCCATGCCTCTGGGTCAACCCAACAGAACCAAATCAACTCAACCCTATTAAATAGGATCAGGTCCCATACTTCAGTCGGTGTTATTAATTGGTTGTTGGTCCTGCTATGGGTCTGCACTTTGAATCCCAATTACAATAGGGTCAGAATTTGGTCTAGAGAAAGAGATTGCAAAGCCCTACGCTAAGGAGACTGCAATATTTGCTTCATGACAGCAATTTTTCTGTCTTCTGGAATATGTTTGACCTGGAGCTGGGAGTTGGTTAGAACAGCATGTCAGTGTGACAGCAGAGCACAGACACCAATCATGGTGTTACAGTGGTAAGAGCTCAAGCCTCACACTTTGATCATAAGTATTTAATGGCTGGATTGTCCACCCCCCCCGAACTTGTGAACCATATCCAAAGAGCTACAAATCCATGTCTATAAGGTTCTTTCATCATTCCAATAGCAAGGAAAGATGACCTATAGCTCTTGAATATTCTTTATTTCTCTTTCTTTTTATTTTTAGTTTGTTTCACATTTCAATCTTCTATTAATGCTGATTTTGGTATTCCTTTGTGTGTTCTAGCCCCTTGGATGCATATTTTAGTATTCTGAGGATGTTTCTCATCATTGGCATCTTTCATTGCTTATATGTTTGACATTATTTATTTATTGGCTTAGTAATCCTTTATCTGCTTTCTCAAAATGCAATAGCAAATATTAGGATATTTTAGAGATTTAATATTTGGAGCTTAATCAATATAGGGTCAGTCATGTTCCATTATTTGGAGAACCTAATAGAGTCTGGGTTGGAACCAATGTTTTAAATCCATGGTTGAACTGGCAGGTCAGACCCATCACCCAGCCAGGTTTCCAGGTCTGTTTAGCCCCCAAACCATTTACTTGCAACCCAAAAAAAAAAAAAGATTGAGTCGATGACCTAGTTACCTGGCCAGTTTAACTGCTGAACCGTTTAACCCAGTCAATGGGTCACAGGTTAGACATTAATTCTCTTTTTCTGCATTTTTTTTGTATTTTTAACTATTTTCATCAATAATACAATAACTCTCATTGATCACACTTATTTTTCGTATATAATATCAGTGATATGCCCAATTTTTTCTGTAATTTTATTTATTTTTCTGCGTTTGTATCTCTTCCTCATCATCATCTAATGGGTTGTTTAATAACAGCAGAAGTTGCTGGACTGAACTATTTATTTCTTCAACTTTTAGTGGATAAAATAATTAAATGCTAAAATATTAAAGAGTACAGTAATCCACTCAACTTCAGCTTCATCCATAAAGAACCCCACAACCTCCTTAAAAACATGTTCACTAAAAGACAAAGCAATAAGCTTTTCAGTTCAGTCACTTCAGCTGTTATCAACAGCCCCTGAGCCTTATTCCAACTATATGAGACAGCTACACAAATCCTGTTTTGTCATTCCATTCTGTTTAATACCATGCCCACTGTTAAATTACGGGCACTTAATCTTACTACTTCAACCATATCCTTTTTGCTCTGCCCCTAGCCCTTATAGCCCCATCAACTTGTAACAAATCACTTCTTACAGGTATTGTAGGTGACCCAAGCATGTGACCAAACCATCTTAATCTACTTTCTCTCATTTTATCACCTATTGGAGCTACTCCTGGGTTCCTTTTTTTTTTTTGATCAATAACACTCTCATTAAATTATCAGTAGAAAATTTACAGGAGGAAGACAAACACACTTATCTTCCAAGAGTCACTAAGAGCCTCATAAAAGAAAGAAAAAAGAAGAAAAAGAGAAAAGAATACAGTAAAGTTACAGCTTAGCCCAAAACAGTGAATCCCTTTCTGCCCCTTGTTTAGCTAAACCGTCAACTAGGGAATTAGCCGATATTTTAACCCAACATGTCTTAACTTCCATCTCCCGCACCAGCCACATGAATTTCCTCCTCTCATTGTTATACTTCCATAAACCATTTTGATCTTTAGTCAGCCATCCTATCACCACCTCTGAATCCCCTTCAATTATGAGTTTCTTGATGTTCAACTCCTTAGCTTTCCGGACTCCTTCCATAACTGCAAGGATCTCAGCTCTAAGGGAGTCACCCACTCCAATTGGGCCTGAGAACATGGCAGAGATGACCCCATTTTCGTCAAAGTTTAATTTCAAGAATCCTCTAGGTGGGGGAGTCCAAACCACTTTCATTACTGACTTGGTCTGTGTGCAATTTGCAATTTCACCCCACTTCCTCAACATGTCATCCATAGTATAATCTGTGAATAATTCCAAAAATTTCAGCCACTGTACCGCCCTAATATGTATGATAGACTTTAGATCTGCTGCTTCTCTTTGGGTTTCTGAGAATATCCTGGAGTTTCTTTCCTCCCACAATGTCCAACATACTGCAGCCCTTAGTCCTCTCCACATTATCCTTCCCCTTTTTATCCGCCACCTAAAAAAGGTGGGGGAGAAAAGGCCCTGCAAGTCTGATGGGGGATTCCAACTGTGTCCAAATAAAGAGGAAGCCCAATCCCAAATTGACCTCGCAAAGTGGCAAGACACTAGTAGGTGAAAACCAGTCTCCCCATCCGCTTTACATAGAACACACCACTGAGGTGACAAACAAGTATTGGGTCTCTTCTTTTGGAGTAGATCACCAGTGTTAATTCTTTCCAGATAGGCTTCCCAACAAAAACTACCAACCCTAGGAGGTATTGCTCTACACCAGACCTCACCAACAGGGAAAGGAGGGAAGGTAGGACTGGTGGACTAACTTAAGACTTTGAAGAACGAGGCACAAGAGAAGATGCCATTGGGGTTAGGTGTCCAAATTCTAGAGTCCTCCCTGTGGGGTCTAAGACAACATTATCAAGAAGTGCAATAAGGCTCGAAATGCTATCAAGGTCTGAGTCCCTCAAATCCCTTCTTAAACCCAAGTTCCACCCAATCCCAGAAGTGGAAGAGGACGAGGTGAAGAAAGACGAGGTCGGCTCATTTTTCAAATCAAATAGAGCATACAAAGAAGGGAATTGATCCTTTAAAGGGGCGCTCCCCACCCAGGTTTGTTTCCAAAATTTTATGGAATTACCGGAATTCAAGTCATACCTGGTATTAGGGGAGAAAACTGGTAGCAGGTCATGAATGGCTTTCCAAGGAGAGTTGCTTGTGGTCCTAGCTCTGATTCCAGCGTCCCATCCATTGTCCTCCAGCCCATGTATACTTGCCACTATTTTAGCCCATAGCTTCTCCTTCTCCATAGGGAACCTCCACAACCACTTCCCCAACAGAGTCATATTCCTTCTCCTGATACTCCCAAGCCCCACGCCACCACAAGACTTACTCCTACACACTATCTCCCAGCTAACTCTATGATCCCTCTTCTCCTCTCCTGGCTCCCACAAGAAATCTCTCATAAACTTCTCTAATCTGTTAGCGACCTTCACTGGGATTTTAAACACCGATAGGAAAAAGATGGGTAAGTTAGCAAGTGTGGCCTTAATTAGTGTAATTCTTCCACCGAGAGAGAGGTAATTCTTTTTCCAGGATACCAGTCTTTTTTCAAACCTTTCCACCACCGGGTTCCAAAAGCTCTCTCGCATGGGATTATCACCTAATGGCAACCCTAAGTAGTTCAAAGGCCACCCCAAAACTTCACACCCCAACAGTTCAGCACTCTCCCTGAGCTCTCCCTCCTCCAGGTTCACCCCCACTATACAACTTTTCCCAAGGTTAACCTTCAAGTTAGACATTTGCTCAAACAATTGTATCACCAACTTCAAGTTCCTAATCAAGCTCACATTACCGCCTTCACAAAATAGAATCGTGTCATCAGCAAACTGTAGGTGAGTGAGGGGGGTTTCCACCCTCCCAACTCTCCAGCCTCTAATGAGCCCCCTATCATCTGCTCTATGGATCAGTTTTCCCATAACCTCCGCAATTAGAATGAACAAGAAAAGAGACAGGGGGTCTCCTTGTCTTATACCCCTACTAGCTGGAAAGAAATCTACCATTGTCCCATTCACTAGTACTGAATAATGACAACTCCTGACACAACCCATGATCCACTTGCACCATCTAGCCCCAAACCCAAATTTAGTCAAAACTCTCCTCAAGAAATCCCAGTCCACCAAGTCATAAGCCTTTTCCAAGTCCAACTTACAAACCACTCCCTTCTTCTTATCCCTCTTAAAGTTCTCCACACTCTCATTAGCAATTAAAATATGATCAGTAATTTGTCTCCCACTCACAAAGGCTCCTTGATAATGTGCAGTGATATCGGGCAATACCTTCTTCAACCTCATAGACAACACTTTTGCAATGATATTATACAAGCTATTAACCAGGCTAATTGGCCTAAAATCCTTCGAGTGGGATGCATCTTTCTTTTTTGGAATTAAAGCTATAAATGTAGAGTTCACACTCGGATTGACAATTCCTCTCCTGAAAAACTCCTCAAACACCCGCAAGAGATCATCTTTCACGATATCCCAACAATCCTGATAAAAAGCCATTGTGAACCCATCCGGCCCTGGAGCTTTTGTTCTATCCATAGAAAACACAGCCTCCTTGATCTCTTCTAGAGTAAAGCTTCTTTCCAGCCTTCTCCTGTTCTCCACCCCTACATCTGGCCAGTCCAAACCTTCTACCCACACCCTTCTACTTACAGGCCTTCTTAGAATAGATTTGAAGTGCTCCACACAGGCCCTGGCAATCTCCTCTTGTTGTACTAACTCGACTCCATCTACTACCAATTTGGAGATAAAGTTCTTCCTTCTCCTGCCATCTGCTAGAGAATGGAAATACCTAGTGTTTCTGTCTCCCTCTTGCAACCACTTACATTGAGATTTTTGCCTCCAACTAATTTCCTCCTTGTGCAGACAATCCTCTAGTTGTCTTCTCAAATCTCTCCTGAGATCATTGTCTTCCTCTCCAAATTCTCCCCTTTCTTCTTTAGAGTCAAGGCTTTCAATCTTATCCATCAAGTCTCCCTTTCTTTCTTCTATCCTCCCAACTCCATCAAGTTCCACTCCTTGATTCTTGCTTTCAAGAATTGTAGTTTCTTATGAAATCTCATCCCCTCCCAATCCACCAGTGGGTTACAGTCATGCCACCATTCCCTCACTTTGTTAGTAAACCCTGGATGACGTAACCACATATTTTCAAATCTAAAGGGGGTAGGACCTCCACACCTTCTTTCCTCCTTACATAATACTATGGGCCAGTGATGAGGTCACCCTTGGAAGAGCTCTAGAAGCCAAGGTTCCCCAATGTTCTTCCCAATCCAAAGAGAACAGGAATCTATCCAGTTTAGAGCAAATGGGTCTAGATTGGAGGTTTGACCATGTAAATGTCTTATGGGCTAGGGGAATCTCTTTAAGCTCAAAGGCATCCACAAAACTATTAAACTTCCTCATGCTTTTTGTCACCCTCTGGTTAACCTTATTGGACTCCTCCGAGAATCTGATTACATTGAAATCCCCACCCATGCACCACGGCCCATCCCACAACACTCTAGCATCAGCCAGTTCCTCCCACAACTCCTCTCTCTCTCTCTAGTCATTCGGTCCGTAAACATTTGTGAGCACCCATGTATAGTCATCCTCTTGCTGCTTAAACTTCAGAAACACCGAGTACTTTCCGATCAACTCCTCCAGACCTTCCACCACATCCTTCTTCCACATTGTTACAATCCCCCCGGAAGCACCCCACGAGGGAGCAGCCACCTAGCTAATTCCCCTGGCTTTCCATACACTCCTTGCCCATTTATCATTAAACTGCATTCTCTTAGACTCTTGTAGCAGCACAATGTCTGGGTCACACCGTCTTATTACCTCTTTTATTGTTGCCCTCTTGCACTCCCAATTCCCCTCACATTCCAACTAAGAATCTTCATTCCGCTTCTTGGTGAACCCCTTGCCACTTACCACTACTTTCCCCTTTCCTCCTGTCTCCCTTTACCCCGAGCCTCTTATCACCTTCTACATCTCTCTTCAATCTCTCTACTTCACTCAATCTCCTCTTCTTTATTCTGATCTTCTCCTTCCTCTTCTGTAAGTTTTCTTTCAGCACATTCAGATCTTTCAATCTGCAACCTAGCTTCCCTACAAATTCTGCTATCATGTCTTCTCTCACCGAGTCCACCAGCCCTACCCTTCCCCTACAGGATCCCCTCCATCTCTATCCACCTGCCCCTTCTTCCTCTCCTCTGGTCCCACCTCTACTCTTTCTTCTCCATCCACCCTCCCTTTCCTATTACCTCCCTCCAACCCTGCTCTCTCCTCGTAGTCCTCTCCATCTCTACCCTCATTCCTTTCCCTCCTCTCCGTTAACCCCTCCCCTCTTCCTACCTCCCCTTCCCCTCTCCAGATCAGCTCTCTTCCCACTTCCTTAAGCACTCTTTCAATAATTTCCCAAACTTTTTCACTCCTAAACCTTCCTTCCGGCACCTTCCCACCTTCCTTCCGGTCTCTCCCTCCTCGGAGAGCCCATTTGTTGGCTCGGCTACATAATCATGGGCTACAAGACATGGAGCAGGGACGGAATTTGGAACCAAAGACACTGAAGACACATTAGTAGCACAAACCGAAATCACTTGGTTACCTAGGACTGATGGACAAGCTGGAAAAGGACTGCTCCTTGCCTCCCTCTCTTGTTCCAGAGGTTGGTAAAAATTTATCTCCCTGAGTTGGTTGGGAAGTACTTCTGTCCTTTGGTCACCCTAGTGATCTTTCCACTCTACCCCTGGTTCACCCCTTGATGGTGTGTTCCTGCTCTGCTTTCGGTTCTCCCAATCTACCCCTTCTGATCCTCCTTGCACACTCTGTGGTCTTGGGAATGGGTTGTACCGCTTGCCTTCGTCACCCTGAAATAAACTTACAATGTTCCACCAATCCACGTCACCTCCAGGGCAACTGCCTTCGTCGTTTGCACTGCCCAAGCTAGTACATCAACCGAGCAGTCCTCTGAGTCTTCATCACCTTCACTGCACTGCGCCCAGCCTTCATCCTTATCTTCCTTCTCTCCAGGTCTTCCCTTAACGTACCTTGGCTTCGGCTTCTCTGAGTAGCGCCGCAGGGGGCTAAACTCCTTCAGCCTTCGTCGGGAAACCCACCGCAAGTCGAGCAACTTCTTTGTTTTTCGGCGCTGCGCGCGTTCCCCCCCTTGTCTCGCGACTGGGGACGATGATAGACCATTAGCATCGTCTATCTTAGTCGTGTCCCCAGTCACGTGAGTTACTAAAGGCTCACCCGCCTTCTTAAACCACTGGATCGGGCTCGCTGACCCAAATGGGCCTTTAATCGCACCCAAGACTTTTCGAATGGGCTTTGGCTCTGGCCCATTTTTAAGCCACTGCGACCTCACGTGACTTTTAAAAGAGTCACACGCACTCGGTTTGGTTTTATCCGGTCTAGATCCAGTTCTTCCTTGGACCGGCTCCTTTTCCTTGTTCAAACAGGTCAAGTTGGCGCTAGTTACAACCTGTGCAAAGGACCTGCCACCCTCCAGACTGTTCACTGCTCCCACACGCATAAAACCCACCCCTTTAGTGCTACCCTTTTGTTTCTCCAGTCTTGGTTTTTCCATTTTTGTGAAAGATCTTTTCTTGTTTGAATCAACCAATCCCTTCTTGCCACGCAGTACTTCTTCTTCAACCTTCTCATCTCCCTCCCTACGAGCCTCCTTCCAGAGCACCGATTCAAAGGATGAAGCCAACCACACTGAATAGCAAAGCCCTTCAACTAGCACCTCAATCTTTCGAGGAATCTCCTCAGGTTTTACACCATTCAATAGAATGGAGGCTGAACAAAGGTCTCCCCAAAAGGCACCTCCTAAAGATCCTCCACACATCAAAGCAATGGCTTCAGCAACTTCCTGCTTCCACAAATTAAAGGGAAGACCTAAGAGACGTACCATCACTCCATCTTCAACAAAGAAATCTTTGGAGTTTGATCCCGGACACCACCTTGATACTGTGAAGCTTCCAAGAGCAGCTTGGATATTTAATGTCTCAATTTCTACTCTATTCTCCAGCAGATCCAGCACAGCCTTATCCTTCTCAAAGGGTGTTAAAATAAACGTACTCTTCAGCTTTAAACTTGCTATTAATAGATCTGCAACTTTCCTCCAGTCTAGTATATGAACTGAAGCTTTAACTATCAGCTTACTCTCCCAATCTCCTCTCTGTATGTTTACTCCCATTCTGTATTTGCCTGCCCCAGCTGTCACTAATAGAGTCTCTTGCTTATTATTTCTCACCAGACTAGTAGAAGTGCTTATCTTCCTTTTTACTGTTTCTTCTCCTTTAGCACCCAAGTGTTGCAGCAGTTCACATAAGACCCCAAGGACTGCCTTCCAGCCCTGACTCTTCCTTCCTTCTGGTAGGCAGACCATCTGCTTTCTTCCTTTGCCAAAGAATTCTGTCAAAGATATAAAATAACCTTTAAGGTTTCTCTTACACTCTACAACAAACCTTCTTCCAGTTTCTGAGAGAAGCTCTTTCCAACTATTTTGCTTGCCTTTGTTACTTGCATCTTCCATAAACTCCTTGAGCCCTTCAATTACCCCCAAACCTTCTAACAGCACCATCCCTCTCTTTGCTTCCCTGATTTTCAAGCTCAGCTGACCATTTAATCTCAGTTCCTCAAATAGGAGCTCCTTAGATTCAATCTTCAAAGCTTTTTTCCAACGGCCTACCTCCACAAATTCTCCCATCTCAGTTCCTCACCCTCTCACCCTCTCACCATCTCAGACAATGGCAACAGATGAAAATGAAACTCAGTTCCTCACCCTCTCACCCTCTCACCATCTCAGTTCCTCACCCTCTCTCCCCTGTCCCAAAACAACTCATTGCCACCATGAAATTATACAAAATGCTCCAAAACTTCCAAGGATCATCTACAATAAATTATAATGGAAGTGGGAGAGAAAATCTTTCAAAAATACACAAGGAGCATACTCCTGGGTTCCTTTAAATGACTTCATTAGTAACTGAGAATTTATTCAAAAGAGAGGTACATGAAAAGATGTACATCAAGAACTCGGACGACCAGTCCAGTATAGGCAGTACTGAGGTAGACCAGCTATCACTATCAGAGGCTGATTTGGCAGCAACCTTGAACCGTGGTATTTTGTTTTCAGAAGATACAGAAGAAGGTTATAATTCGGATCGGCTTTTACACCAGGAGAACAAGAGTGGGGAAGAAGACTATGATCTGGCTTTAGAAGTTCCTGTACCAAAGCTTGATAACGGGCGGGTGCTTAGTAAGGAAGTATCCACGACTCCTCTGAAGCAAAGCAGAAATACATTAATGAGGGACAAACAGCTGGGTGCAGAGAGGGACCACTGTACAACGAAAGAGGCAGGAAGGTTAACTCCACAGACCAGAGCCAAGGAGTTAGCCGACAACCACACCTTCCAGGATTCGATTGCTTCCAGTTCCAGTTCCCCTAATCCATTCCAGCTAAACCCAGGTAACAGTGTCCCTTCAGTTTTTGGTACTAATGGTTGCTCTGTGTCCTGTGTGCCAGATTCCATTCCCATTTCAGAGGCTGCAGTCTATGTAGAAGGAGGAGGGCTGGGTAATAGTTGCAGAGGTAGAGAGGAGTTAGAGAGGGAGGGAGAAAGAGAGGAGGAAGTAAATAGTAGCATCAGGTATTTAGGAGACAGTGAGAATAGGTTACCTGAGGTGGAGAAGAATAAATGTTTGAAAGATGGGGCAGCAGAGGCTCAGTTAGGGTACAGCAAGGAGGAAGAAGGTACAGGTGGGGGGGACTTAGGCCAGGAAGATAAAACCAAGGAATCAGAGAAAGAAGAGCTGGCAAGTGAGGATTCCGTGGCATTATTGTACAGAAACTGGGGTGTAAACTGAAAGATCCAAATAAGCTGAAGGGATTCTTGCAAAAAAAGAGAGAAGAAGTCAAGGTCAAAAGGAGGAGGAGTGAGGCTGGAAGTAAGGGAAAGGAAGTGGCAAGTGACAAAGGCATTAAAACTAGAGGGGCTAGGAGGGGAGGAAGTGAGGGACAAAGGTGCGAGGGTGGATATAAAAAAAAAAGAATAATGAGGATATTAAGTTGGAATGTGAGGGGACTGGGTAGTGCAAGGAAGAGAGCAGTAATTAAAGAAGTCATCAGGAAAATGGATCCCGATGTGGTACTGTTACAAGAAACGAAAAGAGCAGTATTTGATATCAAATGGGCAAAGAGTGTGTGGAGGAGTAGGGGGATTAGTTAGATGGTTCTACCCTTATGGGGATCAGCAGGGGGTGTGGTGACATTGTGAAAGAATTTGGTAGTAGAAGGTTTAGAGGAGTTGGTAGGACAATTCACAGTCTCCTTGAAATTTAGGCAAGTAGAAGATGGATTTGAATGGGTATTAACCAATGTGTACGGGCCAAATGATTACAGGGAAAGAAGATCATTATGGGAAGAGCTAGCAGACATAAGTGGTCTGTGGGATGGACCATGGTGCTTAGGTGACTTCAATGTAATAAGATTCCTGGCAGAAACTAACACTCCTAGGCAGAGGAGCACCACAAGTATGAGGAGATTTGACCAATTCATTGAGGCCTTTGAACTAAAAGAAATCCCACTGTCACAAAGGTGTTATACATGGTCCAATCTCCAAACCAATCCAATTTGCTCTAAGTTGGATAGATTCCTTTTTTCAAATGACCTGGAAGAACATTGGGGGAATCTGAACTCTAGAGCACTCCCGAGGGTGACTTCTGACCATTGGCCTATTGTACTATGTAAGGAGGAGGTGCGAAATGTGGGTCCAGCTCCATTTAGATTTGAGAACATGTGGTTAGAGCACCTGGGGTTCATTAAGAAGGTTGAAAAGTGGTGGGTAGAGAGCAATCCAGCAGTGGAGTGGTATGGGATGAGGTTTCACAAGAAGCTCCAGTACATGAAAAGTAGAATCAAGGAATGGAATCTACTAGAATTTGAGAGGTTGGAGGAAAGGAAACAGAATATGATCACACAGATTGAGGACTTGGACAGTAGAGAAGGGAGGGAAGGCCTAACTGAAGAGGATAAGGAACAAAGATGGAGATTGAGGAAACAGATAGAAGACTATACTTTTCAGGAGGAAATATGCTGGAGGCAAAAGTCAAGATGCAAGTGGTTAGAAGAGGGGGACAGGAACACTAAATTCTTTCATGCCTTGGCTTGTGGCAGAAGGAGGAAAAATGTTATTACTAGATTGGAAATTGAAGGGGAAACAGTCACGAGTCAGAGAGAAATTGCGGAAGCATTTGCAGGTCATTTTAGGAATATATATAGAAGGCCACTGAATAATAGGGTATGGTTGGAGGGTTTGGATTGGCCAACACTGAAGAGAGAAGAGAGGGATTGGTTCGAGAGGAAATTTGAGTTGGAAGAAATAAAAGAGGCAGTATTTTCAATGGATAGATCAAAGGCACCGGACCCAAATGGTTTTACAATGGCTTTCTACCAGGATTGTTGGGAGATTCTAAAGGAGGATATATTGTTGGTATTTGATGAATTCCATACCAAAGGAGTGATTAACCCTGGGTTAAATTCCACATTCATTGCTTTAGTTCCCAAGAAAAGTGATGCAAGCCATCCAAAGGACTACATGCCGATCAATCTAGTTAACAGCCTCTATAAGATCATCACTAAGGTGTTGGCAATTAGAATCAGAAGGGTGCTACCAACTATCATCTCGAACAATCAAGGAGCTTTTGTGAGAGGGAGACAAATAACAGAACAAATCCTTGTAGCAAGTGAGAGTTTAAAGGACTACAAGAGATCTAGGAGAAGAGGTGCGGTCTGCAAACTAGATCTGGAAAAGGCATATGATATGGTTGATTGGTCCTTCTTAGTGGAGGTGATGATGAACTTTGGGTTTGGAGACATCTAGTGCAAATGGGTGATGGGATGCATTAGGGATTGTCATTATTCTATCTTGGTGAACGGGACAGTGGTGGACTATTTCCCAGCTTTGAGGAGGATTAGACAAGGAGACCCCTTATCCCCCTTCTTGTTTACATTGGTAGCTGAAGTGTTGGGGGGATTGATATCCAAAGCAGATTCCAGGGAGGTCATAAGAGGGTGGAGAGTTGGAAGGGATAAGGTATCACTTACACATCTACAATTTGCAGATGATACGATTCTGTTTTGTGAAGGAGGGGATATCAATTGGATTAAAAATCTGAAACTCTCTATACAGCTCTTTGAACAGATGTCAAATCTTAGGGTGAACTTTGGAAAAAGTTGTATAGTTGGAGTCAATATGGGGGAAAGGGAGATTGGGGAGTAGGCAGATATGTTGGGATGTGTAGTGTCTAACTGGCCATTAACCTACTTGGGCTTACCTTTGGGAGATAATCCTCAGAGAGATGATTTATGGGCCCCTGTTGTGGAGAGATTTGAAAAGAGACTTGCCAACTAGAAAAGAAATTATTTGTCTCTTGGAGGGAGAATCACCTTAATTAGGTCTACGTTGGCTAACCTTCCTGTATATTTTTTGTCAGTTTTCAAGATACTGGTGAAGGTGGCTAATAGATTGGAAAAGCTAATGAGGGATTTTCTATGGGAGCCGGGGGAGGAGAATAGGGATCATTGGGTAAAGTGGGAGGTGGTCTGTAGAGGTAAAAAGGAAGGAGGGTTGGGTATTGGTAATATTAGGATTAGGAATCTTGCATTACTAGGGAAATGGTTGTGGAGATTCTCATTGGAGAAAGAAAGGTTATGGGTTAAGGTGGCGGGAAGTATACATGGACTGGCAAATAATGGATGGGACTCAGGAATTCTAGCACGGGCTACAAGAGCTTCCCATTGGAGAGAGATTCAAGCCATCTTGCCTTTATTTTCTCCATGGATCAGGTATGACTTGCATTTTGGTAACCTTATCAAATTCAGGGAACATGTTTGGGTTGGGGATTCCCCTTTAAAAGATCAATTTCTAGGCCTTTTTGCTATGTCTTCCCTTAAGAATGAACCAATTTCATCCTTTCTTGTTCCTTCCAATTCACCTTTTGGGTTTGGTTGGAATTTAAGTTTGAGAAGAAGTGTTAGGGACACAGAGTTTGCCTATACTATAGCCTTACTATCTATCCTTGAAGGGGTATTCATTGAGCCGTCTAAAGCAGATAGCAGAATCTAGACACTCACTCCCTCGGGTTCCTACACTTGTGCCTCCTTTTTCAAAGCACTATTACCCTCTCATTCTATTGGTTCCTCTTTTCCTGTTAAAGAAGTGTGGTGTCGACCTATACCTCCTAAGGTTGGGAGTTTTTGTTGGGAAGCCTTCCTGGGAAGAGTTAATACAGGGCATCTACTCCAAAGGAAAAGACCCAACAGCTGCTTGTCTCCTCATTGGTGTGTTCTCTGCAAGTCTGATGGTGAGTCTGGATATCATTTACTAATATCTTGTCGGTTTGTTAAAGCTATTTGGGTATGGTTTACTTCTCTGTTTGGATGCAAGTGGACTCCCCCTTTGAATGTTCCAAGCTTGTTTTCTTCCATGCCTAATTGGCCAACTAAAAGGGCTAAAATCATGTGGAGGGGTGGTAGAGCTGCAATCTGTTGGACAATGTGGGAGGAGAGGAACTCAAGGATCTTCTCAAATAAAGAGAGAAGTGCGGAAGAAATCATGGAGATCATCCACATTAGGATGGTACAATGGTTGAGAACATTGGAGCTGTTCAAAGTGTTCTCAATTGATGAGCTGTTAAGGAATTGGAAGGAGATTGCAGACTCAGGTTTATGTAGAAAGATATTAAAAGTGTGCTGGACTCCTCCACCCCTTGGGTTCACTAAACTGAACTTTGATGGCAGCAGCATAGGCAACCCAGGGCCTTCCAGAATTGGGGGTGTGATAAGGGGTGAAACAGGGAACTTGTTAGCCTTGTACTCTGGGCCGATTGGGGTGGATGACTCTTTGAGGGCTGAGATTTTAGGAGCTATTGAAGGGATACAAAAGGTCAAGGAAATGAATATCAAAAAGGTGGTTATAGAAGGTGATTCTGAAACGGTGATGAAATGGCTAAAAGAGGACAGTGCTATGATGTGGAAATACAGCAATGAAAAGAGGAAGTATAAGTGGTTAACCAAGGACATGGAAATTCAATGTACATGGATAAAGAGAAGTGCAAATGCATTGGCTGATGGTCTAGGTAGGCAAGGGGTAAATAGAGATACATTATTTTGGGCTGTTTTGTAATCACTTTATGGTCAGAAAGTTTCTTGGGTAGCTGGAGTTAAGACTTTTTAGTTCCATCCCTTTGTAAACCTGATTTTTATTATTAATAAAATTTCATTGTTACTGATCAAAAAAGAAAAAAAAGATGTACATCAAGAACCAGAGACGGCAGAAACAAAATTACACAGGCAAGGATCTTTTTCTGATAAGTAAAAGGGTAAAAATTTATTAACGAACGCAAAAACAGGTACAGCTAGATGGGGTGTCAAGGCAACACCCACCCATACACTTGATAGATAAATAGACTAATAGTCCGAAATACGTAACATCAACTGAGCAAATTCAGGGAAGTCGGGGGAAATTTTGCCAATAGCCGCCACTAATTTCTTCAAACTCCAGCATTTGTCTTCAAAACATCCCCTGTTCCTTTCCTTCCATATGCACCAGAAAACCACAAAAGGAATGCAGGACTATAGAAGCTTGACCTTTCAGCCACAAAGAAAAGACCTGGGCAGGGGAACCAGGTTGGACATATCTCACCCCAAACAATCCAGAAAATAGCTTCCAGATGAAAACAGTCACCTTGCAATGGATGAACAAGTGACACACAGATTCCTCTTGCTCTCTGCGTAAGTAGCACATGCTAGCAAGAAAGAAACCTCTGTTTTTAAGGTGATCTGCAGTGAGTACACTATCCATAGAAATAATCCAAGCTCAAGCTTCCACCTTCAGGGGTACTAGGTTGCCCCAAATGCCCGCACTCTGATCAAGCTCCAATAGTTCTTGCACAATGCTGAATTGCAGGATTTGACTGTATAATTGTATATTTGCCAGTAGAACACTCATTCCACCACAGCTCATCTCTGGAATGGTCTGTAACCTTAATGCCTTCCAGTTTTTCCAACAAGTAAATACATTCCTCCACCTCTCCTTCTAGCAATAGTCTCCTGAACCTAGGACACCAGACCCTCTGATCCCCATGACGCTCAAAATATTGAATGATGGTGACCTCATGCTCAGGCAAAGATCAATCACTAAACATAACTTCTCTGTAAATACCAGATTTAGGTAGGCTGTCAGCTACAGTGTTTAGTTACCTGGAGATCCAAATCAATTTCAGTCATTGAGTCCATACTCCATAGTCTCTCTAGCCTCATCCAGAAAGTGAGACAACCTCCAAGGCCCACCATCCTTTTCCCCTAGCGATTTTATAGTATTAGCAGAATCGCCTTCAATTTAGGGAGGGCAGATCTAACAATTTAGCAAGACGAAGCCCTGTGAGTGCAGCCAAGATCCCTGCCTTTCTAGAATCAGCATTCCCTATCAGACCACTGAAAGCCCAAGAGATACTCCCATCTCTCCCCAGGATTACACCACCAATTCCCACTGCACCAGCATTCCCTTGGGCACTCCCATTAAGGTCTTAAGGTTTCAACTTTTGATTCTATTACATACTAATCTAACAGCTATAATTAGTCACCAAATGAGTGTGCTTCTAACAAGTTAAGTCTATGTTTGGGAGTGCTTTTCATTTCTAAATAAGCTTTTTAAGAAGAATTTTTTGAATAAGTGCTTATATAGATAAGCACATTCTAGTGTTTGGTGTGACGTACTAAAAAGGGCTTTTCCAAAGCACAAATGAACTTCTTTTTTAAAAAGGGCTTATCCAAAACCTAATAAGCCAAAATTTTCAGTTTTTTCTAAACAGGTTTTTTTGGTGAAAAAGTGTTAAACCGAGCTTTTTTGGGTGCTTTTGGCAAATTCCCTATTAGTACCCTGTACTTTAGGTCTAGTGTCACTTTGGTCTCCAAACTTTAAAACATGACAATTCAGTACCCAAACTTTCAAAACGTGCCGATTTAGTACCTACCGTTAATCAGCCGCCAGTTATGTGTATCATGTGAGAGCATGTGCAACTTAAAACTTTTGAAAATGTCAAAATTACCCTTAAAAATAAAACATTGTTCATCATCTTCTTCCTTGAGAAGATGAAAGAGAGGTGTAATCCCATCTGATTTCCTGCCCAAGTTCTTTCCCAAACGCGTCTCAAATCCAAAGACATGTTCTTCGTAGCAGTTCAGTTGAGCTGAGCGGCTCTATTTCCTGACGATGGTATTGGGCCTGAAATTGCTGATTCCACAAAGCAGGTTGGTTCAGTGAACTCCTAGATCATACTTCATTGGTTGCCTGTTGAGTCGCCTTTTTTTATGAAGTATGCACTCCAGCGCTATGAACTGAAATGAATGGATTTCATTACAGTCAGAAATGAAGGGAAATGATCCTCAAACCTTGTGTGGTCAAGACTCACATTACAGGAGAGTCATGTAAAATCTACCTGCATGAGGAATGAAGATCGATGCTTTGCTTCTCCATCTAAGCTCGAAGCCTCAAACATCAACTATTTGTGGCTCAAGTACCTCCATGGGATCTTGGGTTCCAAAATACTCCAACGAGAAGGACTCATTCCAGTATGAGTCGTCACCGGTTGAAGGAATTTCTTGGCTGTTAAGCCGGACTCTCCCGTTGTTTCCAGTCGATATGAAATTGAGATTTTTGCTCTTATGATTCTCAGCTGGCAGTTGAGCCAAGAAAGATTTTGAGGGGCAACCATGGGGCTGAGAGAGAGAGAGAGAGAGAGAGAGAAAGCACTGCTGAAACAGTGCTTTGTTATTGTTGTTGTCAGATTGTACCATTAGATGGTTGTTAAAGAAAATTATACGTCATTCAAAGGGCATTTGTGTCTTTTCAAATGCCACTTTACGGCTGGTTAATGGTAGGTACTGGATTGAGTTGACATGTTTTGAAAGTTCAGGTACTGAATTGTCGCATGTTAAAGTTAGGGGACCAAAGTGGCACTAGGCCCAAAGTATTGGGTACTAATCAAGATTTTTTCCATTTGGCCCAGTGTTTTAAAAGCACAAGGGCCAATTTGCACCTGAGATGTAAGGCAGAAGGCGAGGCATGCACCTTTTTGAAGCAAGGTGCAAAAACACAAAAAAATGCTAAAAAATAAAAAAAAAAATGCCAAAAATGTTTTAATTCAAAAAATATTAAACATGATGTTAATAAAAAATATAAACTTAAATTTTGAAATAAATGTTTTAAAAAACCTATTATTTAAAATTAAAATACATAAACATAACATGAAAAGCGTATTCAAATGAAAATTTAAAAATAAAAGCAAACATATAAAGCATTTTCAAGCATGTAAAACCCACAATCTCTTTTTTCCTTCAATTGCATTACTTCAATTAGCTAATGTAATGCATATTGCATTCTTGATTCTATGAGTTGCCTTTGTACCACGCCCCTTGAGGCAAGCCCGAACAAGTCCATGTTAGGGTCTTAAATTCTTATTTCTCACAAAAAATAATGATTTTATAACTTTAATTGCCTTTTAAGAAGATATTTTATTGGAATGAATAAATGAACAACATTAGCACATGGGGGGTTCTTGGAGTTGGAGGCTTCCATTCCATTCTTACAAGTTCTGCATGCCTACTGGTTTGTGCCACTTTAGTCCAAGACCTTATTATGTCATTGGTTGAGAATTCTCAGAAAACATCCAAAGTTTTAACCCAATGTGCATCCTTACTATTATGGTTTCAATCAATTCCTCCTTTGATTTACTCTTCTCATTAAAGATTCTCTAATTCCTTTCTTCCCTAACAATCCACACCATTGTTTCTCTCACTACCCTCCACATCAATCTTCCTCTCTTTTTTCTGTTGCATTAAGTAACTGGAGTTGAACAAACCTACCACATCCTGTGGGAGAACCCATATGCAACCAAAAGGAGAATGAAAGTATTCCCAAATGCTAGACACAAAGGAACATGAGATTAATAAATGACGAAAGGTCTCACCACTTTCCTTGCAAAGGATACACACGTGAAGAGAGAGGCACTTATTTGGCCTTCTTTTCTATAGCATGTAACAGGTGTTGACATTTTCGAGGAACACTTACCAACACAAAGCTTATACTTTAGGAGGGATAGAATTGCACCAGATTTCTCTTACCGGGAAGTTCACCCCTAAAGATTCTAACATCACAAGAAGGTTAAAAAAGAAGCACAAGAGGAGACGCCTTTTTTATCAGCAAAAGAAATTTTATTAATGAATTTTGAAGATTACAATCAGATTGTTTAAGATACATCCCATAAGAACAAGATTTCACAGAATCTTGTTCCCTCTCTCTCTCTCTCTCTCTCTCTCTGAAGTATGAGTTGCCAACTTTTCATCCCATCCATTTTCCACCACATGGCCAAACCATGAATGCTTCCAATGACCCTATGTTACAACCTATCTTCTTCTAGAGGAAATCCCCAAAGCCATTTTCCTAGCAGAGCTATACTCCTCTTAATCAGATTCCCAATACCAACTTTGCCTTGTTCTTTAGACTTGCACACCTGTTCCCATTTGACCAAATAATTTATTTTCCTCACCTAGTTCCCACAAGAAGTCTCTCATGATTTTCTATAATTGCCTTGCTATTCTACTATCCGTAGGTACTCTAAAGGTGGAAAGGTAATAATTACGCGGGTTGGCTAAGGTGGATTTGATTAGAGTACTCCCATAGAGATGTACTTCTTCCAGAAAGCTAATTCTTTAGTAAATCTCTCTACAACCGGTTCTCAAAAATTTTCTAATCTCAAATTACCCCTATTTGAATATCTTGTTCACCCATATTAATTCCCACCACACAGATCTTCCCCCAATTCACTTTCAACATTGAGATCCTTTGAAAACCATCAACTAAAAGTTTTAATGTCCTCGCATGAGATTCATTGCAATCTTCACAAAAGATGATTATGTCATCTACAAATTGCAGGTTGATAACAATATTCTCATTTCTACCAATCCTCCAATCTCTAATCAAATTGTCTACATCAGCCTTAAAAATCAATCTGCTAAGAACTTCAGCTACATGAGGAGATGTACAAAACAAAGGGGAGACCCAAGGGAATTACTCTGTTACCTTTCTCTGATCCTGATTTCTCCTTAAAGCAGCTAAAGGCAATCCTCCATCACCTCACCCCCAACCAAAAACATGCGTGTTAGATTTCTATTTCTCAGGAGGGAAAATCACCAATAAGGTGATAAACTATTAGTCTATAGGTGGAATCTTCTATTCAAGTGGAACATTGTTATTATTGTTTCATGCAGTTAGAATGTGAACTGTTTGTTGCTCACATGTTTCTCAAAGTTTACCTGGTACTAAATGGTAAATAATGAATCAACAAACCCCAGATCTTTATGTTTTATTTGTTTGTTTCTCGTCGATAGAAACAAAATCTCATATTAGGTTACAGGTACTAATACCAAGATGGGTGTCAAACTCAGTTCACTGAGTCAATGAGGAAAAAAAACAGAACAGGAAAACCAAACTGCTAGCAGCCATTTTCTATGATTTTTATGAAATCGTCAAGAAATTAAAGTCAATAACTAAGTTTTATACTGAATCCCCGAAATAAACTAACAAATCAAAGAAAAACCTTCAAGTATTACCAATCAACAAAAACACCAAACATACATACACAGAAACGGAAATCATTGAACAAGACAACCAAATGAATACCTCATTAAATCAATTGAAGGATATTGAACATAAGATGCCTAATTCACCAAAACCAAACAAACCAAGGAAAAGAAACTTCAAATGAAGAAGAAAAATTGACCATCCAAATAGAAGAAAAACAGATACAAAACTAAAATGAGAGGATCAGAAAAATCATTTCATTACATCAACCACCGAGAGTAATAACGAAATAGAAAGCACAAGGAGCAATTCATTATCAGAAAATACAAATATCTAACAAAATGGACAAATAAAAAAGGATCCAACATGGAAATTTAAGTACTTTAGTGTTCGTAATGTGGGCGTTCTTTCGTATTTCAGAGGAGATCGTGGAGCGTATCTCTGACACAGTAACGACGTCGTGAAGATTGTAGATTTCCATAATGGTTGGAATCGATCGACAGGCTTGCCTGAAGAAATCAAATGTTCGGTTTCTCGCTTCTTGGAGTGTTGCAGAATTTGGTGGAACCCTAATACCCTTGAGATTGAACGCCATTGTTTCTCTCTCTCTCTCTCTCTCTCTCTCCCCCCCAGGACCCCCCTATACGCTATAGGATATAACTTAGCAAGTGCTATCGCCACGCCTGTTTCTGATATTATCTGAGCTAATGCATTTTTATTAGTGACTGAAAAGAATATTTTACCGTGTATATAGAATCTTTATCTGCCCGTGATTACTAGGGCGACGTATAATCGATGCACGTTGCCTCCATCTTTTTCCACCGTTGATCTGAAACATCGTTGGTCCATGAGTCCGTCAGTATTGTTAAGACTCGGACCGGAGGATAGGTCGAAGAGGGGGACTCCCTATCAGTTCCCGGCATCGGCCGGCAGCTAGCGGTAGGCATGGTCCTTCCTGGGGACCACCAGTCTTGGACACAGAATTCGATGGATTTGGTCGAGGACACACTTTTGGACAAGGCCGTTGAGGTATGTACACACTTCTTCGAGTCTGTTGTATTGTCAAAGTCTTCTTGGTGGTAAGTGACTAACGATTTTCCTTTTTCATATGTAAATGGTCTCTTGCTTGATCGGCCTTTATGATAAGGTCAATATGTTGATTCAGCAACTTCGGTAGGTGCAAAAGAAAATTAAGCGTCTAAAGCAACAAATGGCTGAGGCGTAGTCCGATCGGAAGGTGGTCAAGGGCTAGGTATGCGACGAGCATGAGCGTTGCAAGAAAATCAAGGTCAAGGTGACGAATAACAGGGAGCTCGTGAAGGAGTTAAAGTTCTCCTTGGTATCAATGGAGTAACAGTTGGAGGACTCAGCCGCAAAGGCAATCGAAAAGTATAAAACCTCAAAGGAGCACGAGACAAATCCGACCACCTTTGCCTCTCGGGCTTATTTGGAGGGCTTTGACGACTTCAAAGCTCAAGTGACAAAGATCCTTCCAAGCTTTGACATCGGCCATCTAGACTTGTTTGCTACTAAAGCTCAACATATAGTAGATATACTAGGGATGGGCGAGAACCCAATCGCCAACGCCACTGCCCAGGCCACTGCTCGAACTGGAGGGGGCCTATAAATTATTTTCAGACGCCCCCCCCCCCCCCATAAGAGGCCCCCTTTTTTGTAAAGACACTTGAGTAAATGGAATTTAACTTTCTTGCCAAGAGATGCTCTTCATTTCTTCTTTTTTTTATGTGCAAAGGGTCGATGCCTCCCCCAAAGAGGCATCTTTGTAAATAAACTTGTCATCCTTTAATAAAGTAATTATTTATTGTAAAAGTGTTCTTTACTTAGTCTTTCATGAGGACGCTCTATATTAAAATCCTTTAGGTCAATGCCGATACCACAAGCCGCTCGATAGCAACTATCAAAGTCTTGGAACTCCTTGCCTTAGCAAAAAAGGAGTGTGATTGTAGTCGAGGCCGACATCATGCTCAGCGCGTCATTATGTAGGCGCTTTGTGGTCGATGTCACAAGTGCTTACTTTAGTGGAGAAGTGTCGTTGACTTAGTGTGTCGTTCGTTGTGTTTTTTATTAAGTAATTGACTGATGTCGGTTCTTTGGCCTCCAAAGACGTGCTTCTTTAAGGGTCTTTGAGGTTGAGGCGGGAGTCGTGGCTTAACTTATCAATAGTTGTCGAGGTACCAGAAGCTATTGCCTTAGTCACAGAAGGTAAAAAGGCAACTAGGTATATGACTCACAAAGAGTCGTATGCATTGGGCCAACGTATGGTCCGAGCGTATAACCTTAAAGAAGTGTCATATGCCGTAGTTGGTCGGTCGAGGGGGTCATCATCTAGTCCAATCGTATAACCTTAAAAAAGGTTGGCTGCGGTCAGTCGACCAAGGAGTCCTAGCAGTTGGAAGGGACAAGAACGTTTACACAAAGAAAGATCGGAGGTGAGAGGAACTTCCACTTTTCATTTAAAATTTTTCACTAAAGTAATTACATTGCTATTGATAGTACATCCAGAGATTTTCAAAGTTCCATGTACGAGATACAAGTCTTCCACCCATGCACTCCAGTCGAAAGGTGTTTGGTCCTACTACTTGCTTGATTTTGTAGGGCCCTTCCCAGTTTAGGCCAACCTTTTCGATGCCAGGCTCGGGAACTATGACTTTTTTGAAGATGAGGTTGCCTTCCTTAAAGTGGCACTCTCTGATTCGAGAGTTGTAGTATCTTGCAACTCTTTGTTGGTATGCCACGACTCTGATTTGGGCTTTCTCTCAGACACCTTCCAATAGGTAGAGGTGGTTCCTTAACTCTTCACTTTTCTCAGCTTCTTGGTATGCCTCGGTTTGAAGTATCGGCTGGTCGATCTCTATTAGGATGACAGCCCCTGTCCCATATGTCAAGTTGAAGGAGGTTACGCCCGTGGAAGCCCGATGTGTCATTTGGTATAACCAAATAATGTTGTACAATTCGTCCGCCCAAAGCCCTTTGGTTCTATCTAATCTTGCCTTCAATCTGTCTAGGATCGTCCTGTTGGTGACCTCGACTAGCTCGTTGGTTTGAGGGTAGCCGATCGAGGTGTACTGTTGCCTTATTCCTAGGCTTGCACGCCATTCTCTGAACTTGGCATCGTTGAACTATCAGTCCTTGTCAGTGACTAGCATGTGTGAGGTGTCAAATCGACAAATAATATTTTTTCAAAAGAAACTATGAGTTATCTTGGCCATAATAATTACCAAAGCCTCGACTTCAACCCACTTAAGTAGTCTACTGCCACAACAAGGTACCTCTTATTCTTGGTGGCCAGGGGAAAGGCCCAAGGAGGTCCATTCCCCATTTTGCCAAGGGCCAGGGGATGCTAAGGGCCAATAGGGTTGTCGTAGGCCGATGGAAGATGTTGGAGTGCCTTTGGCATCGGTCCCACTTTTGTACCAACTCAATAGCGTCTTTTTGGATGGTCATGCAAAAGTATCATTGCCTGAGTGTTTTCTGTGTCAAGGCCCTGCCCCCCCCCCCCCTAGATGATTGCTGTAGATGCCTTCATGAATGGGATCTTCTGTACAACATGCCCTTGAGTAAGGTGTACCGTGTTGATTACTGTCGGACTCTCCTTATCTTATTCCTGTTGGATGGTAGCTGCTCATGTTGCAAGTAGGCAAGAATGGGTTCCATCCAGCAAGGTTCAGCTTGGACGGGGCACACTTGCCTCTCTTCGATGCTCGAATGTGTCAAGCTCTCAATGTGTACATTGCGGCCAAGGCTGACCCTGAATAGCTTGCAAGTTTTGACAGGGTGTCGGCTCGTGTGTTCTCGGTCCGTGGGACCTGGTGCAGAGTGAAGTGCTACAAGTGGCTAGTTAACTCTCAGACTTTTCTTAGGTATTTGGCCATATTTGGCTCCCTAGTCTCATATTCCCCATTCACCTTGTTCGCAGCTAATTATGAGTCACTGAAGACCTCAATGTGCTTGGCTCCGAGGTCTTTTGCAAGCTAGAGATCAATGAGCAAGGCCCTGTATTCAACTTTGTTGTTGGAGGCAAGGAAACCAAACTGCAATACATACTCCAGCTCATTATCATCCAGGGTGAGAAGCATGAGGCTGGCTCCACTTTCTTTAGCATTGGATGACCTATCTACGAACAAGGTCTAGGTTAGCCAAGGCTCCTCCTCATTCTCGGGGGCGTGGTTGTGGTCGTGGCTAAAGGTGCAATCAACTAAGAAGTCTAGCAATGCTTGCGCCTTTATTGTAGGCCTTGACTAATAGTGTAGGTCGAACTCTGATAGCTCGATATCCCACTTGGTTAGCTGACCCAAGGTCTCAGGCTTCGAGAGCACCAACTTGAGAGGCTGGTTAGTTAACACTGAGATGTTGTGGGCTTGAAAGTAAGGACTCAACTTCCTAGCCGAGACTACCAATGCAAAGGTTATTTCTTCCACTTCAGGGTATCTGATGTTGGTCTCATGGAGCACCTTGTTGACGTAATATACTTGCCTCTAAACTCCCTTGTCTTTCCAAACCAACACCGAGCTAATTGCCTCATCCCCAACCGAGAGGTACAAGAATAAGGTTTCTCTCGGGAGGGGCCTCGTAAGCAATGGTGGTGACATGATGTAGGACTTTAACTCCTTGAAGCCTTTCTAGCAATCTCCTGTCCATTGGAAATCCTTCAACTTCTTGATGGCTCAGAAGAAGGGTGTGCACTAGTCGACCGACTTGGACATGAATCGACTGAGGGCCGCAACTCGGTCGATGAACCTCGGGATTTCTTCGATTGACCGAGGGGGCTCCTTGTCCAATATGGCTTGTATCTTCTCAAGGTTGGCCTCTATGCCTCATTGGGTGACCACAAAACCCAAGAATTTTCCCTAGGTGACCCCAAATGTGCATTTGGTGGGTTTTAACTTCATGTTATACATTCTTAGTACCCCAAATGTCATGTCGAGGTTCGAGGTGTGCTGGCTAGCCCTAAGACTCTTCACAACCATGTCATTGACGTTCCTCCCCATCTGCTCTTTGAAAATATTGTTCACCAATCTTTGGTAAGTGGCCCCTATGTTCTTCAGTCCAGAAGGCATCACCTTGCAGTAGTAGGTGTCGTACTCAGTGATAAACAAGGCCTTCTCCTCGTCGGTCGGATGCATCTTTATTTGGTGGTATCCGGGGAAAGTGTCCATGAAACTCAATAGCTTGTACCTTGTGGTGGCATCGAGGAGGTGATCGATCCTCGGGAAAGGAAAATTATCTTTGGGGCAGGCCTTGTTGAGATCTATCTTATCAAGCCGACACCGAGTATCTTGTCCACCTCCTCTCCGATGGGTTTCTAGTGTTCCGGTGCAAAGTTCCTCTTCTTTTGTCGAACCAGCTTACAACTTGGGTCCATGCTTAGCTTGTAAGTAATGGCCAATGAGTCAATTGTTGGCATATCAACAGTGGACCAAGCAAACACATCAGTATTGGCTTTTAAGAAAGCTTACTAGTTTGGAAAGTATGTCCTAAGGGAGGCGAGATCCAACTTGTACTATTTTCTCGAGCTTGGCCTCATCTAAGGGAACCGTGATGAGGTCCTCAACTAGATAGCCTCGGTTGGACGATTTGTCCCTAAGGTCAAGCCCCTCCAATGGTAGGGTTTCCTTGTTCTTGCCTTTTATCGTCGCAACGTAGCACTGTCTAACAGCTTGCTGGTTTCCCCTAACCACCCCTACACCATGATCCATGGGGAACTTCATAGTGAGGTGGTAAGACAAGACGCGGTGACTGATAGGGTTATTTTTCTTTTGGGTCTAACAACTGCTTCGGAGAAAGCAACGAGTGACACGTCAATGGGATGTAGTCGGTCCGGTGTCAATTGCATCTTCTCAAACGTCACATAGAACAGGATGTCAGTTGAGGAGCCGTTGTCTACAAGGATCCTTTTCACCATGTAGTTGGCGATGGTTATTGACACCACCAACCCGTTATCGTGGGGCACAGACACCCCCCATAGGTCTTCGTATGAAAAGGAAATGAGGTATTCCGACATTGGCCTATTTGGTGCTTGTCTCTGGATGTTGTACTGTCAGGCGTATGCTTTCCAAGACGAGGTAGATGCCCCCCCCGTCGAGCCTCCAGTTATGACTTTAGTGACTCCGGCCACGGGTCGATGATTGCGGGGCTTGGACTGTGGCTGTTGTAAGGATGATGTTGGGGCATCGCCTTTCAACAAAATCCTTTTAAGTGCCTGCGGTAGATGAGGGACTCGATCTCATTCTTGAGCTCATAGTAGTCCTTAGTGTCATGGTCGATGCCACGGTGGTACTTGTAGTACCTCTTCAACTTAACCTGCCACTTCATGAATTCCTCATTACCTACTTGCATCAGTATGTGCGTTCAGGAGGAGTTTAGTGGTGGGTACTTATTGAAGGAAGGGGTCGGTGGCTTCTTCTCTCCACTTTTGATGGTGGGACTATTGTCCCGGCCATCCCTTTCCTTCCTCTTCTTGTCATTGGGCCCCCGGATGGCCTTGACTTTCGGTTCTTAGAGGCATTTGTTGGCTTCGACCTCTTTAGTGGTGATATACTTTTGAACCTTCTTAAAAAACTCAGCTTTAGTCTTGGGCAGAGTCTTGAAAATAGACTAGTTGAGGAATCCAAGTTGGAGGCCACTGATGGCTATGTGCATGGAGACCGAGAGGTCAAGGTCCTTGACCTCAAGTTCTTCCTAGTTGAACCTTTTCATATATGCTCGAACGCTCTCCCCGTGCTTTTACTTAACAGACATCAAGGAGATGACGGTTTTCTAACACCGTTGACTGCTCATAAATTAACTTGGGAAGAGGTCTGCAAACTATTCACAAAAACCAATGGAGTGTGGAGGTAGTATGGAGAACCATCGGTGCTACTCCCTTGAATGTGGCTTGGAAGGCTCGACACATAAGGGTGTCGGAGTATCCATGTGCGCGCTGGTCAATGTATGGCACTGTCGCTTCAGCATGATGGTGCTCCCGGGATGCGTCGTCAAACACCTGGGACACCAGTTTAATAATTTATATTTTTCCAATCCTCAAAACTAAATAAAGAACGTAGTTTAGTGGTGAGGAAGGGGTTGAATCCTCAGGGAAGCAAGGTTAAAATTTATTATTTTGTTCCGGACAAATAAGAAAAAGAAAACATATTTGGGATTTGCATAAAATAAGAAAATAAAATTTATTAAATCTAAAATTAAATATTCAAAATTGAAAAAGACAAGAAATTAAATAAAACTGAAATTAGCAAGAAAATAAATAAAAATATGTTGAAATTTGGATCCAGTGGCGGTAGCTTTCTGGGAAGACAAACTGCAAGCCATTCGTCCTCCGTTCAGCCCTCGAACCCCTCGTGACACCTTAGCCTTGAACCAGGCAAATTCAGATATGCAAAAGACAAAGAAAAACATAAATTAAATCAAACCAAAATCGAAAATTACATAAATTAAATTGCTAGAAAAACTGAATAACAAAAAGAAATAAAATAAAACAAAATAAAAATGGTGGATCAGCTCTAGTGGCGGCAATTGTAGGTTGGACAAACTGCAAGCAGGAACCCCTCTTGACAAGAACTGGGCGACTGGGCGTCCTTCTTCCTATAACCCTTGAACCCCTCAAAAAGCCTTGGCCTTGTGAGTTGGGCTAACCAACCCCTTCTCTAGGGCCCTTGGGGTCCTTTTTATAGAGAATGGTGGACAAAACTGGGATTAGAGAGAAAGAGAGGGGCGGCTAGTGGGTTCATGCAGAAAAATGGGCGCCCCTAGGGTTTAGGAATGGAGGGTTAGGTTTAAACAAGAGGGATCCTATTGTTAGAGTGAAAAGGAGAGGGCGCCTATAAGTATGGAGGGTTGGGATTTAAGCTCCTAGGATTGAATGATAGTGATTTGGGCGCCTAGGGTTGAAAGGTGGAGATTAAAAGGAGTGGGTGGCGCCCTAGGGTGAGTGGCTAAGATAAAGAGTGAATAGAGGGCTGAGATCTAGTGGCTAAAGGCTGAATGGTGGGGATTAGGAGTTAGGTGGTGCCCTAGGGTTAGAATGCTAAAGAGATGGCGCCCTAAAATGGAGGGTGGAGATTGCAAGGTGAAGATCTAAGGGCATGAGAGGTTGCTAAGGCTTGGATGGTTGAGATTAGATGTTAGGGAGGAGTGAAAGGTGAAGATTTAGCAGTTAGGGATGGCTAGGGTTTGTTAGGGTGAGAAGAATGAGTGGGGAGGCGCCTTAGGGTTTGCTAAGGAGAGGGGAGTACGCTAATACAGTAGAAGGGGTGCCTTTCTGGGTTTAACAGATAGAAGGCGCCCTCTTGTGCTCTGTTTTTCACAGAAACACCCCCTCTCTCACCTGGAATTCTCACCAGCTTCCCAAAATCTATAGAAAACTCTATAAATTTTCCAAATTTACCTAGAATTTGCACGGGGACCCTAAGAGGCTACAACATTGAATTTAACCAAAAAAAGGGTACATATTAGTCAGTCTAAGGTCTAAAATACTCCTAAAATGATGCCCTTAAGGCATCAAAATACAAAGTTATCACATGGTCTTAGTTCTTTCTAACGTAGGACGGGCTGGCCCCATTCCCAAAGTGCTTGGGTGCCAGCACACCTTGAGCCTTGCGGGAACAACAATCGTTGAGGAGGTCGCAAAGGTCGAAAACTAGTGGGGAGAGGCATGGCGTCGGCCTCCCGCCCTTGGAGGGGGACTATAGTGGCCCGAGCGCTTGCTATCGTCCCAACTAGTCACCACGTGGTGGTGTTGATGATTGAGATTCTTGTACTCGGTGTGGGACCCCACGGGGTCAACCCCTCGGTTGGGGAGTCAAGGGGTCTTGGAGTGGGGCTTGCCAGCCCGTCGGTTGCTACTGTTTGACTCCGAGGGGTCAGCTCTCTCTCGGCCACCCAAGCACTGGCTTAGCGGAGTACAAGCAGATCGCTCACTGTGTTGTCCATGGATTCTGACGGGGCCGCCACCCTGTGGGTGGCTTCCTATCGAATGCCCTATACTATCCAATCATTGGGCCAGGTTGTCTAGCCTGTTCAAGACTAGCTCGAACTAGTCGGTCATGACTAAGTTCCGGATGTCAGGGATGGGGTCTTTCTTGTTAGCAATTTCAGGGACACCAATTGATTAAATTAGGTTTTTTTTTTCTTAAGGAAATTTTGAAGACGTTCCCACAAACGGCGCCAATTGTTGCTGCCAAACATGGAGCCGAGGGCAACAACATAATTTCTAGAATTCGAGGCCAATGGGTCCAACCTACTGAGTGAAAGAAAGAAGATGCCAGAGGCCCTGAGAGTTATCCCAGGGGCGAAGACTCCAACGGTCAAGTTAGCAAAGGGCTATGAAGGGTCAGACCAAACAAGAGAGGAGACTTAGAACTTGAGTTCCACAGAAATTTTACCTCAATGTGGGACTCCCTTTTTATAGTCAAAGTTGCCTAAGAGGAGGTGTAGCTGGGAGTAGGTAGTGGCAGTTGGCAGTGGTTGGTGATGGGTGGTCAGGATACGTTCAATTGATGCTACCCATCAGGATCTGCGAGATGGCGAGGATGCATTCGGTTGTCGCCACATGTCAAGATCTATAGGTCGGCCAGATACCCCTACATCACATATCATTCATTGTTAGCCAAATATCTAGATTTTAACAATTTAGTCCAAATAGATAGATAGATACCTTCCTACTAATGTAATCAATGAAACATAGTGGTACTTTTGGTGAAGAAAGGTAGGTTTATGTTCATTAAATCAAATCGGTTTGACATCAATAGTAGGTGCTTTAGGATTGGGGTTGGGTTAATGCAAATCCATATTGAGCCTAGCATATCAACATCCCCATTTAGACTAGGATTAGGACAAGATGCCAATCTAATGAGGAATGATTTTGGACTAGATCTTGCCCAAATTAAAAAAATGTTAGGGAGACAAGGGACACAGGTGAACCCAAGAGCTCTTACATGGCTAGCTCATTAGAAAACTGAGTAGACTTTGGTAAGATTGGTTTGTGCATCAAAACAAACCCAAACACATCCTAGAAGACTTAAAAATAAATATAGTTATGGTTTGAGCTCATGTATATATACTCTAGGAAATAATGAAAAATTATAGAGCATTTCTAATAAGAACCCTAGGACTATGTTTGGTTTGTGGGAAGATTTTTATGGAATGGAATGGAACGAGAAAGGAAAATTGGGCATAAAATTTTCATGTTCCATTGTCTAGTTACAAAAGGGAAAATGGTGAGAATGTCAATCCCAATAACAAATAAACAATGTTTCTAACATATGGTTGAATCAATTGGTTGGACTGGTTGTCCCGTTACTCAACTAGAAAATTTGGTTTAGTTATCACAATCGAAGTGCTTGCCTCTGCCAAAAAAAAGTTGAATTAGTTAAAAGATTTGGTGACCCATCAGTAGGTCATGAAAAAGAAATTTTGTTCCTCCATATTTTCCACTATGACTCTCCATATCTATGTTATACAAAGCAGATATTTCCTTAGTTTTAGTAAACGTCATAAAAGTTAAATTTGATTATATAATGTTAATTTATACCTTTACTTTTTACTTATGCACGGGTCCTCACTTATAGAGTGTACTTACACAAAGCATTTTTTATTGGTTAGGGAAAATCTTTACAAACCGTATAGGGTAGTTCTTCCCTATGCATCAGAAAAAATAGATGTATTCTAGATCATTACATTTTAAATGTGAAGTTGAGTTTTGATTTGTATGACCAAAGTTTTCCAACCAGTTTGTCGCGTAACTAGCTTCTCTTAGTACGTGCATGTTCCAACTTGAACATGTTGCATGCTTGATAGCATTCGCTAATTATTAGGCAACATTCCACGTGGGCTCTATGTAGCCTTGTAGACTGTTCATCAATTTTGAGTCTCATTTGATGATAATCTTTTTCCTTCTAAACTTTGTTGTTATCACATGAGCTTCGAAAGTTGCCTAAGCCTCTGCTTCATTTATTGCACACACACCTATAGTTCTACGAACTCTACTTAGGTGAAAAGCAATCTACCTTCCTAAATCTTCGATGCATCAAAATTAACTTTAATTAGTCATTCGATGTGTTATGAGGAGTTTTTCAGTTCATGATTGTTAGGGTTGTGTCTTATTTTTCATCCGTTAGATTGTTTTTAATCTAACGGTTGATGTGGTCTTTTTTTAGGTTAAAGAGGGTTTTATATAAAAGGTTTCTTTTATATATAGGGTTAAGGTTTTTAGATAAGTGAGAAAGAAGTTTACTTTTTTTTTTCTTGTTGTAATAATAGAGATTTTTTCTTGTTTTTGTTTTTCGGGTTGAGAGAGGAAAGGGAGAATGGGTGTACAAGGGTTAAAGGGTTGATTTGGGTTACAAGCCACAAGGTACCTATACTGTTTTTCATTCATTTTGTTTTATAGTAAAAAACAATTTTTGTCTCTCCTATAGACATAGGCGCACGGTAAGGTCAAACCACGTAGAATTTTGTATTCTTAGTGGTACTTGCTTTTATTTGTCATTGCTTGGATTTCATTATTTTTATTGTTATTATTTTCTTGAATGCTATTTCAGATATTGTGTGGTTTTATCATAGGGGTAATTGTTGTGAGGCCCAGTAGTGGTATATATGAAAATATTTTGTACATAAGGTTTTTGCTTTCTCTATAATTATTTGAGGTGGGTACATTTTGTTTTCAAATATTTTACTATTCCAATTTTCCAAATAAACCATAGAGTTGTACCAACTTTTTATCATCGCTATTAGATTTAAAAGTTCTCTTTCACCATTTTTGAATTTCCTCATTCTCCATTAGGTTAAATTTTCAATAATCATCCCCACTCTAACTAGTTTTGTCATTGGGCAATAAAAAAATATGTTTTAAACTCTCTTCTTCGTCACATGAGGGACATCTCGAGTCTTGACTTATGCCCCACCTTTTGAGCCTATCTATCATCATTAACTTTTTGTTTGACACTAGGTATACAAAATAATTAATTTTTGGTGGGCATTTTGGTTCCCAAGTATCTAGTATTGTAGAGTTTCTTTTAGTGTCTCCATTCCCTGCTTGTAAATCATATGTTGATTTTACTGTAAATTTTCCTTTGTGTCGGATATCCATGTCATTTCATCATGTTTCAAGTTTGAAGGGATGGGCATGGTTTTCATTTTCTTCATAATTCTTTTGGTACTTCTTGTAGAATTTTCCTTTTATTCTATTTTTTATTTTCAATAAAATTTCTAAGATGGTTCTTTTTCCTTATTGGTATGGTTTCTATCTTCTTTGATAGGGTTATTTCCAACCCAAGTGTCAGTTCAGAACTTAATAGATTCCCTATTTCCAATTTTCCATCCTATACCCTTTTTAATAGCTTTCTATGTTCTAAAACTCCTTTTCAAGCCCTATATATATATATATATTATAACTTTCCATCCTAATTTGTTTATACAAGACTCATTCATCCATTTCATGTTCTTCACCCTCATCCTCCTTTTGATTTTAGATAATAAATAGTAGCACACTTTACCAAATTTATTGTTTTTACTATGTCTCTCTCAAAGAAAATTTCTTTGCTTCTTGTTGATTTTTTCAATTATCCCCTTTGGTAGATTGAAAGACCTCATTAAGAATTGAGGAATGATGCTAATGGTTGATTTTCCTTGCCTGATCCCCACTCCTGGGAATAAAGTTGCTTGTTGGAGATCCATTCACCAAAGGCACTATGGTGATGCACTGCATGGTCCAATCCATTTCTCATGGAATAATGCAAATTTCTTTACATTTTCCTCTATGAAATTCCATTATAGCATATTGTAAGCTTTGTCCATGTCAATTTTATAGGCTATTACTCTTTGCTTAAATTTGTCTTTTTCATGCTATTCGTCATTTTAATAGCAATTAGAATGTTGTAAAGAGAATGAAAATTCAACTACCATATTGCAAGGGATGATAATTAATACCCTGATGTAGTAGGCATGTTAGGAAAGCACATTAAGTAAGTACCTAATAGCTGTGTGATACCTACCCCAGCTATTAGGTGTCTTACGTCCAAACGTTTTTGTTCTGTTAGGTGTTTATCTATTATTTTATTATTTGTGTAAAAAAAAAGAAAAACCTATCCTAATTAATGCGCCTTTCTCTCCATCTCCAACCTTCTGTCGTTTAGGGTTCTTCCACCTCTAGACCTTCAACCGTTGCAACTGGTTGGTTGGGGCAGCAATTCTTGAAGCTCTCACCTGTGATTTCATCTCTAGCCATCATATTCTTCATTCGTGGGTTCTGAACTTCTCCCACCTCTGGACCTTCAGCCGTTGCAACTATGAATCAAAAAAGACATAATTAATTCTAACAAAAAGACATGAATCAATTTTCTAGGAATATGCATAAACTATTCTAACGAATTGATAGAGTTAATACAAGTGTTTCTACTTAGAGGTGTAAATCGGGCCATGCCGCTCACAGCCTAACACGACCATGTGGGTCGTGCTGGGCCTAGGGTTTTAGGTCCACAGGCCGGCACGACCGAGCGGGTCATGCTGCCCGTGGCCAGCGGGCCGGCACAACCCAAATATATATTTTATATATAGTTATCTAATATTATATAAGTTATAACTATATAATAATATATAAGTATATAATGTATTAATAAAATAAATATTTTTCTTTAATTTTATTATATTAATTTATTTAATTATTGGCTTATTGCATATATAAGCAATTTTATACACAAAATTCATATAAAATTAAAATTTTAAGTTTTTCGTCATTCTTTTAAATAAATAGCTTTGGCCTGATGCACGCCCGACCTGGCCCAAGGCTCGGCCCACGGGCCAGCTTGGCTTGTGGCACGACACGGGCCCACACAAGCCCAGGCCATGGGTTGTGTCGGGCCGACCCCCAAAATTTTCACCAGGGAGGCAACACGGCCCGCACTTTGCACGAGCCGCCCATGGGTCGTGCCGTGCCCACTTTACACCTCTATTTCTAGTTACAAATTTATGATAATCGTGTAATTCTCTTGCCCTTTTGCACCCTAAAAAGCAATGCCCGTAGCAGAAGTTCAGAATCTGTGAATGAAGAATACGATGGCTAGAGATTGAATGAATGGGTTTCTTGAGATGAAATCTCAAGTGAGGGCTTCAAGAACTGCTGCCCCAACCAACCAGTTGCAACGGCTGAAGGTCCAGAGGTGGGAGAACCCTAAACGGCAGAAGGTTGGAGATGAAGAGAAAGGCACATTAACTAGAATAGGTTTTCCTTTTTTATTTTTTTTACACAAATAATAAAATAATAGATAAACATCTAACAGAACAAAAACGTTTGGACATAAGGCACCTAATAGCTAAGATAGGTGTCACACAGCTATTAGGTGCTTACTTAATGTACTTTCCTAACATGCCTACTACATTCAGACCCATAGAGAATTGGCTTAACTGGTACATTAACTAGTTTGTTCTAATAAAGACGCTGATTCATTTTGCTGCTACCACTGACTTTGGGGGATTCATGCATGTCACAAACACGAGAAAAAAACCAAATATATAAAGATTAAAAATATTTAGACAACTATTCTTTACAAGCATTAACATGGATCACATGATTCACATCATTAAAATATTTGTTATTTAACTGTTATATATGGCGAGGGTGTTTATAAAGACAAACTAGTTGAATATTTGAGGTTATAGTAATCAACCCGAGTTTTGCTTCAACTATCAATGAATTCACAGCCTCCTAAAAAAGGTTATAGCTTTTCGAGATATAGTGGACATTTACTTCTATTGATGACTACTAGAAAAAGTTATAACATTGCCAAATGCTCTTTTCTATGCCTACATCCGGTATCAATTAGTCAATTGTATATCTAGTGCTTTCAATGGGTCGGGTTTGGTCCAAATAAGGTAAGCCCAGCGACAAATTATCAATTGGGACTACTGGATTTGACCCAACAAGACCTAATTATAATTAATATCTCTATTTTTTTTTTAAATTTGAACTTGACAAAAATACTCCAAATTTGTTAAATTTGCGCCCATGTTAGTTCAAGCCTCTCTCTCGCTGTTTCATTTAGGGTTCTGGTATTCTGATGTATTTCTTTCTTTACCGTCGATAGAGACGTTCGATAGAGGACTAATGAATGGAGAAGAAGATAGAGGGAGATGATGAACAATGCTACCTGTTAGTCCGAACTACTGTCTCCGGCTGTTTTTCCCATTATTTTTTCATATATAAAACTAGACAATGGTAGTGTAAATTTTTATACTTTTTCATTCCATCTTTTTCCATTCCACCCAAATCTTCCCACAAACCAAACAAAACCTAAGGAAAAATTTATTATGCCATAAAGACATGGTACTGGAATAGCTTTATGAATTATAATAAATACCACCTGATTGGTTATCATGGTTATGATAATGAAACTAGTTAATTGGTCACAAGTTTTTTAAATATAATCATTTTTTCAATTAATTTATTCATAAAATATAATATTAAATCATTTTTAATTCATTTTAGTAATACAATATAACCTTTATTTAATTTTGTTTATACCATTAATTCTCGTATTTCAATGCAAAATTGAAATAAATCTGATGCCATTCGAATTGGAATAAATAAACGAATCAATTAAGATGTAGCTATATCCGATCCGATTCGATCCATTTAGCAACCCTACAATACAATATCAGGTGTGAGACGCGGAGATTAGCATGCTATTATGCTTATAAAAGCAATAACCTAGTCAACACGCAATCAACTTCCAAACATTCCATTTTTGCTAAAATGTGTGGTGTCAAAAACGGGCTTCTACTGTTGACCTGCTGCAAGTGGCAACTTTTTACGATGTGATTGTGAATTGTGATCCACCACTGAATCTGTGATTAATACATCAAACTGATCCCTCTCCTAGATTTGCTTCCGTGAACTGATCTGGACCGTAGGATCGGGATCGATTTTAAGTCAGTGATAGGGTTAAAAATTGATTTAAATCTGATAAAAACATTATTATAAAATGGATTGTATCATTGGCATATGTATCCCGGGCCCATATAGGCAGCCTCCTTTTAATAATCCCCTAATCGGACGGCCAACGTTTTTTTTTATTTGATGAAAAATTGAAAACCAGATTAGCCTATTACTACAATCTGTCAATCAGCGGGCTGGCAGATTTTTTTTTGGGTTGGGGACCATTGAAATTCCAATAATAAATTCCCAACCCAACCCGAGTACCCGACCCAATTCACAGACGCCCTTCTCGAAATCAGCTTGTTAAGAGATGATCATTTTAGGCTAACTTCATTTTGTTTTACTGTGAGACTGTCCTCTTGAACATTTGGATTGGAATCTATCATGGACCCACATTTACGTTTTTCCAATCCTGCTGTCTCTGATGCACCTTTCACTGAGGTCAAGATGCACTGGATAATTAACGTAGGGTGTTGAGAATCTAGGGAATACTGACAGTCAGAACTCGGAAGGATAGTCTTGATCTTGAATCTATAAATAAGATTCCATGGATCAAACCGTCAGACATTTCTCAGTTCAAACATGGCAAGCCTGAAAATCACCAAAAAGCATCACAAACGCCTCAACAACCCTTTCCCACGTCCACCCAAAACTTTTCCTCTCATCCATGGAAGTCTGTTCTTCAATCATCGAGCACTCCCTGCAGAACAGATCTTCCGGGTTGGCAAGGATTTCTGGCTTAGTTGGAGCTCAATTCATGGCGGTTATCTGTCTATATCTCACCACTCTCAACCCACCAGGTCCATCTGGTCTACCGTCCCTGGACAAGCCTTTGTTTCTGCAGCAATTGCAGACACAGAGGCGGAGGAAAGTAGAGGTTCGTTTGTTATAAAAGATACAAATGCTCATTTGATCTGTAACCATCAATATATTGATGAGATAAGGGTGGTAAACCAATCTGAATTCGCTGACGATAATTACCATGATTCTCCATTTGGGTTTTGGTCAATGGACAAGAAACCAGATTTCAAGGACACCCATTTCCCTGCTTTGCTCATAACTGGTTGGGTTTTCTGTCAAAAGAAGAAAAAGAAGCAGCAAGAGCAGTTTCAGTTAGAGAAACTCATAATTCATGGAGCTGTAGATTTGGAGATGGAGGGGCATTCCATTTCCGCTGCAAGGTATTGGGTTTTGTTTGATCAGAAAAACAGTGATCAAATTGGGTTCGAAGTGAAATTTGGAAAACCCAATTTCCAATTGCACCCAAGAGCCTCGACAAAAGTTCCAAGAGGCTTGAAGGGTTTCAGGTGGAGGTTGGGCCGTCTTAGAAAACGTCTCGAGTGGTTTTGGTCCCTTTCAAGACCAAGAGGTTTCATTGCAGTAATTCGTTCAGAGGATGAAACAGAAGACGAGAAGGCTCGAGAATTCCCAGAGTTCAACAGAGTTTTTATGACTTATGCAAGTGACAGAGATGAGAAGTTCTATGGTTTCGGGGAGCAGTTCTCTTACATGGAGTTTAAAGGTAGAAGAGTACCCATTTTTGTTCAAGAGCAGGGGATTGGAAGAGGAGATCAACCCGTTACTCTTGCAGCTAATCTGGTTAGCTACAGGTATGCTCAATGGAACCCTAGTTCTCGATCAATTAATTTTATTTTATTTTTGTTTAAATGTATCCTTCTATTTTTTCAAGAGCTGGAGGTGACTGGAGTACGACTTATGCACCTTCCCCATTCTATATTACGTCAAAGATGAAGTCCCTTTACTTAGAAGGATATAGCTACTCCGTTTTTGATCTAACTAGACTGGATAGAGTCCAGATAAAGGTAATTTTTTGAAGTTAATATATCTTATCATGTTCTCTAGGGAATTCTAGTCTCACATAGTCTGTTTGTTTTGTTATCTCTTTCAGACACATGGTGATTCCTTGCAAGGTAGACTACTCAATGGGAATTCACCCACTGACCTGATCGAAAAGTTCACAGAGACTATAGGGAGACCTCCTGAACTTCCAAACTGGATCATCTCGGGAGCTGTGGTTGGAATGCAAGGTGGGACAGAGGCAGTTTGCCATGTTTGGGACAAACTAAAGGATTATGATGTCCCCATTTCGGCATTCTGGTTGCAGGTAGTCTTCTAACCTACATACAGGTTAATATGCATAAGTGAATCTGTACTCTAAAATTGTGTCATCTTGCGGCCGATCTCGTGTAGGATTGGGTGGGGCAGAGGAAGACAGTAATTGGATCTCAGCTCTGGTGGAACTGGGAAGTTGATACAGATCAATACAGGGGATGGCAACAACTAGTGAAAGATCTAGGTTCAGAGGATATTAAAGTGATGACTTACTGCAATCCTTGTCTAGCTCCTGTAAATATTTTGCCCCTCTTTTGATACTCGAGTGATCTAACGGTTTTGAAATGGTGAGTTTGTGATTGTATGCCAATCATTTACTGTTACAGGTTTATACTAAATTAAACAGAAGGAGAAACTTATTTGAGGAGGCAAAGAAGTTGGACATCTTAGTTAAATACAAGAATGGAGAAACATACATGATTCCAAATACAGCTTTTGATGTGGGGATGTTGGATCTTACACACCCTGATGCCTCGTGTTGGTTTAAGCAAATCTTACAGGAGATGGTGGATGATGGGGTTAGGGGATGGATGGCAGATTTTGGTGAAGGCCTTCCACTAGATGCATCCCTCTATTCAGGTATGAAGCTTAACTTATTATTTCATAAATTCATTGGGAATTAAGATTTAGCAGCATTGAACATTGTGGACTTGTTGATTAGGTGAGGATCCTGTATCTGCCCATAACAGATATCCTGAGTTATGGGCCAGAATAAACCGGGAGTTTGTAGAAGAATGGAAATCTACTCACTTTTCAGAGGATAAAGACACAGAAGAGACTTTGGTATTCTTCATGAGGGCTGGTTTTAGGGAGAGTCCTAAATGGAGTATGCTCTTTTGGGAAGGTGACCAGATGGTAAGCTGGCAGGCTAATGATGGAATCAAGAGTGCTGTTGTAGGCTTGCTTAGTAGTGGACTCTCTGGATATGCCCTTAATCATAGTGATATTGGAGGCTACTGTGCAGTACCTATTATTAAGTATCAGAGGAGTGAAGAGTTGCTTTTGCGGTGGATGGAGCTAAATGCCTTCACTACAGTTTTCAGAACCCATGAAGTATGTAAAAATTGTCATGTCTAACTTAACAGGACAATATACTAAATTGCATAATCATGGTTAAATAGGTTAGTGTGCACAAATGAAGATTTTCCGAAAAATAAGATGAATGTCTTAAATTATTTCCATGAAACCATTTAGGTTCGATATCACAAGAAAATACTCCCACAAGTTGAATTTGAAATCTTCAAAATTGAGATTTTGCTTCATTTTGACGAATTTCAAAAGATATTAAACATATTTCTTTCTCAAACAGGGAAACAGACCATCTTCCAATAGGCAATTCTACTCAAATACTCACACCTTGTCACATTTTGCACGCTTTGCCAAAGTGTACAAGGCTTGGAAATTCTACAGGATTCAACTTGTCAAGGTGGTGTCCAGAATTTTTCAATGCCCATTTCTGTTTCGCTTCAAAGCCAAATTTGTGTCAAAGCTAATATAACCCCAGAATTATCCTTAATGGAGGATCTGACATACCCTCTGTTATTGGGTTCTCTTTTCTTTTTTTTTTCAACTCAGGAAGCTGCTCAGAAAGGACTGCCTGTTTGCCGTCATCTGTTCCTCCACTTTGCAAAGGATGAACGTGTTCATAGTTTGACTTATCAGCAATTCTTGGTTGGTACTGAGATCCTAGTGGTGCCTGTTCTCGACAAAGGCAAGAAGGTGGTTAAGGTCTATTTCCCATTAGGAGAAAGTTGCTCCTGGCAACACATTTGGACAGGAAAACAATTTGACAGACAAGGATCTGAAATCTCTGTAGAGGCTCCAGTTGGCTACCCAGCCATATTTGTGAAGTCAGGTTCTCCTATAGGAAAAACCTTTCTGAAAAATTTGAGTGACCTTGGTGTTCTTTAACAGCAGTTCAATGAAACCCCTGATCTGGAGTATTTGGGAGTCACAAATCCTTTTGATCATCTGGGAACCTGCATTCATTCTTCCATCCAAATTCAACTTGCAATCTCTACAGGTGCGAATACCATCAACAAAGTGATAAAACCAATACTACTTATTTCTTTCTGCAACTTTGGATGTAGATTTGGTTTCCCTATGAAGGCATATATGTACTCTCAAGTGCTCGATGATCTTTAAAATGGGTGGTAGATGTTCACCAATCAACCGAAAACTACAGCCGGATTCTCATTGTGTTCACAGTGGCAATGCTAGTAGTCTTCCTCCACAACTTGCAGCACAAAGTTGGTTTAGAGATGTACCTTGTTGCTTTGACCTCAGAAGATATTCCCACTAGACAGACTTGAAATGCATCCATGGCTGTAAAATCTTCAGCAACACAATGTTGGTTGCTTCCTTGGTTTTGGTGATGGGAAGATGTAAATTTTAACAATGTAATAGTGTAAAACTTGTAACAGGAATTCATATTAAGAGTGTAACATTGTCTCCGATTGTACACATTTTGTAAAGAATTGAAGAATTCTGTCTTTGGAAACTAGTCAGTTCCATGCTACAAACTTGCAACAGGTTGAATAGCCTGCAACTTCATCTCATAGACAAGCTGAATGTTGCCCTTGCAGCAACTTCTCCATGCACAACTGTTGAGCATTTTCATCCCAACATATCAAATTCTTCTCCTTCCGTTAAATTTCAGAGCTAACAACCGTCGAATCTGAGCATTTGTAAAAAAAAAAAGTTCCATAAGGAAATTGTAATGGGCAGATTTTTACTAATAAAAAACTGACGCATTAAAAGAGAGCCAAGTTGAGGTAGGCTGAAACAAAGTGATGGCATTAGAATGTAATTTGATCCTTTCAACTACCCCCTTTCTTAAAAAAACTGATAGGCCTTGAATTCTTGCTGAGTGTCAATGGGTTCACTCTCTTCACAGTGGGCATGTCTGAGGCACACATAACCTACTAGATTGAAAAAGAATGCCTAAGGTATCTAGTGTGAGTGAAATTTGCTGAAAACATTTTCATCCAACATGGTATCAAACTTCATGTAACTTATTTTAGAGTAGATATTGTAAGATCCAGCTGCCAAAAAATGCACAGAATTTCATTCTAAAAAAAAAAGCAATCAAACGAGTGTAAATTTTAGAACCTCATTCGTTTTTTTTTTTTTATCTCAAATGCTAATAGATCTAGACAAGGATCATGACCATAAAATAGGACAATCTTCTGGTCTCTCTGTAGCTGGCACCTTTGCTATCTTCTGGTCTATTGGGGGGCCAATGGCCGCCTTCTAGGATCATTCTTGGATCCACTATGGTAACCATGCGGTCAATAGAGGCAGTACAAGTTGGGATGGATTAACCCAGTCCAATGACTTCGTTTTGAGTTGGGATTGGGTTCTTCACTTCTGTTTTTATGTTTCTCTGTTAAAATATTCTTATTTCTTAGACTTGAGGATTTATGGATTAATATTTTCTGTTAACTATTCTTCACTTCTATTGTATCAGACCTTTTTGTTTTTGGTACCATACATATCAATATATACAAATTTGAAGACATGTCATGTTTATGTTTGGGTTGCCCAACGCCTCAATCCTAACCCAACCCGATCTAACTCTTTTGGGTTGTGTTTGGACTAACCTGGCCCAAGTTGCACCTAGAGATGTAGTAATGTGGGGATGACACAACCTACCTTTACAGGCCGCCCAGCATGGCTTGTATCGGCCCGTATCGGCTGATGTATATCGTGCTGGTGGCTTCCCAATATGCCCCTATAGGGGTTGTATTGGGTTAACCACTGGTTCAGAGGGTAGCCGGGCCTTAAACCGGTCCCTCTGAACCAATTTCGAAAAAAATAAGTGAAAAATAAAAAAAGCACCGATACAAGTCGATACACCAGTAGGGCGTATCGACCCGTGTCAATATTTAGAACCTTGGCCTGCAGGGCCTGGGCCAAGCCATGGAGATGATTCTATTTTTGCTAAGTAAAAAATGATAAACATTTTGGAAAAAAAATTAACAAAATACAAAATAGATAAAAAATTGAAATGAAAATTAAAAAAATTATTTTATTCGAATTTAATGTATACAATTGATCATATATGAAGTAATAAAATTAAATTGAAAAAATTACAAGAAAATTGGAATAAAAGAATATAATAAAATTGAAAATAAATACATTGGGATTAAAAAAAACACAAATAACAATTAAGTAAAATTGAAAAAAATACAATAACTTTAAAAATATTGTACAATTATTGAATATTCAAAAACATTGACTTCAATATTTTCTTCAATTTCAAGTTGGACCTCCTCCATCTCCTTGATCTTGACCTACATCATCTGCATCTAATAAACTATCAATGAAGTGTCATGTCCTCCTTGATTTTGCAATATGTCTTTTGCATCCATTCAATCTTTTAAACATATGCACATCTCCAAGCTTTAGTCATTCATGTAGTTTCTCTTGTTGTCCAATGCATGCACTAAAACAAGACTCTACTGGAACTATGGACACCAGAGAGGTTAGTAGATCACATGCTATAGTGGCAAGTGTTAGATATTTTTTTTTCATGTTCTTTTATCACGTTAAAATATCAAATTATATAATTTCTTAGAGGTGAGAAAATCTATTAAATTAATATGTAAATAAAAATGAAGTTCTGTAAATGAACTTATTGATGAAGTTGCAACTGATTGTTGCCTTTCATTTATTAAGGACCAAACTTTATCTATTCCACAATTCTGGTAGTAGAGGTTGTACAAGTTCTCTTATGTCCTAATGTTTGTGATTCATATATATTATACATTTTGAATAATAAATTTTTAACTTCGTCTTTTTTTTTGTTCTGATATCAATTTCCATATTTTCATAATATGATTCAAATAAAATATAGACACCATCTTTTTAATCCTAGAATCTAATATTGTAGCTAAGCAAATATAAAAAAGAAATATTTTTCCAATATTTTTTAAGTTTAATTTTCATTGCATCAACAATATTTTTAAATTTTAAATCATTTCAATATTTTACAAAAGATTCACTAATTATAAACAATTGATTAACTAAAAGATAAGATGTTAGGTAATAAACACCCAAAATATATTAAATTTTTTGCTACTTTTACATCCTTAGGAATCTAGGGTGTGTCCTTTGTAAGTTTTTTCTTGTTGAAAGATTTCCTCCCTTTGGGCTTGGCAAAAATAATATCCCTCTAATAGTTCTTGAATGAGGACATTGTTTGCACAATTGCACCCTTCTTATGAGTAGCTCTAATAAACCTTTCAACAATATTGGCATTAGCAAAGACATATATCATTAGAGCAAGCAAATTGCAGAGCTGAAACCACCACCTTTCTCCCTTCCATTCTCCTTCTTTCATACCAAGACCCAAGTCAACCCATGACTTTCTCGGTCTCTCCTTCTATATATCTCTACTTGCTCAATCAGTAGTCATCCCCTAACAATCCTGTGCCCCGTGTCCCAAAAATGCAGTTGTATCATAAAAAAGTTATAAAAATTTTTTTTTACAAGTTGTCACCATTAGTTATAAAATAATGCGACATTTTCTGATTATAGTAAGGATGTCTTTATATGAAATATAACTATCTAACATAATATACGTAGAATTCCACTTTTATTGAACATCTAATACAATTTTTTTATATTTTATTCAACATTTTTTATATAAATATTTAAATTTTTATTTTTTTTTATTTTAAAAGTATGAAATATATTTTCATTTAAAAACGATTTTAGTAGAGACTTTAAAATATTTACAATTGAATCATTATTACTAGAATTATCAAACCTAATAGAAAAAATTTTATTTTAAATACCACAAGTATGTAAAATTACTTGAAATAATTGCTAGGCTAGTATGTTGCCATTTAAGTCTTGTAAAACATAAAATTCCTTTTTTGTAAAAAGCCATGATTTGTTAATAAATACTTATGATACAAATATAACTAATATTAAATTTGGAAAACCAAATATTAAATGTAAGTGGAATTTTAGAATTAAGACTTGACAAAGTAGAAATTAAATTTTGTTTATATAAATAAAAAAAATTTAGTGCATCTGCCTCTAATAGTATTTCTAAAAGCATTTTTAAATTGGGGATTTATAAATTATAGTAAAAAATTTTCAAGCATAGGGTCTTTAGCTAATAAAAACAGTTGTTCAACATGTACTATATAAGCGTTTGCCTCATTTTTTTTTCTTGTGAATATTCAAAATTATCACAAAGTCCACACCTAATTTGTGATTAATTTTCATTATTTTTTCTCAAGTGATTGGCTCTGTCTATAGCCAAATGGCCAATACCATCTTTGTAAACAATTTTTTTTTCCTTTCTCTTAATATTTTTTATATTAAACATATTCCAAACTTCGCCGATCTTCCTCTTGCCACCCTTAGCACTAGTAGTGGAGGTGGCTTCATCAACAATGGTACCATTGACATACATATTGGTGCTATCGTACTGTGACGGGATATCATTGAATCCAAAGTTGTAGGAAAAGAGATTTTGAGATGAACCAACCATTTTGAAAAATTTAAAATATTAAAACCCTAAAAATGAAAATTAATTACCACTTATCTTGTCCAATAGTCCGGAATCCTAACTTGATTTCAACTGATGAAACTTCTAATTAAGCCTCCTAAATTACTAACTTGAGACACTTGAACAATTCTTTTCCTTTTTGAAACTTGAATAAATTTGAGAATTAGGGATTAGGGAGCAAGAGAGGGTATGAGTGTATGATAGTATGTGAGAATATATGATATATGAGTATATAAAAGTACAAGAATTGGTATGATGAGAATGAAAGAGGGTAAGGGTATTTAATATTTATAGGAGATAGAAATAATTAAATTGACCAAAATACCTTAAAAACTAGTCATTTTTTAGTTATTGAGAGGGATATTTTGGCTTTTCACAAAGGTGCTTATCACTTTAACAAGATGCCCCTAAATTAACTATTATATAACTTTTGGGGGTCATTTTAAGTTATTTTTCCTCCCCTAAGACCAAAATACACAAATACTCTTAAACTAATTGTTTATAGCTTTTAGGGGTACTTCTGTAAAAAAAATCCCTAACAAAGTGAACCCCAACGACTGTGTTATTTGGGTGGGCCCGACACATGCCAACTTCATGTTGTGCCATGTCGGCTTGTGGGCCTCAAGCATCAAGCCTGACATGACACGGGGGTATCGGCCAGGCCTGGAACGGTTCAATTGTTATAGTGATTGGGTCGTTCCTGGCCCAACCTATATTGTGATGGGTTGTGCTGGCCCAAAGGCAGCCCGATCACTTTACAGCTATAGTTGCAACCCTAGACTCTAGTAGTTGTGCCATCTCTTAGGCTTGGTTTTGTTGTCATAGAAGTGAGAAAATGAAAGAATTTTTTTCTCAAGACTACTTTGGGAAGAATGCAAATGTCGATTTAGTGCATATACACATTGTGCTTCAATTTTGCTAGTGTTTGGTAAGATTGCATTTATATAATAAAAGTGGTAGCTTTCACAAATTTAAAGGCATGTTGGCATCCAATCTCAAAGTTAATCGATGTTAAAAATAGTATATTTCAATATTAAGATTCATGTTTGCACCTGTTACAACTAAAATCATTTGGCAAGAAAGTAAATTTATCAATGCAAATATTCATGACTCTTCAAGTTTTCTTTCAAATGGTGGATATTTTCTTTTGATAAAATTATTTGAAAATACAAGAAATTTGAATGTAAAGTGCAAGATGAATGGATGATACCCACCAATTGTTACTTTTTCAAAGAACAACTTTAAGAAAATAAAAACTTTCTTTTTTTTGCCAATTTTCTTTCATTTTTTCTCACTTTTAGCAACCAAATGGAGTCCTATGGAACACATTTTCAAAGACTTCATTGTCTGTGGTCGTTATCACTTGGACACCCACCAAGTGAACATTGGCAAACAAGAGGCTCACTTTTGCCTTCCATCTCCTTCAATTTCTCCCTTTTTCCTACTTTACCAACAAAGAAGACCACTTGCTTTGCAGTACTCATGGCGTGGCCCGCCTGGACCGGTGCAATGAAGCAAAGCAATTTAAAGATCAAACTTTGTTCGAACCTGTCACCCCCTCTTCCCTCAATGTCTCTTTCAGCAAAGCTACATACAACCCATCTATAAGCTACCAAACTTACCTTTAAATCCTCTCTCTCTCTCTCATATTACTGTGCCTGGTTTTTGTTTCTTTCTTCGACCCCATTAGAAACCCACTATGGATTCTACAGATTTTACAGCATTACCACTACCTGAAGAGCTGAAGTTCTTCCTATATGATTCCTGCAACTCAGAGTTACCCTTCACCAGCAATCCTCAGGTAAGCTTGAATTTAGATTCCAGTCCTATAAACAGTGCAGTTTTCAGTTTGGATCCCATGGTCTCTTTTGAAGATTTGGATTTTCTTGAAACCCAATTGGATTTTAGAAGTAATGCCGATTCAACTCAAGATTTGATTTTCCCGGAAAATGAGAATGTGGGTTTTAATGGGTTCTCTGAGTTCAATCTCATACCTCAAAACCCAATTCAGCAACCCCATATTGAAGATCAGCCGACGAAGGCCGGCAAAAACAAGGATGAAATTCCCACGGTACCGGTTGAACTAATACAGAACAAAAGGCCATTCAAGTGCTCCCAGCTTGGCTGTGACAAGACATTCAAGAATCCACAGACCCTCAAAATCCACCAGAGGACCCACTGCACCGACGAACCCACCATTGTTTCCCGGCAACTGAAAGCTGGGCAGAACAAGAAAGTCCCATGCAGGTGTCCTTTATGTGGCCGCAGCTTCGTGGGTCTCTATGAACTTCGCCGGCATTTTGGCCGGAAGCACTCAGAGGGGGAGAAGTTGTACAACTGCAGGAAATGTGGGAAGAAATTTTATGTGGAAGTGGATTTAAGGGACCATGAGAAGCTGTGTGGAGAGCGCGTTGGATGCAAATGTGGGTTGAAATTCGCCTTCAAATGTAACCTCTCAGCTCATAAGAGAACCCACCCAGAATGCGTGGAAGCACCAGCCAAAGGTTTGGGCTCAAGCAGCTCTCCAAAGGGTTCGAGTTCAAATGGGTTGATCGGTGGGAAGTTGGAAAAGATCTTGGGTCTTGGTTCTCGTGGAGCTCGGCGTAGCTTTGCAACCCATGACACTGTGAACAAATAGTTGTTGCCACATGCATGAGGAAGATTAATTGGCTTTTTAGGTTTCTTTGCACTTCTTTTTGGCACTTTTCTTGGGCAAGTAGTTGTTCCTTACTCTTATCAAGTGAACGCTTCCCTGATTTCAGAGTTTGTGGAAGCCTGAGCCTGTACCTTGTTTGTAGGGAAGATTTTTCATTTAAATGCAAATCAATTAATATTATTCTAACTTTCAATGTGACTGCAAAGATTTCCAACTTGGATTGTAGTTCTTAATCTTGGCAGGGTTCAGTTGGATTTTCTGTGGCCTCTGAGAAACCAATTCAGTTCTGCACCTTATGGGGGTCTCTTGCTTGGCCACAGTACCAGTTCCCAACTAGTCAACCTGTCATACCAACCACTTAAGATACTCAGGATTCATTCAATGGAATGCAGAAGGATAAATCATGGAGCATGACAAGTCTTAACCAACTTATTATGATGTGATCCCTCGAAAAACCAATGAACCGATCAGTTCACGATTTCTAGCATTAGCATGAGCTGACCTGTTTGTATAACAGCTTTGTTGGCCATACAATAATCCCATGAAATTGTTGCAAGAGGCTGAGTTTCAAGAGTATTACAGCTGCAGAGCAGGGTGGCATTTATTTATTTATTTTTTAAGAACCACTTGTTTGCATACTTTCATTAACAGCATCCTAGGTGCCTGTAATTGATATTGACTATTGAATGCTAAAATATTATAACCCAGAAGTGCCCAAGCTAAGGTCAACTTGGCCAGATTTGCAGAGGCTTCAGCGTGAAAATTGCCTCATGAGAAGGATTCAAAGGAGATATATGGTCCTTCAGATCCCTGTCACATGCAAAAATCTCCTCTAATTTGTTTGTCTGTAAAGTATAGGAACTGAAGGAAGGCAGCTTCTTGCATGGGGACAGAAGACCCACATACAAACTTTATCACAAAGTACTTCTCTACATCCATATCAGCATTTGTTAGCATGAAAGGGGTATGGTAACGAAGGTCTCCTCTTTCAAGATAGTCATCCTGAGATGGATTTGTAAGAATTTTAGTGGTTAAAGGAACAGGCAAGCATAAACCAAGCTAATCTTTAGTCTATCCAAGAGCAAGAAGAAAACTCAGTTCTTTGTTCTTCTGGATGGCTATCTCATCCTTTCCCCATTGTGTTCCCAATTTCACACCTTGGGGTGGAGAATGACTTGCAATAAAATGCTTCTAAGATATGATTTAGATACATCAAGATCAAAAAAAAAAAGATCACAAAAAGGAAGGAAAACACGTCCTACATTTATCAGTAAAACCTAGATGTTTGCCCCATAGTTATAATGGTTCAACAAGGTAACCCATCACCTAAAACAGAGAAGAGAAGGGGAAAAGACTATGAAGGTTCCTGCTGGCTTAGCTGGTAAAGTTGGTGGCTGTAATTTCCATTGGCCTGGGATCTGTCCACCTTCAGCGTTCCCAAACAAAATAAGGCAATGATCCTAAAGATAATGATTACAGTTCCCCATTCATTGAAGCACATGAATTTGATACATGATAAATCAATCATGTAATGCGGTTGCTGAATCTTCTGTGTCAAAACAATAAATTCAAAAAAGAAATTAATGGCAGGCATGACTAGTTCTTTGTATTTATACATTAGATAAGCGGGATATATATGGATAAGTAAATATTCTAGAGTCATTTTTTTCCAATAACTGTCTACAACCTAAACTCCACAACCTTAAACATTTTTTCTGGTTCCCATGTTCTAACTAAAATCAACTCCATGATAATACCTCTATCTTCTCCATAATAATTTCTCTAACCCAATTCCAGCAGTATCATCCTTGTTAGAAATGTTGGCAATGCTAATAGGAACCTGATTTTCTACCAAACTTGGCCAAAGTTCAGCTGGAGGCTCTTGAAAATCAGGTCCTCTAAACAAACATAAAAATAATACTCCCCAGAAGAACGTAGCTTTCGTTTCACTGGAACTTCTCAACTAACAACATAATGCCTCATGGGAATGATCATTTTTCTATGTGCCCTATTGTGTTTCCTTGTTCATTGCCATCTTTTATTCTGTTTAATTCTGCCTTTTTCATTCGTATGTTGTTGTCAATTACTTTGCATTTTGTAGCCAGTCAGAAAATAGTAGATTATGCTGATTAACAGGATGGAACTTAGAGGCTTGTATAAGCTTGCATGTAATCATAATAAGTCAATAGCTGCTTCTGTGATGGGTAGTGCAAAGTACATTTAGAATAGTTTTCAGGATTCAATAAGTAAGCTAAGACTTCTAACTAGAATGCAATATGAATAAATATCATTACATTGGTGTTTTTTCATTACACTAGCAGGAAAATTCTCAGAAAGACCTTTTCACTTTCATGTTTTTCATTTATATGCTTTTAGCAGGATACTCATGTGCACAGACTTGGATGATTTGAAGATCCTAGTAGTGCATGCCCACAGTAAGGCAAAACAAAGTTAAGACCAATCTCCAAATATTGACTAACATATTTGGTTAACAAGTCTATTTACTAGGCAAGGATTTGGAGCCTGGTCAGGGGCTTACAGTTGACTAGCTTGCTATATCTGTAGGGTCATTCTCCAATAGACTCCTTTCTTGGAATTGAAAAAATTAACCAAGATATCTTTATATTCTGGCATGTCATTCCATTCAAGTGCATGGGCCAAAGCAATTACGAAACCATAAATGATTTAGATGACAATGGGAACTTGTATTTTAGTATTTATTGAAAGCTCAAAAGAAAAACTAGCTTGCTACCAATAATCCCCACAAGAGCACATCCCATTTACAAAATGATGAAAGCGATAACTATCCCTCATTATAATCTCTCTGTCAGTTACTTTGGATATAAACTTGGTTGCAGAGTGACAATCCCCACATACTCTCAAATTTTTAATGATCCTCAAGGGTGTCCCAGGCAGTGTACTGATCAAACCAAAAGCTATAGCCAGTTTCTCACTGTGTTCACAGAGGCTGTACTCTTTCTCATCTTCCTCAACATCTTGCAGCACAAAGTTTGTGTCTGGAACATACCCAATTTCTTTGATCTCCGAGTATAAGCTTTCCATCTTGGCAGATATTGCATCCATTAATGGATGTGAAGTATCCCCAACAATGAAGCTGTGGACTCTACGTTTTACTTCAATCCAACTGCAGCCTGGAGGCTTTGTCACACCTCTTTCCTTCATCAAACGCCTTATTCTTGCTGCATCTTCCCACCTCCCTGCTGCAGAGTAGATGTTGGCTAGAAGTATGTAATTCCCAGAATTTTGGGGCTCAAGTTCAAATAGATACCCTGCAGCATACTCTGCAAGCTCAGGGTTACAATGAATCCTACAAGCACCTAACAGTGAACCCCAGACAGCTGCATTTGGTTCTACTGGCATCTCTTTAATGAATTTCATGGTTTCATCAAACTGACCAGCACGTGCCATTAGGTCCACCATACAAGCATACTGCTCAACAGCAGGGTCAATGGCATATTCTGACTTCATCATCTCAAAGTACTGAAACCCTTCATCAATCAACCCTGAATGACTACATGCAGATAAAAGATTTGTAAAAGTATAATGGTTTGGAGTCAAGCCTGTGGCTCTCAAACAATGAAAAAGGTTCACAGCATCCACCCCAAAGCCATGCATTCCATACCCTGCAATCATTGTATTCCAAGAAACTAGGTCTTTTCGTGGCATAATATCAAAAATTTTTCGTGCTTTTCTAATTGACCCACATCGTCCATACATGTCAATAAGTGCATTCCATATAAAATTACTTCTATCAAGCTCATGCCTGATGATAAATTGGTGAATCTCTCTACCCTGTTGCAAAGCTGCCAACCTTGAGCAAGCAGGGAGGGCTGAAACAATCGTCACCATGTTTGGCTTCACATTATTGAACTGCATTTCTCTCAACATGTTCAAAGCAGTAACCCCTTGCCCAGCCTGAGCACAAGCTGTAATAATTGAGTTCCAGATAACAACATCTCTTTCTGTCAGCTGATTGAAAACAGAACAGGCAAGTTCCAAGAGACCACATCCTGAGTACATTGATATAAGAGCACTTCCCACACCCGTAGACATTTCAATGTGGTTTCTAATAACAAAACCATGGATTTCCTTTCCTAAATTAAAATCTTTGACTTGGCCACAAGCTGCTAGAGCTCCAGAAACAGTAATTGTGTCAGGCTCCACGCCAGTGTTATACATTTTATGGAAGAACTGAAGAGCAATCCTTCCATCTCCATACTGGGTATAACCTGTAACGAGGCCATTCCATGTAACAATGTCAGGCTCAACCCCCTGCAATTCCATCTCACTAAGAAGTTGAACAGCTTCCTCATGGCAACCTCTCAATGCATAACCAGCAAGCATCACATTCCAAGATATCAAATCCTTCTGCTTGATTCTTTTGAATATTCTACTGGCAACCTCCAAAGCTTGGCATTTAGTATACAAATCTACCAATGAATTTCCCACGAGTACATCTGAGTCCAGTTCCTCTCTTTTTATGCAATAACCATGGATCTCTTTACCATGTCGAAGCAAAAGCAAATTTGTACAGGCTGAAACAACACTGGCAATGGTAATTGAGTTTGGTTTCACCCCTTCAACCACCATCTGCCTGAAAACATGCAATGCTTGAGAAGAACAACCATTCTGTTCATTCCCTGCTATCAGTGCAGTCCAAGACACCACATTTGGCTTAAAGTCTTCTAAAGCCTGCATCTCTGAGAAGCAATTGGAAGCCTCTTCAAATTGGCCATTTTGGGCATACCCCGCAATAATTGAATTCCATGTCACTCGGTCAGGCTTTACCCCTGCAAGTTTCATTTCCTCAAAACACTTTAAAGCTTGTTTGAAGTCCCCTTTCGAGGCATAACCTGAAATCATCATGTTCCACATCACAACATCCTTAAACTCCATTTCATTGAACAAACGTCTAGCTAAATCAAGCTTTCCACATTTTATGAGCATATCAAGAAGAGATTTGATCACAAAAGGATTCCCCTGAAACCCAATTCTCAGCATGTGATCGTACACATCCTTCCCCACTTGATAATTCTTCAACTCAGAGCATGCTTTAAAAACCTTGGGAAAGATGTAGTGATCCGGTTGAATTCCTTCGTCAATCATTAAATAGAATAACCTTATTGTCTCTTCGTAATCGCCTAATCTACAATACAACCCGATCAATGAAGTCCAGCTGAAAACATTTCGTTCCCACATTTTATCAAACAATCGCCTCGCGTCATCAGTACGACCAAGCTTGCAATAAAATTCAAGCAGTTGGCTCCCAAGAAATGCACAGAGCTCCACTCCAGAAACAATCATATGGGCATGAATTTGAAACCCCAATTCAGCTTTATCAAACTTCCGACAGTTTTGGAGGATTAAAGCATAAGTTTCAGAGCATTCCTCTGTATCACTTAAATCCATGGAATGAAGCACAACGGAAACATTATCCAACACCCCCATATCGGGAACTGAACTGAATTCTCTTACATGTCTGTCATTGCTATTACGTGTACTCGTCATTTTCCGAATATTTTCGAAATATTTAACAGTTGAAGAAGAGACTAAGGTGCGCCATTTTATGCTCGGAAGAAGAAGAACAGGGGAGCTGGGGGGGCTTACCTTGACGGGTATCTCCAAACTGGGATGAAGAGCACATTGTGCTGCCATTTCTGATTTCTGGGTTCATCAATCCATGACCATGAGGTATCTATCTGGAATCCGGCTTCGGAGTGTCGTGTGTAAATAGATAGATATCTGCAGCAGACAGTAGGCAAACTCATGTGAACGGCCTTCTCTGGCTCAATAAGATATTTTTTCAGTCGAGAGAGTGCTACCAAACAATGCGGAAGATTATCTAAATGGCTTTATTGATCCATTTAATTAAGGGTCGGAAAATTATTTTATTTAATTGAGGATCGGACCGTGGGACAAGGGGTTCACGAAACCATCCGAATTGAACCGTCAAGACCACACTGAATAGAGCAGAGTATGGAAAAAAAAATAATAAAAAATTGTTAATTATTTAGGCTGCGTTTGGAAACAATGCAAATAAATTGTAAATTCCGGTTCAGGGTAAATTTGCATTTTGGTTCATATTGACAAATGACAGACCAATGCATATTTATATTGATACTAAGATGTAAAAGTATATCAATAAAAGAGAAGTAAATTTATATTCAAATGAGCTTTTGATAAAAAAAAGGATATGCTTTATTGGAATTCATGTTTTCATTCATTACAGTTAAAAGTCTATTTCGTAAGAAAATAAAATTATCAGTGCAAAACTAACCCAATTTTGCAATTTATATGAACTGTTTTATACTCTATATATTTGCATCGTTTCCAAATACAGCCTTAAGGTCGTAGTTAGTTTAAAAGAAAATGCTGTATAGGCTTTTCTTCTTTTCCTCTTTTCCTTACTTTTTTTTTCTTTTGAAATCTTTTACCCCACTTACAAATTTTATTTTACCGTATAGTTGAGGGTATGGTGCCAAAAATGGGGGTGTTGAAAGTTCAAATTATTGTTAACTAACAGGTGACTTAGATTGGGAGGGAGTGCCCTGCTCACGAATCTTTTTCTTGTTTTTTAATCTTAGACCGGGAGATTTTTTTATTTTAATTTTTTATGGTTAATTATTTTTTGGATGTTATTGGCTTTTGATTTCGAGGATAATGAAGGCAGTATTAGTAGAATTGATCCCTTAAACTAGCCAACAATGGAGGGTAATTTCTCTTGTTATCATTTAGTCCCTGTTCGCTTTTTGTAAGTTGCTTACCCGGCTAAATTTAGTTACCTAGGTAAGTTTTTCTTGGGAAACACTTACCTGGGTAAGTGCATTGACCCATGTTCTTTTATTTCTTATGTAAATAAGGTAATGACCATTTTAGTCGCATAAAACTTTCCCGAGTAAATGGTACCCAGGAAAATAAACTTTCTCTGCTCTCCACATAAAACTGAAAAAAGAACATGGGATTCTTGGTCAATGGTGTTAGATAGTTTTGTATGCCCTTAGCTTCAATCAAAATGATGTACTTTATGAGTTTATTGTAAATGAATAAAAGTGCATATTTGATTCATGTTCCTTTGGTATGTTTCTATGTAATACCCTTAAACTGGACACTTAATGAGACTCGTGTTAGTTTAGAATGTTCACAGCCAGTGGGTCGGTCTGGGGAGACCTATCCTGATAAGGCTGACACTGTGGTGCCACCAAGTCGGTTGGAGTGGCTTGTCTCTACTGCCAATGTGAGACCCTAGGCACATACAGTGTAGGATTAATTGAATTTATGAACTGAACCAGATTTCCAGTATTGTCCTGGACCTTGGAGATTGATGGGAAAAACTGGAAAGTTACACCCAACCCCTAGATTCGATTATGATACTGCACTAGGTGTCGGATTAGGCTGTCTTTGATGTACCAATCAGTGAGATCCATAGCGGGGGTCAAAACCTGGGTATGTTGGGACTGTCTGAGAATTCATCTGAGTGGGTGACCATAGTGACAGGATCAGCCCTTTTGTCGGACAAAGGTAATGATCGGGGATGCACTCTCATTGATGGAAACCAAGACTGCCGGCAACCGATTTCAATCATTGAGATTTGTTTTGCAAAGTATATTTTATATGAGATATAAAAGTATATATATTATGGTTTCTAAAACGTTTGCAAGAAGGTTTTAATTCCCGAGATCCATATAAATAGAGAGTGCAACACTGTTCCTTGTAGCCGAGGGAGAGGTCCTCTCTTGTCGGGCAGTGTATGATCATTATGGGCTGAGAGGTTATGTGTAAGACCATTGAAGATAATACCTGATGGGCTAATCTTGCATCTGCCCACAGTCCTTGGGTGTTACAAGGTGGCTTGGCCCAGGGACCACTTAGGGTAAGTGTTGGGCCCATAGAGCCCATTTGATGGGTTTCAGGGGGTGCACTGTCCATAACAGTGTATTCGGTTAGGCCTTGTAACAAAGGCAGGGCCGAACCCATGTGGCTGATGTGTAGATCAATGCTTGGGTCCCACGCCATACAATTAGGAAGGTTAAGTGAGCACATAAGCTTAATGGGTCTAAAGCCCATTTCGAACTGGGCTATTTATTTAGTTAATTATGGGGCGAATTCTGAGAGGGATTAGCAGATAGGATAGGGTCTTGACCCTATCCACTCAGAGAGTCCAAATCTGAATGTGATTCAAATCTAGAAACCTCTTAATGAGATTATGAGAAAGCTAATCTAATCTGCAGATAAGATAAGGGTTTATCCTTATCACCTAAAGAGAGGGCTGATCCAAATATGATTTGGATAAACGGGTCCTAATTGGATTAGGAGCTGATCTTTTAGGTTAAGAAAAGGAGGGGGCGACAACCTTTAGAAGACACCTATATTCAGATCCTCTTCAGAGCTGAAATCATAGAAGAAAGAATTAAGCAACCCTGTAGAATTCTTTCTTGCCGCCCTGTTTGTCAGTTCGATCTCCAGTTGTGGGAGAAGTCAAGATTCGATCTTGACATCAGTTCTTTGAGAAAGAATTGATAGGAAGCTGTGCTCACGTGCCATCCTGCTATTTCTTGCGAATGTCAGAATTCCGCAAGATTTGAGCGTCCATACGATGGATCTCTCATCCCTTCAAATGGGAACCAAAATTCCAATAACCAACTTTCTCCTCTCTCAAAATTCGAAAAAAGAACGCCCCCTTATGGTTATTTGGCTCTACTTCTATTGTATGAGTTGTTTCCATGTATTAGGGTTTGATTTGAAGGTAGGAGTAGGACATCTACTTTGATGCTATCTTGTAGCATGTTGCTTGAGATACCTATGAACTGGTTAATTAATGGCGGATTCATGGATAAGAATCGCATTGGGTCAGGTTCGGGGCAGGGCACCCCCTCCTCCTCCTTGCCCCTTGTTCCCACCCTCTCCTCAATGGTGGGGGCGGGTTCAGGGCAGGGCACTCCCTCCCAATCAGGGATGGGGCTTGAATTTTTTTCATTCTGAGGCAATCATTTAAAAATAGATCATAATTTGGGGTATTTTAGAAATGGGATTATGAAGGGATATTTTATAAATGAGATTATTGATAATAGGGTTTTGGAAATTTGAAACAATTAGGGGTATTTCCAAAGGTAGTACTAAATATAGGGGCATTTCAATAATTTACCACTGGGTTCAAGGCAGATACAAAGAATTATATGCAAATCCCGTCCCTAATTAAGGGCAAAGATGTTTTCCTCATCCCCGTCTAAGATCAAGGAAAACATGCTCCATTCAGGATGGGCCCCCGGTTTTATGGGGAAAATTGTCATTCCTACTTATGGAGAAGAAGATTAGTTTTCTTTGTGATAGAGGTAATATATAGTTTAGCTCGTGGGAGAAAAAAAAATTAGATCTCCTCCCAACATAAAGTCATTCCAACATCATGATGAATATGTGCATATCTCACCATAAGGCCAAGACCCACCATGTATGAGATGTACAAACACAGATTCTATTGGAACATGTCGGAATAGGTTTTTGCTAGGAGGAGATCCCAACTAGACCTATCGGGCCATACTCTATGTTTGAATTTACACTGTTTTGGACTGGGCCCATTCAAATTTTGACAAAAATTAAAGCCCATGAACAGGTTTAATCACAACTCGGAGAAAATCCCTTCAAATAGTCAAAAGATCCATCACCATATTGGGTCCTAGCGCGAAAAAAAGAAATAAAAAATACATGGTGGAGGAAAATTTTGATTGCTTGAATTGATTATTGGGCCCTGGGGTTGGCCTGGATCTTGTATACGTGCTTTTAGGCAACTGAGACCATGAGGTTATGATGCAAAGTAACATCTACTGAACGAGAGATTAAAGAAACAGGACAATGGGGGCAAAATTGGAATATTAGTAAAATATTAGATTCAGTGCATACCCAAAATGTTTCACTAATTCAGCGCCTATTTGTGTCAAGTGAGGTCATTTCATAAGGTATATTCAAGTAGTTTTGTAAACCACAATGTATATTAAAGTAAGGTATATCTAAGTAATTAACCCCAAAAATTAAAGGTAACAGGGACCTCCCTATTTTTTATGAGATAAAAAAAATCTAAGGTATGGGTTGGGCCGGGCGAGCTGGAAATGATAAGCAGTGCATATCAATGACCATTTGATACTTGATGGTATGGCATTATCAAATTGCTCATATCATAATTTTGAAAACCGGACCAGAAATGGAACCGCATTGGCCAGCGGTTCCTGGGTCAAATTATCTGACTGTCCAGTCCAAACCCAGTCGGACAGTTTTGGGATCCAAAACCAGACCTGGACCCATAACCAGTTCCCAGGTTAAACAGTCCGACTGCCAGGTTCAGTCCAGTTTTCAAAACCATGGCTCAAATACTACTTCAGTGCTTTAAATAGATATGTCTTTCAGTTTTTTATTTTTTAAACAGAAACAATTGCTTTTGCTAATGTGATTTTTTTTTTGTTTAAAAAAATCTTTTTTCTTTTAGTTTCATGGGTCTATACAAACAAAATCAACATTTTAAAAAACGACCAGGAAATGGAACCGTTTTGGGCATCAGTTTCCGAGTCAACAGTCCGACCATCCGATTCGAACAAATGGCCTGTTCTGACAGCAAAATTAAAAACATTAAAAGATAATTAAAAAATAAAAAAACAATAAAAAACCATTGAATAGATCAACGGATTGGTGGCCTGGGTCAACGGTTTATTTGACTTATTCAACAGTTTTTGACCAAATTCCAGGTTTGGGATAAAACGAAACCGATTGCCTGGACGGTTCCCAGGCCGAATGGTCCAACTGTCCGGGTCAATGGCAGTTCGAAAACGTTGAACAAAACAAATCAATCATTTTCTACAATAAGCAAGGCTCAAAGTGTCGAATGATATTATTTCTACCTGATGTTTTGGTTTATCAAAATAAATTGACAACTTTTTTTCTTTAAGGCCAATTGACATACAACCATTATTTGAGGCTGTTCATAATTGAAAGAGATACCCTAAAAATGCATGTGAATGGCTACTTGTAGAAACATCATACTGAAATATTCTTGCCCCAGGCAAGTATGAGATAGGAAAATTTTACGTACTTATTTGTTTTTCCCATAAAATTTATAAATAAATCTGATATAACAGTTAATATTCTTTAAGCGCTATAAGTGACTCATAAACTATGTCAAAAATCAATATGTATCATTCAATCTTTGCAAACTTGGCCAGGGGGTGCTATATAGATATATAATCATTCTGACAGAAGCGACTCTCATATGTGATATGACAAGTGAGAACCATTTTGTATTTATGAATCCAAAACGTTTTAGGCAGAAATAGCAATGGTACCAAACACATGAAAAAAATTGTAAAGCGCGTGGCTCTCAATTTCACATGAATAAAGGTGATTAGTAGGAATTTTACATTGAGCAAAAGAGAGAATAGACACCATTCCTTGGAAAAGATGCATCAAGTTCTAATGTCATTTGACAAACACCTGGAAAGGATGCAATTTTCTTTCACTACATCATGATTCAATGAGCCCAATAGACCTATTTCACTAAATGAATTATCAGGTGCCTTGTAATAGCACCAGACATTAATTTGCAAAAGAAAAATGAAAAAAAAAATGAAAAAACCGTTAATACACCAATGAAAGCCTCTGCCTTGAGAAATGAAAAACAAACCAGAGGTTTCTATTTCACCATTCTTTTGAACTGTATACATGGTGGAATTCTTAAACCTGGTCTCGAATAAATGCCTATATATCCAGTTGATCCACGTCAACCATCTTTGCAGACTGCTGTATGAGTTCCTTCCGAACGTCAACCTGAAAGAAATCATGGGCATTGGCTATAAAAATGGTGGAAAAGTCACCTGGTATCAATGATTTGTTAGACTACCAAGACACATTAAAAAAAGAGCAAAAACACTTACACGGGAGCCCATGAGGGAGGAGAAAACCACATTTGCTTCAGCAGCATCCTCAACTACTAATTGTTTCAGAAGCCTCTTCTCTGGATCCAATGTTGTTTCCCATAATTGTGCAGGCATCATCTCTCCTAAGCCTTTACAAAGACAGGTGGGTGTAAGATTGAGATATACATATATATGTACATGCATATACACAAGTGCATACGTGTCTTTTTAGACAACAAAAACAATAGTTTAGCTTGTAATACTAGTCCTACCTAAATCCAAACTGAATAATTTTAACAATACAACTTGCTAAGCTGCAAAATTTTAACAACCTACCAAAGCACATTATGAAAACCAATAAAAAAGCACGTTACTTCAGAGCTATCTAAAATTCAATATGACACTTCTAACAAAAGATTGCACTGATTCACTTTGTTTGCAATAATAAAAGTAAGACCATCTTCATCAAGTAAAAGAATTTATCACGTTTATCCTATTTTTCCTTAATAGCCTGAAATAATGACAACCATGACAACTCAAGATTGATGGTCTGAATTGATGAGGTAGCATACTGTTTTGATGAGAATGACACTAAGTTCTTTTAATTTATGTGGGATGAGTCCTTCATGATATTGCAGCAAGTCATTTATATTCTCTTATACTTTTTTTTTAGCGTAGGTAGGATCGCAGTGGGGTGGAAACTAGACAAGTACATTTTCCCCATCATCACTACTGCCACCACTACAAACTACTATTTTCTCTGGTTATTGTGGTTAGGGTACAAGTATTTCGCAAACCACAAATGGTGCATCTTACATCAATGCAAGACCCAAGGCTAGAGAATTACAGGAAAAAGAAAGTAAGAAATGGAAGCAAAATATTTCAGAAAGAAGAAATGAGTTGGATGACGTTTTACAGCACAACGGTCTTGTACTTTTCCCCAACAATGTTGTCTTTGAAAATGGTGGGATAAAATTTTAAATATCAAACATGTAATGATAAGTACATATCCCTGCAACAACTAACTCCTTTGTCAAGGTGCAAAGAAAAGCTAGAGCACTGGGGTTGGCCATAGAAAAAGAGGAGTGATTAGTTGATTACAGAGAAGGGAAAAAGAACGAGCGAATGGGAAAAATCCCCTAGTCTATCATAAACTACAACTGATGCTGTGTTTTTCTCATAGAAATTGAAAGAGAATTAGAAAAGGTGCCTCATAAGAAGTTTGTTTGCATGGGCATCTCCTTTAAGCCTCTCTTTTCTTTACTTCTTGGGTAGACATGTTCATGGGCCAGGCTCAGGCTTAGCTTTTGCCAAAATTTGAATCGGCCCAGCTCGAAACCTGAGCCCAAAATAGTGTAAAGCTGAGCCTGAAGCTCAGCCCATGAGCAGGTCTATTCTTGGGAGACCTCTTCAGGGGGAAAAACATTCAAAAGAAAGGAGGTTGGTCATTCTTCCACTTTTATTTCAGTTCATCCCTTTACCTATAAATAGTTTTCATTGCAGGAAAGGATTATAAATGGATTTATTAATGATCTATCAAATTCATTGATTTTACAACAATTTAATCTGTTTTGTAGTGAGCTTTTAGTACATTGGAAGCTTAAACTTCTATATTCCCAGTATTGTTGATTGTAATGTATCTCTTCATATAAACTCTGAAAGTTTACATTTCTTATGTGTTTATACCTTATTCATAGTTATTTCAACTTTAGAATTATTATTATTGATGTATTTGCGGGATTTGAAAGAGTTTCCCCTACATATTCAAGTGTATCCATTTCTTTGCACCATATCCATGTGTATCCAAAGCATAGCGCAATATGTATCCATATCCAAACTTACCGATACAATACACAACACTGATACTTTGAATCCTGTTAGCAACAATAGGCAAGTATCCTCAGAATTTCCCCATCTCCACATGGCCAAATGTCCATTGATATCAAAATTGCAAACCATGATTAAAAGTTGTTTTGGGTTGGTTTCTTACACGAACTTGGAGTCTATAAAGGGAGATCCAAGTTCTTATGGTGAGTCTATAAATAATGTCATTGTAGTTGAAAAAAGATTTGAAATGACGAATAAAAGTTTGATTTAGTGACATTTTGGTTGTAGCCGAGTATCCCTCATTTAATTCTTCTTCAAAGCAATCTATCTTACTGTTTACTCTTAACAGCAAGACTTCTCTTTTTCTCATTTCTTGCTAATTATTTGATAGACGGTAAGCTGTCTATGTACTTCTCTACCTATATTGTCCATCCTTAATCATCCAAATCACCTTTCTTCACCCTACAAAGCCCACAACCAGATCTGAAAGTTTTAGGACCCCTACCCATCCTATATTATCAATAAACAACAAATATACATCAGAGATGCTAATTGTCACATGCATTAAAATTCAGGCTGATAATTCCCAAAAATAACTGTTTACTTTTAGTCTTACCTTTGAACCTCTGGATGTTGTATGATGCATTTGAAGGGAAACTATTCTGAAGACGTTTAAGCTCTGCATCATCATAGCAATAGTGTGCTTGCTTACCCCGTTCAACCTGATGGTTACAGTAATAACAACATAGTTAGATAATAAAAATGAAAATTTTCACTTGAACCAAGAATTGAGGGCATACCTTATAGAGGGGTGGAACACCCACATAAATACAACCTTCTTCAAATAGTGCTTTCTGTATTGAAAGATGAAACAAAGTCATTCAGATGATACCTAATGAACACATTAACTGATGAAAAAGTAATGAATCTCCACCATATACCTGATATCTAAAGAAAAATGTCAATAGAAGAGTGCGGATATGAGCCCCATCCACGTCAGCATCTGTTAGGATGATGATCTTGTGGTAACGGAGGGCATCCTTTTTAAAATCTTCTCCCTAAATCAAGGATAAACCCAAGTTAGTGAAATAAGTCAGGTTCAACTAACAAGAGAACATGAAATAGCAGCACCTTCACACCAAGCCCAAGACCAAGAATAAGATTCTGAATCTCTTCATTTTTGTACATAGCTGCCTCATCCTTCCTTTCAATGTTCAAAATTTTACCCCTTAAGGGCAGAACAGCCTACACCAGAAAAGGCATGCTAAGTCATATCAGAAATAAGAAAATTTCTTTTTCATATAGATTAGATGTTTCAAAATCAGTAAGTCACAGAAAAAAGAAGGTATTAAAAATGAAGAAAAACAGGTCTTGCATGAATCTAGAGTATAGAGGAATTTGGATAACCCTTTATCAAATACTGAGTAACTTCTTTAATAGGAAAAATAGAAACGAAAATGGCTGTAAGTTATACATGAGGGCCAAACACCTCATAAGATATCACAATTGAAAAGATGAAGAAACATAATACAAAGACAACAACTATGAAGTATCCCAGAGGGCAGACATCTAATATGATAGCTGACTCCTGCCCAGCATCCACTAGTAAGGCTACAGAAAGAAAGAAATATGAATTTGGACTCATCTGAATGTGCTATTCACTCTGGATGGCAAGGATCTAAGCCCTCTGAGGTGATGGCACAATGACCAAGGACCCTCCTGGTCATCATGTATGAGAATCTCAGAGTTGATCTTTTGTATCAACTCACACAACCCAAATAAAACATAGATACAAGTCCTGGTTCCGCTCACCAAGTCCAGCTCGGACCAAAAACCTTGAAAAAAAATGCTTAACTGCCTAGAATAAGAATAAAAATATTACCTGAAAGCGTCTATCACGACCTTGTTTTGCACTACCACCAGCTGAATCACCTTCAACTATAAATATTTCTGCAGAAGTTTGAAAGTAATAACTACATTTATCAAATTGAAATACCAAGGCATTAACCAAAAATAACTGAAATATTAAATTTGTCTCCATCCTAAAAATATCTATTTCCATGTCATAATACAAATATATAGCCCTTACAAAAATAACTTGAATTCTAGAAAATCAACAACCAAAGAACTCTAGGGATCCCTCCTCCCGCCTTGGTCAACCTTACCCCAACAAAAAAACCACACTACACTCCCAAAATTAAAACAAGAAATCGATAAACTACTTTTGCACATTCAAAAACAACAAGGGCAAATGGAATTCCTTGTTCCACCTTGAAGAGTGGGATACAAGAATTCCTAATAACATCACGGGTCCCATATCTAAATGGTGATCTACCCCTTCTTGGAATGCTGGCAGGCCCATGCTCAAGAAAGAGGATGGAACTTGATCAATAGAAAATGAAACCCAGAATGGGGCTAATAAAATTTCCAAGATAGCCATCTTGCATTCCTAATTATGGATCAGATAAGAGGATTCTTGTGTAAATATCGGATTATTCCCTTCATTCCCAATTACATGTGTTCAATGTGACACCAGATACTACATGGACACTCTTAAAGTTTAATTTACAGCACTGACCCTTCAGAAGTATATAAATGCAATACATATTAACAAATCATACTATAAAGAATTTGAAATGTTAAACACAATTGTTAAAAACATGGAAGTGAGATACAAGGTCCCTTGAAAAGAAAAACTCTCAAAGAAAACCCTGTGCTTCCCTAGTTGATACCATCTATCATCAAACTGGCATACCACACAATCATTTTTAATGAGTTCTCTGTAGAGCTAAGAATCTAACCAACCTAGCAGTGTCTCTAACCCCAAGGTCCCTCAGATCCCTCAATTGTGCAGGTAATCACAACCTAAGAGGTGGAGTCTCACTAACTCAACCCATAATGTCTTATAAGTCCTACATCATTGAACCTTAGAATAATTTGTAAAAACTACGCTATGATCCAGAAACTTCTTGGTAAATGAGCTAGAAAAATGTAGATCTAAGAAGATTCAACAAATATGCCGCATTTGGATCAGAGACGAATAACAATTGCAAATTAACCATAACACCAAAGTTTGCATTATGGGTCCTGTTCACCAAAAAAGAAGAATTTGTGGAAAGAAAAAATAAACAAATCCTAGGCCTCAAATGGAATTTTTCAGAAAAGAGGTTAACTTGATTGAGAAAACAGAGTACATGAGATCGAGATGATGTAAAATCAGGCTACACACAGGTTACAAAGGCATATTTCTATCTTGGCCTCAAATGGAATTTGAAATGATGTCTGGGAGGCAATCAATACAATTCGAAGGAATCAAGAAGGAATGGAATTCAAATCCAGTTTCACTCCCACAATCCAAATACAGCCATTGTGGTGTAACTATTATCTCCTTTCTTAGTAATGTATTTCTTCTTCTCTCCATTGGTAGTTGTGTTCTTTTAGTCTTTAATCTTCACCTCTTCTCTCAATTGCTAACTATTTGATTTTGTTTATCTCTAATAAGTAAAGAAGATAATAGTTTTGCAAAACATTAATCCAACTGAATGCCATGGCCATACTTCCAAATTGAGGTAAAGTGCATATTAGTGTAAAGAAAGATAATAGAGCAGTTAACTTGTAATAAGTATTATGCATTACAAGTGATGCAAACCATGAAGTTCAAAACAAGAATTAAAAAACAATAAGCAAATAGAAGATACCAGATTCCTCAGGATTTGTAGCTGAGCAATCAGCTAGCTTTCCAGGAAGAGAAGACGATTTCAGGACACTCTTTTGCCTCACCAACTCCCTTGCCCGCTTTGCGGCCAGAGCTGCCTAAATTAAAAAAAAAAAAACAGTATATAACAAATATCCAAATCTTACAATAAATTAATAAGAGTGAAGATGGGCCACTAACTGACTAAAGAGAGCATTTTATTAAATATTAGGCTTAAATATTTTTTAAATGAATAACAAGCGGTTAGCTTTCATAGTTTTCTTTCAAAAACCAACATAAACATGACACTAAAAAGGAGCAAGCATTTCAACAAGGATACCTTGAAAGCATTCAGTGATTTGGAAAGAATTGAATCAAGGACATCAGGATGCAGTTCCAAATACTCTGTAAGATACTCTTGCACCGATTGATCAACCACCTTTCGCACTTCTGGGTTTCCCAATCTTGTCTTTCAAATAATGAAACAGAATATCCACTAAATAAGAATGAGCACTTGAGAATTGAGGAAATGAGAGAAGACCCTATATTGACTTTTCTTGACCCTATAGAGATTAATTCATGGAAATAACATCAGAATGCCAGCACCTTTGTTTGTCCTTCAAATTCTGGATTTGGAACCTTGACTGAGATAATACATGTCAATCCTTCCCTTACATGTTCACCACTTAAACTAATTTCCTTTTCCTGGAATGCAGCAAACCAAGTATTACAAAAACAGACACACTTTAATATGTATTTTGTTGACACACAGAGCAACATTAATACTTGACCCTTTAATATGTATTTCGATGCAACATAGAAAAGAAGAAAACTTTACATTTACTGATTAAAAGAAGAAAAATGCATATTTCATTTGAGTTAAGTAGCTTTGTTGAATCACAGCTATACACATACAGAAAGGACACAGTATTGGATATGAAATTTACACTAAAAACTGAAGTATCCAACACGATACGGCACCCTTATACAAGTATCCAGGTATCATAGCATCACGCTAATGAATTCTGTAATTATTTTGATGTAAAGGTGCCATAAGCCCAGGGGAAAAATTATTCCAATGGTTTTTTGTCCATTGGAATTAATAAATTCTATTGAAAAAATAATTAGAAATTCATAAATGCAATAAATATAAGATGCCAGATCACCAACTATTTACTTTGGAGAATTATCTATACAAAGATCATGAAGAGTCTTCAAAATAATGTTTTATAAATCACTTAAGTCTGCATTTGTTTTCAGTGCAAATATTTATTGATGTAATAGTACATCGATGGAGTTCAATACCAATAGGTTTAAATGAGTGAACCGTTGTAACTTTAAAAAGTGTAATTATCGATGTAAATATTTACACCAATTTTATCAATGTTGTAATTACATCAATAATCGATGTAAAACTCTACCGTGAGTGGAGTTTACATCAATTTTCGGTGTAAAACTACACATTATCCAAACACCAACAAACTCTTTTCCTTTGTCATACAAAAGTGTTCGGGTTAAATAGATTGTTGATCTCCATTAACAAGTTTAACCTACACCAAAACAAGGAAAAAGACCATTCCCAAATGCCTACAACAAAAGGGCAGGAGATCAAGAGGTGGTAACAACTCTCACTGTTAGATTTGCAACGGATGTACCAGTTCGGGGATACACAAAGGAAGGTCTTCTTTTTTGAAGGTTATCCACAGTATTTAACTTCCCATAGTAAACATCCCAACAAAAATCACTGACTTAGGGGGGATAGGCCTACACCAGATTTCAATAAATGGGAAAAACAGGGGTTGAGGAGAGGAACAAAAAGCATTGAAGAAAGAAGCAGCTAAAAATGAGCTTTTGGAATGTAGAACTCAAATCCTTCTATCAGGTTTAGAAGGACCCATACAAACTATGTCCAAAGTATGCCAAACAATTGTAAACCTCATCAAGCTCGCCATCCCTTATGCCCCTTCCAAGACCAAGATATTAACTGGCTAGAATAGGACTGAGGAACAAAAAGAATTGAAGAAAGAAGCAGAATAAAATGAGCTTTTGGAATGTAGAACTCAAATCCTTCTATCAGGTTTAGAAATACACATACAAACTATGTACAAAGTAAGCCAAACAATTGTAAACCTCATCAAGCTCGCCATCCCTTAAACCCCTTCCAAGACCAAGATATTAACTGGCAAGAATAGGATTTAGGGGGGATAGGGGGAAGGGATCGGGCCTATCATATCAAAAAGGTTGCATTAAAGACAGGGCCACCTATTTCATTCAACGTTCCGGGGCAGGGGCCCGCCCGATTCGACCGACCAATGGGGCGAGCTGATCTGCTTTGATCAAGGAGAAAACCCAGTCAGCCACCTTACCGGTGCAGGTCACATGACCTACAGCTCGGCCTTCACTTTTTGAGGCTTCCTCTACCCACACCTCTATGTGCCTGCAGCACTTCCATATGGAGAAAGATGGGCTTACCATGTTCCATCAATAGCACCTAACCTTTGCCGATTTTGGCGGACCGTGCTCCATCCCGGTTAACTCATGCGGTTCCGACGTGGCAATGGCTATGCTTAAGAATGGGTTGGCAATATTCATAAAAAAAAAGAATGGGTTGGCAAAGGAAAGGTTCTAGGTGAAATCATGGAAATTTGTAAAGTTCCTTGGGACCATGGAAAAATAAAAAATCCAAACTAAATTTTTAAAGATAGAATTGATAATTTGTAGATATATTTAAGACAATATATTGTGTGGGGTAACTAAATTTGAAGGCATAATGACAAGGATATTGACAAAAAAGAAGAAAAAAGTCCTTTATAGGAGTAAGTACCAAAATTCTTAAAACTATGGTTTTTGAGATGAATTTTGATAAAGATTCATAGGGGATGACCAAATATGGGGGATTTCAGAGATGGTTTACCCAAAAGCATGAAAACTGCTAAAATGAGAAAAATTTTAGGTTTTAACATAAACTTGAACAATGTCCTTAGATCAATGTCAGTACTTGGACATTGAAAAAACTTCTTAGTTAAGAAGTAGGAACAGGTGGATGACAATCTCCAAATTTACAATGTAGGAACAGGTGGTTGACAGTCTCCAAATTTTGTCTTATTCTTTCTATAGTCAACTGCTATAGAGTAGTTTATAAATCTTTACTTGCTTGGGAAAACATGGTCGCACCACCTGAGGACAATAAAATGAGCTCATATTAACTCCAATTTTATGGCTAGGTAGTCATATGTTCAAATACCAGGAAAAGGAACCCATGCAAACCCGCAGGAATCATTTAATACCTTTTTTATAGGTAACAAATGATTTCATTGAATACATAGAAATAAAGATTTCAAAATCTGTGCAAATAACTACTGAATATGAGTGAAGGGAACACCTTGATAATCTTTGACTTCTTTCCTAAGCTATTGAGAGTTCTTGTTATCGAAGCCTTTATACCATCAATATGAGTACCACCATCAGTTGTTCTTATGCTGTTCGCATATCCCAACATTGTATCTGAATATGCATCTGAGCACCTGATTAAGAAGGAAAAAGAAGACAATCAATGCATCAATTCACTCACTGATATCTATATATAAAGCCCTAAACTTTACACTTTCATCCGTCCAGGTATTTAAATAGAAACCCTACTTCTCTTTTCCTTACTATAATCTCGTCTACTACCCAAGATATTATTCTCTTCTTTCTTTATTTTAAGTTTGATTATTTTATTTCTTTTCAATTTTGTAATTACCTAGAATATGCTGAGATCTAGTTCAATATAATAGGTAGTTTACAGTTTTTTTTTTTTGTGTATGTGCACTGTGCGCATGTGGTATTAAGACAAATTCGTAGACATTTGATCGAAATAGATAAAATGTCGACTGACAAAATGCATCTTTTATTCATCTTAAATTCTCTATTGGTTGGTCTCGACACCAACATATGTCAGCCAATATTTCCAATACTTCCTGACATTTTAAACCATGGCTACGAGATTCAACCCATTCAGGCAACGATATATTGAAGAGGGCACACATGGCATGATATGACAATTGATGGTATTGAATTTGAGAAATCAGAAACTGTCAGAGACAAATGCAAACAAAAACATTATGTGTTATCCAAGGCCACCAGTGCCTTACTGTCAAAGTGTTGATGACTTGGTGTTTTCTTTTCTTTTAGGTCTTTGGCTTTCTGCTTGGACTTGGATTACATTTGTGGTTTTAAGTGCAAGAAGGGTATGGTTATTTCATGTGGTACTTATTTCTTAACCCCTTGGGTGTGAGTGCTTTGCGGCTTTTATTGGAATGGTTATATTTTCCTTGGACCACAGAGCGTGCATAAAGCTTACATCTTACTTCTTACAATTTTAATTTAACTTTTTTTAATTATCAAAAAATATGCAGTGTTACTGATGTCCCAAGAAGAATATAAGTTGCATAAAAAATAGCTACCAAAGTAATTACATAGATATATGAAACACAAACAATATTCTCATTGCAAAGAGGAATGTAGAAAGTTTAGATTTCATAAATATATAACAAAACTGTAGATCCAAATAATTACCACTGAAGGGCTACATCAATTGTGGTTCCATCTACCTCTTTTCTGAAGCTAACAGTATCATGAAGTGGATTCTGGATTTAAAAAAACAGCCGTTACACCATCAGAAAAGGCTAAAAAAAGTTCAGATTAAATTGAACACTCTGGATGTTAAAAAACTTGCTGGAATATTCAAATCTTGTGACAAATAAATTAGTTGGAGCATATGCAAAAAAGAATAGATAAACAAAGCACAGTCAATAAAAACATGTATCACATTAATAAGCCATAGAATTGACTACTACCAAAATAAATTTGATAATGGCAGTAAGATCTTTTTCTTTTAACCAATAATGGTAATTTGATTGCTGCACTGCAACTCCTCTTACATAATATAGGCCTACTGCATTAACCTCTTGGGCAGGCTGTTGGTCATTTCCAAGACTTCACAATGCCAGTTAGAGCAAATCCAGTTAGGGAGAACTGGGGAATCAACCCACAGGGCAAAATTTTGTGGAATCAGCTACCATCATCAGTTTGGTGCCTTTGGAAAGAAAATAACTGTTGGATCTAATTTCCCCTTTTGAACCGGTTACAGGGCAGAATTATCTGAATTAGTTTTTTGGCCCTCCATTTTGAAAGGTTATAAGGTGGTGAAATTTCAAAATTCCAAGAATTATAAGAAATAAGAGCCCAACTATCAGTCTATGATACTGGAAAGGAAATGATACCTCAAAAAACTGATAACCAATCAACCGGTTTCATAAAAGTGGTGACCAAGGATCAAAATATCAACATGATACGCCTGATACAGGGTGTATCATATCAGTATCTGAATGCATGGACACGTGGCACGAGCCGGATGATGAAAAATTATCATGTCCAGTTCCTTCAGGGGATGGATCCATAAAAATTCACCTATCCCAATAACAAAGAAACCTGACTTGAATGATCCTGTATTAAAAGCTAAATTGGCTAAAGGGATGGGTCATAATTATTATGAAGAACCCGCGTGGCCCAAGTGGAACAGCATGATGCCAATGAGGACCTATAGCAGCACTGCTGATAAAAGTTGTAGTGGCAGTCATAACCACCGCTAAACGTCTGAAAATTATAAAAAATAATCTTTTCATTGCAAGAATTTGGATCCATCAATGATCTATTAAACCCATTGAAATAAGAATAATTTTAGTTAAAAGTGAATTTCTTAATTTTTTAGGAAAAAAAATAATTTATTTTATATATTCTAAATTATTTCTTGGTAAGAGAAAACCATAAGATTGATCTATTAATGATCTATTAAACTCATTGAAATAACACCAATTCGATGCGTCTTTTAAGGAATTTTTAGTAGATTGGAAGCTCAAACACTGTTTCATGTAATATTAGTAAAGTTACCGCATGATATCTGCATGCTTTAGACTCCTGGAATTGTTGATTGTAATGTGTATCTTGAATATAAACTATTAAAATGTAAACTAGAGTACCAGACCTTGAAGCCATGTCATTATCCTCACCTCCTGGCAATGGCACCCAACATGACTCAGGGTTATGATGTTGTTGTTCATAAGCACAAGTTAGATGATAGGAATGCAAGCCCAACGTGTGCATCAAGTCCCCAAAAATAAAGAAAGATGAACATTTACTTTTTTCATTTTTTCAAGTATTAATTTTCTAGTTCTGTTTAAGAAAACAAAATGGGTGCAACAATTGCCAACCATTTTTGAAGTCAATTTAAGTGCTATAATATTTAGAGGAAAAATGAATAGTTAAAAAAATTCATCCAAACAGAACATTAGTAAAAGGGGGAATGTAAAAAAAAAATGGAAGAGCTATGCAAGAATGGTTTTGCAAAAAGGATAGGATCCCATAAGCATACCTTATCAGAATTTAGCCATTTGACATATTCCACCAACCCACCAGCATAGAAGTATTCACTATATTGTGCCTTCTCTGGAACATTGTCCTCCTTTCTTAGAGTGATTTTGAGCTGTTATGGTGGAGTTGATCACTTTTTAATAGCATGACAGTAAGAAGATGAAAAAAATTCCTAAGAATGCCAAAAACTGGAAGAAAAATGCTAATTAAGGATTGATTTTATAACAATTTTTCTTGATCAATATTACAGATATTAAAGTTAACATTTTTTTGATAATTAATGATTCCGAATTTCATTCCTCGTCAAGAAAAAAATGCCAATCACAAGAGTCTGACTAATGTAAAAAACAGCTTTAAGCTGACATAATCTGACATGGAATATTCAATAAGAGTAATGGTAATCTGATATGGAATATGCCAATCACAAGAATCAGACTAATGTACAAAACATGCCTTCAGAGAAATCAACACCCTAGCAAAGAGGCTTAATTCTACTTCCAGCTGGGTAAAGACTGCCAATGGGATGGCAGGTGTATTAGAAAAACAGGGAGTTGACAGGCCTCTATTGTTTTGGGCAAAGTTGTAGTATGGTGTAATGTGGGGTGGGAAATTCCTTTAATGACTGTACTAAATTCATGAATTCTTAATGAAATTTTTTACTGATAAAAAAATTTATGAGACTGATTACAATAATGACCCTGGTCCCAGACAGACAGCCCCAAACTAAATCAGAACAAGAAGCTTCTGATTTGGCTAAACTGTCAGCAGTAACATTACAACTTAGGACCCAGCTGAATAAGCAGTTCAGTTCTCTCAAAGACATGATCTCTCTAACAATAAATCTGACACCTATGGGACATCCTACCCTGTTTTAGCCATGAAATGACGACCTGAAGTCTCCCTCAATCAGTAAGTAGCTTAACCTGTTCTCAGCAGCTAATTTTAATCCCTGCAATGGTGCTAGTAACTTATCACTCAAGGAATTGAGTACCCACTCATCATGAATAACTTAATCTGATATTTCCTTCTTCATCCCCCATAGTTCCTCCAGTCCCAAAATAGACTTGCTGTAGACAGTGTGTTGACAGAAAGGTAAGCATTAAATCTAATCCATTCTTATAGAAACTATAAAGAGGAAAGATAAAAGATAATTGGTAATAAAAGAAAATTTGTATTAGAAAAAAGAAGAGTACAAGGGAAGGTGATCAGCAATCACCTGAAAGAAAAAGAAGCAATCTTCCCCTCCAAAAACCAGCCTCAACCCCCTTAAAACCACAACAAAAGCAGCCAACAAAAGAATAGAAACATCCATCCCCCCTAAATTGAACAGGACACAATCAAGTCCCAATGATGAAATTGCATCCACCCCCTAACAACCCGGTCCCTATCACCTTTAAGGTTCAGCATCAAACCAACTTCTCGGTCTAAATTTGGGGGAAGCTTCCTATTTTGGTTTTCTTTAAAAGGAGGGACCTTGTGAACCCACCAGTTACTCAGCCCAGTATCTGAAATAAAGCCCTTCAGTTCCCAGGCTCAAAACCTTTAATTTCTTGTTCATAACTTGTGATGATGTTTCAAGATGCTCTTACTTATCAACTCCCGAGCAATATGTAGGCCCACCTGTCACCATCACCCCCTCTTCTATAATTATCACTGTGTCATTGTCCTTTTTCGATGCTCCCTCTTCTCCACTTCCCTCCTTTATGACTGTCCAGCTTCTCTGAACATACTCTCCCTTCACTTCCACCAAAGCCTCTCAACACCATGGAAGGCACACCACAACCCAAAGTTGGAATATTGGATCTTCACCTTCTATCACAATTCGTAGTTTGAATATCATACCTGCAAATAACAAGTCAATATGCGAAGGAATAGACTGCACATCCTTTGTCTCCACCAACAAACGAGCATACTGTAACTATTCCCATCTGCTATGAAAACAATAACTTTTAAATTTACCACATGCACTACCCATCACCCTAAAAGTCTGGGTACACCATGAATGAAGAGGAATTCTAAAGATATTGATCCAGACAAAATATATATCCTGGTCCTCACTCCAGCCAGAGTGTCTAAGATGATTGAGAAGGATGGAAGAATGAAAGAATGAATTTAAACAGCATCTGGTCAAGTGAAACAAAGTATGTAGTCCAAAGAAAGCAGGGGGCTTGGGGGTGAGGAAGCTAAGAAAGTTCAATGTAGCTTGTCATGCCTAGTGGCTTCGGAGGTAGAACGAACAACCTAATGCTTTATGGAGAAGGATTATTCTAATTAAATATGATGCAGGTAATTCAAGCTGGGGGCCAGCAGAGTGAAGAATGTCTTATGGGTGTGCCGTGTGGAAAGGAATTCAAAACGCTCTTGTGGAGTTCAGAAAAGGAATCAGGTACACAGTGGGTGATGGTTAAAGAAACAAATTCTGGACTGAGGCTTTCTCTTGGGTAGGAGATACAGCAGTTTGGTGTCCAGTGATTAGAAGGAATCTAAATGACTGAGAGATTGAGCAGTGGATGGAGCTGATGCAGCAGCTATCTGGCATAACTCCAGGCTTCATGAGTAGGAATAAGAGAATTTGGAAGTGGGATAAAAAAGGAATTTTCACAGGGAGATCCTTCTATAATAAGCTCATAGAGGCAAAGATGGTGGATTTCCCAGAAGCTGTAGTGTGGAATACTGCAGCCCCTCCAAAAGCTGTTTTTTTATTATGGGCGGCAGACTGGCAGTGTTGGGCAAGTTTTTGACAGCAGAGGTTTTGGCTAGGAGAGGGCTGAGTGTGCTGCCTAGCAAGTGCATAATGTGTGGGGAAGCTTCTGAAGATTCAGATCACCTATTGATCCACAGTAGAGTTGCTTGAATCCTTTGGGCAAAGTTTTGGGTCTGTTTGAAGCTCACATCTGTTTCCCAGAAAATCCACTAGCAGTGTAGCAGAGCTTGCAAATGAAAGGTCTTTCTATAGAAGGCAAGGTTATTTGGGGAGTAGGACCAGCTATAGTGGTTTGGACGATATGGATGGAAAGAAACAAAAGGCTGTTTGAAAATAAGTTTGTTACAAAGGAAAATTTATGTAAAGGATTTTGTGGTAGGATGTACTCATCGGTAGGAACACAGACGATTCAGGAATAGGCCATATAGCTCTTTTTGTATTTATGGAGCTATTTTTGTATCTATGCACACAGGGTATACAATTTAGAAGATGTAGAGTTCTTGATTGGGCACTGCACTTATCCTTGTTGAGCAGATATGGTTTTATTCTTTGTATAATATATTACTTTACCTTTCTCTCTCTCAAAAAAAAAAAAAAAACACAACTTCTATCCTGGTATACATCACCTGACCAATCATTGGAGATCATCTACCTAAGCGCAGTTCTGGGTGGTAATGTGAGCTTCCCATCTCCCTACAACACTTCTGCTCCATCCTTATTTTGCACACTAATAGGAAAAAGCCTGCATTTCACCTTCTACTTTATTGAAACCAAGCTATCTCCATTCAATTGAAGCTCATTTGCAACATAGCTAACATCAGGACCTAACCCGATGAATCTACAAACTAAGCAAGCCCTTAACTATACTCTGTCTATAACCTTTCCACAATCCTCAACAACCACACCTAAAGGCGTCTTTGTCATTCATCATGCCATTCTCATTTCTGCTCCTTTGACATGACATCTAGAGATACCATTGTTGTTCATCATTTTTTTTATGGTTAAGATAAAAGATTTGACTTGTAAGATGCCTTGTTTCCTATTGAGAAGAATCATAGATTGGGAGAAACTGAAGGAAAAACTATTCCAGATGTTAGACAGTTTGGGAGGCTGGTGTAAAGGTTGTCGTATCCATCTATGATGAGGCCTGACATTGCTTACATTGTGGGGGGTTCTAAGTCATCATATGTATTCCTCTAACCATATCATCTTATAGCTGCAGAAAACACACTTAGGTATTTAAAAAGGCATCCTGGTCAGGGTATTCCGTTTACCGATCATAGTGTAAACTGATGCTGATTGGGCAAAATCTATGGATGACAGAAGAACTACAACCGGCTACTGCACTCTTGTGGAAGGTAACCTAGTCACTTGGAGAAGCAAGTAGTTAGTCCCATGTCATGGAAAGATGGGTTTACTGTTGATAATGAGGCAGCTATCAATTTAGCTGTTAATCCAGTGTTTCATGACAGAACCAAACATATTTAGGTAGATAAGCATTTCATAAGGGAGAAACCTGATATGAGTGAAGTGTACACACTGCATCTAAATTATAAGGAGCAATTAGCTGATACATTTACAAAAGGTGCAAATGTCCTGTACCATAGAAAGTTATCTAACAAGTTGGGAATGATAGGCATTTATGACCCAGTCACCCAATTTGAGGAAGAGTATTGTAACTTGTAAATTGTCTTGTTATGTGTGCAGGGATAATTCTGTCCTTTTATGATTTTATCTACTTTTAGGCCACCCTAATAAAATAAGGGTCCAAAATCCATTGGAATCTGAATTGGAATGGTCTATTCGTCCCTAAATCAGATTCCAATCGGAACCGAAATCCATTGGAATCTGAATTGGAACGGTCTATTCGTCCCGCCTATTTGGTTCAGATGGGGAATCAGAGTCAGCTGGAATGGATTCTCATTTCCAAGGGAGGGGGAGATGATGCTCACTTCCAATTCTGCCCAACCAAATGGTTGGAATCAAAATGGACCATTCAAATTCCAATTCCAAACCCCATTCCAATGAATCAAACGGACCCTAAATGAGGTGTTCCCTAACCCATTTTGATAATTGACTTCTTTTTTATCAATAGCAGAGATTTCATTAAATAATTGAGGAGTGAAATTGCATAGAAGGGGGGCTAAAATATCTTAACTCCCCACAATTGACACTAAACACCCAAAATACAAAAGCAATTACAACTGAGCCCAAAATACAGAACTCCTATTCACCCCTTGTCTAGCTAAACCATCTGCAAAAGAATTTGAACTTCTCTTTATCCATGTGCATCCAACTTCCATGTCTTTGGTCAACCATTTGTATTTCCTCTTTTCATTGTTGTAGCTCCATAAGTCTTGAGTTGTCTTCTTTTAACCAGTTCACTTCAGTCTAAGAGTCTCCTATGATCTGCTTGTTTATGTGCAAGTCCTTAGCCCTTTGAACCCCTTCCAAAGCTCTCTGGTCAGTCTCAGAGTCTCTTATTCCAATTGGGCCAGAAAACATGGCTATCACATTCCTTTTTTCATCCCTCATGATTCCCCCTATTCCAGAAGGCCCTGGATTGCCCATGCTTCTGCCATCAAAATTCAGTTTGGTAAAGCCAGGGGGGGTCCAATAAGAGCTTGAAACCTTCCTAACTGAGGCTGAATCTGCAATTTCCTTCCAATTCCTAATCAGATCATCTACTGAAATTTCTGCAAACAAATTCAAGATTTTAAGCCAATGAACTACCCTTACATGAACCACTTCTATCACTGCTTCCACAGTTCTCTCCTTTTCTACAAAGATCCTTAAGTTTCTTTCTTCCCAAATAGACCAACACACTGCAGCCCTAACACATCTCCACATAATCTTTGCCCTTTTTGTTGGCCAGTTAGAAGGAGAGGAAGTAAACAAGCTTTGCACATTTGGTTGAGAGTTCCACTTACACCCAAACAAAGAAGTAAACCATTCCCAAACAGTGATTTAAAAGGCGCGCCTAGGCGCAGCCCATTCAAAAGGTGCATGCCTGGCATGCTTAGGCATGTGCCTGGTGCGCCTTGTGCCTTAGCCTAAGTGTGCGCCGTTTGAAAATTTGCCGCCTTTTCCTTTTTTTTGAGTCTGGCGGCTAGGTCGAGAGCTCCGCCCCCAGACCCCCGTGCCACGCCCCTCGAGGCTGGCCCAAACATTCGCTCGCTCACTGAAGCTTCGAAAATCCCCTATTTGGTAATGTTGTCCATTCATTCGTCCTAATAAAATATCTTCTTAAAAGCAATTAAAACTATAAAATTATTATTTTTTGTGTGAAAACTAAGAATTTAAGACCCTAACATGGACTTGTTTTGGGCTTGCCTTGAGGGGCGTGGCACAAAGGCTGCTCGTAGAATTAGGAATTTAATGTCACATTAGCTACTTGATGCAATTGAGAAAAAAATGAGATTGTGGGTTTTATATGCTTGAAAACGTTTTATACGTTTGATTTCATTTTTAAATTCTCATTTGAATATGCTTTACATATTATATTTATGTATTTTAATTTTAAATAATAGGTTTTTTAAAACATTTATTTTAAAACATAAGTTTATACTTTTTATTAATATTATGCTTTATAGTTTTTTTTATTTTTTTTGCTTTTTTTTTGAATTTTTAGCTTTTTTTTAAATTGTACGCCTTGCCTCAAAAAGGTGCACGCCTCGCCTTGCACCTCAGGCGCAAAATGGCCCTTGTGCCTTTTTTGCGCTTTTAAAACACTGTTCCCAAATAAAGTTTGCAAATTGACATGAAATTAGTAAGTGAAACCCAGACTCACCAACAGCTTCGCAGAGGACACACCATTGAGGAGACAAGCATCTATTGGGCCTTTTTCTTTGAAGCAAATCTCCTATATTAACTCTTTCCAGAAAGGCCTCCCAACAAAAGCTTTCCACCTCCGTAGGAATAGCTTGACACGACACCTCTTTTACAGGGAAAGACAAACCAATAGGAACAGCCAGGTGTGTTACAGATTTAAAGAAAGAAGCACAAGTAAAGGTACCAGAGGAAGAGAGAGTTCAAATACTGACGTTTACCTTTGTTGGCTCCAAGAAAACCCCATCAAGGATGGATAATAGGGATAAGGTATTGTCCAATTCTATGTCCCTGATATCTCTTCTCAGTCCCAAATTCCAACCTAACCTAGAGGTATAGTTAGATGGTACAAGGAAGGTAGATACCGATTGACTCTTGAAGGTAGAGATGGCAAAGAAAATCGAATATTGTTCTTTTAAAGGAGAATCTCCGATCCAAACTTGTTCCCATAATTTAATAAGGTGGCCAGAGTGCAAATCATACCTAATCCAAGGAGAAAACAGAGGCAAAATAGCTTGGATTGCTTTCCATGGAGACATAGTTGTCAAGGCGGGCGTCTAGGCAACGCCTAGGCGACAAGGCGCCCTTGGAGGCTCGGCTTGCCCAGTCGTCTAGCAATTTTGAATACTGTCTTATAAAATACTTTTATATTGTTACTTTTTTTGAGATTATAATTATAAAATAGACATTATTAACCATTTTTTGTGTTTATAAACTAATTTCTTTTTATTATTTTCTTATTTGTTAGGGTTTAATCAAAACAAACATTGCTAACTGCTGTATTGAACCCTCAAAGACTTCAGAATTTGAACCAATAAGGGAAAAACTTAAAGTTTTGTTTAATCAACACATTTCGTCTTCTTCCACCTTTTCTTTTCTTCTTTTTCCTATAACAAAAATAGGGGTTCAGTCCCCATATTTTTTGAAATTTCTGGATAGTTATTAAGGAAAGATGGTTCAGTCCTCATAAATATGTTGATTCTCTAGACATAAACATGAAGTTAGAAAATTATAGATAGTTATTAAGGAAAGATGGTTATGGACCCTAGGGAACTACCTAGGATATGTATTTTTCACTTAAAAAAAATCCATCACCTAGGCGACAAGGCGCCCCCCCCCAGTTGCCTAGCCTTGCCTTGGCACCTTGAAAACTATGCATGGAGATGCCCTTGTAGTCTTTGCCAAAATGCTAGAGTCCCATCCTTTCTCTATAAGCCCATGAATACTACCCACTATCTTAACCCACAAGTTTTCTTTTTCTAGTGAGAATCTCCACAACCATTTCCCTAATAAAGCCAAATTTCTCTTCCTTATGGTCCCAATGCCAAGGCCTCCCTCCTTACTCCTACACACCACTTCCCACCCAACCCTATGGTGGCTTTTCTCCTCCCCTAGTTCCCAAAGGAAATCTCTCTTGTCGGGGCATTAAACACTGACAAAAAGTAAACAGGCAAGTTAGCTAAAGCAGACCTAATTAGGGTGATTCTCCCTCGAAGAGAAAGATAATTTTTCTTCCATGAGGCAAGTCTCTTCTCAAATTTCTCAACTATTGGATTCCAGAACCCCCCTCTTCGTGGATTATCTCCCCAAGGCAAGCCAAGGTAACTTAAGGGCCAGTTGGACACTACACACTCCAATATATCGGCACACTCCAAAATCTCCCCTTCCCCCATATTAACCCCTACTATACAACTTTTCTCAAAATTTACTTTAAGATTTGACATTTGCTCAAAAAGTTGAATAGTGAGTTTCCAACTCCTAATCCAATTGAGATCCCCACCTTCATAGAAAAGAACTGTATCGTTTGCAAACTGCAAGTGAGTAAGTGGTACATTCTCCCTCCCAACTCTCCACCCCCTAATTAGGTTCCTAAAATATGCTCTAGAGATTAGCCTCCCCAACAGTTCTGCAACCAAGGTAAACAGAAAAAGAGAAAGAGGGTCTCCTTGTTTGGTTCCTCTCAAAGCCGAAAAGAAGTCATCCACTATCCCATTCACTAAAATAAAATAATGACAAGTCCGAAGACAACCCATTCACCATAATTGACTTCTTTCTTTAAGGCTCTTGTTCAACCTTTTGTTTTCACTAGCACTTCCTTTTCTTGTGAAGCAGGTTTGGGGTAATCCCATCCCTCCAAGAGTTGGAGGTTTTTGTGGGGAAGTCTTCCTAAAAAGAATTAATACCTGCGATTTACTCCAAACTGAAAGAACTAATTTACGCTTATCCCCTCACTAATGTGTTATGTGTAAGGCTAATGGAGAAACTTGCTTTCACTTATTAATTTCATGCCCCTTTGTAGAATACATTTGGGAGTGGTCTTCTCATTGTTTGGGTGTAGGCCCCCTACATAATGTGCAAAACTTGTTTGCCTCTACTTTTTTAGGTGGCCAAAGAAAAGGGGACAGGTGTTATGGAAAAATATAAGGGTTGTGGTGAGATGGACCATTTGAGAAGAAAGGAATTCAAGAAAATTCTCAGACAAGGAAAGAAAATAGAGAGGCAATCATAGAAACCATTATGGTTAGAGTGGTACACTAGGTAAAGTCTATGGAGATCTATGCAAATTTCTCAAAAGGTGATATCATGAAAAACTGGAAGGAAGTGGATAGCTCAGACCCCATTGCAAGCCCTCTTTGGTCTCCACCAATGAATGACTACATGAAACTAAACTTTGATGGGAGTAGTATAGGTAACCCAGGTCCATCTGGTATTGGAGGGGTGTTTAGAAACAGTGAAGGCAAAATTGCTGGTCTATTCTCTGGCCCAATTGGAGTAGGTGACTCCTTAAGGGCAGAGGTTATGGCTGTTAAGGAGGGATTACAAAAGACAAAGGACATAACTTTAAGAAAGCTGATTATAGAAGGTGATTCAAAGCTGGTAGTGGAGTAGTTACAAAAGGAAGAAAAGGATTTTTTGGTTTTTAATAATCAAAAGAAGAGGTTCAAGTGGCTGACATGAAATAATGATGTGAAATTTAGTTGGGTTAAAAGAACAGCAAATGGGTAAGGAGGGATTACAAAAGGCAAAGGACATAAATTTAAGAAAGCTGATTATAGAAGGAGATTCAAAGCTGGTAGTGGAGTAGTTTCAAAAGGAAGAAAAGGATTTCTGGGTTTTTAATAATGAAAAGAAGAGGTTCAAGTGGCTGACACGAAATATAAATGTGAAATTTAGTTGGGTTAAAAGAACAGAAAATGGGTATGCTGATGTACTAGCTAAACAAGGGGTTGGAGAAGTCAATTGTTTTGGGCTCAGTTGTAATAGTAAATTTCTTTGGGGAGAGTTAAGAAAATGTACCTCTCCTATTCTTGTAATTACTGTTTTTTTAAAAGTCTTCTAATGCAATTCTGTTATTGATCAAAAAATTGATTCTATTGTCAATTCTATTTTCTTTTCTTTCAACATTTCTTTATCTTCTCTTTTTACTTTTTTCTTCTGTTCAGATCTGATCGGGATAGTAGTTTTCCTTTTAAGACTATGAAATAAATAACTATGTATGCATCATATAATCATGAAACCAATCACTAAGATTGTTTTTTATCAGTAACTCAGCAAATGACTGCATTTTCCATCACGTCCTGCTTGCTCACTCCGTGCAAGAGCTCCAATCAGGGCACCACCCATTACCAATTACTAAAATTATATGAAAAATATAGCCCACATAGTGGGTTTGCAGGTCCACTGGCCTCTGAATTATGACCTTAGGACCTGTCAGATTAATATCAGGGCACAACCCACTGCTTACCCTGTTTTAAGTGCATCACTTTCTTCTTATTTTATTTATGCACATAGGCGTCGGTGCCCCTGGGGGCACATCTAAATATCAGCTTTCTGCTGTAAACAGAACATAAAAGTATAAAACTATAGCAAAACGTGCATTATCAACATAACTTACCTCAGGATTCAGAAATGCCAGCTCCCTAATTCGCCCAGCTATTGTGCTATAATCAAACTGAATTTCAGTGGTGAATACTGCAAATTGAGGCAACAAAAGATAAAATAAGCAAAAAAAAGGTGCATTTTAAATGCAACTTGTCATTCGGGGCATTTAGAAAAATGTATGCACTTGATATCTCAGACAGCATATGGAATTTAAAGACCTTCTTTATCAGGCCAAAACTTGATGCGTGTCCCCCGACGATCACTTAAGTCACCTTGAAGCACCTGACTTGTCAGAGTTGTCACTGGCTTTCCACGGGAATACATTTGTTGGTATTCCATTCCATCACGCCAAACAGTAACTTGTAATGCCTGTGTAGCAATGATTGCAACTGTTACACAGTTGATGTATAATACCTAAATACCTAGAAAGACAAGGAAACTAATAACCATCAAAGAAACCGGTATACACTATACAGCTCTTATGGAATCTTGCTGTTGCAAAACTGAAGGTTGGACAAGCTACCAAGGCCCACAATGTCAGGGTGGGCTTCTGAACTTGAACTGCTATGGACCAGCACAGCCAGTGAAGTTTGGCCCACAAACCAGACTTCAGCCATGATCTGCAAGCATTTATGCCTAATGAACAGGTCTAGACTACGGTATGATCAGTCATTTAAAAGGTGCACCTGAGCATACAAGCATCTTTGAAAAGACATGTGCTAAGTGTGCCTTGCACTTGACTCAAGCATGCACCACAGCACAATCTTGTGCCTTTCCAAGCATAGTGACCGGGCCAGGGGCACAGCCCCCAGGCCCTCGAACCAAGCCCTTGAGACAAGCCCAGACCCCCCTCCTTGCTAGTACAGTTCTCTCATCCTTCTTAATAGTTAATACACGCATTTTTCATCAAACAATTTGATTCCTAATCATTCATCAAAAAAACAATTTGATTCCTAATCCTAGAATACAATGTAATGCAACAAAATTCACAAAACCAATCCCTTTATATATTTTAGGACCTTCAAATGAACTTGTCTAGGATTGTCTGAGATGCTTAGTGTAGCGGTGAATGTCCTTTATCATAGAAATAGAAATGCAAGATGTTTAACATCAATTGGGAGAGAAATAAACACATTGTAACTTTCACATGCTTGAATTGTTGAGTGCTTGAATGTTTTCATAATGTTGAGTGTTTGAATGTTTTCATAATGTTGAGTGCCTAAACAGAACGAAATGGCAAAACAGGACTCATGTAGCCAAGCCCATATAGTCAAGACAAGGCTTAGAAGATGATTGATTGATTGATTGATTATTTTTTTCTATACTTTCACTTCGAATATGTTTTATTTATATGTCATGTTTATGCATTAATTTGAGCCAATAAGCTTTTTAGAATATATAGTTTTTTTTAATTTAATTTTGCATTTTTGAATTAATCTTTTTTAATTTTTCACCTTGCTTCAAAAAGGTGTGCACATTGCCTTGCACATTGCACCTTGGGCATAAAACAGCCTCTTGCGCTTTTTTTGGCACCTTGGAGTCTTGGACATTTAAAACACTAGATATGATAGATTGGGGCTGACTCAATCAGTCCTAATTAGGCCAATTATTTAAAAGCATGAGCCAACATGATATATGCAACTTTTGGTAATATTCAGGAATTTTATTGATCTATGAAATAAAGAATGATATACAAAACCTCAATGGCTCACCATGAAGCTTCTTGTAGTAAGGAGCTAGTGAGCTACCATACCAGGATATATGATGAGTTTCATTATCATCAAGAAAGGAAGATTGTTTATTTCATTATTCTTGAACTTGTGTGTCTTGCTGACCATTTTCACTACCTCTTCCCCATAGAGGTAGGATATGCACTCTTGCTTATTTATCTTTAATAGAATCTTCTGTTCTTGGTGCAAATAAAATAATAATAAAAATGAAAACACAATGACCTTATATTTAAACTAGGCCCAAACTGTCCATTCAGATTACTGCACCTAAGAATTGGCATACCATGCAGTTTGATTTGAAGCTCACAGCCCAAAAAAATTTTAACAAAGCACTCAAACAATAAAACCATTGCCTGACTTTGATTGATTTTAATGTTTACTTTTCCATTTCATCACCAAAAGTTATAATGTATGCCCTTTCTTCTTTTGCATTTCATTATTTTTTCTTCTTTTGGTTTGTTGAATTTTCTTTACCTTTGTTTGAAGATGTAATTAAGTGGATCATGTACCCAGAATGAGCCTTGTCAGATATTAAAAAAATCAATATTTTTATCATATATGTTGGATGAGATCCTATTAGATTTTTATGCCAACAAGTCTACAATGAGAGTGTTGAAAGCACTCACATATGCAGGTCCAAGCAAAATAAAGTAATGGATCCATAGATGTTACAGCTAAAATTTTAACAAATAAATAGAAATTAGAACATACACCAAAACTTCCGTGTAAAAAAAGGAAAAAACAAGTAGCCATCAAAGAAGAAACAACCTCAGACAAAGCATTAACAACAGATAAGCCCACGCCATGCAACCCCCCAGAGACATTGTAACCACTACTTGAACCCCCAAATTTGCCTCCTGCATGTAGTATCTGCAACAGAATTCAATGTCGACATGTAGTCATTAGCAATTAATCATTTAATTTAAGAAAATAAATAAATGGCGGGAAATTACCAATTCATGTTGAAAGTCAAAACACAACATTCAAATTTCATCAAACAACTATAATAGATATTTATATTTCATAATAGGAATGCTTAATATGCACAGAAATCAGCAGAGTTGCTTTAACATGATAAACAATTACTACTTTTGTGTATGTGTATGCTTATGTTTAGATCAACAAAAAGAATAACAAAAGAAGCAAAGAATAGACAAAGATATTAGACTAATAGGATAGAAATAATCCAAATCAGAGCAAAGGAGGTTCAAGGCCTGAACAAACCAATGTGTGTGTTTATGCAAAAAGCATACATAATTGGCAATAGTTTCATAATAATTAAAACAAAATAGTTCGTTGGAAATATTAACAGAGTTCATGAGAATCTAAGATGATAATAATTAAGGATATCTAAGAGAGTAGTCACTAACACAACAACTAGTATATAGTTAGCTCACCATAGAGCAGCAAAGAGCAGAAAGAATTCAATTCCTATTTACCATAATTGCAAAAAACAAAATGAACACCCCTTTATATCTACCAGACCAGTGCCTGTTCCTAGTTGCTTACAGTTGACTTTCAAACTGAAAAACATAATGCATCAGAAAGAAGCTACAAATTAAAATTCATTGAAGAGGTAAAAGAATAGAAAGGCTGGTAGTTCAAAATCCTTGTGTGCCTACTAGGACTTTGAACTAGCAGCTTTACCCTTGCAAATTTCCCCTTTCACCTATGCAGTTTAAATTTTTTGGGTGGATCCCAGCAAAACAATAATACTTTTATGGCAAGTAATCCCAAACAACAAATATTCTAGTATATTTCAGAAGTAATACACTGTTTAAAGAAGGAAGATGCAATCAAAAAGCAAGTTAAGAACAGAAGCAAAGTACAAGGCTACAAGCATCCACCATCTGTAGACTATCAAGAAAACCAGAGTAGGAAAAGATATTTGGTGATACCGTCAAAACAGTCTCCAATGCTGACTTCTTTGTAACTGGATGCAAATCCGTTGGAATCTGCAGGAAAAGAACATAGATGAGATATGGAATAAATATGAAAAAAAGAATCAATAATGTGTACAAGCTGCTTTTATACTGTATTATGTAGGTGCAACTTGCATAAAAAGGTGCCTGACTGCTAGGACCAAGATACCACAACCTAATTAAATAATCTTCCATAGGGTTCTTACAAAGATGCTGTGCAAATAACAATTCTGACTTGCCAGATGAACACACTGACTTAAATGGTTTGTGTCCAGGAAATTGCTTAGGTGTTGCCCCTCAGGATCAAAAGGTGTTCCCTCATTAATTTCCCAGTTTCAAGGGGCCTTAATTAAGGATAGGCAGATTATTGACCAGATTCTAATTGGAATGAGTGTGTAGAGGCCCAAAAAAATTAAGGAAAAAGGGAGTATCAATCAAAGTTCGACCTGGAGAAAGCCTACAATCTAGTCGATTGGAAGTTTTTAATTAACATCTTGAAAAGCTGTGGGTTTGGGGAGTTGTGGTACAAGTGGATCAAAGGTTGTTCGCAAACAAGTCATTTCTCAATCCCTAAGAGTAGATTTGATGCAGCTTATGCAAGCTTAATGGTGAAACTGCAATTCATCTCTTACTCTTCTGTCCTTTTGTTGGCTTTATCTGGGAGTGGTTTGCTTCACTTTTTGATTGCAGGTGGCTCAATCTTGTTAGTTTGGGAGGGTTGTTTAACCCTTTTGTTTTTAGTTGTTCTACTAAAAGGGGCAGACTGATGTGGAAACGCACAGGTGTCACGGTCTGACACAGGCTTAGCCTTACCTTCGCTTGGTGGGCTTACGTTAAGTGGCATTATCGTAAATATCGCCAATATGATTTTTGGGAGAAGTGATGTTTCCTATTGGCAAACCTCCAAAAGCTTAACGTACTCTTTGAAGAGGGGTGGTCGACCACCTTGGGTGCCTAACCTTAGCACTCCTAGACCAACATCCTTTGCAGGGCAGCCCTGATTAATGGCTAGCGTTGCTACCAAGGTTCCTCATGATCACACACACACTCATGGGGACAGTGCATGGATCGGCACCACACCACGCAGATCGAGGGGAGGCTTTCCATGAGGGTTTGGCCCAAGCATATCCCTACACCTCGCCACATGCCTAAGCTGATCGAGTTACCCCATTGCCCACATCGCACGGGTGTGCTCAGGCCCAGTGGTTGCCTTACACATCATCGGCACAGCATGTGCCTCGCATCATCGGCACCACAATCACCTCACATCATGGCCTTCCCCCTTTGGCACGTAAGCGGCACCTCCCATGGACCGGCAAGAGCCATAGATAGCCATTCATGATCTAGTGCCACTGACCTTGGTGGAGCCATTCATCGAGCCACACATGGTCCTTAAGCACACATCAGGCTTGTCTTGGCCGCACATGTCCCGAACGCCACACGCACAAGTTTCTTATGCTGCAGATCTACCCCGTGACACAAGGACAGCAGTGATTTGAACAGTCTTGTGGAGGAAAGAAACTCTAGAATATTTGGGGAAAAGGAAAAGCATAAGGAAGCTTTGATTGAGGTCATAACCCTAAGAGTGGCACATTGGGTTAAGACCCTGAATCAGTTCTCAGACTTTAAGATTGATGATTTCTTCAGAGTTTGGGGGGCTATAGCTGCCTCATCTTCTAGAAGACAGCTTGCAGCAGCGGTCTGGTCTCCCCCACCCTGTGGCTGGTTGAAACTGAATTTCAATGGGAATACTATGGGCAATCCAAGCCCCTCTAAATTTCAAGATGTCTCAACCAATTGTGAAAAGAATTGAAAAGCTAATGAGGAACTTCCTTTGGGAACTAGGAGAAGGGACGAAATATCATTTGGTGAGATGGGAAATGGTATCTGAGAAGAAGGAAGAAGGGGGGTTAGGGAATTGGCAACATGAGTATGAAAAATTGGCTCTCTTGAGCAAGTGACTTTAGCACTTTCTTGTGGAAGATGAGAGATTGTGGCACAAAGTCATGGCTAGTATTCATGGGTCATCAAGAAATGAATGGGAAGTTAGTTGTTTGCACTCTGCACAGAGCTAATCTTTTTTTTTGGCTTCATGGGGCTACACAATGGGGGTAGCCCATCCCCCTCCCTTAACCCAGCAGGAACAAATCTATTCTTGTTGCACCTTGGAAAGTTATACACAAAATCCTTCCCCCTTTACTTAATCAAGTGAGGTATGACTTGGCTTCGGGTCATAAAATAAGATTTTGAGAAAATGTCTAGATAGGGGAGTCCCCTTTGAAAGAGGTTTTTCCCTCTCTATTAGTTCTTTCCAATAGTAAAGAAAGACTTATGTCTGAGTTTGTTCAATTTCATCCTTCACCCTTAGGGCTGAATTGGAACTTGGGCTTCACAAGGAATCTTAGAGAGTCAAAAATCCCCTCAATGTCTTAACTTAATGCGCATTTTGGATTCCATAATCTTTTGATGACAGGGGGGGAAGATAGCCAGGTCTGGTTCCTTAGTCCAAATGGGTTGTTTTCTTGCAATTCCTTTTTTAAGTCCCTTGTATCCACTTCCTCTTCTCCCTCCTTTCTTGTTAAAGAAATTTGGTATCATCCCATTCCCCTAAAAGTTAGGGCTTTTTGCTAGGAAGGTTGCCATGGATGCATTAATACTTCTGAATCTACTTCAAAGGAAAAGACCAACTTGGCTTGTCCCCCAACTGGTGCTTCCTATGTAAGTTGAATGGTGAGACTACTTTCATTATTGATCTCTTGTTCCTTTGTTTGTTGTATTTAGGAATGGTTTTTTCTCTTTTTAGTTGCAGGTGAAACCCTCCTGCCAGTTTGGAAAGGTTGTTTAGCCCTTCTATTTTGAGAAGCACATAAAGGAGAGGCAAGATCCTGTGGAGATGTACAAGGGTGTGGTAGTGATTTGGACAGTGTGGGAAGAAAGAAACTCCAGATTTTTTGGGGAGAAGGAAAGGAGTAAGGAGACAGTGATAGAAATTATTACTTTGAGAGTTGCACATTCAGTAAAGACCTTGAAACTCGAAACTCTTTCCAGACTTCAAAGTGGAGGTTGGTCAATCCCAGTGGGTAGGTGGCAGAAACTGAATTTTGATTGCAATAGTGTGAGCAATCGGGGCCCTTCAGGAATTGAAGGGGTGATTAGACTTTAGAGATGAGAGTGCTATTATATGTGCTTTGTTTTCTGACCCGGTTGAACAAGGTGATTTGGTAAAAGCAGAATCTTTAGCAACAATTTGGGGTTGAGAAAGCTAAAGAGATGGGAATTGGTAGTTTGATCATTGAAGATGATTCAAAGATAGTTGAGATGGTTGAAAAATACATGAAGTGGTAGTTTGGCAGCCCAAAGTCCCTGCCCTGTACCCCACCCCCAACAAGGCTAGAAATTCCAACCCCATCCTCATCCCCAAAAGGAACGGGGATCCCTGAATGTGCCCCGCCCTGCCTTAGTTATTCCTACTTGCAAATCTTTTCTTTTTCTTATTTTTTTGACACCTACCTAGAACTATATTATATTATGTAATGTGATATAATATAATATATACTAAAAATTATGTTTGAAACCTGCCCCAAACTCAATCAGTGATCAAAAACCACGGGGACAGGTCAAATTGCAATCTCTAGTTAGAAGATCTGCTAACAGCTTGGTAGATGGTTTAGCTAAGCAAAGGATTCGAAGGCAAAATATGTACTGGGCACAATTGTAATACAGTATTGGTTATTGGGTGACTAGCTCTGTAATGGGTTTGCTAGTTTCTCATAACTTCTTGTTGTAATCCGTTATTTTAAGTATTAATGAATGAAGGATTTCCTGTGTTGCTGATCAAAATAAAGAAGTTTTATGTCCAGGAACAAGAAAGAGTTTAAGGAAGACCTTTATACTTCGACCGGTATCTAACCTGTGGATTTATCTGAATTAGGAGAACCTGCAAACTGAAGTGAAGGAACTACTGGGTAATAGACTGCCCCAAAGTGGATTGCACAGGAACAAGGAGTATAAAGATATATCCCCTTTGTGGTTCATGATAAGTTGTTTGTTAAGGAATTATACTTGAGACTTTATGGCAGTTAATTTGGGCAATCAGTGTACTTAGGTGCTGACAATGATAGGAAAGGAAACACAAGTTAGAATTCCAGCAGACATACTGGGAGTGGGGAGTAAACTGCACCAAATCCCAGGTGATGGCCTTGCTATTATGATCTTTAGGGTGCCACCTCCCAGGGGCCTTCTTTCTATGGATTGGAGGAGATTCAGCCAATTATATCCAGAAGGGCAAGGGGTTTGAAAGAGGCACTTGGAGGTTTTCCTATTTACTTAATGAGACCAAGCATCCTTTGAGATCCTATCCTTCTGTCTTGTATTGGATCCCAATGGATCTAAATCATACAGACAACAACCTAGCTAGGTCTGGGTTGAACAGGGAGAATATGTATAGCAGTCCACTCTACCTTATTAAACTTGTATGGTTACATTCTTATATAATTCAGCATGGATTATACCTACATTTTTTTGGTCAAACGATTTGTATCACTCTTCCAATCAATATTTTGGCCATTGCCATTCAAAAAATGGAGGGTTGAGCCAAAGAAAGGGTATAGTAAAAAATGTTAAAGAAAAAAAAAACATTTTGACTGCTCTAACATGAGAATCAAATCTCCTAATCTGTCAAAGTGGGCTTGCAGACTGACAAGGAAGGTAGAAAGATAGGCAATTTCACAACTACTGAAATTTATTCTGCAATTTGGATCCATCTTATACTGCTGAAGGAACTCTCCATTCCCCAAGTCATCAATTATCATGGCTCCTCAGTCCAATATATCTCAATGCTATGTGAATCTGTTTCTGATAAGAAATAGAAAATAAAAATATCACAGGAAATCTTGTAGAATCTCATATCACCACCCAACATCATCTGAACATTTCCCTTTGTTCCTCATAATGCAGTGGGGCTAGAACAAACTATCAGAAAACAGAAACGAGAGAGTAGAAAGGGTAGAGCAAGAGAAAAGAAAGAGAAATCCCAAGGAATCACTCCAAGGGGTCCTAGAATCACTCTAGGGTTTGTAGGAATCACTCCATACAGCAAGAGAGCTCTTAAGAAATCTTCATTCATTCATTAGCATCAAAAGGAAGAGAATACATCTATTTATAGAGTGACTTGTGTGGCCCGGAATACTGTTCACCATAATTATAAAAATGCCACTCCTTGTCTTGTGCATCAAGAAACACAATAACTTTCTATCTACTAATACAAATAAAATGAAAATTGAAAGATAAGCCCTACTAAACTAGAGGAACAAGATGTTAAAACCCAGGCCCATGCAGGACTAGTTAAAATGACGAAAATACCCATACTGTCCAAATACACAAAAATACAGAAAATTTAGAAAATTGCAAATTTGATTCTTCGGCTTCTGCATTACCTCATGCCCATGCTATAGCAGATTCCAAGGCATCAATCCTCAAAGTTCTTCATTATTTATTTCCAAATCCTATACATGAAGTTAGAATTGTTGATGCCCTACCTCATTCTATTGTCATATAAGAATATAAAATAAGACTTCACCATGTTTCCCCAAAGACTACAAAGATCCCAAGCATTTCCCAAAATGGTAAAGAAGAAAATTTCAGATTACAATGCGATAATTGGCCAAAATGAAATTTTGACTGCGCAACTTTCAAAGGATGGCAATAGAACATAGAACAGTGTGCAAGAAGGAATGCTCAAAATACAAATTCATTACATCACGTATCACTATAAAATAGAAAGCCTCTCTTGTTGACATAACAAAAAGGAACAAGGTCATACCCCACGCCCATTGTCAGTGATGCTCACAGAATTATCAGCAAGCAAAACAACATCTATCTTGGAGGCAAATCCAGCTTGAGCTTCATCAATAGCATTATCCAATATTTCATAAACCTAAAGAAATTATATAAAACAGTAAGAATTGGAAAAATTAAACAAGACTAAATATCAGAATGTAAAGAGCTAAGGCAAAAATACCAAATGATGTAACCCACGCGGCCCTGTACTTCCAATATACATTCCTGGCCTTTTTCTGACAGGATCTAAGCCCTCCAGCACCTGAACATATCAGAAATTGTTCACCTCACCAAAACTTAATCCAACTAAAACAACAATGACAACTAAGAAACTACATAAAATAATACTGGAAAGCCACACTTCAAGGTCAAACCTCTGAATGCATTATTTTCAATGTAGTTTTTTCCTTTATCTTGTTGCTTTTCTTTTCTTGTATATGAATGATATGTGCACGAAAAGGGAAAAAAAAAACATATTATTGTAGGGAATTTAATCTAACACAGATGTTGGACAAGGAAAAGGGAGACTGAGAATGGCATCAAGGGCAAAACACAAAACTATAAATACAGAGAAAAGGATACTAAAATTGTTACAAAACAATAAGACAATATAACTATCAAAAATCATCCCAAAGGTTGAGATGACCAAGTCAAAGAATATGTTCATCAATAAGTACTCCAATCCCCCAAAATATGCATTCTCTCTCCAACCCATGCTTTGCCAAACTATTTGCAGACCCATAGAGTCATAGACCCCTTGCAACCAACAATCCTGCTTCTTTTTAGCTCTTTTATCTCCTTCATAGAGTTTTTGCACTGCCAAGGACATTTTTCTTCTTTCCAGCCTCAAACCCTCTAAAACTGCTAATACTTCAGCTCTTATCAAGCTTCCAATAGCCTGCTGGTCCAGAAAAAGTGTTAGAATGCCTCCATAATCACTCCAATTCCAGGTGAGCCCAGATCACCCTTACTGCAGCCATCAAAATTAAGCTTAATAAAATGAGCTGCAGGAAGTTACCGTTGAGGGTGAGCAACAACCCCCATTATAGAGGAATTTGCGACCAATTATCATCCTCCAATAATGACATCAGTAGAGAAACAATTAACCCATTGAACCACTTACATAGTGATATACTGATATGATCTATGATGACCCTCCTTTCTTGAGTCTTGTCTTTGAATAATCTCCCATTTTTATTCTCCTAAATGGACAACAATATCCTTACCCTAGCATATCTCCATAACATATTCCCCCTCTTGGTTGGTGGATTGAAGGAGTTGCTGTATAAAGGCAACACATTCTTTTTTTTAATTCATGTTTGTATGATGATAACCAATGAAACAGATTAAATTCACCATATACATTCTTTTTATAATAATAGTCTTTTTTTGCATATAGCTATGATCAGGCCAAAAGGGACATGGATTTAATCAGTGATAAATGGTTTAAGGGCCCACAATTTAATAATGGATATGGTACTAAACAGACTGTAATGGTGGAACAGGATTCATGTAGAACCCCATATAGTTGGGACAAGGCTTATATTAATTCATTTGAATTCATGCTTTTCTCGAAAGGAGATTTAATGAGGGTTAACCCCCACACCTCAAATTCTAAGTCTCACACATTGAAAGATCCTAACACCTTTTTTTGAGAAAAGGGTAATGTATTAGAGAAGCAAAAGATTTACAAACCCTGCTCAAAAAGAAATTGAAGCAGGGAAGAGAAAAGCAAAAGCTGATGACATGTCTGAACTAGATACAAAAAGATTTCTATGATCAAAAAAAGAACTAAAAGGAATATCCTTTAGCTGTCTATGCATTGCAGACCAAGAATAGATTCTTCCCCATATGCTTTTTTAGGATTGTATCCTCCGAATCGCACTTGTTTTCAAAGATTCTCCTGCTTCTTTCCATCCAAATAGACCAAACTACTGCTGCCGGGACCACTTCCCATAAAACTTTCCCTCTCTTGGACAGACCACCCTCAAGTTGCCAGCACTCCAACAAAGAAATCAAATCTTTTGGGAAACAGAATGGAACTTCAAACAGCCCCCCAAGGCTTTTTCCCAAATCCAGTTGGCAAGCTTACAATGAATGAATAGATGTTCTGCATTTTCTGAAGCAGCCCCACATAAAATACATCTGCTTTGCTCCACCACCCAACCCCTTTTAGTTAATGAGTCTGCTGTCAAACACTTCACAAGAGTAGCTGTCCATAACAAAAATACAACTTTAGGTGGAGCAACAGAAAGATCCTAACACCTTGCCCCATGTCCTTGCCTTTTAAGCCTTTTTATTTAGAATTCAAATAATAATATGATATGAATGGTGAACCTTGATCTTGATGAGATCTTATGAGGCTTAACCTTCTCACCTTGAGTCTTAGGCCTCAAGCATGGAAAATCTTAACACATCGCCTAATGCCTCCTTTTATGACATTGATTTAGACTCTAGATAAATGATGAACCTTCATTTGATTGCCCAGGGAGTGGAAAGGTGTCCACAGCATAAAGCACACCTATTAATTGAGATCACATCAAGGGCTTCATTACAGATGGATTGTGCACTCAGTTATGGCTCTAAGCTTTGGCACCCCAAGGTACAATGCTGGTCTAGTCTTCACCTAAGGGTAGCAGATGTGCAGTGCACAAGCATGTATGAAAAGGATGACCTTATAAAACCATATCCAGATGGTGTATAAAGCTTCAAAAAGATTACAAAAAAGTGCTAACGATCTTATAAGCACGAATCTCAATATAAGAGCAGGAAATTGGTCGCCAGAAGGTATGACAAAATAACTGTTTGGTCCGCATCATGGTCTACCAGGCTATTAAAAACAGTTGGGAAGGCTATTTTCAGCATGGAAAGACCAAAAGCTTCATTTGAAGCATCCCAATTTTCAGCTTTTTGGTCTTTCCATGCACTTGTCTTCGACTCTTTTAGTCTACACAATACCAAATGGCAAAAGACCATTTTTTGGTCTTTTGGGCATTCCGCAGAACAAAAGACACACCAAACACCACCATAATATATAGACACCATCAGCCTAGATCTTTTGACTCTCCAAACACTTTTCTCTTCAGTCTTCTTTCTCTCTTCTTTCTCTTCTTTCTTCTTTATTTTTCCTTGGATAATGACCTTGTTTAAGGCCAAGCTTTTGTAACAACCCATAACAGACAAAAACATTGTGTATCCAAAAAAGATTTCACCAACAGGTAAAAGCAAGGAGACATACAAAAGTGGTTAAATAACCAAAAGAAGTTCCTTCACAAGCCTCTCAATGCACTAGAAAATTCTTCTTTAATCTTTCTAGATGCTCCAGCAAACAACAAAAGATGTAATATTCTGAAGGATAGAACCCCTATAACCTGTTGACACCCTCAGCCAATAAATAAGAATCCCCTCCAACTGAAGAAGTGAACATCCAGAGAAAATTAAAAGAGATCAATAAAGGTAATCGCAAATGAAAGGTGAAATAAGAGTATAGGAACAGATAATCCACAAATTCTTCCAGTTTACGAATCAAGTACATGTTAGAGATTGAAAGGCCACCATGCTTAAGATGATCCACCATAAGCATCTTGTCAGATTGCCCAACAAACAAGTCATATTAAGGCCCCTACTCAAGGAGGATCCTACTGACCCCAAATACAATCAGCAGAAACCTGCTAAGGCACATCCCTAAAAAAACAGCCTATCTAAAAAGTCACTCTTAAATCCACCTTCAAGCAGCCACTTTCCTTGAGTGAGTTTCCTCTTGAAAAGTCCTATACTAAACTGACTAGCTGAAACCACAATTTCAGAATCGGTGACCATGTCATTTGGACTCCAGACTGCAACATCACTTTTCACTAATATGTGCTTGATGGAAAACCCACAAAGAAGCACATTGTTCTTTAATCCATTATTGTATATAACTTTTAAATAGCATTGCTAACCAGAGTTCTTTTATATATAAAGAATATTGAATTTTTTTGATAAAATATAAAGAAGATTGAATTCAATAAAATTAAAAAAAAAGTAATATAAAAAAGAGAGAAATTGGACTCCAGAAGATTTTAATACCGTAGATAATTAGAGGAAGCATTGTTTAACATTACTGCCTCACTTTCTTTTATCAATGACAGACAAACTTTATTAGTATAAAGTAATGAAGTCCATATATGTACAACTGCTCTTTTTAGAGATAAGGAGCCTTATCTCTATCCTTTGAGTTTCCTTTTAACTTTTACACTGTGCCCAAAACATGTGTTCCCTCTCCATCCCTTGCTTAATCCATCAAGCTATTGGCCACCCTTGGAACCCATTGAACCCTCTGATGCAGTAAGGCTGGAACAAACTATCAGAAGACAGAAATGAGAGAGAGAAAAAGAGAGTAGAAAGGGTAGAGAAACGGATTTGTGCCTTTCACTTCCTGTAATGTCACATCTAATATATAATTCATCAAACTTATACATATTTTGAAACCTTGCTTGAGATTAGTCAACTCCACAATCCACATATCATGGAAGTATTGTGGAATGTACTTTTCTTGCAAATACCTCTTCATCTCTGTTTCTGCCCATGTGGTAATAGGATATTCACCTCCATTTTCTAGTCGTTGCTCAAGAGTTCCCAACCATACTTTAGCAATACCCGTGAGCTTCATGCGTTCAAATCTAAATCTTTGTTTTTCAAACATATCATGCCAATCAAAATATTCTTCTAGTATAGCAATCCAATCAAAGAATGTTTGTCGGTCTTCATCTCCCTTGAAATTAGGCACTTCCCTTTCTCTTTTAACATTCTTGAAAACCTTACTCCTATAGCCAACAATACTAGATCTACTTTTTTTTTTGATAAATCAATACTAGATCTACTTTCTTCCAAGTTCCACCAATTTCTAAATTAAATCAACCATAGACCCTTCATATGGTTCAAAAACCCTAACATCGTTGATTCTAAACCCATGAGATTGTTTAAATGATACCCTAGGCCCATAGAATCAATCACTTTGTGAGATCATGGTGACTAATTAGCTCTGATACCAAAACTGATGCAGTAAGGCTGGAACAAACTATCAGAAGACAGAAATGAGAGGGAGGGAGGGAGAGAGAGAGAGAGAGAGAAGAAGAAGAAGAAGAAGAAGAAGAAGAAGAAGAAGAAGAAGAAGAAGAAGAAGAAGAAAGGGTAGAGAGAAAAAAGAGAGAAATCCCAAGGAATCACTCCAAGGGATCCTAGAATCACTCTAGGGTTTGTAGGAATCAGTCTCCATACAACAAACTTGCTCTAAAGAAATCTCCATTCATTCATTAGCTCCAAAAGGAATAGAATACATCTATTTGTAAAGTGACTTGTGTGGCCCAAAATACTGTTCACCATAATTACAAAAACGCCACTCCTTGTCTTGTGCATCAAGAAACACAATAACTTTCTATCTACTAATGCTATAAACTGAAAATTGAAAGACAAGCACTACCAAGCTAGAAGAACAAGATGCTATAGCCCAAGCCCACATGAGACTGGTCAAAATGACGAAAATACCCATACTATCCAAATATAAAGAAACACAGAAAATTTCCGAAAATTCCAAATTTTATTCTTTAGCTCCTGCATTACCCTCACTTCCATATCTCTAGTCAACTGCCTAAACTTTTTTACTTCATTACTGTAAGACCACAGCCTCATTCGTTTTTCAGTAAGTTACTTACCTAGGTAAGTGCATTTACCCAAGCAAGTTTTTCCCAGGGAAATGCATTTATCCATGTTCTTTAAATCATGAAATTTACCTAGGTAAGTTTGGCAATTTACCATTTTATCCATATGTTCTATTCTTACAAGGGACAATTTTGTCCACTGGTTTTTGGCATTTTCCCCCGAGGTGGGAAAGTAACCCACTTGGAAGAAGGGTATCACTTTCCTAGGTGAGTGACACCCAAGGGAATGTTGGTTTACCAAGGGCCTCACAATTATTGAAAAACGGACATGCACTATAAAGCAGCCTCTCTTTTTTGCAGCTATCCTACCACTAAATTTGAATCTCCTTCCATAATCAGCTTTTCCATGTTCATCTCCTTTGCCATCTGCACCTTCCACTACAGCCATAACTTCAGCCCTTAGTGAATCTCCTACTCCAATCAGACCCAAGAACAAAGCAACAATATTACCTTCCTCATCTCTAAAAATTCCCCCCACTCATAAAGTCCTTGGTTCCCTCTACTACGTCCATCACAGTTGAGTTTTAAGAACTCTCTGTCTAATGAATCTGAAAACCCAACGCAAATCAGGGCGTTATGATCCAAAAACGACATGGGAGAAGGAAAGGGTTTGAAAAAATGAAGAGAATGGAGCAAATAACAGAAAGAAAATGGGGCTAAATAATGAGGTTCATGCACCCAAATCTGCAACATTCCTGGGAAGGTCTCTGCCGCTGCTCTTGGACACTCAAATGGAGAAGATGATAGGGTTCTATCGTCCTTTGAAGAGGGGTCAGACCCTGGAAATTACACAAATATTTGGGGACAGTTTTGTCCCAAAAAAATAAATAAGTGCTTATTGAATAAGCACTTAAGAAAGCTACCCATTCCTTGCTCATCTTAAGTGCTTATTTTCAAAATATGTACTTATTGGGCATTTTTTCTAAACAGGAATAAGCACTTATTATCCACTTATTGTGTGATCCCAGCACTTAAGATAATTACTTATTTTAGGTGTTCCCAAACAGGGGCTCAGGAGTAAGTGGATGGCACCAGGTGTGAAGGTGTTGGGGCAACCCAGTCCCTCCAAGGGTAGAAGCATTCATGTCGCTGGTGGCTATGGATAGTGTTCTAACCTTACATCATCTTAAATTCAGAGGCTTTTGTATGGGAAACATTTGCCTTGTGTGCAGGGAGAGTGACTGAGAAAACAGTTTTCCATCTGTTCTCTTGTAGGCTGGCTGGATTATGCTGGAAATTCTATTCCGCTCTGTTTGGTATGCAAATGTTTCTTCCTGGGACTCCTGCTGAAATATTTTCTAAGTGGTCATCATTTAGGGGGAGAAAGAAAGCTAAGATGGTGTGGAGTTGCTTACTGTTTGCTGGACCATTCGAAAAGAAAGAAATAGAAGAGTGTTTGAAGATAAACAGTGGGAGACAGAGAATAACGTGGCATCTATTGGAAGGGTTGTCACAAATTGGGAGCTCATTGTACATGAATTTGCACAAGTGAACGCTTGGGGCTGGGGTCCCAATTCTTGAAATGTTCTTAAAATTCAATAATGTAATTTTGAAAGCTTTCTTTGATCAGTTTCATTGGTGCCCCCTCGACACCAGATTGACTGTAATGATTTTTCATTTTAATGAAATTTTCTTGTTACTATCAAAAAAATTCAAAAGTCCCTTATGCCCCTCTTAAAACCCAAGCCCAAGCTGATGCCATTGTTTGAAGAAGAAGAGGCAATGAATTTTGAAATTGGTTCTACCTTGAGGCTGGATAGTGCAAAAAAAGAGGAAAATTGGTCCTTTAGAGGAGATTGCCCCACCTACTTGTTTCCTTGAGCTTGACATGGTTACCCGAAGAAACACCATATCTAATGTATGGAAGAAATAAAGGGAGTATATCATGGATTGCCTTCCAAGGTGAAGCTCTTGTAACCCTTGCAAACATGCCAGCGCCCCACCCATTGTCCAAATATCCATGTATACTTGCCACCACTTTATGCAACAATTTATCCTTGTCCTTCGGTAGCCTCCAAAGCCACTTTCCCAACAAAGCCAAATCCTTTTTCTCTATGTTTCCTAATCCAAGCCTCCCTACCTTTTGCTCTCAGACACCTCAATCCAGTTTATTATATGATCTTTTATTCAATCCCCTAACTCCCACAAGAAATCTCTCATTATTCAAATATTCATGTGTATCTGTCACCACTTTATACAGTTTATCCTTGGCCTTCAGTAGCCTCCAAAGCAACTTGTCCAACAAAGCCAAATCCTTTTTCATTATGTTTCCTTTCTTTTCTTTTCTTTTTTTTTTATCAGCATTCTCTATGTTTCCTGTTCCCAAGCCCCCCCCCCCCGACGTTTGCTTTCAAACACCTTATTCGTAATCCAGTTTATAAGATGATCTTTTCTTCTCTCCCCTAACTCCCACAAGAAATCCCTCATTGTTTTCTCCATCTTTTACTCGCCTTCTAAGGTACCTTGAAAACTGACAAATTTTTGGGAGATAATAGCCCTTCTTCCATGCTGCCAACCTTTTTCAAAATTTTTGTATAACCAATTTTCAAAAGCTAGGATTCCTAGGATTAGCCCCTAGAGGCAAACTTAAGTATTGCATAGGCCAAGGGGAGATTGAACAGCCCATCAATTCTGCAGCAAGACCTATCTCTCTATCATCCATGTTGATTCCTACAATAAAACTCTAAAGAAATTGATCTTCAAGTCTGACATTTGTTCAAAGAGTTGTGCCATCAAATTCATATTTTCCACCAAATGACCATCTTGTCCATAACCTAAAAAGCATGACATCATCCAGTGATTTAAAATGTGCACATAGGCACAAAAGTGAAGCACATATTATTAAGGCATGCACCTTGCCTAAGCCCCAGGCACAGCACTTACAAAACGTGTGGGACTGGTGCGTCTTGCACTTCAGCCCAGGTGTATGCCTTTAGAAAATTTGCATATGTTTCTTTTCTTTATGCCTAATAGCTGAGCCGAGGGCAGACCAAGCCCCTTGATGCAAGCCCAAACAAATCCATAATCCGTATTAGGGTCTTAAATTCTTAAATCCCTACAAAAACATTATAATTTTAACCGTCTTTTGAAAATATCTTTTATTAAGATGAACGAATGAGCACGTTAGGATCGGGGGTTCTAGGGGCTCCGACAAAGGCAGCTCGTAGAATCGGGAATGCATTAGGAGCAAAAAAGCAATTGATTTTCCTACCAATTTTCCGAACTCTTAAATGATATATACCACATCTAAGATGAAAACAACCGTAAGCATTTATTATCTAGTAAGGTCAATAAGGACCCCTCCAAAGCCCAAGTTCCTTAACGAAGAGAGAAATGCAAGCTTGCAATATATACGGATATTCAGCTCAATGAACGAAGCACGATCCCTCAATGCCCATTGGTGGTGACTCTCCGAACAAATTTAAATTGAAGTAGATCATTTCAAGTATTCGGAGGGGGGGAACGCTAACTAACAGTTCACCAAGATATCCATAGTTCCAGCATGGTGCTTCACTTCTCAAGAACATGAAACGTATATCCTCTTCTGACGAGTGATTCCTTGATAAATATACCCTTCAACTTCCACGTAAAAAATATTGATGAAGAACAAAAATAATAAGAAAAAACCTGAAATTTATTTGCCTACCTGAATCTGTTCCGAACTATAAGCTTTCGAGGTCGCATTCTCCTGAAATGCTTCAGCAGCTGTGCTCGACGACATGAAAGCCTTTGCACAAACCGCATTTCGCCGCAAAAACCGAGTCGAAATTGATTTCGACCGAAAACTCGTTCTGAATAAAAAAAGGACTCTCTTAGCAAAGATATCAGAAACAAAAACAACTTTATCTTGGCACGACACGAATGAGGAAGCAGAGACCTGGTTCTGCTGAAGTAGAGAGCAGAGCAATAGCTGGGAAACGAGGAAGAGAGAGAGAGACTGTGAGTGCGAATAGATGCGGAGATGAAGAAGCGCGATGCCATGAGTCGAATCGAAAAGTTGGAAGGTTTCAGAAGAGCCATTAAAGAGGTTTTTGTAGTGGTGAGGGTCTTCCGCTTTCCTTGGTTTTATTCCATATCAGTTGGTTTTGAGTTGCAGTCTTGCAGATAAACCTCCCTCCCACAGTCCCACCCTGCCAGAATTCCAGACTCTCCTTTTTTTCCCTCTAAAACCCTATTCGGAATTTTGGATACGCTCGTTTGCTCGCGGCTCGCCTTCGTTTGTTTACATTCCTTTTAGCCACGTGGAACAAAGACGTCCTAACACTTTGCTACAAACATCCAGTTATTCTTTCGGTAGCTTTTGTGAAACCCACCCCTAAAGTTTCCCTTAAATTTGGTAATTGCAATCACCTTTCTTAAATGTTTTGGGACAATTCCAAATAGACCCCATAAAGTTATTGTTGAGACTGATTTCACCCCTTTTCTTTTTTTTTTTAAGGCAATGGCTAATTTCATTAAGAATGCTCAGAAAACTCAAATACAGTACATGAGAGTACAATCAACAAACTAAAAAAGAAAAGATAAACTCAATACAGATTGCAACAAATCCTGAGCACGAGAAGAAATTCTTGTAAGTGCTTCAACAGAGTCAAAACTCCAATAAAGGAGGACCAACCTCCAACAGAGTCAAAACTTCACAAGAAACTCTCGAAAACTGGGATACACAAAAAAAAAAATTGCTAAAGTCATCTTTTCTATGACAATCACAACTAAAAACTTCAGATTTGAAAGGTGAAAAGAAGAGAACCAACCATTGTCTCACCCAGGCTTAGATGTAACGGTTATCTTGCAAAATAAAACTCCTTCCAAGGCAAACCATCCCTAGGCATGAGGCAAGTGTCAAAAAGCGGTTCCTCCAATAACTGAAAGGCTGGATAGTGCCAGAGATTAAACTGAAACGATTGGGCTGCACCGAAAAGATATGCTAGAACAAAGAATAATCCTCCTCACTGGAATACACCACACCAGAAATCATCCCAAGGAAGAGGATACTCCAAAACATAATGTCGTCAGTAAAGCATCCACATATTTCTTTCTAGAACAAACGTTACCATTCTGAGCGATTTTAGAAACAACCACATCTTCAGCTTTCATGAAAATAAAGCCAATGAAGAACAAGTCGTAGAGGATGAACCATTTCTCAGAACAAAGATCAAGCCATCGTATGTAAAACCTACAGGGAGAAACCAAAGGAACAATACAACAATCGACCAACAAAAGAAAACACCAAAAAAAGCAAATAAAACAACAAAAATTAGCCCTATCTATCAAAAACCTATCATAATAGAGGAAAACTTGCATCAAACAATGGAAGAGCGGGAGACCCCTCCCAGACAGGGAGGGATTTTGAATCGACTAGAAAACTCGCTGTTGCACGCAAACTCTCCAACACATGCAAGCAATTTAGAACACTCCACATCAAACAGAGTGAGATGGTTATGTTTTTATTTCACCCCTTATCTTAAATCCTCTAGCAAGAGGCACGAAAATATCTGAAATACCCATAAAGTTATTGTTAGGCTGGTTTCTATGTAAAAAACAATACAAATATGAAGAAAAATTTTGGAAAATAAACATTTTGATCGAAAGTAATTTGTATAGGTATTTTAGATATTTTCATGCATGTTATTTGAGGATTCTAATAGAGAGGTGCACTTACAAGTTGTAACTGCATCATAAAGTTTAGAGGAGGTGATTTCATTTACCAAACTTCAAGGGAAGTTTAGTAATGGTCAAAAACTTCAAGGGAGATTTCAGCAATTTATCCTTATTTTTTAATACATCTAGTCTAAGTTTCCTTGATAAATGGTGTTTAAAAAATAAAAAAACTCTTCAATGGTGTATTTTTTAACTAGTGAATGGTCTATTGGTGTTCGGCACTTCGTCTCACAGCTTTTTAAGAGACACTACTTTTGGTTTGATGGTGTGGGAATATATAAGGCCCTGTTTGGGAAGAGTGCAAATGTTAGTTTAGTGCGTATATGCATTCTGATTCAGTTTTGCTAGTGCTTGGCAAGATTACATTTGTACATTGACAGTAACAAAAGACAGTTTTCAAGGCATATTTGCACCCAAAATGAGAGGGAATTTTACATCAAAAAAATTGATGTACATTTGCACTCAAAGTTGATCAAATCTTAAAAATGTACATTTTACTATCATGATTCATGTTTGCATCCATTACAACTAAAAATCATTTCCTAAGAATGTAAATTTATCAATGCAAAACTAAACCAATTATGCATTTGTATGGACCAGAATGCACTCTATATATTTGCATTTGCACTCTATTTGCACTATTCCCAAACAGAGCCTCAATGCTTTTGTGATAAATTAAAAAAATAAACTTACTGTCCTTCCGCCATAAAATGGCTTTCAGACATCTCATGACCTGTTTGAGAGGGTTGAGCTGAGAATTCATCTATGTTGTTCAGCTGCTTTGAAGCGCTCAAGATAAGCTAGTGAAAGAAGTTGAAGTTGAAGCGGGCAGCCTTTCAAATAAATGACAAATAGCTGATTTGGGCTCAGTGTATTTCATCAAACACATTAGAAAAAGCCCAAGTCATTATGCTTCAACTAGGAAAGGCAATTTTGTAGGATAAAGTGGGAAAATTAAGATATATATATGTATGGATATGCCATGAAAGTTCAAATATAGACTAAAAATATATTAATGGAAAATTGTCTAAAATTCACCTTGAGTTTTCAGCATTTCTCTTAAACTCACCACAACTTTTCAAAATGTCTTAAACTCACCATGTCAGTAAGTTTTTGTTTTCCAAAACTCACCTTCCACCATTAATGCTTCTTAACAGAGGTGTCCATGTCAGTATAAATAACAATTTTCATGACCAAATCACTCTTGAATGGCGAGTTAGAGGAAAATGATCTTTTTCAGTTTTCAATTTTTTTTTTTTGCACTTTTAGTGTTTTGTTACAATTTCCAGTGTTTTTTTATAATTTCTGTGTTTTTACATTTTTCTATTTTCTACAATCTATAAAATTTCCTATATTTTTTGTTACTTATTTGCAATTTTTGTGTTTTTCTATAACTTTTTGTGTTTTTTCTACAATTTTTATTTTTTTATTTTGTTTTTCAATTTCTATAGTTTCTATAATTTGAAAAAAAAATATTTTGTGCGTAATTTCTATAATTTTTTTATATGTTTGTAATGTCTGTGTTTTTATGTATTTTATGTTTGAAAATATTTTTTAAACTTTTTCCTTTTTTCATGTCTAAATATTAAAATATATGTATATATTTTATATTTTTCTATGAAGGTTAAAATGGTAATATATTAACACCCAGAGTCTCTTTAACGTCAAGTTAGTGACATGGTGAGTTTTAGACATTTTGAAAAGTTGTGGCGAGTTTAAGAGAAATGCTGAAAACTCATGGTGAGTTATAGACAATTTCCCTATATAAACTATATTTAATGTATAGCTCTAATAACTCTAAAATAAGGTAAAAATGCAAAAGAAAATTTTATTTTAATAATTTATGATTTTATGTGACGTGTAAACTGCCAAGGAAATGTTGGCAAATGGTAGAATAATTAAAATATACATGCATATATCATAACAAAATAATATTATAAATCTCATTAATAATCATGTAAAAGATCACAAATTTTAAAACACGCCAAGTTTTAATAAATAATGGTGGCATGTCAAATAATAAAATTATATTCTCTTGTGAAATTAGTCACCAACAAAAGAATAATCGCTTAAATGGATAACTTAGATTATAAAGGCAAAAGTATTCAAAGCTAGTCTGATTATAGCTCGAGACCTGGACATAATAAGAGCTTCAAACCTTTGTATTTGCAAATGAATTTCTCATACTTTAATGAACATGAATATAATATGATTGTTTATAAGGGCAGCCCAGTGCATGAGTAGGCTCCCACCAATGTGGGGTCTAGAGAGGGACAGATGTATGCAACCTTTCCCTTGCATGTAGAAAGAGCTATTTCTAAGATTTGAAACCCAGTCACCCAGGTCGCTATGGAGCAACACAACCTTTGCGCCAAGGCCCATCATCTATGATAATTATTTCTCAGTGCTAATTTAGCAAGACATTGTAAAGTGGTTTGGTAGTTAAAATGATTGTCACTCCCAATCTACTACCCACAAGTTGTTCCCACATCCCTACAGTGTGGGAATATCACTCCAAGAGTGATGGGGGAGATATTCTCAATGTGCAACTACGGTGTCTCATGTATAGAGATGTGGGAACAGCTCATGGATAGCAGATCCGAGCCCAATACCTGTGTTTTAAGTAAGGGTTCAACTATGATATAGAAAAAATATGATATCCGAAAAACACCTTGACCAATCAATTGGAATGATAGACTTGATAGCAAATCAGGTGTTATTTATCAAAATTTATGGGTGAATTTTGATTGGTCAAAACTCTTTCCATACCATATTTTTTCCATATTACAGATTTTCCCTTTAAGTAATCAGCTTGGGTTAAAGTCATTCCAACAAACATTAATTTTATATACGAGTGAGTAAAAAGAACTTAAATCAAATTAATTAAGTTAATTATGAGATGGAGATAATTAATAGAATTAATCATTGTTATAAGTGATATGTTAAATAAGGTTATGGCCATTGATTAAGATAATTGAATTTGAATTTTACATTTGAAAACGACATCAATAACAATAGGATGTGTTAAATGATAATTGGGTGAGGCATGTCCTAATGGATTTAATGAGGTTATCAAACTTGGTTATCAAACTGAATTATATAAATTTTGAAACCAATTTAAAACTAAAACCAAATTGGTTCTGATCCGCCCTGACAAGCTCTTACCGCAATTCAAAATTGCAGAAGGCTTATTTCTTCTTTCTCTTCTCTAGAACTCAACTATACATCATAACTTGGGAGCTCATAGACTAACCCACTTTGCTCTTAGGTGAGATTGTTCCATGACATGGACTTAAAAAAATGATTTGAATTCAATTTTTATCAGGTTCATTTTGATGTCTAATTTAATTCAATTCAACTTATAAAAACAGTATAACCAAAATAAGGTTAGGTTTCATTTTCTAACTGAATTTAAACTAAACCGGAGGAATGAAAGCTCCAGGTTTGGGATGGGATGCGTTTCAAAAATTGGAAGGAAAAATTAAATAGGTTTGGTGGGATCAAGAGTGTTTAAGCGAGTTCAGGAATGGGAAAGGCAATTTCACAGGTATCCTACTCATTACCATCCGTAGTTTCAACCCTCCCAACTTCCTAAATAGGAACTCAACGATGGAAACTCAAGAGAGCCCAGAATGACTGTTTGAAAGCCATGCTTGAAGCTTCTCCAAAGCAATTCAATGTAGGCAGTTCACCCAACATTTTAGCCCTCCCAAACAGTTCCCAAAGCTTTTTTTTTTTTTTCGAATGGCTTTTCCAAGGCAACTCAATCACTTCATCCCTCTTAAATGGGCCCAAAACATTAGCTCATACAATCATGTATCTAGCACTACTATTGTTTCATGTTGTATTTATAGAGTTTTGGAGGAAATAATCAAAATACATGAATTTTTATTTCTCTCCCATTTTGAAGAAAGCTTTTGCCTTATTTGTTTTCGTCTTTTGTGTTTTCTGTCCTAAACACTTGGAGCACGTAAAAATACTTTGTCCTACAATGTTTGAGGAAAGAGTTGTAGTTCAACTAATAAGATAACTTTTCCCTCTCTATATGTAGGAACCCATTGGGATTTGGGAGAGTACACCATATGTTGATTTTACATTATGGGGTTAGGGTACTTTTTGACACGTTTGGAAGAAGTGCAGAGAAAAATTAAAGGTACAATAGACCTGGACTCATGTCGACTCATGGAATTGACATCACTTGATATATTTTCTTTGCTTATGACATTATGCTCTTCATCAGAGCCCATAGGAATGAAATTGGTAATCTCAACCAAATCCTAAATATTTTCTAAAATATCTCTGGACAATTAATAAATTATGAGAAATCTGGTATTTATTATAGCAAAACATACACCCCCGGCTTCAGAGACTGATCAGATTGCAACTTAAAATAAAGCCCTTATCAGAAAATACTAAACATTTTGGACTTCCTCTTTTTTGGCCCAGAAGCAAATATGTTCAATTAACTTTCATTCTGGAAAATATTGGAGCAAAGTTAAATATATGGAGAGACTTAGCAATAAGCCAGGCCGGAAAACAAGTCTTTATCCAACCAGTCCTCCATGTAACTCCCATCCATGCCATGTCACTTGTCAAACTACCTAAGAAGTCCACAGATCATATTGAAAAAACTTTCGACATTTCTGGTGGGGTTCCTCTAACCAGACTTCTCATCCTTATCGTTGGTGTACTTGGCACAAACTAACTCTCCTAAAAAATGCAGGAGGATTAGGTTTTAAAAACCTGGCCTTATTTAAAGTCTGTTAAAGAAATTAGCTTGGAAATACATTAATGAACAACATAAACTCTGGGCTCAAATCTGGAAGTCAAAATACCTTACGAAGAAAAGCCTGTTTCCTTCCTCCACTCCTTCAAAAGGATCCATTAGCCCAGAAATCCAGGAGTTAGCCTCGGAATGTGGTGCCTTCGTTAATACCAATTCAAATTTCCCTCTATCCCATTGACCCTAGATTCAAATTAACCAATCCTTTTCTTGGATCCCTTTCCCCTTGGCCTCGAATATCAGACACATGAATATTTCCCACCTTCTCCATCAAGGCCAATGGAGCTCTACCCTCATTAACTCCTTGTTTTCCTCCAAAGAAGCTCAATGCATTCAGGCAACCCCCATTTATACAAACTCAAACCTAGTCCCCTAGATTTGGCTTCCTCACTCCTTAGGTAAATTTACAGCTAAGAGAGATTACTAGAACAAAATCTCTGGGCTTCAATTCAATCTTTCTCAAGAGCTAAACACATTTGGAAATTAGATACTGCGCCAAGGTTCAAGTTGCTCTTATGGAGAGTTATCAATGATTATATTCCAGTCAAAGAAAAACTCTGTATTAAGGATAACCATAAGCTCTGTGTCTTTTGTGAAACTGACCTGGAATCACTTAAACACCTTTTCTTGAACTACTCTTACACCCAAGTAGTACTTTTCGGTAATCCCTCAAATATCAATTTCATAAATAGGTCTCAAGAATCTTGGGTAACAAGCATTCATAATCTTTTCAGTAGGTTCATGACAATCACTTAGCAAAAAAGATCTTGACCTGGGTGGCAATCACTTTGTACTTTATTTGGTTTGCTAGAAACGAAAAGTGTTTCAAAGGAAAGCTAATTCAACCTTCAACTCTCTTACATCATATAAACCAAATTTACAATTGCCCCTTGATGAGGGCGGATTTGGCCCTCCAATGACACTATGACACCTGGCACCTAATGACAATTAAGTGCAGCCTCATGACAACTAGACAGCTCACCACTTACAAGCAGCTCGCCACAGGCAGCTCACCATCATGTAGCCTGGCAACTTAGACAACTCGACACTGCACAAGCAGCTTGCCACTTACGGGCAGCTCACCTCCTAGTCAAACTGACCACCGCGTGACAACCCCGAGGAGCTCACCACCATACCCCGCGTTTTACGGGATTGTGACTTGTAACGGCTATATTAGCTCACCAACTCCCCGATTTAGGCGGTAATGGGCAACCTTATCGGTTGGTGGCTTTATGCCCACCTAACACGAAAGCAGGTCCCATCACAGCGGGAATCCAGGAACTACTCCATCAAACCCACGAGGACTCCAGTATATAAAGGCCTCACCCCCCAGGGGTGAGGGGGGGGGGAGGGTAACCCCTGCTCTCTAGTTCTCTCATTCTCTAATATCATTTTCAACTCACTACTAAGTGCTAACTTAGCCATCGGAGTGACCTCGCCAGGTAAACACCCCTGGGTTCTCTGATTCATTTATTGCAGGTTCCTCAGTTCTCGCCGTCCACAAAGATGAGCAGATCATCTCCTGCAGGGAGGATGGGTTCCTCAGTTCCCGCCATCTACAAAGATGAGTAGATCATCTCCTGCAGGGAGGATGGGTTCCTTAGTTCTTGACGTCTATAAAGATGAGCAGATCATCTCCTATAGGGAGCAGTCGGGTTGCACTACACTAGGGAGCTCTACTTCAGCCTTTGAGTCATCGACCACTTGGGAGCAGACCAAATGACGAGGTACTTAGCAAAAAAATTGATACGTGACCAGAAACCATTACATCAATTGGCGCCATCTGTGGGAACGCTACAAAAAAGCTAAGTCCTCACTTTTTAGAAACTGAAGCTCTCGCTTTATAGTTTCCTTTTTTTTTATGAACTCAAAGACTATGAAGGGAGCTAACAAATTAAGCAGTTCTACCAACTTTACTTTCAATTCAGATAAAACCTCATCACTCCTCTTCGTGAGGTCCCCTCTACAAAGATGAGATATTTGTGGCTTCTGCGGGAGTTGGCGGTCAACATACTACATGGGCGCCGTTGCTGGTTGAGCCTTCCAAGGCTCCCGTGTGAGCTGGCGACCTAAAGTTAGTAGTGTTGCCCCCGAAGGTCGAGCTCGTAGTAGCTTCTTATAGGAGTGGGTGACCGGCATTACGAGGCCGATGTAGCGCAATCATAGCTCTAAGGTGCCCACCCGGTGGCCTGGCACGGCTTGACGAGGCCTGGCACATGCGCCGACCTGGCACGACCTAGCGCAGGTTCCGACCTGGTGAACTGGCCTAGGCGCGAACTAACGAACTGATAAAAGACTTCCTCATCACTTAAGACCCAGTCACCTCTTCGACATGGGTGAGCTAGTCCCAGTCGCCTCTTCGGCATGGGCACCTAAGTCCCAGTCACCTTTTCGACATGGGTGAGCTAAGTCCCAGTCGCCTCTTCGGCATGGACACCTAAGTCCTAGTCGCCTCATTGGCATGGACACTTAGTCCCAGTCGCCTCTTCGGCATGGGCACCTAAGTCCCAATCACCTTTTCGACATGGGTGAGCTAAGTCCCAGTCGCCTCTTCGACATGGACACCTAAGTCCTAGTCGCCTCATTGGCATGGACACTTAAGACCCAGTTGCCTCTTCGGCATGGGTGAGCTAGTCCCAGTCGCCTCCTTGGCATGGACACTTAAGACCCAGTTGCCTCTTCGGCATGGGTGAGCTAGTCCCAGTCGCCTCCTTGGCATGGACACTTAAGACCCAGTTGCCTCTTCGGCATGGGTGAGCTAGTCCTAGTCGCCTCCTTGGCATGGACACTTAAGACCCAGTTGCCTCTTCGGCATGGGCGAGCAAGTCCTAGTCGCCTCCTTGGCATGGACACTTAAGACCCACTCACCTCTTCGGCATGGGCGAGCTAGTCCTAGTCGCCTCCTTGGCATGGGCACTTAAGACATAATCACCTCTTCGGCATGGACAAAATCAACAAAAGTGGACTATAAGTTGCCCCCAGAGCCTAAGGGCTACAGTACCGAACTGACAGAGACCTTGGCACCTTACAGGAAGCTAGCTGAGCCTAAGAAATTGAATCAGTGCTTACGAGCTCGTCGAATTATGTGCCAAAAGGAGAAATCTACTCCCTTCATCGAGTTACTTTCAGCTTAGGAGTGGGGAGCAAATGATGAAGGCGGATTTGGCCCTCCAATGACACCATGACACCTCATGACAACTAAGTGCAGCCTCATGACAACTAGACAACTCGCCACAGAAAACTCACCACTTACAGGCAGTTCGCCACAAGCAGCTTGCCACTTACAGGCAGCTCACCGTCATGTAGCCTGGCAACTTAGACAACTCGACACTGCACAGGCAACTTGCCACAGGTAGCTCGCCACTTACGGGCAGCTCGCCTCCTAGCTAGACCGACCACCACTTGACAACCTTGAGGAGCTCACCACCGTACCCCGTGTTTTACGGGATTGTGACTTGTAACGGCTATATTAGCTCACCCACTCCCCGATTTAGGCGGAAATGGGCAACCTTACCGGTTGGTGGCTTTATGCCCACCTAACACGAAAGCAAGTCCCATCACAGCGGGAATCCAAGAACTGCTCCACCAAACCCATGAGGACTCCAGTATATAAAGGCCTCACCCCCTAGGGGCGAGGGGGGAGGGTAACCCTTGCTCTCTAGTTCTCTCATTCTCTAATATCATTCTCAGCTCACTACTAAGTGCTAACTTAGCCATCGGAGTGACCTCGCTAGGTAAACACCCTCGGGATCTCTAATTCATTTCTTGCAGGTTCCTTAGTTCCCGCCGTCCACAAAGATGAGCAGATCATCTCCTGTAGGGAGGATGGGTTCCTCAGTTCCCGCCGTCTACAAAGATGAGCAGATAATCTCCTACAGGGAGGATGGGTTTCTCAGTTCCCGATGTCTATAAAGATGAGCATATCATCTCCTATAGGGAGCAGCCGGGTTGCACTACACTAGGGAACTCTACTTCAGCCTCTGAGTCATCAGCCACTTGGGAGCAGACCAAATAATGAAGTACTTAACAAAAAAAAATGATACATGACCAGAAATCGTTACATCACCCCTCATCCCCCAAAGAGCATGCTTCTATTAATTCTGTTATTAATCCTACATCAAATTTCAATAAACACACTCTCACAATGGCACATGATACAGAGCTTATTGTTTTAGTGATGCAGGAAAATTAGAGAACTCCTTATACAGTTTTGGATGTATAGTTCTGCCACCAAACTTAACCTACCTGAAAATTATAGGTGGCCGAATTAAAAATGCATCATCTGTATTACAAGCCGAAATGTTTGCCATTATGTTGGTGCTTGAAAACTTTTCTTCTTGGAGTTGTCAAAAAGTTTATATTGTATCAGATGTAAAACAAGTGGTGGATGCGCTTCAACGATAACTGTTCAAAGAACTTTTGTTTTGTATCTTGCAACTTTAATGCCCATGCCCATAAGATATCCATTTAGCAAAAACTCATAACCTGCACTTTTTCGACCTAAGTTAGATAACTTGATAAATATTTCTTTTGTTTAATGTTATGTATCAATTAAAAAAAAAACCATGGATTAATTTTCATCCAAATTTCCAAAATAAAAACTCACAAGAAAATGACCCACAAATAATTAGTCACGTGTCAAATTCTATGCCAACACCAGTATTCAGTATTCAGGCTTGACACTTGGTGTTCCCACCAATCACCATTTACGTAACATCTACACAATATTTTAGTACAAAATCGTACTCGCTTCAACTACTATAGTTCCATCTCTCTCGGAAGTACAAGATGCAGTACAGTAAGGCGAAGAGCGCTGTACTTATCTAAGTTGCACTATATAACACGGTATCAGTGGTTCTCTCTTTTATTACGGAACAAATTCAAACGAGGCCGGAAGGGGAGGTGGTGCAGCTCAACAGGGTCGTCCTGAGATCACATGTGACACCCAATTGGCTCCCTTGTTAAGGTGTGTTACTGTGCGTTTATGTGTTCTCAGGTCGCCCCTGCCGAACTTCCCACCACCGCACGATCGGCATCTATTGACTCCCTCGTCGTCTTATCTTTTCTTTGGGTCTACAAACATAGTTGCAGTTTGTTACGTGATCATGATCCAACGAGGCAGGTCAGTTCCTTCATGTCCTCACATCATGTGCTGACTGTACATTGGAAACATCTCCCATACTTGGTATTTATTTTGTTTTCAAATTTCAAATGTGGTTGTGAGGTCCGTATAAGGCGTGCTTAGTGAAGAGCAGATCCAAATTGTCTTGCAAGATATTTATCTTGGAGTTCAGCTTCTAGATATTCTCAATGTAAAGTTAGAAAAGGCTGTTAGAACGGTGTGGGTATAGATTTGCCTTGACTGAAGCCGGTTTCCTCATCTTATTTATTGCAGCTTCCTTTTAAATTTAGAAACCGGATCTGCTCTTTACACCTGATGCCTCACGCACATCACATCTTATCATGCATTGGAAACATCTCTTATTATTCACGGGAGATGTTCCCAAATTTACTGTGGATGTGCCTGTGAGGCGCCCATTTGCAAGGAGCTTATCCCGTCACTTAAATTTGTGGACAACATGTCTCCTGAGGCCTGATTCCAGTTTTATTTGTAAATTGTCCTTTCAGAGGGTAATGTGGGCTTTATAAACTTGTAAATGTTGGGCCAATGGGCCTAGATGGGCTCAACCGAGGTTATTCCCTGGAGGCCCTTAACAAAGCCTGAAAGAGATGCTAGAATCTAGATACTCCCAAGCCCCAAGGGGAAAATCAAAGTAGGGTGACCCCTATCATATAAACCGCACAAAATTCGCCTTTGGATCGGAATGCCTTGGCCTACCAATCCTGATTTTGGTTTGGGGGTCCGAGATTCTTCAAACAGACTAAGTTATAGACCTCGGGCCCATCTAACACCACTCTTTTCATGGTCTGGAACTAGAAGACTTCTTGCTTGGATGTTCTTAGCTTAATAATTTGGCAAATTGGCATTGCGTTGTTTATTTGCACTGAATTTGAGCATTATTATGCTCTGTTTGTTTGCAGTGTAAACGAAATTTGCATTGGTAGTAAATGGACGAGGGAGCAAAAATGCTGAGTTTAAATTCTAGTTTACTTTTGCCTCAGATTTGATTGTCTCGTTTGTTTATCTTTGAAATACACAAGAAGTATAATAGTGTGATATCAAAGAGGGTTATATGTTTAGGAGTGAAGAGTGAAATAGGAATCAAGACGATGTGGCCGTAGAGGAAGGTGGTGCAAATTTTGTGTTGGTTTTTTGGATGCACAATTAAACTGCCAATAAATACAAAATACAAATGAGATAGTAAAAATCTGTTGGGAGTGCAACTCATAATTATAAACAAATGGATGCAGAACTGAATTGAGTGCGAAGTTTCTTTCTTAATACCACAAACAAACAGCACCTAAAGTTATATCCGGTTAAGCAGCATCATTACAATAAATGTATTTGCAAGAAATATGTACTGATTAAGGGAATCTGAACATGAGCCGAACTGATTACTCGCTAGACTGAATAAAATCATTTACCCAACCTAAACCTAAAGAAATAGGAAATATAGAAAAAAGAGAACTATGACCTAGTGAACCCAACTGGCCATGTATACTTGATCAAAGCTGATCTGAACCCGGTCCAACAGGTTCAGGCCAGGCTGGGTCTCCTATTCCTTATATGCCCACCCTCAGCTTGTCAGACTTGGATTCACCCTTTCGCCCCCACCAGGCCACCACCACAAGGGCAACATAGCATGGGATGGACCCATTGGCTTGTACTTTCCATTGTTAAATTCCAATTCTAACAATTATGGCGCCATCCAACGGTAGAATCAAGGATAACATTCCACACTAGTAATTTAAGGAACGCATAGTGAGAGATTAAGGTTGTGTTTGATTTCGTTGGTGTTTATTGAAAAAATGCCACCACACAGCGTTACATAAGTGTTAGTGTTGCTTGCAAATGAAGTAAAATGAAATAACTATTTGGTTTCACCATTTATTAGAAAACTGAAATACTTTAATTTTTGTGCATGGGGCATTTGAGAAAATGTCAAATTCTTGTTTTCTCCAATGACCCAGCGTTTTTTGAAAAAAAACCAAATGCTGATGTGACACACTTTAATAGGTATTAATTTGAGGAGAAGAATAAAAAATGTTTAAAATGAAATTCGACCAAACAGCAAAAACAGGAAATGTTTAAAATAAAAACAAATAAAAATAAACGTTTGAAGTGAAAAAGTAAAAATAAATGGTCTACTATAAATGCCCACGGAACCAAATACATACTAAATGGTTGTGGGTCTCATATATTAAAAAACTGGTGTGGGTCTACAATTGGTCTAACAGCATGTTGAACAGCTATTGTGTGCATACAAGGTTTAAATATGGACCACATATAAGGTTTTGCATCGCATATATTTGTATTTACATTCTTCCCAATGGAACCTTAAGACTGCATTTGGGAAGAATACAAATATAAAAATAATCAGTACAAATACAAATATATCTGATTTAGAAAAAAAAAATGTAAGGTTGGTTTAGTTTTGCATCAACAATATTGTATTCCTGTCAAATGATTTTTAGTTGTTATAGGTGCAAACATGAATCCCCAGACTGAAATTAACTTATTTTTTTTTCTTACATTGAACAACTTGATTGCAAAAGTTAGCATCCAAAAACTTTTGCTCTTATTTGATGCCAACATGTCTTAGAATCCATATTTGCTATCATCATCAATGCACAAATACACTCTTACCAAACACTTGCAAAATTGAATCAACCGGCATTTTCACTCTTCTCAAAAGCAACCTTAATTGCTTATCTCTCAAAAGCACACTTAATGTACTACAAAGTAGAAATCCTGGATAAAGGCTACCTTTGGTTGCAGTGTAATTTTATTTGCACTGGTACAAATGCATAGGAATTGCAATGACTGCAACCAAATAAAATAAGGTAAGACTTGAAACAAAAACAAATCAGAATTTACACACAAATTATTTGCACTACCATAATTTTGCACCCATGCAAATAAATTTGCACTGCAACCAAACAACTGTTGCCGAGTCAGTGCTGCAACTAGGGCTTAATGTGGTTCTTTCCTTCATACCTGAATGTGTGATGGGTATTTGGCACTACTAAGATATCAATATCATTTTTAGGTATGGTCTTCGGCATTGGTATTCACAAGATGTCTTTGAAAAGAGTTAGAAGTCTCACAAAAGTTTACATTCTTTGCTAGGCTTACCAAATTGATTCTAATTAATCCAGTGAGTAGTAGCGCACGCCTGGGATGATCATGGGCTGGGTTAGGTTTAGAAGTTATGATAAGGAATATAGTCCAAGTGTGGGCCCAACCCAATTTACACCATGTCTTTTTTAGTCTTCCCCGGTCCCTTTTAGCCCATTAAACTTGTGAAAGACCACTTCTTCTGATGGGTGTTGTCAATGATGTTCTATGTTAGATTTTGTTGTTTGGAACAAGAGAAACCAAGGCATTTACAAAAAAGCATGATAAATTGTAGGACTATTAGGGGGTGTTTCTTTTTTCAGTTTTTGAGAGGGGGGAAAGTTGGCCAATGGGATTTTGGTTTCCATTGATCAAGAATCTCATGCGCTTTTTTCAGATATATGTGAGGACCAGGAAAAATTTATTTTACAGGGTATACCCGTCTCCTAGGTGGGTAAATAACTTTTCCACATAGGGGAAAAGTTGCTGATACTTGAATGGAACAAAAATACCCCTTTTAATAATGGTTTTTTATGGATAAAATGGTCATTGCCTTATTTACATGAAAAATAAAAGAACATGGGTAAATGCACTTACCTGGGTAAGTGTTTCTCAGGAAAAACTTACTTAGATAATTGCATTTACCTGAGTAAGTAACTTACCGAAAAGTGAACGAGGCCTTAATGGTATCATGGAAAAAAAACTATAAAATGCAACTATAGTAGGTTAAAGCAATAGGAAAGCTGCTTTTATTTAACTCAAAGTGCTTGAAATTTTAGCAGCCCTATTACATCAGTTCCTACATTGTAGCCCACCAGCCATAAACATGATATCGTGAAATGGACAATATTGGACAATTGGGTTCATTTTTTCAAGTAGCTTTTCGTTTCTGGGGTTGGCCCTCTTTGACGATCCTCATTCCCTCATTCTAAATCTTAGGGTTGGTTTAGTTTGAGGGAAAAGGCAGGGAAAGGAAGGGAAAGATAGGAAAACCTATACAAGGTTTGTAAAGGTTTCCTTACATTTCCCTTCCTTTCCCTACCTTTTCCTTCAAACCAAACATAGCCTTAGGGTTGGTTTAATTTGAGGGAATAAGGGTTGGAATTGGAATCAGAATTTTCCATTTTGATTCCCATTCTTGATAGAATGGCATTTTCCTATTTGGGAGAATGAGAATGGTCATTTCAACCTCTTCCCTTGGGAATGAAAATCTCATTCTAGCCATAAAAAAAGACAAGTGAATTTGAGTTATATAACTTATGAAATCCTGATGTTTTCTTTTTTGGCAGCACCATGTTGTTCGGGCTACTTCTAGGTGGCCAACGATTCAGGGGCCGAAGTGGAGGATTTTTGCTAGATGAGGACTTGGATGCCGAGCTGACTAGGCCGAGCTGGGGGTAGATTAAGTGCCGAACTGGGTTGATTGCTAAGCTAGGTAGCTCTTTAGAGAAACTTGCAAGGAATCAATGTCAGAGGACTCGAGGTGCCTAACCCGGCGAGGTTGCTTCGATGATTAAGTTAATACTCTCATAGTAGATTGCAAGCTAAAAAATCATAAAGTATGAGAGCTAGAATATGCTTACTTGCCCCCCTGTGTCATTGGGGTTGGTGACTTTATATAGGCATTGTTTGGCGTGGGCTTCACGCACCGCATCCAAGATTTCCGAGAGGTCGCCTAAGTGGTCCAAGATCCCTGGAAGTAACTGCCACGCACGTTGGCTATCCTCCGGAACACTCGATACGTGGGCCAACTTCCGAGAAATTTAGGAGTGTCGGGATATGCATGCCGAATTTGTCGGCGAGCACGTCTCGTAGATCGCCACCTGGACCTCAGTCAGGCTAGCACACCCTCGAGGGAGGTCGCTCCTCGCGTCGAGGTCACATCGGCTAGTGATGAGGTGCTACAGGTCGGCCCTAGATGAGGTGCTCCTAGCCGGCCTAACTTGTGGTTAAAGTCGCTAGGTTGGCGGTAAAGGCAGGTTGCTAGGTCTGGGCGAAGACGAACTACGATCTGGGACTCCAAATTATCACCTAGGTGGTGTCTGGGTGTCGTCCAACTGTTTCGAGATGCCATGTGTCACAATGTCATTGGAGGGCCAAATCCGCCTTCATCAAATCCGATTTCAATTTCCATCTAAACCAAATAAGAAAGGGGAATTGGTGATAATGATACCAAGTATATGGGATTTTGATTTTGTTTCAGTCCACCAGCCGAATGAATCCTAAGATATTTGGGAACACCTCCCCATGATGTCTCATCATCAATCATACTTTCATCGGGAGATGTTACCAATAGAAGGTAGGGATGTGGTGTGGGGCATTGTGAAACACAGATGTGAACTCGTTTTTGATGGTTTTCAGCGATATCTGAGTCCTATTAGCTTGTGCGAAACAATATTGTACACTTTATGTGATGGGAGAAATCTTAACCTCTCTCACATTGTAGGAGAAGCTAAAGTCATAAAGAAATATGCATGCAAATTCAAAAGAGTGGTGTGGTGTGGTTACAGACTTACAGTTCACTCTCATTAGATAGAAATACATTAGTGTATCGTGTTTTTCACATGCTAGAATTTGCCTTGAGTCCGGCCATTATCTAGCCTTCTTTTTAGGTCAGTGTTAGGTCAATTTTATAATATGTGCTTGGGCGTAGGGTTCTTTACCGTTGCTTGAAAAATGAGATGTATATAAACATAGAAAAGGAATCAAGGATATAATATAGCATAAACGCCGACTTGACAAAATAACTTATCCTGCTGCTTAATTATTTAGTAGGGGCATGGTTTTCAAAACCGGACCGAACCGGACAGTTGGACTAGAAAATCGGGAACCTGTTAGGTGATTGGTTCTGTTTTTCGTCAAAACCGGATTTTGGCCAAAAAATATTGATTTGGTCAACAAACCGTTGACTCGGGTGGTTGAACCGTTTGAACCATTCAAACTATTTAATGGTTTTGACCATTTTTTTTATTTTTTATTTTTTTGTTAGAACGGGCCGACCATTCGAACCGTTCAACGTTTTTGACCGTATTTTATTTATTTTTATTTTTTTGTCAAAATGGGTCGAACGGTCGAACAATTCAACCTGAAAACTGAACATGGCTGATTATCATATAGGTGGTTAAAAGTAGAGTTATAATTGGATCATATTCAGATCGGAGTTAACACATCCGAATCGAATCTTAAAAATAGGGTTATAATTGCAATGGCACTGGAATCTTAGGGCCCGTTTGATTTGTGGGAATAGGGGTCTAGAATCAGAATTGGAATGGGCTGTTTCGATTCTAACTGTTTAGTTGGGCGGAATCAGAATCTGATTCCCATTCCTGGTGGAATGGCATCCCCCATTTGAATGAATGGCAATTCCCACCCTCTCTTGGAATGAAATTCCATTCCATCTGATTTCAATTCCCATTCTGATTTTTGTTTGAATCAAACAGAATTTGAGAATAGATCATTCCTATTCCGATTCCCATTCTGACTGTAAATCAAACATACCCTTAATTTTATGAGATGAGGTCAAATTGGCATCCAATTCTATTGTTAAATGGATACAGGTTTTAAGATGTCTGAATGTAAAATACAAAGGATTGGGTTTTGGATTTTCAGAGTCCCTCGGTAGCCAAGTTGGTTTTAGTGACGAGTTTAATTTGTTTGTACATGTAGGCCAATTCATAGATTGTATTTGATAATTTTGTTGTTGGTCTATGAAATGTTTTAAGTTGATCAATATAAATTGGTGAGACTTCAACCCACCGGACTAAATCCATAAGTGTCAATAATCACTCTCAGACATGCATTTTTAAGGTATTCCTGTTCAATCATAGATAGCTTCAAATAGCAATGGTATACCAATTTATATCGATAACCCAAAACATTTTAAGTAGAAAAACAATAATACCAAACACAATCATAATCAGGATTGAATGATTGACAGACAGCCAGACTTGAATACCAGTCCGAAAAGTGAGTTTTCAGTGTTTAGGCCTTGAATTATTTTGACTGTGTCCATTTGGACTCTCCACGAGTATTCATTAGAAGGACAGTCTGCTACTCGTAAGAACGCTGTCCACTCTTACCCACAAGACATTGCAGCCACACATCCGGAGCATCTCCCCACCATGAATGACAATATATGTTCCCCAATCCCCATGTGCTTTATTTTGTCTTCGGAGTAGATCGGAATGCCGTGACAATGAAACTTTTTTTTTTGTGCGTACTTGTAGGGAGGAGTAGCGCTAATTTTTCATGTAAATTATGACTCCTTTTCCAAGTGGAAGTTAAAAAGGTGCACAGCGTAAGTTCTGACCATACTAGAAAGAAAGTGGTCTTCGGTGACATCAAGAAAACATTGGGAAAACTTTAGAATGTTTAAAACTTTAAATATACTTAAACCTCCTTTAAGATTTTTTCTAAATACTGAAATATCCCCTCATCTTTCAAATTGGACTTAGACCTCCCTTGTCAGATTCATAAACCACTTTCTTTAATAAAAGAAGGAAAATGACTAATATGCCCCTAGATTAAATTTAGGATTAAATGGGTCTAATCAATTTAGGGAAAAAGCCCAATCGTCTTTAACATTGGAATAGTGAAAACTTGACTGTCGTTTATATTACTCTTGGGTTTTTCCAACAAAAGATAAAATGGATCAATTATCAGTCTTTTATAAGGAAATCGTATGTGTTTTCCAAAAAAAAAAAAGAAAATCAGTTATTTTATCTCTATGAGGAAATCAGAACATTTTTACTTCTTCACTTATATTGTATTGTTTGAGTGGATACATATTTGGAAAACGAGCTCCAATTCCATATTCAATTTTTTTTAATAAAGTTAAGCTATTTCCTTTTAAGCATCCCACAAGAAAATGAACGCTCTCCATTGCTATTTGCTTCTCCTCCATCATTATATTCACGAGCCCTCCTTTTTTTTGAGACATCTTTGTTTTCTTATGCTTTATCTTATCCAATTGCATTTTCCTTATTTGTTGATGATGGTGATATGCTTCTTTAGCCACTAACAGTGTGAAGGAAAGAAAAAATGACTGATTTTCTTCTTATATTTTACGTAGAGGAAGTTGCAAGAAAAGTAAAGGTTTTGTTTAGGTTAAACACTCATGGTGTAAAGGAAAGAAAGGACGGTTGGTTTTCTTCTTACATTTTATGTGGAGAAAGTTGCAGGAAAAATGGTAGGTTTTTGTTTTCTTAAGGAAAAAAAGGGGTAAATAAAGGGCAAAACTAGATTTTTTCTAAAAAACTTAAATTGCACATGATGTCACTTGCTAATAGACATGGATGGAAAGCTAACTGATGGGATGTTTCAGTATTTAGGAGAAACCTTAGGGGAGATTTAAGGCCATGTATGGGAGTGCTTCAAAATAAGTGCTTATTTGGGCCATTAAGCACTTATTGGTATTTAGGAAATAAGCCCAAAATAAGTGGTTATTTTTAAGTCCAAATTTCTAGCTTTTTTTTAAGTGCTTATACAATAAGCACTTATTCAATTTTTTTCTTCCAAAATTATCCCTAATTGAATTTTAAAATACCACTTATAATATTATCCCTATTTGAATTTTATAAAAGCACTTTTACGAAAGTACTTTTATAAAAAAACTTTTATGAAAGCATTTTTACAAAAGCACTTTTGCAAAAGTACTTCTATAAAAGTGCTTTCGAAAGTACAATTATAAAACTTCTTTCATAAAAGTACTTTTATAAAAGTGTTTTTGTAAAAGTGCTTTCATAGAAGTACTTTCACAAAAGTGATTTCGTAAGGGTCCTTTCTTAAAAGTACTTTCATAAAAGTACTTTTATACAAGTGTTTTTATAAAGTGCTTTCATAAAAGTGCTTTTATAAAACTACTTTCATAAAAGTACTTCCATAAAAGTACTTTCATAAAGTGGTTTTATAAAAGTGTTTCTATAAAAGAAATTTAATAAAAGTGCTTTCAGATGGTATATTTTGAAAATTTGAAAGAAAATGGAGGACAAAATAGTCACAAATGCTTATTTAAGTGCTTATTAGAGAAAAAGACTACCAAATGCAAAATATAAAATAAGTACTTGAAAAAGTTTGGTGCCAAATGTAAATATGTGCTTATTGGAATAAACACTTGTTTTTAAACACTTATTCAATAAGCACTCATTTTTAACTTAAGCACTTCCAAACATGGCTTAAGTCTTTTACCCTAAACTAAATGTTACCAATAAAACATTGAATTGGACTAGTCCAAACAAAATGGTCCAAAGTATTTATTGGATTGGATTAGACCTAATCCATCTACCACCTCTAAAGGACGACAGACCCATCCTCCAACCTCGAGCTCTTGTACGATCACGCATCAATCAGGGTACCTTTGAGGTTCTAGTGGAATGGGACGGACTACCATCAGCTGAGGCCACTTGGATTCCCTGGACCGATCTTCACAACGCCTACCCAGATCTCGAGCTTGAGGACAAGCTCGTTGTCCAGGAGGGGTGTGATGTTATGGACGCACTGCCCAGCAGCGCGCTGCGGCGTAGTCATAGGCAGCAGCACGCACCGCAGCATGCACAGCACGACAACAGCACTAGGCAGCAGCACGGCAACAGCACTAGGCAGCACTAGCAGCAGCACGCACCCCATGGCAGCAGCACTGTGAGGCGCACGCACCATCGGTAGCAGCAGTAGAGCGGGGTCCACACGACAGCTCATCAGGGTGGGCCCACCTTATCCTACCACAACAGCTCTGCTCGCCAACCGCCAGCTACACTTCCCCTCATGCCTTATCCTTATCTTATCTGTTCTTAGTAGGAGTTGTGTTATCATTAGAAGTAGGTAATCTGTTTAGAAATAGGAGTTTGAGTTTGTTAAGGATTCCCCACTCTGGCCGAATCCAATAAGGAATTCCCTTTGTAATCTCCTATTTAAGGAGCTATGAGTGAAAATAAATTCGTTCAGTTTTTCGACCAAGAAAGGTATTGGGAGTGTTCGAGTGATCTCTTGGACAAATCACCCACTCGCTTGCTACAATAGGGTCTGTATGCAAGGGCAAGGGAAAGGGAAAACAGGAGTCTCTCTCGGTGAACCAACCCGTGACGAGATCCTACGCCCGGACCCATAACAAAAACTGCCCATATAACAAAAGAAGCAAGGCCCCAAACCAAGGCAAAAAGCCCTAAGACCTGACATCAGAACCCGAAACAAAAGGAAATCAGAATTCCACCGATTTCCCACAACCCAAAAAAAATAAAGGAAAAAGTTGGGATACCCATATGCACAAATTCAATTATTCAAACATGTGGAGAGAGTGAACCATGTACAAGTAACAACTCAATTATTCAGTATTTGTGCTTCATTAATATCTATGGTGCATGCACAATGTGCCATTATTATAGAGCGCTTTTTGGCATTTTGACACCTGTAGATAAAGCCAGGCTTTGCCCATGAAGAAGTGTCTGCTCAAGCAAAAACAATTTAATGTTGGTCCCATGTTTTGATCCAACTGCATCGACAAACCTTGCCATGTGTATGAAATGAGACAAAACCAGGTTGGAGGGTGGAGGCTATTAAGTTTTCAAAACTACCAAAAACATAAAACCTAATAGGAATACATCATTTCCCAACTCTCTTTCAGCTCAATAATGGAGAAAGAAACACAATGAAGAAAGAGAAACTTCATGTTGTCGGCTGTTCCTCTGAATGTGTCCAAGTTTCAAATCTGAAATCTTGAGAGAGAGAAATTAAGGGCCCAATTTGCATTAGAGATGGTTATAGTATTAAAACACCCTTGGTTTATTAAAACCTCCTATAATTTGCAACTGATTTACTTATTCAACTAACATCACTTTGAGAAAATTTAGTAAAAAGAAAATAAAAATGAAAATAGCATTCTTGTCCTTGGTAAAACATGAGCAAACTCTCTTATCCATCAACAAAAAGATGAAGAAGAGTTGTCACAATGAAGTTACAGTTCTAACGACGGATGCAATATTGTATCCTGTAAATTAAACATGGATCACCTGAAGGAGAAATCACCATGATTGACATCTCTTTTTCAGTCACGTGCACTCAACATCTTCTCCAATCAAGTTCTGTTGTGGGGGAGAGTTTTATTTCTAAAAGCTTGATATGAAGTGATAGGGGTACTTTCAGAATAAGAAACCTTGGGCCCAATGGCCCATGCCCTTAAACATTTTTCACTCAGTTTAGATGACCACTTCACCATTTCTAGATGACAATACAAATGGGTTTTAATGGAAGGTCAATTAAGTAAATCAGTTGCAAACTATATGGGGTGTTCTAGTAAAATGCCAACTAAATATAGGGTAGGATTCAGTAAATGTGTGAAAACTATAGGAAGTGTTCTTACTTCTTTAGTAAAGAGATACTAAACTGAAGCATATGTGAAATAATGCTGCCGGGCACAAATACAATCAAGGAGATCGATCTAGACCAGTGGCAAACTATGGTGACATGAGAAAATCTGTCAACTTCTCCAATGACTGGTAGGAAAGACCTCCTTTCTTTAGAGAAAGTTCTACTTTCTCCTTCAGAACCATAGCTCTCTCTCTCATTTCCAATCCCTCCTGACCAACCATTAGCCTTCTTATTGCTTTCTCTATCTGTTCTCTCTTCAACCTATCCTCCAGCTGCATGCCCACCCTCCACACATGGCTCACCAGCCTGGCATTAACCCTCTGGTCTCCATAGCAAGGCTGACAAAGCATAGGGATCCCTTCACATATGCTCTCCAATGTTGAATTCCACCCACCGTGAGTCCAAAACCCTCCAATGGCTTCATGTGCCAATACTTGTTGCTGGGGTGCCCATTTGACCACCAGGCCTCTTGCACTTGTTTTTGTTTCAAACTCTGGGGGAAGCAGCTCGACCCATTTGGAGCCACAGACACTGCCAGGTCGAACTACCCACAGGAAGTGTTGCTCACTTGCGGCCAGACCCCAGGCCATCTCCACCAGTTCACATTCACTGATGGTGGCTATACTTCCAAAGCTTATGTAGATGACAGACTTAGGCGCTTGTGTTTCTAGCCAGCCAATGCAGCTCCTATCCTCTGCCAACAAGCTGGTACAAGAAGATGGAGAGCATTTATGGAGAGGGCCTATTGGGAAAACAGGGACCTGAAGATCGTGCTGAACTTTTTGCAGAGTAGTTGATTCAAGATGGTCGAATGTATTCCAAATGAGAGCTGAAGCAGTCTTCGTTGCGTTGATAGTGTGAGACATTACTTCATGGAGCAATGCTGTGCAGCCTGTGCTGGATGTGTCGAGGCGTGGAAGGTCTTTACTTCTAAGAAATGGAAGCTCGGCAACTGGTTCATCCAGCTGATCATTATCTGAAACACAATATGGAGAACTCTTCATTTTAAGAAAGATAATTCTGTTTCAGGCCAAGTTTTATGTCTAGACAGAATAGTGTGTCAAATCCTAGCCATACGCTCCTGTACTTAGAAGATGAAAATTGAAAAATGATGAACTAACATCTTTCACCATATCTCACCCATCAACCCCACATGGCAAGTTTCTGGTTTCTGCCCAGTAAACCCCACTAGAAGATATTGATTATTGAACTGTTCTGAATTTCATCAGATTATCTGTTAATTCATGACTGGATGCAACATGACAGAATTGTATATATCATCAGCAAGATTATGCAGGAACTATATCCTAATTGCCTAATTCTATGAACCATGCAGGAAAGAAATCGATCAAACTCCCCATGCTCTCTCAGTGAACCATGTACTTGACAGAATTCTAAAGCACTGACCTTCAAATTGTAAGCAACCCTTATGCATGAGAATCGTAAAGGCTATGAAACTGGTTGCATTGCTTGTTCGTAAGACAATCGTGGGTACCTTCAAATCATTGGCAACTGTGTGCACAAAGTACATGGCAGAATCATATATGACGAACACGACTGTGTTTTGCAGGTCATCAGATAGCATCCGAGTCATGCAATCTCTGAATGGCGTTTCACAGTTGAGATTAAGCTCCATTGCAAAAGGGACCAAGCCCCTGTTGAACACTTCTTCACCATCAGATAAGCCATCGGAGATGGGCTGGAAGTTGAAGTCAGGCGGATAGTTGGAAGGATTGGGAGAGTTGAAGCATGTGTGAACAATGGTGATGGAAAAGCCTCTGGAATGAAGAAGGGTGGCCAGGTGAAGCATTGGGCTTAGGTGGCCTTGCAAGGGGCATGGTACTAGTACCAAGTGACCCCTTCTCTTTGTTTCGTTCTCCATTTCTTACCTCCTACTCTGCAACAACAGAATCAGTAGCCAAAATGGTCAAAACAGAACTGCTTCAGCATGGAAGAAATTCTTCTGGTCTGGCTTGAGAATGTAAATAGGTTCAAAGGGTAGTTGAACAATCATTCTCTTATAAATTATTTTGTCACTCCCAAAGCGATTCTGTTATACAGTTGCCAGAAAGGCTCATCCTAGGGATTCATACCGGATGGAGCAATTGAATTGCATTTAAAAAGAACAATCAGATGAAGTAAAATATAGGTTTGCTTGGTACTGTTGCTGTTTCTACCTGACACGTTTTGGGTTGATGAATACAAATTTACCTACAACTGTTATTTGAGGCTGTTTATAATTAAAACAAGCATACCTTAAAAGTGAATATATGGCTATGGGATTGATTATTGATGCTTATAGTTAAAACGTCAAATTGAGTTTTCTAACTAGGGGCTGAAGTCGTAACTCTCCTATGTAATGTATGTGACAATAAAAAATATCTCTCACCAATTTCTATTGATCAACCCAAAACGTTCGGAAACAGCAGAAATGATAAACACAACCATAATTGCAACTCTGCATTTAATTCGATACAAAAATATCTCTCTCTTCCATTGCATGTCGATTGTCAACCCAACCTATATATTTGTAATCCATTATGGGCTTCTCATCAATGGGGACCCCCTGCCTAGGAAAAGTCAAAACTAGCTAACTAGCATCCGAACATTTGATATTTTTTTTTCTTGCTTCAGCTTGTGGTGGGCTGTGGCTACAGTATCCACGGAATGGGGGAGAGAAGGGGATTTTTTCTTTGACAAACAACTTAAGTTTATAATTGTAGTTCTATTCAATGTTTTCAAAATCAGAAAGCAGTTCATTTCACAGTGCCCCCTCCCCACAAAAAAAAAAAAAAAAAAATCAGTAATGGTCGAATCGGCTGGTTTTGGTTGGGTTAGAGTTGTAAATAGTATCCAATTGCATGTCCAAATTTAGAATTTGAGTTCGATCCCATTAAGGGTGGCCCTAATTCATTGATTGGATTGGTTATATATAGATCCGCCGTATAATCTAATTCAATTTAATTTAATATATATGCTCTGAAGGTATAGGGTTTACTAGTAAAATTGGTTTGAATGTGATGTTTTTACTAAATTATCGTAGGTTCAAGTTTTGTATGAGGGCGTATGTGTTTGTTTTTTTTTGGATTTTGAGAGGGGGAAAATCCGATAACTTTTTTTTTCAGATTTATGTGTCCGGATAAGTTATACTTATCTTTTAAGTGGGTAAATAACTTTTCAACCTAGGGGAAATGTTGTCAACACTTAGATAGGATAAAATTACCCCTTTTAATAATGTCCATTTTTGAATAAAACACTTATTGTCTTATTTAACTGAGAAATAAAAGAATATGAATAAATGCACTAGATAAATAATTTCCCGAAAAACAAATAGACCCAAATAATTTTCAATTCATTTTATTCGTGAAATACACTACCAAAGTCATTTTTAGTTCATTTTGTTAACAATATATGATATTTTGATCATTTTAGTTCAATTTTTATATACAATTCAACAACCGAAGCAGTCCAAATTTGATGTAAATCTTATAGATAAGATCTGATTCAGATTCAAATATATATAAAAAAAATCAAATCTGGATCTACCTATATTCAGTTCAATTCAATCTGTTTGCATCCTTAGGTTGGGTTTTCAAGACATTTATTTTATGTAATGTTGTTAAACTTGTCCTCATCCCACCTGCCTGGCATGCTACAGTCCTCCTAAATTGAATACTTAGAAAAGGACTTCGAAAAGGATTGGGTTCACTATCAACTGTTTCTCTCTCCACATTGTTGTGCTTCATAATCCTTTTAAATTTTGTCAATTTTTTATTCTTTTGATAATAAAAAACCCAAGAAATAAATATAACGAGACTAGCATTAGTTATCCTATTTATCTTGAAAAGTGAGACATGATGTCCTATTCATCAATCTACTCTTGATCAATTATTTTTTTATTACCATTAGGCCTAAATATTAAGAACATTTTAGCAAATTTTCTTTAGTGTTAAGAAATATTAAAACATTTTAGCAAGGGGTTCGGTTATGATACCTGAAAAACTTACACCCAATTAATCAATTAGGTGGTGTTCATCACAATTCACGGGGTGTTTTAATTGGTCAAAATTCTTCTCATACCATATCTTTCCAATATAATAGATTTTTCCTCTGGCAAGAAATCGGGCCAGCCCAAACCCAATCAAAAAGTCCTTGCATAGGTTTAGGTCAAACCTTTGACCAAAACCTGACATAACCCACCCAACTGGTATCGCTTAGCAAATAGACCAGGTTGACCCTAGATACAACAAAGGGTGGTCATGAGCCAAGCTTTTCCACAAGTTATTTGAGCTTGGTTCAGCTTGGTTTAAACCGAATTCAAGCTGAGCCAAACTTGAATTTGTAAGCTTTTGACTCAAGCTGAACTGGAGCTCAAGTCTGTAACTCTAATTGAGCTCAAGCTCCTCATTATTTCTTGACGAGTCGAACTCGAATAGCTAGCTGAATGCAATGATTGTTTAATAGGCTGTGGAACTAATGATAAGATTCCATGCCAATAATAAAATACATAAGCCCTGCACCTTTAACGGTGGGGCCATGAATTTATTATTGACTTGACACCTACCTCTAATACCACAGCCCACTGAACAGCCATCACTTTGCTTCCATGGGTATCTGGGATGGATATAAGTTTGGGAATGTGACCATTCAAATCCCAATCCCTCTATAAGACCATAACTTATAATATTTTATAAATCATATTAACTAGTTTACTCGCATATTTAGTTAGATTTTAGTTATATTTATAGCTGCTCGACTAAAAGCCAATCGGATTTACTTTGGATCCCATTTAAATAGAAGCATTTATGGGATAAATGGTCAGATCTAATTTGAATTATATTAAAATGGACTGGATATGGATACTAATAGATCCATTAGGATCGGAATCCAAATTCGATAAAGCCAAGAGCTTTTTTCGGATTTGGACTCGGATTTTGCTAGATGCCACAACACCTCTACCCTCTCTATGATACTTATAAATTGTCTTTTTTAATTTTAAAAAACAATAAATTATCAAACATGGGCCTATATAAACTCACGCACAATGAATTCAGTTTCCTTTTCATACTGTGTCCTACCTACGAGATTCACAGCAACAAGTCGCAACTAAAAGTCTAAAACAAAATTAACTTCTCTTACAGCTCTAAAAGTCACAATCCAAACAGATGTGAGTTTTTCTCTTTTAGCTGTGCATGCATGTACGAGGAAGTGTTAATTGGGTGCTTGTGTTCATTGAATATATAATCCAATAATATTTAGGAATGGCACCAATTTTTGCTCCGAGATGATTTTGTGCATGTAGATGAGCTCAAACTAACAGTCTTGTACATACTAGTTAAGAAATGGAATAATAAAGATATTCCAATTAAACAAATTATATTATAAGAAAAGTACAAAATTGCCACAGGACCATTATGCCATCACCTTTCTTTTCTTTCTTTTTTCTTTTCATTTGTGTAAATGGCATTAACAAGGTCATGCTTCATTATACAATGTAAGCCCTCTAGAATCCATGCAATTTACTATACCAAAATCCTGATAGCAGACCCAATGGCCTGCAGCTCCTCTTCCCCAACCTTCTTCCAAAACCCATCAATCAGCAATCGACCGGTAATACCTCCTGATGATAAATCACTTTGACCATCCAACCCAACATCATCTACTGACTGTTTCATCTTCTTCATGGCATTTGTGTTTTCCAATGATTCAACACCACAGCTTGCATCTCTCTTGCCAATGGATCTATTAAGTTCACAATTCTCTTTTTCTTCGAAGGACCCTACTAAAGAATCTTGGACCTTGTGGTCGTTTGTGCTGTCAAGAACAGGAAGAACACCAGATGAACTAAGAGCATGAGGCAACATACCTATTGGACATGGGTTCCATGACTTGACCAAAGTCCATGTATTTGTCTTCTTTTCCATACCAGTGTTGATTGGTGTGCTATTCACCATTTTACTTTTCTTCTGCTGTATTTTAAGCAACTTCAGCTTTGCTGCTGCCTGAACAATAAATTCCTCTTGTTGGAGAAGGAAGTTTTCAGGATCCAATGAACTAGAATTTTCATCGGTAAAATCAAAATCCGGTAATCTAAGCAACAGGAGTTTCTTGAGTTGCTCAACAAGAGAGTCATTCCCAATAATCTCTGCAAGAATCAATGCTGAATCTGTAAGAAGGCTGTTGCCCGGTGCTAATATCAGAAGACATTTCCGTATGATTTCCACCAGAGTTGCTATTGGTATAACATCTGCTTCTTCTGAAGGAATTCCATTCTCAGATTGTCTACATCTTAGGTTTTTTAATTCTTTAAGCCTCTCGATAAGCCATAGAACCAGAGAAGAAAGAAATTCTATTTGATGATTATACAGTGACAATGAGAGAGGATGATCTCCTGTTGAAGACAAATAATTGAAACAGCAAAGTTAAACTACATTACTTGCTAGAAAGTCAAATGGTCATCTCAACTACAAGTTATAAAATAGAAGCAAATGAAATTTAGGAAAGGAAGTACCTATTGAAACGAAAATGGTAGGAAAAAAGAAGCATAATGCACTGTACACATGCATGCTAAGTTGCAAAAATAGTTATTTTTACAAACCCAATATAACTTTTTGAAGGTACCAGCTAGAAATATCTAAGACACATACAGAGTGAAACAATAAATTGAAAATACAATCTGCACTGAATTATACACACATATAATATCCCTTTTCCCCTCTTTTTTTATCAGCATAATCTTTTTTCCTTTTCTCTTGTAAACCTTCTCAATTTGCTACTCAGCCTTTACCCTAGAATTCCACTTTGCAAAGAAAGGGGAAAAATTTAGATACATTGAGGCTATCTATAGTTTTTAAGACCCTCAACCCAGCAACACAAAATAACTCCAAAAGAAAACTAGAAAAGAGAGATGGAAGAGGACAAGAAGAAATAGATCCTCAAACCCTGGAAAAAGATCACTTTATTTTGAAGTGAATTAGTGATTAGTGATTACCTATGATACCTGGATACCCATACAAGGGTGTCATATCAAGTTAGATATGTCAATTTTTTGGTGTAAATTTCGTATTTTATACAATATCCAGACATACCCTCATCATATCCAGGTAATATAGGTGATAGCAGACCCTTCAAAACCTACCATATGAACTCCGTGATAAAACATCAAAGGGTTCAAGGTCCTATCAAATTCTCAGTTTAAACAAACTTCTGCGCATGGGGTGGCAGGGGAGGGAGAGAAATGATCTTTTAAACTCAGTCTTGTAACAGGGCCCTCATTTCGGCCTGCTGTAACTTGGCATAAAAATGACCCAAAATGTTAAGCATGTATTTTATATGTTGAGGTGGGAATCTCCAAACTTTGAGGTATTCTCCTTACTCCTTAGTCCTTGGTCCCTTGCCTTGAGGAAAGACTCAGGGCTTAAACCTTCTATACCTTTTAAAGCATCATGGGACTCATGAATGTAGAAAACTCATCCAAGAAACTGAGGTTAACTAAAAATAATAGAAAATAAACCTTGCAAACCATTTGAAAACAATGCCGTTAGAGATAAATATACAGAAAAACATTCAAATCAAATAACAAGTAAAAAGCAAACACTAAGGAAAGAATTGAAAAATACCAGTTCCAGAACTTGGGGTTTCCTGTGCCTCAATCATCTCAAGTACTGCTTTTATCATGGTAAGGAGAAATTTTGGTTCCTTACGAGATAACTTGGCTATTACAAGCTTCCAAACATTAACTGTGCCTTGTATGGGTTTCAAACTGCCCAGATCATTCTCCACTTGTGACTTATAGGAGTCTACCTCATTTCCCTCTGAACAATCAGATGACTTAAGTAGAAACTGCAACAACACTGACACCACTTCTAATGGGAATGATGAATACAACCTAATAAGGTTTCTCATTGTCTTCGTAATCTGTTGCTTGTAACCTGAAAAATGAGATTGTAGACCGATCAGTAATTATGAAATCCCACTTCTCAAAGCAATCTATTCCACGGTACCATTTGGAACATCAGTGAACAAGTGAATGTTTTATGGATTTCTCAAGAAAAAAACAAACCGAAAGTTTTATGTTTTTTAATTTACACTTATGCATCTCAGCACTAATCCCCACTTGCTTTTCTCCCCTTTTAGCAAGGGTGGCCATGAGCCGAGCTTTTCACGAGCTATTCGAGCTCGGCTCGTGAAAAGCTCGATTTGGCTTGGCCTAAACTAAGCTAAGCTCAAGCCCAATAAAGCTTGGCTCGTGAGCCTCGTAAGCCTAATCGAGCTTATATATATAATTTTTATTTTTTATATAAAAAATAATAGTAACTAGTTTTTATAATTCTTAATTTTTTTATATGTCAAATAAAAAATATTTTTTATAAAACAGTTGGTTCACAATCGAGCTCGAGCTTACAAGATTTTGGCGATCTCAAGTCTCTAGCTTGAGCTCAAGCCTCATACTTTATTGGCAAGCTGAGCTCGAATAACTAGATATTTGGCTTGGATCGACTCGAATAGCCCCTACCTTTTAGGGGCATGGGGAGAAAGAACATCTTTCTTGTGTTAGGAAATAATCAAGTCAGTAAGGGTCCTCTCCCCAAAGTAGCAAATATTGCCTTTGACACATGGCACCTTAGAGAATTCAACCAATTGGATAACCATACCTCCATATTTCAAAGACTTGAGTTTTCCAGCCATTCGAGAAAAAAATGTTGTGCGTCCAAAAAGCAATTCGGACTGTTTAAAACCTACAAATGATAAGTCAGTCAAAGCAAAACTTAGGAACTACAAACCAAAAGTTTTTAAATCAATTTAATGTTTAACTATATAGCATATTAGTATAAACATGTCATATTAGAACAGTTAATTATCTAGCATGCAATTTTATTTTCAGTCCTAGAAAATCAGTAATGTATATATATTATTTGTTAAGAATCTTGAAGTGGGTTGAAGTGGAGGAAGACCAACATATATGCTTGATATATTGATAGTGATGATGACAAGGTTTAAGCAGTGTTTTAAAAATGCAATGCGCAAGGGTCAATTTGTGCCTGAGGCGCGCACCTTTTTGAGCAAGGTGCAAAAATAAAAAAAAAGGCTAAAAAATAAAAAAATAAAAAAATGCCAAAAAATTCAAAAAGAATGCAAAAAATCAAAAAATTATTAAGCATAATATTAATAAAAATATGAACTTTAGTTTTAAAATAAATGTTTTTAAAAACATATTATCTAATATTCAAATAAAGCATATTCAAATGAGAATTTAAAAATAAAATCAAATATATAAAACATTTTCAAGCATATAAAACCCACACTCTTTTCTCAATTGCATTACTTCAAGTAGCTAATGTGAAGTAAAACATATTACAATCTTGACTCTATGAGCCGCCTTTGTGCCACGCCCCTCGAGGCAATCCCAAACAAGTCCACGTTAGGTCTTAAATTCTTAGTTCTCACACAAAAAATAATGAGTTTATAGTTTTAATTGCTTTTTGAGAAGACATTTTTGAAGGGATGGGATATCCATCACATGGACGTCCAAGTCTTGCGGAATGGACTGGGCGAATTTCAAAAAAAAATTTCTCCCATCTTTGCAGGGAATCGAATTCCCTATTTTAGAAAACATATTTTCAATGATCAATCTTGGACCATGAACCAAATCAGATCTGAACCAAAAGGAGTAGGAGGGAGGATGTACCTGATACGGAGAAACAGTATCTCCCAATGGAGGTGTTCACGCCCAAAAAAGGATCCAAAATCTGCTCCCACTGAAGATGGCGCAGTGCAGGATGGAGCAGAATCAACAATGTTCTTCCAAAAGAACTTGACCCTTCGCAAGAATCAACTGGATGGCTTATGAGTACAGCTCCAACCAATCTTTTCCCAAAAGATTGGAATCAAGATCAGATCTTGATCTCTCCCAAGAACTGGAGATTGAACTGAAGGTAATGGCGGCGGCAGTGAGGAGGCGACAAGAGAGTGTTCGCAAGGTGCAGAATTCTCTCTTCCTGTGATTTTCAGCTCTGAAGAGAATTGATCAATCACTAACTATATTCGCCCCTTTCTCCTTTCATAATCTTAAAGGGATCAACTCCTAATCCCATTAGGAGTTGCTAATCCAAATCATATCTGGGTTAGAAGTCCCTTTAAGTGATAAGGGATAACCCTTATCTTATCTGCAGATCAGATCAACCATCTCCTAATCTAATTAGGAGGTTTCCAGATCTAAATCTCATTTAGATCTTGGACTCTCTAAGTGGATAGGGTCTAGGCCCAATCCTATCAGTTGATCCATCTCAGAATTCGCCCCCTTTAATTGACTGATCAAATCAGCCCAGTTCGAAATGGGCTTAAGGCCCATTTAAGGTTATGTACTCACTTAGTCTTCCAAACTGCTGCCCAGTTGGGCTTCCTTGTATGGCGTGGGACCCAAACATTGATCTACACATCAGCCACATGGGTTCAGCCCAGCCTTTGATACAAGGCCTGGCCGAATACACTGTTATGGACAGTGCACCCCTTGAAAACCCATCTTATGAGCTCTATGGGTCCAACACTTACCCTAAGTGGTCCCTGGGCCAAGCCACCTTATAACACCCAGGGACTGTGGGCAGATGCAAGATTAGCCCATCAGGTATTATCCTCAATGGTCTTACACTTAACCTCTTAGCCCATAATGATCATACACTGCCCGACAAGAGAGGACCTCTCCCTCGGCTACAAGGAACAGTGTTGCACTCTCTATTTATATGGATCCCGGGAATTAAAACCTTTTGCAAACCATTTCGAAACCATAACATATATATATATATATATATATATCTTTATATAAATATATTTTGCAAAACAAAATCTCAACAATTGAAATCGGCTGCCGGCAGTCTTGGTTTCTATCAGAGAGAGTGCATCCCCGATCATTACCTTTGTCCAACAAAGGGGCTGATCCTTTCACTATGATCACCCACTCAGATGAATTCTTGGACTGTCCCAACATACCCAGGTTTTGACCCCCGCTAAGGATCTCACTGATTGGTACATCAAAGACAGCCCAATCCGACACCTAGTGCAGTATCATAATCGAATCTAGGGGTCGGGTGTAACTTTCCAGTTTTGCCTATCAATCTCCAAGGTCCAGGGCAATACTGGAAATCTGGTCCAGTTCAAAGATTCAATTAATCCTATACTGTATGTGCCTAGGGTCTCACCCTGGCAGCTGAGACAGGCCACCCCAACCGACTTGGTGGCACCATAGTATCAGCCTTGTTAGGATAGGTCTCCCCAGACCGATCCACTGGCTGTGAACATTCTAAACTAACACGAGTCTCATTAAGTGTCCAGTTTAAGGGTATTACACAGAAACATACCAAGGGAACATGAATCAAATATGCACTTTTATTCATTTACAATAAACTCATAAAGTACATCATTCTGATTGAAGCTAAGGGCATACAAAACTGTCTAACAATTTTATTAGGATGATTGAATGAACAACATTACCAAATAGAGGGTTCTCGAAGTTGAGGCACAAGGTGCACCAGGCGTGCGCCTTTTGAAAAGGCTGCACCTAGGACCTGGGTGAGATGCCTACCCTAAAATGCACCTCGCCTGTGCGTCAAGCGTGCCTTTTAAATCACTAGGTTTAAGGCGAAGCAATTCTGAAATTGGAGGAAAATAAATATATATTTTCTTTGATGGATAGCTGAAAATTTTATTAGTAGTGGACATAAGTGTTATATATAATTAAATCCTATTAGAGAATATCAACCTATTCAAGGACCTCACCTAATATCTTAAGCTTTTAGGTTCAATGGTTCTTTGAGATGGTATCAGAGCCACTTTGGCCAAGTGGTCTAGTGTTTGATCCTCATTACCCCCATTATAATTAATTAAGTTTCAGCACAAGGTATGGGTGGGCCTGTACATGTTCACTCTTCTTTTGTTCCTCAATCAACCTAGCACAACTTGAGTCATTGTAGGCCTTGCAATACAACTGTTATCCCTACTCTAGTAGAGTCCCCATGTCCAATTGGTCTGGAGTACAAAGAAAGTATTGGGCCATTACTAAATAACCCCCACCCCTATACCATGGGGACCATAGATTATGCATACCCAAAGCAAGGATCAAATTATCGGGCATATTATATCCCTATCAGTGACCATGGAGATACATGGATACATTGATACACATGATTTTTGAAGTTTAAAACTTTTGGATGATAGAATGCATCCTCTATTGCTAATAAACTTAAAAAAAAATAAAAATAAAAAGGAGAGATGGTCATATTGATATGCACTGATACCACTTATTGGTATCAGGTGTATCAATATTTTGATCCTTGCCCATACCATTGCTACTGAAGTTTACTTAATCAGATATAGGTGCTAGTGATAGGAACACACATGAGAGGAGGAGAATAAAATTAATTTTTTTTGAAGAATCAAGAAAATATTTCATTAAAAGGAAAAAGAGTTACATCCTAACATCCTTGGGTGTCTAGATGACATAGCAAATACATTCTCAAAAGGATTCTACATTACAAGGCTGCAATTCAAGGGTATTCCAGAAAATTTTCAACAAATCAGCCTTGGAGACTTGGTCAAAATCTGGGAGTCTGAGAACCCATTCTGAGATCAGATTAGTCACTGCAGCTCCCCTCTCCTTTGGCTTGCACACCCCTTCTCCCACTTGACCAAATGATATTTTTTGGCTCCCCCACCCCTTCCCATAAGTCTCTTTGAATTTTCTCCACCTTCATAGCCACTACATTAGGGACTTTTAGCAAGGAAAGGTAATAAGTTGGTAAACTGGCCAAAACACTCTTTATAAGTGAGTCTCCCTCCCAACGGTAGGTACTTATCCTTCCATCTGTCCAATCTCTTTTCTACTCTTTCTAATAGAGGCTTCCAAATGATAGTTGCTGCTGTCTTTGACACCACCAGAAGCCCTAAATACATAAATGGAAGCTCTCCTATTCTGCACTCCAGCACCCCTGCAAACTGTTCCATCTCCCCCCTACTTATCTCTCCTACTCCTATCAGTAGACTCTTCTCTAGATTCACTTTCAGACCAGTCAGAATCTCAAAGTTAGCTAGAATCACTTGGAGATTCAAGACTTGGTTCACTGAGGCATCTAAGAAGATTAAGGTGTCATCAGCATACTGTAGGTGGGACATACAAGGACCAATGACTATAGATTAATTTAATACAATAATATAGGGGCAGTTTGGTAATTATAGCCAAGTAAAAAGAGTAAAATCAAAAGCCAATAAGGAAAATCAAGTTCTTAGTTTCTTTTGGTGTTTTAGGAAAGTTCAACACAAAAAGGGCCAAGAAGAACCTTCATAAGCCGCTTTCTCTTCCCAATGGAATTATTTCTTTTTTTGATCAGTGAATATTCAGATTTATTAAAACAAAGTCAAAGATAGTACAACTTAGGGAGAGGCACGGGATGCTACCTCCCCTTTAAAGAGGGGAGATGGAAGAAACCATCAACCCTTTAGTTAAAGAACATAACAAAAGAAAAAGAAAATTGCAATGAAGCCCAATACAATGAAACCCGAGTAGCCCCTTGTTTAGCAAGATAATCAGCCAAGGCATTAGCCGATTTACCCAGCCACTGAACTCTAACTGTCATACCCCTCAATAGCCATTTAACCTTTTTTAAAATATCCTTAAAGTTCAAAGTAACAGTACCGGGGTCAGCCAACCATCCTACTACCACCTTGGAGTTTCCTTCAATTATTAAGTTTTGTACTCCGAGTTGATAGGCAATCTGTACCCCCTGTGCCGCAGCTAGGAGTTCAGCTCTCGTAGAGTCTCCTATTCCCACCGGTCCCGAAAAAAAAGGCAATAATGTTGCTGTTCTCATCTCTCAATACACCACCAATCCCAGACGGTCCTAGGTTACCTTGACTACTTCTGTCAAATTTCAGCTTAATAAAACCCTCCATCAGCGAGCGGAGTCCAAGTTACTTGGACTCTAGGCTTCATGGAGGAAGTGAGGGCAACAACTGACCAATTCCTCATTAAATCCTCAAAGGAATAATCTTCAAAGAGCTTTAAGGATTTCAGCCACAAAATAGTGCTTGTAACAATACACTCTTTGGCCTCAAGAATGCTTCTTTCCTTCTCCTGAAAAATTTTGGAATTTCTCTCTTCCCAAATAGTCCAAAGGAGAGCTGTTCTTGTACACTTCAACATGACTCTCCCTCTTCTTGTAATCCACACAAAGGTAGAAGGGGAAAACAACAGATTTACTTAGCTGGCAAGTTCCACCTACACTCAAACAAATCAAATACCCAATTCCAAATGGCTGCAGAAAAAGGAGATTTCCTTTTGACTTAAAATGATCTACAAAGCATCTGGCTATCTCTTCTTGAGAGGAGATTTCCTCTTCATCAATCTCAAGTTGTCCTACAAAATTTTTCCTCCTCCCATTGGCCATCGCATGAAAAAATTTTGTGTTCCCATCTCCTTGATCCATTTAAACCTTGATTTTTGCCTCCATAAAATCTCTTCTCGTAGTAGGACCTCTTCTAATTCCTTCTTTAAATTCCATCTCAACTCCCGTTCTTGTGCATTTAAAGTCCTTTGGGATTCCTTTTTGTCCAATTCTTCAATTTGAGTCAATAAGGAAGATTTTAAATCCTCTAACCTCCCAAATTGGTCCCTGTTCCAGACTTTCAATTTTGTCCTCAAGTTCCTTAGTTTTCTATGAAAACTAACTCCTTTCCACTTCACCCCCCTTAGCTCTTCACTCCACCAGCTCTCAATATTTTTTACAAAGTCTGGGTGAGTCAACCACATATTCTCAAATCTAAAGGGTCTAGGTCCAGAGTCTAATGGTTCCTCTCCTAACTGAATTGGGCAGTGATCCGAAGTAACTCTAGGTAACCCTTTAGCCATGAACCCCCTCCATTGATTCTCCTAGACTTCATTGAACAAGAATCTATCTAGCTTCGAACATGTTAGGTTCTCCTGAAAGTTGGACCAGGTAAAATTGGCTTGCAAAAGAGGAATCTCCTTCAGCTCACAAGAGTTAATAAAATCATTGAATTTCCTCATGCTAGTAGTGATGGATTGATGAGGGTTATTTGACTCTGTTGTGAACCGAATAACATTGAAATCTCCACCTAAGCACCAAGGACCTTCCCATAACCCTTGAATGCCATACAACTCCTCCCACAATTCATTCCTCTCTCTGTAATTAATGGGCCCATACACATTGGTTAGCAACCAAGTAAAATCACCCTCCACCATTTTGAATTTCAAACACACAGAGAAGTTACCTACTAATTCCTCAACTGCTTCTACCACATCTTTCCACAAGGTAATTATACCCCTGAAGCTCCCCAAGATGGAGTTGAAGCCCAACTAATCCCTCTTGATTTCCACACACTTCTAGCCCACCTTCTATCCATCCCTTCTAATTTTGTCTCTTGTAGCATAACCACATCAGGCCTTTCCCTTCTAAGCATCTCTTTTATTAGTCTTTTCTTCCTTGCACTTCCTAAGCTCCTCACATTCTAGCTTATGATTTTCATTAGGAAATAGTAGAACTCCCTCCCAAACACCCTTACCCCCCTTTACTTGAGACCCTTTCTTCTCTCCCCTCGGCCATTAAACTCAATATCACCCTCAATATCTGAGATTAGCCTTTCCACCTCTGATCTTTTCTTTTTTTTTTCCTACTTTTATCTACTCCATCACTTCTAAAGTCTCTCTATTCCCCTCCTGTTCCAATTTTGTAGGGGTAACCTCCATTTGCTCTTCTTTCTCTTTATAATCCTCCAAGAGAGCACAAATCCGCTCCCATATTCTCTCTAATTCTTCTTCATGCTTCCTTTTTGATAAAGACTCCCCCTCCTCTTCTCCACAACCCTTAGCCACATTCCCACTCTCCCCTCTTTTGGCCATTCCTTCTGGCTGAGAGGCCGAAGTACCTGTTGCAGGCATAGGACCCTTGTTAGTACCAGAAAACAAATCCACAGGCGTACCTGACTCAAAGGGAACTGGCAGAGTGGGAACAGGAGCAGAATGTGCTATCAGAGGTATCGAATCTAGGTCTGGTTCCCCTGATTGATTGATCTTTGGAAGTTGTTTAGGTTCAATCAAATCTGTATTAACCAATGCAGCCGAAGCTACCTTTGAGGGTTGCCCTCTAACCGGTGATTCTGTGTGGAACGACAGTAATGAGTTCTGATCCCCTAGATAGATAAACTGAGCATGTTGCAGTCCACAAGTGGATTTGTTTGTTGGAGTAGATGTCCCCCGTGCAACTTCCGTAACAGCTGTTGAACCCAAACAAACCTTATGTGAAGTACATCCTGGCGGGGGAGAGGGAGCTGCTGCTTGAAATCCTAACAAAGAGCCACAACCGTCTTCCTCTAGGAACAACACTTCAGTGTTTAGACTGTCATCTTCATAGGGGTCCTTTGTTTGAGAGAGGTCGATGCTGCCAAGGCTCAAAGTATCCTCAGTTTCAGAATCTGAAACATAGCCATCCTCCTCATCAGACGAGAGATTCAAAGTTACATTTCTCAGGATTGCTGCTTTTGACAGAGCGCGGATTACGACGATCAGGAGAAAGTCGCTGAGCTCTTTTCATTGGACGCCACTGTAGAGAGCTAGTCGACTGAGAAGGCATCTTCGAAACAGCGGCCTGGGAAGAACTCTTCTCAGAAATCGAAGAGCATGAGGAAGACGACAATAGACGGTTTTTGTCGTCTACCTTAGTAATAACCCTAGTCACGTGACTCTTTAAAGGCTCACGCGCCTTTTAAAATGACTGGGTCGGGCACGTTGATCCATTTGGGCCTTTATTAACAATAGTATCATTCCACATGGGCTTTGGCTTTGGCCCATTCTTAATAAATTGCGACTTCACGTGACTTTTAAAAGGGTCACACACGTCCAACCCCAGGCTCGGTTTGGTTTTATCAGGTCTAGGTTCAGTTCTTCCATGGACCAACCCCTTTTCCTTGGTTAAGAAAGCCAGATTGGCGCCAGTTACAACCTGTGCAAAAGACTTGCCACCCTCCAGACTGTTCACTGCTTCCACACGCATATGACCCACCCCCTGAATGCTACCTTTTTGTTTCTCCAGCATTTGTTTTTCCATTTTAGTGAAAGTGCTTTTCTTGTTTGAATCATCCAATCCTTTCTTGCCACGCAGTTCTTCTTCAACCTTCTCATCTCCCTCCCTATGAGCCTCTTTCCAAAGCACAGATTCAACGGATGAAGCCAGCCACACCAAGTAACATTGTCCTTCAACTAGCACCTCTATCTTCTAAGGAATCTCCTCAGGTTTTACTCCATTCAATAAAATGGAAGCTGAAAAAGGTCTCCCCAAAAGACACCCCCTAGTGATCCTCCACACATCAGAGCAATGGCTTCAGCAGTTTCTTGCTTCTACAAGTGAAAGGGAAGGCCTAAGAGACGCACCAGAACTCCATCTTCAACAAAGAAATCTTTGGAGTTTGATCCCGGACACCATCTTGATAATGTGAGATTTCCAAGTTCAGCTTGGATATTTAATGCCTCAATTTCTACTCTATTCTCAAGCAAGTCCAGCAAAGCCTTGTCTTTCTCAAAAGGTGTTAAAATAAACGTACTCTTCAACTTCAAGCTTGCTGTTAACAGATCTGCGACTTTCCTCCAGTCTAGAATGTGAGCTGAAGCTTTAACTATCAGTTTACTTTCCCAATCTCCTTTCTGTATGTTTACCCCCATTCTATATTTACCTGCCCCAGCTGTCACTATAAGAGTCTCTTGCTTATTATTGCTCACCGAACTAGTAGAACTGCTTATCTTCCTTTTTACTGTTACTCTTCTTTTAGCACCCAAATGTTGCAGCAGTTCACATAAGACCCCATGAACTGCCTTCCAGCCCTGACTCTTCCTTCCCTCTGGGAAACAGACCATCTGCTTCTTACCCTTGCCAAAAATTCTGTCAAAGAAATAAAAGAACCTTTTTCTCTTACACTCTACAGCAAACCTTCTTCCAGTTTCTGAGAGAAACTCTTTCCAGCTATTTTGCTTGCCTTTGTTACTTGCACCTTCCAAAAACTCCTTGAACCTTTCAATTACCCCCAAACCTTCTAACAGAACCATCCCTCTCTTTGCTCCCTGATTTTCAAGCTCAGCTGACCATTTAATCTCAGTTCCTCAAATAGAAGCTCATTAGTTCCAATCTTCAAAGCTTTTTTCCAATGGCCTACCTCCACAAACTCTCCCATCACATGGGACCTCTCTTCACATCTTAAGTTTTTTATGTGGATATTACATAAAAAATGCATTACCCAATGGATTTATTTTTTTTGATTGATTTTTTTTTTTTGCATAGAAGTTATTTCCTTTATTCTAAAATGTTGGGTGACCAGAAATCTAATATCATTTATATGATTGGTTCATCATATGATCCCATCACTGAAAACAATTTTGATGATGGAGAACTTTTTATAATCCAAAACATTATGATTGGTCATTTGAATAATTTGAGAACTTTTGGAATTTGAAACTTGAAATGTAAAAGGTTTATGATTTTTAGCTGCTCAGTTATTATTTTGTTGAACATAAAAAGCCTAGGACTTATTGCTTTATAAACTTCAAATTTATGGATATTTGTACCTCTATCATTCTTAGTATATCATAAGTTATTTTTATCATTTAAAACTTTAATTAGTTTTTTCCTTAATATTTGAGGCTTAAGCCTTGCTACTTCTTGAGGCCTACACCTCACCTTTTGGGGAGTTATGCCTCAGCTATGCATTTAGCCTTTTAAAACCTTGGCTTCAATGTCCCGATGTCTTCCATACGGTTATTATAACATAATACTGATAAAATCATGCAAAAGGATGTAAAAAATACAACATTTTACCATAAAATCATGTAATCTATCATTCTAATTACCTTTTTGAACAATTCATGAATAAAACAACTTCTTAACTTACGTTTCCCCTTGATTAGTGACAAACTGGATTGTTGAGCCTGCCTAACGCTAATATAAAAGGCTAACTCTCGAAGTTTAGACTTGATTTCTTTCCTGACACTAACTCCATTCCTTTGAATTGGAATTGCATTCTTTTGAGGCTCCCAGTAGTATGATTTCAGCCAATCAAGTGCCTGAAATTGTCAAACAGAGAAAACAAATGATATAATAGTTTAATTTGTTTATTTTTGATAAGTAAAATGGTTTATTTAATACATTTTGAGATTCACAAAAGAGAAAAGGAGGGAAACTCTGAATAACTGTAAGCACCACATACCCTAGATTACATGATATCAACCAATTCATTTTATGTCATTTGAAATGATAGGTATGGACTGGTTCAAAACTAGCAAGATAGTGAATGTGCAATCCAGAGGATTACTAGAGTCCTAAAAATTTTGCCAAAGTTTGATGTCTGAACATAAAGTACTATACTCTCATTAGCTTTTGGTAATATAAGGAATAAGGAAATTGATAAACTGTATGCAGTTTGAAAAATACCTTACCTTCATGGAGGCATGGCGGACCAGCTGAAGTGAAGGGAGATCACGATGTGAACCCTCTAAAAATATTGAAATGTGATCAAGGACATATTAACACTCTCAAAGAGCCAGGATAAAAGACAAAAGGCATTTGTGACAGAAAGGCCAATAAATAGAGAAAGCAAATGAAAAGGTACCATGACGAATATCGATCAGCATACGTGGTATGCCAATTGCATCTGCAGCTTCACCAATGGAAACCTCTGTTTTCTTGCGTGTTTTCTCGATAAGACCATTAACAAGCCTTCACAAATTAACCAAATACCAACTCTGAGCTTACTAATACAACAAATTAAAAAGGAACAGATACCAATTCTTTATGACATAACTAAGGGGAAGGGATTGAATTTTTTTTACTGTTATCAAGGAACTAAAAATGTATGGTCAATCAGAAAACAGAAAGGCAAACTATGAACTCAATATCCTAAGTGATGCTAAGGACATCCGTACTATGTCTCACAATGTTTACACAATGCTTGAACACCAAATAGGCTGCTGGTCAAATTGAAAAAGACTGAAGCATTGACTTAACCAGATTATTCCAGGAATGAACTTGTTTTACCAATAATGCATATACAATTTTCTTTCAAGAATTATTCAAAAACCAACCAATAAAACCCTTAGCCAAATTTACCAGATGGTAACAAGAAACAGCACATACATACATGGGAATCAGAACCTGGCACATACCTAGGAGTCTGACTCGGGAAGAAGAAAAACAGAACCAAGTGGGTGTGTTTATAGAATAGCATAAACTAAAAAAAAGTTGTCCAATTGTTATAAGTTCTAGCTTTATATACCTGTTATAAGGGTCTAAAACTTTATATTTGATGCTTAATATGAATTGTATGCATTGAGAATATTAGTTTTTCATTTAAGTCAAATATGCAAGTAGATAAAGTTAAATTTTATGCTTGTGTCCTTCAAGAATACATGGAGTACCAGAATCTGACAGATGTCCAACAAGGATACTCCTCCACTTAGGAGTGTCCAAGAAACACTGACAAGAACCAGTTCATGATTGCTTGTTCTAAGTACCAATCTTCATCAGCTGCACTAGTCTCAAGTCTCAACTCACCTCATTGTGTTCTTCAACATGATAGAAATGTACACACCCATATACACACGCACCCCCCCCCCCATAGTACATTGGAATGATTTAATTGTGGAGGATGATTGTCAAATGCTAAGTGGTATCAGGCAGCTAACATGGAAGACCCATGGCCCTATAAATTCCAGATTAGATAAGCAAAAAATACTTTCTGCCAAAAGGAAATGATCATTCAGGTGGGTACCCAGATTTCCAAATAATATGGTAGACTACAGCTAAGAATAGAGTTAATAATGATGAGTTAGCAGAAGCACCTGGACTGGGACTATTGTGTAAAGTTGGGGTGGATTGATTGCCTTTTTTATCAGTAAAATTCCAGAATTTTATTAATTCTAAGAACAAAATATACAAGTTATATAATTTTTAATGGCCTGCTATGTGTCATCCTTTGGCTGTTGTGCTGACACTTTCATTTTGAATGTTTCTGGAATGCCAGGGTTTCGTTACTACTCTTAACAAAAGTGTTGTTTAATGTTGCTGATGGAATATGCATAAGCAAATAATGTGGACATGTTATGCATGTTTAACCAACCATGCTAAGAGTTCTAAAAAAATATAATAAAGGGAACAGGGAAGAGTATACATGGAGCATGCAAAAATGAGAAAAGAGATCAAGAAGGCCTAAGAAATAGGGGAATGAAGAATTTAATTAGAAGGTGAAAGAGAAAAGCTTTAGAGCATTTGCAAAAATATAGGGTGTTTCTAGTTAGAGAAGCAAGAGCTCTAGCTACTAGCCTGAATTATTCAATACTCATTTGGGTTGACTCATAGAGCAGCCAACAGCTTGGTAGACTTTCTAACTAGAACAGAGGTTAAAAGAAACAACATTGCATGAGGAACACTAGGGCCAGCAGGTGAATTGTAAACATTTAAATCATTTTAACATTAACTGTTGTTAGCAAAATTGCTGTTCTTTTTTTCTTGTATCTTAGTAGACGGTAAGGAAACTATTTCATGCAATAATATTCTATTCAGTGTTGCTTATTAACAATAATGATAAAAATGTGGGGCCTTATAGACAAAATGAAAACCCCTAGAAAGCTTTATAATTGCATAATACTGTTGTGTAAGGTACCAAAATATGGGTACAATCATGAAAATGGCACAGGAAATAAGCTTATACTTCACTTCTTGAGATCCAAGAAACAACATGGGTATGAATGTCCCATTTAATATGCTGATACCATGATTTTATTTTTATTCTTTTAATCAAGTATCAGTTCTCAATACTTGTATCTTGCCACCTATGGTTAAACATATAAGGTATACAACTTTTTCAAAGAATATTCCATAAAGTTTTAATGCAGCACTGAGGCTCATATCAAGTGTGTATGGTGTCCAACATAGACATGCTAAACATGTAGAGGTGTTCAGGTATCACAAAACTGCAGCACAATCTCTCCCCCCACCACAAATCAGGGAAAAAATCAGCAACAGCATTTTTCCTCGTTGCAATCCATCTAAAACTAGCCATAACTTCCCGTCAAGAATTTTGCCTCCCTGTTGGAGCTGTGCGCTTCTTACTGAATACTGATTGTAGCCATGCTTCGGTTGTACATTTCCTGCCTTTATGGGATATTATTTCTTAGGAAACCCATGGGCACACTTATAGCAATTAAAAATTTACAGGTTGTATTTTTTTTTTTTGATCAATAACACTTTCATTAAATCATCAGTAGAAATTTTACAGGAGGAAGACAAACACACTTTTATCTTCCAAGAGCCACAAAAAGCCTCATAAAAGGAAAAAAAGAAGAAAAAGAGAAAAGAAGACACTAAAGTTACAGCTTAGCCCAAAACAGTGAATCCCTTTCTGCCCCTTGTTTAGCTAAACCGTCAGCTAGGGAATTAGCCGATCTTTTAACCCAACATGTCTTAACTTCCATCTCCCGCACCAACCACATGAATTTTCTCCTTTCATTGCTGTACTTCCATAAACCATTTTGATCTTTAGTCAGCCACCCTATCACCACCTCTGAATCCCCTTCAATTGTGAGTTTCTTGATGTTCAACTCCTTAGCTTTCTGGACTCCTTCCATAACTGCAAAGATCTCAGCTCTAAGGGAGTCACCCACTTCAATTGGGCCTGAGAACATGGCAGAGATGACCCCATTTTCGTCCCTAAAAACACCTCCAATCCTCGATTGCCCCGGATTTCCCCTATTGCATCCTTCAAAGTTTAATTTCAAGAATCCACTAGGTGGGGGAGTCCAAGCCACATTCATTACTAACTTGGTCTGTGTGCAATTTGCAATTTCACCCCACTTCCTCAACATGTCATCCCAATGTAACCTGTGAATAGTTCCAAATATTTCAGCCACTGTACTGCCCTAATATGTATGATAGCCCTCAGATCTGCTGCTCCTCTTTGGGTTTCTGAGAATATCCTGGAGTTTCTTTCCTCCCACAATGTCCAACATACTGCAGCCCTTAGTCCTCTCCACATTATCCTTCCCCTTTTTATCCGCCACCTGAAAAAGGTAGGGGAGAAAAGGCCTTGCAAGTCTGATGGGGGATTCCAACTGCATCCAAATAAAGAGGAAGCCCAATCCCAAATTGACCTCGCAAAGTGGCAAGACACCAGTAGGTGAAAACCAATCTCCCCATCCGTTTTACATAGAACACACCACTGAGGTGACAAGCAAGTATTGGGTCTCTTCCTTTGGAGTAGATCACCAGTGTTGATTCTTTCCAAATAGGCTTCCCAACAGAAACTACCAACCCTAGGAGGTATTGCTCTGCACCAAACCTCACCAACAGGGAAAGGGGGGAAGGTAAGACTGGTGGACTGACTTAAGACTTTAAAGAAAGAAGCACAAGAGAAGATGCCATTGGGGGTAGGTGTCCAAATTCTAGAATCCGCCCTAGTGGGGTCTAAGACAATGTTATCAAGAAGTGCAATACGGCTCGAAATACTGTCGAGGTCTTAAGTCCCTCAAATCCCTTCTTAGACCCAAGTTCCACCCAATCCCAAAAGTGGAAGAGGACGGGGTGATGAAAGACGAGATCGGCTCATTTTTCAAATCAGAAAGAGCATACAAAGAAGGAGATTGATCCTTTAAAGGGCGCTCCCCACCCAGGTTTGTTCCCAAAATTTTATGGAGTTACCGGAATTCAAGTCATACCTGATATTAGGGGAGAAAACTGGTAGCAGGTCATGAATGGCTTTCCAAGGAGAATTGCTTGTGATCCTAGCTCTGATTCCAACGTCCCATCCATTGTGCTCCAGCCCATGTATACTTGCCACTATTCTAGCCCATAGCTTCTCCTTCTCCATAGGGAACCTCCACAACCACTTCCCCAACAGAGTCATATTCCTTCTCCTGACACTCCCAAGCCCCACGCCACCACAAGACTTACTCCTACATACTATCTCCCAACTAACTATGTGATCCCTCTTCTCCTCTCCTGGCTCCCACAGGAAATCTCTCATGAGCTTCTCTAATCTGTTAGCAACTTTCATTGGGATTTTAAACACCGATAGGAAAAATATTGGTAAGTTAGCAAGCATGGCCTTAATTAGTGTAATTCTCCCACCGAGAGAGAGGTAGTTCTTTTTCCAGGATACCAGTCTTTTTTCAAACCTTTCCACCACCGGGTTCCAAAAGCTCACTCTCATGGGATTATCACCTAATGCAACCCTAAGTAGTTCAAAGGCCACCCTGAAACTTCACACCCCAACACTTCAGCACTCTCCCTGAGCTCTCCCTCCTCCAAGTTCACCTCCACTATACAACTTTTCCCAAGGTTAACCTTCAAGTTAGACATTTGCTCAAACAGTTGTATCACTGACTTCAAGTTCCTGATAAAGCTCACATTACCGCCTTCACAAAATAGAATCGTGTCATCAGCAAATTGTAAGTGAGTGAGGGGGGTTTCCACCCTCCCAACTCTCCAGCCTCTATTGAGCCCCCTAGGATATGCTCTTTGAATCAGTTTCCCCAAAACCTCCACAATTAGAATGAACAAGAAAGAAGACAAGGGGTCTCCTTGTCTTATACCCCTACTGGCTGGAAAGAAATCTACCACTGTCCCATTCACTAGCATTGAATAATGACAACTCCTGACACAACCCATGATCCACTTGCACCATTTAGCTCCAAACCCAAATTTAGTCAAAACTCTCCTCAAGAAATCCCAGTCCACCAAGTCATAAGCCTTTTTCAAGTCCAACTTACAAACCACTCCCTTCTTCTTATCCCTCTTAAAGTTCTCCACACTCTCATTAGCAATTAAAACCTGACAAGTAATTTGTCTTCCACTCACAAAGGCTCCTTGATAGTGTGCAATGATATCGGGCAATACCTTCTTCATCCTCAAAGACAACACTTTCGCAATGATCTTATACAAGCTATTAATCAAGCTAATTAGCCTAAAATCCTTCGGGTGGGATGCATCTTTCTTTTTTGGAATTAAGGCTATAAATGTAGAATTCACACCTGGATTGACAATTCCTCTCCTGAAAAACTCCTCAAACAGCCCGCAAGAGATCATTTTTCAAAATATCCCAACAGTCCTGATGAAAAGCCATTGTGAACCCATCCGGCCCTGGAGCTTTTGTTCTATCCATAGAAAACATAGCCCCCTTGATCTCTTCTAGAGTAAAGCTTCTTTCCAACCTTCTCATGTTCTCCACCCCTACATCTGGCCAGTCCAAACCTTCTACCTACACCCTTCTACTCACAGGCCTTCTTAGAATAGATTTGAAGTGCTCCACACAGGCCCTAGCAATCTCCTCTTGTTGTACTAACTCGACACCATCTACTACCAATTTGGAGATAAAGTTCTTCCTTCTCCTGCCATCTGCTAGAGAATGGAAATACCTAGTGTTTTTGTCTCCCTCTTGCAACCACTTACACCGAGATTTTTGCCTCCAACTAATTTCCTCCTTGTGCAGACAATCCTCTAGCTATCTTCTCAAATCTCTCCTAAGATCATTGCCTTCCTCTCCAAATTCTCCCCTTCTTTAGAGTCAAGCTTTCAATCTTATCCATCAAATCTCCCTTTCTTTCTTCTATCCTCCCAAACTCCATCAAGTTCCACTCCTTGATTCTTGCTTTCAAGAATTGTAGTTTCTTATGAAATTTCATCCCCTCCCATTCCACCAGTGGGTTACAGTCATGCCACCACTCCCTCACTTTATTAGTAAACCCTAGATGAAATAACCACATATTTTCAAATCTAAAGGGGGTAGGACCTCCACACCTTCTTTCCTCCTTACATAATACTATGGGCCAGTGATATGAGGTCACCATTGGGAGAGCTCTAGAAGCCAAGGTTCCCCAATGTTCTTCCCAATCCAAAGAGAACAGGAATCTATCCAGTTTAGAGCAAATGGATCTAGATTGGAGATTTGACCATGTAAATGTCTTATGGGCTAGGGGAATCTCTTTAAGCTCAAAGGTATCCACAAAACTATTAAACTTCCTCATGCTTTTTGTCACCCTCTGGTTAACCTTATTGGACTCCTCCGAGAATCTAATCACATTGAAATCCCCACCCATGCACCAAAGCCCACCCCACAACCCTCTAACATCAGCCAATTCCTCCCACAACTCCTCTCTCTCTCTATAGGCATTCGGTCTGTAAACATTTGTGAGCACCCACGAGTACTTTCCGATCAACTCCTCCAGGCCTTCCACCACATCCTTCTTTCACATTGTTACAATCCCCCCGGAAGCACCCCACGAGGGAGTAGCCACCCAGCTAATTCCCCTGGCTTTCCATACACTCCTTGCCCATTTATCATTAAACTCCATTCTCTTAGACTCTTGTAGCAGTACAATGTCTGGGTCACACTGTCTTATTACCCTCACATTGCACTCTTCCTTGCACTCCCAATTCCCCTCACATTCCAACTAAGAATCTTCATTCCGCTTCTTTTTAAACCCCTTGTCACCTACCACTACTTTCCCCTTTCCTTCTGTCTCCCTTTACCCCGAGCCTCATGTCTCCTTCTATATCTCTCTTCAATCTCTCTACTTCACTCAATCTCCTCTTCTTTATTTTGATCTTCCCCTTCCTCTTCTGTAAGTTTTCTTTCAGCACATTCAAATCTTTCAACCTGCAACCTAGCTTCCCTACAAATTCTGCTATCATATCTTCTCTCACCGAGTCCACCAGCCCTACCCTTCCTACAGAATCCCCTCCATCTCTATCCACCTGCCCTTTCTTCCTCTCCTCTGGTCCCACCTCTATTCTTTCTTCTCCATCCACCCTCCCTTTCCTATTACCTCCCTCCAACCTTGCTCTCTCCCCGTAGTCCTCTCCATCTCTACCCTCATTTATATTGCATCCGGTCAAGCTCTACTCTAACCAAAACCATTACTTTTGGCAATCTGAACTCCAGAAAGTGTGGTCATGACTTCTATACATAATTAGAATATCTCTTCCAACAGCTCACAGCCTGAGCAATAAACCCATCTTTTTTTTTTATGAATGAAGATAATTTTATTAAACCAAAGAATGAAGGCATTACAGGAAACCCATGGAGAGGCACGAGCTGCTACCTCTTCTAACAAAGTATTACATCAAATTAAAACAGGAAAAAAAAACAGAAATAAAATTACAGTGCAGCCCAAAATAAATGTTCCCTTGAAGCCCCTTGCTTAGCTAACCCATCGTCCCATCCGCTAAGGTATTCTTGATCTTCCCACCCAAAGAGAGGTAACAGTCATGCTTCTTGTGAGACAATTGACTTTCCTCAATAGGTCTTTGTATTGCTACATAGCTGAACCTGGATCTGTCAGCCATCCCACAACAATTTTGGAGTCTCCTTCAATTGACAAATTCTGAATTCCTAATTGTTCTACAATTTGAATACCTTGTACAGCCACTAAAATCTCAGCTCTATTAGAGTCTCCTATTCCCACGGGGCCTGAAAACAAGGCTAAAATGTTGCTATACTTATCTCTCAGCACCCCTCCTATTCCCGATGGGCCTGGATTTCCTTGGTTGCTACCATCAAAATTCAGCTTTACCCAACCTTCAGGCGGAAGCACCCACACTGCATGATTCCCTGTCCTTCGTATGACTATTAGCCACCGCTATCCAGTTTCTCCAAATATCATCGTAAGAAAATGTATGAAAGAAGTCCACAGTTCTCAACCAATGGATGGCCTTAGTTAAGATACAATCCTCTACAGCCTAAATGCTTCTTTCCTTTTCTTTGAATAACCTTGCATTCCTTTCTTCCCAGATTGTCCACAAGGCAGCTGCTCTAATACATCTCCACATAGTTTTTCCTTTCTTTGTAGGCCACACAAAAAAGGAAGGATCAAATAGCTGACTTACGTCTGCTGTCAGATTCCACCTACACCCAAACAAAGCACAAATCCAACTCCAAATAGCAACAGAAAAGGAGCAAGATACAAGTAAGTGGGAGCAATCCTCACCACTAGCCTTGCAAAGTATGCACCAGTTAGGGGACAAACACATGAAAGGCCTTTTCTTTTGCAAGCAATCCAAGGTATTGATCTAGAAAACACCTCCTAGCAAAAAATAATAATTTTAGGTGGAACAGGTCTAGACCATATCTCATTGGTTGGAAAACCCAATTGTCCCAAGGAAGAGCAAAGGGCCTTAAAAAAGGAAGCACATGTGAAGTAACCTTTTCGATGAGGGGACCATAATCTCACTCACATCCAATCTAAGAGGGTCCAAAAAAACATTACCAAGAAGAGACAACAGGTCTAAAACATTACTAAGTTCATCATCCCTCAAGCCTCTACGAAAACTAAAGCCCCAACTTAAGGATGAGGGTGAGGTAGGTGTTGGGAGAAAATGAGAGAACTTTTTCCTTGTAAAGGGAAAGGGAATAGAGAAACGGGAACCGGTCCTTAAGGGCAAAGGTACCCACCCAAGTGTCTTTCCAAAATAAAATAGACTTACTAGAGTTGACATCATACCTAACAAAATTGAGAAATTGAGGGAGGATACTCTGGATTGCGTTCCACAGAGTTGCCAATGTAGCTCGACGTGATACACCAGCATCCCATCCATTTTCCAATTTGTCATGTATACTAGCTATCACTTCATGCCACAACCTCTCCCTTTCTATGGGCCACCTCCACAACCATTTTCCTAAGAGAGCTTTATTCTTGAGAATTAACCTTCCTAATCCCAATCCACCCTCCTCTTTACTCCTACAAACTATTTCCCAGTTAATTAAATGATTTTTCTTTTCCTCCCTTGGATCCCAAAGAAAAATTCTCATTAATCTCTCCAACTTCTTAGCCTCCCTAATAGGAATCCTAAAGATAAAGAAAAAATAGACTGGTAGGTTTACTAGGGTGGTTCTCAATAGGGTCACTCTACACCCTAGAGAGATGTAGTTCTTTTTCCAAGAAGCTAATATTTTCTCAAACTTTTCCAAAACTAGGGTCCAAAAACTACTCTCCCTTGGGTTAGCCCCTAGAGGGAGACCTAGGTACTACAAGGGCCAAGAAGAAATGGGACAACCTAAACAATCCACCACAGACTCAAGAACCCTCCCATTCATAGTAACACCTACCACACAACTCTTATCCAAGTTTATCTTCAGATTGGAGACATTCTCAAAGTGTTATAGCAGGGCTCTGAGATTCCTCACTTCTCACCTATCACCCACTTCACAAAAGATTATGATGCCATTGGCAAACTGTAGGTGGGTCACTAGGACATTGTTCCTTCCTACCCTCCAACCTCTCACTGCCTCTTCCCTATCTTCCTTAGAAATTAATCTACTGAAGACATTTGCAACTAAGGTGAAAAGAAAAGGGGAGAGGGGGTCACCTTGTCTAAGGTCTCTACAAGTTGGGAAAAAATCTTTGACCACCCCACTAACCAAGACTTGAGTAATGGTAGGAGCTAATACAACCCTTTACCCAATTGCACCATCTATCTCCAAATCTACAACACCCAAGGACCTCTAGTAAAAAGCTCCAATCCACAAGATCTTAGGCCTTTTCTAAATCTAGCTTACAAGCAAAACCTTGATTCCCTGACTTTCTCATGTCCTCCACACATTCACTTGCTATTAAGATCTGATCCGTTATTTGCCTTCCTTGCATGAAAGCACCTTGTGCTTGACTAATGATGGAGGGTAGCACTACTTGAATTCTCACGGAAAGCACTTTATCCAGGATTTTGTAGATGCTTGTCACCAGGCTAATCGGCCTAAAATCCTTAGGGTCATTTGCATCTATCTTCTTTGGGATTAGGGCTAAGAAGGTAACATTAACTCTAGGGCTTACCTTATTCTTGTTTGCAAATTCCTGAAACACCCCAATAAGGTCTTTTCTAACCACATCCCGACAATCCTGATAGAAAGCCATGGTGAAGCCATTTGGACCAGGTTCTTTGGATCTATCCATTGAAAACACTGCCTGTTCGATCTCCTCTTCACTAAAATCCCTTTCTAACCAGTTTACTTGTTCTTCAGACAACCTAGTCCAATCCAAACCTTCCAATCTTGGCCTAATATTCAACGGTTTCCTATAGATTGATTTGAAATGATCCACGAACAATCTGGCTATCTCATCTTGGTTTGTGACTTCCTCCTCGTTCACCTCTAACTTAGCCACAAAATTTTTTTCTTCTCTCATTAGCCAATGCATGGAAGAATTTTGTATTTCCATCCCCTTCTTTAATCCATTTGTGTCTTGACTTTTGCCTCCAAGGAATTTCCTCTCTCAGAAGAACTTCTTCCAATTCCCTCTTTAGGTTTCTTCTCAAAACCCTTTCTTGCTCACTCATAATCCTTTGGGCTTCTTTGGAATCTAGTTCCTTAATCCTGGACACCAAGTTAATCTTTTGCTCCTCTATCCTTCCAAAGTGCTCCCTATTCCACTCTTTGATTTTGGATCTCAATCTTTTCAGCTTTTTGTGGAATCTCACTCCCTTCCACTTCACCCCTCTCAAATCTTCTCTCCACCATTCCCATCTTGCCTATGAAAAAATAAAAAAATACCTTCTTTACTTGTTGGACCAGGAAATCCAAAATATGTTTCATCAAAACTCATTATGTGATCTTGGGAAAAACTGAACATTTTATTTTCTTCCCACTTGTAGGTGCCATAGTGAAACATGCATAATTTAAAGAAATATCTATTCTTTTAAAGCTGATACCATGGAACTCTACAACGTGCCAAGGGCCACTAGATCATTCTAACACAATCTAATAGAGCTTATTTTCTTGAACAACTATACTTTAAGTTCTATTTCAGTCATCGATGAATGGTAGAGACAAAGTAGGTTCAATACCAGTTCCCGGTAAATGGTAAAAAAGAAGTAAGGTGGATAGGAACCAACGCTAGGGTTAACACTTTAGTAATCTTCATTTGAAAACTAACTTCAATAGACAATGATCAAATGCCAGGAGCTAGCTAATGGAAGCCAATATTTTGGAGCAAATTGGCAAACATACAATACAAGTTGTGTTGATTACTTAATATTCTGAATGTAAGAGAGTAAGAGACATAAGCAAGTAAATCTCTATGAAAGCAACGAACTCACAAAAAAGAGCCAACAATATTATGGCATGGAATCTCCATGGAATCTTCATTTGAAAACTAACTTCACTAGACAATGATCAAATGCCAGGAGCTAGCTAATGGAAGCCAATATCTTGGAGCAAATTGGCAAACATACAATACAAGTTGTGTTGATTACATAATATTCTGAATGTAAGAGAGTAAGAGACATAAGCAAGTAAATCTCTATGAAAGCAACGAACTCACAAAAAAGAGCCAACAATATTATGGCATGGAATCTCCATGGATCCCCCCCCAAAAAAAAAGTCACCTCATTATTGCCATGCAATATAGCATAGCCTGCATCTCATCTGAATCCAAAGCATCATCCATGGAGCCCCTGCTACAGAAAAGCAAGATGAATTTAAGAACAAGCACATAATTCCAATCAAATAGAGATCAACAGACAGAAAAAAACCCAAGATTACCAAAGATACCATAAATATTGGTCGCAAAAACTAATAGTAAATAATGGTGAAACACAAGAAAGTCAAATAAAAAAACGCAGGAAAACTAAAATTAGAAGTACAAATTTTTCTTTATCCCGATGAGCAGGTAATGCGTTACTTCAGATGAAATAAAATGATCACCTAAAGAAGGGGTCTTTCTGCTGAATTTCGACAATAGAAGCTGTAACTTCGACCACAATGGGAAGACATCCTCTGCTTCGCCATGCTGATATCTAATCTCACAAATAAATTACCCACAATCAAAATAGGGTTGTCAAATCAAAATATAGCTCGAATTAGTGTTTTGTTTCTTCTTCAACTAGGATTTTCTTTCTTACTCTTCTAAGAGCGGCAGCAACGGAGTCCGGAGAGGAAGAGAAGAGAGATTCCCTTACAAAGTTCCACTCATCCCAATTTAACCATGGAACCAGCTTGTAACCGCTTGGCTTTTCCTTCTGGCCATCGCCTTTCTGTTGAAACTCTAGCAGAAACTCCATTAGAGAGTGCACGTTAAGCCTGCAAGAAACATAAACCCTAAACCTTAACCTTCCGGTGGAAGAAGCTTTTATCTTTTAGGGTAAATTACACGGACGGCCCATGTACTATGAAGTCTGTGACAGATACCCCTGAACTTTGACAGTTAGAGAAAGACACCCTCACCCCGTTAGCCAATTGAAGGAAGGTATTATTTTACCTAAATACCCCTTTATTAAGTCATTGGATGCAGAGGCAATTATTCAAAATGACCAAAATGGCCATCTCACCCCAATGATCAAATGAGAGTTAAATATTGACACTCGAGACATAACCTTGGGAAAACCTTTGTGTTCTTGTTGAGAATTGAGAATTGTTCTCCGCCGGACTTGTTGGTTAAACGTCACCGCAGAGCAGACGAAGAAGAACGCCGGATTTGGCCACTAGGTGATTTTGTGTACGAAGAGGAAGTTTTCACTCATAATCGTTATGAAGGAAGGGGGTTTTCTTCGCTGTGACCATAGAAGAACGCAATTACGTCGCCATCGCTTGAGAAGAAGGTAAATTGAATATTACACTTATAATATGGGGCAACGAACTGTTTTCATACAAGATAATCAGTATTGGTACCCTTGTTCCTTTTACTTTCAATCATAGAAATTTAGGACTGTTTTTGTCAAACTTCCTCTAAAAAGCCTTGACCTTGTTAATGATCTAAAAAGAGGACAGAACTTAACCTTGAATTCATCATTTATCATCTCATGAAGTTCACAGTCAGGTTTATTGTGTTAGGCCTGAGGTCATGCCTGCGGGTCTAATTACATGACCAAGCCCGACCGGGGTGCAGGTCGGGCCATCGGGCTACCCGACCCATGAATATGTCTAATTATGAACTTATTAATTTGTGTATGTTTCTTATTATCAAACTTTTTTTTTCTTTTTTGGGTTTATGTTGATGGGCATCATGATATCAAATGGGGATTTTTTTTTTTAAATAAATGGGGATTTTTTTTTGTTAAGGATAATAGTATATAGGGTAAACAAACAGATGAGGATGTTGCATATGTTTTTTTTTTTTTTTTTTGTGAATAAGTTAAGTGATATCATCAGGTTAAGTTATTATTATTGGAGGTGAATATAAAGAAATATTCGAATGCATGCAGTGTTTGCGCAAATGGAATAGCTTCTACCAGCACTTGATTCTCATTCCACAGTGCTTGGAGTCATCTATTGGAAGTGAAAGACTATTGATTAATGGATTAAGTGATACCATGGAAAAAAATCAAGTGAATGACTAGTGATTACTGAATATATAGATGAGGATGACTAGTGTATTTCCCTTTGATTTAAACTGATAATCAAATCAATCGTTGTAAACAATGGGGAAGTGAATGACTAGTGTATTCCCCTTGGATTCAAATCGATAAAGCAATCGGTGCTTTACGTGTAGGTGATACCATTTGTAAACCATTAGTTGTTTATTCGTGTATTTTGATTCAAACTAATAATAATCATCACCCGAAAGCTACCATCAAATAGAAATGAAAATTCAAGTCACCAAACCATTATACTTAGAGAATTTGTATACTCCAAACAAGTAGAACTTAAACAATGCACTAAGAGGAGGAATTCAACTCATGACTAGAAACAAATATAATTGAAAACTCATATGTTCTGTGACTAACCACAGCGTAAGTTAACTTGTACTCATCCAACTATATTGTAGTTCATTATCATTAAGGTTCCAACATCCTAACCAAAATAGTCATGTTCTATCAACATGGTTAGCATTCTCCATTCGTATTATGCAAAATGTAATCTCTTACATCAAATAGATAGACATACAAAACAAAACGAGTCTAGCCAGATTCCTTTCATCATGGTTCCCTACTTCCTAAACATAAACAATAGAATGAAACCAAATATAAGCATGAGTTTTAAGAGGTGCATGAATCCCAAGCCTTCAGCAATTATCGTTTGCTCAGACTTGTTCTCTAGTGTTTTCACCCGATTGTCAAGCTCGGCGACAAACTTCTCAATCTCCGCCGTATGAAAAACTTGGCCATCTTTAATGTATACAGGTGAAGTAACACAATCTTGGTGGTTGATTGGAACAACCGTTTGAAAAAGTCACATGGTTTAACATTCGGCTGTTTACCCTGCATAAAACACACTTCTTTCAATTTAGTATGAACAATAGCTATGATGCCAACAATAAAGAAAGGTAGAGCTTACAACTTTGCAAGGGCAGGTATAAGAAAAACAACTTTTGTGGACCGGAGGTGGTCTCAGACACCCTTATCACACACTTCTTACCACAGTCACAAACTCTTGTTTCAAACTTCAAATCACTTGGTGATTGGAGTGTAAATGTTGAATGCCACTCATTGCTACATTAAAAATAGAAGAGTATAAACTTGCAAACATTCACAGATTAAATTCAGCAAAATAGAATAAACTTCAATATAAGACATGAGTATTAATATATGGAACATTGACCTTCTTTCCTGAACATTGAACACTTCATGGGAAGTAATATATACAACATTAAACCCATTTCATGAGCATCAAACATGGCTACAACTCATGCCAACTAATATATAGATCATTAATCCATTTAGTGAACATCAAACATGGTTACACCTCATGACAATTAATATATAGATCATTAGAATACAAAACAACATATCATTCAACTTAGGGAATTCAGTCATGGTCAAATGGCCCCTGAATAACTTAGATGATATACCCACAACTACCAACATCAGCCATGTATTTATCCTCAAGTGATTGGACATACCAAACATATTCAAAGAATAGTAGTAAGCTTCAAATACACTGATGACATCAATTCACCTTCATAAATCCTTTCTAATCTTAATTACATGTTAAGTTCACATTCACAAAGAGTTGACAATTCAAAATGAATGCCATGCAAAATAGTTAATGAATTTTTTAAGTCCCTTCCTAAGGGTTTCATGTCTCATTATATATTTGGTGCAAACTGGATAAAAATAATGGATTAGTCTTTTGGAAATTAAGTAAAGGTTTCATTCCTATGAAATTGTAGAGCCATAGATAATGGTTAACATTACAATAAACATCAAAAAACCCTTATACGTTCATGAAGACAAAAGCACCAATGACTAGCAAACCCTACAAGATATATGAAGATTATTTGAAGACAAACCCATATACTTTCATGAAGACAAACCCTATCAGCAACATTAAATCTCCTTTTCAACCTTTAAACCCTAACCCTTGGTCATGGTGGAAGTGAATTCACTGAAACATGAAGAGTTGTCGCCAACCTTCTCTAAGAAGAAAATACCTTTGCTAATCTCCACTACAAAAACCCTCTACAAACTTGAATGCGCCAGAGAAATGAGATAACTATCGCCAAAGCCAAACCTTAAAATGATGTAGGGGTAAAATGGTTCGAAAAATGTCAAAAGTGCGGTTTGGGTATTTAAAAATGTTGGAACAACGAAATGTTAACTTTTTTCTCAACAGTAACTAATGAAATGCTAATGAATGGGGTCAAAGTTTAGGGGGTCTTTGCCGCAAAAAAAGTTCAGGAGGTATTTGTCATATACCCCATAGTACAGGGGGTCCATGTAATTTACTCTATCTTTTATTCCACATTGTGTTATAGAAGAAAAGTGTGAAATATCAAAACTCCCCCACCAAATTTTCTAAAATATCAATAATACCCTCCGCTAAAATGAGTCAAGTGCTTTAAAACTAGGAAATCGGAAAAACTCGGATTATTTTCGAGTCGATCCAAATTGTAACTTATCCGAGTATTGGCCAAGTTTGGAAGTGCTTATTTGAAATATAAGTGATTATTGAATAAGCACTTATAAACATTTGGTGAAAAAACATTTTTTTTTAAACAGGGGTAATATAAGTGTTTTTTAAATGGCACGGCGGGCCAAGATAGGCCAAAAATGAAATAAGCACTTAAAAATAAGCCTAAAAATTTGGCTTATCTAATAAGCACTTATTTTGGGCATATTTTCCAAACGAAAACAAGTGTTTATTGGTGTGGTTCCGACCCAAAATAAGTGCTTATTTTTAAGCACTCCCAAAGTGGAATATATGCAACTTAATAGGTTGTTGTGGAGAGCTCTGATCTCCTACCCACGGGACATTACATAGAATGTTCGATATTTACATGTTATCATTCATGGGGAGATGTTCTCAATGCATAATTATAGTACCCTATGGGTAGGAGATCCGGATCGACATAATGCTATTTTCCCTTCTCAGTCCCCACTTACAAAAATAATACTAAATTCAAATTTGATCCCGTTAAATTAAGGGTGATCCAAATTTGCTCATTTATAATTACATTGAATATGGATTGCCCTTATCTTGATATCATTTACTGTAATAATATATCCTCAAAATTTATATTGTATCTACTAATAAATATTAGTAAAGTTGGTTTGAATTTGTGTTTTAGTAAAAAGTCATTATTTTAGGAATCGTACAAGTTAATTTCAATATAAATATGATTATGGTGGTGGTATGATACAGGAACAACTTTGAAAATCAAATTCCTGTGAATTTTGATGAATAACACTTAATTGGTTATTAATTTTATGATAGTTGTTGATTGGTTGTAAGGTTTTTCCGTATCATGTCTGCCTGATATGAACCAATTCATTTCATTGCTATTTCTTTAATCTTATACTCAAAAGAATCAACTGCATCTTTTTTGTTTTTGATAAGTACAGAAAGTAGAGGTACAAACATAAACTAGATTGATTCATGACGCTTGGTAGCTAGCTAGGGTGGCCCCAAGCGTCAAAAAAACAGATAAAGGATAACTTTGAATCAGAAACACTAGTATTGAACACCTTAATTCTGTGACCTAGGTTAGCTAAACAGTCTGCTACAAAATTCGCTTCCCTCATGACATGCACGTAGGATATGTCGAGGTTGATGACAATACTTGAGTCTCCGATTATATATTTAAATTGGGGAAACTTGGTAGCGATTACATGGGTTGGAGAGCAGCCTTAGCTTCTGTTAGGGGTGGATTCCAGCCGAGCCGAGCTGAATAATATAAGGTTCGAGCTCGGCTCAAGACTGTTCTACAAGGTTCGAATTTGGTTTAAGTTAGAGTCTTGAGCTTAAGTTCAATTTGAGTCAAAAACTCGTAAGCTCGAGTTTGATTTTGAGAAAAAATGTTTTATAAAATAAAAATTATATATAAAAATATTTTTATTTGATATTTAAAAAATTAAGAATTATAATATATATATATATATATATTCAAGCTGGTTCACGAGCCTCACGAGCCGAGCTCTATTAGGTTTGAATATCTCGACTCATTTCTTAATCGAGCCTGTAAGTTAGACTCGAGCTCAGCTCAAAACTCGGTTGAAACCAAATCGAGCCAAGCTCGGATATCTCCTGAAAAACTTGACTCATTGCCACCCCTAACTTATGCTTCGTTGAAATGCATTCTCCAACATCTCGATTGCTTGTCTTATTTTTTGAAGCATCAAAATTTACTTTCAAATAACTTCGATCTGATTGTTTCCAACCTAATCTTCTGGATTGGGGGGCATGTGGATCTTATTTTCCACCCAAAATTATGTTTTTATCTTATCTAAAAGAAGATGGGTTGGGATGGATTTATTTTGAAAAATTTTAAAGTTCCTTATTTTCCAAATATTCCATAAGGTTATACTCCCAATCTCTGGACTAGTCTACATGTTTTTAGTTCTTTTACACTTTATCCCACCATTCGACGAGGGATTCTCTGTCATTAGGTTTTATACTTTCATTATTTAGGGAATTCCATATTTGCTTAGCTTTATTACATTAAATAAACAAATGATTGATGTCCTCTCCTCTCCACAGAAAGGACAGCTTGAGTCATTACCCATTCCCCAATTTTTGAGTCTTACCTTTGCAAGGATTTTACCTTTTAATACCAAGTACGTAAAGAGTTCGAATTATGATAGAATTGGGGAAATACTTGTTGCAGAATCTTTTCCTTATTCCACATTTTTGAATTAGTTATGAACTCGCTAACCACAAGGTTTTCCTCCTCCTGGTTAGTATTCGAGTTATTTCTTATATGGGAATTTCCAACCCATGCCCATGAATATTCTTTTTGGCCTTGGCTTCCCATAGGTTCTCAATTTTTAAATATTTATTCTTGATCACTAGAACTCATAGATTGTTTGGTTGGATCAAAATTTTCCAACCTAATTTAGCTAAACTCATTGCATTTACTCAATGAAGCTTTTTTAACCCCCAACCTCCTTTATCCTTTGGTTTACAAATTGTGTCCCATTTAACAAGATTTATAGTTTTAGTATTATTTTATTTTCATAAAAATTCTCTTTGTTTCTTTTCCACATTCTCCGCAATGGATTTTGGGTGTTTAAAGATTCTCATGATATACTGGGGCATTATGCTTATAGATGTCTTTATAAGAGTAACTCTACCTGCAAATGGAAGTGTTTTTTTTTTTTTTCATCTAGTTAGCTTTTTTTTATCTACGTTTTCTCTAACACTCTTGTAGGTTTTTCTAGTCACTCTCCCTTCTATAATAAGAGCCCCCAAATATTTCTCCTCTTTCTTCTCCATAGGGATTTTGAGAACTCTTGATATCTTTTTTATAAACGATTATGGATATTTTTGGAAAAAAATCATAGATTTGTTAAAATTAGGGCTTTGCCTCGAGGCTCTAGCAAAAACATCCATTACCTCTTTGATTTTTAGAGCATTATTCATACTTGCTCTTGCAAAAATAAGGCAATCATATCAGAATTGTGATGTTAGGCCCTCCTTTTGTTGCCTTGAACCCAAGGATTACCTTATTTTCTTGGTCCCTTTGACAATTCGTCCTATAGAGAGACTCACTACATAGGACAAAGATGTAGGGGGACAAAGGGTCTCCTTGTCTGATACCCCTACTATGATAATTCGCGTAGAAGGAGAAAACTCTTATTCTTTTTTATTTTTTCCTTTGCAACGAATGAGTTATATACACACCTCTCCTAGTTACACCCAACCTATCTTGTTCTTCCTTTCCTAATTACATACAAACTATTATGATAAGAGTTATCCCAGAATTAAGGGATACTCTCCTAGTTTACAGCTCACGCCAATACTCCCCCTCACGTTGGCGCGTAGAAATCTTGGATGCCCAACTTGTCAAGTGAGCTGTAGAAGTTTTTACTGGATACAACTTTTGTAAGTATATCTGCCAGCTGGTCTTCAGACTTGACAAAGGGAAATCGAATGATTTTGTCTTCGATATTTTGTTTGATAAAATTTTGGTCCACTTCCACATGCTTTGTTCGATCATGTTGGACGGGATCCTGAGAGATGTCTATGGCAGCCTTGTTATCACAGAATAGGTCCATCTCAGAGGTTGGGGGAAAACCAATTTCAGTCATCAAACTTCTAAGCCAGAGTAGCTCGCAAAGCCCTTTAGCCATTCCTCGAAACTCAGCTTTAGCACTTGATAGGGCCACCACCTTTTGCTTTTTACTCCTCCACGTGATTAGATTCCCACCGACAAATGTAAAGTACTCCGAGGTGGATTTTCTATCTGAGATATTTCCAGCCCAATCTGCATCTGTATAGCCTGATTATTTTTTGAGAACATAAATCATTTTCTAGGGGAGGACTTCAAGTATCGCAGAATTCACATTACAACATCCATGTGATCTTCGCTTTGGCAATGCATGAACTGACTTACTACGCTGACAGCGTAGGCGATGTCTGGACGAGTGTGTGAGAGGTAAATAAGTTTACCAACCAACCTTTGATATCTCTCCTTATTGGTAAGTACTTGGTTTGGGTATTCTCCAAGTTTATGGTTTTGAACAATTGGTGTGTCTGTCGGCTTGCACTCTAACTGTCCCACTTCAGAGAGCAAATCCAAGGTGTATTTCCATTGAGACAGAAATATACCTTCCCTTGATCTAGCAACTTCAATTCCTAGAAAATACTTGAGCCCGCCTAAGTTCTTCATTTCAAACTCAGTTGCCAATTACTTTTGCAGTGTTGCTATTTCTCCTGAATCATTCCTTGTTATAATCATATCATCCACGTATATTATTAGAGTTGTCACCCTCCCTCGTTGGTGCTTCAGAAATAGTGTATGGTCTGAATTGCTTTGTTGGAAACCATATTTTCTCACCGCGAGACTAAACTGCCCAGACCATGCCCGCGGTGATTGTTTCAGTCCATATAGTGCTCGCTGTAGCTTACACACAACTTGGTTCTTGGAATTCGTTGTATAACCAAGTGGGATGTCCATGTATACCTCCTCTTCAAGATCACCATGGAGGAAGGCGTTCTTTACATCGAACTGGTGCAGTGGCCAATCAAGGTTTGCTGCAAGAGATAATAAAACTTTGACCGTATTCAATTTGGCCACTGGTGAGAAGGTCTCTTGATAATCTACGCCCTGTGTCTAGGTATAACCTTTTGTGACTAGCCTCGCTTTGTATCTCTCGATTGTTCCATCCGCCTTGTATTTAACGAAAAATACCCACTTACACCCTACAGGTCTTTTCCCTTCGGGCAAAGTAACCAGAGTCCATGTTTTGTTCTTTAATAGTGCCTCCATCTCTTCTTGTATGGCCTGAGTCCATTTCGGGTTTATCAAAGCTTCTTGAATACTGGTAGGGATATGATTTGAGGACAATTCTTGCACAAATGTTTTTAGAGGTTTGGAGAGTCTCTTTGTTGATACATAATTGGCAATTGGATACTTTGACCTCCGATCCTCGACATCTAGAGAATATCTATTTGGCGGTTTGCCACGATTATGCCTGAAAGGTAAGGTGTAACCAGCCAAAGTATTCATATCATTAGAGCTTGAAGGTGTGGTAGGAGAGATTACCTCAGGGATGGCTTCCGGGATATCCTCAGAAGATGGGCCTTCTGGTATTGGGGAGGTAGGGGTTTCTATTCCTTCTGCTGGGAGAGGCGATGTAGACGTTGGGGTCTCTGTAGATGTCTCTGGTGCTGTCTCTGTAGATGTCTTACCGGTTGCTTCATTGACCACCATCTCTGTTGAAGCACTCGTATTCAGCCAGTTGGGAAAAAACCAGTTATGTTCCTGTTCTTCACTCTGACTCTCCCCTTGAAGAGAAGAATTGGTCTTGGAAGGAGAGTAGAATGTTTCTGATTCTAAAAAGGTAACATCCATGGTAACATAGGTGCGGTGGGTGACTGGGTCATAGCATCGGTACCCTTTCTGGTGTAGCGCATACCCCAAAAATAAGCATTTAGCTGCTCGTGGATCCAGTTTTGTGCGTTGATTTTTATGTAGATGCGCGAACGCTACACAACCAAAAACTCGAGGTGGAATCATCAAAACAGATGGCAAGGAGACATGTGATGAAAGAACTTGTAATGGTGTCTGAAATTGTAAGATCCGTGAAGGCATTCGGTTAAGGAGATGCATGGCGGTAGCAACAGCATCAACTCAATGTCGGTTAGGTACATGTGCTCCAAGTAACATAGCGCAGGCAGTTTCGAGTATGTGCCGATTCTTCCTCTTAGCAATGCCATTTTGTTGTGGAATATGTGGGCATGAAGTCTCATGAAGTAACCCATGAATTCAGAAATCATCTTGGAACCGTTGATTCATGTATTCCCCGCCATTATCAGACCTGAGTACCTGGATCTGTGATGTGAACTGAGTCTTTACCATCATATGGAAAGACTGAAATACAATCAACACTTCATCTTTATGTTTCAGCAGATATAACCATGTCATGCGAGTGCAGTCATCAACAAAGATTACAAAACTAGCGAAATCCAGACAATGTAGTTACCGGGGATGGCCCCCACACATCCGAGTGAATCAAAGCAAATGGAACTCTACTCTTATTCATACTTAAGGGATAAATAGTTCTATGACTCTTAGCTAAGATGCAAGTGTTATACTGAAAATCATGAGGCTGTATATCTATAAATAACTTCGGAAATAAGTGTTTCATGTAACCGAATGATGGATGTCCTAACCAGCGATGCCACATCCAAATCTGTTGTTCTCTGGTGTTTCTTTGATGTTGTGCATGATGTGCTTGACCCGTGCTGAGATCATCCATGTAGTAGAGCCCCCCCTCCTAGTACCACGCCCAATTATCTCCTTGGTGAGAATATCCTGAAGAAGACAAAAAGTAGGATAAATGAGCACAAGACAATTTAGATAAGAGGAGATTTGGCTAACAGATAGTAATTTATGGGAGAGAGAGGGAACAAGCAAGGTGTTCTTCAAGGATATTGTAGGTGACAAGGTCATAGTGCCTTTCCTGTGACTTCAGAGATAGCCCAATTGGCATTAGCAATTGTAGCCCGTCTTGGTGGTAAAGTCTTTGAAAAATCAGTAGTATCATAGGTCATGTGGTTAGTAGCCCCTGAGTCAAGTATCCATGCATCAATAGTTTTGTTGGGAAGATTGTTACCTGAATCCGAGAGGTGTACGTCTCCCTATGGTGAGAGTTGAGATTCTGTTGTAACTGTTACAGCCTTACCACTAGTTTCGGCCTTGTCTTGATGTTTCCGAGCTTGGAGTTCATGCCACCAGTCGGGATAGCCATGTAGCTTGAAGCAATTCTCTTGGGTATGTTTTGAGTTACCACAATGAGAACACTTAGTTCCACTAGAAGATGTTCGAGATTTAGAGGACATACTAGATTTTTTGTTGCTTGAAGGCAGAGAACCCGTTGAGGAGGGCGTAAGTTGTCCAGTTTTAATGCTTCTAGAGGCCAAAACTGCTACCGGAGTTTCAATATTGTTACCGGTGATCATGACCCTTTGTCGGATAGCTTCTCTCCGAACATGTGCGTATGCTTGTTCAATAGTGGGAAGCAAATGCATTTGGAGTACATCTGCCCGAATCTTGTCTAGTCTATCATCAAGGCCATCCAAGAAGATGTACACTCTCTCTTCTTGAAGAAGAGTATTGTACCGTTGAATATCCACCACACACTCCATCGGATTTGGATGGCAAAAATCAATTTCTCACCACAAACCTTGAAGATCATTATAATACTTTTCAAGGGACCCTCCAGACTAGCGCAAGCGGGTCACACAACACCGGAGATCGTAGTCTGTAGTCTTTACAAGATTCATTTATTTATTATTAGAATTACTGCCTAAAGGGTGAAAGAGGGATTAAGGACATATTGAGCATATGCAGAGATTGGTGGACCATGGGAGGCTCGTTTTTCTATATGGTAGTTTAATTAATTGGGGACAGCACAATTTAGTGCCCATCCCAGCCCATACGGAGTGGGAGAGTTTTCACCAGCTTTGCAAGGTGGGCCCCACATAGAAAACATGGAAGGAAGAAGGAATCTATCATCCATGTTTGGTGAAAAACCTGAAATCAAAGGCCCCAAAATGCTTTCATTCAATCTTGAAATCAACTTTCCGGTGAAGGGATTATTATGGAGATGTTTGGAACCGTGGCCATTAAAAAAAAACGGTGCTACATCGGATCCACATAGGCGTTTCAACAAATGCCCATGTATCTCATTGTTTAGTTCAGATGATTATTAAAAAATCAGGCATGTCTCGAAAATCGGGCATTTCATGCATCGGTGAACCGTTTCCTCAAACAATTGACTGATGTATATCCTATGTGATGCTTAATTGTTAGCACATACATGAAAAACGGTGATGAAAATCACCTTACCAAATAGAGTAGTATTGCTCACTACCAACATGGCAGAAACGTTTTTTTTTTTTTTTTTTTTGTGAAAAACAAGTCTTGGAAGCATGGGCTATTTTCTTGAAAATCGATCCCAAAAAATACCCACGCTTCCAAACACCATATATGTAATTAAGGATCCAATGCCATAACTTCTCTACCCTCTCTCAACTATAAACGTTGAAGATAATTCAAGAATCCCCCTCTCTTCTCTTGCAACCACAAACAGAGGGCAAAGGTCGCTCAATTTCTCAATGGAGGGGCATAGATATACTTCATCAACTCTTTTTAACTTTGTAATCCCCAATTGTCTAAATTGTATCTATCTTCCAAGCCCCCTAGGTCATTGCCGGTTTCTACTTCTATATAGCAGATCTTTTGAAGGGCTACCAAATTTCCAATTTCCAATTTCTAAGTCAGCGGTTCAACCACCTGGTTCAAATAAGTTAGTTTGTGCCATTTTGAAAAATTAAAAATAAAATATAATTAAAATTATTTGTTGGCTGAAAAACCATTTGTCCGGGTCAAATGTGTCGATAGTTCAACCATCTGGATCAATGGGTCGTTAACCAAAATAAATAGATTTTACGAAAACAACGGGTTGGGTGGTGAAACGGTACTACTACCCTGACTAGTTTCCAAGCTGGGCAGTCCAATTATCCGAGTCAACGATGGTTTGAAAGCATTGTAAATAATCATAAAATAATAATAAAAAATAAATAATAAAACAATTTTTAATTAATATTTAACTATTTATCAAATGCTTAATTATTCAATTATTTTTAGTAATTATTTATTAATAATTAGACTTGACAATTGGGTTAGATCAGGTCAAGTTTTAAGTCCGACCAAGAAATTTTTAGGTCATTTTTAGTCAGATCAACTTTCGAATTGGGTCAAAAAGTCAATGGTTCAACTATCCAAATCAACTTGGCTTTGACCAAGTCAATGGTTTTTCACCAAAAATATGTGGTTTAACTGTCTATATCCATACCAGTTTGAAAATGTTGGTTTGAAAAAGGATGACCCGGCAATGACCCTTGACTAACCCAAATTCTTTTCGTGTTAGGTTGGGTTAACGGCCTCACTAGTCGGGTCAACTTTTTGTTGCATCTATTAATAATTAATTGATTATTAATATTTACTATTGTTTTAATTGTTTCTTTAGTTAATTGTTTTTGTTAATTATTAATCATATTTATTATGATCAATTATTATAAACTATTATAATTGGTAACTAATTATTAATTAACTCATCAATTACATAATTGTTAATTAATTAATTATTTAAAAATAATTATATAATCACTAGTTTAGTACTTATCAAAGTAATTATTTAATAATTAGTTTAATTCATTAATAATTATTAGTTAATTATTCAATTAATTATTAAATGCTCAATTATTTATAAACATTTAATTATTTATAATTTTTGTCAATTCCATTATTTATTAATTATGTCATATTAATTCAATTAATTTTTAATTATCTTGCTAAGTAGTTAAATAAACTTTCCCATATCAAGGGTTAAAAGGGTTAGTATCATTTTTTAGAACTCAACATTCAAATTTCATAACAACATCACTGAAGAACCGAAAAAAGGGTTCACCAACTCCAATGCACTCTAAAAGTAATTTTTATAATTCTAAAGACATTAATATGTCAGACTTCAATGCAAACAAACAAGAACTTCCATATCAAGAATTCAAATTGGCGCCCCACAAGACTGCCCCCCACAACGTCCCACTACATATCTCGGCCGTGTATTGAAAATATCTCCCAATGATAATACCAGGAATGATGATGTCATCATTTGGGAGATGTTCCCAATACATGGCGGGGATGTGCTGTGGGACGTTGTGGGGGGTAGTCTTGTGGGGGGCTGATTCAGTCTCCCATATCAATGCCTCTGAACTGATACGGTTTTTCATTGACAAATCCTCAAACTTGTCCAATAGAAAATTCATAGCACTCTACGCCATTTCTCTTCTTTCTCTGCAAGATGGTAAATCTACTTTGTGTTTCAAATTCTCAGATACTTGAGTCCATTTTGTTTTCAGGAATAGGTGCTTAGAATCAGAATTGGAATTGGAATGGGCCTTACCGTCTGTTTCGCAAGAGCGGGGTTCTGATTCTCATTTTTCGTGGAATGGGATTCCCTTATAGGGGGAAATGGCCATTCCAAGCCCCCCTAGGGAATGTGATTGCCATTTTAGAGTCTATCAAGAAGTAAAGAACTCACAACAAAAAACCTAAACCCTAATATTAATAAAATAATAAATTATTAAAAAAATAGTAATAAAATAATAGTACTATAATAAAATATTAATGTATTATAATTAAAGTAATAAGAAAATGATAATATATTATTTAGTAAATATACAAAATAAATTTTAAAATAATAAAATAATAGAATATTCATAAACTAGTAAGAAATTAATAATAATAACATATAATAAAATAATAAACTATTTATAAAAATATTATTTGTGTAGTAATATCTAATAATATATTAATAAAATATTCATAAATTAATGATAAATATTAAGATATTAATAATTAAATATTGATAAAATAATAATGATAAAAAGAAAAAATATTATTTATTTAATAATAATAATTAATTCAAATAAAATATTAATATAATAGAATTAAATGAATAATAAAATACTAACATTAATTATTCAGTAATAATAAATTAATTTTCAAATAATAAACAAAAATAATAGTTTATTTATAAATAATAAAAATAATAACAAAATATCATGAAATAATAATAATAATAATAATAATAATAATAGTAATAATAATAATAACAACAACAACAACAATATATTCATAAATTAATGATAAATATTAAGGTATTAATTATTAAATACTTAAAAAATAATAATAACAAATTTACTAATTAAATAGTAATTATATATTCATAAAATATTAATAAAATAATGAATAGACGACTACAAAATTGAAAATTTTTAGTTGATTCCAATTCCAACTCCAAATGGAGCAAACAACAACAACAACAACCGGAATCCAATTTCAATTCCTGATTGAACCAAATAGGCATCAAGGAAGAGGAAGAAGAAGAAGAAGAAGAAGAAGAAGAAGAAGAAGAAGAAGAACAACAACAACAACAACAACAACAACAACAAATGTATTAATTATTAAATACTTAAAAAATAATAATAACAAATTACTAGTTAAATAGTAATTATATATTCCTAAAATATTAATAAAATAATGAATAGACGAATACAAAATTGAAAATTTTTAGTTGATTCCAATTCCAACTCCAAAAGAAGCAAACAACAACAACAACAACTGGAATCCAATTTCGGTTCCTGATTGAACCAAATAGGCATCAAGAAGAAGAAGAAGAAGAACAGTAATAATAATAATAATATATTCATAAATTATTGATAAATACTAAGGTATTAATTATTAAATACTTAAATAATAATAACAAAATACTAATTAAAGAATAATTATATATTCATAAAATATTAATAAAATAATGAATAGACGAATACAAAATTGAAAATTTTTAGTTGATTCCAATTCCAACTCCAAATGAAGCAAACAACAACAACAACAACAACCGGAATCCAATTTCGGTTCCTGATTGAACCAAATAGGCATCAGGAAGAAGAAGAAGAAGAAGAAGAAGAAGAACAGTAATAATAATAATAATAATATATTCATAAATTATTGATAAATACTAAGGTATTAATTATTAAATACTTAAATAATAATAAGAAAATACTAATTAAAAAATAATTATATATTCATAAAATATTAATAAATTAATGAATAGATGAATACAAAATTGAAAATTTTTAGTTGATTCCAATTCCAACTCCAAATGAAGCGAACAACAACAACAACAACAACAACCGGAATCCAAATTCGATTCCTGATTGAACCAAATAGGCATCAGGAGTAAGTGATTCCGATTTCAATTTCCGAGCATTTTGATTCTAGTTCTAGTTCTGATTCCGATCCTATCCTTGAACCAAATGGACCCTTATTAGATTGGTGAACTCATGCTGTAATGGGAGGTAGTTTGAACTTCTAAGAAGAGTACTCTACTCCATTATTGATTCAAGCCTGCTTGGTTTCTTGGAATAAGTGCTTGGAATTGGAATTGAAACAATCCATTTCTGGTTCCAAATGTTTGTTTAGTATGAGATTTCCCCAAATAACTATTCTGAGGGCTGAGCATTCAGTTTATTCAGTTAAAGACAAGTGAATAAACCAAAATTTTAAAAACCAAAATAAAAAGTGAACACCAAACCAAAACTGAAATTTTCGGTTATTTTGGTTAAAACCAAATTTCATTAACATACATAAAATATTATATATTATAATATATAATTTGTAATATATATTTATATATAATATATTAATATATAAGTATATAATATATTAAATATTATATGCTATATATTATATAGGGTATATTCCAGATTAGTACCTTATACTTTGGGGCTAGTGTCACTTTATTACCCGAACTCTGAAATTGTTAACAGATGTTAATTGACATGTGAAAGGACAAAAATGCCCTTTGGGTGTCATATGATTTTCATTATCAACCAACCATATTGAACAATGTCCTAGCATCTTATCAATATTTTGTCATAGGACAATTACAAATTCTCATTTACCACGTTTGTAGCGGATGTCATTGGTAAAGACAATAGTAATAATAAGATAATATGATAAAAATAGTAAACTATTGAATTAATAATAAGATAATATTAATAACAAAACATTATATTAATAATAAAAATAATAAACTATTAAAAATATTTTAAAATAGTAATAAAATAATAGTACTATAATAAAACATTAATAAAGTAATAATAACAAACAAAAATATTAATTAATAAATATAAAAATGATATTAATCACAAAATATAAATAAAATAATAATACAATATAGTTAAAGAAATAATAGTACAATAATAATACTAGAAAAATATTAATAATACAACAATAATAATAAATTAAGAATATTTTAATAATTAAAATAATAAAAAATACTAGAAAAATATTAATAAAATAGTAGTGTTATAATAAAATGTTTGTAAATTAACAATAAAAAGCAAAGATATTATTTATTAAATAGTAATCATAATAACGATTAATTACAAATAAAATCTTAATATAATATAATTAAAGTAATAATAAAATACTAATCTATTAATTATTAAATACTAATAAAAAACAATTATAATAAAATAATAAATAGACTAATAAAAAATTAAGATTTTTTGGTTCATTCCATTTCCAACTCCAACTGCAAATTAAATGAACCAAACAATATTAGGAATCTGGTTGCCATTATTGATTCTGACTCCAATCCCATCTTGTCTGCAAATCAAAAGGATCCTCAAGGCCTCAAGTCTTTTTCATGGAATTTGTGGTGTGAAAAAGCAAAAGATTAAAGAAAGAGACGAAAGAAAAGGTTGGGTTACACCGTTAGAGGGCGTTTTAAACCCTAGGTCCAAGACAAACACATGGGTGTGTTTCCATTTACTTTTTGGGTGGATCGTGATCACATGAAAATTATGTTGTGGGCCAGGGTCATGGGTTTTCATATTGACTTAAGCATCGTACAAGTACTCGCCTAAGGACACACCTCAAGACTCTCCTCCTTATCTACTATCTGTCTCACCCACTATCAGCACATGTTAGTTTATACGAGTGCGTAAATTTCAAAACTTGATAGTTACATTGCATTTATTGCCTTTAATTTACCTTGCACAATTCAACTAACCTGTTAACTTGAATGTTGGAGTTCTAAGCCTAGGATATCAATCAAGGCTCTTTGACCTGCCTTTGCCTTCTAAGTTTTTACCTTATTTTTGGATGAAAGTTCAAAGTATCGATATGTATTGGTCCGTATCAATCAATACGTATTATTCCAGGACCCTTTTGATATATTCATGGGTCTGACCGGTCCAAAGGGTAGAGGAGACTTAAACTAGCTCTTCTGAACCGGTTGCGAAAAAATAAAAAAAAAGGAGGGTCTGAACACTGTACCAGTTCACCCATACCAACGTATCGGACATATTGATATTTTGAATCTTGGTTTGGACCGAACTTCAGCCTGAAAAACCCAATAGATCTATTTCTTATTTGGTTACTTTGTTCATCATCATTAAGAGTTCAATATAAAAATCCATATTGAATATGGGCCAAATTCAGATTGAGTTCTGTTATTGAATTGTATTAATAATCAAATTCAAAATAACCGTAAATTTATATAATTTCTTTTATTATTTACACATATGTGTATGCATGTAGATATGCTAGTCAGACTCAGATCCTAGACTGAATAAGGTTATATCTGCATATGATCTCCTTATCTATACTACTTATAAAAATGTGAATGAGTCTTATTTTTTTGAATTTTCATTGGATAGAATTTACCCCTTCATCTTGAGCTATCATGGGGAAATTTATATTTTAATAAAAAAACATTAATTGAGACAATAAACCAAATGAACAACATTTATGAAAAGAAAGTTTAAGACCCCATCTATACTACTATTAAAAGTGTGAATGGGAGTATAGAATTTTTTGTTTGACTAAAATATCCCAACTTTTTTTTTTTTAATTTGGTCCCCCTCTCATTGTAATGATGGAAATGTAATTTGAACAACTATTATTTTTCTCATCCAAATCCTTCTCATTAACTCTTATATTTAAGGTACATAATAACTACCAATAATATTCATCGAATCATTTTCTTGATTAGAATACCCCTATTTTTAAATTTAGTCTCTCCAATTATGAGAGCATAAAATGTAATTTGAACTATTACAGTTTTTCTCATTCAATTCCCTCTCACTAAGTTTATATTTAGAGTATTAACTCTTATATTAATTGACCATATTTCAAAAAAATAAGTGTGCCAAAGAATGATGATAGATATAAAATACAAATTTAAAATCAATACAAAACGGAGTTGTTTTCCTAATTAATTAAATGTGTAAAATTCAACCTTTTAGGTTATTCAATTCCCTCTCACTAAGTTTATATTTAGAGTATTAACTCTTATATTAATTGACCATATTTTAAAAAAATAAGTGTGCCAAAGAATGATGATAGATATAAAATACAAATTTAAAATCAATACAAAACGGAGTTGTTTTCCTAATTAATTAAATGTGTAAAATTCAACCTTTTAGGTTAAATGTGTAAGCCCTTGATATCATAATTCAATAATAATAAAAATTAATTAAAACGAATGAAATCAAATAAAAGTATAAAAAGTACAAAAAATAATTATAGAAGACATTTGAACACATCTCTAATATCATATATTTATCATATTAAACAAAAATAAACATGATAAACAAGAATAAAATTGTAAAAAATTTTGAAAACATATTCTTATTATCATCATCATAAAATGTTATTACATGCTTCTTTGCATACACTTACTAATATATATTAAACATATCTATGTTTCAAAGTATAAATCTGATCGATTTTTTTTTTCCCATAAAAATATCTGATAGGTTTTGGCAAACTAGTCACGAGAATCTGAAATATTCAAACGGTCTTGGACTTTCTGACTCCATTGACACTCGTACATGTAACAAGTATCGGCATTATATAGTGAAATCCAGCTTCTATCAACCATAAATCGTCTGGCTCCCTCTGAAGTATTCGGTTCATCTCGGGTTTATCAAGTAATTCACAAATAATAACGAAAAATCTAGAAGTAACATAACAAGAAATTACATCTGAACGCCCATAAAATTCAGTTATAAGGGGAAAGCGATGAGAAGGGTTTCAAGGTTGAGATAGAAGGTTCATCATCTTTGGGCGTGGCTTACACTTTGCTTTCAAGGCCTGGGCTTTGGGCAGGGTGAGTCCCCCAGCTCCTTCGGTCATGTCCACAAGGTCGTCACCAACCCTCTCCCAGTCGAAGCACTGAATAAGTGAGCCCAAAGCTAGCCCAACCACGCGCTCAGCCAACCCACCCCCGGGACAACCTCTCCTTCCCGATCCAAACGGCATTAGCTTGAACCCATCTCTTCGCCCTTCAAGCCCTTCAAATCTCTCTGGTTTGAATTTTCGGGGTTCCTCCCATATTTTAGGATCGTTGTGTATGGCCCACAAGTTCACTAGCAGCATGGTGCCACGTGGGATGTCGAAACCTCCTATAACACAGTCCTCTGATGACTCATGGGGTAAAAGCAGGGGGCCCGCTGGATACATCCGAAGTGTTTCGTTGATGATACAGCGGAGATAGGGGAGCTTGGATAGATCGGATTCATCGAGCAATCGGCCTTGTCCAACATGATTGTCTACCTCGTCCTGGGCCTTCTTGAGGACGTCTGGATGGTTGAGCAAGAGTGACAATGCCCATTCCATCGTTCCTGATGATGTGTCGGTTCCAGCTGCTATCATGTCCTGTAAAGGGTAACCTTATTAGTTAGCATTTTCTGCATCGACCTTAGCTAATCAATCAATTCTTACAAGTTGGCCCAACTTTTTGATATAGTTACAAAATGTTTATTTTCTATCTATAAATTGCTATTCTAAATTAGGGGTATTTATTATTTGGTTCAAACTGCATAATCCAATTGAATCAAATCAAATTTGCGATTTGATTCCATCTATACCTGAAACTATATATGGTGTAAATATATAAACCAACTCCTGAGTTAGTGAAAGGGAGGAGGGAGGAAAAAAAATCTACCAGAACCAAGCTTTTGATGATGTCGTCCGTGTGATATTCAGGCTCTGCTTCTTGGAGGGACAACAAAACGTCAATCAGCGTCTTCTTTCTCTCACCAGATTCAGAACTAGAGCTAGAAATGAAAGAGTCATCGGTCTTCATCTTCTTATGCTCTTCGATTAGTTCTTGCATAAACTCGTCCCTCTTCTGGTGCAGCCTCATCAGCCTCTCTTGTAACCGGTTGAACCCAACCCATCTTAAAGCCGGCATGTAATCTCCGATATGCGTTGCCGCAGATAGATAAAAAGTCTCCGTCACAATATCATTCAAACGCCTTGTTTTCTCTGATTCCTCCTCCACGTTCTCTCCGTAATACCGCTTTCCGGCTACCATCATCATTATCATATTGAGAGTTAACTCAAAAAACATCAATTTCATATCTACCTCCTTGGTACCAGAGGAGGCAAGCCGTAGGATCATTGATCGAACCTCGTTGGTGCGTGAGCGGGAAAACATCTGAAGACGATTGGTGGAGAAAATCTCGAGGCTGCTGATGCGTCTGAGATTGCGCCAGTGGTTGCCATACGAGGCCGAGCCTATGCTTAAATAGTTATAACCTATATATTTTCCGGCAAGGAGGCGAGGACGGTTCGCAAAGAGGATGTCGTTCGTGGTAAGGCATTCCTCGGCCGCGGAAGGGGAAGAGACGAGGAGGACAGGGCGGGAGCCGAACCTGAGGAGTAAAATCGGGCCATATCGGTTGGAAATATCGGCAAGAGTTCGGTAAAGAGGGTTCTTGAATAGGTAGAGATGACCGATAATGGGTAGGGCGAGAGGGCTTGGTGGGAGTTTCCACTTCTTAACGAGTCGATATTTGGAGAGTAAAAGGAAGCCGAAGAAGAACAACACAAAGTAATACAGCAAAATCTCCATATCTGATATTGCGAATTATGTACTTGGATGTGCATTAGGCGCTGCTACTGTCGCTAAATATCAATTTCATTATTACGGAAGCACCGTTGGAGAAGAATCCCACCAAAACGTGTTCGAATAGGGTACTCACGGAAGGGTTTTGATGTGGCTTAGCATGGTCCAGCCACGTAGGGCTAATAACTATTCGGTGTATCGTCAGGGCCTACCACCATCCCGTTATAAATAAGAGCCAATTACTTACCCGTCAAACATTAATTATGGGAGCTAATTTGAGTGTCAGACCTTCTGCTTCGGATATCCATCTTGAGGTTGATACTGTTTTGCAGTGTCTCAAGTCACCAGGGACTTCGCCTCAGCCAGTAATCCTCAGCTATCATAATCCTCGGTCTTCACACCATGTTCAAAACTTGAAAAATAAATTTACTTCGTTGCCCTCGATTAAATCGCACATCGCACGGCAACAGTTATCATTTTACCAAAGAAAAAACAAAACATGAAGGTTTTGAAAGGTGAAAGATTTTCCAACCCTCACAATCTCACCCACTTCCAAAGTGTTGGCTATTTTCTTTATAAAAGACAACATCCTTCCTCCTCACACTTACTTCACAGCAATTGCAACCACTAAAAAAAATACATTTTTAAACTCACCCGCACTCTCTTCCTCTTCACGTTTCGTTTTCTTCCCGCCCTCTCTTCTCAGTCATCCCTCTCTGTCTCTCTCACACACAGTGGCACATCAAAAAATCTCTCTCTCTCGGTCTCTCTGACAGTTGCACATCCACATTATTTGATTCACAAGTAAATCTCTCTCTCTTTTTGTATTCAATTTCACCTATTAATTTTCTCTCTCTTCTACACCGGACAACACCAATCAATGTATGTAGGGTTTCCTTTTTATCAATTAATGCTGGTGTTATGAAATCTGGGGTTTTAACTAGGTCAGCAGAATGACTGGAATCAAGGATTTTCAAATTCTTGAGCAACTGTAGAAAGAAACATTTGGAGTAAAAGAAAATCAGTTTCATTTTTTTTTAATTAGCATTGATAAACACAAAAATTATATATTCGCATGGGCATACCTTTTTCTTCCTTCCAGACTTCTTTGATTTTACTGTATTGCATTTCCAGAGCAACAAGGATATCCAGATGAAAATTAGTTGGTATAAATAAATTCCAAAGAGAATATGTTCCATCGAAGCCATCCTAACTTTCTGGAAATAAGTCCTTATTCCCCATTGATGTCTACTTTATTGAGTTGAAGCAGTCTTAGCCTTTTCATATTTGCAAAGGCTTTTGTTACAAATTTCATTCCCATTGTGTCAGGGTTTTACAGTATGAGGCCTTCAACAGCTTTTTGTTCCCTGAAAGAAAACAAACAACATTGGAGAAGTTAGAGATTCATCTATATATGTATTTTAACTCTTACCGTCTTATTTTCCAAAATGTCACAGATTTGAATTTAGAACATGGGCAGTGTGAATTTCATTTTCACTAGAAGATGCGTATATTTAAATTGTCGTGGGGTGTAAATGCGTTTACATTTGTTTTCATGATGTAAAATTTACACTACTAGTGAATGCAAATGAGAGAAAAAAAGTACAAACCTTAGTTGCGGAGCCAGGGCTGTGGTAGTCCCCTATGCATTTGATTCACAAACAAGACCGGAATCGGAATCAGAATCATCTATTCCTGATATCTGTTTGGTTCAGTCCGATTCCTGCTGTTTGATTCAACTGAAAACCGGAATTGGAATCGGACAAAATTTCCAATTCTACCCTTGTTAAAAGAAGCCTCATTAGTCCTCGCTATCCATGTTTAACAAAAACTGGTGTAAGAGCTTCAATTGAGATGCCCAGAGTGCAATGATGGCCGAAAAAAGAACTGTTGGATTGCTTTATTAGAGAAGAGAATTTAATGTTGCGTTTGGCATCAGTGTAAAACGTCATATATCGATAATATTTTACATTGAACTATGAAAGTGATCGTTGCTTTTTGAAAAATGCAAGTGGTGAAGAGTAAGATTTTATCGATGTAGTATTTACATCGATAATCGACATAAAACTTTAAGTTTGATAGGTTTTACATCGACTATTGACATAAAACTCCACTCCATCCAAGCATACACAAAACTGAACCAGAGTGAAATTTTAGGTTGATCATGAGTACACTCTCCTTCCAAACATGGACAAAATTGAACCAGTATAATATTTTACACCGTTCTTGATTTACACTGATTCCAAATGCAGTCTAAAGAAGAAATCTGTGTAGAGGTCAAGGAGTTGCAACCAACCTCTACCTCAACAGCGATGGGGTTAGCAAGACTATGAGAGGAAAGAATCAATCAACCGAAAAGAATGAGCTAGACAAGCTGGGTTCAACCTATTTAGACTAAGCCAATCCAGAACCAACCTGAACCCGGTTCCATTCAGAATGACCCGTCCCTACTGAAAATCTCCGAAACACCGAAATGCGCCAGCCCAAGAACCCAATACAGACCTTAATTCCTTATAAAAGACTAACAAGGGCCGAAAATGCAAGCCCATTGCGATTGTGGTCTTTGTTACAATTGCGACAAAAAAAAAAATTGGGCCTGATCATCGATACAAAGCCCAACAGATTTACTTGCTACAAGTAGATGAAGATGATGATGAAGTGTTCAAAGAAAATATGCTGACTAGACCTATTCATGGGCCGGGCCAGGCTGGGCTCGGGCCGGGCTTTCACTTGTAATTAAGGGAAATATGCTAGGCTCAAGCCCGAGCCCGAGCCCGGCCCGACCAACGAGACTATAACTTGGGCCCGAGCTCGTCCTTGATAAAAAGCCCGAAGCTCGAGCCTGAGCCCAAAGCCTGACCCAATAAAAAAAACAATTTTCCCTATTCAAATTAGAATTAAAAATTCAGATAGTTTTTTTTTCCTATTTAAATGAACAATGGGCCTACAAGATGTTTTTTTCCCCTTTCTTTTATATTTTAAAACATAGTTTTACATTCCTAAATCAAAAAATTTATTCAAATGGACATGATCACATTAGTCATTTTAAGTCTAATATTTGGTCGGGCTAGGCTATTTTGACAAAACCCGAGCTCGGCTCAAATTTATTGTGGGCCGGGCTTTTTGGCTCGAATTTAAGCCCACGGGCCTATAAACACATTCAAGCCCGTCCAAGGGCCAGGCCGGCCCATTGGGCCACCCGGCCCATGAACAGGTCTAATGGTGACAGGTCGGGATTGGAAAAATCCTTATAGAAGTCCCAACACCCGAAATCGAATTACAAGCCTTAAATGGGCATTTGAGTCTACAAACCATGAGGATAATTGGGCACAAGATCTCAATACTGGTAAACAGTGGCAGTACCTTAAATGATAAAACATAGAGCACAGACTCGTTACACATGGGCCTAGAACCAAACAATCCGGTTTTACAATCATTTTAGTCAAAACTGTTTCTGGAAGAAGGTTAGACTCTTAATGGCCAATGGATCATTTTCAAACCTTGGATTCCCAGTCGTCCCCAGTATGAGTGGTAGTTTAACCAAATCAAAATTTGGGTTCAGTTACATGATATTCCTTATGAAATCATGTCTGAAGACGTAGGCAGACCCGTTTTTGAACGTATTGGTCCAAATTGTCAAGTTACTATGTTTGAGCATAAGTTTTGATTACTATTGATCAACCTCTAAAAACTGAGTGTTTTTTCAGTACCACCAATTGGGTTCTTTTCAGATACGAAGAACTTCCTGTTATTTTCTTTCTTTGTGGTAGAGTTGGTCATTTATATTTTATAGCGTTGTTGTTCCCAACCCCTCCCTTATGTCTCTGGACAATCTTATAGCGTAGGTGTTCCCAACCCCTCTCTTATGTCTTTGCACAATCTTATGACCAATTTTTCAATCAAAGAACAATGAGCCTTCCAGGTTCTTGGCTTAAAGCAGAAATTCCCATCTGTCATACCTAGACTCGCCCCTCCTTTCGTAACTTTGTCCAGTTACCCCACCCACCATCTCCAGCTCAACCTCAATCTATTGCAAATCCAGTCTCCCCATCTCCTTCCCAACCTCAATAGGATCCGTCTTCTTCTAATTCTACCCTAGCAAGAATTACTTCTTTTGGATCTATCTCTGATCCCAATTCTTCCCAACTTGCTATGGTACGAGTCTCTGCCAAAACTTTTTAGTTATCTCACCAAGCCCAAGCACACTTTTCTAATCTTTTTTCCTCTGATACTCCTGGGGCTTCCTCGTCTAGAGGTAAATGCCCCTGGTTTGAGTTTCTTGAACATCTGGAAGTGGAATATACTCCCGCTTTGCCTATTTATGTCAAACATGAAACCTCTGATCAAAGCAATCAGACTATCCAAATCATATCTATTGTACACCTTGATCAGGATAATGAATATACTCTGCACAATCACACTCGTTCATTTTCTGAACATGAAGAATTTCCTGCAAACACATCAGAAGGGGTTAGTCTTTTTGACTTTTTCTTTACTTTTTATAGGGTAGTGGTGGCTGACCCTGAACAGCCACAAGTTAATCAATATTGATCATGGGCAGTGGTGGTTGAGGGGCTTCTCGTCCCAAGGCAGTTCAAGGACTAAGAATAGTTTTGGTCAAGAAGTATAACCTAGACTTTATTTTCGGTAACCAAAAAATTCCTTCAGATAAGATGGAAAATTTAGCAAACTAGTTTCACCATACTAATTCTTATTTAATTCCTCCAAAAGGATGTGTAGGAGGATTAGATATTTTTTGGAAATTAGGTTTTCTGGTATCTACTTTTCTGACTAACTCAATGTATGTCTTTTTGAACATCTCTTCACCTCCTATTTTGGATAACTGGTTATTGGGTTTTATTTATGGACCATCAATTAAAGCACATAGAAATAAGTTCTAATTCCAACTAAATCAACAGTTATTGTCTCTAACCCAACCTGTTTTACTCATAGGCGATTTTAATGAAGCTAACTCTGTCTTGCCTCCTGATCCTACTTCATCCAATTATAGTTCTAGACTCACTTCTAGCCAATACCGTAACACGGTATTTAACATCAATCTAATTGAGATTAGCATTCAAGGAGGAAAACTTAGCTGGTCTAAAAAAAAGACAATCAAGACTTATTTCTAGAACTTTAGATAGAGCCCTTGCTACCCCAGATTAGATTTCTGGTTTCCCTCATGCTATTGTGAATTTTAGATGGGGTTTTGATAATCATTTGTTAATCATAGATACTACCCCTCCTAAACATCAGTTTTCAAAACCATTTAGATTTTATGAAATGTGTTTGATTAATAATTCTTGTAATGAAGTTATCTACCATGGCTGGGAATTACAAACTCAAGGATATGTTGCCTACAATTTGTCTCAAAAGATGAAATCAAATTAAGCCTGACCTTATTTATTAGTGAAAAGTGAAATTCAAAAATCCCAAAAAGAAGTTAAGTGAGTTGAAGCAACAAATTATCTATGTGGAGCAATCTACCCCATGGAATCAATACAACTTTCAACCTTGTATAAACTCTACGATGATACTCAATCACAAATAGAGAGTTTTTGGAGACAACTATCCCGAGAAATCTGGTTGTCATTGGGTGACAAGAACACATTTTTTTTCCATAAGAATACTTTATGCCGACAAAGGAAGAATGAAATACAAGTAGTTAAAGATAGCTGTAATTCTTCGATGACAGATCATAAAGATATCTCGGATGTTTTTTATCTCATATTTTTCAGTTATTTTCCCATCAACCTAAATCTGATTTATCTTTTTACCCCCCTCATTTCAAAGGATGAAAATAACTTTTTAACTGCCATCTCCTTTGAAGATGAAATTAAATCAGCTTTTTTTAGTATTGGTAGTCTAAAATCTCTTGGACCAGATGGAATGCCAACATTAATCTATAAATAGTACTGGGATCTAATGAACTCTAACATTGTAGCTTTTGCTCATGAGTTCTTTCAGAACAGGAGATTACTTAAAAGTCTTAATCATACTTTCCTTTGTCTAATCCCAAAGGGGTAAACTGTAGTAAAGTCTAGGATTATCGTCCCATCAGTCTATGCAATGTCTTGTATAAAATCATTTAAAAAATTTTGGCTACCAGAATCCTTATGGTGCTGGATAAATGTATTTCCTCGAACCAAGCTACTTTTGCATAATACCATTATAGCTCATGAAATGTTCCATTTATTAAAACAGCATAAATGGGGAACAGGCTATGTGGCTATCAAGTTAGATATGGCAAAAGCCTATGACAGATTGGAATGGTCTTTTCTTCTTTCAATACTAAAAGCTTTAAGTTTTTCTGAAGACTTCTATCAAATCACCGTAAAATGCATTTTCACGGTCTCCTATTCCATTCTAATCAATGGTACTTCTGAAGGGAAAATTCTTCCTATAAGAGGACTTAGATAGGGGGACCCTTTATCCCCCTATTTATTTATTCTAGCCATGGAATGTATCACCCGAATGATTGTCAAGGCTGAAAATGACCAACAACTCCAAGGTATCCAAATATCTGATAGAGCTCCCCCCAATTACCTATTTATTCTTTGTAGATGACATTCTTTTTATTTCTGAGAAGACATAGAAGGGAACTAGATAACCTTAAAACTATCCTCCAACAATTCTAGGCTGCCTCAGGACAATTGATCAATTTAGAAAATCTGGAATTTGTTTTAACGAAAACATTCATACTAGTCATCAAAGAATGATTTATTGACAACTTCATATTAAAACCCTTCCTAGAAACTCTAAATATGTTGGCCTACTAACAGGTTGTCGAAGCCCTCCAAATTAGTGCTAGTCCTACAATGAAATATTTGTAGTAAAAAGTGGTACTAGGTCGAATCCCATAGGGAGCAAATCAATATTCTCTTAGCCGAATGGGTAATGTAACTGAGTGGGAGAATTAAATACTGAAATTGAAAGAAAAGAAAATAAATAGCAACTTAAACAAACAAGAGAAATCAGTCTTTCCAAATTCTAGTTCAAGGGTTCGGTTTAGCCAATTGGCCATCGATCATAGGTATCCCTGGTAATCTTGCAATTCAAGCATTTAACCTTAGATTTATTAGGATAGTCATAATAAACCTTGTGTTTTCCTAATTCAACTGATCAAACCCAGCATTCGATCAACACTTATCACTACTCAACTGGGTACGATAGCGTTCCATATTAACCAGTGATAGCATTATAATTTGTGAAAACAGTTATACCAAAACAACAATAATTGAGATAGCTGCAATTATTGAATCTTGTTCCATCGATTCCTTTTAGGTTAAACCATGTCAAAACATTGGTCAAAGGCTGTCACGAACAATTGACCCAAAAAGATATTAACCTAATTGCTACTTGTTCCACTATTCGTGAAAATTACGAATCACCGAAATCATGGATAACAGTAGGAAAATCAACATTAATTTAGTTTGTCAGGCTAATTAACATTAATATCCAATAAAAATATGCACAAGAATCAATGGATACTTGAATTAGAAAACAAGAACTGAAATTAAATACAAAACCTCACAATGATTCAATCGAACCTCCCCCCTTGAACCAGAAAAGAGAAATTTAGTTGCTCATGATCTTCAAACCCTCCATTTGAGTGATGCTAGAGCTGGTCCGCCCCCCTCTTTATGTAGCCAAAGGAAAAGACTGTTTTCCAACTCCTTATAGGAGATCACCTTATCTTCAAGGAGTCCTGATCTTCTTTGAACTAATCCTATCCTATCTCTTATCTAATCCCCAACCTTCTTATCTTTATAAGATTACATTCAAAATTTAGATCTAATAAGACTCTCTCCCTCCTTGCAGGTTACATTCGAATTAGGACTCTAGACTCTTGCGTCCGAGTTGGGCTTCTCTGCTGACTTGGGTTGCTTCTAGGTTCTTTTGCGAGTTGGGCTTCAACTGTGAAATGGGTCTGGCTACGAACTTGCTCCGAATTCGGGCCTGGTTTCATATTCGATGCAAATCGAATCTACCAAAACCCAAAACATAAAAGTTTTGGGCCTTCCTTTGATCTTTCTAATGCTTCTTAAATTGTCCAATTCGGAGTCCGGAATTGAGAGTTATGCGCAGATTACTAACTGTCACCGAAACTGTACAAAATCACCGGATTTGCCCTGTTTGCTTCCAATTGCCTTCTTTGTTGCCCTGAATCGAAATACAAGAGTAATGAGTCCAATTAAGTGTCAAATTAATGTAAAAAGATGAAAATTGGGGGACAAAAATAGGGTTCTTTTCAATCTCATCACCTACCTCTAATTTGGGGTTATAATAAACACTCCCAACTTTCCTATATCTTGGATAATCTCAAAGCCAAACTCCATAACCAGAAAGCTATTGCAAAAGTCAAGCTATCAAAAGAGTTCTAATTCAATATGTATTTCAAGGGATTCCAACTTATACTTTGTGTGCTGTACAATTTCCCCAAAAAACTCTAACTTCTATAGAACAAATTATAAAAGATTTTTTGTGGGTTAGATTTGATTCCAATCCTCATCCTTATCGTTGGTGTTCTTAGAGTTCCTTAGCCATCCCTCAATCTTCAAGAGGATTAGGTTTTGGACACATCAAATTAATCAATATAATTCTTCTTAAAAAATTAGCCTAGAGATACCTTAATGAACAACATAAATTATGGGCTCAAATATGGAAATCAAATATCTCCCCATTCACTATTTCTTTCCTGCTAATATCCCTTCACATAGTTCTCTTTACTAATTGGTTGCCCCTAAATTACAATTACTATTTCAAGAAATAGGTTTCTTAGTTAAAACTTCTTCCTCAGAACATATTGCTCGTCTATCATGGATCCAAATAGTCGAGAAGTTTTACTTGATACCTCAGCCCATTTCCTTCCCTGTCTCTCATCTTACATTCAATGATATTATTGACCATAATTCTTGGAATACCCCCATTTTGCAATAATATTTCAATACAGATCAAGTAGATCAGATTTTACAAACCCCAAACTTCCCAATTAGTACCTCCATTTCTTGGATCTAGACTAAACATCCTTCGGGTAAATTTCCTGTTGTTGCAGTTTATAGAGACCTAGTGCAAGCTTCTCCTCTCAATGTTTCTGATCATCTTAAAGATTGTTTTAAATGGATTTGGAAGCTTCCCTGCCCTCCCTGCTATCAATTATTTATTTGGAGAATTATCAAACACTTCATACTTGTTAAATCACATATTTTCTCTTCTCAGGACCATAACTGTGTTTTTTTCCAGAACCAACCAGAAACTCTAAACCACATCTTTTTTGATCATTCTTTCACCCAATCCATCCTTTTTGCTTTGCCCTGAAATATAAATTTTTCTATTGTTCCAATTGGTTGGATTGAATTTTGCATATGCGTACTCTTTTCATTGAAAAAGATACTTTTTTTAAAAACTCTTAGTTGGTACGCAATTGCACTTTATTACATCTGGTTTGCAGGAAATGAAAAACCATTTAAAGACATTACTATTTCAAATCACTAGATTTTACGCAAAACTAATACTGTTTTTAACAATCTTTCAACTTTTCCCATTGTTCATGAACCTTTACCAATTTCAACTTCCATATTAATTATATTTGTGCAACCATATATAGATGGCATCCTTTTTACAGATGCAGGGAAGATTTCTTCTAATGAATTTTGCTTTGGAACTATCCTCCTCAACCGACAATTGGAATGTATTCAAATCTTAGGAGGTAAAAAATCTTTGAATTTAGTTGAAGTTGTGGAACTCTTTGCTATATATCAAGGTCTATTCTAAGTGCAACGGTTCAATAAGCCGCCCATGTTGGTTTTCTCAAACTCAATCAACTGTTCAAGCCTTACAAGGAAAAGCATCTGTCCATTGGTCACTATTTCTTCTTCTGAACCGAATGATCAACCTTCTTCAAGAATTCCAATCCGTGGATTGTTTTCACATAAATAGAAAATACAACGCTACAGTTCATCAGATTGCATGCAAAAGTAAAACTATCAATCAGGAGTATTTTTTGTTAGATACTTATCCTTTTGATGTATCTGTTATCTCAAACTTTGTATCTATTTCTTTAGCATAATTATGTTACTTTACCTTTCAAAAAAAAAGCTTCCATATACCAACACCATGCATTAGATATAAATTAACCATAGGGAAACTATGCTAATGGTTATAGGTTAATCAATTTGATCCTTAATTAAAAATAGGTTGAGCTATAAAATATTAGAAGACACTATTATTTTTGCTGGAAAGTTAGGGGGTAGTTCTTTTTTGGATTTTGAGAGGGGAAAAGTTGGTCAATGGGATTTTGGTTCCCATTGACCAAGAAACCCATGTTCTTTTTCAGATTTATGTAGGGATCAAGTAAACTTTATTACCTAGGTAAGTGATGCTCATTTCCTATGGTGGGTAAATAACTTTCCCAGATAGGGGGGAAGTTGTCAATACTTAAATGTGACATAAATGCTCCTTTTAATAATGGATTTTAATGGCTAAAATTGTCATTGCCTTTTACCTAGGCAATAAAAAAATATGGTTAAATGCACTAACCCAAATAAGTAACTTACCAAAAAAATGAATGGGGCCTTAAAGAAAAATATGCAAAATTTGATAGGTTTCTTACCATCTACAAGAAAAATATACTTGAAGGTAAATTCATGACTGCTTCTAACATTATTCAATGTATCAAAGAGTTGATTGGTCATCTTAGCAGTACAAAAGAAAACTCAAATGGTTGTAACATAAGTTTCCATTGCGACCTGGGTGACCATGGTTCAAATCTTGGAAACAACTTTTCTGTATGCATAAGGGTACGGCTGTGTACATCTACTCTCCCTAAACCCCTCATTGATGGGAGCCTAAATCACTAGGTTGCCCCTTTCTGTAACATAAGTTTTCACCATGTTCTTAGAGAGGCCAACTATATTGTTACTGATTGTATTGCTATTGCTAATGAAGGAGTTGATAAGGGTTTGATCACCATCAATCATCATCTTTCTCAGTTGTCCAATTGGATGAAGATGTTGATTTTTGAGGAGCCTTGACGTTTTCTTTTGTATCTCCTTTTGATGGTTTTGAGTTACCGAGGGAGTGTTTGTATTTATTCAGGCTTGGGCTTGGGGCAAGGCAGATTATGTCCTCCCATGTCATTATCTTCTTTTCGTTTGACAATGGTTAATAAAATCCACCTGAAACTCTAAATTTTAGGGTTAAAAAAATGGTAGGATAACCTGTACCAAGCAAAACATAGCCTTAATGTGTAATACTGACTGAAAAATAAAAGGAAGGTTCGGTAGGATTACACAGTGGTGGCAGGGTACACACGTGGGCTCATTGGCATTCACTACAATGAGAATCAATTGAACTAATAGGTCATTGATTGTAGTCTAGTTTTCCTGCCCACACACACTTTGCCCACGTCCCACATAACATCGCGGTCATACATGGAGAACATCTCATCCTCCTACATGGTATTGCATGATCTGTGTGTTGTGAGTTCTCATGAGTAGGTGATCCGGAGTCCCTTATTGATGGAATTGCATGATCTGTGTGGTATGGCCAATGGTGATGTGATCTGCAAGCAAAATCCCTACTCTGAAGTACAAGAATCCAGCCATACAATGTAAAACTAGGGCTGTTCATAACAAGACCCAAATTGACCAAACTGACCAATCCGGATCGATCCAACCCGAGTCAGCTGATTTTTCTTAAGCACCGGTCGGTTTTGGGTTACAAAAAAACATAAATTGATGGTCCGGTTCAGTTTTGATTTTCATGTGTGAAATATATATATATAATATATATATCAGCTTTATTTTGGAAATATACATATTATATATAAAATTTTTGATATATAAAATTTCAGCTTTAATCCATTAAATCATTTTTAATTTTTGGGCATCCAGCCTTTGCTTCTTAGACTTGAATCCTTTACCGTTCATACCGAGAGAATCATTCACAAAACCAACCGAAACCGATTCAAATCGACCAGGTCGGTTTTACTTAGTAAAGGGTCGGTTTCAGTTTCATTTCTAGGTAAATCGACCAATTCGGGTCGGTTGCAAAAACACTAGTAAACCGACCCAACCCGACCCGTGAACAGCCCTGCAAACAATTCTCTATAAAATTAACATATATGTATAGGAAATATTTCTGATAAGGTTAACGGACCTTCATCCTGCATTGTTCCTACCCTAGGGTTATTGCTAACATTGATTAACCCATTAATCGCAAGTTTGACACATAGTACCTTAACTGTATGGGAGCTAAAGTTGCCTTACATAATAGAAAAAAAGAAAGAAAAAGAAAGACACGGGACGCTGCCCTTAGATTGTTTGTATAATAACTGAAATCTGGAATTCTAGAGTATGTTTTGAATTATCAATTATGCTTTATTTCAAGTAATATTCCACACAACAGTATTCAGCAAAAGGTGATGTTTTTCTTTTGGAAATTATCAGTGGTAGGGGGGCTCTTAATACACATGCTAAATAATGGATTGAGATTAGTTGAATGTAAGGGTGTCAATGGATCAGTCAATTTGGATGGATTGGACGGATCAACAAGACATTAGATTGGATTAATTTGATCCAAAATATTTATTAGATTGGATTGGATCTGGTCTGTCCGTAACAAATTTATATTGAATTGGGTTGGATTAAGCCAATATCTGATCCATTGATATAAGATAAGAATATATGTATCAATTAACCGGGTTTGAGTTGGAACCAATTTAAATCAAAATGAATTTGAACATATTGGACGGTCCAAACATTGAATTGGATTGCTCCGAATTGATCAAAAAAATTCATTAGACTGGATTTGACCTGATCCATTTATAATGGACTCACTGGATCGGATTGGACCAAATCCAATCCAATTGACACCCCTAATTGAATGGGTATGGTCTTTATTTGCGTGTCTATCCTCATTTCACAGGAGTTTTGATTTGGTGCAAATATAAGTAACCCATCACGAATAAACACGCCACATTTGTAGCTTATATATATTCACATAAGGTACAACTTCTAATTAAGTTTACGCTGTATACAAGACAATTTTCTTGTGTATGCTATTCTTCAATGTAAGGCCATTGTCCAGATCACATTGAAACTCTTCTACACATCACAGTATCTAAAGATTAAATACTCAGTTATGGTGTCTGGGTTTGCCCCAGTTTTATAAATTGGTATTACAAAATTACAAATTATAGGGGTATTAATTAAGGGGGAGGGGAGTCAGGGGACAAAGCAAGGTGCACATAAGTCCATTGACCTTATAACGGAGAGCCTGCACTTATACAGGTTTGATCCGGGTTTGCATCCGCCCCCCACAGATTTGCCCCCCAAAATCATCCCACGGACTCACAGCGCACCGCGTGTCCTCCCACACGCGAATTAGACTCACTCGTGCGGAGGTAATCCACTTCGCCCAAAAGGTTATTCCCCCTTGGACTCTCACTCCTTTCTCTCTTTCTCGAATTTCAACTTGATTTGAACCTTCGACTTTTTGTTCTCAGAATGCCCCCTTCGAGTTCCGGCAGTCAATGCCGACGATCGTTCCGTAGATTTATTTACCGGAGGTAAGTTTCTCTCTTTATTCTCAGTTCTCATATCTGTTTTTTCTCATTTTTATACGTTGTTTTTTTTTTTTTTAATTTATTTTCTACCTTCCGTTCTTAAATCTGAAACCGGCCGGAGCTTATCCCCCTTCGAATTCCGCCAGGAGCAAGGCCTTTGGCCTTTGTAACGAGTTAACCAAAGTCTTACCCACTTGTACTATGATCCCACAGGAGCAAGGCCTTTGGCCTTTGCAGCAGCAACAAGTGCTGAAGTTGTATTGGGTGCAGAGGGAGGGACAGGTGCAGATTATGAACTATCCTGGGATACATATTGCTGTTGAAGCTGCAAGAATGTTAATCCAAACATTCTGAGGATTAAAAAGTGTCAAAGATGAGGTTAATCGGATCAGATGAGCCTGTAAGTCAATGAATAAGTGTCAAATATGACTACTGCATATATAGATATGAGAACTGAGAATAAACAGATATAAGAACGAAACTTACCTCTGGTAAACAAATCTGCCGGAACGATTGTCGGCGTCGGCTGGCGGAACTCGAAGGGGGCAAACTCCGGCGGGTTTCAGTTCTGAGAAATGGAAGGTCGAAGGTTCAGGTGAGGATGAAATTCGAGAGAGAGAGAGGAGTGAGAGTCTGAAAGGGGATGACCTTTTGGGCAAAGTGAATTAGCTCCGTACGAGAGAGTCTAATTCGCATGTGAGAGGACACGCGGCGCGCTGTGAGTCCGTGGGATATTTTCGGGGGAAAAACCTGTCGGGGGAGGATGCGAACCCGTTTGATCCCACACTTCATATTGCCACCTCTTTTTATTCTTCATTCAAATGAGTGGGTTAATACCATAACCTTCTCAAGTTACCTGCTCCTGATTAGGTCAATGGTCCAGTAGTTGAGATGGTCATTCAATATCCCTCAGAAAATGGAGGCATTGGATTGAAGTTGACCTCAATTGCGCCCTACAGTTTAAAGTCAATTTGCATGGATTAAACGGACCAACAAGATATATTGGATTGGACTAATACGGTCCAAAATATTTATTAGATTGGATTGGACCTGGTCCATCCATAATAAATTTATATTGATTTAGGTGTTAATGGATTAAGTTTGGGTTGAAACCAATCTAAATCAAAACAAATTTGAACAAATTGAATGGTTCAGACATTGAATTGGACTAATCCAAAATGGTCCAATATATTCATTAGACTGAATTGGACCTGATCCATTTATAACAGACTCACATTGGACTGGATCGAATTTGACCATGTCCAGTCCAATTGACACCCCTGCTTTGTCCCCATCCCCGAGTGCCTCACTGTAATATGTGATACCCAAAAAATGTTGAGTAGAGACAAATGATGTATGGTTTCAAGGGTTTGCTCCTGTGCTTCCATAGTTAGAGGGACGCCAAATGACCATCTTTAACTACTGGTTCATCGACTTGCACAGGTAGAATTGATTGTAAATTTGTAATTGATGAAAATGAAATAATTCAATTTACACTGTTTCTGAAGAACTTTGTCACACAGTTGTTCAGTTCATTTTTCCATATGCAATTATCAGGCAACTCTATAAACAACTAATACATTTATGCAATTGATTTAAATAAAACGGGTTTACAAGGAACAATTTCCCAACAAGCAACATGTACATTAGATAGAAACAGAAATTAAATCTAAACCTAAAAAAAAAGAGAACAGAAATTAAATCAAACCCTAACTATCAAGTGTTATTAAACCCTAGCTAGATCACATGCAGTATATGGTGACAAATTTATTATGCACAAACATTCTTCAATGCCTACAGCATGGGAAACATTATTGAACTAAAACATCTTCACTCCAACCATAACTACTGAAATATATGAATAAAGGCCAAATAACATCTTCCTTGCAGCATATTTGTTCTTCAGTCTTCATTCCAAAGTATCACAGAGATTACACTGCAGAAGGCTTCTCATATGCTGGCTGCCAAGTATGAAGCATCATAAACAGAACAAATAAGCAAGCGGATGGATTAAATTCAATGTAAATTATGATGACTTTCTGTTTATATGACAAATGAATTATGGGAATGGCAATAGATTGGTTCATGATATATAAATTGTAGCTTAGATGGAGTATTCTTGACCCATTCTCAAATAGATTTCAAACAACATAGGGCTGCTGATGACCAATTAATCCGTCCTATATATAAGTGGGACATGCTTTGGGCCCTTGGTTATTTTCCACTATATTGGTAGGGGTGTCAATTGGACTGGATTTGGTCGAATCCAATCCAGTCCAATGAATATTTTTGACCGGTCGATTCTATGTCTAGACCATTCAATCTGTTCAAATTCGTTTTGATTTAGATTGGTTTTAACCCAAATCTGGTCTATTGACACCTATATTCTTATCTTATATTAATGGACCAGACATTAGTTTAATCCAACCTAATCCAATATAATTTTTTTACGGACGGACCAGGTCCAATCCAATATAATAAATATTTTAGACCAAATTAATCAAATCCAATATGTCTTGTTAGTCCATCCAATCCGTCTAAATTGATTTTGGATTGGATGGGGTCCAATCCAAAACCGATCCATTGACACCCTTAAATATTGGAAGCCATTATCATCCATAGCTAAAATAGTAATAATGGCCAATATTGGTCTCAGGCATCTGATTTCATCATAATCAGCAAGAGTAAACCTTGTCATCAAAATCATTGGGGGTGGTCGATTACATAAATCCTGTTTTGTTGTATTGAATGGAATTAATGGAGAGGCAAAATAAGGATTACGAGGACCTACATCCTTGATCAAGTCCTAATGGATTTAATCTTTGGCCCACTAAATTATACTAAAATAGGGATAATAAGAACTGAGAATACCTACCTCATGCATCATGGATACATCTCCAATTTGAGAAGAAATAAAAACCCAAAAAGGAAAGGTTAAAAGTCAAAAAGACCCAAAAGGGTATGATTGGTCATTGGTGCACATGCTACGAAATATTAAATCCTTCTAATTTAAAATGTTGGGATAGAAAAATAAGAAAGAAAGAAGCAGAAAGTTGATGGAATGAAATTTTCTTTTAAGTTTTAACAACTTTTACCTTCACTTTCTGTTTCTCTCTCGAGCCAAACACAGCCTTAAGGACTGTATTTTTCATGGTATAAGATATAAATGATAACATATAAAGAACTCGGCCATCTCCATATTGTGTAATCCACCTTTTTTTGAAATTCCGAAAATGTTCCTATCCACTTGTTATATCTCTCCGAGCAAATATTTACCGTTGCAGATTGCATCTGAAAAGGGGGCACACATTTCAATGACTGAAAAGGCTGAACAGTGCTGAATGTCCTATTATTTTGTCTTTTAATGAATAATTAATAATGGGATTGGTTACAAATAAATTCATATTGATTGTCCTATTATTTTATTACGGACAGGCCTAATCTAAAATTCTGAATTTTACTGTAATTTTATAAATATTTAAAAGTTCAAAAACTCACACTATATGCACCTATATCTGCCCGTAATTGACATCAATTCCGAACTGACACCTACCCCAATTATACTATAAATTCTAACCTTGAGCTGAACGGTCATTCACAAAAAGACAAAAAAAGGTCATTCAGCTCGGTTCAAACATATCCATCCTTACTAAAAGGATTATTATAATTTGCAACAAAATGAATGCCCTTTCTTGTAATCTTCCCTGGTTGAGTTTTTTTCTTTTTTTTTTTAATTTCTGAGAAATGAGAATAAAGCAGAACAAATTAAAATGATGCTGAAGTATTATAATTTAGTTTTAGGGGAATGAAAATTAATTAAACTAAAAAAAAAGAATTAGTGGTGGGCACTTACCAAATTATTAGTTAGCCAGATATCAGACCAAGAGGAGCTTGCGCCTTGCACTTGCAGTATCATTTAAATCATATATCTCCCACTGTCCATCAATCCAATTCGGAAATCTAACCGATGGGACATGTGCTACTTTCGCATGATCTTCGCCATTATACCACATCTTCAGTCGAAATTCATCTGGCATATTACAAAAAAGAATTTCCTCAAGCTTTGTGAGGCGTTCAATGCCTGATGGCACTTTCTCTAGAATTCTGCAATACGTAATTTCTATGCGTTCGAGATTAGGCAGTGATCCCTCCTCCATTGTAACCATTCTCAATCCTCCTAAACTGTTAAGAATTAGATAAGTAAGCCTCTGAAAACCGCCTGATTGAAAACGTAATTGTTCTCCCTGGTAAGCATCACCGAGACTAAGCACTCTTAGGTCGGGTAAACCATTTAGGGCTTCAAGTGGATCATCCTTCAATTTAGCCCCCGCTAAGGCTATACTGCTCAAACTGCGTAATGAAGGAATCCAATGTGGTAAACTCTGTAATCGCCCAACCAACGCTAACTTTCTTAGAAAACGAGGTGGGGAAGATAGTGATTCGAGGTCAAGAATCTCGCTCTCCTCTATTGCAGTTACAGCTAGAGATTTTAGGCAGCTCATTTTTTCAATGGAGGAACACAAATGTATTCCATCCTCCCTTTTTAACATCATAATCCACAATTTTCTGAGTTGGACCAATCTCCCGAGCTCTTTAATTAAGACACTTGCAGTGTTTGCTATCATGAAACTCAGTTTTTGTAGGGATTCTAATACTCCAATTCCATTTGGTGCCTTGAATCCTAAATATTCGTCAAACGTACCAGAAGCAAAATCAGTAGTCCTGTAGTAAACAAGAAGATGTCGTAGTTTATGAAGGCTGAGGATCCCAATGGGCAACTCAGACACGTATGTTTGTTTAAGATCCAAGGTCTCCAAATTTTGGAGCTTCTTGATGGAATCTGGAATCTGTTTGATGTTGGTGTTCCTCAAGCTTAAATACTTTAAATGGAAGAGATTGGTGAATTCCTCTAGAAACTCATTCAACGGGGCATTTCGCAAATCCAACACCTTGAGCAGCTCCAGCCTTGAAAAAAATGCACCACTTCTAAATGTGTCGGATAATGTACTCACGTTAAACGTAAACAGAGAACGAAGGTGGGTGATGCTCTCCTCCTGTTGCGGTACCAATTCACAACTATGATGGAAAGATAGACGCCTGATTTTTTCATTATCTACCTTGACATCCTGGTCCTGCTTAATTATGGTGCCAAAATTCTGCTCCCTAGCTTTTGAAAGAATGATTTCTCGAATGAGGTCATGGACTCGACATTTTTTGACTCGTCCATCAAAGTCAGATGTTTCTGCTATTTGGATAAGGCTCCTATTAACTAGCTCATAGAGGTAACTCTCTCCTATCTCTTCCAAGGTCTTCCCTTCTTTCCTTTGGATAAATCCTTCTGCCATCCATATTCGAATTAATCTCGTTTTATCAATCAATTCATCTTCAGGGAACATACTTAGACACAAAAAGCAAGATTTCAAATGATATGGCAGATCATTGTAGCTCAGGGTTAGTATTTTCACCATACTCCTAAGACTGTCATCTTCATATAGCTCAGTAGCCAGGCTGCGGTCAAACATCTCCCAGTCCATCTCAGTCTTCTGCTTTGTTGATAAAACACCACCCACTGTCACAATTGCAAGTGGAAGTCCTCCACATTTCCTGACAATGCTTTGAGAGAGCTCCTCCAGATGTGTAGGACAACTATGGTCAGGGGAAGACCGAAAGGTCTTGTTGCAGAACAGAGTCCAAGACTTTTTTTGGGACAATGTTTTGAGTGTGTAAACATGAAGATGAGATTTCATGCACGATTCAGCTACAACTTTAGAACGTGTTGTGATCATTATTCTACTTCCACGATTGCTATCAGTATCAGGGAAAACATGTTCAATAGATTTCCATGCTTGTATGCTCCATATGTCATCAACAACGATTACATACCTCTTTTGCTTCAAAAATTCTTGGAGCAGTTGCTTCAGCTTGGCATCCTCCATTGTCTCGACTCCATGAGGAATTGGTTGGTGATGCTCCTCGTATATCTGCTTTGTCATGTGTATTAGCAACTCGTGAATCCTTGGTGACTCTGAAAAAGTAACCCATACATGGGATTGGAAGTGTCCCTTCACCCTTTGATCGTCGTACACTTTCCTGACCAGAGTTGTCTTGCCTAGGCCACCCATACCCACCACCGAAATTACTCCAAGGCTTGATTGACCCTCCACAAGCCACCCAGTGATTTCTTCCTTGGGCTTTTCAATCCCTACCAGATCGGTTTCATGCAACAGAAGGGCATCTTCTCGGATATCATGGAACATGGCACCTGATGAAGACCTCGAACTTGGAGCTTGTTCTAAGCTTTTGAGTTTATATCGCTTTCTCCTCTCGGATACATTCTGTATTTGGGCTTTAATGTCTTGTATCTGAGTGGCCAGTGACTGGCGTGTTTTAAAGTTCTTGATGAAGCGGCTGATCTTGTGAATATAGCTGATGATGAATCCATGTGATTGATGTTCTCCTTGTTCTGCAAAGCGAAACATGAACTCATCAAGGACATCTTCCATATCATAAGCCACTTCTCTGACATCCTTTACCCATAATTTTACAGCTTCTTCGGTTTCAGACCTTGCATCTGCATCTTTCAGGAATGCTTTCATGGTCCTCAATTCAACAACAATGCTCTTAACTTCTTTGCGCAGCCCTTTCAATAGCTTCACCTTCGCCTCTATCATGGCCAAAAGGTGGTCGAGAAGAAATGATACGGCGCTCTCTGCCATTTCTCTGCTTTGGCTCTTAGAAAATTTTATGTTTTTTGGTACAACTCTCACTCACAGGAAGTTTCATCTACCTTGATTTGTAACTTCTATTATATACACCAGTCTAGCTAGTTGATGAAAGTAATAGAATTTTGCACAGGACAAAATCCATGCAAAGAATACAAGAAAAGGATCAATTCCAAAAGGGGCAATTCTTAAACAAGACTTCGCATTTAATTTGCTTCTTATTTCATTTCTAAGTACTCATCTATCTTTAGACTGAATAAATACTATTCGAATATGGATAGGGCTCGTAGTTCAGTTCAGAATTCAGATGGTTTGTTGTAATTTCTCCTTGGAAATTTAGAATGCAGAATACACATTAATTTTATAATCTATAGATTAATTATTACAATTAAATCTAATTAAGTCAGATTAATGCATGATCTCGCCCATAATTATAGTGCATATAAATCTTGGTATTTCATTGTAGTACGCAAGTAGCTTTCATATGTAATGTGTATATATGGTCTTTAATTTACGAGAGGATAACTACATTTGGAATTTTGATTTAGATGGTGTTTGGTTCCGTTTGCATTTATTCAGTAAACATTTTGTATTTGTGTGATTGTAAAATCAAGAAACATATTTAACGAGGACGTTTATGACACGTAAGTGCCATTAGGCACCATATCAGCAAAATGCCAATAAACGTCTTATGTTTGTGCCTTGAATTCTTTGTGGTGATCTGCTTCATAAATCTGCTCCGAATTAATTTGAGAAAAACTTGAAGGAAAAATTTCATAGTGGTTTGTGGTGGATGCGTAGGGTGGTATGGACCCGACTCATATTCATCTTATAACTCCGAATCGAATACAAAGAGTCATGTATTTTGGGGGTTTTCTGTCTTGTATACAGATGTCTGAGTCTTGTGAGAGTGAGTGAGACATTGGGTGTATTTGGGGCTTAGGGTTTTCTGCGAAAGCACAACTTTGTAGTTCTTCTCCATTACCTATTGGGTGTATTTGGGACTTAGGTTTTCTGTGAGAGCACAACTCTGTATTTCTTCTTCATTACCTACTTCATAGTTGATGAGGGTAGATTTGGCCCTCCAGTGAAATTGCGACACGTGGCACCTCGTAACAACTAGGCAACACCTAGGCAACAACTACCAAGTTGGTGTCCTGCCGGGGCACCGACCTGGCCGGCCTGGCACGGCCTGGCACGCGGCCTACACGTAGCCTGCGCGCTGCCTGCGCGACCTGGCCGACCTGGATCAGCCCGGCAGATGATCCGACCTGGCCGACCAGGCAACCCATAAGACGCCCACCGATGAACCATAACGGCATACCCCGCGAGCTCGGTAGCTCACCAAGGAGCTCGCCAAGGAGCTCGGTAGCTCACCAAAGAGCTCGCCAAGGAGCTAGGCAGCTCACCAAAGAGCTCGCCAAGGAGCTAGGCAGCTCACCAAAGAGCTCGCCAAGGAGCTAGGCAGCTCTCCAAGGAGCCAGGCAGCTCGGCAAAGCTCGCCACAAGCAGCTCGGCATAGCCCAAGGAGCTCGGCATAGCTCCCTCGGGCAGCTCGCCACTTGTAGGGTAGCTCGGTACAGAAGAGTAATTTGGCGTATCGCAGGAAGATCTCCTGCCTGACAACCTGGCCCAGACACCGATCCGCCGACTGACATAGGCGCCGACCTGACAACCTGGCCCAAGCGCCGAACTGGCCGCCTGACACAAGCGTCAGCTTAACAACCTCGAGGAGTTCACCACCGTACCCCGGTTCTGACGGGATGTGACGAGTCTTACCGTTTGAAGGCTTTTCACCCACCTAACCCGCGAGGACACTACTATATAAGGACTCCGACCCCCAAAGCCAAAGGGGAGGGGAAAAAGGATGGTAACCCCTGCTCTCTAGCTCTCTCATTTCTCTCCAAGCTCTCTGTAATCAGAATGCTAACTTAGGCATCGGAGAGTCCTTGCCGGGAAAATACCCCCGGGTCCTCTGATTCAGTTCTCGTAGGTCCCTCATCTCCCGCCACCTACAAAGGAGAGGAAATCACCTCATGCAGAGGGCAGTCGGGTTGCGCTGCACCAGGGAGCTCCACCATCATCTGAGTTGCAGGCCGCCTAGGAGCAGGTCAAATGACGAATCTACCAGGTAGTTCTCCCCCAGGGAGTTCGCCACCAAGTAGCTCTCCACCAGGGAGCTCGCCACCAGGTAGTTCGCCACTAGGGAGTTCGCCACCAGGGAGTTCGCCACCAGGCAGTTCTCCACCAGGGAATTCGCCACCAAGCAGTTCGCCACCAAGTAGCTCTCCACCAGGGAGCTCACCACTAGACAGTTCTCCACCAGGGAGTTTTCCACCAAGCAGTTTGCCACCAAGTAGCTCTCAACCAGGAAGCTCGCCACCAAGCAGTTCTCCACCAGGGAGTTCGCCACCAAGTAGCTCATCACCAAGGCACGTCACCACCGGGTCAAATAACGAGGTACTTAGCCAAAAAAATTTATACTTCACAAAAAATTGGTATGTGACCAGAAACGGTTACATCAATAGTAATTTTTTGTTCCTCCTTCGCCTATGGACGTAGTTTATAAGGTGAACCATGTAAATTTGTGTATTCTCTGTGCTTGCTTTCTCTTTATCTCTGTTTTATTTTCATTGGAGTGCCATTTTCGAATATCTTTTATTGGGTTTTCCTGTAACAAAATGCCTACCCATTTCTGGAAGCTCCAAAATGAGAGTTCCTGAACGAGAGAGGCGCACAGAAACTGTTTGCAAATTTTGATACATACAAATACAATTAATGAGGCATTTGTTGACGGGGCATCTATGTGGCACCGTCAAAAAATATTACTCAATAAATTTGAACGGAACCAAACATATACTTATTCAAGAAGCAGAGACTAGATTTGGAACTGAAATACATAGACAATAACGTATATTGAATGGGTAATTCATTATCAGAAAAGCAAAGCAAAGGCGGAAATAAAAAGAAGTTACGATTTATGAACAATTCTTTTCTTCGTCATTAATTTGGGAGATCTAGGTTACATTCCATCTTCTCTGCAATAAGGCTAAAGGCATCTCTTGTGCCTTGCACATTAACAAAGTAAAGGACTGCTCCTTTCCTTTAACAAGATAAAAGAAATAACAAGAATTTTCTTCCTTTTGACCCTTTTGACTGGGCTGGAATCGAGAATAGAGATGGTCCAAAGCATTTAATTTGCTTCTTTTATAGACCAGCAGTGCAGTTGTTGGAGCAGTAGCTCCAGATTGGCTTCCTTCATTTCCTCAGCTTATTGAGAATTGATTCCTTGTGCTACTCATGTATCTGCTTTTATCTTGTCCATAAGCAATTCCCCAATCCAAAGCCTCTTTTAGTTTGCAGTGCACAATCTAATCTGGATACAAATTTTGCACCTAGTTCGTCCCCATCCGTCCGATTTAAATGGACGGCCCCTTCTGATTTAGAAAAAGATAAGTGGTTTTTGGCTCATGAGTGATTTTAGGGTCTCAGTCAATAATTTGACCAAATCAACGGTCTTTGGCTCATGAGTGATTTTAGGGTAAAATGGAATAAGCTACTTGACCAATTCCTCGGTTAACTGGTCTGTCCATCCGGTCTGGTTTGATTTTCAAAACCATAATTATGGCTACGATGACATTGTTTGTTATAGAAACCAATGGCAGAATTGAAGAGGGAAAAAAGGAAATAAAGGACTAAATGAAGGGCAATTTTGTCTATTTTGTAAAATACGGTGGCGGGGTTAAAGCTGTCACTCGACTACAGAAATCCAGAACCCTAATCTAATTAAAAATTCAGAGAAGTACGGATTTGCCCAATGCAGATTTCTGATTTCCACTGCAGAGCTATAAGCATTGAAAATGAAAAGGTCAACAACCCACACTCTATACACCAACGCCCGCCCGTGAATTGGTATCAATTCCGAGCTGGCACCTACCCTAACAGTACTTTGAACCTACAAATTCTGACCCTGACCTGAACCGTCATTCTTGGGTGAATTACATGCTCTCACAAAATACCTTGAGGTGACATAAGCCATGTAATAATGAGTGGATTGCTTATCCTCGTTTTTTGGTGTCTGCATTTGGTGCGAATTCAAGTGTGCCAACCTGGATAAACTTCCAATCACGACAGGATATGTCTGTGTTTGGGGACCGGATCTAGTAAGCACAACATAAATAAATATGTTAAACGGGCACTTGATAACTATTTTGATAACTGTCAAAAGTGGGTTTTTATGTTTTTCAAGAGTGAGGTGAGGGTATTTTAAGGGACAGATGCCAAAAACATTCTCAAATGTTCATTGAACATTTATACCTATTGATGAGGGCGGATTTGGCCCTCCAGTGAAATTATGACACATGGCACCTCATGCCAAGTAAGTGCAGCCTTTGACAACTAGACAACTCGAGCTAGCTACAGGCAGCTCACCACAGGTAACTCGCCACTTACAGGCAGCTCGACACTTATAGGCAGCTCGACACTTATAGGCAGCTCGCCACTTACAGGCAGCTCGCCTCCTATTAGGCCACGAAGACCTACCTCGGGAAGAAATACCTCAGCACATTACCGGCAGCTCGGTGAAAAGTAGCTCGGTGCAAGGTAGCTCGTTGCAGAGCAGCTCGGTGTATCGTAGGAAGATTTCCTACCTGACAACCATACTTGCCAAATCTGGAGACTTGCGGCCATGTCTCTCATCATGTCTGCCAACCCTGAGAGGTGTCCCTTGTCTGGTAGGGCCGTACTCTACAACGGTTACCTGCACCCACCAGCTCAGCCCTGGCAAGTAACGGCTGCGGAAGAGAATCAGAGACGGTTATGCCAGATTTGTTAGAACACCACTATATAAGAGCTCTGACCCCCCAGAGGGAAAGGGGAGGGGATAGAAGAAAAAGGAGAAGAAAAAAGGAAGAAAAAAAAGAGAGAAAAGGAAGAAAAAGGAGAGGAAAAATGGAGGTAACCCCTGCTCTCTAGCTCTCTCATTTCTTTAATATCATCTTCAAACTCTCTACTATCAGAGTGCTAACTTAAGCATCGGAGTGGCCTCACCGGGTAAACACCCCCGGGTCCTCTGATTCAGTTCTCGCAGGTTCCTTGGCTCCCGCTATCTACAAAGAGGAGTAGATTATCTCATGCAGAGGGCAGTCGGGCTACAATCCACCAGGGAGCTTGCCACCAAGAGCGCACCCAGCAGCTCATCAAGGTAGCTCACCACTAGGGAGCTCGCTACCAAGTAGCTCACCACCAGGCAGTTCGCCACCAGGGAGCTCCACCATCCTCTGAGTCACAGGTCACTCAAGAGCAGGTCAAATGACGAAGTACTTAGCCAAAAAATTGACACATCACAAAAAATTGGTTTATAACCGAAAATAGTTATATCAATTGGCGCTGTCTGTGGGAACGGTTCCATCAATTGACGCCGTCTGTAGAAACGGTTCCATCAATTGGTGCCGTCTGTGAAAACAGTTACATCAATTGGCGCCGTCTATGGAAATGGTCCCATCAATTGGTGCCGTCTGCCAAAAACGATCACATCACCTATCTCATCCCAACCCCTGTATTTGCACAATACTGTAAAATTGTGGAAAGGCAGAAGGGTGAAAGGCCTTGGTTCTTCAAAAATCAAAAGTCTAAATCTAGCAAATCCTTATATGGGTCTTCAAACTTAGATTGGGCCTGACACTGATTCCACGAGAAGGTTGCATGTGAAGTCCATTGAGCTTAGCATCAAAAGCCTACCGACCGGTGAGCGGGTTGTTTCTGCATGAGATGCTGAATAAGATAAGCAACTCAATTTTCATTTAGTTATGGTTTGAAGGAAAAGACATACGAGGTTTGAATAGGTTTCCTTCCCTTTCCCTACTTTTTCCTTCAAATCAAACACAGCGTTAATAATCGAGATGCTCCAACTCTATAAACAATTAATCCCACTTGCTGGTACTTAACTATATATATCAACCTTTATTATTAAACCTTAAATCACAGTATACGGTATAAATTTTCTATGCAGAAATATGTATTTTCGATGCCTACAGGCTACGCATGGTAAACATTGATGAACTAAAACATCTTCACTCCAACAATAACTACTGAACCCTGTTTTAGACATTCCAGTCTATTCAGTGTCATATCCATTGTGTGAAATCAATTAGTAGCACTTAAATCATTAATCAAGCCATAATGGATCTAAATCTATGATCTATATTATATATACAAGTGTGGATGTAGTGTGAATCTTTTTTATACTAAAATTACCATTTATTTCTTTGTTTCAGAAAATACATAAAAGTTATTTGATTATATCTTTAATGCCAGTTTTAATGGCTATTATAATGGCCATATTTGTGTATTTAATCAATTTCTAATTGTAAGATATGAAAATGTAACTTTAATTATTATTATCTAGCTCATTTAATCCCCTCTCATTAAGTCTTGTACTTGAGGTATTAAATCCCATTTTCTGTTAATAATCTCACATTTTTAAGTTATTTTCACTAATAAATGCTACTAATTAGATCTATGTCAATATTTTTAACAATATAAACTCATATATTTTAAAAGTAGCTCAAAAATAAAACCATTCTTTATTCAAGTGGTGGCTAAAAAATTCAACAATCTGAATCAAATTGATCAACCTATGAAGTCATAGTTAGGTAATAAAATTTCTAAAATATAAAGAAATATAAAAAATTACAAAAAATCAGACACATTTATGATATTTTTTATTAATCAAATTAAAAATAAGTGAGAATTATTTTTATTGATAATGAAAATGAAATGCATAATTTTGGGTTAAATGTGTTAACCTTTAATGTCATAAATAAATAATAAAATTTAAAAATACATAAATTTTGCAAAAAAAGCAATCAAGCACGTGCATAATATCATGTATATCATAGTAAACAAAAAGCAAGTGTAACATATTATAATTATTTTTACACACAAAAATACAAAAACATTATAGAAAAAAACTGAACCCATCTATAGTTCTATATTTAAACTACTATTAAAAATATGAATAAGATTGTGGAACTTTCTTTTGAAAAAATCAAGGTTTTAAAAACCGACCTAGAAATGGAACAACTTTATCTTTCAATTTTTGGGCCAATGGTTCAATTGTCCAGTTTGAATGGGTCAAAGTCCACCTTATACATATACATTATTATGAAATGGGAGTGTGGGACTTTGAGAAGGAAGTGACAGGTTAAAGCTGAGAAGTGAGAAAAAAGAAAGGGAAGAAGAATAAGAAGAGAAGGAACATCCTTGGAGATGGTTGTCACCATGTTCACCGACCATTGTTATAGAACCATTTAACTTGAGAAGAAGAAGAAAAAAAAAGGAACCACAATCGACGGCTATCTCCATGTTCGTCATCACCATCGCTACAATGTTGTTTGCTCGCTTCTTACATCTTGCTCATCTCTCTAAATCTTTCTAAAAATCCCTGATCATTTACTTCATTGGTGTAACTCAGATTTTAATATAAGATCGATGCTTAATCTATTATCTCTTGCATTGATTTTTTTATTTCTTCATTGGAATTGCGTTTTCTTTTTTTTTTTTTTTGCTGTTGCAACTTAAAAGGAATCAAGGGAATGAAAAACTCAAAATCAAAATGGAAAAACAAAAAACCCTAACTAATTTTGGCCATTGAGAATAATCAAACAAGATTATGAAATATGAAATTTTCTTTTTTCAAAATTTTCTAATTTTTTAAAATAAATACAAAATTTGGAATTAGTTTGAAAGCAACCTAATAGCCATTAACTAAGTTGAACATTTTAATGGTTAAAACGATTGGGACTGTAGTTCTCTAACCATTTCAATGGTTTTTTTTTTGTAAAATAGTGGTCCAGGGGTCAAAACAAAACTAGTGACTTGACCAGTTTCCAGGCCAAACGATTTGACCATCCATTCTAGTCTAGTTTTTGAAACATTGATTAAAATACTTTTTTGACCTCATTCAATTCCCTCTACTTTTTTTTTTGATAAATTAACAAAAGAGAAAAAAACACCAAAAAGATAAAACACTACGAAAAGAAGAGTCTAGCCAAGCAGGTAAGCTGGTCAAAGATACTTGAAACTTCACAATTTGATATGTTTATCACATATTTGAATGATGTGTTTATGTAATTGGATTTGGATTTTTTAATTTTCATCTAATTAATAATAAAAAACAAAAATAAAAAAATATATAAAGTTTATAAAAAATTTCTCAGATTGGAGCTTGTTGCTACCAATGAGGACATGATGTGACAATGACGTAGACTTCCTATAATGGGTAGTAATGCTGAAAACAAATATGGAGCACTGGTACCAAATAGAAAATGTTGTTGCTCTAGGAAACTTCTTATCTGATAGCAAAGTTTCCAAAAAGAAAGACACCATTTTCTTAGAAAACGGTGCTTCCAACCCATACATCAGAAGAGAAAATGGTGTAGTATCTATAGCATTGATGCCAAACATATACTAAGAGAATGCTTTGTTCCCCATTATATTGGAGTGGAGTGTGGTCAAGAAATGGGTTGACACCATAGCACAAAGATGGGGAATTTGGCAGATGTGGGAGTCATGGCTTAATTGGAGGAGAATTTTATGGGGTTTGACGGTAGAACAAAAGAGAATCCTTTTGAATTAAAGATGTTGATGGTGTTTTTTATGAAAATGCCATATTATGTGGGTATTTGGCATTGGATCAAAGTGTTTTACAAGTGTTCCATTTTTGCTGATGTGTAATTCATGCCACATCAGCAATTAAACTGAATCGACAAAAAAAAATCGCAGTTGGCAATTCTGTTTTTGAAAAAGATCTTTTTACAATGATTAGCTTTGGGATTTGGGAAAGGAGGGGTTTCTTAAATCATCAAATTTGACATTTTTGAATTGCCTTGATAATCTTGAATCACTAAGGTAACGTGATACATTGAAATTTAAAAAAAGTGACTCCTTTTCTGAGATGTCATTTTAAATGCACAATCAACCTGCATCATCTTTGTGTTTATCAGAAAAAGTGAAATGAAACACTTATAAATTAGGGCCCACTTGTGAAACTCCCTCATGCCAAACACCCAATATGTGAAACTATACCGTCACTTCACTTACTTAGACACCTCTTATAGTTTCACATATTTATTAAAACCTACCTGTAGTTTGCATAATCTGAAACCACCTCCTATAGTTTGTAGCTTTTGTACTTATAACTTTCATCAGGAACCATTTGTATTTTATTTTTGAGAATGGTCATGTAAATTTTTAAAATGAGTCCAAAATTTGAAAGGGGGTAAGGTTTTTTCACTTTTAAAATATCCCTACCTATTGAATCTCTTCCTGAGAGATCTAAATTGACCAGACTTTTGTAATACCCAAATCAAAGCAGCTTCGTAACCTAGCACTCAAATTGGACCTTTGAGAAATGCTTAAGTTTAAAGTCTAATCAGGGCTGTCAAATGTCAATGGATTTTGAAAGGATTCGATTAAAATCTAAGTCCAATTATTGTATATTTTATATTGATATAGTATAAAAAAATTATATAATTATATCAAAATATGATTTAAAAAATCATTAAAAATCTGGATTAAAGCCTAGGTCAGATATCCAGTCCAACATTTATTATAACTTTCTTTCTTTTATTTTGTAAGTAAACCTAAGCAAATTAAAATGATGCATGCTAATTGTTATATCTGGAAACTTTAGTCAAGAAGATTAAAAAAAAAATATTCTTGCCAGTCACTCACCAAATTAGCTGATCAGCAGAATCAAGCTACTTGTGAGCCAATTGAGCTTGCTTCACTAGAAGCTCGAACTAAAATAGTTTGAAGCTCGATTCGTGCAACTTGCCAACTAATCAACTTTATGTATAATTATTAAAATTTTTAATTGACTCACCGTCGGAATCTGAGCTGAGTTCAAACATAGGAGCTTTTGAGTTGAGCTAGTATTTCTAATTCAAATGGAGTTCGAGCTCAAATCCAAGCCTCATGCTTCTCTACTAACCCGAGCTCGAAAAGTCTAACATTTGGTTCAACTTGGCTTGTATCCACCCATAATGAGCATTTAAATCATTTCTTACTACTTCCTCTAAAGTCCTTTTCAGTTTGCCTCTATCTCCTCTAACCCCTCCAACTTGTGATTGATCTTCCACAAGACATTCAATAACTTCCTTCTTGGGCTTGCAATCCAGCTTAATTGCCCCAATGAACGGGTGTCTCTTCAAATATCATGCCACTCAGCACAAGAAGAATTTGAGCTTGAGACATGAATCTTGGCTTCTGAATTTAATCTTCTGTATCTAAGTGACTAGAGAATTGTCGGTTCAAGTTCTTGAGGAAGAGAATGATTATGTGATGTGTAGAGAGATGGTTGACTTGTGGGTTCGATTATAAAAAAGAATAAGCTTTTACCTTCAAATTTTGGGCTGTCGAAAACAAAAACGAACCAAAAAAAACGAAAGAGTATTGAGCGTTTGGCAATAGTTGTTGCCCCAAAACACAAAACCTAGGGGCCCATTTGGAAGGGTGTAAGCTTTCAGTTGCTTTTACTCGGCAGCTTTGAAGAAGCTACTCAAACAAGCTTCACCTGGAAGCCAATTTTCAGGTTTGAAGACAGCTTATTTAAGCTTTCTAAGTTATTTCTTCTAAACTTAACTTGTATATTGTTGATTTGCACAATACTATAAAAATTGTGGAAAACAAAAAGGGTGAGAGGCATTGGTTCTTCAGAAATCAAAAGTATACAACCAGCAAACCCTTATATGGGCCGTTAAACTTAGACTGGGCCTGACCCTGCCCAGCACAAATTTCGCTTTATTAATCCCACTTTGGAGTTTGGACAGAGCAGGTTGCATATGAGGTCCACTAACCTTACCATGAAAACCCTAGGGGTGAATGGGTTGATTCTGGACGTCCGTACCCTGGAAGCCAATGCAAGCTGTGTGGATGCTATTGTCAAGTAACTCTAAACAACACTAATACATTTATGTAATTGATTTTAATAAAATAAGTCAATAATAAACAACTTTATTACAAGCAAACCCAAATTATTTTACTAAGTAGACAGACCATTAATCGGACCAGCATTGGGACTGGTGCCACATGCCAGTACTTAACTATCCACCATTATTAAACCTTAGTTCACAGAATACAGAAAAATTTTCAATGCAGAAACATGTATTGATCCCTAGAGGCGACAGAATGGCAAACATTGATATAAAATACATTCACTCCAACAATAAATACTTAAATAGATGAATAAAGTATAAGCAGGATCTTCCTTTCCTTTGAAGCACATTATATATATATTTGTACTTCAGTAAACAGGATTCATGTATACTACCCTATTTGATTTGAGAAGAAATAACCCAAAAAGGTATGGTTGGAACTTGGAAGCCAAAAAGACCCAAAAGGGCATGGTCTGATAGAAAATAAAAAAGAAACAAAAAGTTGAGGGAGTGAAATTTCTCTCAAGGACTTTTACATCAACTTTATATTTCTCTCTTATTTTTTATTCAACCAAAGACAGCCTCATGTTCCGTCTCCATATTGTTTAATTCCATCTCCATATTGTTTAATTCAACCAAAGACATCCATATTGTTTTATTCAACCAAAGACAGCCTCATGAATTTCATCTGAAGAGGAAAGTGGCAGGTACTTACCAAATTTGCCCGATCAGGATTCAGGAGAGCCTTGCTGCATCGTGTATATCATATTTCGTTATTTCTCCATCAATCCAATTTAAAAAAAGAACGCATGGGACATGTGCAACTTTGTGATGATCTTCGCCATTACACGAAATCTTCAGATGAAATTCATCGGGCATGTTATGAAAGGAAAGTTCCTCAAGCTCCGTGAGGCGTTCAATGCCTGATGGCACTTCCTCTAGAATTCTACAATTTACAATATATAGCTTTTCAAGATGAGGCAGTGATCTCTCCTCCATTGTAATCACTCTCAATCCTCCTAAACTGTGAAGATATAGAACTTTAAGCTTCTGAAACCTACCTGATTGAAAATGTAATTGTTCTCCTCGGTAAGCCTCAATCAGATAAAGGGTCATTAGGTTAGATAAACCTTCTAAGGCTTCAAGTGGATCATCCTTCAATTTAGTCCCCCATAAGCATATACAGAACAAATTGTGCAATGAAGGAATCCAACGTGGCAGTTTCTCTAATCGCCCTTTCAACATTATCCGTCTTAGTAAAGGAGGTGGCGTAGAAAGTGATTCGAGGTCAAGAATCTCTTCCTCTTCTATTACATGTACACCCAGGGACTCGAGGTGTCTCATTTTGTTAATAGAGGAACACAGATGTATTCCATCTTCTCTTCTTAACTTTACAATCCCCAGTCGTCTCAGTTGGACCAATCTCTCCAGCCCCCTAATTAGCTCACTCCCCGTATTTGCTTCTATGTAGTCAAGTTTTTGCAGGGATACCAAACCTCCAATTCCACTTGGTGCCTTGAATCCTGAATATTGAGGAAGGTGACTAGAGAAATCCAATTCCTTGCGGTAAACAAGAAGATGTCGTAGTTTATCAAGGTTGAGAATCCCCGTGGGCAATTCAGTCACATATGTCTGTTTAAGATCCAAGGTCTCAAGGTTTTGGAGCTTCTTGATGGAATCTGGAATCTCTTTGATGTCGGTGTTCCTCAAGCTTAAATATCTTAAATGGAAGAGATTGGTGAATTCCTCTAGAAATTCACTCAATGGGGCATCTCTCAAATCCAACACCTTGAGCAGCTTAAGCTTTGAAAAAATTTCACCACCTGTAAATGTGTTGGATAATGTATTCACGTTAAACGTAAACAGAGAACGAAGGTGGGTGGTGCTCTTCTCCTGTTGCGGTACCATTTCACAAAAATGATGGAAGGATAGACGCCTGATTTTTTCATTTTCTAACATTACATCCTGCTTAATTATGGCTCCAAAATTCTGGTCCCTAGCTTTTGAAAGAATGATTTCTCGAATGAGGTCATGGACTCGACAAGCTTCGACTCGTCCATCATCGTCATCTGTTTTTGCTATTTGGAGGAGGCTCCTATTAATTAGCTCATGGAAATAACTCTCTCCAACCTCTTCTAAGGTCTTTCCTTCTTTTCTTCGGATAAATCCTTCTGCCATCCATATACGAATCAGTCTCATTTTTTCAATCAATTCATCTTCAGGGAACATAAACAGAGACAAAAAACAAAACTTCAGATGGTATGGCAAATCATTGTAACTCAAAGTTAGTATTTTCATCATGCCCTTAAGTCTGTCATCATCAAACAAATCGGTACCCAAGCTGTGATTGAACATCTCCCATTCTGTTGTGGTCTTCTGTTTGGTTGATAAAACACCGCCCACTGTCACAATTGCAAGTGGAAGTCCTCCACATTTTTTCACAATGCTTTGAGATGGCACCTCCAATTCTGGAGGACAAATCTGCTCTGGGGAGAACGAAAAAGTCTTTTTGCAAAACAGAGTCCAGGACTCTTCTTGGGACAACGGTTTAAGATTATAAACTCGAAAATAAGATTTTATGCATGATGAAGCTACATCATTAGAGCGTGTTGAAATAATTATTCTGCTTCCAAAATTGTTATTAGGGAAGACATTTTTAACAGAATCCCATGCTGGTATGGTCCATATGTCATCAAGAACGACTACATACCTCTTCTTCTTCAGAAATTCTTGGAGCCTCTGCTTCAGTTGGACGTCTTTCATTTCTGCAACATCTTGAGGAATTGGTTGCTTTTGCTCTGCATATACTAATTGCTTTATCATTTCTATTAGCAACTCGTGTATCTCAGGTGACTCTGAAAATGTAACCCATGCTTGGGTTTGGAAGTGTCTCTTCACCCTTTGGTCGTCATACACCTTCTTGACCAGAGTTGTCTTGCCCAAACCACCCATGCCAACCACAGAAATCACTCCAAGCCTTGATTCATCCTCCACAATCCACCCAATTATTTCTTCCTTGGGCTTGCCAATCCCTACCAGCTCAGCTTCATCCAACAGAAGGGCATCTTCTCGAATATCATGCCACTTAACACCTGTAGAATTTGAACCTGCTGAAGCTTGTTCTAGGCTTCTCAATTTGTATCGATCTCTTCTAGTTGATATGTCATGTACTCTGTCTTTAATCTCCTTTATTTGAGTGGCTAGTGAATGGCGGATTTTGAAGGTCTCGAGGAAGCAGATGGTTTTCTGAAGATAGCTTATGAATCTATGCAAGCAATGTTGCCGCTGTTGTTGTCCCCGTTGTGCAAATCGAAGCATGAATTCATCAAGAACGTCTTCTATGTCGTAAGCCACATTCCTCACTTGCGCCACCCAATCTTTTACAGTGTCATTGGTTTCACTCTGTGTATCAGCATCTCTTAAAAAGGCTTGGATGCTTTTCAATTCATCTGTGATGCTCTTGACATCTTTATCCACATCCTTCAATAACTTCACCTTTTCTTCTATCAAGGATGTAAGATGTTCGAGTAGAAAGCCTACAGCGCTCTCTGCCATTTCTCTTCTTTCTCTTCCAAGAAATTTGCTCTTGGTACCTTGGTATTCAAATTCTGTGATACTCAATTGAGGAAATATTGATGCTTCTCTAGTGTTTATAACACCTCTCTTGAAGGATGGGTTGGATTTTTGAGTTTTGGAATTGGGTAGTGTGGATAAATAAAACCCGTTTTTTCCATTTAATTTTGCACCACCCATTGATTTGTTGATAAGAGTAAGTAGTTGAGATATTTTGAAAAACTATTATATTGACCCTCTGTAGTCTGGTCGTTGCTTTTGTTCTATTTTCCTTAAATTTCAATATATACCAGCTGTGATGTAACATGTAAATAATTTACGCAGAATTGTCAAAACAAGAAAAGGAAGTGACTGACATTTAAAGACTGGAATTTTTGGTTCTTTCTTCTCTGGAGATGCCAATGCAAATTAATGGTTGAGATTGGTTTACAAGCATGGCATATAAGTCAATTAATGGTTATTGCATAAGAAGATAGGAAGAAAGAAAAGAAATCGTTTGGTTTGTGGATTGCAGTGTAGTTCTGAGTAAATATCTATATCGAACATATTTTTTTCTTCATTCTTCTGCAAATTTTTATTGGTCTGTTAAGAAAAAAAGAAAAGCTCTATTGACGACCTTGGAGTGTGGTCAAGAAATAAGAAATGGGTTGGCATTAGGATTGGGGAATTATATATGTGGATGAAGAAGCCATGACGTGGAGAATTAATTCATGAATTGTGACTTTAGAAAAATGGAAAGCTTTATGTATGAAAGATGCTGATGGTGTTTTTGATGAAAATGGCATATTATGTATTATGATTTGCAATTACTGCTTTATTTATACCACCTTTGCTTAGGAACCATTTGTATTTCTATTTGGGAATAGTCATGGGACTTTTAAATGAATAGAAAATGTGAAAAAAGGCATGGGTTTAGGGTATTTTTATTTTGAAGATAGTCCTATTAAATGAACCTCTTCTGGAGAGATCCTTATTGACCAGACTTTTGTAATACCCAGAAAGGCAAAAGGAAAAAAAAAATAATAATAACAATAAATGAAAAGCAAAGCAGCTTCATATGAAGCCAAACCTATCTCCCAAACTGGTCCTTTGAGAAATACCAATTAAAATCTAAGTTTAATTAGGGCTATCAATGGGTTTCGAAAGTCTGATACCAGATTTGACATTTGATCCTATATATTAATTAATCTATAATATAGTTATATTAAACCATAATATACATTTCCATTAAAAAGTATTTTTTTTTAAATTCCCTTCTATATTTTAAAAATTATGAAGTGGCAATGGGATTATGATTTAAGAGTTCATTAGATCATATTTGGATGTTGTTCGGTCCGATCTAAATCTGACCCAATTACAGCTTAGGTCTGATATCCAGTCTACCAACATTTTTGTAAGAAGTTTCTATTTGTCATCTAAACTAAAAAAAAAAAAAAAAAAAGAATGCTGCCAGGCACTCACTAAATTAGCCTAATCAGCAGATCCTGTTTCACTTTCACCATTCCGCACCCAAGACATTTTCAGTTAGTCCCTATCTCTTTTAACCCCTCCAGCTTGTCGTAGATCAGTTTTTTTGGCAGGTTTTGTAGCTGTTTGGTTCTGTGGGTGTTTATTGAAAAAACACCGTCACATCAGTACTACATAGGTGTGGTGTTTATTGCATATGAAGTTATATGAAACAATTTTTTGGTTTCACCGTTTATCAAATAAATGGTAGAAAACTAAAATGCTTTGATTTTTTGTGAATGAGGCATTTGGGGAAGCACCAAATTCTTACTTCCCCCAACGCCTCAGCATTTCTTGAAACTAAATGCTAGTATGACACACTTTAATAGGTATTAATCTGAGGTAAAAAGTAAAAAACGTTTTAGCTATGTTTGGTTTGAAGGAAAAAGTAGGGAAAGGAAAGGAAAGATAGAGAAACCTTAACAAACCTTGTATAGGTTTCCTTACCTTTCCCTACCTTTTCCCTCAAACCAAACATAGCCTTAAAGTGATGCTCAACCAAATAATAAAAACAGAAAACACTTAAAAGTGAAAATGTACAAATAAATAACCATCCATAAACATTCATGAAACCAAACACATACTACATCCCTTAGGAAAATAAAAGAAAAATCAAGCAAAGGGAGGGAGTTAGTTGAAACCAGCTTTGATCCAAGTTTTCTAGCCAATCAACTGCTTGGTTAGCCTATCAAAAAGGGTGGGTTGGATTTTTGAGTTATGGAATTGGTAGCTAGTGTGGATTCAAAAAACACCCATTTTTTATGTTAAATTTTACACCACGCATTGATTTGTTGATAAAGAATACGTAGTTGAGATATTTTGGAAGACTTATATTTATTGACCTCTGGTCGTTGCTTTTATTCTATTTTATTTAAATTTCAACATACACAGGCTGTTATGTACCATATAATTTATGCAGAATTTTCAAAACAATAAAAGAGACTGACATTGAAAGACTGGAATTTATGGTTTTTGCTTCTCAGGATATGCCCATGCAAATTAATGGTTGAGACTGCTTTACAAGCTTGACTTAGAAGTCAACTAAGGGTTAGGATTTGGATTTAAGAGTTTATTAGTCGGACCAGATCCGGATGTTGTTCAATCCGATCCGAATCTAGCCTAGGTCTAATATCCAATCCACCAACATTTGTAATCAGTTTCTATTTTTTCATTTTGTAGGTAAACCTGAGCAAATTAAACTGCTAACTGTTATATCTATATACTTTGGTCAAGAAAATGAAAAAGAAAAAAAAGAAAGAATGCACTCACAAATTAGCTTGATCAGTATATCCTATTTAACCATTCCACCCAAGTCCTTTTCAGTCTGCCCCTATCTCTTTTAACACCTCCAAATTGTGATAGATCACATTTTCTAATGGGTGTTGTAGGTGTTCATCTCCCTTTCATGATACCTTGAGACTGCATCTTCATCATAATTAAGTCTTTAATTGACCTTCCACAAGCCACCCAATAAGTTTTTTCTTGGGCTTCTCAATCTCCACCAGCTTTGCTTCCTTCCAAAATAAGGATGTTTATTCCAATATCATTGTTGGAAGGGTTAGAATCCATCTTATGGATGGCCGAAATATGTTTGATGGTTAGACGAAATTTCAAAAAAATTTTAACCCTTCTATGAACAGGTTTTCTAGTGTTCTGAAAAATTGTATCTTTTTTTGGATTGGTCTTGCACTGAACCAGATCAGATTTGAAACCAAATCAAAAAAAGGAAATTATACCTGATACGGATATCACAAGCGTAGATCCTAAGGTGGAATTTCATGCCTAAATCAGTTCTAAAACCAACCTCCATTGAAGATGGCACAGTGTATAGGTGAAGTCGGTTCAACAACATTGTTTTCAGCAAAACCGCTATCCAACTTGATTGGATCAAATGGGGTGAGCGAGCTTGATATTCTTCAACATTTTTTTCTTGCAAAAACTAGAAGAAAAAATGATAAAAATTAGTTCTTGAAAGCTTAGGTCGAAATTAGGGTTTCTTAGAAGACAAGAGAACAAGAGAGAACAAGAGAGTGAAGTGTTCTAGCCAAGTTCGCCCTCTTCTCTTTTATCTCTTGTGGATTACTCTCCTAATCTAGCCAAGACTGCCCCAAAGAGGCCAACTGAGCTGCTTCAGCCCCCGAAGGGCAAGAGGCTGGCTAAAGAGGACTACCAAGCTGAGGGCGGTGAGAAGGGCATGAGCATCCCAAGGGAGCGCCCAGTTGAGGGGCCTCACACGTCATCCAAGCTGAGGGACGATATGCCATTGATGATGTGGCATACTTTCCATTCCTATTGGAACGTGAAGGATGCGGACTCCATCAACACCCCAGGGGTTGGTCGAGCCTTGATCGCTGGGATGGTCCCATAGATTGATAGGCTCGCCATGATGAAGAAGGGAGCACAGGGGGTATGGAACGCCCTTATGGATCACATGGCCGAGGTAAGTAATGGTTACCTTGTCACTTTGCTAAAATTTTGCTTCTTGGTTTTGTGTTGCTGACAAAGGCATTTCTGTTGTAGGCGTCTTGCTATGCCATCGACCTGTGCAACAAAATGGAGTTTCTTCTTGCACAACTAAAGGCCTCCGAGGAGAAGAGGTAGCAACTCAAGGTCCAGGTTGCCGAGGCAGAAAGTGGCTGAGAGTCGATCGTCTTGGCCATGCATGAGGAATGGGACTTAAGGAAGGTTCTGGATGCCAAGATCATGGCCGAGAAGGATCTGGTGAAGACCATTAAGGACGCGTTGAAGGCTGCTAGCAAGAATGTTATGGCATTTGAGGAGCGAAAGATCCTAGCGAAGGAGAGGCTCGGGGATGCCGAGAAGCGGGTAGAGGAGGTCGTGGAGGCCTTCAAGGCATCGGCCAAGAATGACAAGGCGCTTGTTGATTATGTGGCTGCATCGTACTTGGAGGGAATTGGGGACACCAAGATCCAGGTGCTTGCTTTGATGCCTGACTTCGATGTCAACAAACTAGGATTCTTTCCTATGTCGGAACCTGAAGTCCCTATGCCAAATGAGACAGCAGAGGAGAATGCTTGAGTTGCACTTTCTTCACCTTTTTCTTTTCTGTTTATAATTTTGTAAGGGCTCGGCCTCCCCCATCTGAAACCATTTTCTGTAAAGCATACAAATGAAATCAATAGAAACACTTTTTTTGCATATCTTGTGCCTTCTTTACTTGCGTTGTTTGTTGTTTTTTGTTGTGTTAGGGCTGATTCCCCCTTCCGAGAGTCCACAAATTATGAATAAAGAGTAGTGGCATGTTACTTAGACGTTCGCTTAGGAAAATAAGTTAACGGAGTTCAACTGAAGCCAAGCTATGCCGCCGAGGGCTCATGGCCCCTTTCCTTAGCGGGAAGGAAAGATAGGCGAATGCTTTTAGCTCTCCTAGCTTGTTCTCCACCGCTATCAAAGTTGCTAGGATGATGATGAACTATGCCATTGAGAGCTCGGGGCCCCTTTCTTTAGTGGAAAGAAAAGGAAAGGGAGGTGAATGCCTTAACTTTTTCAACGTGTTTTCTATCCTCATCAAGGCAACTAGGGAAAGGCCACATTGTGTCGCCAAGGGGTCGGGCGAGGCGCATTCCTTAGCCTACCTAGGTTAACTTTCCTTGGGGATTTTGGGGTGTGAGCCTGCAGGCAACCAAGACGTTGAGAACGTGCCTGGATGAGGTCATGAAGCGCTTCCTATTTTAGCAAAGTACTTAGTCGAATTTAGGGTGTTTGTTCATGGTGGGCCGAAATCTTGGGTCAATGCCATAGTTGAGGTCCCCATAGTTTCTTGCTTTTAGCACACTGGGAGACACGTGCTTTGGCCGTCGTCCAGTCCAAGTGTATAATCTTGGAGAAGGTTGTGTGCTTCGGCTAGTCACGCATCCGAGGAGTCCTAGCAATTGTGCGCAATTAGAATGTATACGCCAAAGTTGAAGCTGAGGGGGAGGAACTTTACACTTTTCCATTAATAAGCCTTCAAAATTTACAAGTCATTGGTAATAAATCTAGAGATTTTTAGAGTTCCAAGTGCAAGGAACCAATCTTCCATTCAAATACTCAAGCCAAAAGGTGCCGAGGCCGACGACCTGTTTGATTCTGTAGGGACCTTCCCAATTGGGAAGAAGCTTTTCAACACCGGGCTTAGGCACCATGACTTTTCTGAGTACGAGATCTCCTTCCTTGTAATGCCTTTCCTTCACACGAGAGTTGTAGTAGCGGACTACTCTCTGCTGATAGGCCACAATCCTGAGTTGATCCTACTCCTAAACACCTTCCAACAGACCCAAGTTGACTTTCAATTCTTCATCATTCTCGGCTTCATTGTACACCTCGGTTTGAAGCATCTGCTGGCCGATCTCTGCTAGAATGATAGTCTCGGTGCTATAAGTTAGGTTGAATGGGGTATCTCCTGTAACGGTCTGAGGTGTCGTCCGCTAGGCCCATAGGACATTGTATAACTCATCGACCCAAAGGCCTTTGGCTCTATCAAATCTTGTTTTCAACCCGTCCACAATTGTCCTGTTGGTGACCTTGGTTAGGTCGTTGGCTTGAGGGTAGCCTATCGAGGTGTACTACTGCATAATGTCGAGGCTGGCACACCATTCTCTAAACTTGGCATCGTCGAATTGCTTGCCATTGTCAGTGACGAGCATGTTAGGGATGCCGAAACGACAAATTATGTTCTTCCAAAAGAAGTGTTGGATCATCTTGGACGTGATGGTGGTCAAGGACTCCGCTTCGACCAACTTGGTGAAGTAATCAATGGTGACAACGAGGTATTTTTTGACTTTCTATTCCTAGTGGCTTGAGGGAAGGGGCCGAGGAGATCCATTCCCCATTTGGCGAAGGGCCATAGACTACTGCGGGCCGAGAGAGTTGTGGCTAGCTGATGGAAGATGTTGGAGTGTCTCTGGCATCGGTCACACTTCTGCACAAGCTCGGCTACATCCTTTTGTACTGTTGACCAAAAATACCCTTGCCTTAGAGTTTTTTGGGCTAAGGCTCTACCTCTGAGGTGGTTACCTTAGATGCCTTCAAGGTTCTCTTAGAGCACATACTCACCCTTCTCCCGATGAAGGCACCGGAGGTAGGGCAAGGTGAAAGATCTTCTATACAACTTCCCTTCAAGTAGAGTGTAGTGAGATGCCTACTGTTGGACTCATCTTGTTTCATTCCTATCAATGACAATTTCTCATGTTGCAGGTAGGTGAGGATGGTGTCCATCCAACAAGGGTCAACTTGCACGGGGAGCACCTAGATTTCTTTGATGTTGGGTTGCGCTTGCTTCTCAACAGGAACAGTGTGGCCGAGGGCTAGACCCGATGTGTTTGGCAATTTGGATAGGGCATCCGCCCTCATGTTCTTGGCCCACAGGACTTGCATCAAAGCAATGCGTTAGAATTGGTGGGCCAGTTATTGCACTTTGGCTAAATACTTGGCCATGTTGTGTTCTCCAGCCTCATGCTCGTTGTTCACTTAGTTCACCATTAGTTAGGAGTTGTTGTAGACTTCAATGTGTCAGGCACTGAGGTCTTTGGAAAGATGCAACCTGGCGAGTAGGGCCTCGTACTTAGCTTCATTGTTGGAGGCCGAGAAGTCAAATCTCAACGCATACTTCACTACATTGTCATCCTAGGTAAGGAATATGAGGCCTGATCTGCTTCCCTTAGCATTGGAAGATCTATCCACAAACAATTTCCATGTTGGCTGAGGTCGATCATCATCTATGAGAGTCGAGCTGATGGCTCTGCTGAAGGTGCACTCTACCAAGAAATCAGTTAGGGCTTGTGCTTTGGTTGTAGGCCTCAATTGGTACTGTAGGTTGAACTCAGAAAGCTCGGTAGCCCATTTAGTCAACTAACCTGAGGTCTCAAGTTTGGAGAGAACAAACTTGAAGGGTTGGCTGGTCAAGTTTGTGATGTTGTGGGCTTGAAAGTAAGGCCTGAGTTTCTTGGCCGAGACTACCAAGGTGAAGGCGAACTTCTCCACCTTGGGGTAGCGGGTCTTGGCGTCGTAGAGGACCTTGTTGACATAGTAAATAGGTCTCTACATTCCATCTTCTTCCCACACCAAAACAGAACTGATGGCCTCGTCCCCGGCCTAGAGGTACAGGTACAACATGCATGTCTCGTGGAAGTAGCCGAGTGAGCAGAGGGGGCGAGGCGACGTAAGACTTCAGCTCGTCAAAGGAACACTAGCAATCTTCAATCCATAGAAGTCCTTCAGTTTCTTGATGGTTCAAAAGAAAGGTAGACAGTGGTCAACCAACTTTGACATGAATCGGTTGAAGGCAGCCACCCAACCGGTGAGTCTCTGAGCTTCTTTGATCAACCAAGGTGGTGCCATGTCCAGTATGGCTTGAATCTTCTCTGGGTTGCCCTCAATACCCTACTACATTACGACAAACTCAAGAATTTGCCCAAGGTGACACCAAAGGCAGACTTGCTGGGATTAAGCTTCATATTGCACTTCAATAGAGTGGAAAAGGTCTCAGCTAGGTCCTAGGTGTGTTGGTTGGCCTTTAGGCTCTTCACAATCATGTCATCTATGTAGGTTTTGACATTTTTCCCCATCTGGTAGGTGGCTCTAGCATTCTTGAGCCCAAAGGGCATGACTTTGTAGTAATAGGTGCCATGCTCAGTGATGAATGAGGTCTTCTCCACATCCTTGGCATGCATCTTGATCTGATTGTATCCGGAGAAGGCATCCATGAAACTTAGTAGGTCATACCCTGTGGTGGCGTCGACGAGGTGGTCGATCCTCGACAAAGGAAAGTTGTCTTTGGGGCAAGCTCAGTTGAGATTTGTGAAGTCAATATAGATTTGCCATTTCCTATTAGCCTTCTTTACCATGACCACATTGAACAACCAATTAGGGTAATGTACCTCTCGGATGAAGTCGACATCAAGTAGCATGTCAACTTCCTCTTCGATGGTTTTCTAATGCTCTAGTGCAACGTTCCTCTTTTTCTACCGAAATGGCCTATAGCTTGGCTAGAGGTGGAAGTGGTTAACTACACTCTCTAAATAAGGGATATTTTTTAAACCATTCTATTTTACTGCAAAATAAGCAATTATAAATTTCACAATTGCAGAAGGCATGTCTCACACTTTCATTTTCTGCCATTCCATTTTTACAACAAGAAACTGAAAATCTAGAAATAGGTCATACAAATTAATTAATTAAATAAGAACATAAATCATCAATTAAAAAGTAAGCCCAATTTAACTTATCAAATTAATAATTAAATAAGAAACATAAATAAAATTTCCACATAAGTATTAGTGAATCTCAAAACAATAATGGCATGTTAGATAAAATGGTTTGAGGCCCATTCTTTTAGATAAAATGGACAGTTAATTACAAATAAAACCCAATATAATCTTTTAAATCAATAAACAAACTTGACCCGTACTAAGTACGGTTGTCAAACAAAATAGATCAAATTAATGGCCCTAAACACGACTACTTATAAAGAAAAAGTATTCACCACAAAATATCTAGGCCCATTATCTTTCTATTTTTTTAATTTGAATAAAAAAATCTCAAAGTTATAGGTTCCATTTTTTTTGTCTGAAATATATTGTCAATTACAAATTAAACATTAAATAATAAACTTAAAGTAGATATTCCAAATAAATAGTAAATTTTAAACAAAATTACACCCTATACTTAATATGATGTGTCAAACAAACTTTATCAAAATACATGAATAAAAAAGATCAAAATACTAGCTAGCCTCGTAATAATTATAGGGTCATTCTCTTGTTTATAATTAAAATACAAATATATGTATTTGTTTTGGTTAATTTGTGACACAGCGTGGAAGCAATAAAATTGGGCTGGCTATGCAAGCACCGGGCGAACACTCGCTTCTAGTGAAGCAACACAAATTCTCTAGAGGAGAGAGAAAAGGTGGCGAAAATTGAAGATTAAATCTGAAGTGTGTATTAACTGGAAAATAGCAGTATTTATAGTACATCTGTAAATTGTAAAAGAACTAGGAAAGAACAACTAAGATAGATATCAAAACATCTAATCTGCTAGGATTGAATTCTTCTTGATCTTGGTCTTGATAGGATCGAATTCTTTGGCTTGATCTTCACCGTCCGATCTCCCTGGATCTTATCCATGCATGGGCTATCCTAATCTTGGTATGAATCTTGGATTATCTTGAATTCTTGAATTCTTGATGGGTCATGGATTTTTGAATTCTTGATGGTTCTTGAATTCTTGAATTATCTTGGACTCTTGAATTCTTGATGTATCTTGAATTCCTGAATTATCTTGGATTCTTTGAGTTCTTTGGCTTATCTTGAATTCTTCCCATGAGCTGTCGCCTATATGATGAGATGGGCCTCCATCATTCTCCCCCACTTGGAAAGGACTCGACCCTGAGTCGTGCCTAGGATATGCGAGGGTCGTCTTTGGTAGGTAGCGATGAAGGTCAGCAAGTATTAAAGCACTAGGAAATTGTGTAGTAGCTTCCCTTGAGAAATTGTTAACATAGATTGCAAATGCTCTCTTATCACATATACGGTAGGCTGACCAACATGGATGAAGTGTTTTGGCCACTTGCTCAACATCAATTCCCTTCCTCGATTCTGTCATCCAATAAAGGGCTTGTTTCTGATACGGCCTTAGACCACACATGAGTGTTTTGGGAGGATCCATTTCCTCCAAATTGTACGTATCTGCAGTACCGACAAGCTTATTTAAAGCTGACTCTGAGATAACTTGTTCATTGTTACTTTTCTCAGGATGTTGGCCCCCTTTCTTCGTTTCAAAAGAGGCAAGAGTGCTGCAGTTTCATCCGAATCACCCTCTAAGTTTAAGGAATGTTTTCGCTTGTCAAGATCCTCCGGGGTAACTTTTGCCTTCTGATATGGCTTAATTTTCAGCAATTTGAAAAGTGCCGGAAGAGGATCGAAGTATGAAGGAAATTCTAACTTCCATGAAGAATTTACAAGGGGAATTATGATTCTAGCCCAATTCGTTGGCAGCCTCCCTGTCACAGCGTACAAAATTACGATTCTAGCACCAAGAACAAAATCAATGTGATGTTGTATATCTCGCATGTGTGGGAGTTCATTTGGTAACTCATCTGGAACTACATCATGGAACTCATCAAGTAGTCCTTGCATTTCTCCTAGAATTTTATTTTCCTCTAGTGTTTCATTCATATTTTCTCCCTTCAACAAATGTACATCGCGGGTATCCTTACATTCTTTTACAAATTCATCATGATGATGGGTAATAGTAAGGAAATTTTTCTCATTTGTTTTTGGGGCCTTTGGAACATTCTTTTCAGCCATGGGTAGCAAAGTGTAGTGTATACCCTCTTTTTCAAGTTGGTAGGTATTTTTCCTCCCCATGTGCCTTGCATCTGTATCAAATTGCCAAGGCCTACCTAACAGAATATGGCAATCATCCATGTCTACAATATCACAATAGACTTCATCATGGTACTTACCAATAGAAAAGGGTACTTTGTAGCGTTCCTCCACCCGGCGGTAATTATCACTACGGGCCTTTTCTTGGAACATCAATTCTGCTTTCAAGACTAGGTTCCTTGCTTCCTGCACACTAAGAACCATCTGTACACCAATTTTGTCTCTGATAGACGGTCTTAAACCGCTCAGATAACGGGATGCCTGCTGGTTATCACTTTCAGATAATTGGTTTCTTTCAGCTAATCTTAAAGATTCTTATGTATATTCATTAACACTACGGGAACCCTACGCACACCGCTGGTAAGATTTAAACATGTACTGTTCATAATCTGGGGGTAAAAATCTACCTCTGATTAACTGTTTCATGCGCCTCCAGGTTTGAACAGGACCCCTTCCTTCTCTGATTCGGGTCTCTCTTAGGCATTCCCACCAAACAGATGCGCCTCCCTTTAACCGGAAAGCTACCAATTTTACCCTCCGTTCTTCTGGTATCTCCATGTACTTGAAGAAACGATCGACTTCTGTGATCCAGTCTGGAAGTCCTTCTATGACAACAGCCCCATTAAAAGTAGGAATATCTACTTTGAGTTTAAATTCATCATTACTCCTACGGGGGTTGAAATTACCTTGATTGCGTCAATTTCTGCCGTTTCTGTCGTCTCTAGGAAAAACTGGAGCACCACCAAATTCTAACTCATCATCACTGTCGTCGTCAAGAACTAGGCGCCGGAATACATGTCTGTCGTGGTCGTCTCCTTTAATTGGGTATGGATTCTCCCAGTTCCGTGGAACATCCTCCCGTAACAAGGTTCGCAGTTGTCCAGCAATCTCTACCAATTGTTGTTCGATGTTACGTGTGGCTGTGCGCTGTTCTTCAATCGCTCTCCAAACAACTTGTAACCCCTGATCTCCGTCACGGGGTGGGTTGTGACTGCTACCGTCTTGGTTGGCCATCTGACTGGGCAAATTCCTTGCTCTGATACCACTTGACGCAGCGTGGAAGCAATAAAACCGAGTTGGCTATGCAAGCACCGGGCGAACACTCGCTTCTAGCGAAGCAAACACGAATTCTCTAGAGGAGAGAGAAAAGGTGGCGGAAATTGAAGATTAAATCTAAAGTGTGTATTAACTGGAAAATAGCAGTATTTATAGTACATCTGGAAATTGTAAAAGAACTAGGAAAGAACAACTAAGATAGATATCAAAACATCTAATCTGCTAGGATCGAATTCTTTGGCTTGATCTTCACCGTCCAATCTCCCTGAATCTTATCCATGCATGGGCTATCCTAATCTTGGTATGAATCTTGGATTATCTTGAACTCTTGGTTTATTGGATTATCTTGAATTCTTGAATTCTTGATGGGTCTTGGATTCTTGAATTCTTGATGGTTCTTGAATTCTTGAATTTTCTTGAGATAATCTTGAATTCTTGAATTATCTTGGACTCTTGAATTCTTGATGTATCTTGAATTCCTGAATTATCTTGGATTCTTTGAGTTCTTTGGCTTATCTTGAATTCTTCCCATGAGTTGTCGCCCATATGATGAGATGGGCCTCTATCAATTTGGTTTTCAGTTTGATTCAATTGAAATATTTTTTTAAACCTAATTGAAAATTGAAAACCGATATCTTTAAAATTACCAAACCGAAAACCAAACAAACCAAAATGAGTTAGCTTATTTAGTTTGGTTTGGTATCCAAATTTGAACACCCCTACTATTCAGTGTGATATATCTAATGTTATCCAAATTTGAACAAACCAAAATGACAAAAAATTAACAGTCTCAAATCCTTGCCTCTTCAATTCAATATGGTTGGGGTCACCAGAATGTCCACTCAAACGTGACCCCAACTTTCTTGAATGGAAAAGGCAAAGATTTGGGACTGTTAATTTTTTATCAACATTTAGATGGTTGATAAAGAAAATTAAATAACACTTGAAGGGCATTTGTGTCCTTTTAAAATGCCATTTAACGGCTGATTAACAGTTAGTTAACAACAAATACTAGATTGTCACATTTTAAAAGTTTAAATACTAAATTATTATATTTTTAAAGTTCGGAGATCAAAATAACTCTAGGCCCAAAATACAGTGTACTACTCCGAAATATTCCCTTACAATTATTACTAGGCCTTCATCTTGTATTATTAACGTGTTGCCATTTATTGTACCTCAAGAACATAGAAGCCCTCATAGAGGAGAAGCTGATTATTTCAAATCCTAAATCCCTGTATCCATTCACTTGGTGATGCAGGTTATGCTAGATGCCCTGTATCCCTCCACTTTTAAGGTTTCAAGGTTGGAAGGATGGAGGCTTCCTGATCTTTGTGGCCTGTTCAAAGGCATAAGCAATCTTAATCAATCGTTGGCTCAGACCTTTTAATGCCCCAAAGCAGAGGCCAAATGGCACGCCTGTATGCAGGCACACTGATTGTTGGGTAGCCCCCAATTTCAATTTCAAGCACATGAGCAAAATCTGCACCAGGAGAATTATCACATAAACTGTTGTAGATCAATATTTAAATTGAACATGCTGAAGTACCCAATCTTCAGTCATCAACCATACGAGCATATTCACGATGCAAATCACTCTTCGTCCTCTACATCGGTTCTAAACTGATAGAAGTATGACAGTATCGTCCAGATGCTATCAATAAGTTACAACTTCACCACCTATACAGCTTCCTGTAACCTATACAGATTATAAATCCCAACAATTTGCCTTAGCTGAGAATCAAAACAGACACATGCCACTTTGGCATTTTCCATTTTAGCATATTCGGCTTAAAACTTGAGCCCAGACCAAACCCAAAGTCAAGCCCAATCTCTCTAATCTGGGCCCAATTCACACTAAATTTTGATGCATTTAGGTTGGGCTGGGATCATTTTGATCAATCAGCCCCCCACTGAACTTTAACACACACACATCCGGGTCCATCCTGAAAAATAGAAAAATGTAACTTTTTAAACCACTCGGAATTTTCTATTCACTTTTCCTACCCATTCTCTACCCACCGTGAATTAGAATCATACATTTCTCTTATGAACCGCGAGATTTGTGGCTGATTCACGGCGGGTAGAGAGTGAGTAGAAAAAGTGAATAGAAAATGTGGGCTCCTTTTAAACCCAAACCCAACCTGCACAAAATTGTGAGCTGGGTCAATTTGGGCTTGGATTGGACCACCCAAATCGCACCCGTAGTGCCTAGTAGTTGAATTGAAGTAATACTCTTCAGCTTTCATATACACTGTCTAAAGTACTTCTTAACGCAGTAGTTCAATTCATTTTCCAAGAAACCATACAAATAAATGCAACTGATTTTAATAAACAAGTTCATAAGATACAATGTAACTTTGAGACAAGCAACACATTGAACCCAACAAGACAGACCATTACCAGGACCAGCATTGGCACTGATGCCATATTAAACCCCAAACCACAATATATATAGTGATTCCCTGCTGAAACATGCGTGTCTTCAGTTTCGACATCTTCACTCCAACAATAAATACTGAAATTAATGGATGAATGAACAAACACAGGCCAAACAATTCTGAAACAATACTTTGACTATCAACTGTAATTAAACCCGAGGTCACAGTATGCATGCAGTGATAAAATTTCTAAGCTGAAACATGTCTTCAATGTCTTCACTCTTCATTTCACTCCAACAATTAATATATAAACGTTGAAATAGATGAACAAACACTGACAAAACAAGACCTTCCCCGAAGCATGTGCTCCTGCCAATCATAAAAAACAGAACAAGTAAGTTAGTAGCAATGGATTCAAGGCAAGTATCAGCATCATAGAGCTCATAGGGGAAAAGATTAACGCTCGATTATCGATGCCATGACTCAACCAATGACCGAGGCCAGTGAGAATTAATACCTATAAAAATTTTGGGGAGTGAAAATGAAAAATTAAAACTAAAAGAAAAAAAGGAAAAATGTTGGTTAATTAGGCACTTACCAAATGAACCTGATCAGCAGATGCAGAACCTTCCCATGCAATTTAAGTACGAACACCCTCCCACCGTCCATATTCTTGATACCAAAAATCAACGACTGGGATATGTGCAACTCTCCAAGAATCTTCGCCTTGAGTCCCTATCTTCATCATAAATTCTTCTGACAAATTATCAAATAAAACGTATCGAAGCTTGGAGAGGTGTTCAATGCCTAATGGCACCTTCTCTAGAACTCTGCAATGTTGAATATGTAGATTTTCGAGATTAGGTAATGCTCCTTCCTCTACACTCACCCTTCTCAATCCTTGTAAATTGTTAAGGTTTAGGTAGTTAAGCCTCTGAAACCCTCCTCGCCGAAAACATAATTTTTTTCCATCGTAAGTATCGATAAGAAGCATCGTCGTTAGGTTGGGCAAAGCTTGAAGGTCTCCAAGTGGATCATCCTTGAATTTGCACCACCTCAAGTCTATCGTGGTCAAATTGTGCAACGAACCAATCCAGTCTGGTAATTTCTCCAAACGCCCCGTCAACAATAACCGTCGAAGAAAAGGTGGGGGCGAAAATAGATGTTGTAGGTCCAGAATCTCCTCCTCGTGTAATGCAGCTATCGTTAACGAATGAAGGCAGCTCATTTTCTCAATGGAGGAGCATAGATGTCTTCCATCTTCTGTTTTTAATTTCCTAATCTCCAATCGCTTCAGCTGGACCAACTTCCCAAGCTCTGTAATTAGGTCACTCCCGGTGTTTGCTTCTACGCAGCAGAGCTTTTGAAGGGATATCATATCCCCAATTCCACTTGGTGCCTTAAATCCTGGTTGATGAAATGTATAATAAAGAGGTCCATAGTTGTAACGGTAAACAATAAGATGCCGTAGTTTATGAAGGTTGAGGATCCCAACAGGCAACTCAGACACATACGTATACTTGAGATTCAAGGTTTCAAGGTTTTGAAGCTTCTTGATAGAATTTGGAACCATTTTGACCTTGGTGTTTCTCAAGCATAAGTACCTTAAATGGAAGAGATCTGTGAACTCCTCCAGAAATACATCCAAGGGAGCATGTCTCAAATCCAAAACCTTGAGCAGCTTAAGCCTGGAAAAGAATGCAGTACTGCATCTAGATATGTTGAATGTCGCATCTTGCCTGAACATGAACAAAGAACGAAGGTGGGTGAATTTCTCGTTTTCTACTCCCCATTGACAACTACCATGGATTGATAAATGCCTGATTTTTCCATCTACCATTACATCCTGCCCATCAGCATTACTTATGGCCCCAAAACTCTGGTCCCTTGCTTTTGAAAGGATGAATTCTCGAATAAGGTCATGGATTCGACAGTCTATGACTCTTCCATCATCATCTGCTTTATTTGCTACCTGGATGAGGCTCCTATTAACGAGTTCACTGAAATAACTCTCCCCAGCCTCTTCTAAGGTCTTTCCTTGAATTCTTTGGATAAACCCTTCTGCCATCCATATGCGAATCAGTCTCATCCTATCAATCAATTCATCTTCAGGAAACATACTCAAGCACAAGAAGCAAGACTTCAGATGGTATGGCAGATCATTATAGCTCAAAGACAGTATTTTCATCATACCCTTAAGTCTGTCATCCAAATTTAACTCAGCACCTAGGCTACGATTGAACATCTCCCATTCTGTTGTAATCTTCGGCTTTGTCGATAGAACACCACCTACTGTCACAATTGCAAGTGGAAGTCCTCCACATTTTTTCACAATGCTTTGAGATGGCACCTCCAATTCTGGAGGACAAATCTGCTCTGGGGAGAACGAAAAAGTCTTTTTGCAAAACAGAGTCCAGGACTCTTCTTGGGACAACGGTTGAAGATTATAAACTCGAAAACAAGATTTTATGCATGATGAAGCTACATCATTAGAGCGTGTTGTAATAATTATTCTGCTTCCAAAATTGTTATTAGGGAAGACATTTTTAACAGAATCCCATGCTGGTATGCTCCATATGTCATCAAGAACGACTACATACCTCTTTTGCTTTAGAAATTCTTGGAGTAGCTGCTTCAGTTGGGCGTCTTTCATTTCTGCAACATCTTGAGGAATTGGTTGCTTTTGCTCTGCATATACTAATTGCTTTATCATTTCTATTAGCAACTCGTGGATCCCAGGTGACTCTGAAAATGTAACCCATGCTTGGGTTTGGAAGTGTCTCTTCACCCTTTGGTCATCATACACCTTCTTGACCAGAGTCGTCTTGCCCAAACCACCCATGCCAACCACAGAAATCACTCCAAGCTTTGATTCATCCTCCACAATCCACCCAATTATTTCTTCCTTGGGCTTGCCAATCCCTACCAGCTCAGCTTCATCCAACAGAAGGGCATCTTCTCGAATATCATGCCACTTAACACCTGTAGAATTTGAACCTTCTGAAGCTTGTTCTAGGTTTCTGATCAATTCATATCGATCCCTTCTACTTGATATGTCATGTACTCTGGCTTTAATCTCCTTTATTTGAGTGGCTAGTGAACGGCGCGATCTTAAGTTCTTGACGGAGCGGGTGGTTTTGTGAAGATATCTAGTGAATCTATGCGACTGATCTTGTCCTTGTTGTGCAAAGCGAAACTTGAACTCATCGAGAACGTCTTCAATGTCATAAGCCACATCCCTCACTTGTTTCACCCATGCCTTTATGCCTTCGCTTGTTTCTCCCTTTGCATCAGCATCTCTTAGAAGGGCTCGAATGCTTTCCAGTTCATCTCTGATATCCACCACATCTGTATGCACATTCTTCAATAACTTCACGTCTTCCTCTATCAAGGATGTAAGCTGTCCGAGTAGAAAGCTTACAGCGCTCTCTGCCATTTCTTTTCTCTTACTAGAAAATTGATCATACTCTCTTCATATTCAGATCTAGGAAGGTTTGGAAATTGATCATCTAACCGATTTTTCTCTATAAAATTAATCCTGCACCTAACCAGTGCTTCCACGCATTGATTTTATCTATTTTCTTTAATTTTCGACGTATATCAGCTGTCCTGTCATGTACCATGTCATTAAATCAGAATCGTCACATTGAAGACCGGGGCACGTGAATTCATGGTCTTGCATTTGTGGAACTAGAGATATGCAGATGCGAATTCATCGTTGTCGGTTGAGATTGGTTTACCAGCTTGACTTACAAGTCAATTAAAAGTGGCTATTTTATCAGACAAAAATTATTCGACTTTTTTTGTCTTCATTCTTCATTAGTTCTGCAACATTTTATACCAAGAAAAAGCTCTGGGGACTGGGGATATGAATTTAGAAGCATCACCGGTTCTATAAAATTGAAAATATTTTTTTTTTTTTCTCGATAGATATGAATTTTTTTATTAATAACCACTGGGAAAGAGAATATACTAGAACAAAAACAAGGCTTTGTCCACAAGGCCGTTTTAAATAACTCAAAAATACAACTGGTATAACAATTAAAATATAACCAATAGAAAACCATAATAAATTATTGCAAGCCTGGCGTTTCAGAATATATATAGTTTAACTATCATTAATTACAACCAAGTGGGAGCAATAGATCAAATCACCAAATTAATTAAGATTGAATTGATGACAAAGATGCATGCCCATGTTTTAAAATTTGTATCTCTAAATTGCCATTGGTGCATATTCAAGGTGCTCTAATTTGTAATTCCTCCCATCTTATCATCTTAGGCTGCAATTGGCATTCCTTCAAAATTCAGTATTCATTGGAGCAGTCGTCCTTAACCAGTTTTGAATCCTATTTCTTCTGTTGTAGGAATTATATTCCGGGATGACCATGGATCCTTGGTATATACTCGAGTTGTACCTTTTAATGTTCACCCAGCTCTCAGCCATGAGAGAAAGTTCTGTTTGAAAAAGCCTTCAATTTGCTTCGTCTATCGGTATCTCTCAAACTATTTTTTAAGGTGATTTCAAAAGCCTTACGAGGACCAATATTTGTTCAGGTATCACAAGCCATTACTCAACTATCAACTATATTTGAGTCCCAACTTTCTATGTGTAACATGTCTTCCTTGAATTCCTTAATTCTTGCAGATATTATTGCAAAACGCTTCTCACGTGTCAATCAATTAGCAAGCATAAAAATTAAACCAAATAACTAGATGGAGCATATATGTTGTGTCAAACCGAAGATCCAAAATTGGCAAATAGAGAAACATATAAAAACTATAAATGTGCTTCATGTTGTTGCCTACATCCACTAGAGGAGAAAAAATCCACTATATTAGGAATTGGATTATAAAACTTGGGCAACCTCTTATAAACCCCAGTACCCTATACATACAAAACTCCCCCAAACTCTCTCTTGATCTATCATTGTTGGGATTGAAGCAGCCGATAATCTATATTTGCATAAAGGAATGGAAACGGAAATAGCAAAAGCCAAAGAGAGACAACACCGAATTTAACGTGGTTTGGCCAAATTGTCTACATCTACAGGTAGCAGCTCAAAGTTTCTTCTTTGAATGAAGGGGAAATTTATCATATGTATGGCCAAACCATGCGGGATGGTAGGGCCAAACTGTCTACATCTACAGGCAGCAGCTCAAAGTTTCTTCTTTGAATGAAGGGAAAATCTATCATATGGATGGACAAACCATGCGGGATGGTAGGGCGAAATTTCAAAAATTTCTTTTACCCTTTCGAGAATCGCATTCCCTAGTTTTAGAAAAATTACATTTTTCAATGATTGTTGTTGAACCAAACCAGACTAGATCTGGAACCAAAAGAAAGGGAAAGGAATACTTTATACGGAATTCATACGTGTAGTTCCCAAAATAGGTGTTCACGCCCAAAGAGGGTACCAAAACCCACTTCCGCTGAAGATGGCGCAGCTTAGGACGAAGTAGGTTCAGCAATGTCGTCCTTCAGCAAGAACTCTGCAACCCAACAACTGATACGGAATCCACACGTGTAGTTCCCAAAGTAGGTGTTCATGCCCAAAGAGGGTACCAAAACCCGCTTCCACTGAAAATGGCGCAGCTGAAGATGAAGCAGGCTCAGCAATGCAATCCTTCAACAAGAACTGCAATCCAATAGCTTTGATCGAGCAAGGGAGTATGAGCACAAAATTTGATATGATTTTCTTGCAAAAACAGAGGTAGGAACTGATCTCTATTAGTTCAAAAGGTGGAGAACAAATTGGGTAGAGCGGTAAGAGCAGAAGGAGAGAAAACTGAGCACAATTGAGTGATCTGGAGCAATTCGCCCTCCTTCTTTTTATAAGCCTTAAAGATGATCTCTCATAATCCTATTAGGAGTCTTTGATCCAAATCTTTATTTTGATCTGGACTCTTAAGTGGATAAGACTTATCCTCTTATCCTATTGTTGATCCAAACTCATATCCATACCCATATCCGCCCCATGTCACATGAATGCTTTAAGCTGTTATGTGACACCCTGATTAATCTAATTAAGAAGTGGCTCACGTCCCCTCTTAGTTGCTAACTAATTTGTCTCTCTTTGTATGGCATGGGACCCTAATAATGACCTCACAAATGCCCATATGGGTTCAACCTAGCTTCTGTGACAAAGCCTAACCGAATTCACCACTAAACACAGTAAACCCCTAAGTCCATCAGCATGGGCTCTTAATGGACCCAACATTTACACTAAATGGTCCTTGAGTCCAGCCATCCTATGAAGGCCCAAGGACAATAGACTTAAGTGAGATATAGCCCATTAGGTATAACAACCCTAAATAGTCTTACACTTAACCTCTCAACCTTTAATGATCAAACACTACTCAACAAGAGATGACCTCTCTCTCGGCTGCAAGGTACAGTGTTGCATTCTCTGCTCGGATGGATTCTAGGAATTAAAACATTTTGCAAACATTTTTCTTAAAACATAATATATATATATATTTCATATAAATATATTTTGCAAAATAAATCTCAAAAAAATTTGAAATCGACTGCAGGCAGTTTTGGTTTCTTTAAGAGAGAGTGCAGTCCCTGATCATTCACTTTGTCCGACAAAGGGGCTGATCCTGTTACTATGATCATCCACTCAAGTGAATTCTCAGACTGCCCAACATACCCAGGTTTTGACCTTAAAGGATCTCATTGATTGGCATATCAAAGACAACCCAATTTGACACCCAGTACAGTACCATAATTAAGTCTAGGGGTTAGGTGTAACTTTTCAGTTTTGCCCATTAGTCTCCAAGGTCTAGGGCATAATTGGAAAATGGTCTGGGTTTAGTGTTTCAAACAAACGCACACTACATGTGCTTTGGGTCTAACCCAGGTAGCTGAGACAAACTACCCCAACCGACTTGGTAGCACATTAGTGTCAGCTTTGGCAGGATAGACTTCCCCAAGTCTATCCAACGACTGGGAACATTTTAAACTAGCACAAGTCTCATAAGTGTCTAGTTTAAGGGTAATTTCACAGAAACACACCATACATAACATGAATCAATTATGTACTTTTATTCATTTACAATAAATGTTTATGTACATCAATCTGATTGGAATTAAGGGCATACACTGTCTAACATTCTTCACTATAGAAACAAGAGAAATTACATTAGAACATCACTACAATTACTTAGCACACACCCATACACCCTTGTTGAGAAACTCGTACCGGATACCCAAAACCCACTCTCATACAAGAGAATAAACAAGAATGAATGGGATGAGTTACAAGGATATGGACCACCCTTATTCATGGTAAACAAGAGGGATAAAATGGGCATTTTAGAAAAATCTTGCACCCTTTGATTTGACACCCAAATGGATAGCTAGGATTAAATCCCCCTTTCAATCCATAGTAAATATCCTTTGGTTTTGTCAAAACAAGGGGTGAGAAAGGGTTTTCACCTCAACTTCTTGTTATTGGGTGGATCATCCCATTATAAAACTATGGTTGCAACTTGGGCCGGACTAGCCCTAACCCAACCAAAAAGGTCAGATTGGGTTGGGTCGATTGGTGCTCGGGTTAGGGTTAGGGTTGAAATTTATAAACCCGACTTTACATCGAATTGGGTTAGGGTTGACCCCTTGGGTAACCCGACCCAACCCGAACCCAACTCTATAGTACATATTATATATAAATATATGTTATATATATGATCATACATTGATTTGTTTAGATGCATGATAGTTATATTGCCACTACCACATAATCCTAATTGGAAATATTAAAACCTTGATAACATATTTTATGTTTTTTGAATATTTTATTCTTTATCTCCTCTCTATTGTTGTTTGCCAGCCATAGCTTGTTGCCCATAAAAGATCTATTATAAGTAATCATAATAAACTATAGTCATTTCAAACTCTTTTTTCTGAATTTTGTACTTATAAAAACATCAACAAAAAAATACTAATAAAACATAGGATTAGTATATGTAATGAAAGTTGAGTTAAGATCTAAGATTAAGAAGTTCTACGAGATTTTAAGGGATGGGAAGGTCGGGTTGGGCCCAATCCAAGCCCAGTCCAACCCGAAGTTGACTTTGGGTTGGGTTGGGTTGGGTTAGGGTTGAAGGAATTTAGTTAGGGTTAGGGTTAGGGTTAGGGTTGGGTAGGTCGGATTAAAGGTCGGGTTGGGTTAGGGTTAGGGTTGGGGGTTTAGAACTTAGGGTTGGGCTAGGGTTGGCCTCAACCCAACCTAACATGGCCAACTTGCAGCCCTATGTAAAACTTGCTGTATTCGGTGGGCCAGTCAATGAGGACTGACACCACCTTAACATTCTCCCACTTGAAAACATTTCTCTTTATAGTGCGAAAAACACTCTTGAGAATAGCTGCCAATTATCATTATCTTGTCAAGTGACTTCAAGCTCAAGAGAAATTCTGCACCAGTTAAACTTCTTTTTTTGTCATAGGTTTCGTCAACATATTTGCAATGTTTTTCTTGGTATGGATCTTCTTTAATGAGATTTTCCCATCTTCAACTACTTTACAAACAAAGCATTATTGTACATCACTGTGCTTAGTCAATGCATGAAATACTGGATTTTGTGCTAAGTGTAATGCGCTTTAACTATCACAGGGAATTATCACCACTTTCTGCTTAATATTGAACTCTTCAAGCAGCCTCTTCAGCCAAATACCTTCTTTACATGCTTGTGTAGCTGACATATACTCTACTTCTATTGTAGACAAAGCCACTACACACTCCAACTTCGATGCCCAACTCATTGCACCACCAGCTAAAGAGAACATGTAGCTAGTAGTTGACTTTCTATTTTCACGACCTCCTACATAGTCTGCATCCACATAACCAACTAACTTCAAACTTTGGCCACTATGATAAATAGAAGCCTTAGAAGTACCCTTCAAGTAACAAAGGATTTTCTTTACTGCAGTCCAACGATCTCTTCTTAGATTTTCCATGAACTTATTGACTGCTCCTATTGCTTGGGTGATGTCCACTCTAGTATACACCATGGAAAACATAAGGCTGCCTACTATTGATGAATATGGTATATGGGACATCTTTACCTTTTCTGCTTCGGTGTTAGGAGATCGATCTAAAGACCACTTGAAACCAACAAGAAATGGAATACTAACTTGTTAGGATTCTTGCATATTAAAGTGGCACAAGATCCTTTGGACATAACTCCTCTGATTTATCCAGAATGTCCTATTCTTCTTGTCCCTATATATTGTCATCCCAAGAATTTGATTGGCCGTCCCTAAATCCTTCATGTCAAACTCCCTAGCTAGATGAGTTTTTAGTGTTGTGATACTCACTTTGTTAGTACTTGCAACTAGCATGCCATCAACATATAATAGTAAAGTGATGAAATGATCATCACCAATGTATGTATAGGCACAATGATTTGCTTCACATTTACTAAAACCCAAGCTCATGATGAAGGAATCAAATTTCTTATACCAACACCTTGGCTCTTGTTTTAGGCCGTAAAGTGACTTGGTCGATCGACAAAATAAATCCTTCTTGTCCTTTTTGATAAAGCCTTCAGGTTGAGTCATATAAATTTCTTTTTTCAAGATTACCATGCAGAAAGACAGTTTTGACATCTATCTGTTCCAACTCCTAGTCAAGTACTACAGCCATACTTAATACAATACGAATAGTATTTAATTGAACAGCAAGAGAGAATATTTTGTTGAAGTCGATACCTAATTTCTGAGCATATCCTTTAACAAAAAGTCGACCTTTATATCTTTTGATATTCCCACTAGTGTCATTTTTGAGCTTGTACACCCATCTGCAACCAATGGTCTTTCGGTTCTTGGGCAGTTTGATACCTCCCAACTTTTGTTTTTCTTTAGAGCTTCCATTTCCTCTTCCATAGCCATTTGTTAATGACGAACATCTGGACTTTCACAAGCTTCTTGATATGGTCAAGGCTCACGCTCTTCTGTAGTGCAAATATAAGTTGTTACATAATCCTAAAGTCATACAGTAGGTCTTGTAGTTGTCCCTAATCGACTTTGATCTTCATGAGTTTCACTCTCAAGAGTTTCATCGTTATTTTCAACAACTGTCTCATTAGCTTGTTGCTTTTGAATTTTTGAAAAGATTCCACTTCAACGTTTTATGTTGTCTCCAGTCCTAGCTGCATACTTTCTTTCTGCATTGAATCTTCATTGAAGACAACATCTTGGCTAATAACTATTTTGTGGTTAATAGAATCTCACAATCTGAACCCCTTTGTTCCTTTTGCATAGCCAAGAAAAATACACTTTTTGGACTGTGCATCTAGCTTGATCCTCTGCTCATTAGGAATCAATACATAAGCTTCACAACCAAAGGTACGAAGGGAAGAATATCAACAGGGTTTCCCAACTATACATTTTCTAGAATTTTGCAATCAAGTGTTGTAGTGGGAGAGAGGTTTATTAGGCCATAGGAAAAATCCATATATTATTGTTGTAAGCATCAACAAAAATCAATTAATAGTGAAACCATGTCTTGTAGAGACAGGGGCTGGTCCCCAAACATCAGAAAATAAAAGTTCTAATGGATACTTCACAACAAAAGTACTATTAGAAAATGGCAAGGTATGACTCTTGCCCAGTGGACAGGATGGACAAAAAGAGATGTCCTTATTTGAAACTGGAAGCTGAAATGAAGATAAGATGTGGGCAACTACTCACTTGTTGGGATGTCCTAGCTGTTGATGCCATACGAAAACCGATACTTTCTCACCAAGGAATGCTGATGGAGCTTTAGTTGTGCAATTTGTCTTCAGTTGATAGAGCCCTCCCTTAATCGGCCCTTGGAGGAGAATTTTCCTAGTTGCTTTGTCCTTAACAGAGAATCCAGTAGCATCAAAAATAAAGGTTGCCTTATTATCCTTACAAAACTGGCTAACAAAGAGTAAGTTCTTAGATGTATTAGGAACTCTGAGAATATTATTCAAGATAATAGACCCATAATCAATATTCAAAACAGAAGAGCCAATATGAGATATGTCTAGACTCGTACCATTGCCGACTAGGATATGATTTGTTCCATGATAATCATCATAAAGAGAGAGATTCCCAAGATCTGAAGTCATGATTGGTTGCTCCAGAATCAGGGTACCAATTATCATCACGAGCTGAACGCGAAGATGAGGCTGTATGAGTTTGCTTGGTATTCTTATTGGCAGTGAGTTCCAAATAACAGCGACAAGTAGTTGTTGTATGGCCAAGATACCTACAGAGTTGTCAAACTATTGTGGCATTCTTGGAATTGGATTTGCTTCGATTATTGTTATTATAGGAAGTTTTCTTGGAACTGTCAGAACCACCATCATTATTAAATTGTTGAGGCTTATAAGAAGAGGATTGGTTAAGATTGAAGTTTTTCTTCTTATTGGTCAAATTAGCAGAGGGAGAGTTAAGCACAGATTGTGAAGAGTGACGCTCTAACTACTTTTCAAAAGTAAGTAACAGACTTTGAATTTCAGAAAATGATAAACTATCTAGTCTAGTAGTCACAGAGAGCACAAAGGTATCATATTCAGTAGGTAAATCACCAAGAAGACTATGAATTTGATCAACATCAATTAGAAAGTGTCCAGAGGCAGCTTAATGCATCAGATAAACTTTTAATTTTCTGAACATAATCAGTGATAGTGAGAGTACCCTTCTTTAGATAGGCTAACTCTAATTTCAAATCATGGATTCGAGTCTGACTTGTAGAAGAAAAAAGAACATAAAGTCGATCCCATACCTCTTTGGATGTCTTACAGCCAACTACTTGAGCCAAAACTGGCTCTGTTAATGAAGATAATAACCAACTTATGATCAACTGGTCTTGTTCGATCCATGCCGCATGATCCGGGTTGTTGCGGCTAAATCCTTGGATACTTACATCTTCCAAGAGGAGTGGAGGACAAGGAAAAGATCCGTCAACATAGCCATATAAACATTGCCCTCTGAGAGCTGGTGTAGTTTGAGAGCTCCAAAGCAAGAAGTTAGTACGGTCCAGTTTTACTGAAACTACATTCATAAAACTGGAAAGGGAGACCACCATAATAGTTTGACCATCTGTCGATCCAGGTTGCATTTGTCTCTGGACAACAGGAGCAGTGGTGCTTGTCTCTGAAGCCACGACGTTTGTCAAATGGCTCTGATACCATATAAGAGCAATACCAGAATAATGAGAAGGGAATGACTTAGTCGAGAATTGACTTGGTCTCTTTAGTCATTTAAATAGAGAACTGGTTACAAGAGGATAACTATGTACAAAAGATAACAATTATAATGTTAGAGTTTATCTAGGAAATTATCAGAGGATAAGCTACATGATAATGAGATAAGGTGATCAGTTATCTAGGATAGCTATTAGAGATAACGATCCTAGTTACGAGTCTATCATAACTACTAAGATACTCTAACAACTAGAGATATGCATATGCAAATTCATGGTTGTCGGTTGAGATTGGTTTACAAGTTTGACTTATAAGTCAATTAAAAGTGGCGAGTTTACATAAAGAGAGGAAAAGAAATAGACAAAAATTAAAAGTTGTTTTGTTTTCTGCCGACGCATTATACAAGTAGAACCTGCAATGTATTTGATGTGTGGTGTAAAATCATGTTGGTAAGGGTTGGAATATGTTTTGTTGGCAAGTGATCTGGACTCCGCATTTTTGTTTGCAGTCTTATCAAACATTTTATTAGACTGTTAAGAAAAGGTCTGTTCTGAATTCCTATTCCATATGGGGAGATGTTTCCAATACAAGGTCGAGATGTGCTGTAGGGCAATGTGGGGCGCCCCTTTATTGGAGTGTGGTAAAGAAATGGATTGGCACTACGATGGAGAATTAGTCGGATGAAGAGTCATGATTCAATGAGAGGAAACAATAGAGAAACCTAATGAATTAAAGATGTTGATGGTGTTTTTTATGAAAATGGCATATCATGTTAAACTATAATGTAACTTACTTGGACACGCTTATAGTTAGGGGTGATCATTTCAGCCCGGCCCGGCCCAACTCGGAATTTCTAGGTTTGGGTGTGGGTTTTGTGTTCAGGCCCAGCCCGGGCTCGGGCCCACATCAAGCTCGCAAATTTTTGGGTCGGGCTTGGATTTAATACTTTAAGCCCAGCTTTGGCCCGGCTCAACCCGCATATATTTAAACTTACACATTTTATATATAATGTATACATATGCATACATGTTATTTTACATTATTTTATATATTTTATATAAATGTTATAACATGACATGTATACTTTATATTATATGTAATATTTAATTATATAATGTATAAAATAAGTTTATATGCATGTTATGTCATTTAATATATAGACATGTAATGTTTTATATATGAGTGATATTGGCCCGATCCATATAGACCTAGGCTAGGGCTTATGTTTCAAGCCTGGAACCCCGACCTGGGGCCGGGCCTAAGCTATAGCCCTTATCATAACTGCAAAGCCCAGCCCAAGCCTGGCCCATGATCACCCCTACTTATTTCATATATTTATTAAAAGTTATCCTCTAGTTTGCATAGCATGGAACCATCTCCTATAGTTAGCAACTGTTTTACTTAATACTCTTTCATCGGTAACAATTTGTATTTCTATTCGGGAAAGTTCATATGATTGCTAAAAATAATTTGAAAAATATAAAATAGGAGTAGAGTTTCTTATTTTGAAAATACCCCTATCGAGTATCACCTCTTCTAGAAAGATTTAGCATATGTTTGGTTCCATGGGCGTTTATTGAAAAAATGCTACCACATCAGCATCACATATATAGGTGTTGGTGTTTATTGCATATGAAACCATTGTTTGGTTTCACTGTTTATCAATTAAACACTAAAAATATGAAACTCTTTGATTTATGTGCATGGGGCATCTGGGGAAATATATCCACACCAGTAACCAAAAATACAGGAGTATTAAATTATGTACGATTGTTCGGGCCCGATCCAGCCCGTACATAGGCCTAATAAGTAATAATATATGTCCACACCAGTAACCACAAACACAGGATGGGAAAGAGAGAATAATTAAAAATAATAATAAGTAATAAAAGTAATAAATAGTTATTATTAGACTTTTATTTATAAAAATTAATGACTTCTTAAAAAATACTATTTATATAATTAATAAATAATAAAAATACAGATATAAATAAAAATAAAAGGTACTTGTATTTAGTAAATAACTATAATTTAAATAATAAAAAATTTAAAATAATAATTTACTAAAAATAACTTTGTAATAGTAAAAAATAAATAACAGAAATAATATGAATTTGAAATACATTATTTTTTTCCAAGAGTAATACATTCTCACTTACGTTAATTTGAAATCCATTATTTTTTACTTCCATTAATTTATGATTTTTTGCACTTTTTCTTAGGAAAATGATGTAAAGTTTACATTTCCTTTTAATCGCTTCTATCATCATAGTTGATATTCCCGCTAGTATATAACACCGAAAAATTAAAAAAAAAAAGGCTCAATAGGATTATTGTACTGCATGATCTCTGTAGAATGGCCAATGGTGATTGAATCAATTCGTATAAGCAAAATTTGTTGTTAATTAATTAAAAGTATTCAAAGTTATTGTTAATATTTAAAATTTTAATAATTGTATTTTTCATTTAATGTTGATTTACAAAAAATAACTAATGTTAATTTAATATGAATAAATATTTTTTTAATAAATTTAGTTTTATTAATAATTGTTGCTGGAAGAGGTTGGTCGTCGCCGGAGGAGGTTGGTCGTCACCAGAAGAGGCTTGTTTCTAGACTTTTTTTTCCTCTATGTAAACTCGTTTTCTTTGTGTAAACTCGTCGCTGGAAGTTTTTCCTCTGTGTAAACTTGTTTCTAGACTTTGTTTTATGCAAAAAACAAACAAAACTGATGTTTGTGAGATAACTATTTTTCTGCTTGAATACTTTTACCATTCCTCCATTATTTCTAAGCCTCAACATGCGTCTTTATTGGTGCTCCTTTCCTTCAGTAAATGTTACTCCTACAATGCAACACGAAGAAAATTATCTTCGATTGCTAAAGAACATCTTGATCCAAAGTTTTCCTGATCCCTTTCACTTCTATTGGCATTGCTTGGATGATATTGAATATAGCCTAGTCCTTCTATGTGATAAATGAGAAATGTTCTATTTACATAATCAAGGATAGTATTGAATATAGCCTTTAGGTTAATGTCATATAGAAAGCAAATTAGATGGTGTAGTTTTGTTGTAATCTCTCCCTCTCTCTCTCTCTCTCTCTCTCTCTCTCTCTCTCTCTCTCTCTCTCGCTGAAGAGGCCGAATTAAAAATGAAGAAGTCTGGCAAAGCCTGATGAAGGTAATTTGCCTTAAACCCTTTCATTTACTTTTGATTTATAATGGTATAAAACCTAACCAATTCCTTATATTGTGTAGATCCACTGTTGGGCACAATCATTTAGGACACAAGTTTATCGTCATTGGGATGAGTTAGAATACATTTTCGAAGGAACACAGGCAACTGTGGACATGGGATACTCTCTTGAAATGGGTCTTGATGATCATGTCCCAATTTCAGATAGCCCACTACCAGTTGTCATGTTAGGTGATCAAGGGACACCAGCAACTGGGGAATCTCTTGCTAGTCCATACACTATTGTCCCCACCGATGATGTATTAGAGATGCCAGACTGTAAGAGGAGAGTCGGCAACTCACCCACTAGCATGAAGAAAGGGAAGAATTAGTGTCTTCCACCTAGACTTGATTTAATGATTAATTCATGGATAGAGTCCAACAAGAACAAACTTGAACTAATAGAAAGGGAAAGCTCACATGAAATCAAAAAGCAGCAGGAAATGGAAATGGAGAAGGAGATTGTAGTACAGAGGGAAAGATTGATAGAATTAGAGAGGTAAAAGATTCGAGAAATGGAGAATGAAAGAAATCTAGGAGGAAATAGAGGAATGCATTGAAATCCTTAATTCCATATTTCATGTTGAAAAATTATCTCCAACATGGTATTTCAGGACAACTAAGTTGTTTATGGAAAAGAAATGGAAGAACACTTTCCTTGCTAATGCCTACAAATGTTAGGAGTTTTTAGCTCTATGGATTGAACAATGAGCCATCAAATCCATGATTTCCAAAAGACTTTTTATTTCTTGATGTGCTTGGTTGAATCTGAATACTTTTTGGAATGATGGGTTTTTTTTTTGGTAATGGGTGATGACCTCTAATGCTTATATGGACTCCCATTTGGACTGATGGAACTTTTTGTTATATGCTAGTATTTACATGATTATATGCTAGTTATAACCATGGTGTCTAATGTTTATTTTGATTTTATTATAATGTTGTAGTTTGTCATATAACAATATTCTATAGATCCTTATTAGTATCAATGAAAAAGATGATCCATTGATTCAGATGATGAAGAGGAAATGATAAACTTCATTATGACTTCCTGCATACTATACTTGTATTGTCCACAAACTAGAAGGCAGTGTTGCATGATTTCTTCTTTGACTAAACATACTTATGTGTGGACAAAAGTCCTCAATGACTTAAAACATGCAGATAGATGCTACAATTCATTTAGGATGGAACAACATGCCTTCAAAAACCTAGCCTCTCTATTTACGGTGAGAGGAGTTTTGAAGAACACTAGGAATATCACTGTCAAGGAGTCACTTGCTTTCTTCCTCCTCACAATTGGTCATAATGAGAGGAACCGCCTGATGGGTGAGCAATTCTAGCATTCTTCATGGACCATCATACACATATATGGAAAGTTGTGTATGTAGTTGAAAAATAGAGAAGGAGTTCATAAGGCCACCTGCATTCACTGAAGTGTAACCATTTATTAAGAAATTTAAGAGATATTACCCATGTATGGAAAGTTGTGCCACCATCACACACATCCGTTGGATATGATGCCATCATTCATGCTGACGTTATTGATCTATTCCAACAACATTTTCAACCGTTGGATTTAAAATTTTAGGCCAGATATTATAAAACAATCATCCAATTAATATGTACCATTTAATAAGCATCACTATATAATTTGGTATGATATTAGCATGCATCATCTTATGGGGTAATGTGTGCACATACATTAAAAACAATGATGAAAATCACCTTACCAAATAGCATAGTGTTGCTTACTGCCTATGTGGTAGAAACACTCCCAAACAAAATCAATGCGTTTTTTTGTTAAAAACGGGTCTAACAAGCATGGGCAATTTTTTTTTGAAAATTGGTCCCAAAAAAAGCTCACGCTTCCAAACACCACCAAAGCAATTGGGGCTAATGCAGAATCATCAAATCAAGCATGGTAGTGGTTGATAACAAACACAAGAATTGGCTTAGCTTTTCGACCAGCAAGAATGGAAAGCCAGTAAGTCTACCTTCCCAAACGCTTTTAAGCCCCAAAGCACAAAGCAATTGGGACTAATGCAGAATCGTCAAATCAAGAATCGTAGTGACTAATTATGAAAGACAAACATAGGAATTGGCAAAGCTTTTCAACCAGCAAGAACAGCAAGTGAGCAAGTCTACCTTCCCAACCACATAAAGCAATTGGGATTTTGTGCATTAGAATGAAGTTGTGAGCTTTTCTCATTGACCGTTGAGACAACAAAAAAGGGAAAAATTCCTGATTAGTACCATGTATTTTGTGCCTAGAGCCACTTTGGTCCTCAAATTTTAAAATGCGACAATTCAATATCCGAACTTTCAAAACGTGACAATCCAGTACCTTCCATTAATCAATAGTTAACCTACTATTAAGTGACATTTGAAAAGAACACAAATTCCCTTCAAATGTCATTTAATTTTCTTTATCAACCATCTAAATGTTGATACAAAATTAACGGTCTCAAATCCTTGCTTCTTCCATTCAAGAAAGTTGGGGTTACATTTGAATGGGCATTCTGGTGATCCCAATTTTTCTTGAATAGAAGAGGCAAGGATTTGGAACTATTAATTATTTTTTTTTGTCAATGTTTGGAAAGTTGATAAAGAAAATTAGATGACACTCGAAAGGTATTTGTGTCTTTTTTAAATGTCCCTTAACGGCTGATTAACAACTAGTTAACTGCAGGTACTGGATTGTCACGTTTTGAAAGTTTGGGTACTGAATTATCGTTTAAAGTTTGGGAACCAAAGTGACATTAGACCCAAAGTACCGAATACTAATCGAGAATTTTCCCAAAAAGAAAAAAATAAACTTTCGAACTCTTGTCTGACTTTGATCTCAGGTGCAATTTTCATGAAGTCCAATATTTGATAAAAAAGAACCATTGACTTAGTCAAATCCCATTTGACAGGCAGTTGAATCATTGACTTGTTCAACTGTATGTATATGCAAACTTTTGCAATCACCAACTTTGCACTGAAGTGATCTTTATGTTGATTTGGGTAGCTTTTCAAGATCTCTATTACAAGAGGCAAAAGTTGCCTTGCCCCACTTTTTTTCTTTTTTGTGTAAAAAATTACCCTTTATGCATCAAATTCTAATTCTTGAATTTTTTATAAATAAAATTAAAAACTGAAATAAAAAACTGCTGAACTGAGCTGCTTGCTGTTTTGTTTTTAAAATACTTAAAATATTCAAGGGCGTACGTAATTATCTATTATACTTAGGTATCAAAAAATCAATTATCTACTATACTTAAGCTTCAGCCATTAAGGAGCCCACAAACCTCCTTGAAAACTTGTTCACTAAATGACAAAACAATAAGCTTTTCAATTAATCCGCTTTATGCCTCCTTAGACCACTCGGTCCAGAAATGAGTTGACACTAGGTTTGGAATCTAGGTGGATAAAGAAACTATTGATATTATCGGAAGAGAATTCTATGGGTTGGGACTCCAGGACTGAGGAGTAATCTCATGTATAGAGGATTCTCTTGAAGAAAATGCAAAATGAAGACTAAAACAAGAAAATCGTTATGCCATTTACTCATCATGAATGGTTTATTAATTAGTATCTTGTCCATGGGACTAACAATGAAGAATATTGGGTTAGGTTCCGATAACTCCATCTACTAGGAGGGCTTGAGTTATTATTAACTTATGACCATTTGGAATGACCCAAGTACATCCATAACCTTGAAGGAGGAGGATTTTTACGATGCTGGTATCCATTCACTAGGTTTCATTTATAATATTATCCAAGTGGTGTAGGTACAGACATGCCCTTAGAGAGGGCTGACCTTGTATTATAAATGAAAGAAGGTTTCATGGATGGAAACGATGGAGGTTTACTTTACTGATCTTTGTGTCCTGATCAAAGGTATAAGCAATCTCAATCAGCTTCAGCTTAGAACCCTTCAATCCCGCAAAGCAGAGGCCAAATGGCACACCTGTATGTCCATATCCTGCAGGAAAACTGATTGCTGGGTAGTCTCCATAATTTCAATCACAGGAAGAAAATCTGCACCAGGAGTCACCAGAGCATCAAATTTGTTATCAACTATCAACTTGTCAAATCCATCACTTGGTAGCTTTTGCAGATTCAATAATGCTGCCTCTTCTACATGACCTATACCCTTTGATCTCTCAATTACCAAGTAAATGCCTTGACCATATTTTTCAGTTCTTTCTGTGAACAGATCCAAGTGACTTGCTCATCTAGCAATTAGTAATTTCATCACTTAATGCGAGGAATAGAAGGCCGCAAATAATACTTACTAAGTCACAAAATTTTTTGCTTCTTCTAACACTAAACATTTCTGCAAGAAATCATTTTCTATCAAACATCTCTTCATGACTCCACAGTTTCATTCTAATTACATTTTTACACAGTTTTGAAATCCATAATTTAATTAAAAAATGCACGCTATCTAATCTTTTAATATTTCCCTCTTCTATTTTTCCCAATATTTTCCAAATAACACAAGAAAGAAAACAATTAGAGTCCTTGTAGTTATTTTGACCTTTGCTCTTTCCTTGGAATGGTAGATCTTCTTGGATACATTTCTTCTGCCAATAACTTTCTTGATAATTGATTAACCAAAGGATAAGATCACCAAAACCTCCCATGAATTTAGTAAAAAACATATCCTCAACAATGAGAGATGTAAATTCAGCAAGAGAGAGATCAGAGAGAGAGATATGACTTGACGCTTCCAAAAAAATAATTTGCCATAAAAATCAATATAGAAAAGGAACAGTTGTGAGAAAAGAGAAAAAAAAAAAAGGAAAACAAGAAGGTAAAGTGTAAACCATAATATACCTAGAAAAATTTCCTCTCTTCAAGCCACTGCTTTACAGGCATAACTTTGTAATTGGCATCTTTCCATTCGTTTGCAACTACAATTGCAACTCAATTTGCATAGCCTTCCCACAAGCTAGTTTCCGATCATGAGTTTCCCTCTCTGCCTCATCAAGAATTTTTTAGTTATGTTACTCACATTTAGGATAGATATATATTGTTTGAAAGAAATGTGCATTTAAGAGAAAGAAATCTCACATTTGATCTCCTGCACTTGTTGTTCGTAGTGTCACAGCATTTGCAGCAGCCTCCTCCAGCTCACAGACGGTTTGCCTTAGCTTTAACCTCTGTAACCTTTTTCTTTGCATATTGTTCAAATTCTTATTCTCCTCCTGATAGACAAAACCATAAATATTACAACCAATCATACATGCAACTAGAAGATGGTCACTGACATACCAATAGAACCATACAATTGGCCATCATATACCAAAATAATTTGTTAAATATCAAACAGGAAAATAAATAAATAAATAAAAACCTAGCAATTTTCAATCTGCTTCCTGAACTCCTGGTTCTTGTTTTGAAGATCTTCAACCAACGATGCTTTTGCCAAGGAATTCTGTACAGTTCTCTCAGCATCAAGTAGAGCAGCTACCTTTGATTTAGTAATCTAATTTATTGCTTTATTATCATCCTGTAGCTTTGCAACCTGACAAATTAAAACAGAATAATACAAAGAGAAAATACAGTACCCAAATGGGCAAATTTTTTATGCCCATGTTAATAATTTGAGTCCATTCACCAGCACAACTAAGAACCAAATGCATGTGTACCATGAGTATTATTAATATGCATGTTACAATAAACTATGTTAGTGGTCATTTCCAACAGTATAACATTAATTAAAACTTAAACATACCTCAAGCTTAGCAAGTTTTAACTCTGCCTCAAGTGGATGATGATGGCCTCAATAGGAGGCAGTCATCATCCTCTTGAGCAGCATGGACTCTCCAAAGTGTGGCTTCTGATGCAAATTGTGTAGTAAGAGCTGATCTTTTCTCATCATTTATCTTCTTGATCTCAAGGTTCTATAGAAAAAGACAGACAGGCTATTTCAGAATCTACTTGTTTAAAGGGGAAACTAATTTTCTCAAAATAAAAAGAGATAAATTTCACCATACTCCCAAGTCTGCTGACGTTATTTAACTCACCGCCCAGGCTGCAATATGAACATCTCCCATTCTGTTGTGGTCTTCTTCTTTGTTGAAAGAACACCACCAACTGTCACAATTGCATGTTGTAGTCCTTCATATTTTCTCACATTGCTTCGAGAAAACTCCAAATCTGGAGGACAACTATGGTCAGGGAAGGACCAAAATGTCTTCTTGCAAAACAGAGTCCAGAACTCTTCTTGGGACAATGGCTGAAATTTATAGACTTCAATATAATAATTTATGCATGATGAGGCTACATCATCAGAACATGTTGTGACAATTATTCTACTTACAGAATTGATATTGGGAAAGGAATACTGAACTAATTGCCATGCTTTTATGCTCCATATGTCATCAACTAATTCAGCTTGGCCTCTTTCATTTCTTGAACTCCTTGAGGAGTTGATTTCTTATGCTCCTCAGATATCTGCTTTATCATGTCTATAAGTAACTCCCCAATCCTAAAAGGCTCGGAAAAAGCAACCCAGGCATGGAATTGGTAGTGTGTCTCTTCACCATTTGATTGCCATACACTCTCTTAACCAGAGTTGTCTTGCCTAAGCCACCTATTCCGACCACCAAAGTTACACAAAGGCTTAAATGACCCTCCACAAGCCACCCAATGATATACTCATTGGGCTCTCAGCTTCCTCCAATAAAAGTGTGTCTGCATGGATATCATTCCACTCAGCACCTGAAGAGTTTGAACTTGAAGCTAGTTCTAGGCTTCTGAATTCATATCAATTTCTTCTACTTATTATGTCATATACAGCAAAAATTAAATCAAACCCAAAATACTTTGTAAGTAGACAGACCATTACCAGGATCACATTGCCACTGGTGCCAGATGCCAGTAGTACACTATAAATATGATTAAACCCCAGATCACAGTATATGGTGACAATTTTCTATGTAAAATAAAATTGTTCTAAAACATCTTCACTCCCATAATAAATATAAATATAGATGAACAAACAAAGGTTAAATAAGATCTTCCTTGAAACATGTGTTCTTGCATTCCTTATGTAGATTTATTTGCAGAGAGCTTCCCATATGCCTCCCAAGTATCAAGCATCATAAAAAGAAAAAATATGCAAGTAGATGGATTAAATTCAACCTATATCAAGATTTCCTGGAGTCTATAACAAATTCATTATGAAAGTGGCAATGGATTGGAACATGCTAAATTGTATCTTGGATGGAGTATTTTTGACCCATTCTCATCTAGATTTCAAGCAACAAAGGACTGACCAATCAAGCCTATTAGAGGGGCATGTTTTGGTTTCTTGGATATTTTCCACAATATGCACTGCCATTATCATTCATTACTGCCCAGCCATCTGGGTCCTTGGGAAGAGTGAAATGGATATCACCATGAACATATAAACCTTGTTCCAACCATATGGGATCAGCTACATGAATCCTATATTCAGCGACATATCCATTGTCAAATTATGTCTGCTTAAATCGTTAGTTGATCCCATATGGACCTTAATCTTTGAAATTTCTTTCTTTGCACAAAATGACTGCTCTCCAGATAGAACTTGTGTTCTCACGCTTGTCAGAATTTGCCTGCAATGGGATACTAAAATAGAGACCAAAGGAACAGATAATACCTGATCATGGATACATCACCACCCTTTGGCTGGATGCTACAAAATATTAAATTCTTCTAATTTAACTTTATGCTATATGTGGTTTAATGGAAAATAAGAAAGAAACGGAAAGTTGAGTGAGTGAAATTCCTTTAAGAATTTTCCCCCAAATTCCTATTTCTCTCTTATTTCCCATCAAACCAAACACAGAGTCAGACTTAAGTATTGTATTTTCCAAACTATTTGATATAGAAAGGATAAGATGTAATAAACATATCCATTTCCATCTATTTATCCAACAAACTCAAAAAAAAAGTTACATTATTATTCTTTTATCCTCTGTTCATATAAACCCTTCTCCATTTTCTATTCCTCCATCATCAATCCCTATCTGTTGCTTGAAATATGGTGCGTGATGGCACTGTTTATTCCAAAAACCATCCCATAATCTTTTTAGAAGGTATTTTGTAAATAATGTGCCTAACCATTTGTTGTATCCTCAAAGAAAATATTTACCATTGCAGATTGCCTTACAAAAGAGAAATATTTTAGTAGCAGCAGAAGAAACTGAACTGAATGGCTAATTATTTGTCTTCTAGTCAATAAGCTGTAACAAAGTTGATTACTATAAACTCAACTTAATTGTGTTACCCACTAAAACGAGATCTCTGGATGGTTCTAGCAGAGACTTGGGATTGAATCCTTCCTTCACCAGGGTTGGGGGGTCATAGGTTTGGGGGATGGGCTAGACCTTGTTATGTAACACCATGGAACAAAAAGTCATTCAGTTCAGTCACTTCAGCTGTTATTATAAGGATTACCATAATTTGCAGCATCATGGATGCCTTTTAAGTTAACTTTCCCTGATACTTTAATATATTTTTCTTGGAAAGAAGTCTGAACCTTGCATTGTTGCTACTGCTACAAGGAGAATGAAAAAGAAATAATGGAAAGCACTTACCAAATTAGCTTGATCAGGAAAACCTTGCAGGACCATTTAAATCATAAATCGCCCATTTTCCTTCTATCCAATGCCAAAAACGAACCAATGCAACATGTGCAACTTTCCAATGATCTTCGCCTTGAGACTGTATCTTCCTCTCAAATTTATCAGGCATATTCATAAATGAAAGGTGTTTAAGCTTGGTGAGGCTTTCAATGCCTGATGGCACCTTCTCTAGAAATCTACAATTTTCAATCTCTAGTTTTTCAAGATGAGGCAGTGCTCCCACCACACTAACCATTCTCAATCCTTCTAAACTGTTAAGGCATAGAAACTTAAGCTTGTGAAACCCACCTGACTGAAAACATAATTGTTCTCCTTGGTAAGCATCAACAAGAGCAAGCACCACTAAGTTAGGAAAATCTTTCAGGGCTTCAAGTGGATCATCCTTCAATTTAGTCCACCTTAAATCTATAGTGCACAAATTTTGCAACAAGGGAATCCAGTGTGGTAATTTCTCCAACCGCCCTGTCAACAATAAATGTCTAAGAAAAGGAGGCGGTGAAGATAATGATTCAAGGTCAAGAATCTCCCCCTCTTCTATTGCAGCTAGAGTTAGAAATTGAAGGCGGATCATTTTCTCAATGGAGGAACATAGATGTGTTCCATCTTCTCTTTTTAACTTCCTAATCCCCAATCGTTTCAATTGGACTAATCTCCCGAGCCCTCTGATCAGGTCAATGTCATTGTTTGCTTCTATGCAGCTAAGCTTTTGTAGGGATGCCAAATCTCCAATTCCACTTGGTGCCTTGAACCCTGACTGATGAAATGTAAAATAAGAATGTCCATATTTGTAGCAGTAAACAAGAAGATGTCGTAGCTTATGGAGGTTGAGGATCCCAACGGGCAACTCAGACACATAGGTATGTTTAAGATCCAAGGTCTCAAGGTAGTGGAGCTTCTTGATAGAATCTGGAATCTCTTTGACTTTGGTGTTTCTCAAGTTTAAATACCTTAAATGGAAGAAATTGGTGAGTTCCTCTGGAAACTCCTCCAATGGGAGACTTCTCAAATCCAACACCTTGAGCAGCTTAAGCCTAGAAAAGAATTCACCACCACTAAATCTGTTGGAAAATGTACCCACCTAAACATGAATAAAGAACGAAGGTGAGTGAAGCACTTCTCTTGTGCTACTTTTTCACAACCATCATGAATTGATAGATGCCTGATTTTTTCATTATCAACCATTACATCCTGCTTTTCAGCATTAATTATGGCTCCAAAATTCTACTCATTTTATTTCGAAAGAATGATCTCATGAATGAGGTCATGGACTCAACATGTTTGGACTCGTCCATCATCAATTGCTGTTTTTACTATTTGGAGGAGGCTCCTATTAACCAGTTCATAGAAATAACTCTCTCCAACCTCTTCTAAGGTCTTTCCTTCTTTTCTTTGGATAAATCCTTCAGCCATCCATATCCAAATTAGTTTCATTCTGTCAATCAATTCATCCTCAGGAAACATACTCAAACACAAGATACAATATTTTAGATGGTATGGCAAATCATTGTAACTTAAAGATAGTATTTTCATCATAATCCTAAGTCTGTTGTCGCTTTGCAACTCACCACCCAGGCTGCGATTGAACATCTCCCATTCTATTGTAGTCTTCTGCTTTGATAGAACACCACCTACTGTCACAACTGCAAGCGGTAGTCCTCCACATTTTCTTACAATGCTTCGAGCGAGATCCTCCAATTCTGGAGGACAACCATGCTCAGGGGAGGAGCAAAAAGCTTTCTTACAAAACAAAGTCCAGGACTCTTGTTGAGACAATGGCTGAAGGTTATAGACTTGAAAATGAGATTTTTATGCATGATGAAGCTATATCATTAGAACGAGTTGTAATCATTATTCTACTTCCACATTTGTTACTGGGGAAAACATTTTTAACAGATTCCCATGCTTGTATGCTTCATATGTCATCAAGAACAATCACATTCCTATTTTGCTTAAGAAATTCTTGGAGTAGCTGCTTCAGTCTGGCCTCTTTCATTTCCCCAACTCCTTGAGGAATTGGTTGCTTTTGCTCATACAACTGCTTTATCATATCTATTAACAACTCATGAATCCTAGGTGATTCTGAAAAAGTAATCCATGCATGAGATTGGTAGTGTCTCTTCACCCTTTGATCCTCGTACACTTTCTTCACCAGAGTTGTCTTGCCTAAGCCACCCATACCAACCACTGAAATTACTCCAACGCTTGATTGACCCTCCACAAGCCATCCAATGACTTCTTGCTTGGGTTTGTCAATCCCCACTAGCTCAGCTTCCTCCAGGAGAAGGGCGTCTGTTCGAATATCATGCCAGTCCGCACCGAAGAATCTGAACTTGAGGCTTGTTCTTGGTTTCTGAATCCATATCGATCTCTTCTATTTGATACTTCATATACTCTCGATTTAATCTGCTGTATCTGAGTGGCTAGAGAATGACGAGATTTCAAGTTATGGAGGGAGTGCATGATTTTGTGAAGACAGCCAATGAATCTGTTCGACTGATGTCGTCTTCGTTGTGCAAACTGAAGCATGAAATCATCAAGAACATCTTCCATGTCATAAGCCACATCCCTCACTTGGTTCACCCATGCTTTTACACTTGCATCGGCTTCGACCCTTGCATCGGCATCTCTCAGAAGGGCTCTCATGCTTTCTAATTCATCTCTGATGTCTTCGACTTCTTTATGCACTTTCTTCAATAACTGCACTTCTTCCTCTATCTAGGGCGTAAGCTTGTTTAGTAGAAAGCTTACAGCACTCTGCCATTTATCTTCTTTCTCTTACCGGAAAATTGCTCTGGGTACCGTTATATTCGAACTCTGTAACACTCTACAAGTGATCAATTGATGACGCTTCTCTAGTCTCCCTCTCAAGTCAAGACCTCCAGTGGTTTTGGCTAGAAGTACCGAAAAAAACAAGACCCACTTTTTTATTTGTTAAAATTTGCACCTTCAAGTTCGTTTGTAGCAACAGATCTGTATGATCACGAATGCCCACTTCTTTCTCTGAAAAAAAAATAAAAATAAAAAAGAAAATTTGAAGCATCCGATCACCCCATTCACACCTAGTCAGGTTGAACGTTAGGTTGATGTGTCCATCAGTGAGCTTAGAAACAAAATTGAGAAATTTAGAGCACCTCAGTAACTTTTATTAGTTTTTCAATTTTATTTACATTATGGTGGTACGTGTACGTCTACGTTCAAGGGGTGGAAATGAACTCTGTTTTCTCTAGAGATGCAAAAAAACAAGATTATTGAAGTACAAATTGCAAAGGTTAATTGGTTTTATATTGAACGTCAATTGTCACATCTTCTCTTCATTCTTCCTCGTCATTTCAACTTGGATATAAAAATCTACAGGGGAGGTTGTTAATAAAAAGTTGCATACGTTTTCTGCTACATTGGAGAGGATGGGTTAATATGATGTTTAGAAAACAGTTCTGGAGGCTGAACCGTTTTTCCCTCAGGGTTATGAATCATTGATTAAATCATCTGTGTGGGTAAAGTTTTAAAAGGTTATTCAAAAAAAAATATCCCAATGGATGTAATGTTATAGCCTTTTAAAAGTTGAAAGAAAAGAAAAAGATAAATTATATAAAAACCAAACGATTTAATGAAACCAAGACCAAGACCAGTTCAGTTCCCCAGTTGAAACGGCGGATTGATCAGTTTTTACCGATTTTGTTACCACCGATTTTAGAGCTTAACCATACCAGTCAGACCAGCTGGTCTGGTCCGGTTCTGTAAATATTGGTTTAATACTAGACTTGGAGTTTAGGTGGACGAAGAACAAAACAAGCCATAACTCGATAACGGAATTCTATACAGAATTAAACAATTTCATATCATATGGATGCTCTTGCGATTTTTTATAAAAATGCGAGTCGGTATCTGTACCATTCATAAAAATGAGGATGGTGACAACATTTTGTCAAAAAACTTCATTTTTACTTTGCATTTTTACCTTTTATTGTGTGTTTAATTTTAAAGTCTGATTTTCACTTTCCATATTTACCTTTTATTCTGTTTTTTATTTTTCTAATTTTATTTAATTAACGATAACACTTGTAATTGGATTGGATAAATCAAATAAAATAATAATAAAACTGCTGTTGAACTTACTTCTTTCTCCCCTTAGGCCTTACCTGATCTTCTCCCGAAGCATCTATTTGATGACATCTTCACTGATTAGATTCAACACGTGTCAAGTATTGAATGGTTTGCCCAAACCATGAATTAGAATTGAAGGGAGGAATGAATTTTTTTTACCTCTCTATTTTCATCATGGAACAATCAATTAGATGATTAAATGAAGATTTTATTTTTTGTTTTCTCCCTATTTTTTAGGTATTTTTCTCATTTTCCCTCTATTTTGATTGTATTTGTTAACATAATAAGTTGTATTTGATCAGGACATGCCTTCAAATTCATTATATTGATTTGTTTTAGGGTGTTTTTTCTCGACGATCATCAGGCCAGTTCGGTAATTTGACACCCTTCCAACTAGGGGTTTGGTACTTGGTAAGGCTATAGGGATTTGGAATGTATTTTGTTGGCAGGAGATCCAATCTCTTTTATATAAATAAGACGGATGTTTAATTCAAATCCGAATATAAAACGAATCAGGATCAACCTATATCTAGACGCTAGCCATTAGATATGCAGATAATAGTCCTATCATTGACGAGCAGAATGACAAGAGACAAAAGGCCAAATGTCATCGTTCACACATGAAGTGAAGACAAATTCTAAAACCCCAATTCTCTCCTTTAAACCACTCTCTGTGTAGTGTATATTTTATCCATTCCCCCCTACTTCGCAATAGGAATGAGGAAGCAGAAATGGCATCTCTCTTACATACATACCATACTAAAAAAAATGAAGAAAAAAACAATATAAATTACAAAAAAGACAAAATTACAAAAAATATAGAAAATCATAAAAAATTCTATACCATACTAAAAAAAGTGAGAATGTTGCAATTGGTTTGGTCAAAACATCCTAATTTTACTTTTCAACTTTACCCTCAACTTTCTATTTTTTTCCCATTATATATATTGCCATTGCAAAATAATTATGAAAAACATAAAATGAAAAAAATATATATAAATTACAAAAAAATAAAGAAATACATAGAAAATTTACAAAAAATATAGCAAATCATATAAATTTCTATACCATACTAAAAAAATGAGAATGTTGCAATTGGTTTGGTGAAAACACCCTGATTTTACTTTCCAACTTTACCCTTAACTTTCTATTTTTCCCATTGTATATATGACATTGCAAAATAATTATGAAAAAAACATATAAAATGAAGAAAATAATATAAATTAAAAAAAGAAACATAGAGAAAATTTACAAAAAATATAAAAAATCATAAAAATTGAAGAAAGAAACATAAATTACAAAAAGCAAAGAAAAACCATAAATGAAAAAAATGAAAAAAGTTTTAGAATAAAATAAAATTTTATATCTACTACCATATATAAACAATGAGAATGATTCAATTAGTGTGGTTGAAAGACCCTGATTTTTCATACTAATTCTACCTCTTAGTTTTTTTTGTTATTTCGACATATCCCAATTCTATGAGAGGGTGCATGATAGTTGTTGGCAAAAAAAAACATTGTCTTTTATAAAAAGCCATTGGGTGGGTTAGATACTTAGGTTTGGGTTGAGCTTCAACCCAATCCACCTGACCCATTAACCCATTAATGACTCATTCTGGATTCAACCCAAACCCACCATAACCCAATCAAATCTGCACAACCCATTAATTTTTCACATAATACATAAATTCTAGAAAAATTATATCTATAAAAAATACACAATATATAAATAAAGATAGAAAATGTAGAAAATAACATAAATTAAAGAAAAAATACAAATTACAAAATAATTATAAAAAAACACAGAAAATTATGAAAACAGTATAAATAACAAAATAATTCTATCTAATTGGGTCATTGATAGGTTGGCAGGTTAGATGGATTGGGTTGAAACTCAACCCAAACCAAACCCAACCCAACCCATCCAACTGCCACCTCTAGGCACAAGTAGTAGGGGAAAATATATAGAACCTACTATTCTCTTTGCTAGGCAACGAAGTTCGTTATACGGTGATTCAGAATTGTCCATAGACTTCTACACCAAGGAACATCAAATAGTTTTATAGAAGATTGCATCTTGGTGTCGGTTTCATTGAGCATTCTACCATTGAGGATGTCAAGTGACAACAAGCTCGATTTACCAGGAAAAGCAGTCCCGATTTAGATGTTGAGTTGAACAAACGTAGTTATTAATTAACCAAACTACATGTTATGTGCTTGATTTAACATCACATTGCAAGAAACATCCACTTATCACTTGATGAACATGTAGATTGTAGTGGTCAATTAGACGCCAGAGAGTAAGGAATCCTAACAGATGGGAAGTCTTTGTCCAATAACATCTCCCAACAAAGGAGGTATTAAGTCCATTTTGAAATGATAGGGGAAGACTTAGTATTAAGCACAAATATTAGGGGAGGTATAAATCTTTTACCCTTTCATATACCTTACAGGAGATTAAGGGGGTGGGGACAGGGCAGGGTCCATGTGAGGTCCATTGACCTTGCCATGAAGAGCTGCAGTTACGCAGGTTTGATCTCACTATATGCCAAGTGACCATCTCGACTACAAATTTGCATCAGTGTCCCCGCACAGCCCATCTGAGACATGTATTGGGAACATCTCCCCATGACAAGTACAGGAGATGTTCGTAAGATGTGCATGTAGGGCGCCTGTGGGACACGCTCTGTGGGGTGCCAATCCGATCTCCTCAACTACTGGGTCATCAACAATTTCAAGAATGAAGAACAGTGGGTTCTATACTTCTATTAGGTTCCAATCACTCCATCTTTTCATTATCAAAGATATACGCCATTCTTATTACTACTATAGGGCCTTCACCTTGTATATTAGTATTATTAATTTATTACCATTTATTGTGTCCCAAGAACATTGTAGCCCTTAGAGAGGTGAAGCGTATTATATATTACAATCCTTAATTTGTATTACAAATAACACTAAGGTTTCAGGGTTGGAAGGATGGAGGCTTCCTGATCTTTGTGGCTTGTTCAAAGGCATAAGCAATCTCAATCAACTTTGGCTCAGAACCCTTCAATCCCCCAAAGCAGAGGCCAAATGGCACGCCTGAGCAAAATCTGCACCAGGAGTCACCACAGCATCCAGCTCGTTATCAATCATCAACTTCTCAAATCCATCTCTTGATAGCTTTTGCAGATTCAACAATGCTGCCTTTTCTACAGGACCAATACCCTTTGTTCTCTCAGCTACCAGGAAAATGCCTTGCCCATATTCTTCAAGTGATTTGGTCATCTAAGCAATTACTAAATATTTCATCACTTAATGTGAGGATTAGAAGGCCCCAAGTAACACTTACCAAGTCTGAAAACTTTTTGTTGAAGGCTATAACTTCTGCCAATGATCTAACAGGGGAAACGACTAGATCTTTCAGGTAAGAGTTCAAGGCTAGCTTCAACTCAGCCACCAATGCAGTTGCTTCACCACTTTGGTTGACATTCAGGATGACATGGATGTTGTTGATTTCCAGATTGCACCCATTTGTCTTTTCATGGGTGAATGGGATAGTATATATATATAGAACTCAATTAAAAGGAATCATATTTGGACTACTTGGGTTCATTTCTAATTTTCTATGCTAGTGACATGGCAATCAGTCTTTTAGGTAGGTTATTTAGACCATTCTCTTCCATCTGTAACCCATTTGAGAGGCCTGAGCTGAACATTCAGCTAAGCTGGTTCAGCTGCTTACAATTTCAAATGCCCCGAGATAAGCTATTCAAAGAAGCTGGAGCGGGCAGCCCTTCAAATTACTGATTGACGGCTGATTTGGGCCATCTCACTCGCTATCTAGACATTTCATCAAACGTATTGGCTGTCCCTGTCCACGTATGGGACCCGCCTCCAAAAGCCAGAAGCTGCTGCTCTTCAGCCCTCCCCAAATGTAATATATGTTGTTTGTAGACAACACATAAGTCAAATATCTTGTGTCATTACAAGTTTCAAATTTTGAAAAAAGCCTGACCGGAGCCCACCTAAGTCGCACTCCTAAGGAGTAAGGAATAGGTTTTTAATCGATAAGTGATTTATAAGGTTTCTTTCCCTTTCTTTTTCTTTTCTTTTCTTTTTTAGGTGTGTATGAAGTTGGGGGTGGGGAACTGGGGATGATTGAAGGAATACCTCGTTGTTTTCAGATGATCCTCAAAGACGTTGGGGACAACTGACCCACTTGGGTAATTCAAGAATGGAATTCTAGTAATGCCCAGCCTCTTTCCTTTAAGACCGTCTGGCTTCAGAAACTGCTTGTAGCCACCATGAGGGATGAACTTTGATGCTTGTTTAGTTGCTTCAGCATCGTTCTCATCGAAGCCTACTATTGCCTCTAGTACATAAACTGCATCAGACACTGTGCGGCAAATTGGCCTGTCCTCTCCATCATTTACGTGATGGTAGCTTTTGTTAGATATAAAACTAGGATTCGGAATAGGATATCACAGGAAGCAAATAGCTTATGTTATCAATGATAATATATTAATGTAATAATCAGCACCATCATCTAAGCCTTATTCCAACTATATGGGGTTGGCTACATCCAAATGAATTCTGTTTGGCCATTCCATTATATTCTGTTTAGAAATTAATTATGAGAATCCATTGTACGTTCTTGCTTTCTCTATTAATAATTGTGTCTCCAAAGTCAAAGAGGGGGATTAGTTATACATCTCTCTAATCTTCAATCTAATTTCATAGCGAAGATGGGCTATAATAATATGCTACTATAGAGATGAACATGCACTGTCAATAACATAAACTGAGATCTATGCAGCTCAGGTCATAGACTGGTTTGAGAATAGGCTTATAAATAGCCTAAAAGTTGAATCGGCTTAGAGCCCGTTTAGAGGGACGAAGCTTTGGCTGAACTGCTTTCACTAAATAGCTAACAGAGTTCAAGAATTTGATGAATAACTTGTGTTCTATTCATTCACTTTACTGTATGAATATTATGTATAGATATGGTTGAACAAGAATTCAAAATCCAAATGAAAGATAAAGATTACAATGTGTGAGAGAGAGAGGAGCGATAAGCATTATCCTTTGACAGTCGTGTAGGTCCATGTAAGGTTCAAACAACTAACCTGATAAGCATTATTCTTAGCAATTGCTTTGGATAAGCCGCTGAAAGAAGAAGATTTTAATTTGTTTCATTCAAGCTTGTGGTGTCTCGTGTCTAAGTTAGAGCTTTAATGGGTGGAGGCGTTATGTTCAAAATTTGAAGCCTAAAAGCAAATTTTAAGGTTTGAAGTTCAACATGGTTTAAAGAAATTATGAAACTTATAATTACTTCTATTTGTTTCCTCATTTTTCTGAAGTGAACAAGATATAAATAACTTAAGATATTCAGAAGTTTTCTGTTTGCATAAATCCATGCTTTGATTACTAAATAAACTTTAGAACAGTTAGTTCTTGGTTTGGTACCCGATTGAATCCTGTCTTAGAGAGATTGGGATGATCCCAGCTCGGCTGGTGAGTCCGACGGTGGGTTTGATTGCCACAACCGAATTGGCATTAGCAGGACAGATCATTGAAGCTCGGGTCTCAGTCCCCAGTGACACTGCTACCATATTCGCTGCCACTGAAATTGCTGACCCACTGCTCGATCCACATGGACTGGCCGATAGAACATATGGATTCTGCATCAACCACACCAAAGCTTCATATTCCAAATATGGTAGGAGTAACCGAGTAACAACCCATTAATGGGTATCAAATTAATTATTGATTGGCCCAATAACCTGCAGGCCCACAAATATTTGGAAAACCAGATTGCCCAATGAACCGAAAAGGCAAAAATGTGTATTTTTTTAGGGGTTTTTACAGTTTAGTCCACCCGTAGAAATCTAGAGCTCCCCTCTAGGGGTGGACTGAATCCTGACCGTGAATTGATGTCAAATTCATAGGCAGGATGTGGTTTATAGGGGGGTTACTAGTAGACTAGGAGAGGGTTGCAAATCAGATTTCTGACGAGGATTGCAGTCCAAAAATCATTTTTTTTAAGCCTAAGATGTGTTTGATTTGTGTTTAACCGATATCGATTTTGTCTTTCTCACAAAACTTGTAGCCATGCATTAAGAACATCTCAATATTTGTATATTTTTATTCATGGGATGATATTCTTAATGCACTATTAGAAGTGAAAGGGATGTGAGGATAGTGTGAGGATGAAATCGAAATTATAAAACTCTGATCTGTACAGTTTAGAGAGATCACATCTCCGCCCCACAGGACATTCCCACCGTGTATTGGGAGCATCTCCCGATGATAATATCAATCCTGATGATGTCATCATTGGAGATGCTCCTAATACACAGCGGGAATGTGCTGTGGGGCGTTATGGGGCGGCTCGTTGTGGGGCGGAGATGTGAACTCCGGTCTAAATTGATATAAATAGAATGGAGAGGACTTTGGCTCCTATTAAATTGTAGGTACAGTTTAGGCTGTGAGGATAATGGAACCAATCACATGTCTAGTCAATATTTTCAACCCGTTGTTAACCCAAATAGTCAGACCAACCGCTCAATTAGGTTTCTCGGTCCATTTAGCCACTGAACCATTTACTCACAAAAACAAGAATATTCTTGACTGAGTCAACTACCAGATAATCTAGTCATATTGTAAACCATTTGACTCAACAAGTGGGACATCAAATCTCCTTTTTTTATTTTTTTATTTTTTAAGATTAATAACAATAATTCTCATTTGTCATAAATATTTTTCTTTAATATGATAAATATAGTAGAAACATGCCCAATTTTTATTATAAATTTATTATATTATTTTGTATTTTAGTTATTTTGTATATTTTTACAATATGATTTAACGAGATCACAGTTGAATCGCTGACCTGCCAACCAGAGGAAAAAGCAGTTTTATTTCTATATCCTATTTCAAAGCATTGCTATAGACCAATCTACTCTGCATTTTATATCATCAATGGTATCCCACCCACTTCCTTATCCCAAACCCCATTCCTGACGTCTCCTCAGCTGGTAATAAAATGAAAAGATCTAGATCCATGTGCAAGGCAAGTGAGGTTCCAAAGCACTTAGGCCCCATTTGGTTCGTTCGTAGGAATAAGGGTCTGGAATTGGAATGGGTTATTTCGATTTCAATTGTTTGGTTAAATGGAATTAAAATCTTATTCCCATTTCTGCTAGAATAACAATCCTCATTTGAGGGAATGTCCATTCTCTGTCTTTCCTTTGGGAATATCTCATTCCTGCTGATTCCAATTTTCATTCTCATTCTTGTTTGAACTAAATAGACTATGGAAATTGGTTATTCCAAATCCGATTACAAAGGATTTTGATTCCAATTCTGACTGTGAATCAAATAGACCCTTAATCATTCAATGTGATGTGGGTATTACTATGTCTATCAATTGACCAGATATTAGTCCAATCCAATCCAGTCTAATACGACTTCATTATAGATGGACCAAGTCCCATCCAATCTGTTAAATACTTTGAATCATTTTGGATTGGACCAATTCAATGTCTAAACCATCCAAATCGTTTAAATTGATTTTAATTTAGATTGGCCCAACTCAAGCTTGATCCATTTGCACCCATATTTTTATCTTACATCAATGGAGTGGATATTGGTTTAATCCAACCTAGTCCAACAAAAACTTAAACCCAACCTAAAATCCCTAAACCTGACCCAAGCCGATCCAACCCATAATTTACTTCAGATTGGGTTGGGTTCTTCTTGGGCCCAACCTGACATTTTTTTTCATCTTAAAATATCATTAAATCTCTTGATTCTCTTAATCTTTGACTAAAGAAACCTCTCATTAATTTATGGCCAATATATTAATTATATTTTTTATTCCTATTTGTTTGTTTGATGTTTTTATTAGTTTGTTTTAATATAAAAATAAAAAAATATATATTTCAAATTATTAGAGTCTCTAAAAGCATGAAATTAGCAGTTATTAAATATAAAATCATGGTATGATAATCACTAATGATAACTTATCATTTAAATTTAGATTAGAGCTTAAGAGATTATATATATATATATATAGAACCTAGAGAATGAGAACTACAGTAGACATGCATAATAGTATTAGTAATAGCGTTGTTGGGTTCGGTTTGTGGCCTTTGGGCTGAGTTGTTCGAGGGGTCAATCTTAACCGAACCCAAATCCCAAAGTGAAGTCAGATTGAAAAGTGTGAACCCTGATTCGATTGTAAACTTGATCATAGTTTTAAAAATCTATCTTGAAAGTAAATCATTTTTGTTGGATTTTGATCTCATAAGAGATTAAATTCAATGGATTTGATTGGTCAATTACATGAGAAATTGCATCTACACATTTGATTTAAAAATCAGTTTTTCTCTTATAAAAAACTCAGTTTTGAACTTGTCCCACATTGGAAAATTATAAGTTTTATTTTCAGTATTTCAATAGGAGCTCATTTACACTCTTTAGAATTAGTAGAGGAGAGTATGGGGATTTGATACCACACAACGCGTGCACACGCGTGCGCGCGTGTGTGGCACAATGAGGCGCTTTAAAGGCGCACTTTGCTCACACTCGCGTGGCTCGCGATGAGTGGCTCTGGTTTTGGTGCGTTGATGACCGTTGATCACCATTGATGAGATCAACTGTCATGATTCGATTGGGTGTGATCAAGAGGCACATTTCAAAGTTAATGGTCACAAACTGTTAACAACTTTTTAAACAGTCACAATTTTTGAAATTGTGACTGTTCAATGTGACTTCTCTAAACCAACACCTACATTTTCTTCATACCTCTTCACAAATTATTTAAGGAGCATGAATCGAACTCCAAAACACACAATTTCGAAATTCACTCTATCTCTCTCTCTCAGTCCGGTCTGCTACAGTCTCACAGAAGGTTTCTTTGGAGATTCAACTTTGCTGGTTGCAACTGTAAACTCAATAAAACTGAGTGAGGGGCAAATAACGTTCTAAAAACAGTGTTTTCAGACGTGCCTCAGAGCTTCTCCTCCAAAATTATAGTGACCCCATCTTCTCCAACCCACCGATTTCTGGGTCAAAAGTCCGACCACACGATCTAAACCCGTCAGACAATTTTAGGGTCCAAAAACGGACCTGGAGCCATAACCATTTCTAGGTCAACCTGTCCGACCATCCGATCTAATCGGTTTTCAGAGCCACGAAAGCCCAACTCAACTTTTTCGGGTTGGGTTCGGACTTCGGACTAGCGGACTGAAGTTGCAGCCCTTTAAAGTTTAAACGTTTTCTATCTTCCACAACTCACCAGTCCCGGACCACCTCTTGCGCTCCACCCATCAGGTAGAGTGAGAGAACGGGAATCCGACCATTCGGTGAGGCTGGCCTTCCCTAAGATCACGACTCCGGCATCTCTGAGCCTCTTCACAACGCCAGCATCACGAGGAACAACCGAGCCCAGCAACGCAGAAGACCCTGCCGTGGTGTTGAGCTTGTCCTTGGTCGCGATGTTGTCCTTCACCAAAACCGGGATTCCATGCAGCTCAGACAACCACCCAGGTGCCTTGGCCTTTCGCTCACCATCGGCCTTGTCCGCCTGGTACAGCGCATCCGGGTTCACCTCGATCACGCCATGGACGAGCGGGTTAAGCCTACTAATCTCCCCGAGATAGAACTCGACCAGTTGTCTTGATGTTAGCTTGTTTTGCTGGAAGGCCAGCTGCAGGTCGTCCACATTGGCTTCCTTGATGGAGAAACCGTGGACTGTCACCCTGGTGCTAATTAGACCTGAAAAGATCAGAATCAACAACGCATGCGAGAGAACGAGCTGGAGAAGAATCTGGCAGTGGAACGCCATTGAAGCACTGGACGTATAATCGAGAGTTTGATGACAAGTTCGCTGACCTAAAATTGGTGCAGTTTCACCTGAAGATGATATTTTATAATATAGGCAAATTAAAAAGCTTTTTCAACTAGCCTTCAAAATTCAAAGTTTATGGGTTGTGTTGATTTGTTGCATTCGAAGATGACAACAGCCCAACTTCGGATTGAGATCATTCGATCTGGGTCATCGTAATCTGGCTGTTGTGATCCTGGCCAATGAGAATTCTTAAATGCTTGATTTCAATTCGACCCAGTAGTTATTTACTCTCATAAGCAATTATATACTAATGGTGTCACAATATTATATTGAGATCTTAATGGAAGTCTATGTTTTTTGAATTGTTTTTTATTAAACGAGTTGATAATTCTCCTGGTCAAGACGTCATTAGGGCTTCTAATTAAGCTTTGTTAACTTGTAAAGTTTTAGGAGCCCATCAATGGAAAACGTGTTAGGATTCACACAATGTAAATTTCTTAAACTACCCTTATAACTAATTGACTAAGTGTACAATGCTACCTTTATTGTTTCTCTGATAATTGACTAACTCTACCCTTAACGTTAACATCCGTTAATATTCCATCAAAATCCATAAACACGTGACACCACGTGACGTTTAAAAATTTTTAAAACCCAATGTTACCCTTATCCCCTTCCTCTCGACCCGGCACACCCTTCCTCCTCCGACCTCTCTCTCTTCCATCTATCTTCCTCCCACAGTCTCCATCAGCACTATCACCTTCCTCCTCCGACCTCTCTCTCTCTTCCCTCTATCTTCCTCCCACAATCTCCATCAACACCAGATCACCTTCCTCTTTCAACCTCTTTCTTCCCTCTATCTTCCTCTCACAATCTCCATCACACCAGATCATCGGAGATAAGTACACCATACCCGCATTGTATAAAAGAACTAAAAAAACCAAAAAAAAAGTAAAGCATTTGTCGATCTCTTCACGGTCAAGAACAAAAAAAGAATAAAAGAAAATTAAAGCAGAGAACGAGTGAACCGGCACACCCTTCATCCTCTTTCTTCTTCAACAGTGGGGGTGCTCTATTGAAGAGTAGAGAACGAGTGAACCGAATAGGGGCGGCAGCAGCGGCAACTGAAGTGGTATGAGCGAACTGAACAGGGGCAACGGCGGCAGCAACTCCCTCTGAAGTCTGATCTTTCTCTCTCTCTCTTCTAACTTTGGGCGACAACAGTGGCAACCCCCTCTGAACTCCCATCTCTCTTTCTCTCTCTCTTCTTCCTCTAGGCAACGGCGACGGCAGCGACAACCCCCTCTGAAGTCCCATCTCTCTTTCTCTCTCTCTTCTTCCTCTGAAGTCCCCTCCTTCGACTTCTTTTTCATAGGGTTGCAAACTGTTTGTCCAAGTTTGAATTTGAATTCATTCTGAGGATGATCAAATATGAATCCACCATATATAATTAAATCAAATATGAATCCACCATTATGGGATGTGACTCGATTTAAATATATATCAGCTTGTATATACTTAAAAGTTATATTGTATTTATATGGATAATTAATGTTGGTTTGAATGCTTGTAAATTTTCTAAGGATTAAAGAGTCATAGGTTCAAGTTTAAGTGATATTTTGATGAGGGCGGATCTTAGTGCAATGGTTGGGTTGTTCCATTGTGATCTGTGATGTGGATGACCAGGGTTTAAATTTTGAAAACAGCACCTCTATATGTGCAGGGGAGGTTGTGTAAATCTGTCCCTCCCCAGACCCTACATTGTACAGAAGCCTCGGGCATTCGCGGCTGCCCTTTATTCATTATCAGATTATTAATGCTATTCATTATGGACATATTAGATTCGATTGGAACGATCTGCTTGCAGCTCTACTTCTCATATCATTATTATCCTGTATTTAGTGTGCAAGTTGCAACATGTGACACCTTCGGAGAATACAAGATGACCAAACCAAGAAAAAGAGATCGGTCATGAGAACAAGTTGTGTCCAAGGTGAAGTAATCTATAGCAACTGCCCAACTGTAAAAGAGTTTGTCTAGGAAATTGCATAGAAGAGCGGAACAGGGTATCTGGCAAGTAATTGCTAATTTGCTACTATTATTTATCGACCAATTTGGCTGTGCACGTGTTTGGTTTGAAAGAAAAGGTAGGAAAAGAAAGGGAAAAGGTAGGGAAGCCTATATTCTTTCAAACCAAACACAGTCTTTATGGAAAATTTGCTGAATTACCACAGGGAGTGCGGGAACCAACTGCAACTGGTTATTGGCCATAAACTATAAAGACCCCATTAATTATCTCAAATTGGGTCTGACTGAACACCAGCAGGATAAATAAAAAAAGTTGCAGACCCAATTTGGTTTGCATGACACAACACAGACTGTAAAGTTAGACTTGCTGCCCATTGGATAGGCAAATTGGGAGCAGATGAATGTTAATACCTCTTGAATCAGCATCCCACATTTAAATTATGGAAACAAAAGCTGTCATTGTTTCTCTCCCTATAATGATGAGAATGTGAAGTGCTTTTTCTTATCTTGTCCTTGTCCATTAGCTAAAGGCAACCACTTTGTCCCTCTCTTCGGTGCTATTTGAAACTTTTTTAACTCTAATCTTCTTCCTCATGACTCTAAACATATAGAAATATATAGGCGTGACAAATTGATAAGTTGGGTTGGATGCGGGTTGAAGACAATTCATCCATGGATCACCCATACCCATTGATAACCCATAATTATCCAACCTAACTCACACCCATCTTCATCCACTTGAAATTTAAAACCATATAAACAAATCTTTATTGAGAAAAAAGAAAATTTTGGATTTCTCCTATAATGCCACATGTCCTTGATTGATTCACCCAAACATAAAAAAATTGGACTTTCATTAGAAGAAATAGAAAGGGGGAGAAAAGTGAGAACCAAGAGAAAGAATCTAAAAGAGAGATAATAGAAAGGGAGAAAGAATAAAGAGGAATAAGAAACATAGGAGAGAGAGAGAGAGAGAGAGATGAAGATAGGAGGGAGAGGAGACAGAAAGACGAAAGAGAGATGAACGAGATGGGAAGGCAAGGTTCAAGGCATTGATACATATCGCATACATTGGTTTTCAAGGTCAGCGATACAGTAAATACTTAGAATCAGGGCCTTTCAATGGCTGAGTATTAATATCAGTCCTACTATATTTTTAATGAAATGTCAGGATGATAAAACAAATGAAACAATTAGTATCGACCTTTCAAGCTTCAACATGCTCAATACTCAAAAATAACATATCGATATTTCATTTTTTAACCATGACGGGAGGGAAGAGAGAAAAAACAGGCTATGTAGAAGAGGAGAGAAAAAAGAGAGGAAGAATAGGGAGAGAGAGAAGTTGTGGGAAGAGAGAAGAGAGAAAAATAAATTAAAAGAAAAAAGAGAGAATTATATATTTCTTTCATGTGGTTAATGGCTAGTACCCCCAAAAAAGCTTCTTTTGTGTAATTGACCCAAATAGAAGCCCACTACCCTATCTTACACAAGTACACAACCCGATGGGGTTACTAGACCCGTGTTCAATCCTCACCTTAAAAATATCAGAACAGTCATGTAGATCAATCCGGATCTCCTATAGCTGTATATTGAGAGCATCTCCCCATGAAGATACAGAAGATCCGAGCTCCATGTAGATGCCACCAAGCTGTAGCCCAGGTACTTCCGAGATCCACCACCAGAGAGATTGGTTCAATTGAGTCCGGACCACGCCTCACACCATGTCCTGGCCACACATCGGAAACATCTCCCATGCTTGTATTTATCATTCATGGGAGATGTTCCCAATACAGGGTGGAATGTGGCTGTAAGGTCGGTGGCGCAATCTGTGAGGAACAGATCCCAATTCCAGTTTTGGTTATCACCTGAAGGGCTTGGCCATGGGCCCACGGAACCACCTAGAGCCTGTTGGGGGACAAGGCTTAGACGATGATGATTTATTTGAAGGAAACTCCTTGAAAACCTGTTCTCCCTTGTACAAGGTCCTGAGATTGCTTATACCTTGGGTTCCAGAAAGCATAGCTCCTAGGCTGTTGCTAAGGCATTCAATAGAAGCAAAAGCCAATCACCCTCGAAAACAGCCCATCCAAACAGGTTCCGTGTTCAGCCAATGAATTGGTTGACATGCAGGAGTTGGAAGATGCTCTTGTACGGACGAGGCCCTAGTTCAGCCAAGTGGCCACTTGTATGCATTTTACTTCTATTTGAACCGTCTCTGGCTGTTAGTAGTGTATCTTGCTCCTGAAGACTGTCCAAAAGAAAGGGTTCAGCACAAAAAAGAGGTTTTTCATTCACACTTTGTTTTGGTTTGATTGTTGAGGTTCATTCCCATTTAGCTCATCAATCATCATTAACAAAGAAGCTCTGATCGTGTATTGCTGACCAAAAATTTGAAATATATATAATATAATATTGATTTCCATCTGCAACAAATAGTATCTCAATCAATCTTCTTGTTGGAGCGTCAAATCATCATGTTGCATTTACAAGTCTTGAACTTCCTCCTATCAGAAATTCTATGCACAAATTGGAATTACTCTATTATTGCTACAAAAATATACAACAGGATGACGCTCTCCCAAAACCCATAGTCAGTTCTTTACATATATAGATTGGCTGGTAGAGGCACGAGGAAAAAAACAGAAAAAAAAAAAAAGAAAAACAACCAACACACATTCATCTCTGACACAGCCCCCATCAACCTCAAAAGACAGCCAACGATACCCAATGGCCCCCAATCACTCAGCTTTTGAAATGTGGGAGCAATATCAGGCCAGATGAATATATAAAATTAGGGAAAAAACAGAACAATTAAAACATGATAAAATCATATGAACCTATTGACTGGAGAACTCGAAGTGCAAAAAATCGTCCCGATCCAGTCATTGTGTGCATTCAAACTGAGATGGCACTATGAGTGTCGCATATTCCTGGAAAGAAAAAACAATATCCCATCAGTAATCATACTTGTCTCCAACAAACTACATAGAAAAAGAGAGAAGCTAAAGTACTACTGAAACAGTAATCCATTTCAAAAATATAGAAAATTTAATCAAATTGCTATATTGTATTTTAGATCTTATGAAAATACCCCTCATTCAAAGCTAGACCTGAGCTCAGGGTAGACCAAAAAGGACATGGGTAGTAGTAAGAAATGATTTAAGCACCAATAATTTAACAGTGGATACAGCTTTAAAAAGAACGAATTGGAAAAATAGGATTCATGTAGCCGACCCCATATAGTTGGGATAAGGCATGGATGATGATGATTCAAAGCTATAGACCCATACAGATAGTAATAGCATCTTTTATTTGAGAAGGAAATCACAAGTGCCAGTTTGACCAATATGTTTCTCAACTTTGAAATGAAGAAATATCAAACAGAACAGAAGCCACATATGTTACTTATTAAAAGCTCTCCCTATGCATACAATGCAGAGAATGTATGCAAGAAAAGAAAAGAATCTTTGTCAAGGTACTTAGCTATGTTACCCAGAAACCACAAGGAAACAGCTGGACAAGATGTTGGATACAAAAATTAGACTAAAATTGAGGTATCCTACATGATACAACAACTTTGTGCATGTATCCAGGCCTCACAGGATACTAGATGTGATTCATAAAAGAATCCATTTTATATTAAATATAGAAATAAAGAAATAAAGACTCTACCTAGCAGAAAGCAACTGAGAACTATTGACAGCCCCCCTGGGAGCACTAAGGCGCCGTGCCCTTGGATCATTGTTAGCCCGCATAGCTGCTACTTCCTTTTCCATGGCAGCTACTTCTCTTCGCATCTTTTTGGCCTCAACTTCCATTGCTTTATTCAAGGTATCAACCTTCTTTGCGAGCATCTAGTAGAAATAATTAAACTTAGATTCAAGAACAGATGATTGGGAAAACAGAAAGGTAAAAAGGAATTGTAAGATTTATATACAGAAGATAGTAATACTGAACCTCTATTGCATCATCCTTGTCCTTGAGGCTCTGATCCTTTTCATGGCAAGCTTTCCTCAAGATAATGACCTCCTTTTGTAGTATATCGTACAAAAGTCCAGACACATATTCCTCATGACCTGCTTTTGTGTTCTCACTTGGTTTCCCATCTGAAGTGTCCTTGCATGTAGTAGTTGTCTCAGTATTTTGCATGCCATCAGTGACTTTGTTGGGTGTAGTAACTTTTCCAGTACCACCTGATGTGACTTTATTTCTGTCAACCGATCTGCTACCGCCATCAAATGATCTTGATGAACACTTGGCCTGCTTTAACAATACACTTGCACTGTTTGAAGCCACAGATCCAAGTTGTGAATTTGACGACCGCCTTGATGAAAAGCCATTGGAAGATGGCCTGGATAGGTTTTCTGCCCCACCAAGGGACTGCCGCCTGGAAGGCCCATTGCTTATGCTTCTTCCTTCCAATGTGGTACGGCCATTTACACTAGGGGGGTGTCTCAATCCTTCTTCAAGAACTTTGAGTCGCAATTGATATTTTTCCTAAAATCCAGATCAATCAATAGAAAAAAAAACATTTAGATGAGGTTAAATTATTAAATAAGCCCTGGATAGTCACTATAATTGGTAATTTTGCTCACCTTCAACTGGGCTTCTGCTCTTGCAGCTCGCTCTGCTACTGCCAGTTTGTCTCGAAGTTGTTGCATTTCTCCCTGCATATAGTATATCAGGCAATATTAAGTCAAATCTCCAAAACATACAAAAGAAAATTTTTTGTTTATTCTATAACCAGACATTTTTGCAAGAAACCAATTTCTATCAAATATGTCCTCATGACTCCAAAGTATCATTCTACTTAGCCTTACACAGTTTTGAAATCCATAATTTAATTAGAAAATGCTAGCTATCTAAGCTTTTTAACATTTCCCTCTTGTAATTTTCTCAAGATTTTCCAAATAACCCAAGAAAGAAAATAACTAGTGCCCTTGTAGATTTTTGGCCTTTGCTCTTTCCTTGAAAAGATGTTCTTGGACACATTTCTTCTGAATAAATTTCAATGCATTTGATTAACCAAGGAGAAGATGACAAAGACCCCTCATGAACTTATTGAGAAACATATCTTCAAGATGAGAAATGTGACTTTGACACTTCCATTATAATAATTTCCATACAAATCAATATAGAAAAGGAACAGTTATAGCAAAAAATAGTAAGGAGTGAAGGGCAAACTATAACATGCCTGGAAAAATCTTCTCTCTTCAAGCCACTGCTTCACAGGCATAACCTTGTCGTTGGCATCTTTCCATTCGTTTGCAACTACAACTGCAACTCGATTTGCAGTAACCTTTGCACGAGCTAGTTCCCGATCAAGAGTTTTCCTCTCCTCCTAATCAAGGATTTTAAGTTGAATTTTGCTTACATTCAGGATAGATATCGTTTTTTTTTTTTTTTTTGAGAGAGAAAAAAAAAAGATATCCATCTATTATTTTGAAACAAATTATAGATATCTATTACTTAAAAGAAATAATCATGTAAAAGAGAAGAAACTCACATTCATCTCCTGCACTTTTCGTTGGTAATCACGCACAGCATTTGCAGCAGCTCCACCAGCAAGAACAGCCTCCTCTAGCTCACGGACAGTTTGGCTTAGCTTTTCGACCTCTGCAACCTTTTGCCTATGCATTTTGTCTAAGATCTTATTCTCCTCCTGATACACAAAGCCAATAAATATTAGAACTAATCATTCATACAAATGGTAGATGGTTACTAACATGCCAACAGAACCATACAATTGGCTATATACAAAAGTAATTAGTTAAATATCAAACAAGAAAAAAAATAAAAATAAAAACCTGGCAAATTTCAATCTGCTTCATTAACTCCTGGTTCTTATTTTGAACATCCTCAACCAGCGATGCTTTTGCCAAGGCAATCTGTACAGTTCTCTCGGCTTCAAGTAGAGCAGCTTCCTTTGATTTAGTAAGCCGATCTAGTGCCCTATTATCATCCTGTAGCTTTGCAACCTGATAAATCAAAACCCAATTTCAAATACACACATAGATAAAACATATCCTTGTTGCTCTTCCTTATCTTTACTATATAATGCCAATACTTGCATTGGCTTCACATCCAAGCCATAAAAGTTAAATCTGAAAATTTTAATGGCCCCATATAATGTCAATGATAGCAAACAATAGTTGTCTAAATATTTTAATTTTTAAATCCACTCACTGAGTTAAGATATTTTAAGTATCATAAAAAAATTCAAAACCTAAATGTCTTTTTGTCTTTTCACTCTTTTATTTTTACTTAAATACGCGCATGGCATGTGCCTGCCACTAAAACTTGAGCCCATTCACAAGCAGTCGTCCAAGAATCAAATGCATGTATATCATGAATATTATTAATATGCATGTTACAAGAAACTATGGCAGCGATCATACACAGTAAAACTTGAACATACCTCAAGCTTAGCAAGTTTTAGCTCTGCCTCCAGTGGAGTGATGATGGCCTCAATTGGGGGCATGTCATCATCCTTTTGAGCAGCGTGGACTCTACGAAGTGTGGCTTCTGCTGCAAATTGTGCAGCAAGAGCTGCTTTTTTCTCATCATTTATCTTCTTGATCTCAAGGTTCTATAGAAAAAGACGGACAGGCTATGTCAGAATATACTTGTTGAATGTGGAAAATAACTTTCTCAAATTAAATAGAGACAACATCCAGAAAGCAAAAAGCAAAAACAATACATTATACCTTGTTCTCTAAAAGAACTTCAGTTGCCTTTAGCTTTCCATCCACTTTTTTCAGTTCATCAGTTAGCTGGTGGCATTGACCAAAATGGTAATGAGACATGACTGAATTAAATAAAAAAAAAAATCAACAGGAGCTATTATCCATAAAGGCACTTATAACTTGCAAATGAATTAAACAACAAATTAAATTAATTTTTTGACCAAAAGTCAGAATCCCCAGATGATACAGAGGTTGTAGATGTCACTTCTCTTGTTCTTCATTTATTAAAGTTCGGGATAAATTCCCCAAAAAGCACAGGTTTTTCTAATTGAAGTTGTATGGTTGAATCCTACTCCACAAAAAATTAAGAGTTTTTATGTCACTGGGACATTGAAAACCAGTACCTGCAAGATGCTAAAATGCTTCTATCCCCAGATATTCTTTTATGCAAAGCTTGTGGTGAGACTGTTTCTCATTCATGTAACTCATTTGAATGTGTAATTGAGATTTGCAACCAGGGAAATTTTCTTCACACCTTCACACACACACACACACACACACAGGGAAATTTCCTTGCCTATACAATATACAAGACTAGCTTCTTAACTCTTCACTCTATGAGTGCAAGGTCATGTGAAGGAGCACTTGTGCTGCAATCCCACAACATATTTGGGAAAAGAGAGATTTTCTCCAACAAATTCCTACCTGTCAGGCTAATCATCAATCAAATCACCATAGGACTAGCAAATTGGATACTGAAAAGTGAAGCTTTTGAAGGGATATCAGTGGATGTGGTGGATTAGGGGCTGCCAGATGATTATTAGTTAATTATTCCAAAGATAGTTTGTTATTGATTCTTTTTTTTGGTAAGTAACTTCAAACTTTATTAAATATGAAACAAAATATGTACATACAATCAGGTATCCCTTGGAGAGGTACAAGCTAAGCTACTACCTCTCCTATCAGTTGAACATCAAATTACAATTGAGCCCAATATGATCCCTATAAATCGCTTGTTTTTCTAGTTTATCAGCCAACCCATTAGCCGGCCTTTGGAGCCATTTGTACCTTTGTAAACATGTTTCTTGTTAGTCATGTCATTTAAACTTTTTGGTTTCATCCTTGTAAGCCTATACCACTGTCTCCGCATTCCTTGGCCAACCCACCACCACCTTAGAATCACCTTCGATAATCAATTTGTCCACATTCATGTTTCTCGCCATTTGCACTCATTGAAGTACAACAAAGAATTCAACAAATTACCATGAAGTTCAATTCCGGTGGGCAATTCCTTGGAAACTCAGGCCAGTGACAGTTGAGAGAGCTTTCAAATGTCATGGAAGCAAGGTCATAATGTCATATTGGTCATTTAGATCCAATTGGTATAGACAGTGTGCTCAGAGTAGAGAGTTTAGTTTTTCCTTCTCTAGAGGCTAAGTTTCAAGTACTCCTTAGGTATTGAAAAAAATGAGATTGAGAGAACACATCAATATGGGTGGATCCGGTGGGTTGATGGGATACTGACATTATATCAAGGAGATAACAGCCCTTGCATCCAGAGAGAACAGATCATTCAGATAAAATCATAGATTGCCCAACTCAATAGTGCACAATCTTCCCAGAGAAATATTGATTATCCAAACAAAAAACTTTCCAGGGAAATATTATCAAGGTGGCATGGGTTGATGGGGGCTTATGTGCTAATTAGGTGATGGTATTTGACAAATGATAACTTATTGGATATAATCCAAGTTGATATATGCCATATTTTCAAGTTTTTATTATTTTGTATGGAAAAATAATAAAAGAAAGCAATAAAACATATTATTGCTTAGTTACTTTTATTTTTAAAGTCATAACTCAATTTCAAGGAAGAGGACACATTCTGGAAAAAAAAAAACTTTCTTGCTCTGTAGGTAGTTCTCTACTCTCCTTCAGCTCATTTGCTTATTTCTTAAGTACCTGTTCACCAGGTTGATTGTGAATTTGTGATTGAATTTCTAGCATCCAGGTCAATCCATCATATACATTTTCTTATGCTTCTTTGCTTTCTAAAAAAACCATCTCAGTGAGTCAGCGTTTACCAAAAGAAGATGGGGATACATGCTGTCTCATTATAATCTTGACTATAAGACAACAATTTATGACTATCCTGTGGCAGAAACTTAACAATTACAATCCTTAGGATGTCTCATTAGATTTGCAGTAATGTGAAAACCCATATTGACCAAGTATTGAGAACCAGGCTAATGGTCAATTGAATTAATGTCACCTCGACATTAACATAAAACAACTCATGAAAAATAATCAATATGGGAGACATCAATTAGAATCACATTCTATGAGATTTTATTGATCCAAAATTCAAAGAATAACAGCATTTCATATTTCTCATTAAGGAAGAACAATTCTAGGTTTTGACATTTAGTGATCACTGCTCGATGCAATGGTAAAATCTCAGGCTGACAAGCACAAGAATGCAAATTCAACTTTAAGTGGCCTTTTATTTCAAAAGTGCTGGAGACTAGGTCTCCAGCAGTCCACCCCTCCCAACACCCCAGAAAGTCAGGACCAGCATTGGGTAATGGCCTTTTGACATTTCCAAATATTTTGTAGGCAGCTGGCATCTTGATATTTCATGTAGTTACCTCTTCGACAGCCTTTTCTTTAAGACGCTCGGAGTACTTTAGTGCCTTGATCTCAGCTTGCGCCTCTCCCAATTCCCTCTCCTTATCTGCAAATACAGGATAAAAGGTAATTATCCAGTCAGAGTTGAATACCTACTTCTGACCTCTGACTTAATTTTACTCATAGCTATGTGTCAGACAGTCAAAATTTAACACATGTTTGGGTGTTTGGTTCAGTAAGATGAAAAACATGGATATGGGGGCCACATGCAAGATAAGTATTTAGTATTGAAAATTTTGTATAGAATTTTATCATCCAAAGATACATGTACCTAAAGAAGATGGAATAAGTATATGCAAAAGTTTATCCTTGTTACTTATAACCATTCTATAAAAAAAATAAAAAAAAGAACATGGAAATCGTTATGTATATTAGATGATCATTCATATCAATTAAGAAAAGAGAAGAGAAAACTACAGAAAAAGAGAAAAAAAAAAAAAAGCATATCTATAAGTGCCTCCTCAACCATCCATGGAGTGTCAGAATCCAACATGTCCAATGAACACACTTCATTCATTTAGCAGAATTCATGTAACACTGCCTTTATTTTTTCTATGTAATTAAATTCCTAAATGCCCATAGGCAGTTAGGCGATATTGCAAGTCAAATTATCCTGCATGAACTAATGACGCAGACCATTCTACCAAGAGAGAAGGACCAGAATCCACCGGAAAAAAAAAAAAAAAGAAAATTGAAAACACATGAAGTTACAAACAATCCCAGGAATAGAAATCAACAACTCTGAAGATAATGATAACTACAAGAAGTCTCCTTTATTATTCATCAAAAAAAAAAAACTATAAGAAGTCCCCTTTTGTCCTTCCCTCTGTTGAAGGAACTGAAGCTAATGAAAAGAAACCATGTTTTTGAGTTAAGAAGTTTCTGAGATGATTGAACAAAATTAAAATGGTGAAAATGCATTTGAGGTTTTAACTTCCTATAATAGGCTTACAGTAGGTGTTTGTTCAATTAAAGCATTTATCAGTCGCTTCACTTGCTTATCAGGAAAACAACGAAAGATTTCGACACTTTTCAATAAAAAATACAAATATCATGAACGACTGTTACCACCTAAAAACAACATTACTTAACAAAATTAAATTAATTGAAAAAAAAAAGAGAAAATCCAACAAACACAAATCAAGCATTTGAACAACTAAAAATAAGGAAAAATCTAAAAAAGAAAAGCCAAAAATAAGGAGCACCCTTGACGTCTTCTTTTTCTGAACGGTGCACAGAAACTCCAGGATAACAACAAAATGGTATTTTAATACCCACTTAAGGTGCATTATCGGCACATGAAATGACAAAAACACTGAGCTTCTGTGGGTTTTTTTATTTTTTATTTTTTGGCTGCAAAGCTTCTGTGGGTTTCTGTACATTCACTTAGAAATATCGAGATTTGAACAACCAAAACGAGACATTAAAAGAGAGAACTAAACTCCAAAAACCCTAACGGACAACAGTGGCAAGAACAGAAATAAAAACATCTCATTTTTCCTTAAAATTAATTAATCACCAACTAAGTGAATCCAGCTAAGACATCCGATCAACGAATAAGCGAAAATTCTAAGAAAAAGTTGGAACCCCTCACCTCTAGCTTCATTTTCGAGACGATTGAGCTCGACTTTGACTGGATCGGAACCGTGCAAGAGGTTGATGAAGTCGTCGACCTCAGAACCCACCCGAGAGATAGAGCTCTTCTTCCTGGACTTGAACGAAGCCGACGTGCAAAGAACCACTGATTTAGCAGAATCCGAGCTCGGAGTTAGCTCGCCGTTTCCAATGTGAGTATCCGCCATTAGAGATCTGGTTCTGCTCAGGCATGAAAAACTGAAACCCTAGAAATCCACTCCGAAAGAGAGCGAGAGAGGGCTGTTGGGCTTTATTTTCCTGGAAAAAAAAAAAAAAAAAAAAAAAACGAGAGGAAAAGGAGAAGAGAGAGAGAGAGACTATTTTTAAGTTGTAATTAAGGGAGTATTTAGCAGTTTAGCAGCGTTTAATGAAAGAGACGGAGAGATTTAACTAAAATAAATGTGGAACTTTATGCAATGTTTCACTCTGTGTTTCTCATTTTGTTGCAGATTTGATTCCTACACTGGGCCCACATATCTGGTGTGCATGGGAAGGAATTGATGTGGGACCCAGTCTGTATTCGATTTTGATAAGAAGAACTTTTGTCCATCTTTGAGAAAAGTTATTACACGTGAAAAAAGAATTGTTCTGATCGGACGGTCAAGATCTTTTTATCGTGGATAACTATCATCATACACATACTCCATGTAGCACTGGATCTCTACGCCTCAGTTGTTACGATGCAGTCAACAGTCAAGTGACTGGTTGCAGCGCGGTTGACGCCGTGACGGAAATCTGGAATGAGATTCGGGTCGGTTCAACTTTAGAAAGACCCACGCTCAATTAGACCAGGAGAGCCAGCGGGTTGGTGGGTTCGGGGTCAATAAATGCGCTAGTTATGAATTCACTTATCCATATTTCTCATGTGGCACATGAGAGGTTCCTGAGATTTGTTTATATGGGGCATGGATCTAATGGATTGAACCGTATGTTTCTAAATCTGGGATATTCGAACCGTTCACAACACGAGTAGAAACCGGATCTTAAAAGCCAACCATCAAGAAATAAACCTGGATGTGGAATTCTTTTTGTTAATGGACCGGATCCGGGTCCAACATATATGAATTATTGAATAATACGATTTTTATCATTGGTTTTGGATGTAATCAGGTCAGAGTTCATGGTAGGGGTGCAAGTCGGACCGGATTATATTGGGTTGAAATTAATCCTAACTCAACCTAGGTTATTAAACCCTAACCCTAATCCTATTAAAATTAGGTTTGGCCAGTTTTTTTCATTTCTTTTTGCTATAATCTACTTATTCCTTAGATTTAAGATTTCCGGTTTAACGTACAAGTACTAGCTGTATTGCTTTAGCAGTATTATATACTTACCTTATACTAAAAGAATTGCCTTTAAAATACAAAATTATTGATAGGGCTGTCAATGGGTCAGATCTAGTTCCGTTATTTTGTATATATTAATAATTGGGCCGATTTATGGTTCTTGTTTGTTCTAAATCAATTCACACCTGAACCAATTATTTTGTTAATAATATATAAAGGTTTCTAGTTTTTTTTTTATAAATTTTATCGAAAAGGTTTAATTTGATAAATAATAAATAAGACAATTTTGGTTAATTAAAATACTTAATTTATCAACATATAAATAACTTACATTTTACTGTCATTTTTATTAAAAATGTTATATTACCAAAAATCAAGTTTTAAGTTTGTTATTTATATAAATAATTGTAGATGTCAAAATAATCAGGTCTAATCGAGTCAGACCCATTTATCCTAATTAATAATCAAACAATAGTTGATAGTTGATACAAAGACAGAGATACATAAATTCATGGGTGCATATATAATCATTTATTTACTAATAAAAAAATAGTGGCATATATAGTCATATTCTACGTGGTTATATAACATACAAATTATGAATTAATTTTACTTGGGAGCAAGTTGGGTGTGCTTGAATTGATTATATAAACTATGAATTTATATGGTCAATTTGCACCCTAAATTGGTGCAAAGTTCAAAATATCTCAATGTATAATATATCCTTCCCATAGCATCCCAATATGCTAAATCACACATGTTTCAACATTTGACCACTTTTAGGGGGTAGCCAAGCCAAGATTGATTCCCAGTAAAATTTTGAAAAAAATAAAAATAAAAACTAAAAAAGGGGGGCATATCTACCAAACACTTGATATACAAGTCCGTACATATCGGCTGCATGGGTGTCTCGATATTTTGAACCTTGGTTGGGTGAACTTTAAATTAGTTGCACAACATCCCTCAAGGTGTAGGATTATTGAATTTATATATCTACAAGCTCTTTGTGACGTAGGGTCGAACCTGTCTATCGCCACCATGTCCCTGCTAAACTTCACTTCTGTGTATTGATTCAACTATTTTTATACCAAAAATTAAGAAAAGGAAAGAAAAGAAACTTAATTGACCAACCCATCAAAATCCAGGTATGGGTAAAACATGTCACAGCCAATTAATAGAAACCATTCTCATACTCTGATGCCCCATAACCATATATAATATGGGCAGTTAAGCATTAGATGAGTGTGGTTTTATTATGTCATGAGACCCACCATCCATGTGATAAGCTTTAGAAGTCTTTGGGTTGGAGCTTTCTAATCAAAGTATTTGATTTATGATGGAAGGACATATGAGCTACCTTCCTTATTTGAATTAGGAAACAATGCACTTTCAAATATATAGATTGTCAGATTGGGATCCATATTTACTTTACATATATTTTTATCTTGAGTTGGAATTTATTTAGTCCCACAACACAACCTTCGTGCATTGGGAATATCTCTCCATACATCATACTATATAGATGATGAAATGTTCCTCATGTGTAGCTGCGATATCATATGGGTAGATGTAGGCAGAGTTCTTATGAACAAGGGATCCGAACTGTTCAAAGAAGTCCTAGAATTTTATTTTTCCACCACAACTATAATATCAGAAACGCATGCATGATACCTAAAAAAATGGGTAATCAATCAATTGGCATGGCAAAAATGGTAACCGATCATTATTATTACCGATGATTCAATAGCTGAGATGGTCACTCAGAGTCCCTCTTAAAATTGATTGGAGGTGTGGAATCAAGCCGTCACAACTGTAGGCTAAGGTCAATGGGTCGATCTGATATAAGCACCTGCTGTCACCTAGGAATGGCAACGGGGCGGGGACTACATTCCCCATCCCCGACCTCGACCTCGACCCCCAAATCGCCCCCATCCCCATCCCCAATCCTCGGCGGGGAAAGGAATCCCCCCCCCCATCCCCATCCCCAATCCCCGTCAGAGACCCGAATCCCCAACAAACTGGAGACTGAGTTTGAGTCTCTGAGAGACTGAGAATGAGAGTCAAAGAGAGAAAGAGAGACAGAGAGAAAAAGAGAGAGAGAGAGGACCGTTGCGAGAGCTGAGGTCAGCGATGAGAGAAAATCTGAAGGGCGAGGCAATGGCAACGGCGGTCGATGACGATGACGAAGGTTGAAGGAAGATTAAAGAGCTGAAACTCTTCTTTGAGTATCTCTTCTTTGTCCTCTGTTGAGACTCAAGTATCTGATCTGTCCTCTGTCCGATGTCCAACAACGACAGGCGAGTGGTGGTAGTCAGCGATGGTGGTCGATAGTCGGCGAATCGGCGACGAAGATGAACTAACAAAGGAAGAGAAACCTAGGGTTCTGTCGAAGATGAAGACGAAGATGAACTGGCAAGCCTTTTACTGTTTAAGTGTTTTTTAAGTTTTAATCTTTTAAAAAACGAATAATAATTATTATAATATATAATATATAATATAATATTATAATATATTATATATATAATATATAATTATATATATTAATCAGGGACAGGTCCGAGCGGGGATTGCATTTCTCGTCCCCGTCCTCGTTCTCGTCCCCGATCGGGGATTCAGGGGTAGCCCCATCCCCGACCCCGACCCTGCCAAGGTACCCCCCATCCCCAACCCCGTTGGGTCGAGGAGCCCGGGTACTTGTCGGGGACGAGGAAAATTGCCAGCCCTACTGTCACCATCCCTTAATCCCTATGTAATGTGTTAAAATAGCCTTTAGGCTATGTTTGGTTGCAGTGCAATTTTATTTGCACTAGCACAAATGTATGCGAGTGCAAATGATAAAAAAATGCAAATTATTTTGCATCAGTACAAATTTGTTTGCATTGCAACCAATTCATTTCATTCATCAATTAAAGCAGTGTGCAAAGAGTTTGCATCCTTAGGTTCATTTCATTCATCCGTGCAATTTTATTTTATTCTGCTTCATGTCTTAATTTACTTCATTTGTATTCAATCAAACAAAATAAGCTAAAATTTGAAAAAAAAAAAAAGCAAATCAATTGTACTGCCATAGTTTTGCATCAATAAAAATTTGTTTACATCCTCCATTAACAATAACAAGTTTTCAATGCAATTTGAAGGGTTCAACAAGGTCTGCAAAATTAATTAACTTCATAGATACTTGAGCTTGACTGTGACCCACGTTATAGAAGGATTCAAAAGTCTGAATGAAGGAGGTCTCTAAACTCAACAACAGTTTGACAGATGCGCCAAGCAGAAGAGAGAATTCTCGAATACTTCCAGTGAGTCTCCTTCAAAGATAAGGAGATTCAGCTGAAGCTTAGATGCTAGCAGAATGCCTTCTTTGAAAGCCAATGCCTCTGCTTCAGGAGGCAAATATTAATTTGATGGGGGGTTTGGTCTAAGTTGCAATATAGGTACCTTGATAATCATATACACCACCCCAGGCCCAAAACCAGTAGGCATTGGATGCACCCTCAACATTAATCTTGTAGAAACTGTCACCATGGTTGCCTTTTTTATTTAGATTCCACACTTATTGGTCAAAATTTTTCTAGTATCATAGAAGTCTTATAAGGGTGAAAGGGAAAGTAATAGGAGTTTAATTTAGGAATCGAAAGCAAATCATGCAGTAGAGAATGAGAAGAACAAATCATGAAGAAGGAGATAGAAGTGCACATGAGCTAATTTGCAAATCAATGTTTTAAAAATTGACTCGGAATTCGAACTGTTGTGGCAACCGGTTTTTGGGTTGATGGTTTGATCGTTCGGTTTGAATGAATGATTCATTCTGATAAAAAATAAAAAATAATTAAAATAAAAACAGTTAAAATCCGTTGGACGGATCAATGTTGATCACCTAGGTCAATGGATCATTGACCAATTCAATGATTTTTTGCCAGGGACCGAATTTAGGATAAAATAGAACTGGTTGCCTGAACGATTCTCAGGCCGAATGGTCCAACCATCCGGATCAACGGTGGTTCGAAAAACATTGGTGCAAATTGAATTTTACAAATTATTTTTAAAAGAACATAAAAATCATAGGAAGCCACATAAAACCATCACATAATTTACTTAATTTTCATTGGTTTATATTTCACAAGGTACATTTATCATTAAAAACTTAAATCATGTTAAAGATGTAACTTTGGTGTATTATTTTATGATCACCTTGAATTATATTGCAGTAATTTCCATACAATGCGCAGATTTTGCCAAAATTGAATCACACTTCCTAATTATTCTACTTTTGTTTTTATTGATAATGAGAAAACACTCATTGGATTAGAAATCTAGACATCTTGTTTAGTCTTTCATGGAGTGGATAGTAGTGATCCAAATAACACGTTATCATTGAGTAATGCTGATGAGTATCAGGTACCACCAATTCAGAGTATTCACAATCTTATGAACACTCTAAATTAGTCACATCATCCCTCCACATCATAGAAATGGGATAGTTAGTTTTTACATGATTTGCCACCTGGCAACATTGACTTGATATTCTACAGGACTCCCATGACGTACCATTTGCATGATAGAACAGGTTGGAATTTTCAGAAAATGTGGGTAGGCTTTAAGTCTTGTTTACACACCATTTTAACACTAGACAAGTAATGAGACCACATCACCTTTTTCCATGTGGCAAGTCTCCCCTCAATAGCCATGTGCCACGTGCCAAAACAAACAAGTTTTTGTTGCTTTTGGTCATTATAGAGAGATCTAGAAAATTTAAGGGCTGGTATTGAGATTTGAGAAAGGAAAAGTAAAAGGACAGTCAAGGAAATTATATGGAGGCTCATCATAGTGGCACTCAATGGACAATAGGAAATTAATTCCATGTACCGAATACTGTTTGTAGTAGATCTGTTTCAAGCTTTCTGATCTACATTACTCAAAGCAGTGCAGCATGTTGGCATCATTTCACATGCCCAAGGCATGGCTCTACTACAACCCTATTTTCCCCTAAAAATCAGCTAAATACTATTCTCACAAGTGATTTTGGTTTTTGCTACTCAAGTGATTTTGATACTGCCACCATGGTATCTTGTTGACCCTAAAGTTTGTACTTCACCATTAGCATGGAATATTGCAGTGGCAATAACAATATCAAAAAAAAAAAAAAATCTAGAACAATAACTTTTGCCAGGAATGGAAGGCAGAACTCCAGGCCCATTCTCTCCGATCTTTCCATTTCTTTAACCCTAATCCTAAACCATCATGTGGTTAGTAGTGGCATTTGATGCTATCCTGACACTCAATCCATAGCTTTTGGCAATTAATGTTTCCTATTCACTCCAGATAAGAAAGTAAATTTAACAACATAAATAGAAGAGTCAGGATAAAGCAAATTTAACCAGATGAGAAAGAATGACAGGGGATTAAGATAAGACGTTATAGAACAATTGAAACCAACTTATAGATAAAAGCACAAAGCAATGGAATAGTTGAGAGAGAGAGAATTTGTTTATTAGGGTTCTTTTGTTTAAGCATGTTGTCAGATTGGGATAGGTTAGAAAACCATTCTGGTGATTGGTTGAACGGGAAAAGGGTTCAACCATGTTTGTTCAAAATTTCAAATGAAGTTAGAAAATTAAAAAAGAATTTGAAAATGATTTCAGATTATCTTTCAAAGCTAGTTTATATAAACAACAAATATTAGAAGGTATAACATATCAATACATGTAATTGGGATAGCTTGACCAAGTTAATATTTTTAAAAGTTGGGCAACCAAAAAAGTGAAAAACCATCCGGCTTTAAGGCCGGGCACACCCTCTCATCCCTCCCCCATAGTCAAAATCCCCTATGGCTCTACCCTGTCTACAATGACGGTGTGGGGTTCCCCCTTTTTATCAGGGATGGGGAATCTTTGAATATTCTCCACCTCAAGGCAATCACCTATAAAAATGTCAAATTTTTATGACTATTTTAGAAGGATGATTAGGAGAATTTAGAGTATTTTAGAAAATGAGATTACAAGATCTTGGGGTTTTAGGAATTCAAAAAAAAATCAAGGGTAATTTAGAAATTTAAATTAAATCTAAGGGTATTTTAATAATTTATCACTGGGTTTGGAGCAAAAATATTTTTCCATCCCCATTTAAGATCAAGAAAAGCCCATCCCATTCAGGGCAAGGCAAGAACCCAGTTTCATGGGAAAAATTGCCATGTGACAGTTTGGTTGTGTTGTCTGGAATGGTTTGAGTATCACAAAATTGGCTAGTGAAGAAGGTAGGGGTGTTCAAGGTTGGTTAACCAAACTATGGAGCTATTTTCCAAACCAAAGTAGTAGTACTGATTTTTGGAAAACCGGTAACCAAAACTGAATCGAAGCTGATCGATTAACCAATTGGTCAATTCGATTCATTGATTTTTAGGGTTTTTTGGTTTTTATAATACATATTTTAAATAAATATATAAGTATAATAAAAAATAGAAATACATATAAAATGTTATATTATAAATAATAAATAATATATATAATGCATATATGTTCATTTAGTTAATATAAAATATATATGAAAAATATATATAATATTACATAAATATATAATGTATATAAATACATGTATATCAATCGATTCAATTAACCACCAGTTTTTTTATATTGGTTAACCAAAACTGAACTAATTAACGGAAAATTTCAGTTCAATTTCATCGGTTTGATTTGGTTTTATCGATTTTTTTTGGTTTTCCATGATCACCCTTCTAAGGTCCCATACAAATTATTTGCAGTAGGACTACAATACCCCAATCCTCCATATTTGAATGGCGTGGATTCATTTGGACAAAGATTCTAATGTAAAACCAAACCAGTTCGGATTATGGATCACTTCAAGATGTACGATCCGAACCCTATTAATCTGCTCATAAAGTAATTAATTAGAAAACGTCTACCCATTTTTTTTCTTTTTTGGGTAACCAAATTTCTATCTATTCATGTACCCTACCAATACCCCATTTCATATTTCATGACTGGAGCCAAACCGAGTCAGTCCACAACCCGTTTTGTCCCATTGATTATTCTTTTCTTTTTTTTTTTTTAATTCAATAATGTGGAGTTAAGAAAAAGAACTCAAGCAAAGGGTTTGGAGCTTGAAGAAATTCCTCCACTTGAACGAGAGCACATGGGGTGGGTAAAGCGTGACTGTGAATCTAAAGCTTCCTCAAAAGAGTCTCCGCATCCATTAACAGAATCCCCAGTTCTTAGACATTATTCTAATCTTAATATTGCCCAGAAATTGATTTACAATGAATAGACTGCTCATCATGAATGAAAGTGCTTCACTCTTTCACACTCTCAATGGTCAAGCCACCTTCTTAATCCAGACTGTCTCACAGAAAAGAGCAGATTTCTTAATTATTTAAGCACTTGATCTAATTCCTTTGTTTATTATAATAGCAGAGAATCTGTAGGTATGTACATAGTATTATATGTTTGTTTATTTATTCATGCTTTCCCTTTAAGTAACAGCCTTTCAAAGTGTTCCAGCAACATTGTTGGATAAAGCTAAGGAGAAAAGTGCTTCTTCAGCATTTTTTATGTGTTTGTGAAGTGGAGCAATCAGAAGATCTAAGAATAGTCAGTGGGATCACTGTTTAGTTTGACCCATTTAATTGAAGAATCCTCAGATTAATCCTTTAATGTCAATGAAATACTGTGGGCTTGTATTAGAGATCTAAGAGATGCAAGATGTGGAAATTGGTGTGGGGGCCCATACTTAGAGGGTTGGGACTGACCGTTTGATTTGGTTGGGTCCAAAAGTGGAGATTAAAATGGGCTGATGATTTGAAACCAGATCACAAGTATGTGTTTTTTTAGTGTAAATTCGAATGGGGGAAGCAAGTTCTTCAGTGACCAATGAAAACTCAAATATTTGTCTGATCAAGCTGATCTATCTAAATGAAAGGTTCCCTTCTTAGTGGGACCCACATAATGTTGGGTCCTAATCCTCAGAATCCACCACATATGGAAAAGTTATGGGGGCCCTTTGAGGCCCAGACTGCAACTACAAATCCTGTGTGGCCCCCCCACCTCCCTTCCAGCCCAACCCGGGATGCTCTCTTAGCAGAGAATATCTATGGCTTCTGATGCCATTGCCAGCCATTGGACATTTGGATTGATGGGGGACCATATTGTAAAGCCAATAGAAACCGTACAAAAATTGCTTTATTGGTCCAATCTATGGTAGCCTATTAGCATTATTTAATTAACGAAACAACATTAATATATTGGGTTCCAGTACTGTTGCAGGTAGAAAGGTTGTTCAGATCAATGTCATAGAAGCTGGTCCAGAGATAAGCCAACTAGCCAAGATGTGGTCCATTCAGTTCAATCTGACAACCGCCGGTCCAACCCGAATGCAGCAATGACAGGTCCAGAATAGTCAGATAAGATAGAAGAAGAAGAAAGGAATTCTGGGTAGTGCTAGTGCATGCAGTTCACACTGTCTTTTTCGGTTTGGACTGTTTGGTTTGACAGCTTCTCTCCACTGGTCCAACTTTTACAGTACTATGGTTTTGTGACCAGACCTGCAAAATCGGTCCAGTCAATCCAATTGTGTACTTTTCTCATTCAATTGTGTAGAAAATTTGGATTTAAATCACCATCCATTAAAAGAATTCAATTTATCCAGTTTCTAGAGAGATTGAAAGGGGCAAGGATTAAATTAAAGTTATAAGAAAATGGCTTGAATCGTTATGAATGGATGAAATGGTGGACCAGTAGACAAAGCCTGAATGATGATGAAGATGATGGTGATGAAGATATAATGATGGAAAGCACATGAACATCATATCAAATGAACTGGATTTTTTTTGTTCAAGAGGGACTATTAAGACTGATTGATGCATCATACCAAATTAATATGCTTCCTGCTGGGCGGGTTAGAGTTGTAACGATGTGATACTGATCCTTCCCACCTGCCGACACCAGAAAAGGCATAAAACACGTCCAGGGGTTCATTTAAGCTTATACTTCACACTATCTGATTCATGATCAAGCTGACATGAGATTCTTAAATCCACTAGTTACTCTTTCAAGTAAGGAGAAGAAGAAACAAGCAATCTAACAAGAAATTATGATGGTATCTTGGTTAAAATAATCCAAGATTTAGAAGTAGATCTAAATCCAAAAATGATTTGGGTTGAAGTAATAAGAAATGATTTAAGCGATCATAATTTAACAATGAATATGACAATGAATAGAACGAAATGGTCAAACTGGATTCCTTTAACTGACCCCATATAGTTGGCACAAGGTTTAGATGATGAAGATGAACTTAATTAAGATAAACATATTGATAATGATGGTTTTTTTTTGTCAAAACATAGTAAAGAAAAAGAGTGTATAAAGTACAAACAAAGAAAAGTACAGGTTAAAAGCAAGTTACTTCTTGATGAATGAAGAAAGAATCAATACAAATTTATACAGCTGTTGTTATGGGTCCAGTAGTCACAATCTTCCATCTTCTTGATGATCAAGAGAACATGTTCAATCACTCTTATCCAGTGGCATTAAGATGTGACAATGAACCAAGAGGTACTGAACTAAATGGATCAGGGGTCTTAGTGGAGGGATTTGTATGTTTTGACTAGTGGATTGGTGTAATGTTATATCAGATTAGCTGCACTTGATAGCTGTGTTAGAGTTTGTTGAACCACTAATAATGCCCCATGTTAGCCATGCACAAGAAAAGGGATTAGAGTGGTTGTGGGGCCTGTACACTTGATGGCCACTGGGACATTATTATTGGTCAAACAGCCCTTGATACAGCCATCAAGTGCAGCTAATCTAGACTCTGTGGATAGGGTATAGCTATTAGGTTGATATCAGTCTGATGATGGGCATGTCCACTATTGAGGGGCCCTTATTGAATAAAAATTTATGGGTAAAATTGATTCTTTAAAAACTAGTTTTTAAATGTAATAGGGACCATTGGTGTATGATAAAATCTTGAGTTGACAAACACGAGAATATAGGTTTAGTTACTTTTGGTCAAGATGCTAGAAGTTAAGGAAAAATAGGGCTGTATTTGGTTTGATAAGAAAATAAGAGAGAAATAGAAAGATGAGGAAAAGTTCTTATGGAATTTTTTTGTGAGAATTCTGAATAACTTCTTCTCAATATTCTGTTTTTCTCTTATTTTTATCAAACCAAATATGGCCTAGAGGTGTAACTTGGATTGCGTTGTGTCAAGCATTTGTAAAATTTTGATTGGATCTGAACCTGAACTAGAATTCTATTTTCAACTTGGGCAAATGCACTGAGGTGCAAGTTGGGTACCCTCAGTTGAAGAATTTATTCTCCATCGGACCCAGAATTCCAGACTGAACCCATTCAAATTTCAACAAAACCCCAACCCGAGATTGGCCAAGTTGCATCTTTTGCAGCCTAACTAATAGGAACAAACATTGTGTAATTTAAGGTTTATATGCAATGAAGGGCTAGTAATTGGGTGTCCCTCCTCATAGGTGAGACCCATAAGTTGGTAGTAGTTAGTCTTAATAAAGAGCCAATGGTAATTTCCAAAATTTAATTTACTTTTGTCTCATATAGCTTTTTAAGCAACTTGACTTCCTCTTTTACAAGAGATGCAAAACTAGAAAAATAAGGTTTGGTTCTTGGTTTCTCAAAGGAAGGTTTTGAAGGAGGAAATGATATTTATTTTAGTGTTCCCTTTAGTGCTTTCAAACAAGGTTAGAGGTTGAATTTTTTTGTCAACTTTGTATTCCACTATTACCTTGTAGAGTTTGTTTTCATCCGTAACAAGTTTGGATCACAATGTTTTCTTTTGTGTGTGTGTGTGAGGCCAAAAGGCAATTCCATTCAACAAAAGTCTCAATACAATCCATCGTCAACTCAGAAGCCATGCTGGGCTCATACAAGGGAAGCAACATTAGTGCGAATTCTCAAAAAAAAAAAAGTTAAATGGAATTAGGGGTGTCAACTGAACCAGATTTTGTCCAATCCAATCCGATCTAATATGAATCTATTATAGATGGATCGGTTCCAATTCAATCCGATAAATACTTTGTATCATTTTGGATCAGTCCAATTCAATGTCTGAACCATCCAATTTGCCCAAATTGGTTTTAATTGTTCCAATCCAAACTTGGTCCATTGGTATTCTTATTTTCTATCAATGGATTGGATATTGGTTCAATCCAACCCAATATGGATGGACCAGGTCAAATCCAATCCAATAAATATTTTGGACCATTAAGTCTAGATTGGTCCAATTCAGTGTCTTATTGGTCCATCCAATTCGTCCAAATTGATTTTGATTTAGATAGAGTTCAACTCAAAAGTGTTAGCATCCATCACCCTAGAGACAAAGAAGAGATATATCCAATGACGAGGACAGTCACAAACCTTGCTTGCCTTAAAAAAGTTTCATTCAACTTGGAGTTTTTTTCTTTCTTTCTTTTATTTTTTTTTAAACACAAGCCCTTCATCTTGTGATTTGCTTGTTTATTTGCTTTTGTGATTGCACCTATTTGTATATTTGCTTTTCTTCACAAGAGGTAATTCCAAGGTTTCTAGATTTTGTTTAGTACCATTTTACTTTCTTGATGAAATGTTTAGAGTGGATCAATAGAAATTGTTGAGAAATATGAGTTGTCACCTCACATAAAGGAGTCACTTCAACTGAAAAAAAAAATGCAAACAGGGGATTGATGTTTCAGAGCTGAAACATCAAAATTGACATTTCAGGTAGCAACAACAGTTTGTATTGATCAATTGAAAACATTTCTGATTATGTGATGTGACAATTGCATCAATTTCTATTGATTAGCCCGTTTTATGAAGAAATGGCAATGTTATCAAACACAACCTTAATCTAATAATTCTGAATTATGCACATGTGTGTTCTTTAGACAAGCATGAGAATGTGGATACAAGTTTGATAATAACCACTTAGCTCATCTAGTCCACCCCTCATGGGGGCATTAGGTTTTGCGGTACTAGATAAGTAACTTCTCTATCGATATCAACTGATTATTGATAGAAAAGTTAAAAAAGTATATTTGGTTTCCCATTTATAAAGTAATTTTAATAACTAAACTTGAATAAATTAGGCTAAGTAAAAGAAACTTATAATTGATGATAGACAACCTATGTAATAAGTTATGTTGTGTTTGAATAGGCTTTAGGATTTGTGATTTCAAAGCCCGAAATTATGAAGCCCCAGTTTTAAGCTTTGTGCTTTGTAGCTTGATGGTGTTTTGGATTTGAATTATAAGATTTTTAAAAGCAATTCTTACCAAATGTTTATAACACTCTTTTGACTCAATTTTTGTTTCTACAACCCAAAGCTCAAAAACAAAAGTTTATCAGCCTTGTTTTTTGATTAGTAACTTAACAAAAAATGACCGATCGAAGAAGCAAAATGCCACCTAACCAGACGGGAATACTATTATTCTGGGCAAGAAACATGTAGACAACCTAGACATGTGTGCAATCCACTAACTTAAACAACCCCAGTCCCTGTCTCTGTGAAGGGCTACCATAACCCTTTTTATCTGAACGGTTCAACATTTAGGCTGTATTTGGTTTGAAGGAAAAAGTAGAAAAAGAAAAGGAAATCTTTACAAACTTTGTATAGGTTTTTCTATCTTTTCCTTCCTTTCCTTACCTTTTTCTTCAAACCAAACATAGCCTCAGGCTCAGTTTGCAAAGAGTACATATGCAAATATGTATGTACAAACAAATACAAAATATAAGATTTTGCACTCTGCATATCTGTATTTGCATTCCCTCCAAATTGAACCTAATTTGCACATCTTGCAAAGTGTTTTGCTTCTATTTTTTCATGATCAAAGACTCCTTTTAAACTCCAATTTGAAATCTAGGCAAGCCTAAGGTGTTCTTCATTTATCTATTTGTTACTTTTCTCAGTGTTAGGGTTTTCTTGCATCAGTGAAGGGCATCTTTGATAATAATGTACTGCTCTGTAACATGATATGGGCCTATCTAATTAGTAAAGGCCCATGACTCCACCAATGGATCCACATAAAAAATTGAATTTAAAGAATAGACTACTCATTTGACTGACCATTTTGATTTCTATCAAAGGCTTATCTCTTGTCTAGAATCCATTCAATATGGATAGCAAACTAAGGCCCCATTTGGTTTGTAGGAATAGGGGTTTGGAATCGGAATCGGAATAGGTTATTCAAATTTCAACTGTTTGGTTGAGTGGAGTCGGAATTCTATTCTCATTTTTACTGAAATGGTATTCCCCCATTCGAGAGAATGGCCATTCCCTGCCTCTCCCTTGAAAATGAAATCACTATTCCTACTAATTCCAATTTTCATTTTCATTCCTGTCTGAACCAAACAGACCATGGGCATAGACTATTCCTATTCCGATTTCAAAGGATTTCGATTCAGATTCAGATTCTAATTCCAATTCTGACTGTAAAACAAACAGACCCTAAATTAATTATAGGCCATTGGGCCCCCAAAATTCCGTAAATGCGGTGGGCCAAGAATTAAAAGGCACTTCACCCTTCACCTTTGATTTATTAACGAGGTGTCAGTTTTTGGGGCCCATTATATAGCCCAATCCATCGAGTGGCAAGGCCCAACTTTTCTTTTTGGATTATTCACCCTTGACCCTTGTACCAAATTCATCTCTCATCTTCCTCTTCATCTGATCAATCAATCAAAGCCATGGTTAATAGACTTGCAGAAGCTTCAAAGTCAGTTGATATGCATTAATTAATGGCTTTGATTTATCGTGGCATGGAACACAACCTTGTAAGGGTTGGAGGTAGTCCTTCGCATCGGCTTCTACTGGTGAAGCGTGGACTAGACATGATGAGGGTGTTATTTCAGCAAATTTAATTATATCCACAGACTATGTTCAACTGTTCAAGTTCAATTCAACAACTATTCCTCTGCATGCTTAGGGTGGTTTATTATATGTTTCATGATTCAATTCTATTGCTGGAATTAAAAAAAAAAAAAATCGACTCTATTACTTCTTCTCTTGTGCCAAGATTTTTATGATGATAGGACGAATATTTTCATAAGGAAAATCTATGATATGGAACAGATATGATATGAAAAGAGTTTTGACCAATCAAAATCTATCCATGAATTTTGATAAATAATACTTGATTCGCTACTATGTTTATGATTCCAGTTTATTGATCAGTTGTTTTTCAGATATCGTATCCTCTTCATATCATATTTTCCTGATTTTATTTCAAATATCAATGGGTACAGGGTGGACCAGTTTCGAGCCTATATATTATTAATTGGTTCTATAAGATGGATCCAAAAACAAACCAATTATTGATCAGGATAATTGGGTCTGACCCGATTAGACCCAATTATACTTGACATCTGTGATAAATTACCTATAATAATAACAATTTAAAAATTACGATTTTGATATTATAACCTTAATAGAAATGATATTAAACTAGTAAACTGTTTACATATCAATAAGGAAAGTATTTTGGTAAAAACATTACAAGGAAACCAAAAGACCATTATATGTTATTAACTATATCAAAATAACAAAAACAGGTCCTGGCGCAATTGTTAATAATCGTCACACAAACGAACGGCAGATTCAGAACTAACCTAATTAATTGGTTCGGTTTGGTGAACCCGACCCATTGACAGTTCTAGTTTTATCGATCCATTTCATTGCCAATGTGCTAAGTTCCATGTCGGCAATAAACATAAACATGATGACATGATGCAGCAATTCCCAATGAAGCACAAGTTCCCATTTTGATGTGTCCAAGGTTCAATTAAATTATCACATAATACGGTGGGTGTGTAGGCTGATATCTCATCAGGGCCACATTAAACCAAATGATATGGATTGCTAAGGTCAATACAAATTGAAATGTAAATTAACATTAAACTTAATTACACCCATTAATTTAAAACATTTGGTTAATTCATGTGTAAGCAATTTTTGTATAATTATGTCCATTTTGTATATAAATGTGAAGGTTTATTGATCCATATTTATATTGATATTAGGCTATATAATTTAATCACTGATCGTGTTGTAAATCAATCATTTTGCTCTATATATATCAACCATAAAAATGCAAATCAGAAATTGAGTGACTAATTGATTACGGATTATGTGCAATTTAATTTATGGCTGGTGTACGTGGGACACATTGATTAATTTGTTATGCATTTGTAAGATTTATGTGTATTCATCATCATATACGTATATATTTTAATTGTTCAACTATATATCCTACCATTTTCTAAGTGTACCTTGATGCATCTCTTATAACATAATTATCAGTTATTCATTTGAACATAAATAAACTTATTTATGGATTGGCATTTTATGATTGAGACCGTAAATCACATTTGTAGGGGCAATTCACCAGAGTTGAGATCTTCTGCCAACAAAAACACATTCCAACCCTCTACCAATTAGATCTAACACTGCACATCTCATCATCAGACACTATACATATTTTTGAACTTTGAGTTTAGTGCCCCTAAGTTATTTTGAAAACCCAACTGGTTATCTAAAGGACCAAGGTTCAAAATATTGATACACCCCGATACACTTAGAAAAGGGTGTATCAATGCTTTCAACCTTGCGCTTTTTATTTTTTCTAGTTTTTATTCAAAATTTCACAGGGGGCTATTTTATGTTATTTAGTTATCAAAAAAGAATTTCTTAAAAATGCCTTTAAAATAGGGGTATTAACAAGCAAACCTGATGAAGTGTATTGTATCGAAATTTTGAAGCTTGCAAAGGACTAGTCAAATTAATCTATAACATAATAACATATATAGCTGAATAGGTGAGTTTTGAAACTACAGTTTTAATTATGTCGTGAAACAATACTTTTCCTGTTAAGCACACATTTGCTCTAATTCAAGGTTGCCAAAACCAATCCTTCAAAGCCAGGCCAGTAAGAGAACTTAAACCAGGACCACATTGGTCAAACTGATTTAACCATCAACTAACCTAATCTGACCCAATAACGTGGCACAGAAGAATCAGTAAAATAACTAAAATACTTGGAACTATTAGCAGACAAGATGGTTTACATGAAATTTGTAATAATATGGTAATGTTATTTGGTGATTTCAGAGAACTCACTGAAGGTTTATATGCAAATCTATGTGGATGCATCGGCTCTTGTCCTTTACATTGACAAGTTATTCCTTTCCAGGGATGGTGAATGATTCCACTAGTCTGAACTGAATTCCTCTCTCTCTCTCTCCAGTCTCCATTGCAAATAGCTTGACTAATAAAATGCAATACTACTACATGTGATACAACTCTACTATGTTTTAATTATGTATTGGATTAGAACCAGCATCCTCACAAATCGTTGAATAAGATTGAACTGATTGGCATAACCAGAACTTCTCAATTCTAGAAAAACAATCAAACACACAAAACTTCTGGATTCTTTGGTTATTTTGAAAATGATAAACAAGGAAGTCGAAATTCCCTGGAAGCTGTGGTATTTGCTTTCATCTGGTAAAAGAATTTTGTGCGAATAAATATTTATGTGTTGGCATCAAACCTTCCGTGAGGGTACCAAAGTGGTGGGCTTTCTTGCATGGTTTAAGGGAGAACTGGTTATCTGAATCGATGGAAGACTTCTTGAAGGAGCTTAAAGTCACTTCCGTGAGGGTACCACAGTGCAGGAGGTATTGAAGTTTCATAACCCATCACCACAGAGAAAGACATTTCAAATTTTCTGGAGGTCCAAATAGGAGACTATGTAGAAGAAGAGATGGATAAGTTTGAGGCCAATGGTAACAATAGAAGTGTATATGAATTGGGAGTGAGATTCAAAAGTCATTTAGGTAAGTTTGAGGACGTAATAGTGTTAAGGAGAGCAGAAGTTGTGAAAGAGCATGTAATGGCTGTAGGAGTGGCTATAAGCTTTAGTGTTTGTTTTACTTGGTTGCAATCGAAAAAGCAATTTTACGAGATGTATGATCAATACATGTTTTGTATATGCATAGTAGAAAAATTACATCAACGATACCAAGTCTTAAATGATTATATAAAAGCTTTATACATCAAGGTTTATTATGTCAAGCCATATTAGAAGGTTTTGTAGATGTTTCTTTTTTTTTGGAAAATTTGTGGTTTGAGATCTCTCACAAACTTTTATTGGTTTTTGAATGAATTGTCATAAATCTTCACCTATAGTACAGTATCCCCCTTGTTTGTGATGGATTCGTCCACCAGTTACTGTTCCTAGCTAGACCTGTTCATGGGCCAAGCCGGGTTAGGTTTGGACCAGACTTTACCTCTTTATCAATAGAAAATGTCTAGGCTAGATCCCGAGCCTAATTTGCACATAAAATGTCTTATTTACGATGTAATTTAATAAACTAATATCATATTAATTTGGTAATAATTTAATAAATTAGTAAACTATTTGTATTTCCTAAATAGTAAATTAGTATTTGATAATAATTTAATAAACTAATATATATTATATATAATTAATGTATGCTTTTATTATATGTAATAGTATCAGGTTGGGCTCAGGCTCAAACCAGGCTTATTTGAGAAAGTCCAAGCCTGTGGGTCTGAAATTTTGTCCAAACCTAAACAATAACAAATGGGTTAGGCCGGTACACAAACAGGTCTATTCCTAACTATACAAACTAAAAATTTTATAAAGTAGAGGAATTTATAAAAAACTCTTTCTTTTTTTTTTTTTTTTTTTTTTTTTTTTTACATTTAGGTGATATTGATACATGGAATGATAGGAAATGGTCAGATAAAAGTTCACTCTCGGTACATATTGATGTATGTACCATGTAGGTTGTCATTGCAAACTTATATTCAAGTATTCAACTATAACAAATTATTACAAACCCATGTTCCTTTTTTCTGAGGTATTACAAACCCATGTTCAAATGTTACTAACTGTTACAAATTCATACAAACCATACTTAACTGTTACGAACCTATAATCAACTATTACAAACCATACTCAACTATTGTAAATCAATACTAAACCATTACATATTGATACTCAATTGGTGCTATTTATAAAATATTTAATTGATATTTGAGACTAATTTTTCTCGATTTCAATATGTTTTTATTCTTCTACCATAATGCATCCCTCACACTACACAAACTATTAGAACATATGTTTGTCATGTATTTATACCTTATTTGTGGTCATTTGGGATTTGGATCTAGTTTTGTTATATTTTTCAGATTTATATGAATTTTCCACATCTCTTAAATTTTCCATGATAACCATGTGTATACAAAGCATACACCCATGTCTCTTAAAATTCTTTCCAATACTCTATGCATTCTGATCATTTGAACCTTGGATTATGTTTGGAAACGATGCAAATAGTGTGTAAATGCAAATATGTAGAGTGTAAAACAACCCACACAAATGCAACAAATGCAAAGTTGGGTTAGTTTTGCATTGACAAATTTACCATCCTATTAAACCGCCTTTAACTGTAATGGATGCAAACAAAAATCCCAATAAAGTAACATGCGTTTTTAATAGAAGCCCACTTTGAATGCAAATTTAATTCTTTTTTACTCGTGTAGTTTTACATCTCATTTTCAATGTAAATATGCATTGAAAAATGTGTTTTCTGTCATTGTCAATACATAAATGCATTCTTGCCAAACACTAGTAAAACTAAATCAGAATACATATGTACAATGAACCAAGGTTTAAAGTATCGAAAACATAAAAGTGTATTGGAAAGATAATTTTAAGAGACGTATTGGGATATGCTTTGGATAGGTATGGATACGGACGGAAAATCAAGATACACATAAATATGCTAAAAATTGCAAATAAATCCTAAAAAATATATTAATAATGATAGTTACAAATTTTAGATGATTGTAAATAAGTTATTTAAAAGTAAAAAAGCTGTAATTTAATGGTCTATATAAAATTCAAGATATCGAGACACAGTTAGTAACTATTGACAAATGATGGAATAACTAAAATGTGAAAGAACAAACAAAAAACTAAAGTGTATATTGATATACATTAGTTTTAAAATAATCAATATAATTTATCTTAATATTTATTAATACATAAATTTTAATAACTAATTCTAACATTTATTGATAAATATATACTAAGAAAACGAGAAAATTTACTTATAAATAAAAATGCATAAACCTATACCTAGCAAGCAAGTGGGCATGGCTTAGTGGTGAACCTCTAGTTCTTAAAGCCTAATGGCTAGGGTTCGAATCTTGCTATTGCTAATTTGTGGTTTTATACTAACAAAACAAATTTAATGAGAAAGAGGGTTATTAATAAAAAAAATTAATGAGAAGAGAATTCCAATTAAGCGCTAAAATTGAAATTCAAAGTTAAAATTGTGCATTAATTACAGAAGTAATTAACTAATTAATGAGATAAATTCATTTAAATATAGGAGTAAATATAAAATTAATGAAAGGTAATTCGGCCTTAAATATAATTTAATGAAATTAATGAGAGAGGAGGGGACTTGTATCAGGCTGTATTGGTTCCGTATCGATCGATACAGACCTGAAACAGTCCGATACAGGGTCCAAAAGATACAGAACGATACATACGAAAAGGAATGCTATAGATAATTTTTATATGTTCCGTGTATCAGAATTGTACCGAAACGATACGGTCCGATACGTTGCGAAATTTTGAACCTTGCAATGAGCTGGCATTTACACTCTATTTGCACCATTTCCAAACGCAGCCTTGGTGAAAACTACTGAGATCAAATCCAAGGTTACAACCATATGTATATAATAGGCACTAGATGGGTTGAATAACAATGGCTAGGGCCCAATTACTACAACCCTAATTGAGTTATCAACAAGGTTTGACTTTCCAACCCAAGTCCCTCTAGATATTTCATCGGACGCTAAGGTCGAACCTGGTCCAGTTTGAGCAACCACATTGTACACCTTGAACAGAAATAATTCATTCTTCTCTCCAAGAGGCTTTGAACGAAAGATAATTACAAACAACATCAACACAGTCGTTCAAACGAGAAAAAATGGAATCGAATAATTTAAAATGAATCCAAATAAATTACATTCACGTAAAAGAAAGCCTTGAAAGAATGCTCCATTTTTTTTTCTTCTGCTTATCCGGATGTTCCAAACAATATGGCTTTAAGCAGCAGATCTTGGTATCTTATATTGTTTCTTCAAAAATTGGTTGGCCTCTGAATCACTTCTGTGGCATAAAATTCTCAAGAGAGTTTGAGTATCAGCACCCAGTTTGCCTCCGCTTCCTTGCATTTCTAGTCCACTTGCTGTTTTCAAGTCATCAATCAATACACGAGTCTGCAGAAAAAAAAATTATATTAGATCCCACTCAATAGGTGTGATGGAAAAGAAATATAGTTATAAAACAATAATTTATAATGATTTTATTTCCTAATATTAAATTCTAATTAACATAGAAATAGCATGTGGACTGCTAACCCAAGTCCTTGACTAGTAAGCCTTCTTTCTTTAATCCACAACCTAGTAAAATAAAAGGCTAGGTTCAGAGGTATTACAACAGCTTTTTGAGCTGCCTTGATTGAACACTTTGCTAGAATAAATGAGGGTTCAATTTGATAAACCCATGAATCTCTTTTGTAACATTCAAGTAGCAATAAGCATTGCCACCAACCTTGTTCAGAATGATCACATTAAACTTACTGAGGTATGGGCACTTCAATAAGGAACATACTGCAAGTGGAAAGGTGTTTCTACCCTTGGTCAAGTTTGAAGATAAATTGGCTGATTGTTTGATTAGTGTACCTTAGTCCAAGTTGGAGGATAATCTGTGCAAGCTGGGAATGTACAACATCTATACTCAGTTTGAGGGGGAAAGTGTTGAGATTAGTGTTAGCTTAAGGGTATTTTAGAAACTGTAATTATGTAAGTTAATCAGAGGTTTTATGTAATTATAATTCTCTGTTTTTGGTAAGCATGTAATTATATATATATATATATATATATATATATATATATATATATAAAGTAGGTGTATAATCCACGAGCGTGATCCACCGATTCTTTCAACTTCTCTTTTCTACTCTTCTGTTTTCATTCTCTTCTTGTTTTCTTAAGAAAATCTTTTAATAAATTAGTCAAGTTCCTTGAAAGAGCCTTAGATTAGACATGTTGTAAGGACCTTTCCAGTGAAACATGTCCATTAATAGAGGGTGAAGATACGAATATTGTGGATTCCTTTGTGGGAACTACCCAGTATGTCTGTATGATTTTAGACTTCTCCCCTAACCGACTGTTCTAGCAAGCAATACCCAGAGGTCTACATACAAATGTATGCATGTACACATGTAAGGTCTAACATCAATTGGAGCATGAGAACTAACCTCACATCCATGGAGCTTTATTACATGCCGAACACGTGCCACTAGGTTTTCAACTGCCCCACGAGGAAGCCCATCCCCGCCAGAAATAAAGAATTCCTGAATAGAAAGACAGAATAATGAAAAGAGATATATACAATTTCCTTTCTGAAATTTGAAAGAAGAATTTCCTTAAAATTGGAAACATGAAGAAAGATAATCTTGTATTTTAAATTTTCAAGTGTGTGATGGCATCTTTTACCTGTTTAACTCCCCACAAAAAAACAGGTAGTAATAAAGCCTGTAGTTCTAGCATTCAAACAGATCATGGTGACATACCTTCAATATCTCCAGATCTTCTTCCAATAATTTAGCATCACTTGGAAAGAAAACACGTGATGGACCTCCATCTAGAATCACCCGCAGTAACCCATCCTGGCAAGGATACTCATTTGACTAAACTTAAAAGTTCTAGGATCTTAAGAAACTTGTTAAAAGTAGTTGGTTGTGGTACAAACCAATGATGCTTGAAGAAGGCCTGTCACAATGCGATCTCTCAGTGGCTCAACAATAACATCACAGAGTTGATTTAGTACCTGCAGCAATTAATGTAACAGCTATGTCCTAAGAATAGAATCTATGTTTAATAATCAATTGGGGGTGAGTTCATTTTTCAAAATGAAATTTATGCAGAAAAAACATTCAATTCTCTAAGATCTACTTTAATAACATCAATGTTCCTTTGGATGGTCAGATAAATTATAACATAGTTCAAGAATTATCAATAGAAAGAATTAACTATACTATTTCAATCAGAAATATTTTGGGCCTAGGAGATCCCAAAGTTGGGAATAATTGATTTGTAGTATGACCTCTGCACACACACATGTACAAACTCCTCTATTTTCATAATGTACTTTATTAAATGCAGTTAGGTTTGATGTAGTTCTCATCATTGATCATCTCATTCTAGAATGACACTCTATGGTTTTAAATGTAGGCAAAAGCTCTCCACATGTCATGCAATTCATGTATTCAGTATCTAGGTGTACAAATTCACACAGAGTGCTATGTAATAGTGTGGTTATTTTTATGTTGTAGGTTTTTATGGTTGCCATTTATGGAACCTGTTCATCTAACAATGTCAAGGAAAGAAATGTAAACATTAGAATTTCCAAGAACCAAACAATGTCACTTTTCAGTTTCTTTTTTTTTTTTTTTTTTTTTTTTAATCTAGAACTTGTAGAGACAAAGATAAATCAACATCTTCTCCTAAGCCATTTACATCTACTGACAGCATTCCAAGAATGCTGTTTTCTATAATACTTGCAGTCAAAGTCCAATAAGACTTGTTAAGAAAACTAACTGAAAAATCAGTCTGCATTTGATGCCATTATGACCAAAGAGGAAGAAGAAAAAAGTAACCTTCATAAAATAAAAAACAAATGACTAAATCACCTGTCAAGGTCCACTGATGCTGAACATGTTACATTAAAAAGAGTACCCCTAAATCTTAAATTAATTAATATCTCTTCAATACGTGATCATATGTGGAATTGTGGATATATAGAGAGAAGCCAAGTATCAAATGCGACCTAATGCTTTCAAGGTGCATTCATCTTGCAATATTTATTTTTCTGCGTAAAAAAGCTCAAAAAGATTCTGGCTCTAGAATTTCATAACTATACTTGTTTATAGATAAGGAGAGTCAGCAGCATGGTCATGAAAGTGGCAAGGATAGAAAAGGCACACTAAGGCGGCTCATGAACTATAATAATGGAAGAAGAAAGAAACTCAAATGGAAAAACTAAATGCATTATACATGCAAGGAATAGCTCTCAATATTTGATCAGTATGCTATTCTTACCTATGAAATAATTTTATATTCCCCCTTGAAAGTCAATTTCCATCTTTGTGCCATAAAATGAGAATTATTTAATGTGAAAAAAGAGTCCTACCAAAACAAAGCTTACCATATCAAGTGGTTCAATTAGTGAATCCAACCTAGACTGTGAAACACCATTTCTGTACAAGTTGTCTATGAATTTCTCTCTTAAATCCCAAAAGATAATTTTAGTTCCTGCACAAAAGTCACAAACCATATTGATGTATAATGACAAGCTCTCTTTCATTTTCCTTTTTTGTGTATAACTAATATTGACAAAATAATGTGATGACAATGATACCTGTTAACTCACACATTCTATCAATAGCTGCGTTTATATCTTTCCTACTACCCTCAAAGGCGTCCTTTTGGACAAAGCTTCTTGATTTTTCATCCATGGACCGCTCTACATATAAGAATGAAAAATCATTAAAAGGAAGCTCCTCTTTTCATGGACAGTGTTTAAGCCAATGCAATTGCAGACACTGCAGAGATAACATTTACGATAACAACCATCTTGACCCAAAGGAATGTTTGCATATGAAATATCTATGAATGGGATTCAGATGTGGTGCAAATGAAAAGGGCTGCACCAAAGTGACTTTTTCTAACTAAAATTTCAAATTAACCAAGTATGCAGTATGGATGCTTCACCGAAATTGTTCTACAATGCTTGGACACTTCATATACCTCACATTGAAGACTTAAAGGAAGTATGGACCATGGACATAAACAACTCAGGAAATAATATCTTAGTACTGAAAATTTAAATGAACTAGTTTGGAGTGCCACAAACAAATTTAGGCTTCACTAGAATAATGACTATGACTACAATTATTAAGACAGACCAACAGCGGACTGGAAAGTACAAGGCTGCAATAAAGTATCTGTTAAAATAATTTAGTTGTTGATGTTAGGGTCTGTTTGGCTAGTTAAAGTGTTTCTTTTTTTCGTTTTTTTCTTTCTGTTATGTCTGTTATTGTACTCAGGGGCACAAGGGTCTTTTCCCTTGTTATTTCTGCTGCCCTATATATATTAAAATAAAGGCTGGCGCCGCCAATACTGTTACATTGCAAAACCCTTCTCTCTTCTCTCTTCTCTCTTCTCTCTTCTCTTCTTCTCTTCTCTTCTCTTCTCTTCCTCTTATTTGTGGCCGGCCATACTGTCAAGATGGTATCAGAGCGGGAATACTGATTAAAGAGAGCAGATCGAACAACCTTTACTGAGAGAACAGATCGAACAGACTTGCTGAACCTGGGCGGAACAGAAATCTGAATCTGGACTGAAAAAACAGCTCTACAACTGGTACAGTTCTCCCATTTTCTCTTCTTTACCCTCCTGTGAAAACCATATGAATCTGGGCGGCTGAATGCTGTCGAATCTGTATACCCCTGTTTTTCTTGGATCGTGTAATCCTGTTCATGTGTTAAGAGACAACTGTAGGTCAAGGATGACCTGTCATCTCAAAAATTCGATTTGATTATAAGTGATAAGGATCTCTCCGGCTGATTAATGGCTTTTAGACATTCTGGAATTCTGGTAGGTTGGGACTGTTAAAACTGTACAGGTCTGAAATCTGCCGAATACTACCTCTGTTTTGTCCTGAATTTGGTACTGTTTGTGCTCAACCTTGTTTTTAAACCCAAGTGTGTGGGTGTGGACTGAGTGGAGCATTGTTTTGTGGAGTAAGGAGGGGTCCTAAGTCCGGTGTTTGGGACTGATTATCTGTTTGACCATGTCGTCTGAGAATTCTGCTACTTCGGAGATTTCAGGGAGCCACAATGGAGTGAGTGGGGGAATGGATATGAGCTTTCCCATGGCTGTTATTCCCTTTGATGGTCTGAACTACCTTGAGTGGTCTAGGGGAATAAAACTCTACATCACTGCTAGGGGGAAAATAGGATACATCAATGGGAGAGTGAAGGAACCGAAGTATGGAAGTGCTGAGTATGATAGGTGGAACCAAGAGAATAGTATGGTGATGTATTGGCTCTTGGTTTCAATGCTGCTACAAGTAAGGAAGACTTTTATGTGGGCTGAAACTGCTTGTGAGATATGGGAACAAGCGAAGTCCACCTATTCAAAGCACAGACACTATGCCAAGATATATCAATTGCAAGTTGAATCCTCTACTTGCAAGCAGGGGGAGAGGAGTCTCTCGATGTACTATTCTGATTTGACATCAATATGGAAAGAACTTGATCACTATCATAATGTGAATTGGAAGTGTGATGAAGATGCAAAGGCCTATAAGTCACTTGTATCTCAGCATCGAGTTTTTGCCTTCCTCCTAGGGTTGAATCCTTCGTATGAGTTCATCACGGTGCAAATCTTGGGTAGTAAAGACTTGCCATCAGTTTAGGAGGTGTATGCCTTGGTGCAGTCAGAAGAAAGCAGAAGAAGTGTGATGAATGGTGTAGAAGGGGAGTCAGTTGCCCTAGCTGTCCGGGGAAATTCAGATACAAATGTCGGAGGTGGTTTTAAAAAGGGTGACACTCAGAAAAAAACAGATGATAAGAGCAAACTTTGGTGCACTCACTGCCAGAAGACACGACACACGAAAGATATATGTTGGGATTTCCATGGAAAACCTAAATGGACACTGGATTTGGGTAAGAAGTCAACACCTGATCAGGGCAAGAAACCAGGCCAGCAGAATCAAAAAAGGTATAACTTAGCTAATATGGCGTCGACAAAGACTAGTCCTTTGGTAACTCAGGAGAGGCATCCCAGTTCTGACCCTAAGGAAGATATTATCAACTCCTTTCGTGAACATTTGGAATTGTATGGTAGGACTCTCCGCCAGATGGATTCTGGTCCTACTCCCTCTACCTCGTTTGCGTCTACATCAGGTAATGCCACAGCCTTCCATGTGTCATCTCATACTACTGATTCTCCTTGGATTATTGACTCCGAAGCCTCAAACCACATGACCGGTAAGTCAAATTTGTTTCAAACATATAACCTTCTCTCTGGGAGAGATAAGGTAAGACTGACTGATGGTTCTTTTTCTACCATAGCTGGCCGAGGTACCATACCTCTCCCACTTGGCCTCACCCTTCCTAATGTACTGCATGTTCCGAAATTACCTATTAATTTTCTGTCCATTAGTAGTCTAACTCACTCCTTGAACTGCTTAGTCACTTTTTTTCCATCTTCATGTGTGTTTCAGGATTTGGCCTCGGGGAAGACGATTGGTAGAGGAAGCATGGTGGATGGTCTCTCCGTGTTGCAGAATAATGCTGGTCATGTGGCGACAGAGTCCATGAGTTCGTCAAGTGAGAGTCAAGCCTATTTATGGCATAGTCGTCTAGGTCATCTTTCTTTTGAGTCGTTAAAAGTTATGTTTCCAAAGTTGTTGAGTCCTTGTTAGTGAGTCAGCTACAGTGTCAAACTTGTCAATTGAGTAAGCATTGTAGAAGTTCTTTACATTTGCGAAATAAAAGATCTGAATTTCCATTTCATATTGTTTATTCTGATGTTTGGGGCCCTGTTACTCTACCTACTGAGGTTGGCTATAAGTACTTCATTACCTTGATTGATAATTATTCTAGATACACTTGGGCTTACCCTATGCGATCTCGAGATGAAGTGCCACAAATTGTGAAAGATTTTCAACGCATGGTGTTCATCAATTCCAAACGGAAATCCATATCTTCCAGTCGGACAATGCAAAGGAATATTTCCATAGTGATCTCACGGAGTTTTTTGCTTCGAGTGGGTCACTTCAGCGAAGCTCTTGTGCCAAGACACCCCAACAAAATGGTGTGGCTGAACGGAAGAACCGCCACCTTCTCGAAGTCGCTCGTGGCTTATTGATTCATATGAATGTGCCAAAACGGTTTTGGATGGATGCAGTCTTGTGTGCTACGTATATCATCAATCGCATGCCCTCTCGGCTACTAGAGTATAAGGCCCCACATCAGCTTTTGTTCCCTACAGCCTCGTTGTCCACCATTCCGATGCGTGTTTTTGGGTGTCGTTGCTTTGTCCATAACCTGTCCCCTACTCGTGGTAAGCTTGATCCTCGGGCTATTCCTTGTGTTTTTCTTGGTTACCCTTTATCTCAAAAGGGGTATCGCTGCTATGATCCCATTGCTCGCAAGTACTATGTTTTCATTGATGTCTCATTCTTTGAGAATCAACATTTTTTCTCGGTTTCTCCTCAGGGGGAGAGTAGGGTTGAGGAGAAACAGGCGACGACTCAAATTCAACTACCTCCTTTACTCGATCCTCCTCCATTCTGGGTTTTTCATCGTCGTCATAAGAGCCAGCAGAGTTCAAGAGCTGTGGAACCTGACACTATGCAACCAACATCATCGGATTCACCCGAGGCAGATCCGTCTCATCAGCCAGGTACACTTGCTCCTATTTATATGTCTGTTCCTCTAAATGTTGATTCACCTGTCACCAATGATCTTAATATTCCTATTGCTAAGAGAAAGGGTGTTAGGTCTTGTACCACTAATCATCCTATCTCTAATTTTGTGTCCTATGAGCATGTTTCGCCTTCATACCGTGCCTTCCTCTCTTCTGTGGACAGTGTCCCCATTCCTAAGACTGTGGTAGAAGCTTTGTCTAAACCTGAATGGACAAATGCAATGCAGGAAGAAATTGATGCTTTACACAAAAATGGCACTTGGGAGTTGGTAGACCTTCCTGAAGGAAAGGAACCAGTGGGGTGCAAGTGGGTGTTCACAGTGAAACACAAGGCTGATGGAACTGTTGAAAGGTACAAGGCTAGACTGGTAGCAAGAGGCTTTACATAGGTATATGGAGTGGACTATGCAGAGACTTTTGCTCCAGTAGCCAAGATGAACTCTATCAGGATTCTTCTTTCCTTGGCAGCAAATCTTGACTAGGAACTTCACCAATTGGACATCAAAAATGCTTTCTTGAATGGTGACTTGGAAGAGGAAGTGTACATGACCCAACCCCCAGGGTTCTATGCCAAAGGCAGTGAACAAAAGGTGTGCAGGTTAAAAAAATCTCTATATGGGTTGAAACAATCACCACGAGCTTGGTTCAATAAGTTCCATTTAGCAGTTCAACAGATGGGGTTCAAACAATGTCAGTCAGATCATACTCTATTTGTGAAAAGAGGTAAAGGTAAAATTGCAACTCTTATTGTGTATGTGGATGACATAATGATCACAGGAGATTGGGAGGCTGAAATCCGGAGACTACAAAAATTCTTAGCCACTCAATTTGAGGTGAAGGATCTAGGCCCCTTACGTTACTTCCTTGGAATTGAAGTTGCCCTCTCTCACAAGGGCATCTTTATTTCCCAACAGAAATATGTACTAGATCTACTAGAAGATACATGCAAGTTGGGGGTAAAACCATTTGATTCACCAATTGAACCTAATCATCATCTGGGAGACAGTCAGGGAGAATTTTTGAAAGATGTAAAGAAGTTCCAGAGACTCGTGGGGAGACTTTTGTATTTGTCTATGACCAGGCCTGATATTGCCTATGCAGTGGGTGTCCTTAGTCAATTCATGCATAGCCCTAGGACAACTCACTTTGAGGCTGCAGAGAGGATCTTGAGATATCTCAAGAAGTTTCCTGGAGTTGGTTTGTTGTTCCAGAAACACAATCACTTAAAGGTGGAAGTATATACTGATGCAGATTGGGCAGGAGCAGTCAATGACCGAAAGTCTACCAGTGGGTATTGTGCCTTTGTAGGAGGAAGCCTGGTCACATGGAGAAGTAAAAAACAAAGTGTGGTGGCTAGATCCAGTGCTGAAGCAGAGTATAGAGCGATGGCTCATGGGGTTGCGGAAATCATGTGGATAAGAAATCTGTTAGGTGAACTGGGTTTCGCAGTGAGCAATCCTATGTCACTCTACTGTGACAATAAAGCTGCCATCAATATTGCTGCTAATCCAGTCCTGCATGATAGAACGAAACACATTGAAGTGGACAAGCATTTTATTAGAGAGAAACTTGAAAGTGGAGAAGTGTGTACACCATATGTCAGCTCAGAAGAACAACTTGCAGATATCTTCACCAAAGGTCTTCATCATGTGCGGCACAAAGATTTGTGTGACAAGTTGGGCATGACTGACATCTATGCTCCAACTTGAGGGGGAGTGTTAAAATAATTTAGTTGTTGATGTTAGGGTCTGTTTGGCTAGTTAAAGTGTTTCTTTTATTTCGTTTTTTTCTTTCTGTTATGTCTGTTATTGTACTCAAGGGCACAAGGGTCTTTTCCCTTGTTATTTCTGCCGCCCTATATATATTAAAATAAAGGCTGGCGCCGCCAGTACTGTCACATTGCAAAACCCTTCTCTCTTCTCTTCTTCTCCTCTTCTCTTCTCTTCTCTTCCTCTTATTTCTGGCCGGCCATACTGTCAAGAGTATCCAAGATGTAGAGTCCATTGGCTACACTCCCATGAACAATCCTTCTTCCCTAAGTCTAGATCCTAAGAGACAAAACAGTTAGGAAACCATGTAATCTATAACAAGTTTCTTAGGTGTGCCATGGATTCTTTCAATAATCACAAAAGACATGTTTATCAAACAGTTGATGCCTCCTTAACAGTCGAGTTATTAGAACTAGTGGTAACCATGGCAGTTTTGTCAAGTCCAACCCTTGTCACCATCATCTTATACATCTCACTTTACACGAGTAAACCTCCTCAATATAGGTATGTCTACCTTACCAAGAATTTGCATCCAAATGATCTCAAACTCCAGATTAAGCCTTGCAAGAAATTCAAACACCCTATTACAATCATTCTACTTCTTTTAGACTTTAGCATTCCTGGGACTATGCCAAGTAATGACTTCACAGTCAAGTAGTTTCTCCCACATTCCTTGCAGGGTAGCATCATTGGCTGGAAAACCCATCTCTTTGTCTAAAGGTTGCAATATCCTTCCTTACTTGATAAATCAATGCATTATTCTACTTTTGTGAATAAGTTTGGGTAACCCTATTTCAGATCTGAGTAGCTATATATAACTAACTGCGACCACTCCAAGAATATTGGAATAAGAGCATGGAATGAAGTGGCACTCTTCTAAAGAAAAAAAAAATAAGGTGATGGAATGGAAGCCCTCAGATAGCAATAAAATCAAGCTGAATTTCGATGGGAGCTCTATAGGGAAACTGGGACTGGCTGGCATTGGTGGTGTGTTTAGAGATTCCTCGAGCAAAGTGATGGCAATGTATTCAGGACCTTTAGGGGTAGGAGATTCACTAAAGGCTTAGTGCTGCTACAAGGTCTAAAACTTGGTAAAGAAAGAAAGCCTACAAAACTTGGAGGTCAAAGGGGATTCAAAACTGGTTATCTCTTGCACTACCACAAGGTGTAATGTTTCTTGGATTTATAGACACAACCTGAGGGAAATAGAAAACCTGGCAAGGGAACTCAATGCCACTTTTACTTAGATCAGAATGACTGCAAATGGGATGGCCAATTCATTAGCCAAGCAGGGGGTCTATAGGCAGCAGTTGTTTTCTCTCTTTTGGGATTGACTGATGACGCGTGATTTGTTGTATTTCTGTAACTTGTTTTCTCACTTATTAATAAAATTAATAAGCCCCTCTGTGTATATGCAGGAGTAAGGCTGTGCACATCTGTCCCTTCCCAGTTCCCAGACCCCATATTGGCAGAAGCCTTGTGCGCTGGGCTGCCTAATGAAGGAATCAAGGCCTAAGGCACACAAGAGAAGTTGGATCATCATCATCATCCAACCCATATCCCAACTAAGCACTTAATACATGCTGGTATTCATCTAATAGCATCCACCAATGATCACAACCTTTAAACACTGCCAGAAATGGGGGAAAAACCTAGAGTGGAGATCAATGTTCTAAAAGACATTAAAGAATATTTTGCGTGAGAATTATCACTTCACACCATTCCTAAAAGAGATTCCACTCAAAGATCTTCCAATCCCTACAAGAAAAAAGAAAAGAAAACCTTTATCTGTCTGTAACTCTGTACAGTCAACAAACTCAAATATGCATTTTCAAGAATACCTTTGGATCTTCCAATCCCTACCCCACCTTGGTATGACTCTTAATTTCACCGATATCATAGTTGTCAATGAGTCGCAGTCTCCTAGGTAACTAGGTTCCCTAGGATTGGCACATTGCTTGAACACCTTGACTTATAGCAACATGTGCCTGCCTAATTGATAAGGTTCCTGGCTAGGCAACAAAAATAAAAAAAGGGGCCCTTATAGTCATATGATATCATTATGGCTGCCTATATATCATTACCATGGCCCTTAAATAAAACAACAGCTCCACCCCTTTTCCTTTTTCTCTTTTACTTACACTCAATCTTAAATTTTTATTATCTGCAATTTTAGCATTCTTTAGTTAATTTGATATGATATTGTTCTATTAAATACATATTATATTACTGTTAAAGTATTGAAATCAATATGTTCTCTCTCTCTCAAAAAAAATCAATATGTTTAAAATATTGTTGTTTTTTAGATGTGATGGTATGCTATGTTTTGAGAGGGCTGAATCATAGATATGATGGTATGCTATTAAATCAATATGTTTAAAATTAAGGTGTTTGAATTTCTTACAGGGCTGAATCCAGAATATGACATTACCAAACAAATTATATTGTCAAAGGATGATATAACCCCCTCCCAGGCTTATTTTATGGTGAGTACTGAGGAAAGCATAAGGCAAATATAAGTTTAGGGGGCAGTTCCGGTTGAATACTTCGCTAACGTAGAGGTGAAACCTAAGGTAGTTTAGGGAATGATATTATATGTGAGTATTGCAAGAAGCCAAAACATACAAAGGATACTTGTTGGAAGTTACACCCAAAACTTCTGCCAGCTTGGTTCAAGAATGCTAATAACATTAAGAAAGAAGGAAATGGAAAGACTAGGAATGCTAATGTAGTTATGGTTCCAAACAGTGACAAGGGTTCCAATGAAAAGACTGCTATTGAGCAACTAACAGAAGTAAAGGAAGAATTTGAGAAGTATGAGAGGATGATTAATCACCTTGAGAAAACAATTGCATCAGCTTCTAATTCCTCGGGCAATTCAACTTCCACTTCTTTTGCACATTGAGGTATACATGCTACTACCAATCATGCAACTATCTTAGGTAATCGTAGAATCCCTTGCATTATAGATTCTGGAGCTTCTGATCAAATGACTAGTTTTTCTAACTTATCTAACTCCTATAACTTGCTCTCTGTCATGACAAAATAACCCTAACCGATGGCTCTTCTTCTCCTATTTCTGGCAAGGGAGATATCAAGACCATTGGTTTCCTCACCCTCACATTTTCTCTCCATGTTCCAAAACTCCACACCAACCTTTATTTGTAAGTAGCCTGACTAAATCATTAAATTGTTGCATAACCTTTTTTTTTCTTATTGCATTTTTTAGGATCTATAGTCTTGGAAGATGATTGGGAATGGCCATGGGGCGAATGGAATAGTGCTTGGTGTTCTTGAGCAAAGCCAAGGATAACCCCTAAAAGTTGCTTTTGGATCTTCCTCTTCAGAGTCCATTAGTCATGTTATGTTTTGCCATTTTTCAATTTGTCAAGTTTGCATTGTAAGGCATGTGAGTTTTCAAAGCATTATAGAAACACTTATCCTTTGAGTAATAAAAGCTCTACTTTTTCTTTCCATATTGTAAACTCTAATGTGTGAGGGCCTTACCATTTACCTTCCATGGGTGGTATCAATACTTTATTTTGTTTATTGAAGACTTTCTCGGTACACTTAGATATATTTGATGCATTCACATGATGAGGTCCTTAAGATTGTGAAACAATTTCATGAATTTATCCTTACACAATTTGATACTTGTATCAAGATATTCTGGTTGGATAATGCAAAGGAATATTTTGAGAAGAGTCTTGTTTCTTATCTTGATACTTTTGGGGTTATTCACCAAAGCCCTTGCGTACACACTCCACAACAAAATGGAGTTGCTGAACGGAGAAAGCATCATATTGTTGAGGTAGCTAGAAACATGTTATTTGCCTCATATGTTCCTACTAAATTTTGGGGGGATGTTGTTATTACAACAACTTATCTTATCAATCGTATGCCATCTAGAGTTTTCATTTCAAGTCCCCCTTTAGCCTGTTATTTTCAACAAAGGCCTTTTTATATTCCTTGGTTTACGCCTTCACATAAAAGGGGTTACTGTTGTTTTGATCTAGTTAGTGGCACTTGTTTTGTCTCCATGGATGTCACTTTTGCGGAGCCCATTCCCTTTTATGGCCATTCTCCTACAGCGGGGGGGGGGGGGGGGGAGTTCATTTAAGGTTTTTTTTTGATAAGTAATAGAAAAAGATTTTATTAGTAAATCAGCATAAGCAAATTATACAAATAGCACCATATTAAATTGAGCCTAGAAAAGATGATCCCTATTCACCCCTTGCTTAGCTAATCAGTCAGCTATCCCATTATCTAACCTCCTTTCCCACTGAATTCTTACTGTCATATTGGAGGTCAACCATTTGAATCTTTTCATAGCTTCCTTGTAGGCCCAAACAACAGTATCCGGATTCCTTAGGCACCCAATTATCAGCTTTGAGTCCTCTTTAATTAGCTGTCTATCAATGTTCAACTCTCTAGAAAGTTGTTGTCCCCTGCAGAACAGCTTGAAACTCAGCTTGAATAGACTCCCCCGCACCAATAGGACCTTTATTTCTGAGCTCCTTGCTACAACTCCTCAATTCCTCCAAATATCATCAAAGGAAAACATAATAAAATCCAGAGTTTTAGCCCAATGGATAGCTAACTGCAAAAAATGACAGCAAACTGTAGTACACGTTGTCTATTTTTTTTATCAGTAATATGTGTTTTATTAAAATTCAGATTCAGATTGTAAACATTTTATACAAATTAATGATGGGACTGTTGATCCCTTTTCCTCACTCTATTCATCCCTCATTACAATGAAGCCCAAAATAATTGCTGTCTTAGTACCCCTTGTTTTGCTAATCCATCAGCTAACCCATTTTCACTTCTACAGACCCATTTGAATTCAGCCTCAACCTCCTTGGCAATCTTCTCCACTTCCCTAATCACATGTTTAAATGTCCATGGGGCGTGGCTGCTATTTGTAGCTCATGAGATTACTACTTTTGAGTCCCCTTCCACTTCAACGTGTTTGCATCCTAGTTGTTTAGCTAGCCTTAACCCTTGTAATAATGCCAGTAGCTCAGCCTTTAGAGAGTTTCCGTTGCCAATCGGCCCTGAGAACATACCGAATATCCTCCTGTCAGGGGTTCTTAATACTCCTATTCCTGAGATTCCTGGATTTCCATATGAGCACCCGTCTGGTTTCCACTCTGGCCTTTATTTATCTCTTACTCTCGAAGATTGTGCTACTTCAGGCCATGTTCTTAGAATATCTGTAACTGAGAAGACTTGAAAGCAGTCCAGGAGTTTTACCCAATGGGCTACTTTCACTTTGATATTATCAATCACTTCCTCTACTGTTCTACTTTTTTCCAGGAAAATTCTGTTGATTCTCTCTTCCCATGTTACCCAACATATTGCTGCCTTTGTTGCTTTCCACATTACCGTCCCTCTTTTCTTTCTCTGTCTCAAGAAATCATGGTTGAAGAGTCCTGCCACATCTTGAGGGGGAGCCCACCTGCAGCCAAAGAGAGTACAAAAGAAATCCCAAATTCGATTCACAAAAGAGCAAGATATCATCAAATGAGAAAGGGTCTCACCACTTTCCCTACACAGTGAACACACATGAGGAGAAAGGCACATATATGGCCTTCTTTTCTGCAGAATATCACAAGTGTTTACCTTACCAAGGAAAACTTCCCAAGAGAAAGCTTGGATCTTCGGGGGAATAGGCTTGCACCAGATTTCTTTCACAAGGAAAGTCCCACCTAGAGGGTTGGGGGAAGCAAGTACTTTGGAGAAAGAGGAGCAAGAAAAGAGGCCATCTGGAGAGCCTACCCATATTCTTGAGTCTTCCAGTGAAGGGTCTAGGTGGATTTGCCCTAATAGGTTCAACAAACGAGTTAAGGATTCACACTTGTTTTCCCTTAGATCCCTTCTAAAACCTAAATTCCAGTTCACACCAGTTGGACACAGAGATCCTAAAGTAGAAATCTGCTGAATTAAAAAATATGAAAGAAAAGTAGTTTCTTGAAGAGAGAAGGAACAAAGAAGGAGAATCAGAGAAGAAGAGAAGTTGAAAAGAAAGGAGAGAAATAATTTGGCCGCCCCCTTCACTTATTATTTATACTAAAAATAATAGAGCAATACAAAGACAACTATGCCCTTATAGGGTGGCAAAACATAAAACAACATATATAACACTCAAAAACATAATAAAATTTGGACTCACATAACTACTGTGGTCCCCACCTCCTATCTAACAACTAACATAAAATATCTACTCAGAAAAACATCATAAAACTGATTAATCTTCAACACCTAACACGGATTTTGCTTTCCCCTTAAGGTTAGATAATGCAAAGAGATCAGGAAATTTATCTTTTAGTGGGGCTTCCCCTACCCAGAGATCTTCCCAAAACAGAATTCTATTACCTTGTCCCTTATCGAACCGGATGGAGTTGAGGAAAGTAGGGTAGATTTCATGAATTGCTTTCCAAGGAGTAGTCGGATGGAGTTTATTTAGGTTATTTGATACTCCTCTTCCTGTTTCTACAGAGTCCAGCAGTGAAGCTTCTTGTTGAGTCACCTCCTTGTGTGTCTCCTCCTCCTATTGAGTCATCTCCTAGTTTTCGCATTCTAGTTCATCCACCACTACCTCCATATCCTTCTTCATTTATGCCTCCTATCCTTCAAAGGTGGTACCAGCGGCAAAGGTTCAAGAATGAGCAGGTTGTTTTCATTCCTACAATTGAGCCTCCTAAACTCCTAGTTGTAGAAGAGATACCAGGTATTGAGCCCATACCTTTGCAACCTCCTTTCCTTGACCTTGATTTCCCCATTGCCATAAGAAAGGGTAAGAGAAAGTGCAATGCACATTGTATCTCATAGTACCTCTCTTATGGTTTGCTCTCACCATCATATTATTCCTTCTTAGCCTCTATTTATTTTCATCCTATCCCTAAGTTTGTATCAAAGGTACTTTCAAAACCAGAATTGAGGGATGTTGTGAAAATTGAGATACAAGCATTGCATAAGAATGATACTTGGGATGTGGTCAATTTACCTATAGGCAAGGAGCTTGTTAGGTGCAAATGGGTTTATACTATAAAATATCATGCAAATGGATCCATTGAACAGTACAAGGCTCATTTGGTTGCTAAGGGATACACATATACATATGGGATAAACTACTTAGAGACATTTGTCCCAGTTTCTAAAATGACATCTGTAAGAGTCTTGTTGTCTTTGGTAGCTATTTTGATTGGTCGCTCCATTAGTTTGATATAAAGAATGACTTTTTGAATGGGGAGTTGCATGAAGAAGTGTATATGTCTCTTCCTCTTGAGATGTATGTGAAAGAAATGTAGTGTAAGGTATGTAAATTGAAGAATCACTCTATGGCCTTAAGCAATCGCCAGGAGCTTGGTTTGAGAGTTTTAGGGCTGCCCTTGTTCACTTTGGATACACATAGACACAACCAGACCATACCCTTTTTGTGAAATTGGTAGCCTCAAAAACTTTCTCAATGCTGAATTTGAAAATAAAGATTTGGGAGAATTGAGATACTTCTTGGAGATTGAAGTTGCCAAATCAAAAGATGGCATCTTCATCTCCTAGGGTAAGTATGTGCTTGACTTGCTCATTAAAATAAGCAAACTTGGGGTCAAACCTACCACTACACCAACTGATTTGTGTCATGCCTATGCATGATTCGCCCTAGGATTTAGTATGCTATTTGTGTCATTAGCCAGTTTATGCATGCTCCTAGAGATGCACATATGGCTGCAATAGAGAATTTTGTGTTACTTAAAGGGCACGCCAGGAAAAGGTATCTTCTTTGGAAAGCATGTTCATAGGCAATTGGAAGCATATACAGAGAATGAATTTTCGAGAAGTTTGCCTACCCTTTCTTGCATTTGAAGAGCAACTAGCTGATGTTCTTACCAAGGGAGTTCCTAAAGCTAAATTGCAGCAATAAATAAGCAAGTTGGGCATGATTAGCATCTATGCTCAGCTTGAGGGGGGAGTGTAGAGACATTGGGCCAGATAGGCCTTAGTTTAGTTGAGTCTTAGATTTGTTATTTTTTCTGTGTTAATGAACTCTTAGTCTCACTCTCATGGGCCTGTTAACATCTTTCTTTAAGTTTATAAGCAGCTGCCCTATACAAGGGCATCTTTGTAATTATCTTTATTCTTTCTTTAGATCGAATTAATAATAATTTGGGGCTGGAGACAGAGGACAATTTTCTCCTCTCCTCCTTTATTTCTCTTCTCTTCTCTCCTCTTCCTCTCTTGTTCTCATACTTCTACCATTCTTGCTGTATTTTCTGATCAAAGGAAAAATAAGTGCTGGTAATTTTTCTTTCGCTATATTAATTTACAGAACACAGAATAGAAGTGTTAGAATGTTAGAGTGATGTTCGTCTGATAAGAGTTCTTATTAGCCCATTCTTATGTTTAACTTATCTTGTAACTAGGCCTGTGTTAATGGGCCTAATCCTGTTTAATGATTTAAGTCATCTGGGTGTCCCATCACTAATCAGAGGCATCCCAGTAATTTCTTGTACCTTGTACTATATTCATCTATAAATAAAGGACTGGTCGACTGGCTAGTACAGTTCGACATTCTCTTCAGTTCTGTGGTTCTCTTCTCTTCTTTGCTACTTCGAGTATAGCTCTTCAGATTACATGGTATCAGAGCATTAGCTCCTTCCTGGTTTCAGCAGGCACACTCTCTTCTCTTGCTGTCTTTTCATCTTCTCTCTTCCTTTTCTGGGTTGCTGCAGTGAAGACCTAGGAGTGTAAGAGAGTAAAGCAAGTTCAAACCTAGGGTTTCTCTTGGTTGTAGGACTCAAGGGAAGTAAGACCCAGAAGTAGATGTCCTACTAGATTATCTCCAGAAAATAGTAGCTATTGGGCTACTAAGAGAGGTCTGTATAGGACAGACCTAGTTGAGGACTGATTTCAGCAGTCCTAGCACTAGCCGAAAGGGGGAGAGCTTCCTCTACAGTTGCAGCTTCGTGCTCCAGCAAGACTTGCGCAGAACAAGTGGTAAAGACTTAGCCTTCTCTACAGTTGCAGCTTCGTGCCCCAGCAAGACTTGCGCAGAACTGTGGTAACTTCAGTTACAGATTTTCTTCAGGTCGGTTATCAGTCCTACTTTGTGAACTTCAGTTACTGCACTGCACAGTTACTTCAGGTCGCAGAACAAGCCCTAACTGAAGTAACTTCAGTTACTAGCACTGTGAACTGGTTCAGTTACAGCCCCTTACTTGCTACTTCGGCCAGTCCTAAACAGCACTGCACAGTACCCGAACTGTGAACACTTCTACCAGCACTGTGAACACTGTGACCACTTTGGCCAGTCCTAAACAGAACCACCTACAGCACTGTGAACAACTCTTGGACTGAAGTCAGGATGTCCTCACTATCCGGTGAAGTTTCCTCTAGAGATAACAGACCTGTTACAAGGTCCTCAAACCTGGAAAACCCTAATCTGCACAGTTTGCAGATTACAAGTGTGCTGCTAGATGAGTATAACTTCAGAGAGTGGTCTGTCTCAGCAATGCTGTTCATTACCTCTCGTGAGCTCACAGGCTATTTGGATGGAGACAAGAAACAACCAGAAATTGGCAGTCCTGAATACACCGTGTGGCGCAAGGAAAATGCCACAGTCATGTCTTGGTTGCTGGCCTCTATGACTCCTAGGGTGGCCAAAACTGTTCATCACTTCCCCACAACTGCTAAAATTTGGGAGAAAGTATCTAAGACATATGGCCAGAAAAAGAACAATGCTAGAATCTACAGGCTGAACCAAGAGATTGCAGCCCTAAGGCAATGAGACATGTCCGTGGCAACCTACTTTGCAACACTGGAAGGCCTCTGGGAAGAGCTTGACCACCATTTGATTTTGGATTGGGAAAATGCTAATGATAAGGGGAGGCATGACAAGTAGATTGAGGAGGGTAGAGCCTTCAAGTTTATGGCGGGTGTTGACCCTGTATATGAACGTATAAGGTCATAGATTCTAGTAATGAAATTCAAGCCCCTTTTGATTTGGTTCATTTTGATGTTTGGGGTCCTTCACCCATTGTTTCCATTGATGACTTCCGTTACTTTATCAGTTTTATTGACCATTATTCTCGGTGCACTTGGATTTATCTGTTGAAAGGACGTGATGAAGTTCCCCGGATAATTATGATGTTTTGCAAGATGGTTGAAATACAATTTGATAAAAAGATCAAGCAATTCCATTCAGACAATGCAGCTGAATACTTTGAAAGATCCCTGAACTCATTCATGGAAGATGCAGGCATGTTACATCAATCATCATGTGCTTACAACCCTCAGCAAAATGGGGTTGCTGAGCGCAAGAACAGGCATCTATTGGAGATAGCTCGAGCCCTTCTTTTCCAGCACAATGTGCCCAAGCAATATTGGTCTCAAGCTGTTCTCACTGCATCATACCTGATAAATCGGATGCCATCTAAGGTACTGGGTATGAAGACCCCTTTCTCTGTTTTGTGTCCCACTCTTCCAGAATTTCCTCTTCCCCCGCGGGTTTTTGGCTATACATGCTTCATACATGTGAAGGATCCAAAGAAGACCAAACTGGATCCTAAAGCTACAAAGGGAATATTTTTGGGGTACTCTCCTACGCAGAAGGGGTATAAGTGTTATGATCCTGTCTCCAAGAAAAAATATGTCACCAGGGATGTAGTCTTTTTTGAGTCTCAACCCTATTTCCAGTCTTCTCAGAATCCTCTTCAGGGGGAGAGTAGTGGGTTGGAAGAGGATTCTCATTCTCCCTTCTTTTTTGTTCCCATTTCATCACCTTCAACTACTACTAGCTGTAACATTCCGGGTCAACCTAGTGAGACTTCCACTGTGCCAGTTGCTTCTCCAGATTCGGCTGATGCTTCTGAAGGTTCCAGTAAACAAGAGAAAGAGATACTTACATACAGTAGAAGGAAGAAGGCCCCTCAACCTCATGATTGCAACCAGTTGAACTCAGATCAATCTGTCTTTGCAATCCAAGGTAATTCTGACTCACTCAATTCAGATTTGGATCTTCCTATTGCTCTCCGTAAGCCTGTTCGTTCTTGTACCACTCAGCATCCCATAGCTGATTATGTTTCTTACTCACACTTATCCCTTGCCTATCATTCCTTTGTGTCTGCTCTTTCCTCTGTATGTGTCCCTTCCAGGTATTCAGAGGCGGCATCTAATCCAAGGTGGAAAGAAGCCATGAATGAGGAGATGAAAGCCCTAATGAAAGCAAAGACGTGGGAATTGGTGGACCTGCCAGAAGGGAAAGGCACTGTTGGGTGCAAGTGGGTATTCACAGTAAAGCACAGGGAAGATGGGTCAATTGAGAGGTACAAGGCCAGACTTGTGGCAAAGGGATTTACACAAAAGGAAGGAATTGACTACAAGGAAACATTTGCCCCAGTAGCAAAGCTCAACACAATTAGGGTTCTACTGTCACTAACAGCAAAATTCTCTTGGGAACTTCATCAGCTGGATGTGAAGAATGCCTTCCTAAATGGTGATCTTCATGAAGAGGTATTCATGGAACCCCCACCTGGATATGATGTTGGAAAGAAGGTATGTAAACTAAGGAAAGCATTATATGGTTTGAAGCAATCTCCCCGGGCATGGTTTGAGAGACTTTGTTTGGCCATGAAGAAAGTAGGGTACACTCAGAGCAGTGCAGATCATACATTGTTTACAATGAGACAAGATGACAAACTTACAACACTCATTGTGTATGTGGATGATATGGTGATTACTGGAAATGATGTGAAAGAGATGAAGAGGCTGAAGGAGTTTTTAGCTTCAGAATTTGAGATCAAAGACCTGGAAAATCTGAGATACTTTCTTGGAATTGAAGTTGCTAGATCAAGAGAAGGAATCTACATATGTCAAAGAAAGTATGTGCTAGATCTCCTAGAGGAAACAGGCATGATGGGGTGCAGGCCATCAGACACTCCAATAGAACCAAGCCATGGATTACAAGAATCAATGGGTGAGGAATACTGTGATAAGGAAAGGTACCAAAAGTTGGTAGGAAAACTGATATGCTTATCCCTTACTCGGCCAGACATTGCCTATGCAGTGCATGTTGTCAGTCAATTCATGCACTCACCAAAGACCCCTCATATGAGAGCAGTGGAAAGAATCCTCAGATACTTGAAGACTTGCCCAGGGAAAGGAATTCTATTCAGAAAAAACAACAGACTTGAAATTGAAGCCTACACTGATGCTGATTGGGCTGGGTCTGTTGGAGACAGAAAATCAACCTCAGGTTACTGTACATTCTTGGGAGGAAACCTAGTCACATGGCGCAGTAAGAAGCAGAATGTTGTGGCTAGATCAAGTGCAGAAGCAGAATACCGGGCTATGGCACACGGGGTTTCTGAACTCTTATGGCTCAGGACTCTCCTTAATGAGCTTGGTATCAAGACTGAGGGTCCTCTCAAGCTGTATTGTGATAATAAAGCTGCTATCAACATTGCCAACAATCCTGTGCAGCATGACAGGACAAAACATATTGAAATTGATCGACACTTTGTCAGAGAGAGAATTATTTCAGGAGAACTCTGTGTGCCTTATACTCCATCAGAGAGAGAATTATTTCAGGAGAACTCTATGTGCCTTATATCCATGCTTAGCTTGAGGGGGAGTGTTAGAATGTTAGAGTGATGTTCGGCTGATAAGAGTTATTATTAGCCCATTCTTATGTTTAACTTATCTTGTAACTGGGCCTGTGTTAATGGGCCTAATCCTGTTTAATGATTTAAGTCATCTGGGTGTCCCATCACTAATCAGGGGCATCCCAGTAATTTCTTGTACCTTGTACTATATTCATCTATAAATAAAGGACTGGTCGACTAGCTAGTACAGTTCGACATTCTCTTAAGTTCTGTGGTTCTCTTCTCTTCTTTGCTACTTCGAGTATAGCTCTTTAGATTACAAGAAGAACATTTCCAAAAGATTTCTTCTTAGATAATCCAAATCAAATAAACTAGTAAGTAAAGGTTCTGACAAATGCTCCATTCAAAGTTTCAAACTGGATTTTTATCCATGTCAATAAATGAATTCTTGTTGTGAAAGTTCGTTGATGCCAGAAAGCATTTTCCAACTTGCAAAGCACTTATTACTAAATCCAAAAGTAGCATAAATTGTCTAAATGAGTAGCAATACATTAAGATATATCGGTTCTCAATTATGATTTCCAGATTTGGTTCAGAGATCATGTATTGACTGCTGATGAGATTAGGTGGGTTAGTAATTTAAAATGGGTGATTAATGTGTTTGAACAAATGACTAACCTCAAAGTCAACTTTGATAAGAGTTGTGTGATCGACATTAATACGACTAACCTCAAAGTCAACCTTGTCTAACCTCCCTGTTTACTTTCTGTCTATGTTTAAATTCTAGAGGGAGTGTGTAGAGTTTTGTAAAAACTAATGAGGGATTTCTTATGGGAACCAAGGGAGGAGAAAAGGGACCATAGAGTTAGGTAGGATATGGTTACCAAAGCTAAAAGTGATGGTGGACTTGGTTTGGGTAACTTACAAAAGAAGAATGAAGCTCTTCTGGGAAATGGTTGTGGAGATTGACAAAAGAAAGGGATAATTTGTGGGCTCGAGTAATCCTAAGTGTTCATGGGCAAGAGGCAAATTATTGGGATACGGGAGTCTCATATAGGGCTACAAGAGCTTCTCCTTGGAAGTTTATTCATGCTATCGTTCCTTCCTTTCATCAGGTATGACCTGTGTTTTGGTAATACTATGAAATTTTGGGAACATATTTGGGTGGGAAACACTCCTTTGAAAGAGCAGTTCCCTTCCTTGTTTTCTCTCTCAAGGTTTAAAAATGAGCCTGTAGCCACCTTCCTAACCTTTTCTAATTCTGCTCTTGATTGGAATCTGGGTTTTAGAAGGGCTCTTAGAGATTCTGAATTGGACTCCATTTCTAATTTGCTTAAAATTCTGGAAGAGGTAGTTATTGACCCCTCTAGATTGGATAGTAGGATTTGGGTTCCTTCTCCTTCGGGTATCTTCTCTTGCTCTTATTTTTTCAAAGAATTAACCCAATCCCATCCGGCCCTTGGTTATCCTTTCCCAGTCTTGGAAGTTTGGGGTAGACCAATTCCTCCCAGAGTAGGTGCTTTCTGCTGGGAAGCTATCCTAGAAAAGTGTAACACTTGTGACTTCAAAAGAAAAGGCCTAATTGGTGTTTATCCCCACACTAATGCATCTTATGTAAGGAGAATGGCGAGAACTGCTATTACTTATTAGTTTCCTGTCCTTTCGTATCAGAAATCTGGTGTTGGTTTCTCTCTTTTTGGTTGTAGGTGGCCCTCCCCTCCAAGTGTTCAGAGCTTGTTTAACTCTACTTTATTGAGGGGTTTAAAAAAGAGAGGTAAAATTTTGTGGAGATGTGTAAGAGCAGCTGTATGCTGGACAGTGTGGGAGGAAAGAAATCAAAGAACCTTCCATGAAAAAGAAAAAAACAAGGAAGCCATCAATGAATTAATCTATGTTAGGGTGGTTCATTGGGTCAAGACTATGAATCTCTTTGAAGGTTATTCAGCAGGAGATATCATTAGAAATTGGAAAGAAGTGGCTTGGTCTGCTCCCTTGAATACTTCCCCTACTCCAGCTTGGACTCCTCCAACTATGGGGTTCACTAAATTGAACTTTGATGGCAGCAACGAAGGAAACCCAGGCCCTTCAGGTATAAGTGGAGTGTTCAGGGATGAAGAAGGTTGAATTATTGCTGTGTTTTCAGGCCCTATAGGTCGGGTGGATTCTCTGAGAGCTGAAATTTTGGCAGTTCTGGAAAGGATTAAAAGAGCCCAGCAGTTGAATATTAGAAAACTGCTGGTGGACGGCAACTCTAGGCTGGCTGTTAGTTGGCTGCAGAAGGAAGATTTCAGTCTGTGGAAGTTCTAAAATGAAAAAAAGAAAATTAACCAGCTAACTCAAAACATGAAAATTCAGGTTCAATGGTCCAAGAGGAGTGCTAATTCTCTGGCAGACTCTTTGGCCAAACAAGCGGTGGGAAGAGCTAATTTCTTTTGGGCATTGTTGTAATTTGATCTCTACTTTTAGGGAGGGTTAAGATATTTTACCCCTCCCTTCCTGTTGTATCCTTCTCTCTTCTATTCCTCTTAATAAAAGTTTCTGTTATTGATAAAAAAAAATCATGTATTGACTGCTGGACAAGGTTCAAAGTATTGACACACCTCGATACAGCACAAGAGGTGTATTGGTACTTTGAACCTTGTGCTTATTAAATATTGTCTTTAACTAAGAAATCAATAAAAATAACCAAAACAAAAATTCCTTGGGCATAGAGATATACTGATATTAAAATTCTCACGAGGTCTCTTTCTTGCCCACCGCTCGCGAATGTTGTCTTCCAATTTATTGAGTTGACTAATTGCATACTGTTAACACCACAATATCTTCTGTCAGAAGCTTCGCAATATTAATTGGATATTTATCATTCGTATAAGTTCAAATAAAACATATAAATTACCTGAAGATAATCATCATAAGAAGCAAATGAAAGTACAAAATCAAAGGACAGAATTATAGATGTATAACAAGATTAATTATAAAGTTTCCAACTAAAAATAAAAAATCATGATTTCACTACAAATAGTGATTATGAAAATTACTATGAATTGGAAGTCAAAAGGTTTCTGTGGACACTAATTTTTACTTAAAAAGAATAGTAAATTTCTAGAAGAACAAGGGCATGGGATGAAGTAGGAAAAGGTTTAATCCACTTATAATTTAACAATGGATGTGGCACTATACCAAATGGAATGGTGAAATGGGATTCATTAGCCAACCCCATATAGTTGGGACAAGGCTTAGATGATGATGATGATGAGTAAATTTCTAGAAGATTGAACTTAAGCTACAACCACCTCCACGTTTTTCCTTCCATTGAAGCTTCTCCATTACCTCTTCACCTGAAGTACATTTGCATGTTATCCACCTTTAACTCTGGGTTTTTCACTACAAAACAAACATAAGTATCTTGCTCCAAAGATGAATTGGAGCTACTTGTGTCTGAAGGGATGGGAGATCCATCATATGGATGGCCGAACTCTGCAGGAAGGTTGGGCGAAATTTCAAAAATTTCTTTCACTCCCATCTGGGAATCGTATTCCCTCATTTAGAAAACTGCATTTTCAAGGTTCGTTCTTGAATCCAAACCGGACCAAATCTGAAATCAAAATGGAAGTGAGGGATATACCTGACACGAAGTAGCAGTAACTCCCAACGCAGGTGTTCACACCCAAAGAGAAGACCAAAACCCGCCTCCACTGAAGATGACAAAGTGTGTAGTGAAGCAGGATCAGCAGGATGGTTCTTCAGCAAGAACCTTAATTCTTCAGTGAGAATCGAGCAAGGGCTAGTGAGTACAACTTCAGATTGCTTCTTCAACCAAAAAACAATATCAAGAACTCTTCTTAATCAGATCCACAAGTGGAGATCAAACTGGGTAGGGGCAGCAATAACTGGGGAAGAATTCTACAGTTTGTTGTTGTAAAAATCTGAGGAATTTGCCCCGTATTTATAGCCTTCTTTGGATCAGCCTCCTAATATAATTAGGAGAGAGTTTCCTAATTCAAATCTGATATTTGGATCTGGACTCTTAAATGGATAAGACTTCTCTTATCCTTCAGCTAATCCTAATCAGCTTAAAAGCTGATTTTTGCCCCCTTTTTAATTTAACTAACTTAAGCCCAGTTCGAATTGGGCCTTAAGCCCATTAAGCTTATGTGCTCACTTACTCTTTAATCTGTTGGCCCAGTTGGCTCTCTTTGTATGGCGTGGGACCCTAACATTGATCTACACATCAGCCACATGGGTTCAGCCCAGCCTTTGTTACAAGGCCTGGCCAAATTCACTGTATATCATAGTGAACCCCTGAGTCCATCACCATGGGCTCTCAATGGGCCCAACATTTACACTAAATGGTTCTTGGATCCAGCCACCTTATGAAAACCCAAGAACTATGGGCAGATGCAAGATTAGCCCATCAGGCATTACCCTCAATGGTCTTACACTTAACCTCTCAGCCCATAATGATCAAACACTGCCCGACAAGAGAGGACCTCTCCCTCGACTACGAGGCACAGTGCTGCACTCTCCACTCACATAGATCCCGGGAATTAAAACCTTTTGCAAACATTTTGAAACCATATATACATATATATATATATGCATATCTCTATATAAACATATTTTGCAAAAACAAATCTCAACGTTTGAAATCAACTGTCGGCAGTTTAGGTTTCCATCAGAGAGAGTGCATTACCCAATCATTCAGTTTGTCCGACAAAGGGGTTGATTCTATCACTATGATCACCCACTCAGATGAATTCTCAGACTGCCCCAACATACCCAGGTTTTGACCCCCTCTAAGGATCTCACTGATTGGCATATCAAAGACAACCCAATCCAACACCTAGTGTAGCACCATAATCGAGTCTAGGGGTCAAGTGTAAGTTTCCAGTTTTGCCCATCTGTCTCCAAGGCCCAGGGCAATACTAGAAATCGGTCCGGTTTAGGGTTTCAAGAAAACCCATGCTGCATGTACCTCAGGTCTCACCCTGTCAATTGAGACAAGCCACCCCAACCAACTTGGTGGCATATTAGTGTCAGCCTTGGCAAGATAGACCTCCCTAGATCTATCCAACGGCTGTGAAGATTCTAAACTAACATGAGTCTCTTAAGTGTCTAGTTTATGGGTAAAAACACAGAAACACACCACAATGACATGAATCAATTATGTACTTTATTCATTTACAATAAATGTCAAAACGTACATCAATCTAATTGGAGCTAAGGGCATACACTGTCTAATAGTGTCCAATGAGAGGGAATGTAAAGACTCCACCCAAGAGTCAAAATCCTGTTGAATCTCTAAGGTAAAAAAATGGCAATAGGTGACATAGACAAAGGTTCCTCACATTTGGAATGGAGATAGTCATCTCCTATCACCTTCTGCCCCTAGAGAGATGAAGAGTTTCTAGTTTTGAGCACCTCAAAGTTGACTTTGAATGCTATAAAAGCATCGGCTAGCCAATAACTAGTCAGTGAAGGGCCATACCAACTGTAATGCATGTCAATTGTTTTTGGCATCATTGATTGCAAGTGTTAGGTAGGGTACATAAAATAGAAAGAAGGCCTAAAAACAAAAGAGATTAATATGCATTACATAAAATAGTCAAGGTCAACTGCACACTCACAGAAAATCAAATATTATTACTCTCAATCTCAGCCTATTTAGCCTTCCTTGATATGTTTGAAAAGTTCAGATTATATACTGTCTTCTATGTCATTTTTTATTTATACTTTTAATAACTTATGTATGAGATTTCATCATTATATTAAATTTAGACAACTTGTTTCAATTTGCATAGTTAGGAGTCAACTAGTTACAGCATTGCCTATGGAGGCCAAAACAACTAGTCCTAGAATCACTACATCGACAATACTAAGCACCTCAAGTGACTGACTGCAGTGAGGCCCTGAGTGTTCACCCTAGAATAAGGTGCCCCCAATTCTTTACAACTATTTCCACCAGTTGTTTTTTATTGATGAGTATAATGATTAGATAATAGAGGAGAGAATAGTAAAGTATGTGATTGAGACAAGATTAGGGTCATCAACCTTCACCGATAACAATTATATCATAAATAATAAAAGACAAATAAAATTGCTATCACTGATGGATCTCTTGCCTTCATATCAAAAAGGGAGAAGTACAGTTAAGTGATGGAATCTCTTGTTTTTGGTAATAAATAAAAAAGAAAATTTATTAATGGAAGAAGAGAAAGGAGATTACAAGAAAAGTCCAGAGAAACAAGATTACAGTTAAGCGATGGAATCTCTTTCCTACCACACCTCCCAGCACACAGCAAAGGGAACATAGCTCCAGATTATTTCTGCTTTGAAGATCCCATGCATTCTCGGCCAGCAACCAAAAATGTCCTCATAATCATTTGGGGGCCCACCCAGACAAGCTGAACAGCTTGAAAAAGTAGGCCCAAATAGATCTAACATAGCTGCATTGCACCAAATAATGCAAGATATTCTCCTCATCAGCCTTGCATAAAGCATATCTGCTAGGAAACTGAAAACCATTTATTTTTCAAATTGTCATGAGAAAGTATACATCCCATTGAAACCATCCATGCAAATGCCTCCACTCTTGAAGGAATTGGTTTTCCCCTAAACACCTTTAACTGTAATAGGCACCACCTGATTTCAGTAGTCGATCAAGACTACAATCAGTCTTGAATTCAAAAGAAAAAGAATGAAGAAATTTCAGAAGAGAATAATAAGAGAAGGAGAGAAGAGAAGAAGCACACGAAGAGATTTTGGAAAGGAGAGAGGGTTGGTCTTGACATCAGCTGACCCACTCTTAATATTTATATATGTTGACTAATTGTAAAAGGGCTGAATTGCCCTTATTGCTTACATGGTAAATAAACAAATAATAAAGCTGAAATAACTACCAAATAACACTGACATAACTAACAGAAATATGCTGCCATATGAACACAGTGGGGTCCACATCAGTGTTCTCTACACTCCCCCTCAAGTTGGGAATAGATATTTGTCATTCCCAACTTGCATAGGTCTGCCTCTAACTTCTTCCTTGGAACAACCTTGGTGGGAAGATCTGCGAGCTGCATGCTAGAGGTGATATACGGGAGACACACTTCTTGAGATGAAACCCTTTCTCTGACAAAATGTCGGTCTACTTCAATATGCTTAGTTCTGTCATGCTGTACCGGATTATGAGCTATATTAATAGTAACCTGATTATCATAATACAACATTAAGGGCTTCTCATAAGCAATACCCAACTCCTCAAATAATGACTTCAGCCATAGGATTTCAGCCACACCATTAGCATAAATCTATATTCAACTTCAACACTAGAATGAGAAACAACACTTTGTTTCTTACTCCTCCAGGAGACAAGGTTACCTCCTACAAAAGCACAATATCCAGAGGTAGACCTTCTATCATCAACACTCCCAGCCCAATCAAAATCAGTATAAACCTCTATCTTCATGTGATCATCATTCTTGAATAATATACCTATACCTGGACACCTCTTCAAGTACGCTAATATCCTTTCAACTGCAAGGAGGTGAGTAGTTCTAGGAGAGTGCATATATTGACTGACAATGCTGACTGCATAACTGATGCCCGGTCGTGTGAGACAAAGATAGAGGAGTTTTCCAACTAACCATTGGAACATAGCTTTATCTTCAAGTGGCTCTCCACCCTCTGCACTGATCTTGTGATTTTGTTCAATAGGTGTATCTGTAGGTTTAACACCCAACTTTCCCGTTTCTTCCATTAGATCTAGAACATACTTTCTTTGAGAAACAAAAATCCCATATTTAGATCTAGCTACCTCAATACCCAAGAAGTATCGTAGCTCTCCCAGATCTTTCACCTCAAACTCTTGATGGAGTTATTTAAGAGACTTAATCTCAATGTTATCATTCCTTGTCACTACAATATATGTTAGACATTGTATGCCCTTAGCTCCAATCAGATTGATGTACTTGATGACATTTATGGTAAATGAATAAAGGTACATAATTGATTCATGTGTTTTGGTATGTTTCTACGTAATACCCTTAAACTGGACACTTATGAGACTCGTGTTAGTTTAGAATCTTCACCGCCGTTGGATAGATCTGGGGAGATTTATCCTACCAAGCTTGACACTGATGTATCGCCAAGTTGGTTGGGGTGGGGTGGCTTGTCTCAGCTGCCAGGGTGAGACCTGAGGTACATGTAGTGTGGGTTTTTCTTGAAACCCAGAACTGGACCAAAATTCTAGTATTGCCTTGGACCTTGGAGATAGATGGGCAAAACTGGAATGTTACACCTGACCCCTAGACTTGATTATAGTACTGCACTGGGTGTCGGATCAGGCTATCTTTGATATGCCAATCAGTGAGATCCTTAGAGGGGGTCAAAACTTGGGTATGTTAGGATAGTCCAAGAATTCATCTGAGTGGGTGATCATAGTGATAGGATCAGCCCCTTTGTCGGACAAAGAGAATGATCGGGAATGCACTCTCTCTGATGGAAACCTAAATTGCCGGTAGTTGATTTCAACCGTTGAAATTTGTTTTTGCAAAATATATTTATATAGAGATATACATATATATATATATTGTTTTGGAGCAGCTACAGTAATCCGAACCAGTGAAGAAGGAAGAAGAAGATGAGGAAGAAGACAAGAGAAAGAGAGAACAAGAGGGTTTAGTCGAAACTCATTAGTCACCCATTCAGCCGACCCCCTTATGTTTATTAGGTTCTAATTACACTTACAAAGACTAAACTGCCCACACTTAAGTGTGGGGCAGAGTGCTCTAATAAAACAGCCACATAAGCAAAGTACTTAACTGACATGAGATTACTAAACTACCCCTATTCGGCTCACTCTAACACTCCCCCTCAAGCTGGAGAATATATGTCATATAATCCCAGCTTGTTACATAGATGGTTCACTTTCCCTGAGTTTAGAGCTTTTGTAAACAAATCCGCCCATTGATCATTCGAGCCCACATGTTCTGTGTTTATCTCTCCAGCAAGGACCTTCTCCCTCACAAAGTGGCAATCAACCTCTATGTGCTTTGTTCTCTCATGAAATACAGGATTGGATGAGATATGGAGTGCAGCTTGGTTGTCACAATACAGTCTCATAGGTTTATCCATGTGAAACCCAATTTCTTGTAGAAGATTCCTCAACCACACTAACTCACAGGTAGTATGTGCCATGACCCTATACTCAGCTTCAGCACTACTTCTGGCCACAACCGTCTACTTTTTACTCTTCCACGTCACAAGATTTCCTCCAAAAAATGTGCAATAGTCCGTAGTAGATCTTCTATCATTCACTGAGCCTGCCCAGTCTGCATCTGTATACCCCACTACTTCAAGTTTTCCTCCTGGTTTATACAATAATCCACGGCCTGGAGCTCCTTTCAGATACCTCACAATTCTAAGAATTGCATCCCAGTGAGGTATACGAGGGTCCTGCATGAATTGGTTCACTACACTGACTGCAAAGGATATGTCGGGTCTCGTGGTAGTCAGATAGTTCAGCTTCCCCACTAGTCGTCTATACCTTCCAGGATCTTCAAATACTTCTCCTGTATCACTGCTCAACTTAACATTTGGTTCCATAGGGGTCTCAGCCGGTTTTGCACCTAACAATCCTGTTTCTTCCAATAGATCAAGAACATATTTTCTTTGGCACAGATTTACACCTTGCTTTGACCTGGCAACCTCTATTCCCAAGAAATATTTCAATGTTCCAAGATCTTTTATTTGGAAATGATTTTGCAGAAATACCTTTAATTTGCCAATCCTCAATTTATCATTGCCAGAAATGACAATATCATCCACATAGACCACTAATAGAATCTTCCCAGCTTCTGAGTCATAGCTGAACACTGAGTGATCTACCTAGCACTGCTTCATTCCAAAACTCTTCACCACTTCACTAAACTTCCCAAACCAAGCACGCGGCGATTGTTTCAGCCCATAAATTGCCTTCTTCAATCTGCATACCTTACTATCCTCCCCCTAAGCAACAAACCCAGGTGGTTGCTCCATATATACCTCCTCCACAAGATCACCATGGAGAAAGGCATTCTTTATATCAAGCTGAAACAGAGGCCAATCATACATAACTGCCAGGGAAATTAGTACACGAACAGAACCAATCTTAGCCACTGGAGAGAATGTCTCCATGTATTCCACTCCATACAACTGTGAGTAACCTTTAGCAACAAGTCTGGCCTTCAGACGCTCCACACAACCATCTGGCAAGTATTTCACAGTATACACCCATTTACATCCCACAACATGCTTACCAGGAGGGAGAGTAGTAAGTTCCCACGTTTGAATATGTTGAAAAGCAGAAAGTTCCTCCTCCATTGCCCGCCGCCAATCAGGTGAACTGAGAGCTTCTTGAACATTGTTAGGTATGGAAAATAGAGGATAAAAGGGAAACAAACTGGCGATGTGATGTAGAAAGACGAGATAATGAAACAAAATTGGAAATGGGATGGAGGGTAGAACTGCGTTTACCTTTCCGTAAGGCAATGGGTAGGTCAAGGTCTGAAGGTTCAACAATAGGAGCCATGAGAAGATCCGCAGATGAGGTAGATGCTGGAGGAGGGGCCGGTGTCGTTCGACGTGTATACATTTGCCAGATTGGTGGACGTTCGGTGGTGATCTGCACGGGATGAGGTGATGAGTCTACTCCAACAACAACATCCGGAACTGGATCACTGACAGGTAGAGGAAGAGGAACTGTGGGTGGAAACGAAGGTGCTTCAGGACATGAGAAGAAGGGGACTGACTCAAAAAAGGTGACATCAGGGCAGACATAGCACTTCCGGGTAATGGGATTATAACACTTGTACCCTTTTTGAGTCCGTGAGTAGCCAAGGAAGACACATTTAATTGAGTGTGCATCTAGCTTGTCTATTCCGGGGCTCAGATTGTGGACAAAGCACACACAACCAAAGACGAGGAATTAATGGGAATGGAGATAAAGTGGGAAACAAGATAGAGAAGGGGGACTGACCATGAAGGATGAAGGAGGGCATCCGATTAATGAAAAAACATGCAGTGAGTACAGCATCACTCCAAAAACGTTTAGGAACATTCATGTGGTGAAGAATAGACCGAACAGTTTCAAGAAGCTGACGGTTCTTCCGTTCAGCTACCCCATTTTGTTGAGGGGTGTATGCACATGATGTCTGATGAATAATGCCATGTTGATCTAAATACTGTTGAAATGAAGTAAAAAAGTATTCACGACCATTATCTAAACAGAGAATTTTGATTGGAACACCAAATTGTGTGCGTATTTCAGCATGGAATTTTTGAAACATGAAAAACAATTCACTTCTTTCTTTCATTAAGTAAATCCATGTCATTCTTGAACAATCATCAATAAAGGAGACAAAATACTTGTACCCATTATAGGACTCTATTTTGATTGGACCCCAAACATCTGAATGAACCAAAGAAAAAGGACTCAACATACGACTCTCAACTCTTGGACTGAAGGACACACGACGATGTTTCCCAAACGGACCTGACTCACATTGCAAAACTGACAAATGACTCAATGACGGGACCAAAATCTTGAGAGCCTTGAGAGATGAATGTCCCAGTCGGCAATGCCATTGTAGAGGAGTAAGTGAAGTCCGAAGAGCAATTGAAGATCCACCACCATCAAGATAATACAGTCCACCAACTTCATGCCCCCCACCAATCTTCTTCCCCGTCTTGAGATCCTGAAAAACACAAGTGGAAGGAAAGAAGGTAACAAAACAGTTAAGAGCTTTGGTTATTTTACTAACAGACATAAGATTGAATGGAAACTTAGGGACATCTAAAACAGATGATAAGGGCACAGAAGCCATGTCAACATTACCAACACCACATATGGGACATGAGGACCCATTGGCAAGTGTAACAGTTTGTGATGTGGGGGTTTCAGAAAGAGAAGAGAACACACCTGGAGTCCTGGTCATATGATCTGAGGCTCCAGAGCCAATAATCCAGGGAGAGGTTTTAGATGACATGCAAGCAATACCTGATTGGGCAAGTGTGGCAGTGGTATGCTGTGAAGTAGTTTGAAGGAACCGTTCATACTCATCACGCGGTACGCTCACCATTTCCCTCCCAGAGGTAGATGTGGATGTGGGAGGAGTTCGGTATGCCGGTTTACTGTCACAGATATCAACGTCACCTGCTACAGCATGATTAGCCCATTTAGAGGGAGGGCCATGTAGATCATAACAGAAATTCACTGTGTCTCCCTCTCTACCACAATGAGTACATTTCCTTGTAGAGTTATTCTTCCCTCTGCCACGGCCTCCCCTTGAGTCACGACCACCCCGACTAATCATGGAGCTGCCACGGCCCCCTCGGGGAGCATGACCTCCCCCTCTTGTACTATGTCAAACCCCTCTAGCTGTCACAAGTGCTAATCTATCAGACTGTGTGGAGTTCTCTGTCTGTCCCAAAGAAATTCTACGAAGCCTTGAGAATACTTCCTCAAGTGTAGGAAGAGTAGAGCCCCGCCATATTTGGGCTCTAACTGGTTCATATTCCTACTTCAGCCCCACTAAAAATCTTGTAACATCTAGTTGCTCCCTTTGCTGTTGCTGAACTTTAATATCTGGAGTAAGGGGGTGATAGACATTGAGTTCATTCCTTATATTCTTCATGCTGGCATAGTACTCTTCTAGTGTTTTGGTTCCTTGTTGTAAATCAAAATACTCCTGATAAAGCTGATACACTCTTGTTGTGTTATCTTGTCCAGAATATATCTTCTTAGCATGCTCCCATATATCCTTAGCCGTATCAAGGAACATGAAGTTGGCACTAATTTTGGGTTCCCATATATCCTTAGCTGTCACAAGTGCTCACATATATCATGCTCCCAATCATCAAACCCTGGAGAGTCCTCCGATGGCTTTTCATCTCTTACATGCTTTACTTTCTTCTTTGCCTTGAGAAACACTTCCACTGATTTAGCCCATGGAACATAGTTCTCCCCATTCAGCTTAATTGAGGTCAATAGTACCCCTAGGTAGTCGGAGGAAATTACTACATTAGGTCCATCTCCTATTGCTTCCATTGTACTCTTTCACAGTTGCCTCTAACCTTACTTCTCAGCTACAAGCTGATTGATGTTGTTCACAGTTTGATACTTCAGCACCTATTGCAGCCCCTAAACACAACAGTGGGAGCACACACTTGTTACTCTTCACACTACTGCTGATTTCACACACCTACGACCCAGATAAGCATCACAAGCACCACAACACAACAGTAGGCCCTCTTACAACCACACAATAAAAAAAACTGTGCATCACAAGCACCACAACACAGTCAAACTGCTACACCCAGTTCAGATTTGTTTAACACACTTAAGAGGGCATTACACGACCACAAGGAGCTTGGCAAGGTCACTGCATTCCACCTTACACCACTCAGCCACCTACAGCAGCCCTAACACCACTCAACAACTCACAGCAGCCCTACACCATTCGGCTACTGCACACACAGCCCTTCTTAGGGCAACAATGAACCTAGTTCTCTAGGTTCTAATCAGTACTAACTGATTCTTGAAGGGTTCCTACCCAGAAATACCAGCAACACAAAAGGACTAAATAACCAACCTTCCTTTGAGAGTACCAGCCAACCATTCACTGCTGAAATCACCTTCCTTGATGAAGAAAACTGTGTGCAGCAGAGAGCAACAAACTGTGATGTCTCAGACCTAGGGCGAACCAGCTCTCTCCATTAACTAACCAGAAACGAAGAAGAGGGTGTCACGAACTGGGCTGATTTGATCAGTCAATTAAAAGGGGCGAATTCTGATATGGATCAGCTGATAGGATTGGGCCTAGACCCTATCCACTTAGAGAGTCCAAGATCTAAATGAGATTTAGATCGGGAAGCCTCCTAATTAGATTAGTAAATGGCTGATCTGATCTACAGAAAGATAAGGGTTATCCCTTATCACTTAAAGGGACTTCTAATCCAAATATGATTTGGATTAGCAACTCCTAATGGAATTAGGAGCTGATCCCTTTAAGATTATGAAAGGAGAAAGGGGCAGCAACTGTTAGTAATTGATGTTCAATTCTCTTCAGAGCTGAAAATCACAAGAAGAGAGATTTCTGCACCCTGCGAATTCTCTCTTGCCGCCGCCATCACCTTCAGTTTGATCTCCAGTTCTTGGGAGAAATCAAGATCTGATCTTGATTCCAATCTTTTGGGAAAAGATTGGTTGGAGCTATACTCACAAGCCATCCAATTGATTCTTGCGAAGGGTCAAGTTCTTTTGGAAGAACATTGTTGATTCTGCTCCATCATACACTGCGCCATCTTCAGTAGGAGCAGATTTTGGATCTTTCCTTGGGCGTGAACTCCTCCATTGGGAGATATTATTTCTCCGTATCAGGTACATCCTCCCTCCTATTCCTTTTGGTTCAGATCTGGTTTGGTTCATGGTTCAAGATTGATCCTTGAAAATTTGTTTTCTAAAATAGGGAATTTGATTCCCTGCAAAGATGGGAGAAATTTTTTTTTGAAATTCGCCCAATCCATTCCGCAAGACTTGGGCGTCCATGTGATGGATATCCCATCCCTTCAGTGGTATCAGAGCCATGTGTTCTTGACCATGTGTTCTTGACCTTATACATACTGATGTATGTGGTCCCCTGAGTGTTAGGACCCGTAACCAACACGTGTATTTCATTACATTCACCGATGACTATTCTCGGTATGGTTACGTGTACCTAATGAGACATAAGTCTGAATCCTTTGAAAAGTTCAAAGAGTTTAGACAAGAGGTCGAGAAACAGTTAGGGAGAGAAATTAAGTCCCTTCGATCAGATCGAGGCGGCGAATATCTCTCTGACGAATTCAGGGACTACTTAAAGGTAAACGGGATAGTATCACAGTTAGCTCCTCCTGCTACACCACAACTTAACGGTGTTTCAGAAAGGAGGAATAGGACCCTATTAAATATGGTCCGAACACTTCTCACCCATTCAGAGTTACCTACATCCTTTTGGGGATACGCATTAGAGACTGCGATATACATGCTGAAGCGGGTTCCAACCAAATCGGTTCCTAAGACTCCCTATGAGCTTTGGACCGGAAAGAAACCAAGTGTACGACACTTGAAGATTTGGGGTTATCTGGCTCACGTTAAAACAACGAATCTGGACAAATTGGAATCCAAGACCCAGCCGTTGCCTATTCGTAGGCTACCCAAAGGGCTCAGTGGGCTACCTATTCTATGATCCAAGTGAGCAGAAGGTGTTCTGCAGTCGGAATGCACAATTCTTGGAAAATGACTACATCCTGGACAATCTTCGTCAGGAAATTGTTCTTGATGAGGAGAGCTCAGATGCAGTGGGAGGTGTCCCACAAGTTCCAGGTAGTGACCAACCTAGAAGATCTACCCAGGTGTCCAGGCCACCGGTCCGTTTTGGTTATGATCAGGATAGTTACCTGGTCGAAACCTTGACTAGTGAAGAGGATCCCGTAACTTATACGGAAGCTATGTTGGACATAGACTCCCTTAAATGGGTAGATGCCATGAGAGCTGAGATGGACTCAATGGAGACCAATGGAGTCTGGACTCTAGTGGATCCACCCTCCGGGGTAAAAGCAATTGGTTGCAAATGGATCTACAAGAGAAAGAAGGGCCCCAATGGCAGGGTTGAGACCTACAAAGCTCGTCTGGTGGCAAAAGGATACACTCGGAAAGAAGGCATCGATTATGAGGAAACCTTTTCGCCCGTGGCCATGCTTAAATCCATTAGGATCCTGCTAGCTGTAGCAGCTTACTATGATTATGAGATTTGGCAGATGGATGTCAAAACTGCGTTCCTGAATGGAGATCTTACTGAAGATATCTATATGCAGCAACCGCAAGGCTTTGTAGCTGCGGGTCAGGAACACATGGTCTGTAAGTTGAATAGATCCATATATGGACTCAAGCAAGCTTCTAGAAGTTGGAACATCCGATTTGACTCTACGGTCAAAAAGTTTGATTTTGAGCAAAATCCGGATGAACCCTGTGTTTACAGGAAGACCAATGGTGACAAGGTTACGTTTCTGGTTCTATATGTAGATGACATTCTGCTCATTGGGAATGATGTGGGAATGTTAACTACGATAAAAGTATGGCTATCACAGCAATTCTCCATGAAAGACCTTGGAGAAGCCTCCTATATACTGGGTCTTCGACTCTATAGAGATAGATCGAAGCGGACAATAGGATTATCCCAATCTGCTTATATTGACAAAATAGTCAAGAGATACAGCATGGAAAACTCCAAGGAAATGTTCCTTTCAGGCATGGAGTCAATCTCTCCAAGAAGATGTCTCCAAAGACCTCTGAGGATATCGAGAGCATGAAAGACGTTCCCTATGCCTCAGCCATAGGGAGCATCATGTATGCCATGCTGTGCACTCGTCCTGACATCGCCCAGGCAGTGAGTGTAGTAAGCAGATTCCAGGCCAACCCAGGGCAGGAGCATTGGACTGTTGTGAAATGCATACTTAAGTACCTTCGAAGGACAAAAGAGTTTTGTCTGGTATTCGATGGTAGTTCACTACAGATCCAAGGGTACACAGATGCGGATTTCCAGTCGGATCCGGATGATAGAAAGTCTACATCTGGATATGTTTTCACGATAGGATCATGTGCTGTTTGCTGGAAAAGCAGCAAACAGGGGTCCACAGCAGACTCCACAACCGAGGCCGAATACATTGCTGCAAGTGAAGTTGCCAAGGAAGTCGTGTGGATGAAGAAGTTCGTTCACGAATTGGGACTAGTTCCGTCCAGCACATCACCCATCCCATTGTTGTGTGACAACAATGGAGCGATTGCTCAGGCTAAGGAGCCACGAGCCCACTCGAAGTCGAAGCACATCGAGAGGAAGTACCACGTACTCAGGGAGATTGTTGGTAGAAGGGATATCTTGATTCAGAAGGTAGCATCAACGGAGAATGTAGCAGACCCATTGACTAAGCCACTGACACAGAAAGTGTTCGAGAAACACGTGGAAAGTATGGGACTCCGGCTTATACGAAATTGGACCTAAGTGCAAGTGGGAGTTGTTAGACAATTGTATGCCCTTAGCTTCAATCAGAATTATGTACATTATGAATTTATTGTAAATGAATAAAGTACACATTTGATTCATGTTCCTGTGGTGTGTTTTTGTGTAATACCCTTAAATTGGACACTTAATGAGACTTGTGTTAGTTTAGAATGTTCACAGCCATTGGGTAAGTCTGGGGAGATTTATCTTGCCAAGGCTGACACTGGTGTGCGGCCAACTGTTGGGGTGGCTTGTCTCAGCTACCAGGGTGAGACCCGAAGCACATGCAGTGTAGGATTAATAGAACCTTTGAACCGGACCAGATTTCCAGTATTGCCCTGGACCTTGGAGATAGATGGGCAAAACTGGAAAGTTACACCTAACCCCTAGACTCGATTATGATACTACACTAGATGGCGGATTGGGCTGTCTTTGATGTACCAATCAGTGAGATCCTTAGTGGGAGTCAAAACTTGGGTATGTTGGGACAGTCCGAGAATTCATCTCAATGGGTGATCATAGTGACAGGACCAGCCCCTTTGTCGGACAAAGGTAATGATCGAGGATGCACTCTCTCTGATGGAAACCAAGACTGCCGGCAGCCGATTTCAATTGTTGAGATTTTGTTTTGCAAAATATATTTATATAAAGACATATATATATATATATGTTATGGTTTCGAAATGATTTGCAAAAGGTTTTAATTCCCGGGATCCATGTAAGCAGAGAGTGCAACACTGTTCCTTGCAGTCGAGGGAGAGGTCCTCCCTTGTCGGGCAGTGTTTGATCATTATGGGCTGAGAGGTTAAGTGTAAGACCATTGAGGATAATACCTGATGGGCTAATCTTGCATCTGCCCACAGTCCCTGGGTGTTACAAGGTGGCTTGGCCCAGGGACCTCTTAGGGTAAGTGTTGGGCCCATAGAGCCCATAAGATGGGTTTCAGGGGGTGCACTATCCATAACAGTGTATTCGGCCAGGCCTTGTAACAAAGGCTGGGCTGAACCCATGTGGCTGATGTGTAGATCAATGTTTGGGTCCCACGCCATACAAGAAAGCCCAACTGGGCAGCAGTTTGGAAGGCTATGTGAGTACATAACCTTAAATGGGCCTTAAGCCCATTTCGAACTGGGTTGATTTGATTAGTCAATTAAAAGGGGTGAATTCTGATATGGATCAGCTGATAGGATTGGGCCTAGACCCTATCCACTTAGAGAGTCCAAGATCTAAATGAGATTTAGATCTGGAAGCCTCCTAATTAGATTAGGAAATGGCTGATCTGATCTATAGATAAGATAAGGGTTATCCCTTATCACTTAAAGAGACTTCTAATCCAAATATGATTTGGATTAGCAACTCCTAATGGGATTAGGAGCTGATCCCTTTAAGATTATGAAAGGAGAAAGGGGCGGCAACTGTTAGTGATTGATGTTCAATTCTCTTCAGAGCTGAAAATCACAATAAGAGAGATTTCTGCACCCTGCGAATTCTCTCTTGCCGCCACCATCACCTTCAGTTCGATCTCCAGTTCTTGGGAGAAATCAAGATCTGATCTTGATTCCAATCTTTTGGGAAAAGATTGGTTGGAGCTGTACTCACAAGTCATCCAGTTGATTCTTGCGAAGGGTCAAGTTCTTTTGGAAGAACATTGCTGATTCTGCTCCATCATACACTGCGCCATGTTCAGTGGGAGTAGATTTTGGATCTTTCCTTGGGCGTGAACACCTCCATTGGGAGATATTGTTTCTCCGTATCAGGTACATCCTCCCTCCTATTCCTTTTGGTTCAGATCTGGTTTGGTTCATGGTTCAAGATTGATTTTTGAAAATTTGTTTTCTAAAATAGGGAATTCGATTCCTTGCAAAGATGGGAGAATTTTTTTTTTTAAATTCGCCCAGTCCATTCCGCAAGACTTGGGCATCCATGTGATGGATATCCCATCCCTTCACATAGGATAGGAACTGGGAAATGCAGTGAGCTGTGGATGTGATGCAACGCCGTTTGCCTTTACGGACTGCAATGGGGAGGTCAAGGTCATCCAAAGGAGGTAAGGGTGCAACAGTGGAACCTGGATCTAATAAAGAAACTATGGTACCTGAATCTGGATCCATAGAAGGAACTGGGGCTGGCCTGGACTGCTGATGACCGAAATCAACTTGCCTCCACCGCCTGTGATAGACTCTCAAATCCTAACACCTCTGACAACCCTTCCCTTTACATCCCTCATCACTCAATGGAACAGGTAAAGGAACTTCTGATGAGTTAACCCCACTCTCACTACTCTCCCACTGAGGAGAAACCCTAGGATAATAGGGTACCTCCTCAAAGAAAGTAACATCCATCGAGACAAATCTCCTCCCAGACGTAGGTTCATAGCAGCAATAACCCTTTTGAGTTTGTGCATAACCTAGAAAAATACACTTGGAGGCCTTAGGATCAAATTTGGAACGAGGTCCAAGAATCTGAACAAAGCAAGTGCAGCCAAAGGTTTTAAGGGGAACAGTAAACAATTCTTTATCGAGGTATAGAAGGGTAAATGGAGGCTTCATGTCAAGAACCCGTGAAGGAACTCGATTAATGAGATACATTGCTGTAAGAATAGCATCTCCCCAGAAACGAATAGGCACATTGGAGTTAAACATAATGCTTCTAGCCACCTCTAATATGTGCCTATTCTTCCTCTCAGCAACCCCATTCTACTGTGGTGTATAAGGACAAGTACTCTAGTGAATAATCCCATGATCAAGCAAATAAGAGGCTAATGAGTTGGTAAGGTATTCTTTCGCATTATAGGATCTGAAGATTTTGATTTTGACCCCAAACTGTGTTAAAATCATTTGATGAAAGATTTGGATCAAAGTGGGAACCTCATCTCGAGAACGCATAAGGTAAACCCAAGAAAAACGGGTGTAGTCATCAACAAACAACAAGAAATATCTGTATCCCCCCATAGCAATGATGTGATACGGGCCCCAAACATCGGTATGTACAATATCAAACGAATTACTACTTCTTTTATTACTCAATGAATAAGATGTTCTACAATGCTTTGCGAGCTCATAACTCTCACATCTCAAATTGGAAATCTGAACAGACTCAAACAAATTTGGAAACAAACTCTTCAAAGACCGAAAGGATAAATGACCCAACCGATTATGCCAAAGCATAACCTGACTACAGACTGAGAAACAAAAGACTTCCTATCTTCACTATCTTCCCAATAAGAACTCTTTCCAAGCAGATAGATCCCATTCGTCTCACAGCCAGTCCCAATCACCTTCCTTGTCTCCAAGTCATAAAAAACACATCGGTCAGGGACTGAACAATTCTGATGTTTTGTAATGCTACTAACTGAAAGCAAGTTAGTATTAAGATTAGGAACATGCAGAACTGAAGATAAGGAAATGGTATTAGACAACTTGATGTCTCCCTTACCAGAAATTGGAACAAGGGAACCATCAGCAATGGACACTTTATCTCTGCCAGAAGATAAGTGATAGGTAGTGAACAGTGATGGCAAGCCAGTCATATGGCTAGATGCACCTAAGTTTATTACCCAACAATGTTCAGTGTTACCTAGGGCTAAAGCATGATAAGCTGAGGCCCGAGTACCTGAATGAGCAAAGGCTGATTTGGAACTGATGGCAGCTGAGATGATTGAAATGAATTTCCAACTTCCTTTTCCAACTGAGTCAGGGCAGCCTGGACAGCAGCTAGGGTGTCTAAAGGCATGCCTTTTGTGCTCGATGAGGATGCACCATCAGTATTAACAGCCGTATTAGCATTACCACTTTTGTTCCTAAGTTTTGCTGGAACTAGATGAGGGTGCAACTTCCAACATGTGTCTTTAGTATGCTTAGGTTTCTTCTTGCAATGTTCACACACTAGATCCCACTTATCTTCCTTCTTTATATCCCTTTCTGTATCACCCCCAAACTTAGGTTTAACTGCTGCCAAGGCTGGTGAGAAGGGCTTATGTTGCATCATAACCTTTCTCCTAGTCTCTTCACTATACACTAAGGAGTAGGCTTGAGATAAGGTCACACTGTCCCTTGTTAGTAGTTGATGTCTCACAATATCATAGTCAGGATTCAGACCAGCTAGGAATTCAAAAACCCTATTAGTTTCAACTTGATTTCTATAAGTCTGTGCATCCTTCTGACTTTCCCACTCAAGTGTTTCTAGGAGGTCAATTTCATGCCACATAGATTTCAAGGTAGACAAGTAAACCGAGACTGGTTTCTCTCCTTGCTTAAGGTTGTTAACCTCACACTTCAATTCATAAGTCCTAGCAACATTAAGGGGTTGGGAGTAAGTCTCTTTCATGACATCCCAAATTTCCTTGGCTGTTTTTGCCCACAAATAGTTCCGGCTGATATGTGGCTGCATAGAGTTGCATAGCCATGTCATAACCAAATAGTTTTCCTGAACCCATTTGGTATAAGTTTGGTCCTCCTTAGTTGGTTCTTTCACATCTCCCAACAAGTAGCTGAGTTTTCCTCTACCCCCAATGGCCATCATGGCCGATTGAGCCCATTCTAAGTAGTTTGATCCATCAAACTTCACAGTTGTAGTCTGAAAGGCATTCTCAGACATGTTACCAGAATTGCTAGTCCCAAAAACACCTTCCCCCTGATTCTTGAACTCCATTCTTGGTCAAGAATTAATAAAAAAACTTTTTTAAACTACTATAATAGAAAAACAGCACCCAAACAACTGATAACATCCGGCCTAGGTCTTCCAAAGAACAAAGAAAATAGAATTCTATATGAAACCATTTCAAAATCTGATCTGAAACCAACAACAGTTCTGAATTTTAGGGTTTTCTCTCAAAACCCTAAAGGAAAAGCACAGATTTTCCAGTCGCACCTCTCAGAATAGACCAAGATGATTTTTTTCAAAGTTATTCTCAAGGAAAAAACTTACTTTATGAAAGAAAATCTCTGGCCGCCACCTTTTGTCTGATGCGAAACCCTAATCTTGAGGATCCAAAGCCTTTTCTGATTCTTCCTGACTACTGGAACTCTCCTAGCCTTCTACAATCTTCTTAGTAGCAGCCGCACACTACCAGTAGCCTCCAAGAATCAGCCGATCCTCCTTCTTTGTTGAAAAACTTTTAAACCTAGGAGATTCTCATGTAGTCAATCTAATTAAACTAGCATAAGAGCTCCTAGGTCGGCTCTAATACCAAGTAGCCAATCAAGACTACAATCAGTCTTGAATTCAAAAGAAAAAGAATGAAGAAATTTCAGAAGAGAAGGAGAGAAGAGAAGCACACGAAGAGATTTTGGAAAGGAGAGAGGGTTGGTCTTGACATTAGCCGACCCACTCTTAATATTTATATATGTTAACTAATTGTAAAAGGGCCGAATTGCCCTTATTGCTTACAAGGCAAATAAACTAATAATAAAGCTGAAATAACAAACTGAAATAAGTACCAACTAACACTGACATAACTAATAGAAATATGCTGCCATACGAGCACAGTGGGGTCCACATCAGTGTTCTCTACAATTTCTAAGAAGAGCATTATATAGAGATTTAACAGAGAATCTTCCATTCCTACATTCCTTCCACCATCTAGAGTCAGGTAGCCGAGGATTCACCTCCACCTTGTGCAGATTCAACAGAAAACCCACACACTCGACCTCCCAATCCAATAATGGCCCTCTAAATTTTGGACACTACACCACCGACCCATTGCAAATCTTATAACACTGACAAACAGAAACCATCCCTCCTGGCATCCCTTATGATCCCAAAGCCACTCAATCCCTACTTGAGTCTCCCTACAAGTCCCTTCTACCACCGTCTTCCTCCCTTTGAGCCTCCTTCCACAACACCGCTTCAATGAAGGTTGCCCACCGGACCTGATAAAACATCTGATCTTCATAGATTTTAATCAACCTGGGAATTTCTTGAGGTTTTACTCCACTCACCTTAATCACATCCCAACGAAGATCAAAATCAAAGATGCTATCCAGATGGGATTACGGGTTGATGCAATGGATTCAAAAAGTTCTTGATTTCATAGGTGAAATGGGAGTCCAACGATCCAAATGATAACTTCGTGCTGGACGTCCAAACCTTGTGTTTGAGAATGGACACCATTTAGAGACTATCACATTACCTAAATCAAACATAAATTTTGTCAAGGCTACTTCCACATTGTCCTCCACCAGTTCCAATAGAGCCTTGCACCTGTCAAAAGGTGTGATTTTGGGAGTATCTTTTAAGCTCAAACCTTTGATCAATGCTCCAGCAACCTTTCTCCAGTCATGTGGTTCAAAATTTGTTTCCACCACAAATTTCCTTTGCCAATCCTCTTTCCCCTATTTGCTGCCATTTTGCAACTGCCAGCCCCATTTCCCCATGCCAAAGAAACTTCTGTAGAACCATTATCCGTGGGACTGAAAGACCTTCCATTCTTCTGGAAAATTAGCTGTTTTCTGAGCATCTTTGAGTATTGAATATGCCTTCTTTCTCCTATTTTTTGTTCTCTTTAAACTCCTATAAAACTCTTAGGATCTCCTTCCACCCTTCACTCTTTCTTCCTTCCAGGAAACAATCCACCTGTTTCTTTCCCTTCAAAAAAATAACAAACAAAAAAAAAAAACCATAGAAAATGATCAATCTCCCTTTTGTATTTTTCTTTCTTTCTGCACTAAAACTTCTACCCTCTTCTTGTTTTTGGCCCTTCCATTTTCAATTCCACTCTGATTGCAAAGCCCCTTCTACAAAATTTTGAACCACTATGTTGCTTCACTACCCACCAACATCACCATTGACATATTTGCTTCTTTAATCTTCAGAGTTACCTTTCTCATGATCACAATCCTCTAAGAGGAAAAAAAAACTCTTCACTTCTCGAGCAGTTTTTCAGCACCAAATCTCTTCACCTCTATCTTCAGGGTCTCCTCCACTATATATTTTATTTAGCTTGAGTAAACTAGATCTGGTTGAGTAAACTAGATATTGCCATGGGCTTGAGCCCTAAGCAGGAGACTATTCCTCCATAGAAACTAAAAAGTTGAAACAGTGAGTGTGCTTTCTTGGACTGATACTCTTTATGGAGTTATATGTTGTTTTTTAAAAGTGATGGAATCTCTCAACTCAGTCCTCCATGTTCCTCAGCTTGCTACTAACCTTTTGTCTATTTCAGTGTTTAAAAAGTACAAGGTGCAAGTGCTTTCTAGCACCCAAAAGAGCAAGGCGAAAGGTGAAGTGTGTGCCTTCTCACATTTTCCCAAACTAAAATGGATAAGAATAACATATAGAACATTTTCAAAGCAAAAATGTGGAGGTAAAAGAGAAAGCATGTAGTTCCTACGAAAGAGCTTCAAAGTTCAAACACTCAACAATCAAGCATGAGAAACTTTCAGTCTATTTATTTATCTTCCACTTTCATTACTATTGTAAGGGGTGGTTTTTTGTATGTTTCAGGAACAGGGGGTTTCCTGTAATTTTATTATTCCCAGGGACTTCTCTGTAATATTCATTGTTTTCTAATATAAAAGGGTCCGAGGTGGCCGCCTCTGATATGATAGATTATTCTTCTAATTTCTGACTTTTCCCCTTCTATTGACTTCGTTCCTCTCTTTCTCTTTGTTTTTCCTTGATAGACTACGTGGTAACAAAGCCTGTTTGACCAAGTGGTCTAGTGTTTGATACTCATTGCCCCCATTATAATTAATTAAATTTTAGCACAAGGTATGGGTGGGCCTGTGCTTGTTCATGCTTCAAGCCCAATGAGCTTTCATGTGAGGGGGCATGTTAGAGAATAAAGCTTATTCGGGGACCTCACCTAACAGCTTAAGCTTTTAGGTTGAATGGAGCCTCACTTAAACATGGCCATACCAAGGTGGAAGGCTATACTAATGCTGACTGGGCCGATCCTATCGATGATAGATGGTCTACCACTGGTTATTGAAGAAATAGTTGGTTAGCCACAAATGTGGGGTTCCATACCCACACTCAGGCTCTAGTGTGTGTGGTTTCATACCCACACCTAGTTGTTTCTAATTTCTTTTATTAGTAGTTTCTAATTTCTTTTATTAGTAGTTTCTAATTTCTTTTAATAGTTTCTAATTTATGTTATTAAAAGTTTCTAATTTCTGTTAAGTTGGGCAGGCTGGCCTTATTGTTTCTAATTTTTGTTTATTTCCAATTCTTGTAAGGATCCTAAGAGCTATAAATAAAGGAGTGTATGGGGCAGCAGATCATTCACTACTGAACCCCTTCTTTCTTTTCTCCTCTCTTCTCTCTCTCTCTCTCTCTCTTCTTCTCTTCAAACCTGTAATACAGTAAACGGTTCTTCTTTCAAGTGTTATTGCACTTTTGTAGGAGGAAATTAGGTCTCTTGGAGGAGTAAGAAACAGTATACAATAGCGAAGTCAAGTGCAGAAGCTGAGTATAGGGCTATGTCCCAGGGAATTTCTGAACTGTTGTGGTTGAAAAATCTTTTTTTTCTGAGTTGAGTGAGTGGGATTCAGATCCTATGTCATTATACTGTTCTCCATGAGCGAACCAAACACATTGAGTTCGATAGACACTTCATTTGTGAAAGAGTGAAAAGGGTTGAAATTTGTAGGGGGTTCCTGTAATTTTCTTTTTCACAGGGAACTCTCTGTAATATTCATTATTTTCTAATATAAAAGGGTAGATATGGCTGCCTCTGATATGAGACATTATTCTTCTAATTTCTGACTTTTCTTCTTCTCTTTTCTTGGTTTTCTTTGATAGATTACAATTACTTCAAGTAGCTATTCTGATGCAAAATATCTTGTACTCATAATCCTAGGAGATCAGCCCTCCACCTTTGTAGTGGCCCCTTGAGGCATGATGAAACTAAGTCCATGCGGGAGTTGGGGCAGTGCCCTTGACCAAAAGTTTTGGCCAGTGTATGTAAAGAGGTTGCAGACATGTTTTAGAATTCTAACATTAAATAATTACTAAGAATGAAAGTAAATTTTGCCTCTGTTATTAAGGCTCAGCTTGGAAAGAGTACAAATACAAATAGGTACAGAACAAATAGATATAAAATAATACAAAATACAAGGTTTTGCACTATACATATTTGTATTTATACTCCTTCCAAACTGAGCCTAAGTAACATTTAATACGAAAAGTAGCATTTATCTTGTGCATTAGCTGTTTATTTCTGTCAAATAAGCTAGCGTTTAAAAAGGAAATTCTACAGAAAGTGTCCTCAAGAATCCATGAACTTTCAGAATCCAAAATGTGTCTGACGTGGACATGTCATCCATTTAGCAGAATCCATGCAACATTAGTTTTTTCCAAGGAGTTACCTTTTTTATGTCTATCTCCTTTCCTTCTCATGTCTTTCATAATCTAGAGAGTTTCAGTGAAGAGAGTCGCCCCTTCTCTTTTCCTTTCCCTGTTCTTTTCCTTGACCTTGTTATTATTCCTACTAGTGCTTCCTCTATTGACTTTCTAGGCAACATCTTATAGGCATATACTCTATGTAAAAAAAGGTACAACAGGACAAAACTAGACCTATTGTGGGTTGACATTTTATTCCATAGGTCACTTGTGAGGAGGTCAGCTTACGATTTGTAAAACCAAACCAACACTTGGATGATTTGTTCCCTAAAGGAGTTGCAAAGCAGTGTTTTGAAGGCAATCTTAGCAAGCTGGGCATTATTTGAAGCAATCTTAGCTTGAGGAGGAATGTTGAGAACAAATCAATTTTGTATTCAATTTGGGGGTAGGTTTCTCACTTTTCTTTCAAATTATTTTTTCTCTCTTCCCATTCTCTTCCCTGTAAAACAGCTGCAGCAGATCCAATCTATCAAAGCAAACCAATATAACATATAAAACAATATAGTGGACTTATGGGAGAAATCAGTGTTTTCTAAGTCTTCTCTTTCTATACAAGTTTGAACTCTTCTACAACAACCCCTTTTCCCCAGCACAAAGATTGAATTCCTTTTATTAATAGCCAATCTTCAAGTGATTTCTCTAGCCTGGATAGCAGCCTCAGAGAAGTTCTTAGTAAGATAAACTGATCAGAAGGGTGTATGATGCTGGAACATGACAATTGCGTTCTCTGCTTAGAAGTCACAGAATCTTTGAATCATCATTTTCTGCCCAGCAAAACATACTCTAAACTGTGGGAGCATCCAGCATCAGTGGAAGCTTTTATACATGCTTGGTTAACTTGTCAAACCAGCTTTCAATAATATGATCTAAAATCAGCAATAAACTGAAAAATAAAGTAGCACTAAACAGAGAAAAGAGAAGGCAGAATCAAGGAAGCTTCTGTGTTGTCCACTATCTTATATAATAACTGCTAAAATAATGGGAAACTTACATAGATACCCTGGCGGAGTGGCAGCAATAAAAAGCTAAAAATAAAGGCCTAAAACCCAATAAGAATGAAGGTCCACTAAAGAAAACAAAAGATAACCCAAACACCTATAACTAATTACAAGTCCATTATGTCAACAGGTTCCTAAGAGGATTAAATGAAAGAAGCAGAATCATCTGGGGGACTATCCCCTTAGCCATGATTTGAACAATATGGGGTGCGAGGAGTGCATAGACCTTTGAAAACAACGTCAACTCTGAGGATAAGCTTCTAAGGAAGGTCAGATGTACTTTGTGTTCATGGTTTCAGTTAATAGCAAGTTCAGGGGGGTTCCTTTGGATTCACTCTTTAGTGTGAATAATATTTTTGCACAATCTCATGTATGTTTCTTTTTGCACATTTCCATTGTACATTGCCTTGGTGTACATGGGTGCTTATGCATCTTTGATCTTTAAATGATCCTTATTGATTGAAGATTTAATATTAATGTCATAATACTCCAAAAATTGCACCTTAACTACTAGTCTTCCACCAAAAATCCATCATATGATGTACTTCTAGAAATCAGAAGAATCTCCCTTCATTCAACTCAACTCAAAAAGGTCTTGTGTCAACTATATGAGGTCATCCACATGAATCCTATCCTGCCATTCAACTCTTTTCAGTGCCATATCCATTATAAAAATATGGACCCTAAAATCAATATTTTTGATAGATTGGCCCTAAAATCAATTCTTACTACTTCAGTTCAACCCATGTCCTCTAGGCCTGCCTATAGTTCTTCCTGACCCCTAGCTTGCAATAAGTCACTTTAAACTGATGCTATAGATGATCTTCTATCCACATGTCCCTTCAGTTATGGTTTGAGAAATTAAGAGTGCCCTATTTGGTATACAAGCAGTGTTTAATTGCAAATTCCATGGGACAATCACAGTTCAAATGAATGCTTAAAATTCAAAATATTAACATAACACATAAAACCAACATTGATATACCAAAAAAGAATCATTCAATTTTTACCTTGCTTGCATCAGTTTCCTAGATTTTTTGGTAAATACATGCGAGGAAATACATAGTGCAGGTCATACATACAACCTATTTTATAAACCAAAATTTTATTATAAAATCTGAGAGAGATTAAAGATAACAACTGAGAAAAACATTACATATGAACTAGTGGATGCTCCCAAGTTTCACAAATATACCACCATTCCAGTGCATCAGTTCCAAATTGAGTTTTCAGACATGGATTGTTTCATAGTAAAATGAGCTAGTAAAAGGCTTGGTGGACTTCAAAGTGACAAAAGCATCACATAAATGACAAGGATGCAATATTTCCAATTTCTTGAAGATAACAAAATTAAATGGAATATATATAAGATAAAGTGAAAAAGTGAACTCACATGAAGAGTATTTAATTGAACACAAAGTTTTGGTGTTGTCGTCACATTAATCTCAGTAGACCTTCTCTCATCAAGCAATCTAGGATCAAATATTTCCTTCTTTACAAAAGCCTTAATTCCAACTTCTTTCTTGTACCGTGTAAGAACAGGCACAGGTGGAATCAAATCTTCTTTGTTAACTGCAAGATCCCAGTTACATCTTAAGGTCTAGCTTTTGGAAATATAAGTAGAGAAGATAACTCTGAGAACAATGTGCTGAGAAATGTTGTTTTGGAAAAACATAAGAAGATGAACAAACAAGGAATATTGAATTCTTTTGGAATTAAACTGACATAAAAAACAAAGAAAAGAATAAAAATACAGTGATGGAGCCAGGAATTTTCTTTTGTTTTTTTTTTGGGTGGGGGCAAGTTATATAACTTTTTTCACTTATGGTAATGAAAAAGTTATATTAAGTGAATTATATTAAATTGTATTATAGAGATTCACAACATAAACATGAGGGAGGGAGGGAAGGAACTCACAGGATTACTTTTCCCTTGGTCTGCCTTCTTGGCAAAAACAAGAAAATGAGAGAGGGAATAGAGGAGGTATGGTTTGGAGAGAAATAGGGTGGGAGGGGATTGGGTCTATTATAGCTGTTTTTGAATGAAAAATTGAAGACTAAGATTCACTCACCAAGAGAAGGGAGGGAGGACTCTAAACTAAATTGGAGGATACTCAAGTTAGGGTCTAGGGGCTTGCCTCAATCAACAAACACACTAAAATATCAATAATTATGAGTTAATGTATCCTCTTTAATGAAAAATAAGAAAAAAAAATCCTCAAAACAACAATCTAGTAGAAGACAAGATTCCCTCACCAAAATCTATGGAAGAACAAGGGCAGATAAATTGTACTCTCTATAGCTGTCAACTACGGAGAAAATAACTTTAAATCTTTGTTAATTGAACCAAAAAACTTAACAGTTACAATCAGTGTTTAGGAAAGCAGACAGGACCAGCAGTTGGACCAGTTGAATTGTGACCCAGGTCCCTAACCAGTTCAATCATACCCTAAGAACTGGAACTCATGTAAAACCAGTCAAAACCGGCTGACTGGCCAGTTTAACCAGAGGACTGGTAAACTGCTCCTGGTTTTATATAACTGCGCGGGTCACTAAATGATGGAATTTTTAAAATGCTAATGGCATTCCTTTATTCATGAAATGAGAATTGAGTGGTGCTTGTATTGGTTATACTTTAATGCTTTTGTATGGGGCTAACTGCATGGAGCAATTGTATTAGTGAAATACAAGGTTTTAAATATATTCCTTTCCAGCTTTGTCAAACCTGCTATATCCTTCCCCTTGGACAGTCATAATCTCCCAGCCTCTCGAATTTTGCATCACAGATTTCTCTTGTCGCCAATGGAGCTTCTTGATATTTATTCACCTTGTAATAAAGTAGTGTCTAGGACTTCAGCCTCTTGGTGATCCAATCCATTTGCACCCCTAGTTTGGTGCCTCTAGTCCAAACTGAGCGGCTAGGATTGCTGGTTCAGGTCGGTTCTGCATATCACCCTTCCTTACTGATGGTATAGTCATTTTATGACTCAATTCCCTTTTCTTCCACCCTATCTATCCAGAATCCTCTAAACGAGAGTCATTTTATCACTCAATCCAAACTGAATTTAAGAGTGATTCTTAAATTTTATGAAATGCTTGCAGGTCAAAGGATCAATCTAAAGAAGAGTGTAATGATTGGGGTGGGTGATACCCCAGATGCCTTGTTGGAGGGTTGTTCTTCAGTTTTGGGTTGCTTAGTGGGGGAGTTCCCTTTTACTTATTTGGGTCTCCCCATAGGAGCAAAAGCTTTGACATCATCTACTTGGTAGTTCTTGATAGCATTGATCAAAAACTAGCAGGATGGAAGGGGAGGTACCTCTCTTTTGGTGGAAGGATTACTCTTATTAAGAGTGTTCTGTCCAACCTACCGGTTTATTACCTCTCACTTTTAAAGGCCCCCTCTAATGTGATAAATTCAATTGAAAAATTGCAGGAGTTTGTGTGGGGAGTTGAAGGGATGGAGAAGAAATTTCACTTAATTAAGGGGGATAAAGTATGCAAGGAAAAAAAGATGGGGGATTAGGGATAAGGAAATTGAAGTTTTTTAATAAAGCCCTTTTAGGAAAATGGTTATGGAGAGGGAGGCACTCGGGAGAAGGATGGTGGCTTGCAAATATGGAGTTATTGGTTTCAGGTGGGACCCTAAAGAAGTGAAGACATCTTATGGGGTAAGTGTGTGGAAAGGAATTATAAGTTTCCAGTCAGCCTTCCTTAACTTGTTCCCTTTAGAGTTGGTGATGGATCAATAATTAAATTCTGGGAAGATGATTGATTAGGTATTGGAAAGCTATGTGATCATTGCCCCCACCTGTATAGGTTGGGTATGAAGAATAACTCCATTGTAGAGAATTTTGAGATTAATCAAGGTAGAGCAGTTTGGTGCCCAAAATTTAGGAGGTCTCTATTTGATTGGGAAATTCAAGAGTGTAGATCTTCTGGCAAAGTTATAATAAGTTGATCCTCATGTGGAAAGAAAAGATTCAAGATGGTGGAAAGAATCTAGAAATGGTTTATTCTCAGTCAAATCCTTCTATTAGTCCCTCTCAAGGTCTAGCGGAGATGTTTCGAGGCTGAAAGGCATTTGGGGAAACCCTATTCCTCCAAGGGTGGAAGTTTTTGCTTGGCTAGTGGCTTTGAGTAGTATTTTGACTTTGAATCATCTTCAAGATAGAGGTTTTCACTTAGCTAGCAGATGATACCTTTGTGAGAATGCTGAGGAGAATGTTTTTCATTTGCTGTTTGAGTGCCTTTTCTCCAAGTTCATTCGGGGCTTTTTCTTCAGGCTAGTCAAAGCTGGTGGGTGGTCTCCCAATTCGGTAGAGGAAATATTCTCTACATTGCCCAAGATAGCTAGAAATGACAAGGAAAAGATCACTTGGAGTTTCACTCCTGTAGTTTGCTAGTAACTTTGGAAAGAAAGGAATAGAAATTTTTTTTATGGGAAAGTTCGATCAAGGGAACATATAACACTTCTATGTCGCAAACGAATCATGGACTAGATTCTAATTCTCCCAGAGTTTGAAGGAATTACAAAGGAGGATCTTGGTGCTAGAATTTGGAACACCTTGCAGTTGGCATGATTGCTTGTTTTCCCTTTGTTTTTGTCTGATCTATGCTTCTTGTATGATCTATGTTTTTCTCTTTTTATGATTTCTCTTCTTTTATGCTTTCCTTTGTAGTGTTGTCTTCTAGTGATACCTCATCACTTCCAAAAGTACTTTTTTTACATAAATAAATTTTCTTTTCTTATTGATTACCAAAGAAAATCCTCTAAATGATTTGATCCATTTAAGTCCATGTGTTTTTCAAATTTGGATTTTCCCTCCTATTGAGTCCATGAAAACTTTTATGATGTGGCTAACCTTTATATTTATCATGCAAGGGTTCAAGTATCTTTCCCTCTCAACCTCTCAGTCATGTTTTGTTAGCTTCATATATCTCCTTGCACCCTCATGGCTATTCAATCAACAAGGTCATCTTCCCCAATGCCATTTGGTTCCTGACTATTGAACTCTTACCACTTCCATTTTTAGACTATCACCTCTCCTCCCCAAGGATTGGTTCTCCAAGGGATATCTCAACTCTTGTTTCCTTGTTACCTCCTCAGTGTTTTCCCCTTAGAGATACCACCAAACTAAAGCCTTGTTCATTGGTACAGCATCATTTAAATCCAATGACATCTTTGTCATCTCTAGCTTGATGTCTAGGTAAATGGTCACCATGAACATTCTGTTGCCAACAAATTTGTTGGCCATTTGAGGCAAGAAGCCTTTCCAGTGAACCTTCATCCACACCTGTTTTGTCAATTCATCCTGTCCATTATTGGGTCAAACACGAAGAATCCCCCACAAAGATCTCTTATACATCTCAGCACCACCTCACTCCATAGGTATAGTGGCAATCCAAATACTCCAGTTCTTGGATTTTTTGGTGGATTTCAGTCATAAAGAGAGTGATCTATGCTTTGGCATCAAAATTAGGAAGAACTAAATGTGGGGAAGAGTCCTAGTCAAGTTGGACACTTCATGTTTTATCTGATATTGGGTGCTTGGACCCTTTGGACTTCTCTAGGTTTTATATAGGGTGTGGTTTGGTTTCTGGCAATTTTTGAGCCTTCTGGAGTGATTGATTCACTTTTCTTTATGGTGAGAGAAGCTGGGAGAAGAGAGATTTCTCCCCAAATAGGTTTTTCTTCTTTCGGAAAGGTCAATTACCCTTGTGTGTGAGATCGATTTGATCTTGGATGCTTTCTACCTAGTTATTTTTTGTTTTTGAATTGTTTGAAGTTGAAATGGAGAGTTGAAGTACTGAGCAAAAGTCCATTGGTGAAATGGGTCAGGATGTAGTAGGTACTAGTGATTCTTTTAGGACTGGAATTATTACCACAGTAAAATAGGATGGTGCAAATTATTTAGAATGGGCACAATCATCCAAAATGGCCATTGGTGCTCCTGGGAAACTGAGGCACATCACTGGGAGGAGAAGAAACCTGATACAAATTCCTCCTGATAGTTATAGGAGAACTACATGGTTATGTCCTGGATGTGTAATTCTATGTCACCTCACATTGGCAAAAGATTTTTTTGTGGCCTAATACTGCAAAGAAGATTTGGGATGGAGTAACTAAGACCTATTCCCAGAAATAGAATGTCGCTAGAGCCTATCTATTAAGGAATCAACTTAATTATACAAAACAGGGAGATGGACCACTTGCTATGTACTTCTCCATGCTGAAAACACTTTGGTAGGAGATAGATCACTTAGAGATTGTGGTTTGGGAGAGTATGAAATATGCAACAACCTATCAGAAGTTGGTGGAGAAGAAAAAGGTCTTTGAGTTCTTGGCTGGACTGAATCTTGAATTTTATATTGCCAAGCAACATCCTTACTAGGGAAAAGAAGAAAAACAAGCCTTTTGAAAAGAAAGGACTGTTTAAAAAGTTGCAGAAAATCAAAAGAAAGTAGCAGAAATCAGGTTTCAAGAAGAGAGAAGAAGAAGAAGGTGGCGGCAACTAGGGTTCAGAGATAGAGATTTTCAAACATAACCTTCTCTCTTACACCCCTAATTCCATTTCATTAAGTTAAACTTTAATAATTTACAGAGAGGCCCCTAGTTGGGCAGAAAATTAAAAAACATAACACAAGAAAGAATAAAGCCCAAATTAAGACCCATTACAACAAAGAACATAAAAAATAAAGAAGTATAACAGCCTATGGGCCATTCGGCCCATCTCTACACTCCCCCTCAAGCTGAGCATAGATGTCAATCATGCCAAGCTTGCCAGTATCATGCTGAAGTTTAGCCTTGGGAATGCCCTTGGTGAGGAAATCAGCTCACTGTCCTTTAAAGGTGATGAAAGGTAGACACACTTCTCCAGAAGCCACTCTTTCTCGAATGAAGTGTTTGCCAACTTAAATATGTTTAGTTGTGTCATGTTGCACTAGGTCGTGAGCAATGTTGATGGTAGCCTGATTATCACAGTATAACATCATTGGGTTATCGGCTCAATACCTAGTTCCTCCACCAAGGATCTAAGCCACAGAAATTCAAAAACTCCATGAGCCATGGCTCTGTATTCAGCTTCGGCTGAAGATCGAGCAACAACTGATTGTTTCTTGCTTCTCCAAGAGACAATATTACCTGCCACCAAGCTACAGTACCCAGAGGTAGATCTTCTGTCATCTATGTTTCTAGCCCAATCAACATCTGTGTAGGCTTCAAGTTTCATATGGACATGCATAGCAAATAGAATTCCCTTTCCAGGGGAACCCTTCAAATAACACAAAATCCGCTCTGCTGCTGCCATGTGAGTATCCTTGGGAGCATGCATGAACTGACTAATGCAACTGATAGCATATACAATGTCTGGCTGAGTCATGCATAGATAGAGAAACTTTCCAAGTAGTCTCTACAAGACTCCCTTATCTTTCAACAATATTCCATCTGAAGCAGAGAGTTTATGGCTCATATCAATAGGAGTAGCAACTGGTCTAGCACCCATCTTCCCTGTTTCAAAGAGCAAATCAAGTACATACTTTCTCTGAGAGATAAGTATCCCATCCTTGGATCTGGAAACTTCTATACCAAGAAAGTATCTCAATTCCCCCAAATCTTTGATCTCAAACTCTGTATAAAGGAAAGATTTGAGATCATTAATCCTTGATACATCATTACCAGTCACAACAATGTCATCAACATACACAATCAAGTAAATGGCCAAGGATCCTCTCCTCTTCACAAAGAAGGTATGATCAGATTGTGTCTGTACATAGCCAAAGCTAACAAGGGCAGCCCTAAACCTTTCAAACCATGCTCTAGGGGACTGTTTAAGTCCATAAAGAGATTTCTTCAGCCTGCAGACCTTTCCTTTCATATTTGTTTCATACATCCTTGGAGGAAGGGACATATAGACCTCCTCATGTAACTCTCCATTCAGAAATGCGTTCTTTACATCTAGCTAATAAAATGGCCAGTTTGAGTGTGCAGCCAGAGATAGCAGAACTCTCACAGAAGTCATCTTGGCAACAGGGGAAAAGGTCTCCAAATAAAAACCCACTTACAGCCTACTGGATCCTTCCCTTCAGGCAAATCAACCACTTTCCAAGTGTCATTCTTGTGTAGGGCATCAATTTCTGTTCTCATAGCATCCCTCCATTCCGGAATAGTAAGAGCTTCTAACACAGACCTATGAATTGGGTTAGAAGCAACAAAAGAAAGGTAGGCAAAATATGAAGGAGAGAGAAAAATATAAGAGTGGTGTTTGGACATGCAATGTGCAGTACACTTCATTTTTCCTTTCCTAATAGCAATAGGGATATCAAGGTCTGGGAAGGATGGCTCCAAAGGGGTTGTATCAGTACATGTTGTCTCTTCCATGACTGGAAGTGCAAGAAGCTCATGTGTTGTAGGGAAAACAATCTGCTCATTTCTGGTTCTCTAACGTTGGTACAACCTGTGATTAAAAAGAGGACGAGGAGGTAAAGAAGGACGCATAGGAACACTGGAATGAGAGTGAAATGACTAATCCTCCCTTGACTCATTTGAAGGAGGAAGAGTCTTAGCAAAAGACTCAACTAGGACAGGTAGGGGAGGAGCAAACAACTGTGACAAATTCTCCCCCTTCGGACAATGCCTCTCCTGAGAAGAATCATAAAAGAAAGAGAGCTCATCAAAGGTGACATCCATTGAAACATACCAAGTGCCAGTCTTCGAATCAAAACAACAATAACCCTTTTGTGTGGGGGAATAACCAAGGAAGATACACTTGTGGGCTTTTTGGTTCAAATTTATGTCTCTGGACACTTATGATATGTACATAACAAGTGCAGCCAAAGACACGAAGAGGAATAGGAAAAAGATCCTTGTCCGGATGAAGAAGACCGAAGGGAAACTTAAACCCCAAAACCCTAGATGGCATATGGTTGATAAGGTAGGTTGCAGTGAGAACAACATCACCCCAAAATTTTGTAAGGACATGTGAGGTAAATAGAATAATTCTTGCAACTCCAACAATATGCCTATTTTTTCTTTCAGCAACTCCATTCTATTCTGGGGTCCTAGCACAAGAGCTTTGGTGAATAACCCCCAAATCAGTGAGATAGCAGGTCAGGTTTTTCTCAAAATATTTTGCATTGTCGGATCTGAAAATTTTAATTCTAGTATCAAACTGGGTTAGGACAAATTCATGGAATTGCCTCGCAAGTCTGGGAACTTCATCATGGGACTTCATAAAAAATATCCAAGTGAACCGAGAAAAGTCATCAATGAACAAGATAAAATATTTATAGCCACCCATAGAAGGAAAATGGTAAGGCCCCCACACATCAGAGTGCACAATATGAAAAGGAGATCTTTTATTACTCAGAGGATAATTGTTTCTACAATGTTTTGACAGTTCACACGACTCACAATGAAGACTGGACAGACTAATTCCCTTAAATAGTTCTAGGAATAAATGACTTAATGCAGAAAAAGAAAGATGACCCAAACAAAAATGACATAACATGACTCGACTAATGGACTCTGTAGATGTAGACCCAAAAGCAGCTTTTCCAGGTTGTTCATGGCTCTGTCCGGGAGTGTCCAACAGATATATTCCATTCACCTCATGGTCATTCCCAATCACTTTCTGAGACTCCAGATCCTGAAAAACATAGTAGGAAGGAAAGAAGGTTACATAGCAGTTCAATGACTTAGTTAGGCTACTTACAGATAACAAGTTTGTATTTAGCTTGGGTACATGAAGAGCAGAAGGAAATACTAAGGAATCTGTAGCCTTGATGGTTCCCTTGCCGGAGATAGGGGCAAGAGAGCCATCGACTAGGGTGATTTTGTCACGGCCAGGAAGTAAATCATAAGAAACAAACAAAGTGGAAAAGCTGGTTATATGATCAGAAGCACCAGAATCAATAATTCAAGGGATCCTACGATTACCTGAAATAGTTGCATGATTGGCAGAAGCCCGTATACCTGAATGAGCAAATGCAGAAGAGATTGAATTTCCTAGAGGGTTGGAAGAAGAGGCCACACCACATTTATCAAAAAAAAAAAGAAGAGGCCACACCCTCTAGGAGACTGATCATCCTCCCAAACTTCTCATATTCTGCCTTCATAGCTACTAACTACTCACTAGCCATCATCTATTCAGTTTGGCATCTATCACTATCTGGACCAGCAGCAATATTGGCACTCCCTACCTTCATATTATCAGACTTTTTTTGAAACCGAAGAAGAAGAAGCTCAAGATGCAATTTCCAACACTTGTTTTTAGTGTGTTTTGGCTTTTTACAGTACTCACAAATAATCTCTTTCTTCCCTGAGCTACTTGGAGTTCCAGCAACTCCCTTAGGTTTCACTCCCATATTAGCAAAGTGATCATTTAGACCAGCCCCTTGGACCTGGACCAGTCTTCTGCTTTCTTCACTACTTACCAAGGCATAGGCTTGAGATAGTGAAGCACTATCCTTGGATAAAATATTTTGCTTTGTGATGTCATACTCTAGATTCAGCCCTATCAAGATCTCAAACACCCTATTTCTCTCAACAAGTTTCCTGTAGGTCTCAGCATCATTAGTGGTGTCCCATACTCAGGATTCAGCCCTATCAAGATCTCAAACACCCTATTTCTCTCAACAAGTTTCCTGTAGGTCTCAACATCAATAGTGGTGTCCCATACTCAGGATTCAGCCTTATCAAATCTATTTCTTGCCATAAAGACGTCAGTGTTGAGAAATATACAGCTAATGGTTTCTCCCCCTGTTTCAAATTCTTCACGTCACTTCTTAGCTTGTAAACCCTGGCTACATTTAATTTCTGGGAATAGGTTTCAGCAACACTGTCCCAAATTTCCTTTGCTGAATTCATCCACAAATAGTGCTGACTAATTTGTGTTTGCATTGAGTTCACAAGACATCCAATAACAGTATAATTTTCTTGCATCCATTTTTCATATGATGGATCATCTTCCGAAGGAGCCTTCTTGCTCCCGTAGAAAAACCCCATTTGCCTCTACTGCAGATATGAATTTTTACTGATTGTGGCCAAGCCAAATAATTAGTTCCATCCAGCTTGACTGTGGTCACAGTTAGTAGAGAGTCTATCGAGGCTCCCGGAACCTGTCCGGATTCAGCAACATGCTTGTTTTCAACTTCTGAAGGGTTCATCTCCTTAAATACTTCGAAAATAACTTCTAACAACTTCGAATAACAACAAATAAACAGAACAAAAACTGTGTTGTGAGCCAACCTCTATGCAGCCGTACCAGCTACCTTCGTCACATCCAGAAGCCGGGAGAAACAGAGAAATCTCAGCCGCTCCTTATAGACTTCACAGAACACCAATCCACTTGATTCGATCTTCAAGATGAAGGATGAGAAGGCCTTCAGTCACTGAGCACCCAGGTCAAACTCCCTGTGGGGCCTGCAATCAGATTTCTCCAGAAAATTAGGGTTTCGAGCAACACACTTGAATCTGTCAGAAGGACGACAAAACCAGTCCCCTTCTCTCTAGAAACCACTAACAACTGGGCTGAAATAGGTTTCTTTAACTATTCATATGATTCAGTTCTCCATAAACACTGTGTATAGGAAAAAAAGAGGTGAAAAGAGGGAAAAACGAGCTGCTCTGATACCAAGAAGAAAAACAGCCTTTTGAAAATAAAGGATTGTTTAAAAAGTTGCAAAAAATCAAAAGAAAGTAGTAGAAATCAGGTTTCAAGAAGAGAGAAGAAGAAGAAGAAGGTGGCGGCAATTAGTGTTCAGAGAGAGATTTTCGAACATAACCTTCTCTCTTATACCCCTAATTCCATTTCATTATGTTAAACTTTAATAATTTACAGAGAGGCCCCTAGTTGGGTAGAAAATTAAAAAACATAACACAAGAAAGAATAAAGCCTAGATTAAGGCTCATTACAGCAAAGAACATAAAAAATAAAGAAGGATAAACAGCCTATGGGCCATTCGGCCCATCTTCTTTACAAGAAAGTTTGACTCTTTCTCAAGCCTATGGCTTTGTTTCTAGAGAGGAGAGCAGGAGCAATGTCATGTTGAGACCATCTAGGGTTGACTAGTCGGCTATGATTAGTACAATCAAACCTAAGCCAAATGAAGACAGGGGAGTAGTGAGATTAGGAGTGAGGATAAGGACTTGGTATCTAACAATTGTAAGAATCCTAAGCATACCAGAGACACTTGTTGGAAGCTCCACCCACATCTCATACCAACTCAAGTCAAGAACAAGAGGGGAAATGTAAATGTAGCAATTACAAAAGACTCTTCGGGACCTCTTACCCAAGCCAACTTGGAGTCCATTGTAGTAGCAACAGTTAGAACTAAATTAGATAAGTATGGACAGCTTATGAGTAAGAAGGATTTAGTTGATTCTAGTTCTTCGGATGGGCAACAGAGTGCAGGAGCTAGTCACACTACATTGCTCATACAAGTAGTTCTTATGCAGTTGCAAATTATGCATCTACCTTAGATAAGGAGGGACCTTCCTAGATTACAAATTCAGGAGCATCTAAGAACATGACCAATATATCTACCCTTTTTCAATTCTTACCAGTTGTGCTCTGGTAGAGACAGAGTCTCTACAACAGATGGTTGTCATATTCCCATTGCTAGAAAAAGAGATAGAGTGACTGATGACATTACTTTATCCTCTGTCTTATATGTCCCTAGGCTTCATACTAATTTTCTTTTTGTGAGTAGTTTGACAAGAAACTTGAACTGTTCAGTGACTTTCCTTCTTTGTAATTGTGTTTTGCAGGATCTAAACTCAAAGAAGACGATTGGGAGTGGTCGTGGGGTGAATGGAGTCTACCTTTTGGATGAGATTTCTAGACATCAAAGCCACCGTGTTAGTAGCAGCAGTAGTAGTGGATCAGAGTCAATCGTTTGGGTCATCTTCCTTTTAGTTCATTGAGATGTTTATTTCCAAAGTTGTTTCAGTCTGTTCAATTATCTAGTCTGGAGTGTGAAAGTTATCAACTGGGAAAGCAATGTAGACATTCTTGGATATATTTGATGAGATCACATGATGAGGTACCTATTTTGGTGCAACAGTTCTACCAGATGGTTGTCACACAATTTGGAGTGAGGACTAAGGCTTTCAAATCAATGCTAGAGAATACTTTGAGAAGGATTTGGCCACATTTTTTGGAGAATGAGGTGATTCATTAAAGTAGTTATGCTTATATACCACAATAGAATGGGGTAGTAGAGAGGAAAAATAGACACATTGTGGTGGTGGCAAGAAGTCTTATGGTATGTGCTTCAGTTCCTGTTCGTTTTGGGGGGGGGGGGGGGGGATGTAGTTCTTACAACTGTGTATCTGATTAATCGTGTACCTTCATGCATTGTGGGGTTTAAGGTGCCATTCAGTCTTCTTTTTCCAAATGGGGAGATATATCATATGCCTTTGAGAGTTTTTAGGTGCATTTGCTTTGTTCATATTCTTAGTCCTCATCGCAGGAAGTTGAATCCTAAGGCCAATATGTGTTTTCCTTGGATATGCTTAAAACCAAAAGGGGTATTGTTGTTATGATCCAGTGGTTTTCACTTTGGATGTTACCTTCTTTGAGTTTACATTCTTTTTCTCTAGTGGTTCTCCTCAGAGGGAGTGTTTTGGGGTGGAGAACTCATAGTCTATTGTTCTTCCTATTCCATTTGTTCCTCTTCCTTCATCTGGTCCATCAGTTCCACCTATTGTTCCATCATCAGCAACTCCAGTTCCATTGTCTATTCCACTACGACCAGCCTCACAGTTTTTTCAGCGCCGATGCAAGAGGGTTGACTCCACACATGCTCTAGTAGAAGCCTACACCACTCTCCGTTAATCCATCTGAGATTCCAGTTTCAATTTATACAATTCCAGGCATTTCCCTTGAGCCTATTATTTCCCCTAATCCTATTGATGATGTTCAAGTACTTAACTCTGATGTTGCAGTTGAGGAGCCCATGATGTTATACAACCAAACTACAATCAATATTTCCCACAATCCAATTCACCATGACAGGACAAAGCACATTTGAGGTCGATAGACACTTCATAACAGAAAGGGTGGCAGCCAAAGAAGCTTGCTTGCCTTATGTCTCCATTGAATTACAATTTTCTAATGTCTTCACCAAAGGGGTTGCAAAGAACAAGCTTGAACATGGCCCACACAAGTTGGGAATGTGTGATATTTACTCCCAACTTGAGGGGGAGTGTTGAGGACTATGGGCAGATTTGTGCAGATTTATTAGTTGTTTATGTTTATTATTTGTTTAGATAGGAAGTGGGAACCACAACATACTTGTTGGATCCCTTTTGAGTGGCTTTTTCAAGTTATTTATGCAATTTTATGTGTTAGCCATCCTATTAGGGCATATTACCCATTGTAGTCTTCTTCTCTTCACTTTCTCTTCTTCCCCAAGAAACATCTCTTTTCTTTACAGATTCTTTGACTCAACAGTTTTCTACTATTTGGTACTTTAGTATCCCTCTCCTTGGGGAAAGACTCCTGGTTGTAGTGGGAACTCTATTTCTTAAAACTTTTTCACTTGTGAGAACTATATCTCAAGTCTCTGATGTGGTTCAAGGCTCTTGATCTCTCAGTCCACCAACAGCTCCATCAATGCCAATCATGAGTTCTCATCAATGGTGTCTTAGTGGTGGGACTTGGAAGAGAGGGAGAGAGAGAGTGAGGTTTATTAAATGTGTAGATTTGTCCCTCAATATCTCTCTTGGCTCTATGGTCAAATATTTACAACTTAGTTCAGAAGGATTGCACAAATAAAGTACAATCTAGTACATCTAATAGAATATGTGATGATTCATGGAGATCGGGGGAGAGAAAGAGAGAGAGGTACGGTTGAGAGGAAAAAGTCATCTTCTGGCTGCCGCCAGTTTTCTATTTATATTAACTTCATAAAAGAATCAGAAATTACAAGTATGCCCCTGGTGGCACATCCTAGAACCAAAATAATAAGAAAAAGAAAAAACAAGTAACTGACCGACAACCTATTAACAACAGCTATAAAGTAACAACTAAGTAAGCCTTACAACACTCCCCCTCAAGTTGGGCTGAATATGTCTATCATGCCCAGCTTGTCACATAACTCATTGTGCCGCGAGCATGGAAGCCCCTTTGTAAGGACATCAGCAAGTTGTTCCTTGGAGTTGACATAAGGAATGCAAATTTCCCTTTTTTCCAGTTTTTCCCTTATGTAGCGTTTATCCACCTCAATCTGCTTGGTCCTCTCATGTAGGACCGGGTTGCTGGCGATGTTTATTGCAGCCTTGTTGTCACAGTAAAGGGACATAGGACTATGAACAACAACTCCAAGCTCCCCTAGAAGATTCTTTAGCTAAAGGACTTCAGCATAGCTCTACATTCAGCTTCAGCACTTGACCTTGCTACCACACTTTGCTTCTTACTTTTCCAGGTCACCAGATTTCCTCCCACAAATGTGCAATACCCACTAGTGGACTTTCTATCATCCACAGCTCCTGCCCAATCAGCATCTGTAAAGACTTCCACCTTTAAGTGATTGTGTTTACTGAATAGTAGGCCTATTCTTGGATATTTCTTCAAGTATCTAAGGACTCTCTCTGCTGCCTCCATGTGTGGTTTCTTAGGAGAGTGCATAAACTGGCTCAGGACCCCAACGGAATAGGCAATGTCTAGACGGGTCATGGGCAGATAAATCAGCTTTCCCACTAACCTTTGGAATTGTTTCACATCTTTCAGAGGTTCACCAACACAGTCACCTAGCTTGTGGTCCGCATCCATAGGAGTATCTTCCGGCCTTGCACCTAATTTACCTGTATCCCGTAATAGATCAAGGGTGTATTTCCTTTGAGAGACAAAGATACCCTTTTCTGAGCGGGCAACTTCAATCCCAAGGAAATACTTCAGGAGGCCTAGATCTTTCACTTCGAATTTAGATGCAAGGAATTGTTTCAAGTTCTGTATCTCTAAGCTCCAACTTCCTGTAATGATGATATCGTCTACATACACTATCAATACAGCAACCTGTTCCTAACATCTCTTCACAAAAAGTGTATGATCAGACTAACATTGTTTGAAGCCCATCTCTTGAACTGCCATGTGAAACTTATTGAACCAGGCTCTGGGAGACTGTTTTAAGCCATAGAGAGACTTTCGCAACTTGCACACCTTATTTTCACTCCCCTTGGCACAGAATCCAGGGGGTTGAACCATGTATACTTCTTCTTCTAAGTCACCATTCAAGAAAGCATTCTTTATGTCTAGTTGATGCAATTCCCAGTTAAGATTAGCAGCTAAGGACAGGAGAACCCTAATTGAGTTCATCTTAGCCACTAGGGCAAAAGTCTCATCATAGTCAACCCCGTATATTTGTGTGTACCTTTGGCTACTAATCTTGCTTTATACCTTTCAATTGTTCCATCTGCCTTGTGCTTAACCATGAACACCCATTTGCACCCCACGGGGTCTTTCCCCTTTGGAAGATCCACCAATTCCCAAGTCTGATTTTTGTGGAGGGCATTAATCTCCTCCTTCATGGCATCTACCCATTCGGGGCATTTTAACGCTTCTGCAACATTCTTGGGAACAGGGATGCAATCAACTACCGATAGGAAGGCTCGTTACGAGGGGGAAATGTGGTCATAGGAGACAAAGTGGGTAATGGGGTGTTTGGTAGCGCAAGACCTGACTCCCTTTCATTGGGAAAAAGGAATGTCAAGGTCATCCACAGTAGGAGTAGGGTAAGGGGTGAACTTACCTCTTGGGAGTCTAATGATGTCAGTTGCTCAGTGTTTGGCTGCTCCATATCTCTATCACACCACTGATCTCTCCGACGTATATGTTGGAAGACATGGAAGGGAGTAGGGTCCAGAATATAAGGAAGAGATACCTGAACCAGATTCTCCTCTTCCACACTACGACTCTCCCCCTGAGGAGGGAAGAATGGCTCGGACTCAAAGAAGGACACATCCATAGACACAAAAAATTTATGACTAACTGAATCAAAGCACCGATACCCTTTTTGAGAGGAGGGGTACCCCAGAAAGACACAAGGAATGGACCGAGGGTCTAACTTACCTCGGGATGGAGACAAATCATGGACAAAGGCCCGACAACCAAAGACTCTCATGGGGATGGAAAATAAAGGAGACTAAGGGTACAATAACTGATGAGGGAACATGTAGTTCAGAACTCTGGAGGGCATGCGGTTGATGACAAATGCAGCTGCAAGTATAGCACCCACCCAAAACCTTTTTGGGACATTCATGTGTAACATCATCCCGCGGGCTACCTCAAGAAGGTGTCTGTTTTTCCTTTCTGCAACACCATTTTATTGTGGTGTTCTGGCGCATGAGCTCCTATGAATAGATCCATGGGAGGCAAAGAACTCATTGAGCTCCCCATAGAAGTATTCATTTGCATTATCAGATTGGAAGATCTGTATTTCAACATGGAACTGCGTAAACACCATCCTCTGGAAGTCTTTCACTATCTTTGGAACTTCGTCTCTGCTACGCATAGGAATTACCCATGTATAGCGAGAGTAATCATCGATCAACGTAATAAAGTACTTATATCCGCCCTCAGAGATTACATTTGTAGGCCCCCATACATCAAAATACACAACATGAAAAGGAACATTTGATCTTTTATTACTTGAGTGAAAAGTTGTTCTACATTGTTTGCTCAACTGACACGTTTGACACATGAAATCTGACACTGAACATGACTTAAATAAAACTGGAAACAAGGATTTTATTATTTCGAAAGAAGCATGACCTAAACGACTATGCCACAAAAAAATTTGACTCTTATTGGACTGACTATGCGACTCTGAGGATGACACCGAGAGACCAGCTTTGTTGTCGAGAATGTAGAGACCATCCACTAGGCTTCCTCTACCAATCGTCCTCCCAGAAGTTAGATCCTGAAAAACACATGAGTCAGCAAAAAATGTCACACTGCAGTTCAAGGAGCTTGTAGTGCTACTAATTGAAAGCAAATTTATAGGAAGCTGAGGGACATGCAATACACAATTCAGGTTAAGGCCATGGGGAAGGGATATTGATCCTTGGCCTGCAATGGAAGAAAAAGAACCATCTGCAAGTCTCACTCTACCCTTCCTGACAAAAGGCTATAAGACTGAAACAAGTTAGGCTTACCGATCATGTGGTTTGAGGCCCCTGAGTCAATGATCCAAGGGGAATCTGTAGGAGTGACATGGAATGCAGAAGCCATATTACCCGAAGTAGATGCAAATGAAGTAGAGGGAGTACTAGTGACTGAGCTGTCCATTTGCCGCAAAGCCCTACCATTAGATTACAGGTGCTCTCTGAAGGAATTCATTATATCCTCCTTGGGGTCAGACTTATTAGGGTGGTCCCGGGTACTACCGGCAACTTGAGCATCTTGGGTTGCCACATGTGCTGTGCTCATTTTCTTCTGATGACCTTGACCTTGATCTTTACCCAGTTCTTGATTCTTTTCTGCCCACTTGGGTTTCCCGTGGATGTCCCAACAACTATCACGTGTATGTCGTGAACGCTGACAGTGGGTACAGAACAGCTTATCTTTATCATCCGCCTTCTTAGGGTCACTTTTCTTTCCCATGGAGTTATTATTCATTGCAGCCAAAGCAACTTGTTGCTCCCCCTCAGCTGTAACCATCACATTCCGCCTACTTTCTTCAGATTGAACAAGGGAGTATACCTCGTGAACCGTAGGCAACTCTTTGCTTCCTAGGATCTACACCCTCAATGGTTCATATGCAGGGTTCAGTCCCAACAAGAAAGCAAACACCCGTTGCTGAGAGACCAGTTTCCTGTAGGCCTTAGCATCATCATCGTGCTTCTACTCTATGGCCCGATAATGGTCCAATTCCTTCCATATGGAGGTAAGGGCTGAATAGTATGAAGACAAGCTACGGTTTCCCTGGCTGCGAGGAGCCAAGACATCACCATACTGTTTTTTTGGTCCCACCTATCATGTTCAGCCGTCTCACCCTTGGGTTCTTTCACCCTTCCATTGATGTAACCAGCTTTACCCCTTGCCGTTACATAGAGTTTTACACTCTTAGCCCACTCCAGGTAGTTCAGACCGTTTAAAGGGGTAATTGGCATGGGAAAAACCATGTTTTCACCTCCCATACCCGCTGTGCTGCGGGTTGGTGTAGCCCCCGATGAATTTAATTCATGACTTGCCATCGAATACTACTGAAAAACAATCCAAACACCACCCAACAACACAGCAGCCACAATCAGAATACCAACCCTCAGGGAGTTCACTCCTAGAATGTGAGCAAGAGAACAAAAAATACTGCTGAGAACAAAGGGTTCAGTCAACACAACCAGTCATTAAACCAGTCCGGTAATCGGTTCAGCACCGCCAATACAGACATTACAATCAGTCTGACTGCAGTTCACACAGCCTAACCATCCAACGTCCAAACAAATAACTATATAACCAAGGCATGAGCCCTACACACCATCAGCCAAAGAAGGCTGAGACAAACTGAAACAAAAAACACACCTGTTCAGCACTTGTACGAAGGTGCTAATCTGAACTTGACTTCACAGCATCGAACAGAGGAGTCTGCACCAGCATCGCCCTTCTCCGACTAGGGTTTTCTTGGTATTACGACCAAGAAAAAGAAATCACAGAAGCTGCCGCCAGAAAAAACTGCTAGGGTTTTCCCAAAAACTGCCGCCAGAAAACTGCTAGGGTTTCCACAGAACTACCACGTCCAAAAACTTTTAAAGAGTGGGCAGGAGGGATCGTAGGTCTATTTCAACCCAGAAAAACTGCTCTGATACCATGTGATGATTCGTGGAGATCGGGGGAGAGAGAGAGAGAGAGAGAAAAGGAAGAGAGAGGTACGGTTGAGAGGAAAAAGTCATCTTCTGGCTGCCGCCAGTTTTCTATATATATTAACTTCATAAAAGAATCAGAAATTACAAGTATGCCCCTGGCGGCACATCCTAGAATCAAAATAATAAGAAAAAGAAAAAACAAGTAACTGAACGACAGCATACTAACAGCAGCTATAAAGTAACAATTAAGTAAGCCTTACAACAGAATACAACCAACCTCCATATACAATGGGCTATAGATCGTACCTTTGATAGGGAGGTGACTTCCCAAGGTGTTTAGGTGGAATAGTAAATGCTAGCCCTTTTTTATCAATAACACTAACAGTTTTATTAAGGAGATAAAGCTTCTCTTACATCAAATCAATGTAGAGATGACAATATAATGACAACAGTAACTGCTGGCTGAAACAAATACAGATCGGAAATATTACAAATTTATCAATCCCTAGCCCTGGTGATCTTCAAGCAAGACTATTCTTGTTAACCCCATCCTTGAAAGCCCACCAACTAATCCATTAGCTACTCTAGGTATCTATCTGAATAAGCCTTTTCAGGATATCAGAATTTTTAACTTCACTGATCTTCTGTCTTAGTATAGCTGATTGCTACTTTAGAGTCCTCTTCCACCACCAAGTTGGGGACACCAAAATAGCAGGCCAAATTAGTTCTTGAATGAGAGCATAGTTTCTGCTCTTAGAGAGTTTCCAACACCTAGAGAACCCAAGAATTTCATTTCATCTTAACATTTCCTTGATTATCTATAATGACACCCTGTGTCTGATGGCTTGGGGGGCCCTACACTACAACTATCAAAGTTCAGTTTGTCAGTTACCGTTTTTATAGTCCACAAGTCAGCTCTCTTGCTCTTTCTACTTGAGGTCCTTGCCACCACATTCTATCCTATCCATACATCATCAAAGAAGAGTCCTTCATACTCTTTACTCCTCAATACCCAATGCACTGTCTTAATGATGTTCTCCAAGAGCACTTCTACTAACTCCTTGCTTTCAAAGTTTCTTCCTTTTCTTTCCCCCCAAATACTCCAAAGGGCTGCTTCTCTAAATCACCTCCAGATAAGTTTAGCTCTTTTTAGCAAATGCTAGTCAATTAAAAGGACTCAGTAATTCTCTATATATTTCACTCTCTATAATTTAGATAAAATTAGATATGTTACTGATTGAGAAAAACAAAACACAGAGCACCAAGATTAGGGAGGAATGTCCTCACCCCTAGGGAGTAATGACAGTACACTGCTTGCACCAATGCAGGAACAAGTGGAAGGATGGTAAACCAGTGTGTTATTAAGAAAAAAAAAAGATGTCTTACAGGTTGAAAATCGTGATAGATTGGAGGCTATCAGTACCCTCTGAAAGGTAGAGTGGTTCTGTCTGTTTGTTAGTGATATTATTATATTTGAGAGGTATAATTGAGCTTGAGAGAATGGTGCAGAGCCTTTTGATTGTCACTCCCTTCAAGAAGAATTGGGTGTGGTATTTAATTGCTTTTGCTGTTAAACAGATAGTTCCTTGCACAAGAGTTACAGAAGGAAAAAAATGTATTCTTTCACAAAGTCCAACCCACCAAGCCCATTTTCAGCCATTCAGCATCAAACACCTCAGTTTCCTACTAGTAAAATCACGCCATGTATAATTTCCTGATCTTCTCAATCAGAAAGAACTAGCACCCAAGTCACTTCTGGGATGATGACAAGCAGGATTCCTCATATTCCTTGTGCACTCCTTAAAACAAGATATCCTCCTTTGCATTTAAGGAATAAATAAATAAAATATCTAACAAAAGCAGTTTCCCCACACATAACATAACTAGTCAGAGTTATTATATAGAGAAGGATATAGAAATTAATAGAAACCATGGTCTCTTAGGATACCTGACAAAAAAACCATGATTATTTCTACTTTGAATTTTATTTCCAATGCTACAAACGAAAAGATATTCATTCATGATCAGACATATATTGTGTTTTAGAGAAGGAAAAATATACCCCACTTTTATAGGCAGGAACATACAGACAATTAAGATGTTTTGAACATATCAGACTCACCTAACTTATCAGTGACATGATTTGTGTAAACTTGAAATGCATTATCAATGCCTCGGAACAGACTGTTCAACTCTCCAGGCCTCATTGGAACTTTAAGAGCAAAAAATTGATCAACTGTCTGTAAAAAATAAATAGTTGCAACTTAAGTATAAGAATGCTGCTCTAAGTCTTCACAATTCTATTGATAAAAGTAAATGGTAATAAATTTTCCATATAATATGTAACAGTATTGTGAAACGCAGAACCTGCAAAAAAAATGATATAAGTTTTCAGTAGATCTAAATTCCTTGTAGTCTATTGATTTCTAACATGCTACAAATAGAATGAAGTACGGCTTTCTCTATGGATGGTTGAGTCTGTACTAAGTTATCTGAGACTGACGTTTGAGACAACGACACTCATTCCAGATCCTTCATTTTTGATAAGTAAAAATAAAAACTTTATTTAAAAGAAAAAAGAAGTTACAACAGGAGGTGGCAAATCATCACCAAAGTACAAAGACCAAATTTCAGATTAGAGAACATTCTCCACATAACATATCTGATAATCCAGGACCTCTCCTAACCTAAAACCAAAGTCTTCTTTTTCTATCTGACTGAACTCTGGAAGAATAAGCAACTAATCTACCACTGATCTACCCACAGTTCCAACCATCTTGTCCATGCTGCATGCTTTGTCTTCGAAAATCCTTCTGTTCCTCTCCTTCCAAATGTTCCAGCAAATTGCAAATGGGATACAACTCCATAACATGTTCACCTTCTTACTCCCACTCAGCCTGGGCCAAGTAGAGAAAATCTCTGCTGTTGAAGTTGGGTGAAAGCCTGAGACCCCAAACATGATATGAACAAGTGAGTAGCATTTTCTTCCTGACCCTCACACACAGCATCTGCTAGCCATGCTAAAACCTCTGGATTTCAGATGATCATCTGTCAAGACACTGTCCATGGCTACCAGCCAGGCCAGAGCCTCAACTCTTGGAGGCACTGGATTTCCCCAAATGCCCTTAATATGACTTGAGACTGAGATAGATCTGCTGAGAGCCATATAACATGACTTAACTGTGAATTTGCCATTCTTGCACTCCTTCCACCAGAGCTTGTCTCTCTGCTGAAATGCAGGTTTTACACCCTCTAGTTTTTCTAAGAGCAAGATACATTCTTCAACTTCCCTGTCCTGCAGAAGCCTCCTGAATTCCGGGCTCCAAATCATCTGGTCTTCCCTTCTTTCATAACAGTCACTGTTATCAATTTCAGCCTCTATTAATCTGTATAGCCTCGGGCATAACTCTCAAACAAAACCTTCACAACCATTTCCCCAGTGTTGCCCTGTTAAAAATTCTCTCTCCTTATCCCAAGCCCTCCTTTCTCCTTTGGTAAGCATGCCTTATCGCAGCTCACTAAATGAAATTTCTTGCCCCCTCCTCTCCCACCCACACCCTCCGACAGAAATTCCCTTTGGAGCTTCTCAATCCTTTCAGCCACCGTAGATGGAATTTTCAGAAGAGACAGGTAATATGTTGGAAGACTTGATAGAACACTTCTAATTAGTATCACTCCCCCCCCAGAAAGATATTTGGCTTTCCACCCATCTAGCCTTCTATCAATTCTCTCCAAAAGTGGTTTCCACAAATTCACTGACTTCATTGCACCACTAATCGGCACTCCCAAATATGTGAAAGGGAGCTCACAAGTTCTGCATTCCAAGGTTAATCTTCAGACCTGTTAACATCTCGAAGTTTGCCAACATAGACCTCAGATTCATCAGTTGTTCCACCTTTGCACCCAAAAAAAAAATTAGAGTATCATCTGCAAACTGCAGATGAGTAATGCAAGGTCCATCTCTTCCAACCTTAAAACCCTCAATTAAGCCCACTTGACCACTTCTCTCTAGAAGTAAGCTCAATGTCTCCATCAACATAACAAACAGCAAAGGAGACACAGGATCTCCTTGCCTCAAGCCCCTAGAAGCCTGAAAGAACTCTGAAGAGATTCCATTCAGCAATATTGAAAAGGAAACAGTAGACACACATGCAAGCATCCAAGCCCTCCACTTCTCCCCAAACCCCATCAAGCTTTGTATTTCTTCTAAGAAACCCCATTCCACATGATCATGAGCCTTCTCAAAATCAATCTTGCAAATCAGACCTGGTCTACCAATCCTCAGACGGGAGCCAAGCCAATGCATTCACTAGCCACAAGGACCCCATCCATCATCTGCCTCCCCTTTACAAAAGCCATTTGAGCTTCACCAACCACCTCATGAAGCACACATCTCAATCTCTTGGAAAGAACCTTAACAGCTTGTACGGGCTGATGATCAAGCTTATAGGCCTAAATTCCTTCAACTTCACTGCTCCTTCCTTCTTAGGAATTAGAGAAATGAAGATAGCATTCACCATCTTCTCTCTATGAAACTCCTTGAACATTTGCCCAAAATCTTTCTCAAGTCACTCCCAAACAGCCTTGATGAAAGTAAAATTAAATCCATCTGGACCTGGTGCTTTGTCCCCAACGATGCCTTTTAGAGCTTCTTTGATTTCCTCTAAACCACTCTCTCTCAATCCAGATTGCTGAATTTTCATACAAATTTGTTGGTGTTAAATCTCCAAGTTTTATCCCTCTCCTTATTCTCCTGAATTTCCAACCAAGTTATCATTTCCCCTTCCACCTGAATTCTTGAGAAGAGATTTCCCCTCCTTGCATTGGCATAAGCATGAAAGAAGGCTATGTTTTTATCCCCTGCTTTTACCAAAATCATTCTGGACTTTTGTTTCCAGATCTCACAGGAAAGGTGTTAGATTGTGCACCACTAAACATCCCATTTCCAACTTTGTTTCCTATGAGAACATTTCACCCTCATTTCGTGCTTTCCTTACCTCTATTGGCAGTGTCCCTATCCCCAAGAATGTGGCAGAAGCTCTTTCAGTACCTAAATGGACAAATGCCATGAAGGAAGAAATTAATGCCCTTCATAAAAGTGGCACATGGGAACTTGTTGATCTTCCTAAAGGAAAGGTTCCAGTTGGATGTAAATGGGTGTTCACTGTCAAGCATAGGGCTGATGGAATGGTGGAGAGGTATAAAGCTCGCTTAGTGGCAAAGGGGTTTACTCAAGTGTACGGAGTTGATTATGCAGAAACTTTTGCCCCTGTTGCCAAGATGAACTCCATTAGATTTCTTTTCTCTCCTGCTGCTAATCTGGATTGGGACCTGGTTGTAGATGGTTTATTCCCCTCTATTTCCTTTCTCAAAATTAAAAACAAAAGAGAGAGAAAGAAGGATACGTAGCAGAAGACATAAATAGGAAGCATTCACAGAGAGGACTTTCCTTTTTTCTACCTGTATTAGTGAGCCTTTTCCTTCCTTGCCTTCCCTTGAGCACTTCTCTTTTCTTCTCTCCTTATCTTTGCTTTTCTTAAGAATCTCTTGTGAAAATTTCTCTGAAGAGTCTCTCTGTGTGTCCTTCTAGCTTCCCCTTAAGGAGCTTAAAAAGGGAATGGAGTGGTTATGTAAGTACCCCCTCCTCCTAGGTGAAGGACACCTGTCCCTCCCACTTAAAGAGAGGGAACTCCCCACTTAAAGGGAGAGAACTCCCCACTTAAGATGGGGAACTCCCATACGGGATACTTTTTTATAATTTTAATGATTTGGCTAGCAAACTAGCCAACCCACATTCTAATTTATTTAAATATTATTTGGATTAAAAAAATGCCTTCAACAATAGTGTATGTTGATGACATAGTGATCACAAGTGACTAGAAAGTTGAAATTTAGAGGCTAAAGGATCTCTTAGCCACTCAATTTGAGGTGAAGGATTTAGGTCCCCTACAGTATTTCCTTGGAATTGAAGTGGCCCACTCACAAAAGGGGATATTCCTTTCTTAAAGGAAATACATCCTACATCTATTACAGGATTGAGAAAAACTAGGGGTTAAGCCAACTGACTCTCCCATTGATCCAAATCACAGACTGGGTGATTGTTGTGGTGAAGTTATCAAGGATGTAAAGCAATTCCAGAGACTTGTGGGAAGGCTCAGGTATTTGTCCATGACCCGGCCAGACATTGCTTATGATGTAGGTGTTCTTAATCAATTCATGCATGCTCCTACGACCATACACTTAGAGGAAGCTGAGAGAATCCCCAGATATCTAAAGGAGTTTCCAAGAGCTGGTTTGCTATTCCAGAAGAATGGGCATTTGAAGATTGAAGCGTATATAGATGCCGACTGGGCTGCATCAATGATGACAGAAAGTCCACTTGTGGATATTGTTCTTTTGTGGAGGAAACCTAGTTGCATGGAGAAGCAAGAAACAAAGTGTGGTGGCTAGGTCTAGTGCTGAAGCTGAATATAAAGAAATGTCCCATGGAGTGGTTGAAGCCATGTGGATAAAGAATTTGTTGAGAGAACTGGGTTTTCCAGTTGATAGCCCGATGTCCTTGTATTGTGATAACAAGGCTGCCATCAACATTGCAACCAACCCAGTTCTTCATGATAGAACTAAACATATTGAGGTTGACAAACACTTTATCAGAGAGAAAATTGTTAATGGTGAAATATGCACTCCATATGTTAGTTCTAAGGAGCAACTTGCAGATATATTTACAAAAGGCTTACATCACTTGTGCCACGATGACTTATATGACAAGTTAGGCATGATTGATATCTATGTCCCAACTTGAGGGGGAGTGTTGAATAAGCTAGTCTTACTTTAGTTTAGAGCCACAAGGGCACATATGTAATTTTACATTGTTTTATTATTTGAATGGTCGCCCTAATATAAATATCAAAAAGGTTGGCGCCACCAGCTGATGTTTTTCTCTCCAAAACCTTTTTTCTCTTTTCTCTCTTTTCCCTTCTCTCTTCTCTCACTATTCTGAAATCCTGTTGTGTGTTTACCAAGAAAACACTGCCATAGGAACAAAGAGGAGTGAGAGGAGAAGAGAAACAACACAAAAAGTTCCGGAGAATAGATCGATAGTGCCATAGATTAGTTGTAAAGGGAATCAAAGATATGAAGATTCAAAAATCAGGATGGTAAAATGAAAATGGTATTAAATAGTCCTTTTGTCTATATGGGATGCATGAATGACATGATTTTCAATGAGTAAAACCATAGAAGCATTGATTAACTTAATTATGGAAAGAGTGACTTACTGGGTTAGAACAAGGAAATGAAGGAATTGATCAAGGATTATGCAATACCACCAACAACACATAGAGGATTTGGATTAATAAGCTTGCCTCATCAACTAGGAAGTGTATCCATCCCACAGACCAGTTTCTCTGTAAACCATCATAAAACTCAACTTTGATATTTGTTGTTCAGGAATCAAAGTGCCCAAGGGATAGGAATATTCAGAAATCATGATGGTGAAGTGCTAATGGAATAGCCTCGGCAAATGGGAGGTAATTCAATCCTAGTTCGTCTTCTAAAACTTGTTAGAGGATGGATTTATTGTCATTCAGAGAGGTAATTTCTATCCCTCATATTGAACACCATATTCAGGTGGGTTAGAATGCATTAGCTGATCCACTGACCAATGGGATAAGCAAAGACTTTTTGTATGGGCATCTGTCAGGCTCAACATTGGGATTGAATATGGTCAGTTCTGATGTAACCTCTACAAAGTAGGACAGTTGCTTCCTGCTGTAGTTTTATTGATTTTTAGTAAAACTGCTTTGATCTGTTACCAATCCCAAAAAATGGCTATTCATATGAATATGAATATCAAGGATATTGAAAAAAGAATAAAGGGAGAAAATAAATAATTCTACTTTAAAGGAAAACTACGTGGAATTTACAATGCAAGAAAAAACAGTAGCAATAGAAATTGTGGTAGTATTAACACGAATAATAAAAATAACAACAACAGTTCACGTAATTATAATAGATACAACAGTAAAGGAAGAGAATGCACACCTCTTCCACAATCCTGTAGACTTCAACAATTGAACTCCCATGCCGTTGTTGAGGTGATACAGGATCCCATCTCTATAAAAGGATTTACAAAAATATTAGACTAAAATATCACTGCAGGAATTGATATTTATTTATTATTTTTTTCAGGGAGAGATGCAAGGCGCCTGAACAATTATTGCTTACTAGAAATGTTTAGTGCTAGGAAGATTTGTATGATGAAAAAGCACTAACACAAAGAATCCAAGACAAAGAGATACTGGATAAGATGGTTGCATGATTAAATGCTTTTTTCTTGTATCATTGTAGTTTATTTCAAAAAGAGCTAAAGTTCTTGTCCCCTCTACTTTTTTAACAATAACCAGAAATTTTATCAATTACAATAATAGCATATAGATGGATAAGTACTCTTATCTCTCATCTTTTTCGCTTTCTTACAACAGTGCCCAAAAACAATCAATTTCTTCCCACCCCTTGCATGGCTAGTGTCATCCATGCTATTTGCTTTCCTTTTTACCCATTGAGGTTTCACATCCATTCTTCTAGTCAGCCATTTAAACTTCTTTAAATCATTTGAATAAGTATAGAGCAGTCTCAACATCCTGCAACTACCTAATCACCACCCTTAAATCTACTTTAATAATTAACGTGGTGATATTCATCTTCTTTTCCCTTCGTACTCCTTCCATAACCGCCATAATCATCACCCATAAGGAGTCCTTGATGGGCCTGGAGCCCCGGATTCCCAATACTGCTACCAACAAATTTAAGCTTTAACAAAACCTCTTCAGATGGTATTCGAACTTTTCTTATTGGTGTCTTCTTGTAGAAGTCCTTGCAACTTCCCTTTCTCCTCTACAATCCTTTCTTCTCCCTCAAAGTTTTCTGTCTTTTTCTACACTTAATCTAAAATTAACAGCAGGTCATTATCAGATATCAACATACCAACCTAAAGCTCCTTTAAATCAAATGGCTTCCCCATTCTTTTTGCATTTTATACAAGTTATCAAAAAATTGAAACAAATTGTTAGAGTGAGCCGAATAGGAGTAGTTTAGTAATCTCATGTCAGTTAAGTACTTTGCTTATGTGGCTGTTTTATTAGAGTACTCTGCCCCACACTTAAGTGAGGGCAGTTTAGTCTTTGTAAGTGTAATTAGAACCTAATAAACATAAGGGGGTCGACTGAATGTGAGACTAATCAGTTTCGACTAAACCCTCCTGTTCTCTCTTTCTCTTGTCTTCTTCCTCATCTTCTTCTTCCTTCTTCACTGGTTCGGATTACTGTAGCTGCTCCAAAACATGGTATCAGAGCAAGCTTTCTGACCTGCTTCCGCATGCAAAGCATCTCAGCTGTGTTCGTGACACCCTCTTCTTCGTTTCTGGTTAGTTAATGGAGAGAGCTGGTTCGCCATAGGTCTGAGACATCACAGCTCGTTGCTCTCTGCTGCGCACAGTTTTCTTCATCAAGGAAGGTGATTTCAGCAGTGAATGGTTGGCTGATACTCTCAAAGGGCTGTGTGTGCAGTAGCCGAATGGTGTTAGGGCTGTTGTAGGTGGCCGAGTGGTGTAAGGTGGAATGCAGTGACCTTGCCAAGCTTCTTGTGGTCGTGTAATGCCCTCTTAAGTGTGTTAAACAAATCTGAACTGGGTGTAGCAGTTTGACTGTGTTGTGGTGCTTGTGATGCACAATTTTTTTTTATTGAATGGTTGTAAGAGGGCCTACTATTGTGTTGTGGTGCTTGTGATGCTTATGTGGGTCGTAGGTGTGTGAAGTCAGCAGTAGTGTGAAGAAGAACAAGTGTGTGTTCCCACTATTGTGTTTAGGGGCTGCAATAGGTGCTGAAGTATCAAACTGTGAACAACATCAATCAGCTTGTAGCTGAGAAGTAAGGTTAGAGGCAACTGTGAAAGAGTACAATGGCAGCAATAGGAGATGGCTACAATGATCAAAAACCTAATGTGGTAATTTCCTCCGACTACCTAGGGGTACAAATGACCTCAATTAAGCTGAATTGGGAGAACTATGTTCCATGGGCTAAATTAGTGGAAGTGTTTCTCAAGGCAAAGAAGAAAGTAAAGCATGTAAGAGATGAGAACCCAACGGAGGACTCTCTAGGGTTTGATGATGGAGAGCAAGAAGATGCTCAAATCATGACTTGGCTGTGGAATAGTATGGAACCCAAAATTGGTGCCAACTTCATGTTCCTTGATACGGCTAAGGATATATGGGAGCATGCTAAGAAGCTATATTCTGGACAAGATAACACAACAAGAGTGTATCAGCTTTATCAGGAGTATTTTGATTTACAACAAGGAACCAAAACACTAGAAGAGTACTATGCCAGCATGAAGAATATAAGGAATGAACTCAATGTCTATCACCCCCTTACTCCAGATATTAAAGTTCAGCAACAGCAAAGGGAGCAACTAGATGTTACAAGATTTTTAGTGGGGCTGAAGTCGGAATATGAACCAGTTAGAGCCCAAATATGGCGGGGCTCTACTCTTCCTACACTTGAGGAAGTATTCTCAAGGCTCCGTAGAATTTCTTTGGGACAGACAGAGAACTCCACACAGTCTGATAGATTAGCACTTGCGACAGCTAGAGGGGTTGGACATAGTACAAGAGGGGGAGGTCATGCTCCCCAAGGAGGCCATGGCAGTTCCATGATTAGTCGGGGTGGTCGTGACTCAAGGGGAGGCCGTGGCAAAGGGAAGAATAACTCTACAAGGAAATGTACTCATTGTGGTAGAGAGGGACACACAGTGAATTTCTATTATGATCTACATGGCCCTCCCTCTAAATGATCTAATCATGCTGTAGCAGGTGAGGTTGATATCAGTGACAGGAAACCGGCTGACCAAACTCCTCCCACATCTACATCTACCTCTGGGAGGGAAATGGTGAGCGTACCGCGTGATGAGTATGAACGGTTCCTTCAAACTACTTCACAGCATACCACTGCCACACTTACCCAATCAGGTATTGCTAGCATGTCATCTAAAACCTCTCCCAGGATTATTGACTCCGGAGCCTCAGATCAAATGACCGGGATTCCAGGTGTGTTCTCCTCTCTTTCTGAAACCTCCACATCACAAACTGTTACACTTACCAATGGGTCCTCATCTCCCATATGTGGTGTTGGAAATGTTGACATGGCTTCTGTGCCCTTATCATCTGTTTTATATGTCCCTAAGTTTCCATTCAATCTTATGTCTGTTAGTAAAATAACCAAAGCTCTTAACTGTTATGATACCTTCTTTCCTTCCACTTGTGTTTTTCAGGATCTCAAGACGGGGAAGAAGATTGGTGGGGGGCATGAAGCTGGTGGACTGTATTATCTTGACAGTGGTGGATCTTCAATTGCTCTTCGGACTTCACTTACTCCTCTACAATGACAATGCCGACTGGGACATCCATCTCTCAAGGCTCTAAAGATTTTGGTCCCGTCATTGAGTCATCTGTCAGTTTTGCAATGTGAGTCATGTCAGTTTGGGAAACATCGTCGTGTGTCCTTCAGTCCAAGAGTTGAGAGTCGTATGTTGAGTCCTTTTTCTTTGGTTCATTCAGATGTTTGGGGTCCAATCAAAATAGAGTCTTATAATGGGTACAAGTATTTTGTCTCCTTTATTGATGATTGTTCAAGAATGACATGGATTTACTTAATGAAAAAAAGAAGTGAATTGTTTTCCATTTTTCAAAAATTCCATGTTGAAATACGCACACAATTTGGTGTTCCAATCAAAATTCTCCGTTCAGATAATGGTCGTGAATACTTTCTTACTTCATTTCAACAGTATTTAGAACAGCATGGCATTATCCATCATACATCATGTGCATACACCCCTCAACAAAATGGGGTAGCTGAACGGAAGAACCGTCAGCTTCTTGAAACTGCTCGGTCTATTCTTCACCACATGAATGTTCCTAAACGTTTTTGGAGTGATGCTGTACTCACTACATGTTTTCTCATTAATCGGATGCCCTCCTTCATCCTTCATGGTCGGTCCCCCTACTCCTATTGTTGAACCTTCAGACCTTGACCTACCCATTGCCTTACGGAAAGCTAAACGCAGTTTTACCCTCCATCCCATTTCCAATTTTGTTTCATTATCTCATCTTTCTACATCACCTCGCCAGTTTGTTTCCCTTTTATCCTCTATTTCCATACCTAACAATGTTCAAGAAGCTCTCAGTTCACCTGATTGGCGGCAGGCAATGGAGGAGGAACTTTATGCTCTTCAACATACTCAAACGTGGGAACTTACTACTCTCCCACCTGGTAAGCATGTTGTGGGATGTAAATGGGTGTATACTGTGAAATACTTGCCAGATGGTAGTGTGGAGCGTCTGAAGGCCAGACTTGTTGCTAAAGGTTACTCACAGTTGTATGGAAGGGACTACATGGAGACATTCTCTCCGATGGCTAAGATTGGTTTTGTTCGTGTACTAATTTCCCTGGCAGTTATGTATGATTGGCCTCTATTTCAGCTTGATATAAAGAATGCATTTCTCCATGGTGATCTTGTGGAGGAGGTATATATGGAGCAACCACCTGGGTTTGTTGCTCAGGGGGAGGATGGTAAGGTATGCAGATTGAAGAAGGCAATTTATGGGCTGAAACAATCGCCGCGTGCTTGGTTTGGGAAGTTCAGTGAAGTGGTGAAGAGTTTTGGAATGAAGCAGTGCCAGGTAGATCACTCAGTGTTCAGCTATGACTCAGAAGTTGAGAAGATTCTATTAGTGGTCTATGTGGATGATATTGTCATTACTGGCAGTGATAAATTGGGGATTGGAAAATTAAAGGTATTTCTGCAAAATCATTTCCAAACAAAAGATCTTGGAACATTGAAATATTTCTTGGGAATAGAGGTTGCCAGGTCAAAACAAGGTGTAAATCTGTGCCAAAGAAAATATGTTCTTGATCTATTGGAAGAAACAGGACTGTTAGGTGCAAAACCGGCTGAGACCCCTATGGAACCAAATGTTAAGTTGAGCAGTGATACAGGAGAAGTATTTGAAGATCTTGGAAGGTATAGACAACTAGTGGGGAAGCTGAACTATCTGACTATCACGAGACCCGACATATCCTTTGCAGTCAGTGTGGTGAGCCAATTCATGCAGAACCCTCGTATACCTCACTGGGATGCAATTCTTAGAATTGTGAGGTATCTGAAAGGAGCTCCAGGGCGTGGACTATTGTATAAACCAGGAGGAAAACTTGAAGTAGTGGGGTATACAGATGCAGACTAGGCAGGCTCAGCGAATGATAGAAGATCTACTACGGGCTATTGCACATTTCTTGGAGGAAATCTTGTGACGTGGAAGAGTAAAAAGCAGACGGTTGTGGCCAGAAGTAGTGCTGAAGCTGAGTATAGGGCCATGGCACATACTACCTGTGAGTTAGTGTGGTTGAGGAATCTTCTACAAGAAATTGGGTTTCACATGGATAAACCTATGAGACTGTATTGTGACAACCAAGCGGCACTCCATATCTCATCCAATCATGTATTTCATGAGAGAACAAAGCACATAGAGGTTGATTGCCACTTTGTGAGGGAGAAGGCCATTGCTGGAGAGATAAACACAGAACATGTCGGCTCGAATGATCAATGGGCAGATTTGTTTACAAAAGCTCTAAACTCAGGGAAAGTGAACCATCTATGTAACAAGCTGGGATTCAATGACATATATTCTCCAGCTTGAGGGGGAGTGTTAGAGTGAGCCGAATAGGGGTAGTTTAGTAATCTCATGTCAGTTAAGTACTTTGCTTATTTGGCTGTTTTATTAGAGTACTCTGCCCCACACTTAAGTGAGGACAGTTTAGTCTTTGTAAGTGTAATTAGAACCTAATAAACATAAGGGGGTCGACTGAATGTGAGACTAATCAGTTTCGACTAAACCCTCCTGTTCTCTCTTTCTCTTGTCTTCTTCCTCATCTTCTTCTTCCTTCTTCACTGGTTCGGATTACTGTAGCTGCTCCAAAACACAAATATTTCTTTTATCCTTTCCTCTGTGTGCAAAATTCGCTGATCTATAAGTATGAAATGACTGCAGAATGCTGTTCCATAACCACATAAAGTAAACAACCAGAAGAGGCTAGAAATAAATCTGTCATGATTCCAGATCAAATAAAGTCAATCTTCAAAACATGGAATAGTAAATAACCTTAAAAATTTACCTCTTGTTGAATGGCTCGTTCAACCCATCCTAATAATCTTCCAAGTTGTGAATTTACCCAACGTAGAACCAATGTTCCAGAAATAGTTTCAATCTAAAAGGAAAAAAATAACATGTCAGAAAGCATAAGAAAATGATTTGACAAAGGGAACAAAAAAAATAGTAAAAGATATAAGCTAGTAAACAATGTTAACAGAGGACTGAAAAAAGCTATAGACATTCTGAAGCTCCTTGTGATGGGTCTATATTTGATGTTTCAGCCTGATGGGAGTATGGGACAGTGGAGAGGCTTAAAGCCCACTTAGTAGCCAAAGGTTTTATCCAGACCTATGACATTGATTTTTTTATTGCTAAAAGGAAAAACAGTACATCATAATTAGGTGACAAGATGTCACCCCCACCAGATTACAGTAATGTAAGGCCACAAAAAGCAAAAAAAAAAACACTATTTCAGTATCAAAATAGATCTCAGCATTCCTATTAAGAATTCAGAGAAGTCCAAAAATCAGCTCCAAAGTCTTTTTTTCTGCAATCCTTGAAACTCTGGAAGCAAAAGCACCCGACCAATAACTGTCGAACTAATAACAGCTACCAACTCTTCCATACTTTTCTCTTTCTCCTCAAAGATCCTTCTATTTCTTTCCTTCCATATTTCCCAGCAAACAGCAAAGGGAATACATGTCCAAAGGATCTTAACTTTAACTCCACCTTGGATTCTTGGCCAACAGCTGAAATTTTCAGCCACATCAGCCAAAGGGCTCCTGTCCACCTTGAATAACTTGAAGAAATAAGACCAAACTAGATATGAAAAACTGTAATGAAGCAAAATGTGAGACACATCTTCCTCACCAGCACAACACAGCACACATCTACTTGGAAACTACAGACCTCTAAGTTTCAAGTTATCCTATGTTATAATGCAACCTCTCACAACCAACCAAGCAAATGATTCAGCCCTTGGTGGTACAGGCTTACCCCAAACACCCCTAACTGGATCAGCCTCCACCCGATTTCTGATCAGTGCCGAGTACAATGACTTGACAGTAAACTTTCCATCTTTACACTCTTTCCATAATCTGACATCTGTAACTGAGGGATTGATCTCCAACGCCTGAAGTTTTGCCAGCAACTCCAAGCACTCCACCACCTCCCAATCAAAAAGGGGTCTTCTGAGATTTGGCCTCCAAACTACAGGCACAGCACCATTTACTACTCCATAGCAATCTGAAATTGGCACTCCTTTCTTACTCAGATTACATAACCTTGGGCATAATTCAGAAAATTTCCCCACCCCCGACAAGTCATCTTCCCAAAACCTTATACTCGACCCACATCCCACTTTCCATGTATAGAAAGGAATCATCAAGGAGTTAAAACTCATGATACCTATCCATACACTAACTCCATACGTGTGTCTCACCTCCTTTGAATCCCATCAAAAGTTCATCACCCCATGCTTACAAGCCACCACTCTCCTCCAAAGGGCCTCCCTTTCTTTTCCGAACCTCCAAACCCACTTCCCCAATAAAGCTTTGTTGAAGATTCCAACCCTTTTCACACCTAAACCCCCATCTTTTTTGGATCAGAACACCAGCTCCCACTTAACCAAGTGTAACTTCTTTCTCTCAGCCCTAGCGTTCCACAGAAATTCTCTCTCTAACCTTTCAATCTCTCCCACCACAGCAGCAGGAGATTTAAGTAAAGATAAATAGTAAACCTTCTCCTCTGTTGCTAAGATTGCATCAGTGAGGGTGATCATCTCATTGGCTTCAGTTCACCATTGGCCATTGTACCAACTTGATGTCAAAAATTCATTTCTTTATGGTGATCTTATTGAAGAAATTTATATGGAACAAGCACTTGGGTTTGTTGCTCAGGGGGAGTGTAAGGGAATGATCTGTAAGTTTGAAAGGGTGTTGTATAAACCTTAAACAATCACCTCAAGCTTGGTTTGATAAGTTCAATGATGCAATTGTTGAGTTTGGTTTATATAGATGTTAGTCGGACTAAATATAGTAAAATTTCAGATGCAGCAGTATTATTCTTGTGGTCTATGTGGATGATATTGTGATAACAAGGAGCGACGCACAAGGTATCAGCAAGTTAAAGATGTTTTTGCAAGGGAGAATTTACACTAATGATCTAGGTAAACTGCGGTATTTTCTTGGTGTTAGAGTTAGCTGAATGAGGGGTAGATTAGTCTTTTCCAGCCACTTTAAGTTATGTGCTTAGGTGGCAGTTCTAATAAGACTTCTTGTCCCATAATTAAGTGGGGGCAGTTTAGTCTTTGTACTTAATTAAACCCCTAATCCATATTATGGTCGAATGGTAGGGTTTAGCCTACCAAGTTCGAACTGCTGTAGCTACTGAACAAACATGGTATCAGAGCAAGATGTTGCTCTCTAAATCTCCTCCCTTGCTCCTCTCTGGTCGTGACTTCATTTTTTCTCTTCTTTCTGGGCTGAAAATGGAGAACACAGATTCGACCTAGGTCTGATAACACTTCAGTCCTTCTTCCTTTGCTCAGAACATGAATGTTTTTCAAGAAAAACAACTTCAGAAGTAAGTGGATGGTCGACTGAAATTCTCCATCAGAGGTTGGTTACCTTTTTTTTTGTGCTGTTGGTATTTCTGGGTTGAAAGCCTTCAAAATCTGCTCGGACTGATCAGAACCTAGAGAACTAGGTTGTTTGTAGCCTTGGTTCTTGGAACAAAGTCCAAGAACAGGCTGTGTTTATAGTGGCCGAATGGTGTAAGGGTACGTTTGACCCTTTTGTGTGGGTCTGTAGGTTGTTTTGAAGCCTTTGTTGGTCACAAGTTACCTGAATTGAATGACAAGTTACTGCAGTGGTAGTAGTTGATGTTTTCTTTGGACTTGTAGTGCCCTCTGAAAAGGTCAGACAGATCTGTACCATGTATGACAGCAATGGTTGTGTGGTGGTGCTTGTGATGCTCAACCTCTATTGAGCAGCTTCAAGAGGGCTTGTATGTGGTTAGTGAGTTGCTGAATTAATGTTAGTGTGATTTATGGTTTTGTGAAATCAGAAGTGGGGTGAACAAAAAACAAAAGTTTGTGTACCTCTCAACTGTGTTTGGGGACTGTTGTAGTGTCTGAGACAACTGTGTTTTTGGGACTGATTGATTGTGACTGGTTGTGAGCCTATAATCTGTGTTTGGGGACTGCTGTAGTGTCTGGAACATCAAACTCCTGACAGCAGTACATAGTTGGCGACTGGGAATTCAGATTATAAGTAACATTGGGAGGGCATCATGGCAGCAACTGGAGATGGTTGTAGTGATCAGAAACCTGGTGTGGTGATTCCCTCTGACTATCTAGGTGTGCAGATGACTTCAATTAAACTTAATGGTGAGAACTATGTACCATGGGCCAAGTCAGTGGAAGTTTTTCTTAAGGCAAAGCGGAAAGTGAAGCATGTGAAGGAAGATAAACCATCAGCTGACTCTTCAGGGTTTGATGACTGGAAATAGGAAGATGCCCAAATCATGACATAGTTATGGAATAGTATGGAACCTAAAATTAGTGCCAACTTTATATTCTCAGATACAGCTAAGGACATATGGGAACATGCCAAGAAACTTTATTCTGGGCAGGATAACACTATGAGGGTATATCAGCTCTATCAGGAGTATTTTGATCTGCAACAAGGGAGTAAAACCCTAAAAGAGTACTATGCCAGCATGAAAAACATCAGAAATGAACTAAATGTCTATCATCCCCTAACTCCGGGTGTTAAGGTTCAGCAACAACAAAGGGAGGAACTGGATGTCACTAGGTTCTTAATGGGGCTGAAATCGGAGTACGAACCAGTTAGAGCCCAAATTTTGGGAAGCTCTACTCATCCTACCCTAGAGGAAGTATTTGCAAGGCTCCGCAGGATCTCCTTGGGTTCTACAGAGAGTATCACACCATCTAATAGATCGGGATTTGTGGTAGCCAAAGGAGGTGGACGTGGTAAAAGAGGGGGAGGACATGGATCTCGAGGAGGTCGTGGTGGTTCCATATTTGGCCGTGGTGGTGGTCAAGACTCAGGGGGAGGCCATGGTAAAGGAAAAGGTACCTCTACTAGGAAGTGTACCCACTGTGGCAGGGAAGGACATTCAGTGAATTTTTGTTATGATCTCCATGGCCCACCTTCTACATGGGCAAATCAGGCAGTTGTTGGTGGGTTTAATGGTAGTGATAACCAACAGCCAGATCTCACATCTTCCACATCTACATCTGTTGCTGGGAAGGAGATGATGAGTGTACCATGCGACGAGTATGAGAGGTTCCTTCAGGCTACTTCACAACATACAACTGCCACCCTTGCTCACTTAGGTATTGCTTGTCTGGCATCCAAACCCTCTTCCTGGATTATTGACTCTGGATCCTCTGATCACATGACCGGGACTCCAGGTGTGTTCTCTTCCCTCTCTAAAACTTCCACATCTCAAACTGTTACCCTTGCCAACGGTTCCTCTTCTCCCATCTGTGGTGTTGGTAATGTTGACACGGCTTCTCTTTCTTTATCATTTGTTCTATATGTACCTAAATTTCCATTCAATCTTATGTCAGTCAGTAAATTAACTAAGACCCTTAATTGCTCTATTACATTTTTCCCTTCCTTTTGTGTTTTTTAGGATCTCAAGACGGGGAAGAAGATTGGTGGGAGGGCATGAAGCCGGTGGATTGTATTACCTTGACGGTGGTGGATCGTCAATTGCACTTCAAACTTCACTCACTCCTCTACAATGGCATTGTCGACCAGGACATCCATCTCTCAAGGAACTCAAGATATTAATTCCGTCTTTGAGTCATTTGTCGTCTTTACAGTGTGAATCATGTCAGTATGGGAAACACCATCGAGTTCCCTTCATTCCTAGAGTTGATAGTCGTATGTTGAGTCATTTTGCTTTAGTTCATTCAGATGTTTAGGGTCCGATTAAAATAGAGTCTTATAATGGTTACAAGTATATTGTCAGTTTCATTGATGATTGTTCAAGGATGACATGGATTTATTTAATGAAGGAAAGGAGTGAATTATTTTCCATTTTTTAAAAATTCCATGTTGAAATACGTACACAATTTGGTGTTCCAATCAAAGTTCTTCGTTCAGATAACGATCGTGAATACTTTCTTACTTCCTTTCAACAGTATTTAGAACAACATGGCATCATTCATCAAACTTCATGTGCATCCACTCCTCAACAAAATGGGGTGGCTGAACGAAAGAACCGTCATCTCCTTGAAATTGCTCGGTCTATTCTTCATCATATGAGTGTTCCTAAACGATTTTGGAGGGATGTTGTGCTTACTGCTTGTTTCCTTATTAATCGGATGCCCTCCTCCATCCTTCATGGTCGGTCTCCCTTTTCTATTTTGTTCCCCACCTTGTCTCCCTTTCCATTAACACCCCGGGTCCTTGGTTGTGTGTGCTTTATTCACAATCTGAGTCCTGGGATAGACAAGTTGGATGCACGCTCTATTAAGTGTGTCTTTCTTGGCTACTCTCGGACCCAGAAAGGGTATAAGTGTTACAATCCCATTACTCGGAAGTTCTATGTCTATCCTGATGTCACCTTTTCTGAGTCTATCCCCTTCTTCTCAGGACCTGAAGTATTGGTATCTCCACCTTTGCTTCCTCTTCCTCTTCCAGTCTGTAATCTCGTTGCGGTTGTTCCAGTTGGGGTTGTCCCTTCACCTCCTCCAGTGCAAATTCCTACTGAATGACCACCAATCTGGCACATGTATACTCATCGATAGACACAGGTTCCTACTCCAGCTTCTACCTTGTCTACGAATCCTATTGTTGCTCCTATCCCAGAACCTTCAAGACTTGATCTTCCCATTGCTTTACGGAAAGGTAAACGTAGTTGTACCCTCCATCCCATTTCCAATTCTGTTTCAGTCTCTCGCCTTTCTGCTTCACATCACCAGTTTGTTTCACTGTTGTCATCTATTTCTATACCTAAGAATGTCTAGGAGGATCTTACCTCACTTGGGTGGCATCAAGCAATGGAAGAGGAACTCTCTGCCCTTCAACATACTCAAACGTGGGAACTCACTACTCTTCCTCCCAGTAAGCATGTCGTGCGTTGTAAATGGGTGTATACTATTAAATACTTGCCAGATGGTAGTGTGGAGCATTTAAAGGCCAAACTTGTTGCTAAAGGTTATTCACAGTTGTATGGGGTGAACTATATGGAGACCTCTCCCGTAGCTAAGATTGGCTCCGTCTGTGTCTTAATTTCCCTAACAGTTATGTATGATTGGCCCTTGTTTCAACTTGACATTAAAAATGTCTTCCTTCATGGTGACCTTATGGAGGAGGTATATATGGAGCAACCACCGGGGTTTGTTGCTCAGGGAGAGGATGGTAAGTTGTGCAGACTGAAAAAGGCAATTTATGGGTTCAAACAATCGCCTCAAGCTTGGTTTGGGAAGTTTAGTGAAGTGGTGAAGAACTTTGGAATGAAACAATGTCAGGTTGGCCACTCAGTGTTCAGCTATGATTTAGAAGCCGAAAAGATTTTATTAGTGGTCTATGTGGATGATATTGTCATAACTGGCAGTGACAAATTGGGGATTGATAAACTAAAGGTCCTTCTGCAAAACCATTTTCAAACAAAAGACCTTGGGAAGTTGAAGTATTTCTTAGGTATAGAAATTGCCATATCAAAACAAGGTGTAAACCTGTGCCAAAGAAAATATGGTCTTGATCTGCTAGATGAAACATGGCTGTTAAGTGCAAAACTGGCTGAAACTCCCATGGAACCAAATGCTAAGTTGAGCAGTGACACAGGGGAAATATTTGATGATCTTGGAAGATATAGACGGTTAGTGGGGAAGCATAACTATTTGACTATCACAAGACCAGACATCTCCTTTGTAGCCAATGTGGTGAGCCAATTTATGCAGAACCCTCGGATACCTCATTGGGATGCAGTTCTTAGAATTGTAAGGTACCTGAAGGGAGCTCCGGGCCGTGGGATATTATACAAACCAGGAGGAAGACTTGAGGTAATTGGGTATACAGATGCAGATTGGGCAGGCTCAGTGTCAGATAGAAGATCAACTACAGATTACTGCACATTCCTTGGAGGCAATCTAGTGACATGGAAGAATAAGAAGCAAACTGTTGTGGCAAGGAGTAGTGCTGAAGCCAAATACAGAGCCATGGCACACACTACATGTGAATTAGTATGGCTGAGAAACCTCCTACAAGAAATTGGATTCACAATGGACAGAGCTATGAGATTGTACTGTGATAACCAAGCTGCAATTCACATCTCGTCTAATCCTGTTTTTCATGAGAGAACAAAGCACATAGAGATTGATTGCCACTTTGTGAGGGAGAAAGTCCTTATTGAAGAGATAAGCACAGCACATGTGGGCTTAGGTGATCAGTGGGCAGATTTGTTTTCAAAAGGTTTAAACTCAGGGAGAGTGAACTATATATGTAACAAGCTGGAATTATATGACATATATTCACCAGCTTGAGGGGGAGTGTTAGAGTTAGCTGAATGAGGGGGAGATTAGTCTTTTCCAGCCACTTTAAGTTATGTGCTTATGTGGCAGTTTTAATAAGACTTCCTGTCCCATACTTAAGTGGGGACAGTTTAGTCTTTGTGCTTAATTAAACCCCTTATCCATATTTTGGTCGAATGGTAGGGTTTAGCCTACCAAGCACTGGGATCTCACTATCACAATGCAAGTATACACTGGATTTACTTGAAGAGACAAGGATGTTGGGGTGTAAACTAGCTGTAACACTGGTGGACCCAAACTCTAGACTTGTCTCAAATCAAGGGGAGTTGGTAGATGATCTATGTCAATACATAAGACTAGTTGAAAAGCTTAACTATCTAGCCATTACACACCCAGATATCTCTTGTGCTGTTTAAGTTGTCAATCAATTCATGAGCTCCCCTCATGTTCCTCATCTTGAAGCAATATTCAGGATTATATAGAATCCAAAGGGGACACTAGGCATGGGAGTTATCTATAGAGATCATGAACATTTGGTTGTGTCAAGCTTTACAGATGCAGATTCGGTTGGGTCACCTATAGATCGGAGGTCCATCAGAGGATATTGTACCTTTTAAGTGGGCATCTCATCTCTTGAAACAGAATACAAAGCTATGAATAAAGCTACAGGAGAGCTAATATATCTCAAAAACCTTCTTCAAGAAATAAGAATTGCTGCGAAACTTCCCATACACTTGAATTGTGACAATCAAGCAACTATCCATGTTGCACCAAACCCTGTTTTTCAAGAGATGACAAGAAACATTGAAGTAGACTGCCATTTTATAAGAGAGAAGGTTCAGAGTGGTGGCATAGACACTCCATTTGTGAAGACTGCAGATCAACTACCAGATTTGTGGACTAAAGCCTCAGATTGACTTCATTTCTAGCAAGCTGGATCAATATGACACACACACACCAGCTGGAGGGGGGAGTGTTGAGAGAGCTGTTTAGGTTGTTTATAGTAAGTACTTGGAAGGCAGATAGTTTGATAATTTCCCCAAATAAAGATGGGCAATCCAGTCCAGAAATTAGCATATATAAAGTTGGACCAACTGTCATAGGAGAAGTTAAGTTTCCAAATTCTTCCTAAGCAGATTCAGTAGTTCTCTTAGCTCTAATATCAGAGCTCTCTTCTCTTTTCTTCATCTTCTTTCTTTCTTCTTAATCTTTCTGATCAGAAACCATTACAGCATTATATCAGGAGTGTCTAGAGAGAAAGCAATGGAAGGATCATCTAAGGAAAATTAACAAGTAAAAGGAGGCTTCATAGAGACATAGGCTCTCCTGTTGGATAAAATTTCACTTTATCCATAGTTTGAAAATGTGGAGTCTCTTTCAGCAGTAACTTTTTGTTGGCTTTGGATGTTGTCTCAGAGAATGTAGTCAACTAGTTGTACAGTCTACTAATGAGGAACACTTTTTGTTATATACTTACATGCACACAGATATATATATATATATACAGAGAGAGAGAGAGAGACCAAGGACCTGTATTCTTTATGTTAAACCAGCCCACAACTACCTTAGAATCCCCTCTCAGTACTAAGCTCTTTTTAAGATAGAGATCTCCCTAATCTCAAACCAAGCAACACAGCCATCAATTTTACCCTTTAGTAACCACTCCTTACTTGTATATTCACCTTTTTTTTTATTTTCTTTTAAATAATTTTTCTCTTAATATTAATTATCAAAAAAAAAAGTTTGCATGAATGCATATCCACCCACCATAACAATCACCATATAACCAAAAAAAGAACCCGTAATGAAGAAAAGCTATTAACATATTTATCAAAAAAAAGAAAAGCAATTGCCATCCTCAATTATATGAGCAACTAATTTTTGCAAGATAATTATAAAAAAGTAAAGTTGGAAATACAGTTGTCAAGGTAAAGCCTAGGTGACAAGGCACTCATAAAGGGTCACCTCACCTAGGTGCTTAGTGGTGAGGTGACCCTCCATGAGTGCCTAGTCACCTAGGCTTTACAAGAGACATTATTACATTAAGTAATTTATATAATGAGTTTATAATATTTTCTTAGTTCATATGTGAGATCATTGAGAATATTTTGTGTAGAGTGGCTTGGGTTAGGTGTAGGCAGATATTTGAACCTTTTTCTAAAGATGACTGTGAGGGGATGGCAATATGTGGCAAACTCTTCATCCTTTACGTCAAAACTATTAATGGATAACACCATCCACAAACCACTTTAAACTTAATTCTGATGGATGCAACAATGGAAACCCCAGGCCCTTGGCTATTCAAAGGTCATTAGAGACAATTCAGGTTCTTTTGTAGCACTCTACTCAGAACCAATAGGAGATGTAGATTCTATTACACAGCTATGCCCTTAGCTCCAATCAGATTGATGTACCTTTTGACATTTATTGTAAATGAATAAAGTACATAATTGATTCATGTCATTGTAGAGTGTTTCTGTGTAATACCCTTAAACTGGACACTTATGAGACTCATGTTAATTTAGAATCTTCATAGCCGTTGGATAGATCTGGGGAGATTTATCCTGCCAATGCTGACACTGATGTACCACAAAGTTGGTTGGGGTGGCTTGTCTAAACTGCCAAGGGGAGACCTGAGGTATATGTAGTGTGGGTTTTCTTTAAACCCTAAACCGGACCAAAATTCCAATATTGCCCTGGACCTTGGAGATAGATGGGCAAAACTGAAATGTTACACCTAACCCCTAAATTCGATTGTGGTACTGCACCAGGTGTCGGATTAGTTTGTCTTTGATATGCCAATCAGTGAGATCTTTAAAGGGGGTCAAAACCTGGGTATGTTGGGACAGTCCAAGAATTCATATGAGTGGGTGATCATAGTGACAGGATTAGCCCCTTTGTCGGACAAAGTGAATGATCGGAGATGCACTCTCTCTGATGGAAACCTAAACTGCCGACAGTTGATTTCAACCGTTGAAATTTGTTTTTGCAAAATATATTTATATAAAGATATACATATATATTATGGTTTCAAAATGTTTGCAAATGGTTTTAATTCCCGGGATCCATGTGAGTAGAGAGTGCAGCACTGTACCTTGCAGCCGAGGGAGAGATCCTCTATTGTCGGGCAGTGTTTGATCATTATGGGCTGATAGGTTAAGTGTAAGACCAGTGAGGGTAATACCTAATGGGCTAATCTTGCATCTGCCCACAGTCTTTGGGTTTTCATAAGGTGGCTGGACCCAAGGACCATTTAGTGTAAATGTCGGGCCCATTAAGAGCCCATGGTGATGGACTCAGGGGTTTACTGTCTCCTACAGTGAATTCGGCCAGGCCTTATAACAAAGGCTGGGCTGAACCCATGTGGCTGATGTGTAGATTAATGTTTGGGTCCCACACCATACAAAGAGAGCCAACTGGGCAGCAGTTTAGGAGGTTAAGTGAGCACGTAAACTTAATGGGCCTAAAGCCCAATTCGAACTGGGTTAATTAGATTAATTAAATAGGGGCAAATCTGGGATTGGATCAGCAGATAAGGATAAGAGGATAAGTCCTATCCACTTAGAAAGTCCAGGTCCAAATAAAGATTTGGATCAGGAAATTCCTAATTTGATTAGGATCAAGCTGATCTTAAACTACAGATAAGATAGGGGATTATCCTTATCATTTAAAGAGTCCAGATCCAAATAAAGATTTGGATCAGGAAACTCCTAATCAGATTAGGAGGTTGTCTCTTTAAGGCTATAAATAAGAGAGTAGGGCGGACATGCAAAACACACAACAGACATTACAGCAGTCTGCAGAGTTCTTCCATGTTCTTGCCGCCCCTACCCAATTCGATCTCCACTTGTGGGAGTGGTCAAGAATTGTTCTTGATACTGCATCTTGGTAGAAGAAGCAATCTGAAGTTGTGCTCCCTAGCCCTCTACTCCATTCTTGCTGAAGAATTCGGTTCTTGCTGAAGAGCCGTCCTGCTAATCCTGCTTCACCACACACTATGTCATCTTCAGTGGAAGCGGGTTTTGGTTTTCTCCTTGGGCGTGAACGCCTTTATTGGGAGTTACTGCTACTCCGTATCAGGTATATCCCTCTCCTCCCTTTTGGTTTTAGATCTGGTCCGGTTTGGTCCAAAATTGACCCTTAAAAATGCAGTTTTCTAAAACAGGGAATGCGATTACCAGATGGGAGAGAGAAATTTTTGAAATTTCGCCCAACCTTCCTGCAGGGTTCGGCCATCCATATGATGGATCTCTCATCCCTTCAGTGGTATCAGAGCCCGGTTCAAATCTTGAACCGAATTAAACCAGATCTGGATCTGCGCAAATGGCAGAAGGCGTTCAACCCTATTTGTGCAGTTAACGTTTTTCTGGGAAATCGGTTCCCAGTTTTTGAACGAATCATCTGAAATTAAATCTTTATTAATCTGATTTATATTTAGACTGTTCTATATATTTTTCTTGGATTTTGGGCTGTTCGTATGGTGGAGATCGAATTCTTTAACTGGCACAAGAAATCTGCACACCTGCTGATTTATTCTATTCATTCTTGGTCTGTAATTAATTTTATTTTTTTTTTTATTTTTTAGACGAAATGTATAGGAATTCGAATCCGATGTAATATTAATAGAAAAATTAGGTTTTCTATTTTTATTTCATTCGAAAGCGAAGCAGAAAGTGCAAAGGAGAGAATTTCGCAGATTCGGGTTCAGCGATTTGCAGTTTTGGAAACTACATACTGCGAACTGATCTTTGTTTTGCAGGGTTACAGTCTTACGAACAGCCCTCTTACTGATTCTTGATTGTCAATTGTTTAATTTCAGATCATTTTCTTGAATTGAATCTTGAATTAAACATCAAACCCTAGACCCATTCGAACCAGATTGGACCAAACTGGTTGGACCGAATCTATGGTTCGATGGGGGCTATTCTCAGCCCTAAAATTTCCTATATGGGCCGAGGGATTGATGGTTAATTGAAAGATACAATTCGGCCCACATCTGTAAAACCCAGTTTTAATCTGTTAAAACTACTTTAGCCCAATTCAGCATAAATGCTATATGGGCTGAACTGCAAACCCGTATACCTAGATAATATTAATTGGTAATATTATGAAACTAAATGGGCTTTACATATGGGTTTTACAGTTATTTAATTGATTGGATCAATTATGGATTTCATGCATGTGATGTATGGATGTGTGATGTGCTACGTTCATGGGCCATAAGTACTTGGCCCATGTTGATTCGATAGTGGCTCTTACGTACACCATGGCTGAATGCACATCATTGCCATGGTGTCCTTAAGATCATTGGATGATCTCCCTATGTGGTGGGCCCCACACCAGCTTCCTCCCCAAGAGGAACCATGCGGAACCCTAGCCGTTTAGGGCCCATCTAAATCTGGCTTTATGAAAGCCAGTGGAAGCCACTTTGGTTTGACCTAAATCAGATCTAGGGAGTTTTTCGATCCCTCCATTAAACATAAGTGCATGTGATAGGGAATTTCATATGATGAATTCTCTAAAGGCCTTCCATCATTAGTATGAAGGTTGACTGTATTGATGGGTGGGGATGCACCATAAAATTGGGCTATCCATCTGCTAATGCAGTTGACTGGATTGCTTCATGAGATGATAGGGCGTCATAGATCGATGTGGGAGGGGCCGATCCTAAAATGGAAGACTCTCTCACGGTACCTTGGCGTTCACGAACATGATGGGTGAGCACTTATTGGACAGAAAGGTTCAACCTAAAATGGCTATGAACCTTGTCTGACAGAGGCCAAAGGGAAAGCTCATAAGATGAGTGGATGAGATCCTTCACGGAAGGTGGTGGGGTTTTGCAGCTGAAACAGTTGACTCCATGCACCCTATGTGATTTCCCACATTTCCAGAGACAACTGTCTCCGTCACTGAGATTGGAGGGAATCTCAGAGATGCCCAAAATGGAAATGGAACATAGATTAAAAACCATATCTATGTGATGACATGAATCAATTAGGTTGTGGACTTACAAATCTGCCTTGCCTTTACCAGAAATGGCAAACGGAAACTTCACCAAATTGTTGGATGATAACAAACTCAAGGGCCCTAATTATGCTGACTGGTTCCGAAACCTTATGTTGGTTCTGACGTCCGAGAAATTGGACAAAATTGCTAAGAACCCTGCTCTGGATCGTCCGGGTGACAGGGCTTCTAAGGCCTGAAGAAGAGAGTATCAAAAATGGAAAGAGAAAAACTCTCTTAACCGGTGTTATATTATAGCCTCTTTGGACAATCTGATATAGCGACAATTCGAGAAGATCAAAGTGTCCAATGATATATTGGATAGTCTGAAGACTATGTATGAAGAGCATAACCGTTCTACTCGACAGAAAGTCTTAAAATTGTTTATGACCGCACAGATGACCGAGAACCAACAAGTTCATGACCATTGTCTAAAGATAATGGGTTACATCAATGAACTGGAGGCTTTCGGGACAGGGCTAGATCATGACACTAAAATTGATGTTGTCCTCAATTCCTTACCTCCGTCCTTCAATCAGTTTATCATGAATTACAATATGAATAAGCTAAACGTTAACCTTCAGAAACTCAACAATATGTTGTAGAGGGCTGAAGAACTGATTAAAAAGGATAAGCCGATAGCCATGCTTGTTGAAGGTGGAAAATCGGAAAAGAAAAAGTGGAAGGCTAAAAGGAATGCTCAGAAGAGGGGTAGCAAAACTAAAAAGCAGAAGAAAGATGGGGCATCAGATGCCTGTCACTTCCACAAACAGACCAGCCACTAGAAGAGGAATTGTCCTCAATATCTGGAGACTAAGAAGCAATGTAATTTCGAATCTTTTATGACAGAGACCAATTTGTTGGTCACTTCTGCTTCCTAGTGTATTGACTCTGGGGCTTCAACTCATGCGTGCAACTCACTGCAGGGGTTCAAGATAAGCAAAAGACTGAGTAATGAAGAAGTGATGCTCTACTTGGGGACTTCTGCAACAGTTGCAGCTACAGCCATAGAAACTATAGAACTAGTTTTCAGAGAATGAACAATTGTACTTAAAGATTGTCTTTTCGTACTTAATTTAAGAAGAAATTTGATTTCTGTCTCAAAATTGTGCATGGATGGTTATTCCATCTTATTCAGTAATGTGATTACTATTAAACGGAATAACAAATTCCTTGCATATGAAGAACTTGAGAACGGTCTCTATGTTCTCCATCCTTCTCTAGAAACAAACATTACCGAAACTACGTCGGAAATAATCCCCAAGAAGATGACTCATGATACAGTTAGTCCCACGTGCTTGTGGCATTACCGACTTTGCCACATTAACATAGATCATATCACAAGGTTGGTAAAGGATGGTCCTTTGGATTTTCTAACCGTAGAAGATTTTCCAACCTGTGAACCTTGCCTTCAGGGTAAGATGATGAAACGACCATTTACGGGAAAAGCCTAAAAGATCTACAGGCACACTTGACCTTATACATACTGATGTATGTGGTCCCCTGAATGTTAGGACACGTAACCAGCATGTTTATTTTATAACCTTTACTGACGATTACTCGCAGTATGGTTATGTGTACCTAATGAGACATAAGTCTGAATCTTTTGAAAAGTTCAAAGAATTCAGACAAGAAGTTAAGAAATAGTTAGGGAGAGAAATTAAGACCCTTCAATCAGATCGAGGTGGCAAGTATCTCTTTGACGAATTCAAGGACTACTTAAAGGACAATGGGATAGTATCAAAACTAGCTCCTCCTGCTACACCACAGTTAAACGGTGTATCAGAAAAGAGGAACCGGACCTTATTGGATATGGTCCGATCACTTCTCGTACACTCGGAACTACCTACATCCTTTTAGGGTTACGCATTAGAGACTACGATATACGTGCTGAACCGAGTTCCAACCAAATCCGTTCTGAAGACTCCCTATGAGCTTTGGACCGGTAAGAAACCAAGTGTGAGACACTTGAAAATTTGGGGTTGTCCGGCACATGTTAAAAGAACTAGTGTTGACAAATTGGAATCCAAGACCAGTCGTTTCCTATTTATAGGCTACCCCAAAGGCTCTGTGGGTTACTTATTCTATGATCCAAAAGAGCAAAAGGTGTTTTGCAGTCGAAATGCCCACTTCTTAGAAGAAGATTACATCTTGGATAATCATCATTAGGAAGTTATTCTTGATGATGAGAGCCTAGGGGTAATGGGAGATGTCCCACCAGCTCCAGAAAATAACCAACCTAGATCTACCCGGATTTCCAGGCCTCCAATTCGTTACGGCTATGACCAAGAAAGTTACTTGGTGGAAGCCATGACCAATGAGGAGGATCCCGTGACTTATACGGAAGCTATGTTGGACATAGATTCCTTGAAGTGGGTAGATGCCATAAGAGTTGAGATGGATTCAAGGGAGACCAGTGGAGTCTAGACTCTAGTAGATCCGCCCCCTAGTGTAAAGGCAATTGGTTGCAAATGAATCTATAAGAGGAAGAAGGGCTCCGATGGTAAAGTTGAGACCTACAAGGCTCGTCTTGTGGCAAAAGAGTACACTGTAAAAGAGGGAATCGATTATGAGGAAACCTTTTCGCCTGTGGCCATGCTTAAATCCATTAGGATCCTGCTAGCTGTAGCATCTTACCATGACTACAAGATTTGGCAAATGGATGTCAAAACCGTGTTCCTGAATGGAGATCTTATTGAAGATATCTATATGCAGCAACCGCAAGGTTTCATAGCTGCAGGTCAGGAACACATGGTATGTAAACTCAACCGATCCATATATGGACTTAAGCAAGCTTCTAGGAGTTAGAACATCCGGTTTGACTCTACCGTCAAACAGCTTGACTTTGAGCAAAATCCGGATGAGCCCTATTTTTATAGGAAGACCAGTGGGGATAAGGTTACGTTCTTGGTTCTGTATGTAGATGACATTCTACTCATTGGGAATGATGTAGGAATGTTAACTACGGTGAAAGTGTGGCTTTCACAGCAATTCTCCATGAAAGATCTTGGAGAAGCCTCCTATATACTGAGTCTTCGACTCTATAGAGATAGATCGAAGAAGATAATAGGATTATCTCAGTCTGCTTACATTGACAAAATAGTCGAGAGATACAACATGGAGAACTCCAAGAAAGGAAATGTTCCTTTTAGGCATGGAGTCACTCTCTCCAAGGGTATGTCTCCCAAGACTCCCGAAGAGATTGAGAGCATGAAAGAGGTTCTCCCCGTGGACCGACCCGTGACGAGATCCTACGCCCGGGCCCATAACATCTTGGTATCAGAGCCTACCGTCATGGGAGATCTAGAGCCGCTATCATCCAGGGTCCAAGAACTGGAGCATAGGCTCGCAAAAACCAGCATGGAGGTTCGTGAGGTCAAAGACGATGTCCGAAAGCTGTGGCGCTTGCTGGAAATGTTTTTCTCTAACAAAGAAAGGAACTCTGAGGGAACCGCCACCACCAACAGTCGCCGGCTGGACTGGGCAGAGACGTCCGGCGAATATCAGATCGTCGCCCCGACAGCCGCAGTCATTCCCAAGTATAGTCGGCTAGAATTTCCGTCTTACAACGGCACCAAAGACCCATTAGGATGGTTATATCGCTGCGAACAGTTCTTCCGTAACCAGCGCACTGACGACAGAGACAATGTCAGTCTGGCCGCCTTCCACCTAACGGAAGAGGCACAACTTTGGTTCTGCCGTCTGGAGCAGGAAGAACCCGGGCTCAGTTGGGAACAATTTAAATCCTATTGCCTCCTCAGGTTTGGACCCCCATTGACAAACAACCCGCTGGGGGAGTTAATTAACCTCAAGCAAACTGGAACCGTGGCAGAATACCAATGCCAGTTCCAAACCCTTCTCACCAGGGCAGCCTCGGTATGCCTAGATCAGCAAGTAGATATGTTCACCGCGGGGTTAGCAGAACCCCTAAGGGTGGACGTGGAGATGCAACACCCTCCTAACCTGGTCACAGCAATGAACCTCGCACGCACCTTCGAACGGAAACTGCAGCTCACCCACGGAACCTTCAGTATAGGTCGGCCAGCAACGACCTGGGCACTTTCGAAGACAGCAGGAGTGTCTCCTTCTTCGACCGCCAGCAAGGAACAGAAGCCTCCTACCAGTAACCCTTCCAGATCGGCATCAAGTATAGGGAGTAGCAAGACAACACCCCCCATTAGATGACTGTCCCGGGCCGAGATGGTAGAATGGCGCACAAGAGGGCAGTGCTTCAACTGTGATGATCTGTACTCCTCTGGGCACAGCTGCAAGAAGCTATTATGTCTTCTGGTAGACAAACCCGAAGAGGACGAGGATGAACCTGCAGCATCAGATCCCGAGATCTCCCTCCACGCAATCACGGGGATCAAAACCTCACAAACCGTGCAACTAAGGGCGCCGGTAGCAAGGAAACCAGTACGCATTCTCGTAGACTCCGGAAGCACCCACAACTTTGTCAGTGAACAAGCTGCCCGCCAGTTAGAATTACCGATGGAAATCAGGCCGCAATTACAGGTAGCCGTGGCAAACGGGGAAAGAGTTCACAGCCCCGGTATCTGCAAGGACACCAAAATTCAGGTCAGATCAGAATCTTTCCTTGCTGATTTATTCGTACTCTCCTTGGATGAATTTGACATCGTCCTGGGAGTCAAGTGGCTGATCACTCTAGGGCCAATCCTATGGGATTTCAGCGCCCTGACAATGACATTCCACCTGGATGGAAAACCGGTTACATGGCAGGGAACCAGGATAAGAACAAAGACGCAGTTGCATACACTTCAAGGTGAGAACTTGCGTGCAACAGATATGGAGAGGCTTCTCACGGATTTCTCTGCAGTATTCCAAGAACCCAAGGGGCTCCCACCGTCCAGAGCCTGCGATCATCGGATCCCCTTGATAGCCGGATCAGATCCCGTCGTCGTCCGACCCTATCGCTACCCACACCGACAGAAGGATGAAATAGAAAGGCAGTGTGCGGATATGTTACAGCAGGGGATCATCCGTCCCAGCCGCTCCCCCTTCTCTCCGGTTCTGTTGGTACCCAAGCAAGATGGGACTTGGAGATTTTGAGTGGACTACAAAGAGCTTAACAGTCGGACGGTCAAGGATAAATTTCCTATCCCCATCGTAGATGAGCTATTGGACAAACTCCTTGGCGCCCAATACTTCTCAAAATTAGACCTCCGGTCGGGTTACTTCCAGGTCCGGATGACTCCCGAAGATATAGAGAAAACGGCCTTCAGAACACATCATGGCCATTTTGAATTCCTAGTTATGCCATTCAGCCTCAGCAACGCACCTTCCACGTTCCAGTCCCTGATGAACGAGGTATTTCACTCCCACCTCCGCAGATTTGTCTTGGTATTCTTTGTTGACATCCTAGTCTATAGCAAGTCGTGGGTAGAACACGTGCAGCGCCACAAAGAATTAACCTTTGAACCCGGACAGTTCGTATGGCTGAAGCTCCAACCCTATCGGCAGCACTCCCTCAGACGCAGAGCTTTCCCTAAACTGGCTCCCAAATTCTACGGGCCCTTCAAGATTTTACGGCAGATCGGAAGGTTGCATATCAACTCGAGCTACCAGAACACAGCAGACTCCATGATACCTTCCACATGTCCTTACTCAAGCCATTTACAGGGACTCCTCCTGATAAGGTACCTCCCCTACCACCCTAAAAGGACGGCAGGCCCATTCTCCAACCTCGAGCTCTTGTCCGGTCCCACGTCAATCGGGGTACCTTAGAAGTCCTAGTGGAGTGGGACGAACTACCATCAACTGAGGCCACCTGGATCCCCTGGTCTGATCTTCACAACGCCTATCCAGATCTCGAGCTTGGGGACAAGCTCGTTGCCCGGGAGGGGTGTGATGTTATGGATGCATTCGTGGGAAAGACATACCGCCGCCGGCAGCAGCAATGAGGAGGGGCCAACACGACAGCTTAGCTCTCCACCAGCTTACCTTATCCCATCTATTCTTACTTTATCTATTAGAAATAGGAGTTAAGTTCTGTTCTTAGTAGGAGTTTGTTTGCCTATTAGAAGTAGGAGTTTGATTTAAAGTTGAATTATCTTAGCCTAGTCGAATTCAATAAGGAGTCACCTCTTGTAATCTCCTATTTAAGGAGCTGTGAATTCGGAATAAAGGCATTCAGTTTTTCAGTCAAGGGAAGAGTAAGGAGAGTTCGGGTGATCTCTTGGACAAATCACCTATCAGGTTGCCACAATAGGGTCTGCACGCAAAGGGAGGGGCAAGGGGAAGCTAGAGGTTCTCCCCGTGGACCGACCCGCAACGAGATCCTATGCCCTGGCCCATAACAGATTGCTGGTTGCTACAAAACTTAAGGAGTTACCTAGGATTTAGGTTGCCAGTTGCTACGAAACCTAAGGAATTACCTAGGATTTAGGTCTTTTGTTTGAAAAAAATAAATAAATCCATTGACTAGATGACAAGGGATTCCCCTATCACCTAGGATCACCTTGGCGCTTTAACAACTATGGTTGGCAAAGGAAATTCCATCAACCCTTAACAATTATATACATGTTACCTGAAAAAACTAAAAGAAAAAAAATGATGGCATGTAAAAAGATTTATTCCAGAAAAAAAGAAAATCCCAGCAAACATTAGGAAGTAAAACCACCTTGTATGGAGTTAATTTCTCCCTACAGTAGGCATCTACAGTTTCCTCTTCACATGCAGAAGTCATAACTGCCATTATATACTGCTCAAGGCTATCAGCTGCTGGAAATACAGATACAACATCCTCTGTGAGATGTTCCGCACCATCAAGAAATGGTTTCTGAAGACAAAACGTTTCAGTAAGTTCCATAGATTATCAAGTATTCCTTATTGTATGTGGAACAATATTTTTGAGAGAGAGGTTTGACTTACAAATATCACATTCTAACTTTAAATAAGCTTACCAATTTGTTACCATAAAGCTTATGTAGAAGAGATGCTGAAACGAGAGTTGCATGGCGATCCCAATGAGATAGAATTGGCATGTAAACAGTAGAATCTTTCTTCAAAAGTTTCTTGGTCTCTTCTGCAAGTAATGCTAATGGATGTTCCTGCATCGTATCTGCTGCACTTTCCACAGACTGCACAATCTGTATGGGAAAGGAAATGTCAAGGATGTCATTCTGTTTACCCAGTAGAAACCAAGCCTTAAATAGCTAATTGTCAGCCTTTTATTTATCAGGAATATCTGCACAATTTCATGTGGTGACAGAATTCCATGACCAGGAGATGCTGTAATCAGTTACTGCAAAGACAATCGAGACCCTTTCTTTCCCAAGAATATTGGAACATACATTCAGAAACAAATAAAAGAAAGAAATAAAAAGTCAATGCAGATCATTTCAATTGTTTAATTCCCTATACTACAACCAGGCTCCTTCTTACGGGTGAAATTTAACCTAGTAAACAAATCTTACACCAGGGGATGCTAATAACCGCTTCCAGAAGTGATCATTAATATCAAGCTTTTTAAATATTCACATCACTTACCTCCAGCATGAAAATATCTCAAAACAGGATGAGATTTATATTAATCAAGCATTATAACATAAATGATTGAGAGACTCAAATTTAGGATAGTTGGAAAATTCTTGAACAAGCTCTGGGGATTCCAGGATGACTATTATACTGGCTTATAAAATTGAAGGGATTCTTTTGCCACATCTAAACATATCAAGTCACAAGAATTTGTAAGAAGAAAATGTGAAGTGGCTGTGAATACCAGCATCTTTCTTAAGGAACAATGAGGACTAAAATTGAACTTCAGAGGTGTTTTTCCATACACATTCATGTCAAAATTCTGCAAATAATCAAGTACAATGTCTTCATTCATGTGAAAGGTGGTAGAAATGATCTAAAAGAAGAAGATGGTGATACTTGTATATGATTGAAATAGTTGAATGAATATAACTAAACTTTCACTCAGTAAAAAAAATAAATAAGACCAACTATTGAGATTGGGTTTCTGACACAGGCATGGAAACAAGGATGAAAAGAAGAGCTAAAGTGGCAGAGGTGACAGTACAACACAACAGCTCCACAAAATTAGGCAAAGTTATCTGGTGGATTAAAGCCAAATTTTGTCACAAGTTGGCACTCTTGTGGCACTAGATACTCACCAAGTTTCAGCCAAAACAGATGAGCAGAAGTTTATTTTCTTGACACATCTTTGGAGCTGTTTTATGAAGACTGCAGATTAAGGTCAACAAATTAAAGTCAAACAATTGATCACTGGACCCAACAGTTTGACTTGCCTAAGGTTGTATTTTCATTAGCTAAAGTTTCATCAATTCTGGTTAAGGCATGTGTGAGTTATGGGAGTCTTAGCTGAGGTAACAAAGTGTCCATACCGGTTATACTTAAGTCCAACACAAAAGATCCTTGTAGGTGACATTCTTTCCAAGAAAACCTAAGTGATCGAACGACTTTGTAGAAGAAAAGTGTATAGACAAAGGTTCACAAATGTCTGGGAGGTGTCTCCACTTCGCCTCATTCAGAAAAAGGTAAAGAAAACACTTTTTTTGCTCTTTGGGGGAGAGAGAGTTTGTTGATTGCATCTCTATCAGGCATATTATTTTGGAGCAGTGTGCTTCAGAAGTAGGCTACTTTGATCTCTTCGATTTATCTGAGTTTAATATGGGGAGGAGTTCTGAGAGTAAACATGCAAAGGAGTTGGGAGCTGAATTTTACTCGACTAAGGATACAGATCAGGTACTAGTGCTGATTCCTGAGGATGGTGGACGAAGAAGTGAAGGATCCATAGTCCTGTTTGGTCTTGATTCCTATCTCAGAGGAGAAGGGATTAGAGGAAGTTGAAAAGCAGCCCTAGAAGTATGGGACTGTGCAAGAAAACCAGAAAAACAAACAAGAGAAGATTAGAGAATGAGAGAGAGAGAGAGCTGCGGCAAGGAGGGTTAGAGAATGAGAGGTTCGAACTAAACCTCCCTCTAACACTCTAATACACTTTTATTAGGTTAATCTTTGAGTAATTACAAGAGAGGTCCTTGGTTGGACAAGAAATTACAAAAAAAGAGCATAGAAGAGTATGGGCCCAGAATAAGGCCCATTACAGAGAAGAACATAAAGATAACATAGAGTAACAGCCTATGGGCCATTTGGCCCATCTTCTCTACACTCCCCCTCAAGCTGAGCATAGATGTTAATCATGCCTAGCTTGCCAATGTCATGCTGAAGCCTTGCCTTGGGAATACCCTTGGTGAGGAAATCTGCCAGTTGCCCTTCAGAAGTAATGAATGGAAGACACACTTCACCCGAAGAGACTCTTTCTCGAATAAAGTGTCTATCAACCTCAATATGTTTAGTTCTATCATGTTGTACGGGGTTGTGGGCAATGTTGATGGCAGCCTGATTATCACAGTACAACATCATTGGCATGTCATAATCAATCCCGAGTTCTTCCACCAATGACCTTAGCCACAACAGTTGAGAGACTCCATGTGCCATGGCCCTATATTCTGCTTCTGCTGAGGATCGGGCCACAACTGATTGTTTCTTGCTCCTCCAAGAGACAGCATTACCAGCCACCAGACTGTAATACCCTGAAGTAGATCTTCTGTCATCAATATTTCCAACCCAGTCAGCATCAGTATAGGCTTCAAGTTTCAGATGTCCATGCTTGGTAAACAGAATCCCTTTTCCTGGAGAGCCTTTCAAATAACACAGAACTCGTTCTGCAGCTGCCATATGAGTATCTCGAGGGGCATGCATGTACCGGCTAATACAACTAACAGCATATGCAATATCTGGCCGAGTCATAAACAGGTACAGGAGCTTCCCAAGAAGTCTCTGAGAAACCCCTTTGTCTTCCAACAATGTCCCATCTGAAGCAGAAAGTTTGTGATTCATATCAATAGGAGTTGCAGCTGGTCTAGCACCCATCTTCCCAGTTTTAGAGAGCAAGTCAAGGACATACTTCCTTTGGGAGATAAGAATCCCATCCTTGGATCTAGCAACTTCTATGCCAAGGAAGTATCTCAACTCCCCCAGATCCTTAATCTCAAATTCTATACGAAGGAAAGACTTAAGAGCACGAATTCCTGAGGCATCATTACCAGTCACAACAATGTCACCAACATACACAATGAGATATACTGCCAGAGATTCACTTCTCTTCACAAAAAGAGTATAATCTGACTGTGTCTGAGTGTAGCCAAATTTAACAAGTGTTGTTCTAAATTTCTCAAACCATGCTCTAGGAGACTGTTTGATGCCATAAAGAGATTTCTTCAATTTGCATACCTTTCCTTGCATATCACGTCCATACATTCCTGGAGAGAGAGACATATAGACCTCCTCATGTAAGTCACCATTCAGAAACACATTCTTTACATCCAACTGATAAAGGGGCCAATCAAAGTGAGCTGCCAGAGATAAGAGAACCCTCACAGATGTCATCTTAGCAACAGGAGCAAAGGTCTCCAGGTAATCAATCACATACGTCTGTGTGTAGCCTTTGGCAACCAGTCTGGCCTTATACCTCTTAATAGTCCCATCAACCCAGTATTTAATGGTAAAGACCCACTTGCAACCAATCGGATCCTTCCCTTCAGGCAAATCCACAACTTCCCAAGTATCATTTTTGTGTAGGGCATCCATTTCAGATTTCATGGCATCTCTCCATTCTGGAATCTCAAGAGCTTCTGACACAAATCTAGGAATAGGGTTAGAAGCAACTGAAGAGAGATAGGCAAAGTATGAAGGAGAAAGTAGGTCATAAGAAAGGTGTTTGGAAATGCAGTGTGCAGTGTATTTCCGTTTTCCTTTCCTAACAGCAATAGGAACATCAAGATCCAGGAAAGATGGTTCCAAAGAGGTTAAAACAGCACCTGTTGTCTCATCTGTGATTGGAAGTGTATGAGGCTCATCTGCTGTAAGGGAAACAACCTACACATTCCTGGACCTTTGCCTTTGATACACCTTGGGATTGTGGATAGGACGAGGAGGTAAAGAGATAGGAGCACTAGGACAAGAAGAATGAAGTGACTGGTCCACCCTTGATTCATTTGGTGAGGACACAAGCTCATCAAGAGACTCAACTGGGACAGGGAGAGGAAGAGCAAACACTTGTGACAAACTCTCCCCCTGTTGACAATGTTCTTCCTGAGATGACCCATAAAAAAGAGAAAGTTCATCAAAGGTAACATCCATTGAGACATATCAAGTGCCAGTCTTTGGATCAAAACAACAGTAACCCTTTTGTGTGGGGGAATAACCAAGGAAGATGCATTTGTGGACTTTTGGTACAAACTTATGTCTCTGGGCACTTGGAATGTGAAGATAACAGGTGCAGTCAAACACACGGAGAGGAATCGGGAAGAGATCCTTGTCTGGATGAAGAAGACTGAAGGGGATTTAAACCCTAGAACCCTAGATGGCATACGGTTTATGAGATAGGTAGCAGTGAGAACAGCATCACCCCAAAATCTTGTGGGAATATGTGAGGCAAACAAAAGGCTCCTTGCAACTTCAACAATATGCCTATTTTTTCTTTCAGCAACTCCATTCTGTTCAGGGGTTCTAACACAAAAATTTTGATGAATAACTCCCATGTCAGAGAGATACAAGGATAAACTCTTCTCAAAATACTCTTTTGCATTGTCAGATCTGAAAAACTTGATTGTGGTATCAAACTGAGTTAAAACAAATTCATGAAATTGCCTCACAAGTCTTGGAACTTCTTCACGAGATTTAATTAGGTATATCCAAGTGAATCTAGAAAAATCATCAATAAACAGGATGAAATATCTGTAGCCCCCCATAGAAGATCAGTGGTAAGGCCCCCACACATCAGAGTGCACAATATTAAAAGGAAAAGATGATCTTTTATTGCTCAAAGGGTAATTGTTTCTACAATGCTTTGATAACTAACAAGACTCACAATTAAGACTGGGCACACTGACTCCCTTAAACAGTTCAGGAAATAGATGACTTAAAGCAGAAAAAGGCAAATGACCCAAACGATAATGACTCAACATGATTCGACTGACAGACTCTGACAAGGTAGATCCAAAGGCAGCATTCTCAGGATGATCAAGGCATTGTCCAGGAGTATCAAGCAAGTATATTCTATTCGCTTCATGGCCACTCACAATCACCTTCCGAGACTCCAGATCCTGAAAAACACAGTGAGAAGGAAAAAATGTTACACAACAATTCAATGACTTGGTTAAGCTACTTACAGATAACAAATTGGTATTTAATCTAGGTACATGAAGGGTGGAGGATAGGAGTAAGGAGTCCGTAGCCTTGACAGTTCCCTTGCCAGAAATAGAGGCAAGAGAGCCATCGGCTAAGGTGATTTTGTCACGACCAGGAAGCAAATCATATGAAACAAACAAAGTGGAAAGATTGGTCATGTGAACAGAAGCACCTGAGTCTATGATCCAAGGGGTCTTAGAATTACCTGAGGTGGTTACATGGTTAGCAAAAGCTCTTATACCTGAGTTAGTGAATGCAATGGTGGCTGAATTTCCTGAAGGGTTGGATGATGAAGTCATTCCTTCAAGATGTCTAATCATCTTTCCAAACTTTTCATACTCAGCTTTCATGGCTGCCAACTGTGCACAGGCAGACTCAACTTCAGCATCTGTACCCATGGCTGACTAAAGCATATGATTGTGATAGTGAGACACTTGTCCGGGATGTAATTTCCAGGAATCGAACAGGAACAAGTTCGGGATGTAATTTCTAGCACTTGTCCTTGGTGTGCTTCGGCTTCTTGCAATATTCACAGACAACCTCCTTCTTTCCAGTGCCACTGGGAGCCCCTATAACTCCTTTGGGTTTAACCCCCATATTTGCAAATGCATTAGTACCAACTCCTTGAACCTGTACCTGTCTTCTGCTTTCTTCACTGCTGACTAAAGCATATGATTGTGATAGTGAGACACTTTCCTTGGACAGAATATTTTGTTTTGTGATGTCATATTCAAGGTTTAGCCCAGTTAGGAACTCAAAAACCTTGTTCCTTTCAACTACATTCTTTTAGGTTTCTGCATCATTGGGAGTATCCCGTGTCATAGCCTCTATCAGATCAATTTCTTGCCACAGAGATTTCAAGGTTGAGAAATATGCCGCAAGGGATTTCTCCCCATGTCTTAGATTCTTCACATCACTCCTTAGTTTATAGGCTCTGGCTACATTCAGTTTCTGGGAGTAGGTTTCTGCAACACTATCCCAGATTTCCTTAGCCGAGTTCATCTAGAGATAATGTTGACTAATCTATGGCTGCATTGAATTCACGAGCCACCCAATCACGGTGTAATTCTCTTGCACCCATTTCTCATAAGAGGGATCATCCTCTGGGGGAGATTTCTTGCTCCCAGAGATAAACCCCCACTTTCCTCTACTACAAATATGAATTTTTACGGATTGTGACCAGGCCAAATAGTTGGTTCCATCCAGTTTAACTGTGGTTACAGCCAACAAAGAATCAGTTGTGGTTCCCAAAGTATGTCCATATTCAGCAGTACTCTTGCTCTCAATATCTGAGAAGTCCATTATGTAAAAACTTCAATTAGGGTTTCGGCAAGCCTCCACTAGTGTACTGATTTTGAAGAACTCAGATTGAGTTGAATCAGCAACAAACACAGCAATTCACAAACTCAATTCAGACCTGACAGCAGTGAGAGCTAAGTTCGGTGGCAGCACTTTCAAGAAGAAGAAGGCCTGATTCAGCCTTCAAAAAACAATCAGCAGACCTCCAAACACTATGTATTCTTGGTTCCCAACAATAATTTCCCAAAGAGAGCAAAAATACAGTCCACAGTACTTAAGAGGCCTTTTTACAAACACTATGTATGCAGGAGTCAACACTCCACTGTTAACTAGCAGGAATCACTTCAAGAACACTCTGTATAGGTCCAAGAAGTAGCTGAACTGAAGTAGAGACTCATACCACTGAGTCTAAACAAGTTTCGGCCACTTGGCAGTCCAACAAGATAAGAAAATAACCCAGAAATCTCTGAGTTAAATCAGTCCAGCAACAGCCGAATAGTAGAGCAGATATAGAGGGGTTTCGAATACTTTAACAGTTCCCCAAATCAGAAAAAAATAACCCAGCAATAACTCAGCAATAACTGAAGCAACTTACAGTTGTATGAATCTCTGATTTGAGCTTCAAATCAGGCCAAACAATCTATCTCTCTAATTCTTCCTGGTCACCAAACTATTCTCCAAGCGAATAGTCTTGGGCACCCTCCAATGACCTCCAAGAGTCAGGCAAATGAGTCTAAACTTCCAGCCCTAGAACACCCTCATGCAGTTGGCTGGACTATAACCACATGAGAGCCACGCCAAGCTCAGGCCTGCTCTGATACCAAGTTGAAAAACAGCCCTAGAAGTATGGGACTGTGCAAGAAAACCAGAAAAACAAACAAGAGAAGATTAAAGAATGAGAGAGAGAGAGTTGCGGCAAGGAGGGTTAGAGAATGAGAGGTTCGACCTAAACCTCCCTCTAACACTCTAATACACTTTTATTAGGTTAATCTTTGAGTAATTACAAGAGAGGTCGTTGGTTGGACAAGAAATTACAAAAAAAGAGCATAGAAGAATATGGGCCCAGAATAAGGCCCATTATAGAGAACATAAAGATAACATAGAGTAACAGCCTATGAGCCATTCGACCCATCTTCTCTACAGAGGATGAGGGAAGAACTAAAGAAAAAGACCAAATTGCTGGGAAATAGAATGTTTATAACAGGAGAAGAATTTACATAACAAGACCTCTAACAGAGACTGTAGCTGAAAGGATTCAAGATGGTGATTTTTCTTCGGATGAGATGGGAAGCCTAAGTGAGGAGGATGAGGAAGAAGTTTATGTAGATGAACCTCATCAGATTGACAAAGATGTTGGTGTAACTAAGGTTGTAGACACAGCTTTGGAGGTAAATAAAGCTCTAGGCTTGTTTTTTTTTTGGGAGGTGAGTCTCTTACTAGGAGGATGTTCAAAGAACTAGAGGAATGCTACATGTTGCCTGTTAGGGAGAGTGCACTCACCGCTAATCAATGAAGGCCACAATAACATAACTACAACTAGTCTGGAAGAGGATGTTAGTAAAAGGACTGAAGCTTTGGTTGATGACCAGTTATTTCAGGAAAACACAGTGCTGGAGTTGGAAAGGATTAATGGGAACCCCTCTTGCTCGTTGGAATTTCAGAAGAAAATTTTAGCAAATAGAAGATTTAAAAAACACAGAAAACAGTGAGATGTTCTGGGTTTTTTTTTTTTTTTGATCAATAACAATGAACTTTTATTAATAAAGATTGAGATAATCAGAGTTACAAAGAAGGGAGCTAAATAGTCTTAACTCCCAACTACCCAAGGTACAATCTGACCATGAATCAAATACAATTACACTGACAAAACAGCCCAGAACATAGTATTCCTGTTTACCCCTTGCTTAGCTAGACCATCTGCCAATGCATTTGCAGTTCTCTTTGTCCATGTACAATGTATTTCCATGTCCTTGGTGAGACACTTGAACTTCCTCTTTCATTGCTGTATTTCCAGAGCATAGAATTGTCCTCTGTTAGCCAATTCACCACAATTTCAGAATCACCTTCTATGATCAACTTTTTAATATTCAGCTCTTTGGCTCTTTGTATCCCTTCAATAGCTCCTAGGATCTCAGCCCTCAAAGAGTCTCCTACCCCAATCGGACCAGAGTACATAGCCAACAAATTTCCTGCTTCATCCCTTGTTACTCCCCCTATTCCAGAAGGCCCTGCATTGCCTATGCTACTACCATCAAAATTCAGTTTGGTGAACCCAAGAGGTGGAGGTGTCCAACAAGAATTTATGTTCTTCTTGCTTGAGCCTGTTTCTACAATCTCCTTCCAGCTCCTTATCATCTCATCAACTGAGAACACTTTAAACAATTCCAATGTTCTCAGCCAATGTACCATCCTGATGTGGATAGTCTCAAGGATTTCATCAGTACTTCTCTCCGTATCTAAGAATATCCTTGAGTTTCTCTCCTCCCAAACAGTCCAACATATCACAGCCCTACCACATCTCCACATGATTTTGGCCCTTTTGGTTGGTCAAATGGGCATGGAAGTAAATAAGCTTTGCACATTCGAAGGAGTCCACCTGCACCCAAACAAAGAAGTAAACCATTGCCAAATAACCTTAACAAACTGACAAGAAATTAGTAAATGGTATCCAGACTCACCATCAGATTTACAGAGAACACACCAGTGAGGAGACAAACAGCTTTTGGGTCTTTTTCTTTGGAGTAGATCCCCTGTATTAACTCTTTCTAGAAAGGCTTCCCAACAGAAACTCCCAACCTTTGGAGGTATAGGTCGACACCATACATCTTTGACAGGAAACGACAAACCAACCAGAGGAGAGGGTAACAGTGCTCTAAAGAAGAAGGCACAAGTGTAAAAACCCGAGGGAGTGAGTGTCCATATTCTACTATCTGGCTTTAATGGCTCAATGAAGACCCCTTCAAGGATGGAAAGTAAGGCTAAAGTACAGTCTAACTCTGTGTCCCTGGCATCTCTTCTCATACTCAAATTCCATCCAAACCCAAAAGGTGAATTAGAAGGAACAAGAAAAGAGGAAACTGGTTCATTTTTAAAGGTAGAGATAGCATAAAGGCTTGGAAATTGATCTTTCAATGAGGAGCCCCCAACCCAGACATGTTCCCAAAACTTAATGAGGTTACCTAAGTGCAAATCATACCCAATCCATGGAGAGAACGAGGGCAAGATGGCTTGAATAGCTTTCCAAGGAGAAGCTGTTGTGGCCCTAGCTAGAATCCCAGAGTCCCATCCATTGTCTGCCAGCCCATGTATACTTCCCACTATCTTAACCCACAATCTTTCTTTCTCCACCGAGAACCTCCATAGCCATCTCCCTAGTAATGCTAAGTTCCTAGTTCTAATGTTCCCAATCCCCAAACCTCCCTCCTTTTTGCCCCTACCAATGAGATGTTCTGGTTTCAAAGGCTTTTGCTAGACTAAAAGGGGGCCTCTTTGGGATTAAACCAAGCAAGAAGATTTTGAAGATCAAGAAAACCTCTAAAAGTTTTTAGTGTCCGTGGTTTAGAGGCTGCAGTGCTTGAGGTGGTTTTGGTGCTGGTTTTTCGTGGGAGGTCGTTGCTTTCTCGTGGGTTTCAAGTGAATAGTGATTTGCTTGTGCTGTCTTTGAGGTTTAATTTTTTTGAGTTGCTTGATCTTTGGTTGCTCTAGTTTGTCTTTAGTGGTCTTTTGAGCTTTTGGGTATTGGTGTTATTGTTGAGTCCGAGTTGGTTTGGTTTCTTGTTTTGAGAGCTGGAGTTGTTTTTTCTTCTCTCTCAAGAGACTTCAGGTCACTCCCCTTTTGTACTCTCTTTTTCTTTTTTAATAATTTTTTCTCTTACCAAAAAGAATACAAAAGATCTTTGTTAACCCCTGTTTGGCTAAAGTATCAGCCAGCTCATTTGCCAATTTCTGCACCCATTATATTTTTATATTCATGTTCCTTGTCAACCATTTGATATTTTTTTTATCTCATTCCTGTATCCCCAAGCTGCTTTGTCATTATTTTCTAGCCATTCAACCATGACCATGGAGTCGAGTCCGGATCTTCGGCCCACACAAACTTTGTCCACGTCTATCCACATAACATCGCAGCCACACATGGAGAACATCTCATCCTCCTACATAGTATTATGCAGGGGGAGATGTTCCTAATTCACAGGGGTAGTGTGTTGTGGGTAGACGTGGTCAGAGTTCTCGTGGGCAGGTGATCCGGAGTCCATGGAGTCACCCTCAATGGTTAACTTATCCCAAAATGCAAGAAACAAATAGACTGGAGATTAGTAAATGATAGCATATCTCATCATTGTCCTTGCAAAGAACACATCAATTTGGGATAAACACCAGTTTGATCTTCTCCTTTGTAAAGTGCCCATAGTGCTAACCTTCTCATGATACGCGCCTCCCAACAAAAAGCTCCAACTTTGTAGGGAATGGCCTTGGACCAAACTTATTTTGTGGGAAAGACAATTGAGATGAAAAGAAGGGATAAAGGGTTTGGAAAAAAAAGGAGGCAGAAGAAAAGGAACCCAAAGAATAAGGAATCCAAATACACTTATCAGCCTTAGAAGGACCCAAACAAACCGCTTCTAGGAATTGCAGCAGATTGACTACATTATGAAACTCACAGTCCCTTAACCCTCTTCTTAGCCCTAAATCACAATCTTAGATGATGAAGAGATGGAAAAAACTTCAAAATCGGTTCCCTTTCCATAATTGGAAATGGAGTACAAAGATGGAAAGACACTTGTCATAATGAACTGTGAACTCTCATGCTTGTCAGCCTGAGGTTTTACCAATTATGGAAAGGGACTGTGAGTTTGCTGGTAAAAATATCAAAATTCTCAATATACCCCCTCTTGTGAAAACATCAGGTAGAGAGTTAGCAATCTACAAACTCAATGGAACTAGGAGTTCATTCAAGATAAAAACAACCATGTGCTTCAATCTCAAAGCAGTCTCCCTGCCCTACATGAACCATCTCTATCCTGCATTCACCTTATCACAACCCATGAGTTGCCCTCAACTGTCCTTTAAGACAACATAATACACCCCCCCCCCCGCAATATTTACAGCGCTGCTAGATTTCTAATACCATATCAATGCCCAAAATGTTAAAATCTTGAAACAATCTAGAAATAGTTGTTGGATTCAAAAAGGTTTTTTTTTCAATGATACAGACATGCAAACATCCTCCAAAATGTAAATTTGATGATGGTAATTGGAAGATAAATGGATTTACGTAAGTAAGCATGTATTTACTGTAGAAATATTGGGCTGGATGGGCCTTAGTTTAGTTCAGTTTTATGTTTATTATTTTTTGTGTTAATGGACCTTTAGTCTCATGGACCTGTTAACCTTTTTTCTTTAAGTTTATACGCAGCCGCTCTATGCAAGGGTATTTATGTAATTACCTCTAAGCTAGATTTTAAAAATAAAAAGTTTGGGACCGGATAGAGAGAATGATTGGCATTCTCCTCCTGTCTTCTCTTTCTCTCTTGCTCTCATACTCTTTCTTTTGTTGTTTTTATTGATTAAACAATCAGTTGCTGGATAGTTTTCTTCTTTTACATATATAACCAATCATGCATCTTTATGATAGAAAATCGAATAGAACATTTCTGAATTGGAAAGATAATAACTTGAGAAAAGCACAATCCAATGGATGATAGAAAACAATTTCTCCATTTTTCTGTAGAAGCTTTGAGGAAGTGATCCATCTTTTTGTCAGACAGTTTCTCCAAATGCATTTGGATGTTTTCACACTCTTTGAGATGGAATTTTGGTCTCCAAGTTCCCCTGCAGAAATTTATTCTTCCTGGCCAGTTTTGAATGGAAATAAGTCTGCGGTAATTTTTTTAAGACTATCAAGAAGTAAGAAAAGCTTTGTTCAATTATAGGAAGAAACTCTTGGATTGGATATTGATTCTTGCAGAGTTTTTGGGTCCTTCAAGAGCTTCATTTGTGGTTGAGTTTTGGTCTTCTTTGGAATTAGAAATGGGAGATTGATGTAATGTTTTTTTTTCTTTTTCTATGTAATTTTTGCTTTCTTTGGTGATCCCTCTTCACCTTTCGGATTGTACTCCTTTTATCTTTTAATGAATTTTTTTTCTATTTACTTCCAAAGTTGTATGCACTTCATGATGAAAGATAAATTACTTGAGAAGAAAAGGCAACAATAACCATAAAAGCCAGTACAGAGCATGCCCTGCTTTGGGGTTTGGGAAACAAAATTACTTACCCTTCCAAATGCATCCTTTATGGATGATGATATATACGAGTCAACCTGATCTCGATCTGTCGTGTATGCTGATTTCATGGCCTGCATGAAATAATAAACAATATCAGTCCCAACCTTCATGAGTTGGCAACATGTATTGACATGAAGCCAGAGGATTTCAGTGGCACGAGGGTGGATCCTAATAGCAATTGTTCAGTTAGATCTTTGTTACGAGATTAGCAATTTGGTAATGCATTTTAAATTGGGGGATATGGGAGAACCCAATTCCTCTTACAGACACTAATGGCTAGAAACTTAAGACCCATAGTCCTCAATTAGATAATTGGTTTTAAATAGGAATGCAACTTAGGACAGATTGGGTTGGTAAGTTTTTAGAATTTAAGTGATCCAGGCTTGAAGGGCCGGGCCTGATGCAATGTAAATTCTTCAAATCAGGTATCCAACTCGCACTGGTAGTTCTAAATGTATAAAAGGAGCAAAGGATGCATGAGCCACCTTTTCTTCATTATGACACGGCCAGTCATGCAACATTTCCTCTCTGTTTGGAACATTCAGGCTCTTTGTCTCCTTGGGAGCTGTTTAGTTCTAGGGCCAGTTCCACTTGAGGAATTAAGGGTTGATAGTCAACCTTTTGCAATATTTTGGGATGTTTACAAGGAGTAACACAGAAGAATATTTTATATGGTGCAATATCTTTCAAAAATAATGAAGACGGATATGTACTTGTTTATGTTTTTGATCTGGCATCACACTTGAGAGGTTTTTGAGAATTGGAATCATCCATTCTATTGGCATCCATACTATTTTTTGGAGGGATGTTAATAAATATATACACACAAATGCATGCGTATAACACTTACATGGGGAAATGCTTTCAAAGAAATATGTATAATTTGTGTTTACTTTTTGGCAGAATTAAAATTGGTTTACAGAATAAAAGACTAAAGTAGCTGGACTTGCAAAACAAAGAAAATGATTCAGTTGATTCCCAAACCATATAGTTGTAATCACATTTCCAGAGAATATTGACTTGTAATAGTATGGATCAAGTCCAGGAAAACAGAAAAAGAAAAAAAAAGTAAAACACAAACCAGATCAGGATCTTCCAAGAGAAGCCTCCGAGCAGTAATTGCAACTGTAGCTATCTCTTTCATCATTTTTGACCCCTAAAAAGATGAGAAATTGCAGTATTGAATTGCAAAAATTCAGCAGTTGTCATAGAACCAGTTTAGCAGGCTAGGAAAGAGGAAATTGCCAAATTTACAAGACAACTAATTTAGATAAGATAAAGGAACATCAAATAGTACATTCAGTTCACAAGGCTGGGCTAAATTAAAAGGCAGGAAAACAAGGTTGAAGATATCCAACAAGGCAAAAGAGCACACGATATCTTTGCCTCAACCAATTAAAGTTAACCATTTTTTTTCTATAGAGACTGGTTAAAACTGATATCCAATAGAGGTTAATTATGCGGTGGCCAACTCCAACATAGAAAAATGCAAGGAAACTTTCTATAGAGTTTGAATAAATCAAAAAAACAAGTATAAAGCACCTAATTTCTCATGCCACTCTAAATAATGGCATGATTCGGTTGTAAATCACACCTGCAATAATCTGAATTAAAAGAAAAGAAACAGGAGAAAAGGAGATTGAAGAAGAGAAGTGATAGAAGATGGAAGAAAAAGAAGAAGAGAGAGTAGTTCAAAACCTCTCTTCAGCCCCCAATGATAAAAGAAGGAGATTGAAGAGAGAGAAGTGGAGGAAGAAGATGGAAGAAAAAGAAGAAGAAGAGAGAGTAGTTCAAAACCTCTCTTCAGCCCCCAATGATCTCCTTTATTCTTTTGTTGTAAAAAAGTAAGGACAATTACATGAGTGTCCATAGTAGGGTGTCCATCACTAAAGACAGCAATAAAAAACAACAAAAAAAAAGAGAGAAAGCAGGCCCATACTAAGGCCCAATACCTATTAACACAAGTCACAAACATAACTTAAAGAAAAACAAAGAAACTAAGGCCCATTCAGCCCATTATCTCTACAGATTGTAAGGTAATAATAAAGTAGAAATTTCATTGCAAGAAATAGTGCAGCAACAAATAAAGAGAAGAACCTTTTCCAAATACAAGTCACAAATGGAGAGGAGGTTAGTGAGTGGTAGCAGCTCTCACCAGAAACCTTGCAAAGGATACACCAATTTGGAGATAAGCAGCTATTAGGCCTTCTTTTTTGTAGCAGATCAAGAGTGTTAATTTTTTATGGAAAACTTCCCAACAGAAATCCCCCATACTCCACTTCAAGTGGGATAGGACTGCTCCAACTTCCTTAATTGGAAACAATCGCATAGGGGAGGGGTAATAGGAGAGAACTTTAGAGGAGGCACATCAGAAGACCCCTGAAAAATTAGGAACCCCAATACAACCATCAGGATTAGAGGAATCAAAAAAGCCCCCTCCAACACATGAAGCAAGCAAATGACATCAGGAAGCTTAGTGTCCCTTGCACCTCTTCTAAAACCCAGATCCCAATTCAAGCCATTAAGGGATGAATGAGAGAACTTTAGAGGAGACACAAGTGAAGACCCCTGAAAAATTAGGAACCCAAATACAACCATCCAGAGTAGAGAAATCCAGAAAATCCCCCTCCAACACATGAAGCAAGTGAATGACATCAGGAAGCTCAGTGTCCCTTACACCTCTTTGAAAACCCAGATCCCATTTCAAGCCATTAAGGGGCAAAGGAGAGGAAGACCCAATGAATCTAGACACCACTTCCCGTTTAAGGTGGAGATTGAGAATAAGGAAGAAAAACGGTCTAAGGAGAGTCCCCCACCGAAACATGTTCCTATAACAGAATCTTATCCCCAAAACAAGCATCATATCTGATGCAATTAACAAAAGAAGGTAGACTACCATGAATTGCTTTCCACAATGAAGAAATTGTAGCCCAAGCAGAAAGGATTGCATCTCAACCATTATCCACCAACCCATGAATACTTACTATCACCCAACTCCACAATTTATCCCCATCTCTTGGCAATCTCCATAACCACTTCCCAAGCAAAGCTCTATTTTTTAAGCCTATTTTCCCTAACCCCAACCCACCAAGCCTCTTGCTCCTAGTCTCCTACACACTATTTTTTTTTTTTTATAAGAAACTCCAAATTTTATTAATCAAAGACTTAAAGTATTATAAGCATTACAAGCATCCATTAGAGAGGCACAAGATGCTACCTCTCCCACACACTATCTCCTACTTCACCAAATGGTCCTTCTTACCTTCCCCCAGTTCCCACAAGTAATCTCTGATTATCTTAGAATATCTTTTCAGCCATACCCCTTGTGGGATTATAAAAACAAACAAGTAATATACTAGAAAGTTAGCCAGAGTGGATTTCATTAGAGTAATTCTACGCCCAATAGATATAGTTCATCTTCCAAACCCGATAGGCACTTAGGAAACCTCTTTAGGACCAGGTTCTAGAAGTTGTTCTCTCTCGGGTTTGCTCCTAAGGGTAATCTTAGGTCATTCATTGGATAATTGAGCACCCTATTATACCCACACACTAGTTTCAAAATTAATCCTCAAATATCCTCTCAAACAGTTCCACTGTCAATCTCAAATTCCTAACCCAAAATGAATTTCCTCCTTCACAAACTAATATAATGTCATATGCAAATTGTAGATGGGTTATGACCACATTCTCCTTGCCTATTCTCGAACATCTAATGAATTGCATTCTATCCATCCTTGAAATTAATCTATTAAAGACATCAGCTGTTAAAGTAAATAAGAAGGGTGATAAGGGATACCCATGTCTAAGCCCTATACAAGCTGGGAAAATTTCTTTACTACCCCCTTCACCAAGACAACTGAGTAATGGAAATATTCAATGCACCCAAAAATCCATCTACACCATGTTTCTCCAAACTCACATCTTCTCATTATTTTCATTAAAAATGACCAGTAAACTGAATAATAAGCTTTGTTAATATCCAATTTATATACCAGGCCTTTCTTCCTAGATATTTTCATCACCACCACACATTCATTCGCAATTAAGATTTGATCTATGATTTGTCTATCCTACACAAAAGCTCTTTGAATGGAGGTAATTATAGAGGGAAGTACCTTCTTTAAGCTCAAGGAGAGAACCTAGGCCTTGATCTTATACACACTAATCGCCAAACCAATGAATCTAAAATCTTTAGGATGACCAACATCAAATTTCTTTGGGATCAAAGCCAAAAAGAAGTTGCATTTAGCCCTGGGTTGATTATTCCCTCTCACAAAATCCTCAAACACCTCCATCAAATCACTTTTTCATTTGTCTCAGTAATCTTAATAAAAAGCCATAGTAAATCAATCCGGTCCTGGAGCTTTTGATTTGTTTGAGAAAAAATGCTACTTTCTATTTCTTCCTCACTAAATCTGCCTTCTAATAATTCATTATGTTCCCTAGTCACATAAGGCCATTCCCAACCTTCAACTAATAATCTCTCCTCCAGAGGCCTTCTATAGATTGATTTAAAATGATCCACAAATGCTTCAGCAATTTCCTTCTAATGTCTCAAAAGTCAAAACACCACCATTCACTTCCAGACTAGACACAAAATATTTCTTCCTTCTCCCATTTGCCACTACATGAAAAAAAAATATTGTATTTCCATCTCCTTTATTCTTTTATTCCTTGATTTTTGCCTCCAAGATAACTCTTCCCTAAATAGTGTATCCTCCAACTCCTTTCTTAACTTCCATTTCATCCACTTATCCTCTTCCCCAAACTGTCCACTACCTTCTTTCCTATTTAGGGAACATTCTTTTTTTGGATTTTGAGAGGGAGGAAAGGTGGTCAATGGGATTTTGGTTCCCATTGACCAAGAATCCCATGTTCTTTTTTCAGATTTATGTGGGGACCAGGGAAAGTTTATTTTCCTGGGTATCACTTACCCGGGTAAGTGATACCCATCTCCTAGGTGGGTAAATAACTTTTCCACATAGGGGGAAAGTTGCCAGCACTTGAATGAGGCAAGAATGCCCCTTTTAATAATGGATTTTTATGGCTAAAATGGTCATTGCCTTATTTACCTGGGAAACAAAAGAACATGGGTAAATGCAGTTATCTGGGTAAGTGTTTCCCAAGAAAAACTTACCCAGGTAATTGCATTTACCCGGGTAAGTAACTTACCGAAAAGCGAATGGGGCCTTAATTGTTCAACTTGACTTGATAGCTCAAAATTTTTCTACTTGACCCGTCCATATTGTTCCTCGTACCACACTATTAACCTAGCATTGACCCTTTTCAATTTGTTATATATTCCATACTTTTCCACTTCATAGGTCTTCCTCACCCCACCATTCTTCCACTTTACTCAAAAAAACCCAGATGGGAGACATATTTTCAAATCTAAATAGATGTGGCCCCCCATCACCCTCTCTTGTATGTGGTGATACCTTATCAGCTGCTAGGTTGTATCTCTTTTTTCTTTTAATGAAATTTTATTTTACCATTAAAAAAAACTTGAGTTTATGGGTGTTAGAGTTAGCCGAATAAGGGTAGATTAGTCAACTCACCTTGGTTAGGTTATGAGCTTATGTGGCAGTCTTATTAGAGGTTCTCTGTCCCATACTTAAGTAGGGGCAGTTTAGTCCTTGTACATTTTAATTAGAGCCTAATCACTATTAAGAGGTCGACTGATAGGGTTTAGCTATCAGGTTCGACGGTTCTTTCATCTTCGTCTTCTACATCTCTTTCTTCTTCTCCTTACTGGTTCGGACTACTGTAGCAACAGTAGAAACATGGTATCAGAGCAAGGTTCGTGACCTGTTTCAGTTCGTGACAACTTCAGTTCGTGCTTCAGTTCTCTCCTTTTCTTCTCTGGGTTGTCAATGGAGAAAAGTGGTTCGTCCCAGGCCTGAAACATCTCAGCTCTTCTTTTTTTTCTGGTGCGCAGAACCTCCTTTCCTAAGAAAACAACTTCAGCAGTGAATGGTTGGCTGAAGCTCTCAAACGAAGGTTGGTTATCTCTTCTCTTTGTGCTGTTGGTATTTCTGGGTCGAAAATCTTCAAGAACTTGAGAGGACTGATCAAAACCTAGAGAATTAGGTTGGTTGTTGCCCTGGTTCTTGAAACAATTCCAAGAACAGGCTGTGTTTACAGTGACCAAATGGTGTAAGGGCTGCTGCTGGTGGCCGAATGGTATAGGGGCTACTGTTGGTGGCCGAATGGTGCAAGGTGTAATGCAATGGTACTAGTTGAGTTCATGTTGGTCTTGTGGTGCCCTCTTAAAAGCATTAAAGCAGGTCTGTATTGTGTGTGACAGCTATGGCTGTGTGGTGGTGCTTGTGATGCACAAACTCTGTTGAGTAGTTGTAAGAGAGCTTGCATGTGGTTAGTAAGTGCTGAATTAATGTCGATGTAGTCTGTGTTTTTTGTGAAATCAGTAGTGGTGTGGATAAGAACAAAGGCGTGTGTATCTATCATTGTGTTTAGGGACTGCTGTAGGCTCTGGAACATCAAACTCTTGACAGCAGCACTTAGTTGGTGATTGGGAAGTCAGATTAGAGGCAGCATTGAAAGAGTATCAAGACAGCAATGGGAGATGGCTGTAGTGATCAGAAACCTAGTGTGGTGGTTTCCTCTAACTATCTAGGTGTACAGATGACCTCAATTAAACTGAATGGTGAGAACTATGTTCCATGGGCCAAGTCGGTGGAAGTTTTTCTCAAGGCAAAGAGAAAAGTGAAGCATGTGAAAGAAGATAAACCACCGGCTGACATGGCTATGGAACAGTATGGAACCCAAAATAAGTGCCAACTTCATGTTCTTAGATACAGCTAAGGACATATGGGAACATGCCAAGAAGCTATATTCTGGGCAAGATAATACTACAAGGGTATATCATCTCTATCAGGAGTACTTTGGTCTGCAACAAGGAAATAAAACCCTAAAAGAGTACTATGCCAGTATGGAACCCAAAATAAGTGCCAACTTCATGTTCTTAGATACAGCTAAGGACATATGGGAACATGCCAAGAAGCTGTATTCTGGGCAAGATAATACTACAAGGGTATATCAGCTCTATCAGGAGTACTTTGGTCTGCAACAAGGAAATAAAACCCTAGAAGAGTACTATGCCAGTATGAAGAACCTCATAAATGAACTCAATGTCTATCATCCTCTCACTCCAGATGTTAAGGTTCAGCAACAACAGAGGGAACAACTAGATGTCACAAGGTTCTTAGTGGGGTTGAAATCAGAGTATGAACCAGTTAGGGCCCAAATATTGGGGGGCTCTACCCTTCCTACACTTGAGGAAGTGTTTTCTCGGCTTCGCAGGATTTCTTTGGGACAGACAGAGAATCCCACACAGTCTGATAGATCAGCTTTTGTGACAGCCAGAGGAGGTGGATGTGGTACGAAAGGGGGAGGACATGCCTCCCGAGGAGGTCGTGGTGGTTCCATATTTGGCCGTGACTCAGGGGGAGGCCGTGGCAAAGAAAAAGGCAGCTCTACAAAGAAGTGTACCCACTGTGGCAGGGAAGGACATTCGGTAAATTTCTGTTATGATCTCCATGGCCGCCCTCCCTCTAAATGGGCCAATCATGCTGTTGCTGGTGGGATTGATGTCAGTGATAATCAACAGGCAGACCTAACTCCTTCCACATCTACATTTGTTTCCGAAAGGGAGATGGTGAGTGTACCGCGTGATGAGTATGAGCGGTTCCTTCAGTCCACTTCACAGCACACTACTGCTACTCTTGCCCACTCAAGTATAGCTTGCCTGTCATCTAAAACCTCTCCTTGGATTATTGACTTTGGAGCCTCTGATCACATGACCGGGACTCCAGGTGTGTTCTCTTCTCTCTCTGAAACTTCCACATCTCAAACTGTTACCCTTGCCAATGGTTCCTCCTCTCCCATCTGTGGTGTTGGCAATGTTGACATGGCTTCTCTTTCTTTATCATTTGTTCTATATGTCCCTAAGTTTCCATTCAATCTTATGTCTGTTAGTAAATTAACCAAGACTCTTAACTGTTCTGTTACTTTTTTCCCTTCCTCTTGTGTTTTTCAGGATCTCAGGACGGGGAAGAAGATTGGTGGGGGGCATGAAGCTGGTGGATTGTATTATCTTGACGGTGGTGGATCGTTAGTTGCACTTCAGACTTCACTCACTCCTCTACAGTGGCATTGTCGACTGGGACATCCTTCTCTCAAGGCACTCAAGATACTAGTTCCGTTTTTGAGTCATTTGTTAGTGTTACAGTGTGAGTCGTGTCAGTTTGGGAAACATCGTCGTGTTTCCTTCAGTCCTAGAGTTGAAAGTCGTATGTTGAGTCATTTTGCTTTGGTTCATTCAGATGTTTGGGGCCCGATCAAAATAGAGTCTTATAATGGTTACAAGTATTTTGTCACTTTTATTGATGATTGTTCAAGAATGACATGGATTTATTTAATGAAAGAAGGGAGTGAATTATTTTCCATTTTTCAAAAATTTCATGCTGAAATACGTACACAATTTGGTGTTCCAATCAAAGTTCTTCGTTCAGATAATGGTCGTGAATATTTTCTTACTTCCTTTCAACAGTATTTAGAACAGCATGGCATCGTTCATCAAACTTCATGTGCATCCACTCCTCAACAAAATGGGGTGGCTGAACGGAAGAACCGTCATCTCCTTGAAATGGCTCGGTCTATTCTTCATCATATGAGTGTTCCTAAACGGTTTTGGAGTGATGTTGTACTTACTGCGTGTTTCCTCATTAATCAGATGCCCTCCTTTATTCTTCATGGTCGGTCTCCCTTCTCTATCTTGTTCCCCACCTTGTCTCCCTTTCCATTAACACCTCGTATCTTTGGCTGTGTGTGCTTTGTTCACAATCTGAGTCCTGGAATAGACAAGTTGGATGCACGCTCCATTAAGTGTGTCTTTCTTGGCTACTCTCGGACTCGAAAAGGGTACAAGTGTTACAATCCCATTACTCGGAAGTGCTATGTCTGTCCTGATGTCACCTTTTTTGAGTATGTTCCCTTCTTCTCAAGAACTGAAGCATCTTCGTCTCCACCTTTACCTCCTCTTCCTCTTTCGGTCAGTGATCCCGTTCCGGGTGTTCCTGTTGGAGTTGACTCATCACCTCATCTAGTGCAGATCCCTACTGAACGACCACCAATTCGGCAAGTGTATACACGTCGAACGACACCGGCCCCTCCTCCAGCTTCTACCTTGTCCGCGGATCTTGTCGTTGCTCCTGTTGCTGAACCCTCAGGACTTGATCTACCCATTGCCTTACGGAAAGGTAAACGTAGTTCTACTCTCCATCCCATTTCCAATTTTGTTTCAATATCTCGCCTTTCCGCCTCACATCACCAGTTTGTTTCACTATTGTCATCTATTTCCATACCTAACAATGTCCAAGAGGCTCTTAGTTCACCTGGGTGGAGGCAGGCAATGGAGGAGGAACTCTCTGCTCTTCAGCATACTCACACATGGGAGCTCACTACTCTTCCTCCTGGTAAGCATGTTGTGGGTTGTAAATGAGTGTATATTGTTAAATACTTGCCAGATGGCAGTGTGGAGCGTCTGAAAGCCAGCCTTGTTGCTAAAGGTTATTCACAGTTGTATGGAGTGGACTATATGGAGACCTTCTCTCCAATGGCTAAGATTAGCTCTGTCTGTGTGTGAATTTCCCTAGCAGTTATGTATGATTGGCCCCTATTTTAACTTGACATAAAAAATGCCTTCCTTCATGGTGACCTTATAGAGGAGGTATATATGGAGCAACCACCTGGGTTTGTTGCTCAGGGGGAGGCTGGTAAGGTGTACAGACTGAAAAAGGCAATTTATGGGTTGAAACAATCACCTCGTGCTTGGTTCGGGAAATTTAGTGAAGTGGTGAAGAATTTTGGAATGAAACAATGCCAGGTTGATCACTCAGTGTTCAACTATAACTCAGAAGCTGGAAAGATTTTATTAGTGGTCTATGTGGATGATATTGTCATAACTGGCAGTGACAAATTGGGAATCGACAAACTAAAGGTCTTTCTGCAAAATCATTTTCAAACAAAAGACCTTGGAACATTGAAGTATTTCTTGGGTATAGAAGTTGCTCGATCAAGACAAGGTGTAAACCTGTGCCAAAGAAAATATGTTCTCGATCTATTGGACGAAACAGGACTATTAGGTGCAAAACCGGCTGAGACTCCTATGGAACCAAATGTTAAGTTGAGCAGTGATACAGCGGAAATATTTGATGATCCTGGAAGGTATAGACGACTAGTGGGGAAGCTGAACTATTTGACTATCACGAGACCAAACATCTCCTTTGCAGTCAGTGTGGTAAGCCAATTTATGCAGAACCCTCGTATATCTCACTGAGATGCAGTTCTTAGAATTGTAAGATATCTGAAGGGAGCTCCGGGCCGTGGGCTATTGTATAAAGCAGGAGGAAAACTTGAAGTAGTTGGGTACACAGATGCAGATTGGGCGGGCTTTGTGTCTGATAGAAGATCTACTACAAGTCACAACACATTTCTTGGAGGAAATCTTATGACGTGGAAGAGTAAAAAGCAGACGGTTGTGGCTAGAAGCAGTGCTGAAGCCGAGTACAGAGCCATGGCACACACTACATGTGAATTAGTGTGGTTGAGGAATCTCCTACAAGAAATCGGGTTCCACATGGATAAACCTATGAAGTTGTACTGTGACAATCAAGCTGTGCTCCATATCTCATCCAACCCTGTTTTTCATGAGAGAACAAAGCACATAGAGATTGATTGCCACTTTGTGAGGGAGAAGGTTCTTACTGGAGAGATAAGCACAGAACATGTAGGCTCAGGTGATCAGTGGGCAGATTTGTTTACAAAAGCCTTAAGCTCAGGGAGAGTGAACTATATATGTAACAAGCTGGGATTATATGACATATATTCTCCAGCTTGAGGGGGAGTGTTAGAGTTAGCCAAATAAGGGTAGATTAGTCAACTCACCTTGGTTAAGTTATGAGCTTATGTGGCAGTCTTATTCGAGGTTCTCTGTCCCATACTTAAGTAGGGGCAGCTTAGTCCTTGTACATTTTAATTAGAGCCTAATCACTATTAAGAGGTCGAATGATAGGGTTTAGCTATCAGGTTCAACAATTCTTTCATCTTCTTCTTCTTCTCCTTCTCTTTCTTCTTCTCCTTACTGGTTCGGACTACTGTAGCAACAGTAGAAACAATGGGCCAATGGTCCAAAGTGGTCCTTATTCTAGTATGATTCACTATGTCACTATAATACAAATGAAAAGGACAGAAGGCACACAACTACAAAAGAGGATTTACTATGTCCTAATTATAAGAAACAATAGTATGGGGGTCAATATGTATATGATGTCCACTTTCTAAATGTACTTAAATAAATAATTCACTGTTCTTAAAAATGAAATGATCATTTCAAAAGGGATTATAGAAACACATCCAATTCAAGTCTTTTTATCAGTAACACATTCATGAGAGGTTAGACAAGATCAAACTCAGATTGACACAAACATGAATAATTACACTCCAATACCAGTACCACCATTAACAAGAATCAGAAGTGGGAAAATATCAAACCTCAGCAAAATGAAGATGGTAGTCTCCCAGCTGTTTATCAGCCCATTTCAGAACGGGAAATAGGAAGGATTGTAAAAAAGTCAATTCTTGTGATCCCTCTTCACTTTCAACCTTGGAACGAAGACTATTCAAGTGCAACCTCTCTTGTGGACCACGTTGTTCCTTCAACGGTATTTTCTTCAACTGCTCAATGGCATGTTGCAGGAGTCCTAGTTCACCTGTAATAACAAACTGTATATTCACAAGAAATTCAAGTAAGGGAACTGTCACCAGAAAATGTCCATGGCTAAAATAAGAGATATAAAGATCACAATTGGGAAGAATTAGGAGTCACTGCATTCAAGAAATAAGACAACGAGATCTCAACAAAATTCAGAAAACTCCTTAGTTGAACACAGGAAAAAAAAAAAAAAAAAGGAGAGAAGCCAAATTAAGATATACTACTAAAGCAGAAAATCTCCACATATAACAGTAGGCTTCACCTACAAGTATTAACAAGAAAACAAAAAACAGAGAAAATAGAAAATAAAGCAAGAATAGTTCTATCATAGCTGTTGACTATGGTAGAAACTGAAAAAATACTCTTTATTTACTCCTTAGCAGGAGAAAACAATGAAATAGAATATAATAGGGGTTGGAGATTCACTTAAGGCTAAGCTGATGGATTTATTGCAAGGCCTAAGTTTTTCTCAGCAGTCTAACTTCAAGAATTTGGAAGTTGAAGGAGATTCAAAATGGTTGTACCCTGGACTACTTCTAGACACCATGTGCCTTGGATTTATAGGCATACCCTTATGGAAGTAGATAACCTGTCAAAAGATTGGAATGCAACTTTTGTTTGGGTAAGAAGGACTGCAAATGGTTTGGCTAACACATTAGCTAAGCAAAGGATATGCAGGCAGCAGATATTTGTGCTTTATTGTGGTTCTCCCCATTTGGGGCTTTGAATCATTGTTCACTGTGTCTATGGGTGATTGGATAACCACTCTGCTGTAATTTCTGTTTCATATAATAATACAATTTATAAATTTTCTTGCTGATCAAAAAAAAAAAAAAAAAAACAGGATTCTATTTACAACTGATCAAAAAAATGATAGGATTCTCTTTATAAGAACTGTTTTCTTTTTCATAAATGATGTAAAACAGAAAGGTAGTATCACATGATTACAAAATAAATCCAACAGAGGCACAAAATGCAGCCCCAGCCAGAAACAAAATTACAACAGAGCCCAGAATAATTCAGACCTATGCACCCCCTGTTTTGCAAAGAAATCAGCCATCCTATTGGCTGAATGCCTTTCCCAATGGTCAGATATTGTCATATCTCTAATCAGCCATTTGAATATTTTCATAAATTCCTTGTATTTCCAAATTACAGTTTCAGGTTCCTTCAGCCACCCTATTATCAGTTTAGAGTCACCTTCAACTAACAGTCTGTCATAATTTAATTCTCTAGCAATCTGTATTCCTTGTAAAAGAGCTTGGAACTCTGCAAAAACTGAGTCCCCTACTCCAACTGGACCTGAAAAAATAGCAGCAACATGATCTTCAAAGTTTCTAAACACTCCCCCTAAACCAGCTGGGCCTGGATTCCCTAGACTTATGCCATCAAAATTCAGTTTGATAAAACCTTCTTCCAGGGTTTTCCATGCCACAATTGGCTTGTCCCTTGTAGTAGAACTTCAAGCTACAGCTTCCAAATTCATCCACATATCATCAAAAGATAAGTCAGAGAAAATACTTAAGGACTTGGCTAACACAATAGCTCTATATAAAATGCATTCTTTTATCAATCTCTATATAAAATACATTCCAGCACTGCCTCCTCACTTCTTTCTTTTTTATTGAACATCTACCATTCCTTTCCTCCCACACCGTGCAAATCAATGCAGCCCTGATACAGCACAAAATTTCACCTCTTCTCTTTGGCAGTTTGGCCAACTGAAGGTCGTTGAGTCAAAGAGACTTCCACCAAATTTCATCCAAACCAACGAAGATTTGACTGGTCAAAAAGTCACTTCTTTTCTGGTGGATGGTGCATTCTGGAGGTCAATCATCTGACTCCTCTTCTTCAATTTCTTTCTTTTAGACTTGTTGAGAATCATCTTGTAAGTTGTAACCATTTGCATCAACTACCAATGGATGTGTCAGAACAGCTGGATCTAGCATTGCCAACTTTTTCTTTTTATCGATTACTAAATTTTGATCAACTAGAAGAAAAACAAAAGAAAAGGTAGACAACATATACACACTGGATAAAGGGCTAGAAAAAAGGAAAAAAAACAAAAAACAACTTCCAAGCCATCCTACAACTATGAGTAGACCACAAAATCTCTAAAGGACAACTATGGCAATGAGCTCAAAACCCAACTAAGTGCCCACATCAGAGGCACAGCAGTAACCAAAAAACCTGTTGAGGAATTACAGTTATTTGTTTATTTTATTTAGTTGGCATTGTTGAACCCAAGGCCCATTAGTTTAGGGGCTCATTAAATTGCTGATTTTTAAGTTGTTGACAGTAACCAACCTATCAAGGGTATATTTGACATTGTATACATCCTTATTTCCCAAGTATAAAAGCTAATGGAGAGGGTGGACATAACATTATTCGCTTTTCTCACTTTGAGCTGTTTCATGCAGGCCTAGATCAGCCAACTGCAGGAAGAGTAAGGAGCTGATTGTTCGATCAAGGAAGGGCCAGTTCTCGGATTTTTTACGTGATTTAGTCATCAGGAGGGTGATTTGTGATTCGGCATCAAAATCAGGAAGAACTTGAATGAGAGGAAAAGTCACAATCAGAGTGGACTCTTTATTTTTGACCTACAGTTAGGCGCTCAGGGTTTTCTAGGTTTCTTGAGGCTTCCTATAAGGGGTGATTCAGTTTCTGGCTGGTTCTAGAGCCCCTGGTGAGACCAATAGCCTCTTCTCTTGTTTCTATCAGTTCCCAGGAAAGGAGAATTCTCTCCAGGTTTTTTTCATAGGAGTTTTTTCATTGTATAAATGGGACCGATCTGATCCAGGAAGTTTTTTTCTTGCTTTCTACTACTATTTTGAGTTGTTTGAGATAGCATGGAGGGCTGTAGTGTTTAAGAGAAATTAACCAGTGACTTTGGAATGGGAGTGGTAGGTACCAGTGTGAACCTTTGGGATCTAGAATTCTCACTATAGTTAGATAGTACAAACTATCTGGAATGGGCACAATCAACCAAGATGGCCATTGGTGCACATGGGAAACTAGGATATATCACTAGAGACTAGAAGAAACCTAATACAAACTTTTCTCAGTGGGTGCAAGAGAATTACATGGTGATGACTTAGCTGTGTAAGTCTATGTTACCTCATATTAGTAAAAATTTATTATGGGCTAATACTGCTAAGAAGATTTGGAATGGAGCAACTGAGACTTATTCCCAGAATCAAAATGTGGCTGGAGCTTATCAATTAAGAAATCAGATTATCAATACAAACCAAGGAGATAGACCTCTTGCAGTGTACTTCCCTACACTGAAAACCCTTTGGCAGGAGATGGATCACTTGGAGATTGTTATTTGGAAGAGTACTAAGGATGCAGCTACATATCAGAAATTGGTAGAGAAGAATAGGGTTTTTGAGTTTCTATTTGGGTAAAATCCTAAATTTGACATTGCAAGACAGCATATTTGTTTCATTTTTTGTCTACATCTTTTTCATAGTGTATCCACTGATATGCTACTGATACGCCTCGATACACCACAAATACACCCATGATATGGTCTGATATGGTGGAAAAAAGATGATATCATTGATTTTCTACCGTACCTCATATTGAATTTTAAAAGATACTATATGATATGCCCCATATCGGGCGTATAGTGTCAAAATTTAAAACCTTGCGGAGGAGAGTGAGAATTCTATTCCTCTTCTTGTCCTTGCTCTTGCTTCTTTACACCATTACCTCTACTCCTTTACCTACACCATCAGTTGCTTTACCTAATCCATTGTGGTCTGCCTCACAATTCTTTTCATGCCAAAGCAAGAGGGTTGATTCTACTCATGCTCCAACAAGGGAACCTGCACCACTTCCCATCGATTCATCTAAGATTCTAGGTCCAGCTAGGGGTGTCAAGTGGACTAGATTTGGTACAATCCGGTCCAATCCAATGTGAGTCCATTATAAATGGACCAGGTCCAATCCAATCCAATGAATGTTTTCGGCCAATTTGGACCGGTCCAATTCAATGTCTGGACCATCCAATCTGTTCAAATTCATTTTGATTAGATTGGTTTCAACCTAAACCCGGTCCATTGACACATATATTCTTATCTTATATCAATGGATCAAATATTGGCTTAATCCAACCCAATCCTATATAAATTTGTTATAGACGGGCCAGGTTGAATCCAATCTATTTGATTAGATTGGTTTCAACCTAAACCCGGTCCATTGACACATATATTCTTATCTTATATCAATGGATCAAATATTGGCTTAATCCAACCCAATCCTATATAAATTTGTTATAGACGGGCCAGGTTGAATCCAATCTAATAAATATTTTGGACCTGATTGGTCCAATCCAATATGTCTTATTGGTCCGTCCAATCTGTCCAAATTGATTTTGGACTAGACGGGGTCCAATCCAAAACCAGTCCATTGACACCCTTAGGTCTGGCTAATACAGGTCTAGGTATTTCTCTTGTTCCTACTAATATCTATATCCCTATTGATGATACTCCTGTGCCTAACACCTCAGATGTTGATGATCCTGTTCTTCCTATTGCTCTTTACAAGGGGAAGAAAAAGTGTACAGCCCATTGTATTTCACACCATCTCTCTTACAGAAATTTATCCCCCCTACCATGCCTTCCTCTTTTCCCTTGATTTTGTGTCTATCCCTAAGAATGTCAATGAGGATCTCTCCACACCCGAGTGGAGGACATCCAAACAAAAGGAGATGGAGGCTTTAATTAGAAATCAGACATGGGAAATTGTTGATCTACCTACTGATAAGGAGATAGTTGGATGTAAGTGGGTGTTTACTGTAATGTACAAAGCTGATGGTAGTGTAGAGAGGTACAAGACAAGGCTGGTTGCAAAAGGGTATACACAAACCTATGAGATAGATTATCTAGAGAGCTTTTCAATTGTGACTAAAATGAGTTCGATTCGGATTCTCTTGCCATTGTGGCTACTTATTCATGGTCGTTATTCCAACTTGGTGTTAAAAATTCCTTCCTTAATGGTGACTAGAAGCAATGACCCAAAGCATGGTTTGACAAGTTTAGGGGAGCATTGAGTCACTTTGGATACACACAGACTCAACCAGATCATACACTCCTTGTGAAGAGGAGAGGATTCCTTGTGTTAGTGCTGATTGTCTATGTTGACGACATTTCAGTTACAAGAAATGATCTAAGTGAGATTGATACCTTAAAGAAGTCATTACAACAAGAATATGAAATCAAGGATCTGGGTGAGTTAAAATATTTTCTGGGTGCTGATGTTGCAAGGTCTAGACATGGGATTTTCATCTCGAGGAAGTATGTGTTGGATTTGCTACAAGAGACTAGGAAGCTTGGAGTCACCAACTAACACTCCTATTGATCAAAACCACAAGGTTAATGCCTCATATGGTGAGTTGTGAAGGATGTAGGGAGCTATCAGAGATTGGTGGGCTATTTGATGTATTTGTGCATGACCCATCTAAATATCTCTTATGCCGTCAGTGTTGTGAGACAGTACATGCATGCTCCTCGGACTCGGCATTGGACAGCCACTGACAGGATTCTTGCAAACCTAAAAAACTTTTTTTTGATAAGTAAAAGCAAAATTTTATTAAAGAAACAAAAACTAGATAAAACCAAGAAAACAGGTGTGAAGATAACACCCCACTAATAAGCAAACTCCCACCCAAACTGAAATAAAACTATAAGAAAATCTCCAAAGACAGAAAATTTGCACAAAGACAAAAAAGGAAAACTGCAATAGTTAAGCACATCTAACCTTCAATCTCTCCAAACTCTTCATGCCCTCCTTCCTCATCCCAAATTTCTCCAACTACACTGTCAACTTTCATCAAGCTTTCATCTTTCCTCTTCCTTTTGAGGGCTTCAAAAGCTTTCCTAACAAAGCGCTCCCAAAAAGAATAAGCACAAGGACTTGCCAATTTCCACCTCTCTATCCACTAACCTCTTCAAGTCCACACTTCTCTTCTTTTTCTCCTCCTCCAGCACCACGAGAGAAGAAAGCTCAAGGCTCTTATCTTCATTTGAGCAAGTCAACTTCTTTACCAAGCCATCCTTCTTTAGATCATGATCTTGGGGATTTGCCAAATGAAACTTGTTCTCATCTTTAACCTGCAGATCGCTTCTCCACTTGGGGGTTCTCAAAATAAGAATTTCTAGCTTTCACTTCTCTTCTTTTATAAATTCTTTTATATCTGTTCATCAGCCCTGCACCTACCAGATCATCTTTCAGTCTTGATAAAACCATTGTAACATGAACCACATTAGAATTACTTGAAGCTCTGGGTTTTTTTCAGAGTCACCAAAACATCGCCCTTAACAGCCCAATCGTTCTCTTTTCTCCTACAACCCAAATCAACGCCTAATCTCCCAATAGCCACTTCAAAAGCTGAAGAAGCAAAGTCATTCCCTATCTTAACACCATGAAAGATATTTTCAATCAGACTTACCTTCTTACCTTCTCCTCCTTCTAAATTGTCTCCCTTTTCCTTGTCCCCTCCCCGTTCCTATTCATAAAGCCACCTCTTCTACCACTTCCTCCGCCTCCCCCTAGTCAACTCTCCTCCCCAACTCCCAACTCCAAAACCGATGAACCTCCCCCATTCATAGTAGAGTCTAACACCCTATTCCTCTGACAAAACTCTGGACAAGAAACAGAGATTGTGCCTGGCTCACCACTGAGAGAGTCAGAAGAACAACACATAATGAAAATCAACTTGGCTTGCAAAAGAAACTCAAGCCTTGAAAATGACTCACGAACCACGGACCTATCTCAACCTGCCAAAGAACCAATAATTACAACCTCCAACAAACATGTGAATGCAGTTACCGAACATTCAAAGGAGCACACCAATCTTGGAACCAACAGCCACTTGCCCTTCTCTTTTTCACTTCAAAAACCAAACTTAGCTCTAACTTTACCTCAGGCCCCACCCCCCCTTAAACTTACTTAAAATCTTCACCCCTAAATGTTTCCCACCCAAACCCAACAAAGCCCCTTCAGTCCCTTTGTGTACCTTCTCCTTCTTAGACTCAGGTTGACAGTGCACTGTACAAGTCTCTTCCCAAAACAACTCCCTATTTACCCCTTGTTTGGGCAAAGTGTCCACCAAACCATTAGCTGATCTTCCAGCCCATCTGAAGCTGACCTCAATTTCTGTTGCTAGATACCTCACCTCCCCCATAGCTTGTCTATGGCTCCAAATCCCCAAACTATTTTCTTGCAACCATCCAACCATCCAACTCCATGTACAGCAAGAGGCCTATACATGAGACAAGGATGTACAAGTATACTGTATCTGGGCCTTTCTACAGAAACAACTCAAGCCATTAAATAAACTATGGTTTAAAAATTGTTGTGTGATTAAAATACTTGCGATGAGGTACCTCCCTGAACAGCTTATGGACAGTAATCCAGGAATGAAATATTGTTACTGACCACCTTATTTACTGATTTTTCCCAGTTATCAAACAACCTGTTGTTCCTCTCATTCCATAGCACCCAAATTACCACAGGAGGTATTATACTCCATAATGCCCAATCCCTCTTGTTCAGCCCCAGAAACTTCCAGCTTGTAATGAGTTCTCTAAGCAATTGAGGGCACCAATTGTAACCCCACAAAAAGAGTACAATCCATAGAACTTAGGATGATACCCCTATGAAGTATGCATCAAAGACTCCTTCAAGGGAATCTCCCAAAGGACTGAAGCATAATATGATTTATGACCAGTGTTCTAAAAGGCATGCCTGGGCCTATAGGCTAGGCACATTTCAAGGCATGTGCCTTGTCTAAACCCAAGCATAATCCCTGTCACAATGTGCATGCCTGATGCACCTTGCACCTGAGCCCAGGCACGCACTTTTTAAATATATCTTTGTTTGGCTATTTTTGTGGATTCACACTTGTATGGTGGCTTATCAACTTCTGAATTACCTTTTATTGCTATTTGTACACTAACAATGGTCAATTTACCTTCTTCAAAAAAAAACTTTTAAAATAAACAAAAACAAAAATTTTTCAAATACTTAAGCCTCAGCTCTTGCATATAGGATCACAAATAGCAATTTTTTTAAAGAAGCAACAGCAATACAACTATTACCTGATCCTTAATCCTAAAATACAATGAACCACAACTAAAATCACAAAATCCATCACTTTATATATACTGGATAAGAATTTATGTCAGGGGGTGCTACCCCAAACCCCCTCATGGACTTGTTTGGGCTTTGCCTTAAGGGGCTTTCACAGAGGCAAAGGCCAATCTCCTACGATTGGGAATACAAGATGTTTAACATCACACCAGAAACTTCAAGTAACGCAACTAGCAGAGAAATAAATAGATTGAAAGTTTCACATGCTTGAATTATTAAGGGCTTGAAGCACTTTGCTATAATCTACATATGTTTGCTTTCACTTCCATTTCACTACAAATAGGTTTTATATGTATTTTAATTTGAGCCAATAGGATTTTTAAAACATTAAATTTTTTTTAAAATTCAAACTTGCAGTTCCTTAATGTAGTTTTTAATTTTTAATTTTATTTTTTTAATTTTTTATTTGTTTTGAATTTTTCAGAAATTTGCACCTTGCCTTATGCCTTCGATGCAAAAAGGCCCTTGGGCTTTTCTTGTGCCCTGCTCCTTTACAACACTGACTATGACCAAGAAACTAATAAAAATATAACTAGCAGTTTTGGTTTTGTAAGACTTCATATTAGTTCAAAATAATCTACATAATTGTTTCCAAAGAATAAAAACAAGTTAAGCTCACATACCTGATGAAATAATACCCATGCATAGCAGGTGTAGTGGATGGTCTCCGTAATTCCTAATATTCGCCAAGTTAATTTTAGGAGCTCAAGAATTTCTTCAACTTCCTGAGTAAAAGAAAAAGAATAAACAATAGCTGGTGTAAGTAAACAAGCTAAATTTAGGTGTGTCTATAAAAGGATGAATAAGCTGATTTTTCTTCTAGACAGGATGACCTCTGTAAGCTTTCCCTCATCCAAAATGTCAAAGACACTGAAGAGAAGTTTTTCATACAGCCTAACATTGAGATGATAACCATCTGCCCAATGGCATACTTCACCAGTCAAGTCACCACGAGCTGGCCTTTCAGCAAGTGGAATGGCAATCTCTCTAAGAGATCTTAAACACTCGGTACGTTGCAGTTCACCGGTAGATGATGGAAGAGACTGAAAGATAAAACACAAATTAACCAAGAAAGATAAAAGAATAAAAATCAGTACCAAGATGCAGCAAATATGTCAACCTAAAATTTAAATAAATAGTAACAATAAAATATGCCATCAAATTGTAATAAATAGTAGCTATGGGAACTTGGACAGGTTGAAAGAACATGAACGAACCAACTTTACCAGAATTGCACCATCATACCAACGATTGGGCTTGGGATGGAAGCTACTAAGTTGGGCCTGGGTTGAGTATAAAACCTAACCCAACCCAATCCCTTTATATATGAGTTTATGCATCATAATATACCTCTATTGATTTTAGCCCCCCAAAAATTGTGCAACATCTTAATACAAATTAAATGGCCCAACTCAAAGTTCAATAAATTAGATTGAGACTAATCTCAGTTTGAGAGCCTCGATTTTATTTTTGGGTTGAGCGGCTTGCTAGGCCTTCAGGCTACCAAAGTTGCAACATATCAAAAAATAGTCCGAGACTACAAGTTCAGGATGATAGTCACAAAATGCAAATGAATAAAAGCATTCAAATAATACAGGAATAGAGCACCAAATGAGGAAGAAGGATCTCATGTCTAGCACATCACAAAATCCAATTGGAAAAACTACTAAAATATGTACCTCAGATTCCTCTATCTTTCTCAAAAGAACCCTCAAGTCACTTGCCTTACGCCCAGATTCCCCAAATCCAACAGCAGGATGATTTAAAAGCCCTTCTTCCAGCATATTTAACTATACCAGAACAAATGTAAGAACTATTATTAGAGATTAACACACACACAAAAAGAAAGCATCAAGCTACAATATATTCATATTATTTTGCAGACCTGCCTCTTTTGCCACCGCAAATATGACTTCTTGTCAGAGAACTCTGTTCGAGAAATACAACACAATAATTCCAAAGGAACCAAAAGGGTATCCATTCTTTTTCCAACTTTCCCTACAAGGGAATTAAGTAGGCCTTGCCTTGTCCTGATGTCCATTGCTTCTGAAATCTATAGAAAATATTCATAACAGTTAAAGAGTAACATAAACAACATGTTTAATTAGACTTGTTTTGTAGGAATCAGAAAATCAATCAATAGAAAATAGTTTGTATCAATGAATTAAGAGGAAGAGAAGAGAGAGAAGAGAGAGGAGAGAGAGGAGAAGCATCAACCTTCAGGTGCATGCACAGTCCCCTTTCTATTTATATGTGCATGCGCGGTCCCCTTTCTATTTATATATATGAGCATGAATACAATAGAATACTACTATAACCCTAACAGAAGCACTATAAGAGAAGTAAAGTACAAGGGAGGTATGGCACATGAGATCTTTGAATTTCTCAGGTTAAAGACTCTCTCAGCGAATTGGGTATTTCTTGGGATGAACGATTGAAGTTGTACTGTGACAATCAGGCAAACCATTAAAGTTGCCCATAATGCATAATCTAATATAACATGACAGGACAAAACACACTTCAGTAGATTCCAGAAATAGGTTTTGAATGGGGAGGTATGTCTACCATTCATGGAGACCAATCAGCAATTGGCAGGCATATTTACTAAACAAGTTGCACAGCCGCCATTTGAAGACAACCTTGGTAAACAGGGCATAATTAATATCAATGCTCAGTTTGAGGGCACTGTAGGAATAACTGAAAGATTTTGGTTTTTGTCCTTTTTCTTTACTAGGGGTATTTGTCTTTTTCATTTTTTATGACTAAAGGAGGGTGTAAGGTTTATCTATTTTTGTACAGAGCAATGTAGAAGTGAATAGAACCAGTTGTGGAGAGGATCTTTTCCACTCCAACCTATAACATTCTCTTATTCTTTTACTCTGCTGCTGTATCGCTCTTTCTTTATTCCAAGTTCTCCAAGTACTATCATGTTTTGAGAAAAGGGAACTTTCTAATCAAAAAGAATTTAGGGGGGAGGGGGGATTTACATGAAAGATGTACAAGAAACAACAACAAACAATTACAAACGTAAAGTATAAGCACTGTACAATTCACTTCTATCCAACCCTAATTTAGAAAGAATATCAGCTAGAAAGTTCAGTAAAGTGCAAGAGAGTTCTCAGATTTCATTCAGCAAATGATCAAGTCTCCAGGGGCCCCACTCAGAATTGGAGATCTAACTGATTATATCCTAAGTTCTCCTTCCACCAGCAGAGGCCTGACATTAACAGATTTGATAAGCCTTAAACCAATGAGGAGAGCTCTAGTCTCGGCTTCAGAGGAGTCAGCAAAGACAATAGATCCACCGAAGAGCATCTGAAATATGCTCCCCAATCCCAGATGATCCCATATGGCTATCAGTACATCTGCAGTTACCATCAAATTTCAGATAGAAACTCACAAGAAGGCCTTGGATCAGAAGGAAGCTGGAATCAATGAGCAGGATCTGGATTCTGGAGAACAAATGATTTCAAAAAATTACATCTCAACTGATGAAGACTACCACCCTAGGGTGGGTTCGTAATGAAGATGTCCTTGGCAGTATAGACACATCATGAGGGAGATTACCAAGCTAAAAAGGGATAGGTTTGTTGCTGTTCAGTGGACTTTTAGAGCTGCCAATGGACTGGCAAATGGGTTAGCAAGAGAAGGGCTTGAAAGAGAGAATTTATTCTGGGGGAATGGTTTTTTACTTGATATATTGCTTATATGGTTAGAAAAAATTGGAGTTAGGCCATCTCAATCTCTGGGATGGCTGGTTTTAAGTTATGGTTATTCATCAAAATATAGACCAACACCCTGGAGAAGCGAGGAAGTGATCATCCAGTAGATAGTAAGATGAAAAATTGGTTTTTCATCAATGCCAGAAATATATTCATTAAAGAAATTAGTGAAATACAAAAAGGGAGCGGTAAACTCTTAACTCTCCCCAAACAACATGCACAAAAAAGATAAATTACAAGATAGCCCAAAACATATGATCCCTGCCCACTCCCTGTTTAGCCAACACATCAGCAAAGAAATAAGCATCTCTTTTAACCCAATTCAGTTTAACTTCAATTCCTTGTGTGAGATGCCTAAACTTCCTTTTTTCACTGATGTAGTCCTACCACCCTGACTCCTCCTTTTGAAGCCAGCTGACAACCAACTTTGAATCCACTTCAATTATCAATTTAGATAAGTTCACTTCCATAACAGCAAAGCTTTCAGCTCTCAAAGAATCTCCAACACCTATAGGACCTGAAAAAAAGAGCCAATTCTGCCTTCCTCAATCTTGAAAACTCCTCCTATGCCTGAGGGACCCAGATTACTTTCACTACTAACACCAAAATTCAGCTTATTAAATCCACAACTTGGGAGAGAACAAAATGGCCTAATAATAATAGGTTTCAGTGGAGCAGAATCAGAAGCCAACCTCCAGTTCCTCAACCATTCAGCAGCCAAAACTCCTTCAAATAATCTTAAAGTTTTCACCCAATGGACGCTAATAGTGATGGCTTCAATAATGGCTTCCCTACTCCTCTATTTTTCTGCACAACTTCTCTGGTTCATCCCTTCCCATATTGACCAACAAACTGCAGCTCTCGTACATCTCCATAAGATTCTTCCCCTCTACTTTTGCCAACTAACAAAGGTAGGGCGAACAAGCTTTGTACATTTGGCAGGGGGTTCCACTTACACCCAAACAAGGATAGAAACCACTCCCACATTAAAGATGCTAAGGAGCAAGAGATTAATAAGTCATGGGAAGATTCAGTATCAGCCTTACAAAGGATACACCCATGAGGAGAGATAAGCACAATTAGGTATTTTTCTTTGGAGTAGGTTACATGTGTTAATTCTATCCAGAAACACTTCCCAGCAGAAACCTTCAATCCTAGGCAGAACCAGTTTACCCCAAACCTCTTCAACCAAAAAAGGTTGGTTGAGGCTATCACCAGCTCGAATTAGGGACAAAAAGGAGGCACAAGTGAAGGTACACGAAGGGGAAGGAGTTCAGATACGATGGTAACTTTGAGAGGGGTCCAAAAAGATCCCTTCGAGACCTTGCATCAAAGACAAAGCACTGACTAATTTACAATCACGTAGACCTCTTCTAAGCCACAAGTTCGAATCAAACCCTAAGGTAGAGCTTGAAGGAGTCATAAAGGAAGCAAGAGGCTAATCCCTCCGATTAGAGATGGCATAGATGAAAGGGAATTGCTCTTTACGAGTTGAATTACCCAACCAAACATGATCCCAGAAATTAACAAGATTACCAAAGCAAGGGTTATACCTGATAATGTGGTAAGAATGAAGGAAGGATAGCATGGATAAACTTCCAAGGAGAGGCTCTTGTAGCTCTAGCCAACACTCTAGAATCCCAACCATAAGGCACAAAACCATGAATACTGATTATTACCTTTGCCCACAATGCGTCCTTATATATTGGCAACCTCCAAAGCCATTTAGCAAGTAAAGCGACATTCCTTTCCTAGATATTCCCCAAACCTAACCCACTAAACTTCTTACTTCTACTAACTACTTCCCAATTAACTATGTAGTCCTTTTTCTCCTCCCTTGGATCCCACAAGAAATCCCTCATTAGCTTTTCTACCCTTTTGCTAACCCCTCCTAGAATCCTAAAGACAGAAAATAAACCAACAAATTGGCTAGAGTGGACCTTACTTTTTTTATCAGAAAAAATGATTAATTTATTCATGGGAGGTAAAAGTTACAACAGCTTGGGATCCATCCACCTGGAAATACAAATGTCCAGAAGCTAATTTACAATAGAGCCCAGAGTAACTACTACCTCAAAACCTTTACTAAAGTGCCATCCAACCCATTAGTTGTCCTATGTATCCACTTAAAGGCAGCATTCAGGACCTGAATACATAGCTAACACTTTACTTGAGGAGTCTCTAAATACACCACCAATACCTTCCATCCCCGGGTTTCCCATTGAACTCCCATCAAAATTTAATTCTCTTATCTCTTGCTAGTGGCTTCCATTCCATCATCTCTCTTTCCTTTTGTTTTGAAGAGTGAGCCACCTCATTCCAAGCCCTTATTATATCAATCGAAATAAAAGCAATGGAAAATGTCCAGGGTTTTTATCCAATGAGCCACTCAAATTTTTATTTTTCCACTAACTCCTCCTTTGACCTCATCTTCTCATTAAATATTCTTGCATTCCTCTCCTCCTAGATGGACCACACCACAGCAACTCTAACTGCCTCCACATTGTTCTTCCTCTTTTTGTTGATTGTCTTAGGAAACTTGGGCTGAAGAGGCTCACTAGATCCTAAGGATCCATCCACTTGTTCGGGCTTGCCTCAAGAGGCGTGGTCGGGGGTACGGGGGGAGAGCCCCCGGCCCAGCCGTTAAACTCAAATAGCTCCGAGAACCCCCTATTTGCTAATGTTGTCCATTCATTCATTGCAATAAAATATCTTCTTAAAAGACAAGGAAAGTTATAAAATCATTATTTTTTGTGAGAAATAGGAATTTAAGACCCTAACATAGACTTATTCGGGCTTGCCTCGAGGGATGTGGTACAAAGGCAACTCATAGAATCAAGAATGCAATACGTTTTACATCACATTAGCTACTTGAAGCAATGCAATTAAGGAGAAAAAGAGATTGTGGGTTTTATATGCTTGAAAATGCTTTATATGTTTGCTTTTATTTTTAAATTTTCATTTGAATATGCTTTACATGTTATGTTTATGTATTTTAATTTTAGATAATAGGTTTTTTAAAACATTTATTTTAAAATTTAAGTTTATATTTTTGATTAACATTATGTTTAATGTTTTTGAATCTTTTGCATTTTTTTTAATTTTTTGGCTTTTTTTTTAATTTTTTGACTTTTTTATTTGTTAGCTATTTTTTGTAACTTTGCACCTTTCTTAAAAAGGCGCGTGCCTCACCTTGCGCCTTACGTCTCAGGCGCAAATTGGCCCTTGCGCTTTTAACACAATGTAATGGACTTAAGTAAGATAAAGCCCATCAGGTAATCAGCCCTGCAATGGTCTCTTACACTTAACCTCGCGGCCCATAATGATCAAACAAACACTGCCCGACAGAGAAGGACCTCTCCCCTGGCTGCAAGGTGTAGTATCACACTCTCTACTCAGATGGATCCCAGGAATTAAAACCTTTTGCAAACATTTTTCATAAAACATTAATATATATCATATAAATATATTTTACGAAGCCAAATCTCAAACATAGTTGAAGTCCACTATCGGCAGTTTAGGTTTCCATCAAAGAGAGTGTAAATCCTATCATTCACTTTGTCTGACAAAGGGGCCGATCCTATCACTATGATCACCCACTCAGATGAATTCTCAGACTGCCCCAACATACCCAAGTTTTGACCCTTAATGGATATCTCACTAATTAGCCCAATCCAACACCTAGTGCAGTACCATAATCAAGTCTAGGGGTTATGTGTAACTTTCCAGTTTTGCCCATCAACCTCCAAGGTCTAGGGCATAACTAGAAAATGGTTCGGGTTTAGTGTTTCATCCAAACACACACTACATGTGTTTCAGGTCTAACCCTAGTAGCTGAGACAAACTGCCCCAACTTCTTTGGCAGCACATCAATGTCAGCTTTGGTAGGATAAACTTTTTTTTATCAATAACAGCAACTTTTATTAAGAAAAAAGATGATACAACAATACAATATGAAGGGAGGGGTAAAAACTCTTAACCCTCCCTAACATTAAAGATTAGATTACAAAAAAGCCCAAAAAAGACTTGCTCTTCCCACCCCTTGTTTGGCCAAAATGTCTACCAGAGAATTGGCACTCCTCTTGGCCCACTGAACCTGAATTTGCATGGTTTGAGTTATCTGGTTGATTTTCTTTTTTTCATTTGAGAACTTCCACAAACTAGAATCTTCCTTTTACAGCCAGCTAACAATCAGTCTAGAGTCTCCTTCCACCAACAGTTTGCTGATTTTCATCTGTTGGGCTCTTTTAATCCCTTTCAGAGCTGCCAAAATTTCATCTCTCAATGAATCCCCCCAGCCTATAGGTCCTAAGAACATGGCAATAATTCGACCTTCTTCATCCCAGAACACTCCACCTATACCCGAAGGGCCTGGGTTTCCTTCACTACTGCCATCAAAGTTCAATTTAATAAACCCCAAAGCTAGAGGAGTCCAAGTTGGACTAGGGGAAGTAGTCAAGGGAGCAAACCAAGCCACTTCTTTCCAATTTCTAATGATGTCTCTTGTTGAATAACCTTCAAATAACTTCATAGACTTGACCTAGTGAACCACCCTAACATATATTAATTCAATGATGGCTTCCTTGCTTTTTTCTTTCTCATGAAAAGTTCTTTGATTTCTTTTCTCCCACACTGTCCAGCATACAATTGCCCTTGGCAGGATAAACTCCCCAAGTCTATCCAACGGCTGAGAACATTCTAAACTAACACAAGTCTCATAAGTGTCCAATTTAAGGGGTAAGGGCATACATTATCTAACAAAGCCATGTTTTTCCAACCATATGTCTCCTAAAGATTGATTTAAAGTAGTCCACAAAAGCTTGGGCAATCTCATTTTGACGAGTCAAGGTAACTCCATCCACCATCCAATCTAGAAACAATTTTTTTCTTTATCCACCCATTTGCCAAAACATGCAAAAAAATCGCTATTCTTTTCCCCCTCCTTAAGCCAATTATTTCTTGATTTTTGTCTCCAACTAATCTCTTCTTTCAACAACAAATCTTCTAATTAACTACTTAAAGTCCATCTTTCTTCCCTATCCCTTTCTTTAAACATGCTCGAACTTTCTTTGAAATCCAAATCCTCAACTCTCTTTATTCTCTTGTTTCTTCCTTCTAATCTCCCAAACTAATGGATGTTCCACTCCTTGATTTTGACTTTAAGTTCCTTCAACTTCCAATGAAACCTCATTCTTTCCCACTTAACCCATGGATTGCTCCCCTCCCACCATTCCTTAACTTTATCTACAAAACCAGTTGAACATAACCACATATTCCCAAACCTAAACGGGGTTGGACCTGTTCCACACAAATCTTCCTTAAAAATCGAGATTGGCCAGTAGCCTGGGGTTACCCTAGGTAAAGCTCCAGAAACAAGGTCACCCCAAAGCTCCTCCTAATCCACTATGAATAAGAATCTATCAAATTTGGAGCAAATTGGGTTGGACTGCATGTTAGACCATGTGAAATTATTATAGGATAAAGGCAGTTCTTTAAGCTCAAAGGGATACACTGAAACACCAGATTTGACTTGGAGCTTAGCCATAACAGCTTCTTCTATCACTTCCCAGTCAGTCACCTTCTTCCCTGCTTTAACAATCAATCTCATTCCCAATCACCTTTGTCATTTTCCAAAAATACTCTGAATCTTGCTTGAACTTGCAACCAAAAACAGTTGTGAGATTTCTTCCCGCAAAGTGACTTCAGGCACTTTGTCCAGGTCTTGATAAGTTTTCTTAGAAGGATCACTATCATGTAGATTTTCTTGATTGGCCTCAGAAGTTTTACCTACCAGGGTTTCAGCTTTTTTCAGCAATAAAAAGTCTTGGAGCTTCTGTGCCATTAACCTCCAACCTAAGCCTTGTTTTCTTATAGAATACAGATCATTTGCTTTCTGTTATTACCAAAAATCTCCGAAACCCCACACACCACCCTTTTTGGTTACACTTCAAGACTGCCTGATACCTTCTTCTTGGAAGCTCCAAAGAATTCCTCCAACCATTATTCTTAACAGAGAGAAGAGCTCCACCGATGAAGCCTTTCAGCCACGGTAATGCTTATCCTATTAAGAATATAGAGGCCCTTCCTTCCTCTCTAATATTCAACACCAGTTGGCTCCAATTCTTCCCTTCATGCAAAAAGAACTTCTCTTCAAGCATCAACTCACCTTTCCATCTTCTCACCGGTACGAAGGATCCCTCTTGCTTCTCCATTTCAAGACAGTAAGTGCACGCACACAAGGCTGTAGATTAGCTGAACTGGTAAGATGTAAAACTTTCCTTTTGAGATCTTCCCAAGAACTAGATTGTTTCTCAAAAACTCCCTTGTTCTGTTCCTCTCAAATACACCACATACCAGCATGAATATTCATTCTCCAGAAAAGTATTATCAAAATTTTCTTTTTCATCAATGTGGTATAAACAAAACACTGAATTACATGGATGACTGTAAGGGAATCATAATGACCATAAATCCCTAAAGGGCAGAGCAGCCCAGTGCAAGAGGAATAGATGTACGCAGACTTACCCTTGCACAAACAGAGAGACCGTTTCCAAGAAATGACCATAAACCCCTGCTGACTCAAAATCATTCACTTAACTAAGAAAATATAGTTCTTGTACAGAAAATGAGAGAAAAAAACAATGATAAACCACTTAAGAAATACTAGCATAGTCATAACAAAAACCAAACTAGATCTGAGAATATATCATTTCAGCTGATAAGAAAATACGTGAGAGGAAAAAAATTTGTTGCATACCTCAAGCTGGACACGCATGGCCTCCAACAAACCAGCCATTCCTGGGGCACGTTGAGATTGAGGTACAACATAGTCACTTTTGCTATGAGCAAGCTTCCTCATCAATCTGGACCTTTTCTCTTTCTTCTTTTCTTTGGATGGCACAATGAGGCCCCTGCATAAAGTGGATTTGACAAGAATATACAAGTCAAGATCTTAAAGAGCACAAATAAAAGAAAAGAGATAAAACATTAAAGACATGGAACAATGAGAAAGAACAGATAAGATCCTAGAGCTAGAAGCATACCCTGCAGCCCCAGCAGAAGCCAGGAGGACTTCATATGCTGTTTCACGGAGGTCATCATCTGCAATACCTGCCAGAGAAAATAAAAGAAAAAGAAAATTTAAAATTAAATGGTTAAAAGGAGTCCATCCTATTTAAGTTCACATTTCATGCTTTGGTCAATTTGCAAAAGTTCTAAGGCAGCAACTTTTTGTTCATACAAAGTCCATGAATTTAGGCTCTGTTTGGTTTGAAAGAAAAGGTAGGGACGGGGAAACCTATACTACTTTTCCCTTCCTTTTCCTACCTTTCCTTTCAAACCAAATACAGCAGTAAAGAAAATATACATTGATTTCTATATAATATAGTATCACATAATGCCACTTCCCCTTGTGATATCCACCATCATGGACTTATGCCAATAATATGAAGTCAACTACAGGAGCTTGAAATGACAGATCAGAATTCATATGAAAGGTTTCCCACTATAAATATCATTAAAAATTCAGTATAGAACTCAAATACCAGCAACTCCTTAAATCAGCTCCATTATGTGAAAAGAATTCCAGTAGGGTAGTAACCCATCATGCACACAATATCGCTCATACATTTCTTTCCATAAGTTTAGGATCCAAAGAAATAGGGAAAAGATTCTCCTAGGCATTCCACTAAATCTTAGCCAAACTTACCTGTTGCAAAAGAAGGCAATCCTAACACAAGATCACCGGCATTAATTGGATTCCTTCTTGAAGTCCTGAGACTGCTAACTTCCTCATCATCGTCATCATCCTCAAAATCTTCAATGTCGTCAACAGATAGTTCCTGAAGGTGTGTTGAGTGGAGGGACTGTGATTTTGATAGGCTTGACATAATGGGTGAGGGTGTGTAGATAGGAATCGGTGGTGGTGCCCTTCTTGGAGGTGAACCTGAATAATCCGGATTTGTAACCAAAAAGAATTCATCGGTAGAACCTGTATTATTCTGAAAGAACAAGATGGGTTGCAATCACATTATTAATCAAAAAGAAAACAAATTGTAACTATCAGCAGCACAACACAACGATACAATGAAAAACTGCAAGAAGCATGAAGACACATTATAATAAATATGTCCTAAGATATATGACAGCAGATAACCATTTTTTGATAACAAGGAAAATTTTGTTTAAATAAAAGAAGGATGACGGTAGAAGAGTAGATAATAAGAAACATAGTAAAAAGAGAAGAAAAACGTATACAAGGGGTATATGGGGCAGAGGCACCAAAAGAGAAGCAGAAATAATCCATCACAAAGAAGCAGTCCCTCAAAAAAGGACTGTCCTCGAGTACAATAGACCTTAGTCCCAAAAATCAACCCCAACAAGACTAGTCTTGAAAATTTGAAGATCACCCCAGCACCCCATGTCACTCAAAAAACCAGCTTCTGACAGTCTATTTCCAGAACAAGAGTCATAGTCTTATCAACCTCTTAGCAGACCACCATCACTAATTCCAACAGCCTACTTCGCTATTGAGGATTTTGCTGTCATTAGCTCGATTTCATCTTTGATAGCTTGTTCCTTATTTGTTTTTATTTAATTAATTAGGCTTTCTTGATGGTGATCAATGTAGCCCTAGATCAGTGAACTGCTTGAGGGAATAGAGTGTCGATCGGTTCTCTCTGGATTGCCTAATTCTTGGATTTTTTTGTGGGGTTCAGTCATCAGGAGGGTGATTTGTGTTTAGGCATCAAAATCAGGAAGAACTGAAGTGATGGGAAGAGTCTTAGTTTTTTTTTGATAAATGAGAGTAATTTTATTAATTCAAATAACGAAAACACAATCAGCCTACGAAGAGGCACGAGATGTTACCTCTCCCGAGGACTGAATCATATACACTAAACATGCCCAAGCCTGAAACACAAATTACAAAGTAGCCCAAAACAGATCTCCCCTTGACACCCCTTGCTTGGCCAGAGAATCAGCCATTGCATTTGCTAATCTACTGACCCACTCAAACCTGACAGCCATATTTCTTGTTATCCATTTAACTTTCTTTAACAGATCCCTGTAGCCCCAACAAGCTGTATCTGGGCTATTCAGCCAGCCCACTACTACCTTGGAATCCCCTTCTACTAATAAATTGTTCACTCCAATTTGACTAGCCATCTGTATGCCTTGTACCGCTGCTAGTAACTTTGCTCTTACAGAATCACCTTTCACCCACTGATCCTGAAAAAAGAGGCAACATATTGTCGTCTTTGTCTCTCAGAATCCCACCAATTCCGGATGGCCCTGGGTTACCTTGGCAGCTGCCATCAAAATTCAATTTTACCACTCCATCTGGTGGGGGTTTCCATTCAACTTGTGATTTCTTGGTGAAGACTATAGAATCCATTGCTTCCCAGTTTCTCCTTAAGTCATCAAAGGAGAAATCCGCCAACAATTGTGAAGATTTCAACCATGAGATTGTCCTTGTCAATATGCATTCCTTGATTTCAGCAAGACTTCTTTCCTTTTCTTGAAATATTCTAGCATTTCTCTCCTCCCATAAAATCCACAAGGTAGCGGCTTTGATACATTTCCACATTAGCTTCCCTCTTTTTGTCAATCTCCCAAGAGCAGCCAGAGTGAACAGCAGCTTTACTTCAAAGGGCAAGTTCCACCTACACCCAAATAAGAAAACAACCCAGTTCCAAATATTGGCAGCAAAGGAGCACGATATTAGCAAATGGTTACAGTCCTCACCCATCACTTAACACATAAAGCACCAATTTGGGGACAGACACATAAAAGGTTTCTTCTTTTGCAAGTTTTCCACAGTATTGATCTTACCATAATAGGCTTCCCAATAAAACACTGCTATTTTGGGGGGTGTTGGCCTTGACCAAACCTCTTTAACAGGGAAGACCTGATAGGAAGGGTTAGAGCAAAGGGCTTTAAAGAAAGATGCACAAGTGAAGGAGCCAACCGGGGTTAGGGCCCAGACTCTTTTATCTAGGTTAGTCAGGTCCAGACACACCGAATCTAGAAGCAACAAAACCTCTGAAACACAATGAAATTCCTCATCCCTTAACCCTCTTTGAAACCCAAAATCCTAGTTTAAAGACAAAAGGCAAACCGGGGGGGGGAAGGAACCATGAAATGGGTTTCTTTTTAAAGAGGGAGATGGAATAGAGAGAAGGGAAACGGTCTTTTAGGGGTCGAGTGCTCATCCAAGTATCTTCCCCAAAAAGAATGGAGTTTCCAGAACAAGCATTGTACCTTACAAAACTGAGGAATTTAGGGAGAATGCCAGAGAGGCAAAGATAGCCTTCCAAGGTGTTGTGAGCAAAGCCCTTTGGGATATCCCCGCATCACAACTTGATTCAGAACAGCCATGGATACTTTTCACTACTTCATGCCATAACCTCTCCCTCTCCAGGGGCCACCTCCAAAGCCACTTACCTAAAAGAGCCTCATTCTTACTCACCACATTCCCTAAGCCTACGCCTCCTTTTTTGCTCCGACTCACCACTTCCCACCTAATCAAGTGATCTTTTTTCTCTTTTTCAGGTTCCCATAAGAAGTCCCTCATCGGTTTTTCCAACCTCTTTGCCTCCCTTTTAGGAATTCTAATGACTGACAAAAAGTATAAAGCCAAGTTGGCTAAAGTCGCTTTAATCAAAGTAACTATATCACCCACGGAAATATAGTTTCTATTCCAAGCTACCAACCTTTTTTCGAATTTTTCCACCACTGGGTTCCAGAACCTACTTTCCTTTGAATTTGCACCTAATAGAAGTCCTAGGTAGGATAGAGGCCACTGAGAGCAAGTGCTTTCTAACAAGGCTGCCATAGACTTCATCTCCTCTCTGTTCAAATGAACTCCCACAACACAGCTCTTCTCAAAATTTACCTTCAAATTTGAGGCCCTCTCAAAATGAATTATTAAATCCTTCAGATTCCTTACCTCCATCAAATCACAACCTTCGCAAAAGATAATTATGTCATCTGCAAATTGGAGATGGGTTACTGGAACTCTATCTCTACCTATTCTCCGCCCTCTTAGAGATCCGGCTCTATTCGCTTCTAAGAGGAGTCTACTAAAAGCATCAACGACTAAAGTGAAAAGGAAAGGTGACATGGGATCACCTTGTCTCAGACCCCTACTAGCTAGGAAAAAATCAGTAACTACCACGTTGACTAGGACTGAATAATGGCAATTGGAAAGGCAACTGTTTATCCATTTGCACCACTTATCCCCAAACCCACACTTCCTTAGCATGAGTGATAAGAATCCCCAATCCAAGAAGTCATAGGCCTTTTCAAGATCTAGTTTACAATTATAACCTTGACGCTCTGATTTCCTCATCTCCTCCACACATTCATTTGTTATTAGAATCTGATCTACAATTCGTCTCCCCTGAACAAAAGCTCCTTGCACTTGGCTAAAGACAAGGAAGCACCTTTTTTATCCTCAACTATAAGACCTTGGACACAATCTTATAAACACTTGTAACCAAACTGATAGGTCTAAAGTCCTTTGGATGCTTGGCCTCTTTCTTCTTGGGAATTAAGGCTAACAAAGTAGTATTAATTCGCCAACTCATCACTGGATTATTCTCAAATTCCTTGAAGACCTCAATTAAATTTTCTTTGACTACATCCCAACAATCTTGAAAGAAATCCATTGTAAACCCATCTGGTCCTGGTGCTTTAGATCTGTCCATGGAAAAAATGGCTTTTCTAATTTCTTCCTCCTCAAAATTCCTTTCCAGCCAGCTTTTAATCTCTTAGAAGCCTCTGCCAAGTCACACCTTCCAACTCCACACTAGGGATTAGGGGCTCCTTAAAATGGATCTGAAATGGTCAACAAAACAATTGGCTATCCTCTCTTGAGTATCATAGACTATTCCATCCGCTTCTAGTTTGGACACTAGGTTTTTCCTTCTCCTTCCATTGGCTAGGTCATGAAAAAATTTAGTGTTCCCATCTCCTTCCTTAATCCACTTACATCTAGACTTCTGCCTCCAAGAAATTTCTTCTCTCAAAATGATTTTGTTTAACTCTCTTTTTAGATTCCATCTCCGATCTCTATCTTGAGGACTTATGGCTCTTTGGGATTCCTTCGCATCCAGTTCCTCTATTTGGGTCAATAGAGAGAATTTTATTTCTTCTATTCTCCCAAAATGGTCCCTATTCCAATCCTTCACATATGCTCTCAACCGTTCTAGTTTTTTGTGAAATCTTACCCCTTTCCACTTCACCCCCCTAAGGTCTTCTCTCCACCATTCCTCAACCTTCATTTTATTGGAAAACGGTGATGGGAAGAGTCTTAGTTGAGTTGGACTCTTTATTTTTGACCCAGTGAAGGGCACTCAGGTCTTTCTAATGTTATTAGTGGCAGGGGTATTCCTGTCATTTCTTTTTCTGCACCCTTTTCTTCTATTCTTTTGTCCTCTGCCCTCTCTTCTCTTCCTCCTCTGTTCTTTTTCTTTCTTCTTTTCTGGTTTTCTTTGCTAAAACAGGTTTGAACCCCCATCGGTTACAGACAACTTTTTGTATATTCCTAATTTACAGTCATCTGGTTCACATAGTATGATGTATCTATCATACAATTTTTGAAGCTAATGCAATACTATATACAACCATGCATAATGAGTCACAGCTTACCGTGGATGGAAATCCAATGCTATCATGGTAATCCCGAATAGCTTCTGATAGTTCAAGCGTTTCACCTACAATAAAGAAATATTTATTTAGGTATCAAGTTACTAATACAATTTTTCCAAGAAATTAATTAGTTTTTAAGATAAATAAAAAAGCAAATTTACTAAGTACAATTTTTCCAAGAAATGTAAGTACTTGAGATGGTATATAACCTTTTCTAGCACAATTGAGAACATAATCAATACTGATTTGATCTAGGTCCACATCATCTAAGGAAACTGCACCCGGGGGCATTATAACTTTCTTAATCAAGCTACCAGACAATATGAAATTAAGAAGCACACGCCTGTCACGCCGATATCGCTGTAGAAGCTCAAGAGCATTTTCCCTACATTCATAAAAAACATTTTTTAAAATAACATTTTCTGGATATCTAAGATAAATAGAAGCACAGGATATAAGATAGAATGCATACTCTTCCATGTCTGACATAGGCAAGTCACTGATTATTGAATGAGTTCAAAATTTTAAGCAGTAATTTCACAGTGCAGCAGCACTATCTCCACCACCTGAAAGTAATGCTCTTTTCATATAATAATAACAGAATAAAATGTAGAAAAGAAGAGAAAGAAAAGGACAAAAAGAGTTTACAAGGAACATGCAGGTCAACTGGTGCAAAAGGGCATAGATCAAAGAGTAACAGAAAAAAAAAAAAAAGGAGCCATGTTGCTAAACCAGAAAAAAGGGCAGTCTGGTGCACGAGACTCCCGCCAATGTGGGGTCTGGGGAGGAACAAAATGTACGAATCCTTACCCCTGCAGACACATAGAGGCTGTTTCCAAGATTTGAACCCAGGTCGCAATGGAGCAACCCAACCGTCGCACCAAAACCCTAAACTAAAACCGCACTTAATGAAAAGTCATGATAACCTCAGACACTTAGGCAGCCAGGACAAATAAGCACCACAAAGCCCCAAAGTGTCACAACCCATGACCAGGATCGAGAAATCACAACTGAGAAACCACCCAACCTCCAATAAGCCTGCCATGGCACCACCTGCATGGACTCCCAACCTATGTTGCATGGACACATCCAAATTGGTGCTAATGTTGAAGTGTCCATGTCAGACAGTTCCACTTTTACTGCACGTTCTGTGTCAAAGGCCTTACCATGACCATGTCCATGTAACATAGCTCCCAGAAGAAAACAACCACACAAACACCAAAGACACACCCACCCAAACGACAACCCAACAGAGCCTTTCATTTCTTTTAACCTCTAGAACCCTTCATCACAGTAGTAGAGTATATCCATTGCAAGGGGCCAACATCCTCTTCAGCATATAGGGACTTTTGTTGCATAGCTTACAATTGCTTCAAGTGAAATCTTGGTTGACACTAAGGTATATGACTATTTGTCTCTATTATCAAGCTTATTCTTTCTTAACATACATATTTTTGCATATATAATATAATGAACTTGTATTACAATAAGAAATGTTAGAAATGAATAACAGTGCCTTAAATCTCATACAACAGTAAAATAAATTCATCCAGGCACAAACAGAAATATATCAGTTAACAAGTCACCAACCAGAATATCTTGAAAAGCAATACATGATCCATAAAGAACATAGAAAACCATAAAATTAAAATAAAATAAAATACAGCAGCAAAAAATTCGAAATAAATGCATCAGATCATTCATCTTCCACCAAAAAACTTTCAAACGCAACAAATTAGCATAACTTTGATTTACTGATTAATACATATACTAGTAAAACAATGAAGAAAGAAGTACAATGGATGTGATTAAAGGAAAATACTAGTGCAAAAATATTTCACATTGACAGAGATGAAGTTTGGATGAAAAGTGGTTAAGAAAGTGGAAAGAATCACAATAAGTATATTCCAGTTACCATTAGAAAAAATCTAATCCAACATATTTCATTTTTCTATATACACCCTCAAGACACAAGAGTATATGCCAATGCTTCAAAATATCCTTACAAATTACAATCACAAATTGATATCAATTCATCTTATGTTGAAATTCTTTCTGTTAGAGATATAAATGTATAAGGAATAGAGTGAGCAGCAGGGTAGGTCTGTCCATTTAATATAAATTACTTAAGAAGGGGTATTCTGGTCATTAGGCTTGTAAGACAGTTTTCCATTGTAAGTCTGCCTTTACACTGCAAAATCTTGTTGCACAACTAAATTTATCATACTGTATCATCAAGCAAACATTGTAGCTCTGTGACTTAACTGTACAATTGAGTGGCTTTTCATCCATTTTCTTTTTAAGTGCCTATAGTGTTTTGTTCCTCACTAAGGATATCATATCTGACTACAATGTAAGGCGAGCCAAGTTAATACATCTTCTGATTTCAGTTGCATCTTCAACCAGTATTCAGTGTTCAACAGCATATCTCCATACTAAACTCAGCATTCCAGGGAATAAAGCAGCATTGCGGTTATCAGAGAATTAGTCATACAAAACAGAACAAAAAAAAAAAACTCAGAAGAAACAGAATCATCATCAATTCAAAAGAACAACCACGAGCCTCATGTCCCAGTAAAAGAACGATCCAAATTACAGAGAAATCTTTACTTGAATCAACCAATTGAACAACAATTAACAATCTTGAATCCAAATCAAACAATGAAACAATTAAAAAAGACACCTTAGACTGCGCAGCACTTAATTACCATGAGATCAACCAAAACACTGCAAATGCAACCAAATCAGTATAGTTTGAACGGAAGCACGAAACTAATTATGACAGATAAGATATTCATTGCACCAATTATTAGGATCAGTAGCTAAAACTAAAAATACGGCACCTCTAACTAGAGACTTTGCTCAGAAGCGAAATGATGAAACGGAAGAAAATGGGGGGAAGGAAAGCTACAAAGAAGCAGAAATCCAACAGAGAAGATCTAGGTAAGGCCGAGATTTGAGCTGTGTCGAAATCGGACTTGGTTTTGTATTTTTATATTTTTATTTTATTGGTAAAAAAATCGGGCATGGTAAAATAAAATAGCCAATTTTTATGGTACCGAAAAGACATGGTGCCTGAATTGGATTGGGTGTTTGGAAAAAACAGCCTATGCTTTCTGCCCATGACATGTTATCTCAATTGATTCTTTATTTCTCTTTTTATTAAAAAATATTGATTGCAATTACTCTTTAACCCCGAACCCGTACCAATGTCCACGACTCCAAGCAATTTTTCCGAACAGTCAAGCCAAGCCCTAAAAAGTAAAAACAGTCTGAGATGTATGAAGCTTCCTGCGATCCATGTGAATTGATTGAGACTCATTGAATAATTGAATACCAGTTAATTGCTTACCAATTGAACGTATCGACTGCTGTTTTGGTGGGTCTCTCACTCACCCTAAAAAGCTTTCAAATCCTGATCTAAAAAGCTTTAAAAAGAGAGAGAATATATATAAAGAAGAATGCACACATAATATGTTTTCTGAATCCGAATTGGTGGAGAGAAAACAAATATCTTCACGTTTGTTTTCTTCCTTCCGTCCATAATTTCTTACCCTTTCTGTTCTTTTCAAAAACAACCTTCAAAGCTCCTCTTTTTAAAGCTCAGATGGACAAGAGATTGAGAAGCTCTGTTTTCGTTCTCCAAAGCCCAAGAGCTCTTTGAATGCTTTCGTCTTACTCTTGAAATGATAAATACATAAAACATGGAGCTTCAGGACAGACAAAAGCCTGCTTAAAACTCGTCGGACTACCAGCAAGACTCCAGCAGATAAAAAAGATTACTTGCCGACCGGCGAGGTGAGCTCGAGTCTGGGTATGTTGCTGTAACCTGTAAGAGAAGAAGAGATCTGTGTCTGTGAAGAATAGTCAACATGGCTTTCCCAATAAAGAAGGGCAGTGATGTCATTTTGATTCTTTTTTTTTTCTTTGATAAAATACAGAAAATTAAACGCGGGTAGAAAGCGTCGGGCAAGCCCTGTTGAGAAAGCACTCCCAAACGCAGCCTAAAAGTTGAGAACTCTCGCGTAGCCGCGCTCTGTAATAAATGAATTAGACGGATTTCAAGGCTGAACCTTGTGAAAGTATTTGTTTTAAGAAATTTCAGGGAGAAGAATAGAAATAAATGGACTCACTGTGATTTTTAACTATGGAACAAAGGCAATAGTTGATTTTGTGTAAAGGAGTTTATTGAGATCTAATTTCTTTGAATTAAATTTTTTGGATGTTTGCGTGATTGATTATATAGAGTTATAATAATTTTCCAAAAAAAATGAATTTTTCACTAAAATTCATTTTTTTCTTTTCCATACCTTGTACCATGTCGAAAGGTTATGACTTTTCTGAGTTCGTTGAGACTACTACTTACACTTCCGGGGAGGAAGAATATAATCCAAGGTTTTAAAACCGAATTGGACAATGAACCGTTTGGGTCCAGTTTTGGGGTTGAATGGTCTAATCGTTCAGATTGAATGGATGGTCCGTTTTAACAAAAAAAAAATTAAAAAAATGGCCAAAAATTATTTTACAGTAATTCACTAATCAAATCAACGGTTTTTAACCAAAAAGCGATTTTCGGATGTACAATGCAACTAAGCAATTTAAAGATGCACTTTGCTACACATCGGAAATGTTGAACAATGTCCATTGATCCTTTTCTTTAATCAAACAATTGTCACTTGATAGACTGTGCCCATTCAAAAACATGATTGAAAATCGTGATTGGATAAAAGCCTCCTCATAAAAACATAAAAAATTTCAGAGTAACATTTTATAATATATAAAACAAGATTAAACCAAGACGTTTTTGCACACCATAACACATTTATATTGTCTCTCTTAATTAAAGTATTATTGTCTTGTACAAAGTTTTCTTAGAGACTTCTAAACTTCACCGGTTGTAATTTCTCATTCGATGTTGTATGCTTAAAAACATGGGTGTCAATGGACCGATTTTGGATTGGATTTGACAGACCAATCCAAAATCAATTTGGATGGATTGGACCAATCAACCAAACATATTGAATTGAAGAAATCTAGACTTAATGTTCTAAAGTATTTATTTGATTGGATTGGACCTGGTCCATCTGTAATGAATTTATATTGGATTAGGTTGGACTGAGCCAATATCCCATCTATTGATAGAAGATAAGAATATAAGTGTCAATGGACCCGGTTTGGGTATAGAACCAATCTAAATTAAAACAAAATTGAACAGATTAGATTGTCCATACATTGAATTGGACTGGTCCAAAATGGGCCAAAATATTCAATTGATTGGATTAGACCCAATCCAAAATGAACAAGTGAGACCATGGTTTTTGTAACCACTAGTAAGTGTGCACATTCCACATGGTACTTTTTGATGATGATGATGATGGTGGTGGTGGTGGTGGTGGTGGTAAATAATATGTTTCTAAAATTTTCTATAATTTTTTTATATTTCTATGTTGATAAAAATTATTCTTATTTGTCATATTTATTTTTGTTTAATATGATGAATATACAATATTAGAGTAATACCCAAATGTTTTCTACAAATCTTTTCATATTTTTTATATTTGTGTATGTTTTCATCTTTTTAATTAGGACATAAGGATTGACACATTTATTCCATAAAGTTGAGACAAGTCATGGATGATGGTAATGATGATGATCTAGGGTTTTGACCAAAATGTAGAATTGTTAATTCCCCCACAAAATAGGAAAAACAACTCCATTTCTCACACTTATTTTTGTATAATATGAATATAGTTGTCAATTGATCGAGTTACAATTAGTAAAAGAAAAGCAACGATACCATTGAAGAACACATCCATATTTCCTAGGGATGAACATGGGTTGGTTCAATTTGGTTGCAAGGTAAAACCTACCTACCCTACAAGGGTTGGTTCTAGGTTCTTAGAATAGGAACCTACCTTGTCAAGATCGGTTTCAATGTCAGTTTCTGGCCTTGGTGTTTCCATGGTTGATTTAGGGCCGACCAATGGAAAATGTTATTTCTTAACACCCCCCAAATGGAACTTGTTGTTTAAAACTTGATTTTTATAATAATAATAATAATAATAATAATAATAATAATAATAATAATAATATATACTTTCCTTAGTTCTTATATAGGCCATAAAAGTTACATCAGATTCATTAACATATAATAAAAGAGAGTTTCATGCTTTCTCTTTTAAGGTGTTTCATCCATGATTTTTTGTTTTTTCAAAATTAGCCCTTAATAAGTCAAGGACCTCCCATCCTTTTTTACAAATTTACCCTTTCATCTTTACCATACATTACTAACACATAGTTCACAACTTGTCATTATAATTTAAATTTTATAAATACTACCTTTTACATTACATACTATACACATTCAAATACTAAGTTAAAGAAAAATGACCAAATCACTTAAGTGATTCAATGGTTAAGTGAGACTATGGTTTTTGTAATCACTAGTAAATGTGCACATTACACATGATATTTTTTGATGATGATGATAGTGAATAATATGTTTCTAAATTTTTTTTTTATATTTCTATATGGATAAAATTTGTTCTTATTGGTTACACTATTTTTTATTTAATATAATGAATATATGGTATTGGAGAAGTACCCAAATGTTTTCTAGAAAAAAATGTTCATACGTTTTATACTTTTATACGCTTTCTTCTTTTTAATTATGACATTTAGGGTTGACACATTTACCCCATAAAGTTGAGATAATGCATGGATGACGATAATTTAGGGTTTTGACCAAAAGGCTCAATTGTTAATTTTCCACCAAATAAGAAAACCAACTCCATTTTAGGTTGATTTTGAATTTACATTTCTATATTTGAAAAATTTGTTTAGGTTTGTCATACTTACTTTTTGTTTAATATGATGAATATACAATATTAGAGATGTACCTAAATGTTTTCTATAATATTTTTTTTATATTTTGTATACTTTTAAATGTTTTCATCTTTTTAATTATGACATCTAGGGTTGACACATCTGCCCCATAAAGTTGGGATAAGGCATGGATGATGATGACAATGATCTAAGGTTAATACATCTGACCAAAAGGTTGAATTAATAGCCTAAATATAAGACTTCATGCATGATAATTGAGTGAGGAGAGATGTAATAGTTCAAATTACATTTTGTGACATTATATTTAGAGAGGGACAAAATTCAAAAATAGGGGCATTTAGTTAAGAATATGATTCAATAAATTTTAATAGGAATTAATATTTTAAACATAAGACTTAATGAGAGGGATTTGAATGTAGAGAAAAGTGGTTGTTCAAATTACATTTTTATCCTTGAAATTAGCGAGACAATTATAGTGAAACAAAAGTTATATATTGTCATTCACACTTTTAATAATAGTATAAATATAGGCTGGTGCTTGCATTCAAACTTTCATGTCCTAAAATTATTTTGGAGTTTATATCTATGAATTCGGTTCCAAGGTCGATACCACCAAAGCTAACCAAGGTTGGTTTTCCAGGCTGGTTTAGATAGGGTAAACTCCTAGACCCTAATATCGGTTTGGTGGGGCTTTTGGTTCCCAAAATTTATAACCAAACCCTACCAAATAACAGATTAGGAAGGGGCACTTAAAGGTTGGTTCTATTTTATTTCGAATAGAGCATATCCATTTGCTCACCACTAGTCCATCCTAACTATTCACACCACTACCAGAACCATCACCTCTTTTTATCTTCCTTATTACTAGGTCATCATTTAAGTTTGTTTCTTATGTGTATAAAAATCAAAATAGACAAATCCTCTTTTTTGTTTTTTCTTTTACATGTAACACTCATTGATAATAAAACAAAAATTGTCTCATACCCATATAAAAATCCTTAATACGTACCCATACTAGTTTAGCTACAAAATTGGATTTTTTTTTCATTCAAGTGTAGATTTTTGTGCATGTGTGTGGGAAATATGTTGTCAAAATCTTGTGCAAAATTATTTAGTCTCATTTCAACTAGAGTAGATTTTCCAAAAATCGACTAGACATTGTTGTCAAGGATAATGACCATGGTTGGGATAAACTTAGATTTCAATTGTGATGATGATGATGGTGACAACGATTATGCAACATTGGACTTCTATTGTGTAGGGGAGAAGAATAACTACTGTGAACCAATTGCCTTTGCGGTATCAACATGATTATATGAACAAAAAATGGTGTTTTGAGTGGGACAATGAAACACTTGTTTCGCAACTCAATGATGGCTTTTCACTCGAAGTCGAAGTTGTTTACAATTGTTGCTTGAAAACTCAAATCAATGTGGCGCAATTAGAAGTTTCATTTTATGCCCATGTTTTTGCCATGTGATATTTAGAAGAGTTCTATCATGGATTATTCAAGCAACATTTTTGGCCATCATTCCCTTATCGGTTGTCAATCTCGCCTAACCATGGCACCTATTTCGGTTGGGATTTGTGTCGTGCATATGTGTCTATTAACAAGATTTTTGGTAGATAAGGTAATGAAAGTAATAAACCCAACTGAGGATTACATGCGGATTCATGATTACCATCTTGTGGTGTTGCCCACCTTCCCAAGGAAAAGGTTTAGTCAAGTGAAGTTTGCAATTTTTCCTACATAATCAATTTCCCTCATCAAAGATTTACAGAACGTTGTTGGTGTGAGATAAGATTCTCCAAGCACTGTATAACCCATATCCTCTTCCATTTTTGATCTACGCATCAATTCCACCACCAACATATGAACCTTTGAAGTTTTAGTTGTTGATGGTCTATTTCTTATTATACAATCTTAGCTAGCATCAATATTATTTTTATACATAGGAATAAAAAAATGTAAAAAAAAAAATTAACTCACCTTATTACTATCATCATCATCATCCAAAATTGACATGTACAAAGCAAGTGTACAATTGTTAGTATAATTCAAGTATCAAACTGAAATGTTCATAAATATATAATTTAAATATCAAATGTATAATTTGGTTTGGTTTATAAAATTCAAAAAACAAGATCGAAATGATAAACCAAAATTTTAAATTTTATCATATCATAACAAGCCAAAATGCAAATTTCAATTTGATTTTGTCCAATGAACAACCCTATTTTTATCCCATATTATTCGAATGAGAAGCCAAAACCTATATCTTCATGAAACTCTTACTATACATGTATGAATTTGATAGGGATAATCCATTATATATTTGATCCAAGTGATTTAAACTTGATTATTGTAATCATGTAAGATGATAAGGACAAATATTGCTTGGAGTCCGGATTTGATAACCACAACACCATGTTCACCCAACTACACACCAGCAATATCAAAGATATAAAGTACAATAGATGTTACTAGGGGTGAGCATTGTTCGATTAAAACTACAACAATGAACTCGAAAATTTGGTTTCATTTTTTACTTTAAACTTTGGAAATTCAATTAACTAAGAAAACTAAATCAACCAAAATTTATTATATATCAATATATTATTGAAATTTGGTTTTAACCAAACATTTTGGGTTGTTTATTTTAGTTTTTCATTAATTTGGTTTTAGTTTAATTTTTTATTTATTTGTTTTACGGTTTGGTTTAGTTTCTAAAATTCAAAAAACTAGATCAAAACCTTAAAAAAAATTAAAAATTTTTCATACCTCACCAAACCAAGTTGCAAATTTAAATTTCACTTGGTCCAATGAACACCCTATTTTATCCCATATAATTCAATTAAAAAACCAAAATCCATATCTCCCTCAACATCTTACTAAGAAAGACTGACCACAACACATTGTTAGCCATGTTCACCCATTTGCATATCATTAATATCAACGATATAAAATACAAGAGATGTTCCTAGGGGTGAGTATCGTTCAATTAAAACTAAAAACTAAAGCAAAATTTTTTATTTTGGTTCCAACATTCAAGTTTGGAAATTTAGTTAACCAAAATATTGAATTAATCGAAATATGTATTTTTGTAATAGATATATATTAAATTATTAATATATGATATTAAATATTGTATAATGTATATATAAATATGTTAATATATATTAATATATTAATGAAAATTGGAAAATTTGTCTTTGGTTTTTATCAACTCTTCCTCCTATTGTTGTGCATGTTTCTCTTGGTGTGACGATAAGGTTTTTTGTCCTTCTTCTTGTCTTGTTCTTTCCCCTTGTCTCCATTTTTTTTTTAATGGAGGATGAAGAAATTCTCCATTATCTATCAACATTACAGCTACCTAAACCCTAGACCCAATTACAACCACAAAGGATGATGCCTTACCAAACAAAGAAGGATGACGATCCTTAATTTTCACAGTAAAAATAGATCGAATTGTTAGAGTTCTTGGCCCTCGGAAGATGTTAGGTTGAGGTCTGGAAACTTGGGAATACAACTATCCTAGATTTTGGAGTTAGGTTCTTTTCATGTTAAATTCTCAACTACTTTCAAATTGGGTTAAATATTAGACATGGGGCCTTTGTTGTTTGGTAATGATATGACCATCACGCAGAAGGTTGCACAAGATACTAAGCCAAAAGACTATACTCTTTCGAAATTTGACCTTTTTGTTTATCTTATTAGCCTCCTATTGAATATTTTACTATAAATGTTGTGAAACATATCACGTCATCTCTCGGACGATCATATGAATCAAGAGGTTGGTTGTTGGAGCAAATTTGCTTGTATTAAAATTTAAATGGAGGTCAAGGATCACTTGTTGTCTAAGATCCCTTACACATTGTTAAATGGATGCACCATCATGATGAAGTTACAGTATGAGTGCTTTCTGCACTTTTATACTTATTATGGAAAAATAGGCAATGGAGTACACTCTTGTAAGTCTAAACACAAACTTCTTGTTGCACTAAATTGATGAGCACTCGAATAATGATCCAAACCATGGTTGTGGACAATATTAAAGTTGACATTAAGTTCCCATGATTAATGGAGGCTTCTTACACACTTATGTGGTATTAATTAGATCGTATAAAAGAACATGAGACCAACTTGATATGGTTCAAAAATAATTACACCAATTTGATAAAAATTCACAAGAAACTGTTGGCTATGAAATTTACACCAACTAGAGAATGATAGAGATTGAGGGAAAAAGAGATATTGACTGTAAGGGAAAGTAAGGGAGAAAAATGAGAGAGATTGAGGGAGACGATAGAGAGAAAGAGGGAGAGAGAGAGTGATTTGGCTATATACCGAAACTGAGAAAGTAGAGGAGATAGAGAGATGACTGTGAGAGTAAGAGAGAAGGGAGGGAGATCAAAAGACAAAGGGAGTGGCAAAGAAACTGAAAACCTATTTTCGGTATAGGCTTTTTGTTGTGTCTAACATGGACTAAGAGTCCCATGTTGTCAACAACCACATAAGCATCCGATGACATGGTGGGGGTTTTTATAATTTGAAATGTAGAGCAAGTTGTGAGAGTTTTGTTGGTTTTTTTACCAACCTGCAACCTAATTTTAAATGCACAATTGACTTTGACTATAATTTTCCTTTAAATTATATATTTCGTTTACACTATATAAATTTGTTTTACTTATCACACTTAATTTTTGTTTATTTATGGTACTAACCCACCATCCAAGAAGAAAAATAGTTTGATTTCTAAGTTGACATTAAACTATTAAAATTAATATTATGGATTTAATTACAATAATTTAATGATGAGAAAAATATATCTTAAATATAGGATTTAATGAGAGAGAATAGGGAAATATTTTTATTTCCATTTGGTTTTAAATTTTACATTCCATTTCCATCATTAATAAAAACATTTCTTATTTATCATACTTATTGTTTAATATGTATGTTAAAAATGTTCCCAATTTTTTAATTTCTAATTTTTTCATTTTATTTATTTTTTTCAATTTTATTATTTAATCGTGGCAACATGAATTAACCCATTTGACCCAAAATGATTAATTTCTTACCACCACCTAGATGAAAACACTATTTTTTCTAGGTAGATTTTAAAATTTAAATGTATAAGCTTTTACATATTGAAATTATTATTTTATTAAGTATGAATTTAATTAATAGAACTTAATGATGAGAAAAAAGAAAAATGAGTTAAATATATGATTCACTCAGCATGAATGCAAGTTATTAACTTGAACATTGGATTTAATGAGAGAGAATTGAATGCATTGAATATCTTAAAATTACCTCTTTTCAACTTATTTAATATCAAGAACTGATTACCCTATTTACCCTCATTTTTTATCAATAAATTTAAAAATAGATGGGTAAATTTTGTCCTTAGAAAATTCCAGAAATATCCTTGATGTCATTCGTGCTTTTTAAAGTAGTATAGATAATTCCGGAGTGGGTTCGCTGACTAACCAAAGCCCGAGCCCAGAGTGAGTGCATCAAATTACAATGCGGACTGCGCTTAGGTTGGGAAAATTGGGCTTGACCTCGGGCTCAGGCCTTAAGCCCAAGTTTTAGGGTCAACCCTCTCAGCCTATTTTTTCTCCAAACCTTACCACCTCTACCCCTATCTCATTTTATTGTTTTTGCCAAAAAGGCAAAAGGGATAAGTAATTATGTGTGTGTCCTTCCTCCCTCCCTCACTCTAGTTAGGGATGGCTATTTCGCGGGAATTTTCGGGTATTCGACCCTAATAGGACCCGTCCCGACCCTAATAGGACCCGTTTATCAAAACCCTATAGGGTTTGGGAATTTAGAACAAAACCCTATAAGGTTTGGGACGGGTTTGGGTTTTGACTTTAGGGTATCCGATAACCAATACTCGGGATGCATAAATGTGAACCTATTATATTATATATCATGCACAAATTTATAAATTTTAAGTACTATGATAATTATTCTATTATTAATATTTTATTTGTATAAATTTCTTGGGATTAAAATCATTATTTGATGTAAATTTGGATTTGAGAGATTGTTTATTTTATTTAATTATAAGATGCTAATTTTAAATATTATTTCTTTTAATTTTTAGTTGGATTTGTTAATCATATACATGTATTGATTCTTTTGATGAACACAAAAGTTAATAAAATCATTTTATTTCATTAAATAACACAAAAGGTGAGATGCCTTAGTGGCTAAAAGTATTGTTAATAGATTTGACTTTATTATTAATTGATTTGGGTTCAAGTCACACTATAAGCTTTAAGAATTTTTTTTTTGTAGACAACCTTTGGTCAAAGGGTTTAACGGGTGGGACGGGTTTAACAGGTTTGGGACGGGACATGTTTGGGATATTGAGAGGATAAGTTAGACGGGTTTGCAATCAATGATACATAGGCGGGCTCGGGAATGGGTAGGGCAATTTGCACGGGTACCCTACCTGTTGCCATTCCTACTCAACTTGTGTTGTTCAAGTTGCAAATCCCTACAATATAATTAACTTAATATAACTTTTTCATTACCATAAGCCAAAAAAAAGTTATAATAACTTGCCTTGCCCCCACCCCCACCCCCCTCACCCCCCAAAATAAAGAAAATTCCTGGCCTTGCCACTTGATGTATCTAAGTTTTCTTAAGTTGAGAAGAAGAAAACAATAAAGACACATTCACAAAAATGATTCTAAGATCTGAATATCCATCAGCAATACAAAGAGCCTAAAATTGAACATGCATAATTTTGCTAGAAGAATGTATTATACTATATACAAAGTAAAAATGTTAAGTTGGAAACATTCTATAAAACATTACCACTACCAATGCTTAGACTTTCAACAATTGCATTGCAACATCACAACTAAGGGGAAACGAACACCCGTTTTTCTCTTAAAGTTAAAAGATTCCTCTTAAGAGGTAAGGTGGTGCTTGACATCTGATGTCTGATGCCTGAAATATATGCTTTTCAGATGCAATGCTTATTTGGTGTTGCATTTGAAATATGATTTGAAAATTTTTTCAGATATGAAATTTTAAGATTCAGGCCCGTCACTTGATGCGTTTTTGATGTGGCATAAAGTCAAAAAATACCCCTATCCCATTCGATCTCTCTCTCTCTCTATTATCTTCTTGACACTGCTGTTGTAACAATCAACAACGATGGTTCTCTCTCACTCTCCCCCCTATCTTCCCACCACTGCCGCTACAACTTGCAACGGCGACGATTCTCTCTCTCTCTCTCAAGAGGTAAATAATAATAATAATAATAATAATAATAATAATAATAATAATAATAATAATAGTAATAATAATAATAATAATAATAATAATAATAATAATAATAATAATAACAACAACAACAACAATAATAATTAGTTATTAATTACTAATTATTAATTATTAATTATTTTAATATTCTTACAGTCATTAATTATTTTTTAATTTTAATGATTTCTAAATAGTAGTTGTAGGGGTAAAATAGTAAAATCAATGAATTTCAGGTGGTAAAGGGTTGATCAAACACAAACAAACTTATGGATTCATAGCCTCTAAAAAGTAGAAAAGCACCTATGCTTCTTTGATTTCAGACACAAATAATATCTTTTTAACTTTTCATAATTTAGATTTCAGATTTATCAAACGCCGCCTAAGAGTTAAAAGGAAATGAACAAGCTCTTCGGTGGCGTTTGATAACACTTTTCAGACCTCTGAAATATAGAAATGTTGCTCTTCAGACGTCAGAGGTGTTTGAAGGTATATCTGAATTTGAATCTGAAAATTATTTTTAGATCTAAAAATAATATGACTTGGGCAAGGCGCTGAATGCATTCAGATGTGTTTCAGACCTGGCTCAAAGTCCAAAATACCCTTAAAAACATGCTTGCATTTCTTCCTCTCATCGTTCATCTTCTCCACTTGACGCAGCGGCGAACTAGCGACAACAAGTGACTCCTTCGATGAACTAGCGACGGCGAGTTCCGACCTTCTTTCTCTCTCTCTCTCTCTTCTTTCTTCTTCTTCTTCTTCGGCGAACCAACGTCGATGACTCCTCTGTTGCAAGTGACTTCGGCGAACCAACGGCAGCGACTCCTCCGCTGCAAGTGACTTCGGCAAACCAGCGGCGACAAGTGTCTTAAGCAAGTGACTCCTTCGCTGTAATTCTCACCATCCACGAACTCCTTCAACAAGTGAGTTCGACGAACCAGCAGCGACAAGTGTCTTAAGCAAGTGACTCCTCTGCTTCAATTCTCATTGCTGCAACTCCTCCGTCATTTATGGACGCCGCTACAACTCTTGTCGTCCATTGTTTTTTTTCTTATTTTAATAAATTATTTTTTAATTTTATAATTTATTCATATTATTCAATATTATTTTGAACCTAATAATTTATTTTATGAAATAGTACAAGTTGAACTCAAAATTACCAAATAGTCTAATTTAGGAGTAAAACAGTAAAAATAGTGAATTTCAGATGTTGAAGGTTTGATCCAACTCAAACAACCTTCTTTATTTAGTCTCTAAAAATTCAAAAACAATTATGTCTCTTTTAAGATTCCAGACACTTTTAATATCTTTTTAACTTTTTACGCTTCAGATTTGTCAAACGATACCTTGGTCTAGAAGGAGTACTAATGCAAATATGTAGAGCACATAGCCTTGTATATATATACACGAAAGGGGTTGTCTCCCCTTTTGCCACATGGCATTAATTTAATTACTCATTGAATTTTTAATTTTTATTATTAATCATTATCATTACTAACGATTATATGGCATTTATTTAATTACTAATTAAATTTATTGATTATAATTACTAACGATTATAATGGCAGTAATTCAAATCCATTATAATTACTAAAGATTCTTCAAAATTCTCAAATTACAAAAAATAAACATAAGAAATTTTATATATTTTATCTGCCCCCGATTTTTGGGTTGATGGTTTGACCGTTTGCTTCGAATAAATGGCCCATTTTGACAACAAAAATTATAGGCAAAAACTTATGGAACCGTTCCGGTCATCGATTTTCATGTTGACGGTTCGACCTTCCGGTTCAAATGGACAACTCGTTCTAACAACAAAAATTACGGGCAAAATTACTAACAGTTATAATGGCAGTAATTCAAATCCATTATAATTACTAAAGATTCTTCAAAATTCTCAAATTACAAGAAACAAACATAAGAAACTTTGTATATCTTATTTGCCACCAGTTTTTGGGTCGATGGTTCGACTGTCCAGTTCGAATGGACGACCAATTTTGACAACAAAAATTACAGGCAAAAAATTATGGAACCGTTCTTGTCACCAGTTTCCGGGTCGATGGTTTGACTGTCCGGTTCAAACGGGTGACCCATTCTGACAACAAAAATTATAGGCAAAAAAGTGTTTGAGGTCCATTAAGTAGTATCATATGTGTTATGTCATTTGAGCATGTGACACATACGACCCGAAAATGGAACCATTCTAGCCATTAGTTTTTGGGTTGGCGGTTTGATTGTCCGGTTCGAACGAACGACCCGTTTTGACAACAAAAATTAAAAGAATAAAAAAGGCCAAAACCATTGAACAGGTCAACGGGTTAACAGTTTGACCGCTCGAGTCAATGGGTTGTTGATTGATTCAATGATTTTTTGCCAAGGGCTGGGATTGGGGTAAAATGAAACCGGTTGCCTAGACGGTTACCAATTAAAAATAAATAAAAAAACGGCGGTTCAACCGTCTAGTTCGAACAGATGACCTGTTTTGGCAACAAAAATTACAGGCAAAAAATTGAGTGTGTGAGGTCCATTAAGCAATATCATATGTGTTATGTCATTCGAGCGTGTGACTCATATGACTCAAAAATAGAACCGTTTTGGCCACCGGTTTTCGAGTTGATGGTTTGAACATCCAATTCGAATGGACGACCCGTTTTGACAACAAAAATTTTAAAAATAAAAATGGCAAAAAACCATCGAACGGGTTCACGGGTCGATGGTTCGATAGTCCAGGTCAATGGGTCATTACTTGATTCAACGGTTTTTGGCTAGGGACTAAGATTGGGATAAAACATAACCGACTACCTCGATGATTCCCAATTAAAAGTAAAAATGGCAAAAAACCATTGAAAAGGTTAACGGGTTGGCAGTTCGACAACCTGGGTCAATGGGTCATTGACCGATTCAACGATTTTTGGCTAGGGACCGGGATTGGGGTAAAACGAAACCGATTGCCTGGACAGTTCCCAGGCTGAAATGTCCATCCGTCCGGGTCAACGACGGTTCAATAACCATGGTTTTTTATGCTTTTGGATTTTCACTATTCAAAGGTTTCTTTTACTATGGGCTTTATTCGAGTGTGTGTGGTATGTTTTTTTTTTTTCATTTTCTGCTTTTGTTATTTTTTTGTTTTTTTTCCATGTGTGGTATGTTACTATGGGCTTTATTCATTTTCTGCTTTTGGATTTTCACTATTCAAAGGTTTCTTTTACTATGGTTATCATTTTCAAAATTTTAAAGAAATTTTTTTGAGAAAAAGAAATATTAAAATATGTATTATAGCTCAAGATTATAAATCTAAGCAATCCCCTCAAGAGAAAAGTGAATATAATATTTGCTAAAGAAAGTCAAGGTTATGCGTTATCACTTGCTTTAATTGAGTGCTTTAAAGATGCCACTAAAAGAAAGTTTGATAGAGAATTAGGGCTGTCAATGGGTCGGGTTTGGGTTAGTACCAGCTAGAATCGGAACCAATCCGATAGAAAAGTTTGAAGGTTTTGAACCAAATTGGACCCGATGAGGTCTGTATTTCTAAGACCCAAAACTTAACTAATCGGTTATCAGGATAATGGAGTATGACCGGATGGACCTGATTATAATAAATAAATAAATGCATTTAATATATATATATATTAAATAAATATATATATATATATTAAATAAATAAATATATATTATATTATATGTAATTATATTTAATTTATTTTATATATTATGTATTATATGAATATAACTGGAGCAGGTCTGGATCGGTTCCGGACGGGATGGAACTGGTTCCGAACCAATAATAATCAGAATGTTATGTCAGAACCCAGAACCGATCCGTAGGTTTCAGTTCTTGAAACCAGAAGTCCAGAACCGCCCTAATCAGTTCGGGTCAATTGGATCGGATCCGACACATATAATCCGTGAGCGGTATATGTTGCGTTTATAGAAATAAATTTGGGTGGATTTCTTTTGATTTCACTGTCCGATTAAATCTGGGAAAATAAAATTCGATTTATTGACGAAAGAGAGAGCCTGAAAGTCTGAAAGGCTGAATTGTCTCTTTTATTATAAGGGTTATATTGAAATACCGAATCGATTAATTTGGTTAATCGGATTTTCAGTACGGTTATTCGGTTCGGTTCGATTTTTCTGGAAACCCTATTTGATGCAATCGTAGGGTTAGGGTTTCACTTTATTGTTTAAGAGGGTTGAAGCAGCCGCAGAAGCCCTTTCGGAGTTCGGTTGGTTTGGGGACTAAGACACATCGTGCTGCAGTTTCATATCATTCGCAGCAGATCAGTCATGGTAGCTTATTCTGTGTTTATCTTCTTTGTTCTTCGTATATGATTCTTCAAATCTTCTTATTCAGCTTTCCAATTTTCTTTCTATCTTTTAGGTGAAGTATTCCAGGGAACCGGACAACCCTACCAAGTGTAAGCATTCAAAAGCCATTTTCTCTGGTTTTCTAGTTGCTTTCAAAGTACTATTGAACTGCAAAATGCTTTCATTAAGTCATTTTACGTTGCACCCTCACACTCTAAAGTTTTTTACTTCATATTCTTGTCGCTTGTAAATTTTATTCGCTGGAAATGCAATTTGTCCAGGTTTCGATTGTTTTTAATTCATGTTTTCTGATTCGTTTCTTGACATTCATCTTGCAGCTTGTAAGGCCAGGGGCTCGGATCTGAGAGTTCATTTCAAGGTGTGTTGATCTGAACTTGTTGTCATGTCTCTTCTTTTCTTTTGTTGATGTGAACTTTGATATGATTCTCCGTCATTGTTTTTATTTGCTTACCAAAACAAAGTCATGGTTTTGTTTGCAATACTAGCGTCGTTATTGTTATATTTGTAAACATATGGAAATGAATTGTGGGTCTTAGCTTATTATCTGGGGTTATAGGAAAACTGGTTATTATTTTTCACCATTGGTTCTCTTTTGATGGTTCCTACAGTGACATGATTCAATATCCAATTGGTGATGACATGTTGCTAGAGTCCGAAAGGCCAAAAGTATAAATGGGATGATTGTATCTATTTGTTGTAGGATTAAAACTTTTATTTCTCAACGTTTTCTTATCTTGCAAGAGATAGTTGGAATGTGTTGTTTGACTATCTCTTTAACTTATAATTTGGATGGTTGAGTGTCTGGATGTATGAGAACGTGAGGGTATTTTTTCATGGTCGATGGAGTTGTATCTATACTTATGTAGTATTAGACTATTAGCATTTTCTTCTCCTTATTTGATTTTCAACTGTTATGCTGATAAATTGTCATACTTATTTAGTTAATGAATCCTTTTGCTAGAAATTACTGCTGACACTGGTGTTAAGGATTGGTTTATACACCTGATGATAAAAGCAGGGTTCTGTTGCCCATGTGAACGGATCTCTCGTAAACTTCAGGGAAATTATTTACATTGTTATTGGGTGAACCGCTGTTTATATCTTTCATGACAGAAGGTTCAGTAAATGATGGTACATTATAGACACTATTTGATACTTTGTTGGTGATTTTTGATTGTTCATCTATTAACTTTTAATTAGGATGATTGACATTGAATCGCTGGATTTATAAGTACGTTTGCTCTGCTGATTGAACTGCATGAGGGTATTTTTCTTATGACTGATGGAGTTGTAGGAATTACTTCTGACGCTGGCATTGAGAATTGATTTCGCATTGTATTGATTTATACACCTGATGATAAAAGCAGGGTCCTGTTGCCCATTTGAATGAATCTCTCGTAAACTTCAGGGTTCCGAAGGTTCAGTAAATGATGTTACACTATGACACTATATGATGCTTTGTTGGCGATTCTTTCATTTGTTCTGAACTAGTGCTAATGTGGTAGCATATAAATTGCACACGGTGTTTTTGCATCAATAGGGGTTCTAACATGCCCTTCCTCAGAAAAATGTTTTAAATGACCATATAATGGTACAATATCTTTGTTGAAACCCTGAAAATAAGCAGCAACTAAGGCCATGCTTGGTTTGCTGGGCAAGAATGGGCAAGAATGCATGAGAAAGAATGGGCAACTAAGGCCTAAGTTTCAACTCATCTCTCTTGCGGAGAACGAGAATCAGCACCCCCAAGCCTCTGAAAGTGTGAAAACAACAGATCAATAAACCAGTTTTTCCCTTTTTCTGATTTTGGTAATCTGAATTCTGAATGATAAAAGCTCCTGCCTTGAAATTTTATGGCATCTCTCCATTAAAATGCGTATTTTCAAACGGTCATAATTCAAGAGTTTTAAATTGCAGTTAGTGGTTAATATGAGACCAAAATAAACCAATGATATGTTTAGTTCTCTTTCATTTACATTTTTTTGGCAATAAAATAAAAATTATTAAAAAGAAAAAGAGAATGATACAAGGAAGGTAACCAGAGATCACCCTATATAAAAAAAGAGAAAATCCACCCCACCCACCCCTCCTTAGCAGAAAACAATCAACCCAGAAAAAACATCAAAATTTTAATCTAAATACTGAATCAGAAACTGGGCTAGCCCAACTCAATGTCAAACATAATTTGCAAAACTAGAAGCCTAGAATATAAATTTATATAGTATGGTTTCAAGTCAGATCAGGTGTAGACAATTTTGGTTACATTGAGCTAATAACAAAAATTTGAACTATATGTCAGTTCAGGTTTCTATTTGACTTGTATACCCAGAATTCTTCCCAAATACAGTTGGACGTGACATTTGGAGAATAGGCTTCTTTCTGAGACTGCCAATTTAGGTAGGCAGCTGATACAAAAAAGATCACTTTATTAATGAACACATTCTTTGGAGGGGATTGAAAGAGGAGGGAGATGCACAATTGATGTTAGATATTGCTTCTTTTAATTTTTTTTTTAATATTTTCGTGATGAAACAATGTGCAAAAGCTTCTAAAGTTTTTTGTCATTTTCCATAGTGTTATTGATGTTGGGCCCACATGATTCCATGATAAATATTTGCTATTGAGTGTTGTATGTATACTATATGTTATTATTTTTAATATGGAAAAAATGAATGAGAATGAAATTTGTTATCTAACAGGTTACCGATTTTACTATCATTCTTGCTGCAAAAAAAGATCATTTTTTAGGAAAAAGCGTTTGGTCCATAGCAATATTTTCTCATTTTTCCTATTTTTATTCATTCTTTTCCATCTTAAAATTTCATCTTGGGTAAGAATGAGAAAGAATGGGAGCTGAACCAAACATGACCTAAATTAATGATGATAATCAGCTATTTGAAGGGAGAGTTGGTTTTGGTCATGATTTCATTTTTGTTTCAACAAATTAAAATAAATGCATTTTCCTTTGATGTGTTTTAGTAATCTTTGCTAGGGCCAACACTGCATGCGTGTTCATCCTTTTGCATTTGTCGTGTTTTATTTTCAATTTTTTGATTCTATCAAATTGAAAATCTTAAATTCATGCTCTATTCTTTGCCATCTCAGAACACTAGAGAGACTGCCCATGCAATTAGGAAGTTGCCTTTGGCCAAGGCTAAAAGGTATTTGGAGGATGTGTTGGCCCACAAGCAAGCCATTCCATTCCAACGCTTCTGTGGGGGTGTTGGTCGAACTGCTCAAGCAAAGAACCGTCATCCAAATGGACAGGGACGTTGGCCTGTTAAGTCTGCCAGATTCATTCTGGATTTGCTTAAGAATGCTGAGAGTAATGCAGATGTATGTTTGATTCTAGCTGGTTATTGATTTTGTCTTCTTTTTCAAATTTTTAGTTAACTATCTAAATTCTAATGTCACCCTTTCTTTTCCAGGTGAAAGGTTTGGATGTGGATTCATTATATATTTCCCACATCCAGGTGAACCAGGCTCAGAAACAGAGGCGCCGCACTTACCGAGCTCATGGGAGAATCAACCGTGAGTTTGTTGAATTGTTATTAAATGCTACCATCTTTTAACTTTGGTCAGTGGCTTTTAAATGTGACTGTTGTTTTGTATGGCAGCCTACATGTCTTCTCCTTGCCACATTGAGTTGATCTTGTCCGAAAAGGAAGAAGCTGTAAAGAAAGAGGTAACTACTATTATTGGTTTATTAGAAGAACAAGAGCATTAGTGAAAGGAATAGGGAAAGAATAGTGTGGTTTGTTGCGTCTTAATAGGACTACCATTGTATTTAATTATTTTCCTGTTTTTGGATCTTTTTGTTTTGCAGCCTGAGACTCAGTTAGCTCCAAGGAAACCCAACAAGGCTCAAGCTCTAAGAAGTGCTTCTTGAGCAGAGCGGTAAAGGGGTTCGTTGCTGAAGGATGTGACTAATCGTTTCAACTTCACTTTAAAGGACATCTTTTGTTTCTTGTGGATCAAATTTTGTTATTTAGAGGCATTGAGAACTTTTGTTATTAAACAAACTTTGCTGGTTTGGTTGCTTAAATGGAATTTTGGACCATGATGAAATAGTTAAATATTAAATGATCAGTAAAAAGTGGGGCGATCGTTTTACCCATAATTCATGGTTGCTCAAGAATATTATTCTGGTACTTAGGAATGGTAATGAGGCGTGGCGGGTAGCCACTCCCCATCCCTGTCCCCGTCCCTGCTAACGATGACAAGGTTTTCACATCCTTGTCCCAATGGCATCCCCATTTTTCATGATATTTTATAATATTAATCATTTTTTTGTTTTTTATTTTATTTAATAGAATAAAAATAAAATAATTAAAATTTACTATCATAGTTATTCAATAATATTTTTAAAAATATTAATATATAGATGTACGTGTACATGTATAACATATTCATATATATGTATATATACATATATACATTAATGGGGATTCCACTGGGCAGGGATTGGGGTCCTTGTGGGGTGGGGAGTGTTCTCCCTGGCCCTTCTAACAGGATGAAAATTTTCCCATCCCCGACCCTGTGGGGGTGGGGGAATCATCCCCATCCTTGCCCATTTTGGGAGATCTCCACTGAGATTGGGGAAATTGGGAAAATTGCCGTATGTATTTGGTAAGTCAATCTGATCAAGAGACTATCCCCTTTAAATCCAGATCTAGTCTTTTTTGTGCAAGAAATTGAGATGGGAATAGTTGCTCAGTCAACCACTTGCCTAATTTGGTCTAAACCCTTGTTTGTGATGTTTCCATCTTTTGTAAATCCGTATATATTAAGGCCATGTTTGGGAGTGCTTAAGTTAAACAAGTGCTTAGGCCTTGTTTGAGAACACTTCAAAGAAGTACTTTAACAAGTACTTCTTTGAAGTACTTATTTTAAGACATGGGACCATACATTAAGTGGTTTTTAAGTACTAATGGGCGTTTGGTAAAAAAGTGGGGAAGTACTTTTTTTTTTTTTAAAAGTACTTTAAAAAACTAACTTCAAGTTAGCTTTTTTTATGTACATCTTGAAGTACTCCAAAAAAAGGATGAACTAGTCCCTAAAAAATTTTTATAATGCCTAAAATACCCTTGTACCCAAAAAGCACTATTCATCATCTTCTTCCCCTTGACATTAACACAACGTTTACTTTCATTCTTCCTCTCTCATTCTCTCTTACCTATCCTGATTATCCCCCTCTCTTTCCTAATGCGATAAAAGGAGATTTTCTTTCTGTTCATCGTCTTCTTGAATCGATGTGACAGGAGATTTCATTGAACTTGACTTCAGATTCTCAAATTCCTACCAATGGCAGAGGATGATCCCGAGGTGGACAGAAATGAAGTGGGCTCTCCATCGAATTCTTTTATTCGGTGATGAAACTTCCACGCTGGGTTATTGCAGAAATGAAGGGGGAATCCCGCTGTTGCAACACCTCTATTATCGTCAACAATGGCGATGAACTATGACTTAATCGACAAGAAAAGAGGACGGATAGGGAACAAGAAGAGAGGGAAAGATGGAGAGAATGGGATAATAGAATGAAATTAGAGGGAGAAAGGGAACTGGTCACCGCTGTCGTTCGGGTGTCAAAGAACCGAAAGAGAGACATTCAGTCGCTGCTGGTTCTCTTATGGAGAGGAAGATGAACAATATCTTGTTCGTGGTTCGGTGGTTATAGAAGAACAAAAACGAAAGAGAAGAAGAAGAAGAAAAGGAGAGATAGAGAGAGGGGGAGAGAAAGACTAAGGAGAGGTTGTCGATGCTCTCTGTCGCTCGAAGGGAGAATAGGGGAGTTGCAGCGGCGATAGCCTCCCCCCTATTCATCGTCTTATTATTATTATTGTTAATATTAGTTATTATTGTTTATAATAATAATAATAATAATTGTTATTATTATGATTATGATTATTTTTATTGTTAATATTAGTTATTATTATTATTTATAATTATTACTTTTTATTATTATGATTATTTATTATTATTATTATTGTTGTTGTTGTTGTTGTTGTTGTTATTATTATTATTATTATTATTATTATTATTATTATTAATTGGATCCACATGACAGTCCACGTGGACCATCAATTGAAATGTATAGTATAACATGTGAAAGCATTGTATATATGTATGAGTGAAGTGAGGGATAAAATTGTCATTTGTGTCAATATAAGCACTTATGGGGAAAGTAGCTTACCAAACATTCCCACCCCAATAAGTATTTAAAAACATAATAAGTGATTTGAAAAGTGGGTTACCAAGCAGCCTTAAGTGATTGTTAAAATAAGTACTTCTAAGAAGTACTTGTGAAATAATTACTTTTTTTAACAAGTACTTAATCATCAAACAGGGCCTTATTTAAATAAGCACTTATTTGCATTTGGCACCCAACTTTTTCAAGTGCTTATTTTAACTTATTTTATATTGGGCGTTTGGTAATCTTTTTCTCTAATAAGCACTTAAATAAGCATTTGTGACTATTGTGTCTTTCATTTTATTTTAAAATCTTAAAATATACATTTTGAAATCACTCTTATTAAATTACTTTTATAAACACTTTTATGAAAATGTTTTTACAAAAACACTTTTGTGAAAGTAATTTTATAAAAATACTTTTATGAAAGTACTTTTATAAAAGTGCTTTTATGAAAGTACTTTTATAAAAGTTCTTTTATGAAAGTACTTTTATAAAAGTGCTTTTATGAAAGCATTTTTATGAAATAATTTTTATAAAGGTATTTTTATGAAAGCATTTTTACAAAAGCACTTTTATATAAGTATTTTTACAAAAACACTTTTATGTACTTTTATAAAAGTGCTTTCATAAAGGTATTGTATAAAAGTACTTTTACTTTTATAAATTGCTTTCTTAAAAGTACTTTCATAAAAGTACTTTTGTAAAAATACTTTCATAAAAATGCTTTCATAAAAGTAGTTTTATAAAAGTGATTTCATAAAAATGTTTTCTTAAAAGTACTTTTATAAAATTCAACTAGGGATAATTTTATAAGTGGTATTTTAAAATTCAAGTAGGGATAATTTTGGAAGAAAAAAATTGAACATGTATAAGTACTTAAAAAAAGTTGCAAATTTGGGCTTAAAAAATAAGCCATTATTTTTAAAATAAGCACTTATTTCAGACTTAATTCCCAAATACCAATAAGATAATAAGTACTTAATGGCCCAAATAAGCACTAGGGATGTCTGAAAGGAGTGTTTTAAAAGAAGTGGATTGGAATTAGGTTTACTCTTTTGGTAGGGTGTGACTTTTTTGAAGTGGGTCGGTTTGGGTGAAGTTACTGTTGAGAGTGGGCCCATGTTGAGTTATTTGTTGTATGCTGGGTTGATTTGGGAGAGGCAATGAAGGTCTGTTGGTGGGTGGGTGTGGTGGTGTTTTGTTTTTTTGTTTTTTGTTTTCCTTTCAGTGATTTCTCATCGCCTGGTGTTGTAAAGTTCAAAATATTGATACAACCACTGATAGGGGTATATCGGCCTGTACTGAGGCTTGTTTTTCCTCTTTTAGTTTTTTAATCTGATTCAGAAGGATCGGTTTAAGACCTACTTACCCCTTGGACCATGGTCTGACCCGAAACATCCATTGTAGGGTCATATCGGAAAACTCTTGATACGTATCGAAACTTTCAACCATGATTGTATCTTGAATATGATGAATTTTCTTTTTTATTTATTCTCAAAACAAATAAATGGGTAAATTAACCAAGGTGAGTTAACTAAGGTGATTCATCCCCTGGTGAGATGGAATTCTTCTTCCACCCAGCCAGCTTTTTAGAGAACCTATCCACCAAGGCTACCGCTAGATTCCAAAACACTAAGGATCTATGGTTGCCACCAAGAGGTAGACCAAAATACATAACCAGCCATTGTTGCAATGTTGAACAACCCAAAAAATCAGCTTATCTTTGTACCACTCCCTCCGCCAAATTTGTACCTGCCAAACAGCTCTTACCTAGGTATTTACCTGCATATACCATCCAGATTCGGTCCCCTCTTCCAACTTTCCTTATATAATTCTAAGAAGTACCTCAAAAAAATAATTCTAAGTACCTCACTGTGCCCTCCTTGATATTCTACTCCACCACGAACCTCCTAATTGAGTTTTTTCTTCTTCTAGAGTTTTCAATCATGTGGAAGAAGTTGGTATTCTAAGAAGTAAGCTTACCCCTTCTTCCCTCTGAAGAAGGGGCCTTCTCATGGAGGCACAAGCACGTAATTAAGGAGATAAAAGAAATCATGAAGGAATTAAGGGCTACTGTTACATGGGTATCAAGATCTTCAAATGGACTAGGAGATGGTTTAAAAAATCAGGCGGCATTAAGAAATCGGATGTTTTGAGGACATATACCCCAAAGGGAGGAAGATGTAAAGGATCCTAGATGAGGTGGTTAACCAAGGCTAACAACCACCTTTGAGGAATTACCTGATGATGTGTGAAACAACTTTGTAATACTCTTTTCTGTATCTTTATCAATAAAACTCAGAACATTTTTATTGAAAGATAATTGAAAACTATTATTTATCAAAAAAAAAAAAAACTCCTAAGGCATGCTGCTTAGCTTTCATGGTTAGGAATCCATAGATTACTCAAGGGATTCCCTTATACTTCTTTTTCTATGAAAGAAAACCGTTCTGAGTAAATGGTTGAGTCAATAGATGAGCTCTATGCTTTGTGTAGAGAAAAATATTAATCAGTTTGTGGTTCCACCAGTTTATTATTTTTGATGTTATTTTGCTGCTATGATGCTGTTAGCTAGCATTTGTCTTTCTAATGTTACTGGCTACAGGAGTATTCCCATCATTTGTCTTTCTGCACCCTTTTCTTTATTCTTTTGTCCTCCTCTCTCCTTCTCTTCCCTTCCTCCTCTGTTCTTTTTCTTTCTTCTTTTCTGGTTTTCTTTGCTAAAACAGGTCTGAACCCCATCGGTAAATATTCCCAATTTACAGTCATCTGGTTCACATGGTACGATATAACTATCATACAATTTTTGAAGCTAATGCAATATATATATATACAACCATGCATAATGAGTCACAGCTTACCAAATAGCTTCTGATAGTTCAAGCATTTCACCTACAATAAAGAAATATTTATTTAGATATCAAGTTACTAATACAAATTTTCCAAGAAATTAATAGTTACTTTTGAAGGTAGATAAAAAAAGCAAATGTGGAACCTTCTCCAGATGCCCAAACTGAGATAGTGATTTCGGATCAAGAATCTCATCTTTTTTCTATTGCATAAAACTAAAGAGCAAGGGTGGCTCATTTTCTCAATAGAATACAGATGGACTCCATCCTCTCCTCATCCTTCTAATCCCCAACCTTGTCAACTGGCTCAATCTCCCTACCTCTCATTAGATATCTGCTTTGGTTTGACTCACGAAACACAGCTTTTGCAGGGATTTCAAATTGCCTATACCACTTATTGGTACCTTAGGTCCAGTATAAGGGAATTTATAGTTTAACCTATAGTTGTAAACATGGAGATGTCTCAGGTTTTGGAACTTTAGTATTCCAATTGGTAATTCAGATGCATAGGCATTTTTGAAATCCAATGTCTCTTAGGTTTTTAAGCTTCTGAAAATAGTTTGGGAGCATCTAGGTTTTGGTATACCTCAAACTTAAATACCTGAGGCCCCGTTCACTTTTCGGTAAGTTATTCAGGTAAATGCACTTATCTGGTTTACCCATGTTCTTTTATTTCCCAGGTAATAAGACGACAGGCATTTTAGTCATAAAAGTCAATTATTAAAAGCGGCATTTTTGTCCTATCCAAGTGTTGGCAACTTCCCTTGGGTGGGAAAATTATTTACCCACTTGGGAGATGGGTATCACTTACCAGAAAAATAGAATTTTCCTGATCCCCACATAAATCTGAAAAAAGAATATGAATTTCTTGGTCGATGGGAATCAAAATCCCATTGACATGGTAAATGAGTTGATAAATTCATTTATCAACTGAAAGCAACAGGTTGATAAATTCATCTGAAAGCAACTCAATTCCGAAACCTCTCAAATCCAACACCTTCAGAAGCCTTCAACCATAGAAGAGTGTTATGGTAAATGAGTTGGGATAGAATGAAGGTGCACAAGGTTCTCGTTTTTTGCTAGTTTTCCACAATAATTTCTATGGATCGATAGGCGTCCAATCATCAACATCCAACGTTGCTGAAATGTTTTGGTCCCTTACCTTTGCAAGAATAAATTCGAGCAGAAGGTCATGGATTCTGCAACTTTTGGCTCTTCCATCACTTGTTGTTTCTACAATTTGAATTAAGCTTCTAATGATAGGCTCATAGAAGTAGCTCTCTCCAACTTCTTCTATTGTATTTCCTGGTCTTTTTTTTCGAGAAATCCTTCTGCCATCCATAACCGAATTAGTCTTATCCGTTCAATCGATTTATCCTCAGGGAAGATGTTCAAATGCAAGAAACAAGATTTCAGACATAACTGAGACCATATTCTGTTGATGCCCTTTAAGTCAGTAATCGTGCTCTAACTCATAGCCAATGTTATCATTCAACTTCTGCCATTTTATATGAGAGAGAATTATCATTCAACTTCTGCCATTCAAAAGCAAGATGATGTTGCCCCTGCTTTATATGAGAGAGAATTAAGGTAAGAGGAAAGTGGATAAAACTAATGTAAAATTTTTACCACTTTTCTTTTACCTTAAACCTCTTTTATAAAACAAAACTCTCTTATATAATCGGGATAACATCATCTTGCTTTCTATCTCACTCCCAAACAAATAACCTTTTTCCTAGTTGTATGGGATCTGTTGCAAACACAAGCGTGTTTACTTGGCTGTGGAACCAATCACGAGTGAACATGCCAATGTTCTGTACACATTCTTCTTTCGTTTTTCATATAATGGGGAGAGGATCATATCATTTTACTTCTTATAAATAAGACAAAATAAAAAATGAACCAAATATTTGCATTCTAATGCATTTACAATTGTCGAAATGGAATTCACACTGCAAGAAAACTGAGCCTGAGGCTGTGTTTGGTTACAGTGAAGATCTGAATCAGACAATAATTTTGCATCTGGTTCAGTTTTACATCTATTTATTTGTAATTATGATTTGCATCATATCTGACAAGGTTTGTCAAGAGTAGAACTAGGGTTTTTTCTTGGGGGGAGGGCAAAAATTAATTAACATGGATAGGAGGGCCAAAACTAAAACATGGGTAGAGGACCAAAATCTAGTTAAGAATTAAATGGTTATTGTAGGGACTTTCAAGGCAGAAGGGGGGCCATGATCCCCCTTTGCCCACCCTTGGCTCCGTCCCTAAGGTTTGTATTTTGTTTTTGTCTCATTTGCACTCATTACTATTGTAAATTGTATGCCATGAAAATTGATGTAAATGCATTTACACCCAATGCTATACACATTGTACTAGTTAAAATAAAATTCACACTGCCCATGTTATAAGTTCTAGTCTGGAGCAAAAGTAAACCAAAATTCCATTCATTCCATGTTTTTTAATAGAGTTGGAATAGAGGTAGTCGGTTGAGACCATACAATAGAATGCTCCAACTTTTAAGTGAGAATTACAAGTTTCAAGATGTCTACGAGCAAATATGACCAAAAACAGAGGAAGAGATTAAGGCTGCGTTTGGAAATGATGCAAATATGTAGAGTGTAAAACGGTTCATAAAAATTGTAAAATTGGGTTAATTTTGCACTGACAAATTTACCTTCTTACCAAACAGACTTGCTGTAATAGATGTAAACATGAATTCCAATAAAACATATACCTTTTTTTTTTTTTATCAAAAGTCCAATTGAATGCAAATTTACTTCTTTTTTTTATTGATGTACTTTTACATCTTATTATCAATGTAAATATGCATTGGTCTGTCATTTGTCAATGCATAAATATAATGTTGCCAAACACAAGCAAACGTAAACCAAAGTGCAAATTTACCATGAACCAGGATTTACACTCCATTTGCATCCTTTCCAAATGCAGCCTAAAGTAATCTTCTGCAATAAAAAACCATAAATTAAAAGGACATGTCATTGTTTTCTAATTTTATTTAAATTTGCTATACCCATTGCATTCTAGACTTATTTAACATAGTCTTTTTGTCAGTCTTGCTTTTACTTTTCAATTTTATCAAAGTGGTTATGCTTATCCCAACTATTATAATTTGATGGATAAGTTATATTCACCAAATAACTTTAATATTTTTATCCAATTTTGATTAGTTTACTTTCTCTTACTCTCTGACTAAACTCCGGCAATCCCATGTGAATTTGAGTGAAGAACAATTTATTTATTTAGGCTCTATTTGTTTGCGGTGCCGATCTCAACTGAAAGCAATTTTTTTTATATGCTTGGTTATAATTATATTTACACCCCTATCTGATTGAAATTTTGTATTTTCATATCCTCTGCAGTCATTGACAGTGCAAATTTTGCATTTCAAAAATTGGTGCAAAATTTGTACCATTTTTCCTCTTGTTTCAATTCTTTCTCATCTAAAGTGGAAACCACATCATCTTGCTTCCTATGATACTCTCCTCTCAAATAACTCTCCTCTTTCCTCTTTTCTCTCTCGTATAAAGTGGGGAGTACTTACATTGTGCTTCTTGCTTTACTTCTTACAAACAAATAAGATGAAGTGAAAGTGTGAAACAAAAGTAAACCGGGTTTTACACTTAAACCAAGGTTTTAAAAATTGGACCAAACCGGATATGGAACCATTTTGGCCACTGCTTTTCAGGTCAAATGGTCCAACCATCTGATTTGAATGGACGATTTATTCTAATTTAAAAAATTAAAAAATAATTAAAATACAAAAACAACTAAAAACTGTTGTCTGGGTCGTTTGTTTGATCACCTGGATTAGTGGGTCACTGACCAAATCAACAGTTTTTGGTTCAAAAACAATTTTAGGGTGAAACAGAACCGATTGTCTGGACTGTTCCTGATCAACCAGTCCAACCATCCAGTTTAGTCCTATTTTCAAAACCATGACTTGACCTATTTGCACTCTGATGGACATCAGTGCAAATGAAACTCGGTGCACACAAACCGACTTAACCGAGCCTTTTTTTTTCATTGTCTTCAGCTTCGAGAATAGCAATGACAAAATATAGAGCCCTGGTTTTTCAGGTTTGACTCATAGAAGACAACTACATACTTTGTAAGGGCTTCAGCCACCTTATTAACTACTTGTTTGACTGTATTGAATGGGAACTTTCTGCTCAGTAATCTATACAATCTTTCGCGAATGTGAACTTTCTAATGAATGGGAACTTTCTGCTCAGGAATCTATACAATCTTCAAATATTGAATTGATTGTTGACGGAGGCTCAACTCCATTTTCGAATTGAACAATGAAGAATACCTTCCTTGAAGGCTATAGCTTCTGCTTCAACAGCTGATCTTGGACTAAAATACGATGCTCCTCTGCACACATGATTTCCTTCAGAGTTTCTTACAATTATTTCCAAACTCACACCATGCTGAGCCATAGCTCCATCAACATTAACTTTCAGCAGTACTCCCCTATTACCTTTGCTCAATTAGGCATAAGAGAATCCTTGGCCCACTACAAGCATATGCTTTGGCCTTCGAGAGCAGCTTGAGTAGTGTTGCTTGTTTGTTTATCCATTTCGCATGATCACATTTTGAGATTTCAGCAAACCACATCTATTACAAGCGTAAGCATTACATTGAAAATCCATATGTAAAACTCTACTCCGATTCAGTTTTATTCGTGTTTCTGTGGAGTGGAGTTTTACTTCGTAAATTGATCTAAAACTTCATCTAAAGTAAAGTTTTACACGGATAATACTACAACAATAAAATCAATGTAAAATTCCATGCTTTTCTTGTCATGCTTTTTGAAGCTCAATGGTCACTTTTTTACAATTTGATGTAAGGTTCAAAGTATCAATACATATCGGTCCGTATCGTGCCGATAATTTCCCGATACACCCCTATAGGGGTTGTATCGGGCCAGACCATGTTTCAGAGGGTATCCGGGACTTAAACCAATCCCTCTGAATTGATTTTGAAAAAAAAAAAAAACATAAAAAAACACCTTGGTTCGAAGTAAAACACCACCGATGTACTCACTTTGAGAAGAGTACAAATAAAAAAATGTATAGTGTAAATACAAGATGTGGAGTTAGAAATACCCTAAGCAAGGTTTTACATTAAACATATTTATATTTGTATTTGAACTCTTACTAAGGCTGTGTTTGAAAACAGTGCAAAGGGAGTGTAAATTAGGTTGATTGTGTTTGACAACATTACATTTATGTATTGACAAATGACAAAAAACACATTTTCCAATACATATTTATATTGATAATAAGATGTACAAATATATTAATAAAAAAAGTATATTTGCATTAAAGTAGGATTTTATAAAAGAAAAGTCATGCTTTATTGGAATTTGTGTCTTGCATCCATTTACATTTAAAAGCCTCTTTGGTAAGAAGATAAATTAGTCGGTGCAAAATTAATCCAACTTTACAATTTATATGGACCATTTTACCCTCTTTATATTTGCATTCACACTTATTTGCATCATTTTCAAATGGAGCCTATGACTCAATTTGAAAAGATTACAAAAAACAAATATGTATAGTAAAAATACATACAAAATACAAGATTTTGCACTTGATATTTGTGTTTGTACTCCTTTCAAACTGAGGATGAAAATGGGTAATTGCAAAATAATAGGTTGCAATTGCAATTATATGCATGATATGGTGGACCCTTTTAATTTGTACCATTGATGGTTGATCAATTGGTAATAAGATCTAGCCAAAATCCAGAGTTCAATACAGGAAAATAGGATAATATTATTAATGAGGGACAGGCCTATTGGAACCAAGATTTAGCCATTTCATTCTCTTCGCAGAAAAATTCTTCCCAGGTCAAGTAGAAAAACCAGACGCCCAATGTCCTTCCTGTTCCACCCCTGACTGTGACCCAAGAAGCAAAAGTGGTTCACACAGCCTTTTGTTTCGTACCTTCGCTTTCTTACTGCAAATTCCATGGACTGTAATTCTGTAAAATATATAGAAACATCACACAAACCTTTCCACCCATCCAATTCGTCCAGTTGCTTGAGCTGTCCATTAGATTATAATCTAACGACTCAAGCTTAGAGGAGTGTTATTCAAAGTCAACTGTTCAGATTTTACTAATATATAATTCCTCTCTTGAAGCGGACTGTAATGGAGAGCCCTTCTCAGATGTTCAAACTATTCTTCAATCCAATCAGTATTGCAGAGTCTGAAACACAAAAGTAGATCGACCATCTTGTAAGAGAAAAAAGAGAAATGGCGGAGAGTGCCGTGAACTTTTTACTGGACAAACTAGAGGATTTGATCGATGAAAAGCTGCATCATTTCGGAGGTGTCGAAAAGGAAATTAAGTACATCAGAAATGAATTGGCAAGCATGAGAGTCTTCCTAAGAGGTGCCGATGCAGGGGAGGAAATGAATCAAACCGTAAAAGATTGGGTGAAGCAACTTATAGATCTGGCTCATTACATAGAGGACGTTCTTGACGAATACATGTTTCAGCTTGCTCAACAACAACAGCAGCAAGAAGAAGAAGAAGAAGAAGAAGAAGAAGAAGAAAAAGAGCAACAACGGCAGCACCAACTGCTTGTCTTTCTTCAAGGTATTGTTTTCAGTTTCTTTCAAAAGGTCACCCTTTCCATCAAACAGTTGATAGGAAGGCATCCGATATTCCCACAGATACTAGAGATTAAAGCTACAGTAGATGAAATCTCACAAAGACTCCAACGATTTAATTTCGGTAGGCTGGATCAAGGCCCGAATTCAAATTTTGCGAGTGATACTTGGTATGACCTCAGAGGAGACTCTCTTCTACTCGAGGAAGCTGATCTTGTGGGGATTGACAAACCAAAGAAGGAAATCATTGAGTTTCTTGTGAAGGGCAGTCCACGCCTTGGAGTACTTTTGGTGGTTGGCATGGGTGGAGTAGGCAAGACATCGCTTGTCAAGCAAGCATTTGATGATAGAAGAGTGAAGGTATACTTCAACATCCACATCTGGATTTCTGTATCCCAGTCATTTAAGCTTGATGAATTACTGAAAGACATGATGAGGCAACTCTGCGAAGAAAGTAAGGAGCCAGTTCCTCAAAGGTTAGATGGAATGAAGGAGACAGAACTCAAGCTAGCACTCAAGGAATTTCTGAAGCAGAAGAGGTATGTAATCGTTCTTGATGACATGTGGAGCAAATTTGATTGGGACTCCATTAGGCATATCTTTATTGATTGCAACTGTAAGAGTCGAATAATAGTCACAACACGTTCTGATGATATAGCTGCTTCTTGCAACAACTATTTCGTTCAGACATATCGTCTTCAACCCTTGTGTGAAAAAGAGTCTTGGACTCTATTTTGCAAAAAGACTTTTTGGTCTGTGGATGAGAATAACTGTCCTCCACAACTGGAGAAGCTCTCTAGAAGCATTGTGAGGAAATGTGGAGGTTTGCCACTAGCAATTGTGACAGTCGGTGGTGTTTTATCAACAAAACAGAGGACTTTGACAGAATGGGAGATGTTCGATCGCAGCTTGGGTGGTGAGCTACAAAATGATGACAGACTTAGGAGCGTGATGAAAATATTGTCTCTAAGCTATAATGATCTGCCTTACCATCTAAAATCCGGTTTCTTGTGTTTAAGTATTTTTCCTGAGGATGAATCTATAGAGACGATGAGACTGATTAGGATATGGATGGCAGAAGGATTTATCCAAAGAAGACAAGGAAAGACCTTAGAAGAGGTTGGAGAGAGCTATTTGTATGAGCTTGTTAATAGAAGCCTCATCCAAGTAACAGAAACAACTTATGATGGACGAATCAAAACATGCAGAGTCCATGACCTCATCCGAAAAATCATTCTCTTGAAAGCGAAGGACCAGAACTTTGGAACCATAATTGATGGTGATGATGATGAGCAGGATATAATAATGGTAGGTAAAATAACCAGACGCCTATCAATCCATAATAGTTGTCAAGAAGTAGCACCAGAACAGAACTTCACCCACCTTCGCTCTCTGTTCATGTTTAGGGTGGATACATTGTCCAACATATATAGAAATGGTGCGTTTTTTTCTAGCCTAAAGCTGCTCAAGGTGTTGGATTTGAGAGTTGCCCCTTTGGAGGAGTTTCCAGAGGAATTCACCAATTTTTTCCATTTAAGGTATTTAAGTTTGAGGAAAACTATGGTGAAAGAGATTCCAAATTCCATCAAGAAGCTCCAAAATCTTGAGACCTTGGATCTTAAACAAACCTATGTGTCTGAGTTGCCCATTGGAATCCTCGACCTCCATAAACTAAGACATCTTCTTGTTTACCGTTACAACTTTGGACCTCATGTTGTATTTCATCATCAAGGATTTAAGGCGCCAAGTGGAATTGGAAATTTGGAATCTCTTCAAAAGCTATGCTACATAGATGTGAGTACAGGGAGTGACCTAATTACAACACTTGGGAGATTAGTCCAATTGAGACGATTGGGGATTCACAAGTTAAAAAGAGAAGATGGAGTAAACCTTTGCTCCTCAATGGAGAACATGAACTGCCTTCAATCTTTATCTATTTCTGCAATAGAAGAGGGAGAGATTCTTGACCTACAATTTCTATCTTCTCCTCCTCCTTTTCTTCGAACTTTACTTTTAAAAGGGCGTTTAGAGAAGTTACCCCATTGGATTCCTTCGTTGCATAATTTGTGTTTGATGGACTTAAGGTGGTCTAAAATGAAGGATGACCCACTTGAAGCCCTAAAATGTTTGCCTCAGCTTAAGCGTCTTAATCTCATGCATGCTTACGATGGAGAACAATTATGTTTTCAATCGGGAGGGTTTCAGAAACTTGAGAATCTAGGCCTTGAGAGATTAGAAAGATTGAGAATGGTGACAATAGAAGAGGCAGCACTGCCTCAACTCGAAAACTTGTACATAAGTGGTTGTGAAATGCTGGAGAATGCACCATTAGGCATTGAACACCTCAATGAGCTAAAAATGCTCTTGTTCTTGGAAATGCCAAATGAATTTAAGGGAAGACTACGACCGAGAGGTAATGATCATCACAGAATCGAACATATTCCAATTTTGCTCATTTTATGAATCTGTTCAATGGACGGAGGCGAATGGATGTTTGAGATCTTGATGACTAAATGGTATTGCAATTGCATACTCGGAAAAAAAGTTTAATTAATTCTTTTTTTATTTCATAGCACCAAATCCATGAATCTGACGGTAACCATCATTTTGATCAGATCGGCTATTAGAGTAACAAGGTGAACTTGAATTTTATCCAAGGGAAGGGTAAAGAAACTGTCTGGGACGATGCAGGTATCCAGTGCTCTGCTTTTTCTTATCACCTTATTATTTTGTTCTGTAATAACATGTTTAGGTCGAAATCTGTCACTTGAAAATCAACCCAACTAAAACCCAACTAATCAAATTGAAATCCAACCTTCCTCTAAGCTATTAGACCATTTTATTTTCTATTTGACTAGTCTTAGTTCTCCTATAGTCATCATTAGAACCAGTATTTTAATCTTTACTTGCTCTGTTTACAAAGCATGGGGTTCAGCCATGACATTGTATGTTCGTTGTAGCATGATGGTGCCATGATATGGTCCATGGCATGAGCATGAACTGGGTCAAGTTCACATCAGCTCTAGATATTTAGGCTCAGTTTGGAAAGAGTACAAATATACAAATATGTACAGTATAAATTACATACAATATAATACAAAAAATAAGGTTTTGCATTCTACATATTTGTTTTTTACTATTTATACTCCTTCCAAACTGAACCTTAAGGGTTGAAATCCGACCTGTTTACAGAATTGGCCATAATGTGGGCATTTACACTGAATTATAAATTTATAATTTATTTAGTCCTACCATTCTTCTTAGTAGCAAACCTTGCCACGTGTTTGAAAGAGAAGCTCTCCTATCTCAAGGCTTATAAGTCTATTGGACTACAGCCCTTTTCTGTGTTAATGAATGGTTGATTCTGAATAGGACTGAAGTTTGCCATGATAAGTCATAGATTGATTTCAATTAATTTTGTAATTATGCTTTTCATTTTTTGATGATTGATGGGCAGTTGGGAAGCTTTGATGCAAGTAATCGTTGGGAGATTTAGAAGGAGGCATCCTTGAAGAATTTTTTATATGCTTTAAATTTGTTTGTTATTGTGCTTCCAACGTTTTGTTTAGCATTATTTTATTTTGTGATATGGTGTGGTACGTCTAAACAAAATTGTTCTTTTATGGGCATGCATTAACTATATATGAATTTTTATTAAAATCCAGTGGATAATTTGATAATTTACTGTTGTATTATAACATCTAACATGTGGATTGGTAGATAGCAATAGATGGAATTAAAATTTGTAAGTTTGGAATAACTTCAAATCAGGGTAATTAAATTTGGCCAGGCCTATTCAAGCCATACACTCAAGTTCAATGTAGTTCAGATTTTTTATATATTTCATTGTTAATGCCCATTGACTACAAGGCTCAGTTTGGAAGGAGTACAAATGCAAATATATACAGTATAAATGCATATAAAATATAAGGTTTTGCACTTTACATATTTGCATTTGTATTCCTTCCAAACTCAGCCTAAGTATTAAATGATAGAGCTTCTACAGTTCTATATATAGTGTAAAATGTGGTTCTTATACAAAAGAAACCTCTTATACGCAAAAACCATTCCAACCTAAAGGAGGGAAGGTGATACCCATTCATAGAAAGAGTACGACTGTGATCATGACAAAGTTTTTTTGTATGCCTACAAATTAGATACTTATTGTGCTGAATTTATTGATGATACTTATTGTGCCAAGTTTCCAACACCTAATGATCGAGATGGTGTCTTTGGTAGCAAGGGACCCTGGACTATATATGATGATTACGTGATCATGACAAAGGCACAGCATGATACTTTTTTTGTATGCCTACAAATTAGATAGAGTTGATTTGTGGTTGTACACATTGGGTCTACCCATTGGTAGGGGTGAATTCGAGAAGAGCCGTGCCGAATAGCTAGTTATTCGAGCTCGGTTTACCAAGGTAGTATGAGGCTTGAATTCGAGTTTGATTCGAGCTGGAACCTTGAGCTAGAGCTCGACTCAAGTCAAAAGCTCGTAAGCTCAAACTTGACTTGAGAAATATATTTTATAAAAATAAAAAATTATATGTAAAAATATTTTTTATTTGATATTTAAAAAATTAAGAATTATAAGAATTAGTTATTATTATATATAAAACTAAAAATATTATATATATAATATTTTTATTATATATATTATATTCTATAATAATAATAATAATAATAATAATAATAATAATAATAATTAATAATAATAATAATTATTATTATTATGTAGCTATTCAAGCTTGACTCAATTAATAAATGAACCTATAAATTGGGCTCGAGCTCAATTGAAATTGAGCCAAGACGAACTCAAGTAGCTCGTGAAGAGCTCAGCTAGTGGCCACCCCTACCCATTGGTTATCTTAACAAGAAACGTTACAATGGCGCTAGCCTCCTTAGTTGAAGATCCTTATGAACCTTAGCGTAATGAGGTTGCTAAATGGAGCTACTTCATTAGAATTAAGGTAGTGAAGGTGTACAGGAGCCAAATGTTAATTGTTTGTATGCCTACGTTTTGGATGAACAATAAAATCCAAAATGTAGCATGGGACCTGATGGTGCATGATCTGGATGCTCTTAGTTGGAGGGTAGCTTGGACGTTAGTTGCTTAGTTAGCCAGTCGAACTGCAAGAAAACAATGTTTAGAGGGCTCGGGATGTCTTCCCGGTCTGGGCACTTTGATGCTTAAGTTAGTAATGTAAGCTGAAAGCTTGATAGCAAGTAGGCTAGTGAGCAATAAATCGCGCGTACCTTAAGACGTTGGGGTTGGTGCCCTTATATAGGTGAGCTACCGTAGGTCTCACGAAACATTTATGAGATCTTCATCCAGCACTACTAGGAATCTGTTTTATGCCAAGAGGTGAAATTCGTGCTACTTGATAAGGCTTATTGAGTCCACCTGATCTAGGTAGGATAAGGATAAGGCAGGCGTGTGACGTGATCCCGGAGAGTTCGGAGACAACTAGTTTGCTTCTAGTTGGCTATGTGTCACCTCAGCTGGTCAGGCCATTGCGAGCTGCTCAGACCTCGGTCTTGGTCAAGGTGCCCGAGGTACCCAAGCTAACTTGGCTTACAAGATGTTTTTCAAATGCATACAGTGGATGAGGGTCGAGATGTTAATATGGAAGGAGAGAGATAATGGAAGAACAAGGTATTCGATAACCTAGAGGGGGGAGCACTATAGATAAGTTTTATGAGTTATTGAAAGATGCTGAACGAAATTTCTACCCAAATTGCACAAAGTACACAAAGTTGTCATTCATTATGCATTTGTGCCACATAAAATATATTCATGGGTGGAGTAACAAATCATTCTCTATGTTATTGGAGATACTAAGAGATGCATTGCTAGATAGGAATACCTTACTAGAGTCATACTATGATACAAAGAAGCTCATCTCGGGGTTAGGTTTGGGTTTGAAAAGATCCATGCTTGCCTTGGTGATTGCATGTTGCATTGGAAGGATAATGCTAACAACAAATCATGTTCTGAGTGTGGGCGTTCAAGATGGAAACCAACCATTGAAGATGTAGAATCTAATGAATAGTCTACAATTGGAAAGAGAAAGAAGATACTTGCAAAGATCTTGCATTGGTTTCCCCTAAAACCAAGATTGCATAGACTTTTCTTGTGTTGCGAGACTTCTTCATGAGGTAGCATGAGGAGGGTCGAACTGAGGATGGACTCTTGAGGCATCTTGCAGGCTCCTTACCTTGGAAAGGATTTGGTTCTCGATATCCTGATTTTGCCTCCGGCCTTCGTAATATTCGTCTAGGGTTAAGTTCTGATGGCTTTAAACCATTCAAGACTATGGGCATTACTCATAGCACATGGCCTGTTATATTAATCCCTTACAATTTTCCTCCATGGATGTGCATGAAGCATCCATATTTCATACTCTTATTGCTTGTTCCTAGGACCTCCATGGATGTGCATCAAAAGTCATTTATAATCCACATGAAGCATCCATAATAAGATGGATGTATACATGCAACATTTGATAGAAGAATTGGTACAGTTGTGGGAAATTGGGAATGGAACTTTTGATGCTTTCACAAAAGAAATCTGTTGAGTGCATGCAACAGTGATGTGGATTATAAATGACTTTCCTGCATATGCTAACTTATTTGGATGGAGTACTAAAGGAAAATATGCATGCCCCTCTTGTGGTTTTGAAATTGCCTCTTTATGGTTAAATCATAGCAAAAAATATTGTTACATGTGTCATCGTCGATGGTTAGAGGAAAACTATAAGTTTAGATACGATAGCAAGGCTTTTGATGGAAATGAAAAATTGGAAAGTGCACCTAAGCCTCCTTCTGGTACTATAGTGTTAAGGCAATTAGAGAACCTTGGATCCTCCATTGAATATGCAAATGTAGATGGGCCACAACCATGGAAGAAGAGCATTTTGTTTACATTGCCTTATTGGGAATACCATCTATTGCACCGTAATGTTGATGTCATGCATATAGAAAAAATGTTTGTGATAATATTCTTGGCATGTTGTTGAATCAGGAGAAGAAAACCAATGATAATTACAAAGCACGACGTGACCTTGAAAATATGGGTATAAGAAGTGTACTTCATCTAAAGACACGCCCTAGTAGTAATACCAAATTCTTTTCTAGAGTTTGTTACCAAATGACTTCAAAAGAGAAAGAAGATTTTTTGAAGGTTCTCAAGAATGTAAGAGTTCCAGAAGAATATTCTTGTAATATCTCACATTATGTGCAATTCAAACAATGCAAGATCATAGGCCTCAAAAGTTATGATTGTCATGTTTTGATGCACGAACTTCTTCTTATAGCCATAAAGGGTCTTTTCCTAATAAAGTGAGTTCAGTTATAATTTGTCATTTTTTCAAGAAAATCTATTCTAAGGTTCTTATTTTACATGATCTTGAGTGACTTGAATCTCGAGTTGCAATCACAATTTATTAGATGGAGAAGATTTTTCCTCCCTCTTTTTTCACTATTATATTTGGTAATTTATTTAGCTTCTGTGGCTAAAGTTGGTGGTCCAGTACATTACCGATAGATGTATCATATTGAGAGGTATAGCTTAATTTTTTCTTATATTTCTAGTTATACCTTATAATGTTTAAAAATTTGAATTACTTATAACCGTTTTTTCAAATTGTGTACATATAGGTACCTTCTTACACTTAAATCCTTTGTGCGTAATAAAGCAAATCTAGAGGGGTATTTGGCACATGAGTGCTTGAACTTTTATTCACAATACCTATTAGGAGTTGATACTAGGTTTAACCGACCTAGACGAAATGATGAACCAAATTGTTATTTAGAAACATAGACATCTCTCTTATATACTCCTGGAAGACCAGTAGGTCAAAAGGGGCGACATGAGTTTAATGTAAAAAAGCGAAAAAGGATGCAATGTGTTGTCATTGACAAGAAAACATTGATACAAGCACATCGATATGTGCTTTTCAACTATAACGCAATTACCCTATTTTGAGAATAAGTATAATTCACATTTTTTTTTTCTTTTTTGTTGTTGCCTAGGGGTATAGATAGTCTTTGGATTTACTTCCGTTGATGGCATTTTAAATGTAGACAACATGCTTCAGTTATTAAGAGATAAACTCGTGGATGTCGCCTATCACAATATGAAATCGAGAAGATTCAAAGTCAATATTTTCATGAGTGGTTTCGTAAGAGGGTAAACATAATTTTAGATGATGTGTTTTCCTACTTAGTAGTTACACTTTAGGTATATACATTAATCATTTATAAAATGTACTAGGTTGCATGGATGGTTGAGCAAGGGAATGAACAAGTTAATGATGAAATTAGATGGTTAGCTCGTGGTTCAACTGAAGTGTCAAGAAGTCAGGCTATATCATTAATGGTTTCAGGTTTTGCATAAAATGATGTGAGAGGTTCTTGAAAAGCCAAAATAGTGGGGTTGTTGTGACTGTTAAGACTATGAGCTATGCTAGTGCACGGGTCAGGCGGTTTATTGAGGGTGAAATCAATTACTATGGTGCATTGACAAACATTATTCAATTGGATTATTCTAGTAGATTTAAGCTTGTGCTATTTAAATGTGATTGGGTTGATATCAATAGAGGTTGCAAGAAAGATAGTTTTGGATTCACACTTGTGAATTTCAATAATTTAAAATACACGAGTAATGATATCACTGATGATCCTTTTGTATTGACATCACAAGTGAAAAAGGTATTTTATGTTGAACATGAGAGTCACAAGGATTGGTTTGTGGTCATGCATGCTAAAGTTAGGGATATATATGATATGGGTGATGCGTTATGTGTTAACATAGAGTAACCAGTTGAACAAGTTGCAGAAGACACATTTGATGTTACCCATAATCAAAATGAATGGATCAAGATGGAAGTTGATGATGATGAACTATGCATGCACCAAATGTAGGAGATGAATTAGATGAAGACAATTAGATAGAGGATGTTGGTGAAGAGAATTTCTTTTAATTATGTTACATTTCATTAAATGTTTTCACTACCATGATTTGGGATTCCTTTACTTGGCTTTACTATCAAAGTGTTTTGGTTTATATAATCAGCACTTATAGTTGTTGTTGTTTGACAATACTTATACCCTCTTGAATTGCAATTTTGTGTTTGATTGTTTCTACTAGGTTTAGAGTTAAATAAAAAATAATGTTTTTTTTTTCTTCTTTTGATTGGTAGAGCATGTATTGTTTTTTTGTATCACATTGATAGTTCATTTCTGTTATTTTCTTTCTTAGGTCAATTCTGCTTTTTAGTTTTTAACCCAACCGTCCAATTAAATGGCAGAGGTAAATGAAAAATGCCATCTAATCTCTTTATCAACCATCCAAACATTGACAATAAAATGAACAATCCCAAATTCTTTATTTTTCTAAACAGTCACCAATTTTTTTGAATAGAAGAGGATAGGATTTGGAACTGTTCAATTTTTTGTCAACGTTTGGATGATTGGCAAAGAGAATTAGATGGCATTGTTAGGACATTTTGACTTTTCAAATGTCTTTTAACGGCTGATTAACAGATTGGTTAATGGTAGCTAATGGATTGCCACATTTTAAAAGTTCAGGTACTGGACTGTCATATTTTGAAAATTCGGGTATTGGATTGTCGCATTTTAAAGTTTGGGGACCAAATTGTCACTCGAGCCAAAGTTTAGGGTACTGATCGGGAATTTTCCATTTTCATAAAACCATTAAAATATATTAAGTTAATGTATATATACCTCATTGAGGTCTTATATTTAATGTTATTGATGTATTTTTATGATTTATAGAAGTATTTATAGTATTTCTATGCATATCTTAAATTTTCTCTATACATGTATATCCAAGACATATCCTAATATGTTTCTTTAAACTGCCTTTCCAATACATTTAACATTTCCAATACTTTAAACCTTGGTTGCAGACCAGTAATGAACTGATTACAAATAAACTAATAAAGAGTGAAGAACATTGTCTACTAAGGTCCCTTGCATGATTCCTGCCCGTCTCACCTTTATTTGTGTCAACGAGGAAGAGGGGTTCAAAATGATATTTTTTGTCTTAGGTTTTTGTGTTTTGTAGAAAGGTTCTTTTTTTACTCAGGTCAGTTCTACTACCACATGCCATGCTATTACTACAAGTATAACTGCTTCTTTTTTTATACTTTTTATTGTATTTTATGTCTAAAAGATAAAATTAATAGATATTATTTATAAAAAATAATTTTAGTTAACAAAACATCCTATCAAATATTCAAACACATACTTAGTAAGTTAACTATTTCACTATCTTTTTCATTAGGTTATGTTACCAAAAATAAAGTTTCAAGTTACGAGAGTATCTCGATTAATAATTGGTTCCACTTACGGGTGTATCTCATGAAACCAGTTAACAATCGGTTTTGGAGTAATACACCTTGTCCCGAATTAGACCCAATCAATTAACAATACAAATCCACTAACGGTCGAATGAAGAAAAAGGAAAAAAAGAAAAAAATCTAATACGTAGCATAGGTGCATAATAAAGGTGCACTGTGAACAACACAACCTTGGGCTTCATTAATCCCACATTAGGTAGGCAGTGTTGGGGTCAGGGTTAGGAATTTATATCTATACCCCATAGTGTATTCCAACTGTGTATTGGGAATATCTCCGAATGACAAGTATGAGATATATTTTCAATGCATGCTGAGATGTGTATGTGGAGCACGTATAGGGCACAGATGTGAACTAAGATGGTTAGTGGACCTTCCTATGGAATATGATGGGATCAAGCATGGTCAATGGGCCTAATGCCCACCCTGCTCTTCTCCCTATCCCTGAGTCCTCTTCACTCATAACAATTAAACTACATTTACCGCACTGAGTTCACATCATCACTCCACAATGCATCATTGGGAGATGTTCCCAATACACGACAGGGATGTACTGTGGGGCATTGTGGGGTGGCTCCCTATGGGGCGAAGATGTGATCTCTTAGCCATGAATTCTTCTCCATCCATATCCACAAGACATTACTTAGTGTTTATTGCAAACATCTCTTCATGAATGATAAGAAAAATATTCCCAATACATGACTATAGTGGATAAGAATGTGGGAACTGTATTTGGGCAAGATCTGAGCTCCTACTTTGAATACTTGAATTAGATGAAAAAATATGATGGTGGGGCCACAACTAAAAATCTAATGCTTTGAATTTGAGGTTTTAGTCATGCATATTCAAATCATGTCATAGCAAAAGTGAATTCCACTAATAAATCAATGTTTTGTTGGATCAGTTTTTCTTTAATCAGTTCAGTTCATCTTAAGTTGCCAATTTCTATACCAAATCATGTGTCATGTTGGTGCTTTTAGTGCTATATGGTGAAAGGTTTAGCAGAACCCAATTAAATAATTAAAATGATAAATAATGATGTTCAAATCAATAATAGAAAGAAAACTTATATGAACCATTTGCGACAATTCAATTGAAGAAAAAGAGTGGATATTAAATTATATTATAGATATAGTTGTGCAAGGTAAATGTCCATAATACATTTGATCGATCCATGTATGATCCATTACTATATGGTTTAATTTCTTTACTATTACTTCAACATCCAAGAAAACTCACACCGATTGGCGTTACAACTCTATAGTAGATTCCAAGTCCTTGATGACTGCACGTAGCTCTGCATCATAGCTATTAAGGGCTTTGCAAATTGACCATCTGGCTGCAATGACCTACCTATCACCAGGTTGTTTCATGACAAAACCGATGCTTGCATTGTCATTGTATTGATCATAAGATCATTAGTGAATTCTAGATTATGGTTTTCAATTGTTGGACTTAGAGATAATGCATTTTACTTGTAATGACAAAGAGTGAGACATGAATTAACAATTATGAAGATGGGATTCAAATCTTTAATTATCAGTATCATTGATACTCTGCATTTTTTATTTTCTATTTTCACTTCCTTCTGGTTTAAGAAGAAAAACCATCATAAATTATTCTGACCCAGTCGGCTTCTGGTCATAGACTGTATGTTGATGGTGACCCATATAACTACATTGGCCTGAAATGGAAATACAACAAAGCCAAATTCTTATCAATTCTAGGTCAAAGCCTCGCTCGTTAACAGGCTTAACAAAAATATGGGCATGAGCACTGATAGATGTATATTGTGGAGGAAACTAATAACTAGTGGTGACCCATGCAATGCACAATTGTTATTTAAAAATATAATTTTAAGAAAAAAATGAAGCAACAGTTATTCATCAAAGTTTTTATATATTTCTAGTTCTTTACATATAAAATAGTAGAAAAACAATTTTTTTTTTTTGTTTTTAGTTATTGAACTTAAAACTTTTTCCTTTTTGTGTAAATTATAAATTGTGAGAAATACACAAAATCAACTGTTTAGCATGAAAACCAACTGATGGTGGTTGAATTGATGGGTTCTCTAGTTATTGGTTGTAGTGGGACCTGGGATCAAATCCCACTAGCACTAAGGTTAGGGTTAAGGGTTTAGGGGACAGGTTACCCCTTATTATTATTATTATTATTTGTACTATGATAATGTGGTGCCCATGCACCAGCCATAGTGGAAACAATTGAGAGGTTGTAGAAGCAAACATCAAGGTTAACCAATACCCATAATGATGTTATCTTTTTGGATTTGCTTTGAAATGAAGTTGGATTTGCTCACACCAATCTCATTGCACATCGCAGCTATTCATTAGGAATAACTTTCTATGAATCACAATATACAAGTATGAGAGATGTTCCCAATGCATAGATGAAAGTGTTAAAAGGCTGGTGCTAGGTGTACTTTTACAGTAGCAAATCCGGATTTCTTTGAGATAGGATGCATGAGATTTAGATATGAACAATGGGCCTAATGTGCACACTGTATTCCCTATCCCTGAATCCCCATTTTAATAAATCAATGTAGGTGGAAGGATCTGCTAAAAGTAAAATGTGTGTGAATACGCTAATAGCATAGTTTCCAACTGCCTATGGGCTCTCCACAGAGTGTGCCCCACGGCCCAATGCACGTGGGGCATTGGTGTTATTCAAGCTGAGGTGGTCAGCTAGGTGGCTCTCTGCCTAGGCGAATCACTCCAATGCTCAAACCATAAATAGGGATGAGGTGGTCAGCTAGGCCGAGCTATTTGAGATGAGCTAATTGTATCCAACCAGATAGAGAAAGTCATTGGCATATCCTATCATGGTGACATGTCTCCTATAGCCTTTCATGCAAGCAATGGTGCATTGCTACATCCAAATTTGTATCTCAAGTATGATTATATTAGGCCATACCAAGTTTGCATTTTCACCATATTGGTTCTTCTCTCTCGAATGTTGGTGGTCATTCTTTGCATTAAATAATATTTTTCATATTCCTATAATGGCAAACAATTTGTTCTAATTTCACATTTTGTGAAAGACAATAATACATATTTTGAATTTTAGACCACCCTTCTACGAGGACCTAGTAAGCATGGTTTATATCAACTTCCGGTAGTTGTAGGGTTGCAAGTTAGGCTGGATTAGGTCGGGTTGAAGCCAATCCTAAGTTTTAAACCCCCAACCCTAACCCTAACTCTAACTAAATTCCTTTAACCCTAACTCAACCCAAAGTTAATTTTGGGTTGGGTTGGGCCCAAGCCAACCTTGCTTCCATCCCTTAAAACCTTATAGGATTTTTCGATTTTAGATCTCAACTCAACTTTCAGTACATATATTAATCCTATGTTTCATTAGTACTTGTTTGTTGACTTTTTTTTTTGCTCTTTTGATACAAAATTCAGAAAAACAAGTGTTATGACTTACAATAGATCTATCTTGGGCAGCAAACAACATAGAGGAGATGAAGAATAAAATTTTTAAAAAACATAAATTAATGTTATTAAGGTTTTAGTCTTTCTGATTAGGATTAAGTGAAGTGATTATCTGAAAAGAAATACATGATACTATGTGGTGGGGCTATACAAATGTCATGCATCTAAACAAATCAATGTATGTTATATATTACATATAGCATATATTTATATATGACTTGTACTATAAAATCGGGTTCGAGTTGAGTCGGATTGCCTAAGGAGTCAACCCTAACTTAATACAGAATAAAATCGGGTTCATGAATTTCAACCCTAACTCTAACCCGAACATCAACCCGACCCAACCCAATTCAACATTTTCGGATTGAGTTAGGGTTGAGTTCGGGCCAACCCGGCCCAAGTTGCAGCTTCAGTAGTTGGATTGTCATTTAATAAGGTGCAACACACATTGGTTGGTGAACATGCATCCATTGATTAGTGGCATGCATGCTCAGGACATCTTGTAGTTCGCACAAAGAAGTGGGTCATCTCCAATTATGGTCTTCCTATATTACAATCTAAAAGTACTCTTTGTGAAGCTTGTTAATAAGGGAAAAGCCATCAACCGTCTTATCAGTCAGTTTCTAATAGACCATTAAAATTGTTTTTTTTTTTTAATGTTTGAGGACCCTCTCCTATGTTTCTAGTAGCAGATTCAAATATTATGTTATCTTTTTTAATGATTTCAGTAATTCATTTGGGCTTATCCACTTTCATAGAAGTCTGATTATATTGATGCCTTGTTGAGCTCTAAAAGACATGCTAAAAATATGATTTTTAGCATGGCAGCATGATCTCTTCAATAGGTAATTGATCAGTGACGGTCACATGGCAGCATGATCTCTTCAATACAACTTCTACAGAAGAGTTTGAATCACAAAATAGACCAGCCTTGTAAGAGAATGAAGAGAAGCGGCAGAGAGTGTTGTGAGGTTTCAGGTGTTCACAACTGGTTAAGGTGTTTGTGGTGCAGTTTGATACTTAAGGCAGAGCAGTTGCCTTTGTTGGAGAAATGGAGTCACTGTAACTTTGGAGGAGAAGCTTTGAGGCGTGTTTGAATATATTGTCTTTAGAACGTTATTTTCCGCCACTCAGATTCACTAAGTTTGCTGTTGAGTTACAGGCAAATTCGTTCATAAGATACAACAGATCTTTGGGCGAGAATCTACAACCAGCAAAGTTGAAGTGTCTCCAAAGAAACCTTCTGTGAAATTGTAACAGACCAGACTGAGAGAGAGAGAGAGAGAGTGTGTGAATTTCGAAATTGTGTGTTTTTGGAGTCTGATTCATGCTCCTTAAATAGTTTATGAAGATGTATGAAGAAAAGGTAGGTGCTGGTTTAGAGAAGACACCTTGAACAGTCACAATTTCAAACATTGTGACTGTTTAAAAAGTAGTTAACGGTTAGTGACTGTTAAAAAGTGCGAGCAAAGTGTGCCTCTAAAGCGCCTCATTGTGCCGCACACACGTGCGTTGCATGGTATCAAACCCCCATACTCTCCTCTACTATTTCTAATGAGTGTAAATCAGCTCATATTGAAATACTGAAAACAAAACTTATAATTTTCCAATGTGGGACAAGTTCAAAACTAGGTTTTGCAAGAGAAAAACTAATTTTTCAATCAAGTGTGTTGGTGCAATTTCTCATGTAATTGACCAATCAAACCCATTGGATTTAATCTCTTATGAGATTAAAATCCAAGAGCCTTGTGAGAGAGGAGAAATGGCCGTGAGCTTCCTTGGTTGATGGAAACTAAGCTAGTTGAATCTGTCCTGAGGAGTCGGATTATGAACCGTCCCTGCTTTTGGAATTGATCCTAATTAATTTTGTATTCCTTGCATATAACTAACTCTCATCAATTAGAGGGCCATATGTAATAAAAATAGCAAATCAAGGTACGTAGACCATACCTCCTTTGAGAGTTGTACCGAGAAAAGACATTAAGAAGAAAAATGGCTGAGAGCGCCGTATCGTTTCTACTTTACAAGCTTTGGCTCTTGATGGAAGGAAAGGTGAAGTTACTGAAAGGGGTGCGCAAAGAAGTCAAGGACATTGTTGCTGAATTGGAAAGCATGCAAGCATTTCTAAAAGATGCAGATGTAAAGAGCGAGATTGAGGAAAGTGTAAAAACATGGGTGAAGCAAGTGAGAGATGTGGCTTATGACATGGAAGATGTTCTTGATGAGTGTTGTCATATAAAGCAAACAATTATTTTGTACAGCCTATTTATTTTGCATTCATATTATATTTCCGTAAGTAGATTGTATAGCTGTAGGTAGAGATAAATCAACCTTAAATCTCTGTAAATTAGTGTAAATCAGGCCTTTAATTATTGTATATTCAACTATATATTCAATGAGATCAGAAAAAAAGGCATTGAGCCATTCAATCAAAATTTTTTCGAAGGAAAAGTTATCATGGTATCAGAACCATTGTCTTAGAGTTTTGGAATTTCTGGTTATTCTTGGGTGACATTGGAACTTCAGGCCGCCATAGATTGCAAGTTTCATCTGGGTGATTTTCTTCAGAAAGCTCACATATTTTGGTAATTTCTTTCCGGTCATATTTTGGGTTGTTTATCTCTCTATACTTGTCTTGTTTTTTGTTGAAAATGGCTGGAACCACTATGAATTTTGCGTTAAATTTACGAGAAAAAATTATTCGGCATGGGAATTTCAATTATGTTTATATGTTACTGGAAAAGAGTTATGGGGACATATTGATGGTACTACTCTAGCTCCAGCAGATGCTACTAAATTAGCTGAATGGAAAATCAAAGATGCTAGGGTGATGTCTTGGATTACCGGGTCATGTGATTCTAAAATTGTTCTTAATTTACGCCCTTATAGAAGTGCTCAAACCATGTGGGAATATTTGAAAAAGGTTTATAATCAAACAAATTCAGTCACGAGGTTTCAATTGGAGTGTGAAATTGCAAATTATACACAGGGGAGTCTTTCTATTCAAGATTACTATTCTGGTTTTCAAAATTTATGGGCTGAATTTTCTAATATAGTGTGTGCTGTAGTGTCTAAAGTTTCTCTTGCTGATGTATTGGCTGTTTATGAAATTAGCAAGCACGATCAGTTTCTGATGAAGTTACGTTCAGATTTTGAAAATGCTTGTTCTAGTTTGATGAATCGTCATCCTCCTCCTACCTTGGATGTGTGTTTTAGTGAATTGCTTCGTGAGGAACAACGTCTTTTTACACAAACCACTCTTGAACAGGAGAAAATGACTACAACACACATGGCATTTTTGGTTCACGGAAAAAGCAAGGGTAAAGATATGAGTAAGGTTCAGTGTTTTAGTTGCAAGAATTATGGGCATATTGCAGCAAATTGTACCCAGAAATTTTGCAATTATTGCAAAAAGCATGGGCACATCATCAAAGATTGTTTAACTCGCCCTCAAAATCATCAAAACATTGCTTTTCAAGCAATAGTTGGCAATTTTTCTAAGGATCAGATTCAAACTGGGCCCTCAACTATGTCAGCAGTCAATCAAAATGCTCAATCCACTGTTCTTACTCCTGAAATGGTGCAACAAATGATAGTTTCAGCCCTCTCAGCTCTGAGACTCCAAGGTAATGGTAATTCTTTATCTAAGTCTTGGCTTGTTGATTCTGCCGCATCAAATCACATGACTAGTTCTGCTAATTTGCTACAAAATGTCTGGTCCTATCATGGTTCAGAAAATATTCAAGTTGCTAATGGAAATCATTTGCCCATTACTGGTGTTGGTGATATTACTCTAGTTTTCAACAATGCTCTTATATCACCTGGACTTTCTGATAATCTTCTTTCAGTTGGCCAATTAGTAGAAAATAACTATAATGTCCATTTTTCTCGTAATGGTTGTTGTGTGTAGGATCAGGAATTGGGGACGGTGATCGCGAAGGGGCCTAAAGTCAGACGTTTATTTCCTCTGCACATTTCCATTCCTAGTAATGTTTCTTTTGCATGTTCTGTTGTTAGTAATAAAAATGAGGTGTGGCATAAACGTTTGGGACACCTCAATTCTACTATATTGTCTTATTTGTTGAATTCTGGTTTATTAGGCAATAATGATAAAATTTCAAGCCTTTCTTTTGATTGTTCAACTTGTAAATTGGGAAAAAGTAAAATTCTTCCTTTTCCTCTTCCCGGTAGTCGTGCAGATAAATGCTTTGATATTATTCATAGTGATGTATGGGGGATTACACCTGTACCACTCGAAGTGAATGTCAAGTACCACTCGGATGAGGGAGAACTACTTTCTGATCCATCTTTGTATCGACAATTAGTGGGCAGCTTAAACTACCTGACTATTACTAGACCTGACATCTCCTTTGCTGTCCAGCAAGTTAGTCAATTTATGCACTCTCCCCGTCATCTTCACTTGGTTGCAGTTCGTCGCATCATAAGATATCTTCGGGGTACTCCATGTCGTGGTTTATTTTTTCCCACTGGGTCTTCTCTATGCCTTAGTGCTTTTAGCGATGCCGACTGGACTGGTTGCCCAAATACTCGTCGCTTTGTTACAGGTTGGTGTATGTTTCTTGGGGATTCCTTGATATCGTGGAAGAGTAAGAAACAAGATTGGGTCTCTAAATCTTCTACTGAATCTGAATATCGGGCTATGTCTGTTGTCTGCTTTGAGATTACTTGGCTTCGATGATTGTTGATTGAGATTGGGTTTCCTCAATCTAATCCCACTCCGCTACATGCAGATAATACCAGTGCTATTCAAATTGCTACTAATCCAATCTACCATGAGCGCACCAAGCACATTGAAGTTGACTACCATTATATTCGAGATGCTGTAAATACTCAAGTTATTTCTCTTCCACATGTTTCTACAGCTTTGCAAATTGCCGATGTGTTTACCAAGTCTCTTACTTGACATCGCCATAAATTTCTTATTGGCAAATTGATGCTTCTTGATCAGCCAGCATCAATTTGAGGGGGGATGTTGCCATATAAAGCAAACACCATATAAAGCAAACATTTATTTTGTACAGCCTATTTATTTTGTATTCATATTATCTTTCCGTAAGTAGATTGTATAGCTGTAGGTAGAGATAAATCAACCTTAAATCTCTGTAAATCAGTGTAAATCGGGCCTTAAATTACTGTATATTCAGCTATATATTCAATGAAATCAGAAAGAAAAGACATTGAGCCATTCAATCAAAATTCTTTCGAAGGAAAAGTTATCCGTTCATGCTTCGCTTTGCAGAACAAGGAGAACATCAATCACATGGATTCATCATCAGCTATATTCACAAGATCATCCGCTTCATCAAGAACTTCCAGACACGCCATTCACTGGCCACTCAGATACAAGAGATTAAAGCCCGACTCCATGGTGTATCTGAGAGGAGAAAGCGATACGAATTACATAGTAGCATGGATCAGATTGCACCTGCTAGTATGTGGCATGACCGTCGAGGAGATGCTCTTCTGATCGAGGAAGCAGAGCTCGTGGGGATTGACAAACCCAAAAAGGATCTTATCAAATGACTAGTGGAGGGTGAATCAAGCGTTGGAGTAATATCGGTGATTGGTATGGGCGGAGTGGGCAAGACAACTCTTGTCAAGAGTGTATGATGATCAAAAGGTAAAGATCAATTCTTGCTTGGATTACATTTTCGCAAACATTTAAGATTGAGGAGCTGCTGATCAACATGATGAGGCAACTCTATGATCTATACAACAACGAAGCAATTCCGCAGGCAATCGAGGCCATGAACGATGCTCAACTTAAGCAGAAACTGTTAGAGTTTGTCAAGGGGAAGAGGTATGTAATTGTTCTTGATGACATCTGGAACATAAATGCATGGGAATTTGTTCAATATGTCTTTCCTGATAGTAATTGTGGCAGCCGAGTAATTATCACCACACGTTTCGAAAATATAGCTTCATCAAATCTGACCCTCATATCTACAATCTACAACCCCTGTCTGATGAGGAGTCTTGGACCCTGTTTTGCAACAAGACCTTCCGGTCAAACACTAAGAACATCTGCCCTCTAGAATTGGTGGGGCTTTCTCAAAATATCTTGAGCAAGTGTGGAGGACTGCCACTGGCAATTACAGCAATCACTGGTGTTCTATCAACAAAGCAGAATGGGAAGCAATACATAACAGCCTTAGCTATGAGTTTTGAAAACAATGAAAATTTAAGGAGCACCATGAATGTATTGTCTCTCTCAGTTACAATGATGTCCTCTACCATCTGAAGTCATGTTTATTGTATTTGAGTTTTTTCCCCGAGGATGAATTGATTGAGCCCATGAGATTGATTAGGATGTGGATGGCTGAAGGGTTTATCCAAATAAAACAAGGAATAAAGAGCTTAGAGGAGATTGGAGAGAGCTATTTCTTTGAGCTCCTTAATAGGAGACTCTTCCAAATAGAAGGAATAACTGCTGATGGACGAGTTGATACATGTCGAGTCCATGACCTCATCCGAGAAATCATTATTTCAAAAGCAAGGGACCAGAATTTTGGATCCATAGTTGTTGCTGGTGATGCGAAAGATACAATAATGGTAGATAAAAGAATCAGGCGCCTATCAATTCATAATGGTTGCGAAAAAATTATAATTGCACAGGAAGCAGAGAGCTTCATCCACCTTCGTTCTCTGTTCATGTTTAGGGTGGATACATTATCTAACACATTTAGAAGTGCATTTTTTTTTTCTAGGCCCAAGTTGCTCAAGGTATTGGATTTGAGAGGTGCCCCATTGGAGGAATTTCCAGAGGAATTCACCAATTGCTTCCATTTAAGGTATTTAAGCGTGAGGAACACCAAGATCAAAGAGAATCCAGATTCTATGAAGAAGCTCCAGAATCTTGAGACCTTGGATCTTAAAAAAACCTATGTATCCGAGTTGCCTGTTGGGATCCTCAACCTCTATAAACTACGACACCTTCTTGTTTATTACCCTTACAACTTTGATTAAAATCATTATATATTTAATTACCTAGGATGTAAAGCACCGAGCAAAATTGGAGATTTGGTATCCCTTCAAAAGCTCTGCTACGTAGAAGTAGACAATAGTAGTGACCTAATTAGAGGGCTTGGGTGATTGACACAATTGAGACGATTGGGGATTACCAAGTTAAAAAGAGGTGATGGAGTAGATCTATGCTCATCCTTTGAGAAAATGAGATATCTCCGCTCTTTGTTAGTGATTGCAAGAGAAGAGGGGGAGATTCTTGACCTACAATCTCTATCTTCTCCTTTTTCTCTTCAACGTTTAAACTTGGTGGGCCGTTTAGAGAAGTTACCGCACTGGATTCCTTCATTATATAATTTGTCTATGCTGTATTTAATGTATTGTAGAATGAAGGATGATCCACCTGAAGCCCTACAAGAATTGCCTAAATTGACGGCACTTGTTCTTAATGAACATGCTTACGAGGGAGAACAATTATATTTTCGGTCAGGAGGGTTTCAGAGACTTCAGTTTCTAAAACATTGAGAGATTAGAGGGATGCAGAAGGGTGATAGTTGAGGGAGGAGCATTACCTCAACTCCAGAATATTAATCTATGTATCGTTAATTGTACAAAGCTAGAGGAGGCACCATTAGGCATTGAACTCCTCACCAACCTTAACATTCTTGGAATTAGTGATATGCCAAATGAATTTGAGAGAAGAATACGTCTTCAAGGCGAAGATCATCACAGAATTGCACACATCCCACTTGTTGAATTTGCTCACTGTGAAGATGGAGATTGGGTTTATTACTAGGATTAAATGCTACTGCAAACTCTAATTTGGTAAGTAGCACACTGCTGGGTGCTGTGTACATTATTATTTATTTATTTATTGCCTTTAATTTGCAGAATCAAAATAGTCCATTCCATTGATCTGACCATAATTAACCGGCACTTGATCAGGTTGAGTCTCTCATTTATTTTTGTACCAGAAATTGCTTGTAGGAATTAATGTCTCTGAAGCAGCAACTCGGGTATCGTGTGCTCTACTTTTTCTTCTTTCCCTTTTGTTATATCTCATTCTTGGGTGATGACATATGTGCAGGCAGGTTGAGACTTGAGATCTACTAGGAAATCCCTAGTAAAAATCAGGCCAATTATCCCTTCTTCCCCTCTTCTAAGCTATTTAATCTGCTTATTATTTTGTTGGGCTCGACTAATCTTACATCTTTATATTCATTTATATCATTATTTAATAGGATAAATTTCTTAAACTACTCTTACTGTTTAGCGGTAGTCATCATTGATGGAAACCAACCAATACCACCTGAACCGCCAGTGCACCGAAATTTTGTGTTGACATCGACACGATCTACATGAAGCAGAAGAGTGAATGAGTGTTGCAGACCAGAGGATGGTGGAAATGCTGCTGGTTTGGCGTCTGATTGGCTCGAACAAGAGATTAGGAGAACCCATAGCCCTTGAACAGAAGCCTCTACATTCTAAAATTCAAAGAAGAAAAATAACACCGTCAACAAAACTTGGGTTAGAATATTCTGACCCCCTCCTCTCACACCCAGTGTTTTAAAAGGCACACCTGAGGCGCAAGGCGAGGCATTTTCGAGAGCTGGCGCCTCGCATGGGTCAAGGCGGCTACACTTTAGTAAGGCGCTTGCCTCTACACCTAAGGCGTGCGCCTCAGACCAGGCGCCAGGCGGTCCAGGCGTGCGCCTGTTCTTTTATTTGTTTTTAAATTGACTTTTATAGATAGATTATAATCGTACATGTATACATTATTTCTTTTATGTGTCAAAATGGTTGGGATATGATATACAAATATGAAAGAAAGTCACCACCCTCTCGAGAGAAAAAAACTTGCCATGCAAGGCTTCTCAGACTTCCAGTATCAGTCGAAGTCTTGAGCCCTCAGCCCCCACGTTCTTCTTGGATCAACAAGTTCAGGCCATCTCTCAATCGAACAGCCACCTTCGAAGTTCTATCAGAGGCCATCTCTCAGTCGGACGATCAACTGCAACGTTCAGGCTTTCAGCAATCAGCATCAGGTATTTGTTTCTTCTTTTTTTACACTGAAAACAGGTTCCGCCTGCCCCCTTCTTCTTCTCCTCCTCCTTCTTCAGTTCTTCTTCTTGTTCACAGAAAAACAGGGGTTCCGCCTGCTCTTGTTTTTTTTTTCATTGTCTTTCTTCTTCTGAAATATTTTTACGGTAAAACAGGGGCTCCGTCCCCTTCTTCTTCTTCTTCTCCTCCTCCTTCTTCAGTTCTTCTTCTTGTGCACAGAAAAACAGGGGCTCCGCCTGCTCTTGCTTTTTTTTTCATTGTCTTTCTTCTTCTGAAATATTTTTACAGTAAAACAGGGGCTCCGCCCCCTCCTCCTTCTTCTTCTTCTTCTTTCCTTGTCTGTTTCACACTAAAACAGGGGCTCCACCCCATTGTTACACAATATTTTTTTACCAGTAGCAAATATTAGTTTGAATTTGAAAACAGGAATCGATCCCTTTCTTTTTTTTCTTTTTAGTTTTTTCTTTGCTTCTTTCTTCCCCCACTTGGTTTTTTGATATTTTCCTGATTTCTTAGAATTTCTACATGTTTTTTTTCTATTTTCTTAGTTTTTTTTTTTTTATTTTGTGTGCTTTTTTAAAAAGGTGTACGCTTCGCCTTGCGCCTTTATGCCTCAGGCGCATTTGGAACCTGTTGCTTTTTGTGCGCCTTTCACTTTTAAAACACGACTCACACCTCCCTCCATCAAGCTCCCTCTCATGGTTTACTTCTATGGCAGTAGCTTCATCTTCCGCAGCATATCTTCCACAATCTATCACGACTTCTGCTCAAACATGGCCATTCAATTTCATGCCTTGATCGTTTCCATCGAACACTGCCTCGCTCCCAAAAGCCTCCTCCCAGTGGCTTACGAGGATGCAATGAAACGTTGCACTGGGTTATGAAACACGCCTCACATAGCATCATTGGAGGTTGAAATGCATTGTAGAATATGGAGTATACCTGTCAAATCCATATTCACATTTTATTTTTGCCATGAGAACTATAGAGTAACGGCCTTGCTCACCTTCTTCAACCTCGTGACACCAAATAGAGCCGGCAGTGAGCCTTAATGGAAGTCGTCAAATCAAAGCCAATGACGAACCTCACAAAATCTCTGGCTGTTTTTTGCTTTGAGTTAGAATTAGGTAATGGGTGAATGAAAAAAAAAAAATTAAGGTAATTGGCGGTGGTGGTGGAATCGTTGAAAGGCTTCTGACGAGGCCAAAGAATCGTTGATAGTAACCAGGTTGTCAATGCTTAATGAAAACTGGGAAGAATCATTCAAGTAGGGTTTTTGAGGAACTTTTATGGGATTTGGAGATTTAAAGAAGCATTGACAACATCACTGCGGGATCGGTCGACGAAGAGTTGGGAATCGGAGGAATCAGCACTACCTAAGCAGCTCCAAAAACGGACATCGGCAATCTCAGCATTCCAGCGCCACTGCCAACACCCCTCGAAAGAAGTAACTATTGCTGAAGAGCCATCATTTTGGTTGCTCCCGCTTATCTGGTGACGGAGAAGGTTGGAAGAAGATAGAGGGAAGAGAGAAGGGTCAAAGGAGGAAGGGGTGCCGGTCAAGAGGAAGGGGATGGGGGCAATATTAGGGTTTTTTAAACGTCACATGGTCACATGTGTACGGTTTTGAGGAAATGTTAACGGATGTTAACAGTAAGGTAAAACTAGTCAATTGTCGGAAACAAGGTTAAAAACATTGATACCGGCGTATTGGACGTTTCCATACTCGTTTTTCTAATTTTTTTTTTTCAAAATTGGTTCAGGGGAGCCGGTCTAAGACTCCTCCATCCCCTGAACCGATCAGGCCCCTGATACACCCACTGTAGGGGCATATCGGAAGGGTCCCGGAACGATACATATCGGCCGATACAGGCTGATATGTAATGATACTTTGAACCTTGGTCAGAAACAACAGGAGTAGTGTTAGACAATAGTCAAACAGAAAATGTATACTTAGTCAATTAGCTAAACCATATAAGGGTAGTTTAAGAAATTACCCTATTTAATATTAGTTTAGTTGCTTTATTTATATGTTTTTTTCTTAATTAGTCAATGCATAGATTTTTAAAAAGGGGAAAATCTATAATGGGGAAAAGATATGGTATGGAAAGAATTTTGTCCAATCAAAATCCACCCATGAATTTTGATAAATAACACTTTATTTGCTATCACGTTTATGATTCCAATTTATTGGTCAATTGTTTTTCGGATATCATATCTTTCCCATATCATAGTCGAACCCTTTATTATTTATAAAATAGAAGCTTACATTAAAAATGGAAATCGGTTTTGATTTTATCATTACCACTGATCGGAGTTTGGGTGGGTTTCCAGGAAACCCAAAACTCTGGGAATCGGAAACGGAGCGGGGATGGTATTTGTCCATTGAGCATGCGTGTCACAATTGAAGGAAGCTTCCTCCATTGATTTAGAGTGAGCCCAACCCAGACCCGTCCATTGATGAATTGGGATTAGCTGAACGCGCGATCTCTGTTCAGTGGGCTGTGAAATCAATGGTAATACCTCACACCAGTAAAAAAATATATGGGGCTCATATGGAGAAATTAAGTGGTTGTGAGTTTATATATTTTATTAGTGATATGAAAAGATATCACTTGTGAAAAAGGACATTAGGTTATCAAAATCTTATGTTGAATTCAATCCATTTTCTCATGTTTTCCATTTCATGATGATTGATAGGCATATGGGAGGCTTTGACGCAAATACTCGTCGCGGGCGAGATTTGGAGGGAAGCATGCTTGAAGAAAACTTGGTTGGCGTTTGTTTGTTCAAATATTTTTATTGGGGGGCTTTTATGGAGAACTGTTTTATGTTTTAATTTTGTGTTTAATTGTGCTTTTCAACTTTTGTTTGGATATGCTTTATTTTGTTATTTGGTGTAGTGTTTTTATTGGAAACTTTATTAGTTGCCTAATTATATATGGATTTTATTTATAAGCCCGATGAATAATTTGTTGATTGTTTTGTTGCCTTCTTACCATTTTGCAACATGTGGATTGATAGATAGGCTATAAATAGAAATAAAATTAAGTAAAAGATTATAAGAATATGAGTGTAATATACTAAATTCTGAATGGGCCTAAACCAGAGTCCAATGTAGTTGAAATTCTTTATGTTAGAAGAGCTTCTGCTCTAACTTTGTCTAGAAATTTGTGGGTCCAAAAGCTTGCTCTAGCCCAAGCCCAGTCTACTAGAGCCTCTAATTGATTCATAACGCTAAGTGAGTCAGTGAGTCGAATAAAACCTATTGAGTCAAATTTGAATGGGTAGATGTGGGTTTGTGTGTGTGAGAGGTCCCATCTCCAATGCCAGTCCATTCCTTTGAAGGCTCATTTGGGAGGAGCTGCATCCATGAGCCACTGTGAAGAAGCTGCTACAAAAACTAGCTAGCTTAACCAGAAAGTCAATTTCATAAGTGAATGAAAATTGGGGCTTTCCAGGTTCATCACCAAATATACCTTCTATGCTTTCCATATAAGGCCTGCCCACCTTGCAAAACCAGAAGCCACTACATAAATACCCTCCCAAACAAGTACTAAATTATGCCTAATTAACTTTAAAACCCCAATATGCCAGCAGGTTGCTGTGACTGTGAGGAGATCAAATCTTTTTCTCACTCGGGGCCACCCCACAACACCCCACAGCACATCCCCACCGTATATTGAGAACATCTCTTAATGACAGTATCAGAACCGATGATATTATCTTTGAGAGAATTTCCCAATACACGATAGGAATGTGCTGTGGGGCATTGTGGGGTGGCTCCATGTGGGAAGGAGATGTGAACTCGACTGTGAGGTCCCATCTCCAAAGTGGGTCTATTCCTTTTAGTAATGTCTAACAAGCTTTAAACCCTAATATCCCAACAAAGCAAATACAGAACTCATGCACGGATACCTCCCTTTATCAATTGAACTTTCATTTCCCACCCCATCTTAACGATAAAAAATTTAATAATCGACATACTAAATAGTTAGGATCTTCACGGAGCTATACACAATGGGGTAGCCCACCTCGCTCCATGCCCAAAACGAACAGGGATCTGCTATGAATACAAGCATGTGAACCAAGCGTGCAGTAACCAATCACTAGTAAACATGTCAGTGTTCCATATACACATCAGCATCCGTAGCAGATTCTATATAACCCCAACCTTAATGGCAGTGGAATTGACCTCAAGTCTCTACTACAATCCGCCAGCTGAACCACCATCAATCGGTGAAATCAGTGTCGACGTCTGCAAAGATGTCTCCAATTGATCAAGATGGTCATTCCTTTTTTGCCTATGTGGTTGCATGGAGAATGAATAATCTCCTGATGAAAACTGCTTGTATGTTTGACATTTGGTTGCACTTAAAATCATGGTGAAAAAGATATTCTACAAAAGTTGCCCTTGAAAACAAATGGGCTTTGGTGTGATCCCGAGGCTCAGTTTAAAAAGAGTACAAATATAAATACGTACAGCGTAAATGCATACTAAATAATACAAAATATAAGGTTTTGCACTTTAAATATTTGCATTTGTACTCCTTCCAAACTCAGCCTGAAGCACAATTCCAACCCAGCAGAGTTCGGTTCATTATAGCCATATACATTTACTTTGATATAGCTGTGAGGAGGTGCAATGCATCTGTTCAAAGCATCATCAATCCTTGATATTACATTCACAGGATTATTGATTAAAAGATACAGGGAAAGAGAGATCTACAAAACTATTAGAAAGAAAATATTAGGGACATTGTTTGGTACCGGTGTCATACACTAACACGGTTATAAAAATTTCAGATATAAGTTGGTGCGGTTGTTGCTTTGCGGCAGTGGAGACCCAAGTTCAAATCCCATTGCCACCAGGGTTTGGGGGGTTGGGTTGGGGGATGGCTACCCCCTTCTTGTGTAGCCCAATCTCTCTCTCTCTCTCTCTCTCTCTATTAATTCTAGAAAATAACTTTCAAAACATTGATATTTATTAATAATAATTTTAAAATTTATTATATATTTATATATACTAAAATTTATATTTATTATATTTTTTGTTATTTAATAAAAATTTCAATAATTATTGGAGATTAAACTATTAGTTTAGATAAAATTAGGAGTATACATGGATTGGTTCAATTCAGTTTTAGGTTGTTTGGCCAACCAAATTGACCTAACTGGGTTGGGGAGTCGGTCACCCCAAAACCAACCAACCACTAGTGAGAGCTAGCCTACTTGGGTTATATTGGTTTGGGTCAATTTTCAGTTCGGTTGGTTGGTTTAAAAGATTTAAACTAAAAAAAATTAAATTTACAATATAAAATATATATATATATATACACAAATGGCTAAACCGAAATTGACCCAACTTGGTTAGTTTGGGAAATTATGAAAGTGAAACCCACCAAAAATACTAGAAAACTGACTAACTTGTTTCGAGTTGTGTCGTATTGGTTGATTTCACTAGTTTGATGGACAACCTAGCTGAAATTAATTATCGTTATTTTTGTATTGTAAAATATTATTATAAGTAGTATATAAAATATAACTAATTATATAAAATAATTGTCTACTCTCATGTGTTTTATTCTTTACCTTTCCCTTAACAAAGCTCGTGCATTGCATGGGTCCCCGCTAGTATATATACTAAAGTAGAAATGTGCCACCTAATTTACTATACATTTTTTCTAATCAACAACAATTTCAATAATTTTGGGAAATTATCATAGGATATTGTAATTTATTCTTATTTAATTTACTATTAGTTAATTAGTTATAGAAAATTATTAGAATTATAGGGTTGACAATTTTCTCTATAAAATTAGAGCCCTACCTTGCTCCATATAAGAAACTTACAAAAATGCAATATAAATAATATATTTATAAATAAATAATAAACAACATATATTATATATAAATGATATATATAAATAATTGATTTGACTACAATATTAATAACCAATATTCAAACAAAATATTGGAATTGCATTTCCTCTTGGTAAATATGTAATTTTTATTATCTCACAAAATAAATAATAAAAAATAAAAAATAAAAAATATAGAATTTTTTATGAATTTTATAGAAAATTTTGAACATGCATTAATATTATATATTCTTCATATTAAACAAAAATATGTTTGAAAAAATAAGAATTATCGTTAGTAAAGATAGAAATGGCTAAAATATAAAGAAAAAATGAATTAATGTCTTAATCATCATCATTTGATATTGCTAGGTTCAACGAGTGCGCACTTTTACTAGTATATATTAAAGTAGAAACATGCCATGTCATGGCCTGAGCTTTCTCCTATACCCTAACCGAGAACTCTTAGACACTTCATGTTAGCCTTTCTTACTCCCTCATGAAGTCACCTAATCATTGCCTTCTTCCTCTCTGATAATGAATTATTTAATTAATCATCAGTAATAATTAACATTATTTTACGATACTTATTTAATTAATTAACGATATTAGCGATACATTATTTAATAGTATTTATTAATCAATTATGGTATTTACTTAATTAAATACCATAATTAACAAAAAATATTGTTACAAAAAATACATCTAATATTGTTAAATAATTAAATAAATACTATAATTAATAAAAATATTATTAATTAATGAATTACTAATTAATTATATCAAAATAATGTTAATTAAATACTATTAATTAGTTAACAGTATTTTTGTAAATACTATTTATTAATTAAATAATTAAAAAATACTGTAATTAATAAAAATATCGTTAAAAAATACAATAATTAATTATGGTATTTATTTAATTATTTATTTTTGGTATTTTGGTAAGCTCGGTGGATATTTTAGTCAATTTGGGTCTAAGGAGTTCAAAACAAAATTCTAATCTAATGGTGGGTATTTTGGGTTAAAAAAAAGGCCAAAATGGAATCTTTTTATATGGAGGGCAAATTATAATCTAATTATTCAATTAATTTATCAACTTTGAAATAGAGTCTTGGTGTGATGGAGGGGAAAATGAGAGAATTTTTTTGTTGAAAATTGGTAGGGTGGTGTTTTTGAAAATTATGGGTAGATTGGTATGGTCAGATTGGCCCAATTGTAGGTAGGGTTTTTAGGGTATCTAGGATCTGATAGAAACATCTGATTGGTTTTTAAGGGCCAAAGTCATAGAAATTTGGGTACATTAGAGCATTCGAAATGGAATATTTGTTTGATGATGGAAAAAATGGGGGGATTTTAGGTTGAAAATTTATGGGTAGATGTTTTGGTGTGTCTAGGGTTAAATTGTATGGTCTAATTGATTCAAAGGTGTTATGATGAAGGAGATTTGGGTTGTGGGTGCTTTAGGCTAACGAGAAAGTTTGAAAGGGAATCTGATTTAATAAAAGAATAAACGGTGGGGAATCTTGAGTTGAAATTTCAATGGTAGATATTTTAGGAGGTCCTAGGTTTGATGGAAGTGTTTGGGAGGGGGAGGGATTTAGGTGCTTCAGAAGGTTCAGAACATTCTGAACAGGTGTTCGGAGTAAATTGGGGTTTCGATGACGAATTAAGCAAAAATCAGGTGTTGACAATGGGGTTTCTAGAGGTATTGGTCTCTTGGAACATTTGGTGGGGTTTGATTGGTCTATAAATGGTATGATCAAGGGCATTTAAGAAATGAATAACTTGGCCAATGAGATAGCCCAAATTAAAATCTTAGTGTGATAAAGGGTTAAATGGGGGATATTTGTGATGATATTTTGTGGTAAGGTGTTTATAAGTATTTAGAGCTCTTTAAAAGCCCATTAACTCTAATTTGCAATTCGGTTAAAAAATCATGTATGTCACATGAGTTCCAACTATTTAAAAAACAAAAAAAAAAAACTAAAAACCAAAAAAAGTAGGTCTACCTAATTCTCTAAGAATGACAAACCAAACAAATTTCAAACTCCTTGCATTCGTAAAAGTGGGCCATTGCGTGCCCTTTTCTACTTAAAGAAACATCTGAGGTGCCAAACACAACCTAAGTCACTGCCATGATTACGATTCAGTTTCATGCTCTTCGAATTGAGCAATCCGAAAAACAGATATACAAGTACATGTTCAATTTAATGGGCCGAACCACAACCTATAATAACAAAGGTTCTGTTTGGCATTGCTGCTGTTTCTACCGGAAATGATTTTCGATTGATCAATACAAATTAATAAGAGATGTGTATTCTCACATCACATATTAGTGTCACTCAAACTAAAATGATGAGACTTTATTTGTATAGGAAAAAGCATCAGTGGCCAAATCTATTATTTTAATAGTGTTTAGCTCAATTTTTTAGTGGTATTTATATAAATGTCATTTAAAGCTCCCTTTGGTGGTTTTGGTTCTTGAAAGATGGATGCCATTAATCTTATTGTAAATTGCAAGACTAATCATATATGAATAAAAAGGGAGGTACTAGTAATGTGTATTCAAGTTCTACTGGTTTGGGGGATTTGACATGGGTAGAGCTACTATCTATTCTACAAGATTTAAGACCGGGAAATTCATTGAGATAAGAAATTTACAAGTGGAAGGAACCAAAAGATAATCATCAGTTGGTTTAAAAATGGAGTTGTAGGAAGAATCTACATGATCATATGAAGGAGACAAGGAGGCTAGAGCCATGGTTGCTAGATTTAATGCAAGTTTCAACTGCGTTCCTTGATTGGAAAATACTCCTACTGATACTCTAGCACAAGAGGGAGTCAATAGAAGGCCTTGATATAATTAAGCATATATCCCCCAATATTTAAGTTAGTTGTCTATATTGGGTCTAGTTGTATATTAGGGAAGAGTAGAAGTGGGCTAGTTCTCATCTATCATTTGGGTGAGGGTTGGTTTCACTATTGTTGTACAATATGGTCTATTTGTATTCAATTATATTTTCTTTAAATTGATAAATCAGATAATTAAGTTACCAATGAAAACAGTAATGTTGAAGGTGCCAGCAAATTCAATTCTATTTTCTTTAACCATGCCCACTAAATTCTGTTGTTGATAGCTAGGGTTAAAGGGTGTCAATGGATCGGTTTTGGACTGGATCCCGTCCAGTCCAAAATAAATTTGGACGGACCAACAAGGCATATTGGATTGGACTATTAATCCAATCCAAAATATTTATTAGATTAGATTGGACCTGGTCCATCCATAATAAAGTTATGTTGGATTGGGTTTGATTAAGTTAATATGTGGTCCATTGATATAAGATAAGAATATAGGCATCAATGAATCAGGTTTAGGTTGAAATCAATCTAAATTAAAATGAATTTGAACAGATTGGACAATCCAGACTTTAAATTGGACTGATCCAAAATGGTCTAAAATATTCATTGGATTAGATTGGACCTGATCCATTTGTAATGGATTCGCATTGGACTGGATCAAATTGGACCAAATCCAGTCCAATTGACACCCCTAGCTAGGGTAATGCAAAAAGAAGTGGTGACAGTAGTGAAGGGTGAAAGAATGGTAGGATCCATCCAATGGACGCCATAAAGGTTGCGGAATGGGTGGGCGAATTTCAAAAAATTTCCTACCTTCTCCCAACTGGGAATCATAATCCCTAAATTTAGAATATAATATTCAAGGATCCTACTTGAACCATAATCAAACCAGATCTGCACCCAAAAATAAATGCGAGGAATATACCTGATCCGGAGAAGCAGTATCTCCCAAAGTTGGTGTTCACGCCCAAAGAATGCTCCAAGATCCGTTCCTGCTGAAGATGACACAGCTGTCGATGGAACAGAACCAGCAGGGTGCGTCCTACACACTGGATCCTTCACAATAATCCTCTGGAAGTACTAAACACTGAATCTTTTCCAGTCTTTCTTGCAAGACTGATGTCAAGAACAAAATTCTTGACTTTCTTTTCTGCAAAGATCTAATCTTGAAAAAGCAGATGGCGGCGGCAGGAGGAGAGCTCCAAAAACGAAAAGGCTGAACTACTTTTCTCTTTTTCTGGAGAGTATGAGATCTGATCTCAATTCGCAGGAACCTTTCTTGCGATTTTTCTTGGTTCGAAATCTATTGTTTTTCTCTCTCTGTTAGTTAGTTTTTCTCCTCCTTTCTTCTTGATTAAGAAACCTCCTTTTTAGGAGTTATCCCAATCCAAATCAGTATTTGGATAGGGGATAATCTTAATCCTTTATGCAGATGGAGTCAGCTTACTCCTGATCTTATCAGGAGGTTACCAGATTCAAATCTAACTTGAATTTGGTCTCTAAGAGTGGATAAGGCTAAAGCCCCAATCCTTTTACTAACTTCAATCTCAAATTCGCTCCATGGATGGGTGATCATATCAGCCCACCTCGAAATGGGCTTTTGGCCCATTAAGTGTTCAGTGTCTAATTACTTTCTAATCTGCTGCCCAGTTGGGCTTCTTTGTATGGCATGGGACCCAAGCATTGATCTACACACCAGCCACATGGGTTCGGCCCAGCCTTTGATACAAGGCCCAGCCGAATTCACTGAAAAACTCAATGAACCCCTTGAGTCCATCATATGGACCCTATGGGCCCAACACTTACATTAAGTGGTCCCTGGGCCAAGCCATCTTATAAAAGCCCAGGGACTGTGGGCAGGTGCAAGATTAGCCCATCAGGTATTATCCTAAATGGTCTTACACTTAACCTCTCAGCCCTTAATGATCAAGCACTGCCCGACAAGAGAGGACCTCTCCCTCGGCTGAAAGGAACAGTGCCGCACTTCCCTCTCATATGGATCCCGGGAATTAAAACCATTTGCAAACATTTTGAAACCGTACATATATGTAAATATAAGTATATTAATTTTGCAAAACAAAATTCCAACGATTGAAATCAACTGCCGGCAGTTTGGTTTCCATCAGAGAGAGTGCATTCCCGATCATTACCCTTTGTCCGACAAAGTGGCTGATTCTGTCGCTATGACCACCCACTCAGATGAATTCTCAAACTGCCCCAACATACCCAGGTTTTGATCCCCTCTAAGGATCTCACTGATTGGTATATCAAAGACAGCCTGATCTAGCACCTAGTGAAGTGTCATAATCGAGTCTAGGGGTCAGGTGTAACTTTCCAGTTTTGCCCATCTATCTCCAAGGTCCAGGGCAAGACTGGAAATCTAGTCCGGTTCAAGGATTCAAGTAATCCCATACTGCATGTGCCTCGGGTCCTACTCTGGTGGCTGAGACAGGCCATCCCAACACTTGGTGGCACACCAGTATCAGCCTTGGCAGGATAAATCTCCCCAGACTTATCCAACGGCTGTGAACATTTAAAACTAACAAGAATCTCTATAAATGTCCAGTTTTAGGGTTTTACACAGAATTAAACCAAACAACATGAATCAAACATGCACTTTATTTATTTCCACTAAATAACAAGTACATCAAATCAGATTGAAGCTAAGGGCATACATAAACTGTCTAACAAAGGGAACACGGCCTCAACTTGAGAAAATATACATCTTTGGTTGTGAAATGTCAAAGGCACAGAATTGAAGTTCAGTGGACTTACATTTTTGGTATACGAAATAAATTTGAGATCAGGCAACAGGATTGAACACATCCCACTTGTTAAATTTTATTACTTCCATGAATTATCCTCTGTTTAAATATTGCTAGCATGGTTGATATATTAAAATTTCTTGGTGACAATTTTTTTTTTCCTTTTCTGTAGCACCAAAGTCCATATATCTGATGGTAACCATCGTTTTGATAAGTTCGACTTTTATAACAAGGAGATTTTGATGTACGGGTGGTCATGGGCTAGGCCGGGCTTATAACCCATGCTAAGAGCTTTAGTATAGGCCCAAATATAAGTCCAGGCCAGGCCTGGTTCACAGCCTATAATTACAATGTGGGAGAAATGAAAATTTTAGATTTAAGTATCTGTAGATCGATTTTAAATACATGTGATTCAATTCATAATTCAAACGGATAAGAAGACATTTAAATATATTGATGATTTAGATTTTAAATTTCAACTCAGGCCCAACCCTAAGAATTGGGCCTCAGACCAAGCTCAGACAAAACCCAAGGTCAAAAGCCTGATCTGTTCAACCAGGCCCAATTTGTGCTAAAATTTAACATACATGCTGCATATATGTATCTTTAGTAGCATAAATTAATCCAATATACATTGGTTCATCCGAAATTTAGATTGATGGCTGTAAGGTGGAAATGCTTTTAGGGGTTTCCAAAGATGGCATAAGTGAATTTTTTTTCGGGGGCGGGGGTTGTGTCAATGGAAAATCAAATCTTTTCATTTACGGGTAATTTGGGTATTTCATCAATTTCTGTTAGGTTCATGACGTTTGTACAAAGGGAAGGGGTCAAGGTTATAGTTTACCCCAAAAATTTTGGATGTGTCTCTAATATCATACCGTGTGATAAATGAAAAAATGCGATTGTTAATAGTGGAAATGACTAAATATATATAAAAGAAAAAAGAAAAAACGAATTAATGTAAAATTAAAAAGAATGGACATGGTTGCTGAATTGGAAAGCATGCAAGCATTTCTAAAAGATGCAGATGTAAAGAGCGAGACTGACGAAAGTGTAAAATCATGGGTGAAGCAAGTGAGAGATGTGGCTTATGACATGGAAGATGTTCTTGATGAGTTCATGCTTCGCTTTGCAGAACAAGGAGAACATCAATCACATGGATTCATCATCAGCTATATTCACAAGATCAGCCGCTTCATCAAGAACTTTAAGACACGCCATTCACTGGCCACTCAGATACAAGAGATTAAAGCCCGACTCCATGGTGTATCTGAGAGGAGAAAGCGATACGAATTACATAGTAGCATGGATCAGATTGCACCTGCTAGTATGTGGCATGACCGTCGAGGAGATGCTCTTCTGATCGAGGAAGCAGAGCTCGTGGGGATTGACAAGCACAAAAACAAAATAATTGAATGGCTAGTGGAGGGTGAATCAAGCCTTGGAGTAATATCGGTGGTTGGTATGGGCGGTGTAGGCAAAACAACTCTTGTCAAGAAAGTGCACGATGATCAGAGGGTGAAAATACACTTCCAATTGCGTGCTTGGATTACATTTTCACAATCATTTAAGATTGAGGAGCTGTTGATCAACATGATGAGGCAACTCTTTGATCAATACAACAAGGAAGCAATTCCACAGGCAGTCGAGGCCATGAACGATGTTCAACTTAAGCAGAAATTGTTGGAGTTTCTTAAGGGGAAGAGGTATGTAATGCATGGGAATCTGTTCAATATGTCTTCCCTGATAGTAATTGTGGCAGCCGAGTATTGATCACCACACGTTTCAAAAATATAGCTTCATCTTGCATCATCAAATCTGACCCTGATATCTACAATCTACATCCCCTGTCTGATGAGGAGTCTTGGACTCTGTTTTGCAACAAGACCTTTCGGTCAAACATTAAGAACAGCTGCCCTCTAGAATTGGAGGGGCTTTCTCAAAATATCTTGAGCAAGTGTGAAGGATTGCCACTAGCAATTACAGCAATCGCTGGTGTTCTATCAACAAAGCAAAAGACTAAAGTAGAATGGGAAACCATATATAACAACCTTGTCTATGAGTTTGTAGACAATGAAAAATTAAGGAGTGCCATGAATGTATTGTCCCTTAGCTACGAGGATCTCCCCTACCATCTAAAGTCATGCTTCTTGTATTTGAGGTTTTTCCCTGAGGATGAATTGATTGAGCCCATGAGATTGATTAGGATGTGGACGGCTGAAGGGTTTATCCAAATAAAACAAGGAATAAAGAGCTTAGAGGAGATTGGAGAGAGCTATTTCTTTGAGCTCCTTAATAGGAGACTCTTCCAAATAGAAGGAATAACTGCTGATGGACGAGTTGATACATGTCGAGTCCATGACCTCATCCGAGAAATCATTATTTCAAAAGCAAGGGACCAGAATTTTGGATCCATAGTTGTTGCTGGTGATGCGAAAGATACAATAATGGTAGATAAAAGAATCAGGCGCCTATCAATTCATAATGGTTGCGAAAAAATTATAATTGCACAGGAAGCAGAGAGCTTCATCCACCTTCGTTCTCTGTTCATGTTTAGGGTGGATACATTATCTAACACATTTAGAAGTGCATTTTTTTTTTCTAGGCCCAAGTTGCTCAAGGTATTGGATTTGAGAGGTGCCCCATTGGAGGAATTCACCAATTTCTTCCATTTAAGGTATTTAAGCTTGAGGAGCACCAAGGTCAAAGAGATTCCGGATTCTATCAAGAAGCTCCAGAACCTTGAGACCTTGGATCTTAAAGATACCTATGTTTCTGCACTGCCTGTTGGGATCCTCAACCTCCATAAATTACGACATCTTCTTGTTTATCGCTATCTGTATGATGCGGCTGAATCTTTATTTTCTAAGTTTGTTGGATTTAAAGCACCGAGCAGAATTGGAGATTTGGTATCCCTTCAAAAGCTCTGTTACGTATTTGTAGTACACAGTAGCAATAATGACCTAATTAGAGGGCTTGGGAGATCGACACAAATGAGACGATTGGGGATTGCTAACTTAAAAAGAGATGATGGAGTAGATCTATGCTCATCCATTGAGAAAATGAGATATCTCCGCTCTTTGAATGTGGTTGCAAGAGAAGAGGGGGAGATTCTTGACCTAGAAGCTCTATCTTCTCCTCCTCCTCCTCCTCTTCAGCGCTTATACTTGAAAGGGCGTTTAGAGAAGTTACCACACTGGATTCCTTCCTTGCATAGTTTGTCCAAGTTGTCATTATCGTGGTCTAGAATGAAGGATGATCCCCTTGAAGCCCTACAAGCTTTGCCTAACCTCGTGCAGCTTATTATATGCCATGCCTATGATGGAGAACAATTATGCTTTCGGTCAAAAGGGTTTCCACGACTTACATACCTAGAACTGGTAAACTTAGAAGGATGCAAAAGGATAACAGTGGAGGAGGGAGCACTGCCTCAACTCGACCAACTCCACATCGTGGGTTGTGAAAAGCTAGAGGAGGCACCATTAGGCATTGAACTCCTCAACAACCTTGTAATTCTTGCAATTGCTGGTATGCCCAATGATTTTGAGAGACGGCTACGGCTTGAAGGCGAAGACCATCACAGAATTGCACACATCCCAATTGTTCGTTTTCTTCATTTTGAAGACGGATATTGGGTTTCTGACTAGAATTAAATGCTACTGCAGTTAATTAAGCTCGCTCTGGTAAGGATGATTTATTTGGTAAGTCGCATCCCCCAACTGGTTATGCTACCCAAATTTAATTTAATTTGTAGCGCCCTGCAAAATTTTGGACCAGTCCAACTCAACACAACATATTGGACCGTCCAAACCCGGTCTAGGTCTAACTGGTTTTGATTTGAATTGAGCCCAACCCATACCTGGTCCATTGACACCACCTAGTTGCCACTTGCCACTTCATTTCTACATTACTAACTTTGGAAGGGACATAACGTTGTCAAAATCTTGGGTTAAATACAATCCATTTTCTTATGTTTTTCGATTTCATGATGTTTTGATAGGGCAAATGGGAGGAGGCTTCAATGCCAATACTTGTGGAGAGACTTGGAGGGAGGCATGCTTGGAAGAAAAGCTTTGGTTTGGCGTTGGCATTTGTTTGTTTAAATATTTCTTGTTGGTTTGTTTAGGTATACGGAGAACTGTTTTAGCATTTGATGATTCATTGCTATATGCATGCTTTAATTTTGTGTTTAATTGTGTTTGGGCTCGTTTTACTTTGTTATTTGGTGTGATGCGCTTACTGGGAACTTTATCGGTTACATATAACTATGGATTTTATTTATAAACCAATGAATAATTTGTTGATTGTTTTGTTGGTTTCTTACTATTTTTCAACAAATGGATTGGTGGGTAGGCGATAAGATAGGAATAACATTAAGTAGAAGATTGCAAGAATGTGAGTGTAATTTGTTAAGTTTTGAATAGGAAAATCAAAGCACATTGTAGTTGAACTTCTTTATGTAAGAATAAATTCTTACTAGATGCTTCTTCTACTCTAACTTCGTTTGGAAATTTGTGCCTTCAAATAGCCCAAAACCTTGCCCTATCCCAGTCTAGTAGAGCCCTTAATTGATTCCTAATTCTAAGGATAAGAATACCTGTTATCTGAGTCAACTGACCCAGAGGAAACTTGGGCTGTTGGGTAACTATTCTTGTGAATGGCACGTCAACCCATTCAGCTACCTATTTGTCTTTTCGGTCAATTGAATATTGAGTGCAATTACACTTTTACCCCATACTGATAGGAATGTGTTAATGTGTTATGTCCGAGGTAGACCTCTTCCTAGGCCGGGTGGGGCCAAGCTTGGGTCAGTAACAGATTTTCTTCAAGCCGGAGCCCAACAATCAGGCCTACAATTTGGGCCCGAGCCCAAAGCCCATTCTGTCAATCCACTTATTCTGCTCTGTCACTCAATGTTGACAGTTGTGCTATGGTAGTTGGTGGTGGTGAGGTCTCATCTTCAATGCCAGTCCATTCCTTTAAAGTCCCATTTGGGAAGACTTTATCTTTGATTGAGCTGCATTCACTGAGCCACTGTGAAGAAGGACCGGAAAGTCGATGTCTTAATTGAATAAAAGTATATTGGGGTTTTCCAGGTTCATCACCAAACATACCTTCTATGCTTTCCATATGATGCCCACTTTGCAAAACCATAAGCCACTACATGAATGCCCTCATAAACAGACACTAAATTATGCCTAATTAACCTTAAACCCCAATATGCCAAAAGGTTGTTGTGACTGTAAGGTCCCATCTTCAAAACCTGACCTGTCCATTCCTTTAAATACGAACCAAATAAAAAAAAAAAAAAAGAAAAGAAATTCAATGATCATCCTACTGCATGGTCAATGGATGTAAGACTTTTTTTCTTCATCGGGCTACACAATGCGAGTAGCCCACCTCCATGCCTAAAACGAGTAGAGATCAGCTGTGAATACAATCTTAATGATAGAGGAATTGATCTCAAATCTCTATTACAACCGGCCAGAAAATTTACTAACTGAACCACCATCGGTTGGTGAAATCAATGTCTACAATGATGTATTTTTTTTGCCCATGTGATTGCATGTAGAATGAATAATCTAATGAAAATTGCTTGTATCTTTTGACATTTTATTGCACATAAAATCATGGTTACAAAAATTGAGTAATAGATAATTAACATTAAAGTTGGATTCCTTGCATAGGTTAATGATGGAAAATGGTGGAGATATTATGTTCCTTAGTGAATGGGTTGAAGGAAAACAAAAGGTCTACTCTCAATAAATAAAGGAATGTTTTAGATAGAAGACAAAAAAGCTAATGTGGATTAAAAGGCAATAGCTGGAGAGTTAGGTCTTTTCACCATGAACTCTTGGCGGTTGGTCAATTCTTCGAATGTTCAAAGAGAGCAACGGGAAAGAAAGAGGGTGTGGGAAGAGAGGAGAGAGGGGAGTTGCCCCATTGTGAGAAACCTTAGGCCAAAGTCCCCCCTTTTATAGAGACAAAGTTAAGGTTATCAAGGAAGAAGTTCTTTCCTGTTAGGAAAGAGGATCTTTTCTGTTAGGAAAGGAAATCTTACCTTTTGTTTGAATATCAATGTATTATTATTAGAGAATCCTATCCCTTTCAAATTATTTTCGTATGCGATCCTATTATACTGATGTGGTGCGGGTGACGTCATCTTTTGGCGGGCGTACTTTCATTAAATTCGCATGAGTAATTTAAAGATGCACGTGTAATCGACATTTATTCCCGATCTATTGTGATTTTACGGTTCTGTAACGGTCTCAGGTTCACCACAACTCTACACGCATCCGAAGTTCATCACGACTCGTTTTAAGTATCAGTTCATCACAATCACAAATCTGCGATGAACTCATTGTAAACATGTAATGGGTTATGAATTCATCGCACGTGTTTGTATAGTGTTGGTTTGACACCTTCTGTACTCTAATGGTTTTATTAACCAGTATGTACCTACATTAGTCCACCTACTTATTAGTAAGTGGGAACTTATTGATAAGCATTTTGTCGTCATGTTTTCTTCGGGGTTTTGCGATGGGGCGAGGAAGAGAATCGTAGATGTTGTGGCATCCTAATATTTTCGCATTGAGTTTGGTGATTGATCCTGTTCTTGGTGAGATACTCTGCAAACTTTGCATGTGAAAAAATTTTATTTGGGTATGTTTAGTAGCCCCAGTCTTATGAACTTGTCAATAAGCATTGTGGTATTCGACTTAATAATGTTCTTGGATGGGAATCGGGAGTTTTCATTTTGTGATTCAGCCTCTTGTCTTTTCGATAGGGTGTTGTGTTGACTTGTATTTGCTCTCTGTGTCATCGGAGTTTTTTTGAAAGTGTAAGTGATGGAAACATCATAGGAGCATTTCATAAGGTATAGCTCAATATTTTTTATACTTTAGCCCCCTGTTTCTTGAGAGAAGTCATTGTATCAAGAAACAAGCGAAATGAATAGTTGGCTACTTTAACATTCAGCCCCCCTATATCTTAATAGAATGTCTTCTATCGAGAAACACTTAAGTGAGGGTTGCTAGGTTTGTGACCTTTGCGTTAATGTGGTCAAGGCTAGTCTCTCGAAAGCTACTGAGAAGTTATAGGCCCTCATGAAGGAGTTGCGGTCTCTAGCGAAAGGTGGTAGCCGGTACGAAGCGAAGGCGCAGGATTTGATGGACTTTGAGGCGCATGTGCAAGGCTTTAGAAAATATAGTTGATATGAAGAAGGATTGGATTTTTATGTGGACACTTGCAGTCATTCATTTTGTAAATCACATTTATGAAAAGAATAGATGAAATTTTTGTATAATGCCAATGTCCAAGTGCTTTGATTTATTTTGCGCTAGTGCCTTTGTCGCAGTGCCAGTGGGTTATCGGCCTTGGTGTATTATGTACGGGTTCTAACGCATAGCGAACTTAAACATAGAGGAAAGTTTTCCCATTATATTAGAGCTCCATATAAGAGAGCCTTCGCAATGACTTTCAAGAGAACTTTGTCACTCGTCAAGAATTTTCGATTTAGTCTGGATCAAAGTTGTGTGTAATGCAGTTTGGAAGTCACATGGTTTGTGAATTTTTACCAAAACTTGTATCAGTGCAAATGTCAACTGAAAATCAAATCATTTAAAGTTGGTCGTTTTGTGCATTCCATCATAAATAAGTACTTTTCATAAGTATTTTGGAAGTTAATCACATTCGGGTACCATTACAAGTGTAACCGGCTTTTAATTACGAACTACTATAGAAAAGAAAATTGTGCGTGCCCCTTAGTTTGGAGGCACAGTGCAAGTGTTAAATGTCATTGAGAAGAAAGAAAAAATTGCAAGTGTCCATTGTCATTAGAAGGGACTTCGCAGGTTTTTGGGTAACGTCAGGAATAATAGAATTCAAGTATTTTAGAATCGAACGCTCGTTGGACGCTATCGCAATAAAGTATTAATACATGTATAATGAACCTTAACGAATGTCGTCAGAGAAAAACGAACAATGTTATTCCAACATCTGAGATATTGTTGGGTGCAAAGGAGTTATCCTAAATAAGTAGATAATTAACATGTTCATAGAAAGGGAACTTTGAATTACTTCGTAGAGATGCAATTTTTCTACTCACCCAAGGATCGATGTTTGTTGTGCCTTAAGAAAGTGAGGCTCTTTATGGGCAATACAATTAGGGTTCAATCATATTATAAATTATTAGCATAAGTCAGAGTTTCATCGCAGCCATGTTTGGGAGGGTAAGTAGTCCTAAAGGTTAATTACGAGTTTCAGATATTTGTTGCCTTTGTGGTAAAGTTTTGGTCATCGCATGAGAGGGCTATTTGAGCCTTCATATAGAAGTGAGATATCAATGGTCAAAATTAGTGTTATACTTTAGCAAAGTGTTATAGTTAATGTATGGGATGGGTGGAGTTTGTTCCCTATTAGACCATTGCATTTATAAGTTAGATAAAGTATTTGCATTTATAAATTAGATAGGAATCATACTTAATGTCGACGAAGCGCCCTAGGGGTTGCTTGGGGATGTGAGTACACCTAGGGTTTCCATGGAGTCTGGGTGCAAGCCTAGAGTTGTTAGGTGATATGAGCGCTCCTAGGGTTGCTAGGGCCTTCCTAGGGCTATCAGGGAATTTAAGTGCAACCCTGAGGTTACCAGGTGATATAAGCGAGCTTGGGGTTGCCAAGGTCTTCCCGGGGATGCCGGGGAATCTGAGTGTTCTTGGGGTTGCCATGGCCTTCTTGGGGTTTCTAGGGAATGTGAGTGCGCCTAGGGTTGTCAAGGCCTTCCTAGGGTTGCTAGGGATTCTGAGTGTGTCTGGGGTTTCCAAGGCCTTCCTGAGGTTGCTAGGGAATGTGAGCGCGCATGGGGTTGTCAGGGCCTTCTCGGGGTTGCCGGGGAATCTGAGTGTGCCTGGGGTTGCCAAGGCCTTCCTAGGGTTGCCAAGGAATATGAGCGCACCCGGGGTTGCTAGGGCCTTCCTAGGGTTACTAGAGAATCTGAGTGCGCCTAGGGTTGGCAGGGAATGTGAGCATGCCTAGGGTTGCCAGGGCCTTCTTGGGGTTGTAGGGGAATCTGAGTGTACTTGGTGTTGCCAAGGAATGTGAGCGTGCCTGGGGTTGTTAAGGACTTCCCGGGGTTGCCAGGGAACCTGAGTGCAATCCTAGGGTTGCCAGGAGATATGAGTGTGCCTAGGGTTGTCAAGGCCTTCCTGGGGTTGCTAAGGCCTTCTTGGGGTTGCTTAAGAATCTGAGTGCAATCCTGGGGTTGCCAGGAGATATGAACATGCTTGGGGTTACTAGGGCCTTCTCAGGGTTATCGGGGAATTTGAATGCAATCTTAGGACTACTAGGAGATATGAGCATAATATATATATATATAGACCTGTTCATGGGCTGGGCTGGCCCGACCCAGACGAGCTTGAACATGTTTATAGGCCCATGGGCCTAAATTCAAGCCAAAAAGCTTGGTCCGCAACAAATTTGATCCGGGCTCGGGTTTTGTCAAAATAGCCGGGCCCGACCTAAAATTAGACTTAAAATGGGTTATGTGATTATGTCCATTTGAATAATTTTTTTTTTATTTAAGAATGTAAAACTGTGTTTTAAAACGTAAAAAGAAAGGGAAAAAAAACCATCTTGTAGGCCCATTATTCGTTTAAATAGAAAAAAAAACTATCTGATTTTTTAATTCTAATTTAGATAGGGAAAGTTGTAATTTTTTTATTAGGTCGGGCTTTGGGCTCGGGCTCGGGCTCGGGCTTCGGGTTTTTTATCAGGGCCAGGCTCGGGCCCAAGTTATAGGCCCGTTGATCGGGCCGGGCTCAGGCTCAGGCCTAATGTATTTTCATTAATGATGAGTAAAAGCCTGGCCCGAGCCCGGCCCGGCCCGTCCTAACCCATGAACATATCTAATATATATATATAGATAGATAAATAGATAGATAGATAAATTAAGCAAAATCGAGATATTCATTCGAGAAATCAAAACTACGTCACACAATTCAAAATACATCTTGATATATATTTCATTGCAGCATATCATATGTTCAACTCAGAACATGTATAAAAAAAATCTGAAGTTAGTAACATGCATCCGAAATCAATCACATTCCTATTTCAGAAAGACTCGAATGCACTATGTTTTGAATATAATAAACCTTTTCCATACACGGCAATTTTTCTTTCTTTTTTTTCAAGGATCTGCCCACGTCCTTTCTAACCCTTTCAACTTGCAACAACTCACTTATTCCTAATGATATTATTCTCTACACATGTTAACAATTACCAAATTTCATTTAATTTTATTTTAAGTAAAGACCTTATTTTATTTTGCTAAAGCTGCAAACGGATCAGATAAAAAAAATTGATGCATTTATATTCAAATTGAATTCAAATTATAGTTTGAAATTGGCTAATGTCAATAAATTAACTAAAATGGTCAAAATATTATTTATTATTGGTAAAATGAACCGAAGTGAAATTACAACAAACTATGAAATTACCTTTACTAAAAGGTACAACATAACTTTTAAGTATATATGAGCATATATAAATCAAATCAATTGAATTGGATTTTATTAGATTAGAGAGGGGTGAATCCATATTTTATCCAACTATATATGAAATTCTAAGGTTAAATATAAACAGTTAAACAACATAAAAAAACTAAGTTATATTACTTTTAATAATGAGAAGATAAAATCAAACAAACGAGAGTCGATGACTAACTATTATTGTAGAGGACCCAACAATACAATTACTATTTAACATGTTAAACATCCAAGAAGCATCTAACACATTTAGTTAATAGCGGAAAAGGAAAATAACAAGACACTCAAAAACAAATTAAATAAAAAACCAACATCTAGCTCATGGGATTCGAGTTAAAAGAAAAGAAATTCTGGGTCATCTAAGGGTCTGCATATTCTTTACTCAAATAACAGGAATGAGGTCCATCACTGCAGTTATTATTGTGGCTTTGTTGTGTGTTGACATTTTCTTGGTCATGGGAGACGTTGGGACAGCTACATCCTATGATTCTCTATACTTTCGTAAGTCTGAAGTATCAACCTTTTTGGATTTTGAATGGGAACTGGTTACCAAATTGACTAGTTAGTCAATTATTGAATGGCCTGATATTGTTTATTGATAATTAGTGGCTTGATTTTTTTACATCATCTTTTGTCAGAATTCCTGGCTTTACTTAAACTACCTGTTCACAATTTTCTTTAATCTTGGACTAACCACTATACATATCTTATTGGCATGGTTGACCTATCAGATTGATGAATATTGGTTAATTATGGTAGGGTCTATGTGTCTTTCTAGTGGCACTTTAGATGGCAATAAAATGTGAAGATCAGAAGTATTATATGTAGCTACTATAATAAACAACACTAAGTAAGCTAAGCTCATGAATTACCTCCTTGTGTGATTGATGTAACAACCCAATGCAAAGGATATGACCAGAATCATTCTCCTGAAGGTGGCTTCTTTGCTGTTGCAAGCAATGGAGTATGGGATGATGGAGCAATATGAGGCAGATGATACCTCATCGGGCATCAATGGGTCAGGGTCAATCGTGGAAGGCGGTAGCAGGAGATCACACTCATTAACTTTCACCAATGTAACAAAGGTTGGCGGAACAACGATGCTCGGTACCCATTCCGGTCAAATGGAAATCACATAGTCTTGGGGGCTGATTCCAGTTTGCTATTACGATGCTAAGTCCTTACTGATCATGATCATGGAAGGTGGCAGCTGGAGGTCACACCTGTCCACAGCTTCTGCCATTGGAACAGAGGCCAGCATGAGGAACCAACACGGAAACGAAATAGTGGCGCTTAGTACCCATTTCGGTCGAACACAGTGATGAAAATCACATAATCTTGCAAATCCAGATCTTTTTTATGACGCTAGGCCGCCTCTTCTGATCTGGTGATGAGCCTTGGACCTTTCGATCATCTTCCTCCTTCTGCAGCAGCAGCAGCAGCAGCTGTTTCAGTACATCAATTTATTCCATAGACCTTTTGAAAGACCTGCATCCGCCGATGAGCCATCTCTTCTTGCAACTAAGCATCAAATCTCAAATCAAAACGCCCCCTTATCTTGTCGAATCTCAGATCTAATGGTCATCAGGCTCGCTTCGATTTTTGTATAGAATGACTAGGGGTTTTCTCTTCCTACCAGTACCAAGAGGTTAGGGTTTCAAATGTACTAGTTCTTAAACGGCCCTGATTCGTAGAGACGACAGTCCAAGAGAGAGAGAGAATCGTTAAAATGCTATTCTCCTCTGTAATGTAACAACATAAAATTCCTTAAACACTATTTTCACCATGAACTCCGGGTGGTTGGACAATTCTCCCAAAAGGTCCAGAGAGGACGTGGGGAAGAAAAGGGAAAGGGGAGTTGCCCCGTTACGAGAAATAGGTCAAAGTTATAGGAAGAATTATTGTCCTCTTTTATAGATAGAAAGTTAAAGTTATTTTATTAGGAAAGAGAATATCTTTTGTTTTCTTTTCTTTCAACATGAAGGGATCATTATTAGAGTATCATATCCTTTCCAGATTCTCTATGTATGCGATCTTATTATATTGTCGTAGTGCAGGTGATGTCATTGTTTGGTGGGCGTATTTTTATTAAACTTGCATGTATAACTTAAAGACGCACATGTAACCGACATTTATTCATAATCTACTATGATTTCACATTTCTATAATAATCTCGGGTTCATCACAACTCTACACGCATTCGAAGTTCATTGCGACCCGTTTTAAGTATGAGTTCATCGCAACTGCGGATTTGCAATGAACTCATCTTAAAAATGCGATGGGTTATGGATTCACCGCAAGTGTCCGTATAATATTGGTTTGACACCTTCTATACTCTGATGGTCTTAGTGACCACTATGTGCCTACATCAGGAAAGTCATTAATGGGAAAATAACAAACTTCAAGAAAGTCATTAATGAGAAAATAAAAAGCTCTCTCTCTCTCTCTCTCTCTCTCGTGAAGAGTGCTCATTGCTCAACTAGGATTCTTCATTATGTGGAATTACCTAGAATTAAAAGATCCAAACTATAAAAAAGGAGAAAAAGAAAGATGCCACATCAGATAATTGCATTTTAATATATACATATAGATTACAACGAATAATAAATAAAGTAGTGGGCCCTAGTCTGGTTTTGAGTTGTCAACGGATAAAATCATAGACCTAGTTATATTAAAAAAGTATTTATTTATTCAAATAATAACTTAAAATTTAAATTATGATAATATAACCTTAATAAAAATGAAAAAACATACTAAATTATTTTTATGTTAATAAGTTGTACACTTTTAACTAGTATTATCTTATTTATTATCTATCAAATTTTCTATTTCAAATATAAAATATGATAAAAATTACAAAAGAGTTAAAAAATTATAAATTTCAAAAAATAACCAGTTTTTTATCTAAATTAATTCCGGATGGGTAAGAATAAGAACCAACCCCATTATTAATCAAGACAAAATCATGGAACCAATACTGTTATAATTATGTTTAGTCAATTTAGCTCCATCAGGTAGACCCAACCCATTGATTTAACCTTAGTTTTTCTTTAATAAATTAATGTTTATATAATAATTTATTAAATAAAATAAAATAAATAAATGAATAAATAAAGTTATTGGGATGGAACTAGTATAGGCTATTTCGAACTTGACCCAACAACCTATTGATAGTCCTAAATATTGAGCTTTAGAGGAGAGAATAATTTGTTAGTAAATTAGTCCTAAATAAATAAATAATTTAGTAAACCAAATAAATGTTTAGATAATGATAAAATAAATAAATGAATAAATAAAAGATGAGATGGAGAATAGGAGAAGAGAAAGAGAATTAGGAGAGAGAGAGACAGAGAGAAGAGTGATGCCATTTTATTTTATAGGAAGACATAATCATAAATAATTATATATGACACTTTTGTAAATTTCGAATTTCATAATCAATTACATAGGGAAGTTTGTTCCTATAATTTTTCAAAATTGTAAAGTTAATTATATAATGAGGTAAAGAGGGCAAATTTACATTATATGTGGCAATTCTGTAATTTTCAAATTCCATTGAGTCAATTATATCAAAAGGTTTATCTTATATGTGGCATTTTAATAATTTTCAAATACCATAGAGGCAATTAGAGAGAGAGAATTGAGAGTGAGAGAGAGAGAGAGAGAGAGTAAGGAGAGAAGGGAGAGAGAAACACACCTCAAAAATTTAGAATTTGGCTGTCTAGACAATGACATACCATGTTTTGACCTCTAATAAATTTAAGATCTATGTATCTTTTAGTTTGAGAATAATAAAGGAAAAGAAATAAGAGTGAAAGGTTAGAAGGATGAAAAGAGAAGAAGGAATAGAATATAACAGTAATTACATCAAGCATATAACATAAAGTAAATTGACTAAACAACCCTTTTACAGCCAACTCTAACAACCTCTAAATGTTACCCATACACCTTCCCAATGCTTTAAGTATATATTTATTGATATCAATTTAAAGAAAATCATTGTTATTACAATAAAAGGGTTATTGAAAGAGAGATTATTGGAAATTAGAACAAAAATATTAGGGGCATTATTTGGTATTGGGATCATACACTAACACAGCTAATACATATTTCATATATAAGTTGGTAGGATTATTGCTTTATTGCAACAGAGACCTAGAATCAAATCCCATTACGGGTTGGGGCTGGTATTATGGGAGATGGGCTGCCCCCCTTCCTGTACAGCCCCATTAAAAAACGAAAAAGAAAAAAAAAAGCAGATCTACCCAATCCTCTAAGAGTGACAAACCGAACACAAATCAAACTTCCTATGCTCGTAAAACACTGGACCGTTGTGTGCCCATTTTCACTTGAAGAAACATCAATGGTACCAATGTCATGACTTACGATTGAGCTATCCCAATAACAAATATACACATATGCTCAATTTAATTGGCAGAATTCATGTGAATTATTATTATGATCCACAACCTTAACCTATAATCACTACAAGAAAATTGGTCTAAAACTGGTGGCTTACATCTAAGGCAGTGGTCGTATGTCTACCATCTAATTGATTGTTGCCTTAGATCAAGGCCACCACCTTTTATAGTTGGTCCAAGGTGGCTCAAAATTTCCAAGAGCAGTAGTTTTGTCAGGACTGTGTGGCTTAGCTTGATTAAGGCGCCAGTCCATAGGTCCTATGTAACCATTGCCTTTGGTCTTGTTACCAGTTTTTATATATAAATGTTGCAGACCAAGTCAGCGATCACTGTCTATATATATATATATATATATGTTTATTTATGTATGTATGTATTTTGCACATTTACAAGCGGTCATGGTTTGACCCATTTAATCCTTTTTATATAACCTAAGATCATATCTCCATATTTGCCGTTGCCATCATTTAGTAAAGAAGCCCAAATAATCCAAAATAGTTTAATCCGCTAAGAATGAAAACTTATAAATCTTATGAGAACAGAGAACCAAATTTACCTTTCAAATTTTAGAGTTGCTTTAAAATAAAAACAATTTAAAGAACTTTTCTTACCTCATTGTTGACACACCTCATGCCGCACCAAACTGTTCATTCTTCCTTACAGGCTTGAGGCTAAAATGCTAACAAACTAGACATATATGCTAGGGAAATATTCAACAGACATGTTCAATGGGCATATACAATAAATGTTGTTTGAGTCATGAAACTAGGGACCAATTGGTATCATCTGAGATGGCTGAAGTGACCAACTTATTGCTTTGCTTTCAATGAATAAAAATAAATTAAATGATGAAATATTCAGGGCTTAGTAATGAACTCAACTTCAGATTATCTATTAAGGTGCTTGTAATCTCCTCCATAACCTATTATTCACTAGAAGATAAAAGCAATAAATCATAAGGATGATGGAGCTGGTCAACAAAGATTCCATTTGGAAATCTTTAGGGGAGTATTCATTTTTTTTAGATTTATGTGGAGATCGGAGAAAGTTTATTTTCTTGGGTAAGTGATACCCATTTTCCAGGTGGATAAATAATTTTCCCACCTGGGGGAAAGTTGCAAACACTTGGATGGGACAAAAATTCCCCTTTTAATAATGGATTTTTATGGCTAAAACTATCATTGTTTTATTTATCTGAGAAATAAAAGAACATGGGTAAATGCACTTACCCGGATAATTAACTTACCAAAAAGCGAATGAGGCCTAAAAGATAACAGATTAACAAGTGTATTACAAATTGAATCTTATCTCACATTCAAGAAACAGAATGAAACTATAAAGAATTCCATTTAGATATAATATACATCCTCATTGGTTCATAGATCACCTCAACCTTCTTTTGCATTTGCTTCCAACATCAATGATTGGGGATTACCTAAATGGATCCCCATGTTCAGATGCAATGCCTTGGGAATCCTTCTGAACATTAAGCTCTTTGGATCACTCCTCAAGTCAATGTTTTTCTCTCAATTCTGATCTTTGTAAGCTAGCTTCATATATATACAACTTGATAGCCCATGCAAGCAGAGAATAGCACTTCACATTTCTCCTCATAGTTAGCTATCTATTCATAAGCTATATAAGGGAAGGAGCCACAATTCTTTTCTTTTTATATATGATAATATTTTTGTAAACAATCAGGGAGGCTCAAGCAAAAGAGCATGTTTTTGAGTTTGAGAGTGGACACTTTCTTCCAAGACCCCATGTATAGCCCAAAATATAAGGTTGGGTCCATATATAGCCCACCCCTTACAAGACCCCATAGATAGTAGGCTAGCACCAACATTGGGTAATGACCTTTTGGTTAAGTAGGAAATTATCATTTTCAGCCATGTTTATAATGCAATTAAATGGAGATATTTAAACATTTACAGTAATTCTTTTTTATAAATCATTCATCTACCATACATGCATATGTAATTATGCATAAGGAAGCACTCATAATTTCCATTATATATAACCATCATCCACTCTACCAGCCTTGGACCTTCCCAAACACACCTCTCAAACTTGTTATTATCCCATTCCTCTTCTACAAACTCAAGAAAAATGTCTCTTGCTTCAAATCTGTAAATAGCTCTTCCCATTCTCCATTCACAAGGAATCTGTCTTAGTCTTCTTAGTTCTTAGTATTGGAGGTTCTTGTTCACTAGACCAGGTAAAAATAAAAGCCACCAGTATTCATTTCTTTTGATAAAATCTCTAAATCTTTTCATTGCATTTGTCACCCTCCTATCCCTTCCCCCTTTCAACTCAACCAACTTTCTTGAAATGTTAGTCTTAGTTTGAAAGCAGTACAAATGCAAATATGTACAGCATAAATACATACAAAATATAAGGTTTTGCACTTTACGTATTTGCATTTGTACTCCTTCCAAAACTCAACCTTAAGGGTCTGTTTGATTGCTGAGAAAATTGGACTAAGAAAGGATGGGATGAAAAGAGGAAAATTTATTTTCTCAGTTAGTTATAATGTGTTTGTTTGCTGAGAAAATTTTTGTGAGAAAACCCACTTTCTAGTGTTTGTTTTGCAAGAAAATTTATAGGAGAAAATGGTTGAGCTTCCAGCCATTGAGGGGAAAAACATGGGGTTGGGGAAGAAGGAACCATGGACCAAAAAACAACAAAAAGGGTAGAACAGGACTGCTAGAGAGAGAGATTCATGGATCTTGGAATGTCTGAAGAAGAAGGTAAAGAGTGCAACCGCATCGTCAAAGCGCTTGGCGCGGTACATGGCATCTATGACAGCATTGCAAGTGAAGACGGTGGGGCGGGCTGTGGTGGAGGCGCCGTCGAGGTCGCCAGAGCGGATGAGTGATTGGACTTGGTTGTGGAGATTAAGGCGAGGGCCAACAAGTGCCGAAGTGGAGTCCGGAAGGCGGGGAGCATTAGAATCGGGACGCGGGCGTGGTGCGTTAGGGTCTCGGCAGAGGGCGTGTAGTGGGGGTTCAATACGGAGGTGGCGCTTCCGGCGGTGACGCTCAGCAGCAGCCTCCTCCACTGAGGAGTAGGCGAATGAGCGAACAGAGAGGAGGTTATGGTTGAGATGCTGGAGGAGGATGTGGTGATGATCGGCGGCGGTGGTGGAGGTGCTGATAATAGGAAGAAGATGGTTAGTGGTGGAGAGAAAGAGGAGATGATCGACTTCTTGCTCTGATAAAGCCCGAGCAATTTTCTTAGCGTTTTCTTTTCTCACCAAGGTCACACTGTTTTGGTGCGACCCCGCTCACTTAATTTTGGGATCCCGCGTCCCTCTTGTTTCTCATCCCAAAATACTGTTTACCAACAAACAAACACAAGAAAGGAAGAATCATTCGGGAATATTCCCTTTTCTCATCCCTTTCTCAGTAAACAAACAGAGCCTAAAGTCACCCCCTAACACCCAGGTTTCACCCCCGCCTCGTGAACACCTTCCAACTCTTCTCCCAAATCTAGTCTTCCATTTCACTATCCGAATTAATTCAGCCCATAAACGTCCGATACCAGCAGCACTGCATACCATCAGCTAAGGTATCATGGGCAGAGACTCCCAAAACAGCCCAGGCTGTTTTCTTAAAACAGCAAAGTGAACTCAATTCAGCTAAACTTGATTCGTTAGTATCTCAAGGCAACTACTCCAGCTGACCATTTTGAGAAGTTGAGATAAAGTATGCAACGTTTACTTGAATAATGGATCATTTGATGCTAAGGTGTGAAAGTACTTTGAATCATTTAAATCAAAATCAATTTGGATGAATTGGATAGACCAATAAGACATACTCGTTAGTCCACCTGATCCATCTGTAAGACTGTAATGGATTGATCCATCAATGGGTCAGATTTGATTAAAACCAATTTGACGGTTCAGAGTCTTCGGACATTGAATTGGACCTGGTCCATAATTGGACTTATAAAGGACCAGGTCAGATTAGACCATATCCGATTTTAAGCCAATTTAGTAACCCAAAGCTTCGTCCAGGCTGGAGCTAGGTCGGGTAGGCCAGGTCCCAAGTGGGGATTTCTGAGCCCATAGTGTTCTGCTGCAACTACAAATGACGTTCAGCGCTTTAGGGGTTTTCTAGGGTTTTAGCCAAGATTAAAGACTGGATTTTGATTTTCGATTCTATGGCTGAGAAGCTCATGCAAAAGGTGGAAATGGAAGAACTCGAAGAAGAAGAAGAAGAAGTTGAAGATCAGCTCGAAGACTGGGATGATTGGAACTCGGACGAAGAAGATTCGGACAGAGGTTTTATCTGTTTGTTCTGCAATATGAAATACAGTTCGACCGAAACCCTGTTCGAGCATTGTAGTTCCACTCACCATTTTGACTTTCAGAGTATCAGGGAATCCTTGGGTTTAGATTTCTACGGTTGCTTCAAGCTCATCAACTACGTCAGGTCTCAGGTGGATATCTATGCAAATCGCTATCTGTTTTTTCTTTGCACTTCGATCGATTTGATTGAGAGAAAGTATTACTTTCATCATATAGATGGAATTTGTTAACCTGTTAAGAAGCGGATGTGCAATTCTTATGTTATTTGGGATTCGAGTATGCAGAGAAACTTTAACACTTAACCCTTTTCCGTCTATCAGGATTGTAGATTATTGACAAAATCTAAAATCTATGTTTCTTCATCAAGTAGTGAATAGAAACTAAAATGCATGTAGTTACTAATTCGTGTTCAGTTGTGCTCACAATGGTATCAATGATAATGAATGAAAGAAAGATGTGGTGCCTGATTAACTTTTGATAAGTAGAAACTTTTCAAAAAAAAAAAAAAAAGATAAGTGGAAGTGCTGGGGAAATTGATGCTTGGTTGTGGCCTCTCCGTGGAATGATGACAGATTAAAAATTCTGCGGAGTATTGGAAAATCTTTACTCTATTCAATTTTAAGTCTATTTGGTTTGTATCAGCCCATAAGGCAAGATATTTTTTTATAAAGATTAAATTATAATTTCTTTTTTTGCCTTCACTTTTATTTTCTTCTGGGAGAAAGGACGTTTTTATTAGCATTTGAGCCGGTATAAATGATATTACAAAGAAAAGGTTGATGAATGATGTTTTCTATCCCCCCTCCCCCTCTATTTCTGTTTTCAGGTGGCAGAAAATAGATGCTGGACTTGTGGGCTTACCTGCCAGTCTAACAAGGATCTACTGAATCATTTACATGAACCAGTCAGTTTGGGTGACAGCAAGAACTTTTGGCAAGATGATAAGTATCTTAAACCTTATATGCAAGAGGATTCACTGTTGCACAGTTTTGCAGAAGATGAAGATGGTGAAGATGATTGTACCACATCTGTTGATAGAGAGGAACTAATGAAAGAACTGGGGATCACACTAGACTTTGAAAATATCTGCATTGATGATGGGAATACTTTTGATTTGGTTTGTTCCAAACCTGATACCAATGATGAAAATGTACGGAAGGCTTCATCCTCTGCATCTAGTAGCCTTTTTAATGTTGGAGATCAGTTGGAGAAAGCTATGGTTGATCTTATTGAGACAAAAGACAATATTGGATTTACCCACAAAAGGCAAGAGGATAAACATAAAAGACTGCAATTTGCAGAAACTGTTGCAAAGAAAATCAAGAATGCCAACGAAAATTATTTTGGATCATATAGTTCTTTTGGCATCCATAGAGAGATGATCAGTGATAAGGTAATTGTTTATTTCTTTGGTAGAAGAGGAGTCATAATGCTGTGTATGCCATGCTAGAAAAGGTTGTTCCACAATCATAATACAGTAAGTGCTCATTTGATGTAGTTATGCAGGTAAGAATGGATGCTTATATGGGAGCAATCTTGAACAATCCTTCTCTTTTGAATGGTGCAACTATCTTAGATGTGGGTTGTGGCACTGGAATATTAAGGTGCAATTTCTCTTTTCCCTGGTTGTGAAAATAAAAAAAGAAACAAAAAACCACATATAGAATGCATAAAGTACTAGATGTTATAGTTCAGTCATTTCCCTATTTCTACTTGAATAGTGGTGGAACTTCTTTGGTTGAAGTTTGAAGCAGCTCATTACCAGTGGAGCTAGGTGTCAAGAATTAAACAAAAGTCTTCCCTCACTTGCCTACTTCGTCACAGAGCTTATTGTTGACAGTTGATATTTCTTATCAGATACTTGAAATGTTCAATAATCTGATTTGTTGCTGTTATTCTGTAAAATTTTATCTTCATTTTATTGAAAGTTTTTTTTATCAAAATAAAGAAGTAGAAAATATACATGCGTTGGAAAGCATAATTATCTAATCTCTTAGAGAACATCAAAATGTTATATTAATCTCATAAGATACATTATTGGTTATTTTATTGAAACTAAATACATATTCAATTAATATACAAGGTCTAAAACACTGAGAGTATGTAACTGATGTTTTTTTTGACAAGAAGGGAATACATCTCTCTGCAAGGGTCCAGGTGCCCATTTGGGAGGGCTCTTATATAGTGGCTTCTGGCTTTGTGAGGTGGGGCCAACCTGGAGAACCTATAAGCAATGGTTGGAGAAAAACCCTAGAAAGCCCAAAATGACTATCTTATGGCCAAAAATATAGCCTTCCACTGAAGCTTCTTTTGGTGGCTTCTTCAAAACAGCTCAGTGAAGGTAGCTCAGTCAAAGCTCTAGTCTCTTCCCAAATGGCCCCTACCTGCTGTCTAATAGCTGTAACTAGAATCCATGTAATTTACGAGGTCCAAAATTCTAAGAATATATCACAGAAATTTTGTTGATAAGAAATGCAGACACCTTCAGCAGCATTATGTTTTCTCTTTTTGCCTTTGTACATATTGTGAAAAGGAAGCAATACAACTGACTTGCTGAAGCACAAATACCTCTGTAACCTTTTTGATGTCTTGGTTTTAGGAGGCTAATTTGATTATAGTGCTTTATTTTTTTTAATCTAAATAATTAAAAAACCTGCCACAGTAGAGAGTTCTCTTTCTTTTTTTTGTTACCCTGATATGGTAAGGGCACCCCTAGACAATTTAATTTTTTTTATTGATTAAAAAAAAAGACACCCCTAGACAAGGTGTTGGAGAGATGTACTGTTCACTCAACCCTTTTCCGAGTAAGACACATTGTTCTCTCTTACTCGGTATATGAAATGCAATGTGGTCATTTCACTTGGCTGTTGACAGTCATCTAACGGTAGGGACCTGCTAGACACAAAATGAAAGTTACAGTCTACTTATGCATAAAGAGGCTGGAGATGGGACTTTTGCCCTCTATAAATTTGGCCGTATAGCAACTTTTTATTTCCAGTTGGTTAGAAAAGTTGAATGGGATTATATTCCTAAGTGTCTATTGTTTTACCTTTGAATACTGCTTATCTTGTTCTTATACCCAGTTGTTACTTTCTGTTTTGTAGTCTTTTTGCAGCCCAAGCAGGGGCATCAAGGGTTATCTCTGTAGAAGCCAGTCATAAGATGGCTTCCGTGGCCACTCAGGTGAATATTTCAGGTCTTCCATGCTTTTTCAAGCTTTTACCACAATACTACTCAATATTGTTTCAGTTTCTGAGTTCCACCTAATAGTTTGGGTGATTGCAGGTTGCAAAAGATAATGGTTTGTTATGGAATGGTAGCTTTACTGGAGGTAATAACCAGTGCACTGGGGTAATCAATGTGGTGCAAGGTATGATTGAAGAACTTGATGAATCCCTGAATATTCCACCCAACAGTGTCGATGTTCTGTTAAGTGAATGGATGGGATATTGCCTACTCTATGAATCAATGGTCAGCTCAGTGCTTTATGCAAGGGATCGATGGTTGAAGCCTGGTGGTGCCATTCTTCCAGACACTGCAACTATTGTGTGTTATCTAGTACTGCTTTTTTGTTCAAATCGTACTTGGGGTTTTATCTTGCCTAATTGACATATTTATTGTTTTGCCTCTTCATTTTATTTTTCCAGTTTGTAGCAGGGTTTGGAAGAGGTGGAACCAGTATTCCATTTTGGGAAAATGTATATGGTTTCAATATGTCTTGCATTGGCAAGGAAGTTGCACAGGATGCTGCCCAGCTTCCTGTTGTTGATGTAGTGGACAGCCATGATATAGTGACTAATGCTGTGGTTCTCCAGGTTAGTGTCATTCTCTAATTTATGGGATATATGGTATTTATTCACTGGCATTTTCACTAGTTCTTATATGGTTATCTGTCAAGGATTTTGGTTAACAAATTCTCCTATCGGATAGACTTAAAAACAAAAAGCAAGTGAAAAATAAATAAGACTATTTCAATAACAAGTCCAAAATATTAGTTTAATGCTCCTTGTGTTTTATCTACTCACCCTGTGTGATACATGTTGGACAAACCTGAAGCCGATCTGGCATCATCATCATTTTCTTCCATCTCTTTTCCTTTATAGCTTGATCTTTGCCATTGTAATTGTCACCATCATCATCATGTAGCAAATCCCAATATCTGAAATAAGTTTTGAATGACAAATTTTCTGATGATCATCAACATCTGAAGGTTATTTTCTGATATCCATGCTCCCCTCTTGGATTGATTGTTAGCTTATCTAGATTTAAAGATTTTATGTAGTCTCTTTCTAAATGGATCTCAACAAACTTATGTTTTCCCGTATGACCAACCTACATTTTGCCCCTTTGTTTTCTTGGGTTCGTTAATACTGACTATTATTTGTAGTTCTGTTGAACCCAAGTACCTAAGTCCCGAGGCAAAACAGATCCTACTAACCATGATGAGCCTCGAGTCTCTTGGAAACAAATTCAACACTAATTCATCAAAAAAAAAAAAAAGAAAACAAATTCAACACTAAGCTTGACATTTCACTTAGGAGTGGGTTGAATATCTCTACAACTTTCATCAGTTGGCGTAAAGTAACAAGTAACAACCCCCCTCTCTCCAGGAAGGCTATGAAGACAATGCGCTTGTTACAACTAATTTACTGTCCAATTACCCCATTGACCTGCCCTTCCCCAAATATACAGGTTTAGAAGGTACTAGTTAAATTGTCAATGGCTGGATTGATTATTGAGTACTTATGCAAAAGGCTATGATTAGTGGTGATTCTCTCTTTCCAAATTTTAATATGGATACCTCCTATCTCTTCATGTCACTTCCAGAAACAATTTTTTGATTTGAAAATAATGTCTGTCCATTTCTTGTTTCAGTCCTTTGATCTGGTAAACATGAAGCCTCAGGAGATGGACTTCACTGCTAGCGTCGAATTAGAACCAAAGTCAGGCCACCCTGGCGACAACCACACAGATTTGCAACCCAAGATAACCTGGTGTTATGGAGTTGTCTTGTGGTTTGAAACTGGTTTCACAAGCAGGTTCTGCAAAGAGGTGCCTACTGTTCTATCCACATCACCGTATTCTCCCGAAACGCACTGGTACCAAACCATCTTCACATTCCGAGAACCAATTGCAATGGCATCAGGAAAACCAGAATGCAATGGTATGGCAGAAATTGGCACTGAAACCTGCCCTGCCATGAAAATCCAATCACGTATAAGTATTGTCCGAGCTGAACAACATCGTTGCATTGACATATCATTGGAGACCGTGGGGATCTGTTGTGATGGTAGAAAACGGAGTTGGCCTGTTCAGATCTTTAGATTATAAAAGGATTTTCCTTGGTTCTACCAGTGAGTTGTTCCAGCTGGCAGTTTTCAATGTTTGCCCTGGTTATTTGTTTTGGAGTAATTGGGATTAAAGCACGGCTCAAATGAGTTGTGTCATTTCCCTATCCATGTTCATGTTTTGTTGTGTATCTAAACAAGTTACTCTTATTTAGGTTTGATTCCATTTCTGCTTTTTCCTTTTTTTACGGTGGGGTCATGAATTGCCATTTGGATTTTCGAAAGATCTGGACACACCATTGGATGGGTTACATATACAAACAAATAGAATGATCAGATAAACTTCAACCATTTAAGTAATTGTTCCAAATTTGGGAAAATTGGAGTAAGTATTCTCTGATCGAATAGCCTTGACATGTAATAATGCTATTCCATTGATTTATAAACATACCTTCGCTAATACCTTCAAAAGATTTTAAACACATCCACATACTTACCTCTTAAGGGTCTATTCTATATTTTCCAAAAATTTGATTAGGAGTAGAGATGCCTTTGATTAAAAAGTACTATGGTTTCTTTCCTTCAAGGCAATCCAACTCACTACAAAATGCATGGGATTCCACAAGATTTTGCCATTGTCGAAAAACCCCCAATCTCCATGAAGTCAATAACAACATAGCCATGTTCCTTCTACCCAATCTCCCAATCACTGAGGTTTTGCCCAAGTAAATTACTACGTACCTGCTGTCATGGTTTTCAAACCATTGTTGATCTAGATGGTCAGATTGTTTGGTCTGGGAATCGTCTAAGCAATTGGTTTCGTCCCAAATTTGGTCTTTGGCTAAATACTGTTGAATCCGTCAATGACCTATTGACTCAGATGGTCAAACCATTGACTTGTTTAACGGTTTTTGTCAGAATGGGCACTACGTTCGAACCAGATGGTTGAATTATCAACCCGACCGGTGGCCAGAATGGTTTCAATTCCGAGTCATTTTCTTAAACATTACTTGCAGTTGCAGGGGCTCACCCACTGAACACAGTTTTTGACCCCCTCCTTATCAGCTTTAATCCGAAATATAACAGTAAAGGCTTCACATAAAGACTGTTCAGTTTTCACCAAGCCAGCTATCAGTTTGAAAAAAGTATTCTCATTTTTCACCATTGCCAGGCTTAATACCCACAAGCCAATTAAATTTCGTTTCATTATACCTTTCCAAACACGGAACCCCAAGGAAAATGAGTTGCAGGTTACAATGGGTTCAACTAATGGATAGACAGGATACCAGAAAAACTTATAACCAATTAATCGGCATCAAAAGTAGTAACCAATCAGGTTGGTTTTCCCCAAGATTCATGGGGGATTTTGGTTGGGCAAATCATCTCTGGTATCATAGATTTTGATAGATAAGAGAGAAATTTCTTGGGGGAAAATTACACAAATTCGAGGAAAGGTCGAACAAGATTAGAATGGATATCAAGGGAGATTAAACATTCAAGAGAACAAACACAAAATTAGGCATTTTTAATTAAACTAGCATGGAGACTTATGAATTATGATCCAAAACAATAGATTTTGGGCAAGAATCTTCATAAAAAAATATGGGGGAGGTTTAAGTTTCTTAAATATGCAAATTAAGCCTAAAAATTGTTGGGGACGGAAAAGTATTGTTAATGAAATCCAAGGTCTAAAACAAGGTCTTATTAAACAAATTGCAAATGGAATAAAATATAATAATAGAAATATTATTAAAGTAATAATAAAATATTCATAAATTATTAATAAATACCAAGATGTTAATTATTAAATATTAATAAAATAATAATTATATATTCATAAATTAATAATAAAATAATAAATAGATTAATACAAAATTGAAGATTTCCAGTTGATTCCGATTCCAACTCCAAATGAACCCAACAACAATAGTCGTAATCTGTATAGTTGTAGGGCAATAATATCTTTATTTATGTTGATGTTAGCATACCATTTATGTAGCCGTTAGCATGTTAGTAGTGTCAGTTAGTTAGTTATTTTTGTTATTCTTTGGTTGCTGACAAGTTATTTTAGTAGGGGCAATATTGTAAGTTTGCTATGTTTTAAATCTTTAATATAAATACTTGAGCAGGGCGGCAATGCGCAAGTCAACCCACACTCTTCTTCGAATTCTTTTTCTTTTGATTTCTCTCTTTCTCTCTCTCTCCCCCCTCTTCTATTCTCAAATTTTTCTTGTTGAATTCTCATCTAGAGTATGACTGATCACAGTCTCTACTAGACAAGTTGGTATTAGAGCCAACTAGGGTTTCTCATGTGAGTCTAATCAGGTCAACTACATGAGAACTTCCTAGGGTTAGAAGTTATAGCAAGATTTGTCAATCGGTTGGTTCTTGGAGATCATTGGTAGAGTGCAACAGCTTTTCAGGAAATTATAGAGCCTTGGAAAGAGTCCAGTGATTAGGAAGAATGAGAGGGAAGGAAAGAAATCGAATATTAGGTTTCAAGCTGAGGATTGGAAGTGGCGACCAGTTATTTCTGGGGTAAGTTTCAGTTTTTTGTTAGATCGACACCAATTAGAAAATGATCAGAGTGATCTATTTATTTCTCCTTATCTTTTATAGGGTTTTCCTAAACCCACGATCAACTCTCTGTTTTAAACCCTATTAGTCTAATTGTGATTAGTTTCTAGGTACCCGTTGATTTAGTTTTAGCATTCCGGATTGGTTGGTAATGATTTTTTGAAGATTATTAGGCCTATTTCATAATTTTTGGATTTTTGCTAGACCTTTTTCAGCATTCCAAGTTGGTTGTTAGCAGTTTTAGGGTGTTAATTACCTTCGTTTCAGCATAAAAAATAATTATTTGTGATAAATTCTTGGTAGAGATGGTAGGAACTGAGTTAAAAGCTCAAGGGGAAGGTGTTTTGGGGGCTAGAAACATGACTGAAAATTCCTTTTAGATTACCACAATGAAATTTGATGGATCAAATTACTTGAAGTGGGCCCAATTAGCTATGATGGTTATTGGAGGTAGAGGGAAATTAGGCTATTTGCTGGGAAGTGTAAAGAAATTGCCAAGGAAGACCCATTATATGCCAAATGGGTTCAAAAGAACTATTTGGTCATGACTTGGCTGTGCAATCCCATGTAGCCTCATATTAGTCAAAATTACTTGTGGGCTAAAAATTTCAAGGAAATTTGGGACATCATGAGAGAGACCTATTCTCACCAACTTAATATTGCTAAGGCCTATGAACTGAAATGTGAAGTCAATAATCTCAAGTAGGGAGAGAAATCGGTTTCAGTTTACTTTTCTATTTTGAAGTCTTTGTGGCATGAAATTGATCACCTAGAAGCAATTGAGTGGGAAAGTCAAAAGGATGAATAGACATATAGAAAACATGTTGAAACCATAGAGTTTTTGAATTCATAGCTGGTCTAAATCCAAAATATGAAATTGTAAGGCAGCAACTTCTCACCAGGGAAAGTGTGACCTTGCCTCATGCATATTTCTTAGTGCATAGTGAAGTAAGTAGGAGAAAGGTTATGCTATAGTATCAACCTATGGAATCAGTCCTAGGAACAACAAAACTAGAGTTTGGGAGTGACAAGGAAAGGGATATGAAGAAAGAGGACAAGCGGAAGTGAGTTTGTGATCATTGCAAGAAATCAAAGCATACCAAGGACACATGTTGGAAGTTTTATCCACATTTAATTCCAACAAAGCTTAGAAACAAAAAGGGGAATGCCAATGTGACAATTATTATTGATGGTGTTTCATCCTCTAGCATAAGAAACACATCCTTAGACACCTTAGGTGTTGTCCAAGCTACCCTAACTTAGTTGGAAAGCAAAGTTGGCACTTCAACACCCTCATCTTAGCCATTGGCTACATCGGTTACTCTCACTTCTGCATTTTCTCATTCAGGTACAAAGGCTTCAACATATCATGCTTCATCCTCAGTTTGACCAATTTATCTCCATTGTTTAATACTTATTGCTTATCTTATGGTAGAGGCAAAGTGTCCATTGTTGATGGCTTCCTTGTTCTCATTTCTGGCAAATTAGAATGTCTGATGCCATCATCTCTTTGTCCTTAGTTTTGTATGTTCTTAAACTTAGTACTAACTTGCTTTTAGTTAATAGTACCACTAAAAATAAAAAATGTTTAGTGACTTTCTATACTGATCGATGTGTTTTTTAGGGTTTGGAGACAAAGAAGGTGATTGGGATTGGTTGTGAGACAAATGGAACTTACCAACTTAGAGAACATTCACATGGAGAACATAGAGAAGTGGAGAGGTCATTAGTTTCTCAGTCTATAAGCCAGGTTATGCTTTGGAATAATCAGTTAGGTCATTTGTATTTTAGGTATTTGAAGAGTTTATTTCCCAGTTTGTTTGAGTTACTTGAAATGCTTGGTTTAAAATGTGAAAGTTATGAACTAGCAAAGCACTGTAGAGCAACTTATTCTTCGAGCTATAAAAGAAGTAGTATTCCTTTTGAAATTGTGCATACTGATGTTTAGGGGCCATATCACATCACTGTTATGGGGGGATACAAATATTTTTTGTTGTTTGTTGATGATTACACTCATTGCTCATGGGTTTATCTTATGCGCTCTCGAGATGAGGTCCCTACCCTAACTCAGATTTTTCATTAGATGGTTTTTTCCCAATTTAGGGTCAAAATCAAAGCTTTTAAGGTTTGAAAATGCTAAATAGTACTTTGTGAAACCATTATCTTCATATCTCCATGACCATGGGGTTATCTATCAAAGCACTTGTCCCCATACACCTCAACAAAATGGGGTTGCTGAGAGGAAAAATAGGCATATAGTGGAGGTGGCTAGAAGTATTATGCTGACTTCCAATGTTCCCATACATTTTTGGGAAGATGCTATCCACATTGTTGTGTACCTCATCAATTGAGTTCCTTCACGGGTCCTTGATATGAGAACTCCATTTTACCTATTATATCCCAATAAGGACTTGTTTACCATTCCTCTTAAGACCTTTGGATGCATTTGTTTTGTTCAGATTCTTAAACCTCATCGCTCTAAATTTGATTCTAAAGCTTTAAAATGTATATTTCTTGGTTATGTACAAAATAAAAAAAGATATTACTACGATGAGCCTGTTTTTAGGAAATAGTTTGTTTCTATGAATGCCACATTTTTTTGAGGATGTACCCTATTATCATAGAGTTCCTTCTCAATGAGAAAATAGTGAGATGAGATCTCATTCATTAGAAATTCCATTACCTATTCCAACCACTAAAGGGGAGTGTAATGAGGAGGATTATCAAAGATGTCAAGAGTTGATGGTGTATCACATGCCAACTCCAATTCCCTATGTGGCTCTAGATTCAGGTACCATAGTTCATTTATCCCTCACTACAAATGAAATACCTTTCATGCCTCCCATTGTTGAGTCTTTTCCTCATTTGGATGATCTTCATCTTCCAATTGCAGTTTGTAAAGGGAAGCACCATTGTACCTCATCTACAACCCATTGTATTTCTTAGTTTTTGTCTTATATGATCATTTATCTCAATCATCTAAGTCTTTTTTTGGCATCTATTGCTGTTATTACCATTCCTAGTATAGTGTAGGAAACCTTGTCAGTACTTGAGTGGATGCAATTGATTGGATGTAAATGGGTGTTTGTAGTGAAACATAATGTTGATGGATCTATTGAAAAATATAAGGCCACATTAGTTGCAAAGGGGTTTACACTAGCATATGGAATAGACTATTAAAGAGACTTTTTGCACCAATATCCAAGATGAACATTATCACAGTTTTACTATCATTGCAGCAAATTTCTTATAGCAATTGTTTTAGATGGATTCCAAAAATGCCTTCCTCAATGGCGATTTGCAAGAGGAGGTGTATAGAGAGTTACCTCCTGGATTCTATAACATAAAAGCATGGAAGAAGGTATGTCAGATGAATAAAGCCTTATATGGATTGAAATAATCTCTTAAAGCATGGTTTGATAAATTTGGTATCATCCTTGAAAAATTCGGCTATGTATAGTCCTAGTTAGATCATACCCTTTTCATTAAGAAGATGGATTCCTCTTTGACCCTACTTGCTGTTTATGTGAATGATATTGTTGTGATAGGGAATGATACCCATGAGATTGGCTCTCTTAAGCAATCGTTTCACCAAGAGTTTGAAGTCAAAGATTTGAGAGCACTACAATATTTCTTGGGAATTGAAGTAGCACGGCCCAAACATAGGATTTTTGTCTCCCAAAGGAAGTATGTTCTCAATCTCTTAGAAGAAACTGAGAAGCTAGGTGTTAAACCTGTTGACACACCTATTGAACAAAATCATAGGATAAGTGCAGAAGGTGGAGAGCCCTTTGAAGACAAAGTTATGTTTCATTGATTGGTTGGGAAATTCTTTTATGTTTGCCTCACACAAATGAACATTTCTTATGCGGTTAGTGTTGTTAGTCAGTACATGCATTCCCCCAGAACCAATCACTTTCTTGTAGCTGAGAAGATTCTTGTTTATTTGAAGAAATGTCCAAGTAGATGCATACTCTTCAAAGATAATGGTCACATGAAAATAGAAATCTACACAGATGTTGATTGTGCTAGGTGTGTTATTGACAAGAGATCCACCTCTGAGTATTGTGCCTTATACGAGGAAATCTCGTTTCTTGGAGAAGTAAAAAATAGAATATTGTTGCTCATTCTAGTACTGAAGCTGAATTCAGATCTATGACTAGTGGTGTGGCTGAAGTCTTATGGTTAAGATCTCTATTTGAAGAACTAGGCATTGCTTATGAGAAGCCCCTAGTGCTGTACTGTGATACTCAGGCCGCTATTAATATTTCTCATAACCCCAGTTCAATATGACATAACTAAGCATATCGAAGTGGATCAACATTTTATTAGAGAGAAGGAGTTGCTTTTCAAGAAGACAGCTTGTTGATCTCTTCATTAAGGTAGTTTCAAAGACCAAGTTGGAGATAGATTTACACAAGTTGTGAATGATTGATATCTACTCCCAACTTGAGAGGGAGTGTAGAGTTATAGGGCAATAATATCTTTATTTATGCCAATATTAGCATACCATTTATGTAGCTGTTATCATGTTAGTAGTGTCAGTAAGTTGGTTATTTCTATTATTCTTTAGTTGCTGATAAGTTATGTTAGTAGGGGCAATATTGTAAGTTTTCTATGTTTTAAATCTTTAATATAACTAGCTTAGTGGGGCAGCAATGTGAAAGTCAACCCACACTCTTTGGTTCCAATTCCCATCTGTCATGGACTCTTGCTTAGTTTGAAAGGAGTATAGGATGCAAATAAGTAGAGAGCAAGCAAAAACCTTGTATTATGTATTATTTTAATATATTTATATTTGGATTCTTTCCAAACGGAGCCCTAATATTTTTCTTTTGTTTTTTTTAACAGATAGGTTGTGCCAAACGTTGTTTGATAAGCGACTTAATAAATAAATAAAATTTCAGGCTCGAACAGGGAAATGCTAATTCATTATTCGGAAATATTCTAATGTATCCATATCGAAGCTACATTTCTTAAAAATCGCCACTTCAGTAGTTGCTAATTTCCACGTGGGACTATACTTTGGAGGATTTGACAATATTGTTTAGACAAGTGGAGCATCACTGATCTCCCACGTCAACTGTCAGGGTCGTCAAACTCCAAACTTGCTTTGCCACGTCAACTGAGCTGGTGCTCGTTTATTTACGAGGAAGAGAGCAAAAATGTGAAACACAGACAAATGTTCTACTCTCTCGCCTTTCAAAGGTTCTCTCTCATGGCGCCCAAACCCCGTCGCCTCCATCCCCGTAACCTCTCTCTCTCTCTCTCTCTCTCTCTGCATCCATTTTGAGTATTCATGCCGAATAATGCACGCGTACTTGTTCATTCTCTTCAAATTTCGCCCATAATAGGTAGATCTAAGTCTCTCTTTCTCTGTGATTAGTTGCAGAGGCATCGTTACTAAACTCCGCCAAGAAGCCCAGGAAAATGTCGACGAGCTCTGCCATGAAGGAAGGTTTCGTGAAGTATGCGCAATATCTCAATGAATTTGTATGCTTCTTCATCTACTGTTATTACTACTCTTTTTTCTTTTAATTATGCTTTGCTTAGTATTTTGTTGGAAAACAAATATATTTTTACTTCTTTGGCTTAAATTTACAATTGATTAAATTAAGATATAATTTTATAAGAATTAGGGTTTATAAGCTGCTTTTTAGTCCTGCTGATAAAAATAAAAATGCTTCTTTTTGGTCCTGTCACCTTTAATCTCTTCGAAATTGGGATTCTATCATGCATTATTACATTCTTCAATTAAAGGGTAGCGTATAAAGACAAAGCAAAAACATCCACCAGTACTCAAAATATTAGCACCGCTCTCTGTGAAATTGAAAAAGACATGCAATGAGCAAACCATGTTCTTCTCCAACTGATTTCGCCCTATTTATGCAAGTGATATGCATTTTTGTACTCTACCAGAATTAGGATATAACTTCCAATAAGCGGAGCATATATTATTATGTGTCAAAGTATTGGCACAAGTAGAATTCCGTTTCTGAGTTTCTTCGTAGCTGTGGCCGTTAAGATTGCATTTGGTTTGATAGAAAATGAGAGAGAAACAGAAAGTTGAAGGAAAGTTATTTAAGTCTCAGTTTGGGAAGAGGGCGAATACGAATATGTTCAGTGCAAAACCTTGTATACTATATTTCTAAACCTTTGTATTCTCATCGTATAAATTTGTATTTGCACTCTTCCTAAACTAAGCCCAAGTATTTTTAGCTTCAGGGAAAACTGTAACACTAATCCCATTGCTGAACATGTATTGGTCTTAAGTCTTAAGCCCCTTGTGAATGCAAATGGGTCTTGTATCAAATATCATCCAGTTGAAGGAGATCATTCCCCTTGTGTCACTTAATTACTGATTGTCGCATATAATGATCCCTTTCCCCCAAGTAGAGGGGTTCTTAGTTAACTTTGTCTTTCCTTAGACCAGAAACATGGACAAATGCAATTTTAAGTCTCCTTGCATGTGAACTAACCAATTTCTAACACTTTGGATGGTTAAAGAACATATGCCACACACCTACTCATTGATATGCTGGCTATGGAGCCTTACTTTTTCTAGTCAGAATTATATGATCAATGGTTGTAAATCAATCAATTAGGTGACATTTACAGTTATCCAAATGATGTAGTTTTCTTTAAAAGTTAACAGCCCTAATGCCTTAACGTCTAGATATGTAAATCAGAGGAATTAAGCATAAATTCCTGATTAGTACTTTGTGAACCATCCAAAACTTCTTTGGAGAACTAAAATTGCTCTTGATGATGTGAAGTTTGTGTTTTACGGATATGACTGAATTTTTGACGGCTCAACATGCTGCCATGTTGTTTTGTTGGTGCCTTGAATTCCAATTGCAATCTCGGAGAAACCTGAAGGTAAATTTTTATAGTGGTCTGTGGTGGAAGCGGAGACAAGTGGAGAATATAGAGATTGTTAGTATCCAGACTCACAACATATTTGGATCTTGCAAGTATATTAGATCTCACAGCATAGCCAATGTTATGACTCATCTTGATCTCGCAGGACTTTGGACTCACTAGTCCTTCGGACTCGCAGAAGCCTGGTCTTGCAGGCTGATCTCACGGTAGCCTGATCTTGACAGTTTGTGGAGATCATTTTGATTTGTTTTTTTTTTTTTTCCATATAAATAGCCTTGTAACTTGCACAGAAAGTTACCTTGTATCTTGGGGTCCAAGAAAGAGAACAAGAGAGTGTGTGAGAAACAGGGGGGAGTGAACTTTGGTGTATTGGGAACTAGGGCTTTAGTGAGAGGTTATAAACACTGTAACTATAAATCTCCATTGCTGATTGGATTTCGTCTCCTTTGATGCATGTGGACATAGGCTATAAGCCGAACCACATAAATCTGTGTGTGCCTTGTGTGCTCTGTTTTGCGTTTTCTTTTTGTATTCTTTACTTGCCAAATGTTATCTTATTCTTGTGTTTGTTAGAACCCCAACACATGTCTAGCACATGGGTTGACTGAATTTGGTAGGACATGTTAAGGATAAAATTCCTTTGGCTTGATTTATGTTAATTTCTTATTTAGTGATATTGATGCCTATAGAACAAGGTTCAAAATTTCATCACGTATTGGCCTGTATCAGCCGATATGTATTGTTACACAAAATAGAGGTGTTTTGGGATTTTGAATTAGGGCAGACAGGCCTAAGACCTACCCTTACATGTTTTTTTTTTTTTTTAAATATAAAAGAGATGAAACTAAAATAGAGGTGGCACAAGGTTCAAAGTACTGATACACCCCTTGCACCATCTTGGGATGCATCGATATTGATACTTTGAAACTTGCTCTAGAGATTGCTAAGATAATGCAAAATGTACAAACTATTAATGGTTTTTGTTGGAGTTGGATGATAACTCTTCTAAAATATATGTCATTCAGGCTTTATCTGGATTGAACTCAGAAGTTGCATATATATATATATATATATATCTTTTGATTTTGTTGTTTATGTTTTAAGATACTGTTTTTGATCATATATGTTGCAGAATGACAAGAGGGAGAGAGTGGTGAAAGCAAGTCGTGACATCACCATTAACAGTAAAAAAGTTATTTTTCAGGTGCACAGGTAACTGAATGTTCTTCATTGCCTACAATATACTATGCTGTTAGTTAGATGTCACCATGATCCTTTGTATATCACTTTATTTATTTATTTGTCTGTCAGATGTCACCATGCCCAGATTACCATTAACTTGGTTATTTTTTATTTTCTTATTTGTATATCACTTTATTTATTTTTTTTCTATCATGCCCAGGCTACCATTAAATTGGTTGTTTTTTATTTTCTTATTTTTTCACTGTTATTCCATGCATCTTGCTACCACCTTGTTTATCTGGCACCCATTCTGTACTTCAAAATCCCTTTCTGTTGCCTCTCCTAGTTCCAGAAATCCAAAACTGTGTTTCTTCTCACAACTACTGCTTTGTTGTTTCCATTGAATCCATCTTGCTCCTCAAATACCTCTGCTTATTTGCACTATTTATGTTTTTTTTTGGATTGTCCTATAACAGGATCAGTAAAGATAATAAAGAAGAAGTTCTGGAAAAGGCAGAAAAGGATCTAGCTGCTGTTACTGATCAATATATGTCCCGGCTAGTAAAAGAATTGCAAGGAACTGATTTTTGGAAGCTCAGACGAGCATACTCTCCTGGGGTTGTATTTATGGATCCCTCTTAACTGTTAATCTAGAAGGGATACTTTCAAAGTCTCATATGCATTCTCTTGTATGATCATTGCAGGTACAGGAATATGTTGAAGCTGCAACTCTTTGTAAATTCTGCAAGACTGGGAAACTCTTGAATCTTGCTGAGATAAATGCTAATTTGCTACCACTGAGTGATCCATCTCAAGAGCCCTTGCAGATTAATGTCCTTGACTATCTGTTGGGGGTAATCTCCTGTCTTATTTGTTTACTTGTTTATCTTGCAAAATTTATTTACTTATTCAGTTTCCTTCTTTTTTTGGCTTATCACATGAGGAAACTCAAGATGCCAACTTGGTGGCCTGGATATGACTAGAAAAACTACACTAGGGATGTAAATGTTGTGTATGCAATTCAATGTTTTTTGATGCTTTCCATAGTGGAATTTTTTGTTGAGTAATAATGCTTTCCATAAAGATATACTACATTGTAGAAAACTACCATCTTATATTCCATTCTTATGCTCCAAAACCAATGAAACATTAACTTTTATTAATTTTTTATGATTGGAATTGAATTGATTTTTGTCCAAGACAACTCCTTTCTGGGGTTCATTGAATTTTTAGCACCATCTCTGCATCTGCAACCTCTGTTGTTGGTATACTATCTTCTTGCTCCACCAAATGGGGCTAGATTTGTTCTTCATGAATGAAATCCTCTTTTTGTAACTAAGAGTTGGACTGTTTCCATGTAAAAGATTCTCAAATCTTGTGGTTTAGCTTGCTGATTTGACAGGAGAGCTGATGAGACTAGCCATTGGTCGAATATCAGACGGTGAACTTGATTATGCAGAGAAGATATGCTCATTTGTTCGTGAGATCTACAGGGAGCTAACTCTGCTTGTCCCGAATATGGATGACAATGCTGAGATGAAGAAGAAAATGGAGACTATGCTTCAAAGTGTAGTGAAGATAGAAAATGGTATGGTACTGCTGTTTTCCTGTTCCAAAGTCGCTAAGACAAATGTATGTGATGTTTTCCTGTTTTCCTGGTCCAATGCAATTGATTACTTGTAAATATGGATAGAATTTATGTGCTTTTTTACTCAATGATGGATAGAAGACAAATATATATGCTTTTTTTACTCGGCGATATATGAATTGAGTTTACCTCAATTCTTGAGAAGTGGTAATCCACAACTTAGATTGCAAGTGTAGTATTTTGGAAGAAAGGAGCACAACTGAAATGCAAGGGATTAATGAAGTGTGATGTGCAAGAAGGCAAGGCACATGCTTGAATGAAATGTGGTGTCAATCTTGGGAAAAACTAACCACTTATTATTAAGAATATTTTATCCAAATTTGAAAAATGTTTTTAAAAGCTTATTAGCTGGTAGATTTATTACCATGGATGTTGTAATGTTGTAACACAAGTTAAACTGTTTAAACTCTATAAATTAGAGATAGAACCTAAAATATAGTAAATTAGCTAATGTCAACTTCAAGGTTAACTTATCAAAACATAATAGTGCTAGGTAAGGTGCACCCAAGAAAATGAGTCTTAGGCTCTTAGCTTGTGAACCCAGATGCACCTTTTAAAACATCAAGCAAGCACAGAGAGGAGAGTTTTCTATTATAGATCCCAATGGGTTGTCTAATTTTTTTCTTTTCACCATATGGCTCAGGTCTTAGCCTCTGAACCCTGTCTAATGTTTTTTTTTTTTTTTCACCCAAAAAAAGGTTGTCTAATGAGGTGGGACCAGGGGCATTCCCAGAACCAATTTGGTGCTTAGGGTGGGAGTTAGATTATGGGTGTGGCTTGGTGAATGTTCCAAGGATGCTTTGCCACTGTTGGGGAGTGAAACTCTTGGCAATCTAGGTTGGGGCTTTACATACTCTATGGTTGGCGTTACTGGTGGTCAGGTTTAAGAGGTATAGATGTCTCCAAGGTTGGCCATGGGTTTTAGTTTGGTTGGATGGCTCATTTTGCTTATGGTAGTGCATTAAGCCATATCTTTCAAGGGATGGGTAGACTTTACTCATCCATTTCAAGGGATGTCTCTGCTGGTGGTCAACGGATAGGGAGATTCTGAGCCATATAAGTTATTGGGGGTGATGCTATGAGGGAAGAGGAAGCTACAGGTTGAGAAGACACACATGGTTTGGTCCTAAGGTGGCATTTGTTACAAGTGAACTCTATCTCTGGGAAAGCAAGAAATTCTGGCTCTAGACTCCAAATATCCAAATTTGCTTTTTTTTTTTTTTGCTTTTGTACCCTCTAAATGCAGTTTGTTGAATATTTGAATCTTATAATATCTGAAAAGTGATTGTTTTACATATTTAACCCTATGAATTTATGAGTTATTTTTCTTGGCTGAAGAGAAAAAGAAGGAAAAATTGGGTAGAAAATTGTTTACTAGTAGCATTGGCTCCACTAAAAAATGAGAACCACAAGATAAATGGTGGTGTAAGAGAGAGGTAGGGTTTGGAGATAGATGGCGCAAATGGATTATGGGTTGTGTTAGGAATTGTCACAACTCTGTGCTGGTAAATGGAACAATGGTGGATATTTTTTCAAATTTAACAGGGACAAGACAAGGAGACCCACTCTCCTCCTTGTTTACCTTGATTGCTGATGTTTTAGGGAGATTGATTCATAGAGCAGATTCAAGGAACCTAGTAAGAGGTTGGAGACTAGGAGGGACGAGATACCACTTACCCACCTACAATTTGTGGATGACACAATCTTATTCTGTGAAGGGGGAATTTGGATTAGATAAGGAACTTGAAGATGGTGATACAACTCTTTGAGAAGATGCCCAAACTTAAGGTGAACTCTGAGAAGAGCTGTATAGTGAGTGAACTTTGAAGGGAGGGACCAAGGGAGTTGGGGGAGTGTGTAGATATTTTAGGATGTGCAGCGTCAAGCTGGCCTTTGACCTACTTAGGGCTACTCCTATGAGATGACCCCAAGAAAGGGAGTTTCTAGAATTTTGTGGTGGAAAGATTTGAGAAAAGACATGCCTCATGGAAGAAGAACTATCTTTCTCTTGGGGGGAGGATCACACTGATTAGGGCAACCCTAACCAACTTACCCATCTATTTTTTGTCAGTGTTCAAGGTTCTTGCAAAAGTTTCTAGTAGATTAGAAAAATTGATGAGGGACTTTCTGTGGGAGCTAAGAGAGGAGAAGAGGGACCATAGAATGGGTTGGGAGATAGTGACTAGAAGAAGCTAGGAGGGCTTGGAATTGGAAAAATTAGGAAAAGGAACATGGCTTTGTTGGGGAAGTGGTTGTGGAGGTTCTCTCGAGAGAAGGATATGCTGTGGGCCAAAGTAGTGGCTAAGCATTCATGGACTAGAAGACATTGGATGGGATCCTAGAATTTTGGCAAGGAATAGAAGTGCATCTCTGTGGAAAGCCATTCATGATTTGTTACCAAATTTCTCCCTTTGGATCAGGTATGATTTGAATTCAAGCAATCTTATAAAATTTTGGGAACAAACTTGGGTGGGGAATTCCCCCTTAAAGACCCAGTTTCCTTCTTTGTGTGTTCTCTCTGATTTGAAAAATGAGTCAATTTCATCCTTCCTAGTTCCTTCAAACTCGACTTCTGGTTTTGTGTGAAATCTAGGTCTAGGGCTATAAAGGATACAGAGCTAGATTTTTTTCTTTTTTTTGGAAATGGCAAGGTATTTTATTAAATCAAGAACCAGTACAAAGGAGCCTAGGCCATTAGAGGCTGCCTAGAGCCACCACAAATTACAGATACATCCAGTTCTGAGATCTAAACAACATACTCAAATTCTGATTTTTAAACACCTCCGTTGCCGACACCCAGGACAGAAGTTTACCCACAACTTTCTGCACCATTTCCTCGAGAGATTTAGCTTTGCCCTGAAAAATTCTGTTATTTCTTTCAATCCAGATAGTCCAAAGCACAGCAGCTGGGATAGTCTTCCAAACCAAGATACCTTTCTTGCCGAGACCCTCAATCTGCCAACACAACAGCAGATCCTTCACAGAATTTGGCATTGCCCAGCTGATTTCCAAAGCTTAAAGAAAATGCCTCCAAATATAATTCGAGACTGGGCAATGTAAGGACAGATGTTCAGTAGTTTATACTGCCCCACCACACAAGCTACATGACATGTCCGAAATCTGTATGCCACATTTCACTAGATTAACTTTGGATAGACATTTATTTAAAGCCATTGTCCAGAGCAAAAGCTTCACTTTAGAAGGACTGATTGAGTTCCAAATCTGCCTAGCTGGAAAGTTTCCCTGACCTGAACTTATCAACTTACTGAACATAGACTTTACAGAGAACGTGCCATCAGCTTCCCATTTCCATCTCCAAGCATCCTCCATGTTTGGGTCAATCCTCTGGTTATGGAGCAGGCCCAACAGATTTGCATACTCCTCAATTTCCCAGTCAAAGAGACGCCTCCTACAAGCTAGGTTCCAACTGAAAGAGTTACCATCCACATTGAAATTCTCAGCCACCAAAGAATCCTGATTTATAGAAATTTGATACAAGAGACGAAAGGCATCTTTCAGACACACTTTAGAACACCAAGAGTCTTTCCAAAATTTAATTCTTCCCCATTTCCCAAGTTGTAACCGATTCCCTTCCTCAAATAAATTAGAGTTCTTCATTATACCTGTCCAAATGGAGCTTATCCCTCTTGAAATAGGAGAACTGGATCTCCAATCACCCCAATCCACTCCATATTTGTCCACAATCAGCTCCACCAAGCATTTCTTTCATTTGCAAATCTCCAAAGCCATTTACACAGAAGGGCAGAATTGAATTTCTTCAATTTTCTTATTCCCAACCCTCTAACTTCCTTAGGAAGGCACACTTGATCCCAGTTTACAACATGAGCCTTCTTCTCCTCCTCCCAACTTCTCCAGAGAAAATTTTTCTGTAGTTGCTCCAATCTGTTAGCCACTTTGGAAGAAATAAAAGAGGGAGAGGAAGTAAGTAGGTAGATTAGAAAGAGTACTCTTAATCAAAATCACTCTCCCTCCGAAAGAAAGGTATTTAGCTTTCCAGGAAGCCTATTTTTCTCCATTCTTTCAACCACTGGATTCCAAATTTGAGAGGAAGGATATTTAGCTCCAAGAGGGAGCCCCAAGTACTTGACCGGAAGATGGGCAGTCTGACAAGCCATTAACTTCTGCACAAACTTCTAGATTTGTAACAAGACCTACAGGGATAATCTGAGATTTACTCAAATTAACCTTGAGGCCAGACACCACCTGAAACCAACTCAAAATTCCAAGCACCACCTCTAGTTGATTTGGAGAAGCATCAACAAAGCATAAGGTGTCATCAGAAAATTGAAGAATATTAACTTTTTCTTTTCCCAGAGCAATTGCAAAGCCCTCCCAAAGCCCATTCTCAGCAGCCTTCTTGCTAAAGAGAGATAAAATTTCCATGACGCAAATGAAGAGTAGGGGAGAGAGAGGGCACCTTGCCCATTAACTAAGATGGAGAACTTACGAGTCTTAACACAAACTCTGATCCAGTTTCTCCAAAGCTGCCCAAAATTCACTTTCTCCAAAACCAGATCCAAGCAGTGCCAGTTAACATGATCATAAGTATTTTCAATATCCAGTTTGCACAGAACACCTGGGGTCCCCTCTCTTCTTCTGGACTCCAGCAGTTCATTGGTTCTGCAATAAGAATTCAATGCTCTATCGGTTCTGCTCCCTCCTACCTTCTCTCCTACCCCTCACAATCCAGCTAGAACCTCATCCTCCTCCCCCTCTCCCTGTCTTCCACCAACCCCAAGTTCACTCAATTCCATCCAGTCCCTCCTCTTCTCCCCCTTCCTGATCCCACCCCTTAATTTTTTCTAGATATTCTTCCTTTTTCTTTTTTTTATTCATATTTATCAAATGCTATTTTTGTGAATTCTTCTCCTCCCCAAAAAACTAAACTGAGAGACTTTCCTATCTCGACCTCCCTCTCCACCAGTTTATTAATATTCACCTTCCCATTTTGAACTATTTCCTTGACTTCTTGGTCCTTTTGTATCTGTTCCACTCTCTCTCTCTCTCTCTCTATTCCTGTCCCCACCCTCTCTTTCCACTGATTTCTGGAGAGGTACACAGCTTATGACACCCTCCTTATCTGTACCGGATTGTGAACACAAAATCTTTTCAGCAACGGAACCGTCAACACTCACCTTGTAGGTGGAATTCCCCATTGAATTTGCAAAGCTTGTTCTCTTCCTCTTAATTCAGATGGCCTATGAAAAGAGGAAGAATTATGTGGAGATGCATAAGGGCTGCTGTTTGTTGGGCTTTGTGGGAAAAAAGAAACTCAAGAATATTCTTAAAAAAGGAGATAAGTGCTGAAATTTTAATAGAGCTAATCCATGTAAGGGTGGCTCAATGGCTGAAATCCTCAGATCTTTTCTCTAGTGTTACTTTGGATGATTTACTGAGCAATTGGAAAGAAGTAGCTAGTTCTGCCCAAGTTAAAAGGACTATAAATCCTTCATGGATACCTTTTTTTTTTGAAGGATAAAAGAAAATTCATTAAAACTGAAAAAAAGCAGTACAGCTCAGAGAAATGGTTGTCTAGTTGACAAACCAATATTGAACAAATTACACTGAGAAAGACTCAAAATTACAAGGATTTAACTCTAGAGTACTCCAGAAATTCTCTATCAGATCAGACTTGTTCACTTGGACAAACTCTGGAAGGCTGAGAACCCAGGCTGCAATTGAGTTGCTCATCCCTGCAACTCTGTATACCTTCCCCTACTGTCTTTATAAAACTGAACTTGGATGGTAGTAGTAGAGGGAATCCAGGACAATCAGGTATTGGGGGAGTCTTTAGGAATGAGGATGGGAATGTTTCAGCAATTTTCTCATGCCCAATTGGTGAAGGCAACTCTCTTAGGGCTGAGGTTTATGCTGCATTGGAAGGAATCCAAAGGGCAAAAGAAATGAACAAAAGGAGGCTTGTAATTGAGGGTGATTTGGAGGTGGCAGTAGGTTGGTTAAAAGAGGACAAGGCTGGTATGTGGAGTTACAGCAATGAAAGGAAAAAATTCAAATGGCTGGCCAAGGACATCGAGATAAAGTACAGCTAGGTGAAGACATCTGCTAACTCATTTGTAGATAGGTTAGCCAATCAAGCGGTGCTTAGGGATTCTTTGTTTTGGGCTGAATTTTAGTTCTGTTTTTCTGTTTTTCTTTTGGGGCCCCAGCCTCTTTGGGAGGAGTTAAGATGGTTTATCTCCCCTGTTGTTTTGAAATTAATGAAAGCTTCTTTATACTGGGACTTTACTCAGGGAGACTCTTTTAAGGCTGGACTTTTTGCAGTTTTACAAGGTGTTCATATTGCCAAAGACATGAATTTGGAGAACCTGGTGATTGAAGGGGACTCCAAGGTGGTGGTAGGTTGGCTACAAAATCCTTTCCAGACTCAGTGATTTGGTGTTATAGAAATGAAATGTAGAAGTTCCAGTGGTTAACTTAGCAGATGAATCTAAGTATACAATACGTGGGAAGGGAGGCAAATACATTGGCTGATGCTTTAGCAAAGCAAGGGGTAATTAGGGATCAGTTGTATTGGGCACAATTGTAATTACAGTGCTAGCTCTAAATTAATAGTGAGGTAGGGTTTAGGTAGGAATAAAAGACGTGGGCATTTTTGTCATAGAGTGAGGTCATTTTTGGAGCAAAAAGTTACAAAACATCTCTTAGCTCACTAATGAAAAATTATTATTTTTTGATACACTACTAACAAAAAATTATTAAAATATCAAAGGGGAGAATTACTTATGAAGGATAGGCATAAAAATTAATGCTGAATCTGCAAGGGTAAAAAAAAGAGAGAAAAGAAGAAAAAGATAAAGACGAACCAAAAGATCCACAGATAAGGAGATCTTCTGGGGATCATTCTCCAGCCTATCCCTTTCTTGCAAGTGCCTAAAATATTCTGTAGTTTTATCATGTCCATTAAGGGGAAGAAAAAATTCCTGCTTTTTTCTGAATTGAATCTTCTCAACCCAAGAGTTAACTCGCTTTTTAAGAAATTCCCCTTGCCATCATTGGCTGTTTCTCTTGCCTCAGCAGTTCCAACCAATTGTAATAAAATTTTAAGCTTCAATTCAATCATGTGAGCTATGGCTGAGAAGTTGAAGACATCAGCTGCTGTGCTTGGATCAATTGTTAATATCCTTTTTATCTCAAAAAAAATGTTAATATCCTTTCCTCCTCATGCCTAACAGTGAAACAGTGATAGACTACCAACATTTGAAGAATTTAGTATTATTATTTTTATTTTCAACGAGGTAATTTTTGAAAACTGTGCCATGCCTTTATTTGAAAATCTTGTTTTTCTAATCAAGTTCGATATTCTCTATAATTTTAGAGATTTTGTGGATCACAATTCCTCCTGAGAAATTTGATGTTTGTAAAGAAACTTAGCCTTGTATTTTGTTGCAACGTATACTAAAGCTTCACTTGTTTTTTTTTGGTAGAAGCTTCATTAACAAACTTTTTAGATGTCGTTTAAGTTTTATGTTTTCTGAGTTCCAGATAAATTCAATATAAACAAATAACTTCATCCGAGAATTTAGAATGATGTTCCAGTAATGGTGTTTGTGACTGCCTTTCGTTTTTGTAATTTTATCCACAAATTGAGCCCTTCGTTTTTTGTGTTGTTGCTGCAGCCTGCTTTAGTGTTCATGTGAGAGGATCAGAATATGTTCCTTTACTAGGATCCAGTGATCCAGGTTACTCTTTCTTGGGTGTGCCAGACGTTGAACTTTGAAGTAACTCCATCTGCCTCTCAAGAACTATATTAAGTTTCCTTTCTGAATTTTTTATTTGTTAGATGTCTCCTAGTATTACTCTTTCTTGCTCACACTTGCAGCTTTGACTCATGCGGAAACATCATGATAGAAGGGTTATTTGTTAAGCAATAGGTGATATTCTTGTTCTTTGCCAGAAAAAAATGGAGATTTAATCTAATAGCAAACAGAAGGAAAGATGGTAGTAGGTTTCAAGCATATGACAATATCCACAGAGGTTGGCTTTGGGTGGCGGGATGCAGCAGGAATGGAAGATGCATTTCTCTATTAACGTATTATTCATTCATTTACTAGTTAGCATCGTCTGGACATTTTCCAACTTTGGCGGAAAAAGGTTTGCATTTGGATCTTCCTGTTTGTAGTGTAAATTTCAGATGCACTTGCACAAATGCATGGGAGTGCAAATTTTGGTTCCCATTTGGTTGACTTAGCTTTATTTATTTGAGAGTTGTTAAGCCGGAAGTAAATGATGTGGCCCCCATCGTATATGTGAGAGAATGAAGAATGAAAGATGGGAAGGGATCACTTTTTAGGATATAAAATTTGCACCTCTGCAAATACTTGCGAAAGAGCAAAATTTACCTCACTACTGTGTAAATTGGTTTTAGCAAAAAAAAAAAAAATGTAAATTAGCACCACAACAAAAAAGTACTAATCCAAGCCAGTTTGTTCTCCTTTTGAGTTCATCTAAATTCTGATAAAGCTATCAGAAATCATATTATTGCACCCAGTCTTTTGGATATGCACTAGTATTTTAGAAATTCTGACGTGTGTTCCGACGACAGTTGCTAATTTCGTACTGCTTTGTATTCTATTAGGTTATGTTTGGTTTGACAAAAATAGAACATAAAGTTGAGGGAAGGTTCTTAACAGATTTTCTGAAAATTTTGCAGAAAATCTTGTCCTCAGCTTTCTGTTTCTCTCCTATTTTTTGAATAAAACCAAAGCAGTATGAACTACGAAATGTGAAGGCCGTAGCGATCTTGTTACGTTCCCATGTGGCTGTGGTGTGCTTGCCAGGAAATTAATTGCTCCCCAGCATTGCAAAGCAGTCCCTACATGGAAGCTAGCAAGCTGTGTTTGGTGAAGAGCTGACAAATGCTGTTGTTGAGCTGAGAGTTCTTTTTTTTGTTTTTTTTTTTTTTTGGCGGGGGGGGAGTGGGGGGTGAAATTTTGATGGCTTCTCCAAAGCCGCTCAGTCAACGCAGCTCCCCTCCAAACAAGCTCTAAGATGTCGGCATACATTGTTCGAACTCGCGTTTCACCTAAAATGTAGGCCGCCCTCAGAAATGTAGGCTGTTTATGGTATTTGGATTTGCTCTGATATTTTTTGGGCTTTCTGATAGAGTTAGGTGTTAAGTATTTACACCTCCCTTACCAACTGTCGGGTGGCTCAGTTGGTATGTTGGTTTGCTCCGGTATAGACACGGATATTGCCAAATAACTCTCTTGAATCAAATATTAAGAGTTTAAGGTTGCATTTGACATTCTTTATTTTAAGGACTTGTATCCTTTTTGGTGTTAAAAAGTCAGTGTTCATAGGGGCAATTTATCAGTAAAAAAAGAGATAAGTTCTTAAAATAAGGAATGCCAAATGTAGTTTAAGATCTCTTCGGCCAACTTATTAACTAATTCATCCATTCTAAATTGTGGTTAAGTTACTTTTTTTTTTTTAATGCCTGAAAGGAGTGGTTAAACTATTTATTCCACTCTCTCTTCCATTTAGTTAATAAGTTTATTATGTATGATTCTAGAGAGGTATGATACTGGAAGACCTCTGACCAATGAAACCTCCCCATGAATTTTAAACCATGAGTGGTTATAGGTTAATTACATATCATGGAAAAATCTATGATGCCGAAATGACATCCTGACTTTTAGAAAATTTGGTTCAGTTTCGAATCAGTTGTAAAGATGGGGAGGATTTTATTGGACAAAGGATTGGCTGAATTTGATGGCTTATTTACAGGCTGTGGGACCAATAATAACGTCCCATGCCAGCCAGAAATGTGAAGTGAAAGATTAAGTTTTCTATAATAATTTTTGTTTTTATTTGTTTTAAAAAATATTATTTAATTATGAAATCGTGGATTGATCTTTTTGACCCAAATAGTAAAATGGTTGAAGAAAAGTTTTATTTATTATACTTATTTTTGTTTAATATGATGAATGCATAAAATTAGAGATGTGTGATGTGTCTAAAGTTTTCTACAAAATTTCTTTTGTTTTATGTACTGTTAAATTTTTATTATTTAATTATAGTATCATGAGTTGATTCATTTGATCCAAATGGTCCGTTGAACTGCTTACCCACATAGAAAAAAAAAACAGTTTTGTTTCTAGGTTGATTTTAAAAATATAGTTTTTATACTATTATAATTATTGTCTATAAATTTAATTAGTGGAACTTCATAATGAAAAACAAAAATATTTTAAATATGAGATTTAATGAAAAGAAATTAAATAAATTGAAAAGTAGAATTCAAATTATGTTTTCTATCCTCATAATAGAGATGGAACAAATTTAAAAACAGGGGTATTTTAATCATAAAGAAGTATAAAAATCTAAGACCGTAAGACCTCATTATTTTCCACTTTTATGGGAGCATATTTAGAGTAGATGGATATAACATCAATGTCATAGAATGGCCAACATCTTTAATGTTTTTTTTTTTTTTCTTGAAGTAGTCCTTAGGCTAAACTCATTGCACCAAATCTTCTTCTAGTACAAGAATAAGAAAGTCAGGAGGTAAGGACCAAGTAATGATCCTACACATATGACAAGCAAATTTTGCAATTACATGGGCAGCCTTATTGCTTGTACGAGGGATAAAGGAGATTAAAACATAATGAAAGTCTTGCAAAAGATTCCTGCAATCAACAATAATTGTGTGAAGTCGCCAAGGGACATCTTGAGAGGCGTTCAATAGGATATCTGTTATATTTTGCGCATCTCCTTCAATGTGAATATGAGAGAGATAGAGTTCCTTTGTCATTTAGTGTCAAGTTCTGAAACCTCATGCCTCAGTAATGTTAGTGTAGAGAACAGTGATGTGGGCCCCATAGCTGTGGTCCCACTCTGTCCGTAGGGTAGAATGTATCTAGTCACAGTTGTGGTTATTTTGCTGTTCTGTTATTTCTAGTTTCAGTTTTATATTGTTTGTTATTTGTTAGCAGTTATGATGTAAACACCAAGGGCAGATATGTCCTTTCATGTAACTAGCATAACCTATATATATTAACTTAAAGTGGTGGCGACAGAATATTGACATTCTGTTCTCCTCAAAATCTGTGTGCTATTACTCTTCCATCACTCTTTCTTCTACATCTTCTTCACATTCTCTTCTCATCGAACCTGAAATCTCTTAGTGATCAAGACTGAATAGCAGTCTTGAAAATCTACATGGTATCAGAGCCAAGTTAGGGTTTTTCATGTGAGTCTAATACCAGCCGACCACATGAGAATCTCCTAGGACTGAAAGCTGAAAAGGAGGAGTTCGCAGACTAATTCTTGGAGATCGCGAGAGGTACTAGCAGCTGTTGGAAACTTGCTAGGGTTGCAGTGTTGGTGGTCAGGAAGGATCAGAGAAGACTAGGGTTCAGGTAACCCTAGAAGGCAACGAACTATTTTTTCCTTGTAAGTTGTTACTTTTTTAATAGAAGTTCTTTCAGAGAAGATATGTTGGACCTATCTGGAGGGGAAGGCCGAACCATTCTAGCTCTTTCTCTCTTCGATTTCCTAGGGTTTTACAGCAAACCCTAGACCGAACTATATTTCTCTCTACTCTAGGGTTTGAAAGTGATCTACGGCAAGCCCTAGTGGTTGGCTGAACCTTGTGATCTACCTAGAGCTACTCTTAAGTTGATTGGTAGGTCCGATCAAATTCTAGGGTTTCTTATTAACCCTATTGCAAGATCATCTATATAGTTTGGACTGTGTGACTGAATTGTTTCCTTTCAGGACTGATTAAAACCCTAACTTTCCCTGGCATATCAGTTTTGTTTTAAAGTTGTTCTCAGAGTTCTAAGGGGGTTAGAGATCTACGGGCAGCTACTGCTGTATTGGCTAGTTGGTTTCAGATCAGAATTACTTCGGTTTTGTGCACATACACTAAGAATACAGATTAGGCCTATACTGTTTTGATTGTGATTGGTGATTCAAGTACTGTTTTGAGACTTGACAGAAATGGAGTCTAAAATTCAGGCAGAAGGCAGTCTTGGGAACATCAGTTATGGCGGTATTTCTGAGATGGGTGGTAAGATTACGACCGTAAAGTTTGATGGATCAAACTATTTGGAATGGGCCCAATCAGCCATGATGGCTATTGGTGGAAGAGGTAAATTAGGGTACCTCCTAGGAGATATGAAAGAACCTTCCAAGAGAGACCCGACATATACCAAGTGGATGCAAGAAAACTACTTGGTTATGACATGGCTATGCAATTCTATGCAGCCTCATATTAGCCGGAACTATTTGTGGGCAAAGACAGCTGAGGAGATATGGGATGTTATGAAAGAAACTTACTCCCAACCCCTTAATGTTGCCAGAGCATATGAATTGAAATGTGAAGTGAACACCCTTAAACAAGGAGAGAAACCGGTATCAGTTTACTTCTCTACCTTGAAGTCCCTGTGGCATGAGATTGATCACTTAGAGACTCTTGAGTGGGAGAGTCCCAAAGATGCTTAGACCAATAGAAAGCACATCGAGACAAACAGAGTGTTTGAGTTCTTGGCGGGACTGAACCCAGAATATGATATTGTGAGGCGACAGATTTTGACTAGAGACAGTGTGACTCTCTCTCAGGCTTACTCATTTGTACACAGTGAAGAAACCAGAAGGAAGGTTATGATGCAACCCGTATCAGCCTTTATAGCGGCTACACCCAAATCAGGGGGTGATTCAGAGAAGGACAGGAGGAAGGAAGACAAGAAGGATGTAGTATGTGAACATTGTAAGAAACCCAAACATACAAAAGAGACATGTTGGAAACTGCATCCCCACTTGGTTCCTGCGAAGTTAAGAAACAAGAAGGGCACTGCTCATGTAGCCATGAACACTGATTCAACATCCTCCTCTGGCACAAAAGGAACATCTTTGGAGACCTTAGCTGCAGTTCTGGCTACCCTAATACAGCTAGAAAAGGAGGTTGGAAATTCAGCTCAGCCACCGCAGCCTCCATCAGCCCCTATCACATCTGCCTTCGCCCATTCAGGTACTCGAGCTTCAGCCTATCATGCCTCAGCTCCAGGTACTACTGAGCCTTGTTGGGTAATAGACTCAGGTGCATCTGATCACATGACTAGTTTGCCTTCACTGTTTACTACTTACCATTTGTCTTCTGGTAGAGATAAGGTATCTATTGCTGATGGCTCCCTGGTTCCTATTTCTGGGAAGGGTGACATCAAGTTTTCAGATACTATGTCCCTATCATCTGTCTTGCATGTGCCTAAGCTTGATACTAACCTTCTTTCAGTCAGTAGTATTACCAAGCATATGAACTGCTTAGTAACCTTCTTCCCTGACCGATGTGTTTTTCAGGACTTAGAGATGCAGAAGGTGATTGGAACTAGCCGTGAGACGAATGGGATCTATCTGCTCGGGGAGCGGTTCCGTCAGGGAGAGTCAGTAGAGAAGTTGTCTTTTGTTTCTGAGAGTGTGAGTCCGGTTATGCTTTGGCATAACCGATTAGGTCATTTGTCTTTTCGATCTTTACAGAGTCTGTTTCCTACTTTATTTGAGTCTATTGAGTTGTCTCAGCTACAATGTGAAAGTTGTGAGTTTGCTAAGCATTGTAGAAAGCCTTATTTATTGAGTAATAAAAAGTGTGATAATTCTTTTGATATTGTACATACTGACGTTTGGGGGCCTTATCATATCCCTTCCATGGGTGGGTACAGATATTTTTTGTTATTTGTTGATGATCATACCCGCTTTTCTTGGGTTTATCTCATGTGTTCACGAGATGAGGTACCTTCCCTGACCCAAAATTTTCACCAAATGATCCTAACCCAGTTTGATGCCAAGATCAAAGTTCTTCGATCTGATAACGCAAAGGAATACTTTGCCAAATCATTGACATCTTATCTTCATCATGGGGTTATCCACCAGAGCTCTTGCCCTCATACACTTCAGCAGAATAGAGTTGTCGAGAGGAAGAATAGGCACATTTTGGAAGTGGCTAGAAGCCTCATGTTTACTTCCAATGTCCCTATTCGCATCTGGGGGGGATGCTATCCTCACGGCGGTATACCTTATTAATCGGGTCCCTTCCAGGGTCCTTGATATGCGATCTCCTTTTTTGCTTCTACACCCACGTGAGGACTTGTTTTCTATTCCCCTTAAGACATTCGGTTGCACTTGCTTTGTTCAACTTCTCGGACCCCATCCCTCCAAGTTCGAACTCAAAGCCTCCAAATGCATCTTCCTTGGTTATGCACAAACTCAAAAGGGTTATTGCTGTTATGATCCTGTCTCCGGGAGGAAGTTTGTCTCCATGGATGTCACTTTCTTTGAGGGGACACCCTATTATCCTCGGGTTGCCCCTCAGGGGGAGAGTAGTGAGAGTGGGGGTTTGAGTTCTTGTCTTCAGGGGGAGAGTAGTGAGAGTGGGGCAATTCCTTTACTTATTCCATTGGGTGATGAGAACTACAATGGTGAGGGTGGTCAGAGGGATCAGGAGTTGAGGGAAAGCTGCAATGGTGAGGGTGGTCAGAGGGATCAGGAGTTGAGGGTTTATCACAGGCGGTGCAGGCAGGTTGATCCTGATCATCAGCAGTCCAGACCAGCTCCAATCTCATCTGCAGCTCCAGGTCCAGATACTTCAGTCCCAGAGCCCACAGAGACTTCCCCTACAGATGATCTTGACCTTCCAATTGTAGTCCGTAAAGGGAAACGACATTGTACCACATCCACAATCCACTGTATTTCCCATTTTTTATCCTATGATCGCCTATCTCCACCTACAGGTCCTACCTTAGCTCCATTTTCAATGTCTCTATTCCAAGAACAGTGCAAGAAGCCCTATCCGTCCCTGAATGGAAAGATGCAATGCAAGTTGAGATGGATGCTCTGTTGAAGAACAACACCTGGGAGGTAGTTGATTTGCCAAAAGGAAAGAAACCAGTTGGATGCAGATGGGTATTTACGGTGAAGCATAATGTAGATGGATCTATTGAGAGGTATAAAGCTCGGTTAGTTGCAGGAGGGTTTATACAGACTTATGGCATAGATTACTTGGAGACATTTGCACCGGTAGCCAAGATGACTACTATTCGAGTTCTCTTGTCCCTTGCAGCAAGTCACACCTGGCCTTTATACCAAATGGACGTGAAAAATGCCTTTCTGAATGGAGATCTGCAGGAAGAAGTTTACATGCGTTTGCCTCCTGGATTCTATGATGCAGAAGTAGGTAAGAAGGTCTGCCGGCTCAACAAGGCTTTGTATGGTTTGAAACAATCACCTATGGCTTGGTTCAATAGATTTAGACTAGCACTTGTGAAGTTTGGATATGTACAGGCTCAGTCAGATCATACCCTATTCATCAAGAGGGTGGAGTCCTCTTTGACACTATTGGCAGTATATGTTGATGATATTGTGGTCACAGGGAATGATAGCCATGAGATTGAGTCTCTTAAACAGATTCTTCACCAAGAAGTTAAGGTGAAGGACCTTGGTGTACTCCGGTATTTTTTGGGTATTGAGGTTGCTAGATCCAAACAGGGGATCTTTATATCTCAGAGGAAATATGTCCTAGACCTGTTGGCAGAAACTGGAAAGTTAGGTGTCAAACCTGCAGATACACCAATTGAACAGAATCACAGGATTAGTGCCGAGAGTGGGGAGCTTATTGAAAACAAAGTTATGTTCTAGCAACTGGTAGGAAAGCTCCTATATCTCTACCTCGCTCGGCCAGATATTACTTATGCTATTAGTATTGTCAGCCAGTACATGCATTGTCCTAGAACCACACATCTTCTTGCGGCAGAAAGAATCTTAGCTTACTTGAAGAGATGCCTAGGTAGGGGTATACTTTTCAAGAACAACAATCACATGAAGGTGGAGGTTTATACTGGTGCAGATTGGGCTGAGAGTGTTGATGACAGAAGGTCTACCTCGGGATATTGTGCCCTTGTGGGAGGAAACCTTGTCTCCTGGAGAAGTAAGAAACCAAGTGTTGTCTCCTGGTCAAGTGCTGAAGCAAAATACAGGTCCATGGCCAATGGAGTGACTGAAGTCCTATGGCTAAGATCTCTACTTGAGGAGTTGGGTATTGTGTATGAGAAGCCCCTGATGCTGTACTGTGATAATCAAGCCGCAATTAATATAGCACATAATTCAGTACAACATGACAGAACCAAACACATTGAAGTTGACCGCCATTTTGTGCGAGAGAGGGTCTCATCTCAAGAAGTATGCCTTCCTTACATCACATCCAGTATGCAACTAGCAGACATTCTTATTAAAGCCGTATCAACAAAGAAGCTAGAGGCGGATCTATCCAAGTTGGGAATGATGAACATATACTCCCAACTTGAGGGGGAGTGTAGAGAACAGTGATATGGGCCCCACAACTGTGGTCCCACTCTGTCCGTAGGGTAGAATGTATCTAGTCACAGCTGTGGTTATTTTGTTGTTCTGTTATTTCTAGTTTCAGTTTTATATTGTTTGTTATTTGTTAGCAGTTATGATGTAAACACCAAGGGCAGATATGTCCTTTTATGTAATTAGCATAACCTATATATATTAACTTAAAGTGGCGGCGGCAGAATATTGACATTCTGTTCTTCTCCTCAAAATATGTGTGCTATTACTCTTCCATCACTCTTTCTTCTACATCTTCTTCACATTCTCTTCTCATCGAACCTGAAATCTCTTAGTGATCAAGACTGAATAGCAGTCTTGAAAACCTACAGTTAGGATTCGTCCTTTCCATGCAAATGACTTTGCTAAATACAAAACTTTCAGTGTGATCTCTCAAGATAATGCCAATCCCAAAAAAAAGAATCTGCACTTGCACCAACGACATCTACAATGGTTGTTGATCATTTGGTTGTTTTGAGAGGCAAGAATGCTCCCTCTCCTTTTTAGTGAAGCTAGTTCCTCAATATGTGCATGGGCCGATAAAATAGTTTCAACTGGGTTAAAGTCTTTATTTTCTATTGCCTTCTTGCATCTACTTAACTCTGTTAATGGTACCTAGAATTCTCTGTTCATCCATTCAAATTTGGAGCCCATTACCGCTTGTCAGATTCTTAGTATTGAGCTTCCTGCTAATGCACAATTACTACAAGATCGAGTGATATGGAAATTTACGCCACATGGCCGTTTTACTTGTGCATTTACTTATAAGATTCTTAGGGATGAAATAGCTGAAACTTCTTCAAGTCATATAGCTTGCAGTGGCATCTCTTGTAAAGACTTTTGGAACCTTAAAGAAATAACTCCTCGAATTCAAGTTTTCATATGGCGTTGTCTTAAAGGAATTTTACTTAGCCAAAATCTCTAATAAAACTGACAGATATTGTCCTTTGTGTCTGTGGGAGAGGATGTAGATCATGTATTCATCCATTACCAAGCTGTAAGACCAGTTTGGTTTGGATCTTGCTTAGTGCGCACGGAGGAAAAACCAGATTGGATGTCTTTTTGGTGGGAACAAAGTAGAGATAATCCAACGGATGGTCTTGGTGTTTTCAGTAAATTTACTATAATCCTCTGGTGAAATAGGTAGTTTAAAATTAATATGCATGCTTCCTTGGTGAAATCTACCTTCATTGGTAATTGGTAATGAATAAAACTATAAACTCTCACGGAAATTGCGCTTATGAGCTATTTGAGCTTCTGAAGGGTTAGATACTTGCCCGTGGATTTTCTATTATTGTAATGTATAAAACTATAAATATAGGACTACGGAGTAGCTAGTAGCCATAAATCCTATAGTATGAATAGAAACTTTTCCTTAGGTTTTGTTATTATTATTTTTGTTTTACAAAAGAATAATTGTGGATGTGAATTGTTTCGCCTCTGTTCAAGGAAAATGTCATACACCAATTGATTTGCAGTAAATATGAAAAAAAAATGGTTATTTCTGTCCAAGAAACAATTATAGAAATCTTGTCAAAGCATTTCTATAGATATATAGGGGCGTTTGAGGTCCGGTTTCTAATATCGTTTGGGCCATTTTATTGGGTTTAACCCAATTAGAAAGCCCAAATAATTAGATACTTGTATAAATAACAAATATAATTCAAATATCAAATTACAAACCAAATCAGACCTAACTGCCAATTTCAGTTAAGTTGGTCCAGTTTGGTGGTTTGAGACATATAATGATCACCTTACATATTGTGTGACTTTTAATCTAATCATATTTATATCTTTCCACCATATCCATGCGTATTCAAAGCGTATTGTAATACATATTTATTTTCATGATTTTTTTAGTAGGGATTCGTTTATATGATTACGGATACAATACATGACACAAATATTTTGCAACTTACTGTGAATCCACAAATATTTTGAACACTGGGTACCATAATGTTTTCATAGTCTCTTTACAATTGATTTCTGAATTGATTCATATTTCTCTCAACTTTTAAGTACCCTTTTAGATCCATGCCATATATATTAATTGCGTATTAGACTTTTAAGGCTGTGTTTGGTTTGAAGGTAAAAGTAGGAAAAGGAAGCGAAATATAGGAAAACCTTTACAAACCTTGTATAGGTTTCCCTATGTTTCTCTTTCTTTCCCTACCTTTTCCTTCAAAGTTCAAACCAAACATAGCCTAAGAGACATGCAATGCTATATGTAATCCATGAACTACATTATATATATTAGGAGCCGAGAGACTTATTCTATTAATCGAGAAGAACATTCAGGGAAAAATACAGGAGAGGAAAAGAGAGGGGGAGTCTATATCTTTACTGTCCCCTCTTGATGCCTGAAGGAATTAGATTTTTTTTCCTTATAATCTCTATCTCTTTCGCTATTTCATGAGGAAGTCCATCTGCAAATACCACAACAGAGAACATAATTTACATCTAAATGTAGGTACGAGATTACAAATGATATGATATACACCTAACAAAGTATTGAAGCTATAATAATGGTGGAGGTTTCCTTATATATCATTGATAGAAAGTACTGAATTTATGGTTAGATGGATGAAATCAAACCATGGACGGTGAGTTTTAAGGGAATCTGGGGAAAAAGAGGAGAAAATTATGATAGAAGGCTCATTCGCCCATGGTAGGAATCAAATAGTGTCATCAAAAAATATGATAAGAGAGAGATGACAGAGAGAAGGAGAAAATTTAAAGTTAGAGTGAAATTAAATAAAGAAAGCATGGTTAAGAATGATTATAATTACCTCGCTTTGGAATTACACCCTTGGACAAAAGTTTTAGCGCTCGTTTCGTTTTATTAGATTGAGATGGTCCTACAAAACAAACATCAGAAAATTAAGATCAAAACATACACAAAATAAAGAAAGCATATAATAATTTTGTTGAAGTCCAGGATTTGAATTCTATCTGGTATGATCGTTTATATACTTAAATTTTGTCTTTTATCTTAGGCTTTACTTCGATTTATATATTTGTTCGTGATGTGTAATATTAGAGCTAATTTTAGTTCATTTTATTTCTAATACATAATATGTTGATGAATTTTACTTAATTTATTAATGCTATTCAATATCTGATTGCAATTCAAATTAGATTTCAAACTGATATAAATTTGAAGGATATATAAGATTTGTACTATTTTGTATGTATTTATATTTGTACGTACTACTCTTTCCAAACTGAGCCTTGGGCTATATATATATATATATATTTTTTTTTTTTTTGAGAAAGGTAAGGTATGATACTATGATTTATTGAAAAAGGAGAAAAAAAGGGCCACATCCGTACCCATGAGACACTACTGTTGGGTATTGAGAAATGAAAACACCTTTTGAAAGAGAGTCCGTGGATAAGAGATCTGAGCGAGTCCGGATCTCCTATTCACGAGAATTCTGCCCACATTTATCACAGCCAGACATGGAGAACATCTCATCCTCTACATAGTATTATGCAGGGGGAGATGTTTCCAATTCATGGTGGGTAGTGTATTGTGGGTAGGCATGGGCAGGAGATCCGGAGTCGATCTGAACTCATATGAATTTGCAAAAAAAAAAAAACGTATGACAATTTTTTCGGTCTACCACTATTCCTAGTTTTATATATATATAATTGAAGGGGCTAGAAGCAAAGTTCAAAATATCGATATGCTCAATATGCCGGTAGAGGGGCGTATCGGGCCATATCAACACTTTCTTTTTTTATTTTTTGAACCCTGATACACCCCTTATAGGGACACATCGGAGAACTCCCAAAACAATACATATCAACCGATACGGGCCGATACATATCGATACTTTGAACCTTGACTAGAAAAACTAGGGACAGACCAAAAAGGGCATATACATATTGAAGCACTGAGAACTGATTTATGATCTCAGTTTTTAAAAAATAGTTATTACTTTGTGCAAAATAAAACCTCAGGCTGATAAGCATTAAAACTTAATTTGGTTTAGGTATGAGAATGTATCAGTTCTACGTATCCATCCCACGACTCCAGATAACCGAAACCAACAATTAATCGTTAATGGCCTTTTATATATATTATTTCACTGTATTGAACAAGGGGAATACAGTGAAATATTAATTAATCCATATAGTTGCAACGATGATATATATAATATATACATAGTATATGATTCATAAGCTTAGATAATATATGGCAAAATGATACAAAGTGAAAGTTATTAATTCACCTTCATGATCATCATTCAAAATGTCGACGCGGTGGCCAACACAACCTACGACACATTGTTCAGCGCAATTGCTCCATTTAGATCTGCTCCATTCGTAAAACTCATAAGCTACCTTGCAATCTTTATAGCAGTTCGACAGGCAATTTTTTGCTTCACAACTTTCTATCATTGCTACAATTAACATGCACACCATTGTCGACACTATCACTCTCCTTGTTAGTTCCATTTCTCTCTCCCTTTCTCTCTTTTTCCTTCCTTCTCTTTTCCTTTCTCTCTCTATCTCTCGAAGAGGGAGAGTCAGAGATAGATATTTATGTATATGAGATAGGATACTATTTTGGATATATTTACTAAATACGACACAATTTAACAGGATGATTTGGTCAACTTAACCTCATAATTTTTAGGAGTACTTTGCTGTTTTATTTAGTTCTCTCTATTTTATTCGGTATATCTACTACAAATAAGATAGGGTGCAATTTGGGTTGGTTCAATTAACATTTTTTGGATGGTCTCCGGGTCAGGTCCATCCAAATTTTGACAAAATCTCAACCCCAATCTAGGTCTGTCAATGAACTGGATATTGATCCAATCCAATCCAATATCTATTAATTAGGTCCAATCCAATCTAATAAATAATTTGATCTATTAATAAGTCTGGACTGATCCAATTCAATATATCTTATTGGACTGTCCAACACATTCAAATTGATTTTGGTTCTGATGGAGTTTAATCCAAACCATTGGCACCCTACCCCTAACCTGTCAAAGTTTCACCACTAGCTACAAATCAACGTGTATAATGGGCTACAAAACCTAGTGTAGACTAAACACGTACGCCAACTTCTGGTAATTTAATAACCAAATGGATTGATGACATTGAATCTGGGTAAAGCAATGGGATCTGGGTAAGGTTCAAGTGATTTTGTATTTAATGCTAATTATCCGAACCTGATCTGAATTCCATCTGAATACAATGATAAGGTTTTGATTCCAATCTTCATCAAATTTGGATCTCGGTATTTCCAATTTCATCCATTTGCAGCCCTGGATTTAGGGAAAGGAATTTGAGTTCCGGAATTGCAGTTTAAATTCACGCCAGATTATACAAAGTGAAAAAGAATTATTAAGAGGAGTTATAAGGGCCCATTCCATTTTTGATAAATTGTTCACATGCTGGCGAAATCAAATGACAAAGAAAACTGTCTAGTTATTTTAAAATTGTGCAGAAATCTATATTTAACAAGTAAGGTCCCGTTTGATTTTCAGGAATAAGGGTCTGGAATCAGAATTGGAATGGATCACTCCGATTTCAACTGTTTGGGTGGAATCAGAACTCTATTCCCATTTCCCATTTGAGGGAATGAACATCCCCCATCCCTTGGGAATGAAATCCCATTCCAGCTCCCATTTTCGATTCATGGCTGAACCAAACAGATTATGGGAATATAGATCATTCTGATTCCAATTCTAAAGGATTTGAATTCCCACTGTGAATCAAATGGACCCTAATGAAATCATTAGAAGGGATGGTACAGAAATCTGATAATAGAATATCAAAATCAGCTTTCATGTAATTTCATTATTGTGAAATCAATCAGAAGTACATGTAACAAGTAAGAACTACATTGATGTTATAACTGCTAATTCTCAACTCTATCTCTAGTCATGGTTGGCTTAGCTTGCACTTCTTTGCTTCAGTTTTCAACCTCTGCTTTCTCTCTCCCTTTTGGATGCGAAGAAGCATCCCTCAAATGTGAAGAAGCATCCAGTTATTGGACCGTTTGACCCAGTAACTGGACCCCTGACTGGTTCAATCTCCAGGTCGGTTTTAAAAACCATGCTTTAAACAGCTTTTTTGTCTTTAGGGTTTATTTCTCCATTTCAAAATACCTTTATTCATGCAAGTCACTAATAACACCATTATTGTTAATTAGATCATTTGATTCAAATTCAAATATAAATTAAATCTAATTTGGATATACCTATATCTGGTTCTGTTGAATTCGTTTACAGTCCTAACATCTATTACTCAATCAAAACGACACTTAGATTAACAAAAGAAAAAAAACAGAAATTACACTTACATTTTTTAAGGAGTTGCAACTTGTGGTACAGGAGTACACGTACGTTAAAAATATCAATACACCCTGATACATATCAGTGGACGGGGTGTAATGGTGCTTTAAACATTTTACCTTTAATTTTCATTTTTTTTTTCCAAAATTCCATACGACCATATTATCTTACTAGTAATTAAGCACATAGGTTGCACATGAGAGAATTTTCTTCATATTAATTACTTGAATTTTAGATATATCATAGTCAATATAGAAATGGAAAATCAACAAAAGTAACAACAAGATTAAAAATAAACTTAAATATTTGTTAATCAATTATTACATCATGGGTTTTTTTCGTAAAGTTGGATCATTGATCCACCATTTAGATAAGAAAATAGCGTTGCTTTTGGATTAGTTTTAAATTAGGGAAAATTATAGTCAAAGCCGGCTATACATTTAAAATTAGGCTACAAGTTGGTCCATAAACCAACATAATTCTAACAACTGACTCTTCATTTTAAATTATAAAAACTTTCGCCATATCACCAGAGGCTTATGTGGTTGTTGCCAACATGAGACTCTTAATCCATGTTAAACACAACAAAAGCTTATACTGAAATTACCCTATAATGTTGGGTGATTGGAAAATAAAAAAAAAAGGTTTTTAGTATCTCTCTCTCTCTCTCTCTCAATCTCCCTCACACCATCTCACTCACAGTCGTCTTTTTTCGCTCAACCACTATGTGATTTGAAAATAAATAAAAATAGTTTTTGGTTTCTGTATTTACGTTCTCTATATGAATTTCTCTCATTATCTCTCTCTTTCTACCTATCGTTCTCCCTCAATGTCTCTCATTCTTCCTTAATTTTTATTGTTCTCCTTCAGTTTCTCTCCCGCTTCCTCTCTTTCATTTATTTTATTTTCTTACAAACTTATATGATATTAATCAAATCATATAAAAGAACATGTGACTAACTTGGTATGGTTAAAAAATTATTACACTAATTTGATAAAAATTCACAAGAAACACTTGGCTATGAAATTTACACAAATTGAAGAATGATAGAATTGAGGGAGAAGGAGATATTGACTAAGTGGGAGAGTGAGAGAGAAGAATGAAAAAGATTGAGGGAGAACAAGAGAGTGAGAGGGGTTTTGATTTGTCTATAGACTGAAGCTGAGAGAGTGGGAGAGAAAGGGAGTGGAAGATTGAGAGATGACTATGAGAGTGAGAGAGAAGGGAGGGAGATTGAGAGACAAAGGGAGTGGGAGAGAAATTGAAAACCTATTTTTGGTGTATGTTTTTTGCTATGTCCAACATGGACTAAAAGTCTCATGTTGGCAACAACAACACAAACCTCCAATGACATGGCGAGGTTTTTATAATTTGAAATGTAGAGCCGGTTGTTAGAGTTTTGTTGGTTTCTAGTCGAACCTGCAATCTAAGTTTGAACGTACAATTGACTTTGATTATAATTTTCCTTCAAATTATATATTTCATTTACATTATATAAAATATTTTTTACTTTTCACACTTAATTTTTGTGTTTATGGTATCATTTGACTCAAACCACTAACCCACAATCAAAAAATATTTTTTTTTTAATTTCTAGGTTGACATTAAATTTTGTATTATATTTCCATCATTGATAAAATTATTTCTTATGTATAAAACTTATTTTGTTTAGTATAATGAATGCACAACATTAGAGATGTACCCAATATTTTATTTTTAATAAATATATAACATTAGATATGTGCCCAAAATTTTCTCTATCTTTTTTTTAAAATTTTTGTGATTCTTTGTATTTTCTATTACTAAAAATTTTATTATTTGACTATGACATCGTTTAATTTCTAGGTAGATTTTGAATTTGATATTCCATTTTTATCATTAATAAAAATACTTCTTACATTTCATAGTTATTTATTTTAAATTTTTATTATTTAATTATGACATTATTTATTAATCCATTTGACCCCAAATGGTCGAATTGCTTGTCCACCACTGGGAGGGAAGAAAATGGTTTTGTTTTCAAATTAGTTTTCAAAATATTGATTTTTATACTATTAAAATTAATATTGTGAATTTAATTATTTTAAAAATTTAATGATGGGAAAATATATCTTAAATATATGATTTAATGAGAGAGAATAGGAAAATATTTTTGTTTCCAATTGGTTTTAAATTTTACATCCCATTTCCATAATTAATAATAACATTTCTTATTTATCATACTTATTATTGTTTAATATGTATGTTAAAAATGTTCTCAATTTTTTTTTTTAAATTTCTATTTTTTTTTCATTTTATTTATTTATAATTTTATTATTTAGTTGTGGCAACATGGACTCTTACACTTTACCCAAAATGATTTAATTTCTTACCACAACCTAGATGAAAACACTATTTTTGCTAGATAGATTTTAAAAGTATAAGCTTTTATGTTATTGAATTTATTAATTTATTAAATATGGATTTAATTAATAGAACTTAATGACCAGAAGAAACAAAAATAATTTAAATATAAGATTCAATGAAGATGAATGTAAGGTAATAACTTAAATGTTGGATTTAATGAGATAGAATTGAATGGATTGAACATCTTTTAAGGGTTTATTGCACACAACGAACAACTTTTTGTCTTGAATATCAATAAAAGATAATATTTTTATAAAATAACTAAAACATGATAAATTATTTTGAAAAATATCAACGAAAGACAATGGCACTATTCATTGTCTTCCTCTGCCCTTCCTCTTGTGATGGAGGTTGGAATTCCCTTACTGTACCGGTGAAGGATTATCGAAACACAAACACGGTTGTCCCCACTGTGCCACGAACACCTTAAATCTAACGGCCGATATTTATGATTCGCATTTGTTTTCTGATGCGTGCTACATGAAATCGCTACTGTTTTACAATGCATTACCTGTTTGACTGTCTCTGACCATTGCAGCGCCACGACTGTTCATTTCTCGTGGGAGAATTTTCCACCAAAACTCTTTTGAAACGCCTGAAATTCTCTCTCTCTCTCTCTCGTTTAATAAAGAAAGGTCTGAGACAAAAGCATCCGGTCCGTGAAACCAGTACCAGGACGGCAGGACGTTGTACTCTTCTTCTTTCCCCCTCTCCGTTTGGTTTGGCTACGAGCAATTGTGGAAACTCTGCGAATGATCTTGAGTATTCAGGCACTGTAGGTGGGTGTTCGGGCTTGGGTTTCTTTTGAAGTTTTTTCATGTGGGTGTTCGGGCTCTGAAGACCTAAATTTCTCTAGAAGCAAGAGATGGGGAAGTTCTTATATGCTTGAATCCTTGGAAACTTGACAGGAGGTTTGGATGAATACAGACGTGGTTCCGCTCCCAGAGTGTATAGTTGATTCCAGGGTTCCAGCTGCGGTTGGCTCCGATGATGTGGTCGGTTCCGCTGACAAGGTTCAGGATGAATACAGACGCAGAAGTTTTCCTCCGTTAACGAAACCTCGAGCCGAGCACAGCCCCGGCCCTCTTTACATCACGTTTTTCTACCAACGGCTCTCGACGATTCTTGTTAACATTGCGAGCAAAAGTTTGAAGCTCAAACGGGTCAGATCGTTTAACTGGTCGAGGGTGCTGTACATCAATGAGGAACACATGTGATTACATTGTTTTGGACGGCTCCGCGGTTGGCTCCGATTTAGTTGTAAGGTTCAGGTTCAAATGAATACAGACGCAGAGAAAGCGATGAAAAGTGACATTGCCCTTTCTTCATATTTTTCAAAACAAAAAAAGCTATCTTATTTTTGTTATTTTATAAAAATATTATCTTTTATTTATATTCAATCAAAAAGTTGCCCTTATCCGCTAGAGCCCCTGTTTTTAAATTATTTCTTTTTAATTCATTTAATATTAAGAACCAATTATTCTATTTATTTTCATTTTTTTAATAATTTAAATATAAAGAGATAAATTTTATTCCTATAAAATTTTATAAATATTCTTGAAACCATTAAAATAGTATAAATATACTTTATTCATTAAATAATAATATTTCTCAAAACTCTCTTTAAACAGTAGGTGTATGTGAGTCTCCCCATATTGAGTATATCATGCCAATTGACGGGTACCCAGTTGATGTTCTGGGTGAATTGTCCCAGTTGTGGTGTGGTTTCAAATCTCGCTAGTAAGAAAATTGATTTTTACTCTTTACTAAAGAGAGTGACAACCCTATGGGTGTGTGAGACAGTGATTAATACAAAAAAAAAAAAAAAATTGAGCATATTATATCAAAATTTTAAACCTTGAGTGAAACACAAGTAACGTATACACAGTTTGAATAAATGAGTAGTGTTTTAAGAAAAACGCATTGAAAGGGACATATAGTATGGGAGCCCATATTGAGCGTATCATGGGTATGATGATGCTCTAAATGGTACCATTATTGCATGGAAATTTCATATGGATATATTAACAGAGTATGCTTCCTTTTTCAACATGTCTTGATACTCTTATTTATACATGATTTATTAATTATTGATTTGTAGACAAGGATCTCATTCCTCTATGTTTAATAAAGACATGTATGCTTGCCAAATGATCCATGAATTACTCTTTAAAATGAATTATGAAAGTTTTAAATAGGCTAAAATTATTGAACAAATTATATATTAATTGAGAGAGACTTTATTATATTTCATTACAGTAATTGATGAGAAGAGGATAAAGGGAAAGATACAAGAGAGAAAAAGAGAGAGGAGTAACAAAGAAATCGAGGAGCTGTCTTAGTGTGTCTTGGTGATGTTTGGAGGAATTAGATTTTCATTCTTTATTATCTCTATCTCTTGCGCTATTTCTTGAGGAAGTCCATCTGCAAATAACACAGCAAAAGAGAGAATTAAAGTTTGTTTATATAGAAATTTAGGTATGGGATTGCAATTGATAATATCCATCTAACAAAGAATTAAAATTATAATGGTGGAGATTTACTTATCTTAATTTGATACAAAGTACTGATCGAATTTATGGTTAGATGGATGGAGCCAAAGGAAAATTAAGCTAAAAAGTAGTGAATTCTAAGGGAATCTGGGGAGAAGTGAAGGGTAAAGAATGTGGAGAAAAAAAACTCCTTTTAACTTCTCTTATGGGTATGGGCCTATGGGGGACACTAGATAATAATCTAGTGACTGTGATCGGAGCACTCCATGATGGCTTCTGTGTTGGAGAGAAGTGGGTAGGGGTGTCAATTGGATTGGATTTGGTTCAATCCAATCCAGTCTAATGTGAATCCATTATAAATGGATCAGGTCCAATCCAATCCAATAAATGTTTTGAACTAATTTGGATCGGTCCAATTCAATGTTTGGACCGTCCAATTAATTCAAATTCATTTTGATTTAGATTGGTTTCAACCTAAATATAGTCCATCGATACATATATTCTTATCTTATATTAAGGGATCAGATATTGGCTTAATCCAACCCAAGCCAATATAAATTTGTTACGGATGGACCAGGTCCAATCCAACCTAATAAATATTTTAGATTAGATTGGTCCAATCTAATATGTCCTTTTGATCTGTCCAATTCGTCCAAATTATTTTTAAACTGAACGGGGTCCAATCCAGAACTGGTCCATTAACACCCTTAGAAGTGGGTATGATGCACCCTTTAATTTAGTGGTATGTACCTTCAAATAGATGCTAGAGGGATTGAATTTTCACAATTCACACAACTAAAGGAATGTAATTGTGTGACATACCATAGCAACATGAGGGCAGATTTTCAAGTTTATCAAATCTTCTTTTTGAATTATTATCTTCCTTGAGATAGAGATGACATAATTCGGGGAGTAAGAGTAATATCTCATCCATTTTTTAATTTCTTTTTTTTTCTTCCCCACTCCAAATTAAAGGATCTGGTGTAACTTGGGTCGGGTGGAAAGCTAGCTTGCTTGACATAATTCGGGGTTCACAGGTAAGACCGAAAAGTTAGATACGGATACGGAAGAGTGGTCAAGTTAGATAAAGAACAAAAATTGGATCGGATACGAAACCGTTTTGGGGACTGATTCCTGGGTCAAACGGTTCGATCATCTGGTTTGAACAAATGACCTGTTCTAACTTAAAAAATTAAAAAAATAAATAAAATAAAAGATGGACAAAAACCATTGTCCAGATCGTGGATCGACAATTTGATCACGCAGGTCAGCAGGTTACTGACTAAATCAACGACTTTTGGCCAAAAGTGGTTTTAGGTCCATTACCTGATCTGTTCCCAGGTAAACCGGTCTGACTGTCCTGTCCGGTCCAGTTTTCAAAACCATGATTCTAAAAATTTTATACTACACCAGACGTGCTTCGTGGCTGAGCCCATTCAAATTTTGTTGAATTAGATCCCCAACTTAAAGCATAGGTGAAGGCAATATTAGACTTGAACATCGATGGTTTTTTGCGTTACATGGGTACTAGTAGTGTAAGAACACAGACGTATGCATTTGTACGAGTACTTACACATATGTGATATATGATATTTGGGTTTAAATGTTATGATGTAGATAGAGTTCAAGACAAGTATGTGCTTTATATAATATAAGTATTTTTTTAGTCGATCTAAGGCTGCATAGAACATTCTTTATTTAATTTTAAAGACTTATCTCCTTTTTATAGTTAAAATACCTTTATGAACTCTGAGTTATGAACTGTAAAAAGAAAATAAATCCTTAAAATAAGGAATACCAAATGAAACCTAAATGAACGTGGTCTGCATTTTCCCATTTTCTCTAAGAGACTCATTCACACACGAGTCAAAGTATGGGTAAAGTGTCTTCCCCCTCTACGAGGTTAAAAAATATGATGACAAAGAGAAAAATAAAAAGGTACTTAGAGATTCAAACTAGTGTATATGGTCAAGAATGATTACCTTCATTTGGAATGTAACCCTTCGACAAACTGTATAACGCTTCTTTTGTTTTTTCGGATGAAGATGGGACTGCAATTCAAACATTAGAACATTAAGATCAACACGTAAACAAATTAAATGAAGCATATAGCAATTTTGCTTGATAACTCATAAGGCTCAGTTCGGAAGGAGTATAAATACAAATTTGTGGAATACAAAACATTATATTTTATATTATTTTGTATGTATTTACACTATACATATTTTTATTTGTACATCTTCCAAACTGTGCCTAACTTACAGGCCAAGAGTCTGCAATAAATATTCTATTCATAACACCCAAATTACAAAATCCTCTTTAATTTTTTCATATATACACCATAACAAGTTTTTCCGCAGTCCATGTCAATGTCGATGTAGGCAAACAATGTTGGGCTATTAATAACATATAGTATATATGTTAATCAATTTTATTAGTTTAATTAAGTTGTTAATGCTATTCAAAATGTTTTTTGCAATAGATCTGAATTGAGATTGGAATATGATATATATATAAATAAAAAAGGATAAGATTTGATTTGGATCCAATTAGTAAAATATAAAAATTGGACCTAAGTTCTAGACGTAAACAATGTTGCATTAGTGTATAATGGTGATAAGTTTGTGTATTATGAAAGGACAAGTATTTCATGCTTTATGAATTTGCAGAACTTTTTGAAAATAAACACTTAGGGCTTATGAAAAAGAAATTTTCTTTTCGGGTTCTGGAGATCGATGAAAAAAAAGTATGAATAGGGCTGATAATTTGACCATGGATATGTTACTGAAGACACTAGAATGGTGAAAAGGAATTCTTGTAGCCAGTTAGGGGTGTCAACGGACTGGTTTTGGGTTAGGTTTTAAATCAATTTGAACGGATCAATTCAGTCCAAATTTAATGGTACAAAGTATTTGTTAGATTGGTCCAACATTGGATTGGGTCAGATTATATCAATAATTTTCAATCCTTTGATAGAAAGTAAGATTGGTCAAGTTGGGAGAAGGCTTGGATTAAGGTTTTAAATACCGATACAGGCCAATATGCCGGTAGGGCGTATCGGCCTGTTGGTGCTTTTTTGTTTATGTTTTATTTATTTATTTTAAAACCGGTTCAGAGGGGTCAGTTTAAGTCCCAACTACCCTCTGAACCATGGTCTGACTCGATACAATCTCTATAGGGGCATATTGAGAAGATCCCGGCATGACCGTATCGATACTTTAAACCTTGACTTGGATGATGTAATACATACATGAATATGTATATACATGTATAGATAAATATTTTATGGCAAAATGAAGTGAGCTCACCTTTAGAAAGATCAAAATTGTTACGAATGCAACTAATGGTGCATTGTAGAGCGCATTTGCTCCACAAAATGTAGCTCCAGTCGTACAACTCATATGCTATGTTGCAAGCTCTGTAGCAGTTCGACAGGCAGTGTTCTGCCTCCGAATTGTCTAGCATTGATACCACAATTACCATGCACAACACTGTCGACACCAAAACTCTCCTTGACATTTCCATCTCTCTCTCCCTTTATCACTCTCTCTGTCTCTCACAAAGTAAAGTTGTGAGATACAGATAGTTATATATGAGATAGAATTCTATTTTGGATCTGTTTTCAAAATAAAGCTGAATTTGTCAGTCATTTTTTAAGGAATTATCAGTATTATTTCTCTATTTTTAGTTTCTCCTTTTGGACAGTACACATGGTTTGTTGTCATTTTATCAAGCTCCACAACCCATGAATAAGAATTGTGTAGAAATAGCAAATGTTCTGGGGCATTTATATTTGGATCCGTTACGTTACAAACAAAGCCAAAACAATGTGCTACAAAATCCAATCAAGTGTAGACACCTCAGCTTCTGGTTAATAATGGCATGTTTGCTTGTGATTGGATTTTACACATCTGATTTGTAGTTGATCTAAAGTCCATATATTCTCACATATTTAGATGACAAGCATGTGTCGAATCCCATACTCTATTTTAAGTGTCTTGAGCTTTATCTAATAACACACATTATTTCTTTTTGAAAACTTACTTTATTGATTTTTTTTCTTGAGTGTTAGAAACAACTAATATGTATATATATATATATATATATGTTTTCTTGGCAACTAATGCACAATTAAGTAAGAGCAATAGAGATTCTAAATCCAAATAGGAACGAAGCCATTTGGAATGTCAATCCATCCCATGTCATCAACAAGGTTTTTAGCTTCCTTGAAAAATTCTAGGGGTGTTGACCTAGATGTAGCTTTTTGTTCATCTCAGAAAACTCCATCATCAACTACCCATTTGATAGTCCATGCATTAACATAAAAGAAAACTAATTAACAAAACAATTTTCAAAAATGGAGTCCAATAATGTTCTAAAATCGTCATCTATGACTTCAGGACAACTTAATAAACTCAGCTTGTAAACCCTAGAGTTTCACCCTCGGCCTTTTGAATCCCTAGAACTTCTTCCTTTGTTATTTGTTGTCAAGATAACAATTCCTACTCTAACATGGACACACATACATATATATGCACACAGGGAAGGTCTGCAATAATTGTCTTCCATCATTCAAGCAGTAATACTATAAGAGTCGATATATGTTTCATCATAGCTTCCATTATTAGGTTGGGGTGAGCAAATGGGTAGGTTTTACCCGAAATCAAATGGAACCAACTTCAAATTGGCCTCGAACCAAACTTATCCAATCTGTTACAGGGAAGGTCTGATTCCAAATTCATAGAACTAATCCCCACTCAGGATGGTTTTAGGGTCTAGGGTTTATCCTAACCGAACCATCTGATGAGTCGGCCTTGGTTGGCCTTGGTGGAACTAATTTTGTTGGAATCTGCCTTAGAACCAAATTTGCCTTAAAATAAACCCCAAAATATTTTTGGGGATGTGAAGATTTGAACCCAAGCATTCATGATTACAAAGGCTGTGGTCTCATTTGATAATTTGTTTTCATTTTAATATTTGGATGTGTACAATAAGTGGTGTAAAAGGTAATATTTACAATATTTAAATTTAACTTATAAGTTTTTAACCATATAATGATAATCTACGTATTAAGTTAACCAATTTAATCAATATAGGTAATATAAGTTTTAAACTATATATTACATTTATTAAAAATCACGTTTTTAAAAAACATGCTTTTTTTTTTGTGAAGGGGGAGTGTAAAGAAAATACTGGTTCCATTGGTAGGCCCTTGAACCGGCCTTCACAGAATAGGTTTTCCAGATCCAAAAACCTGGAACCAACCCCTACAGGATAGATTCCAGGTTCTTCCATGAAATCAAATCAAACTGGCCCATGCTCACCCCTAACCTCCATCACAATTAAATTTTATGCACCAGACAACTGCCCAAAGTAGGTGCATTTAACATTATGGCAAACTCCACGGACTAATTTCATTCAACATAAATTCAAGTTTGACTAATCACCCATGATCGAGTTCAAATATATAGGGGTGTCAATTGGATCAGATTTTATCCAATCCAATCCGGTCATCTAATATAAGTTTATTATAAATAGAACAGGTTCAATCCAATTCAGTAAATATTTTGGACCATTTTTGGACTGGTCCAATTCAATGTCTGGACCATCCAATCTATTCAAATTGGTTTTAATTTAGATTTGTTTCAATCCATTTATGGACAGATCAGGTCCAATCCAATCCAATAAATACTTGGACCATTTTACTCTGTATGGGTCCAATTCAATATATCTTATTGGTCTGTCCGATCCCTTCAAATTGATTTTGATTTGAGGGGTCCAACCTAAAACCAGTCTAGTCGATGTATTGACACCCTATTCAAATAAAAATGAAAAATTTGACGATACCAAAACATAAGACCTAGGGTATGATATGCCGTATTGAGCCAATGTATGGGCAACTGAATTACAAATTCTAGGGGAGTATGAAATTGAGCACCGAGGAATTTTCTTGATGAATTTCCTGCATGTCGCAACTCGCAATCATATCTTCCAACGAGCTAGTTTGTGTCTGGCCTTCTCAATTATAAACTTCATATGATCCTTTTTGGAGCAGTCGAACAAGAGAGAATTGCCAACGTACTTGTCAACGCTAGAGAGGGGACAAACCTGAAAGCAAGATTGAAGAAATTTGCAGATAGCTGATTTAATTTATGTTTGGGAGTGTTTAAGTTAAAAATAAGTGCTTATTCAAATAATAACTTATTTGTATTTGGCATCTAACCTTTTTAAGTGCTTATAAATACTTCTTTATATTGGGCGTTTGGTAGTCTTTTTCTCTAATAAGCAGTTAAATAGGCATTTGTGATTATTTTGTTCTTCATTTTCTTTCAAATTTTCAAAATATACCCTTTGAAAGCACTCTTAAGAAAGTATTTTTATGAAAGCATTTTTACAAAAGCACTTTTATAAAAGTACTTTTATGAAAGAACTTTTACGAAAGCACTTTTAATAAAGTACTTTTATGAAAGTTTTTTTACAAAAGCACTTTTGTAAAAGTACTTTTAGAAAAATGCTTTCATAAAAGTATTTTTACAAAAGAGCTTTCATAAAAGTGCTTTTGTAAAAGTGTTTTTGTAAAAATACTTTTATAAAATTCAAGTACAGATAATTTTATAAGTGGTATTTTAAAATTCAGCTAGGGATAATTTTGGAAGAAAAAATTGAATTAAAAAAGCTAGAAATTTGGACTTAAAAATAAACCCTTATTTTAAAAATAAACACTTATTTTGGACTTATTTCCTAAATACCAATAAGTGATTAATGACTCAAATAAGCACTTGTTTTTAAACACTCCCAAATATGGCCTTATTATAATTAATTACCTACCCTAACCATCTATAATAAGTACTAAGAGCTTCATTCAAAATTTTAGCTTCCACCAGAGATGCCTTCCAAACTAGAATCAAGTCATCAACAAGCATTATAGACGGTTAATCCTAAGAACATAACTATTGAAGCGAAAGGCTAGAAAGAGATTCAAAATAAATGATAATTAAACAACCAGTAAATGGTTTGCTAGGATAGCCATTAATAAGAACAATTATAGTTGACGAGGATAATGAGTGCTTAGGACTTCATATAACTCATGATTTTGAAAATAAAATCCCATTCTAGCTACGTGGACATAAGCTTTTGCTATATTACTTTTAAGCAAAATGTAGCCATTTTTGCCTCGTTTAGCTTTCATGGGATTTAATTTGTTTTCTCATGAGTAATTACAATGTGGTTTACCATTTGTCTCCTTAGTGTAAATGCATTCTACAAAGGAGAATGTCCCCTAATAACCCAAGTGCAATTAGGGGTGTCAATGGACCAGTTTTGAGTTGGACCCTATCTAAATCAAAATCAATTTGCATGGATTGGATAGATCAATAAGACATGAATTTGACCAGTCTAGACTTAACGGTCCAAAGTGTTTATTGGATTGGATTGGACCTGGTTCATCCGTAATGGATTTATATTGGATTAGGCTAGATTGAACCAATATCCGGTTCATTGATAGAATATAAGAATACAGGTGTCCATGAACCAGGTTTAGGTCGGAACCAATCTAAATTGAAACCAATTTAAACAGATCAGAGGGTGTAGGCATTGAAATCTCAGTGTTCATGCGGCATTTTAACGGCAAGAAGGAGGTAGGTCCTTAAAATAAGGAATGCCAAATGCAGCCTTAGTTTCCTAATTTAATCTTCATTTTTCATGTGTATTGGTGGAACATTTTCCCATGACAAGTATGGAATGTATTCCCAATACACATTGAGAAGTGCATGTGGGGCGCTGATCTGTTCTTACAAAAAGGAGATAAGTCCTTAAAATTAATTAGAATGTCAAATGCAACCTTAACAATAAGACTCAGTTTGGAAAGAGGACAAATGCAAATATGTACAATACAAATACATGCAAAATAATACAAAATATAAGATTTTACACTCTACAAATTTACATTTGTACTCCTTCCAAACTGAGCCTAAGCGTTACTGTAACTGCAACTGCAACTGCTTATGGCTGGAGATGCAAAAACATTGGCATGAGGGTACAAGGGAAGCCAATCAGTGGTACATAATTGACCTATCATCCAATCTTTCACGTACCAGAAAACTCTATATCACTTCATTAGGCCACATTGATCCACCATTATTGGACATAATGGCGAAGCTGAGAAAGAAGTGATGCCATCCTTTTCATTACTGGAAGAGATTGTGTTGATATATCCAATCAAATACACTGGATGGGATGTTAAAATTAAGAATTACTAAATTCAATAATTTCATCACAGATGGTTTTGCAGAGGTGTCTGACAGATGTCCCCAGATACCCTTATAGTTTGCTAGAGAATTGTAGAACTTTTGAGACTTTCCAGTGTCGCATCTAGCCTTGGAGAGTAGAAGAGGAGCTTCTTAATAGTTCCAAACTAAGATTTTCATGGCTGAGAGGGTGATTAGGGTGTGCTTCCACCACCTTTACATCAGTTTGGATAATTTTAATTAGGATTACAACTTCACAGAGTGTTTTGGAATTTAGATTAATTCTTGTTAAATACTTCAATTGATCTGACGTGATAATATACTCATTATTTGGTTCAGCATGCCTTTTCCTCCCAAGGATTTAATTATTCGGGGGCAGTATTGGCCTATAACGATCCATCAGTAGCAATACAGATGTGTATTGGCTTGTATCGCATTATATTATCTGATATATACTGATATACATCGATATGTTATGTTTTTTTATAAAAATGTATGTATGATAATTTGAGTTTAGGTCACTAGAGCACGTTCAATGCCTTAAACCTTAAATGTGATTTTAAAACACTGAGCTGTGTGCGCTTTTTCTTAAATTTTATTAACTTTTTGTCTCTACATGGAATTTAAACAAAAACGCATTTATATTTTACAGTTCTAACTAAAAAAATCAAAAGAATAATATTCAAAAACAGTATTTTATAAACTAATAGAATAAATAATCTATCAAATCCATGTTTATATAAAAAGATGATTTTTTATATTAAGAAATTTATACAAATAAAACATTAATAATAGAATAATTATTTTAATACTTAAAGTTTATAAATTTGCACAAGATATGTCTTAAAATTTTATATATTTTTTCAAATTATTAATTAATATTTTAATTTATATTAATAAGTAATAACAACATATTTAGTATTTACAAAACACAAACAATATTGTTTATAAAATATTCAAGAATATAACATTAAATTTAATCTACCAAATCCATTAATCTACATTTAGTTCAAGAAATGATTTTTTTTTATTTTAAAAAATTAAATAAATAATAATATTAATAATGAAATAGTTATTTTAGTAAATAAAAAGTATGAATTTGTATATGATATGCATATTATAAATTTTAACAAATTTGATATACTTTAAGTTAAGGTTATATTTTTATAAATTATTAATTAATATTTTAATTTTCATTTGAAAATTTAATACTTAGTTGACTTTTTGTTAATTTTAAAACATTAAAATAGTAAAATAAAAATAATTGATATAGTAATTAAAATACAATAGGTGCATATATTCTTTCATATGTACCATTAAAATATACATTGGATATATCTATCTTTGTATATTCTGGTATATTAATTATAATATATTCTTTCATATTTTTCATTTATATCCATCCCTTTCCAAAATGTATCTGTATCCGTATCTGAATTGTCCAATACAATATTCAATATCGATACTTTATTCATTTTTTACTCGTACGAATTGATTTATCTGTCCACGTGATACGAGTCATGGTGTATGTATTCTATTGAAAATGTACGGTAATATCAACAACATTTGATCAGTTTTTAGGAATTAAATTGAATTGCCAACATCATCTACTAGAGCGCTCAAATTGACTGGATCATTATTAATTGTTTGTTTGCATGCAACAACCGTAGTAGTTATATAGATTATAGTAGATTGCAAAGGGGCCAAACACATCCAAGTGTATGACTATAATCATTTGACATTGCACTATTGAGTAGGGGTGTTCACGGGTCGGGTTGGGTCGGTTTCTTGGGATTTTCCCAACCGACCCAACCTGGTCGGGTTAGCTAAGGTGGGAACCGAAACCGACCCACTGACAGGCCAAACCGATCTGGTCGGTTTGAGTCGGGTTGGGTCGGTTTGGGCCGGTTTCGGTTTTGCTCCTGTACAAAGTCAAATAAAATCTGAATTAGTTGATAATTTGATATTCAAGAGTCCAAGATAAATCTAAATTTAATTCAGGTAAAGAATAAAATCAATAAAGTCTTCATGTAAAAACAAGTGTCAATAATGGGCCTTCTAGAGTAAAAAACTAGGTAAATCTAAGTAGGTAAATCAATAAAATAAAAATTTAGAAACCTTTTAAATTCTAATTTAGGTAAAAAACTAAAAAAGGACACCTAATTGAATTCTAATTGTAATTGCTTAATGGGCCTTCTAGAGTTTTAGTTCTATTAGAATTCTAAAAGTAGAAAACTATTAGGAATTAGAAAACTACTCAAACTAGAAAGTAGGAACTACCAAACTAGTAGAATACTAGTTCGGTTCGGGTCGGGTTGGTTTCGGTTTTCACGCAAGAAAACCGAAACCGACCCGAGATTTTGGTTTATGTATGTGCCCAACCCGAAACCGACCGGTACGGATGAAAACCCGGCCGACTCGGGTTGGATTGGTCCGGGTTGGTCGGTTTGATCAGGTTGGGCATTCTTATGAACAGCCCTACTATTGAGTTGAAATCAGCCCCCCACAATATAACTTCCCACAACGTCCCACAAACATCCCTGCCATGTATTGGAAATATCTTCTGATGATAGTATAAAAAATGAAGAGACATCATCAAAAGATATTTTCAATACACGGTGGGGATGTGCTGTGGGATATTGTGCGGGGTTGATTTGTGGGAGGCTGATTTGTATTCTTGCATTATTATCAATTTCCATATATACACGTCCCTACAGTTTCACTATATTTCTCCAAGTAGTGAATAGAATTAGTTTCCAACACAGACACTTATAATTAATGCACAACTGTTTGTTAAATGTAGGACAGGATAGAAACTTGCCTAGTTTGGTACCCACAATGACAACCTCCTGCCAGTTGGGTTTATTCTTCTATGCCAATTTCCCCCATTGACGAAGTTTACCTTTGTGCCCCACAGCATTCTGATCATGTATTGGGAACATCTTCCACAGAAGATATATGAAAAGTTAAGTACACTGCAATTCAATATAAAAATCTGAATTACAGCCCCCCCCATAAACCACATCCTGCTTATAAATTTAGCATCAATCCATGATCAGGATTTATCTCTCCGTAGGATAAGACTATAAATTAAATTCTAAACTGGACTGATCAGTCATTCTCCCTATATGAAATGCATACTGAGATATGCACGTGGGATGTTAACTGATGTAATCTTCCATTGACATGCCAGGATTTATCTAAAAAAGCTAAAATCTGATGTCTGGAGTTGTGCATTCATCAATGGTGACTCGCAAATAATCATCCTTGACATTGCATGAAACATTAAATTAATGGTGACTGGCGAATAATCATTCTTTAATTACTTAGCTCCTCAATGGTGACACGCAAATAATCATCCTTTATTTAGCTCCTCATAGAAAGGAGGTTTTCATCCTAAAAATTATTTATTATTGGTCCACCTCATTTATCCTGCCACATCAAATTAATGAATCACCATATGACTTACTCATAAACGGTGTTATGGTAATTTACCCCCCCAAAAGGCCAAAACCCCTTTAGGGACAGGGACCTTGTTATTCTTCTCCTTCAACATTCTCTTTTCCTCTTTCATTGGTGTTGGGATGCATATATGAGTAGTGTATGGAACGAGGAGTGAAAGAGATATCCACATGGAAAGACACAAAAAGTGCGAGGAACTTATATATAAGAGTGACCCATAATAAGTGGTGCTCATCTTTTGTGTACAAATCTTACACATGAGTATGTGTACGAGCCCCTGGTTTTGGCGATTTCTCATGGTCCATGACCTCCCTCAAGGCACAACAAATGGTATCAGAGCTGAAGGTTTAGCTGGGTGCAAGCATTGATAGATGAACATGATGACTCCCATGGCTTTGGACCCGAATCACTACTACATCACTCCCACATAGTCTATCCTGTGCTAGGTATATTGCAATGCTGTGAGCAAAACGGCATGGACTGTGATGTCTAATTTGCTTTTACTTAACTTGCATGATTGTTCTTTAGGGCTTAAAGAGAATCATGGAGGAAGTATTATATGGATTATTCTCAGGATTGGAAACTCAGATCCACTCCTTCCAACTCAAACTTTCTGTTTGTATTATAGTATATGTGCTGTGTGTTAAATTGATTTGAACAATGACTTGATATTGATTTGAGCTTTCTGGTGGGAGGAGCCGATGATGGTCACACCAGAGAAGGGGGAGAAGGAAAGAGAAAAAGGATTTTTAGGGTTTTGGCGACGAATTAACCTAACCCCGTTTGTAAAGTAAATATTAATTCATTTGGACTTGTGTTAGATTCCCCCTTTGAATGATTAATCGGGTCATTATCAAAAAGCCATGCAGCAGGGGCTTTTACCAAAAACTTGATCACGTTAACTTCTGTTGGGGAGAGTTTCACAAGATAGGAGTCTAGAAATTTCTACCTTTCAATCTTCCATGTGAGCCCTGTGAGCAGGAAATCTGGACCCTATCAAGTGATCCATGAACTACACTTTAAAATGAATTATCAAAGTTCAAGTACACTCAAATTATTGAACAGATTATATATTGAGAGAGACTTATAAAGAGCAAAATACAAGACGGAAAGAGAGGGGAGACTTTGTTTAACATAGAATTGAAGGAACTGTCCTAGTGTCCCTTAGTGATGTTTGGAGGAATTGGATTTTCATTCTTTATTATCTCTATCTCTTCGACTATTTCTTCAGGAAGCCCATCTGCAAACAACACCATAAAATAGGTAATTAAAGTTTGTTTATATCTAAATTTAGGTAGGAGGTTAGAACTGATATATATCCACCTAACAAAGTATTAAGTTTATAACTGTTGGAGAATAAAAATTTATTCAGAAACCTCACCCAACAGCTTAAGCTTTTTAGCTGAACAGTTCTTAAGATGGTATCCGAGTCTTATTAGAATCCATTTGATCAAATGGTTTAGTGTTTGATCTTCATCGTCCCATTATAATTAATTAAATTTCAGCATAAGGTATAGGTTGCTTGTCCCTGCTTTATGCCCAATGAGCTTTCGCATGAGAGAGAGTGTTAGAGAATAAAAACCCAATCAATAACCTTGCCTAACAAGTAAAGCTTTTAAGCTGAATGGTTTCTTGAAAAAACAAAAAAACAGATCAAATTGCTTCATGATGACTTTAGTAAAGGAGTGAAGTGGATCTCATGCACCCTTTAGGACTTCATTAATAGGTTTTTTTCAGAAAATACTTTGCATTCTAAAGACCAAGTCACTATATGCTATCTACTGTAACTAATTCCAAGATTATGGAATCTTCTTCAGTGAAGATCTTTCTTGAGATCAAGAAAATGAAATAAGGATGGATTAGAGCAACTTATTGAGCATTAGCTTAGCCAATTTTCTATTTAATTTATTTTTTAGGTAAATTACAGATATCTTTGGGGGTAGTGATACTTTTTATCCTCCAAAAGATATGAGATCAAATTTGTACCCTATGGAGAGCGCCCCACATGCACATTTCAGCGTGCATTGAGAACATCTCCCAAAATTGTCAGTGGAAATGCTGTGAAAGGTTTATGGGGCACACTGTATGAGGCGCAGATGTGAGTTCAAAAGATGTAGTATAGCTCGGGTTGTGTCGAGAACTTGCTTACTTCACAGAATTAGGGGGTTTACTAGTAAGATGTTAAGATACATGTTTGTATGGATATTTCCTCATGTGACCGATGAAATTATCTCACATCAAACAGTTGTCAGGACATATTAAGATTAAAACCTAACCCTGAACAAAAAAAAGGTAGCATTCTCCATCAATTTATTATCAGTTTAGACAATACAACAAGGTGAGATTGAACTTGGATTAATATTGATGGATTTAGGTAAGGCCCAATTGCCCATTCAAATTTTTAGTAAATGCTCAACCCTGACCCGCCCAAATTGCAATCTTAGGTTTAGGCTTATGTTTTCTTCTTAATCTAAGAAAATTAACGTGCACCACCATTTGTGTATAAATATAGGTTTCTCTTTTTTTCTCTTCCTTTCCTTACGTTTTCTTTCAAAGTGAACAAAGCTTTAGGGTATCTACCCCTATCCATAATAGGGGTCAAAAGGATATGATAAAGGAGAGGTGACTAAATAGAAGTGTAAAAGTGGAGAAAATTTAAACTTAGCATTCATGAATGAATACCTTGCTTTGGAATATAAGCCTTTGACAAAAGCTTTAATGCTTCTTTTGTTGCATTAAATGATGATGAAGATGGTGCTACAAAAAAACATTAGAAGATTAAGATCAATATTTTGCTTAAAGAAAGAAAAAAAGATTAAGATCAATATATGCATACACGAAATAAATGGAGCATATATATATAAATTTTGTTGTTGATTTATAGTGTTCGGGCTAATAATGCAATAAGCAAGGTTGTAAAAATGAACATGGAAATGAAACCACTTTGGCCATTAGTTTTTGGATCAGATAGTTTGACCACTTAATCGAAGAGTTCACATCTGTGCCCCACATAAGATGTCCCACAAATGTCCCACAGTGCATTCCAACCTTGTATTGGGAACATCTCCCGTTACATCCCAACTGTGTATTGGGAACATCTCCCGTTACATCCCAACTGTGTATTGGGAACATCTCCCAATGATAAGTACGGGGAATGTTTTCAGTATATACTGAGATGTGCATGTGGGACGCCCTCTGTGAGAAAATCCGATCACTGGCTGGATGGCTGGCTTGAAAGTTTTAATATTTCTACTGCCTGAATGGCTGAATCAATGGTTCATTTACTAATTCAACAAAACCGAATAGTTAGGTCATTAGAAACCAGGTCAATGATGTACAGTTTTAAAATTAAACCATGGCAACAAGTATCCATGACACCCATGTATATATCTGTATAAAATACCATGGTTTTCAAAACCGGATTGGACTGGACGGTCGGACTGGAAAAACCGGGAACCGGTCAGGTGAGTTCCATTTTTCCCCAAAATCGATTTTTTTTCAAAAATATTGATTTGATCAATAAACTGCTGACTTGGGTGGTTGAACCATTCAAACCGTTCAATAATTTAGACCATTTTTTAATTTTTTTTTACTTTTATCAGAATGGGCCGATCATTTGGTTCGAACAGTCAAACCGTTCAACCTGGGAACCAGACCCCTGACCGGTTCATTGTCCGGAGCGGTTTTAAAATCCTTGCAAAATACCCTCTTTTGGCACTTTAATTTGTTTTTATAGATCATAATAATCTGTACACAACTAATGTTGCACCATGGGTTGGCAAATAATGTTACGCTAGAAAAACAAAAGGAAAAGCTTCATACAAGTCAATTTCAATTCATGTTGTTATATGATAAAAATACCATAGTCAATTTTAATCCGTTTTATTAGTTCTAATCAATATATTATTGTAATCCAAATTCAATTCAAATCTGATATGAATCAGAAGGATAAGATTTGAATTGGATCTGAGTATAAAGAAATCAAATTTGGGATGTGACAGTCGTCATAGTTGAAGGGGTTAGAAGAACTAGGGCACATAAAAAAATGATATAGACTGTAAGGAATTATTCAAGGCACATAATTTAACAATGGATACGACACTCATCATCAAAATGGAATGGTGTAACAGGAATCATGAATCACATCCTAAATCGTTGTTGGGACAAATGCATATCGTATAATATGATTCATATACATAGATAGATATGACATGGCAAAAAAATGGTATACAAAGTAATGAAGTTAATTGATCACCTATATCAAGATCAAAGTCGATGTTGCTGCCAACACAACCCATGGTGCATTCAAGAGCGCAAGTGGTCCACCTGATGTAGTTCTGGTTGTACACCTTATAGTCTATGTTGCAACCTCCATAGCAGTCTGACAAGCAATGTTTTTCCTCCAAACTATCTAGCATTGCCACAATTACCATGCACAGCATCATGGACACCAAAACTCTTGTTGATACATCCATCTCTCTCCCCTCCTCTCTCTCTATCTCTCTCCCTTTCTTTTTGTCTCTCACAAAGAGAGAGCGAGAAGCATGTACTTATATTACCGTATAGAATGCTATTTTGGGTCTATTTCTAAAATAAGACCGATTTTGTCAATTAAGCCTCATTTTTTTAAGGAACTAGGGGGTTCTAGTGCAAAAAGATGTTAGGGTTTATTGAACTTAGAATTTATTGCCTTATAACCTTCTCTTGAAATTGGATATACATGCATGATTCGTTTCATATCTAAAGTTACTATTTCATCTCCCTAGTAATTTAGTAGGTATTTGGCATCGATGTTGCTGCTTCAGAGATGTTTTCTAAAAAAACAGTGTTGTATGCATGAGGATCTGTTGCACCATTTTCTCAGAAAACAGCTCCTTTTTTTTTTTGTTTGGCATCAATGTGCCACATAGGCTGTGATTTTGTTTGGTACCAGTGCTGTATAACCGCTTTTTCAGCATTGGTCTATATTATCCAATGTTCCAGATGAAGCCACATCATTGCACCGCTGGCAACAACAGGATGTTTTCTAAGAAAACATTGAATTTGGTGCTTCTTTAAACCACACTTTCCTGTTTTCTGAAATACCATTTTTTTTGATATAGCACCGATGTAGTGCAACTTTCTCAAAAAACATCATCGATGCCAAACACCACCTTAATAACCAATATTGACTAATGGCATGTAGATCTATTCATAGGCCAGGCTCGGGCTTGGTTTTTGTGCAGATTCTAATGGGCCCAGCCCAAAGCCCGAACCCGAAACAATATAAAATTGAGCCCAAAGTCTGACCCATGAACAGGTCTAATGGCATGTATACTTGTGATTGGATTGGCCCATCTTATTTGTGTATATCCAAAGTCTGTAATTAAACATATTTTCCAATGTCAATTGGCATCATCTTTTCTACTTTATGTTATTATCTCCTAAAAATTCAGTCAATGAAGAAGGTAGCTATATGCCCACATAGCTATATATTATCTCCTAAAAATTCAATCAATAGAGTTATATGCCCACATACCAATTAACTACTTTATTTTATGTGGTTTTAACAAGATAAGAAAATTTTCTCGGTCCACAGCCCATACTGTTCACCGAGATCTTCCTGCGTGACAAGTTACTGTATGACAGTAATCCTAGAGGATTAAGGGTGGCTTTACTTTCCGTTATGTTTATAATATTATTTTATTATTGAAATGAATCTTTTTTTTGGAAATATCTTAAAGGGCATTCTCAATAAAGTTAGAGAGGCTTCATTAGATGGTTTCCTATACTTTCAATTAATCATTAACAACCATGGTCCGATCCGGTCAGACCGTTTGGCCATGACCCAATCCTTTACAGTTATGAACAGACCGGTTTTCTGCTGCTTTAGAAATTAGAATCAAAGAACTCATGTGAACACCCAAACAACGGATTCTTCTTAAATTATGGAAGGTGGATCCTAATTCAGAGGAAACACTTAGATTTTGTGGTTTACGGGATCAAAGTTCAAAGGGCGTTTAACCAACAAAATAGCTACAAAGGAAACACTCTTCTTCTTTGCATGCTTCCAACTGCAACAGGTAATCAATCTCTTTCTACCCATCTTCCTTCTATTATATTGTTCTGTGAGCTCCTTATTCTTTTTCATTTATTCCAGAAAATCCTTGAACTCCACTGCTGAGTTTCTCAAGGAATCTGTCTGTACCACTTAGTCCTCAATATGTCTGGAGAAGAGGATGAGAATGCTGCCGAACTGAAAATTGGAGATGGTATGATAGTAACTTCTTCATTGTGCTTGTGTTTTTGACATTGTTTTCCAGTCGAAAACTTCTTAACTAATATATTCCTGCGGTTTTATGCAAATATTTTAAGTTTTGATGGCTCTGTATGAGTTCTCCATAGCATTCCAAGTTCAAGAACTCGCTTGAGCTCTGTCTTTGAAAAAAATAGTTCATATTCAAGCCTCTCTTTGCACCCTTTCGATGCGAAATAGACAACCTTAAGCTTATATTCCCGTTTCTTTTTTCCTCCTTTTTCTGGGGGTGGGTGGTGAGGAGGTGGGAGTGAGAGGAAATTAAACATAAAAGAAATTCCCAGTAACAGCATACCTGCATACGAGCTTGTTAATCAAAGGAAGAATTCATAAATCGGAAGTTTGATGTCTTGCACATGCTTAAAAACCTCCATTTTCTCTCTAGTCTAATCTGGGGTTAAACAAATCACCAAGGGATGTTTTGGAGCTTGGCACTAAAGATTACAGACTCATCAAGGTTGTTGTCAGCACATATCTGCTGCAGGGGAAATGTTGGAAGTGGAAGAGGAGGTTGAGGATAGGGATTTTAGAGTTCAATATTTAATAAAGTTACCGTTACTAAACCAACGGATGCCTATGACAATGATCCTGAATATAGAGAAATCGGGATGATGTTTAGAATGCTTTCAGGTTTGGGGAAAAGGAAAAGTAAATGGGTTTGAGCTCCCTTATGGAACATCTGCAGGACAAAAAAGATACAAACTAATCCAGCAAAGATGTACCTCAGAGAAACTAATTATTTGCAACTTTTCCTCCTCTGGCAAGACTGTCAACTATAGATGCTTGTGGTGGATGGGCAGATACAGATAGACCTTCAGAAATCCATTTTTCATAATGCTCATATATGGTTTACTTAACATACTGCTCAAAATGGTTTGGTTTAGAACATCAATTAATGACGCACCCTTTCTATCCAATCCCTGTTTTTCTTTCTTTGTTCAGTAATGGATCAAATCCCTGGGGTTATTAATCTTTGGAACTTTCTGTTACATCTCTTTCATTGGTGATAGCCCAAAAATGCTAATTTGGAAACATGCAATGTTACTGCAACTAATAGAACACGGTTCCTTCTTCAGACAATCGCATCCATACACAATACAAATCTCATAATGCAATGTTTACAATAAGTGCTACTCATTTAGTTACCATCATGAAACAAATTCTCTATAGTCATAGCATGGCCCTTTTCAAATATTTAATGTCCATGGACATAGAAAAATTTACATCTTCCTGAAAGGATACTTGGGTTAGTTAATTAAAAGACATTGCTGTGAGGTTTTCCAGAATTTTTAACATTGAGGAATGTGCTCCTTTCAGAATTTTTGAAGGCAAAGTGCTTAATGAATTGCGAAGTTTCTCTAATTCTTGATCGGAGATATGAGCAGCTTCAGCAGATGTCTGATGATCCTACCAATCAAGTTTCTCAGTGAGTATTAAACCATTTTCCCCTAAAATAATCTAGAAAGTTAGAAATGTTCTCCAATTTTCAGTCCATTTTCACCTTTTTACACTTTTGGAATGTCATAATACTGATCTTCTTATCCAGAGTTTTTGAAAAGTCACTGCAGTATGTGAAACGATTTAGCCGCTATAAAAATCCTGATGCAGTTCGGCAGGTCCGAGAGTATCCTTCAATACATTAGAGATAAGTAATAGAAATAACACATTAATAGATAGGAATTAAACAGAACTGACTTGCGAAACAGGATTCATGTAGCATATGGTTGGGATAAGGCTTGGATGATGACTGATAATAGAAAAATCAGTTTCCTCTCTGCAGAAAACTTGCCACAGTAGAATCACTTCTGGGAGTTATGGAACTGCTTTAAACTGAAATTTTAAGGAATTTCATGAGGTTTACACAACCTTGCCAGTCTTCCTGGTCTAACAAGAACTTTTGGATGGTCTAATATGGTTGTGAATATCCTACACAAATTTTGTATGACAATTGGAAAAGTATCCTGATAAGAATGCCACTACAAAGCTTACAGTTTACAGTGTTCAGACAAATATTGTGATTGTGATTGTGGTGTGACAGATAGAACTATGTTATTACTTATTACCATGATTTCATCATTTCCATCACGTCTTATGTTTTAAGTAGTATTTGAGAACAAGTATTGAAATTGATTCATTCCTAACATGACAGGATTCTGTTTGTTATCCTGTGAAGCTGAGATTGATTATGATTGCTTGGCTATTTTACCCTTTTCTTTTTATCTCCATTCAAGCAATTCTATTCTTTAATTGGCCCTCAGAATTCTTAGCAGACACAAGTTAGCTGAGTTTGAGGTAATGCAACAATTTATTTACTAAAAAAATCCAGAATCCTTGTTCTTTAATAAAATCCACTTAGTTTATTCATATTCCTTTTTTTTTCTTTTCTTGCAGCTTTGTGTACTTGGTAATCTTTGCCCTGAAACTGTAGAGGAAGCTTTAGCTATGGTTCCATCTATTAAGGTAACATGCTTCACTCATTCATCACTTTTCTCTATGCTAGATATTCTTGTGAGATTTACTAGTTTTTACTAGTGGTTTTACAGAAAAAGGATCATTAAATATATATATATATATATATATATATATATATGCATGCTTTTATATATATTTTTATATGAACTAGATAGATGCATATGTCAAAATGTAATCTTACAATATGAATATGCTGTCCATAGAATCCAAGGGTCATTGGAAGGTTCCATCACCCTAAGACAATGAGTGGTTTTTCTAAGATGATGGGCTTCAGCTTCTTGGTTAGACCAGTGAATATTTGAGAAAAATGGGTGTGGATTTGATATAAAATAAAGCCCTCTAACCTGAAATAATTTTCAATTGGATTGCTTCATATTAGCAACATCAAAGACATATGGCACAAATTTTACAACTTGCATCAACCTTATAAAATATATGTTTTGTATTTCTTTTACTCAGAAATATACAACACCATCAATCACCAAGGGGAAAAGATTAGGGTATCATCACATCTCGCTGAATCAAAAAAATCATAACATGAACTCTTAAGTGATTCATAAGTGAATTAGGTAAACTTACATATTTAAGTTTTAAATAAGGTAATTAATTTTGAGATGTCATTGCAGACCATTTACTGAACATTCTATCACTCCCCTTCATCTCAAAATGATGTTGTGACAGTACTTTTTGTATAGATCATTAGTGTGAAGAAATAACCTGCGTAGGTCAACTGAGTGTAGGACAAAAATGGTTATGTTGAACCCTTTTTTGGCATATTTTATCAATATAAACAAGACTAAAACGTAGCAAATAAAGAGGTCACAACAAATGCAATCATAAGATGATAACAGTTGCAACCTACCCCAATAGAAGACAACCTGTGGAACAAGAAACAAGATCCCCAGAAGAAGGCTGACTGAAATTGAATTTTGATAGTTGCATCCTAGGGAATTTTGGTGGCACTTTCAGAAGTCTTACAGGCACAATGATAATGCCACTGATCTGCAGTGGACCAGTGGGTGTACAAAATATGTTAAGGGCTGAACGTACTGAACTCTTGCAAGAGCTTAAAATTGCTGTAGTAAGGAGTTGGAAAGAGCTATATCAGTGGAGAGTGACAGTTGTGATAGGGTGGTTAACTTCAATAGGGAACAGGCCTTGGTCTTTCAGATTATCCTGAGGGAGACTTGCTCTAGCGAATAATCTGAACTGCCTGTTCAGATGGGTTCCTAGATCAGCAAATGAAATGGCAGATGTTCTGGCAGGTAGTGTAAATAGAGAAATTCTAGTTTTTGGAGAGAGTGATTTGACGAGAAATTGTAAAAAAAGTTATATCATCATTCTCTGTGTGCCAGCTTTAAGCTGCTTGTAATATACTTTCTTCAAATAATAAATTTGATGAACCAGGCCAGAAAATTATATATATATATATATATATATATATATATATATATATTGACTAAAGAACCAATGTTGCATAAAATCCTCCCACTCTGCATCAAATTCCACCTGGCTCACATTTTTAAACTCCTGTGCAAAGTCCAATAATATATAATCTATGAGCCGATATCCTTGTAAGTCCAATGAATTGGTTATGCCTTATTGTCAAATATCCTTCTGTTTTTTCGCCTTTCTCTATTCCCCATAAGGTGGCAAAAGGAGACATCCTCCATAAAAGAATAAGCCCTTAGTCTCAAAGGCTATAGATGCCAAGATCGTAGGATCATCAGCTCTTACAAGGGAAATTAAAAAACAATGCTGACACATTGAAGCTCTTTTCTGAGTGAGTCCCACCTCCAGATGAATTGAAGAAGAAATTCTCCAACCTGCACGATAGAATAGAAAAAAAAAAAGAAAAAAGAATCTCCACATCTAATTTGATTCCTTGCATTGCATAAATAAGTGGTGAACATCCTCCACTTATTTACAAAGGGCATTCTTCCCAAAAATCATCTTGGAGAAATTCTGGCTATGTACTCACGACCAAATGGGAATGGTGACTCAATTCAGGCTGAGACAATGGCACTCCTACAGGGACTGAAATTACCAGAACTACTAGGAGCTAGAGAATTGGAAGTAGAGGGGTATTCACTATTGGTCATTTCTTGGGATAAGCATGTAAATTCATCTCCATGGAAATACAGATTTGCTTTCAGAGAATTAAAAGGACAGCAAATGGATTGGAAGATAATCTGGCAAAGCAGGGGGTCGAAAGACCTACTCTTTTTTGGGCAAAATTGTAGCTGGCTGCATTACAACAGTGGAATGCTGTTCTATGTAATCTGGGTCTTTTGTATTCCTGTACTTGGAATGCAGAGTAGCTAAAAAATCTGTAACTTCTTTCTTTTATTAAATAAATAATCAATTTCTTGGCTGATCAGAAAAAAAAAAAAAACAAGGCATGCTTCCCAAGCTAATGTTTCTATGCTTCAACTAGTGTTGTATTAGAATCTTCCCAACTTCTAGTTTCCATTAGCCACATAAATATTTCCACCCTTGAAGATACCAAATTTCCCCAATTATTTGTCAATTCTAAGTGTATTATTCAACCTTTCTCCCAGTGATATTACTTTATAAGTAATTTACAGAACTTCATCCTGGAGGATCTTCAGTCCAGCCACTAGCTACAAATGTTTCTACCCTTGAAGGAACCAAAGTTACCCCCAATAATTGCCAATTCGAAGTGTATTGAGCCCCTCTCCCAAACTCATTGGTTAATTAACTCCAAATTAATGACACCTTATAATCTTTAGGATTGTTCTTTTTGCAAAATTATATTTTGCAGGAATACACTAGGAGATCTCTTAAATTTGGGAGCCTATACCCCACTCCATCCCTGAGTGGTTGCCCCTTGGCTCAGTAAAGGGGCAACCACTAAAATGGTTTCTGTCCAGTCCTGGTCTAATAACATTGATTTAGAGAATTTCTTGGTGAGTGTGTAATAGGTTCACCCTAGAATCTCTCTTTCTCTCTCTCTCTTTGAAAGACATTTGGAACATGAAAATATTAGAGCACTCCCTTGATGAACTTAAATGGGGGAAGGGGAAAAAGGGGAATTCTGGTGGCCACCAAAACTGAGAAGGTAAATATAGCTTCAAGGATATAAATTACCTCGATTATTTCATTAGTTCATAACTTCACATATTTTAAGTTACTTGAATTTTTTTCTTGGGATATTAATGCAAGCTGCAAGTATTGTATGAATTCTTTTCATAACAGAGGGCAGGAAGCAAAAACTATCATTAATTTGGTGACCATCAGGGTAGTGCATTGGGATTGGATTGTGATGAGGGAGGAGTTTGGATGAATCTCATTAAACTCTATTATTAGATGGCAGACAACTGTTGTCTTCTGAAGTAGTGAGATATTATTTGAGGGTCCACAATTTAATAATGGTTATGTCACTAAACTGAACAAAATGGCAGAACCAGATTTGTATATCCAACTTAATATGGTTTGGACAAGGCTTTGTTGAATTGAGTTCAGATTATTGCTATTTTACCCTTGATATACTACTTTTCAAGGAGGAGTGGTCCCTCCTCTTTAATGACTAATAAATCTCAACTTTTATGGTTGCTCATTGGGCAACCTAGGCCCGCCTGGAGAGTGGGAACCTAAAAGATCCAGTGATTGTAGTGTTTATCCAGTCCCATCAGTGAGAAGGGCTCCATCAAGAGAGAGATTATGTCTCTTCTAGTGGGACTGCAAATGGTATAGGAGGGATCTCATAAGTGGGCATAATAGTTTAAGCAGTCTTGTACTTAGTCAGATCATGGCATTTATACACTTCATCAGTGGAGGCAAGATTGCTAACATTCAGAATGAATGACTTGTTCAAATGGATAATTAGATTGGTAACTTTCCTTTCTAACAACCTTAGTAGTAATGGAATAAAGAGTTCATTGTATTGGGAAACCACCATCCAGGGTTAGATGCTCTATTGTGTATTTATTTTGTATCATCTAGATGAGAAAGTGACCCTTTATATCTGTTGTGCACCTTTATGGTTATTCTCTCTCATTTGCATCCTTTAGGAACTGGAAATTGTCCTTTCTTCTTATCTATAAAAATCTCATTTAATCTTGTCATTGATTAAAAATATCATTTATGTTGCTGATCAAAAACTATAAAAACATAACCATGATAAATGTAAATAAATACGTTTAATAAAATTTACTTTATTATTTAATTTTTATTTGACCATTTTATTAGTAAAGTTGTGATTGGTACATTGGATGCATGACAGTTAGAAAATAGAAACTGAGGAAATCATCATTATCTAAGCCTTCAAACTATATGGGGTTGGCTACATGAGTCTTGTTTCACCATTTCATTCTGTATAGTTACATATCCATTGTTAAATTATAGCACTTAAACCATTTCTTACTACTTAAACCCATGTCTTATTTGGTCTATCTGTAGCCCTTCTATCCCCTTCAACTTGCAACAAATTGCTTCTTACAAGTATTGTAGATTATCTTCTATTCATGTTATTAAACCATCTTAGTCTACTCTCTCACTTTATTACCTATTGGACCTATTCCTGGGTACCTTTGAATGACCTCAATTCCAACCCTATCCTTCTTAATTTTTCACGCATTCATATCCGCATGTGCATTTCTGCCATATTCATTTTTTGGACATATTTCTTGGGTGACAGACACTAAAGAAATGCTTCCTTGAATTAGCCTTGGCTCAATACAACTAGACCTTTTCCTCAACTATATGAGATCAACTACATGAATCTCGTTTTGTAATTCCACTCTGTTCAGTGCCAGGGCACTCAAATCATTTTGTACTACTTCAACCATGTCCTTTTTCTGTCTGACCCTAGCTCTTCTATACCCTTTAACTCACAAATCACTTCTCATTGCATCACTGAATAAATTTTGACTGTAAGTATGTCATCCGCACTTGCAAAATGTATTTTGTCATTGTATATGCATGGGTAATCCCATTAGGACTCTATAGTTAAATATTTTTGGTTAAAACTGTTAGCCTTCTAAGAAAAAAGGCCAAAAGCATGTAGAAAAAAGAGGTCTGCAAGTGAACTGCTAAGTTCTTTGGCATGGCATGCATCCATCTTTTTTACTATATTTTCGTGTTCTATGTTAATTGTTGCTGTTATATCCTGATATCAATTATTTCTCTCTATATTGATTTGGACTTAACACCTACTAAAGTCTTTGCACCATTTTAGATGCTTGCTAACCTTATTTTCTTCTATCCTTTGTGTCATTTACAAAGTCTTAGTTGTTTTGCAGACTAGAGGACGAACACATGAAGATGAAGAAATCGATAAAATGTTGAATGACCTCTCTTTGATTAAGAAATTTGAGTAGTAGCCAATATATTTTTGCCTCTTTACTAGTTCTATGATTTTATCTACTTTTCCAATCTTGATACATGTCTAAATATCCATACCTATTTAGGAGGCAGAGCTAATGCATTGCCATAGATGGAACTTTAATTTGTTCAATTGTGATTTAAAACTTAATGAAACCTCTAAACTAAAAGCAAGAAATTGATTAGAGGTCAATCCATAAATGCAAATTACATTTCGAGAGCCATGGAGAATTAGGCCCTATTTGGCAGTATTTTGTGCTTTGTACTTTAAACAACACCAAAGTACAAAGTGCATGGTATATTTTTGGTTTCATACTTTTATTTCAAAAATCGTTTGACTGAAAATTTTTCAAAAACATGTTTTTCAAAGTAAAAATAAATGATGGCATTTGGATATAACAAAATGTTTTAGAGGTGCGCATGCTATGTGATATCATATATAGATGCCACATGCCATTTGAATATAAGTCAATATATGGGGTGCCATGTGGGGAGAAGGAAGGTGTTAGGCATCCCTCTCCCATAATTGACATGTAGCACCATTTCCCCTAAAATCAAGTGAAAAAATAGCTAAAAAAAAGAAAAAGAAACAAACCAACAAGTGAGACCATGGTCTTTGTAACATGGTGTTTTGGTTAAAATCTTTACATCCTTAAAAGTATTTTGGGGTTTATTTCAAGGCAAGTTTAGTTCCAAGGCCGGTTCCACCAAGACCAGCTATGGATGGCTCATTGAGTTAGTTTGGGTAGGGTAAACTCCTAAACCCTAGAAACAACCTAGGTGGGAGTCGGTTCCATGAATTTGGAACTAGATCCTACCCTGTAATAGATTGGGTAGTGTCGGTTCAAGGCTAGTTTGAGATCAATTCAAGGCCAATTCGAGGTTAGTTCCAAGTAGAACTTACCCATTTACTCACCCCTAATGCATGGTGAACTCTAATTTTGTCTCTATCCTTTTGTATCCATCTTGAGCTGCAATGTGCTATATAGTTGGTGTGAGGGTAAGATCTCCTCTCTCTCTCTCTCTCTCTCTCTCGTATTTCAATATAATCTTTTATTTTCTTTTGCTCTATGGGGATGCTCAACGGGATAGCCTATCCCACCAAATCCAAAACCCCCTAACCCAAGTGCATGCGAGATTCAATCCTAAGTCTTTGTCAACACAAATATAGAGGCAAATTACAAAATAAATTTGCAATAAAGAAAAAAATACAATGGGATGAAACTCTCTTTGATTTCACCTAATGACATGAGCAACCTCTAGTTAACAGTCGAGTTTGGTGAAAACAAGGGTTGTTGGTGTGTTTTTGATGTTGATGTAGATTTTTTTAATTTGGTGCTTTTGAAGAATTGGTGTAGATTTCTTCACTCTGGGCTTTATGCTTGATTGGTTGTGAAAAATGCTTCTTTAAAAGGGTCTTTTTGCAGTAGCTTTATCTTTTTGGGAGAGCTTGGATTCAAGTATAAAATAGAGAACTAAGAAGCTTCTTTCATTCCTTCATTTTTTTTTTCTTTTGATGTTGTAGTAGAATTGAAGTTTGCAAGAGTATGTGATTACAAGTGGTGGTGTGAGATTGTGAGAACTCTCAATTGTGTTTGTGTGATTGTCAAAAGAGATCCCCTTTCTCCCTAGGTTGGGTTAATTATAGTCTAAGATTAGGGTTGCCACCTCAGCCCACTTTTTTAACAAATCCCGTGTAAGTGAGGTGTTGGATTAGGGTTAACTCCTATATATCTATACTACTATGAAAAGTATGAGTGGCTTAACATTGTTTTTGGAATTTTTGTTTAACATAAAATACCTTCCTCTTGTTGTTAACTACACACTAGAATAAGGATAAAAATGATTTTTCAAAATCTATTTAATACATTATGTTAAAAGACAAATACTGCCCTATGCATTAAATAAAGTTGCCAGAGTTGCCACCCATTAATGCAATTGAAATGAAATGCAACAAAAAATAACTTATATTAATTCCCTACTAAATGCATTAGAATACTATTCACATGCCTTTGTTATTAAAAACTTCAATGTTTTCCAAGAAAAAATATCATATTAATTTAATGAAGGATTCCTATGTGAAGTTAGTGGTGGTAAGGTTGTTTTTAGGAGCAATAACTATACCCCCACAAGAGATGGGTCAATGTAATAGATTCATGATGTCACAATGAAATAGTAATACTTTTAAAATAAATAGAGACTATAAATTTTTGGGCATATATCTAATATCATATAGTCATTGTAATAGATAAAACTTATAAATGAAGAAAATGGAATACAAAGTTTAACATCAACTAAAACCACTATTTTGTTGTAGAGGTGGGTAACTAGTTTGAGTATCCACTAGTCATTACATTATAACCTTTTATTTTACCATAAAATGAATACTAGCGGGGACCCGTGCGATGCATAAACTTTGTTAAGCGAAAGTTAAATAATAGAAAAACATAATAGTAGGCAATTGTTTTATAATTTAATTTTTAAATAATTAACTAAATATTTTATATTTTATATATTATTTTTAATAATTATTTTGCACTACAAAAATAACATTAATTAATTTCATCTAGGGATGTTCATAAAATTGATAAAAATAACCAAACTGATCACTCAACTTGCCTCAAGTTGGACACTTTCTAGTATTTATGGTTGGCTTTAGTTTGGCAATTTCTCAACCCGACCAAGTCAAGTTAGTCTCAATTTGGCCATTTGTAAACCAACCAAAATTAAACCAACCCGATTATAAATATAGATTAATATTTTATATTTCAAATATAATTTTTTAATACATGAAAGTGGAAAAATTCTCATATTTCTTAGTCTAAAATATTTTATATTGTAAACTTAAATTTTTAGATTTATTCTTTTAATAATATTATTGTATTTCTTAAATGTAATTTAATTTTTTATATTTAAATCTTTTGAACCAACCAACCAAACTAAAAACCTGCACAAACCAATATCATTGCCTGACCAGTTAAACCATTTAAACATTCACTTGAACTTGATCTTGGTCTAATTCTATTGAAACCCACCCTTCAATCAAAAACCATTGATTTGGTAAAAAGCCACCTGACTCAGAGGGTTCAACTATTGACCCATTCGACCCAATCACTGGGTTACAGGTTGTATACTTAATGCATGTGCAACTTTCAGAGGCCATAACTTTTGCATGCCGATGTTCAATTGAGGTGATTTGTTTTTTTTTTTTTTTTTGATTTTGGGTAAGTTTTCAATATCTATGCATCCTAAGGTGTCGTGGGTGTCTTACCCCTCTATATTTTGCAAAAGAACCTTTTTTGTCCTCAAATTGGAACTTTTAACAATTTATATAAAGGCTTAGTTTGGAAGGAGTACAAATACAAATATGTAGAGTACAAAACTTTGTATTTTGTATTATTTTGTATGCATTTGCACTGTACATATTTGCATTTGTACTCCTTCCAAACCGAGGCAAACAAAAAAATTGAATTAAAAATGTAAATAAAATATAAAATAATACATATATTATATGTTAAACATAATTATACACTATTTATTGTTAAAATATGTATTTGCACACATAAATACATATATGCACATTTATATATTTGTATATAAAAATATATTTATTTAAATATATAGAGTAATGACATTGAAAGGTCTAACTTGTTCGACCAGGATGGTTGAACCGGTTTTCACTAATGGTTGGTTAGTTTTGAGTGACCAACTCCCCAACTCGATCATATCAGTTTAACTGGCCAAACAATCTGCAACTGAATTAAACCACCTAGTGAACACTCCTAATTTCAGCTAAATAGATAATCTAATCTCTAACAAATAACAATATTTTAATCTCCAATAATTATTAAAATTTATAGTGAAAATACAATAAACAATTAATAAAGCTTCAATACCTCAAAATTATTTAATCTACTTTCAATATTTCATTAATATTTATTTTTTTTCAATTATTTATATTTTATATTCTTATTATGGAATATTATTAAATCTATTATAATTAATATTGTGTCTTTGATAAATGTTGAAAGTTATTACATAATTTCATTATTTAATCCAATTTTGTTTTAAAATAGTGTTTAAAATATGATTTAGTATTAAATTTTTTATTTTAAAACATTTAAAAATAGTATAAGATATATTATAATTATTTTTCTGTTTTTGATAAATTTTTTTATGTTATTACATAATTTCTTTATTAAATCAATTTTATTTGTTTTTAAATAATATTTAAGATATGATTTATTTATTAATTTTGTAAAATATAAAATTCTTATTAATTCAAATATTATGAAAGTTTTAAGTTTAGTACATAATTTTTTATTTTAACTATTTAAAATTTTGTTATGTTAAATATTTTGTTATTTAAATAAAATGTAAAATTTTTAAAATTTTTCATTATTTAAATTTTATTTATTTTTATGTTATTACATAATATTAAACATTTTGTTATATAATATTAACCTATTTTTAGTATTTTGTTATTTATAATGTTTGGTTATTAAAATTTTTAAATAATAATTTTTTTAATTTTAAATTCTTATTATTTGAACAATAATTAAATTGAGTAATTCATAAAATTATAATTTATATTGTTAATACATAATTTCGTTATGAATTTCGTAAAATTATAAAATTATTAATAATATTAATATTGTTAAATATATTTTTTTTTGTGATTTTAAAGTTATTAAATAATTTCATTATAATAATTAAAGAATTCTTAATTTTTTTAATTCAAACTTTCTTTCGATAGATGTAAATCAAAAGTGGAGATAGGATAAATAGGAATTAGAGATAATTTTGGAGAGAAAATCTCTACTAAATTAGAGATAATTTAGGAGATAATTAGAAATGAGAGAGATTTTAGGAATAGTTTTGGGATTGGATATCCAAAGGGATAAGCAAAGGGAAAGAGGGATGAGCTTGGCATATTGAAATGTCAAAATGTGAGAGGGAGAAGGGAATGAGAGTTCTCAGTTAGGGTAAGGGAGAAAACTTAGATCATAACGAAGTGGCTTCATGAATGAGATGGACCAATTAACATTCGCCTTCTCTGTTTTGGTGAATACGGGTTATCACAGGTAACTGGTTTTAAAAACAACCATTTAAAATGTATTTCAAAAAAAAAGAAATTCATTTCAGTATAAGAAAGATGTTAACGTCTTCACCGTTAAATGTCACCCAGAAGTCACTCTGGCAGATGGGGGTGCCCAATGACTGGGGAAGCTCACTTCCGACGGTGAAGAACTGCTGCTTTGGATGGATAGTATAGGAGGCCTCTGATAAACAAAGACGATCGGGAGCAAGAGAAGTCATCTATCAAACAACGAATGAAGGAGCATGGGGAAGAAGACAGTTGGGAGCAACGGAGAAGTCGTCATTTTTTAATAGAGTTCATTTCTCCTTTTTCTAAGCATGGGGAAGAAGATGGCAGAGAGCAATCTATCAGATGGCTAATGGAGGAGCACAGGGAAGAAGACTATCATCGTTTTCAAACGGATGAATAGAGAAGGCATTGATTTTCGAGCGGAGTTCTTCTTCTCCTGTTGTTGTGTTAAGGGGGTATAATGATAGTAATTTTATGACAGTGGGGAACAATCTACTGGGCGACGAATGGAGGAGGATAGGGAAGAAAACAGTTGTCGTCTACGAATAGAGGAATAGATCGTTGATTTTCAAATAGAGTTCTTCTCTTTTTTTGAGCATGGGGAAGAAAACAATGGGGAACAATCTACCGGACTGCGAATGGAGGAGCACGGGGAAGAAGACAGTCGTTGTTTTCGAACAGAAGAATTGAGAAGTCATCGATTTTCTAACAAAGTTCTTCTGTTTCGATATTTTTTATTTGAACTACCTAAAAGAGCCTTCATTTCATTATTATTTCATAGATGGTGAGTGATGGAGCGCAATCCGGCCGGTCCTAACTGTCAACGATCTTGCCTCGGGCTGGAGCGAAAGGTGTCTGAAACGGGGGAGAAAACGAGTAATCTCCGGGAAAGAACCCAATGAGAGTGCTCCGAAGCTCAAGTTAGTATTTCCTCGAAGGCAAGATAAAAAACTAGATGGCGCAAAGTTATCACATACCTCTCTTCTTGGGGGGAAGGGGGCCTTTTATAACCACTTCGCGCACTCACTCCCAAGCTCCTGTCAGGTCGGGTATCATTACCTCTGCACTTCTATCAGTTCGGGTGTCATCACCTCTGCTAGGGCAGAACCGCCACTACTCTCCTTGTTGGAGCTGTCTCTGTAACTAGAGGTGGCGGTGGCAGGTGGCCGTTGAAGTGTGGCTGTCAAGCGTCAAATCCTAAGTCAGTCAGGTGCGCCGCCTCAGGATACGGACTCCTTTGGTGTTAGGTACGGTACGGTTGTTTAGTTCGACGTCCTGGAGACGAGGTGCTGGAGTGGTGTGCAGGGTGAAGTCTTGAATTCGGATAAAGGTGTGGCCCGAACTACCCTGGGACGGGCCAGCTCGGGTTGTTGCCTTTTGCGCTCCTCGCAAAACTCGGGGTCAACGGGAGAGTTCGGACTCCTTTTGGGGAGCTTGGACCACTGGTTCCTCCTTTTGGAGCTCGCACCTTGGGCATACTGTCGTGCCGAGCTGTTGGCATTGCCACGTGTTGAGTGGTTACGAGGTCGGGCCAAATCTTCCTTCATCAATTGCCCCCCACTCCTTGCGCTAAGGGGCTTGCCTTGGCGCAGGGAGTTTGCGAGGTGGTGGGTGGATTTGACCCGTACTTCGAACTGGTTTGACTGATAGCACGAAGTGCGCGTTCGTCAGGAGTTTTCTGGGTTTCTCGAGCACCAAAAAGTCAGGAAACGCGCCAATCCGTCTATAAATGCTGAAAGACGTGACAGCGCGCGTACATTTCAAAATTTAAAAAATGTGTCGCTGGGAGACGTGACAGTGGGCGTTATTTCAAATTTGAAAAAACGCGCTGCTGCCGTCTCTAACGCGGGGAGACGTGCGCCGGCGCTCCTTCAGTTTCAAAAGACGTAAGGCCAGTCACGTCTCGGTCTTAGGAGACGTGCAGTCAGCGCGATTGTGGGCCGTTGGATTTGCCTTGATCAGAACCGTTGATTTTCGGTTATTGTGGGTATAATTAGTGGGGGACCCCAGTCACTTTTCATTGTCATTCTCCTGCGTTTTGCTTCTTGAGCTCGCGTCCAAGTTCCTGTAATCCGTTTGCTTTTTCCGGGTGAGTCTACTTTCTTCCTGGAATCCTTTTCCTCCCGATGTCTAGCTCGGATAGCTTAGACAGTTCTTCGAGGGGGTCAGATGTAGGTTCTACGAACCGAGCTGCATCCCCCGATAGCCCTAGTGAACCCGAGGTAGAGCTTAGGGAAGAGTTCGAACCCGTAGGCCGAGTTGCCTCGGGTAGTTTGGCGTCTTCCTTCCGTCGAGGTCGGACGTTAGACAAGTTTGGGCCCTCGACCATGACGCCTGAGGGGCTTTACTCCCTTATTACCCAGTTCAACTTGCCTAGGGAGTACACTTTATACCCTCGGGTGACTTACCTTGGGAACACGGTCCCGATGAGATCGTGATATTCCGGGAGTAGCTCGTCGCTGGGTTGCGCCTGCCTTTCCACCCCCTCATTGTCGAGGTTATGAACCACTTCGACGTTATTGTCGGCTAGCTTCACCCGAATTCTATTCGTAACTTGGTGGGGACTATCTCCTTATTTTGCGAACAGATCTTGCCTTTAGACCTGGAGATCTTTTCTTCCATTCTAATAATGCTTAAGAAGCAAGCGGGTCCCCTTCCCGGGCGTAGGCGGGCGTATTACCTGTCTCCTCGCCCGGGGTTTAAGCTTTTACATGATCTTCCCAACAAGGTCCCAGCGTGGAAACGGGACTACTTCGAGGTGCAAAGTGCAATGGGGTGGCCGTTCCAAACCGGGTGGGGGATGGCTGCCCCCGATGCCTGTGTTACGCTTGATAGGGAGATGGTGAAGGGCCTCTGGGAATGGGCACGGCTTGGGCTAAAATGCCACCATTATCTGACAGAGGCCAAGCTCATCGAGGCCGGTCTGAGTTTGGGTAGGTTCCTTACTCAGAGGCTTGCCTTTTGTTTTGCTTTCTGTCCTTTCGTTTTCCTGATGCCGAGCTCTTTTTGCAGGTACGATGGACGCAGAGAAGACTCGCGGTGGGAACTTGTTTCATGTCATGAAGAGGAGAATGCGAGTCGCCAAACAAACTCGTGCCCAGCTGCCCCGAGATGCGGAGCCCGAGGTATCGGACTACCCGTCATTGGATCCGCCCAGGGAGCCCGAGATGGCCCCTCTAGTACAAGAAGCGGTAGGGGCCCCTTACACCGAGGCTGCTTATACGGGGGCTCCTGCTTACATCGAGTTTGCTTATACACGAGCTGGTCCTTCAGGCTCGGGAGGCCAAGGCAAGTTCAGGAGCGTGTTGTCGCCGAACCACGCTCTTCGAAAAAGCAGGGAGGCCGTTTACCCTGAGGAGGTCGCGGCGTTAACCGAGCTTCATTTGAACCATGTAGCCTGTCGTGCTGCCACTCATGCCATGGTGGTAAGTCAGCGACTTCTTGTCGGGCTCTTTGTCATTACCTTTCTTGCTATTGCTCTTTGAACACTCGTTATTTTTCATTTTGGTTGGTGAACTCCTCCATCCATGCCTTGGCGGCCCAAGCGGAAAGGAACTCGAGGCGGGCACGAGCAGCCGAAGAGGCTTCCCGCGCTGCCGAGGCGGCTTCTCGGGCTGCTGAAGCGGCTTCTCGCGTTGCACAGGCCAGGTTGGCGAGGTCTCAGAGGGACACCGAGGCCGTGGGAGTGGTGGTGAAGCATATGGCGGACCTGAGGCTGGACTTGCAGCATCAGGTTGAATACCTTCGAGAGGATATTAGGGAGAGGACAGAGATCTTTTCTCAGGGCATCGAGGATGCCAAGAAGAAGGCCGTCGATGACTATATCGCCTCGTCGCGTTTTGACGACCTGATGGTGTGCTCGTACAGAAGGGGCTTTAAACTGAGCCAGTGGATGATCCGGAATACGTACCCCGAGCTCGATATTAGCGCCATAACCACTTCGCACATTACTTAAGAGATGGCCAACGCTGCAAACGGTGAACCGGATTCTGAGGACGAGGCAGGACCTTCGGGTATCGTTGAAGTGCCTTCTGATGGTGGAGAAGTACCTCCGGGCCTGTGAGCTCGGTCCTGTTGATTTGCTTTTTTTTTTTTGGAAATGTAAACAAAGTATTTTGCAATGACACTTGTCCTTTGAGATGCCGACGTCCTCATTAGTTCGTTGTTATTACTTTGCCTTTGCTTGCCCATGCCGAGGTCCTTGTTAGCTCGGCATTTTAGCCCTTAGGCTCTGGTAGCGACTTAGTCCACTTCGCTTGGTGATCTATAGGTAGTATCATCTCAAGTTAATGACGTTCCATGCTCGGGGTACTTGTTTGCCCTCTAATGTTTCGAGCTCGTATGCCCCCCCGAGCGCTCTCTTTACTTGGTAGGGTCCTTCCCAATTCGGTCCAAGTTTTCCCACGCCGGGCTCGGGTGCAAGGATCTTACGGAGAACCAGGTCGCCGACGCGGAAGTTCCGCTTTTTTACTCTGGCATTGTAGTACCGAGCTACTCTTTGCTGGTAAGCTGCGGTCCGGATGTACGCAAGATCTCCTACCTCATCCAGTAGGTCGAGGTTGGTACGTAACTCGTCTCCGTTTGTCTGATTGTCATATGCTTCTAGTCGCAGTGTAGGTACTTCAATCTCCGTCGGGATTACCGCTTCAGTGCCGTAGGTGAGGTTAAAGGGGGTTTCTCCCGTGGCGGTTTTTTTTTGTAGTTCGGTGAGCCCATAGAACACTTGGTAGCTCGTCCGCCCACAACCCTTTAGCTCGGTCTAGTCGCGCTTTCAGTCCGCGGAGGATAGCTCGGTTCATTACTTCTGTTTGAACGTTTGCCTGTGGTGCACGACCGATGTGAAGTTCTGCCGAATCCCCATATCTTGGCACCATTCCTGAAACTTGATGTCCTCGAACTGCTTGCCATTGTCGGAGATCTGTTCCCGAGGTAACCCGAAGCGACATACTATGTTATTCCAAAAGAAGTTCTGTACGTTTCGAGCTGTAACTGTTGCAAGAGGTTCAGCTTCTATTCACTTTGTGAAGTAATCTACCGCCACCACTAGGAACTTTCTCCCACCTTTTGTTGGCGGGAATGGTCCCAAGAGGTTGATGCCCCATTGCGCAAAGGGCCATGGGCTGGTGAGATACTTGAGGTCGGCGGTAGGCTGATGGTGGATATTGGCATGCTTCTGACATTTGTCGCATTTTCTGACGAGCTCAACGGCCTCTGCCTTCATTGTTGGCCAGTAGTACCCTTGTTGAATTGCCTTTTGGGCGAGGGCTCTGCCCCCCAAGTGTCCGCCGCACAGACCTTCATGAGTGTCACGGAGTATGAGCTCAACTTTGGTAGGTCGGAAGCAACGCAGGTAGGGGAGCGTGTAGGACCGTTGGTACAACCGTTCGTCTATTATAACATATTTGGCTGCTTGGCGTTGCACCCTTCTGGCTGCATTGCGGTCCGCAGGGAGGGTCTCATCTAGCAAGAAGCTCGCGAGTGGGTCGATCCAGCTCGGCTCTGTTTCAAGGATGGGAGCGACCTCCTCTGCCCCACCGAGAATGCTAGGCCGAGGTAAGTCCTTTATGTACACGGTTCTCATGGCATTGTGACTGATGCTGGCTAACCGGGGCAGGGCGTCGTTCTCAGTGTTCTCTGACCTCGGGATTTGCTTGATGAAGTGTGACTGGAAGTTGAGTAGAGCCTCCTTTACTTTTGCCAAGTAGGCGATCATAGTTAGCTCGCGTGCTTCGTATTCGCCTGTAACCTGGTTGACCACAAGCTAAGAATCGCTGTAGATAACTATGTGTTTCGCTCTGACTTTTTGCGCTAGGGCCAGCCCGGCTATCAATGCCTCATACTCCACCTCATTGTTGGATGCCGCGAACTCAAAGCGTAGTGCATATTCCAATTTCGTGCCACCTGGGCCGCGCAGGACTATTCCAGCCCCGCTGCCCTGTTGGTTCGAGGAGCCATCTACGTGAAGGATCCAGGGCTCCTCATCCTAGTTCGTGCTTGGCCTAACTAGGAGAGATGCCACCCTGGCTGCTACTTCACGGGGTTCGGACTCTTTTGGCTTGGGAGCTCCGAGCTCACCCGACCTGGGGACCTCGGGCTCAACCGGCCTAGGGACTTCGGGGCTGAATGTGCACTCGACGATAAAATCTGCCAAGGCTTGGGCCTTAATATCAGTTCGTGGCTTATACTGGAGGTCGTACTCGCTGAGCTCGATGGCCCACTTCGTCAGCCGACCAGAAACCTCGGGCTTGAGTAAGACTTGCCTCAGAGGTTTGTCAGTCAAGACGATGACAGTGTGAGCCTGGAAATATGGACGGAGTTTCCGAGCTACAATTATTAGTGCGTACGCCCGCTTTTCTATCTGCGGGTATCTCGTCTCTACTCCCTGCAGAATTTTACTAACATAATAGATGGGTCGTTGGACCCGATCTACTTCTTTAATTAGTACTGAACTGACCACCTCATCGCTTGCCGAGAGGTACAATTCTAAGACCTCGCCCTCCTCGGGCCTGGTTAAGATCGGCACACTAGCGAGGTAGTGTTTTAGCTCGTCGAACGCGAGCTGGCAGTCTCGGGTCCATTCGAACCCTTTGCCTTTGATTGCTTTGAAGAAAGGCAGGTAGCGGTCTGCCGACTTGGACATGAAGCAGCTCAGAGCGGCTATGCGGCCATTTAGCCTCTGAACCTCTTTTACTTTTCGGGGTGGTCTCATATCTAGGATGGCCTTTATCTTGTCCGGGTTGGCCTCAATACCGCGCCGGTTGACGATGTACCCTAAGAACTTACCCGAGATGACACCGAAGACACACTTGTTTGGGTTCAGTTTCATGCTAAATTGACGTAGAATTTGGAAGACAGAATCTAAGTCTTGTATTAATTCATGCGAAAACTGTGTTTTGACGACCATGTCGTCTACATAACATTCTATCTTTGCGCCAATTAAGGGCTGAAACATCTTATTCACAAGTCTTTGGAAGGTCGCCCCAGCATTCTTCAATCCGAAGGGTATGACCTTGTAGTAGTACAGGCCGAACTCGGTTATGAAGGTGGTTTTTTCCTTGTCGGACTGATCCATCCTGATTTGGTTGTAGCCCGAGTAGGCGTCCAAGAAGCTTAGCAACTCATGTCCCGAGGTCGCGTCCACTAGGCAGTCAATTCTGGGGAGGGGGAAGCAATCTTTTGGGCAAGCTCGGTTCAGGTCAGTGTAGTCGACGTACATGCGCCACTTGCCGTTTGCCTTTTTTACCAGCACTGGGTTGGCTACCCAGCTCGGGTAATGAACTTCCCTTATGAAGTCTGCTGCGAGGAGCTTTTCGACCTCCTCGTCCACCGCCCTCCAGCGTTTTGGGGCTAAGTTGCGTTTCTTCTGTCTAACGGGTCTGACTACAGGGTCAGTATTAAGTTTGTGAGTTTTAAGGCTGGGGTCAATACCGGGCATATCGGCCGCGAACCATGCAAAAATATCTAAATTTTGAAGTAAGAAACTCACTAGTTCGAATCGTAGAGGTTCCTGGACGAAAGCACTGATCTGTAGCGTCCGAGTTGGGTCCGTGGCTGAAGTTGGGATCGCGACCGTTTCTTCTATGGGCGCAGCTCATTCTTCGCCTTGCTCCGTGGGCCTCTCCAGTTCGAGGTCGTCGGCCACCTTGGTTTTTCCCTTCAGGGCGGCAACATAGCACTTGCGGGACTCAAGCTGGTCGCCCCGCGCTACCCCCACACCGAAGTCTGTAGGAAACTTCATTGCCAAGTAGTAGGTAGAGACCACTGCCCATAGGATATGAGTGATTGATCGTCCTATTATGGCATTGTATGGGGAGGGGGTTGCGACCACCAGGAAATCGTGGTTGAGTCTGACCGCACAGGGCCATGTGCCGACTTCCACAGGTACCGTTATTTTCCCAAGGGACCTGACTTCTTCTCCGCTGAAGCCTAACGGATGAGTGTTTGCAGGCTTCAACACGCTTTTTTGCAACTGAAGCTGGTCAAACACCGACTTGAAGAGAATGTCCGCCGAGCTGCCTGAATCAACAAGTACGCGCCTAACTTCGAAGTCGCTGATCCTTAGTTTTATGACAAGCGCATCATCGTGGGGGTAGTGGACCCCTCGCGCATCGTCTTCCATGAAGGAAATCAGTTCCTCTGTCTTCGGCCTCTTTGGAGGGTTCTGTCCTTCTCGGGCAGCTTCGGGAACTAACGTCCGGGCCGCTACCGAAGTACAACCCGCTACCATCAAACCTCCCACTATCACGTGGATGGTTCCCCGAACTGGCCTCTCTTCCGGAGGCTGTCTTTGCGACGGTTCGGCCGGCCTGCTGCTGGACTCAGGGGCATCCTTACCATGCTCCCCTTGCCAACCTGTCTTATTATTATTATTGTTATTATTATGCTGTACAAAATTTCTCAAGTACCTGCGGCGGATGAGTCCCTCTATCTCATCCCAGAGATTATTACAATGTTTGGTACTATGACCGTGATCTCTATGGAAATTGCAGTACAAGTTTTTGTTACTCTCATTTGGGTTCCCTTTTAGGCGAGGTGGCCATTTTACGTACGCGGCGTCTTTGATCGTCATCAAGATCTCGGCCCACCTCGTGTTTAAGGGTGTGTAGTCCATCGGAGCCGCTAAGGGAGTTCAGAACAGCTGTTTCGGCTTCGTCTCCCGGGCTGGATCTTTCCTTCTTCTGTCATCTGGGTTGGAGGGCTCGCCTTCCCTCTTCCTTTTCTCGATCCCGCTTTCGGTCCTTTGGTTGATCTCCTCCTCTGTTCTCATGAATTTATCCGCGAGCTTGAGGAATTCAGCTACGGTCACGGGCTGGATAGCTACCATGTGCCACTTGAACTCCTTGTGTGTCACTCCACTCTTGGCTGCCGCGAGCTGCACTGCGGGGTCCAGTCGCGGTATCTGCAAGTACGCATCATTGAACCATTTGATGTAGCCCCGGATGGACTCTCCTTCCCTCTGGACTACTCCGAAGATGCTTTCCTCGGTTCTAGGGCACCGCTTAATGGTAACGAAGTGTGCGGTGAAGACCTGCACGAACTGGGTCTAGCTTCTTATTGACCTAGGGGCCAGGTTCCTGTACCAGGTGCGGGCCACCCCCTTGAAGGTGGTAGTGAAGGCCATGCACATGCATGATTCGCTAGACCTTGCCAGGTGCATTTGGGACTGGAAGGCATCGGCATGGTCGTTGGGGTCGAAGGACCCATCATACTTGTCTAAAGGGGGGAGTTTGAAATCTCTGGGCATGGGGACTGCAAGGAGGTCTGATGAGAGGGGAGAAGGGACCGAGAGAATAGGGGCAGCTTTTACCTCGTCCGAGCTTTCCCCTTCTTTACCTCGGAGCTCGGGCAGGACACGGGTGGCAGTTCGGCGACTTCGCCGACGTCTTCGCTGCTGGGTGGGCCTGGTATTGGCGCTGCTGGCCTCTGTGTTGCTGAGCTCGATGGGCCCGGACTGTTGGTAGTCCGCCGCTAGGACGCTGAATCAGTTCTCTATGAGTGGGAGCTCTGGCTTGGAGCGCCGAGGTGCTGACTTGGCGGACGAGGTTCTCGACCCACCTGCGAGCTGCGAGGCGGGGGTGATTTTTCTTTCCCCCCGGCCCGGGGATGAGGCCTGGCTGTTAGGGGGGTTCTGAAGTTGGGAGGCATCTCCTCGGTGATGGCGTCTGCCCTGAGGGGAGGGCTTAACCGGTTTTGGAGCAGGGTGCCGAGGTGGAAGCTGTGGTTGATTCAGAGGCAGTTGGGGGAACTACTGCTGATAGTGATACTGAGAGATGTGGTGCAGTACTTGGTGCTGCTGGAACTGTTGCATTTGGGCATGCATTGCCCGCATGAATTGCATCAAGTCATCAAACTGGTTCTGGTTGGTCGCCAGGGGGCAACAGTTGGTTCGGTAAAGGTTGTTTCAACAGGGAGAGGAAGGGGGACGTTCATGGCGGGAAGGTTCACGGGCACCACTGTTCGTGGCGCATTCAGGCCGGGGATCCCTTCCACCGGAAGGGGGATGGTGAATTGTCCGATGCACACCACGGGGACTTGAAGTTGTTCCTCGGTGGCGTTCATCTCCGTTCTACGTCCGGCATTGCTGGAAGAAGCCATGAATGTTGGGGTTTCTTGGAAAAAAGCGGTTATGAGAGTTTTAGAGGGAGGCTTTTAGAAGCGTTTCCACAGACGGCGCCAATTGATGGAGCGCAATCCGGCCGGTCCTAGCTGTCAACGATCTTGCCTCGGGCTGGAGCGAAAGGTGCCTGAAACGGGAGAGAAAGCGAGTAATCTCTGGGGAAGAACCCGGTGAGAGTGCTCCAAAGCTCAAGTTAGTATTTCCTCGAAGGCAAGATAAAAAACCAGATGGCGCAAAGTTATCACATACCTCTCTTCTTGGGGGGAAGGGGTTCTTTTATAACCACTTCGCGCACTCACTCCCAAGCTCCTGTCAGGTTGGGTATCATTACCTCTGCACTTCTACCAGTTCGGGTGTCATCACCTCTGCTAGGGCAGAACAGCCACTACTCTCCTTGTCGAAGCCATCTCTGTAACTGGAGGTGGCGCTGGCAGGTGGCCGTTGAAGTGTGGCTGTCAAGCGTCAGATCCTAAGTCAGTCAGGTGCACCGCCTCAGGATACGGACTCCTTTGGTGTCAGGTACGGTACGGTTGTTTAGTTTGGCGTCCTGGAGACGAGGTGCTGGAGTGGTGGGCAAGGTGAAGTCTTGAGTTCGGATAGAGGTGTGGCCTGAACTGCCTTGGGACGGGCCAGCTCGGGTCATTGCCTTTTGCGCTCCTCGCAAGGCTCGGGGTCAACGGGAGAGTCCGGGCTCCTTTTGGGGAGTTTGGACTGCTAGTTCCTCCTTTCGGAGCTCGCGCCTTGGGCGTACTGTCATGCCGAGTTGTTGGATTTGCCACGTGTTGAGTGGTTACGAGGTCGGGCCAAATCTTCCTTCATCAGTGAGCAAAACTAGAAAACATAAGCTCTCATTTGTTTTATTTTTACAAAAAGGATCACAATTGATGTTTACTCACTCTATCCAAACTCTAGTACATACTAAGTAGCAGCAACAGTAGTAGTAGGTCTATCTCCTACATCCTACAAATTACAGTTTATCTAAAAACCGGCGGAATACAAGATGGAGAACAATCGTCCAGCATTATTGTGTTTGTGGCGCAGCTTCTGCTTCTAGAGACCAGGAACAAAGAACGACTCCTCCCATGTCAAAAGTCAGCTCCTTCGTCTCCTTGTCCATCTGTTTCATCACTTTGTGTTCTTTCCTAGCGATGAAGTTCCTCTTGTTATCCTGAATACAATTATCTGCAAATTCTCCTTGTCAATCTGTATTTGAAGACACACGGGAACTGGCCTTCTCATTCTGATTGACCTCGTATTGTACAAGGGTGCTAGCATTGCTCCCTGGCTGATGTTGCTAAATATGATGGAAACGTCGAACTATTAGTAGTCGTTGGCCTCATAGAGTTGTCCATAGCTGTTAGAATAGATGGGCGTTTATTCAACAGGTTGAATGGGCCCCTCATCTCACTTTTGTGTATGCTCCACCGATGCCCGCCCTCTCATGATGAAGAAGCTTGCTCGCTCATGGCCTTAATCTGTTCCTTTGATGCCTCCCCTATCACTCCCTTCCATGAAAATTCTCAGACCAGTTTTGCTTCATAAAGAAAACAAAAGTCTAATCGGTACCCACCAATACCACCAACCTAGCAGTTGGCACCTTGCAATATAATCTTTTATATTAGTATAAAAACATATTGGATGCCATTCAATGAAAATTACAGGCCGGTTGTTAGCGATTAAATAAAGCAAATCTTCGTAAAAAAACTAAGAAGGCAAATGTCTAGTCTGGGTCTCTCCATACAATATAAATATATGCATGCCCCGTATTTCTAATTTTATAAAAAAAAAAAATCTAAAATGTATATTTTTTTTAAAAAAAATATAGAAATATATGCACAATTTGACAAAAAATCATATTATAAGCGACTTCAAAAAAATGAAATCAAACATTTCGGACATGCACACATTTAATAATATCATCTACATATATACTAACATATAAGATAAGACAAATCCGGCTCTGTTTGTAGTACAAATTTGGATCAAATACAAAGTTTACACCAATTATTTATAATTACGATTTGCGCTAGCACCTTATAGAATACTTGTATCAGGTTAATTATAATAAGCCTTAGCCTTCGGTGAAAAGAGGACGGCAAAGAAATAGCTAGACCGTAACTCATCTTGCACCATAGGCTGTATTTGTTTGCAGTGCAAAAGAGTTGAGTGTAAGTTCTGGTCTATTTTGGTTTTGGTTTCTTGATCGATTCTGTTGAATTCATTTGTGATGGGTGAAATGGGAAATAAATTGATGGAGTCTTCACTTTATATGAGAAACAATTAATGGAAGGAAAAGGATGATGCAAATTTTGTATAAATGCTTAGTTTGGAAGGAGTACAAATATAAATATATAGAGTACAAAACTTTATAATTTATATTATTTTATATATATTTATACTGTATATATTTGTATTTGTACTCTTTTCAAACTGAACCTAAATTTTTTATATGCAAAATTTATACTGCTAAAGACCATTGATTACAAGGGAGTGCAAATTTTGCAACATGTAAAAGTACAATTCACGGTTATAAAAAACGTGCAAATCAGATTAGCAATGCAGACAAACAGACCCTGTTGAAGCTATCAATGGCCAATTTTCCACTTGGACAAATTGGAGGTCAACTGTACTTCTAGAAGGCCCAACAAACAGAGGCCAGGTCCAGGCCCAACAAACAGATGTGCATTACAAAGAAAACCAAGTCAAATCTTTGGCCCATAAAATGTTGAAAAGTCGTGTAAGAGTATGACATTTTAAGGAAAAAAAATTAAAAACCTATTCAAATGACATGTTTTCTAGAAAAAAAAAATATAGGAATTCACATATATAAGTACATTACTTGGGTACAGACTGCAGAGGCTTGAGCACAAAGATTGAGAGGCCAGAGAGCAGCCGGAGCACTGAAAGTTGTCACCGCCCGTTGGATTCAATGAATGGTTAAGATAGGTATGTAGCAGATAACCTCTATATACTCTGTTATAGCTTTTGTGTTATATTGCAAAATTTTCAATCTTGTTCTTTCCTCTCACAGTCTCACCTACATATTGTTTCACTTTATAAAGCATTAAAATTATTAAGTCCCAGTTTGGGAAGAGTGAAAATACAAACATATTAATTGAATGCAAAATCTGTATTTCTAAATTTTGTATTTGCAACTGTAAATATATATATATATATATATATATATTTGCATTCTTCCCAAACTGAGCCTTATTAAAGAAGCATATAGGGAGCTTGAGCACAAAGAAAAATCAAGAAGGAATTTGGGAATGATCATGGGGCTTCTGTCTGTTGTTATAATGGAATTTTAGAGAATAAAAATCTATCTAAGGACCTCACCAAAAAGTTTAAGGTTTTAGATATATTGAATGATGGTTCCTTGACTTGGCATCAAATAAGCCTGTTAACCAAGGGGTCTAGTGTTTGATCTTTGTTTGCTTCTTTTATAATTAATTAAATATTAGCACACGGTACATATGAGTGATCTTGTGCTTGCCCTCACTTCAAGCCCTATTATTGGCTGAGTGTTAAAGAATAAAAATCTATTTAAGGAATTACAAAAAATAAAAAAATAAATATACATTGTATAATATATTTAAAAATTATTTATGAAGAAATTTCAATTGCTCTTTCGATATATATGATAGATAATCTATAGATATACAATATATTCAATCCTTATGATTAGATCATAAAAAATATAATTAATTATTTTTTATTTTTAGTTTTAAAAATAAAAATAAAAATAACTAATGAAGAAGAAATCTGAAGTACTAGATGGATATGATAGATAATTGATAGATCTACAACATGTATAGTCTTTATGGACATATCACAGGAAAATATAAATAATTAATCAATATTTCTTATTTAAATCCAAATATTAAAAAAAAAACTATTGTACAATAAATTTAAATTGCTGTATGAATGTGATAGATCATCTATAGATCTAAAGCATATTAAGTCTTTATAGGCAAATAAAAAACATACTTTTTTCAAAATTTTTGTTATTTTAAATTTTTCCAAATTTCTTCATAAAATTTCCATATATCTACTCATAACAGAAAAAACACTATGATTTTAGGAGCTTTATCACTTTTCAGATACTAGACTTCAAACCAAAAAAAACGGCACCTTAAACATTGAGACCATAGTGACCTACAATAACAAAAGGTGTTAGAATCCTTGGAGTTCTTCCCTGTGGTCGAGTCTTTGATGCTCAAGTTAGACCGAGAGAGAGAGAGAGAGAGAGAGCTAAAGTCCTGGTTGTAAGTAACAACTATTTATAGAGGAGCCCTAGGTTGTAACATTTATCTTGGTCAACTTGGGTTCCTTGCCCAAAATGATCATGCAAATCCATGCCTATTAGAAATACATATAAAATATTATATTTTAAATAATAAATAATATATTATATTATATATATATATTTATTACATAATGCATATTTATTAATTTATAATATATGGATAATATTAAATATATATATATATATATATAATATAATACATATAAATATATAGAATATATGTATACTAGTCAGTTCGATTACTGTTGTTTTTTATATTGGTTAATCAAAACCGAATCGGTACCTTCAATTTTTTAAAAACATTGAACCAAAACCAAACTGACTGATTCAATTAATTGGAATTTTCAATTCGGTTTGGTTTTCCGATTTTTCTTGCTCACCCTACCATTAAGGTGGTACCCATGGCAGAGCCAAGGGAACAATGCGAAGAATCACGATCTGGATCAGCCATCATTTGAAGGTTTTAATGACGATTAGATTAGATGCTTTCTTTTTCTGTTTTGTTAAAACTCCATCTAATAAACAAATTTAGCCCAAATAGGTGTAGTACTAGACTTTTAAATTCTGCAGCTAGAGATAATTGCCTGGTCTTAGTTCATTTTGAAATAGTTCATTTTGAAAAGAGAGGGGACGTTTCAATAATTATGAAAAACATTACAAGAAGTTTTAAGTCTTTTACTCTTGGGCCCCGTTCGCTTTTCAGTAAGTTACGTTCTCAAATGATGTTGTTTGGAGGTGAGGCGATGTTCTTATGTTATATATTTTGAAATTACTTGACGTTGATTACTCAAAGTTCCTAACAAAAAGGACTAGAAGAAAACTTAGAACAGGGTTGGTGCCTTTGCACTAGTGTCACGGGGGTATATCTGTAGCGGAAGAAACCTGTGTAGTGTCTAGGCTAAGGTAGGTCAAGACAAGTCTTATGTGAGCTTTAGGGCTAGGAGTTGCCCGACGAGATAGCTCCACCAAGGTTAGTAGCACTGGATCATGACCTCAAGTTGCATGGCCGGGGCTCTCTACTGGCTTTGGCCGGTCCATGAGATGGGCCTCTTACATGCTAAAGGGGGATGGCCATGATGAGAGGCGACTAGGCGCCGATGAGAGGGGCTCCTGTATGCTAAGATGATGGGCACCTGTATGCCATGATGATAGGCAACCGCTGGGCCGGAGCACACCCATGCACTATGGGCAATGGGATAGCTCACTCAGCTTAGGCAAGGGGCTGGCATGATGAAGGGTCATGCTTAGGCTAGGCTCGCATGCTAAGCCTCCCTTGAGTGTCTGTGGCGCAGTGTCGCTCCATGCGCTGTCCCCATGAGCAGGGCCACCCCGTAAGGAATCCTGATAGCCATGCTAGCCATTAAGTAGGGCCACCCCGTAAGGGATGTTTGTCTAGGAGTGCCAACGTTAGGCACCCAAGGAGGTCAACCACCCCTCATCAAAGAGTACGTTAAGCTTTTGGAGGTCTACTTGAAGATAACATTAATTATCCAAAAAATCTTATAAGCAAAAATGACGGTAATGTCCCTTAATGTAAGCTTGCCAAGCATAGGCAAGGCTAAGCCTATGTCAAACTATGACACTACGGTGGCACCGATGGGATCTTATTAGTTCTAACTTCAGTTGCAATTTATTGAAGGTTCCAATACTGAGATTGACTTCCATCAGGGGAAGCCCGTGCCTATGCCGTTCTATTAGAAATATCTCTCCATGAAATAAATCACATAAATTCAGAGATCTTCTCGATACAATGCTGAAAAGACTGTTTGAACTCTAGTGATTCACAACCTGCAACCACTGAAGTACAACTTGCTCAGGCCTTGTGACGTTCCAACTCGTATCCCTCTTTTATCCTCTATTAATGCACAGTGATGTGCAAAGGTTCAATGGGCATCACCAGGCCACTAATTGTTTTCACCGGTTTCTTCATCCAAGCCCCTACATTCACCACACTTTTCGTACCTAGAAACATTTCGCCATTTTCCGGCTTCCAAGTTTCTGTCCTTGATGGCAGATTAACCCTATCATGTCCAACTGCAGCTCTTATAGAGACGGAGATGGAGCTAGAGTGGACTTAAAAGTGGGTTTTCCTTTTGTTCTAATAAAAGGGTATTTCAAGAATTTTTAAAAATATATCAATCAAATAATGTTACATCTGAATAGAGTGTGATGGAAAATTAATGGTAAAAAAAGTTAAAGATAATTGTCAGAAAACTTAAGGATACTTTAATACAATATATAAACAGTAAGGATAGAGTTAGTCAATTTCATACACCATAGTGATACTTTAAGAAAATTTTCCTTAAATAAATATGCCCGTATATGCTTAAAATTTATATTACATTTATTAGTAACTTTAATCATAATGAATCCAGATCTCCTACCCACAAAAATCCTACCCACATTGGCACATAGGACACAATAGATGTACATTGGGAACATCTCCCAATGAATGGTAACATGTAAATATAAACGATGTTCCCAATGTATAGTTGTAATGACCTATGGATAGGTGTGGATAGGATCCTTGTGGGCAAGAGATTCAAGCTCATTTGGATGTTTTGTTTCTACTAAATACTTCATATATTCAAATTTGACATAATACTATAATCATTTTGAAGTCCAATTATCAATACTATTTAATATTTTTATTTTTTTCTTTATTTTATTTATACTATTCAAATTACAATTACAATCTGGATTCCTTTTGTATCCGACATAAATCCGATAGATAAGATCATATTCAAAATATAATACAATTGAATCAAATGTGGATCAACCTGTATCCGGTCCCAGTTGATCCTTTGCGCTCCTACTCCTTCAACAAAAAAGTGTATTGTTTATATACCCCACAACTACTTTAGTCTCTCAGTTTGGTTGTAGAGATGGAAAATTCCCCTATCTGTATAGGGATTTGACCCACTCTACCCTCGATCAGGGTGGGTTTTTTAATCATTGATTGGAATTTGGGGTAGGTTTTGACGAAACCTGAAACAACTAGGAATGACCAAGGTGGGACATGGCAAATTCAGGGATTCTCATTTCCTGCGGAGATGGGGATGTGGTTGGGATTTCTAGCCCTAGTAGGGTTTGGGGTAGAGATGGGGCAGAGCATTTGAGTTCGGGATTGAGGATGGGGCATGTAAAACCCAACACCACACTACCCCGTTGCCATTCCTATTTGAATGCAAGGTTAAAGCAGGAGCATCTTTTACCCACAAAAAAAAAAACAAAGAGAAAGGCATCATTATTGATTAAATACCCCTAGTACAAGAGTTGGGATCACTTGTCAACAAAACATGTTCCAACACCCTTCCAACATGATATAACACCACATATCTCACTATGAGATTGAGATAGAGACCTAGATCGAGATCCAATATAATGTGGGACCCACCATGTATGAGATGTAAGGTGTCAGATCATGTTGGAAGGGTGTTACAAATGTATTTTTGTTGGTAGGTGATCTGGACTCCTAGAATAGTCATCAAATGATATATAAAGGAGGATGCATGTTACGTGAATGAGTGAACATGATACATGCAAGGGCTCACCCATGCCCTTGGTCAAAATTGGAGGAGTCTTTTAGTGCAAGGGCCCTGTTCATTTTTCAGTAAGTTATTTACTTGGTAAATGCAATTACTTTGGTAAGTTTTTCTTGGGAAACTCTTACCCGGGTAAGTGCATTTACCCATGTTCTTTTATTTCCCAGGTAAATAAGGCAATGACCATTTTAGCCATAAAAATCCATTATTAAAAGGGGCATTTCATCCCATTCAAGTGTTGGCAACTTTTCCTTTATGTGGGAAAGTTATTTACCATGTAGGTGATTGGTATAACTTTTTTGGGTAAGTGATATTCAAGAAAAAAAAACTTTCCCTAGTTTCCACATAAAACTAAAAAAAGAACATAGGGTTCTTGGTCAATGGGAACCAACTTTACTTGCTCTCAAAATCAAAAAATAGAATGCCCCCAAAGAGGTATTTTAATTAAAGGGCATAATTGGTGTATTGGGTGTTTGTGAACTCACATCCTCTCGTTCCAAGGTGGTATAGTGGATTTTTTTATACTGTCCAATGAGAAAGCATCACATCTATTATTCGCTTGGAGGTAGGACTTAATGAAGTCTACAATCTTCTTCAACTTCCTACTTCTGTTCTACTTCTTGGATGATCCCCGAAGTTAAACTCTTCGCCAGCTTCATCCAACTAGACATTACTTGCTTCCTCATCTTCAAAGATTAAACTTTTCACAAAAGAACTCAATGCCTCCAACTGCTGAAAAGGCTCCTTTGCAAAACCTTCCCAACCAAAAGGAATAAACCAAGTGTCTTCACAATAGAAGAGTCCTCTCCTTGCTCTTCCAATCTCTCATCTTCTATCACACAACCACTCCCAAAGCTACTATTGTCAATCATCTTGCCACTCTCTCTTAAAGAACCATTCAACCTAAAAGCTTAAGCTAGGTCCATGAATAGGTTGATAATCTCTAGCACGCCCTACACAAAGCCCATTGGGCTTGAAGTGTGAACAAGCACAGGCCCACCCATACCTTGTGCTAAAACTTAAATTAATTATAATGCAGGAGGATTGAACACTAGACTACTTGGTCAAAGTGGCTCTCGTACCATTTCAAAAAACCATTCAGCCTAAAAGCTTAAGCTTTTAGGTGAGGTCCTTGAATAGGTTGATATTCTCTAACACACTAAAAACACTTGACTCTATAGCCATTAACTCTATAGGTCTTGTGCCTAAACGAGATAAGACCTGTAGAGTTTGACAACCCAACCAATTGAAAACAATGCACCACTAACTCCCACCTTTTCCCTACTTACACAACTAGATAGATCTATTATGCTATAACCCCTAGCATCCTTTAATAGGCTAGCTGCATACTCAGTGTGTTTACACACAATTCTTAAACCTACCTTTTTACAAGCAAGTTTAGCCTATAATCAAATTCCTTAGATTCCTTAATACATTCACACATTAATCTTGGCTCTCCTGGGTGTAGTAGAAGCCTTTAAACCACTCCCAAATAGTTGTTGCAAGCACCACCGCTTTCCCCATCGAACAGACACCAGATCGAGTTACCAACAAGATGTTGGTTGAACCAATCCCTTGGCCCGAACCAAAGTAATAGCTTGAGCCCCAACACCACTAGATTTGAATTTGGATGAGGAAGCAGAAGTAGTGACATTCCCTCCTCAAGACTCATGGGACCCAATGCGAATGCGAAGGGCCAACAATTGTAGAAAGGGGAGAGGGAAGAAGAAAGAGGAATGAGAATGGAAGAAACGGGGCTGGCGGGGTTTCTTTCATCCATTTGGGCTTGATGAGGGGTTTCTTTTTTCGTTCCAACTTCAACTGAGTACTCATTATTCTCTTGAAGATGAATGAAGTCGGCTAGAGATGGGGATTTCATCGCTAGACATTTTCTCAAGCTAGCTAATGTTTGTGGAAATCGATTCTATCGATAGAAGCCTTGGAACAACGAGAGAAATCGATTCCAAAGCATGAATTGGCTGCCATTACCAATGCTCAAGAGGAGAAGGAAGCTACCCTTACGGAATTTGAGAAAACATGAAGTGCGAATCTGGGTCTGGCGGAAGCTCTCAGGTCTTATTGCTAGAAGATGGATTCCCTTGGCTTGTTGAGGTTTTTGGTGGTGAAACGGAAGGAGTCTCTAGTGTTACCGAGGTACTGAGGATGGAAATCTCTCTAGAAATTGCCAAATCTGTTGACCCTACATGTTTAATTTTGGATGCCATGAATGATTTTATTTAACCAGAAATTTGCAAAGGAAGGGGTTCCTTACCGTCATTGGGTATGTGGACTGATGCTTCAGGCACATTTTCCTACTAGTGGTGTTGTTGCCAAAGAAGAGAAGGTTGAAGGTAAGGAACAAGGGGAGTAAAGAGAAGAGCGATGAAGGGTAGTATTGGGTTTTAAAAATATTTATATGGCACGTGGTGTCACGTGCATATGGATTTTTACTACACTAGCGGACGTTAACGACAGGGTAGGGCTAGTCAATTGTCAAAAATAGTAGGAATGCTTTAAGACAATAGTCAAATAGTAGGGATATAGTTTAGTCAATTAGCTTAACATTAGGGGTACTTCAATAAATTTGTCCTTTTAATTTTTAACATGTGAGTTCGATCTACTACCCATTAAGTGTTCCAATTTACTATAGGTAGAGATGTGGGAATAGATCGTTGGTAGCATATCCAAGCCAATTATTGGCAAAGTAGGCAGTGGTGACAATGGTGAAAAATTTGTACCTAGGGAGATCCATTGTTGCCTACTCTTCCTAACTTCAACATCTCTTTAATCTCAATAACTGCACCCTTAAATTTGTTAGTGATTTAATTGATGGGTCTAGCACATGGGAGGGGACGTTGATGTTATGTTTAGGGGTGAGCAAATGGGTATGTTCAACCCGGAACCGAATGGAATTGATCTCGAACTAGGCATGAACCGACTTAACCCTATCTATTACAGGGTAGGGTTTGGTTCCAAATTCATGGAACTGATCCCCAGCAAGGTCGATTCCAGGGTCTAGGAGTTTACTCGAATCGACCCAATAAACTGGTCTTGGTTGGCCTTGGTAGGATCAGCCTTGGAACTGAAACTTGCCTTCAAATAAACCCCAAAATATTCCTAAGGATGTGAAGATTTGAACCCAAGCACTCATGGTTACAAAAGCCATGGTCTCACTTTATCATGGAGTTACTTAAGTGCTTTGATCATTTGTTTTTATTTTAATATTTGAATGTTTATAATAAATAATGTATAAGGTAATATTTACAAAATTTAAACCATAATAACACATTTTGAGCCATATATTAATACATCATGATAATCTACATATTAATTTACTGAATTTAATCAATAAAGATAATATAAGTTTTAAACTATATTATTATTATTATTACTATTATTATTAGGGTAAATCTAATAATAAGTTTTAAACTCCCTTTAACCTTACATACGGTACCGAGGCAGTCATCCCAGCCGAGATTGAAGTCCAATCGCTGAGATCAAAGGCATACGAAGACAGAGCAAATGAAGACGAGCTACGTGCCAACCTCGACCTGCTAGACGAAGTGTGGGACCTCGCATACATTAGGACCGCAGCCTATCAACAAAGGATAGCTTGGTACTATAACGCCAAGGTAAAAAAGCGAACTCTCCGCGTTGGTGACTTGGTTCTTCGCAAAGTTATGGTGCTAGAGCCCGACGTTGGCAAGCTCGGTCCGAACTGGGAAGGGCCCTACCGAGTAAAGCGAGTACTCGGGGAAGGAACATACGAACTCGAAACCCTAGAAGGGAAACAAGTACCTCGGGCGTGGAATATCATCAACCTAAGACTATATTACCCGTGAACCACCGAACTGAGTGAACCGCGAGCCACTCCCTTCTAGCCTTAGGGCCAATCCGCCGATCTAAGCGACAACCTCGGCAGCACGAGGTCCAGTCACCCCCCTAGTAGGGGCAGACTCCAGGAAAACAGTTTAGAGTGACCACGCGTCACTCCCTCTAGCCTAAGGGTCAATGCGCTTGGTTAACTGAAGATCAAAGGCTTAGCACGCCAAAGACCAAAGGCGTCTCGAGAACAGACGTTTTGACTCCTAGCCTACCTCGGTATACACTACTAGAGGTAAATGCCAACCTAAATAGCCAAGCAGGCAGATCGGGCACGCGCCTTACTATGCCTACCTCGGCGTATGTCGCCAAAACCAGATGACCACCCCTACTAAGTTCGGGGTGACAGCGGTAAAGGGTCGCTCACCTCGGGAACCAGATTTACTAACTCAACAGCTCGGGTAAGGCAAACACTCTGGCAGAAATAAATCACACAAGCGCTTAATAGGATATACATGTATACTCTCATTGCATGAGTGTAATTTCATTACAGAATCCCAAGTATAAGGAAACAAGAAAAGAAAATACAAGTATACACATAACTACTTGGAAGGCTTATCAACCTTACTCGGGGCCTCCTCGGGGGTGTCAACTGGGTTGGTAGTATCGGCCTCCTCGTTGCCGCCCTCATCGTTGGAGTCTAGGTCCTCCACGGCCTGACAAGCCATGTCGTCGGTAATTTTATAAGTGGTGAAGGCGCTTATGTCAAGGTTAGGGTATGCGCGCTTCATCCACCACCTACCGAGCTTGAACCCCCTACGGTAGGCCTGCGACATCACATCGTCAAACATAGACGACTTGATATAGTCGATGAAGGCTTGGACCTTCGCCTCTCCGAGAGCTTCATCGAAGATCTCGGTCTTCTCCTTGATGTCAGCTTTGAGGTACTCCACCTCGTGCTCCAAGACCCTCTTGGCTTCCTTGAGCCCCTACACCTCGAGCTGCGAAGCCCTTTGACACGCATTGAGACTCTCCGCTTCGAGCTTCAAGGCTTCCTGACCTGCTCTGAGCCCGTTCACCTCGGCCTTCAGCCTATCCCTCTCGCGGGCCAGCTCCTCCTTCTCCAACACTAAGCTTTGATAAAGCTCTTCTGGGCGGTAGCGTCACTTTCCAACTGGTGAATCTTGCCCCAAGCTACCCTCAAATCAGTGTGATCCGCGCGAGATGACTCCTCCGTAGCCAGAGCATGCCTCAAGTGTTTGTTGGACTGAAAGGTCAGTGCGTGCACAACAGTGTTCACCTGGCAGAAGGAGGTTGGTCAATACTAAAGAAAGAAGAAGGAAAGAAAGGAGAGAGAGAGGGGGCTATTAGGGAGTGAACTCACCACCATGGCATGGGTTGCAGCGCGGGCCCCGAGCTGACCAGGAGAGAGTTCGGCCCAATCTACAACCTCCACGGTGATAACAACCCTCTTACTTCTTTCAAGGCTGATATCGGGATTCATGATGCTCTCTGCCTCCTCCTCAGTCCCCGAGCTGGATGCCGCCGTATCCGCGGCACAATGGGCTGACCCCTCAGAAACCTCGACAGCAGCCCCGGCAGGATTTGGGACCTTGGCAGCAGCCCTGACGAGATTTGGGACTTCAGCGGTAGCCTTGGCTGGCTCGGCGATTGACTCTACCGCCGCTTCAGGCCCCCGAGGTGGTAAGTCCCCCTCCAAGTCTATCACGGGAGGGGCATTAGGGAGCTCAGGCTTCGAAGAGGGGACCTGCGGGAGATCGGGTTCAGGGGTAGGGGTCCTTGAGGGTTCCACGCGCGCCTTCTTGGCAGCCCGCTTCTTCCTCTTCTTCATCTGACGGAGGAGCCTCAGACCGATAATCCTCTCTTCCTCCATAGGACCTGCAACAGAGCTCGGCGTTAGTAAAATTCGAAGACACTAGGCTGATTGAACAAAACGCTAAAGTGGAAATCGACCTACCCAGGCTCAAATCGGCCTGAATGAGCTTTTCTTCAGCAATGTAGTCCCTGTGATCGAACCCGGCCTGAGCCCATGAATGAAAGGTCTCCCACGTCTTCTAGTTAAGAGCAATGCTGGGAGCTTGAGTGGCCACCCTCCAGTTGGTAAGGAATGGCCACTTCATGCTGCTCCGGACTACAAAGTAGTCCTGCTTCCAAGCCGGGACCTTGCTTGGGAACTTGTGTAGCATTTTGAAACCTGGGCGAGGGGACAGATAGTAGGTCTGCCCATGCTCGGGTGGAGTGCCAGAGGCACACTTTTTTATTAACAGGATGGAGCAAAGGATATCTGCGTCTAAATGGAAGTTTTGTTCGGAACAGAGGGAGATAGTCCCGACCAGGTTCCGAATAGAATTGAGGTGGAGTTGGTCAAACGTGATGCTGAAGAGCCTCAACACCTCGGGAATAAGGTGGTGGAGCGGGAGACGAAGTCCACCAATGAGTTGTTCCCTGAAGATCACAATCTCATCTGGACCGTGCTCCCAAGGGAAGTTGCCGATGGGAAGATTGTACGAGTACTCCTAGGGTAGGTTGAATTGCTAGATGAGGTGCTGAAGCCTCTACTGCGTCATGACAGATGGACTGAACTGGTCTGGCACCCGACCTCGACGAGAGGTAGACGCCAGTTTGCCCGAGGTCACCCGAGCCTCGTGGGAAGGACGGACGACAGCAGGGTCACCCCGACCCGAGGTACCCACCTCAGGTTCGTCTAAAAGACTATCCCCGCTAGACATAGAAGGGAATGAACTGGGAAAAAAGGAGAAAGGGAAGCTCGGGGACTCACCAGGAAAACGACGAAATCGGACTAGGAGACCCGAGCTGAAGACCCCAAACGGGAGCTCACGGTAGACGAAAGGTACTTAGTGGCGAAAGAAAATGACTAGGGTCCCCTGTTATTTATAGCCGATGGGCCTGTGCGCCAATGGCCAGGATCGAAGCGATCTAACGGTCCTCAAGAAAACCGGTTGCGGGACTCTCAAGGCGAAATCAGTTTAGTGCGTTTTTTGGCGTCCGCGAAGTCTAAATCGCGTGACGTCTGCGCGTAAGCTGTACGCGACCCAAGTCTTCCTTCCGAACGAATCGAATGCCAGAGCTGTCCACCCAACGAGTCACCCGACAGGGTGGCACGAGAACCAAGCCAAATCCACCCGGCGCGTCATGAATTCTCCGCGTTGGGTCACCACCCCTAGCACGGGGAGTGGGGGCAATTGATGAAGGGTGATTTGGCCCAACCTCATAGCTCGGGGACATGTGTATATGACCTGGCCCAGTGTACAACTCAGCCTGACAACACGACCGCAACTCGACGGGAGAGACACGCTGAGTACAACGCTGGCCACTCGGCGAGTTAAGCAACTCGCCGGGGACTGACGCCTGGTCAATTTTGACTTCCACCAAGTGTGGAAGGTCCCAAGCTCTCCCAGGGGCCCAAGCTCCCTCTAAGGGGCCCGGAGCTCTTCCTTCCCAGAAAAGAAGCACCCTGGCTTGTGGTTAAGTGTCCCAAGCATCTCGGGGCAGCATCGTCCTCCCTCCCCCCAGTGCAGGCACCTTAGCACCTCGGTACTGGGACAAACCTGCCCCAGACAGTTCGGTGCGCAGTAGCTCGGTAGGCTATGGGGAGCCCTGTCTAACATCCGTACCCACCGAACCCAGTGGCAGGGCTTTGATCCCTCGCCAGGTGGCGTTCTGCCTGCTAGGCGGCGTTCTGTTTGCCTCCTCTGGAAGGCATGACACGTCTGTCACGCCCGTACCTGGCAATGGCAGTTTGTGGCGGCAACCTGCGCCTGCCACACCTGCCCTGGCAGTAATGGCAAGGACGATGGCGGTTATGCCAGGTATGACCAAACTCCAACATAAAAGAACCCAAACCCACACAGAGAAAAGGTATTGAAGCTTAAGCACTTTGAGCACTCTTACTCTTTATTCTCTTTGAGATTTCCTCCAGTTCTAACTTAGCCATTGGAGTGTTCCCACCGGGACAACTCCCCAGAAACCCTTCACTTTTTCCTTCCTCTCAGGTGTCATTCGTTCTAGTCAGAAACCAGGTCACAGCTAGCTAGGAGTGCCCAAATCGTGCAACATCATCCTAACAGAAAAATTTGTCTCATAAGGATAGAACAATGTGAAGGAGAACTAGCATAGTTCGATTCCCACATATTGTACTTTATTTATAAACCATAGAGGGCCACTAGAGTCCCCTCCATGTCTATATATGATTCGTAATATAATTAGGATTAAGTTGATGAGAATCTCCCTCTTAATCCAGCCCAAAAACTACTAGAATCTTTTTTTCTAGTGAAACTAGTCAAATCCTAATCATATTAGACTATCTAGTTGACAGTTTGACTACGATGTTTATATGAGACCTTGAACTGATCATTAGCACCTTAATAATTAAGGAAATAACATTTTCTAAATGGTAGACTCCATCTTATATGACATGGAACCCATAACTTAATGAGAGAATGCTTCACATAAGCTAATGGGTCCGGTCCCTTAATGTTTTAATTCGATCAGGCTTAAGTACTAGGCCCATTAAGTGTCTAAATACTTAAAACACTTAGGACCCATCATATAGGCCTAAATCTATTGGTTTAACCCATTATATAAGAATTAAGTCAATAAAAACCAATTTATTACTTGTAATTAATCTCTCTACTAATAATACTTGACATTACATTAGGGAAAGGAATTTTTCTCTAATTATCTTTATGACATGATGTCCAACTCCAACACCAATGGATCCTTTATTAAGGATGCATATAATCCTATAACTAGCAGATTTAAAAATTTAGAGAGTTGTACAAAGTATTCTCTATGTCTTAACATAATAGCAAATCTTATGACATTGATCATCATCAATTGACATATCATCCTTAAATATCCTAACATACCTAGGTATTTGACCCCAAAAGGTCTTACTCATTCGCATATCAATGATAGAAAAATTTGATATTCAATCTTATATTAATATTAAATTTATGGATTAAAAGCAACACCCAATTATTCCGCTTGTCACAAAGCTCAAGAACAAACTAGGTTTGGTCTAGTTCAATGTTTCTCGTAAACACTTGTACTCACACATTTTGTTACAATCTAAATAATTGAGACTCATTGCTCCACTACCTTTGGTAGTGTGAGAATGACAATCTTGTTAGGATAAGTCTATCTATTAGTTGTGATAACTTAAGTTCATATTATAATGACTATATGGTTTCATACAAAATACTAATATGAGCGGGATTTATCAAAACAACCCGATGTCACATGAAATAAATGTTCTTTTATTTGTAACAAAGATATGTATGATACATTAGTTAGAACTAAGGGCATAGTTTCAGCAACGGTCAAAAACTTTTGGAGAGATTTTAACAATATATGCAAAATTATATTGGAAAGGGAAAATTTCTTAAAATACCCCTAAGTTTTAGGAAATTAACTTACTCACCCCTACTATTTAGAAATTGATTTAAAGTACCCTTAAGTTTTCTAACATTTGACTAAATTCTCTTTTTTATTAGCACCTGTTAATTGAGAGATGGAGAAGACTATTTTACTCATCATTCTTCTTTAATTTTCAAAATGTAACATTTGAATAAGCTTGCCAAACCTACTGCCTCGGACCCATGACACTCAACATGGATCCCAATCCAAGACCACCAAACCTAATCTCTCATAGATAAGAACAAAATAAAATAAAATAAAATAAAATCACAACTCAATAATAACAAAAATGATCTTAACCCTTGTTTGTAATAAATCAATGATCTCCAACACTAGTCGGTTCACATATGTCAAATCACAAAGTGAGAACAAATGAGTAACAAGTAGATAGAAATTAGAAAATAGCATTTGAAGATACAAATAACAGAAAAGATAGTTTAACTGGATAGTGCTTCTACCAAAGAACAAAATTTTGAAGGACAAAAAGATAATGAAAGAGGGTAGAAAAAGAAAATATGTAAAATAAGGGCAATTTCATAGTAGGCTTACTCACCTGGGTTTCATGAAATATTCGTCAAATCCAAAATATCCAATCATATAGATGGGGATTGTGTTCCACTACGAACACCACTTTTTGCCCTTCAGATCCCAATACAGAGTTCACCATTCTTTGCTCACATATCTCTTTTTGTTTCAGCAGAGTGCAAGACAGAGAAACCTCCACCATCGTTGGTATATATTAGATTATGTCAGGGTCTTCGCAGAATACCTAGAAATTTGAATTTCTTTTTGTTCTCACTGATATACAAAACATAAGAAGACGGCTGGCCAGGGGGGATTTCTAACTCTATCAATCCTATATCCTCTTCATTCTTCTCCTTAAAAGTTCTGAAAAGAAACCTTCTCAACCTAAAGATTGTGTCTCCTTAAAAGTTGAAACGAAACCTTCTCTACCTAGACCAACATCCACACCTAACATAAGGACAACTGATTTAAGGTAGTCCAGAAACAGAACTGGGTACAAAGATATATGCACGGCTGTGTGTGTATGAGAGAGAGATAGGAAATGTGATGAGAGTTTTAATGACGAACAATAAATGTTAAAATTTCAAAATTTGTTGATGCTAGGCTGAAATCTCTTTTAGAGTTTGTTGAACAATATTTTGAAATTTAAAGAATAATGGATGGCAAAATCCACTGTAAAAGGATAATTCTGGGTTTTAAAGAATTTTCTATGTCACGTGCTGTCATATATGAACAGATTATGATGAAATATTAATGAACACTAACAGGCAGGGGAAGATTTAGTCAAATGTTAGAAAACTTATGGATGCTTGTTAGAAAACTTATGTATACTTTAAGACAATATAATATGTAAACAGTAGGGTATAATTAGATTTGCCTTACTCAAAATTGATAAAAAATATGGAGTCTTCTCAAGGTCACATGTCATGTTGCCAAATCTTGGTGGGATGACTATGAAAAATTGATTTGGAAATCTCTATATGGAAGTTTGGGGTGCAGCCTGACATCTTAATGTGATGGAATCTCATAGTAGTTATTGCCATTAATTTCGACGTCCAAAGGCATAATATAACTACATTTTCGACATGCTCTAACTTTAATTAATTAATGCAGATGATCAAACAGAGTATTAATGCAGGCTATAGTACATTGTTATCTTTTATTTTTCATGCTCTGTTCATACTGGTTTGGTTCTAATTTAATTTGTGTATTGGGTCCTCGGTTCAGAATGAAGCATCTTTTCTTAAATGGGTTAGCAGCTGGATGTCTTCTTTAAACCCTAACATGGAGGGGGAAATGCTAAATATCTTTGCAGAATTTTGGTGATTGCTTGGTGTATTTGGCTCTCAAGGAACAACAAAAATTTCAACCATGATAATTCTTCTCTGGCTGATCGATGTTTTGTGTATATCCAGCAGGATTCTTCAGCGGGGCTCCACTTCTCTTCAACTTGAGTTACCGTGTATATCCATCCTACTGGGGTGCACCAGGTTCACTGCTCTAGATCCCAACTGTCGCTTCTCTAATCACTATTAATCCAAGACAGATTACATCAAAGTTCCTTCGTACGTGAGTGAGTTAATCACTGAGAATCAACTAAGCGAGCGCGAGAATGGAAAGAAGACTTCGTGAAGCATCACTAAAAGGGAGCGTAAATTCTTTGATTGGATTGATCAAAGAGGACGAGCTCATTCTTGATAGAGTGATTGTGGATTGCTCGGCGGAGACTCCTTTGCACATAGCAGCAATTCTTGGGCATGTTGATTTTACTAGAGAGCTTCTACGCCTTAAGCCTGAACTTGTTTTCGAGCTTGACTCACGACGACGCACACCCCTTCACTTGGCATCGGCAAAAGGATATACTGAAATCGTAAAGGAGTTGGTATCGGTTGGGGCTGATGCTTGCTCCGTTCGTGATCGTGATGGGAAAACCCCTCTTCATTTAGCAGCAATGAAAGGCCGAGTAGATGTCCTCAGAGAGCTAGTTCGGGTGAGACCCGAAGCAGCTAGGGTCCGTGCCGATCATGGGCAGACCATTCTACACCTTTGTGTGAAGCATGACCGATTAGAGGTGCTGGAGCTATTGTTGAGCTTAGTGAGTGACGATGAGTTTGTGAACTCCAAAGATGACAGTGGCAACACTATCCTCCATATTGCAGTGGCTAATAAGCAGGTTGAGGTATGACATATGGGTTGGTATCATGTTCGTTCTTCTTTATTTATTTTTATTGATCATCAACTTGTTCGTCTTGCTATATATGTTAATTTCCCGCAGACTGTAAGATATTTGCATGGCAGAATAGCAAGTATAGACAGCAAGGATATTGAAAACAAGCTGAGAGCTTCAAGAGATGGCGAAATTAAGATAGTTAACCGATGAGCCCTTAGTTACACAAGATAAAGGCCCGTCACCAGCAGTTCAATCACCTGCGTCGCGATGGAAAAATTCTAATGAAAACAAAAAATGGATGGAAAATATGCAGAGCAGTTTGATGGTGGTGGCTTCACTGATTGCAACCGTGGGATTTCAGGTGGGAGTTAACCCTCCAGGTGGTGTCTGGCAAGAGACCAAATACTTCAACGAAACAGCTGGTATTTGGCAGCAAGACGAGAAGGATATAAATTTTGACTTGGTGTATTATGACCATGTTTCGAAGATACGGTTTGCAGGAATGTCTGTAATAGCTGATGAAAGCCCATATGAATTCCGAGTAATATTGGGAAGCAACACATTAGGTTTGTTGGCCTCTATGAGCATAATCTTATTGCTCAGAAGTGGATTACCAGTGAAGAGTAGGATATTTATGTGGATGCTGATGGTGATCATGTGGGTGGCCATCTCTTCAATGGCACTCACGTATGCGTTTGCCATATCGTACATGACCGCGGTTATAGAATGGTTTAGCACTGTTGTGCCGCTACCGAAAAAAGTATTGGTAAAAGATGATATTAGCACCTATTATATAACGTTATGGACGGTATATGGGTGGTTTGGGTTGATGGCTCTTATCCTCTTCAGCCACTTTGTTCGATTGCTGTTGAAGTACTGGAAGAGAAGATTATACAATGTTGGTCCATTGCTGTTAAGGGGGCCGACAAAGTTAATTGGAATGTTTAAGAGGAGGAGGATGAACGGCGGAGTGAGCATCTGATTTCAGGGTTAATACTTTATTGTGCCTCATTTGCCATATATATATATGTCATTGATGTTTTTTTATTTTTTAGAGGATCTCAATACTTTGCCTTACTATTTTATCCTAGAATAGATTATTTGGTACATTTGAACTCAATTTGTACTATTTCATTAAAAAAAATTATTAAATTCAAAATAGTATTAAAATCGTATAAAAAATTACTAAAACATATAATAATTATGAAAAATAGTTAATAATTAATAAAGTAACCCGATAATGCAAACTGCGTGACCACAAAACACTAGAACAGGGAGTTCTTTCCCTAAAAAAAATGCAATTATGGGATTAAACTGGTTTCAACGAGATGGTTTTGAAGTTGCCCAATTGTCTTCTACCAACATATTTCAAGGAATCTAAAGATGGGTTGTTCCCCATATTCGATAAATTAAAGAAAATTACAAAATTAAAAGAAAAAAAAAACTCCAAAGAAAATGAATCTGGGTCAGTTCTTCTCCCCAACTACATTTGGTTAATGATAAATGTTACAGAGAATCTGGGTAAAGCAAATCAAACGAAAATCATTCCTGTTTATCCATATACCACAAAGAAAACAAATCCAAATGGTTGAATAGCATAAATCCAAATAGTTGAATAGCATAAAACATTCCTGTTTATCCAACAAGCATGGCAATAAAAAAGAAAAAAAACTGAAGATTGTGAGGGTTTTTGAGGGAGCTTCTTCAGATTCAGTTCGAAGAGAAGGTTCTTCAATTCGAAGCAAGAGAGCAGATTTGGTTCGAAGTGAAGGTTCATAGAGAAATGGCGATGGAGCTTGCTTGCAGAGAGGATGGCGGTGATAGAAGGAAATGAGGAGAAGGTTTATAAGGTTTGAAAAGCTTTGTATGGCCTAAAGCAAGCACCTCGGGGATGGAATAGCAAGGTTGATAAATATTTCCGTAAGAATGGATTTGAAAAAAGTCCAAATGAGCCGTCACTCTATATAAAGAAGGAAGGTATACATGATTTCATCCTTGTTTGTCTTTATGTTGATGATTTGATTTATACAAGTAACAGCCCAAAATTGTTGAATGAGTTCAAATTAGCAATGACTAAGGAATATGAGATGACTGATTTGGGGTTAATGAGATACTTTCTTGGGATTGAAGTGAAGAAATGAAAAGGTGAATTTTTTATGTCCCAAGAGAAGTATGTTGATGATTTGTTAAAACTGTTTCATATATCAACATGTAAACCCCTAGCTACTCCTATGACTATCAATAAAAAGCTGTCAAAAGAGGATGGAGCAAAATTTGTAGATGCATCAATCTACAGAAGCCTTGTTGGTTCCTTGATTTATCTCACCAACATAAGGCCATATATTGTTCTTGTTGTGAGCATTGTTTCAAGATACATGAACAAGCCAAGTAAGATTTATTTTGGATCAGCAAAGAGAATACTTAGATATGCGAAAGGAACCAAGAACTTTGGGCTGAAATATGAAAGTGAGAATGACTGCAAGTTGATTGGATTTTCAGGTAGTGATTGCGCTGGTTCCATAGATGACCGAAAAAGCACATCTAGATATGTTTTCTCTTTGGGAAGTAAAATAATCTCTTGGTCATCAAAGAATCAAAATACTGTAGCACTCTCTTCAGCTGAAGCAGAATACATTTCAGCTACTAGTGCATCTTGTGAAGCGATTTGGCTTAGAAGACTTTTGAAAGACCTTGAATTTTTGCAAGATGGCCCAACTACAATCTACTATAACAATACTTCAGCTATTGCAATGACTAAAAATCTGGTTTTTCATTGAAGAATAAAACACATTAAGCTGAGACACCACTTCATTAGAGAGTCAACTGAGAAGGGAGAGATCGAATTGAAGTTCATCAAGACTGAAGATCAAGTTGCTGATATCTTCACCAAGCCCCTAGCTTCTAAAAAATTTCTGAATTTTAGATGTCAAATGAAAATTACAAATTAAGAGGGGGTGTTGAAAAGTTAGAATGGTAATTCTATAATTTTTCTTTATGTTTTGTCTTTTGTATTAAGTGGGTTGTCTTGCGAGATGGTAGTTGTCTTGGGAGTTGGTAGCTGAAAAGTCTTCAGTGTAAAAGTGAAACTACTTTATATTTCTTATAATCCAAAGCATTTTGGTAAGACAGTTCAAGGAAGCTAAGAACAAGAAAACCCAGAACTCTACGTGAACTTCTTCATCTTCTCTTCTTCTCTCCATTTTCATATTCCTCTTATCTTCTTCAGATTCTTTTGGTTCTTCCTTTAATTTTTCACCACCACACTTCCGTTCCTCTAACAAAATGAGAGGGGTAGCTAAGCCACATGTTTGAGATGAACTGAGTTGACTCATTGAGTTGTGAGAGGGAAAGAAGATTCATTCATTTTCTCCACCTGTAAGAAGGGAAAAGACTAGACATTCCTATCCAAAATAGGTATCGACCTTGGAATTGCATATCGTCCTTTGCATTTGGCTCTCATCCCGAAGAACCACAGTTGTAAGCCATCTTTTGTTTTGTGATAAATCTACTCAAACTATCACCTAAGTTGGCAATGAGATGAAAGATTTCTTCAGTATTCCAGAGGTGGAAGAGAAGCTAGATACTATTAACAAACCTTCCAAAGAGTTTCTATCTCGGGTGGCATTGATAGTTGGCCATCATGTAGATAGGTAAATCTAATTTCTAGAGACAGAGATGGAACCCAATTTGACCAAGAAAGCACCACCTCTTGAGAAGGTGTTAAACCAATTCCTATGTTATCTTCAAAAGGATACACTCTTTCTTTCCAGCATGGGTAAGTCCCTAAGTCTTGTTGGTATTGTCTGTTGTAGTGGCTTTTCTAAGGCAAAAGATTGAATAGCTTGTTCAAAGGCCCTCCAGCTCCAATCTTTAGTCTCTTCTAGGATACAAATGTTGAGGTGTAAAATAGGCCATTCTAGGCCGGCACAACCACCCACTCCAGGTGAAAAATTTGGGGGTTGGCTCAACGGCCCACAACTTAGGCCCACCAAAGCTATTTATTTAAAAAAAATGACGAAAAACTTAAAATTTTAATTTTATATGAATTTTGTGTATAAAATTGCTTATATATGCAATAATTAAACAAATTAGTATAATAAAATTAAAAAAGTATTAATTTTATCAATATATTATATACGTTATATTATTATATAACTATAATACATAAAAATATATATAAATATATAAATATATATATGGGTCGTGCTGGGCCAAGTTCGTGCCGAGCCACGGGCGGCACGACCCGATTTACACCTCTATACAAATGCTTTTGTTTCTTTATGTAAGTTATCAAACACTTACATGAATAAACCTTTACCCATCTACTCCTTGGCAACAAAAACGCCAAATGTTTTTGTTGATTAGATTTTTATGAGATGTGGCTATTGAATTTTAATCTCATTAGAGATTAAATCAAATGGGGTTTGGTTGATTAATTACATGAAAAACACACCTACATAGGTATTTACAAAAATAGTTTTTTTTTTCTTACTAAAACTAGTTTTCAACATATCCCACATTGAAAAATTACTAAACTTGTTTTAAGTTTTTAAATAGGAGCTTATTTACACTCCTTAAAAATATTAGAGGAGAGTATGGACACTTGCTACCATGCAACACGTGCGCACGTGTGTGTGCGGCACAATGAGCTCTTTAGAGGCACATTTTGCTCGTGCACACCCACATGGTTGGCAAAAAAAGGCTTTGACTTTTGGTGCGAGGCTGACTATTGATAGTCATTAACTGTTAACTACCTTTTAACAGTCACAATTTTTGTTCAAAGAGCCTTTTTTGAACCGGCACCTTCCTCTGCTTCATGACTCTTTAGAAATTACTTAAGGAGCATGCATCAAGCAAATTAAAACAAGTTTTTCGAAAATCACTCGTCTCTCTCAATTTGATCTACTACTACCTCATAGAAGGTTTCTTTGGAGACACTTCAACTTTATTGGTTCCAGATTCTCGCCCAAGGCTTTATTGTATCATAGGAATGGATTTGCTTATAACCCATCAACAAATTCAGTAAAATTGAGTGGGGGCAAATAATATTCTAAAGATAATGTCTTTAGACATGCCTTAAAGTTTCTCCTCTAAGTTTCAGTGACCCTAATTCCTAATAATTTTATAACGTTATTTTACAATGGAGGTGGAAGCAAGCATAACTTTGATCAAGATGATGAACCAAGATCTTATTCGACTTGACCAATTCAATGAAGAAAATTTTAGTCAATGGCAAGACAAGATGATATTCTTTTTTACCACACTGAAATTGTATTATCTCCTAGATCTGAATTTACAACCTCTTTCCCTAAACCCACCAAGAAAGATAGTAAAAAGTTAAAGAAGGAAAGAGCAAAACAAGAAGAGGATTCACTTTTGTGTTGAGGACATATATTGAATGCCTTATCAGACCAGATCTACAACTTCTAAAAGGAACTTTCATCTCCAAAAGAAATTTGAAAGGCTTTGAAATTCAAGTACAAGGTGCAAGAAGTAGGTATATACAGATGTCTTATTGTAGAATGACTATAAGTGCACATTGGAGCAAGTTCACAAACTACAAGTGATAGTCAAAAGAATTCAATCTCTTAACACCATTCTTCCTGGATCTTTCCAATTTGGAGTAATAATTGTCAAACTTCCACCCTCTTGGAAGGAATACAGGAAGAATCTTCTATACAAGGTAGAAGGACTTGTCTTAGAGCAAATTTAGTAATACCTTCATCATTTTGAAGAAAAATCTTGGATTAGAGATAGTAGGGATTAGACCATAGCCGGAATGCTGAAATATAAGGCAAACTTTGTGAAAAACCGATCGAAGAAAAGTAGTCTTGTATTACAAGTAAAGATAAAGGATAGGAACTTCAAAAAAAGCAACAAAAAGAAAGGATCCCATTATGTTTGTGGAAAGAAGGGGCACTATGCCCAGGTTTTCCAACATTAGAAAGGTGGAACCAAATCCACAAATATGGTAGAAGACAATTTAGTGGCCATGATCACTAAAGAGAATATGGAAGAATCATCTTCTAGATAGTAATTTGGTTCAAAAACCACAATGCATGTCTACAAGGACAAGTCCTTGTTCAAAACTTTTGAAGAAGTGACTAATGACCAAGAAGTAAGGATGGGAAACAAAACATGTGCCAAAGTTGTTGGAAGAGGCAACATGGAATTGAACTTTATGTCTAGAAAGACACTTATTCTCCTAAATGCTCTCCATATTCTTGACATTAGGAAGAACTTGGTCTAATAAACATTGTCTACAATAGGGGATTTAAAGTTGTTTTTGAATTTGACAAATTAATCCTGTCAGCCATGCCAAGATTTATTAGAAAAGGGAAATTGTTGCAATGGTATATTCAAATTGAGTATTAATAAAGGAAAATATTTTGCTTATATTGTTGGTTCTTTCTCTTTATGGCATGATAAATTAGCACATTTGAATTTTAGATCCACAAATAAATGAGTAAATTTGGTTTAATTATTTATAGTAACGAATTAAATGATAAATGTGAGATATATGTAACATCTAAAATGGCCAAGAAAATTTTTCCAAGTGTTGAGAGAAATTCTTAACTTCTAGAACTAATTTCATTATAACATCTGTGAAATCAAAAGTATATTAATTAAAGGAGATAAGAGATATTCATAACTTTTATTGATGATTTCTCAAAATACACCCATGTTTATCTTATGAGAACTAAGGATGAAACCTTTGACATGTTTAAACAATACAAAACTAAAGTTGAAAATCATTTGAAAAAGAAAATTAAAATACTTAGAAGTGATAGGGTGTCAAGTACTTTAATAATGAGTTTAATTCCTTATATGAAAAATTTGAAATAGTAAATCAATTCTCTATCCCTATACCCCTCAATAGAATGGCATGATTGAAAGGAAAAATAGAACACTTACATAAATGATAAACTATATGTTGATGAAAGTTAATGTACTCTTAAACTTCTAGGGAGAAGCACTCCTAACAGCCTACCATTTACATAACATGATTGTTTCTAGAGTTAATAATAAATGTTCATATGAATTATGTATAGGAAGAAAGCCTAACTTAACATACCTAAAAGTGTGGGGTTATTTAGTATATTACAGAGTTACAGATCCTAAAAGAACAAAGTTATGACTTAGAGCAAAAAGAAGTATATTTATTGGAAATGCAGAATATAGCAAGGCCAACCTACGGGCTTCTAGATTTGGAGTCCAACATAATTACTGAAATTTGAGATATTGAATTATTTAAAAATAAATTATTTCTAAACCCATAGAAAATGATAGAGAACTAGGAAGATAAACTTAGATCTTAATACCTATTGGTAATGATGAGACTAAAAGTAGAAATGACACAACTGTAACCCCTTTAGTAAAACCTAGAAAAAGTCCAAGACAAAGAGTAGAAAAACACTTGGGTCTTGATTCTATCTCTACTCAATTTTGTTAATTGGTTGAGGTTAATAAAGAAAAAGTTTTAAATAAGATACTCATTGTACTAAACATTGAAAATGAACAAAAAACCTATAATAAGGTCATGACCTCTAGAGATGTTACCTTTTAAAAGGCAAATAACATATGGTTTCTAGTAAACTTGTCTCTATGATCAAAACCAATCAAATGTAAATGGGTGTTTAGAAAAAAGTACAATATAGTGACTACTTTGACACCTATATACCAGTGAGCAAAACAACTTCTATTAAAACACTTATAGCATTAGCATCCATTTATCACTTATCTGTTCATCAAATGGATGTTAAAATTGCTTTTTTAAATGGTGATTTAAATGAAGAATTCTACATGAAACAACTAAAGAGATTTTTCCTTCCTAGAAATGAGAAGAAAATCTATAAACTGATTAAATCACTATATGGTTTAAAACAAATACCCAAATTATGGCATAAGAAATTTGATTTTTATATTCTAGCTTTTGGTTTTAAACACAATAGTGTTGATAGATGCATTTACTCAAAGTTTACTAAAAGTTATAATTTGATTGTATGTGTTTATGTTGATGGCATGCTTATTATGGGTACTAATATGGTTGGCATAAATGAAACTAAAAACAACTTATCCTTTGTTTTCAAAATGAAAGATTTTGGAGAAGTAGATATTATTTTGGGAATAAAAGTCAAAAATATAGTAGGGGTTATGCATTAAGTCAATCACATTATATTAAGAGAATATTTTAAAAAATTTAAGCATTTAAGATTTAAAGAATATATCACACAATATGACTCCAGTATAAAGCAAGTAGAAAATTCTAATAGAGCAATTACACAACTTGAGTATGCTAGTGCAATAGGAAATCTAATGTATGCTATGTTTTATACTAGACCTAATATCGCATATGTAGTAAGTAACTTAATCAGTTTACAAGTAATCTCGATTCAAAGCATTGGAAAGTAATTGGAAGAGTTCTTGGGTACCTTAAAAGGACCATGGAACTTGGCTTATTTTACTGCGATTTTCTAATTGTACAAGAATGGTACATTAATGAGAATTGGATTGCCAGTAATAAAGATATCAAGTCCACATCTAAATGGATTTTCGTCCTTTGTGGGGGTGCAATATCTTAGGCATACAAGAAAAAAACTTGTATATCTCACTTGACCATGGAATCCGAATTCATAGCCTTAACAATTACTGAAAAAGAGGCGAAACGGATTAAGAATTTATTATTAGATATAAAACTTTGTCTAAGTCCAATGCCTCCAATTTCTATCTACTATGATAGTGAAGAAACTCTATTAATAGCCTATAGTGGTACCTACAATAGTAAGTCTAGATATAGAAATCTGAGACATGGATTTTTTAGGTAATTGATTCAAGATGGAGTTATCACTATAACTTATGCGATGTCAAGTAAAAACTTGGCTGATCTTCTTACCAAAGGTTTACCTAGAGATTTTGTAATAACGGTAACTAAAGAGATGATATTAAAACCCTTTACCTAGTCACTAGTAATGGTAACCCAACCTGAACTGAAAAAACATCTGTACTGTGTTTAAGAGTAACAACAAGTTACTGTGATGTGACTGTTAGTACTAACATTGGGAAATTTTCCATCACAACATAAATAGAGTTGTCCATTACGATGAGAGGTCGAGTTAAATGCTTAATGAAATTCTGAAATGTATCAAGTAATGAAACACATAGTGAAACTTCACCTATGTGAATATTGAAGTGATACCGCTTCTCACGAGAGCTTGGGTTTGCTCTCGAGATTGTTCATGAAACTAGGAAAGAAGCACATGGCAATAATAGTGTTGAACAAACTTTAAACTCTTGTAGAGACAAAACATTTTTATGTCTATGGGTCTTACACCGTAGACCCATGACTTTGACAAGACTTTAAGATATCTATACTAATAAAAATTTTTAAGTTATAAAACACCTTTTGTATGCATAACTATGTCATAGTAGTTTCGATCGAGATAGACCTATGTAATTGATTAATCAAAGTTGGAGACTATTGGATTTTAATCTCATTAGAGATTAAATCCAATGGGGTTTGATTGATCAATTACATAAAAAACACACCTTCACACATATTTTGGAAAATAGTTTTCTCTTACTAAAACCAATTTTCAACTTGTCCCACATTGAAAAAATACTAAACTTGTTTTGAGCTTTTAAATAGGAGCTTATTTACACTCCTTAAAAATATAAGAGGAGAGTATAGAGGCTTTTTACTGTGCAACATGCACGTGTACGCGCATGTGTGCAGCGCAATAAGGCACTTTAGAGATGCATTTTGCTCGCATGCACCCACGTGGTTTGTGAAGAGTGGCTTTGACTTTTATTGCAAGTCTGACTATTGATGTTTCAATGGTCAAGATTCGATCGAGTGTGATTAAGAGGCACTATTCAAAGTTAACAGTCATTAATTATTAACTATCTTTTAACAGTCACAATGTTTGAATTTGTGACTGTTTAGGAGCCTTTTCTGAACCAACACCTTCCTTTGCTCCATGATTCTTCAAAAGTTATTTAAGGAGTGTAAATCAATCAAATGAGAACAAGCTTTCCGAAAATCACTTTTGTCTCTCTCAGTTTGATTTGCTATTGTCTTACAAAAGATTTTTTTGAAGACTCTTCAAATTTGTTGGTTGTATATTCTCGCCCAATGCCCTATTGTATCATAGGAACGGATTTGTGTGTAAGCCAACAACAAACTCAATAAAATTGAAGGGGGCAAATAACATTCTAAAAATAGTGTCTTTAGACATGCCTTAGAGCTTTTCCTCCAAGTTTTTGTGACCCAAATTTCTAATAGTAGCTTTATTGCTTAGGGCATTGCTTTAATCCTAATGAAATCTACAAACTAGAGAAGGTCTAAACATATGGTATTCACTTGTTGTCGTTTCCAATGCTTCCTACCATTGTGAACGTGTAATAACCCCCTCCACAATGCAAAAATCTCATACATAACCCCTCCTTTGGTCCAAATTGGTACCTAGATTCGAGCACCACAAATCACATGACCCCTAACCATAGCAACTTGTAATGTCTCAAAATATAATGGGTAAAATACAAAAATATCCCCTTAAGTTTTTGACAATGATAAAAACCTCCCTTAAATTACCCTGTTTGAATTTGATAAAAGCTTCAAGGGAGGTTTTTGTATTTTACCCAAATATAATGGGTCAGTTCAGGTCCACGTGGGTAATGGTAGAGGTTTGGATATACAACATGTTAGCAAGTCAATTCTTTCTTTTCATGGAAATCAATTTCACTAGTACTATATATTAAAACAAAAGATAGCCATATCATATGACCTCTCCTTTCTCCCCTTGTCCAACCGAGGATTTTCCTTAGTTCCTTTCCTCTCTTCAAAATATTATTCTTTACATTCTCAGCTTGCCAATTCAACACCCCTGTTTTTCTTAAACCTCTCTCTCTCTCTCCATCACCTAAATCATATTTTCTCCTAAACTATCTCCCATGTAAAACTTTCTCCTAAAACATCTATGTAATTTGATCTCTTTGTTCCCCTATTTCTTTATTTATTTTAATCTCTATGTTTATCCACCTTGCAAATATAAGCATTGAATTTCTCATCATGTACGAAAATATTAATGTTTTAAGTTAAATCCTTTTTCAGTTTAAGTTAAAACTTATACATTGAAATAAGATTTGTGTGGCTTCAATATGCTGTGAGGTTGGTGTAAATATCACTCTGTGGGAATCAAATCTTAACTCTCTTGTGGGTAGCAAATCCTACTCCTATCATTGTTGAGAACGTGAGGAATTGTGAAACGAGATCTGTAACGTCTTGTGGTTATGGGTATTCTTCTTTCTTTTCCTTTGAACTCTTCTGGGTGGGGTCTCGTGGGATAATGATCCGGAAGCATCAATATGGTTTTGTTCTTATATTTGTACTCTACATATTTACATTTATACTCCTTCCAAACTGAGCTTAAAATCCAATATTTTAATCTGTTTTCCAATATGCAACAGATTTGAAATTTCTTTTCCAATGGACCGTAGCTGCCCATTCAATGCAATAAAATTGAATTCGCATTTCCTCCAGCCAGCAGCCACGGACCATGGTCGTGGGAAAACCCTGGAGATCACTCACCGAATTATTTGAAGAGTCGTTAATTTGAAGTTCCAAAAATTTTGTTGTATCGGCTGCTACATTTTTTCATCCCTCTAATAATAAAGATATTCTAGCAATAGAACTAGGTGGGATTGTATCCCTGTTTCATTGGTCGTTGCAAGAATTTTCTGCAACTTAAGACCAAGAAGAACAAAATTAGTACAATTATCTCGTCTTTTCAGAAAGTTCAAATTCAATAGCTCTGTTTACTTACCATCGATAAAAGCACAAAAAAAAAAAGATCAAATAAAAACCAAGTCTTATTGCTTGGAAGAACTAGATGAGGTTCAAACTGTGTGTATCAGCCCTTCTTCTCTTTCTTACTCAGTCAAAGGAAAAAATATAAATAAATAAACTACGTTGCACAAACCCAAATTTGAAAGGTGTAAGTATCATCTCATCCTATTTAAAGGTCTTACCGCAATCTCTTTCATCATTAATTGTGAGTTAAGTTGTGAGTGACCGTGACCAAGAGAGAGAGCTACTAGCTATGGCAGAGGGGGCGGTATATTTTCTGCTCGAAAGGGTTGCGGTCTTGCTCGGCCATGAAATAGGAGTTCACGTAGAACTTCCAAAAGCTCATTAAAGAATCATAGAAGATTTAAAGACCCTGAAAGTGATTCTAGAGGAAGCAGAAAAAAAACGAGATGATGAAGTTGGAAAACACTGGGTTCTGAAAATGTGAGATCTATTCTACGACATGGAGGATGTTCTTGATGACCTCATGCATCATGTGCCACCAGAGACTGCCGGGAAATTGTGGGGTTTGAGAAGCCTATCAAGGAACTAACCGAGTGGTTGACAAGTCATCGAGACCCAAGTCGTACTGTGATTTTAGTGACGGGACCTGCTGGCTCAGGCAAAACCACTCTCGTTAAGAGTGTCTATGATAGCAAGAAGGTGAATGGCATCTTCCAAAGCCGTGCCTGGACCGATGTTGGACAGTCTTACAGCTCCAGCCAAATCCGACAGAAAATGCTAAAGCAACTCTCCAAACAATTGATGGGAGAAGCTTATCAAGGGATTGAGGACATGGAAGAGGGCAAACTGGTTGAAGGGTTGAAAGAAATCTTACTGCATAGGAGGTATGTTATTGTTTTCAACGATGAATGGAATCTAGATAAATGGAAACATCTTAGAATGAAAAGAGAAGCATTGCCAGGTAATAACCTCCATAGTAGGATATTATTGATCACAACACGTAATAACAACATGGGTTCAAGTGACGCAGCATGGAAGCAATGAGAACCGGAGCTGGCTATGCAAGCACCGGGCGTTCGCTAGCACCTAGCAAATAACACCGATTTCTCTAGGAGAGAGAAAAGGTGGCGAAAACTCAAGAAGAGAACTCAAGAAAATCTGAAAATCTGAAGTATGAATTGATGAATAACTTTGGGAAAATAGCAGTATTTATAATCCATTTGGAAATTGTAAAAGAACTAGAAAATAATAACTAGGATAGATCTAAACATCTAATTTGATAGGATCGAACTCTCCTTGGTTGATCTCCACCGTCCGATCTCCCTAGATGCATGGATCTTGGATTATCTTGCTAATCTTGATGTTTCTTGGAGTCTTTCTTGATAATCTTGGAAGAGTCTTGTTCTATCTTGGAAGAGTCTTGCATTATCTTGCTAATCTTGGAAGAGTCTTGCTAATCCTAGATTCTTGGATCCCTTGCTTATCTTGAATTCTTGGATCTTAGTTAACTTATCCTTATCCTAGGAGCTGCCGCCCCTAGGGATGAGATGGGCCTTGTGATGGGCCTTCATCATTCTCCCCCACTTGGAGAGAACTCGACCCCGAGTCATGACTAGGGTAGGCGAGTGTTATTTCCGGCAGGTACCGATGAAGGTCAGCAACGTTGAAGGTCCTGGACATACCCATATGATCTGGCAAATCTACTACATAGGCATTGTCATTAATCTTCTTCACGATCTTATATGGACCATACTTCCGAGGCTTCAACTTGTTGTAAGTACCTACGGGAATCCTTTCCTTCCTTAAGAAGACAATAACCTCATCACCTACATCAAATACTTGAGGTCGGCGGTGCTTGTCCGCGGCCATCTTGTACTTGGCATTGGATTGCTCTAGCTTCTGCTTCACGGCTTCTTGGACGGACTGGATTTGTTCTGCCATCTGTTCTGCTGAGATATTTGCGCTAGGTACTCTAGGTAGCTTCACTAAGTCCAGTGCATGGTTAGGGACCTTTATGTATACGATGGAGAATGGGGATCTGCCTGTAGAACTGTGCACTGCATTGTTATAGGCGAACTCAGCCTGGGCAATGGCGAAGTTCCACTGTTTTGGCTTCTCCCGGCATATGCTGCGGATTAAATTTCCTAAGGTCCGGTTTACCACTTCTGTCTGTCCATCTGTCTGCGGATGGGCTGTACTGCTGAAATTAAGTGATGAATCAAACATCCTCCACAGGGTCATCCAAAAGTGACTGAGGAACCGTGTGTCACGATCTGAAGTGATGGTCTTGGGTACCCCATGTAAGCGAACAATCTCCCTGAAAAATAATTTGGCTGTTGCGGATGCATCTGCTGTTTTCTTGCATGGGAGGAAGTGAGCCATTTTTGAGAATCTATCAACCACCACGAAGACGGAGTCCATGTTCCTCTGGGTCTTTGGCAAGCCTAGCACAAAATCCATGGACAAGTCTTCCCATATAGCAGTAGGAACGGGTAGGGGCATATAGAGGTCGGTGTTCTGGGTTTGTCCCTTAGTTGTCTGACAAACATAGTACCTGCTTACGATTGTAGACACGTCCCTTCTTAATTTCGGCCAGTAGTATCGCCCCTTAACGGCTTCTACTGTTTTGTCCCTTCCCAAGTGTCTTGCTAATCCACCCCCATACAAATCCCTGATGATCTTTTCGCGGAGGGAGGTGCAAGGGATACACAACTGTTCCCCTTTCATAAGGAACCCATCATAAATAAAGAAGTCCTCTGTTGGCTGGTTAGTCACACATTTCTCCCATACCTATTGGAAGTCTCCATCCTGGGCATATAAGTCCTTTAGGCACTCAAAACCCACAATCTCAACGCTGCGGGTCTTGATGAGAGCTACACGCCTGCTAAGTGCATCAGCCACTTTATTTTGCTGTCCTGTCTGATACAATTTTATGTGGGAACTTGTCTAGGAAAGCAGGCCATCTGGCATGTAAATCACTCCTTAATTGCCTTTGCCTACTAAGATATTTTAGGGCTTGATGGTCAGTGTAGAGAACAAATTCTTTTGCAATCAAATAGCGTTCCCATGTTTTCAGGGCTCTAACCACAGCATAAAACTCCTTGTCGTAAGTAGATCACTTTCTCCTGGCTTCACATAATTTTTCACTAAAGAAAGCAATGGGTCTTTTCTCTTGGGACAATACAGCCCCTATGCCAACTCCACTGGCGTCACATTCAACTTCAAATAACTTATTAAAATCTGGCAAGGCAAGAACAGGAGCAGTACATAACTTTTCTTTTATGAGAGCAAAACTTTGTTCTTGTGCTTCTCCCCATTGAAATTTCCCCTTTTTCAAGCATTCAGTAATGGGAGCCATGGTACTACTAAAATTCTTAATAAAACGCCTATAGAAGGTTGCCAACCCATGAAATCGCCTGACATCTGTGATAGTGGATGGGGTCGGCCACTCCCTAATGGCTTTCACTTTTTTCTCATCTACTTTCACACCATCCTTGCTTATAATAAATCGCAGGAATAATAAATTATCATTCATAAAGATGCATTTCTTCAAATTAGCATATAATTTGTTTTCCCTCAATGTTTTCAGGACCTCCCTAATATGTCCCACATGCTTAGTGATAGATTTGCTATATATCAAAATGTTGTCAAAATAGACTACCACAAATTTACCAATAAAGGGGCGCAATACCTGGTTCATCAGCCTCATGAAAGTGTTGGGTGCGTTGATTAGTCTAAAGGGCATGACTAACCACTCGAACAAGCCATCTCTGGTCTTGAAGGCTATCTTCCATTCATCTCCGGGACGGATCCTGATTTGATGATATCCACTCCTAAGATCTATTTTTGAAAAAACTACAGCTCTGCTTAGTTGGTCCAGCATGTCGTCCAACCTAGGAATGGAAAATTTGTACCCAATGGTGATCTTGTTAATGGCCCTGCTGTCGACACACATTCTCCAACTGCCATCATTCTTAGGTGTTAATAAGGCAGGTACTGCACAAGGACTCATGCTGATTTGAATGTGTCCCTTTTTGAATAATTCTTCTACCTTTTCCCGTAAGATTTCATTCTCCTTAGGACTCATCTTGTAATGTGGGAGGTTAGATAGACTAGCACCTGGAACAAAATCCATATGGTGCTATATATCCCTCATGGGAGGGAGTTCATTTGGTAACTCCTCTGGAACTACATCATTAAATTCATCCAGTAGTCCCTGTATTTCAGCTGGAATTGTATTTTCATCACTAACATCTTCTCCTTTTACTACTAACAAATGTATCTCATGAGTATCCTTACATTCGTTAATAAATTCAGCATGATGATGGGCGATGGTAAGGAAATTCTTTTCATGTGCCTTTGGAGTATTTGTAATATCTTTTTCTGCTATGGGTAACAAAGTATAACATGTACCTTCTTTTTCAAGTTGGTAGGTATTCTTCCTACCCATGTGCCTTGCATCTGTATCAAATTGCCAAGGCCTCCCTAACAAAATATGGCAAGCATCCATATCTACAATATCACAATATGTTTCATCATGGTACTTACCAATTGAAAAAGGTACCTTGCAGCGTTCTTCCACTCGTATGCCGCCTCTTTCCTTAATTCACCCAATTGTGTATGGGTTGGGATGTTTTTCAGGAATCAGCTGTAATTGTTGGATATCCCTACAAATAATATTTTCCTGACTACTACTGTCAATAATTAAATTAAATAATTTTCCCTTGACAGTACATCTTATACGAAATAATCCGTGCCTTTGAGAAGTATCCTTATTTTTTTGGGACAACATTAATTTTCTTACCACACAAGTATACTCCTCATGTTCATATGGACCCTCTTCATCCTCCCCATCAGGTCCACAATATACTTCTTCCCTAATCTCTTCTTCCTCCTCTCTTTCTACCATATTAACTGCCTTCCTCCTGGGACAGTCACTAGATCTATGTCCAACCTCATTACATTTAAAACATTTAATAGGAGCAGGTCTTGCATAAGGGTTACTGGGTTTAGGAGGGTTGGGAGGATTACCTCGAGTATGTCCTCCTGTAGTAGTCTTATCGGCATTACTTGTACTTGCCGAGTGAGAAGGTTGTACTGCCAGGACTGATTTGTTCCTGTCGACAGTTGCCGGTCTGTTGTCGCTTCCGCTGTACCGACGATAATTATCACTGCGTGCCTTGTCCTGGAACATTAATTATGCTTTCAAGGCTAGGTTCCTTGCTTCCTGCACACTAAGAACCATTTGTACACCAATTTTGTCTCTGATGGACGGTCTCAAACCGCTTAGATAACGGGCTACCTGCTGGTTATCACTTTCAGATAATTGGTTTCTTTCAGCTAATCTCAAAAATTCAGATGTATATTCATTAACACTGCAAGAACCCTGCGCACACCTCTGATAAGATTCAAAAATATATTGTTCATAATCAGGAGGTAAAAATCTACCTCTGATTAATTGTTTCATGCGCCTCCAGGTTCGAACAGGACCCCTTCCTTCTCTCATCCGGGTCTCTCTCATCCGTTTCCACCAAACAGATGCGCCTCCCTTTAATCGGAAAGCAACTAATTTTACCCTTCGTTCCTCTCGTATTTCCATGTAATCAAAGAACCTATCGACTTCTGTGATCCAATCCAAAAGTCCCTCTATACCAAGATCTCCACTAAAAGTAGGAATATCTACATTGAGTTTAAATTCATCATTATTCCTACGAGGATTGAAATTACCTTGAGTATGCCAATTTCTACCATTTCTGTCGTTGCCGGGAAGAACTGGAGCACCACCAAATTCAAAATCATCATCACTGTCGTCGTCAAGAACTGGTCGTCGAGACGCAGTAGCGACGGGTGGTCTGTCGTGGTCGTCTCCTTCGATCTGCTGTGGATTTTCCCGGATTCGTGGGACAACCTCCCGTAACAAGGTTTGCAGTTGTTCAGTCACCTCTGCCAACTGCCGTTCAATGTTACGTGTGGTTGTATGCTGCTCTTCGATTGCTCTCCAAACAGCTGAGAACCCCTGATCTCCGTCACGGGGTGGGTTGCGACTGCTACCGTCTGGGTTGGATATGACTGGGCAAATTCCCTGCTCTGATACCACCTGACGCAGCGTGGAAGCAATGAGAACCGAATCTGGCTATGCAAGCACCGGGCGTTCGCTAGCACCTAGCGAATAACACCGATTTCTCTAAAAGAGAGAAAAGGTGGCGAAAACTCAAGAAGAGAACTCAAGAAAATCTGAAAATCTAAAGTATGAATTGATGAATAACTTTGGGAAAATAGCAGTATTTATAATCCATTTGGAAATTGTAAAAGAACTAGGAAATAATAACTAGGATAGATCTAAACATCTAATTTGATAGGATCGAACTCTCCTTGGTTGATCTCCACCGTCCGATCTCCCTAGATGCATGGATCTTGGATTATCTTGCTAATCTTAATGTTTCTTGGAGTCTTTCTTGATAATCTTGAAAGAGTCTTGTTCTATCTTGGTAGAGTCTTGCATTATCTTACTAATCTTGGAAGAGTCTTGCTAATCCTGGATTCTTGGATCCCTTACTTATCTTGAATTCTTGGATCTTAGTTAACTTACCCTTATCCTAGGAGCTGCCGCCCCTAAGGATGAGATGGGCCTTGTGATGGGCCTCCATCATCAAGCCTGCAATCTCCCACACTTCATTGCCATCTTCAGCCTCTAGACGATGGCAAAGCTTTAGAACTGTTGTGCAAAAAGGTCTTCCAGCAGTCACATCTAGGGAGATGTTGCCCTTTGAATCTAAGAACAGAATTCTAGTAATTCACCGAGAATTGTAATAAGAAATTATGTGGAGGATTGCCTCTAGCAATAACAGCCATTGCTGAGTTCTTGTCCATAAACATTGTGAAAGAAAAACCCATTGAAAATTGGCAGAAACTGCTAGATGGGATTTCTTCATACTTACAAAGCGATCTCATGCTTAGAAGTATGGCATTGACTCTAGAACTGACCTACACCCATCTGCCTTTCCAGCTTAAATATTGCTTCCTGTATTTTAGCGTCTTCCCACCTGATCACCTCCCTGTTAGACGTACACGGCTGATCCGACTATGGATTGCCCAAGGATTTGTGCAGCCCAAGAACAACCGAACATCAGAGGAGGTTGCTGATGACACCACTTGGTAAGTATAACGTTTTCATTTTTTTATTGCTTATCATCTTACCTTCTGAAATGGTTCTGCAGATTCTTTGGACAATCTAAACATTGTCTATTCAACGTTACTGTAAGTCCCTAAGGCTGTGTTTGGTTTCAGTGCAATTTTATTTGCACTAGTACAAATGCATGGGAGTGCAAAATAAAAAAATGCAAATTATCATTTAATTTTGTTTTGAGTTTTACTTTATTTTCTTTCATGTCTTAATTTATTTCATTTGTATTGCAATCAAACAAAATAAGCTAAAATTTGAAACAAAAATAGGTCAGAGTTTACACTCAAATCATTTGCACTGCCATAATTTTGCATCAGTGCAAACTAATTTATCTGCATTGCAATTTGCAACCGAACACAGCCTAATGATCAAAATTTGTTATTTAGTTGCATTTTATGTAAACATTTATCTTATTGAGTTAGCTAGCAACAACATTTTAAATTCAGAGTTCATTATTTTTTGGCTGCAGGATGTTTCATATTTGTACTCAAGCTCTAATTTGTGAAATTACAGAGTAGGTACTTCTCTCTCTCTCTCATCTCACGATTCTTATGCATGGCCATGTTATGTATTTTCTTTAATAATATTGATGGATCTTCTCCTCTCAGGTTATCTCATGTATGTGCTTACTTGAATGTAATTTCTCCACAGGTTGAAAACCCAATAAGGGCTGAAGGGATGGTTGTGGTGACCCTGAGAACACACGGAGAAGCTGGAAGAAAATGGCATATTTGGGATTACATGTTTGTGACTTTTTTTTCTTTCTTGTTGATGGTGTGTCAATTTTCTTATCAATTTGAATTCAGGTTTGTTCGTATTTTAATCAAACTTCCAGACGTGAAGGTTATTCCACGGAGAGAAAAGTCTCTCCTATATCCTCTTTTATTTAAATTATTAGTAGTTCATGATGTAATGGTTTCTTGTCAACATAATCTTGTCATCTCGTCTGCTCCCAAGTGGCCAATGACTCAGAGGCTAAAGTGGAGCTCTCTAGCGTAGCGCAATCTGGCTGTTCCCTGTAGGAGATGATTTGTTCATCTTTGTAAACGGCGGGAACTGAAGAACCTGCAAGAATTAAATCAGAGAACCCGGGGGTGTTTACCCGGCGAGGTCACTATGATAGCTAAGTCAGTACTTAGTTGTGAGCTGATATTAGAGAATGGGAGAGCTAGAGGGCAGATATTACTAACTTATCTCTTCTTCTTCCCTAGGGTCTTTATATACTGGAGTCTTCGTGGGTTTGGTGGAATAGTTCCTGGATTCCCGCTGATGGGACCTGTTTTCGTGTTAGGTGGGGATAAAGCCACCAACCGTTAAGGTTGCCCATTTCCGTCTGAATTGGTGAGTGAATGACCTAATATAACCATTACAAGTCATAATCCTGTAAAATATGGCCTGAGCTAATATAGCCTTTACAAGGTTTGTAAATGTTTCCTTACCTTTCCATTCCTTTTCCTACCTTTTCCTTCAAACCAAACATAGCCTGAGTAAAATTCATGGATCTTCTCCTCTCGTATATCTCATGCGCTACTTATTGTAATGATTTCCAACACGTAGAGATGCCAGGAGAAAAGGATCCAAAGTGTCACACTTTAAGACGTGAAAGACTGAATGTCATAGGGAGAGAAAATATCTTCTTTCTTCTTTTCTTTAAATTAATAGTTCATATTGGATTTTCTACTACTTCTTTGTTTGGAGCCTTCTCAATAATCCGCATCCTTCTGAAATAATTTACCAATTCAAATAAAACAAGTATTAAAAGGAAAAAAAAAAATAAGTCATGAACAGATGAGAACCTCTTATTATTGATAAGCTATCACAAGATTATATGTTTAATTTACTTTAAACTTCCCCTCATTTTTCGGGGATTCTCTTAAACTTACATTGACTTTTCAATAGCTCCTAAGTGCAAAAAACCTTGTTAGATGGATGATCTTTACAAGATTTATCAGAATATACCAATCCATTATCTCCACTCTTACCAAAATATCTATACTCATTTACTCAACCAAGAGTGGTAGATAGTTAATTAAGAGGGTACACACAAAAGTGGATAGAACAGTACATAATAAAATAGTTAGGATATAAGGTAAAGAAACCTATATAAGGTTTGTACAGTTTTTTCTTCCTGCGCTTTCCCTTTGTATTCCTTCAAACCAAACACAAACACAGTCTAAAAGACATAGCAATGGTAACTGGTAAGTCATACATTTCAGGCACTTCAGCCATTATATACACCAAAGGGGTCGCTTTATCTCCAGATGGATAGTCAACAGAATCCCTCGTCTCATAGCCTATGAACTTACATACAAAGAGAACGAACGTAACCCAAAAAAAGACCATAGCAATAGCATGCTAGGCACAGAAACTGGTCCATGCATGTGCAGCTGCGGTCATTCTGGGCCAGCATTAAAGCCCAGCTAAAACAAAGAAAAAATTAGTTTCTTGAACATAGATATTTAATTTGTATATTTTAAAATACATAATTATGCAATAATTAAGGTGGTGATTTGGGGTCTGCTCAGTGGGAAAGGGCCATTCTGGGCTTGGGGCAGCCCAGTAATGGCCCATTCTTGCTCACCAGGCCTGGACTGGCAATTTCCATTCCCATATTAATCAACAGAACCGATTGACCACCAGAGGACGACAAATGTGTTTCCAAATCAAATGATTCAATTGGCTAGATCACCGATAGCCAATAGTTGTTGTCTCTGCGGCCATGTAAAGCTTGGTCAAGCAATCAACCAGTTCAATTGGTTCATATTAACATATTAATCATAGGATTAAAAAACTCATCCAACACAATTGTTTTAAAAACAACTCAACTCTGGTATGTGGTGTTAAAAAATTAGGCATGCATATGTCTAAGATCATATATTCATGTTATTAAACAAAAATATATGTAATAAATGAGAGTTATTGTTATTAAAAATAGAAATGTATAAAAAAAAAAAAAACTAATATCTCTAACCCATGACTCGTTGATCAGGTCAAACAAGTCGGTGATTTAACCAATTTGGTTGTCAAGTTGTTGACCAAATCACCAATAGATTTTCCTTTTTCCTTTTCTTTTGCATCAAAGTGGTTTGGATTGAAACTGTCTCAAGGATCTGTCCAAGTGACTGACAGATCAAGCAATTCAATTGTTAAGCTCAATGCTAGCTGCATTGATAACTATGTCTCTTCTACATGAATTCATATTATTAGAAATTGTCACATGCAGCACACATTTGCTTGTAATTTGAACAAAGTGAAGAGTTGAACAAATCTAGAGTCCACCACCATAAAGATTCTCTCCATACAATATATTTTACTTGTATTAAAAAAAATCCAAGTTGCTTATTTTTTAAAATATATAAAATAGGCAATTCAATTTGGCATCCATTTGTATGTAATGATTTTCACTCCTATATGATAAAAAAGTTTGTAAATTAAGAGAGGACGCGAAGAACTTTACCATGAAATTACAAACACATTTTTATTGGCCAGGATGTGCAAATTTGGCTTCAATCAGGGCAAAGCCCGTTCCTGCAGCCTTTACTTCCTTGCATTCAGAATATCTCCATACTTATGTGCTTTGGTTTCATAGAAATATATTCCCAATGCAAGGTTGGGAAAGGTTATTAGAACGGTGTGGGCATAGGTTTGCCCTGATGGAAGCCATTCTCAGGATGTACTTGTCTGTAGTGCAAATGGATTTGTAAATTTTGATTTACTTTTGTTCCTTGTTTAATCGACTATCATATCAAAAAGACTAGAAAAACCTATAACCAATCAGTTGGAGAAGAAAATTGATGGAGGGCGATTTGACCCGACCCCTCGGGGCACTACCACGTGGACCTGACTCAGCACAAGTAACAGCTCAGCACCACAGTTTGACTGCGACTAAGTAGTGAGCCCGCAGAAGCGAGCTGTAGGGGGAGCTCGCTATAGCACGAGCTCAAGGTTCCCCGAGCTACTTAAAGGGAATACTCCATGACTATCCTAACCCGCGAGCTAGGGTAACCAACTCGCTCTCTTATACTCTAGCAAAAGGACTGCTCGAAAGATCCCCAAGAGCTCGCCATGGAGTAGCTCGCAACCAAGTAGCATGGTATTCTCAGGAAGCTTCTACCTGACAAGATCGTATTCGTCAGACTGCGCCACGTCTCTAGATCGACGGCGCAGTCCTTATCTTTTTGGCAATCTGTGCCCACGTTCCTCTCGACAGATGGAGGTGTGTCTGTCCTCGCGAGACGTGTCCCTCATCTGATTGGAGCAGTACCCTGCCACGACCACCTGCGCAGCCCTAGCCAGTAACGGCTATGGTAGAGGTCCAGTGGCGGTTACGCCCAGCTTGGCAAGAACGCCCATATTTAAGAGCCCCGAGACGAAGGGGAAAAGGTATCTTGAACAAACTTGACACTATTATTGATTTAGTGCGACCTACGCTCTTAGCTTCCTTTGCATTATCTCAGGTGTTCTAACTTGACCGTTGGAGTATTTCCACCGGGTAATTCCCTAGGAATCCTTCACCGTCTTCTTCTCAGGTACCGTCCGTTGCCAGTTAGGAGTCAACTCTCTGCTAGCTAGGAATGCTTGAATCGCGTTACATCATTTGGCGCCGTCTGTGGGAAACGCTTCAAAAAGCCTCCCCTTAGTTTCTGCAACTCCCTTTTTAAGACCTAGCACCCATGGCTTCTTCAAGCAACCCTAGACGCAGCATTGAAATGAACACCGTCGGGGAACAACTCCAGGTTCTCGTGGTCTGCATTGGGCAGTTCACTATTCCCCTCTCAGCTGATGGAGTCCCCAGCCTGAACGTGTCGCAAATAACGGCACCCTTGAGCGCCCCCCTACCTTTCTCGGTCGGGACGACCTTCACTGAGCCCTTTATCATCCCCCCGATGACAAGCTATATCCAGCTCGACAACTTGGTGCAGTCCATGCGGGCCATGCAAGCCCAGATGCAACAGTTTCAGCAACTCCAGCTCTACCAGCAGCAGGTGATGCACCAAGTCTCTCAATATCACTACCAGCAGCATTTTCCTCAACTGCCTCAGATTCAACAGTCTCAGCTCCCTCCTCGGCCCCCGGCCTTACAACAAGCTAGACCTCGTCGTCAAAGTGAGTGCCCTTCTTGTGGGGGAGAGGCTTCCCAGAACCCTCATGGGAGCCAGGTCTCCCCCCACTATAGGAAGGAAAGACCAATCACCCCGGCCTCACCACCAGCGGTCAAGTCGGGAGGATCCCTACTTACCAGGCCTGCATCACCCTAGCATTCAGAGTGTGAGCCCCCACTTCTAGAGAACCGGTTCGAAGTCCTGGCTACAGATTCTAGGTAGGACCCCTCCATTCGCAGCCATCACCAACAATTCGAGCCACTTCCTACGGAGACCATTCCCGACAATACAGAGGCAAGCAGCACTAATGCAGAGCCCACCAAGAAGCAAAGGCGACGCTGCCGAGCTCGCCAAACCCGCAACCTGCCTGAGCTTAAGGGCATGGAAGAGTTAAGCTCAGGCGAAATGAAAGCAACCCCTCTCCTTTCTGTTCCTTCCCCGTTGTCTCCCGAACTCTTGGTTGTTCCAATGCCCAAGGACTTCAAGCTCCCCCCTCTCGACAAGTATGATGGGTCGTTCGACCCGAATGATCATGTTGATGCTTTCCAGTCACAGATGCACCTAGCAAGGGCCAGCGATTCTTGCATGTGCGTGGCCTTCTCCACTACCATCAGAGGAGTGGCCCGCACATGGTATCGAAACCTCACACCTGGATCGATAAGAAGTTGGGCATAGTTCGCGCAAGCCTTCATGTCCCACTTTGTCACCAGCAAGTGGTGCCCGCGAACTGAAAAAAGCCTTCTCAGTATAGTTCAGAGAAAGGGAGAGTCCATCCGATGCTACATTAAGCGATTCAACAATGCATGCATGCAAATACCGTGCCTGGACCCCACAGTACGCCATGCAGCTGCCAAGAAGGGCTGACGCACAAAGAATTCAAGTGGCACATGGTTGTCAACCAACTGATGACCATAACTAAATTCCTCAAGCTCGCAGACAGGTTCATAGCCACAGATGAGGAGATCAACCAGAAGGGCGAAAGCACGCCCGAAAAGAGAAAGAGAGAAGGGGAACTTTCCAGCGAAGGAGACAACCGAAAGAAGGACTTAGCTCGGGGAGCAAAGCCGAGTCAGCCACTCCGAGCCCCTGTAGCGGACCGGACTGATTACACCCCACTGAATGCTAAGCAGGCCGAAATCCTGATGGCAATCAAGGATGCCCCATACGTGAAGTGGCCACCCTGCCTGAGGGGGAATCCTCACGAAAGGAATAAAAATCTGTATTGTAATTTCCATAAATACCACGAGTCACTCCCAAAAGCCTAGGGGCCAAAAATGTCGAGCTAACACGACCTCGGCACAACAAAACCCAGTCGCCGCTATGGCATGGATGAACTACCGAGTAGACCATGAGTCACTCCCAAAAGACAGTCAATGTATCGATTAAATGAAAATAATTTAACATATGTATCTTCTTATACATGGCCACGTTATGTATCTTCTTTAACATATGGATCTTCTCCTCTCAGGTTATCATGCGCTTACTTGAATGTAGTTTCTCCACAGATTGATAACCCAAGGACTGAAGGGATGGTTGTGGTGACCCTGAGAACACACGGAGAAGCTGGAAGAAAAAATACATATTTGGGATTAGTTGTCTGTAATATTTTTTTTTTTTCTATTTTGTTGTGGGTGTACCAATTTGCTTATCATTTGGAGTCAAACAAGGTTTGTTTGTATAAATAATCAAACTTTAAGACGTGAAAGTTCTACCGATCGAGAATTAAAAATCTCTCCGATCTTCTTTTTTTTTAAATTAATATATAGTTCACGTTTGATTTTCTACTATTTCCTTGCTTAAGCCTTCTTAATAATTCAGCCTTGTAAAAGAATTTGTCAATTCAAATAAAACAATCTATCATCATTATAGAAGTCTCGAACGGATCAGAGTCAAAAGTTCGTAATGTCTTTTTATTCTTTTTTCTAAGACGTCCAAAACAATTCCATTCAACCATTCGATCTCTACTTTAACAGTTTACCTCGCTCTTTGCTTTGAGTGACAATTTGGAAACGCGACAATCTAGTATGTATCGTTAACCAACCACTGTCAATTATCTTGTGTATCATGTGAAATCATGTGCTATTAAGACTTTTAAAAATGTTAAAATTATCTCTTGAAAATAAAACATTGTTCATCATCTTCTTTCTCCAAAAAATAAAACAGAAACAAGTTTTGTGCATTTAAAACATTCAAATGAAAAGTGGAAGAAGAAGAAAAAAATGGTATAAATTCCAAACAGATGTCCATAGTTGCGTAGATTTCTATTCCCTCCCTCATGAGATCAAGGTGGATTCCTACAGCAGCTCTTAATCTAAGTTTTGGAAAACTATCAGATACTCCACTTGATCTCTCCATGAAAACCCTAGCAGTGCAACGCACTTCTTGTTTTCTCCCTATAAACCTTCATGAGAAGAACAAAACACTGATAAACAGAAAAAGGGGAAGAAACCTAGCGTATGTTAAAATTCTCTCCACTTAGTGTTAACCTTGTTTCTTTCTTTTGACACTTTATAATCATCAATGGCTTCAAAATGGATTCAAAAGAGGCTGAAGGATCTGCAGAAAGATCCTCTCACCTCTTGCAGTGCTGGTCTGGTAGAAGACATGTTCCGCTGTCAAGCAACAATCATCGGACAGTCCCTTTGTCGTGGTGTGTTTCTAGTAACTATTCATTTTCCACCAGATTACCCATTCAAGTCGCCAAAGGTTTCTTTTTGTACCAATGTATTCCATGTAACGTTTTTACGTTACATTTGCACCAGTTAATGTAACAGAGGCATAAACTTATCTTTCAATTTAAATCCTTATCTTTCATTCAGAAGTATAATTAACAAGAGAACTAACAGAGGCTGTTCTTGTATCAATAACAAGTGCAATAAAGAGACGCCATTTTATCCATTGTAAATCACACATTAAGTTCCAGGTGTAAACTGTCCACAGTAAATGTAGTTTATATGTTAGATAGGAGAACTTTACCATGTTACAGGAAAGGAAAAAAAAAAGAGTATATAAATAGAAACAATTTAGGCAACAAATAAAATATATTCATGTCACCAATCTATACCTAATCCCCTTGAAAGGAATATCTTCTCAATGTACAGATGAACAGTAGGTGATGAATTAACAAAGATTTGCATCTTTGTTATTAAACAAAAATATATGTAATAAATATATGTTCATGTTATTAAACAAAAATATATGTAATAAATGGGAGCTATTGTTATTAAAGATAGAAATGAATAAAAATAGAAAAAAAAAACTAATATCTCTAATCCATGACTCGTTGATCAGATCAAACAAGTCAGTGATTTAACCATGTCAAATTGTTGATCAAATCACCAATAATTTTTCCTTATTCTTTTTCTTTTGCATCAAATTGGTTTGGATTGAAACTGTCTCAAGAATCTGTCCAAGTGACCGACAGATCAAGCAATTCAATTGTTAAGCTAAATGCTAGCTGCATTGATAACTATGTCTCTTCTACATGAATTCATATTATTAGAAATTGTCACATGCAGCCCACATTTTCTTGCAATTTGAACAAAGTGAAGAGTTGAACAAATCTAGAGTCCACCACCATAAAGATTCTCTCCATACAATATATCTTACTTGTATTAAAAAAAAATCCAAGTTGCTTAATTTTTAAAATATAAAATAGGCAATTCAATTTGGCATCCATTTGTATGTAACTATGATTTGCACTCCTATATGATAAAAAAAGTTTGTAAATTAAGAGAGGATTTGTAAATTTTGATTTACTTTCGTTCCTTGTTTAATCGACCATCATGTCAAAAAGACTAGAAAAACCTATAACCAGCCAGTTGGAAAATAAAATCATATAATAAGTGAATATTATGAAATTTCCAAAATATGTAAGCTATCTAACTTGAAAATTTTGAGTTATATAAATAATTTTAAATAAGCAAATATTTAATATATTTTGTATATATATTTACATATAAAACAAAAAACAAATTTCACCCAATAGTCGAGAGGGTCACTTGTCACATTTATGACTGTCGTGGCTTATTGTTATTGGTCCCACAGCTCGCCTAACAGCCATTAAATTTAGCCAATCCTTGTTCTCCAAATAGGAACTGCAGGATCAAACCATGGAGTGTGGAACCACAGGTTCTCCATGGTACGATCAACAAGCCTCACATGTAATCTGTTCTGGCCCACCCCACACCCCTGTATTGTGTAGTATATAATATAAAAAAATATAAATTAAATGTACAAAAAATTAAATGTTTTAAATCAATGTATCGGTCAAATGAAAATAATTTATATTTGGCTTACTCATATTTAATATGTACCAGTAGCACCCACAGGTAATAGTCTAATATCCATTCAATATGGGGTCATGTTGGTACCAAGTGGGTAGTAGATTCGGTCTGTCATTCATAGACTAGTGTTTTATATATTTTTTATTCTCTTTTATTTTATTTTGGGAACTGTGGGTAGCGTCGTATAGTTCGTTGGAAGCTAGGGGATCTGGACTTGGACTCATCCAAATTTATGGTGTCGTTAATGTTGGAAGACTTGGAGTTTTGGACCTGACTGAAACGTGAAAACCATACTTCAATGCTCTAATCACTATGGGTACAGGTAAATTGGACGTTTAGACCGTTTAACCGTGAAAAAACCGTCATTTAACCATGGTTCATCGTTCCACCAACCCTACCCCAATTCCTCAGTCCTCGGTCCTCACTAATCAAAGTAAAATCAACAGTACTTTTGTTCCTTGGGGAATTGACTGATATTCCAGTGTATCAGCCCTTGTTTTCTTTCTTACTCAGTCAAAGAAAAATATAATAACTAAATAAATTAAATTAAACCGCGTAGCAGAAACCCATTTTAAAAGGAGGAAAATCATAATCTTACCCTATTTAAAGGTCTTCAACAAGCTCTTCGATCATTGTGAGTTGTGAACCAGAGAGAGGAGGTCTCACCCTGTTTAAATTAAGGTCCTTCACTCTAGAGCAACTTCTTAATTTGACCATTGTGAGTTGTGTCCGTCTGAGAGAGAGAGAGAGAGGGCTATGGCAGATGGAGCAGTATCCTTTCTGCTCCAAAGGGTTGTCGCCTTGCTCGGCCAAGAAATGGAAGTTCACGTAGGACTTTCAGATGATCTTGAAAAAATCAAACAAGGGCTAAACACCCTGAAAGCAATTCTAGAGGTGGCAGAGAAAAAGCAAGTTCATGGAGTTGGGAAACAATGGGTTCTGGAGTTGCGAGAACTAGCTTACGACATGGAGGATGTTCTTGATGATCTCATGCTTCATGTGCATCCGCAGTCTCTTGGGTCTTCTTCATGGTCTCGGTTTCTCCACAATCTCATACACCACATACCCCTCCGTGAGATAGCCCATCGAATGAAGAAAATCAACACCAAGATGCGAGATATCGACACCAAGATGCAGATGCAAGAGTTATGCCACCATGGGCATCCTTCTTCATCTGGCCCCCAACCAGAATCAAGTTTCAGTTCCCGGTGCCAAATGTCCAGCAAACTGATCATGGCTCAGGATGATGAGATTGTCGGAATTGAGAGGCCCATGCAGGAACTAAATGAGCTGTTAACGGGTGCAGACAACCCAAGGCGTACTGTGATTTTAGTGACGGGGCCTGCTGGTTCAGGCAAAACCACTCTCGTTAAGAGAATATATGATAGCAAGAGCGTGAAGAATCATCACTTCCAAAGCCATGCTTGGATCAATGTTCGACAGTCATACAACTCCAAGCAGATCCTACAGGAAATGCTAAAGCAGATCTCCGAAGAATACATGGGAAAAGCTTATGAAGAGATTGACGACATGGAAGAGGACGCACTGGTCCAAGGGTTGGGGAAAATCTTGCAGCAAAGGAGGTACGTCATTGTTTTCAACGATGCATGGAGTCTAGATACATGGGAGGATATTAAAAGGATAAGATTCGCGTTGCCAGATAATAACCTCCGTAGTAGGATATTGATCACAACACGTTACAAGAAAATTGTCTCATGCCTGCAATCCCCCACACTTTATTTTCATCTTCAGCCTCTCAACAAAGAAAAAGCTTTACAACTGTTGGAAAAAAAGGTTTTCTGGTCAACACACAGGAAATGTTGCCCTTTGGATCTAAGAGATTCCTTCATTAATTTGGCAAATAAGTGTGAGAAAATCTGTCAAGGGTTGCCACTAGCAGTCGTGGCCATGGGTGAATTCCTATCAGGCATAGTGAAAGACAAACCTATTGGTGAATGGCAGGAACAGCTAAATGGGCTTACTTCATGCCTACAAAGCAGCATCGTCCTTAGAAATATGGCAATGACTTTAGAATTGAGCTACAGCCATCTGCCTGTCCAACTTAAATATTGTTTCCTGTATTTTAGCGTCTTCCCACAGGACCTACCCATCAGACGTACAAGGCTGATCCGACTGTGGATTGCCGAAGGATTTGTGCAGCCCAAGGATGATCGATCATCCGAGGAGGTTGCTGATGATTGTCTCATGGAGCTCATCTATAGAAACCTGGTTCAAGCAGTGAAAACAGATCTTGATGGTCGACCCAGAGAATGTTGTGTACATCCAATTATGCGTCTGATCCTTCTTCAAAAATGCAAGGAGGAGAACTTCAGTTTGGTTCTTCACCAACAGAACAATACAGATGGGCATGATCTGAAGAAGATTCGTCGCCTAAGTATCCACAGGAACCGCTGGAGTGTTACAAAAAACACGAGCTTTAACTACACACGCTCTCTTTTAGAGTTCCCTGTAGCTGGCGTTTTGCAAGACTCATCGGGGCATACGGTTCTTTCCAGATTTCAATCATTAAGGGTTTTAGATTTGGAAAAAGCCCCAATAGAGAAATTTCCGGAAGAAATTAAAGTTCTATATCGACTAAGGTATCTAAGCTTGAGAAATACAACAGTTAGTGAGGTACCGAAAACTGTTGGTAATCTTCTAAACCTAGAAACCTTGGATCTTAAACACACAAAGGTTTCTAGGTTGCCTGTGGAGATCTTCATGCTTCAACGCCTGCGCCACCTTCTTGTTTATAGTTACAAGATGCAGAATTTATTAGACTTTGATTGTGTTGAAGGGTTGGAAGTTCTTCCAGGAATCAAGGATTTGAGTGCGTTGCAGAAGTTGTCATTTGTCAAAGCAAGCAAGAACAAACAGATAATTACGGAACTGGGAAGCTTGACACAACTAAGAAAGCTAGGAATAATTGATCTGAAAAGAGAGAATGGTAAGGTTTTATGCCATTCCATTGGACAAATGCGAAAGCTTCGGTCCTTGGATGTGAAATCAACATGTATGGAGGAGATTCTGGATTTGCAGTATTTTCCGGCCACTACTGATCATCCCCTGCTTCTTCAACGTTTATATCTAAAAGGGCGTCTACAGAAGTTGCCGAATTGGATTTCTTCGCTTGAAAGCTTGGTTAAATTGCGTCTCAAGTGGTCAAAATTAAGTGGTAGCCCATTGGGGCCCCTTGAGTCTTTGCCTGAGCTACTGGAACTCCAATTGATGGACGCTTATATTGGGCAAAAATTATGTTTCCAGAAAGGAAAGTTTCGAAAGCTCAAGGTACTGGAATTCCTTCAATTGGATAATTTGAATGAAATTGAAGTGCAAGATGGTTCCATGCCAAGCCTTGAGAAAATGATCATGAGGAGTTGCAGGAACTTAAAATGCGTGCCAGTTGGTACCTTTTATCTATTTCAACTCAAAGAATTGATTCTGGAAATAATGCCCGAGGAACTTGTGGCAAAGCTTCGACATGGAGGGGAAGATCGTCCGTTGGTCCAGCATATTTCCTCCATTAATGGGGGGAGGATTGTTAACTATCGTCTGGAAAGTGATGGAACCATGATTCGTGAATATATTTGATTCGTGTAGATTGCAACCTTTAAGTTGCAGAGGTCAGGACACCACTTTGGTAAGCATAAACGTTGCCATCTCTCTCTCTCTCTCATGATTCTTATACATGGCCACGTTATGTATCTTCTTTAACATATGGATCTTCTCGTCTCAGGTTATCTCATGCGCTTACTTGAATGTAGTTTCTCCACAGATTGATAACCCAAGGACTGAAGAGATGGTTGTGGTGACCCTGAGAACACACGGAGAAGCTGGAAGAAAAAGACATATTTAGGATTAGTTGTCTGTAATATGTTTTTTTTTTTTTCTATTTTGTTGTGTGTGTATCAATTTGCTTATCATTTGGATTCAAACAAGGTTTGTATGTATAAATAATCAAACTTTAAGACGTGAAAGTTCTACCGATCGAGAGAATTAAAAATCTCTCCGATCTTCTTTTATTTAAATTAATATATAGTTCACGTTTGATTTTCTACTATTTCCTTGCTTAAGCCTTCTTAATAATTCATCCTTGTAAAAGAATTTGTCAATTCAAATAAAACAAGAAGTCTCGAACGGATCAGAGTCAAAAGTTTGTTGTCTTTTTATTCTTTTTTCTAAGACGTCCAAAACAATTCCATTCAACCATTCGATCTCTACTTTGCCAGTTTGCCTCGCTCGACAATTTGGAAACGCGACAATCTAGTATCTATCTTAACCAACCACCGTCTATTATGTTGTGTAATCATGTGACATCATGTGCTATTAACACTTTTGAAAATGTTAAAATTATCTCTTAAAAATAAAACACTGTTCATCATCTTCTTTCTCGAGAAAATAAAATAGAAGCAAGTTTTGTGCATTTCCTACAGCAGCTCTTAATCTAAGTTCTGAAAAACTATCAGATACTCCACTTGATCTCTCCATGAAAACCCTAGCAGTGCAATGCACTTCATGTTTTCTCCCTATAAACCATCATGAGAAGAACAAAACACTAATAAACAGAAAAAGGGGAAGAACCCTAGCATATGCTAAAATTCTCTCCACTTAGTGTTAACCTTGTTTCTTTCTTTAGACATTTTACAATCATCAATGGCTTCAAAATGGATTCAAAAGAGGCTGAAGGATCTGCAGAAAGATCCTCCCACCTCTTGCAGTGCTGGTCCGGCAGAAGACATGTTCCACTGGCAAGCAACAATCATCGAACAGTCCCTTTGTGTGGTGTGCTTCTAGTAACTATTCATTTTCCACCAGATTACCCATTCAAGCCGCCAAAGGTTTCTTTTTGTACCAATGTATTCCATTCCAGCATCAACAATAATGGGAGAATTTGTATTAACATTCTGAAAGAGCAACGGAATCTTGCCCTACAATATCCACAGTGTTATTGTCAATTTGCCCTCTGCTAACTGATCCAAACCCAGACGATCCCCTGTTTCCTGAGATTGCCCACATGTACAAGACTGATAGAGAAAAGAATGAAGCAACTACCCGTTCTTGGACATAGAAATATGCCATGGGATAGGAGCTTCAGATTATGGTGGTCTCTCTCACTATTAAATCTGTAAACGAAACCTGGAGCCTTGGTTAGAGCATATGTTAATCAACTTTGTATTGTTGGAATTTGTAGGATCCAAAAAAATTCGTGTGTTGACATATTAAGAAGGGAGTGATGATCATCCAAAGAAATTGGTCGATGCAGAGGACTCTTCAGTTCGTCTCTTCAGGCTAACGCAAGTAGTATTAAAGATGAAGACAAAGGTGAAGAAACGGCTGAGAAGAGATATAAAATCTGATGGTGAAGACCAGGATTTGATTTTAGATGGAAAAATTAAAATGGATAAAAAATTTGACAGTTGATTCTATTTTGAACGGATGGTTGGTGAAGAAAACTAGATAACACCCAAAGGGAATTTGTGTATTTTCACATGCTATTAACACATGGTTAATAGTAGGTACTCAATTGTCGCATTTCGAAAATTCAGTTATTGGATTGTTGCATTTTAAAGTTTGGAGACTAAATTGTCACTTGAGCGAAAATACATGGTACCAATCTGGATTTTACCTTATCCTTATACATGGTCACTTTTTTATGTATGAAAGTTTAGAAAGCTCGCACGGTTTGTCCCCTATGGGACAGAAAATTGTGTCCCATCCAATATTGCCACATCATCTTTTACATTTGAAACATACTTAATGGCTGGAATCCTAAATTCATTCTGATTTTATGGATAAAATACAAAAACCTCCCCTGAAGTTTCTAACAATCATAAAAATCTCCCCTATACTTTCATTTTAACAAAAGCCTCCCCTCTATTTTCAAAAAAATCAACAAATACCTCCCTTCCATCAGTGATCAAGACAGAAAATATGTAGAAATACATTTTTACCCGTGGGCATCATTTGAACTATTTGTGAAACACCATTTTTTCCCTTACTTGGCCAATTCATTACAATTCCATACTTTTCATAGCACTCGAAATATCCCACTTCGCAAAATATTCCAGTCATTTTCTGGCGACTATTGTTCTTCACCCCGAAGTTTGATTTCTTCATCGCTTGAGCTCGATTTCTTCACTAACGATGATTGTTTTTCACCCCAAAATTCGATTTATTCATCGGACAGCGACTGTGACTTTCTTGACTTTCTTTTCTCTTATTTTGCAGCAGTGATAGTATTCGAACTATTCTCTGTGAGGTGAAGGTGGAGTGGGGGTGGTCTTTTCTTTGTGAAGTCTCTAGCATCCAGGTTGAGTGGTGGTAGTCAGCAGGATTGCCTTCCTACCAAGCAAATGGATGTTTGGATCCTGTTAAAACAATACACTTTGATTGTGTTTCATGTCCTCTTTCAAAACATCATGCTTTGCCTTTTAATATAAGTGATTATGTTTATTCTACACCTTTTGATCTTATTCATTCTGATATTTGGAGCCCTTCACCTCATAATACCATGGGTGGTTCGCGTTATTTTGTGATCTTCGTTGATGATTTCTCTCGATATACATGGATTTATCTTATGCGTAATAAATCTGAATTACCTGCAATTTATATTCAATTTGCCACCATGATCAAAACTCAATTTTCCTCTATCATCAAAATTTTTCGCACTGATAATGCCATGGAATATAGAGATTCTATCCTTACTCAGTTTCTTTCACAAAATGGAACTATTATTCATAGATCTTGTCCCGGTACCTCTCAACAAAATGGGCGTGCAGAATTGAAACATAGGCATATTCTTCATACTGTTCGAACTCTTTTAATCTCTTCCTCTTGTCCTGAACGTTTTTGGGGGGAAACAGCCCTCACTGCTGTTTATACCATCAATCGCATTCCTTCTCCTGTTATTGGTAACATTTCTCCTTATGAACGGTAGTATGGCCATTGTCCTGATTACCAGTCTCTACATGTATTTGGTTGTGCTTGTTTTGTTCTATTACAACCTCATGAACATACCAAATTGGAACCAAAAGCATGTTTATGTTGTTTTCTCGGGTATGGTATTGAACATAAAGGATATCAGTGTTGGGATCCTCTTTCCCAACGACTTCGCATATCTCGTCATGTTACCTTTTGGGAGCACAAAATGTTCTCAAGTCTCTCCCCATTTCGAGTTACCACAACATCTTCACATTTTTTTACTGATCCTACTATTTCGTTTTTTTCCTGATGATTTACCTGCTGGTCCTACTAATCCTTCATCTGATAGCTCACACAGTACTGCACAACCTGCAACCTCTCCTGATGCATCTACCTTGGCTATGGATCCTTTAGCTCTGCCTTCTTCTGAGCCCTTGATTCCTCCTGAGGAATTAGATCCTGATCATTCTGATACTTCCCTACATCATTCTGGTAGGGTCACTAAACCTTCCATTCTTCTTCGTGATTTTCACTGTTATTCTACCATTGTATCTTTATACGAGCCTTGTACCTATCACAAGGCTAGTACTGACCCTCTATGGTAGAAAGCAATGGCAGAAAAAATTCAAGCTCTTACAAGCACTCATACTTGGGATTTAGTTGACCTACCTCCAGATAAATCTGTGATCGGTTGTAAATGGGTCTACAAAATCAAGACTCGGGCAGATGGTTCAGTTGAAAGGTATAAAGCTAGATTGGTAGCTAAAGGGTTCACACAGGAGTATGGCATTGATTATGATGAGACTTTTGCCCCAGTAGCTCGTCTCACTTCTATTCACAGTCTTATTGCGATTGCTGCTGCTAAGCACTGGCAGCTATTTCAGATGGATGTTAAGAATGCTTTTCTCAATGGAGATCTTTCTGAAGAGGTTTATATGCAGCCCCCTCCTGGTTATGATCATCTCCCTAATCACATTTTTCGTCTCCGTAAGGCTCTATATGGACTTAAGCAGGCGCCTCAAGCATGGTTCTCCAAATTCAGCTCTACTGTTTGTCAATTTGGTTTTCAATCTACCACTTATGATCATGCCTTGTTCATTCGTAAGACCTCTCAGGGTTGTGTACTTCTTCTCCTTTATGTTGATGACATGATCATTACTGGTGATGATTTGCAGGGCATTTCAGATCTTAAGTCTTTTCTTAGCAAACAGTTTGAAATGAAAGATCTTGGTCGATTGAATTATTTTTTAGGCATTTAGGTTTCCTCCGACCAATTTGGATATTATCTATCTCAGGCCAAGTATGCCACTGATCTTGTTTCTCGTGCACGACTCACTGATACTAAGACTGTTAACACTTCGATTGAGCCTAATGCCCATTTTTCAGCCATTGATGGTACTCCTCTTAGTGACTGCACCTTATATTGGCAACTAGTTGGCAGTCTTGTATACCTTGCTGTTACTCGTCCTGATATTGCTTATGCTATTCATATTGTGAGTCAGTTCATGTCTGCTCCTCGCACTACTCATTATGTTGTTGTGCTTCGTATCATCCGTTATGTCAAGGGCACATCGTTTCACGGACTTCACTACTCCAGTTCTTCCTCTCTTCATTTGATCGCATATTCTGATGCTGATTGGGTTGGTGATCCTACTGATAGACGCTCCACTACTGTTATTGCTTCTTTCTTGGAGATTCTCTTATATCTTGGCGTAGTAAGAAGCAAATGGTTGTCTCTCGTTCCAGTACTGAAGCTGAATATCGAGCTCTTGCTGACACTACCTCTGAGTTGTTATGGTTATGATGGTTACTCCATGACATGGGAATTACTCATTCATTTGCTACTCCCCTTTACTGTGACAATCGTAGCGCCATACAGATTGCTCACAATGAAGTCTTTCATGAGCGCACTAAGCATATTGAGACTGATTGTCACTTTATTCGTCATCATGTGCTCGAGGGTACTGTTCGTCTTATTCCTGTCTCTTCCCATGATCAATCTACAAATATCTTTACCAAAGCTCACTCTCCTCTTCACTTTTGTGCTCTATTTGGCAAACTCCAGATGATTGATACATTGCCATCTTGAGTTTGAGGGGGGATGTTAGCACAATTAGTATTTTACCACAATTAGTGTTTTACCATTATTCGCTCCTTGATTCTAGGATGAGATATTTCTAATTAGCTGTACATATATCTCCTAATCTTATTTTTTCCTTTTTGTATAGTTTCCTATATAGGTTGGTTTCTAATTTAGGTCGCCGACCTTATTTCCTTTATTGTATTCCTTGCTCTATTATAAATAGGTTGTAACCCATTGAATTCAATATAGAGAAATATTATTTTCTCCATTATTCCTCTTTGTTTTCGTATCACTGTCAGTTCGTTGAAGGTCAATTTCCTAGTATAGGCAATGGCACTGGATAAGTGTTTGACCAAGGAGAATTTTCTTATGAGGGATGTGCAAATTCAAGATCTGAACTATAGCTTGTGTAAGCAGATAATGGAATTTCTTGACCATCTGTGCATTCATTGTTCGGTTTCTTCTCAAATTTGGTGGCATTTCATCAAATCTGTAGGGATATGTTTTTAGGTCATGACAAATTTAGTTAAGGAGCTCTTGTCGTGCTGTAACCTGAATGGGAAGGGGAAATGTGTTTGGAAGTCTATCCCTTCTATCGATAAAAAAAAGTCTATCCCTGCTACTCTGTTAGGGACTATATGGGCTGAGAAAAATAGGAGACAGTTCTGTAAAAGAAGTAAAGAGGTGGACGAGTTAATTAATTTGGTTATTGGTAAGCTTGTTTCTTGGGTTTCTATTGTCAATTAATTCAAGCATCAAAGTGCTCCTCTACGTCTGGACTCCAAGAGTTTGTGGGAGTTGTAAATTGTTCTGTGCTATGCATTTTGACGGGCATTTTAACAGATTCTTTCGATTATGTGCTGATGATCTTTCAGTCGTGCTATTGCTGCGGCTAATGGCACTCCATCGTACTTCGTTCTTTGTGGGTTTGTCATTCTTCCAGGTTCATTCCTCTTCAGTTGCTCTTCTTTATTCAGATAGTAAAAAATTGAAACTGGGATAAGAAGAGAGGGTAAAGAGTATAATATATAGATAGGGGCATTTTAGTAAAAACAGGTATACATTAACACGTAAAAGGGTAAAATAGGTATTTTTGAAAAAAAAGATTATTGGTTTAACATTTTTCGTCTTGGTTATTGACGGAAGGGAGGCGTTTGTTGATTTTTTCGAAAATAGAGGGGAGGCTTTTGTTAAAGTGAAAGTATAGGGAAAGTTTTTATGATTGTCAGAAACTTCAGGGGAGGTTTTTGTATTTTACCCAAATTTTATTAACCCACCCAACCCATCCCCCCCCCCCCCCCTGCCCTCTCTCTTTCAATCACCACCGCCTAGGGGTGTCAATGGACCGGTTTTGGTTTGGACCTCATCCAATCCAATATCAATTTAGAAAAATTGCACAAACCAACAAGACATATTAGATTGGACCAGTCCAGTCCAAAATATTTATTATATTGGATTGGACCTGGTCCGTCTGTAATAAATTTATATTGGATTGGGTTGGATTAAGTCAATATTTAATCCATTTATTTAAGATAAGAATATAGGTATCAATGGACTAAGATTGGATTGAAACAAATCTAAATCAAAATGTATTTGAATAGATTGGATGGTCTAGACATTGAATTGGACCGATCCAAAATATTCATTGGACCGAATTAGATAGAATCCACTTATAATGGACTCACATTGGACTGGATGGAATTAGATCAAATCCAGTCCAATTAACACCCCTAACACCGCTGCAACCAGAATCCAAACAGTAATGGAGGTCACTGGAGAAGAGAGTTTGCTGAAGAAATCATCTTACTTCCGAAGATCGGATCAGATAAACTACCCAAAACATCGCTTCCTTTGTTTACATTAGTATTCGCATAAACTGGAGAAGAACAGTTCGGCTCTGGGTTGTGCACTCTTCAAAAATCATGCTTTCATCTACAAATGCCCTAGAACTATTAGGCAGCTTCATCCCCTTCAGTGTTAAAGCTGACAAACAAAGCCAGTTTTATGAACACACCCATCCGACTCATCTCTCAGATCCCAAGTCTGATGGTTTTAAGGTCGGAATCCCTGAACACCTTCACAGATCGCGATGTATTGTTGTCACAAATACGACAAGGCCACAATTCTTGTAGTATGCCTATGTATTTCAGTATTTGTCACAAACCAGCTGAACCTGGGAATCAACATTGATGTACTTGATGTCAATGCTTTCAACCCACAATTGACCCAGTCAGTCAAACCGTTCGAATCATCACCTGGCTAGTATCCTGGGTCTGGTTTAGTCAAGACCCGTCAGACGGCCAAAAACTATTGATTTGGTCAAAAATCATTTGACCCATTCAGTTCGACCGTTGACCCATTCGACCTAGTCACCGGATCACGGGTTGCACACTCAATGTATGCAAATTTTCGGTGGCCATAACTTTGCACTCTGATAATAGTTGATAAAAAAAAATAGAAAAATAAAAATAATTGATATAATAATTACATATAATAATTGCATGTGTTTTGTGACATGAACTTCAATAGAAAATAAATAATAGCATTGTACATGTATTAATTTGTAAAATTTATATAATATTTTCTAGGACTCTAGATCAATACATTATCGATAAAATTGTATGATTCCTATTTATCCTGCTATATTATTTGTAATATATTTATTCACAAATACCATTAGAATATACATTTCCTATGTAGTTACATTGATTTTGACTATTTTAACCTAAAATGTAATGTTATTAATATATTTATGAAATTTATATGCATTTTCCAGCATATCCAATCGTTTCCATGTTTTTTCCATATCCATGTGCTTCTTCATATAAATTCATGTACAATGCTATTATTTATTTTCAGAGTGCCTATTATGATTTCCTAGATTTTGCATGTCACTGACTCTGTGGCTAGCAATATTTTCATTCATATAACTGTACTGAAATAGTGGTTGCACTGGCTGCAACTGGTGGTTTTTCTCATCAAAAGTTCTGCAGTGAATTTGGTTTTGCGCTAAGCATGCTTCGATTCTCTGTCCATATTCCAAGTAGCCTTTTATTATACAGTAGCTGTACACAACTGTTGCAGCTATTGGCCAGAGTCGAACAAAGTCTGTATCAATTTTCAAGTTTATCCTGTTGACAGACTGATGGCTCAATCCTAACAACAGAGCTAACAGAGGCATAAACTTATCTTTCAATTTAAATCCTTATCTTTCTTTCAGAAGTATAATTAACAAGAGAACTAACAGAGGCTGTTCTTGTATCAATAAAAAGTGCAATAAAGAGCCGCCATTTTATCCATTGTAAATCACACATTAAGTTCCAGGTGAAAACTGTCCACAGTAAATGTACTTTATATGTTAGAAAGGAGAACTTCTCACGTGTAGAGGAATTTAAATGCAACATTCTGTACAATGCATGCTGATTTACATGGGTACTTACAATGGCAGATCAATCCAAGTTACAGGAAAGGAAAAAAAAAAAAAAAGAGTATATAAATAGAAACAATTTAGGCAACAAATAAAATATATTCATGTCACCATTCTATACCTAATCCCCTTGAAAGGAATATATTCTCAATGTACAGAAGGACAGTAGGTGATGAATTAACAAAGATTTGCATCTGAACCCTTCCTGAAGCCTCTGGAATCAAGAAAGAGCATGCAAAGTGCCATATCAGTACATCATGTCAATATATGTCTCAAATGTGAAATTGAATATGGAGTGGCCAAGCATCTAGGTCTGATTTGGTTTGAAACTTGTATGAGTATTTTATTAACAGCCTGGAGTTAACATGAAAACAACAAAACCAGTGCCCTAAAATCTAAGACAACTTAATGTGACAAAGTAAGCTTTTCTACAACTGCTTCAGGTCATGGGACCTTGGAAAACCATTCAACTAGTCTTTCAAACATTAGATGTCATATAATATAGGAAATCTAATTAGTTTTCATGCTAACAGTATTTGGGTGAGCTATTATGAAGTTTGATATGCTCACTATAAGAAGTACAAAAGATTCACTTAATTGAATAGGTCATAAAAATTTTGAGTTACCCACTTAATTGAAAATTCATTTCATTCCTCAACGCCATGCAACCGTCGAGACACTGATGGCAAAGGCCTATGACTTGCTCGATGAAGTAAAGGCACAGTGCAGCCAACCCATGGAAGACTTCATCCAAGTCCCCCTCTAGACGACCACCTTCGAGAATAACTTGTGCAACTACTGAGGAACAACGCCGACGTGTTCACTTGGTCGGTAGCGGACATGCCCGGGATTGACCTTGAACTTATCACACATTGGCTGAATGTCAACCCACGCTACTAACCTGTGAAGCAGAAAGAGAGGAGTTTCGCCACAGAGCGGTGACAAGTGATCGCCGACAAAGTATAGAAACTGCTCGATACCAGCTTTATTCGGGAAGTCAAGTACCCCGATTGGCTGTCCAACACCATAATGGTGAAGAAGGCCAACGGAAAGTGGAGGATCTACATCGACTTCACTAACCTAAATAAGGCCTCCCCAAAGATAGCTTCCCCCTGCCGAGGATCAACCAACTCGTCGACGCAACGGCAGGGCATGAGCTACTGAGCTTCATGGATGCCTTCTCAGGTTACAATCAAATCTAGATGCACCCGGATGATTAGGAGCAGATAGCTTTTATCACCGACCGCGGCCTGTACTGCTACAGGGTGATGCCCTTCGGCCTTAAGAATGCTAGCACCACTTATCAGCGGCTGGTGAACGAGGTATTCAAAGAACAACTCGGTCGGATTGTAGAAGAGTATGTCGACGATATGCTCGCAAAGAGAAAGAAAGCCGAGCATCACTTGGCCGACCTTCGTGAAGTCTTCGGCACCCTTAGAAAATACAAGATGAAGCTAAACCCAACCAAGTGCGCTTTTGGGGTCGGCTCCGGCAAGTTCTTAGGGTTCATGGTGACACATAGAGGGATTGAAGAGAATCCGAAAAAGATAAAGGACATCATTGACATGCCATCTCCCTGGACCCATAAAGAGGTGCAGCGACTCACCGGAAGAATAGCCACCCTTAGCAGATTTATGTCCTAATCCGCGGACCGCCATCTCCCTTTCTTTAAAGCCCTTAAGCGACGAAAAGGCTTCCACTGGACTGAAGAATGTGAGCAGTCTTTCCAGGAGCAAAAGCAATACTTGAGCTCGCTGCCCCTCCTAACCAAGTCGAACCCAGGGGACGAGCTATTGCTCTACCTCTCGGCTGGAGACAAGGTCATCAGCTCGATATTGAATAAGGAAGAAGACCGGGTACAAAGGACAATCTACTACACTAGCAAAGTCCTCAGCGGCGTACAAACCCAGTACTCCAACCTGGAGAAGTTAGCTTTAGCTCTCGTCACAACTGCTAGAAAGCTCAGACCCTACTTCTAGGCCCACAACATTCGAGTACTTATTGACCAGCCCCTTAAGCAGATACTACAGAGGCCGGAAGTATCTAGCCGCCTAGTCAAGTGGAGCGTGGAACTAACTGAGTTCGACATCGAGTACGCACCCCGACCGGTGATTAAAGCACAGTCCCTGGCAGACTTCATCGTAGAATGTACATTCACCACCGAGGAACTAGTCCCGCTGCCCCTAGTATGGACTCTACATGTAGGTGGTTTGTCAAACCAGCAAGGCAGCGGTGCCGGCCTCATCCTCCTCGGCCCAAATGACGTAGTGTTGGAACACACCCTCAGGTTCGAGTTCAAGGCATCCAACAACGAGGCCGAGTATGAGGCCCTGATTGTTGGGCTCCGCCTTACCTTGGACCTTGGGACCTGAAGAATCGAGGCCTTCAGCAACTCGTAGCTAGCGGTCAACCAAATCCACGGTCAGTTTGAGGCTCAAACTCCCTCCATGACGAGTTACCTACAAAAGTTGCACGAGCTCACTCAACAACTCAAGCATTTCAATATTTAGCAGATCCCCTGAGTTGAGAACACCCAAGCCGACACCCTTTTGAAGCTAGCCAGCTCACCACAGACTAACCTTGACTCGACTGTACGATTGGATACACTAGCCCAGTCGAGCATTGCACCAACGGCCCTTCTCGTCCTCCTAGTACAGCACGGCCCATCTTGGATGGACCCCATAATCGAGTATCTTCGAGAAGACGCTCTCCCAGAAGAGCAAACAGAAACGAAGAAGCTCCAACATAGAGCAGCCTGGTACTGTCTTATCCAAGGCCAGCTCTACCGCCACTCCCACACTCTCCCGTACCTGAAGTGTCTCCCCCCAGCCGAAGTAGACTACGTCCTTAGGGAGATACATGAGGGCATTTGCAGAGATCACCCTGGCACGCGCACATTGGCCCATAAGGCACTCCGGTAGGGCTACTTTTGGCCGACAATGAAGTAGGACACCACCCAATTAGTTTGGAGGTGCGACAATTGCCAACGACACTCCAATCTACATCACCAGCCGGTGGCCCCCTGAAGTCGATCACCAACCCGTGGTCGTTCGCCCAATGGGGAGTGGACATCCTCGGCCCCTTTCCCACCACGATTGCGCAGAAGAAATTCCTTCTTGTAGCAGTGGACAATTCACGAAGTGGGTGGAAGCCAAAGCCTTGGCACGCATCACCGCCCATAATGCCCAAAACTTCTTCTAGCAGAGTATTGTCTGCCGCTTCGGCATCCCTCACATGCTCATCACGGACAATGGGACATAGTTCATCGGCAAGAAGTTCGAAACCCTCTGTGCTGACCTAAAGATCGATCATCGGACTACCACAGTGCACTGACCCCAGAGTAACGAGTAGACCGAGATAACCATCCGAACCCTACTACATGGCCTAAAAACACGCCTAGATCAAGCCAAGGGAAAGTGGGTTGAGGAGCTACCAAGCATACATTGGGCATACAGGACGACCTCGAGGACCGCCACTGGAGAGACCCATTTTAGCCTGACCTACAGGGCCGAGGCCATAGTCCCCGTAGGGCAAACTAACAAAGATTTGCACGTGGAATTGGACCTAATAGAAGAAGCCCAGAATCTGAACAATTCTCACTTTCCAGCAAGGCGGGCCCAGTACAGAGTTAGGGTCGGGATGGGACTGGAATTTTATGCCTTGGTGCAGCCCAGCCTTAAAGCCTAGTTTAAATTTTGGACTGGACTAGTCCATGCATGTGCAGCTGCGGTCATTCTGGGCCAGCCTTAAAGCCCAGTTAAAATAAAAATAAAAATAGTTTCTAAAAGATAAATATTTAATTTGTATATTTTAAAATACATATTTATGCAATAAGTAAGGTGGTGATTTGGGGTCTTCTCAGCCTCAGTGGGAAAGGGCCAATTCTGGGCTTGGGGCAGCCGAGTTATGGCCCATTCTTGCTCACCAGGCCCGGGCTGGCAATTTCCATTCCCATATTAATCAACAGAAACAGTTAACCACCAGAGGACGATAAATGTGTTTCCAAACTCACCCTTCTGACCTGTCACCCTGTTGACCAAGCCAAATGATTCAATTAGCCATGTTGTTGTCTGAGTCAACAGTTGTTCTGCGGCCAAGTAGATTGTTGTTGAAATGGATTTGAAAGCTTGGTCAAGCAATCAAGTGATCAATCAGTTCACTTAGCCTATATTAACATATTAATCATAGGATTAAAGCACTGATCCAACACAATTGTTTTAATTTAACTGATTGGGGATGCGTTTCCCTTTGAGTTTAACAAGTCAACTGTGGTATGTGGTGTTATAAATTAAATATCAAAACACGAAATAAATATGTGTAATAAATGAGATTTATTATTGTTAATAATAGAAATGAATAAAAATAGAAGAAAAAATAAAAAGAGAACTAATATCTCTAACCCATGACTCGTTGATTAGGTCAAACAAGTGAATGATTTAACCAATTTAGTTATCAAGTGCATGTGAGATTCAATCCTAAGTCTTTGTTTCAACACAAATATTTGATTAGGACAAATATAGAGACAAATTACAAAATAAATTTGTAATAAAGAAAAATACAATGGGATGAAACTCTCTTTGTTTTCACCTAATGATGTGAGCAACCTCTGGTTAACAGTCTAATTTGGTGAAAGCAAGGGTCGTTAGTGTATTTGTACTTCTGATGTTGATGTAGATTTCTTTAATTTTTTGAAGAGTTTATGTAAATTTCTTCACTCTGGGCTTCATGCTTGATTGGTTGTGAAAATGCTTTTTTAAAAATGGCCATTTTGCAGTAGCTTTGAAGTTTGCGAGAGACTGTGGTTACAAGTATTGGTGTGAGATTCTGAGAACTCTCAAATATGTTTGTGTGGTTCTCAAAAGAGATTCCCTTTCTCCCTAGGTACGGTTATCTATAGTCTAAGATTAGGGCTGCCACCTCAGCCAACTTTTTTAACCAATCCCATGTAAGTGAGGTATTGGATTAGGGTTAACTCCTATATATCTATACTACTATGAAAAGTGCAAAACGGCTTAATATTGTTTTTGGAATTTTTGTTTAACATAAAATACCCTCTTCTTGTTGTTAACGACATTAGAGTAAGGAAAAAAATGATTTTTCAAAATCTATTTAATACATTGTGTTAAAAGACAAATACTGCCCTATGCATTAAATAAAGTTGCTAGTTGACACCCATTAATGCAATTGAAGTGAAATGCAACAAAAAATAACTTATATTAATTCCCTACTAAATGAATTAGAAGACTATTCAGATGCCTTTGTTAATAAAAGCTTCAATATTTCTCAAGAAAAAAATATCATATTAATTTAATGAAGGATTCCTGTGTAAAGTTAGTGGGGTAAGGTTGTTTTTAGGAGCAATAACTATACCCCCACAAGAGATGGGTCAATGGATCAACCATTTAGGTTAAATGAGTTAATCAATTCATGATGACATAATGAAATAGTAATAATTTTAAAATAAATTGAAACTATAAACTTTTGGGCATGATCTAATGTCATATAGTCATTGTAATAAATAAAACTTATTAATGAAGATAATGGAATACAAAATTTAAAATCAACTAAAACCACTATTCTGTTGTAGTGGTGGGTAACTAGTTTGAACATCCACTAGTCATTGCAATATAACCTTTTATTTTATCATAAAATAAATACTAGCGGGGACTTGTGCAATGCATAGACTTTGTTAAGCGAAAGTTAAATAATAAAAATGCATAAGACTAGGCAAATGTTTTATAATTTTATTTTAAAATAATTAAATAATTTTTTATATTTTATATACTATTTTTAATAATTTTTGCAATACAAAATAACAATAATTAATTTCATCTAAGGATGTTCATCAAATTGATGAAATTGACCAAATTGATCACCCAACTTGCCCTGAGTTGGACACTGCTAGTATTTCTAATTGGCTTTAGTTCAGCAATTTCTCAACCCAACCAAGTCAGGCTAGTTTAGGTTTGGCCATTTGTAAACTAACCAAAATTAAACCGGCCCGATTATAAATATATATTAGTATTTTATATTTCAAATATAATTTTTTAATACATGAAAGTGGTAAAGTTCTCATATTTCTTAGTCTGAAATATTTTATATTGTAGACTTAAATATTTTAAATCTATTCTTGTAATAATATCATTATATTTTTTAAATATAATTTAGCTTTTAAGTTTAAATCTTTTGAACCAACCAACCAAACTAAAAACCTGCCCAAACTGATACCATTGTTTTCGACCCGCCATTGACCCGACTAGTTAAACCATTTAAGCATTCACTTGACCTTGATTCTTGGTCTAGTTCTAATGAAACCCACCCTTCAATCAAAAACCGTTGACTTGGTAAAAGGCCACCCGACTTGGAGGGTTCAACTATTGACCCATTCGCCCCAATCACTGGGTTATAGGTTGTACACTTAATGCATGTGCAAACATTCCAATTGAGGTGATCTGTGTTTTTTTTTAATTTTGGGTAAGTTTTCAAGATCTATGCATCCATGGGTGCCTTACCCCGCTATTTTTTTGCAAAAAAAACATTTTTTGTCCTCAAATTGCAACTTTTAACAATTTTTATAAACAAAAAATTGAATTAAAAATATAAATAAAATATAAAATAATACATATTATATGGTAAACATAATTATACACTATTTATTGACAAAATATGTATTTGCACACATATATACATATATGCACATTTGTCTATGTATACAAATATATATTTATTTAAATATATAGAGTGATGACGTTGAACAGTTTAACTTGTTCAACCACGATGGTTGAACTGGTTTTCACTAATGATTGGATAGTTTTGAGTGACTAACTCCCCAATCCAAGTCACCGGACCATATTAGTTTGATTGGCAAAACAATCTACAACCAAATTAAACCACCTAGTGAACATTCCTAATTTCAACTAAATTGATAGTCTAATCTCTAACAAATAGCAATAGTTTAATTTTCATTAATTATTGAAAATTATAGTGAAAATACAATAAATAATTAATAAAGCTTCAATACCTCTAAATTATTTAATATACTTTCAATATTTCAATAATATTTAAAATATTTTCAATTATTTATATTTAATAATCTTGTTATTAAATATATTATATATAATTTTGTCTTTGATAAATATTTAAAAGTTATCACGTAATTTCATTATTTAATCTATTTTTTTGTTTTAAAATAATGTTTAAAATATGATTTAGTATTAAATCTTTTGATTTTAAAACATTTAAAAATATTATTAGATATATTATAATTATTATTGTGTTTTTGATAAAATTTTTAAGGTTATTACATAATTTCTTTATTAAATCTATTTTATTTTTTGAATTATATTTAAAATATGATTTAGTTATAATTTTGTAAAACATAAAATTATTATTAACTCAAATATTATTAAATATACTAAAACGATTTTCTACTTTTAATAAAATTTTTAAGTTTATTACATAATTTTGTTATTTTAACTATTCAAAATTTAGTTATGTTAAATATTTTGTTATTCAAATATTTAAATAAATTGTAAAATATTTAAATTTTATTTATGATTAAGTTATTACATAATATTAAATATTTGTTTATATAATATTTATCTATTTTTAATATTTTGTTATTTATAATTTTTAGTTATTGGAATCTTTAAATAATATTTTTTAATTTTAAGTTCTTATTTTTTGAATAATATTTAAATTGAATAATTCGTATAATAATTATAATTTATATTGTAATAATATATAATTATATAATTATAGTTAAATTGAATAATTCATATAATTATAATTTATATTGTAACAATATAGATTTCATCAAGATGAGAGCAATCCCAACAGTGGCTTTATCACTTAGGACATTGCTTTGATCTTGATGAAATCTAGAAACTAGAGAAGGTCTAGACATATTGTTTTCACCTGTTGTCCTTGTTCCGATGCTTCCTACCACGGTGAACATACAACAACCCCCTCCACAATGCAAAAATCTCATACCTAGCCCCTCCTTTGATCCAAATTGGTACCTAGATTCGAGCACCACAAATCACATGACCCCTAACCTTAGCAACTTGCAATTTGTCTCAAAATATAATGGGTAAATCACAAAAACATCCCCTTAAGTTTTTGATAATGATGAAAACCTCTCCTATAGTTTGATTTTAACAAATACCTCCCTTGAACTTTTGAGAAATTCAATAAAAACCTCTCGTCACCCTTCCAAACATAAAACATTAGACTAATGCACCGGATTTTTCCAAATACCCATTCTACCCTTTTATAAATTATTTTACATACAAAATTTCTAAAATAACCATGTTTTAACTCGGCAAAAACATTAGAAGATGAATGTTAAAGGAGGCTTTTTTCAAATTAAAATAGGGTTATTTAAGTGATTTTGTATGTAAAATAATTTATAAAAGGGTAGAATGGGCATTTAGAAAAAATTGGGACATTAATCTAACGCTTTCCATCTGGGAAGGTGACAAAAGGGGGGTTTTGTTGAGTTTTTCTAAATTTATATTGAGTTTTTCAAAAATTCAAGGGAGGTTTTTGTATTTTACCCAAATATAATGGGTAGGGGGTTTGGATATACAACATGTTACCAAGTCAATTCTTTCTTTTCATGGAAATCAATTTCACTATTACCATATATTAAAACCAAGATAGCCATATTATATGACCTCTTCTTTCTCCCCTTATCCAATCGAGGTTTTTCCTTAAGCTCCGTTTGGTTTGTAGGAAGATTTGGGTGGGATGGGAAAAGATGGGATGGGAAAATGTAAAAACTTACGCTTCCATTGTTTGGCTTTATACATGGGAAAATAATAGGAAAACACTGTTTCCAGGGAGAAGAGAGAAGAAGGTGAGGGAGAAGAGAGAAGAGGAATATGGAGGGAGCTCCTATCTGGGTCTACAAACCTAGACCTAAGTTCTACCATGGCAGAACTTAGATCAGTGTTTATGAACCCAGATCTGTATCTGCGAACCCAGAAGAAGGAGAAGAAGAGATGAGATAGGGAGGAAGGGAGTGTCTCCTATCTGTGTCTACGAACCAAAAAGAAGAAAGAGAAGAAGAGAGGAGAGAGGGAGGAAGGGAGTGTCTCCGTTCTGTCTTTGCGAACCCAGATCTATGTCTACGAACCTAGAAGAAGAAAGAGAAGAAGAGAGGATAGAGGGAGGAAGGGAGGAAGGGAGTGGCTGAGAGGGGGTGCCGCCGCTACTGCTCTGTTTCTAGGTTCGAACGGGGAGGGGGTGCCATCGTCACTAGTTTCACCGAAGGAGAGAGGGAACAGTCGTTTCTTACATTTTTCCATCGGGGTCGCACCAAAACTGTGTGATTTGACATCCCACATTTTTCTCATCCCATCCTCTCTTTTCCTCTAAACAAATGAAAGAAAAAGGAATATTTTTGGAATATTCTCATTTTCTCATCCCCATCCCACAAACCAAAGGAGCCTTAGTTCCCTTCCTCTCTTCAAAATATTATTCTTCAGCTTGCCAATTCAACACCCCTGTTTTCCTAAAATCTCTCTCTCTCTCTCTCTCAATTACCTAAATCATCTTTTCTCCCAAACTATCTCCCATGTAAAACTTTCTCCTATAAACATCTATGTAATTTGATCTCTTAATCTCTATCTTTATCGACCTTGCAAATATATGCATTGAATTTCTCATCATGTATGAAAATATTAAGGTTTTAAGTTAAATCCTTTTTCAGTTTAACTTAAAATTTAAACATTGAAATAAGATTTGTGCGGCTTCAATAAGCTGCGGGAATCAAATCCGAACTCTCTTGTGGGTAGCAGATCCTACTCCTATCATTGTTGAGGACACGAGGAATTGTGTGAAACGAGATCTGTAACGTCTTCTGGTTACGGGTATTCTTCTTTTCTTTTCCTTTTAATTCTTCTGTGGGGTCTCGTGGGATAATGATCCGGAAGCATCAATATGGTTTTGTTCTTATATTAGTACTCTACATATTTGCATTTATAATCCTTCCAAATTGAGCTTAAAATCCAATATTTTAATCTGTTTCCCATAGGCAACAGCTCTGAAATTTCTTTTCCAATGGACCGTAGCTGCTCATTATTCAATGCAATAAAATTGAATTCGCATTTCCTGCAGCCAGCAGCCAGCAGCCACGGACCACGGTCGTAGGAAAACCCTGGAGATCACTCACCGAATCATTTGAAGAGTCATTAATTTGAAGTTTCAAGAACCTGGAGATCACCTCTAATAAAAAGGATATTCTAGCAATAGAACTAGGTGGGATCGTATCCCTGTTTCATTGGTCGTTGCAAGAATTTTCTGCAACTTAAGACCAATTAAGAAGAACAAAAGTTCAATTATCTCGTCTTTTCAGAAAGTTCAAATTCAATATAGCTCTATTTACCTACATCATCCCCACCCCAAGTCCTCGATAAAAGCACAAAAAAAAAAAGAAAGAGATCAAAGAAAAACCAAGTCTTATTGCTTGGAAGAACTAGATGAGGTTCAAACTGTGTATCAGCCCCTCTTCTCTTTCTTACTCAGCCAAAGGAAAAATATAAAAAAAATAAATAAACAAACCGCGTTGCAGAAACCCAAATTTGAAAGGAGTAAGTATCATCTCATGATTCTCATCCTATTTAAAGGTCTTACCGCAATCTCTTTCATCATTAATTGTGAGTTAAGTTGCAAGTGACCGTGACCGAGAGAGAGAGAGCTAGTAGCTATGGCAGAGGGAGCTGTATTTTTTCTGCTCGAAAGGGTTGTGGTCTTGCTCGGCCATGAAATAGTTCACGTAGAACTTCCAAAAGCTCGTGAAAGAATCATAGAAGATTTAAAGACCCTGAAAGTGATTCTCGAGGAAGCAGAAAAAAACGAGATGACGAAGTTGGAAAACACTGGCTTCTGAAAATGCGAGATCTAGCCTACGACATGGAGATCCCGACACCGGAGACTGCCGGGAAATTGTCCAACAGTACCCACAAGATCAAGCACCACAAGCCACTCCACAAGATTTCCAACAGAATGAAAGAAATCATCGAAAATTTCCGTATGCAGATGCAAAACATAAGCATCAATGCGGTTGCCCCCCAACCAGAATCACATTTCAGTTCTGGGTCTCGAATGTCTACCCACTTCATCGCTCAGGATGACGAGATTGTGGGGTTTGAGAAGCCTATGGAGGAACTAACCGAGTGGTTGACAAGTCATCCAGACCCAAGTCGTACTGTGATTTTAGTGACGGGACCTGCTGGCTCAGGCAAAACCACTCTCGTTAAGAGTGTCTATGATAGCAAGAAGGTGAATCGCATCTTCCAAAGCCGTGCCTGGATCGATGTTGGACAGTCTTACAGATCCAGCCAAATCCTACAGAAAATGCTAAAGCGTCTCTCCAAACAATGGATGGGAGAAGCTTATCAAGGGATTGAGGACAAGGAAGAGGGCGAACTGGTTGAAGGGTTGAAAGAAATCTTACTGCATAAGAGGTATGTTATTGTTTTCAACGATGCTTGGAATCTAGATAAATGGAAAGATCTTAGAATGATAAGAGAAGCATTGCCAGATAACAACCTCCATAGTAGGATATTGATCACAACACGTAACAAGAACATGGGTTCAAGCCTTCAATCTCCCACACTTCATTGCCATCTTCAGCCTCTAGACGATGGCAAAGCTTTAGAACTGTTGAGCAAAAAGGTCTTCCAGCAGTCACCTCCAGGGAGATGTTGCCCTTTGAATCAAAGAACAGAATTCTACGAATTCGCTAAGAATTGTAATAAGAAATTATGTAGAGGATTGCCTCTAGCAATAACAGCCATTGATGAGTTCTTGTCCATAAACACTGTGAAAGAAAAACCCATTGAAAATTGGCAGAAACTGCTAGATGGGATTTCTTCATACTTACAAAGCGATCTCATGCTTAGAAGTATGGCATTGACTCTAGAACTGAGCTACACCCATCTTCCTTTCCAGCTTATATATTGCTTCCTGTATTTTGGCGTCTTCCCACCTGATCACCTTCCTGTCAGACGTACACAGCTGATCCGACTATGGATTGCCCAAGGATTTGTGCAGCCCAAGAACAACCGAACATCAGAGGAGGTTGCTGATGACTACCTAACCAACCTCATCTCTATAGACTTGGTTCAGGCAGTGGAAAGAGATGTTGATGGTCGGCCCAAAATGTGTCGTCCACATCCAGTTATGCACCTGGTCCTTCTTCAGAAATGCAAGGAGGAGAACTTCAGTCTGGTCCTTCCCCAACTGAACAGCAATATAGATGGGCAAGATATGGACAAGTTTCGTCGCCTAACCACCCACAAAAACTGCAGCAGTGTAACCAATAACATGAGCTTTCACTACACACGCTCTCTTCTGGTGTTCGGTGTACCTGCTTGTTAGACTCATCTGGGCATACCGTTATTTCCAGATTTAAGTCATTAAGGGTTTTAGATTTGGAAGACGCACCGATAGAGAAATTTCCTGAAGAAATTGAAATCTTACATAGACTAAGGTATCGAAGCTTGAGAAATAAAACAGTTAGTGAGGTACCGAAAGCTGTTGGTAAGCTTCTAAACCTAGAAACCTTGGATCTTAAACATAAAAAGGTTTCTAGGTTGCCTGTGGAGATCTTCAAGCTTCAACGCCGGCGCCACCTTCTTGTTTATAGTTACAAGATGCAGAATTTATTAGACTTTGATTGTGTTGAAGGGTTGGAAGTTCTTCCAGGAATCAACGATTTTAGTGCTTTGAAGAAGTTGTCATTTGTCAAAGCAAGCAAGAACACCAAGATAATTACGGAACTGAGAAGCTTGACTCAACTAAGGAAATTGGGAACAATTGATCTGAAAAGTGAGAATGGTAAGGATTTGTGCCACTCCAATGGACAATTGCCAAAGCTTCGCTCCTTGGATGTGAAATCAACAGATGAGGATGAGATTCTGGATTTGCAGGATTTCGCCACTACTACTCGTCCACTGCCACTTCAACGTCTATATCTAAAAGGGCGTCTACAGGAGTCGCCTAATTGGATTTCCTTGCTTGAAAGCTTGGTTAAATTACGTCTGAAGTGGTCAAAATTAAGTGGTAGCCCATTGGGAGCCCTTGAGGCTTTGCCTGAGCTACTGGAACTCCAATTGATGGACGCTTATATTGGGCAAAAATTATGTTTTCAGACAGGAAAGTTTCAAAAGCTGAAGGTACTGGAATTCCTTCAATTAGATAATTTGAATGAGATTGAAGTGCAAGTTGGTGCCATGCCAAGCCTTGAGAAGATGAACATGAGGAGTTGCAAGAACTTGAAATGCGTACCAGTTGGTATAATTTATCTAAAGCAACTCAAAGAACTGATTCTGGAAGGAATGCCTGAGGAAATTGTGACAAAGCTTCGAGATGGTGGGGAAGATCGTCCGTTGGTCGAACATATTTCCTTCATTAGTGGAGGAAAGATTGTTAACTATCGTCTTAAAAGTGATGGAAACTGGGATCCTGAAAATCTTTGATCTGTGTGGATTGCAACCTTTTACTTGCAGTTGTGGAGGACGGGACACCACTTGGTAAGTATAACGTTTTCATTCTTTTTTTTATTGCTTATCATCTTTCCTTCTAAAATGGTTCTGCAGATTCTTTGGACAATCTAAACATTGTCTATTCAACGTTACTGTAAGTCCCTAAGGCTGTGTTTGGTTTCAGTGCAATTTTATTTGCACTAGTACAAATGCATGGGAGTGCAAAATAAAAAAAATAGGTCAGAATTATCATTTAATTTTGTTTTGAGTTTTACTTTATTTTCCTTCATCTCTCAATTTATTTCATTTGTATTGCAATCAAACAAAATAAGCTAAAATTTAAAACAAAAATAAGTCAGAATTTACACTCAAATCATTTGCACTGCCATAGTTTTGCATCAGTGCAAATTAATTTATCTGCATTGCAATTTGCAACCTAACACAGCCTAATGGTCAAAATTTGTTATTTAGTTGCATTTTATGTAAACATTTATCTTATTGAGTTAGCTAGCAACAACATTTTAAATTCAGAGTTCATTATTTTTTGGCTGCAGGATGTTTCATATTTGTACTCAAGCTCTAATTTATGAAATTACAGTGTAGGTACTTCTCTCTCTCTCATGATTCTTATGCATGGCCATGTTATGTATTTTCTTTAATAATATTGATGGATCTTCTCCTCTCAGGTTATCTCATGTATGTGCTTACTTGAATGTAATTTCTCCACAGGTTGATAAACCAATAAGGGCCGAAGGGATGGTTGTGGTGACCCTGAGAACACACGGAGAAGCTGGAAGAAAATGGCATATTTGGGATTAGATGTTTGTGACTTTTTTTTTTCTTTCTTGTTGATGGTGTGTCAATTTTCTTATCAATTTGAATTCAGGTTTGTTTGTATTTGAATCAAACTTCCAGACGTGAAGGTTATTCCACGGAGAGAAAAGTCTCTCCTATATCCTCTTTTATTTAAATTATTAGTATTTCATGATGTAAGTATCTTGTCATCTTGTCTGCTCCCAAGTGGCTGGTGACTCAGAGGCTGAAGTGGAGCTCCCTAGCGTAGTACAACCCGGCTGCTCCCTGCAGGAGATGATCTGCTCATCTTTATAAACGGCGGGAACTGAAGAACCTGCAAGAACTAAATCAGAGAACCTAGGGGTGTTTACCCGGTGAGGTCACTCCGATGGCTAAGTCAACACTTAGTTGTGAGCTAAAAATGATATTAGAGAATAGGATAGCTAGAGGGCAGAGATTACCATCTTATCTCTTCTTCTTCCTTAGGGGGGTGAGGTCTTTATATACTGGAGTCCTCGTGGATTTGGTAGAGCAGTTCCTGAATTCCCGTTGTGATGGGACCTGTTTTCGTGTTAGGTGGGGATAAAGCCACCAACCGGTAAGGTTGCCCGGTTCCGTCTGAATCGGGGAGTGGGTAAACTAATATAACCGTTACAAGTCACAATCCCATAAAATATGGCATGAGCTAATATAGCCTTTACAAAGTTTGTAAAGATTTCCTTACCTTTCCCTTCCTTTTTCTACCTTTTCCTTCAAACCAAACATAACTTGAGTAAAATTCATAAATCTTCTCCTCTCATATATCTATCTCATGCGCTACTTAATGTAATAATTTCCAACATGACTTGTAGCCTGAGGACTGAAGAGATATAGTCATGGGGTAGTGACCCTGAGAACACGTAGAGATGCCGGGAGAAAAGGATCCAAAGTGTCACACTTTAAGACGTGAAAGACTGAATGTCATAGGGAGAGAAAAGTATCTTCTTTCTTCTTTTCTTTAAAGTAATAGTTCATATTGGATTTTCTACTACTTCTTTGCTTGGAGCCTTCTCAATAATCCGCATCCTTCTGAAATAATTTACCAATTCAAATAAAACAAGTATTAAAAGAAAAAAAAATCACAAGATTATGGGTTTAATTTACTTTAAACTTCCCCTCATTTTTCGGGGATTCTCTTGAACTTGCATTGACTTTTCAATAGCTCCTAAGTGCAAAAAACCTTGTTAAACATTTGCCATCCAATGGATGATCTTTACAAGATTTATCATAATATACCAATCCATTATCTCCACTCTTACCAAAATATCTATACTCATTTACTCAACCAAGAGGCAAATACCAAAGCATGAAACCTATTTTGTTTGATGAGAAGATAAAATGAACCACTGGTAGATAGTTAATTAAGAGGGTACACACAAAAGTGGATAGAATAGTACATAACAAAATAGTTAGGATATAAGGTAAATAAACCTATATAAGGTTTGTACAGTTTTCTCTTCCTGTGCTTTCCCTTTGTATTCCTTCAAACCAAACACAGCCTAAAAGACATAGCAATTTCCATTCTTGCTCACCAGGTCGGCGCTGGCAATTCCCATTCCCATATTAATCAACAGAACCGATTGACCACCACAGGAGCTAGATCACCGATAGCCAATAGTTGTTGTCTGAGTCAACAGTTTTCTGCGGCTAAGTAAAGTTTGGTCAAGCAATCAACCAGTTCAATTGGTTGATATTAACATATTAATCATAGGATTAAAAAACTGATCCAACACAGTTGTTTTAAAAACTGATAGAGAATGTATTTCCCTTTTGGGTTAAACAATTCAACTCTGGTATGTGGTGTTAGAAAATTAGGCATGCATGTCTCTAAGATCTTATGTTCATGTTATTAAACAAAAATATATGTAATAAATGAGAGTTATTGTTATTAAAGATAGAAATGAATAAAAATAGAAAAAAAACTAATATCTCTAACCCATGACTCGTTGATCAGATCAAACAAGTCAGTGATTTAACCAATTTGGTTATCAAGTTGTTGACCAAGTTACCAATAATTTTTCCTTTTTTCTGCATCAAAGTGGTTTGGATTGAAACCATCAAAGTGATTTGGATTGTCACATGCAGCACACATTTGCTTGTAATTTGAACAAAGTGAAGAGTTGTACTTGTAGCTATAATCCTAACAAATGGAGGGAAGCTGTAGTATATTGTTGATCAAGGTGCTACTCTTTCACTTAGAAGTCAAGTGTGTTCCATCACCAATTCAACATATTGAGGAGAGAAATGAGAACATTTATCAAGAATTAAAATAAAAAAATTGTTTGTTATGCAATGAGTACCATTGAAGTTGAGGATGAGAAACAGCTAGTGCCAAAGTCAATTTTGACTGGGTCATAGTGATGGAGGCCCATCTCATCAGGGAGGCCCATCTCATCATATGGGCGACAACTCATGGGAGGAATTCAAGATAAGCCAAAGAACTCAAAGAATCCAAGATAATTCAGGAATTCAAGATACATCAAGAATTCAAGAATCCAAGATAATTCAAGAATTCAAGATTATCCCAAGATAATTCAAGAATTCAAGAATTATCAAAATTCAAGAATTCAAGACTCATCAAGAATTCAAAGAATTCAAGACTCATCAAGAATTCAAGAATTCTAGATAATCCAAGATTCATGCATGGATAAGATCAAGGGAGATCGGACGGGGGAGATCAAGTCAAGAAGAGTTCGATCCTATCTACAAGTTTGAGATGTTTAGATCAAATCTAATTTCTTTTCCTAGTTCTTTTATAATTTCTCAATGTATTATAAATACTGCTATTTCCCAGAATTATTAATCAATTATACTTCAGATTTCAGAATTTCTTAAAGTTCTCTTCTTCTTATTTTCGCCACCTTTTCTCTCTCCTAGAGAAATCATGTTATTCGCTAGGTGCTAGCGAACGCCCGGTGCTTGCATAGCCAGCTCCGGTTCTCATTGCTTCCACGCTGCGTCAGGTGGTATCAGAGCAGGGAATTCGCCCAGTCATGTCCAACCTAGACGGTAGCAGTCGCAACCCACCCCGTGACGGAGATCAGGGGTTCCCACTTGTTTGGAGAGCAATCGAAGAGCAGCGTACAACCACACGTAACATCGAACGGCAGTTGGCAGAGGTGACTGAACAACTGCAAACCTTGTTACGGGAGGTTGTCCCACGAATCCGGGAAAATCCACAGCAGATCGCAGGAGACGACCACGACAGACCACCCGTCACTACTGCGCCCCGACGCCCAGTTCTTGACGACGACAGTGATGACGATTTCAAATTTGGTGGTGCTCCAATTCTTCCCGGCAACGACAAAAATGGTAGAAATTGGCACAATCAAGGTAATTTCAACCCCCGTAGGAATAATGATGAATTTAAACTCAAGGTAGATATTCCTACTTTTAGTGGAGATCTTGGTATAGAGGGACTTCTGGATTGGATCACAGAAGTCGATAGGTTCTTTGATTACATGGAAATACCAGAGGAACGAAGGGTAAAATTAGTAGTTTTCCGATTAAAGGGAGGTGCATCTGTTTGGTGGGAACGGATGAGAGAGACCTGGATGAGAGAAGGAAGGGGTCCTGTTCGAACCTAGAGGCGCATGAAACAGAGGTAGATTTTTACCTCCTGATTATGAACAATATATGTTTGAATCTTATCAGAGGTGTGCGCAGGGTTCTTGTAGTGTTAACGAATATACATCTGAATTTTTGAGATTAACTGAAAGAAATCAATTATCTGAAAGTGATAACCAGCAGGCAGCCCGTTATCTAAACAGTTTAAGACCGTCTATCAGAGATAAAATTGGGGTACAGATGGTTCTTAGTGTGCAGGAAGCAAGGAACCCAGCCTTGAAAGCAGAATTAATGTTCCAGGACAAGGCACGCAGTGATAATTATCGCCGGTACAGCGGGAGCGACAACAAACCAGCAACTGTCAACAGAAAATTAAGAGGGTCCATATGAACATGATGAGTATACTTGTGTGGTAAGAAAATTAATGTTGTCCCAGAAAAATAAGGATACTTCTCAAAGGCACAGATTATTTCGTACCAGATGTACTGTCAAGGGAAAATTATTTAATTTAATTATTGACAGTGGTAGTCAGGAAAATATTATTTACAGGGATGTCATCCAACAATTACAGCTAATCCCTAAAAAATATCCCAACCCATACACAATTGGGTGGATCAAGGAAGGAGGCGGTGTACGAGTGGAGGAACGCTGCAAGGTACCTTTTTCCATTGGTAAGTACCATGATGAAGTATATTGTGATATTGTAGATATGGATGCTTGCCATATTTTGTTAGGGAGGCCTTGGCAATTTGATACAGATGCAAGGCATATGGGTAGGAAAAATACCTACCAATTTGAAAAAGAGGGTATACGTTATACTTTGTTACCCATGGCTGAAAAGAATATTACAAAGGCCCCAAAAGCAAATGAGAAAAATTTATTTACTATTACCCATCATCATGCTGAATTTGTAAAAGAATATAAGGATACCCATGAGGTACATTTGTTGAAGGGAGGAAATATGAATAAAACACTGGAGGAAAATAAAATTCCAATGGAAGTGCAGGGACTACTTGATGAGTTCCATGATGTAGTTCCAGATGAGTTACCACATGAACTCTCACCCATGCGAGATATACAACATCACATTGATTTTGTTCTTGGTACGAGAATCATAATTCCCCTTGTAAATTCTTCAAAGGTTAAGGTTTGTGGTCGATGTGTAGCTACGCCAAAAGACTTAATTTGATGCAAGAAATCGTACTATGTGTAAGCTTTCACATTCACAGTTCCATTTTCATTGAGGGTGATAAATCTTCATGGAAGTTAGAAGTTCCTTCATATTTCGATTCTACTCTTTGTCCTCTTCTGGCTCTTTTCAAATTGCTGAAAATTAAGCCATATCAGAAGGTAGAAGTTATCCCGAAGGATCTTGACAAGCGAAAACGTTCCTTAAGCCTGGAGGGTGATTCAGATGAAACTGCAACACTCTTGCCTCTTTTGAAACGAAGAAAGGGGGGCCAACATCCTGAGCAAAGTAACGATAAACAAGTTATCTCAGAGTCAGCTCTAAATAAGCTTGTCGGTACTGCAGATACATACAATCTAGAGGAAATGGATCCCCCAAAAACACTCATGTGTGGTCTAAAGCCGTATCAGAACCAAGCCCTTTATTGGATGACAGAATTGGGGAAGGGAATTGATGTTGAGCAAGCGGCCAAAACACTTCATCCATGTTGGTTTGCCGACCGTATATGTGATAAGAGAACGTCTGCAATTTATGTTAACAATTTCTTAGGGGAAGCTACTACACAATTTCCTAGTGCTTTAATACTTGCTGACTGTCATCACTACCTACCAGAGATGACCCTCGCATATCCTAGCCACGACTCGGGGTCGAGTCTTTTCCAAGTGGGGGAGAATGATGGAGGCCCATCTCATCATATGGGCGACAGCTCATGGGAAGAATTCAAGATAAGCCAAAGAACTCAAAGAATCCAAGATAATTCAGGAATTCAAGATACATCAAGAATTTAAGAATCCAAGATAATTCAAGAATTCAAGATTATCCCAAGATAATTCAAGAATTCAAGATCCATCAAGAATTCAAGAATTCAAGACTCATCAAGAATTCAAAGAATTCAAGACTCATCAAGAATTCAAGAATTCTAGATAATCCACGATTCATGCATGGATAAGATCAAGGGAGATCGGACGGGGGAGATCAAGTCAAGAAGAGTTCGATCCTATCTACAAGTTTGAGATGTTTAGATCAAATCTAATTTCTTTTCCTAGTTCTTTTATAATTTCTCAATGTATTATAAATACTGCTATTTCCCAGAATTATTAATCAATTCATACTTCAGATTTCAGAATTTCTTCAAGTTCTCTTCTTCCTATTTTCGCCACCTTTTCTCTCTCCTAAAGAAATCGTGTTATTCGCTAGGTGCTAGCGAACGCCCGGTGCTTGCATAGCCAGCTCCGGTTCTCATTGCTTCTACACTGCGTCACATAGTGAGGTCTACTTATTAATTAGTGGACACCTTTCACTTACAAATGTCCCAGGATGGTTCTGCAAGGTCAATGTTGACTTGGTCAGAGTAATCCCCTTACTTGATGTGGATATTGGATACCATTTAATGAAACTGCTCTAGCTGTTTATTAGTGATTAAATAAAGATTCTCTCCATACAATATATGCATGTATTCTATTCTTACTTGTATTAAAAAAATCCAAATTGCTTATTTTTTAAAATATATAAAATAGGCAATTCAATTTTGCATCCATTTGTATGTAACTTTGATTTGCACTCTTATATTATAAAAAAGTTTGTAAATTAAGAGAATATGTGAAGAACTTTACCATGAAATTACAAACTCATTTTTATTGGCCATCATAATTGCATCATAGGATATGCAAGTTTGGCTTCAATCAGGGCAAAGCCCGTTCGTGCAGCCTTTACTGCTTTGCATTCAGAATATCTCCATCCTTATGTGCTTTAATTTCATGGAGATATATTCCCAATGCAAGGTTGGGAAAGGCTATCAGAACGGTGTGGGCACAGGTTTGCCCTGATGGAAGCCAATCTCAGGATGTACTTGTCTGCGGTGCAAATGGATTTGCAAATTTTAATTTACTTTTGTTCCTTGTTTAATCGACCATCATGTCAAAAAGACTAGAAAAACCTATAACCAGTCAGTTGTAGAAGAAACTCATATAATAGGTGAATATTATGAAATTTCCAAAATATGTATGCTATCTAACTTTTGGAAAATTTGAGTTATATAAATAATTTTAAATAAGCAAATATTTAATATATTTTGTATATATATTTACATATAAAGCAAAAGAAAATTTCACCCAGTAGTCGAGAGGGTCACTTGTCACATTTATGACTGTCGTGGCTTATTGTTATTGGTCCACAGCTCGCCAAACAGCCATTAAATTTAACCAATCCTTGTTCTTCAAATAGAAGTGCAGGATCAAACCCATGGAGTGTGGAACCATAGGTTCTCCAAGGTATGATCAACAAGCCTCACATGTAATCTGTTCTGGCCCACCCCACATCCTGTAGTGTGTCGTATATAATATAAAAAAAATATAAACTAAATGTATAAAAAATTAAATGTTTTAAATCAATGTATCGATCAAATGAAAATAATTTATATTTGGCTTACTCATATTTAATATGTACCAGTAGCACCCACAGGTTATAGTCTAATATCCATTCAATTTGAGACCGGATCTGCTCTATACCCATAAGACACTACATCCGCACATCTCCATTGATGGCCGACACACAATATGGGGTCATGTTGGTAGCAAGTGGAGTTTTGGACCTGACTTGGAGTTTTGGACCTGACTGAAAAGTGAAAACCATACTTCAATGCTCTAATCTCTATGGGTACAGGTAAATTGGACGTTTAGACCGTTTAACCGTGAAGAAACCGTCATTTAACCATGGTTCATAGTTCCACCAACCCTACCCCAATTCCTCAGTCCTCAGTCCTCACTAATCAAAGTAAAATCAACAGTACTTTTGTTCCTTGGGGAATTGGCTGATATTCCGGTGTATCAGCCCTTGTTTTCTTTCTTACTCAGTCAAAGAAAAATATAATAACTAAATAAATTAAATTAAACCGCGTAGCAGAGGAGGTCTCACCCTGTTTAAATTAAGGTCCTTCACTCTTCAGCAACTTCTTAATTTGACCATTGTGAGTTGTGTCCGTCTGAGAGAGAGAGAGAGAGGGCTATGGCAGATGGAGCAGTATCCTTTCTAATCGAAAGGGTTGTCGCCTTGCTCGACCAAGAAATGGAAGTTCACGTAGGACTTTCAGATGATCTTGAAAAAATCAAACAAGGGCTAAACACCCTGAAAGCAATTCTAGAGGTGGCAGAGAAAAAGCAAGTTCATGGAGTTGGGAAACAATGGATTCTGGAGTTGCGAGAACTAGCTTACGACATGGAGGATGTTCTTGATGATCTCATGCTTCATGTGCATCCGCAGTCTCTTGGGTCTTCTTCATGGTCTCGGTTTCTCCACAATCTCATACACCACATACCTCTCCGTGAGATAGCCCATCGAATGAAGAAAATCAACACCAAGATGCGAGACATCGACACCAAGATGCAGATGCAAGAGTTATGCCACCATGGGCATCCTTCTTCATCTGGCCCCCAACCAGAATCAAGTTTCAGTTCCCGGTGCCAAATGTCCAGCAAACTGATCATGGCTCAGGATGATGAGATTGTCGGAATTGAGAGGCCCATGCGGGAACTAAATGAGCTGTTAACGGGTGCAGACGACCCAAGGCGTACTGTGATTTTAGTGACGGGGCCTGCTGGTTCAGGCAAAACCACTCTCGTTAAGAGAATATATGATAGCAAGAGCGTGAAGAATCATCACTTCCAAAGCCATGCTTGGATCAATGTTCGACAGTCATACAAATCCAAGCAGATCCTACAGGAAATGCTAAAGCAGATCACCGAAGAATGCATGGGAAAAGCTTATGAAGGGATTGACGACATGGAAGAGGACGCACTGGCCCAAGGGTTGGAAGAAATCTTGCAGCAAAGGAGGTACGTTATTGTTTTCAACGATGCATGGAGTCTAGATACATGGGAGGATATTAGAAGGATAAGAATCGCATTGCCAGATAATAACCTCCGTAGTAGGATATTGATCACAACACGTAACCAGAAAATTGTCTCATGCCTGCAATCCCCCACACTTTATTATCATCTTCAGCCTCTCAACAAAGAAAAAGCTTTACAACTGTTGGAAAAAAAGGTTTTCCGGTCAACACCCAGCAAATGTTGCCCTTTGGATATAAGAGATTCCTTCATTAAATTGGCAAACAAGTGTGAGAAAATCTGTCAAGGGTTGCCACTAGCAGTCGTGGCCATGGGTGAATTCCTATCAAACACAGTGAAAGACAAACCTATTGGTGAATGGCAGGAACAGCTAAATGGGCTTACTTCATGCCTACAAAGCAGCATCGTCCTTAGAAATATGGCAATGACTTTAGAATTGAGCTACAGCCATCTGCCTGTCCAACTTAAATATTGTTTCCTGTATTTTAGCGTCTTCCCACAGGACCTACCCATCAGACGTACAAGGCTGATCCGACTGTGGATTGCCGAAGGATTTGTGCAGCCCAAGGATGATCGATCATCCGAGGAGGTTGCTGATGACTGCCTCATGGAGCTCATCTATAGAAACTTGGTTCAAGCAGTGAAAACAGATCTCGATGGTCGACCCAGAGAGTGTTGTGTTCATCCAATTATGCGTCTGATCCTTCTTCAAAAATGCAAGGAGGATAACTTCAGTTTGGTTCTTCACCAACAGAACAATACAAATGGGCATGACCTTGAGAAGATTCGTCGCCTAAGCATCCACAAGAACTGCTGGAGTGTTAGAAAAAACATGAGCTTTAACTACACACGCTCTCTTTTCGAGTTCCCTGTAGCTGACTTTTTGCTAGACTCATCTGGGCATACCGTTCTTTCCAGATTTCAATCATTAAGGGTTTTAGATTTGGAAAAAGCCCCAATGGAGAAATTTCCGGAAGAAATTAAAGTTCTATATCGACTAAGGTATCTAAGCTTGAGAAATATAACAGTTAGTGAGGTACCGAAAGCTGTCGCTAATCTTCTAAACCTAGAAACCTTGGATCTTAAACACACAAAGGTTTCTAGGTTGCCTGTGGAGATCTTCAAGCTTCAACGCCTGCGCCACCTTCTTGTTTATAGTTACAAGATGCAGAATTTATTAGACTTTGATTGTGTTGAAGGGTTGGAAGTTCTTCCAGGAATCAAGGATTTGAGTGCGTTGCAGAAGTTGTCATTTGTCAAAGCAAGCAAGAACAAACAGATAATTACGGAACTGGGAAGCTTGACACAACTAAGAAAGCTAGGAATAATTGATCTGAAAAGAGAGAATGGTAAGGTTTTATGCCATTCCATTGGGGCCCCTTGAGTCTTTGCCTGAGCTACTGGAACTCCAATTGATGGACGCTTATATTGGGCAAAAATTATGTTTCCAGAAAGGAAAGTTTCGAAAGCTTAAGGTACTGGAATTCCTTCAATTGGATAATTTGAATGAAATTGAAGTGCAAGATGGTTCCATGCCAAGCCTTGAGAAAATGATCATGAGGAGTTGCAGGAACTTAAAATGCGTGCCAGTTGGTACCATTTATCTATTTCAACTCAAAGAATTGATTCTGGAAATAATGCCCGAGGAACTTGTGGCAAAGCTTCGACATGGAGGGGAAGATCGTCCGTTGGTCCAGCATATTTCCTCCATTAATGGGGGGAAGATTGTTAACTGTCGTCTGGAAAGTGATGGAACCATGATTCGTGAATATATTTGATTCGTGTAGATTGCAACCTTTAAGTTGCAGAGGTCAGGACACCACTTTGGTAAGCATAAACGTTGCTCCTCTCAGGTTATCTCATGCGCTTACTTGAATGTAGTTTCTCCACAGATTGATAACCCAAGGACTGAAGGGATGGTTGTGGTGACCCTGAGAACACACGGAGAAGCTGGAAGAAAAAATACATATTTGGGATTAGTTGTCTGTAATATTTTTTTTTTCTATTTTGTTGTGGGTGTACGAATTTGCTTATCATTTGGATTCAAACAAGGTTTGTTTGTATAAATAATCAAACTTTAAGACGTGAAAGTTCTACCGATCGAGAGAATTAAAAATCTCTCCGATCTTCTTTTATTTAAATTAATATATAGTTCACGTTTGTTTTTCTACTATTTCCTTGCTTAAGCCTTCTTGATAATTCCGCCTGGTAAATGAATTTGTGAATTCAAAGAAAACAATCTATCACTATCATTATAGAAGTCTCGAACGGATCAGAGTCAAAAGTTTGTTATGTCTTTTTATTCTTTTTTTCTAAGACGTCCAAAACAATTCCATTCAAGAGGTTGTGTATAGAAGAATAGAGTATATGATAGGAAGTAGGAGAGAGAATGCTAGTAGATTCTGTATTTCTTCTGTTTCTCTCATGCTCATTTGCAATACAAGAGGTTGTATTTATAGTAGCTAGAGTGGGTGGTTGGAAGGTAAACAGACTTTACATTTGTGGTTAATATTCTTTGCTCTAAATCCCTCTTTTACTAAAGGAATTCTGACCACAGAAATTTACTTTCTTCTCAAGTATAACTAGGAAGTTATAGAGTAAAGTATTCTAGAAATGTGTAGCAACTTCTAATACTCCTCCTTGGTGCATATTTCAGTAACTCCAATAATGTCTTGTAATAGTTCGAACTTGCCTTTTGGTAGTGCCTTTATGAATATGTTTGCTAATTGTTCTTCAGTCTTGTAGTGTTTGACTTCTATTTCTTTGTTTGCTTCAGCTTCTCTGATGAAGTGATACTTGATGCCTATATGTTTGGTTCTGCTGTGAAATACGGGATTCTTTGCCATTGCTATAGCTGATCTGCTATCGCAATAGATTTTTGTAGTTTCCTCTTGTGGTTCTCCCATATCTTCAAGTATTCTTTTTAGCCATATAGCTTGGCTTGTTGTCGTTGTTGCTGCAATATACTCTGCTTTAGCTGATGATTGCACAACTGTTGCTTATTTCTTTGATGCCCAAGAAAATATCCCTGATCCAATTGTGAAAGCATATCCTGACGTGCTTTTCATGTCATCTACTGATCATGTCCAGTCACTATCTGTGTAGCCAATTAGTTTTGAGTCATGCGTGACTCCGTACCATATTCCGTAGTTCTTTGTTCCTTGCAAGTATCTAATTACTCTCTTAGTTGCTCTATAGTGAATTTGGCTTGGACTCTGCATGAATCTTGATAACAGACTAACTACATACATGATGTCTGGTCTTGTAGCTGCTAAATAGAGTAAGATTTCAATTATACTTCAAAATTGTGATTCATCTTCTTTTGGTGAGCCATCTTCTTTCTTGAATGCTTTATTGTTGTCTAATGGAGTTGATACTGTCTTGCAGCCCTCCATTTTGAATTTCTTCAAGAGAGACTCTGTATACTTCTTTTGTGAGATGATCCCATCTTCTTCTTGAGTTATTTCGATCCCGAGAAAGTAGTGCATTAAACCCAAATCGGTCATCTCGAAAGTCTTCATTATGTCTTCTTTAAATTTCTTGATCATCTTCTCATTATTTCCTATGTAAATGAGATCATCGATATATAAAGAGACAATAAGTGTGTCATTTGTACCTTGAGTCTTGATGTAGAGTGTTGGTTCACTTTTTCTCCTCCTGAATCCTTGCTCAGAGAAGTAGCTGTCGATTCTACTGTACCAGGCTCGCGGAGCTTGATTTAAACCATATAATGCCTTCTTTAATCTGAGAACTTTATTTTCTTGTCCTTGCACCACGAACCCTTGAGGTTGTTCCACATAGATTTCTTCCTTAAGGTAACCATTGAGGAATGCTAACTTCACATATAGTTGGAAAGTCTTCCATTTCTTCTGTGCAGCTAGTGCAATCAATGCCCTGATTGTGTCAAGGCATGCAACTGGAGCAAATGTCTCATTGTAATCGACAACATATTGTTATGAGTATCCTTTGGCAACTAACCTTGCTTTATGCTTCTGGATTGAGCCATCTGAATTAAGCTTTGTCTTGTAAACCCACTTAATTCCTATAATGTCTTTGTTTTGTGGACGATCTAAAAGCTCCCATGTCTCATTTTTCTCGATCATCTTTGTCTCTTCGTCTATAGTTATTTTCCATACTTCTTCCTTAAAAGCTTCTTCAAAGCTTTCTGCCTCCATAAGCATCAAGTTGCATATCTCATATATCTCTATTAAGGATTTAATTCGTCTTGGTGGCGAATCTGGAGGAGATTTTGAGGCTGGTACTGGATCTAATTGTGTTGTTGGTTGAGTTGGCGATCCAGTTTGATCGTAGCCTTCTTCAATTTCTTGTCTTGGTAATAGGGGCATGTTAATACTCTTTCTTTCAACTTCTTCTGTCTCCCAATTGTATGCAGCATCTTCGTCGAATCTTATTTCTCGAATGATTATGAGCTTCTTTGTTCTTAAGCTATAGACTCGATAGCCTTTTGATTGAGTGCTATAGCCTAAGAAGATTCCTTTCTCAGTCTTCTCGTCCAACTTGCCTCTTTTCTCTTGTGGAATGTGAGTGTAGCATATGCAGCCAAAAACTCTGAGATGCTTTGCTGATAGCTTTTGCCCACTCCAAGCTTCGATAGGTGTCTTATCTTGCACAGCTTTGGTTGGACATCTGTTGAGCAAGTAGACTGCAGTGCTTACTGCCTCTGCCCAAAAAGTTTTTGGAAGACCCTTCTCCATGAGCATGACTCTTGCTATCTCTATAACTGTTCTATTTTTTCTTTCGAATACTCCATTTTGTTCTAGTGCGTATCTGACTGTGAGTTGATGCTCCATGCTTTCATCTTCACAGAACTTGTTGAATTCATTAGAAGTGTATTCTTTGCCTCTATCACTTCTTATCATCTTGATATTGTGACCACTTTGCTTCTCGACACGGGTTTTAAATTTCTTAAAAATATCGAAGACTTGCAATTTATCTCGCAAAAAAAAACCCATGTCATTCTAGTATAGTCATCAATGAAGAGAATGAAGTACCTATTTTGATCATTTGATGGAGTACACATTGGACCGCAAACATCTGTATGGATTAACTCTAGTGGCTCTTTGGCTCTCCAAGCTTTTCCGGATGGGAAAGGTTGTCGATGTTGTTTCCCGAGCATACACCCTTCGCACATTGTTGAGCTCCTTGATTGCTGGTAGGTCTCGCATCATGTTCTTCTGCTGAAGGATCTTCAACCCATGGAAATTGAAATGTCCAAACCTTCCATGCCATAGCCACGACTCGTCCACTTGCACTTGCATTGCTACATTGCTTGCATATCTCCATTGTATGAGAAAACATCTATTTTCTTTCATTTTTATTTTTGCAATTTTAAAGGATTTGTCTTGCTTGTCGTAGATTGTGCAAAAATCTCCCTCAAAATGTAAAGAGTATCATTTCTCCATCATTTGACCTACACTGAGTAGGTTTTGATCAATGTTGGGGACCAAGAGTACATCATTGATGTATTTCTTGCCTTGTCTGGTGTCAATGACAATGGTGCCTTTGCCCATTGCTTCCATGAAGTTGCCATTACCAATTTTGATTTTTGTCTTGACTTTATAAAGACTATAAAAGATGCTTTCATTTTTTGTCATATGGTTACTGCACCCACTATCTAGATACCAAGTATCTTTCTTTTCTTCTATTACAGCTTGGCAGACGTAGAAGATATTATTCTCATCATTTTTCTCTTTTGAAAAGTTAGCTTGATGGAATTTCTTCAAACGATAAGTTTTTTCAACGTGCCCAAACTTTTTACAATTTTGGCACTGGGGTTTTCCTTTAAACCAACAATCTTTCTCCAAGTGGTTTTTTCTTCTACAAATACCACATAAAGGATACTTGTCATTATTTTCTTTTTATTTTCCTTGTGACTTTCTCCCATCAACTTTTGATTTATGAGACCGCGAATTAATTTTAGATTGAATGGCATTTTCAGTCGAATTTTCAATCTGCCTATCTCGCCTATTTTCATGTGTTTCGAGAGAGCCCATTAATTCAATTCGTGATAAAGTTTCTAAATCCTTTGATTCTTTTATCACAGAAATTATTGCATCATATTTTTCTGTACAAGAAATTAGTATTTTTTCGACTATTTTCTTGTCTGAAATAATTTCCCCATAGGCTCTCATTTGATTTACTATTTCTTTTAATCTAGAATAGTAATCTTGTGCAGTCTCATTATCCTTCATCTTAAGATTTTCAAAATCTCTCCTAAGATTCTGCAGTTTAACAATGCATACCTTGATAGTTCCATGGAACTCTTCCTGCAATGTGTCCAATGCTTCTTTCGCAGTTGACGCACCCATAATTCGAGGAAATATATCATCTGTCATTGCTTGCTGCAAACAAAATAATGCTTGAGAATCTTTTTGTTGATTCCCTTCTTGGACCTTCTTTTGATTTGCTAAGAGAGTAAAAGTGTCTTCAGGAATACTAAATCCTTCTTCAACAATTTTCCATAGAATGAAGCAACTACCCGTTCTTGGACACAGAAATATGCCATGGGATGGGAGCTTCAGATTATGGTGGTCTCCCTCACTATTAAATATGTAAACGAAACCTGGAGTCTTGGTTAGATCATATGTGAATCAACTTTGTATTGTTGGAATTTGGTAATCATTCTATGTTGTAGGATCCAAAAAAATCAGTTTGTTGATTTATTAGAAGGGAGTGATGATCATCCAAAGAAATTAGTCGATGAAGAGGACTCTTCAGTTTCATCTCTTCAGGCTAACGCAAGTAGTATTAAAGATGAAGACAAGGTGAAGAAACTGCTGAGAAGAGATACCAAATCTGATGGCGAAAACCAGGATTTGATTTTAGATGGAAAAATTAAAATGGATAAAAAATTTGACAGTAGGTTCTAATTTGAACAGATGGTTGGTGAAGAAAATTATATAACACCCGAAGGGAATTTGTGTATTTTCACATGCTATTAACACATGGTTAACAGTAATTACTCCATTGTGAATTTCAAAAGTTTGGTTATTGGATTGTTGCATTTTAAAGTTTGAGGACTAAATTGTCAATTGAGGCAAAGTACATGGTACTAATCTGAAATTTTTCCTTATCCTTGTAATGGTCATTTTTTTATGTAAGAAAGTTTAGAAAGCTCGAATGGTTTGTGAAAATTTTCTATCCCATCGAATAATTAATTGCCATGTCACCTTTTACAAAAATCTAATCTATACATTCACCCCGAAATACGATTTTTTCACCGGACAGCGACTGTGACTTTCTTGACTTTCTTTTCGCTTATTTTGCAGCAGTGAGGAGTGGGGGTGGTCTTTTCTCTGTGAAGTCTCTAGCATCCAGGCTGGGTGGTGGCAGTCAGCAGGATTGCCATCCTACCAAGCAAATCTGGAACCCTGTCAGTTCGTTGAAGGTCAATTTCCTAGTCTAGGCCATGGCACTGGATAAGTGTTCGACCAAGGAGAATTTTCTTATGAGGGATGTGCAAATTCAAGATTTGAACTATAGCTTGTGTAAGCAGGTGACGGAATTTCTTGACCATCTGTGCATTCACTGTTCGGTTTCTTTTCAAATCTGGTGGCATTTCATTAAATCTGTATGGATATGTTTTTAGGTCATGACAAATTCAGTTAACGAGCTCTTGTGGTGCTGGAACCCGAGTGAGAAGGGGAAATTTGTTTGGAAGTCTATCCCTGCTATTGATAAAAAAAAAAGTCTATCCCTGCTGCTCTGTTAGGGACTATATGGGTTGAGAAAAATAGGAGACAGTTCTGTAAAAGAAGCAAAGAGGTGGATGAGTTAATTAAATTGATTGTTGGTAAGCTTGTGTCTTGGGTTTCTATTGTCAATGAATTCAAGCTTCAAAGTGCTCCTCTGCGTCTGAACTCCAAGAGTTTGTGGGAGTTGTAAGTTGTTCTGTGCTATTCATTTTGACGGGCATTTTAACAGATTCTTTCGATTACGTGCTGATGATCTTTCAGTCTTGCTATTCCTGCGGCTAATGACACTCCTTCGTACTTTGTTCTTCGTGGGTTTGTCATTCTTCCAGGTTCATTCCTCTTCAGTTGCTCTTCTTCATTCAGATAGTAAAAAATTGAAACTGGGATAAGAAAAGAGGGGAAAGAGTATAATATATAGATTGGGGCATTTTAGTAAAAACAGGTGTACATTAACACGTAAAAGGGTAAAATAGGTATTTTTGAAAAAAAGATTATCGGTTTAACATTTTTTCGTCTTGGTTATTGACGTCAGGGGGCATTTGTTGATTTTTTCGAATATATCGGCTTAACATTTTTATGACTGTCAGAAACTTCAGGGGAGATTTTTATATTTACCCAAATTTTATTAACCCGCCCAACCCATCCCCTCTTTACCCTTCTTTTTCTTTCTCTCTTCCATCGGCACACTGCCCCTCCTCCTCCGCCCCCCCCCCCCCCTGCCCTCTCTCTTTCAATCACCACCGCCTAAGGGTGTCAATGGACCTGTTTTGGTTTGAACGTCGTTCAATCCAAAATCAATTTAGAAGAATTGGACAAACCAACAAGGGGTTGGACCAATCTAGTCCAAAATATTTATTATATTGGATTGGACCTAGTCTGTCTGTAATAAATTTATATTGGATTAAGTCAATATTTAGTCCATTGATTTAAGATAAGAATATAGATATCAATGGATCAGGATTGGGTTGAAACAAATCTAAATCAAAATGTATTTGAACAGATTGGATGGTCCAGACATTGAATTGGATCAATCCAAAATGGTCCAAAATATTCATTAAACGGGATTGGATAGAATTCACTTATAATGGACTCACATTGGGCTGGATGGAATTGGACCAAATCAAGTCCAATTGACACCCCTACCACCGCTGCAACCAGAATCCAAATAGTAATGGAGGTCACTGGAGAAGAGAGTTTGCTGAAGAAATAACCTTACTTCCGAAGATCTGATCAGATCAACTACCCGAAACATCGCTTCCTTCGTTTACATTAGTATTCGCATAAGTTGGAGAAGAACAGTTACTACGGCTCTGGGTTGTGCACTCTTCAAAAATCATGCTTTCATCTACAAATGCCCTAGAACTATTAGGCAGCTTCATCCCCTTCAGTGTTAAAGCTGACAAACAAAGCCAGTTTTATGAACACACCCATCCGACTCATCTCTCAATCCCAAGTCTGATGGTTTTAAGGTTGGAATCCCTGAACACTTTCACAGATCGCGATGTATTGTTGTCACAAATACGACAAGGCCACAATTCTTGTAGTATGCCTATGTATTTCAGTATTTGTCACAAACCAGCTGAACCGGGAATCACCATTGATGTACTTGATGTCAATGCTTTCAACCCACAATTGACCCAGCCTGGCAAACCGTTCGAATCATCACCTGGCTAGGATTCTGGGTCTGGTTTAGTCAAGTCCCATCATACGGCCAAAAACTATTGACTTGGTCAAAAATCATTTGACCCAACCGGTTCGACCGCTGACCCATTCGACCTAGTCATCGGATCATGGGTTGCACACTCAATGTATGCAAATTTTCGGTGGCCATAACTTTGCACTCTGATAATAGTTGATAAAAACTAAAAATAGAAAAATAAAAATAATTGATATAATAATTGCATGTGTTTGTGACATGAACTTCAATAGAAAATAAATAATAGCATTGTACATGTATTAATTTGTAAATTTTATATAATATTTTCTAGGACTCTAGATCGATACATTATCGATAAAATTGTATGATTCCTATTTATCCTGCTATATTAATTGTAATATATTTATTCACAAATACCATTAGCATATACATTTCCTATGTAATTTCATTAATTTTGACTATTTTAACCTGAAATAAAATGTTATTAATATATTTATGAAATTTATATACATTTTTCAGTGTATCAAATCGTTTCCATGTTTTTTCCATATCCACGTGCTTCTTCAACCATGTATGTCCTTTTTCTGTCTGACCCTAGCTCTTCTATACCCTTAAACTCAACAAATCACTTCTCATTGTATCACCGAATAATTTTTTACTGTAAGTATATTATTCTCACTTGCAAAATGTATGTTGTCATTGTATATGTATGGGTAATCCCATTAGGACTCTATGGTTAAATATTTTTGGGTAAAACTGTTAGCCTCCTAAGGAAAAAGGCCAAAAGCATGTAGACAAAAGAGGTCTGCAAGTGAACTTTTAAGTCTTTGCACCATTTTAGATGCCTACTTACCTTACTTATTTTCTTCTATCCTTTGTGTCATTTACAAAGTCTTAGTTGTTTTGCAGACTAAACACATGAAGATGAAGAGATCGATAAAATGTTGAATGACCTCTTTGATTAAGAAATTTGAGTAGTAGATTGGGTAGTGTTGGTTCAGGGCTAGTTTGAGATCAATTTGGAACTAGTTTGAGTTGGACATTTTTTAATATTTCTAGTTGGCTTTAGTTTGGCAACTTCTCAACCCGACCAAGTCAGGTTAGTTTCGGTTTGATCATTTGTAAACTGGCCAAAATTAAACCAGCCCAGTTATAAATATATTAGTATTTTATATTTCAAATATAATTTTTTAATACATGAAAGTGAGATAATTCTCATATTTCTTAATCTAAAATATTTTATATTGTAAACTTAACATTTTAAAATTTATTCTTGTAATAATATCATTGTATTTTTTTAAAATTATTTAATTTCTTAAGTTTAAATCTTTTGAACCAACCAACCAAACTAAAAACCATCCCAAATCGATACCATTGTTTTCAACCTGCCATTGACCCGACCAGTAAACCATTTAAACATTCACTTGACCTTGATTCTTGGTCTAGTTCTAATGAAACCCACCCTTTAGTCAAAACCGTTGACTTGGTAAAAAGCCACCTGACATGGAGGATTTAACTATTGACTCATTCACCCCAGTCACTGGGTTATAGGTTGTATACTTAATGCATGTGCAAACTTTCCAATTGAGGTGATCTATTTTTTTTTTCCTTTTTTGATTTTGGGTAAGCTTTCAAGATCTATGCGTCCTAAGGTGTCGTGGGTGCCTTAAACCCTTTTCTGTCCTCAAATTGTAACTTTTAACAATTTTTATAAACAAAAAATTGAATTAAAAGCATAAATAAAATATAAAATAATACATATATTATATGCTAAACATAATTACACACTATTTATTGATAAAATATGTATTTGCACACATATATACATATATGCACATTTATATATGTATATAAATATATATTTATTTAAATATATAGAGGGATGACATTGAACGGTTTAATTTGTTCAACCAAGATGGTTGAACTGGTTTTCACTAATGACTGGTTAGTTTTGAGTGACCAACTCCCCAACTTGAGTCACCGGACCATATTAGTTTGATTGGCTAAACAATGTATAACCAAATTAAACCACCAAGTGAACACTCCTAATTTCAACTAAATAACAATAGTTTAATTTTCATTAATTATTGAAAATTATGGTGAAAATGCAATAAATAATTAATAAATCTTCAAAACCTCTAAATTATTTAATCTACTTTCAAGATTTCAATAATATTTAAAATATTTTCAATTATTTATATTTAATATTCTTATTATTAAATCTATTATAATTTATTTTGTGTCCTTGATAAATGTTTAAAAGTTATCACATAATTTCATTATTTAAACTATTTTTCTGTTTTAAAATAATTTTTAAAATATGATTTAGTTTTAAATTTTTTGATTTTAAAACATTTAAAATTATTAGATATATTATATTTTTTTGTTTTTGATAAAATTTTTAAGGTTATTACATAATTTCTTTATTAAATCCATTTTATTTTTTAAATATGATTTAGTTATTAATTTTGTAAAATATAAAATTATTATTAATTCAAATATTATTAAATATATTATAACGATTTTGTAATTTTAATAAAATTTTTAATTTTATTACATAATTTTGTTATTTTAACTATTCAAAATTTAGTTATGTTAAATATTTTGTTATTCAAATATTTAAATAAAATGTCAAATATTTAAAATTTTTCAATATTTAAATTTTATTTATTATTAAGTTATTACATAATATGAAATATTTTGTTATATAATATTTAGATATTTTTAATATTCTATTGTTTATAATATTTTGTTATTAAAAATTTTAAATAATATTCTTTAATTTTAAATTCTTATTATTTGAATAATATTTAAATTGAATAGTTCATATAATTGTAATTTATATTGTAATAATATATAATTGTGTAATTATAATTAAATTGAATAATTCATATAATTATAATTTATATTGTAACAATATAGATTTCATCAAGATGAGAGAAATCCCAACAGTGGCTTTATCGCTTAGGACATTGCTCTAATCTTGATGAAATCTACAAACTAGAGAAGGTCTAGACATATTGTTTTCACCTTGACGTTGTTTTGATGCTTCCTACCACGGTGAACATATAACAACCCCCTCCACAAGGCAAAAATCTCATACCTAGCCCCTCCTTTGATCCAAATTGGTACCTAGATACGAGCACCACAAATAACATGACCCCTAACCTTAGCAACTTGCAATTTGTCTCAAAATATAATGGGTAAAATACAAAAATATCCCCTTAAGTTTTTGACAATGATAAAAACCTCCCCTATAGTTTGATAACAAATACCTCCCCTGAACTTTTGAAAAATTCGACAAAAACCTCTATTTCGTCACCTTTTCAAATAGAAAATGTTAGACTAATGCACCGGTTTTTTCCAAATACCCATTCTGACCTTTTATAAATTATTTTACATACAAAATTTCTAAAATAACCATGCTTTAACTCGGAAAAAAATGTTAGAAGATGACTGTTAAAGGAGGTTTTTATCAAATTAAAATAGGTTATTTAAGTAATTTTGTATGTAAAATAATTTATAAAAGGGTAGAATGGGCATTTAGAAAAAACATATGCGTTAGTCTAACGTTTTCCATCTAGGAAGGTGACGAAAGGGAGATTTTGTTGAGTTTTTCAAAAGTTTTGTTGAGTTTTTCAAAAATTCAAGGGAGGTTTTTGTATTTTACCCAAATATAATGAGTCAAATCAGTTCCACCTGGTTAATGGTAGGGGATTTCGATATACAACATGTTAGCAAGTCAATTCTTTCTTTTCATGGAAATCAATTTCACTATTACCATATATTAAAATTAACAAAGATAGCCATATCATATGACCTCTTCTTTCTCCCCTTATCCAACCGAAGTTTTTCATTAGGCTTTGTTTGGTTTGTGCGAAGATTTGGGTGGTATGGGATGGGATGGGAAAATGTAAAAACTTACTCTTCCATTGTTTGGTTTTATACGTGGAAAAATAATAGGAAAACATTGTTTCCAGGGAGAAGATAGAAGGTGAGGGAGAAGAGAGAATAGGAAGATGGAGGGAGCTCTGATCTGTCTATGAACCCAAATCTAAGTTCTACCATGGTAGAACTTAGATATGTGATTGCGAACCTAGATCTGTGTCTACGGCTGTGCCTATGAACCTAGAAGAAGAAAGAGAAGAAGAGAGGAGAGAGGGAGGAAGGGATTGTCTTCGATCTATGTTTGCGAATGGCAGAACTTAGATCTGTGTTTGCAAACTCAGATTTGTGTCTGCGAACCCAGAAGAAGAAAGGGAAGGAAAGAGGAGAGAGGGAGGAAGGGAGTGACTAAGAGGGGGTGCTGCTGCCGCTACTCTGTTTCTGGGTTCGAATAGGGAGGGAGTGCCATCGTTGTTGGTTTCACCGAAGGAGAGAGGGAATAGTCGTTTCTCACATTTTTCCACCGAGGTCGCACAGTTTTGGTGCAACCCTAAATCCACCATTTTGGGATCTGGCACCCCACATTTTTCTCATCCCATCCCTCTCTTTCCCTCAAAAGTCAAAACAAATGAAAGAAAAAAAAAAGAATATTTTTGGAATATTCCCTTTCTCTCATCCCCATCTCACAAACCAAATAGAGCCTTAATTCCCTTCCTCTTTTCAAAATATTATTCTTTACATTATCAGCTTGCGGATTCAACACCCTAGTTTTCCTAAAATTTCTCTCTCTCTCTCTCTCTCTCTCTCTCTCTCTCTCAATCACCTAAATCATCTTTTCTCCTAAACTATCTCCCATGTAAAACTTTCTCCTATAACATCTATGTAATTTGATCTCTTCATTCCCCTATCTCTTTATTTATTTTAATCTCTACCTTTATCCACCTTGCAAATATATGCATTGAATTTCTCATCATGTATGAAAATATTAATGTTTTAAGTTAAATCCCTTTTCAGTTTAAGTCAAAACTTAAACATTGGAATAAGATTTGTGTGGCTTCAATATACTATGGGGTTGGTGTAAATATCACTCTGTGGGAATCAAATCCGAACTCTCTTGTGGGTAGCAGATCCTACTCCTATCATTGTTGAGGGCATGAGGAATTGTGTGAAACGAGATCTGTGTAACGTCTTGTGGTTATGGGTATTCTTCTTTTCTTTTCCTTTTAACTCTGGGTGGGGTCTCGTGGGATAATGATCCGGAAGCATCAATATGGTTTTGTTCCTATATTTGTACTCTACATATTTGCATTTGTGCTCCTTGAAAACTGAGCTTAAAATCTAATATTTTAATCTGTTTTCCAATAGGCAATAGGTCTGAAATTTCTTTTCCAATGGACCGTAGATGCCCATTCAATGCAATAAAATTGAATTCGCATTTCCTGTAAAGAACAATTGCATGGGTCGAAATTCAAAGGAATGGTTGTCTTGTCTTGTTTCTCAATGGAGGCAATCGCCCCATATATATAAAATTACATCATGATCAAATTAGCAACTCTAGAAATTAGCAGCTTCCTAAAACCATACCTTCCTAAAAACTCTATCCACAATATTAGCAACTTTCTAAATACAATATTAGCAACTTTCTAAATACAATATTAGTAACTTCCTAAATACAATATTAGCAACTTTCTAAATACAATATTAGTAACTTCCTAAATAATATCTTTCTAAATATTATACAGTATCTACAATATCTCCATTACTCCCCCTCAAGTTGGAGCATGTAGGTCACGTATGCCCAACTTGCGAAGAAGAAAATTGAACTGTCGTCGCCCAAGTGCTTTGGTCAAAATATCTACCAACTGATTATAAGTCCATACATGAGTAGTCTCAATAGTCCGGGCATGCAAGGCATCACGAACAAAGTGACAATCAACCTCTATATGTTTGGTGTGCTCATGAAACACCAGATTAGCTGCAATATACATAGCGGCACGACTATCACAATGCAATTTCAAAGGTTTGGGATGTTCCACCCCAAGATCATGGACACTCTTCAACCATTTCAATTCACATGTCGCAGCAACCAAAGACCTGTACTCTGCTTCTGTAGATGACCGTGAGACGGTATGTTGCTTCTTGGTTTTTTAGGAAACAGGAGATTGTCCAAGCATTACAAAATACGCAGTCAAAGAGCATCATGTCAAAGGAAAACTGGCCTAGTCGAAGTCACAATAAGCATATAATCTAAGATCACTATTGATGCTCAACATGATTCCCTATCCTAGATTTCCTTTTAAATGTCAGACCACCCGTAGAGCTGCATCCCAATGTTCTTGTCGTGGTTGTTGCATAAATTGAGCCAATATATGCACAGAATAACAAATCTCAGGCCGTGTTATAGTAAGATAAATTAATCTCCCTACCAGACATCTATATTTTTCTGGGTCATTCAGAAACTTCCCATCGGCCAGTGCTAGTCGATGATTTTGTTCCATGGGCAAATGGGCCGGTTTAGCCCCCAGCAGTCCTGTTTCAAAAATAATATCTAATGCATATTTTCATTGGTAGAGATAGATGCCCTCATCTCCTCTGATGACTTCGATGCCAAGAAAATACTTTAGTGTTCCAAGATCCTTCATGTGAAAACACAGACTCAGATATTGTTTGAATTGATGTGTCATCTCCCCATTGTTTCCTCCCACGACAAGATCGTCCACATACACCAAAACGCATTGTGTAGCTCTGTTTTTATGGTAAGTGAATAAAGAATAGTCTGAATGTGAGTGAGTAAAACCATGCGTCTTTAACGTCGCACCTAATTTAGCAAACCAGATTCTGGGTGCCTGTCGCAATCCATACAGAGACTTGCGCAGACGACATACTTTCCCTGAATGTGTAAATGAAAAACCGGGCGGCAAACACATATACACCTCTTCCGCCAGGTCTCCATGCAAAAAGGCATTATGCACATCCATCTGATGAAGTTCCAACTTTTGTGCCGCTGCTGCAGCCAAGAACAACCGAACAGTCACCATCTTTGCCACTAGTGCGAAAGTCTCATTATAGTCTATCCCGGCCTTCTGGTTGTTCCCTAAAATCACCAATCTTGCCTTGTGTCTTTCGATCATTCCATCTGAATTATACTTGGTCTTGTATACCACCCAATTAGTTTGGAGGTGCGACAATTGCCAACGACACTCCAATCTACATCACCAGCCGGTGGCCCCCTGAAGTCGATCACCAACCCGTGGTCGTTCGCCCAATGGGGAGTGGACATCCTCGGCCCCTTTCCCACCACGATTGCGCAGAAGAAATTCCTTCTTGTAGCAGTGGACAATTCACGAAGTGGGTGGAAGCCAAAGCCTTGGCACGCATCACCGCCCATAATGCCCAAAACTTCTTCTAGCAGAGTATTGTCTGCCGCTTCGGCATCCCTCACATGCTCATCACGGACAATGGGACATAGTTCATCGGCAAGAAGTTCGAAACCCTCTGTGCTGACCTAAAGATCGATCATCGGACTACCACAGTGCACTGACCCCAGAGTAACGAGTAGACCGAGATAACCATCCGAACCCTACTACATGGCCTAAAAACACGCCTAGATCAAGCCAAGGGAAAGTGGGTTGAGGAGCTACCAAGCATACATTGGGCATACAGGACGACCTCGAGGACCGCCACTGGAGAGACCCATTTTAGCCTGACCTACAGGGCCGAGGCCATAGTCCCCGTAGGGCAAACTAACAAAGATTTGCACGTGGAATTGGACCTAATAGAAGAAGCCCAGAATCTGAACAATTCTCACTTTCCAGCAAGGCGGGCCCAGTACAGAGTTAGGGTCGGGATGGGACTGGAATTTTATGCCTTGGTGCAGCCCAGCCTTAAAGCCTAGTTTAAATTTTGGACTGGACTAGTCCATGCATGTGCAGCTGCGGTCATTCTGGGCCAGCCTTAAAGCCCAGTTAAAATAAAAATAAAAATAGTTTCTAAAAGATAAATATTTAATTTGTATATTTTAAAATACATATTTATGCAATAAGTAAGGTGGTGATTTGGGGTCTTCTCAGCCTCAGTGGGAAAGGGCCAATTCTGGGCTTGGGGCAGCCGAGTTATGGCCCATTCTTGCTCACCAGGCCCGGGCTGGCAATTTCCATTCCCATATTAATCAACAGAAACAGTTAACCACCAGAGGACGATAAATGTGTTTCCAAACTCACCCTTCTGACCTGTCACCCTGTTGACCAAGCCAAATGATTCAATTAGCCATGTTGTTGTCTGAGTCAACAGTTGTTCTGCGGCCAAGTAGATTGTTGTTGAAATGGATTTGAAAGCTTGGTCAAGCAATCAAGTGATCAATCAGTTCACTTAGCCTATATTAACATATTAATCATAGGATTAAAGCACTGATCCAACACAATTGTTTTAATTTAACTGATTGGGGATGCGTTTCCCTTTGAGTTTAACAAGTCAACTGTGGTATGTGGTGTTATAAATTAAATATCAAAACACGAAATAAATATGTGTAATAAATGAGATTTATTATTGTTAATAATAGAAATGAATAAAAATAGAAGAAAAAATAAAAAGAGAACTAATATCTCTAACCCATGACTCGTTGATTAGGTCAAACAAGTGAATGATTTAACCAATTTAGTTATCAAGTGCATGTGAGATTCAATCCTAAGTCTTTGTTTCAACACAAATATTTGATTAGGACAAATATAGAGACAAATTACAAAATAAATTTGTAATAAAGAAAAATACAATGGGATGAAACTCTCTTTGTTTTCACCTAATGATGTGAGCAACCTCTGGTTAACAGTCTAATTTGGTGAAAGCAAGGGTCGTTAGTGTATTTGTACTTCTGATGTTGATGTAGATTTCTTTAATTTTTTGAAGAGTTTATGTAAATTTCTTCACTCTGGGCTTCATGCTTGATTGGTTGTGAAAATGCTTTTTTAAAAATGGCCATTTTGCAGTAGCTTTGAAGTTTGCGAGAGACTGTGGTTACAAGTATTGGTGTGAGATTCTGAGAACTCTCAAATATGTTTGTGTGGTTCTCAAAAGAGATTCCCTTTCTCCCTAGGTACGGTTATCTATAGTCTAAGATTAGGGCTGCCACCTCAGCCAACTTTTTTAACCAATCCCATGTAAGTGAGGTATTGGATTAGGGTTAACTCCTATATATCTATACTACTATGAAAAGTGCAAAACGGCTTAATATTGTTTTTGGAATTTTTGTTTAACATAAAATACCCTCTTCTTGTTGTTAACGACATTAGAGTAAGGAAAAAAATGATTTTTCAAAATCTATTTAATACATTGTGTTAAAAGACAAATACTGCCCTATGCATTAAATAAAGTTGCTAGTTGACACCCATTAATGCAATTGAAGTGAAATGCAACAAAAAATAACTTATATTAATTCCCTACTAAATGAATTAGAAGACTATTCAGATGCCTTTGTTAATAAAAGCTTCAATATTTCTCAAGAAAAAAATATCATATTAATTTAATGAAGGATTCCTGTGTAAAGTTAGTGGGGTAAGGTTGTTTTTAGGAGCAATAACTATACCCCCACAAGAGATGGGTCAATGGATCAACCATTTAGGTTAAATGAGTTAATCAATTCATGATGACATAATGAAATAGTAATAATTTTAAAATAAATTGAAACTATAAACTTTTGGGCATGATCTAATGTCATATAGTCATTGTAATAAATAAAACTTATTAATGAAGATAATGGAATACAAAATTTAAAATCAACTAAAACCACTATTCTGTTGTAGTGGTGGGTAACTAGTTTGAACATCCACTAGTCATTGCAATATAACCTTTTATTTTATCATAAAATAAATACTAGCGGGGACTTGTGCAATGCATAGACTTTGTTAAGCGAAAGTTAAATAATAAAAATGCATAAGACTAGGCAAATGTTTTATAATTTTATTTTAAAATAATTAAATAATTTTTTATATTTTATATACTATTTTTAATAATTTTTGCAATACAAAATAACAATAATTAATTTCATCTAAGGATGTTCATCAAATTGATGAAATTGACCAAATTGATCACCCAACTTGCCCTGAGTTGGACACTGCTAGTATTTCTAATTGGCTTTAGTTCAGCAATTTCTCAACCCAACCAAGTCAGGCTAGTTTAGGTTTGGCCATTTGTAAACTAACCAAAATTAAACCGGCCCGATTATAAATATATATTAGTATTTTATATTTCAAATATAATTTTTTAATACATGAAAGTGGTAAAGTTCTCATATTTCTTAGTCTGAAATATTTTATATTGTAGACTTAAATATTTTAAATCTATTCTTGTAATAATATCATTATATTTTTTAAATATAATTTAGCTTTTAAGTTTAAATCTTTTGAACCAACCAACCAAACTAAAAACCTGCCCAAACTGATACCATTGTTTTCGACCCGCCATTGACCCGACTAGTTAAACCATTTAAGCATTCACTTGACCTTGATTCTTGGTCTAGTTCTAATGAAACCCACCCTTCAATCAAAAACCGTTGACTTGGTAAAAGGCCACCCGACTTGGAGGGTTCAACTATTGACCCATTCGCCCCAATCACTGGGTTATAGGTTGTACACTTAATGCATGTGCAAACATTCCAATTGAGGTGATCTGTGTTTTTTTTTAATTTTGGGTAAGTTTTCAAGATCTATGCATCCATGGGTGCCTTACCCCGCTATTTTTTTGCAAAAAAAACATTTTTTGTCCTCAAATTGCAACTTTTAACAATTTTTATAAACAAAAAATTGAATTAAAAATATAAATAAAATATAAAATAATACATATTATATGGTAAACATAATTATACACTATTTATTGACAAAATATGTATTTGCACACATATATACATATATGCACATTTGTCTATGTATACAAATATATATTTATTTAAATATATAGAGTGATGACGTTGAACAGTTTAACTTGTTCAACCACGATGGTTGAACTGGTTTTCACTAATGATTGGATAGTTTTGAGTGACTAACTCCCCAATCCAAGTCACCGGACCATATTAGTTTGATTGGCAAAACAATCTACAACCAAATTAAACCACCTAGTGAACATTCCTAATTTCAACTAAATTGATAGTCTAATCTCTAACAAATAGCAATAGTTTAATTTTCATTAATTATTGAAAATTATAGTGAAAATACAATAAATAATTAATAAAGCTTCAATACCTCTAAATTATTTAATATACTTTCAATATTTCAATAATATTTAAAATATTTTCAATTATTTATATTTAATAATCTTGTTATTAAATATATTATATATAATTTTGTCTTTGATAAATATTTAAAAGTTATCACGTAATTTCATTATTTAATCTATTTTTTTGTTTTAAAATAATGTTTAAAATATGATTTAGTATTAAATCTTTTGATTTTAAAACATTTAAAAATATTATTAGATATATTATAATTATTATTGTGTTTTTGATAAAATTTTTAAGGTTATTACATAATTTCTTTATTAAATCTATTTTATTTTTTGAATTATATTTAAAATATGATTTAGTTATAATTTTGTAAAACATAAAATTATTATTAACTCAAATATTATTAAATATACTAAAACGATTTTCTACTTTTAATAAAATTTTTAAGTTTATTACATAATTTTGTTATTTTAACTATTCAAAATTTAGTTATGTTAAATATTTTGTTATTCAAATATTTAAATAAATTGTAAAATATTTAAATTTTATTTATGATTAAGTTATTACATAATATTAAATATTTGTTTATATAATATTTATCTATTTTTAATATTTTGTTATTTATAATTTTTAGTTATTGGAATCTTTAAATAATATTTTTTAATTTTAAGTTCTTATTTTTTGAATAATATTTAAATTGAATAATTCGTATAATAATTATAATTTATATTGTAATAATATATAATTATATAATTATAGTTAAATTGAATAATTCATATAATTATAATTTATATTGTAACAATATAGATTTCATCAAGATGAGAGCAATCCCAACAGTGGCTTTATCACTTAGGACATTGCTTTGATCTTGATGAAATCTAGAAACTAGAGAAGGTCTAGACATATTGTTTTCACCTGTTGTCCTTGTTCCGATGCTTCCTACCACGGTGAACATACAACAACCCCCTCCACAATGCAAAAATCTCATACCTAGCCCCTCCTTTGATCCAAATTGGTACCTAGATTCGAGCACCACAAATCACATGACCCCTAACCTTAGCAACTTGCAATTTGTCTCAAAATATAATGGGTAAATCACAAAAACATCCCCTTAAGTTTTTGATAATGATGAAAACCTCTCCTATAGTTTGATTTTAACAAATACCTCCCTTGAACTTTTGAGAAATTCAATAAAAACCTCTCGTCACCCTTCCAAACATAAAACATTAGACTAATGCACCGGATTTTTCCAAATACCCATTCTACCCTTTTATAAATTATTTTACATACAAAATTTCTAAAATAACCATGTTTTAACTCGGCAAAAACATTAGAAGATGAATGTTAAAGGAGGCTTTTTTCAAATTAAAATAGGGTTATTTAAGTGATTTTGTATGTAAAATAATTTATAAAAGGGTAGAATGGGCATTTAGAAAAAATTGGGACATTAATCTAACGCTTTCCATCTGGGAAGGTGACAAAAGGGGGGTTTTGTTGAGTTTTTCTAAATTTATATTGAGTTTTTCAAAAATTCAAGGGAGGTTTTTGTATTTTACCCAAATATAATGGGTAGGGGGTTTGGATATACAACATGTTACCAAGTCAATTCTTTCTTTTCATGGAAATCAATTTCACTATTACCATATATTAAAACCAAGATAGCCATATTATATGACCTCTTCTTTCTCCCCTTATCCAATCGAGGTTTTTCCTTAAGCTCCGTTTGGTTTGTAGGAAGATTTGGGTGGGATGGGAAAAGATGGGATGGGAAAATGTAAAAACTTACGCTTCCATTGTTTGGCTTTATACATGGGAAAATAATAGGAAAACACTGTTTCCAGGGAGAAGAGAGAAGAAGGTGAGGGAGAAGAGAGAAGAGGAATATGGAGGGAGCTCCTATCTGGGTCTACAAACCTAGACCTAAGTTCTACCATGGCAGAACTTAGATCAGTGTTTATGAACCCAGATCTGTATCTGCGAACCCAGAAGAAGGAGAAGAAGAGATGAGATAGGGAGGAAGGGAGTGTCTCCTATCTGTGTCTACGAACCAAAAAGAAGAAAGAGAAGAAGAGAGGAGAGAGGGAGGAAGGGAGTGTCTCCGTTCTGTCTTTGCGAACCCAGATCTATGTCTACGAACCTAGAAGAAGAAAGAGAAGAAGAGAGGATAGAGGGAGGAAGGGAGGAAGGGAGTGGCTGAGAGGGGGTGCCGCCGCTACTGCTCTGTTTCTAGGTTCGAACGGGGAGGGGGTGCCATCGTCACTAGTTTCACCGAAGGAGAGAGGGAACAGTCGTTTCTTACATTTTTCCATCGGGGTCGCACCAAAACTGTGTGATTTGACATCCCACATTTTTCTCATCCCATCCTCTCTTTTCCTCTAAACAAATGAAAGAAAAAGGAATATTTTTGGAATATTCTCATTTTCTCATCCCCATCCCACAAACCAAAGGAGCCTTAGTTCCCTTCCTCTCTTCAAAATATTATTCTTCAGCTTGCCAATTCAACACCCCTGTTTTCCTAAAATCTCTCTCTCTCTCTCTCTCAATTACCTAAATCATCTTTTCTCCCAAACTATCTCCCATGTAAAACTTTCTCCTATAAACATCTATGTAATTTGATCTCTTAATCTCTATCTTTATCGACCTTGCAAATATATGCATTGAATTTCTCATCATGTATGAAAATATTAAGGTTTTAAGTTAAATCCTTTTTCAGTTTAACTTAAAATTTAAACATTGAAATAAGATTTGTGCGGCTTCAATAAGCTGCGGGAATCAAATCCGAACTCTCTTGTGGGTAGCAGATCCTACTCCTATCATTGTTGAGGACACGAGGAATTGTGTGAAACGAGATCTGTAACGTCTTCTGGTTACGGGTATTCTTCTTTTCTTTTCCTTTTAATTCTTCTGTGGGGTCTCGTGGGATAATGATCCGGAAGCATCAATATGGTTTTGTTCTTATATTAGTACTCTACATATTTGCATTTATAATCCTTCCAAATTGAGCTTAAAATCCAATATTTTAATCTGTTTCCCATAGGCAACAGCTCTGAAATTTCTTTTCCAATGGACCGTAGCTGCTCATTATTCAATGCAATAAAATTGAATTCGCATTTCCTGCAGCCAGCAGCCAGCAGCCACGGACCACGGTCGTAGGAAAACCCTGGAGATCACTCACCGAATCATTTGAAGAGTCATTAATTTGAAGTTTCAAGAACCTGGAGATCACCTCTAATAAAAAGGATATTCTAGCAATAGAACTAGGTGGGATCGTATCCCTGTTTCATTGGTCGTTGCAAGAATTTTCTGCAACTTAAGACCAATTAAGAAGAACAAAAGTTCAATTATCTCGTCTTTTCAGAAAGTTCAAATTCAATATAGCTCTATTTACCTACATCATCCCCACCCCAAGTCCTCGATAAAAGCACAAAAAAAAAAAGAAAGAGATCAAAGAAAAACCAAGTCTTATTGCTTGGAAGAACTAGATGAGGTTCAAACTGTGTATCAGCCCCTCTTCTCTTTCTTACTCAGCCAAAGGAAAAATATAAAAAAAATAAATAAACAAACCGCGTTGCAGAAACCCAAATTTGAAAGGAGTAAGTATCATCTCATGATTCTCATCCTATTTAAAGGTCTTACCGCAATCTCTTTCATCATTAATTGTGAGTTAAGTTGCAAGTGACCGTGACCGAGAGAGAGAGAGCTAGTAGCTATGGCAGAGGGAGCTGTATTTTTTCTGCTCGAAAGGGTTGTGGTCTTGCTCGGCCATGAAATAGTTCACGTAGAACTTCCAAAAGCTCGTGAAAGAATCATAGAAGATTTAAAGACCCTGAAAGTGATTCTCGAGGAAGCAGAAAAAAACGAGATGACGAAGTTGGAAAACACTGGCTTCTGAAAATGCGAGATCTAGCCTACGACATGGAGATCCCGACACCGGAGACTGCCGGGAAATTGTCCAACAGTACCCACAAGATCAAGCACCACAAGCCACTCCACAAGATTTCCAACAGAATGAAAGAAATCATCGAAAATTTCCGTATGCAGATGCAAAACATAAGCATCAATGCGGTTGCCCCCCAACCAGAATCACATTTCAGTTCTGGGTCTCGAATGTCTACCCACTTCATCGCTCAGGATGACGAGATTGTGGGGTTTGAGAAGCCTATGGAGGAACTAACCGAGTGGTTGACAAGTCATCCAGACCCAAGTCGTACTGTGATTTTAGTGACGGGACCTGCTGGCTCAGGCAAAACCACTCTCGTTAAGAGTGTCTATGATAGCAAGAAGGTGAATCGCATCTTCCAAAGCCGTGCCTGGATCGATGTTGGACAGTCTTACAGATCCAGCCAAATCCTACAGAAAATGCTAAAGCGTCTCTCCAAACAATGGATGGGAGAAGCTTATCAAGGGATTGAGGACAAGGAAGAGGGCGAACTGGTTGAAGGGTTGAAAGAAATCTTACTGCATAAGAGGTATGTTATTGTTTTCAACGATGCTTGGAATCTAGATAAATGGAAAGATCTTAGAATGATAAGAGAAGCATTGCCAGATAACAACCTCCATAGTAGGATATTGATCACAACACGTAACAAGAACATGGGTTCAAGCCTTCAATCTCCCACACTTCATTGCCATCTTCAGCCTCTAGACGATGGCAAAGCTTTAGAACTGTTGAGCAAAAAGGTCTTCCAGCAGTCACCTCCAGGGAGATGTTGCCCTTTGAATCAAAGAACAGAATTCTACGAATTCGCTAAGAATTGTAATAAGAAATTATGTAGAGGATTGCCTCTAGCAATAACAGCCATTGATGAGTTCTTGTCCATAAACACTGTGAAAGAAAAACCCATTGAAAATTGGCAGAAACTGCTAGATGGGATTTCTTCATACTTACAAAGCGATCTCATGCTTAGAAGTATGGCATTGACTCTAGAACTGAGCTACACCCATCTTCCTTTCCAGCTTATATATTGCTTCCTGTATTTTGGCGTCTTCCCACCTGATCACCTTCCTGTCAGACGTACACAGCTGATCCGACTATGGATTGCCCAAGGATTTGTGCAGCCCAAGAACAACCGAACATCAGAGGAGGTTGCTGATGACTACCTAACCAACCTCATCTCTATAGACTTGGTTCAGGCAGTGGAAAGAGATGTTGATGGTCGGCCCAAAATGTGTCGTCCACATCCAGTTATGCACCTGGTCCTTCTTCAGAAATGCAAGGAGGAGAACTTCAGTCTGGTCCTTCCCCAACTGAACAGCAATATAGATGGGCAAGATATGGACAAGTTTCGTCGCCTAACCACCCACAAAAACTGCAGCAGTGTAACCAATAACATGAGCTTTCACTACACACGCTCTCTTCTGGTGTTCGGTGTACCTGCTTGTTAGACTCATCTGGGCATACCGTTATTTCCAGATTTAAGTCATTAAGGGTTTTAGATTTGGAAGACGCACCGATAGAGAAATTTCCTGAAGAAATTGAAATCTTACATAGACTAAGGTATCGAAGCTTGAGAAATAAAACAGTTAGTGAGGTACCGAAAGCTGTTGGTAAGCTTCTAAACCTAGAAACCTTGGATCTTAAACATAAAAAGGTTTCTAGGTTGCCTGTGGAGATCTTCAAGCTTCAACGCCGGCGCCACCTTCTTGTTTATAGTTACAAGATGCAGAATTTATTAGACTTTGATTGTGTTGAAGGGTTGGAAGTTCTTCCAGGAATCAACGATTTTAGTGCTTTGAAGAAGTTGTCATTTGTCAAAGCAAGCAAGAACACCAAGATAATTACGGAACTGAGAAGCTTGACTCAACTAAGGAAATTGGGAACAATTGATCTGAAAAGTGAGAATGGTAAGGATTTGTGCCACTCCAATGGACAATTGCCAAAGCTTCGCTCCTTGGATGTGAAATCAACAGATGAGGATGAGATTCTGGATTTGCAGGATTTCGCCACTACTACTCGTCCACTGCCACTTCAACGTCTATATCTAAAAGGGCGTCTACAGGAGTCGCCTAATTGGATTTCCTTGCTTGAAAGCTTGGTTAAATTACGTCTGAAGTGGTCAAAATTAAGTGGTAGCCCATTGGGAGCCCTTGAGGCTTTGCCTGAGCTACTGGAACTCCAATTGATGGACGCTTATATTGGGCAAAAATTATGTTTTCAGACAGGAAAGTTTCAAAAGCTGAAGGTACTGGAATTCCTTCAATTAGATAATTTGAATGAGATTGAAGTGCAAGTTGGTGCCATGCCAAGCCTTGAGAAGATGAACATGAGGAGTTGCAAGAACTTGAAATGCGTACCAGTTGGTATAATTTATCTAAAGCAACTCAAAGAACTGATTCTGGAAGGAATGCCTGAGGAAATTGTGACAAAGCTTCGAGATGGTGGGGAAGATCGTCCGTTGGTCGAACATATTTCCTTCATTAGTGGAGGAAAGATTGTTAACTATCGTCTTAAAAGTGATGGAAACTGGGATCCTGAAAATCTTTGATCTGTGTGGATTGCAACCTTTTACTTGCAGTTGTGGAGGACGGGACACCACTTGGTAAGTATAACGTTTTCATTCTTTTTTTTATTGCTTATCATCTTTCCTTCTAAAATGGTTCTGCAGATTCTTTGGACAATCTAAACATTGTCTATTCAACGTTACTGTAAGTCCCTAAGGCTGTGTTTGGTTTCAGTGCAATTTTATTTGCACTAGTACAAATGCATGGGAGTGCAAAATAAAAAAAATAGGTCAGAATTATCATTTAATTTTGTTTTGAGTTTTACTTTATTTTCCTTCATCTCTCAATTTATTTCATTTGTATTGCAATCAAACAAAATAAGCTAAAATTTAAAACAAAAATAAGTCAGAATTTACACTCAAATCATTTGCACTGCCATAGTTTTGCATCAGTGCAAATTAATTTATCTGCATTGCAATTTGCAACCTAACACAGCCTAATGGTCAAAATTTGTTATTTAGTTGCATTTTATGTAAACATTTATCTTATTGAGTTAGCTAGCAACAACATTTTAAATTCAGAGTTCATTATTTTTTGGCTGCAGGATGTTTCATATTTGTACTCAAGCTCTAATTTATGAAATTACAGTGTAGGTACTTCTCTCTCTCTCATGATTCTTATGCATGGCCATGTTATGTATTTTCTTTAATAATATTGATGGATCTTCTCCTCTCAGGTTATCTCATGTATGTGCTTACTTGAATGTAATTTCTCCACAGGTTGATAAACCAATAAGGGCCGAAGGGATGGTTGTGGTGACCCTGAGAACACACGGAGAAGCTGGAAGAAAATGGCATATTTGGGATTAGATGTTTGTGACTTTTTTTTTTCTTTCTTGTTGATGGTGTGTCAATTTTCTTATCAATTTGAATTCAGGTTTGTTTGTATTTGAATCAAACTTCCAGACGTGAAGGTTATTCCACGGAGAGAAAAGTCTCTCCTATATCCTCTTTTATTTAAATTATTAGTATTTCATGATGTAAGTATCTTGTCATCTTGTCTGCTCCCAAGTGGCTGGTGACTCAGAGGCTGAAGTGGAGCTCCCTAGCGTAGTACAACCCGGCTGCTCCCTGCAGGAGATGATCTGCTCATCTTTATAAACGGCGGGAACTGAAGAACCTGCAAGAACTAAATCAGAGAACCTAGGGGTGTTTACCCGGTGAGGTCACTCCGATGGCTAAGTCAACACTTAGTTGTGAGCTAAAAATGATATTAGAGAATAGGATAGCTAGAGGGCAGAGATTACCATCTTATCTCTTCTTCTTCCTTAGGGGGGTGAGGTCTTTATATACTGGAGTCCTCGTGGATTTGGTAGAGCAGTTCCTGAATTCCCGTTGTGATGGGACCTGTTTTCGTGTTAGGTGGGGATAAAGCCACCAACCGGTAAGGTTGCCCGGTTCCGTCTGAATCGGGGAGTGGGTAAACTAATATAACCGTTACAAGTCACAATCCCATAAAATATGGCATGAGCTAATATAGCCTTTACAAAGTTTGTAAAGATTTCCTTACCTTTCCCTTCCTTTTTCTACCTTTTCCTTCAAACCAAACATAACTTGAGTAAAATTCATAAATCTTCTCCTCTCATATATCTATCTCATGCGCTACTTAATGTAATAATTTCCAACATGACTTGTAGCCTGAGGACTGAAGAGATATAGTCATGGGGTAGTGACCCTGAGAACACGTAGAGATGCCGGGAGAAAAGGATCCAAAGTGTCACACTTTAAGACGTGAAAGACTGAATGTCATAGGGAGAGAAAAGTATCTTCTTTCTTCTTTTCTTTAAAGTAATAGTTCATATTGGATTTTCTACTACTTCTTTGCTTGGAGCCTTCTCAATAATCCGCATCCTTCTGAAATAATTTACCAATTCAAATAAAACAAGTATTAAAAGAAAAAAAAATCACAAGATTATGGGTTTAATTTACTTTAAACTTCCCCTCATTTTTCGGGGATTCTCTTGAACTTGCATTGACTTTTCAATAGCTCCTAAGTGCAAAAAACCTTGTTAAACATTTGCCATCCAATGGATGATCTTTACAAGATTTATCATAATATACCAATCCATTATCTCCACTCTTACCAAAATATCTATACTCATTTACTCAACCAAGAGGCAAATACCAAAGCATGAAACCTATTTTGTTTGATGAGAAGATAAAATGAACCACTGGTAGATAGTTAATTAAGAGGGTACACACAAAAGTGGATAGAATAGTACATAACAAAATAGTTAGGATATAAGGTAAATAAACCTATATAAGGTTTGTACAGTTTTCTCTTCCTGTGCTTTCCCTTTGTATTCCTTCAAACCAAACACAGCCTAAAAGACATAGCAATTTCCATTCTTGCTCACCAGGTCGGCGCTGGCAATTCCCATTCCCATATTAATCAACAGAACCGATTGACCACCACAGGAGCTAGATCACCGATAGCCAATAGTTGTTGTCTGAGTCAACAGTTTTCTGCGGCTAAGTAAAGTTTGGTCAAGCAATCAACCAGTTCAATTGGTTGATATTAACATATTAATCATAGGATTAAAAAACTGATCCAACACAGTTGTTTTAAAAACTGATAGAGAATGTATTTCCCTTTTGGGTTAAACAATTCAACTCTGGTATGTGGTGTTAGAAAATTAGGCATGCATGTCTCTAAGATCTTATGTTCATGTTATTAAACAAAAATATATGTAATAAATGAGAGTTATTGTTATTAAAGATAGAAATGAATAAAAATAGAAAAAAAACTAATATCTCTAACCCATGACTCGTTGATCAGATCAAACAAGTCAGTGATTTAACCAATTTGGTTATCAAGTTGTTGACCAAGTTACCAATAATTTTTCCTTTTTTCTTTTTCTTTTGCATCAAAGTGGTTTGGATTGAAACCATCAAAGTGATTTGGATTGTCACATGCAGCACACATTTGCTTGTAATTTGAACAAAGTGAAGAGTTGTACTTGTAGCTATAATCCTAACAAATGGAGGGAAGCTGTAGTATATTGTTGATCAAGGTGCTACTCTTTCACTTAGAAGTCAAGTGTGTTCCATCACCAATTCAACATATTGAGGAGAGAAATGAGAACATTTATCAAGAATTAAAATAAAAAAATTGTTTGTTATGCAATGAGTACCATTGAAGTTGAGGATGAGAAACAGCTAGTGCCAAAGTCAATTTTGACTGGGTCATAGTGATGGAGGCCCATCTCATCAGGGAGGCCCATCTCATCATATGGGCGACAACTCATGGGAGGAATTCAAGATAAGCCAAAGAACTCAAAGAATCCAAGATAATTCAGGAATTCAAGATACATCAAGAATTCAAGAATCCAAGATAATTCAAGAATTCAAGATTATCCCAAGATAATTCAAGAATTCAAGAATTATCAAAATTCAAGAATTCAAGACTCATCAAGAATTCAAAGAATTCAAGACTCATCAAGAATTCAAGAATTCTAGATAATCCAAGATTCATGCATGGATAAGATCAAGGGAGATCGGACGGGGGAGATCAAGTCAAGAAGAGTTCGATCCTATCTACAAGTTTGAGATGTTTAGATCAAATCTAATTTCTTTTCCTAGTTCTTTTATAATTTCTCAATGTATTATAAATACTGCTATTTCCCAGAATTATTAATCAATTATACTTCAGATTTCAGAATTTCTTAAAGTTCTCTTCTTCTTATTTTCGCCACCTTTTCTCTCTCCTAGAGAAATCATGTTATTCGCTAGGTGCTAGCGAACGCCCGGTGCTTGCATAGCCAGCTCCGGTTCTCATTGCTTCCACGCTGCGTCAGGTGGTATCAGAGCAGGGAATTCGCCCAGTCATGTCCAACCTAGACGGTAGCAGTCGCAACCCACCCCGTGACGGAGATCAGGGGTTCCCACTTGTTTGGAGAGCAATCGAAGAGCAGCGTACAACCACACGTAACATCGAACGGCAGTTGGCAGAGGTGACTGAACAACTGCAAACCTTGTTACGGGAGGTTGTCCCACGAATCCGGGAAAATCCACAGCAGATCGCAGGAGACGACCACGACAGACCACCCGTCACTACTGCGCCCCGACGCCCAGTTCTTGACGACGACAGTGATGACGATTTCAAATTTGGTGGTGCTCCAATTCTTCCCGGCAACGACAAAAATGGTAGAAATTGGCACAATCAAGGTAATTTCAACCCCCGTAGGAATAATGATGAATTTAAACTCAAGGTAGATATTCCTACTTTTAGTGGAGATCTTGGTATAGAGGGACTTCTGGATTGGATCACAGAAGTCGATAGGTTCTTTGATTACATGGAAATACCAGAGGAACGAAGGGTAAAATTAGTAGTTTTCCGATTAAAGGGAGGTGCATCTGTTTGGTGGGAACGGATGAGAGAGACCTGGATGAGAGAAGGAAGGGGTCCTGTTCGAACCTAGAGGCGCATGAAACAGAGGTAGATTTTTACCTCCTGATTATGAACAATATATGTTTGAATCTTATCAGAGGTGTGCGCAGGGTTCTTGTAGTGTTAACGAATATACATCTGAATTTTTGAGATTAACTGAAAGAAATCAATTATCTGAAAGTGATAACCAGCAGGCAGCCCGTTATCTAAACAGTTTAAGACCGTCTATCAGAGATAAAATTGGGGTACAGATGGTTCTTAGTGTGCAGGAAGCAAGGAACCCAGCCTTGAAAGCAGAATTAATGTTCCAGGACAAGGCACGCAGTGATAATTATCGCCGGTACAGCGGGAGCGACAACAAACCAGCAACTGTCAACAGAAAATTAAGAGGGTCCATATGAACATGATGAGTATACTTGTGTGGTAAGAAAATTAATGTTGTCCCAGAAAAATAAGGATACTTCTCAAAGGCACAGATTATTTCGTACCAGATGTACTGTCAAGGGAAAATTATTTAATTTAATTATTGACAGTGGTAGTCAGGAAAATATTATTTACAGGGATGTCATCCAACAATTACAGCTAATCCCTAAAAAACATCCCAACCCATACACAATTGGGTGGATCAAGGAAGGAGGCGGTGTACGAGTGGAGGAACGCTGCAAGGTACCTTTTTCCATTGGTAAGTACCATGATGAAGTATATTGTGATATTGTAGATATGGATGCTTGCCATATTTTGTTAGGGAGGCCTTGGCAATTTGATACAGATGCAAGGCATATGGGTAGGAAAAATACCTACCAATTTGAAAAAGAGGGTATACGTTATACTTTGTTACCCATGGCTGAAAAGAATATTACAAAGGCCCCAAAAGCAAATGAGAAAAATTTATTTACTATTACCCATCATCATGCTGAATTTGTAAAAGAATATAAGGATACCCATGAGGTACATTTGTTGAAGGGAGGAAATATGAATAAAACACTGGAGGAAAATAAAATTCCAATGGAAGTGCAGGGACTACTTGATGAGTTCCATGATGTAGTTCCAGATGAGTTACCACATGAACTCTCACCCATGCGAGATATACAACATCACATTGATTTTGTTCTTGGTACGAGAATCATAATTCCCCTTGTAAATTCTTCAAAGGTTAAGGTTTGTGGTCGATGTGTAGCTACGCCAAAAGACTTAATTTGATGCAAGAAATCGTACTATGTGTAAGCTTTCACATTCACAGTTCCATTTTCATTGAGGGTGATAAATCTTCATGGAAGTTAGAAGTTCCTTCATATTTCGATTCTACTCTTTGTCCTCTTCTGGCTCTTTTCAAATTGCTGAAAATTAAGCCATATCAGAAGGTAGAAGTTATCCCGAAGGATCTTGACAAGCGAAAACGTTCCTTAAGCCTGGAGGGTGATTCAGATGAAACTGCAACACTCTTGCCTCTTTTGAAACGAAGAAAGGGGGGCCAACATCCTGAGCAAAGTAACGATAAACAAGTTATCTCAGAGTCAGCTCTAAATAAGCTTGTCGGTACTGCAGATACATACAATCTAGAGGAAATGGATCCCCCAAAAACACTCATGTGTGGTCTAAAGCCGTATCAGAACCAAGCCCTTTATTGGATGACAGAATTGGGGAAGGGAATTGATGTTGAGCAAGCGGCCAAAACACTTCATCCATGTTGGTTTGCCGACCGTATATGTGATAAGAGAACGTCTGCAATTTATGTTAACAATTTCTTAGGGGAAGCTACTACACAATTTCCTAGTGCTTTAATACTTGCTGACTGTCATCACTACCTACCAGAGATGACCCTCGCATATCCTAGCCACGACTCGGGGTCGAGTCTTTTCCAAGTGGGGGAGAATGATGGAGGCCCATCTCATCATATGGGCGACAGCTCATGGGAAGAATTCAAGATAAGCCAAAGAACTCAAAGAATCCAAGATAATTCAGGAATTCAAGATACATCAAGAATTTAAGAATCCAAGATAATTCAAGAATTCAAGATTATCCCAAGATAATTCAAGAATTCAAGATCCATCAAGAATTCAAGAATTCAAGACTCATCAAGAATTCAAAGAATTCAAGACTCATCAAGAATTCAAGAATTCTAGATAATCCACGATTCATGCATGGATAAGATCAAGGGAGATCGGACGGGGGAGATCAAGTCAAGAAGAGTTCGATCCTATCTACAAGTTTGAGATGTTTAGATCAAATCTAATTTCTTTTCCTAGTTCTTTTATAATTTCTCAATGTATTATAAATACTGCTATTTCCCAGAATTATTAATCAATTCATACTTCAGATTTCAGAATTTCTTCAAGTTCTCTTCTTCCTATTTTCGCCACCTTTTCTCTCTCCTAAAGAAATCGTGTTATTCGCTAGGTGCTAGCGAACGCCCGGTGCTTGCATAGCCAGCTCCGGTTCTCATTGCTTCTACACTGCGTCACATAGTGAGGTCTACTTATTAATTAGTGGACACCTTTCACTTACAAATGTCCCAGGATGGTTCTGCAAGGTCAATGTTGACTTGGTCAGAGTAATCCCCTTACTTGATGTGGATATTGGATACCATTTAATGAAACTGCTCTAGCTGTTTATTAGTGATTAAATAAAGATTCTCTCCATACAATATATGCATGTATTCTATTCTTACTTGTATTAAAAAAATCCAAATTGCTTATTTTTTAAAATATATAAAATAGGCAATTCAATTTTGCATCCATTTGTATGTAACTTTGATTTGCACTCTTATATTATAAAAAAGTTTGTAAATTAAGAGAATATGTGAAGAACTTTACCATGAAATTACAAACTCATTTTTATTGGCCATCATAATTGCATCATAGGATATGCAAGTTTGGCTTCAATCAGGGCAAAGCCCGTTCGTGCAGCCTTTACTGCTTTGCATTCAGAATATCTCCATCCTTATGTGCTTTAATTTCATGGAGATATATTCCCAATGCAAGGTTGGGAAAGGCTATCAGAACGGTGTGGGCACAGGTTTGCCCTGATGGAAGCCAATCTCAGGATGTACTTGTCTGCGGTGCAAATGGATTTGCAAATTTTAATTTACTTTTGTTCCTTGTTTAATCGACCATCATGTCAAAAAGACTAGAAAAACCTATAACCAGTCAGTTGTAGAAGAAACTCATATAATAGGTGAATATTATGAAATTTCCAAAATATGTATGCTATCTAACTTTTGGAAAATTTGAGTTATATAAATAATTTTAAATAAGCAAATATTTAATATATTTTGTATATATATTTACATATAAAGCAAAAGAAAATTTCACCCAGTAGTCGAGAGGGTCACTTGTCACATTTATGACTGTCGTGGCTTATTGTTATTGGTCCACAGCTCGCCAAACAGCCATTAAATTTAACCAATCCTTGTTCTTCAAATAGAAGTGCAGGATCAAACCCATGGAGTGTGGAACCATAGGTTCTCCAAGGTATGATCAACAAGCCTCACATGTAATCTGTTCTGGCCCACCCCACATCCTGTAGTGTGTCGTATATAATATAAAAAAAATATAAACTAAATGTATAAAAAATTAAATGTTTTAAATCAATGTATCGATCAAATGAAAATAATTTATATTTGGCTTACTCATATTTAATATGTACCAGTAGCACCCACAGGTTATAGTCTAATATCCATTCAATTTGAGACCGGATCTGCTCTATACCCATAAGACACTACATCCGCACATCTCCATTGATGGCCGACACACAATATGGGGTCATGTTGGTAGCAAGTGGAGTTTTGGACCTGACTTGGAGTTTTGGACCTGACTGAAAAGTGAAAACCATACTTCAATGCTCTAATCTCTATGGGTACAGGTAAATTGGACGTTTAGACCGTTTAACCGTGAAGAAACCGTCATTTAACCATGGTTCATAGTTCCACCAACCCTACCCCAATTCCTCAGTCCTCAGTCCTCACTAATCAAAGTAAAATCAACAGTACTTTTGTTCCTTGGGGAATTGGCTGATATTCCGGTGTATCAGCCCTTGTTTTCTTTCTTACTCAGTCAAAGAAAAATATAATAACTAAATAAATTAAATTAAACCGCGTAGCAGAGGAGGTCTCACCCTGTTTAAATTAAGGTCCTTCACTCTTCAGCAACTTCTTAATTTGACCATTGTGAGTTGTGTCCGTCTGAGAGAGAGAGAGAGAGGGCTATGGCAGATGGAGCAGTATCCTTTCTAATCGAAAGGGTTGTCGCCTTGCTCGACCAAGAAATGGAAGTTCACGTAGGACTTTCAGATGATCTTGAAAAAATCAAACAAGGGCTAAACACCCTGAAAGCAATTCTAGAGGTGGCAGAGAAAAAGCAAGTTCATGGAGTTGGGAAACAATGGATTCTGGAGTTGCGAGAACTAGCTTACGACATGGAGGATGTTCTTGATGATCTCATGCTTCATGTGCATCCGCAGTCTCTTGGGTCTTCTTCATGGTCTCGGTTTCTCCACAATCTCATACACCACATACCTCTCCGTGAGATAGCCCATCGAATGAAGAAAATCAACACCAATATGCGAGACATCGACACCAAGATGCAGATGCAAGAGTTATGCCACCATGGGCATCCTTCTTCATCTGGCCCCCAACCAGAATCAAGTTTCAGTTCCCGGTGCCAAATGTCCAGCAAACTGATCATGGCTCAGGATGATGAGATTGTCGGAATTGAGAGGCCCATGCGGGAACTAAATGAGCTGTTAACGGGTGCAGACGACCCAAGGCGTACTGTGATTTTAGTGACGGGGCCTGCTGGTTCAGGCAAAACCACTCTCGTTAAGAGAATATATGATAGCAAGAGCGTGAAGAATCATCACTTCCAAAGCCATGCTTGGATCAATGTTCGACAGTCATACAAATCCAAGCAGATCCTACAGGAAATGCTAAAGCAGATCACCGAAGAATGCATGGGAAAAGCTTATGAAGGGATTGACGACATGGAAGAGGACGCACTGGCCCAAGGGTTGGAAGAAATCTTGCAGCAAAGGAGGTACGTTATTGTTTTCAACGATGCATGGAGTCTAGATACATGGGAGGATATTAGAAGGATAAGAATCGCATTGCCAGATAATAACCTCCGTAGTAGGATATTGATCACAACACGTAACCAGAAAATTGTCTCATGCCTGCAATCCCCCACACTTTATTATCATCTTCAGCCTCTCAACAAAGAAAAAGCTTTACAACTGTTGGAAAAAAAGGTTTTCCGGTCAACACCCAGCAAATGTTGCCCTTTGGATATAAGAGATTCCTTCATTAAATTGGCAAACAAGTGTGAGAAAATCTGTCAAGGGTTGCCACTAGCAGTCGTGGCCATGGGTGAATTCCTATCAAACACAGTGAAAGACAAACCTATTGGTGAATGGCAGGAACAGCTAAATGGGCTTACTTCATGCCTACAAAGCAGCATCGTCCTTAGAAATATGGCAATGACTTTAGAATTGAGCTACAGCCATCTGCCTGTCCAACTTAAATATTGTTTCCTGTATTTTAGCGTCTTCCCACAGGACCTACCCATCAGACGTACAAGGCTGATCCGACTGTGGATTGCCGAAGGATTTGTGCAGCCCAAGGATGATCGATCATCCGAGGAGGTTGCTGATGACTGCCTCATGGAGCTCATCTATAGAAACTTGGTTCAAGCAGTGAAAACAGATCTCGATGGTCGACCCAGAGAGTGTTGTGTTCATCCAATTATGCGTCTGATCCTTCTTCAAAAATGCAAGGAGGATAACTTCAGTTTGGTTCTTCACCAACAGAACAATACAAATGGGCATGACCTTGAGAAGATTCGTCGCCTAAGCATCCACAAGAACTGCTGGAGTGTTAGAAAAAACATGAGCTTTAACTACACACGCTCTCTTTTCGAGTTCCCTGTAGCTGACTTTTTGCTAGACTCATCTGGGCATACCGTTCTTTCCAGATTTCAATCATTAAGGGTTTTAGATTTGGAAAAAGCCCCAATGGAGAAATTTCCGGAAGAAATTAAAGTTCTATATCGACTAAGGTATCTAAGCTTGAGAAATATAACAGTTAGTGAGGTACCGAAAGCTGTCGCTAATCTTCTAAACCTAGAAACCTTGGATCTTAAACACACAAAGGTTTCTAGGTTGCCTGTGGAGATCTTCAAGCTTCAACGCCTGCGCCACCTTCTTGTTTATAGTTACAAGATGCAGAATTTATTAGACTTTGATTGTGTTGAAGGGTTGGAAGTTCTTCCAGGAATCAAGGATTTGAGTGCGTTGCAGAAGTTGTCATTTGTCAAAGCAAGCAAGAACAAACAGATAATTACGGAACTGGGAAGCTTGACACAACTAAGAAAGCTAGGAATAATTGATCTGAAAAGAGAGAATGGTAAGGTTTTATGCCATTCCATTGGGGCCCCTTGAGTCTTTGCCTGAGCTACTGGAACTCCAATTGATGGACGCTTATATTGGGCAAAAATTATGTTTCCAGAAAGGAAAGTTTCGAAAGCTTAAGGTACTGGAATTCCTTCAATTGGATAATTTGAATGAAATTGAAGTGCAAGATGGTTCCATGCCAAGCCTTGAGAAAATGATCATGAGGAGTTGCAGGAACTTAAAATGCGTGCCAGTTGGTACCATTTATCTATTTCAACTCAAAGAATTGATTCTGGAAATAATGCCCGAGGAACTTGTGGCAAAGCTTCGACATGGAGGGGAAGATCGTCCGTTGGTCCAGCATATTTCCTCCATTAATGGGGGGAAGATTGTTAACTGTCGTCTGGAAAGTGATGGAACCATGATTCGTGAATATATTTGATTCGTGTAGATTGCAACCTTTAAGTTGCAGAGGTCAGGACACCACTTTGGTAAGCATAAACGTTGCTCCTCTCAGGTTATCTCATGCGCTTACTTGAATGTAGTTTCTCCACAGATTGATAACCCAAGGACTGAAGGGATGGTTGTGGTGACCCTGAGAACACACGGAGAAGCTGGAAGAAAAAATACATATTTGGGATTAGTTGTCTGTAATATTTTTTTTTTCTATTTTGTTGTGGGTGTACGAATTTGCTTATCATTTGGATTCAAACAAGGTTTGTTTGTATAAATAATCAAACTTTAAGACGTGAAAGTTCTACCGATCGAGAGAATTAAAAATCTCTCCGATCTTCTTTTATTTAAATTAATATATAGTTCACGTTTGTTTTTCTACTATTTCCTTGCTTAAGCCTTCTTGATAATTCCGCCTGGTAAATGAATTTGTGAATTCAAAGAAAACAATCTATCACTATCATTATAGAAGTCTCGAACGGATCAGAGTCAAAAGTTTGTTATGTCTTTTTATTCTTTTTTTCTAAGACGTCCAAAACAATTCCATTCAAGAGGTTGTGTATAGAAGAATAGAGTATATGATAGGAAGTAGGAGAGAGAATGCTAGTAGATTCTGTATTTCTTCTGTTTCTCTCATGCTCATTTGCAATACAAGAGGTTGTATTTATAGTAGCTAGAGTGGGTGGTTGGAAGGTAAACAGACTTTACATTTGTGGTTAATATTCTTTGCTCTAAATCCCTCTTTTACTAAAGGAATTCTGACCACAGAAATTTACTTTCTTCTCAAGTATAACTAGGAAGTTATAGAGTAAAGTATTCTAGAAATGTGTAGCAACTTCTAATACTCCTCCTTGGTGCATATTTCAGTAACTCCAATAATGTCTTGTAATAGTTCGAACTTGCCTTTTGGTAGTGCCTTTATGAATATGTTTGCTAATTGTTCTTCAGTCTTGTAGTGTTTGACTTCTATTTCTTTGTTTGCTTCAGCTTCTCTGATGAAGTGATACTTGATGCCTATATGTTTGGTTCTGCTGTGAAATACGGGATTCTTTGCCATTGCTATAGCTGATCTGCTATCGCAATAGATTTTTGTAGTTTCCTCTTGTGGTTCTCCCATATCTTCAAGTATTCTTTTTAGCCATATAGCTTGGCTTGTTGTCGTTGTTGCTGCAATATACTCTGCTTTAGCTGATGATTGCACAACTGTTGCTTATTTCTTTGATGCCCAAGAAAATATCCCTGATCCAATTGTGAAAGCATATCCTGACGTGCTTTTCATGTCATCTACTGATCATGTCCAGTCACTATCTGTGTAGCCAATTAGTTTTGAGTCATGCGTGACTCCGTACCATATTCCGTAGTTCTTTGTTCCTTGCAAGTATCTAATTACTCTCTTAGTTGCTCTATAGTGAATTTGGCTTGGACTCTGCATGAATCTTGATAACAGACTAACTACATACATGATGTCTGGTCTTGTAGCTGCTAAATAGAGTAAGATTTCAATTATACTTCAAAATTGTGATTCATCTTCTTTTGGTGAGCCATCTTCTTTCTTGAATGCTTTATTGTTGTCTAATGGAGTTGATACTGTCTTGCAGCCCTCCATTTTGAATTTCTTCAAGAGAGACTCTGTATACTTCTTTTGTGAGATGATCCCATCTTCTTCTTGAGTTATTTCGATCCCGAGAAAGTAGTGCATTAAACCCAAATCGGTCATCTCGAAAGTCTTCATTATGTCTTCTTTAAATTTCTTGATCATCTTCTCATTATTTCCTATGTAAATGAGATCATCGATATATAAAGAGACAATAAGTGTGTCATTTGTACCTTGAGTCTTGATGTAGAGTGTTGGTTCACTTTTTCTCCTCCTGAATCCTTGCTCAGAGAAGTAGCTGTCGATTCTACTGTACCAGGCTCGCGGAGCTTGATTTAAACCATATAATGCCTTCTTTAATCTGAGAACTTTATTTTCTTGTCCTTGCACCACGAACCCTTGAGGTTGTTCCACATAGATTTCTTCCTTAAGGTAACCATTGAGGAATGCTAACTTCACCTATAGTTGGAAAGTCTTCCATTTCTTCTGTGCAGCTAGTGCAATCAATGCCCTGATTGTGTCAAGGCATGCAACTGGAGCAAATGTCTCATTGTAATCGACAACATATTGTTATGAGTATCCTTTGGCAACTAACCTTGCTTTATGCTTCTGGATTGAGCCATCTGAATTAAGCTTTGTCTTGTAAACCCACTTAATTCCTATAATGTCTTTGTTTTGTGGACGATCTAAAAGCTCCCATGTCTCATTTTTCTCGATCATCTTTGTCTCTTCGTCTATAGTTATTTTCCATACTTCTTCCTTAAAAGCTTCTTCAAAGCTTTCTGCCTCCATAAGCATCAAGTTGCATATCTCATATATCTCTATTAAGGATTTAATTCGTCTTGGTGGCGAATCTGGAGGAGATTTTGAGGCTTGTACTGGATCTAATTGTGTTGTTGGTTGAGTTGGCGATCCAGTTTGATCGTAGCCTTCTTCAATTTCTTGTCTTGGTAATAGGGGCATGTTAATACTCTTTCTTTCAACTTCTTCTGTCTCCCAATTGTATGCAGCATCTTCGTCGAATCTTATTTCTCGAATGATTATGAGCTTCTTTGTTCTTAAGCTATAGACTCGATAGCCTTTTGATTGAGTGCTATAGCCTAAGAAGATTCCTTTCTCAGTCTTCTCGTCCAACTTGCCTCTTTTCTCTTGTGGAATGTGAGTGTAGCATATGCAGCCAAAAACTCTGAGATGCTTTGCTGATAGCTTTTGCCCACTCCAAGCTTCGATAGGTGTCTTATCTTGCACAGCTTTGGTTGGACATCTGTTGAGCAAGTAGACTGCAGTGCTTACTGCCTCTGCCCAAAAAGTTTTTGGAAGACCCTTCTCCATGAGCATGACTCTTGCTATCTCTATAACTGTTCTATTTTTTCTTTCGAATACTCCATTTTGTTCTAGTGCGTATCTGACTGTGAGTTGATGCTCCATGCTTTCATCTTCACAGAACTTGTTGAATTCATTAGAAGTGTATTCTTTGCCTCTATCACTTCTTATCATCTTGATATTGTGACCACTTTGCTTCTCGACACGGGTTTTAAATTTCTTAAAAATATCGAAGACTTGCAATTTATCTCGCAAAAAAAACCCATGTCATTCTAGTATAGTCATCAATGAAGAGAATGAAGTATCTATTTTGATCATTTGATGGAGTACACATTGGACCGCAAACATCTGTATGGATTAACTCTAGTGGCTCTTTGGCTCTCCAAGCTTTTCCGGATGGGAAAGGTTGTCGATGTTGTTTCCCGAGCATACACCCTTCGCACATTGTTGAGCTCCTTGATTGCTGGTAGGTCTCGCATCATGTTCTTCTGCTGAAGGATCTTCAACCCATGGAAATTGAAATGTCCAAACCTTCCATGCCATAGCCACGACTCGTCCACTTGCACTTGCATTGCTACATTGCTTGCATATCTCCATTGTATGAGAAAACATCTATTTTCTTTCATTTTTATTTTTGCAATTTTAAAGGATTTGTCTTGCTTGTCGTAGATTGTGCAAAAATCTCCCTCAAAATGTAAAGAGTATCATTTCTCCATCATTTGACCTACACTGAGTAGGTTTTGATCAATGTTGGGGACCAAGAGTACATCATTGATGTATTTCTTGCCTTGTCTGGTGTCAATGACAATGGTGCCTTTGCCCATTGCTTCCATGAAGTTGCCATTACCAATTTTGATTTTTGTCTTGACTTTATAAAGACTATAAAAGATGCTTTCATTTTTTGTCATATGGTTACTGCACCCACTATCTAGATACCAAGTATCTTTCTTTTCTTCTATTACAGCTTGGCAGACGTAGAAGATATTATTCTCATCATTTTTCTCTTTTGAAAAGTTAGCTTGATGGAATTTCTTCAAACGATAAGTTTTTTCAACGTGCCCAAACTTTTTACAATTTTGGCACTGGGGTTTTCCTTTAAACCAACAATCTTTCTCCAAGTGGTTTTTTCTTCTACAAATACCACATAAAGGATACTTGTCATTATTTTCTTTTTATTTTCCTTGTGACTTTCTCCCATCAACTTTTGATTTATGAGACCGCGAATTAATTTTAGATTGAATGGCATTTTCAGTCGAATTTTCAATCTGCCTATCTCGCCTATTTTCATGTGTTTCGAGAGAGCCCATTAATTCAATTCGTGATAAAGTTTCTAAATCCTTTGATTCTTTTATCACAGAAATTATTGCATCATATTTTTCTGTACAAGAAATTAGTATTTTTTCGACTATTTTCTTGTCTGAAATAATTTCCCCATAGGCTCTCATTTGATTTACTATTTCTTTTAATCTAGAATAGTAATCTTGTGCAGTCTCATTATCCTTCATCTTAAGATTTTCAAAATCTCTCCTAAGATTCTGCAGTTTAACAATGCATACCTTGATAGTTCCATGGAACTCTTCCTGCAATGTGTCCAATGCTTCTTTCGCAGTTGACGCACCCATAATTCGAGGAAATATATCATCTGTCATTGCTTGCTGCAAACAAAATAATGCTTGAGAATCTTTTTGTTGATTCCCTTCTTGGACCTTCTTTTGATTTGCTAAGAGAGTAAAAGTGTCTTCAGGAATACTAAATCCTTCTTCAACAATTTTCCATAGAATGAAGCAACTACCCGTTCTTGGACACAGAAATATGCCATGGGATGGGAGCTTCAGATTATGGTGGTCTCCCTCACTATTAAATATGTAAACGAAACCTGGAGTCTTGGTTAGATCATATGTGAATCAACTTTGTATTGTTGGAATTTGGTAATCATTCTATGTTGTAGGATCCAAAAAAATCAGTTTGTTGATTTATTAGAAGGGAGTGATGATCATCCAAAGAAATTAGTCGATGAAGAGGACTCTTCAGTTTCATCTCTTCAGGCTAACGCAAGTAGTATTAAAGATGAAGACAAGGTGAAGAAACTGCTGAGAAGAGATACCAAATCTGATGGCGAAAACCAGGATTTGATTTTAGATGGAAAAATTAAAATGGATAAAAAATTTGACAGTAGGTTCTAATTTGAACAGATGGTTGGTGAAGAAAATTATATAACACCCGAAGGGAATTTGTGTATTTTCACATGCTATTAACACATGGTTAACAGTAATTACTCCATTGTGAATTTCAAAAGTTTGGTTATTGGATTGTTGCATTTTAAAGTTTGAGGACTAAATTGTCAATTGAGGCAAAGTACATGGTACTAATCTGAAATTTTTCCTTATCCTTGTAATGGTCATTTTTTTATGTAAGAAAGTTTAGAAAGCTCGAATGGTTTGTGAAAATTTTCTATCCCATCGAATAATTAATTGCCATGTCACCTTTTACAAAAATCTAATCTATACATTCACCCCGAAATACGATTTTTTCACCGGACAGCGACTGTGACTTTCTTGACTTTCTTTTCGCTTATTTTGCAGCAGTGAGGAGTGGGGGTGGTCTTTTCTCTGTGAAGTCTCTAGCATCCAGGCTGGGTGGTGGCAGTCAGCAGGATTGCCATCCTACCAAGCAAATCTGGAACCCTGTCAGTTCGTTGAAGGTCAATTTCCTAGTCTAGGCCATGGCACTGGATAAGTGTTCGACCAAGGAGAATTTTCTTATGAGGGATGTGCAAATTCAAGATTTGAACTATAGCTTGTGTAAGCAGGTGACGGAATTTCTTGACCATCTGTGCATTCACTGTTCGGTTTCTTTTCAAATCTGGTGGCATTTCATTAAATCTGTATGGATATGTTTTTAGGTCATGACAAATTCAGTTAACGAGCTCTTGTGGTGCTGGAACCCGAGTGAGAAGGGGAAATTTGTTTGGAAGTCTATCCCTGCTATTGATAAAAAAAAAAGTCTATCCCTGCTGCTCTGTTAGGGACTATATGGGTTGAGAAAAATAGGAGACAGTTCTGTAAAAGAAGCAAAGAGGTGGATGAGTTAATTAAATTGATTGTTGGTAAGCTTGTGTCTTGGGTTTCTATTGTCAATGAATTCAAGCTTCAAAGTGCTCCTCTGCGTCTGAACTCCAAGAGTTTGTGGGAGTTGTAAGTTGTTCTGTGCTATTCATTTTGACGGGCATTTTAACAGATTCTTTCGATTACGTGCTGATGATCTTTCAGTCTTGCTATTCCTGCGGCTAATGACACTCCTTCGTACTTTGTTCTTCGTGGGTTTGTCATTCTTCCAGGTTCATTCCTCTTCAGTTGCTCTTCTTCATTCAGATAGTAAAAAATTGAAACTGGGATAAGAAAAGAGGGGAAAGAGTATAATATATAGATTGGGGCATTTTAGTAAAAACAGGTGTACATTAACACGTAAAAGGGTAAAATAGGTATTTTTGAAAAAAAGATTATCGGTTTAACATTTTTTCGTCTTGGTTATTGACGTCAGGGGGCATTTGTTGATTTTTTCGAATATATCGGCTTAACATTTTTATGACTGTCAGAAACTTCAGGGGAGATTTTTATATTTACCCAAATTTTATTAACCCGCCCAACCCATCCCCTCTTTACCCTTCTTTTTCTTTCTCTCTTCCATCGGCACACTGCCCCTCCTCCTCCGCCCCCCCCCCCCCCCCCCTGCCCTCTCTCTTTCAATCACCACCGCCTAAGGGTGTCAATGGACCTGTTTTGGTTTGAACGTCGTTCAATCCAAAATCAATTTAGAAGAATTGGACAAACCAACAAGGGGTTGGACCAATCTAGTCCAAAATATTTATTATATTGGATTGGACCTAGTCTGTCTGTAATAAATTTATATTGGATTAAGTCAATATTTAGTCCATTGATTTAAGATAAGAATATAGATATCAATGGATCAGGATTGGGTTGAAACAAATCTAAATCAAAATGTATTTGAACAGATTGGATGGTCCAGACATTGAATTGGATCAATCCAAAATGGTCCAAAATATTCATTAAACGGGATTGGATAGAATTCACTTATAATGGACTCACATTGGGCTGGATGGAATTGGACCAAATCAAGTCCAATTGACACCCCTACCACCGCTGCAACCAGAATCCAAATAGTAATGGAGGTCACTGGAGAAGAGAGTTTGCTGAAGAAATAACCTTACTTCCGAAGATCTGATCAGATCAACTACCCGAAACATCGCTTCCTTCGTTTACATTAGTATTCGCATAAGTTGGAGAAGAACAGTTACTACGGCTCTGGGTTGTGCACTCTTCAAAAATCATGCTTTCATCTACAAATGCCCTAGAACTATTAGGCAGCTTCATCCCCTTCAGTGTTAAAGCTGACAAACAAAGCCAGTTTTATGAACACACCCATCCGACTCATCTCTCAATCCCAAGTCTGATGGTTTTAAGGTTGGAATCCCTGAACACTTTCACAGATCGCGATGTATTGTTGTCACAAATACGACAAGGCCACAATTCTTGTAGTATGCCTATGTATTTCAGTATTTGTCACAAACCAGCTGAACCGGGAATCACCATTGATGTACTTGATGTCAATGCTTTCAACCCACAATTGACCCAGCCTGGCAAACCGTTCGAATCATCACCTGGCTAGGATTCTGGGTCTGGTTTAGTCAAGTCCCATCATACGGCCAAAAACTATTGACTTGGTCAAAAATCATTTGACCCAACCGGTTCGACCGCTGACCCATTCGACCTAGTCATCGGATCATGGGTTGCACACTCAATGTATGCAAATTTTCGGTGGCCATAACTTTGCACTCTGATAATAGTTGATAAAAACTAAAAATAGAAAAATAAAAATAATTGATATAATAATTGCATGTGTTTGTGACATGAACTTCAATAGAAAATAAATAATAGCATTGTACATGTATTAATTTGTAAATTTTATATAATATTTTCTAGGACTCTAGATCGATACATTATCGATAAAATTGTATGATTCCTATTTATCCTGCTATATTAATTGTAATATATTTATTCACAAATACCATTAGCATATACATTTCCTATGTAATTTCATTAATTTTGACTATTTTAACCTGAAATAAAATGTTATTAATATATTTATGAAATTTATATACATTTTTCAGTGTATCAAATCGTTTCCATGTTTTTTCCATATCCACGTGCTTCTTCAACCATGTATGTCCTTTTTCTGTCTGACCCTAGCTCTTCTATACCCTTAAACTCAACAAATCACTTCTCATTGTATCACCGAATAATTTTTTACTGTAAGTATATTATTCTCACTTGCAAAATGTATGTTGTCATTGTATATGTATGGGTAATCCCATTAGGACTCTATGGTTAAATATTTTTGGGTAAAACTGTTAGCCTCCTAAGGAAAAAGGCCAAAAGCATGTAGACAAAAGAGGTCTGCAAGTGAACTTTTAAGTCTTTGCACCATTTTAGATGCCTACTTACCTTACTTATTTTCTTCTATCCTTTGTGTCATTTACAAAGTCTTAGTTGTTTTGCAGACTAAACACATGAAGATGAAGAGATCGATAAAATGTTGAATGACCTCTTTGATTAAGAAATTTGAGTAGTAGATTGGGTAGTGTTGGTTCAGGGCTAGTTTGAGATCAATTTGGAACTAGTTTGAGTTGGACATTTTTTAATATTTCTAGTTGGCTTTAGTTTGGCAACTTCTCAACCCGACCAAGTCAGGTTAGTTTCGGTTTGATCATTTGTAAACTGGCCAAAATTAAACCAGCCCAGTTATAAATATATTAGTATTTTATATTTCAAATATAATTTTTTAATACATGAAAGTGAGATAATTCTCATATTTCTTAATCTAAAATATTTTATATTGTAAACTTAACATTTTAAAATTTATTCTTGTAATAATATCATTGTATTTTTTTAAAATTATTTAATTTCTTAAGTTTAAATCTTTTGAACCAACCAACCAAACTAAAAACCATCCCAAATCGATACCATTGTTTTCAACCTGCCATTGACCCGACCAGTAAACCATTTAAACATTCACTTGACCTTGATTCTTGGTCTAGTTCTAATGAAACCCACCCTTTAGTCAAAACCGTTGACTTGGTAAAAAGCCACCTGACATGGAGGATTTAACTATTGACTCATTCACCCCAGTCACTGGGTTATAGGTTGTATACTTAATGCATGTGCAAACTTTCCAATTGAGGTGATCTATTTTTTTTTTCCTTTTTTGATTTTGGGTAAGCTTTCAAGATCTATGCGTCCTAAGGTGTCGTGGGTGCCTTAAACCCTTTTCTGTCCTCAAATTGTAACTTTTAACAATTTTTATAAACAAAAAATTGAATTAAAAGCATAAATAAAATATAAAATAATACATATATTATATGCTAAACATAATTACACACTATTTATTGATAAAATATGTATTTGCACACATATATACATATATGCACATTTATATATGTATATAAATATATATTTATTTAAATATATAGAGGGATGACATTGAACGGTTTAATTTGTTCAACCAAGATGGTTGAACTGGTTTTCACTAATGACTGGTTAGTTTTGAGTGACCAACTCCCCAACTTGAGTCACCGGACCATATTAGTTTGATTGGCTAAACAATGTATAACCAAATTAAACCACCAAGTGAACACTCCTAATTTCAACTAAATAACAATAGTTTAATTTTCATTAATTATTGAAAATTATGGTGAAAATGCAATAAATAATTAATAAATCTTCAAAACCTCTAAATTATTTAATCTACTTTCAAGATTTCAATAATATTTAAAATATTTTCAATTATTTATATTTAATATTCTTATTATTAAATCTATTATAATTTATTTTGTGTCCTTGATAAATGTTTAAAAGTTATCACATAATTTCATTATTTAAACTATTTTTCTGTTTTAAAATAATTTTTAAAATATGATTTAGTTTTAAATTTTTTGATTTTAAAACATTTAAAATTATTAGATATATTATATTTTTTTGTTTTTGATAAAATTTTTAAGGTTATTACATAATTTCTTTATTAAATCCATTTTATTTTTTAAATATGATTTAGTTATTAATTTTGTAAAATATAAAATTATTATTAATTCAAATATTATTAAATATATTATAACGATTTTGTAATTTTAATAAAATTTTTAATTTTATTACATAATTTTGTTATTTTAACTATTCAAAATTTAGTTATGTTAAATATTTTGTTATTCAAATATTTAAATAAAATGTCAAATATTTAAAATTTTTCAATATTTAAATTTTATTTATTATTAAGTTATTACATAATATGAAATATTTTGTTATATAATATTTAGATATTTTTAATATTCTATTGTTTATAATATTTTGTTATTAAAAATTTTAAATAATATTCTTTAATTTTAAATTCTTATTATTTGAATAATATTTAAATTGAATAGTTCATATAATTGTAATTTATATTGTAATAATATATAATTGTGTAATTATAATTAAATTGAATAATTCATATAATTATAATTTATATTGTAACAATATAGATTTCATCAAGATGAGAGAAATCCCAACAGTGGCTTTATCGCTTAGGACATTGCTCTAATCTTGATGAAATCTACAAACTAGAGAAGGTCTAGACATATTGTTTTCACCTTGACGTTGTTTTGATGCTTCCTACCACGGTGAACATATAACAACCCCCTCCACAAGGCAAAAATCTCATACCTAGCCCCTCCTTTGATCCAAATTGGTACCTAGATACGAGCACCACAAATAACATGACCCCTAACCTTAGCAACTTGCAATTTGTCTCAAAATATAATGGGTAAAATACAAAAATATCCCCTTAAGTTTTTGACAATGATAAAAACCTCCCCTATAGTTTGATAACAAATACCTCCCCTGAACTTTTGAAAAATTCGACAAAAACCTCTATTTCGTCACCTTTTCAAATAGAAAATGTTAGACTAATGCACCGGTTTTTTCCAAATACCCATTCTGACCTTTTATAAATTATTTTACATACAAAATTTCTAAAATAACCATGCTTTAACTCGGAAAAAAATGTTAGAAGATGACTGTTAAAGGAGGTTTTTATCAAATTAAAATAGGTTATTTAAGTAATTTTGTATGTAAAATAATTTATAAAAGGGTAGAATGGGCATTTAGAAAAAACATATGCGTTAGTCTAACGTTTTCCATCTAGGAAGGTGACGAAAGGGAGATTTTGTTGAGTTTTTCAAAAGTTTTGTTGAGTTTTTCAAAAATTCAAGGGAGGTTTTTGTATTTTACCCAAATATAATGAGTCAAATCAGTTCCACCTGGTTAATGGTAGGGGATTTCGATATACAACATGTTAGCAAGTCAATTCTTTCTTTTCATGGAAATCAATTTCACTATTACCATATATTAAAATTAACAAAGATAGCCATATCATATGACCTCTTCTTTCTCCCCTTATCCAACCGAAGTTTTTCATTAGGCTTTGTTTGGTTTGTGCGAAGATTTGGGTGGTATGGGATGGGATGGGAAAATGTAAAAACTTACTCTTCCATTGTTTGGTTTTATACGTGGAAAAATAATAGGAAAACATTGTTTCCAGGGAGAAGATAGAAGGTGAGGGAGAAGAGAGAATAGGAAGATGGAGGGAGCTCTGATCTGTCTATGAACCCAAATCTAAGTTCTACCATGGTAGAACTTAGATATGTGATTGCGAACCTAGATCTGTGTCTACGGCTGTGCCTATGAACCTAGAAGAAGAAAGAGAAGAAGAGAGGAGAGAGGGAGGAAGGGATTGTCTTCGATCTATGTTTGCGAATGGCAGAACTTAGATCTGTGTTTGCAAACTCAGATTTGTGTCTGCGAACCCAGAAGAAGAAAGGGAAGGAAAGAGGAGAGAGGGAGGAAGGGAGTGACTAAGAGGGGGTGCTGCTGCCGCTACTCTGTTTCTGGGTTCGAATAGGGAGGGAGTGCCATCGTTGTTGGTTTCACCGAAGGAGAGAGGGAATAGTCGTTTCTCACATTTTTCCACCGAGGTCGCACAGTTTTGGTGCAACCCTAAATCCACCATTTTGGGATCTGGCACCCCACATTTTTCTCATCCCATCCCTCTCTTTCCCTCAAAAGTCAAAACAAATGAAAGAAAAAAAAAAGAATATTTTTGGAATATTCCCTTTCTCTCATCCCCATCTCACAAACCAAATAGAGCCTTAATTCCCTTCCTCTTTTCAAAATATTATTCTTTACATTATCAGCTTGCGGATTCAACACCCTAGTTTTCCTAAAATTTCTCTCTCTCTCTCTCTCTCTCTCTCTCTCTCTCTCAATCACCTAAATCATCTTTTCTCCTAAACTATCTCCCATGTAAAACTTTCTCCTATAACATCTATGTAATTTGATCTCTTCATTCCCCTATCTCTTTATTTATTTTAATCTCTACCTTTATCCACCTTGCAAATATATGCATTGAATTTCTCATCATGTATGAAAATATTAATGTTTTAAGTTAAATCCCTTTTCAGTTTAAGTCAAAACTTAAACATTGGAATAAGATTTGTGTGGCTTCAATATACTATGGGGTTGGTGTAAATATCACTCTGTGGGAATCAAATCCGAACTCTCTTGTGGGTAGCAGATCCTACTCCTATCATTGTTGAGGGCATGAGGAATTGTGTGAAACGAGATCTGTGTAACGTCTTGTGGTTATGGGTATTCTTCTTTTCTTTTCCTTTTAACTCTGGGTGGGGTCTCGTGGGATAATGATCCGGAAGCATCAATATGGTTTTGTTCCTATATTTGTACTCTACATATTTGCATTTGTGCTCCTTGAAAACTGAGCTTAAAATCTAATATTTTAATCTGTTTTCCAATAGGCAATAGGTCTGAAATTTCTTTTCCAATGGACCGTAGATGCCCATTCAATGCAATAAAATTGAATTCGCATTTCCTGTAAAGAACAATTGCATGGGTCGAAATTCAAAGGAATGGTTGTCTTGTCTTGTTTCTCAATGGAGGCAATCGCCCCATATATATAAAATTACATCATGATCAAATTAGCAACTCTAGAAATTAGCAGCTTCCTAAAACCATACCTTCCTAAAAACTCTATCCACAATATTAGCAACTTTCTAAATACAATATTAGCAACTTTCTAAATACAATATTAGTAACTTCCTAAATACAATATTAGCAACTTTCTAAATACAATATTAGTAACTTCCTAAATAATATCTTTCTAAATATTATACAGTATCTACAATATCTCCATTACTCCCCCTCAAGTTGGAGCATGTAGGTCACGTATGCCCAACTTGCGAAGAAGAAAATTGAACTGTCGTCGCCCAAGTGCTTTGGTCAAAATATCTACCAACTGATTATAAGTCCATACATGAGTAGTCTCAATAGTCCGGGCATGCAAGGCATCACGAACAAAGTGACAATCAACCTCTATATGTTTGGTGTGCTCATGAAACACCAGATTAGCTGCAATATACATAGCGGCACGACTATCACAATGCAATTTCAAAGGTTTGGGATGTTCCACCCCAAGATCATGGACACTCTTCAACCATTTCAATTCACATGTCGCAGCAACCAAAGACCTGTACTCTGCTTCTGTAGATGACCGTGAGACGGTATGTTGCTTCTTGGTTTTTTAGGAAACAGGAGATTGTCCAAGCATTACAAAATACGCAGTCAAAGAGCATCATGTCAAAGGAAAACTGGCCTAGTCGAAGTCACAATAAGCATATAATCTAAGATCACTATTGATGCTCAACATGATTCCCTATCCTAGATTTCCTTTTAAATGTCAGACCACCCGTAGAGCTGCATCCCAATGTTCTTGTCGTGGTTGTTGCATAAATTGAGCCAATATATGCACAGAATAACAAATCTCAGGCCGTGTTATAGTAAGATAAATTAATCTCCCTACCAGACATCTATATTTTTCTGGGTCATTCAGAAACTTCCCATCGGCCAGTGCTAGTCGATGATTTTGTTCCATGGGCAAATGGGCCGGTTTAGCCCCCAGCAGTCCTGTTTCAAAAATAATATCTAATGCATATTTTCATTGGTAGAGATAGATGCCCTCATCTCCTCTGATGACTTCGATGCCAAGAAAATACTTTAGTGTTCCAAGATCCTTCATGTGAAAACACAGACTCAGATATTGTTTGAATTGATGTGTCATCTCCCCATTGTTTCCTCCCACGACAAGATCGTCCACATACACCAAAACGCATTGTGTAGCTCTGTTTTTATGGTAAGTGAATAAAGAATAGTCTGAATGTGAGTGAGTAAAACCATGCGTCTTTAACGTCGCACCTAATTTAGCAAACCAGATTCTGGGTGCCTGTCGCAATCCATACAGAGACTTGCGCAGACGACATACTTTCCCTGAATGTGTAAATGAAAAACCGGGCGGCAAACACATATACACCTCTTCCGCCAGGTCTCCATGCAAAAAGGCATTATGCACATCCATCTGATGAAGTTCCAACTTTTGTGCCGCTGCTGCAGCCAAGAACAACCGAACAGTCACCATCTTTGCCACTAGTGCGAAAGTCTCATTATAGTCTATCCCGGCCTTCTGGTTGTTCCCTAAAATCACCAATCTTGCCTTGTGTCTTTCGATCATTCCATCTGAATTATACTTGGTCTTGTATACCCATTTGCACCTGATGGATCGCTTTCCGGGGGGCAACGGTTCAAGGGTCCAGGTCCCATTGCGCTCGAGAGCTTCAATTTCATTCTTCATGGCTTGTCTCCAATGTGACTCACGGATTGCTTCTGAAAAATATGTGGGATCTTTCCCTACAGTTATAGCTGCAAAAAAACTGTCTATGTCTCAAAGAAAATTTAGTACAAGTCATGTAACGTTTAATAGGATAGGACGCACCTGAGGAGTGGTATGATGTGGCATGATCCACGAGGGGGTCATTAATGTGCTGCGCTGTGTGGCATATATAGTCCTTCAGCTTCTCAGGAGGACGCCTTTCCCTACATCCTCTTCCAAGGTTTTCTCCTTCACAGTTGCTTTCCAAGTTCATGTTGCCCATTAAGATCTTCACCACTCCCCTTGCTTCCGGAGTCACAACTTCTTCAGGAGTTGATTCATCATTCGAATTATGTACAATGTTCGCCTCATGGTCATCAAAGAATCGTGCATCATTATTACAGACAGACGGTTGCTTGGCCACACCGGGGTTAAGGGATTCAAAAACAACAGTTTTATAAGGAAATATATATTCAGAAAATACAACATCTCTAGATACAAGAACTCATTTGTATCTAAGTCATAGAGTCTTCATCCTTTCTTACCAAAAGGGTACCCAACAAATATGCACCTTCGACTTCGAGAACCAAACTTGTCTATGTCGTGCCCCTGATAATGAGCATGACATAAACACCCAAAAACACGAATATGTTTGTAAGTTGGTTCCTTCCCTAACAGCAATTCATATGGACTCTTTCCATCAAGTAAAGAACTTGGAGTATGATTAATTAGGTACCCAACAGTCAACACACATTCACCCCAAAAACTCACCAGTAAATTTTCCTGAAAACGCAAAGCACGTGCAACGTTCAGAATGTGTCGATGCTTGCGTTTCACCCTGCCGTTTTGATGAGGTGTCCCTACACAAAATGTTTGTTGAATGATGCCATGAATATTACAATAATTACTCAAGGCTCCAAATTCCGACCCATTAACACTTCTCATCACCCTAACCTTACTGTCGAATTGGGTCATTACCATGGCACAAAATTTCACAATGTTAGCACCAACTTCACTCTTTTCTGCCATTAAATAAATCCACACTGCTCATGAGTAATCATCAACGATGGTCAAGAAATATAAAGCACCACATGAAGCAAGAGTACGATATGGTCCCCAAACATCACAGTGAATTAAGGCAAAAGGTGTATAAGCTTTATTAGAACTTAGACGAAAAACATACCGAATTTGTTTAGCTCTTAAACAAATATCACACAACTCACTGGATGTTTCTTGACTAGCAAGTTTATTTTTAATAGTAGGAAGTAAACTAACAACTTGTTTTGAGGGATGTCCCATTCGCCTGTGCCACAGCTCATATGAGTCCACCTTTGCCAACCTGCATGCACTTGTCCTTGCCACACAGCGCCAAAGATAGACCCCATCACGCTTCTCACCCACACCAATCATTGTCCTCGAAGTGGGGTCCTGCATTACACATAAATTGTTAGAAAACGTGACTGTACATTTTAATTCATCAATAAATTGAGACACATATATCAAATTGCAATTCAAGTTGGGAACATATAAAACATGTTTTAAGTTCAATCCTTTCCCAAGCTGCACTTCTCCTTCTTGCAACGCCATCATATTCGTTCCATCAGGGAGTCCAACGGCGCAATGAGCGATTTCATGCACATTCTTCGATAGCTCCAAATTCCCGGCCATATTATGAGAACACCCTGAATCAATCAACCACATTTTCTTATCCATCAATTTTTCTGAAGTGGATTCCTTGTGTGAATTGATCATCCCCATTAATATTGCCCATTGTTCATCATTAAGTCCGAGAAAACCAGCTTTATCGCTAGTCCGTACAGCCGCAACAATGGTGCTGGTGCTGCAGTTTCCTGGTGTCTGAACAGCATTGGCCCATTCATCATAGTAACAATAGGGATCACAACCAAGCCGGATTTGTCGTGCGAACCAAGGTAATAAGGAGATTTCGAATCAGCCATAGTGTAAGTATGGCTCTGATACCATAAAGAACAATTGCATGGGTCGAAATTCAAAGGAATGGTTGTCTTGTCTTGTTTCTCAATGGAGGCAATCGCCCCATATATATACAATTACATCATGATCAAATTAGCAGTTCCTAAAACCATACCTTCCTAAAAACTCTATCCACTATATTAACAACTTTCTAAATAAAATATTAGTAACTTCCTAAATACAATATTAGCAACTTTCTAAATACAATATTAGTAACTTCCTAAATAATATCTTTCTAAATATTATACAGTATTTACAATATCTCCATTATCCTGCAGCCAGAAGCCACGGACCACGGTCGTAGGAAAACCCTGGAGATCACTCACAGAATCATTTGAAGAGTCATTAATTTGAAGTTTCAAAAATTTTGTTGTATCGCCTGCTACATTTTTTCATCCCTCTAATAGAAAAGATATTCTAGCAATAGAACTAGGTGGGATTGTATCCCTGTTTCATTGGTCGTTGCAAGAATTTTCTGCAACTTAAGATCAAGAAGAACAAAATTAGTTCAAATATCTCGTCTTTTCAGAAAGTTCAAATTCAATAGCTCTGTGTACTTACCATCGATAAAAAAGATCAAAGAAAAACCAAGTCTTGTTGCTTGGAAGAACTAGATGAGGTTCAAACTGTGTGTATCAGCCCTTCTTCTCTTTCTTAGTCAAAGGAAAAAATATAAATAAATAAACCACGTTGCAGAAACCCAAATTTGAAAGGAGTAAGTATCATCTCATCCTATTTAAAGGTCTTACCGCAATCTCTTTCATCATTAATTGTGAGTTAAGTTGTGAGTGACCGTGACCAAGAGAGAGAGCTACTAGCTATGGCAGAGGGGGCGGTATATTTTCTGCTCGAAAGGGTTGCGGTCTTGCTCGGCAATGAAATAGGAGTTCACGTAGAACTTCCAAAAGCTCATTAAAGAATCATAGAAGATTTAAAGACCCTGAAAGTGATTCTAGAGGAAGCAGAAAAAAAACGAGATGATGAAGTTGGAAAACACTGGGTTCTGAAAATGTGAGATCTATTCTACGACATGGAGGATGTTCTTGATGACCTCATGCATCATGTGCCACCAGAGACTGCCGGGAAATTGTGGGGTTTGAGAAGCCTATCAAGGAACTAACCGAGTGGTTGACAAGTCATCGAGACCCAAGTCGTACTGTGATTTTAGTGACGGGACCTGCTGGCTCAGGCAAAACCACTCTCGTTAAGAGTGTCTATGATAGCAAGAAGGTGAATGGCATCTTCCAAAGCCGTGCCTGGACCGATGTTGGACAGTCTTACAGCTCCAGCCAAATCCGACAGAAAATGCTAAAGCAACTCTCCAAACAATTGATGGGAGAAGCTTATCAAGGGATTGAGGACATGGAAGAGGGCGAACTGGTTGAAGGGTTGAAAGAAATCTTACTGCATAGGAGGTATGTTATTGTTTTCAACGATGCATGGAATCTAGATAAATGGAAACATCTTAGAATGAAAGAGAAGCATTGCCAGATAATAACCTCCATAGTAGGATATTGATCACAACACGTAATAACAACATGGGTTCAAGCCTGCAATCTCCCACACTTCATTGCCATCTTCAGCCTCTAGACGATGGCAAAGCTTTAGAACTGTTGAGCAAAAAGGTCTTCCAGCAGTCACATCCAGGGAGATGTTGCCCTTTGAATCTAAGAACAGAATTCTAGTAATTCACTGAGAATTGTAATAAGAAATTATGTGGAGGATTGCCTCTAGCAATAACAGCCATTGCTGAGTTCTTGTCCATAAACATTGTGAAAGAAAAACCCATTGAAAATTGGCAGAAACTGCTAGATGGGATTTCTCCATACTTACAAAGCGATCTCATGCTTAGAAGTATGGCATTGACTCTAGAACTGACCTACACCCATCTGCCTTTCCAGCTTAAATATTGCTTCCTGTATTTTAGCGTCTTCCCACCTGATCACCTCCCTGTTAGACGTACACGGCTGATCCGACTATGGATTGCCCAAGGATTTGTGCAGCCCAAGAACAACCGAACATCAGAGGAGGTTGCTGATGACACCACTTGGTAAGTATAACGTTTTCATTTTTTTATTGCTTATCATCTTACCTTCTGAAATGGTTCTGCAGATTCTTTGGACAATCTAAACATTGTCTATTCAACGTTACTGTAAGTCCCTAAGGCTGTGTTTGGTTTCAGTGCAATTTTATTTGCACTAGTACAAATGCATGGGAGTGCAAAATAAAAAAATGCAAATTATTATTTAATTTTGTTTTGAGTTTTACTTTATTTTCTTTCATGTCTTAATTTATTTCATTTGTATTGCAATCAAACAAAATAAGCTAAAATTTGAAACAAAAATAGGTCAGAATTTATACTCAAATCATTTGCACTGCCATAGTTTTGCATCAGTGCAAACTAATTTATCTGCATTGCAATTTGCAACCGAACACAGCCTAATGATCAAAATTTGTTATTTAGTTGCATTTTATGTAAACATTTATCTTATTGAGTTAGCTAGCAACAACATTTTAAATTCAGAGTTCATTATTTTTTGGCTGCAGGATGTTTCATATTTGTACTCAAGCTCTAATTTGTGAAATTACAGAGTAGGTACTTCTCTCTCTCTCTCATCTCACGATTCTTATGCATGGCCATGTTATGTATTTTCTTTAATAATATTGATGGATCTTCTCCTCTCAGGTTATCTCATGTATGTGCTTACTTGAATGTAATTTCTCCACAGGTTGAAAACCCAATAAGGGCTGAAGGGATGGTTGTGGTGACCCTGAGAACACACGGAGAAGCTGGAAGAAAATGGCATATTTGGGATTACATGTTTGTGACTTTTTTTTCTTTCTTGTTGATGGTGTGTCAATTTTCTTATCAATTTGAATTCAGGTTTGTTCGTATTTTAATCAAACTTCCAGACGAGAAGGTTATTTCACAGAGAGAAAAGTCTCTCCTATATCCTCTTTTATTTAAATTATTAGTAGTTCATGATGTAATGGTTTCTTGTCATGATAACCTTGTCATCTCGTCTGCTCCCAAGTGGCCAATGACTCAGAGGCTAAAGTGGAGCTCTCTAGCGTAGCGCAACCTGCCTGTTCCCTGTAGGAGATGATTTATTCATCTTTATAGACGGCGGGAACTGAGAAACCTGCAAGAACTAAATCAGAGAACCCGGGGGTGTTTACCCGGCGAGGTCACTATGATAGCTAAGTCAGCACTTAGTTGTGAGCTGATATTAGAGAATGGGAGAGCTAGAGGGTAGAGATTACTAACTTATCTCTTCTTCCCTGGGGTCTTTATATACTGGAGTCTTCGTGGGTTTGGTGGAGTAGTTCCTGGATTCACGTTGATGGGACCTGTTTTCATGTTAGGTGGGGATAAAGCCACCAACCGGTAAAGTTGCCCACTTCCATCTGAATCGATGAGTGGGTGAGCTAATATAGCCATTACAAGTCATAATCCTGTAAAATATGGCCTGAGCTAATATAGCTTTTACAAGGTTTGTAAATGTTTTTTTACTTTTTCGTTTCTTTTCCTACCTTTTCCTTCAAACCAAACATAGCCTGAGTAAAATTCATGGATCTTCTCCTCTCGTATATCTCATGCGCTACTTATTGTAATGATTTCCAACACGTAGAGATGCCAGGAGAAAAGGATCCAAAGTGTCACACTTTAAGACGTGAAAAGACTGAATGTCATAGGAGAGAAAACATCTTCTTTCTTCTTTTCTTTAAATTAATAGTTCATATTGGATTTTCTTTAAATTAATAGTTAGGATATAAGGTAAAGAAACCTATATAAGGTTTGTACAGTTTTTTCTTCCTGCGCTTTCCCTTTGTATTCCTTCAAACCAAACACAAACACAGCCTAAAAGACATTGCAATGGTAACAGGTAAGTCATACATTTCAGGCACTTCAGCCATTATATACACCAAAGGGGTCGCTTTATCTCCAGATGCATAGTCAACAGAATCCCTCGTCTCATAGCCTATGAACTTACATACAAAGAGAACGAACGTAACCCAAAAAAAGACCTGGCCTGGGCTGGCAATTTCCATTCCCATATTAATCAACAGAATCGATTGACCACCACAGGAGCTAGATCACCGATAGCCAATAGTTGTTGTCTGAGTCAACAGTTTTCTGCGGCCAAGTAAAGTTTGGTCAAGCAATCAACCAGTTCAATTGGTTGATACTAACATATTAATCATAGGATTAAAAAACTGATCCAACACAGTTGTTTTAAAAACTGATTGAGAATGTATTTCCCTTTTGGGTTAAACAACTCAACTCTGGTATGTGGTGTTAGAAAATTAGGCATGCATGTCTCTAAGATCATATGTTCATGTTATTAAACAAAAATATATGCAATAAATGAGAGTTATTGTTATTAAAGATAGAAATGAATAAAAATAGAAAAAAAAAACTAATATCTCTAACCCATGACTCGTTGATCAGGTCAAACAAGTCAGTGATTTAACCAATTTGATTGTCAACTTGTTGACCAATTCGCCAACAATTTTTCCTTTTTCTTTTTCTTTTGCATCAAAGTGGTTTGGATTGAAACTGTCTCAAGAATCTGTTCAAGTGACAGACAGATCAAGCAATTCAATTGTTAAGCTCAATGCTAGCTGCATTGATAACTATGTCTCTTTCGCATGAATTCATATTATTAGAAATTGTCACATGCAGCACACATTTGCTTGTAATTTGAACAAGGTGAAGAGTTGTACTTGTAGCTATAATCCCAACAAGTGGAGGGGAGCTGTAGTATATTGTTGATCAAGGTGCTACTCTTTCACTTAGAAGTCATGTGTGTTCCATCACCAATTCAACATATTGAGGAGAGAAATGAGAACATTTATCAAGAATTAAAAAAAAAAAAATTGTTTGTTATGCAATGAATACCATTGAAGTTGAGGATGAGAAACAGCTAGTGCCAAAGTCAATTTTGACTGGGTCATAGTGAGGTCTACTTATTAATTGGTGGACACCTTTCACTTACAAATGTCCCAGGATGGTTCTGCAAGGTCAATGTTGACTTGGTCAGAGTAATCCCCTTATTCGATGTGGATATTGGATACCATTTAATTAAACTGCTCTAGCTGTTTATTAGTGATTAAATAAGGCAAAATCTTCCAATAAAATAAGAGAAGAAAAGATGAGGCAAATCTCTCCATACAATATATGCATGTATTCTATTTTTACTTGTATTAAAAAAATCCAAATTGCTTATTTTTTAAAATATATAAAATAGGCAATTCAATTTTGCATCCATTTGTATGTAACTATGATTTGCACTCCTATATGATAAAAAAAGTTTGTCAATTAAGAGAAGATGTGAAGAACTTTACCATGAATTTACAAACTCATTTTTATTGGTCATCATAATTGCATCATAGGATGTGCAAGTTGGGCTTCAATCAGGGCAAAACCCGTTCGTGCAGCCTTTACTGCTTTGCATTCAGAATATCTCCATTCTTATGTACTTTAGTTTCAAGGAGATATATTCCCAATGCAAGGTTGGGAAAGGCTATCAGAACGGTGTGGGCACAGGTTTACCCTGATGGAAGCCAATCTCAGGATGTACTTGTCTGTGGTGCAAATGGATTTGTAAATTTTAATTTACTTTTGTTCCTTGTTTAATCGACCATCATGTCAAAAAGACTAGAAAAACCTATAACCAGTCAGTTGGAGAAGAAAATCATATAATAAGTGAATATTATGAAATTTCCAAAATATGTATGCTATCTAACTTTTGGAAAATTTGAGTTATATAAATAATTTTAAATAAGCAAATATTTAATATATTTTATATATATATATATATATATATATATATATATATATATATATTTAGATATAAAGCAAAAGAAAATTTCACACAGTAGTCGAGAGGGTCACTTGTCACATTTATGACTGTCGTGGCATATTGTTATTGGTCCCACAGCTCGCCAAACAGCCATTAAATTTAACCAATCCTTGTTCTCCAAATAGAAGTGCAGGATCAAACCCATGGAGTGTGGAACCATAGGTTCTCCATGGTATGATCAACAAGCGTCACATGTAATCTGTTCTGGCCCACCCCACATCCTGTAGTGTGTCGTATATAATATAAAAAAATATAAATTAAATGTTTTAAATCAATGTATCGATCAAATGAAAATAATTTATATTTGGCTTACTCATATTTAATATGTACCAGTAGCACCCACAGGTTATAGTCTAATATCCATTCAATTTGAGACCGGATCTGCTCTATACCCATAAGACACTACATCCGCGCATCTCCATTGATGGCCGACACACAATATGGGGTCATGTTGGTAGCAAGTGGAGTTTTGGACCTGACTGAAAAGTGACAACCATACTTCAATGCTCTAATCTCTATGGGTACAGGTAAATTGGACGTTTAGACCGTTTAACCGTGAAAAAACCGTCATTTAACCATGGTTCATAGTTCCACCAACCCTACCCCAATTCCTCAGTCCTCAGTCCTCACTAATCAAAGTAAAATCAACAGTACTTTTGTTCCTTGGGGAATTGGCTGATATTCCGGTGTATCAGCCCTTGTTTTCTTTCTTACTCAGTCAAAGAAAAATATAATAACTAAATAAATTAAATTAAACCGCGTAGCAGAAACCCATTTTAAAAGGAGGAAAATCATAATCTTACCCTATTTAAAGGTCTTCAACAAGCTCTTCGATCATTGTGAGTTGTGAACCAGAGAGAGGAGGTCTCACCCTGTTTAAATTAAGGTCCTTCACTCTTCAGCAACTTCTTAATTTGACCATTGTGAGTTGTGTCCGTCTGAGAGAGAGAGAGAGCTATGGCAGATGGAGCAGTATCCTTTCTGCTCGAAAGGGTTGTCGCCTTGCTCGGCCAAGAAATGGAAGTTCATGTAGAACTTCCAGATGATCTTGAAAAATTCAAACAAGGGCTAAACACCCTGAAAGCAATTCTAGAGGTGGCAGAAAAAAAGCAAGTTCATGGAGTTGGGAAACAATGGGTTCTGGAGTTGCGAGATCTAGCTTACGACATGGAGGATGTTCTTGAGGATCTCATGCTTCATGTGCATCCGCAGTCTCTTGGGTCTTCTTCACGGTCTCGGTTTCTCCACAATCTCATACACCACATACCCCTCCGTGAGATAGCCCATCGAATGAAGAAAATCAACACCAAGATGCAAGACATCGACAAGTTGAATGCCAATATGCAGATGCAAAAGTTAAGCCTCCATGGGCATCCTTCTTCATCTGGCCCCCAACCAGAATCAAGTTTCAGTTCCCGGTGCCAAATGTCCAGCAAACTGATCATGGCTCAGGATGATGAGATTGTCGGAATTGAGAGGCCCATGCAGGAACTAAATGAGCTGTTAACAGGTGCAGACGACCCAAGGCGTACTGTGATTTTAGTGACGGGGCCTGCTGGTTCAGGCAAAACCACTCTCGTTAAGAGAATATATGATAGCAAGAGCGTGAAGAATCATCACTTCCAAAGCCATGCTTGGATCAATGTTCAACAGTCATACAACTCCAAGCAGATCCTACAGGAAATGCTAAAGCAGATCTCCGAAGAATACATGGGAAAAGCTTATGAAGAGATTGACGACATGGAAGAGGACGCACTGGTCCAAGGGTTGGAGAAAATCTTGCAGCAAAGGAGGTACGTTATTGTTTTCAACGATGCATGGAGTCTAGATACATGGGAGGATATTAAAAGGATAAGATTCGCGTTGCCAGATAATAACCTCCGTAGTAGGATATTGATCACAACACGTTACAAGAAAATTGTCTCATGCCTGCAATCCCCCACACTTTATTTTCATCTTCAGCCTCTCAACAAAGAAAAAACTTTACAACTGTTGGAAAAAAAGGTTTTCTGGTCAACACACAGGAAATGTTGCCCTTTGGATCTAAGAGATTCCTTCATTAATTTGGCAAATAAGTGTGAGAAAATCTGTCAAGGGTTGCCACTAGCAGTCGTGGCCATGGGTGAATTCCTATCAGGCATAGTGAAAGACAAACCTATTGGTGAATGGCAGGAACAGCTAAATGGGCTTACTTCATGCCTACAAAGCAGCATCGTCCTTAGAAATATGGCAATGACTTTAGAATTGAGCTACAGCCATCTGCCTGTCCAACTTAAATATTGTTTCCTGTATTTAAGCGTCTTCCCACAGGACCTACCCATCAGACGTACAAGGCTGATCCGACTGTGGATTGCCGAAGGATTTGTGCAGCCCAAGGATGATCGATCATCCGAGGAGGTTGCTGATGATTGTCTCATGGAGCTCATCTATAGAAACCTGGTTCAAGCAGTGAAAACAGATCTTGATGGTCGACCCAGAGAATGTTGTGTTCATCCAATTATGCGTCTGATCCTTCTTCAAAAATGCAAGGAGGAGAACTTCAGTTTGGTTCTTCACCAACAGAACAATACAGATGGGCATGATCTGAAGAAGATTCGTCGCCTAAGTATCCACAGGAACCGCTGGAGTGTTACAAAAAACACGAGCTTTAACTACACACGCTCTCTTTTAAAGTTCCCTGTAGCTGGCGTTTTGCTAGACTCATCGGGGCATACGGTTCTTTCCAGATTTCAATCATTAAGGGTTTTAGATTTGGAAAAAGCCCCAATAGAGAAATTTCCGGAAGAAATTAAAGTTCTATATCGACTAAGGTATCTAAGCTTGAGAAATACAACAGTTAGTGAGGTACCGAAAGCTGTTGGTAATCTTCTTTACCTAGAAACCTTGGATCTTAAACACACAAAGGTTTCTAGGTTGCCTGTGGAGATCTTCATGCTTCAACGCCTGCGCCACCTTCTTGTTTATAGTTACAAGATGCAGAATTTATTAGACTTTGATTGTGTTGAAGGGTTGGAAGTTCTTCCAGGAATCAAGGATTTGAGTGCGTTGCAGAAGTTGTCATTTGTCAAAGCAAGCAAGAACAAACAGATAATTACGGAACTGGGAAGCTTGACACAACTAAGAAAGCTAGGAATAATTGATCTGAAAAGAGAGGATGGTAAGGTTTTATGCCATTCCATTCGACAAATGCGAAAGCTTCGGTCCTTGGATGTGAAATCAACATGTATGGAGGAGATTCTGGATTTGCAGTATTTTCCGGCCACTACTGATCATCCCCTGCTTCTTCAACGTTTATATCTAAAAGGGCGTCTACAGAAGTTGCCGAATTGGATTTCTTCGCTTGAAAGCTTGGTTAAATTGCGTCTCAAGTGGTCAAAATTAAGTGGTAGCCCATTGGGGCCCCTTGAGTCTTTGCCTGAGCTACTGGAACTCCAATTGATGGACGCTTATATTGGGCAAAAATTATGTTTCCAGAAAGGAAAGTTTCGAAAGCTTAAGGTACTGGAATTCCTTCAATTGGATAATTTGAATGAAATTGAAGTGCAAGATGGTTCCATGCCCAGCCTTGAGAAAATGATCATGAGGAGTTGCAGGAACTTAAAATGCGTGCCAGTTGGTACCATTTATCTATTTCAACTCAAAGAATTGATTCTGGAAATAATGCCCGAGGAACTTGTGGCAAAGCTTCGACATGGAGGGGAAGATCGTCCGTTGGTCCAGCATATTTCCTCCATTAATGGGGGGAAGATTGTTAACTATCGTCTGGAAAGTGATGGAACCATGATTCGTGAATATATTTGATTCGTGTAGATTGCAACCTTTAAGTTTTAGAGGTCAGGACACCACTTTGGTAAGCATAAACGTTTCCATTTCTCTTATTGTTTAATATCTTTAATTTCCTTCTAAATTGGTCTCTCTCTCTCTCTCTCATGATTCTTATACATGGCCACGTTATGTATCTTCTTTAACATATGGATCTTCTCCTCTCAGGTTATCTCATGCGCTTACTTGAATGTAGTTTCTCCACAGATTGATAACCCAAGGACTGAAGGGATGGTTGTGGTGACCCTGAGAACACACGGAGAAGCTGGAAGAAAAAATACATATTTGGGATTAGTTGTCTGTAATATTTTTTTTTTCTATTTTGTTGTGGGTGTATCAATTTGCTTATCATTTGTATTCAAACAAGGTTTGTTTGTATAAATAATCAAACTTTAAGACGTGGAGGTTCTACCGATCGAGAGAATTAAAAATCTCTCCGATCTTTTTTTTAAATTAATATATAGTTCACGTTTGATTTTCTACTATTTCCTTGCTTAAGCCTTCTTAATAATTCATCCTTGTAAAAGAATTTGGCAATTCAAATAAAACAAGAAGTCTCGAACGGATCAGAGTCAAAAGTTTGTTGTCTTTTTATTCTTTTTTCTAAGACGTCCAAAACAATTCCATTCAACCATTCGATCTCTACTTTGCCAGTTTGCCTCGCTCTTTGCCTTGAGTGACAATTTGGAAACGCGAGAATCTAGTATCTATCGTTAACCAACCACTGTCAATTATGTTGTGTATCATGTGACATCATCTGCTATTAACACTTTTGAAAATGTTAAAATTATCTCTTAAAAATAAAACACTGTTCATCATCTTCTTTCTCGAGAAAATAAAACAGAAGCAGGTTTTGTGCATTTCCTACAGCAGCTCTTAATCTAAGTTCTGAAAAACTATCAGATACTCCACTTGATCTCTCCATAAAATCCCTAGCAGTGCAATGCACTTCATGTTTTCTCCCTATAAACCATCATGAGAAGAACAAAACACTAATAAACAGAAAAAGGGGAAGAACCCTAGCATATGCTAAAATTCTCTCCACTTAGTGTTAACCTTGTTTCTTTCTTTTGACATTTTATAATCATCAATGGCTTCAAAATGGATTCAAAAGAGGCTGAAGGATCTGAAGAAAGATCCTCCCACCTCTTGTAGTGCTGGTCCGGCAGAAGACATGTTCCACTGGCAAGCAACAATCATCGAACAGTCCCTTTGTCGTGGTGTGTTTCTAGTAACTATTCATTTTCCACCAGATTACCCATTCAAGCCGCCAATGGTTTCTTTTTGTACCAATGTATTCCCTTCCAACATCAACAACAATAATGGGAGAATCTGTATTGACATTCTGAAAGAGCAAAGGAATCTTGCCCTACAATATCCACAGTGTTGTTGTCAATTTGCTCTCTGCTAACTGCTCCAAACCCAGACGATCCACTGTTTACTGAGATTGCCCACATGTACAAGACTGATAGAGAAAAGAATGAAGCAACTACCCATTCTTGGACACAGAAATATGCCATGGTGTCACGGGGCTAATCGACGGGGCCCCGTGCGGCGCTCGATTGGGGTCGAGAAAGCCTACAAATGCAAGCAACAACACACAAAAGGAAACCAGAGTGCACACAAATTAGACAAAAGGCAACTTGTATTGCATTAATCAGTGGTAAGCACAAGCACACAGTACAGTGTCGAGGGGATCTCGTGCTTAACCTTTACACGCTTATGAGCTCACTCGACTACCTACCTCCCCTCAAAGAGTACGTTAAGCTTTTGGGGGAGTGACAAAAGGATACATCAAAATACTGTACATGCATACTACTATTTACATAATTGCCATTGGCATACCCCCCTTACAAAAAGAGTACAAGGACCCAACCCAAGACACTTAGATGGCGTGCTGATGGCGTTGATGGTGGCTGAACCATCACAGTCTCCCCCACTCAATTCAATCTTCGTCCTCGAAGATTCTTCCTCAGGTACTCGTCCAGCTTCACTGCGAACGGAAGGAAGTCTTCTGCAAGCTCCCAGGTGTCTTCTTCTACAGGTCCCTTCCACTTCACCAAGTATTCCCATTCTGATGTTTGGGAGGATTGGGACAACCTATGGTTGAGGATGGAGTCAAGGGATCGGTTCTTGGGTGGTTGGTAGGATGGGTGTGGGTGTTGACTTTGGTTTCGGGAGGTGTCTTGGTTGTCGGCATGGTAGGGTTTAAGTTGGCTTACATGAAAGACAGGGTGTACTTTTAGACATGGAGGTAGTTTGAGTTTGTAGGCTGAAGCTCCTACTTTGGCTAGGATTTCACAGGGTCCCTCATATTTTCTCACAAGCCCGGGGTGAACTCTTCGAAAGAACCTAAGGCAATGGATATGGAGTTTTACTAAGGCCAGGTCACCTACTTGGAAGTTCTCGGGTCGTCTACCCAAATCGGCCCATTTCTTCATTCTTCTAGAGGCTTTCTCTAGGGAGGCTCGAGTGATGTCAAGGCATTCTTTCCATTCCCTAGTGAAAGTGAAGGCTCGAGGGCTTCTTCCTTGATGGTCGTTGACGATGCTGTGCGGACATCTTGGTAGTTGGCCGATGATGACTTCAAAAGGACTTTGATTGGTGGAGGAGCTCTTCTGTGTGTTGACGGAGAACTATGCAATGTCCAGCAATCGAACCCAATTCTTCTGTGTGGCTGATACAAAATGGCGGAGGTACTCTTCACAAACTGGCCACCCCTGTATCCAAAGTCTCCTTCGGGTCTCCTGTAGAACTTAAAAGTGTTGGGTTTACTTGGCCCAGAGTCTCCCTTGGGCGCGTAGTAAGGTTTCCTATCACCTCTTATCTTGCCTACGCCCTGATATGAGTTGGGTTTGGGGTCATCTTTGCTTGGTCGTCTGTTGTCTACCAGTTGTTCAGCAACGGCCATGGCTGTGGCGAGGTCCTTCACACCTCGTCTCTGGAGTTCAAGCTCGGCCCATTGTTGTAGGCCGTCCATAAAGTTGAAGAGCAAGTCCTTGTCTGACATGTCCATGATCTCGAGCGATAGTGCGGAGAACTCCTTCACGTACTCATGCAATGAGCCCGTGTATTTTAGGTTCTTGAGCTTCCGACGGGCTTGGTACTCCACGTTCTCTGGATAGAACTGGCACTTTATCTCGCTCTTGAACACGGACCAGGTATTAATGGAGCATAATCCTCGCTCCGCATCGGCACATCTCCTGTGCCACCATAACATAGCAACATCAGTAAGATACATAACAACAGTACGCACCTTGGCCACCTCCTCGACGAGTTCGACGGTGGTGAAATATTGTTCCATTTGCCATAGAAAGTTGTCAAGCTCCCGGGCATTGCGGGTCCCTGCATATGAGGTAGGCTCGCGGACTTTGATCTTTGGAGGGGCTGGAGCAGCAGGTGTGCTGGCTGTACTGGCCATCAGCCTCTTCAGAAGGGTCACTTCGCCCTTCAAGTCTTCGAGCTGGATCTGTAGGCACTTCACCAGGTCTTCTAGTGGGTTGTCTGGCCTGTTGGAGCTGTCACTGGACTGGTCCTCCAATCTTTCCACGACTGATGCTACGGTCTCAAGGTTGAGTTGAAGCTCGTCCACACGGTCATGAGTTTTGCCAACCACTGCTTCACAGCGCATGATGCGCTTGTCCATGGTCGCAAGCTTGTCAACTGACTTGTCACACTTGCTATGCTTTGAGCTGACGCCTTTGTCTTTGGGAGAGCTACCTCTAGGCTCGTCCTCATCATAAACCCGTGAGATCCCTTCCTAGATCTCCTCTTGCATGTCATGATTCTTCATTGGGTTGGTGTTGTTGCGGGGCACGAAAGGGACTCGTTGCGCTTGACAACCGCTAGTGTCAACAAGGCTTTGATACCAACTGTCACGGAGCTAATCGACGGGGCCCCGTGCGGCGCTCGATTGGGGTCGAGAAAGCCTACAAATGCAAGCAACAACACACAAAAGGAAACCAGAGTGCACACAAATTAGACAAAAGGCAACTTGCATTGCATTAATTAGTGGTAAGCACAAGCACACAGTACAGTGTCGAGGGGATCTCGTGCTTTACCTTTACACGCTTATGAGCTCACTCGACTACCTACCTCCCCTCAAAGAGTACGTTAAGCTTTTGGGGGAGTGACAAAAGGATACATCAAAATACTGTACATGCATACTACTATTTATATAATTGCCATTGGCATACCCCCCTTACAAAAAGAGTACAAGGACCCAACCCAAGACACTTAGATGGCATGCTGATGGCGTGCTGATGGCGCTGATGGTGGCTGAACCGTCACAATGGGATAGGAGCTTCAAATTATGGTGGTCTCTCTCACTATTAAATATGTAAACGAAACCTGGAGTCTTGGTCAGAGCATATGTGAATCAACTTTGTATTGTTAGAATTTGGTAATCATTCTATGTTGTAGGATCCAAAAAAATCCGTTTGTTGACATATTAAGAAGGGAGTGATGATCATCCAAAGAAATTAGTCGATGAAGAGGACTCTTCATTTCGTCTCTTCAGGCTAACGCAAGTAGTATTAAAGATGAAGACAAAGGTGAAGAAACTGCTGAGAAGAGATACAAAATCTGATGGTGAAGACCAGGATTTGATTTTAGATGGAAAAATTAAAATGGATAAAAAATTTGACAGTTGGTTCTATTTTGAAAGGATGGTTGGTGAAGAAAATTAGATAACACCCGAAGGGAATTTGTGTATTTCCACATGCTATTAAAACATGATTAACAATAGGTATTAGATTGTCGCATTTCGAAAGTTCGGTTATTGGATTGTTGCATTTTAAAGTTTGGGGACTAAATTGTCCCTTGAGCCAAAGTACATGATACTAATCTGAAATTTTTCCTTATCCTTATACATGGTCACTTTTTTATGTATGAAAGTTTAGAAAGCTCACATGGTTTGTCCTCTAGGGATAGAAAATTTTTTGTCCCATCCAATAGAAAATTGCCACGTCATCTTTTACATTTGAAACTTAAATTTAAGGGAAGTTGATACTTAATGGCTCGAATCCTAAATTCATTATAATTTTATGGGTAAAATACAAAAACCTCCCCTGAAGTTTCTGACAATCATTAAAATCTCCCCTATACTTTCATTTTAACAAAAGCCTCCCTTCTATTTTCGACAAAATCAATAAATACCTCCCTTCCATCAATGATTAAGACGGAAAACATGTAGAAATACATTTTTACCCTTGGGCATCATGTGAGCTATTTATAAAATACCATTTTTGCCCTTACTTGGGCAATTCATTACAATTCCATACTTTTTCATAGCACTTGAAATATCCCACTTCGCAAAATATTCCATTCATTTTCTGGCGACTACTGTTCTTCACCAACAACGACTGTTCTTCACCCCTAGAGTTCGATTTCTTCCCAGACAATGATCGTTTTTCACCCTGAAATTCGATTTTTTCACCGGATAGCGACTGTGACTTTCTTGACTTTCTTTTCGCTTATTTTGCAGCAGTGATAGTATTCGAACTATTCTCTGTGAGGTGGAAGTGGAGTGGGGGTGGTCTTTTCTCTGTGAAGTCTCTAGCATCCAGGCTGAGTGGTGGTAGTCAGCAGGATTGCCTTCCCACCAAGCAAATCTGGAACCCTGTCAATTCGTTGAAGGTCAATTTCCTAGTCTAGGCCATGGCACTGGGTAAGTGTTTGACCAAGGAGAATTTTCTTATGAGGGATGTGCAAATTCAAGATCTGAACTATAGCTTGTATAAGCAGGTGATGGAATTTCTTGACCATCTGTGCATTCACTGTTCGGTTTCTTCTCAAATCTGGTGGCATTTCATCAAATCTGTAGGGACATGTTTTTAGGTCATGACAAATTCAGTTAAGGAGCTCTTCTGGTGTTGGAACCTGAGTGGGAAGGGGAAATTTGTTTGGAAGTTTATCCCTGCTATCGATCAAAAAAAAGTCTACCCCTGCTGCTCTGTTAGGGACTATATGGGCTGAGAAAAATAGGAGATAGTTCTGTAAATGAAGTAAAGAGGTGGATGAGTTAATTAATTTGGTTGTTGGTAAGCTTGTGTCTTGGGTTTCTATTGTCAATGAACTAAGCATCAAAGTGCTCCTCTGCGTCTGAACTCCAAGAGTTTGTGGGAGTTGTAAGTTGTGCTATTGCTGCGGCTAATGGCACTCCGTCGTACTTCGTTCTTCGTGGGTTTGTCATTCTTCCAGGTTCATTCCTCTTCAGTTGCTCTTCTTCATTCAGATAGTAAAAAATTGAAACTGGGATAAGAAGAGAGGGCAAAGAGTATAATATATAGATAAGGGCATTTTAGTAAAAACAGGTGTGCATTAACACGTAAAAGGGTAAAATAGGTATTTTTGAAAAAAAAGTTTATTGGTTCAACATTTTTCATCTTGGTTATTGACGGAAGGGAGGCATTTGTTGATTTTTTCGAAAATAGAGGGGAGGCTTTTGTTAAAGTGAAAGTATAGGGAAAGTTTTTATGATTGTCAGAAACTTCAGGGGAGGTTTTTGTATTTTACCCAAATTTTATTAACTCGCCCAACCCATCCCCTCTTTACCCTTATTTTTCTTTCTCTCTTCCATCGGCACACTACCCCTCCTCCTCCGCCGCCCCCCCCCCTGCCCTTCTCTCTTTCAATCACCACCGCCTAAGGGTGTCAATGGACCGGTTTTGGTTTGGACCTTGTCCAATCCAAAATCAATTTAGAAGAATTGGACAAACCAACAAGACATATTGGATTGGACCAATCCAATCCAAAATATTTATTATATTGGATTGGACCTGGTCCGTCTGTAATAAATTTATATTGGATTGGGTTGGATTAAGTCAATATTTAGTCCATTGATTTAAGATAAAAATATAGGTATCAATGGACCAGGATTGGATTGAAACAAATCTAAATCAAAATATACTTGAACAGATTGGATCGTCCAGACATTAAATTGGACCGATCCAAAATGGTCCAAAATATTCATTGGACTGGATTGGACAGAGTCCACTTATAATAGACTCACATTGGACTGGATGGAATTGGACCAAATCCAGTCCAATTGACACCCCTACCACCGCTGCAACCAGAATCCAAACAGTAATGGAGGTCACTGGAGAAGAGAATTTGCTGAAGAAATCATCTTACTTCCGAAGATCGGATCAGATCAACTACCCAAAACATCGCTTCCTTTGTTTACATTAGTATTTGCATAAGTTGGAGAAACAGTTACTTCGGCTGTGGGTTGTGCACTCTTCAAAAATCATGCTTTCATCTACAAATGCCCTAGAACTGTTAGGCAGCTTCATCCCCTTCAGTGTTAAAGCTGACAAACAAAGCCAGTTTTATGAACACACCCATCCGACTCATCTCTCAGATCCCAAGTCTGATGGTTTTAAGGTCGGAATCCCTGAACACCTTCACAGATCGCGATGTATTGTTGTCACAAATACGACAAGGCCACAATTCTTGTAGTATGCCTATGTATTTCAGTATTTGTCACAAACCGGCTGAACCTCGGAGTCACCATTGATGTACTTGATGTCATTGCTTTCAACCCACAATTGACCCAGTCAGTCGAACCGTTTGCACCATCACCTGGCTAGGATTTTGGGTCTAGTTTAGTCAAGACCCGTCAGACGGCCAAAAACCATTGACTTGGTCAAAAATAATTTGACCTAGCCGGTTCGACTGCTGACCCATTCGACCTAATCATCGGATCACAGGTTGCACACTTAATGTATGCAAATTTTCGGTGGCCATAACTTTGCACTCTGATAATAGTTGATAAAAACTAAAAATAGAAAAATAAAAATAATTGATATAATAATTACATATATTAATTGCATGTGTTTTGTGACATGAACTTCTATAGAAAATAAATAATAGCATTGTACATGTATTAATTTGTAAAATTTATAAATATTTTCTAGGACTCTAGATCGATACAATATTAATAAAATTATACCATTCCTATTTATCCTGCTATATTAATTGTAATATTTTTATTCACAAATACCTTTAGAATATACATTTCCTATGTAGTTACATTAATTTTGACTATTTTAACCTGAAATATAATGTTATTAATATATTTATGGAATTTATATGCATTTTCCAGCATATCCAATCGTTTCCATGTTTTTTCCATATCCATGTGCTTCTTCATATACATTCATATAAGTTAGAAGCACATGGATATGGAAAAAAACAAGGAAACGATTGGATATGCTGGAAAATGCATATAAATTCTATAAATATATTACATTATATTTTAGGTTAAAATAGTCAAACTTTTAAATAAGTAATATATATATATTACTTATTATATATAATATTAAATTTTAAATAATAAGTAATATATCATATATTATAACTATATAGAATGCATATTTAATTTATAATATATATATATAACATACATAAATATATATAAAATATATAGAAATATATGTATACCAGTCGGTTTGGTTAATCGCCAGTTTTCTGTATTGATTAATCAAAACCAAACCAGTACCTTTGATTTTTTTAAAACACTGAATTGAAACTTAACCGATCAGTTCTGTTAATCAATTTTTTTTGTTCATTTTCGATCAGTTTTTTTATCGATTCGATTTTTTTATTTTTTTTTTCTCACACCTAGGTGAGGTTCTAAATCTAGAAACCTTGAATTTTAGACGTACAAAGGTCTCTAGTTTGCCTGGATTCAACGCCTACGCCATCTTCTTGTTTATAGTTAAAAAGTTAAAAAGGCCAAAAAGGGTTGAAAGTTCCTGCAGGAATCAGGGATTTGACAGCCTTGCAGTCTTGCAGAAATTGTCATTTGTCAAAGCAAGCAAGAACATACAGATAATTACAGAACTGGGAAGCTTGACTCAACAACGAAAGTGAAAGTTAGGAATAGTTGATCTTGATAAAGAAAATGGTAAGATTTTGTATGCCACTATCAGAGAAATGCCAAAGCTTCACTCCTTTGGATGTGAAATCAACACATGAGGAGATTCTGGATTTGCAGGATTTACCCACTACTGTCACTCGTCCCCTCTTTCTTCTTGAGCATCTACATCTAAAAGGCCGCCTACAGAAGTTACCGAATTGGATTTCCACGCTTGAAAGCTTGCTTAGATTACGTCTGAAGTGGTCAAAATTAATTAAGTGATAGCCCATGGAGGACCTTGAGAATTTGCCTAATCCACTGGAACTTCAATTGATGGGCGTTTATATCGGGCAAAAATTATATATGTTTCCAGACAGGAAAGTGTCAAAAGCTCATGGTATTAGAATTCCTTCAATTGGATAATTTGAATGAGATTTAAGTGCAAAATGGTGTCCCGCTAGTCCTTTAAAAGTTGATTTGAGTAGTCTAAGAACTTAAAATGTGTACCATTTGGTATTATTTATCTAAAGCAACTCGATGAGATGATTCTGGAAAGAATGCCTGAGGAACTTCTGACATTCTTTCGATGATAAGGGTAATAATATGTGTCCAAACTGTTCTATATATACTCTTTTCGTATCTTTATACCTACAAAAATAATTCTAATTTATCACACTTATTTTTATTTAATATGATATATATCACTCCATAGATTGTCATATACTGCCGGTTCCAAGCCCGAATAAAGGAGTTGCATCAGATTGGCAATCAGCACTAAAACCACTACTAAACCCTCATAAATATGGATGATAATGATGGTAAATATATAATATCAGAGATGTTCCAAAATGTTTCCTTCAACTTTTATATTTTTTTTGTAATTTTTATGTTTTATCTTTTTTATTTTTATTATTTAATTATAATATCATTAACTCATTTGACCCAAATGGCTGTATTATTTACTCACTATCAAGAACAGTTTTATTTTTTAGGTCAAGTTAGAAAAAAAATATAGGTTTTATATTGTTAAAAGGTATTGAATATCTTAAGTATAGGATTTAATGAAAAAGTAGGAGTTTAATTGGGACAGATTCTGCTGTAACATGAAGCATATTGCAAGTTATCAGAACCCACCCCATGAATGATTCCACTTTTCAGAGTGCCTATTATGATTTCCGGGATTTTGCATGTCACATAGTCCCTTGATGTCCTCCTTTCGGACGTTCATCAACTCTAGCGTGTGGGCGAAGATAAGATTAATAGAACTTCCCAGGTCGACCATCGATCTTCTCATGTCGAAGCCCCTTATTTTCGCCATGATGTATAGGGGTCTGTTATGGTGAGGATTAGCGACCAACAAGTCGTTCTCTATGAACTCTACGCTGCTGCGGTCACGACTATAGGGTTGTAGAGGGTACCGGAATACCTCTGCCAATGCTCTGATGGCCAACTTCTTTGCTATTGTGGGTCCATGTAGATCTGGGCACACGCAGGCCGAGCCCATGGCGAGGCCTACTGTCCCTTCTAACCCATCATCAAGAGTGGGCTCGCGGGCTGTTGGTGTGTCCGGAAGCGCATTGTTAAACACTCCGGAACACCAATTTAAACATTTATAATTTTTCCGTTTCTCATAGCAACTATAAACATAGTAAATGGTGAGAACGGGTCATATCCACAAGGAAGCGAGGGAAAAATTATTACAAACCTTAATCCGGGTAAAAGAATGCAAAGGGAAATTGTAGAATCACAAAATTTTCATTAATTAAATTGGAATTAAATAAAAATGTTGTTCGAACACAATTGAAAATAAAATAAATAAACAACATAAATTAAAAAGAAGAAATCTACAATTCGATCAGAGGTTGAAGTCTTCGGATCTCGTTGTTGACCCTCGAACTTCTCGAGCTAAGCCTTCCGTCTTACCTAGCCGAATTTCAGATTTGCAGAAAAGAAATAAAGTACAAATTAAATCTAATAAAAGTAAAATTTGCAGGAAGGAAAAATAAACTGGAAATTAAAGAACAGAAAGTAATTCTAAAACTAAAGAAAAAATGGTTGGGATTCAAATCTAGAGGCTGCAGTAGTGGTGTTGGCGAACTGCAAGTAGAAACCCCTCCTCTTGCCTAGGCGTCCACCTCTTCCTCTACCCTTAAACTTCTCAAGATCAGCCTTCCTTCTTACCTGGGTGAATTGACCAACCCCTTCTACAGGGCCTCTGGGACCATTTTTATAGAGAATGGTGGACACAACTGGAAATAGGGAGAAAGATTGGGGGCGACAGCTAGGATTTAGCAAAGTTAGGGACACCCTAGGGTTTCTAATGGATGGCTAAGATGGTTTTGGGGTGATCCTATGGCTGAGAATGGAAGGAGAGGGTGCCTAATATCATATAAGGTTGAGATTTGGACACCTAGAAATGGAGGGTGTAGATTAGAACATCTAGGGTTGAAGGGTTAAGATTAAAAGAATAGGTGGTGCCCTAGATTGAATGGTTGAGATATAAGATGGAGGGAGTGGCTGAAATTTAATGATGGGGAGCTGAATGGTGAGGATTAGCAGAATTGGTGGTGCCCTATGGTTTAAAAGCTACAAAGGAAAGCCCTAAAATGGATGGTGGAGATTAGATGGAGTGGATAGTGGAGATTACATAGTTGGGGCGGCTAGGGTTAGCTAAGGAGGAAAAGAATGGGTTAAAAAGGCTCCCTAGGATTTGCTAAGGAGAGGGGAGCATGATAATAGAGTAGGATGGGCGCCAACTAGGTTTAGCAGATAGGAGGTGCCCTCCTATTCTCAATTCCTTACAAAAACACCCCCTCTCTTAATTGGTCTTCACACCAGTTTCCCAAAAGCTGCACTTCAGCCATGAAAACTTCCCAGTTTTCTACATAATTTCACAGAGACCCTCAGATGTCACATAATTAATTTTAACTGGGAAAAATGTACACTTTGACTACTTTAAGGCCAAAAATACCCTTGAATTGGTGTCCTTAAAGCATCAAAATGCAGGGTTATCAGTTTTGAGTTCATCGCACGTTGTAGCGGGTGTAGCTTTATCGCACACTCAGGTGGGCTTGGGTCCTTTGGATGGGTCCCTGTGGGGTTTCTTTAGGTTCGGGCGTTAACTAGGGTCGGTGGACCACATGTTTATTGCGAGTTCATCGCAAAGGTGACAATTTGTCGCAAGTTCATCGTAGCATGGGAGTCGATTGCAAGCTGTTTGCATATGCTTCTATGGTATTAATCATGGTGTTTAAGTGTTCTTTGAGGGTCTGAGTGAGCGGCATATACCTATAGAAGGCTAGTCGTGGTAGATACTTAGTGCACTACAATAGAGGGTGTAATGCGATAACAGGGCGCAGGAAAGGTAGATGCATGCGATTAGGTGTGATAAGACTGAAATACAGTGCGATGGGTAGGCTCCAAGGTGCGATGAGATGAGGTTGAACTGAGTTGTGATGAGGTTGATTTGAGTTGCGATAAGGTTGATCTAAGTTGCGATGAGGTTGATTTCAATTGCGATGAGGTTGATCTGAGTTGCAATTAGGTTGAATTGAGTTGCGATGAGGTTGATCTAAGTTGCACTGAGGTTGAACTGAGTTGCAATGAAGTTGATCTGAATTATGACGAGGTTGAACTGAGTTACGATTTTTGACTTTTGGGTCATGATGAGGTTGAATGGAAGTGCGATTTTGGATGTTTGGGTTGCGATGAGGTTGAAAGGCAGTGCGATTTAAGACTTTTGGGTTGCGATAAGGTTGAAAGGAAGTGCGATTTTGGGCTTCTGGGTTGCGATAAAGTTGAAAGAAAGTGCGATTTTGGACTTCTAGATTGCGATGAGGCTCTAAGGAAGTGTGGTTTTGGACTTTTGGGTTGTGATGGCTCTAAGGAGGTGCGGTTTTGAACTTTTGGGTTGTGATGAATGTGAAAGGAATTGTGATTTTAGACTTTAAGGTTGTGACAAAGGTGAAATAATGTGTGATTATGAAGAAGTGTTTCAGGTGAGACCTTGGTTGCGGTTTCAACAAAGGTATGGGAATGGCTTTTAAGTGTGATTTTGGAATGGGAATGGCTTTAGGTGATTGCACTAGGAAGGTCCACTACGCCCAACCTTCTTAGGTGAGTCTAAGCTCTAGGAAGCTCATGACCGGCTCAAAGAGTTGGAGTCGCCACCCATTTTTTAGAGGAAATGGGCCCTCATTTTCAGATTTGGAAAACTTGATTTAGGTCTTTGATAATGACTTCATTTTCTGTGGAAAAGGCACACAACCAAGAGATTTTGGATTCTAAGGATTGTTAAAAGGAAGGTATTAGGCACCCCTCTCTCCAAGTTGCTTTAGTAGCCCAATACGGGGGTTATTCAGACTTAGTTTCTTTTGGAGAAAAAACAAAAATTGTTGCAAGAACTTCTCAAATGCAGAGGGACATGCTTTCAATTTCTCCTAATACTGATTTTGATGTGATGTTATCAGGTCTTAGGTACTAATTTCCCTAAAACCCTCGCCTCTCTGCCTCTATTCATAGTCAAGAAGAAATTGCAATCAATGGTTCTCCAACATTTCAAAACCTTAAGTAACACAGAAAAACTAAAAAAAGGACTTACCTTTCGTATGTATTTTGTCAAAAGATTTCCAGCAACTAAAAGGACTTCAAGCGAAACTTGAGTAAGGTAGGAGTTAGGCTGAACATTTCTGATGTTAAGTTTGAAAGACAAGGGATGAGGCTTGAGCTTGGCTTCAGGGATTTCGGAATCACAAGCAGAATGGGTATACACACTAGTTGGGAAACTCTCCCTTCCTTTTCTCTCTTTCTTTCTCTAGGGACCTCTCTCAGGTTTCTTTTCTTTAGTCCCCCCCTTAGTCTCTCTTTTTGGTTCTCTTCCTCTCTCTCTCTCTATGAGCCTCTCTTGGGTTTCCTTTCTCTCTTTCTCTTTTCCCTTTCCCTCAGGTCTTCTCTCCTCCCCACTCAGATTCAAGTTGGGCTTCTATTTATAGAGAAAATGAAGGGAGATGGGTCTGAAATTCACTCAGCTACAATGCCTAGGATTAAATAGAGGTTTTCACAAAAATAGGTAAAAATTCTTTAAAAAAATAGATGCTCAGTCAAGCTTTCCTATTCAGTGAAACATTTTCTTCAATTTGGGGGTGGTTTTCATGGGTTTTGTGCATCCAATGGGAGCTTGGGGCGTGCCAGACATTGCAGTCTCGTATTTGGGGTTGATAGTGGCAAAAAACATAAATTTGATGAACTTTTAAATGTTATTTTGTCTTTTCTTGGTTTTAAGTAGGGTTTATTTGGTATTTTGAGCTTTTTAAGCCTATTAGGCTTTGCTTCATTGGTCCAAGTGTTCTAATGAGTCAAGAAAGGGTCTAACATTAGACATCACCCTTTTGAGGTTTCAGGTTGGGACAAATGATGTGGCAATTTAATCTGGTGCATCGAAATGGTATCTTTCTAGTTTAACGGTCAAATGAATGAATTAGGATGTGAAATTTGGTGTGCTAGGGTTTTGTGGGTCCCTGAACATAGTGATGAGGTCTGATCGGACAAATGGGGTCGGGATGACTGAGATCTATGGATGACAAGTTTGGGTCAATGAGATTTGTTGAAATAGAATCTTTGTTTGATGAAGGGTCAAATTGAGGAATTTTGGGATAAAATCTGGTGGGTTGGCACTTTTTAACATCTTGAATCTAATGGAAGTGATGGATCTTTGATCAAAGGTGTAGATTGATTTATTTAGTTCAGATCATGGTCTTAGCTTATGGTTTTTCAATTAACAAGAGGGTTTAAAATGGAATCTTACTTTTTCAACGGTTAAACAGAGGTGTTTGGTTGTGAAGTTTGACGTGGAGGGGTTTTTTGGATCTTCGAAGATAGTGGTAAGGTCTGAGTGATCATATAAAGTTGGGATGATGGATGGTAAGCTCTAATTAATGAGATTTGTTGAAATAGGATCTTAGCTTGATGGAAAATCAAACAAGTGAATTTTGAACTACAATTTGGTGGGTAGGCATGGGTTGAGGGGAGGAGTCAAGTGGATGGTTCTGATATGAGAAAGATATATAATCGTTCAGGGCCATCGGAATGGGATCTTGATGTTTTTGTGGTTGGTTGTCGTAGATTCGTAGTGGGATTCGCTAGTTGATTGTTTCCTAGTGATCTTGGGGGTGATGGATATGTTGGATTTGAGCAAAAATTTCAGTCAAGGGACTGAGCAAAAATTGGGTGCTAATAGCTGCCCCTCTTTGTTGGAGGTAGCAAGCTACCAAACAACAAAGAAAAAGCACACGAAGATTTTGTGAGGGCTAAGAGTTTGGAGGTGGAGATTTCACTGTTGGAATTTTAGTCAAGGTTGAAGTTGATGTAGTGCAAAACCTTTTACTTGGAAGGTGCTGTACCATCCCAAGCTTTGGAAGGAAATTGCAACTATCAAGCAAACACGAGAAAAACATAGTGGTGTCATCCAAAAAATAGATAGCACTAGTTGATGTTTGATTTTTGATTTATGTACTGGTGATTGATGATTTGGAGGATTTGAAATGTTTTAGTATGGGATGAAGCTTGTTAAGTTATTTTATTTTTATGGACTTGTTATTTATTGGATGCTTATAGGTTGGGCTTGATTTTTTGAAGTTCGATTTTATGATTTGATGAATTCTTATAAATTTTGATTCAAAAGATTGTTGATTTTTTTATGGATAATTTTGATTTGAAAGATTGTTGATTTTTTTATGGATTTAGGTTTTTTGATAGTTGTTGTTATGAAGTTCAAATTTGTTATTTGATAGAAGCTTTCCGATTATAAAGATTGAAAGATTGTTGACTGTTGCTATGAAGTTCAAATGCTTATAAAGATTGTTTTTATGGACTTAGGTTTTTTTATTTGAAAGATTGTTGAGTTTTTATGGATTTAGGTTTTTGATAATTGAAGTTATGAAGTTTGAATTTGTTATTTGATAGGAGATTTCAGGTTAAGTTCGTATGGGTTTGACCTTTTTTATGTTGTGATATTTGATGAAAGCTTATAAATTTTGATGTTTTTGATAATTGATGTTGAAGATTGAATTTGTTATTTGATTCAAATATTTGATGAAATTTTACTAAGTTGATATGGATTTTGATTTTTTTATTTGAGTTTTTTACAGGTCTTGATTTTGATTTAAATATTGATGGATTTCCAATTTTGATTTGAATTTTCATATATTTTGAAATTTGATTAAATATTTGAATTAGTGCTAGTTTTTGTTATTTTATTAAACATTTGACGGACTTTGGCTTTTGATTTAAATTTTTAAGGGTCTGATTTTAGAAATTGGTTATTTGATTTACATATTTGATGATTTTTTACTTTTGATTTAAATTTTTATGGGTTTTGATTTTTGAAATTGGTTATTGGATATTTGATGGGTTTTGTCTTATGATTTGAGTTTGGAAATGGATTTTGATTTTTGTCTTGAGTTTTTAATTTTTGAAAATATTTGATGGATTTTGATTTTTGTTTTGTGTTTTGATGGATTTTAAATTTTGTTTTTTTTTTATGGATTTTGATTTTTGTTTTTGGGCTTTACGAGTTTTGGTTTTTGAAAATACTTTATGGATTTTGATTTTTGTTTTGGGTTTCTATGGGTTTTGATTTTAAAAATATTTGATGGATTTTGATTTTTGTTTTGGGGTTTTACGGGTTTTGATTTTTGAAAATACTTGATTTTGATTTTTTGAAAGGATTTTGATTTTTGATGTTTGATGTTGAAATCATTTTAGGAAACCATTCTGAAAACTTGACAAAGGTCCTGTGATTGTTTTAGCACACGTTATCATTCTGATAGGTAATAAGATCCCTTTAGATAGGAGCTACTTGCACATTAAAATTTCAATAATTCGAGTGATGAAAACTATGTGGTGCAAAGTGTATGATGTTGAAGTCAGTCTAATGCCCCCAATAACGGTCTAGATTTCATAAGGGTGGTTTGAGGATAAGGTGGTATGGTCACAACTCATCAAGCTTTATTTGCTTTTGGACATACTGTCATGCATCGAGGGCAAAAGATTTTTGAATTCTACAATTGATTTTATGAATGATTGAACTAAAAGTTTTTCCTTATCTTTGAATTATTTGTCCAAAGGTATCTCACATGGGATTTTCTTTTCTGATTATACCAAGTGAATGCTTTTGATTGACTCCAAAATTTTGCACGAGCGCAAGCTACGCAAGGTGATAGGTTTCGAAGGTTTTCAATAGGTAAGAGATTATGCTAGAGAGATTTTGATGAATTTGAATGGATATTTAATTATGTTCGAAGTCGAAGTGAAAGATATTGATGATTTTGGATGGGCGAAAGGTTTTTGATGAATTTGAATAAATATTGGATTATGCCCGAAAGCAAATCGCAAAGAGCGAAAGATTTTGATAATTTTTTATAGATACAAAAATGTGTTTATTCAAATCTGCCCAACCAAACATTATTTTCCTATGGGAAAGTCAAAGTGGCTACATTGTGTTTATGTGAATGCTAAACTGAAATACAACACCATCGTTCCAAATACCCTCTTAACGTGATGACATTGAATGGACAAGATCTCTTTTGTCATTCAGTTAGAAGGATTTTGTTGTCATTGCACATTTTAATTTGTGTTTTAGGGGATTTCACGATAAGGCATGCATAAGCTTATTTTTAATGTAGAGGATTTAAACCCATTATTTCCTAAAGCATAGCTAACAAATTAATAAAAAAAAAAGTGAAAAAAAAACAACAATCAACCAAGAACTAGGGTAGAAAGTTATTGTTGCTCCTGATTAAACCAGAATTAATTAGTTTCTTTTTGTTTTCATAACAAAAGGTGTTATATTTTTATACCAAAACCTTAGTTTTTTGGTTAACCGGCCATACTAGAACCTTATTTATTTATTGGTATTATACCAGAACTTTAGTTAACCTTGTAGGAAACCTTCCCACCACCAAACCAATCATGAGGGCTTCCCAATTAACAACAAAGCTTAAAACTAATGCATATAACCAAGAAATTAATGCATTCCTCTTATTTTTATTTTTACCACCAAAATAGTCACTAATTATTCATGCTTGAATCAAACCAGTGTACACAAAAAACCAAACGTGAAGTTTGTTGAAGGATTTTTCTTAGCTACATTGTATACATATCACCATATCAAGAGAAGCAACCTTATTATTATTATTTTTATTTTTTCAATGAGGCCCAGCTCATTCAGAACCAGCTCACTTTCTTTACAATATCAATTTTATGGAATCTTCAGGCCTAGATAGCTCAAGTAGGGAAGCTTCCTCCCTTGATCCAATTAAGAAACCTTTTTTTTTTTTTATCATTTTCTATGGATCTAGTTTTTCAAAGAAAAATGGTCCAACCAATCCAACCATAACAGCAGGGCTTGGTTCAACCTTGCCCCATTTGAGAAACCATTCTATTGGTCTAACCATCGGTTCAGTTATCAAAATATTATTTTTAAAAGAGAAATTGTCTAAAACTCACCATGAGTTTTCAACATTTCTTTTAAACTCACAACTTTTTAAAATGTCTAAAACTCACCATGTCAATAAGTTTTCATTTTCCAAAACTCACCTATTAGTATACCGCTAATACTTCTTAACAGAGGTGTCCATGTCAGCATAAATAACAATTTTCATGACTAAATTACCCTTGAATGGTGGGTTAGAGGAAAAATGGTCTTTTTCAGTTTTCAATTTTCTTGTTTTTTTTTTTGCATTTATAATGTTTTGTTATAATTTCCAATTTTTTATAATTTCTGTTTTCTTACATTTTTTTTATTTTCTACAATCTATAAATTTTCCTGTATTTTTGTTATTTATTTACAATTTCTGTTTTTCTATAATTTTTGGTGTTTTTTCTACAATTTTTATTTTCTGATTTTGTTTTTTAATTTCTATAATTTGAAAACAATTTTTTATTTTGTTTGCAATTTTTATAATTTTTTATGTTTTTTGTAATTTCTGTATTTTTATGTATTTTATATTTAAAAATATTTTTGAACTTTTTTCTTTTTTCATGTCTAAATATTAACATCTGTTAATTTATTTTATATATATTTTATATTTTTTATAAAGGTTAAAATGGTAATATAGTAATGCCTGTTGATGTGTTTAACGTTAAATTAGTGACATGATGAGTTACGTTTAGACAATTTTCCTTTTTAAAAAAACTCAAATTTATTGAGGATACGTGCTGGATAATATAGCACGGTTATCTGAGTTAAGTGGGAAACGGTTAGTGCTTTGGGAGAGTAACCAAGCAGGTGACTCGTAGTTGGGCGTGGGAAGCGGTTGGCAGAGGCACATCCTCACCGCTTTCGGTCTTCAACCTGATACGGCCACCCGCTCACAGATAATAGCCAGTTGCGTGGGGCCTACTCTTCGATATCTCTCTCTCAATTTTCGCTTTGAAATGGGTTGTTCTGCAAAAAATATAAAGGGACTGTTGATATGACCAACCCAAACCCATCTTTCCTTCTCTCTCTCCCCCTCAGCACGGCAATGTAGGAATACTCTCCCTCCCTTCCCCAATCCTCTCTCTTTCTCCCTCCCTTCTTCTGTTCTTCCCTCTTTCTCTCTGTTACCTGTTTCTCTTTGTTCGTTTTTTTTTAATGTTTTATCTTTCTGGGCTGATGGGTTCAGGTGGAAAAGCCTCGAGAAAGATCTGATGTGCTTGCTGGTGGATCATAACTGCCATGGTTTCTCCAGAACATAAAGGTAAGATTTTTGAAGCATGGAATCTGTTGATCTTTGGTTGTGTTGATTTTTCCCCTTGTATTTTGCTGTGTTCTTCTGTTTCTGGCCTTCTTGGACTTTTTAATGATCGTACGGAACTGTCATATTGGTTGTCACATTGATCTAGGGATCTAGATGCCGTCGAACAATTGCAAATGTTCTTGCTTTTTTGTGGGATTATACTGTTTATTCGAGATGGGTTTTGAAAGGTTTGGGACTCCAATGCTTCTTTCCTGTTTAATTTCGTGTTTCTGTTGTCATCACTGCTTTTTCTTGTCCGATGTTGTGAATTTGTTCCGCGTCAGCAGTTGGGGTTATCTTAAAAAAAGGGGAAAGTGGAAATCGTAAGGGGAAGTGGAAAAATTCGAAGCTTCCCATGTGGGTTGTGCTTATCTAAGGATGATGCTCTAGTTTAACTTCCGTGGGGTTTTGATTTTGCTTAAAGGTAGAGGGAAATCATTTTGCTTTCCCTACTTACATGTTGAAAATGTTATTTTTATTATTTTTTTGATCAGTAACATAAAGAGTTTTATTAGTTGAAGGAAAAAAATGCTGTTCAAAACATACAACTGCCTATCCACCCCTATTTATGTCCTTTTCTTTTCTGTTACAAGCACCCTTGGGGAGTTGTCCCCCAAGACAGTTGATTCCTTCCTTGCTTTGCTCATCAGCCATGCTACTGGCTGACCTTGGTGCCAATGCAAAGTTTGCACGGTTGCACCCATCGCTTGTGCCAGCAATGTAGTTCCCTTACAGCTTGTTTATATGATTAATGTCATAAGCAATCATTCAGCAACCACCTAATTAGAGTTTTGGAATCCTCTTCTGCCAGTAGGTTTGCCATATGTCAAATTTAACCTTTCAGCATCTCAATTCTGTATAGATAAAAATATTCCTTGGCTCTATCATCCCCTTGACATCCAAGTAGCTAGTGAATCCTTCTTCAGTTTTGACTCTTATGAACCTACCTAGCTGAATATCCTCATAATTTTGTGCTTTTTGTTTTTTACCATAAAAAAACTCGTGCTTCCTCTTTGTTGTTAATGCCCTGAACAACAAGATAACTTGCTGAGGTTGGTCTTTCTCTTCCCAGTTTATATAAAAGGATTGCTGATGCCTGACATTATATTCGGAACCTCCAATTTATTTTCTAAGATTTTTGAATCTGCAAACATCAACTTGACCTCTGTCCCAAGGAATTTGCTGCTTCAGTTTTTCCCATTAAAGACCGGACATGTCTATCTATCTGATTTAGGTAGGCCTGTAAAAATCCCATCCAAGAATCCAGAGCTTTCATGACTTCTTTAGGAATAAATTGCAAGTGACACAACTGAGATGGGTTTCTCTATATCATTATTTTCTGATAAATGGTTAATACTTTATTGAAATCAAGAGCTTAAATCAGTACAAGCATCCCTTTGAGAGGTGCGACTTGCAATCTCCCCCAAATTTAGAGCAAAAGAAACAGATTAAAAGCAAATTACAGCTGAGCCCAATATAAAATATGCCTGTTTGTCCCTTGTTTAACAAGACAATCAGCCAAAGAATTCGCTTATCTTCTGACCCAGTGTACTCTTACATTCGTGTCCCTCCTATACCATTTCAATGTTTTAATTGCATCTCTGTAGTACCAAGGAACAGAATCCGGGTTTTATAGCCATCCCACCAACACCTTGGAGTCTATTTCTATTATCAAATTTACTAGGCTAAGCTGGTGAGCAATCTGGATTCTTTGTAATGCAGCAAGCAGTTCTGCCCTAGCAGAATCTCCTTCCCCCACTGGTCCCGAGAAAATTTCAGAGACATTCCCATCCTTGTTCCTCACCACCCCACCTACGCCAGACCAACTTGGATTTCCTTGACTGCTTCCATCAAAATTCACTTTTAAGCACTCTTCTGGAGGTGGTGTGTTGAGATCTATATGCTGATTACCTGGTTCCAAATCATAGCCAGCTGAAAATTATTAAAACTTAGAGCGACACACGATACAGTCTGATACACCCCTACCGGCATATCGTACTGTATCAATATTTTGAACCTTGCTTTGAACCACCTCCAAACTGTTCCAAAAATGTACATCACTTAATTTTGTGAAGCATATCATTTGTGTGCACTTGCCACATGGAAATCAGAATATATACTTTTTAACAATGTTTTAGTAACATATAATTTGTTTTTTGTTCATCTTACATGGAAAATGTAACAAACAATAATATTTCTATTCTGTTTATCTTAACGAGGTCCATCTTCCTTGCAGAAGCAATGCAAAAAAACCGTGAGGCATCCATAAGATGCCTCCAGAATAAAGCATTCTCTTGCAACTTACAAGAGAATGGGAACTCAGTGGAAGGATTTCCTGAGCCCAAGGATGAGACCAGTGTTCATCCTAGAGGTGGTTCGGTGGAACCAGACAATTCATTAAGCAGTGAGTTCTTTGCACCTCCAAGTGAAGTTTATCATAGACCTATGTACCAACAGGACTTTTATATGTGGTCAAACTTCCATCCTGACTTCCAAAAGGCACAGCAGAACCAATGGAATGCCTTCGAGAACCATTTCTACTCCATGAATCATGAGTACCCATTTCCTGTCGATAATAGATATCAATATGCACCCTTCAAGATGTACTCTCATGGTTATCCGTATGAGTTCCAATTCCAAGAATTTCAGTACTTTGTGGTCATAGACTTTGAAGCCACTTGTGACAAGGAAAAGAATCCCCATCCTCAAGAGATCATTGAGTTCCCATCTGTTCTAGTGAATAGTGTGACTGGACAATTAGAAGCTTCCTTTCAAACATACGTGCGACCTACACTTCATCAACACTTGAGCAATTTCTGCAAGGAGCTTACTGGTATCCAGCAAATTCAGGTATGTTTTGCAATTTGTGATCCCATATTTCATTCAATTTACACATGAATATTAAACCCGTGAAATATTCTGTTATCTATCAAAAGAAAAAAAATGTTAAACCCTTGCAACAGTATACCCTTGATTCCCATTTTCTATTATTGCATTTCTGGTAGTATTTTTCAGTATAAGGCAGTGGACTTCATTCTATAGCATCATTGATTACAAGATCCAGAGCTGTTGTTTTTCTATTTACTTTTTCCTTTTCAAAAAGGCGTAGTATTATTTGTAATATATTCATATGTATAAGAGCATGTAGAAGATATTCAAAAGCATGTAAAGTAGTAGTTTAAGATCTTGTACGTCAAGCTGCTATAGTGGGATAGCAAAAAACAGAAATATGTGGTTTTTACTATTTAAAATAAAGAAGCATAATAAACCAATGCTGGTAAAAAAAGAAGCATAATAAACAAAGGATGAAGGTTGAACTCCATTGAAGTGGACTCCTTGGAGTTGATAACTATGCCAATTCTAAGTTCTTTGATATTCCCTGCAAGAGCTAGAGGCAGAAACAAGATGTATGTAATCATGTAGCCTACTTATTAAGTAATGTCTTTGGTCTTGCAGTAAAGGAATGATAAAGTCCCATCAAAAAAACCAGCACAACTCTCTCTCGAATGTTTAGCTTTGAGCAAAAGTGGGGAACTACATGAATTTTCATGATTTTTTACCACATAAGATTCTTGCACCAAAGCATCACTAAGTAAAGCTGTTCATAAAATGGAATAAACCAACCAAACCGGACTGATCTGATCTGAGGTGGTCGGTTCTAAAACGAAGTTGGCCAGTTTTAGTTTGATAAATATTAAAACCCAATCAAATTGAAACTGATCCAAACTGAGGTTGCCAGTTATATCCCCATAAATCGAATTGAAACTGATCCAAACTGAGACCTATATCTTAGACAACTGACCACAGGTTTCAATCAATTATTCAATCCGCTATTTTATTTTAAGAATAATGAGAGTGAAGTTCCAACTTGACTTTTGCTCAGTTAACTGATGAAAACGACTTGAATTAAAAAAATTCAAAATTGGTTTTATGCCATTATCGGTCATTTTCAGTTGGCTCAATAATCAACCCAACAATGTCAGTTCGGTTGGCACAAATAAGTAAAACCGAACTGAACCAATCCATGTACAGTCCTATCACTAGAGGGCCGTTTGGTAACATCTGGAATTGCTAAACTGAATGAGATATTGCTTTGTCTTTTGGTGAATTAAGTTATTAGTGAGGTTGTAGGTCCCTTAATGACTGAAGCTGCAGTTGATTGATTATGACACCTTTAAATATTTTATTGTTTAATTATTTTATCGACTAAAAGACGAAGCAATTAGTCATTTATTTTAGCCATTTCAGCAATTATCAAACAACTTATAAGGGTCTTGCTGAAACTTCACCTTAGATCCAAAATCCACCTTGTAATTAGATCATTTTCATAAAAGAAATATAGGGCTTCTCTGTTCCTTTTAACAATGAAAATTCTGCATGATGAACTTACCACCCTATTGAAAGTTTTTTTTATGCCATTTGATCCAGTTAATTATTAGGTTGGGCATGGATTTCATACCTGCATATGTTATTAGGTCTGGATGATATCCAGGTCCCCATTTAGTCAAATTACTATAACAATCCAGATTGATTTGAAACCAAAACACATGGCCTAATTTGAATGCACAGCTTTTCCATACCAAATAGATTTTTTTTATCAGTAAAATGAATTGAGGTTTTATCATGAGAAGGGGAGTTCATTCCAGACTGTTGGAACTAAGACCAATACTAAACATAGTCTATAACTTTTTTACTGATAAAAGAAAACATAGTCTATAACTAATAGTCTTAAGGAAAATGGTTAATAAAATTTGAATTCCAGTTTTTTTTTGTAAGTCGACTTCAATTCTACTTTTTTTCTTTCTGCTTCTTTTCTTCTTTACTCTCTTGCTATGAATCAAGAAGTGACTAATCTATGCTTTCAAATGTTTAAGAACCTAAATGATTTTGTTCCACATGGTTTCCAAACAGGCCCTTTATGGAAGCTGACAATTTCGCAGACTTGATATTGATTAATGTAAAAGTTCTCTTTCCTGTCCTTTTCAGGTTTTTATTTGTTTATTTATTTATTTTTCATTTTATTAGGATTAATTTCCTGTTTATCATTTGCAAGATTTCCCGATTCCCGAGTGTTAAAACCAAGAGGTGTTAGCAACACTTACTCCAACTCATTCCGGAGTGCTTTCTTTTCTAACAAATTGGTGTAATTTGTTCAAGCCAGCCATAGACAAAACATGTGAATGATTTTAGCAGTCAAAGTTGAAATCGTTCGCATTTAACATGGAGACACAACCTCAAGTCTGCTGTTATGATTCAAATCTTGTCAACTGTATTTTCATCTGTGAGACCTACTTGTACTTTTATCTTCTTCCTCATTAAACTAGTTGCTTCAGTAGCTCAGCTCAAGTCTTGTAGCACACTCCTCTAGTTTCTAGAAGATAGATATAGATACATGGTCTTTATAGTTTGCATGAAAACAAATCCTTGTTTTAGTTATGGGGGGCATCAATTGGGCAACTGGGTCCCCTTTAGAACCTAGTTTTGTATGGCCTAGTTTAACTTCTTGTAGTTTGAAGATAAGGCTTGAAAGAGGAATAATGGCAAGGTGAGCCATTGTTCTATGGGTTTGAGGCAAGATGACCTACTGACCCCATTTGCGATTTTTCTCGGTGGAAGTTCTAAGTAAAATCATGCTCAAGATAGAAACTTTACCTTTTTTCATCAAAAACTGTGAGATATAAACTTTGCATTGATTAAATGCTTTCAAGAAGTAAATAGGGTATCTAAGGTTACACTTCTACAATTTTCTGGTAGCATGAATATTTTTGCACCCATAGGCAAGGTGAATAAGGGTGAAGTAGCGTCCATTCTCCTTAATGTCTTGTGGGAGGGAGACAAGCAAAAATAAGAAATGTATTTTTTTATCAATAAGCAAAAGAAGAATTGCATAGCGTTTATGAACTAAACTAAAAAATGATCAGAATATTATATATTATTAATAAAAGAATCTAGAGATGACTGATATTGTATTATGAATAGAATGATTTGATAACTTGTATAAGACTTGAACCTATGATTTTTTAGTAAAAATATAACATTTAAGCCAACTTTACTACTAGATGAGTATTTCATTTATTCTGTTCGGATATTGTTAGATTTGATCAAATCAGACAGGATAGATCATATCCATAATTGATTCTGTTATAAAATATTAATGGATTGAATTCAGATTGTTTTAATTAGATAGAACTTCAATTTTGAATTTGGACGAACAGATAAATGTTTTCTGCTGCATCATGGGAGGGATGTTGGATGGGATCCTAAGCTAGGAAACATGGTGCTCTGCTGACATGCTGCCTTGTTGACTTGGTTACTGTGGTTGAATTTCTATTTCAATAGATTTCAGAACAATCAGCTCACTCTGCAGACTTGACTGTCTCTTCCAAAATTTTATTTATTAGTAAATGACAATGCTAGCAAATGTGATCTTAATATATCCCCTAGATCAATGTCCTTCTCAAAACATCCTTTAGCGGTGAATTTTTCTTTGTTCTGGACACTGGTGTTTATTGTGTACAATAAATTTATCATTTGTGTTCTCAATGTTTTATCCTTCCTCCACTATAATATGGAATCAGCTCTGTTCTTGTGGGCATAGCTAGGTACCTTTAAAGCCTATTTCAACTGTACTTTTTTGTTCCAGGTGGATAGAGGTGTTCCTCTAAGTGAAGCTTTACTTATGCATGATAAATGGCTAGAAGATAAGGGGATTAAACACACCAACTTTGCTGTGGTGACATGGTCAGACTGGGATTGTCAGGTGATGTTGGAATCTGAGTGCCATTTTAAGAGGATCCGGAAGCCACCTTACTTCAACAGGTAAAAGATCCTGACGCTTCTTGCTCTCTTCGTCATTGAGAGCTTTCAAATGGTTTTCCTATTAAACAGCAAAGAAGAATTTCAAATGGATTTACCACTTTGGGATTTCTGTGACTAGATGGATCAACTTAAAGGTTCCATTTCGTGAGGTATTTGGTGCGGTTCGATGTAATCTAAAGGAGGCTGTGCAACTGGCCGGCCTTGCATGGGAGGGTCGTGCTCACTGTGGCCTTGACGATGCCAGGAACACTGCCCGGCTTCTTGCCCACCTCATGCGCTGGGGCTTCAGATTCTCCATAACCAAGTCTCTGATGTGGCAGCCGCCTGACCGCCCATTGACATGGCAGCAGTCCCCTGACCGCCCCTTGGGTGCTAACCATCATCCACTCAAGCTGAAACAGCCGCTGGTGCCCCTTGTTCAGTACCACCCCTCACATGTGGACCCTGGGAAGGAGCGACAAATTTACTGTTTCTGTGGAGTAAAGAGCAGCAAACGCATGGTCCGGAAGCCTGGGCCAAAGCATGGGAGCTTCTTTTTTGGATGTGGGAACTGGACTGCCACCAGGGGCCCCCTGTGCCGATATTTCGAATGGGCCTCATCTTGACCAAAGAAACATGACTTATTGTTGAACTTGTCCTAAAGTTTCACTCAGCATCTCTGTAGGAGTGGAAGTTTAGGAAAAGGAGAAAAAAGATGTTGGTAGTCACCTGTGAAAGCAAATAAACCTTAGCTGCTTTTTGGGGTTGCTACTGCTTCTTTACAAAAAATGCATATAGTATAGTAGTTTCAGAACTGTCTCTCTACTCAATGCCTCTAAGAAGTCTTGTAGGGAATGGGAGTTCTAACATGTAAAACTGACTTCTTATTGACATAAGAGGAAGAAGTGGGGAAATGGGAGATACTCCTTCCTAGGAGGAGTCTCTCTACATGCTCAGACATGCTTAATTATGTTAAATAATCTGTGAGATAGGACAATTTGTTCCTTTTTAGTGCTTTTCCCATGGGAATCATCGAGTGTGTCACTGCTATGCCATCGTGTGTTGTCAAACTGTTGGTTCCTTGTTGGATCAAAATGGGAATTCTATATAGTTTCCATTGGAGAATCTTCAAGGGAGATGATCTACCTAGCAGATATAGTTCTGTAAAACTGTTACTGTATGACATTCTGGAGGCTGTGATCTAAGTAGACAAACATTCAAAAATCACTGGATGATTGTAAAGCATGTGATCTATGGACTACTTATTTTAAAGTACTGACCCATTCTTCAACACCCGGATACATGCACGATGGATCTCACTCCTGATGGACATGAAACAGAAAATGAAAGATGTATTGGCTATTGAGCAATTACAAGCAACCATAGTTGATACCCAACTTTGGGCATCGGGTGTTATGATATGGCCCATGCTTCTATTTAAGAATTGTGAGGATAGGATCTATCACGTTGAAGTGTCAAACCTTTTAAAATATGCATGTATTGGTGTGTTTTTCTGTTAATAACCTGAAGGCCCTAATTTCTACTCCTTATTTAGTGTCAGGGTTTAAAATATCATGTACCTAGTACTACTCTCGTCCAAGTACATTTAGGGCTTGTTTGTTTCTTTTTAACTCTTATTTCTTAAGAGGAACTATTAAACTTTAAGAGAAAAATGGTTTGTTTTTTCTTATCTCTTATCTTTTAAAGTGTGATCATACAACTTTTTGTTTTCCAATGATGTCTCCAAAAAGACAAACAAAAATTTTCATATACAGGATCAGAATTTGGAACAACATTCTCTGCATTTAGATTTCAAATAAAAGAAAAGTTCACCAATACTAATATATTTTTTAATGTAATTATTGCATTTTTAGATATTAAGAGTTCAAAGCAAATGAATGGCCCCTTAACTTTAGAGTTCTAATGGGATCGGGTGCACTAGTGTTGGTATGATTGTACTTTAACTTTGTTGGAAAATTTTCATTGCATTTTAATTTTCGAGGGATGGGTTATCTTCCATTGTGTAGCTCTTCAAAAGAAATAAAATAAATAAATAAATGCTTGGAGTTTTGTGATATTCATTTGTTTTAAATGTTAATAAATAGTGTATTATATTTATTGACAAAAATCCTAATAAAAAATGGGTAAATCTCTTAAACTATCCCTATTATTTACAAAATTGATTTATTGGACCCTTACTGTTTACATATTGTTTTGAAGTATACCTAAATTTTCTTACAATTGACTAGTTCTACCACTGCTGTTAGCATCGTTAAAATCCGTACACACGTGACACTCCATTATTTTAAAACCCAATATTACCCTCATCCCTTTCCTTTCGACTGACAGCCCTTATTTTGACTGTGCTTACACCCTGCCAAATTCATCTCATCTTCACCAGAAACTTCCACTGCTCCGGTTAGATCGCCACTGGAAGCCTCTTCTTACTTCTTCTCCAAACTCCACCAGAGAAAGTCCTTCTCCTGTCCCATAGACAAGGGCTATTTCGGCGTGTTCCAGCTGCAGAGGAAGAGATCCGAGTTCTGTTATTGAAGATATCCCCTGAGCGCACCCACAACCACCATTTGACCTCCACCACCACCATCGGCGGCACCGCCATTCTCTTTCTCCCACACTATGATTGATCGATCACATGCACCGGAATACAACACAGACCCGTCAGTACTGAGTGCTAATACATTAACGGTAGACTGATGTTTCTCCAGTGTTGCCACCAACGAATGCTTCTTGTCGGCTGGTAACTTACTCCCCACCTTAATTTTCTTGTTGGCTGATCTAGTGTGGATGAACCCATCATTGGACAAGGCCAATGACTTGATCGCGTCGTCGTGCGCGCTCCCTACCGACTCTAAACACTCGAAGTCGGAGGTTTGCCAAATTTTCAACGTCCGATCCCATGAAACGGAGTAGAGCCGTGAGCCATCCCTAGATAGAGCGAGTGCTGAAATGGTGTCGACGTGATGAACCCATGTGCATATTTTGTGCCACCGCACTTGAACATGGTTCTTAGATGGGAGGAATCGCATAACGTGGTCACTGAGGGTGGGAAGTGTGGCCAACCGCCCGTACCTGTACTTGCCTTGGTGGGTCTCCTCGTTACAAATTCTCCATACATTGATCTTTTGGTCCTGGTGGGCGCTGAATAGCTGGTCGCTGAAGATCACAAGAGATAACTGTGCCCTTGCCGACAGCAACCGCGTTGTTGGTCTGAGACGGCTCTTGGGCATCAGCGTCAGCTGTTGGCATGGGTGAGTACCGTGGCTTCCCCTTCGTTCTCTCTCCCTATCTCCCCTGTTTCATCACAGACCCCTCTCTCCCATGTTTCTCCATTGATATCGGCGTCTTTGCCCAAAGACTTCCCCGCCCTCGACCAACATCGATACCCCTTCGTTCTCTCCGGAAAACCAGTACAATTGACATTTCGTTTATTTTAAGGGATTTATCCTAAAAAAACAGTTTCAATTGAATGAAACTCTTGATGGGCCATTTTTGTGTTTTGAGATTATCAATACTTAGATTCAGATTGTTGATTATTATAAAAAAAAAATAAAAATCAGATTGTTGAAAATCCCATGAATTGATGTAGGCATAATGCACCATGGGTAGGATCTATCATATGAGTTTTGGTGCCATCGATCAACCCCCTGACAACAAGTTGGAGTGGGCTCCCTTCAAAGCGTGACCACAGTCCATCCCCTCCGTGCATTGGGAACATCATGCTCTGATGGGGATTGGGGGAGCCAATGCCGTCTCCATGACAACATGGAGCTTCAAGGCTCGAGGAGTATCAACTATCAAAAGTGGGTTATTTTGGAGATGCCCGAGTTGAATGAAGGAAATATATGAGGTGAGGTGGTATGGTTTTCATATTTATTAATGAACTGAATCTGCATAATAAGAACTAAGTAGGAAACATACTAAAACTGGATAATAATCTCTTAACTCAGAGTTATACATGGGCTACAACTTGGCAATGCAGCAATTGTTCATCTGTTCGTCATGACTTACTGTTCGCCGTTTCGAAGACTGTCCCACATCCAAAAATTGCTACCTCACAAACTCCTTCTTTAACTAATGCCAGACCAACGGATGATGAGCGATGATAAAAGTTGCGTTTGGGTGGAAATGGGTTCCCACCTCCGTCTGATCTGAAGATGACAAGAAACGCGTTTGAGCTCAGATTCGATTTTTTTTCTATTTTATCTTACCTGGCATTTCTCAGTTGAAAACATTCTGACCTCTGGTTTATTAAAATTTTCTTATCGATGGGTGAGAGCTCAAGAGCGATTATTGTCATCCAACATCAGGAGCTGGTGGAAACCCATGTCCACCGAAACGCTGATTCTTATCATTGCTCGCTTACAGTGTGTGAGTTTCTGTAGAACAAACCCTCTATGGAGTTATACATTTTCCGATGTGGGATTCTGCCAACAGGTCTTGAATCTTCGATAAAACTCAAACTCCAACTGCCCAATGGCTTAATATAAAAATACTGCAGAAGGTGAGCTCAAGTGCGCTTCTTGTTATCCGGTAATGAACTTACAATCGCCCAATTTCTCTGAACCGAAGACCTTTACTATCGTACTCTGTTTGTTGAGAGCTGACTGCCTGACCGTGTTGTGAGGATGGATTGGCGCATCCCACATCGGAAGTATATAGAATAAGGAAGTCCTTCTTCAGGACCATTATCAAAAGAGTTAACGAGCGATGATAAGATCTAGCGCATCGGTGGATTTGGGTTACCACCTCGTCCTGATTCAAGGATTACTTAAGCGCGCATGAGCTCAATTGTTTTTTATATTTACGCAATTTTAGACGTAGAGTTGAACCGACCGTGCGGTTCTTAAGGCAATCGGGTTTGCCTTGTTGATTCGGTCAAAACCATGTTTCCAAGCGTTTGAAATGATTATTTTTTGGGATTATAGCAGATAAGGGCAACTTTTGGCCCTAATATTAATAAAAAAAATAATTAAAAAAAATAAAAAATATTTTAATTTTTTGAAAATAATATCAATTAAGGGTAAAAATATTGTTCATCTTGTTTCTCTTGCAATCCATTCACCGGTGCCGCCGCTTCGGCAATGCCTCCTCCTATGCCTCCGGCAACGTTACCGGAAGTGGGTGGAGGCAGAGGTGGTGGCAGTGGCGCTGGTGGTCATTCCTCTACCCAACGCCACCACCTCCACCCACCTTTGCCTCCGCTTCCGGCAACATTGTCGAAGGTGGGTGGAGATAGAGGCAGCGATGGTGCTAGTGGGCGGAGGCGGCAACATTGGGTAGAGGAATGGCCATCATAACCGCTGCCATCGCCTCTGCCTCCGCCCACCTCCGACAATGTTGCCGAAGGCAGAGGTAGAGGTGGAGGTGGGTGGAGATAGGTGGAGGTGGAGGTGGGCGGAGATAGGCGGCGGCGGACAGCGGCACTGGTGAATAGATTGCAAAAGAAAGAAGATGAACAATGTTTTTGCCCTTAATTGATATTATTTTTAAAAAGTTAACCTATTTTTGAAATTTTTTTAAAAATATTACTTTTATTGATATTAGGGCCCTAAAGTTGCCCTTATATGTTATAATCCTTTTTTTATGAAAAACGGTGTCACACAATGTTTTTGAACCTTCATTGATCCAAACGGTTGGACCGTTCGACCCAGAAACCTTCCAAGCAACCGGTTTCGTTTCACCCCTGACCTGTTCTTGGGTCAAAAACCATTGACTTTGTCAGAAAACCATTGACCTTGGTGGTGGAATTGTCGATTCGTTTGACCCGAACAGTGGTTCGTAGTTTAAGAAATTGTAGAGAGGGGAGTCTGAGACACGTACTCAGATCTAATATCCAGAGAGAGAGAGAGAGAGAAGAAGAAGAAGAAGTTGTAGAGAAATCGAAGAAGAAGAAGAAGAAGAAGAAGAAGAAGAAGAAGAAAAAGTTGTAGAGAAATCGATCTCAGATCTGAGATCCGAGAACTCATATGATCATATCTCAAATCTCAGATTTGTCATCTGCACTGTTGTCGTTGTCATCATCGCCGGTGGGTGTCGAATCATTCTCCTCCTCTTCCTTCTTCTTCCCTCCTTCCCTCTTTCTTTCCTTCCTTTCCTTTCTCTCCTTTTCCTTTTTTTTTCCTTTATTCTTCCTTCCTTTCTTTCCTTCTTTTCTTCTTTTTGAGCCCACAACAAACTCTCTTCTCCAGTTCTCCTTTCTCATATACAAGACTACAAGTATATAACTATTTGATATTTTGCCCTAATGCAAACCGTCTGAATCGTTTGACTCGAACAGTCAAACCGCTGACCCGGAAACTAGTAGCTAGAATGGTTCCATTTCTGAATTGGTTTTTAAAACCTTGGTGTTTTTTTTTTATGATATTCAACTATGATATGGAAAGAAAGACATGATATTAAAAAAGCTTATGGCCGAACTTTTTTTGGTATTATGTGTTAACGCTAGAACAAACCAGATAAAACATCAACGAGCCAGCCCTCAATTGGTATTAATCACAAAAGAGGTGATAATTAGTGGTATTAATCACAATTCATGGGGTGTTTTGATTGATCAAAACTCTGTCTTTATATCAAAGATTTTCCTAAAATTTAAAGATGTAATTTGAATTTTTAAATTTCAACCCTACCCTCTAACCTTAACAAAATAATAATGAATATAACAATTTTTTTCAAGAAAAATGAAAAACAATTAGCTTTTAGGCAAGGAGCAGTGAGTCGGATTGCCTACGATTTTCGCCCTCCTTTCAAAAAGAGTTGAGAGGGCAGAGATTAGAGGGAAAAGCTGTCGTTTGTCTCCATTGTGCTAATGTTGCTACCTCCACCGTAGGGCACAATGAAGTGCGATTTGTGCAGTGGAACTTGAAGAGTGAAAGTTTGAAACATTTCATGTCGATTATAGGGTTTTAAAAGGTTAAAGATGTAGTTGAGGTATAAGCCTCAAAGATTAAGAATAAGATTAACTAAAGTTTATAAATCGATGAAAATAACATTTAATAATGTACCAAGTTAGAATAATAAAAGGTATACATATCCATAAAATATTTAACAAAAAAGATCTATAAAATAAAACTTTATAAGGAATAAATTTTAGGGTAAATTTCTTAAACTACCCCTACTCTTTAGCTAATTGACTAAGTGTATTCTTACTGTTTAAAAATTGACTAACACTACCCCTACTGTTTCTAACAATTGACTAATACTTCCCTTACTGTTAGTTCCCATTAATAGCTATTTTACCCCTATTATTTTTGAGAATCAACGAATGAACTGTCACACCCTTTATCCTCTTTCTTCTTCAACAATGGAGTGCTCTGTTGAAAAAGCAGAGTGAACCAAATAGGGGTGGCAGTGATGGCAATGACAACCCCTTGTGAAACCCCTCTCTCGGAACTGTATGCACATTGGGCCTAGGAAACCTGAAAATGAAAGCCCACAGTCCGAAGGACCCTTATTTTCTTCTTCAATATAGCCTGTGAAACCCCCTGTTCGATTCACTTGTTCTTTCTCTTCATTGCCACTAGTTCACGGGAGGACCCTTCATTGTGACAGCGGCAACCCCCTATGAAACCCCTCTCTCAGAACTATATGCGCATTGGGCCTAGGAAACCCAAAAGCGAAAGCCCACGAACCAAAGGACCCTTCTTTGCTTCTTCAACAGAGCTTGTGAAACCCCCTGTTCGGTTCACTCGTTCTCTCTCTTCATTATTGCTGGTTCACCGGAGGACCCTTCATTGTGGCGGCGGCAACCACCTAATCCCCCATGAGGGGATTAGTAACTAATTGTTTCTCTTTCCCTTCTTATGTTTTGTTTTGGCCCTAAAAGTGTTGAATCTGCTGATGGAGTAGTGGTATTTCCATCCCACTATGGGGCAATGATAAGTTGTGAAAAATCAATAATAATTAATTAAGAAGCGGCCTTTGATGGTGGAATATTAATTCAAAGTGGTGCACGTGCATTGCGTGCAGATCTGTCTGAGATGGGTATACGAGCAAGGGGTGGGTTTGTTGGTGAAAAGTTGCAACGAGGGGAGGCTGAAGGAGAACCTAGATATATTCAATTGGGCATTGAGCGAGGAGGAATCTAAGAAGATTAGCCAAATCCCAGAGTGTAGATTATGCACAACAGATGTTTTTGTCTCGAAGGATGGGCCGTTCAAGTCTGTGGAGGAGCTATGGGATGGCGAGGTGTAAGAAAATTGGAGATCGATGCGCGTACATGCATGGTATCGTCAGTCTCTACTCAAACCAGAAACAACAATGGCAATCGCCGCTGCCGCTGCAGTTCATTTGAACACGGGGGAGCATACGAGAAGAACGATTTTTCATTCGGACATTGAAACCAAAGATAGGAACGAAAACTGGAGGAGCATTTGCATGATAATGATAAGAGCGGTTTTCAGTTGGACAACAAGACCAAAGACGGGCGAAGGGGGAGGTCTAAGAGAGAAGCAGAGGCGGAAGGGGTGGTCTAAGAATGGAAGAGAGAGAGAGAGAGAGAGGGTTCATGGGATGAGGGTAATATTGGGTTTTGAATAAATCTTATAAGTCACATGGGGTTATATGTGCAGAGAGATCGTAACAAAGCATTAATGGACGTTAATGATAGGGGTTTAGTTAGTCAATTGTCAAAAACAGTAAGGGTAGTGTTAGTCAATTTCCAAACAGTAAGAATACACTTAATCAATTAGCTAAACCATAGGGGTGGTTTAAGAAATTTACTCTAAATTTTATTGTTTAAGCATTAAATAAAATAATAACTAATCAACTAACAATTATAAACATTTTACATTTCATGTTTCAAAATGCGCAGTCCTCAAATAATTCAAATGGCCGATTTAGAAGAAAGGAAACATATGAAGAATCATTTATATAATTGGATATTAGATATTTATGGTCATTCAATAGCTTAGAAGAAAGAAAACAACTGAATTTTATTTATGCAAAACATAAAAAAAAAGAAATAAATTCATTAGGAAAAAAAATGAGAAAAATAACAAACTTGAATGTTAGATTTATAATAATAAGAAAAAAACCTCACTTTGTATATCCAAAAGAAACTAAGAACTTGATTTCCCTTATTTGGTTTTTCATTTTTTACTAGTTTCATTTGTTTATTCCATAATTATTGAAGTGTTTCTTTCAAATAACTATAAAAGTACACACGCGCACACACACACACATACACACACACACACACACACATATATATATATATATATATATATATATATATATATATATATATTTGCATTAAATAGATAAATAATCAATGATACTTGAAGCTTATGCCTTTTTATGCCTTAAGCTATGTTTCACGCCTTGAGCCTTGAGGCTTACACCTCATTTTGACAAAGGCTAAAGCCTCACATCAAAAGGCATAATGATCAATCATCAATTAGAGGATGAAAGGGAGGAATGAAAAAAAGGTTTTTGTTGATTAGGTTTTCATTCAAAAGTCAAAACCTAATCGAAATGACTCTTTTGGACATGTATATAAAATTTATTTAATATATAATATATTAAATGAATTTTATATAATATATCAATTTGGGTGTAAGTACCATACATGTTATATCAATTTGAGTGTGTAAGGTCCATTGAGCAGTATCAACATGTTATGTCATTTGAGCGTGTGACTCATACGACTTGAAAATGGAATTGTTTTGGCCACCGGTTTTTGAGTTGATGGTTCGACCGTTCGATTCAAACAGACGGCCCATTCTGACAACAAAAATTAAAAACAATAAAAAATGGCCAAAACCATTGAGTGGGTCAACGAGTTGATGATTCGACCACTCGGGTAAATGGGTCGTTGGCTGATTCAACGGTTTTTTGCCAGGGACCGATATTGGGGTAAAACAGAATTGGTTGCCTAGACGGTTCCCAATTAAAAAACTAAAAAAACGAACGACCCGTTCTGACAACAAAAATTACAGGCAAAAAATTGAGTGTGTGAGGTCCATTAAGTAGTACCATACATGTTATTGTCATTCGAGCGTATGACTCATATGACCTGAAAACAAACCATTTTGGCCACTGGTTTTTAGGTCGATAGTTTGACTGTTTTGCCTGTAATTGAGCGTATGACTCATTGACCGATTTAACGATTTTTTGTCGGGGGCCAAGGTTAGGATAAAACGGAACCGGTTGCCTGGATGGTTCCCAATTAAAAAAATAAAAAACGACCAAAAATCATTGAATAGATCAACGGGTCAATGGTTTGACCGCTCGAGTCAATGAATCGTTGATCAATTCAACGGTTTTTGGCCAAGAATCGAATAAACGAGTCGACGATTCCATTCCAGCCCTTACGGAATAGGGCCCCTCCGCTAGTATAATTTAATTATGATAGAATGTCTGAATCTTATGTCAATTAATAATGATATTGTGTGATTTAATTAACATTATGAACTTATGAATGATGTTAAAGACTTTTAACAACTAAAAAATGATATCACATCACATTTTTATTACTATCAATGGCAACGGAATGGAGTGGAGATGGGAAACCAGTCTCCATTCTTGTCCCCACCCCACCAATGAGAATGAGGTTTTCCTCATCCCTATTCCACCATGGCTCTTAAAGTATGCTGGTACAGAAGCTAGTCTCTTGTCATTTTCCCTATAAGGCCAGCTCTCTGATTTCCTATCACAATATGCATCAATAGAAGCCATTAACTGCTCTATCTTTTTCCTATATACAGGCATAAAGTAATCACTGATCATGGTTTGTGAAAGTCTTAGCTTGTTGCGCTGGAGTGATGAAAATCCTAACCTTGTCCCCTGGTGGCTCCACATTTCCTATCACAATATGCATCAATAACCAGCATCCCATACCTTGAGACGTTGAAACTTGAAATAGGTAGTTCTTAGTTGTCGATTCCTGAGATGACAGCCTTCTCCACGTTGTCCATCAATGCCTGCTTCCCTCTTCCACGCAGACCTTACCTTCCCGCGAATTCCGGTCCAAGACCACACAATGTAATAAGCACCAACCCCAACTAATGACGCACTGTGTCACAATGCTTGGCATTTAAATTAAAGGAAAAGGTAAAATAAATTAGAAAAAAATATATATATTTTAGGCATTTAAAAATTTTAAATAGTATATGAAAATCTTTTTCGAAATTAACTGATGGAACGCTTACGGAGGGGGCTAAAGTTCAAAGGAGTCTTGTCTCGACATGGAAAATGATAGCCACTCCCACTCCATTTGAAACAGGTCCCTATATGGATGAGGAAATGAGGAAAATTGTCATCTCTATTCATCACTTGTTATCCAAAGTTTCAAGTTAACAATTAATGAATAGGTGATTTTGTCAACTAAAGAAATGGCTATGATAGCTATGACCTTGTAAGGGTCATCGTTATATCATTTTTGTCTATTGGGACAAACAATGCTGGTATTTGCCACATGTACTAGTTTATTGAAGATTCCAAGACATGTTGGATTTCTCATTTCTTGGTGGCCAAAATACTTGGACGGAGTTGTAGACTAATAATCATGATGAATTTCAGTTCCAATTGAGGCATTTTACTCTCTCTCTCTCTCTCTCTATCTATCTATCTATCTATATACACGTGCACTCACATTGCACATGAAAATTTTAAACTAAAATAATAACAACAAAATAATTATTATTACTATTTGTTATTATTATTATTATTATTATTATTATTATTATTATTATATTTTTATTCAATTTCTGTTATAAATAAAGAAATGTTTTATTTTAACAATTATTTTTATTTAATATGATGAACATATAACATTAAAAATGTTCCCAAATTTTTTCGACAAAATTTTGTACTTTTTCATTTTTTGTGTTCTATATTTTTTTATATATTTATTATTCAATTATGACATTGGTTTTAAATTATATATACATCTACATTATATAAATAATTTTTTACTTGTCATACTTAATTTTTGTTTGAGATAATCAATATATAATTTTTATATATTTTTTGATTACTTGTACTTTATTTATTTTTTAAAGATTTGTTATTTAATTATCAAATCATCGATTAATCCATTTGACCTAAACCACTAACCCACCACCCAAAAGAAAAATAGTTTGATTTTTATGTTAACATTAAATTTTATATTACATTTCCATCATTGATAAAATTATTTCTTATGTATAATACTTATTTTTGTTCAATATAATGAATGTATAATATTAGAGATGTACCCAATATTTTGTTTTTTATAAATATATAACATTATATATGTGCCCAAAATTTTCTCTATTTTTTCTTTTGTTTTTTGTGATCCTTTGTATCTTCTATTTTCAAAAAATTTATTATTTTACTATGACATCATTTCATTTCTAAGTTGATTTTAAATTTGTCATTTCATTTTCATCATTAATTAAAATACTTCATACATTTCATACTTATTTTTGTTTAGTATAATGAATATACAATATTAGAGATATGCATAATTCTTTTTTGTATTATATATTTTATTTATCTTAAACTTTTATTATTTAATTATGGCATTATTTACTAACCCATTTGACCCCAAATAGTTGAATTGTTTACCCACCACCGGGAGGTAAGAAAATGGTTTTGTTTTTAAATTACTTTTCAAAATATTTATTTTTATATTATTAAAATTAAAGTTGTGGATATAATTAATAGAATTTAATGATGAGAAAATGTATATTATATATAAGATTTAATGAGAGAATATACTTGAAATCTGAGATTTAATGAGACAGAATAAGAAAATAGTTTTATTTCTAATTGGTTTTAAATTTTACATTCCATTTCCATCATTAATAAAATATTTCTTATTTATCATTCTTATTATTGTTTAATATGTCAAATATATGATGTTAAAAGTGTTTCCAATTTTTTTACTTTCAATTTTTTTTATATTTTTATCTATTTTTGACTTTTATTATTTAATTATGGCAACATGAATTGACCCATTTGACACAAACTGGTTTAATTTCTTACCACCACCTAGATGAAAAAACTACTTTTTTAGGTAGATTTTAAAGGCTTTTAACAACTTAAAATTGGCATTACATCTCATTTTTGTCACTAGTAATGGTAATAGAGTGGGGCCACGGCCGCATTCCACCCCATCCCCGTCCACACGGTGATCCCCATTCTTCATCATTTTTTATGATATATTAAATTCATTTTATTTTTTATTTATATTTATATTCCATTCCCACTTTTTTAAATAAAACAGTTACTATTTGTAATCCTATCATATGAGGTGAGTGAGGTGATGTGGTTTTCATATTTATTAATTGAAGTTGCATAATAAGAAGGAAATATACTAATCCCAATCATGATCTTTTAATTCATTTATAAAAATGGGATTCAGTCAGTGCAAAGCCCATAAAAATAACCATCATAGCCTTGCATTGGAAATATCTCCTCATGAAATAAAGCATAAAAGTACGGAGATGTTCCCGATGCAAGGCTGTAAAGGCTGTTCACTGTTCGAACAGGCCTTGCACTGACTGAAGCCAATCTCTCATTTATACAAAGGTTACAACCTCGCAATGCAGCAAGCCAGCAACTGATCATCTGTTCAAGATCGGCTTCAGTCAATGCAAGGCCCGTTCGAACAGTCTTTACAGCCTTGCATCGTGAACATTTCCATACTTCTATGCATTATTTCATGTGGAAATATTCACAATGTAAGACTATGATGACTGTTCGAACGGACTTTACACTGACTGAACCCGGTTTCCATCTGTTCTCAGAACTCACTATATTTGTGGTTTCGATGACTGTCCCACATCGAAAATGTTCTTAGTCACAAAATCTTTCTTTTGTTAGTGCCGAATGAGTAGTTAACGAGGAATGATAAATTTGCGTTTCTGTGGAAATCGGTATCCACCCTTCTCTGATTTAACTTGAGGAAGACTGAGAACGCATTTGAGCTGTCTTTTATTGTAATTCTCACCCCTCTAGAGTTCAGCACCTTTTGAGTTAAAAAAACATATACAAAGTTAATTTCTGGGCTCTAAAATTCAAAGTTTCCTAAGAGCTCAAGAGCACATCTTATCATCCAATATCAGATGATGGTAGAAACCCGTGTCCACCGAAATGCTAGTTCTTATCATTGCTCGCTTACATTCTCTGAGTTCCTAGAAAACAAACCATCCATAGCATTATACGCCTTCCGATGTGGGATTCTGCCAAGTTAACAGCTGTAGAGTAGATATTAAAATACTGCAATAAATGAGATTAAGTGGACTTCTTGTAATCCGATAATCAGGATTAGATGGCAATCCAATTCCACCGAAAGCAGTATCTTATCATCGCCCAATTTCTCTGAACCGAAGACCTTCACTATTGTACTATTCTGTTGAGTGCCGTGAGGATGGATTGGCCTATCCCACATCGGAAGCGTATAGACTTCGGAAGTCCTTCTTCAAGTCTATTACCAGACAACATACCGAGCGATGATTAATTTAGCGCATCGGTGGGATCGGGTTTCCACCTCATCCTGATTCAAAGATGACTTAAGCGCTCATGAGCTCGGTTATTTTCCTCCTTTTTATTTATGGTCTGGATTGGATACCGACCCGATCGGTTTTTGGGGCAATACATGATCTAACCAAAACCTGTTTTCAAATCAGTCTTCAAATCCACCCAATATCTAATTCACCCAATCCGCCCATCTAAAACCTTTTTTTTTTTTAATTTTTCATTTGAATTAAATAATTTATAATTAATACATTAATTTTTTATTAATTATTGATAAAATTTAGTTTTGTCTTCAATCAACACACTTCACCCAACATAAATCCAAATCAATTTAATCCGAGTTCGGATCAATTCAACGCGGTCTGACCCGATCCAGCATATACTGATCCAAGTCTACCCGAATCCCAAATAGGCTCTAGGTGGGATGGTTCGATAACGCTTGCTCTGCCCAGTTTCGGTCGTTTGGTCTAATCAATATTCACACGTCTGATTCGGGTCGACCTGATTTACTTATGTTGACCTGCTTCGGGTCAATCAATTCGGTCCCAAACCCGTGCGCAAACCTGATATGGTCCAGTCCAAGTCAATCCACCATTGATTGAACCGGTCTGATATGGTCCAACCGGATTGATCTAGATCTAAACGGTTCAACCACCCTTGATGTAATTAGCTTGAACATAATCCAATTAGGTAGTTTAAATTGGTCTGACCGGTTTGAACCTAAGTGGTTCGATCAAACCCGAAATCCAAAATGGCTTCGTCGCTTGTGTAAAAATAACATGCATGTAATGTGATTTTAACATTCACCACTTGTATAAATAGTAACTACAATTACCACCAAGCTATCACCAACTTATTTGTTAAGGGAGAGTTAGTTTGCTTTTTAAGTCCATAAATATAAGATTAATGGATTTGGGTGGGTTGGATTGGGTTAAAGCGGGTTTGGGTTGAATCCCAACCCATTTAATTTTATATAACTGAGTCATTAATGGATTGGCGGGTTAGATGAATTGGGTTGAAGCTCATCTTAAACCAAACCGAACCCAACCCGCCCAATTGTCATCGCTACAATCAGCACCATGATTGAAATATGTTATTTTAGATCACACACGTTTCTCGAAAAAAATGTTTCAGCAATGGTCTCAAACAAAAAAACAAGTGTTTTATGAGAAAATGACGTACCAATGCAATGCCATTTTCTCAAAAACACCTCTTAGAAAACCACCTTGGATCTAAACATGGAAGAGACAAACATTTATTTCCCCACCTACCCATATAGCCCACACTACCCATTCTAAAGACATGATATCTAAAAATAGAGGTGTAAATCGGATTGTGCCAGGTCCGACATGATCATGTGGATCGTGTTGGGCCTGGGGTTTTAGGTCCGTGTGCTGGCACGACCTAACACGGTTCATATATATTTAATATAATATATGATGTATTTATATAAATTATAATTATATAATATATTAATAAAATAAGCAATTGTTTTCAATTTTATTATATTAATTTATTAAATTATTGTGTGTATATATATAAGCAATCGTATATATCAAAATTCATATAAAATTAAAATTTGAAGGGTCTGTTTGGTTTGTGATTGGAATCGGAATGAGAATGAGAATCTCTTGGAATCGGAATGGTCTATTCCCCCTGCCTATTTGGTTCAGACAAGAATCGGAATCGGATTCCAATTGATGCTGCTTGGTTCATGAAGAGGCTAGAATTATAATTAATCATGATTTCCAATTTTGCCCCTAATAAAAACATATAAAGAAATAAAAAATCTACAAAAATTCCAAATCCAATACAATCTAGTTAACATGTAAAGAGATAGCTAGGGCTATCAATTAAACTGGGTTTGGTCCAATCCAATCCAACTTGTGTCTATTTATAATCCAAATCCAAACCTAGTACAAACCAAACCCAAACCAATCCATTTAAATTTAAATGGACCAGATTGGATCCAATTAATCCAATCCAAACACTCCTATAAGTGTAAAATGGGTCGGGTTGAGCCGGCACGACACTACCCAGGGGTAGCTCGCGCAAAGTACGAGTTGTGCCGCAGTGGCCCGCGGACCATCTTGGGCTGTGCCGCCCTCCCCTGAGATAACTTGGGGGATCGACCCAGCATGGCCAACGGCCTAAGCCCGTGCGGGCCGAGCTGGTCCGTGGGCCAAGCCTTGGCCCAGGCCAAGCCACGAGCTAGGCCATACCGGCACGCAAGCTACGGGCGACACGACCCAACCCGCGGACCTAAAGCCCCAACACGGCACGTACCACTAAACACTCCTGAACGATGAGTATGAAACCACTGAATCGTACAAAAACATCAGAAACAAACGAGAACAAAGAAGTGATCAAAGAAATGCGAGACGAATCGAACTAGAAACGGGCAGCGGAGCAGGAAGACCCTTGCGGAACACTGACGAGAAGAATAACTGCACAGTTATCATGATAATCCTCGAAGCTGGACCGACAAGCTTCGACAGCCACCCTCTTCTCCCCGCGTCTATGGGGTTCCAGACAACGATCGCTGGCCTATCGTAAGCTGTCGATGTGACTCTCCGAAATAGTTTCTTCCGAAATTTTCCACATGCTCCTCCTTCGTACCCTCCTGCCGTACATAAAAACGGAAGCAACGCCCACCTATAATAGGGTGGATATTTAGACTTCGGCCGCCGAATTGTTCAGGTTGGATATTTAGACTTCGGCCACCGAATTGTTGAAGGGTTTGAAGGAGGGAGTGACGAGAGATAAGAAAGAGGGTTGGACTTGGAATCGGGGGTTTGAAGGTTTTTTTTATCATTTTCATTTTTCGTGTTTTAATCGCATGGAATAGGAATCCGATTCCGAGGGGGTGGGCCGAGAATGGCCATTCCCTCAAATGGGGGAATGCCATTCTGCCCAGAGGGGGAATCTGATTCCGATTACACTCAACTAAATGGCCGGTTCCGATTCCGATTTTGGGTCTCTATTCCTATGAATCAAACATATCCTAAGCTTTTTTTTTTTTCAATGAGGGTGGCATGGCCCGAAAAGGCCCACAGGCCAACAAGGCCCGATTTACACCTCTATTAAAAAAAATTAATCAATTAACTAGTACCATAAAACATGTGTATGTGACCAACCAGGTGGTATTAATCACAATTTAGGGGGTGTTTTGATTGGTCAAAGCTCAAAGCTATTTTTGTATCATGTCTTTTTGGTGTCATAGATTTTTCCAAAATTTAAATATGCAATTTGGAGTTTAAAATTTCAACCCTGCCCTCTAACCCTAATAGAATAACAATGAGTATAGCAAATTTTCAAGGAGAAAAAAATAAAAAACGATTAGCTTTTAGGCATACCTTCCACTGCCATAAAGTTATTGCCATTGCTATCACTATTGCCTCCATCATAAGGCAGAGATTAGAGGGAAGAGAAGAGCTGAGTGCCTAAATCGTTTCCATTGCTGTCTCAAGACTCTCAACTATGCTATTGTCGCTGCCTCCACCATCAAGTGAAAGGGGGGAAGAGATTAGAGAAAGAAATCAATAAAAGAGAAAAATGAAAGGAGGAGGATTTTGTTAGGGAAGAGAGCTGAAATGTGATTTGTGAAGACCTAAAGTGGTGGAACTTGGAGAGTAAAAGTCTCACACAATTGATGTCGATTACAAGGTGTAGTTGAGGTGTAAGCATCAAAACTTAAGAATAAAATTAATTAAAGTTTATAAGTTGATAAAAATAACATATAATATATCAAGTTAGAATGATAAAAAGTATAAATATCCATAAAATCAAAGTTTAAGCAATACATTTCAGCATTTAAGAATTAAATAAAATAATAACTAATCAACTAACACTTAAAAACATTTTGCATTTCATATTTCAAAACACAAAGTTTTCAAATAATTCAAATGACCAATTTAGAAGAAAGAAAGTATATGAAGAATCATCTATATATATTGGATATTAAATTCATGGTCATCAGTAGTTTAGAAGAAAGAAATAACTTAATTTGATCTATGCAAAAAAATCAATAAAAATAAAACAAATCCATTAGGAAAAGAAATGAGGGTCCGTTCTGGTCATAGTCAAAATTGGAATTAAAATTTGTCTGAATTGGAATTGGAATGGTCCATTCCCATAGTTTGTTTGGTTTAGGCAGGAATCAAAATGGGAATTAGAATTAGTTAGAATGGGATTTCAATTATAAGGGAGGGGGGAGGGAATGACCATTCCCTTAAATGAGGGGACTTCAATTCCCAAATAGTTGGCATTTTGATTCCAATTTTAGGCCCCTATTCCCACAAACCAAATGGGCCTTGAGAAAAATAACAAATTTGGAATGTTAGATTTAGAATAATAAGAAAAAAAATCTCATTTGATTTTTTCTATTAGTTTTTCATTTTTATTCTTTTTATTTATTTGGCCCATATATATATATATATATTGAGGCTTACACTTTTTTATGCCTCATTCTGACAAACGCTAAATTGTGAGGCTTAAGCCTTCCACGCAAAATCCATGTTCCTTGTCCCAAGGCATAAGCCTCATGCCTCATGGCTTAGTACTTTTAAAATTTAATATATATATATATATATATAATAATGAATTTTATATAATATATCGTTTTGGGTCTAAGTCAATTGGAGACAAGGTAGAACTAGTCCTGACCCAAAAATAATTGGGTCTACAAATCAAGAACCAAAAAGGATCCATTAGAATAAATCTTGGAACTAGAACCAGTGCAATCAATTTGGTTGGTTCAAGTGCTCTGGATCTATCTGCTATTGTGCTATGCAATATTTGGAAAGTCAGAAATGACTTCATTTTTGAGTCTGCTTCCCCGAACCTTTTTAATACTCTTCATGCTATTCGCAGGTTGAGGATACAATTGAAGAGAGCTTCCCCTCCAAAATCAATCGACTCTTCTCTGCATAAAAAGTTGGTGGATAAGCCTTTCTTGTGTGAGGGATGTATTGCTATGACTGATGGAAGCTTTGGAGAAGGCAGTAGTGTTTTTGGTTTTTGGGTTTATGTTAACAGAAAACACTTATTTTTTGCTAAATGTGGACCTTGTAAAGTGATGTCTGGTCTCTATGCAAAGGCCATAGCAGTTCAAGAGTGTATTTTGTTCCTTTATGGGCTGGGCCTAAGATCTATTAATATTTTTTGTGACTCCTCTACTCTTGTCTGTAATTACTAGGAGATCTTTTGATTGTGAGCCTGTTTGCTTTATCTGACTTCTCTTTGAAGATAATTTTGGCAAAGAGGGCTTCCATTGGAGCAGTGCATAGGCTGGCTTCCATGGGAGAGAATGGTTCTCAGGAGTTCTGGAAGCATCCCCCGCCTTGGATGCTCCTGCTTTTTAGTGTTGAAGATGTGTTTCAGATGCCTGACTTTGCGGAGAGGACCTCTGATCCTCCTTAGTTTTCTGTGGTTCTGTGTTCTTGTTCTTTTCTTTTCTTTCTGTTGCTGTGTTGTTTTGATAAAAATAACCATTCAAAAGTTTCGAATGAACCAATTATTCTCAATATGTTCACAACATGAATTTGTTGAAAGAAAGTTGAACGAAACATGTTAGAGTTTTTCTTTTCTTTTATTTTTTGGTAAAAGGACATTAATAGATAGCACAAGACAACACCAAAACCATCCAGACAACACAACAAAAAATACAAACCCAATCAAATCTAAGACATGAACTACATAACTGAAGAAAACCAAATAGGAAAAGCTTCTTCCAACAACATATTTGAACTAAAACCCCTCTAAGCTAAATTATGAGTTGCACGGTTGACTTCTCAAGGCACCTAAAGGAACCTGATAGAGAGACGACCTTTGCACAACTTCAGAATATCATCTTTGATGATTATCATATCAAAGAGACAAGGACTACTAGAGTTCAAGAGCTAGTTAGCAAGCTGTACAGTGTCCAATTCAACATCAGCATTAGCAAAATATTTAGATTTTATAACTTTTACAGCTTGAAAAAGAGCTATCCCTTCAACCTTCAAAGCGGAATTTGCTAGCAAGGAGCCACAACCAGCCCATCTGCAACAATGGTTTGAATCTCTCGTAATAAACCCAAAAGCAACTTTATTGGGAGCCCAAAAACCTCCATCTACATTCAGCTTTAAAGAGTCCATTTTTGGAGGGGACCAACAAAAAATAGGGGATTCTCTTGTCTTTTAGTTGAAGAGCTTTCCAATATCTGGTGTAAAGTTTAGAGATATATCGGCTATTGACCTATTAATGATATGGATAGCAGTATAGCACAAAGTGTATTGGAATCTTCATTCTCAAAATAATTTCTAGTGCCCTCTATATTAAAAAGATTAATAATAATCCTTCTATCTATTTTGGTCCTTACTCTCAAAGGTTTGATCCCGTTCACTTTTTGGTAAGTTATTTATCCAAGTAAATGTAGTTACCTAGGTATGTGCATTTACCTGGGAAACACTTACCTGGGTAAGTGCATTTACCCATGTTTTTTTATGTCTCATGTAAATAAGGCAATGACCATTTTAGCCATAAAAGTCCATTATGAAAAGGGGCATTTTTGTCCCATTCAAGTGTTGGCAACTTCCCCCTAGGTGGGAAAATTATTTACCCACTTAGAAGATGGGTATCACTTACCCGGGTAAATGATACCCAGGAAAATAAACTTTCCCTGATCCCCACATAAATCTGAAAAAAGAACATGAGATTCTTATTCAATGGGAACCAAAATCCTATTGACCAATTTTCCCCCTTTCAAAATCCGAAAAAAAACTGCCCCCTAATAGGTAAAAAGAAATGTCAATTGTTCCATTATATCTGAGAGGGCTGCTTTAAAGGATTTGAGTTAGAGGGACTCATTGCTCTCTCAAGCAAGAAAATGTCCTTTTGAAATTAGTGATTTCATCCATTCCAAGCTATTGTATGCCTTGCTTCTTATTGCTAAAAATAAAAGTGTCTAATGATAGCTCTAAACTCCATACATGGTTTTGGTGGGGGAAGAGCAAAGGGAAAGGTAAAATTACTTGGGTCTCTTGGGATCAATTGTGCAAAACAAATTGAATGGAGGTATGGGAGACCCATGATTTTCAAAATCGGACTGGACGGTCAGACCAGAAAAATCGGAAACCGGTCAGGTGACCTATTCCATTTCCCCAAAAACCGGATTTCCCCCCGAAACTGTTGATTTTGATCAACAAACCACTGAACCGGATAGTTAACTATTCGAACCGTTCGACTCGGTAACCAGACTCCTGACCAGTTCGGTCACCAGATCGATTTTAAAAACCATGGGGAGACCCACATGCCTTCAACCTTGCCCATGGGCTAAAGTTATGAAATTAAAATATTTTCAGCACTCTGATTTTTTGAAGGCCAAGCCTAAAGCAGGGTAGTCTTGGGGGTGACGAGGCATTCTTGAGGCTAGGAAATTCTTGAGTAAGGGTATCCTTTGGAAGGTCAACAAGGGTTCTAATATTAACCTTGGATGAACCCCTGGAATTCAGGGATTGAAGGCTTTACTCCCATTAGTCTAGCTCCCCACCATGTTGCGAATTTATCCATTTCAGACTTGATTAATCAGCTAAATAATAGATGTTGGGAGGAGATCAAGATTAGGGAGTTGTTGAGTACATATCTCTGCCCCACAAGGGGCCGCCCTACAGCACATCCCTGCCATGTATCAAAAGCATCTCCCGAGGATGACATCATCGATTCTCATACTATCATTGGGAGATGTTCCCAATATACAGCAGGAATATGTTATGGGACGTTGTGGGGTGGTGCCTTGTGGGGCGGAGATGTGAACTCAGGAGTTGTTCCCTGAACCAATTGTGTAGAAAATCTTACAAATAAGATTAGCTTCTAACCTTTGGGAGGATTTGGTTATTTAGGTGGCAAACAATTCAAATACCTTTACTGTGAAGTCTGCTTATTTCTTAGTAGCTCAAACCACTCAGAACTCTCATTATAGTGACAGGAGGCTTGTAGAGAATAAGGAAGTTTGGAGAGCAATTTGGAAGCCCCAAGTGGAGACAAAAGTAAAACATTTTCCTTTGGAAAGTGATTCAATCTCCTTGCTTGAGATGTGAAGGAGACAAGGAAACTATTATGCATGCACTATTTTCTTGTGAAAAAATTAGATGCATTTAGGTTTGGTTTGGGCTTAGGATTAAGAATGAATGATTTCAATCGTGACTTGTCCTTTATAGCGTGGCTTCTAAATCATATGAACTCTCAAGATCATGTTGATGATTATTTCATTGTTCAATGTTGCTATTTGTCTTTAAGGATGTAAACGGATTGGATCAAATTTAAATAAAGGTATATCTGAATTCCATCTAATATTATAAATTACAGATTAAATCTGGATATGATCGGATTTCACAAATACTGATTTGAATTCGAATCCGATAAAGATATCAATTATCCAAATCTGATTCGATCCAATTTAACTTTTAAAAAATTAATAAGTTATTAAAAGGGAAAGAAAGTACAACAATTTAAATAAAGAAAACAAAAAATACAAGTAATTTTCAATTATTTTCAGCATATATACATGTTTTTTATAAAAAATAAATAATATAATAAATTTACAAAAATGCAATGTAAATAATACATTTATAAATAAATAAATACCATATATATAGGGGCTGATCTTAATTTGATCAGTTTTTTTTAATCGGAATCCAATCTGATCCGAAAATCTGAAATAGGGATATCTGAATCTGACAAAATAGGATCGGAATTTTAAAAATTGTTTAATAAAAAATAAGGCTGGTTTGGAATTTTAAAAATGCTTAATGGAATATTCCATAAAGATTCGGGGGCTAAGTGTCACTAACTCTTGAGCACAAGGTGTTTGTATGTAATTTATACTTTTGAAAATGGAATCTCTCATAGACTCCAATTATGATACAATATCTTGAATCTCATGTCAATTAATAATGATGTTGAGTGATCTAATTACTTTTTAAACACTTTTAGTGACTCCAGATCTTGCCCACGTTTGCCCACAACACACTACCCCCGTGCATTATTGGGAACATCTTCTCATGTATAATAGTATGTAGGAGGATGAGATGTTCTCCATGTGTGGCTGCGATGTTATGTAGGTAACGTGGGCAAAGTTCTTATGGGCAGGAGATCCCAATTCACTTTTAACAACTTAAAAATGGCATAACATCTCATTTTTATCACTAGGAATGGCAATGGATCGGGAGCCACTCTCCCTTCTTGTCCCCATCCCCATGAATGGAGATGGGGTTTTTCTAAGTACCCGTACTCACGATGATCCCACTCTCCTTCATTTTTTTCTGATGTTAAATTCATTTTTTATTTCCATTTCATTCCAAATTTTAAATAAAATATATTTACAATTATACCAAAATAGATCTAAATATATTCAAAATATATTTAAATACATTTAAACATGTTCAACCATATTTTTAAAATATTAATACAAATTAAAAAAATTAATGTAAATACATATTAGAATGCATGGATCTCTACGGGGTTAGGAATACTCTCCTATCCCCATCCCAAGAGGAAAAATAATCCTATCACATTCCGATTAGGAAAATCATCTCCATCCCCATTTCCTACGCACTACTCTTTACCCACACTCTACCTGCCTTTAAATTACAGTCACACATCTTCATCTTGTGTTGTCAGACACTTAGACGTGTGACCGTAGGGCACTAGGGGTGTTCATGATTCGGTTAACTGAACAGTGACCCTTTTTTTTATAACCGAACCAATGCTATCAGATTTTAAAAATCTGATAATCGAAACCGAACCGAAGCCAATTGGTTAACCGATTGATTAGTTCGATTAACCATCGGTTCAATTCATCGGTTTTTTGGTTTTTTAATTTGTACAATATATATTATAAATATATATAAAATATTATATTTTAGGGTAATTTTCTTAAACTACCCTTATAGTTTAACTAATTGACTAAGTGTACCCTTACTATTTGAAAATTGACTCACGCTATTCTTATTGTTTCTAACAATTGTCTATGTCTTATCAATGTTCTTAAACATGGACGGAAAGTCTAAAATGTCAGTTTTGCCCTTTAACTCAAACATTTGACTGATTGACAAAATTACCTTTTTATCCCTCGTTTTAACCTATATGTGCAGGTTCACTTAGCTTGGATGAGTGGCCGCCGATGACGACCGATCTCTACTCGTTGGACCTACCACCGATCTCTGTTCGAAGGAAACACTACAACATCAACTGCTGCGAATCTCTGTTGGATTAACCTTAGATTGCTATGAAAGCCTTTTGCCCGATAGGCTAAGATGGAGTTCAATAGAGGATTTTCAAAATGTTCCACCAGAAGAAGATTTTCAAACCCCACCAAAGGATAACGATCAATAGAGCGCCCAAGAATAGAGAGGACCATCGCCTTCGCCCGTGACGCTTGTCACTACAATTTCCAGATGACGGTGAGAAAGGTTGGAGATCTCAAATCTGCAAGGAATCCAGATCTGATATCTGGCCCATCATCTGTCAATTCAATGTAGGTACTCATCATTGATGATGATTTCTTTCGATAGGTGGGTGTTAATTTCTCTCCGCTTTGATCTACAAGGAACCCTTCTTCTCCTCTATTGCCGATACCCTTCACCCAAGTCCTTTAAACGCCCAGCTGTTCCCACTCGGGTTGGACTTTTCCCTCTCATTCAAATTCCCCTCCAACCTTCTCTCATGCGAATCCTAGCTAATACAAGACCATCGACGACCAACATCAACTGGTGTGCGACAGCAAGGACTCAGCCGGAGACTGAGTTGTTCTATTATTGAGAGAAGAAGATGAGAACCAGATCTCATCTTAAGCACGGTCTAAGGTTCTACATTCGACACTCCCGAGCCCTCATCCCTGAAAGTCACTTGCATTGGCTAGGTTCGTGTCAAGACGAAGAAACAGGGGAAGAAGATGAGAATGACATCGGAATGAGAGTTTCAGAAGAATAGACCCAACCCAGGCCGGGATTCATCCGCAACCACATCAGGATTGCCTGTAGCACAAGAAACAGAGATGGGTTCATTTGCTTTTAACGATTTGCAAAGCTCTAAAGAGCCTTTGAGGTCGAGTTTAACCATTTCCTTCCTTGCTGGTCTTTGTGTACTTCAACAAATGAGAGACAAAAGGCGGTAAAGGCGAGGACTTCGTGAGAGTTTAACTGTTCATTGTCTTCGACGAAGAACAAAGTGATGAGAGTAGAGGATTTTGGTGGCCCGTCGTCTTTGTTAGTTCGGGAGCTCAATGAAGGGTTGATCTTGATAAGAATGTTACGGTCGGAGGAAGATAGAGGGAAGAGAGAGATGTCGAGGAGGAGGGGGGTGCAGGTTGAGAGGAAGGGGATAAGGGTAATATTGGGTTTTAAAAAATTTTAAACGTCATGTCCTATTACATGTGTACGGGTTTTGACAAAATATTAACGATGCTAACAGTTAGACAATAATAGCGTCAGTAAATTTTTAAACAGTACATTTAGTCAATTAACTAAATCATAATAAATAATATATCATATATTATATAATATATATTTATATATAATACATTTTTATTAATTTATAATATATAAATATATATAATATACATAAATATATATAAAATATATAGAAATATATGTATATCAGTGGATTTAGTTAACAATCGATTTTCTATATTAATTAACCAAAAAGAACCGATATTTTTAATTTTTTAAAAACACCAAACCAAAACCAAACCAATCAATTTATTTAATCGATTTTTAGATTCAATTTCAATCAAATTTTCGGTTTTTTTCTCACCCTTACAAGACAATATGAGTAGAGAGTGCAAGTAGAGAAAATGAGACTAAATCTGCTCCTTACACCTGGCACCTCACAGGCACATCCAATCATGCATTGAAAACATCTCCCGTATATTATTTACGGGAGATATTCTTAATGCACGATGGATGTGCTTGTGAGAGAAAGTCACTAGGAAATTTAGATTCATTCAGGTGGATCCCGCGAGGATGGGATGGGAGGAAAATTGCCATCCCTGTTTATCGATGACCACTCGATATCCAAAGCTAGTCATACATACAAACGGAATGACTTCGATAGCTATGATCTTGCAAGGGTCATTGTTATCCTTTTCGTCTACTGAAGATCTTGTCGAGACCTGATTTGATCTCGTCTACTGAAGACCGACTCTGCTGGTGTTTGCCACGTGTACTAGTTTATTGAAGATTCCAAGACACGTCGGACGTCTAGTTGAATGAAAATACTTGGACAGAGTTGCAGACTGATAGTCATGGTCATAGATTCCTGAGGATTCAAATATAAAAGGCGAAGCCGCAATGGAACGGTGCATCATCGTCTTTGTCTTTTCTGAGCATCGGCGAACGCTTACTTGCTTGTCTGCGACTGCTGCTCAGCTGCTGATAAGGTGCTTGACTTAGAATGGCAGAGCCTCGTTTCAGTCGCTCATGGCGGATTATCGGTTATAGATCATCGATGGATTCCAGCTTCAGAATCCAACATGTTGACCTGTTCTGTGTGCTTTTTCTTCTTTTCATTCGTTCTTCAATCTCCGTATCGAACGAGATTCCGGGGGTAAGTGGAATTGGAATTTTTTTAGGTGAATTCAGGGTTTTTTTTGGTTTCAAAATTTGAATTCTGTCGTTCTTTTTGTATGAATTGGATGGGTTACAGTTTTGTGCTGTGGGATATGGAGAGTCCGAGTGTGGACCGTCGTCTTCTTCGAAACTGTTGATCAAGGGAGGAACTGTTGTGAATGCTGACCGTCAGGAAGTGGCGGATGTTTATATTGAGGATGGGATCATTGTTTCTGTGCAGCCTAATATCAAGGTATAGTCGAATTTTGTTGTAATTTTTCTTTTTGACTGGTAAATTTGAGAATTTTGTCAATTGTATAACAGTGTGAATATTTATAGGATGACGAGCACTCTCAATAATAGTGTAAAGCACTCTAGTGAGTAGTGTTCATCTTTTCTGTTGGCGAATTGAATGTATTGGTTTGGTTTTTCTTTGAATGTTTAAGATAATTCAATTTTGTGGTGAATGAAATAGTGAATAGTCATGTAGTCAACTGTTTCCTTGAAGGATGAAGGGATTTCGTTATATAGCATAGGTAAAGAAGATGGAAGGATAGGGCAGGGCGTGAATGATTTAATTCCATCATCTATGGTTTGGTACTTTAGGCGGAGGATGATGAGGCTTGAGCAGTGGTTTGAATGGGTTTTAGGATCACCATAGGCATACTGATTTTTTTTTTTTCTTTTTAATTGTTAAGATATACCAATGAAAAAAATTTCGTCTAGCTGATTTTTTTTTTAGAAAATGAAAATTTAGGATTTTCTCTATTGTTGTTTGTGATAATGTGTTTATGTGTGTTATATGATGCTATATTTAACGTCTTTTATTACTTCCTTGGTGCATATTGGTTTGAGTTCTTCTTCATACAGTAGTGCCTTATTATATTTTTCCTGCATTAATTATTTCAATTATTCTTATATGCCTTTATTGTACAAAAATGAGACCACGGGATGATGTCAATACAAGATAAGAAACCAAAAAAGTACAAAATGCATAAACACAAAACTTATCCAGTTCAGCAAGATGCTTGCATCCATTATTGAAGATTCGTCCAAAAGAATCCACTAATAAGCCAAAAAATTATATAGATCCAATTTCTCTTCTCAAGAGAGGTACTCTTGGCCAAATCTAAGAATCATTGTTCTTCCTTCCCTAGGAGATGCAATCATCTTACCTCAAAATGAAAGAAGATGATTCACCTACCTAATAGAAGGATCCATACACAGTATTGCATGGACACAACATGAGAATCAAAATCTGATGCATGTCTCATAGTCTGACTTGGCAAGATGAAAAACAAGGACTCATGGAGATGTCTATAGACAAGTATAAACTATTAAAACACTCCATACTTGGCTGATTTTTAATATTATAATCCTACAGAAAAAGTTTTAAAAGTTTATCTTTGTTACTTAATAACATTTTGTAGGAATAATGACATTCAATGTGTACATTAACTGTTCATTTACATAAGCAATGAGAGAAAGAAAAGTATCACATAGAAGTGTCCTTGAAGAATCCATGAAGTGTTGGTGTTAGAAGTGTGTCTGACACGGACACTTCATCCATTTAGTAGAATTCATGCAACACTGTCCACACACCAAAACCCAAGAACCCAAACCTGAGGCAACCAATCATGAACAATAATGAACACCAAACCCAAGGAAAACCACATTATCCTGAAGGAGAACCACCAAATGAATAGATCAATTTCTCATCCCATGGAGCGCCTAAATTCCCAATGCCTCTCAATTTTGTACCTACTAGATAAATATTTCTTGACTTTAAAAACCCCAAATCTTTTGTCATAAGAAAGCTTCATACACTTCTCCCTACAAAAATTCCAAAATTAACATCTTCATAATCAACTTCTTTATAACCAATTACTGCAGTAAAGAAGGTCAATACCATATTAGAGAAGTGAGAAGAGGAATTAGTTTTCACCTAGGAAACACTGCTCCAAAACTGAACTAGTATATCATCCTTACCTGTATCCACATTTTACCTCCTTTGTCTGGTTACCTTGTTCTGTTCCTATGAGGCCCTTGTCTTAGCCTGACATTTTCTTAAACACTTGCTATCTGCAGGTTGGTGATGATGTCACTGTGCTTGATGCCACTGGGAAGTATGTAATGCCAGGTAAAACCTCATATTTCCATGCAAATGGCAACAAAATTGAGGGTTTTCAGTACCTATATCATGGGGTTTAATAGAGTAAATGTGGGACATACATCTGGCCTCATTCAAGAAGCAAACATTGGCACTACTCAGACCTTTCAGTATGAAATTATGAAGTATATGCTTTGTTTTTAAGAAAAGTCGTTGTTCAACTTTTGCAAATATTACTTGTAGAAAAAGTAATATACTAGTATACTTTCTATATGTGTTATCTTATTATTATTTCTTTTCTAGAAAAAGTCAAAGCAGGTAAGCATCCAACTTGAGCATATAATCAGAGTTTGTTAAGCATCTCTAATTTGTTTTAGATTCTCATTGGTGGTATGGTGGCATTTTATCATGCTCTTGAGCAAGGTTCAAAGTATTGACACGTATCGGCCGATACGTATCATTCCGGGACCCCTCCGATACGCCCTACAATGGGTGTATCGGGGGTCTGACCGGGTCAGGGGGTGGAGGAGCCCTAAACTGGTCCCCCTGAACCGGTTTTGAAAAAAAAATAAAAAAAGGTATCGATTCGCTCGATACGCCTCTACCAGTGTATCGGGCGTATCAATATTTTGAACCTTGCTCTTGAGGCATCAGTAGGTCATACCTGGTCACATGGTTTGCCTTGTGGTTGTGGACTCCTGTCTGACTAAAGGATTTAGCAGAAAAAGGCAGTATCCTCTAGAGTTTCTCTCTTTCATGGAGCTTATGGGAAAAAGGAATAGCATAATCTTTGGAGGGAGGCATTGGGAAGTTAATCCAGTGATAGGAATTGTTGAAATTTAAATAATAATTGCTTCTTGGGCAATGATTCTCGATGATTTTCAAGAGATTCAGTTTTCTAATTTCTGTAATGATTAGAATGCCTTAGTTTTTTATCCTTGTTATGTTAGGATTGTAATCTGGTTTGTGTGGATTGCCATTTCCAGGCTTGTGTATTGGGTTATGACCTCCTTATCTTTTGCCAATAAAGTTTCTTCTTAATTTCTGAAAAAGGACATAAATTGGTAAATAGAAAATTAGAAATTAAGCATCTGGTTCATAGACTTGTCACTTATCCTGAATTGCTGGCATAATATTCTTGCCTTTCCAAATAGTAGGGTAACTAAAAGGTAATGATTATCATGTAGTTAGTTTTGGCACTGAAGTTTTCTGAGTACCTACTTGGCTGACTTAAAAATTATTCAATTGTTTAATTCACTTTTTTTTCCTTAGATATGATGAAGTGCATGCTTTATTTTTAAATGAGGATTTCATATCCTTGTATGCTATTAGTTTTTGGACAAGCCTAGAAAATTAAGCAATATATGCAAGGTTCAAAATGTCAGTCTTGGAAAATGTTTTATTCCAGAAACCATACAAGACATACTGTGAATTTGTTGAAAAATTTTAGGTGATATTTGAGAAATAATGGAAATTCTCAGGATGTTGGAAAAATATTTTTGGGAATTCTTGCACTTACATACATTTTGAAGTCAAAACTCATTACAGGATTCTAATAATAAAAAACTCATTAAAATACTATGAAAACCAATGACATGATATAAGGAAAAGTTTGTCGTACATATTAATGCACTTTTGGTTCTATATATTTTTAATAGATTATTCTGTTATTTTTCTTTTTTTATTTTATTTAAGTTTGGGCAAAATCCAGAAGATTCAGTATATACTGGATGCAAATCATCAGCAAATTCTAATTGAAACACATTGAAACATGGATTAACAAACAGTAAAAATGATATGAAATTCACCTGAGAAATAATAATTATATTGGTGTAATAATGGAAGCATGTTAATCTTTTAGGCATGACTATAAATGATATTTAGAAAGGTTCACGATGTTGATTTGCTAAAAGTTTTGCCATTTGAAGGTGGTAAAAATTTCTGGAAACTGGTGAAATATGTAGAAAGAAATGGAGTATATTTTAATGACACTTGAAAAATAATGTCAAACCAAGTATAACTAGAGAGTCAATACTCACCAACAGCTACTACAGATAATGTGCAATAAGAAAAGACTTAAATAGGCATTGAGGAATTTTGATTCACTATCCTTCAAACCCCATGGTTTGCAATATCGACGATATTGGCGAAACATCCCCATTTTGCTAGGTGGTGATACGAAATTTTCTAGGAATCTAATTTTTTTCCAAATATCTCCAATATTTTGCTGATATGTCAGTGATATTTCAGATTGCGTTGATAGACAGTATATTTAAGGTTTAATTTTTAGAATATTATTAAAAAACTTTTCAATACTTTGTTAAAATCCTCATAATGTTTTTTAAATAGTTTCCTAAGAGAACCATGGGTAACTAGTGATATTTTAGATTTCATTGATATATAATATTATTAAAATTTTTTTGATATTTTGTTAGAATCATTATAATTTTTAAAAATATTTCCTAAAAGAACCATGGGGACTTGGTGATTGGCTAATTGGCTTACTATTTTGATATTATTCACTTACTAATTCACTATAGTTCAAAAGAAAAAGTAAAATGCATATAAATACAAATGAGTATTCACAAACTAATCAAAACATATAGTAATGGAAAAGAAAAAAGACAAAGTGGCAAGTAATTGACATATTTAATAAAGAGAAGATGGCTTAAAGATGGAAAGGGAGACTAAGAGAAGGTTACCTATTAGGCCTCATTCGCTTTTCGGTAAGTTACTTACCCGGGTAAGTGCATTTACCCATGTTCTTTTATGCATCTTCATTTTTCTTATTATAAAATGTTTTTATTAAAAATAAAGAAAAATGAGATTCTTCCTCTTAAGGAGGCTTATGCCTCCTTGTGTTCAGGAGGCTTACGCTTCACGCCTCTAGGTAGTGGAACGCCTCGTGTCATGCCTCCGCATTTTAAATCATTGATTCTATTAAGGGGCAAACCCAAAATTATCATGTACAGGCCCTTCAAGCAGAAATGCACAAACAATGTAGAAAAATCAATGAATACAAGTCATATCTGATGCAAACTTGAAGAGAAGGTGGAAATTAAGGCCAAGGAAGTCTTTCGTAGGCCAGCCCATCTGAATAAAGTTTTTACTGCCTTACCCATCATCTCTTCTAATGAAGTTACCTTATTCTCAAAAATCCTCCTGTTACTCTCAGTCCATACAACCCAACATAGACATGGATCAAAGTCACTTTTCTCTCTTACTGAAACTGGTATTTGGCCATGAGTTGAATAGACTTTGAGCATCCCAGGTGTCACCCATTGCAGGACAAAGAGCTTCACAAAGTGATCCCACAAGCTATAAGATAAGGGGCGGTGTATCAGTATATGATTTACTGATTCATCTGCATGGCCACACAAGCAACACAAATTATCCAGCTGCATGCCTCTTATAGCAGAAGATGGCATTTCAGCTGGGTGGTAAGAATTATCCAGCTGCCTCTGTTCAAGTTTCTTGGTTTCTTAGCAACAAGTTTGACCCACTAAATATTAGGCCTGCAAATAATTCAGATAAGATCTGATCCGAATCTGAATCCGATCTGATAAGAGCAGGATTTGGATACCTCCATTGATCCTAACCAATTGGATCGAATCGGGAAAGTCGATCCGTTTAGTTCACGGGTCGAATTTGGATATGCCTCGATCTGATCTTCCATGACCCGATCCAATCCATTAGTTATGAAATATTATATATTATATATGTCTATTCTATATATTATTTATATAATTATATATTATATATTGTATATTACATATTATGTATTATATAATATATTATTATATTATATAATAATATAACATATTGTTTATGTTATATCATAATTTTTTATTACAATTCTAATCAAATCGGATATCCAATAAGATATTCGAATCATACTCTTGAAAATCCGACTGATTCTTATCGGATTCGGATCGGATATACCCTTTATCAGATCCGGTCTGATCCGCTTGCATCTCTACTAAATATTTTGTTGTTGCATTATGGGTAGCACAACTAAGGTATATAATATTAGTGTTATCCCCCACCCTTACAACATAGAGAATTTTCATTATTTATTTTTATAGAAAATATTTATTTATATATAATAGAATAGCTGTTAGAACACAGAAGTAAATATAGAAGCATAAATTAGTGCAAACAACACTAACAATTAAAATAATTTGTACTTGTGATGTAGGACTAGCTTAATTTCAGTCTTAGAGAAGGTTGAATGGTCTATTTTTGGTCAGAATTTTATGGCTGTTGATGGCTGTAATGGCTTGTTGAAGGAATAAGAAAGAAAATGGGAGAGAAAGAAGAGAAAAAATACCCAGAATCACTCATGGGGTGCCTAGAATCACTCTTGGGTATGGGAATCACTCACCATAATTAGCATAAGCTCAAGAAAACTCAATAAACTTCATTGATCTTTTGTAAAACATCCATATCCTAGTAGTGAAACTATTGACCCATAATAATCCCAGTAGGGCTCAAACTAAACTGTCATATCCTATTTCAATTCAAACAGGACTTAATAACTCTAATCCTACTTATGCAATGACCCTGAAATTTTAAACATAAACAAACTATAAATAAACAAATCAGACCCTACCATTGGACCCTACAGAAAATCTGTAAAATAACAAAAAAAATACCCCTGGTGTCCACTTCAGTCCAAATCCCAAGTACCACCATTATGCCATATCAGGACCAGTGACCAAGGGTGTTGATTGATTTCCATCAACTTGACTATCCTAAATTGTCAAATATTACAAGTTCACAATTTATACTGAAATCTTAGTATAAGACATATCCTCATTCTGGGATTGAAGAGAAAAAACTAACCTTCTGCACCTGTCATACATTCATCGACATCAATTGGAGTCAAGCTCCCCTATTATATGGGTCTCTATCCATCTAGTCTGGGTGAGACTAGCATTGGTTGGATGGTTGGCAAAGAATGAAATCATTTTCCAGAAATTATCTTCAGGTTGGACAGTTGTAGCCTTGGTTTTTGGATCAGGTTTGTTTAGGATATCACCTTTATATGCACCCTGTTGAAAGTGTTAAAATAATTGATTTTATGTTTGTTAGGGTCTGTTTGGCTGATTAAAGCCTTTTTTATTTTAATATTTTATTGTACTATCACTTAGTAGGGGCACAAGGGTCATTTCCCTTATTTTTCGCCCTATATATTATAATGAAGCTGGTGCCGCCAGCACTGTTCCATTGCCTCGACACTTCATCTTCCTTCCTTCTTCTCTTCCCTTCTCTCCTCTTCTCTTCTCTTCTCTTCTCTTTGCTGTAACCTTCAATCAGATTTACTGTCAAGATGGTATCAGAGCATGGCCATTGAATCTGGGTGATCAAATGTCTTCTCCAAGTTGCTGAATCTGGGCGGAATAGAGGAGTACATCTGGGTTGTTCAAATTAGACCTACAACTGGTACCACCCCATTTTTTTCTTTTCTTTTCTTATCTTCCCTTGGTCATGTACCAAGAGGAAAACGAATGGACCTGAACCACTGAATGTTGGTACACCCTTGTGAGGTTTTTCCTCTGTTTGTTTTGAATCGTGTGATCCTGTACCTATGAAAGGCTGTTGTAGGTCACGTATGACCTGTTTTCTCTACTTGTTGGCTTGATGCCTTGTGTGTAAGGATCTCCCCTTGTGATTATTGCTTGTAGACCTGCTGAGAAAACTAGTTGGCTGGGACTGCTACTCCGTACAAGTCTGAAAATCAGATCTGTCATCTTGTTTATTCTGGAAATTGGTGCTGGTCTTGTGCTCAGATTAAGTCCAAAAACTGCAGTGTGGGTGGACTAATCACTTGTTATGTGTGGAGAATGGATATGAGTTTCCCCATGGCTGTCATTTCCTTTGATGGTCTGAATTACCTTGAATGGTCTAGGGGAATAAAACTCTACATCATTGCTAGAGGAAAAATATGATACATCAATGAGAAAGTGAAGGAACCGAAGAGTGGAAGTGCTGAATATGATAGATGGAACCAAGAAAATAGTATGGTGATGTCTTGGCTCTTGGTTTCCATGCTGCCACAGGTGAGAAAAACTTTTATGTGGGCTGAAACTACTTGTGAAATATGGAAACAAGCAAAGTTCACCTATTCAGAGCAGAGACACTATGCCAAGATATACAAACTGCAAGCTGAATCGTCCACTTGTAAGTAGGGAGAAAGGAGTCTCTCGGTGTACTATTCGGATCTGACATCGATATGGAAAGAACTTGATCACTATCAGAATGTTAATTGGAAGTTTGATGAGGATGCAAAGGCATACAAATCACTTGTATCTCAGCAATGGGTATTTGCCTTACTCTTGGGGCTGAATCCTTCATATGAGTCCATCAGGGTGCAGATCTTGGGAAGTAAAGACTTGCCATCAGTTCAGGAGGTTTATGCCTTGGTTCAGTCAGAAGAAAGTAGAAGAAATGTGATGAATTCTACAGAGGGGGAGCCAGTTGCTCTAGCTGTTCAGGGAAGTTAGATACTAATGTTGGAGGTGGTTAAGAAGGGTGACTCTCAGAAGAGAACAAATGATAAGAGTAAGCTTTGGTGCAGTCACTGCCAGAAGGCAAGACACACCAGAGATACTTGCTGGGATCTCCATGGAAAACTTAAATGGGCACAGGATTTGGGTAAGAAGTCAACAACTGATCAGGGCAAGAAACCAAGTCATCAGAATTAGAAAAGGTATAACTCAGCTAATATGGCATCTCAAGAGACTGGTTCCATGGTAACTCAGGAAAGGCATCCCAGTTCTGACCCTAAGGAAGAGATCATCAACTCCTTCCGTGACCATTTGGAGTTATACGGTAGGACTCTTCGCCAGATGGATACTGGTCCTACTCCTTCTACCTCTTTTGCATCTGCTTCAGGTAACACTGCCACTGCCTTTCCTGTGTCATCTCGTACCTTTGATTCCCTTTGGGTAATTGACTCCGGAGCCTCAAACCACATGACCGGTAAGTCAAATTTATTTCAGGCATACAATCTTCTCTCTGGGAGAGATAAGGTGAGACTAGCTTATGGCTCTTTCTCCACCATAGCCGGCCAAGGAACCATATCTCTCCCACTCGGCCTTACCCTTTCTAACGTACTACATTCTCCTAAATTACCTATAAATCTGTTTTCCATTAGTATTATTACTCACTCCTTGAACTGTTCAGTTACTTTCTATCCGTCTTCATCTGTGTTTCAGGATTTGGCCTCTACGTGTTGGAGAATAAAGCTGGTCTTGTGGCTACAGAGTCATTGAGTTCGTCCAGTGAGAGTCAAGCCTATTTATGGCATAGTCGTCTTGGTCATCTTTCTTTTGAGTCGTTAAAAGTTATGTTTTCAAAGTTGTTTGAGTCTTTGCTAGTGAGTCAGTTTCAGTGTCAGACATGTCAATTGAGTAAACATTGTATAAGCTCTTTTCCATTGAGAAATAAAAGATCTGAATTTCCGTTTCATATTGTTTATTTTGATGTTTGGGGCCCTGTTACTCTACCTACTGAGGTTGGATATAAGTACTTCATTACCTTGATTGATGATTACTCTAGATACACCTGGGTTTACCCTATGCGATCTAGAGAGGAAGTGTCTAAAATTGTGAAAGACTTTCAACGCATGGTGTTCACTCAGTTCCAAACCGAAATCCATATTTTCCAGTCGGACAATGCAAAGGAATACTTCCATAGTGATCTCACAGAATTCTTTGCTTCGAGTGGATCACTTCAACGAAGCTCTTGTGCTAGGACACCTCAGCAAAACGGTGTTGCTGAAAGAAAAAACCATCATCTTCTCTAAGTAACTCGTGGCTTGTTACTAGAGTATAAGTCTCACATCAGCTTTTGTTTCCTATAGCTCTATTGTTCCCCATTCCAATGCGTGTTTTTAGGTGCCGTTGCTTTATTCATAACTTGTCACCTACTCGGGGTAAATTTGATCCTCGTGCTATTCCTTGTATCTTCCTTGGTTACCCTCTATCTCAAAAGGGGTACCGTTGCTATGATCCCGTCTCTCGTAAGTACTATGTCTCAATAGATGTGTCCTTTGAGAATCAACCTTTCTTCTCGGTTTCTCCTCATGGGGAGAGTAGGGTTGAGGAGAAACAGGCTCAGACTCAATACCTCCTCTACCTGACCCTCCTCCATTCTGTGTCTTTCTTCGCCGCCACAAAAGCCAACAGAGTTCAAGAGCCGTGGAACCTGACACTATGCAACCAACATCATCGGCTTCACCGGAGGTTGATCCTTCCCATTAGCTAGGTACACTTGCTTCTATTGATATGCCTGCTCTTCTCAATGTTGATTCCCCTGTCATTAATGATCTTGATGTTCCTATTGCTAAGAGAAAGGGTGTTAGATTTGTACCACTAACCATCCTATCTCTCACTTTGTGTCCTATGATCATATTTCATCTTCATATCGTGCATTCCTCTCCTCTGTTGACAGTATCCCTGTTCCTAAGAATGTGGCAGAAGCTTTATCCAAACCTGAATGGACAGATGCAATGAAGGAAGAGATTAATGCATTACATAAAAATGACACTTGGGAGTTGGTGGATTTTCCTGAAGGGAAGGAACCAGTGGGGTGCAAGTGGGTGTTCACAGTGAAACACAAGGCTGATGGAATTGTTGAAAGGTACAAGGTCAGGCTGGTGGCAAAAGGTTTTATACAAGTATATGGAGTGGACTATGCAGAGACTTTTGCCCCAGTAGCCAAGATGAACTCTGTCAGAATTCTCCTTTCACTAGCAGCAAATCTTGACTGGGAACTTCACCAGTTGGACATCAAAAATGCTTTCTTGAATAGTGACTTAGAAGAGGAAGTGTACATGACCCAACCTCTAGGATTTTGTGCTAAAGGCAGTGAACAGAAAGTGTGCAAGCTAAAAAAATCTTTATATGAGTTGAAACAATCTCCTCAGGCCTGGTTTAGTAAGTTCCACTCAACAGTTCAACAGATGGGGTTCAAACAATGCCAGTCATATCACACATCACACACTATTTGTAAAGAAAGGTGAAGGGAAAATTGCAGCTCTAATTGTGTATGTGGATGCCATAGTGATCACAGGAGATTGGGAGGCTGAAATACAGAGACTAAAAAAGTTCTTTGCCACTCAATTTGAGGTGAAAGATCTAGGCCCCTTACGTTATTTCCTTGGAATTGAAGTTGCCTGCTCTCACAAGGGCATCTTTATTTCCCAACGGAAGTATGTACTAGATCTATTAGAAGATACAAGCAAACTGGGGGTTAGACCAATTGACTCACCAATTGAACCTAACCATCATCTGGGAGATAGTCAGGGAGAGTTCTTGAAAGATGTGAAGAAGTTTCAGAGACTTGTAGGGAGACTCTTGTATTTGTCTATGACCAGGCTTGATATTGCTTATGCAGTGGGTGTCCTTAGTTAGTTCATGCACAATCCTAAGACAACTCACCTTGAAGCTGCAGAGAGGATCCTCAGATACCTCAAGAAGTTTTCTAGAGCTGGTTTGCTGTTTCAAAAACATGGACATTTAAAGGTGGAGGTATATACTGATGCTGATTGGGCAGGGGCAGTTGATGACCGAAAGTCTACCAGTGGATATTGTGCCTTTGTAGGGGAAACCTAGTCACATGGAGAAGTAAGAAGCAAACTGTGGTGGCTAGGTCTAGTGCTGAAGCATAATACAAAGCTATGTCTCATGGAGTTGCTGAAATCATGTGGATAAGAACTCTGTTAGGAGAACTAAGTTTTACAGTTAGCACCCTATGTCACTCTATTGCGACAATAAAGCTGCTATCAACATTGCAGCTAATCCAGTCCTCCATGATAGGATGAAACACATTGAAGTGAACAAGCATTTTATTAGAGAGAAACTTGTAAGTGGAGAAGTGTGCACCCCATATGTCAGCTCAGAAGAACAACTTGCAGACATTTTCACCAAAGGCCTTCATCATGTGCGACATAATGATTTGTGTGACAAGTTGGGCATGATTGACATATATGCTCCAACTTGAGGGGGAGTGTTGAAAGTGTTAAAATAATTGATTTTATGTTTGTTAGGGTCTGTTTGGATGATTAAAGCCTTTTTTGCAGACATTTTCACCAAAGGCCTTCATCATGTGCGACATAATGATTTGTGTGACAAGTTGGGCATGATTGACATATATGCTCCAACTTGAGGGGGAGTGTTGAAAGTGTTAAAATAATTGATTTTATGTTTGTTAGGGTCTGTTTGGATGATTAAAGCCTTTTTTTATTTTAATCTATTATTGTACTACCACTTAGTAGGGGCACAAGGGTCATTTCTCTTCTTATTTTTTCGCCCTATATATTATAATGAAGCTGGCGCCGCCAGCACTGTTCCATTGCCTCAACACTTCTTCCCTCCTTCTTCTCTTCTCTTCTATCCTCTTCTCTTCTCTTCTCTTCTCTTTACTGTAACCTTCAATCAGATTTACTGTCAAGACACCCTACAATTGTGTCTTCCTACCCTTATCAATTCATGGCATGCATTGGATAGAGGAATTGAGGATGGTTTCTTTTCATCCAATCACTCTTAAATGAAATGAAATCTCAAATCTCCAATATATATATATTATAATCTTAAGCTATCGCATAAACACTACCATGTGCTTTTTTATACTATTCATATCTTAATAATGGACTGTGGTTTTGATTTCTATGATTAACAGGAGGGATTGATCCTCACACGCATCTAGAGATGGAGTTTATGGGTACTGAGACCATAGATGACTTCTTCAGTGGTCAGGCTGCTGCATTATCAGGGGGAACAACAATGCACATTGACTTTGTAATACCAGTTAATGGTAGTTTATCTGCTGGGTTCGAAGCCTATGCAAAAAAAGCAAAGAAATCATGCATGGATTATGGTTTCCATATGGCCATCACAAAATGGGATGAATATGTTGAAAGAGAGATGGAGATTATGGTTAAGGAGAAAGGTTAGCATGTGCTACTTGCATCTTGCCTTTTGAATTGGTTATCAACCAGAAGTTCATTATGTTGAAGGGCCATTATTATGGGTATCCTGATGTAGTTATTTATTTCCATCTGGGGAGAGTTCTAAGTCTTGTCATGTGGCTCATAGGTATCAACTCTTTCAAGTTTTTTCTTGCCTACAAAGGGTCTCTTATGATTAATGATGAACTTCTACTGAAAGGCATGAAAGCATGCAAATCTCTTGGTGCCTTAGCTATGGTCCATGCAGAAAATGGAGATGCTGTAGCTGAGGGTCAGAAAAAGATGATAGAACTTGGTATTACTGGTCCAGAGGGTCATGTGCTTTCAAGGCCTCCTGTGGTAAGACTTAAAACATCTTTTCCTTTTTTTTACAAGCTTATATTATTATGAAAATTTATTAGAATTTCATTTTTAGACTTTCTAAAATATTGTAAGGAAAGCATTTCTTTTGTGAAGGAAAAGCAAAAGGAGTTTTATTATAACAAGGAAAAATTACATCAAACCCTGGAAAGGAGAGGGTGATATGGCATCATCAATTACATAACATGAACTAACAGCCTTATAATCCATTAGAACTTTGACGAGAATGAAATAGTTACTTAAGGCTCATTTCCTTCTGTGTAGTTTTGATCAATATTCGTTTCAGCAATGCTGCATTGTGTGCAAGGTACAGGTGGTATTAGGAAGTATGCATCTGAGTTTTTTTGACTTTCAGTTTCTAATGAGTTGGCTAAAACCACATAACAAAAGGCTACATTTTATATTAATGACCTTAAATCAGCCATACAAGAAAGAATGGCAGACTGAGATGTATGAGACTTGAATGAGGCCATTTGCCTTGCTATTAAGGCTAGAAAGCACCTTGAATGCTATCCAAACAGAGGCCAACAACTTGGAAGGCTTTACTTAGGTGAGATGTCCAGGGTTGAGACAACATTTGAAAGGGGAAAGGAGGTTGTTAGAGACAACCAGCACACCTCCATGACTTTTCTAAGAGCTGGAGCCCCTATTACACGATTCACTGATATCTATTAGTGAAAATATCAGCCTATGGAGAAACAAAATCAACCACACATGAAATAAAACCAACCTATACAGTAAAGAAAGCAGCCTAGAAACAGCAATCCCTAGGAACATCTATTGGGAACAAGTGTTATAGGTATGGGGGAAGTGACCATACTTATAATTCATGGCCACAGCCACATAATACAGCAGCGCAAGTATAGGGGAAGTGTCCATACTTCTAATCTATTCATTGTTGCAACTTTGGGAATAAAGGAATGACCCAAAACTTTTCAAGTCGTGGGGCATACTCCTTGACATACATTGGACTTGGTTCCACTTCCAAGAATGTTGAGGTATATCATAGCACCAGAGCTTTTTGTTGATAAGATTATTTCCACTTATGAAGAAGTAAAGAAAGCACTTAGAAGTAGCCAATGCCAAGTACAAAGAAGCAGCTAACTAGAATAGGCATTTTAAAGTTTTCAGAGAAGGTAATGAGGTGATTGTGTTTCTTACGGAGGATAAATTGCCAACAGGTTACAAGATCTTGAAGAAGATTAGTAACAATACCTATGTGGTGGACGTACCTACTTAGGTACTCCCATGAATATATCTAGGACTTTCAATGTTGCTAACCTTTATGAGTACCATCAGCTCATGCTAGCATTACAAGAATCAGGGACCAGTCCTCTTCAAATGGAGGGGATTGATGTAGAGGCCACAACACTCAAGTATGGAGAGGCATGTGACAATTGACAAGCCAAAAAAGATCAAGAAGAGGAAACTGTCATACCTCTGATTTCACTAATTAATTGTTTTCAATTCTGTTTTGATGATTTCTAGTTGCTTCTAAGTTAATTCTTGCATTTCTAATTGATCTACTTCTGTTAGAGGGTCTTTGAATTAGTTATTAAGATTAATTAGTCATAAAACATGATTATTTTAGTGATCCTTGGACAAGGGTACACTTGTAACTTTGTTTGTTAGCACTTTTTTTTTTTTGGTAATACCTACAAGGTTATGCTTTTGATCTAATTTCTCATTTAGTTCTATTCTTCTGCAGCTAGAAGGGGAAGCAACTGGTAGAGCTATTCGTTTAGCAAGTTTTGTGAATACACCACTTTATGTGGTTCATGTCATGAGCATTGATGCAATGGAAGAGATAGCAAAAGCTAGAAAGGCAGGTTAGGGTCTATTCTCATTTTCTATCTTCATTGTGTTTAGATACATATAGGGATGACATCAATTTTTAAGAATCTTTCATGTTACTGATTGGGCATAACTTGCATTTTGAATTTACTTAGAAATGGGACCATGATGTCTGCATATCATCAATCTTTGAACCTTGATCCTAAAGTTACACTTGATTGGTGCTATCCATGATTCTAAGTTATTGTGACCTAGTCTCTACCTTGAAGAACGTTTCCACACTTAGACAATAAATGGAATAAAAGAAATTGTAAGTTATTGCATCAAATCTTGCTACTGTGGAGCCTTTGTGCATTTTAGAGCATGTTGTGTTGGAGAGGTTTGGTCTATGGATTTGCTTATGGTATGTTGTTTCTTGACTGTGATCTTCTTTTACTATTTAAGATTTCTGTATGGTTCCCTGGGGTTCATGATCACTATAAAACAGTGTTGCATGGACTCTTCTAAATGGACGATTTGCCCCATGTCAGATACTCAACACTCCAAGGATTCCTGAGGACACTTCTACGTACAATTTCCTTTTAGCTTATTTGACATAAATGATGAGGTAATTTACAAGATAAAAGCCATTTTTTATACCAAATTCTACTTAGTGACAAAGGCAACACTTTAATTAGACCCCTTCTTGTAGGTATATAATGTTAGAATTCAAAAAAATATGAAGTGTTTTAATAGTATATACTTTTCCATAGACATGTCTACTAGTCCATGTTTTCTCATCTTGCCAAGTTATGCTCTTGGACACATGGCAGGTTCCAACTCCCGTGTTTATGTCCATCCAAAGTGATTCTAAAGGTCCCTACAACCAAGTTAAACACTGATTTGAATATTGTTTTCTTCTATGTTTTTTGTCCTAGTTGGCTAGTGGTATGGGATTGCCTTGACCCAAGAGTGAACATATTAAGGTATTGATTAGCTAGAATATGGTTTAGGAAGGGTCTTAAAGCTTAATTATAACAAGTGCAAATTTGTCTCAAAATTGTGAAAAGTTTCGAATTGGGGGTTTTAGGTTAGAATTTTGCAATGAAACTTTGTATATTGGCTTGCTCTGGGTAGTTGTAAGAGGTGATGGCATTTGGTAATTTGGAGTATATCTATGGATAGGGGTGAATTTGAGTTGAGCCAAGCCAAATATTTGGCTATTCAAGCTCTTCTCAATAGTAAAGCATGAGGCTTGAGTTTGAGCTCGGCTCAACTTGAACTTGATAGTGGATAATAACAAGAGCATCCATCCTTTGGTTGATTTGGGAAGAGAGAAATAATATGATTTTCCAAGGGAAAGAAAAATCCAAGGAAGCACTTGTTGAGGGCATTACCATCAAGATTCTATATTGGCTGAAAGCTTTGCAACTTTTCAAGAACTTTTCCCCAGTTGATTTAATTAGAAGTTGGAGTACTACAGCTGTATCCTCTTCCTCTTATCCTTTAGTTCAAGAGAGTTGGTCCCCACCACCATAGTTCAGGGTGAAATTGAATTTTGATGGAAGCTCCTCAGGTAATCCAGGCCCATCGGGAGTTGGGGGGTGTTTTCAGAGATGAGGAAGAAAGAGTGTTGACCCTATACTCTAGCCCAATTGAGGTGGGAGACTCTTTAAGGGTAGAAGTCAAGGCCTTATCCAAGGCCTGAGATTGGCAAAACCATTGGGAGTGTAACACTTAGAAGCGGAAGGAGACTCTAAGCTGTAATAGGGTGGTTGCAAGCTAGAAACCTAGGAGTGTGGTCACTCAGACAACCACTAAGAGAAATTGTGAGCTTAGCAATGGAGCTTGGGGTGCAATTTAGATGAGTAAGAAGGTCAGAAAATGGAATGGCTGACGCTTTAGCTAAGCAAGGAGTTAATAGGGAGGCTTTATTTTGGGCTTGTTTGTAAGGTAATATTGTTTTGGCTTATCCAACCATCCTTTGGGTGGTGATATTTGCTCTTTATTTAACTTCATCAATGAAAGTTACAATTTCCTGTAAAAAAACTTGAGCTTGATAGTGATCCAAGCTTCATATAAAAAATAAAAAATTATACATGTAAAGTATTATATATATAGATAAAATTATACATATAAAAATTAAAAATATTAAGAATATTCTATATAATACTAGCCCAAGATTCACTGGGGTCGAGCTTAGCTTAGATTGAGCCGAGTCGAGCCTTTCATAAGCTGAGCTCGAATAGCTCGTGAAAAGCTTGGTTCATGTCCACCCTTACTTGTAGAAAAGGATGAATAATCTAGGTTGTGGTTGAGTGAGAGATTATGAAGATCTATAGGGCATCCAAAATGTGAGAGAAACCGGACATATTTTGGCACAAAAGGACAAAAACTGCCCAAAATGAGAAAATTTCGGATTTTGGTGTAAACTGATGTAGAGAAGATGGGCCGAATGGCCCATAGGCTGTTTATTCTTTTTATCTTTTATGTTCTTTGTTGTAATGGGCCTTACTCGAATAGCTCGTGAAAAGCTTGGTTCATGTCCACCCCTACTTGTAGAAAGGATGAATAATCTAGGTTGTGGTTGAGTGAGAGATTATGAAGATCTATAGGGCATCCAAAATATGAGAGAAACCGGACATATTTTGGCACAAAAGGACAAAAACTGCCCAAAATGAGAAAATTTCGGATTTTGGTGTAAACTGATGTAGAGAAGATGGGCCGAATGGCCCATAGGCTGTTTATTCTTTTTATCTTTTATGTTCTTTGTTGTAATGGGCCTTAATCTGGGCTTTATTCTTTCTTATGTTATGTTTTTTAATTTTCTGCCCAACTAGGGGCCTCTCTATAAATTACTAAAGTTTAACTTACCTTCTTCTTCTCTCTTCTTGAAACTTGATTTCTGCTACTTCCTTTTGATTTTCTGCAACTTTTTAAACAGTCCTTTCTTTTCAAAATGCTGTTTTTCTTCTTGGTATCAGAGCAGGCTCGACTTTTTCCTTTTTTCACCTCTTTTTTCCCATACCCAGTGTGTATGGAGAACTGAATCGTATGAATAGTTAAAGAAACCTATTTCAGCCTAGTTGTTAGTGGTTTTTGGAGAGAAGGGGGCTGGTTTTGTCATCCTCCTGACAGATTCAAGTGTGTTGCTCGAAACCCTAATTTTTTGGAGAAATCTGATTACGGGCCCCATAGGGAGTTTGACCTGGGTGCTCAGTGACTGAAAGTCTTCTCATCCTTCATCTTGAAGATCGATTCAAGTGGATTGGTGTTCTGTGAAGTCTACAAGGAGCGACTGAGATTTCTCTATTTCTCCCGGCTTCCAGGTGTGACGTAGGTAGTTGGTACGGCTGCATAGAGGTTGGCTCACAACACAATTTTTATTTTGTCTTCATTTGTTGTTATTCGAAGTTGTTGAAGTTATTTTTGAAGTATTTTAAGAAGATGAACCCTTCAGAAGTTGAAAACAAGCATGTTGCTGAATCCGGATAGGTTCCGGGAGCCCCTGTAGACTCTCTACTGGCTGTGACCACAGTCAAGCTAGATGGAACTAATTATCTGACTTGGTCACAATCAGTAAAAATTAATATCTGCAGTAGAGGCAATTGGGGTTTTATCTTCGGGAGCAAAGCTCCTTTGGAAGATGATCCATCATATGAAAAGTGGATGCAAGAAAATTATATTGTTATTGGATGGCTTGTGAATTCAATGCAACCGCAGATTAGTCAACACTATTTGTGGATGAATTCAGCAAAGGTTTGGGATAGTGTTGCTGAAACCTATTCCCAGAAATTAAATGTGGCCAGGGCTTACAAGCTGAGTGATGTGAAGAATTTGAGACAGGGGGAGAAACCGTTAGCTGTTTATTTTTCAATACTGAAGTCTTTATGACAAGAAATTGATTTGATAGAAGCTGTAGCCTGGGACACCACTAATGATGCTGAGACCTACAGGAAACTTGTTGAGAGAAACAGGGTGTTTGAGTTTTTGTCAGGGCTGAATCCAAATCACAAAGCAAAATATTTTATCCAAGGATAGTGTTTCACTATCTCAAGCCTATGCCTTGGTAAGTAGTGAAGAAAGCAGGAGACTCGTCAAGGTTGAAGGGGCTAGTCTAAATGATCACTTTGCTAATATGGAAGTGAAACCCAAGGGAGTTGTAGGGACTTCAAGTAGCTCATGGAAGAAAGAAATTATTTGTGAGTACTGTAAGAAGCCAAAACACACTAAAGACAAGTGTTGGAAATTGCATCCTGAGCTTCTTCCTCTTCGGTTTCAAAAGAAGTCTGATAGTATGAAGGCAGGGAGTGCCAATATTGCTGCTGGTCCAAATAGTGACAGATACGAACTGAAGAGATGACTGCTAGTGAGCAGTTAGCAGCTATGAAGCTAGAGTATGAGAAGTTTGGAAGGATGATCAGTCTCCTAGAAGGTATATGGGCTTCTGCCAATAATGCAACTATTTCAGGTAATCGTAGGATCCCTTGGATTATTGATTTTGGTGCTTCTGATCATATGACCAACCTTTCCACTTTGTTTGTTTCTTATGATTTACTTCCTGGTCATGGCAAAATCACCCTAGCCGATGGCTCTCTTGCCCTTATCTCCGGTAAGGGAACCATCAAGGCTACAGATTCCTTGGTACTTCCTTCTGCTCTTCATGTACCCAAGCTAATTACAAATTTGTTATCTGTAAGTAGCCTAACTAAGTCATTGAACTGCTGTGTAACCTTCTTTCCTTCCTAGTGTGTTTTTCAAGATCTGGGTTTTCAGAAAGTGATTGGGAGTGGCCATGAGGCGAATGGAATATATCTGTTAGACACTCTTGGACAGAGCCATGTTGATTTTGGGTCTACATCTACAGAGTCCATCAGCCGAGTCATGTTATGTCATTTTCGTTTGGGTCATCTTTCTTTTTCTGCATTAAGTTATTTATTCCCAAGATTGTTTAAGGGAATTAGTCTGTCTAGTCTTCATTGTGAGTCGTGTGAATTGTCAAAACAATGTAGAAGCAGTTATCCTTTGAGTAATAAAAGATCTTCTTCTCCATTTCATATTGTGCACTCTGATGTGTGGGGGCCTTACCACTTACCTTCTATGGGCGGCTACAAATATTTTATCTTGTTCATTGATGACTTTTCTTGGTTCACTTGGATATTTTTGATGAATTCCCGTGATGAAGTTTCTAGACTTGTAAGGCAATTCCTTGAATTTGTTCTAACCCAGTTTTATACCAGAATTAAAATTTTCAGATTCGACAATGCAAAAGAATATTTTGAGAAAAACCTGACCTGCTATCTCACTGATTTTGGGGTTATTAACCAAAGCTCCTATGTTAGGACCCTAGAACAGAATGGGGTTGCTGAAAGAAAAAATCGGCATATTGTTGAAGTTGCAAGAAGTATCCTATTTGCCTCACATGTCCCTACAAAATTTTGGAGTGATGCTGTTCTCACTACAACCTACCTAATCAACCGTATGCCATCCAGGGTTTTGGGGTTTAAGTCTCCCTTCATTCTTCTTCATCGGACAAGGATCTTTTTCCTATTCCTCTCCATGTCTTTGGCTGCACTTGTTATGTACATATCCCAAGTGTCCGGAGACATAAATTTAAACCAAAAACCCACAAGTGTATCTTCCTTGGTTATTCCCCCACACAAAAGGGTTATTGTTGTTTTGATCCGAAGATTGACACTCGGTATGTCTCAATGGATGTCACCTTTGATAAGCTCTCTTCCTTTTATGATTCTTCTAAGGAAAGGCATTGTCCAAAGGGGGAGAATTTGTCACAGTTGTTTACTCTCCCCCTTCCTGTCCCAGTTGAGACTCTTCCTCCTTCAAATGAGTTAAGGGAGGATCAGTCATTTCATTCTCATTCCAGTGTTCCTATCCCTCCTTTACCTCCTCGTCTTCTTTTTAATCCCATGTTGTACCAATGGCAGAGAACCAGAAGTGAGCAGATTGTTTCCCCTACAGTACATGAGCCTCCTACACCTTCAGTCACAGAAGAGACAACAGGTACTGATACAGCCCCTTCGGAGTCATCCTTTCTAGACCTTGATATCTCTATTGCTATTAGGAAAGGAAAAAGGAAGTGTACTGCACATTGCATTTCCAAACACCTTTCTTATAGTTTGTTCTCTCCTTCATATTTTGGCTACCTTTCTTCCGTTGCTTCTAACCTAATTCCCAGGTCTGTGTCAGAAGCTCTTACTATTCCAGAATGGAGGGATGCTATGAGAATAGAAATTGATGCCTTGCACAAGAATCACACTTGGGAAGTGGTTGATTTACTTGAAGGGAAGGATCCAGTAGGTTGTAAGTGGGTTTTTACCATCAAATATCATGCTGATGGCACTATTGAAAGGTACAAGGCTAGACTGGTTGCAAAATGTTATACACAGACATATGGGATTGATTATTTGGAGACCTTTGTTCCTGTTTCCAAGATGACTTCTATGAGAGTTCTGCTATCTCTGGCTGCACACTCAGACTGGCCACTTTATCAACTGGATGTAAAGAATGTATTTCTGAATGGAGAGTTACATGAGGAGGTCTATATGGCTCTTCCTCCAGGGATGTATGAAACAAATATGAAAGGGAAGGTCTGCAGGCTGAAGAAATCTCTTTATGGACTGCTTTGGCTATGTACAAACACAGTCTAATCATACCCTCTTTGTGAAGAGGAGAGGATCCTTGGCCGTTTACCTGATTGTGTATGTTGATAATATTGTTGTGACTGGTAATGATGTATCAGGGATTAATGATCTCAAATATTTCCTTCATACAGAGTTTGAGATCAAAGATCTGGGGGAATTGAGATACTTTCTTGGTATAGAAGTTGCTAGATCCAAAGATGGGATCCTTATCTCTCAGAGAAAGTATGTACTTGATTTGCTCTCTGAAACAGGGAAGATGGGTGCTAGACCAGTTGCTACTCCTATTGATATGAGTCATAAACTCTCTGCTTCAGATGGAATATTGTTGAAAGATAAGGGAGTCTTCCAGAGGCTACATGGAAGGCTTCTTTATCTATGCATGACTCAACCAGACATTGCATATGCTGTCAGTTGCATTAGTCAGTTCATGCATGCTCCCAGGGATACTTACATGGCAGCAACAGAGTGGATTTTGTGTTATTTGAAGGGTTCCCCCGGAATGGGAATTCTATTTGCTAAGTGTGGCCATATGAAACTTGAAGCCTACACAGATGTTGATTGGGCCGGAAACATTGATGACAAAAGATCTACCTCTGGGTACTGTAGCTTGGTGGCAAGTAATATTGTCTCTTGGAGAAGCAAGAAACAAATAGTTGTTGCCCGATCTTCGGCCGAAGCTGAATACAGAGCCATGGCTCATGGAGTTTCTGAACTACTGTGGCTTAGATCTTTGATGGAGGAACTGGGTATTGAGCATGATAAGCCAATGATGTTATACTGTGATAATCAGACTGCCATCAACATTGCTCACAATCCAGTGCAATATGATAGAACTAAACATATTGAAGTTGACAGACACTTCATTCGGGAAAGAGTGGCTTCTGGAGAGGTGTGTCTACCTTTCATCATTTCTGAAGGACAGTTAGCTGATTTCCTCACCAAGGGCATTCCCAAGGCTAAACTTCAGCATGATACTGGCAAGTTTGGCATGATTGACATCTATACTTAGCTTGAGGGGGAATGTAATGGGCCTTAATTTGGGCTTTATTCTTTCTTATGTTATGTTTTTTAGTTTTCTGCCCAACTAGGGGCCTCTCTGTAAATTATTAAAGTTTAACTTAATGAAATGGAATTAGGGGTGTAAGAGAGAAGGTTATGTTCGAAAATCTCTCTCTCTGAAGCCTAGTTGCTGCCACCTTCTTCTTCTTCTTCTTCTCTCTTCTTGATACCTGATTTCTGCTACTTCCTTTTGATTTTCTGCAACTTTTTAAACAGTCATTTCTTTTCAAAAGGCTGTTTTTCTTCTACTGAAGAATAAGTGTACCTCAATCAATTTCATTCCTTTAAAGATGTTTAATGTGCTCTTTTGATGAAGAATTTGAGAGCTGTTGGTGGCTGTAATGGTTCGTTTGCAGGGATAGAGACATGATAGAAAAGATTTGAAATCACTCAACAGGCACCTAGAGTCACTCTAGGGTTTAGTGGAACCACCCTTACTCGAATATTATTCCAATATCAGTTACCATGTTTTTGGTTCTAATTATAAATGCATATACATAGACACTAAAGGTGGCTGATCATACTACAACTAGGAGATATTTCTTTCTTTCCATACCTCCCAACTGACTGCAAAAGGAACACAAGACTGCACAATTTTTTCTTTCTTATTCCCATGAGGCACTGGCCGAGATGAAAAAATTTAGACCCTATGATCAGACCTATCTCTGCTGGCAAATTCAATCCAAACCCCAAGTATATGATTGTACTGTATCAGGACCTGTTGCAAGGCCTTCTTTTTCTAGAATGAATCTTCAGGGGTGCTAATTTATCTCTATCAGCTAGCCGTATAGGCTATCTACTTCAGTGATTTATATAAGTATAGGCTATCTTATGGCTAATTTATGTAAGTATGCATGGAAATTTTAGTGATTTTTGCACTGGTTTAGAAGGTTGCTTTGATAAGTATAATGGTTCAGACGTTGAAGAATTCTTTCAGGTGAATTTTTGTCCTAGCTATTCAATCTCTCTCCTTATTGTGGAAAAGAAAACCTAAAGCTACACATAGAGAAACAATCAGTGCCAATTTACAGAACACAAAGATACAACTACAGCAAAAAAGAAGCTTCCAGCTATGCATATTGTACACCAGCTACACACATTTTACATTTATCTGCTCATATGTAAATATATACATGAACACATACATATGATACATCCATGAATTTTAATATTATACTATTATAGACAAAAAGGTTTACCACTTATTCAAGTGAATCTACTTGAATTGCGGACTCTCAGTGCTTGTACTTCCATTTATAGTTAGGTATTCAAAAAGAAATAAAAGTATACCTACTAATCCCAAGTGAGATACAATAAATTTTGGTTTAAAGTGTGGAAAATGATACTAAAAGGCAAACATACCTTACCAATTTTCCATCTTCTATGAAGTCAAATTGCTATGTTTCATGTCTGGAAACTTCTGATGCACTCTACAAAGATTTTTATAATGTAGACAGTGATGGTTTCTCACTTTATTCCAAACTGCAGGACAGAGGGTTATTGGAGAACCAGTAGTTTCTGGACTTGTGCTTGATGATTCCGGGCTTTGGGACCCTGACTTCACCATTGCAGCAAAGCAAGAATCCATATAGCTTTCAGTTTCTTCTTGCCATCTTTTCTGTTTTAAAAGCTTCCAATCATATAACACCTTCTTTTAATGTTTTAGGTATGTCATGAGTCCACCAATAAGGAAACAGGGGCATAATAAAGCCCTTCAAGCTGCCCTTTCAACAGGACTTCTACAGGTTTCTTTCTCATCTCAGGACTAGGCTTCAAAATTTTGTTACATATCGGGGTGTATCGGGCATATCATATCATTTTGATAGCACCCTGATACACCTAAATAAAAGGTATTTTGGGTTTTGGGAAATTTCAGGGGGTGGCCAGGCCTAAGGCTGACCTCCCTCAAAGCATGCGTGCCATGGAAACACCCAATATGCTAGGTTCGTGTGTATAAGGTGTATTGATATTTAAAACCTTTCTCAGGACTATAGAGTTTTAAATTACACCTTTGTTCCAAAAATGAAAACACAACATGAATGAGCACATGTTTTTGATAGGGTAACAGCTTAAGTGCTCTAGGTGGCCATTGTCTTAACTTCCACAAGCAAAAAAATCCTGAGAATACAATTTCTATATATTTGGATACTTTTCAGAGTTGTATACTATTTCCTGTATGAAGGATAATTTTGTTTCTCAAATACTCCACACTTACCAACTTCAATATTGTCATTTTATTGCTGATTCATCCTGTCAATATTTTATTTTCACCTCTTCTTTTTTGTTTTTCTGTCCAAGTAATTGGATGATTTCATTAAAGAAGAGAAAATGTACATGAAATGATGCCCACTTTTACAAAATGTACAGAAGAAGTTCCATCCTCAAACAAAAGACCCTTCCTACATCCCTTCTCACAAGATTTTCACCTACAACATTGTGCTCTCTAGGATTCCAAACTCAAGGAAGATGGGAAGACTTTTGATTCTCCCTCATCTTATTTAGGAATGTGCCAGTTTCCATGGGCCTGCACCCACTCGTTGTCCATCTAATTACATTTCTTGAAGTCTGCAAGGAATAAGAGAGGACATTGCAACCCTTTTGCAATTCTTGGACTGGTCAAAGGGTGCATTAGCATTAAAAGCCACTGAAAAATCATTTTTGGCAGCTAAATAGATTTGTACAAACCCCCTTCAATTCTGTCTAGGCCAGGGTTTCCAAATAAGCTGCCATTAAAGTGAAGATTCACCTGTCCCTCAATGACAAGTAAAGGGGGTCTGGTTGGTTGATGGATGTCAGGGAACGATTTGAGGATCTCCACTAGATCTCTTTAATCTAATTGGATGAAATACATTTGAACTCTTCGGTGGCCATAATACAAGAGTTAACCAGGTAGACCGCATTTCCTTTCATTGCTTCAAAATATGTGATATTTCCTTCAAAAATACAATTATTTTTCTCCTTCCAAACTCCCCAACAGATGGCATGTGTAATGGATGTAGAGAACACTGATGTGGGCCCCACAGATGTGGTCCCACTCTGTCCGTAGGGCAGAATGTTCCTAGTCATCCTAGGGTTAGCTGCTGTTATTCTAGTTGTTATTTATTTTTCAGTTTTATATTATTATGTGTTGTGTACATACCAAGGGCAGATGTGTCCTTTCATGTAACTAGCATAACCTATAAATATTAAATAGAAGTGGAGGCAGCAGAATAATTCAGATTCTGTCCTTCCTTTCAAAGTTTGTGTTCTACTACTCTCCCTCTACTCTTTCTCCTCTTTCCTCTACACTTTCTCTTCTTTTCGAACCTGAAACTTCTTAGTGTTCAAGACTGATAGCAGTCCTGAACAACTACATGGTATCAGAGCCAAGTTAGGGTTTCTCATGTGAGTCTAATACCAGCCGACCACATGAGAATCTTGTAGGACTAGAAGCAGAAAAGGTGGAGTTCGCAGACTGATTCTTGGAGATCGCCAGAAGTGCTAGCAGCTGTTAGAAGCTTGTTATGGTTGCAGAGTGTTGGTGGTCAGGAAGGATCAGAGAAGACTAGGGTTCGGGTAACCTTAGAAGGCAACGAACAATTTTTCCTTGTAAGTTATTTACTTTCTAAGAGAAGTTCTATCAGAGAAGATAGGTTGGACCTATCTGGAGAGGGAGGCCGAACCATTCTAGAGTTTTCTCCCTTCGATTCTCTAGGGTTTTACAGCAAACCCTACTGTTGGGCTGAACTGTCTCAACTTTGTTTCTCTCTGCTCTAGGGTTTGAAAGTGATCTTGCGGCAAGCCCTAGTGTTAGACTGAACCTTGCGATCTACCTAGAGCTGTCCTCAAGTTTATTGTTAGCATTGATCAGATTCTAAGGTTTCATATTAACCCTACTGCAAGTCTATCTATACGGTACTGATTGGATTGTGCAACTGAACTGTTCACTTTAATTACTGATTAAAACCCTAATTCTGCCAAGCATATCAGACTTACTTCTAAGGTGTTTTCAGAGTCTTTTGGGTTTTTCGAACTCTCTTAAGGGGTGAGAACCCTACGGACAACTGCTGTTGTGTTTGCTAGTTGGTTTCAGATCAGAGTTATCTCAATTCTGTGCACATACACTGTGAATACAGATCGGTTCTACACTGTTGTTGATTGTGATTGGTAGTTCAAGTGCTGTTTTTGAGACTTGACTGAGATGGAGTTTAAAAATCAGGCAGAAGGCAGCTTTGGGAACATCAATTATGGTGGTGTTTCTGAGACGGGTGGTCAGATTACTACCGTAAAGTTTGATGGATCAAACTATTTGGAATGGGCCCAATCAGCCATGATGGTTATTGGGGGAAGAAGTAAATTAGGGTACCTCTTGGGAGACGTGACAGAACCCCCCAAGGGAGACCCTACGTATACCAAGTGGATCCAAGAAAACTACTTGGTTATGACATGGCTGTGTAATTCTATGCAGCCTCATATTAGCCGCAACTACTTGTGGGCAAAGACATCTAAGGAGATATGGGATGTGATGAAAGAAACTTATTCCCAACGCCTTAATGTTGCCAGAGCATATGAATTGAAATGTGAAGTGAAAAATCTTAAACAAGGAGAGAAACCGGTTTCAGTATATTTCTCTACCTTGCAGTCCCTGTGGCGTGAAATTGATCACTTAGAGACTCTTGAGTGGGAGAGTCCTAAAGATGCACAGATATATAGAAAGCAGGTCGAGACAAACCGGGTGTTTGAGTTTCTGCGGGCCTAAATTCAAAGTATGATATTGTGCGGCAACAGATTTTGACTAGAGACAGTGTGACTCTCTCTCAGGCATACTCATTTGTACACAGTGAAGAGGCCAGAAGGAAAGTTATGATGCAGCCTCAGCCCCTCACACCAGCCTTTGTAGCGGTCACACCCAAATCAGGAGGTGATTCAGAGAAGGACAGGAGGAAGGAAGACAAGAAGGATGTGGTATGTGAACATTGTAAGAAACCCAAACATACAAAAGAAACATGTTGGAAACTGCATCCTCACTTGGTTCCTGCGAAGTTGAGAGGCAAGAAGGGCACTGCTCATGTGGCCGTGAACACTGATTCAACATCCTCCTCTAGCACAAGAGGAACATCTTTAGAGACCTTAGCTGTAGTTCGGGTTGCCCTAATATAGTTAGAAAAGGAGGTTGGAAATTCAGATCAGCCATCGCAGTCACCATCAACTCCTGCCACATCTGCCTTCGCACATTCAGGTACTCGAGCTTCAGCCTACCATGCCTCAGCTCCAGGTACTACTGAACCTTGTTGGGTAATAGATTCAGGTGCATCCAACCACATGACTAGCTTGCCTTCACTGTTCACCACTTACCATTTGTCTTCTGGTAGGGATAAAGTGTTTATTGTTGATAGCTCCTTGGTTCCTATTTCTGGGAAGGGTGACATCAAGTTATCAGATACTATCTCCCTGTCATCTGTTTTGCATGTTCCTAAGCTTGACATTAACCTTCTTTCAGTCAGTAGTATTACCAAGCATATGAACTGCTTAGTAACCTTCTTCCCTGACCGATGTGTTTTTCAGGACTTGGAGACGAAGAAGGTGATTGGGACTGGCCGTGAAACGAATGGGATCTATCTGCTCGGGGAGAGGTTTCGTCAGGAAGAGTCAGTAGAGAAGGTGCCTTTTGTTTCTCATAGTGCGAGTCCGGTTATGCCAAAGCATAACCGATTAGGTCATTTGTCCTTTCGATCCCTAAAGAATCTATTTCCAGCTTTATTTGAGTCTGTTGAGTTGTCTCAGTTGTAGTGTGAAAGTTGAGTTTGCTAAGCATTGTAGAAAGCCTTATTTATTGAGCAATAAAAGGAGTAATAATTTTTTTGATATTGTGCATATTGATGTTTGGGGGCCTTATCACATCCCTTCCATGGGGTGGGTACAGATATTTCTTGTTATTTGTTGGTGACCATACCCGTTTTTCTTGGGTTTATCTCATGCGTTCACAAGATGAGGTACCTGCCCTTACCCAAAACTTTCACCAAATGATCCTAACCCAATTTGATGCCAAAATTAAAGTTCTCAGATCTGATAACACAAATGAATACTTTGCTAAACCATTGGCATCTTACCTTCTCAATCATGGGGTTATCCACCAGAGCTCTTGCCCTCATACACCTCAGCAGAATGGAGTTGCAGAAAGGAAGAATAGGCACATCTTGGAAGTGGCTAGAAGTCTCATGTTTACTTCCAATGTTCCTATCCGCTTCTGGGGTGATGCTATCCTCACGGCGGTATATCTTATTAATCGGGTCCCTTCTCGGGTCCTTGATATGAGATCTCCTTTTTCCCTTCTATACCCAAGTGAGGAGTTGTTTTCTATTCCCCTTAAAACATTTGGTTGTACTTGCTTTGTTCAGCTTCTCGAACCCCATCACTCCAAGTTCGAACCCAAGGCCTCCAAATGCATTTTCCTTGGTTATGCACAAACTCAAAAGGGTTATTGCTGCTATGATCCTGTCTCAGGGAGGAAGTTTGTCTCCATGGATGTCACTTTCTTTGAGGGGACACCCTATTATCCTTGGGTTTCTCCTCAAGGGGAGAGCAGTGAGAATGGGGGTTTGAGTCCTTGTCTTCAGGGGGAGAGCAGTGAGAGTGGGGCAGTTCCTTTACCTATTCCATTGGGTGATGAGAGCTGCAATGGTGAGGGTGGTCAGAGGGATCAGGAGTTGAGGGTCTATCACAGGCGGTGCAAGCAGGTTGATCTCGATCATCAGCAGTCCAGGCCAGCTCCAATCTCATCTGCAGCTCCAAGTCCAGGTATTACAGTCCCAGGGCCCACAGAGACTTCCTCTATTGTTACCATTTCACCTCCTACAGATGACCTTGACCTTCCGATTGCCGTTCGTAAGGGGAAACGACATTGTACCACATCTACAGCCCACTGTATTTCCCAGTTCTTATCCTATGATCGCCTATCTCCTACCTACAGGTCCTACCTTAGTTCCATTTCCAATGTCCCTACTCCAAGAACAGTGCAAGAAGCCCTATCCGTCCCGGAATGGAAAGATGCAATGCAGGTGGAGATGGATGCCCTGTTGAAAAATAACACCTGGGAGGTAGTTGATCTGCCCAAAGGAAAGAAACCGGTTGGATGCAGATGGGTATTTACGGTGAAGCATAATGCAGATGACTCCATTGAGAGGTATAAGGCTCAGTTAGTTGCAAAAGGGTTCAAACAAACTTATGGCATAGATTACTTGGAGACCTTTGCCCCGGTAGCCAAGATGACTACCATTCGGGTCCTATTATCCCTTGCAGTGAGTCACACTTGGCCTTTATACCAAATGGACGTGAAAAATGCTTTTTTGAATGGAGACCTGTAGGAAGAGGTTTACATGCGTTTGCCTTCTGGATTCTATGATGCAGAAACAGGTAAGAAGGTTTGCCGGCTCAACAAGGCTTTGTATGGTTTGAAGCAGTCACCTAGGGCTTGGTTCGATAGATTCAGACTAGCCCTTGTGAAGTTTGGTTACGTACAGGCTCAGTCAGATCACACTCTATTCATCAAGAGGGTAGAGTCCTCCTTGACACTACTGGCAGTATATGTTGATGATATTGTGGTGACAGGGAATGATAGCCATGAGATTGAGTCCCTTAAACAACTCCTTCATCAAGAATTTGAGGTGAAAGACCTTGGTGTACTCCAGTATTTCTTGGGTATTGAGGTTGCTAGATCCAAACAGGGGATCTTTATCTCTCAGAGGAAATATGTCCTAGACCTGTTGGCAGAAACTGGAAAGTTGGGTGTCAAGCCTGCAGATACACCCATTGAACAGAACCACAGGATTAGTGCAGAGAGTGGGGAGCTTCTTGAAGACAAGGTTATGTTCTAGCAATTGGTAAGAAAGCTCCTATATCTCTGCCTCACTCGGCCAGATATTACTTATGTTGTTAGTGTTGTCAGCCAGTACATGCATTCTCCTAGAACCACACATCTTCTTGCGGCAGAAAGAATTTTAGCCTACCTGAAGAGATGCCCGGGTAGGGGTATACTGTTCAAGAACAATAACCACATGAAGGTGGAGGTCTATACGGATGCCGATTGGGCTGGGAGTGTTGATGACAGAAGGTCTACCTCAGGATATTGTGCCCTTGTGGGTCAAATGGCTGGTGCGGGAGATGGAAATTAAGACATGTTGGATTAAGAGATCAGCTAATTCCCTAGCTGACGGTTTAGCAAAACAAGGGGCAGAAAGGGATTCCTTGTTTTGGGCTAAGTTGTAATGTTAGTGTCCTTGTATCTTTGTATTTTCTTCTTTCCTTTCTTGAAGTTCTTTGTGACTCTTGGAAGATAAGTGTGTTTGTCTTCTACTGATGAATTAATGAAAGTGTTATTGATAAAAGAAAAAAATATTGTGCCCTTGTGGGAGGTAACCTTGTCTCCTAGAGAAGTAAGAAGCAAAGTGTTGTCTCTCGGTCTAGTGCTGAAGCAGAATACAGGTCCATGGCTAACGGAGTGGCTGAAATCCTATGGCTAAGATCTCTACTTGAGGAGTTGGGTATTGAGTATGAGAAGCCCCTGATGCTGTATTGTGATAATCAAGCAGCTATTAACATAGCACATAATCCAGTGCAGCATGACAGAACCAAACACATTGAAGTTGACCGACATTTTGTACGAGAGAGGGTCTCATCTCAAGAAGTATGCCTCCCTTACATCACATCCAGTATGCAACTAGCAGATATCCTCACTAAAGCTGTGTCAAGAAAGAAGCTGGAGGCGGATCTATCCAAGTTGGGAATGATAAACATTTACTCCCAACTTGAGGGGGAGTGTAGAGAACACTGATGTGGGCCCCACAGCTGTGGTCCCACTCTGTCCATAGGGCAGAATGTCCCTAGTCATCCTAGGGTTAGCTGCTGTTATTCTAGTTGTTATTTATTTTTCAGTTTTATATTATTATGTGTTATGTACATACCAAGGGCAGATGTGTCCTTTCATGTAACTAGCATAACCTATAAATATTAAATAGAAGTGGCGGCAGCAGAATAATTCAGATTCTGTCCTTCCTTTCAAAGTTTGTGTTCTACTGCTCTCTCTCTACTCTTTCTCCTCTTTCCTCTACACTTTCTCTTCTTTTCGAACCTGAAACTTCTTAGTGTTCAAGACTGATAGGAGTCCTGTACAACTACAATGGATTTAGAGTAGAGCTTTCCCTTTCACATGTTCTTTACTGATGAACAAAGGAGGTTGGTTTCCTGATGGATGTGAAGGGATTATCCAAGGATCCCTACTAAATCTCTTTGGATGAAATTGAATGAAATACCATTGAATTGTGGCCAGCATCCAAGAGTTAACCGGTAGAAAAACTTATCTTGCATTGATTCAAAAGAGGTAAATTTTCCTCTAGAAATACGATTATCATCTCCTCCCCAACTCCCTAAAAGATAGCATATATAATGAATTTTGAGTAAAGCTTTTCTTTGATCCTAATCCAAAGATCTCCATTGAACTAGCACATCCACAATATTTCAGGAACCACCAATTCCATCCCAATCAAATAATGAAAAAAATTCCATGGCTTCCTTGTGTCAGGTCAGGGCAGTCCTTCATATCTAATTGCAAGATTTCTCTAATATTTGTGGGGTCAGGGGTCTCATATGAGATCTCTTTATTTGGATATTGGTCTGCACCTGTGATATTTATCAACCTATTCATCATATTCTTTTGGTATCAGATTATATATTGCTAATGGGCTTAAGAAAGGTGAATGTTGGATCCACCATATTATGGGTCTTTCAGATTTTTATGTCTAAACATGGAAATTCTTTGCTGAGCCTGCAAACTTGCCCCAATTTTGGTTTCAGAAAATCTAATTTAAATCCATACCAAATATTCTTAGCTTGATTGTTCAAATTTTTGGGTTGACTCAGACCCCATATTGTCCAATCTGAGTTGAAAATTTCCCAATCAGCCCTTATTCTGACTTATTGCCATATACTTAAATATTAAGTTAATAAATAGTAATTCATTTTTACCTCAAAGTTTTCTTAGATTTCTCTCCTCATCTTATGGTTCCAATTTTCTGATTCTATTGCATTTAATATGATAGGTGGTTGCAGAAGCATTAATCATTTGGCTTTTTGCTCTGTGCAGCTTGTAGGAACTGATCATTGTACATTCAATTCCACCCAGAAAGCTCTTGGTATTGATGATTTTCGAAAAATTCCAAATGGTGTCAATGGTAATTTCAGCTTTGAATAGTCTCAATATTTAATTTCAATGAATCAAAGGGTCATTTTTTTTGTCATTCTATTTCTTAATCCCTGCAATTATGTTACAATCATGAAATTCCCAGGTATTGAAGAGAGGATGCATTTAGTCTGGGACACAATGGTGGTAAGTTTCTGTGGTTTTTTGTCTAGCTTCACTTAAACAAAGTGGACAGAATTGGATTTTTTCCTATTTCGTCTTGTTATTATTGTTCCACAATTTTATTTTGATGCAGGAGTCTGGCAAAATATCTGTTACAGATTATGTGCAAATAACAAGCACAGAATGGTACGTATTGGCTCCTTTTCCTTGTTAAAGAAGTTTTTTTGATACTGGTAAAAGTATTATTTGATTAGAATAAATTAATGATTATAAAAGTAGCAGCTGGATAGTCAGCCTCAGCTAACCATACATGTACATTTAGATTTTAGATATGCATGTGCTCCTCCCCAACTATACAAATTACAACTTGACCCAAAACAAAAGATCTGTTGTAACCCATTTGCTTATCTTAACAATCAGCCATTGAATTGGATGACTCCTGAACCCATTGTTCTTGATAAGCATTCATTGACCAAAAGGTGAAGTACATGAGAGGACATATACTTTACAGATCTACCCCTTAATTCTGACTAAAAAAGACAAAAAGGGAACTCCCCACAGAAGATCTAGCTAAACTGTTAACTATCAGCTATAGAATTCATCTCTTTAGGGGTCTATCTGAACTAAGCCCATTGAAGCTGGTATCTATTTTTCTTCATTGAGATAGTGGACTAAACTGCATGGACCTCTATCTGCACCTGAACAGCGAGAGATGACATTGGAAGAATCTCCTTCCACAACTAAAGCATGCTCCTGTTAAAAGGGCCATTGCTCTGATTTAATTGAGGTTCTTTGCATATAGAAATTTTATGTTTATGAAGTTCTATTGATGGTTACTTTTAGAAGTTAACGGACCATGTTCAGATACACCGAGGTTATATCTTATCATATGGATCCATGGGAAATTATATTTTTTCGCAAAGGATGTAGCAGCCACATAATCACCCATGCATGGAAATCGGGTTCAGCAGGTTGTTCAGCAAAAAAAAAAAATGTAAAGAAAAGAAAAAGAAAACAGGTGGAGTGTAGAGGGTAAATGGTATGGAATCTAGTGTTGCATGGCTATAGATTAAATGGACAATGTGTCTGTGTTGGACACACCAGAGTCTTGCACTTCACAGATTTTTGTGGATGCTTCTGTATGATTTCCTTTCTACTTCCTGGCTTACTTGACACAATGAAGAACTAATGTGCAAGATGAATGCCATTTTTGTATCAAATGTTACCTTGTAGAACAAGCAACATTTTTTGCAGGTATGTAATGCTAGAATACAAAAAAAAGGAACTATTTTAATAATATATACTTTTCCATAGATGTGTCAATGAGTCCATATTCTCTCAGTTTGCTGTGTCAGGTTCTTGGACACATTGGATTCAGACTTATGTTTCCATGTCCATCCACTGCTGGACTGGAATCAAGGAATTCCATGCAGTATCTTTTTATCTTACTGCCATATAATCTTTTATTTATCTTCTTCCAGCCAATTTTTAAAATAACAGCTAACCTTGGAAAAAATAATGATATTTTAATGTAAATAATTTTACCTTGTCATCTCCATAAGAAAATAGGGTCCTGTCTATAAACTAGATTGATGGGAAAAAAATTAAACCCCATTTTTGGAAGGCATCCTTTACAATTTTATTGAACTTTATTATTTGGACAATAGCTTCACTTAGTAACACTGTGCAGTGCTCGGATCTTCAATATTTACCCAAGAAAAGGAGCAATTCTTGCTGGATCTGATGCTGATATAATCATACTGAACCCAAATTCAAGTTTCCAGATAACTGCGGAGACCCACCATTCAAGAACTGATACAAATGTCTATGAAGGAAGGAGAGGAAAGGTAATTCTTGTCTTAGTGATTTTTTATTGTGAAGATAGTGGGCTAGTTTTATATCTAGTTGGCTAGCATGCTTAATATCTAATTCATTAGGGTGATTATGACTTATGAGACATATACATGATCTCTGTTAGAGGGGGACAAGATTTTTTCATTCTGATTGAAATGGCGATATCATATATTTGGCTCCTACTTATTCAAGCTGTTAATCCTTCTGATTTATACTAAATTATAGCCTGATATGCTGCATCTCCGTTGACCATATTCCTTAAATAGTAGTAACTGGAGTTCATCTCTCCATTGGTGGTATGTTTTTTTTTTTTTTTTCTTTTGGTTTTATCTTCTCTTTTTCATTTGAGCTTCCTCCTGAGGTGTCATGGCTGGTCATTCTCCCTGTTTATGGGCTTTTGACAAATGTATCACAGTTTTTCTTTTTCTTCTTATATTGATAAAGATTCTATTATTAATCCAAGAAAAAGGTCATAATCTTCTATTAAGTTGCTTATTTTGCAACCATTGAAACTACAGAAACAAAAATAAAGGTAACTGTTTGGTTCAATTGAGGTTTTGACCCATCCTAAGTTATCCTGGTTATTTATTTGACTGATTTGCATATATACTATTTGACCAAGGAGACAACACTTGTGCTCATTAGTCTTAGTAGTGACCTTGTTTGGACATTTCTTGGATTGGCCATAACCCCAAGATTATAGTTGGTAGAAAAATTGACAATTCAATATCTTTACCCTTTCATCACTCACTACTTCATACTCCCATATTTAAGCCCTTGGAAAATAAAATATTTCAAAAGTTGGATTTTAATTGTTTAAGGAATTCTGTCTAGGCCTTGAGAAGAAGATAACGGAAAGTGCTAGAACTTGATAGGATTCCACCAATGGTGTGTGTGAAAACCTTATTTAGTCGTTCGACCAGTAGAGGAAAATCAGTCCTCTCTCTAGTTGACCCACTTGTATTTATCTCCAATAACATAGTTACAAGAAAGACCATATTGTCCCTCATAAGTGATGGGACACATAACTTAAACTTAAATAAAACAGACCCTTCACTCTCAAATAGATAAACCCAAATGACCAAAATACCCTTGTTTTGTGTACTCTAACACTCCCCCTCAAGCTGGAGAGTATATGTCATATAGTCTCAGCTTGTCACAAATATAATCTACTCTGCCCCGAGACAATCCCTTTGTAAAGAGATCTGCCCACTGATTTCCTGAGCTCACGTAAGATGTGGTTATCACTCCACTTATCACTTTCTCTCACAAAGTGACAATCAACCTCAATATGCTTGGTTCTTTCATGGAAGAATGGGCTGGAAGAGATGTGAACAACAGCTTGGTTATCACAGTATAGTCTCATGGGTTTGTCAACGAGAACCCCATCTCTTGTAGCAAGTTCTTCAACCATACTAGTTCACATGTGGTATGAGCCATAGCTCTATACTCAGCTTCTGCACTACTTGCCACCACTGTTTGTTTCTTTCTCTTCCAAGTTACAAGATTGCCACTAAGGAAGGTACAATACCCTGTAGTTGATCTCCTGTCTGATATAGAACCAGCCCAATCAGCATCTGTATACCCTACTATTTCAAGAGTCCCTCCACTTTGGTATAGCAAACCACGACCTGGAGCACCCTTCGGGTACCTAACAATCCTTAGAACTGCTTCCCAATGAGGAATCCAAGGATGTTGCATAAACTGACTCACCATACTCACAGCAAATGATATATCTGGTCGGGTAATAGTCAGATAATTCAACTTTCCCACCAACCTGTATCTTCTAGGATCATCAAACTCTTCACTTGCATCAACACTCAACTTGACATTAAGTTCCATAGGAGTCTCTGCTGGTTTAGCACCTAACAGTCCTGTTTTTTCAAGTAGGTCAAGAACATATTTTCTTTGACATAAGCTAATTCCATGTCTTGACCTTGCAACTTCTATTCCCAGGAAGTACTTCAGCTTACCCAAATCTTTCGTATTGAAGTGGTCCTGTAGGAATTTCTTCAACCTGTCAATCCCATTATTGTCACTCCTAGTTATGACAATATCATCCACATACACCACTAGTAAGATTTTTCCATCTTTTGAGTCATGGCTGAACACAAAATGGTCTACCTGACATTGTTTCATCCCAAAGTCTTTCACTACTTCACTGAACCTACCAAACCATGCACATGGAGATTGTTTCAGTCCATAAATTGCCTTTTTGAGTCAACAAACCTTACCATCCTCCCCTGAGCAACAAACCTTGGCAGTTGCTCCATATACACTTCCTCAATGAGATCACCATGTAGGAAAGCATTTTTTATGTCAAGTTGCACAAGAGGCCAATCATACATAACAGCTAATGAAATCAACACCCAAACTGAACCAATTTTAGCCACAGGAGAATATGTCTCCATATAGTCCACACCATACAGCTGAGAATAGCCCTTTGCCACTAACTTGGCCTTCAATCGCTCCACACTGCCATCTGGAAGATACTTCACTGTGTAGTCCCACTTACACCCAACAACATGCTTACTAGGAGGAAGAGTAGTGAGTTCCCACGTGTGATTGTGTTGTAGAGCAGAGAGTTCCTCTTCCATGGCTTGCCGCCACCCTGGGGAGGTAAGGGCTTCCTGGACAGTCTTGGGAATGGAAACAGATGATAGCAATGATATAAATTTGTGATGAGAAGCTGAAAGGTGAGAAGCTGAAACATAGTGTTAAATAGGATGAGAAGTACAAGTGTGTTTACCTTTCCGCAGGGCAATAGGAAGATCAAGGTCTGAGGAAGAAGAAGCAATGACAAGATTTGTCGACGAGGGTTGAATTGGAGGAGGGACCGGTGCTCTTCTGTGAGTATACATGTGTTTGATTGGTGGCCTCTCAGTAGTTACTGGCATGGGAGGTGAATCTGCAACTGGAATGGGAACCACGGGAAGGGGATCCGCAACAGGGACAGGAAGAGGAACTACGGAGGAAGGAGAAGAAACCACAGTATCCGAGAAAAAAGGAACTGATTCAAAGAAGGTGACATCGGAACACACAAATGACTTATGGAAGTTAGGGTTATAGCACTTATATCCTTTCTGAATCCTTGAGTAGCCAAGGAAGATACACTTAGTAGCTCGTGCATCTAACTTGTCTAAACCAGGCCCCAAGTTTTGAACAAAACAAACACATCCAAAGACTCTTGGGGTGAGAGGAAACGGAGACAAGGTGGGAAACAACACCGAGAAGGGGGATTGAGTTCCAAAGATGGACATGGGCATCCAATTGATGAGGAAACAAGATGTGAGGACAGCATCACTCCAGAAATGCTTTGGGACATTCATATTAAGCATCAAAGACCGAGCAGTTTCGAGGAGATGTCGATTTTTCAGTTCAGCTACACCGTTTTGTTGTGGGGTGTAGGCACAAGAAGTTTGATGAATTATCCCATGGTGCTCTAAGTATTGCTAAAATGGTATTGAGGTGTGCTCTTTGGCATTATCGAAGCGAAAAATTTTAATGTGAACACCAAATTGGGTACGTATTTCAGCATAAAATTTTTGAAAAATAGAGAACAGTTCACTGCGATCTTTCATAAGATAAATCCATGTCATCCTTGAAAAGTCATCAACAAAAATTACAAAATACTTATAGCCATTGTATGACATCACTTTGATCGGACCCCAGACATCAGAATGAACTAAAGAAAAAGGACTTAAGACATGACTATCAACTCTTGGACTAAAAGAGACTCTATGATGTTTCCCAAGCTGACATGACTCACAATCCAAAGATGAAAGATGACTCAAGGAAGGAACCAGCAACTTCAGAGCCTTGAGAGAAGGATGACCAAGTCTGCAGTGCCTTTGAAGAGGAGTAAGAGACGACTAAAAAGCTACTGGAGGGCCACCACCATCAAGGTAATACAATCCACCTGCCTCATGCCCTCCACCAATCTTCGTCCCCGTCTTGAGATCCTGAAACACACAAGAAGAGGGATAAAAGGTTATGGAACAATTAAGTGACTTGGTTAATCTACTAACAGACATAAGATTAAAAGGGAACTTGGGGACATATAAAACAGATGATAAAGACAAGGAGGAGAGATCAACATCACCAACACCACAGATGGGAGATGTAGAACCATTAGCAAGAGTAACTGTTTGAGATGTGGAGGATCGAGAAAGAGAAGAAAATACATTAGGAGTCCCAGACATATGGTCCGAGGCTCCGGAGTCAATGATCCAGTGTGAAGGCTTGGAAGCCAAGCAAGCCATACCTGAATGGGCAAGGGTAGCTGTGTTCTGTTGAGAAGATGTCTGAAGGAACTGCTCATATACTGCACGGGGTACACTCACCATCTCCTTCCTAGAAACACCGGTAGATGTGGAGGGGATCGGGGCAGTTTGTTGACTTTCAGTAGCTGTACCACTACCCTTAGTCACAGCATGGTTAGCCCAAGTGTTGGGTGGACCATGTAAATCATAGCAGAAATTAACCGTGTGCCCCTCTAATCCACAATATGTACACTTCCTAGGGGCATTACTTCTTCCTTTACCACGACCTCCCCCTGAGTCCCAACCTCCACTCCGGCCACCTGCACGGTTAAACATGGGACCACCACGGTTACCTGGAAGTCCACGACCACCACCACCACCTCTATTTCCACAGCCTCCCCCTCTAGTCACCACAAAACCAGATCTGTCTGTAAGAGAAGAATGCTCTATAGACTCAATAGATATCCTCCTAAGACGGGCAAAAACTTCAAGTGAGGGAAGAGCAAACCCCCCCAGTATTTGTGCTCGAACAGGCTCATATTCAGCCTTCAAACCCATCAGAAACCTTGTCACATCAAGTTGCTCATGTTGTTGTTGCTAAATCAGAACATCCTGTGTCAGAGGATGATACACATTGAGCTCATTTCGGATATTCCTCAGACTTGCATAGTATTCTTCCAAGATTTGACTTCATTGCTTCAAATTAAAGTACTCTTGGTACAACTGATACACCCTAGTTGTATTGTCTTGCCCGGAATACAGTTTCTTAGCATGATCCCAAATTTCTTTAGCTGTATCTAGGAACATAAAGTTCACGCTAATTTTTGATTCCATGCTATTCCACAGCCATGTCATTATTTGTGCATCTTCCTGTTCCCTGTCACTAAACCCTAGAGAATCAGAGGAGAAATCACCTCCACAGATTTTGCCTATTTTACTTTTTTCTTGGCTTTTAAAAACACCTCCACAGATTTTGCCCACAACACATAATTCTCACCATTCAACTTAATAGATGTCATTTGAACATTTAGGTAATCTGGAGAAATCATAATGCCTATTTTATTGTCATTCCCATTTCCAATCGATGCCATCTTAACTAATTCACCTTACCTCACAAAGAAATCACTGCTATATGTAGAGTATTCACCTTCAAATATTCAGCACAACCTCACGCACTTCCACAAAACTTATCTCACTTTCAGCACCACCAACTTCGTCAAATACACATTACATATCAAATACAAAAGCTGAAATCACTCGATCATTAAATCAAACACCTGTACTGCACATTGCAGAACCACTCACACACCAAATACAAGAGCTGAAATCACTTAGTCATTAAATCAAACACCTATACTGCACACTGCAGAACCATTCACACACCAATTACAAGGGCTGAAATCACTCAGCCATTAAACCAAACACTTACACTTTACTCTGCAGAACCAACTTGTACTCAGCTGAACACTGTTCACCCGAACCTGTTCTCTTCATACCATCAAATAGAGAGCTTCCTACCAATCACCACAAACAGCCACTGCACCACAAACCGGAGGCATAAAGGCCTCCTATAGAGAAAAACGACCACTCCTTTTCAACCTTTCCCTTAATCTCCCAGTGGTTCTTGAGAAATCTGCAAAACCCTAGAGAGGAGGGCAATAAAAAAAACTGGGTAAACCAGAATAAAAGAGCAAGACGAGCAGATCTGAACTTGTTACATGCACTCTGATACCATGTGAACCTTATTTAGTCCTAGGTTACAGTAGAGGGGTTCGGCCAGTAGAGGAAAATCAGTCCTCTCTCTAGTCGACACATTTGTATTTATCTCCAATAACATAATTACAAGAAAGACCATATTGTCCCTCATAAGTGATGGGACACAACTTAAACTTAAATAATACAGACTTTTCACTCTCAAATAGATAAACCCAACTGACCAAAATACCCCTGTTTTGTGTACTCTAACAGTGTGGATATGCACATGGTTCGCAATATTGACAGTATTTGGTGATATATCCCCAAAATATCCCCATTTGCCAGGTGGCGATGCAAAATCTTCCGGGAATCTTTTTTTTTTCAAATATCCCTGATGTTTTTTCGATATGTTAGCGATATTTTCAGACTTCATTGATAGACTATATATTTACAATTTACAATTTAAAATTTAAAATTTTAGTATATTATAAAAAAAATTTCAAATATTTCATTAAGACCATCATAATTAAAAAAAAAATCTAAAGAAACATTAGGAAATTGATGATTAGATAATTGGCTTATTACTTTGATATGATTCACTTACTAAGTCATCATAATTCAAAAGAAAAAGAAAAATGCATATAACTACAAAAGAGTATTCTCAATCTAATCAAAACATATAATAACTGTTAGACAGTTTTGTATGCCCTTAGCTTCAATCATTTTGATGTACTTTTGTTATTTAGTGGAAATAAATAAAGTGCATGTTTGATTCATGTTGTTTGGTTTAATTCTGTGTAAAACCCTAAAACTGGACATTTGTAGAGACTCATGTTAGTTTTAAATGTTCACAGCCGTTGGATAAGTCTGGGGAGATTTATCCTGCCAAGGCTGATACTGGTGTGCCACCAAGTGTTGGGATGGCCTGTCTCAGCCATCAGGGTAAGACCCGAGGCACATACAGCATGGGATTACTTGAATCCTTGAACCGGACCAGATTTCCAGTCTTGCCCTGGACCTTGGAGATAGATGGGCAAAACTGGAAAGTTACACCTGACCCCTAGACTCGATTATGACACTTCACTAGGTGCTGGATCAGGCTGCCTTTGATATGCCAATCAGTGAGATCCTTAGTGGGGATCAAAACCTGGGTATGTTGGGGCAGTTTGAGAATTCATCTGAGTGGGTGGTCATAGTGACAGAATCAGCCACTTTGTCGGACAAAGGGTAATGATCGGGAATGCACTCTCTCTGATGGAAACCAAACTGCCGGCAGTTGATTTCAATCGTTGGAATTTTGTTTTTGCAAAATTAATATATTTACATATATATGTACGGTTTCAAAATGTTTGCAAATGGTTTTAATTCCCGGGATCCATGTGAGAGGAGAGTGCGGCACTGTTCCTTGCAGCCGAGGGAGAGGTCCTCTCTTGTCGGGCAGTGCTTGATCATTAAGGGCTGAGAGGTTAAGTGTAAGACCATTTAGGATAATACCTGATGGGCTAATCTTGCACCTGCCCACAGTCCCTGGGTTTTTATAAGATGGCTTGGCCCAGGGACCACTTAATGTAAGTGTTGGGCCCATAGGGTTCATACGATGGACTCAAGGGGTTCATTGAGATTTTCAGTGAATTTGGCTGGGCCTTGTATTAAAGGCTGGGCCGAACCCATGTGGCTGGTGTGTAGATCAATGCTTGGGTCCCACGCCATACAAAGAAGCCCAACTGGGCAGCAGATTGGAAACTAATTAAACACTGAATACTTAATGGGCCAAAAGCCCATTTCGAAGTGGGCTGATATGATCACCCATCAATGGGGCGAATTTGAGATTGAAGTTAGCAAAAAGGATTGGGCTCTTAGCCTTATCCACTCTTAGAGACCAAATTCAAATCAGATTTGAATCTGGTAACCTCCTGATAAGATCAGGAGTAAGCTAACTCTATCTGGGAAAGGGATTAAGATTATCCCCTATCCAAATACTGATTTGGATTGGGATAACTCCTAATTAGGAGATTTCTTAATCAAGAAGAAAAGAGAGGAGATTTTCGAATGAACCAAGACAGGGAAATCAGATTTCGATCCAAGAGGTTCTGGTAAGCAAGAAAGGTTCCTGCGAATTGAGATTAGATCTCATTCTCTCCAGAAAAGAAAACAGTTCAGCCTTTTCGTTTCTGGAAATCTCCTCCTGCCGCCGCCATCTGCATTGTTGCAAGATTTGATCTTTGCAGAAAAGAAAGTCAAAAAACCAGTTCTTGACATCAGTCTTGCAAGAAAGACTGAAAGAATTCAGTGTTTAGTACATCCAGGGGATTCTTGTGAAGGATCCAGTGTGTAGGACGCACCCTGCTGGTTCTGTTCCATCCACAGCTGTGTCATCTTCAGCAGGGACAGATCTTGGAGCATTCTTTGGGCGTGAACACCAACTTTGGGAGATACTGCTTCTCCGGATCAGGTATAATCCTCCCATTTATCTTTTGGTACAGATCTGGTTTGATTAGGGTTCAAGTAGATCCTTGAATATTGTATTCTAAATTCAGGGAATATGATTCCCAGTTGGGAGAAGGTAGGAAATTTTTGAAATTCGCCCCACCCATTCCGCAACCTTTATGGCGTCCATTAGATGGATCCTACCATTCTTTCAATAACAATAAAGACAAAAGTTAAAATGGCAAATAATTGACATATATAAAGAAGAGAGGATGGATAAAGACTAGAAAGGAAATAGAGAGAAGCATACCTATTACAGTCTCTTAAACTTTCCTATTTGATTTATATAGTTCTTTGCTATGGTTTTGAGCCTTAAATGTACAATTGTATTTCTCCTAATGATCTCTTGAAGGTTTTACTAACTGATTCTATGCTTCTAGAAAACTTTCCTGATTTTTTAAATTTTCCAAATATCTTAGTGAAATTGGAAAAACACACTTGATTGACAAACTCTAATGAAATAGACTCCAAAGCAACTCCTTGAAATGGTACTAAACACTTGTTAGGCATATCCAACATGTATATCTCATTCACATCATGACTACTCCCAATCATCTTCCAAACATCAGGTCCTAAAAAACAAAATGGGTAGGAAAAATGTTATACTACAATTCATCGACTTTGTTAAGCTACTAACATACAAAAGATTAGTGTTAAGTCTAGGAACATGCAGAACAAAGGATAAAACAAGAGAGTCTGAGGTTCTAATGTCTCCCTTGCTTGAAAATGAGCAAGGGACTCATCAACAAAGGATATCTTTTCATGGACAGAAAGAAGTTGGTATGAGATAAATAGGTTAGACATGCTAGTAATATGATTAGAAGCACTAGAATCTATAATTGAAGGGATTCTATGATTACCTGAAAAAGTCGCATGGTTTGCAAAAGCGCAAATCCTGAGTGAGCAAAGGCATATATAGAAGTGTTGCCTAAAGAATTGGAAGTTGTAGTTGTAGTCTCCAAATGATTTGAAAGTCTTTCGTACTTCTCAAATGTTGCCTTTACAACTGCCACTTGTTCTATAGTTGACTGATTGACTCCTCATTACCACACCCTTTCTCACCCTCTAGAATAGGAGCCACATTTGCATTTCTCGTCTTTCCAGTTTTCTTACTTCTATTGTTGTTTCAGAACCTTGCTGGTAAAAGATGTGGGTGTAATTTCCCACAAGTGTCCTTTGTATTCATGGGCTTCATACAATATTCACACACCACTTCTTTCTTAGTCATCAGTCCCCCTAGACTTCATCCTTAGATGTGCAAACGGCTCCAAATATCAAGGTAGTCCTACAATTGTACCTACCACCTACTCTCTTATCATGGCATATGCTTGAGCAAGACTGACTTCATCCTTTGCCAAAATGTTCTGCCTAGTTATGTCAAACTCAGGGTTGAGTCCAATGAGAAACTTATAATCATTCATGGAGAGTGGGAGACGAGAGAGAGAGAAAGAGAAGGAAAGGGAGATACGATTGAGAGAAAAAGAAAAACTATCTCTGGCTGCCGCCAGTTCACTATTTATATTAACTTAATAAAAAAGAATATAAATTACAAGTATGCCCTTGGCGGCACACCCTAGAAACAAACTAATAAGAAAAAAGGAAAAATAACTAACTGATAGTATCTTAAGAGGACAACCTACTAACATCAACTATAAAGTAACAATTAAATAAGCCTTACAACACTCCCCGTCAAGTTGGGCTGAATATGTCTATCATGCCTAGCTTGTCACATAACTCATTGTGCTGCGAGTATGGAAGCCCTTTTGTGAGGACATCAGCAAGTTGTTCCTTGGAGTTGACATAAGGGATGCAAATTTCTCTTTTTTCCAATTTTTCCCTTATGAAGTGTTTGTCCACCAAAATGTTCTTGGTCCTCTCATGTAGGACAGGGTTGCTGGCGATGTTTATTGCTGCCTTGTTGTCACAGTAAAGAGACATAGGATTATGAACAACAACTCCAAGCTCCCCTAGAAGATTCTTTAGCCAAAGGACTTCAGCCACCCCATGTGCCATAGCTCTATATTCAGCTTCAGCGCTTGACCTTGCTACAACACTTTGTTTTTTGCTTTTCCAGGTCACTAGGTTTCCTCCCACAAATGTGCAATACCCACTCGTGGACTTTCTGTCATCCACAGCACCTGCCCAATCAGCATCTGTAAAGACTTCCACCTTTAGGTGATTATGTTTACTGAATAGTAGACCTATTCCGGGATATTTTTTCAAGTATCTAAGAACTCTCTCTGTTGCCTCGATGTGTGGTTTCTTAGGAGAGTGCATGAATTGGCTTAGAACCCCAACTGAATAGGCAATGTCTGGACGGGTCATGGACAAATAAATCAGCTTTCCCACCAACCTTTGGAACTGTTTCACATCTTTCAGAGGTTCACCATCACAGTCACCCAACTTGTGGTCAACATCCATGGGAGTATCTGCTGGCCTTGCACCTAATTTGCCTGTGTCCTGTAATAGATCAAGGGTGTATTTCCTTTGAGAGATAAAGATACCCTTTTCTGAACGGGCGACTTCAATCCCAAGGAAATACTTCAGGGGACCTAGATCTTTCACTTCAAATTTAGATGCAAGGAATTGTTTCAATTTTTGTATTTTTGAACTCCAACTTCCTGTAATGATGATATCATCCACATATACTATCAATATAGCAACCTATTCCTGACATCTCTTCACAAAGAGTGCATGATCAGACTGACATTGTTTGAAGCCCATCTGCTGAATTGCCATGTGAAACTTACTGAACCAAGCTCTGGGAGATTGTTTTAAACCATAAAGAGACTTTTGCAGCTTGCACACCTTATTTTCACTTGCCTTGGCACAGAATCCAGGGGGTTAAACCATGTATACTTCCTCCTCTAAGTCACCATTCAGAAAAGCATTATTTATGTCCAGTTGATGCAATTCCCAGTCAAGATTAGCAACTAATGACAGGAGAACCCTAATTGAGTTCATCTTAGCTACTGGAGCAAAAGTCTCATCATAGTCAACCCCGTACACTTGTGTGTACCCTTTGGCTACTAATCTTGCTTTGTACCTTTCAACTGTTCCGTCTGCCTTTTGTTTAACCGTAAACACCCATTTACACCCCACGGGGTCTTTCCCCTTCGGAAGATCCACCAATTCCCAAGTTTGATTTTTGTGAAGAGCATTAATCTCCTCCTTCATGGCATCTATCCATTCGGGGCATTTTAAGGCTTCTGCAACGTTTCTGGGAACAGGGATGCAATCAACTGCAGATAGGAAGGCTCGGTATGAGGGGGGGATGTGATCATAGGAGACAAAATGGGTAATGGGGTGTTTGGTAGTGCATGACCTGACTCCCTTTCGTTGAGCAATAGGAATGTCAAGGTCATCCACAGTAGGAGTAGGGGTATCAGTAGGTGCAACAGGGATTGGACTTACCTCCTGGGAGTCTAACGGTGTCGGTTGCTCAATGTTTGGCTACTCCACATCTCTATCACATTGTTGATCTCTACAGCGTGTACGTTGGAAGACACGAAAGGGAGCAAGGTCCGAAATAGAAGGAAGAGATACTTGGCGGACCTGAACCTGCTTCTCCTCTTCCACACTACTACTCTCCCCCTGAGGAGAAGCAGGGAAGAATGACTCAGACTCAAAAAAGGACAAAAAAGTTATGACTAATGGGATCAAAGTACCAATACCCTTTTTGAGAGGAGGGATACCCCAGAAAGATACAAGGAATGGACCGAGGGTCTAACTTACCTCGAGATGGAGACAAATCATGGACAAAGGCACGACAACCAAAGACTCATGGGAATGGAAAATAAAGGGGATTGAGGGTACAATAACTGATGAGGGGCCATGTAGTTCAGCACTTTGGAGGGCATGCGATTGATGACATAAGTAGCTGCAAGTATAGCATCCACCCAAAACCTTTTTGGAACATTCATGTGTAACATCATCCCGCGAGCTACCTCAAGGAGGTGTCTGTTTTTTCTTTCTGCAACACCATTTTGTTGTGGTGTTCTGGCGCATGAGCTCCTATGAATAGATCCGTGGGAGACAAAGAACTCATTGAGCTCACCATGAAAGCATTCTTTTGCATTGTCGAATTGGAAGATCTGTATTTCAATATGGAACTGCGTAAATACCATCCTCTGGAAGTCTTTCACAATCTTTGGAACTTTGTCTCTACTACGCATAGGAAATACCCATGTATAGCGAGAGTATTCATCGATCAATGTGATAAAGTACTTATGTCCGCCCTTAGAGATTACATTAGTAGGCCCCCATACATCAGAATACACAACATGAAAATGAACACTTGATCTTTTATTACTTGAGTGAATAGTTCTACATTGTTTGCTTAACTGACACGTTTGACACTGGAACTCTGACACTGAGCATGACTTAAATAAAACCGGAAACAAAGACTTTACTATTTCAAAAGAAACATGACCTAAACGACTATGCCACAAAAAATTTGACTCTTATTTAACTGACTATGTGACTCTGAGGATGACACCGAGAGACCAGCTTTGTTATCGAGAATGTAGAGACCATCCACTAGGCTCCCTCTACCAATCGTCCTCCAAGAAGTTAGGTCCTGAAAAACACATGAGCCAGGAAAAAAGGTTACACTATAGTTTAAAGAGATTGTAATACTACTAATTGAAAGCAAATTTATAGGAAGTTGAGGGACATGCAATACACAATTCAGGTTAAGGCCATGGGGAAGAGATATTGATCCTTGGCCTACAATGGAGGAAAATGAGCCATCTGCAAGTTTCACTCTATCCCTTCCTGACAAAAGGCTATAAGTTTGAAACAATTTCGGCTTACCGGTCATGTGGTTGGAGGCCCCTGAGTCAATGATCCAAGGGGAACCCGTGGAAGTGACATGGAATGCAGAAGCCGTATTACCTGATGTAGATGCAAATGAAGTAGAGGGAGTACCAGTGACTGAGCTATCCATTTGTCGCAAAGCCCTACAATAAGACTCCAGGTGTTCTCTGAAGGAATTCATTATATCTTCCTTGGGGTCAAAATTATTAAGGTGGTCCCGGGTAGTACCGGCAACCTGAGTATCTTGGGTTGCCGCATGTGCTGCATTCTGTGTTGTATTCATCTTCTTCTGACCTTAGCCTTTACCCTGTTCTTGGTTCTTCATTGCCCACTTGGGTTTCCCGTGGATGTCCCAACATGTGTCACGTGTATGCTGTGAACGCCGATAGTGGGTACAAAACAACTTGTCTTTATCATCAGTCTTCTTAGTGTCACTTTTCTTCCCCGTGGAGTTATTATTCATTGCAACCAAAGCAACTTGTTGCTCCCCCTCAGCTGTAACCATCACACTCCGCCTACTTTCTTCCGATTGAACAAGGGAGTATACCTCGTGAACCGACGGCAATTCTTTGCTTCCTAGGATCTGAACCCTCAGAGGTTCATAGGCAGGGTTCAGTCCCAACAAGAAAGCAAACACACGTTGCTAAGAGACCAGCTTCCTATAGGCCTTAGCATCATCATCGTGTTTCCACTCTATATCCTGATAATGATCCAATTCTTTCCATATGGAGGTAAGGACTGAATAATATGAAGACAAATTATGGTTTCCTTGTTTACAAGTTGAAGATTCAGCTTGTAACTGGTAAACCTTGGCATAATGCCTTTGCTCAGAATAGGTAGTTTTGGCCTGTTCCCAGATCTCACTAGCGGTGTCTTCCCACATAAAGTTCTTCTTCACATCAGGTTCCATGGCTGCAAGGAGCCAAGACATCACCATATTGTTTTCTTGGTCCCACCTATCATGTTCAGTTGTCTCACCCTTCCATTTATGTAACCAGCTTTTCCCCTTGCTGTTACATAGAGTTTTACACTTTTAGCCCACTCCAGGTAGTTCAGACCATTTAAAGGGGTAATTGGCATGGGAAACATCATGTTTTCACCTCCCATACCAGCTGTGCTGCGGGTCGGTGTAACCCCCGATGAAGTTGATTCATAATTTGCCATAGAATACTGCTGAAAACAGTCCAAATCTCACACAACTACACAACAGTCACAAGCAGAATACCAACCCTCAATAAATTTACTTCTGGGATGTGAGGAAGAAAACAAGAAACTGCTGAAATCAACTCTGTGATGGTTCAGTCATTAAACCAGCCCGGTAATCAGTCCAACACAGTCAAAGCAGACGTTACTATCAGTCCGACTACAGCCCATACAGTCTAACAATCCAGCATCCAAACGAATGTATAGAACCAAGGAATAAGGCCTTCACACCATTGGCCAAAAAAAAACAAAAACAAGAACACACCTGTCCAGCACCTGTACGAAGGTACCAACCAGAAATCGACTTCACAGCATCGAACAGAGAAGAAAGGGAGTCTCTATCAGCATCGCCCTTCTTCAACTAGGGTTTCCTTGATATTACAACCAAGGGAGAACCCACAGGAGGTGCCGCCAGTAATCTGCTAGGGTTTCTCTGTTTTCCACATCCAAGAATTTAAAGAAGGAAAAAAAAAGCGAAGCAGGTTCAAAGCAGGAGGGACCGAAATTCTTTTACAGCCCAAAAACTTGCTCTGATACCATGTAATCATTCATGGAGAGTGGGAGATGAGAGAGAGAGAAAGAGAAGGAAAGGGAGATACGATTGAGAGAAAAAGAAAAACTGTCTCTGGCTGCCGCCAGTTCACTATTTATATTAACTTAATAAAAAAGAATAGAAATTACAAGTATGCCCCTGGCGGCACACCCTAGAAACAAACTAATAAGAAAAAAGGAAAAATAACTAACTGACAGTATCTTAAGAGGACAACCTATTAATAGCAACTATAAAGTAACAATTAAACAAGCCTTACAACAAAACTCAAACACCCTATTCCTTTCTACCAAGCTTCCTATAAGTTTCGGCATCATTGATGCTTTTCCACACAATAATTTCCATTACATCAATCTCTTGCCAAAGGGACTTTAGCATAGAATAATATATGGCCTCATATTTCTCCCCTTGTCTTAGATTATTCACATTGTTCTTCAATTTATAGGCCCTAGTAACATTCAATTTTGAGAATATGTTTCTAGAACACTACCCTGAATCTCCTTGGCTGAATCTGTCCAAAGGTAATGTTGACTTATATGGGCTACATGGAATTGACTAACCACCCAATATCTGTATAATTCTTCTAGATCCATTTTTCATATGTAGGACCATATTCTTCTAGTTTCTTCTTACTACTTGTTAGATACCCCAACTTGCCTCTACTACAAATATGAATCCATATAGATTGTGCCCAGGCCAAGTAATTTGTTCCATCTAAGTTGATTGTGGTCACAGCATTCAATAAAGGTTCTAGAGACCCTACCAGAACAACCCTTATAGGGTCTCTGAAATCACAATAATTTAGAGTTCCACTGAACCCTGCAACCAAAGAGAATTGGTAGAACTGTAGTCACTCCAACTGAACACTCCAGAAAGCTTCCCAACTGAAATCAATTTCCTCTAGGAGTCAAATAGGACCTGACAAGCCCTGAGCGCCAGCCTAACTCAGCTTCCTTGGCCCTTAGTAGAATCTCTCTCTAGTTGGCTAGGGTTTCGGGCAGGAGAAAAACAGAAACTTCTTGTCGTCCTAAAAACCAGATTCTAGGTCTCCAAACCCTTCTCCAATTAGGCGGCAATCAACCAAAAGAAATCAGCAGTCTAACTCCATACACTCTTCCAATCGAAGGGTGTATGGGATTGGAAGAAAAGAAGAGAAAAGGGTTGCTTTGACACCAAGAAGAAAATCAACCCAAGAAAAATAAGTTTTCAATCTGAAAATAGAAGAAAAGGAAAGAAAGAGAAGAAATCAGAAGAGGAACAAGATGGTGAGAGAAGAAGGGAGAAGGAGAAGAGAGTTCGATCAGTTCTCTCTACTTTCTCCTAATTACCTTTTATTAATTCAGTTGTAATAAACAGAATTGCAAAGATGCCTTGATGGGGTGGCCAGCTCATAAACATAACATAAAAAGGAATTAACAGGCCCATATGGACAAGGTGTCAAGGCCCACTAACAAAAAACATAACTAATAAAAGACAAGTAATAAGAAGGGCACTAGGGCCCATTCAGCCCAGTCTCTCTACAAGCTGATACTAGGGCTGCTTTGCCTTTCTGTATAGTAGGACTGTAAATAAGTCCATCTACCAGAATCCAGATTGAGTTATTGATGGAGGAGATATAAATAGAGAGTTGATCATGTTGTCAAATATTTTAGTGTAATTGATGGTAAATTCGGGTCAAACTGAAAGACCTTTGGTTTCCTTGTCAATATGGCTCCACAAAACAAGTTCCATGAAAGAGCTTTCAGTTTCTTTGTCAATTTTTTTTGTATCATTTTGCATATTTGGAAAGAAAAGAAATTCTATTTAGTTGAGAAATAATTGTATATTAGTTGCATAGTTTTCAAGGCGCCAAGGTGAGGCTAGGCTACAGGGGGTGCCTTGTTGCCTAGTCGCCTAAGCTGGCGCCTAGGCGATGGATATTTTTATGTTAAAAACATAGATCCTAGGGTAGTTCCCTAGGTACCATAACCATATTTCCCTAATAATTATTCATAATTTTCATAAGAAAAGCATAAGGTTCATATTAAAGTATAGAAAATCAACATATTCATGAGAAGAAAAAGAAGGAAAATAAAATTCAAAAAATATAGGGGATGAACCCTTATTTTTGTTATAGGAAAAGAAGAAAAGAAAAAGTAATGGTGGTAGTAGTAGTACTAGTACTAGTACTAGTAGTAGTAGTAGTAGTAGTAGTAGAAGAAGAAGAAGAAGAAGAAGAAGAAGAAGAAGAAGAAGAAGAAGTAGAAGAATATATGGAAGAATAAAATGTGCTAACTAGATAAAATTTTAAGTTCTTCCTTACTTATTGGTTCAGGTTTTGAAGTCTTTGAGGGTTTAATACAACATTTAGCAACGTTTGTTTTGATTAAACCCTAATAAATAAGAAAACAATAAAAGGAAATTAGTATATAAACACACAAAATGATTATTTTAGTTTAATGATGTCTATTTTATAATTATAATCTCAAAAAAGAATGAACAAAAAAGTATTTTATAGTAGGAAGTAAAAAACTGCTAGGCGATTAGGCAAGGCGAGCCTCAAAGGGCACCTTGTCGCCTAGGCGTCGCCTTGACAACTATGCTTAGTTGTTCAATGTTGGTCTGCAACAGTTGGCTAACATGTTAGCATAGCAATTGTATATAGGGATAAGCTATTTTGCCTCAACTATGAGGTCTTAACTATTGGGTTAAGTGGAAACCGGTCTCTCATTTGGGATGCTTGGCATCATTGTCATCATCTAAGCCTTGCCCCAACTATATGGGTTTAGCTACATGAATCCTGTTTCGCCATTCTGTCCTGTTCAATGCCATATCAATTGTTAATTTATGGGCATTTGGAACGCTTGGCATGCTGTATATATTTCATATTCACTGATTCAATAAAATCAATTTTGTGACTTATCTAAAAATAAGAAAAAGAACCGCATCTTAATTGCTCCTGGTACTTCACTGTGGGCATATCTGACACACTCCGTTTTTTAGGACATTCTCTCACGTTAATTTTTATATATAACCCCTATGATTATTCTCTCTCATTAACTCCTATGCTATTCAAATTTGTCTAATTGACTTTCTTGCATGCCATTGAATTCCCCCAACTATTATAACCCATATTTTTTGGTGTAAAAACCACAAATAAGAAGATTTGAACCTTTTTCTTTTGGTTGAAAGATAACAAATCCACCATTATACCCTGCTTCAATTACTTGTAGTAATTGCATTTATTCTTAATTTAATTTTTAGACATTTTCTTTTCTTAGTTGATGTTTGTCAATAATTGAAAAAGTGATTATTAAAATTAATATATATATATATATTTATAAATATTAACACAGATCATATTGATTTTTTGAGAATTAAGATATACCATATATGCATGCATATTTTAGTTCTTCCACCATTTTTTAACATTTACCAAGTGTATCTCAATAGTTCACACTTCACATAAACTATTAAAGATGTGTTTCTTATGTGTATACAACTTATTTATTGTCATCTAAAACTCATATTATTGTCATTGATATATTCTTTAGGATTTATTTTGTGTTTTCCTTGTATATCTTAATTTTTCCATTGTATCCATGCATATCCAAAGCACATCGTGATACATCTCTTAAAGTTGCCTTTTTGATACTCTTTGTGTTTCCAATACTTAGAACTTTGCATCAAATGTAAAGATGGCAATTCATGTATGACTATGTGATTTATATGGTAACCAATTTGCAAGAATGATGCATTTCTGAAAGTCCTTAAATTTGATAGTGTTAGTTGAAACATTACAACATTCCTCCAGAAGCCCATTGATGCCAGTGCTAATCGGGATGACTAGCAAATTTTTGTTTATTTCTTTGAAACTAACAATTAGCAATCATGATGGAAAGTAGAGAAGCCAATGAACTAGCTGGGTTCTATGTATCCTTTTTCTTAAAAACGTTAGTGCTCTATTTAGGCCCTTCAGTATGCTGTGTTTCTCTTGTTAATCCTGCAACTGCTGATTGTTGAACATAAGATATAAAATATCCTCCTCAAGTTAAGGTCAATCTTTGCCAAAATCCATCTTGTCCTCCAAAAGGTAAAATGTTGCAGATAACAGCTTACAAAATAATCATTATATTTGTTATTGGCCCATTTGCAGTTTCCACATCACATGGCCACGATCCACCAACTCACATAACCGGTACATGTGGATATTATTAGAACTATATAGCTGTTCTTGTGTGTATAAACTAAAAGTTTCCTGATTTTCTTTTAGCGCCCAAATTGAATTGAAAATCTTAGTAGGGTTAGGCTCTGAAATGGTTATTTTTTTTTCTGTCTCTTGCCCAGGGAAAAGTTGAAGTGACAATTGCAGGAGGAAGAGTTGTGTGGAAAGATGGTGAGCTGAAGGTTCTACCTGGTACTGGAAGGTACATAGAAATGCCACCTTTCAGTTATCTTTTCAATGGTATTGACAAGGCTGATGCTACATACCTTTCTTCCTTGCGGGCTCCTGTTCAGCGCTTCAAAGCTGCAACTTGAGTTGCAGTATTATTTACTTTGAAGCAAGACAGAAGCACATGGGGGGATGGAAAGAATGCAGTGCCATCTTGTATAATAAATAAATTAAGATTGTGGACTGCGTTCCAAGAAGTTACTATTTTTGGTAATGGTTTAGTGTTTGCAAATTGGTTAGTGTTTACTACACAAAAAAAAAAAGAAAAAAAATTGTTTAGTGTTTGCAACATTAGACATTGTTCTGATAATGATATTAAATGACTACTTAAGTCCTCTCGCAGATTTGTTTATTTTTGTCATCTTATGCGCTGAACCATATGTTTATTTTTTTGCCTCGTTCTTTTGTTTCCTGGTTGAAACATAATTTCTTTTCAAAGAACCCACACATGTTGCATTCATTATGTTAACCCTGCAAGACCAGATTAACTAGGGGTGCAAGCTGATATATGAAATTTGTAGGCCTGTAAATCCAGATTCAGGTAGGGATGGGCCAGGGTTTTGCTAATTCCATTTTAGCAAGGTTAGAGAAAAGAGTGATCATGGACTGGCTTGCGCTTGAAACCTTGAATAAGGGGCTTAACCTAGGACCTAGTGTGGCCTGGCCTGCATTCTGGGCCTAAGAAACTTGTATATTATTTAATATGATCGAAGAATGCATAAACTTGATAAATAATAAATTCTTTTTTTTTTTTTGGCAAGTGATAAGTTATGAAGTTGAAATTCACATTGTAATCCATTTAGATTACAAAAGCCATTGCCATTTATTTGAATGAATACATTTACCAAATGGTAAACATGAAGCTCAGCCATTCAAAATGACGATGTACAGAACACAAGGAGAAAGGAAGAGATGGGATTTACATTGGTAAGGCACTTGTAGTTAAAAAATCACGATGGCCTTACACAGCAAGTAAAATATCTGAGAATCGACCTTTTTCTCGACTTTTTGGTCTGCAATTAGTGAATATCATAGGTTAGAAATAATGTCTAATATGTTGTCTAATAACAGCTCTACTGGCTGTATTTAACAAATATTTGTTTTGTATTCTGATAGGTAAAATAATTGAATGATAAAGCATTCGAGGGTATAGTAATCAAGGCCATGTCTGTTGTCAATTTCATCATCATCTAAGTCTTATTGGTTGGTTACATGAATCCTGTTTTGCCATTTCCATGTATTTATTGTGGCATCTATTGATAACACGAAAAGACAAATCAGAATTCATGATCATAAGGGTGTGACAAAAGTTTTAGTATTGGTTATCCATCTGATGCAGCCCTTATCCTTTATTTTAACTTGGGACCTGCAGTGTATGACAAGCTCACACTGATAGTAAGCGGTCAGTTTGTTAGCAGTAAATCCTGATTGATAATAATCAACCCGACTTCTGTTTCAACTATTAAGGAGTTGACAACATCCTTAATAACAACTTATTCACTAAGATGCAAAAGAATAAGTCATTTAGTTCAGTCAGCTCAGCTGTTATCAAATGGCTCTTAAGTGGGGAAATATAGTAAAGTTCAAATTCTTTCTCCATTTTAGTGTGTTTGTTTGTGTATGTATGTATAACAAATTACCTTTAGAAATTTTGGGGTCTTTACCGCTGCAACAGGGTCTTCTTTCTGCTCAAATTCTTTCTCATTTCCCAGGCTGGCGCGCTTGATATCAGCTTTGTTCTGCTTTCTGTTTGCTCGAGCGCGAGAAAAAACCATAGAGTAATCAGTTGCTCCTCCAGCCTTCTGATCCCACCCTCCAAATTGGGGAACGGACATCCACCCATTCTTCTGGGGAAGTGCATCAAAATGATTAGCTTCAAGCTCTTAGTAAAGCCGTTTATCAAAAAAAAAAGAAAAATAAAAGAAATCTTAGTAAAGCCAGTAATTAAAAAAATCTCAAAAAAATGGCGTAATTAACATCTTTTAATATATAACCACAAAAAATGATCTCTTCACCGAGGGAAATTGGAGTTCTATAATCAACCTTGTATTTATTTAAATTCTCCTTGGTCAACGCACATTGAAAAATACAATCTCGACTTTCCTCAGTTAATTAAGATCATAATGTGATATTAGACTAATAATCTTCTTAGGTTATAGAAGAATTCCGTTATACAAAAGAATTCTTTCATTAATAGAGATGAAAGAAGCAGAAAATTGTGATCAGAGATATAAGAGAGATTTATGGTTGTACTTTCTTCATACTATTGCTGTTTTTATATGAACATTTTAGATTGATCCATGCAAGTTTGTTGTTTCTACCTGAAACACCAATTTTGATATTTCATGTTTTCAACTACTGTAAACGCCAATCATCAGCCCCACATACACATTTTTCTATTTTCGTCAATTTGTATTGATCGGCATCGGCCCAAAATGTTACATGTAGAAACACATCAATGGTGTCATTCATTCTCAAATCTCTCTCTTTCTCTCTCTCTCTCTCTCACAGCAAGCATTAAAACACCATCTTGGATTATCTCTTCAGAAAACTTTATAACAGTTTCTTACGACCAATCACAATCTCAATGATCACAAACATGGAGCATTTAAGGTGTAATTTGGTATTATTGCTGTTTCTATTTAAAATGTTTTGGGTTGATCAATACAAATTAGTGAGAGATGCATTATTTATTTCAACTAATAACAATGCATGTGCAGGACTGGTAATTGTTGTTTACCATTGAAACGTTATTTGACATTTCAGGTATTGCACCCATCAACCCAAAATGGTTGGGAATAAAATATCTCTTCTCTTTCACAAATTTGTATTGATCAACCCAAAACGTTTCATATAAAAACAACAATTATACCAAATACAACCTAAGTCAATAATTTTAATGGAAAATATCAGTCATTCATTAAGAAAATCTCTATACAAAATGTGATAGAGAAACCAAGAACTCTATAGTACAATCAAATAAAATTAAACAGAATAAAATTTAAAACAGTAATTATTTTGTTGCTTTACTTCCCATTTCTCCTTACCTTCTCCTTGTGATTTTCCATGGCTGGCTGGGCAACGAGAAGATGAGGATCAGAGGAGTGCAGAGGGTGGGATCTGTGAATGGCCCTGCTTGCGATCCTCTTCTCCTGACTTGAACACCCTCTCCTCATCTCATTTATAAGCTTCTATTTTCTATTTTCTTGGGAGATGATCAAAGCTTGCCACTTGGCGTCTTTTGATCCGTGGCCTCAACTGAAATTGCGCATTTTCTGTTATAGACTATTTTTATTTGCTAAATATTATGTGGGATCAGAGCTTTCAGTGATGTAGTGCATTCTTACTCACGGTTTAATATGTGAGCAAGGTGGGGCCACACTGTTGGATCTGGAAATCGTGACCCCAACTTGATCCTATGATATGGAAAAGATATGATATCTGAAAAACTTCTGACCAATTTACTGGAATCATAAACGTGGTAGCCAATCAGGTATTATTTATCAAAATTCATTGATGTGTTTTGATTGGTCAAAACTCTTCCCATACCATATTTTTTCTGCATCATAGATTTTTCCATTTTTACCAAAAAAAAAAAAACAACTTGATCCTATGAATGGTGATTAGGTTCCTGATGAGATCCTACAACAAAACCTTGATTTTGGATCAGATATGAATTCGTTGGGACTGCCTTCTTGGGGTCTCGAACTTGCCATGTGTCATGCAATGAAAAAGATTAAGAAACTCAATTTGATTGGTCCCGTTCTCCATCAAAATTCAGCGTGGATCAATGTTTGGAAAACTGGATCAGAGCTATTGGTCAGACTGATTGAATCATGACTAAGGCGCTTGGCCGGTTTGGTCATATCTCCCAAACCGGAATGTGTTAAAAACCATCCGAAACCATTGATCTGGCCTGTTTAACCAGTAATTTTTCTGATTTTTTAAACGTAAAGGCAAACCGAACTCCAAAGACCATAACTTTATAGTTGTTCGATTGGAATATTAGTTTTTTTTTTCAGTTTTGAATTACTTTTCATGATCTATTGATGACAAAGTGTCTTCCCCTAAGGGTGATCATTTAATCCTGACTTGAAAATTTATTTTATGTATATATATATTTTATATATAAATACTATAACATGACGCTTATAATCTATACTCTATATAATATTTCATATCATATAATGTACAAAATAAATTTATATGCCATTTAATATAAAATATTTATATAAAAGAAAAGATTGTAATTACGCCTGAGCTTATGTTTGATGCCCGGAACCTAAGCTAAGCTAAGCCCATATCTAGATTATAGCCCATATCACAAGTGAAAAGTTAAGTCCATGGAAGTAATTTTTCCAAAAGTGAACAGGCCTTAGAAATCTAACAACCACTGATATCATGGATTTGAACATAATGCCATTTTACCCTTATATAAAATCATCAAATGTTTGAAAACTGAAATACCCTTAAACCTTTAACAAAAAATCCTCATATATCTTTAAATCTTTAACCATAAAATAAAAAAAAAAAACCATTAAATATTTAAACAAATTTGCTCATATTAACAGTTGAAATTAACAAAAATCTACTAACTTGATTGGAATAATTAATATGAGCATAATAGATATTTATTTTTATTTTTTTTTAAGTCTATCTATTCGTTTCTTTTAAAAGATTACAAATCATTGTAACCCAGCGAGTCAACGATTTAACTCGGATCGGTATCTTCCCGAATCCCGAGTTTCCGGATCAAACCACCGCCTTTGGCATTCTGTATGTATCCCCGGGTTCACCTCAACTTCATTCTTCGACTTTGGCTCTCAATTCGAACTGAAGGCCACAGGGGGTTTAGAATTTTGTTGATCCGAAGGCCCCATAGCTCTTGTTTCCTTTCGATTAAACCCTAGCTGCTCCATCCCATCCTCTCCATTTTTTCTTTTCATTCAAAACCCTAGCTTTAATTCGTCTTGAAACGAAACCCTAGCTTCGTCGCAGCAGGCCGAGGCAGGAAGGAACGGTAATGGCGACCATCAGCCTGCGAAAGGGAAACACCCGCCTCCCACCTGAAGTGAACAGAGTTCTCTACGTTAGGAACCTTCCCTTCAACATCTCGAGCGAGGAAATGTACGATATCTTCGGCAAATACGGTGCTATAAGGCAGATACGAATTGGTACCAACAAGGATACGAGGGGAACAGCTTTCGTTGTTTACGAAGATATCTACGATGCCAAGACTGCTGTGGATCACCTGTCAGGCTTCAACGTTGCAAATCGGTATCTCATCGTGTTGTATTACCAGCAGGCAAAGATGAGCAAGAAAGTTGATCAGAAGAAGAAGGAAGACGAGATTGCTAAGATGCAGGAGAAGTATGGAGTGTCTACCAAAGATAAGTAGAACTCTCAGTCGAATGAATTTAGGATACCCGTCCATGAATTTAGGCTTCTTTTGGATTATATGTAACTTGGGCTGTTGGATTCGTGGACTATATTTGTACAAGTTCATAAATTTGTGGATTAGCTTCGTTTGTTCTGTTGATTAATCACTTGTTGTTGTTTAAAGACTTTTGGCATTGCCTCTTTTCTTGGTATATGCAGATAGTGTCATTACTAGCTTTTATTTGTGAGCGAATAGAGGAGAAAATTCCACCCCCTTTTCAGGATTATGATGGATTAACATACAGGGAGGCGAGTTCACTTGAATAATCTAAGAATTGGGAATGCAAGTCTTTCTATCCGTCTATTTATTCTTGTTGCTTAAGAATCTTTGTTCTGGTGATTCACTTTATCATTGGCCATATCTCTGATGAAAATCCCAACCTTGGAATACTTTTAATTTTTATTCAATTTCTGTTTTTGATCCATGTATTTTCCATCATCCTTCTTAGTTTCTTAGTTTCCTATGTCCTAATCCAAGGCACTTCTTCATCTTGGTGCTGTCAATGTGCATTCCTTATATTGGACCTGTTCATTCGTGTTCTTAGATGTTCCTCTTTTATTCATACCTTCTCTCAGGTTTCTTTGGGTGATCACTAATGGATCAGTGGAAGCACATTAAATGAAAAGCTAAAACGGTGCAACCCTAACATAGATGTTCTACTTGTGGGACACATATGGTGAAGACCACAGAGCACCATAATATAATTGCATTGCATAGTAGCACTGCAAGCATTATCTCCGTAACCTAGTTTCCAAAAACAGATCAGTCCTTTTTTTTTTGATCAATAAAACAGATCAGTCCTTTCCACACCTTCCTGGCTAACCTATCAGATGGGGGAGTTTTCTGATCTTGGTACCCACTCGAATGAACAGTTCATAGTGGTTGAGAATGACCAAACTTCTCTAATCAAGAATCTGAAAGTCCATGGATGATATAGACTATCTTCTTCCGTTGTTGCCTTTTCAGCAACCACAATGTCTAGGGAGAGGTTCTCACTGAGGATTTTGGAGCCAGCTCACTAGCAACCACCTCTAGCATGGTTTTCCCTTCTTGATTGTGCTTACTGCGATCCCCATGAATCTTGACTATTATCCTTAGAAAATGCAATTTCTTCATCAGAATAAAATATTCTTTCCTCTTTCCCACTTCTACGTCACAACTTACAGGACATTGACCATTTTTCCCTTACTCTACTCTCTTATTGAAGGCACTTTTCAGCTCACAAGCTTCTTATCCACTGACTGGAAGCCATTCACCAAGGTGGACTGAGAAGCATTGCCGTCTATTTAAGAGTAATCTCCCTGAGTTTCCTGATTTGGGGAGAAGATTATATAAACCAAGCTCCATTGAACTGCACAACACCGAGGAGTCTACAAATACTTGTGATAATGTAAGAAATGCATGTATTCCTGACCATATCTTTCAAGCTTCTGCTTCAACATTTGTGAGTGTTGGTGGAACCTCATCTGCATCTAAGCCCCCAATTACCACTTCTCCTGCCACAACAACCACTGGATCTTAAATCACTAATAATGGAATGGTATAAACGATCTTGAGCAGAACTTTCTTTTTCCTTTAATCAATCACTTTCAATGTTTCTTTATTTTTTCCTCTTGTCAATAACCTCTGCTCCACCACCAGTGGCTTCTAAATATATTTCCCTCAATTTAGACCTGATACCTTAATTACCCTTCCAGTTTCGTTACAACCCCCTACCTCTCCAGGTTTATTGTTCAGAACTGTAGACCAGATTTTTACCATCTCGCCTTCACATAAATCATTAGATCCAATTCCATTTTCACCTCTTCCTTATCCTTCTCTATTCAATAAGAATCATAGAATTCCTGAACCAAATACCCAAATCTCATCTTGCAGTGTGACTGTTAGTGACCGTTATCTTGCATTATCTTGCATTATGAGTACCCAAATACCCAATTCCTGAACTAAATACCCAAATACCCACTAAATAATCACCCCCAAAACAAATTTCATTATAAAAGCAACTCTTATCTTGCATTATGAGTCCGTGACTGATAGCATTTTTTTGCCCTCGTAAACTTCCAAGTGTTGGACTTGCCTTGAGAGAATGTTAAATGGCCAAAACAGCCCTTGTTGGCAGCCTCATCATAATTCAACCTTCCAACTTTTCGTCAAAAAAATACCCTTTTTGGCCTCAAATCATAATTTTTAATGTTTTTACAAATAAAATTTTTAAAATTGAATTAAAAGTATAAATTAAATATAAAATAATACATATATTACATGTAGAACATAAATATACATTATTTTTTGATAAAATATATGTTTATACATGACATGGTCTGACCCATTCAACCTGGATGGTTGAACCAGTGATCTATATGACTTGGAAGCAAAAATGGTTTGGCCTCTGGGTCCGGTTTTTAAAACATTGGTTCATTTTGGTACTCTTAGCATTTGTTTTTTCTTGAACAAACATTGTTTAAAACCGTCTAAGTGTATGTGAAGGCTACACTACACTACTTCGGTTTTGCCGTTATTGCGTTATAGACTTATAGTTGCAGGAAAGGAGAACGCAATTTCAACTTTATTTCTATTGTATAAGGGAATGTAAATTAAAAAAATAAAAAAATAAAAACACACCAAAGAAAATTGTAAAATGGCAAGTAAAACTGAAAAGAATTAAAATATGCCACCGCAGAACCTATTTTATCCACCGGGCAAATAAGGTTGAGAATGCTGTCAAGGACTCAAGGGGCCAAGGCCACCATCTAAGATTATCTACCAAATCGCATAACACAATTTTAACATTTACAAATAATTATTTAATAATTACTAATCCTATAATCAATTAATCATTATTAACTATTATTACTAATAAATATTATAGTTTATAATCTATTTAAAAATTGAAAATAATAAAAGATAGTAATAATTAATAACATTGATTTTACTAATAAAATAAAATAAATAATTATTAATCTGAATTTTAATTTCTATTAATTTAAAACAATGTTTTAAAAATCAATTCGGAGGTTGAACTGATTTTGCCTTCAGGTAGTTGGACATTGGTTTGACCATTTGGGTCAAATGGGTCAGACCACAACACATCAGCATGTATGTGTGTATGAACAAGTATTGTATCAATAAAATAAAGTATATTATATTTCATATAAATTATATGTTATATGTATTAATTTATGTTTAAATTATATTTTTATATTTCATGTTTTAATTTTTCTTTTAAAAAATGTCAAAAATGGGATTTGAGGCCAAAAAATGGTTTTTGGCAAAAATAGTAAGACAAGGCACATTTGACCATTGGGACACATAGGTCTTGAAAGATTATCCCAAATTGATATCCTAATCAGACAACCGAATGCAAAGCAATGGTCTTTAGAAGCTTGCATATACATTCAGTGTGAAAATTGAACCTCTCGAGTTGAACAACTTTTTGACCAAACCCTAGGTTTTGGGAAAATTGAACCCAAAATCATGACCATGAGATGGTTTGAACAATTTGACCATCCAACAATGGCTGGTTCAAAATACCGACTTAAAATCCATTTAAATTTCACTTAAAAGTAATTATAAATTTATGTTAGTATTTTTACTAATTTAAAATCCATTTGATTTCTATGTAAAAGTAATACAAATTAATAAAATTAATAAAGAACAACTAAAAAATAATGCTTGAATCGGACTGATTTAGAGAAACTTCCCATTCACATGACTTACTGAATAGGTAAATGTAAGAAAGATGTATTACAAGATGAGAAAAAAGGTGGTGTACATTTACTGGATTTGTAGGGAAAAGCAACAATGATACCAAAACTAAAATTTGTAAAATTTTGGCAAGACTAAGGATAGATGTGAAAACAAATCAGTGAATTCAATGCACCTGATGACTTGTAGCTAAAACACACACACGATTTGTTGAATAGTCCGAATCGTGTTGAAACTTGATAGGCCAAACAAAACATTTCCATTCAATGGACAACCATCTCAAAATAGATTGACCCTCAATTACCACCTAAAAGAGAGAAATAATTCAATTATTACATTGTGTGTGAAGGATGGAATTATTGACAGACTTGTGGTAGCTGAGCTCTTTGGTGTACATAGTGCGCAGGCTTAGGTGCTGGAACAGTTGAGCTCTTACTAATCCAGTTTCTAGATGTCGGGAAATCTATCCATCTAGAAAGGTTTCCTCTAATTTAAATAAAACAGCAATATTGTTTGATAACATAATGATATAATGTAGAATTGTATCCTTAGATCATTGGAGTTCTAATGGAAAACACTAGTGTGAACTTGTAAGGCTGCCGGCCCCAAATCCAGATGGGTTGTAAGGCTGCAACTTGCGCTGGATTGGCCCGAACCCAACCCTAACTTAATCCGAAAAATAAGGTTGGGTTGCATCGGGTTGATGCTCGGGTTAGGGTTCAAATTCATAAACCTGATTTTATTTCGGGTTTGGTTAAGGTTGACCTCATGGACAATCCGATCCAAACTGAACTCGACTCTATAGTATGTCATATATAAATATATGTTATATATATATTATATATCATACATTTATTTTTTAGATGTACGATAGTTGTATAACCCTCACTACATACTATCATGTATTTCTTTTAAGATAATCACTTCACTTAATCCTAAATGAAAAGTCTTAAACCTTAATAACATATTTTATGTTTTTTGAATATTTTATTTTTCATCTCCTCTCTAATGTGAGACCGGATTCAGTCAGGGCAAATCCATGCCCACACCGTTGTAATAGCATTTTCCAACCTTGCATTGGGAATATCTCCGCATGAAATAAAGCATATAAGTGTAGAGATATTCTCAATGCAAGGCAGTAAAGGCTGCTTGAACAGAGTTTGCCCTCATTGAAGCTGAACTCCTCTAATGTTTGGCGCCTATAAAAGATCTATCATAAGTCATAATCATAGTAAACTATAGTCATTTTAAACACTTTTTTTTCGGTTTTGTACTAAAAGAACCAATAAAAACATCAACAAACAAATACTAATAAAACACCGGATTAATATATATAGTGAAAAGTGAGTTAAGATTTGAGATTAAATAGTTTTATGAGATTTTAAAGGATGGGAAGAATGTTGGGTTGGGGTAGGGTTGAAGGAATTTAGTTAGGGTTGTATACATCGGGTTGAAGGTTGCATTGGATTAGGGTTAGGGTTGGGGGTTTAGAACTTAGGGTTGGGCTAGGGTTGGCCTCAACCCGACCTAACCCAGATCAACTTGCAGCCCTAGTGGGTTACATTAAGTTGACGGTCCACACTAAAACTTTTGTCAAATTCTTATGAGTATGAGCAAATGAATTATTCTTTGACATTTGAAATTTTAAAAATATATGCCTTCTAATCAATCTTTTTCTAATCCCAAACGCTCTTTCATGTTAGCATCCTGAAATTTTATAAATAGGAAATTATCTAAAACTCACCATGAATTTTTGGCATTCTCTTAAATTCACCATTATTTTTCAAAACATGCAGGAAACCCCATGTCATTAACTTGACATTAAATAGACTAATGGGTTTTAATATAATAGATTACCATTTTACCATTTTTATATCTGGCTCATTTTCAGTATTCCAGAAATACCCCTATTATTATTTGACCCAAAACCCATTTTTCAGCTTCCTTGGAATACTTTCAAGCAGCACAATGAGAGCAAAATGTCTCCCAACGAGTAGACATTGTATATATAAGGCAGTTGGGTGCTTAAGGGAATTTTAGTCACAAAAATATGTATAATAAGGCTGGCTTGACACTTAGGGGCAGTTTGGTCATAAAAATTGCATTTATGGTGATGTGGACAACTTATGTCAATGTAGACTAACACTGCTCTAACGGATGGTAAGTTTTGGAAAATAAAAACTCATCGATCGACATGGTGTTTCCTGGACGTTTTGAAAAGTTATGGTGAGTTTAAGAGATTTTGAAAAGTGATGGTGAGTTTTAGACAATTTCCCTTTGTTCATTGAACCAAAAAAAAAAGAATGAGGGAGATGTAAATACCTTATCCTCCCTTTGAAAAGCGATACAAAAAGATCTCCAGCCCATAGATTTTACTTAATTCATATTGATTACAAGAAGATTTCATTAATGGCTAAAGAGAGAGTCGTTGGACATAAATCCCAAAAGTGAATACACAATGATTATAAATAAGGGTGAGCAAAAACAATCGAAAAACCAAATTAATCGAAGTTGAATTAGTTACGTCGGTGTTACGTCATCGTCACAGTTACGTCGCCGTCCCCGATCAAGAGGGGAAGAGCTATCCTCCCAGTAAGCTGGAGGGACTCTCTTGAAAATCCCATCAAGGGAGTGCTAACTGGTGCAAGTCGTTCTCTGGCGATGCCGAGCTTTTCGAATGCATCTTCAAACAACACATCGGCGGAACTCCCTGTGTCAAATAGGATCTGCCGTAGCTCGAAGTTGGCCACTTCGGTTGTGATGACCAAGGCGTCGTCGTGCGGTGTCTGGACTCCTCAGAGGTCGTCGTCAGTGAAGGTAATAGATGTGCCACGCCTTCTCCTATGACCTCAATCATCGATCTCGCACAGCTGAGCATATCTTTAGCGTCCCAAGCTACTTTCCCCTCCAGAGGCGCTTCCTCCCGATATCACATGGATAACGCCGGCTAGGGGGCCACGGGCGGAGGCTGCCGAGCTTTGTTCGCTCTTCTTTCCTCTTGGGCTAACTTCTCCGTTCTATCTACGAAGCCGCTGAGATAACCATGCCTAATTAGATCTTCGATATGGTTGCGTAGGTCGAAATAGTTCTCCATATCATGGCCATAGTCCTTGTGGAACTCGTAATATTTGTCTCGGTTCCTCTTGTTGCTTTGCGTCTTCATCTTCTCAGGCCACCTGACATAGTTGTGGCCATGGATTTGCATCAGAACTTCAGACCGTGGAACATTAAGCAGCGTGAAATTCCGATAGGTCGGCGGAGGGGTGCGAGGTGTATGGTCGGTCTGACGATCTTGCCTCTTGGGGTCTCTGTTATGAGCACCCGCACCACACGGCAGTAGTGTGCACACGACCGGCACCGCTCGGCAGCGGCACCATGAGTCGCGCGCACGCACTACGCAGCAGTGGCACCGCACGCACCGCGCGCGTCGCACGGCGGCGGCACCATGAGCCGCGTGCACGCACACTGGCAGCAGCAGCAGAGCGGGGCCCATACGACATCTCATAGGGTGGGCCTACCCTTATCTGGACACGTCAAGAGAATGCGCCTTATCCCTTATCCCATTCTCCCTTATCTTATCCCCTATTCTTAGAAGGAATTGTAGTACCATTAAAAGTAAAGTAGTCTAAGTAGAAGTAGGAGTTTAAGTCCATTTAGGACTAACCTAGCCGAATCCAACAAGGAACCCTCCTCTTGTAATCTCCTATTTAAGGAGACGCCATTATTGAATAAAGACATCGAATATTCAGTCAAGAAAGAGAGTAAAGGAGAGTTCGGTGATCTCTTGGACAAATCACCCACGAGATAGTCAAAATAGGGCCTGCACACAAGGCCAAGGACAAGGAAAGATCTGAGGTTCCTGTGGTGGAACGACCCGTGATGCGATCCTACGCTCGGGCCCATAACATCTTGGTATCAGAGCCAACCGTCATGGGGGAACAGGAGCCGCTGTCTTTCAGAGTCCATGAACTGGAGCATAGGCTCGTAGAAGAACCCGGGCTCAGTTGGGAGCAGTTCAGGTCCTATTGCCTCCTCAGGTTTAGGCCCCCGATGACGAGCAACCCAATGGGTGAGCTAATCAATCTCAAGCAGATGGGAACCGTGGCTGAATATCAACGCCAGTTCCAAACCTTGCTTGCCAGAGCGGCCACGGTTAGACCAGATCAGCAAGTGGACATGTTCATAGCAGGCTGATAGAACCCTTAAGGGTAGACGTAGAGATGCAGCACCCCCCAAATCTGGTTACGGCAATGAACCTCGCCCGCACCTTTGAACAGAAGATGCAGCTTACTCAAAGACACTTCAGCATTGGACGGCCAGCCACGACTTGGGCACCGTCAAGGCCAGTGGGAGTGTCTACCCCTGCGCCCAACAGGGAGCAAAGGACCCACACCGGTAACTCCTCCAGATCAGTATCACAGACAGGGAGCAGCAGGGTGTCACCCTCCATCCGGCGTCTGTCCCGAGCCGAGATGGCAGAACAGTGTGCGAAGGGGCAGTGCTTCAATTGCGATGATCTATACTCTACAGGGCATAGATGCAAGAAACTATTCTGCCTTCTAGTAGACGAGACTGAAGAGGATGAGGAAGAGCCATCACCAACTGAACCCGAGATCTCACTTCACGCAATCACAGGGATCATGACCTCCCAGACAATGCAACTAAGGGCACTAGTGACGAGGAAACCCGTGCGCATTCTGGTAGACTCCGGAAGCACCCACAATTTCATCAGCAATCAGGCGGCCCGCAAATTAGAGTTGCCCATGAAAGTCAGACCACAACTGCAGGTAGCCGTGGCGAACGGGGAAAGAGTCCACAACCCTAGTATCTGCAAGAACACCAGAATTCAGGTTGAAAAAGAGTCCTTCCGAGCAGATTTATTTGTACTGTCCTTGGACAAATTTGACATCGTCCTAAGCATCAAATGGCTGATCACGCTCGGCCCAATCCTGTGGGACTTCGCTGCTTTGACCATGACCTTCCACTTAAATGGAAAACCGGTTACTTGGCAAGGAACCCGGACAAGGACCAAGACACAACTACATGCACTCCAGGGGGAGAATTCGCGCACAACGGATGTGGAGAGACTTCTCACCGATTACTCAGCCATTTTCCAAGAACCCAAGGGCCTCCCACCTCCTAGAGCCTGCGACCACCGGATCCCTGTAATTGTAGGGTCAGACCCGGTCGTGGTTCAACCCTATCGCTACCCTCACCGGCAGAAAGATGAGTTAGAGAAGCAATGCACTGATATGCTATAGCAGGGGATCATTCGACCCAACCACTCCCCTTTTTCCTCCCTAGTGCTGTTGGTACCCAAACAGGATGGGACTTGGCGATTTTGTGTGGATTATAGGGAACTCAATAGCTGAACCGTCAAAGATAAGTTCCCGATCCCCATCGTAGACGAATTATTGGACGAACTCCACGGCGCACAATTCTTCTCCAAATTAGACCTCAGGTCAGGACGTCTTCCGCAGATGTAGAAAAGACAGCCTTCAAGACACATCATGGCCATTTCGAGTTCCTAGTTATGCCATTCGGCCTCTGCAACGCCCCTTCCACATTCCAGGCCCCGATGAATGAAGTCTTTCACTCCCACCTCCGTAAATATGTACTGGTCTTCTTCGACGACATCCTGGTCTATAGCAAGACATGGGTGGAACACATTCAACACCTGCGGGTCGTGCTCGAGCTCCTAAAGCAGCACCGACTCTTCCTTAAAAGATCCAAGTGTTCCTTTGGGGAACACCAAGTCCTTTACCTTGGACATGTAATCAGCGGGCAAGGTGTAACTGTGGACAGCTCCAAAATTCAGGCCATCAAGAACCGGCCCCGGCCACAGTCCGCCAAGGCCCTCCGTGGGTTCCTAGGGCTAACAGGGTACTACCGAAAGTTCATACAAAATTACGGCCTGTTAGCAGCCCCACTTACCAACATGCTCAAGAAGAATGCCTTCCACTGGGATAGCACAGCCGATGCAGCCTTCGTAGGCCTAAGGGAAGCCCTCTCTTCCACACTAGTCCTCCAGCTACCAAACTTTGATCTTGAGTTCACAGTCGAGTGTGATGCTTCTGGCACAAGCATAGGAGCCATCCTTCAGCAGCAAGGGCACTCGATAGCCGTCTTCAACCGCAAGCTAGCTGATTGCCATCTCAAATTACCCGCCTATGAACGCGAGCTCATTGGCCTAGCCAAGGCAGTACAACACTGGAGGTCGTACTTGTGGGGCAGACCCTTCGTCGTCAAAACAGACCACTACAGCCTCAAATACTTGCTAGAACAACGACTGACCACCTCCCCACAGCAACATTGGGTCAGCAAGCTTCTGGGTTTCGATTTCCGAGTGGACTACAAGGCAGGATCCCTGAACCGAGCAGCAGATGCCCTGTCCCGGCGAGAAGAAGATAGTATGCTCCTCCATGCGATCTCCCAACCACAAGCCACCCTGCTAAAAGACATTTGGAACACACTACCACAATCATCAGAGTGGAACAACCTGGTCCAACAAATACAATCTGGGTCTGCTAACCCGAACTGGTCTCTCCACGATGGGCTGGTATTCTACAAAAAGAAGATCTACCTACCCGCTGATTGCCCCCTAATTCCCTCCATCATCGCCAGCATACACCACTCGACACACGAGGGCATTCAAAAAAGGCTGCATCGCATTCATGCTGACTTCCACTGACAAGCTATGAGGGCCTCGGTGCGGGACTTTATCCAGAACTGCGCAGTTTGCCAACAGCAAAAATGGGAAAATCTGCACCCCGCAGGCCTGCTCCAACCCCTCTCCCTCCCAACGCAGATCTGGGCCCATATTGCCATGGATTTCATCGAGGGGCTGCCCAAAGTCGGGGGGAAGTTGGTCCTGTTCGTGGTAGTGGACCAGTTCTCCAAATATGCTCACTTCCTCCCTTTATCCCATCCTTATACCGCAGTCTCGGTCGCCCATACCTTCTTCACCCACATTTTTCGCCTTCATGGACTCCCCGAGTCCATCGTCAGTGACCGGGACCTGATCTTCACAAGCACATTCTGGAAGGAGCTCTTTAGATTACAAGGCACGGCCCTCGCCTTCTCCTCAACCTACCATCCACAGTCAGACGGCCAAACAAAGGTGGTGAACCAGACAATTGAGATGTACCTTCGCTGCTTCGTGGGTGACCAGCCGTGGCACTGGGTGGAGTACCTCCCATGGGCTGAGTACTGCTACAATACATCCTATCACTCCTCCCTTGGAATGACTCCCTTCAGAGTTGTGTACGATCAAGATCCTCCACGCCTTCTGTCCTACGAGCCGGGCTCAACACAGTTGGAAGAAGTGGACCACATCCTCCAAGCTCGCAATGCCCTCCTGGCCGAAGTCTCCTTGCGTTTACAACAGGCGCAGGCACGAATGAAACATGCCTACGATCAGCGGCACCGCGAAGTCACCTTCGAACCAGGGCAGTACGTTTGGCTGAAACTCCGACCATACAGGCAGCTGTCTCTCAGGCGCTGGGGGCGCCCTAAGCTAGCCCCCAAATTCTATGGGCCTTTCAAGATCCTAAGGAAGATAGGAAATGTAGCTTATCAACTCGAGCTCCCAGAGCACAGCAGGATCCACGACATCTTCCATGTGTCCCTCCTAAAGCTTTATGTTGGCACTCCTCCCGACCATGTGCCACCCCTACCCCCCTTGCAGGATGGCAGACCATCCTCTAGCCCTGTGCCCTTATCCGGTCCCGCATCCATCAAGGCACCTTCGAGGTTTTAGTCGAATGGGAGGGCCTACCTCCAGCAGAGGCGACTTGGATCCCCTGGACCGATCTCCACAACGCCTATCCAGACCTCGAGCTTGAGGACAAGCTCGTAGTCCAGGAGGGGAGTGATGTTATGAGCACCCGCACCACACGGCAGCAGTTGAGGCAGCAGCGCGCACACGACCGGCACCGCTCGGCAGCGGCACCATGAACCGCGCGCACGCACTGCGCAGCAGTGGCACCGCACGCACCACGCGGCAGCAGCACCGCACGCATGCACCGCGCGACAGCGGCACCACGCGCAGCACTGCACGCATCGCACGGCGGCGGCACCATGAGCCGTGCGCACGCACACCGGCAACAGCAGCAGAGCGGGGCCAACACGACATCTCATAGGGTGAGCCCACCCTTATCTGGACACGTCAAGAGAACGCGCCTTATCCCTTATCCCATTCTCCCTTATCTTATCCCCTATTCTTAGAAGGAATTGTAGTACCATTAAAAGTAAAGTAGTCTAAGTAGAAGTAGGAGTTTAAGTCCGTTTAGGACTAACCTAGCCGAATCCAACAAGGAACCCTCCTCTTGTAATCTCCTATTTAAGGAGACGTCATTATTGAATAAAGACATCGAATATTCAGTCAAGAAAGAGAGTAAAGGAGAGTTTGGTGATCTCTTGGACAAATCACCCACGAGATAGTCAAAATAGGGCCTGCACGCAAGGCCAAGGGCAAGGAAAGATCTGAGGTTCCTGCGGTGGAACGACTCGTGACGCGATCCTACGCTCGGGCCCATAACAGTCTCTACCCTCTCGGACCTGTGCTCATCGTTCTCTCTCCTTTTTCTGTCGGGCTTCTCATCCTCGTCTCTAAGTTGCGCCTGGGCCTCTTCACGTTGGTATACTTCTATGCGTGGCTCATTAGCACGGCCAATGTTTGAGGAGCATTCTTGGAGATGGAGAAGTTGAACGAGGAAGGACGGAGTCTGTGCTATATGGTTGTCACCACGACTAATTGATTTAAGTCCCTCACTTGAAGTGCTTCTTTGTTGAACCTCTCCAGGTAGTCCCTAAGGGACTCCGCCTTTCTTTGTCCGACTTGCAAGAGGTTGGTTTTTAGGCATCTTGATCGCTTCCTTAATTGCATGACGAGGAATGAGATTTTCGAGAAAGGCTTTTTATGCATTTCCCACAGATGGCGCCAATTTGATGCTGTTCAATCCGAGGTAGTGCACGAACCGAGGAAGGCGATCAGATAGTCCTTGTTGGCAGGGCGGGGTTCAGTTACAAGGACGAGGCCGTGCTTCAAGATCTGTGATCAAGGAAACAGAAGTCAAAGACCTGAGGAGTTATCCCCAGGTAAGAACTCCGATGCTCAAGTCAGTAGGTGGTGGTAGGATGGTCGGGCCGAGCTATAAGGATGCCGATCCGAGGTAAGTAGCTGTGTAGGTGTCTGAAGTTGGATCCCTTACCTTGAGCATGGAGTACCTTTTTATAGCCAAATATTCGTGTCCTGGTCAGATTGGGCTTCCGGGGTTGTCGGGATGAGGTTAGCCGTCGAGGTATTCGGGATAGAGTCCCATTCCCCGACGGAGTCATCTTCGTTATTCCTCTTTATCCGTGGTTGTGCTCATCCAGGTGACGTGTAGTTGATGTGGCTGAAAGAAGAAGATGGGGGGGGGGGGCACCATAATAGCGTAGCTTAGCCGGGCTATACCGATATGGCCGAGCTATGCTGATGTGGCCAAATTAAGAAAATGTGACAGGATAATAGTTGGATGGCCACGTGTCTCACAGGACCAGCTCGGCCATGACCGGATCAATAAGAAAATTTTCTTTGGCATGTGTTACACTTACACCATACGTTGCCAAAGAAAGAAAGATTGAACTGAAGCTTGTTGGTTGTTGCTACGTGTACACCTCCATTGCTTCTCGCTACAAAATGCATACAACTAAAAGATACAATGGGTTTTGATGTAAGATAAATTCTTGTTCTAAACAGGCATGCAATAATACGAGGGTAGGTTCAGATACAGTTGCCAAATGAGGAAAACTCTAGCCTTACAAGGGAAAAAGGGTAGGTGAGGAGTCCTCTTACCTCAATGGTCAAACCAAGCTAGGATCTACCACCCACGAGAAGTTCCCACACCACGAGACATGACAAATGCCCATTACGAATATGTTTCTTATTCATTGCGAGATGTCATACTCCTCGCATGTGGTTTATTTATTTTAAAATTAAAAGTAAAACCTCTCATGCCTTAATTCTATATAATAAGATCCGTCATAATCCTCCCCAATTGTTTATATGCTTCTAACTCTCCACTCCCTCATTAAATCCATCTCTCTCTTAAATAAATCTCTTTGATTTCTTATTAATACTCTGTAAAAATTCCATTGGACCTCAGGGCTGTATCAATACCAAGGTTAAAATCAAAATTTGCCAATCCAAACCCACCAAAGCTAAGCCCAACACAAATTGTGATAGGCTAGAATATGTGGATTTGATTAATTAAGCTTGGGTGCGGGTTGTTCAAGTTTGGAAGTTTTCTCACTCGTCTTTTACTTGTTATCTTTTATTTTGGCTTTATAATAAATTGGGTACCACTACAATTATAAAAAGCTATAGTTAATCTATCCATGAAAGATGGTTCTTTTTCTTTTTATTTGGTTTTTATTTAATAAAAATAATATTTATATATATCATTTATTTGCTTCTTTATATATACTGATATTCCATAACCTTTTGTTTAATCTTTTATTTCTTTGACATTTCTTTATTAATTGACATGTGCATAAAGTAATTTTGAACTAAAGTAGATCTCTTATCAAACTCCTATTTAACCCCACCAATTGCATGGGTTCATGTGTTAGTATAAACTGTATAATAAATTAAGCAATATATGCTCCATCACATGGCCTCCCCTTGCCTCCTAACCCCTTCTTAATTTTCTCTGTTTTTTAAATATTTTTATTTTTTCATCTATGTTACATAGATAGATTATAGATAGATAGGTAGAGAGAGAGAGAGTATCTTTATTACCTAATTACATTACTATACGTACATTTAAGTAATAACATAATTAAAATATTACTCTATAACTATTTAATTACTTAATTAAATTATTATCTAATTTTAAGCTTAGTCCTAATTACCAAATTAAATTAAGAAACACAATTGCTGTAAATTTAATTATTACCCAATTAACTTAACTCATTAATTCATTTATTTAACTTAGATGATTGTAGATTAACTCAAATTGATTTAAGTTAAATCAAATTAATGTGAATTAACTTAATTTAGCCTCATCAATTAACCAAGTTGATTAATAAAAAAAGGGGAGACATTTTGCATGTAGCTAATTAATTCTGGAAAATTAGGACAATGGACCAAGACTATGAGTACAACCCCAATTACACTGTGTGGTTCCAATCCATGAGGGAAATGCCCAAGTCACCTCAGTCCAATCATTATATAGAAGACGGTGAGTTCAGTTAGCCGTACCAGAATGAACTCACTCCGATTTGCTACATACAGAGCTCTACCCACACCAAACCCCACTAGTTGTGACCTTCTTCCTAACCTTCCACCTTTCTACCAGAAAGAAAAAGCAAATTCTAACCTTCAACATCTTTTGATAGTGACAAAAATCTGTCAAACCGCCGGACCGGCGCCAATTATTATATTCAATAGGTATGGACCGGTAGCCAGCGTATAAGCAAATGACGAACGGTCCATGTATTGTGTTTATTCTACGTACGTGACAAGAATACATTGTTATCACAATTCACACACACACACCCTTTTTCTTGATTTTAACTTTTTTGTCATGAGATGGCGAACAATTTGATGAGTTTGTACTTTAAAAGCTGACCCCAGAGGCTGAACCAGTTTTATCTATTATAGATATGAATGGTTCAATTGTTTGGGTTGGACAGGCCAAACCATAACACCTCATCCTATATGAATGTGTGTGTGGTTTGATGATATAAATGATTTGACTGTTTAGGAGGACTTCAGCATTCATCAAGTTGTGTTGACTTCACGACTGCAAAGAAGCTACCAAAACTAGCTTCAATAGAATTCAATTTCTCAATTCAATGTAAGCGTTTTTGGGTTTTCCTAGTTTTGTTTTGCTAAACATAGCTTCACCACTTCCTAGTAGTGCCCACCTTGCAATGCCAGAAGTTGTTGGATGAAAGCCCTCCCAAATGAACACTTAATTTGGAAAGGTAATCTATTACGTAGATGAGAAATTGGTGGGTATTAATTGATTCATATCACACCAATATGGCAGGTATCAATCCACACTATATCACAGCCCACAACTATTATAAACTATAAACAAACTTGTCGAGAGTACTAGCTTACACCCATAGGGGCATTCTGTAAGTGTGGTGTGGATCAATTTATATCACATGTTTTGATTCCATTCATCTCACATACAACTTGTGAGATAATCTACATAGTCGACCATAAATGAATAATTCTTATACTTTAAATCCAAAATAAATTAGAAAAAGTATCAATAATTTCATGTTAACCAATAAAAATTAGTTTAACAAAAAACAATAATAAAAGTAATTTAAACATAAATTTATATTGATAATCGTTTAAGATATTTATATTCATAAAATTATTAAATTATTTAAAATTAGAAAATAATTAAAAATAAACTAAAATTTTAAAAGAAATATTTATGAAAAAAATGAGCAAGTGAAATATTGGTTTAGATAAGAATAGCATCGAAATATTGGTTCCATTGGTCATACATACTAATGTATTAATAAAACCACCAAAAAAACTCAAAATTACAACTAATATTTACACAAAAATAATAGAACCACTACAATAAAATAGATAAGAAGAACTAAGCAAAATATGCTGCATCAACAACATGCAAGCAATACAATGTCCGACATGTGTAATTAGGCACGCCTTTGTATTACATGATGTCATATGTGTTGATGATGGGTTGTATAGTCATTCTGTGTCGGGCTAGCTGAATATCATGTTTAGTAAATTCATCTACCCAATTGAGTAGATAAATTTGGACTTATTTCGATGAATTTAAATTCTACCATTCAAGCAAATCCAAGCTAATAAATTCGGATTTATTACACTGAATTTAAATTATTTCATCCAAACATATCATAGGACATAATGTGTGATTTATTTTTTCCACTATTTTTGGTATGTAAGGTGTGGTGTTTTTTCTTTGTTAAGAATGATTATATTTTATTTTCTAAAATTTCATAGGATATAATGTATGATTTTTTATACTGATTTGATTATCACCAAACTTATATTCTAATTTTGTTTTTATAATTATCCCTTAATCTTATATTAAATAATTCCAACATTTAATATGATTTTATTGTTATATTTTTACCTTAATATTCTAATTTTTCTACCTTTCATATGATACCCATCATCGAAATTATCTTATATTTTTTTCCCAACTTTTCATAGTATATTTAATTATTTATCCCCAAATTTTATAGCTTAATATTCTTATCACCGAAATTATATTATCCTTTTTTCCAACATTTGATAGGTTTATTTCACCAAATTTTAGTTCTAACTTTTTTCCAACATTTTTCGTCGAAAATTTTTCACCGAATGTTTATTGTACTTTCTTCAAACATGTTAATAGGATATCTTTAACCAAAATTATATTATAATTTTTTCCAACATTTGCTAGGAATTATATCACCGATTTTTCTTTCAAAATTTTATCGATGAATGAGTAATCAACTATTCAGTCTTCAATCTAGAAATTTCAAGCATTCTACCGTGCTAAAAAAAACAAAACATTTGTAAGATAATGGAAGAGGGGAATACTAGTGGTAGTGGTGTAGAATCGCAAGTGGAAGTAAGTTCGGAGCAATAAATACCTGTTTCAAAGAGAAACCCGACAAGTGGTTGGTGGCACAAGAAGGCGGGGGGTGCTGAGTGCTGACGATGGATCAGAGTTCATTGGTTATTAGAGAATGGTGGATTGGTCTGATTCAATATATGTTATTGGACCATCCAGTCTGTTCAAAATTGGTTTTGATTGGGAAAGGGATCAACCCAAACCTAATCCATATTGACACCTTATTTGAAAAAACTACGTACTGAGGCCTTGTTTGGTTTGCAGGAATAGTGGTTTGAAATCAGAATTGAAATTTCATTTTTATTCCTAGTGGAAATTTAAGATAATGGCCATTCTCTACCCGTTCCTTCCCTTAGGAATGGAATCCCATCTCTACAGATTTCAATTTCTATTTCATTCCTGTCTGAACTAACAAATTATGAGAATAGACCATTCTAAATCTCATTTCAAAGATTTTGATTCTGATTCTTACTATAAACCAAAGGAACCCCTAAACTAGCTTCACCTTGAGGCCAATTTATTAATTCAGTTAAAAGTGTATTCGGGATTGGGATTTTCAACAAATATATTCCAGCTGGGCCCATCTTACCAAGCTAGAAGCTGCCAAGTGAAAACCGACTGTCCATGCAGTAAGAGGGAAAAAGAAAGCAGCGAGTCATATTGCATAGGTGATGTGAATAAATGCTTCATAGGTTATGTTTGGTTTGAAGGAAAAGATGGGAAAGAAAGGGAAAGATAGGAAACCTTTACAATCTATGTATTTCCTTTCCTTGCTTTTTCCTTCAAACCAAACATAGCATAAAGGATCAAGAATCCCAAGTACAAGGACCACACAGATTGTACTAAACAAGTTTCTATATCAACTCTCTTTATCCATAGATAGATGAACTCGCTCTGATCAGATTCAGATATATTAATTGCTAACCATTGGATGACATGCATGCCCCACGCTTTCTCAAATCTCTACTCTACGACGAGTCCAATAAGTGTAACCACCCACTTTTGACTTTCCCATTTTGCTGCCCCCATTTAATTTTTTATCCATAAATCTTCCACATCCATGTCCAACCTAAATCCTAAAGGGAGCTTTTATCTATCTCCCTTCTGCAAGTACAGGAAATTGGACTCTTCCCTAGACAAGTAGATGAGAGAAGGAAACCCCCCACGTGCCCAACTTCCACCCTTCCCCAACCTTATAAACCTAGTCCGAGCGACACACACCAGACCAGACCAGCCGAGTTACGGTAAAGCCGCAATAAGCATGGCTTTCGACATAGTCCTTGCTCAAGAGCTTGTCGCAGCGGCAATCCTCTTCTTCGTTACACGCCTTTTCATACGCCGAGTCATCTCCAAGCCACGAAAGCTTCCGCCCGGCCCCAAAGGGTGGCCGATCATTGGGGCGCTCCCACTGCTAGGCGGCATGCCCCATGTCGCACTAGCCCGAATGGCCAAGCAATATGGCCCCGTCATGTACCTCAAGATGGGTACTTGCGGAATGGCTGTGGCTTCAACGCCGGACGCTGCCCGTGCATTCCTCAAGACCCTCGATCTCAACTTCTCCAACCGCCCCCCCAATGCAGGAGCCACTCACCTTGCCTACAACGCTCAGGACATGGTCTTCGCCGACTACGGACCGAGGTGGAAATTGCTACGTAAACTGAGCAATCTACACATGCTCGGTGGCAAGGCCCTTGATGACTGGGCTCAAGTAAGGACCATTGAACTAGGCCACATGCTCCGGGCCATGAACGACGCATGCCGCCGAGGCGAACCAGTTGTCGTTCCGGAGATGCTAACGTATGCCATGGCCAACATGATAGGGCAGGTCATACTTAGCCGACGTGTGTTTGCGACCAAGGGGTCGGAATCTAACGAGTTCAAGGACATGGTCGTGGAGCTGATGACAAAGGCCGGGCTATTCAACATCGGCGACTTCATTCCATCGATTGCTTGGATGGACTTGCAGGGGATCGAAGGGGGGATGAAGAAGCTGCACAAGAGGTGGGACGGCCTCATCTCGAAGATGATATTCGAGCACAAAGCCACGGCTCACGAACGCAAGGGAAAGCCAGACTTTCTTGATGTAATTTACGCCAACAGGGATAACTCGGACGGAGAGAGGCTCACTGAAACCAACATCAAGGCCCTACTATTGGTATGAAATATGAATATGATGTTCTCACGCCACCACTTGCATCTAGCTTCATCTATATATATATATATATATATATATGTGGTTTCTTGTTATCTCATTTATTGTTTGCGTAATGCGTAGGATATTTGTGTTAATTCCGGCATGTGGGTTACAGCAACAAATTATCCCTAAACATTCTTTAATTTTCTATATAGCTTTTTACAGTTCTTTAGCTTACAACTTAATTGCTTCATTAATTAATTCTTATTATGTTTGGTAGAATTTGTTCTCGGCCGGGACGGACACATCATCGAGTATAATCGAATGGGCGCTGGCGGAGATGCTGAACAACCCCAGCATTCTGAGACGTGCACATGAAGAGATGGATCAAGTGATCGGCAGGAACCGCAGGCTGGAGGAATCCGACATAGCCAAGCTGCCATACTTACAGGCCATCTGCAAGGAAACATTCAGGAAGCACCCGTCGACGCCGCTCAATCTCCCAAGAGTAGCGATCGAAGCATGCGAGGTGAATGGGTACTACATACCCAAGGGCACAAGGCTGAGTGTCAACATATGGGGAATTGGGCGGGACCCAGTCGTGTGGGAGAACCCCCTGAGCTTCACCCCGGAGAGGTTCTTGAGCGGCAGAAATGCAAAGATTGATCCTCGTGGAAACGACTTCGAGCTGATCCCGTTTGGAGCAGGAAGAAGGATATGTGCAGGGACTCGGATGGGAATTGTGCTAGTGGAGTACATACTAGGCACACTCGTGCACTCATTTGACTGGAGAATGCCAGATGGGGTTGAGCTAAACTTGGACGAGGCCTTCGGGTTGGCTCTCCAGAAGGCTGTGCCGCTCTCAGCCATGGTGACCCCTAGATTGGCCCCTACCGCTTATGCCGCTTGACCCCGGCCCCGCCCAGTAATTAACAAGCTGCTTGGATGGATCGATTCTGCTCTTGTTTTGCATGGTTGTCCTGTTCTTTTTCAATTTCTTCTTCTTTATTGCTTTATGTCAAATTAAGTTTGGAAGTTGTCTTAATCATCGTCTTAATTTATGTGCTATAAATGGTTGTCTCTAGACTCTCTACTCTCTAGTAATGACTTTTTGTAAGGAGTAAACGAAATCAATCAAACATATATATATAAATAGTTTGAGAACTCAGTTTTGTGTCATGTGACATCACATGAACATGACACATGATATATATATATATATATATGGTGAATGGTTGAAGTGGCTTTAAGACAAAAAATGCAGATTTATATTAATGAAGTTCTTAGCCCCGAGCAATATTAATGGTGAATGGTTGGTAAGTTTATGTTGTAAAATAGGGTGGTATAGTTCGAGAATCGTATGCTACCATTTTTTTTAAATGAGAATTCTGTCCTTTTTCTTTTTTTTTTTCTTTTGCTTTCTGAAAATAACAATGTAAAATGGTTGTGTGGCTTCTTGTTTATTTTTTTATCCCTTAGCATTGGTTATGAAAAGCAAGTGTGTATTTCAAAAAAGTAAAAAAAGTAAGAGCCAAAAAGCACTTTGTTTCGATCAACAAACATTAGAAAAAAAAAAGAAAAAGAAAACAAAATTAACAAATCTTAGAAGTTATTATTAGGCGCACTATCCAAGAAATGGTTAAATTAGACAGTACTCCTTGTCAAAGACACGACTGATAAAGACTTGACTATGAATAAGGGTGATAGTCAAGACTTGAATTGTTTTCAAGAAGGAGGTTTAAGAATAAGGGCTCAAATAGTAAACCAAAGTCTATATCAAAATTTAGACATAAGAATTTGACCTGTAACTATTGTCACAAGAAAAGGCACATTAAGTCAGAATGTTATAAGTTGAAAAATAAAAACCAGAATGAAGAAAAGAAAAAGAATAACTCTGCAGAGGCTAGTGTGGTTGAGGATGAGAATGTGGATGTTCTCTTAATGACAAATGATAGAACCAGATCCAAGGATGAATGGATTCTAGATTCAGGTTGTTTCTACCATATGTGTCCCAACAAGGACTGGTTCTCCACCTACGAATCTATTAATGGTGGAGTTGTATTGATGGGTAATAATGCCTCTTGTAAAACTGTGGGAAAATGAACAATTCGAATCAGAGTGCATGATAGTGTTGTGAGAACATTAACAAATACTGCATGTACCGGACTTAAAGAAAAATCTCATATCTCTTGGTACTCTAGATGTTGAAGGGTGTAAATATTCAGGAAGTGGAGTTCTAAAAACCAATAAGGGTACTCTTGTTGTGATGAAAGGCATGAGGATAGGAAGTCTGTATGTGCTACAGGGTACTACTATCACAGGTTCAATTGCAATTTCTACATTATCTCTATCTAAGTCTGACACCACCAAATTATAGCATATGAGGCTAGGACAAATGAGTGAAAGGGGACTTATTATGTTATGTAGGAAATGTCGTTTTTGTGGCAAAAGTATAGGAAATCTTGACTTCTGTGAACATTGTGTTTTCGAGAAACAGAAAAGAACCAGTTTTAGTACTGATGATGCGCAATCCGGCCACTCCTAGATGGAAGTGACGAGGCTTCTAGCTGGCGACGGGCAAGAGATACCTGCGAGAAGGACGAAGGAACCCGGGGTTGAACACCTGGCGAGGACTCTCCGATGCTTAAGTTAGAACTCGGTAGCGAGCTAAGAAAGAGAATGAGTATGCAAGAAGATAAGAGATAGAGAGTGGTGAATATGCGATACATTTTCCCCTGGGGGAGCTAGAGTCTTTATATACTGGTGCCCTGGCAGATTTGGTGGGGTTGATCGCAAATCCCTGCTGCGACGGGATCCATTGTCAGGTAACGTTTTGGAGTGACTGACCGTCCTTATCAGAACTGAGGAGCAGGTGGGCTAATGCGACCGTTGTAAGGTACAGTCCCGCCAGGCAGGGGACAACCTCCAGGGTTGGCAGGCACGGCGCCGCCAGGCGAGAGACATGAGTGCAGTCCTCAGAGTTGGCAGATACAGCACCGCCAAGCGAGGGTCATGGGTGCAGTCTTCAGGGTTGGCAGGTACGGTTCTATCAGGTAGGAAGCTTTCCACAAGACGCCAGGCTACCTGATAACGAGCTGCATGTGGCGAGCTGCCTATGACGAGCTACCTATGGTGAGCTGCCTATGACGAGCTTGAGCTGTCTAATTGTTAAGACGCTGCACTTAATTGGCATGAGGTGATAGGTGTCACAATTTAACTGGAGGGACAAATCCGCCCTCATCATTTGCCCCCCACTCCTGAGCTGAGAGTAACTCGGCGAAGGGAGTAGATTTCTCCTTTTGGCCCGTAAGTCGACAAGCTAGTAAGCACTGATCTAATTTCTTAGGCTCTGGGAGCTGCCTGTAAGTGGCGAGCTGCCTTATAGTGGCGAGCTGCCTGCAAGTGGCGAGTTGCTTGCAAGTGGCGAGCTGCCTGTAAGTGGCGAGCTACCTTATAGTGGCGAGCTGCCCGTAAGGTGAGGAGGTCTCTACCAGTTCAGTACTGTAGCCCTTAGGCTCTAGGGGCAACTTATAGTCCACTTTTGTTGATTTCGCCCATGCCAACGAGGCGGCTGGGTCTTGAGCAGTAGTGTGGCCCATGCCGACGAGGCGGCTGGGTCTTGAGCAGTAGTGTGGCCCATGCCGTAGAGGCGACTGGGTCTTAAGCTGTAGTGTTGCCCATGCCGTAGAGGCGGCTAAGTCTTAAGCAGTATTGTGGCCTTTAGGCCTTGGGAGCGACTCATGGTGCACTCTTGGACGTTTGCCCATGCCGAAGAGGCGACTGGGTCTTAAGCAGCAGTGTTGCCCATGTCGTAGAGGCGACTAGGTCTTTCAGCAGTATTGTTTCCCATGCCGTAGAGGCGATTGGGTCTTAAGCAATAGTGTTGTTGCTCATGCCGTAGAGGCGACTGGGTCTTTAGCAGTAGTATTGTTGCCCTTAGGCTTCGGGGAGCGACTCGTAGTCCACTCCTGGACTTTGCCCATGCCGTAGAGGCGAATGGGTCTTAAGCAGTAGCGTGGCCCTTAGGCTTCGAGGAGCGACTCGTAGTCCACTCCTAGGCTTTTCCCATGCCAAAGAGGCGACTGGGACTTATGCGGTGCCGCGGTCTTTGCCGTTGTCTCTCCTCCTCTTCTCTGTTGGAGCTCCGGCTTTTTAATTTCCTCCTCAGTCTCGATGAATTGGTCAGCGAGCTTGAGGAATGCAGTGATGTCCTTAGGCCTGTTCGATTCAACGTGCCACTTGAACTCCCGGTGAGTGACTCCTCCTTTGGCCACAGCGAGTCTAACCGCGGGGTCCAAGTTCAGGATCAAAAGGCAGGTGTCGTTGAAGCACTTGAAGTAGCTCCGGATGGACTCTCCCTCTTTCTGGATGATGCTGAGAAGGCTTTCCGGCGACCTCAGACACTTCTTGCTAGTGATGAAGTGCGAGGTGAACGCTTGCACGAACTACGCCCAGCTCCGGATTGTCCCGGATGGGAGATTTCTATACCATGTGCACACTACTCCTCTGAAGATCGTGGAGAAAGCGACACACATGCAGGCTTCGCTAACTCCGGCGAGGTGCATCTGGGACTGAAAGGAGTCCACATGGTCATTCGGATCGAACGACCCATCGTACTTGTCCAGAGGGGGAATTTTAAAGCCTTTTGGCATGGGATTCGTTAGGAGGTCAGGAGAGAGGGGAGATGGTACCGAAAGGAGGGGTGCGGCCTTCGTGACCCCCGAGTCCGCTCCAGCCTTACCTTTGGGCTGCTCGAGCAGGTCGAGCTCCGCGAGCTGTTCAGGGATTAGTGCACGGTGGGCTTTGGGACGCCACCTCCGCTGCCTTTTGGCTGAGTCCGCGCTAGTGCTGGTTGTTTTGGTGCTGCTAGGTTGGGCCTTGGCTAGGTGAGAGTCTGACTGAAACTAGCTTTCGCAAGCTGAAGGACTTCGCCCAAAGTTTGTCGCCAGGACTTCGAACTGGTTGCCCGTCAATGAGGCTTCCGGTTGCACGTGCCGGGATGGACCAGCCTTGGTGGGGTGGGCTCTCCCCGACCTGCCTTGTTGCTGCGAGGCGGCGGGGGCTGTTGGTCCTCTTGTACGCACTGCAGTAAGTCACCAAGCTGGCTCTGCCCCACCGCGGGGGGGACCACGACGGGTTTAGCGAAGGTGGTGTTCACCGCAGAAGGGAGTGGGGAGTTCACAGCTTCGGCGACCTAGGGTAGGTCCAGTGTGGGAACTCCGAAGGTGTTGAGGGGTACAATAAACTGTCCAATACGTACAGTGGGAGCTTGGAGGTGCCCCCCAGAGGTGTTTGTTCCGTTGTTAAGCCCGGCGTTGCTAGAAGACGTCATTGATGCTGGTGAAAGTTTGGTAGAGAAGCCTTTTGAAATGTTTCCCATAAACGGCGCCAAATGATGATGCGCAATCCGGCCACTCCTAGCTGGAAGTGACGAGGCTTCTAGCAGGCGACGGGCAAGAGATACCTGCGAGAAGGACGAAGGGACCTGGGGTTGAACACCTGATGGGGACTCTACGATGCTTAAGTTAGAACTCGGTAGCGAGCTAAGAAAGAGAATGAGTATGCAAGAAGATAAGAGCTAGAGAGTGATGAATATGCGATACCTTTTCCCCTAGGAAGCTAGAGTCTTTATATACTGGTGCCCTGACGGATTTGGTGGGGCTGATCGCAAATCCCTGCTACGGCGGGATCCGTTGTCAGGTAACATTTCGGAGTGACTAACCGTCCTTATCAGAACTGGGGAGCAGGTGGGCTAATGTGACCATTGTACGGTCCCGCCAGGCAGGGGACAACCTCCAGGGTTGGCAGGCACGGCGCCGCCAGGCGAGAGATATGAGTGCAGTCCTCAGAGTTGGCAGATACTATGCCGCCAGGCGAGGGTCGTGGGTGTAGTCTTCAGGATTGGCAGGTACGGTTCTGTCAGGTAGGAAGCTTTCCACAAGACGTCGAGCTACCTGATAACGAGCTGCCTGTGGCGAGCTGCCTATGGCGAGCTGCTTGTGGCGAGCTGCCTGTGGTGAGCTCGAGTTGTCTAGTTGTCAAGAGGCTACACTTAATTGGCATGAGGTGCTAGGTGTCACAATTTCACTGAGGGCCAAATCCGCCCTCATCAAATACAGTCGTTCACAGGACAAATGGCACTTTGGATTATGTTCACTCAGATCTATGGGGACCTTCATACGTTCCATCAAAGGGTGGTGCTCAATATCTTCTTAGCATCATCGATGACTACTCTAGGAAGGTATGGGTTTATTTTCTAAAGCATAAGAGTGATGTATTTGTGACTTTTAAACAATGAAAAACTTTCCTTGAAAAGCAAACAAGAAAATAGGTCAAGCGGTTAAGAACAGATAATGGTTTAGAGTTTTGTGAAAATGAATTTAATGAGTTTTGCAAAAAAATGAATGTATTGTAAGGCATCGTACTATTGTCAAAACACTATAATAGAATGGAGTTGTAGAATGTATGAATAGAACTCTACTAGAGAGAGCAAGGTGCATGTTGTCAAATGTTGGGCCCTTAAAGGATTTTTTGGCAGAAGCAGTTAATATGGCTTGCCACCTGGTAAATCGATCTCCATCTACAACCATTGAATGTAAGACTCTAGAAGAAGTATGGTCTGGCAACCTTTCTAATTATTCAAATTTGAAAATATTTGGTTGTCCGACATATGCACATGTTAATGAAGGCAAGCTTGAGCTAGGGCCAAGAAGTGCATATTTCTTGGTTATGCTTCAGGTGTGAAGGGATACAGATTGTGGTGCCCTAATCCAAAATCACCAAAATTTATAGTTAGCAGAGGTGTTACTTTTGATGAATCTGCTATGCTTCACCCAAGAAATGAGTCTTCAAATTCTTGTGATGCAAATAAAACACAAGATTTAGGAAAGAATGTGGAGTTAAAAGTTAAAAGTGCTTCCTCACCTCAGTTTACATCAGTCCAGGTACCCATTTCTATTGAGATGGAAGAACATGTACAAGAGGAAGAAGAGGAGGAGCAGCATTCTATATCTAGAGGCAGAACAAGGTGGAGTTAAAAGTTAAAAGTGCTTCCTCACCTTAGTTTACATCAGTCCAGATACCCATTTCTACTGAGATAGAAGAACATGTACAAGAGGAAGAAGAGGAGGAGCAGCATTCTATTGCTAGAGGCAGAACAAGGAGAGAGACTATACCACCCTAGAGATATGGTTATGCTGATTCGGTTGCCTATGCATTGTCAGTTGCAGAGAATGTTGATGTTACAGAACCCAATACATATGCAGAACCTATCTCATTTGTTAATTCTGCTAAGTGGTTGATAGCTATGCATGAAGAGATTGAATCCTTGCATAAGAACCAAACTTGGGAGTTGGTAAGACCACCTAAAGGAAAGAAGATTGTTGGATGCAAATGGATCTTCAAAAGAAAAGAATGTACTCCGGGTGTAGAGGATGTTAGATATAAGGCACGATTAGTTGCAAAAGGCTACAGTCAAGTACAAGGTGTTGATTTTAATGATGTTTTCTCACCAGTTGTTAGACATAGCTCCATTCGTGTTTTTCTTGCTTTGGTTACCATGCATAATGTGTAATTAAAACAATTAGATGTTAAAACTGCTTTCTTGCATGGAGAACTTGATGAACATATTTATATGCATTAATCCTAGGGTTTTGTTGTTGAAGGGATGAAAGACCATGTTTGCTTGTTAAAGAAATCTCTATATGGCTTAAAACAGTCTCCTAGACAATGGTATAGAAGATTTGACTCTTTTATAATGGCTCTTGGATATTCTAGATGCAAGTATGATAGTTGTGTTTATTTCAAGAAACTTGCAGATGATTCTTCTGTTTTGTTGCTTTATGTTGATGATATGCTTATTGTAACAAGAGAAATATCTGAGATCAACAAATTAAAAACACAATTGAGTGGTGAGTTTGAAATAAAATATTTGGGTGCAACAAAGAAAATTCTTGACATAGAGATTCAGAGGGATCGAAAAGTAGGGAAGTTGTATTTGGCATGAAAGATGCTAAACCAGTAAGTACTTCTATTGCAGCCCACTTCAGACTTTAAGCAAATTTGTCACCACAAACAGATGAAGAAGAAAAATTGTCACATGTCCCATATTCCAATGTAGTTGGGAGTATTATGTATGCCATGGTTTGCACACGTCCTGACATTTCACATGCAGTTAGTATGGTGAGCGGATATATGTCATGTCCTAACAAGACACATTGGTGGGCAGTGAAGTGGATTTTCAGATACTTGAAAGGTACATCAGATACTTGTTTGGAGTTTGGGAGTAGTGACAATTTGATGGGTTATGTTGATTCAGATTATACAGGTGATCTTGACAGGAGAAGATCACTCACACGTTATGTATTTTCTATTGGTGGTTGTTTTGTTAGTTGGAAAGCTACTTTACAGTCTATAGTTGCTTTATGTACCACTGAAGTTGAGTATATGGCAATGATTTAGGCAATTAAATAAGCTATTTGGTTGAGAGGTTTGTTTGGTGAACTCAGTTTGGGTCCAAAAGTGGTTGTTGTCTACTGTGATAGTCTGAGTGCTATTCATTTGACTAAGGATCAAATGTACCATGAGAGGACGAAACACATTAATGTGAGGTACCATTTTGTTTGCGATATTGTAGAACAAGGAGATATCAATGTAAAGAAGATTGGTACTACAGGTAACCCAACTGATATGTTAACAAAGCCTCTTCCTGTGGCTAAGTTCAAGCATTGCTTGGACTTGATTGGTGTTTGCAGCATTTGAGTTTGCTCATTAGGGCTTTTGTTGGAGGTGGAGGGAGATTATTGTTTTGTGATGCTTTAGAGAATTCAAGCTAAGGTGGAGATTTGTTATGTTTGTGCTTTGAATTCTTTGTAGCAACTTGCTTCATAAATCTGCTCCAAATTAATTTGAGAAAAACGCAAAGACAAAATTTCATAGTGGTTTGTGGTGGATGCGTAGGGCGTTATGGACCCAACCCATATTCATCTTATAGGTCCGAACCAAATACGAAAAGTCATGTATTTCGGGGGTTTTCTCTATTGTATACAGAAGTCTAAGTCTTGTAAGAGAGGAGTGAGACATTTGGTGTATTTGGGACTTGGGGTTTTTCTGTGAGAGCACAACTCTGTATTTCTTCTCCACTACCTCCTACATAGTGGATTTATGTTTTTCGTTCGCCCGTGAACGTAGATTATAAACCGAACCACATAAATCTGTGTATTCTCTATATTTGTTTTCTTTTTATTTCTGTTTTATTTTCGCTTGAGTGTCATTTCGAATTGGTTTTCTTGGGGTTTTTCTGCAACATAGATTTTTCCCCCGTCTCAAAAGGATTGATCCTCAACGTCGTCTCCATTTTCTTGCGCGGAGGTTGTTGACCATGACAAATAGGTCTGTTAGCTTCTATAGCAAAGGTGACTCACCATTTCCATTGGCATCGTTTTCTGTTTTTCGAATGATATCTTCGGAATGAAATGCACTGGCTTAGAGTTAGAGGATGGATTTGTTACCTCTGTTTTAATGATATTTAGTAACTAATTTTACTTCTTTTAAGGACAATTACAGCTGCTTCTGTCTTTGAGTATTTAGATTCTCTTTTATATTTGTGTTTGGTTTGTGAAGGAAAAGGTAGAGTAAGGAGGGAATGGTAAGAAATCTGTACAAACACAGCCAAACGGTATTTAGTCACAGATTTTACAAATCTCATGTCTTTCTAGTATCATAATACTATTCTCACTTTTTGACTTTTTGGCTAAATAACTTATCAATGACTGAACAATAAAAAACCCCTAATTGTTTTAGAAGAATTAACTAAAAATTATCAAAATAATATTATAAAATTATTAATAAAGGAAAATAAACTTGACTTCATTGAAAAATGAATATAAACCCACTTGTATGAAGCTTAAAACTGACTCCTAAATAAAAAAAAAAAAAAAATCCAACAATTTAACTAATATTTCTATGGGGGAGGGAATTCCCAATTCAGGGGATATTATTTCTAGGGGTGAGGATAAATACATTTGGAGAATTAATTAATGAATTTGAGATGTACTGAATTCTAAAAGGACTAATTTCTAATTTTTTATGATCTCTTACCAAGTTACATGAAAACACTTTCATCGTAATGTGAATTCATTCTCTTACGTGGTGGGCCGTTTTCCAAATACAACGGTGTACTTGTGTATTTACACCACATCCAAATGTTTACCGGCAAATATTTCTCTTTCTTCAACTCCGCCAAGACCGATCACCGCCTCAACTCCGCCAAGACCGCCACCTCCTAGGCTCTGTCGCTGTTTTTCTCATTTCTCATCTCTGCAGCTCTGCCATAATTTTTTCCCTTTTTTTTTCTTGATTTTAAGTGCAAAAAAATGAACCGTGGTTAATCGGTTAGTTCGGTTTAGTTTTGGTTTAAATTTTTACAAAATCGACCAAATTGGTTTGGTTTAAAAAAAAAAAACCTACAGTTTGGATAACCGAACCATGAACACCCATAATTCCAATTGTTTAGTTGAGCAGAAGATTCCCATTTTGTGGTGGAATGTCATTCCCCCATTTGCCCCTCTAAATCAGTTTGGAAAAAGTATAAATACAAATATGTACAGCATAAATACATACAAAATATAAGGTTTTTCACTCTACATATTTGCATCTATACTCCTTCCAAACTCAGCCTTTGGAATGAAATTTTCATTTCAGAAGTTTCTAATCTCTATCTGAATAAAACAGACCATGAGTAGATAATTCCAATTCTAATTTTGAGGGATTTTGATTTTGATTCCAACTATAAACTAAATGGACCCTATGACCTATCATGGTACATGCAATTAATACTCACTCATCCAACCATCCGTTTAAAAATTAAAAACTAAAACATGTTATTTTTATAGCATGCCCAGGAAGAAATACTTGACCTGCCAAAAAGTTTGTAAACCTTGATTGCAGATGCCATTGACAAATTATTGTCAATACTGTTTCAGTTAAGAAATCAACATACAACATACACCTGAGCAGCCGATATGACGACTTTTACATGTGAGAGAATTGGACCTTGCATCCCAATTAGAATATCTTTATGCCCCAAGTCTCAACAACTGTAAACTTCAAAATAGCAGCAAGCTTCCCAAAGATTAAATGGTTGGGATTAAAATTTCATCACATATTGCCTGTGCAGGGATTAAAATTTCATCACATATCAGCCCGTATATCGGCCGATACATATCATATCGGAGCCTTCCTAATACACCCCCATAAGGGGTGTTTCGGGTCAGCAAATGGTTTAAAAGGTAGATCGGCCTTAAACCGTCCCCTATAAACTAGTTTCGAAAAAAAAAAAAAAAAAACACAAGAAATAGTACCGATAGAGGGCTATATGCCCTACGGGCATATCATCTTGTATCGATGTTTTGAACCTTGCCTGTCTAAACACCAAAATGTTAGTACTTCCCCTCCGTTCTACTCAACTTGCATGGACTCTATAGTCTGAAATTAATGGTAATATAATTTTCAAATTTCTAATTGTTACTACTAATTTTTATGTGATTTTATTCTATAATTTTTATGATTATGTTATGGCCCTAAATGGTTAAAGTGCTTGGCTTGACGTATTCCATCAATCTTAAGGCTCTTAACGCATTGGTCAAGTACATAACATTTGGAATCAGAACCTACAACCACGTCTCAAATTTGAATCATGGAAAGGGCTACTTAGAGTAGAGCGAAAGCTATCATGGAAAAGACTACCTAGAGTAGAGTGAAACCTATAACGAAAAGGGCTATCTAGAGCATAGTGAAAATCGCCAAAGGAAAAGTGCTACCTGTTGCTAAAGTGTGAACTATCATGGAAAAGGCTACCTATTGCCTGAATGAGAACCGTCGTGAAGATGACTACTTACCATTAGAGTGAGAACTACCTAGAGTGAAGCCACCGAGATGTTGGCTATGGAACCATGGTGGTATGTTACGGTCCTAAATAATTAAAGTGGTTGGGTTGATGCATTCCATCAATCTTAAGGCTTTTGGCATATTAGCGAAGCATATAATAATCAACCACGTTTTAATTTTGCTTCTTCAGTTTTTACTCTTTGATCATTTCAATTATTTATCTCTTGTGATATTTATGTGTGTATCTCTCTTCGGATATGTTGAGAGACGGAGAGAGGACAGGGGGAGAGAGATCTTTCTCTGATAAACTCCTTAGTTGATTGAAAGGAGGAAATGAAGAACAATTATGAATTTTTTAATCATGAATATATACCGGTGCAGCACAATTAAACTACAATGTTGGTTGCATACATTAACTTGGTTAAATAAAATAGATAGAAGAAAATTTGAGTGCTGAGTCAATTTTCTTTAGATTTTTCTTATGGTTTCCATGACTTTTATTTTCAAGTACATTTTTCCAATAAATCTTTACCATATGATCCTTATCTGTAGGGTTTGGTATTGAAACATCATATCTATCATTTGAGAGGGTTGAGATCAATTATTTGGGGACGTTATTATGGAAATATATATGAATATCATATTACTAGATCAACCATAACCAGAGAATATGCATGAACGACCTCTTGAAAGGAAGAGTATAATGGGGTGTTTGGTAATTGTCTCACCTTAATTGAGGTTTATGAGGGACTGCTTAAAAATAAGTGTTTATTTGGGTTGGAACTACACAATTAAGCATTTATCGGTGTTTGGGAAATAAGTGTTTATTTTAAAAACAATGGCTTATTTTTTAAGTTCAAATTTTCAGCTTTTTCTTCCAAAATTATCCCTATATAAAAGTGCTTTTGGAAAAGTACTTCTATAAAAGTGCTTTTAAAAAGTATTTTTATAAAAGTGCTTTTAAAAAGTATTTTTATAAAAGTGCTTTTGTAAAAATACTTTTATAAAAGTGCTTTCGTAAAGTTTGAAAGAAAACGGAAGGCAAATTAGTCATGAATGATTATTTAAGTGTTTATTGGAGAAAAAAACTACCAAATGCCTAATATGAAATAAGTGCTTTTTTTTTAAATAAGCACTTGAAAAAGTTGGATGCCAAATACAAATAAGTACTTATTTGAATAAGCACTTATTTTTAACATAAATACTCCCAAACATATCCTTAATGATTTATTCTTACAGTTTTCATTATTTGTTTATGGTGTTGTATCATTACGGTTGTGATTGCCTTACAACTTATTAGTTTCACTATTGGTGATTGTCCCACCTCAATTGATGTGTTTATTTAACTTGGGTTGACTTATAGTTAGTTTACTGTTTATTAGGAGTGCAACTTGGGCGGGCTCAACAATCTTTTGCATGAATTAGGCTTGAGTTTTCGGGGCCCAGACTGGGCCTAGGCAATAAAACTCAGTCCTGAACTAAACTCAACGAGACCACCTAACATTTTGTATAAATATAAATATAAATGTATATATTATATATATATATATATGGTCTAAACTATATTTAGCTATTTGTAATATGTGTAACTGTGTATGATTAGTATAAACTCATAGACGTGCACAAACATATACAAATACACACATGTTGTGCATTTTATTTGTATAAAAATATATTTGCTTACCTGTATATATACCTACATGTATACATGTATAATTATGTGCATATGCACTTACAAATGATATTTGTGCATATTTTCAATCTATTCTAGCCAGAAATTGGGCTACAAAGACCAAAGAAAGATGAACTATATTCAAAAAATACCTACAAACCTGCCCAAGATCAAGCCCAGCCCTAAATGTGTTGATTGAGCTCAGGTTGGGCCTGGGTTGGAAAACATGGGCTTTACCTTGGGTTGGGCCACGCCCAGGCCTAGTGTTTTATAGCAGGATGCCAGGATCCCAGGTCTTGAAGGGTATAAACCGTTTGTCCCTAGGGTGGATCCTTCAAATGGCTAACCAATCTATTAAAATTCAAAACAGATATGCATGCAGATCTTGGTATCCAAATTTCAAATCTTTTGAAGAAGGAAAAAACTATGAATAAATCCTTGCCAAAACAAAGATTATTTCTCAGTTTAAGACTCAACTACTAAAAGAATATCTCTAATATAGAAGAGATTCCAGCCGATTAATTAAATTTAAAAGGCAGCTAACATCACATAATAAATGGCATCAGTTCAAAAGTGGAGTATTCCCTTCTAAATTCATCTAAGACTCTTCCTATAAGATGTGATAAATATGGAAATAATAGTGGCCAAAACATCAAAATTTCAACGCACGACACAAGCTCACCCATCTATTTGACAAATAGAAATCTTAGAGAATTCGGATCACCTGCCAATAAAACATGTTCTAATCCTCTACCATAATCTCATACCACATAATTTCATGCATGGCGAGTCTGGGTCTCAGTCTCATAGTGAGAGATGCGGTGTTAAATCAAGTTGGTAGAGGGTTGGAACATGTTTTGCCATAATACGGTATTAGATCAAGTTGGTAGAGTATTACAACATGTTTTATTGACAGAAGATCTCAACTAAATTAATCTTAGAGTCTTAATGTTGCTATAGTGTGATTCCTTTTGGTTTTTTATTTTTCCCATTTTGTACTTACAACTTTAAATTTACTGGAATACCCAGCAAAGGGATATGGATAAGCTCAATTTTTCTTTGATCAATAACATATCATTTCATTAAAAAAAAAAGATTATGGAATTATAGAGGCGGAGAGAGGTAAACTGTGTTAACTCTCCCCCAAAACCGAGAAAACAAAAGAGCTACAACAAATCACAGAACAATTGATTTCTTCCCACCCCTTGTTTGGCCGGTGAATCTGTAAATAAATTAGCACACCTTTTAACGCATTGCAGTTTCACTTCCATCCCTTCAATCCACCATTTGAATTGTTTCCATTCATTAATAAAATAAAGCATGCCATTGTCTTCCTTTTTAAGTCATCCTATCACCACTTTTGAGTCTCTGACAATCAAAGTTTCTAATTCAAAAAAAAATGCTAATATTTAGTTTCTTAAGCTCAATTTGGAAGGAATAGAAATGCAAATATGTACAGTATAAATATATACAAAATAATATAAAATATAAAGTTTTACACTCTACATATTTATATTTATATTCCTTCCAAATGGAGCCTTAGTCCTTTTTGCAATATGGATAGGCTCAATTATCATTTTTTTGTGTTTGATTGAATGTAATTAACATGGTGAGTCACTGTTGTTGGTCTTTTACAATTTAGTAACCATAAGTTGTAGATCTTTTGAAAAGAGAAATAGACATGATTAATTAATTAATTACATTTGGCTCATTCATGAGGTGGTCCATTGTGTGAATTGTCTCGATTGATGAGTTGGTGGACCTACTGAAATAATGGCATGCAAAGAGGGAAGGAATGTAGTTAATGGACAATGGGGTTTTGGAAAGTTGAACAACTAATTTGTACATTTTATGAGATTAGTCAGTATGCATGTGCTTTTCAAGTAACAATTTTTGGACTCCGGATCAGCCGCCCATGAGAACTCTGCCCATGTCTACCCACAATACACTACCCCCGTGAATTGGAAACATCTCCCCTGCATAATATTATGTAGAGGATGAGATGTTCTCAATGTGTAGTTGCGATAAACGTGGACAGAGTTTGTGTGGGCAGGAGATTCGAACTCCAATTATTGGTGATGATAGTAAATAATATGTTTCTAAAATTTCTATATTTTTTTGTATTTCTATGTCTATAAAAATTATTCTTATTTGTCACACTTTCTTTTGTTTAGTATAATGAATATACAATATTAGAGATGTGCCCATGGTTTTTACAAATTTATTTATAGTTTGTTATACTTTTGTGTGTTTTCATCCTTTTTAATTTTTATTATTATTTAATTATGATATCAAAGGTTGATACATTTGACCCAGAATGTTGAATTGTTGACTTGACACCTAGAAAATAACTTCATTTTTTGGGTTGGTTTTAAATTTATATTTTATTTCTACCATCACTAATAACACTTATTCCTTGTCACACTTATTTTTCTTTAATATGTTTGATTAATATATGGTTAAATGGAAGAATAGAAATTAATACCATAAATATAAGACTTAATGAGGGGGATTTGAATGAAGAGAAAGGTAGTTGATCAAATTACATTTTTGTCTTTATAATTATAGAGAGACCAATTTCAAAAATTAGAGTATTTTAGTCAAACAAAAGTTCCACACTCTTATTTACACTTTTAATAATAATAATAATAATAATAGTAATAATAATAATAATACTGACAACAACAACAATAATAATAAGTATGTTGAAAGGCTCACTTGGATATGCATTTGGTACATCCATGCCTTAAGCACTTTCTTAAAGAGAGTTAGGTGAGTGAAAGAAAGAGTTTTTATGGGGTATTCTATTTGATGATTGTATTTTAGGTGAGACTATATTAGATAATTTTTTTGTTCTATCTATAGATGGAACAAAGTGAGCACACTTGACATCTATCAATGTTGCAACTGCTACTTTGAGGAATCTTAGGGTCCGTTTGGTTTGTAATCAGAATTGGAATCGGAATCAAAATCCTCTAGAATCAGAATCGGAATGGTCAATTCCCATAGTCTGTTTGGTTCAAACAGGAATGTGAATGAGAATTAAAATCAGGAGGAATGGGATTTCATTCCCAAGGGAGGGGCAGGGAATGGCCATTCCCTCAAATGGGAGAATGGCATTCCAACAGGAGTGGGAATGGGATTCTGATTCCACCCAACCAAACAGTTGGGATCGAAATAGCCCATTCTGATTCTGATTCCATACCCTTATTCCCATGAATCAAATGGGGCCTTAGTATGCTAACTACAATTATATATGATGTAGTTTCAAAGTATGCTCGGGCAAGCATCAAATCTTTCTTAGAGAATAAAACAAGTGGGCCTTAATTTAAACTCACTAATGGATTTACAACAATAACTTTGATTAGTGGGTTTCTAACAATTAGTTTGTTAATGAATTTTTAAGGACTAGTTTTATTAAATGTTCAATGGCTATATTTATTTAAATGTTCCAATAACTAGTTTTGTTCCTTATATAAGCTATGTAATCCTAAATATGATGCAATAAAGTTCTTTCCTTTTCTTTGGCTGAATGAGTCTCCAACCTTATTATCTCATTATAATATCTCGTATTAATGAAGTTCTATTTAATTTTCTCCTTCTTTTTCTACTTCCGTTTAACACATTTCATCCATTTTCTTTCTTTATATTTGAGCTATATCAAAATATTTAGGGCTAGAATTAATTTCTGTCATTGGAGCCTTAAGTCTCTTACCATGCATAAGATGACTCCGTAGTTGGTTCTTCAATATGATATGGGATCTGCTAGTTGCCTATTTGCCAAATCCATTTCTAGATCCCAAGGAATCTACATATGATCTTCTATAATCACATTCAGCAATTAAGTAGGGAAGGAATTCCTTTCCTCACATATAAAACATATTGAAAGTGAAAATGTAACTATAAAATTAAACATAACATATAAAACACATTCAAGCGCTTAATAATTTAAGCATAGGAAATTTTCAATTTATTTATATTTTTTCTAATTACTTCACCCTAACCCTAGAATTAGCATGGAAATTTTTAGTGGTGTAAATCGGGTCATGCCGCCTATGGCCCGACATGGCCCGGCCCAATACAGCAAGACAGCTCACAGGTTGTGCCAAGCCCAACACAATGGTCAGTGTCGTGCTGGGCCGGGGTTCATATTCCATGGGTTGGCACGGCCTCCAATACGGCCCGTCACGGGCCAGAACGGCATGGCCCACAGGGCCCGTAGCAGGCCGTGCTCAGCCCGTCGGAAAACTAGCCGTTGGGACCCTCCCCCCTAACAGCTATATAGGGAGTATTTATGTACTTTGTTTATGGAGGGGGAAAATGACACAAATGCCCCCCAATATCTATATAACAACTAGTTTAGGGGGCTTTAATAACTTTACAATAACCAAAATACCCCTCCCAACAAATAAAAAATAGCTAATTTTTAGGGTATTTTAGGCAATTGAATTATTTTCAATTCCTATAAATAGCCATATCCTCCACCACTCTCATCACACCACTTCAACAATTCTCTTAATCTCTTCTCTCCCTCTCTCATACATTTTCTACAATCTGAGTGAACTCTGATAGTCTGATTAGTTGATTGTCCGATTCTCCAATTCTCAACTTTATTGAAGTTTCAACAAGAAGGCGGCTTGCTCAACTAGCTCAAGCATCTCAAGTTAGAAATTTGGGAGGCTTGGACATTGAAAGGCTTTAACCGTTGAAATCAAGTTTGGATTCTGAACTGGCAATATGGGTAAGTCCAATTAAATTAATTTTTATTTTTTTAGAATTTAAAAAAATGGTTGGATCTTCTCAAAACCAATTCCCCAACATGTTCACTGTTGACGATATTCAATCGCATCATGATAGTGTTAGCACTGATGCTATTGATATCGATGGAAGTGGAACTTTCACCCATGGTACTGATACTAGGGGAAAGAAAAAGAGGGCCTCTAAGTTTAGTAGCCTGGTTTGAAAAATATTTAAAATAGAGGATGTTGAGGGGAAGGGAAAATGAACACTTTGCCAAAAATGTAGAAAAGACTTTAGCTATTGTAGCAAGGGCATTACTGGCCATTTGAGTAGACGTTTGCTCACACATGAGAAGGAAGAAGAAGAAGAAGGGAGAGAAACAACACAAACACAAATTGGGAGGGGGGGTTTTGGTACATTTAAATATTCACAAGAAAAATGAGACAAGAATTAGAAAAATACATTGTACATAAAGAACAACCATTTTTGTTAGTTGAAGATACTAAATTTCAAAAATGGTTACATAATACTGTAAATCCAAAATATAAAAGAGCTTCTAGGAATACTATTAGATCAGATGCTTTAAAAATTTTCTATTCATATAAACAAAATTTAATTTATTTGTTATCAAATCTTAATTCTAAAGTTTCAATTACTTCTCATGTTTAGACTTCTAAATTTAACATAAGTTATATTTGTGTTACCAATCATTTTATTAATGGAAATTGGCTTTTAAATAAATGAATTTTAAGTTTTACTAGGCTTGAGTGACCACATATTGGCCCAGCTATTGCTGCAAGCATTTTAAATACTTTACATGCTTATGGAATTGAGAATAAATTATTTTCTATTAGTTTTGATAATGCCAACAATAATGATTTTGCAATAAATATTTTAAAATCTCAATTAAAATCATGTTTAAATGGTAAATTATTTCATTTTAGATGTGCATGTCACATCTTAAATCTATGTATTCAAGATGCTTTAAATATTATTTCTACTCATATTTCTAAAATTAGAAATTGTATTTTATATATTAAAAGTTCAGGGGCAAGAAAACAAGAATTTAAATATTTATGTCAAAATTATGGTTTAAAATATAAACATTTTATATTAGATGTTAAACATAATGCAAAAATGCCTAATGATATTATATTTGAGGAAGACTAGGAAATGGTGATTAGTGATTTACCTTATCAATTATTGGTGATTAGTGATTGTTTCGCAAAATAAAGAAATAATCCACAACTTAAATGTATTGTTGAAATAATGGAAAATAAATTTAAAAAATATTGGAAGAACATTTCTCCCATTTATTGCTTACCTACAATATTAGATCCTAGGATTAGGAAAGATGGTTTAGATATTTTACCTTAAACATGTTGTGAAAATATGAAGATTGAAATTGAAAATAAAAAAAGAAGATATTAATAATTTATTATTTGAAATGCACAGTTTATATGAATCTGAAGTAGTAGGAAATAATCCTACAACTTGTACAGCATCTCCTACTTCTGATCTTGAGCCTAGTAGTAGAAGAGAAAAACTTTTTTATTTAATAAGTAGAAGGCAGAAATATGCTACTTCTTCAACAAGTTCATTTATTGAACTTAATTTTTATTTATAAGCAAATTTTTCTAGTTTTGGTGAGGGAACAAATAATTTTGATATTTTAGCTTGATGGAGTGAACATTCAAAAAATTATCCAATTCTCACGGCCATGGCACGTGATCTACTAACCCCTCTGGTGCCTACAGTTCCATCGGAGTCTTGTTTTAGTGTAGGTACCAGGGTGTTGGACGGCAAGAGAAACTGCATGAACGATGAAAGTATAGAGATGTGCATCTGCTTTAATGATTGGCTAAATGTAGAAGATAGATTACAAAACAAAGGAGGGCATGATACTACACTGGATATTTCACCTTAAGCAGATGATGAAAGTCATGATTCATGAAGTTGACTAGTTGTATAGAATTTTTTATTTTTTTCAAATTATTGTAATTTTTTAATTTTATTTAATTTATTTGCTATTTTTTAACAACGTAATTATGTATTTTCCATTAGTAACTATATTGTATTTTTTTATATTTTTTTTAATTTATTCCATTTTCATATTTCATTCATTCAAGTAACCAACCATTGTGTGCTTTGTAATTTGTGTCATTCAAATTTAAATGAAATAAAATTCCTATTTTTCTTCCAATTTGTTATTGCGTCATTCTTATTTGGTTAAGTATTTTTTTCATTTATGTGTTAGATTTCTCATTTTTCATTTCTTAATTTTTCAAATAGTTCCCAAAGTTCAAAGGAAAGTTAAATATTTTAGTTTTACACTTTTACTTAGAAAAGAATTAAAAATTTTCAAAAAAAAAAAGTCAACAAATCAGTTTAGCCTTGTTTGGCCTGCACCCAAGGCCCACCCTGTGGCCTAGCCCAACACAGCCCAAGCCCACGGCCCAGCCTAAAAAGACATGGGCCTGGGCCGTGAGTCGTGCCAAGACAACCCCCAAAATTTTCACCGAGGGCGGCACGAACCATGATGACCTATGGGCCAGCACGACACAACCCACTTTATGGGCTTTTGCACCTCGCTTAGCCTCCATGCTTAAAAAAGGTAGGGGTGCAATTTGGGTGGGCCCAACCCGCGTGAACCAACCTAGCCCAAAATTTACATGGGCTAGGTTTGGATTTTTGGTCCTCAGGCTAGGTTCGTGTTGTATATATACATATATAGATATGTATTAACATGTATGCATACATGTTAATATATACATATATTTACTTATATGTACACTATTGGGGACTCGTGCGATGCACAGATTTTGTTGAGTGAAAGATAAATAATAAAAACACATAAAAGTAGATAATTGGTTTATATTTCAAATTTTTAAATAATTAATAGTTATTTCTAATAATTTTTTTTATATACAAAAATAACAATAATTAATTTTAGCTAGGTTTGTTCATCAAACTGATGAAACTAACCAACCCGACCCAACTTGACCCAAGTTGGTCGACTTCGATTCAACAACTTTCCAACCTGATCAAGCTAGGTTAGTTTTGGTTTGGCCATTTGTAAACCAATCAAAACCCAGCCATACCCACCCATTTGAGAAGTGGGTCAAGATGGGTCAAATTACCCATTGGGGTCAAGTAAAAAGGGTTGGGTCAGGGTTTGAAAATGAGAGAATCAAGTAACCCTTTACCTTAACCTCTCCACCTTCACCCTCTCTATTTCCACCTCTCTACCTCCACCTCTTTATCTCTCCACCTCCTCCCAATTTTGGATTTTCTACATTTTTATATAACTTTTTGTGCAAAAAATTCTGTATTTTTCATTTTTTTTGTATTTTTTTTGCATTTTCTATAATCTTCTGCTAATTTCTGTATTCAAGCATTTTCCCCAAAATTTTCCATTACTTATTTTTTTCCAAAATATATTTTTTTTGAAACTCTTTACCGTTCTATTTGTTTTATGCATTTTTATCATTTAATGCATTTCTACGAGTTTTACTTCATTTTCTATATTTCTTGGCATTAGCTAAAATATATAATTTTTTAATTTTTTTAATTTTATGTACTTATGTCAATTTTTTATTATGGATTGCAATATATATATATATATATGTTTTACATTTTTATAATTTTATGTGTCTTTTGTAATTTTTATAATTTAATATATTTTCTACAATTTCCATATTTTCTTGTTTTTATGAAATTTCTATTTTCTTTAATTTTCGTAATCTTTGCATTCTGTACTTTCCTGCAATTTCTTGTAATTTTTCTATATTTTGCACAATTTTCTATGTTTTTTACAATTTCTCTTTTATACTTTTATTTAAATTTTCTATTGTTTACTTTTTTGTAACTTCTAATGTTTTACATCAAATATATATTTTTACCAATTTTGTGTTTTAATGTTTAATGTTTTTTTATTGGAAAATTTTGAAATTTTTATGCTTTTGAGTTGAAATATATGGACCTTTGGTTTTTGAGCAATTAGAATTAGAAAAAATAAATAAATAAATAAAACTATTTTGAATTAGAGGGTCAAGTGGGTGGGTTAGGGTGGGTCATGGTCAGAGTGGGTTGTGACTCACTTTGATCCGCTAACATGAGTGGCAAATGGGCTAGTGGGTGAATATGGGTGAGTTGTTACTCAACCCTCACCCAACCCACCCATTGGCCACCCTTTTTCTCTATAGCTTCAGTCATTTCAGCGAAATGGGATTCAGTTGGTGCAAAGCCTGATCAAATAACCCTCATAACCTTACATTGGAAAATATCTCTCCATGAAATAAAGCATAGAAGTACGGAGATGTTCCTTATGCAAGGCCATAAAAGGCTATTTGAACAGTGTTCGAACGGGCCTTGCACTGACTGAAGCCGATCTCCATTTCGGCATAAAGGAAGGAGTGCATATGCAACAATGTCAAAGTACTGGAGAGGACAATGGTATTAGCATAAAGTAAGGTACTGAACCCCAACTGTGAACGGGGAGATTTCAGCAATTTGCTCTTTTTCTTTCTTTCTTTCTTTTTTTCTTTCTCGTCTCTCATCTTATCTTTAAGCATTAACTATGGTTCTCAAATTCTAGATCTATTCAGTCCTCACAAAATGGTCTATGTATCATACTCACAGCCACTTGCAACTGTACATTGAAAATATTTTCCCGTGAATAAAAAACATATAAATACAGTGGCTGTGAATACAGTGTGAACACCATTTTGTCAATACTGAATCCAAGTTCCTTATCATGATTGCTTTGTCTAAAAAGATTTAGGCCCTGTTTGGTTCACGGGAATAGGAGTCTGGAATCGGAATCAGAATGGGCTATTCCGATTTCAACTGTTCGATTGGATAGAATCGGAATCTATTTCCCTTCTTGCTGGAATGACATTCTCCTATTTGAGAGATGACCATTCCCTACTCCTCCCTTAGGAATGAAATCTCATTCCTGTTGATTTTAATTCCCATTCCCATTCATGTCTGAACCAAATAGATTATGGAAATGAACCATTTCAAGTCCGATTCCAAAGAATTTCGATTCCGATTCCAACTGAAAACCAAACGGACCCAATAGCAACCTTAACATGATTTTTTTATCTAATTTTGAAGATAAAAATATGTTCAAATAGCAACCACTACATTAAATTAATAAAACTTGGGTCAGTAGCTTTCCAGGCTTCGGTGCTAATTAATATGTGATGGACCGGCACCAACCTTAAGTCTGTGAATTTGTACTGATTGTAAAATTATAGTAGCGTAAATGATTTGGGTGCAAGATTTAATTTATTTTTGTTTTAAAATTTATCTTAATTTATTTGATTGCATTAAAAATGAAGTAAAATAAAACTAAAGTAGAATAAAGTAAAGTCGAAAACAAAATTAAACCAAAATTTGTATTCTTTTTTTCATTTGCACTCTCATATATTTATACTAACACAAATAAAATTGCACTGCAACAAACACCAAACACAGAAAGGTTTTGACGGGTAGCCTGGCGATGATATCAGGTGACGAGCAGTAGTTATTCTACAACAAAATGGTAAATGCAATCATGTATGAGCATTGTTCATTCTGATCCGAAAATGAATTCTAACCACATATATGGCATTTGTCTTCGGTTCCACTTGTGATTTCAATTGCTATGAAATGACAAGTTTGAAGGGTTGTTCGCTGATGCGCGCCTCTTTGAATAGTTTATGTGGATCGAGTATTTTGAAGCAACTGAATGGCAGAACCAGCTTAACTGAATCTTCAATTCAGCCCTCCCAAATGGACCCTAAGCTGAAGATTTCTCAGTTGCTTTGAGGTGCTTCGGATAAGCTCTGTAAAGAAGCCGAAGCAGACAGCTATTCAAATGATTGACAGCCGATTCAGGCTCTCATCTCAAAACACAAGCTAATAGGCTGTCCTTGTGGGGCCCATCTTAAAAGCAGAAGCCGCTAAGCGTCAGCCCTCCCCCCCCCCCCCCCCCCCACCCCACCAGACGGGAACTAAGAGCCCATTTGGAAAATCAGCTATGATTTGAAAAGGCTACGGAAATTAACTCCACCTACAGTCAATGGGATTATCTGCTATAATCCCATTAACTCAGTAAAAAACATTCCGGATTTTTCAGCAAACATAGCTTTTTAGACTTTCCCTGAAATGAAAAGCTGGAAGCTGCTGCTTCAAAGCGCAAAGAGCGAAAAAGAAAGCAGTGAATTACATTCGATAGGTGAATAAAATCCAAGACCATAAGAACGTACTAACTTTATCCCATAGATGAGATCAGCTCATGCCTCAATATTAATTAAACATGGAAACCAGATCACTCTATCAGATTCAATATCAATATTCAATTCAGATGTTGCTAACCATTAGATGACAAGCAATCAAGCATGGGTCCCAGAATTCTCTACTTCACAAGTCTCAAAGTTAATAAGGGCAAGGACCCACTTCTCCATTTTGCTGCACAGATCTTCTCCAATTCTTAACCTAAAGGGGGATTCTAGTAAATAAGGGCAAGTTTTTGCCCTTAATATCAATAATAAAAATGGAATAATTTTTATTAGAAAAATATCATAAAAAGACAATCGCTCGTCTTCCTCCTTTGCCTCTGTATTCACCCGCTTTGATGGCACAGGAGGGGGCAGAGGAGGCGTTCCCATGGACTGCTCTACCTCTATATTCAGCTCTGAAGAACTGTACATCTCAACTTCCATTAATGTTGAAATGGAAATACCTATCCATTGAGGCTATACCCCACTCTATCTTGCGCACTTGAAGAAGAAACTCACTCTATCTTACACACCTGAAGAAAAAACCTATAATACATCAATTGATATGAACCCAGCAGAACTTTCGACGTTGGAGGAAGTACTGGCGTACATCGTGTTTCCAATTGGATTCGCTGCAATTCCCATAGTGACAAGTACCAGCATACCACGTTGTCTGCATCTAAAGAATAGATTTGTATATTATAGGCCATCACCGTGAGGAGCTCCATGAACCTGAAGTTTACGATCGTCTTTCTGCATATAGTACACGATTGTCGAGGAAGATAATGAACAGTGGCATTGTCTTTATTTTATATTTTTCCAGACAAGTACCTCGTTTTATTTATTATTTAAAAATAATATTTTTTATTGATACCCTTATCTTATCTGCTATGATCCCTAACCTGAAATCAGCTTTTATTACCTCTATCCGTTAGGGCGTTAGGTTGGAGCATGTATTTTGTCCTTTCCCATCCAAGTAGATGAAAGAAGAAACCACGTGCCGAACTTCCACCCTTCCCCAACCTTCTCACTCTATATTATAACCTGGCCCCGACGCCCCTACACACCAGACCAGACCAGACCAGCCGTGTTACAGTGCAGCTGACACAAAGCCGCAATAAGCATGGCTTTCGACATAGTCCTTGCTCGCGAGCTTGTCGCAGCGTCTATCCTCTTCTTGGTTACACGCCTTTTCATACGTCGAGTCATCTCCAAGCCACGAAAGCTTCCGCCCGGCCCCAAAGGGTGGCCGATCATTGGGGCGCTCCCACTGCTAGGCGGCATGCCCCATGTCGCACTAGCCCGAATGGCCAAGCAATATGGCCCCGTCATGTACCTCAAGATGGGTACTTGCGGAATGGCTGTGGCTTCAACGCCGGACGCTGCCCGTGCATTCCTCAAGACCCTCGATCTCAACTTCTCCAACCGCCCCCCCAATGCAGGAGCCACTCACCTTGCCTACAACGCTCAGGACATGGTCTTCGCCGACTACGGACCGAGGTGGAAATTGCTACGTAAACTGAGCAATCTACACATGCTCGGTGGCAAGGCCCTTGATGACTGGGCTCAAGTAAGGACCATTGAACTAGGCCACATGCTCCGGGCCATGAACGACGCATGCCGCCGAGGCGAACCAGTTGTCGTTCCGGAGATGCTAACGTATGCCATGGCCAACATGATAGGGCAGGTCATACTTAGCCGACGTGTGTTTGCGACCAAGGGGTCGGAATCTAACGAGTTCAAGGACATGGTCGTGGAGCTGATGACAAAGGCCGGGCTATTCAACATCGGCGACTTCATTCCATCGATTGCTTGGATGGACTTGCAGGGGATCGAAGGGGGGATGAAGAAGCTGCACAAGAGGTGGGACGGCCTCATCTCGAAGATGATATTCGAGCACAAAGCCACGGCTCACGAACGCAAGGGAAAGCCAGACTTTCTTGATGTAATCTACGCCAACAGGGATAACTCGGACGGAGAGAGGCTCACTGAAACCAACATCAAGGCCCTACTATTGGTATGAAATATGAATATGATGTTCTCACGCCACCACTTGCATCTAGCTTCATCTATGTATATATATATATATATATATATATATGGTTTCTCGTTATCTCATTTATTGTTTGCGTAATGCGTAGGATATTTGTGTTAATTCCGGCATGTGGGTTACAGCAACAAATTATCCCTAAACATTCTTTAATTTTCTATATAGCTTTTTACAGTTCTTTAGCTTACAACTTAATTGCTTCATTAATTAATTCTTATTACGTTTGGTAGAATTTGTTCTCGGCCGGGACGGACACATCATCGAGTATAATCGAATGGGCGCTGGCGGAGATGCTGAACAACCCCAGCATTCTGAGACGTGCACATGAAGAGATGGATCAAGTGATCGGCAGGAACCGCAGGCTGGAGGAATCCGACATAGCCAAGCTGCCATACTTACAGGCCATCTGCAAGGAAACATTCAGGAAGCACCCGTCGACGCCGCTCAATCTCCCAAGAGTAGCGATCGAAGCATGCGAGGTGAATGGGTACTACATACCCAAGGGCACAAGGCTGAGTGTCAACATATGGGGAATTGGGCGGGACCCAGTCGTGTGGGAGAACCCCCTGAGCTTCACCCCGGAGAGGTTCTTGAGCGGCAGAAATGCAAAGATTGATCCTCGTGGAAACGACTTCGAGCTGATCCCGTTTGGAGCAGGAAGAAGGATATGTGCAGGGACTCGAATGGGAATTGTGCTAGTGGAGTACATACTAGGCACACTCGTGCACTCGTTTGACTGGAGAATGCCAGATGGGGTTGAGCTAAACTTGGACGAGGCCTTTGGGTTGGCTCTCCAGAAGGCTGTGCCGCTCTCAGCCATGGTGACCCCTAGATTGGCCCCTACCGCTTATGCCGCTTGACCCCGGCCCCGCCCAGTAATTAACAAGCTGCATGTTAATAATCTGGCTTCATAATCGATCAGCCACTTATTCTATGGAGGTCTAGCTCTGCTAATAAGTTCTAATCTCTCGTGGTATTTTATAAGAGGGCTGGATGGTTGTCCTGCATTTCAATTTCTTGTTCTTTATTGCTTTTTGTTGGATTCAGTTTCGGTGCTATAAATGGTTCTCTAGTCATAATTAATGACCTTTTTTTATGACTAATCGAACTAAAGTAAGTAAACTAATAATTAAACAACCATAGCCCCGAGCACTTACATTGGTGCTTCAACGTGTAATGAAGTTCATAGCCCCGAGAAATTAATAATTAATGTGTTGTTCTCTGAAAAAGGGTGGTCTTGTTTAGAATCGTACCATTTTTCATTTTCTGTTTTGAGAATGGCGACAGTGCTCTCCATTATTTGGCGTGTTATTCATTTTTTACCTGTGACTATTGATTGTGAAACTGATGTTTGTCCTTTCAAAAAAGCAATAGACAAAGTTACTTTGTGCCAATCAACAAACAATGTTTCCTTTTTTTTTTTGTGGTAAAGATAAAGTTATATTAATCAAATGTATGGTGGCCAGGGGTCACTCACCACAGGCTTTACACGTAGTCTTCACATCTCTCATTTTTCATACTCGTAAAATATTAAAAATTTCCTTGTTTTTCTCTTCATAAACCCTATTATATGTTAATTTTCTTCATTGAAACCTATCATTACTCTTCTCTAATAAAATTGAAATTTGTTCTTAGTTCTCTCCCCCACCCCCTCTTTTCTTTAATAGTCAATCTTTGTAATATCTCCCCTCCCCTATTAAATTACTTATTTCTTATTAAATACTTTTAAACCCTTTTGGCCCTCTCTAATAAAATATGAATATATATTAGATGGGATGGGTGGGGTTAAGGACAAACCCTAGGTCAACCTTGCATATGGACCTTGTCTTGGAACCAAATTGATGTAAAAACCTAGTTAAATTTGTCGGTCCAAATTTCTATTCAACACCATATATTTTTAGAATCTGGATTAGTCCTCACAAATTTTGTCTTCATAACTTCCCACAACACTTGCAGCCCTGCATTGGGAACATTTCACGTGAATGAAAAAAATTGAATATAAAGACTGTTCCAAAGGCTCAGGTTGAAAGGAGTACAAATTCAAATATATAAGGTGCAAAACCTTCTAATTAGAATTATTTTGTATCTATTTGTACTCCTTCCAAACTGAAACAAATGTATGATTGCAAGTGTTGTGAAAACAGTGCATGTGAGGACAAATTTTGTGATGACCGAACCCGGTCCTGCATTGAATCCCGATTTAATACTCACAAAATTTGTACCCATACCATCCTCACAAGACTTGCAGCTGTGCATTGGGAACACCTCCCCACAAATGAATGACTGTAATTTCGATTAAGCCAGAGATGAGCCATGCGGTAATGAAAAAAAAAAAAGATTCAAAAGATCTTGTCGAGTGCAATTGTCTATTTAAACTAAAGACCTCCACCACCCGTGAGTTATGATCATAATCCTCTCAATTACAAAGTTAAAAGTTTCTGTTTTCTTTATAATCAGCCAATTTTAGTAGGCAGACCAAGATGGACACACGGCTTAATTTTGAGAAATCTAGAAAGCATCCTCCTGGGAAGTATTCTTACTAAATTAAACCTATGACTTGTGAAATATTAGCAAAAATCTAGAAAGCATCCTCCTAATTTTGGTAAATTTTAGCTTGATCTTGAAGATATAAAATATTAGCAAAAATTAAGCATTTTCAGCAAGACGCAAACAAATAAGAGCTTAGGGGAGAGGGGATCGATCTCCTTGTGTAATACCTCTGGTTGGCTTAAAACTCCCAAACGGGAGACCCATTCATGCACAAGGGCTCTTCTACAGGGAACAAAGAAAACACAATCCACAAGTCACCAAACTCCATTTTAGCCATGGTTATTTTTTCTTAAAATCCCAGTCTTTATACCTTTAGTGCTTTTGTAAAATTCCATGAACCACTAAAATATTATCTGAGATTTGATGCCCAGCATTTTTTGTTTTTCTTAAGTGCAAATGCAAATTAATTCATTCATTCATCTCGAAGACAAATCAGAAATGAGAACATGAGTAATGAAATTAATCCGGCCGGGCACTCCGACCAGCATATGGTGAGCACTCAAAATGACCCTAGTTGGAAGAGGAATTAAAGTTGTACTCCAGAATTTAGACCAAGTGAGTGTGCCATCAGAATATGTTGGGTCATCCTTTGCAAGAAATTTCAGTCCTGACGTAGTGGTGTAGTTGCCACGAGGAGTACTATGCATCCAAACAAGTCTATATGTTCGCCAAGAGTTCACATCTCCGCCCCACAGTACATCCCCGTCATGTATTGAGAACATTTCTCGATGATAATACATATCCTAATGATGTCATCATCGGTAGATGTTCCCAATACATAGCGGGGATGCGCTGTGAGACATTGTGGGGTGACTCCTTGTGGGGTGGAGATGTGATCTTGTTCAGCCAAACCGAAACTAAAGATGATCAACTCTCTATGTCATCAGAATACAATTGAAAGTTGTAAGTTGTTCTAATATATTATTAGCAGGGCTCTTAGGGGGTGTGAGATCTTACTAGGGTTTCCATCTTCAAGAATTAGGGTTATTGGAATCTTCAATCCTCTCTCTCTCTACCACATAAAAGTCACTATCTCGAGTTTGGCTCTCATTAGAAAGTCTCCTAAATTTTAATTTCTTGCTTTGAAACTTTTTTAAGACAGTTGCTAATATTTAATAACCCGAGTATATCGGGGATTTACAATTCAATCAAGACACTACATGTCAGCCTTAAAACTTTGTTATAAGTTCCATTGTTACAAGGACTCATTCAATATTCATCCCACACTCCACTGAAACCCGAAAACTAGAGTCATACTGCAACTAGGATTCCTCCCTATGAGTCCCAATTCAAATAGGATCTTTTCTGTATTTTACCAAGAGGGACTCGTATACTAGTCCTTGTCTCACTAGGATTCCTCTACCGCTAAAGTCCTAATTTGACTCAAAGTTCTTCGTAGCGACACTCTTCTCTTATCCCAAGGTGATGATTTGTTGTTAGATATTCATAAAATCATAAAATTACTCACAAGCATCCAATATACGGAGTCTTATAACCATAGATCATCAGTGATCATTCTCATGGTATATCAAAGTGAATAATCACAACCCTACAATCCCATAACTCTTTTGAGTGACCTGTTTTATGAGTCGGGTAGTCCAAAGGCCTGGCCTGGTCTGGCCCGTTATTTTTCGGGCTTGGACAAAACTTTAAGCCCGTAGGCTTGGGCTCAAGCTTTAAATGTCAGGCCTGGTCATTTTTCAAGCCAAGCTCGGGCTTTCTCAAATAAGTCTGACCCGATATTATTACATATAAGCATCTATGTTATATATAACATATTTGTTTCTTAAGTTATTAATAAATATTAATTTACTATTAGAAAGTACAAATTAGTTTATTAATTTATTAAATTAATATAATATTAGTTTATAATAATACACTAAAAATAAGACATTTTGTGTAAAGGTCAGGCTTGGGCTTTAGACTTTATATAAGGGTTAGGCTTGGGCTCAAGATCTAGGCCCAATGGTTGGATCGGGCTCAGGCTCGGGCCTGCACATTTTCTATTGATAAAGAGGCAAAGCCTAGCCCGGCCCGACCCATAAACAAGTCTAAGAATTAAAAGAACTTTGCATAAGAGTTCTTTCATGAGTTAACTTCTCTAACAGGATCTTATTAGTATATGTTATGTTTGTGCCTTGAATTCTTTGTGGCGACCCGTTTCATAAATCCGCTCCGAATTAAATTTGAGAAAAACCCGAAAGCAAAATTTCGTAGTGATTTGTGGTGGATGCATAGGGCGGTGGTATGGATTCGATGCATATTCATCTTATAGGTCTGAACCGAATACGAAGAGTTATGTATTTCGGGGATTTTCTCTCTTGTAAACAGCCTCTTTGTCTTGTGAGAGACGAGTGAGACATTGGGCATAGTTCGGGCTTAATTTTTTCTGTGAGAGCACAACTCTGTATTTCTTCTCCATTGACAACTTCATAGTGAATTTCTACTCCTCCTCCACCTGTGGATGTAGACTATAAGCCGAACCACATAAATCTGTGTATTTTTTTGTACTTGTTTCTCTTTATCTCTAGTTTTAGATTTAGTTTAGGTGCCATTCATTCAATCTGTTTTCTTGGATTTTTTCGCAACAGTATATATCTCAATGCACACTCACAAGGTATTTTAGAGAGTCTCACCCCAATGATTGAGATCCCATAATAGCATTTTATGGAAATTATCCATTTCTTAACTTTGAAAGAAGACCATTCAAGCTCACTCTGAATTGGAACATTTTAGGTGTATAGGAAACTGGGCCATGGATCTTGCATGATAAGCCTCACTTATCATTTTCATCCCCAACAATACTTGAATCCTGATGAACTTGCAAGAAAATGCAACTGTATAGAATGCTTAAAAAAACAGTATAAATTTATTAGCAAAAAGAATGAAAAACTAAATACATCTGACTTTGAATAAACGCATAGGAATCTTGTGGTCCCATATAACATACAATATTGTGGTCCGAACCGGCCTAAGGGTTCCAAACCCTCACCCTCTCCTACATTTTATTCTCAGTCTAGATCTCTTACACTTTGGCCGGCTTGGGTTGATAATTTGTCAAAACTTTAATGGCCTTGGCCAGAATGAAAAGCAACCCAACAGCCAAAACATTGTAAACTTTTCAACTCTGATGCCCTATTTGCACCACTAAATAGGGTATTAGGTACACTAATAAAAAGGTACATTAAACCCTATTATCGCTTTTATTACTCTAATAGTTCAGTTCGATCAATGTTAGTACAAGACTGTGTTCCCTAGCATGATGGTAATAAACACAAGAAAAAGTGTTTACATTTCTTGTACACTTTTGGGCAGTAGCTCTAGTTTGATGCACAGGCTGTAATTAGGTCGGATTGTGGTATCTGATATATTGGATTTGGATTGGATTCAGATTAAATTCAAGTCAAACTTATATTATGCTTAAAATGAAATAAGATGGATGAAATTTAAAAATTATTTACATTTTAAATTATGAATGTAGAAAAATTTATAAAAATATAATATCGAATTTATTAGATAATTAAAACATTATATAAGTTGTATATAGTGTCTATATATACGTAATTATAATGCATTGGTGAGATGGTGAGGTTGTATATTGTTTCTTGGAAAATAACTTATATTTTGCGTACAATTGAAAGAGTGATAGCTCCGGCCGAAATCAATATGTGGACTTCTTGGCCAATGTAAAAGGGATTGATAAAAAAAACTTCTTTATATACAGCTCAATGCAAAACATTCCATGTGATCTTGTGAAGGTGTTTAAAGAAGACTACTGACTAGACTTGTTTATGGGCCGGGCCGGGCCGGGCCGGGCCAGGCTGGGCTTTTACTCATCATTAATGGAAATATGCTAGGCCCGAGTCCGAGCTTGACCCGACCAACGGGCTTATAACTTGGGCCCGAAGCCCGACCTAATAAAAAAAATTATAATTTTCCCTATTTAAATTAGAATTAAAAATTCAGATGGTTTTTTTTCCTATTTAAATGAACAATGGGCCTACAAGATGGTCTTTTATGTTTTAAAACACAGTTTTACATTTTTAAATCAAAAAGATTATTCAAATGGACATAAACAAAATACCTATTATAAGTCTAATTTTAGGTCGGGCTGGGCCGGGCTATTTTGACAAAACCCGAGCCCGGCTCGAATTTATTACAGGCCAGGCTTTTTGGCCCGAGTTTAAGCCCGTGGGCCTATAAACATGTTCAAGCCCGTCTGGGAGATGGGCCATCGGGCCACCCGGCCCATGAACAGGTCTACTAGTGACCTATTCTTCAATTCATATAAAGTAATGGTCTTTTGCTTTTAGTTTGATTAATTATGATTTATTGTTTTTCTTTTTGTGGTTCTCCTGGTTGAGATGAGATGGTGAGATTGTGTGCTTTGTATTTTGATTTTGGACCAACGAAGGCTAAGTCACCCCTGTTTATATTTCCTCCCTTTTGGTAATGGTTAATTAATAAAATTTAGGGAAAATTCCCGATATGTACCCTATACCTTAGGTCAAGTGTCAATTTAATACCCGAACTTTAAAATGCGACAATCTAGTAATCAAACTTTCATTTTATAACAATTTAGTACCTGGCATTAACTTGTACCCAGACTTTCATTTTGCAATGATTTAGTACCTAGCATTAACTCACCATTAAATGTCATGAGAAAAGACAATCTAGTACCCAAACTTATCAACTCTTTTTCATTTGGATCTCTTAATGGCAAACCCTACTCGTGGGATACTATAGCTGTGCATTCATCTATGTACCTTGCTAGGTAGGGTTTGTGATTAGGAGATCCAGAATGGGAGGTCCTTATCCATGTATGTACCAAGCAAAAAGACACCATGGAGGTGTCTCACCTCACCGGAATGTTCATTTCTTGATTGAACAAAAGCATATTATGGTTTTCCACATCTTCATCAAATAAAGCTTTTAGGGTCTGTTTGATTCACAGTCAGATTCACAATGGTCTATTCCTATAATCTGTTTGGATCAAACAGGAATAAAAATGAAAATTAGAATCAGCTGGAATGGGATTTCATTCCCAAGAGAGGGAAGGAAATGATCATCCTCTCAAAGGAGGAAATACCATTCCACCTAGAATGGAATGGCCCGTTCTAATGCCAATTCCAGACCCCTATTCCCACAAATCAAATAGGCCCTCAGATTTTTTGTGTAGGGGTCCACATTGCAAAGCCAGAAACTGTTAACGAGCACATGTTCTCTCACAGGTCACCAACAACAAAACAGGCACGACAGTTTTGCTTTAGAAAAGAGAAACAACCATTCAACGACTACAATTCCAACTTACCCCAAGTTAGAAGCAAATTTATAGTTGTGGATAACTATTAACTCACAAATCTGTTGAGATAGACTTTTACTTTTGACTTTTGGGCTGTTGAAAACAAAATTGGGGCAAAAAGGATTTGTTGTATTTGGTAGGAATTGCTTTTAAAAAGCTAAAACACTTCTAAGCCCTGAAGTACAAAGCCTAAAACTAGGGCTTTGGGGTTTGGGGCTTTAGAAAAGTTTATCGAAATACAACCTAATTCATTAGATAACAGGCAAGCTACAGTCAGATTTCACGTCTTTATGTTTGGTAAAACTGTAAATATGGAACTAAGACGAATTTGTGCTCTGATTCGGTAAGTTTGTTTTTTCTAATGCTTTGTGATGATGCACAATCCAGCCGATCTTAACTGTCAACGATCTTGCCTCTGAACTGAGTGGCAGGGACCTGAAACGGAAGGAGAAGAGAAGCTCCAGGGAGAACCCGGCGTAAGGGCTCCGAAGCTCAAGTTAGAGTCTTTCAAAGGCAAGATAGACCAGATAGCGCAAAAGTTAGCATACCTCGTTCTTGTGGGGTAGGAGCCTTTTATAACCACCTCGCGCACTCACTTCCAGGCTTCTGTCAGATCGGGCATGATTATTTCTGAGCTCCCGCCAGTTCGGATGTCACTTCCTCTAGCCGGACAGAACCGCCACTGCTCTTTTGTTGGAGCCGTCTCTGCGGCCAGTAACGACGGTGGCAGGTGGCAGTAGCAGGAGGTCGTTTGAAGTGCGGCTTGTTAGGCGTCAGATCCCAAATCAGTCAGGTGCGCCGCCCTCGGATACGGACGTCCTTGGTGTCAGGTACGCTTGGTCAGCCAGGTGTTTCAGAAGCGAAGTGCTGGAGTGGCGAGCGAAATGTCTTGAGATCGGTTTGGGGAGTGTTCCGAACTGCCATGGGTCAGCCCGGGTCACAGCTTTGCGAGGCTCGGGACCCGAGGTAGTTCGGGCTCCTTGCAGGGAGCTCGGGTTCTCAGTAGGGAGCGCGGGTTCTTAATAGGGAACTCGGACTCTTAATAGGGAGCTCGCTCTTAATAGAGAGCTCGGACTCCCAGTACGGAGCTCGGACTCTTGATAGGGAGCTCGGGCTCCTAGTAGAGCGGTCTGGAGTTCGGGCTCGGTAGTGAGCTTGGACTTCGTTACTTTTGGTGCTCGTTTTGGGCGCTCCGTTGTCCCGAGTTGTTTGCTTTTGCCACGTGTCGGGTGATTGCGAGGTCGGACCAAATTTCCCTTCATCAATTGCCCCCCACTCCATGCGGCAAGGGTCCTGTCTTGGCGCGGGGAGTTCGTAAGGTAGCATGAGGGTTTTGGTTCGTACTGAGGGCGCTTGCTTTAATTTGATTTTCAAAAAAGGGCGCGTGTTTGGGAGACGTGATGGTAGCCGTTCGGGAGTCGTGCTGCAGATGCTTTTATTGTGAGGAGACGTGCGCCGACACCCTGTCAGTTTTGAGAAGATGCGTGCTGACGCCCCGTCCTCTGACAGGACGTGGGCGACGCTTCGTCAGCTTCGGAAAGACGTGCGCTGGTCAACTTCGGAAGACGTGCGGTTTGGCGCGGCTGTGGACCATTGGATTGGCCTCGATCTAGGCCGTCGCTTTCCGGCCGCTGTGGATATAAATAGCATAGGGGGGGTGTCCTCGCTACTGTACCTCTTGAGCTCGCGCCTAAGTTTCAGTTCGTGTCCAGGCTCTTAAGCTCGCGTCCCAGGTTCCTTGCTTGTTCGAGCTTTCGCGGTCTACTTCAATCTTCTTCCCGGGTGAGTGCTCTTGGAATCTCGTTCCATTCTCTGATGTCTAGTTCGGAGGGTTCAGACAGTTCAAGCGGGTCTGATGTAGGTTCTACGAACCAATTTGCGTCCCCCGATAGTTCAAGTGAGCCCGATGTAGGTCCTGAGGAAGGGGTTGAACCTACCGGCCGTGGTGCCTCGGGTAGGTCGACGTCCACCTCCCGTCGTGGCCGGGTTTTAGATCAGTTCGGCCCTTTGACTATGATGCCTGAGGGACTTCAATCCCTCATAGACTACTACAACTTGCCCGGGGAGCACGCCTACTTCATCCCTACGGGTAGCTTCCCTTGGGAACACGGTCCTGATGAGATCGTGATTTTCTAGGAGCAGCTTGCTGCGGGGCTGCAACTGCCTTTTCATCCTCTTCTCGTCGAGGTTCTAAACCACTTCGGTGTGACGGTCGATCAGCTTCACCCGAACTCCATTAGGAATTTAGTGGGCACGATCTCCTTATTCTGTGACGAGAACTTTCCTTTGGATCTGGAGATTTTCTCCTCTATTTTAATGCTGAAAAAGCAAGCGGGTCCCCTTCCCAGGCGTAGGCGGGCATACTACTTGTCTCCTCGCCCAGGCTTCAAGCTCTTACACGGACTCCCTAATAAGGTCCCGGCGTGGAAGCGGGACTATTTCGGGGTGCGAAGTGCGCTGGGGTGGCCGTTTCAGACCGGCTGGGGGATGGCCGCTCCCGACTCCGGCATCACACTTGATAAGGAGACGGAAAAGGGCCTCCGGCAATGGGCGCGGCTTGGGCTGGAGTGTCAACGGTATCTGACAGAGGCCAAGCTTATTGCTGCTGGCCTGAGTTCGGGTAGGTTCTTCCCCTAGCGATCCTGTCTTGCTCTTCTTTTACGTCTTACTGATGCCGAACTCCTTTTCACAGGTACGATGGACTCTCGAGGGACCCGAGGTGGGCACTTGTTCCAGGGCATGAAGAGGAGAAAGCGGGTGGCTAAGCGAGCTCGCGCCGAACCATCCCAGGGTGCGGAGCCCGAGGTGCCGGACTATCAGGCGGAGGATCAGCCCATGGAGCCCGAGATGGTTCCTCCTATGCAGGAGCTGGCGGGGGCTCCTTATGCCGAAACCACACACATAGGGGCTCCCGCTTACTCCGAGTCTGCCCATACGCGAGCTGGGCCGTCAGGTTCGGAGGCCCCGGGGGACTTCAGGAGTGTGCTGTCGCCTGTTCACGCTCTTCAACGGAGTAAGGAAGCCATGTTTCCCAAGGAAGTCGCGGCGTGGACGAAGCTCCCTCTGCACCAAGTGGCCTGCCGTGCCGTTACTCATGCCATGGTGGTAAGTGCTCCCTTCTTTAGAGTTGTTCGGTTTTTATTCTTGTATTCGTTCCTTTGATCCCTTGTTTCCTTTTGATAGGTGAACTCTTCTATTCACGCCTTGGCGAACCAGGTAGAGAGGTGCTCGAGGCAGGCGCGAGCTGCCGAGGAGGGTGCTCGTGCTGCCGAGGAGGCTGCTCGCCTTGCGCGGTCTAGGCAGGCGAGGTCTCAGAGAGATGCTGAGGCCATGGGAGTGGTGGTGAAGCATATGGCGGAATTGAAGCTGGACCTGCAGCATCAGGTCGAGTATCTTCAGGAGGATATCAGGGAGAGGACTCAGATCTTCTCTCAAGGCATCGAGGACGCGAAGAAAAAAGCCGTCAGTGATTATATTGCTTCGCCGGATTTCGATGATCTGATGGTGGACTCCTACAGGAGGGGTTTCAAGCTAAGCTGGTGGATGATCCGGAATACGTACCCTGAGCTCGATACCAGCGCTATATCCACTTCGCGCATTACTCAAGAGATGGCCAATGCTGCGGATGCCGAACTGGAATCCGAGGGGGAGGCAGGTCCTTCGGGTGTTGTCGAAGTGGCTTCTGATAATGATGAAGTATCCCCCGACTTGTAAAATGAAATGGCTTTTTTTTTTTTAATGTACACCTTTATCTGAAATGAAATGGCTTTTTCGTTCAAGTGCTAGTTGTCCTGTCTTCGAACTGCGTTTTTTGCCGAACTGACCATTTCGGTCCTTTAGTTCGTTTTTTACCTCGGCTTCGGGGTACTTGCCTTGATGGTTTATAGGTAGTATCTTCTTAAGTTGACGACGTTCCATGCTCGGGGTACTTGTTTCCCTTCTAGGGTTTCGAGCTCGTATGCCCCCCCCACCGAGTGCTTTCTTTACTCTGTAGGGTCCTTCCTAGTTTGGTCCAAGTTTCCCTACGCCGGGTTCGGGCACCATGACCTTGCGGAGAACCAGGTCACCGACGCGGAAGTTCCTCTTCTTTACTCACACGTTATAATACCGAGCTACCTTTTGTTGGTAGGCCGCAGTTCAGATGTGCGCGAGGTCCCTCACTTCGTCCAGTAGGTCGAGGTTGGTGCGTAACTCGCCCTCGTGTCTGTTCGTCGTACGCTTCTAGTCGCAGCGTAGGCACTTCGATTTCCGCCGGGATCACCGCCTCGGTGCCGTAGGTGAGGTTAAAGGGGGTCTCTCCTGTGGCGGTTTTTTCCGTGGTTCGGTGAGCTCATAGAACACTTGGTTGTTCGTCTACCCACAAACCTTTGGCTTGGTTTAATCGTGCTTTCAGTCCGCGGAGGATGGCTCTGTTCATTATTTCTGTTTGGCCATTTTTCTGCGGGTGTGCGACCGACGTGAAGTTCTGACTAATTCCCATACTTTGGCACCATTCTTGGAACTTGATATCTTCAAACTGTTTGCCGTTGTCGGAGATCAGTACCCGAGGTAGCCCGAAGCGACATACAATGTTCTTCCAAAAGAAGTTCTGTATGTTTCGGGCTGTACCTATTGCCAGGGGTTCAGCTTCTATCCACTTTGTGAAGTAATCTACTGCCACCACTAGGAATTTTCTCCCACCTGTTGCTGGTGGGAATGGCCCCAGGAGGTCGATGCCCCATTGGGCGAAGGGCCATGGGCTGGTGAGGTATTTGAGGTCGGCAGCAGGCTGGTGGTGGATGTTGGCATGCTTCTGACACTTGTCGCATTTTCTGACGAGCTTGATTGCCTCTGTCTTCATCGTTGGCCAGTAGTATCCTTGTCGAAGTGCTTTTTGGGCGAGGGCTCTGCCCCCCAGGTGTCCGCCGCACAAGCCTTCATGAGTGTCGCGGAGTACCAATCCGGCTTCGGCTGGGCGCAAGCATCGCAGGTAGGGGAGCGTGTAGGATCGTCGGTACAACCGTTCGTCTATCATGACGTATTTGGCTGCTTGGCGCTGCACCCTCTTGGCTGCGTTGCGGTCCGCGGGGAGGGTTCCGTCTAGCAGGAAGCTCGCAAGTGGGTCGATCCAGCTTGGCTCTGCTTCAGTGACGGGAGCGACCTCTTCTGTCCCACCGAGAATGCTGGGCTGAGGTAAGTCCTCTACGTACACGGTTCTCATGGCATTGTGGCTCGTCCTGGCTAGTCGGGACATGGCGTCGGCCTCAGTGTTCTCTGACCTCGGGATTTGCTTGATGAAGTGTGACTGGAAGTTGAGCAGGGCCTCCTTTACTTTTGCCAAATACGCAATCATTGTGAGCTCGCGCGCTTCGTATTCGTCTGTAACTTGGTTGACCACGAGCTGAGAATCACTGCAGATAACCATGTGCTTTGCTCCGACCTTGTAAGCTATGTTTAGCCCGGCTATCAGTGCCTCGTACTCCGCCTCGTTGTTGGATGTCGCGAACTCAAAGCGTAGTGCGTATTCTAGCTTTGTTCCGCTCGGGCCGCGTAGCACTATTCCAGCCCCACTGCCTTGTTGGTTCGAGGAGCCATCTACGTGAAGGATCCAGGGCTCCTCATCCCAGTTCGCTCTTGGTCTAACCAGGAGGGATGCTACACTGGCTGCTACTTCACGGGGTTCGGACTCGTTTGGCTTGGGAGCTCCGAGCTCGCCCGAACTAGGGATCTCGGGCTCGACCGGCTCAGGGGCTTCGAGGCTAAACGTGCATTCTGCGATAAAATCTGCCAAGGCTTGGGCCTTAATGGCAGTTCTTGGCTTGTACTGGAGATCGTACTCGCTGAGTTCGATGGCCCACTTCGTCAGTCGGCCGGAAACCTTGGGTTTGAGTAAAACTTGTCTCAGAGCTTTGTCAGTTAGGACGATGACGGTGTGAGCCTAGAAGTACAGGCGGAGTTTCCATGCTGCTATCACCAGTGCGTACGTTGGCTTTTCTATCTGCGGTACCTTGTCTCTGCTCCCTGCAAAATTTTACTAACATAATATATGGGTCATTGGACCCAGTCTGCTTCCTTTACTAGTACCGAACTGACCACCTCGTCGCTAGCCGAGAGGTACAGTTCTAAGACTTCGCCTTCCTCGGGCCAAGCTAAGGTTGGCATACTGACGAGGTAACCTTTTAGCTCGTCAAACGCGAGCTGGCAGTCTTGGGTCCATTCGAACCCTTTGCCTTTGATTGCTTTGAAGAAGGGTAGGCAGCGATCTGCCGACTTGGACATGAAGCGGCTTAGAGCGGCTATGCGGCCGTTTAGCCTCTGAACTTCTTTTACTTTTCGAGGCGGTCTCATATCTAGGATGGCTTTATCTTGTCCGGGTTGGCCTCGATACCGCGCCGATTGACAACGTAGCTTAGGAATTTGCCCGAGGTGACGCCAAAGACACATTTGTTGGGGTTCAATTTCATGCTAAACTGACGCAGGATTTGGAAGACAGAGTCCAAGTCTTTTATTAGTTCTTGTGAAAACCGTGTCTTGACGACCATGTCGTCTACATAACACTCTATCTTTGTGCCAATCAGGGGCCGAAACAGCCTATTTACAAGTCATTGGAAGGTCGCCCCGGCATTTTTTAACCCGAAGGGCATGACCTTGTAACAGTACAGACCGAACTCGGTTATGAAGCTGGTTTTTTCCTCGTCGGACTGGTCCATCCGGATTTGGTTGTAGCCCGAGTAGGCATCCAGGAAGCTTAGCAACTCATGTCCCGAGGTCGCGTCCACTAGGCGGTCGATCCTAGGGAGGGGGAAGCAGTCTTTCGGGCAAACTCGGTTCAGGTCGGTGTAGTCGACGCACATGCGCCACTTGCCGTTCGTCTTTTTCACCAGCACAGGGTTGGCCACCCAGCTCGGGTAATGGACTTCCCTTATGAAGTCTGCCTCGAGGAGCTTCTCGACTTCCTCGTCGACCGCCTTCCAGCGCTCTGGGGCTAAGTTCCGTTTCTTCTGTCTAACGGGTCTGACTAAAGGGTCAGTGTTAAGTTTGTGAGTTATAAGGCCAGGGTCAATACCGGGCATATCGGCCGCGGACCATGCAAAAATATCTAAATTTTGAAGTAAAAAACTTACCAGTTCGGTCCGTAGGGGTTCTTCAACGGAAGCACCGATCTGGAGTGTGCGAGCTGGGTCCGTAGGCGAGGTTGGGATCGCGACTGTTTCCTCTGTGGGCGAGGCTCATTCTTTCGCCTTGTTCCGCGGGCCGCTCCAGATCGAGGTCGCCAGCTGCCTTGGTCTTTCCCTTTAGGGCGGCAACGTAGCACTTGCGGGACTCGAGCTGGTCGCCCCGCGCTACCCCCACACCGAAGTCCGTAGGGAACTTCATGGCCAAATAGTAGGTGGAGACCACCGCCCGCAGGATATGCGTGATTGGCTGCCCTATTATGGCATTGTATGGGGAGGGGGTCGCGACCACCAGGAAGTCGTGGTTGAGTCTGACCGCGCAAGGCCACGTGCCGACTTCCACAAGTACCGTTATTTTTCCGAGGGGCCTGACTTCCTCTCCGCTGAAGCCCACCAGGGGAGTATTTGCGGGCTTTAGTTCGCTCCTCGACAGCTGTAGTCGATCAAACCCTGATTTGAAGAGGATGTCCGCCGAGCTACCCGAATCTACGAGTACGCACCTAACCTCGAAGTCGTTGATCCTTAGTTTAATGACAAGCGCGTCATCGTGAGGGTAGCGAACTCCTCGCGCGTTGTCTTCCGTGAAGAGGATTGACTCTTCGGTCTTTGGCCTTTTTGGAGGGTTCCGCTCCTCGAGGACCGCTTCGCGAACTGAAGTCCGGGCTGCCGCCGATGTACACCCCGCTACCACCGAACCTCCCACAATTACATGGATGGTTCCCCGAATTGGCCTCTCTACCGGAGGCTGTCGTTGCAACAGTTCGGCAGGCCTGCTGCTAGTTTCGGGGGCGTCCTTTTCGTGCTCGCCTGGTCGATCCGCTTTATTGCTATTATTGTTGTGCTGTACAAAGTTTCTTAGGTATCCGCGATGGATGAGCCCCTCTATTTCGTCTCAGAGGTTACTGCACTGCTCGGTGCTGTGACCATGGTCCCTATGGAAACTACAATACAAATTCTTGTTTCTTTCGTTCGGATTTCCCTTTAGGCGAGGTGGCCATTTCACGTACGGGGCGACCTTGATCGTCATTAAGATCTCGGTCCGCCTCGTGTTCAATGGCGTGTAATCCGTCCGAACTGGTAGGGGAGCTCGGAACGACTGGTTCGGTTTTGGGTCCCGGGTCGGGTTTTTTCGGTCGGCTGAGTTAGAGGGCTCGCCATCCCTCTTTCTTTTCTCGTTTCCACCCTCGGTTCGTTGGTTGATTTCCTCCTCCGTCCTCATGAACTTGTCCGCGAGCTTGAGGAACTCGGCCACGGTCGCGGGCTGGTTAGCTACCATGTACCATTTGAACTCTTTGTGCGTCACCCCTCTTTTTGCTGCGGCGAGCTGCACCGCGGGGTCTAACCGCGGTATCTGTAAGCATGCTTCATTGAATCGTTTGATGTAGCCCCGTATGGGTTCTCCTTCCCTTTGGACTACCCCGAAGATGCTTTCCTCTGCTCTGGGGCACCGTTTGCTGGTGACAAAGTGTGCAGTGAAGACCTGCACGAACTGAGCCCAACACTTTATCGACCCGGGGGCCAGGTTCCTGTACCAAGTGCGGGCTACCCCCTTGAGGGTGGTGGTGAAAGCCACACACATGCATGATTCGCTGGCTCTGGCAAGGTGCATTTGGGACTGGAAAGCGTCAACGTGGTCGTTGGGGTCGAAGGACCCGTCATACTTGTCTAGAGGTGGGAGCTTGAAATCTCTAGGCAAGGGGACTACCAGAAGTTCTGACGCGAGAGGGGAAGGAACTAAGAGAATCGGTGCAACTCCTACCTCGTCCGAGCTCGTCTCGCCTTTGCCTCTGAGCTCTGACAGGACGCGGGTGGCGGTTCGTCGACCTCGACGGCACCTTCGCTGCTGAGTGGGCCTTGTACTGGCGCTGCTGGCCTCCGTGTTGCCGAGCTCAATGGGCCCGGATTGCTGGTAGTCCGCTGCTGCCAGTGCGCCGAATCGGTTTTCCACGAGTGGGAACTCCGGTTTGGAGCCCCGAGGTGCCAATCTCGCGGGCGAGGTTCCCGACCCGCCTGCAAGCTGCGAGGCGGGGATGACTTTTCTTTCTCTCCGGCCTGGGGACGAGGCCTGGCTGTTTGGGGGGTTCTGGGGCCTGGAGGCCTTTCCTTGGTGGAGGCGCCCATCCTGCGGAGAGGCCTTGACCGGCTTCGGAGCAGGGTGAAGAGGTGGAAGTAGTGGTTGGTTCGGTGGCAGTTGGGGGAACTGCTGTTGATAGTGATACTGGGAGAGGTTGTGCAACACTTGGTGCTGGTGAAGCTGGTGTTGCTGGAATTGTTGCATCTGGGCTTGCATTGCCCGCATGGGATACTACTCGTGGGATACTATAGTTGTGCATTCATCTATGTACCTTGGCAGGTAGGGTTTGTGATTAGGAGATCCAGAATGGGAGGTCCTTATCCATGTATGTACCAAGCAAGAAGACACCATGGAGGTGTCTCACCTCACCAGAATGTTCATTTCTTGATTGAACAAAAGCATATTATGGTTTTCCCCATCTTCATCAAATAAAGCTTTTAGGGTCTGTTTGATTCACAATCAGATTCACAATGGTCTATTCCTATAATCTGTTTGGATCAAACAGGAATGAGAATGAAAATTAGAATCAGCTGGAATGGGATTTCATTCCCAAGAGAGGGAAGGAAATGATCATCCTCTCAAAGGAGGAAATACCATTCCACCTAGAATGGAATGGCCCGTTCTAATGCCAATTCCAGACCCCTATTCCCACAAACCAAATAGGCCCTCAGATTTTTTGTGTGGGGGTCCACATTGCAAAGCCAGAAACTGTTAACGAGCACATGTTCTCTCACAGGTCACCAACAACAAAACAGGCACGACAGTTTTGCTTTAGAAAAGAGAAACAACCATTCAACGACTACAATTCCAACTTACCCCAAGTTAGAAGCAAATTTATAGTTGTGGATAACTATTAACTCACAAATCTGTTGAGATAGACTTTTACTTTTGACTTTTGGGCTGTTGAAAACAAAATTGGGGCAAAAAGGATTTGTTGTATTTGGTAGGAATTGCTTTTAAAAAGCTAAAACACTTCTAAGCCCTGAAGTACAAAGCCTAAAACTAGGGCTTTGGGGTTTGGGGCTTTAGAAAAGTTTATCGAAATACAACCTAATTCATTAGATAACAGGCAAGCTACAGTCAGATTTCACAACGTCTTTATGTTTGGTAAAACTGTAAATATGGAACTAAGACGAATTTGTGCTCTGATTCGGTAAGTTTGTTTTTTCTAATGCTTTGTGATGATGCACAATCCGGCCGATCTTAACTGTCAACGATCTTGCCTCTGAACTGAGTGGCAGGGACCTGAAACGGAAGGAGAAGAGAAGCTCCGAGGAGAACCCGGCGTAAGGGCTCCGAAGCTCAAGTTAGAGTCTTTCAAAGGCAAGATAGACCAGATAGCGCAAAAGTTAGCATACCTCGTTCTTGTGGGGTAGGAGCCTTTTATAACCACCTCGCGCACTCACTTCCAGGCTTCTGTCAGATCGGGCATGATTATTTCTGAGCTCCCGCCAGTTCGGATGTCACTTCCTCTGGCCGGACAGAACCGCCACTGCTCTTTTTGTTGGAGCCGTCTCTGCGGCCAGTAACGACGGTGGCAGGTGGCAGTAGCAGGAGGCCGTTTGAAGTGCGGCTTGTCAGGCGTCAGATCCCAAATCAGTCAGGTGCGCCACCCTCGGATACGGACGTCCTTGGTGTCAGGTATGCTTGGTCAGCCTGGTGTTTCAGAAGCGAAGTGCTGGAGTGGCGAGCGAGATGTCTTGAGCTCGGTTTGGGGAGTGTTCCGAACTGCCATGGGTCAGCCCGGGTCACAGCTTTGCGAGGCTCGGGACCCGAGGTAGTTCGTGCTCCTTGCAGGGAGCTCGGGTTCTCAGTAGGGAGCTCGGGTTCTTAATAGGGAGCTCGGACTCTTAATAGGGAGCTCGCTCTTAATAGGGAGCTCGGACTCTTGGTAGGGAGCTCGGACTCTTGGTAGGGAGCTCGGGCTCTTGGTAGGGAGCTCGGGCTCCTAGTAGAGCGGTCTGGAGTTCGGGCTCGGTAGTGAGCTTGGACTTCGTTACTTTTGGTGCTCGTTTTGGGCGCTCCGCTGTCCCGAGTTGTTTGCTTTTGCCACGTGTCGGGTGATTGCGAGGTCGTGCCAAATTTCCCTTCATCACTTTGCTTTTAAAATAGAAGTAAAATTTGAAGTGAACTTTTGCACTCATTTTGGCCATTACAAAAATTAAAAAGATAGATTTCAGTCTTCAAAATTCATGTACCCATCACAATCAAACACAATAAATTTATCGATGGCCCAAGCCCCAGGCTTAAAATAGAAGCCCGGGCAAAATATTATATATTATTAATAATGTTAATAAATTAACTGAAAATTATCAAAATAATATTATAAGTAAAATTGACTTCAACATTGTATGTCACGAATAAAATAAACATAACTTGTATAAAACATTAACCTTCGAATCTTAAATAAAAAATTCAACAATCAAATCAATCTATTAATTATACTTAAATAATAAATTTTAAGTATACATTAGTATATGTGCATTTAAATGGGACTAAAACAAATAAGAGAAAGAATCAGTGTTTGACGTTTAATACTAATATTTATACAATTTTTAATTTTTTATAGGGTAAATTGCAGATTAATACTCTATACTTTGGTTAGTTTCACTTTAGTATCCTAATTTCAAAATGTATCAATGTAATACCCAAATTCTCCAAAACTGCTAGTTTAGTAAAAAATAATTAGCAGACGTTAAATGGCATGTGAAAGGACACAAATAGCCTTTAACGTTTGAATAGGCGAGAGAAGCATCATTTGAAATAGCCAAAATAGTCATGTTTAAATCCCTTTTCACTATGATTGGGCACGATTTCACTTTATGTCATAACCTTTCTGTCGAAAAACCAGTGCTTCCCATGGAAGAAGCTACACGAAAAATCATCGCAAAGAAAACATTGTTACTAGAGAAGGGATTTAAGCCAAGTTTGGGAGTGTTTATTTGAAAAATAAGTACTTATTGAATAAACACTTAGAAATAATAAGCACTTATGGGAATTTAGTGAAAAAGCACTTATTTTAAACAAGGGTAGCAGTATAGGTATTTACAAAATGATATGGCGGACCAAGATAAGCCAAAATACAAATAAGCACTTAAAAATAATCTCAAAATTTGGGCTTCTCTTGAGCTTATTTCCTAAACACAAAGAAGTACTTATCGGTGTGTGGTCCTGGTCCAAAATAAGTGCTTGTTCAAATAAATACTTATAAGTACTCCCAAGCTTAGCCTTAGAACAATGTCATTGTAATCCTTTTTCGGTTATTCAGTCAATAACAAAGGGGCTTAAACTGTCATTGTCAGAGAGCACAAGTAACTTTTACCATCCTTGAAGAAGACAATCATGGTAAAATGCCCTCAAAAATATTAAGAAATAAAATTTTGATATTTCTAAAAATTTAATTTGGTGAAAACTGATGAAATTTCAATAAGCCAGAAGAACAGAACAAACGGAAAAAAAAAAAAAAAAAAAAAAAAAAATTAACTACACCAGAGAGACACAAAGGACCAGCATTACTAAATTTAAAACTTGCAGAGAAACCACGTTTAGCCACAGCATGCGCTGCCTGATTTGCTTCCCTTGGGCAGAGAAACCACGTTTAGCCCCTAGATTGGCCCCTACCGCTTATGCCGCTTGACCCCGGCCCCGCCCAGTAATTAACAAGCTGCTTGGATGGATCGATTCTGCTCTTGTTTTGCATGGTTGTCCTGTTCTTTTTCAATTTCTTCTTCTTTATTGCTTTATGTCAAATTAAGTTTGGAAGTTGTCTTAATCATCGTCTTAATTTATGTGCTATAAATGGTTGTCTCTAGACTCTCTACTAATTTATGTGCTATATTGAAGTGGCTTGAAGACAAAAAATGCAGATTTATATTAATGAAGTTCTTAGCCCCGAGCAATATTTAATGAAGTCCTAACCTTCAACATCTTTTTATAGTGACATAAATCTGTCCAAATAGCCGCCGGACCGGCGCCAATTATTATATTCAATAGGTATGGACCGGTAGCCAGCGTATAAGAAGGTGATGAACGGTCCATGTATTGTGTTTATTCTATGTACGTGACAAGAATACATTGTTATCACAATTCACACATACACCCTTTTTCTTGCTTTTAACTTTTTGGGTCATGAGATGGCGAACAATTTGATGAGTTACTACTTTAAAAGCTGACCCCAGAGGCTGAACCAGTTTTTTCTGTTATAGATGAATGGTTCAATTGTTTGGGTTGGACAGACCAAACCATAACACCTCATCCTATATGAATGTGTGTGTGGTATGATGATATAAATGATTTGACTGTTTAGGAGGACTTCAGCATTCATCAAGTTGTGTTGACTTCACGACTGCAAAGAAGCTACCAAAACTAGCTTCAATAGAATTCAATTTCTCAACTCAATGCAAGCGTTTTTGGGTTTTCCTAGTTTTGTTTTGCTAAACATAGCTTCACCACTTCCTTGTAGTGCCCACCTTGCAATGCCAGAAGTTGTTGCATGAAAGCCCTCCCAAATGAACACTTAATTTGAAAGGGTAATCTATTACAAAGATGAGAAATTGGTGGGTATTGATTGATTCATATAACACCAATATGGCAGGTATCAATTCACACTACGTCATAGTCCACAACTATTCTAAACTATAAACAAATTTGCCGAGAGTACTAGTCTACACCCATAGGGGCATTCTGTAAGTGCGGTGTGGATCAATTTACATCACATGTTTTGATTCCATGCATCTCACATACAACTTGTGAGATAATCTACATACTCAACCATAAGTGAATAATTCTTACACTTTAAACCCAAAACAAATTAGAAAAAGTATCAATAATTTCATGTTAACCAATAAGAATTAGTTTAACAAAAAATGATAATAAAAGTAATTTAAACATAAATTTATATTGTTAATCGTTTAAAATATTTTTATTCATAAAATTATTTAAAGTTAGAAAATAATTAAAAATAAACTAAAATTTTAAAAGAAATATTTATGAAAAAAATGAGCAAGTGAAATATTGGTTTAGATAAGAATAGCATCGAAATATTGGTTCCATTAGTCATACATACTAATGTATTAATAAAACCACCAAAAAAAACTCAAAATTACAATTAATATTTACCCAAAAATAATAGAACCACTACTATAGAATAGATAAGAAGAAATAAACAAAGTATGTTGCATCTACAACATGCAAGCAATACAATGTCGGATATGTGTAATTAGGCATGCCTTTGTATTACATGATGTCATATGTGTTGATGATGGGTTGTATAGTCTGTGTGTCGGGCTAGCTGAATATCATGTTTAGTAAATTCATCTACCCAATTGAGTAGATAAATTTGGATTTATTTCGATGAATTTAAATTCTATCATTCAAGCAAATCCAAGCTAATAAATTCGGATTTATTACACTGAATTTAAATTCTTTCATCCAAACATATCATAGGACATAATGTGTGATTTATTTTTCCCACTATTTTTGGTATGTAAGGTGCGATCTTTTTTCTTTGTTAAGAATGATTATATTTTATTTTCTAAAACTTCATATGATATAATGTATGATTTTTTATACTGATTTGATTATCACCAAACTTATATTCTAATTTTGTTTTTATAATTATCCCTTAATCTTATATTAAATAATTCCAACATTTAATATGATTTTGTTGTTATATTTTTACCTTAATATTCTAATTTTTCTACCTTTCATATGATACCCATCATCGAAATTATCTTATATTTTTTTCCCAACTTTTCATAGTATATTTATACCCAAATTTTATAGCTTAATATTCTTATCACCGAAATTATATTATCCTTTTTTTCCAATATTTGATAGGTTTATGTTCAGGTCATGGTTGAGTTGGCCCTGCAAGACACGTGGTCGCCCAGTTATCGCCCAACCAAGTCGGCATAGCTCGGTCGAGCTACACTATTATGGTAGCCCTCTATCTTCTCCTTTCAGCCACGTCAACTACACATCACGTGGATGAGCACAACTACGGATAAAGAGGAATAAGGAAGACGACTCCGCTGGGGAATGGGACTCTATCCTGAATGCACATTTAATTCTTTTTTATTTATGTACTTTTACATCTTATTATCAATGTAAATATGCATTGGTCTGTCATTTGTCAATGCATAAATGTAATGTTACCAAACACAGGCAAAAGTGAACGAGAGTGCAAATTTACCCTAAACCGAGATTTACACTCCATTTGTATTGTTTCCAAGCACAGCCTAATGATATGCTTGGTTGCCAAGAAAGGGATGGGAAGGGAAGAATCTTTGAAGAATATTCAATTTTCCTATTGTTTGTTTTGAAAAAAAAAAAAAAAACTGGGATGGGAAGGGGAAGACTTGGGATGGAGTTTCCCGAAAACCAATACACGGGGTCACACCAAAATGGTGAGACCCTACTGAGAAAGGAAAATAGATGCCTTTGTGAGAAAATTTTGTAGAGCCAACAACCCAGAGAGAGTCGTCTTCTTCTTAGACGCCGTCCAACGATCATCTCACCAGCACTATCTCTGGTATTTTTTCGAAAGGTAAGCTTAGATTTGGCATCCTCTTGCTATTTCCACCCATATTTGTACCATATTTGTCTTCTTTCATTGAATGAAACCCCCTTCAAATCTCACCTTCGTCTACCACCATCTCTAGTCTTCCAAACCACTTTCCATTCACAGAAAAAAATGGTAGATCTACTGTTAGAGGTGTCGTTCTTCCATGTCAACAGCCATTTCCATTCATTTTGACGCATAAGCTCCAGATTTGGCTTCCAGCGTCTACCTCTTCTAGATTTGGCGGTTTTATTAGCATTAAACATTAAAATGAACTCGGATCTAGCGGTTTTTTTGCATCTACCTCTTCCAGATCCAGTGTCTACCCCTACCACCATCCCTGGTCTTCCAAACCAGTTTCCATTCACAGAAAAATGGTAAATCTACTATTAGAGGTGTCGTTCTTCCATGTTGACAGCCATTTTCATTCATTTTAATGTTTGAGCTCTAGATCTGGATTCCGGCGTCTACCTCTTCCTACAAAATTTTCTCATCAACCAAACATCGGAGAAACAGATTTTGTAGGATAATAGGTCTCAACAAACAAACATAGGATACCAAAAATGTGAAAATAAATTTTCCTTTCTCATCTCATCCTTTCCCATCCCATCCCTTCTCATCCCATTGTTTTTTGACAACCAAACAGACCATGATTGATTAGAAATACTTTCATTTTTTCCAAACATAACAAGAATCATTTCACTAGCATAGGACACACTTTAGTGGTTTTATCACTGCCTAAAAAGATGTTAAGAAGCATTATGATATGTCCTACTATGTCATACATCAGCAAAAAATGTATTGCAGAATACTCGTTTCCCTAGCTAGGGTGTTCATAAAACAGATGAATTGGGGACTGAGTGGTTCATGACATCATGGAAGGTAGGTGGGCTTAAAAGAAAGACTGAAAAGGTGGTAATTAGTGGAAGGTCGGGCACAGATTAATTCAAATCCCATGACAAAAATATTAAATTCATGTGATAGACAGCACTAAGGTCGGGCACACATCTCATATAGTTGCATCTTCATTTTTCATCCCTCTGACCGCAGTCGGTGAGAAAAATGAACATCTTTGATCGGGTTTCCATTGGGAATCTGAAAACTTGAATTGTTTTTTTGAATAATTACTTAAAATACCTGTAAAGTTTCAAAATTATATATATTATATATGATTTGGATGTGATATTACATAACACTTTTAATTTTTTGAGAACCCAGTTTTGTCCTCAGGATCAACCTTACCCACTTGGGATTTGGGAAGATCAACACCCTTATTCGCCTTTGGACTTGAGACAGGATATTGCTTCCTGTCACCCAGTTAACTACAGTGGGGATAATATGGCCTTGAGTTGATGGGATCCAAAAAAAAAGTTCTTGTCCTGGCTAGTCTTGGAAGAGCCTTCAAATCTCTGTTGCCAGAGACAATATCTCTCCACTATTGACCTGCAAATGTATGAGATAACTAGAAGAGGATTTAGATTTTCTTTTTCAAAATAATAAAAAACATTTCTGTTTTTTCAGATGCCCCACAATACTAGAGCAATATCTGCTAATTTGTTCAATTGAGTCTTCCCTAATTGGAGGAAAATGTGCATTAACCAATCTTTGAAAACCGGAAAGTTTTGCTCGCAATTTGGGTTAATACCACAGACTGATCCAAGCCAAATACGTCTTGATTTGTCACACGGTAGCAAAGCATATAGTATTGATTCAAGGTCTTTTCTACATCTTTCACAAATACTAGAATCTCCTAATCCTCTTTTGGAAAGATTTTCTTTGACTGCTAATCCATTAACACAGCATCTCCATATGAATTGTTTGATTTTTGGTTCAGTTAGGAGGCTCCATATAAGATTCCAAAATTTTTTATTTTGTGTGGGATCTACATTATTTTCTAATCTTTCTTCTTGCATTTGTTTAGCTAGGAAGTAAATTGATCTTACTGAGAATTTTTCATTTTTACTACCTAACCAAATTAATTTATCATCCCAGGGATTAGATGGAATCTCCAAATCTATGACTTTTTGTGCAAAAGCAGGAGGAATAATGGAGTTTATCATTTCAATTTTCCAGCTTCTATTATCTTGATTGATTAGGTCAGTCACTCAAAGGTTCTCACTATTTTTTTTCCTTGGGCCCATTAATTTGAAGCCATTTATGTCTGGAATCCACGGATCATCCCAAATTTTTATACTGGTTCCACTACCCGCTTTTCAGCAAATGCCTCTTTCTAATATTTTCCTTCCTTTCAAGATACTCCTCCATCCCCATGAGGGTTGGCTCCTTAGCTTTGCAAGGGTGAAGTGATGCTCGGGGTAATATTTCGCTTTCAACACTCTTACCCACAAGCTTGTAGAGTTGGTGCAAAGGCTCCATGCTAGCTTTGAAAGCAAAGCAAGATTAAAGGCTCTAGGATCTCTAACACCTAACCCCCCATTTGATTTGCTTTTACAAATTTGTTTCCAGTATCTTATCTTTCTCTTATCCTCTTTGTCTCCCCACTAGAAAGTTTTTTGGCTTTTTGTTAATGAATTATAGATGCTCTGTGGGAATAGGAAACAAGACATACAGTAGGTTGGGATTGCAGTCAGGACAGACTTCATAAGGACTTCCTTTCCTTCTTGAGATAGTAGAAATTTGGTTCTTTTTCCTACTAACAAGAGGATAAGATCCCAAATAAATAGATGGCTTATCTACTTTTTTTAATTTTAAGCACATTTGAAATCATCTTTTTCAGTTTGGGGTGCATGTTATTGCTATAGAAAACTTCAGATTTTTGATAATTCACCTATTGTCCGAAGGCTCTTTCAAAAAGGGAGATGGCTTCCAGCACAGCACTAACTTCCTTAAAATTTTCTTTCGAGAAAAAATAACTGTCATCTACAAAAAACAAGTGAGTTACTGTTTGAGCTAGTTTGCAGATTTTAATTCCGAAGTTCTTTTTGGGCCACTTTTTGTTTAATAATGGATGAGAAGACCTCTGAGCACAAGAGGAACAGGTAAGGGGACAGGGGATCCCCTTGTCTTAATCCTCTTTGAGGGTAGATTCTCTTTGAAGGAAAGCCTTTTATTAAGAGTTGGTAAGTAACTGTGGATACACAATTCATGACCCAAGAAATAAATTTACCACCAAAGCCCATTTTCTCCATGGTTAGCTTCAGAAAATCCCATTCAACTCTATCAAAAGCTTTGCTCATATCCACCTTAATTGCCATGAAGCCATTTTTTGCTTTTGTACGAGTCATATAATGCATTTCTTTACGAGCAATTAAGATGTTATCAAAAATGGCTCTTCCTGAGATAAAAGCACTTTGGTTTTCTGAGATGATATCATTCAGAATTGGTTTCATTCTGTTTACTAAAATTTTTGCAATTATCTTGTAAGCAGTATTACAGGGACTAATTGGCCTGAAATGAAGTGCATTTTCTGGACTTTTAATTTTAGGGATTAGGGCTATAAAAGTTGAGTTAAGACTTCTACTCATCTCTCCTGAGTTAAAGAACATTCTTGCATCCCTTACCACATCCTCCTTCACTATCTCCCAAAAAGTTGAGATTTGGGAAGCCATCCAGTCCCAGGGCTTTCCTAGGAGCCATTTGGAACAATAGTTCCTTAATCTCTTCTATTGAGACAACCTTTTCAAGGTTTTCCTTGTTCTCCTCATTTATTACCGATTGGACACCTTGCAAAGTCATCTCAATATCTATATGACATGAAGAAGTATAAATTTTAAAGTGGCTTTCTATAATAGATTTGATATTTTCTTGCCCCTCTATCCACTCTCCAATTTCATTTTTCAGCTTTAAAAATGTTTTCATTTTTTCTTTTATGGCATGGTGAGGTCCAAATATATATATATATATTGTTTTTGTCAATTATTATTGTTTTTTATCAGTTTCCTTTTTAGCAGGTTTTTCTAGTAGGGTTTTCATTGTATTTTAGGTTTTTACATGGGTTTCATTGCATTTTTAGCAAGAGTATTATTAGCATACATATCAAAATCGGGCCCTTCGGGTTAGACCCGATTGTCACAAAAACTTATCGGTTCGATTCTGGGTCCAGAATTACAGACCTTACAGAGTCTGGGCCAGTTCTGGGTCCACAAGTTCTCCAATCGGTTCCGGGACCGGTTCTATCTGATTCTGACCCAGCACCAACCCGTTGACAGCCCTATTTATAACGCATGCAAAATCATACACGAATATGCACTAATGTCCCATTTGGGAGGGTTTCTGCGTTGGAGGTAGATGTGGTGATTCAGCCGTGGTGGTTGAATATCCATGTATTGGAGAAATTACTTGGAAAAACTTGCTATTTCAGCTGTGTTTCTGGCTTCTGGAACACAGAAATGGGCTTTTCGAATTTTCACAGCTTCTGGCATTCCCATGTAGGGCCCAGTTCAAAAGGCCAATGCCACATCCTGAAAGCCTTCCCAAACGGCCACTAAAACATGTACAGCCGCTTTTGGCTCTAGAAAAAGCCATTTAACGATTACAATTCCAATTGATGATTCATTAGATGAATAAAGTTGCTTACGGTTAAGTTTGAGAATGTTCCTGCATTGCATTCAGTAAGGGGGCAAATGGGAGCAACGCTTTAACTGTTCTGCAGGCTGTAGAACTGGAAGCAATGATAAGATTCCACGCGAGTATTTAAATATATGGGACTCACATTTTTTACAGTGGAGCAGCCCGCTGAACAGCTAAAGAGTTCAGCTAATCCGAATTCGACAAATGCAAATGATGAAGTTCCACGCCAGTAATAAATTCCTAGGCCCCATTATAAAAGATGCAGGCCTCATGTATTTAATACTGGCGTGAAACCTTCTCATTGGTTCCACAGCCCGCTTAACGGCTGAAGTGTTCCTCATCAACCACAACAATGGGAACTGGGAAACTCGGCCACACACTACACATAAAAATATCATTCACAATGGCCAGAGAGCGTCAAATCACATACAACAAAGAGTATATTTCAATCATCTATCTATCATGGTACACAACTAACGCTCACTCACAGAACCACCCTTTAAAAATTAAAACATGGGTGGGTTCTCACTCACCCCAACAAAGTATTTCATGCCCAGGAGAAATGGTTGGCCTGAAAAAAGTTTGTAAATCTTGATTGCAAATGCCATTGACAGATTATTGCCAGTACTGTTCCAGTTAAGAAATCAACATACAACATACACCTGAGCAACCAATATGACGACTGTTACATGTGAGAGGATTGGGACCTTGTATTCCAATTGGAAGATCTTTATGCCCCAAGTCCCAACAACTGCAAACAGAGAGCTACCCAAAGATTAAATGGCTTATGGCTGTTAGTATTGCATGCCTGAACACCCAGATTTACAGCTTCATGACCCTCCATCGGCAAGATTAGTATACCTTCCAGATTGATATCATATGGGATTCATGGGTGGGTTCTCACTCCCGTGGGCGGGCAAGCCAGAGAGAGCTAAGCGCACGAAGCCTGGAAAAATAATCATTTATGGCAAGGAGAGCACGAGCTGATTGGCGTGTTGTCAATATTCGATGCATTTGTTGCAGTGTTTGTTGCCGTAAATTATCAGCCTGGTAGTTTCAGAAGAACAATAAAATCATAGAATGCACAAGTGTAAAAGAACCAACAATGGATTATATAAAACATCCAGTGTAGCACATGAAGATGACGAGATCATCATAACGATTATAGAAATAGAATACATGCGGATAAGAGAAACAAAAATAGATTATTATCCAATAGTAACCAAGATGTCGAGAGCTTGTCACCAATACTAACTAGATCCTGCAAACTCTACCTCGCACTTATCCCAACTCAGATTGCTTATATATGGTAAGATTTCAGCTGAAGATGATACATGTTATGTAGTTGCATTTTGTGGTAAGATACGATTTTGGCTTCAAACTTTTTGATAGCCAAGTTCATCGTTGCAAATGTCCAAGTTTCCAGGTAAGCCCAAAAGACAATATGGTAATGACGTCAGTGTGGTATGCATCTTTGAAGCATTCCCCTCACATACCAGTTCTTTGAGTATCAGACCACGCCAAATATTACAGAATTTAATGTCATACCATTTAAGTGTGCATCAAGTGGTATGACGTGACACCAATCAGAACATCACTTAGGTGGCATTTGATTCCAGTGAACCAGCGTCTGAAGTCTAAAGAACTTGCTTTTCAGACCACCAGGGCTGTTTGTGTTTTTATCTGATTTCACCATCTGCAAGCAAAAAAAAAGAGCTGATTTGTTATTTGTTAAGACATGGCCCAGGTACGGTATGTGGCCAGACACATTTCAAACATGGGCCAATGTCTAAAGTAAACCCAAAATCCTCCAAAATGACAGAAATTGCCCCTTCATAATCTATTTTGAACCCTAGAGCTTGAAATCACTCATCTTGAGATCTCCCTGCTGTGCTTCTCTGACGACAGTGGAAGATATTGACAGCACCTAGGGATGCCAATGGGCTGGATCAGGTTAAATGGTAAACCACTAAACCCAACCTATGGTCAGGTTAGGGCCATGTTTATTCTGGTGTAGAGTCAGATTAGAGTTCCGATTCTTTAACGGAAGTCGGGTTTGGGTTTTGCTGACCCACCCCACCGTATCATGATACCCCTACATATATACATATAAATATAGGATATTCATGTAATTTTGTATGGCTTCTATCTCCATAGCCTTAAAATTTAGGATTTCTTTTCATATTTATTCTGATTTCTCTTCTTTCACTATGAACTGACACCTTAGAACACATAAGTAATAAGCCAAATTCCAACTGAAGTTAATGGCTTCTAGATTTTTAAATGTGTAATAAAAAAATACAATTGAAAGGCTGCAGCCTGCGTTGGGTTGAACATATAAGGTCGGGGCAGGTTCAGAAACTACCAAGTTACAAAATTTTCTTGGGTACAGGTGGAAACATTGGATAGTTGGGATAGGGAGGACGCAAAATCCGTACCAAACCTGACCCATTGGCATCTTGTTAAATGATGGTAGTAGTAGTAGTAGTAGTAGAAGAAGAAGAAGTAGAAGAAGAATATATGGAAGAGGAAAATGTGCTGATTAGATAAAATTTTTAAGTCTTTGAGGGTTCAGTACAGCATCTAGCAATGTTTGTGTTTTTTCTTTTTTTTTTGATGAATATTTAGCAATGTTTGTGTTGATTAAACCCTAATAAATAAGAAAATAATAAAAGGAAATTAGTATATAAACACACAAAATGATTTTTTTAGTTTAATAATGTCTATTTTATAATTATAATCTCAAAAAATAACAAATAAAAAAGTATTTTATAGTAGGAATTAGAAAACTGCTTGGCAATTAGGCAATGCGAGCCTCAAAGGGTGCCTTTGTCACCTAGGCATTGCCTTGACAACTGTGATCAGATATTTATATATCTGATATTACTAGTGCTATCATTATTGCAATCTGTTGGAAAACGTGGGGTTACTGGTTCAGATCTGAAAATAAAATTGTATATATTCCTAGGATTGTGGAAGAATTGATTTAGAAAATTTTTCTTTCTATTTCTTTCTTTCTATTTTTGTACTTTCTATTTTCTCTTCTTTCTATTTTTTCTTCTTTCTATTTTTCTTTCTTTCTATTTATTGCAGCAGCTTACTGTATAAATATGCCAATTGGCAATAGAATGAATCATATCAGTATTCTACCATTACAAAACATGGTATCAGAGCTCTAGGTTTGTCAACCTTGAGATTTTTTTTCAGCCTTCATTGCCAGTTTTTTGTGTTTTTCTCTTCTGGCCTTCAGTGTTGATCTGTAACCAGAAGTGTTCCTTTATTCTCCTTTCCTGCTGGCCTTATTTTTCCTCCATTAACAATGTCCGACATGACTGCAACAAGTGCTCCCGTCCAAACCGATGAAGGAGCAACAAATTCTCATCCTCACACTGGTGATTTGCAGAATATTCAGGCAACATATAGACTGCATGGCCAGAATTACTTGAAGTGGTCACAACTAGTGCGTACCTATTTGAAGGGAAAAGGAAAAATTAGTCACCTCCTTGGAACAGGACCAAGGTTGGGCGAGCCAAATTTTGATGCTTGGGACGAAGAGGACTCCATGATTATGTCATGGTTGTGGAGTTCAATGACACCCGAGATCAGTGATACTTGTATGTTTCTTCCCTCTACAAAGGCTATTTGGGATGCTGTCCGACAAACCTATTCCAAATCCCATGACGTTGCTTGTGTCTATGAGGTCAAAGTAAAGACTGTGGCGGCCAAACAAGGGAGCAGGAGTGTTACAGAGTATGCAAATCTGCTGCAAAATTTATGGAATGAGCTTGATCATTATCGGGTTCTTGAGACAAAGTGCGCAAATGATGTTGTGATCTTGAAGAATTTTATTGAAAGAGATAAGGTGTATGATTTTTTTGTCGAACTGAATGCTGAATTTGATCAGGTTCGAATACAAATTCTTGGCAAAGAAGAAGTGCCTCCATTGAATGAAGTCATAGCCCTTGTCAGAGCTGAGGAAAGCCGCCGTGGAATCATGCTTGAGCCTAAAGATCCCGAAGGCTCAGCCATGGTGGCAAGGGGAGGAAGTTACAGTGGTTCAAAGGGTGAGAACAATCACAACTTGGCTCGTGACACAACCACTCGTGACTAACGATAACCTCTGGTGCACCTATTGCAAGAAGCCCAGACACACGAAAGATCGGTGCTGGAAACTTCATGGGAAACCTCCCACATCCAGCAAGGAATGGGGAAATCGAGGAGTTTCAAAAGGAGTTCAACAGGCCCATAATGTCTCCACAACCCCGCAGCAAGAACACTCAAGTCAGGGACCATTTAATGATGAAGAAATTGAAAGGCTAAGGTGCTTCCTGAAATCCTTGAAACCAGGAAGCGGTTCTACCTCTCTTGCTCTCTCAGGTGAGTCTTTATCTCTAGGATTACATGCCTCGGCTAGTGTTTTTCCATGGATTCTTGATTTTGGAGCTACTGACCACATGACACCCTCTTCACTACATTTTCTCACATATACACCCTATCCTAGTAATAGAAAAATTTCTGTTTTTGATGGTTCTTTCACCACAGTGGCAGGGATTGGGAATATTCAAATTACTCCATCCCTATTACTTAAAAATGTGCTTCATGTTCCTAAGTTATCCACTAGCCTTATCTCTATACATAAACTCACCCAGGATGTGAACTGCAATGTTGTGTTCTTCCCTTCTTACCGTGTATTTCAGGACCAGGTTTCGGGGAAGAAGATTGGACTTGCTAAGGAAAGAGATGGACTCTACTACCTTGAAGCAACCAGCAAATCATCTCACACTGTTATGCATGTCACACACAAGTCATTCTTATCTATCTCCAATAAAGATTTAATTTGACGTCATCATTTCCGTTTTGGTCATCCTTCATTTCCTATTTTAAAAACAATGCTTCCTTCCTTGTTTAAAGGAATTGATGTTGAAACCTTTCATTGTGATGTTTGTGAACTTGCTAAGCACAAAAGGGTTTCTTTCCCAATCAGCAATAAAAGATCTTCAACTCCTTTTTATTTGATTCATTCGGATATATGGGGCCCTTCTCAAATTCCCAACATTACTGGTTCCAGATGGTTCATCACCTTTATTGATGATTGCACTAGGGTCACATGGATTTTTCTTCTTAAGTCTAAATCTGATGTGGGTATGATTCTTCCCAACTTTCATAACATGGTCTAAACTCAGTTTGGTGTGAGAAATAAAAGGTTTCGATCTGATAATGCTACAGATTATTTTAATCAGAATTTGTCCCCATTTTTTCAGAAAGAAGGCATTGTGCATGAATCCTCCTGTGTTAACACTCCCCAACAGAATAGGGTAGCTGAGAGAAAAAATGGCCATCTTTTGCAAACCACCCGAGCCTTTCTCTTTCAAAATCAAGTGCCAAAACAATATTGGGGGGAAGCTGTCCTTACTGTTGCCTACATAAATAGACTACCATCTAAAGTTCTTGACAACCGAAGCCCAATACAAGTCCTTTCTCAATTTTACCCTGATATTCGAGCCTCAAATAATCTCACACCAAGAATTTTTGGCTGCACTGCCTTTGTTCATGTCCATAATAAGGGAAAATTAGACCCACGAGCAATCAGGTGTGTCTTCTTGGGATATTCCCCAACTCAGAAAGGTTATAAATGTTATCATCCAGCCACCAGAAAATTCTACACCTCCATCGATGTCACATTTGAGGAAGGACAATCTTTTTTCACTCAACCTTATCTTCAGAGGGAGCCCTCATTAATGGAAGATAAGGCCTCGGATCTACTCTCCCTAGATGTATTACCCTCCTCATAGACATTCAATCGTCAAGAATCACATCCCTCTGAGTCACATTCCTCTGAGCCCCACATTCCCGAGTCTCAACAAGAGTCAAACAACCCGACCATTGAACCAAATTCGGACACTGTTAACCCCACGAATGATGTGCATGATAATGTGAGATATATGCAAGTTTACTCTAGGAGGAAAAATCCAGATCCTCAACCTATGCAAGTCCAAGATTTCAACTCCTAATCCTAGAACTGAGGGATGCTCAGAACCTGAACCTACACCTTCACAGTCTGAGTATGAGTATGACCTACCTATTGCATTGAGAAAAGGAACCAGAGAATGTACCAAACGCCCATTGTACCCTTTAGCCAAATATGTATCATTCCAAAGATTCTCTAAATCCCATAAAAGTTTTCTAGCCAGCCTTAACACCATTCCATTCCTAATACTCTAGCCGAGGCACTTTCTAATAAGGAGTGGAGAAAAGCCGTGAGAGTGGAAATTGAGGCATTAGAAAAAAACAACACATAGGAAGTTGTGGATCTACCAAGAAACAAGAAGACGGTAGGTTGTAAATGGGTGTTCACAATTAAGTACAAATTTGATGGGTCATTAGAAAGGTACAAAGCACGCCTGGTAGCCAAGGGATATACACAGGCTTATGGGGTAGATTATCAGGAGACTTTTGCCCCAGTAACTAAAATGAATACAGTAAGGGTGTTACTGTCGTTGGCTGCTAACTATAATTGGGATTTGCAACAGTTTGATGTAAAAAATGTGTTTCTCCATGGTAATCTAAAAGAGGAAATATACATGGACATTCCACCGGGTTTTGGAGAAGGCATTAAAGGGAACAAAGTTTGTCGGTTGAAGAAAGCGCTATACGGTCTCAAACAATCTCCGAGAGCATGGTTTGGAAGGTTTACGAAGGTAATGCTGAGTACAGGTTACAAGCAAAGTCAAGGTGACCACACATTGTTTATCAAACACACAGCCTCAGGGGGAGTTACTGCACTATTAGTCTATGTGGATGATATAATCATTACTGGGAATGATAAAAAGGAGAAGGAAGCATTGAAAAACTGCCTTGCCAGAGAATTTGAGATAAAAGACTTGGGGAGACTAAAGTATTTTCTCGGAATTAAAGTTGCACATTCTAAACAAGGCATCTTTATCTCTCAACAAAAGTATGTTGTTGATCTTTTGAGAGAAACAGGAAATATGGCATGTAAACCAACTTCCACGCCTATAGATCCCAATCATAAACTTGGAGAAGCCAACGAGAATGCAAGTGTAGACAAGGAGATGTTCCAAAGACTAGTTGGAAAACTCATTTATCTTGCACATACACGACCGGATATTGCATATGCTGTAAGTGTAATAAGTCAGTTTATGCATAATCCTAAAGAAGTTCATCTGCAGGCTGCTCATCGAACTCTGCACTATTTGAAAGCCAATCCAGGGAAAGGAATTTTATTCAGAAGAAATAGAGGACTGGCTCTTGAAGCATATACAGATGTCGATTATGCAGGATCTCCAGTAGATAGACGGTCCACTTCTGGTTACTGTACCTTCTTAGGAGGAAACTTAATCACTTGGAGGAGTAAGAAGCAAAATGTAGTGGCTCGGTCAAGTGCAGAGGCAGAATTCAGGGCTATGGCACAAGGAGTGTGTGAATTACTCTGGTTGAAGATAATTTTAGAAGACCTGAAGATTCCACGAGAAGAGCCTATGAAACTATATTGTGACAACAAGTTAGCCATCAATATTGCTCACAATCCTATTCAACAACATGACAGGACAAAGCACATCGAAATTGACCGACACATTATAAAAGAGAAACTGGACAGCAAGTTGATTTGCACTCCCTATGTGTCTACAAAAGGACAATTGGCCAATGTACTTACTAAAGGGCTCAATAGTACAGACTTTCAGAGAATTATAGCCAAGCTGGGAATGGAGGATCTCTATTCACCAGCTTGAGGGGGAGTGTTGGAAAACGTGGGGTTACTGGTTCAGATCTGAAAATAGAATTGTATATATTCCTAGGATTGTGGAATGATTGATTTAGAAAGTTTTTCTTTCTATTTCTTTCTTTCTATTTTTGTACTTTCTATTTTCTCTTCTTTCTATTTTTTCTTCTTTCTATTTTCTTTTCTTTCTGATTTTTTTCTTTCTAATTTTCTTTCTTTCTATTTATTGCAGCAGCTTACTATATAAATATGCCAATTGGCAATAGAATGAATCATATCAGTATTCTACCATTCCAAAACACAATCCAGTATACCTCCTGCAATTTCTGTGATATTTTATCCTCGAATTTTCTACACTTCTGTACTTTTTCCTTCTGTGATTTTTCTATCATCAACATCACTATACTCTGGTGCTATCATGCTTCTAGTGCTAATTAGTAATCTATGTCCACAGTGATCTGGTTTCCAGCATTTGTCTGCATCCATCACTTTTTATACTTATTATATTGAAATCTGGAACTTGTTTCTCATCTGCACATTCTCTCAATGTCCTGTGATTTCTCTATTTTAGAACCAATTTATTCCACTTGCACAGCCTCTGCAATCTGAAAAAGTACTAATTTCAGATTCCTAATTCTTACTTAATATTTATGTGGTTTACTATAATTTCTTGGTCAACAAAGCACTATTTAGTTTTGCTTCTTCAGTTGTTACTGTTTGATCCACTTCAGTTATATGCATCTCTTGAGATATGGTTCAGTTTCTTTGATATATCTTCTGCTATGTGGAGAGAGAGGGAGGGAGGGAGACATATCTCTCTGATAAACTCCCCAGAAAGGAGGAAAAGAAACACAATTGTGAATTTTATAATGATGAATATTTTTGCAGCACAATTATGCTACATCGTTGGTTTCATACATTAACTTAGTGAAACAAAATAGACAATTAAAAGAAAATTTGAGTATTGAGTCAATTTTATTAAGACTTCGCATTCTATTTTTCCAAGAAATCTTCATCATATGATCTTATCCATTAGGTTTGGTATTGAAATATCATGTCTATCATTTGAGAGGGTTGAGGCCATCAATTATTTGAGGAAGTTATTTAAAATTAATAAATTATCCTTTTGCTGATCAAAAAAAATATTTGGGAGAGTTAATCGGGAAGTATGATTATCATATTACTAGATCAAATATAACCAGAGAAATTGCATGAACGACCTCTTGGAAGGAAGAGTAACAGCAGGTTTGGACTGTGCTTCCAATCACCACCATAAAAGAAATTATGGTTATCATGTAGTGGAGTATTTGGTGATTGTCTCACCTCAATTGAGGCTCATCAGGTTTAATCTTTAATGATTTCCTTTTACAGTCTTCATTGTTGGTTTATGCTGCATCCTTTGGTTGTGCTTGTCTTGCAACTTGTTAGAAGTCACTGGTGACTGTCCAACCTCTATTTGTGATCTGTTTATTTAACTTGGGTCATTACCTGTACTTCTGGTTAGCTATGATCTTAGCTGTACTTATGGTTAGTTTACTTTTATTATAATATTATTAGGATGCAACATAAGCAGGTCCAACCCAAGCTTTTGCATGGATAAGGCTTGAGTTTTTGGAACTCAAGCTGGTCCTGGGTCAGAAAACTCAGGCTGAGCTTGGGTTGAGACCTCTGAAACCCACCTGACATTTTATGATATACACATCTACATGTGTATATTCTGTTATGTATTTATAACATGTATGTATGTATGTATGTATATTACATATACACCCAAAACTTTATTTAGTTATTTACAATATGTATATGATTAGTTTAAACTCACATGCATGCATAAGCATATAAAAATACGAATACATGTTATGCATTTTATTTATATAAAAATATATTTTTTTACTTGTAAATCTACATGTATACATATATGAATTATGTATATATGCACTTATTAATGACATTTGTGCATATTTTCAATCTATTCTAGCCAGAAATTGAGCTACAAAGCCCAATGAAAGATGAATTACATTCAAAAAATACCTACAAACCTGACCAACCCACCCGAGATTGACCCCAGCCTAAGATGTGTTGGGTTGGGGTCAGGTTGGGCCTGGGTTGGTAAACTTGGGCTTGACTACAAGTTGGGCAAGTCCCGAGCCCTAAGTTTGAGACCTGTGATGACCCTCAATCCAACCCAACCTGCCCCAAGCTGCACCCCTAGTTATGATGTTAGCTGTATTTTTGAGGTTGAAATGTTGATAGCAAGGGGCTATGATGTTAGCTGTACTGCTATGATGTTTACATCCAGTCATGTATTTGCTGCTATGTATCACGTCAGATGTTGAGAGAGAGGGGGAAAGAGAAAAATGTATCTTTGGATGCTATATCTCTTTGTTGATATGTACCATTTTGTCATTCTAAAATGAAATCCAATGAGCTGTTCTATTGTATAAGCTTCTGCTTCCTGTCCAATGAGATCTAACTTCTTATTGTATAAGCTGCTAAGTACCATTGTGATAAATGATTAGATGCATCTCTTTACTGCTATGGGGGGGAAGAGAGAGAGAGAGAGAGAGAGAGGCATAATTTTTCTGCCATGTGTCATTTTGCCATTCTAAAACAATACCAATGACCTGTTCTATTGTCTTTGTTTATCCTTACATAACTATATCTTGACTAATTTATATCCATGTATCATTGACATGTTTAGCTGTAGGGAATTGTTGGCTTGGATGCACTCAGCTCTCAGTTCTCAAAGCTGTGACACTTTCACCATGTTCCAGTTTGTAGGACCAGCTTAAAATTTTCACAAACAACCTTGGCTAAGTGTCACATTAAAAGAATTGGCCACGATAAAGTTGCACATGCATTATAGATTGTACAACGGTAACAGGAACATTTGAAGTGAGATAAATAACCCACCAAGAACAACAGATGTAAGGCAGGCCTCACAAAAAATGAAATAAGGAAGCAGCAAACTATATTGGACTGCAAAAGGAATACATGGATTTAAAAGCAGCAGCAGTAAAACAAATAGGAGAGATTACCTGCCTAAGGAAACCCTCAAGGGTTCCTAGCTTTCCCATAGCCATTGCCATCTGACCCATATAGTTGGCAACATTCCCCGAACCTGAAGGGCCAAGAGACCCACTGGCCAACGTCTCAGCCAAGGACTGCTGTAATGCCTCCATTCCTTGAGACAAGGCATCCTCAGCCTGTTGAGAAGACTGCTGCAAGTTGCAGATGCCCACCAACTGCTGCTCAGTCAGAGGCTCTAATTGATTCACAAGAAGCTGCAACATGCGAGTTTTGTATAACAATTAAGAATTATACTAGAAGAATTAAAATTCAAATTCCAATCCCACATTAAGTTAGCATTAGCAAATTTTAAGAGGACTGGATTCATCCTATGAGAAATTGAGAACCAACAAAACACAACATTGCCAACTGTATATAAAGTTTTCAACGCCATCTTGCAACATTGAAGCAGGACTAAGACAAAGTGAAATACAGAATTATCAGAAAAGACAGAAAAGAAAAACAGCTTTCTTTGCAATTTTATATGATTGTGTGTATGGTCTGACACCCCCTTGATTGGGCCTTGATAGTTTGCCTTCTCTTGTCTTCATTAACAAATTTCCTATTCTCAATCAAGAAAACCATAACTAAAAAAAAAAAATGCACCAACCAAATATATTAAAATTCAAAACAGATATGCATACAGATCCCAACTTCCAGACATCAACTCTTTTGAAGAAGAGGAATAAGGCTATGAACTAATCCTTGCCAAAACAAAGATTTCCCAGTCTAAGACTCAATTACCCAAAGAACTTCTCTAATAAAGAAGAAATTCCAGAAAATTATATTAAAATTAAAAGACAATTAACAGCAGATAAATGGTATCAATTCAAAAGTGGAGTCTTCCCTACTAAATTCATCTAGATTCTTCCTAGAAGATGTATAAATATGGAAATAATAGTCACCAAGACCTAAAAATTTCAATGCACAACATAGGCTCAACCATCTAAAAAAAGCAACATAGAAATCTTAGTCTGAATCTAGCCACTTCATATCCACAGAAGATCCATGAAAAAACGCAATTAAATCACCACATTAAATGCTAACTCTTCCCTTACAAGTTACAACAAGAACCCTGCAGATCTTAATAAAAAACAAAACCTCTTAACAGTAAACACCTAAAGGGTCTCAACATTAAATCAAGGAATATGTAAGATTCAAGCAAAGTATCCTACATCAGAAGCTACATAAAATAAGGAAATTATTATACCAAGGAATATTAAGATTCAAGCAGAGTATCCCACATCAGAAGCTACATAAAATAAGGAAATTATTATACCCAACCAGCACGATTACAAGATCTCAGTGGACCAGTGTTTTAAAAGTGCAAGCAGCCAAAAAAAAAAACATAAGGGGATTTTTTGCCCCTGAGGCACAAGGCACAAGGCAAGCCAGATGTTTTTTTAAGTGAGGTGCACAAGTTTTTCAATTTCAAAAATAAAACAAGAAATGCTAAAAAATTAAAACATATAAAACTAGTATTAAAATACATAAATATTGCACATAAAACCATGGTTCAAAGTATCGATACGATACGCCCCGTATCGGGTGTACCGTATCGTATCTTTTGAAAACAATACGGTCCAAAACGCCTGTTTCCAGGTGTTTTAGACACCCAATTTTTTTAATAATAAAAAGCATGCTAAAAGCTTCCCAAAAAAACAAAATTTGAAAAAAAAAACACATTCAAAGTTAAAAAAACACAGTACCGATACGATACAGCCGAAACTCGTATTGTATCGATACTTTGAACCTTGCATAAAACACATTCAAAGTTAAAATGTAAAAATAAAATTGAACATACAAAACACATTCAGGCACTGCACAATTCATGAATGTGCAACTTTCAATCTCTTCATTTTTTTTCTAATTGCATTAGCCTAATTCTAGACCCTAGCATGGGCATGTTTGGGCTTGCCTCAATGGATTTCGCCACTGGTTCCCAGATCAAACAGTCTGACCATCTGGTCTAAACCCGGATCGGATGGTTTTGGGGTCCAAAACCGGACCTGGACTCGTGACCAGTCCCTGGGTCAACCAGTCCAAATGTCCAGACCGGAACAGTTTTCAAAACAATGGTCATGGTGTCCAGGCGCTGACTAATAAAATAGATATATTCTAAATTTAAGGTGTTGATGCAGTCTCAAAAATAATATAAACCATAGCTCTGCAAGAATAGAATTATATTGAACAATTAGTTTGGAGCCTTTGTTTTTCAAAGAAAGAGTGCAACCTCGAGCATTTGGCATGTCATTCTTTGTGGCAACTCCAAACCAACAAACCACGACTTGGAAGAAAACTTAAAAGAGCTCCATTGCCTTCTTCTATTTCATGCTTTTTTTCTATTTTGTATACCGTCATGGCATCATCCAATCATGTTTAATCACAATAGTTTCTAATGGGCTTTGTTCTTTCATGGAACACTGGATTAGAAGTAATATGAAATGCCACTTGGTTGTCACAATAAAGTCTCACGCTCCATATCGGGTGTATCGTATCTATTGTTCACTGAAACACTTTATATTAAGGTTTGACATATCTTATTCGTTTAGTGAAATAACTTGATATTGATCTGTATGGACAAGAAATCAAAAAATTAAGGAAAAAAAAAAAAAACAAGAGTTTCAGTTGAACAGAACTCTTGATACGCAAATTCCTGAAATTTTGCATATCGAGAGTATAGATACATGATTAGAACCATGCACGCAAGTTCCTGAATGAAATATTGGAGCCAAACCAGCTCACATCACATGTAGTATGTACCATCACCCTATACTCAGTTTCTGCACTTCTCCGTGCCACACACCTTGTTTCTTTTCCTTCCAAGTGACGATAGGGTAGCCACCAACAAAATACCCAGCAGTTAATCTCCTGTCACCAATAGAACCAGCCCAGTCAACATAAGTATAACCTTCCACTTCCAAATGACCATTTGTCTTATACAACAAGCCCATGGCCCAGAGATTCCTTCAAAAATTTGACTAATCTAATCATAGATTCCCAATGAAGAAACTAAGGATTCTGCATAAACAAACAACAAATGAAATATTGGGCCTAGTGATAGATTATTTAACTTGCTCACCAGTCTTATGTACCTTCCTGGATTGTCATATAGTTCCTCTTTAGTCAGGAACCCAAAAGCCCAGTCTCATCAAGAATATCAAGCACATGCTTTTATCTAACATAGACTAACGCCATATTTGGAAAATTGAACAAGCCACCTCAATGCCCAAGAAATAGCAGTGTGCCAGGGTCCATACTCTGAAAATGTTGTCAAATCTATCGGTCACCTGTTTATTAACTGTGCTGTGGCCAGAAGTCTTTGACAGTTCTTTCTTGATTCCTTAGACAGGAGAAATCTCAGCTGGACTCCCCCTAATTCTGTTACAGAGTTTATCAACTCTTGGGAAGGGCTAAAGCCGAATTCGGGCAAGAGAGGAAGCTGCTTCTGGAAAGCAATTGTTCATGCTCTTATGTGGAATATCTGGGAGGAAAGAAATAGGAGATTATTTGATGAGAGCTACTCCTCCTTGGAGACTCTTCGAGATCGTACCCTGACCAACATTGGCAGCTGGGTGATGAATAACAAAGCTTTTGAGGGTATCAGCCAGAATGGCATACATAGGAATTGACCTGCTCCAATGGCAACCTCTCCTATAGTGGCCCAGCCAAGGCTGCTGATGCTTCTGAAGCAGAGGAAAGGGCCCTCTTGGAAGGTCTCAGAATAGCCAAATCACATCAGCTATGGTTCATTGCAGTGGAAGGATATTCGAGAAATGTCATTAATTAGGCTTCAGGACAGACAGACTCTGGATCTAGGGAAGTTATCCCATCGGCTGTTAGAAATCAGGGAGCTTGCCTCTTGCTTACATTGCAGCTTTAGATGGATTCCTAGAGAACTAAATCAAGTGGCTGATAGCCTAGCTAAATCTGGGCTGGGAAGGGACTTTTTGTATAGCACTCATACTTTGCCATTTTAGAGGGCTTTGTCTTTTGTTTTTGTTGTGCAGAATAGGCTTTGTACATCCCTCCCTTTTTTGGTTTAATGAAATCAGTTATCTTCCCTCAAAATTATTTAATTTTTTCAGTCCCTTGGTTATCACTTCCAATGATGAAAATATCAACATAAACCACCAGTATTATCTCCCCAACTGTCATATTACAACTAAACACCAAGTGATACACTCTGCATTGCCTCAAATCAGACTGCTTCACCACTTCATTACACCTCCCCAACCAAGGACACCGGATACGGTGATTTACTAAGGCTGTGTTTGGTTGCAGTGCAATTTTATTTGTACTAGTACAAATGCATGGGAGTGCAAATGTAAAAAATGCAAATTCTCGTTTAGTTTTGTTTTGGATTTTACTTTATTCTGCTTCATGTCTTAATTTACTTCATTTGTACTGCAACCAAACAAAATAAGCTAAAATTGGAAACAAAAATAGGTCAGAATTTACACTCAAATCATTTGCACTGCCATTGCATCAGTGCAAATTCAATTGAATTTCAACCAAACACAGCCTAAAGCACATATATCGCTTTCCTCTGCTAACACACCTTATGCTCCTCCTAAGCAACAAACAAGTTGTTGCTCCATATAAACTTCTACCTGCAAGTCACCATGAAGGCAAGCATTTTTAATATCAAACTGAAACAAGGGCCAATTAGAGAATTAGCTGGCAGAAAAATGATAACCAGCACAGAAGAAATCTTAGCCACTAGGTTTAATCCCTTTTACTCCTGAATGCAGCCATGATTCCTTTAAACAATCACCCACAATTTCAGCAATAATAATAAAGTCAAAAGAATAGCACCACACTACCATTCAACATACCAACCTAGTCACCATCAACACAAATCATCAAGCCCTGTTCACCACATCTTCTGGCACTTCCCTCTTTGGTAATTTCAAATAGAGGGTTTAAACTATAGCAACACCAACACACATATCACTCTTCAATCACTCAAAGTACCTATAACTAAACAAAATAAATGGATCAAAGATCTTCTCCTCAATTTGTCACTGCAGAGAACGAGATGTAAAAGATGAGAATCTCAACAATGAATGCTTCAAAGTAAAATTACAGTCTTAAACTCACACCCACACGAATTCATCACCTAGGAACCAAAAATACCGGACTACGATGGAGTGGAACCCCCCCTCAGCCCATCCTAATAGCAACAGATCAGGTCCATAATCTCTTCTAAAGTGACCAGACCTGCTCTGAAACCATGTATATGGTATTGGACCTTCACGAAAGAAACTTAGAGAGAGAGAGAGAAGATGGTAAAAGAAAAGGGTGAGGAGGACAACTCTCATAAGTAAAATTTCTATATAAAATATTTAATATAAAATAAAATATATTTGTACATATAACATATAAAATACATACAACATAGATATAATATATATAATTTTAAACATAGATAATTTGTTTTATAGCAGCATAAACATATATACTTTTTTATGTATAAAACATAATATAATATTTTACAATATAAACATACTATATAATATACATATATATATTATTAAACTATAATATTTATTGCAGGCCAAGCCGGGTCAAGAATGATCACCCCCACTGCAAATCAGGCAATTATGTAATAAACCAAGAAGAGGAGCAGCTACACACAATCCATATGAACCATGTCGTCAACTACATACGGTTACTTGTTAACCACATGGTTTAGGCAGTAAAAGAAGCAGAGAAACAGAATAATTAATTCCTGCAAATCTAGGGCGGTGGAGAAACAATCGCAATTAGTTGCAGTTGCAGAAATCATGACAAAGGAATGGAAACCAGCTAGGAACTATTTGTCACCTTAAGAAGTTCAGAAGAACGAAAGCCACCAATCCACAAAAAGCACCTCTCTGCAGGAGTCTTCCACATGCCTGACAGTATGTGGAAAACATCAGCTTTGGCTGCGGTGCCCTTAAGCCTGAAAATATCATCATAGTGTGCCATAACACCATCGACAATAATACGGAGCTCACTGTCACTGGCATGGGAGTTTACCGCATTCCTTAATTCATTGATCTGCCGATTGTGCTCTTCCAGCCAACGTGCATATTCTATGTCAAATGCCAAAGCCCCTATAGAACAATTTAATCAATAGAAAAATCACTTGCATGAAACAATAGCTATAACTGCAAACAAAGGATTTCTCTCTCTCTCTCTCTCTCTCTCTCTCTGTATATATATATATAACTGCATTCTGTTATAAATAACTGTTGCCCATTTTTCATTGTTTTCATGTATTTAATCCAAATGTAGAGATGAGTTCCCAATGCAACTGCTGCTTGCCCTGAGTTTGTCACCATAATACAGCAGGTCTAAAACCGGAAAATCTTCTTTATTGGTAAAATCCAGAAACCCATTTTTTATTTCTGAAGCTTTTTGCATCTAAGGCATACACAAGACTATTATAGAAACAGAAGAAACTTGTGCACACGATTTATACATTGATGAACTTCAGCAAATATCCCAGTCTTCAAAACACAACTGAGGAAAGATAATGTAGGCAGAAATAGAAAAGAGGAGAGAAGAAAGAAATACCATTTCCACTCATTGAATGAGATTGGTCCCCTGAGCTTGAAATAAATATTCCCTACAATAAGGATAAGAATTAAAAGAGTAAAGTCAATGACAACTGAATCTGCCAATACTGATCTCAATTTTAAAACTAAAACCAGAGATTATGAAATAGATCATAAAATCAAACCTGCTGGCGAGCTCGTTGGAGCTCCTGCTCAAGTTGAGTCAGTTTAAGCCGGCTATTCTCTAGCTGTTGGACATATGCCTTAACAATACAAAAAAACAAAGCAGAATAGTGTCAATACAATAAGTAAATAACCCAAACAATGGGAAACAAAGGAAAAAAATGCATAAATATAAGAAATGTAAACAAAAAAATCAAAACACGTAAATAAGGCCTTCCAATGATTTTCCTGTGTCTGAGCATTTCCCAGGAAAAAATGGGGTTTTTTCACGTGGAGCCCACAAGCTCATATGAAAACAACCAATCTATGTTATCTCTGGAGGTTTTCACAGAGTTGACTTGACCAACACTGATGGTGCAGAACTGAGGCCACATTTTTTATCAATAATAGAAACTCGTTTTATTAAAGAAATAAAGTGACTTGGCTCTCCCCAAGAGAACAAGAAAATGAGTTATAAAATAGCCCAAAACATTTGATCCCTTCTCACCTCCCGCTTTGCCAAAGTATCTGCAAAGGCATTTGCAGTTCTCTTCACCCTATGAATCTGAACTTCCAACCTCCCTCCTCTCATTGGCACATTTCCAGACTCCACTGTCCTGTAACCAGCTTTGAGTCTCCTTCAACAACTAGCTTTTGGATATTCAGCTCCTTTATCTTCCTTAGACCTTCCATTAAAGCATATCAGCTCTGAGAGAGCCACCACCCCCAATTGGACCTGAATACATTGCAACTACTTCTGAAGGCCCTGGATTGCCCTCACTGCTACCATCAAAATTTAACTTTATAAACCCAAGAGTTGGTGGTGACCACAGAGGACAGGCAATTGATGGAGTAGGTGCAGAGTTTGCCACCTCCATCCAACTTTTAAGCAGCATATCCATAGAGACACAGACTCGGGCCACATCAACCAATCCAAATATGGCCAAATTGCCTATGACATAAAAAATTTCTCCCATTTTTTTAACTTCACATTAAGAAGCACGAAAATCTCTTGAAACATAAGCAACATTACCAATTTTGATTGCCCTGCACAACATAAGGTTGCACCACGAGTGTGGCACAAGGGAAACCACTTCTAATCTAAAATATTTTTATGAATAGAAGTCACAGTCAATGTTAAGAACAAAAACCATATCAATGCAAATTAAACAAGTACAATGCCAAGACCCAAGGACCATGAGTACTTGTCTTAGAGCAACAAAGACTTCAACGAGTAACAGTAACTGCAAGATTCACAACTTAAAAGCTTCTATGTACTCCTAAAAAAATATATTCATCATGTAGTAATCTGCCAATTAGTTGTGATCATTTATTGATCTAATTGTCCTTTTCATGTGGTAAAATAAATGATATTTTCATCCATGGTTCTCAAGGCATTGGGAATGCAAATTGAGTTGGACCCCTAAGCCAACTTAATTTCAGATTCGGTTAGGATTGAGGGATCAGGAAATCTGACCCAAACCAACATATGCATGATGTATGTGTGTTCATCAACAATTTTAAGTATGAAGGCTAAGATTTTTTTAGTGTAGCATAAGCATAGTACTCCTAAAGCACCACAACTTTGTTCCCATATCCACAATAATGCTAAAGCTAGCCTCTAGAGAAGGATCATTGTAGATAAGTATGGGCTCACAAACCTTGGTTGGGACTCGGGTCCTTGTCTCCCCCCAAGGAGTTGTGCTCTTTGGAGTAACATATTACTTTTCTTCCCGATTTCCTGAAGGGCATCAGATACAAAGTAGGCAAAGGTAATCATATCAAATTCTGGCATGATAAAGGTGTGGGGGTTTTGCTGTGTGAATGGAGAAGCAATTTGGGGCCCTACTTTTAGAAGAAATCCCAATGATTGGGAGATCAGTCCAATGCCTGAGTTGCCAAGCCTCACTCAAAGTATAATACCTAATCCTCAAGCTGATGATGAAATATTTTGGTCTTGGGAGAGCTCAGATTTCTTTTCTACGTAGTCTTTCTATAACAACATCTCGGCTAGAGAAGACCTTGATTTCCTTTGGGCTTTAATCCTCTCACATCCTATCGAAAATAGCCTTCCTGGTTTGGACTGTAGCTCATGGCAGTTGCCTAACTTCAGAGTTCAGACAGGCTGATTAGAAGGGGAATGCATATTCCTAGTATCTTATGTCCTTTATGCAATGAGGTTCCTGAATCTTCCAATCTTTCATCCACTGTAGCTTCGCTCATCAGTTGTGAGCAATGGCTTGGTCCTGTTTTGATGTTCATTTTCGCGCCTGAATAAGTTCTTCAGCTTCTGCAGAGGTGGACAGTCAAGGGTTTGAACCAGTGTTTCCAACCCCCCGTTGACCCAGCCGGTTGAACCATTTGAATCATCACTTGGCCAGGATTCCGGGTCTGGTTCTGTTAAAACCCGTCAGTCGATCAAAAACCGTCTGACCCGGCCAGTTCAACCGTCAACCTGTTTGACCCGGACACCGGGTCACGGGTTGCACACTCAATGCATGCAAACTTCAGAGGCCATAACTTTGCACTCCGATGTCCAATTGGGGTGATCTTTTTTTTTTGGTAACTTTTCAAGATCTATGCGTCCCAAGGAGCCGTAAGCACCTTGCCCCGCTATTTTTACAAAAAGAAAAAAGAAAAAACCTTTTTGGCCGGAAATCCCAATTTTTAATATTTTCATAAGTAAAAAAATTAAAAATTAAAAACTAAATTAAAAAACCATAAACTAAATATAAAATAATACATATAACATATCTACAACATAATTATATGTTATTTATTTATAAAATATGTATTTGTACACATATATATACATGTCTCAATCACTCCTTTATTACGGATTATTGAATAAAGGCAATGGAAGAGGCCAAATTGAGTTATATCCAGCTCTGAAATCCTAAGTGTACCCTGATTTACAGTTTACACTATTATTATTATATTGCATATATTCTATTTTAGTCTTAATCATTTTAAGACCACTTGTTTCCAAGGTATTAAAAGGCCATTACCCAATGTTGGTCCCAGCTATCTGGGGTCTCGGAAGGGGTAGATTGGACACAGTCCCAACCTTTTGACATTTTCTGTATGAAGTAGCCACTCTAAGGTATTTTTCCTCAAACCTAACTTTGTATGTAATCCTCAACTAGTACTATGTCAACAACAGGCACCATGGGATCCTCATGCCTCATGGACACATTTAGTAAATTCATCCAATAACTAGTGCAAATAAACAATGATCATGTGTAGAGCCTTGGTGAAGACCTATTAAAGCTGTAAAATCCGAAGTCTCTCGCACAGATGTTCTAACATTGGTTGCCGAACCCTCATATTAGGTCCACATACCTATGGAACTCCTTTCTTTTTCAAAACCCACCATATCATCTCTCTAAGGACTCTATTATATGCTTTCTCTACATCAATGAATACCATAAAAAGATCTCTCTTCTTACTTCTAAACTTTTCTGTCAATCACCTCAATGGAAAGATGGCTCCTGTGATTGATCTTCCTGGCACAAAACCAAACTGCTCATCTAGGTATAAGGTACCAAAACAAGCCTCAATTAATGTAGAATCTACCCAACAAGACAATCATTTTCAGGGGGATCATAACCCCACCATCAAGTGCTACACAAAATGCACCTCCAGTTGATAAGACCGGAACAGTGTTTTTCTCACCGAAGTTTTTGTCAGCAACACCCACCACCTTAGCTAGACACTACCAACTTTTTTGGAAGAAAGCAGCCATCAATCTGGCAAGTTCTTTTTTCAAATTTCAGTATCCCAGGAGTTAGCAACCAAAAAAAATTTTTGATGAATAATGAGTGAATTTATTAATAGATTAAAAGCATAAAAGATACACAGAGAAAGTTCCCAAGTTGAGGCATGAGATGCAGCCTCAGATTAAAGCAAAAAATTACAGCTCAGCCCAAAACATCTGATTCCGATGCACCCCTTGTTAACAACCAAAATTTTATTAACACAATACCTTACCACAATAATTATATCTCTATATCCCAAGAGTTAGCAACCAAAGCTTTATTGGCACAAAACCTTACCTCAATATACACAAACTTGATCAATTTAACAAGGAGAAAATATATAGATATTAAGTTTTGCGCCCTTTTGGGTTTTTTTCATTTTTTCGGTAATAGAATTGTTTTCTGATGTAATATGTGCCAAATTGAATCACATGCAAGCATGCAATTTCTAGTCCTGTCAACTGCCAGCTAAGAAAGCAAATAATGAAAAAAGAGCATACTTTCTTTCTCAATCGGCTTTTTCTTGCAGCTTCTCGATTTTGTGCAAGCCTGCGAAGAGTCTGCCAGATAACAATCAAACAAGTTATGCAAATCTTTAAACTCAGCTCAGGTATTATTCCTGAAGAGGAAGGAGAAGAAAGAACTATCATACAACCTTCTGATCTGCTTTGTCCTTTGATCGATCACTAGAATCAGAAGCCACCACAGCAGTAGTAGACTGACCCATTTCCATCTGAGCAAGGGATTACTAAAACATTAGGCATAGCTCATCTATGAAATTCATTGATAATCAAAAACTCAATCTCATCTTAATAAGTAAAAGAATTCAATGCATATGCAATATACTCAAATATGGTAATAGAAGAAATAAAATTGTATCTGAAACACTGAAGAAAAGGAACCAGACAACAGAAATGAATAGCTGATCCTCTACTTTATTTGTTATATGGCTCCAAAAAAACCTAAAGCTATTTGCACAAAGGAGACTTTGGAATCCGTAGGGAAGCCAGAAAAAATGTATCTATGCCAACTTAGAGAGGAGCATATTTGTTTTTTACATCCACCCAGATTCTAAACACAGCTGCACATTTTCACTCAAAATAAGCATATGAACATCCATGTCATATGGAATCTTCAAATGGGTAGCATGTCTGCATCAGTCTATCAGAAACTTAAACCTCTTAATCAATGTCCAATACCTTGTTCATGCCATATGTCTGTCTATATAACATGTTTGCATCATTTAGAATGGTATCACAGAGAGTTTAGAGGGCAAAGTATAAAGCCTTTCTATTACATGAGGATCTCTTTTCAACAACAGCTACAGGAAAATTTATGATTTACGTGAGGAAAAATAGAGGCCTCACCCTTGGATTTTTATCATCTGTATCAACGTCGGTTGAGGTATCTGTCCTAGGACTGGCATCTGCCATTGTGGACTCTCCCCAATTCTCAAAATGACCACTAGATATAGAAACCAGATTTGGTTGTCCCTTTTGTGTAGGCAATCTTTGAGTCCCAACTCTAGCAGGAGATGGATTTATTTCAGAGGAAGGAACCAACTATTATCCCAGACAAGAAACAATGGAAACAAGAAAATACCATTAGGAATGAATAACAGAAAATGACAGGAAAAAAAAAGTATTTTCTATTTGCCAAATCCCAAATACGCTTGAAGTTAAATTTGTGGCTAACCTTATTAAAAGTACCAAACTGCAAAGGATCTGAAGCAACAACCTGTGCACTTGACTTGGTTGGATTAAATATAGGGTCTTCAACAAGATATGTGTCAGAGGGTGAAAAAAAATTAGAATCTGAAGTTGCATAATCAAGACACTATCAGAATGACCATAACACAACCACTATTTTAATTGAAATAAAAACTCCTTAGATTTCAAAAATCAGGTATATAACAAATAACGTCAACAAAAAAGGTGATTATCATCATTGTCATCATCATCTAAGCCCCGTCCCAACTATATGGGATTGACTACATGAATCCTGTTTCACCGTTCCATTATGTTCAGTGTCATATTCATCATTAAATTATATAGATGCAGAAAAGGCAATGGCAACAGAAAATATTAAAGCGGGACAATGCCCAACCACTGGGCACTCTTCCATTAGAACACAAACAGATGTAAAGGACTAATGGTCCCCCCCCCCAATAGTCATTTAATTTTATCCATAACAAATTAACAATCCACTATTTTTATCAACAACCAATAATCCACTTCATGAGCGGCATTGATTTCACTAACCAAAAAGAAAAACTTGTTTAAAATGTGAATTTTGAATAAAAAATAGGTAATGTAAATTGCAAGAATGGGGATAAAGTCCAATTCAACAAGTGGTCAGTAACAGTCCATCAGTAGACAACCCAACACAAGTACACGTATCAAATTTATGCAGAGACAGGTGAGATCCCACTACCAATGATGGCCAATGTACATGATTCTTCAACTTATCAAAAAAAATTATTTCAAGTTTCTCTGTGTGTTCATGATGAGGAAAGAACATAAAAGCAAGAAAGGGGCTGATCAAAAAATTTTGATGGGAGTTCTCTTGGCAACCCTGGAAGGGCAGGCATAGGGGGTGTGTTTAGAAATTATTTGGGTGTGGTGGTGGCACTCTACTCTGGACTAATAGGTTATGGTGACTCAATACAGGCTGAACCTCTAGCCCTACTTCAAGGTCTAAAGATGGCTGAGCAGATAGGAACAACCAACTTAGAAATTGAAGGAGACTCTATTGGTCATCTCTTGGGCCAAAAACATCACATCAGCACCTTGGAAGCTTAAGTTTATTTTCAGAGAAATTGACACACTTGCAAGGAAGTTCAACTCTCAGTTTGGTTGGGTTAAAAGGGATGCAAGTGGGATGGCGAATACCCTAGAAAAACAAGGGGCAAATAGATCTTCATTGTATTGGGCAGAATTGTAACTAATTGCTGGAGATTGCAATTTCCTATGCAATCTTTAGCTATTGTATCTTAATCTCTCTGTTATTAATGAAAGATTTTTACTGATCAAAGTAATAATAATAATAATAATAATAATAATAATAATAATAAAATCAAGAAAGGGTGTGTTTGTATAACATCAGTAATCACTGCCAGATAGGATAATGTAATCACATAATAATACCATGTACATGGCAAAGATAGATACAGTAGCAAGGGAAGTGCCTGAATTCATGATAATCCCATACAAGGATAAAGGATATACTTACTTCTACTAAGGTCAACAGCATCCTCTATGCGATATCCAACGGATTGCTCAAGCGGCCCTAAGTCAGATACTCGAGAATTGTGGACATGACTTCCATCCATGCCACTGAAAGCAATGGATCACCAAAACCTGTTAGTTACCAAGAACATAACTCAGAAAATAAGAGTTGTTAACTATATATTTGTTTTTATATGGAGAATGATGTTAGCACTTAAGGTATTCCCAACCAAAATATCCATCAATATTACTTTATAAAGCATTCTTAAATAAGACCCTGCTGTAAGCTATTCAACCCACAGAACAATAAAGCCACAACATTTATTTGATCCTAAAGTGAACCTTAAGAATAGAAGGTCCATTGAATGGTGGTAACCCCAAGCGCTTCATCACACATAAGTGCTACTGACACATTGACAGTAGAAAGTATTTTCGAAAATTAAAGTCTTAAATATGATTACTACAAGTCTACAACAGAATTATCGTATTTCAATTACCAAAACAGCCTCTAGTGCAAATCCATCACTGTGCTAAAACCCTATTTACTTAAGCTAAAGTGCATTAAATTTCATAGTTAGCACCAAATGCAATAACATTTCTTTGCGTTGAAAACATTTTTAACGTTGGCATCATCAGAATTTGTCAGACCATTTGGATTGTGATATGAACTCATTACCACCTCATAAAAATTTATGCATTCATTTATTTTAAATCCACCTTAATACTAACTATAGAGAGTACATTAATTTACTGTTAGCATAAAATGGAATAATGGACTTTACATTGAAACCAGTACCAAATGGAATCATTGAAAACTATGGAAATTATTCTATAAGGGAAAAAAAGGCAATAGCCAATGTCATGATGGTTCACTAATCCATCAATCCAAATTGAACAATCGTTTTCCTGAATGCATTCCCCAAGATAATAGAGTGCATTAGTGCTATGGTTACCACCACCAAGAGGCACCAATGTCATGATGGTTCACTAATACATCAAATCCAAATTGAACAATCATTTTCCTGAATGTATCCCCCAAGATAATAGAGTGCATTAGTGCTATGGTTACCACCACCAAGAGGCTTTCTTTCACATCCAAACCATTTGTGATTGACATCATTAAATTTGTTGGCAAATATTATGAAATAGGTCATGGGGAAAACTCATTTATACCAAATTCAAGTTATAGAGTCATTTGCTTCAAATGTTTTCTGAGTCAAATTATTAAAATCACATTTTAATGGTACATCTAAAATTAAATGGCACCAAGAAAAACAGTTAAACATGGCGGTATTTGGTTTGGCTCCTGTCACCAATATAACCTCATCTAACTCATTAATTTCGGTTGGACCCATGGACTTGCATAGAAGACATCATATCTGTTCAAATTTCCCAACACTGGTAACCAAAAAAAAAAGTGCAAGAATAATATCTTAAAAAAAAAGAAGAGAACAAAAAACAGGAAAAATAATAATAAAGGATCAACATTTTCGCAAGTACATCCCAGCTATAAGCAGAAAACTTGAAAAGAAATGGAGAAAGAGTGAAGCTAATGAATTCAAACTCAAAAAAAAAAAACATATAATTGAAATTTAGCAATAATAACATATAGAAGTAGAAACATTCCACCAATAATCTGTTCAAAATAGAAAAAAACAAGAAGAATCACAACACTGGAGAATTAAGCACGCACATACGGATAATAAGAAATGAAAGGAGAGAGAGAGAGAGAGAGAGAGATTGACAGGAGAAAAGAAATTACAGTGCATGAGAAACGGGTAACGGAGGAACGAAGCTCGGCATCCCGCCCGCTGCTTCCTTACCATCTTCTGTACCAGCCCTCGCTGTTCTACTCCCCATACATCACCATCATCATCACCACCTTAATCCCCCAAAAACAAAGAAAACAACGAACGAAAATCCTAAACCCCTCAAGCACCTTAGTAGCCAAAGAAGAACCCTAAAAATCCCAAGAAGCCAAACTCAGAACCACACCTTTCAACCCCACTATTACACAGCCCCTGCACGAGCCGTTCAATCACAGACACGTAACAATACTAAAAATTAAAAGTTTTATATACAAACTACAAAAGCAAAAACCCAAACCCCAAATAAAACAGAAACCTCCGGAACCTAGGTACAAGAAGATCAACCCACCGTCGCCACCCAATTAACTATTCACAAATTAGAATAAAAACAAAAAGAACCCTAACCTTCACACACAGACACAGGCCGGCAGAACACTATCATCCCCGTACAACCACAGATAAAACAAAAACACCCTCAAATCCCTAAAATCCAAGACCTATTCGAGCTAAAAAAAATACCAACTTTTCAAGCCACTGACATCGAAAACCATAACAAAATCCTAAGACAAACCCCACCACATAAAACAAACCCTAGATGATCACCAGAATCGTCGTCACCGCCAACAACATATTCGAACTTCACAGCAATCCAACCCCAACTGAGATGTCAAAATCCACGAAATGACATTGGGAAAACCCTAAACCCCCAACGTTAGAGATCAAAACGCCTCTTTTGACTTCCTTCTTCCCTCTTTTTAATAAATTGCCTCTTTGCTGCGATTGATCACTCCACTGCTTCTCACTCTACCTCTATCTCTACAAACTTCGATCGAGCAACCCACCTCGAACTTCGATCTTTTGTTTTCAGGCGAGAGAGTGAAGAAGAGAGAAGGCTGGTGACGTTTTAAGATCATTCCAATCTCCAGAGTCCAGACGCCCTTTTCTGCTGAAATTTTCGCACTTTTCAAAGACCCATTTTTTTTCCTTTTTCTCAGTTAAAAAAACAAATTTTTTCTTTGTTTATTGTTTCTTCTCTGTCAGTATGTCAGTAGCAGAGAGAGAGAGCAGCAGCAGCAGCAAAGCAGAGCTCCAGCCCCTGGTCCTCGTGGTGAAAGAGGAGAGAAAAGTTTGGTAGAGTTCCACAATTCAAAAATGCACTTGCATTCCTTTCTAATTACAATCTTGCCACTGCTCCAGTGCTCCTGTTCTTTTTTCAACGGCTTTGACAGTTTGACTGTTGCCAACGCGGAATGGCTAAGTCGACGACATACAGTTTGTAGTCATGGGTCCACAGACGATATCCGTCCATGCCTAAACCGTTAGATTGGAATCGTTATCCAGCTGCTATTATCGACAGATTAAGGACTTTGTCGTAATGGATCTACTGAGCATCTAATCCGTTGGATTGGATGCTCAGTAGGGGTGACCGATGGATCTAAGGGTAGTTGAAAGAATCAAGCCTTGCAGAAGAGAGTAGTACATAGGAGATAGGACTGTTGGTGTTCACTGTTTTTCCTGCCAACAAAGTGGAAATTAGAAAAGAATATTAGATTTTTGTCTGCTTCTAGGTTTTTTTTTTTACTAAAAACTCTTGTACGGTGGAGTGAAGGATCAGCCGCTTGAGGGACGACCATGATCGGTCAACCGACGCGTTTTACACTAGTTGAATTCGATCCAGAACGTCCAAGTAGTGGACTCTCTGCAAATCGAACCTTGTTGACTCCTACAGTGTAGTGCTGTGGATAGTGTAAAGCTGGTGCTTCCTCAGAAAGTTAGCATGGCTTAAGGGTGAAATTTGGGCCAGGTTGAGGTCAACCCAGGCCCAACCGTGGCAAGGTAAGTCAGTCCTACCCCGAACCAAGGTTAGCCTCAACTCAAGTTGGCCATGTGGAAGATTCTTAGGCCATTTGAATTGTTCCCTATACCACGACAATAGGGTGCAAAGTGGGTTACCTAATTTAAAGAATTTCAACTGCATTGGATTCGGGCCCTTTCGGAATTTGACAAATGCTCAACCCAATTCGGCCCAACTTGTACCCCGGTACCCCCTTACAAGTATATCCATCCAGTGTTTTGAAACCTTCATTGACCCAGACGGTCGGATCATTCAGTCCGAGAATTATTTAGGCAATTGATTCTATTTCACACTTAATCTTTTCTTTGGCCAAAAATTATTGACTTAATTAGTGACCCACTGACCCTGGTGATCAAATCGTTCATCATTTGACCCAGACAATAGTTTTGTCCATTTTTATTTTAATTATTTTTTGTAATTGGAAGGGGCCCTTCATTCAAACCAAATGGTCAAACCACTAACTCAAAAACCAGTGACCAAAGCGGTTTGTGTTCTGTGTTGATTTTTAAAACATTGGACCAATCTTTTTGTGTTAATAATTTATGTCTATATTTATTTATGTATGTAATTTTGACAAATCTACTTATCATTATTTATAATGAAGCTGTAGGAAAACTGACTTATTCATGGGCTGGGGTTGGGTTTAGACTTAGCCATGAACATTTTACACTGCTTCAGGTTCAGAATTCAAGTCAGATATATTCAAATTTTGGCAAAAACTCAATCTAAGTCTAACCCAAGAACACAGGTCTGAAATGTGAATTTGACTGGGAGTGAGCGCAAACAGATCACTAATCCAATGATATCTCATGCATGAGGGAGCAACCATATAAGGGAGATCTTGGTCTTGAGTGAGAAACCCATCCTTTGGAAAAAAAAAAAAAAAAAAACAAGATATATTATGTTAAAACCTACCACTCTAAAACCCCAGATAAGCATTAAACAACTGCCTATTTGGGAAAGTATACAGTTTTTTTTCTTTATTTTCACCAAAAATGTTAAATAAAAAATGTATAAATCCATTATATATTTTCCTTCTATTTTATATGTTGGTATCATCACTTACTTGGAAATACAAGAAACCCCCTTTGTGCACCAAACAAATTATTTTGTATTATCAATTACTTTTTAATAACCAGTTGTTTCAATCATTAAATTTTGAAAATAGTTTCTTAATCCTCAATACATGAATCGAGAGAATTGGTTCCTCTTTATCCAATTACTATATAAAGGATACCCCACTACCACAAGAGGCTTCCCAACAAGTAATGGATGTAGATTCCAGCTTGTTGTCTCAGGGCGGATAATGGAAATAAGATAATGTGGGTTTCTTTGCAGAAGAAAACAATCAGACAATTCAAGATTTAAACTGACTTTTCAATTTTGTATTCAAGCAAAGTAGTTTGGGATCTGAAGGAATTTCATTTATTACTTTTCAAGGTTACCAAACAAACCGACTTTGTCAAGCCAAGACATTATTAGTACAATTTACTATAAATTAGCTAAGCTAAGTACCCACAAGCAAAGAATTTTTCTTTTCTTTTATTATTTTTGAGAAAACATGTATCCTGGGTAAGCTAAGTACCCATAAGCTCATTGATGATTGAAATTTGATTTTGTGTTACTATTCGTGCTGTTGAATGCTTTATTATTTGTTTTACTATTATCCATTAAAAGGCAAAGCATTCAGTCATTCAGTTTAGCTACTATTATTAATAAGTCTTTTACTATTAAATTATATTGGTATTAACTTCTAACCTTCCAAGAAAGTACAACCATATATGTGTTTTGACTTTATCGTACTAAAATCGTGTTTGTTTGGATAGGTTCAAGTTAAAACTTTTGACCACCCTCTACATTGGTTTATTTGTATGGAGATATAGCAGTAAACACCTTTTTAGCTAGTAGTGATAAATGGGTTAAGTTGGGTGTGGGTTGAGTACTAACCCATATTTATTGACCCATTGACCACCCATATTTATTGATGCTAGTGGGTCACAACCCATCCAGACCCTTGACCCACCCTAACCCATCCTTATTCACTTATATGATCCATCTTGACCCAAACTATGAAAATAAAAATTTAAATGAAAGTACCATTTTACATAAAAACAAAAAAAAAATTGTAAAAAACATAAAATGGCAGGAAAATGCAAAAAAAAATGTTACAAAAAAATCAAAAGAATATATTTAGATAAATATAAAAATTGAAAAATATAATTGTAGAAAATTTGAAGAATTATAAAAAACAAAAGAAAAAGTTATAGAAAAAGCACAAAACTGTAAATAAAGGAAAAAAAATGCAGGTAATGTATAAGTTGAAAAAAAATAAATTATTAAAATACTGAAATTATATAAAAACATTAAAATGCAAAAACAAAATCTAGGGAAAATTATAAAATTTGCAAGAGAATTCAAAGAAAAATGGTAAATTGAAACAACTAACTTTCAAATAACCAAAACAAATTAAACAAAAAAAATTAAAAGAAAAATTAAAAATATATTTTTTCATACTTAATCAATTACAAAAAGTTTAACAAGTGTTGCATAGACCAGGATCAAGCTATGGTCAAGCAGATCCCCTGGAGAAAAACTTGGATGCATTGGTAAGCTTGGAGGTAGAGCTCCTACCTTTACATTATCAGAGCCCCATCGATCCAAGTATTTCCCAAAGTAATTCATCAGCAACAAACCCTCGAAATAGAAAATGCCCCCAAGGATCCATGATAAGCAATGTCTGGAAAAATAAAATAAAAATGGCTTATCGGCATTTGAGGGGGGCGGAAGAAAGAAAACAAAGATGACAAGCTCGACCACTCAAAGGTGATAAGAACATTGATGGAAATCTCCATTGGTCAAAGGCAGTAGGGGTGAGCAAGAAAAATCGAATCGAAAATTCAATTAATCCAATCGGCTGGTTCAGTTTGGTATTTTAAAAAATTGAAGGTGTCAATTCGGTTTCGGATAACCAAAATAGAAAACTAGTGGTTAACCAAATTGATCGGATACATATATTTACGTATATTTATGTATATTATTATATATATTTATATTTTCTATACACTTTAAATTAATAAATATCCATTATATATAAATATATATTTATAATATATAATATATTATTTATTTGTTAAAATATAATATTATATATATTTTCTAGTTTTTATTATATATTTATATATTTTATAATATACATTGTAAATAATAAAAAACCAAAAAACCGACGAACTGAACCGATGGTTAAAAATAAGCACATGACACGGTTAATCGAACCGTGAGCACCCCTAAGAGGCGGCAAGAACAGAGACAGAAAGTTTCATTGGTTAGAGGCAACAAGAATAAAGGCGACAAACTCCATCGTTGCATCATCTGTCTAATCTTGCTATACTGGCAAGAAAAATGACATTGGTAATGGTGGGACGGAGAAACCCTAACAATGGCGACTTGGTGATGGAAACTAGTGAAATAGTGAATCTGAAACAAAGGGACTTCGTTCAATTGATTCAAGACTTCCCTTGACCCAATTGACCCTAACCCTTTATGACCCATTGGGACTCTTGACCCAACCCCACACAAACCCTTTTCCCTGACCCTAATGGATCGCTCAACCCATAATGAATCACTTTGGAATGGGTGGGTTTGTGAGCGGGTGGGTTGGAGTCAATATTACCACCCCATTTTTGGCATTCCCTCCAACTCTATTTTGGGTGCCTTTAGTGGTGCTTGTATGTGTGAAAATATAAGGGGGTGTTAGATGTTTTGATTTTGAGGGGGGTGGGGGTGGGGGTGGGGGGGGGAGTTGGTAAATGAGATTTTGGTTCCCACTAATTAAGATACCTATGTTCTTTTTTCAAATTTATGTGGGGTTCACAGAAAATTTATTTTTCTTGGGTATCACTTATGCCCATCTCCCAAGTGGGTAACTGGCTTTCTCACCCGGGGGGAAATTGTCAACACTTGGATGGGACAAAATTACCCCATTCAATGATATAATTTTATGACTAAATGGTCATTGTCTTATTTACCTAAGAAATAAAATAATATGGGTAAATCCACTTATTCCGATAAATAACTTCCCAAAAAGCAAAGGAGGCCTAATAAACAATTGTGCATATGTGCAAGTTGCAATACACTTCACTTTCTTGTTTTCCAATGCTAGGTTTAAATCGTTCGTATTTTGTTAGATCATGCCACAATGAAACTAGAATTTTGTATATCTATCACTGATCTTGGAATAAAAAATACATGATTATAGTCTTTTAGAACTAGCAAATAGAATGCAATTTTAGTGGGCAAGGTAGCATGTAGATTAGTTTTTAATAGGTTAATGGGTAAAGACGTGGTTTAATTATTACAGCCAACCCAAGTTCAAAGCTGAACCATATTTGTGGCATTTTATAGACCATTCACCCTTCCTCGAAAAGAATATGCATCAATATGCTTCTACTATAAAGTTCAAAAGAGCATTTCCAAATAGTTAAATGAATCCATTGGAAATGGTTCTGTTATTTGCTTAGGTTGTATTTGGTTTGAAAGAAAAAAGTAAAGAAAGGTAGGAAAATCTTTACACGTATAGGTTTTCTAACTTTTCCCCACTTTTTCTATAGCCTTAACGTTGCAGTGGAATTAGCCTTAAAAAATAAAGTGGGCCCTCTCTAAACCAATCTCACCAATCCATAATGCAGTGGATTTTGCCTAATTCACTATGACTAGTTTGTCAATTCATAATGGGATCAGAAGTTCAGAATACAGAAATTAAAATAAATTTATTTGATGCATAAAATAGTCATATAGTGAATTATTCAGCAGTTAAGGATTCAGTTCAGTCAATTCAGCCATTATCAATTGGCCCATGACCCAAGATTATATGCTTTTATTCAATCAAAGGGATCTTTTCCTCTTATATTTTTTTATTGCATAGAATGATAGAATCCTTTCGGTCTTGATTGGGATCTGCAGTTTTTCCACCAGGTGGCCTACGTGGAGAATCTTGACCAGTACTAGACTCTAATTTTGTATAAAAGATAACCTTAAATTTTCAACTTTCTTTTCTCATAATTTTCATATGAACAAGGCAAGAAATGTCTTTTATTACATGCGTTGGAACTTGCCACGTGGAAAGAGGCTGATGTGAAAAGATGCATGAGTCCATTTGGCTTGCCACCTCAACTGCCACATGGATAAAGGAGACTAATATGCTTTTTACACGCTAGGAGAGGAGACTAATATGGTCAAAAATTAATATTTAATACCAAAAAAGGGACAAAATACGGTAAAGAAAAGGTGCTTTTGTAATTTGAACAAAAAGGAGGGCTATTCTCGTAAGTCCCAACTCCCAAGAGACAAGAGGTTCAAGTGTGCCAATTGCATGTGCGTACGCATATTTTGACATATTTTTATCAATTTATATTACAATTTCCTTTTTTTAATAATGTTTATCGTTCAGGTCTGAGAGACAGCCTTTATTTTTCTGCGCCGTCTGCGAAGAAGATTGATGAGCATCTTAAGAAATAATTATTTAATGATTAATAATAAATGCCAATAATGCCCATCTGATCAAAAGTCAAACTAGATCAGGTCTGAGGTCTCATCCACCAATGCCAAATTATTACGTTACCCCCACAGGTGGCGAATTAGGATGAGCAGAGATGGAAAATCCGACCCGAACCGGAGCCACTTTATCCACTGGTTTCTTGATCAACGGTTTGATCGTCCACTCTGAAGGATCAGTAGTTCGTGATGTTTCAAAAATAAATCTATATATATATATATATTTAAAATAAATAAAAACCGAAAAATGCACTGTACCCCACAATCCACCGTTAAATAAAAATTGATTAAAAATCGTTAATTGGATTGAATAGATTAATAGTTTGTTTTTTGAAGGGTTACACAATAAGGATAGCCCATCGTCTAATGGTCTAACCCGTAACCCCCGATCCTGATGTAGCGGGATTCGATAACAAGTCTCTACTACGACTAACAGTATTACAGTAGGCCTTATTAACCCGCTGATTGGCACCTTGCAATAGATTAACAGTTTCATCACTTGAATCAATTAATTATTGATCAATTTATTAATGCTTAGGAAAATAATAACTCAAGATAAATGAAACCTATCCTGTACCCTGGTCAGTTTTTGAGCCGAACGGTCTGACCACTTTGAATCAATAATAATTTTAAAATGTTGTTTAGGATATTGATAATATGACATCATATTCCTATTTATGATGTCATAATCATTTTGGGTGAACTTGATGGGATGGATTGAATAAGTCCAATTTTTCCAAGCCCAGTTATCATTCCATTGCGAAAGGCATGTATGAATCACGTGTCAAAATCATGAAAAACTGCTTATATGCTGATAAAACGAATTTTTTAATCAAAATTATATAACAAAAATTTTCTTTTTTAGACTAAATATAACAAAAATTATATGGAAATCAATAGAGTTTTAATAAGTATTTAACAAATTAGACACAGTTTGGAAAGAGTAAAAAATGCAAATATACATTGTGTAAATACATACAAAATAATACAAATTATAAAGTTTTACACTACATGTTTACATTTATACTCCTTAAACGGACCTGACATAATCGGTTTAATCAGGTCGGTTTTATTGGGTAGATCCGATTCATTGACAACACTTAATTATAAAGTAGCAGTTGGCACATCTATCATCCAACACTTAATTATGTACCCAAAAAAACTGAGAGCTTGTACTTAGTAACGGAGCGTACGTATTATGGACTTATAAAGTTATAATGCATCAAGTACCGCACATCTACTATGTTTACCAGATATTTATCATTTTAGATGGACCCCGCATCTCTCCTGTGTAGTGGTCCCAAACTCCCAATCACAATATCTCAGATGCTGTGTGAGATGCATTTGTATAGGGACTCGCCATGATTTGAGAGAGAGAGAGAAGGGGTTCATATGGGCATGGTTTTTAAAATTGGACCGGAAAAACCGGGAATCGGTTATTTGATCGGTTTTGTTTTTCTTTAAATTCGTTTTTTTCTTAAAATCGTTGATTTTGGTCAGCAAATCGTTGAATTGGTCGGTTAATCATTTGAACGGTTTTGACCGTTTTCTAATTTTTTTTATTTTTTTTGTCAGAACGAGTCGACCGTTTGAACCGATAACTGGACCCCTGACCAATTCGGTCATTGGTTCGTTTTTAAAAATCATGCATATGGGTGCAAATGTTCGAGATCCGATCCTATTTGGTCAAGTTGGGATCACCACTATCCGATTTGATATATATGTTATATATTTGTTTATATTAATATATAATATATATATATATATATGTTATTTATTTATTTATAAATATATTATTTATATTGTATTTTTGTAAATTTGTTATATTATTTATTTTTTTATAAAAATATGTATGTATATGATGGAAATAATTAAAAAATATTTACATTTTTTGTTTTTCTTTATTTAAATTGGTGTATTTTTTTTCTTTTAATAATTTATTAATTAAAAAAAAACAAATCAGATCAGATCATGTCCAAATATCTGATTTCCCGATCGGAGTCGAATTCAGATCCATGTCTATAAAATCCGATTGGATCGGACATGCAATTAACATTGTCAGATTGGATTCGGGTATACCCTGATTCGAATCCGGTCCAATATGTTTGCATCCCTAGGGTTTCAACTTTCAAAGAAATTTAAGAGAAAAGAGTAAGGGGATCTAAGGGGTGAAGGGGAAGTTCACAAACATGGATTATTTTGGGGAGGGAGGCTTAAAAAAAGGACTATTTAGGGGGTTGGGAAGAGTTAACAAAGATTTTATTAGAGAGAAACAAATAGATCATATGTATGAAAAATGAGAGGGAAGAAGTTCCATGTGACTATATGAGGAAGGATCGAAGTATCAATATGAAGTAATACAAAAAAATAAGTATCAGTGTGTATTGATAGATTTATACATTGCTATTTTTTTTATAATTTTTATTTTATCAGTCTGAGAGGGATGCTTTCTATCATCTCAAACTTTCAAAGCTCCAAACCCTATGTATATGGGTGTATCCATGACCTTGGATACGGGGCATACTTGATCCCTACATGTGAACAGTAAGGTGAGAGGACCCTTAGCTTCCCTCTTTCCTAATTTTTCTAATTTGGCTACCCCTTTTGGCCATACTTAGAGAACGGGTCTGACTTATAGAGTATATGCTTTCATTTTCCTTAAAGGAAATCATAGTTTTTAAAATTTTCATATTTTTTTCTTGCCATATTACATATCTAGGCTTTACCAAACTTTCTCAGTGGTCTTGTACATATGCCTTGTAAGCCAAAAGCATTTTAATTGAATATTTGGATGTCAAAAGGGCCTGGATAAAGTTTCCCCAAATTTAGGTCAAGAACTCCCTTTTCAATAAAGCTGAAGACATCTTTTTTCTCCATTTAGCTTCTACCTTTTGTTCTTTCCACAAGTGCTATAGTAAAAAACTCATAAGCTTTTAAAGCTTTTGTGATTCCTCTAAAATTCTAAAAGTTCTCTTAAGATACTTTTACTAAAAAAATTAATGACATTGTATCCCTCGTGAACCTTTTAAAAACCCAAAACTGACCATTGAATTTTTTAAATGACTTAGGTGTCCTTTTTGTTTCTAAAAGATCCTTCTTTTTCAAATTTATTTTGAATTTTAAATGTATGCCTAATGCTCCTTTGGGACGGGTTTTCATGAAGATCTCCGTCCCAAGAGAGCTCTGCCCACATTTACCCACAATTCACTACTCCCGTGAATTGGAAACATCTCCCCCTGCATAATACTATGTAGGAGGATGAGATATTCTCCATGTGTGACTGCAATGTTGTACAGGTAGACGTGGCAGAGTTTGTATGGACAGGAGATCCGGGCTTTTTCATGAAGCGGCATCTAGTTTTGCAGGGTTGGTCCCACATGAAAAAATTTAGAACAAGTTTCAAAATTTCGATACACCTCTATGTATCGGCATAGGTGTATCAGAACTTGGAGACACATGAAAACTTTTGTTTAGTTTTTTTTTTTTTTTCAAAATTTAGTTTTTGGGGAGTTAAAAACATGTTTTTTTATTGGAAAAGTGTGGGGTCCCGAAACACCTAGAAGCAGGTGTATCGGGACCCAAAAGATACGATATGCTCGATATAGGATGTATCACATCGAAATTTTGAACCTTGGCTTAGAGGTTGTGTTTGGTGAAAAACCCAAAAAGCCCAAGTACGCTTTTATTGAACTTGGAAATCGATTTTCTAGTAAAGTAGCTTATTCGAAGTGATTCAGTCAACATGGCTCAATCAACGTTGAAGCTCTCCCAAATAGGTTCTAAGGCTGCTCCTTTAGGTTATGTTTGGTTTGAAGGAAAAAGTAGGGAAAGGAAAGGAAAGGTAGGGAAACTTTTACAAACTTTGTATAGGTTTTTATACTTTTCCTTTCCTTTCCCTACCTTTTCCTTCAAATCAAACATAACTTTAATAGTTTTATTTTATTTTTTTTTCAAAAGGAATGTATGATCACATTATCTCTAAAGCAAACAACATGACAACTTTGAAATTAGATTTTGAATTGTGTAGGGTTTGACATACACTTTTGAATTCCAAAAATTTATCCATAAGTTGTTTGCTCTAAAAAAAATGAAAAAAAAAGAAAAGAAAAGAAAAGAAAATTCACAACTAGTCTTCATGACTATGTCGGTATGGTTTGGTGCATTGATTGATGACTCAGATTATATGTTGTCAAAACAATTGTTCGTAGGAAGATATCAAGTAGAACTTTGATGGGTATCGGGTTTCTTTATTTGGAATTATCACCTTTGGTAGAATTTTGGTATTTGTATATCATTTTAAATTTTATGAGGAAATTTATGCACTCGCCATCAAGTAGGTTTGCATTAGTTTCTGATGTTAAATAGTGAAAGATGGCTCTATGTAGGCATAATCAGGTATTGGGTTTGTCAAATCCACAACATCTATGCTTGTAGTTGAGACAAATTAGCACTTTGACTCAAACCTCGAGAATAACCCAAGAATTTTAACTTGGTGGTGAGAATTATAAATAATAAGGAGATTGGGATCACACTAGGGGGTGTTTTGCACAATGGCATTGTGTTGTTGCGTTTTGGGTTGATTGATACAAATTCTTGTAAGAGGGATATTTTTTTATCTAAAATGTTTTGAAAACATTTTGAATTGATTAATATAAATTGTTATTTCTACCTAAAACTAGGGGCGTTCATCGTCTAGTTTAGAGAAGATCTTAGACCAAACCATTAAATTTTAGTATGAAAAATTCTCAAACCAAACCAAACCATTTCAATATAAAAAAATCAAACCAGATCTGATTTCAAATACGTTTTTGGGCTATTTCGTTGGGCTTAACCCAATTAGAAAGCTCAAATAACATGCATTCCTACATATATAACAATTATAATTCAAATATCAAATTAAAATGTTACCAAGTGCAACCTATTACTATTATATAAATTACATTCACATTTTCCTAAACAAACACACACACACAAATCTGGTTTACAGTTTGGTGTGGTTCCTAAAATTTGGAAAACCATACCAAACCAAAAAATTATAGTTTGAGAAATTCTCATACCAAACCATCATTTTGTTATGTTTAGTGCCATATCTATCATAAACTTTTGAACCCTCAAATCATTTCTCACTACTTCTATATCCATATTCTTTTTGTTTACCTCTAGCTCTTCTAGACCCTTCAAACTATGTAAGACCTTTTTTCTCTTGGGTGTCTCCTCTTGCATTCCCGCTCCATCCCCATGTGAAGTTGAATTTACAAATTTTGTTAAGCAAGTCTAAAACAAGCATGAATGTGTTTAATTTCATATCTTCATCCTTGCAAAATCATAAAGAACCAAAGAAATTTAGGACATGGAAAGGTTCATTTACATAAGAAAGCCATAAAATAGTCCATTAAATTGACAAACTAAACAAAGCTTAAAGAAAAAATCTTTGGGCTACATTTGGTAAGAGTGCAATAAGAAATGATAAGGGTGCTTTTTTGGCTACTAAGTTATATGCCCAAATACTAATGTTAGCCCTCTTTAAGCAGAAGCATTAGCCATTAAGGAAGGTTTCTTTTTAGATAGGAAGTGTAGATTCTCAAAACTAGTGACCTGAAGTGATAGCCGATCTATGATCAATTATCTTAAGCCTTTATTTTTTTATTTTTGGTAATCCAAGCGGAGCTACAAACGTTACACTACAGGCTGAAGCTAGAAAAAACAAGACACACAGAAAAACAAACTACAACAGAAATAAAAAACACAAAACAAACTAACTATTCAAAGTATTTATATCTACTAGAATCCTTTCCTTTATTTAGAATGAGCAGCTTAATTAGCACCTCATTGAAACTAGGCAAATCAAATATTTATATCCCTTGCGAGATAAAGGTAGTCTTGAACTTGGAAACAAACATCTACAGAAATAGGTAGGTCCTTATTTAAGAGACAGTACACTAGGTTCTTACAATCACACTCAATCAAAACATTCTAAAGTTTAATGGTTTTGCAAGTTTTACACCCTCAAAAACAACCACCCCAACTACAACTACATCTTTTTTTAACAAAATCTCCATCAACATTTATCTTTATCCATTCCTCTTGAGGGGGATGCCAAAAGGTGTTGGATGAGTTAATATCCATCTTATGGATGGCTGAACCATGCTAAATGGATGGGAGAAATTTCATAAATTTCTTAATCCTTCTGGGAATCGAATTCCCTATGTTTTAAAAAATTGCATTTTTCCGATCGATCTTGCACTAAATCAGACTAAAATTGAAACCAAACCAGGAGGGAAATGTGTATCTGATATGGATACCACAAACACATATTCCAAGGTGGAAGTTCATGCCCAAATCAGTCCTAAAACCAGCCTCCATTGAAGATAGCGCATTGTGTACTTGAAGCCGGTTTAACAACACAATTTTTTGCAAGATTGAGATCCAATTGCTTAGATCGAACCGAGGAAGATGAGGAAAAACTGATCTATATCAATTCCAGATAGATGATGTCGAACTGGCTAAATCTGGGAGACAAAGAGGAGTAGAGAGAACAAGAAACTACAAAAGTATGAAGTTGTGTTTGTCTGATTCGCCCCTTCTCTTTTATAATATCTCATGGATCTATCTCCTAATCTAATTAGGAGATAATCTAGATCTAAATCAGATATGGACTGTAATTAGAGATAAACCCTATATTCTTATAAAAATAGGTGCTTCATATTAATCACGGGCCTTAGGCCCATTAGCTATAAGGCTCACAATCCAAGGTGTTGCTTGGCCAACTTAGGCCTGATTTGTATGGTGTGGGACCCCACAACGACCTTACATAAGTCCATATGGGTTCGGCTTAGCCTCTATGAAAATGTTTGGCCGAATTCACTACTAAACGTAGTAAACCCCTAAGCACATCACTATGGGCTCAATATGGGCCCAACATTTACACTTAAATGATTTTTAAATTCAACCGTCCTATGAAAACCCAAGGATAATGGTTTTAAGTAAGATAAAACCCATCATATAATCAACCCTGTAATGGTGTCTTACACTTAACCTCTTGGCCCATAATGATCAAACACTACCCAATAGGGAAGGAATTCTCCCCTGATTGCAAGGTGCAGTGTCACATTCTCTACTCGGATGGATCCTATGAATAAAACATTTGCAAATATTTTTCATAAAACATATATATATATATATCATAAATATATTTTGCAAAATCATATTTCAAACACAGTTGACATTTACTATCGGCATTTTAGGGTTCCATCAGAGAGAGTAAACCCTATCATTCACTTTGTCTGACAAAGGGGTTGATCCTATTAGTATGATCACCCACTCAAGTGAATTCTTAGATTGCCCCAACATACCCAGGTTTTGATCCTTGATGGATCTCATTGATTGACATATCAAGGACAACTCAATCCAACACTTAATACAATATCATAATCAAGTCTGTTGTTATGTCTAACTTTCTAGTTTTGTCCATCAATCTCCAAGCTCCATGGCATAATTGGAAAATGGTTCGGGTTCAGTTTTTCATCCAAACACACACTATATGTGCTTCGGTCTAACCTTAACAGTTGAGACAAACTGCCCCAACTTCTTTAGCAGCACATCAGTGTCAGCATTGGCAAAATAAACTTCCAAAGTTTATCCAACGGCTGAGAACATTCTAAATTAATACGAGTCTCATAAGTGTCCATTTTAAGGGGTAAATACATAGAAATATACCAATATTAACATGAAACAATAATGCACTTTTATTCATTTACAAAAAATGTATTTGTACATCAATTTGATTGGATCTAAGGACATAAACTATCTAACAACTCCCATTTGCAGTTAGGTCCAATCGGGTATAAGCCTCAATCCCATATTGTCCTCATGTTCCTCAAACACCTTTAGTATCAGTGGTTTAACCAATGGGTCTAGAATGTTTTCCATTGATGCTACCTTCTGAATCTGAATGTTTCCTCTACCAACAATCTCTCATAGTATGTGATACTTCCTCTCGATGTATTTAGACTTCAAGTGGGATCTTGGCTCCTTAACTTGAGCAATGGCTCCAATGTTGTCACACAATAGTGGAATGGGTGATGTGTTGGATGGAATGACTCCTAATTCATGGATGAATTTCTTCATCCAAATTACTTACTTGGTAGCCTCACTTATGGCAATGTACTTGGCCTCAGTTGTGAAATCTGTTATGGACCATTGTTTGTTGCTTTTCTAGCTAATTGTACAGGACCTCATCGTAAAGATGTAACCAGATGTAGATTTTCTATCATTTGAGTCACATTGGAAGTCAACATCAGTATATTCGACCATTTGTAATGAACTACCATTGAATATAAGGCAATAGTCTTTGGTACTCCATAGGTACTTTAGTATGTTTTTCACAGTAGTACAATGCTCTTGTCCTGGGTTACATTGTATCTTTTTACAACATTGACAACTTGAGTAATGTCTAGTCAAGTGCACAACATAACATACATGATGCTCATTACGACTGAGGCATAGGAAACCTCTCTTATGCCCTCTATCTCCTTGGGGGTCTTATGTGACTCCATGCCTAAAAGGAACGAATCCCTTCTTAGAGTTCTACATGTTGTATCTTTTAACGATCTTGTCAATGTAAATAGATTGGGATAATCCAATTATCCACTTTGATCTATCTCTATAAAGTCGAAGTCCCAAGATATAAGAGGCTTCTCCAAGATCTTTCATGGAGAATTGCTATGAAAACCATATTTTCACCGTAGTCAACATTCCTATAGCATTCCCAATGAGTAGAATATCGTCTACATATATAATCATAAACATAACCTTATTTCTTATAGTCTTTCTATAAATATAGGGTTCATTTGGATTTTTCTCAAAATCAAGTTGTTTGATTGTTGAGTCAAATTAGATGTTCCAACATCTAGAAGTTTGCTTCAACCCATAAATGGAAATATTCAACTTACACACCATGTGTTCCTGACCCTTAGCAACAAAGCCTTGTGGCTACTGCATATAGATATCTTCAGTAAAATCTTCATTCAAGAACTTAGTTTTGACATCCATATGCCAAATATCATAATCAAAGTGTGCAACTATAGCTTATAGTATCCTTATGGATTTGAGCATGGCCACAGGCGAAAAGGATTCCTCATAATCGACTCATTTTTTTAGAATGTACCATTTCGTTACAAGCTAAGCTTTATAGGTCTTAACTATTTCATCGATGCCCTTCTTCCTCTTATAGATCAATTTGCAACCCATTACTTTCACCCCAAGGGGTGGGTCTACAAGAGTCTAGACTCCGTTGGTTTTCATCGAGTCCATCTTGACTTTCATGGCAGCTACCCACTTCAGAGAGTCTATGTCCAACATAGTTTTCGTATAAGTCACAATATCTTCCTCACTGTATGTATAAGGTCAAATTTAACCATACTTCTTACAAGCTTACTTGAAAATGACATTTTTGCCATTTTGCCTTAAAGGCAAGGTTCACAAGTTGGTAGATCTTCCACAATGAGAAAATCTAGAGGACCATTTTTCACCAATCTTGTGATATGTTCTAATGTAGGGATACTTGGCAGACCTTGGATCGCACCACGTGGCATTGACCAGATCAAATCTTGGTTTCACATCACCAACTACTTCTAACTACTCCAAGGAAAAAGTCAACTATAGTGCTCATCTCAAGGTAAATACACTTAGTCACTTACATTCAGAATCCTAAGAGAATCATTCTTAGCTATTAAGGACTAAACTCAGAGCCCTCGTCTCTAGCCTGGTCTGACCCCTCTTAAGCACTTGACTAACTTGACCATCGAAATCTCCACCCTTGGGATCACACCTGGGGCCTCTAACGTGTACTCTTCTCTTGTTTATAGGTCGGACTTGTTGGGTTCAAACAATTGTGAAATCTCCTTGTTGCCCTCAGCCTCATATTTGGTAGCAATACATTATATATTAATATGGCCAAATCGTTAATGCCATAGGCACGTGGGATTAATTGTATCACATGTTCTTTTCTTGGGAATGTGTTCCAATACAGTTTCAGTCACATTTGATTTTAGAGAATGATGGGGAATATAAAGACCATTTTCAAGTTCTCCGTAAACAAGGAATTTGTTATTTAATTTAACTGTAATCTTATTACTGAATGAAACAAAATAACTATTGTTATATAACTTAGAAATTGAAATTAAATTTCTTTTAAGTAAAGTCACATAATGACACTCTTTTAATGTCACAATTCATTCTCTAAAAATTAAATATATTTTTCCAATAGAAGCATCTGCAACAGTTGCAGTTGCCCCAAGTAAAGCACAACCTTCTACTTTCCTTGAACCCCTACAATATATTATATGCATGGGTGAAAGCCCCAAAGTCAATACACCAAGATGCAGAAGTGACCAACATATTGGTCTTTATGACGAGATTCAAAATCATCTTCTTTGTTCTTGCAATATTTCATATATTATGGATAATTCATTTTCTAGTGTCCAATCTACTTGTAGAAGTGACATTCACCAAATGACTTGGCTCTCTTATACTTCTTTGGTTTGGCTCCATTTTTCTGAGGCTTCTTCTTACCCTTCCTTGTCTTCCTATCAGATTTGCTACCTTCAACAAGCATGGCTACTAGCTTATCATTCTTAATTAGTTTTTCAACTTTTTGCAATATATTGTTGAGCTCTTGTAAGCTAACTTTTATCTTGTTCATGTTGTAGTTCATGACAAGCTGATTGAAGGACAATGGTAGAGAGTTTAAGACGACATCAATTTTTGTGTCATCCTCAAGTTAGGAACCAAGATCCTCCAATTCATTTATATAACCTATTATCTGCATGAAATGGTCATGAACTGTTTGGCCCTCTGTCAACCTCATGGTTATCAATAGTTTGAGGACCTTTTGTCTTGCAGAATGATTATGCTCGTCATACATGGTCTTTAGACTATGTAGGATATATTTGTAGATATCAATTTTGTTAAACTATTTTTGGATAGAATTATTCGAGGAGGCTATGACATAACACCATACGAGAGAAATTTTCACTTCCCATTCCTAATATTCCCTCTTTCTTGCGTTAGAAGCCCTATCATCTGAACATTCCGGTGCTAGGTTTTTAACAACACTGTCCAATTTATCGGGCGTGAGCACTAGGTTTAGGTTATGAAACTAGTCTACATAGTTGGGTCATTTCAATTTGTTATCGTTTAACAATTTAGTGAACTATTTGTATGCAATTTCTAATAAAAATCACGATTAATTAGTCCATGACCTTAATATTGTTTCATGTTATCTTTCATAGAATCGACATTTATCTATGTTTCATCTCCATTTGTTCATCTATGAAATTTCCATCCTATCTCAGTGATGATGACATAGTTCATGTCCCTGAAAATGTGAGAAATCACATAGGTGTATGGGGCCAACTATTAACCCCATCACTTTCTATAAAGCATCACATATCCATCAATCCAATGAGCTTTCCCTTTGGCCTCCATAGATAAGGTTCACTGCCATTTTATGTTAAACCTTTCTATTTGGTAAGTGCAGACCAGTCATATCGAGAGCCCTAAGGTATCATTGAAGAGTTTTTGATTTTAAGATAAACCCCTCTCACTAGTCTATGGCGCCTCTATCATCTCATGAAGCAATCCCACTGACTGTCTTAGTGAAATGGAGAGCCCAATTTTATGGTGCATCTCCACTCACCAAATTCAACCCGTTTTCATGCTAATGATGGAAGGCCTTTAGACATATCACCTTATGATATTCTATATCATTGCAGTTATATTAATCATGAGGGAATGTGTATATCAGTTTCTAAGTCAGATTTGGGTCATATCATAATGGCTCCCACTAACTTTCATTAAGTTAAATTCAAATGGGCCCTTAATGGGCTAGGGTTCTAAATCCCTTACATAAGTTTCTTCTAAACATGAATCCATACAATCTAGGGCCTCCTTCAGCCTTATAGGGTAGAACTAAAGAAGTTTGAAAAGAAATTTCGAAAAACCTCCTTAATTTTCTTCTACTCCTCGCAATTTCCATCATCATTTTTTATTCTTAGGATCTTGTTCTTCACTCTTCCTAGGATGGATTGATGGAAGAACTTTGTGTTCCTATCTCCATAGTTTAGCCAATTGCATCTAGACTTCTGAGCCCAAAAAGTCTCCCCTCTTCTAAGTTACATATTCAACTTTTCTTCACATGCTTTGACTTTATTTAAAGAGAAATCGTCCCCTTTTTCCTTTAGCGCACTTTCAAGTTCACATTGGGCTTTTTGAATTTTTTCATTTAAGTTTCTAAGATTCTGTTTTTTCCACTTTCTAAGCTCTATTTGTAGCCATTTGCACTTTCTGGTTACAAAATTTTTGATAGGCCCACTGAACTGATCCTTCTATATCTTCCCAATTACATTCTTGTAGTGTTTTCAAACTATCATTGATCTGGATGGTCGGGCTGTTCAGCCTGAAAACCATCCAGGCAATTGGTTCCATTTTACCCTTAACCCGTTTTTGGGATAAAAACCGTTTATTTGGACAAAGAACCACTAGCTAGGTTAGTCGAATTGTTAAACCGTTTGACCTAGGTAGTGGTTTGCAGTTTAATAAAAAAATATTTATTATTATTATTTTTTTAAATTATTAACATGGAAGAAAACTTAAAACAATATTGAGAGATAGGAGGGGGATTGAAAAAAGATATCAGATCTAAGAGATATCTGAGATCTGAGAGAGTGAGAGAGAGGGAGTTGAGATCTCAAATCTCAGATATCAGATTTGTGATCATTAAAAAAGATAAAAACGATATTTGAATCTTAGATATGAGATCTCAAATTTGAGATCAAAGAAAAATAGAACCATTGTCGTTGTCGGCATCACACAATGAAATTCTTCTTTCTTTCTTTCGTTATTTCTTTCTTTCTTTTTTTCTTTTTTTCTTTCCTTTATTTCTTTCCTTTCTTTCCTCTTTTCTCAGCTGACAACCATATTTCTCTTTTCTCACAAAAGAAAAAAAGGGATATGTGTGTGTAATGTATCTACCCTAGGTCAAACCACCTAAGCCGTTCGACTTGGATTATCGAACTACTGACCCAAGAACCAAGTGATTAGGGTGATTTCATTTTTGGGTCGGTTTTTAAAACCTTGCATTCATCATCTATAATCCACATCTCTTCAAATCTAAAGGGCCTTTGCCGTTTACCAAATAACGAATTTGTATCTAGCATGATTATATGATGATATGAGCCAGTCAAAGACATAGTTAGTATAGATGCTTTCGAGAACAAGTTAAGTCAATACGAATTTGATAACCCTCTGTCCAAATCCTCTCTACTAGGCCTTTATCCCCTCTTGTTGCACCAGGTGAATTTTGGTCAAAAGATTTTGATGTCTTTTAAACCCATACCTCTAAAACCTAAATGTTCCTCTATAAATCACAATTCTTGACTTATCTACCTTTAGTCTTCTCCCCTTTCTTTAGAATCAGATTTTGATTGCCGATTGTTGTCCAAGGGCCTAGCATTTTGTCACTTAATTTTTGCCAAAAATCTAAGAAATTCACCCTATTTTTCCTATTTGGTTCCTTATAGCAAAAAAGAGTATGGCCAAACATTGTTTTTTGGTCTTTTCTTCTAGTGTGGATGGCATTCTTATTTGCTACTACAATATCTAAGTTAATTTTTGAATTCCAAGACAAAGCCAAACCCCCCACAAGGCCTATAGGGTCAACATCCCTGTAACTCCAATCTCTCAGACATTTGAACTTTCTCCTGTAGTTTACCAAACTACATTTTGTTTTCATGAAAAAACAAACTTATAGGGTTCTTTTTTTGTAGGATCCTCTTCATTGATTGAACTATCAGGGGGAACCTATGCCCTAGTAGTTCTAGTAAACCATTCTCATTTCTGTAGTGGTGGTTGTTTCGGGACAACCACCTTAACCCACTTATTTATCTTTCCATAAGGGATATAGATAAACCTGCCCAAGATGGAGGGCTTTATCCTACCACTTTTTTCTATCCCACCCATATTGAACTAGTCTAGATTGTCTAGTAGAGACCAAGGATTTCTAGGATTGATTCAATCTCATGGTAGAGCTCCACTAATTAGGGAAATTGTCAGGCTACTGAACAAAACAATCATTCCTATGTCTAAAAAATTAATTTGCATCCCAATAGATTTTGAAGGTAAAATTTGAAGGCCTTAACCATTTCCTTTACAAATGAGGTTGCATGATTGTCCCACTTTTTTCCAAAGGTACACCAATATCCCATCTTTTCTTTTCATGGAAATGTGAAACATTTACTCAGTCCATGTTCAAAACAGATTCATGCCATTCTTAAAACAAGTCATGGTGAAAATTTACAGATTTAGGCAATTCTTAATGCATGTCAAAGTGGAAATTTGCAGATTCGAGCAGATTTTAAGCCTTTGTAGATGATAGTAGAAGATGATATTATATTTCACTTGTAGGACATTTATAGCTTTAGCTAAATCTTTGTTGATCAATTTTTTTTCTATAAATTAAGACTATAATTAGGTTGCTCATTTGTTAGAGCTTAGAGGGTTGTTAGACCATGGAGAGTTCTTGTTTTTATCCCTCCTTGGCTAACAAGTGTTAGAAGTAGTTTCTCATACATAGGACTATAGGAGTTTGGTTGTTATCAATTTATTGCTCTTGTTTTTCTGTGTAATGAAGTTCATCTTTTCTACTAGAAAAGGGTAAAACAACAGAATGAACCTTATAAATAATGGTAAGGTGGGTTATTTAGTTCTCTATCATAAAATACCACAATCAAGAATCCATAAGCTAGTATGAGGAAGTCAACAATGAATTCATTTTTAGCAATCAAGATGTTAGTTAGAAAGGCCACATGACCAACGATTGATGCAACAAGCAATAAATCAAACTATCAACCTATCCAAAATTAGAAGAGTTAAACAATAGAATCCAAATCTCATTTATTCACTATTGTCTCAATGCTGCAGCATGAATCTACTTAAAATCAACCCAACTTCTAGCCAAATTGTCCTTAAACTAAAAAATTGTATACTTTTATAAATATACTAGTCATTTTGATGAGAAATTGTTACTTAAAAAGATATGGAAATGATTAATCTTTTAGTCAATACAAGGCAACTTTGTTTTTACTCCCATTACTACTATTAGATTAATGTTTCAATCTAATAGACTATAAAATGGGAAGGGAGAAAGATATATATTCATTAATTCAGTACATTGGTTTATACAGAGGTAAAACAACGTGATAAGATAAGATAACAAGTGAAAGAGATGTAATAGAGTTTGAGTCTAATATGAGTTTAGTAATAGAAGGATAAGAGTGCATGTGCTTAATGTTTAGGGATTATAGCTGATAAGGGCAACTTTTGGACCCTAATACCAATAAAAATAATCCTTTTCATATAATTTCTAATATAGGTTAACTTTTTAAAAAATATATCAAATAAGGGCAAAAACACTATTCATCTTCTTCCTCCTCCAAACCACTTCCGCCCCAGCCCTGTGAACTTCAATCACCACCATCCACCAGCGTCGCCTCCACCCACCTCCGACAATGCCAATTTGACCACCATCCTCATTGTGTTGGAAAATTTCCAGCATTAGATGAGGTATATATAATCAAGCTAAAGAAGCAACATCCATCCACCTAAAGGTCCTAAATAACCATCTTCCTCAGTGATCTGAATTTTTCTAGGGATTGCCTAGAATGTTCGGACGTCGGGAGGAAGGGCAACAACTAGTTTCTCCTATGGCACCCTAGCATTGATCTACGATTGGAGGCCGGAACTAAGCTTATTTTTGCTCATGATTAAAGCATTATTTGTAGTGCCATGGTAATCAAAGCATATAGGCGTTATAAAGGCTACACTCCTGATGATTATGTCGTTCGGGGGTTCGGAGAAGGAAAAGTTAGCAACATAGTGGGCACTGAGAGAGAAATGGAGTGATCATTGGATGTTGTGGAATTCAGAAATGGCTAGCTCCAACTTTGACATGTTCAGATAATAGCTAGGATAAATCCAATCAAAGTGAAAGGCATCAAACATATACTGATTAATTGATTCTTGGGTGAAACTGATGGAGATAGCAAGGTCAGAAATTGATTCTAGAATGGAGAGGAAAATATTTAAATGCGAGTTAATGGAGCACATGCTGAAAGTATGGTTGAGCAGCCATTGAAAGTTTAAGGACATGAAAGTGGTGTTATTTACTTGACCGATGGAATAGATGAGGTGAGTCAATTTTGAGGTGTCAATGGTGGATGGAGGATATGTCCTCGTCTTCCATAATGGCCAAAACACAACCTTGATTGAACCTGCGGAACTTGGTAGCTTGCACCACAGAAAAGTCCCATGAATTGGCCACTAGACAAAAGGTGGGTTCGGTGATGGAACAAATGATGTGTTAGAGTTCGCCGGTGCGACAAATGATGGATCATAGCTGAATACAAAGTATATCCAGCGTGATGCCAGGGTGATAAGAAGAATGGCAGATACTCTAGCATTCAAGCACATGGTTTGATTATATTAGAGAGAAGAGTAGGGGGAGTTTGATTGCATATAGAGATGAAAAGTCTAGTACTCTACTGATTTCAACGAAGTGCTGTCAGTGTTTGACACCGGTCGTTTTATCTAAAACTGAAGTGACATAAACCTATATACATAAATCAATGATAGAAAAGATCAAAGCCTACTTGAGAAAAACTCTTCCCTCTATTATCTTCTATCATAGAAGAACACACCATCACTTGCTACGTGATAAATTTTGTAGATTATTTATAAGATTCAAATATTGCATGTTCTTTGAATTAGTCTCATAAGATGTCAATGTGGCATTATTGATAGTTGGAGAATCTTAGTCTTTTGCAACCACACTTAAAAATCAAAATGCTAGCCATTACCAAAAAGAAACCCAGTAAACCAAATATTAGTTGATTTGAAGCAACAAGTTAAAGATACATCAGGTGAGCGTCTTCGCACTTGATTCTTGAAAATGACTCTGATGGCTGTTTGTAAAGCTCAAAAGTTGAAAAGTTCATGGTTCGCAGGGCTGTTTGTAGAGCCCAAGGTTGGTGTAGTAGAGGCCTGTTGTTAGATTGGCATTGCCGGAGGTGGGTAAAGGCAGAGGCAGCGGCGCTGGTGGATGGTGGTCATTGAGGTTGGCAGGGCTGGGGTGGAAGTGGTTTGGAGGAGAAAGAAGTATTTTTTAAAAAGTTAATCTATTTTAAAAATTATATTAAAAGGATTATTTTTATTGATATTAGGGCTCAAAAGTTGCCCTTATCAGCTATAATCCCTAATGTTTATCATCATCCCTTAAGTTATATATGGGTTGACCACGTTTAACTTGGACCTCAATAAGCTAAAATGATCAAAGTGCAATGGCTTGTTATGTCCATTGGCAAGCTAACTGTATTGAGTGGATGAATTCAACATAAAGTATCTTCTTGTTGACATAGTTTCGAGCAAAGTGAACATCAATTTCTATATGTTTAGAATGAGAGTGGAGAATTATATTTGCAGCAAGAAAGGTGGCATTGAGGTTGTCACAAAGTAACGTAGGGGCATAGCAAAGAGGAAAATCAATTTCCATGAGAAGAGGCTGAATTCATAAGGTCTCGGAAGTAGTAGTGGCCATAACTCTGTACTCGCTCTCAATAATTGAGTGAGAGATAGCCTTTTGTCACCAACTTAGTTAGCATCGAACAAAAGTGGTAAGTGTGTCAACAAAGGAGAGAGTGATACAAATAATGAAATGCATTGTGGATTTCAAGTAGCATAACACACACTTCACATCAATCTAATGAGACATTGTGAGAGAGTGCATGCGTTGATAGGTTTTGTCCATAGAAAGGGCTATATCTATCCTTGTGAGAGAAAGGTATTGAAGAGCACTAACATTCTAACGGTAGAACATAGAACCAGCCATAAGTGTATCATTATTGTAGGAAATTAAAGAACTTGTAGCAATTGTGCGAGCTGTTGGTTTGGTGGTATGCACACCCACCATTGTCAATAAATCAGTGATGTACTTATGTTGGAAAAAAATAGATTGGAGGTGAGCCAAGTGGCTTCAATGCCAAGAAAAAAATGAGGAGGACCAAAGTCCTTAATTGCAAACTTGTTGCTAATTATGTGGATGAGAGAGGAGATGTGCTCAATAGAAGAGCTAGTGATGACAATGTCATCTACATATATAGCACAAAAAGTGAAATGCCATGAGAGTTCTTGTGAAAGAGAGAACGATCAGCTTATGAGAAGGAGAAATTGCACTGTCGTAAAAAGTCGACCGATGAGTGGTGAAGGAGGTATGCATGATTAGGAAAGTTCTTATCCTTAAAACTAGGTGATTGTTGCATGTAAACAATCTCATCTAAATCACCATGTAAAAACACATTCTGGACATTAATTTGATTCAACAACCATCCTTTGGAAATAGCAATAGAGAGTAGTAACTTAATTGTAATTGGTTTCACAATAGGACTAAAAGTGGCATGATAGTCAACACCTTCCAGTTGTGAGCAACCCTTGGCTATAAGTTGTTCTTTGCATCTTGTAATGGAACAATCAAGACCTCTCTTGAGGCAAAAAAACCCATAGGCAAAAAACCTATTTACACCTAATGGCATTACAATTAGAAGGCTTTGAAACAAGTTGCCATGTATTGTTGGGCAAAAGTGCATTGCATTCTTCTTACATAATACTATGCCATGAAGGATCTGAGAGAGCCTAGGTAATGAATGTGGGTTCGGATAAAGGGTTTAATTAGGGGTATTTTATAGTGGCTAAGTCTTTTGGTTTGAAGATACCACTTTTGACATAGGTAATTATAGGATGAGTGTTTGTAAGAGGAGGTTTGGAAGGAGGGAGAGGTATAAGGGGAGGAGAGATTTTAATTTGAGTAGGTATAAGTGGAGGAGAAGTTTCAAGTTGAATAGGAGGTGTAATATCAGTTTTAGATCAATGTGAGAGAGGGGTATCATCGGGATGCAAGGGTCCAATGGGTTCAAACAATACTATACGAGTGGGTGGTGGATTTAGAGAAAGTTGGTTATGGAATTTTGGCAAGACAATGGTTTGAATGGGAAGAGAAGGTTGTTGGGTGATGAATAGACCTATTCATGGGCTTCGGGCCTAGCTTTCCACTATGTTGGGCTTGGTCTTCGAGTCGAGCCTATTCAAATTTTGGCAAAAGCCAAGCCCGAGCCTGGCCCATGAACATGTTTGGTGATGAATGATTTTGTATGGGTATGATGTAGGTGAGAAACGATGAGAATTCCTTGCCACTATGGATTGCTGAAACAATGTGTGAACCACATTGCTTCAAGATGGACCGAAAAAGATGAGAACTCCTTGCCACTATCACTTTGAATTGATTTGATCTTATGACCAATTGTATTGTCAACATTTCCTTCAAATTTCACAAAGATAGGAAGTGCATCATACTTTTGTTTCATAGGGAAAGCTCAAAGAAATTTACTATAGACATCGACAAAAATTGATATAGTATCTAAACTAGTGCTAGAAGAAAAGGGGTGCTTATGACTTCTCCCCACAGGACAAATATTTTAAAAAGACATAGGCCCCGTTTGGTGTGTCTTTTCATGCGGGCTGTCAGCTTTTTAGAAGACCGACAACTCGTGTTTTGGTCTTTTCCCATTTGGTTGGGAAAAGATCTAGCTGTCGAAAGCCATAGCCCCGAAAAGACGTGGGAAACCCATTTTAGGCTATTTTAGTGAAGCTCCAAATGGAGATTTTTTCGCACGAAAAGACGTGCAAACAGACGTACCTTAACCAAACGATCTTCAAACTGTTAAGATCTTGATGCAAAAGCTCACATCATCTTTTGACTGTTAGAACTTCGGAAAGATCTTTCAAAAAAGACTTGCGAAAGGGTCTCATAATCTTGCTTAGTGATGAGAAGTATCTTATTTGTTGATGCCAAACAGGGCTGTTCATAAGAATGCCCAACCCGACCAAACCGACCAACTCGGACCGACCCAACCCGAGTCGGCCGGGTTTTCATCAGTATCGGTCAGTTTCGGGTTGGGCAAATATAGAAACCGATATATTGGGTCGATTTCGATTTTCTTGTGTGAAAACCGAAACCAACCCGACCCGAACCGAACTAGTCTTCTACTAGTTCGGTAGTTCCTAGTTTGAGTAATTTCCTACTTAACTATAATTATTCTACTAGAACTATAAGGCCCATTAGGCAATTACAATTAGAATAGGCAATCTATCATAGTTTCTAACTTTCTATAATCTTTTACACCAAATAGGCAACCCATTAGGCAATTACAATTAGAATTCAATTAAGTGTCATTTTGTACAGGAGCAAAACCCAAACCGACCCAACCCGACTCAAACCGACCAGGTCGGTTTGGCCTATCAGTGGGTCGGTTTCGGTTTCCACCTCAGGTAACCCGACCAGGTCGGGTCGGTTGGGAAAACCCCAATAAACCAACCCAACCCGACTCGTGAACACCCCTAATGCCAAATATCAAAGGTCGTGCACTCTCTCATAAATGCCAAGTATGGTGTGGAACATGCATCATCCAACTGGACTGAATTGAGGTAACCAATTTGCATCAACGACGGAGGTGGAGGCCATGTTGGCAAAATTTCCCGATTTTCTCACAATCTTTGTGATAGTAGTTGTCTCTTGTTGTGTGATTTTTTCTTTTGCATATTTGGCTTGGGCCAAGATTGTTATTAGAGTATGATTTCATGTTACTGTTACTATTATTGGCTATAGTTTAGTTGTTGCTCTGTCCGCCTTGGTTTTGCTTAGGTTAGATTTCTCGACCTCTGTTCTTATTATAATAAGATCTTTTCTGTTGCCCGCGTTGATAGCCTTGGAGGTCTATCATAAATAAGGCTTACAACTTCCAAGTGCCCCCACCCTCCCAATTCAATGGATTTATATCATTTATGCTCCAGCCCTTGGTTCGTTAATGCTCACATAGCAAATTGAAGCCTATTAGCCTCTTGCCACGTGGTAAAGATAAATCATCTTTATGGTCATATATATATTTTTTCTAATAAAAATTTGGAATTCTGATTGCGGGTGCTAGAATTGGGCTAAGCCAGTCAACCAAAGCCCACTGAGCAGTATTAAACACCAACTGATTTGGCTGATGGGTGCCTATAAGGCTGGTCCAACAAAAAAGCTGTGCTTTCAAGTGCATATGGGTCAGGGTGTGCCATGAACACTGTGGAGTGGGTTTGGAGTACCAGATCCAGATGGGGCCAGGGCTTAGGCCCTAGGGTGTTGTCGGATTTTATTTCACACTGGGCCTCACAAATGTTGGGGCTCATAAATGGGCCAAAGCCTAGTAGGAGATGGTGTTCTGTCAACCCTCAGGCCTCAGGAGATTCAGGACAGCTAACAGTACCAGAGGCCCAGAGCTCTGTGTAGGCACAAATCATAATTTTCCGTAGACAAGAGCTCGTTTTTGTAATTATTATTGTAGAAGGCCTCATTTTGTAATTTTCTTTCTTTTCTACCACCAACTGCAAGAGCACAGCTTGGTACTCTCCGACGACCTCCACATCCATTCTCTCTCTTTCTATTCCTCTGCATAAACTCTTTAAAAGATTTTTCCGAAACCCTCCCTTTCATCTGTATAAAACCCTAGAAAGCAACGGGAGAGAGGGCGAGGATCTTCGTTTTTCCAAGATTTCTGTAGCAGACCCAGTCAAGATCTCTTCGAGATCAGGCCATGGAACCTTACCCCAAAAGAACCCGTTCCGAAAACGGTGGGTTTGGATTGAATTCTAGGGGTGGTGAGCAGAAAGAATGGGGATATCCCCAGCAAGGTAATGGAGGCGGGGATCTTGAATGCAGGCGGTTCAATACGCCCGAAGGTTGCCCGTATGGATCGGCTTGCAGATTCCGACATGTTACAGCTGGTAGATCGTTGTTTTACTCATTTCTTCAATCTCTATGTTTTTTTTTTCCCTTTCTTTGGGGTTTTGAGATTTTATCTGGTTTTAGCTGGCGGTTGAACTTAGAATTCAATTACGGAATTAGAATTTGAACTCTACCTGATAGGGTTGATACTGATGGATTTGATCGTACGATGGGCCTCATTATATATACCATCTATGTTTTTTATGGTATGAAGAGATAAGTTGTCTTTTTAATGGTTTGACTTTAGTTGGCACTTGATGATTGTGGTGTTTTCGGGTTTATTTAGGATCATTAATTTGATGCCCCATTTGATTCAGTTTATTTTGTTGCTGAGAATTTGTTTTTCTTCATTTTTGACCACTCATAATCCGTTTATCAGAATTTAGACTGTTATGCTTTATGATACAGATGTTGTTAAGGGCCATGTATCTGATTATCTACTTACATAGTCTCTTCTAGTAAAGTCAGAGACTGTTCAACAATGCCATATAGACAAAAGAGTAATTCCTTCTGTCCAAATGTTGATTCTTTCCTGGGAAGGAGTTATTATTAGCCATGTAATTTTGTCTAGGGCCTGACTGACCCATATCGATGATCCAACTCTGAAGTCCCACTTTTAATGATTTTTAAATTCTGCTAATACAGGCTTTCAATAGTTATTGGAGAGATTCATATTTCCATGGTTCTGCTTGTAATACTGGACAATAATGATAAACCACATCAATTTTGTATTATGTGGATGCTGGCAGTTGGTTGCCTACATTGTTACAAGCAACTGAAACGATGTAACGGGTACTAATTGTCTCAGTACTGTAATTTTGATGAGTATAGGATTCAGAATTTCAGGGTCTAATGGGTGACTATTCAAATAAATAATGTCATGGCAATTGCAAAATGTTAAGGCAGTTTTTTATTGGTAATCTAAAATTCTCTTGAAAATCACTGTGGAGAAATATAAGTTTTCATTCCATTTGCATTCTATTGAGCTTCATGGAAAGGAAGTATCTTTAAAGCTGATATGGTAAACTTGGAGGGTTTGGATCCTACAGTTAATGGCTTCTGACGAGCTTAGTATCTACTGAAGGAGTTCAATGTTGTGAACTTTATTAGAATTGCCCTTTTTTACAATCGTGATTCCCTCATTTATGGAGTTCCTTTCGTGTTGAATTTACCCCTTTTCTTTTCTTTTGCTTTCTTTCTTTCTTTTTGGTTTGGTTTTGTTCACAGGTCCTTTATTGTTGCTTGATCTATGTACTATTCACTTTTTATGTGCAATTTTCTTTTGGAACCTGTCCATTCATTTTTTTTTTAATTGTTAAGGATAAAGGAAAAATATATTTATTTTTCTTCTCCCCACCCACCTTTTCCCTTGTCTGCTGTTCCTTCCCCTCTTGTTGGTTGTGGATCCATGTATTGTCTGCTTTGCTACTCCCCAATCTGTAGCCCCATGAAGGAAAAAAAATATCCCCTTCTTGACTCTTGAGTGGTGCCATCATCAAAATCAATTATTTTTTCATGCATTTTTGGCAAGCAAATTCTAAACCTATTACTACCATACTTTTGCCCTTTTTTGTTTCTTAGGCCATCCTGAAACGTCTGCTGAAAGCATTATCCAAACTGGACTGTGATTGAATCTTTTCTCATTTAAAAAGCAGAGATGGAATTCTTTGGTACTGGAGCTGGTTTTGGGCCTTTTGAGAAATGACTATGTATTCCTTATTAACCACAATTGTTGGTTTAGTCCTGATATTTAGAATGACAACTTTTGAGCCAAAAAGGTGGGATGGGATTGTCTGGTTATAAGAAGAAATTTGAAAGCTATTGGTACCAATCCAGGAGATCAGAAGGAGCTTTTATTGTGATTCATATACTGCTGGATGATATCTTCAATCACTTAATTGGTTAATTGGTTATTACAAAACTTGGCTAAGCATATATGGAGTATGAATGAAATAAGGTTGCCCATGCATTTTTTATTGGAACTTGATTTTCAAATGACATCATTGTCGATTTCAATAGGCCTCCATCATAGTTCATGGCCTATTTTTCTTCCTCTTCTCCATTAGTTTAAGGAGCTACCTTCTTGCTTCAAAAAGAAAGTAGGATATGCATGGCATATCTGCCACCTAGTTTTTTTTCCTTTCTCTTTCTCTTTGAGAAAAGGTACTTGTATTCATATATTCAAAAAAGGTGGGAGGGATGTGCATGAGAAGATGTACAAGATAGGGCCTTGAAATATATATACAAAAAGTCTCTTTCCAACCCAAATTTGATTAAAGCCATCAGAAATCTGATTCAACAACTCCTGGAATCCATCTAAAGCTGCAGTTTATAAGAGATGATATCTCCTGGAGAAGGTGGGAGAGAGCTTCCAAGGGGTGTTCTCTTATTGTTGAACAAAAGGTTAGGAATGAAGTGGATACTGTGGTGTGTTCCAAAGCTTTGGGGTTTAAAATGTAAAATTTTGTCAGATGATGGAATTTTATTCCTTTTTTTTTTGTGTGTGTGTGTGGGGGGGGGTGTTCTATATTGTGGCTACAAAAAGTATGGTTTGTTCCAGGGTACTAGGTCCCACTGTGGTGTGTTTGAAATGGTAGTTTTGGAACTTACCACACCTTTGGTAATTTTCTGTACTGAGGTGGTGTGGTGTGTTCCAAAGCATTGGGATTTAAAATGTAACATTTTTGTCAAAATATGCTAAATCAATGTTTATTGAATGTCCCAAAGTGTGGTTCTGTTCTGGAACACAAGATTTAGTGTATTTCAAAATCTATGATATTTTGTGTAAAAGAACCAAACTTAGCCAGTTCCAGAACACCACGGGTTAAAAGACATGTGTTTGGCGTGGTGCATTCCAGAAAGAAACAAAATGGGTATCTACCACAGTACCAAACACCACTTTGGTGGATGAAGATGGGTTTTAATGGTATTGGGCTAGCAGAATTTTATCAACAAGGTAGTTCTTGTCACATATATAAATTTGCTAAGGACATGATACTGTGCTTGCATCTTTTTGTAATGTTTGTAATCTTTCATAGGATTCAATTTTTTTGTTTCCCATTATCTCTCAATTAAATATGTACTTGGCTTGGCATCCCATGAAGTAATTTTGTTAGGATTCTTTTTGTAATGTTTCTGATTTTTGTTAGATTGGTTATCAATTGAAAAGATACTTTGTTTCTTTACAAAAAATTTCATGTCTGATACATGTTAGAGTTCTTATGTGGATAAGTCTATCTGTATTCGTTTTGGATAGTACATTCGTTCTAATGAGTGTTTAAGAAATTTTCTTTCAAAATTCTATGCATGTATAACTTATCATGCACTTTGAGATTTTGGACTGTAATCTGGAAACTATTCCTTGACAGAAATTGTATAAAGATATGTTTGGTTTGATAGAGAATAAGAGAAAAACAGAAATTTAAGGGATAGTTTCTTATGTAACTTTGTATGCCAACGGGGATAATGTGTATGATTGGTGCCAACTCTCATTAAGATAAAATCATTTTCTTCCTCAAGTTTTCTTTGGTCGTTCTGTTTTATATTTTGCTAATGTTATGGCAGATGGCCGAGATGTGGGACAACAGGGCCTTTCTTCTGGAGGGAAACCAAAACCCTGTATGAAGTTTTTCAGGTTTGCTCTTGTGTTTTAAGTAGTCAGTTGTCATCTACTGCTGACCTGTGAAAACCATAAATGAACCTATTGGACATCCCTCCTCATAAATAAATGGGCTTAAAAGGAAAAGGGATAGCTGAGCTTGAAAGTTCTTGAACCAGACCAGTATTTTGTCTTTCAGGTCTGGCACTGCTATCAGGGCAGCAGTTTCACTCTCACATCAGCTTTCGATGGGTTGGAAGTGAAAAATTGCTGCAGCCAAGTCCTCAGGTACATCTTAAAGAGGAGGAATATGAATAGATGTTTCATCTGACCAGGATAGTTAATTTCTATGGATTTAAAGGGTTTATCTCTACTTCAGAAGAAATTAGTTTAAGATCAACCATATAAACCACAAAGCAATTTATAGAAATCTCTATTACAATTGTCCTTTTCTTCTTTTCTTTTTTTTTTTTCTGATTGATAAATTTTCTTTTCCTTGTTTGGGCAGGGTTTATATTTCCATAGATAATACAAAGGTTACCCATCTGATAGATATCGAAGGTTGCCTTCCAAAGTAATGGACACATTGCACATGCATGTGTGGGGCCCCACCTTAGAATTCTCTATGCCCAAAAGGTTTACCACGTTGCATGATGGTGACCTTCTAATAAGTTGCATTATTTTGCACTATAAGAAAATGCCACAATTGGTTGATTAAAGAGTTATGACTAACTTTCTTGCATGTTGGGTTTATTATATTTATTACTTCTTTCATCTCCTGGACAGTACTTCTGGTTGCCCATTTGGAGAATCATGCCACTTTCTGCACTATGTACCTGGAGGTCTCAGTTCCTTGGGTCTAGCTCCCGTGATGTCCCTTTCAGCTGCTTCGGCTGCTGTCTCTCAGAGGAAATCTGGTGGACCAGTGGGGGATCCAAGTGTCACTGTAAGTGGCTACAAGACGAAGCTTTGCAACAAGTTCAACACCCCAGAAGGTTGCCGTTTTGGTGATAAGTGCCATTTTGCTCATGGAGAGAGTGACCTGCGGCTACCAAACAATCAATCTCGGGGGAATGTCCGAAGAGCTCCAGTAGAAGGACCGCGGGGTTTGGGCCCTTCTGGATTTAGTAACAGTGGAACTGACTTCTCAAACCTAGCAGCATACGGAAATGCCTCGAACTTTAATTCTCAAGGATATGGTGAACCAAATCCACCTGGTGTTCCGGCTAACGATGGTTCTGCTACTTATGAAACTGGATCCATTGGTGAAAATGTACAAGTATATTAATAAAGGGATAGGATAAGGTGGTACTCAGAGTTGTTGGCAAATCTTGCATAGTAGTGATTCGAGCAGATGATGATTGGCCATACCAACATCTGGTGAAGCTCAAATGTCAAAGTTTGCTAAAATTTTCTCCTGATATGATTAGAATATGTCTACTTTAGCTACCCCAAGAGAAATTTGGAACAATATTACTTCGGCGGATGTAAGGACTTGGTCCTAGTCATTCCTGAACTAGGCCCAAGTCTGTGTGTCCATTGATGATTTTTCTTAGTTCTGGTAATGAAATACATGTAGCAGAGATTAATTTCTATTTTTTCTTTATTAGTTCTGATACGTTTACTTTTAACTTTCAGATAATTGAACTTAAGTTATCAAGATCAGCATTATTGGATTTAATTGTTTATTTCGGAAGTTTAACTCGGACTGTCAGACTGTAAATCTGTAATGGTTCGGTTTCCTACAAAACTGTGTATGCAATCTGTGCTTGTTTCTTATTGCTATCCTCTTTCCTGATTCTATTGTTATTGTCAATATAGATCGAGAATATGATTGGTGGCAAGGTTCAAGATATTGATACGCCCGATATGCCGGTAGGGGCGTATCGGGCAATCAATACACATTTTGGTTGCTTTTTATTTTTTTATTTTTTTTGCAACCGGTTCAGGGGGGCCGGTTTAGGTCTCCTCTACCCCCTGAACCGGTCTGACTTGTAGGGGCATATCGGAGGGGTCCCGGAATGATACGTATCGGCCGATACTTTGATCTTGATTGGTGGTGTTGCTCAGTTTGATCTTACCATAAGTAATCATATTATATAATGCTGTGATTGATCAAGAATAAAAGATGGTTTATTCTTTTTTTTTTCTAAAAAAAAAGAACAAAAAAATGGGTTAGAAATTTCATGTCTTTTTTGCTATGTTCTCTTGAGAGATCTATAGCCGGAAAATTCTGAGATGCTTCCAGTGAGCAGCATTACTAAGGCTGTCAATGGGTCAGGCCTACCCGATAGACCTGAACCGTCCAAACCGTATTTATCGGTTCTGGTTCTATGATTCATTCCTATGGGTTGGTTTTGGTTTTATTTTATATGTCATGATTAATATCGGTTTAGGACTGGTTTTGACCGTTCTGAACCAATTAGAGCCGAACCAAGGTTCAAAGTATCGATGCAGGCTGATATGCCGGTGGGGTGTATTGGCTTGTATCGGTACTTTTTTTAGGTTTTATTTATTTATTTTTTGAAACCGGTTCAAAAGAGTCGGTTTAAGGCCCGACTACCCTTTGAACCATGGTCTGACCTGATACAACCCCTGGAGGGATGTATCAAGAAGCCATCAGCACGATACGTATTAACTGGTATCGGCCGATATGTATCGATACTTTGAAGTTTGAACCTTGATATATACATTTTTTAGAGTTACATGTATGCCTAAAATTGTAATTTTACTTTTAACACCTAAATCACTCGAGCTCAAAACTTTTTGCCTTTACCCTTTTGTTTTGATTTTGCCACTAGAGGCTTCAGCTTCTAAAGTTCTACTCCTCACTTTTTCTTTCTCTAAGAAAGTTTCTCATCACCGTCTCTGTGTCTCACCGATTCTCAGACCTCACCTCACCTATTCTCAGTCACCACCATCTCTTACACACCAAGCTCTACCATGGACAAAGAAAAAGAGAAGATGGGGTAAAAGAAAAAAAGATTATCACAGTTTAAATGTCACCCATGTGAACCTGGGACTGGGAGTACCAGATAAATGGACGGCTAGAAAGTGGGCTCTAGCTTAATTTCTGTATATTTCAATTCTTGAATAAGGAGGCAGTCTGATTTCAAGATCACTCGATATATGCAGGTTTGCCTAATTTTTTCCCATTAGCTTCAATTTAATTGCTATTATTTGATTTTTATTAAGGTTAAATTGAAATTATATAGGATTGTAGGCTGTTTACAGATTGATTTTTTGCAAGATTATGCAAGTATAACAGGAATTTTTTGGACAAATATCCTACTGATACAGGTCTAACCATCTCAAGTATGGGTTTTTATTTAATTGGGTCCAATCGGGTTAGACCCGATTGTTCCAATTGGCCCATCGGTTTGGTACCGGTTGTGAAATAAAAGAACCGATCGGGTCTGGTTCAGTTCCAGTACTGTCGGTTTTAGCAATCGGTTCAAAATAGTTCTACCCTGTCCCAAACCAGGCCCGGACCGTTGACAGCCCTAAGCATTACCAAGGCTTTGCCCAAAAGATTGGCTACAGAAGACACTCAGCCGTCTTAATGGCAAGGAGAGTTGATCAGATGCTGTTGATTGATTTTTGAGCTAAATCCCTTGGGATCCATTAAATGTTTAACCTACTACTGTTTTACGGTTGCATCTCATGCTTGGACGCTAGCAAAAGAAGCTCATTATAGGAAGATTTTATTGAAGGATGCAGTTTCTTGTGAGCAAGTAAATGGAAGGGCTGCATGTGAGGTTTACATCTGTTGTTAATAAGCAAGGTTTCCTAACCATTAGACAATATATTCTTTGGACTGGTTACAAAATACAATGTTAATAAAGGGATAGAATCCAACCCCACAACCCTACAAATAGTTCTTGTTAAATCATCTCTCTACACCTATCCCCTCCCATCATCTCACCTCAACAGATATTGTACATGTATATCCATGAAAATCTCATGGATACATCTTAATAAAGCATACCCTTCAGCTTCTCCACCATGACAAACACCAGGAGTATACATGAGAAATGTTACACTTTCAAAACACAGTTGGATTTTCCTTCTTGGCATTGGTCAATTACCAATCAAACAAATACATCACGTCGCTTCTTTGGGTTGGCTTCTGGGTTCCCTTTCCTCATCATTGCTACAAACTCGTCGTAGTTGATTCTTCCATCCTGTAATATTTGGATATGGTCATAAGCATTAGCAAATTCTGTGTGTTGTCATGGCCCTTGTTTTGTTTACAAACAAGTGAGCTTTATTTGTCTTTGATGCTTACATCTAAATCTAATTAGCTTATTTTTTTTTTTCCAATTTCTCAAAAAAACATATGTGCAGTATTTCATTTTCTTTTCTTTTTATACTTACATTATCACTGTCGACTTCTGAAAGTATTTCCTTTATGTCCCTTCCATCATGCATTCCGAACTCTCTTAGAGCCTGCTCTAGCTCTTCTGTTGTAATGTACCTGGTAGAAGTAAAAGAAATGCAATGGAATGGAAGTAAATGACATGGTAATGACACCAAAAGCCAGTTAATATTTCTTCCTGCTGATTTATAGATTTTGAGTATTGCCTCACTGTAGTTACATACCCGCTATTATCTTTATCAAAGTACTGGAATGCAGTATAAAGATGCTCTTCTCTGTCCATTCTGTTCATGTGCATTGTTGCAGTGATGAACTCATCATAGTCTATGGTTCCATTGCCATCTGCATCAGCCTATTTTGGAAATAAAAAAATAAAGCAGCAAGAAGAACCAATTTAATAATTTAGATGGTTTTGAATCAACCAATGTTGTGAGATTATGCAGTACATTTTTTATAAGTTTGGGAACTTACAGCTTCCATTAACTGTTTAACTTCGTACTCTGATAACTTTGTTCCTTGCTTGGAGAGTCCTTGTTTCAGCTCTTCAAGAGTTATGGTGCCACTGTTGTCAGTATCCATGCTCTTGAACATTTGCTTTAGTCCCATGATTTCTTCCTCTGATAGACAGCCTGCAATTATCTATCCACATGAAGGGAAAGAAAACAAGTCAGACAGCATTCAAGATTTAGGAATTTAACTTAAGAGTGACATATCAAAATAGTCAATGCTTTTAAGCTGCTAAATTTATTATAACATTCATTCCGGGGTGAATAGTGAGACAATGCCATGTTTCTCATTCTCAAGACACCATAACATATTAATGCCTGTCTTAAAATACTAGGTGGCCTGGACAATCCAGTTGAGACTTGAGAGGGATAATTGTAGTTCTACCATTGCTTGGTGCAATGGTAAAACCTTTGGCAAGTGTGAGAAGACAGGTTCAAGTCTGTGAGCAGCCACTTCGTGCAAAGAATGTTGGAGGTTAGGTGTATTCTAACCACCTCTCCCAAGACTCCAGATAGTCGGGACCGACATTGCATAATCACCCTTTGACATCAGACAAGTATATATCATTCACTAGACTATTGCCTTAAATTTGATTGTCAAAATTGCATATTCATTAGGCACTTGGTTTATTTGATTGGCTAGTTTATTCAGAAAGATCTCATAGGTTAAACTCATATGGGGTTGTCCAATATATACATCCTACTTTCAAGGGCAGTTATAATTGAATCCTGTCTTAAATCACAAAGATGTTATATGATTATGAAAATAATGAGAAAAGAATTCATTTTCCAGTCAGTTTTTGAAAGGTTACAAATTAGGGGCATAAAGAATACCCGAAGAGCAACTTTCTTAAACTTGTTCATTGCCCTGAATTGTTTGAGCCTGTTGAAGACAACATTGTCAAGAGGTACATCGGGTGCTTCTCCGTCTTCTTTGATCCACGGATGATCTGAAAACCAAAAAAATACTGTTAGCAAAGTTTAATTTCATATCCAATACATAATGTCCAAAGGCTCAGATTTGACTTATAATGCATCATGGGGCTTCGTCATTGGCACCATTAAGGCAATGAGAAGCCAACAGTGCAGATTATTTCAGAAAAGGGAGGAGCTTGACCTTTTTAAGATGGTGAAAAGTTGTAGCTTCCATGCCATTTGATAACAGCTGAAGTGGCTAAGCTAAATGACTTGCTGCTATTTCTGTTTGTGAGTGCCATTAAGTAGGTTGTGAGCTCCTTAATGGCTGAATGACATGTTGAGTTGATTACTATTACCTCTAAATATTTTGTTATATGACAAGATAAAGAGACAAGGCATTCAGTTGAGCCACTTCAGCTGTTGTCAAATGGCTTCTGAGTATTTTGAAACTTGCAGAGTTTCTCCCAGCTTTGGTATAAAGTAGGGTCAAAGAGTAAAGTCAGGAAGTTTCTGAATGATAACCATTGTATTGAAGGCAACATATTAATCATAGTTCACAAGGTGTTTAAGCTTCAATGCCAGAATATGGAGTCAAGGTTACATGAAGTCTATTTATGGAAAGGATCAAGTGTAATTGGTCAAGTACACTTATAGAGAGAGGAATGCCAATCTGAGGCAAGAAGTATCGAAGAAAAAATCGTACTTACTGAGAACTTCAAATGCTGTCAACCTTTGCTTGGGGTCTGAATTGAGCATCTTTCTAACAAGATCCTTTGCTCCAGGCGAAATTGAGGGCCATGGGTCGCTTGAGAAATCGATATGTCCGCGTAAGATGGAATTGAAAATTCCATGCTCTGATTCTGTAAGACCATGTTTTTGTTATATCTTGATCAGTTTGGACATTTATTTTCAATTTCATCTGTGTGTTCTTTTGAAGTGATGAATGTGGTTGTTACAATATGAGATGCAGAAGAGAAAATGAGCCAATAGTGTAAGCAAGAACAGGAAGTACCGGCCCAAAAAGGAGGAACTCCACAGAGAAGAATATACAACATGACTCCTATACTCCATATATCCACTTCTGGTCCATATCTTCTCTTCAAGACTTCAGGTGCAATATAATATGCGCTGCCAACTATATCCCTGAATATCTCACCTGTTACAGCAATTAGACATTGAAGTGCTTAGCTGAGCTGAGCAAGGCATAAGCAAAATCTTGATAGAAATGCTCCTGAACTAAACAAAGGAAAAATCATCCAAGACTAAATATAATTATAACTACTATTGATGACATGTCAATGGGCTGAAGAATAAAAGCAGTGATTTTGCTGATTTTTTTTTTTTTGGGTTTAAGCTCAAGTTACAGGGCTAAGAACATCTGAAGCTATTAGAGACGCCTTTGGTTAAACAGGCTAGAACAATGATGAAAGCTTTTGTGGTTTAACAGCAAATTCTGAAGAGAAAAGTAGAGATCTATTTAGTAGTACTTTCTTACATTAAAAATAGAGGTTTCCTGCATCATCCTAGCCTTATCCCAAGTCCCAACCATATGGGGTCTGCTACATGAATCCTGTTTCGCCAGTCTGCCCTGTTTAATGCCTTCATATGGCTTACACCTCACTAACTCATCCATTTTGGATCTTGTTGTCTATTTCAATGTGGACTATGTTGGCTAACCCAAAAACCACAAATCCACCTCTGGTTTTGCTATTTACCCGGGTCCAACACTAATCTCATGGTGCTCTAAGAAACAAAAGATGATAATGAGATCATCTACCGAATTAAAATGAGTAACGTTGGGCTGGCCAACATACTGCGGAGATCACCTGGTTGCAATCCTTTAGCTACCTAAGGTGATGTTTGGCATTGATGATGATTTTGATGATTTTCCAAAAATCGGTGCCACAGGATTCACATCAGAATTTAACGAATCAGTGATTTTTTTTTCTTGTTTGGTTGGCCGATTTTGCCAATTTATGGGAAATCAGCTAAAAATCGATTAATGAAATCAGCCATTTTCAGGGATCACCTTTTCTGGTGATTTCCTGATTTTTAACTGATTTTGATTTTTTGAGGATGACATGACATCCAATGTGGCATTGAATAATAACTCTAATGCAAAATTAATGCGCCCTTGAAAATCAGTACCAAATAGACTCAAAGCCCATTTCTCAAAAATCAGCTTACATGGCATAAATGATATCAAACAACAATTTTTAATGATTTTTCAAAAATCAATGATTCCATAAATCACTGATTTCTGAATAATTGGCAAGGAGAAATCATCATCAATGCCAAACATCACCTAAGAGTCTTGTAACTTTGACTGATCAAATTTATTGTTCTTGCATGAGGCATATAGAGATTGATTTCCATTTTGTGCATAAAAAGATTGCACAAGAGAATCTGCTTGTTGGAAGAAAACTCCTATATGAAGAATGACTAGTAGTCTCATGTGTACAACTATTTGGAAGAAGAAATTAGGTAACACAAACCCAGTTCGACTACGTATGTACATATATGCATATATGTAGATACATATTTGCATGCATACATGCGTATATACATATATTTTTGGTAAATCATACTACATACATATAAATATACATTTATATCAAATTTTAGTGTGGGATGATTGACTAAATCGAGCCCAGCCCAGGCCTGATCCCAACCCGAGTGTGTTGAATTTCAGTGTGGGCTGGGCCAAGATTGGACAATTTGGGCTTGACCTCAGAGTCGGGCCTTGCCCAATTCTTAGGATTGGGCCTAGGTTGAGTTTAAACCCGGCCCGGCCCACCTGATTTGCACCCCTAAATACAAGTGTACAGAATTCGATCCAATCTCTTATTCTCTAATGCAATTATTATTGGTTAGCTCTATACACAAATGAAGAACAATAGAAAATATAAATAATAAGGTGAAGTTTCTAACCTTGCTTGAAGAAGACAGAGAGACCAAAATCTGTAGCCTTCAGAGGAGCATTCTCATCCTTGCTTAATAGGAGGAAATTTTCTGGCTTTAAATCCCTGTGGACAACTCCCATAGAATGGCAGGTATGAACAATCTGAACAATTGTCCTGAGCAATGAAGCAGCTGCACGTTCAGAGTAATGGCCCTTGGCTATGATCTTGTCAAAGAGCTCTCCTCCAGCGCACAGTTCCATGACCAAATGTACAGAGTGCTTATCCTCATATGCTCCTTTCAATTCAACAATGTTGGGTTGGCCAGCCAAGTGATGCATGATCTGAACCTCCCTCCGAACATCCTCAATGTCCTCTTTGTTAACCAGCTTCCTCTTTGCTATTGTCTTACAAGCAAATTGCTCACCTGTAACTTTGTGGGTACATAGATGTGTGACTCCAAATTGTCCTCGGCCGAGCTCCTTCCCAATTGTGTACACCGTTTTAATATCTTCCATGGGCCGACCCAAGACGGTTCCGATCTGAGACCTGGAACACTTGGAAGCCGTGGTCACAGATGAAGCTCTGGGTGCATTATCTGTTGGGTTTTCTCCATTGGCATCCTGGTTGTCGGCGGGGGTTTCGCCTTTCGCGTCTTTCGCATTTTTGTTTCCATGGGAGAAGCAATTACCCATGGCAAGAGGGAAGGAATGAGGGGACGGTAGCCAGGGAGGGTTTGGGGGGTTGGAGAAGAGATTGTTTGGAGAAGGATAAGCATGTATAGAGAGAGAAAGGAAAGCTCAGGGAGAGAAGGATATGTGGAAAAGGAAAGAAAATAGGTTGGACAATTGAACAATATAGAAAGGGGATAGAATGGATGGTGAGGGATTGTAGGGGAGGGTAAGTTTGAATTGGGTTTGAAAGAGTCATTTGGATTGGAGGTAAAGGGGCTTAGGTAGGGAGGAATTGGCGGGAACTAACCGTTTTTCTTTCCTTTTTGTCTTGTTGGGGCTGACATTAACGGTCATGGAATAAGGGTGTGTTTGAGTCAGGGACCTATTTTTGAGATGGGCTTTCTCTATATTTGTGGAGTGACTTAATTGCCCTTGACAATGTTGGAAAATTCCAACCAAACAAGTTGTTTGCAGAGAATGTATATATTGAGAGTGTTCAAGTAAACCAGAGTCAGTAGAGTTCAATGGTCATGGTGATCACAAATTCAACCCCCAATAAGAAAAATTTACAGGTTAAATGAGTTTCAATATGTGGGGTTCTGAGCATCTACCAGGTTGGTGGGTGACTCAGACTCACCCATCCAATAAGGCAATAACCATTGTATAAGATTTTAGTTGATTTAACGCTCTATACCTACTATGATTCCTCTTCTTGCTAATACGTCTTTAACCAGTAATTTGTTATTAAGTGTGAAGGAAATGACTTGGGGGATGTTTGTTAATGTGAATGATTTTGCTTTCTAAAATAAAAATAACTGTCATGTCAGCAAAACAATACATTTTTGATTAATGATGTTTCACCATTTCCCACACATCCCAATATCCCATATCATCCCTTTTTTGATCACTTTTGGCTGTGAGTAATACCTTCTCCAGGCCCATGAATCATATCTCTTACCGAGTAATAGACTTATTTCCTAACCTTTGTCCAGATATTATTCTTTTTCTTGGATGACTCTCCATCCCAGCTTAACTAATTAGCTGAAATTATCCATTCCATTTTTTTAGACCCACCAACACTAGGTCTCATTTTGCCAAATTCAAGGGTTTTTCTTTTGAAATATTTTTCCCAAAGGAAGTCTTTTTTATTAATATTCTGTTTTTTTTTACCCCCAAAATTTATTCCAGGTGGAGGAGTAGCCACCTTAAAATAATCCATAAAAACAGGAGAGGACGTAGCCCACCTTGTCAGACACGAGATTATTCCCTTGCTCTCGTTGACCCCTCCCAACACAAATATATATATATATATATATATATATATATATATATATATATTAAAATAAGGTAGTGAAGAAATTTTCTCATTTTTTATTTTTTTTTCATGTCATTTTTGAAACAACTAATGAGATGCGCTTTCTCAGAACCTAAATAATCTCTTCTCCTAAAATTTTTCCTAAACTACCTCCCCCACTAGCCCCCACTTTCTCCAAAATTATCTCTAATTCCTATTTATCTTCTAAATTATCTCTAATTCCTATTTATCTCCAAAATTATTTCTAATTTAGTAGAGAGTTTCTCTTCTAAATTATCTCTAATTTCTATTTATCTTTTAAATTATCTCTTATTCCTATTTATCTCCAAAATTATCTATAATTTAGTAGAGTTTCTCTCCTAAACTATCTTTAATTCCTATTTATCCTCTCCCCTACTTTTTATGCATATTTATCTAAAGAAAGTTTGGATTAAAAAATTTAAGAATTATTTAAATATCCTAACAAAATTATATAATAACTTTAAAATATTTATTAAAAACACAAAAAATAATTTTATATTTTTACAAAATATATCACAAAATTATGTACTAACAATTTAAATTATGTTTTTTCGGATTATCAATTTCAATGTTTTTCAAATATTTAATAATATGTAATATCTTAAATAAATAAAATTCAAATAACAAAAAAATTTTAAATATTTTATAGATTATTTAAATATTTATCATAACTAGATTTTAAATAGTTAAAATAATGGAAATATGTAATAAATTTAAAAAAATTCTTCAAAGTAGAAAAATAATTATAACATAATATTGAAATTAATGATAATTTAATATATTACAAAATTAATAATGAAATTATGTAATAATAGTATAAATTATGATTTTATGGATAATTAAATTCAATAAATACTTAATATTTTAAAATTTAAATATTTTACATATTATTTAAGTATTTAAATAACTAAATATTAAAAAAAAACAAAATATTTAACATAACTAGATTTTAAATAGTTAAAATAAAGAAATTATATAATAAATTTTAAAATGTTCTGAAAAGCAGAAAAATAATTATAACATGATATTGAAATTAATAATAATTTAATATTTTTACATAATATTGTAAATAACTAATTTCACTTATATCAAGTAATAATTCAAGAAAATAACTTTCAAAAAAATTAATATTTATTAATAATAATTTTAAACCCTTAATCTATATTTATTATATAATTATATATACTAAAATTAATATTTATTGTATTTTAATAATTATTTATTGTTTCTGTGATAAATGTATTTTCAATGATTATGTATAAATTTATTTATTTTTGTTATTTAACAGAAAACTTTCAATGATTATTGGAGATTAAACCACTATTTTGAATTTTTTAAATTTAATTTATTGTATTTTTGTTATAATTTATTGATTAATTAATATTTATTAGAGATTAAACTATTTATTGACTATGTTAATATATTTTTAATACTTATTGTATTTTTGTAATTATTGTATTTTTTCATTATCAATATATTTTCAATAATTGTGTGTTTTTGCTATAAATTTTCAATAATTATTGGAGATTAAACTTTTGTTATTTATCAGAGATAAGACTATTAATTTAGCTAAAATTATGAGTATTCATGAATTAGTTCGATTCGGCCATAGGCTATTTGGCCAACCAAATTGACCGGGTCAGGTTAGGGAGTTGATCAGCTAAAACCACCTGACCTTTTGTGAAAACCGACCCACTCAAATTGTATTAGTTTGGGTTGATTTTCACAAAATGTTTATTGGTTCAAAAGGTTTAAACTTAAAATTAAATTTAATTTTAAAAATTGTAGTGAAATTATTAAAAAAATTAGATTTATGAAATAAAACATTTTAAACTAAGAAACATAGAAAAATTTTCACTTTTTCATATTAAAAATTATTTAAAATATAAAATATTAAATATATATCCACAGTTAGGTTGTTCGGTTTTGGTTAGTTTACAAATGGTCAAAGTGACTCTGATCCAAGTTGGTCGAATTGGGAATTTTTTGAACCAAAGCCAACATAAAATACTAAAACACCGACCAACTCAAGTCGAGTTAATTGGGTTGGTTGGTTGGTATGATAAGTTTGATGAATAAAATTAACTGAAATTAATTATTGTTATTTTGTATTATAAAAAATCTATTAAAAATAGTATATAAAATATGAATAATTATTAATTATTTAAAAAGTTGAAAATATACAACAATTATATACTCTTATGTGTTTCTATTAGAGTCATTTACTAGAACACACCTTATAGTTTTACATATTTATTTAAACCTACCTTATAGTTTTCATTTTACTAAAACATCCCATATATTTTATAACTTATTTACTTAATCAACCTTTCATTAAAGAGTATTTGTTTTGCCATTAGGCCCATGATTTTTTATTCCAAAAATACCCTTAATACTTTTTTTTTGTACATAAAACAAAATTGATCAAATATAGCCAATAAAGTGGTTGTCCATGTCTTATTAAGGGCAAAAATAGTATTTTATTTTCTTTTAGTTAAATTTATTTAAATGAACATTAAGGTCAACGCTATCGTTTTCCACTGTCATCTAATGAAAGATTGATTAAATCCATTGCAAATTATAAGTAGTGATCTAGTAAAATACTAACTATAGGGTAGATTTTAGTAAATCCATGAAACTATAAGGGGATATTTTAGTAAATAACCATTTCTATTATTTAGTTTTCGCTTAATAAATCTTGTATATCACACGGGTCCTCACTAGTTAATTAATTAATACGAAGTGTGGGAAGATCAAAATAGTCATGCATAAGAGTCGACAGACCCATAGAGAAAATGGATACAAACTTGAAAACCATGAAAGAGCCCTCGTTAATTGCCTTTGTTTGCCAAGAAGTCAGCACAACGATTCCCTTCCCGCAAAGTGTGAGAGAGAAATATCCAGAGTTAAGGAAAAGGTGTATTTTTTTCATCGTGTAAGACGCTGACCAGGGGAAAGGAGTCAAATCTTTTATAACATTGATGAGAAATGTGTAGTCAATCTGCACCTCTATGCTAAGAAAGCCATAGTCAAAACAGATTTGAAAGGGACAAGACTTCAACTTGAATTGAAGTAGCAAAATCATAGATGTAAAAGGAACCCCATGGCGTTTCTAACCCATAGTTGAAGTCTTTTTTATAGGTATTCTATTGTTTTCAATAGGGATTCTAAGGTTACCAGTTAGGTGTTTCTAGAGTCTCAGTAAATTTTTGGTCACCAGAGTAAAATCAAGTTGGCAGCTCACTCAGTTCTGTCACCGCACGGCTGCTTTAGAAAGTGTATTCAAGTTGGCAGCCATAACACTCTCTCTCTCTCTCTCAATGATGTAGCCAAACGAAGATCCCCAGGTTGGCTACACTACAGATAGAAAAAATTTACAAATGGCGGGGGTCCCAGCTAACTCAACCTTTTGACAGTCCTTACTGGAGTATAGCCTTTTGATCTGGTACAATTTGACATGAAACGACTGGTTCACCATCCTGGCCAAGATAAATAAATAACAGACCCTGAATATAGAAGCTCAACACAGAAAGAAAAACTAAAAGGTGAAGGCATTAACTCAAAAACAACTTGATACATACAATGTAATTCTCTTGTGGTCGGTTGTTGGACGGGGCAATTAATCCATCTTAGTAAGTAGGAATGGAGGCATCTGCCTTAACTGCATATGCATGAATTCCCCCAGACACATTGAATACCCTCTTGAAGCCCTGAACAAATGAAACAATATCGGTCAAAAGAGATTACACTTTATGCAAAACCAGTGTAGATAACTTATATTTCGTTATCAAGTGCATGTGTACAACCTTGTAACCAAATAAAACTTTTTAACGTTATTCATTATCATAGGCAAAAATCAAAAAGCATCACAATTTCTTAGGTTGACAAGGAACTCGACCAAGTCTGTCATATAATGATTTTGAGAAGCTTAATAGCAATATATGTTGCACCGAAAAGAAGACGATACCAAATAAGATGGTAAAATTACACATTGTTAAAAAATACTCGTGAATGTTTCAGTTGCACCACTCTGCTACCATTTTTTCAGTAACTGAAAAAATTTATTAATGATGCCATATGTACGGTGTATATTAATACATAATATGTATAAACTCTGTGATGTACAACTCCATATGGAAGATGCCATATAGCTTCCCCTTTGCTCCTAGTAGAGCCCCTCAAGAACAACAACACCAGAAGTTTTTATTGCAAAAGGCATTCCAAGTACTGCCTGTCTGTTGACATAATCATGGGCTAGTGAGTAAGCAAGTGTTGCTAGCAGATTGAGGTACCTAGGGAAAGATGCATCCAGACCAACTGTCAAATGTCTTATTTCCCTAATTTGGTGTCTCAGGTTTCATGGACCCACCATGTCACCCTTCAGCCATGATAATAAGTCTTTGAGTCCCTCTCTATCACCACTTTGAAAACCATAAGTGGTTATAAATCCTTGAAGTGCAGCTTGTTGTTCTGTTTGTGTGGAGTTGCCCTGTCCTATATTATTGGTCCTGAAAAGGTCAATTGGATTTTCCTATTGGTGTCTCTAAAAGCACCCCTATGCCTGATTCTCCAAGATTTCCTAAGATTAAAACCATCAAAATCAACCTAGAGGGGTGCAACTTGGGCGGGCTTGGGTTGAGCATTTCTTAAAATTTGAATGGGCTCAGCCTGAGGGCCCATGCCTGATGTAGTGTAAATTCTTCAAATCAGTTACCTGACTTGCACCACTAATATTAGGTCTAGTGCTTTCAGTAGAAGTAGATGCCACTCCTATGATCATCTCATTAGTTTTGAGTTGACTAGACTTCCTAGATGTACTAGTGCAGCATGGTTATCCTAGATTTCTTCAATACATTGTTTTTAAAATGTTTCAAAACAGTGCACCTGCTTAAAGGTCCAGCTACTTTGAATAGATGGATAAAATAAAAAAATTACGCCCTCCTTTCTTGACTCTTTCAGCCACAAACACTACACCTAGACAGGAAATGTGAAAGCAACCAAAAGAAGGTCTAGGGCCATTATGGACCAGAAAATAATAAATACTCAACAAATAGGAATATATTTAGGAGATTTCTTTTCTTATTTTCATTTTTCAAAAAATTAGGGGGTTTCTTTTGTTTTTGTAGAAAATTTTGATATATACCCTCTATGTTTATCTATGTAAAGGCATATAGCTACTGTGCAGTCAGAAACAAGCTGAGAATGCACCTAAGCATAAAAGGAGTTACAAGCTCTATCTATTCAGCTACACTTTCATTGTTTGCCAGTTTGTTTTGTTTACGTGATGTGCTGCCATTTTGGCAGTTTTTGGATTTGATGGGCAATAATGCATGGCCCAAAATTTCCACTTTGTCAAGGTTCACATTTTCTGTAAAGCCATAAGTCCTTGCCCTCAAGCTTTTATTAAGTAATCAAATTGTTTCCAGCTTACCCTTTCCATTGAAAGATTTTTATGCTACACACGAGAGCACATGTAGAAAACATGAAAGCAGTAGGTGTCTCTATCAACACCAGCGGCCTGGTCTGACTTTAAAGCCATGATTGACTAGGCTAGGCCAGGCTATTTATTAAATCACAGTTTTTTCCAGACCCATTCTTTTTGTTGTATCAAATACTTAGAAAATTGCCTGACCCAGCTGATTGCTGCTTGAAGTGAACCATTATCTGTGTCAAAATAACAGATTCTAAGAAGAACAAATGGCCTTAGACATGCAATGAACACACTATAAAAAACAACATATACTGTTAAAGGATAGCAGTTTACCTGTGTCTGCAACCAATTAGCAACCTGTAATGACCGCACTCCATGGTGGCACTACAAATAAAACAAATAACAACAGTCATGCTTAAGACAGTGATAATAAAGAACCATCTCCAAATCAGGGGTATATGTTATCTAATCAGAAACCCAGATACAAAACTTGATAGGTTCCACTTTGGCTACCTATGCCAGAAAAAGAACCTTTACAGATGATCAGAAGTCATCTGCCAACTGACTTTGTTCAAAGCCTGATAAAATATTTTGCCATCTGATCAGATTGATTTTGGTGCATGGTACCTCTCATTAGGTGTCCATAGAATGGTGTCATAAGTTGCAAAATTCCCAATAGTTGACCAATCAATCCAGTAGTTCCCATCTAAAATATCAGATTACATATTACACATCTTAAATTCTTATTTTTTGCATTAGGAAGTACAATTTAATGTATGTAAGAAACAAACTTAACACTGAAAGGCCAATGGATACATCAAAACAATGGGTCCAATGTTTAAAAGGAAATTAATAATTTAATGCACATGAATTCCTTAAATTTTGTATTAACTATAACATAAATCTAAATTCAGGAATATATCAATAAAAAAATCTAAAATCAGGAATAAAATCTCTTTCCACACATAAAAAGAAAAAAAAAAAGAAACAGACCATTCTCTTTCTCTGGGGAAATGTTTACTTACTAAAACATATGTATCCTTGCTGGGATCAAACTTAGTTGTTATTTCTGGACTCCAACTTCCAAACTGCTGAAGGGGAAGAACCTGAAAACCTGGCAAGGAGGCTTGGGCACTGTTCTCACCAAACAACTAAAGAAGTAAATACACAGAAACAGAAAACAGTAGCATGTGAAAAAAAACGGATAAATGCTCATAATTGGCCCAAATAATGAATTACCATTGTTGTTAAATCCCAGAAATTTCCAATTTATGAAGTGTGAAAATCTCTAGATTCTTTTCTTTTTGCTTTTGCCTTGAGTGGTGGTATTGAAAAATATTGGTTGCTATCTTATAATTCCCAATTTATTAAGATAATCAGTTTCAATCAAGTTAATAAGTTTAACAGTAATTGGAAGAGATCATTGACGCTCTTTTTTTTTTAATTTTTGAAAAGCATTTTTTTTGCATTAATTTGCCTGAGAATTGTCAGCAGTATATAGTACAATTTCAAGACCCATGTACAGTGAGCAACTATACAAGGGGTAGCTGAATCCCACCCCTAAGCCTTTACTAAAGCATTACAAGTCATCTTTGCCCAAAAGGTGACCAATATGCAAATTGTTCCAAGCATCCTTCTATAAAGAATAGACAAGGTAATGTCTAGAAGAAGGAAAGTGGATCTAGAAGAAGAAACTAATTTTGGAAAGATATGGATAGAAGTGCAAGAGAGTGGCAAAAGTTCTTGTGGGAGAGGAGACAGGAAAAAGTTAGCTATGTAGAGAACTTGGTAGTTGAATGCTGGAATTTAAAAGGCTATTAGAGAGATAGCTAGGCTGGAGGGTTGATCATACAGTGGTCCCCTGGTGTTTGAACCAATTCATGAGGGAGGAAAGAATCTGCATATCCATAATAAATATCTCATCCAGATAGATAGTGATGTTTGCCAACTTAATGTTTGACAGCAGACAGTCTTTCCAAGGGAGAGATTGGGAGGAGTGAGTTGTACTGGACAACTTCCTTATCAGGTTAATGCTATTTTTCAGAGTGCTATTGTAATTTGTTTTGTCTGCCTTTGAGGCCTCCAGGCTCCAAATCCTTCTTGGTGTTATAGAGTAATTTATTTTTTGTGCCACCATTCTTTTCTTACTAGATTGTATGTTACTGGAAAAAAGTAAGTAGTGAAAAGAAACGTTTGAAAAACTATCAGGGAGTTACAAGATAAGAAATTTTTGACTGATATAAAAGTGACAAGAATATAAAAAAGAAATCTGTAATCAAGGCCAAGGAAAACAATTTACAGATTTGTTTCGTTTCATAGGATAAATGGTTCTACATAGGGTTTTTTTGACCTGTGAGGAGACCACTGTTCCATGACTGACAGAATAAAGAAAACTATAAAAATTGCAGCATACTTTTTCCTCTTAGAGTCAGAGTAGGAAGGTCTTAGGTAACTTCTTGAAAGCTAGATTTATGCAGGGATGTCATATATTCTTAATGTTTCAAAATAAGTTGGAATCAAACAAGTCGTATTGAGTGTACTATAAAGGGTATAAATGGGAACTAGTTAAATGACCAAGAACACTGAAAGACATCCACCCTGAATTCCTTAGATACCAACTGACAACACGCAAGTTCCATTGATAATTAAATCCTTCCCAAGTTCCACCAATATCATAAATTACTACTTCTTCTATAAACCCTCTCCCCCCACAAAAAAGACAGACGCAAAGAATAAAAACTAAAAAAGATAAACATTTGGGAAATTCACTTTCACTTTTTTTAACTTAAAGACCAATTATCCCATATTGAAGATGTTCAGTACTCTTGCAATTTTTAGCAGAAAAGTAAAATTTGCATGCTTACACTTCTTCAGGTTCTCGAACATCTATCAATTGAGCCTCGTTAAAGAAAATTGGATCTTGCATTTTCACATAAAGATCATTTGGATCAATGTCTTGAAGCAAAAGTTCCTCTCTAGAAGCAGTAATTGCCCCATGCAAGCACACAGAGGATAAAAAGAATTAGCACTTGCATATTTATGAATATCAAGTAGAATATTACATTGATGGCTTCTCAGACATACTTCTCAGACAATACTTGAAACAAGTGATATCCAAATTTAGTCTTGCACTGTACAACTTTGTTTAAAGGTGCACTAAATGCAGCCTCTTCAAACTCAGGTACCTGGTTACAATTCACCAAGAAAAATCCATCATATAAGCATTGGTTATAATATGTTAAAAGCGAGAAACCTGTGGAGACAAAAATGAAATATTGTACTGGGGTCCTTCCATATAATTTGCTTTTAGAAGATTGAGAAATTAAGGGATCAGGCGTGATGCTCCTTCCAATTTTGTACTGGGTCTTCAGAGTGGAAGTGAGTAGGTCCTTCCATTCAAAGGACTTGTGCAAAAAATCACTAAATTATATGGTTACAGATATTGATCCATTGTCCAGGCATGGTGAATGGTTCGGGTGCAAAAGGTTAAGAGGTTACCATGTTAGATATCGACAGAGTTGTGTTGCCTCTCATAATGGTTGGCAAAATACTTCTTTTCTGCTATGCAGAAGCAGTTGGAATGGTAATTAAACAGTGTATTAGAGGGTGGAATAGTTTTGAAAAGTTCCTGATAGTCTGAAGAGTGGTAAAGCAGCTTGAAGATACATCCTGCATTACCAAACAGGGTTCAATAGCCTTTCCTTATGACACCATCACATGTCTACATGCCAAATCTATATCAGATGAGAATTGATGCAGGAAGGTGTGAGTCTGAATAGACACATAAAAGCTAGTTGAGTCCACAATGATAATGCCCAACCAATCATGATCTCCACAGTCACACGGTCCACTACTGATTTACCTTCTTTCTTGAGTTTGGGAACTTTGCCCATATGATTTTGTACTAGACTTCTATACATTAATACAAAAGTAAAAGAATAAAAAAGAGAGAAAAGAAAAAAAAAAGAAAAGAAAAGCACATAGAAATCTTGAAGGTTTCTGAGGTGCAGCATGACATTTTAATATAAAGAATTTTTAGAACTTCTAAATTTGAGCATACCATTTGTCCTTTCCGCACCCAACCAAGGATCCCTCCATTTTCTTTGGATGGACAAATTGAGTGTTCTGCAGCCAACTCACTCAAATCCGTTCCTAAATGGAAAAATACAATAACATTTTACTCAGCAGCATCAAGGCAACTGGAGTTCTGTAAACTTCAATCTTATCATCATGGAACTTCATCCATTAAGGCGCTTATAAATGTAGAGCAAATTTAATCTAAATATATCTCTATTTTCATCTCTTATGTATATACCATTAATAACTTTCTTTGTACAATAGCATACTCTTGCATACATCCTTTCTATATCGCAAACATACAAAAATCAAACTATGTTAAAATGCTAGTTCATGATAATATGTAAAAGATAACTCTATTAACATGCACGTGTTAAAGGCTTCCAGAATTGCCATGCCAGAAGCCTCTTGCCAGCTTATCAACCCAAAATCATTTTGTTACCTTCTTAGAAAGGAAATAAGAAACATTTATTTCTAAAATCAATCAATCTGAGTATTTAACAATATTAATCTATAATTATCAGATAACAAAAAGGAAAAACAAAACAATCAGATGTATGATTATAGAGATTTTTAAGAGCTAACCTCCTGATATTCTTTCCTGAAACTCTGGAAGAAGCTTCTGGTTGTCTTCACTAACAAGCAAGTGCTGGACCAGTATTTCCCTACCACCTAAATTGTTCACAGAACCGAATGTAGCTGAGCAAGACAGATAAAAAAGAGATAACAGACTATCAAATGAAAATAAGAAGAAAGAACAAGAATGAAAAAAAAAAAACTATACTTGCACAATTCACTCAGGAACATAAAAAGAAAATTTCTTCAATTTAAATACACGAAAATCTCCAAATTAAAAAAGATTGTAATACACAAAAACAGGTTACTGAGGTTAGCATCTGGTGAAGTTCTGAAAAATCCAAAATACTAGTCACTCTAAACCCTACCACTATAACTGAGCAATTCAGTAAAGTCGAAAGAAAGCTCATCAATGAAATTAGGCAAAAATGGCTGCAGTTAGTGAAGAAAAAAAGGCGAAAATCCTCAATATTCCGTCCATGTTAATGGGAGGAAAATATTTCCAAAAAGATAGAAAAAGCAGTAAAGATAAAAAAAAGGTTCTCCTTTAAGAGACAGAGCTTCAACGCAAAATAACAATTGAGCAGCAAAATAAAGTTAAAAAAACCTGGACATGGTGGGCTTTACTCAAATAGCTAACCATTTATTGCAAAACGAGAGAAACCCATCTGAAAATTCTCACACAAAATTAACGTGAGAAGGGCAGAATATTAATCATTAAAAATAAAAGGAAAATCGATAAAACGAAACTGCTTCATACTCAAGTAGTCCCTGGAAGAGAAAACAATAAAACAAATGGACTTCACTTTTAAACCGTCACCATTCCTTAAAAAGTTAGAATTTTCTCTTGGAATATTACAATTTAAAAGAAAAAAAAAAGAACACAAGGTCTCAAACTTCCAACTGAAATACAACAGAAGAATGGGAACGATAATCAGAACATATTCAACACAAAACAACTGAATGAGAAAACAAATATAGTAGAAAAGAGTATTTCAAACCAGAACACTAAACCATTCAATTGCAGAGGAAAAACATCAGTTAAGACCGACTTCATCTCACCAAGGAACCAACCAATGTACAAGAAAGAGGATTGTGTTTGAACAGACTTTACCGACCTCTTCGTTCTAATCTTGAACTGGGCACCATTGAAAAGAGAAAGTGATGTGGGTAATAAAATCTCTGGGAGGAAATGCCAGCAATGAACCAAATGAGAGAAGCCTGTGAAGGTTCAAACTTCAAAGCCGATGAAACAAAGGTTGAGAGAGGAAATTAAAGAGAGTCACGACTGCAGAGAACCGGAGGCCTTGGGAAATAAGAAGCTCTTAACGTCTGGATGAGGGCGGATTTGGCCTCCAATGTCTTAGCCAAGTTGATGGTGTCATCCGGAACCATTTATGCAACAACTTGTCTTAGCCAAGTTGATGGTGTCCCACTTGGCAGCATGGCCCAGGCACGACCTGGCGGCCTAGCATAGGCGCCAACTTGGCAGCCTACAAGACGCGTTCGCCGACAAATTCGGCATGCATATCCAAACACTCCCACGATCCTTGGAAGTTGGCCCACATGCCGAACGATCCGGAGGGTGGTCAACGTGCATGGCAGTTACCTTAAGGAATCTCGGACCACTTAAACGACTTCTTGGAAATCTCGGATGCGGTGCGTGAAGCCCACGCCAAACTATGCCTATATAAAGACACCAACTCCAATGGCATAGGGGGGGGGGCAACTAAGCATATTCTAGCTCTCATACTTTATGATTTTTAGCTCGCAGTCTACTATGAGAGTACTAACTTAAGCATCGGAGCGACCTCGTCGGGTTAGCCACCCCAGGTCCTCTGACGTTGATTCCTTGTAGGTCTCTAAAGAACTACGAAGCTCAACAATCAATCCAGCTCGCCACTAGGCAGCTCGACAACTAATAGGCAGCTAGGACCGACCGGATCGCGCATCATCACGTCTCATTAAGCCCGACGATCCGTACTTCTGGCCCGACGTGTGCTACTGCTGAATGTTGAGGGGTCTCCTACCTCCATGAGTAAAGACTCCGTCCTGGCTCATGAAAGCTTAGCAGTTAGCAACTTAACACCTTTCATGCCATTATTTGGCAACAGATGAGCTGCAAGCCTACAAGGCTACAACCAACCGGTATGAAAATTTTCTGTCCCCTCCAATTGAAAATCGCCATGCCACCTTTTATACCTAAAAGGCTAAAACTTAAATTTAAACGAGTTTCAGATTTACAAAGGGTATGTTTGGAACCGTGACCGTTTTTAGAAAAAAACGGTGCCACATCGGATCCACATAGGAGTTTCAACAAATGGAAAAATCTATGATGGAAAAGATAAGGTAAAGAAAGAGTTTGACCAATCAAAGCCCATCCATGAATTTTGATAAATAACACCTAATTCACTACCACGTTTATAATTCCAATTGATTGGTCAAATGCTTTTTAAGATATCATATCTTTTCCATATCATAGTCCAACTCTTCAACAAACACCCATGTATCTCATTGTTTGGTTCAACCAATTAATTTGGTGTTTCATGCATCGGTGGGGTCCCAATTTTCCAGACATGCCCGGTTTTTTAATAATCGGTTGAACCAAACAATGAGATACATGGGTGTTTGTTGAAACGCGTATGTGAATCTGACATGGCACCATTTTTTTGAAAAACGGTCGCGGTTCTAAACATCCCCTTGACGACTGTCTGGACTCCAAATATCATTTTAATTTTAGGCTCTGTTTGGTTTGTGGGATGGGGATGAAAAAAAGGGAATATTTTAAAAATATTCCTCTTTCTCTCATTCGTTTTGAGGGAAAGAGAGGGATGAGATGAGAAAATTTTGGGATGTTAATCCCAAAATCGTGGACTTGGGGTCGCACTAAAATCATGCGACCCTGGTGGAAAAAATTGAGAAAGAGGAGGAGTAAGGAACGACTTGTATGGAGAATACAGAAGCAGGAGCTAGTTCGGTGACAGAGACATTCAAACCTAGAAGCAGGAGTTGGAGGGGTCGCACCAAAACCATCAACAATCTGCTACCTCTGCTTCCCTGTTCGAACCCAGAAGCAGGAGCTGGTTTAGTGAGATTTCACCAACGGCTCTGGTACTCTGGTGTACTTCTTCCCTCGTCGCCAATAGAGACATTCGACAAAGGACTAACGAACGGAGAAGAGGATGGAGGGAGAAGGAGAGGAATATGCGAGTACGATTTAGAAATGAAGAGAGATGGGGGTTAGGTCTGCTGCTACCTGTTAGTCCAAAGGTAGGGGATGATGAACAATCACTCCACTTCCTCCTTTTTCTTCTTCTTCCGAATAGGAAAATTAGGTTTCTCTTTAGTCCAAATAGTCTGCTGCTACTTGTTAGTTTGAACTACTATTTCAGGCGGCACTGTCCGAAGGTAGGAGATGATGAACAGTGCTTTTTCCATTATTTTCCCAAATATAAAACCAAACAATGGAAGCGTAAATTTTTACACTTTCCCATTCCACCCAAATCTTCCCACAAACCAAACGGAGCCTTATTAACCTGCCCAACCCCCCTCTCTCTTACCCACTTACTTCTTTCTCCTCCTCCTCCCCTCTCTCCCTTTCTCTCTCTCTCTCCCAGTTTACCATTTACCCTCCCACTTCTCTACAGGTGAACCCGCCCAACCCCTCTCTCTCTAATCCATAAAAAAATAATGAAAAAGTTAACATAAATTAAAAAATAGATAAAAATTGAAAATATGTTAAAATTTTGTTTTATATGAATTTTGATGTATAAAATTGTTTATATATGCAATAATAAAATGAAATAATATAATAAAATTATATATTATTTAATTATTGTATATAATATACGTCCTAAGCCCGCACGGGCCTGTGCCGTGCTGCGGGCAAAGTCTTAGAACACGCTAGGTCACAAACCAGGCTAAGCCATGTTTTTTAAAAATTTTGAAAAAAATAATGAAAAATTTAACATAAATTAAAATAAATAGACCAAAAAATAATAAAAAAAGATCTTAAAATTTTAGTTTATATGAATTTTGATGTATACAATTGAAAATAAAATTATATATATTATATAAATATTATCGGGTCACGAATCAGGCGAAGCCATGTTTTTATAAACTAAAAAATAGATAAAAATTTAAAAAAGATCTAAAAATTTTATTGTATATGAATTTTGGTGTGTACAATTGTCTATATATGCAATAATAAAATGAAATAATATAATAAAATTGAAAATAAAATTATATATATTAATATATTATATAATTATTGTATATAATATATAACCCAAGCCTGTGTGGGCCCGTGTCGTGCACGGGCCGGGCTGGTCCGCTGACCAAGTCTTAGGCTTGCCTGGGCCATGAACCAAGCTAAGCCATGTTTTTTTAAAAGTTTTGAAGATCTTAAAATAAAAAAAAAGATAAAAAAATTAAAGATCTTAAAATTTTATTCTAGCCCGAGCCCACATGGGCCGGGCTAGTCCACAAGCCAAGTCTTTGGCCAAGTTGGGACACAAACTAGGCTATGCTCTTCATGGGCTCGATAGCCCAGTAGTTCAGCCCGGCCCATTAACAATGCTAAATTAATTAATTAAATAATTTGAGATAGCCTTTACCAATCTTGTGTTGATAATACATAAAGTTTTATTTATTAATTTACTTATTTTACTAAATTATTTAATTAGTTAATAATTTAACAATTTATTAAATTATTATTGCTAGCAAACTAACACATAGAGTCGTTTATATATTTATATATATTTACTCTCTCACTTGATTGTCTATTTATCTCATTTATTTTGTAAATTTATTTATTTATTAAATTAAATTAATTATTATTTAACTATTTACAATTATTCCATTATATAAAACAAAAATACAATGACAAAAGTCATCTCTCCCTCTTTCACTCTATTGCCCGATGGCTGTGATTATTTATTTATTGTTTTATTTTATTAAATCAAATATATATTTATCCATAAATTTTTATTTATTTTAAATAGATCTTTTTTCCAATAAACTTTTAACTAAAAAATTTACCTTTCGTAATTTTTTTATATGATAATTTACCTTTGACAAACCACTTACCATCATGTTGCATTGTAGCCCTCCGCTAGTTGACATATTTAATAAAAGAAAAACCACAATATGTTGTAAGAATGATTACAAATATTAAATTAAAGAAAAATCATATGTTTGTAAGAAAAATCATAAATGGTTTTTGATTGATCAAAACTCTTTCGATACCATATCTTTCCTGCATCATAGATTTTCTCTAAATTAAATAATTATTCTTACCCTTTAAAAAAAATAACACAAAATAGTTAACATAGGGCTAATATTAAAAGTACAACATCATGTCTTGTCGCTAGCATCAGCAATCTGTTATTTCAGCAGGGTCTATGCAAGTAGTAAATGGAAGTTTTGTCATTAGGGGTGCAAGTGAAGAACCAAATTTGAAGAATTGACACATCATTGGACCTAGGTTTCCGAACAAGGCCCATTGAAATTTTAACAATTTCCCGATGTAAGCCGACCCAAGGGTGAAGCCTTAAAAGTTAAAATTCTAAGATTTTGCCATTGGCAGCACCCAGCCGGTTGGACTGCTTCCTCCATTATAATTTGACATTTAAGAGATTTTGAGAGAATTTTTAAATGTATATATTTGGGTTTTCTTTTATACCCTTATGCCCTTTTTTACTTTTAAATTAGTTGTCATTTTCAAATTGGATGGGACTATAAAACGAGATCTCTCCATTGTTCCTAGTCAATAATTACTATTAGCTAATTGGTTAACGATGACATCAAAATAATTCTAAAATTGACAACTAGAAATTTATATATATATATTCAATATTACCTCTGTAAATGGGGCCATTGGTTAGTATAATAGTTAAATCTCGACTTGATTCGTAGGTTTGAGTTTGAGAACAGTCACTTTGTGCAATAAATAAATGAATAAGAGTTGAGTTTGCATCCAATCTGTCCTTTGAAAGATCATATAGTTGAGGCGTCTTTTTTCTTTGCCTCTAAGGGGCATCCCCCTAACCCACCTACACCCAGGTATGCATCCCCCTAACCCGTTTCAGAGTAGAATCATTTTTTGGCTAAAAACTATTGATTTGGTCAGCGAATCGTTAATCTGGGCGATTGAATTATTGACCTGTTGATTTGGACAACGATTTTTGGCCTTTTATTTTTTATTATTTTTTTGTCAAAATAGGTTGTTCGTTCGATTCAAGCAACCAGACTATTCAACCCGAGAATTGGATTCATAAAGGTTCCCTGTCCGATTTGGTTTTAAAAACCTTGTATGATGTAGCCCACCTTGCCCCAAAACCAGAAATAACCAACCCAACCCGGCCAAAGATATACATGCATTGATTATTGATGATTAAAGACACATTTTTCAAAATTGATACTACAAAATGCACCTCAAGTTGCTAAAAAAAGGTGTAAATATTTCAACATGAACTCTATAATATATATGTGTTTGCAAAATCAACGCTGTAATGTTTGTGTTGGATTTTAATCTCATAAGAGATTAAATCCAATGGGTTTGATTGGTCAATTACATGAGAAATTGCACCTCCACACTTGATTGGAAAATCAGTTTTTCTCTTACAAAACTTAGTTTTGAACTTGTCCCACATTGGAAAATTATAAGTTTTGTTTTTAGTATTTCAATAGGAGCTGATTTACACTCCTTAGAATTAGTAGAGGAGAGTATGGGGATTCGATACTGCGCAACGTGCGCATACGTGTGTGCGGCGCAATGAGGCGCACTTTGCTCGCACTCACGATGGGCGGCTTTAGTTTTGGTGCGTTGCTAACCGTTGATCACCGTTGATGAGATCAACGGTCACGATTCGATCGGGTGTGATCAAGAGGCACAATTCAAAGTTAACAGTCACTAACTGTTAATTACTTTTTAAACAGTCACAATGTTTGAAATTAACATTGTGACTGTTCAAGGTGCCTTTTCTAAACCAGCACCTACATTTTCTTCATACCTCTTCACAAATTATTTAAGGAGCATGAATTAGATTCCAAAACACACAATTTCAAAATTCACTCACTCTCTCTCTCTCTCAGTCTGATCTGCTACAGTCTCACAGAAGGTTTCTTTGGAGACTCTTCAACTTTGCTGGTTGCACATTCTCGCCCAAGGCTCTGTTGTATCCTGGGAACGAATTTGCCTATAACCCAACAGCAAATTCAGTAAAGCTGAGTGGGGGCAAATAACGTTCTAAAGACAGTTTCTTCAGACGCGCCTCGGAGCTTCTCCTCCAAAGTTATAGTGACCCCATTTTCTCCAATAGTTTGCACTTATGATTTACACTTTTGATGCAAAATTTGCACAACCTTTTATCTTCTTTAAGTCTGCATTTGGAATCAGTGTAAATCAAGAATGATGTAAAAATTTACATCGGTTCGGTTTTGTTAGCATTTGGAAGGAGTGTAAATGAAGATCGATGTAAAACTCCACTCTGATTTAGATTTGTTGGCGTTTGGATGGAGTGGAGTTTTACATCGCGAATCGATGTAAAACCTCATCGAGCATAAAGTTTTACATCGATTATCGATGTAAATACTACATCGATTTTATCGATATAAAACTTTCAACTTTTTTATCATGATTTTCAAAATGTAACGGTCACCTATTATACGGTTCAGTGTAAAACATATTCAGTGTACTTTTACACTGATAACGTTTTACACCGGATCCAAACGAAGCCTAATTCTCTCATATAAAGCAGAAACCACATCATTTTGCTTCATACCTTCTTCCCTTCCAAACAAATAACACCATTGATTCTCTTTCATTGAAAGTGGGGGCTACATCATTTTACTTATTGGCAAACAAAACAAAGCTAAATCTGAAGCAAAAATAAACCAGGATTAATTACACTCCGCCTATTTTACGGAACTCCTATTACATTAGTACAAATGAAATTCACATAGCAAACAAAAGAAGCCTTATGATGCTTTCACGATACCAGTACCAACGGCATACCAATCAGTATTTTTCGACCTTTTGCTTGTAAATCTTCAAGCAAAGTAATGCAGTGGCAGATGGTGCACTGATTGATAAGGGGTGTGGTGGATTTGAGGCAAATATGAATGGCTCGTAATGCTAAGATATTCCAAGGGAAGCCGGGTCTGAAAACACTTTCACTAACGTCCATGTTGCTCAACGTGGACAACAAGACAAATCCAGCTATAATAGAAACAAGAGCACCAACAGAACTACAACAAGAAGAATCCAAATGCAAACAACAGCACTTGGTATCCAGATTCCGGAGTTACAAATCATCTTACTTCGGGTCTTGCAAATTAGAAATTTCACTCTGAATATACTGGACCAGATCAAATTCGTATTGATAATAGAGTAGGTTTGCAAATTCAAAACATTGGATCTTCCATTCTACATACTCCATCTCGTTCTCTTAAAGACATATTGCATGTTCTAGAAATTACAAAGAATCTCTTATCTGTAGCACAATTTTCAGTTGATAACAATGTGTTTTTTGAGTTTCATCCTCGCTTCTTTCTTGTGAAGGACTAGGCAACGAAGAAAGTTCTTGTACAAGCGATCATTGATATATGGCATCAACAATTAGGCCATCCTGCTCCAAGCATAGTTGGTCAAGTTATTTCTCAGAATAAACTACCAGTTAGTTCCAAAGAGTCTGTCTTTTTGTTCAGTTTGTCCAATGGACAAAAGTCACAAATTACCATTTTCTACTACTAGGTCTTCTGTTTCTTCTCCTTTACAACTAATTTTCGCAGATGTTTGGGGACCATCCCCAGTCACTCCTCATTCTGGTTATAAATACGACATTAGGTTTGTTGATGCCTATAGTAAATACTAATGTATTTTTCCCATGATGCAAAAATCTGATGCTCTATCTATCTTTCTCAAATTTAAGGCAGATGTTGAAAATGCCCTTGGCTACAACATAAAAGGCACTACAAATTGATGGTGGAGGAGAGTTTCGAAATTTTCTTCCTATACCTGAACAAAATGGGATCACTCAGGTTTTTGGACATCGATCTCCATGGAAGAAGTTATTTCACATTATAACTTCCTGAAGGTGTTCTCCATATTTGAGGCCCTATAACTCCCCTTAACATCACACCACAACCTTCTCCCCTTCACCCTATACCACACCAATGCCAATATCCCAACCTCCCCTCCCTCCACCTCTACTACTGTCCCTCTTAACTCTACCCATGTTGATCCCCCACCAACCAATACTCACCCTATGACCACTCAGTCAAAGAGTGGTATTTTCAAAACCAAAATCTACCTTGCACCCAAATACCCTACCATTGAACCCTCTACTGTTAAGCAAGTTCTCTTGAACAAGAATTGGTACAATGCCATAAAAGATGAATTTGATGCACTCACTCGTAACAAGACTTAGGTCCTTGTACCTCGCCCAATTGATCAAAATGTCATTAGCTCTAAGTGGGTTATCCGCCTTAAGTGTGGTCTAAATGGTTGCATTTTACTCAACAAGGAGGGTGTGGACTATCACGAGACATTTAGCCCAATTGTTAAACCTGTCACCATCAGGTTATTACTTTCTATTGCCGTCTCTAAAAGTTGACCCATTCATCAAATTGATGTTCCAAATGCATTTCTTCATGGGGATTTGGAAGAAATATTTTTTTTGAACAACCGCTGGGTTTCAAAGATGCTACTCATCCTAATCATATTTGTTTGCTAAAGCACTCCCTCTACGTGCTTGGTATGTTCTTACAAAATCATGGCTTCACCTACTCCAAAGAAGATCATTCTCTCTTTTACAAACATGATCATCATGGCTTCACCTACTCCACTTTGTTAGAGATTTCGTCGCCAAGAAGAAGCTTCATGTTCAGTATGTCAACTTTGTAGAACAGTTGGCCGATGGTTTCACTATAGGGCTCCCCTTTCACAAATTTGCATCTCTTCGTTCCAAGTTGCACGTGACATGCCCACGTACAACTTGAGGGGGGATTATAGAACACGCCTCTGATTTCAGATCTTAGTTGGGCTCTCTATTTCCATATCGTAGCTGGCTCTTATCCCTTTTGTTTTATCCATTAATTATAGTTATCTTTATTATTTATTAGAGTTCTACTTGGACTCCACTTTATTGTATTTAAATACCTATGCATCGAATAAGGCCTGAATTTATAATGTGTCAGGTTTGGTCTTTGGGCCCGGCCCATTTAAATTTTGACCAAAGTCAAGCCTGAACCTAACTCATGAATAGGTTTAGATGTAGCAGTTATGAAGCAGAAGCCATGGCGTCCTATGAAGTTCTCTAGCTATCAAAATGCAGTTCTAAGATGTAAGGTCTTTCATTTTTTTATACAATGGAAATTTAAAATCCATGAAGAAGAGCCTAGCCCACCACATTGAGAAAAACTAAGGCTTCGTTTGGTTCACAGGAATAGGAGCCCAGAATCGGAGTCGAAATAGGCTATTTCAATTTCAACTGTTTGGTAGGGCAGAATTTGAATCCTATTCCAATTTCTGCTAGAATGGTATTCCTCCATTTGAGGGAATGGCCATTCCCTGCCCCTCCCTTGGAAATGAAATCTCATTCCCAAACAGACTATGGGAATAGACCTCTTATTCCAATTCCAAAGGATTTTGATTCCAATTCCAATTACAAACTAAACGTGGCCTAAGAAGTTTAAATCCCAAGGCCAGATTGAGAAAATGATTCCTCCCCCCCCAAGGCCTTTGCTAGCCAACCAGTCAGTCGTACTATTGTGTCCATTTTAGCTTTTAGCATTTCCGTTCTATGGTTCCTAATTATACAACCACAAGTGCAGCCCCCTATTTTATTTGGCTGTTGCATCAAAATTGATTTTAATAAAATTTGGGTCGGCGCCGGGAATCCAATGCATCCCGTTCAACAAATTAGGAATATCCTTTTGCTCCTTATTAACTGGTTGATAGACTTTGAGGTATTCTATTGCAAAATTGGGATATATTCCTTATAGAGCGCTCCTCACAGCCACATCCCACTATGTATCGGGAACATCTCCCCATAAATATTAAATACATATATGAGAGATGTTCTCGATATGCGGTCAAGACATACTATGAAGTCAGTGTGAGGAGCGCTCTATGAGAGCCATTGTTTTAAAAGGCTATTGAGGCGAGGCTAAGAAAAACAGGCTTGACCTCAATAGCCTCATACCCCACTAACAAGGCTTAGGCCTTGAGTTGTTTGAAGTGTATGCCTTTGGGCCTTTGGCCTCAAAATGTTCAAGGCTTGGGTCTCAATTATTTGTCATGCTAATGCTAAATATGAAGGTTTATATGGGGGTAAAATAGAAATTTAAGAAAAAAAAGGAATGCTTTATTTTGTATAAATTGTTGTATTAAACAAATAAATAAACATACAAACAACAAATAAATACATATAAAAGTGTAAAAAAAATAGCTTGCTTTATTGTTCATGCTTTTATTCTTACACACTTGCCCACTTACCCTGTACTCAATGATCTATTTTGCATCACATAGGTGGTCATTCTTCACTAATGCATACAGGTGCAAGAAATGAAAGGTGAATGCTTTACTCTTAAAACAGTTCTAATTGGTTCATATCCCTAAACTGAAAGATTTGACTATATTGTTTTATTCTAGTGTTTAGATTTTAGGGAAAAAACTACTATATTAAGATTCTAACTATGCAAGGTTCAAAGTATCGATACGATATGCCATTGTAACTTGGGGTACCAATGCCCATTTTTAAGGTATTTAAAAAATTCTTTTTTAATAATTAAATAGCATAAAACTAACCAAAGCAAAATTTTGAAAAAAAAAACAAAATGTACATGGTTCAAAGTGTCCATATTTGATACACCCCTTTCAGCATATTGGGGTACATTAATACTAATTTTGTGTTTAATGTATCAAACATGCTATATGAGATCTTAAGTTTATGTTTTTCATATTTCTATTGTTTATGAATTATATCCTTTCTTTTTTACTCGAGGCTTGCGCCTCAAAATGCCTTGAGGCTTAACACCTTATCTCCGTCTTTTTTAAAACCTTGTGAAGAACAAATCCGGACTCTCTACTGCATAGTTTTTAACTTCACGCACCATTTCCTGTTCTTCCAAAGGTACCGACAGAGGACTGATGCCAGTTCAAGTCTTTCTGGGGTAATTGCCATCCATCTTTTCATCTAGAAAACTAATTTGGAACTGTCATTTGGTGGTGAAATTCTTGGTCCATCAGGCGCCAACTTTGAACAGCAATCGGGCAGTTCGCTATAAGGTTTTTCTTAGTTGGCAATTTATTTAAAAGCATTAGGCATAGGAAGAATTTAATATTTTCTAAACAGCCCTTAGAGTATTTTATTAATTTCAGCTTCTCTTGGCGCAGGCTCTAATTTGTGTCTGGGCCCCATACTAATTCATCTTCTTTGTCATTCAGAGGAATGTGGATTGCCGTAATTTTTGGAATGAATTCAAGAGGAACATTTTCTTCTGGTTTCCTTTGGTCCCACCTTACTATTTCTTAGATCATTGACTTTGAGATTAATATTTATTTGGTTATTAGGGTTTGAGCACACTACCTCTTTTTAGAGGTTCTTTATCCAATCAGGTCACTCATGTTGTGGTACGCAATACTTACCTTAAGGCTTAAGCATAACATTAATTACTTGAACGGTTGGACCACTGTTCCTAATGCTGAGTTTGGTTACAGTGCAATCTTATTTGCACTAGTACAAGTGCATGAGAGTGCAAATGAAAAAAAAAATTGCAAATTTTGATTTAATTTTGTTTTGGATTTCTCCTTTTAGGTTTTATTTTATTTAATTTGTACTACAATCAAACAAAATAAGATAAATTTTAAAATAAAAATAAATCATAATTTGCACAAAAAACATTTATGCTATCATAGTTTTGCATCGGTGTAAATAAGTTTGTGTTCCAACCAAACACAACCTAAGTTTTTGTATTTGATACAACCGGTCCTAGTTGGATGGAATCGTTTGTCGACTTCTTTCAAAATAAAGAATAAATTATAAAGACCCCCTGTACAATGGGGTTAGTGACAAATAACGCTCTTTACTTTCATTTGCCACAAATTAAGAACACATGAACTTTTACATTGCAATAAAGACACCCCCCCTCCTCTTCCATTAGTGTTCAGTCTAGGGATGGCAATTTTTACCCTATTCGGTAGATACCTACCCTGACGGGGTGGGTTTTTTTTGCTTGAATGATGGATTTTGGAGCAGGCATGGGTTTTGGGATTCTAACATCCTATGGGTATGGGTGGGGTAGGGTATTAGGCTGAACTCAACCCTCCCCGACCTGCATATTGTTGAAAATCATATGAATTTTGTGTATAGGTATTGAATTTAATAATATTTTGAATTTTGTGTGAAAGATAATTGATAGCTTATGTGTTTTTTAGATGTCTTAATCAAATAATTCGAAATCTTGTTGTTTGTTCATGTTAATTTACTTATTTATTGCTTATATATAACAAGAAATAATAGGAAATTAGATGCAGGTTCTAAACCTACCCACCCTACCGTTGCATGCGAAGAGGGTAGGGTCGAGGAAGGTTTTGCATTCCATGTATGGGGAGGGTTTGGATTTTCAAAATTCAACCACTATGGGTTTTGTGGCAGGTACAAGTTAGGAGGTTTTGCATTCCATGTATGGGGAGGGTTTGGATTTTCAAAATTCAACCACTATGGGTTTTGTGGCAGGTACAAGTTAGGAGGTTTTGCATTCCATGTATGGGGAGGGTTTGTATATGTAGAGTGCAAAATCTTGTATTTACACTATATATATTTATATTTGTACTCTTTCTAAATTTAGCCTTAATTTTGAAAATAGTGGGGACAAAGATGAGGCTGTGCTTCAAGTGCATATTTTAAAAATTCAAAGTATTATTAAGGACATTGTTATCCTTCAAATTTTTTTTTTCCATTAACCTTTAATGGTTAAATATTTTAAGAATGTATATTTAAGTAGTTTTGAAAATTACTAGATATATTAAGTAATTAACCTTTTTTTAATATATACATTTAGGCTATGTTTGGTTTGAAGGAAAATGTAAAGAAAGGAAGGGAAAGATAAGGAAACCTTTACAAACCTTGTATAAGTTCCCCTGTCTTTCCCTACCTTTTCCTTCAAACCAAACATAACCATAGGTTAGGGAAAATCTATGCTGCCAGAAGGATATGATACCAAAAAGGCTTTCATCAATCAAAACTACCGATGTAAATTTTGATAAATACCACCTGATTGATTATTACTTTTATGATATATACAAGTTTATCCGATATCATAGTCGAATCCATACTAAATTATTAATCTTTGAAACTCTAGAAGAACAAAGTGAACAATCTAGAAGTTCAAGATCTTAAAACAATTGATATTCCCATAATCAGCACATAAAAAAATAAGAAAACTGAACGACTGAATAATTAAGTCATCTCTACATGCATGGTTCAAGCTGACTAGTGGCTACATCAGCCAAGGGGGGACCAAATTAAAGAAAGAGATAAAACCCAATCAGGTTCAATACGCATTTATTCACCACCAAACTTCTAGGTCGTTGTTTTGGTTCATAAAGCCCTATCTAAGTGATGCATGAACAAATTAAAATATTGTCAAGTCATTGTACCTTAACTTTCTCCTTTTTTTTTTATTCTTTTTTTAGGTGTGTCTTTCACTCCTTGCCATTGGTCCTTTCTTTTTTATGTAGAAAGGTGAAGGCAGCTTTTCAAAATAAAGGGGTCCCAATTAATATTTTACATTATTTTAGGTTCGAACCTCGGGTTAAGTCCATTCAAATTTTGATAAAAGCCTAACCCAAACCTGCTCAAGTTGCACCCCTAAAAGGGATGAAACAATCAATCCAAAACACATAAATATGGGCTTGGCCCATGGTGTCCTTAGGAACTAGGAAGTCCCTTTCCCTGTGGTCCCTAGAAGGGATTGGGTCTTCATGTCATTTGTCAATCCATTCATAGTTGAATTGGTCATAAGGCATCCCTTGTAAAAACCGGGTTAATATGCTTTTTATGTCATTTGTCAATCCATTGGTAGATTTTAGTAAAGAAAAATGTATGATACCAGAAAGATATGATACTAGAAAGGCTTTGACCAATCACAACCCCCATAAATTTTAGGTTACTACTTTTATAATGACAATTGATTGGTTTGTAAGTTTTACTTATATTATGTCTTCCCGACATCATAGTCGAATCCTTTTTAGCCTAATAGATGCATTCATTCATTTGCAAATTAAATGCTCAGATTAGAGTTATGCAATAGGAATTGATAATTCCTAATCTAATTTAATTATCCGCCTTGATCAAATGAAACCTAATTTTCCTCTTCCCATCCTTTTTGTTTAAGGGATAGATTTCATCCCAAACAAGTTGGTGCCTATATGAAATGATAGCTTAGGCTGCATTTGGCATTCTTTATTTTAAGAATTTATTTTTTTTTTGCTGTTAAAAATTCGGTGTGCATAAGGGCATTTTAACTGCAAAAAAAGATAAATTTTTAAAATAAAGATTTTCAAATGCAGCCTTAATATATAATTGAAATTTTATTAAAAACCTTATTGCTTTCCATGGATATTTCCCTTTAAAGGGGCTCTACCTTCCTATAGACATTAATGATGGATTAATGGAGATGAATTCTTCCACAGGGTAGAAATAGGTTTGATTGATTGCCTAAGGAGATGATGTAGCTAAGTCAGACCGTGCATCAGATATAGAATCTCGGTCAAGTCTTCACCACCCAGCCTTTGCCAGCCATGGGGCCATTTGGTAATGGCTGACGTGGTTAAACTGAATGGTTTATTGTTTTTTCTCTTTTTAACAAATAAAATGGTGATACATAAAATATGTAGGGTTTGTACATGGTGATGGTCGTGTGTAGGTTGTAATCTGTTCTTCCTTTCTATAAAAAAAAAAATCAACATAAACATACCATTCAGCCATTAATGAGTTAACTTATGCACTAGCTAACATACAAAGTGACGAGCCATTCAGTTCAGCCATAAAAAACAGTATATGAAACAGATAGCTTGATCAGGCCAAATAAGCTGCTTCTCTTGACCACCCCTATTTATTATCACCATGATAAGTCATATCGCCAATTAAGAACTATAGTTAATAATTGAGGGGTGGTCCACTTTGTATGTTAACTGATTTAGGCCATGTTTGAGAGTGCTTATGTTAAAGATAAGTCGATAAGCATTTATTTGTGTTTGGTACTAACTTTTTCAAGTGTATTTAAAAAAAAACATTTATTTTATATTGGGTTTTTGGTGGTTTTTTTCTCTAATAAGCACTTAAATAAGTAATTGTGACTCTTTTGTCCTTTATTTTTTTTTTCAAATTTTCAAAACATCCAACTCAAAGTAAATGAATAATTTATTTTAAAAAATAAGCACTTATTTTATATTGGGTGTTTGGTGGTCTTTTTCTCCAATAAGCACTTAAATAAGCAATTATGACTCTTTTGTCCTTCATTTTCTTTCAAAATTTCAAAATATCCAATCCAAAGTAAATGAATAAAAGTACTTTGATAAAGTGCTTTTATGGAAGTGCTTTTATAAAAGTGCTTTCATAAAAGTACTTTGATAAAAGCACTTCTGTAAAATACTGTTATAAAAGTGTTTTGTAAAACGTGCTTTTATAAATTCACTTCCATAAAAATGCTTTTATAAAAGTGTTTTTGTAAAATTGCTTTTATAAAAGTACTTCCGTTAAAATACTTTTATAGAAGTGCTTTTATAAAAGTACTTTGATCAAAATGCTTTCATAAAAGTGACTTTATAAAGGTACTTTCATAAATCACTTTTATAAAATACTTTACTTTCGTAAAAGTAATTTTCTACAAACGTACCTTTGTAAAATTGTTTTTGTAAAAGGGTTATAATGGGTTTTCTAAAAATTCAGTGGGGATAATTATGGGAGAAAAAAAATTGAGTAAGTGCTGGAAATTTGGGCTTAAAAGATAAGCCCTTATTTTTAAAATAAGCACTTATTTAAGGCTTATTTTCCAAGCACTTCAGAAGTGCTTAATTATGTAGTCCCTGCTTTTTAAGCACTCCCAAACATGGCCAAAAGAGACACGGATTCAATTTCTACAACCACCGACTTTGAGGGGATAATTAGTGTGATGCTGCACTATTCAAATGGCTCTTATGGGAGATTCGGACATATCGCCGGCCAAAAACAAAATGTGAAAAACTATATTTGACGGCCGCAGCAGCCTCTGAGAACTCTATACCCCACCCTCTAGTAAGACTCTCCAAATGATATATTCTTCTTCTTCTTTATGCTGAAAATATCTCAGAACAAATATGGTGGAAAAAAATGGACGGTTCATAATAATTGTCTAATTACTATATATTTCAAGGAGCAGACCCAATATTAAAATGGATAAAAGATATGCATAACAGGTAACTTTTTATCATCTGGTCTGACTCATCCCGGATCCATTTATCAAAACCCTATAGGGTTTGGGATTTTAGATTAAAATCTTATAGGGTTTGGGACGATATTGGGTTTTGACTTTAGGGTATTTAATACCCAATACGTGGGATGCATAAATATGAATCTATTATATTATATATTATGCACAAATTTATAAATTTTAAGTAGTAAGATAATTATTCTATTATTAATATTTTATTTGTGTAAATTTTTTGGGATTAAAATCATCATTTGATGTAAATTTGGATTTGATAGATTATTTATTTTATTTAGTTATAAAATACTAATTTTAAGTATTATTTCTTTTAGTTTTTAGTTGAAATTGTTAATCATATATATATATATATATATATATATATATATATGTATGTATGTATTGATTGTTTTGATGAACACAAAAATTAATAAAATCTATTTTATTTCATTAAATAACACAAAAGGTGAGATGACTTGGTGGCTTAAAGTAGGGCTAAGAGATTTGTCTCTATGATTAATTGATCCAACTTCAAGTCACATTATAAGCATTAAGAATCTTTTTTTAGTAGAAAACGTTTGGTCAAGGGGTTTAACGGGTGGGACGGAACGGGTTTAACATGTTTGGGAAATTGAGAGAAAAAGTTAAATGGATTTGGAACCAGAGATACATAGGTGGGTTTGGGAATGGGTACCCTACCCATTGCCATTCCTAGTATCTAATTCATGATAGGACTAGTCCCAAATCAATCCTTTTTTTTTTTCTTGAAAAAGGTATACATTGAGCCACAGACTACAACCTCCACGCTAGATGACCCAAAAATACAAAGAAGCCTAGAACCAAACCCCCCAACCCAAAGGCTATATCCAGTAGCCAACCACCAAACAAAGCCAGACAACATAAATAATAATAGTAATAATAATAATAACAACAACAACATATGACTTCATTTTTATAATATAATTGATGAGAGGTAATTTGGCCTTTCAGTGATATCACATCACGTGGTACTTCTGAACCGTTGCATAATATCTCGGTGCCACGTATGCAATGACTTGCCTTTTCCAAGATGATAGACAAGCCACCTTGGATGCACCTCGAGCACACCTCGTACACATCAGCACCACCTCAGCAGGGCCGACCTGTGGGCACCTTGATAGGATCAAGCCAGCAATCTCGTCTAGACTAGAGACCTCGACATAAGGGGCGATCTTCTGCCGAGATCCCACCGACTTGACTGAGGTCTAGTTGGCAACCTGTGTGACGTGGTGACCGAACTCCTCTATGTGCGATTTATCGTCTTCGAATCCTTTAGGACATTGCCTCACCGATGGAGCTAGCTCTCGTGCCACCCACTTTAGAGGTAATTGGATAAGCTCTATCACTTTACATGGAAGCCATCTCCGAGCGTGAAACCACCTCCAAGCACAACAGGTCGAGAAGCCATGTCCCCCCAGCAATCTCGCATGAAGCCCACGACTACTTGTGCCTATATAAAAGCATCTCTTCAGCTAGAAGAGGTATGCACGATTTAACTCTTAAAACTCTCTTGCTCTCTTGCTTTCTAGATCTCTTAATCATTCTTAGCTCTTAAAACCACGACTACTCTGATTGTCTTCTTGCAGTTTGGCCAATCGACCACGTTCGGCAAATGTCCGAACTATCCTCTAGCAGGGAGCACCAAATCGCATAACATCAATAATCTTTATAAAAATGATAACAAAGTAGTAAATTGTTTATATGTTAATAAAATAAGTGTTTTTAATCAAAATTATCTTATATACTATTTATGAAATTTACCCTTTTAATTTACGCATAAAAAGAATAAAAAATTTCTCATGGGCTATATTTGGTAGTTGAGAAATCACGTGCAAGATACTAAGAGAGATAAAAGAGAAATGAATGGGACTCACAATCAATGTTGTAAGATTCGAACCAGCTGACTTAAATACTTTAATGCTTCTCAAGTCCTGGTTTTGCCGGTTATTGGATGGTTAACCCGTTCTGCCCATAAAAACCATCATTTAACTGAAACCGAAAAAGACACCCGTTCTTGGTTTTCACGGTCCGACCGTATGGCCCAAGCCAAATCTTAGAGATAAGAGTTAGTTTGTCCTTTTTTTCCTTCTTTCTCTTCTCTTTAAATGATTTTTTCTTTATTGAAAAAAAAAGCAAAGTACAAAGCAAGGTTTTTAAAACCAACCCAGACAATGAATTGATCAAGGGTCTGGTTCCCGGGTCGAACGGTCCGACCATTCGAATTGAACAGACAGCCCGTTCTGATAAAAAAATAAAAAACGATCAAAACCATTAAATGATTCGAATGGTTAAACCGCTTAGATCAGTGGTTTGCTGACCAAATCAATGTTTTTGACAAAAATCCAGTTTTAGGAAAAACCAAAACCAATCACATGACTGGTTCCCAATTTTTCTGGTCCAACCATTTGGTTCGGTCCGATTTTGAAAACCATGGTACAAAGGGTAAAGAAAGAGAGCTTTATGAATGTGTTTATCTTTCGGCCCTAATTCTTTTCTTCACGCAACAATAGAGAAGCTTGAGCTACTTTAGACTTCCAATCTCAAACTAGGAAAGAAATATTATTGATATTTCAATTTAATTGAAAAAAGAAAAGAAATGATAATTCAACTTAATTCAAAAAAAAAAAATAAAAGGAAGAATGCACAAAGAAAAGTTTTTTTTTTGTAGGAACTTGAAAGCAACTTGCTAAAGGCAAAGACAAAATAGAAACCACTTTTGCCTTTTACTTTTCAGTCCACTCACGGTTTATCCATGGCGAGAAGCTGAACCAAAGTCACATGTTTGAATAGAAAAAGGCAGAAATAAAAAACAGATGGGCTTTTCGTTTAGCAAATAAAATAATAGTCTTCCAAGAGAAATATAAAAATAGGAGCTGTAGCCTGTAAGATAAGAATAGCTGAAAATCAATAGGATGTGCCCGGTTTTGGATAGGGTTCTTTCCGTGGTGGCTCTTTTGGCTTAGCAAGGCAGGCCCCACTTGAACAGCTATCCTATAAATCACTGACCTTCCAACCAGTGGCCGGATTAGTAACCTTTTCATTGAGTAACTAGACGATTAATGCAGTGTTTGGGAGTGCTTGTTGCTTCTATCTAAAACAGTCCTTTTCAAATAAGTTTTCATAAAATAAGCAAGTTGTAAGTGTTTGGTGTGATGTTTTAAGGGGGTTTTTTCTTATAAAAGTGCTTTTCCAATAGGGATGGCAATTTTCTCAATTTCCTTGATTCCCATATTGTTCTGAATGGGGCGAGGATGGAGATGATTTTTTCCCACGGGGATGGGGATGGAAAAATTTTCGTCCCCGTTAGCGAGAACGGGGAGAACACTCCCATCCTGTGGGATCCCCACTAATATATATGTATATATGTATGCATACATTATACATCTATATATTAATATTTTTAAAAATATGGTTGAATATATTTGAATCTTTTCTAATAAGATTGTAAATTTTAATTATTTAATTTTTTATTTTTTAAAATAAAATAAAATGAAAAAAAAATAAAAATAAAAATAAAAATAAATTAATTAATATTATAAAAAATCACAGGCATGGAGATAACATTGTCCCTGTTAGCAGGGATGGGGATGAGGAGAGGCTCCCGTCCCCGCCCCGCCCTGCCCTGCCCCGCCCCGCCCCGCCCCGCCCCGCCCCGTTCCTATTCTCCAATACATAATAAGCAATAGAGTCCAAAATTCCCGGATTTTTCTAAATGGGGTTTTTGGATGAAAAAAAAAAACTTTTTTAGGCTTTTTTATCAAACACCCACTTGGGCTATTTTGAGTGCTTTTAGAATCTAATAAGCAATATACTCAAATAAGTGCTTAAAATAAGCACTCCCCAAAACGGCCAAAAAAGCCGAGAACTAGTAATATTTTAGAGACAATGAGTGAGTGATAAGACAAAGAAAGGTACGTTCTCACCACTTATCTGCATTGACCATCACTCATTTCCATATCTGAAATGCTTGTTCCCTTACTATACGTTTACCTCTTGAATTTTCAGACAAACTTCATTAATTGAATCGTCTCATAATTTCATTTCATGTCTTGGTTAGCTGGGATGTCTCAAACAGAAGTCTCTATCAAACAGAGCCTAATGAAGGATAGCCTGTGTTTTTGCCCATTCTGAAAGGCACTACTCTTTGGATCTATCCATCTCTCTTAGTCTTCTATAGTCTCCCTTGTTTTCTAAAAATACAAAATGGCAAGAGAAATAAAGCTTTTTGGTTTAGAATGAACCATTGAATTAACAACATTTGAGAACTGTTGAAAGCCAGACAAAAGATGTTGTTGCGCTTTCTAAATCATTGTTTGTCATCAAAATTCTGCCTACATGGGAGACAAGTGGGCCTGAGAATCCGGAATATCTGGCTGAGGAACACCTTTTTATTGGTAAAATAAAGAAGCAAAACTTTTCTTCTCTTGAATTCCAGTATTTTTTTTAAGGAAAAATAAGGATCCGTTTGGTTTTCAGTTGGAATCCGAATCGGAATAAAAATCCTTCAGAATCGAAATCAGAATGATCTGTTCCCATAGTCTATTTGATCATTTAGACAGAAATTGAATTCATTTGGAATGAGTTTTCTTTCTCAAAGGAGAGGGAAGGGAATGACCATTCCCTCAAATAAGAAACGCAGCAGGAATGAAAATGGGATATTCAATTCTGTCCAACCAAACAGTTAGAATCAGAATGGTCTATTCTGAATCCGATTCTAGCCTATTCCTGAAACCCAAACAGAACCCAATTGTATTAAGAAAGAGTGTCTCAAGTATCAACAAGAAGCTTGGAGGAATATCAAACCATTCATATAGATTATAGAGCCAAAACAAGGATTTGGCTCTCTTGCTATCAGATTTATACCCATGATTAATTAATATAAACAAAAGAAATACCATGAGAGGTAGAATCAAATATCTCATCTAGTGACATGACATCTCTCATTCAAAATATTTGGCCGACCATAAAGATCTGTAATCACTAGCATCCGATTCCAAAATAACATCACTTTTTGGCAGAGTAATCCCTTCCTTCTGTAGCCATCAACTATTTTACTTGAAGATACAAGGTGTGAGATGATTACTAATTAGCCAGGAATCCTCGAGCTGCCACAGAGGAACACCATGATCACCTCTACCCACAACTTCATAAGTACTATGATCAGGATTCGGAAAAGTTCTTCCACATAATTGAATTTAAACATTTAGGATTTGAAGGCTTTACCCAATAATCAAATGGAAGTAATTCAAAGATTATCGAGAACAAACAAAAGTTTTCATCCTCAGTATTCTTCTTGAGAGTTTTCTTTAGACATGGATACTGTTTAGAATTATGTTCTTTTGTATGGTTTCTTGTTGAAATGTTAGGTTTTATGTCTCCCCCATCCCCTCTTAGGTTCCTCTTATGATTATTAATAAAATTTTCCATTTTCCTTTAAAAAATTAGGATTTGAACTTCACACTTTCTAGTGGGCGATAATTTAATGAATTTCTTTTCATTGTATATATGGTTCATTAGTCTTAAATATATATAATTCAACCCATTATGCAGAAGGCTCGTAACAATTTAAGCTTTTAGGTTGAATGATTCTTTGAAAAAATCACAACTGATTAACAGGTATATGGAGGAAATTAAAGGGTATCCTTTAAAGCATCATATGCCATCTCCTCCAACTCTTTGACTTAAATTTATTGAGTGAAAGAAATGCAAAGTTTTATCTTTTACATCTTAATTTCAAGGTTCGAAGTATCTTACACGTATTGGACCTTATCATTTTGGGACTTCCCTGATAATATGTCCTTACAGTGGATGTATCGGGGGTTTGATTGGTTCAGGGGGTGGATGAGCTCTAAATCGACTTTGAAAAAAATAAAGAAAACGTAAAAAAAAAGGTATCGATTAGCCTGATACGTCCTTACTGTCATATCAGACGTATCGATATTTTGAACCTTGCATCTTTAGATGGATCACTAACTAGTTGGTGTCCCAGTTGGTAGGATCTCGGCTTTGTTTTTTGACTTCAATGTGATGAAGACCCAAGATCAAATCCCATTGCCACCAGGGTTGGGGAGGGGTTAGGGGAAGGGGGATGGACTAGCCCCTGTTGTGTAACCCCCTTAAAATGGGTCAAAGATAAAGGTGTAAAGTAGGTCATGCTGCGCAAGCAGCCCGTGCAAAGTGCGGGCCGTTATGTGCCGTGCCACCCTCCCAGTGAAAAAATTGAGGATCGACCCGACATGGCCCATGGCCCAGGCCCGTGTCGTGCCGCGGGCCGAACTGACCTGTGGGTTGAGTCTTGGGCCAGGTCGGGCTGTGCATCGGGCTAAAGCTATTTATTTAAAAAAATTGACAACAAACTTAAAATTTTAATTTTATATGAATTTTGTGTATACAATTGCTTATATATACAATAGTTAAATAAATTAGTATAATAAAATTAAAAAAATTATTGATTTTATTAATATATTATATACTATATATAATTATATAATTATAATTTATATATATTATATAAATATATATAAATAATATATATGGGTCATGTTGGGCCGTGTTGCGGGCAGAGCCGTACTAGCTCGCAGGCCATAGGTGGTACGACCTGCTCAGTCATGCCATGCCACGCCGACCCATGGACCTAAAACCCCAGGCCAAATACAGCCTGTATATCATTCCAAACCCGGCACGGCCTGCGGATCGTCATTGTCATGCCAGGCCGGTCCAAATTCGTGCCCGATTTACACTTCTAATAAAAGAGATGTAAAGTCTTCCTCAAGTCAATGATTTAATGGTGATAAGAATTTCAGATTCATATGACTTAATTTGATAGAATGGTTTAGAATGAAGCCCGGGCTGAGGATACTAAAGTCTTCCTCAAGTCAATGATTGTGTAGGACGGAAATGCAATTCGTGGCCAGAATTGAGAGACCCAGTTCTAGAAGTTATTAAATATAGCCACCATATGACCATGAATTTATTAATAATTGCCTCACCTATTGAATTCATTGGCACTCCATATGGATCAATACCTACTGTGTTTTAATATCTAGGTGGCATAGGACCCCTAGAATTTAAACAAAGGGTAAATTATAAAGACCCTCTCATATATACTATGGGGCCAGTGATAAATACTTCTCTAAATTTTCACTTTGCAACAAATACCCTCATCTGTTGGGGTTTTGTCAGTTAATTTTTAAAGAAATTCTCATTCAGTTGCTTAATTTTTTTTAACTCTCTAAATTACCTTTTTTCTTATTTACTTGAATAATTTATATATGATTCAATTAGTTTTCTAAATATAACATTGAAGTCCTCTCAATTGCTCTAATGGATCCAGATTTCTGGCTAGGCTTCCTTCTTCTAGATATAAAATGTATGGTTTGGTTTATTTTTTCTTGATTTATTGGAGAAAGGAGTGGATAATTTTTATATTTTAAGATGAAGAGAGACATTCATGCTAGTGAAATGAATGAAGAAATGAAGAAGATAACTTTTTTAAAAACTTTTTTCTATGGCAATGAAATGATTCTTGTTATTTTTAGCTAGTTTTGTTTGGAGAAATGGAGGTATTTTTGGTCAATTAGGGTTTAAGAGAAAAGAGCAAGGAAAAGAAAATAAAGAAAGTCCATACGATTATTTTGGTAATTTAACGCATTCCGTCATCTAACTCAATGGTGAGAGAGTATTTATCACGAAGTGAAAGTTCAGGGGGTATTTATTACAAATGAAAGTTCATAGTGTATTTGTCACTAACCCCATAGTGCAAAGGGGCCTTTGTAATTTATCCTTTAAACAATTATAGTACTACTCTCCCCTTAGAGGTATTTGTTGCAAATGAAAGCTTTTAAAGAAGTATTTTTCACTGACTCCATAATACAAGGGGGTCTTTGTAATTTACCCTTTAAACAATTATAGTACTACTCCCCCCTTGGAACACGTCTACTAAGTACTAACTATAGAATTTATAAGGTTAGTTAAAATCTTTAGTTTGTGAATAGGGAGCAGCTATTCAAGCAATAGTACATAGATTTTTTGAATTCGAATTCAAATTTGTTCCAATTAAGGGTGACCAAAATTTGATCCATTTCTAATGGATCTATTGATCTAATATGGACCCACTCCTATCTAATCCAATATAGTACAATTTAACTTAAATTTTATCTATTAATAAAATTAATTTGACTAGCTATGATATTTCTAAAAAATACATTGGATAAAGTTTCACAAAAGTCATTTTCAATTCATTTTGTTCATGATATAATATCAAAGTCATTTTCAGTTCATTTGTTTTAATAGTGTATAGAAAAAATCTACGACGGTGGAAAGACATGATACCATAAACGCTTTAACCAATCAAAACCCATGCATTGTGATGAAACTCCACCCCTAATTGATTATCACTTTTATGGTGTTAGTTAGTTGGTTATAAAATTTTCTGGTATCATGTCTTTTTGGTATCATAGTCCAACCCTAATATATAATATTAGGATCATTTTTAATTTAATGCTAGTTAAATACCCTACTTCAATCTAAATTGATTTAAACCCACGATAAATTCAATGGATAAGATTGGATTGGAATCCGAATATAAATGAATCAAATTTGCAGGCGTAACAGGCTAACACCCCCATAAACTTGTGAAATTGGAGGTGATCCTGATGGATTCCATTTCCGTGGGCATGATGAATTCCATTGAAAAAGAATTTCACTTCCCATCAACACTTGATCATTTCTCGGAGCCGATAATGGACACCCTTTTGAAGTTGAGCCGAGCGAATCCAGCCAATAATAACACAAACGGAATCCAACGAGGCGACGACCACGTCGGTTTTCTGAAGTCAGCCCAAGAAAAAAGGGAGACGTCAGCACATCCATGTGAGGGATTCTGGAAGGCCACGTGGCATACATTATTGAAGTATTGATAACTCTGGTAAAACACTTCAAATCGAAGCTTCTCTCTCTCTCATTTCTCGCCGGCTCCCATTTACTCCATCCAAACAACCCGCTCCTTCTCTCTCTCTTCTCTTTTCTTTCCCAGAAACTACCGAAACCACCTCAAAAACTACCTCCGTACTGCTTTAAATCCGCCCACCTTTCTCCCCATCTGGTTTTCCTTTATGTAGATTGTAGAACACAGACCCATCAGCAGTCGCCAGTTCCTTCATCTGTAGAAATGGATAAGCTGAGTGTTCAGCAGAAGAAGGCCGCTAAACAGGCCAAATCAAAGAAGAAACCAATCAAAGTTGTGTACATCTCAAACCCCATGAAGGTCAAGACCAGTGCATCAGAGTTTAGGGCTCTAGTGCAAGAGCTCACCGGCAGAGACTCCGACCTGACTGACACCGTCGCTAGATTCTCCGACACCGACAGTGTTCAGAGGGTACCAGATCAACCCATTAAGATTACCAATGAAGGTGTAGCGGAAGTCCCCAGGGTAGACGCCTATCAAGAGTCCCCGGCGGCGAGCTCCGATTCTTTGCTGGAGCCTTTTGATGATGTTTTCACCCCTCAGATGCTAGAGAATTTTGTGGGGTTCCTGCCTCCTTGTTTGTTCACTGAATTCCCTCAGGTAGATTTCTTCAGAAGCCTTGATGCAATGTAAATATTTTCAGCGTCCTTCAGTTGGGGAGTTCTATATTTCTCTTTGTTAATCAACTCGAGTATATGTACTTAACCATTTTCCTTTCTGATCTTATATATACTTGTTATAGTCCATGAATACTTGAAGGGTTGAGCTAAGTTGGTTTTCCACCAACAGAAAAGGGAAAAAAAATAAGGTTCTAGTCTATTCCCAGTTGCAGAACATACAAAGCACATGGTGGTTGTTGGTCTTCAATTTCATCCCATTTAATGATTTAAGATCTAAGGTTAAATGGGTTTTTGCTAACAGTATTAGATAGTACAAAATGAGGTTATTTCATCCCGTTTAATGATTTAAGATCTAAGGTTAAATGGGTTTTTGCTAACAGTATTAGATAGTACAAAATGAGGTTATTTCAGTAAGTTAATGCTAGTATAAGGACCTAATAACCTTCTGGGAATAGGCAAAAGACACAGAAGGCTGCACTACTTTTTGTTCAGAAAGGTAAGTGCAGAACTATTGGTTATCAGCCTGCTTGGGTTTTACCACAGTTGATGTGGCATCTGAGCAATCTTGGTTCCACATAAGCGGGAATCTTGATGCTTATGAATGGCACCCGTCTGGTTAATTTGTTGATAATAAATTCTCATATAAAGATCTATTTGTGGTAAGTGTTACTGTCAACTAGGCCTTCATGTTTGAGCTTTGAAGTGTTTTAGTGCCCACAGTCTCTCTCTCTCTCTCTCTCTCTCTGGTACAGTGGAGGGAAGTTAATGTTAAGTGTTAACCATGCACCAAAGTGAAATAAAAAACCAGTGAGCATTCACATTAGGAGCAGAATGCCTTGTGTGGCCAGGGATGGCAATGGATAGGATTGCGAAAAGGACCAACTTGAGCAGACCAGATAATAAACTGGGTTGAGAACAGCTGCTCTAACATAGACAGTAGTCGGTGGATTAATTAGTTGGGTCTTTTGTAATAACAAGGACAGACAATAGACAGAAACAATGATGATCGATGATGATAACATCACTAGATGGGGTGCTCGTGGGGCTTGAAGCTAATCAACAAGAAAACAACCAGCTTAAACTGGCCAATCTATGTTTTAGCCATCTCAGGCCCAAGAATTTGTATTACTCTTGTGACTTCCAACTTAATGAAAGGGTATTAGATTATTTTCTTAGAAAAGAAAAAGCTAGGAGAGTGAAGCTAGGCAAATCCTCAACTCTCCCTGGTAGTGTATACCCAGTTCATCTAAGGTTAGGAACCAACTTGGAAATAGGCTTGATCTCAGGGCCTATCGCTCTCATCCCTGAGGGACAGACTTTACCTCCTGCGTACCCATACCCACCCCTCCAAGATGACCCCTAGATATAAAGCTTTCTAAGCATTATTACAATCTTATCATTTGCCTTTGGAAAGCTGACAGCCACTGTAGTGCGTTGCACTACAGCTCAGTAGAATAATGGAGATGGGCAACTAGACATAACCTATCATAAGAAAACAAGACAAAAGACAAAAAGTGGTTTTTCATATATAGACATAACCTATCATAGTGAAGGGCAACTAAACGACGACACAGGAATCTTAATTAGATTTTAATTTCTTATATTGTCACTCCATATATATCTTCCTTCTGCTCAAAACATCCTTCTGATGTAGCTCAAAAAAAAAAAAAAGCTTTGCACTTTCAGTGGTTAGTTCTTGCTGTGGAAAGCTCCAAAGTAGACAAAAGGTTGATGTGGGGACTGGGAATTGAACAAATGGCCAGTCTAGGGAGGAGCCCCAATTAAGTGGATGGTGTGAATTGGCCATATCATCTCCCGTTGCAGGGAAACTGTAAACAATCCTTCTGGGTGACCAACTTGGAAAACCTAAACTTTTTCCATTCTTCCTGGACTGTGATGGGGGGAAAACATCACATCGGCTATCTTCTTCGATCCATAGACCATTTGTCGTTTCTTCTTTCTGTGATTTCGACACAGTATCTGTCGTTCATGGTGGATTCATTCTTGGGGGGTTCATTGTTTGTACGCATGCATATTAGTGTAACCACTTGGCTTAGAATATCTGCAACTTTGAGTTTGGATATGTTCTAACTTTGCTACTTTATAGCGCTTGGCTTGTCGATTCGATTTGCAGGGATCGAAAGTTTTAAACAGCATTCGAATCTTCCACGCACCTGTGCACAGTGATTGAGGCTCAGGAAATAGTATAAATGCAAATACGCGTAAATGCATACAAAATATAAGGTTTTGCACTCTAGATATTTGCATTTATACTCCTTTCAAACTCAGCCTGAGGTTCAAAATTAGGGGTTATCATATTTCAGCCCGGCTAAAAAATTTCAGGCTCAGAACTAAGTTTTATGTTCAAACCCAGTCCTGATATATGCATACATACATATATACATAATATTTTATGTTTGTATCAAATATATCATATATTTTATACATATATTATATCACATAAATATTATATAAATTAAATCCAAATCAGGACTCAGACTATATCCCTTATCATAGGTGTTAAGCCCAGCTCAGCCTACGATAACACCTATTCAAAATGCTTTATGGGACAAATCATAAGTTAAATTGTGTTTGCCATTTGTCAACTTTAAACTAGGGGTGTCCATGGTTCGGTCAAACCATGGACAATTTTTGCAAACAGAACTGGTCCTACTGGTTTTTCAAATTCTTCAAACCGGTACCATTGGTTAATCGGTCCATTACTTTTGGTTTTTGACCAAATCAGTTCTTCGATTTTTTGGTTTTTTATATTTATAATATATATTATAAATAATAAATGATATATAATATATTTATAAATAGATTATTATAAATATAATATATGTATATATTTATATATAATGCATATATATTTATATATAGTATATAGAAAATATGTGACATATATTTAAAATATACTATAAATATTATACCAGTCGATTCGGTTAACTGTCAGTTTTTTTCTAGGGTAACCAAAAACTGAACTGATCCTTCAGTTTTCAAAAATACCAAACCGAAACCGAACAGATTGGTTCAATTAACTGCATTTTTCGGTTTGGTTTTTTCGGTTTAGTTCGGTTTTTTAGTTTTTCATGGACACCCCTACTTTAAACCCTCTTCGAGGGATATTTGAATCGAAGTTAAAGATTTGAACATCACTTGGGAGAACTGAGAAGATATAATAAAAGGGTGGGGATTGAGGTTGAGAATTGAGATGGACCGAGTGAATGTATTATTTTATTTATTAATGGGCTACAAATTAATTCAATTGCACTTGTAAGTATGCATGTATGTATATATAATTTCCAAGGGCAGAGATCAATAGATCAGGTTAGTTTTAAACTTTTCATTTACTAAAGGCATTAAAACTAAATATGTATTTCTCAAGCAATTAAATATTATCTAGTAACCTATTATTATATTATTATATTTCTATATGTAGAGCTATGTGTAAATAAATGAAATACAATAGGCTTCCATACGATAATTGTTTTTTTATAAATGAATAACTCACATAATCTAATAAAATTTAGAGTAATTGACTTAGCTCCTTAGTTTATAATTAATATTTTCTAATATATACAAACAAATAACTTTTTCTTGAAACTTTCTGTAAATTATTAGGTATTAGGATGCATTTTGCATAAAAATGTATATTGTTCAATATCAACTATTATAGCATGTACAAATAAATACTTGTTAAAGACCATTGTAATCAATATTTATGTGAAAGACCATTTTACAATATATTTTCTCTAAATGGAGACTATAGAAGTTGGAAAAAAGAAACCTGAAAGATGCAACCCATATTTCTTACACACTCGAGCCGAGCCAAGTAGAATACTTGACTATTCGAGCTTGGCTCACAGAAATAGTGTTAGGCTCGAGCTCAAGCTCGGTTCAAGCTCGCAAGTTTGAACTTGACTACAAGCCAAGCTTTTTCTAAAAACAAAAATTATATATATAAATAATTTTTTATTTTACATACAAAAAATTAAGAATTATAAAAATTATTTATTATTATCCATACAAAAAATAATTATAAAAATTATTTTTATTTTACAAACAAAAAATAAGAATTATAAAAAATTAATATTATACATAAAAAATAAAAATATTATATAAGAAAATATTTTTATATAATAAAAATTTTTTATTGTATATAAATATTTGTATTTATATTCATATGTATATGTATATGTATGTATGCATGTATGTATATGCATATGTATATGTATGTATGTATGTATATGCATATGTATATGTATGTATGTATATAATAAAAATTATTTATTTATTATACTAGGCTTGATTAGGCTTGCAAGCTTCACTAAGCTTGAGCTCGGCTAGATTAGCAAACGAGCCTATATATTGAGCTCGAGCTCGGTTTAAACCGAATTGAGCTCAAATAGCTTGTGAGAAGCTCTGCTCGTGGCCACCCCTACTTCTCATATTCCAATTAACTACTTTAATATCATCCAATATTCATTATTTTCCTACTTTGGTTTGGGATGCCATTAAATACACATATATTGTTCCCTTTTTATTTTAGAAGAAATCATATTCCGTTATTTCAATGTCCAAGTTGAATTTTCTTTTTCCTTTACATTTGGTGTATTTCATATTTTGAGCTCAAGATTATTATTATTATTATTTTAGGAATTCAAAGGGTCTATTTTTAGTATTAGTTTTACATGTGTATACCTAAGATGTAAATTATAAATGAAATTGTTATGTTTTCTCAAAAACTACAAAACAAGTTGTTTATAAGTGTAGGAAACTGTGGACCCCACATTAGTATTCGTGTGACACCCTGGGACGTACTTAGATTTAATCAGCTTTCCTAGTAGGATTTGTTTTTTTTTCTTCTATCTTATCTAGGATTAGTTTTAATTTTAATCTTATCTTATCTTGCCATGTAAGCATTGAGTTATTTTACAATTAGGAAACTATGTATATAAATTAAGGGGTGGGGCCGCTATTTCAAAAACACCAACCACTCTCTTCTTTCTAAAACCTCTCCATGAGTTCTCCCTCTTCATCTCTCTTCTTTTTCTTCTCCTCTTCTCTCTTCCTTTCTTTATTTTCTATTCAAAACCTAAGGGATATTTGTAGTCTTGTATGACTACTTGGTATCAAAGCAAGATCTAGGGCTTCTCATGTGAGTTTGATCCAGCCGACCACATGAGAATTGCCTAGGGCTGGAAGAATAGAAAGATCAGTTCTTCGGCTGATTCTTGGAGGTTATCTACAGAAGCAATCCAAAGATTGGATCGGTCCTTGATAACCAAGAAGAATTAGAGAAAGATAAGCGGATCAAGATTAGTTCTTGATCAAGACTGAAGGTGGCTATTAGAATTTCAGAGGAATTTTGGTTTGAGATCAGCTTTTCAAGACTGGAAGAAACGATCAGAATTTCAGAAGTTCTTTGATAAAAAAAATAGAGTGTTTCAGAATTCCCTAGTGAGATTTCAATCTTTCCTAAGATCGGCATCAAGAATAACTTGATCTAAGAGGTACGGTTAGAAAATTTTCTCCTTTCAATATTTCTTTTGGGGTTTAAGAGAAAACCCTCGCGATATAGGACTATTATTATTTCAAGGAGGTAATCGGATTTGTCTCCTTGATTTAAAGTTATTCTTTACTCTCTAGAAGACCCAATAAAGCTGTTTCAGCAAGACTGTTACGGTTGAATCGGTTTTTTCTACTGTTATCAGTCTCAAGACCCAATAGGTCGACTGTCATAGTAATTAGAGAGGTTTCTTTTATTGAATCAGAATTCTTCATCTAGTCCCATTACTAGTTACAGACCCAGTAGGCCGACTAGTACAGTAATTAGGAAGTGCCCTTTAATTAACTTCTAAGAATGGAGTTTAAGAGCCAAGGAGAGGGTGTTTTTGGGACTGGTTCAGGTGGCATGACTGAAAACACCTTCCAGATTACAACTATAAAGTTTGATGGTTCAAACTACTTAGAGTAGGTCCAATCAGTCATGATGGCCATTGGGGGAAGAGGAAAGCTGAACTATTTGTTGGGAGATGTGAAGGAACCAACTAAGGAGGATTCCACTAATGCTAAGTGGATTCAGGAAAATTATTTGGTGATGACATGGTTGTGCAACTCCATGCAGCCACACATCACCGGAAATTACTTATGGGCAAAAACAGCTAAAGAAATATGAAATGTTGTGAAAGAAACCTACTCTCAGCCCTTTAATGTTGCTAAGGCTTATGAGTCGAAATGTGAGGTTAAAAATCTTAGACAATGAGAGAAACGTGTCTCTATTTATTTTTCAACCCTAAAATCTCTGTGGCATGATATTGACCACCTTGAGACAATTGAATGAGAGAGTTAGAAAGATGTACAGACTTACAGAAAGCATATTGAAACTAACAGAGTATTTGAGTTCATTGCTGACCTAAATTCTGAATATGATATTGTAAGACAACAACTATTGACAAGAGAAAGTGTGAATCTGTCTCAAGCCTATTCCCTAGTGCATAGTGAAGAAACTAGGAGAAAGGTTATTTTATGGCAGCAACCTTTCGAATCTGCCCTGGCAATAGTTAAACCCAAGCCTGAGGGAGAAAAGGAATGGGATATAAAAAAAAATGCTAAAAATGACCTAGTTTGTGAACATTACAAGAAACCTAAACACATTAAAGACACTTTGGAAGCTGCATTCACATCTAGTTCCAGCAAAACTCAAAAACAAAACGGGGAATGCCAATATGGCTGTCAACACTAATAGTGTAGCCTCAACAGCCTCAAGAGGCAATTCTCTAGACACCCTAGCTGCTGTCCGATCTACTCTAACACAACTAGAAAGTGAAGTCAATAACTTAGTATCATCTCCATAGCCATCATCAGCTCCTTCAACCTCATCCTTTTCTCAATCAGGTAATCGGGCCTCAGCTTATCATGCTTCAGCTCCAGGTATTACAAAACATTATTGGATAATAGATTCAGGAGCATCTGACCATATAATTAGCTTGCCATCACTTTTCTCTACCTATCATTTATCTTCTGGTAAAGGAGACATCAAGTTGTCTGATGCAATTTCCCTATCATCTGTCCTGCATGTTCCCAAGCTTAATACTAACTTGCTCTCAGTTAGTAGCATTACAAAAAAATAGAATTGTTCAATAACATTTTTTCCTGATCGACGTGTTTTTCAGGATCTAGAAACAAGGAAGGTGATTAGGACTAGCCATGAGACAAATGGAATCTACCTACTTGGAGGAAGTGTTCATCAGGAGGATAGTGAAACTAAGAATTCTTTGTTTCTTAGTCTGTTGATCAGGTGATGCTTTGGCATAATAGGATGGGCCATTTATTCTTTCAGGCTTTGAAAAGTTTGTTTCCTAGTATATTTGAATCTGTTCAGATGACATGTTTGAAATGTGAAAGTTGTGAGCTTGCAAAACATTGCAGGACTACATATTCATTAAGTAATAATAGAAGCAATATTCCTTTTGAAAATTGTGCATACTGATGTTTGGGGGCCTATCATACCATTACCATGGTGGGGTACAGATATTTCCTATTATTTGTTGATGATTATACTTGGTTTTCTTGGGTTTACCTTATGCATTCTCGAGATGAGGTTGTAGCATTAACCCGAATATTTCATCAAATGATTTTAACCCAATTTGGGATTAAAATTAAAATTTTTAGATCTAATAATGCAAAAGAATATTTTTCAAACCCATTAGCCTCCTACATGCATAGTCATGGGATTATCCATCAGAACCTGCCTACATACACCATAGTAGAATGGGGTTGCTGAAAGAAAGAATAGACACATATTGGAGGTAGCGAGAGGCATTATGTTTACCTCAAATGTGCCTCTACATTTCTAAGGGAATGCCATTCTTACAGCAGGTTATCTTATCAATCGGATTCCCTCACGGGTTCTTGACATGAAAACTCCATTCACCCTTTTATACCCTAATAAAGAATTGTCTACCATTCCCCTCAAAACCTTTGGGTGCACTTGCTTCGTTCAAATCATTGGCCCTCATCGTTCCAAATTTGATCATAAGGCCTTCCAATGCCTTTTGATTAGATATGCCCAAACTCAAAAGAGATATTGTTGTTATGAACCCACTTTTGGAAAAAAGATTTGTCTCAATGGATGTCACCTTCTTTGAGGATAAACCCTATTATCCAACGATTTCTCCTTAGGGGAAGAATAGTGAAGGTAGGAATAGCTCATCAGAAGTTCATTTACCAATCCCATTAAATGAAGAAGGATGTAATGGGGAATGATGTCAAAGGTGCAAGGATGTGAGAGTCTATCACAGGCATTGGAGACCGGTTGATTTCGGACATTAGCAATACAGGCCAGTCCCAGTCTCCTCTGTAGATCTAGATCCAAGTACCACAGTAGCCCCAATTCCTCTGCAGATCCAGATCTAGGTACCACAATAGCCCCAGTTCCTCCTACAGATCCAGATCCAGGTACCACAGATGAGAGACATCCAACCATGGAGCCTTCACCTTCATTTGGTGACATTGATCTCCCCATAGCAGTCCAAAAAGGCAAACGCCATTGCACCACATCTCATTACAATTCTCAATTCTTATCCTATGATCATTTGTCTCCCTTCTACAAGTATTTTCTCGCATTCATTGTTGATATTCCCATTCCCAGAACAATACAGGAAGCATTGGAGATACCAGAATGGAAAGATGCAATAAAAGTAGAAATGGATGCCCTTATCAGAAACAATACCTGGGAGATAGTTGATCAGCCTAAAGAAAACAAACCGGTTGGATGTAGATGGGTATTCACTGTGAAACATAATGTTGATGGTTCTATTGAAAGGTATAAGGCCCGATTAGTTGCAAAAGGATTCACTCAAACATATGGTATTGAGTACTTAGAGACTTTTGCACCAGTAGCAAAGATGACCACTATCAGAGTCCGATTATCTCTTGCATCCAGTTACTCTTGGCCATTGTATCAGATGGATGTTAAAAATGTCTTTCTCAATGGAGACTTGCAGGAAGAAGTTTACATGCAGTTGCCTCCAGGATTTTATTGTAGGAAGATAGGAAAGGTTTGTCGATTGACCAAATCTTTATATGGACTAAAACAGTCCCCCAGAGCTTGATTTGACAAATTCAGGCGATCCCTTGATATGTTCGGATATGTGTAGTCCTAGTCAGACCACACCTTGTTTATTAGGAGAATGGATTCTTCTGTAACCTTGCTTGCTGTGTATGTTGATGATATTGTAGTAACAGGCAGTGATACTAGTGAAATTGAGTTTCTTAAGCAACTCCTTCATCAAGAATTTGAGATAAAAGATTTGGAGGAACTACGATAATTCTTGGGCATTGAGGTAGCTAGATCCAAGCATGGGATTTTTGTCTCTCAACAAGAGTATGTCCTTGATCTACTAGAAGAAACAGGAAAGTTGGCAGTTAAGTTTGCGGACACACCTATTGAACAGAATCACATGATTAGTGTAGAAGGTGGAAAGCCTATTGAAGATAAAGCTATGTTCCAATGGTTAGTTGGAAAACTTCTCTATTTTTGTCTCACACGACCTGACATCAATTATGCAGTCAGTATATGCACTCTCCTAGAACTACTCACCTCCTTGCGGTTGAAAGGATATTAACATATTTGAAGAGGTCCCCAGGCACAGGCATTTTGTTCGAGAAAAATAACCACATGAAGATAGAAGTCTACACATATGCTGATTGGGTTAGGTGTGTTGATGATCGAAGATCTGCCTCTAAATATTGTGCCTTTGTAGGAGGTAATCTGGTCTCATGGAAGAGTAAGAAACAAAGTGTTGTTTCTCGTTCCATTGCTGAAGCTGAATATAGATCAATGGCAAATTGTGTGGCTGAGATTCGGTTGAGATCATTACTTGAGGAATTGGGTATTGTTTTTGAGAAACCCCTAATGTTGTACTGTGATAATCAGACTGCCATCAATATAGCTCATAATCTAGTGCAGCACGATAGAACTAAGCATATTGAAGTGCACCGGCATCAGAGAAAGGGATACATCTCAAGAAGTATGCCTTCCCTACATCGCCTCCGACATGCAACTTGTAGACCTTCTCACCAAGGCTGTCTCAAGAAAGAAGTTAGAAGAAGACCTATGCAAGTTGGGAATGACAAATATCTACTCCCAACTTGAGGGGGAGTGTAGGAAACTGCGGACCCCACATTAGTATTCGTGTGACACCCTGGGACATACTTAGATTTAATCAGCTTTCCTAGTAGGATTTGCTTTTTTTTTTTACTTTATCTTATCTAGGATTAGTTTTAACTTTAATCTTATCTTATCTTGCCATGTAAGCATTGAGTTATTTTACAATTAGGAAATTATGTATATAAATTAAGGGGTGGGGTGGTTGTTTCAACAACACCAACCACTCTTCTTTCTAAAACCTCCCCACGAGTTCTCCCTCTTCATCTTTCTTCTTTTTCTTGTCCTCTTCTCTCTTCCTTTCTTTATTTTCCGTTCAAAACCTAAGAGATATTTGTAGTCTTGTACGACTACTATAAGTGATTTATAACTAATGAAATGCTTTTTCTACCATAATTATTGTTAATGTTAGAAGGCCTACCAATATATAGAAAATTTTAATTCCATATATAACACTTCAAAAGGTTTAAATAATGTTACCAAGAAATTTTCACAATACATTACAAGGCCAACAATGTTTTATAGTGTGTTGAAACTTAATTAAGAGATAGTATAATATTTTATAGTGTGTTGAAACTTAATTAAGAGACAGTATAATATTTTATAGTGTGTTGAAACTTAATTAAGAGATAGTATGTGGTCCAAAAATGAATATGGTAGAAATGTACTTTTTGAGATGGATGAAAGGGAAAGCTAGAAATAATAGGATAAAAAATGAACTTATTCAACTAGTGATAATTGAAGAAAACGTAGACTAAGGTTAATAAATCTAAAGTCATCATCATGGTCGCCCAAGCCTTATCCCTACATGAATCATGTTTCGCCAATCCATAGTATATATATGTATCTGTAAATTCATATCCACTATTAGATTATTAGTACGTGAATCATTTCTTACTACTTTTACCCATGTCCTTTTTGGTCTACCTCAAGTTCTTCTAGCCCCTTCAATGTGTAAATCACTTAATCTAATCGATGTAGTCGATGGTCCTGCATGAATATACTTAAACCATCTTAGTTTACGCTCTCTCTCTCTCTCTCTATCTATCTATCTATCACTTTATCACCTATTGGAACTATTCCTAGGTCCTTATGGATAACTTCATTCCTAATCTTATCCATTTTAGTTTTTCCAGTCATCCATCTTAGCAGTTGCATTTCTGCCAAACACTTTTTAATTTCCATACAACATAATTGGTCTTACAATTATTTTATAGAATTTTCTTTTTAATCTAAGTGATATTTGCCTATCACAAAAAAAGTGCAGATGCACCCCTCAATTTTGCCCATCCCACTTTAATCCTTTAGGTGACATCCTCCTCGATCTCTCCCTTGTTATGAAATATTGAACCAAGGTACCGGAAATGGTCACATTGACTTATTTCTTGGTATCAAATCCTAAGCATATCTTTATTTACACTCCTATTATTATTAAATTCTCATGTCATATATAATATGTTTTAGTCCTATTTGTTTTAAAATCTCTTGTTTCTAAGGCATTTGCCCATAAGCTTAATTTTGCATTTAATCCTTCATTAGTTTTATCAATTAAAATATTGTCATCAACAAACAACATGCACCATGAAACTTCTCCTTGAATATGTTTAGTCAATTCATCTATAATCAATGAAAATAAATAAGGTCTAAGTGTCGAACCTTGGTAAAGACATAGTAACTATAAAATCTGAAGTCACTCCCACTAGTGTTTTAACCCTTTCTTTTCCAAGACAGCAAGACACCATATTATCTCTCTAGCAAATGTCAGATGTTAGATGTTAGACAGTGAATATTGGTTCTTAATGGGTTCTACAGTCTAATTGCACATGTCTTTATGTAGTTACTAAATAGAACAGAATGGTAAAATAGGATTCACGTAACCGACCCCATATAATATAATTGGGACCAAGCTTAGATGACAATGGGGACGATTTATAAAAACCTTCCCTTGAGGGCCTTCACTCATTCAAAAATGGTGTTAGAGTTCCTTTCACTGTTCTCATTCCAAGTCTTATTCATATGAAACATACTTAACCTTGGTCAAGTCATCATCGGAACCATTTTGTCAGTTATTTATGCATGCCAAAGGACAAAAATAATCTAATTTAGTCTAATCTTGATGGACCAATGCCAGTCAATTGATGTGATAATATAGTTTTGATCATACTTATTCATATGAAACATAGGTCAAGTCATCATCGGAACCATTTTGTAAGCTATTTATGCATCTCAAAGGACAAAAATAAAGATCTGTCAAATTAATTAAAGTTTGTTATTGTCAAGGATAAAAATAAAAGGCCAACCAGATGAATTATACATCTAGAAATGAGCGATGAATGAGTTGTTACTTGTTGGTTTTTGTTTTGGTTTTCAGATCAATATCGTTGAAAGATTAGATCCTCAATTTGATTCAAAACTGTAGCTACATGATGCACACCAAGAAGGGACCCACATGGAACCACAAAATATTCATGATGTGCGGTACATAATGGCTTTGTAAAACCAAAGGAGCTGAGGAGATCTGTTCATCGTACGCCTTTAGGTTTTAATATTTAGATTTTAGGGTTTAAGTTAAATTTCAGGATTTAGATATACAAATCAAGAGGTGGTCAGATGCTTTTGTCTAATCAGTAGAGGTGGGTTCGAACCGATCCGAATAGTATGAGACTCAAACTCAGCTCACTAAGGTAGGACAAGGTTCGAGTTTAAGTTTGATTTGAGAAAAAATATTTTATAAAAATAAAAAAATATATATATAAAATATTTTTTATTTGATATTTAAAAAATTAAGAATTATAATATTTTTATTATATATATTATTTTTTATAATTTTATTATATATATACGAGCTTGACTCATTTATTAATCAAACCTATAAATTGGACTCGAGTTCGGCTCAAAGCTCGATTGGAACCGAATCAAGCCGAACTTTTTACAAACCGAACTCAAATAGCTCATAAAAAACTCAGCTCATGGCCACCCCTACTAATTAGGATAGGTTACAAGTGTTTTCCCTATTCATTAGGATGCACTTTGAGATGTCAGAAGACTCAGAGCTGCAACCTAAGAGGCTTACAAGCTGAGGTCGATATATGCTCCACCATCAGATCTCCATGGGAGGTTAAACAGGTGTGGGAACTCCATTAAATTTTTCTATATCATAAGATATAATTTATTTCTCAAACCACTTATTCATCAAATATTGGCTCAGTCAAAACTACAACTTAAGAGGCTTCCAAGCTAAGTCCGACATAAGCTCCACCATCAGATCTCCATGCGAGACTGCTCAACAGGTGTGGGAACTCCATTAAATCTTTCTATCTAATGATTCTGATCTATGGGTTAATGGGTGAAGGTGACGCTGTTGGGGAGCAGAACAAGGAAAGAATTAGAGCTTTATTGTTTGTCTCCCTCTCCTCTGAGTTCTGACTAGAATCTCTCACTTCTATCTTCTGCTAAACGACAGAACATTCCATTAGAGAATGAGGACCAATGAATAACTTGCCAATATATCCAACACTTGGGTTATGTTTGGGACCGGTTCAAAGTATGGGCATATCAGGCAAATCGATAGTATTGTTTTTTTTTGGAACTGGTTCAAGGGGGCCGGTTTAAGTCTCCTCCATCCCCTGAACCGGTCAGACCCCTAATACACACACTATAGGGACGTATTGGTAGGGTTCCAGAACAATATGTATCGGCCGGTATGGGCCGATACGTGTCGATACTTTGAACCCTTTAGGTCAATCAATACAAATTGGTAAGAGACATATTGTCAATCAATACATATATTGTCACACCACATATAAGATTCTTTTTAGGGGGGTAGACAATATATGAGAGTTACGAGTCCATATCACCTGCCAACACCTTTGAACCCTCTACCAATATGATCCCACATCGTATATCTCATATATGATGTGTCTCACTTTTATGGCGGGTTCCAGTTTCATAGTAAGATGTACAGTGTTAGATCAAATTGGTAGGAAATTAGAACGTATTTTATTAGCAGAAGATCCTAACTCCAGAGTTACTTTAGTTCGATTAGACTTTAACTCACTAAGGAGAAACATCAATTTAACATTTCTACTAACAAGCTCTGGCACATTCATTTTTAGGGTACCCTTGTTGCAAGTATAAATAGTCTTAAATAACAGTTATATTTGTATTAATCAACCGAAAATGTTTTAGGTACGTAGAATAACAATGATACTAAACACAACCTTAGAATTCAGCTAAACTCGAAATTCCTTTTGTTCTCTTATCTCCAATTGCCTATTCAATCCATCTTGTTCAGTGCCTCCTATGACTACCCATTGATAGCTACATCAGTTCCTGTATTCTCTATTTCTCATTGTTGTCAGCCATATGGTTCAAAGTATTGATACGCTTCTGCCATCGGTGCTCAGACACACACGGAAATGGTATTTCTTTTAGTTTTTTTTTTTAATTTAATTTTTGGGAGTTAAAAAAGAGTATTTTTCATTAAAAAATAGTGGGATCCAAAACATCCGTAAACAGACGTATCAGAACCCAGAAGGTACGATACAATATGCTTAATATGGGGCATATCGTATGAAAATTATGAACTTTGATCAGCCATATCCTGGGTCAAAATGATTTCATCTTCCTGCTTACGAACTAAACAAACGACAGCCAAAGAGTAATCAATAACACCAAAAGATATACATTCAAAAGAAAGCAATTCACTTCACAATATTTTCTTCATTGTTGTTAACTAAGGTACGGTTTGGATAAGGTTTTGCTTTTGAGATTGGAGTTGTGAAAAGTAAAATTGAACCACAAAGTGTTCTTCAGTATTAGGTAAGACTCGCTTTTAAAATTAGGGTTCAATTATGATGACGGAAAGATATGACACCAATCTAGAAAACTTACAACCAATCAACCGGCATCATAAAAGTAGTTACCAATCAGGTGAATTTTCATTAAAGTTCATGGGGTTGTGATTGGATAAAGCATTTCTGGTATTACGTCTTTCCAGCATCATATATTTTCCCTTGAAAATATTATAATATGAAGCCAAAACACTTTTAAGCCCCAAAGCATAAAAGTCTAAAAACTGGACTTTGTACTTTCGTGCTATAAAAGCACAAATCATGAAGCTTATCCACATCAGGGGATACCCCATGACTTCAGATTGACTCCCCACAGAGCACGCCCCACAGCACATCTCAACCATGCATTGAGAACATCTCCCTATGACAAGTATAGGAATCAGGAGATTTTCCCAATGCACAGTAGGGATGTTCTGTGGAGCACTCTGTGAATAACCAATTTGCTCTATTAGCCCATACACACACCATAATCCCCTCAACCCTGGTGACAGCATGATTTGATCCCAAGTCTCTGCTAGAACCAGCAAAATCACAACGTAAGCTTGGAACTTGGAACACTTAATCATTCATTTTTCTTCCAATTTTAAACTTGCTACGGTGGTAGATCTCAAGTTTGATCAGCCAAAATGGGGATGTAAATAATGGGTCTAGCAAGAGTTAGCCTGGCCCAGTCACTAATTGGGCTTAAGTTTTTTAGCTTCGTTCAACAAATCAAAGTGGGATGTCAATTGGGTGTCCAAAACAAACCTGACCAGGCCCAACCAGATTTTCTAATTGATTGGGCTTCCACTTTCGGGTTAAGATCTGGGCCTTGGCCTGAACTGTCAGCCTGGCACTGGGTCAGGTTGGGCTCGGGTTTGAAACCTCGAGTAGCCCAAGGTGACCAACCTAACCATAGTGAAATCCTCCATTACTACGTATACAAATTGACATACAACCATTATTCAAGGATGTTTACAGTTGAAACAGGCATACCTTAAAAGGTACATGTTTGGGAGGCCGTGGGTGATGTCTAATAATGTTAGCAACGCCCAAAACATTTTAAGTATAAACAGCAATGATACCAAACACAACCTAAATCAGCTGATTGACAAATTTTCTAATACTATATAATTAAAGAGAAAATCTATGCTTTCAGTGAAAAAAAAAAAAACAAAAAGAAAAAATCTATACTTCCAAAAAAGACATGATACCAGAAAGGAAGGGTTTTGGCCAATCAAAACCACCCCGTAAATTTCGATAAATACCACGTAATGGTTATCACTATCGCTTTTATGATATGGATGTTTTTCTGGTATCATAGTCAAATTCATAATTAAATAATGAAATATTATGGGTTCAACTATGATACTAGAAAGACATCTCCATAATTAAATAATGAAATATTATGGGTTTAGCTATGATACCAGAAAGACATGATATGAGAAAAATTATGACCAATTAATGGTGTTATCAAAAGTTGATGGGTCATAAGTGGTAACCAATCAGGTGGTATTTATCAAAATTCATGGGGTTTTTTGATAATCCATGGTATTTTTTGATTGGTCAAAGGCTCTTCCATTATCATACCTTTTTGGCATCATAGATTTTCCAAAATACCATACCCCAACTTGTGATGAGCATTGGGACCAGGCAGATCTCATACATGTTCGGCTGGCCCAAACTGTATATAAACATATGAACCACTCACAAGGTAAGCAAATACTACCCTACCACCTATATAATAAATCCATAATGGGTTTATAAACTGAATTCAACCCAAACTCAACTTTAGGTCTGTATTTGGGCCCAGTCGCTCTATCTTACCTCGAGCTAGGCATGTCAAGGCTTGGGCTGGGCTGAGCCGTCCCGTTCTAATGCTCAATCCAAACAAGTGAAATACAAACCCATTAAAAAAGACAGGAAAAACTTCAGAGGCCATGTAAGAGCCTCAGCCAGCCAGCCTCTTGTGTAACACCTGTTGGGAAATGGGGTTACTAAAACTTGGAAGAGAAGCTTTGAGGTGCATCTGAAGACACTGTCTTTAGAACGTTGTTTGCACCCACTCAGTTTCTCTGATTTTGTTGTTGGGTTACAGGCAAATCTGTTCCTAGGATACAACAGAGTCTTGGGCCAGAAGAGTCTCTGCAACCAACAAAATTGAAGAATCTCCAAAGAAACCTTCTATGAGATAGTAACGGACCAGACTAAGAGAGAAAGTGATTTTTGAATATTGTTTTATGTGTGAGCAAAAGCTTCATTTGTGCTCCTTAAATAATCTCCGAAGAATCAGGAAGGTGTTGGTTCAAAAAAGGCTTTTTGAACAGTCACAATTTTTGAAATTGTGACTGTTAGAAGGTAGTTAGTAGTTAATGACTGTTAAATTTGAATGGAGCCTCTTGATCACACATGATCGAATCGTGGCCATTGATCCTATCAACGGTTAGCCTCGCACCAAAAGTCAAAGCCTCCATTCGCAAGCCATGTGGGTGCTCGCAGAGTGTGAGCAAAGTGCACCTCATTGCACCGCACACATGTGTGCACGCGCATTGCGCGGTAGCAAGCCTCCATACTCTCCTCTCTTTATCAAAGGGTTGCAAGTCGGGCCGGGTTAGGTTGGGTTAAGGCTAACCCTAGCCCAACCCTAAGTTTTAATCCCCCAACCCTAACCCTAACCCTAACCCAACCCGACCTTCAACCCGACCAACCCAATCCTTACCCTAACTAAATTCCTTCAACCCTAACCCAACCCAACCCAACCCAAAGTCAATTTCGGGTTGGGTTGGGCCCAACCCAACCTTCTTCCAATCCCTTAAAACTTCATAGGATTCTCGATATTAGATCTTAACTCAACTTTTGCTACATATATTAATCATATGTTTCATTAGTATTTGTTTGTTGACGTTTTTTTTTCTATTATTTTGGTACAAATTTCACAAAAATAAGTGTTAGAAATGACTATAGTTTATTATGAATTATGACTTCTGATAGATCTTTTATGGGCAGAAAACAACAGAGAGAAAATGAAGGATAAAATTTTCAAAAAACATAAAATAATGTTATTAAGGTTTTAGTCTTTCTGACTACGATTAAGTAAAGTGATTATCTTAAAAAAAAATACATGATACTATATGGTGGGGGCAATACAAATATCATGCATCAAAACAAATCAATATATGTTATATATTACATATAACATATATTTATATATACTATAAAGTTGGGTTCGGGTTGGGTCGAGTTGGGTCGAGTTGGGTAAGGGGTCAACCCTAACGCAACTTGAAGTAAAGTCGGGTTCATGAATTTTTACCCTAACCCGAGCATCAACCCAACCCAACCTTTTCAGGTTGGGCTAGGATTGGGTTTGGGCCAACCCAGCCCAAGTTGCAGCCTTATCTAAGGAGTGTAAATCAGCTCCTATTAAAAAACCAAAAACAAAACTTGTAATTTTCCAATGTGGGACAAGTTAAAAAACTAATTTTAAGTAAAAAAAAATAAGCTATTTTCAAGACATGTGTGCCGATGTAATTTATCATGTAATTGACCAATCAAACCCCACTGGATTTAATCTCTAATGAGATTAAAATCCAAGAATCCCCCACTTTGATTGATCAATTACATAGGTCTCTCTCAATGCAAACTGCTATGACATAGCTATGCATACAAAAGTTGTTTTATAACTTAAACCTTTTATTAGTACAGATATCTCAGAGCCTTGTCAAAGTTATTGGTGGCAAGACCATAAACCAATTACTCTCAAGACAAACTGGAGATACCCATACACATAAAATGTCCTGTCTCTGCAAGAGTTTCAAATTTTACTCAGCACTATTATGGCCATGTGCTTCTTTTCTACTCTCATGAACAATCCCAAGAGAAAACTCAAGCTCTCATGAGAAACGACACCACTTCTATGTTCACGTATGTGAAGTTCCACTATGTGTTCCATTATTAGACACATTTCAGAATTTCATTAAGGGTTTAACTCAACCTTTCATCATAACGGACAGCACTGTTTATGTTTTGATGGAAAATTTCTCAATGTCAGTGCTAATAGTCACATTGTTGTAACTTGTTGTTACCCATTAAACCCAATATTGATGTTTTTTTTTTTTTCAGTTCAGGTTGGGTTACCATTACTGGTGACTAAGTAATAGGTTTTAATCCCATCTCTTTTGTTGTCGTTCTTACCAATTCTCTGGGCAAATCTTTGGTAAGAATATCAACCAAGTTTTTACTTGACTTCACACAAGTTATAGTGATGACTTCATCTTGAACCAGTTGCCTAACAAATTCATGTCTCAAACTTATATGTCTAGACTTACCATTGTAAATACCACTATAAGCTCTCGATAGAATTGCCTCACTATCACAGTAAATGGAAATTAGAGTCATAGGAATAGGCCAAAGTTTTATATCCAATAATAAATTCCTAATTCATTCAACCTCTTTTCCAACAGCCACCATGGCTATGAATTCGGATTCCGTGGTCAAATGAGATATACAAGTTTTTCTCTTGGATGCCCAAGAGATCGCACCCCCACCAAGAACGAAGATCCATCCAGAGGTGGACTTGTTATCTCCATTACCGGTAATCCAAATCGCATCAGTGTACCCTTCTAGTATAACTGGATAATCACAGTAGAATAAGCCAAGTTCTAAGGTTCTTTTGAGGTACTCAAGAACTCTCCCAATTGCATTCTAGTGCTCTGAAAATGGATTACTTGTAAGCTGACTAAGTTTACTTACTACAAATGCAATATCAAGTCTAGTACAAAGCATAGCATACATCAGACTTCCTACTGCACTAGCATGCTCAAGTTGTACAATTGCTCTACCAGAATTTTCTACTAGCTTTATACTAGAATCATATGGTGTGCTATATTCTTTAAATCCTAAATGGTTAATTTCTTAAGTATTCTCTCAATGTAATGTGATTGGCTTAATGCATAACCCCTAATATGTCTTTTAACTTTTATTCCTAAGATGGTATATAATTCTAAATCTTTCATCTTGAAGACTGAGGATAAGTAGCTTTTACTTTCATTTATGTCAACCATATTAGTACCCATTATAAGCATGTCATCAACATAAATACATGCAATTACAACATAATTTTTAGTAAATTTTGAGTAATGCATCTATCAGCACTATTGTGTTTAAAACCAAAAGCTAGAATGCAAGAATCAAATTTCTCATGTCATTGTTTGGGTGCTTGTTTTAATCCATATAGTGACTTAATATACACTTTCTTTTCATTTACAAGAACAAATCATTCTAGTTGTTCCATATAGACTTATTCATTTAAATCACCATTTAAAAAACAATCTTAGCATTCATTTGACGAACAGATAAGCGATAAATGGATGCTAGTGCTATAAGTGTTTTAATAGAAGTTGTTCTAGCCACTGGTGCATAGGTGTTGTTGATGCTCATAATGGGTTGAAGACAACAAAGTTAATTTACCTTGTCTCCCGGACGAGCTGGGTAAGAGGATCTGTGAACTATTGAGGGCGAGGATTGGTGAAGTCTGTTCGAGGACCAACATGTTTTGAGGAAGGCCTAGGCCGTAGGCTTGTGGAGGCCGAGGCGTGCTGAGGCCGAGGGGTGTCGAGGTTGAGAACTAGTGGGATCCGAGAAGTGCTGAAGACTCCGAGGACTAGAACCTGCGGAGAAAGGGCACGTCAGTGGCCTCGAGTGGGGACCGGAGGCGGGGACTCTGACAGTCAAGTTAGTAGGGTGGAATAAAGAGGGCGGACTAGGTCCGAGGGGTTCGGATGAGGTCACCCAGGAGCTGGAGAGCTAGAACTGGGAATGCAGGTTTCGGATTGGGATCGGGGATCCCTTACCTTGGGGGAATGTTTCCCTATTTATACTTGAGGACGCCTGATGGCAGACACTTCAGATGGTCAGGATGCGATCTTAGCCCTAGGCGGGAGGACATCTGAGAACCGTCGTGTCTAGTCGTGCCATTGGTCCCGTGCTGGATGCTGACCCCTACCCTATACAACACGTTGACCGGCTCCGAGATCGGCCATGTGTCAATGCACCAAAGGCCTGCCTAAAATGCCTACATCATTTGCCACCCACTCTCGAGGCCATGGTGGAGGTCTTAGATGAGGACCGTAGCTTCGGCCGAAGAGAGTGTCATTCTTTCTTGTGGGCGTTGAGTGGCCTTCCATGGCGAGAACCTCGGCTAAGGCCGACCTAGAGAGAGCGGTCTTTGGACGAGGAAGTGATGGTCCCGATTTCGCACTCGCTAAGGATAGCGCGGCTTGAGAAGGTGGAGTCGTCTACAGTAGTCGAGGCTTCGTTAGAGTTGGTCGGGCCTGCATAGACGTCATCCTCGGTTTCGGTGGGCTTCCGTTAGCCATTGTGCCGCTTCTGCTCCTTCAAGAGTTTACGAAGGGCCAAAGAGCACGGAGGCGTTGGGGTGTGACCGCCGAGGTGTGGCCATTAAGGGGCCGAGGACCGTCGGGGTGTGACTGGCAAGGTGCGACCTTCGGGGTGTGACCACCAAGGTACGACCTTCGAGGTGTGATCTTCGAGGTGTGGCTGCTGAGGAGCCGAGGACCGTTGGGGTGTAATCGCTGAGGTATGACCTTCGGGGTGTGACCGCTGAGGTGTGACCTTCAGGGTGTGATCGTTGAGGTGCGACCTTCGGGGTGTGACCGCCGAGGTGTGGTCGCTTAGGGGCTGAGGACCGATGGGTGTGGTTTCCGAGGTGCAACCTTCGGGGTGACCACTGAGGTATGGTCATTGAGGGGCCAAGGACTGTCAAGGTGTAACCGCCAAGGTGTGGTCGTTGAGGGGCCGAGGACTGTTGGGGTGTGACTGCCGAGGTGCGACCTTCGGAGTGTGACCACCGAGGTGTAACTGTTGGGGTGTGACCACCGAGGTACGACCTTCGAGATGTGACCGCCGAGGACCGTCGGGGTGTGACCGTTGAGGGGCCGAAGACCGACGAGGTGTGGCCATTGAGGGGCTAAGGACCGTCGAGGTGTGACCGCTGAGGTGTGACCTTCGGGGTGTGACCGCCAAGGTGTAACCATCGGGGTGTGATTGCCGAGGTACGACATTCGGGGCGTAACTGCCGAGGTGTGACTACTGAAGAGTGGGACCTAGTGAGTAGGCATATGACCTTCAAAGATCGTGTGCCTTGGACCGAGGTCTAGTCCGAGCGTGTAACTTTGATGAAGGTTGTATGCTACGGGAGGGTGTTCGATCGAAACGAGAATGTATATGCTGAGGATTGAAGGTGAGGTATGAGAGACTCGCTTTACCACAAGAAGGTGTTTACATGGTCAGCTGGAGCCGAGCTCTTATTGTTACATGGTTCGGTCTGTGGGTAGAGACCAAGGTGCTAACGATGGCTGGTTACGGCAACTGCTGTAGGGACGAGGCAATGAGATTGGTGTCGGCATATTGTTTCCCGTTGTTGTAGTCATCGCCGCAGTTGTCTCCGCACTAGTGGTCACCATGGTCGAGGTCGGCCCCTCCTCCTTGGTGCTCACCAACCAAGGCTTCTTTGGCGGCAATATACTTCTGTGCCTTCTTTAAAAATTCCACCTTGGTTTTGGGTGGCGTTCCAGCCATAGAGCTTTTGAGGGCAGACCCGAGGAGGAGGCCATGGATTGCTGCGTACATGGAGACCATGGGGTCGAGGTCATGGACCTCCAATTATTCTCTCTTGAAAAAATCAATGTAGGACCGTAGGCTTTCACCGTGTCGTTGCTAGACGGCCATGAGTGAGACGATGCTTTTCTGGTGTCGTTGGTTGCTGATGAAGTAGGCGAGGAAGAGATGGGAGAACTAGTCCCAAGAGCTGATGGAGCGGGGCGGGAGCCCGGGAAACCAGCGCCGAGCTGTCCCCTTGAAGGTCACCTGGAAAGCTCAGCACATCAATGCGTCGAAATACCCATACAGGAGCATGAGTGCGCGGAAGCTCTCTAGGTGCTCGTCTAGGTCTAAGGTTCCATCGTAAGCTTCCAATGTGGTAGCTTTGAAATTATGCGGAAGAGGTTCCGAGGTGATGGCGGTGATGAAGGCATCCATCCTGGTGGAGGGGTGTTGCCTTGCTGAGGTGTCAGCTCGGCTCTCCTTGACTTGTCAAACTTCATCCTTCATCATGCTGAGCTGTGCTCGTAGGTCGGCGATCAGCTGGCCGAGGGACAGTCCGGCTGCGTCTCGGTTCCTTTCTACTCGTTGGTTGCAAGGTCGTACTGATTCATTCTCCCTTTGATCGGGAGGTTGGAGGGTCCTCAACGGCTGACCCACACTCCGACCGCTTCTACTAGGCATTGAGGGGTCGGCCCAGGGGGCCTGACCAGGCGTTTAGTCGGCAAAGCCCACGAAGGGCGTCCACGGCGATGCCCCCGACTTTTAGTGGGGTAGCCACCCTATGGGCAGCCTCCTGTTGATTGCCGCACCTTGTTCATCTTCTGCGTGAGGTCGTCAAACCGGTCGAGGACTATTTGGAATTGGTCCTTGGTGACCAAATTCTGCTTAGTTTCCTTTCTCCTAGCCATTTTATTGGAAGCTGAGTTGTAGCGTTGGGGGGAAGACTTAGCAGTCGATCCCACAGACGACGCCAATTGTTGATGTTCAGAATGGGCGGAGGACATCACAATAAATTTAGCTTGTCTCTTGGACGAGCTAGCTAAGAGGATCTGTGAACTATTGAGGGGCGAGGACCTACTAAGCCCAAGGTGCATTGTGGCCGAGGGATAGTGAAGTCTGGCCGATGACTAATGGGTTCCGAGGAAGGCCCAGGCCGTAGTGTTGTATTTTCTTCTAAATACCCATTTACATTTGATTGGTTTTGATCCTGAAGGCAAGTCTACCCATGTGTTATTTGACATTATTGAATCCATTTCATCATTTACAACTTCCTTCCAAAAGACAACATCTCTAGAGGTTACATCCACACTGTAAGTTTTTGGATCATTTTCAATATTTAGTACAATGGGTATCTTATTTAAAACCTTTTCTCTATCAACCTCAAGCAAGAATACAATTGACTGAGTAGAGATAAAATCTGAACCTAAGTGTTTCTTTGTTCTTTGCCTTTGATTTCTTCTAGGTTTTATTGTCGGTGTTACAGTTGTGGCATTTCTTCTTTCAATCTCATTGTTGCCAATGGGTGTTGAGATTTAAGTTTCTCTTTCAAGTTCTCTATCATTTTCTATAGATTTAGAACATAATTTATTTTCTAAGAATTCAACATTTCTAGTTTCAATTATTATGTTGGACTCTAAGTCTAGAAGCCTATAGGGCTTGCTGTGTTCTACATATCCAACATACTTTTCTTTGCTCTGTGTCCTAAATTAGTTCTTTTAGGATTTGGAACTCTGTAATATGCTAAAAAGCCCCCACACTTTTAGGTATGCTAAGTTATGCTTTATTCCTATTCATATTTCATATGGACACTTGTTATTAACTCTAAAAATAATTTTGTTGTGTAAATGGCAGGCGGTTAGGAGTGCTTCCCCCCACAAGTTTAAGGGTGCATTTCATCAACATACAGTTTATCATTTCTGTAAGTGTTTTGTTTTTTCTTTCATCTAGGCCATTCTGTTGAGGGGTATAGGGAGCAGAACTCTGATGTACTATTCCAAATTCTTCACAAAAAGAATTAAACTCATTTTTAAAGTATTCAACACCCCTATCACTTCTAAGAATTTTAATTTTCTTTTCTAATTGATTTTCAACTTTAGTTTTGTATAATTTAAACATGTCAAAGGCTTCATTCATAGTTCTCATAAGGTAGACATAGGTGTATCTACAAAAAACATCAATAAAAGTTATGAAGTATCTCTTTCCTCATCTAGTAAATACATCATTGAATTCACAAATGTCTAAATGAATTAGTTCTAAAAGTTGAGAATTTCTCTCAACACTTTGGAAAAGATTCTTGGCCATTTTAGATTTTACCCATATTTCACATTTCTCATTTAATTCATTATTATAAGTAATTAAACCAAGTTTACACATATTTTTAATGGACTTAAAATTCAAGTGTGTTAATCTGTCATGCCATAAAGAAAAAAAGAATCAACAATATAAGCAGAACCTTTTTCTTTCATTAATACTTAATTTGAACATACCATTACAACCATATCCCTTTCCAATAAACATCCCATTCTTGGACAGGATTAGTTTGTTGGATCCAAAGACAAATTTGAATCATCTCTTACAGACAAGATTTACTAAGACTAAGTTCTTTCTAATGTCAGGAACATGGAGATCATTTAGGAAAGTCCATGTTTTTCCAGAGGTGAAGTTCAATTCCATGTTGTCTCTTCCTGCAACTTTGGCACATGTTTGGTTTCCCACCTGTACCTCCTGGCCATCAATCACTTCTTCATATGTCTTGAATAAGGACTTGTCCTTGCAAACATGGAATGTGGCACCTGAATCAAATCACCATCCAGAAGACGATTCTGCCATATTGACTTCAATAATCATGGCCACCAGATTGTCTTCCACTATGTTTGTGGACTTGGTTTTACCTTTCCAATGTCGGCAGACTCGGGCATAGTTCCCCTTCTTTCCACAAACATAACATGATCCTTTTTTATTATTGCTCTTCTTGAAGTTCTCATCCTTCTTCTTTTCTTGTAATGCAGGATTTGTCTTTTTCGATCCATTTTCCACAAAATTGACCTTAGAGTTTAGCATACTGGCCAAGGTCTTATCCCTACTATTTCTAATCTGAGACTCTTCTTCAATACGAAGGTGTTTCTAAATTTGCTCCAAGGTAAGTTTTTCAGCCTTGTGTAGAAGCTTCTTTCTGTAATCTTTTCAAGAGGGTGGAAGTTTGGCAATTATTACTCCCACTTGGAAAGATTCAAGAATGATGATATCAAGGGATCAAATTTTATTGACTATAACCTATAGTTCATGAACTTGCTCCAATATGGGCTTATGGTCGTTCATGGTGAAGTCAAAGTATTCTGTGATAAAATACTTATTCGTACCTACTTCTTGCACCTTGTATTTGAATTCCAAAGCTTTCCAGATTTCTTTTGGAGATGTAAGTTCCTTGTAGAAGTTGTAGAGTCAGTCTGATAAGGCGTTCAGTATACGTCATTGGCACATAAATGAATCATCTTCTCATTTTGCTCTATCCTTCTTTAGCTTCTTTGAGTCTTTGTCAGTGGGTTCAGGAAGTGATTGTAAATTCGGATCCAGGAGATAGCATAGCTTTAGTGTGGTCAAAAAGAAGATCATCTTGTCTTGTCATCGACTAAAGTTTGCTCCATCGAACTAGTCTAGTTGAACAAGATCTTGGTTCATCATCTTGATCAAAGTCATGTTTGCTTCTGCCTCCATATTGCAGAATAACGTTCTAAAATTGTTGGAAAATGGGGTCACTGAAACTTGGAGGAGAAGCTCTGAGGTGCGTCTGAAGACACTGTCTTTAGAACATTATTTGCGCCCACTCAGTTTCACTGTGTTTGCTGTCGGGTTACAGGCAAATCTGTTCCTAGGATACAATAAAGCCTTGGGCCAAAAGAGTCTTTGCAACCAACAAAGTTTAATAGTCTCCAAAGAAACCTTCTATGAGACAATAGCAGACCGGACTGAGAGAGAGAGAGAGAGAGAGTGAGTGATTTTTGAAAATTGTTTTGTGTGTGTGCAAAAGCTTCATTTGTGCACCTTAAATAATCTCTGGAGAATCATGAAGGTGTTGATTCAAAAAAGGCTTTTTAAAATGGTTGTTAGAAGGTAGTTAGTAGTTAATGACTATTAACTTTGAATGGTGCTTCTTGATCACACCTAACCGAATCGTGGCCATTGATCCCATCAACAGTCAGCGTCGCACCAAAAGTCAAAGCCTCCATTCGTGAGCCACGTGGGTGCTCGCAAAGTGCGAGCAAAGTGTGACTTTAAAGTGCCTCATTGCACCGCACACATGCGTGCACACGCGTTGCGTGGTAGCAAGCCTCCGTACTCTAATCTCTTTATCTAAGGAGTGTAAAACAACTCCTATTAAAAAACCCAAAACAAAACTTGTAATTTTCCAATGTGGGACAAGTTAAAAAAAATTGTTTTTAAGTAAGAAAAGAAGTTATTTTTAAGACATGTGTGTAGGTGTAATTTTTTTATGTAATTAACCAATCAAACCCCGTTGGATTTAATCTCTAATGAGATTAAAATCCAACAACACCATAGATAGTTATAAGAACTCTGCATTTTATTCCAGTTTCCAAACCCAATCCACCTCTTATAGTTTTCAGTTTCAGTTGTTGGTTTTGTTTGGCTACCTAAAATCTATCTGTTTGGAATCTTCTAGGTTATAAAGGAATTTGGGTTTCTTCTTCTAACAAAATTCTTGGATTTATTTTTCATATTTTTTGTTAGGGCTTGATGGACTCATTCTGGGCTTTATCAAAATTTCAGTGGGCCCAACAAGGACAAAGCCTGAAACAGTGTAAAATGTTAACTCGGGCCAACTCGAGTTGCACCTTCTCGTATGCATTTGTAATTGTCTAGTCTAGTGAAGAGATCATTCACCATGGCTGGAGTTCCCAGTTGAATGTGCTATGAACAAGATTTGCTTCATCTAGTTACATAAAATGATTAAACCAATCTCTGAAAAAGACTTGTATGGAAGATATTGTAAAGGTTCAGGTTCAATGTTATACATATGCCTAGAGATCATTGATTCAATTTGATCAATGCTTTGTCCAAATAACAAGATTCAATTTGATCAATGCCTAGAGATCACTGGAACACTTGTAAATATTTTAACCCTTTGGTTTCCTAGGAGTTCTCAAGTTGCTTCCGAGTCATGATCAACTTCGTTGTCTCATGTGTGTATGTGAGAGAGAGAGAGAGAGAGAGAGAATATGTTTTCAATATCATTATTGTTCTAGTGGTGCAGGAAATTTTCTTGAGATCATGGATTATTGCTTGAGAAGGCATCCATGAACATGTTTTGATCCCATAAATTAAGCCAAAGATCACTAATTATATCCAACCCTCTAGTTTATGTTAGCCTATAACTTGATTTTCATTAGGTGCCTTTATTTCATCCTAAAGTCCACGGAAGAAAAAAAAAAGTTTGTGTAAATTTCCATATGTATTTTTGCCTCTTTTATAGCCAAAACTTTGTTTTCTGCTCCTTTTACATGGGAGGAGGGGGGGGGGGACTTGGGCTTGTAAATTGGATTGTTAGTAAAATGAGGTCACAGAAACTTGAAGGAGAAGCACTCTGAGGCATGTGAGTGTGTTTGAAGACACTATCTTTAGAATGTTATTTTCCCCCACTCAATTTTACTGAGTTTGTTATTGGGTTATAGGAAAATTCATTCCTAGGATACAATGGAGCTTTGGGCAAGAATCTGCAACCAGCAAAGACGAAGAGCCTCTGAAGAAACCTTCTGTGAGACAGTAGAAGATCGAACTAAGAGAGACAAAAGTGATTTTCAAAAAACTTGTATTCAATTGCTTGTTCACATTCTTTAAATAGTTTCTAAAGAGTCATGGAGAAGAGGAAGGTGCTTGTTCAGAAAAGACTCTTTGAATAGTCACAATTTTAAACATTGTGACTGTTAAAAGGTAGTTAACCTTTAATGACTATTAACTTTGAATAGTGCCTCTTGATCACCCCTGATCGGATCGTAACCGTTGAAATCATTAGCAGTCAGCCTCACACCAAAAGTCAAAGTCGTCTCATGTGGATGTACGCGAAGTGCAAGCAAAGTGCGCCTCTAAAGCACCTCATTGCAGCATGCACGCGCATGCGCATGTGTTGTGCGGTAGCAAGCCTCCATACTCTACTCTTTATATTTCTAAGAATTGTGAATAAGCTCATACTTAAAAACTTAAAACAAGTTTAGTAACTTTCCAATGTGGGACAAGTTGAAAACTGATTTTAATAAGAAAAAACATTATTTTCCGAGATATGTGCACATGTTTGTTTCTTCATGTAATTGATCAATCAAACCCCCAATTGGATTTAATCTCTAATGAGATTAAAATACAACATTGGGCCATCCCCTAACCGCTTTTTGATGGTTGGGTTGTGTTAAGGATGAGACCTTGGGCTGAGTACAGACTTCAGATCCATCTAGGAACAAGAACAAGAACAACCCAATACTCATCCCTATATGGAGGTCAAATTGAGCTCAAAAGCATCATATAGCTTGTACGTTTTAGTGGATTCATTCAAGCCTAACCTTCCCTTTTTGCCTTGCCTATGGTTGTGTTTGGTTGCAAGGCAAATTTGTTTGCACTAGTACAAATGCATAAGAGTGCAAATGAATAAAATGCAAATTCTGGTTTAATTTTATTCTGTTTTAGGTCTTATGTTACTTCATTTGTATTGCAATCAAACAAAATAAGGTAAAATTTGAAGAAAAAATAAATCAGAATTTGCATCTAAATCATTTGCACTACCATAATTTTGCATCAATGCAAATAAATTTGCACTGCTTACGGGATTTGCAGACAAACCAGCTGAAATACTGAATTCAATCAAGCCTAACTTGCTCTCTAGTTATCTGATACATTGGTTCAATTAAAGGGAAGGGAATAATCTAAGGAGGCTTTCTAAAGTATCAAGAGAGCAGTCTTCTACAGCGCATTCCTAATGTGGCAAAGGCCACCAATATCACAGTTAGGATCTCCCACCCACAAGAACCCTACACACACATCAGTACAGTCGTACATTGAGAACATTTCATGTATTTACATGTTACCATTCATGGGGAGATGTTCACAATGTACAGCTGTAGTGTCTTGTGGATAGGTGTGGGTAGGATTCTTGTGGGCAGAAGATCTAAACTGCCAATATCAGGGGTCTTAACCCCTTGGGTGCTGTTTTTTGTGAAATTGTAAATAAACCGAGCTAGGTTCATTGAATAGCTCAGCCCACCTTTCGTCTAACTAACAAGCCTGAGCAGAATTTGGATGAATTCAGATTGCTTATTAGATGCTAGAGTCCATGTCTGTAGGGTTAGTCTTGGGTTGGTTCTTAATTCAGCCCAACCTGTCTAATTTTTACCCCTGCTTTATTAATAGAGTGGAAAAGAGAGATTTAAAGAGGAAAGAATGACACATTTAATAGGAAGAGGAGATGCCTTAAACATTGACTACGGAGGGGGGAGAGAGAGAGTATGTGTCTGGTGCATTTTACTATAGAAAATTAAGACCTAAGAGGGTTGTTATTGTGACTTATTTTAATTTTAATATTTTTACTTAGAAATAAATAACCACATATGTGAAAAATGAGAGGAGAAAGGAATCCATGTGAGCTCTATGGTGAGAGGACCCTTTATTTCGCTTTTTTCCTCTTTGTAATATAGATATAGATGAGGCTGACTGAATTGGGCAAAGCTTGGCTGATTTGTGCCCCGACAAAGTAATGGCAGATCTGGACCTATTGACTTGTTCGGCTAGACCAATGGGCTATAGACTTGGGTTAACCCCAAACCCTACTAAAGGTAGGATTCAATCACAAAATCTCCTCTACAAATACAAATGTACAACCAACCAAAGTCTTCATCGATAAGCCAGCCAATTACACACATATAACTTGAAACCCAATACGTTTAAGGATCCATTTGGTTCACAGTTGGAATCAAAATCAGAATCAGAATCAAAATCCTTTGGAATTGGAATCAAAATGTTCTATTTCCATAGTCTGTTTGGTTCAGACTGGAATGAAAATGAAAATTAGTCTTGCAAAATATTTCCATAGTCTTGTTTGTTTGGTTCTATTTCCATAATCAGAATGTTCTATTTCCATAGTCTTGCAAACTAAAATTTAAGAAACCTGGAGGAAAAGATTGGGCTTGATGGGCTATCCAATCAGCTGCCTGATTTGCCTCACGGTAGACATGCCGGTACTTCAAACCAATCTCAAACTGGGTCTTCAAGGCAATGCAGTCTTCAATGATGCTCCACGAAGGTTTAGATTTATTGTGCAGACACTTCATCAGGGCTTTCGGTCTGTTGAACATGAACAGTTTTTTTCTCCTCCCAACCCTGTGGGCTGTGGCTAGGGGTGTCAGACCGGTTTTGGGTTAAAACCATCCAAATCAAAATCAATTTGGAAGGATTGGATGAACCAATAAGACGCCGAATTGGGTCAATCCAAATTTAATGGCCCATAGTATTTTTTTGGATTGGATTGGACCAGTCCATTTATATTGAATTGGGTGCAGATTGAACAAATATTCATCCATTGATAGAATATAAAAATACAAATGTCAATGGATCAGGTTTGGGTTGGAACCAATTTGAACAGAATGAAAGGTCCAGACATTTAATTGGAGTGGTCCAAAATGTTCAGAATATTCATTAGACTGGATTGGACTTCGTCCATATGCAATGAACTCATATTCGACTGGTTGGATTGGATCAAATCCTGTCCAATAGGCACCCCTACGCTGTGGCAAGATTCAATCCCAAATCTCTGATACAACCAGCCTAAGTCTTTTGCCGACAAGCCTGCCAATTACTGGCGTACAACTTCAGACCCATATGTCCAATATTTTTTTTTCATGTCGGTGTGAATATGATTGGTCCCACCTAAATATCAATTTTATGAGACCAAATCAGCCCCCCACAACATCCCCGCCATGTATTGGAAACATCTCCCGATGATAATTCCAAAAATGATGATGTCATCATTGGAAGATGTTCCTAATACATGGCGGAGATGTATTGTGGGATGATGTGGGGGGCAATCTTGTGAGGGGTTGATTTAAACTCCAATTTTATTTATTAGTATAGGGAACATGTTATAGACATGTGTAAGGATAGGATAAACCTCGTACGATATGATATTTTTATTTAACTTTTACTACTTGTGGTATTACATCAAAACCAAAGTCAAGTATCTGCTTTATATAGTATAGATTAGAAATGGTAATTTTTTTCCGTTCTTGTGGAGTATCCGGCTTCCCAATATATGTATTTAGAATATTTTTATATTTTTAAAAATTCCCTTATTTTAAGTAAATATATTTTCTAAAATAATATTAATCTAAAAAATTAGGGATTCAAGTCTTCAACAAGGAACTCATCTCCGTCGAGGATCATAGATGGAGGGTCATTTTATCCCCAATGGGGATTGGAGTTGGGGACAGGAATTTGTTTCAAAGTTAGGGTTGTGGACAGGGAGTATGCCCTTGCCACAAATCAGTTATGTTGCTGAGTCGGGCCGTGTTCAGGTTGGGCTTTGTCTATGTATCAATAGAATACATTCAAGCCTGAGCCCAGCCCGGCCATCATTCCTAGGTCTTGAGCCCCTTGCCCGACCCTCATACAAAGCCCAGGCCCGAGCTTGGCCAAAATTTTGAAAACAGAAATTTTTTTCTTTTTTTATTCAATAAAAAAGTTTTTTATTTATATTAAAAACCTTCAAAACTCAAAAATAATAAACATTTCACCATTACTTAAAAAAAAAATACAAGAAGAACAAAGAAAAAATATTGTACATATTTTTTATTAAATAAAATATATTTTTATTATTTAATATATAATATCGTGTCGGACTCAGGCCGGGCTTTTTTGAGAAAGATCAACCCCGGCCCAAAAAAGTCAGATCCGGTGCTTTAGGCCTGAGACCAAACCCACAGGCCTAAAATTATGATCAAGCCCGACTTATAACAGGTCAGGCCGGGCTATTAGACTACTCGGCCCATGAATAGTTCTACTTGACATTCTTAACATAGACAAATAAAACAAAAAATGAAAGAAAATAAAAAAGAAAGGAAAGACTCCTCTTATTTTGTCTAATCAACCTTCTCTTTATCATTTGCTTATCAAAAGAAAATTTTGTTCTCTTTTATTTTTCTTTATAAGCTGAATTAATTCACTCTCTTTTAAGCTTCCATTTTTTTTGGCAATCAAATACAACATAGAAAGATATCAAAATGTATAAATTCTTTCTCTTCACAAATCCATCCTATATCAGCCACACGGAACATTGTACGGAGGACTCTTCCATACTGACAACTTAAAATTAAAAAAAAAAAAAAAAATCCACAAGTGTGGTGGATAAATGCAGTTGTAAAGCAGTAAGAAAGCAAATTCGTATGCTTAGCAATGGATTTTGTGCTTCTGATTTTCTGAATATGAACCAGAAGCTGTAAAGATATTAATGTTGTTGATTTTTCTATCTTTAGCCACCTCTTGAGTGGGATTCATCCAATGATAGGTCTCTATCTTCTGAATCCTTTATTCAGCAACTATGTCGGTGGGTGCCCCCTAAGCCCTAACCAAGCAAATAATCAAATATGAAGTAGAAATGTCCAAGTAGAGATGGATGCAGGTTGAGTCAGATCCAATAGCACAATCGTACTTAAATGCCACTGATCTGGTACATCATGTGAGACCCAGCTTACTGATTTTGACCACTTGGTGCATTTACAAACGTAATACAGGCATGCAGCAAATAAGGCACAAGGATGTTCATGCCAGCTGTATGATAAAAGGTCTGATCCAATCCAGGTGACTAGCATTTCTCAGCAGAAAAGACAGTAGATAACATGGAAGCAAACACTCTGACGAGTGGTTTCTGCATCAGAGTTCCAACCAGTTCCAATGGGTGCCATAGAATGTTAGCCAAATTATTGAAATCTTCCATTTCCGGACCCAGTTAAAAAATATGTTTACTTTGGCCACTCCTAAGTTTAGCAAGGCTCCAACTTCACTTTCCCTTCTATAAAAACCCATTTCCCTTTCTTTTTCTTCACATCCCTCCCTAGCCAGAATCAGAAGCAGCAGATCATCTTTGAATTTTCATATAGTTTCTAGTTTTAGTTTCTTGATCCAAAGGGAGGAAAGAAAAAAAGTTAGAACCCAGATGGGGAAATGAGTCAAATGACTGAGTAATCAGTTTCAGGATCATTGGAGACATATCAAGATTCTTAGAACTAGATTTCAGCTCTTTATCATATTTGGGTACCTCAAAATTCTGTTTCTGAGTCTTCTAGATTAGAAAGGAATTTGGGTTTCATCATTTTGATCAAAATCTTTGATATCTTTTTCCTTTTCTGCTACATATTTCAGAATAATCTGTTTTACAGAAGAGATCATTCATCATGTCTAGAATTTCCAGTCCTATCCTGTTTTTAATCTTCTTCATTTCTCTCTTCTTTTCATCCTCTGCCAGGTCCTGTCAATATACTTTTCCTAAAGGCCGAGTCTTCAAATCATGCATTACTCTTCCTGTTCTGAATTCTTTTCTTCACTGGACTTGCAACCCATCTGGAACAGTCAACATTGCCTACAGACACACAGGCATTGGTTCCTCTAGATGGGTTGCTTGGGCTATCAATCCTAGAGCCAGAGGCATGGTTGGATCACAGGCTTTTGTTGCTTACCAGCTTCCAAATGGAGCCATGCGTGTCTACGCAGCACCTGTGACTAGTTATACTACACAGTTGAAGCCGGGTGTTCTAAGCTTTGCAGTCTCAGATCTATCAGCCACCTATGCAAATAAGGAGATGATCATCTATGCTACTCTGAGACTACCCAGGAACATGACTGTTGTCAATCAGGTCTGGCAAGAAGGCCCCCTTTGGAGGAACACCCCAATCATGCATCCAACCTCTGGAGAAAACCTTGATTCTATGGGAATTGTGAATTTCCATTCTAGGTAGATGGCCATTACCAGTGCAGAGAAATCAAGAATTAGAAGATGGAATAAAAGCAAGTAAAGCAACCATTATGGGGCTTTCTTTTACATGTAGTCACTTTTGTTCTTCTTTTTTCCATTGTAGTTGATTGGCTCTTTCTATTGTTGCTTTCTGTTTCTGAAGGATCAGATGTAATAACAAGATTGAGCCATCTTTGTAAGACTAAAAATAGACAAGAGACATTCTAGAATAACACCTCTCTCTCTCTCTCTCTCTAAGATTTGGAATGAATCACTTTCCTAATTTTCCTAATCCTTTACTCTTGGAAAGCTCATGAAAAAAACTTAGAATAGATTACCGAATAGTGAAGAGCCAGAGATAGATGAAGTGTAATAACAAGATGTGAATGCAGAGGATTAACCCTTTTTGGGAAAATGACCTACAGAAGAAGACCAATAATCTTCCTAGAAATACCACTCAATCAATTTGTCTTCTGCAACTTAGAATCAAAAAATAGCATTTCCCCCATGGAAATGGTTAAATGATGTTCTCTAAAAGGAAGAAAATACGGAAGAAAACAGAAACATTTCCAAGGAACCATATCCAATGCAGCCTGAGTCTCTGATATCCACCCAAAAAAAATAGTATGGTGTCTTGGCCTCCTGGGTTGGAAACTTTAGTTGTGATCAGAACCATGTTAGACATAGGGCTAACTTGAGGTATGATTGAAAAGAGAGAACTTGTATTCTTGGTCCAAATTAAACAATTTCATTGCTCTCAACAGAGAACTTTTGAAGGCTGCATCTTCAAAAGCATGCCCAGAGGCCATAATTTAATGGGTACCGAGGCTTGGGCCATGTCTGATAACAGCTGACGTAAACTGTACGATTTATTATTTTGTTATTTAGTGAATAATAAAAAAATATTATAGTTAAAGTAAGCTACCCAACTTGAGCTTCAGCCATTAAAGAGCCAATAACATGCTTAAAATAATCTTACTCAAAAAAAAAAAAACAAAACAATAAGCTTTTCAGTTCAACTACTTCAGCCGTTATCAACAGCCCCTTGTTTTTCCCTCAACTGCTTATTCTTTGCTGTGCGGTTTTGGTTTGATCGTGTATAAATTGATCAAAATTCACCCAACCCGATTATATTTTATAAGTATTATATAGTATATAATATAATTATTTTAAATTTTTAATATGGGTTGTTCCATTTGCATATATTAATTTCGGTTTTATATATTTTTAAATCTAATATGTACATATATATACATTTTTTTAAAAATATCATACATACATAATAAATGTAACTAATCGCCCAAATGAACACTGTATTTGTAAGTACGTAAACAACATTTTCCATAAATAAAACAAATTCGGATCTCCTTTCCACAAGAACTCTGTCTATGTCTATCCATATAACAATACAGTTATACATAAAGAATATCTCATCCTTTTACATAGTATTGGATATCGGAGATGTTCTCAATACACGAAGATAGTATGTTGTGGGTAGACCTAAGCAGAGTTCTGATGGACAGGAAATCCTGACACATGTGAGTAGTACAAAACAAATGAAACCTTAAATTGTGACCATGTTTGAAATAAAAAATTAATTACTTATGTGATGCCTTCAATTTATTATTGAGGTCGCTGAATTGTTCTATGAATCCAAAGCCTAAAAATGTATCCCTAACTCAACCTGGTTACTTTAATGGGTTGGATCAGTCATGGTTTAACCCACACCAACTCACACCTCAATATCAACTTTATTAAACTCTTATATTCTTTTTCCCTAAGGTGGAGCCCAAAATACATCTCCTTAGAATTGATTGAAAATCCAAGAATTGCAGTTTAATGGGATTCCAAATCTGCTGCAAAAACACACATGTAAACTGGGCTGCATAAGGAATCATGAGTGAACATGCCAGTTATACACAACATTATAAAGTGGTTCTCAACATTTTCGTCAATAAAAAAAAAAAAAAATGAATAGATCCAAATTTTTGAAGTCAATCCTACAGCTGTGTGCACTGGAAATATATCTCTTCTTATTATTGACGGAGAAATGTTTCCAATTCATGGTTTTTTGCGTAGTAGATCCAAAGTGCCTTTAACCTACAAACATGATGGGACCCGTGAAAAAGCAGACCATGTGACAACATTGGTCATGTCTTTGCACAAGTTCCACATTGTTATACGGCCATGAAGATACAAAGTTGCATAAACTTGCTTTTTACTAGCATTCCACAAAATCATCTAATTTTGCTGCTTTTAAACCCAGTTCAAATCATCAAGCTGATTAGGTTTGGGGCGGGGGATGGGTTTGGGGATTCTACAATCCCTACTGGTACGGATACGGTATGGTATTATACTAAATTCAACTTTTGCTAACTTGCATATTGTTGGAAAGTATATAAGATTTATGTACTTACGTCTTAAATTTAATAATATTTTAAATTGTATGTAAAATTGAAAATTTTTGCTATTTGTTTGTATTATTTTATTTATTTATTGCTTATATATAAGAAGAAATAATAGGAAATTAGGCACGGGTTCTAAACCCAATCCGCCCCTACCCTTGAATGCGGAGAGGGTAGAGTCGGGGAGGGTTTTGCATTTTCATGTGCGTAGAGGGTTTGGATTCTCAAAATCCAACTTGCTACGGGTTTGGGGCAGGTACGAATTGGGGGCATAGGGAGGTGAGTAGAGTTTAGAATTTACAAAACCCACCCCGAACCGCCCCGTTGCCATCCCTATTTCTTGGGTAAAGAAAAACAGAAAGTAGGGCTACAAAGGGATAGGATCGAATTCAATAAAAGATATATTTGATCTGGTCTGTTAAGAAACCCAACAAATCTAAAGATAACTTTTTTGAGGGTATGACTTGAATTTGAATTCAAATATCTTATTAGATATCATATTCGAAGTAGTTCTTGAACTGAGGTTGTAGTCAGATAATTCTGCCAACTGGGTAGAGCCGAGGTGGAAGGACAAAGCCGTGCTCCAAGATCTGAAATCAAGAAAGCAGTCAAAGGCCTGAGGAGTTATCCCCGGGTAGGTACTCTGAAGCTCAAGTTAGTCAAGGAAAGTGGGTGGTCGGCCCGAGCAGTTAGAGAACGGTGCTGGTCTGAGCAAAGTAGCGGCATCGAAGTAGAAAGTCGGATCCCTTACCTTGAGCAGAATGTACCTTTTTATAGTTGAAGATCCGTGTCCTGGTCAGGTGAGGCTTCCAGGGTTGTCGGGATGAGGTTGCCTACCGAGGTCTTCAAGATAAGGCCTAATCCCCAACAAAGTTGTCCTCATCCATACGATGTTCTCCTATCTTGGTCGCGCTTATCCACATGATGTGGTGTTGACGTGATCGAGGTGATAAATCAGGCCACGGAGGTGACGTGGTGCTGATGTGGCTAAGGTGATAAGGCGAGCCACAGAGATGATGTGGTGATGATGTGACCAAGGTGATAAGGTGGTCACAAAGACAACACATGGCACTCGAGGCCAGATCAACCATAACCCAAACACCACACTCCCAGTTCCAAAGTCAATGAGTGTAGTGCTCGGCCGCGGTGTGGCGTGGAAGAGTTCTTCAGTTCTCAGATAAGGAACTCAAGTCTGAAGTAGGTTGAGCATGCCCTCTGAGCGGAGGACCTTGGGATTGAACCAGTTTCTGAGCAGACCGGCTGGTTTGACGCTCATGTCATGCTAACAGAAGAGACATTTTGCCTTCCCGAGGTTACATACACACGAAGGTCAGTGGCGTTGTTTCATCTTCCCGAGCTATCAAAGGGCGGCGTTTGATCCACGTCGTTGATCTTGCCTTGATTTGGATTGTTGAGAGTCCTATAAAAGGGGGGAAGAGCATTTCCCCTTTGTCATTTGCGAAGGAAAGCGCTTGCAAAGCTTGGAGAGAAGTAGTCTTTAGTTGCTCAGTGTTTGCTTCAGTTCCACGGTCCTAACTTTCAAAATTCGGTAAGATGTCTTCCTCATCCATGGACTTCTCCTGATCTTCTTCTTCTTCTTCTTCTTCTTCTCCTTCATTTTCTAGTTCTGAGTCCGAGCCGGGGTCTCTCACCGAGGCTGCCATGCTCAATGTTCTTGAGGTTGATGGCTAAGGGGCCGAGGCCGAAGACTTTAAGGCATTCAACCTTGTACGGGTCGCAGAGTGGGAGGCTGAGGCCAAGGGGTCAAGGCCAAGTTGTCAGTTAGGGAGGAAGCTACCCTTCCACCACGGGCTAGTTGCCAATTTGGGACCACGTTGTGTTGTCTAACGCCCGGGGATATGGCTCAAATCCAAGCTCTATACTGCATCCCTATAGAATATGAACTTAGGTGCCCGAGGACCGGTGAGAGGCCCACAGATACTCGTCTAAATGAGCTATATGTGTATGAGCACAGCCTGATGGTCGAGCTGAGGTTACCATTGCACAAGGGGATGGTTGAGGTGTTCAAGTGGTATCGGATACTACTAGTGTAGCTGACACCCAATTCGTTTAGGTTCCTAATCAGTCTCATGTCCTACAGTTTCATCCATGATGTCGAGCTTACCCTAGAGATGGTCACCTATTTCCTTCAACTGAAGCATCACCAGCAGGGGTACTACTACTACACGGCTAAGCAACGCATCAAGCACTAGAAGAAGTTCTTCTTTGTGCATTGTCCTAGAGGCTCACCTCTATCGGCCGAGCTCTAGAAGCCGAGGACTAATGTGAAGCAGCCCAAGCTAGCCTAGCTCACCTCGGAAGAAAGGGTGCCGATAGGGAGGATCGAGGAGGTCAATGTGATAGACTACACATCCTTCTCGAGTTTGATTAGAGTTGGGCTGATGAGTGAGGTAGTCAGTCTGTTTGTTGTGCCGACTTTCCATTCTGTTTTTCTTACCGAGTTGTGTGACTTGTACTGATTTGTTGTTTACTCTATGCAGGTGCTGAGATGGCAAGTCATGAAGAGATCATTCATCATATGAGGGTTGGACAAGACAGTCACAGCCGAAGTGCTCAAGGAGCCCATCCCTGGTCTGAGGTGGTACAGCCAAGGTCTACCGAATGGACTCCTCGACAATAGAAGAGGGCAAGACAAGTCGAGGAAAAGGTCATAGTGGTCAACCCATAGGAGGGCACTCAGGCCGTCCACCCCCTTCCTCATGGTAGAACATGCCAGAGGGCAACAGTCTGGCTATCCACGTGTCATAGTGGAACGTCCAAACTGGGGATGGAGGGCATTGTTGAGCAGCTTCTCCGCTGCCTTTTATTGCCGGCCATGAGGCAGGAGGGGGCGGAGTCCACAAGCGGTGCCCTAGAGATCGCACCCACGCTTCAAGTTGTGTCAGTAAGCCCTTGCTTGTGCTTTCTACTTTGGTCAGTTAATGTTGCTATGTTGACACTTGGTTTCTTTTTTGCAAAATGCTTGCTTGGAGGTCGCGATGATAGATCGTCTTCGGTTAGTGTGACGCCTCTACGAGTTTAGTCACGCCGAGGTTGAATGTCTGAGGGCTCGGTTGGATAAGGTTGAGGTTGTGGGTGTGCGGTTGGTCACGCTAGAAGCTAAGAATGTTGAGCTGAAGCACGACATTGATGAGCGGTCTGAGACTATCCACAAGCTAGAGCGGCGTGCCACCGAGCTGAAGGAGGCGTGGGAGAGGCTAAGGAAGGAGGCCAACGAGAGGGAGGCCCGGGCGAGGGAGGAGGTAGTTGCTCAGTTCAAGGCCTCTAAAGAGTATTAGAATGAAATGGACGACTTCGCCGCACGCTCCTGGGAGGCGTGGTTCTTACTTTGCTGGGATAGGGTCTTGCGTCGATTCCCCGACATTGTCGAGGTCGTGCCAGGCTTGGGGCCTTTTGATCCTGACACCCCCAACATTGTCGAGGTCGACATGCCTGGGGAGGCTGAAGAAAACCCCACCGAGGACTAAGCATTCACCACTGTTGTTGCTGCCCTATTCTTTATTTTGCTCTTCTGATGTTTGTCTTTTCCTCTTTTTCTTGTTGATGATGCAAACGGCTTGATATGGTGAGCCTTTATCTTTGTATAAATTTTTAACGATTAATGGAAAAGGTACTTTTTGATTCCAAGCTTGTCGCGTTCCTATTCCTTATTTTATTTCGTTGAACTTGATCGTAAGCCTCGGTCTTATCCTGGCCGAGATCGAGGGTAGCCAAGAACTTTAGTCATCGGCTTTCATGGCCAAAGTGCTTTTCGAGCTCTCATCGCTTGGGGGATGCTCAGTTTCACTTGGTCTCAGGGAGATTTGCGCTCTTCATGGGCTAGCCATTCATCAGTAGGGTGTGCGGAGTTCGGTGACCACCTCTGGCCTTTTGAGGTGGGAGTGTTCTTCCTCGCTTTGGGCTCTGACCGTCAATTAGTCAAGTCAACTAGATTAGTCGGCTATGCGTTATCGGGCTAGCATGTGGCTATGTGTTGCAAGCTTTGGCCATTATAGGTCAGCCGAGTCAATGCGCGGGCATTCCAACCATTGAGAGTTTGGTTGGATGGCGTGTGTTGCACAGCGTGAGTTGTGCGATGTGTGCCATGTAGTGTGTTGTAAGGTGCGTGCTGTGAAATATGTTGAACAACTGAGTGCAAAAAAGGGATGTCTTTCCCTCTCCTACTATGGTTGCCATCTTGAGGTATGCTCGACCGTGTGTTTCTTCTACCAGGTTGAGCTCTCCGCGTAGGTCTTCGTTGTTCTGCTCATCGTCGTAGAATTCGGTCCGGAGAGTTGGCAAACCTATCTTTATGGGGTTCATGGCTTCGGAACCATAAGCGAGGTTGAAGGGCATCTCTTCAGTGGTTGTCTGCGGTGTAGTCCTGTACACCCAAAGGATGTTGGGCAATTCCTCGACCCACCTTCCCTTAGCTTGGTCAACTCTCCCCTCCGGAAGCCATCCCTCTTGTGATCATGGCGATGACTCTAGCTGGGGGAGCTCGGCCTCGGGGTCTGGGGCGTGGTTCTTCCTTTGGTCTGTCTTCCTTTATGTAAATGAATCCCTCAAGGTATTTGCACCTGATCAAGTCCTCGAGGTGGTGCTTCAGATCATGGCAGTTATCGGTCACGTGGTCGTGGTCCCGATGGATCTCGCAGTACTTGTCCCAGTTCCTCTTGTCACTCTGGGTTTTCATCCTCTCAGGCCACCTGATGTACTTGCTGTCATGAATCTGCATCAGAATTTCAAGCCACAGTGCAGTCAGCGGAGTGAAATTTTTGTAGGTCGGGGTGGAGTCCTCAACCTTCAATATGGTCGGTGGTCCTATCTCTTGCTATCTCGATCTGCCCTCTTTGCCTTACGATCATCACGGTCCCTTATCTTCCTATCAGATTATTCTTCCTCACCTATTATTGCGCTTGTGCTTCCTCGATGTTGATGTATTTCTAGGCATGATTCATCAATGCTGCCATAGTTTGAGGAGGATTCTTCGATATGGAAAAGTAGAATGGTGAGGGGCGTAGGCCATGCATGACAGCTGTGACAGCCACGGACTAATTCAATGAGCAGACTTGTAGAGCCTCAAAGTTGAATCTGGCTAGGTATTCTCTGAGGGACTCTCCCTTCCTCTGTCGCACTTGCATGAGGTTGGCCAAAGTCTTATAGTGCTTCTTGCTAGTCGTGAACTATGCCAAGAATTGGCTCTCCAACAGCTCCCAAGAGGAGATGGAACTTATGGGAAGGGATAAGTACCACGTCAAAGCTACATCCTTAAGGGTTGCCATGAAGGCTTTGCACATTTGGCATTCGAAGGAACCGTACAGCATCATCTGGGATTTAAAGGCTTCGAGATGATCATTGGGGTCGTCGTTTCTGTCGTACCTCTTGGACTACGGTGCTCACTAGTCGGACGGGGGGAGCTCATCCATGATGTCTTGGGTGAAGATCGGCTCCTTGGCGAGTTGGTCATTTGGTTCCACAGGTCGGACTACCGGAGGGGCCGCGTTTTTGTTAGCTTAGTTGCGCTCCAGCTTAGTCAAACGTTGTTTGAGTTCTTGAATTTCTAAAAAAATTTGGTCCTAGGCTACAGGTGTGGTTCTCTCTTTCTTGGGCGATATTGGGCGATCTCTAACCAAACTGGATTCGGTGATGGATATCAGTTGTTGTTGTGTCTGTCCACCGAGCCTTTCCTTTACCGAAATCCAAGCATATCAGTGTGTTCAATTATCATGTTCGCGGGACCGGGCCGAAGAGCCAACCGTCCCGAGCTCCCTTAGCAGTTCAGATGGATTATACGCTGTTAAACACGAGGCGGACTGAGATCTTGATGACGATCAAAGACGCCCCATACGATCATAGAGATCACGGTCATAGTACCGAACAGTGTAATAAACTCCGGGACGAGATAGAGGGACTCATCCGTCGCGGATACTTGAGAAATTTTGTACAGCATAATAATAATAATAACAATAAGGCATGTCAGCAAGGGGAGCACAGAAAGGATGCCCCCGAATCCAGCAACAGACCATTCGAAGCGTTGCAACGACAGCCTTCGAAAGAGAGGCCAGTTCGGGGAACCATCCATGTGATAGTGGGAGGTTCGGTGGTAGCAGGGTGTACTTTGGAAGCAGCCCGGACGTCAGTTCGCGAGGCAGCCCGAGAAAAATAGAACCCTCCAAAGAGGCCGGACAGAAGAACCGATCTTCTTCACGGAAGACGATGCGCGAGGTGTCCACTACCCCCACGATGACGCGCTCGTCATAAAACTAAGGATCAGCGACTTCGAAGTCAAGCGCGTACTTGTGGGTTCAGGTAGTTCAGCGGACATCCTCTCCAAGTCGGCATTTGACCAGCTACAGTTGCGGAGAAGCGAGCCGTCAAGCGCGTACTTGTGGGTTCAGGTAGTTTAGCGGACATCCTCTCCAAGTCGGCATTTGACCAGCTACAGTTGCGGAGAAGCGAGCTGAAGCTCGCAAACACTCTTTTGGTGGGCTTCAGCGGAGAGAAAGTCAGGCCCCTCGAGAAGATAACAGTACCTGTGGAAGTCGGCACATGGCCTTGTGCGGTCAGACTCAACCACGATTTCCTAGTGGTCGCAACCCCCTCCCCATACAATGCCATAATAGGGCGGCCAATTACACATATTCTGCGGGCAGTGGTCTCCACCTACTATCTGGCAATGAAGTTCCTTATAGACTTCGGTGTGGGGGTAGCGCGGGGCGACCAGCTTGAGTCCCGCAAGTGTTATGTTGCCGCCCTGAAGGGAAAAACCAAGGCGGTCGATGACCTCGAGCTAGAGCGGCCTACGGAGCAGGGCGAGGAATGAGCTTCGCCCACAGAGGAAACGGTCGCAATCCCAACCTCGGCTACAGATCCGGCTCGAACACTACAGATCGGTGCTTCCGTGAAGGAGCCTCTATGAACCGAACTGGTGAGTTTTTTACTTCAAAATTTAGATATTTTTGCATGGTCCGCGGCCGATATGCCCGGTATTGACCCTGGCCTTATAACTCACAAACTTAACACTGACCCTGTAGTCAGACCCATTAGACAGAAGAAATGCAACTTAGCCCCAGTGCGCTAGAGAGCGGTTGACGAGGAGGTCGAAAAGCTCCTCGCAGTAGACTTCATAAGGGAAGTTCATTACCCGAGCTGGGTAGCCATCCCAGTACTGGTAAAAAAGGCAAACGGCAAGTGGCGCATGTGCGTCGACTACACCGACCTGAACCGAGCTTGCCCAAAAGACTGTTTCCCCTTCCCTAGAATTGACCGCCTAGTGGACGCGACCTCAGGACATGAGTTTCTAAGCTTCTTGGGCGCCTACTCAGGCTACAACCAAATCAGGATGGACCAGTCTGATGAGGAAAAAACCAGCTTAATAACCGAGTTCAGCCTGTACTGCTACAAGGTCATGCCCTTCGAACAGAAGAATGTTGGGGCGACCTTCCAGAGACTTGTAAATAAGCTATTTCAGCCCTTAATTGGCACGAAAATAGAATGTTATGTAGACGACATGGTCGTCAAGACACAATTTACACAGGAATTAAAAAAAAAACTTAGATTCTGTCTTCCAAATTTTGCGTCAATCTAGCATGAAGCTGAACCCAAACAAATGTGTCTTCGGTGTCACCTTGGGTAAGTTCCTAGGGTACATTGTCAACCGGCACGGTATTGAGGCCAACCCAGACAAGATAAAGGCCATCCTAGATATGAGACCACCCCGAAAAGTAAAAGAGGTTCAGAGGCTAAACGGCCGCATAGCCGCTCTGAGCCGCTTCATGTCCAAATCGGCATATCGTTGTCTGCCTTTCTTTAAGGTAATCAAATGCAAAGGGTTCAAATGGACCCGAGACTGCCAACTCGCATTCAACGAGCTAAAGAGCTACCTCGCTACTGTGCCAACCTTAGCTAGGCCCGAGGAAGGCGAGGTCTTAGAACTGTACCTCTCGGCAAGCGACGAGGTGGTCAGTTCGGTACTAAAAAAAGAAGTAGATCGGGTCCAGCGGCCCCGTCTATTATGTTAGTAAAATTTTGTGGGGAGCGGAGACGAGATACCCGCAGATAGAAAAATTAGCATATGCACTGGTAATCGCAGCTCGAAAACTCCGCCCATATTTCTAGGCTCACACTGTCATGGTCTTGACCGACAAACCTCTGAAGCAAGTCTTACTCAAGCCCGAGGTTTCTGGTCGGCTAACGAAGTGGGTCATCAAGCTCAGTGAGTACGACCTCCATTATAAGCCACGAACTGCTATTAAGGCCCAAGCCTTAGCAAACTTTATCGTCGAGTGCACGTTTAGCCTCGAAGTCCCTGGGCCGGTCGAGCCCGAGATCCCCAGTTCGGTTGAGCCCGGAGCTCCCAAGCCAATAGAGTCTGAACCCCGTGAAGTAGCAGCTAGTGTGGCATCTCTCCTGGTTAGGCCAAACGCGAACTGGGATGAGGAGTCCTGGATCCTTCACGTAGATGGCTCCTCGAACCAGCAGGGCAGCGGGGCTGGAATAGTGCTACGCGGCCCGGGTGGCATGAAATTGGAATATGCACTACGCATTGAATTCGCGGAATCCAACAACGAGGCGGAGTACGAGGCACTGATAGCCGGGCTGAACCTAGCGCACAAGGTAAGAGCAAAGCACGTAGTTATCTACAGTGATTCCCACCTCGTGGTCAACCAGGTTACGGGCGAATACAAAGCACGTGAGCTCACTATGATTACATACTTGGCAAAAGTAAAGGAGGCTCTACTCAACTTCCAATCACACTTCATCAAGCAAATCCCGAGGTCAGAAAACACTGAGGCCGACGCCCTGTCCCGGTTAGCCAGCACGAGTCACAACACCATGAGAACCGTGTACATAGAGGACTTACCTCGGCCTAGCATTCTCGGTGAGGCAGAGGTGGTCGCTCCCGTCCTTGAAGCAAAGCCGAGCTGGATCGACCCACTCGCGATCTTCTTGCTAGATGGAACCCTCCATGCGGACCGCAATGCAGCCAAGAGGGTGCAGCACCAGGCAGCCAAATACGTCATAATAGACGAACTGTTGTACCGACGGTCCTACACGTTCCCCTACCTACGTTGCTTGCGACCTGCCGAAGTCGAGCTCGTACTTTGCGACACTCATGAATGTCTGTGCTGCGGACACCTGGGGGGCAGAGCCCTCACCCAAAAGGCACTTCGACAATGATACTACTGGCCAACGATGAAGGTAGAGGCTGTCGAGCTCGTTAGAAAATGCAACAAGTGTCAGAAGCATGCAATATCCACCATCAGTCTACTGCCGACCTCAAGTAGCTCACCAGTCCATGGGCCTTTGCGCAATGGGGGATCGACCTCCTGGGGCCATTCCCGCCAGCAACAGGTGGGAGAAAGTTCCTAGTGGTGGCAGTAGATTACTTCACAAAGTGGATAGAAGCTGAACCTCTGGCAACAGTTACAGCCCGAAACATACAGAACTTCTTTTGGAAGAACATAGTATGTCGCTTCGGGCTACCTCGGGTACTGATCTCCGACAACGGCAAGCAGTTCGAGGATATCAAGTTCCAAGAATGGTGCCAAGATATGGGAATTCGTCAGAACTTCACATCGGTCGCACACCCGCTGGCAAACGGTCAGACAGAAGTAATGAACAGAGCCATCCTCCGCGGACTGAAAGCACGACTAGACCGAGCTAAAGGGTTATGGGTGGACGAGCTACCAAGTGTTCTATGGGCTCACCGAACTACGGAAAAAACCGCCACGGGAGAAACCCCCTTTAACCTCACCTACGGCACTGAAGCGGTAATCCCGGCAGAAATCGAAATACCTACACTGCAATTGGAAGCATATGACGATTAGACAAACGGAGATGAGTTACGTACCAACCTCGACCTACTGGATGAGGTAAGAGACATCGCGCACATCCAGACAGCGGCCTACCAGCAAAAAGTAGCTCGGTACTACAATGCCAGAGTAAAGAAGCGGAGCTTCCGCGTCGGCGACCTGGTTCTCCGTAAGATCATGGTACCCGAACCCGGCGTGGGCAAACTTGGACCAAATTGGGAAGGGCCTTACAGAGTAAAGAAAGCGCTTGGGGGGCATATGAGCTCGAAACCTTAGAGGGCAAACAAGTACCCCGAGCGTGGAACATCGTCAACTTAAGGCGATACTACCTATAGACCACCAAGGGAAGTGGACAAAATCGCTACCAGAGCCCAAGGGCTAGGGTGTCGAGCTAATGAAGGAACCTCGGCATAGGCAAGCAAAGAAAAGTGTCAGCCAAAGGCGAAGTGGAGACAACGAACTAATAGGGACATCGACATCTCAGAGACAGTATTAACATCAAAACAGGCCGTGCAAGTGCAGTAACTAGGTCAAGAAACAGATCGGGCATATGGTCAGTTCGGCAAATACGGTCAGTTCGGGAGAAAGAACAACCAACACTTAACCAAAAGAAAAGTCATTCCATTTCAAAATAAGAGAGTGTACATTTCGAACAAAAAAAAATCACAGGCCCGGAGCTACTTCTTCATTAACAGAAGGCACTTGAACGATACCCGAAGGTCCCACCTCGCCCTCGGAATCTGGCTCACCATCAGCAGCATTGGCCATCTCCTGAGTTATGTGCAAAGTGGATATGGCACTGATATCGAGCTCGGGGTACGTATTTTGGATCATCCACCGGCTTAGTTTAAAACCCCTTCTGTAGGAGTCCACCATCAGGTCGTCAAAGCTCGGCGAGGCGATGTACTCATAGATGGCCTTCTTCTTGGCATCTTCAATGCCTTGAGAAAAGATATGCATCATCTCCCTAATGTCCTCCTGAAGGTACTCGACCTGATGCTGCAAATCCAGCCTCAAGTCCGCCATGTGCTTCACTACGACTCCCATGGCCTCGGCATCTCTCTGAGACCTCGCCTGCTTGGTCTGTACAACGCGAGCAGCTGCTTCAGTAGCACGAGCAGCCGCCTCAGCAGCGCAAGTAGCCGCCTCAGCAGCTCGGGATGCCGTCTCAGCAGCACGGAGAGCCTCTTCGGTAGCTCGCGCCTGCCTCGAGCTCCTTTCCACCTAGGCCGCCAAGGCAGGGATAGAAGAATTCACCTACCAAAAGGGAAGAACAAGTGATCAAAAGAACGACAGCAAGAGGAATGAAAGCAAAGAGCCCAACAAGAAATCTGACTTACCACCATGGCATGAGTGACAGCGCGACAAGCCAACTAGTTCAGAAGAAGATCGGTCCACGCCGTGACCTCCTCGAGGAAAATGGCCTCCCTACTCTTCTGAAGAGCGTGGTTCAGCGAAGCACGCTCCTGAATTCCCCTTGGGCCCCCGAGCCTGAGGGCCCAGCTCGCGTATAAGCAGACCCAGAGTAAGCGGGAGCCCCCGTGTATGTAGTCACGGCATAAGGGGCCCCTGCCGCTTCTTGCATTGGAAGAGCCATCTCTGACCCCCTGGGCGGATCCTCTAGCGGGTAGCCTGGTATTTCGGGCTCCGCATCTCGGGGCAGCTCGGCACGAGTTCGTTTGGCGACTCGCTTCCTCCTCTTCATGCCGTGAAAGAGACGCCCACCACGAGTCCCTTCTGAGTCCATCACACCTGCAAAAAGAGTTCGGCATCAAGAAAAAAACAAAAGAACAGAGCAAAGTAAAAAACCTCTGAGTAAAGAACCTACCCGAGCTCAGGCCGGCCGCAATGAGCTTGGCCTCCGTCAGATACTGATGGCATTTTTGCCCAAGTCGTGCCCATTGCCGGAGGCCCTTCACCGTCTCTTTATCAAGCGTAACACCGGAGTCAGAGGCGACCATCCCCCACCTGGTCTGAAACGGCCACCCCAATACACTTCGCACCCCGAAATAGTCCCGCTTCCACGCTAGGACCTTGTTGGGAAGTTCATGTAAAAGCTTAAAACCCAGGCGAGGAGACAGGTAATACGCCCGTCTGCGCCTGGGAAGGGGACCCGCTTGCTTCTTAAGCATTAAAATGGAAGAGAAGATCTCCAAGTCTAAAGGAAAGCCCTGTTCGCAAAATAGGAAGATTGTCCCCACCAAGTTCCGAATGGAGTTCGGGTGAAGCTGGCCGACCGTAACGCCGAAGTGGTTCAAGACCTCGACGAGGAGGGGGTGGAAAGGTAGTCGCAGCCCCACAGCGAGCTGCTCCCAGAATATCACGATCTCTTCAGGACCGTGTTCCCAAGGAAAGCTGCCCGAAGGTATGAAATAGGTGTACTCCCCAGGCAAGTTGTAATAGCTAATAAGGGATTGGAGCCCCTCAGGCGTCATGGTCGAGGGACCAAACTTGTCTAACGTCTGACCTCGACGAGACGAGGACGCCATACTACCCGAGGCAACTCGGCCTACGGGATTGAACTCTTCCTCGAGTTTTACCTCAGGCTCACTAGGACTATTGGAGGATGCAGCTCGGTTCGTAGAACCCACATCCGACCCCCTTGAAGAACTGTTTGAACTATCCGAGCTAGACATTAGAAGGAGAATAAGGATTGCAGGAAAGTACTCACCCGGAAAGAAGCAAACAAACTACGGGAACGTGAACACGAGCTAGAAGCTTGGACGCGAACTGAAACTGGGACGCGAGCTCAAGAAGCAAAACGCTGAATAATGACCGAATGGGGTCCCCCACTATTTATACCGACAGTAACCGAGAATCAATGGCTCAGATCAAAGCCAATCCGACGGCCCACAGTCACGCTGACCACATGTCTCATGAGACTGAGACGTAACTGGCCACATGTCTCTTGAAACTGAAAGCGCACGTCTCCTCACATTAAAGGCGGCAGCGGCACGTTTTCAAATTTGAAAAGATGCCTGCTGTCACATCTCCCAGCAGCGCGCTTTTTTGAAATAAAGCGCGCGCTGTTACGTCTCCCAGTGGCGCGCTTTTTGAATTTTTGAAATAAGGCGCGCGTTGTCACGTCTGTCAACATTTGTAGGCAGGTCGGCATTTTTCCCGTCTTTTGGGCTCTCGAGGAACCCAAAGAACCCGGACAACGCACCTCGCGCTATTAGTCAACCAAAATTCGAAGTACGGGACAAATCCACCCGTCACCTCGTGAACTCCCCGCGCCCGGGCAAGACCCTTAGCACGAGGAGTGGGGGGCAATTGATGAAGGAAGATTTGGCCCGACCTCGTAATCACTCAACACGTGGCAAAGGCAACAACTCGGCACACCAGCGCGCCCAAGACGCGAGCACCGAAAGGAGGAACCAGCAGTCCGAACTCCCTACTAGGAGCCCGAACTCCCTACAAGGAGCCCGAACTCTCTCTTAGGCCCTGAGCCTCACACAGGGCAACGACCCGAACTGGCCTGCCCCATGGCAGTTCGGGACACTCTCCTATCCGAACTCAAGACTTCACCTCACTCACCACTCCAGCACTTCGCCTACAGGACACCGAACTAAACAAACGTACCATACCTGACACCGAGGAGGTCCGTATCCAAGGGTGGCGCACCTGACTAACTTGGGGTCTGACGCTTGGCAGCCGCACTTCAACGGCCACCTGCCACCGCCATCTCCAGTCGCAGAGACGGCTCCGACAAAGAGAGTAGTGGCGTTTCTGTCCAGCAAAGGGGATGACACCCGAACTGGCAGGAGCTCAGAGATAATCATACCCGACCTGACAAAAGCTTAGAAGTGAGTGCACGAGGTGGTTATAAAAGGCTCCCTACCCCCCGAGAACAAGGTATGTGAACTTTGCGCCATGTGGTTTTATCTTGCCTTTGAGAGAATTCTAACTTGAGCTTCGGAGCAATCTCACCGGGTTCCCCCCGGAGTTTCCTCCTCTTCTCCGTTTCAGGTTCCCTGTAGCTCTGTTCAGAGGCAAGGTCGTTGACAGCTAAGACCAGCCGGATTGCGCACCATCAGTAAGCATTAGGACAAGGGGAGGGATGACCTGAGAAGGTTACGGAGCAGGGTTCAACGCTAGCATCATGGCCCAGATCAAATCGACCTTCTGTTGCATTTCCTAAAACTGGGCGGAGTCGACTGTGGCCTAAGGCTGAGATTGCTATTGAGACTCGTAAGGTGGAGGCGGTGAGAGTAGGATCCTTGAGATGGGGATCATCCTATTTGGCCTATTGAACGTTCCGATGTGTTTCTTGATCATTTCTTGATCGCGCGGGAAAAAGGATTAGGAGTTGCTTTTTGTGCGATTCCCACAGAAGGCGCCAATCTGATGTTGCTCAATTCGAGGTAGTTCTTGAACCGAGGTCGTAGTCAGATAATCCTACCAAGTAGGCGGAGCCGAGGTGGAAGGACAAAGCCATGCTCCAAGATCTGAAATCAAGAAAGCAGTCAGAGGCCCGAGGAGTTATCCCCGGATAGGTATCGAAGTGGTGGTATCGAAGTAGAAAATTGGATCCCTTACCTTGAGTAGGAGGCACCTTTTTATAGCCGAAGATTCGTGTCCTGGTCGGATGAGGCTTTCGGGGTTGTTGGTATAAGGTTGCCTACCGAGGTCTTCGGGATAAGACTTAATCCCTAGCGGAGTTGTCCTCATCCATACGACGTTCTTTTATCGTGGTCGCGCTTATCCACATGATGTGGTGCCGATGTGGCCGAGGTGATAAGACGTGCCGCGGAGGTGACATGGTGCTGACGTGGTCGAGGTGATAAGGCGGCCACAGAGATGACACATGGCACTCGGGGTCAGCTCAACCATAACCCAGACATATATAATAATGTTATAATATATAATATATAATTATATATAAAATATGCAGAATATATATATATATATTATAATATTTCATAACTAATGGATTAGATTGGATCATGTCGTGATTGGATTGGTAAGCAAGGAGATATCTGAATCCGGTTCTTATTAGATCGAACAGATCGAATTTGGATTCGAATCAAATCTGAAGAGGGCCAACTAAGTTTTGCATTCATCTGTTTATACTTAATAATGATGCTTTGCATTCATATCTGACCCAAAATTTGTACCTTATGTTTCATTTGCACTACTAAAAGTGCAAATTTTGCACCACCTCCCTCCTACATCAATTCTCTTATAAAGTGGGCAATCTCACCACATTACCTTCTTCTTACCTCACTCTCAAATAATTCTACCTCCATTCTCCTACATATACAACATGTTTGGTTGCTGCAATTGAGAAGAGAAAATGGGAATATTCCCTTAGATGCTCATTATCATTTGTTTGTTTTGTGAGATGAACCGAGAAATCATGAAACGAAACATGATTTCCCAAAACTTGGTACACGGGATTACACTGAAATGGTGCACCCCCGATGAAAAAGGATATGAGTCGCAAAAAAAATATATATCATGACCTACCAAAAGTCGATGGAGCTGGTAGAGCACCACAACATTGTTTGGCTAAAATTAGTAATTAAGAAGCCAATTTGTTTCTCCAATGGCTGCCACTGAAGGAAGCCCGGGTGGATTGATTCGTGTGGGCAGAATAAGGAGGAGGAAAACAATGACCAGTCAAAAAAATAAGGAAAACGAAAGGGAGAGAGGTCTTATCGCCATTGTTGGTTTAAGTTGTAGAGGCGGACTAAAAACAAATAACGCAGCCGAAGGAGAAGATGAAAAAGAAGAGGGAAAAAGAAAAAGGAAGAGGAGGAAAAACAGAAGAGAGAGAGAGATTGCAGATCACCTCATTGTCGCAAGCCGGGGCCCCTGATTTGAATTTGAAGGGAGGAAGCCCATGAAGAGTATTTATATATATATATATATATTAAGTTGAAATGAGGGGAATGAGGGGAATGGAATCTAATAGTATTTTTTGCTTTTTTTTTCATAGAAATTATAAGAATGCCACTCTCTACCAATTCACTCTTTTGTTTTTTTTTTCTTTCAAATTACAAGAATGTCACTCTCTTTTGTTTTTTTTTTCTTTCATATTACAAGAATGTCACTCTCTCTCTTTTTCTTACAAAGTACAAGAATGTCATCTCTCTCTTTCCTTATAAATTACAAAATGTCACTCTCTCTCCAACTGAGGGAGACCTCAACTCAGCATCTCAGCTGCTAGGGGACCTGCAATCAAAGGTAGTCTTGTTTGAGCCTAGTCGAGCTCAAACTTTTGAACTTAAGCTCAAGTCTCTAATTTGAATCGAGCTCGAGCTAGACAACACCTCGACCACTGAGGGAGACCTCAGCTTGGCACCTTGGTCACTGAGGGAGATCTTGGCTCAACACCTCGACAACTGAGGGAGACCTCAGCTCCGCACCTTGTCAACTAAGGGAGACCTTAGCTCGACACCTCACCTACTAGGGAAACCTCAACTCGACAATACAACAGCTAAGGGAGACCTCGATTTGGTACCTCGGCTGCTTAAGAGACCAATAATCAAAGGTAGTTGAGCTTGAACTTTCGAGCTTTTGACTCAAGCCGAGCTCGAGCTCGAGCTCAAGTCTCTAATTCGAATCGAGCTCAAGCCTAATAGTTTATGAGCGAGCCCTTGCAATGCAGGGCCCCCTCCGCTAGTAAATATATTAAGCTAAAATGTGTACGTAAGAAGGCCTGAGGATGAAGCCTAAGGGAAATGGAACCTAACAGTATTTTTTACCTTTTTCAAAGAAATTACAAGAATGCCACTCTCTACCAACTTTCTCTCTTTTGCTTTTTTGTTTCTTTCAAATTACAAGAATGCAACTCTCTCCTACTAACTCTCTCTCTCTCTCTTGCTTTATTTTCTTTCAAATTACAGGAATGCCACTCTCTATGTTTTTCTTGCAAATTACAAGAATGTCATATCTCTTTCTCTCCTTATAAATTACAAGAATGTCACTCTCTCTCCAACTGAGGGAGACCTCAGCTCAGCATCTCGGTTGCTAGGGGACCTGCAATCAAAGGTAGTCAAGTTCGAGCAAAGCTAAACTCAAGTTCAAGTCTCTAATTTGAATCGATCTCGAGCTGGATGACACCTCGACTACTGAGGGAGACCTTAGCTTGGCACTTCGGTCATTGAGGGAGATCTCAACTTAGCACCTCGGCAACTAAGGGAGACCTCAGCTTGGCACCTTATCAACTAAGGGAGACATCAGCTCGGTACCTTATCAACTAAGGGAGACCTTAACTAGACACCTCGCCTGCTAGGGAAACCTCAACTCGACACTTCAGTAGCAGAGGGAGACCTCGGTTTGGCACCTCGACAATTGAGGGAAACCTCAGCTCAGAACCTCAGCTCGGCACCTCGGTTGCTTGAGAAACCTGCAATCAAAGGTAGTCGATCTTGAGCTTGATAGTTTATGTGTGGGGCCCCCTCTACTAGTAATAGATTGAATGGAAAACTTGGTTATATATGTATAGGGAATAAGAGTATTTTTATAATTTTGGGTATATATGAAGTGTATTTTTGTCAAAACTTTTTCATTCCATCCCTTCTCATCTCATTATTTCCAACAACCAAATGGAACAATAAGGTAGGGAAACACATCATTTTGCTTCTCACAAACAAATAAATCAAAGTCAAATGTGAAGCAAAAATAAACCAAATTGAGCCTATGTACACTCCCATGCATTTACACCATTGTAGATGAAATTTGCATGGCAAATAAATTGAGCCTTAGGTTGTGTTTCATTGCAATACAATTTTATTTGCACTAGCACAAATGTAATAGAGTGCAAATGAAAAAAAAATGCAAATTTTGGTTTAATTTTGTTTTGGATTTTACTTTATTCTGCTTTAGGTCTTATTTTACTTCATTTTTACTGCAAACAAACAATGTAAGATAAGATTTGGAACAAAAATAAATCAAAAATTGCACCCAAATCATTTGCACTACCATAATTTTGCATCAGCGCAAATGAATTTGCACTGTAACCAAACACAACCTTAGGCTCCGTTTGGTTTGTGGGAAGATTTTGGTGGGATGGGAAAACAATGAGAAAAGCATTATGACGAGAGAAAAGCGAAGACAATGAACAGTGCTCTGTTTCACCAAGAGGAAGACACAGTAGTTCGTCGGCGGAAAGCGAAGACGATGAATAGTGCCGCTAGTCACCATTGGAAAGCGAACAGTGCCGTTGGAGATAGTAGTTCACCGGCGGAAAGCGAAGACGATGAATAGAGAGGTATTAGAGGGTAAATGATCTTGGTTACCGCTGCTGGTATTTCCTGTGTTCGTTGTCGAGAAGATGATGAACAGTGCTTTTTTTTGGGTGAAAAACGGAAGAAGAAGAAAGAGAAGAAGATAGGAGATAGGGAGGAAGGAAGTGGCTAAGAGGGAGTGCCATTGCTGCTACTCTGTTTCTGGGTTTGAACGGGGAAGGGGAGGTAGCAGAGCCAATGGTAACAGGGAAAGCATTGGTTCTCTCCCTTCTCTGTTCGTTGTTGCTGGTTCTCCATGGTGGTTTCTTAAATTTTTCCACCGAGGTCACACGGTTTTGGTGCAACCCCAAATCCATGATTTTGGGATCTGACATCCCACATTTTTCTCATCCCATCCCTCTATTTCCTTCAAAACAAATGAGAGAAAAATGAATATTTTTTAAATATTCCCTTTTTCTCATCCCCATCCCACAAACCAAATGGAGCCTTAGGAAATATGTTTAAACTTTTTTTGTTTCCCTCTTATTTTCTAACCAAACACAGCCATGATGACTAAAGTTGAAGTTGGATTGATTACTATTTATATTAGTAATACCCTTGGATATTTTATTATTTAAAATTTTGTACTCACTAAAATACAAAAAAGAACAGATTTGTCATGGCTCACCCCATAAACATTTCACATTGCTTTAGGCTCGAGGCTCAGGCTTCGTAGAGGTGTAGAACAAGCCATGCTGTGTCGCTCATGGGCGGTTCGCACAAAGTGCAGGCCATCTCTGGCCGTGGCCCTTCCCCCCAAGGGATAACTTGGGGGGTCAGCCCGGCACGGCCCACAGCCCAGGCCCGTGCCATGCCACAGGCCAAGCTGGCCCATGGGCCGAGTCTTGGTCCATGCATTGGGCCAAAGCTATTTATTTAAAAAATTTGACAAAAACTTAAAATTTTAATTTTATATGAGTTTTGATGTATAAAATTGCTTATATATACAATAATTAAATAAATTAGTATAATAAAATTTAAAAAATTTATTTATTTTATTAATATATTATATAATATTATATAAATATATATAAATAATATATGGGTTGTGTCGGGTCATACCGGCACGGCCCACTTGGTTGTGTCATGTCGGCCTGGCCCGTGGACCTAAAACCCTAAGCCCAGCACGACCCATATGATTGTGCCAGGCCTAGCACAACCCGTGGGCCGTCATGCCAGGCCGCAGGTGGCACGGCCCATTTTACACCTCTAGGGCTTTGTGTCAAGTCAATTCAAATTTTGGAAAAAACTCAGTCCAAGCCCAATCCATAAACAGGTCTAACAATGAGCCATTCAGTTCAGCGTTTCAGCCACTTCAGCCATTGTCAAATAGCCCTTAACTCGTTCCATTCAGGAACAAATATTGAACAAAACCATCAATCCAGTAGATGGGGGACCCGTGAAGCAATGCAGTTGTGTGCTGCCTTGTTTTTAAATTCTTCATCGTCCATATCTTCTTGTCTTGTTATTTTCTCCACTTCATGTGTTTGGATTTCTTTTTTATTTCTTTTTCATTTTTTGACTGTTTCTTGAAAAAAAACAGTCGCATATTCTTCATGAAACTTCCTTTTCAATTTTATTGCTTCCTACAAGTTGAGCCTTTGGAATGAGACCCCTTATGCACGTCCATTTCATTTCATGTCACACCTGCTTCAGCTTTGAAAAGAGAATTTCGGATCCAGGATAGAAAATGGACCTGGGTACGGTAAGCCACTAGAGGCCTATCATGGTTTTATAAAGCCCAATAATATTACTAACATGCCAAAGTGGGCCAGCTCAGCCCAACAAGAATCCGTCATTGTCCACCATCTCTCTCCTACTGAACAGCAGAGAGAAGACCATACCAGCGGCTGTTCATGCATGCGTACTGCTCAGATCGGCCCCACAGTATATCCCAACTGTGTATCCGGAACATCTCCCACTGACAATTTCTGAAGATGTTTTTAATGCACGCTGAGATGTGCATGTGGGGTGTTTATGGGGTGCCTTCTGTGGGGTGTAGATGTGATCTTCTCAGATTGTATCCATTCTGTTCAATGAGTATGGAGCTGAGATATTCAATGCCCCATCCCATAATTAGCTATTAATGCATTGATTCCTTTTAATTAAAAAAAAATGAGATAAATCCTTAAAATAAGAAATGTGAAATGCAGCTAGAAGTGCAAAACATGAACAAAAAGAGCTTCAAACCGAAGCCCAACTAAGCCTGTCCAAGCCCAACCATAGTTGTAGTTGGGTTTAACACAAGCTAGGTTTGGACTTTGGACTAGCCAACTCAAGCTCTAATTCAATTGGCTAAGCCTAGGCCCAAGATCTAATATTAGGGTTAGGCCTAGGTTGGTCCTAAACCAAGCCCTATCTAACAAATTTGTTCCCTTACTAATTATATATAGTTTCCTTGTTGGATGAAAATGTCATTGGCATTGATTGTCCACATTCTTTTAACCCATTCTCAATACTTTGAAAGCATTTCACAAACTTCTAATAAGATTGTTAAACTACAAGATAGCAACAAAAATATCCAAGAATATCTACACAAACACCAAAGGATATATTGCAATCCTCTGAATGCTAAGTTGCAAATAATAAATAGATAAATAGATATAGATAATAGCAATGACTAGCATATTTGATATAGATAGATAGATGAATGATGTAGGTATGTTATACAAAAAACAGCCCAATTGGATGTCTCAAACCATTAAATAAATGGATTGTTTTTCAAAGGATACAATCCTTGCTTTTTAGCCATTCAAAAATAATTTAATATTGTAGTTGGTTAATTCATCAAATCAGATTGGTTTTGATTTAAAAATGTCTTTAATGTCTAAATTACAAATGTAAAACATTGAATTAATGAAAAACAGTCATAAATTTTATACTATTACTCTATTAGGAAATACAAAGTGGTGTCTAATTTTAGCGGTCCAAGGGCTATTTATTTGTGCCTTGATATTCTATTAACATCTAAATGCCTTACACATGCCCTAATGTTGAGAGTGCATCTGCACATGCATTTCTAACTAAAGATGGGACTAAAGCTCAGAATTTGGACCATAATATGATATCAAATAGTAGTTTTTGGTACTATGGCACCAAAAACCATTGTCCAATTTTTAAATATTGTACAATGTGTATCCTGTCACAATCAAACATTAGTGTCATATCACAATTCAATCACTATTTGTTTTGGTAGATGTAGAGCCTACATCTACCAAATTACATGTAGAATTGGAGCTCTAATCATTTATGATTCAATTAGGTCAATCACAAGATACCATGCTAGCCTGGTATATGTGGCTCATAGTAAATGGCCAATATTATCTAGTTCTTACAATGTTGTATTTAGTTTAGAAGAAAAGGAAGGAAAATTATCTAGTTTCTTTCTCTTCCTTTTCTTTTAAATCAAACACAACCTAAAGGATTCAAATGTTGAAACATTGTATGTCTTCTTTGCTAGTTTAGTAACAAAACAATGGTTCATTGTATTGAAACCAAACAACAATGCTTAATATTAGAAATTTTGCCTAAAAATGATTGTCATGTATTAAACATTTGATAGGTTTTCAAAAGTTTTTATTAATTAATATTAGGGAAAATTCCTTATTAGTACCCTATACTTCGGGCCTAATGCCACTTTGGTCCCCCAAACTTTAAAATGCAATAATTCAGTACCCAAACTTTTAAATATGACAATCCAGTACCTGCTGTTAACTAATTATTAATCAGCTGTTAAGTGGCATTTGAAAAAGACACAAATGCCCTTTGAGTGTCATCTAATTTTCTTTATCAACCATCCAAACATTGACAAAAAAATTAACAGTCTCAAATCTTTGCTTCTTCTATTCAAGAAAGTTGGGGTCACCAGAATGCCCACTCAAACATGACCCCAAATTTCTTGAATGGAAAAGGCAAGGATCTAGGACTTTAATTTTTTGTCAACATTTATATAGTTGATAAAAAAAACTAAATAGCACTTGAAGGGCATTTGTGTCTTTTACAAATGCCACTTAACGGCTGATTAACAGCTAGTTAACGGTAGGTAATGGATTGTCACATTTTCAAAATTTGAATACTGAATTATCACATTTTAAAATCTGGGGACCAAAATGGCACTAGGCCCAAAGTATAATTGGGAATTTTCCCTTAATATTATTAGAAAATAATGAATGAAAAGTTACATTTGGTAAATATTTTTTCCTCCATCTCTCTTTTGTTTAACAACCTTTCTTAGTTTTCATTTATATCCCACCCATTAAATATTCATAACTTATTCAAGCCCTCTTTCACCCATTATTTATTTATTTATTAATTACTCCTTCCAAGTGTGAATGATTCCCTCCATCTTTGTCTAACACTTTATTCTTATATATATATTTTTAATATTCCCAAGCATCTTTTGATAACACATAAACAACAACTTTAAGATAATGACACAAATAAAAACAACTTTATAAGCAAAAGTCGCATGAATAAAATACTAGAGTGATAGTAGTGTTGCATTATTGATGTCACAAATCACTTTACATAAAAGTTGGTTTTATATTATTTTGTTTTATTAATCAAAAAAAAAATCTAACGTGAGGGATATCATATATAAACTTCAATTTAAGTTATCAACTTGGGATACTATCAAATTGGAAGCTTTAAGATGGTGTTTTGTTCCATTGTCGTTTCTCCATGCAACAGTGTGTCATTTCATAGAAAACGACAATGTTTTTTATTTGGTTTTATTGCTACCACCTAAGCTATTTTCTCAAAAAAACAGCAATGGTTGTTTGTTTGGTAGTGTTTTGTTTTTCAATGCAAACAATCATTCAGTATAACTTGATGTTGTTCGACCTGAGGTAGTTCTTGAACCGAGGTCACAGTTAGATAATCCTGCTAATTGGGTGGAGTCGAGGTGGAAGAACAAAGTCGTGCTCCAAAATTTGAAACTGAGAACAAGGTCAAAGGCGTAAGGAGTTATTCCCTGGGTAGGTACTCCGACACTCAAGTCAGTGAAAAGGATGGGTGGTCGGGCCAAACAGTTGGAAGAACAGTGCTGGTCTAAGCAAAATAGCGGTCTAACAATCAAAAGTTGGATCCCTTATTTTGAACGAGAGGTACCTTTTTATATCCGAAGATCCGTGTTCTAGTCGAATGAGACTTCGGGGTTGTCGGGATGAGGTTGCCTGCCAAGGTCTTCAGGATAATACCTAATCCCCAATAGAGTTATCCACATCCGTACGCTTCTCTTCTGTCTTGGTCATGCTTATCCACATAACGTGATGCCAACATGGCCAAGGTGATAAGGTGGCCACGAAGGTGACATGTAGCACCAGGGGCCATCCAAGAGTTCATATGGCCCAAATTAAAAATAAATTATTATTAATCAATAATTAGCAGAAGATGGAAAACATATTACAGAGAAAGCTGATCAAATAAGAAAACATAGAAAATGAAAATAGCAATAAAAGGGGTTTGACTTGTTTTATGTTCCCGATCTATGAGCCTTTGTTATTTCTTGTTCTAACAACCTAAAACATCATTTGCGATGTCTGATGGTTTGTTCTTCGATAATAGTTAATTGCAGCGATTGGTGACTCACCCTTGTCTCAATCAATTGTAGTGGCAGTTCTTTCCTCTCATAAGCCTAAATGGTAATCATTGCTAGAGCAATACTCAATACATGAGAAAACACCATTGTCAATGTAACTTGCGATGCACCAGAACATTTTGAACACAGACCATATCGGGCACCATGTCATTGCCATTATTGGTTATTGTACTCAAAATGAGAAAACAGCGATCTTAACATTTTCCCAAAACTCACTTTCTTTTTTTCTTTTTTCCTATGTGTGCCCTTTTTGGTGTTTTTTCAAAAAAAATGTCTAACAAAACAAGCATTTCAAGTACTGAAATTTAAATGTTGAGGTTGGGTTGACATATCACTATTTTTTAAGAAAACGGTAACAGTCCCAAACACCTCCTAGATCAATTTAGAAAAACGACTTATAGCAAAACCTTTAACATGTTATATTTTAGAACACCCCCTATAATTTCATTAATTTATTAAAACATACCCTATGTTTCATTTTTTACTAAAACATTCTTTACAGTTTGCAATCAATTTATTTAATTGGCCTTCCATTAGATGGAAATTGAAAATGAAAAATTCAACCCTAATACCCATTCAAATAAATTTAATCAAAAGAAACTAAAAACAAAAATATCATTTTTGCCCCCATTAAAACATGGACAACCACTCTATTTTTTTCTATTTGGTCAATTTTGTTTTTTATATACAAAAAGTATTAGGGGTACTTTTAGAATAAACAACCTTAGATCCATACCCATGAACATTTTTCACTCAGTTAGCGGTACTTTTGGAATAAACAACCATGGGTCCATGTCCTTGAACATTTTCCAATTACTTTAGGTGATCATGTTACTATTTTCATATGACAAAACAAATAGTTCCTAATGAAAGGTCAAGTAAATAAATAGATTGCAAACTATAAGGGGTGTTCTAGTAAAATGCAAACTATAGGATAGATTTAAGTAAATCTGTGAAACTATAAGGGTGTTCTAGTAAACGATCCAATATTTTATTATATGGCATAGAACTTTGAATATATCATAACTTTTTGTGCCAAGAAAAGTTGAACATATTAGAATTCAATCTCATGTTTTTCAAGTTATATTTTACTAATTCAATGGTAGATTAAGTGATTCATCCACCCATAATTACCTTGACATGAAATTCCAAATAATTAATATATCCAAAGGTGTTCCAATAACTTCAAATAGAAACTATGCAAAGCAAATAAAAAGGAAGGTTCTTATTATGCAGTATTAACAACATGGTTAAACTCTAGTACTCCTTTAATAATTTAATTTTTGTTAATTTGTTAGCTATAATCTTTACAATACCAATGAATAACTTAGTTACCTATATAAAAACAAATTGTGGATTTGATTTAGTACATAGTATTTTTCTAATTGCCCTTTTGTTTATTTAAAGAGATTGCTTAGTTTTATTTAGGAGCCATCTATTATCCTTAATTGTTTTGGGATTATTCTCTGCTAAATAAACTAAAATTATTAAATCCTACACACTAGCAGTTGTTCCAATTTCTAAATCAAAAACAGAAAACCATTAATGTTAAATACCATAATTTGATTTAGTTTTGATAAAATATGTGATGATACTTTTTATACCAAATTATGTTGTTATGCATCAATATGTTTGTCTATTTTAGATTAGCATTAGAATATGTAAAAACCTAAATTAGGTTGAACATGTCTACCCATTTAACCTTGAAATATACTAGATTCTTTTTTGGTAAAATATACTAAGTTCTTCTATGGCTAATCTTGCACATGCTATCCTAACTAGTGTTATAGTGGTGATCATGGGCTGGGTCTGAGTCGGGCTTTGTACTTATGGTAAGGGCTATAGTTTGAGCCCTAGCCCAAGTCTACATGGGCCCGGGCCCGAGCCGGGCGGAGCTTGATTTTGGGCCAATGTCTTTCATATATAAAACATTATTTATCTATAATATTTTATATTAAATGACATAACATGCATACAAACTTATTTTGTACATTATATAATATAAAATATTACATATAATATAAATTATATATGTCATGTTAATATTTATATATAAAATATATAATCTAATGTAAAATAACATGTATAGATTATACACAAAATGTGTAACTTTAAATATATGCAGGCTGGGCCTGGGCCCAGGCCGGGCTTGAAGTATTAAGCCCAAGCCCGACCCTAAAATTTGCGGGCCTGGGCCCGGGCTGGGCCTGAACACAAAACCCAGGCCCAAGCCCGAAATTTCCGGGCCGGGCCGGGCTGAAATGATCACTCCTATAGTATTACCTAAAAGAATTCATAAATTCAAATTTTAAGACTACATACAAAAAACCAATTGTCAACAAAAGATTACATTTCATTAGAAACCAAGCCAGGGTTCTACCATGCCTAATATTATATTGAACTAGCCCATGGGCTACTATGTTACAAGAATGAGATGTCTAAACTAGGGAGCAATGAGAGAATTCAAAAGAAGGTCTTCAATAATCAAACATTAAAATGTGTGGATACTAGGGACTCAAGATCAGAGGAGAGAATTTTGTTAATTGGTTTGTCATCACTTTCTAGCTGAATATTATCCATGCTCAAGGCCAAATAAAGATCCTTTAGGGTGACCCTTGTTTTAGTTTCCATTGCAAGGGAGCAATTAATGGTGATGGCCCAATCCGCTAATATAACAATTTTAGATGCTAAGAAATCAACAATTAATCACCAAGATCCAGTAAACTTCATCCTATTAAGCCTACACAATTTCGTCTATGTAAAAAATTATGCAAAAAAATCCATATTGTCCATCAAAAAGACCATTGAATTGGTCATATGCTTACTTTCCTAGTTTGCATTATCCTTACCCTAAGGTCTTGTTCTTTTTTGAATTTTGAAGGAGGGAATTTGGTCAATGGGATTCTAGTTTCCATTGACCAAGATAACCATATTCATTTTTTAGATTCATGTGGAGCCCATGGAAAAATTATTATCCCTAGGTATCACTTACCTAATTAAGTTACCTGAAGGACCCATTCATTTTCCAAATTTTAAAGGGGAGATGATCAATGAGATTTTGGTTCCCATTTAACCCAAGGTACTCATATTCATTTTTCAAATTCGTGTGGGGCCCATGGGAAATTATCTTCCCCCGGTATCACTTACTTGGATAAATTACCCTATGGCCTATTCATTTTTTAGATTTTAAAGAGAGGGAGGAAGTTAAACAATGGAAGATACCCATGTTTGTTTTTTAGATTCATGTAGGGCCTTGGCAAAATTATTTTGCCCAAGGTACCTAGGTAAGTGATACCCAGATCTAGGGGTGCAACTGGACTAGACCATGTTTCGATCCAATCCGAGATTCAATCTTATTTGGTCGGATCTTCTGATTGGATCTCGGATCTTGTGATCCGATCAAAAATCAAATCGGATTCAGATCACCCCCTATCCGATCCGATGTGTTATATATTTATAAATATAAATATATATAATACATATATATATATATATATGTTATTTATTTATTTATTTATAAATGTATTATTTATATTGTATTGTTATAAATTTATTTTTTATATTAACATGTATATATATGATATATGATGACAATAATTAAAAAATACTTGTTTTTTTGTTTTTTTCTTTATTTAAATTGGTATATTTTTTGTTTTAATAATTTATTAATTTTTAAAGAAAACAAGTCAGAACAAATCAGATCCGAAGATCCAATAGGATTTGAATTTAGATCGAGTCCTATCAAATTCGATCGGATTGGATCCAACATGACCAGTGTCGGATCGGATTCGAATATACCCTGATTCAAATCCGATCCAATCCATTTGCATTCCTACCCATATCGTAGGAGGGTAAATAACTTTCCCACTTGGGGAAAGTTTCCAATACATGATGAGACAAAATTGCCCCTTTTAATAATAGTTTTTTATGGCTAAAATGATCATTGTCTTATTTACCCACAAAATATAAGAACATTGGTAAATGCACTCGCAAATGACCAAATGAAAAGTTAATGGGGCCTAAGATTAATTAAAGCTTTTGTCAAGTGAAGTTAACTATTTAACCGCATGACAAGGACTTTTGAGTTGCAATGTCTCATATGAAAAAGATTTTTATCAAATCATATTAACCATTAGGACTAGAACTCAGATTAACTCAAATTAACATTTTAAACTATTTTGAGCTCAAGCTTTTGGGTTGGGCCCATTAAAATTTTGGCAAAAGCCTAACTCAAGCCCACCCACTTTATACCCCTATTAAGTATTAACCATTGGAAGACGACTAGATAACTTGAGGCTCTTTAGCCCTAACCGTTTTGTTAGAATTATGAATGAATTGGATTTGATTTGAATCGATTATTTCCATATTCAAATATCCATTTTATTCAAATATCTAGCATAATCCGCATCAACATATCCAATAGTAGTTTTTGAACCTACCCAATTTGTTGTCCTTGGATATTGAAGGATTTCATGCCTTTCTAGTATTTTCCTTCTAAATTGTCTATGTACCTACTTAAAACACTAATATCTTGTGTGATATTTAGGTTAATATAAATCATCATATACATCAAGTTATCTATGACACTCACATCGAGTTGCTCAAGCTCAAGATCAACTAAAGCTACCATGGCTAATAAAGTAAATGGAGGTATGATTCATCACAAGAGAAAAAGATCACATTGTAATCTTCCCCTTTTCATCTTCATATCGATTTATCACTATCATGTTCTATAGTTTTCTTGTTCCTTTTCTAATATTGCTTTTTTCTTTCTAAAAATCCATTTGCAGCCAATAGCGTTTTTATCTTTATGTAATTGTATCAACTTTTGTATGTCATGTTTATGTAATGACTCCATTTTTATGCCATAACCATCATCTATTTATTTATTATTATTAATAATAAATTGGGTCACTAATTCTAAATAGTTCAAAAGCCACCATATATTTAAAACCATATTAAATTGGAATATTTTCTTTGCTTTCAACTAGACTTTAAACTTAGTGTTGGTGTATACTATCATTGTCCTCATCGTGTGGACTTTGGGAGGACTCCCTTTGGGATATTTGTAATATAGGAATATCACTATGCATTGTCTTGCTAGAATCCACATAAATTGTAACTTTCATAGTGTTTTTTCACCATATCTTGCTTTTCATTTTGATTTTTCCTTTCTATTATGGATTTCATCATGTGTTCATCAAAGATCATATTTTACTAATAACAACTATATGAATTGTTAAAAAGGTGCATCTTTTGATTTATGGGTCTAATTTATTTATTTATTTTTATATTGCACATGTATGTAAGTTAGATATCTAAAGATTCTAAAAGTTGAGTAATTAATTAATTTTTCTACAAAAGACTCCTTAAGAATCCTAAAATTAATAGCCAGATGGAAACTGGTTCACAATATAACATATTATCTTCACTATCTCAACCTAAAATTGTATAGAAAAATTAACTTACAATCTCAAGCACTGTGCTTTTTTCAAGATGATAAAATTGGACTTCTTTATCTTCATTCTCGATTTCCTTGTTTCTAAGTTTTTTTATGTATTAATTTTATTAGGGGTAAGGTTTTTTTTGGCTATTATTAATAAAATTAATGGTTTCCACCTCTCCACGGGAGTAAATTTTAGGGTTAAAAAAATATTTTATTGTTTGACTTATGATATCAAAAGTTGACTTGTCTAATTGAGAGGAAAATATGGTCCCAATTAATTTTAAAACTTTGTTTTTGTATCAATATGTTTTATCTTGTAGTCAAGCTGACTATTTAGATTAGTTGACCTATCACCTAAATAAGATTTTGGTTCCATTTACCACAAGTTGCTTATTTGTAAAGAACCATTGACCTAGGCAACAACATTGTAACCTGGCTAATGAAACTATTTGTCTCGGTAGTAGGGACATGGTTTAGATGCTTGAACTATATAATATTAGAAAAGATTTTGGTTCCATCAATAATAAAAGGATTTTTATTTATCACATATATTCTTTTAGTATGATGAATATATAACATTAGATATGTGGCCATATTTTTCTACAAAATTTCTATATTCATTACAACTTATTGTATTTTTAAGTTTGTGTTATTTAATTATGACATCATGGGTTAATCCCTTTGACCTAGATGGTTGAACTATTGATGCACTATATGGATTAAAAAATGTATTATTTTATTATAATATCATGGGTGTCCTAGGGGTACAATTTGGGTGGCCTCATGTCTAACTTTTGTCAAAATTAGAATGAACTTAGCCTAAAGGTCTGAGCCTGAAGTAGTGTAAAATGCTAACTCGGGCCAACCTGAGTTGCATTCTTAGTGGATCCCATTTGACCTAGATGGTTAAACCATTAGCCCACGCTTTAAATAGAAAAATGACACAATTTCTAAGTTGGTTTTAAATTTTGTATTCTATTTTCACCATTAGTAAAAGTACTTATTTATAGGAGTGATCATTAGTTAAAAAAATACCTTGACCTCATACCTGCACAATGAAAAACACAAGCTTCAAGTGCTCCACTTTCCTCCCCAATCTATCAAATTGTGGAATCAATGAATCACTTCTTGATTTACATCAAAGTTTTATTAGAAAACATACATAACCATCCATTCACCCTTGGAAAACATAGCGGGGAGATAAAAAAACATAACAAAACCCAGCCAAATGCTTTGGTACCAAATTGTAGCAATTTCAAACATGCCTTTACAAATATGAAATAAGAGAAAGAGGAAAATAACTCAAGATAATAAAGCATAAAACCATGAGAAAGTTACTTACATGTTGGGGTGATTATTTACATCCCGACTTGGAAATTTTGGGTTTGGTCCAAGTTTTGTGTTCAGGCTTGGGCTCAACACTTTAGGCCTAGCTCGCAATATACAAAAGGTGAGACAATCATGTGTTAAAGTCCATACCTTTTTTTTTTTTAATGTACAAGCCTAGCCTAGCTTTGGTTTATGCAATATTATTTTCATGTGTTACGTATCGGATAATTTTAAAATTTTATAAATACACAATTTTTTTTGTTATTTAATGCCATGGATCAAATGACTTTTTGATGAAGGTCCTAAGCTCAGTCCATGATCACCCCTACTTACGTGGTTTGGATCTATGGCCTACATCCAAAGAGAATCTACTACATATCCTCACTCCAAGATTTCTACCTTTTTTTCTTTATAGTTTTCTACATTTTCAAAAGCCTTATTTTACCTTACTTCTTTTATAGTAAACTAAGAAGATAACTAACAAGGGAGTTCAAATCAGCCCCCCCACAACGTCCCACAGCACATTCCCACTGTGTATTGGGAACATCTCCCAATGATGACATCATCATTTCTAGTATTATCATCGGAAGATATTCCCAATACATGGCGGAGATGTACTGTGAGATGTTGTGGGAGGCTGATTTGATCTCCTAATAGGGGGTGTAACTCGCCCCAAAATCACAAAAAGAAATATACAAAAGACCAATTAAACCTATTAACAATTTATAGAAAAAATCGAATGACCTTCATGGCCAACCATTCCACTGCTTGATTAGCTTCCTTAAAGGCATGAACATACAAAACATAAGGGGATTTTGTAATTTGATAAACTCCTTTAGCAAACTTTTGGTTCTCCAAAATGGAGTTGTATTTTTCTTCAAACTATCAATAATGATATTCAAATCCCCTTCAATGATGATTTTTCTTCTCCCTAAAGAAACCTACAATTTCATGGGCCTTGGGAGTTGCTCAAGCTTCCTCTATATTCACTACTATTCCTTTTGATTTCTTGCTATACAACCTATGGCACAATTACCATCCTCCTTCCTTGAAGCATCAAAATTGATTTTAATATGGTCTCAACATGGAGCTTTTCATTTAATACTTTGCCACAACTTATTAAATTCCATTTCACACATATTCGGATCTAAAAGGCCTAAATACTCTAACACCCAGTTACTAGTCTTGTCAATAATTATTGAGGGAGGGGAGATGAGTTACAACTTTGTCCATCTATCATCCCAACATTGATTGTGTTTTAATTTAGGGATTTTTGGACTGCAACCCCCCTCAGAATTTTTTTTTCGCAGCCCCCTCCTAGTCTACCAGTAACCCCCCTATAAACCACATCCTGCCCGTAAACTTAACATCAATCCACGGGCAGGATTCAGTCCACCCCTAGGAAATGCTAGCTCTACCTAGGAGTGAACTGAATCATAAAAACCCCTTTAATTTACTTATCCACCATGTAACAATTTTTGAATCCCTATCCAACGGGTTAGGAATCCTTGGGTAAAGGGTTAACCAAATATGTTAAGCCAAAGGGCATCTCAAGAAAATGTGAGGGAGATCTTCATCTTGACTACAAATTGCACATCCTATGCCAATGTTTAAGCCATGATTTTTTAACATTTACTTAGATGAGAGTTTTTCCAAACTGGGCCCAAAGGAGGAAGAACATAAATATTTTAACTTTTGGAAGATGATTCAACACTCAAACATTTAAATTATTCGATGGCGAAGGTCCCATTTGAGTCATATCTCCAAACCCATTTCATCCTTGCCATCATCCTATTTTCCCAAAAGGCACTCTTATTGCTCTAATTTTATTCCAAATGCTTTCTGATAATAGGTTTAGAACTTCGGGTTTGTCCCAATTTCAAGAAGTTTGATCAATAAATTCTTTAACTTTTAGATCTAAATTGGTAAAAATATCACCACCCACTAGGTTTGCAATAGACCCATCACTTAACCATGGGTCCTTTCAAAGGCTTACCTGCTTACAGTTTTCTTTGTATTACTTCAACTCAGAGGTATCTTTACCCAATTCATATGCTTGAGAGTTGAGATCAAGATTTTCCTTTTCAAGGGGAGAGTTGAGACCAAGATTTTCCTTTCCCTTCTTTTTCCTATCTTTTCCTTCAAACCAAACATAGCCTAAAACGAAAACTACCCAAAGGTTGTTTAGATTTTGGTAATCTGATGTACCTCATAACTAACAATAGCTTTGCTTTGAGGAGGGTTGCTCGTTATACAAGAGAGATAGAGAAGGGTTTTTGTTTGGTTGCTTCCAGACAGCAAGTTTTCCCCTTATTCTCTCCTCAACCCTTCTGAACATTTCCTTGATCACCTTGCATCGATGATAGGGGCACCCACTTCCCGGTCTCAATGGGAATTTTGATCATTCCAGAAAAAAAAAAAACTCTAAAGCCACCTAGGAAAATTTTTAGAAAAAAATTAATGGAATTATGAAAGTTTGGTGCTTAATAGGAATGGCAACGGGAAAGGATGCGATTGGGTTTTGCATACCTCATCCTTGACTCCGAACTTAAATACCCTGTCCCATGCTCCAATGGGGTTAGAAATCCTAACCCCATCCACGTTGTTGCAGGGAATGAGAATCCTATAATTTGTCCCGCCCTTCTTCGGTCATTCTTACTTGCAATTTATTTATTTTCTATTTTCTTAAACCTATTTGCAATTTATATATACACACACATTCCCGTCCCTAGAATTTCGGATTTCCTTGAAACCCGCCCTAAACCCGATCAGTGGTCAAAAAACCATCCTGACCAGGATGGGGTGGGATGAAACCCAACGGGGACGAGTTAAATTGCCATCTCTAATAATTAAATGCAAAAAACACTTTTTCAATCCCTCAAAACACCACATAACTGCGTTTAGAAGACCTTTTCCATATAGAAAAAGTCATTTTATAAATAAAAGAGCCCCGTTGAAAAAACATCTCACAATCAGCATTTTTTGAAGAAGTGGTCATTCATTGAGAAGCCCGTTTAGAAAAGAAGAACCTCCCTCCCCCCACCCGAGTCCGGATCTCCTGCCCATGAAAATTCTATCCACGTTTATCTCAGTCATATACATGGAAAGCATCTCATCCTATTCAGAGGGGATGTTTCCAATTCATGGAAGTAGTGTATTATGGGTAGGTGTGAACAGAATTCTCGTGGGCAGGAGATTCGGAGTCCCCCCAAACACAGCCTAAAATGGGTTGAGTGCTGACATCATGTTTGAGTGGGCCTACGATCTAAACCCAGGCCCAACTTAACTTAACCCAATAAATATGCCTTTATGGGTTCGCATATATCCACAGTCCACAGATTGGCAGCCCACCCAATTGGCGGCTCAGAAACAACAAATGGTGGTGAGTGGTGACTCCAGCTTCTCTCCACTCCTGTGTCCACATTCACCAACCCTGCTCAAGCGTCAGTACATACAATTATACATATATAAACAGGTTTTTCCACCACCACGTGTTTACCTCTTAACTTCCTTTTCAACTGTCTGATCAGGATCCACTCTTTCGATTCCTATCCAACGGTGCATCGCCTCGACTGAGCATGCCATCTCCCAACTGATTCCAATTAACAGTGGGACCCATAGATGAGACAAAACACGTTGGCTACATTGGATCACTTGTAATAATTAACTATTAATTAATTAGGCCCTAAATTAATTAAAAAAATCAAGTAGTCGTAGAGCCGGAAGAAACGGGTTGGGAGCGTAGGGAGCCCAGCCAGAGCCAGGGCGAAAGAAAAGGCGTAGAAAAGAAGAATAAAAAGCTTTCTGGTTTCTGCTTCTTCTCTCTCTCTCTCTCTGTCTGCTGTTCCTCTTCTCTTTCCTCACCCTTCTCTCTCTCTCTCTACACTCCCTTCACCTACAATTTCTTCCCCTAACCAGTCCTTGATTGCTTAATTCAGTAAAAGTCTCTTTTTTCATCCTCTTTGTCTTGCACTTCTCCCATGGATCTACCTCGTTTCTTTCTCCCCCCTCTGAACCCAATTTGTTTGATTTCCATTTATTGATTGATTGGTTCGATTTCGATTTGATCTGATAGAGACCCACATACCCAGAAACTCAGATGAAGGTCCCCTGTTGCTCAGTCTGCCATAACAAATACAACGAGGAAGACAGGGTTCCTCTCCTGCTCCAATGCGGCCATGGCTTCTGCAAGGACTGTCTCTCCCGGATGTTCTCCGCATCGCCCGACACTACTCTCCCGTGCCCTCGTTGCCGCCACCTCTCCGTCGTCGGTAACTCTGTTCACGCCCTCCGGAAGAACTTCGCTGTCCTTGCCCTCATCCATTCTTCGGCGGACTTCGATTGCGACTTCACTGATGACGAGGAGGATGATGACGGCGGAAACGACGATGCTGCCGACCCTGATGACGATGATGGGTTTGGCCGTCGGAGGCGTAGCCGCCATACTTCGAGCTCTGGTTGTAGTGCAGCCGGCGGCTCGGGAATTGACCTCAGTTCACATCATGACTTGAAGCTTGTTCGGCGGCTTGGCGAGGGGCGGCGTGCTGCGATTGAGATGTGGTCGGGTTTGCTTTCCACCGGGTCGCCTTCGGCTTCTTCGTCGGGCAGGTGTCGTCACCGGGTTGCTGTGAAGAGAGTCACGATTGGGGATGAGACGGATTTGGTCTGGGTTCAGAGTCAGCTCGAGAATTTACGGCGGGCGTCGATGTGGTGTAGGAACGTCTGTACATTCCATGGAGCTACGAGGATGGATGGCCATCTCTATCTTATTATGGATAGGTATAGTGGCTCTGTCCAGTCAGAGATGCAGCAAAATGAAGGGCGGCTAACTCTTGAGCAAATTCTCAGGTTAGTTTACTCAACATGGTTTTATCTCATATTTCGCCCCGCCCTCGATCTTTAGTTGTCGAGATTACTTGAAACAAAGAAATTTGAGCTTTTGAACTGCTGGTTTTGATCTATTTAGATATGATATCTCAGAGAACTCGGTCGAATTCTTGAAACTGTTGGATTAAACTCAGAATTCAAACTTCTTTTATTCATAATAGGATCTGTGCCTTCAATTCCAACAGAGAGGTGCTATTAACAACTAATGCATTGATACTTTTAACTGAAGTGATTATTATGTATTGCCTGTAAAAAGTCGATCTCTCTCTGCTTTAAAAGGAAAAAAGAAATGATGCTTTGCCTCCTCTTCCCCATCAGACACCAGTCCTGAGTCTGTAGTCTTCCACTTATTAAAACTTGTTGCACTGAGGTTGTAAGCAAACCATAAAGAAGGTCAGTGCTTAACAAATACTTAATCTCAAGGAAGTGAGATTAAGGAACGTGTGTACCCTTTTCGGCATGCTGTTAGAATTAGTATTTTGTTCCATTGCAATTTTATCAAACTGGTCTGGACCCAATTCATCATACTTTTCTGAAGGCGACGGGTCTGGACCCATTTTATCACTCGGTCAAAAAAAATGTCTTGCTTTGTCCAGGCATATGTCTTGCGATTTCCTTGGCTGGCTTGCACCTTAGGCGCTAAAAGGCCCTTGCATTTTTCTTGCACCTCTTGCTGTTAAGGCACTGCCTAGGCTGGACATTAATCATATGCATGGGTTGCTGCCCACCTGTTGGCGCCGTTTGATTACATTTCTGGAATCATCCTCAATTAGTAAGAGATTTGGAGTCGTTTAGCTATACAAAGTTAAAAACTCCCAAAGTAGAGCCTTTTTGCTTCTTTCAGAGTTGGCATCTCCTATTTTCCCAATGAACACCCAATTTATGGTGCCATAAAACATCCCATTAATCCCAGATGGATCAGGTTTCCTCTGGAACTAGCATCAAACTGTAGTTTGAACGTGGTCAAAGATTAGACGAAGCCAATGGACCTAGGATGCTTAATTGAGTAATGGTCTGTATAACATTATAATAAATTAGGCAATACTTTGTGGAATTTGACTTTGTATTAGCATAAGGCAAAAATCTTGTATATGAGAGGATGTACAGAATTGTACAAGAGCTATAGACAGACAGCTTAACCCCTACTAAAAAGAACTGCTCAGGCAAAAATCTGTCACTGTACAACAACACCCTCTCAATGCCTGACATTGTCAGACTGCTGCATCTATGCCTGCTAGAATTTCTGTAATTTCATTGAGAAGATGAGTCAATGGTGAAAGCTTGCTAGCCACATATTGACTCTAATAACATTTGCAGATCTCTGTCTATAACAAGGAAGGTAAGAATAAGATGCTTGCTTGGCAATATAGGGACCCATGAGAATGGCCCTTAGGTTTGCTTCAGTTGCCACCTATATTATATTGTCTACCCCCAAGAGCACCTGGTCTGAACTGATTCTGAACTCCCATGTCCCATCAAACCTGAGAAGGGTTTCCCCATGACAATCAGAAATTCTAGGGATCGAGTGGAAAGTCTGTACGGATTTCGTCTCATATCATCTGTACAGACTCCTTTGAACTCCTTTGTCACAAGCATCTAGGGGTCAAGGAGGATGAGGACTAGGCTTTGTTTTACCCCTTTTGTTTCTTTTCTCCTAGATGCTCTATGTAACTATATGAATGATAGCTTTCTAGTATATCTTTCTTGCCTTTGGATCCTAGATTTAGAGGAACAATAGAATATTTGAAGGGAAGAGTTGTGAGGTGTTGTCTGTTATTGGCAAGATAGAAAGCACACTATAGTTTTGCACATCAGTCCTAGTGCACTTTGTTAAGTGCAGTGTTTTAAAAGTGCAAGGCACAAGGCAAGGCATGTGCCTTTCTGAAGCAAGGTGCAAAATACAAATACAAAAATGCTAACAAATAAAAAATGTCAGAAAATTAAAAAAAAACCAAAAAATTCAGAAAAAAAAGCAAAAAATATTATACATAATATTAATAAAAATATAAAATTAAATTTTAAAATAAATGTTTTAAAAAAAAAATTATCTAAAATTAAAATACATAAACATAACATGTAAAGCGTATTCAAATGAAAATTTAAAAAGAAAATCAAACATATAAAACATTTTCAAGCATGTAAATTCCACATTCTCTTTTTTTTTTCCTCAATTGCATTACTTCAAGTAGCTAATGTGATGTAAAACATATTACATTCCTGATTCTACAAGCCACCTTTGTGCCACGCCCCTCGAGGCAAGCCCAAACAAGTCCATGTTAGGGTCTTAAATTCTTAGTTCTTGCACAAAAAATAATGATTTTATAATTTTAATTGCTTTTTAAGAAGATATTTTATTAGGATGAATGAATGAACAACATTAGCAAATAGGGGGTTCTTGCTTGCCTTGAGGGGCGTGCCCAATTGCTAGGTTCAAAAGGAGCAAAAAAGCGTGAAATTTTCAAAAGGTGCATGCCTGGGCTGAGGTGCAAGATGCATCAGGTGCACCATGAGTGCCCCTTTTGAAAGGGCTGTGCCTAGGACCTAGGTGAGGTGCATACCCTAAAATGCGCCTCACCTTTTAAATCATTGGTTAAGTTAAGCTTTGTCGCACTTTGTTACTATTGGAAGATATCTTTGATTCCAAATAGGGGGATTTGATGTAAATGATGTACATTGGCTGAAAACATATACTTCATTACTTGTGCGTTGCACCTATTTGTGGTGGCCCTTCTTACTTTTTGATATTAATACAATATTACCAACTTCACCAATCGGAAAAATAGATGGATATAACATGTTATGCTGGATATTATGTTGTATTAAGAATTTCCAATAAAGATATTGATAGGTTTCGGAATATCTATTACTGATGCCTTATTTCCTTGTAACGCACAATCCAGACACCTGGAAAGGTTGTGAGGAAGTAACCATGTTACATTATATAAAAATAAAATATTCACTTCTGTTTAATATATTACTAGTTTTGTTTTTAAATTATGTCAATACAAACTGTAATAATACTTTTCAATGATTATTCTATTTAAATTTCATATTGGTTGACCCTGCCAAACTCCCACATTTGGTATGTTTTGGTTGAAAGCGTTAGGTATTTTGCTGAACGTTGAAAAGTGTTGCCATGCTATGGGAAATGTCAAATAGAGGTTGATGTTTCTTTTGCTAAAAATGGTATACACCAACAATGCCTTTATGTTCTAGTTCTATTTGGCTTCCATTCTGTTTTGATCAGTGCAATCTAATTACTTGTAGAAATGTTAAGAAAAATATTTAAGAGTTAATTCATCTTTGATAAATAATGTAGAGTTCTACTACAGAGATCTGTAATGGATAATACAAACACACCATGAGTGAGCAATAACTGGAAATTAATGAAAAAATATCCTTCACCAAGAGTAGATTGGTATAGATGGGTCTGGAATATATCTTTACCAACAAAAATATCCTTCTTCAGCTGAAAATTAATTATAAAAAGAGTGCCAGTTGATGCTGAAATCCAAAAGTTGGGGTAGCTATTTGCTTTTAAGTGTGTTTGTTGTAGAATGGCCCAGTTTGAAACATTGAATTTGAACCACTTATTCATTCAAAGTGGTTTAATCAAGAAAGTCTGGAAGTAATTTAGTAGAATTTTGGGGGTGGATTTAATACCAGCTGAATCTATTTGGGTGAGGTTAAAGAGATGGGCTGATATTGCTGATGCTAACAACAACCAATGGTTTGTGTGTGTAGTATTAAATAGGAAAATTGGAAGGAAGTAAACAGAAGGATGGAAAAGAAACACAAGTGTTCCTACTATGTCACTAAAGTGTAGAATAATGGTGGCATGAGTTATGTAATTCAAAAGAGTTTCATGGCAATGTGAATAAGGTGTAACAATCATCCTTGGAAGTCATGGGGATTCATGTTCAAGGGGTGCATCAGAAGAAAATGGGGCTGGTATTTATCATCCTCTGCTGGCTGAATATTACAAATTGAACACTGATGGTGCAGCTTAGAGCTGGTATTCATTCTTCAATGATAAGAAGAATAAATTAATGTCAATCATTGATAATATCTTCATCAAAGTGGCACATTGGGCTAAAACTTAGAGCAGTTTGACTCTTATACAACTGATGACATCATAAGAAATTGGAAAAACTAAAGAGGTTGCGGAATCTACCCCAAGCAGGTCAATACTACAAGTGGATTGGTGTCCATCACAGACACTTCATTTCAAGCTGAATTTTGATGGCAGTAGCTTGGGAAATCCTGGTCCATCAGGTATAGGAGGAGTGGTCAGAAACCATTTGTGAAACATTATGCTGATGCTGCTGTATTCTGCTCCCATTGGTGTAGGGGATTCAACTAAAGCAGACTTGAAGGCTGTTCTGGCAGGGCTGAGGAAGGTTAAATTCGTGAGGTTCAGAAATATAGTAATTTAAGGGGATTCGAAGGTCATAACAGGTTGGGTGGCAAGCAATGAAGATGAACCTTTGAAATACATATGAAATAAGAGAAGCTAAAGAAATTATAAAGGAACTGGAAACGACCATATAGTGGATACAAAGGTCTGTTAATGGTCTAGCAGATGGGTTGGCAAAACAGGGGGTTACAACTTACAAGGAATTCATGTACTTGGGATTTATAGAACAAGGGGGGAAGTTGTACTTAATATTGTCTCTATGGATTGTTAGTTGAGGTTGACCATGCTGCTGCTTCTCATGTACCTTTTAATCCATACTAGTCAATAAAAGTTTCATTGTTACTGATCTAGGAAAAAAACTGTTGGTACGGCTAAAGGGGACCCTGGCATAGGTGGAGGGGCTATTGTGCATGATGGTAGGAATAAAATGATTGCTGTCTTTTCAAGTTATTATGGAGAAACTACGAATATAATAAAGAAAATGCAGCTTTGGTGGGTATTGAACTTGCATATACTTTGGGTATCAGACAGTTGGAAATGGTTGTGGATTCACAGTTGCTTTACATCATCGTGAAATGGAAGCACCTTGGAAGCTTTGGTATTGGAAGAGGAAAATTGAGATGTTTGATGAATATTAGAATGAGTACACTCTTTGGGAAGTTAACAGCGTTGCCAATGCTGTTAGCAAACATGACTATTATGATCAGCATATATGATTATTATGATCAGCTGTCTGTGGATGTACAAAGAATAATAAAAGATTATGGCTCAGGTTTACCTTTTATTCTATGGGGATAATTTTATTGGGAACATAGAGATCATTCTTCTTGTTTCTGCAAACTGTGATTTAAACTATGGTAGTCAATGCTGGATCTATGAACTTGATGCTTTCTTGCCACAGTTGGCAATCTTTCTCTCAGTCAACAAGGGCAAACCTGTCTTCTTCTCACTCTCAGCTGTTTCTCTTATCTTACTTAAAGATGGGCATATGGTAAAAGTTTAACCTAATATTTCTAATCCAATACCTGACCTGTTATCCAGACGAACTGGTGAACCATCATCCAGAAAGAACAGGTCAGCCACCAGTCTGGATTTTAAAATGTTGCTCTGATCCTGATCACCATCATTTGAAGCAGCGCATGGAGTGAACATCATGGGTGGAGTACCAACTCCAAATACCCTCCATGCCAAAGACATCCAATGAGTGATCATCTGTTCTCGAGGTTGGACATCTTGACGAAAAAGAGACCCTCTTCACTCTTTATTTACAAGCTTGTAAGCCACATCTTAATATTCCTTTTAAACCTCTCTGAGGATCTCTATTCTCTTCCTGGACCCTCTGATCATGTGGGCATCTTATGGATTTTTTTTTTTTTTTTTATTAAAAAGTATAATTGAAAGAAAGAAAAGATGTACAATGACTCTAGTAGATCTTAAATTTCTTTCGTGTTGATGCAAGGGCAGCTTTCTTATCAAATAGGTCCTGATCCCAATGGATCGGGCTTGAACATTTGGCTGATAAGGACAGTGCAAAGCAGCATCGGATGATTAAATGGACTTGTTGATTTTTTGGAGGTTTGACACACAGTTCAGAAAGAAAGAGGTGTAAACCTCTTCTAGAGGAGTAAGAAGAGGGAAGAGGAAGGTGGAAGGAGGAAGAGTTTTTATTTATTTATTTTTTGTTTATTTTGATGAAAGATGTCTTGTATCAAGAAGAATGAGGATGCATAATGGTAGCTGAAAAGGAGGGGGGGATCTTTCCTTTTGTTTTGCTTATCTTAATTGAAGAAGGAATGGTATCTCCTTAGGGCATGCCTCCAGGCATACGCCTCCTACACCTTTTGAAACATTAGACGTTTCTTGTGGGGAGATAATTTCTGACAATTGAAGTCATAGTAAAAATATTTCCATGGTGCTTATGTGGGGACTGTGGAATGGTGATCACCGGATCACCCAAATGGCCAAATGAATCACACCAGTAAATTGAGCTCATGGAAGAACAAGGCTATAATGGATGACATGCAGTTTCTAGCCAATGCTTTTAAAGCGCTATAATTTATTCATGAGTCAAGATAAGAGAATATGTGGTCTCATAGGCTTGCTTCAGTGGGTCTGGCATTGCAAAGGAAGAGAAGATGGATCATAGAATCACTTCAATGTCTTGTGAATGGTTATGGACAATAAAATCTATCTCTTCATTACTGTGGAGAAAAACACTTCATTGGCCTTGTGCTTTTGTTGGGTCTCAAAGAACATTTGGTTATTTTCCTTCTAATCTTCAAAGTCAATTGGCAGCTGCCCTCTTGAATGCTTCTCATTGTTCAACATTGGCCAAGATCTAGGTTTGAAGAACCAGATCTTGGATGCTTGTACACCTTTATATCTTTTCTTTTTTAATGAAATTCAGTTTTTGATAAAAAAAGATATAGGTTTGAAGAAGGATTAATCCTATGGACAATAAAATCTATCTCTTCATTACTGTGGAGAAAAACACTTCATTGGCCTTGTGCTTTTGTTGGGTCTCAAAGAACATTTGGTAATTTTCCTTTTAATCTTCAAAGTCATTTGGCAGCTGCCCTCTTGAATGCTTCTCATTGTTCAATATTGGCCAAGATCTAGGTTTGAAGAACCAGATCTTGGATGCTTGTACACCTTTATATCTTTTATTTTTTAATGAAATTCAGTTTTTGATAAAAAAAAGATATAGGTTTGAAGAAGGATTAATCCTATGGAGTATCACATCCTTTGTGGTATTTTAGGGTATTTGGAAGGAAAGAAGCAAAAGAATTTTTGATCCTAAGGAGATACCATTACATTCTGTTTGATACACACACAATGAATTTTTTTTGAGAAAAGTAAGGTAAAATTTTATTCAATAAACACACATTGAATCATGTTTCACCATGGCAAAACTTGATTCATTGTATCAAACAAACAGAACGGAATGGCGAAACATGATTCATGTAGCGAACCCCGTAAAGTTGGGATACTGGTTGGATGATGATGTATGTCTTTTTGAGTGTGATGAAGGGCTGAGTATATTGTAATTTTTTTGGACTTGATGCATCTTTCATGTTTTTTAGGTATAGTTTTTCTGGATCATTTTTTTTCAAAGTTATTGTATTTTTCTTTCACATATCATCCATATTACTAGTTGCCTATAAAACAATGCTAACGTGAATCAAATTCCAGCTATTTATTAGCAAAATCTTGTAATTATGAAGTATACACTTTATTGATTGATGATGGGTTCTGCATTTCCTTCTCCAAAATTTCTTTTTTTGTCCAAATTATTTGGGCAAGACATTTTTGGGTGAACTTAAATGGTTATATCCACCTCTGGGCCCTGGGGTGAGTCCTTTCTTCTTATCAACTGAATATTTCTTGATTCCAGATATGGGGCAGATATTGCACGAGGGGTGGCTGAACTACATGCGGCAGGTATTGTCTGCATGAATATAAAGCCATCTAATCTTCTTTTGGATGCAAGTGGTCGTGCTGTGGTTTCTGATTATGGGCTTCCGGCGATACTGAAGAAGCCTTCTTGTCGAAAAGCTCGGTCAGCTCCTGAGGATGACCCTTCAAGAGTGCACTCATGCATGGACTGTACAATGTTGAGTCCACACTATACAGCTCCTGAAGCATGGGAGCCATTAAAAAAATCATTAAACTTATTCTGGGATGATGCAATTGGTATTTCTGCAGAATCAGATGCCTGGAGTTTTGGCTGTACCCTGGTTGAAATGTGCACTGGTTCTACCCCGTATGTGTTGTACCAGATTTCTTCCATATTCTGGCACCTTGTAAATATAAACTATTAATAAAAGATGATGGTTTATGCAGGTGGTCTGGTTTAAGTTCAGAGGAAATATATCGTGCAGTAGTTAAGGCACGGCGGCAACCTCCGCAATATGCAAGTGTTGTAGGTGTTGGGATACCTAGGGAACTCTGGAAGATGATTGGTGAGTGCTTACAATTTAAGGCATCCAGAAGGCCAACGTTTCATGGAATGCTTGAAATATTCCTTCGCCATTTGCAAGAGATACCTCGTAGCCCTCCTGCAAGCCCTGATAAGTAAGAAGTTGCATCTGCTACTTCATCTAACTTTTTTTTGGTGATGTTAACAAATAAAGTGATCAATTATATGATTTGTTTTTGGAATCCCTGCTTGGTTTGTTAGACTAGCTGACCACCGAAAAGGTCCTTAAAAGGTTTTCTTTCTGATTCCATCTCTTGTTACATATTGAAACCATGTTAACTATCAGACCAAACTGTTGAAGTGACCAACATGGTTAGCTACACCCATGAGCTAGACCTGGACATATAGGTATTCACTTTTTATTTGACTTGAGACCATTTAATGCTACTGGTTTGACCTGAATATGCTTGCAAATGCTAATGAGGTTGACCATTCTGCTGCAGTGGTTGGGTTAACCTCCAATGCTGTCTATAAACATTAAATTGTATAGCACTGATGAGATTGCTGAAGCAAATGAGATAGCAGCTATTGATTCTGTGGTTTTGTACTTTTGCTTCCTTCAGCAATTATTTGAACTTCATTGCTTCTCTGAAGAATTAATATAATTTATCTGATAAGATCAATTCATTACCTCCTTGAATAATTACCTGAAAGATTCTCTCACTACCATGGAACATCTTAACAGTCATTCCGTCTATCCTTGTCTGGAACTAGGGATGACCATGGGCTGGGTTTTTATAGGGTATCATCAGTATTAAGGTCTATCCAGGCCTGCCCCGGTCCGCACCCTGGGCCTGGTCCCAGGCTGGGCCAGGCCGGACATGAGGGCTGGTCCATATGAATTAAAATTAAAATTTTAATATAACTTTATGTTCATAGTTACAGAAAAACATATTTAAAAAGTTATTGTGTATATAATAATATATTATATACCATATATACAGGCCGTACATACTACATTTATATAAATATATATTAAGTAAAATATAATACCATGTATGTAAATACTACAATATTATCAAAAGAATGTAAGATATTATACATATATAAGATATAATACTTTATATTAGATACAATAATTTCCTGGCCAGGGTGGAACAACCGGGCCCAAGGCTTGCTTGGCCCAGGCCTGGAAATTTGCAGGCCAGGCCGGATCATAAATGATCATCCCTACCTGGAACTTTATCTTCGCTCAATGCATGAAGTTTATCTGTTTTGTTTGTGAAATTTAGTGAATTTGCCAAATGTCCTGGAGCATTGGAACCGTCGCCTAGATCTGTTTTGGACAATTTCCTGGATAACCGCAATCATTTACATCGACTTGTTTCAGAGGGGGATTTGGATGGTGTTAGGTGAGTCTAATGTGGTGTATTCTTTTGCTTCTATTGCATATTTCTTTTAAGACTTCTTTGTTTCTTTGCCTGACCTTATTTTTCCTCATTTTTATCCATAGAAATCTGCTTGCAAAGGCTGCATCTGGAAGCATTAGCAGCTCTATTGAATCTTTATTAGAAGCACAGAATGCTGATGGCCAAACTGCCCTGCATTTAGCTTGTAGACGGGGTTGTGTAGAACTTGTTGAAGCTATTTTGGAGTACAAAGAGGCAGATGTGGACATCCTTGACAAAGACGGGGATCCTCCAATAATGTTTGCTTTAGCAGCTGGTTCCCCAGAATGTGTTCGTACTCTCATTAGAAGATCAGCTAATGTCGGATCTGGTATGAGGGAGGGTCTTGGTCCATCTGTTGCTCATGTTTGTGCTTACCATGGCCAACCAGATTGCATGCGTGTAGGTTCTAATTCAGTTAATGTACCTACTTGTTGTGCTTATACTAATTTGGTTTGAAATTTCACTCAACTTGTCTTTGATGATCACAGGAGTTACTATTGGCAGGAGCGGATCCCAATGCAGTAGATGATGAAGGTGAATCCGTGCTGCATAGAGCCATTTCCAAGAAATATACAGAGTGTGCTATTGTCATATTGGAGAATGGTGGTTGCAGATCAATGGGGCTTCTGAATTCAAAAAATATGACGTAAGAACTGATTTTGCGTAAATTGGATACTTTAAGGCTGTTATGGATCTTTTCTTTTTTGATAAATAAATTCTTGTATTAGATGAAAAAGATAAGCTAATACAAGCAACCCTTGGAGAGGCATGATCTGCATCCTCTCCGAACAAAGTAGAAAACAAAATCAAACTACAATTATGCCCAATACAAAAGTTCCCTAGCTACCCCCTTGCTTGGCTAGGCAATCAGCCAAAGCATTTGCTGATCTCACCCATAATCTTACACATAAATTCCTTATCAGCAACTTGAACTTCTTTACTTCATTCCTGAAGCACCACACTATAGACTTTGGGTTTTGCAGCCAACTCTGTACCACCTTGGACTCCCCCCCTTCAACCAATACACCAGTTAGGTGAAAAACAAAGGGAAGGTCTTCTCTTTTGTAGATTATCCAAGGTGTTTACTTTCTCATAGTACACTTCCCAACAGAGAGCCATATCCTCAGGGGAAATAGGCTTGCACCAAACTTAACAGGGAAGACCTGCTGAGAGTGAGACTGGTAAAGGGACTTGAAGAAAGATGCACAAAAGAGACCTTTTAGATTGAGGGGGTCCAAATCCTTTTGTTTGGTTCAGAGGGAGCCAAACAAACTTTCTCAAGAAGGTTCAACAAAATGGATAAACACTCAATATCCTCTTTCCTTAAACCTTTACAGAACCTGAAATCCCAGTTTGGTGCCCAAGGAGTTTCTAGCGAGGAGAAAAATTTTGAAACAAACTCTTTTTTCTTGTACTGAGAAACAGAGAATAAGGAAGGGGAAAGGTCTTTTAAGGGAACATTTCCAACCTATATATGCTCCCAAAAGAGGACACATTTGCCAACACACACATCATACCTAACATAGCTGAGAAATTGAGGAAGAATATTGTGAATTGCCTTCCACGGTGTTGCCAAATTTGCTCGCCATGATATACCAGCATCCCATTCATTCTTTGAGCGACCATGAATGCTTCCTACCACCTCATGCCACAAAATCTCTCTCTCTCTCTCTCTTTAGGGGCCACAGTCACAACCACTTAAGGCTGAATGGATCTTGATTCTCAACATGGAGAATGTGTTAGATTAGTTGCTGAAACCTGGAAGGTGGACACAACACAAAATGATTGTTTTAAAAAGATTTTTTTTTTCTGACCAGCAACACAGAAATGATTTCATTAATAAGAAGAAAGCATGGTTACAACAAGGGGTTGTGAAAAAAAATGAACACAGCATTAGAGTTTAGAAAAGCTAACCCAACCCAAGAATTACAATTGAGCCCTATACAGATGATTTCTTTGTTCCCCTTGCTTAGCTAGATCATCTGCCAAGGTGTTGTCAGTTCTCCTCACCCATTTGACTCGGACTGTCATGTCCTTTGATAGCCATTTAAATCACCTGAATTCATTCCTCAAATGCCATTCACCCCTCCCCCTTCTTCAATCATTTCACAACAGTTTTCGAGTCTCCCTCAATGATCAGTCTATTAGTACCCAACTCTTTTGCCTTTTCGACCCCATATACTGTAGGCAATAGTTCTGATCTTGACACATCACCTTGTTCACCAGGTCTTGAGTATAAAGCTACGATGTTTCCTTCTTCATCCCTAATGACCCCCTATGCCTGAGTGGCCCGGATTACCTAGACAACTCCCATAAAAAGGAAAATTGTGTTAAAAATGATCTAATTGGAACCAAAGAATCTTTTTAAATAGAGTAGGGAGGCTATCATTGAAGCCATCACCATTAGAGTGGTTCATTGGGTGAAGTCTTTGGAACTCTTCAAGACATTTGTGGGGGTGAGGTAATGAGGAGATGGAGGGGTGTATCTAATTCTTTTCCTTGAAAGGAGCGCCACCATCTGGGGGATTTATTAAGCTCAAATTTGATGGCAGCAGTGAAGGTAATTTGGGTCTGTCTGGCATTGGTGGAGTCTTTAGAAGTGGGGAGGGAAAAGTCATTGCAATCCATTGAGGCCCAATTGGGGTAGGTGATTCATTGAAGGCTGAAATTCTGGCTGTATTGGAAGGGATTCAAAGGGCTAAAAAATTGAATATCCGAAAGTTGTCAATTGGAGGAGACTCGAGGCTTCAAAAGGAAGAGGAGGTTGGATGGTGGTGCTACATCTATTGAGAAAAGGAAAATTATGAGGCTTACAGGAGGTGGAGGTGACATTTAATTGGGTGGAGGTGACACTTTCTTTAGGGCTATGTTGTAATTTGAATTTTTTTTGGGGAGGGCTAAGAGTTTATTTCTCCCCTTCTCCTTTGCACTTAATTGATCTTTATTAATAAAATTGCTTCTGTTATTGATTGAGAAAATTATCTAATTAGACAAAGCATATGATTAGTTGAACCTTAGTATGTCTTTCAACAAAGGAATATAATTTTTTTCTTCGAGGCTTTGTTTGGAATGGAATGGAAGCAGAAACAAGTGGTAGAAAAGGTTTTTCTTATGGCAGCTTTCTACCAACATATCACGGGTTGGAAGAATACTCCTTTTTTTTTTTAATTTCTTTTGAAGGGCTACACATACCCCAACCCAGGTGCAGGCGGGTTTCGATCCCAAGTCTTTGCTACGACCTGCATGAGACTTTACCAACCAGCTGGTTGGCACCTTGTAGGTCGGAAGAATACTTTAAAGAACTCCTCCACTGACACTTTTTTTTTGTTTTATGCATTTTTCTATTTTTTATACCATCATCCAACAATGTTTCATCACAATATTTGAAGCAACAACATGGATAGAATAAAACGCAAACAAATTCAATATTATTTATAATAATGAGATATAAATAAGCAAATAAGACAATAAAATGGTTTTGTGGTTGACTACATTGTGACTTGTCGACCTAGTTAATACTTAGTTTTTTTTTTTTGATGAATAATAATAAATTTATTGATTTAGAAGCAAATTTAGAGTGAGTTCATACATCATCCCAGCGAGAGGCGCGAGCTGCAGCCCCTCCTTGAATCTTACAAGTAAACTAGGAAAGGAAAACAAGAATCACAACTGAGCCCAAAATAATTCTTCTCTATTCACCTCTTTCTTAGCTAACATATCTGACAAAGTATTTGCTGATCTCCCCACCCACTATACAGTGACCAACATATTCCTTGTCAACCAACTGAATTTCTTCATTTCATTCTTGTATCGCCACATAGCCTCTTCAGAATTTTTCAACCAACCCACCACCACTTTGGAGTCCCCTCGATTATTAGTTGTTGTACCCCCAGCTGGTTTGCAAATTGCACCCCTTGTACAGCAGCTAAAAGTTCTGCTCTGATGGAGTTCCCAAATCCCAAGGGACCTGAGTAAAGCAACAAAATCTCTCCCTTCACATTTCTCAAAGCACCCCCCATTCCGGATAAACCTGGATTACCCATGCTACTTCCATCAAAGTTCAACTTTAGTGAGCCTTCGGATGGAGGAGACCAGCTTGTAATTGATTTGTCCTTTAGAGATGAACACCTCGCTACTGCTGACCAATTTCTCCAAAGGTCATTAAAGGAGAATTGATGAAAGATTTCCAAGGTCTTCAACCAATGTATTGCCCTATTCAACACATAGTCTTTCAAATCCTAGCTGCTCCTTTCCTTTTCTTGAAAGATTCTAAGATTTCTTTCTTCCCAAAGAGTCCAAATCAAAGCAACACAAGCACATCTCCACATAATTCTCCCTATTTTTGTAGGCCAATAAAAGGTAGAATGGTTGAAGAGCATGTGGACTTCTACTGGTAGACTCCAACTACCCCCAAACAATGAAAGTAGCCAAGCCCAAAGGTCTGCAGAAAAGGGACAAGATATTAATAGATGGTAACAATCCTCACCGTGAGCTCTACAAAGGATACACCAATTAGGAGAAATACAGAGGAAAGGTCTTCTCTTTTGTAGGTTATCTAACGTGTTTACTTTTCCATGGAATACTTCCCAACAAAATGCCATAATTTTTGGGGGAACTGGCCTACACCAAATTTCTTTTGACGGAAAGGGTTGGTGAGTAGAAAGTTGAGAGATGGACTTGAAGAAAGAAGCACAAGTGAAGGTTCCATTGGGTCTAGGAGTCCAAACCCTCTTATCTGGCTTGGAGGGATCCAAACAAACCTGATTAAGACAACCAAGCAAAGCAGAAAGAGAATCAATTTCATCATCCCTAAGACCTCTACGAAACCCAAAATCCCAAGTAGGATCTAAGGGTGTTCCCAAAGGTGAGACAAATTTTGAGACCACCTATTTTTTGTACAAAGAAATAGAAAATAGTGAAGAGAACAAATCCTTTAACGGTGTGTCTGCTACCCAAATATCCTCCCAAAAATGGACAGAGTTGCCAGAACAAACTTCATACCTGATAAAATTGAGGAATTGAGGAAGGGTGTTGTGAATAGCCTTCCAAGGTGCTGCTAGGTTAGCTTGCCTCGATACACCAGCATCCCATCCATTCTCTGACCTCCCATGAATGCTTCCCACCACCTCATGCCACAATCTCTCTCTTTCCAAAGGCCATCGCCACAACCATTTCCCTAACAGAGTTTGATTTTTTCTAGTTACCCTCCCAAGTCCCAAACCCCCCTCTTCTTTACTTCTGCACACAATTTCCCAATTAACCAAATGATCCTTTTTTTCTTGTCCCGACTCCCATAAGAAATCTCATCAACTTCTCCAGTTTCCTAGCTTCCCTAACTGGTATCCTAAAAACAAACAAATAATAGGTAGGTAAGTTAGCCAAGGTAGCTCTTATTAGGGTAATTCTCCCTCCTAAAGAGATATAATTCCTCTTCCATGTGGCTAATCTCTTCTCAAACTTTTCTATCATTGGGGTCCAAAATCTACTCTCCCTAGGATTTGTCCCTAAAGGAAGCCCTAAATATGACATAGGCCAAGCAGAAGTGGAACATTCAAGACACTTCGCCATAGCCTCAACCTCCCCTACCTCCAAATTTATACCCGCTATGCAACTCTTTTCCAGATTTATTCTCAAATTAGAGATACTTTCAAAACCTTTTATTAGCTCCTTTAGGTTTGCTACTTTTTCGCTAAGACCTCCTTCACAAAAGATCATTAAGTCATCTGCAAACTGAAGGTGGGTGACGGGAACTTGGTGTCTCCCTATTCTCCAACCCCTAATGGCATCTTCGCTGTCAGCCTTAGTAATGGTCCTACTAATGACATCAGCTACTAAGGTAAAAAGGAAGGGTGAGAGTGGATCCCCTTGCTTGACACCCTTGCAAGCTGGAAAAAAGTCCCTCACCATACCATTTACCAGAATAGAGTAGTGACAAGTACTGATACACCCAAAGATCCAATTACACCACTTGTCCCCAAACCCACAGTTTTGCATAACCTCTAATAGAAACTTCTAGTCCACCAGATCATAGGCCTTTTCAAGATCCAATTTACAAATGAATCCTCTCTTACTAGACCTTTTCATTTCCTCCACACACTCATTCGCAATTAAGATCTGATCTGTTATTTGTCGCCCTTAAATGAAAGCCCCTTGTGTTTCACTAATGATAGAAGGGAGGACTATTTTGATCCTCAATGATAGCACTTTAGCCAGAATTTTATAGATGCTTGTCACCAGACTAAATAGGCCTAAAATCTTTTGGGTGGTTGGCATCAATCTTCTTAGGTATCAGGGCCAAAAAAGTGGCATTAATTCCAGGGCTTATAGTGTGATTGTCTGCAAATTCCTTAAAGACTTCAACTAAATCCTCTTTCACCACCTCCCAACAGTCTTGATAAAAGCCCATTGTAAAGCCATTTGGACCCGGAGCCTTGGATCTATCCATTAGAAAGACAACTTTCTTAATCTCTTCTTCATCGAAATCCCTTTCCAACCACTTTGCCACTCCATCATCAATTCTTGGCCAATCCACCCTTTCCATTACTGCTCTCACTCAAAGGTCTTCTATAAATCGGTTTGAAGTGGTCCACAAATTTTCTGGCTATGTCATCCTGGTTGGTAATTACCTCCTCTCCTATCTCTAGCTTGGTCACAAGATTCTTTCTTCGTCTCCCATTTGCCAAATCATGGAAGAATCTAGTGTTCCCATCGCCTTCCTTAATCCACTTGTGTCTAGATTTTTGTCTCCAACTGATTTCTTCCCTTAATAACACCTCTTCCATATCCTTTTTCAATTGTCTCCTTAACACTCTGTCCTCCTCGGTCAACCCATTTTGAGATTCCTTTACATCCAAGTTCTCTATGCGAGAAATTAGGCACAGTTTTTGCTCCTCAATTCTACCAAACTGATCTCTATTCCACTTTTTTATTTTGGCTCTCAGCCTTTTTAATTTCTTATGGAACTTGATCCCCTTTCATCTTACCCCCCTCTCCTCCTCACCCCACCATTCCTTCACTTTTTTCACAAAATTTGGATGGGTGAGCCACATATTTTCGAATCTAAAAGGTTTAGGTCCTATAGAAAACGACTCAGTACCTATTTGGATAGGACAGTGATCGGAGGTGACCCTGGGTAACGCTCTAGCAACCAAGTTTTCCAAACTATTCTCCCAGGCAAGGTTAAATAAGAATCTGTCTAGTTTCGAACACAAAGGGGTTTCCTGAAGGTTGGACCAAGTGTAACTGGCTTGCAGTAGAGGTATTTCCTTCAATTCACATTCTTCAATGAAACCATTAAATTTCCTCATGCTTGTTGAAATTACCTGTTGGGGATTACTGGTTTCATTAGAGAATCTAATGACATTAAAATCCCCGCCCAGGCACCAAGGACCATCCCATAGCCCCTTGATTGCATATAGTTCCTCCCACATCTCATTCCTCTCTCTATAGGAATTAGGGCCATAAACATTGGTTAAGACCCATACACACCCATTCTTACATTCTTACACTTAATGGAAACTGAGAATCTGCCTATCAATTCTTCCACTACTTCCACCACATCCTCCCTCCACAGTGTTACGATCCCCCCCGAGGCTGCCCAAGAAAGAGACAAGCTCCAACCTAAACCTCTAGATCTCCAAAAACTCCTCACCCATCTCCCATCTAATTCCATCATTTTGGATTCTTGTAACAACACAATATCGGGTTTTTCCCTTCGGAGTAGGTCTTTGATCACCCTTCTCTTTCTTGCACTCCTTAACCCTCTTACATTCCAGCTAATACTCATTTTACTCCCTTCCTCCTATCCCCTCTACCACTGAATTCTAAATCCCCCTCAATGTCTGAAATTAGCCTTTCCACTTCAGATCTTTTTTTCTTATTTGTTCCTTTTTCCCCCCCTTCCTAATACAACAATCATCCTTTTTCTTTTCTCCATCCTTTCCAGCCAATGTCTGAGAAAGAATTTTACCCTGCTCACACTTATTTTGGCTACAACATCTTTCTAAGAGTCCTTTTTTTTTCCTCCATCATTGTACAAATCAGCTCCCAATTTCTGTTTGCCTCCCCCTTACTACTTCCTTCCAACACCCTCTCTCCTGCTTGCACTATCACCCTCTCTCTTGCATCAGAACCTCCTGGATGGGAAGCTGGGTAAGAACTGCAAATGGGGTAGCAGATTCATAGCAGGGAGTAAATAGGCAAAATCTTTTCTGGGCATACTTGTAAATGCTGTTACTGATTGATACTGGAATCTGCCAACAGTTGTATTAAATTTAAAATTTTAATTATTAATGAAATCCTTTTGCTGATCAAAAAGTGTTCATTAATTTTTACATTTATGATAAATTTTGAGCAACATAATTACATAGTGAATCTCTGTCTGCAAATGTTGGTACAATTTCTTTATACATTCTCATTTTGCTTAGTCTCTTGATTCTAACTGTGTATTTTGAATTTTCTGATGCCACAGACCTTTGCATGCATGCGTGGCCACTTGGAATGCGGATGTTGTGAAAAGATGGGTAGAAGTTGCATCTCAAGAAGAGATTGCTGAAGCAATTGATATACCAGGTCCATATGGAACTGCATTGTGTATGGCAGCCGCTTTGAAGAAAGACCATGAAACTGGTAAAACTTTGACTGCCTGAATATATAATTGAATATAATTTGGATATTTGATTAATTATTGAATAAATATGGTTAATGATAGGTATCAAAAAAAGTTAATGATAGGTGTTTTTAGCTTCTCCCAAGGAACTGAATTTTCCCCACTTCCCAAGGAACTTTTTTAGTTATCTTAGTTTTTGAAACAGTAACCTATCTTTTTTTTTGACAAGTGAGTGCAATATTTGTATTAATAATATGAGGGTGAGACTCCCTCAAGCACAAACGTGTACAGGCATCATATTTCTGACCATATTGTGTAATGAGTATAACTATAACAAGTGTCCATTGCCCAAAAAAAGTTGATTCTTTACCATTGAAAATGTTATGCTTCTAGTGGTTGCTAAAATGCTGATGATATTTGAAACCCACAAACTCCTTGCAGTGGCTTGACCACTGGATCTTAGATCTTTTTACCTTTTTTTTTGATAAATTAGATCTTTCTACCTTCCCCATAACATATTCCTTAGTGGCAACTCTTCTTTGAAAGATTTTGGTGCTGCACTCTTTCCATACAGTCCAACATATTGCAAAAGATTCCACCTTCAATTATACAAGTGACTGAAACTTTTAGATGGCCATGAGAAGATCAAGCTCCGAGGGCCACTTGGATCCACCCACTGTTTCTTGCAACAGATAGCAAGAAGCGCCTATTGGATGTATATCTTGCACTTATATAAGGAGATACTACACAAAAAAATCTTTGGCAAAAAGTGTTGTTTATGCCTATCATCTTTATATAATGATTCAAAATTAAAAGAGACTGATAGGAGTTTGAGGGAGTTCCCAGGAACTGTCATAGTATAATCTTGACCACTAATTCTGGACCTATAGGACGGGGGGGGGGGGTTCAACAAGGGCTGAATTATATCCAGAACTTACTGGTAGAAGGAGAGTAAGTTACTCAAAGGTGGTAGTGGTTTGTAAAATTAAATTTTGATGATTGCAGTTTGGGTAATCCAGGATGTTCAGGTATAGGAGGTGTATTTAGAGATGAGGAGGGAAAATTCATTGCATTATACTCTGGGCCAGTTGGGGAGGGAGACTCTTTGAGAGCAGAGGTGATGGCTGTGGTAGAAGGCATATCAAAGGCAAGGATGAGGGGCATTACTAAATTATTTGTGGAGGGAGACTCCAAGCTGCAAATCAATTGGTTGCAAGAAGAGGAGATGAAAGTGTGGCTCTTCAACAAACAATCAAGTGGCTAACCAAAGATATGGAACTAAGAGTTGGATGGGTTAAGAGAGATGCTAATTCTGTAGCTGATACTCTAGCTAAACAGGGGGTGGGGAGAGATTCTTTGTTCCGGGCACAGGTGCAAGGGATTTGGGGTGGATGGGGGAGAGATAAGAGGTTTTATCTCTTACAGTCGCAGTCTTTGTGCTGTACTTCTATGTATTGTACCTTCTATTTCTTGCATAATCTAATGAAATCTTAAAAGTTATTGATCAGAAAAAAGGTGATAGTGGGTTGGCTCAAAAACTGTACTATAGGATCATGGAAATGCGGATATATCATGAGGAAAATTGTATCCTTGGTTATGGAGCTAAGAGCTACACTCTACTGGGGAAACAAAGATAAATTGTTTTGTGGAAATGTTCCTCATGGGAGGGGATTGTATCATTGTAACAAACATTGATTGGGAATGGTAGCTGGTTCTAGCTTATAATAAGAGATGCTAGACACAGTTCATGTGCATTGTTATCTCATTTGTTTATTTCATTTGATGGCTATTATTTCATTTTTTCTCATTGTTGACTTAGGTTTGCCAAAGCAATATATATTTTTTTTGTCATCCAAAAAAAAAAAACGATTATTTGCACTCATACATTCTTCTAGAGCATTCATTACCAGAATAGGGGACTGATCAGTTCTCTCAGGAAGTAGGGATATAGGGAGAAGGTAGGTTGTTAGAATCTTATCTTTTGTTTGAATTTGAAGTAGGTGGCTGGGGAAACCTGTGATATTGGGGTTGCTTTATTGGAGGGATTTGGTATCTAGGAGGTCTCAGGTTAGTGATTGGTATTGGTGGTTTCAGGCTTGATGCTCTGGGCTGCATAGTTGTAAATCTTTGTACAGGGCCAAAGCAGTTGCTTGTTTTTGGTTCTGGGTCAGCCCTCTTTTTGTTTCTTTTGTCTAGTCCCCATGTTTGTATTTTCTTTTCCTCTCAATAGCTACTAAAACTTGTTATCTTTCAGAAATGGTTATATTTGATATCCATTGTATTTTTGGATATGAAAGTTGTTTAGTGGTCAGTAGTTGGAGCTGAAGGTGGGTTAGAAGCCCAGGTTTTTTCTTAACACCTCCACCAAACCTGGGGGAAAAGTAATTTGATATCTTTATGACTTGAACATAGTAACTTGTACATGAACATATCTTATAGAGCTGGATATTCAAGGTACCAGATGGCAGTTTGCAAATGCTTAGAGGCATTTTATATGACAATAAACTTATATTCTAGATATGATATTCAAAAGTTATGAAACATATCAAGCTCAAAAAAAAAGGCAAGAGGTGTAGATAACATTAAAGGAGTAGAGTTTTTTTTTTTTTTTTAAATACTTGACTGCCTTTTGGAAGGAAATCCATTTCCATTAGTCATTGCCTTGCACTTGTTAGGATAACCACTTATCTTACTTTCTTTACCCCTATTCCATTTTCTGTTTTTCATTGTTCTTATTTATCCCTTTTAATTTCATTCTATTCAGAGGGTCGAGAATTGGTGAGAATATTGCTAGCTGCTGGAGCAGACCCAACTGCCCAGGACTCACAACACGGGCGGACAGCTTTGCATTCAGCAGCTATGGCTAATGATGTTGAGTTGGTCAAGGTAAGCCAAATGTCTTCCCAATTTCTGGAATCTAGCAACATTATGCTTTTATTTTCCTTAAGATATATAGTCAAATTCTCCTTGCAGACGTCTTATTTACTTGAGATATTTTGGCATTTTTGAGTAGATTATTCTTGATGCTGGAGTTGACGTAAACATCAGGAATGTCCATAATACGGTACCTCTTCATGTTGCACTAGCCAGAGGTGCAAAATCATGTGTTGGCTTGCTCTTATCTTCTGGAGCAAATTGTAATTTGCAGGTTAGTCTCAGTTAAATTGTTGTCATCCTTCCTATGAACTCACTTTCATTTATTTATTTTTTTTTTGTAAAAGTTGTGCTTTAAGAAAAAAAATATGTAGTCAGAAATAGACCTGTTCATGGGGAGCCCATCGGTTTTGGCTTTACACTGCTTCGGGCTGGGCCCCATTCAAATTTTGGCAAAACCTGAACCCGAGCCCAGCCCATGAACAGGTCTAGTTAGAAACATGGGGCCATAGCCATTACTTGGTTAAATGGTAAAATTTTGGGCGGGCAAGTGTGAGAATGCATGATCGAGTCTGAGAGTGGCCACTTTGTGTAAAAACTACCAAAGGTTAGGAGGTTCTACTAGGGATGGCAACGGGTAGGGTACCCACGAAAATTGCTCTTCCCATTCTTGAACCCATCTAGGTACCCTTGATCTTAAACCCATTTAACTTTTCCTCTCAATTTCCCAAACCTGTCTCACCCAATTATCATTTGACATATCATATTATTGTTATCATTTTTCAAATTTGAAATTTAATTTTATTTACCTTAATTAATGCCCACTAAACTCACTACAATTGATTATATTTAACATTCCATTTACCATAATTAACTGCATAACCAACCTTATTTAACACACCACCTATAACATTAATTAGTTCCACTAATTATTTATATCTCATAATTAGCTCAATTAATTCCATTGAAGTTTATTTAAAATCAACCCTACATAAAACAACTATGTTGTTTGAGTATTTGAACCTAGGTTTCTTAATTGAAACATAAATATTCTAACCACCAAACCATTCCCAGTGGTTTAAAAGGTGCACCTAGGCGCATAGTCGAGGTCCATTTTAGGGTAATTTGCCTCGCCTAGGTCCTAGGCACAACACTTTCAAAAGGTGTGCGCTTGGTGCACCTTGCACTTTAGCCTAGGCATGTGTCTTTTGAGAACTTGTGCATTTTCTTCTGTTTTTTTTTTTTTTTTTTTTGTACCAAAGCTCCGAAACCCCATATTTGCTCATTTTGCTCATTTATTCATCCTAATAATAGATATTTTTAAAAGACACTTAAAAGTTATAAAACCTTTTTTATAGGGATTAAGAATTTAAGACCTTGATATGGACTTGTTTGGGCTTGCCTCGAGGGGCTTGGTACAAAGGCGGCTTGTAGAATTAGGAATGCATAATGTTTAACATCACATTAGTTATTTGAAGTAATGCAATTGGGAAAAAAATTAAGTGATTAAGAGTTTACATGCTTGAATATGTTTTATATGTTATGCTTGATTTTTTAAGTTTTCATTTTAAATATATTTTACATATTATGTTTGTGATTTTAATTTGAGATAATAGTTTTTAATTATTTTTTAAAGTTAAGTTTATATTTTTAATTAATATTGTGTTTAATATTTTTAATAGTTTGAATTTTTTATATTTTTTGGTTTTTTGAAAAACTTGCCTTTTTTATTTTTTTTTCACCTTCATTCAAAAAGGTGCATGCCTCACCTTGTGCATTGTGCCGCGGGTGCAAAATGACCCTTGTGCTTTCTTGCACCTTGTGCTTTTAAAGCCCTGACCACTCCACATTATCTTGCTAAATTAGCATTTGATAAGCACCATATTATATCCATGTGTTAAAGTACAAAAAATTCATTTTTAGATATCTGGGTTTCGAGCCATAATCAAAACAGCTCTAAATGCTTTTGCCTCTATAATCGCAATTGTCCATTGAAGAAATTTTTTTGGATGACTAATTTCATATGAGAATGTAATTTTTTACTATGACATCATTTCCTTGGGATATTTTGATAGTTTACACTTCACATTTTGCTAAAATTACACTTCACATAAAGTCATAAACTATTAAGATACATGTTTCTTATGTATGGTTATTAGAGGTGTAGATGATATATAATTCATTTATTTTTAATGTATATTTGAATTTCCATGGTGTATCCATGTGTATCTTCATTTTGCCACCGTATCCGTGCATATCCAAGTGTATTGTTGAGTGGGCTGATTTATGTTGGGCCGATTTATGTTTAGTTTGTTTTCTTTTAAATTAAGAAGTTGTTGGGCCTTGGGTCCATTAGTCTTTTATTTTTAAAAGAATTGTAAGTACTTAGTTGAATTGTCGCCCTACTAGGGTTATGTATCACTATCCTAGTCGACCTTCTTCTCCTTTTCTTCCCTTTCCTCTGTCTATTGCTGAAACCCCCAACTTTCTCCTCTTCCTTTCACAAGAAGCTTGGCCGAAATCAGCACATAAGGCTTTCTACTTGGTATCAGAGCAGGTTGAAGGTTCTTGAAGAGATTCACTCTTGCAGCCCTAGATCGGCCGACTGCATGGAGATTTAAGAGGCTGATCGAAGCTCTCAGGTAAGCCCAGTTTTTGGATTTTCTTGATGGATCTGTATGCCCTGTATCTGGTCTAGGGTTTCTCATCAGAATCAGGAAAAACTGGAGAAAGGGGAAGAGTCCTGATTTTGTTGGACTCTTCAATTTTGACCTAGGTAGTGGCGCCCTAATTTTTTAGGGTTCCTCTGGGTTTTTTGTAAGGAGCGATTCAACTTCCATGTGGTTTGGAGGCTTCTAGAGAGGGCAGTTGCTTTTTCTCTCTCTTCTCCCATCTCACCGAAAAGGAATCTTTCGTGGGAAGAAAGTCTAGGACACCAAAGGAGTGTCGTTGGTTTCAGAAGGTATTCTTTTTGTTCTTGCTGCATTTTTTGGTTGTTTTTTGCACCTCTTTTGAGACACATGGAGGGACACAAAGTTGAATATAAGCTCGGGAATAAAATGAGACTAGTGGGAGGAGGTGCTGGAGACCCCTTCGGAGCTGGGACCATTACTACAGTTAGGTTGGATGGTACAAACTACTTGGAATGGTCTCAATCTGCAAAGATGGCCATTGGGGCTCGTGGAAAATTGGGGTATATTACTGTTGAAGAGGTAAAACCCGAAACTGGCAACTCCCGGTGGGTGCAGGAAAATTATATGGTAATGACATGGTTGTGTAATTCTATGTTGTCACATATAAGTAAAAATTTTTTATGGGCAAACACTACTAAGGAGATATGGGATGGGGTTGCAGAAACCTAATCACAAAGGGAGAATGTTGCTAGGGCTTATCAACTGAGAAATCAAATTATTGCCACAAGGCAGGGAGATAGATCTGTTGCAGCCTATTTTTCAGTCCTTAAGACCCTGTGGCAGGAGATCGACCATCTAGAGACCTTTGCTTGGGAAACCACCAAGGATGCAGCTACCTATCAAAGACATTTAGAGAAGTATAGGGTGTTCGAATTCCTTGCTGGCCTTAACCCTGAGTATGACATTGCACGACAGCATCTTCTTTCTAGGGACAATGTCACTCTCTCCCAAGCATATGCCTTTGTGTCAGGAGAGGAGTGTAGGAGGGATGTAATGATGAAAAATCTCAGTTCTGATCAGTCTGCTATGGTAAGTGCTGTGAAATTTAAACAGAATGGCAATGAAAACAAAAAGGAAGACAAAAGGGATTTGGTCTGTGACTACTATAAGAAGCCTAAGCATACAAGAGACACTTGTTGGAAGCTTCACCCACATCTTGTGCCGACCAGATTGAAGAATAAGAAAGGAAATGCGCGCATGGCAGTTACCGGTGATACTCCGCCCCCCTACTATAGCTGCTTTGGAGTCCGTTGCAGCTGCTGCAGTAAGGGCCGAGCTTGAGAGGTTTGGGTTACTTCTGAATCAGAGGGATACAGCTAGTTCCAGTTCAGCCGTAAACGGACAACAAGGTACATGTAGCACAGGTGGAGCTCACTCTACCTCCTTTGCCCACACAGGTAGTTTACATGTCACTGCAAACTATGTTTCTGCTTCAGGTAAGGAGAGATCTCATTGGATTATAGACTCTGGAGCCTCAGAGCATATGACCCATTGCTCTACTATTTTCTCCTCTTATCAGCTCTATTCTGGCAGAGATAGGGTCTCCACAACTAATGGATCCCATGTTCTTATTGCTGGGAAGGGATTTGTCAAGATTAATGATTCTATTTGCTTACCCTCTGTCCTCCATGTTCCTAGATTGAGCACTAATTTGTTATCTGTTAGTAGTTTGACTAAGAATCTGAATTGCTCAGTGATTTTTTCTCTTGGACACTGTATTTTGCAGGATCTGGATTCAAAGAGGACGATTGGGAGTGGTTGTGAAGTGAATGGAATCTACCTCCTGGATGCTCTCCCTCTTCACCAAAGCCATCATGTTTGCAGAGATAGTGAGTCAAAATCTGTGGGTCAGATTATGCTTTGGCACAATCGTATGGGTCATTTATCCTTTTCTTCTTTGAGTTGTTTGTTTCCAAAACTATTTGAGTCTGTGAGTCTGTCAAGTTTGAAGTGTGAGGGTTGTGAACTTGGAAAGCATTGTAGACACTCCTTTAAACCTAGTAATAAAAGATGTTGTCCCTTTGATGTTATTCATTCGGATGTGTGGGGCCCTTATCATGTTCCCTCTATGGGCGGCTATCGCTATTTTCTCCTATTTGTGGATGATTTCTCTCGATTTTCCTGGATTTACCTGATGAAATCACACGATAAGCGTGTTTGTCTTCATTTTGTAAATCTTCTATTGATGATTTAATGAAAGTGTTATTGATAAAAAAAATCACGCGATGAAGTACCATCCTTGGTGAGGCAATTCCACTAGATGGTACTAACACAGTTTGGGACAAGAATAAAGATGTTCAGATCTGACAATGCTAGGGAATATTTTGAGAGGCATCTTGCCTCATATCCGTTGGAGTATGGTGTTGTCCATCAAAGCAGTTGCTTCTATAGTTCACACCAGAATGGTGTTGCAGAGAGGAAGAACAGACACATCGTTGAGACGGCAATAAGCATGATGATCACAGCCACAGTTCCGGTTCGTTTTTGGGGTGATGCAGTTCTCACAGCAGTACATCTGATTAACAGAGTGCCCTCTCGTGTACTCGGATTCAGGACCCCATTCAGCCTTCTTTTTCCTCAGGGGGAGATGTTTCATATTTTTCTAAGGGTGTTTGGATGTGTCTGCTTTGCACATATTCTTGGCCCTTATCGTTCGAAGCTTGATCCCAAGGCAAAGAAATGTGTTTTCCTTAGATATGCAGAGAATCAGAAAGGGTACTGCTGCTATGATCCAGTCTCTGGGAACCGGTATGTTACTATGGATGTTACCTATGAATCTACGTACTTTTTCTCAAAGGATCCTTCTCAGGGGGAGTGTTTTGGGGAAGTAAGTCAGTAGTCTATCCCTCTCCCAATTCCCGTTCCTGTGTCTACTCCTATGCTTGACCACCACCCGATGTCACCCACCTTGCCACCTCCTTTGCGTTCCATTTCACAGGATTACTCGCGGCAGAGACTTCATAAGGCGGTTGATTCCACTACAGCAGAACTCACATCACTTCCTGTCGATCCCTTGGAGACTCCAGATTCGATTGATACAGATTCAGGTATTCCTCTTGATCCCACTATTTCAGTTCCCATTGATCCTACTGACACTGTTACAGATAACCTTGATCTCCCTATTGCTCTTAGAAAAGGGAAGAAAAAGTGCACTGTTCATTGTATCTCACAGTACTTATCCTACAGTGGACTTTCTCCTTCCTACCGTGCTTTTCTCTCTTCTCTTGATTTAGTGTCTATACCCAAGGGTGTTAGTGAGGTTCTCTCCAAACCTGAGTGGAAGACAGCTATGCAGGAAGAGATGGAGGCTTTGATTAAGAATCAGACATGGGAGATTGTGGACCTACTAGAAGGCAAGGAGACAGTTGGATGCAGATGGGTTTACACAGTAAAGTATAAGGCAGATGGAAGTATAGAGAGGTACAAGGCAAGACTTGTTGCAAAAGGGTACACACAGGCCTATGGCATTGATTATCTAGAGACATTTGCGCTAGTTGCAAAGATGACCTCTATTCGGATACTCCTTTCTCTTGCTGCCTCATACTCTTGGCCCTTGTTCCAACTGGATGTAAAGAATGCTATCCTAAATGGGGATCTGCAAGAAGAGGTGTATATGGATCTTCCAGCTGGTTTTTATGATAATGCTGAAAAGGGAAAGGTGTGCAAGCTGAAGAAGTCACTATATGGCTTGAAACAATCTCCTAGAGCATGGTTTGACAGATTCAGAAAGGCCCTGATTGTTTTTGGCTACACTCAAACTCAATCTGATCACACCTTGTTTGTGAAGCACAAGGGATCTTTGGTGTAAATCCTAATTGTTTATGTGGATGACATTGTTGTCACTAGGAATGATCTGAGTGAGATTGATAGTCTGAAGAGGAACCTGTATAAGGAATTTGAGATTAAGGATCTTGGAGAACTAAGATACTTCTTAGGCATTGAAGTTGCAAGATCGAAACATGGAATTTTTATCTCTCAAAGGAAGTATGTCTTGGACCTTCTCCAAGAGACAGGGAAGCTTGGAACAAAGGCAGATAGCACCCCCATTGATCAGAACCATAGAATCAGTGCATCGGAAGGTGAACCCGTGAAGGACCTTGGGAGATACCAAAGACTTGTGGATCAGCTACTATACTTGTGTATGACAAGGCCGGACATCTCTTATGCAGTAAGTGTAGTGAGTCAATACATGCATGCTCCATGAGATCAGCACTGGAAGGCAGTTGATAGGATCCTTGCATAGTTGAAGGGACGTCCAGGCAGAGGCATATTGTTTACTGATCATGGACAACTGAAGCTAGAGACCTATACAGATGCGGATTGGGCAGGATGCCTTGATGACAGAAGATCAACTTCAGGAGTGTGCACCCTAGTTGGGGGTAACCTAGTCTCATGGAAGAGTAAAAAACAAACAGTTGTGGCAATATCAAGTGCAGAAGTGGAATATAGGGCCATGGCACATGGAGTTTCAGAACTTCTCTGGATTCGTTCTCTATTAGAAGAAATCGGTGTACAGGCAGAAGAACCTATGATGCTATACTGCGATAACCAGGCAGCAATCAATATTGCCCATAATCCAGTCCAACATGACCGAACTAAGCACATTGAAGTAGATAGACATTTTATCAGAGAAAGGGTAACTTTTGGAGAAGTTTGTCTTCCATACATTTCTTCTGATCTGCAGCTTGCTGATGTTCTCACAAAAGGTGTTGCGAAGAATAAGCCGGAACATGATCTACACAAGTTGGGAATGTGTGACATCTATTCCCAACTTGAGGGGGAGTGTTGAGTGGGCTGATTTATGTTGGGCCGATTTATGTTTAGTTTGTTTTCTTTTAAATTAAGAAGTTGTTGGGCCTTGGGCCCATTAGTCTTTTATTTTTAAAAGAATTGTAAGTACTTAGTTGAGTTGCCGCCCTACTAGGGGCATCTTTGTAATATCCCATATTTAAGTTAATTATAAATAGAATGAGGGGCTGGCGGCTAGGGTTATGTATCACTATCCTAGTCGACCTTCTCCTTTTCTTCCCTTTCCTCTGTCTATTGCTGAAACCCCCAACTTTCTCCTCTTCCTTTCACAAGAAGCTTGGCTGAAATCAGCACATAAGGCTTTCTACTTGTATCATGATTTGGATACATTTATTTAAATTGTCTCTTCAATATTCTTTGCATTTTTTGATACTTTGAACCTTGCACCCAATTTTACATCACATAAATAAAATGTGATGCTCCTCTAAGTAAAAATGGTGTGGTAGGCCAGTGCTAAAGATGTCTATAATGGGATACAAGGGCAAGGGTTTGCTTCCTCTGTTAACCCTTTTTCCAATCAAGGTTCAAAGTATCAATACAATACATGCCCTGTATCGGGCGTATCGTATTGTATCTTTAGGTACCTGATACACCTATTTGCAGGTGTTTTTAGGGACCCGATTTTTTTAATGAATATATATATATATAGATAGATGAGTTTGAAATTAGGTTTGGGTTTGGGTTTTGATAAATGGGTCCTATTAGGGTTGGGTACCCTAAAATTCCCACAAAATTGCCATTCCTAGGTTATGATACCGGGAACTTGTAACCTCTCATTCGGTATCATAAAAGAGGTAATCAATCAGGTGGTGTTTATCAAAAATCACAGGGGGTTTTGATTGGTCAAAACCCTTTGGTGAGGCCAAAAAAAGAAAAGAAAGAAAAAGAAAAAATGTGAATGTATTCTGTTTTGCATGTTTTTTTTTGTAGTAGGATCCCAAATTGTTGTTTTTGGGTAGCTTTGTTGACAATTTGGGTCCAGGTGTATTTTCGTCATTTTATAATTCAGATTCTGGTCAGGGGTAGTTGGGTGCACATCTGTTGGGTTTTGGTCTCTTAGGTCTTTTTGTAACAAAAGTTATCTTTTGGGGGTTTGTTTGAAGTTAACTTTGTTCTTAAGGAGTTGCTTGGAAAGGGAAACATTCTAGGGGCACATTTTTAAATATTTTAATTGGCTTCTCCAGCAAGCGTTGAGTCTTTATAAAAGAGAAGGGGGTTATTTCTGTAGGGGTCTTTTAGTTCTTTCTTTTTTGTTTGATCTGTAGCTCAGTCCCAACTAGTGTTTTCAAGTATTGGGAGTTTGGGTTTTGAGGAGTCGACCCATTTTGGCACCTTTCCATCCTTCTATGACTGCGTGTCTGCATGGGAGGCCAGCTTGATGCTATTGTTACTGTAGCGGAACTGTTTCAGAAGGAGTTCTACCTTAGGTTCAGGTCTGAAATCCCTAAAAATGCAACTTGTTTTGTTGTTTCCAGTTTGGTATTTCTTGTGCTTATTGCTGTACACTTGAAGTGCTGCATGTAATTTGTTTTTGTGTCCACATCACCCTTTCTGTATGATGTCTTTCCAGCAGCATAGTTTTTTCAAAGGTTAGGACCATATCCAGTCTACCCCTCCCAAGACCCCTGATAGCTGGGACCAACATTGGGTAGTAGGTATCTGTCTGTATTTGCTTTGTCTCAGTTTGCAATGAAATTTCAGTTTATCTACCATAAAAAATGGATAATGGCCTTTTTTTGTACTCAGAAACTCTAATGTCATATCAGTTTCATCGGGGGTTTTCTTGTAATGTTATATAATGAGTTAATAGTTGACATGTGATATTATTCACAACAAATGGCATCAGAGCAACAAGAAAAAGACTCACAATGATAATGTTGATAGTGATTGGATATTTTTTTATGATTATATTAGTAACTGGTCCTTTGTACAACAAGAATCTGTACAAAAAAGGACCTCAAAAAAAGTCCACTCTCAAAAAAGTATGATCAGAAGTAACATCTTTGAAATCAGAATGTATTGACAACCAGCTCCTAATGGCATCTATGACTAAATTAATGACCTCGGCTTCAGAAGAGGATTTCTTCTCAAACAGCCTTCTATTTCTTTCTGACCACACAGCCCATAGCACTGCTGGAGGAACAGAAGCCCAGCAAAGTCTCCCTTTTTTGGAAAGTCCAGAAATCTGCTATTCTTCCAGAAGAGCTTTAACTGATTCTGGCATGCACCCGTTCAGATTCAGGGATTTCAAAAAGTGGCTCCATACTGTAGTACTAAACTTACAATATAGGAAGAGATGTCCAACTGACTCCACCTTCTCATTACATAGACAGCACCTGATATCTGGAATACTCATTCCTTTTTTTATCAACATTTCCTTAGACAAACATCTCTCCAAAGCTGCAACCCAAACAAAGAACTTAATTTTTGTAGGAGCTAGATTCCCCCAAATCAAGGTTCTAAATATCATTACGCCCGATACACCAGTAGGGGCGTATTGGGCGGTACCAGTACTTTTTTTTTTAACTTTTTTTCAAAACCGGTTCAGGGGGGTGGTTTAAGGCTCCTCCACCCCCTGGTAGGGGTGTATCGGGGTGCTCCTAATACGATACGTATCGGCCGATATGGGCCGATACGTGTTGATACTTTGAACCTTGCTCCAAATGGCCTGACTAGGAAAAGGAGATTCAGTCCTCACTAGCTTATAATAGAAGGATTTAACTGTGAAAAACTCCAGTTTTGGTCCCTTTCCATATTTTTGTGTCTTGGGAATGGAGATTTAGTTGCTGGCTTTGTAACAGAGAGAGAAGGTCAGCAACCTGCTGAATTTCCCAGTCATTCAAACTCCTAAATGAGGGAGTCCAACACATGCTATTCTCCTGAAGTCTGAATGGGTCTGCCACTAAGGCTTCTTTGTCTAAGGCCACATTGTATAAATCAGGAAACATCTCTTTAGGGGCCTGTCACCAATCCAGTGGTCTGACCAGAACCATAGGTTTGAGGGGGTGGTCCAGCATCCCACCCATTGTTCCTTAGGCCATACTTCTCCTCTATCACTTTTCTCCACAGATTATTTGGTTCAGTTGAGAATCTCCACAGCCAACTTCCCAATAAAGCTATGTTGAACAACTTCAAATGTCTTAACCCTAAACCACCTAGTGATTGTGGTTTGCAGATTTGGTCCCAGCTCACTAAATGATACTTGTGAGTCTCTTTCCAGCCTTTCCAAAGAAAGTTTCTCATCTTTTTCTCCATTTCCTTTGCCACCTCGAATGGGTAGGTAAGTTGGAAGACTTACCTAATACACTTTTGATCAGTGTGACATTTCCACCTTTAGAGAGGTACCTTGACTTCCAAGTTGACAATTTTTTATCCATCCTTTTTAGAACTGTTACCCAAATAGCTTTGGAAGTACATTTAGCTCTAAGGGGCAGACCCAAGTAACTTGAGGGCAGGCTTCCCACTTTGCATCCCAATAGCTCAGCCAAATCATGAACATTAGGGACTTCCCCCACTATTATTTCACTTTTTGTCACCTTCAGGCCTGTAATAATCACAAACCAGAACAGTAGATATTTCAGGTTTATAATTTGATCCTCTGAAGCATTGCAGAAAAGGAGTGTATCATCTGCATATTGTAACATGGGGATTTTGGTCCTTTTGGGCCTTACTTCAAAACCATCTAGAAACTCCAAATCTGAAGCCCTTCCCACCAGTTTACTTAGGCCTTCCATCACAACTAGAAAATGCAGGGGTGGTAACGGGTCTCCCTGTCTCAGCCCTCTTGAGCTTGTGAAGTTTCCTTTTACCGACCCATTTATTATTAATGAAAACCTTGAGGTTGAGATACAGACTTTAATCCAGCTCCTCCATTTTGAACCAAAATGCATCCTATCCAGCATATAGTCTAAGAATGCCCAATTAACATGATCGTAGGCTTTTTCTAAGTCAATTTTGCAAATCAGCTCTTTCCTCCCACTTCTTAACCTGGAGTCAATTAATTCATTTGCAATAAGAACTCCATCATGAATTGTTTATTATGAACAAAGGCACCTTGGTGAGGTGAAATCAGAGATTCCATCACAGCTCTTAGCCTTGTTGCCAGTACTTTGGCTAGGATTTTGTATACACTACCAATCAGGTTTAATGGCCTAAAATCCTTCATCTCTTTAGCTCCACTTTTCTTAGGGATCAGAGATAGGAAAGTGGCATTCAGACTTCTCTCTAAAGCAGCCAATTCATGAAACTCCTCCAAAACTTTCAACAGTTCTGTTTTAATTAGTTCCCAGAATTTCTTGTAGAAAAGGATTGGATCTATTAATCAACTTAAGATCTTTTGTGACTGTTCTTTTTGAGTTATTTTATTACAAATGCAATATTTTTTGTTCATCATCCTTGATTCAGTTTTTATTTGGTGTTTCGATTTTTTTTTTTTTTTGGATTCTTGTCTACAATCTTGTTAGTTTGATCTCCCTACTCCTAAACTCAGCTTCTTGTGGTGCCTTTTATCAGATCCTGTTATACTATAAATATTGTTAGATCAAAATGATCTCTCCTAGTTCTGTCTTTACTTGTCTATCTTCTTTTCTCCCTTCTCTCATTATTCCCAACAAGAGACACTACTGTGGTTATTCAGGGCATCCTTCTGTTTTTTATATATTAAAATCCTAGAGATAATGTATGCAATTATCTTAAGTAAATGAAATATGATCAGAAAATTTTCATTATTTTATACCTATTTATTTCAGACTGTTCTTGATTTTTCATGTATCATAGGTAGTGATCACTCTATACTAAGTGCAGCAAAACTATGCCTATTATTTTGTTTGAGATTAATATGATTTTGGTTTCTTATTTAATTATGAAATTAAATGAGGTTTAATTTGTAATTGATGACCTATTTCATTTGAAGCATGGGACTCATACCATTGAAAGTCTTTATGGTGAGCCTTTTATTTGAATTAGAAAACTGAGTTAGAAATTTTAGTATGGGCCCACATCATTTGAAGTGGGTAGGTTTTTTTTTTTTTTTTTTTTTTTTTTTTATAGGTAGCCACGTGTCTTAAGTGAGTACTTTTGAGAGTGGAGTTAACTACTGCAATTTTTTTTATTTTTCTCTGAGAATGTAAAGAACCACTCATTGGAGTTAACTACTCATCTGAGGGCTTTGCCAAGGAAATATTCTTGTCTCTTAATGTCATATGGAAAATCATAAAGCCCTTTGGCTGTAGCAAGTTGGTTTCATTTGTGATGGCTAATTGCTGTGGATGTTAACTTTCTTGTGTTCATCTTCCATGCCACTTTAGTTGAATTAATTCTCTCTTCTTTCACCCTCTTAATGTAATACCTTTTCTCATTGTGATCAGGATGACGAAGGTGACAATGCATTTCATATAGCAGCTGATGCAGCAAAAATGATACGTGAAAATCTTGAATGGATTGTTGTTATGCTTCAGTATCCAGATGCTGCTTTAGAAGTCAGAAACCACAGGCATGTACCACCTAGTAGATTTCTAAGCTTGTTGGATATTACATGGAATATCATGAGATTCTGGTCTTGGTTTGTATTAGTTGTTAATGAAGAGCTTCAATATTGCTGACAAATGCAGCAGCGAGTTATAATATTATAACTCATTTGATTTACTTTTCGTGGGAACAGTGGTAAGACATTACGAGACTTTTTGGAAGCCTTGCCACGTGAATGGATTTCAGAAGATCTGATGGAGGCGCTCACAAATAAGGGGATACATCTGTCACCTACAATGTAAGAATGCTTTTTCTTCTGTTACTGCTGATCTATTCTCCTTTGAGTTTAGCAATTTTTTACATTACATTTTGGCTCCTGAAGGAATGGCACTTTTTTATGATTTTATATTTGATTTGTTTTATTCCTTGGTTTTTAGATATGAGATAGGTGATTGGGTGAAGTTCAAGAGAATCATCAAGACACCTACATATGGATGGCAAGGTGCTAGACATAAGAGTGTTGGTTTTGTTCAGAGTGTCCAAGACAGGGACAATCTAATTGTCTCATTTTGCTCTGGAGAGGCTCGTGTTTTGGCAAGTGAGGTTACAAAAGTAATTCCATTAGACAGGGGACAGCACGTACAACTTAAGGCCGATGTTAAAGAACCAAGGTGTGAAACTGCCTCAGTGTCTCTTTAAGTTTTGAATAAACATGCTGTTTTTTTTGTTGATTTAACTTATTCATACTTCATTTTGATATTGTTATGCATGTTAACTCTAAACATTATAGAATTCAAGGTTTAAAATGTCGATGTTGGTCGTCCAAATATAAGAAACATGTCAGAAATGCAAAGTATTGTATGAAAATATTGTAAAAATTATAGGCATGGTGGGGACATAGTAAAATATTCAAAATATAGAATGATATTTTATGAAATGATAAAAGAAGCAAAGGCACGCCTTTTTAAATTGTTATCTTGTTCGAAATCATTAAACAAAGTTAAGAGACTAAGGTTATAGACAAAAGAATATGTTCTAAAGTTGCCCTCTAAAGCTTAAGATTCAAAGCTTCATGATAGAATGAGTTAAAGCTAAATTTAAACTCATAGAAGAGTCATCATCATTTTTTTTTTTGAGGAATAAAGTTTCAAACTTTGTCAGGAGTTGGATTTGAACCCACACTTTCTTTCTAAGAGCAGGAGTTATCGTTATTTTGAATTAGGGAAATTTATGATGCCATCCAGATTTGATGCAAATTTCTTGAGTCTCTATCAGATAAAAACCAATTGTTTGGTCGGGCACAACCAGCTGGATTAGCCAAACAGTAGAAAACATTTTGAATTTCCACTAATGTCCCTCTACATTATGTTGTCTACCTAGTGTGGTACAACTTGGGTGGAATGAAGATTACCAGCTTGAAAATCTGAATTCTAGCAACTCTAATGGTTTTGTTTGCACACAAATGCAAAAAATGTACCATATATACATAACTAGCTGGTTCAGGCCTATTAAGACTTCATATCTCTGGCCTAGCCTGGGCTGAACTTGACTGGGCCTATAGTTGGGTAGTTGGGGCTGGGGCAGTCTTTGGTGCAAAAACCTAGGTCCAACCTCGCCATAACTCTAGGCTGGGCCCAATAGGCTGGATTGGCCATTGTGACTCCTTATGAGCCTCTTTGAGAATATTTCTATATATTCAAGGGTCTGGATCCCCACCATCATCATGGTTGAACTGACCCATTACCAATATGTGAATCTCCCTCCACCTCTAGCATTTAGGGATTTAAGGAACATCTGAACTCTGGTAGAGTTCTGGTAGAGTTTCCTACTCCAATGGCCCTTAAGTACACCAATGAGCAGTGTAGTCTCATTTGGCAGTTATTTTTTAGACCCTTCCTTTTTGTTTTGTATATTTATTTTCTTCTCTCTCTCTCTCTATGGAGGGTGTGGCCTCTTTTTCCATGAGTACTCTTGTGCCTATTTGCTCTTCTATTCTATCTTTTTATCTTGGTGTTCTTTTGTCTTCTTTTTCACTTGAGATATAGATTCTTATTTCCCCTTGTTTGTCAATAAATTCAACAGTATGGCTTTATGTAGAGTGAAATCTAGTTCTTGAAAAAGGTGATTGTTTTTAACCTAAGAAAAAAAAGTATGGGTTATATAGGTAAATGTGATGTAATTAGGGTAGGGACGATAAGGTAAGCATTTAAGTCACTAGATTTTGAGGTGGGTTAAGAGTGGAGTTGGATTGGACCATTGGATTTAAAGCTTTGGAGCATAACTGGAGTGCATTAGCTGTGTATGTTTCCAAAAGAGATTCATCCATCAAAAGGAACCAGTAAATACAATGTTTGGCCTAAATCCACAGCTAAGTAGGAAATTGGTGCCAGCCCGGTAAATTCAAAAACGACATTAACCCAATAAAAAATAGATCACTGCCTCTCAATGATCTCCTAAAGGAGTGATAAACAGTGGCTGGGTTTTGAAATAAGCAAACAGCAAAGGGTGCTGGAATGGAGTCCTCCTGAAGCAGGTTTGATTAAGTTCAACTTTGACAGGTACTGCCTTGGACGCCCGGTATCATCTTGTGTGGGAGGTGTTGTAAGAAATCAGTGGGGTAGTACTATCCTCAGCTTTTCAGGCCCAGTGGGTCAGGGTAAATCACAAGAGCAGAACTGTTAGCTTTAATTCAAGGTTTAAAATTGATGCAGCAGCCAGCAGATGGGGTTGTGGGATGTGATAGTAGGGGGGACTATCAAAGTGTTATTTGCTGGATGAAGGCACACAAGCAAACACCATGGGAGTTCAAGGATAGTGAGGTTGGGTGTTTCCTTAGGTGCCCCTCTGTGAACACCTCATTCAAATGGGTTCCTAGATGTGCAAACATGCTAGCAGACTCCTTAGCAAGACTTGGAGTGGGGAAAGAAAATTTAGAATGGGGTTTCCCAGGGCTGGGCTGTAATCTGTAAAGCATTGGCTTGAGATGTTTGAGTTGTTTTTCTGTCCATGCATTACAGTGTATTTTGCAGGCCTGCTATTCATTGTTTGAGCTGTTTGGTGTTTTAATTAATGAAATTATTTCTGTTAGTTATGAAAAAAGACTATCTTGGTGTCAATGATTACCAATAAATCTGCATATCATTGGCACATTGTAACTTCAACACACTTTGAGGCAAGCTAGGCAGCTAGCTAGGGTTTAGTGGTGGCTTGGAAATTGATCAATAGTCAGAAAAAATGGCTTGGCAGGCTCACTAGCTGGACAGGGTTTAAACAGGAAACAGCTGTATTGGTGGCATAATCAGAGATTCATCAAGCAAGGTGTTGGCTATGTACTCGGGACCCCTAGGGGAAGGTGACTCTCTAAAAGCTGAACTGTTAGCTTTGCTTCAAGGGCTAAAGATTGCCAAACAAGCTGATCTTAAGAATTTGGAGATATAAGTGGACTCAAAAACAGTGATATCTTGGACCAATTCAAGCAGTAATGTTCCGTGGTGCTACAGGCATCCGTTAAGGGAGATAATAAGCATAGCAAGGGAACTTAATGCCTTGTTCACATGGATTAGGAGAACTGCAAATGGAATGGCTGATTCTTTAGCTAAACAAGGAGTTCAAAGGCAACAACTTTTTTGGGGGCTTTATTGTAAAAGTTTCTGTTGAAATGTCTGTGTTCTATCTGTTGTAACTCTATGTATTCTCTTAATTGAATAAAATCATCATTTTGCTGACCAAGAAAAAAAACAGGAAACAGCTGTATTGGGGGTTAAATTGTGATCGTAAATTAACAGTAGAAAGGGGGTTAGGCAGCAGGCTTGCCTAACTAAAGATGCCTCACTATTGTAAATAGCATTCTTTATGTATACCAATAAAATTTTTTCTTTACCTACCAAAATATATTTACTTGGGGGAATAAAAATAAATTGCAAGATCAAGGAGAGAATTTTTTCCCGTTTTTTTTTATAATTAGAATTTTTGATAAGAGACTCTTAGGCCCTGTTTGATGATTAAGTACTTGTTAACACAAGTACTTCTTAGAAGTACTTATTTTAACAACCACTTAAGGTTGTTTGGTAACCCACTTTCCAAATCACTTATTATGTTTTTAAGCACTTATTGGGGTGGGGATGTTTGGTAAGCTACTTTCCCCATAAGTGCTTATATTGACACAAATGACAATTTTAGCCCTCACTTCACTCATACAATGCTTTTCACATGTTATGGGCTCTTCCTAGACTTACTTCAGACCACTGGCCAATAGTTTTGGTCAAGGAGGAATTAAGAGGAGTAGGGCCTACCCCTTTAAAGTTTGAAAATATGTGGTTGACTCATCCGGGTTTCACTGAGAAAATAAGAGTGGTGGGAGCAAGCTAATCCGGTAGTTGATTGGGAGGGAATGAGGTTCCACAAGAAACTCCAATACCTAAAATCTCAATTAAAGGAGTGGATATAGGCGGGAGTTTGGAAGATTAGAAGAGAGAAAGCAAGTTCTGGTGGAGCAAATCGAGGATTTGGACTTGAAGGAAGAGAGAGGCCCCTTTGGAGAGGAAGAAAGGAAGTTGAGATGGGTTTTAAGGTGGCAGATGGAGGACATCCTGATTAAGGAGGAAATTAGTTGGAGGCAAAAATCTAGGTGTAAGTGGCTAAAGGAGAGAGACAGAAACACAAGGTTTTTCCATTCAGTGGCAAATGGAAGGAGAAAGAAGAATTACATCTCTAACTTGGAAGTTGATGGAGCAGTTTTGTCTCACCCGGCTGAAATTGCAGAGGCCCTAGTAAACCACTTCAAATCTATTTTTAGAAGGCCTATGAATGAGAGTGTGGTTGGAGGGTTTGGATTGGCCGACTCTAAGTGTAGAGAAGAGAGAGTGGTTAGAAAAAATGTTCGATATGGAGGAGGTAAAGGAAGCAGTATTCTCTATGGATAGGACAAAAGCTCCGGGTCCAGATGGGTTCACAATGGCCTTTTACCATGATTGTTGGGATGTTTTGGAGAATGATCTTACATCGGTTTTTGAGGAGTTCCATAGGAGGGGTGTAATAAGCCCGGGCTTGAACTCAACTTTCATTGCCTTAGTCCCAAAGAAGAAAGATGCTTCTCATCCAAAAGATTTTAGACCTATTAGTCTAGTGACTAGCTTGTACAAAATCATTGCAAAGGTGTTGTCTCTCAGGATAATGAAGGTGCTCCCCTCTATTATTGCACCCAACCAAAGTGCTTTTGTGGAGGGAAGACAGATCATCGATCAGATCCTCATTGCAAATGTGAGCCTAGAGAGCTTTAGAAAGTCAAAGAAGAAGGGAGTGGTTGGCAAATTGGATTTGGAGAAGGCTTTCGACTTGGTTGATTGGTCTTTCTTGATGGAGGTGTTGAGGAATTTTGGTTTTGGTGACAGGTGGTGCAAGTGGATCTGGGGCTGTGTTAGGACTTGCCATTATTCTATCCTGGTGAACGGGACTGTGGTTGACTTCTTTCCGGTGTTGAGAGGTCTAAGACAAGGAGATCCTATTTCCCCTTTTCTTTTCACCCTTATTGTTGATGTGTTTGGGCGATTGATCCATAGAGCAAACTCGAGGAATCTGATAAGAGGGTGGAGAGTAGGAAGGGAGGAGGTTCCCTTAACGCTTCTATAGTTTGCAGATGATACTATCCTTTTCTGTGAAGGAGGGAACCTCAGTTGGATCCGGAATCCAAAGTTGACAATACAACTTTTTGAGCAGATATCTAACCTCAAGGTAAACTTTGACAAGAGTTGTGTAGCGGGAGTGAATGTGAACGAAAGAGACCTAAGGGAATCTGCAGATGAGCTAGGTTGTGCTATTACGGATTGGCCCCTGACTTATTTGGGCCTCCCTTTAGGAGATAATCCTAAGAGTGTTAGCTTTTAGGCTCCGGTAGTGGAGAGGTTTGAGAAGAGGCTAGCGGCCTGGAAGAGGAGTTATCTTTCTTTAGGTGGAAGAGTCTCTCTCATTAGATCTACCCTAGCTAACCTTCTTGTTTACTTTCTGTCAGTGTTTAAGATCCCCTCAAAGGTTTCAAATCTTTTGGAAAAATTAATAAGGAACTTTCTCTGGGAGCCTAGAGAGGAGAAGAGAAATCATAGGGTGAGTTGGGAGGTGGTCTCTAGGTGTAAAACACTAGGAGGATTGGTAATTTCAAGAAAAGGAACATGGCTCTTCTGGGGAAGTGGTTGTGGAGGTTCTCTTTGGAAAGGGATAAATTGTGGACTAAGATTGTGGCTAGCATTCATGGGTTGGAAGACAATGGCTGGGATCCTGGAATCTTGGCAAGGGCTTCAGCTGCTTCTCCTTGGAAATCCATCCACAATCTGCTTCCAGTTTTCTCCCCTTGGATCAGGTATGGTCTAAACTCTGGTAACCGAATAAATTTCTGGGAACATCTTTGGGTCGGGGATTCTCCTCTGAAAGACAAGTTTCCTTCCTTGTATGCTCTTTCAGACTTGAAAAATGAACCCATTTCTTCTTTCTTAGTCCCTTCAGCTTCCACTCCGGGCTTTGGTTGGAACCTTGGTTTGCGTAGGGCAATTAGGGATATGGACTTGGATAGCTTGGTAGCTCTGCTAGCCTCCCTTGAGAGTGTCTTCCTAAACCTTGCTAAGGAAGACACCAGATTTTGGACCCTTTCTAGCTCTGGTACCTTTTCTTGTGCTTCTTTCTTTGAAACCTTAACTCAGCCTCCTACCCCCCTGGGGTTGTCCTTTCCAGTTAAGGAAATTTGGAGTAGACCTATTCCTCCTCGGGTGGGGTTTTTTTGTTGTGAAATTTTCCTGGAAAGAATCAACACTTTAGACTTACTCCAAAGAAAGAGACCCAACTATTGTCTACTTTCTAATAGATGTGCTCTTTGTAAAGCTGATTGGGAATCTGGCTACCACCTCATGGTCTCTTGTAAGGTTGCTAAATCTGTTTGGGAGTGGGTTTTCTCCCGTTTTGAATGTTCTTGGTATCCTCCGGAGACTGTCCAAAGTTTGTTTTCTCCTTTTTTCAGTTGGCCTAAGAAGTGAGGGAAGACTATGTGGAGGTGTATTAGGGCAGCAGTTTGCTGGTCTTTGTGGGAATAAAGAAACTCACGCATATTTTCTGACAAAGAAAAAACTTTGGAAGATTTGTTAGATCGAATCCTTATAAGAGCAGTCCACTGGCTAAAATCTTTGGAGTTGTTTTCAGATTGTCCTATGGATGACTTGCTAAGAAACTGGAAAGAGATTGCTTTCACTGCTAGATGCAGGAGAACTCTTTGTCTGTTCTGGTCCCCTCCCCCCTCGGGTTTTATAAAGCTGAATTTTGATGGCAGCAGTGTAAGGAATCCAGGGCCCTCTGGGATTGGAGGAGTCTTCAGGAATGAGGAAGGGATTGTTACTGCTTTATTCTCTGGCCCTATTGGAGAAGGTGACTCTCTTAGGGCTGAGATCCTTGCAGCACTTGAAGGGATTCGAAGAGCAAAAGATTTAAATATTAGTCGTTTGATTCTGGAAGGTGACTCGAAGGTGGTGGTTAATTGGTTGAAGACAGAGGACAATGGTTTGTGGAACTTTAACAATGAGAAAAAACAGTTCTTATGGCTGGGTAGGGACATTGAGATTCAGTACAGCTGGGTGAAGAGGAGTGCAAACTCATTTGCGGATGGGTTGGCCAAGCAAGGAGTGAATAGGGAGGCTGTTTTTTGGGCTAGTTTTTAATTTTCTTTGCATTCCCTGTGTTTTCTGTTCTTGGGGAGCTAAGTTATTTTATCTCCCTTTGTATTCTTTTCCCTCTCTTCTCTTAATTTAATGAAGTTGATGTTATTGATCAAAAAAAAAAAAATTGCTTTTCACATGTTATACTATACATTTCAACTGAGAGTCCACATGGACCCACACGTGAATCACCATGTGGACCCAATTAATAATAATAATAATAATAATAATAATAGTAAATAATTATAAATAATAGTAATAATAATAACTAATATTAACAAATAATGAAAACTTTATTGATTGATAACTGAAAACTTTATTAATTTTGAAAGAGAAGAACAGATTATGTACAAGATCATAGGTGCCTCGAGCTACTACTAGTAGCCCTTTGTTGCATTCACCCTTTACATTGTTCCCCTACTCCCCAGTACATTTTTTCCCTATTTACCCTTACCCCTTGTCTTGCTAGAAAATCGGCCATGCCATTTCTGATATCTGTATCCAGGTGATACTTGCATTTATTACCCCTCGATAGCTTCCTTATCACCCACATATTTTGTCTAAACCACCGTGAACCTGGTTTGTCATACTTAAGCCTCCCAATTACAGTCTTTGGGTCACCTTCCAATAGAAAATTTGTAATGTTGAGAGCTCTTTTAATCCTCAATCCTTGTGGTAGTGCCATGAGTTCTGCTTTCACTGAGTTTCCACGGCCTATTGGGCTTGAGTGGATAGCCAAAATAGCATTTACGTGATTTCTTTTAACTCCCTCACTCCTGATGGACCTGGATTGCCCAGACTGCATCTATCAAAATTGAGTTTTATCCAATTCAAAGGTGGAGGAGTGGATTTCAACTACATGCTATTGGATGCCTTGAAGATGAGGAATGAGCAATCTTGAGCCCCTTGTTATGCTATCCACCGAAAAACCCTTGGAGCTGACCACCTACGACCAAAAAGATCAAAATCACACTTCCAAATTCTAGTTAGGGGCAGGAGATGAGAAAATGGAATAGAACTTCGTCAGTTGCCATGCTTAGAGAACAAAAGTTAAGTGATGATATGAAGGCTAATAGCATTTGCATAAAAGTGAGCCAAATATCTCATAATTTTAGGTTCCTTAGAGATGTTCCAACAAATGGCCCTGATAGAAGCAACCGTAGAAGGTTGAGCGCAAATGTAAGGCCACAAAGTGATGACACCACAAAGTGAAGTAGGAGGAATCCAGGTCCATCATTACATGTGTATGTGATAAGGGAGGTGAAAAGACCAAGTAGCTGAAGGCAAATTTTTCTTGGGTTCACAGATTAACCAATGACATGACTGACATGCTGGAATGACAAGGAGTGAACAGGGACCATTCTATTGGAAGGCGATTTCCCAAGGGGGGAATTTGTAAATATTTTAAGCAAAAGTAATAATCCAGGATTCCAGGGTAACAGTAATAGCCCATTTATAGGGGTGCTAGGCAAACATATGTATCATATGCCATTGTAAGTCTGTAACTTTGCATAATTCTTTTACTTGTTATGCCCCATCGTTTTGGTTTTTTTAGTTGCTTTTTTGGTATTACATTTTACACATTGCAGGGGGTCAAGGGGTGGGGACAGAGCAGGGTGCATGTGAGGTCCACTGACCTTACCATGGAGAACTTGCAGTTACATGGGTTTGATCCAATGATCCCATGCCTCCATATTCATAGGGATGCCAAGTGACCTTCTCAATTACTGGGGCATTGACTTTTTAGTTGATTGATAATGACAACTTTGGACAAATTCTTTTTTTTTTCATTAAGTGAAGTTAGATTTCATTAATTCTGAAATTATAATCATTACAAGCATCCCTTAGAGAGGCACAAGATGCTACCTCTCTATAAACAAAACAGAAAAATTACAAGTGAGCCCAGAACAAAGAAAGTCTATTCACCCTTGCTTGGCTAGAGAATCAGCTAACCTGTTTGCCGATCTCCTCACCCATTGTATCCTCAAATTATATTCTTGGTGATCCACAAAAACCTTTTTAATTCATCCCTGTAGCACCATATCACAGATTCTGGATCCTTTATCCAACCCACCACCAATTTTGAGTTCCCTTCAATCACCAAATTGGTTATGTTCAGCTCATTAGCAATTTGTGCTCCTTGTAAGGCTGCAAGCAATTCTGCCTTGAGAGAGTCCCCATACCCCAGTATGAATAACATGAAAACAGAGCAAGTTTATACATGTCCATTTTTCATAAAATGGAAGATCACTACAGATGTTATACTTCCTAAAATCTCCTTGTTTGGTGCTTGGTTGTGGGTTCTAAGTTCTAACTCGCCTTTTTTTTTTTTGATTAACTTAAATCACTCATTCTTGTTGATGTAGTAAAACAACAGTGTGATACATGGACCCTTGGTTTTTAACTTCTGGAGAACAAGGCTTAACTCTTTGTCCTTCTAATGTAGATGTTTTTGTTCAAATTACAGAATTGGTTAAAAGGAATTGAGGAATTCCAATATACTCATAGTGGATGTTAAAATGACATCTATGTTTGTGTATTGGCATGATGGGAAATGGTATTCTACTCCTTAATTGGTATCATTTCAGGGTCAAATTGGAGCATATTTTCAGTTTGCCCCATGTTGAATCTTCTCCTCTTTTTTGAATAGCTTTTTTTTAATTACTTTGATGGTATCAGGTATGGTTGGCGTGGTCAATCACGTGACAGCATAGGAACTGTTCTTTGTGTTGATGATGATGGGATTCTACGTGTTGGGTTTCCTGGAGCATCCAGGGGATGGAAAGCTGATCCTGCAGAAATGGAAAGAGTTGAGGAGTTCAAGGTTGGTGACTGGGTTCGTATTCGTCCCTCTCTGACTACTGCAAAGCATGGATTGGGACCAGTAACACCAGGAAGCATCGGAATAGTTTACTGTATCAGACCAGACAATAGTCTCTTGTTGGAACTGAGTTATTTACCTAGTCCATGGCATTGTGAACCAGAGGAGGTTGAACCAGTGACACCGTTCAGGGTAAGTGGTGAAAATTTTGGCTTTTCTCTAATTCTGAATAGGCTGAATGTCATCTTATTTTTTCTTGCTTTTTTATTCTTCCTTTGTTCTTGAACTTGTACAGATTGGTGACAAAGTATGTGTGAAGCGATCTGTTGCAGAACCAAGGTATGCTTGGGGTGGTGAGACACATCATAGTGTAGGAAGAATAAGTGAAGTTGAGAGTGATGGTCTACTGATAATTGAAATACCAAATCGGCCCATACCATGGCAAGCAGACCCTTCTGACATGGAAAAGGTGGAGGACTTCAAGGTAATCTGATTTATCATTCTTTTTTACATATGAACCAAATGGAGTGTTTTGTCTTGTCACCTTGTGATTTTCACCTGTTTTCCTGACATTTGTGACCCACCACTAATGGGCTTCTCAGCTAAGAGATTGCATAAACTGAAGAGCAGCATGATAGGATGGCTTTTAACCATCTAAACTTTGCCATCATTTTCAAATACCGGGCTCTGCACTGCTCTTGTTTCTTTTTTGGAGGGGCTCAAATAAATGTCATTACCTGCTCCCAGCAGTTAGGAATGATATCAAACATATTACCTCTTCTTCCACTTGGAGTTGGTCTGGCCCTATACATTGACCTCTTCTGTAAGTAGGGTTGCAACTTGCCAGGTTAGGCTTGAGCTTTTGTGGAAATTTGAATTGGCCCGGCCTGACCCTGAAACAGTGTAGAATGCTGATTTGGGCCAATCTGAGTTGCACCCTATCTGTAAGGTTCCAATTCATGTTCTGGTGGAATTCTTCCAACTTTTTTTTTATGTTCTAATTGGGTGTCATGTAAAAGCAGTTTCTATTTGTTACAGCTATTCATACTGATTTTAAAATTAAGAAGTGTAGATGAAGTTGTTGAGTTCTGTTAAAACTGATCTTAGACCCAGCAAATCTTTTAGCTGTAGCAAACTTGATGGTGGAAAATTGGCAAGTTAACAAATAACAAGTTATAGAGGAGTCAAACCTAAGGGTTTCCATTGCCACAGGTCCAAGATACTCTTGAATTGATACATTTATGGTGTCAATGAATCTTACTTATTCATTCTGTGTTGTCTGTTTCAATATCAGCAGGTTGGGGATTGGGTGAGGGTGAAAGCTTCAGTACCTTCCCCAAAATATGGATGGGAAGATGTGACAAAGAACAGTATTGGAATCATTCATAGCTTGGAAGAAGATGGTGATATGGGGATTGCCTTCTGCTTCAGGAGCAAGCCTTTCTGCTGCTCAGTGACAGACATGGAGAAGGTGCCACCTTTTGAAGTGGGACAGGAGATTCATATGATGCCATCAGTTTCCCAGCCAAGACTTGGGTGGTCAGGTGAAACTCCGGCTTCCACTGGAAAGATTGCAAGGATTGACATGGATGGTACTCTGAATGTGAGTTTACTCTTACTCTTGTTTTTAGGTTCTCTTTTTTTTCTTGGTGTTTAAGGTGTGCTTTTCTCTGCCCTGTTATAATTGTTGTGTGCACAAGTTTCCAACCCCCCCCCCCTCTGCAATATCAAATTAGTTTAAATTACCATGGGTCTGGTTATTTATGTAGGTAAAAGTAGCTGGGAGAGCTAGCTTGTGGAAGGTTGCTCCTGGAGATGCAGAAAGGCTTTCGGGTTTTGAAGTTGGGGACTGGGTTCGTCTGAAGCCAAATATGGGAAATAGGCCAACTTATGACTGGAATGGTATTGGAAAAGAAAGTTTAGCAGTGGTGCACAGTGTACCGGATACTGGTTATTTAGAACTGGCATGTTGCTTCCGGAAAGGACGGTGGATGACTCACTATCAAGATGTTGAAAAGATTCCATGCTTTAGAGTTGGGCAGCATGTACGTTTCCGTCATGGACTGGTTGAGCCCAGGTGGGGGTGGAGAGGCGCTTATCCTGATTCAAGAGGGGTTATAACTGGTGCGCATGCTGATGGAGAAGTCCGAGTGGCATTCTTTGGTTTGTTGGGGTTGTGGAAAGGAGATCCTGCAGATCTTGAGGTAGAGGAGATGTTTGATGTGGGAGAATGGGTGAAAATAAAAGATGATGCGAGTGGGTGGAAATCCCTGGGACCTGGGAGCATTGGCATTGTACAAGGAATAGGGTATGAAGGGGATAAATGGGATGGAAACATCCTTGTCGGATTTTGTGGGGAGCAGGATAGGTGGGTGGGGCCAGCTTCCCAGCTAGAAAGGATTGATGCACTTGTAGTTGGACAACGGGTTGGGGTGAAAAAATGCGTGAAACAGCCAAGATTTGGGTGGTCAGGCCATAGCCATGCCAGTGTGGGGACCATATCAGCAATAGATGCAGATGGAAAACTGAGAATATATACACCTGCTGGCTCAAAAGCATGGATGTTGGACCCATCAGAGGTTGAGATGGTGGAGGAAGAAGAATTGCATATAGGAGACTGGGTAAGGGTCAAAGCATCTGTGGCAACACCAACATACCAGTGGGGAGAGGTTAACCACTCAAGTATTGGGGTTGTGCACAGGATGGAGGATGGGGAGCTTTGGGTGGCATTCTGTTTCATGGAGAGGCTATGGATATGTAAGGCCTGGGAAATGGAGAGGGTGAGACCATTCAAGGTGGGTGATAAAGTGAAAATTAGAGGTGGGCTGGTGACTCCCAGGTGGGGTTGGGGTATGGAGACACATGCAAGCAAGGGCGAGGTAGTTGGGGTGGATGCAAATGGTAAGTTAAGGATCAAGTTTCAGTGGAGAGAAGGAAGGCTGTGGTTTGGGGACCCTGCTGACATTATTCTTGATGAATGTTCCACTGGTATGTCGGGCAATTCATAGTAATGGCATTCAGATATTCATTGTTATTTGCAATGTGCCTCTGTCACAGCTGCCAATTTTGGCCCTTCAGTTAGTTGGGTTTGGAAGGGGAGGGGGTTAAGGACTACCTGATGGCTGGAGGCTTTGCTCTGGTGGTGGTTAGGAAGCCTCAAGGATGAGATTCGTTTATATAGCCAGCTGGTATAGGTGCAATTGAAGAGAAAGGTTGGTTGGCCTGGTTTTCAATCCGTGGATAGGACATAGGAGCAGATAAGAGGAAGCAGCAGTTCATTTGTATTTATGTCACTAGTAGCTCTTAATTTTCTGTGGTTATGTAATATTCTTATTCTGTACAAATTAAACCCATAATCTTGTGAGTTATGCCAACTTTTTGATCTTAACCTCTTGGATCTCTTTTGTACTATAAATAGAAATAGCTAACAAGGCTTAAGAAAGCATGTTCCTGCAAATTAGCAATACATAACGCAAAATAAATTAAATAACTCAGCAGGAAAAGTATTAATCCTTTGATTTGTTTTTAATCCCTTCACTGGCTAACTAATATGCAGTGCTGAACGGGCAAACTGCTTTCTTTCAAGGTCTGCAAACATTCCACTTTCTCAAACCAATGTTCCGCACTCTGACCAAGCATCTGATCTTCCAAGGGATTTCAAAGTTCCCTGGCAGTGGCTCTATTTATCTCTTGCAACGCTTCCTAATATCCTGCAGATTATCAAACAATAGTTCGCTAACTATTGAAGATTTAGATTTAAGTTGGTGAGGCATGACCAAACAGATGCTTACTTGTCTCTTACTCCACAAAATACAAATATGCTCAACCTCCCTACTGTTGCCCTTTAGGACCTCCTGGGTAGTTGATTTCTTAATATTAGCGACGCAAGAATATGGATCTAACATCTGAAGCCAACATCTTACAATCCAAATTTTAGTTATAAAGTTATCCAAATGATGGGTGACATGGGTCCCTCTGTGGACCGTGGTGAGGTTTACTCTTCCGGAAATCAAGGTTTTATAGACTCTAGTTTCCATTGTTCTCTTTCAAAGTCTGGCAAATATGGACTTTATATCAAGATATACTTCAAGTTGATTAAGTAAAAAGGATTTTGTCTATTACCCAATTAGAATTTGGTGAAAATCAGTTTATAGCCTAATTGAATGATCCTTGTAGGTATTAATTTAATGCCATTTAAATTGATTGGTGGAAAACTAATCTGTTTCCAGAAATCAAATGATTGAAGTTATCAAACCATGCTATTTTTGGTGCAGAGAATTTCTGGGTGGGTCCTGATTCTGTCCCACGTATTCATCAGTGGTTTAGGTTCCAACCTACAAAAGTCGTCCTTTTATCTGTAACGTTACTGTTGAGGACTAAGAACGATTGGTATGAATTCACAAATGAATACGTCCAAAGTAAATAATTCAACAAGTGAGGCACCTTAAATATTTATCCTAAAGTATGAATCCTTTTTCACCAAATACAGTAACACAAGGATGAGAAGGAATATGGCATAAAAACAAAAGAAAAACAAATTCCGGGCAAATATAAGGACTTAAAAAGACACCCGGAAAAGCACCTCAATTAGTATTGTCCTGTGACCTGACAGGGAAAAAGGAAAAAGAGAGAAAGAATCCTCATAAACAACAGCTTCAGCAAGGCACATTCTTGTCGGCATGTATATACATGCATGTGCACATCCAGACATGCAGACAATCAGTCCCTATCTGGGGAGGACGAAGAAATGGGACACTCCACCTGCTCTGCGGTCTCCACATTATCTGCATACCACTTGCAGAAGCCTTCTGTAAGAGCTTCATGCATCCATGCATGACGGCATTGCTTAACTGCTTCAGGGATCTCTAGCCATTTCCTCTTACGAGTACTCTGTTCCGGCCATAAGTCAAGCTCTTCCTTGACTAGCAAAGCAAACATTGCAGCTTTACACGAGCCTTCTGGAGTGATCTCATCTTGGTGGGTTTTGCTTTTAAATTTGTAGTACCCTATGAATCCCTGAGATGCACATAAACATGAACAGGAGTTGGTCTGGTAAATGGTAAAAGAGGCATATCTGCATATAACATGAGAGATGCAAAAAAGATATCAATGCATCCTTTTAACTTTCAACATTTTATTTTCATTTTCTTGGTGTAGGAATCTAGATGTCTTTACACTTCTCCAGGACAAATCATTACATCTCTATCTACATCATGTACAAATGTCAAATAATATTAGTTCCATAATTGGGCTCCCTGGACCTCTAAAATGCATGATACAATTTCCAGTACAATTAATGGAAACCTAGGTTCACCGGTCCCAGCATACTGGTTGTAACTGTCACTCTTCCACAGAGTTCAAAGTATCTCAGGTGAAACACAAAAAATTGGGTTCTGCATATTTGTAAGCTACAATACTCTTTTTTTCAAGCAGTCATTTCAGGGTTAGGTAAGACAGTAGGGGTACTAATGATTAAACTCGCTAAAAACCAATGCATATCGTATGATATGCAGTGATATGTTGAGATATTTTGAGCCTTGCCCTCCCATGCTTGTGAAATGATCATTTAAATGAAGCAAATAACCATTTTTTTCTTTGGGGAGAGATTCTAGGCATCCAATGCATATCAAGCTCCACTCCATTATTAAAATAATCAAGACAAGTCTTTCCTCTCCCCCCACAAAAAAATAAATAAAAAAATAACACAAACACAAATACAAAATAAATAAATGGAGTAAGGGTAAATTAACTATTGGCTATCATAGCTTGCAACATCATAACCTCATTTCATAGTGGAGTCTAGTATCAGTTTTGGGTTCCATTGCAGCTATTTCAGATCAACATTATATTTTCTAATTCTTGTGGAGAAACATATGTAATTTTCTTTGGCATAGCATTGAATGTCCATACAATATATCGTGACTTAGCATTATCTAAGATTTATGTTGTCCTTATTCATCTCATGTGATTTTTCGAAGTTTAGTTGGAGTTATTTTTGTTCTTTGTTTAGAAGAAGAGGACGGCAAGCAAGTATCCCAAGGGGATATTTGCAGGTTGGCCTAGAACCAATGGTAGCAAGAATCTTTTGGAGTTGCATTCCTTTTTCTGTGGCATCAGTTTCAGATATATGGAAGGAGAGAACTATAAGAATTTTTTAAATAATAAAGTTTCTTTTTATTTTTATCAAAAGTATCTTATGATGTTAACATGCAAACATTATACATGAATCATATTAATGGCTAGTTATACACTAATCCTTGGAGTACACAATTATTTTTCAAGTTTAAAGTCATCTAGGAGATAAGTTAAACATGATGCCTAATATCACGTCCATATCCAGTCCAGCCCTCCTAAGACCCCAAATACTTGGAACCATGCAAGGTGACAACCAGCTGGTGGTAAGGTCTCTTGCTGGTTGTAGCGGAGACTTGGGATTGAATCCTGCCTGCACCTGGGTTGGGGGGTATGGGTTAGGGATGTGCTACCCCCCGTTATGTAGCCCTTCAGAAGATATCAGAAAAAGGAGAAAAAAAAACTTGGGAGTTGGAACCATCATTGAGTAATAGTCCTTTGGCTCATGATGTCAATTACATAATTGATGGTGTCTAATAGGGCAGAAGATGCATAATCAATCAAAAAGTATGACAGGTCACAGGTATACAGATAATGCCAAGATGTAAACTGCAAGTGGTTCCTACAGTCTACTTGACATAGACATCAACTTACGAATATAAAATAAAATCAATTAAATTGCATTGCTTTTAGAATCTTTATATATAAAACAAATAATGTGGAATGTACAGAGCCCTAGACAAAGAGAATGTTGTAGGCATGTAGCACACCCTGAATGGTTTGGATGAGGTTTACTTTGAGTTGAATTGAGTTCTATCAGAAAATTTTGCTATTATAAATTCCATAAAAATAAATAAATTTCTGCAGTATTGAGCCAAAAGTGAGTTTTCACCTTTATTTCACCTCGGACTCCAGCTTCTTCCAAAGCTTCCCGTACTGCAGCCTCCTCAACAGTCTCATCATTCTCCCATCCTCCCTACAAGGTAGAGCATTGAACTCATTAATCAACCTGTTAAGTTATTTTTTCACAGTTTTTGTATAATATCCAAGATATGTGAATTACATCACAGAAGTCAATAATCAAAAGATATGCATAAGAATTTATTATCAAGCATCATGCAGACCATTAACAAATTACTTTTTTTTGTAAACCATTAACAATCACTGTTTACAAAACAACTCATTACAATTTTGTATTTCATGTTAATGTACAAAATAATATTTGTGGGCATTATATGCCTCCTCATGGTTAATAAGCCTTTAATTGTATGGGCTTTCCATACATAAGCAGTTGTCACCTACTTTCAGCAATTACAACTTAGACAAAATAACAGTGGTAAATAAAACATAGGTGTGTTGAAGAAAAGGTTGGGAAAGAAGAAGCACAAAAAGCCAAAGCAGCCGATTCTGGTAGAAAACAGCATGGTCCATTCACACAAATAGGAGACTATAGTAATTCAATGATAATTGAAGATATCGTTCTTGTTCATAAATTAAGAAATGCCATGCTCATAGGCTGACCTCAGCAAAAATGACAATATCAAAATGGATAAGGAAGAGCATTAGGAAGGAGAAAACTAAAACTCAATAAAATTGTGGAGACTCTAAAGGTAACCTTGATATATATAACAAGAACAAGAAGATTTTATCATGCATCAGTAACCAATTAATGTGCCTGAGCAGTAGTAATTTGCTGCAATTTGAAGGCTCTATGAAGACAACAGAAAACATAAAATAGCGTGAATAGAATTGATGCAAACATACTTGGAACCAAAGTTATAACAAAAAAAGATATGGCCTGAAACAGTTGGCATTGCAGTATTGAAATACTGGGTCTTTATGTATCAGTCTTATGATCCTATAGGGAAATTAATATGTAAGGGGTCCTTGGCACTTGGCTCGCTACCTCAATGAAATTAGAGAAAACATCTAGAGAGGTGAGTTTGGTTGCAAACAGACTTCAAATCAAATCTACAAATATGTGATAAAGAACTATGATATAGAACATCTAACAAATTCTCTATTTTGCAAAAATTAAAGGAAAAGTTGGATAGACTTAAGTAGAGAGTGCATGCAACCTTGACTATTTGATTTGATAACCTAGTTTATTGCAACTTCATACCAGAAAATCCCCAATCAGAGGAAAGACATGAAGAAATTAGTCCACTATTCTCTCTAATTTTAGGCAATGTTTCTATTTTATCCAATTTCATGTGTATGTGAACCAGAAAAGCTAAAAGTAATATATGCATAACATTATAGACATTATAATACTATTTTAAAAGTTAGAGGCAATTGCTTGGCATGGTAATACTATTCTAAGAGTCTGGAGATAAACACAAATAAAACTTCAAATTAACTTTGTGGCTAACTAGGCAGACTAGTTATCAGTCAACCTAGTAAACCTAGCCAATGTTTGCGATCCTATGTGACTGCATCATGGGGATTGACCAATATGGCCCTCAATTGACTAGTGCATACGTATCCAGGTATCATAGTCTATGATTGCACTAATGATTAAGTTTTGTTCAAAATTTATGCATCTCCTTTACAACGAAAACATGTATCATGTGTAAATAAGGACTCATAGAAAAAGTGTAACATTGCTATAGGACTTCAAAACACACAAAAATTCCTAAAAGATTTCCTATAAGGAGACATTTTTCTTTTATCCATTCCAATACTTGGACAAATTTTTAAATATATAATCCCATCATAGAACCACTCTTGTTGATAAAATTCACCATAACCACAATAGTCAATTTTAATTGTTAATACATCATAAGAGGAAAACAAAAAATGATATTATCTGATGACTAAATCACATTGCCAATAAGAAGAGTGAAGGTAATACTGAAACAACATATCCTTGTACCTTTGGAAACAAGAGACCAGGTCCACTAGTTGAGTTGATCATAAGAACCTCAACAATCTTCTTAGAATTTGCAGTACTACTCTCATCAGACCTTCTGTATCTGTATGGAATACACCTGTAACAATCCTATCATGTTAGAAGTGCTTCAACATATTACAACACAGCTGTATACAGTCCTAGCATAATAGAAATAAGCCACAAGCACAGAAAATGGCTTACAATAGGTCAGCTTACAATCTGACAAGAGATTATGCATAATATAGGACAATATATTCCTAGTAATGGTGATTAAGGAGAAAATTCTATTATAAAAAGTGAAGGTCTTTGTAAGATACAAGATTTCATAAATTATATATATGTTTTCTAATTTCCTTTTCCAGGATTTGAAGAAAATGTGTATATTTATATATGTATGAAGTATATATATATATATATATATATATATTGAAATAAAAAGAGGCTTGGAAAGCAGATAATCTATAAAAACAATAATAAAAATGGTATACATCCCTCTCCCCCCCCCCCAAAAAAAAAGGAAGAAAGAAAGAAAAGAAGACATCACCCACAAACAAAAGGGGAAGAAAAGAAAAGAAAGCCTCACACACAAACACTTCCTCCCAGTACAAAATAAAAAGATAATGGAGAAAGTTGACCATATACCCTAGCTCCTAACAAATGAAAATGATCTTCCTTATCCAAACAAGGGCCAACTTGCAACCAAAATAATATGTTAATCATCCACCCAAGCAAACAAAGACTGAAGACACCATCAACACTACCTCAAACATATGGATGAAACATAAAATAATTCCAGAATCCAGATATGACAAGGATGAATACCAAGATACCCAAATCTAAATTTCCACATGATACAAATCTCTGGTTGCCAAGGTCAAATTCCAGGAGGAAAGGAAAAGTTGTTTTTTCTTCTCCTTTTTGCCACAAATCAATATGTATTGCAATACAGTGCTTTTTTTGGTGGAAGCTATACAGGAAAAAAAACTGAGCTTGTAAAAAAGCTCATTTTCACTTTGCATCTTGGAGCTATATAACCATTAAACAGACCCTAACAATATATTTATTAAACTAGGTCGGAGAAAAGATATTTGGGCCTTCTTAGGGTAAGACTAAAATGAATGGGGCATATTAGAATTTGATAGAGAATAAGTTACTCAAATTTTCTTGTAGACAAGAGACGAGAATAGAATTTATAGCAACTTAAAAAGGAAACTGTTAATGGAAAATGTCTTTCCATTTTCTTCTCCAACTACCTTTTGTACCAAAAGCTACACTTACGTATTTTCTTCACTTCAGATCCCATTGTTAAAGCTTACAATATTCCCATCAAGCCAAGGTTTTACCCATACAGCTGATATACTCGGGTAATCCAGATTGCTCAGATGATCTATCCACCTATCTCTAGTTTCTTTGAAATCATTTTCCTGCTCTTACATTAAACCAGCCAACATAATTTAGCCTTTTGAGCAAATAATGGTAAATTGAAGAAACCGAAAATTTTATCCAGGGTGAAAATCATAGGCTGTTGGCCCCCAACAGCCAAAGTTTTTCCAAGATGGCTTGGTGGGTTCTCTCTTAAGTGTACAGATTAAGATACATAACCACATGGCATGAAACTCATACCTGAGATCTGGGGAACAACCTTACTTTGAACTTACAGTCTTTGAGGCCAAAGGTCACAACTACATTCTGTTGAGCCTCCCATCCTGTCTTGTTTCGCTTATAATAAAGCAGCATAGATTCCATTAACAAGTGCATACATACAAAATCATTCACCAATAAAGGATGAGTCAACGTTTGGATTTAGTGGTCAAAATAAACGACCCATTAACAATTACAAGGACGCTGAGCAGAATGGAGCAAGCAACAGAAGTAAAACCAGGGTGAAATTGGTATACGCAAAAAGTCCCGAACCATTTCATAACCCAATTCAATTCAATACACAGTAAAAAAACAGAAATACCATTAATGGCTTATCTGAAAACGACCCATAAGAACAACTGTCACCACGGCGGCGGGGCTGCGATGGCGAAAAGAAGAGATATAAAATTAAAAGCAAAGAGAAGGGTAGGTAGAAAGAGAAAGGGTACCCGGCGACAAGGCGACAGCCGGCCTCGTAGCGCTGCTGAAGTCGACCCGTGCGGGCCACCAAATCAGACATACTCTTCTAAGTATCCGTGTGTAACGATCAGTAGGAGGAGCAGGGATGATAGTCAGTCGCAATCATAGCCACTAATCCGCCAATCGAATTTCTGCTACTGCTGTTAGATTCCTTGTTGACTTTTGTTGCACAGAAGATTATGAATACTCCTCCGCATGATCTAATGACGACAAGAATGCGTGTTCTAGTTGGTCTGTGCGTCCAATACCACCACCCCATCAACCGACTGATCACCGGCGGCCGGCGTGGATTTGATAGAAGTGGGCACAAAGAAGGGTAGGTTCCATAGGAGAGACTCACGACTCAGCTTTTGTTACCGTACTCTTGTTTTTTGTTGTTGGTTTGTTTTTTCAAGGAAAGACAGAGATAGAGATGGGGCTTGGAAGGGGGTAGAGGTGGGGTTGGGCTCAAACCCTAAACCCCTGAACGCACGGATCGGATTAGAAGGGTTCCCGCTTCCCACTCGGTCAATGGAAGAACCGGTCAGCGTTGGGTTGGTTTGTGTGGTTACCTTTCGATTCTTCCCCGAATTTAACTCTGCCTTCCGTTACATTTTTTTCTTTTTTTTTTAATTTTGGTAAAAGACTTTCGTTACGATTTGGAGGGTGTTTTGTTTCCTAGGAGACCGGATCTGTTCCTCACAGGCGTTTCGTAATATTTCCTGTAAATAATAATTAATAAGTATGAGAGATGTTCTCAATGCACACGATGGATGTACCTGTGAGGTTTTCATATGTGAGAAGCAGAATCTAGCCAAGTAAATAGGTGATATTTGAAATTTTATAACTCGATTTTATTATCATATATTTGGATGAGATGTTTATATAATCAAATTTGGATTTTGCAATTTGTATAACAAAAAAATAAAAATATAAATTTATAAAAATTTTTTGATACATTATTACTATCACTATTATCATTTATAATTGCTGCATGCAAAGTACGTGCACACTACCCACAAAAGGGGCTTTACATATTTCAATGATAATATTGGAGATGGGACCAAAAATAATAATAATAATGGAGTTTATATAAACTAAAATATCTTCAAAAGTTTCTTTTGTATTGTTATTGAACTATGGAAAAGGGCTTTGGGGCTATTTTGGTCAATAAACACTTCAAATATTGTTATTCTTAATGTCAAACTAATATAAAAGTTTATTTGTATAAATTCTATGAGATGTAAGGGAGGGACTTGGAGAGGTCAAAGTACAAGAAAGGTTAAAGAATTTGTCAAAGATACACAAAAGGTTAGAGTGATTTATTCCATAATATATATAAAAAGGTTGACCATGATATTAGAAAAGCATGTTAAAAACCTTGTAACCAATCAACCAGTATTATAAAAAGTCAAGGTTTGGTCAAAGCCCATCTAGTGTCGTGTCTTTCCAACTACATAGATTTTCCCTATAAAAAGATGCCATTTCAGAAAATCTTCAACAATACTCTTTTAAAAGGTTGTAGTCATGGGTGAACAAAATGGGTCAGTTTTGGAACTGACCTTGGCATTCATTTAAATCTTGGGTAGGGTTTTATTCCAAATTCTTGAAATCAATCCTTCGCTTAAGTCGACTTTAGGGTCTAGAGGTTTACCCTACTAAAACGTCTCAAACCAATCCAAAGAACAGACCTTCATATTGGCCTTGGTGGAATTGGTCTGGATATAATTTGAACTTAGTGTATGATTTTGAATGATGGATTAATTATGTATTAACTATGTTATATTATTTGGGTTGATTATTGATGGTATTCTATTTGCATTGAGATTGCATTTAACTAAATTTTGGAATGTGTGTGAAGTTAAATTATGAATTAATAATGATTATGTTATATTATTTAGGTTTTTAATGGATGATGTTTTATTTCTTTTGAGATTGAATTGCTATATGGATTTGAAATGTTTAATATTTATGATAAATTGCTATTCAAGGTCAAAGCTTTGAAAGAAAAAATAAATAAAAAACAACATATTATTATTTGTTTTTTTTAAAGAATAGGTTCCGTGGGTAGACCTTTGGAATCGACCTTAAACCATCAAAAGTCAGAACCAACCTTGAAAACTAATATTGGCAGGGTAGGTTTTAGTTTCAAAAACTTGGAACCAACTCCTATAATGTAGGTTCCAGGTTTTACCATGGAATTGAACCAAACCAACCCATGCTCTTCCCTTAGCTCTAGTTGCATTGATTAGGTAAGATGTGGCCATATTAATAATATGGCCATGAAGATTAAACTAGAAAATTTTAATATCATTATATAATGTCAATGCTTGAAATCCGTGGTTGTTTTAATATTTAAATATTAAAGTTAAGGAATTTAAAGCATAGAAAAATTATTTTAAATTGTGTTTTCATTAGTTTCACTAGAAAATGCTCATGTGCAAACACATGGTAATTTTAATGAGGAATGATGATGATGAAAATAATAAAATGTGTCCAAATTTCTCTATAATTTGATAGTTTCAATGTGAAACACATTCTAATTTATCATAGTACTTCTTTTAGTTTAATATAATGTATATATAATATTAGAGATATACACAAATGTTCTATACATAATTTGTGTATATATATATTAATTTTTTGTATTTTTATCTTTTTCTAATTTTTATTATTTAATTATGACATTAAGGCTCAGTTTGGAAAGAGTAGAAATACAAATATGTACATTACAAATATATACAAAATAATATAAGATATAATGTTTTGCAGTACTACATATTTGTATTTGCACTCCTCCCAAATGGAGCTAAAGGTTGACACATTTGGCCTAAAAGGTTGTATTCTTCGACCACCAAATAGAAACACGATTTCATTTGCCGTCAATTTTAAATTTTGTATTTTATTTCCACCATTAATAAACATAATTTCTGTTTGTCATGCTTAATTTTTCTTTAATATGATTAATATAAAATATTAGAGATCAAGGTGTCTAAATTATTTTTTGTAATTCGTTGGTATTTATTTCTATTATGGAATTAAAAATTTTATTATTGAACTATATGATATCATGGATTCATGGGTTGACCCACTTTACCTAGGTGGTTGAATTGCATACCCACCACTTGGACAAAAGAATAGTTGCATTTTTTGGCCAGTTTAAATAAGCATAGGCTTTACATCTTTAGAAGTATTATATATATATATATATATATATATATATATATAGATAGATAGATAGATAGATAGATAGATAGATTGATAGATAGATAGATAGATAGATAGATAAATAGATAAATAGATAGATAGATATAGATATAGTAGAATTTATTGGTGAGAAATAATACCTCGAATACATGATTCAATGAGAGAGAATGAAATTTAATACCTTATATATAAGACTTAATGAGAGGAAAATGAACGAAATAAAAAGTAGTTCAAATTATATTTTCTGCCCTTGCATTTAAAAGGACTAAAGAAAATTCAAAAAATAGGGGTATTCCGGTTAACAAAAAAAAGTTTGGCAAGCTCATTACTACTTTTAAAAATAGTATAGATATAAATATAAATGTACACGCATGCATATCATATCATGTACCCTTCCACCAGTCTGACAAAAAAAAAAAAAAACCATCTTCCGGTGGCTGGCTGCTTGAATAGAATCAACCTAAGCCCAACCTAAATTTAGGGCAACATCAAGTTTTTAGGCCCAAACCCAACAAAGATCCCAAAAGTCTAATCCATTGTGAAGGCATGATTTGATGCTTTAGGCTGTATTTGTTTGCAGTGCAATTTTACTTGCATTAGTATAAATGCATGGGAGTGCAAATGAAAAAAAAATGCACATTCTTGCTTAATTTTGTTTTGGGTTTTACTTTATTCTGCTTCATGTCTTAATTTAATTTATTTGTACTGCAATCAAATAAAATAAACTAAAATTTGAAACAGAATTAGGTTACAACTTACACTAAAATCATTTGCACCACCATGATTTTGCATCAGTACAAATTTATTTACATTGCAACCAAACACAGCATAAGACTCAGTTTGGAAAGAGTACAAATACAAATATTTACAGTGTAAATACATACAAAATACAAGGTTTTACACTGTACATATTTGTATTTGTACTCCTTCCAAACTGAGCCTAAGTCTCTGTTGCCCCCATTTCAATTGCCTTATTCATCCAAACAAAATCCAAAGAAGGAAAACAGATGGATTGAAACTGAGAATGCATGTTCAAGTTTGAGAGTGGCCACTTGGACAAAGAAGGCGAAAGCTATTAGTACAGATGAGACCAATGACAAAACCAGCCCATGCACACAATGTTCTTGATCCACCTATACCTTTTGATGCAAAATAAAAATCTAGGGCAAGGAACCAGGGATAAAACAGAAATGGTCTATCGTATGCACTAAAGCAGAATACTACAACAATAAATAGCTCTTGGTTTTGTTTCTGGGATCGTTATAGATAGATAGATAGATAGATAGGTAGATATTCAGTTAATAATGGATTTTTATGTTAAAAACCAAGATTTTGAGAAAACACAAATCAGTACTGAACTAACCGGATGTTTCGGTTCAGATTGTTGGTTTTTCAGTTTTTCATGAGCACCCCTACTTAAGGCCTTGGGAAACCCCACAATTGCTTGGGCTGAAGAATTAGCTCGTTTTTTTTTTTTTTTGGTAAATGATAATCCATTAAAAGGAAGCTAGGAACCGACAAAAACACTAAGGGTACATTACTATCCCCTTGTTACAGTTGACAAAAATATTTTTGTAAGATCGCAAGGGATAGTGGGCACATACATAAGTTCTGCGGGTTCTGGCTACTCTAGCTATATCATGGGCTTTCATGACCGCAGATCTATTAACAAAATTCAGTATAATATTAACAAAGAAAGAGAGCAAATGTCTAATATGTTCCTGCAGGGCTTGGGCATTGCCATTAATATTTGCTCCGGTTCCTTTTAGAGAGGAGAGACTTGCTTTAGCATCTGAGAGGAGGCCTGCTGTGGTGATGTTCTGTTGAAGAAGATATCTTAGCCCTTTTGCGATTGCCCACATTTCCGCTACTGCTGAGGAAGCGGCCAAACATGGTTGTCCTTTTGTAAAAGAGCGATTCATAGTATGAGTAATAAAATAAAGTCCTGTAGAAGCATCCATAGTGTTTGGATCCCATGACCCGTCAACCAATATAATATCTTCATGCACATCAAGAAGATTAGTTACGTTCAGCTCCTGGCTTGGGATTTTCTGCTCAAGGGGGTCGGCATATTGCAGCCTGTGGTACTGGTTGGCTCTTCTGAGAACAGCCGATGGAGTCGGTTCGTCATTTGTGAAGATTGTTGCATTTCTAGTATCCCAGATTGCTCGGATGACAGAAATGATGTGAGCCTGATAGTGTTTGCAGTCTTCCTTCCTGATGGTGTCTTTGTTATAGGTTGGCCACCATGTCAGGATGTCTCTTGAATTTGACTGCAGGAAGGCTTCCGGGTTTAGAACTATTTAGGCTTGTAGCCAGACAGCCCGAGCAAAAGGACATTGGAGGAAGAGATGATTTTGTGTCTCTGGTTCATTGCCACAAAAGGTGCATCTTGTGTCATTGCTTCTAAGAGCTCCCCAGGTTTTGGTTTTAGTTTTGACAGCTTGGTGGAAGAATTTCCAGATGAATAGTTGGCATCTGTGTGGGGCTTTGTTGTTCCAAATTTTTGACCACTTGATTCCGTCTGTTTCCACCCTTTTGTTGTTTTGAAGGAGGACAGAGTAGGCCGATTTAACTGTGAAGGATCCATTGCTGGAGGCCAACCAGAGGAGATGGTCCTGTGATTCCAGACCATTGATGTGTATGCTAAGAATAGCTTCAATTATCTCTGGCTTGAACCAGATTTGTAGTTTTCCAACGTCCCATTCAAAGTTTTCTTGCAGCAGGTCCTTGACCTTCAGGCTGGTTTGGGGGGAGTCTTCTCTCGGCCTTGGGATGTTGCTCGGGATACCAGGGATGCAGGGGTCCCTTAGTGCATCAATAGAGCTGCCATCACCAATCTTCTAGTATGCATGTGTTTTGAGGTCACTAGCACTTTGAGTGAGCATTTCCACCACCATGAGTCAGATGACTAAGCATTTCTACCAATAGGACTGATTCCTTTCCAGTATTTGTGTTTAAGTTGGCAAGCTCAAAGGAAGTTCTCTGAATTGATTAGCTTCCAAACTTGTTTGGAGAAGAGTGCTTTGTTGAAAGGTTCCATGAGTTTTAGGCCAAGTCCTCCTTCCTTTTTGGGTTTACAGATTTGGCTCCATTTGATGTTGTGACCTCTGTTCTTCTCTGAGCTGCCATGCCACCAGAAGTTTCTTTGCATTCGGTCTAGTTTTTTGTAAACTGTTGTGGGTAGGAGGGTGTGTTGCATAGTATAGGTAGGTATGCTTTGAGAGACTGCTTTAAGGAGAGTCATTCGCCTTGCCTGGGAAAGGAGTTTGGCTTGCCACATGTCCAACTTCTTGCTTACCTTATCTATTGCTTACCTTATCTACTATTTCTTTGCTTGCTGCTATTTTGCTCCTGCCATCCGAGAGCTTGGCTCCTAGGTACCTTGAATGAAAAGACATAGGTTTCATACCTATGAGCCTGCTGAGAAGCTTTTGGTGCACTTTGTGGGTATTTTTGCTGAATAGGATTCTTGATTTGCCTTTGTTGTAGTGCTGCCCTGACAGTTTTTCAAATGTGAGGATGATGGCTTTTATGTTTACAAGAGCTTTCGGAGTGGCTCTACTAAGGATAATGCAGTCATCAGCAAATAGGAGGTGGGAGATTAGAGCAAAGTCCATCATGTTCTCCTTTAAGAAGGAGGACTGATAGAACCTGCATTCCTAGGATGAACAAATAAGGTGAGAGTGGGTCTCCTTGTTGGAGACCCCTTTTTGTTGTAAAGTGATCATGAGTGTTGCCATTGAGCTTGATGGAGTAGGAGGTAGTAGAAATGCATTGCCATGTCATCTCACACCACTCCTCTAGGAATCCCATTTTCCTCATTACTTGAATTAGGAAATGCCAGCCCATTCTATCAAAAGCTTTGGACATATCAATTTTGAGCACTGCCCATTTCTTCTTACCTTTCTGAGTTTTTAGTTTATGTATGACCTCCTTGTATAAGATGATGTTGTCTATTATGCTTCGGCCCTCGACAAAGGTTGCTTGGTTGGGGTCAATCAAGTTGTTTAGGATTGGTTTGAGCCTATTTGCCATTACTTTTGCAATGATTTTGTATATTGTTGTGCATATACTTATGGGTCTGTAGTGCTCTGCTATTTCTGGGTTAGATTGTTTGGGGGTGAAGGCAAGGAGGGTGTGGTTGATTTGCTTTAAGAGTTTCCTGCTATGAAAGAAGTTTTGAACCATACAGTGATGTCACTCCCTATTGTGCTCCAGTATTTCTGGAAAAAGTATGTAGTGAATCCATCTGAACCTGGGGCTTTATGTGGGTTCATTTGGAATAGGGATGCTTTAATTTCTTCTGGGGTGGGTATAGTGGTAAGGGAGGCCTTTTCATTTTCATTGATTTGGTGCATGGGGAGGTTTTCAAGCCAATTTTGGTTGAACTCATCAACTCCACTGACTTCCAGGATTTGGTGCTTGAGGGCTTCTACAATCTGGTTAGGGTTTGAGACCCACTCCCCTTGCTTGTTTTTTATCCATTCTAATCCATTCCATCTATGCCTGAAATTTGCTCTTTGATGGAAGAACTTGGTATTTCTGTCTCCCTCTGACAGCCACAACTCTCTTGACTTGAATCTCCATAACTTCTCTTTATATTTCAACCATTTATTGTGTTCGTCCTCTAAGTCTTTAAGCTTGGTAACTGAATGTTTTCTTTTTTCTTGCATTTCTGCTTCTATCTTTTTAGGGTGGTGGTGATTTCCCCAAAGGCTATCCTATTCCAAAGCCTTAAATCTTTTTTAATTGCTTTTAACTTGGCCACTATCCTGTAAGCTCTTGATCCTTTGATTTTCTTCCTCCATTGCTCCTGAATGATTCGGTTATATCCTTCATGTTCTGCCCACATTGGGAGGAAATGAAAGGGTTTCTTCCCCTCATGGCAGGTGGGGGATGTTGTGAGTATAAGGGGACTGTGGTCTGAGTTTATTCAAGGCAGGGCATGGAGTTTGGCATTTGGAAACCGGTCTAACCATTGAGAACTTGCATAAGATTTGTCAAGCCTTTCATAGACTTTCCTCTTCCTTGATTGGTTATTTGACCAAGTGAAATAGGGGCCAGAACACCCTAGATCTAAGAGGCTAAAATTCTTTATGAAGTTTTGCAAGGGTTGTGAGGTATGAACTCTACTGCTGGTGCCCTCATAATCCGAGGTACAGGTTATATCATTGAAGTCTCCAATTGCTATCCAAGGTGTATTCAGGAGGTGGGTTTGGATGTGATGAGGGAATTCTATTAGTTCTCTCTGACTCCTTTGTTGGAATTACCATATAAAAGCAATATGGACCAACTGTGGTTTTGGAGGTTTGATTCTACTCTTAGCTCAATGTGCCTTTGTGTGGAATCAGTTATTTTTATGGTAATGTTGTCTTTCCAACCACAGAGGAGGCCCCCACTAAGCCCCCGTGCTCCAATAGTACAGGAGTTGTAGTATTGCAGTTTCCTACAGAAGTTTTCTACTTCATGCTCATTCTATTGTCAATTAACAAGAGGTACAAATCCAAATAGTAGAACAATGTGTAATAGTAAAATTGTAGAGTAAGAAGAATGGACAAAATTATTGCATAAAAAGTATTGAGTACCTTGACCAATACAGAGGTAATGAGGGTGGCTTGATGCTTGCTCGAGGTAGGGTCCCAATTATCGATCCACGTAGCATCATCCAGATTGCATAGAGGTTCCAATGGTGACAGGCTTGGTTCACTTTGGGGTTTCTGAGGTTGGACCAGGGTTGAGAGGACCGAGTTTTCTTTTTTGAAGGTGGCTATCCAATTCCAAATGTAGGCCCCATATGACACCAGTTAGTCTTCACTTACTCTGATGCTGCTTGAGTCATGGTTGACAAAAGTTGGAGCAGAATCCATCATTGCAACTTTGTAGCACGGGGGCCTTCCCCCTTATTATTCTTGGTTTGGGGGCTAATGATTTCCTTTGAGTTTGAATTGGAGTTTTTGCCTCGAACTGGGTTCACAGTTTCTGCTAAACTGGGCATGAAATCCAAGGCCTGACTTTCTTTCAACTTCTTTGCCCGAGTTAGGGACTGGGTCGACTTGGCGCACTTCCTCTTTGACGTTTCACCTCCTTCTGCTGGTCTGGATTCCTGCTTCCGAGCTACCGTGTTTCCTTGCTAGTTCTTGTGAGTTTTCGGTGCTTCGAGGAGACTTGGCCTTTTTTCTAGGAGTTCATCTTCCGAATCCTCATCAGAACTAGCATCCCTTCAAATTATCTGAGTCTATCTGCATGAAGGTGGTGTAGTGGAAAATTTTCTTCATAGGAGAACCCTTGCGAGATTTGCCTGCATTTCTTCCATTGATGCCCGACTAGACCACAGTATGAACAAAGGCATGTGAGGCCTTCATACGCCAACCGAATCCAGGTAGGGTTTCTAGAGTGCTTGAGAAAAAACCCCCTTAAGAGGGGTTTCCGCAAATCAACCTCCACCCTCAAGTGGATTATCCTTCCTCGTGAAGGTTTCCCTAGGGGTATAGGAGTTGGGCTATCCAAAACATTCCCCGCCGCACTGACAATTAGCCTGCAATTCTTTTCAGAGATGTGGTTGCGGGGGATGTTGTAGAGTTGTAACCAAAGAACCATAGTCCTCCTTCGAGTATTTGTTGTAAGTCTTCTTCTTTGTCAAAAATGAAAACCCATCCTCCACTGTCGTCGTGGTCAACTTCAATTCCTATACTTAGGTTTCATGTATGCTTGACAAAGGACTTGATGTTTTTTTCGCTAACTTGTATCCTTGGGAAGATTCTTCCCCTGAGCGTGCGCACTACCACGTCTAGTGCCTCTGTGGCAGGCTCAATGTCGAATTCATATGCTGTGCCTGAAAGGGTGGCATGTTGTGCCAATTCTTCTCCCAGTTCTTTTACTTGCCTGTCCATCATGGTTAACAGTGTTTCCATTTTTTGCTTGCTTGCAAAGTTTTGTGTTTCTGCCATTAAAGCTCCACAGAGAGTATAAATGGAAATGAAGGTTTGTTGGTGAGGAGGGTTGAAGGTGACGAGAGTTTATTGGGCCATGCAATGAGGTGATTGATTGCCTTGTGAACCGACGGGTTGGGACCCTGTGCCTCTTAACTACAACAGCAAAAGTTGGCTGGTTAGGGTGATGGGACCTTTTGCCTCATCTTTCCGGGAACTAGCAACTAGGTGAGAGAAAACTTCTTCATTAGCTTTAGAGCTTAGACAAGAAGATGTTTTTTTTTTTTAATTTGGTAAACTCTCAAGCCAATAGATGATAAGCACACAAGGTCATACACTGTAATCATTGGCTAGTTGAGTGGTGGGGATGTATGGGGGGTTTGAGGTTGTGTCAGTCAGGTTGGATTAGGCATTAGAGGGAATGAGGTCTGCTCCTCACACATGGCCGCCTCACACTGACATCCACCATGCATTAGGAACACCTCCCGTGAATAATAAGTACAGGAGATGTTTCCGATGCATGGTAGGATGTGCGTGTGAGGTCGGTGTGAGGCGCCCTATGTGAGGAGCAGATCCGGCCTCGCATTAGAGAGGTATTGTGTTTTTGTGTTACTAGTAATTAAGCATCTGCATTGCATGTGAGAAATTTTTTCATATTAATTACTTGAATTTTAGATATATTATAATTAAGATAAAAATTGAAAGTTAACAAACGTAACAATATGATAAAAAATAAACTCAAATGCTTGTAGTAAATGTGCACGTGCTTTGCATGTGGAAATTTTAAATTACAATAATAATAATTACTACTACTACTACTATTATTAAATTTTGTATTCTATTTTTGCCATAAGTAAAAATAAATTTTATTTTAACAAATATTTTTTTATTATGATGAATATATAACATCATAAATGTTCCCAAATGTGATAGAATTTTTTACTTTCTCATTGTTTGTGTTCTATCTTTTTTTTTTTAAATATTTATTATTCAATTATGACATCATGAGTTTCTTTGAAAAGTTAGATCATTGATTGACCATATAGATAATATAATAGCTTTACTTTCGGATTTGTTTTAAATTATATATCATCTACATTATATAAATAATTTTTACTTAACATAATTTTTTTTGACATAATTAATATATAATTTTTTATATATTCTTTTGATTACTTGTACTTTTTTTATTTTTAAAGATTTATTATTTAACTATCATGTCATCAGTTAATGCATTTGACCCAAACTACTAATCCACAACACAAAAAGGAAAATAAATTGATTTCCAGGTTGACACTAAATTTTATATTATATTTCCATCATTGATAATGATGTATATTATTAGAGATGTACCCAATATTTATTTTTATGAATATATAACATTAGATATGTGCCCAATTTATTTTTATTTTTATTTTTGTTATTATTTATATTTCTATTTTTAAAAGTTTTATTATTTTACTATGACATCATTTCATTTATAGGTTGATTTTAACTTTGGCATTCCATTTTCATCATTAATAAAATTACTTCTTACATTTCATACACATTTTTGTTTAGTATAATGAATATGCAATATTAGATATATGTTCAATCCTTTTGTATTTTTTGTATTATATATTTCAATTTTTTATTATTTAATTATGATATTATTTATTAACCCATTTGACCCAAAATGGTTGAATTGCTTACCCACCATTGGGAGGGAAGAAAATAGTTTTTTCTTTTCAAAATATTTATTTTTATAATATTAAAATTAATTTTGTGGATTTAATAAGATAATTTACCTTTATATGAGATTTAATAAGATAGAATAGGAAAATAGTTTTATTCTAATTGGTTTTAAATTTTACATTCCATTTTCATCATTAATAAAAACATTTCTTGTTTATCATATTTATTATTGTTTAATATGTCGAATATATATAATATTAAAAATGTTCCCATTTTTTAATTTCTATATTCTTTTTTGCACTTTATCTAATTTTCAATTTTATTATTTAATTGTGACAACATGGATTGGTCCATTTGACCCAAAATGGTTTAATTTTTTACCATTGCCTAGATGAAAACACTATTTTTTTAAGTAGATTTTAAAAGTATGTTTTTATGTTATTGAAATTATTAATTTATTATGTATAGATTTAATTAGTAGAATTTAATGATGAGAAGAAATAAAAATTCCTTAAATATATGATTCAATGAAGGTGCAAATTAATACCTTAAGTGTTGGATTTAATGAGAGAAAATTGAATGCATTGGATATCTTATAATTGTCTCTTTTCAATTCATTTAATACTAATAATTGATTACCCTTTTGCCCTCATTTGTATCAATAAATTTAAATATGGAAGGTTAAATTTTATCCTTAGAAACTTCCAAAAATATTACTGAGGCTATTCGTGCTTTTTAAAGTAGTATAGATGTAATTATGTTAATGGTTTGGACTCTGGGCTAGTAAAGCCCATTTAAGCCTGGCATAATAAATGGGTTTGGATCTGTTACCCATGAGCTATTTCCACATCTCTACCCATGAGACATTACAAGTTTACAACTGTGCATTGAGAATATTTCACTTTTCATTCATGGGGTGTGTTCCCAAGGCAGTGATAGTGTTCTGTGGATAGGAATGTGGGAACAATTTGTGGGTAACAGATCAGGAGTGATAGTAAACACAAATAACTCAGTTAAACAGTTAGCATACCAAAGGCAGTCCATAGAGCTGCAGGATGCAGCCCATGCACAATTAAATTCAAACTGGGTTTTATGAATTCACATCTGTGCCCACATCCCAACCGTGTATTGGGAACATCTCGCAATGACAAGTACGGGAAATGTTCCCAATGCACACTGAGATGTGAACTTGGATTTTGTAGCAATAAAGGCTGGCTCAACTACATTGGGCCTACTAAAGCCGAATTATAGTTCTGATCTCTCTCTCTCTCTCCACACAGTCACAAATGTAGGCAAGAGGAAAGGCCTTCTGTTAAAGAAGCAAATTCTAAATTCTTGAGCAACCCATCAACCTGATCAAACATCTCCCCTACAGATACACGCTTACCTCCTAAAGCTTTCTCCAACAATCCTTGTTTGGTTAGGCTGTGGCTGGGTTTTTGAAAACCATTAAAGTCCAAGAAAGGTTTTTTATGATTCAGTGAAGATATACGTTCTTTGAAAAATGAAAGCCACAAACCAGTGAAGCTGAAGCTCAAAAAAGACTAAAACTAGGAAGCATCAATTGAAGCCTTTTTCCAATTTTCCGAACTTCTACTTTGTAACCCAGAAAGGCAACCTTCTGATCATTTTCTATTGTTGCAAGACCAAAGATGACGGTTTAAAAAGCAACATTACCAATCAAGCTAGCTTTCTGAGCTTTATCTTCATGTTTAGACGCTAGAAAGATCTTTTGAGCTTTCAGGCTTTGAAAGCTCTTTTAAAAAGCCCATGCCCAACCAATTAAGCACCACACTTTGATAGGTATGCGGCTTTTATCGACTTGGAATTCACACAAGTTCCAACCCAAGTACAATAAATCAGTACTTGAAGTTTGGAACACAGAAAACACACGACATGTTTCAGAAACAACTTGTCTAACTCAATCTTTTCAAAGAATTATAAACAGCCATTTCTGACTGATTAAAATCCCAAATTTAACCAATTTTGACTTGATCCAAACTTGACATAGTATAGCACCCTCTATTTTGGACCATCTTCATTGATCCAATCCTTGACTCAGTCAAACTTCAGGATTTTAGGTTTCAACTTAATGAAGGGGGCTATTTATTCATTTGTGCTGTATTTTCACCAGCTCTCATCATGTGAATGTGATATTCCTAACATTGACTTATCATTCATGTAGAAGGTCAGTTTCAGTTACTAACATGCCCATATTAGCAGAGCTGATATCTGAAGTTCTGAACTGCCCTCCAGGGTCCAGAGTGGACTACTTGGGGTTGGATCCTCCTACCATATATAGAAACCTCACTTGCCTAGCAAGTTCAGTGTCAATTTTGAATCAAGGTCTGAGCGGGGCCAAGAAAATCTGTATTTCTAAGCCTTTCTTAATGCTTAGCAATTAATATCATCACTGAGCCATGCATTTCAGTAAAGAACCATCCATTTCTCATGACTTCATTTCTGTAGCTTAGCTTTCATACTAAGAGCCCCAAAGCTTGTCATAGGGGAAGGGACAATTCTCTCTGAAAACATGTAAATTAATGTCTGTCAGCCCTGAAAAAAAGGGTTTATACCCAAACAAATCTACACCCTCTATTCACCCATTAATTAACCTGGTGAGCTCACACCCGGAAAAACTTTGTTTGTTTCCCTGGGTAGTGGGTTTATAACAAAACCCAACAGATGAAAAACTATTTATTAGTCCCTCAATCTTATGGAGAGCCCACCAAGAATCCCAGAGCCAGGAGACCTCCTTGTAGATGCAATCAATTGCTAGAAACTCAGTCATGCAGAACTCTAGCTATATCCTATACCCTTTCCCATCTAACCCACTTGAACTTGTCTCTCAATACAAATTATAGCTCTCAATCAAGTAGTATAAAGACCCCAAACCAGCACCATCATTAATTAAACAACTGCACAAATTAAATAACACAACATATATTAATAAAGGTGATAATGAGCAAATAAAAAGCATGCATGCATCTTTAGACTTTAGTCCATCCAATCCAAGTATCCAATTGTTTTGAAGACCACATGAGCTAGCTAGACTACTTGAGTCGACCTCCACCAACAACAAGAAAAAAACAATACAGGAAAAAGAAAGCCTAGAGCAGAAAGAGAACCCCTTTTTAGTAGAGACTGGCGGATTTAGTAGTTCAGAGTGCACGTTAAATACTAAAGCCAGCCACCTTTGAGTTTTCTTTTCTCCTATACTAAGCCATGCATGCAGGGTCCACTGGTTGTTGCCTATTGTGCACAACCTCTAATACATTTTTGGGCTGACGATTGGCCATTGTGTACAAAGTCAATAGAGTAGGTGGGGATGGAAAGCGATTTAATTCTCACATTCACAAAAGAGAGATAGATGTAAAGAATGATGGATAGATTGCCTAATTAATTACTTACTTGTGCTTTCCAAACTTCCATTTATGTCAGACAACTAGGAGCTTAACTAAGATAGAATTAAATAGAGAACAAAATTAGATTGATAAAGAAGTTGGTGGAGTATATATGTTTACTTGTATATTATTTTTTTCTTATTATTACATACAGGAAGAACCTAAAATGGGGCCGCCGGAGAGCCGGGGCCCGAGCGGCCCCTGGCATCATCTTCAATGGTCCATGGAGTTTGTCTAGGAGATCTCCAAACAAAACTGTGTTTAACCTTGGCGATAGTATAAGAGAGCTTCTCTGGAGAAATTTGGCTCAATAAACCTTAAGATTTTGATTACAAAAGAGCCCTACTAAGGCTGTTAATTGTCTCAGCTAATCATGAAATTTCAGATCCAATTGATGTAATCTGAATTTTATATATCTGTAATTAGATTGAATGTAATCTTTCGCAAGTTATTTCTAGTTAAATTCATATTTCTGATGATACAATATTTGAATCTGATGGACATGATTCAATTTTCTTTTCTTTGCTAGAAAATGGAATAAGCAACAAGGGTAGAGAATTCCTTGACCCAGATGAATGATGAGAATCAGTCTCAAATCTCTGATAAAACCAACAGAAGTCCAGATAATCTGAAGACTAAGGCTTAGTTCGGAAATATTACAAATACAAATATGTACAACACAGATACATACAAAATAATAGAAAATACAAGGTTTTGAAGTACTTTACACATTTGTATTAATACTCCTTCCAAACTGAGGCCCCATTTGGTTCACAGGAATAGGGGTCTGGAATCGGAATTGGAATGGGCTATTCCAGTTCCAACTATTTGGCTGGGCGGAATCATATTCTCATTCCCATTCCTGCTGGAATGGCCATTACTTGCCCTTCTCTTGGGAATGAAATTCCATTCCTGCTGAGTCCAATTCTCATTCCCATTTTTGTCTGAACCAAATAAACTATGGGAATAGATCATTCCGATTCCAATTTCAAAAGATTTTGATTCCAATTTCAATTCTGATTCCAACTGCAAATCAAACAGACTCTCATATTAATGGGTTGGATACAATCATATATAGTTTGCAGCTCTTTCCCACGGGACTTCCATTTTTTTGTCCATATACTAAGAACCAAAATGTTTTGGTGGCCTATCTCTTTTAGTGATCTATTTACTTCTGCGTTCCTCAAGGAGAAGTCATCAATTTCCAATTTTCTTGTACACATTAATTTAATGCACTCAAGAGTCAAAGAGTGGAAAAAGGAATCCATGGACAAATAAAGATGACAACTAGCTTGTTGATAGGGTTTCTAGTTGGTTGTAGTGGAGGCTTGCAATTGAATCCCACCTTCTCACTTATGTTTGGGAGAGAGCTACCCTTGTTGTGTAGTTGATTTGCCTACCAAAAAATCTATAAAGTAGCTTCTTAAATTCTATATTTGATTCATATAGAAGGTTTTGTATGCGTTCCCATTTCAGGCTGAATCACTACCACATCAGCGCCACGATTCAATTTTTCATGTTTGTAGGGTGAATTTGGTTACATCAAAGTCTGCGTGTTTGAAATGTATGTCAAATTATCATTCTTTGGGTTTTGTGCCAAAACGTCTCTGTTCCCACTTCTACCTTCAATAGAGATCTACAGAGTTAGAGAGAGAGAGAGACAGAGAGAGATGTTTTATACATTGTCTTAAATTACGATTGGCTTTGTAATTGCTATTGAGATCAAGGTTCAAAGTATCGATATATCCTTGTGTATCGGTAAAGACATATCGGTACTAAAATGCATGTGATTTTATATATATTTTTAGTTTTTTTTTTCAAAAATTGGTTTTTGGGAAGGCTTTTATACATATTTTTTATTAAAAAAGAGGGTTCCCGAAACATCTATAAACAGGTGTATCTGAACCCCAAAGGTACCTTGATTGAGATTCAAAATACTTTATAAATTAAGGAGTATATTCTCAAATTTCTACAAAATTTATATGTTCTCTTTGGCCGGCACTGATCTTTACACTGCATTTGGTAACAGTTCAAATGCAGAACCGAACTAGTGATCAATTTGCACTCCAGTTTAGCTTTGCAAGCAAAGATTTTATTTTTATATCGAAAATGAAAGTAAAATAAACTTGTTTTTTCCCCAACTGTTTTCACACTCGTAAACTTTGGACTCAAACTTGGTCAATGTAAAAAGGTTGGTTCCAGCCATGGGATTCGTTTTTGCACTCATCATAACTAAACAAGAAAGTACTGTAGATTTATGGATGCAAATATTGAATTGGATTTGCATCTTTTTATTCAAACAAATTTCAGTTCACTTTTTGCATTCTTACCAAACACAACCTTAGATTTAGAGGTCCATGGACCATGGTAGAAGTACTTTATAAAACACCCAAAAGAACAAGGGTTTTTCCATGATAAGTGTTCCATGGTTATTTTTATTTACGTTGGAGCTTTTGTAGAAAATTAACGGTTGTAATGTTGTATTGATAATTTAAAAGGGAAGATTATAGTACTTTGAGGGTAATAACACTTAATGCTCAGTTTGGAAGGAGTAAAAATATAAATATGTAGAGTACAAAATCTTGTATTTTATATTATTTTGTATGTATTTATACTGTACATATTTGCATTAATTTGTACTCTTTCCAAACTGAGCCTAAGGAACTCAAATTTCACTTGTGACAGAAGTACTCTATACAATTACAAAATGACAGAAATGGACATGATTAATCTGCAAATCATTGTGTAGCTTCAAATTCAATGCCATGTTTGTTCTTTTTTGTTTTAAACCCCAAACTATATTCTAGGTAGAGGGTGGCTACCTTGAAATTTTATTAACCCGTATGAGAAAGAAATAAGAATAATACAGGGGAGAATGCCATGTTCATTCACCTCAAGAAAGAAAATGGGAAAGAAATGATTAACATCTAGGGTTTTAGAGACTAAATAAAGGAGAAGGCAAAATGGTCTTATAAAAGAAGCAAAGGGTAGTTTTGAGATTTTAATATGTTTTAAGATGCACGCGATTCTCCAAATCACTTATGGAATGCTAATGATTGGACTTTAGTGTTGATTTCTAAAAGTACAAAGTATCTCATTGTGGCGAGTCCAGATCTCCTGCCCACATATCATTACAGCCACGTATAGAGAATATCTCATCCTCCTACATAGTATTATGTACGGAGATGGTGTATTGTGGGTAAATGTGGGCAAAATTATTGTGGGCAGAAGATCTCAAATCCATTGTGGCAAGTGAAAGTTGAGGCTCTTAAGTGCCACACTACCTATAATTTTCCCTTTAAACAATTTATTAGAAGGAATAAGGACAGTTTAGCTATTTGAAAGAAACTCTAGTTGTGTACATGCTTCAGCAACAAAAGTCATAAACTCCAATAAATGGCTTCATGAACAGATGACCAGAAAGCTCAGATGTGGGTGCATGATAAATGGCCGAAAGTTCTTAAAGTATTCCCTCCCTCTGAATTAATATAGCAAGTTTCTCACAAGAAAAGCCTCATATGCGGTTAAACAAGCTAGAATACAAGATCTTCCTTTGGAAGTTTTCAAAGAATATAATAATTTAATAAATAAATCAAGCTTTCAATTGCTGCTGCTAGCATGACTTATTAGGTAAGGTTCCATTAGATGGTCAAGTATGAAATTGATGAGCACGAGGAGAATTCATGATTAAATACCATCTCTTCAAATGGGTATAAAAGATGAATGAAATGACAATCAGAAAATGGATTGGATTGGTGGATTGTAGGGGTTCAATCCAAAAATCAAAGTGTTTTAAAAGAGTCAGGTTAGCTTTCTTTCACTTATAGGTGATCAAATGGAGAGGGGAATCCAAAATTTGACAAATTCGCAAAGGGAAAGTTTTTGTTAACTTGAATACATTTGAAATACTTAAAAGGAGGATTAGTCATCATTCTGCATTAATTATTAATTATTTATTTTGGGATGTTTGGAAACGTAGCCATTTTTCAAAAAAAAAAAAACAGTTCTATGTCGGATCCACATAGGCGTTTCAACAAACACCCATGTATTTCATTGTTTAGTTCAGCCGATTATTAAAAAATCAGGTATGTCTTTAAAATCGGGACCCCACCGAGGGATGAAATGCCAAATTTGGTGTTTCATGCATTATTGAACTATTTCCCCCAACGGTTGACTGATGTGTATTCTATGTTGTGCTTACCTGTCAGCACATACATGAAAAACGGTGATGAAAATCACTTTACCAAACAGCATAGTATTGCTCACTACCTATGTGAAAGAAGCATTTTTTTTTTTTTTTGTGAAAAACGAGTCTTGAAAGCATGGACGTTTTTTCTTGAAAATTGGTCCCAAAAAGCGCCCATGCTTCCAAACACCATGTTTGTTGTCGTTGTAGAAGATTTAAAAAGAATAGATGAATATATTATTGAAACAGAACTTCCACCCCTTTACAGCAATGTTCTCAACCTGCAGTTGATATGGATGGTCAAACTGGTCGAATTGCCACCTGCCCTTTTTTTTGGGTTCAAGTTTTCTAAAACCCAAATGGTTGAACCATTGGCCTGTCAGATTCCGTCACCAGGGTTACACATTTTATATATCAAAGCTTCTGGAGGCTATAACTTTGGGTTCAATTATCCATTTGGGATATTTTTTGTTTCAATTTTGGATACTTTTTCAAGATCTATGTGTTTAAGGGGCCGAAAGTGCCTTGTTTCATTATTTTTGTCAAATGAACACCTTTTCTGGCCTCAAAATCCCCATTTTAACTTTTTAATTTATAAAATAAAAAATAAAAACTGAATAAATAAATAAGTATGTGTGTATTATACATAAAGATAGAATGACGTGTCATGGTTTGACCCATTCAAATATCCAACCTAGACAGTTGAACCACTGATCCTTGATATGGAGGCGAAAACAGTTCAGCCTCCTGGTTGGTTTTTTAAAACAACACTGCTTTACAGTGAAATGCACCCAGTTTTTAAGGTTATTTGGCATGAATGAACTATACTAATACATCATATATACTTTGATGATTTGTGAATCTTAATGAGAAATGTTAGCTTAAATATTTTCTTAAATAGGTAAATAAATTTTTCATTCAAAGGCAATCTTTCATTTATGGGCCATACACATTGTTCCGTGGATCATCATGGTAATGATCATATCATCATAAACCCTTGTACCCTTGTAGAATGTATATATGAAGTAACCCATTGAGAACCAAATAGTGGATTGGGTGAAGGGGTGATTATGGGTCGGGTTGGGCCGGGCTTTGCACTTATGATAAGGGTTATAGTTTAGGTTCGGGGTTTCGGGACTGTAACATAAGTTTTTAGGTCTGATTCCGGGCTAATGACTTTTATATATATAATATTACATATCGATAATATTTTATATTAAATGACATAACATGCATATAAACTTTTATTTTATATATTATATATAATATAAATTATACATGTCATGCTATAATATTTATATATAAAATATATAATATAATGTAAAATAACATATATATTAAGGGTGAGAAAAAAATCGAAAAACTGAACCGACCAAAACCCAACTGAAAAGTCGATTAACCGAACTGGTCGGTTCGGTGATTTTAAAAAATCGAAGGTACCAGTTTGGTTTTGGTTAACCAATTTAAAAAACCGACGGTTAACCAAACTGACCGGTATACATGCTTTTGTATATGTTTTTTATATATTTATGTATATTATATATATTATATGTATTTTATATTATAAATTAATAAATACGCATTATATGTATAAATATATATTTATAATACATTATATATTATTTATTATTTAAAAGAGAATACTTTACATATTTATACTTTTTATTATATATTTATATATATTTTTATAATAAATATTATAAAGTAAAAAAAACCGAAAAACTAATAAACCGAACTGTCGGTTAACCGAACCGATCAACCGGTTAATCGACTGGTTTCGGTTTGGTTCTGGTTACCGGTTTTCCAAAAACTAGTACTATTGGTTCGGTCTAAAAAAATGCCAACGGTTCGGTTACCCGAACTGTAAGCACCATTGATGTATACATATGTATACATTATACACAAAATGTATAAGTTTAAATATATGCGATTTTGCTAGAGCAGTATGGGTCTCAAGCCCTAAGAATTGTGAATTTTAGTAACATGGTTTTAAAAAACGACCAGGAAATAAAACCGTTTTGGCCCACCAGTTTTTGGGTTGGCGGTTCAACCATTTGGATCAAATGAACAGCTCGTTTTGATAATAAAAATAAAAAAGTAAAAAAATAATAAAAAATGAAAAACAGCCAAAAACCATTGAGCAGGTTGATAGATCAACGGTTCGACTGCTCGGGTCAACGAATCACTGACCGATTTAACAATTTTTTACCAGAGACCTGGTTTAGGGTAAAACAGAACCGATTTCCTAAACGGTTCCTGGGATAAACGGTCCGACAGTCTGGGTCAACGGCAATTCAAAAACCATATTCAGTATAATAGCATAGAAGACCAGATCATAAATTGGAAGCACACTCCTTAGTGAAACTCAGATGATAGAAAGAAATGGATAGCTCTGGAAAGCTAGGAATGACTAGTTATTCAAGCATTTGGACAAGAACCCAACTTCAATAGTAACTCAGAGCATCATTCAGTCCGAGGAATACAAAGCCTCTTGGAGGACTATCAGCTCTCGGAACTCAGAGTCAGTGACATCTGCATCATGGAACCCACTCTTGAATTGTGACGCATCATTTAGAAAAGCCTCAAAAGAAGCTACGATTGTTTGCATTATCAGATCCAATGAAGGCACACTCTTGAAAGCTAAAACAGAAAAGATCCATTAGTAGAAGCAGCTGAGCTACAAGCAATTCGTATGAGTCTTAAGGAAAGCAGTGATCTCCCTCACTCAAGATTCATCGTAGAAACAGATGCCCAGAATGCTTCTAAGGCCGTAAACCATGAGGCGTCATCCCGTTTTTCTCCAACAGGGGCTCTACTCAGAACTCGGTTCCTTGACAGTAAGATAGTCAGCATCCCTAGAAGAGCAAGCAGCGTAGTGCACCACTTAACTACTAGAGCTTGGCATTCCAACTTCTATCTTTGTCTAGGAATGAATGTGCTTTCTTGGCTTCTTCAAATCCTTCTCACTCACTATCCAATGATGTACACTCCTTTATTTCAATGAAGTTTTTTTCTTTTAATACAAAAAAAAAAAAAATCACAAGGTTGAGGGCACATACCCAACCTTTTGGAGCTATGAAATGTTCGTGTATCAAATATAAAATGTCTAATAATACAAACAAGTAAAGTTAGTTCTTGTCATTTAAATGGGGACATATTCCATTTATCTATAATGGGGTGTGCCTAAATTGTTAACCTTAGCTTATTCTAACTTAGAACTGTTCGTGGGTCGGACTAGAATACGTTTAGGCTTGAGCCTGAGTCTAGTTCGACCATTGGGACTAGATCTTGAATCTGAGTCTGCCTTAGAAATTGGACAAAAGTTTTATTATTCAACAACAAAACTAATTTATTTATAGTAAACAACCTCAAAACCTAAAAATACTGAAAATTTTCATTGGCTTGAGAAGAGAGAATAGGAATAAAGAAAAAAAATATATCATATATTATTAATATATTCCTATTTATAAAAATGTTATCAAACACAAAAAAATTGTTATCTTGTATGTAATATTATTATATGATTACTTATTATAATGTATGACTTGTTCATTACATGAAAACAAATCCCTCCGTCAAGGGAGAAAATGGAGGTATGGATTCTTAGATCTAGTTTGAGGTTCCTCCATTGTTCTTATTGGAATCCTTTTATAAACACACCCTTGATTCTGATTGCTTATATTTACTCATGCATCAAAGAAAAAGACAACAAATAAAGGAGCCCATTAATTAATTACCATGCAAAACAAAGGGAAGATGGCTATAGATAGCCTTCCATGTGAGATTAGAGGATGTTTCATAATGGCTGAAGTGGTTCAATTAAATGATTTATTGTTTTGTTATTGGACAAAGTAATTAAATAATAAAATATTCAAGGGTACAATAATCAAAACTTCAATAGAGAAGTACGGATACATCCGATGCAGAATTCTGAATTCCAGCCCCCCCTACTACTAGCCCTCTCCCCCTATAAACCACATCCTACCAGTGAATTTGGCATCAATTCACGGTCAGGATGCATTCCCCCTGTACTATGGGGCTATAAAATTCTGGTCTGGGCTGATTGGTCATTCTCCCAAACTTCAACTGTCAGATAGTGTATGTCTTTAGTTCCAATCAAATTGATGTACATAAACATTTATTTGTAAATGAATAATATACATTATTGTTTCATGTTAATAATGGTATGTTTTCTGTGTATTACTCCTTAAACTAAACATTTATGAGATCCGTGTTAATTTGGAATGTTCTCAACTATTGGATAAACTTGGAGAGTGTATCTTAACAAGGTTGACACTGGTGTGCTGCCAAAAAATTTGGAGCATTCTGCCACAGCTGCTAGGGTTAGACCCCAAGCACAAGCAATGGGTGTTTGGAAGAAACACTGAACCTGGACCAATTTCTAGTCATACCCTAGACCTTAGAAATAAATGGATAAAACTATAAAGTTACACATAACCTCAGATTTGATTATAATACTACACTAAGTAGTGGACCGGGCTGCATTTGATGTGCCAATCAATAAAATCCATCAGGGGTCAAAATATCTAAGCATATTGGGGAAGTTTGAGAAATTACTTGAGTGAGTGATCATAGTGATAGAATCAACCCCTTTGTTAGACAAAGTGAATATTAGGCTTTGCACTCTCTTTGATGGAAACTTTAACTACCAGTAGTGAATTTCATTTGTGTTTGAAATCTGTTTTTGCAAAATATATTTACATATTATTATGCTACTATTTTATGAAAAAAAATTGCAAAAGGTTTTAATCCCGATATCCATTCGAGTAGAGAGTGTAACACTATATTTTGCAGTTAGGGGAGAGGTCATTCTTTGTGGGCAGTGCTTTGATGATTATGGACTGAGAGGTTAATTGTAAGAGACCATTATAGTGCTTATTACCTAATGGGCTTTATCTCGCATAAGTCTATTATCTTTGAGTTGTCATAGGCTGGTTGAATCCAATGATCATTTAGGTGTAAATGTTGGGCCCTGACCAAGCCCATGCTAATTAACTCAAGGGTTCACTACCCTGAGTAGTGAATTCGGCCTAACCTTTTTTCAGAGGTGGTAGGGCTGTTCATAAGAATGCCTAACCCGACCAAACCAACCAACTTGAGTCGGTCGGGTTTTCATCAATACCGGTCGGTTTCGGGTTGGGAAAATATATAAACCGATATATCGGGTTGGTTTCAATTTTCTTGTGTGAAAACCGAAACCAACCCGACCCGAACCGAACTAGTAGACTAGTTCGGTAGTTCCTAGTTTGAGTAGTTTTCTACTTAACCATAACTAGTCTTCTACTAGAACTAGAAGACCCATTAGGCAATTACAATTAGAATAGGCAATCTATCATAGTTTCTAACTTTCTATAATCTTTTACACCAAATAGGCAACCCATTAGGCAATTACAATTAGAATTCAATTAGGTGTCATTTTGTACAGGAGCAAAACCGAAACCAACCCAACCCGACTCAAACCGACCAAGTCGATTTGGCCTATCAGTGGGTCGGTTTCGGTTTCCACCTCAGGTAACTCGACCAAGTCGGGTCGGTTGGGAAAACCCCAATAAACCAACCCAACCCGACCCGTGAACACCCCTAAGAGGTGGGGCCGAACCCTCATGGACTTGTGTAAAACCTTTGTGGGGTCTCATGCCATACAATATTAGGCCCAAAGTGGCTTTGCAACACCTAGGGACGTGATCCACTAAAGCATTACTAATGAGATTATTTAAGTTGTCACGCAACAACTTTGGGTTAAAACTGGGCATGGAGCACATATCTTCTTAAGAGGATAATGCTTATCTATTAAAAGAGTTCAGATCTAAATCAGATTTGGATAATCTCCGAATCATATTAGGAGAGTGCTTTATATAAGGGGGTTAAGAGGAAGAGGGCGAATAGAACTTGTCTTTCTCCTCTTTTGCTCTCTCATTTTCTCTCTTCTCTCCAAAAAACCTTATCACAACCTAGCCATTGCAAGAACTGATTTTTATTAGTTTCCCATTGTGTTTTTGCAACAAAAACGTTGGGAAAATCAAACTCACAAAACCCAATTGATCCAAGGTAATTGGATAGTAGTTTTGTACAAAACAGTGTTGCTAAACCAGCTTCTCATTCACTACGTCATTTGTAGGTGGAGGCCGGTTTTGGGGATTGATTTTGAGCGTGAACTACCACTCCAGGAGATGCAATTTTTGGACTATGTATCAGGTACAATTAATTTTAATTTAGGTTTCAAATCTAGTCCGATTCAAAGCAAGATCGATCTAAAAATTTTAGATTTCAAAATCTCCAGGAAATCAGTTCCCAAATTGAGTTAAAAAATTTTTGAAATTCAGCTAGCCATTAAACCTAATTTGGCCATCTATATTCTGAATTCTAATCTATCCAACATCAACTTCATACATTAAGGAGTTCAAGACAAAGCAATAAGTTCTTCATTTCAGCCACTTCAACTATTATATTAAAGGGAGAATGACGGATCAGCGCAGGATCAGAATTTTTAGGCCCAAAATACAATTGGGGTAAGTGCCAGTTCGGAATTAATGCCAATTCACAGATGGGCATTGATGTATAGAATGGGAGTTTTTGACATTTTGAATGTTTATAGCTCTATAGCAAAAATCAGAAATCTGTATTTAATTTGTCCATATTTCTCTGTATATTAAATGGCTAAACATACAAATGTTGTGTGTATAATACAAATTTTCTATACAATGTAATAGATTTAGATTTTTGTTTTCTTTTTGCAACCAAACATATTTACATAGTCATTGAGTACATCATCAGTGGCAGTGATATAGATGTAGAAATTTATCAATGAAGAAAAACACTAAGAATCAATGGCCCACTAACATAATGAATGAAACAAGAGTTTTTTAATTGGGGATTAGAATTATATTTTATGGGATTTGCTAGCTTGACGGTCACCATAATATTAATACACATATTAAGTCCATAATAGTTTTTGGTCCTAAAAGATGGTTATTTTCAAGGTCCCACTGCTCCATGTATTTCAATTGGACCATCCCATGACACAACCACCGCCATCTTAGATTTTTTTTTGTATTTTATATATTTTTATAATGAAATTAAAATTTATGTAATAAAAAATATGATAGATTATTAAAAAAAGGTCAACGTAAGATTTTCTTTACCCCCATAGGATATGTTTGTTTTGATTGGAAATCAGATCAGAAATTGGAGGATAAGTTTTTAAGGAATTTTGTGAAATTCCTTAAGAATTATCCCTCAACTTTTTTTTTCTCCTTAGTTTCTATCAAACCAAACACAGCATTCTTTCCTTCACAAAGTTATGAAAAACAGCAGAGCAGTTCTCCCTTACAAAAGCTGTGTTTCCTGGTATTGATACTGTGAAACTGTAGGACTATAAATTTTTGTACACTCAGACAACTGTAAAATGATTATACAAAGAGTCATGTTAAGCTGTTCCTAATATAATTGTTATGACCCACTCTAATATGGTAAAACTGAAACTAAGGATAAAGAGTTAGAGAATAGAATGTTGTTATGCAATAGCAATGAGCCTCTTAAATTCATTCTGTTTATGATTCATGAAGTTGTTATGTTATTCTTAACAATTTTATTTATTTCTATCATAATTAAAATTTAAAAGTTAAAAACAATTAAGACAATCCATCTGTAATCAATATCTTAAAAGTTGTTATGTTATTTTCAAAAACAAAACCAACCATGTTGTCGTATGCCCCTATTGTTTGTTGATAAAACACAAAATTGGATCTTCGTCTTCAATTTTATTCTTAATATTATTATCCAAGGTTCTTAGTTAACCAAGAAAAGAGGGCAATAAAAATGAAGAATACTTCTTTTAGGAAAAATTTCACACTTTGGGGGTAGTGTCAAATTAGTACTCGAACTTTCAAACTTGTCACTGCAGTACTACTTAAACTTTCAAAAAGTGTTAAGTTGGTCTGTGCCATTAGCCAATCCTCAATTATCTATTGAAAATGTCAAAACCACCCTTCAAAGGAAGACGCTGTTCACTATCTTCTACCTTGAGATTGAACCGGTTGAGGTGTTTGAGATTCTAGACTAATGAAGTCATTATCTTCTACCAATAGATCTGAAACACATTATTGTCTAGTTATTTCTTTACTTTGAGGTATTGTTTTCTTCTATCAAATTTCATGTTTTTTTCTCTCTTTTTCTTTGAAGATAACCAGTTCAGTCTCAAGGTAGAAGACAACGAACTATGTCTTCTTTTGAAGGATAGTTTTGACATTTTTAACAGGTAACTGACGGTCAGTTAATGGCAGGGACCAAGTTCACACTTTTTAAAAGTTTAGTTACTACAATAACACGTTTGAAACTAGGAATGTCAAGGAAGTTTTTCCAAAGCCACTTCCACCTAACCTAAGATGAAGGGTGATACAAATAATTGTCCTTAAATATGTTCAAACAAACATGATTTTGGTTAGATAAAATCAAAACACCTATATGGCACTTATGTAGAGGCGAAATGGAATCACAATACGACAGTTTCAAAATACACACCTGATGGTGCGCAATCCGGCCGGTCTTAATTGTCAACGATCTTGCCTCTGAACGGAATTGCGGGGAACCTGAAACGGAGAAGATGAGGAAGCTCCGGGGGGAAACCCAGTGTGGAGGCTCTGAAGCTCAAGTTAGAATCCTTCAAAGGCAAGATAAAACCAGATAGCGCGAAGTTTGCATACCTTGTTCTTGGGGGTAGGGGGCCTTTTCTAGCCACCTCGTGCACTCACTCCTAAGCTTCTGTTAGGTCGGGTACGGTTACCTCTGGTCTCCTGCCAGTTTAGGTGTCATCCTCGCTACTAGTCAGAACCGCCACTGCTTCCTTTTTTCGGAGCTGTCTCTGTGACTGGCGATGACGGTGGCAGGTGGCGGTGGTAGGTGACCGTTGAAGTGCGGTTGTCAAGCGTCAAATCCCAAGTCAGTCAGATGCGCCGCCCCTTGGATACGGACCTCCTCGGTGTCAGGTATGGTACGTTTGTTCAATTCGGCGTCTCAGAGGCGAAGTGCTGGAGTGGCGAACGAGGTGAAGTCTTGAGTTCGGATAGGGGAGTGTCTCGAACTGCCATGAGGCGGGCCAGTTTGGGTCACTGCCTTGTGTGGCTCGGGGCCCAAGGGAGAGTTCGGGCTCCTCGTAGGGAGTTCGAGCTCTTAGTAGGGAGGTCGGGCTCCTCGTGGGGAGGTCGGGCTCCTCGTAGGGAGTTCGAACTGCTGGTTTCTTCCCTTTGGTGCTTGCGCCCTAGGTACGCTGTTTTAAGTGCCGAGCTATTTGTTTTTGCCACGTGGAGTGATTGTGAGGTCGGGCCAAATCTTCCTTCATCAATTGCCCCCCACTCCTCGCGCTAAGGGTCTTGCCCTGGCGCGGGGAGTTCGCAAGGTGTCAAGTGGATTTTCCCTGTACTTTGAATCTTGGTTCTGATGGCGCGAGGTGCGTTGTCAGGGTTCCTTGGGTTTCTTCGAGCGCCCAAAAGGCGGGAAATGTGCCGACCTGCCTAAACGCTGATAGATGCGATGGTGCGCGCTTTATTTCGAAATTTCAAAAAAGCGCGCCACTTGGGAGGCGCGACAACAGGCGTCTTTTCAAATTTGAAAACGTGCCACTGTCGCTTTTATTGTGAGGAGACGTGCACTGGCGTTCCGTTAGTTTCGAAAAGATGTGCGTCGGTGCTCTGTCAGTTTCAGGAAGACATGCGCCGGCGCTCTGTCAATTTCAGAAAGACGTGCGCAAATCACGTCTTAGTCTCAGGGGACGTGCGGTCAGTGCAACTACGGGCCGTCGGATTGGCTTTGATCTAAGCCGTTGCTTTTCGATCACTGTGAGTATAAATAGCAGGGGGGGGGGACCCCAGTACTGTCACTTCTGTATTTCTCTCGAGCTCGCGTCCGAGTTTCAGCTCGCATCCAGGTTTTTTCAGTTCGCATCCAGGTTTTTCAGTTCACGTTCAAGGTCTTTTGCTCATCTGAGCTCCCGTGGTCCACAGCCTTTTTCCGGGTGAGTACTTTCCTGGAATCCATCTTACTCCCCGATGTCTAGCTTGGATAGCTCAGATAGTCCTTCTAGTGGGTCTGATGCAGGTTCTACGAACTGAGTTGCATCCCCTGATAGCCCTAGCGAGCCGGAGGTAGAGCTCGAGGAAGAGTTTGAACTCATAGGCTGAGGCGCTTTGGGTAGTTTGGCGTCCACCTCTCGTCGGGGTCGGATGTTAGACAAGTTTGGCCCTTCGACCATGACGCCTGAGGGGCTCCAATCCCTCATTACCTACTATAACTTGCCCGGGGAGTACGCTTATTTCATACCTTCGGGTAGCTTTCCTTGGGAACACGGTCCTGATGAGATCGTGATATTCCGGGAGCAACTCGCCGCGGGGCTGCGATTGCCTTTCCATCCCCTCCTTGTCGAGGTCTTGAACCACTTCGGCGTGACGGTCGGCCAGCTTCACCAGAACTCCATTCGAAATTTGGTGGGGACAATCTCCTTATTTTGTGAAGAGAGCTTTCCTTTGGACTTAGAGATCTTCTCTTCAATCTTAAGGCTTAAGAAGCAAGCGGGTCCCCTCCCCGGGCGTAGGCGGGCATATTACCTGTCTCCTCGCCCGGGCTTTAAGCTTTTACATGAACTCCCCAACAAGGTCCCGGCGTGGAAGCGGGACTATTTCAGGGTGCGAAGTGTGCTGGGGTGGCCGTTTCAGACCGGGTGGGGGATGGCCGCTCCTGACTCCGGGGTCACGCTTGACAAAGAGACGGCGAAGGGCCTCCGGCAATGGGCGCGGCTTGGGCTGAAGTATCAACAGTATTTGACGGAGGCCAAGCTCATTGCGGCCGGCCTGAGCTTGGGTAGGTTCTTCACTTGGAGATTCTGTCTTGCTGCCTTTTTTGCTTTTTATTGATGGCGAACTTCTTTTCGTAGGTGTGATGGACTCTCGAGGGACCCGTGGTGGGCACTTGTTCCAAGGCATGAAGAGGAGGAAGCGGGTTGCCAAGCGAACTCGCGCCGAGCTGCCCCGTGATGCGGAGCCCGAGGTGCCGGACTATCCGTCAGAAGATCTGTCCAGGGAGCCCGAGATGGTTTCTATAATGCAGGAGCCGGCAGGGGTCCCTTATGCTGAGACTACTTACACAGGGGCTCCTACATACTCCGGTGCTCCTGCTAACTCCGGGTCTGCTCATACGCGAGCTGGGCCCTTAGGCTCGGGGGCCCCGAGGGATTTCAGGAGTGTACTGTTGCCGACCCATGCTCTTCAAAAGAGTAAGGAGGCCATTTTCCCCGAGGAGGTCGCGGCATGGACTAATCTCCCTCTGTATCAAGTGGCCTGTCATGCCGTTACCCATGCCATGGTGGTAAGTGATCTCCTTTTTTATTTTTTTAGAGCTCTTTGGCTTTCGTTTTGTTGGTTCTTTTAATCACTCGGTTCCTTTTGGTAGGTGAACTCTTCCATTCACGCCTTGGCGGGTGGAGAGGAGCTCAAGGCAGGCGCAAGCTGTTGAAGAGGCTCTTCGCGCTGCTGAGACGACTTCACGAGCTGCTGAAGGGGCTGCTCGTGCTGCCGAGGAGGCTGCTCGTTTTGCACGGATCAGGCAGGTGATGTCTCAGAGAGATGCCAAAGCTATAGGAGTGGTGGTGAAGCATATGGCGGACTTGAGGCTGGATCTGCAGCATCAGGTTGAGTACCTTCAGGAGGACATCAGGGAGAGGACGCAGATCTTTTCTCAAGGTATTGAAGATGCCAAGAAGAAGGTTGTCGATGAATACATTACTTCGCCGGACTTTGATAATCTGATGATGGATTCATACAGGAGGTATTGCTTTTTTTTTTCTTTTGGCTACTCACACCCATGGTTGCTTGGCATCACTCCTCTAGTCACAAGACATGAGATCTATTCAACAAAACTCAAACTGCAGTCTAGCTACCAACCTCTGGCTGACTACTTGATGAGACACCAAACTATATATATGCTTTCCTATTTTCTACAATGAAACCTATACTGTTATTATAAACTAGTACTCTATTTATTTGTCTCTCAAATGGTATGTAATTATTTGAATTCAATTTGATTAAGGGTGAGCCAAATTCGATCTATTTATAATTGAATCAAATATGGATCATCTCATTCGAGATCTGATTCGTTTGTTGCCCTACTCAACCCCCTCAAAAGACATACCATCACACCATCAGTACTAGTCTTAGCTAACTAACTGCAGTGACCTATTACTTAACCAATAATTGATCCACATATGAAAGCCTACTAATGAACATAAGTATAGAAAATAACACAAAAACACACAAGAAGGATGCTTACAATTATACGCAAGAGAAGAATAGAAGCTTTGATGAATAAGTAGCAGGCAATGAAAATGCCTAGTTTGATCCCTGTTAGGCATAACTCAATTATAGACTAATAAAATAAGAAAACCTATTTCATAAGCTCAATGGTTTAATGAAATGGACACCACCTTAAACCATCTTTGATAAAATGGCCTACTAGAACAAGTTTATTGATGGGTATTGCCACATAGTCCAATCCCAACAACTGTCAGAGATGGGTGACATTTTTGAGAAGAGACCAGAAACAAAAACTTGAGAGAAAAATTTTAAGGAATGTTACAAATTCTGTTCAAAAATTTTATTTCTTCGAGAGAATTCTCTATGAAGTAGGATCATTTTTGTTGCTTAGAAGTTCATTTCTTACATACGAAATGCCCATTTGGGAGGGTTAAAGTGCAGTGGCTTCTGGCTTTCTGAGATGGATCCAAAATGAAAAGCTTATAAGCTATGTTTGATGAAAAATCAAGAGAGCCCAAATCAGTTTTTATTCAGTCATTTGAAGGACTGTCTGCTTCAGCAGTAGCTGAATCTTCAGCACAGCCCTTCCAAATAGAACCTGAACTTTTGAAGCTGAAACCCAAATTTAAAACACCCCCAAACCAAATGGTTAGAAGTGAGAGATTTTTTCTCTAAGATATGAGTTTCAAAGTACCCTCTCCTTAAGACATTGGAGAAATTGCCTACATTGGACTCTATATGAACAGATAATCACAACCGTATATCTTTAGGACATTCATTTGGAAGATTGGTAGAAAAAAATTCCACTAAGATCCAAAAGTACTTTTTTTTAAATAAATCCTTTATTATTGGACTTTATCTAATCATTTTCCTTTTTTGATTTTCATGTAGTCAATCCCTTAATAGGGCCCACTTACTGATGGATTCCTTCATACATGAAAGCAAACATGTTTTTCTTGTATGGGTAAATGAAACCCTGTCTGTTTAGGGAATGGGCTCTTATAGCTTCAGATTTCAAAGACTAGGAACTAGGATTCCCTCACTGTGAATCTACTATATAAAACTTAAATAATAATGCAACACTGTTAGGAGTAAGCCAAGCATTCTAGAATGTGGATCCTGATTGCTCAACCACCCATGTCCCCCTTTTTTATTAAGTTAAATTAAATTGATTTTTTTGTATTATCCAATAATAATTTATTCATTATAAGTTATAATTATTATTAAATATGTATTTTAAATATAATACATTAAAAAACCTAAGAAGTATCAATCTTGGTCTACAATTATGGTATGATACCCAATGCAACAATTCCTTTCTTGTTTTGTTGTTTTTCTGCTTTCATTCAACTCAACTTCATGACCCAATATGATTTTTTTCCTCATGTGGATGGTCTTTGAGATTCGTGGGGTTTGAATCTCAATGACCATCCAACGGCCCATATTTGACTACCCATATTGATATTCCCTTTTAATTCTACTCCAATCAGGTTAAACATGAAAAAAGATAGGGGATGATGACTTGATGAGAGAGAGAGAGAGAGTGGATAGATACATTGAATCTGATTATAATAAGCTAGGGTTTAACACCATGGTGATGATTATCCTGATTATCCATCACCACCGAAACTGATGAGTCGGCATGGACGACCTAATTTTGTGTTATTTTGGACCCATTGCCCATTGGGCCCTGGCCTTTGGTTTTTCCCTTGTTTGGCAGTTGGCACGCCGATTTTGGAAACCCGGTTCGGGTGAAAAACATTCCACCCGAATTTCCGGTCCACAAGATGCTTTACAAGTTTACATAACGCGTCTTCTCCGTTCTGAGCCATTGGATCAGAATCAAAGTCAAATCTCTTTGACCCTTTTTACAATTTTAAAACTTATCTCAATTTGGAATTGCCATTCGATGGGGTCCATTTCTTCATTGGAAAAGAGGGAACCGTTTAGTATTAAGTACGATTAAAGCTTGATTGAAACGAGCTTTCAACCATCAGACATCGTACCCCTTTGATATTCCAACCTAATTTTTTAGGCAAAACCATCACACTGGAGCGGTCCCGCTGAATACATCCCGTGAGACCTACTGTGTACGTCACCCAAGGCTGTATTTTATTGCTTTTTAGCTTTCAACAAATCACTGAGCGAAACGCTAGCGCTTACACTGTTTATTCTAGCGTAACCGCTCCTAGCACGTCGATTTCCCTTTACTTGATGTGATATCCATCGCGCGGGAGCGGTCACGTTGGATAAACGATGCGAGCGCTAACGTGTCAATTGTTTGTTGGCAGTTAAAGTTTGGAGCCAATAGGTGATGAAGACGATAGGGGTCACACGGTTAGCTCAGCGAGACCGCTACCGCTCCCTTTCCTCCAACTCATCATCAACCTTTCGAAAAGCTCCAAAGGCACTGGGTTGAAGGAAAGGCTTTCAGTATAAAAGAAAAGCCGTGGAAACTGTCGCTGACACTTGGTTGGAATGTTTCCTGATATGTATATTAGGACAAAAGATTCCAATCCAAGCATAAATGACAAGTATCTAAAAGCCCTAAATGTGGGCCCAGAAGGGTCGCTAGTAAATAAGGGGTGGGGAGGAGGGTAAATTGCCCTGGTGCAATATAAGAAATTAAACCCTTCTGTTTTACAGGTTCATCCAAGCTGTACAAGTATCGGTATTCACGTGGCAATCACGTGGTTCCCCCCAAACAACTGGATGGGCTCTTCACCCGTCAGAATTGGCAAAAGAGGATCTCGCTTACTAGTCCAGTGGTGGACCCACCTCCGATCCCTAATTTCTGAATATTTGATCGTGTTAGTTTTTGACCACATAAAACTTCCTCCATAGGGCCCACCAGTTTTTAACCAACGGTCATATGATCATATGAATAATTTCCTTGCCTGGCCGGGGAGGTATTGGGTTCAAATTTAGATTTTAGACCAATTGGGCGGCTCTTTCTTTGGGCTGGTTCGACCGGGTTTAATCAAAAGAAATTGTACAATAATTTGTCATCGGCCCGCTTTGATGCAACTTAATCTCCAATATTTTTTCAAAAAAAAAAAAAAAGCTTAATCTCCAATAAGACAAAATTAAGTTTTTCCAATATTATTATCACATAGACATATATGCAAACATATATAAACACATCATATGTTTAAAGGGCCGAAACTTCATTATTTTTGTCAAATAAACACATCATATGCAAACATATATAAACATATCCCCATTTTAGCTTTTTTAATTTATAAAATAAAAAATAAAACCTGAATAAATAAATGTGTACGTGTGTTACACATAAACATAGGATGGCGTGTCATGATCTGACCCATCCAAGTATCCAACCTAGGCAGTTGAACCACTGGTCCTTGATGTGGAGGCAAAAACAGTTCAGCCTCCTGTTGCTTTTTTAAAACACTGCTTTGCAGTGAAATGTACCCAGTTTTTAAGGTTATTTGGCATGAATAAATTATATTAATACATCATACTTTGATGATTTGTGAATCTTAATGAGAAATGTTAGCTTAAATATTTTCCTAAATAGGTAAAATGATGATAACTTTCATTGGAAGGCAATCTTTCTACTTGTTATCTTAAGGCTGTGTTTGGTTTGAAGGAAAAAGTAGGGAAATGAATGGAAAGACGGGAAAATCTTTACAAATCTTGTACAAATTTTCATATCTTTTTCTTACTTTTTCTTTCAAACCAAACATAACCTAAGGGTCATAGTTGCTTAAATAACCAGTCAGATTCCTTAGTGGATGGAATTCAGATGGCAGAAATAAATGGATAGCTCTGGAAAGCCAGGAATCATTGGTAATTCAAGCGATTGGACAAGAACCCAACTTCAATAGTAACTCAGAGATTCATTCAGTCCGAGGAATACAAAGCCTGTTGTAGGACCATCAGCTCTCAGAACTCCGAGTCAGTGATATCTGCATCACGGAACCCACTCTTGAATTGTGATGCATCATTTAGAGAAGTCTCAAAAGAAGCTACGATTGCTTGCATTATCAGATCCAATTAAGGCACACTCTTGAAAGCTAAAACAGAAAAGAATCCATAATCCATTAGTAGAAGCAGCTGAGCTACAAGCAATTCGCATGGGTCTTAACTCTTAAGGAAAGCAGTGATCTCCCCCACTCAAGATTCATCGTAGAAACAGATGTCCAGAATGCTTCTAAGGCCGCAAACCATGAGGCTTCATCCCATTTTTCTCCCACAGGGGCTTTGCTCAGAACTCGGTTCATCGACAGTAAGATATAGTCAGCATCCCTAGAAGAGCAAACAGCGTAGTGCACCACTTAGCTACTAGAGCTTGGCATTCCAACTTTTATCTTTGTCTAGGAATGAATGTGTGCCTTCTTGGCTTCTTCAATGATGTCTTTTTCTTTTAATACCAAAAAAAAAAAAATCACAAGGTTGAGAACACATACCCAACCATTTGGAGCTATGAAATGTTCATGTATCAAATATAAAATGTCTAATAATACAAACAAGTAAAGTTAGTTCTTGTCTTTTAAACGGTGACATATTCCATTTATCGATAATGGGGTGTGCCTAAATTGTTAACCTTAGCTTATTTTAACTTAGACCTGTTCATGGATCGGGCTAGAATATGTTTAGGCTTGAGCCCAAGTCTGGTTTGACCATTGGGCCTAGATATTGAATCTGAACTGCCTTGGAAATTGGGCAAAAAAGCTTCTTTATTCAACAACAAAACTAATTTATTTATATTAAACAACCGCAAAACCTAAAAATACTGGAATATATCATTTATTATTAATATATTCCTATTATATAAAAATATTGGAATCCTTTTATAAACACACCCTTGATTTTGATTACTTATATTTACTCATACATCAAAGAAAAAGACAACAAATAGAGGAGCCCATTAATTAATTACCATGCAAAAGAAAGGGAAGATGGCTAGAGATAACCTTCCATGTGAGACTACATGATGTTTCGTGATGATGCGCAATCCGGTCGGTCCTAGTTGCCAGTTACCTCGCCTCTGACGAGATTGGAGGTGCCTGAAACAAGGAAGAAAATGGAGACTTCCAAGGAGGAACCCGGTTAGAGCACTCCGAAGCTCAAGTTAGTGCTCTTGAGAAGGCAAGGGAAATGAGGAACTTTAAGACCAGAAAGCGCAAGAATCACATACCTCCTTCCTTGGGAGATGGAGTCTTTTATAATCACCCTGTACACTTACTTCCATACCTCTGCCAGTTCGGGTATCATTACCTCTGCCAGATCGGGTGTCATTTCCTCTACTAGATCGGGTGTCATTTCCTCTGCCAGATCGGGTGATAACCTCTGTCAGTTGCTAGTTGCCAGTTTGGGTGTCATAACCTCCACTGTTCCTTGTCAGGGTCGTCTCTGCCACGTCTGAGATGGCGGTGGCAGGTGGCCGTTGACGGGCGGCTGTCATGTGTCGGACCCCTAATCAGTCAGGTGCGTCGTCTCCGTGTACGGGCTTCCTGGGCGTCAGGTATGGTTGTTCAATCAGGCGATTTGGAGCCAAAGTGGTGTGCGAGGTGGTCTTGAGTTCGGATAGAAGTGTGGCCCGAACTGCCCCTGGGTGGGTAATTCGGGTTTTTTGCCTTTTGTGCTCCTTGAAAGGCTCAGAACCTCGAAGGGAGAGCTCGGGTTCCTCCTTGGGGAGCTCGGGACTCCTTAGCTCGGAGCTCGGTTTGTAGGTTCCTCTAGGGGAGCTCGGGACTCCTTTTCTCGAAGCTCGGGTTGTGGACCCACTGCTGTGCCGAGTTGGCGCTTCTGCCAGGTCAGTCTCAGTTGCCTCCACGTGTTGCATGGCCAAGGGGTCGGGTCAAATCTCCCTCCATCAATTGCCCCCCACTCCCTATGCCCGGGGTCCTGACCAGGCGTGGGGAGTTCATGGGATGACGGGTGGATTTGCCTCGAGACACTTTGGCCTTGGGTTGGAACTTCTCCGATCTGACCTGCTTGTGTTCTTGGCTCAACCAGGGTCAGCTTGGTTCGGCCAGGGGTCAATCCCGGGTTGCGTGTAGCTCACGCGTGTAAATGATTTCAAATTTTTGAACATCAAAGATACGCGCCAAACTGACTTTTGCTCGGGGGGTGCGCAGCCGGTTTCGCGGGGAGCCGTTGGATGGTTTCGATATTGGTTGTTGATGCGCGAGTACAGTGGCTATAAATAGTGGGGGGCCCCTGGTCACTTTCCTTCGCCATTCTTCAGCATTCGTTTCTTGAGCTCGCGTCATTTTTTCGTAGTCCGGTAGCTTTTCTTGGTGAGTCCTTAGCCTTCTCTTTGTTTCGATGTCTAGCTCGAGTAGTTCAGATAGTCCTCTGCGGGGGTCAGATGCTGGTTCTACGAACCGAGCTGCTGCCCCTGACAGCTTTAATGAGTCCGAGGCGGGGCCCGAGGTAGAGCTCGAGTTTGAGCCCATAGGTCGAGTCACTTTGGGTAGCTTGGCATCCACCTCCCGTCGAGGTCGGGTGCCAGATAAGTTTGGGCCTTCCACTATGACACCCGAGAGGCTTTGGTCCCTTATCGCTCAGTACAACCTGCCCGGGGAATATACTTATATTTTACTCTCGGGCGATTTTCCTTGGGAGCACAGTCCGGACGAGATCGTGATATTCCGAGAGCAGCTTGTTGCCGGGCTGCGCCTTCCCTTCCATCCCCTTATCATCGAGGTCATGAACCACTTCGGCGTCACTGTAGGTCAGCTTCACCCGAACTCCATCCGTAACCTTGTCGGGACCATCTCCCTGTGCTACGAACACTGTCTTCCCTTGGACCTAGAAGTTTTTTTTGCTATTCTCATGCTTAAGAAACAAGCGGGTCCCCTGCCCGGGCGTAGGAGGGCGTACTACTTGTCGCCTCGTCCGAGCTTAAAGCTCTTACACGATCTCCCCAATAAGGTCCCAGGATGGAAGCGGGACTACTTCGTGGTTCGAAGTTCTACGGGGTGGCCGTTTCCTACTGAGTGGGGGTTGGCCGTCCCTGACCCCGGTGTCGCTTTAGACGAAGATACGGTGAAGGGCCTCCAAGATTGGGCCCGGATTGGGCTCAAATGCCAAGTTTATCTGACGGAGGACAAGCTTATTCAGGTCGGTCTGAGTTCAGGTAGGTTTCCTGCTCAGATAAAGGTACTTTTGCTTTCGCTTTTATTCTTGTCTTTTGACATCGAACTCCTTTTTGCAGGTGTTATGGAGGCAGAGAAGACTCGAGGTGCGAGTCTGTTCAATGGCATGAAAAGGAGGAAGCAAGCTGCTAAGCGGGTTCGCGCCGATCCTTCCCGGTTGCGGAGCCCGAGGCACCGAGAATGGAGCCTCTTGGGAGCCCGAGGTGGCCCCTCCAGTTCAGGAAGCGGTAGGGGCTCCCTATGCCGACACTGCCTATACCCGGGCTGTGCCATCAGGCTCGAGAAGTCATGATGAGGTTGGGAGCGTGCTGACGCCGAGCTACGCTCTCCGAAAAATCAAGAAGGCCATTTGCCCCGAGGAGGTCGCGGCGTGGGCCGATCTTCCTACAAATCTCATAGGCGCTCGTGTTGCATCTCACAACATGGTGGTAAGTCGGAGTAGTTTTTTTTTTTTTTTTTTTACCGAGCTGATTTTTTCTCGTTCTGGCAGGTGAACTCCTCTATCCACACTTTGGCAATCCAGGCGGAGAGGGGCTTGAAGTGAGCGCAAGCTGCCAAAGCGGCTTCCCATGCTGCGTGAGCCGAGCTAACGAGGTCTCGGAGGGACAAAGATGCCTTAGGAATGGTGGTGAGACACATGGCGGACCTGAAGTTGGATCTGGAGCATCAAGTCGAGTACCTTTAGGAAGATATCAGGGAGAAGACTCAGATCTTCTCTCTGGCCGTCGAAGAGACGAAGGTGAATGCCGTCAAGGATTACATCACTTTGCCGCGTTTTGACGACAAGATGGTGGGATCGTACAGAAGGGCTTTCAAGTTGAGCCGATGGATGATAAGGAACACGTACCCTGAGCTCAACATTAGCGCCATAACCACTTCGCTCATCACTCAGGAGATGGCTGCCGTAGCTGATGATGACGTGGATTCCGAAGATGAAGCGGGACCTTCAGGTACTATCAAAGTCCCTTCTGAAGGCGAGGAAGATGTACCTCCGGGCTTGTGAGCTCGTTTGTGTTTTTGTTTTTTGTTTTTTGGATGAAATGTAAACAAGTTCATTTTGCAATGAATACTTCCCTTTTTTGGCAAAAGTGTTGGGCAGTTATTTTCTTTTTTCGCCGATCTAACTATGTTGCCGAACTGCTAGGCTTAGGCCCCGAGGCGAGTTAACATAGTAAGGCTATGTGCCCGATCTGTTCTCCGCCCGGGTTAGTTAACATAGGCTGAATTGGGCCCTGGGCTATGCACCTCAGGATCCATACTTGTGCAGATTGTTTTCATTTATGAGGTGCAGAGGTCATCTTTAGCTCGGTATTCTGGCCCTTACGGTGCCGAGGTCCTTGTTAGCTCGGCATTCTGGGCCTTAGGGTGCCGAGGTCTTTGTTAGCTAGGTGTTCTGGCCCTTTGGCTCTGGTAGTGGCTCATGGCCTACTTACGGTGCTGAGGTCATCTTTAGCCGGCATTCTGGAACTTAGGGTGCCGAGGTCTTTGTTAGCTCGTAATTCTGGCCCTTAGGCTCTGGTAGTGGCTCATGGCCTGCTCAGTTTGATAAGTTGTAGGTAAAATCGTCTTAAGTTGACGATGTTCCATGCCCGAGGTATCTGTTTACCCTCCAGGGTCTCGAGCTCGTATGCTCCCCCGAGTACTCTCTTACTCGGTAGGGTCCTTCCCAGTTCGGCCCGAGTTTGCCAACGCCGGGCTCAGGTGCCATGATCTTGCGGAGGACTAGGTCGCCGACGCGAAAGTTTCATTTCTTAATTCTGGCATTGTAGTACCGAGCTACCCTTTGCTGGTACGCTGTGGTTCTGATGTATGCGAGGTTGGTACGTAGCTCGTCGTTATTAGTATTGTCGTTGTATGCTTCCAACCGAAGTGAGGGGATTTCAATTTCGGCTGGGATGACTGCCTCCATGCCATAGGTGAGGTTGAAGGGAGTTTCTCCAGTGGCGGTCTTCACTATAGTTCGGTATGCCCATAGGACGCTGGGCAGCTCGTCTGCCCATAACCCTTTAGCTCGGTCTAGCCTGGCTTTTAGTCCGCGAAGGATAGCTCTGTTCGTGACTTCTGCCTGACCGTTTGCTTGTGGGTGCGCAACTGACATGAAGTTTTGCCGGATCCCCATGCCTTGGTACCACTCTTGGAATTTGATGTCCTCGAACTGCTTTCCATTGTCGAAGATCAGCACCCGAGGTAGACCGAAGCGGCACACTATGTTCTTCTAGAAGAAGTTCTGGATGTTTCGAGCTGTGATGGTTATGAGAGTTTCAGCTTCAACCCACTTGGTGAAGTAGTCTATTGCCACTACTAGGAACTTCCTTCCTCCTGTTGCTGGCGGGAATGGCCTGAGTAGGTCGATACCCCATTGTGCGAAGGGACATGGGCTGGTGAGGTACTTGAGGTTGGTAGCGGGCAGATGGTGAATATTGGTGTGCTTTTGGCACTTCTCACACTTCCTGATTAGCCCGACGGCGTCTGCTTTCATTGTTGGCCAATAGTACCCCTGTCGTAGTGCCTTTTGAGCGACGGCCCTGTCCCCTAGGTGTCCGCCACATAGGCCTTCATGAATGTCACGGAGTACGAGATCGGCTTCGAGAGGTCGCAAGCAGCGCAGGTAGGGGAGCGTGTAAGATTTTCGGTACAACCATCCGTCTATCATGACGTACTTGGCTGCCTGGCGCTCTACCCTTCTAGCGGCGTTGCGTTCTGCGGGGAGGGTTCCATGTAGCAGGAAGCTTGTGAGTGGATCAATCTAGCTCGGTTCTGCTTGGGCGATAGGAGCGACCTCCTCTGCTCCCCAAAGAATGCTAGGCCGAGGTAACTCCTCTATGTACACAGTTCTCATGGTGTTGTCACTAGTGCTGACTAGCCGGGACAGGGCGTCAGCCTCAGTGTTCTCTAACCTCGAGATTTGCTTGATGAAGTGTGACTGGAAGCTAAGCAGTGCCTATTTTACCTTTGCCAAGTAGGGGATCATAGCTGGCTCGCGGGCTTCGTATTCCCCTGTAACTTGGTTGACCATGAGCTGAGAATCGCAACAGATAACTATGTGTTTTGCCTTTACCTCTTGCGCCAGGGCTAGCCCGGCTATCAACGCCTCGTATTCTGCCTCATTGTTGGATGCCGCGAACTCGAAGCGTAGCGCGTACTCTAGTTTCGTGCCACCCGGACATCGGAGAACTACACCGGCTCCGTTGCCCTACTGATTTGAGGAGCCATCTACGTGAAGGATCCAGGGCTCCTCATCCCAATGCACGCTCGGCCTAACCAGGAGAGATATCGAACTGGGTGCGACCTCACGTGGCTCAGAGTCAACCGGCTTGGGAGCATCGAGCTCACCCGAACTGGGGGTCTCGTGCTCAACCGGGCTGAGGACCTCAGAGCTGAACGTGCATTCTGCAACAAAATCCGCCAAGGCTTGAGCTTTGATAGCGGTCTGTGGCTTGTATTGGAGGTCGTACTCACTGAGTTCGATGGCCCACTTCATCAATCGACCAGAGACCTTGGGCCTGAGTAATACTTGCTCAAGGGTTTGCTAGTGAGGACGATGATGGTATGGGCTTGGAAATACGGACAGAGTTTGCGGAACACAATGACCAGCGCATAGGCTAGCTTTTCTATCTCTGGATATCTTGTTTCTGCTCCCTGCAATATTTTACTAACATAGTAGATGGGTCGCTGAACCCGATCTGCTTCCTTTACCAGTATCGAACTGACGACTTCGTTGCTTGCCGAGAGGTACAGTTCGAAAACATCTCCCTCTTCGGGCCGGGTTAACACTGGGATACTGGCGAGGTATTTTTTGAGCACATCAAATGCGAGTTGGCATTTCGGGTTCCACTCGAACCCTTTGCCTTTTATTGCCTTGAAGAAGGGCAGGCAACGGTCTGCTGACTTAGACATGAAACAACTCAGAGCGGCTATTTTGCTGTTCAGCCTCTGAACCTCTTTCACTTTTCGGGGTGGTCTCATATCAAGGATGGCTTTTATCTTGTCCGAGTTGGCCTCGATACCGCACTGGTTGAGGATATACCCTAGGAACTTACCCGAGGTGACACCGAAGACACACTTGTTTGGGTTTAGTTTCATGCTAAATTGACGCAGGATTTGAAAGACAGAATGCAAGTCTTGTATTAATTCATGCAAAAGCTGTGCCTTGACGACCATCTCGTCTACATAACATTCTATCTTTGTGCCAATTAAGGGTTGAAACAGCTTATTCACAAGCCTTTGAAAGGTTGCCCTAGCATTTCTCAGTCCGAAGGGCATAACCTTGTAGCAGTATAGGCCGAACTCGGTTATGAAGGTTGTATTTTCCTCGTTGGACGGGTCCATCCTGATTTGGTTGTAGCCCGAGTAAGCATCCAAGAAGCTTAGCAACTCGTGTCCCAAGGCGCGTCCACTAGGCGGTCGATCCTGGGGAGGGGGAAGCAATCTTTTGGGCAAGCTCGGTTCAGGTCGATGTAGACGACGCACATGCGCCACTTGCCGTTTGCCTTTTTTACCAGAACGGGGTTGGCTTCCCAGCTCGAGTAATGAACTTCCCTTATGAAGTCTGCTGCGAGGAGCTTCTCGACCTCCTCATCGACCGCCCTCCAACGTTCTGGGGCTAAGTTGCATTTCTTCTGTCTAATGGGTCTGACTACAAGGTCAATATTGAGTTTGTGAGTTATGAGCACAGGGTCTATGCCGGGCATTTATGCCGCGGACCAAGCGAAAACATCTAAGTTACTGAGTAAGAAGCGTACCAGTTCGGATCGCAAGGGTTCTTCTAGGGATGCTCCGACCTGAAGTAATCTGGCGGGGTCTTCTACCAAGACAGAAATGGGAACAGTTTCCTCTGTGAGTGCAGCTCGCCCCTCGTTCTATTCCACCGGTCGCTCCAGTTCGAGGTTGCCGGTTACCTTGGCCTTTTCTTTGACGGCGGCAACGTAGCACTTACGGGACTCGAGCTGGTCGCGCCACACTACCCCGATGCCGAAGTCCGTTGGGAACTTCATGGCCAAATAGTAAGTGGATACCACGGCTTTTAAAGCGTGGGTGATCGGCCGACCTACTATGGAATTGTAGGGGGAGGGGGTCGCGACCACCAAGAAATCGTGACTGAGTCTTACCGTGCTAGGCCACGTGCCGACTTCCACAGGTAATGTGACCTTTCCCAGGGATCTGACCTCTTCTCCGCTGAAGCCGACCAATGGGGTGTTCGCGGGCTTCAAGTCACTCTCTCGGAACTGGAGCTTGTCGAAGGCCGCTTTAAAAAGGATGTCTGCCGAACTGCCGAAGTCAATGAGTACCCACCGGACTTCGAAGTCGTTGATCTTCATCTTTATGACAAGTGCATCGTCGTGGGGGTAGTGGATCCTGCGCGCTTCATCTTCGGTGAAGAATATGGGGTCTTCCGTCCTAGGCCGCTTTGGGGGATTTTGTTATTCTCTGGAGGCCTCCCGGGTTAATGCCCGAGATGTTTCCGAGGTGCATCCTACTACGATTGATCCTCCAACGATCACGTGGATTGTTCCCCGAACTGGTCTTTCCGCCGGGGGCTGCTTCTGCGGTTCGGCTGGCTGGCTGCTGGACTCGGGAGCATCTCTGCTGTGCTCTCCCTACCGACCTATCTTATTACTATTATTATTATTATGTTGTACAAAATTTCTTAGGTACCCGCGACGGATAAGTTCCTCTATCTCATCGCGGAGATTATTACAATGTTCGGTACTATGACCGTGGTTCCTATGGAAGTTGCAGTACAAATTTTTATTCCTCCCGTTCGGGTTTCCCTTCAGATGAGGTGGCCACTTCACATACGGGGCATCTTTGATCGTCATTAAGATCTCGGCCCGCTTCGCGTTCAAGGACGTGTAGTCCGTCCGACCTGCTAAGGGAGCTCGGAACGGCTGGCTTGGCTTTGGCCCCCGAGCTGGGTCTCTCTTTCTTCTGTCATCTGAGTTGGAGGGCTCGCCTTCCCTCTTCCTTTTTTTGATCCCACCTTCCGTCTTTTGGTTGATCTCCTCCTCTATTCTTATGAATTTGTCCGCGAGCTTGAGGAATTCAGCCACGATCGCGGGCTAGTTAACTACCATGTGCCACCTGAACTCCTTGTGTGTCACACCCCTCTTGGCTGCCACGAGCTGTACCGCGGGGTCTAGGCGCGGTATCTGCAAGCATGCGTCATTGAACTGTTTGACATAGCCCCGGATGGACTCTCCTTCCCTCTAGACTATTCCGAGGAGGCTCTCCTCAGTTCGGGAGCACCGCTTGCTAGTAATGAAGTGCGCGGTGAAGACTTGCACGAACTGAGTCTAGCTTCTTATTGACCCGGGGGCCAGGTTCCTGTACCAGGTGCGGGCCACTCCCCTGAAGGTGGTATTGAAGGCCACACACATGTAGTACTCGCTGGCCCTCGCCCGGTGCATTTGGGACTGGAAAGCATCGACGTGGTCATTGGGGTCAAAGGACCCATCATACTTGTCTAGGGGAGGGAGTTTGAAATCTTTGGGCATGGGAACCGCAAGGAGTTTTGATGACAGGGGGAAGGAACTGAGAGAATAGGGGCAACTTTTACCTCGTCCGAGCTTGTTTCTTCTTTACTTCGGAGCTCGGGCAGGATGCGGGTGGTAGTTCGGCAACTTTGCTGGCGTCTTCGCTGTTGCTTAGAAGGCCTGGTATTGGCACTACTTGCCTCGGTGTTGCCGAGCTCGATCGGCCCGGACTGTTGGTAGTCCGCGGCCAGGACGCCAAATAGGTTCTCTGCGAGCGGGAGCTCGAACTTAGAGTGCCGAGGTGCTGACTTCGGCAAGGAGGTTCCTGATCCGCCGGCGAGTTGCGAGGCGGGGGTAGTTAGTCTTTCCCTCCTACTCGGGGATGAGGTCTGGCTTCTGGTGGGGTTGATCGGCTGGAAAGCTTCCCCTTGGCATAGGCGCCCACCCTGAGGAGAGGGCTTGACCGGCCTGACAGCAGGGTGCCGAGGTGGGAGCTGTGGTTGGTTCAGAGGCAGTTGGGGGAACTGCTGTTGATAGTGATGCTGGGAAATGTGGTGTAGTACTTGCTATTGATGGAGTTGATGTTGTTGGAACTGCTGCATTTGGGCTTGCATTGCCCACATGCACTGCAGCAAGTCATCAAGCTGGTTCTAGCTAGTCGCCAGAGGGACAGCAGTTGGTTCGTCGAAAGTGGTTTCGATAGGGGGGGGGGAAGGGGAACATTCACAGGTGCCACCGCACTTGGTGCATTGAGGCTAGGGATTCCGTCCGTCGAGAGGGAAACGGTGAACTGTGCGATACATACAGTGGCGGGCTGAGGGTGTTCCCCTACAACATTCAAGTTGGCGTTGTGCCTATTGCTGCTGGAGGAAGGCATGGAAGCTAAGGTTTCTTTGAGAGAGAGAGAGTTAAAAGTTAGGGGAGGCTTTTTGAAGTCGTTCCCACAGACGACGCCAAATGATGATGCGCAATCCGGTCGGTCCTAGCTGCCGGTTACCTCGCCTCTGACAAGATTGGAGGTGCCTGAAACAAGGAAGAAAATGGAGACTTCCGGGGAGGAACCCGATTGGAACACTCCGAAGCTCAAGTTAGTGCTCTTGAGAAGGCAAGGGAAATGAGGAACTTTAAGACCAGAAAGCGCAAGAATCACATACCTCCTTCCTTGGGAGATGGGGGTCTTTTATAATCACCCTGTACACTTACTTCCATACCTCTACCAGTTCGGGTATCATTACCTTCGCCAGATCGGGTGTCATAACCCCTGCCAGTTGCTAGTTGCCAGTTCGGGTATCATTACCTTCGCCAGATCGGGTGTCATAACCCCTGCCAGTTGCCAGTTGCCAGTTCGGGTGTCATAACCTCCACTGTTCCTTGTCAGGGCCGTCTCTGCCACGTCTGAGATGGCGGTGGCAGGTGGCCGTTGACGGGCGGCTGTCATGTGTCGAACCCCTAATTAGTCAGGTGCGCCGTCTCCGTGTACGGACTTCCTGGGCGTCAGGTACGGTTGTTTAGTCAGACGACTTGGAGCCGAAGTGGTGTGCGAGGCGGTCTTGAGTTCGGATAGAAGTGTGGCCCGAACTACCCCTGGGTGGGTAGTTCGGGTTTTTTGCCTTTTGTGCTCCTTGAAAGGCTCAGGACCTCGAAGGGAGAGCTCGGGTTCCTCCTTGGGGAGCTCGGGACTCCTTAGCTCGGAGCTCGGTTTGTAGGTTCCTCTGGGGAAGCTCGGGACTCCTTTTCTCGGAGCTCGGGCTGTGGGCCCGCTACCGTGCCGAGCTGGCACATCTGCCAGGTCACTCTTGGTTGCCTCCACGTGTCGCATGTCCAAGGCGTCAAGTCAAATCTCCCTCCATCATTTCGTAATGGCTGAAGTGGTTCAACTAAATGATTTATTGTTTTGTCTTTCATTGGACAAAGTAATTAAATTATTAAATGTTCAAGGGAACAATAATCAAAACTTCAAATGTTAGACAATGTATGCCTTTAGCTCTAATTAGATTGATGTATATAAACATTTATTTATAAATAAATAAGGTATATTATTGTTTCATGTTAATAATGGTATGTTTTCTCTATATTACCCCTTAAATTGGACACTTACAATACTCATGTTAGTTTAGAATGTTCTCAATCATTGGATAAACTTGAGGAGTTTATCCAGATAAGGCTGACACTGGTGTACTGTCAAAAAGTTAGAGCAGCTTATCACAACTATTAAGGTTAGACCCCAAGCACAGGCAGTGGGTGTTTGGAAGCAACACTAAACCTAGACTAATTTCTATTTATGCCATAGACCTTGGAAATAAATGGAAAAAACTAGAAAGTTACACATAACCCCAAACTTGATTATAATACTGCACTAAATAGTGGATCGGGTTGCCATTGACGTGTTAATTAGTGAGATCCATCTGGGGTCAAAATACCTAGGCATGTTGGGATAGTTTGGGAAATTAATTGAGTGGGTGATCATAGTGATAGAATCGACCCCTTTGTTAGACAAAGTGAATGTCAGGCTTTGCACTTTCTCTAATGAAAACTTAAACTACCAGTAATGGATTTCATCTGTGTTTGAAATCTATTTTTGCAAAATATATTTATATATTATTATACTACTATTTTATAAAAATAAGATTTGCAAAAGGTTTTAATCTCGAGATCTATTTGAGTAGAGATTGTAACACTGTATTTTATAGTCAGGAGAGAGGTCCTTCATTGTGGCCAATGTTTTGATAATTGTGGACTAAGAGGTTAATTGTAAGAAATCATTACAGGGCCGATTACCTTATGGGCTTTATTTCACATAAGTCAATTATCCTTGGGTCTTAATAGGGTGGCTGAATTCAATGATCATTTAGGTGTAAATGTTGAGCCCTAACTGAACCTATATTGATTAGCTCAGGGGGGCCAAACCTTTATGGACTTGTGTGAAACCTTTGTAGGGTCCCACACCATAAAATATTAGGCCAAAAGTGGCTTTGCAACACTTAGGAATGTGAGCCACTAAAGCATTACTAATGCGATTAGTTAAGCTGTCATAAGACAACTTTTAGTCAAAACTAGGCATGGTTCTGGGCATGGAGCACATATCCTCTTAAGAGGATAATGCTTATTTATTAAAAGAGTTCATATCCAAAAAAGATTTGGATAATCTGCTAATTAGATTAAGAGAGTGCTCCATATAAGGGAGTTAAGAGGAAGAGAGCGAATATAACTTGTCTTTATCCTCTTCTCTCTTCTCTTCTCTCCTCTCTTAAAAACTTTATCATAACCTAGCCATTGCAAAAACTGATTTTTATTACTTTTCCCACTTTGTTTTTGCAAGAAAAACGTTGAGAAAATCAAGCTCAATCGATCCAAGGTAATTGAAGCAGTTTTACAAAAAACAGTGTTACTAAATCAACTTCTCATTCACTATGCTATATTCAATTGGAGGCTGGTTTTTGAGATTGATTTTGGATGCGAACTACTACTTTGGGTGCAACAGTTAGTGGATTCTGTATTAGGTATAATTAATTTTAATTTTGGTTTCAAATCTGGTCCGATTTAGTGCAAGATCGATCTAAAAATTTCAAATTTCAAAATTTCTGAGAAATCGATTCCTGTATTGGGTTAGAAAATTTTTGAAATTCGGCTAGCCATTAAATCTGGTTTGGCCATCTATATTCTGGATTCTAACCTATTCAACATCAACTTCATCCATTAAGGAGCTCAAGACAAAGCAATAAGTTCTTCAAATCAACCACTTCAACTATTATATTAAATGGCTAAGCATACGAATGTTTTGTGTATAATTAGAGGTGGCAATTGGGCAGGTTGGGTTGGGCTCGGTTTGGGTTGAGTTTCAACCCAACCCATCTAACCCACCAACTCATTAATGACCCAATTAGATAGATTAAATGGGTTGGGTTCAACCCAAACCCACCTGAACCCAACCCGTTTACATAAAATAATGAAAATTACACAAAAATAATAGAAATTGAAGGAAATAAAATAGAAATTAAACAAAAATGCATAAATTTAATAGAGAATTACATAATAAATTGAAAAATAGAAATTGAAACTTTCATTTTGTCCAAACCCACCTTGGCCCAACCCATTAATTTTTTTAAATTATTAAAATACAAACAAATGAACAAAAATATTTAAAATTATAAGAAAATATAACAAAAAAGTATAGAAAATGTGGTAAATGAACAAAATACAAATCGTAGAAACATAACAGAAAATTTAAATTACATGAAAATGTATTAAAAGACACAGAAAATTACCAACAAAAAAATTACAAAAAAGTCTTAAAAAAATTTAAGAAGATACAACTTTGTCTGCAATTCGAAATTCTCTTCACTTGTGCTTTGGCTTTCAGCAAGATTTGAGAATCATTCCACAACAAAATATGAGGTAGGATCGATATTTTTGTGACTAAAATAACAAATTAAAGAGATTGACAACTTATTTGACGATTAAATAATCCTTTACATCTGGCGTAGTAGAAGATAATTGGGTTAAAAGAACAAAACAAAGTCTAAAAAAATGAAAATTCTAACATGTTTTGGTGATCGAACATAATGAAGGAAGATAAAGAATAATAAGAAACGTAGCTGAGTTTTCAAGCAAAATTTTAGTAGCTAATTTGCTTAAATACAGATGAAGAAATTCAAAAAAAGGACTGAAACGTGAAATACCATTGGACAAAACCAATGGTAGGTGAGTTGACTCATACAGTCAGCTGATCTCTAGCCCTGAAGCTAAGTCTTTTATCGAACACTTAGCATGTAGACTTTGCTTTGTTCGACCAAGCGATCAGTCATTAAACTCGACGTTAGTTGTATGCATCCCTTGAGGTTTATCACCGATTAGACTCAACGTCGATTGCAGGCTTGATGCCGATTACACTCCAAAATGAACCTGGAACCAATCCCTTTCGCAAATTGATCACCGATTACAGTCTTGATGTCGATACTAGAGCAAGATGAATTGCTTGATGCCAATTACAGGCTTGGTGGACGACAACCACAATGAAGTTTTTAAGGAGTTTTGTGAAATTCCTTAAGAATTATCCCTCAACTTTTTTTTTCTCTTTAGTTTCTATCAAACCAAACACAGCATTCTTTTCTCCACAAAGTTATGAAAAACAGCAGAGCAGTTCTCCCTTTCAAAAGCTGTGTTTCCTGGATACTGTGAAACTGTAGGACTATAAATTTTGCACACTCAGACAACTGTAAAATAATTATACAAAGAGTCATGTTAATCTGTTTCTAATATAAATGTTATGACCCACTCTAATATGGTAAAACTGAAACTAAAGATAAGAGTTAGAGAATAGAATGTTGTTATGCAATAGCAATGAGCCTCTTAAATTCATTCTGTTTATGATTCATGAAGTTGTTATCTTATTCTTAACAATTTTATTTATTTCTATCGTAATTAAATTAAAAAGTTAAAAGCAATTAAGACAATCCATCTGCAATCAATATCTTAAAAAGTTGTTATGTTATTTTCAAAATCAAAACCAACCGTGTTGTCGTATGCCCCTATTGTTTGTTGATATAACACAAAATTGGATCTTCTTCTTCAGTCTTGTTCTTAATATTATTATCCAAGATTTTTAGTAAACCAAGAAAAGAGGGAAACAAAAGTGAAGAATACTTCTTTTAGGTAAAATTCCACTTTAGTACCTGAACTTTGGGGGTAGTGTCAAGTTAATACTCAAACTTTCAAATTTGTCACTGCAGTACCTAAAGTTTCAAAAAGTGTCAAATTGGTCCCTACCATTAACCAATCCTCAGTTATCTGTTGAAAATGATAAAACTACCCTTCAAAAGAAGACACTGTTCACTATCTTCTACTTTGAGTCTGAACGGGTTGAGGTGTTTGGGATTCTAGACTAATGAAATCATTGTCTTCTACCTTTAGATCCGAAACACATTTTTGTCTAGTTTTTGCTTTCAGTTATTGTTTCCCTCTATCATGTTTCATATTTTTTTTTCTCTCTTTTTCTTTAAAGATAAACCCATTCAGTCTCAAGGTAGAAGACACTGAACCATGTCTTCTTTTGAAGAATAGTTTTGATATTTTCAACAGATAGATAACTAATGGTCGATTAATGGTAGAGACCAACTTGACACTTTTTGAAAATTTAGATACTGAAGTGACACTTTGGAATTAGGAATGTCAATGAATTTTTTTTCCAAAGCCATCTCCACCTAACCTAAGATGAAGGGTGATACGAACATGAATTTGGTTAGATAAAGTCAAAACACCTATATCGCACTTATGTAGAGGCGAAATGGAATCACAACACCACAGTTTCAAATTGCACACCCATGGCTGCTTGGCATCACTCCTCTAGTCACAAGACATGAAATCTATTCAACAAAACTGCAGTCTCTCTGTGATATGATCAATGGGCCTTTCATGCACCATTGAGTCTCTACCAACCTCTGGCTGACCACTTGATGAGATACCAAAATATATATAATTGCTTTCCTATTATCTACAATGAAACCGATACTATTACTGTATTTATTTGTCTCTCAAAACTACGGCTGCAAATGGTATGTAATTATTTAAATTCAATTTGATTAAGGGTGAGCCAAATTCGATCTATTTATAATTGAATCAAATATGAATCTAGACACATCCCATTCGAGATCTGATTCGTTTTCTGCCCTACTCAACCCCCCAAAAGACATGCCATCACACCATCAGTACTAGTCTTAGCTAACTAACTGCAGTGACCTATTATTTAACCAATAATTGATCCAGATATGAAAGGCTACTAAATGAACATATGTATAGAAAATAACACAAAAACACACAAGAAGGAATGCTTACAATTATACGCAAGAGAAGAATAGAAACTTTGACGAATAAGTGGCAGGCAATGGAAATGCCTAGTTTGATCCCTGTTAGGCATAATTCAATTATAGACTAATAAAATAAGAAAACCTATTTCATAAGCTCAATGGTTTAATGAAATGGACATCACCTTAAACCATCTTTGACAAAATGGCCTACTAGAACAAGTTTATTGATGGGTATTGCCACATAGTCCAACCCCAGCAACTGTCAGAGATGGGTGACATTTTTGAGAAGAGACCAGAAACATAAACTTGAGGGAAAAATTTTAAGGAATCTTACAAATTTAGTGAGAGAATTCTCTATGAAGTAGTATCATTTTTGTTGCTTAGAACTTCATTTCTTACATACTAAATGCCCAGTTGGGAGGGTTGAAGTGCAGTGGCTTCTGGCTTTCTGAGATGGACCCGAAATGAAAAGCTTATAAGCTATGTTTTGTGAAAACTCAAGAAAGCCCAAATCAGTTTTTATTCAGTCATTTGAAGGACTGTCTGCTAGCTTCACCAGTAGCTGAATCTTCAGCTCAGCCCTCCCAAATAGACCCTGAACTTTTGAAGCTGAAACCCAAATTTAAAACACCCCCAAAACCAAATGGTTAGAAATGAGAGATTGTTTCTCTAAGATATGAGTTTCAAAGTACCCTCTCCTTAAGACATTGGAGAAATTGCCTACATTGGACTCTATATGAACAGATAATCACAACCGTATATCTTTAGGACATTCATTTGGAAGATTGGTAGAAAAAAATTCCACTAAGATCCAAAAGTACTTTTTTTTAAATAAATCCTTTATTATTGGACTTTATCTAATCATTTTCCTTTTTTGATTTTCATGTAGTCAATCCCTTAATAGGGCCCACTTACTGATGGATTCCTTCATACATGAAAGCAAACATGTTTTTCTTGTATGGGTAAATGAAACCCTGTCTGTTTAGGGAATGGGCTCTTATAGCTTCAGATTTCAAAGACTAGGAACTAGGATTCCCTCACTGTGAATCTACTATATAAAACTTAAATAATAATGCAACACTGTTAGGAGTAAGCCAAGCATTCTAGAATGTGGATCCTGATTGCTCAACCACCCATGTCCCCCTTTTTTATTAAGTTAAATTAAATTGATTTTTTTGTATTATCCAATAATAATTTATTCATTATAAGTTATAACTATTATTAAATATGTATTTTAAATATAATACATTAAAAAAACTAAGAAAGTAGCAATCTTCGTCTACAATTATGGTATGATACCCAATGCAACAATTCCTTTCTTCTTTTGTTGTTTTTTGCTTTCATTCAACTCAACTTCATGACCCATTATGATTTTCTTTCCTCATGTGGATGGTCTTTGAGATTCGTGGGGTTTGAATCTCAATGACCATCCAACGGCCCATATTTGACTACCCATATTGATATTCCCTTTTAATTCTACTCCAATCAGGCTAAACATGAAAAAAGATAGGGGATGATGACTTGATGAGAGAGAGAGAGAGTGGATAGATACATTGAATCTGGTTATAATAAGCTAGGGTTTAACACCATGGTGATGATTATCCTGATTATCCATCACCACCGAAACTGATGAGTCGGCATGGACGACCTAATTTTGTGTTATTTTGGACCCATTGCCCATTGGGCCCTGGCCTTTGGTTTTTTCCCTTGTTTGGCAGTTGGCACGTCGATTTTGGAAACCCGGTTCGGGTGAAAGACCAACATTCCACCCGAATTTCCGGTCCACAAGATGCTTTACAAGTTTGCATAACGTGTCTTCTCTGTTCTGAGCCATTGGATCAGAATCAAAGTCAAATCTCTTTGACCCTTTTTACAATTTGAACTTATCGAATTGCCATTCTGTGGGGTCCATTTCTTCATTGGAAAAGAGGGAACCGTTTAATATTAAGTACGATTAAAGCTTTGATTGAACCGCGCTGTCAATCATCAGACATCGTACCCGTTTGATACTCCAACCTAATTTTTTAAGCAAAACTATCACACGGGAGCGGTCCCGCTGAATACATCCTGTGAGACCTACTGTGTACGTCACCCAAGGCTGTATTTTATTGCTTCTTAGGTTTCAACAAATCACTGATCAAAACGCTAGCGCTCACACTGCTTATTCTAGCGTGACCGCTCCTAGCACGTCGATTTCCCTTTACTTGATGTAATATCCATCACGCGGGAGCGGTCACGTTGGAAAAATGGTGCGAGCGCTGACGTTTCAATTGTTCATTGACAGTTAAAGTTTTGGAGCCAATAGGTGATGAACACGATAGGGCTCACACAGTTCGCTCAGCGAGACCGCTACCGCTCCCGCTCCTGCAAACCTTTCGAAAAGCTCCAAAGGCACTGGACTGAAGGGATAGGCTTTCAGTATAAAAGAAAAGCCGTGCAAACTGTTGCTGACACTTGATTGGAATGTTTCCTATTCTGGTGATATGTATATATTAGGACAAATGATTCCAATCCAAGCATAACTGACAAGTATCTAAAAGCCCTAAATGTGGGCCCAGAAGGGTCTAATTGGAAACGTAAGAGGATCTGCAATGTAAGAAATTAAACCCTCCTGTTTTACAGGTTCATCCAAGCTGTACAAGTATCGGTATTCACGTTGCAATCACGTGGTTCCCCCCACCACCAACTGGATGGGCTGGACCCACCTCAGAAATTAGGGATCGTGTTAGTTTCTTGATCAAAACTTCCTCCATAGGGCCCACCAGTTTTTAACCAACGGTCATTTCATATGAATAATTCCTTGTCCGGCCGGGGAGGTATTGGGTTCAAATTTAGATTTTAGACCAAGTGGGCGGCTCTTTCTTTGGGCTGGTTCGACCGGGTTTAATCAAAAGAAATTGTACACTAATTTGTCATCGGCCCGCTTTGATGCAACTTAATCTCTAATTGTTTTTCAAAAAAAACTTAATCTCCAATATGACAAAATTAAGTTTTTTATCCTTTTCATTCATTTTTTAGGAAAACGAGCAAAAAAAATTGATCTAATAAGAACCCATACTAAAATGCTAGAAGTATATATTATCACATATACATATATACATACATATATAAATACATCATATGTATATCAAGGTTCAAAGTATCAGAAACGCTATACCTTTGGAAAGGAAAATTTAAGAGATGTATCAAGATGATACACCTTGGATACGCATGGATACAGATGAAAAATTAAGATACGTATGGAAACACTTAGAAATACTATAAGTATTCTAATAAATCATAAATAAACATCAATATCATTGAATATAAGACATAAATGAGCTATTTATGCATAAAAATAACATGTTTTAGTGGGTTTTATGAAAAAACATATTATAATTAATAAACATGAAGTCGGGAACAGAAACATACTATCTAATTATGGACATTATAGATCATGTAATTATTTTGCATATTTTATTCTAATCTTTTAAAAGCTAAATAATTATTTATTTTTATTCAAATAATTATTTTTCATGTTTTATTCTAAAAATTAAATTAAAATTAAGAAAAGTAAATATGTAACAAAAAATTGAATGGATTTATGGACATAATAGATGAAATAATTATTTTGCATATTTTATTCTAAAAATTAAAAAAAATAAATATCAATATTTTAAAACATAAAAGCATTCCACTACCTAGAGGTATATTTCAAAATGCAAGAGGCGCAATTCTCTCAAACACAAACACAAGGAGGTGAAAGCTTCCTTAAGAAGGAGGAAGGGGAAATTTCATTTTTTTTTATCTTTTTTTTTAATAATTATTCTTTCCTTTATTTTTAGTAAAACTTTTTTATAATAAGAAGAATAAAAATGCATGAAAGTTGTTAACCAAGTTGGTACAATAGAACATGCAGAACCCAATGTCCTGAAGCTCAATCCAGAGACTCTTCAAAAGTTCAAGCATGCTTTTTCTATTCCAAGCTATATATGAAGAATAATAAAGCCAACGACCTAACAATGGTCCCAAATGTTCGTCTCAAACTCCACAAAACCAACTACAAACCCTAAACTCTACACATTTGCATCACTAAATTGTCTTCTTTTAAACTGATCAGACCAACCCTTTTGAATCTAGTTACCCTTCAGATTAGAAGGCCTAAATTATATATAACGCACCCCCATTAATCCAAACCTAATTGACAAAAACTTTCAAATTATGGTCGGGTGAATCTTGTTGAACCATGGGCGAATCGGGTCAATGGCCTCCTCAACAGTCAACAGTAGCCTAGGATGGGTTAAGACTTGAGAGGGGTTAAGTCTTAAGTTCTTAATACCGGTTTATTTAAAAGGTCTTAATTAATCACAAGTTTTTATAATAATCTGAGTCGCTTCCCACTTGTATCGCCCCCGATATATGTAGACACTGCATTACTATGACGTATCATATTCATACATTCACTCATGTTCATAAGCAAATTATGCACCCACCAAACCTCAGTTGTGGTTTTCGCTTTCTTCATCAATTCCTTCCGGGCTTCGTTGGTTCTTTTAATATCGATCTCCAGTTCACAGTACGGAGGGAGGAGATCTGACAGACAGGGACGGGTCTGTCTAAAGCCACAGAGACGAGCTTATATAAGGCCAGATGATGATCGTTCAGGGCTCATGAAGTCGACTTCTGAGACAGCGAGAGTGGTGGAGACGCGTTCTTTGTTGGAGTTGATGGTTAGGTACTTCAGTGCTACATCCATTCTGATCCTCCTCGTGCTCACCGCTTCACTCCTGGTTTTGCCGTTGGTGCTGCCTCCGCTGCCTCCGCCGCCGTCGATTCTCCTCCTCGTCCCCGTCCTCATTATGTCCCTCCTCATGTTCCTCGCCTTGTTCCCCTCCGACGTCTCCAACATCGTCATGTCTTCTGTCTGATCTTCCCCCTCCCCCCATCAGCCCAGATCACAGTACTCTTCTTTCCCTCCACCCCCCCCCCTGCCCCCTTTTTTTGAAACAAAAAACTAAAAACAAATATCAGACCAGGGAGGCCAATGGAAGAACCTTGAACGTTTCCATGGACGCTTCTGTAAGATTACTATTATTATCATTATATTCTTATTAAATTAACTATTTTTATTACAGCAGATAACATTCTTTCTTCTTCTTCTTCTTCTTCTTCACCAATACAACAGAAACGGGAAGAGAAGAGCCGCCGCCGGGTGTCTGTACTGAACATTAGGCTTGATGAGGATGGGCGGTGGTGGTGGTTCGGGGAGTGGGACCCAGGGAAGGCGACCAAGAGTAGATAAGCATGCCGACGACGAGGATGGCGACGCCCAAGACGAAGCCCTGAGGTAACGTCGACGCGACGCCGATGTACGGTAGCGGTAAGGTGAATACGTACACGGAGAGAGGCACTGCACCCACAAGGTCAAAAAACAAGATCAAGTCAAGCCCCCACGAAACCCAACAGTAAGTGGATAATACATGCATACATGATACATGCACAAGACAAAGCCACAAATCCACAAACACGCAATAACTTTTCTTCTCAGAGAGAACAGAAACAAAGAGGGTTTGCTTATTCTGATTCGGTGATTCGGTCTGGTTGGTCTGGTCTGGAATGATCTGCTCATGCTGTTGCTCAGTCTCCGTCCAGCAGAGAAGAACAAGAAAGTATGGAAGTAGTACTTGGTACCAAATTCCAAGTAAAAAAACCTTTGTCTGTGTATTATAAGACCAACAGACACAAGCACATTCATCACCGTTGATTATCATCATAACAGTCACATCAATGAGATGATCTCATCTAAGCATTCAGAGAATGAAGATGAGATCTATCATGTTTTTTCTTTCTTTCTTTTTTTTTTTCTTAGAAGTGGCGTGCGTGAGGGAGGAACTTCTTTCGAGTTTTTACTTAAAATGAGATTCCAATTTAACCACGGAGAAGGGTCCGTCGTCCATACGAAGGCCGAGGGGAAGGAGTTGGTTTCGAAAGAGGCATGCAGAGCAATCAACCCAAACAAACTGCCCATGGTTTTGAGCTTTGAGGAAGAAGGGGAAACGTGCGTCACGCACGCTAGAGGAGTGGGCCCCCACCCCCTTAGCATCCCTGTCGATGCCGGGTTAGCAGGGGAAAAAGAGGGTGATGATGATTACATGGGCGCGCTCTCATTCTATTAACCACGAATACCCCACTGCGTTGTACTGTTGGGGTGGGGTGGGGGATATATGTAGAAAAAGTTAGCCCCAATGAATGATGAACACGATAGGGTGCTCGTGGATTCCTTGGTGATAGCTTGCTCAAGGAATCCCTCGCCTCGGGTTTCAAAAAATCCACACCCGCCTAAAAATTAACGGCGTTAATAACGGCCGAGTCAATGACTCGTTAACTCACTGGCGCGTCTCTTGTCAAATAGGTAGTAAGTAGTAACGTGTGATAAGGGTATTTTAGACATTTCACCCCTGGTCGGCGTGCCGGCCACAAGCAGGAAGAAGATGAATAATGAATCCAGCCTAAAGTAAAAGGGAAACGACAACATCTCAGTTTAGTTGTAAAGGAAGGCTGTGGCCCCACCAGTGCAGTTGACACGAAAGGTTGAGATATCGATAAGTACCGATGAATGTCTCATCACATCAAAGGGACAAAGACCATTTTACATGTCAGGTGGGACCCAAGCAAAATGGTGTTCCAAAATCTCATTACAGAAGACACCTTTCGAAAGATTACGAGCCTGGTTTTGAGATGATCTCCTGTCAATCTCATCTCAAGCGTGTGTTTAAAGCGAGAGAGACAAGACGAGAAATGTGGGGTCGTCGTTTCGTTGTCTTGGGTTGTATTCATGTATGTATCGTCACCTCTAATGTTTTGTCTGATTGTAGACCACCGAAGTCCTTGGTCCAGGAGAGGGATCAAATTCAAATCCTCCATTTTCTGGGCCTTGGATCCAGTCCATTGGCTTTATTGATGATGAACAGCCATTGGCTTTGTTGATGATGAACAGGAATCTCAACGACTCAGCCATTGGCTTTGTTGAACATGAAGTCATTAACCTCTGATTACACCATGGAACCCAAGCCAATGCTATCTTATGAATTCCCATTCTATTTATTGCTGGGGCCTGGGGCTATTGTAGCGGCTGTTGCCATATCAGTGCCACGTAAGAAAAAATAGTGCTCCAGAAACAGTTATCTATTTGGAACTCTTTTTTCATAGAAAACGGTATTTTAAGTCACATCTTGAAAATTGGGAAGATATGGTTTGGAACAACCCCAAATTTGGGTTTTCCTGGAATGGCAGCTTGTTGCTACCAACAGGGCATTGATGTTACACTGGGTAATGGATAGAAATGCAAAAAATGTTTCTTGAGCATTGGTATCAAATAGAAAAAGTAGTTGCTCAAGCAAACATCCTACCCGGCACCAATGATTCCAAACAATATAAAAAGGCAACGGTACTACAACTGCAGCATCGATGCCATACATATTCATAATTTTAGTCTTCCATTTATTAACAAGCAAAGAGTTTGGACCTGCTACCAACACAATTTCTAATATGATCCATACCCAAACACCTCAAACATGTTTTGATGAGGCACAATCCGGCCGATCTTAGCTGTCAACGATCTTGCCTCTGAACTGAGAGGAAGGGACCTGAAACGGAAGGGGAAGAGAAGCTCCGGGGAGGACCCGGCGTAAGGGCTCCGAAGCTCAAGTTAGAGTCCTTCAAAGGCAAGATAGACCAGATAGCGCAAAAGTTCGCATATCTCGTTCTTGGGGGGTAGGAGCCTTTTATAACCACCTCGCGCATTCACTTCCAGGCTTCCGTCAGATCGGGCATGATTACTTTTGAACCCCTGCCAGTTCGGATGTCATTTCCTCCGGCCGGACAGAACCGCCACTGCTCCTTTTGTCGGAGCCATCTCTGCGGCTAGTAACGACGGTTGCAGGTGGCGGTGGCAGGAGGCCGTTTGAAGTGCGGTTGTCAGGCGTCAGATCCCAAATCAGTCAGGTGCGTCGCCCTTGGATACGGACGTCCTTGGTGTCAGGTACGTTTGGTCAGCCTGGTGTTTCAGAAGCTGTGTTGGAGTGGCGAGCGAGGTGTCTTGAGTTCGGTTTGGGGAGTGTTCCGAGCTGCCATGGGCCAACTCGGGTCACAGCTTTGTGAGGCTTGGGGCCTAGTAGTCTCCTTGCAGGGAGCTCGGGTTCTCAGTAGGGACCTCGGGTTCTTAATAGGGAGCTCGCTCTTAATAGGGAGCTCGGACTCCCAGTAGGGAGCTCGCTCTTAATAGGGAGCTCGGACTCCCAGTAGGGAGCTTGCTCTTAATAGGGAGCTCGGACTCCCAGTAGGGAGCTCGGGCTCTTGGTAGGGAGCTCGGACTCCCAGTAGGGAGTTCGGGCTCTTGGTAGGGAGCTCGGACTCCCAGTAGGGAGCTCGAGCTTTGTGGGGAGCTCGGGCTCCTAGTAGGGCGGTCTGCAGTTCGGGCTCAGTAGTGAGTTTGGACTTGCTTTCGGTGCTTGCTTCGGGCGCTCTACTGTCTCAAGCTGCTTGTTTTTGCCACGTGTCGGGTGATTGCGAGGTCGGGCCAAATTCCCCTTCATCAATTGCCCCCCACTCCCTGCGACGAGGGTTCCGTCTTGGCGCGGGGAGTTTGTAAGGTAGCAGGAGGGTTTTGGTCCATGCTAAGCGCGCTTGCTTTAATTTGATTTTCAAAAAAGGGCGCGCGTTTGGGAGACGTGACGGCAGTCGTTCGAGAGTTGGGCTGCAGACGCTTTTATTGTGAGGAGACGTGTGCTGACACCCCGTTAGTTTCGAGAAGGTGCGTGCTGACACCTATCCTCTGACAGGACGTGCGCGACGCTCCGTCAGTTTCGGAAAGACGTGCGTTGTTGTGCCTATCCTCGCTACTGTTGTACCTCTTGAGCTCGCGCCTAAGTTTCCGTTCACGTCCAGGCTTTTCAGCTCGCGTCCCAGGTTCCTTGTTCGAGCTTTCGTGGTCTACTTGTCTTCTTCCCGGGTGAGTGCTTTTGGAATCCCGTTCCATTTCCCGATGTCTAGTTCGGAGGGTTCAGACTGTTCAAGCGGGTTTGATGTAGGTTCTACGAACCAGTTTGCGTCCCCCGGTAGTTCAAGTGAGCCCGATGTAGGTCCTGAGGAAGGGGTCGGGCCTTCAGCCCGAGCTGCTTCGGGTAGGTCGGTGTCCACCTCCCGTCGTGGCCGGGTTGTAGATCAGTTCGGCCCTTCGACTATGACGCCTGAGGGACTTCAATCCCTCATAGACTACTACGACTTGCCTGGGGAGCACGGTTACTTCATCCTTACGGGTAGCTTCCCTTGGGAACACGGTCTTAATGAGATCGTGATTTTCTGGGAACAGCTTGCTGTGGGGCTGCGACTGTGACGAGGTTCTAAACCTTCTCGTCGAGGTTCTAAACCACTTCGATGTGACAGTCAGCCAGCTTCACCCGAACTCTATTAGAAATTTAGTGGGGACGATTTCCTTATTTTGTGACGAGAACTTTCCTTTGGATCTGGAGATTTTCTCCTCTATTTTAATGCAGAAAAAACAAGCGGGTCCCCTTCCTGGGCGTAGGCGGGCATACTACCTGTCTCCTCGCCCGGGCTTCAAGCTCTTACACGGACTCCCTAATAAGGTCCCGGCGTGGAAGCGGGACTATTTCGGGGTGCGAAGTGCGCTGGGGTGGCCGTTTCAGACCGGCTGGGGGATGGCCGCTCCCGATTCCGGCGTCACACTTGATAAGGAGACGGCGAAGGGCCTCCGACAATGGGCGCGGCTTGGGCTGGATTGTCAACGGTATCTGACGGAGGCCAAGCTTATTGCTGCGGGCCTGAGTTCGGGTAGGTTCTTTCCCTAGTGATCCTGTCTTGCTCTTCTTACATGTCTTACTGATGCCAAACTCCTTTTCGCAGGTACGATGGACTCTCGAGGGACCCGAGGTGGGCACTTGTTCCAGGACATGAAGAGGAGAAAACGGGTGGCTAAGCGAGCTCGCGCCGAGCCATCCCAGGGTGCGGAGCCCGAGGTGCCGGATTATCCGGCAGAGGAGCCCGAGATGGTTCCTCCTATGCAGGAGCCAGCGGGGGCTCCTTATGCTGAAACCACACACACGGGGGCTCCCGCTTACTCCGAGTCTGCCCATACGCGAGCTGGGCCGTCGGGCTCGGATGCCCCGGGGGACTTCAGGAGCGTGCTGTCGCCTGTTCATGCTGTTCAACGGAGTAAGGAGGCGATGTTTCCCGAGGAAGTTGCGGCGTGGACCGAGCTCCCTCTGCACCAAGTGGCCTGCCATGCTGTTACTCATGCCATGGTGGTAAGTGCTCCCTTCTTTAGAGTTCGGCTTTTATTCTTCTATTCGTTCCTTTGATCTCGTTTTCCTTTGATAGGTGAACTCTTCCATTCACGCCTTGGCGAACCAAGTGGAGAGATGCTCGAGGCAGGCGCGAGCTACCGAGGAGGCTGCTCGAACTGCCGAGGAGAATGCTCGTGCTGCCGAGGCTGCTGCTCGCCTCGCACGGTCTAGGCAGGCGAGGTCTCAGAGTGATGCCAAGGCCATGGCAGTGGTGGTGAAGCATATGGCGGAATTAAAGCTGGACCTGGAGCACCAGGTCGAGTATCTTCAGGAGGATATCAAGGAGAGGACTCAGATCTTCTCTCAAGGCATCGAAGACGCGAAGAAGAAAGCTGTCAGTGATTATATTGCTTCGCCAGATTTCGATGATCTGATGGTGGACTCCTACAGGAGGGGTTTCAAGCTAAGCCGGTGGATGATCCGGAATACGTACCCCGACCTCGATACCAGTGCCATATCCACATCGCGCATTACTCAAGAGATGGCTAATGCTGCGGATGCCGAATCGGACTCCGAGGGGGAGGCAGGTCCTTCGGGTGTTGTCGAAGTGGCTTCTGATAAGGATGAAGTAGCCCCAAGCTTGTAATGGCTTTTTTTTTTTTTGAATGTACACATCTATCTGAAATGAAATGGCTTTTTGTTCAAGTGCTGGTTATGTCTTCGAGCTACGTTTTTTTTTTTTTTTTTTTTTTGCCGAACTGACCATTTCGGTCCTTCAGTTCGTTTTCTGATACCTTTATCTGAAATGAAATGGTTGTTTTTCTGGTCGTCTTCGAGCTGTGTTTTTTGCCGAACTGACCATTTCGGTCCTTCAGTTCGTTTTCTACCTAGGCTTCGGGGTGCTTGCCTTGGTGGTTTATAGGTAGTATCTTCTTAAGTTGACGACGTTCCATGCTCGGGGTACTTGTTTTCCATCTAGGGTTCCGAGCTCGTATGCTCCCCCACCGAGTGCTTTCATTACTCTGTAGGGTCCTTCCCAGTTTGGTCCAAGTTTCCCTACACCGGGTTCGGGCACCATGACCTTACGGAGAACCAGGCCGCCGACGCGGAAGTTCCTCTTCTTTACTCGCGTGTTATAATACCGAGCTACCTTTTGTTGGTAGGCCGCAGTTCGGATGTGCGCGAGGTCTCTCACTTCGTCCAGTAGGTCGAGGTTGGTGCGTAACTCGCCCTCGTTTGTCTGTTCGTCATACGCTTCTAGTCGCAACGTAGGCACTTCGATTTCCGTCGGGATCACCGCCTCGGTGCCGTAGGTGAGGTTAAAGGGGGTCTCTCCTGTGGCGGTTTTTTCCGTGGTTCGGTGAGCCCATAGAACACTTGGTAGTTCGTCTGCCCACAAACCTTTGGCTCGGTCTAATTGTGCTTTCAGTCCGCAGAGGATGGCTCTGTTCATTACTTCTGTTTGGCCATTTGCTTGCGGGTGTGCGACCGACGTGAAGTTCTGACTAATTCCCATACTTTGGCACCATTCTTGGAACTTGATATCTTCGAACTGTTTGCCGTTGTCGGAGATCAGTACCTGAGGTAGCCCGAAGCGACATACAATGTTCTTCCAAAAGAAGTTCTGTATGTTTCGGGCTGTAACTATTGCCAGGGGTTCAGCTTCTATCCACTTTGTGAAGTAATCTACTGCCACCACTAGGAATTTTCTCCCGCCTGTCGCTGGTGGGAATGGCCCCAGGAGGTCGATGCCCCATTGGGCGAAGGGCCATGGGCTGGTGAGGTATTTGAGGTCGGCGGCGGGCTGATGGTGGATGCTGGCATGCTTCTGACACTTGTCGCATTTTCTGACGAGCTCAATTGCCTCTGTCTTCATTGTCGGCCAGTAGTATCCTTGTCGAAGTGCCTTTTGGGCGAGGGCTCTGCCCCCAGGTGTCCGCCGCACAAGCCTTCATGGATGTCGCGGAGTACCAGCTCGGCTTCGGTTGGGCGCAAGCATCGCAGATAGGGGAGCGTGTAGGATCGTCGGTACAACCGTTTGTCTATCATGACGTATTTGGCTACCTGGCGCTGCACCCTCTTGGCTGCGTTGCGGTTCGCGGGGAGGGTTCCGTCCAACAGGAAGCTCGCGAGTGGGTCGATCCAGCTCGGCTCTGCTTCAGTGATGGGAGTGACCTCTTCTGCCCCACTGAGAATGCTGGGCCGAGGTAAGTCCTCTACGTACATGGTTCTCCTGGCGTTGTGGCTCGTGCTAGCCAGTCGGGACAGGGCGTCGGCCTCAGCCTCAGTGTTCTCTGACCTCGGGATTTGCTTGATGAAGTGTGACTGGAAGTTGAGCAGAGTCTCCTTTACTTTTGCCAAATATGCAATCATTGTGAGCTCGCGCACTTCGTATTCGCTTGTAACTTGGTTGACCACGAGTTGGGAATCACTACAGATAACCATGTGCTTTGCTCCGACCTTGTAAGCTAGGTTTAGCCCGGCTATCAGTGCCTCATACTCCGCCTCGTTGTTGGATGCCGCGAACTCAAAGCGTAGTGCGTATTCCAGTTTTGTTCCGCTCGGGCCGCGTAGCACTATTCCAGCCCCGCTGCCTTGTTGGTTCGAGGAGCCATCTACGTGAAGGATCTAGGGCTCCTCATCCCAGTTCACGCTTGATCTAACCAGGAGGGATGCCACACTGGCTGCTACTTCACGGGGTTCGGACTCGTTTGGCTTGGGAGCTCCGAGTTCGCCCGAACTGGGGATCTCGGGCTCGACCGGCTCAGGGGCTTCGAGGCTAAACGTGCATTCTGCGATAAAATCTGCCAAGGCTTGGGCCTTAATGGCAGTTCTTGGCTTGTACTGGAGATCATATTCACTGAGTTCGATGGCCCACTTCATCAGTCGGCCGGAAACCTCGGGTTTGAGTAAAACTTGTCTCAAAGGTTTGTCGGTCAGGACGATGACGGTGTGAGCCTGGAAGTACGGGCGGAGTTTTCGTGCTGCTACCACCAGTGCATACGCTAGCTTTTCTATCTGCGGGTACCTTGTCTCTACTCCCTACAAGATTTTACTAACATAATATATGGGTCGTTGGACCTGGTCTGCTTCCTTTACTAGTACCGAACTGACCACCTCGTCGCTAGCCGAGAGGTACAGTTCTAAGACTTCGCCTTCCTCGGGCCAAACTAAGGTTGGCACACTGGCGAGGTAGCCTTTTAGCTCGTCAAACGCGAGCTGACAGTCTTGGGTCCATTCGAACCCTTTGCCTTTGATTGCTTTGAAGAAGGGTAGGCAGCGATCTGCCGACTTGGACATGAAGCGGCTTAGAGCAGCTATGCGGCCGTTTAGCCTCTGGACTTCTTTCATTTTCCGAGGTGGTCTCATATCTAGGATGGCCTTTATCTTGTCCGGGTTGGCCTCGATACCGCGTCGATTGACAACGTAGCCTAGGAATTTGCCCGAGGTGACACCAAAGACACATTTGTTGGGGTTCAATTTCATGCTATACTGATGCAGGATTTGGAAGATGGAATCTAAGTCTTGTATTAATTCTTGTGAAAACTGTGTTTTGACGACCATGTCGTCTACATAGCACTCTATCTTTGTGCCGATCAGGGGCCGAAACAGCCTATTTACAAGTCTTTGGAAGGTCGCCCCGGCGTTTTTTAACCCAAAGGGCATGACCTTGTAACAGTATAGACCGAACTCGGTTATGAAGCTGGTTTTTTCCTCGTCGGATTGGTCCATCCGGATTTGGTTGTAGCCTGAGTAGGCATCCAGGAAGCTTAGCAATTCATGTCCCGAGGTCGCGTCCACTAGGCGGTCGATCCTAGGAAGGGGGAAGCAGTCTTTCGGGCAAGCTCGGTTCAGGTCGGTGTAGTTGACGCACATGCGCCACTTGCCGTTCGCCTTTTTCACCAGCACAGGGTTGGCCACCCAGCTCGGGTAATGGACTTCCCTTATGAAGTCTGCCGCGAGGAGCTTCTCGACTTCCTCGTCGACCGCTTTCCAGCGCTCTGGGGCTAAGTTCCGTTTCTTCTGTCTAACGGGTCTGACTAAAGGGTCAGTGTTAAGTTTGTGAGTTATAAGACCAGGGTCAATACCGGGCATATCGGCCGCGGACCATGCAAAAATATCTAAATTTTGGAGTAAAAAACTTACCAGTTCGGTCCGTAGGGGTTCTTTGACAGAAGCACCAATCTGGAGTGCGCGAGCTGGGTCCGTAGGCGAGGTCGAGATCGCGACTGTTTCTTCTGTGGGCGAGGCTCGTTCTTCGCCTTGCTCCGCGGGCCGCTCCAGATCGAGGTCGCCGGCCGCCTTGGTCTTTCCCTTTAGGGCGGCAACGTAGCACTTGCGGGACTCGAGCTGGTCGCCCCGCGCTACCCCCACACCGAAGTCCGTAGGGAACTTCATGGCCAAATAGTAGGTGGAGACCACTGCCCGCAGGATATGCGTGATTGGCCGCCCTATTATGGCATTGTATGGGGAGGGGGTTGCGACCACCAGGAAGTCGTGGTTGAGTTTGACCGCACAAGGCCACGTGCCGACTTCCACGGGCACCGTTATTTTTCCAAGGGGCCTGACTTCCTCTCCGCTGAAGCCCACCAGGGGAGTGCTTGCGGGCTTTAGTTCGCTCCTTGGCAGCTGTAGCCGATCAAACGCCGATTTGAAGAGGATGTCTGCCGAGCTGCCCGAATCTACGAGCACGCGCCTAACCTCGAAGTCGCTGATCCTTAGTTTAATGACAAGCGCGTCATCGTGAGGGTAGCGAACTCCTCGCGCGTCGTCTTCTGTGAAGAGGATTGGCTCTTCGGTCTTTGGCCTTTTCGGAGGGTTCCGCTCCTCGAGGACCGCTTCACGAACTGAAGCCTGGGCTGCCGCCGATGTGCACCCCGCTACCACCGGACCTCCCACAATTACATGGATGGTTCCCCGAATTGGCCTCTCTGCCGGAGGCTGTCGCTGCATCGGTTCGGCAGGCCTGCTGCTAGTCTCGGGGGCGTCCTTTTCGTGCTCGCCTGGCCGATCCGCTTTATTGCCATTATTGTTGTGCTGTACAAAGTTCCTTAAGTATCCGCGACGGATGAGCCCCTCTATTTCGTCTCGGAGGTTATTGCACTGCTCGGTACTGTGACCATGGTCCCTATGGAAACTACAATACAAATTCTTGTTTCTTTCGTTCGGATTTCCCTTTAGGCGAGGTGGCCATTTCACGTACGGGGCATCCTTAATTGTCATTAAGATCTCGGTCCGTCTCGTGTTCAGTGGCGTGTAATCCATCCGAACTGGCAAGGGAGCTCGGAACGACTGGTTCAGTTTCGGCTCCCGGGCCGGGTTTTTTCGGTCGATTGAGTTAGAGGGCTCGCCATCCCTCTTTCTTTTCTCGTTCCCACCCTCGGTCCGCCGGTTGATTTCCTCCTCCGTTCTCATGAACTTGTCCGCGAGCTTGAGGAACTCGGCCACGGTCGCGGGCTGGTTGGCTACCATGTGCCATTTGAACTCCTTGTGCGTCACCCCTCTTTTTGCTGCGGCGAGCTGCACCGCGAGGTCTAACCCCGGTATCTGTAAGCATGCTTCATTGAATCGTTTGATGTAGCCCCGTATGGGTTCTCCTTCCCTTTGGACTACCCCGAAGATGCTTTCCTTTGCTCTCGGGCACCGTTTACTGGTGACAAAGTGTGCAGTGAAGACCTGTACGAACTGAGCCCAACACTTTATCGACCCGGGGGCCAGGTTCCTGTACCAAGTGCGGGCTAACCCCTTGAGGGTGGTGGTGAAAGCCACGCACATGCATGATTCGCTGGCTCTGGCGAGGTGCATTTGGGACTGGAAAGCGTCAACGTGGTCGTTGGGGTCGAAGGACCCGTCATACTTGTCTAGAGGCGGGAGCTTGAAATCTCTGGGCAGGGGGACTACCAGGAGTTCTGACGCGAGGGGGGAAGGAACTGAGAGAATCGGGGCAACTCCTACCTCGTCTGAGCTCGTCTCGCCTTTGCCTCTGAGCTCTGACAAGACGCGGGTGGTGGTTCGTCGACCTCGACGGCGCCTTCGCTGCTGAGTGGGCCTTGTACTGGCGCTGCTGGCCTCCGTGTTGCCGAGCTCGATGGGCCCGGAGTGCTGGTAGTCCGCTGCTGCCAGTGCGCCGAATCGGTTTTCCGCGAGTGGGAACTCCGGTTTGGAGCACCGAGGTGCCGATCTCGCGGGCGAGGTTCCTGACCCGCCTGCGAGCTACGAGGCGGGGATGACTTTTCTCTCTCTCCGGCCTGGGGACGAGGCCTACCTGTTTGGGGGGATCTGGGGCCTGGAGGCCTTTCCTTGGTGGAAGCATCCATCCTGCGGAGAGGCCTTGACCGGCTTCGGAGCAGGGTGGCGAGGTGGAAGTAATGGTTGGTTCGGTGGCAGTTGGGGGAACTGCTGTTGATAGTGATATTGGGAGAGGTTGTGCAACACTTGGTGCTGGTGAAGCTGGTGTTGCTGGAATTGTTGCATATGGGCTTGCATTGCCCGCATGCACTGCATTAGGTCGTCCAACCGATTTTGGCTAGCTGCCAGGGGGATGGTGGTTGGTTCAGTGAGGGTAGTTTCGATGGGGAGAGGGAAGGGGATGTTTGTGGCAGGTAGATTTGTAGGCGCCACTGCTTGTGGCGTATTCAGATTGGGAATTCCGTCCACCGAGAGGGGGATGGTGAACTGTCCAACACACACCACGGGAACTTGAGGCTGTTCCCCGGTGGTGTTTGTCTCTGTGCCGCGTCCGGCGTTGCTGGAGGAGGCCATGAGTATTGAGTTTTTCAAAGAAGAAGACAGGGGTATGAAAGTTTTGGAGGGAGGCCTTTTGAAGCGATCCCACAGACGGCGCCAATTGATGATGCACAATCCGGCCGATCTTAGCTGTCAACGATCTTGCCTCTGAACTGAGTGGCAGGGACCTGAAACGGAAGGGGAAGAGAAGCTCCGGGGAGGACCCGGCGTAAGGGCTCCGAAGCTCAAGTTAGAGTCCTTCAAAGGCAAGATAGACCAGATAGCGCAAAAGTTCGCATACCTCGTTCCTGGGGGGTAGGAGCCTTTTATAACCACCTCGCGCACTCACTTCCAAGCTTCCGTCAGATCGGGCATGATTACTTCTGAACCCCTGCTAGTTCGGATGTCATTTCCTCCGGCCGGACAGAACCGCCACTGCTCCTTTTGTCGGAGCCGTCTCTGCGGCTAGTAACGACGGTTGCAGGTGGCGGTGGCAGGAGACCGTTTGAAGTGCGGCTGTCAGGCGTCAGATCCCAAATCAGTCATGTGCGTCGCCCTTGGATACGGACGTCCTTGGTGTCAGGTACGTTTGGTCAGCCTGGTGTTTCAGAAGCTGTGTTGGAGTGGCGAGCGATGTGTCTTGAGTTCGGTTTGGGGAGTGTTCCGAGCTGCCATGGGCCAGCTCGGGTCACAGCTTTGTGAGGCTTGGGGCCCAGTAGTCTCCTTGTAGGGAGCTCAGGTTCTCAATAGGGAACTCGCTCTTAATAGGGAGCTCGGACTCCCAGTAGGGAGCTCGCTCTTAATAGGGAGCTCGGACTTTGTGGGGAGCTCGGGCTCCTAGTAGGGCTCAGTAGTGAGTTTGGACTTGCTTTCGGTGCTTGCTTTGGGCACTCTACTGTCTCGAGCTGCTTGTTTTTGCCACGTGTCGGGTGATTGCGAGGTCAGGCCAAATTCCCCTTCATCATGTTTCATACTTGTAATCGATGAACCCGAATCAGATATCCTACAAGCAAAACTCTGCATACACTGGAATCCAACTGCATTTTGAATATATCTACCATATATGTATGTTAAATTCATGGAGAGCTATTCCGTGCAGTAGAACTCAAATGCCGGTGCTTTTACGATGTGTGCAAGGTTTTTGTTTGTAAGAGATCCCATCACATAATTGATAGGGATGTACTTTTGAGATGGCAATCATGTTTGAGATGTGTGGCTATAGATCAAGTTGGAAGCTGGGTTAGTAGTGAGTAGTGCTGGTGGCGGATTCAAGCGTAAAAAGAAGACAGAGTAAGGATTAAGGGAACACCTGAAAAAGTATACGCAAGGCAAGAAACAACAGCTGATGAGATCTTGAGGAGATGCAGCAACGCTATGTTGAAGCTCATGTTGACAATAACAAAAAGTATTGGTAGCAATGGTGCCCCATCACATCCTGTAATCAAGCCAAAAATCCCAAGCAATCAAATTAGTCGAATGACGTGGCAGATGATGGAATCACATGAATAAGAATGAACAGTAATTGCATGATCAGAGCATTTTACGTTTCAAATGCTGTCTAAATGCGAAGCACCTATATAGTGGTTCCCACCTAATTTTGTCCCATACAAATGTTCATCCATTTCACACTATTATTAATAGTAGAATAATTCATTAGTCATTCTTAGTACAACATGTTTATATTAATATCGACTTGGAAAAACTAGTAAATGGCATCAACTTGGAGGTGGGCACTACGTGAATAGAGAGATTCAGTGATTCATTCTATAGATGGTAATCAACATTTATGAGTTATTCTTTTATATCCTTGTTAGTGGGATGCTATTAGTATATTTCTTAATGAGCCTTTGGCTATATTTCTTCATATTTTAATTGCTGCCGCCCCACTGAGGGAGGGTATTCATGCAATTTTCATCGGATTTGATCTTTAATACGGAAGATAGTGGGGGCTCTCATGAACCCCACAATTGGAGTGTTGTTTCTCTCCACTCCTTTTTTCTTCTCTTTTCCCTCCTTCCTTGCTACAGTTTTCTATCTTCCATTTGTTTTTCTTGCACTGATTCAAGTAGCTTTTTATTGCTGAAATCAATCCACCTATGGTAATGAAAATTGATTCAAGAGACTAGAAGTAATATTACGTTCTCAACTTTTGTACTAATTATGTTTTTCATCTCGAGTTCTTTCCAGTATATAGCTTATGAATTAACTAATTGACCTCTCAAGTCTCAACTGAGCAACTGCTGATTTAACAGTAATAATTAAATTAGCTAGCCTATACGTATTTCATGCTTCTATCCAATGTTAAGATATATAGGAGTAAACTTTAATTACTAAAATAGAAATGGACAAGGTGTATCTATAAATTAGCTACAACATACCACTTGACAAGGAACCAATATTTAGAAAGCAGGCTGCCCCATCCTTAAGATAGCTTGGCAGTTGCGGGAATGGAACACCCCAAAACTTTGAAAGAAAAGGTAGCAGAAGACAGATAAACAGTGCCTGAATAGAAAAGAATACGAGAACATTAAGCTTCATCTGGAATATTCTTGTAAAGCCAGTTAATGAAGTTAGCTCAAAATTTTGAAACACCTTAAGAATTTTGAATACAAATCATTGCAGAGTTCTTACTTGGAAGGCAGATCCATAGGAATTTACAACAAAAACATCAATAGAACCTCCCTGAAATTAACACAAATTGGACAAGCTTATATACAAATCATACTAGCTTGAGTATCAATGGATGGAAAACATGGTCAGTGACTACTGGTATAAATTACCTTCAAGTGCTGTGCAGCATCCAAGAAAATTATTTCCTATCAAAAGAAATTGAAAACCATTAGTAAAACTTAGGTTGCACAATTCTGTACATTGGAGACTATCAAATCCATTCGGGAGGTTGACAACCTTCAATATAGTATCGGCAGCTTGAAACAAATATGAAATAATCATCAGAAGAGTCCAAAAGATACCAGTATCCTTCAGTGAAAGGCCACCACCAGATCCACTGCACAGGACAAATGTTCCAAACAACAATGTCATATAATCGTATCCAGCATACAGGACCATTGATGAACTATCAAATTAAATCTTCTGATTGCTTTGCCCAATTGTGTTGCATGGAAGGTGGACATCAAAGTACTGAAAAGAATGACTTGTTTAGTCTACAAGCCAGTCTCTTTCTAAGAAATGGCCATGACACTTTGATGCCTGTGTAACTTTTGTTCCATCATAGAGACACCATAGATTTCCATAAATTTTTGTTTAGCATTTCATATAATGCATAATATAATTAGTCTTGTAATAGCAAAGTCATATCAACAATCTGTGACGGGATCTGCTCCTCACAAATGGGCACCTCACAGACACATCCACCGTGCATTGAGAACATCTCCCATGAATAATAACTAATAAGTACGGGAGATGTTCCCAATGCATGATAGGATGTGCGTGTGAGGTGCCTGCGAGGCGCAAGGTGTGAGGAGCAGATCCGGTCTCCAACAATCTATACTGAACAATAACAAACTAGCTTTTAGGTTTTAGCCCAAGGTCCATGCACTTCCTAGTATGAATTAGACAAAATGAACTACCTCCAGTTTTACAAACTTCTTATGTTTACAAATCTCATACCCATTCGTAGTTATCATATAAAAATAGACATGATGGAAGGCTTATTTCTAACTCTATACATTGAAAGCAATTCAACACCTATGGTTAAACAGCTTAAATGATTCAAAGGCAGTTTAAACTTTTACATGCTTATTCTTTAAGGTTCTTCCATTCCTCTTCACTGTTCTACTCACATTTCTTGGCCTCCTAACCTCTATGACTTTCCTTCAAGCCATAATTTTTTCTTTGATGTTTTATCCTCCATAGATATTCCTCGTTCACTTCAGCAAGCCATTAAAAATTCTCATTGGAGAGAAGCCAGGGATGCCAAGATCAAGGTCCTTCATGAAAATGACACTTGGGACCTTGTGCCTGCTCCTACAGATGATTTTTACACCATCAAGCTGAAATTTGATAGATCTCTGTAGTGAGAATAGGCCGAATGGGCCTTAGTGTTCTTTATTTCTTTTAGTAGTGTTTAAAAGTTATGTTTCTTAGCTATGGGGCTTATGGGCCTTCTTTTATTTTCTTTAATTATTTCTTTAGTGCTGGCCGCCCTGTGGTGTTTCTGAGTTGTTATGGCTTAGATCTCTCCTTAATGAGATGAGTGTTTCATGTGACGAGCCACTGATGTTGTATTGTGATAACCAAGCTGCTATTAACATTGCTCACAACCCAATTCAGCATAATAGAACTAAGCACATTGAGGTAGGCAAACACTTTATACAGAAGAGGGTGGCTTCAGGAGAGGTGTGCCTACCTTTCATTGCATCAGAAGAGCAACTAGCAGATTTTCTAACTAAGGGAGTCCCAAAGGCAAAGCTTCAACATTATGTAAGCAAGCTGGGCATGATTGAAATTTATACTCAGCTTGAGGAGGAGTGTAGTGAGAATGGGCCGAATGGGCCCTAGTGTTCTTTATTTCTTTAAAGTAGTGTTTAAAAGTTATGTTTCTTAGTTATGGGCCTTATCGGCCTTCTTTTATTTTCTTTAATTATTTCTTCAGTGCTGGCCACCCCATTAAGGACATCCAAGTAATTGTACTCAGACTTTGAATTATTAATAAAAGTGATGAAAGGGGGCTAGAGAGAGAGGTTTGAATTCTTTTTTTCTCTCTCCCCTTCTTTTCTTCTTCCACAACCTATTGCTAAAACTTCTTTTCTTCTTTCTTGCATTATTTGAATTACTGTAGGTGTAATTGTCAACTATCTCCTAATTGAAATAGGCTCGATTAGTTGCCCAGGGATATAGTCAGGAGTATGGCATTGATTATGAAGAAACCTTTGCCCTAGATTCTAAGATCACCATAGTCTATGTTCTCTTAGCATTGTCTATTGTCTAATCTTAGACCATTTGTTAGTTAGATGTAAAGAATGCCTTTCTTCATGGTCAGATGAAGGAGACAATCTACATGAAGCCTCCTCCTGGATACTGCAATGATTCTTCTTTAGTATGTCCCCAAAAAAATCCCCATATGATTTGAAATAGGTTCCCCGAGCATAGTTTGAATGTTTTCAAGATATTGTAGTTGCTACCAGATATAGCTAGAGTTCCTTTGATCCATAGTTGTCAAGGTCATAGTTTTCAAGGTGCCAAGGCAAGGCTAGGCAACAAGGGGGCGCCTTGTTGCCTAGTTGCCTAGGCGATGGGTTTTTTCAAGTAAAAATATGTACCGTAGGGTAGTTCCCTAGGTTCCATAATCATATTTCCTTAATAATCATCCATAATTTTCATGAGAAAAGTATAAAATTCATGTTAAATTATAGAAAATCAACATATTCGAACATATTCATGAGAGAAAAGAAGAAAAAAAAAGAAATTTCAAAAAATATAAGGGTTGAACCCCCTATTTCTGTTATAGGAAAAGAAGAAAAGAATAGGTGGAAGAAGAAAATTGGTATATAGTATAGACACAAAATTCGTAAAGAAAAAGAAGTAAATGTGTTGGTTAGACAACATTTTAAGTTCTTCCTTACTTATTGGTTCACATTTTGAAACTCTTTCAGGGTTCAATACAGCATTTAGCAATGTTTGTGTTGATTAAACCCTAACAAATAAGAAAATAATAAAAAGAAATTAGTATATAAACACACAAAATGAACATTTTAGTTTAAATAAGTCTATTTTAAAATTATAACCTCAAAAAATGTGCCTGCCTAGGTGTTGCCTTGACAACTATGGTTAAGGTGTCGCCTAGGCAACTAGGAACCCTTGGTTGGGCGCCTCGCCCAAGTACCTTGACTTAAAGCAACTAGGCACTTGTCTAGGAAACTAAGCACCCACCTAGGCAACAAAAATGACAAGGCAGGTGCCTTATATAATATCATTTATATTGTTGTATCTTATTAATATGTATGTTATTACATTTTATTATATGCTACATTGCTATATATATATATATATATATACTTTGTTTTAATGTTATACCATTGAAATTTAAAAGATCAAATGGTGTGAGGAGAGAAAAAGAAAGAAGAAAGCAAAAAAGAAAGAGCAAAGAAATAAGTATAAAGAGGTTCTTTTTTTTTCTATTCTCTCACTAAGTAAATAAAACAAAAATTCCATCCTTGATTTTTATATTTTACTTTCCATCTTGAACATTTGTCATACAAAGTTATTAATTGTTTTAATGTTGTACTATTGAAATTTAAAAGATCAAAGGGTTTTGAGGAGAGAAAAAGAAAGAAAGAAATCAAAAAAGAAAAAGTAAAGAAGGAATAGAAGTATAAAGAGGTTCTTTTTTTCTATTCTCTCTCTAAGTAAATAAAATAGAAATTCCATCCTTGTTTTTTATATTTTACTTTCCATCTTGAAGATTTTTCATATAAAGTTAATAACCTTCTTTAGCTGCTAATTGATATGAAATTGCTCTATTAAATACTTATTATAGTAGTATCATTTTTGAAAATAATGAAATTAATATATGTAAAAGATTTTTATCTTTTAGATGTGATCACTTGCCACATTTTTGGAGGAAACTTAATGTTCTTAATAAAGAGAATTGCTATTTTTTTATGAATAAGAGAATAGCATTTCTCTTTTTTTTTTTGAAAATAGCAATTCTCAAAAAAAAAAAGAGAATTGCTATTTTTTCAATTAATATACATGTTGAATGGTATATAAAACTAGGGAACTAGCCAAAAGATAGTTCTTTATATTATAAAATTCTTATCACCTAGGCGACCGCCTAGGTGACAGGATGACTAGGCGCCCCAATGTCGCCCAAAATCACCTGAACACCTTGAAAACTATGCTTTGACCACTCTCTTTGTTAGGCAACAACCTTAGGGTATTACCATTCTTCTATTGCATGCTGATGACATGTTGTTGACCTGGGCCCTTTCACTGACTTCTTGGGTCTGGAAGTTTATCACAATGTATCGAGGGGTATTTTGTTTGTCAATAGAAATATGCCTTTGACGGCTTGACCTCATCAAACTTGCTGGCATTACTGATGAGAAACATGTTGATGTTCCAGAGGTCTATCAACATGTTTCTCATCAGTAATGCTAGCAAGTTTTATGAGGTCAAAGGCATATTTCTACTAACAAAAAATACCCCTGATCATTGCAATAAAGACCCAAGAAGTCAGTGAAAGGGCCCAGGTCCTTCATTGGGAAGGAATTATGGAGTAAGGACTTCAACTCACGAATATCTTCATCATCATACCAAGTTAGATGGGGTCTCCCATCTATCTCACCATGACTCGGCCTAATATTTCACATATAGTTTAGGTTGTTAGTTTGTTTGTTTTTGCTCCTTGCCAATCTCATATGATTGTTGTTCATTGCACCATTCATTATATTAGAGGGATGAGTTCTTAGGACAGTTCTTCTCCTCCTCTCCCATCAGTTGAGAGCATATGCTGATGTAGATTGGGCTAATTGTGCTGACACTTGCAAGTCCACTTCTGAGTGATGTGTCTTTATAGGTGATTCTCTCATATCCTGGATGTGTAAGAAACAGTAGACAGTCTCCAAGTCCTCCACTGAAACTAAGTATAGGGATTTCTTCTGTTTACAGTGAGATATTTTTGGTTACAATCTCTCTTTACAAATCTTGACATTCAGCTTCCTACTCTCTATACAAACAATACAAATGCTATGAAGATTGCTTCTAACCCTATCTTCCACAAGAGGACTAAGCACATTGAGGTGGACTATCACTTCATCCGAGATCTTTTCAATGTTGGATCCATATCACTTCCTCATGTGGCCTCCAGTTTATTGATATCTTCACCAAGGTGGCAAGGCCATGACTAGAGCTCGACACCTCTTTCTCATAAGCAAACTAATGCTTATCTCTACACATCAGTTCAAAGGGGAGTGTGGAGATTTTGTGACTTGATGTATTTTATTAGTATAGTCCTTGTTGTACATTATCTTGTTGGTATTCTTTATTTCCTTTTTCTCTTTCAGCCATGTATGGACATTCTTGTAATTGTGAATAGTCTTTAATATAAAAGAGGCTCTTTAGGGTGGGGGCTAACTATTTTTGACACCCCCTAAGTTTGTTCTTGTTCTCTACACTGTTCGGCCAAGAGACCCCATGACTTGGAGTAGTTTCTTTCCATTCTTCTTTAGGAACTCTTTACACCCCCATGACGGAGTAGTTTCTTTCCGTTCTTCTCTTCTCTCATCTTCTTTCTTCCTCCTCTCTATTGCTAAAGCTTCCTTCATCTTCAATCCTTTTTATAGCTAGGGTGTAAACAGGTCAGGTTCGGTAGGATTTGCCTAAACCTGAACCTGACCCGACCCAACTAAATGAAGATAGGCTACCAAACCCACCTGTCCCGCCTCATGTATAGTATACCAATATCCAATTGATGTTATATATACTAATATCTTCAAGGCTGCAATGTCAACAGCTCAGGTCGGGTTGGGGAGAATGTGGATTCTCCCCAACCCGACCTGACCTGAAACCCAATTAAGAACAGCCCAACCCTAACCCAATAGGGTCGGGTCAGTGCAGGTTTACCACCTAACCCGACCCACTGACATCCCTATTTATAGCATCATATTTAGACAATTTTTATTGCTGAAATCAATCAAGTGTCTGGATAGTTTAGTAAAGTTATAAAGGAATTTGGAATGAAGTAGTTTATGTTAACCATTTTGTTCTCAATTTGAAACTACCTTAAGAAGAACTCTACTGGTGATTTATGTTAATATATTGTTGTTGCAGGTAGTGAGGTTGAAAAGTATTAAAAAAAAGTTTAAACAATTTTATAGGAACACTTTCAAACCAAAGATCTTGAAAAGTTGAGATATTTCTTGGGCATTAAAATAGAAAACTCAAGGAATGGCATTGATTTTTTGTTAAGACATTCCTAATGGGACTCAAACTCTGAGTTAAAGTGTTGATCAAGGTGAATTATTTGATGATCCAGGAAAGTATAGGACATTGGTTAGTAAACTAAACTATTTGATGATTACTCACCCAGATATTTCATTTGCAATTGCTGTTGTAAGTCAGTTTATGTATAATCCTTGGGTTCCACAATGGGATGTATTGATTAGTAGTTGAAAGATATAAAGATGCTAATTGGTTGGTTCCATGTTTGACAAGAATTCTACTACTGAGTATTGCATATTTCTAGGAGTGCTCAAGCTGACTATAGGGCTATGGCTACATGTCAACTAGTTCGGCTGCAATACTTCCATCAAGAGATTGGGTATTCCTTGTCAGATACTATTTAGTTATATTCTGACTACCAAGGTGCTGCCCATATTGCATCAAATTCAGCTTTTCATCAAAGAACCAGAGCATAAGGTTGATTGCCGGTTTGTGTGAGAAAATGCATGGAGTCATGTCTACAGCTTCTGTGAAGTTTATTTACAAGGGTATGTTGGGTAAGGTGGACTAAGTTTGTAATAAGCTGGGGTCACACACTATCCAAGAAGAGACTGCCAAGCATCCTCATTAAAACCACTTCCATTTGAGAGTCTTTTTTCTCAAAAATTCTAGCATTTCTCTCCATCTAAACCAACTAAATAACAGCCAATAAAACTATACGCTAGAGTGCTTTACCCTGTTCTTAAGTTGTTGATATGACACCACCTCAAGCTTTTTCTGGACATACTGCAGGAAACACCATTATAAAGGGCAGCCCAGTGCATAAGGCTCCCGCCAATGCAGGGTCTGGGGAGGGACAGATGTATGTAGCCTTACCCCTGCACATACAGATAGGCTGTTTCCAAGATTTGAACCCTAGTCACCCAGGTCGCAATGGAGCAACCCAGCCTTACCCCCATTGCAAGAAACACCATTGCACTCCCAAAATCTCAAAGAAATGAACCAAGACAAGAGAGATCAACTTGCAATGAACAAACAAATGGCTACTAGATTCATCTACTTCTTAAGGTCCTGGGCATTCATACCTATGGCAAGCAGCTTATCTTTAGTTAAACTCTTTCCAGAGGCACCAATCTACACCATTCATGCAATTCTGAAATAGACTTTAGTATCCCATATTTAGCACCAAGGAGTTCTATTCTTTCCTTGAAGTTGGGATGTGTAGCCTTATAAAAGGATCATATCATCAAGTTTTCATACTGTCCCAGAACCATAACCTAGAGACACCATAATCAGCTCTTCGCAGGTTGCTTTCTAGCTTCAACTAAGTGCTGCCATATCATCCATTCTCCAGTCATTTAGACTTCTTAGGTCTAAAAATTTTCTCCATGAGGAACCAAGTTACCAACAACATAGCTGTTGAACATGATCTAGTCAAGGTGCATGAGATAGAGAGAAGAGAGAACTGATGAAAGAAAATCAAATGAGACAGACATGCTAGGATGTCAGTCAGTGGCTATACCTATGTATCCTAACATCAAACTTACAGCAGATGAAGAGGAGCTAGAGGACGATACAGGGCAGTATAGAAGGCTGGTTGAGAAGCTGAATTATTTGAGTATCACACGTCCCTACATATCATTTGCAGTTAGTGTAATAGTCAGCTTATGGACTCACCCAAGGTGCTTAATTTGGATGCCGTATATAGAATACTAAGGAACTTGAAAGGTTCCCAGGCCTTTGAGTGATTTATTAAGATCATGGTCACTTAACTATATCAGAATATACAGATGCAGACTAGTTGGCTCACCCACAGACCATGGATCTACCACAGGTTATTGTACATTTCTGGGTGGCAACTTCATCACATGGAAGAGCTACAGACCACTCTCCCAATAGCAGTCATTTCTTAGGCTTCTTTATTGTCAGATATGGAAAAGGAGGGAAAGAGATTCAAGTGGGTGGCACAAGCCATGGAAGTTAAGCTACAGTGGGTGAAAATAAGTGCCAACTCTTTTGCTGATGTTTCAGCAAAACAAGGGGTGGGTAAAAATCAACTTCTCTGGGCTTTGTTGTAAACTTGAGTACTTTCTAAGGGGAGAGATAGGAGAGTTTCTCTCTCCCTTCGTTCTTCTGTAACTTTTAATTATTAATCTAATGAAATGGTGCAGTTATTGATCAAAAAAAAAAAAAAAAAGAAAAAAAGAGGGAAAGAGCTCCTGCAGGGTGTTACTGTCACACCAAGGACAATAACAAAACCGAAATCTAATTCTGCTCCCAATGCCCATCCTGAACCTCACTCTTACAAGTTCAGGTATCTCCCAATGCTTCTCCATACTGCAAATCCAGTAGATGCTTCAGCATCAATACTTTGCAGCCATACTTCTTTTTGAGAAAAGAGAAAGTATGACACATATTGAGATCAAAAAACAAAGTGGGTAGGGAGACACATATTAGTTACAAAAAAAGATGCCTAGCCTCTAAGAAGGGTATTACTTTCCTCCAAAAAATTTCTGGTTCCTGTCCAAATCCCTACTACTACTTTCCTAGTAATGCTATAATATCTTTCCATAGATTACACAAACCTGAGTGATATTCTGTTTTAGGGGAGTATATCTTACTTAACTCTACCAAGTGAAATTTAAACTCATCCCTCCATTATCCTCATTGTGGTTTCTAAACATGATCTCTTGCCAAGGTAAAGCTGTCAATAGATCAGCTCATGATCCCAATCTGATCTGGTCAATGTATGCAGTTAATAAATCCAAAAGCAGTGTTTTTTGAATATTATATTTTAATAAAAGGGTATCTTCAATTGATTTTGTTAAGGATTTATAATTCCTTAATAAAATCCAATTAGTCAAAATTGAATTTGATATGAATATATGGTGGAACAAATTCCAATCTTTGTATATCACATCTAAATATAACCTGTTTAAATCCCTACTCCTAGGCTTCAAAATCAATAAAGAAAGAGTGTAAGGTGAAAGCTTGAACTAATCTGACTACCCATTACACTGCCAACTAACGAAACTAACAAAGATAAAAACAAAACAAAATTCAACAGTGACAAAGCAACAATGGTTTAATAAGCTTCACTGAACAATTACATTAAATTAATTACCTTGCAACAGTTATTATTACGCCAACAGCCACAAGAAAGCATCCAAGTATTTGGTTCATTCTATATTGCTTCTGAAGGAAAATGACTGACAAGAGAATCTGCCAAACAAGTGCAGACTGCAAAGTAAAATGTAAATAAATTTAGGCATTGCAAGGAATTGTAAAAACAGTACAGCAAGAGAGCAAAATTAATTTTCCAGGAAAAGGAAAAGGAAACACAAGAATAGAAAAATATTCCAATAAAGTGGCTATCTAGTTTCCAATACATTGTTTCCATAAAAGAGATCAAATGAAACTCCTCACCTGAGACAATATTGGAATTGATGCCCCAGAAAGAACAGCTGCCAAAGAAAAGGGAACATAAGGTTGTGCTTTTGTAATTGACACGTATACAGTACATGGAATAATGTTTGTGAGAAATGCAACTAAATGTGAAGATCAAACTGAAAACTCTCACAAAAAGGAAATGGTTGTTCTGAATTAGAGGTGCATAAATCCCAATTCCCAAATACATCTGGCACTAAGTTATGTAATGCATGCATAACTACCTCAGATAGCTAAACATAATAAATGGATAAACCCACACAAGTTTTTGCAAAAAAAGATTCCAGATATGGAACAGCCTGAAGCATGCAGCAGAAAATAACAATGCAATAGATAAATCATGAGGTTAAATTTTGGGTCTGAAGACACGTCTCATATATGGATCTGGTACCCCATAAAAATGCCACTTGTCCATGTCTTGAGTATCAGGATCCCCCATCAGATGGGTCCTACCTACAAGTTCAGCTGGCTCAAACATTAACATGCTCAGAAGACAACCATCTTACCTTTTGGGAAAAGTTTTCCTTAAAGTTAAAAAGCAACTCTACAGCTAATGCCCAAAACAAATGGTTAAGAATCATTTGACATGTTTGGCTTAGCCATTTTTTAGATAGGATGTGGGTCAAAATTCTTGAAACATGGAGCAGGTGGCAATCATGGGAGATCCACACCCATCTGCAGGTCCTGTGTCCCCAAAATCAAGACTGTCCCAAATCAGAAAAGAACGAAAATTGGAAATTTAGATCTCCTCATAAGTAGTGCTACATGGATTTAAATACAATGGTGACATGTTTAAGAAATATCTATTCAGAAAAAAAAAAAGAAAAAAAGAAAAGGACTTTGCATGCCAAATTATCTATTCAACAATCATATAGAAAGAAAATGGTATTACCAAAATATATGAGAAATATAACATAATTAACTTAAGAAGAACTAAAACACATACAACCTCCTTCCCTCCCCCCAACAAATATCAAACACTTATTGGATGGTTTTCAACATAAATGAGTTAAGGTAACATTCCATTCAACTAAGATGCAAAAATTCCATCATTAACACTACAAATTTGAAAGCATTCCAGCATAATAATGAAATGTGTCAAACCACTCAGCAACTAACAAAAAAGATATCCTTATAAAATACATTGGCCTAGAAGAAAGCCGCACATTCAACAATCAAATAGTCTCTAGCATCAGGAGGAAAAGAGGCTGATGGCATAAATGCAAAGGACAGAGATCAACAAAGACTAAAGTGTGATTTACCTGCAGCTGCCATTCCAGTAGCTGCAGCAAGAGCCTCTAAGAGACCAACAAAAAGAAAGGAAGTTTTCGGCAAGGAGAGCATCTCATCCGTAACAATGCCAGCATTATAGCGGAAACGCAAGATAGAAAAGTACACCAGCACATATCTGGAAGAAGAAAATATGTAAGCCAAACAGATATACTTCCTGAAGAGAAAACGTAGTAGGTTAATACTAAACAATTTTGACTTCCAATTCACCAATTAACAGAATAATATGAATGACATTACAGTAATATATGTATTGTATATAAAATTTATAGTATATGGTGTGTATTAAAATATGTGCAAGAATATAATAAAAAGGGCAGCCCAGTGAAATAACATAATATATATTAACAAGTAAATTAATTATTGATAGTGATTTAGTCCTATGGCATTGCAGAAATGGACTCAAACAGTTTAAGTGGCTAACCTGGACAATGCAAGTCAAAATCCTATGGGTAAAATGGTGAACTAAACATGGCTGATGTTCTAGCCAAACAAGGGGTAGATTCTTTTTTTTTTTGTTTCTGGTAAAAAAACTTGAAATTGCATTTTTTAATATATTTTTACAAATAAAAAATTTAATACATAATTAAAAAATATAAAACAATACATGTGTTACATATAGAACTAGGGGAACTAGGGTTGTAACCGGATCAGACTCAAATTGGATTTAGCAAAATCCACATCCAACCCAACTACTAAAAACCTGCATCCGAATCCGACCCGAAATTCAGTATTAGTTTTTTTCATTTATTATTAGTAGTATTATTATTGTTTAATTATTTTAATTATTACTAGTGTTTTTCAATTTTTTTAATCAATATTAATTTTTAGTTTTTTTATTTTTTTATAATATCAAAAAGGATTTTTTTTAATTTTTATCACATGTTAAATTAATTCATACTATTGATTTGCATTTTACTTAAAAACACCAAAAAATTTTACTCTTGATCAATGACGTAGGTCACCTCACATTGTGTATATGAGATGCATGGAATCAAAATACAAGGTGTGGCCTGAACGACACAACACTTTGTAAAACACCTATATATAGGTGTGGTGTGGTTTAGGCTACCAAGTTTTGACCACAGTAAAGAACACCTATTCTGCTATGGTGTGAACCACACCACACCTATGGTGTAATTGAAAACACACCACCTAATTTCTCAACCACACTATGGAACAACCCCTTAGTAAGTTGTTTTGGGATGGAACCAATTATTTAAAAGGTTAGTGTTTTAGGAGTGATCATAGATTCATTGACCAGGCCAGCCGGCCAGACCTACAACATGATCTATGCAAGCCCAGGACCGGGCCCAATCCACACACCAAGCCTAGAATGTAGGCCCAGACCCAGCCTAAGCCTGACCCATGTTAATATGTGCTCTTGCATCAGGCCCAGCCCGAGTGGGCTTGGAGCCCTAGACAACACCTAAACTTCAGCCTGAAAATTTGCGGGTCCGACCAGCCGGGCTAGGAATGATCACTCCTAGCCATTATGTGATTATGTCAATATGTCAATTGAACACGACATGAAACAAAAGGCCAAAAGCAATGCAATAGTGCAAAAGGGTCCCACCAACTCATCAATGTGGAGGACAGACAACAAATGATAGTATTTCGATTTGATCAAAGTAGGGTGCAGAGAGCGCTACAAACCTCGTATTGGAATTCAGTTTATTTACACACATACCCACCAGTATAAAAAATTAAAAAACAAAGAAAACAAGCCAAAGTTTGGGCTAGGCCCTTCTCGTAAAAAAAAAAGGACCCCAATTCGGTATCCCGTATTTTCTAAATAAAAAAAAAACTCTCTATCCCGTATTGGTGGCCGGACCCACCAAATGGGTCCTACTCCTACCATGGGCGTCAATTTGTTTTCACTTTTTCACCTGTAAATTTGAATAGCATAGCAAAGCTATGATTCTTCCTATAAAGCTTCAAAGATAATGTACATCAACGATTATAACAGTGGGTTCGGTCCTTGTCTTCCCCACGATAGTGGGGGTCAGCTATAAGGCCCATAGCCAAAGTAAACGTACTGTACAAAAGACCGAAGCCCAAATTGTATCTGCAGGATATCTAACTCCATGGGGTCCACATGGCACGGACTACAATGTAAAAATAAAAAATGGACTCTCTACTATGCCAGATCTTTTCCTCATCAGTCATCACTCGCTCACACAACTACAGTTGGATTAGATGGTGGGACACCACGTGGTTAGTACTATAAAAATTGTAAAAAATAAAAAATGGACTCTCTACTCTGCCAGATGTTTTCTTCATCAGTCATCACTCGCTCACACAACACAACTACAGTTGGATTAGATGGTGGGACACCACGTGGTTACTAATAACCCCACAGGAGCATTCATTCAATAGATCGGATGGTCCAGCTTGACCGAGCAGAACAATCCCTAGCCGTCCATCAACAAAAAGGTCCCACCAAAGCACAAAGTGAAACTGTTCAATAAACTATTATTCTATTACCCAAAAAGAACAGGGTAATTAGAATCATTGTGAATCCTGAGATCATCAGTAAAGGCTAAAGGCAGCAGAAGAAAGCTTACCCGAACGTGGCGAGCTGAGCGAGGAAGAAAGGGTAGTGCCTGAGAGGGATGAGAGCGAGCTTGTACAGAACCCGATTTGCTACTCCAAGAACCACCGTAAGTGCGGCAGCCATCATGACCTCAGCCGTCCGATCGCGACCACGATCACGACAACTGAGCTTCTCTTCCTCTTCCTCTTCCTCCTCCTCCTCCTCCAGCACCTGATTGATCTTCTCCACATCTTCGATGCTCTCCTCATCCAGAGCGTAAGAACACGGCTTCGCATTTCCCCCTCCTTTTCCGTCCGATCGGAACAAAGCCCCACCTCGACCGTGGGATCCGACAACCCATACTACCCTCGCGTGCCACGATCTTAGAGCAATCCTTTGCCGCTGCTGAAATGGAGAGAAGAACAGAGCTTGCTGTGAAGGCGAAACCACGAAGCGACGTCCGGGATTCCGAGATGGAATCAGTCGGTCGGCGGTGAACACCCGGCCACAAGAACAACCAGACATCGCAATTATTACAAACAAATCCAAAAAAAAAAATAAAAGAAGAATAAGGGAGAATGCTCAATGGTAGAGTGGAGAAAAGAGGGGAGGGATTGAGCTATGAGTCAAAAGATCAATGGGGAAATTGGGGGTAGAATCGAGAACAGTGAAACTAATAATGGAAAGAAATGAATGAAAAAGACAAAGAAATAATAATAAATAAATAAATAAATGAGAAATTCTTGGTGGAGCACGAGGAGATGTGAGAGAGAGGACGTCCTACCTTAGCTTTCACTGCACCTTCCGAAAGTGTTTGAAAGGGCTCTCGTGTTTTGGATTCTTATCAGAGGAATTCAGTCCTTTTTGGCCTTTATTATTATTTATTATATTATGGTTTTATTCAAGTGTCAATGGATGAAGTGTGGAAGTGATGGGTGATATATAAGACATTGAGAGTTTTGAGACCAGAAATTTGTTTTTATTCTTTTTTTTTAAACCGAAGATTCGGAATTCCAAAATGAGGTGTGCTTGACTTGTTTAAGGATGCTGAATTCAATTCGACCACGGTTCTCCACATTTTCATTGGTAAAGGGGAAACGGGTTTGTCTGGACGGACCGAGTAGGTTATCTTTGTTTGATGATCTCGTTGGACGTGTTTGGTATTGTTTGTGTGTTTATTTGCCACGTAGGCAATTAGAGTTTATTTAATTATGGGGTTGTTTCATTCTGATGCAGTTTATTTAGCGGATGTTTATCACTGTTGCCCTTTATTTTAACAAATGTTTTGTAATTTTCAACGTCAAATAAACAGTTGCATTTTGTTGGGATCATTGAAGATGGTGTTTGTCTTAATGTTAACTTTCACACAAACCGATAAAACATTTATTTAGTAAATAGTGTTGTCAAATAATGGTGTTTCCCCGTTATATAATACCATTTTTCACATACACATTCACAAAAACAAACACCATTTTAATAAATGTTTTGTATGATAGTTGGAAAACAAGAAAACCGGTTGAAAATTACTATTTATATGTTTTTCTTTTTTATGATTAGTGCTATATTAAATATCATTAAGGCTGCGTTTGTTTGTGGTGTAAATCATGGTTTTTAAAAACGAATCAGTGACCGAACTGGTCAGGAGTCCGATTACCGGTTTGAACGGTTTGATCGTTCGACCCGAATGGCCGATCCATTCTAATGAAAAAATTAAAAAATTGAAAAACGGTCAAAATCATTCGAACAGTTCGAACGATTAATCGGCCGGTTCAATGATTTGCTGACCAAAATCAACGGTTTTGGAGGAAAAAGCGATTTTGGAGAAAAACGAAACCAATCAAGTGACCGGTTCTCTGTTTTCTGATCCGATCCGATTTTGAAAACAATGGTGTAAATGATGGATCAGTGTAATATTACACTCCAGTCCAGTTTTAAGGCTGTTTGGGTGGAATGTAAAAGAATGGTGTAAAATGTCCCTTTTAGGGACTTTTACATCAATAATCTATGTAACATGGCCATAAACAAACTATTAGAACTAATGAGATGTGGAGGTAGGTGCTTGGATAGAACTGATATTTTCTCTTCAGCTGAAAAAGAATGACCGTCAAACCATTTCATCATCGTCAGCTAGAAGTGAGATGAGCACCTTGCTTCCATCAATTCCTTCCTTATACCCAAAATGCAAGCATGACACCCACGGTAGGACACGAGCAAACACTAATTCCCTCTACCACATGGGTTGCACAGATGGAGCTTCTGAACCTCTTGCCATCTCGCCAGTAGCCTTTAAGCTTTGTATTATGTGATCTACAAAAAGAGGGATGGTGATTTACATCGATTGGTATTCTCCAAATGTGAGCAAAAGGGCAATGTTGGTTTTACATCGATTATCCAAACACATACGAATGTAAATAGGTGTAAAAACCGGTTTGCTTTTTAAACTAATAGATCTAGCCATTCTTAAACTCCATCAGTTTTTGTATTTATACCGCAAACAAATGCAGCCTAAGTGACATGTTGAATAGTGAATAAATACTTTAGACTCATTACAGAAAGAGCACAAATACAACTATGTAATTAAAAATACATACAAAATACAAGGTTTTGTATTCGTGTTCCTTCAAGACTCAATTTGGAAGAAATATAAATACAAATATATAGAGTGCAAAACCATGTTTTTGTAATATTTTGTATACATTTATTATGGACATATTTGTATTTGTACTCTTCCCAAGCTAAACCTCAGTATTGAGATAAACATTAAAAGGAAGCATTTCCTACATATAACTCTCATGGACAAACATTTATGCACAACCATTTTTTTCCAATTTTCGAAGTATAAATGCAACACCCATACAACACCATGATACCAAACATCATCACAATCGAGATCAAATCAGTCCCCCACAACGTCCCACTACACATCCCTGCCATGTATTGGGAACATCTCCCGATGATGACATCATCATTTCTGATATTATCATCATGAGATATTCTCAATACATGGCGAGGATGTGCTGTGGGACGTTGTGGGGGGCAATCTTGTGGGGGGCTGATTTGAACTCATCACAATCTCTCACCACTTTATGCTTTTATCCTTGTTGTCAAATGACATGGCAAACCAAGTATGGACCTGCTGTAATTAATATCTTCTTTGCTGTCACATAGAGATGATTTGAAGTATTTTTTATGAATTGGGATCTGCTCCTCATAGAGGGTGCCTCACAGTCACATCCTTACCCTATATTGAAAACATCTCCCCATGAATAATAAATAGAAGTATGGGAGATTTTCCCGAACCAGGGACATGTTAAATTGGTGTGAGACAAGTTCTGTGAGGAATAGATCCGAACAGTCCATCCCATTGTTTTCAAAACCGGACCAGACTGGACTGGACAGTCGACCGGAAAAATTGGGAATCGGCCACCTGACCAGTTTCGTTTTCCTCCAAATTTGCTTTTTCCCCCAAAACCATTGATTTTGGTTAGCAAATCGCTGAACCGGTCGGTTAACCGTTTGAACGGTTTTTATTGTTTTTCAATTTTTTTTATTTTTTCGTCAGAACGAGTCAGTCGTTCGGGTTGAACGATCGGACCATTCGAACCAATAACTGGACCCCTGACTGGTTCGATCACCGGTTCATCTTTAAAAACCATAGTCCATCCCCATCCCCTTACCCCCAATTTTGACAGTGCTTAAGATGATTTAGAATTAAGAACCATGAAGCAAGGCGTGCGGTGTGTGTTGGACTCAATTAGGAGTGGATTCGAGCCAAGCCGAGCCGAGCCGAATAGTACCAGGTTCGAGCTCGAGCTCGATTCGAGCTAGAACCTTGAGCTCGAGCTCGGCTCGAGTCAAGAGTTCATAAGCTCGAGTTCGGCTTGGCTTGGCTCATTTTATATTTTATAAAAATATTTTATTATAAAAATAATATATATATATATATAACTTTTTTATTTTATATTTACAAATTTAAGAATTATAATGTTTTTATTATATATATTCGAGCTAGCTCGCGAGGTTCACGAGCTAATCTCTAATAGGCTCGAACTCGGTTCATTTAATAATCGAGCCACTGAATTGGGCTCGAGCTCGACTGAAACCAAGCCAAGCCAAATTCGAACAACTCGTGAAAAGCTCGACTCATTACCACCCCTAGACTCAATGACTCATTAAAGATGAATTTTATGGACGGGACGTGTAGATTATCTTTGTTAGATGATGTCTCACGGCTTTGTGCCTTTTATCTATGTTGACAGGTGACGTGAAAACCAGGTAAGGACCCACTTAAGATGTGCTTTGCTGTCGCATGAAAGATAGTCAAGATTAATTAGGATGGAGTTTAGGATGAAGCTCAAATCCGACGGTCGAGTCTCCATGTTTTCAACTACAGAGAAAGAAAAGACTAAAGAGAACTGAACTGAATGGTTGGTTTTGTCTTTAAGCAATAACTCATTCAATTCAGCCATTTCAGATTTATTAAACTTCCCCAAACGTTAGAGCAATGTTTACAAAACTGACCTGAAATGAATGGCCTATTCCAATTTAAAAAATAAAAAATTATTGTCTGAATTAATAGTTCCACCACCTAGATCAATGGATCATTGATAGTTTTCAGGTCAAACAGTCAAACCATGCATCGGAGTCGAGTTTTTTAAAACAAATTGGAGCTTTATTTTACATTATTTCATTTTGAAGACCATTGAAGCCCATGTTATTTAAAACTGTTCAGCGAATCGTTTATGCAATTGGTTTCATCTTATCTCAAATCTGATTCCTAATCAAAAACTTTTGAATTGGTTATTAACCCGTTAATCTGAGTAGTCAAATCATCAATCTGTTTAATGGACTGGCTAGAACGGCTCCAATTCTGGATAAATTTCTACAACATTACTTGGACTTATTCATGTAATCGAAATTCACAAATGAGTAGAGTGAACTTGGCTTATTTATGGCCCTCGTATGCAAGGGGACATAAAAAATTGGCTTTCGCTTTGACTGAAAAAAAGAAAGATAAAAGGTCATAAAAGAAGCATTTATAGGAATCTAAGAAATGGTTTCAACATTTTAGAGAAAAGTTGATAGCAAAAGGAAAATGGCCAACTACGTAAAGAAAATAGCAAATGATGTTTTAGGAGAATTTAAAGAAAAATGCTAAAGAAATGTCTTGTTAGAATGGAGATGTTTAAAATATAGAGAAAATTCCTGAATAATACCCTAAATTTTAGGGGTTGTGTTTAGTGAGTTCCCGAAACTTTAAAATGTCTCTTTAGTACTCTAGACTTTCAATTTGTGTCAGACAAGTCCCAACTGTTAGTTGACCGTCAGTCAATAACGTTACGTGAGTGTAAATAAAATTTTTTAAATTGGCAAAATTACCCTTTATGACATTATGATATTTATGTAGCCATTTTGCCCATTGCACTTGAGTGTTAAAACAGCCGAAGGGAAGAAGGAAAGGGGAAGCAGACGGGAAGGGGAACAAGGACACCGAAGTTCGCCATCAATGATCTCCCAGGAAGCCCGCCGTCAATGATCTCCCAGGTTCAAGCTCGTCGTCAACGATCCACTGTTGAAGATCTCTTTTCAGTGTCCGCCGTCAACCGTGAACAACTGTTGAAGTTCTCCGTTCGGTCTTCGTCGTCCACCATGAGCCACTATTGAAGCTCCCTGGCGACAACAACTGTGATCCCTGTTCAAGCTCCTCCATCCACCATAAACCCGTACTAGAGGAAGAAGGTGGACTAATGGACTCCCTTTGCTTGTTTCTTCTTATGTTTAAGCTCCCATTTTTGTTGCATGTTTGGAAGATTGTTTATGTGGTTTGTCCACTTTTGATGCAAAGGGATGTCTTATTCTTCCTAGCCCACAAGTGCCGGCCGGTTACCTTAAATACCAGCCGAAGGATTGTAAATGTGGTAAGAGGGGCAAAAAATATGGTTAAAAAGCGATTTTTTTTTACCTTCTTCTCCAGCAACGGCAAGGGGGTGTTGTCTTCTCTAGCGATGACCACTGTGTAGTATCTTCTTCGGCGACGGTAAGGGACTGATATTACTTTCTTCCCGTTAAACAACCGTATCAGAGAAAACCCTCTAACCACAAACCGGATTGAATGCCCAGTTAATCGTCAGCGATGATTTCAAACTACTAGAAAGTGGTCTTCGACTGCGCTTACCCGAACAATCACACCAACCGCTGCAACCTCAGAATAAAGACACTGTTTTGAGTGAACAATAATGCGTCCATCCGATGAATAAACCCGTTTTTAGATGAGGGTCGTAATGTATTTTTCCAAAGGGTACTGCTGAAGTGCAGAGACACATTTGAAAGTTTAGTAACTGACTAAACACAATCCCCAAAGTTCAGAATACGGTTCAGGAATTTTCCTTAAAATATAATTAATCAAATTCAATTGAGCATGTTATAAAGATTAGCGAAACACTAAAAAAAGGGAAAAGTAGAAAAATATAAAACTATGAAGAAATGAAGTTAAAAAGAAAAAAAAAAAACGCATATATAGGAAATATGAATGTTGAAATGGATAGGTGATAACAAAAGATATGGTTAGAAAAGGAAGTATTTTTAGGAATCTGAAAATAGTTCTAATATTTTAGAGACAAGTTGATATCAAAAGGAAAACGGGCAACTGCATAAAGAAAATAACAAATGATATTTTAGGAGAATCTACAAAGAAACAATAAAATGCTAAAGAAACTTCGTGTTAGAACGAACATGTTTAAAATATAATTAATCAAATTAAATTGAACATGCTATAAGATTGGCAAGAGACTAAAAATAGGGGAAATTAGAAAAGTATAAAACCATAAGAAACAAAGTTAAAATAATAATAAAATAAATTTAAGTCATAAAATGAGCTCTATCATAAATTAATCATTAAACAGAGAGAAAATGGAATTTATATACTAGAAAAGACGAGAAAAAGGAAAGGTAGAGATTTAAACCATAATAAGCAGGGACCCGTGCAGAGCACGAGATTTGCATGTCAAGGGAAAGTGAAACAACAGAAATTGGTAAATTTTATAAGGAAGGAATGCAATGTTGTTTAAAATAATTAATCTTTATTTTAGTAATTTGTTACAAAAATAATTTAGTAGTTTTGATTAATTATATAAATAATTTTTAACAAAAATAATAAATTACTACTAGTTACTGAATAAAATAATTACTTTTTTCCATATTACCTATTAGTGTTCTATTTTATTTATTTTACTTTATTAATGATTAAATGTTACAATTTGTAAACATTTCTTAATTATGTATATATGTAGTATAATTATGTATACATATAAATATTATATTATGTATAATTATATTCAGTTTATAATTGATAAATTATGTATACATATACACCTTTTTTCTCTCTCTTATTATTTTTAGGTGATTTGACTATATGATATTTTTATTAACTAATTTTTAAACTATTATTTGTTTACAGGATGGGTTGGACCCACTTTGGCCTTGGAATTTGTGGGCCTAATATGGACCTGGGTTGAAGTTAGACTAAAATGATCACCCTTAAGCAAATTGATTTTGGTTTATTAAATTAATGAGGAGAGGACATAGCATAAAAGAAAAAAGGAAAAAGAGTAAATAAATTTTAAGCAATTTAATGGAGTAGTTAAGAGAAAAGAGAATTAGTGGAGTGAGCTAATAGAGGAGAGAGTTAATGGAATGATTAATGAGGAGAGATAATCAAAGGAGTTAATGAGAAAAAGAAGAGAGAGTTAATGGCAAGTTAATGAGGAAAGATGAATGACTTAAAGTTGATTGACTACTTGAGTAATTTTGTTCAATTTTAAAAATAAAACTTAAAAAAAACCACAAAATAGACAAATGGTAGGAGAAAAAGGTGAGTCATGCTGACATGGCATATCGTGTTTTAATATATGAATATAATTGGATACATTAAAGAAAAAGATCAAAGATTCTTGGTAAAGGATGAGAAATCAAAGAAAAATAAAAAAAAAATTGAAAGTTATTAAATGAGCATGTTGAGGGTGCTAATGGGAAAGAGATTAGTAACTATGATAATGTTAAAAATAACATGTGGCTTCATAAAAATAGACTTACTTGAAGCGAAGGAAGTGCTAAATAAGAGGGATCTTGATTCAATCAAGGGTCCCCTTGAAAAACAACATAGACAAAGTCACAGCTTGTACTAAATTATTTTTCTTTTTGATAGAAGACAATGAATAAATTAGAAAGAAAGATGTTAGCTTACATACTTTTTGTCCACTTTTTTTTTTAAGTTCTGCCGGAGGGAGGCCACGTGACTAAAGATTCTTCCATCCACTACTGAACTCATAGCGTAGTTATTTTCATGGCCCATCTCGTGAAGGCCTTATCATTAGCTATCTCGCTCATCAAGGTTGTATTTGGCACCATTGTTTCTGAAAAAGTTTAGAAGGTGAGAAACATGTCCTGTTACATCACATGTGAGGTCACTTTAGTTTGAAAAATGCATGTGTGAAACTTCATTACCATTGTAGTTATTGACATTTTCAGGTAGAAACAGCATTTGTAATTTTGTATTTATGAACCTGAAACCTGAAACATGTCCTGTTATTGACATTTATACCTGAACGTTTCAGGTATAAACATTCAATGGTGCCAAACGTAATCAAATGTCATTTTTAGGGGAGACTGATCATTCCTCAACTGACCCAAAATTTAATATGGCACTGAACAAGTGGAAGAACATGATTCATATTTGATAAAGGGTATTTTGGCAGTACCTTATTGTTCGAACTATTTCTAGGTGGCCGATAAATTAGATGCCGAAGTGGAGGATTTTTGTTGGATGAGGACTTGGATGTCGAGCTGACTAAGCCAAGCTGGGGGTAGATTGGGTGCCGAGCTGGGTAGCTCTTTAGAGAAACCTACAAGGAATCAATGTTAGAGGACCCTGGGTGGCTAACCTGGCGAGGTCGCTCTGATGATTAAGTTAGTACTCTCGTAGTAGATCGCAAGCTAAAAAATCATAAAGTATGAACCTAGAATGTGCTTACTCGCCTCTCGTGTCATTGGGGTTGGGGCCTTTATATAGGCATTGTTTGGTTTGGGCCTCACGCACTGCATCCGAGATTTCCGAGAGGTCGTGCCTAACTGGTCCGAGATCCTCGAAGGTAACCGCCATGCACGTTGACCATCCTCTGGAATATTCGGTATGTGGGCCAATTTCCAAGAAACCTAGGAGCATCAGGATATGCATGTCGAATTTGTCGGTGAGCACATCTCGCAGGTCACCACCTGGTCCCTAATCAGGTCGGCAAGCCCTCGAGGGAGGGCACTCCTCGCGTCGAGGTCACTTCAGCTAGTGACAAGGTGCTATAGGCTGACCCTGGACGATGTGCTACAAGCCAACCTAAGTTGTGGTCGAGGTCGCTAGGTCGGCATAAAGGTAGTTCGCTAGATTAGCAGTGAAGGCAGGTTTCTAGGTCAGCGGTAAAGACAGGTCGCCAGGTTGGGGTAAAGACGAATCGCAATCTGGGACTCCAAATCATCACTTAGGTGGTGTTTAACTGTCATCTAGCTATTCTGAGATGCCATGTGTCACAATGTCATTGGAAGGCCAAAGCCACCCTCATCAATATTCTTCTTTTGATGGATAAGAGGATTCATATTCTTTGTCTTTGACAAACCTGTGCAATTGAATTGAAGCGGTTAAAATGATAATCTTAGTTATGGATAGGGGTGAGCATTATTCGGTTAAAACCAAAAAATGAATAGAAAATTTTGGTTTCGGTTTTTTAGGTTTGTTTATTTTGGTTTTTAGTTAATTTGGTTTGATTAATATGTTATGATATATGTAATATATATTATAGTATATACATTTTTGAAATTCGATTTTAATTGAAAATCGAACCGGAAATTTCGGTTTCAGTTATTTTAGTTTTTCTCTAATTCGATTTCGGTTCGGTTTTTAAAATTTTGATTTACTAGGTTCGCTTTTTAACTGAATAAACCGAATACTCACCCCTAGTTATGCTACCCACTAGTTGTTCTCACATCCCTACCCAAGTACAACTACGCATTGAGAATATCTCCCCTGTCATTAGGAATGGCAACGGGGCAGGTTCAGGGTGGGATTCATATCCCCCGTCCCCATTGCCGATCCCCGCCGGAGATAAAATTTATCCTCCATCCCTGATCCTCGACAAGGATGGGCTACCCATAGGGTGGGGCAGGGGGACCTCAATCCCCATCCTGACCCTGACCCCGATTGGAAATTCCTATTAATCCCTATCCCCATGCCCGCCCCACCAAAACAATCCCCACTCGAGATGGGAAAAATTGCCTTCCCTACTTGTCATTCATGGGAGATGTTCCCAATACACAGCATTGGTGTTCCATGGATATAGATGTGGGAACAATTTGTGGGTAGAAAATCCGGAGTACACAGTTACTTCCTTTAGGGCGCATGTGGCCAAGCCACAGAGCTTGCAGTTACAAGAGATTGATCCTGCGTCTCCTTTGGAGGAACGCTAAGTGACCATCCAAAGTCCAAACCACTGGGTCATCGGCACATAGGTGGCAACATTGAACAATGAACATTGTACAATTTTGTTTTGTTTATAGAATCTATGATCTTCCACCAACCTAGTTACCGGGGATGGGGAAATTACAAACCTAAGAATGTGGTTTCAAGTTTTGGAGAAGCCACTTGGTGTAAAAAATAATTAAAAGAAGAAGGTTAGGCCAGTGTCAAGTCCACCCCTCCACTCCAGGTAGCTGAGTCTAATATTGGGTAATGGCCTTTTTCTTATTTCCCTCGCTCCCTGTTATTAAAAGATGAAAAGGAGACCAAAACTGTTGTTTAATATTTAAACCCTAAAGTGGTGACTGGTGAGAAGACCATTTTATACACAATTGTCATACAAGCCAGCTGATATATGGCAGCCTAACATGGATCTGTGACTCTGGGCACTCTCTTTCCATGCGAGCTGTGGCAAGTGTGTGTAAGTTAAAATAATCAATCATTTGAACAGTTTCTAGAGAATTGTAAGGGCAGATTTTTGTTGGAAGAAGCTCAACACACAATGCACATGACTAACCAATAAATAACACATCTATCCTAACCACCAAAGTACACGGTTCAAACAGGGCCCAACCCCATGTAAAGCTTTATACAATCAACTTCTTTAAAGTTCATCTGTGGCACCTGGAACCATCAGCAACCAACATCCTGGACCAAGAACCAGGAAGACTTTCACTATCAATATAGGAGGTAAATGCATTTTAGCATTTCTATGAACGTGCAATTAACCCATCCACCTGTTTGTGTCTAACCTAGGCCATCAGTCCTGTCAAATGATCTTCTAGAAAAGGGGATGACCTCACCCAATTCTGATCAAGTTTGGAACACGAAATTGCAGTAATTGAATGACTTGCACTCCCTTGCTCACATTTCATTATCAATGATATCCCTAATCATCTGTGCTGGGATGAGCCCTTCAGTCCGAATTGCATCCTTATTTGGAGCAGGACTAATGAAAAACAGGGTTGGCAAACCTCGGACCTGTGGCACAAATATTGAAGGTTAATCTTCAAGATGTGAAGTTTTCTTATAAAATGCTGATAATCAATAAATTCAGTAAGCAGTTCACATTACCTGCATATCACGGGCAAATTCATACTCATCATCTGTGTCAACCTTAATGAACAAAGCATTGCTCTCATACTCCACAGCAAGCTATAACATGCAATGGGCAAATTTTAATTTTACCAGTGAATGAACAAAAATGGTAATGATGATAGAACATTATAATAAAATGAACTCTATAAGATTAAAAAATATTTCTTTTACCTTTCATTTGTCAATAATAAATAGTTAATTATAGAAATGAAAAAAAAAACAGACAAAAATATAAGAGAAAAGAAAGTAAAGAAGCAAATTTTAATTGACAAAACTTTACCAAGAGAAAGAAAATTTTAATTGAAAAGACCTTACCAAGAAGCAAAATATCCCGGACAGCTCTAGAGCATTGAAAATTAATCATCAGCAGACCTCATAATATGAGGGGGAGATGTTAATATCCAAGTCTCAAGTTTCTTTGACAAAGTAGAAAATATTTCATGGAATGTTTTAACTAATTTTTTTCCCAGACTCAACCGAAGAACCCCTTTCTACAATAGACCAAGCTCAAAAAACTGACAAAAATGATTCCATATTGGAGTTGCATTTAAAAGGGTGGGAAACAGACTCGCTCACTTCAAAATCTTTGGTTACCAAGCAAGCACCCATAAAAAAGAATTAGCTTAACAAGACATTAATGAGAAAAATAACATTTGGCAGTCTTTGGAGAAGTAGGAGAAGATCATCCCATCATCCCCTAATTTCTCATGATACCACAATAACTTGTACTTTTTTATCACTGAGGAGAAAAATGTGTCTGACTGTGTTTTGAGAAGATAAAATATTGATTATGTTCATCAAAAAGTCTAGGACTAAGAGATGTAATGGTGTAGCCTATGTACAAAAAGAGCTATATGGTGGGGTCCCTTAATATGTACCCAAGAGAACACAACCTATGATCATATATTCTTTGATGGTGGGTGTGGGGGGTGGGGTGTAAGACAGGACTTACCTAAATTTCTTGCAAATAGATGACCATGAATACACCATCAAAATGGCATTACTTAGAACTGCTTCCTTGCATAAACAATGAAACTCAAAATGCAAAATTGCAAAGCATTTCTTTTAGGCTGTATTTGGTTTAAAGGAAAAGGTAAGGAAAGGAAGGGAAGGCGGGGAAACCTATACAAAGTTTATACATGTTTCCCTTCCTTTTATTTCCTTTCTTTACCTTTTCCTTCAAACCAAACATGGCCTTAACTCCAAATCAACCAAAATATCATGAATAGAAAGATACTTCATGATGCCTTTCCTCTTTCTCCAAGGCCCTTTAGTTTCCAACAAGAGAAAAATTGCAAAAACAATTTGGAAAGTAACATCTCACCCCAATCTCAGCAACCCGGGACCATCAAGCATAGAGGGTGTAATCATCAGAGGCCATCAAGGTTATTCAAAATGAATTTCCTGGGCCCATTAGGGGTAGGAAACTCCCCAAGAGCGGAGATTTATGCTCTCACTCGAGGACTAAAGCTGATATGTACCTTGAAATGTGCTAACCTGATTGTGGAAAGGGATTGTAAAGTGGTAATCAGCTGGATGGAGATTGAAGCAGAAGGCCCTTGGTTGTGAAGACGTAAAATGAGTTAAGCTAGAAGTCTGGCATCTAAACTGAACTGCTCATATAAATACCAAGAGCAGCCAATGACTTAGCTGATGGGCTTGCAAGGATAGGGGTTAACAAGGACAGCCTTGTATGGAAGGTCACCAGGCCCAGGGACTGATGCAACCTTGTGATATTCCTGTTTTGTTTTCTATTTTGTCAGCTATTGCTGTTCTCTTTGTACTATCTTGTTCTTATCTTTTTGATATTATTGTTCTTTAATGAATACACTTATTGCTTGTTTACTGATAAAAAAAATCAGAAAAAAAGTAACATGTCACGCCAAAAGTATCCAGAAAAAAGGCCCAAATATTTTAGTGAAGCTCAAAATGGAGGATTGCATTGTTTGCCTTTTTTTCCTTTTATGATAACCAAAAATAAAAGATAAGTACACTGAAAAAAAGGTTTCAGGCAACACCTAGTACATTCAACTATAGATACACAATGGGACAATTTTTGGCATTAAAAATAGATCCCAAAACCTCTCTCCAACTTCTGATCTGCAAACTTGAGCACTACCTGACAATACCAGCACGTACTCTATAATCATTTTACTAATATCAGCTACCACTCTTTCCATCCTCCAACCCTCATTTTCAAAAAATCTTCTATTTTTATCCCTTTCAGATTCTCCAACAGACAGACTGCAAAGGGAATACAACTCCAGAATTTTTTGGCTTTCTTGCTACTTTGCAACTTCACCCAACTAAAGTAGATCTCTCCCAAAATCCTTGGCTGGAAACACCTTACTCCTAAAAGAACAATAAAGAAATGCCAAATAAAATCAGCCATCTTACACAAAATGAAGAAATAACTCATTTCTTATGACCAAAGCACATATCGTACATGCTAGCCATGTTGATACTTCTACTCTTCAAGTGTTCAACAATCAGAATGCTATTCATTGCCACTAACCAAGCAAAAGCTTCCACCCTCAGAGGAATAGGATTCCTCCAAATAAAAGAATTTCACTGTAAATCTCTCATTCTTGCATTCCTTTCACCAAAGTTCATCCCTTGCAGAACTAGAGATCTTCATCTTCTCTCTGCTCAACAGAAAGACACTCTTCCACCTCCCAAATACCATAATAACGGATCTCCCCTTAACTCATAGAAATTATTTATCAAAAAAATCATGATCACTAAGGCTGTATAATCATGGGTAGAAGAAATCCTTCCAACTTCACACCACTCATCTTCCCAAAATCTGATTCTAGCTCCATCCCCCAATAAGATGTTAGATTCTTGAATTGTTGGTTAAACAACATAATTCCTTCACAAATGCTTACCCCATATGACGATGACAACTCCCTAGTCTCCACCTTTCTCGCGCCACTACAGCTGGTATCTTCAAAACAGATAAATATCATGTACGTATTGACAGCACACTCTTAATTAGAGTAGTCCTACCTTGAAAAGACAAATACTTCACCTTCCAATCAGCCAACATTTTTATCAAATACTTTCTAGTATAGGATATCAAGTAGAAGCTGGCAAAGCAATTGTGCCCACTGGAAGTCCCACATAGGTGAAAGGAGGTTCCCCAACTCTGCAGCCCAACAAAGCAGCATACTCCTTCAAGAGTTCCAATCTTACCTCACCTTTGAATTTGATCCACTAAAGCATCAGGAAAATCAATGTCTCATTTGCATATTCAGATGAGATATCAAAGGTTCACCTGCCCCGGCTTGGAACCCCCCAGTCAACCCTAACTGCACCTTTTTTCTCATTAACAAAGCCAATACCTCCACAACTAACACAAAAAGTAATGGGAAATGGGTCCCCTTGTCTCAAACCCCTAGATGACTGAAAAAAAACTCTGTTGATACACCATTAACGAGTAATGAAAACAAAAAGTATTGACATATAAGAAAAACATTCAGCTCCTCCACTTTTCCCCAAAGTCCTCTCTTTGGGGACTTGAATGGACAACAGTTAGTGGGTTCAATAAGGGTTTTGAAGTTGGTGACATTATTCCTAGAATTACATCATTACAATTTGTTGACAATAATTTGTTCTTCTATAATGCCACCATACTACGCATAATCAATTGCAACACCTCCAGCATGTCATCCATTGATCTAAAGCTATTTTGGCAATTGCAGAGTTAGCTATGAACTTAAAACATACAATATTAGCAATCTCCCTTCCAATTAAGGCTGCTAGTCTTCTTCTTTTTTTTTTTTTTTTTGATCAATAAGTAAGGCTGCTACTTGGTGTTAAATAAATATCAAAACAAACTCAGACCCAGAAAACTTGCCTCATGTGAAATTAGTTTCCTTCTTATTCCATATCCACATTCCAATACCCACTAGTTTAACAACTCCATCCCCCCCCCTCCCGGGTCTCATCTTATTATCCTTCCAAACCAAAGTAGAGAGGAATTGAGGAACTAAGACAAACTGAACTTGAATAACAAATTTATATACGTAAAGAAGATAAAAATACTCAAATGGTTACAAAAACTGTGATATATGAGAGGAGATAGTACCAGTTCCAGCTCCTGAGCCATCAAAATACAAGGACCGCACCACGTCGCATAGAAATCAATGATGATAGGTACAGTCCTTTCCCCCTTCAGGAGTTCCTGAACCTCCTGAGCTGAGTATTTCTTCTGCACACCCAAAACCGAAACCGTAAAGAGAAAATAAAACTATTAAACGAGAAGACCAAACAGAGAGAACCCACAAAAGCTCAACGCATAAAACAACAAAAGCAATAGTAAGCCATAAAGGCATAAAATACCACTAAATAGTCCTCCCTCACATACTTTGCTGAAGGAGGTTTGCAGAGTAGCTTCCTTTTTGTTGTTGTTATTGTCGAAGTTAGAGAAGAGGGTCTATTAAGTATGGTGAGAGAATGGAAGTTGGGTTCATGGATTCTCATAGAGGATAAGGAAAACCGAAGAAGCGGCAACGATGGTGGCGCTGGAAATGAAAAGCTGGTCATGGTGGTGATTGGCAGTTGGGTGGTTTGAATTACAGCCATTCTGGGAGACTGTAAAGTGCGAACCACGGAGAGCTGAGAGAGAGAGAGAGAGAGAGAGAGAGAGAGAGCTCTGCTTATACTTACAGTCGAGAGAAATAAATATCCGACGCAGAGAAAAGATCAGATATGACCCTCTATATATCTTGGGCCGTTGGGCCCGGATGAAGCCCAAAACATGTATCTATGAAGTGTCAAGTGTGAATATCTCAAAGGCCAGATTAAGGCCTTAGGTCTGTATGAATTGGCATGTGTAGTGTCTAGGCCTACGCCTTCCATTTGGTGGGTCTGTTCTGTGACTGACTTCTATCCAATCCTTTTATTTTTTGGGTCTGTCAATTTTAAGCAACAATTGGCAATTGGCACTCTCTACTCTCTATTCTTTACTCTAATATACAAAATACCTATCAGGTTGGACCTGAATTGGGCCGAAAAGCTTTTCCAAACATACCTAAATATGGAAATAAAAATGGGTCCATGAATCTCAAGATCAGATAAGGATAAAATAAAAAGGGGAGAATGCAAAGAAAAAAAAAAGCTAAGTAGTGGACGTGCTCATTTAATATGCTTACAAAAATGTATCTATCTGATTCGGACTTCTCTCTCACTCTCTCTCTCTCTGGTTGCAAATAAAATGACGGGGTGAGCAAAAAGTTTCGAAAAACTGAATCGACCGAAATAGAACCGAAAAATCAATCAATCTAACCAGTCAGTTTGGTTTCCATGTTTTCAAAAAACTGACAGTTTTGATTCGGTTTAGATTAACCATTTAAAAAAAACTGACTAATATATATTTATATAATATTATTTTTTTTTTTTTTGAAAATCGAATAAAAAAGTTCGGCAGTCTGAGAGTGTCAGACTGCCAAACTGAGACTTCCAGGTTTCAAGCTTTCAGCCTTTCTCTTTTAAAAGGCTGGCAAAATGGCGTGTAGGCAAACATGGCAGTCTGATCAGTGTCTGGCAGTCTCTTGGTCCCTAATAAGCCTCCTACCTCCACCGTGCCTTTCCAATTTTTCCTTTCTTTTCCTCTCTTGAGACTCTGAACTTTCTTTGTCACTCTCTTAGACTCTCAGTCTCAGTTCTCTTCTTCCTCAAGGGACCGATGGCCTCCGGCCCTCCGTCCGATCAGGCGACCAACTGTCTCGCTCTCTGTTCTCTCTCTCAGAGAGTTTCGTGGAATTAATTTTACATACAATTCTAATAGAGAGGGAGATCGGAGATGGTACATAGACATGAATTATAAAAAGCTTTGCCAAAAACAAAGGAAAAAAAATATATTTAGAAAGGATTTTGCCCAAAAACTATTTCACTCGGTTTGAAAAGAGTACAAATGCATACAAAATAATACAAAATATAAGGTTTTGTACTCCTTCCAAACTGAACTAAAGAATTAAAATGGTCATTTCACCCTTAAACTATGATAAAAAGATTATTTTGAAGCAAAAACATACTAGAGATGTCATGATAAAACCGTTAGACAAGTAAAGTATGCTTATGTGACACTATTCAAGTTTAAAAAAGCCACTTTAGACCCTAAAGTTTAAAAATATCATTTTAATAAAGTTAATTAAGTAAATTACTTCATGGTTTATGATGGTATAAAGTTAATTAAATAAATTATAACAATTAAGATAATTAAGTAAATTAAACTAACTAAATTAATTAATTGAATAAGTAAATTAAATAAATAATTTAAATTAATTAAGAAAGCTAAATTGATTAAGTAAATAAAAAATAAAGCTAAAAATAAATTGAACCAATTATGCAAGGTTTTAAAAAACAACCCAAAAATGAGACCACCTTGGCCACTAGTTTTTGGGTCAGTGGTTCGACCATTCAACCTAAACAAGTCAACCCATAATGTTTTGAAAAATAAAAAATAATTAAATGAAGATGACCCAAAAAATTCATCAAGTCAAATGGTTTAACGGTTCAACCATCCAGGTCAACGATTTGCTAACAAAGTCAACATTTTTTGAAAATTATGAGCCATGTATAAAATGGAACCAAAAGTTGACTAGTTCTTTGGTCTAATAGTTTGACCACCTAGGTCAATGAGAATTTTAAAACTATGCAATTAAGCGAATTAACTAATTATAAGCAAAGTAAGTAGAGTAATTAAATTAAATAAATTACGCAAATTAAGATAATTAAGTAAATTAAGTCAACTAAGTAAATTAAGCTAAGTAAATATAGTAATTAAATAATTAGAGCTAATTAAGGTAATTAAGTAAATTAAGATAATAAATTAATTAAAGAAATTAAGTAAATTAGTTTAATTAAGCACATTGAATCAATGTTTTAATAGTCAACTGGAGGACAAACCATTTTTGCCTCTAGGTCATAGTCACTGGTTTGACTATTCGTGTGTGTACATGTATACCCATGTATTTTCTCAATAAATAATGTATAATTATATTCTACATGTAATATATTCATTATTTTATATTTTTAAATCATTTTTTTTTATTTTTTATTTATAAAAGTGATAAAATTTGAGATTTGAGGCCAAAAAGGGTTTTTTCGAGAAAATAGTGGGCGAACACACCTTGGGACACATGTATCTTGAAAAGTTACCCATAACAAAAGAAAAAAAAAATATCACCCCAACTAGACATCCAAATGCAAGGTTATGGCCTCCAAAAAATTGTATACACATTTAGTGACAAACCTATAACATGTGATTGGGTCAAACAGGTTAACGGTTCAACTGCCCAGGTTGAACACTTTTTACCAACTCAGTAGACTTTGACAAAAAAGAAGGGGTTTTATGAGAACTAGACCTAGAATCATGAGTGCATGATAGCTCGAAAGGTTCTATTAGTCGGGTCAACAATGGGTTGAAAAAGTTAATTAAGTAAATCGAGTGATTGTTAATTTACTATTGGTTAAGCTTATTAAGTTAGTGTTTAAGTAATAATTTACTCTTAATTATTAACAACTATTTACTATTAAATTAATTATTGTTAATTTAATGACTCTAATTTGACAAAATTCTTAAAGTAATTTACTTCAAGGTTAATAAAAATTAGGGAAAATTTTCAATTAGTACCTTATACTTTGGTCCCCAAACTTTAAAACGTGATGATTCAATACCCAAACTTTCAAAACGTGTCAATCCAGTACCCAAACTTCAAGGTTAACTAGCCCATTAACCTGCTGTTAAGTGGCATTTGAAAAAACACAAATGTCCTTTAAATGCCATCTAATTTTCTTTACCAACCATCCAAATGTTGATAAAAAAATGAACAGTCCCAAACCTTTGTCTCTTTTATTCAAGAAAGTTGGGGTCGCGAGAATGTCCACTGAAACGTAACCCCAACTTTCTTGAATAAAAGAGGCAAGGATTTGAGACTGTTTGTCTTTTATCAACACTTGGATGATTGATAAAGAGAATTATATGACACTCAAAAGGCATTTTTGTCTTTTCAAATGCCACTTAACACCTAATTAATGGCTGAATAATGGTAGGTACCGGATTGGTACGTTTTGAAAGTTCGGGTACAAAATTGTTGTGTTTTAAAATTTAGGGACCAAAGTGACACTAAGCCCAAAGTATATATTAATTGGGAATTTTACCAAAAAAATTATTTTTTAATTGATAGACTTTTAACATCTAAAGTGACCTTTGCAAACTTTAGGGTGTAAAATGGCTTATAATTTCCTAAATTTATTGACTTAAGTAGTGCCACATAAGCATGTTTATTATTTTATCTATTGTCTAATGGATCCATCAACATCATCTCTAACGTTGTATGCTTTTGCCTTGAAATGGCCTTTCCATCATAGTTTGATAGCCAAATCTGCATGTAAGAAGACAAAAGGGAAGAAATATGTTCAATGTTCTTTGCAAAAATAGAGAACCGCAATCATATCAAAAGTGAAACAAATAAACAATAAGGCTCTGTTTGTTTGCGATGCAAATCAGAGCTGGATACAAATTTTGCACTCAGTTCCGTTTTACATTATTTGTTTGTAACTATGATTTACATTCTTACCTGATATAGACTCTGTAATTTTGCCTCATTTGTAATTACCGGATGTGCAAATTTTGCATCCCAAAAACTGATGCAAATTAAAATTTCACCATTGTCCTTAGCGATGGCAATTTTCCCTATTTCCCCGATCCCGTGGGAATCCGCCCCGAATGGGACAAGGATGGGGATGACTTTCCTCCCGCGGGGACGGGGATGGAGAAATTTTCATCCCCATTAGTGGGAACAGGGCGGGGACGGGGAGAGCACTCCCCGCCCCGCAGGGACCCCAATCCCCGCTTCGTGGGATCCCCACTAATATATATGTATATATGTATGCATACGTTATATATGTAAATATGTAAACATACATCTATATATTAATATTTTTTAAAATATGGTTGAATAAGTTTGAATATTTTCTAATACAATTGTAAATATTAATTATTTTATTTTTATTTTTTTAAATAAAATAAAAAACAAAAACAAAATGATTAGCATTATAAAGAATCATAGGGAATGAGGATCCCCGCAGAGATAGGGATCCCCATGGGGATGGGGATGGGGATAACCTTGTCCCCGTTAGTGGGGACGAGGATGGAGATTTTCGTGGGGACAGGGATGGGGAGAGACTCCTCGTCCCTGCCCCGCCCCATTGCCATTTCTAACTGTCCTCCTATCTCAATTCTCTCTCATATGAAATGGAAACCATATCTCAACTTGCTTGCTACTCACTCCAAAACAAATAGCCCTCCTCTTACCTCCACTCTCTTACATATAAGGTGGGGAATGGGGGCCATATCATTTGGATTCCTATTTTACTTCCCATAAGCAAATAATAAAGCCAAATATGAGGCAAAACTAAGCCAGAATTTACACCCATCCAACCTATTTGCACTCCCATATATTTACACCAGTGTTGCAAACAAGCTGAGCCTAACTAGTAAAAATAAAGTTGAATAATAGTCCCAATTAACTACCACGGCTTTGCTGGTTCCTCTCTTGGAAGCCTTGGGTTCAACCTCAATTAAGGACAGGCTTACGTGGCTTATGAATTAGTTGCACCTTGAAATTACTATCTCTTTCTTGCCAACATTACTAGTTAAATAACCCTTTTTACTGGAGGGTACTGATATGGACACGACTCCCGGCAACATGCTGCGTCGCAACTATAGGCAGCAGCGCGCCTAGCGGCACGCACCGCCCGGCAGCATGCCGCAGTACAGTCTACCAGCCACCTGGCAGCAGCATGCACCGCATGGCAGCAGCACGCACCGCACAGCAATGGCACGCACCACACGACAGCAGCACGCACCTCACAACAGCAGCAAGGTGGGGCGCGCACGCCAACATAGAGCGGGGCCCACACGCCAGTTGTACCTTTCCCTTATCCCCTATTTTTGTGTTTCCCTTAGAACTAGGAGTTTGAGTTTCGATAGAAGTTTAAGTTGCGATAAGAGAGGGACTACCTTAGCCGAATACAAGAAGGAAACCCTCCTGTAATCTCCTATTTAAGGAGCTGATTTATTCAATAAAGTCATCGAATTTTCAGTCAAGAAGAGAACAGGGAAAGTTATGTGATCTCTTGAACAAATCACCCCTCAGCCCGCCATCATAGGGTCAACTCGCAAAGGGAAGGCAAGGAGTTTTCCCAGCAAACCGCCCCGTGATGAGATCCTACGCCCGGGCCCATAACATTTTGGTATCAAAGCCGAGCGTCATGGGCGACATGGAGCAGCTATCGACCAGGGTTCACGAGCTGGAACACCGTCTCGTGGAAAATCACGCGGAGGTAAGGGAAGTTAAAGAGGACGTCAGGGAACTTCGACGTCTACTGGAGTTATACTTCTCCACCAGAGAAGGGAGCCTTGAAGGGGCAGCCACTCATCACAGCCGCCGCCCAGATCGAGCAGAGGGCTCCGGTGAGCGACAGAGTGACACACCAACAACAGCAATCATACCCAAATACATTCGACTGGAGTTCCCCTCATATAGCGGCAACGGTGACCCACTTGGATGGCTGTACCGTTGTAAGCAATTCTTCCGCAATCAGCGCACGGAAGAGAAGGACAAGGTCAGCCTGGCAACAGTCCACTTGACCGATGAAACACAGCTCTGGTTCTACCGAGTGGAGTAGGAGGAACCAGGCCTTAGTTGGGGCTAGTTCAAGTCGTATTGCCTCCTCATGTTCGGGCCCCCATTAACGAGCAACCCCTTGGGGGAGCTCATTAACCTCAAGCAAACCAGGACCATCGCGGATTATCAGCGGAGTTTCAGACCCTTCTCGCCAGAGCCTCTTCGGTTCGGCTAGACCAGCAGGTGGATATGTTCACAGCCGGCCTATCGGAACCTCTGAGGGTTGATGTGGAGATGCAGAGCCCACCCAACTTGGTCACAGCAATGAATCTGGCCCGAGCGTTCGAGCGCAAGCTGCAGATCAACCGAGGGTCGTCCAGCATGGGGCGTCCTGCAACGACTTGGGCGAACCCAAGATCTACCATAGGAGGGCCTTCAATGGCCGCCAACAGGGAACAACGCCCTTTCACCAGCAACACCACCCGAGCTGCAACTAGCATGGGTAGCAGCACGCCAGCACCTCCCATCAAACGCTTATCCAGGGCCGAGATGGCAGAGCGCCGAGCCAAGGGCCAATGCTTCAACTGTGACGAGTTGTACTCAGCCGGCCACCGTTACAATCGGTTATTCTACCTCCTAGTAGACGAGCTGGAGGAGGAAGAAGAGGAACAGGCGGCACAAGAACCCGAGATCTCCCTCCATGCCATCACTGGAGTCCAAAACTCCCAAACCATGCAGCTACAGGCCCAGGTGGCAGGAAAACAGGTACGGATTTTGGTTGACTCAAGGAGCACCCACAACTTCATCAGCAAACAGGCTGCGCTCCGACTGAAGCTACCAATGGAAAACAGGCCGCGGCTCCAGGTGGCTGTAGCAAATGGGGAGAGAATTCACAGTCCAGGGATCTGCCGAAGCATCCAAATCCAGGTGGATTCTGAACCATTCCTCGCAGATCTATTTGTACTGACCTTAGACGAGTTCGACATAGTGTTGGAGATTAAGTGGCTCATCACCCTAGGCCCCATCCTATGGGATTTCAGCGCCTTGACCATGACATTTGACTTACATGGGAAGCGGGTCACTTGGAAAGGGACCAAGATGAGAGCAAGGAAACCACAAGTGCATACTCTCAATGGCGACACCTTGCACACCGCGGAGATGGAGAGGCTTCTTGCAAACTTTTCAGACGTGTTCTCAGAACCTAGGGGCCTTCCACCTAGCCGGTCATGTGACCATCGGATCCCATTAATACCAGGGGCAGGACCCGTCGTTGTGAGGCCGTACCGCTACCCACACCTACAGAAGGACGAGATAGAGAGGCAGTGTGCAGAGATGCTGGAACAGGGAATCATATGCCCCAGCCGCTCTCCATTCTCTTCACCAGTCTTGTTGGTGCCAAAGCAAGACGGCACCTGGAGATTTTGTGTGGACTATAGGGAGCTCAACAGTAGAACCGTCAAGGACAAGTTCCCGATCCCGGTGGTAGACGAATTGCTAGATGAGCTCCACGGGTCTCAGTACTTTTCTAAGATGGATCTCAGGTCAGGTTACTTCCAGATCCGAATGGCCCCTAAAGATGTGGAGAAAACAGCCTTCCGAACGCATCACAACCACTTTGAATTCCTGGTCATGCCTATTGGTCTCACCAATGCCCCATCTACATTTCAGGCCCTGATGAACGAGGTATTTCGGCCCCACCTCCGCAGGTTCGTCCTAGTATTTTTCGACGATATCTTGATTTACAGTACTTCGTGGGTGGAGCACATTTGTCACCTAAGGACAGTTCTGGAGCTGCTGCGACAGCACAAGCTCTTCCTAAAATGAACCAAGTGCTCCTTTGGAGAGCCGCAAGTCCGTTACCTAGGCCATATAGTCAACAGGGAAGGAGTCTCGGTAGATAATTTCAAGATTCAAGCCATCTGGGAATCGCCCAAGCCGCAGACCATCAGGGCTCTCCGCGGGTTCTTGGGGCTCACGGGATACTACCGCAAATTTGTAAGGGACTATGGACTCCTGGCGGCCCCATTGACCAAGATGTTGAAGAAGAATGCATTTCAATGGGATGAAGCTGCTAACACTGCCTTCGCAAACCTAAGGGACGCACTCTCCACTACCCCCGTGCTGCAACTACCAAACTTTGAGCAAGAATTTACGGTAGAATGTGATGCGTCTGGCATAGGCATCAGAGCAGTACTGCAACAGAAAGGGCACCCCATAGCCTTCTTTAGCCGCAAACTAGCAGATCGGCACCTCAAGCTACCGGCCTACGAGCGCGAATTGATCGAACTGGCCAAGGCCGTCCAGCACTGGAGGCTGTATTTGTGGGGCAGACCCTTCATTGTCTAGACAAACCACTATAGCCTCGAATACCTTCTAGAACAGCGGCTTACTACTCCACCCCAACAGCACTGGGCAAGCAAACTGCTAGGATTTGACTTCCGCATAGACCACAAGGCGGGAGCCTCCAACCGGGCCGCTGATGCATTGTCCAGGCGGGAAGAGGACACGACGCACCTCTGCGCGGTCTCCCAGCCCGGCGTGACCCTACTGGAAGACCTAAGGAGCGTGTTGCCCCAATCACCCACGTGGAGAGACCTGATGCAAGAGTTACAGTCGGGCACAACCAAACCAAACTGGACCATTCACGAGGGACTTGCGTTGTACAAAGGAAGGGTATATCTCCCAACCGATTGTCCCTTGATTCCAGCTGTCCCTTGATTCCAGCTATCCTCGCCAACATCCACAACGCCACCCATGAAGGGGTGCAGAAGTCGTTACACCGCGTCCGTGCAGACTTTCATTGGCATGGTATAAGAGGCTCGGTCAGGGATTTAATCCAGAACTACTCCGTATGTCAGCAACAAAAGTGGGAGAACTTACACCCAGCAGGACTCCTGCAGCCCCTAGCACTCCCAACGCAGATCTGGGCCGATATCTCTATGGACTTCGTTGAAGGCTTGCCTAAGGTCGGAGGGAAATCCATCTTATTCGTAGTGGTGGATCGCTTCTCAAAATATGCTCATTTCATTCCATTGTCTCACCCCTACAGCGCAATTTCTGTGGCCCATGCCTTTTTCGCACACATCTTCCGCCTACATGGGCTACCCGAGACCATCGTCAGTGACAGGGATGCAGTCTTCACCAGCACCTTCTGGAAGGAGCTGTTCAGATTACAAGGCATGACCCTAGCCTTTTCCTCCGCCTATCATCCACAGACGGACGAGCAAACGGAGGTTGTCAATCGCACCATAGAAATGTACCTCCGTTGCTTCGTGGGGGACCAACCACGACGCTGGGTGGACTACCTTCCTTGGGCCGAATACTACTACAACACATCTTACCACTCGTCCCTCGGCATGACTCTCTTCCGCGTGGTGTATGGGCGAGACCCTCCTTGTCTTCCCTCCTACGAATCGGGTTCAACATGGTTGGAAGAAGTAGACCGTAGCCTCCAAGACTGCGATGCCCTACTGGCTGAAGTCTCCTTACGGTTGCAGCAGGCACAGACACGTATGAAGATAGCCTACGATCAGCACCGCCGTGAGGTCACCTTCCAGCCAGGACAGTTCGTTTGGCTAAAGCTCCAACCCTACCGACAGCTCTCCCTCAGGTGACAGGGCCCCCAAAAGCTGACCCCAAGGTTTTACGGGCCCTTCAAAGTTCTTCGACAGATCGGTAAGGTTGTTTATCAACTGGAACTGCCCGAGCACAACAAAATCCACGATGTCTTTCATGTGTCCCCGCTAAAGCCTTTTACAGGGACTCCCCCAACGCAAGTGCCTCCTCTACCCCCTCTCAAGGACGGCAGACTCATCCTCCAACCTAGAGCTCTCGTCCGGTCACGCATCAATCAGGGCACCTTCGAGGTTCTAGTAGACTGGGATGGACTACCATCAACAGAGGCCACTTGGATTCCATGGACCGACCTGCACAACGCCTACCCCGACCTCGAGCTTGAGGACAAGCTCGTTGCCCAGGAGGGGTGTAATGTTATGGACACAACTCCCGGCAACACGCTGTGTCGCAACCACAAGCAGCAGTGCGCACAGTAGCACGCCTAACGGCACGCACCGCCCGGCAGCGTGCCATGGCACAGGCGGCACGCACCGCCCAGCAGCGTGCTGCGGTACAGTCTGCCAGCCGCCCGGCAGCAGCACGCACCGCACAGCAGCGGCACGCACCACACGGCAGCAGCACGCACCTCACAGCAGCAGCAAGGTGGGGCGCGCGCGCCAACGTAGAGCGGGGCCCACATGCCAGTTGTACCTTTCCCTTATCCCCTATTTTTGTGTTTCCCTTAGAAGTAGGAGTTTGAGTTTCGATAGAAGTTTAAGTTGCGATAAGAGAGGGACTACCTTAGCCGAATACAAGAAGGAAACTCTCCTGTAATCTCCTATTTAAGGAGCTAGTTTATTCAATAAAATCATCGAATTTTCAGTCAAGAAGAGAACAGGGAAAGTTAGGTGATCTCTTGAACAAATCACCCCTCAGTCCGCCATCATAGGGTCAACTCGCAAAGGGAAGGCAAGGGGAAGGCAAGGAGTTTTCCCAACAAACTGCCCCGTGACGAGATCCTATGCCCGGGCCAATAACAAGTACCCCATGGTCTACAGTCTCCCTCTACAGTAATATTGTCGGACAATAAACGTTGACCTCCCAAATAAACAAATAAAGAAGCTTATATAATCTTAAATTTATGGTTAATAAAATTCTTTTAGGTTGAATTTGGCTTAAGGTAGGTCTGGAATTGGATTTGTCAATTCTGTGAATCTCTGAAGTCTATCACTTGGGCACTTTTTTTATTCGTTTTGTAGTTTAAAGAAATACAGAGAAAATGTCCTCAAATTTCACCTTTTAACAGAATTCGAGTTCTTCCCTAAGCCTATGTTTGGTTTAAAGGAAAAGGTAGGAAAACCTATAAAGTTTGTAAAGGTTTTTCTTTCTTTTCCTACTTTTTCCTTCAAACCAAACACAGACTAAAGGTTTAATCCAATTCCCCTCCGACAATCAAAATGCAGCCTTACTGAACATGTTTGTTTGTTGTGATTGTTGTTATTACCTTGTCCTAATCATCAGAGTTTGGATTAATAGTTTGAAACAGCTAGTAGACGAGGTTGAGATAAAATCATTGTATTATTAATTGTCAAATGACAAATTTGCACGTAGATCGATCACCAATACTGCCAAACAAGAGATGAGTCATTGACGTACCCAACCCAAGTGGCCCAACTAGAGTGGACCCTGCACTGTTCGATTGATCTTTAGGTTCAGTTTGAAAAAGAGTATAAATGCAAATATGTAGAGTGCAAAACCTTATATTTTGTATTGTTTTGTATATATTTCTACCATACAAATTTGCATTTGTACTCTTTCCAAACTGAGCCTTAAGAGTTTTTAATAATGATTCAATGAAGAATTTGGATATGCTCACAACAAAAACTGTCCCAACATACTTCCAACGAGATCTATGTCTGCACAAGTGCACATCTCACCATGAACTAAGACTCATTGTAAAATGAATATGGATTTGCCACAAAGTACTCCCTACACCAACATACTTCCAACGGATATAGATCATGTTGAAACGGTCTTTTGTTAGAAGCAAATTCAGCCTCTTCAATGAGGACACTCTCATTAAAAAAGTCATGAGCACCATATCATGTTCATCGCTCTCAACCTTTAAAATTTAAACAACCAAAAAAAAATTATAAAGGATAAATATCAAAGGCCTTACCCCCTCAACTTTCTCTTTGGCTGTGTTTGGTTGCAGTACAATTTTATTTGTACTAATACAAATATATGAGTGCAAATGAAAAAAAATGCAAATTTTGGTTTAATTTTGTTTTGGATATTTCTTTGTTCTGCTTTGGGTATTATTTTACTTCATTTGTAAAGCAACCAAACAAAATAAGGTATAATTTGAAACAAAAATAAATCAAAAATTGCACCCAAATTATTTGCACTACCATAGTTTTGCATCAGTGCAAATTCATTTGCACACTGCCAACTGCAACAAATACCCCTTGCATTAAAGTTTCTCAAGTTAACTTCAAAAAAGATTCTCATCCAGCTGTTTATTTTTTTTTAAATCCCCAAACTTCCCTTTTCTTATTTATTTGAATGATGTATGATCCAATTGAATTTCTATATATAACATTGAAACCCTCTTGGTTGCTCCAATAAATCCTTGTAGATTTCTGGCTGAATTCACCATTCAAATGAAATGGTAGAGATTTCTTTATGAAAGATATAAATTTAAGGTTTCATTTGGTTTTTCTTGATTTATTAGAAAAAAAAGAGTGGATAATTTTTTTTATCTTAAATGATAGAAACCTATTTTCTATGTAAGCGAAAATGATTCTTGTTATTTTAGCTAATTTCCTTGGAGAAATGAAGGCATTTTTGGTTAAATAGGTTTTAACAGAAAAGGGTGAAGGAAATAAGAAAAGTTCAGATAGCCATTTTGGTAATTTAACATATTCTTTCAGTTGATTTAATGGTCGGATATTTGTTGCAAATATAGTGTGATGTTGCGCAATCTGCCTGCTCCCTACTGGAGGTGATCTGGCTCCCAGTAGACGACGAACTTGGTTGATCTGCAAAAAGCGAATCAGAGAACCTGGGGTTGCTTGCCCAGCGAGGTCGCTCCGATGCTTAAGTTAGTACTTGGTTGCGAGCTGAAAGCTTGTAAATGCAAAGAGCTAGAGAACAGAAATTACGCGTACCTTTCACCCCCGGGGGGTGGAGCCTTTATATAATTGAGTCATCGTGGGTTTCGTAGAGTAGTTCCGAGATCCTCATCACGATGAGGTCCGTTTCCGCATTAATTGGGGATAACGCTGCTAACTAATAAGGTTCATCACTTCCGTCCGAATCAGACGGGGGGATAATGCTAGCTGTTATGCGACGTGATCCCGTGGAGTTCGGGTACCGTCGGAGGGATTTTCAGTATCACCACGTAGTGGCAAATCGGTATCCCCGAGTTGATATCTTTAAGTCTTGAACTGGATTGAGTACCGGGGTGACTTGGCATCAAGGTGGCTTGTTGCGATCTGGTGTCGAGGTGATCTCATTTCGAGGTGACCTTGTCTCGAGGTAGCTGGGTACCCGAGGTCATTCTATTACGAACTGATCATACTGAGCTGTCATCTATTAATCAGGACGCGTCCACGTGTTCCCCTGTTATGAGGTCAGGCCAAATCACCCTTCATCATAGTGTAAATGGAAATAAACAAATTAAAGTGCATTCTAGTCCATACAAATAAAAAGTTAGTTTACTTTTGCATTGATAAATTTACTTTTTTGCCAAACGATATTTTAATTATGATGGATTCAAACATAAATCCCGTTGTTAAAATATACCTAATTTTCAACATAGATCACTTTGAGTGCAAATATTAGCATCTTTTCGAATGTAAAATTACCTCTCCTTTTGAATGTAAATATGCTTTAGAAATTATATTTTATGTCATTATCAAAGCACAAATATATTATTTTCAAATACCAACAAAATTGAACCGACATTTGCACTCTTTCCAAACCCAGCCAAGCCAAAGTGAAAGTTCAGAATTCAGAAGGGAGTTGTAAATGACCCTATAGTAGTGGGGTCTTTGTAATTTTATAATGAGTAGCTACTACTCATAGAAGCGCTCTCATGCGATCACTATTCTCTCTCTTCTTTTTCCCGTTAAAAAAAGAATCTAATGATGATAGATATCTTGTCATCTCGTGTAAGCACGGCAATAATGCATTGTGTCGTTTTGTATTTTTTATTTGAAGACCGAAGAAAAATGGTTCAACCACTTGAACGCGAAATTGAGTTGGCTTAAAAAAACAAAAGGAAAAATTAATAAAATACTTGGGGGTGATTAGTGTCGAACTGTCCACTACTTAAAGCTCTCTTCAACTTGTTATAATTAAAAGCCTTTGTATCTTTTTGTGATGATTTGGCGAGGAACCAAATCATCACCGGACCAATGACTGTTTTGGCTGCGTTTGGTTGGAATGCAAATGTATATATGTACACTCCATATTTATACTCTTTTTTATTCATGAATGTAAATACGGTTTAAATTTTAAATCATTTTTGTACTCATATTGTTTGTTTGAAATTGATGTTGATTAACCGTTTCTGGTTACGTACCAATTTTTTGTAATGTATTAATTTTTTTTGGCTAAGTGTCTCGCCATTTGACCTGCTCCCAGGAGAGGATGGTGGAGCTCCCTAGTGGTGAGCTACTTGGTGACGAGCTCCCTGGTGGTGAGCTACCTGATGACGAGCTCCCTGGTGGTGAGCTACTTGGTGACGAGCTCCCCGGTGGTGAGCTACCTGGGTGGACTCGTCATTTGACCTGCTCCAATGCGGCATGTAACTCAGGGGATGGTGGAGCTCCTTGGTGTAGCGCAACCCGACTGCCCTCTGCATGAGGTGATCTCATCTCCTTTGTAGGCGGCGGGAGCTGAGGGACCTGCGAGAACTCCATCTTTTCCTCCTCTTTGTAGGCGGCGGGAGCTGAGGAACCTGCAAGAACTGAATTAGAGGACCCGGGGGTATTTTCCCGGCGGGGACTCTCTGATGCCTAAGTTAGCATTCTGATTGTAGGGAGCTTGGAGAGAAATGAGAGAGCTAGAGAGCAGGGATTACCTCAATTTTTTCATTCTCTCCCCCTTTGTCTTTGGGGGTCGGAGTCCTTATATAGTGGTGTCCTGTCAAATCAGGCGTAACAGCCTCTGTCAAGTCAGGCGTAACTGCCTCTGTCTCTCTACCGCAGCCGTTACTACCAGAGCTGAGGTCGCAGGTGCAGGCGGCTACCGCAGAGTACGGCTCTGCCAGTCAAGGGACAGCTCTCAGGGCTGGCAGGCACGGCGCCGCCTAGCGAGAGACGTGGGCACAGGTCTCCGCCTAGCAAGCTACCCCTAAGTGGTGAGCTACCTATGCCAAGCTACCTGTAAGTGCCGAGCTGCCCCTAAGTGGTGAGCTCTTCGTAAGACGCCAGGCTGCCTGCGGAGTGGCCAGCTGCTTGTGGCGAGCTGCCTATGCCGAGCTGCCCCTAGCTATACCGAGCTCCCCGAGCTATGCCGAGCTGCTTGTGGCGAGCTCTGCTGAGCTGCTTGTGGCGAGCCATGCCGAGCTGACTGTAAGTGGCAAGCTGTGGCAAGCTCTGCCGAGATGCCCGAGCTTCCCAAGCTGCCCAGTTGTCAAGAGGCTGTACTTGGTTTGCATGAGGTGTCAGGTGTCACAATTTCACTAGAGGGCCAAATCCGCCCTCATCAGATGCTAATTGTGAGTCCTATCATTAGATGTTCCAACTATTTTATGCTTCAATGTCTTAACTTTGATTAAAAAGTTGATTATCAGAAGAATACAAAATTGTATCCAAAACATAGGTACACTGATACTCTTTTTTCGGTGTAAAAATATTAAAAAATACATTTTTGATCTGATAATCATTATTTTTTTTATATGTCAAACAAATGCTCGCAAATGTGAACTGTATATAAATACCCCAGTTCGGTGTTTGTATTATAAACAAACGGAGCCTTTGAGACTGTTTCAGCTATATTGACCCTCCAAAGCTAAAAATTAAGAGAAAGAGAATATCAGTCTTACTAACTTTAGCCTTTCGGCCATTGGTCAAGGAAAAACAAACTAGGCAAAAACCATTAAACTAACCCTGATCCAAGTTGGCTGTTTTGGCTTGGATTGGGTTTGGCCTGGTTGGTCCGATTATCCCACTCCATCTTACTAAAATGTTCTTTTAACTTTTAGATTTAAAGGTCAGTAGACAAAGGTTTATTAATTTTAGCATTATTATTATTAGTTTAGGTGCATGTGTTATATATATATATATATATATATATGTAATTAAAAGGTAAAGATATAAGTTAATATTATATAATCAATTTTAACTTTTATATCCGTTTTATGTAGTATATATAAAATATATATAAAGTATATCTGCTAACCCAAACTTTTTGGGTCGGGTTTATGTTAACTTAGCCAATGATCAAAATATCGATATGATGTGTCCCGCATTATATCGGTATCACAAAGGGGGGTATGTGGTATGCTATTGTTGGACACATATCCCCTCATTTTTATGAACCCGCGAACAACTTTTCTACCCCCTTTTAACCAATTTCATGCGCATGTGACCCTCTTTTCAAGCTTTGTTAGTAAATATTTAGGACAAGAATAAGAACAAGAATATATGTTTTATTTATTTTAGTAAATATTTAGGATCCCTTTGATTTACAGTTGGAATCGGAATCGGAATGGTCTATTTCCATAGATTGTTTGGTTCAGATAGGAATGGGAATAGAAATAGGAATCGGTAGGAATGGAATTTCATTTCCAAGGGAGGGACAAGGAATGACCATTCCCTCAAATGGGGCAATACCCTTTCTGCAGGAATGGGAATCGGATTCCGGTTCCTCCCAACCCAACAGCCAGAATCGAAATAGACCATAGGGAATGACCATTCCCTCAAATGGGGCAATGCCCTTCCAGCAACCAAACAGTCGGAATCAGAATAGCCCATTCCAATTCCGATTCCATACCCCTATTCTAGTGAACCAAACAGGACCTTAATTTTTAAAAAATTTACTTTTTTATTTTGTAGTTAGATTATAGTATAACAATAAAAACCATTTTATATGTTTTAAATGATTTTTAATTAATCAAACTTCAAATCAATTGATCCAACAACAATTCATGTTAAAAATGAAAACATATTTATTATTCGAAGAAATAGAGTTATTATTTGTATTAAAATACACAAATAATTTTCTCTAAAAATTTTAATGAAAATTGAAAATTATAAAAATAATATATTTTATCTATGTTGAATACTAAATTATAAAAATGAAACAATTTATGTTATAAAGTGCTTAACTCAATGACTTATAGATTAAATTATTTAGTTATATGTATGTTATATTTTCTTAAATTTATATAATTTTCTCAAAAAGTATATTTTCTTTATTTTAGTAAATATTTAATTTTTAGAAATTTTATTTTGTAGACAGATTTGTAGTTAAAGGCTAGTATAACAACAAAAAATATTTTATGACTTAAATGATTTATTTCATGTAAAAATGTCTTTATGTTCTAGAGCTCTAGTGTTGTTGATCGTAATGTTTCTCTTAATATAACCTATTAATGTGTGCATCTTTCATGTCTTCACACCTTATTCATTATCGATTCAGCTTTAAATATATCATCATTAATGTATTTATGTGATTTGTATGCATTTCCTTAGCATATCCAAACATTTCCATAATTTTGGCCTATATTCATGTGTTTCCAAAGAGCATTTGTATCCATATCCAACTTATCTGTTACGATACTTGATACAAATATACTTTAATCCTTAAACACAGCCCAAGTTGTGGCCCTAACCCTTCCTAGAGGACCACTAATAAACATAGATCAATGCTTTGGAACCTAGCCCATAGGTTTGAAGCACTTATCCACATCAAGGCCAATGGGTCAACTTATGAAACATAAACTATTTTTAATAGAGGTGATCAAATGCATAGATTCTATTTGAAATTGAATGGAACTTGACATTGAACAAACCCTACCCAATTTGTTATTGGGCAAGGTTTGATTCCTAATTCTTGGAACTGATCCCCATCCAGGCCAATTCCAAGGCCTATGAGTTTACCCTACCCGAACCGGCCCAAAGAATCAACCTTGGTTGGTCTTGGTGGAACCAGCCTTGGAACAGAACTTGCCTTGAAATAAATCCCAAAATACTTAGAGGATATGAAGGCTTGGAACCAAGCACTCATGGTTACAAAGACCATGGCCTCACTTGACCATTGAGTCTCTTAAGTGATTTAATCATTTTTCTTGAATTTAATATTTGAATGTGTATAATAAGTAATGTAAAAGGTAATATTTACAAAACTTAAATGATGATGAAAAGTTTCGAACTATATATTAATATCTTATGATAATATATAAATTGAATTACAGAATTTAATCAATTTAGCCAATAAATTGAATATAAGTTTTGAACTTATATCATCATCGCCGTCATCGTCATCATCATCATCATCATCATCATCATTATCATTATCATTATTATTATTATTATTATTATTATTATTATTATTATTATTATTATTATTATTATTGCACATCACAAAAAGTGCAATGCATGATTGTCGTATTCCAAATTATTGGAACTGACCCCCACTCAAGCTTGTTCTATAGTCTAGGGTTTACCCTACCCATACCAACCTTGGTTGGCTTTGGTGGAACCAGCCTTGTAACTGAACTTGTCATGAAATAAACTCCAAAATACTTTTAAGGATGTGAAGTTTTGAACCCAAGCACTCACGATTACGAAGCCATGGTCTCACTTGACCATTGAGTTACTTAAGTGATTTGATTATTTGTATTCATTATAATATTTGAATGTGTATAATAAGTAATGTAAAAGGTAATATTTACAAAATTCAAATTATAATGATAAGTTTTTAATAATACATCATGATGAATTATATATTAAATTATTCAATTTAATTAATAAAGATAATATAAGTTTTAAACTATATATTATATTTATTAAAAATCAAGTTTTTAAAGAGCATGTTTCATTTTTCAAGGGGGAAAGTAAAGAATGAATAGGTTTTATGGATAGACCCTAGAACCGCCAAGGCCAAAACCAACCTTCAAAAAACCTAGGACTGACTCCTATGGGGTAGGTTCCAAGTTTTTCCATGGAACTGAAGAGAATTAACCCATGCTCACCCCTATGCAAAGTTGCAAGCTTCAAGAGATCGTGATTTGTAATCCAATGTGTGATTTAAGTCATGCATACCACATCGTAATGCTATAGCTATTTGCCAAAGTGCTTCACCAAATGCTTAAATCTCAAATCCCAAGACCATCATCTCTAGCCAAATCATGGACAAGTAGAACATACACTTATCAGTGACTTGGTAACAAACATTATAACTCGTGAATGTAGGCCTGCTCGTTTGCTCTGACATCTGACATCTGAAAGTGCAATAATTACATTAAGAGGTATATTGGTATTGATGAACTTTTCTTTTTTCTGAAATTTGAAGGCAAAAAATGTTGTTCTGAATTCTGAAAATTGTCAAATGCCCATTTTAACTCCATATATGAGAACTTGTGTTTGTGTTTTGGGGGTATCATTAGAAAATAAAAAATTGTAAGATTCCTTTTTAAGAGGTAAGAGGAAACGAACACCCATTTTTCTCTTAAAATTATAAGATTCCTCTTAGGATATAAGAGTTAAGAGGAAATGAACAAGCCTTTCATGTACATGCATCGGCAAGGGTGAGAACCTAAATACCAAAGCCCCAATGGAGACGTGGTAATTCCCCAACTAGACTAAATGGCATAGATCAGGCCAATCTTCTAGGTAAAGGATCCCAAAAAGAAATTTCTGGAAGGAAAAAGGTATTCAAGAAAAAAAAAACTATAAATAGGGATCCCCGAAGTAAAGATCTCTAACAGAATCCTCATTCTCTCCTTGTGAGTCCGAGAGGTTACAACTATTCTCGTCTCCAAAGACTCTCTCTCTCTCTCTGATCTTATATTTGAGATCCCCTTTTCCCCTCTATCTCAGTGGCCACCCTTCTAAGGTGCCATTTCTACTGTCCTTCAAGCAAAGACCCCTCTGATTGTCAACATACACCCACTTATAGACCCTGAAACCAGCAAGGCCAGAATCAACCTTGGACGCAATCTTCAGATAGTAGGTTTCAATTCCAAAAACGTAGAACCAACCTTACAGGCCGGGTATGTTCCAATTTCTGCCTTAGAACTGAACTGAACTGATTTTTAATACAAAAATCAGCAACCCTTTAAATGAGTCAATTGGTCAACACTTCAACCATTTAGGTTTTCCGATAATTGATCAAGTCATCAATCTTTTTTTCTTTTTTTTCTTTTTTTTTTTTTGTGATATGGCATGTTCAATGTTGATCCAAACTAGAAATATGACTGCATCACCAGGTCACTAATCCAATTGGCCGAATCAACAAGGGGCTGAAAACACCAACAAAAGATTTCTAAGATTAATGAAGATCAGTGCATACCGATCGAATAGGCATTTGGACTCCATGCAAGTATAGGCGATATGGCTTTAGTATACATATATGGTATATATAAAAATAAAAAATAAAAAAACAACAACATTTGGACCATTTGGTTGAGCTGGTTTAATTTGAAATGGCCACACTACATTAATTTGGCGCTGGGTGAAGTGCATGGGAGGGTGTTAAAGAAAACATCAAGTAAATATTTCTTGTATTTGTGCCTAAAACATTAATTTCACTTTATAAATCCCCAATATTATTACTAAAGTTGATAATTGAAACAAATTTCACTACATTTTTATTATTAATTAAACAGTGGATCCATTGTTTCATACTAACCTCACCAAAAACCGAAAACCTAGTAAGCCAAACCCATCTCGGAAAAAGTAAAATGCGAAGCAAATCCTGTAATAAAACCAGAAATCCAGAATGGAAGGATGAGTTGACAGGGGAAGGCTACTGGGTTGATGATAACTTCAATTGATATGACCCGTCATCAAACCAGTAAAACCCCAACTTGATTCATCACCAACAGAATGGGTTCTTGGCATGTTCTGTGCTTTGGGCATATTTCTGTGCCTTCTCCTTTCCATTTTTTTTTCCACTAATCCAGCCATCAAACATCTGGTACAGGTCAAGTACCCATCCGGCAATCAGACACCATTCTGGCGACAACATTTCTTCCACAAGGAAGCTAATGTTTTTTTCTGTTCACATGTGAGGAAATGTTGTTCCTTTCTTCTAGTTCTTTTCTCAGTCCAAAGTCCTAGAAAAGAATAAACAACAGCCTAGAGACCATAGAGAAGAGAACAAAAATACTCATCTCTGTCATATGGGTGCAAAGATAGAAGATCTCTCATTTGGTGAATCGTCATTAATTTTGACTATTAGCTAGTGAAATTAACTAAAACCATAACGTAGAACCCAGAACTCGGATCGATAGACAGTTGATGAAATCAAGCAAGGCAAATCATCTTTTGATTTCATGGCAATTAAGAGTAGCAGTGTTCTTATTATATATATATATAGCTCCCAAAGGAGTCATTTCTCTTGAAACTATACAGAGATGACACATTCAATTCACTGATCATCAACTTCTTCCAATCCTCGGTGAAGAATCAATGCCTTTCCCACTGCCTGCAAGGAGCTTAGCAATCTGCAACTGTGTGCTGGCAATGATTTCTGTTCGCTTGAGATCCATCTCTCCTTTCTTGGCCTCTACTTCAACTCGCATCCTCTCTAGCTCTCTCATTGTATCCATCCTTGCTTGCTCCGACCTCACCACCACTTCAGCTAGCCACCGAACACTCTCTGCCACCTCCCATTCATCCCTTCTCCGTGTCTTCTTCTTCTTCTTCAGCTTCATCTTCATTTTCCTTGACATCAACTTCTGCTTCTCACGGTCATCAGAGACTGGCGTGCTACTGTCCATCTCCATTGGACTCTTATCTGATTCATGGTTTAACAAGCTGGGTCCATTGCCTTCTTCCTGTTGAGACAAAAGGTATAAACAATAGATCAATACCGAGTTTACTCGGCATGAATTGTAGGGGATTCATAATGTCTCGGTAAATTAAACGAAAACATCAAATCATGAGTGAACCCATCAATTAATGAATGTATTGATAACAACCTCCAAAAGAATTTAATTTTTGTTGGACTAAAGAGAGCTACAAGTTTGAAAAACAAATTAAAGGCAAACCTTGGCCTCCTGTTCAACCCCATTGGATTCATGTAAGCCTTGCTGCTGAACTCCACGAGGAGGAGGAGGTGGTGGTGGTGGTGGTGGCGGTGGCGGTTGATCAAGCACCATAAGAGACTGAGGAGGAGGATGGGTCTTGCCACGGAGCAAGAGATCGAGACGCTGGAAGAGAGGCCATGAGGAGGCATCAGCTGTGGCCGACTCGGAGCGGTACCTCTTCTTCATGGACTCGATCTTGTTCTTGCACTGTGTCTGCGTCTTGGGGGTCTTGGTTGAGTTGACCCGAGAGGAGACATGGCGGGCAACGTCCTCCCAGTCCTGCCCTTTGAGCTTGGCTCGATTTCGACGCACCCATTTGGATTCGTAGGCATCAAGAAGGCTGGAGACTGCACCCTCACTCCATTCGTCTCTTTTCAACCTATCACCACCACCACCAGAGGCAACAGTTGGAGGTTTCCTTAGACTCTCTTCCTTAATGCTGTTGGTGGGGAGGAGAGATGGTGTCTCTTGGTCAGGCTGCTGCTTCTCCATCTCTCCCCATCTATACTTCTAGCTACCTGCTTGCAGCTAGCATTGCATCAGAGCAAAGAAAAGGTGGTGCAGATGAAGAAGAAGCAGAAGGAGATGGCAGTAGTGGGAAAGAATGAATGAAAACAAAAGGTTGTAGCAACAAAGAGAAGAGGAGAGAGAGAGAGAGAGTGTTAGTGGCCAACCAAGGAGGATCACTTTGTCAAATGTGCTAATCAATTTAATCTCATTCTCACACTTTTCTGCTCTTGTTGTGGCCACTGTTGGCTTTTTTTTTGGTGGGTTTTGGTTTTAGGGAGAGGGGGGTTTGGGCTTTTCTTTTGTGTGTTGTGGTTGGGTTTTGGCTGTTTGCGTGGATATGAAGCCAACCAAGACGTCCACCAAGGAGGTCGGTCACGTGGTGTTGCCACCCACTCCGCCCTCCCCACCAGGCCACCACCCAATAAGCTGTCATCACTCAACCAAGCTGCTCTCTCTCCTCTTCTGATCTTCTCCCCCTTTTTGGTTCCCTTTTGGCCTCTTTTGCGTCTCACCAAGGAAGGTGGATTCGTCACCACTAGGAAGTAGGATCAATTACAATGAAGATTAATGGAATTGGGCCCTTGACGGTCTTCTTATGATGCCAGCAGTGATTCTTCTCTTGACCAATTTGGGTTATCTTTTGGCATCTCTCTCTCAGTGATGAATCAGTTGCGAATCATGACGTGTTCACTTCTGATTGGGTTACATAGCCTGTTGTACACGTGCACCTTGGTTTGTGGGAGACCAAGAGCCGCAGCATTCTCTTGCGACACCAATGAGAAACATGGTACACCAAGGATGGAAATTAATTAAAAAGCAATATAATTATTTTTGGGGCCTAAGAAGCAGCTTGGTGTTTTAATTTAGCCCATAACTTATTAGTATGAGTTGAATGTTTTAGACTTTTAGCTCATAATTTAGCAGCTGGGGTTTTAGGTAATGTTTGGTATCGATGTTGATTCTTCTTTACTGATTTTAAAATATATATATATATATATATATATCAATTTTTGAAATTGGGGATTTTTCAAAAGTTGGTGAATTCTGTTGTTTGGTATCACTTCTGCCATCTAAACCGATTTTTTACATAGCTCTCAAAGGTTGATTATTTTTACATTGAAGTTATAATTTAGTGCCACGTCCTCCTAAAAAAAATCAGAATCACATGGAAATTGGGAAATCATAAAAAATAATTATTCTTTGTTAGGAAATTAAAAATCAATTAATGTGACGTTTTGATTTTATTTTCGTTGTTGACCTGTCTACGGAGTGCTAAGACCATGGTAGCAGCAGATGTTCTCTCCTCATTGAGGGAGCTCATCAAAATTCTATGCACTATACTTTTGACGTTTTTTTTCTGAAAAAAAAAAGTACTTCAATGGGGTGAGAGAGGCTCGAACTCTCGACCTCAGGATAACTCAGAAGCTATGAGACCTACGCGCTAGCCAACTGCGCCACCACCCCTTGGTCATGTTTGGCTTGATTAGTATAAAATTAAAATAGATTATTCGATGTTTTAGAATTTAAGACAATGATTGGCATGTCTATGTTTTATTAGGGGCTGCAAGAAAGTGGTCTCAAACTCCTCATTCAGAAGGCATCCGGTTCTGCTACTATAAATAACTCCACTTGATACGCAATCTGGTAGCTTCTTACTAGAGGACAAGTGGGATGTAGGGCTGGTGAGTTTGTTGGGTCAAGTTACAAAAGAAGAGATCAGAGTATTCGGGTTGCTTTACCCGGGGTGGATACTTTGATGCTTAAGTCAGCAAAGAGATTTGAGAGAGCTAAGAAGCAAGAAATCTAGAAAGCTATAAATGCTAAATCACACATACCTTTTCTGAGGAAGGGGATGCCTTTATATAGGCTAATTGTTGTGCACTCCACGAAATGCGTCCAAGATCTCTGGCCCATCTGATTCGAAGGTGGTTTCACACATGTAGATGGATTCTACGTAAGCGAGAAATGCTTATCCAATCGCGCCCAAAGCGGGTGGGGCGGTAGTTAGCTCTGTCGACAAGGCAACATGATCCTAAAGGATTCGGAGATGATAGCCCACTCATGATGGGGGTCGGCCACCACATCCTACAGGTCGCCAACTATGCTTCAGCCAGGTTGACAGAGAGAGGCCGCCCCTTATGCTAAGGTCCCTAGCTTAATGTTGCGATTGTCAACCAAGTCTTACGATGGGCGACCTAGTCCTGTGACGGGCGACCTAATCCTATGATGGCCAACCTGGTCCTACAATAGGTGACTTGGTCCTGCAATGGGTGACATGGTCCTGTGATGGCCAACCTGGTCCTACGATAGGCGACCTAGTCCTGCGATTGGCAACCTGGTTCTGTGATGATTGGCCGATCTGATCCTACAATGGGCGACCTGGTCTTACAATGGCCGACTTGGTCCTGAGATAAGCAACCTGGTCTTGCGATGGGTGACCTGGTCCTGAGATGGGCAACCTGGTCCTGCGATGGGCAACCTAATCCAACGATAGGTGACCTAGTCTTGAGATGGGCGACCTAGTCCTGCGATTGGCAACCTGGTTCTGTGATGACTGGCCGACCTGGTCCTACGATGGGCGACCTGGTCTTACAATGGCCGACTTGGTCCTAAGATAAGCAACCTGGTCCTGCGATGGGCAACCTAGTCTAGCGATAGGCGACCTAGTCTTGAGATGGGCGACCTAATCCTGTGATGGTCGACCTGGCCCTGTGACGGGCGACCTGGTCCTGCGGTAGACGACTTAGTCCTGAGATGGCTGACCTGATCTTGGGCCGAGTTGCCTACGTGACGTCGGGGTGTTAAGAAACGGTTCAAGGCCACCACATGGCGCAATGTCACAAGAGGGCCAAATTGCCCCTCATCACCACTAACTATGGAAAAAAAAAACTTTTGCTCCTTTTAATTTTCCCATGGGTAATGAACCACCTCTCCAATGTTTTAGAAAAATTTAGGGGGTACGTCAACTAAAAAGCAAAAGCAACTTTATTTTTTGTTTTGAAAGGAAAAAATAAGTTGGACCTAGTCTTGAGATGGGCGACCTAATCCTGTGATGGTCGACCTGGCCCTGTGACGGGCGACCTGGTCCTGCGGTAGACGACTTAGTCCTGAGATGGCTGACCTGGTCTTGGGCCGAGTTGCCTACGTGACGTCGGGGTGTTAAGAAACGGTTCAAGGCCACCACATGGCGCAATGTCACAAGAGGGCCAAATTGCCCCTCATCACCACTAACTATGGAAAAAAAAAAAACTTTTGCTCCTTTTAATTTTCCCATGGGTAATAAACCACCTCTCCAATGTTTTAGAAAAATTTAGGGGGTACGTCAACCAAAAAGCAAAAGCAACTTTATTTTTTGTTTTGAAAGGAAAAAATAAGTTGGATTTGTTTCAAAAAAGTAATTCATATTTTTAGAACCATCAAAATAATGGTGTTGGCCAATGTGAAGGGTTTTGTTTTAGAACACAAAACAATTCATATCGGTGAACACCCCTATATAATTTATGAAACATGATACTAAGTGGGGGTTCTATAACATGAATATTTTTGTTTTCATCTGTTTTCAGAATAGCAGCGTCAGCAAAAAAATAAAATAAAAAACATCTTTCAAAGGAAAAAAGAATATGATTTTGTTTCAAAAAACAATACATGTTTTTGAAACCAACAAAATAATGGTTTTTATTTCTCTTTTTGTTTTAAGAAACAAACTATTTTCAAACTAAATGGCTGTTTTGATTTGTTTTTGGAACCGACAATAACATGAAAAACAATTCACATTGTATGAGACATTCTACATGTTTTTGTTTTCATTTGTTTTTGAAACCGCCACATCTACCAAAAAACAAAAACATGTTCTTGAACTCTATTTTTGTTTTCAAGGAGAAAACAAGTTGATTTCCTTTCAAAAAACAATACTTGTTTTTTGAACCATCAAAATAATGGTTTTTAAAACAAAAACAAATCTTGTAATGTAAAAATTATATTATTTATAGAACATGATATTAAATAACCAAATGAAAACATGTTTTTGAAACTAGAAATTGAAGAACATTTTTTTTGTTTCAATTGAAAACTAAAAACATATACACAACCAAGAACATGCTTTAAAAAAAAATCTATTTTCAAATCAGATGGTTTTTTTTTTTGAAACAACAACAAAAACGAATTTCAAGAACACAGTTTTTGCTTCAATTTTGAAAACAAAAAACACATATTTTCTGTGTTTTTTAAGAATTAATTTGTTTTCAAACCAGCTGATTTTGTCTTGTTTCCGAAACTGCTAGCAAGAAAAATAATTCACACTGAAAAACATTTCCTTAGAATTTTTGGGGGCATTCTACAACATGAATTGATTTTCTTGTTGCCGGTTCTAAAAACAAATCAAAACGATCTTGCTTCAAAACAGATTATTCCTTAAAACAAAAAGCATAAGAAACATGCTCTTGGTTGCGTCCATGTTTTTTGTTTTCAAAACTGAAACCAAAAACATGTTCTAGAATCTGGTTTTGAAAACATGTTTTCATCTAAGTATTCAACACCATGTTTGACAAATCATATAATTTCTATACTAAAAGATTTGCTTTCGTTTTAAAAACCAATATAATCTTGGTTTCAAAGATGTATTGTTTTTCAAAACAAAACCAATATGTTTTTCACTTTGAAAACAAAAAAGCAGTTCAAGAACATTTTTTTTGCTGATATAATGATTCCAAAAACAAATGAAAACAAAAAAACATTTATGTTGTAGAACCCCCCTCCGTGATGACAGCAGCGCCAAATCAGGATTTCCTCCTTTCTAAAAGGAGCCAAAATGAATTTTACTAACCCACTAATCATGGTTTTAGCATATAGCACCTTGCCCCTATAGGGCCTCTTACCAAATCAAACAAAACAAAACAAAGCCACTATGGGGCCAAAGCTGCATTACCAAATTAAAAAACATAGAAAAAGCAATCTATAGTGTGTGTATAATAAAGTCTGCCATACACTTAACATCAATAGGTTGGGCAGTAGTCTTGATTGGAGAAGGAAACCTATTTTACATCTCTACCCCACAAGGGGCCGCCCCACAGCACATTCCCGCCGTGTACTGAGAACATCTCCCGATGATGACTGGGACAGAGATGTGATCTCATATAACAAATGCAATTTGGTTTTTTCTCCTACATTGGGTTGATAACCTGGTGTTGAACCTATTCAAAGTGTCTAATTAGCAAATACAATGGGCCCTTGCTTAGTGAAATATTTAAAATCTACGGCTAATTAATTTGAGAATGTTGGTTCGAGCCTAAAAGTGAGCAGTCCATGCAAGAAATTGCTGGTTCATATCCGGTCCAACCCTCATAAGACCCCAGATAACCTGGACCGACCATTGGCTGATGGCCTTTTTACTAAAGTCTAGTGCAACCCAAGCATGACTCAATCTGTCATATACCTAGTTCCACCCCAAATTTTACGAGAAAATCTAATCACATTGCCACATCAGATTTCATTGATTATATATAGTTAACAATTGAAGACAACAAATGTAGTAATTGGAATTAATAAAGAATTGTGTTAAAAAAAAAAAACCTTTTTGTTAATTGTTTATCATAACAAATCAAGGTATCCATGTAGTTGTTTATTTTCTGGTACGCTATTTACTTGGGTAAATGCATTTATCACATTTACCCGTATTCTTTTAATCAAAAGTGTTTTTCAAATAAATATTCTTTTAACTATTTTTACCCATAAAATGCAATTATTAACAGGAATAATTTTATCCCATAATGTTTTAGCAACTTCTCCCCTCCCCCAGGTAAAAAAATTACTTACCCGACCTGGGAGGAAAGCAATTTACCATGAAACCCACAGTTTACCAGAAAGCAAAGACAGAATTGTTTATCAACAGGACAGAAACCACTTTCTATGACCAATCCCGCTTTCATTTACCGAAAAATGAACAGGACCGAAAGAGTAATAGATTTGAAAAGTTGGATCTGGACCAGATTTACTCTATATCCAACTGCGACTTAGAGCACCTTCATATATACAAAGGTCCTAGCAATACAACTTTGATATAAATGAGATGTATTACATTGAAAACTATTGTGATTCTATAAAAAGTTTATCAGATATGACAGAACCTTAAACTTTAATTTGTACACCAATATATAATTAGTGGAAGCATATATGAATGTAAAAGGATTATTATAAAAATAGTTTTTTCTATGGATAATAAGAGAGGGGAGAGCATTTATCATCATCACCACCATTCAAACCTTATCCTAACTATATGGGATCGGCTACATGAATCCAATTCCATCATTTTAATGCCATATCCATATCCTTAAATCATTTCTCAGTACTCATGTCCTTTTTGATATGCCCCAGTTCTTCTAGTCAAAGGTTAAAAGTATCAATACCCTCAATACTTTTTTTGCATATCAAGAGTTGTGAACCATCAAATTTGTTCTTTACTTTTACTTTTTTATATATTGGACAGTGGGCATTGTATGGCATCTATTAACACGTATAGAAGGTCCTAAAAATTGATATATTGTATGATATGCACTGATACATTGCGATCTTTTGAACTTTGCTTTGTAACATATCATTTTTTTCTTGTTGATACTATAAATGATCTCCCAACCACTTAGTATACTTTCTCTCAGTAAATGTCATGCAAAAATTCTATGAACTATAATGACACAATCTAAGAGATATTTGGTTTACTGGTAAGAGATTCAGTCAGATCACCTATCTTTGTAAAGGACTTGAATTCAGAATTTAATGATGACAACTTTGGTGATTTTTGTTCTACAATTCAATGATTCATTGCTTAATATGAGTAAATGAGTACAATTTGGTTTGTGTGTACATGTGTAGTGCCTAATCTGCCTTGGTTGGTGTAATTTGAAAGCCAAGAACAGCTCTGAATTAAAAGATCATCAAATCATTCATCACTCATTGAGTCTCTCCCATGTATAGCATAGATCTATGGGATGAACTTAATACAATTCCTAGCAAATTGCATCGTCAGTTTAAATTCATTTTAATTTCTATTGATCCTGTTTTAATTAATTTTAGATATTTGGCATTCCCAAAGAAGTATTATATCCAAAAAAACAGTTCCCTACACATCATGAATGCCGATCGGGTTTCCTGCCCATTATTCTCTACCCACATTGAAGGGAGATCAGATTCAGTGATCACAAGACCATGTTCACACCGTTTTTACAGTCTTTTACATCTATGCACTGTAAATATCTCTATACTTGTATGTTTTTTTTCTAAGGAGATATTTTCAATACAAAGCTGCAAGGGACTGTGCGAACGGTGTGAGTATGATCTTGTGAGGACTAAATCCGATTTCCCTTGAATTGTAGCTACACATCCCCAGCCATCTTATATTGTGACGATGTGCGGCTGCAGTGTACTGTAGATAGAATGTGGGTAGAGAAAGTGAGTAGGAAACCTGGGTTCCATGAATGCTGCAAATATGTACTCCATTAAACTTAGACATTGCCAATTAACAACATTAGAAAATCTATTGGGAAAGACCGTGGGGTTTATTTTCATTGATATAAGCAGGCTCTTTAATTTTTACATCCTGAGAACATGGGTATTGAGTGATTTAATTTGTTTGTTTTCTTATTTATCTTATTTTCAGTATAGCTAGCCTCCAATAGAGACTTGTTTATGGGTCGGTGGGTCGGGTAGCCCGATAGGCTGGCCTGTTCTTTATTGGATTTGAATAAATTTTAGGCCTGTCGGCTGTGGCTCAAGCTTTCTCAAATAAACCCTACCTGATATCATTAAATATAATAAAAATATTTATTAATAACATATAATAAATACATAATATATATATTGGCTTATTAAATTATCACCAGATGCCAATTTACAATTTAGGAAATAGGAATTGGTTTATTAATTTATTAGAGTACACCGTAGGTATGGCTTTTTATGTCTAGACCGGGCTTATATAAGAATAGGACTCGGACTCAAGACCTAGGCCCGATGGTCAGGTCAGGCTCATGCTCAAGCCTAGACATTTTCTATTAATAAAGAGGCAAAGAGCAGTCCAAACCTGACCAACCTTGCCCGTGAACAGGTCTAGTTTCAAGTACTTTTGATCCTTAAAATACTGGTGGCCACAATACCAGAAAAAATAGCCAATTCAACCAAACTTATTCTAAACCTATAAAATTGGTGACATGGAACTTAAATATATGACACAAATAAAATAAAAATGGATTTTAAAGTGAATTACCATTTTGAATGATGGATCACTGTGAAACGATTTCATTTCAGCAGTAATATCAGTTTTTTCCACAAGGACCAGATAGAATTGTTCAGTTTAGGGGTGTAACTTTGGGCGGGCTCAGGGTTTAGCTTTTGTCAAATTTTGAAGGGGACCTGCCCAAGGGGCCATGACTGTTGCAGTTAGAATTCTTCAAAACTGATTCCAAACTTGCACCCCCTAAGTTCACTTAATGGCTTATTTGAACCGATACATTGTTCTAGTTCAACTTCAACCCCCACCTGACTGTCTAATATAGTTTGATGATCTTCGAAACACTACTGCAGTAGTAAAATGTAAATTTAGGTAATTAGGATTTCAAAAGGCAAAATAATTGAATGGGCTCAAATTCTTCTTTATACAAGCCTGATTTCAATTACCTTTTTTCTATTTAATTTAAAATAGTTTTGAGGTAAAAAAACAAAAGCCTAGGTATGAAACAATCGAGTTCACATCTGCCCCCCCCCCCCCCCCCCACATGAACTTTTCAGCATGCATTGAGAACATCTCTCATATTTCTTATTGGGAGATTTTTTAATACACGGTTGAGATGTATTATGGGACGTTTTTGGGGTGCATTCTATCCGAGACAGATGTGACTTCGAGACAATCTACTAAATTTTGGGTGTTTGATAATTTTTAATTTGCCGAGAACATCCTAGAAAGTATTGAACTCAAAGCTAACACATTGATCACTTTTTTTTAACAAAATTGAATTCACTCATCCTAAAAAGTACTGAACTCAAAACAACCACATCAAATCAAAAATCTAATGTGTGTTCTCATGTTCAGCAGTAGGATCCAATACTGCCTTCATCATCCCAAGCCTCTAACCCAAGGTTCACTAACCAAAATAACATGATGGGATCAGTTTCAATTGGTTCATTAGGTCAAATTGATCGTTTTATCATTAAAAGTTATATCTAATCCCAACAAAAAAAATAGATTTAAGCTGTTTTTTATGTTTCAAATCTTTTCAGCACCTATTTTAGCAGTTAAATTCAGTAAATGATAAAGCAGGAATTCATTCGGTTCAGCCACTTCGGCCCTTATTAAACTGCCCCTAAGTTGGTCCTCTTCTACTGGTGAGATTTCCTAGAAACTTTTTGGCTGCCAATACACACCCTGTCCTTCGTTAACGAGCCTCCTAGTCTCCCCAAAGGGCTTTTTGAAATTGTGCTTTGTAGAAGGGAACAAGGAACTCCTATGCTTTTAAAACCTACTACTAAGTAGACACGTGTTTTGTACGTGGAAATTCTAGATTGATAATGATAGTAATATGTATTCAAAATTTTTTATAAAATTCATATATTTTTTGTTTTTCACTATTAATTGGATGCATATTACAAAATTCGAATCTGATTATGTAAGTACTTCACATTGAGCTGCAAAGTTTTGGGTATCATTGGTAACCTACCTATTTGGCTGGATTCTTTTTTTTTCTTTTTGTAATGTTTTATCTTCTTAGTGTATTTTTTTGCTCATTTATCAAATAAAAATATAAGATTTAAAGAGAGTGAATTGAATGAGGTGAAAATTGTAGTTCAAACTATATTTTAAACCTCACAATTAAATTCATAAAATAGGTATTTTAGTCAAAATAAAGTTCCATAATCTTATTCATATTTTTAATAGTAGTATAAATATGAAGTTATAGATGTATTCAATTTTTTCTATAATTTTTATATTTCTATGTGTGTAAAAATAATACCGTTATGTAAACTTCCTTTTCGTTTAATATGATATTATACATGTGCCTAAATGTTCTTTTGTAAAATTTATGTATTTTTTTCATTTTTGTGTTTTTATACTTTATTAATTTTTATTATTTAATTATGATATTAAAGGTCGACAGATTTGACCCAAAAGTTGAACTACTGATCTCCACTAAATTTTGACAAAAAAAAAATCTTCACTAAATAGGAAAATAATTTCATTTTTGGTTAATTTTAAATTATGTATTTCATTTTCATCATCAATAAAAATAATTCTTGTTTATTACACTTATTTTTAATTTAATTAATAAAAATATCATAAATGTATATGCTTTTTTCAACATTTTTGTAATTTTCTATATTTATTTCTATCTAAAAATTTTATTATCTAACTATGACTTAATGGGTTAACCAATTTGATTTGAATGGTTGAATTGCTTAGTCATCACTTGGGTAAAGAATGGTTTTATTTTTTGAATAGGTTATAAAATATATGGGTTTATATTGTTAAAAGTATTGGACATAAACCTAATTGGTAGCATTTATTAATGAAAAAATAAATTAAATATAGAACTTAATAAGAGAGAATGAGAGTTAATACCTTAAACATAAGAGTTAATGAGAGGGGATTAAATGATATGAAAAGCATTAATTGAAATTACATTTTCAACCTTCATAATTAGAGATAGACTAAATAACAATTGTGGACATTTTCGTCACGAAAAGTTTCACACTCTCATTTGTACTTTTTATAATAGTATAGATTTGGGTTTATTTATATTTATTTCCAGTACATTCTAATGATGGCTGAAGTGGCTGAATTTAATGACTTATTAAAATATTCATTTCAAGAGTATAGTGCACTCAACTCAAAGTTGAGTTTATGTCACTAAAAAGATTACAACCTCCTTAGGATATATTTGTTTGCGGTGTAAAACGTCATTGTTGGTTCAGTTTTATTGACGCTTGTTTGCAGTGTAAAACGCCATCGATGCAAAACATCATTGTGTGTTCAGTTTTGTCAACATTTGGATGGAGTGGAGTTTTGCTTATAGTGAGGTTTTACATCGATTATTGATGTAAAAACTACATTGATAGAATCAATGTAGTATTACATTGATAATCACATTTTTTATGTTCAATGGTTTATAAGTTTCAAGGGTTCGGTGTGAAACTCCATCAATGGATTTTTAAATCGATGAGGTTTTACACCGCAAACAAAAGCACTTAATAACTTAATTACTAAGGTGGCATTTGACAACACTTTTTAGAACTCTGAAGTCTGAAAATGTTGTTTTTCAAATGCCATAGGTGTTTGGAAGTATATCTAAATTTGGGTCTAAAGTGAATTTTCAAATCTGAAATAATAAGACCTAGGCCAAGTGCTAAATGCGTTCAGACGTGTTTCATACCAAGCCGAAAGTCTAAAATACCCTTAATTAAGGGCGTGCACATTTTTCCCTCCCACCATTCTTCTTCTTCTTCTTCTTCTTCTTCTTCTTCTTCTTCTTCTTCTTCTTCTTCTCTAGTCCCGCGGTTTTCGTCCTCTATTTTTTTGTTTTCGGTCGCCGTTACAACTCGCAGTAGTGATAATCTCTCTCTCTCTCTCTCTCTGAATGTCAAGACTCGAGTGGATTGAAAATGCGATTTGCTTTTCACAAAGGGCCATTGCTTCGAAGGCAAGCCAAAAAAATATTGCGGCTTTTGAGACTATGATGATCGATTTGCAAATTACATTCTCAGAGAACATCATCAGCCTCGAAGTTCGCCTTTTCGTTTTGCCTCAAAGTCATAGTCTTTTGAAATCCATACATACTCCTAGTCCCACCCACCAGAATCTTCACTTCTTCAACCTTGACCTCTGTAGTCTACAATGGAGGTCGCTTCTTTTCTAGCCACTGAATCCATCAGTCCTAGTGTCACTTTAACCATGGAAGATGAGAACAAAGAGGTTGGAAATGGCCCAACCATTAAGCCGAGTGCAAATCACTCTAGTCAAACAGTTGAGGTGTCTCCATCTGATGCAAACACGGAGCTCTGTTCTTCTTCTTGTATCAGGAGGAAGAAGAAGAAGAAGAAGAAGAATGAATAGACTGAAAGATTGCCAAGTCCGGTTACACATTTTATCTTTTATTAATTATTAACTATTTATTACTTTTTCATTAGAAATTATTCATATTTTTCAATATTATTTTGATTTTTTATAAATTTTACTAAATAGTCTATTCTAAGGGTAAAATAGTAAAATCAGGAAATTTCATATGTGAAGGCTTGATCCAAAACAAACGAAATTATCTATTTAGAACCTCTAAAAAGTAGAAAAACATGTATGTTTCTTTTCAGATTTGAGGCACAAAACAATAAACTATTCAATTCAATCACTTCAACTGTTATGAAATGGGCCTTAGCTATTAAAACATGTAGCAAGTTTGATTTATTTTGTTCTATAAACTTGTGCCGGAGAGTATGAAAAAGAGTCACTGAGCAGATTACTATTTTTAATTATTAGTGACTAGTGAGTCAATATTTAGGAGCCTAATATCATTCAGTGAATGAATATTAGTTTGAGGAGTGAATATATTGTTTTTTATTTGAATTTTCAAAACCTTTATTAATTAAGTTCTTGCGAGAAAACAAGGGATGGTGGGAACTCCATTAAATTTCCATGATAGCGATCTTCAGCTATGCCACTAGCATAAAAGGCTTGGTGTCCCAACTCAGAGAATAATCCTACAACCTTGACTCGTTTGAGTTTGAGTTAGCCTCATTCTCAGTTCTTACTTCAAACTTTATTTCTTACTTTTATTGCGTTCTTTCTCTGGTAAATAAGGGGATGTTCGGTTAGGGCTGTAAACGGATCCGATTGGATTCGGTAAGGATTCGTCGGATTTATAAAAGCATGATTTGAATTCATCTTTAAATGTATTATCAGATATCTGGTTCGAATATGATTCAATTATAATTATATTTATATTATGTAATATAAATAATATATTATATTATTTATATAATATATATATATATTAAAATATTTTATCCCTACGCAAAATACCGAGCATACCATATCAATACATTAAACCTTCATAAAAAAAACGACACTCTCTATAATGTATTCTGAATCAAGTGAAATGAGCCACAGCCACACTAAATAAACCTAAACTAGAAAAGATGGCAGAACTTCTTGCATCTCATTCTTGGAGTTTTGGTCAGACAAGATATATTATTATTATGTAACTGGAAGCACCCGTGAGACTGCAAGAGTTTGCAGTAGGTATGTCAGCTTGCACTTTGCTTTTATAAAAGAAAAGCTAAGGGATATTCCTCTACCTACTTGCATCCATTAATGGCAATAGTGATTCCTTTTCTAGTATTGTCTCAATTATGATTAGAGTTGTAAAACGGGCCTATGCCGTGCCATGGGCCGGGCTGATTTGTGGGTCGAGTTTTAGGTTAAGCCGGGTCATAGATCAAGTCAAAGCTATTTATTTAAACAACATTGATAAAAATCTTAATTTTTTTATGAAATTTAATGTATACGATTATTTATATATATTAATTAAATAAAATAGTATAATAAATTGAAAATAATTATTTATTTTATTAATATATTATATACTATATATTATCATATAATTATAATATATAATATTATATATATATGGATCATGTTGGGTCGTGCCGGCATACGAGGCACAAGCGGCACGGCCCGCTTGATTGTGTCATGCCGCCCCAACCCACATACCTGAAATGCCAAGCCTGGCACAGCCCGTATAATTGTGTCATGCCCAGCACGACCCATGAACCATCTTATCAAATCCATGCAAGGCCACAGGCAACACGGCCCAATTTACACCTATAAGTATGACCCTAGGTTTTTGCTATTGCTTTTGGCTAAACAATGATCTTGACCTCAAAGCTAACGCCTGACATAAGCGCCCTTCTAGCACACAGCCAAGGGGCCATGAGTCACAGACATGTCCATAGATGGTATCCTCCTGACAAGGCAACTCTGTTCAGGGCTTGGCCTTAGGTGTCTTGCCTAGACCCTTCATCTCTAAGGCAAAGTAGGGTAAGAGATTTCCTAGAAGCACAGAAGCACTAAGGACGGTGGCTAGCAGCTGCACCAACAACTCTAGCAATTCTCCAATCATCATTACCAAGCATGATCCACCCAAGGAAAAGGGGTTGAACTTTTTGTAGTTTCTGTCTCTCACTCAGTGTGTCAAAAGAGAATCCTGTAGTCAAGTGTTGGGGTTGATCTTTTTAATCCATGTCATTTTCGAAAACCTTTTTCTCTCTTCCATGTTTAAATAACTTAAATAATCAAATATCCTAAAACTTCTCCTAAACAACTTCCCCCACTATCCCCAAATTTTCTAAGTTACCTCTAAGCTTTTCTCCTAAATTATTTCTAATTCTTATTTATCTTCTCCCCCACTTTTTATCTACATCTATCTAAAGAAAGTTTGAACTAAAAACTTTAATAATTATCTAAATATTCTAATATAATTATATAATAACTTTAAAATATTTATTAAAATGTAAAAAATAATTAAAATTGATTTAATAATATTCATATTATTAATAATTATATATTTTTACAAAATTCATCATGAAATTATGTACAAACAATATAAATTATGATTTTCTTGATTATTCGATCTAAATGTTATTCAAATAATAAAAATTTAACATTAAAAATGAATTATTATTTAAATATTTCAATAACTAAATATCTTAAATAAAAAATATTAAAATTAATATTTTAAATCAATTAATAATATATTTCAAATAGTTACTGAATAAATTTCAATTATTATGAATAGGTTAAGATTTTAAATATTTAGTTAAGTAAATAAATATTTTAAATAACAAAACATTTAACATAATTATATTTTAAATAGTTAAAATAAAAAAATTATGTATTAATAATACTATAATTTTATGGATTATTAAATTCAACAAGTAATTAATATTTTAAAATTTAAATAATGATGTTATTTCAATAAATAAATAATATTGTAAATAACTAATTACATTTATACCAATTAATAATTCTAGAAAATAACTTTCAAAAAAATTATTGTTTATTAATAATAATTTTAAAAACTTAATCTATGTATACTAAAATTAATATTTATTGTATTTTGTGATAAATATATTTTCAATAATTATGTATAAATCTATTTTTGTTTTGTTATTTAATAGAAATTTTTCAATAATTATTGGAGTTTAAACTACTATTATTTAGCTTTTTAAATTTAATTTATTATGTATTTTTGGGATAAACTTTTAATAATTATTGGAGATTAAACTATTGTTCATAGGTTGGTTCGATTCAGTTGTAGGTAGTTTGGCCAACCAAATTGACCTGATCAGGTTGGGGAGTTGGTCACTTAGGTTATATCAGTTTGGGTCAATTTTCAGTTTGGTCAATCGGTTCAAAAGATTTAAACTTAAAAAATTAAATTTAAAAATTAAGCTTAAACTTTAAAAAAATTACAATGGCATTATTAAAAAATAAATTTAAAAATTAAATTTATGATATAAGATATTTTACCCTAAGAAATATTAAAATTTTCCCACTTTCCCATATTAAAAAAAATATATTTAAAATATAAAATATTAATATATATCTATGGTCGGGTCGTTTGATTTTAGTTAATTTATAAATGGCCAAAGTGAAACTAATCCAACCTAGTCAGGTTGGAAAATTGTTGAACCAAAGCCGACTTGAAAATACTAGATATCGGGTTGGTCAATTTCATTAGTTTGATTAGGAATGGCAACAGGGCAGGGCGAGGATGAGGAACCTCTCCCCATCCCCGTCCCCGCGAAAATCCCCATCCCCGCTAACAAGAACAAAGTTATCCCCATCCCTACAAGGATCCCCACTCCCCGTGATTCTTTATAATGTCAACTGTTATATTTTTATTTTTAAATTTATTTAAAAAATAAAAATAAAATAGTTAAAATTTAAAATCCTATTAGAAAATATTCAAACATATGCAACCATATTTTTAAAATATTAACATATAAATGTCTGTGTACATATATACATATATAAACGTATGTGTATATATACATTTATATTAGTGGGGATCCCATGGGGCAGGGATCAAGGTCCCCGTAGGGCAAGGAGGGCTCTCCCCGTCCCCGCCAACAAGGATGAAAATTTCCCCATCTCTATCCCCATGGGGGGAAAATCATCCCCATCCCTGCCCCATTCAGGGTAGATCCCCATGGGGATTGGGGAAATGGGGAAAATTGTCATCCCTAAGTTTGATAAACAACCTATCTAAAATTAATTATTGTTATTTTGTATTGTAAAAAAAATATTAAAAGTAATATATAAAATATAAATAATTATTAATTATTATATAAAACAATTATATACTCTTACATGTTTCTATTGTTTATATTTAATTTAATAAATCCTGTGCATCGCATGAGTCCCCGCTAGTATAGAGTATAATCACACCAACACCAGTGGACCGGCCCCTAGGCCATAATCTATCAATAAAACATAGGATTAATATATATATATATATAGTGAAAGTTGAATTAAGATTTGAGATTAAGAAGTTCTATGGGATTTTAAGGGATGGAAAGAAGTTTGGGTTGGGCCCACTTCGGATTGGGTGTTTAGAACTTAGGGTTTAAGAAATTTAGTTAGGATTGAGTAGGTCGGATTGGGTGTTTAGAACTTAGGGTGAAACAAGGGTTAACCTCAACCTGACCTAACCCGGCCCAACTTACAATTCTACCTACCAGAGACATGGTACAAGAATAATTTTGACCAATCAAAGCACCTGTAAATTTTGATGAATACAACCCAATTGATCACCTCTTATATGACACCGGTTAATTGACAGTAATTTTTTTGATATCATAATCGAACCCTTTTGCCATTGGTCTTGAATAAAAGGGAGAAATAGATTTGAACCATGTCTTCGTTAGGACTACCAACTAAGCCACCATTGGTTGGTGTAGATTAGATGGTCATTGGTACCCTTTAGCATATATGGAGGTGTAGGACTCTCGGTGATAAGATCAATTGCACATTTTGCACCCTACCTCTTTAGAGGGTGTTTGGTTCCGTTTATATTTATTGAATAAACATTTTGTATTTGTGTGGCTGTAAAATGGATAAAAGCAATTAATGAGGGCGTTTATAATACATAGGCGCCATTAGGCACCACTGCCACATCAGTAAAATGCCAATAAACACCTACCCGTTTCAGGAAGCTCCAAAACGAAACTTCCTGAAATGGGAAAGTACACATACATGCGGATACAATTAATGAGGCTTTTGCTGATAGAGCACAGACAATTTCAAATAGAACCCTCAATATCGAGATTTATTCTTATCCTGTGGAAGAGACTTCTTGACCCAAACAATTAAAGCGATGCTTCATGGTCGTAGAAGATAACGTTGTAGTTAGTATACTGTCACTTTCCATTTTTACTTTGAAGAAGAAAGTAGATGTGAGATGAAGAAAACATAGATTTGATAAAACCTATATTAAATTATAATGGGTATTTCAGTTCATTGAATTAGGTCAATTTAAATTAAAATGGTCATTTTCTTTTGAGGGGCGTGTTGGGGTCTACAAACGAAAATAAAAAATTATCAAAATTTATTAAGTGTAACATTTTTTCCTAAAAAATAGGGTTCAATTAGGTAGTAAAAAGACATGATACTGGAAAAACTTAAAATCAATCAATTAGCATCACAGAAGAGGTGATCAATCCAATGGTGTTAATGATAATTCATGGGGTGCTTTGATTGGTCAAAGCTCTTCAGGTACCAAACAAAAAGGTGTGGTCTAGAGCAATGCCAAATTCAATGTTTTTTGAGAAAACGGTGCATTGCTGCCAGCAGTGCAATGATGTGAGCAATGATGTGGCATCATCTTGGACGTTGGATAATATAGACCATGTTGAAATGTTGTTGTCGGCACTGGTACCAAACAAAACCAGAGCATATGTGGCAGCACTGGTTCCAAACAAAAAATAAGCACCATTTTTTGACCGTTTTTCTCAAAAAATGATGCGATATTCCCAGCACCAATGCCAAACACCTACTTTACTTTCAAGAGATCCAGCCTTGTGTTTGGCAGGGTATTGCAGGAGTTCGGATTTGATCCACAGAACTGCCTTAATAGCCTTTTGAAACCATGAATTTGAAACATCTAAGCGTCTATTTGGCATTGATGTTGTTGCTCCAGAAAACAAGAAACACCTATTTGTTTGGAACCGTTTTTCCATTAAAAAAATGGTGCTCCAAGCCATGCCTTGGAAATCAAGAAGGCATGGTTTGGAGCAACACCGAATTTGGCATTTACTCATTAGGGGTGGATTCCAGCCGAGCCGAGCCAAATAGTACAAGGCTCAAGCTCAACTCAAGACTGTTCTAAAAGGCTCGAGCTCAGTTCGAGCTAGAACTTGAGCTCGAGCTCAGTTCGAGCTAGAACTTGAGCTCGAGCTCGGTTCAAGCTAGAACCTTGAGCTCGAGCTCGACTTTGAGAAAAATATTTTATAAAATAAAAAACTATATATAAAAATATTTTTATTTGATATTTAAAAATTAAGAATTCTAATAATTAATAATTATAATTTTTTTATTATATATATATATATAGAGAGAGAGAGAGAGAGAACCTTGGCTTGTTTATTAATCGAGCTAGTGAATTGGGCTTGAGCTCGAGCTCAGGTGAACCGAGACGAGCTTTTCACGAGCCGAGCTCGAGCAACACGTGAAAATCTCAGCTCGTTGCCACTCCTATTTCTCATATTGCAGCTCGTTGCTGCCAACGAGGACGTGATGTGGCAGTGACATGGATTTCCTATAATGGGTACCAGTGCTGAAAATAAATATAGAGCACAGGTACCAAACAGAAAGTATTGTTGTTGCTCCAGAAAACATCCTACCTGACAGCAATATTTCCAAACAGAAAAAAAAAATACCATTTTCTCAAAAAAATAGTGCTTGCAACCTACACATCATCAGCACCGATTTATGAGAAAACAGTATTCTCAATGTATTGTAATTCCGATTGCACGGTTGGAAAGGATTGTGAGGACCAAATCCGATTTTTTTATTGCAGGCTACAAAACAATAAAAAATCTTAAATCTTAAATCTCAGTGTATTGAAATCTTAAATCTCAGTGTACTGTAATTATAGAAATTAAGGACGTCACTGATTGAGCCCATTACATTTAATCCATAGTAAAGATAAAGATAGAAAATTTCAAACCAATAGTTTTAGCTTCAAAAAGCCCATCAACAACCATCACAATCAAATAAAAATCCCCATCTTCCCAACCAACACACGGGAATTGAATCCATCAAAAGAAGCAGAAGCTTTCAGGGATGTCAAACATCTAATCCAAAATAATTCCAAAGAGTAAAGAAAGCCAACGCCACCGATGGGGGTGGTTGTGGCAAGCCCTATCCTTGATGAAGTCCCTCAAGTCTCAACGGAAACGGGAATTCAAAGGATAAGGTGGACCCTGGCCGTGGTGGCTGCGCTGTCTTCCGCGGCCTGAGCAGCGTCCAACGCGCTGAAGATATCCCCATTCCCCCACCCAAAGTGGTGGAATGGAACCAACTCCGTCAGCATTTCATCACTGATTGCAATTCGTCAATGTCATTGACCCAGGCAGCCCAATCAGTGAACCCCAGCTACTGGGCCAATCTACATTTATTTGGGTGTTGTTTGGGACCATTGTGTTTTTCAAGCATCTACCAAGAAGCAGGAGCCTCATGTTATTTTAGTGAGAGATAACCAAAGTGAAGTCGTTGAGACATCAACTATATAAGCATATAAACATGGTATTATATTATGGTACTCAATGTTTAAGTGCTTGGCTTGACACATTCTATCAATCTTAAAACTTTCAACATAATCGAACACACAACAATTTCCTTTTAGGCAAATGCTAGGTAACTGATAAATCAACTACAACTTAAAAGGCTTACTTTTTATAGCTTAACATAATCAACTACAACTTTCAACATAATCGAACACACATTACTACCACCTTTTGGGCCTGCTCGTTTCCTTTTAATTATAATCTCTTAAGAGGAATCTTTTAATTATAAAAGAAAATTGGATATTCGTTTCCTCTTTATCTCTTATCTCTTAAAATGCAACCATACAATTTTTTGTTCTCCAATGATACCTCCACAAAGACAAACAAAAATTCTCATATATGGGGTTAGAATGGATATTTGATCATTTTCAGAATTCAGAATTCAGAACAACATTCTCTTCATTCAGAGTTGAGAGGAAAGAAAAGTTCACCAATACTAATATACCTCTTAATATAATTATTACACTTTGAGATGTCAGATTTCAGAGCAAAAGAACAGATCATTTGTGAATTTGAGAAGTTACATCATCTCCAACTTCAGATTTACTATCAACAGAATGCTCCTAACAATGTCCCAACAAACCATAACAGTCCCATAGAAACATTTCCCCATGAATAACAAGGGATATGTGAGATGTCCCCTTATTATATGAGGTAAGATTTACATTGCAACGATACAAAATGTCCATAAAACACATTTAATGTCAAAGACAATCTTCATCAGTGTCTTCAATCCGTCGTTGACCTAGGTGCTCAAACCAGTGAATCAACAACTTGTGCAGTTGACCGGGTTGAAGATTTTTTGTGGCTTTGAATCTTTTGATCATTTCACCAGGTAAACCAGCCGGTTGAAAACTTGAAATGTTGAATACTAAACCCACCACCCGGCCAACTTTCCAAGCTGACATCCAGTTCCGGGGTTTTAAGACACTGTTTCACATGGGATCTTGTGGTCCTCTGACTAGGTAAGAAAAACAATGGGTAAGAACACCAGGCAGAGAGTTATGTGGTAGGTTTCCTACCTACCCCAGATGAGAGTCGGTACAGGTCTATACTTGGTTGCTCCATTCCTGATTTTTCGATGAAAACAAGGACCATGGACCAGATATCTTATCTTTTAATACTGTAATTTCGGTGGATAGAAGCCACCAAATTTGTTCAAGATTCCAAACTTTGATGGGTTCACACTAGCTGTCTCATCATGCCATATTTCTACCTGAATTTATTTATCAAGAAAATTTGATGTCAAGCTCAAACCAGTGCATCAAGATTGCATCAATTCAGTGGGTTCCACGCAACAGTTGCCCTACTCTTAAGACCTGCAACTCTACAAAGGTTAAAATAAATTTAAAAAACAAACCCTATTTCAAGAATATACTTGAAGAGATGAAGAGAATCAAATAAACAAACCCTTTTAAGTCTTCCTTTTATCATTGGGATTTACAGGGAGAAATGGAAAAAAAAGAACAATGTAAAGAAGAGAGAGATTTAAAGGGGAGAGAAATGAAGAGAATGAAACCACACAAATTTTAAAATAAACACTGGTATGGGTCCACATTTACATTGTTTAAACATATAGAAAGAATGAAATCCAAGAATATGGAGGCCATACAAAATCTTTCCAATCCCCTTATAGCTGTAATAGATAAACAAATAAATAAAATCTTAGATATCAATATCATGCTAACCAATACTAAACTACTGGAAAGTAGCTGGAAACATTAGCTGTCTCAGAAAGAAAGGAAGAGAAAAAAAGATGGAACTATCAGACTGGATGTTGCAAGATTTGTGCTTACCATTCAAACTATATCAAGTTGTGGGTCAATATCATATCAACTTCAGATTTACTTCAACAGATAAACCAAGTACAGAAATACAACAGTGCTATCCCATAAGAAACTGTGTGCTTACAGAATTTCACTGTCAATAGAGTTGAATTTCACACAACAAAATCAAATCAAAGTCTATATTGGCATTGCTAACCAGAGATTATGCCTTCATTGTAAATACCTATCCAAAACTTAATTTTATCACTGTATGCATTCCCTGACCAATGAAGAACATTTATGCTTTCCAAGATTCCAACCATTGCCCAATATCAATGTGGACTCTCAAGACATTGGTTTTAAACCAGCATATAGCACAGCTTTAAAATGAATGAGGCAACATTGAAGCATTTTCTTTCAAAAACACGGTAACAACACACCAATTGGCACTTAAATGGTACTTAGCCAGGAAGATTGATAATCTACCTCAGCTTTCTCTAGTAATTAATTTACCAAGAAACACATGTTAACCCTAGTTTACTTTAGTAGATATCAATGGTAATGCAAGAATGCCACAAATTCAAGCAAGCTCTGCTTAAACTTACCAATGCAATTGATTAACAATAAGGCCAACATCCGTTGTGTTGTGCAGGATAATGAGTCTCGCATCAGGACTTGCTGAAATTAATAGTTCCCTACTCTGGAGTTGTCAATTTTACCTTCAAACAATGATTTCTCTTGAAATCTAGCCCCACCATGGAGAAACAAAAGTTTCTGACCATGTTCAGAATAATGTTACTAGAGATGGCAGGCAGCATACCCAAGATCAGAAGTTACAAAGATTCATATGTACATGAAGTAACAGTAAAACAATTACATGTCACCCTTGGGGTCTATGCAGGCCAGTATTAAATCAAGACGCTGGTATCTTTCCAACTCAGCAATCAGTATTGATAAACAAGGATCTCTTTTAGATTTTATTCCTAAAATAATCGGCAAGCCAATACAAAGGAATGTATTTGTCATCTCTCCTTTCTCCATATTATTTACATAGCCTCCTTTTTCTGCACCATACTTTTAGCTGATTTTCTCATGTCTGACTAAAAGTTGTGCATAGAATGAAATAATTGGCACAGTTCAAAAGTGGTAGGGTGCCAAATCTTCCAGCTCCAAGATTTCACAGTTTAGACAAGACCAACACAAGATTTTTCCCTCGAGAAGAAAGATCAGGTCCCTACAAATAAAGGGAATAAAAAGACATGAAATATAAACAAGAAGCTCAGCAGGATCAACAGCATGGAAGATTCCTATATCATTCCAAGACCTAATGATGCCAAGCATCTTTAATCCAAATACATATATAATATCATCTAAGTAAACAAGGAATTTAGAACTTACAGAAGATTCTATTAAAGGAAAGAAGAAAGAGGGAAGCAGAAAGGATAAAAAGGAATTTCAAGAAGGTAAAGAAATATAGACCATGGCCAACCACACAATTCTCACAGGCTTCAAACAAAAGATCAATACCAAGTTATATCATTGTAAAAATATTGGCAAACGGCCAAGTCAGTAAAGAATCTGATAAGAATGGTAGCAAGAAGTAGTACAATGAAGAAAGGGCAGTAAAAGGTGTGAACAATTATGATGATATATTGGAAAAATATGTTAAGCAACAACCAAAATAACTATATCTAAAGTGACTAGCATCCATAATCTGCAATGATGTTGTGACATTGACAGAGGCTCCATTCACTTGGATCAGTGGTCTAGAACCCAAGAAGATGTTTACTAATGCATCTCTCATTTCCATACCTTTGTATTTAAACTTTTTAGAACTTTGGACTTCAAGACTGTGAAAAGTTTTTATACCCTTTATTGATTGTTCCAAAACTTCTAGTATTAGATACCACGTTTTCAAACATAAACAGAAATTACCCAAGTACTCCATAATTAATTGCTGCATTACACCCATAGTTAGGGGTCATTGCTTGGTGTAATGGTACAATATTGAGCTGACAAGCATGATAATGCAGGTTCCAGTCTGAGAGCAGCCGCTTTGTGCAAAAAACGGAAAAAAAAAATGCCAAAGGTTAGGTCTATATCCCGTCCACCCTTCCCCATAATAGCTGGGACCGACATTGGGTAATTGGCTTATTATATCTGTAATTAGTAACTTTATCTACAAATGGTTCTTGTTGCTGCCTGTCAGGCATCATGAATTCATAGTCCAAATTCTTGAGGCAGTTTTGTTGTGTGTAACAGAACTGCAGATGATACTCAAATGGTAAAAGTATTTAATCAATTACCAACTGTTTCCCCCATTGATAAGAAGGAATATATAGGTCATAGCATCTCTTCTTTTCAGTTTAATGGGACACTGAAACAAATCATCAGACTGTAAGAATGCCCAGTTGACTAAAATAACCATATCTAGATACAAGTGTGAAACTTCCCCAAAGTCAAAACATACTTGTAGATTCCAATTCTTTCAAAAATGATTTGCGGCAACTTTTGCAAATAAACAACTTTATAGAAATTGATACAACCTCAGTTGCTTAAGCACGTGTCTCTTACAGAATACCACTGAAGATAGAAACCAAGCATGACCTCCCACATTTTGGACTAGAGCTCCTTCCAAAGCAAAATGACCCAACAGAGTGGCAAAAACTTTATATGAACAATTACCTGTGAATCGTGATTGCAGTTTGACAAAAATAAAATAAAATAAAAGTCTCTCAAAGGTGTGGGAAGTAAACCAAACAGTTCTGATAATTAAGATAACCATGGTTTTCAAAGGATGGATCAGGCATCCATGTGATTTGATTAACCCTGGGTTTCAGAGGATGAACTGATTGTAAGTGTTTCAAATTCATAATGACAATAAGAATAATTAAAAAAAATCTCAATGCTTATCGTATGTATGTTCACTGTTTCTGTATCAAATATACAATTCGACTTGGAATTGAGGAAGTGATCCCTAATGGAATCCATTAAGAAATGAAACACATATAATCAATAAAAAGTTTATACAAGACTCACCCACCCAAGCATGACTACAAAAATAAGAATGGAAAACAAAAAGAAAAACAGTGTTATCGTTATCTAAATTACAGAGTAGGAAAGTAAGAAACTTCAGAGTTCAGGCTGCTTGTTCCAAAACAAAACCAAACCGTGGATCCCTCACGCCATTAAAACCTCCTCTATCAAGTACGTTGAACAACATGCTCGCCTTACCCTTCGCCTTGGCGCTACCATCTTTCGCAACTTCTGCAATTCCATCCAAAACTCCTGTACCCATCTCCCGAATGTCCTCCACAACCTTCTCCCCTCCACACTGAACCAGATTCAACAACGCCGAAACCGCGTTCTCCCTCACTCTAACCGTCGAACCCGTCGTCGGATCCAATAAATCCACCAAAATCCCCACTCCCGACAGCTTCCGAAAGGCATCCCCACTCTCGAAACACCCGGCCACCTGCGCAATCACCGCCGTAGCATCCTCGACAACCCCAATCCGGCCGTCCTTCACCACAAGCGAGAAAAGGGCAGGAACTGCACCCAATTCAACCATGGTAGCACGGTTGAGCGGGTAAAGCGAGATACCAAAGAGGGCTTTAAGGGCGTCCTTGATCGACCTCGCAGGTGAATTGGAGTTCCGAATGATGTCGACAAGGGCGAAGATGATATCCCGCTTGGCGCCAATAATGGGTCGATACTCATCAACGACGAGAAGGCTGTAAAGGGTCGCGGCGGCAGTTTGGACGGTGGCAGGGGTCGAAGTGGAGAGGCGGAGAACGTGGGAAAGCGCATCGAGAAGGCCGCGAGTGGACATGAGAACATCGCGGTTGGAGATGGAGATGTTAAGAAGAGTAGCCAACGCGTTTTCCTGGGCGACGGTGGAGGAGGAATAGAGGGTTTCGGTGAGGTAAGGAATGGCGCCAGCTTCTGCTATGAAGGAACGGCTATCCGGGTCGTGCTTGGAGATGAGACGAAGCTCGCATATCGCCTCGGTTTGGGTTTGTTCTGAAACGGAACTCAGCCTCTGCACCAGAGACCTTGCCGTTCGCCTCTTCACCTCCATCTGAGTAAAACACCGGCCTGAGATGATCTCCTTCTTTCTCTCTGTGTTTGGAGGTGGATTAAGTAGTGTTTGAAAAGGAAGCAAAATTTCAACGCTCCTGTAGGTTCGAACACAGAGGATAATGTCGTAAAGGAGGTGAGATCGCTTGCGTGGGCCTCCATTGAAAAGGAAAGAGAGGCGGAAAAAAATTTAAAAAAAAAATTGAGACTTTCGGTGCAGAAGCAGAATAGAAAGACGCCACACGGTAGGAGAGACTGAGACGTCGTGTTCTTTTCTTCATCAATCTTCAATCGTCCCCAATCGACCTTAAATTCAAATTTACGAAAATGACATTCCGCCAACTGTTCCGGTTGGGCGTGGACCGACCCGAAATGTCACTTCCGATGAGTTATCCAATCCAACCCGAACCATATAATTAGCCTATATCTAGCCATTCTATAAAGTCTACATGCGTTTCGATGCTGAATGCTGCAATGTGTCAAAAGGGTCGGGTCTGGTTCGGGACAAGGTGCATCAGTCCCGTTCCGGTTATTAATCGAAAAGTAGGAATGATCAAAAACCAAATCAATTATTAATTCTGGTTATTGATCGAATGGGTCGGGTCTGGTTCGGAACAGGATGTATCAATTCTGGTAATTGATCGAATAATATGAAGGACCCGAAACCAAATCAATATTGGGTCTGACCCATTATACATGATACATTTTGTTATATAATTACCAATGATGATGTCGATTTAGAACTTTATTTTGACAATACAATTTCAATACAACTGAAGATAAAATATGTTGATGAAATATACTTTTAATTATATTCATGTTATGTATTATTTATGAAATTTACTCTTTTAGAAAGTATCGATATGTATAGTGTCGGGAGTTTTTCAATACGCCTTTATAGAAGTTGTATCGGGTCAGATTATGGTTCAAAAGTAGATGGGACTTAAATCGATTCCTCTAAACTGATTTTGAAAAAAATAAATAAATAAAATATTTAAAATAACATTAACATAAACTAGTACATCTTTTATCGATACTTTGAATCTTGCTTTTAGATATAAAATACAAATAAATTAAGAGATCTTCATATATCAACTATTCAATTGGTTCGGGTCTAAATGGTTTAAAATAAGAACCGACCCTGACCCAATTATTCATCTGCACAAATCACATAACCAAATCATTATAATAGATTCTGATGAAGGAAGATTTGGCCAGACCTCGTAATCACTCAACACGTGGCAAAGGCAAACAGCTCGGCACAACAGCGCACCCAGGGCGCAAGCACCAAAGGGAGGAAACCAGCAGTCCGAACTCCCCACCAGCAATCCGAACAAGGAGCCCGAACTCCCTACTAGGAGCCTGAACTCCCTACGAGGAGCCCGATCTCGCTACTAAGAGCCCGATCTCCCTACTAAGAGCCTGAACTCCCTACGAGGAGCCCGAACTCCCTACTAGGAGCCCGAAACTCCCTACGAGGAGCCCGAACTCTCCCTTAGGCCCCGAGCCACACAAGGAAATGACCCGAACTGGCCCACCTCATGGCAGTTTGGGACACTCCCCTATCCGAACTCAAGACTTCACCTCGCTCGCCACTCCAACACTTCGCCTCCAGGACATCGAACTGAACAAACGTACCATACCTGACACTGAGGAGGTCCGTATCCAAGGGCGGCGCACCTGACTGACTTGGGATCTGACGCTTGACAGCCGCACTTCAACAGTCACCTGCCACCACCACCTGCCACCATCATCGCCAGTTGCAGAGACGGCTCCAACAAAAGGGAGTAGTGGCGGTTCTGTCCAATAGAGGGGATGACACCCGAACTGGCAGGAGCGCAGAGGTAATCATACCCGACCTGACAGAAGCTTAGGAGTGAGTGCACGAGGTGGCTATAAAAGGCTCCCTACCCCCCAAGAACAAGGTACGTGAACTTTGCGCCATCTGGTTTTATCTTACCTAAGAATTCTAACTTGAGCTTCGGAGCATTCGTACCGGGTTTCTCCCGGAGCTTCCTCATCTTCTCTGTTTCAGGCTCCCTGTAGCTCCGTTCAGAGGCAAGGTCGTTGACAGCTAGGACCAGCCGGATTGCGCACCATCAATTGGCGCCGTCTGTGGGAATACACTTCTAAAAGCCTCCCTCTAAACTCTCATAACCTCTTTTCTCCAAAAACCCCAACACTCATGGCTTCTTCCAGCAACGCCAGACGTGGCACGGAGACAAACACCACCGGAGAACAACTTCAAGTCCCCGTGGTGTGCATCGAACAGTTCACCATCCCCCTTTCGGTGGATGGGATCCCCAGCTTGAATGCGCCACAAGCAGTGGCGCCCGTAAAACCTTCTTGCCATGAGCATCCCCTTTCCTCTCCCTATCGAGACAACCTTTACTGAACCAACTGTCGTCCCCCTGGCAACCAGCCAAAACTGGTTGGACGACCAGATGCAATGCATGCGGGCAATGCAAGCCCAAATGCAACAATTCCAACAACACCAGCTCCAGCAGCACCAAGTACTGCACAACATCTCCCAGTATCACTATCAATAGCAGTTCCCCCAACTGTCGCCGAACCAACCACTACTTCCACCTCGGCACCCTGCTCCGAAGCTGGTTAAGGCCTCCCCACAGGATGGACGCCCCCACCAGGGAAAAGCCTCTCGGCCCCAAAACCCCCCTAACAGCCAGGCCTCGTCCCCAGGCCGAAGAGAGAGAAAAATCACCCCCGCCTCGCAGCTCGCAGGCGGGTCAGGAACCTCGCCCGCAAGGTTAGCACCTCGGCGCTCTAGGCCCGAGTTCCCGCTCACGGAAAACCGATTCAGCGCCCTGACAGCAAACTACCAGCATTTCGGGCCCATCGAACTCGGCAACACAGAGGCAAGCAGCGCCAGTACCAGGCCCACTCAACAACGAAGGCGCCGGCGAAGTCGTCGAACTGCCACCCGTGTCCTACCCGAGCTCAGAGGTAAGGAAGAGACGAGCTTGGACGAGGTAAAAGCTACCCCGATTCTCTCAGTTCCTTCCCCCCTCGCATCAGAACTCCTGGCGGTCCCCATGCCCAGAGATTTCAAGCTCCCACCTTTGGACAAGTATGATGGGTCATTCGACCCCAACGACCACGTTGATGCTTTCCAGTCCCAAATGCACCTCGCCAGGGCCAGTGAATCGTAAATGTGCATGGCCTTCACCACCACCTTCAGGGGGTAGCCCGCACTTGGTACAGGAACCTGGCCCTCGGGTCGATAAGATGCTGGGCCCAGTTCGTGCAGGTCTTCACCGCACACTTTGTCACCAGCAAGCGGTGTCACAGAACAGAGGAAAGCATCTTCGGAGTAGTCCAGAGAAAAGGAGAATCCATCCGGGGCTACATCAAGCGGTTTAATGAAGCGTGCTTACAGATACCGCGGTTAGACCCCGCAGTGCAACTCGCGGCGGCCAAGAGAGGAGTAACGCACAAAGAGTTCAAATGGCACATGGTAGCTAACCAGCCCGCAACCGTGGCCGAATTCCTCAAGCTCGCGGATAAGTTCATGAGAACAGAGGAAGAAATCAACCAACGGACCGAAAGCGGGAACAAGAAAAGAAAGAGGGAAGGCGAGCCCTCCAACCCAGTCGATAGAAAAAACCCGGCCCGGGAGCCGAAGCCGAACCAGTCATTTCGAGCTCCCTTAGCAGTTCGGACAGATTACACGCTGTTAAACACGAGGCGGACCGAGATCTTAATGACGATCAAGGACGCCCCATACGTAAAGTGGCCACCTCGCCTAAAGGGAAATCCGAACGAGAGAAATAAAAATTTGTACTATAGTTTCCATAGAGACCACAATCATAGTACCGAACAGTGTAATAATCTCCAGGACGAGATAGAGGAACTCATCCGTCGCGGATACTTAAGGAATTTTGTACAGTATGATAATAATAATAACAATAAGGCAGGACGGCAAGGGGAGCACGGAAAGGATGCCCCCGAATCTAGCAACAGACCAGCTGAACCGTTGCACCGACAGCCTCCGGAAGAGAGGCCAGTTCGGGGAACCATCCATGTAATTGTGGGAGGTTCGGTGGTAGCAGGGTGTACTTCGGCAGCGGCCCAGACGTTAGTTCGCGAAGCAGCCCAAGAGGAACAGAACCCCCCAAAGAGACCAAAGACTGAAGAGCCGATCTTCTTCACGGAAGACGATGCGCGAGGGGTCCACTACCCCCACGATGACACGCTTGTCATTAAACTAAGGATCAGCGACTTCGAGGTCAGGCGTGTACTCGTGGATTCGGGCAGCTCAGCGGACATCCTCTTCAAGTCAGCATTTGACCAGTTACAGTTACAGAAGAGCGAGCTGAAGCCCGCGAACACTCCTCTGGTGGGTTTCAGCGGAGAGGAAGTTAGGCCCCTCGGAAAAATAACAGTACCTGTGGAAGTCGGCACATGGCCTTGTGTGGTCAGACTCAACCATGATTTCCTGGTGGTCGCGACCCCTTCCCCATACAATGCCATAATAGGGCGGCCAATTATGCATATCCTACGGGCAGTGGTCTCCACATACTATTTGGCAATGAAGTTCCCTACAGACTTCGGTGTGGGGGTAGCGAGGGGCGACCAGCTCGAGTCCTGCAAGTGGATATGGCACTAATATCGAGCTCGGGGTACGTATTCCGGATCATCCACCGGCTTAGCTTGAAACCCCTTTGGTATGAATCCACCATTAGGTCGTCAAAGCTCGGCGAGGCGATGTACTCATCGATAGCCTTTTTCTTGGCATCTTCAATACCTTGAGAATAGATCTGCGTCCTCTCCCTAATGTCCTCCTGAAGGTATTCGACCTGATGCTGCAAATCCAGCCTCAGGTCCGCCATGTGCTTCACTACGACTCTCATGGATTCGGCATCTCTCTGAGACCTCGCCTGCCTGGCCTCTGCAGCACGAGCAGCCGCCTCAGCAGCTCGGGAAGTCGTCTCGGCAGCACGAAGAGCCTCTTCAGCAGCTCGCGCCTGCCTCGAGCTCCTTTCCACTTGGGCCGCCAAGGCGTGGATAGAAGAGTTCACCTACCAAAAAGAACGAGTGATCAAAAGAACGACAACAAGAAGGATAAAAGCAAAAGAGCTCGATAAAAAGTCTGACTTACCACCATGGCATGAGTAACAGCACGGCAGGCCACCTGGTGCAGAGGGAGATCAGTTCACGTCGCGACCTCCTCGGGGAAAATGGCCTCCTTACTCTTTTGAAGAGCGTAGGTCAGCAACAGCACACTCCTGAATTCCCCTGGGACCCCCGAGCCCGAGGGCCCAGCTCGTGTATGAGCAGACCCATAGTAAGCAGGAGCACCAGAGTAGGTGGGAGCCCCCGTGTAAGTAGTCTCAGCATACGGGCCCCCTGCCGCTTCTTGCATTGGAGGAGCCATCTCGGGCTCCCTGGGCGGATCCCCTGACGGGTAGTCCGGTACCTCGGGCTCCGCATCCCGGGGCAGCTCAGCGCGATTTTGCTTGGCGACTCGCTTCCTCCTCTTCATGCCTTGAAACAAGCGCCCACCACGAGTCCCTCCTGAGTCCATCACACCTGCAAAAAAGAGTTTGACATCAGAAAAAAGTCAGACAGAGCAAAATAGAACCTCCAAGTAAGGAACCTACCCGAACTCAGGCCGGCCGCAATGAGCTTGGCCTCCGTCAGATACTGTTGGCACTTTAGCCCAAGCCGCGCCCATTGCCGGAGGCCCTTCACCGTCTCTTTGTCAAGCGTAACACCGGAGTCAAGGGTGGCCACCCCCCACTCGGTCTGAAACGGCCACCCCAACACACTTCGCACCCCAAAGTAGTCTCGCTTCCACGTCGGGACCTTGTTAGGAAGATCATGTAAAAGCTTAAAACCCAGGCGAGGAGACGGGTAATACGCCCGCCTACGCCCGGGGAGGAGACCCGCTTGCTTCTTAAGCATTAAGATGGAAGAGAAGATCTCCAAGTCTAAAGGAAAGCCCTGTTCGCTAAATAGGGAGATTGTCCCCACCAAATTACGAATGGAGTTCGGGTGAAGCTGGCCGACCGTAACGCCGAAGTGATTCAAAACCTCGACAAGGAGGGGATGGAAAGGCAATCGCAGCCCCGCAGCGAGCTGCTCATGGAATATCACGATCTCATCAGGACCGTGTTCCCAAGGAAAGCTACCCGAAGGTATGAAATAAGCGTATTCCCCAGGCAAATTGTAATAGGTAATAAGGGATTGGAGCCCCTCAGGTGTCATGGTCGAGGGGCCAAACTTGTCTAACGTCCGACCCCGACGAGAGGTGGACGCCAAACTACCCGAGGCGACTCGACCTACGGGTTCGAGCTCTACCTTCGGCTCGCTAGGACTATCAGGGGATGCGAATCGGTTCGTAGAACCTGCATCTGACCCACTCGAAGAACCGTCTGAGCATTTCGAGCTAGACATCGAGGAGAGAAGGTGGATTCCAGGAAGGTACTCACCCGAAAAAAAAGCTTGAACAAGACTACGGGAACTTGAACGAGCGAAAACCTTGAAATGTGAACTGAAAGCCTGGGCGCGAGCTGAAACTTGGATGCGAGCTCAAGAGGCAGCACAGAAGTGACAAAGCGACTGGGGTCCCCCACTATTTATACCCACAGTGATCGAGAAGCAACAGCACAGATCAAAGCCAATCCGACGGCCCGCAGTCGCGCTGACCGCACGTCCCCTGAGACCGAGACGTGATTGGCGCACGTCTTTTTGAAACTAACAGAGCGCCGACGCACGTCTTTCTGAAACTGACAGAGCACCGGCGCACGTCTTTCTGAAACTGACAGAACGACAACGCACGTCTCCTCACATTAAAAGCGGCAGCGACACGTTTTCAAAATTTGAAAGGACGCCTGCTGTCACGTCTCCCAGCGACGCGCTTTTTTATTTTGAAATAAAGCGCGTGCAGTCAGGTCTGGCAGCATTTGTAGGCAGGTCAGCGCGTTTTCCGTCTTTTGGGCGCTCGAAGAAACTAACCCTGACAACGCACCTCACGCTATCAGTCAACCGAGATTCGAAGTACGGGACAAATCCACCTGCCACCTTGCGAACTCCCCGCGCCAAAGCAAGACCCTTAGCACAAGGAGTGGGGGGCAATTGATGAAGGAATATTTGGCCCGACCTCGTAATCACTCAACACATGGCAAAGGCAAACAGCTCGGCACAACAGCGCACCCAGGGCGCAAGCACCAAAGGGAGGAAACCAGCAGTCTGAACTCCCCACCAGCAATCCGAACAAGGAGCCCGAACTCCCTACGAGGAGCTCAAACTCCCTACTAGGAGCCTGAACTCCCTACGAGGAGCCCGATCTCCCTACTAAGAGCCTGATCTCCCTACTAAGAGCCCGAACTCCCTACGAGGAGCCCGAACTCCCTACTAGGAGCCCGAAACTCCCTACGAGGAGCCCGAACTCTCCCTTAGGCCCCGAGCCACACAAGGCAATGACCCGAACTGGCCCGCCTCATGGCAGTTCGGGACAGTCCCCTATCCGAACTCAAGACTTCACCTCGCTCGCCACTCCAGCACTTCGCCTCCAGGACACCAAACTGAACAAACGTACCATACCTGACACCGAGGAGGTCCGTATCCAAGGGCGGCGCACCTGACTGACTTGGGATCTGACGCTTGACAGCCGCACTTCAACGGTCACTTGCCACCGCCACCTGCCACCGTCATCGCCAGTCGCAGAGACGGCTCCGACAAAAGGGAGCAGTGGCGGTTCTGTCCAGCAGAGGGGATGACACCCGAACTGGCAGGAGCCCAGAGGTAATCATACCCGACCTGACAGAAGCTTAGGAGTGAGTGCACGAGGTGGCTATAAAAGGCTCCCTACCCCCCAAGAACAAGGTACGTGAACTTTGCGCCATCTGGTTTTATCTTGCCTAAGAATTCTAACTTGAGCTTCGGAGCATTCGTACCGGGTTCCCCCTGGAGCTTCCTCATCTTCTCTGTTTCAAGCTCCCTATAGCTCCGTTCAAAGGCATGATCGTTGACAGCTAGGACCAGCCGGATTGCACACCATCATATTCGATCGGCGTCATTGGATCGGGTCTTATACCAAGCTAATAATCCACTTGAATCCGAGTTGAAAACTAATTTGAGTTGCCCAATTTTAACCCCATGGTGTCTGGTTAGTGTGGGTTTACCGCTTAACCCGACCCATTACCATCCCTAATTTATAGGTTCTTTGGACTGGTGTGATCGAATCCGGATCTCTTTCCAATACGTTTCAATATGATCTGAGTCGTAGATCAGATGCATGGTGGGTCTCAGTCTTATCATGTGTCCTGATCTTGTGATGGGTCCCACACATGATGTGTGCATACCCATCATGTCCCAAGAATCGTGTTGGAAGAGATTTTGTTGGCAGGAGATCTGGGACTCGACGTAGTCTGGTTGTCTTTTGACTCCAGATGACTAAGCAAAGATTTCAAGGCTTAAATTGTATTTTTCTTCAAGGATCATGGACATGCTGTGGGTTAATGAATATTTTTTTACACGTGGCAGATGAGTGGGTTACGCAAGCATTCCTTGCTGCTTTCGTGACCTGATTTCCAGTTGACATATTCAGCTTAGGGGGTGTGACAGTTCTAGACTGTCCGTCCAGGTTGACCTGGACAAGGATGGGCTGGACATGGGCCTGATCTGGCCTGAACCCACCATAAGGCCGGTCGAGACTAGGCCAGCATTGGACTAGGTCAACTTATATGGGCTGATTTAATACAGTGCACAAGGTTTGGTACAAGGAAAAGGTAGGGAAATTACCTATACGAGGTTTTGTATAAGGAACCTTGTACAAGTTTCCTTATACAAAACCTATAGGTTTCTTCCTTCATTTTCCTGTCTCTTTATATCGACCAACTTTAAGTTCAATTTGAAAGGAATGCAAATACAAATATGTACAGTATAAAATCTTGTATTTTGTATGTATTTATATTTGTATTTTTATCAAATTGAGCCTTGGAAGGAGTACAAATTCAATTATGTAAAGTGCAAAATCTTGTATTTTATATTATTTTACTTGTATTTGTATTGTACAAAATTGCATTTGTACTCCTTTCAAACTGAGTGCAAAACCTTGTATTTTATACTATTTTATAAGTATTTGTACTCTATATATTTATATTTGTACTCCTTTCAAACTGAGTTTTAAGTGCAAAAATTTGCTTTCATTTGAAGTGCAATTATATCTCGGAATTCGTGATTGCTATTATTTTCAATGCACAAATACACTTTTATCAAATTTCTACAAAACTTAACTAAAAGTGCATTTATGCATTTGAATTGGCATTTACACTCTTTTCAAACGGAGCCTATATGATGCTTACATGGAGTCAAAACGAAATGCAACAGCACCTTAATCAAGAGTCTAAACGACCCTATGATTTTCCACGTGGCAACTTTTTCTCAGGTAAAAAAAAAGCATCCAATGTTTCACCAAGTTATCTTATAGTAATAGTTCAGGAAAAAAAGAAAGTACTGTAATAGTAATTTATTCATTTAATTATGGTAGAAACAGACTTTGCTTCTATTATGGTCCACTCAAACAAAAGCGTCTGACCAGACCGGTTCTTGATTTTTCTTTCTAAACCTTAAATTTTAAACCCTTAAACCCTGAAGTCTAAACCCCTAAATCCTTAATCCCTAAAATTTAAGTGTAAAATGCATTTGACCAAATACATGTCCTCTAACCAGGTTAGAACCAATTTTTCCCCTTAGAACCTACTAGTTAAATGACACATGCAAGAGAGATAGAGAGAGAGAGAAAATACAAATGCAATTGGAGAAATAAAAGAAAGATGGGTAGAGTCTAGACTCTAGAGTGCATATAGAGGAAGAAAAAATGAAGAGAGTGTGGAGACAAAAGAAATAGGGTACATCGTCAAGGTTTCAATCAAATACTAAGGGCATCCTCTAATAATCAGGTTTAACTATTGGGGTTATCCCTCCACTGACTTGTCAGAATTTGATAACTAAAAGGGTTATTTTGACATTTAAAAATTTAAATGTCCATTTTACTCTTTTATGATATATTCCATTTCAACATATCATATGAAAAAAAAAACACCTTTGTTCATACTTTTTGAAGGGACATGTTTGTTTTTACCATAAAACTGAGATGGGAATGAGTAGTTGAAAACAGGTTGAATTTGTCACTCATGTCAAAAAAAAAAAACCTTTTTAAGGCCTCATTTACTTTTCGGTAAGTTACTTAGGGTAAATGCAGTTATTGGGTAAGTGTTTCCTACCAATAAGTGTATTTACCCATATTCTTTTATTTCCCATATAAATAAGGCAACGACAATTTTAGTCATAAAAATCCATTATTAAAATGGGCATTTTTGTCTCATTCAAGTGTTGGCAATTTTTCCCCAGATGGAAAAGTCATTTATCCACCTAAGAGATAGGTATCACTTACCCAAGAAAATAAACTTTTTCTATTCCCTACATAAATCTGATAAAAGAACATGAATTTCTTAGTCAATGGGAACCAAAATCCCATTGACCAACTTCCCCCCATCTCAAAATCCCAAAAAATCCACCTCCTAATTTGTCAAAATAAATAGTTAAATCTATTTCAAATGGCACTTATGTATATAATTCCATGTGACCCAGTTCACAATCAGTTGATGAAGGATGTGGCATCTAGAGGATGAGCATGTATTTAAATATTACAATATTTAGCGAATCACATGGTGTCTTGAGCATGCAACCAAATCATGGTTGAAAAGCAGAAATGTCATCCATAGTAAACAACTTAACTGATTGCAATATAGTATTCCACATTTCAAGTTCATATGGACCTCAATAGTCTATAATTCTTCCATTTTGTAGACTTCTATATTTCATTCATTCAATTACTTTGGAGAAGAGGAGCACTACTTTTGGTTGAAGGCTCCAAGCTACCACCAGCTTCACCATGACCATTATATCTTATTGGGCTTTCACACCCATACCATAGAGTAGAGCCCTAGTGGTGAATTCATCATTTGTTGGGCCTCTCCTGCCAATCTCTACTCACCTGAGAAAGTTGTAGTAGGGATCTTCAGAGATGGTTTGGAACTAGCTTGTGAGCTAGAATTATCTTTGATTATCATTGAAGGGGATTCACAAAAAATCACAAGGCTTCTATTTCGATGATCAATCTCCATGGCAACTTAGTCAATTGGTTGTTGTCTTGCTGATCGCGTCTCTATATTATCGCACAATAGACAAACTAGTAAAATATACTGCTATTCTTTGTGGAACATGTATTTGGTCTCTGTCTCTTGTTTTTCTCTCCCTTGTTAGAGCATAAATTGTAAACAAGGTAAGTCGAATTGAATGAAACAATACTTAGGGCTTTGGAAAAATAAAAAGATGGTTCTTACATTAAAAGGTTAAAAAAAATAGTAATATATATATATATATATATTACTAAGATTTTTGAGAACAAAGTACTAAGAAATGATTTAATAAGTGCTCATAATTTAATAATAAGCATGACATTAAATAGAATAAAATGACGAAATAGGATTCATGCATTTGGTGCCATATGGTTGGGATAAGGTTTGGATGATGACGATTTTTTTATAATAAAAAATTAAGATCAAATCACACACAATAAATATGCAAAACAAACCTATCATTGCAAATCAAGACAGTTTACTCCATGTATACATTATTGTTGTTACCAAAAAAAGGTTTTTATTGTTTAAAAGTGAGTACTTATGTGGTATAGGTTCTTTGTTTTTAATTTGTATTATTAAAATTGAATTTCTACTTTGATTTGCTTTCTTATAAATCCTTTCTAACTCCTTACATCCACTTGGATATATTTATTACCATGTGTGATTATGTAAATCTTTTATAATGTCATGAAAGGATATTTTGGTTGGTTCAGACAATTCATGAAATTGGGAACCTAGTTGATTGCCACAAATTAATCCTACAGTCCACATCAACCATATATATATATACCTATTGTAAAAACAAGCAAATCCACTGCTGATTGTTCTGAAGTGATATCTATGATTAAAATATATACAAGGGTGTGTTTGTCTTTATACATGCACTTTTTAATTAAAAATTAGGGTATGACCCCTAGGGTTGTAATTGGATGGTATTCAGATTAAGACAAGCCTCATCTGAGTTTAATCTGATTATTGAATCTTGGACCAAACTCTGATTCTATGTTCGATTTGAATTTGTTTCACCATATTTAAAATCAAGGTGAAAACTAAAAAAATTATAGGTAAACTAATAACTTAACTGATACACAAGAGTCATAGAAAATTTATATGTATAAAATAATTATTTATGTTATTATGTATATATAATATGCACATCATATGTGATGTTTAATATGATCTTGATCTTAATCAAATAGATTGGGGTGAGGTTACATTGGCATCATTCCAATTGATCTAAACAAATAAAGTCTTTAATTTAAGAGAAGCCAATTAATCCATTTATGCAAATGGATGATCTGATTCCATATTAGTTGGGTTGATTCCAGATTAGTTGGGTTAAGTCTTTGACTTCCAAACTTTGTTGACAGCTCTACCAATCACTTTAAAAAATGGGATATGTCTAAATCAAGAATCTGCAGTCAAAGGTTTATAGCTTTATCATAAAGCCATAAATTGAGTCATTCAGTTCATGGGGTGATGACACAAGTAGGTGATTTTATTAATTTACCAAATTTATAAGGTGCCTGCTTATGTGTCTGGCTTTACCGCAAAGCCAAAAATCCTTGATTGCATGCTAACATTTGCCCTAAGTCAATACTTTACACGTGGAAAAGTATTTTGGAGAATCCCATTACTTAGGTGTTTGGTTCAGGACAGATAGGTAACTTTTTATCACTAATATCAACCGATCATTAATCACAAGCAAAAAACGTACGATTTGATTTCCCACCTAAAATAGGCATTGATAATTAAACCTACGTAAATTAAGTAAATAAAACAATTAATTGTAATTGATTTTATGACAAATAAACTCACCATAAATATGTTAACAAATCAAATCCCACCTAGATGACATCCAACTAAAAAACCTTTAAAAACGGGTAAACTGCTGAAACCTTTTTTAGGGAGCGTTTCTTTTTTTTTTTTTTTTTGGATTTTGAAAGGAGGGAAGTTGGTCAATAAGATTTTGGTTTCCATTGATCAAGAATAATTTCAAGTTTATGTGGGGACCTGCAAGTAGGGGTGATCATTTCAGCCCGGCCTGAGCACACATCGAGCCCACAAATTTTAGGACGGGTTTGGACTTAATACTTCAAACCCGGCTCGGCCTGGGTATATTTAAACTTACACATTTTGTGTATAATGTATACCTATGTATACATGTTATATTTTACATTAGATTTTATATTTTATATATAAATATTATAACATGACATGTGTAATTTATATTATATGTAATATTTTATATTATTTAATGTATAAAATAAGTTTATATGCATGTTATGTCATTTAATATAAAATATTATAGATATGTAATGTTTTATATATGAAAGACATTGGCCCAAAATCAGCCCCAGCCCGACCTGGGCCTGTGTAGACCTAGGCTAGGGCTTATGTTTCAGGGCTGGAACCCCGGGCCAGGCCAGGCCCGAGCCTAAGCTATAACCCTTATCATAAGTGCAAAGCCCAGCCCAGCCCGGCCCATGCTCACCCCTACCTGCAGGGAAAGGTTATTTTCTTAGGTAAGTGATACCCATCTCCTATGTGGGTAAATAATTTTCCCACCTAGGGGGAAAGTTGCCAACATTTGAATGGGACAAAAATGCCCCTTTTAATAATGGAATTGTATGGATAAAATGGTCATTGCCTTATTTACATGAGAAATAAAAGAACATGGGTAAATGCACTTACCCGGGTAAGTGTTTCCCAAGAAAAACTTACCCAGGTAACTGTATTTACCCGGATAAGTAACTTACCGAAAAGCAAACGAGGCCTTAAAATTTCTAACCGTTGTTGAAACTTCCCCTGAAGTTTGGTATTAAGTAACTTATCACCTCATTTAATCCCCTCTCCTTAATCTTATACTTAAGGTATTAAGTCCAATTTTCTCTTATTAAATCCTGTAGTAAAGTTATTTTTCACTAATAAATGCTACGAAATATATCTATGTAAATATTTTTAACAATATAAGCACATATTTTAAAACTGACTAAAAAATAAAACAATTCTTTATCAAAGTGGTGGCTAAGCAATTCAACCATCCAAATCAAATTGATCAACCTATGAAGTCATAGTTATGTAATGAGAATTTTAAAATAGAAATAAATATAAAAAATACAATAATGTAAAAAATAAGCACATTTATGATATTTTTATTAATCAAATTAAAAAATAAGTGTAATAAACAAGAATTAATTTTTATTGATAATAAAAATGAATTACATAATTTAGAACTCACAAAAATGAAATTATTTTGCTATTTGACAAAGATTAATAGTTTAAGTTTTGGGAATGAATAATTAAAATTGATAAAATATAAAATACATAAATTTTGAAAATGCATTCAAGCACATATATAATATTATATAATTATCATATTAAACAAAAAGTAAGAGTGACATATTAAAATTATTTTTACACATAGAAATACAAAAATTATATAAAAAATTGAAAACATCTATAATTCTATATTTACATTACTATTAAAAATAGGGCAAATTTCTTATACTACCCTTATTGTTTAGCTAATTGATTAACTCCACCCTTATTGTTTAGCTATTATCTTAAAGTACCCTTAAGTTTTTTGACAATTGTTTAAAACCTCCCTTACCATTAATTTCCCGTCATACTTTGTTCGCATGTGACATCACGTGAGAGGTAATTATTTTAAAATTCCTAAAACACCCTTATTGTTCACCGCTGTTGTTGGAAGTTGCAGCGGTGGCAGTGATTTTGGTAGATCCAAAAACAGAGATGAGGGGAGTAGAGGTTTGTCTCAACTAGGGATGACAACGAGCTGAGCTTTTCACGAGCTGCTCGAGCTCAACTTGGTTTCAATTGAGCTTGAGCCTAATTCACTGGCTTGATTATGAAACGAGCCGAGCTTGAGCCTACTAAAGTTCTCGCAAGCTGACTCGAATATAATATATATATAATAAAATTATAGAAAATAATATATATAATAAAAATATTATAATTATTAATTATTTAAATATCAAATAAAAGAATTATATATAATTTTTTATTTTTATAAAATATTTTTTCTCAAAATCGAGCTCGAGCTTATGAATTTTTGACTCGAGTCGAGCTCAAGCTCAAGCCTCGTACTATTCGGCTCAGCTCGACTCGAATCCACCCCTAGTCTTAATGCAACGGCGAAACACTGACACTCCCTCACCTTACCCTCTCTTTCTCTCTCTCTCTCTCTCTCTCTCTCTCCATTTCTTCAATCTTCTTCTTTCTTCTCTTTCTCTCTTCTTCTTCTTCTTCCTCTCCTTCCCCTCGCCATCAATGATTTCTCACAATTTTCTTGGAGGTGTTTCGTCATCCCCACTATATCACGAGTTCTCAAAACTCGTCGCTCAATCCTAGCAAAACCCATTACCTAGTCTTTATCATTTTCTCAAACTGAGCCCAGGCGACGAAGCAGCTATCGGCTAAGGATCGGGCGCCACTATCGAAACCAGCTATCGCATGGTTTTTGAGCTCTTTGGACCCTTCTAACCATCTGATTCAGTTGCTCCATCTCTCTCCAGGCGATGAAGCAACTATCAACTAAGGAGTGGGCACCACTACGGAAACCAACAATCATAAGGTTTTTTGAGCTCCTGTAATTTCTGGCAAGGTGGTATTCCTGTTTCTGGCGAGGTGGTGTTCCATGAGTTCTGATGCAACTGTTGGGGGATCTGATGAAAGGGTTGCTTCTAAAGGTGGATAAGGGCAAGAAAGCTTTCTGCTTGAATTCAGCTTTGACCAGTTCATGATGGGGGCCAAGCCGCATTTTGTAGATGACAGACGGTCAAAGCAATCATCAACGTCTTTCCATTCCATCCCTCCGCTTGCCACTTGATCGATGAACCTTAGTTGTTCAATCGTGAGGCTGGCAACCGTGGGGACTGAATTCTTCAACAAATGCCGATGGTTGTCGGCCAACTATGATTCATCATCCAATGAGAAGGTTCCTAAGAATGTCTATTGCAAAGAGAGAGAGGCCAGTTTTGGGTTGGCGAGAAGGAAAGAGGGATGACTCTAGCACCATCGACGTAAGGAGATGATGAAGACGACGACAACAATGACGAAGAAGAGGAGGAGAATTGAAGTATTGTTACGGAATTCATTTGTGATGGGTAGCTACTTTTGAAAGCTGAACGATAGAGGAGTTGGAGTCGGACTATCGGAGAAAGCTTCCTTAGAGGTGAGAGTCTATAACTTCCATTGGTTGTTATATCCAACTGATGATGTTTCTTTCATTTGTTTTTTCTCTCTCTCTCTCTTTGTTCTTCGGCTCTAGCATAGGGTCACACAAGGAAAATGTGGGTTCTTAGACGTATGAAGATGCTCAGAAATTCTCATTAATGGGGCTCGTGGGTGTTGGGTATTCAAGCTCATAAATTATTATAGAAAACTTAAGCCACGATGAAGTTGAGTTGGAAACAACACCAATAGTAGCAGAAATTTGTTATTAACCTATTGTGTTAGTTTTTTGAAATTTGAGGAATAGTGGAGGGCAAATTTGACATTTTGTTCTTTCCGTTAGCACTTAACGGCAATGTCAATTTTTAGAAACAGTAAGGGTACTTTAAGACAATATGTAAATAGTAAGGGTACAGTTAGTCAATTTCGCAAACAATGGGAGTAGTTTAAGAATTTTGCGCTTAAAAATATTAATAAGATTGTGGAGCCTTTGACTAAATACTGATTTTTTAATTTAGTCCTTATTTAATTCTAATGTTTAGATTATAATTTGAACTACTATTTTTCACCTCATCCAATTCCTACTGTTTAAATTTTACCTTTATTTAATAAATAAATAAATATAGATACCCCAAAAAGATAAAACATTACAAAAAGAAGAATCTAGCCAAGCAGGTAGCCAATAATCTAGCCAACCAAGTGTTTATGTAATTAGATCTAGATTTTGCAATTTGCATCAAATTAATAATTAAAAATAAAAAAAAAACATATTTATAAAAATTTTGGATACATTATTACTATCACTATCATCATTTATAATTGTCACATGCAAAGCACGTACACACTTATTAGTTAGTTCAAATAGACAGGTGACTTGTAGTTGAGATGGTTACTTGGTATTCCTCCCAAAATGGAAGTACAAGATTATACCTATTTAACTATAGGCTCTCCATGTTAAGGTCAATGAACCATATAAGAAAAACAACCCTCCGTATAATAACACTAAATGGTCACACACACACAAACTTGTTGACATCCCAAGCTACTAAATTTAGACTTTTTTTTTGCATATAATATCTTTCTTAGATGATTCAAATGGGTGTAATTTCATCTCAAAACCAAGGGGGATTCTACTCAAACAATCTCTAATGTGCTATTCGTTCCAAACTTGAAGACCAATCTGCTCCGTGTGGGTCAGCTGCAAGAAAAGGGATACGAGGTTTCTATCAAAGATGGAGCTTGTCGAATTCAATATGCAAAGTTAGGCTTAATTGCTCAAGTTAACATGATAGTGAATCGTATGTTTCCGCTTTATCTCCACAACATCACTCATTCATGCTTCTCAGCCAAATTGAAGGATGCAGCATGGCTATGGCATTTTCGCTATGGTCACCTAAACTTTGGTGGACTAAAGACTCTACAACAGAAAAATATGATGATTGGTCTTCCTCAAATTACAACTCCATCTGAAGTTTGTGAAGAATGTGTTGTTAGAAAACAACATCGTAATCAATTTCCGAAAGGAAAATCATGGAGAGCGAAAAAGGCGTTGGAGCTGGTTTATTTTGATCTTTGCGGGCCAATTAATCCATCTTCCAACGGAGGTAAGAGGTACATAATTACCTTCATTGATGATTATAGTCGAAAAGTATGGGTCTATTTTTTGCAAGAAAAATCTGAAGCTTTTGCATCATTTAAAAATTATAAAGTGCTTGTTGAGAAAGAAGTTGGCAGCCCAATAAAGGTTCTTCGCACTGATCGTGGTGGCGAATACAACTCACTTGAATTTGCAAAATTTTGTGAGACCCATGGAATCAAGAGGCAACTTACGGCAGCTTACACGCCTCAACAAAATGGAGTTTGTGAGCGGAAAAATCGCACCATTTTGAATATGGTGCGAAGTCTGTTGAAGAGGAGTGGCATTCCAAAAACCTTCTGGCCCAAAACTGTTAACTAGAGCATTCATATTTTGAATAGGTGTCCCACACTCGCTGTTCAAAATATGACACTAGAGGAAAAATGGAGCGGACGGAGACTGGCAGTAGATCATTTCATAATTTTTGGGTGTGTTGGCTATGCTCATATTCCAGACCAGAAGAGGACAAAACTAGATGACAAGGGAGAAAAATGCATTTTTCTTGGTGTTAGTGATCAATCAAAAGCCTATAAGGTTTACAATCCTATCACTAAGAAAATTGTTATCAGTCGTGATGTCGTTTTTGATGAATAAAGTTTTTGGCCATGAAATAACAATGTTGTCGAACAACAAATACCCATCAACTTTGATGGAGACAACGAAGAGGAGAGTCAGCAGCCAACAGAAAATGATCAACAAATTCCACCAGATGGTCCAACAGATGTTCCAAGCTCGCCAACAGCAACAGAATGACCTCAACGTGTTAGAAGAAGGCCTGCATGGGTGACTGATTATGAGGTAACCGAAATTGACCAATCTGATGACCCACTTACATATTTTGCTCTATTTTCGGATTGTGATCCTATAGTTTTCGAAGAGGCTGTCAAAGAATCCAAATGGCGGAAGACAATGGATGAAGAAATTGCAGCTATTGAACGGAACAACACTTGGGAGTTGACTGATCTTCCAAGAGGGCACAAGACAATTGGTGTCAAGTGGGTGTACAAGACAAAATTGAAGGAGAATGGAGAAGTTGACAAATACAAGGCGTGCCTAGTAGCTAAAGGCTATAAGAAGAATTTGGAGTGGATTATAGAGAAGTCTTTGCTCCTGTTGCAAGACATGATACGATCAGATTGGTGATTGCATTGGCAGCTCAACATTCATGGCATATCTTCCAATTTGACGTAAAATCAGCATTGTTGCATGGTGAACTGCAGGAACAGGTATTTATTGATCAACCTCCTGGTTATGTGAAGCTTGGAAGTGAAAATAAGGCTTATAAACTTAGAAAAGCATTATACGGGCTAAAACAAGCACCACGCGCTTGGTATAGTCATATAGATGCTTATTTTTCTAAAGAGGGATTTAAGAAATGTCCATATGAGCACACACTTTTTACAAAAATTGAAGATGGAGGAAAATTGTTCATTGTTTGCTTATATGTTGACGATCTTATTTTCACTGGAAATGATAGTGCCATGTTTGAAAGTTTTTAGAAGTCCATGATGATTGAGTTTGATATGTCTAACCTTGGAAAGATGCATTATTTTTTGGGTATTGAAGTGGTGCAATATGCAGCTGGAATTTTTATTTCAAAAATGAAGTATGTGTAAGAAATTTTGGATAGGTTTCAAATGAAAAATTGCAATTCTGTTAGCACGCCAACTGAAGTGGGTCTGAAGCTTGTTCGAAATCCTGAAGGAAGGAAGATTAATATCACTGTTTACAAGCAAATTGTAGGGAGTCTAATGTATTTAACAGCTACAATACCTGACATAATGCATGTTGTAAGTCTCATAGGCAGGTTCATGGAGTGTCCGAAAGAGATTCATTTCTTAGCTGCAAAAAGAATCTTTCGATACTTGCAAGGGACTAGTAGTTATGGGTTGTTCTACAAGAAAGGAGAAAAGTCATATTTGTTTGGTTTCACTGACAGTGATTATGCCAGAGATTTAGATGATCGGAAAAGCACTTCAGGATATGTTTTCATGCTTGGTTTTGGAGCTGTTTCGTGGTTTTCAAAAAAGCAATCAATTGTCACTTTGTCAACAACTTAAGCAGAGTTTGTAGCTGCAACAGGCTGCACCTGTCAAGGTATTTGGCTAAAGAAAATTCTTGAAGAGCTAAACTTTGAACAACAAGGGCCTATAACAATTTTTTGTGACAACAGTTCTTCCATCAAACTCTCCAAAAATCCTATTCTACATGGAAGAAAGCAAGCATATAGATGTGAAGTTTCACTTCTTAAGGAACTTGACAAATGAAGGACTCATTGATCTCGTCTACTGCAAGAGTGAATACCAGATTGTTGATATAATGACCAAACCTCTCAAATTGGCGTCGTTAGTGAAGTTTAGAAAACTGCTAGGTGTCTCCACTTTGGAAAGCCCAGCTTGAAGAGAGTTCGTTGTTTTTTTAAACTGAATGTTTGAAAACTTTCAATGTAAGGGAGGGATAATTGTTGAAATATTTATTAAATCTCCTAGTCGTCCTCGTCAATAAGAGTTTGTTTAAGTGGTTTTAGTTTGTTTTCCTTTTACCTGGTCTATAGGAGAATACGTAGTTTTAGGAGTGCGTTGCATGTTTTTTAGGAGCTGGTGGTTGCACTTCCTAGTTTCAAGCACTTATCCGTTTGGTTTTAGCTCTATAAATAGAGCAGCTTCTTGTTGTGAAAAAATCATATTTTTAGAAATAATAAAGTTCAATCGTTGTCTTTATTTTTGTCCCTTTTCTTCCCAGATAATTATTTGTCCTTTTTCTTCCCAGATATATATTTATCAGAAAACAAAAAATGGTTGACAATTGACAACTTTTTCTATGATATGATATATATTTATATAATTTGTTTATAATATATATATATATATATAATTATAAATACAGATATAGCATATATTTGCATACATGCATGTATATACAATTATACACATGCATTTTATGACAAATTTTGTCATGGGGCTAATCGATGGACTTAAGTCCAATTCTAACCCAAGTTTATCAAATTTCAATGCAGGTTAGAGGTTGGGCCCAAGTTGAAAAAGTTAGGCTTGGCTTTGGTTCTAAGCCTTAGGTCCGATAGGGTTAGGCCTAGGTTAAGCTTAAATTCAACCCAACCTATTTGACTTGCACCATAATGGTCCAATCATTTGGGTATGTGACTTAACCAATGATGTCATAATTAAATAATAAAAATTAAAAAAATAGATAGAAACACCAAAAAGTTAAAAAATACATAAAATTTATAGAATTTTTTGAGATATCCAAGATAGTATAAACTTATCATATCAAACAAAAATAAGTGTGATAAACGAGAATTATAATTAATTATGTAGATGGAATAAAAAATTTAAAGTTAACTGAAAATGATATTGCTTTTTTTTTTCAAGTCAAATAGGCCAAAACATGGTGTCATAATTATATAATAAAAACTAAAAAAATAGATCGAAATAAAAAATATAGAAAACACAAAAATTTGTGTACATCTCTAATCTCATATATTTATAATATTAAATAAAAAATAAATATAATATATAATAAGTATTTTTATTAACAATGAAAATGAAATATAAAATCTAAATACACCAAGGCACCATGCTTTTATTACTTATCATTTTTAAATGGTTCTAATAAGGATATTGAAATTAGCACGTGAAATGCACGATATTTACTAGTTAGGTTAAATTGCAAAGCAACAATTATTATCACTAAAGGGGATGTGAATAATATCCTTTTACTATCGATCTCAACCTTTCTTGATCTATCTAAATTGTTTCCTCTTCTCATTTCTTATGCAATTAGTCATTTAATTATTTATTTTTGAAAAAGAAGTCACAATAAAAATCCTCTTATGTCCTAAATTTCTCTATTAAAATTTAGCAGTTCTCTTTTCTAATAAAATCATTCTTAAATTTCTCTCTCCCCTTCCTCCCCTCTCCCTCCTTCTCTCTCTCTCAAATAGTCAATGTCTCTCACTCAATAAACCCTAAACATAAATATGAGCCTTGACATTAAACCAAACTTATATCAAAAACCAAATTTACCAACCCAACCCTAATAAAGAAACCCTAATCAAAATTGAAATTTCTATTGATCCCCATGCAATTCGCTTGCTGGTTAATAATCAATCCAACCAGTGGCAGTCAGAATCTAGTTGAAATTATTGCAGAATAGAACCTTTGCATTCACAAGGATGAAAGTGAATGGCCATAGTCATTAAGTGCAGTTACTCAGATGTAGACTTATTGGGCCTGGTCCAGAAATGTACGTGACCACATTTATGGGCCATTTTGGGCTTCCACGCCTTAAAATCATTTTATGCTGCCCTTTTTGCACATCATCTAATCATAAAATAATTGCCTTAAAACCACTAGGGCGCGAGTTACCCCTCCCCAATTCCAAGAAAATCAAGATTAAATGATTTATCTGTACACGCTCCCTGAATCCCCCTGGGCCCGCAGCCCCATCCGAGACATCCACGCCGTACAATGCAATTAATGCATCCCACATGATCCCAAGAGCACTAAATTTATGTGATCAGGACTCATTCTCACTCTCCCTCCTTCATCTCGATTTCCCTGATAACGTTGTAGATATCCCTGCAGACAAGATTTAATCACCGATGGCGTGGGCCCCATGCACAAGTCAAGACATAGCCGGTGGGCCCTGCTTCCACATACGGTCGGGTGTCTCGTTTGATACGGAAACATTCCACAATTCAAACATGCACATACCTTGGATCGTACGGATCAACGGCTAGAGATTCCTTATGGTCATCTCTCATCTGCCAATCCAACGGCCCGTGCTGCACCAATCAAAGGGTCCGATTTCACATCCTGTGTGCAACAAGTAATATGTACAGTGAAACAGGAAATCATTTCCCGCCATTTAAAAAAAAAAAATAAAAAAAGGGCAGAAAACAGCAAGAAACGGGTGAGAGTAGGAGGACGCACGAGACCGTAGGGGACCGCCGACCATACTACATGGCACGTCAACTACACCCACTTACACTCGCTTTCTCACTCTCCTTCACGACTTCCCACGCGGTCGTACCATCCAGCCATCCTTCAAACAGAGGAGGCGAGTGGAGAAACGGCGTTTGGAAAAGCGAGTGTGCTTAGTATTTCTCCTGACAGGAGCTCACAACGTGGGAGGCCTTACTTTATTAGTGTTACATCTGGAGAGGACAAAAAGATCCCGGAGGGAGACGGGGTCGACCGGTCGGGTAACGAGGGTAAATCCGTAAATAACAGTAAAAATTATTTATTTTTCTTAGAATTTCGGTTTCGTCTCTTCTTCCAGTCTCAGCTGCCGAAGCGAGTAGGTAAAAGAGCATAGAGTCAAAATTACCATTTTGCCACTACTCCGGTACTCCCTTCTTCTCTACCTAATCTATTATTCTCAACAAGCTTAATTCGTTTACTCAAACAAAACCAGGTAGAAATTGTCTGCTAGAGAGAGAGAGAGAGAGAGAGAGAGGGAGGGATTTCGTAGTAGATTGTGTAGCTTTGGTTGGTCCGTCTTCGTCTTCTTTAAGTTTCTGCTAAAACCCTAGATTGGGTTCGCTTTTTTGAGTGCAGATCCCAGAGATTGTATGCTGGAGTTCCGTGTGTGGGTGGGGGTCAGGTGTGGATGGGAGGTGAGGTAGCGATGGGGTGGTGAGATGGGGGAATCGGGCGGGTTGGGTGGTTGAAATGTTTGGTAGTAGTTGCAGAGGGAGTTATGGTGGAATTGAGAATCGTTTGGATGCGCTAATTTCGGTGGCGTTGTGGGAAAATGTCGGCTTCGTTGGCGCCGTTCGAGCGTCCGAGAGGTGGAATACCCAACACGGTATGATTTTCCGTTGCTGTTCGAAATCAATTCGAGTGTTTGTATGTTTTGGATGTACTGTGATTGGAATGCAATGATGTTGGAATTGTTCATTCTCTTCTTTCTTGTTTGGAGGTCTTTTGGTGGATTGATTAGGGAATTGCTGAGATAATGTCGTTGTGCTTCGAGTTTATATTTCTGATTAGTGGAAAAGGTGGAACTTTCTGCTGTTTTTTCTCATTATTTGAATAAATAGAGCAGCAACGGAACCCTTTCTGTTTAGCTTAAATGCCATGGAGGGGAATTTTATGGATGGATCGAAACTGTCGAGAGTTTGAATTGTGCCAGGCTTGTTTTGCTGTATAAATGCTGGACTATGCTTTACACTGTCTTTATTCTATTGTCCATGATGGATCTAATTACAAAGGTTTTGTTGATACTTCCATTAATGTCTCTTGGTGATTTCTTCAATTATGGGATGTCGGTCTTGGTTCTGCCTGGTTTCCGCATTTTTCTATATCTGCATATTCGTTCTAGTTTCATAAACTGTTGCCCTTGTGCATGGACTCCTTCTGACGTCTGACTTTTTTCTACAGGTATTCAAGAGTGGGCCGCTTTTCATATCATCAAAGGGTTAGTAGTGTGTGCTTTTCACTAAGATCAAGGCATTTGTTCCGTTGTCAAATTGTTTACACATTAAGAAAATGCTTGAAACACTTGGTGACTTGTTCATCAATTACAACTTTGTCTATTTCTGCACCTTTTGAGTACTTAACTACATTGCCATTGCCCTATTTTCGTCCCAGCTCTCTGGGGTCTTGTTTTGAGTACTTGACTAAGTGTATTCACAATATGCAACCTACCATTCTTCAAGGAGTTCCTCCATCTAACTGGTTAATCATCTTCATATGGTTCCCAACTATATAAAATTGGAAGGAGGGGGGACTGCACTAGACCCTTTTGAAAAAATCATAATAGGGCAACGGTTGGTAGATAACAGAATTCACAGACATTTGTACAAAAAAAAAAAGAATTTGCAGACACTCATCTTAGATGGTGGAGCTCAAAAGTCTACACAATTTACATCAAACTAGATTTTCCCAAATGGTAGCCCATGCAAAACTTGCATCCTGGAATGGCAGGTTATTCAAATTTCATACATCAACCAAACTCACTTTCAAAGGGCGCTCACTCTGGCCTTTCCCCATGTGAGAGTGCTCTGGTATCTGGGTCATGCCTAGCACTGCCAGTGCCTAAGGATCATCCCTAATGGCACTATAGACATGACCCTAAGTCACATTCTGTTGGGAAATCTTGTTGGACATCAAGGTCACAATAGGGTGCTTATATTGTAATTATTGTTTCCTGGATTAAGGGTTGTTTAAGCTCAATTTTGATAGATGGAATGGTTGGAGATTTTTTTTCCAGCTAGATACAAAAAGACTGCTGGATAAACTTAAGTCTACTTTCTTGGTTCAAACTGTGGAGGACATTAGAGTCTGTGCTGGGAAGTTTTTCTTGGGAAGGTGAACACCTGTGACATGCTTCAAAAGAGGAGGCTGAATAATTGCCTCTTCCCACGTTGTTTCCTTTGTTTTGCAAGTGGTGAATCCTTATCCCATTTACTAATCTCTTGTCCCTTTGTGATTTTTATTTAGGAGTCTTTAGTCCATACTTCCTAAGGTAGCCAATGTGGAAAAGTGTTAGAGGAACAATGATGTGAACCATATGGGAGGGGAGGAATGCAAGAATATTTAACAAGAAGTGTATGTCAAAGGAGGATTTGGTGGAAATAATAAAAATAAAAGTGGCTCATTGGATAAAAACTCTTGATATCTTCGAAAGTTTTACAATGACTGATATAATAAGGGCTTGGAATGAAGTGGCACACTCGTCTAAAGAAAAGGAAAGAAAGTTGATAGAATTGAAGCCCCCAGCAAGGGATATGATAAAGTTAAATATCGATGGGAGCTCTATGGGGAACCCGGGAATGGCAAGTATTGGTGGTGTGTTTAGAGACTCCTCAAGTAAAGTGTTGGCTATGTACTCGAGACCTATAAGAGAGGGGGACTCTCTAAAGGCTGAACTGATGGCACTGTTACAAGGCTTAAAATTTGCTAAAGAATCAAACTTAAGAAACCTGGAAATGAAGGAGACTCAGAAGTGGTTATTTCTTGGACCACTTCTAGATATATGTACCTTGGATGCATAGACATAGAAAGCCTGAAAGGGGACTTGAATGCTTCTTTTACATGGACACGCAAGGCGACTAATGGGATGGCCAACACTTTAGCTAAGCAAGGGGTGTTTAGGCAGCAGCTTTTTTTGGGCTCTATTGTAGTTTGTTATGAGCATTGTTGTATTCAGTATTCTTGGGTGAATGGATACCCACACTGCTGTAACTTTTTTCACCTATTAATATGATTAATCCTTTGCTGATAAAAAAAGATGGGAATAACAATCATAAAAAAACAGTCATAAAAGAATTCAGATGTGAAATGTGATATAGTAGAAAAGAAGAAGTCAAGGATCAAAATTTCGAAAAGTATCGGGCCGTATCGGTGGCCTCCCGATATGCTCCTACAGTGGGTATTTTGTGGTCTGACCTGGTTCAGGGGGTAGACGGGCCTTAAACCGACCTGTCTGAACCAGGTTGAAAAAAACTAAAAAAAAGAGAAGCGAGCCTTGATGCAGTCCAATACAGTCCGTATTGGACTGTATTGATATTTTGAAGATGGAGAGGAAGACAACAAATAAGTGATCATACCTGAGTAGAGATAATTGGAGCAAGCTTTCACAATGATAAAACACTAAAAGAACTAAAACATAATTTTTGTTTATCAAATCAACAGAAGTTTCAATTACCATGGCTCTATAGTCTCAGAATAAGGGTTTAAATCTTCCTTTACCATTTTCAACTAGGAAACTGACCAAAACAATTCCTAATCACTTTAAAAGTAGGACAGATCCATAGAGACACTTAAATAAGAACTTGGACTCCTAAAATAACATTAATTATAAGAACTGCAACTTCATGGGATTCGGGCTTTAGGAGGGGGTTGAGGTTCCCCTAGTTTGTGAACTTCTAAAATCTTTGGAGGCTGTTTACATTGTTCTCACTCCTAAAGATTGCCAAATATGACCACATATTCCTCAGGTTTATTTATGTGTGTCTCTTTCTTGAAGTTGTTATCCTCCTTTCTTCTTGACACAGTCTATTCTGGTAAGAGAGATTTGGTGTAAGTCAATCCCTCCTTTCTTCTCACCCCAGTCTTGGGGTTGTGTGGTCTTTCCTGTGTGTTTGACTGGTTTTAGGTGTTTCTCTTCTCTTTGGTGATATCTTCTCTTCTCTCTTAGGTGACATCTTGTCACCTGGTTATGTTGTACTGTTTTCCTTATAGCAATGAAAATTTTTCTTTATTTATCTCCAAAAAAACAAAAGATATCTTCTCTTCTCTCGGGTGATATCTTATCACCAAAAGAGGACTAATTCATGCGAATGGATCCAAAATAAAAGAGAAGAGGAACCTGCCTCAGGACCTGAGGATTGGTTTCTATCTCTTAGCTTAGCATTTGCTAATCTCCTCCCCATTAGTTGCAAGCATCTGGGATTGGTTTCTATCTCTTTTTGGTGGGAGGTGGAACCTACCTCAGGACCTGGAGAGTCTTTTTTTCTCCTTTTGACCTGAAAAGAGAAGAGGAAAAATCTTATGGAGATGTACAAGGGAAGCCGTCCTCTGGACTATCATGGGATAAAAGAAATGATAAGAATATTTAGGGAAAGATAAAGGGCTAAAAGTGTCATTATAGTATAGTTTGCTATCAAGGTTGGGCATTGGGTCAAGACTCTAAAGCACCTTTTTTTTGAGAATTTTTCTATGGAGTTCACAAGTCAATGGTACTTGTTAGCTAATTCAGCAATTCATAGACAGCGTGATACCTCACAATGGTGACCATCTGAAGCACAACAAATAAAATTGAACTTTGATTGCAGCAGCTGAGGCAACCCAGGTCCTTCTGGTTTTGGAGGGGTATTTTGGGACTGCTATGGGATAATCATGGCTATGTTCTTGGGTCCTATTGGTCATGGAGATTCTGTGTAGTTGTGGGTGGGGTGGGAAGCAGAAAACAGATTCCTTGGCAACACTGAAACATGATAAAAGAAATACAAGAACTGGGGAGGGATATAATCATAGATTGTAAATTGGTATGCAGAGCTGCCAACCACAGAAAGGGTTGGAAGAGGTGGCTTTGCCAGTCTTGACAGACAAATCTGGACTCAACTAATAGACCTGGAGTCTCCATTGTTGTTATCATCTTTATCATCATCATCAGAGTCTATCTGCTCTAATACCATCTTGTCATTAGGTGAGAGAAGAGGAAGGAGAAAGATGGATGGGCATAGAAGATTTAGGGCAACAGATAATATGCAAATCTATCTCTCTTGAATGAGAGAGGTGCTTTATATTAACTCTAAATTATTAGAGTTCAGTGGGTAGGCAGATCAGCAAACTCATTGGCCGATTCACTTGCAAAACAAGGGGTTTCCCGGGATGCTTTATTTTGGGCTTCAGTGTAATTTCTTTTGTACTTATAATTCTGTAATTAGCTTTAAAGGAAAGGTCGCATCTCGTGCCTTTCCACGGGTTGCATGTAACTCTTATTTGCTGGTTTAATAAAATTTCACTCATTTATCAAAAAAAAATCTAAATTATGAAAAGGTCCCCATTGGGGAAGATGTTACATTAAAATCCTCGATTATAGGTTTTCTTCCTAAATTACTCCCTTTTTTCGTGCATAGTACAGTTTGAATACTCCAACAGATTCAACTATCAGACAGAGAGGTTTGATCTCTAATTGCGAGGATAAATCTCTTACTCAAATGACTTCTTGTTTTAATATTGTTTTATTGATTGTCTAGGTTTTGTTAAGTGAATCTTTATCACTAAAATGACCTTTTGTAACATGCCTTTTTATATCAATAAATTTCCCCTTTTGCTAGCAAAAAGAAGATGCATTTTGTGATGCATTAATTTGATATTCACAGTGTTGCTAGAGAGGGAGTAATGACTGATGAGGAATGGTTTCTATTGAGGTCATATCTTTTGTATGCTTTTTCTTTTGTTTACTTGTTTTACATGGTGTACATGTTTTATACCCCAGGTTCTCATACTTAGTTTTGTCCTTAATTTTATTACATGTTTCTTGTTGCAAAACCTCCCTTGAAGGGTCACTTGCTATAATTTGATTGGCCTAAAACTGTATGTAACAATTAGAGATTATTCTGATTCTCCATTTAACAAGTTTGATTTGTATTTGAGTCTGGAAACTAGTCAAAGAATTGGTGCATTGCATGCTCTATTATTTCCTTTCCTGCCTTTTTATGGCTTTCTGTATTCATGTCTCCCCTTTCTTTTATTCTTTTAATTGTAAGATATGACCAGGATGATTTGCCTTATATATTGCTGGGAATCTTAATGTGCTTTTGGGAAACCATGTTGAGGTTTTGCAGGGATAGGTTGGAAGTCATGGAAGAAGCGCTGGTTCATTCTCACACGCACATCTTTGGTTTTCTTCAAAAATGATCCTGTCAGTTATTAAATCTTTTACCATTATATGCTTGCATTTAATGATTATCTTTATTTTAGTTTCCAATCTAGGAAGTGCTAGAAGCTGCTGCAGTGCTAATGCAAAATTGGATAAATTTATGTTTGGTAGAGTTGTCATGGAACTGCATTGGGATTTGCATAATTTTGATTTAAATTCATTACTTACTGACATATAAGGTATACTTTCTTGTGTATTTTGTTTTAAACTTTTAATATGATTTTAGGATTTTTTTGATTGGCAACATTCAAGATTTATTATGGTAAAAAGAATTATAAGAGTGTAAATGAAGAATCTGAATTACTCATTCAGCCCTTATAATCCTAGGCTAACAAATTATTGCCTAAACAAATTGATACAACTCCAAGAACCTCAATCACTCATTCAACCCTGGGCCTGGTGCCTCATCCCTACCACAGTTGAAGAATCAAAAAGTCCATTGGTAGATATGGGAATCCATCTGAATGAGCAGTTCATGTTGGATCCAATGCTTTAGCTTCTCATTTATGTGTCTAAAGGACCAAGGGCCATCAGTCCTTGAAGATTCCCAAGTAATAACGATTGTTAGCTAACTGTTATTATTAGTTTATTTTTTAGTTTATGCCGCAGGGGTATATTTGTATTTTTATCTTTATTTTATTGTTTTGAGTTTTCCCCATCATTAGTGCTTAAATCATTTCTTATCCGAAGTTCCCAAGTATATGGGGTTGGCTACATGAATCTTATTTCACCAATCTAATCTATTTAAAGCCATATTCACTGTTAAATTATTAGTGCTTAAATCATTTCTTATGACTTCTAGAGTTCTACCCATGTCCTTTTTGCTCTTCCCCACCCCTTCAATGTGTAACAAATCACTTCTTCCAATTGGCGCATTTAGTGGTCTTCTATGAACATGCCCATACCATCTTAGTCTACTCTTTCTCATTTTATCACCTATTGGAGCTACTCCTAGGTTCTTACGGACTTCATCATCATCCCTAATCCTATCCTCTATAGTTTTTCCATTCATCCATCTTAGCAATTGCATTTTCACCACATTCATTTTCTGGACATGTTTCTTGACTGCCTAACACTGTGCTTCATGCAACATAGCTAGCCTTACAACTGTTTTATAGAATTTTCCTTTTAATGTAAGTGGTATTCGCTACTACATATAATGAATAAAGGGTGCCGCCAGGCCTGAATTTTTTTGGCTCTCAATTTCCTCTTCTCCCTCTCCTCTCTATACTCTGTAGTTTCCAGGTTGAGATCATGGTACCAGAGCAAACCTTTGGGAGATAGAAGCACTCAAACCACAGTTTTTCTTTCCTTCTTGCCCAGAATTTTGTTTTTGAACTGTGAAGGGAAGAAAACCTTGATCGGCCTTGGTCAGACCATCAATTTTCTCTTTTTCTTATTTTCTGCCTTGGTCGTAATACCAAGGAGATGATTTGGTGACAGTCAGATGCTGTGATGGTGTTTCCTTGGGGTGCATGCTTTTGTGTATGTGCTGTGAAGGGGTTGTGCGGTTTCTTCTTGAGTAGGTAGGGGAAGCCCTCTATTGCTGCATGTGGTGTGTGTGCTGAGGTTGATTGGAGACTGTTTTTCTGGACTAGTATAGTTGCTGTAGTTGGTCTTCCAGAACTTTTCTTGGAGTTTTAGCAGTTCGATTGTTTCTTTTGTTGAGGTGTGATCAGTTTTAGTAGTCTTCTTGTGGTTTGGGTGCTTTCTCTAGTGGCAACTCATGATTTTGTCTCTTCTGAAGTTACATCTACCTAAGATACAACTAGTGTGGGAGTTGATAGCATGAATTTCCCTATGCCAATTACTTTGTTGAATGGACTAAATTACTTGGAGTGGTCTAAGGGTATCAAACTCTATGTTACAGCTAGAGGTAAAGCTGGATACAATAAGAGGAGGTGAAGGAGCCTAAGAGTGGCAATATGGAACATGATAGGGGGGATCAAGAAAATAGTATGGTAATGTCTTGGCTTCTTGTAGGCTGTAGCTATGGAACCTGAGATGAGGAAAAATTTTAAATGGGCTGACACTACTAGTGAGATATGAGAACAGGCGAAATCAACATACTTTGAGCAAAGGCATTACATCAAGATCTATCAGTTACATGATGAATCCTCCACTTGTAAGCAAGGAAATCATAGTTTGTCAGCTTACTATTCAGCCGTCACATCTGTATGGAAAGAGTTGGATCACTACCAGGCAGTTGACTAGGAAATAGAAAGCAATCCTACTCCCCCTCAACTACCTGGTGGGGGGGGGGTTCAAGCTGTAGTAGGGGAGAAAAACATTGTCTCCGACAAAGGAATGTCTGGAGGTTAGACTAGGGTCAGGAAATGAGGCAGGTCAAGTTGGTGAGAGTTGAAAGAAAGAGGGGGATAAAGTGGAGATTAAGAGCCTAGTTGATGGGGATGTTAGAATTGGCAAGAGCTTAGGGTTATTTTTCTGGGGAGGTGAGGAGTACACTAGAAGAGCTTTCGAAGTTTTTGAAAAGAACAAAAGGGAAGAGAGAATGAAGAAGAAGTTGTTAGGAGAAGGAGGAAAGGTTTGGAACGAGGAAGGCGATGGGTATGACGAGACGTTTGATGCTGAGGACTAGCTGCTTTTGCAGGGGGGGTTCTTTTTCATTTTGTTTGTGTGTCTTTATAGTCCTTCTGGTGTTGGATTGGGTGTTATCTTAGCACCGATGTTTGGCTGTATTCAGTTTTTGATTTATATCAATAAATTTTTATCTTTATTCTTCAAAAAAAAAAGATGGGCTTGATCCTAGTGTAAAGATAAAGTTTATCAGGTTCAGAAAACAATTCTGACAAGCCACTCTCCAACCAAGGCAAGCTACCAGGTACCAACAATCCAGCCACGGTTGACAATTCCTTGGTGATTGTATTGTGGTGGACTTGAGTTTGGATATGTCTCTCACCATTTCCTGGGAAGACCCAGAGTTTCAGACTTGATCTCATTTCTATCAATGGATTTGAGCATCTTACCATTCCCGGAAAAGATTCTGGCTGGATATCATTCCCATCATCATTGATTTAGGTATGCATCTCACAATTTCTATCAAGGAGTTTGATTATATCTCATTCTGATCATCTATGGATCAAACCGTAAAGGGGGACAGATCCCCTTTTTTTTGATAAATGGGACAGAACCAATTTTTCTAACTACTTTTTTGACAATCAAACAATGATAAAGAAATCTTTCACAAGTTTCTTTGGAATCACCAAATACTGTACTGTGAAAGTAGGCCTCTTTCCCTTCCCTTCTTTTCCTTCCCCTGCTCCATTTTCTCACCCAAACAAAACCTTAGTATGAACAAGATTCATGAGCAACCTGATTGATGCCCACAAAATTATCCATCGTGTTACTCATCAAAGCCTTGTCCCAACTATATGGGATTATGGGGTCTGCTACATGAATCCTGGTCTGCCATTCTATTCTGTTCAATGTGACATTCATTGTTAAATCAGGAGCCCCTAAACCATTTCACACCATTTCAACCTATGTCCTTTTTGATCTGCCCCTAGTACTTCTAGCCCCTTCAACTTGTAAAAGATCACTTCTTACTGGTGCTTTAGATGCTCTTCTCTGCATCCTATATGTTACTGTGAAATTGTACAAATATCCAATTTAATTTAGTAGGTTTAGCCTTCATACAGCCACTGTTATTAGCCCATGCTAGTTACAACTCTGTGGTTCTTTTTGTCTAGAATTTTGAATTTTTATATGTTCGAGCTTGATGCTTGTTTATTCAATTTTTAGCTTGACTATATGTTCCTTTTCAGCAATTATAATTCACAGTATTACAACCTTATGTATTGGAACTGCTATTGATTAGTTTAGTTGTTTTGTAGAGTGCGCTTCCTCAGAGAGGTGGTGAGGTAAACCTTACTCTGGGTGGTATTGACTTGAATAATTCGGGGAGGTATGCAATATGCATGATTTACACATTCTTTGTTGGTTTGGTATATTGCCCAATGCTCACTTGGCTTATATTAGTATCTATTTGTTTGCAGTGTTGTGGTTAGGGAGGATAAAAAACTTCTGACTGTACTATTTCCTGATGGGCGCGATGGCCGAGCATTCACCCTTAAGGTGCTTCATTTGATTACTTCCATTGTCTTTGTATATTAGGGTGCTTGGAATACTGAGAGACTATCTATCCATATTTTGTGTTATTTTCTGACTTTCAGGCTGAGTCTTCAGAGGATTTATTTGAGTGGAAAGCAGCACTAGAACAGGCTCTTGCACAAGCACCAAGTGCAGCCCTTGTAATGGGACACAATGGGATTTTCCGGAATGACACAAGTGATACAATTGAAGGATCTTTCCAACAATGTCTGTAATCTTCCCTTACCTTTCTCAAAAAAAAAAAAAAAAGAAAAGAAAAAAGTCTGTACTCTTCTACCCAATATTAATTATTACACCTTAAATTGCCCAGGATGATATATGGTTCATTATTTATGTCTTTGTAAAATTGAACTTTAATCTGATTCATTTGTACTAAAACATTTCTTTTAATCACATGATGTACTAAAATATTTGCATGCTATAATTTAGGGAGAGATAAGCGCCCAGTCAAGTCATTGGTTGTTGGAAGACCAATTTTACTTGCTCTAGAAGATATAGATGGGGGTCCATCATTTCTTGAGAAAGCTCTTCGATTTTTGGAGAAGTTTGGTAAGTTATATTGTTGACTTTCTTCATGCTTTACTGCTCTGGAGCTTTATTTTCACCGATCTCTTTTTGAAGAAACTTAATTGCATTTATGGCTATTATTACATTTTTTTGATTATTTTTGTCCTTAGTTTTTTTTTTTTTTTTTCTTTATGAGCTCATAAGCATTGTTTTTCCCATATCTGCGAATTACAAGTAGGGATGACACCCCTTGCACAACTAGGTACAAGTATACAAGGTTCACAATTTCAATTTCATAGTAAGCTTTGATGCTTAAAAATGAGAATTCTGAATGGTGTAAAAATTTCAACTTATAGAACATTGTGAAGAATGAAATCTTGCAATAGTACTATAAAATATGTCAATAGGTTCCTTTTCTTAGTGGATTGGGAGGTAAATTGCAGAGGTTTATCTTGTAGAGCCCTACCTAGACCTATCTTAGATCACTGCCCAATCATTTTGCTGTAAGATTTACCTAGTGGAGTGTCATCACCTTTTAGGTTTGAAAACATGTGTCCTTCACATTGTTCACCCATCCTTCACATTGAAAGTATGGAAAAAAGAAGTGTTCGGACATGTTATCAAAAAGTCCGAGGCAATTTCGAATCAACTAGTTTCTCTTTTCTCCTTTTGGGTGATTTCTTGTCACCTTGTAATCTCTTTTCACTTTTAATAAATTTTATTTTACTATAAATAGAAGAGAATCAAATAGTGGTTTTGAATGAACTAAAGGCATAGAGGATTAACAAAAGGGGATAAATTGGAGATGGGAAGTGATAAAAGAGCTATAAATTCTATTGAGGAGAGGAAATTTCTTATAGATAGAAATCTTGATCTAAGTGGATCAAGGAAGGGGATGTGAATTCTAGATACTTAATCTGTTGGCAAATGGAAGGAGGAAAAATAATTTTTTTTTTGTAAATTGTTAGTGGATTGGAGAAAAATAACTCAGCAAGAAGAGATAGCTAAGACTTTTGTGGGATATTTTCAAACCCTTCATGATGCTCCCCTGTCAAAGAGGTTGTTTGTGGATAGATTGGGTTGGCCCACTTTGAGTAGGGAGTTGGTAGAGAAGTTGGAAAAACCCTTTGATTTGGATGGAATTAAAAATGCAATGTTCTCTGTGGATAGAGATAAAACACCTCATTTTGATGGTTTCACCTACTAGGCGCATAGACGAAGCACATTTCAAGGTCTACACCTTGCCTATGCCTAGGTGCAGCACCTTTAAAAAGGCACATACTTGGTGTTCCTTGTGCCTCAGCTTAGGCGTGCCTTGGTTAAAATTTGCGCATTTTTACCTTTTTTTAATCATGGTGGCTTCACTCACTCACCGGTGCTCCAAGAACCCCCTTTTTACTAATGTTGTTCATTCATCTTTATTAATACAAGACATTTTTTTAAAAGATAAAGAACTATAGTTAAAACTAAAATCCAATCTTTTATGTATGAATTAAGAATTCAAGACCCCTAGCATGTGCATGTTTGGGCTTGCCTCAAGGGTCTCAGTACAAAGTAGCTTGTAGAATTAGGCTAGTGCAATTAGAAAGAAATAAAGAGATTGAAAGTTTAACATGGTTGAATGTGTTTTGTATGTTAATTTAATTTATTTATTTTTGATCAGAAACGATAACTTTCATTAGAGATAAATTAACCTGAAATACAGAATTCAACCCTTATTAGAAAAGGTTGATCCAATAAACATCAAACATTACAGCATTGCCCAAAAAAGACTCTCCCTTGCAGTCCCTTGTTTTGCTAGGGCGTCAGCAAAACCATTTGCTGATCTCCTTACCCACTTGAACCAAACACCCACCTCCCTTGTTATGCTAAGAATTTCCCTTATCAGCTGTCTATATTGCCAAATTCCCAGCTGCCCTGATTGAATCCACCCAATTACCAACTTGGAGTCTCCCTCTATCTCAGTCTGTTGTAGCCCCAACTGTTTGGCCAGTTTTACACCTTGATGTAGTGCCAAGATTTCCGCTCTTAAGGAATCTCCAACTCCTATTGGACTTCAAAACAAAGCCATTATCTTGCCTTCATTATCTCTGAAAACACCTCCTATACCAGATGGGTCTGGATTACCTATAGAGCTTCCATCAAAGTTTAGTTTCACCCTTTGTTGTGCCAGTGGGGACCAAACTTCCTGTATCATAGCTTTGGAAGTAGTAGTAGATGCCACAATACCCCAACTTCTATAAATGTCTTCAACTGAGAAATCCTTAAAAAGATCATAGGATTTCAACCAGTGGATAACCTTAGTAGTTATTCCTTCCACAACCTCTTCCTTGGATCTACATCTGCCTTTAAAGATCCTATTGTTTCTTTCCTCCCACATAGACCACAATACAACAGCTCTAGTGGCTCTCCCCATAATCCTTCCACGAACCGTTGGTTGCCTGTAAAAAGTTGGATCAAAGAGGTTCACCACGCTTGAGGAGGGATTCCACCTGTAGCCAAAGAGAGAAGAGAACCAAGACCAAATAAAGAACACAAAGGGACTTGAGATTAGTAAATGTGAAATTGTCTCACCAGAACCCAAACAAAGGCAACAAACATGGGGGGAGAGGCACATATTTGGCCTCTTTTTCTGCAATAAATCCAAGGTGTTGATTTTTTGGAGTACCACTTCCCAACAAAAGGCTTGAATTTTAGGGGGTACAGGGCTACTCCACACCTCCTTTGAAGGAAAGTTCCCTACAAGGTTAGAGGTCTGAAGCAAAATGTTATAGAAAGAAGAGCAATTGAAAAAATCAGAAGGGGAAGGCTTCCAAATTCTGCTATCTCTACAGGACTGATCAAGAAAGACTTCCCCTGACTGAGTGATCAAATCATCAACCATCCCCATTTCAGAATCTCTTAGACCTCTTTTTAAGCCCAAATCCCAGGAGTTATCAACAAACACTGAAGAGATCAATCTTCTTTTGTTTTTAGACAAGGAGTAAATAGAAGGAAATCTATCTCTAAGGGAGTTTTCACCAACCCAAACATCTTCCCAAAACAAGACTTTATTTCCAACGTAGACATCATATTTGAAATAAGGAAGCATAAGAGGCAAAATACCTTGAATAGCTTTCCAAGGTGAACACTGAGAAGCCCCAAGGTCGAGTCCTGCATCCCAGCCGTTATCTGCCAACCCATGAATACTAACAATCACTCTAGACCAAAGTCTGTCCTGTTCCATCGGTAGTCTCCAAATCCATTTCCCCAGCAAAGCCATGTTTCTTAATCTTATATTTCCTAACCCAAGGCCTTCATCATCCCTACTCCTAGAAACCACCTCCCACTTCACTAAGTGATCCTTCTTAGTATCCCCTGGTTCCCACAAGAAATCCTTCATTATCTTCTCTAACTGGTTAGCTACTTTCATTGGTACTCTAAAGGTAGACAGGAAATAAACTGGCATGTTGGCTAAGGTTAACTTGATTAAGGTTATCCTACCCCCTAAAGAGATGTAATTCCTCTTCCAATTTGTTAACTTCTTGGAGAATCTTTCAATTACAGGGTACCAAAAACTCTCAACCATTGGGTTCCCTCCCAGTGGTAGCCCCAAATGTTGTAAAGATCAGCCCCCCACTTCACACCCCAAAATCCTAGCTAGGGAATCCACCTCCTCTCCACCTAGATTGAGCCCTGCCACACAACTTTTTCCCCAATTCACTTTAAGATTGGACTTCCTTTCAAATTGAAGCACTAGACTCTTTAAGTTCCGTAATTCCCCTTCCTCTCCGTCACAAAACAAGATGATGTCATCTGTCAATTGTAAGTGTGTGACCACCACCTCCTCCCTACCAATCCTCCAACCTCTTATCAAATTGTTAGCATTGGCCCTCGAAATCATGGCACTCAACACATCAGCTACTAGGGTAAAGAGGAATGGGGACAATGGATCTCCTTGCCTAATACCCCTCTTTGCAAGAAAGAAACCCCTAGCTACACCATTCACCAATATTGAGAAATGACATGAAGAAATGCATCCCTTTACCCAACTGCACCATCTCTCCCCCTAGGCCCAGGAGCTTTAGCTCGATCCATGGAGAAGATTGCATTTCTCACTTCTTGGGCCTCAAATCTTCTTTCCAAAGATTCCAATAAGACTATCTTCCACCCTCCACTCCAAGTCCTCTAAGCTCTCACTAGGTTTCCTTGGGTTGTCATACACTAATTTGAAGTGATTAACCAAAGCTTGAGCTATATCATCTTTCCTTGTCAGCAATTGCCCATCCCACTCCAATTTTGAAACAGAAGTCTTCCTTCTCCTCCCATTTGCCAACGAATGAAAAAACCTTGTATTGATGTCCCCTTCCTTTAGCCATTTGCACCTGGATTTTTGCCTCCAACTTATCTCCTCCTTCCTAAGAAGATCTTCTAGTTCCTGTTTCAAATTCCATCTTTCCACCCTACCCTCTTCCCTCAGCCTTTTTTCAACTTCTAGTCCATCTAGCTCCTGCACTCTCTGACTGATTTCCTCTTTCCTTTGCTCTAATCTACCAAAAACCTCTTTATTCCAAATCTTGAGTCTAGCTTTCAGGAGTTGTAGTTTCTTGTAAAACCTATACCCTTTCCATCGGAATTCCACCACTTTCCACCCTTCTTTTACCTTAGTTAGAAACTCTGGATGAAGTAACCACATGTTTTCAAACCTAAAAGGGCACGGGCCTCCATCTAGTCTTTCTTGAGACAACCTGATTGGGCAATGATCTGAAATAGGTCTTGGCAATGCTGTAACACCTAAAATCCCCCATTCAACTTCCCAATCCACTATAAAGAGGAACCTATCCAATCGACAATAGGTAGGGTTTTCTTGGAAGTTTGACCAGGTAAAATTTGCTTGCTGAAGAGGGAGGTCTCGCAATGTAAAATTCTCCACAAAGAGATTAAACTTCCTCATGCTAGATGTAATCCTACGACTGGGGTTATTGGGACAACCTGATTGGGCAATGATCTGAAATAGGTCTCGGCAATGCTGTAACACCTAAAATCCCCCATTCAACTTCCCAATCCACTATAAAGAGGAACCTATCCAATCGACAATAGGTAGGGTTTTCTTGGAAGTTTGACCAGGTAAAATTTGCTTGCTGAAGAGGGAGGTCTCGCAATGTAAAATTCTCCACAAAGAGATTAAACTTCCTCATGCTAGATGTAATCCTACGACTGGGGTTATTGGACTCGTTTAAGAATCTTATTACGTTGAAATCCCCACTCAAACACCAAGGGCCATCACACAAACCCCTAACAGCTGCTAGTTCTTCCCAGAAACCTTTCCTTTCCTTGTAAGAGGTGGGGCCATAGACATTAGTTAGCACCCAAGCCCACCCATCTTCCTTTCTCTTCAATTTTATTGACACCGAGAAGTTCCCAATTAATTCTTCTTCACACTCCCAGTCTTCATTTCTCCATAAAGTAATAATTCCCCCTGAAGCTCCCCAAGATTGTGCAAAGGCCCAACTCAAATTTCTTGTTGACCAAATGCTCCTCACCCATTTCTCGTCCACCTCAGACAATTTTGATTCTTGTATTAAGATCACATCTGGCTTTTCTCTTCTAAAGAAGTCTTTGATCACTCGCCTTTTTTTTGAACTCCCCAAACCTCTTACATTCCAGCTTATTAACTTCATGGACAAACAAATCAGGTAGCCCCAACCAAACCACCCTCTTTACTCCTTTTTTCTATCCTTCCTACCCCCACTCGCTTTATCATAAACCACCCCACTCTTCAACCTCTCCACCTCACTCAGCTTTTTCTTCCTCTTCTTAGAAAGCTCTCCTACCTTCTTACTAGACTCTTCCACCTTCTCAATTTCTTCTAGTTTCTTACCTGATCCCTTCTTCTTCTTTTTCCGCTGTCCTTTTGATTTTCCACTGTATCCACTTTTCTCCACTGTATTGGGAAATTGAATAATCTCCTCCTCAACCCTACCCTCTCTCACATTCAGCTCCTCTTCCATCCTGATTCTAAATAGTTCCAAGATCAACTCCCAAATTTTGTCCCCTAGTTCTCTCTCTTCTGCTTCTGAATTTATCTCCCCTACTATCTCTGTCACTTGTCCCGAATCAAACGAATTGGCAGACTTTAAAGCTGGGCTGGAATCACCTGTAGGCGAGACACACACAGGACTTGGGGAAACAGAGTTAATAACCAAAAACTGAACCTGAAAACAATCCAAACCTTGGGAGGAAGAAGACGCAATATGAGTTGCTGGAATAGCCTGAACCCCTTTTGTTTGACTTTCGCTGGGAATAGGACCCTCGATATCAAGATCTGGATTGATTGCAGTGGGAAGCGGGCAGTTTATAGCCCTGCTTGGAGGAACCAGATTGCCAACACACACCGTACAAGCACCCATTCCCTGGTCTTTACAAAGGATTGAATCCCCTTTTCTCCCTGTTTCGGTTTTCTCCTCACCTGAGCCTGTTTTCTTTCTTTCCAACTCCTTTCTAGGCCGAACCAACTCTCCTGGAAGTGTACAAGCCTCTTCTTCGAACAGTAACTTTAATCCTGGGTTGTCTTCCTCCCCAAACCTTGAACGACATTTACTCTGTATACTACCATAGCTGGACTCTTCAACATACAACTCCTCTTTCAGAGACTCGTCATCTACACTTACCCAGTCTGAAGCAGAATCCTCCTCTTCTAACCTCGTGCGATTATATCTCGGATTAGGTTTATCTGGGCTAGTGGAGTAAGAGATCAGTCTTGGCTGCCACGCTAAAGTCAGACCAGACAAATGTTTTTCTTTCGAGCCAGTTGCAGACCAATCTGAAGAGGACGAAGATATACCACAGCGAATGCCCATAGTCTTTTGAACCTTGTTCCACCTCACGTGCCTATTTAAGTGGTCACCTGATTTATCTATAGGCTTACTTGCTGTTGGAGTCTTATTTCCAGGCCCATCCACTTTAAGTTTAAGACTGGGCCCACCAGTACCCCTCACTTCTACCGTTGGCCCATCCTTATAATTTTGAACCTGACCCAGTCTTTTTAAAAGTTTAGTATTGGTTCCCTGACTGCAGGCCTGGGCCATATCAAACGACAATCCACCTGGTTGCTGTTCCAATCTACCTCCACCTGTCCCCACCTTTGGACACTTGTTCAAATTCAAAAAGTCTTCTGACAGACTTTCTCCACCTTTGGACGTTACTATCTGAGCAAAAGTCCTAGTCCGATCCTCTGATTTGCCAATTAAAGTGGAAGACTGGGGTACTGCTTTCCTATCCCTTGCTTTTACAGTTTCCTTCCCAGTGTTAACTCGAACCTTGGAGGCCACGTCATCTTCGTCTTCCCCACTCCTCTCCAATCTCCACCATCTAGCTTCTGTAGAAGTTGCAATCCAAACCCTGAGTTCTACATTATCTGAAGTTAAATCCAAAGACCTTGGGATAAGCTCTGGCTTTGCTCCAGCTACATTAATCTGCACGGCACTCAGGTTGGAAGCATCAAAGGAAACCATCTTGCCTCCACATAGCTTCGCAACTTTCCTGAATACCTCCATCTTCCATAGATGGAAAGGCAACCCAATAATTTTCAGATTGATAAGTTCTGTGGGTTCTACCAACTGTACATTGCAAAAAGGCTTCCATTTCTCCAACACCACCACACTTTGCTCTGTTACAGACGAAACAGTAGCAAAATCCAGAGGAATCCTCTGAAAATACACTACAGCCTTGTGGTCGTCAAAGGGAGAAACCTGCAACACCTCTGTAGTGTTCATTATCTGTTGGACTTCTTCACCTAGTCTCTCCCAATCTTTTACTTTCTTGTTTACCGAGAGGACAAGTTTAAGCTGCCAATCCTCTTTAGGTTTGTTCACCCACAATTTCACCAAACCTAGTTCAGCATCAATCTGCAATTTACTTTCCATCCCTATCTCCTCCTCTCCTGGGAGGAGTTGAGAAGGGTAAGGGCCGTAAGGCAAAGTTGGGTGAAGGAAAGGAAAGAAGTACTGAAGAGATTGTGGCTTCAGTTGGCAAACTCATCACAAGCTGGGCCATTTCTCTTCCAGAATTTGAGCAAATCAGATTTTTTGACTTTGCTGATAATTTTTGATACTTGTTACTTGTTAGAGATCCAATCTTGTAATGTGAATCAGTTAGTCTGAACTGAAGTTTGATGTATGCTTGCTTTGATTTAGGGTGTCATCTTGACACCTGAACAGCTTGTATCTGTTTTTCGTTTTAATAAAATTTTTACTCTTATTCTTAAAAATATAATAATTTGGCCCTAGAGAGGAATGGGTTTGGCAAGAAATGGAGAAAATTGACGAGGGACTGTCTAAATTTGTTCCACTATTCAATTCTTGTAAATGGATCTGCTAAAGACTTTTTTCTTGCTAAGAGGAGACTTGGACAAGGGGACCGCCTGTTATCTTTCCTCTTCACTATTATGGCTGTTGTGTTTAGCAAGGTCTTCTAAAGTGAATAAGCTGGACCTGGTGCGTAGGTGGAAGGTTGGGGTAGAGGAAAGGCAAATACAACAGCCAAACCTATGTCATAGGTTTGAGGAGCTGTTGCCTTTCCTCTCACTCAAACATGTCATAAGGGTTGCGCACTCAAGTTTTAAGAAATTATTTGAAGGGTTATGCTATGACATTTGTATCCTTCAAAATGGAATGCTGCAATTTGATGCAGATCCTCAACCTGGTATTTGGCATAGGTTTGGGTGACCTACTTTTTTATTTATTTTTGGTAATTTTTTAACACTGTTGTTGTGCATCAAAGAATGAATGTAGCTGAGATGGATGAATAGCAAGACTAGAAAGGAGAGAATCAGTTTGGTGCAAGTAAAAATCTCTAGAAGACCAAGAGGAAGACCAGAGAAAATGTGGTATACTGGTATGAAATGATAAAAATGACTGAAGGACTTATAAGTTGACAGAAAACTTGGCTCCAGATAGAGCACAATGGCAGGACAGGGTTCGCTCTAGGAGTTGAGTCGAGAGTTGCTTTGCTTCAATCTTTGATGTTTGTTTTTCTGTATTGCTTCAACATTTTGAAGTTGAATCCTATGAATATTCTTTAAGAAACTGATAATATAATTTTTTTAACAACAGGAACTAAAGTAGAAGGGATTTTGCGACAGTCTGCAGATGTGGAGGAGGTTGACCGCAGAGTTCAAGAATATGAGCAAGGTTTTCATGTTATGCAACTTTTTGCATCGTATCTTGACATTGATTATAACTTGGGGAATCTTTTATCTGCCATATTTAGTTAATTCATTCAAATGCCTTCACATGAGGTTGTTTGTCACTGTTACTAGGGAAGAGTGAATTCAGTTCTGATGAGGATGCTCATGTTGTTGGAGATTGTGTCAAGGTGCTTTCTGTGTTGATATACTTGCTACATCTCTAGACTATATATATGTATATATTTACTCTGTTGACTTTTACTTGGTTCCTGTATTTCCACGGAATTATATCAATTTCTGACCAGGACCTCATTTAGTAGCTTGTTTGTAAATATTTTTGGTTTGCAGCATGTTCTTAGGGAGCTACCATCCTCTCCAGTTCCTGCATCTTGCTGCACTGCATTGCTAGAGGCATATAGTAAGTTTTGCTGGACATATTGCTATTAATTTCTGTTCCATTTTGTTGATTATTTGATTATGTGCCATCTAGTGTATGATTTATTTCCCAGTTATTTTAGTGAGATGATCTAGTTCTGCTTGTTCTTTTTTTTTTTTTGATAAGAAATGGTAACTTTCATTAATTACACTAAAAGATTACAAGTATCACCACCCAAAGAAAGGATGGTGATCCCTCAAATCATAAATCTTACAAGTTGTGCTTGTTCCCACATTCAGCTGTATTGAGTTCTTGCATACTTTGAATGATAAAATTACTTGTACCTCCTCGTGGGTTTTGGTCAGATACTTGTATCTCCCTTCAGGTTTACCTAATAACTTATGCCTCCTTTGACCACCAAACTGTAAGAGGTTTGTAAATGGAAGAGATGGTTTTAAGACAGAAATAGGTATTTTACCAAAACATCCTTAACAATAGAATATGAAGTTTATCTCCAGAATATATATTTTGAAATTGATAAATTTACTATATTTAGAAATACTAAATACAGGTTTTCCATTTTAAATTTTTATTTTATTTATTTATTTTTCTGATCCTGTTTTTAACTTTTATTCCACCATACTGTTGAGGTAGAAAAAATTTGTCCCTTCAATAAGTATCAATAATTTTTTTTTCCTTATGATATAGAAGAAAGTACCAGAAAGGAGTAAAGTAGACCTTAACATTTTGGTCTTTTTTGTTAATATACCAAGCAATGACCCCCAGGGGTGGAATAAGTAACTTAATCTTAAATTACAAGGGGGTGTAAGTTAACGGTTAAACCATTGGGGATGTCTTAGTATTTGATCAAAACCCCAGGGGAGGTTCTACCCAAGTTCTTATAATGGTTCTTTAGTTAGGTTGTATACCCTATAGCTATCTTATGTAATGAAGTCATTTTGTGAGTTTGATGGCTTTATTGTGCTTCTTTCTCTCTCTCTTTTAATTGCTATTGGATTTATGCTTTTTTTCTTTTGGATGGTGCTCCATTTCTTAAGGAATTGAGCAGAAGGAAGCTCGAATTAGTGCCATGCGCTCTGCAATACTGGAGACATTTCCAGAGCCAAACAGACGATTACTACAGAGGTTTTCCCCCCATTCCTCTACCAACAGAAAATTGTTTTCTTTCCAATTGTTCACTCCTCTTTATTTGTTTTCTTTATTTGTTTTCATGAAAAACTGCATTGTGGTATTTAAAGTGCTTTTTGATTCACATGCTTTGTTGTCAGTATATTTCAATATAGACATTCCTATGCAGGTCTATTCCCATTTTCTAAAGAACAAAGCTTACTAAAGCAATTAATTGATTCTCTCTCAGTTACATACTTGGGCCATGTTTGGTTCAATTCTCATTCTTTCTCATTTCTTACCCAAGATGAAATTTTAAAATGGACGATAAAAATAGGCAGAATGAGAAAAAGTATTGCTATGAACCAAGCACTTTTTTCCTAAAAATGAATTCTTTTCAGACTGACAAGTGTCCTATGTAAAAGTTTTCATAAAAGTGCTTTTGTAAAAGTGCTTTTTGTAAAAGTACTTTTATGAAAGTACTTTTGTGAAAGTGCTTTTATAAAAGTACTTTCATAAAAGTGCTTTTATAAAAGTATTTATGTAAAAGTGCTTTTACAAAAATGCTTTCACAAAAGTACTTTTGTAAAAGTTCTTTCATAAAAGTACTTTCATAAAAATGCTTTCGTGTAAAAGTACTTTTATAAAAGTGCTTTTGTAAAAGCGCTTTATTTAATTGCTTTCATAAAAGTACTTTTATTAAAGTGCTTTCGTGTAAAAGTTCTTTCGTGTAAATGTTCTTTCGTAAAAGTACTTCCACGATAGTCTGCTAGTAAACATCTAGGGCAACAGTTTTGTAGGCAGAGTTTCCTCAAAGAATGAAAATGAGCAAGATGGGGCATGATTATTTTTCATGCTGCAGGCTACCTCAATTTTTGTGCTATGGGCTTATTTTTCATTCTAAAAAGAATGTGGCCCATGGCAAGAATTTTGTAACCAAACACTCTAATGTTATTCATTCTTGCCCAAAATGAACAAGAATTAAAAGAATGAGGCCCAGAGCAATGAATCAAACATGGCCTTAACCTCCACAAATTGGATGTGACAATTTGCCTTCTATCATCCCTATTATAGAAGACTATTTTAACATGCTAATTGTGTTTGTCATGGACAAGATATAACATTAACACTAGTTGTGGATATTGTGTGGATCTTAAAATGTGCAATACTAAATTTACTTATCTTTTTTTTTTGAATTCTTAAATCACGATGAAATAATTGAAAGTTGGGTTGAGTAAATAGTGGACAGTCATCAGGTCTCCCAAGGACAAGTTGCAAAAACTTTGTCTCATTGCCATTGATATTCTCATAGGGCTGTGCCTCCTGGCCAGGTTCTTCATAAGTTCATATCATATGAGTCCTACCATTTGATCAAGTTCAACTGAAAGCTGTTTCTTTCTTAACAATGTCAGAATTCTGTACTGTTTTTTTTTTTAATTCTTTCCCTTAAATTATAGCCTTCGATACCATTTATGACGGCTAGGGCTTATTGAATGATATATATATATATATATATATATATATATATATATATATTTCATTCCAAAATCATCCAGCAAAATACAATTCAGAATAAGTCAACTCCACTGATTTGAGTATTTTTTGCTTTATTTTTTTAGTGAATAAGTCACTAAGGAGGTTATGAGCTCCTTAATGGCTGAATCTGAAGTTGAGTTTTACTTCCCTACAATATGTATTTTTGATTATTTTATCCACTAAAAGACAAAGTAATAAATTATTCAGTTCAGCCACTTAAGCTGTTATAAAGTGCCCTTTAACTTATCCCTTCTTAAGGATCCTTTGTTACTGGTTATGTAGCCTTTGCCTAAGACTTTCAAACTTATTTTATCCTCCATGTTGGTCTTCTTTACCTCTGAAGTCTTAAAGAGCCAATAAGGTTACAAGCCCAAAACTTTCTGATTCACTATAGTTATGCCAACTGCCATCCATCTCAAGATAGCTTGGTTTTGCTAAAACATCAATATGTATCTTTAATTTCCTCTAATTAATCCTTTCCAAATCAAAATCTTAAATGGCTTTTTGTTGTGGTTTCAAAGCTACCTACTTGTGTGCAAAATAGCAATATTTTGTCAATAATGTCACTGAATTATTATCTTGACCTTGCATCTTTGCGCTGTAAGGAGTTTCATTAACTCATCAATTACATATGGCTATTGGGGTAATCTTTAATTTCAACTTTCATTTATTTTTCTTTTTGTTCATAGAATCCTGAAAATGATGCATACAATTGCTGCTCATGCCTCTGAGAATCGAATGACTCCATCAGCTGTTGCTGCTTGCATGGCACCCTTGTTGTTACGACCACTTTTAGCAGGTGAATGTGAACTGGAGGATGACTTTGATGTTAATGGTGATAACTCGGCTCAGCTTCTTGCGGCAGCAAATGCAGCTAATAATGCTCAAGCTATTGTTACGACTCTTTTAGAGGAGTATGAGAATATATTTTATGTAAGATTCCTTGAATCAGTGTACTGTATCTTCATATTTGCTTTTTTTATTTGGTAGATCATATTTGTTTATTAATGTTTTATTGTTTTTTTAATTCACTTATTGCATGTGGTAAAACTTTGGAAATTAAATTGCTAATGTATCTACATCACATCCACTTGTAAGTTCTCCATAGAGTAGTCAAAAAATCCTAAATGTGGTTATTTCAGAACTCAGTGGATTGAATTTGGGTCCTGTTGTACTATGTTATAATTTGCTTTAATAAATTTTTATCTTACCTTCTTCAAAAGAAAGTTTGGGCTGGAATTTGTCAGTTTATCATAATGAAATATATTTTGTATGCTTGGAGAAAATTTACTACCTTTTGCTTTTACATAGGATGGATACTATCAAATTCCATTATGTTCTTGTTTAGAGCTGAAGAAAAGAAGGAACTGGAGAGTTGTATCACCTCATGTATCATTGTTAACTTGCTGGTGTTAAATGTAGATTTGCTGGAATTAATATGTACTTGGTCTATAATAAAGGACGAATATTGGTTTGGGATGTGCATTCATCCACCAAATTTCTTGCAGTTTTTTGTTTATAAATTCTGGAACTGGTATATGCTCAATTTTGAAAATACACCCAACATTATTTATTCACTAATGCTGTTATATGGTACTGCATTTTTGATATAGAAAGTTAATTATATAAAATACATGACTACTATTTGGTCTCATGTGCTGTAAACTTTTAGTACAGTATTGCGTTATGAGTTTGTATTTTTCATGTTTCAAGTTTACTTTCACATTCTACTGTTGCTGGTATTCTATTTATTGGTTAATGCATTTAGAATATTCAATGTACGGGGAGGGATGTAGCTGAAGATAGGGTCTCTGATCTCTCCATTGCTAGTCCTCTCAATAGACTTGACTGATAGGGCTCAGCTTTCACCATAGATGATAGAGTGTCATTAGGGAGGGGGATATGTTGGGCCCTCATGGATGACTTCTGGGCCTCTACTTTCCTTTGAGCGTCTCTTCTAGAAAGTCTGTGTCAGTATTGGTATATGCACATGGATGCATATAACACTCTCTCTTATGATGCATAGCAACTTATGTTGTCATTTATATTTTCAGGATGACCATCTACATAGATGTTCTCTTTCAGCTGATTCTCAGATGGAAAACAGTGGGAGTGAGGACTCCAGTGATGATGAAAATCTAGATATGAAAGATAATGGATACCACGATGCAGAGAATGAAGTTGATCCAGAAATAGATGATGATCCTGAACGTGTCCTCAGCGGAAAATTGAGTGAAAGCAGTGGTTATGCTGGCAGTGATCTTTATGATTATAAGGTCCTGTTTCTCTTTCTTCAGAGTATTTTTTTCTAGCTTGTATGTTTTGTGTGTAACAATTAACAACAGAAAATATATTTTTATAGTATTGCTTAGCTCCTGTATTGTGCTTGTAACGGTGATGTAGAGATCTTACTACCATTTCAGCGGAAATTTTGTCTCATTTATTTCTTAGGGATCCTACTTTTCTTTTTTATTTTGAAAATGACAAGTATTATAATCATACATGTATGCCAAAAACTAACAGCAGTAGCTGTGTACAATAAGGTACTGTACAAAGAAAGTGTACAAAAAGACAATACCATGCTCACCTGCTTACATGAAATGTATCAAATCAAAAAAGAATTGTAAGGTACTAGCAACCAAATCTTCTTAGGTCAAGTTGCCTTCAAAGATACATGTATTGCTTTCTTAGGTATTTCTTCTGCATATTGCAATAGGTTTCTTAAAATTTTTGGTCATTTAGGTGGTGGTAGAATTTATGCTAATGGCAAATATAATTTTCTTCCCATCCCATGTAATCTATAGAAAATATGCCAATTGAATGGGAGGTTAATGCTATTTTATGTTTTTAAGTTACCATAGAATTGTGTAACATCCAGATAGTTCAATTACTACGTTGCATTGTTAAGAATCCCTTGTAACATATTTTTATTTTTTTGATGAGTTTGTAACAACTTTGTTTTTGACAAGGATAGGCTGTTTATAGGTTTGAAGTATACTGTTTTATAGTTTTTGTATTTCCCTTTTTGCTGTAATTGGTTGATCTATTTATGCTATGTTTGGTTTGAAGGAAAAAGTAGGGAAGGGTAGGGAAACCTATACAAGGTTTGTAAAGGTTTCCTTACCCTTCCCTGCTTTTTCCTTCAAACCAAACACAGCCTTAATATAATACTTTTTCAGGAAAAAAGTGCTTGCACCTTTACACACCAATCCAGTTACTGATATATAGGGATTCTGTGGGCCTCATGGGTCAGAGCCTTACTCAGATTGATTCTTTTACCATTGTGAGTCAAACTCTTATTGATCCACCATAGGTTGTGGGGGGTATTGATCAAGGATGATTCTCGGATTGTGACAGCAAAAGGGTGGAAAAGGTGTTGGTTAGGGTTTGCAGTGCCTACACCCTGATTTCTGAGGCATGATCTCTAATATCTGTTAATCTAGCAGTTCGAACAAGGAGAGCACACACAAGTTAAGGTGTGTCAATAGAATGAATGGCCCCCACCTCCAAAGAGTCTTATATATTAATGATATGCACAATTACAAGAAAGCCTTTACAGGGCTGAAAGAAAGAAATAAAAGAATACGTAGAGTACAACTGGGACTATAATAATACAATACACCAAAACTCTCCACATTCCCCCTCAAACTGATACCACTTCACATCAGTTTTCTCACAAGAAAGAGATGTTTGGAGATGGAGAGTGATAGCTTTGGGGAAGATATGATGGAGAAAGAAGACATGGAGGACATGCTTAGCGCAGCTGCTGAACTGTTCGTTGGAGAACATAAGGATTTAACCTCTAATCAAAACTATCCTAACAATGGTGGAATGCTGAAAGATGCAGAGTACAATTTGGAGGATAAAAGGGAAAACGGTGTACCAGAAGAGGAAATCCAAGTCAGAGAATGAACAGTGAGCAAGGAATGGGTAAGATAATATCAATCAATATCCAAACTTCGAACAAAGGCGTAACAGAGGGGGATAAACGACAGAGTGATGGAAGTAGTTGCGAGTCCGAATCAGGTTCAGAAAATTCCTCGCAAAATTATATTCTGGGAGTGAATTGTGAAGTCCAGATTAGTGTCGGTTTACTTGGTCAAATCTCCAAGCTGATCCAATTTGTTCAAAATTAGACAGATTTTTGTTTACTATTGATTGGGAAGAATATTGGGGGAGATCTGATGTCAAGGACACTGCCTAGGGTCACCTCTGATCATTGGCCAGTTTTGATTAATAAGGTGGATCCTAGGAATAGAGGACCTATCCCATTCAGATTCGAGAACATGTGGTTATCCCATCCAGGTTTTAAGGAGAAAGTGAAAGAATGGTGGGTAGCAAGTGTTCCAATGGCTAATTGGGAGGGTATGAAGTTTCAGTGGAAGCTGAAGGAGTTGAAAATCAAAATCAAAGAATGGAATATTCTCCAATTTGGGAGGCTTGAGGAAAGAAAACAACAGTTGATGAATAAGATTGAGGAGCTAGATGCAAAAGAAGAACAAGGTGAGTTTGGGGAAAGGGACAAGGAGCTTAGGTGGGAGTTGAGGAAAAACCTGGAGGATGTTCTCTTCAAAGAAGAACTTAGTTGGAGACAGAAGTCCAGACATAAGTGGGTGTAAAGGAGGGAGATAGAAACACAAAATTTTTTCATGTTGTAGCCAATGGCAGGAGGAAGAACTTGATATCCAAGCTAGTGATAAATGATGCAATATTGGCTCAGTAGGAAGAGATTGAAGGGGCCTTTGTGGACCATTTTAAATCAATTTTTAGAAGGCCTATGCCGAGCATATTACAGATTGAGGGTTTGGAGTGGCCAAGACTACCGGAAGAGTCAAGGGTGTGGTTAGAGAGAGAAGCTTTGAATTGGAAGAAGTAAGGGTAGCCATATTTTCAATGAGTAGATCTAAAGCACTTGGTCCTAACGGTTTTACGATGGCTTTCTATCAAGACTGCTGGGAGATTCTGAAGGATGACATCCAACAAGTGTTTTCTGAATTCTTTGAAAGGGGGGTGATTAATCCAGGCCTCAATTCTACATTCTTGGCTCTGATCCCAAAAAAGGGAGATGCCTGTCACCCCGAAGAGTTCATACCCATTAGCTTGGTACACAGCCTTTATAAAATCATTGCTAAGGTGCTTTCTCGGAGGATTAGAGAAGTCCTACCCTTAATAATTTCCCCAAATCAGGGTGCCTTTGTGATGAGTAGACAAATTGTGGATCAAATCCTGATTGCAAACGAAAGTGTGGAAGACTTCAAAAGAAGTGGGAAGAAGGGGTTAGTGTGCAAATTGGATCTTGAAAAGGCATATGATATGGTGGATTGGTCACTTCTACTGGAAGTCTTAGAGTCTTTTGGATTTGGGTAGAAATGGTGCAAGTGGGTGAAAGGATGTATTAGGACTTGCCACTATTCCATCTTAGTGAATGGGAGGGTGGTAGATCATTTCCAGGCTACCAGGGGTATCAGGCAAGGAGACCCCCTTTCTCCTTTCCTGTTTACTCTAATTGCTGAAGTCTTGGGAAAACTCATTGAGAGAGCAGACTCTAGAAATTTGGTGAAAGGTTGGAGGGTAGGAAGGAATAAGGTCCCAGTAACGCATTTACAGTTTGTTGATGACAGTTTTTTTTTTTTTTTTTTTTTTTGTGGTGGGGAGGAGGTGAGATGGGTGAGTAACCTAAAGCAAGTGATAAATGTTTTTGAAAAGGTGACTAATCTTAAAGTTAATTTGGACAAGAGCTCTGTGATTGGCATTAATTTGAGTGAAAGTGAGGTGGAGGATAGGGCCTGCACTTTGGGATGTGAGATCGCACAATGGCCGTTGATCTATTTGGGGCTGCCACTAGGGGATAACCCAAGTAAAAAGAGTTTCTGGAACCCGGTGATTGAGAGATTCACTAAGAGGTTAGCATCTTGGAAGAAAAATTACCTATCCATGGGAGGTAGAATAACTCTGATCAAATCTAGATTGGCAAATCTGCCAGTGTACTTTTTGTCGGTGTTTAAAATGCTTGGAGGAATTTGTGGGATTTTGGAGAAATTAATGAGAGACTTCTTATTGGAACCAGGAGAGGAGAAAAAAGATCATAGGGTCAGGTGGGATATGGTTACCAAAACCAAAAATGATGGTGGGCTTGCTTTAGGTAATTTGCAGAAAAAAAAATGCAGCTCTACTGGGGAAATGGCTTTGGAGATTGACTTTGGAAAGGGATAAATTATGGGCTCAAGTGGTCTTAAGTATTCATGGGCAAGCGGCAGATGGCTGGGACTCTGGAGCTTCAGTTAGGGCTACGAGAGCTTCTCCTTGGAAATCAATTCATGTCATCCTTCCTTCTTTCCTTCCTTTAATCAGGTATGATATGTACTCTGGTAATCTTGTGAAATTTTGGGATCATGTTTGGGTGGGAGACATTCTGCTAAAGGAGCTATTCCTGTCTTTGTATTCTCTATCACGTTTTAAAAATGAGCCAGTCTCCACTTTCTTGACTTCTTCTAGTTCATCATTGATTGGAATTTGGGTTTTAGAAGGGCCCTTAGAGACCCGGAATTGAACCCCATTGCTGACCTGCTAAAAATCCTTGAGGGGGTGACTATTGATCCACTCAGGAGGGATAGTAGGATTTGGACTCCTTCGGGTGTCTTCTCATGTTCATCATTCTTCAAAGTATTGGCTCATTCCCCACCTGTCTTTGGAATCCCTTTTCCAGTTCTGGAAGTCTGGGGTAGATCAATTCCTCCTAGAGTAGTGCATTTTGTTGGGAAGTTTTCCTTGAAAAATGTAACACTTGCGACTTACTTCAAAGAAAAAGGCCTAATTGGTGTTTATCCCCACACTGTTGCATTCTTTGTAAGAAAAATGGTGAGAATTGTTATCACTTACTGGTTTCTTGTCCATTTGTTTCAGAAATCTGGTGTTGTTTTTTCTACTTTTTTGGATGCAGGTGGACCCCTCCCTCAAATGTACAAAGTCTATTCCATTCTACTACTGTTAGGGGGCTAAAGAAGAGAGGGAAAATTCTATGGAGATGTGTAAGAGCAGCTGTATGTTGGGCAGTTTGGGAGAAAAGGAACCAACGGACCTTTCATGGGAAAGAAAGAAATAAAGGTGTAATTACTGAATTAATTTCCATAAGGGTGATTCAGTGGGCTAAGACTACAAATTTTTGAAAACTATTCAGAAGGAGATATCATCAGGAAGTGGAAAGAAGTGGCTTGGTCAGTACCAAGGAAGAATGTAATTCACCCTGTTTGGTCCCCACCAGCTTCAGGGTTCACTAAATTAAACTTTGATGGAAGCAGTGAAGGAAATCCAGGTTTGTCTGGTATAGGGGGAGCTTTCAGGGATGACGAAGGTCGAATTATCGCATTGTATTCGGGTCCTATTGGCTGGGGGGACTCTCTTAGAGCTGAAATATTGGCTGTTATGGAAGGGTTAAAAAGAGCTCGAGAATTAAATATCAGAAACCTGATAGTGGAAGGTGATTCTAATTTGACTATCAACTGGTTAATGAAAGATTGGGAAGGACCAACTCTAGCAGAAGATAAGAGAGAATGGCTCGAAAGGGATTTTGAGGAGCAAGAAATAAGAGAAGCAATTTTCGAGATGGATGAAGATAGAGCTCCCGGGCCTGATGGCTTCCCCATCTTTTTTCAGATATGCTGGGAAATCGTAAGAGTGGATCTTTTGGAGGTCTTTAAGGAATTCCACTCCACCACAATTATAAACAAAGGAAATAACTCTACATTTATCTGCCTAATCCCAAAGAAAAATGATGTCATGGAAGTGAAAGACTTCAGACCAATAAGTCTAGTAGGGAGTGTGTACAAAATCCTGGCAAAGGTCCTAGCAAAAAGATTTAGACAGGTCCTAAAAGAGCTGGTCTCTCCAAATCAGTTTGCATTCGTGAAAGGAAGATAAATTGTAGACAACATCCTAATTGCAAATGAAGTTGTTGAAGATAGAAGAAAGAGTGGAAGGAAGGGCCTTCTTGTGAAGCTAGATTTGGAAAAAGCTTACGACAAAGTAGATTGGGACTGCCTCCAAATTCTGAAACTGAGGGGTTTTGGAACAAAGTGGCTGCAGTGGATGAAAGGCTGTATAAGTTCAACCTGGTTCTTGATCTTGATCAATGGAGAGCCCAAAGGTTACTTTAAAGCAAGTAGGGGTCTTCGACAGGGCTGTCCTCTCTCCCCTTTCCTTTTCACTTTGGTAATGGATATCTTTAGCCAACTCATGGAAAAAGCCAAAAGCCTAAACTTAATAAAGGGGTTTGAGGTAGGAAGAGATGCCATAAATATCTCCCACCTCCTATTTGCAGATGATGTCATTCTGTTCCTAGAAGCAGATTTGGAGAACATCAGAAGTATGAAAAGAGTGCTTCAATGCTTTGAATTAGTCTCCGGGTTGACGGTTAATTACTTGGAGCAGCCTAGCAACTATAAACCAAATTGAAGATTCTCTTCTGGGAAGTTTCAAGGAAACACTGAATTGCCGAGTGGAAAACTTTCCCCTTTCTTATTTGGGATTGCCCCTTGGTGGGAATCCAAAAAGTCCAAATGTGAAAAGAAATTAGCTACTTGGAAACGTTGCTATCTCTCAAAAGGAGGCTGACTTACCCTTATAAAGGCTTCTCTTGCAAACATGTCTGCCTATTTCCTTTCAGTATTTCAGATCCCAACCAAAATCAGATCACCGATCGAGAAGCTCCAAAAAGACTTCCTATGGGAAGGTGGAAATGATAGAAAAAGGCATCTAGTAAATTGGAGTCAGGTTTGCAAGCCAAAAGAGGCTGGAGGGTTGGGAATCGGACACCTAAAAGAGAAGAACAATGCCCTACTCGGAAAATGGCTGTGGAGATTCCCCATTGAATCGAATTCCCTATGGGCAGTTATCATCACCAGCAAGTATGGGTTAAATGCCAACGGTTGGGACTGCAAACTCCGCTCAAACCGGCTAGTCTCCTCTGCCCCTTGGAAAGGTATCACCTCCATTCATAACCTCTTCTTTTCTTTCACAAGATTTAGGGTGGGTAATGGAAATAGAATAAAATTCTGGACTGATCTGTGGTGGAGTGATTCCACCTTGGCAGACTCCTATCCTAGGATTTACAGCCTTACCCTAAACAAAGATGCAACCATTTCTCAGTGCCTCCCCTATTCCTCCAATGCAAGCAACATTAACTTGTGCCTCAGAAGACCCTTAAAAGCGAGTTAGCTGACCTCCTCCTCTCCCTCAAAGAAGTTTACATTTCCCCAAACTCCCAAGATTCCCGAATCTGGAAACCACACCCAGGAGGTGAGTTCTCGTCTAAGACTTTTTTCGAAGCTCAGGTAGCAGAAAACTGAGTGTGGTTTCCCCTTCAAGAAAATCTGGTGCAAGCTTGTCCCCACAAGAGTGAGTTTCTTCGTATGTGAGGCGTGTCTGAATCGAGTTAATACTTGCGAGTTACTTCAGAAGAAGAACCTTGGAAGGCTTTATATCTCCCCCCATGTTTGTATCCTCTGTCTTTGTGAGGGTGAGACAGCTAATCACCTCTTCATACACCGCCAGGTAACCAAAAACATCTGGAACTACTTCCTTCAGCTAGCTGGGTATAGTTGGGTGGCTCCCAATCATCTTCAGGATTGGATTTCTCAATGGCATGGAAGAGACCTGAGCAAGAGAGGGAAGTCTTACTGGCTGATAGTGCTTCAAGCAGTACTCTGGGGAATCTGGGAGGAAAGGAACAATCGTCTGTTTGAAAATAAGGCAAAATCTAAAGGTGAACTGCTCAATCACATTGTTTATCACTGTAATCAGTGGGCTTCCGGCTCAAAAGAGTTCAAAGGAGTCGATATCAACAACCTCAACAGGAATGTGGTCCACTTTCTGCACTCCTCCCCATACACTCCTCACACCCCTAGAGTCCCCTCAACAAGAAGGGCAAGAACTTGGACTCTAAATTTTGATGGCAGTGCCCTGGGTAACCCTGGAGTTGCCGGTATAGGGGGAATCCTAAGAGATGAAAATGGACTTGTTTGCTGGGTTTACAGTGGACCGATTGGATTAGCTGACTCTACAAAGGCCGAAGTATTAGCAGCCCTTACAGGGATTCATTCGCCTAGTCAGCAAACTGGGTATTCAGAACTTCTCCATCGAAAGCGACTCAGCAAACACCATAAAATGGTTAGGACAACAGGAAGCTGGACCCTGGAGACTTAGTTACTTCTTATCAGAGGCAAGAGATCTATTGGCTCTTATGAATTCTTCTCTGTACTGGATTCCAAGGGAGCTAAATGCTACTGCAGATGGTTTAGCAAAACTAGGTGCCAATCTGGAGTCCTCATATTGTGATAAATTTCCTCCTGTATAACTCTCAGGTGTCTGTCCCCTGTTATGTATCTGTACACCTCCTTGTGTACCTCTTTCTCTTTTTTATGAAACCAGTTAATTTTTCTCAAAAAAAAAAAGATGAGTCTAGTTTGTGGAAGTTTCTGAATGAAAAGAAGAAAATTAGATATCTCATACAAAATATGGAAGTCAAATTTCAGTGGACTAAGAGGTGTGCCAATTTCTTGGCAGATTCATTGGCTAAACAAGGGGTGGGAAGAGATAATTTGTTCTGGGCAACATTGTAATCTGAAATGTTCTCTTGGGAGGGTTAAGAGTTTTTACCCCTCCCTTTGTATTTTTCTATATTAATATTTCTTAATAAAAGTATTTGTTATTTATCAAAAAAAGAGATGTTTGGATCTTGTCATGGCCTTGGTAAAAGTATCAGCAATCTGCATATCTGAGGCCACTTGAGGAAGAGAAATAGACCCAGAAAGAAACATGTCTATGATAAAGTGATAATCCACCTCAATATGTTTCGCCTCTCATGGAAAACTGGATTAGAGGCAACCTTGATAGCAGTTGTTGGCATAAAGGAGAATACTAGGGAGATGAACACCAATATCCTTAGAGCGATCGTAGCCAGACAATCTCACTACGTACAAATGACATAGCCCTAGACTCTGCTTCTATAGATGACTTGGAGACCATTTGTTGTTTCTTGCACTTCTAGGAGATGAGGGAATCACCTATAATGATACACCACCACATAGTAGAATGTCAGGTGTCGGGGCAGCCTACTCAATCAGCATCAGCATAGGCCCTCAAGTGGATAGGAGAGGAGGAAGAAAAGAATATTCCGTGTGATAATGTGCCACGGACATAACGAATAATTCGATGAACAACAGTCAAATGAGGTTGATGGGGGCAGAAATAAACTGACTAACAACCTGAATGGCATGAGAGATATCAGGGGTTGGGGTTAAAGTGTTGAAGGGGCAGCTTTTGTAAGCCCTGGGTACAGCAACTTGTACATGACTGTTTTTGCTTTTTTTTTTCTTCAATACAACACCATACTTTACCTTCTTTCAAAAAATAAATTAATTTGGTCCCTCACTCCTAGTGGCACCTTTACAACCAGACCTTTTTTTTTCCATTAGTTAACAGCCAACCCCTCCTAGTGGCTGTCCTTGTTTTCTCCAAGAGTGTCTTTCTTTATTTGGGAAGCTGCTTGGGGCAAGCTCAATAGTTGTGACAACTTGCAAGAGAAGAAGGGAAAGCTGTTATATCTCCCTATGTTTGTGTCATGTGTTGTAGTGATGGAGAGTCTGTTGGTCACCTGCTTATCGATTGCCAGTTAGCCAGAAGCCTCTTGCAATTCTTCTTTGACCTGATATTTAGAGGTAACTACAGTTGATCTCCTCTCAACACTGTAGGAGAGAGTCAGAGGCAAAGCTACAGGTTGGGGAAGAGAGTCAGGTGCTGATGGAACGCTATCATCCATGTGGTGATGTGAGGGATTTGGGAGGAACACAATGGGAGATATTTGAGGGCAGGGGATCATCAGTGAAAAACTTAAAAAAAATTGGATTCTGAACTCAATTAACTCATTGATGCCAGCAATGAAGCCTTTTGCTGGAGTGAGCAGGGGAGATATGCAAAGAAGCTGGTTAGAAGTGGTGCGTTCATCTCTGGCTAGGCCTCTCACTTGCCAACCTCTACCTCCCAGGCCAGAGGCAGTCTACATTCTGGAGTTTTATGGAAGTTTTAGAAGAACCATGATGATCTTACTGCTGCTGGTATTGGGGGTATCATTAGCAAAGTTGATGGAGGCCTGGTTTAGGCATTTAGTGGTCCTACTACTGCTTCAGCTGCAGCTAGTGCTGAAATCTGGGCCCTCCTAGAGGGGCTTTGGATTGAGACTCAACAACATATCAGACACCTGGTGATGGAAGGAGAGCCCAAGAATGCTATAAATTGAGCCAAGTACAGGGATGAGGGACCCATCCCGTTGGAAGCTATCTCACCTTTAAATCCATGTCATTTCCTCTTCTTTTAACTGTTTCTTCAGATCAATTCCTAGAGAACTGAATCAGTTGGAAGATAGATTAGCTAAATCTGGATTGGAAAGGATCTTTTGTATAGTGTGAACCATTTTAATTATATGGGTTCATGCCATTTGTTTTACATGGCCCTTTCTTGTACATCTTCTAATGTACATCCTTCTCTGTTTTTGATATTTGAATAAATTACCTTTTCTCAAAAAAAAAAAGGTCTCATGGTTGCTTGGGAACAGCTTTTTTGACTAATTCATAGCAAATTTTTGTTCAGCTCTGTATTTCTTTCTTTTAGTCATTTAGTACAATGTTTATGAATCTACAGGTGTTTGGAGGTGATGATTCTGATGCTGAATCCCCTAGAGACAATCACACTTTAGGAACAAGTTTGAAGCAACATGGAGATTCTCAGAAGTCAATTAAAGATTCCAATAGTGAACATAATGAGCAGCAAGGAACATTGACAAATGGAAGTGAGAACCCAATGAATCAGATGGATGGTAGTAGCAATTTACCTGCCAATGAATCTCACCGATCAATGGGAGAGATTCTGTCTTCAATGGATTCGGGACTAGTTGTACCTGCACCTGGACCTGAATTATGTGCAGAAAAGCCTGCAAGTAAACTAAATGGCTCCAGCTTCAATGTCAAGCGCTCGACTTTCTGGGGAAGGAACACTGTAAGTTGTTCTGTTGTCTTTTATTGATGTTCAACTGTTACATATCCTACCTTAAATGGATAGGATGTTTATATAGATAAGATTATATGTATGACAATCAAAGTTCAAAATATTGACATCATTCCTGAGTCCATGTTGTTCTTTAGTACACACATTTTCATCACTTTAATAGCTTTTGTTCTTAGCCCATCGAATCTTCTATGCGCAATTTAGTAATTTTACCTTATGTCAACCCTGTTAACAAAGCAGGGGTAGTGCTGAAATCCAGAAGTTTAGGGGGTCTTTGTTGCAAAACAAAGTTTGGATTGGCTAAGTGTCACCACCCCTAACCCCTAAATACAGGGTGGCAGTTTGTAATTTACCTTTCTTTCTTTTGATGGATACTACATGATGAGCACTTGGCCATATGAATGCTGTCAGTATCTTGTCACACCATTGACACTGATCTCTTCAAACCCTAACCAGCAATTGGCCTCTCTTTGTGGTTGCATTGCTGTTCTAACATTTTTATTTAGAATAGTTAGTGTAAATAACAAGTTTCTTATACTTTCTAAAATATCAGTGTTCTCAATTCCTGCTTAAGTACTAGGATATGAGATGTTTCATTCTTAAAATCAAAGTTCTGACATATTGTTCTTAATCTTTTTATTTTTCTTACAGACCAGGAAGAACACATCCATGGAGTCGATTGACTCTTCTGGTGAAGAAGAGTATGTTATCCCACCTTTAACAACTTAACATCTTTTTGTTTACTGCTAAGAAATTCTTACCTCTGCAATAATTCTTACCTTGGCTTGAAAATGAATGGCAACTTCTTGCTTATTTGGCTAGAAAGAGGTAACCATTTCGCGAAGTTTTGGAAGGTCCTTATCATGCATATGACAGTGCATTGAAACTTGAAGTTTTCTGTGTACTGTCTTGTATTCTCTCATGCTCATGGAGTTGTATCACATGGTCATTCATTGAAGTGTTTCTGACTAGACTCTTGGATCTTAATATCAGACGTGACAGTACTGAGAAAATGGTCACACCTTGTAGGAGTTATATGATGTACCAAGAAAAAAAATGGTATTTTAAAAATTTAAAATCAACTCATATCCTTACATTTCCTATGAAACGTTTTTGTTTCTATGGGTTCTTATATGAACCATTACACTTTCATTAAAACATTTTCTCTTTCTCTTGTTTTATTTCATATTGAGCAAGCTTACACAGAAAGCTACAGATTGGGTTTAAGGATGCACCTATTTTATCCATTTCTCTATTACCATCAATGATCTCCTTTTTACATTTTGGAAATTTACTTTGAATTGGAAATGTTTTTTGATAAATGGTAAAATATTTTGTGTCATTCCAAAATCATAAGCATATACAGGTATAGTCATGTACAATGAGGGACTGTACACTACAGGATATATGATAAAGATGCAAAAATCAAATGCAGCATAGTTCTCTACAGTCTTTTTAGGTAAACAGAGTCTCTGACTGAAAATAGGCATGGTGAAGTATCTGTTTGAAGCAACTCATAAAAAAAGTATCTGTTTGAAGCAGTCCTACTCTGACAGCTAGGAATGGATTGTTAACAGCATTCTTTGGAATATGCTTTGAGTTGGAAAGTCACTTTATCATGTATCATAGTACTCTGAATTTGTTCCATTTGATGGATTTTTCACTCTGATCCTCTAAATTAATTCTGTAACTTGTATATAGGCTTGCTATTCAGAGGCTTGAGATCACAAAAAATGACTTGCGGAACAGAATTGCAAAAGAGGTAAAACTGTGATGGCGAATGTCTTCCTTTATATGCTTGGTTGTATCCAGGCTGGTTCTAAGATAGTCATACTCTTTTTACATGGTTGATTACCTCTTTGTCAGGCCAAAGGAAATGCAATTTTACAAGCAAGCTTGGAGAGAAGAAAGCAAGCCTTGCATGAGCGGCGTTTAGCACTTGAACAAGATGTATCAACTTTACTTTCAAGAGCTCAATGTTCTTACTGTTTTTTCTTCATAAAGTTATTTAAAATTAAAACCTGACTGTCTGCTTCAAAATGTTCAGAGTAGTTCTGAGAGATGAGTTACAGTCTAAAACTTCATGTTCAATTCAATGTTTGTGTGGTGGAGTTGTTAGTATCTGTTGCAAGGATTCTCCTAAATGGTTGAATGTCCATGTCAGGCTCATAGATTCTTGAGGGACACTTTGATATATCATTTTCCTTTTTTTCTTGCTTATTTCACACAAGAGAACAGCTAATATACATGCTAGATGTCTTTTTTCCCATAGAATACAACTTTCATCATCATCTAAGCTTTGTCCCAACTATATAGGGCTGGCTACCTGAATGCTGTTCTGTTTGTAAGGTGTAGCACATTGCTTCCTGGGAACAGCCTAGCATGAACACAAAAGGACAATTCAGTATCCAAGACCATATGACTTTGCCATAAGTTTTATTCAAGGTTTTAATATTGATACACCTGATGGCCCGATATGCATGAACCTTGCATTTTGGGTGTTTCCAAGGCACAAAAGCCTTTTCTTTTTATTGTTTTTTTTTCAAGTCTAAGGGGGTTGGTCTTAGGCCTGGCCACCCCTTGAAATTGCCTAAAACCCAAATAAATTGCTATTTAGGCATATTGGGGTGCTACCAGAACCATATGATACGCCTGATATACCCTGATACATGACAAAATTTTGATCATTGGTTTTAATGCTGGCTGCCAACCTGACATGACCTTCCTCTATTTGAGCTTGTGACCAGCAGTGCAAGACAAGCTCACTCTGGTGGACCTCCTATAGAGTTCTACTTAAATAATGTAAATGAACATTTAGACCTTTTTCTATAGGAATATGATATTAGAATTCAAAACATATGTACTATTTTAGTAGTATTTACTTTCCTTTAGGCTGGAAGTCCCTTGTCTTGTCTGGTTGGACTCCTGGATATGTGTGGAGTTCTAATTCCGGTGCCTGTTTTCATGCGGCACTGGTTAGTATAGATAAACATCTTGTTACGTTGAAATTTTGTTATACAAACCTCTATCTACATTTATGATTTGGATGAAAAAAGAAGTTATTGTTTTGAAACCTAGGTCCAAGTTCACTTCAGTCATTGGGTGTCTAAAAGGTAAACTAAATGAATAAAAAGCATAGCTTTAGGTATGTCTGAATGGTTAGCTGGCCATTTTGATTGGTTTAGACAGTTCAACTACCAATTTTCTGATGATCATTGTGTGAATGTATACCCTGGCCTGATAATTCTACTGAATCTTGTATCATCCCTTTTGCCCATTTTTATTGCATGTTCTAAGTGTTTCTAGCTATGTTGTGTACTATGTACTCTTTGACAATTATTGTAGGTTTCAAGGCTGCAAGAGCAGTTGCAAGCTGAGAGAGATCTTAGAGCTGCATTGGAGGTTGGTCTGAGCATGTCTTCAGGACAGCTTTCTAGCTCTCGTGGAATGGATTCCAAGGTTTGTTCTTGTTCTATTAGATGTTCCATTAAAATGCCTTGAATGGATACACATTCTTATGGTATGCTTATCATGAAGACAAGGGCAGAGCTGGAAGAAATTGCTCTTGCTGAGGCAGATGTAGCCAGATTAAAGCAAAAAGTTGCAGAACTCCACCTTCAACTTAATCAACAACGCCAGCATCACTATGGCTCTCTCTCTGATGCTTGCGACCGCTATCAGCATATCCAAAACCTTCATCCACATCAGTGAGATCTCTAATTCATTTTTCCTTGTTCATATTTTTTCCATATTTCTTTTAACTTGTCTCTGAACATGATGTTTATATTGCATAAATGGAAATTTATAGGTGTACTTTGTCACAGATCTGTTTGCATGTCTTCTTGTAATCATAACTGTCAATCAGCACAAAAGAAAATAATAACCAGAAATACATCCATGGGATAGAGCTGTAACAGTGTCACTATCAAAGAAACTAGAAAATACAGGGATGTATAGACATGATGCTTCAACTATCTCTCTCCCCTTCCGACTCAAATTGAACCAACAAAATCGTGAATAGAAACACAGATACACGAGTGGAAAGTTGGAACAAGAAGCATGACCCGAATACTGCATGGATATTTCTACCTTACAAATTTCTCTTCTTTCATACTGTATTTTTAGTTACTTTTAACTGTTCATTCGTTTGTTTTGTTGACATAAACATATGCATCACTGCAAATATTTGAAGTTCCTCTGAAGTTAGCATGAGTACAGAAAAAATTTGAAAAATGACAAAGTAAAAGCATGCTATTTATAAATTAGATAGGATACTCGTGCCCATATCTTTCTTTTTTTGTGAATTTTGAGAAATGACAAAAAAATAACCCTTTTTTTCATATCTATGTCCATGATGTTGGGCTTTTGAACTGGACTATTCATCTGATGAATGAACCTTGTCAGTCAGCCATCTGTAGTCTCCCTGTCTGCATCATCCCAATATTCCACTGCTTATTGAACTTCTCCAATGCAAATGTTAATCGTTAGTGTTCTTTAATTTATTTCAATATATCTATATTATTGGATTTATTACCGCACGGGGGAATAGATGGCTGATTTAGATCATCCATCTGATGAATGAACCTTCTGCGTCAGCCATCTGTAGTCTTCCCATCTTGTATCATCCCTATGTCTCACTGAATTCCCATTTAAGTATTAATCCTTAGTGTTCTTTAAAGGGTACTATGAAGGAAAAGTGGACTCACTTTATGCTGCTACATCACCTCCCACGAGTCAAAATCTGATTTCTTTTTTTCCTTAAAAATATTATGCCTGGACCTGATTAAAAATTTCTCTGCAGGAAGTTTCTTCAACAAGATTTTGATATGACCCTTGCCTTTTGCAATCATGAGCGGAAACAAAGAAGTGAGGTATGCCTCCTTAAAATTCTTTGTGGCTCTGTTGTTTCACCTTGAAAGGGCATATATGCCACTATTTTTTCTTTTTTTTTTTTCTACTCATTATGTGCTCTCTTTTGGAATGGGATGGTGGTGGTTATGGGATCGATGTTTAATCCTGTTGTTTCTTTTTCATCTTTGGTAAAATGTTGTTTCAATTGAGTTATACTGCAACAGCATGGAGGAAATTTTCCTTTCTTGTTTTTCTGACTTGTCCTTGTTTTGTCATTTTAAATGGATTTGCTACAGGAGAGTTCATTGGGAGGGGATTGGAGGAGCCTCAAGGGTCAAGTATTGCCATCTGCAAGTGGTGGCAGGCATCTGTCACGGAAGCAGTGTGTAGACTCATCATGCCTGAGTGATTCAAAAAATATAGAGGCATCTACAAGCATTAATGTGGATGAACTCTGTGCAGTTGATTCCGGCACCATACCCTCTACATCAAGAGTAGCAGAGGTAAGTGCTATTTCACTTTTATCAACACCATGAAACACCTTGTAGCTATAGGCTTATTCGTTCAATTTATGCTTTATAAACATGATGCATTGTGAGTCAAGGTCTATCGATTGGGTTGCATGTCACAGGGGATGGAATATCTGAGGCAACCATCTGCAGCGTCTTCTGCTTTGGTGGAATTAACAACACGCCTCGACTTCTTCAAGGAACGGCGTTCCCAGCTCATGGAACAGCTCCACAATCTTGATTTGAACTATGGGGCAGCATCTCCAAAGGGTTTCCTATACAAGCCATCCTCTCCTTCATGGAATTAACAGTTCGAGGTAATGATACCCAATTTGAAAGGGGAGCTAATAGAGGATCTCTGCCCGACAGTCTTGCCTTCTGTATATCCTTGATGCTGCTGCAATCTGCATATACCATAGCCCTTGTATTTGTTTGTCTTAACCTTTTCCTCTTTTTAGTTTATCCCTTTCTGTTTGTGAGGATGTTTTGGATTGCTGTTGTTTTGAGGGTTTCGCGTTCTTTTTCCGTTTTTCCCCCATTTCATCTCTTTTTTCCCGTTTCTTTTATCATGATTGATGTAAGCATAAGAAACATTCTTCTCTTGTATTAATAGTGTAAAGGAGGGAGGGGAAATTTTATTGTCAGAGGTCTTTAGAACGTTACAAGTACTGTGATGGAGCAGACAAGAAAAAGGTTAAATCAGCTTTCATAGGTTTTCTTCTTTGTAAGAAAGCTGTCTGAGGTTCTTTCCATGTGCTATGTGAATGTTACTTTCTGTGCTCTTCATCCAGTTCAGTGTCACATTTACTGCCCTTTTTAGTGATCAGACCCTTTCTGCCTTAATACACTGGTGTGTGGTAGCCCTAATCAGCATTATCTGATCCAAGGTTCAAAATATCGATATGCCAGTAGGGGCATATCGGGCGAATCGATACTGTGTTTTATTATTAATTTTTTTTATTTATTTTTGCAACCGGTTCAGGGGGGCCAGTTTAGGGCTCTACCCCTTGAACCGGTCAACCCCCAATACATCCACTGTAAGGGTGTGTCGGAGGGGTCCCGGAACGATACGTATCGACCGATATGGGTCAATAAGTGTGAATACTTTGAACCTTGATCTGATCTGTTGAATGGTACCTTGCATTTTATCTTTGCTAGCGATTCAAACATCCCTTGATGTAAACATGCTCCATTGAAATCAAACTCCACTGAGGGTCGGCAAAGGATGGTTTAGATCCTCAAACAGAAGGAATAATCTCTACAGATTGCAGATTAATTGTCAATACATCCCAAGTATGCTTGCTGAAGCCTAGATGCTAACTCGAAGCCCCTCACCAACAATGTGAAACGGTTCCTTTCATCCCATGACATGTATAGACTGTAGACTGAGCAGCTGACCCGCAGCTCTAGCCTCTAATAATATGCCTCAAACATTAGTGTGAATTGAGGGTTGGTCAAGTTTCTAATAATTAAGCTGCGTCCTTTTGGGTTTGGCATCGACTACTTTCAAAATTCAAACCATGGATGTTTTGGTAGTTGGAACTTGGAATCAATAATGAACTTCAATGCCTAAACACGGTAGTCTATGACTGCTTTGACAAGGAACTAATTGAGATAGCATATTAGGGAACCGAACTGAAAGGAATCATTTATGTGTTTTCAAACTTGGGGTTGGGGTGGAGAGGATGAAGGTGGGGGGTTTGACCCTAAGTGGGAACTTCTCCTCACACCAACCACACAGTATGTTGCAAAGTGCGTTGGAAATATCTCTCCACGGGTGACAGCATATCAGTATGGGATATGTACCCGATGTGCAGCTGCATCCATCAACTTAGGTTGCCTTTGGTATTGTTGTAAGTTGAAGCTTCTATCTTTGTACTTGAGCCTCCATGTAAGCATGTAAGCATTTTAGCTTTACCAAACGACAATCTTGTTTGGTTTATAGATTCAAGTATAAATGTTTGTACTATTTTCACATTGAGTTATGTGCAAATCACTTTTGGAGAAAACACCTTTTTGTTTGGAAAACTTGGAACCAAATATTTGTTTCACAGTAGTCAGATTGAAGGGAAAACTTGGAACCCTACTAGGCTACTATTAGAGATGCAAGTCCAATTGGGTTTTAGGAAGTTAATTGATTTTATGAGGATTAAATTCAACCATACGTTTCATGAAGGGAAAAGATGCAAAGATTGGCTAATCAACCTGGGCTTCTCTCATCAGAGATGAGATGTTTCTAAGTTTTAACTCCTATGACCTGTGGTGGGAGCTTAAGAGCCTTTTAAAGGAGGATTATATGAAACCCGATGTTATGTATATCGTTTTGTTTCTTCATTGCTTGGTTTTTTATTCTTCTTATAATGCTTTGGGGCAGGGTTGAGTTAAGGTTTGGGCCAGTTAAAAATTTAATTAATACTCAATCCAATTCGGCCCAAGTTGCAGCCTTTCCTACTCTCAGTTGCATTTTTTCTTGACAAATAAGATGTAATAACACAAGGAAGCAAAATGTACAAAAGGTTTCAACTAATCTGGTGAAGAATTCCAAGGTATTTCTTATTGCATGGTCCTCAAATATCAAACTAGGAGGATTTTCAAAGACCTCCCTGTGGCAATATTTGGTAGATTATGTTGAGATAAAAGTTTAAATTTGTTACTTGCCATGTCAGACTGAGTTATGCCAGTCGACTTGGATGGCATCGTCCACAACCTAGTTAGTCGATTATGGGCCAAGTGGATTAACGGACTGGCCCAACCTGGCCCAGCCCGGCCCAGCCCATTCTTTATTGGGTTTAGACAAAATTTTAGGCATGAAGGTTCAGGTTCGAACCCTATATATTATATAAAATAAATATATTTTAATATATAATATATCAATAAATAGCAACATCTTATGTTCAGTCACAAGGCTTTAGGCTTATATAAGGGCTGGGCTCGGGCTTGGGCCTCGACATTTTTTATTAATAAAGAGGCAAATTCCGGTCCGACCCGTGAACAGGTGTAATTCTAACAAGTACACTCGGCCAATGTCGTAATTGAACAAGTCTGGTCTCCCTCTGAGCCCTAAACCCGTAAGGGTTTTGGGTTTTTGTTCCAAGTTCTAACCAAACATTATAATCAATAAAAATTTTATCTTGACACAGAGCTCCTGCTCCCGCTTCCATGGCTTTGCTGGATTCGCCATTGTCTCATCTGTCCTAGGGTTTCTTTTCTAGGGTTTACGATGCTTCCCTGTCATTGCCATGAGGATTCCAGATCTCAAGCGCAAATCGGATCAGCGAAAAAAGAATGTTCCCATGAATGGTTGCGGAGATTTGAGAGGTTCCAGTAATGGCGTCGCGTTCCAGATGACCATCCTGTTTTTGTCCACTTCTCGCTTCAGGGTTCGAGCCTCCGAGACTTTCATCGCCCGCTTGCACGATCACGCCTTCCGGGGTCCTCATCGTCCAAAGCTCTTGTTCGACGTCGAGGTCATCCGAGACCATCCCGAAGCTTGGGTCGTCAAGGTTATCTGTACTCTCTGCGTGCGCTCGTCGTCGTTGGACACCTGCTTGGATTATTTCAGTAAAAATTTGAATCCGTCGATTGCTTACGAAGTCATCAAGCGCTTAAGAAATCCAAATTTGTCTCTCAAACTGTTCGAGTTCAGTAGAGTTAAGTTGGAGATCAGGCATTCTGTCAGAACTTACAATTTTCTTGTGAAGTCACTCTCTGAGATGGGGCTCCATGATGCAGCGAAAGTGGTGTTTGATTGCATGAGAAACGATGGGCATTTGCCCGACAGTTCAATTTTGGCGTTCTTGTTATCTTCTTGTGCCCGAGCGGGTAAGTTAGATATCACAAAGTCTTTGATTTCTCAGGTTCTCGGCAATGGAATCGAAGTTAATCCGTTTGTATATAATAACCTGTTGGAGATTTTGGTTAAGAGCAATCGGGTACAGGAGGCCGTTTGCCTCTTGAGAGAGCATTTGAGTTCTTGTTTTCGTCCCGATACTTGCACATTTAATATTGTTATCAAAGGCCTCTGCAGAATAGGAGAAGTAGATAGGGCTTTTGAGATTTTTGATGATATGGGGAGTTTTGGTTGCTGCCCTGATGTTGTTACCTACAATACACTTATAAATGGATTGTGTAGGGCTAGTGATGTAGATAGGGGGCATCGGTTGTTGATGGAAATTCAGTCCAATAGTAAATTTTCATTAGATGTTGTGACTTACACATCATTGATAAAGGGTTACTGCAAATTGGGTAAGATGGAAGAGGCCTCCAATCTTTATGATGAGATGGTTAGGTCAGGGACAGAGCCCAATGTGATTACTTATAATACACTTATTGATGGATTTAGTAAGATTGGCGAGGTGGGGTCAGCAATGGTCATGTATGAGAAGTTGCTTCTTCAGGGATGTTTTCCTGATGTGGTTACCTTCACTTCCTTGATTGATGCTCACTGTCGAAGTGGGCAGATCGATGAGGGTATTAAGCTTTGGCATGAAATGCAAACAAGAAATATTTCTCCAAATGCACATACTTTTCATGTCCTCATTAATTCTCTGTGCAAAGAAAATAGACTAAATGAGGCTCGTGGCCTTTTGAGGCAATTGAAATGGACGGATATTGTCCCACAAGCGTTTGTCTACAACCCTGTGATTGATGGGTTCTGTAAGGCCGGGAATATAGATGAGGCCAATGCTATTGTGGCAGAGATGGAGGAGAAAAGATGCAAGCTTGATACATATACATTTACCATTTTAATCATTGGGCATTGCATGAAAGGGAAAATGCATGAAGCAATCAACATTTTCCATAAGATGTTGAATTCTAATTGTCCCCCTGATACCATTACAGTGCAGGCACTAACATCCTGTCTTTTTAAAGCTGGCATGCCCAATGAAGTGCAAAGGATTTTGGCAATGTTATTGGAGAGGGACTTGGATTTGGGTTTATCAGTTTCAAGGAAAATTCCTTCTTTGAAAAAAAATGTAGATATTCCAGTGGCTGCTTGACTGAAAGGTTTACTTATGAAGTGCCCTTGAAAGGGTGAGTGCTTTTGTGGACCTAATGGTGTGTCAAGAGCCCCTGACATTCGCCAGAATATGAAGCCAACATAAATTATCTTCAGCCCATCCTAGCATTCTACACAGTTGACTTGGAACAGTGAAAGCGGTTTGTCCTTTTCTTTTGTTCCTTCCTTTCTGGAGATTTCTGAATTAAATTTTTCAGTTCATATTCTTTCAAATGATTTTGAATGCAGTAGACTTGTATGCAGATCTATATCTTTATTTACAAATTATTCTTGTGCAAGCTTCTATGTTAATGCTATTTTGATAACTGGACTGGACATTGAACTGATCATAACTGGTTGATTTCAATTCAGATTGATTGTTTGGGTTGTGCCTGATTCAATTATGTTATTAGTATACTGAACAGAAAAACACAAAAAGAAATGAAAAATCAAAGAAAAAGGTACTACTTAAATAGTTAAAAAGTAAAAATTCAGATTAGCTTTGGATTTGCTTAGGACTTTGTCATTTTTACCTAATTATGCTCCATTTACAATCATGCAATTACATCGTGTTAAAGATTTTTCTTAATCAATAACAAAATTTTAAGTTACAATGGTTCTTCACCAAGGTTCAACACTGAACCCTTGTTTATTTGCATTAATAGATGAATTGACTAGACATATTCAGGAGGAGGTCCAATGGTGCTGGTTGTTTGCTTTTGACATTGTTTTAATTGATAAGTTAGTGAAGTATTAAATGCAAAATTAAGTTTATGAATGAATGCTTTAGAAACAAGAGGCTTTAAAATAAGGAGCAAAATAGAATATATGCAATGTAAATCTAATAATAATAGTACAAATCAAGGTACACTTAGGATTGGATAAGAGTAATTCAATGTGACCTTTTTCAGTACCTTGGTTTGATGATTCATGACAAGGGAGAGACTGAGGAGGATGTCACCCGTGGTGTTAGAGCAGGATGGGAAAAACGATGGGGTGCATCCGGAGTCTAATGTAATAGGCAAATACCACTTAGATTAAAAGAAAAATTATATAGAACAATTGTAAGGCCAGCAGTGCTGTATGGAGCAGAGTGTTGGGCATTTAAGAAACAACATATCCAAAAAATGAATATGGCAGGAATATGTATGCTAAGATGGATGAGTGGAAAAACTAGAAAGGATGGGGTCAGAAATTAAGTCATTTGAAGGAAACTAAAAGTAGTACCAATAGGTGATAAAAATGAGAGAAGTTAGAGTTAGATGGTTTGATCACATGCATAGAAGGCCACCTACAATACCTGTAAAAAAGTGACCAGTTACAAGTTGAAAGGGCTAGAAGGTTAGGGCAGACCAAAATGGACATGGTTTGGAGTAGAAATAAATGATTTAAGTGCTCATAATTTAACAATGGATATGACATTAAACAGAATGTAATGGCGAGGTGGGATTCTTGTAAAATCTTATTGATGATCAAAAGTTGGATGAAAAAACTTATAATATAAAAAAATGAATATTTCTGAGAAAAGGGCCCAATCTCATTATAAAAATTTTTAAAAGATCACAATAGGCAGTTTATAACCTAGAACTAAGTCTCACTAACTCAGATTTACCACCAAGAAGGGAAGAGGAGTTGACAAATAATCAAATATTGGCTTCACTGGTCTATAGATTGGAGAACTGGGGTGGGGGAGTTGTGAGGTGGATTTGTCTCTTACTATGTAGGAGCCAATGCAGTTATGGGATTTCCAAATCTTTTTCCTTTTAATCATTAAACAAGATAGAATTTTATTAATTTTGTGTACAAACTTCCCTGCTAGAGCAATAGACACTAGCCTGCCTGAACTGCTCATTCATGTGGATCTTAAGAGCTGCCAGTTACTTGGCTGATACTTTATCAAGGACAGGGGTCATGAGGGAGAACCTTTTGCGAGGGATTTCCTTGGCCAGGAGTATTGTAAAGTCTGTATTAAATGTACGAGTTTGTGTGATCACTGGTCAGTCTTGGGCTGGCTTGTTTTCATTCTCGCTAATAAATCTTGTGGATGGTAATATTGATAAAAAAATCTTGTGGATGGTAAAGGGATTCCATTTTCTGCAAAACATTTATCTTCTGTTGACTGTCAAAACAATAAATAAATAAATAAAGAGGAGCAGAACATAACAGGTATAAGAACAGCCAAAGGCTGACTGAACCCTCTTACTAACATACTTCTTCAATGCAATTACACATTGATATCACTTCTTGTACCTGGCATATCCGCTGTAGGATATCTTTGTGCACCCTGACCTTGCTAACCTTTCATCCAGACTGCTTGCAGACCTTGGGATCAATCTGAATGTGCTTGACTCAGAAGTCTAAATGTCCAAGGATGTTTTTTGTCTGAAATGACACAACTTACTACACTTGGCAGTCTCCTTCAATCACAATCACATTCAAACCTGCACCCTTTGCTAGCTTAAGACCTTGATGTAGTGCAAGTGATTCTGCTCGTAAGGAGCTGCCAACATCCACTGGGCCTGCATGACTCATTGTTTTCAGAATACAACTTTGAGGATATTAAGGAAACTGTCTGTGGGCAGTGCTTTTAGGAGCAGTAAATGGGAGGTTATCCTCCCCTTCCAGCCCCCTTTCTTATTAAACCCATTGGCCATGAGGACTCTTAGAGTGAAGATTTCAGCATTTGGTATAGGGATTAAGCATAGTTGTCGAGGCGATGCCTAGGTGATAAGGCGCTCATGGAGGGTCGCCTCACTTAATCACCAAGATATTTTTTACACGGTGCTCTTGGATACTTGTATTCTTAACTTTTTGAGATTATAATATTAAAGCAGTCATTGTTAAACTAAATTATTCAGTTTGAGTTAAAAATGCAAGTTTCTTATATTTCTTTAGCCTTGATAGAGAGAAGAGAAGATTATACAATTTAGTTTGGATATGGGGGTTTATATTTCCTATCATTGGTCATGTCACTTGGTGATGGTATCTCAGTTGAAAGCATGTTGAGTATTATGAATAGGGGTGCAAGTCTGCTACTCGACACATTATCACATTATTATGATCTCATGCCTTTGTAGGGGCTTCACTGCAAATCTGCAATACAAAGGTGTAACTACTTAATAATTGAAGGACAGGGATTTAAGGGAAAGACACCAAGACCACACTTTTTCTCCATCTATTGTGCTTTTGTTTACAATATTGGGTGCCAAATGCCAATATGTTGAACCTCTTTCCCTATACACGAACTCAAAGAAACACACTTAAATTTCTTTCCATGTTCATCAATATTTTCATTTGACTGTGCTATATACAAGAGACTTTCTGCAGCATCATCTAGTTTTTTTTTTTGTTTTTTTTTTTTATCAATCTTTATAAATAAAATTGGGGTGCAACACATGCAGCATCATCTAGTTAGAGCCTAAAATTCTAATTCGATTTCCGTTATTGTGATTCTCACTAATATCTACTTGGTAAAATGATTTAATGATCAGGTTCAGGTTTCATTGTGATTACTATTATTATTATTGTTGTTGTTTGAATGAATCTTGCTATTTTGATCTGACCGTTGTTTTAGCTTATATTTTCTATGGCTGAAACAGTGACTAATTAAACCTTGTGACTGGTCCAACAGGAGAAATGGAGGTGAAGCTTTTAAATGAAGGATTAGTGTTTGGTTTTACGGGGTGATCTTCCTGCAACATTTTGCTGCCAGGCCTAAGATTAAGATTAAAGGCATGAGTCCTGGTATAGGTAGGTGCTCAAAATTACTTTGGGAAGATCTACAAATGAGCTTCTTCCTATCTAGGTATTATTTGCACCCAACTGAAAATACCCATGCCTTCTTTAAATTAAAACTGTCTTAGTATAAAACGTTGGGATGCCATCCCTTGACAATGTAACTGACGTTCTGATATTTAATACAATCTCAATTTTTCTGTGTCGTTTGGCATGTACACTCTGGCCAGTGATTCATGCATTCAGTCATTTTCCTGTTTTTCCAACTTGATTTTCTGGATGGTTTCAGTGAGATTACTGAGTTTGACGTCTCTAGGAGCCCGTTTGGGAAGGATTCTGCTTTTTGTTGAGCTGGTGTTGAAGAATCTACTGAAATTAGCTTTCATCATCCGAAGGTCGATTTATTAGCTCAATTAAAGCATCTTCTGACTTTCTGGGTTTTTCATCAAACATAGCTTCTAAACTGTGCGGGGCCCATCTTACAAAGCAAGAAGCTGCTGTATGAAATCCAGCCCTTCCAAGAGGGCACAAAACAATGGACACTGGCTTTATGAGATAGGCCCCACCTGGACAGCCCACATGCTGAAAACCCCGGAAAGCCCAGAATTGTAGGCTTTCAGCCTGAAATGGGCTTTCCGCTGAGGCTTTTTTTAACTGGATTCTCGTAGTTCGATTAAAGCTTCAGCCCTCCTAAACGGGGCCCTTAGCGTTTGGTTGTGCCTTACGAGTACATAGTCCAATCCAGAACCTTGGCCAATGTCACATTGGAAGTTGGAACTGGCTATGAACAGTGGATACGATGTGTGTACAGGCGATGGGAGCATGCCACCAAGCTCCCACAATTTGTATGCGTAAGCTCAAGCCATACGGAGAGTTTGCAAATTGCAACCAAATGGGGAACGGGGAACCCATTTTCTTCTTTTTCACAGATTTGTCGAGATTCATTAAAAGCACTATCCAATTACCACACCAAACAGAAGTATTATGATTAACTACTATTTATCATCATCATGTAGGCCCTGTTCACAATTTCGCACTTGTATAAGGTCATTTACATGAATCCTATTTTGCTATTTCCTTTGAATTTGAATCATATACGGATATCTTTATTAGAAAACATTTTAGTTGAAGCTTTCTCAGGTTGTACAGCTCTAAAGCTTTAGGTTTACATCGGTGCCCTAGGGCACCCCACCGCAAATTGAGAACATCTCCCGATGACAAGTATGGGAGATGTTCCCAATGCACGCTAAGATGTGCATGTGGAGCATCCATGTGATCTTTCAATATTTGGGGGTAGACTCGTTTTAAGTACCTATATCTCCATCGCCTAAAGTGTCAATTTGGTAACAATAGTCATATTTAGTTTGCAAATTAAAACTACCGAAGTACAGATAAAATAAAAGAAAAATTCTGTTATTCCATTTTCAAAGGGAGGCATTACAACAATTACTACTGATGGTAGTAATTGAATATCAACTGAGCATTTTAAGTAGTAGTAGTGAAAATAAGATATTAAAACTATCATAGCTTTATTATATGTATATTTACATAAACATAGATAAAAAATTACTTTTTTGGTAAACTATTCTAAATATTTTATACAATCATTTATTTTTATGTTTTTTTTCCTTAGTTTCAATAGTAGTTACTGTTGTTATTATTATTCGAAAATGCAAATAATTTCTTATGATATATTCTTAACTGTTTAACATTTTTTTTTCCTTCAGATTGTAAAAAAGGTAACAAAGAAGGATATTTGCCTATTGTATCATTATCTATTTGTCAAGTCATATGATACTATTAGTTAAATTATTATATAATCATAAATTGGCTAATTGTTTTATAGGATAATAATATAACTTAGGTTATATTTACTTTTAAAAATATCATGTTTTTGCTTTTATCTCAATTGTCATTTTTAATTTTTATTATATAATACTGAATATAATTTAACATTTAAATATTTTAATAATAGTATAATATATAATTTTTATTATGTTATATATCATAGATCATATGTTATATAATATTATAATAAAAAATAATATACCTTATGTTCTATGCTATAACTTTAAAATATAATATTATGTATACTATAACAATATATTATAAGATATGTTTAGAATTGTATTTAGTAAAGCTGAAGTCTAATATGTGAAAAGCAAAAAAGCTCTTTTCTATGGATAAAAACAACAAATTTTCTGTTATACTTTTTATAACCTTTATAATATAAAAAAATGGAGGCATTTTAGTCATTATGAGCCATCTAAAACACTTTGAATGCACTTTGTGCATAGGTCACCTCTTACCAAATCAGACCTATTATCACTTTTCAGTTGTATGGTTCATGTGTTAACACTAAATGAGATCCATTCTTTAAAAAGCAAGTTTTATCAGACCCCGTTTCAGCATTATCAAATGCCACCTAAACGGCTTCACTATATTTAGAGCTCTACAAAAGCAAAACAGGTTGTTTTCCATATTTCCAAGTTCCAAACTATTCTTAGAACTTTATTTTCCCTTTTCTAAAGATCAGAGTTTGGATTTATTGAACACCACCTGAGTGTTCTAAAATTTGACCAAACTTGCTTTCAAATTTAAACTTGCATATGACATATTCTTGCATTAAAGATACTCCTTATCTTAATAAAGCCACCCTCTTAAAAAAGAGAAGTATTTACTTTCCTTCCATTTTTCCCTTCAAAGAATCTGATTTTTTCCTCGAGCTTAATGTCAAAACCGCCCTTAGATAATGAAGAACCAGCACTGCATTTATAACCATGCTTGTCCAGCTTATCTCTCTTGTAAAACAATTACCATTATAGAACTCCGTGTGTAGTTTCGGGGTACTTTTCGAAGAGGCGGTATGGCTAGCATTGAGAGCAACATTGCAGAGAACCAAATGCTTCAAGATCTCATGAAGGATATAAACATCAAGGATGTATTTGCTGAAGGCAACTCAATCACCAACTCTTTACCATGCCAAGCTAAGAATATGGAATTTGAAAATGATGAATTTGATAGTGAAGGAAAGAAATGGGAGCCTGACCACATTGGAAAAACTTTGGGTAAATCAATATTGATTACTGCCCTCACAATCAAGGCTAAAGAAGCTTGGAAGGTTATCAAATCCCTCACAATCAAGGACATGGGTAAGAACTTTTTCCTGTCTCTTTTTCCTTAAAGAAGACCATAGGATAATAAGGACCAAGGGTCCTAGGGGCATTAATGGCAGAAATGGGGGTACAGGGGCACTGCCTACATGGCTCCAAGGTGAAGGCAAAGTACAGCCCCAAATCTTTGGTAACACCAACCAAAGTCCCCCTTAGTTTAGTTTGGTTGTATATCTGAGCAAACTAGGTTTGTATCCTATTGTCACTTTATTGCAACAAGGAGAAACTCTATCAAACTGGAGAGTGGCCTTTGTCTAGGTTTGTATCTACGAGTTCATGCCTCCTTACTGCAAGCAATACAAGGCATCCATTAATGGAGGGGGGGGGGGGGGGTGCTACGGGTCCTGCAGTAGCTCCAAGATGAAGGCAAGATTCAATTCCAAGTCTTTGAGAACAGCAACTAAAGATCTTAAAGTCGGTTGCAAATATCATACTATTGTATTTTTGTAACACAAAGAAACCCTACCAAAGTGGATACTAGCCTAGAGGTGCCAACTGGTTCAGTTTATAAGGTCCATGGCCGATTGTAGTGGAGACTTGAGATCGATTCCTGCCTTCACTAGAGTTGAGGGTTTATAGGGTTTGGGGGATGGGCAATCCCCTTTCTTATAGATTCATTGATGATCCGAAAAAGAAGGAGGGGGGGGGGTTAGTTGACTATGCCTAGGTTTTCATCTAGAAATTTGTCATCTTTGTTGTCGTCCTCATCACCCAAGCCTTATCACAACTATATGGGGTTGGCTACCATGAATCATGTTCATGCTCCATTATTGGGGCAAGGTATTCTCTGCCTGATGGAGAGATACCATACACGACCATCTCTAATACTATGTAATTGGCAATATTGGCAAATACATTCTTATAGAGGGCAAGAACTAAGTTAATATTTCTAGGTTGCTTTGGAGTTTTGGGGGCCTTGGGTCATTTCCTTAAGATCCTCTCTAGACCCTTTAACATATGAAACTCTTATCAAATCCAAAAAGATTTGTTGTTAATCTTACTAAGGTCTCTATGATGTTTAGCCTGTGGTAAGATGGGACCCATCAACACGCCTGAAGAAATAAAGATGGATTCAAGGGTAAACAATGCAAGAGCAGATGGGGAGGGTGATCAGCCGAAGAATGAAGAAGTAGAGCAACTTCTACTTGTGAGTAGATGCAAGAAGAACCCAAAACTCCAACAACATGAAGTGTCTCACAAACTTGAAAGCAGCAACATGGGAGAACTGTTTGCTCGGAAGAACAACACTTCACAAGAGGAAGGAAAGACCGTGATGGACACCGCCTGGAGAGGAGAGAATAATCATGGAAGAGTTCAAGCACATGGAATTGTCATCTTTGAGCCCACTGAACTGAAGTCCAAATTTGTCTCTCAAGTGCTTAACGATGACAATGCCAAGATGGTTATGACGCTCATCCTCATGCAAGATTGTACTGGTGAAAGCACCAGAAAGAAGAGCTTCTCCACCTCTAGAAAATTGATTGAAACAGGAATGGATGTGGAAATGCACAAGGATTTGGGCAAATCTGCTGAAGAAGATGACAAATGGGAAGACAAAAATGTAGTAGTGCTGGAGGAAGATGAAGAGCAGGAGAGCAAATTTGATAGGCTGGTTAGGCAATGGGAGAACCAGCAGATGGAGGAGGAAGCAAATGATGTTTCAATTACCAATATCCCCAGATCCCCGGTTGTTGATAGAAGGATTGTTGAGGCAACTTACAGTTTTTTTTAATGCCTGCACCAACTTTGCTCAGGAGGATCCTCTCTTGGAACGTTAGCAATAGGTCATCTTTGTTTAATCCTAACCTGTTAATGGAGATGAATTAAGTGGGAATTTCAATAAAAATCTTTGTCAATCTCAAGTGTTCCTCTAAGGGTCTCTGGTTGATGTGTATCAGCTGGTCTGAATTCCATGAGATAAATGAAATGATAGGACCGAGCTAAGGATACAATTAATCATGATGGAGATAATTAACTTGAGATTTGATGAATGGAACAAGGATTTACAGAAACTGTCATGTGATGTTATTGCAATCCTTTGATATGTTGAATATATATATATATATATATATATATAATGAAGGTGGTATTTGGAACCATGGTGTTGCGTTTGTATTGTTTTCACTTAGTATATGTTTGGCATCGGTGCTGCAGATACGTGGGTTGGAAGCACTATTTTCTGAGAAAATTGTGTCATTTTTTCTGTTTGGAAATGTTGCTGCCAGGTAGGACGTTTCCTGGAGCAACAACAACACTTTCTGTTTGATACCAGTGCTCCAGTCTATTTTCACTTTTCAGCACTGGTACTCATTATGAAAAGTCCACGTCACTGCCACATCACGTTCTCGTTGGCAGCAATAAGCTGTAATCTGAGAAAATGCCAAAATCAGCATTGCTCCAAATCACACTTTCTCGATTTTCAAGGCATGACTTCGAAAACCGTTTTTTATGAAAAAACAGTTCCAAACAAACAGATGCTGATGTATCATCGTTTTCTAGAGCAACGACATCGATGCCAAACGGATGATTAAGTGTTTTGACTTTACCTTCTAAAAATCCCATTTGGTTGGTTAGTGTTAAGTACAATTGTTTAGACACATAGAGGTATTGGGAGGAAGCATAAAAAAGATGTTTCTTTTTCCTCCAATAGTGTCATTTTCACTTTGGGCGTCCTATGTGGTGCTTAGTGGTGTCTAGGTAGCGATGCATATGTATTCGAACTGCAATAAAATATTATTCTTTGTATTGTGTGTTATTAAAACATCACATATGTTATTTGTGAGGGATATGCATTTATTTGTTATTTGTATGTTTATTTATTTATCTATTACACTAATATATATGATGGAGGAAGATTTGGCCCAATTCTTTGGCCATGCGATACGTGGAAGCAATCGAGAATGACCTGGCAGAAGAACCAACTCGGCACGGCAGCGGGCCCACAACCCGAGCTCCGAGAAAGGGAGTCCCGAGCTCCCCCAAGAAAGGAACTAGCGACCCAAGCTCCCCAAGGAAGGACCCGAGCTCTCCCTTGGAGGTCCTGAGCCTTACAAGGAGCACAAAGGGCAAAAACCCGAGTTGACCCACCCCGGGGTAGTTCGGGCCACACTTCTATCCGAACTCAAGACTTCACCTCGCACACCACCTCGGCTCCAAGTCGCCTGACTGAACAACCGTACCTGATGCCCAGGAAGCCCGTACACGGAGGCGGCGCGCCTGACTAATTAGAGGTCCGACACATGACAACCGCCCTCCAACGGCCACCTGCCACCGCCATCTCAGACGTAGCAGAGACGGCCCTGACAAGGACAGTGGCGGTTATGACACCCGAACTGGCAGCTGGCAGAGGCTATGACACCCGAACTGGCAGCTGGCAGAGGCTATGACACCCGAACTGGCGTCTGGCAGAAATGATGACACCCGATCTGGTAAAGGTATGGGAGTGAGTGTACAGGGTGATTATAAAAGGCCCCCATCTCCCAAAGAAGGAGGTAGGTGATTCTTGCGCTTTCTGGTCTTGAAGTTCTTCATTCCCCTTGCCTTCTCAAGAGCACTAACTTGAGCTTCGGAGTGTTCCAACCGGGTTCCTCCCCGGAAATCTCCGTTCTCTTCCTTGTTTCAGGCACCTCCAATTCCATTAGAGGCGAAGTAACCGACAGCTAGGATCGACCGGATTGCACATCATCAATTGGCGCCGTCTGTGGGAAGACTTCAAAAAGCCTCCCCTAACCTTTAACTCTCCCTCAAAGAAACTTAGCTTCCATGGCTTCCTCCAGCATCAACAGGCACAACGTCGACTTGAATGCTGTAGGGGAACACCCTCAGCCCGCCACTGTATGCATCGGACAGTTCACTGTCCCTCTCTCGACGGACGGAATCCCTAGCCTCAATGCACCAAGCATGGTGGCACCTGTGAATGTTCCCCTTCCCCTCCCTATTGAGACAACCTTCGACGAACCGGCCACTGTCCCTCTAACTACTAGCTAAAACCAGTTTGATGACTTGATGCAGTGCATGCGGGCAATGCAAGCCCAGATGCAGCAGTTCCAGCAACATCAGCTTCATCAGCGGCAAGTACTGCACCACGTTTCTCAGTGTCACTATCAATAGCAGTTCCCCCAACTGCCTCTGAACCAACCACAACTCCCACCTTGGCACCCTGCTCCGAAGATGGTCAAGCCCTCCCCTCAGGGCGGGCACCTTCACCGAGGAGAAGCCTCCCAACTCCAGGACCCCTCCAAGAGCTAGGCCTCATCCCCGGGCAGGAGGGAAAGACTAACTACCCCCGCCTCGCAGCTCGCTGGCGGATCAGGAACTTCCTTGCCGATCAAGTCAGCACCTCGACACTCCAAGTTTGAGCTCCCGCTTGCAGAGAACCAATTCGGCGTCCTGGCCGCGAATCACCAACAGTCCGGGCCCATTGAGATCGACAACACCGAGGCAAGCAGCGCCAATACTAGGCCTTCTAAGCAGCAGCGAAGACGCCGGTGAAGTTGCCGAACCACCACTCGTGTCCTGCCCGAGCTCCGAGGTAAAGAAGAAATAAGCTCGGACGAGGTAAAAGTTGCCCCTATTCTTTCAGTCCCTTCCCCCCTGTCATCAGAACTCCTTGCAGCCCCCATGCCTAAGGATTTCAAACTCCCTCCTCTAGACAAGTATGATGGGTCTTTTGACCCCAATGACCATGTCGATGCTTTCCAGTCTCAAATGCACCTGGCTAGGGCTAGTGAGTCTTGCATTGTGTGGCGTTCACTACGACCTTCAGGGGAGTAGCCCGCACCTGGTACAGGAACCTGGCCCCCGGGTTGATAAGAAGCTGGACCCAGTTCGTGCAGGTCTTCACCGTGCACTTTGTTACCAGCAAGCGATGCCCCCGCACCGAGGAGAGCCTCATCGGAATAGTCCAGAGGGAAGGAGAGTCCATTCAGGGCTATATCAAACGGTTCAATGACGCGTGGTTACAGATACCGGGCCTAGACCCCACGGTGCAGCTCGCGGCAGCCAAGAGGGGAGTGACACACAAGGAGTTCAAGTGGCACATGGTAGTTGACCAGCCCGCGACCGTGGCTGAATTCCTCAAGCTCGCGGACAAATTCATAAGAATAGAGGAGGAGATCAGCCAAAGGACTGAAAGCGGGATCGAAAAAAGGAAGAGGGAAGGCGAGCCCTCCAACCCTGATGACAGAAGAAAGAAAGACCCACCTCGGGGGACGAAGCCAAGCCAGCCGTTCCGAGCTCCCTTAGCAGGTCGGGCGGACTACACGCCCTTAAACGCAAAGCGGGCCGAGATCTTAATGACGATCAAAGATGCCCCGTATGTGAAGTGGCCACCTCATCTGAAGGGAAACCCAAACAAGAGGAATAAAAACTTGTACTGCAGTTTCCATAGAGGCCACGGTCATTGCACCGAACATTGTAATAATCTCCGCGACGAGATAGAAGAACTTATCCGTCGCGGGTACTTGAGAAATTTTTTACAGCATAATAATAATAATGGTAACAAGACAGGTCGGCAGGGAGAGCACAACAGAGATGCTCCCGAGTCTAGCAGCCGACCAGCCGAACCGCAGAAGCAGCCCCCAAAAGAAAGACCAGTTCGGGGAACAACAATCCACGTGATCGTTGGAGGATCGATCGTAGCAGGATGCACCTCGGCAGAAGCTCAGGCATCAACTCGGGAGGCCGCCAGAGAAGAACAAAATCCCCCAAAGAGGCCTAGGACGGAATACCCCATATTCTTCACCGAAGACGATGCGCATGGGGTCCACTACCCCCATGACGATGCACTTGTCATAAAGGTAAAGATCAACGACTTCGAAGTCCGGCGCGTACTCGTTGACTCCGGCAGTTCGGCAGACATCCTTTTTAAAGCGGCCTTCGACAAACTCCAGTTCTGGGAGAGTGACTTGAAGCCCGTGAACACCCCGCTGGTCGGCTTCAGCGGAGAAGAAGTCAGACCCTTGGGAAAGGTCATATTACCTGTGGAAGTCGGCACGTGGCCCAGCACGGTAAGACTCAGTCACGATTTCTTGGTGGTCGCGACCCCCTCCCCCTACAATGCCATAGTAGGTTGGCCGATCACCCACGCCTTAAAAGCCGTGGTGTCCACTTACTATTTGGCCATGAAGTTCCCAACGGACTTCGGCATCGGGGTAGTGCGGGGCGACCAGTTCGAGTCCTGCAAGTGCTACGTTGCCACCCTCAAGGGAAAGACCTAGGTAACCGATGACCCCGAACTGGAGCGACCGGTGGAACAGAACGAGGAGCGAGCTGCACCAACGGAGGAAACCATTCCCATCTCTGTCTCGGCAGCGGACCTCGCCAGATTACTTCAGGTCGGAGCCTCCCTAGAAGAACCCTTGAGGTCCGAACTGGTAAGTTTCTTACTCCAAAATTTAGACGTTTTTGCATGGTCCGCGGCAGAGATGCCTGGTATAAACCCCGACCTTATAACTCACAAGCTGAATACTGACCCTGTAGTTAGGCCCATTAGATAGAAGAAACGCAACCTAGCCCCAGAATGCTGGAGGGCGGTCGATGAGTAGGTCGAGAAGCTCATCGCAGCAGACTTCATAAGGTAAGTTCATTACCCGAGCTGGGTGGCCAACCCCGTTTTAGTAAAAAAGGCAAACAGCAAGTGGCACATGTGCGTTGACTACACCGACCTAAATCGAGCTTGCCCAAAAGATTGCTTCCCCCTCCCAAAGATTGACCGCCTAGTGGATGGGACATCGGGACATGAGTTACTAAGCTTCCTGGATGCCTACTCGGCCTACAACCAAATCAGGATGGACCCGTCCGATGAGGAAAAAACCGCCTTCATAACCGAGTTTGGCCTGTACTGCTACAAGGTTATGCCCTTCGGACTGAAAAATGCTGGGGCAACCTTTCAAAGGCTTGTAAATAAGCTGTTTCAACCCTTAATTGGCACAAAGATAGAATGTTATGTAGACGACATGGTCGTCAAGACACGTTTTCGCATGAATTAATACAAGACTTGCATTCTGTCTTTCACATTCTGCGTCAATTTAGCATGAAACTAAACCCAAACAAGTGTGTCTTCGGTGTCACCTCGGGTAAGTTCCTAGGGTACATCGTCAACCGGCACGGTATTGAGGCCAACCCGGACAAAGTAAAAGCCATCCTAGACATGAGACCACCCCGAAAAGTGAAAGAGATTCAGAGGCTAAACGGTAGAATAGCTGCTCTGAGTCGTTTAATGTCTAAGTCAGCAGACCGCTGCCTAGCCTTCTTCAAGGCAATAAAAGGCAAAGGGTTCGAGTGGAACCCGAAGTGCCAGCTCGAGTTTGACGAGCTCAAGAAATACCTCGCCAGTATCCCAGTGTTGACCCAGCCCGAAGAGGGCGATGTTTTAGAGCTGTACCTCTCGGCAAGCGACGAAGTGGTTAGTTCGGTACTGATAAAGGAAGCAGATCGGGTCCAACGACCCATCTACTATGTTAGTAAAATATTGCAAGGAGTAGAAACAAGATATCCGGAGATAGAAAAGGTAGCCTATGCGCTGGTCAATGTGGCCCGCAAACTCCGTTCGTATTTCCAAGCCCATACCATCATCGTCCTCACCGACAAACCCTTGAGGCAAGTATTACTCAGGCCCGAGGTCTCTAGTCGATTGACGAAGTGGGCCATCGAACTCAGTGAGTACGACCTCCAGTACAAGCCACGAACCGCTATCAAAGCTCAAGCCTTGGCGGATTTTGTTGCAGAATGCACGCTCAGCTCCGAGGTCCTCAGCCCGGTTGAGCACGAGGCTCCTAGTTCGGGTGAGCTCGGTGCTCTCAGGCCGGTTGAGTCCGAGCCCCGTGAGGTCGCACCCAGTTCGGTATCTCTCCTGGTTTGGCCGAGCGCGAACTGGGATGAAGAGCCCTGTATCCTTCACGTAGATGGCTCCTCAAATCAGCCGGGCAGCGGAGCCGGTGTAGTTCTTCATGGTCCAAGTGGCACGAAACTGGAGTACGCGCTACGCTTCGAGTTCGCGGCATCTAACAACGAGGCATTGATAGCCAGGCTAGCCCTGGCGCAAGAGGTAAAGGCAAAACACATAGTTATCTGCAGCGATTCTCAGCTCATGGTAAACCAAGTTATAGGGGAATACGAAGCTCGCGAGCTAACTATGATCGCTTACTTGGCAAAGGTAAAAGAGGCTCTGCTTAGCTTCCAGTCACACTTCATCAAGCAAATCCCGAGGTCAAAGAACGCTGAGGCCGACGCCCTATCCCGGTTTGCCAGCACCAGTGACAACACCATGAGAACAGTGTACATAGAAGACTTACCTTGGCCTAGCATTCTCCGGGGGGCAGAGGAGGTCGCTCCTGTCGCCCAAGCAGAACCGAGCTGGATTGATCCACTCACGAGCTTCCTACTACATGGAACCCTCCCCGAAGGCCGCAATGCCGCCAGAAGGGTAGAGCGCTAGGCAGCCAAGTACGTCATGATAGAAGAGGAGGTTGCTCATGTCAACCAAGCAGAACCGGGCTGGATTGATCCACTCGCAAGCTTCCTGCTACATGGAACCCTCCCCGCAGGTCGCAACGCCGCCAGAAGGGTAGAGCGCCAAGCAGCCAAGTACGTCATGATAGAAGAACGGCTGTACCGAAGATCCTACACGCTCCCCTACCTGCGTTGCTTGCGACCTACCGAAGCCGAGCTCGTACTCCGCGACACTCATGAAGGGCTGTGCGGCGGGCACTTGGGGGGCAGGGCCCTCGCTCAGAAAGCACTACAACAAGGGTACTATTGGCCAACGATGAAAGCAGACGCCGTCGGGCTAGTCAAGAAGTGCGAGAAGTGCCAAAAGCACGCTAATATTCACTACCAGCCCACCGCCGACCTCAAGTACCTCACCAGCCCGTGGCCCTTCGCACAATGGGGTGTCGACCTACTCGGGCCATTCCCGCCAGCAACAGGAGGAAAGAAGTTCCTAGTAGTGGTAGTAGACTACTTCACCAAGTGGGTTGAAGCTGAAACTCTCGTAACCATCACAGCTTGAAACGTCTAGAACTTCTTCTGGAAGAACATAGTGTGCTGCTTCGGGCTACCTCGGGTGCTAATCTCCGACAATGGCAAGCAGTTCGAGGACATCAAATTCCAAGAGTGGTGTCATGACATGGGGATTCAGAAAAACTTCATGTTAGTTGCGCATCCACAAGAAAACGGTCAAGCAGAAGTCACGAACAGAGCTATCCTCCGCGGACTAAAAGCCAGGCTAGTCCGAGCTAAAAGGTTATGGGCAGACGAGCTGCCCAACGTCCTATGGGCATACCGAACTATAGAGAAGACCGCCACCGGAGAAACTCCCTTCAACCTCACCTTTGGCACGGAGGCAGTCATCCCAGCCGAAATCGAAATCCAAATCCCCTCACTTCGGTTGGAAGCATACAATGACAATACTAATAACGACGAGCTGCGTACCAACCTCGACCTACTTGACGAGGTAAGGGACCTCGCATACATTAGAATCGCGGCGTACCAGCAAAGGGTGCCTCGGTACTACAACGCCAGAGTTAAGAAACGAAACTTTTGTGTTGGCGACCTGGTTCTCCGCAAGGTCATGGTACTCGAACTCGGCGTTGGCAAACTTGGTCCGAACTGGGAAGGACCCTATTGAGTAAAGAGAGCACTCGGAGGAGCATACAAGCTCGAGACCCTGGAGGGTAAACAAGTACCCTGAGCTTGGAACATCATCAACCTAAGGCGATATTACCTATAGCTACCGAACTGGGCGAACTGTGGGCCGCTCCCAGAGCCTAAGGGCCAGAACACCGAGGTAACAAAGACCTCGACACTACAAGACCCAGTCATCTCTTTGGTATGGGCAAAAAACTAGGAAAATATCCTAATTGCTAAAGCGCCGAGCTGAGAATAACCTCGGGGCCTCGTCAACAAAAACTAAGTGTTAATACCAAAAGAGCAGGCAGCTCGGGTATGAAACCCGGGGTGTATAGCTCGCTCCAAGCCAGGCCTACTGAACTAATATTTCCTTTACCCAGATGGAGAACAGATCGGGCATATAGTCACTTCGGCAATATAGTCCCCTCGTTTCGGGGACCTAATTCCTTGCAGCTTGGCAATATAGTAACTTCAGAAAAAGGAGAATATTTGCACAACACTTGAACAGAAAAAGTACTTCATTGCTAAATGTTTGCTTTACAGTGTTAAAAAAAAAAACACAAACGAGCTCACAAGCTTGGAGGTTAATCTTCCTCGCCTTCAGAAGGGACTTCGACAATACCCGAAGGTCCCGCTTCGTCTTCGGAATCCGCGTCATCATCAGCTGTAGCAGCCATTTCCGGAGTGATGCGCGAAGTGGTTATGGCACTAATATCGAGCTCGGGGTACGTGTTCCTTATCATCCATCGGCTCAGCTTGAAACCCCTTCTGTACGAGCCCACCATCATGTCGTCGAAGCATGGCAAAGCGATGTAATCCTCGATGGCTTTCACCTTCGCCTCCTCAACGGCCTGAGAGAATATCTGAGTCTTCTCCCTGATATCATCTTGAAGGTACTCGACCTGATGCTCCAGTTCCAACTTCAGGTCCGCCATGTGTCTCACCACCATTCCTAAGGCCTCTTTGTCCCTCCGAGACCTCGATAGCTCGGCTCGCGCAGCACGGGAAGCCACTTCAGCAGCTTGTGCTCGCTTCAAGCCCCTCTCCGCTTGGATTGCCAAAGCGTGGATAGAGGAGTTCACCTGCCAGAACGAGGACAAATCGGCTTGGTAAAAAAAAAATCAGGGGGGACAAACACTACTTCGACTTACCACCATGGTGTGAGAGGCAGCCCGAGCGCCTATGAGATTTGTAGGAAGATTGGCCCACGCCGCGACTTCCTCGGGGCAAATGGCCTTTTTGCTTTTTCGGAGAGCGTAGCTCGGCGTCAGCACGATCCCAACCTCATCGTGACTTCCCGAGCCTGAAGGCACATCCCGGGTATAAGTAGTATCGGCATAGGGGACCCCTGCCGCTTCCTGAATTGGAGGGGGCACCTCGGGCTTCCCAGGAGGTTCCATTCTCGGTGCCTCGGGCTCTGCAACTCGGGAAGGATCGACGCAGACCCGCTTAGCAGCTCGCTTCCTCCTTTTCATGCCAGCAAACAAGTTCGCACCTCGAGTCTTCTCTACCTCCATAACACCTGCAAAAAGGACCTCGGCGTCAGAAGACATGAATAAAAACAAAGCAAAAGCAAGCCTCTGAGCAAGAAACCTACCCAAACTCAGACCGGCCTGAATAAGCGTGTCCTCCGTCAGGTAGACTTCGCATTTGAGCTCAAGCCAGGCCCAGTTCTGGAGGCCCTTCACCGTATCTTCGTCTAATGCGACACCGATGTCAGGAACGACCAACCCCCACTTAGTAGGGAACGGCCACCCCGTAGCACTTCGAATCACGAAGTAGTCCTGCTTCAATGCTGGGACCTTATTTGGGAGATCGTGTAAAAGCTTGAAGCTCGGACGAGGTGACAAGTAGTACGCCCTCCTGCGCCCGGGCAGGGGACCCGCTTGTTTCTTAAACATGAGAATAGCGGAAAAAATTTCCAAGTCCAAAGGAAGGCAGTGTTCACAGCAAAGGGAGATGGTCCCGACAAGGTTACAGATAGAGTTCGGGTGAAGCTGACCTATAGTGACGCCGAAGTGGTTCATGACCTCGACTATAAGGGGATGGAAGGGAAGGCATAGCCCGACAAGAAGCTGCTCCCGGAATATCACGATCTCATCCGAACCGTGCTCCTAAGGAAAGTCGCTCGAGGGAAAACATAAGTATACTCCCCGGGTAGGTTGTACTGGGCGATAAGGGACCAAAGCCTCTCGGACGTCATAGTGGAGGGTCCGAACTTGTCTGGCACCCGACCTCGACGGGAGGTGGATGCCAAACTACCCAAGGTGACTCGGCCTACGGGCTCAAACTCAAGCTCTTCCTCGAGCTCTACCTCGGGCCCCACCTCGGACTCACTAAGGCTGTCGGGGGCAGCAGCTCGGTTCGTAGAACCAGCATCGGACCCCCCCAGGAGACTATCTAAACTACCCGAGCTAGACATCAAAACAATGAGAAGGTTGAGGACTCACCAGGACAAGCTACCGGACTACGAAAAGTGACGCGAGCTGATTTCCTGGGATGTGAGCTCAAGGTACGAATGCTGGAGGATGGCGAAGGAAAGTGACTAGGGGCCCCCCACTATTTATAGCCACTGTACTCGCGCATCAACGACCAAGATCAAAACCATCCAACGACTCTCCGCAAAACTGGCTGCGCACCCCCCGAGGAGAAGTCAGTTTAGTGCGCGTTTTTTCGAAGATGGCGCCCGCGCGATTTTAAATTTAAAATCATTTGGTGCTCGCGCGTGAGCTGCATGCAGCCTGGGATTGGCCCCTGGTCAAACCAAGCCGACCCCGATCGAGCCAAAAACACAAGCAGGTCGAACCGAAGAAACTCCAAACCAAGGCCAAAGTGTCACAAGGCAAATCCACCCGACATCCCGTGAACTCCTCACGTCGGGTCAGGACCCTGGGCACGGGGAGTGGGGGGCAATTGATGGAGGAAGATTTGGCTTGACCCCTTGGCCACGCGACACGTGAAAGCAACCGAGAATGACCTGACAGAAGAACCAGCTCGGCACGGCAACGGGCCCACAACCCGAGCTCCGAGAAAGGGAGTCCCAAGCTCCCCCAAGAAAGGAACCAGTGACCCGAGCTCCCCAAGGAAGGACTCGAGCTCTCCCTTGGAGGTCCTGAGCCTTACAAGGAGCACAAAGGGAAAAACCCGAGCTGACCCACCCCTAGGCTGTTTGGGCCACACTTCTATCCGAACTCAAGACTTCACCTCGCACACCACCTTGGCTCCAAGTCACCTGACTGAGCAACCGTACCTGACGCCCAGGAAGCCCGTACACGGAGTCGGTGCGCCTGACTGATTAGAGGTCCGACACATGACAGCCGCCCTCCAATGGCCACCTGCCACCGCCATCTTAGACGTAGCAGAGACGGCCCTGACAAGGACAGTGGCGGTTATGACACCCGAACTGGCAGCTGACAGAGGCTATGACACCCGAACTGGCAGCTGGCAGAGGCTATGACACCCGAATTGGCGTCTGGCAGAAATGATGACACCCGATCTGGTAGAGGTATGGGAGTGAGTGTAAAGGGTGATTATAAAAGGCCCCCCCATCTCCCAAAGAAGGAGGTAGGTGATTCTTGCGCTTTCTGGTCTTGAAGTTCTTCATTCCCCTTGCCTTCTCAAGAGCACTAACTTGAGCTTCGGAGTGTTCCAACTGGGTTCCTCCCCGGAAATCTCCGTTCTCTTCCTTGTTTCAGGCACCTCCAATTCCATTAGAGGCGAAGTAACCGGCAGCTAGGATCGACCGGATTGCGCATCATCAATATACAAAACAATGTATTATTTTTCTTTTTATCTTAAATTTCTGTTTTACCCCTATATAAATCTTAAGGTTGCGTTTGGAAATGATGCAAATGGAGTGTAAATTTCGGTTTAAGGTAAATTTGTACTCTGGTTCACTTTTGCTTGTATTTGGCAATATTATATTTATGCATTGACAAATAACAGAAAATACATTTTCCAATGTATATTTACATTGATAATAAGATACAAAAGTATATCAATAAAAATGAAGTAAATTTGCATTCAAGTAGACTTTTGATAAGAAAAGACATATGCTTTATTGGAATTTATCTGTTCAAAATTAACCCAACTTTACAATTTATATGGACTGTTAAATGTACTTAACTGAGAACAATTTCTCTGCCCGATTATGTAACAGAGCCGTAGGCAAAACCATGTGTACAGGTGTCAATGCACTGATTTTAGGATGGAACTATCTAAATCAAAATCAATTTAAACGAATTGAACGAATGAACGACATTGAATTAAACTGGTCCGAAATGGGGCAGAATATTCATCTGATCCATATATTGGATTGCATCAGATTGTACCAAATCCGATCCATTTGACATCAGATATGTGGACCAGCGTGTCGGAGAAGCCTTTTATGTAGACACGTAGATACAGTTAGAGTACAGGTGTCGATGCTGAATGAGAGGACACAGACACTGACATCTTGTGGGAATCGTTGTTCTTCTTCTCCCGTTATCCGAGGGAAAGATGCAGAATGAACGGTTGATCTTCCACTTTCCTTGAGGGCCCCGTGTTAAAGGAGCCTGAAAGGAGAGACAGAGAGAGAGAGAGAGAGGAAAGGTTCTGTCTGTGTGTTTTTCTTCCTCTTCTCTGCTTCAATCGGCAGACTTTGGTGTGTAGGCCCATTTGTCCACCACCCCACCTCCCGACTTCAGTACCGCCATTAGAAATCAAACGAAACCTGAGAGAAAGAGAGAACGCGAGACTTCGGGAAGCTTCTCTATTTCCCTCTTTCTCGCATCTTTTTAATCCTCTGTAAATAAAACAACTGTCAATCGTCAACGCCTGAATTCATTATCCTTCCCCCCACCCATTATCCATAAACGTCACATCTTGAGTTCTTGATCTGTTTCTGTTTTTTTTAAGCAATTCTGAGCTGGGTTTGATCTCGTCTGCGAAATTCAATTCACTTTATACAGGTATGATAACTTTTGAAACTAGGGTTTTGGATTCTTGCTTTGTTTATTTGTAATTTCTCTTTTGTAATATTTTGTTTCCTAATATGCTCAGAGCCAATTGGCTAATCGAATTCAGTCTCTATTTGAAGTTTCACGGTCCTCCTGTGTTTGATCGTCAACTGTCCAATATTTATAGGAACCACTATTTAAATTCCGTAATTTTTAAATAGTTGCATTAAAAAAAGAACCGATTTTGTTTGGTTGATTCAGATTCTGGACTTCCAGTGTTTCTCCTTAACAATCGATAGTGATATTTAAGTAAGGATTAAGAAGGGAAGCAAAGCGCACGAGTACCAATTCTGGGTTCAGCTATAACCCGAGTTCTTTTAATATGGGAAAAGCTTATACAATCCGATAGTTGCAATTTGAATAAAACTATCTCTGTTACTTCTTCTCTGAGAATGATGTGATTTTTGGTGGCAGGCCTATTGTGTCTGTGATGTTGTGGAGGATCGTGTTTATCATTTGGTGATATCTTGTCTTTGCCCACCATGAATTTTGGGTTTCTTCATAATCTCCCTTGGTTTGGAGTCCATTCAGACACGGGTTTTGAATCCGTGCCCAAATCTACTGATGTCACAGTGGAGTCATCTAAGCAACGAGTTATCTTTGATATTAAGCTCTGGGGGAGTTGGTCCTTGATGTCCTTGTTTCCTTGGGCTATCAATACGAGGAATAAGATGCAAATTCCACCAACGTTGAACAGAGAGTTGCAGAAACAGACCCAAGGGCGTGGAGTAATTGGACCTAGTTCTCGATCTTCTGTTCCTCCATTTAGGCCATATGTTGCTAAAGTACCTTGGCATAAAGGGTCAAGAGCCTTCCTTTCTCAGCTATTCCCACGTTATGGACATTACTGTGGGCCCAACTGGTCAAGTGGAAAGGACAATGGGTTGCCTCTTTGGGACAAACGACCAATTGACTGGTTGGATTTCTGTTGCTATTGCCATGACATTGGTTATGACACCCATGATCAGGCTAAGCTTCTGAAGGCTGACCTTGCATTCCTTGAATGCTTGGAAAGACCTTATATGAGCATAAAGGGAGATGCACATATTGCTCATCTTTACAAGACAATGTGCATCGCAGGTACTTCAATCAATAGGTGGAGCAGAAGCTTTACTTGCAATAGTTCGATGATTCTTCCTTTGTGAGGCTTTAATTTTACAGGGCTTTCTCTCTTCTTGTCTTGATGTTTCATTGTGCATTTACTCTTGCAGGTCTCAGGAATATACTTATACCCTACAGAAGACACCTTGTGGCATTAGAGACAGGGCAACCACTGATTGCTTTTGGATGGCTTGGCAGTTTGATTGGAAGAGAAACCGAACACACAGACTTGAAATCATAGAGCCTTGGGAAACAATGGGCAAGAAAATCTAGGCATTTGTTCCAATTGAGTGTTGCAGCACTCAAGTGACATAAGGAGTAATGCTTTGCGTTTATCCTTATCTCAACTGAGTTGGAATTTCGTTGTGGCAGAATGTAGGGCCTCAGTTTCTATTAGCAAGATCGTGGTTTGAGTCGTGTTTGGCTCCTTGTTAGATGCACATATGTAAAATATCTCACGCATTGGAATTGCTTTTCAGGCTTAACTGTTGAGTGGTAGACAGGAAGAAGAGGTTGTGAACATGCAGTTTGATTTTTCTCACGAATCTTCACTTTTCTTGTATTCCCAAATGATTTAACATCTCAACATTAGAACATTGTTGTTAATATGTGACCAAAGTCAATGATATACAAGCTCACTGATTAATGGTACGTCCAAAGGCATCAAGCTTTAGGAATCTTCTTCTTTTGTTCTCATTTTTAAACCTTCTGACTATAATTGGGTTATGTATCCTTCTTTTTATCCCTTTTATGCTTGGACTTCAAGCATTTGTTAATGGTATCTTTGATGATATACAAGCTCGCTGGGAAAGAGAAACCGAACACACAGACTTGAAATCATAGAGCCTTGGGAAACAATGGGCAAGAAAATCTAGGCATTTGTTCCAATTGAGTGTTGCAGCACTCAAGTGACATAAGGAGTAATGCTTTGCGTTTATCCTTATCTCAACTGAGTTGGAATTTCGTTGTGGCAGAATGTAGGGCCTCAGTTTCTATTAGCAAGATCGTGGTTTGAGTCGTGTTTGGCTCCTTGTTAGATGCACATATGTAAAATATCTCACGCATTGGAATTGCTTTTCAGGCTTAACTGTTGAGTGGTAGACAGGAAGAAGAGGTTGTGAACATGCAGTTTGATTTTTCTCACGAATCTTCACTTTTCTTGTATTCCCAAATGATTTAACATCTCAACATTAGAACATTGTTGTTAATATGTGACCAAAGTCAATGATATACAAGCTCACTGATTAATGGTACGTCCAAAGGCATCAAGCTTTAGGAATCTTCTTCTTTTGTTCTCATTTTTAAACCTTCTGACTATAATTGGGTTATGTATCCTTCTTTTTATCCCTTTTATGCTTGGACTTCAAGCATTTGTTAATGGTATCTTTGATGATATACAAGCTCGCTGGGAAAGATTTCCTCCCCCAAAGCTTTCTATCAGCTTAAATGCATATGTTTTGGTGAATGATAGCTTCATGTTTTGATCAATTAGCAGCTTGGTGCTCATTTGTTTGAATAATCCCCTCATTTTTTAATTTATTGTTTTATTGATGTTGATGTACTTAAGATGTTTCTCTTTTTTTTGTCCTTTTCTGCCTTGATGTCCTTTAGTTATATGAACTGAGCTCCTCCTTGTGAGTGCAGTTGGTATAGCTGTTCCAAATACCAGACAGGATGCTGTTTGACCATTTCTGAAATCTTGGTCAAAAACTAAACATCCATATAATACGAACTTCCCCAGATGTTTTCTGATTTGGAGATGCTTTTGAAATGTTTGTAACTTAGCTGACACTTGAGCCAAGTACCAAACATTTTTCAACTTCTCAAGGATTTATTCTTGAATTGTAGGTATACTTGTTTTAGACTTCTGGAATGGATAATATCACTCAGACACCAGTGTCCCAGTCCTAAAAATGTTAGTGTAATTTTGGGGAAAACTGACATTAAGGACTAGCAGACCAATTTTGTATAAAATTTCTTTAGAGCTCTTAATTAACTCGCAATTTGCATTTGTTATTTTAGACTCTAGTGGAATGGGTTTTTATTCCATCATGAATCTAGGCATTTTACATTTCTTTTAACCTTGATTTTTAAATGAGCTATTATTCTATTCATCCTCAAATGGTTTCTGTTAAATACCATTAATCCTACTTCCCTCCATCCTGTCCCTGAACATGTTAATTTAGCCATATTTATGTTAGTTAAATCTTTACCTGGGTAGTTGATTCAGCTAGTCACGTTTACTACTTATATGCTTTGAGCACACAACTCTTTTTTTTGATTAAATAATTATCAAGACTTTTGAATTCCGAATTACAAGGGTGATGGGGACAGTGTTATCATGAATGGCGATTCAAGAACAGTTCAATGGCATTCCTCTCCAAGACTTATTTAATTCTGAATTGTTGTTATCTCTTGGCTAGCTGTGCAGGCAAAATTCTCTTTGTAGCCTGTCCTTTTTTGTAAAGTGATTCACTGTACATCTTCACACTTGTACTTGATGATACTTCAAATACAAATGAATACAAATATTTCGAATTATTAGAAGCAGCTTTGATACTTGTTTCTGTCGTTAATATTTTATTTGCTTCATGTCCGAAATTTTAGAAATCTATTCTACTTGTGAATTTAATGGCTACGCACTGGTCACCACTCACCGCCCCCAAGCAACAGCTTTTCTAGACAGGTCAAAATGCCTAGGTTTCACATAGATGCCTTGCCTCTACTGGTCTCAACTCTCAACAAATATGATGAACCATGTTGTTTCACATGGTTTGATTGGATGGTCTAAATTCCTGATAAATAACTAAAAAGCAGTCAAATTGATAATAAAAACAATCAGGTGGAACTTGGTTTCAGGAGTCCAGTTTCATCATATCCTAAGAAGGAAATTGAAAGAATGGGGAGTGGAACTTAGTTTCCAAATATCTCGTTCATCATGTTCAATTGGAAAATTAAAATGATTGGAAGGAACTTGGTTGTCATGTGTCCATTTTGTGCAACTTCATTGAATCTATTGAGATGATTTCTATTTTCCTTGCAATTTTGTATTTCCCCAACAACAGTTCCTTTTCTTTTTATCCCCCTTTTTATTCTTGATTAAGGTCCAAAGCCCATTTCATTCAACATTAATATCTAGATTTACATTGTCCAATAGGGATGACCTGTCCATGCAAAGATAATAAAAAAGATAATTAGGAGTACGGGCAACTTGGTTGCAGTGTCTGACCGAATTGGAAGAGATGATAAAGCCTCCAACAATTGGCTGGCAACGAGATAAGATTAGCTGGATGCAATAGCTGCTCGTTGGTTATGAAACCAATTATAACACTCCACATCAGTAATAAAATACATGAGGTCTACAACCATTCAACCTCTTACTACTGTGGTTTATCATTGGTCCCACAACCTGTAGAAATCAGGTGGAATGGAGGTAGCCTCCAACGGGAGATAAAAATTCTGAAGTGTCCCTTTCTAAGAATAATAGAGTGCAGATGGAGAGATATTATTGCCCGGATCAACAATTCTTTTTCAGTTTTATTTTTCGTGGCCACAGAAATAGATATTAATGAGATAAGCAGGGATGCAGAGAGGAATCAAGTTAAGGCAAAAAGATCTGTCATGTCAATTGATGTTATTCGATTCCGAGGTTGCAGTAAAATAATCTTATCAACTGGACGAAGCCGAGGTGGAAGGATGAAGTTGTGTAGGAAGATCTGAAATTAAGACCAGAATCAGAGGCTCAATGAGTTATTTCCCGAGTAGGTATTCCGATGCTCAAGTCTGTGAGGAGAATGGGTGATCGGGCTAAGTAGTTGAGAGAGCAATGCTGGTTTGAGCAAAGTAATAGTACGGATGCTAGAAAGTCAAAAAGTCCCTTACCTTGAAGAGGGATTACCTACTTATACCCGAAGATTCGTGTCCGATTCAGATGAGGCTTCTGGGGTTGTTGGTATGAGGTTGTCCACCGAGGTCTTCAGGATAAGACCTAATCCCCAGTGGAGCTATCCTTCTTATCTGTACGATGCTCTCCTATCTTAGTCGCACTTGTCCGATGACGTGATGCCAACGTAGCCGAAGTGATAAGGCTGTCGCGAAGGTGACACGTGGCACCCAGGGCCAGCTCAACTACAAACTGGATGTAGTAGGCACATTAAGTAAGCACTATGAGTGAGCACCTAATAACTGTGTGATACCTATCCCAGTTAATGCTCCTTCCATTTAACGTTTTTCTGCCATTTAGGAATTACCTATTATTTTATTATTTGTATCAAAATAATTAAAAGTAAAAAAACAAGAAAAAAGGAAAACCTGTCCCAGCGCCTTTCTCTCCAATAAAAAAGGAAAACCTGTCTTAGCGCCTTTCTCTCCAATTTTTTGTCGTTTACGTTTTTCTTTCCGATTCCGACTTTAAATTATAAAGAGGGTTTATCTCTCATTAAATTCATCTTCTTTCTCCTTCGCTGTATTTGCAATTATGTCTTTTTTTGTCAGAACTATAATAGTTAATAAACAAAAACGACAAGACAAATATACCGTAGGCATTAAAATTCTTCTATGCTAATTATATCATAAAATAAATAATTTATGCAAAAACTAGTAATTTACTCGACCTTTTTATTTTTGGTGAGTGCTCTAATTTTAGAGAATTAATATATAATAAAGCATTACATATTACAATTTTAGAGAATATTTCTTATGCTTACATTAAATTCTCTAATTTGCCATTTTTTCTCAATGTAGAGGTGTAAATCGGGCCAAGTTTGGACCGGCTTGGCAAGACACGACATGACACAATGGTGCGCGTATCATGCTAGGCCTAGCCAGATGGTTCGTGTCGTGTTGGGCTTGGGGTTTTGGGTCTACGGGCTGGACTGGCACGACATGACCAAGCGGGCCATGCCTTCCGCAACCCGCATGTCGGCACGACTGATATATATTATTTATATATAAAATATAAAATATTATATAAATTATAATTATATAATAATACATTAATAAAATAAGCAATTATTTTCAATTTTATTATACTAATTTATTTAATTATTGTATATATAAGAAATTGTATACATCAAAATTCATATTTCAATTTTTTAAATAAATAGGCAAAAATAGCTTTGGCCTGGTGGGCCATGCTGGGCCGACCCCCCAAGTTATCCTAGGGGAGGGTGGCACGACCCAATATGGACTGCCAGCTGCCCGCGGGCTGTGCCATGCCGACCCGACACAACCCATTTTACACCTCTATCTCAACGTATTTGACATAAAGTTAAAACCAATTTTTACTTTATATCATACTTATTAAACCGTGTACTTGAATTTATAATTTTCAAACAAAATGTTCAAGAAAAAACATTCCCATAGTAGCCTAGACTGAATTCTCTAATTTGTCATTCGTCCTCAATGTAGAGGTGTAAATCGGGTCGAGTTTGGATTGACACGACATGAGACGATGGCATGCGGGTTGTGCCAGGCCCGACATGATGGTCCATATCGTTCTAGGCTTGGGGTTTTAGGTTCGCGGGCTGGGCCGGCACGACACGACCGAGCAGGCCATGCCTTCGGTGGCTTGCATGCCGGCATGGCCCAACCCGCCGCCTAGCCCAGCACGACCCATATATATTATTTATATATATAATATATTACATAAATTATAATTATATAATAATATATTAATAAAATAAACAATTATTTTGAATTTTATCATACTAATTTATTTAATTATTGTATATATAAACAATTACATACATCAAAATTCATATAAAATTAAAATTTTAAGTTTTTTCAAAATTTAAATTGAAAACCGTAAGTTTGAATGGATGGATTTCTTGAGACGAAATTGCAGGTGAAGGCTTCAAGAACTGCTGCCCCAATCAAGTTTGAGTGCCTGCCCCAACCAACCAGTTGCAGCGGCTGAAGGTACAGAGGTGGGAGAACCCTAAACGGCAAAAAGTTGGAGAGAAAGGCGCTGGGACAGGTTTTCCTTTTTTGTTGGAGAGAAGGCACTGAGATAGGTTTTCCTTTTTTGTTTTTTTTTTTTATTTTAATTATTTTGATACAAATAATAAAATAATAGGTAATTTCTAAGCGACACAAAAACATTAACTGGAACAGATGTCACAGAGCTATTAGGTGTTCACTCATAGTGCTTACCTAACGTGCCTACTACATTCGGACCCCAAACATCAACAAAGGCAAACATGCAAAATATAATTGGCAAAGAAATAACAAATCATGCACGTTGAAGAATTGACATAATTAAACAACTGAAACATCTCTGTTTGGGTCGTTGAAGACTTGTAAAACAGGTAAGTGGTAATGCTACTACTACTATTTCATTTGAATGACCGAGCGAATAACATCCCTCCCTTTTACAAGAGCAGCAAAATTCAATTAGTTTCTTATAACATCGTAAGGATTAAAGAACAAAAACCAAAAAAATCGAAAAAGGTAACTTGAGCAACCAAATCTGCATCAAGATCTGTTTCTGATCGAGGCAAGCAAGTCGGTTGAAAACATAAAAGAAAGAAAGAGTGGAGATATAAAGTTTAGGGGGTGTGAATGTTTTTGTTTCCATTTGTTTTAGAAGTTGTCACATCTGAAAGAAAAACAATAAAATATGCGCTTGAACTGTTTTTTGTTTTTTTTTTTTGAGAGGTAAAAATAATTAGGTTTTATTTGAAAAAAAACTATACATATTTTTGAAACTACCAAAATGGTGGGTTTTAAAACAAAATAAATGTTGTAGTATAGAAATTATATGATTTATGTAACATGATATTAAATAACCAGATGAAAATATGATTTTGGTTTCGGTTTAAAAAAAAAAAACACATACACAACAAAGAACATATAAATCATATGTTTTCAAACTAGATGGTTTTGGTTTTTGATGAGGGCAGATTTGGCCCTCCAGTGAAATTGCGACATGTGACACCTCGTGACAACTAGGCAAGCCCCCAGGCAACAACTTACCAAGTTGGTCCCCCCCGAGCACCGGTCTGGCTGGCCTGGCGCGACCTGGCGCAGCCTGGTGCGGCTTGCACGCAACCTGCGCGCGGCCTGCGTGAACTGCGCACGGCCTGCGCGCGAACTGCGCGCGACCTGGCAACCTGGCCCGGACACAGGCACTGACCTGGCAATCTGGCCCGGACATAGGCGCCGACCTGGCAATCTGACCCGGACACAGGCGCCGACCTGATGACCTGACCCGGACACAGGCGCCAACCTGGCAACCTGGCCGGACACCGACCCGCCGACTGACACAGGCGCCGACCTGGCAACCTGGCCCGGACACCGACCCGCCGACTGACACAGGCGCCGACCTGGCAACCTGGCCCGGACACCGACCCGCCGACAGACACAGGTGCCGGCCTGGCAACCTGGCCCGGACACCGACCCGTCGACTGACAGGCGCCGACCTGACAACCTGGCCCAGGCGCCGACCTGGCTGCCTGGCACAAGCGCCAGCCTGACAACCTCGAGGAGTTCGTCACCGTACCCCGGTTCTGACGGGATATGACGTCTTACCATTTGAAGGCTTTTCACCCACCTAACCCGCGAGGGCACCACTATATAAGGACTCCGACCCCCAAAGCCAGGGGGGAGGAAAAAGGGTATGGTAACCCCCGCTCTCTAGCTCTCTCATTTCTCTCCAAGCCCTCTGTAATCAGAATGCTAACTTAGGCATCGGAGAGTCCCCGCCGGGAAAATACCCCCGGGTCCTCTGATTCAGTTCCCGCAGGTCCCTCAGCTCCCGCCGTCTACAAAGGAGAGAAAATCACCTCACGCGGGGGGTAGTCGGGTAGCGCTGCACCAGGGAGCTCCACCATCCTCTGAGTTGCAGACCGCCTAGGAGCAAGTCAAGTGACGAGTTCGCCACCAGGGAGCACTACCAGGCAGTTCGCCGTCAGGCAGTTCGCCACCAGGGAGCACTGCCGGGCAGTTCGCCACCAGGAAGTTCGCCCCCAGGCAGTTTGCCACCAGGCAGTTTGCCACCAGGCAGTTCGCCACCAGGGAGCACTGCCGGGCAGTTCGCCACTAGGAAGTTCGCCCCCAGGCAGTTCGCCACCAGGCAGTTAGCCATCAGGCAGTTCGCCACCAGGGAGCACTGCCGGGCAGTTCGCCACCAGGCAGTTCGCCATCAGGCAGTTCGTCACCAGGCAGTTCGCCATCAGGCAGCACCACCAGGCAGTTCGCCATCAGGCAGTTCGCCACCAGGCAGTTCGCCATCAGGCAGTTCGCCACCAGGGAGCACTACCAGACAGTTCGCCACCGGGCAGTTCGCCACCAGGCAGTTCGCCCCTATGTCACGGGGGTAGTTCTACAGCGGAAGAAACCCGTGCGGCGTCCTGGCCAAGGCAGGCCAGGACAAGCCTTTCTGCGCTTAGAGGCTAGGAGTTGCCCGATGGGATGGCTCCACCAACGTCAGTAGCACTGGATCATGACCTCAAGTCCAATGGCCGGGGCACTCTCCTGGCTCAGACCGGTCCATGGGAGGCGCCGCTTACGTGCTAAAGGGGGACAACCATCATGGAAGGCGACCATGCGCCGATAAGGTGACTTGGCACCGATGTGAAGGGTCTCCTGTATGCCGATGATGACAGGCACCTGTGTGCCATGATGATAGGCAACCGCTTGGGCCGGAACACACCCGTGCGCTAAGGGCAACGGGGTAGCTCACTCAGCTTGGGCAAGGGGCTGGCGAAGTGAAGGGACATGCTTGAGCCAGGCCCGCATGCCAAGCCTCCCTTGAGTATCGGTAGCGCAGTGCCGGTCCAACACTGTCCCCATGAGCAAGTGTGCGCCCATGAGGAACCCTGGTAGCCATGCTAGCCGTTAACCAGGGCCGCCCCGCAAGGGGATGAAGGTCTAGGAGTGCCAAGGTTAGGCACCCAAGGAGGTCGACCACCCCTCCTCAAAGAGTACGTTAAGCTTCTGGTGGTCTGCCTGAAGATGACATCAGTTCTCCCAAAAATCTTACAGGCGAAAATGACGGTCATGTCCCTAACGTAAGCCTGCCAAGCGTAGGCAAGGCTAAGCCTGTGCTGAACCGTAACACCTAGGCAGTTCGCCACCAGGGAGCATCACGAGGCAGTTCTCCCCCAGGAAGTTCGCCACCAAGTAGCTCATCACCAAGGCACGTCACCACCAGGTCAAACACGAGGTACTTAGCCAAAAAAATTTTACACCCCAAAAAATGGTACGTGACCAATAACGGTTACATCAGTTTTGTTTTTAAAATTGATAAATCATCAAAAGAAAAAAAAAAAAAACATATATGTTTTCAGAACCATCAATCTTGTAGTGTTGCTTGTGGGACTACTGGTTGGGCAACCATTAATTTTATTTGGTTTGCTTGGTAACTTGATTGGAATAGATACCAGTATACCACACTAGCTAATAGACTTGAAATCATAAGTCCTGAAAAAGAATTAATGGGAAAGAACTTCAAGGCATTTCTTTCAGTGGAGTGTTTGCAGCACAGATGGTTTCAAGGCATCTAAAGAGTGGATTGACAATGGATATTCAAACCCAATATGGAAGATGTCCCAACAATGAACATGCAGATCCAAGGTTCAAAAAGTTGAAGAGGTACGTGAATGATTAGGCATAAGTTTCAATGAATATAAAGATAGTTTCTTTTTTATTCTTCTTTTATTATTTTGATTTCATGAACTACACATCAGTAAACTATCCCCCCCTACCCATGACTCCCCAACCTAGGTGAAGGCGGGAATCAATACAAAGTTTCCACTATAACCAGGAGACTTTACAATGGAGCCGTCGGCAACTTCAACTAGGTAGGGCTGCAAATGAATTAATTGGACCGAAATAGATAAAGGGTGTATCTAAATAGGGCTGCAATTGGATTGGATCGATATATATATAGGGTATATCCAAATTTGATTTGTTAATATTCGTGTTTGAGATTACAATCAGATATTAAATAACAGCAATAAATTAAACAAAAAATGAGTTTTTATGAAACTTCCTTTAAATTGAATCGAATTGGATTATATTGGATTGGCTAGCTGTGGATCCACATGTTGAAGGCTTTGTCCAGTTTAAGTAGAGACCTGGAATTGAATTTCGCCTTCATCAGGATGTGGGAGGTGATATTTTGATGGATTATATATACTTGAAAACCAAAAGGTCAGTTTAAATAATGATACCAATTAATTCATTGATGTAGAAATAATTATATAACAAGAAAGTTGAGTAAGAAAAGTTGTAATAAGGTTGCCCATAAACTGGCTAGATATGCAACTAATCTTTCTCGACCTTGTACCTGGTCGGAGACTCCTCAATTCCTCCGGCAAACTCTTATTTCAAATTGAATAAATGCATAAACGTGTTAGAGAATATCAACTTGTTCAAGGACTTCATCACTGGTATTCAATTAAATTTATGTGGGTTCTTGATTGATTAAAATTTTACAGGTATTATACCTTTTCCGATACCATAGAAAATGCCTTTGTTTTGAGTGGTAAATATTTAGACCTTTCATGTCTTTTTTTCAAGAGTAATGGTGTTTAACAGGGAAAGAATCTACAAAGACCGGGAAATAGGTTAGTTGAAAGTTCACAGTTAGCGAAAGGAGGATTATCCAAAGCTTCTGAAGCAGACACCAATATGTGTACTAACTTGTAAAAAGCTATATAACATGTATTTTTTTTTTTGCCTGCCAATTGATGCATTATCAGTTTGGTTGTATGATATCTACATGTCTCACTATTAAGTTTTTTAAATCGAATTGGACAATGAATCGGTCAAGGGTCCGGTTCCAAGTTGAATGGTCTGACCGTTTGAATCGAACGAATGGCCCGTTCTGACAAAAAAATAAAAAATAAAAAAAAATAAAAACCGGCCAAACTGTTGAACAGTTTGAATGGTTCAACTACCTGATTCAGCGGTTTACTGACCAAATCAACGATTTTTGAGGAAATAACGGTTCTGGGGTAAACGGACCTGACTGGTTCCCAATTTTTTTGGTCCAACCGTCCGGTCCTGTTTTGAAAACCATGCTCACTATATTGATTACTAGTTAGTCACGATCTGTGCCATGCACAGGTTTTATTAAGCATAATTGAGGCAAAATGAAAATTGTAGCATTCTCAAATTTTAATGATTTTTGATATTTGTGATATTATAATATCAACTAATTATTTTTTAATAAAAAATTATTTATTTTTTATTTACATTATTTTGATTATATTTTAGATAATTAATTTTATTCTTTAATATTATTATCATTATTATCATTGGAGTCTTATCCCAACTATATGGGTTCGTCTTTCATCTGCCCCCTAGCCCTTTTAGCCCCTTTAACTTGTAATAGATAACTTTTTTTAGGGAAAATGACAGTTCAGCCCAGGGTCAGAATTTGTAAGCTCAAAGTACATTAGGGGGTAGGTGTCAGTTCGGAATTGATGCCAATTCACGGGCGAGTATGAATGCATAGAATATGAATTTTGGGAAGCCTATGTCCCATCAAATAATAGTATTTAGTATTTACCTTCTAAATGAGGCAACAGACCGACTATAGGGAAGCCTATGTCCCATCAACCAGGCTGAAGCTTGGGCTGCATGTGAAGCCCATGTCCAAGCTACAAGCTATAGGGAGTTTTCTATCATCATAGATGGAGATTCGTCTCTTGTCATCTCCTGCCTCAAAAGAAAAGTGGATGTTCCTTGGAATCTGGAAGGTGCTATATCAAGTTGCTTATGGAAGAGAGATCTGTTCGAAGGAGATCTTCATTATCAACATGTCTACAGAGAAACAAATCAGGCGGCTAACTGGCTGACTCGAGAGGCTCTTTCTTTTTCTTCTCTAGATTTTAGCATCGCATCTCTTTCATCTTTTCTTTTTATTTGTTCTGCTGACTTTTGGGGACACATTACCCCATTAACGTTGTGTGTAGTACATTTCTTTTTATTTTCAAAAAAAAAATAAAATGAGGCAACAGACTTCTGCCTAATCATGTTCTGAAACCTTAAAAGCAATTAATGGAACATTAAATATTAAATACAATAACTCCTTGGATTCTAACACCAACTTACCACAAAATTTGTAGAATCACTTAGACTCAGTATTTAAGAGCTGCAAGGTCTGAGCTCTGACTGTTTTCTCTTATCATAACCTTCTAAATGCATTAAAAAATAAATAAGAACCCCATTGGATTATTATTGTTATTTTAAAAGAACACACACCCCAACCACTTTGAAAAGCTTTCAAACTCGGTATGGTCGAAATCATGCCTTGTCTACAACGTTGATTGCAGCAACCTCCTCCTTGGTTTTTGTCATGAATTGAGCTTTAGGAGTGTATGGCTTCAACGGTCCTTTGTAACCTACTTAATCTGTCTGTTGTCTTCATTTGAACGACAAAACAGGCTATGTAGAACCTATTTTTTTTATCTTTTTCTTTCATTTTTTTAGAAATGTTTCTTGCTCCTATTTCGGCTGTTTTTCAAATAGGTCCAATCCCATTTCTCTCTATTTCTTTTATTCTTAGCATAATCTATCTCCTAACCAAAAGTATTAAGGCTATTGAGGGACCTACATGTGAGAAGCCCAGCTCCCGTGATAAATCCATTTTGGATCTGCCTAATGAGACTCCTACTCTATCTAATCTTTATCAAACCAAACTAATAATAATAGATAATGTTGGATAGAGTTGTAATTACCTATTATCAAACAAGGTACTATTTTATACAACAAATAACACAAAAAACTAAAGCGGTTCGTAATAGTATATGTGGGTTGACGCTATCTACAAGTGAAACACCTACCTAATACCTCAACAGAAGCGGTCTACAACAGAAGTTTGCAACTGAAATAAAACAAAGTTCGAATGAATGAAATTAACAAAACAAATAAATAAAATGAAATGATACACAATGACTTTTAGGGGAAATCAAGATGATCCTCCTCTAGTCCTCTTCAACCTCAAATTCAAAGTTGTCGATGCATGATTAATCCGACATCCATCATTGAAGGAGAAAAATTGTTAGTTTACAAAGATAACAAATGAAAAACTGAAAATGAAGAGGTGTAGGAATTAAGAAGAACCACTATCGTGATTGACTGCTGGGTTTTCCATTTAAAACGTCTCCACACAGATGTATTGGAACATAAAACATCTCTCATTCAATTGGCAAGGTGAAGAAAGTGCAATGAGCATAGAGTGAAAACTGACTGGAGAGGTTTCCTAATGTGTTGGAGAAATTTTGGAGAGGTTTTAGAGAGAGATTTTAAGAAGATTTTTAGGCATTTGGAAATCTAATTCGAACCTTTAATAAGGGTGGGAAAAGGAGAAACGTGATTGGTTCAATGTGCCCAATTACATGGCTTTAAAAAATATGAAAATTCAAAAAAAAGGAGAAATTAAGAATGGGGATTTTAGAACAAATTTTGGAGGGAGGTAACACGTGGACTGATTCACTTTATATATAGAATAGATAACATATTTTTTCATATAAACCATAGGAATACATGCTTTCTATATGTTTATACCTTATTAACATATTTGTAGATTTTGTAAGAATTTTCTTGTTGTATTTAGATGCATTCAAACCTTTCCATCATATCCATATATATCCAATCCATATTACAATATGCATCGATTTACAAGCTCATCGATACACCGTGTAACACTAATATTTTGGACATTGGTTCTGATGGTGCCGGATGGCAGAGCTCGGTCAACAAAAAACCTTTCAATTGGAATTTCATAGAATCACAAGACTCTTGGTGGTAGAGTGTCACCATATTATATCAAATATCAGAGATTAAAATTGCTAGTCAAACGTTTTTGGGGTAAGGGGAACACTCTTCACTGCCCACTTGAAAAGGATGCCACCACAAACTGGTGGTAGAGTGTTACCATATTATGTTTTGATTTTAAATTATTATGTGGCACTCATTTATTGCATTCAGACGGCATGATTCTATTAGATTCCTCAAACTGTTTTAATGTGAAAACGAGAAATTTCTATTGCATGATATTGTCTCTGTTTAAATTACAGACAAATAATTGTGGCCATTGGCCATCCAAAAAAGATAATTTTTTGACATATCTAAATGCCTTAGCTTACAGTTCCGATAGTATAGTGGCATTCATTTTACAACAGCCCTACCATGCTAGGAAGGATGAATGCTTCCTCTGTAAAACCCAAGGCCTCCAACTGCTTGTTGTGGCACCTTCTATTTACAGGACATAAAATGGTGATTCTAAGCATTTTTGAGATCCTCATGCCTTGTGCAACTATTTATTTTGAAGAATTCAACTTCCTATCTCTGCCTACAAATGTTAGATACTGCTCTGGATTTGCCTGTATTTATTTTGAAGGTGGCACCTTCACCTCAATGCATGTATCACTGTCCTAAGCTTTCTGCAATGTCACCTGTCCAGGTGATATTCTTTCAAAATCTGCACAAGCTTCCGGTGTGTCTTCTTCACTAGGTGGAACCAGCTGCCAAAAGAGCGGCAAATATGCTTCCCAGTCTTTCAGAATGGCAGAGCCTTTGTTGCTTCCAGTTTTTTCCTTCAGAAGGAAGAGGAATACACGCCTTTAAGTTGCTATACGTTCAAATTAAGGCAATGCCAATGCATACGTGTTTGTATTCATAGGCAGGTAGTTGGGTGTACTTACAACATGTGCTTCTATGAGGCTTTTTAGCTGGATCTGCCCTGCAGGGGCATTCACTCTCTGAATCTTCACAATTTCCTTATTTACCTGTTCACATTTTCAGGAAATGAAACTCGAAAAGTGATATACATTTTAGAAGTAACTTGAAAAATGAAGAAATGCAAATTAACGCAAAATAGGAATTACATATCAGGAATGTCAGATCTATATGGAAAAAAGCTAAGTAACAGTTTGCATTTTTTGTCCATGAAACTTCAGTTGATAAATAACCATGAATTCTTTCCAAATTTGCATGAAATTGTCTTTTATGAGTTCAACTTAAGGGCAAGTGACAAAAAGAGGGAATGAGTCAGCATTTACTCGAGTGAAACCTGCATGACTCCATTTCCTAGGAAACATGCCTTGAGAAAATATCCTGAGAAGTGTAAATTTCAATTATCACTGATTTCAATATCATATATATTTCTTACAAACCTTGGGTATGAGTGTATCATCTTCATCAAGAATGTATGCCAAACCCCCAGTCATTCCAGCAGCTACATTCCGACCCACTCTGTCAAAATAGAACATAGGAATGACACTAAAAATTTAGTCCATTCCCATGATGTTCTTAACCACAATAAAGCAGGTTGAAGAGAGATACTCACTTTCCAAGCACAACCACACAACCTCCTGTCATGTACTCACAACAATGATCTCCAGTCCCCTCTACCACAGCTTGAGCAAGAGAGTTCCTCACAGCAAAACGTTCCCCAGCTTTTCCTCTAACAAAAACTTGACCACCGGTTGCTCCGTATAGGCAGGTGTTTCCTACTATAGTTGCATCCTCAGGGCAGAACCCAGTATTTTCAACAGGAGTTACAACCAACTCACCACCAGCCATACTCTGAAATGTTCCATAATGATGTTAAGAGGTTTCATAGCTGATTTAAGATGGAATTCACATGCATCAAAATACCTTGCCGACATAGTCGTTAGCCTCTCCAATCAGTCGAATGTTCATCCCAGGAGTCAAAAAACATGCAAATGATTGCCCAGCACTTCCTGTAAATCTGGAGAGATGAAATAAACAAAGAATTATGTCACATGGTTTGTGTTTTCATAAAGAGGCAATGTTAGTAGAGTTTCCAATGCTTCTGCTGTAAGATTTTGCACTTACGTTATGTTCAACTGTCCAGCAAATCCTGTATCCCCATATTTCTTTGCAACCACACCAGCTATACGACCGCAAACAGCACGGTCAACATTGTAGATCTTTATGGTTTTATTAACTACTTTCTCATTTTCAATTGCATCAGATATCTGGACAAAAAAGACAGGCTTCGTAAGTGTGACACAGAAAACAGCAAACTTTAGAGTTATATATAGAAAACCACATAGAAAGATAAAATATTAAAGAAGTCTCCTAACACTGGTAGTTGATGTAAAGCTGTATATTTACAACTACACATATCCAAGGATTGGTCAATCTTTGAACCCTTGTGAACGGTTATGGAATAAGTACCTGCTCAAGAAATAATTTATCTTTTCTTCCTGTTTACTTGATGTATTTTTCTTCAAAACAGGATCAAAATAATTTCCAAAATAATCATAAGGCAGGGCAAAATGGTGGAGAGACAAACATTTTGCAATTTTGAACTTTTCCAAATAAGATACCCACAAAGAGGAATCTTCGGTTCAAAGACTAGTAGAACCTTTTGAGCTAACAATCCCAGTAGAAACAGACTACTTGGTAAAAACCCAAATGATTGTTTTGTTCAAAAAAACTGTCACAAAAAGCTTGTGTCGACTAAATATGGCGTACTTGTGGAGGCTTAAGAGAAGTATTTGACATAATCTTAGATGCTTAGGTGAGAATCTCTAAGGCTATTTAAAGTAAAAAACTTAATCTACCCTGTAACTCAAGTGGCTTATAGGTGAACAATAAGAAAAAGAACAATTTGAGCCATCTAAACCTTTCCCACTTATCCCTGAAATGAAAGCAGGAAACAGATGGGATGAAGTTGTTCTAGTTTCTGATGTTCCATTTTTTCATCCCAATATTATCCAGTTAGGACATTAAGTACCTTCAGGTTGCACAAGTAAACTGCATTTAATGAAAACTTCACATTCATGAGCAATAAAGGATTCTCCATTAGTTTTCTGATCCAAATATCATGAATATCATGACATTCTTATAGTTTCACTAAGAGTCTCTTATCTTTCCTTTTCAGAGAATTTCTGACTCTAAACTTTTAGTAGCTACTGTAGAAATGTCAGCTTAAAATAGGCCTTTTCACCCTTTTATGATAAATAGCAGTTGACTTCTACTAGGTGTTACTATATGAGAAACCATATAGTTCATCAGTTCAAATGCTTCATATTTACCTTGGCTGGCCTGGTTTTTGTTCTTCTGCTCATATTAGAAAATATTAGAAAATTTGTTGCCATCTTAAACTATGACCATACCTAGATTCCCTAGACCATGGTCCAATTTGGACTTGGTAAGTTCCTTGGTCAATGCATCAACCAAATGTAGATCAAACTTAACAAATGACAAACAAACTTCACCAGACATCTTTCTTTCTCAGTGTTGGTTTTGTTCTTTGTTTGATCATGCAGGATAGGATTTTGTGCTATCTATGTTGATTGCATACTGATTATCACAGTAATATCAATGGATTCTCTTTTGGTTAAAATAATGGAGATTTTTGGCAACCATGGATTTTCATTGGGTTAAAACAATGGAGATTTTTAAGGACTATAGTGTGGATGACATGATTAGAGGCTGGGGTGCAATAGCAGCTTCCTCCACATTGAGATCAAAATTCAAGAACAGTGGGCTCCACCATGTAATAACAGAATCAAATTGAATTTTGACGGGATTGCCTTTGGCAACCCTGAACCATTGGGTATTGGGGGAGCATTTAGGGATGGGAATGGTTCAACTATTGCACCAATAGGATATGGAGACTTTAAATGCAGAAATCACAGCCTTGTTACATGGACTGAAGCCAAGCAGATAATCTTGAGACAAGTGGAGGTTGAAGAGGATTCTATGCTGGTGGTGAGCTGGATGAATAATGATAGCCAAAGAGTTTGGACCGAAGGCAAGTCCTAAGAGAAATCTGGCAGATTGCAAGCGAGATATAGGCAATGTTTAAATGGGTAAATTGACCAGCAAATGGTTTGGCAGATACAATAGTCAAACAAGGGGTCTCTAGGGAAAATCTGTTTTGGGCTTCTCTGATTGAATAGTAGGATTGGGTGGTCAGACTTTGATTGTATAGCAGGGTTGGGTGGTGCACAAATTCTTTCGTTTAGTCTTTCTGAGTTAAACGTGTCACATACTGATTCCCATGTCCATGTAACACTGATTCCACCTCAGCCTAAGCAAATGTTACTCTCTCCAAGGAAGGAAAATCTGGTGGTCCTGGAAAAGTTGGAGGCATTTCTCCTTCTATAGGTGCAGCAGTGACCACATTAGTATTCCCTTTCTTGGTGGTGTTGTTTCAAAGTCTTTCTAGTTTTAAATGAGGATTAAGTTTCTAACACATCTCATCATCACAAGCAATCTCCTTTCATCCACATTTCTTCCCTTTCCAGTACATTGAGTCTTTGATTTTAGCTATTAAACAAGTTAAAAGTGGACTATATAGGATCTTGTAACATCACATGTCTTCTACACTCCTCACTAGTATGCACCAACCAAAAATCCTGAGAAAGCACAAATTGTATCAAGGGTAAAATGTGTTAACAAATAAGATCATGTTCTAGGTTCAATCCTTCCATGAATTTGAAACCTTATTATGATATACTCCAATGTGTTACAGCATCTTTAGCATTCTCCCATTCTATATGTTATAAGATTATATTCTAGGTTCAATCCTTCCATGAATTCGAAACCCTAGTATGCTTTACCAGCTTCCAATGTGTTACAACATCTTCAGCACTCTGACATTCTATAGTTTCAAGATGATCAATTTCATCTCAAAGTAATTTCAACTTTCAAGATAGAGAAGTAGAGAAAGAGGGATTTCTAGCATTGTTTAAGATATTCATCTTAGTCCATGGTTGGCAGGCACATGCAACATTTCTTTTGCACTTCTCATCCATATAATCTTAAACAAGAGGCTTGATGTGGATAGATAAGCAAGATATATGCAGCACTTCAAGTGAACAACAATAAACACAGCAATAAACCACTGAAAACAACAAAAACAAACTGGATTCTTATAGACTTTGGAACTGACCCCGAAGTAGAACTTCTCCTGGAACTGTTTTGCTACTTTAATAAGGGCATCTAGCTGGCCTCTCACAAGGACATGCAGAGATGTCAACCCTAGCTGGGGTTGACCTACATCTCAAAATAAGAGAACCAAAAGATCCCCACAGAAACAACCCCCTTCTCTTTTATTAGACTCAATGGCTTGCTCAGGAAGCAAGCCAACTAAAATATTTATACATAAAGCCCCAAGAATGTCTCCCCTTTTTTTTTTTGATAATTACCCTAGAATGTCTCCCCTTCAACTCCTACAGAACAAAAATAACTTTGAACGACCCCCAAAAGATTAATTTAGTTACAAGAACACCCAGGGGACCAAAACCAAACAATGGTGCACCCAAACTGCCCTTGACCAGAAATCAAATTATGAAATGACCCCTGGAACGAAATTGACTACAAAGCTTCCCAAGACAACTATTTGAGGTCCTACTACAAAAACAAACTCAAAACATATTCACATCATTTTTATTTTATTATTTTTTTCGTTCATCAAGGTTTTCAAATAAGTAGGAGTGTAGGACCAAAATAGAATATATGCTATTTAAGGAGTGCAAATCAAGGTACACTTAGGATTGGGTAAGAAGAGATAACTCAATGTGACATTTTGTTTTACCTTGATTTGAAAATTCATAACAAGGGATACTCTATAGGGCCACTAGAAACAAAGCTAGGATGAAAGTTTTGCTTGGAACTACTGCTAGTGGACTTCATTAATATCAAAGAATTTCTCACTACTACCAACAAGTATCATAGATCTTGATAAGAAATAGAAGATCATATGATATTGACTAGATCATGCTAAAATTGAAGATGAGAAATAGGATGTTGTCATTCAAAACCCCATAAAATTCAAGAAAACTTGATTTTTTAGGTTCATAAATCTATTTTGAATAAAAAAACATTGAGCACCACAATGAATCAGCTATGAATAACATCAATCAAACAAAATCCCCAATCATTGTTTTTTTCTTTTTTTTTTTCAGGAGGGGATCTCTAGAGCTTCATTCTTAGTACTGAAAATCTGAACAAAAAATCTCCAAAAATCTCTAAAAACCTAGGAGGTTTAGCATGTATTAATCATCTTTGTTAATTCTGCATATGGTTTTTTGATTAGATCTATATGGCTTCAACCCTGGAAGAAAAAGTAAACTGCAGACTTACTAAGAAGCTTTTTACCATATTCCATGACTTCTACATTAAAAGACCAGAAAGTCCACGAGACCATGACCATGTAATCCGACTCAAAATCAACATTATTAATGTAAAACATTATATTTATCTGAACTAGTCATTGTAAAATAATTATCTTGGAATATGGTACTTGTAAATGAGGAATTTAAAAATCATAATGTATCTCCCTTATTTTGCACTAAATCATGGATGTTCTTGTAATCTGTTTTGGGCCCAGGTAGATCTAGTGGCCTGGGCCTTGTTGTAACCTTCTTTTATTCTGAATAAATTACTTTACCTTTTTTCAAAAAAAAAAAAAAAATTACCTCTGGATCTGAAAGTATAACATCATCTAGAACAGGCCCATTAGTGTGAACATCTTGATTCCTGATTTTAGTGCTGCTCAACTTTGGAAGACCTACACTCTGAAGACAAAAGGTGGTTCTTAACAATAGGCAAGAAACTATGTGAAAAACATATAGTTCTTTTATCAATAACTATGTGAAAAAAATATAGTTCGAAACATACAATTAACAAATAGAAAGTTTAACGAAGAAATGTATTTCAGTACATACAGAGAGAATGTAACTGAGGTCAAGATGTTGAGTTTTCACTAGTGATATATTCCGTGGTCTTAATATATCAGTTCGTCCAATTATATCATCCATTTTCTCATAGCCCAGTTGCGCCAAGATGCCTCTGACCTGGATGGATGCTTAAAGTTTGATTAGCAAAAATTTGCAGATACAGCGGTAATTTTCCTAAAGTTTAGAATCCAGGACTAGGATGCTGAGGAAAACAAATTATTACTTGAAATGCTACATACAACAGTAATTTTCCTAATAAATTGATAAGCGTTCAAATGCCTCACCTCCTCAGCAACATACATAAAGTAATTGACCAGATCACCAGGCACACCAGGGAAACGAGCACGGAGTTCTTCTCTCTGAAGGTAATTTTGATGAAAAGCTAATGGATGTTAGAAAGGACACAAGATATGAATATGATATTACAAAATCATAAACCATTGTACCTGACTCGCTACTCCAACAGGGCAGTTATTAGTGTGGCATATGCGCGCCATTACACATCCGGTAGCAATCATTGCCACAGAACCAAATCCATATTCATCAGCACCCATGGCTGCAGCCATTAAGACATCAACCCCGCTTTTGAAGCCACCATCAACTCTTAGAATAACCCTTTCCCTAAGCCCGTTTTCAATAAGAGTCTGCAGAAGGTATCAATAATAAAGCAACACAGACATTCTCGAAAGAAAAAGAAATAGGAATAAAAAAAAAAGCATATCACATAAACCTGGTGTGTTTCTGTAAGTCCAAGTTCCCAAGGACCACCAGCATGCTTAATAGAACTTATTGGACTAGCCCCGGTTCCCCCGTCATGCCCTGATATCTGCAAATCCAAAGATAGGTCTGGGTCACAACTTTTGAAACTTCACATGCCTCATCGGGAGGGGGTATCTTAAAATACTTATAATTAAAATTTAAGAACGAAGGTAGAGTATATATTTTGTTGCATGGTCCCTAACTCTGATAATCAACACAAGTTTGGCTATTAGAAAACCTAGTTGAGCAGGGTCTAGGGCAGCAACTTGGGCTGAACATTTGCTAAAATTTGAATGGGCCTAGCTTGATGCAGTTTAAAGTCTTGCACCCCTAGCAGGGTGATGAGATGAAATTGTAAGCTAAAACTGATAAGGAGGCCTAATTAGATAGGGTAAGAAGAATAGATATTAGGAAAAGAACCCAAAGATTCTTGAGAGAAGAGTTGGCATTTGTAAAAAATTGGGGGCTTTTCTTGGGGGGATATTGAACCAAGGAATATGGTGAAGGAGCAGCAGGAAAAAAAATCCTTAGTGAGAATAACTTACATCAAACATAAGGGAGGCTATTGCAACTTGGAGGGGAGATAAGTAAAAAGCTTTGTTGGCTTCATTATAATGGGATAAACTGGAAGAATCAAGTTTGGAATGGGAGATAGGGATAGGGAAAGGCAGTTCAACAAGAAGAGGTTGGGGGGAGTTCTCATTAGTTTTGATTTTTTATTACAGGGAATTGAAATGAGGTGAATATGGGAGAGTTATCCCTGAACTGGAAGTAAATGGATTGTATTTTTTCTGTGGGTTTCTTTTTGAATGTTAACCAATTATTTACTGAGGTGGGAAATGATAATTAAATTTCTTTCTCTTCTTTTAGGCCAGTACAAAGTATCTGTCCATAAAAACAGAAATTCCAAAATGGGTACTAGGCCAAGTGAAGGATTCAATAGAATTAGAGACGTGCTCTCTGTAATGCCTTGCATTTGTCCATATTATTGAGGTGGGGAATGAGAATTAAATTTCTTTTTCTTCTCTTAGGTCAATCCAAAAATAGCCCATAAGTACAGAAATTCCAAAATGGGTACTTGGCCAAGTGAAGGATTTAACAGAATTAGATATGCGCTCTCTGCAATGCCTTGCATGTGTCCATATAAGTTGGTATTATTACCAAAACAATACCATAGAAAACAACACAAAAAGCCCTTGACATGGACATGTGTACAAACAATGGTGATTGGTTAGACTGCATCTCTAATCCAACTTGCAAGAGTATGATTAAAAAATTTGAATTCCTCTAGTCAACAATAACTAGTCTTCCTAAGCTTCCTTAGTGCACCTGTACTGTTTGCTCAACATTATTTTTACGGATAAAGTGCACATATTAAAATTATCTTTCTCCTTCTCTCTTCAATAGAGATAATCCAAAAAAAAAAAAAGAACCAGTAAGAGGAACCATCCAATATAATTTAATTTACAAATTTTGAAATGATATAGGGCTGCAAACATATCAGATTGAATCAGATAAACTAATACCCAAATCAGGTATCAAGAAATGGTGGAATGGAAATCAATTCTGGGGTTAAGCACTTGAAAAAGTGGCAAAAAATTTTGAATGGAGGCTTCCAAATATTTCTCTATGGATGACATTAGAAGAGCTTGAGGAGTGGTGGAAAACTCTTCAACAATTAAAGACAAAGTTTACTTGGAATGGAAGCCTCTGTCAAAGTATTAAACAGTAGAGTGAAACTGAATTCTGATGGTCTAACCAATCCAGGCCTGTCATGGATTGGAGGTGTATTTATGGATGATAAAGGTGTGGTAGTGGCAATGTACTCAGGTCTGATTGGTATTGGAGGCTCTTTAAAATCCGAGGCAATGACACTTTTACAAGGGATGAGAATAGCTAAACAGCTTGGACTTCAGCAGGTGGAGGTGGAGGGGGATTCAAAATTAGTTACATCTTGTATAATAACAATTCAGGCATTTGGGCCTATAGGTGTCTAAGGCTGCGTTTGGTTGCAGTGCAAATTTGCACTCAGTGCAATTCTGGTTTACTTTCACTTCAGATTTGGCTTTGTCTTATTTATTTGAGAAGTAAAATAGGAACTAAAATTAAGTGACCTCCGTTTTAAATGAAAGAGAATGGGGGTAGGGAGGAGGGGTATCTGTCTAGGAGTGAGGTAGGATGCAAGATGATGTGATTGGCACTTGAGAAAGAATTGGGGTAGGAGGAAGGTGGTGCAAATTTTGCATCAGTTTTTGGGATGCAAAGTATGCACTGCCAGTGAGTGTAAAAGAGAAAAAAGTACAAATTTTGTATCAGATGGGAATGCAAATCATAATTACAAACAAATGAAAGCAAAGGAGTTGGGAGCCACTTCCAAATGGACTAGGGGAACTGCAAATGGGATGGCTGGCTCATTAGCTAAAAGGGAGTCTACAGTGAGCATCTATTCTAGGCACAATTGTAATAGGGTTCTGAATGTAAAGTTAAAAGGTGGCTCAATTGTTTTCCAGCTCTAATCCACACTCATTTACTTTAATTAATTTAATGCAATTTTCAGTTATTAAAGATCTAGCATTGCCCCATCCCTCAATACCTAAATCCACTAAGATTCCATTTAACCCTTCTGAAATAGGAATGCAATTGGCTGGTCTAAAAGACTTGGCAACTAATATCCTCATGTGCCTCAGGCCATTAGAGAAGAGCTTAGAGTTTGTATCTTCCTGAATACACTACATGATGGCTGTGTAGAGAACACTGATGTGGACCCCACTGCTATGGTCCCCACTGTGTTCGTATGGCAGCATATTTTTGTTAGTTATGTCAGTGTTAGTTGGTAGTTATTTCAGTTTGTTATTACAGCTTGTTATTTCAGCTTTATTATTAGTTTATTTGCCATGTAAGCAATAAGGGCAATTCAGCCCTTTTACAATTAGTCAACATATATAAATATTAAGAGTGGGTCGGCAGATCAACTGATCAACCCTCTCTCTCTTTTCAAAATCTCTTCGTGTGCTTCTTCTTTTTCTCCCTCTCTTCTTCTTCTCTTCTGAAATTTCTTCTTGCTTTTCTTTTGAATTCAAGACTGATTGTAGTCTTGATCGACTACTTGGTATCAAAGTCGACCTAGGAGCTCTTATGTTAGTCTAATTAGATTGACTACATGAGAATTTCCTAGGTTTAGAAGTTTTTCAACAAAGAAGGAGGATCGGCTGATTCTTGGAGGTTACTGGTAGTGCGCGGCTGCAACTAAGAAGATTGTAGAAGGTTGGGAGAGTTCTAGTAGTCAGGAAGAATCAGAAAAGGCTTCGGATCCTCAAGATTAGGGTTTTGCATCAGACAGAAGGTGGCGGCCAGAGATTTTCTTTCATAAAGTAAGTTTTTTCATGAGAATAACCTTGGAAAAAATCATCTTGGTCTATTTTGAGAGGTGCGGCTGGAAAATCTGTTTTGTCCTTTAGGGTTTGGAGAGAAAACCCTAAAATTCAGAACTGTTGTTGGTTTCAGATCAGATTTTGGACTGGTTTCATACAAAATTCTGTTTTCTTTGTTCTTTGGAAGACCTAGGCCGGCTGTTATCAGTTGTTTGGGTGCTGTTTTCTATTACAGTAGTTTAAAAGGTTTTTTATTATTAATTCTTGACCAAGAATGGAGTTCAAGAATCAGGGGGAAGGTGTTTTTGGGACTAGCAATTCTAGTAACATGTTTGAGAATGCCTTTCAGATTACAACTGTGAAGTTTGATGGATCAAACTACTTAGAATGGGCTCAATCGGCCATGATGGCCATTGGGGGTAGAGGAAAACTCAGCTACTTGTTGGGAGATGTGAAAGAACCAACTAAGGAGGACCAAACTTATACCAAATAAGTTCAGGAGAACTATTTGGTTATGACATGGCTGTGCAACTCTATGCAACCACATATTAGCTGGAACTATTTGTGGGCAAAAACAATCAAGGAAATTTGGGATGTCATGAAAGAGACTTACTCCCAACCCCTTAATGTTGCTAGGGCTTATGAATTGAAGTGTGAGGTTAACAACCTTAAGCAAGGAGAGAAACCAATCTTGGTTTACTTCTCTACCTTGAAATCTTTGTGGCATGAAATTGATCACCTAGAAATACTTGAGTGGGAAAGTCAGAAGGATGCACAGACTTATAGAAAGCAAGTTGAAATAATAGGGTTTTTGAATTCCTAGCTGGTTTGAATCCTGACTATGATATTGTGAGACAACAAATACTAACAAGGGACAGTGTGACCTTATCTCAAGCCTACTCCTTAGTGCATAGTGAAAAGACTAGGAGAAGGTTATGATGTAGCATCAGCCCTTCCCACCATCCTTGGCAGCAGTTAAACCTAAGTCTGGGGGTGATACGGAAAGGGATATAAAGAAGGAAGATAAGCGAGATCTAGTGTGTGAACATTGCAAGAAACCTAAGCATACTAAAGACACATGTTGGAAGTTGCACCCTCATCTAGTTCTAGCAAAACTGAGGAACAAAAGGGGTAATGCTCATATGGCTGTTAATACCGATTCTAAATCCTCATCGGGCACAAAAGGCACGCCTCTAGACACCCTAGTTGTTGTCCGGGCTGCCCTAACTCAGTTGGAAAAGGAAGTTGGGAATTCAGCTCAATCATCTCAGCCACCATCAGCTCCTCCCACATCAGCCTTTGCTCATTAAGGTACTTGGGCCTTAGCTTACCATGCTTTAGCTCCAGGTAACACTAAACATTGTTGGGTAATAGACTCAGGTGCATCTGCCCATATGACTAGCTTGCCATCACTGTTCACTACCTATCACAAACTCAAAAGGGTTATTGCTGCTATGAACCTACTTTTGGGAGGAGATTTGTCTCGATGGATGTTACTTTCTTTGAGGAGGTACCCTATTACCCTAGGGTTTCTCCTCAGGGGGAGAGTAGTGAGAGTGGGGTTAACTCATCAGAAGATCCTTTACCTATTCCATTGAATGATGAGGGATGTAATGGGGAGGGTTGTCAGAGGTGTCAGGATTTGAGAGTCTATCACAGGCAATGGAGGCAGGTTGATTTCGGTCATCAGCAGCCCAGGCCAGCCCCAGTTCCTTCTGCGGATCCAGATCCAGGTACCACATTCCCTTTATCAGATCCAGGTCCCACTGAGATACCTTCCACTATTGCTACTTTACCTCCTTTGGATGACCTTGACCTCCCCATTGCAGTCCATAAAGGCAAACGGCGTTGCACCACATCCACAGCTCACTACATTTCCCAGTTCCTGTCCTATGATCGCATGTCCCCCTCTTACAGGTCCTTTCTCACATCCATTGCTGATATTCCTATTCCCAGAACAGTGCAGGAAGCCTTGTCAGTTCCTGAGTGGAAAGATGCAATGAAGGTCGAAATGGATGCTCTTCTGAGGAATAATACTTGGGAGCTAGTTGACCGGCCTAAAGGAAAGAAACCGGTTGGATGTAGATGGGTATTTACTATGAAACATAATGCTGATGGTTCCATTGAAAGGTATAAGGCCCCGTTGGTTGCAAAGGGATTTACTCAGACTTATGGTATAGACTACTTGGAGACTTTTGCTCCAGTAGCAAAGATGACCACTATTAGAGTTTTGTTATCCCTTGCAGCCAGTTACTCCTCGCCCTTGTTCCAGATGGATATTAAAAATGCCTTCCTCAATGGAGACTTACAGAAAGAAGTCTACATGCAGTTACCTCCTAGATTTTATGATGTAGAGACAGGAAAGAAGGTTTGCCAACTAAATAAAGCCTTGTATGGACTAAAGCAGTCCCCCAGAACTTGGTTTGATAGATTCAGACAAGCCCTTGAAAAATTCGGCTATGTACAGGCCCAGTCAGACCATACATTGTTCATTAAAAGAGTAGACTCTTCCTTGACTTTTCTTGCTGTATATGTGGATGATATTGTAGTGACAAGGAATGATAACAGTGAGATTGAGTCTCTTAAACAACTCCTTCATCAAGAGTTTGAGGTGAAAGATCTGGGAGAGCTACGACTTCTTGGGTATTGAGGTTGCTAGATCTAAACATGGGTTTTTTATTTCTCAAAGGAAGTATGTTCTAGATCTATTGGAAGAAACTGGAAAGTTGGGTGTTAAGCCTACAGATACACCTATTGAACAGAATTACAAGATCAGTGCAGAGGGTGGAGAGCCACTTGAAGACAAAGCTATGTTCCAACGATTAGTTGGAAAACTCCTCTATCTTTGTCTCACACGACCGGACATCAGTTATGCAGTCAATGTTGTCAGTCAATATATGTACTCTCCTAGAACTACTCACCTCCTTGCAGTTAAGAGGATATTAGCATACTTGAAGAGATGTCCAGGTAGAGGTATATTATTCAAGAATAATGATCACATGAAGATAGAGGTTTATGCAAATGCTGATTGGGTTGGGAGTGTTGATGATAGAAGGTTTACCTCTGGATATTGTGCCTTTGTAGGAGGTAACCTTGTCTCCTAGAGGAATAAGAAACAAAGTGTTGTTTCTCATTCTAGTGTTGAAGCTGAATATAGATCTATGGCTAATGGTGTGGCTGAAATCCTATGGTTGAAGTCATTATTTGAGGAGTTGGGTATTTCTTATGAGAAGCCCTTAATGTTTTATTGTGATAATCAGGCTGCTATTAATATAGCTCATAATCTGGTACAGCATGACAAAACTAAGCATATCGAAGTCGGCTGACATTTTGTCAGAGAAAGGGTTTCGTCTCAAGAAGTGTGTCTCCCATATATCACCTCCAGCATGTAGCTCGCAGATCTTCTCACCAAGGCTGTTCCAAGGAAGAAGTTAGAGGCAGACCTATGCAAGTTGGGAATGACAAATATCTATTCCCAACTTGAGGGGGAGTGTAGAGAACACTGATGTGGACCCCACTGCTGTGGTCCCCACTGTGTTCGTATGGCAGCATGTTTTTGTTAGTTATGTCAGTGTTAGTTGGTAGTTATTTCAGTTTGTTATTACAGCTTGTTATTTCAGCTTTATTATTAGTTTATTTGCCATGTAAGCAATAAGGGCAATTCAGCCCTTTTACAATTAGTCAACATATATAAATGTTAAGAATGGGTCAGCAGATCAACTGATCAACCCTCTCTCTCTTTTCAAAATCTCTTCGTGTGCTTCTTCTTTTTCTCCTCTTCTTCTTCTCTTCTGAAATTTCTTCTTTCTTTTCTTTTGAATTCAAGACTGATTGTAGTCTTGATCGACTACTGGCTGCAAAGGAAGATACTTGATCATCCTCCTTTTATTAATTCCCCTACGGGCCTGAGCTATAACCAAGTACGCAACAGCATATCTATGTATTCAACCATTATTTATGATATCTATTTATTTATATCTTTATATTCTATTGTTATTGATATTGGTGATGTATATTCTACTATATATTTTATGTCTTGGTCTAATGGTAAAACCTTGGGCTTACAAACATGAGAATGCAGGTTTGAGTCTGAGAACAGCCACATTGTGCATAAAATAATGCCAAAGTTAGGTCCTTATTCAGTCCACTCATCCCAAGATCCCAAGAAGCATCTATGCATAGATTAGCTACTGATGGACCATGGTCCCACAGTTTGACAATAACAGTAACAATAGCAATAACAACAACCATTAGTAGTAGTAAAAGAGGAATGCTAATCTTACTATCAAGGATAGGATTAGAAATCCATTGTCATTACTAGCTTTACATGTGATCATATAAAGGGTATTTGTCCATCCAGATGGGGTTGGTGGATGTTGTAGTAATCTACACAGCTATTTATGGACACATATAACTCTGACAGAAAGTAGATCTCCAGCTCAATATTTTAAAATGCAAAGGTGTGACACAAGGCATTCCACTACCTGGAGGCGTGAGGTTTAGTTCAGAACGTAAGAGGCATAAGCTTCCTGAACACATGGAGGTGTAAGCTTCCTTAAAAGGAGGATGAGGAAGAAGAGGTGGAAGGAGGATGGAGATAAATAACACTATTCTTTCTTTTCCTTCCCTTTCCTTTCCTTGTTTTTTCTTTCTTCTCTTTCTTTCTTTCCCTTCCCTTTTTTTCTTTTTTCTTTATTTTTTTTATCTTTCTTTCTGTCTTCTTGTATGAGGCATGCATGAGGCATATGCCTCTAGCATGCCTCATGGAAAAATGCATATAAGGCATACACCTCTTGCACCTTAGGTGTATGCCTCAGAGGCATCAGTGCCTCTGGCATATGCCTCAGGTTTTGAGGGCACCTCACCTGGAGGCGCACCTTTTAAAACATTTCTCCAACCATAATATAGAATGCAGGATTGATATTTCTTAGGAAAAAATAAGATATTGTAATAGTCAAGAGTGAATACCTGTATTATATCAGCATTACCCTTTGCAACACCAGAGGCGACAGTGCCAATTCCAGCTTCTGCCACCAGCTTTACAGATACCTTTGCCTTAGGATTTACCTGCTTGAAGCATATTAGTTATTATCAATGAAATTTAATAGAAACTCTACACCTATGATAAAGAACATTTTTTCTTATAAGAACTTCTATAATTAAGAATGACCAGACTTAAAGACAGCAAGCTTTCTACCAAAAAAAGACACAGAAAGTATCACCTGATGAAGGTCATATATTAACTGAGCAAGATCTTCAATTGAATAAATGTCATGGTGTGGAGGTGGAGATATAAGTGGAACCCCAGGTTTAGAATTCCTCAATCTTGCTATATAAGCACTGACTTTTTTTCCAGGCAATTGACCACCCTCTCCAGGCTTTGCTCCTTGTGCAATTTTGATTTCCAACTGATCAGCATTGACCAAGAATGTGGGGGTAACACCAAAGCGTCCAGAAGCAACCTGAAAAAAATGAAACGATAAAATAAGTTAAACCATAGAAGATACAAGCATCCTTAAAGGATAACCAGCTTTAGTTATTAATGTTATCGTTCTGAATTCCAATTTTATCTGGAAACACAGCCATTTAAATTACATCATTAGCTTACTGCAAACTGCTTTAGCAACTTATTCACTAGTTATGTACAATTTCAGTACCTGTTTAATTGCACTAGTAGCAGTATCCCCATTTTGAAGACCTTTGAGATGTGGAAGCGTTGGAGAGTAACCATCTACAACATCTGTAAGTGGGCTCCAACGAATAGGATCCTGGATATAAAAGGATCATGATTTTTATGAACTTTAAGGAGGGTTACCATGACCCAGGGAATGTACTAAGAATTGGACAAAGATGATGTAGAATCAAATTTAAGTTTTACGGTCACAAACAAGTGATGGAGAAGCTACCTCACCACCTTCTCCTGAGTTAGATTTTCCACCTAGTCTATTCATTGCAATTGCAATTGCTTCATGAGTTTCTCTGGAAATTGCTCCGAGTGACATCCCACCAGTGCAGAAGCGCTGGACAATAGAAGCTGCAGATTCAACCTTTCCAACTGGAATTGGGGGCCGGTCACTTTTAAATTCAAGAAGATCTCGAAGAACCTAAGTGCAAAACACCAAGGTATATGTAAGTGTGAGAATTTTTCGCCAGAGGAAAAAAAAAAAAGAAGTTTATATTTAAACATGAGAAAAAAGAATCTTCAGAAACTCACATTCACAGGTCTGTTAGCCAGGTGCTGCTGATAAATGGAATAGACACTTTCATTCTTTTGGCGAACTGCTTTATGAAGTAACTTTGACATCTCTGGGTTATTCCCATGATATTCCCCTTTTGATAAATAACAGAAAGGTGCTTCAGCAATCTTATATATGGAGGCAAGCTTTCATACCGTGGTGAACTCAGTCAACTTACATGGCATTTGTAAATATGGTTTGTGAGCAAGGCATGAAATAAGTCTAGTATAATTTAGAGAACATTGTTTAAAATACAAACTTAATTCACATACAAGAAACCAGAAATTGACTAATAATAAAATGTTATAACCATGGATGTTAGAACCAATGGATCCATAGAGATCCAATGTGTTCATACCAAGATAGAACAGAATCCATTCCAAGATAACACTATTTAGATTAGACAGTTAATATCTATGACTCATTATGCTAATTGACTCAAGATCTATTACCAGTTTGTACCAAATTACTTTTCAATTAGCTGAAATTGCCAAAAGGAGGTTAAGGACAAGAAGAAGAGGAGAAAGAGGTAGAGAGGAAGGTAATGGAAAGGTTGTTCATCATTGAATTTTTGTTTTTTTTTGCTCTCAACCATGAAATCAAGACTTAGGCTGTAACTTCATTGGACCCAACCAAAGCCCGAACCAACTGAACCTTAGCTTTGGCACTGGCTTTACTTCAATTTTCAGGCGCTGGTTGGTCCTAGGCCTGAAAAAAAAAAATTAAGCTCGACTACAACTCTGTTTGGCCTCAGGTAGCCCAAGCCCCAACAAAACCTGGCCCCATTCAACCTTCTATAATATATTTATCCCAAGTATATGTGTATTGTATATTTAGGTATACATGTATATATACTATGTTAGAGAATAAAAACCTATTCAGGGACCTTACCTAACAGATTAAGCTTTTAGGTTGAATAGTTCCTTGAGATACTATATATTTACACTTGTGTATCCTCTAGAGTACATTTACAATATGTATACATTTAACCTAGGCCCGTAACTCATGCCCAAATGCATACAAAAACACATATTAAGCAGTTTGCATATGCAATATGTTACTTACGTATTAAGTAATGACATTTGTATATATTTTTCTTTTATTCTATATTGAATTACAAAGCCCAAATGAAGTCCAAGTGAAAGACAGAAGTGCAGAACATGAGTGATGCTAGATTTAGTTTTATTTCTGCTGTTAGTGTGCTCTCAGCCTAGGATGCTGTCAGCATGTTCTTTTCTTCGTTTAAGTTCTTATTATTAGGGTGTGCCGCTAGGGGCATGTTAGTAATTCTTCTATTCTTTTATTTTACATCATGTTAATATAAATAGGAAGCTGGGCACCGCCAGCTTAATTTTTTGACTATGAAACACTTTTCTTTCTCTCATCTTCTCTTCCTTTCTCTCTTCTAGAAAGAAAGCATGGTGATAGAGCATAACTCTGGGAGATAGGAGTCTCTTTTCTCCTCTGAATCACATTCATCCCACCTAGTTTTCTGATTCTTTGATAGTGAAGGCAAGAAACCCTAATTGGACTGATCAAAACCAACTGTTGCTGTTTTTTCTTGGTTCTTCCTTGGTCACAGCACCAAGGTAACCCTAATAGGAGGGGGCTGATGCTGTGAGGGCTCTCTTTCTTTTGGCTGATGCTGTGAAGACTTGGTCTTGGACCTGCACCTTCGTACAGGTGCTGTACAGGGGTGTGTGATCCCCTTTTTTGTCACAAGTATGTGCAGTGATTGGTTGGTGTGTGTTGTGTGTAGACCAATGGTGACTGTAGTCTAATTTTCTGGACTGTTCCTGGATGGTTTAATTGCTGCTATAGGATTTCAGCAGCGTGGTTTGTTATTTCTGGACGGTTTTTTGAATTGTCTAATCTTCTGGACTGTTCCTCAATGGTTTAATTACTGCTAGAGGATTTCAGCAGTGTGGTTTGTTATTTCTGGACTGTTTTTGAACTGCTTAGTTGCTGCAATTGGACTACAGCAGTGGATTCTTTATTTCAGAAGCAGATTTCTTGGTGTTTAGTGCCCTAACTGTGACTGTGAGAGGTAGTAGTTGAGTGGGGACTGGTCTTGTGCACCTGTGGTTTTGAGTTGCCTTGTAGTCTTTATTTCTGTCAATGGTAAATGATGATTCTGCCTCATCTGGGGTTACATCAACCCATAGTACAGCTGGTATGGGAGCTGAAAATATGATATTTCCTATGCCAATTACCCCTTTAAATGGCCTGAACTACCTGGAGTGGGCTAAAGGTGTAAAATTTTATGTAACGGCAAGGAAAAAACTGGGTACATAAATGGAAGAGTGAAAGAACCCAAGAATGGGACAGCTGAACATGATAGGTGGGACCAAGAGAACAGTATGGTGATGTCTTGGCTTCTTGCAGCCATGGAACCTGATGTGAAGAAGAACTTTATGTGGGCAGGTGCTGCTAGTGAAACATGGGAACAAGCCAAAAACCACCTATTCTGAGCAAAGGCACTATGCCAAGATTTACCAATTACAAACTGAATCCTCAACCTGTAAATAGGGGAATCGTAATTTTCCAGCCTATTATTCAGCCCTTACTTTAGTATGGAAGGAGTTGGACCACAATCAAGCTATAGAATGAAAACATGATGACGATGCTAAAGCCTATAAGAAGTTGGTTTCTCAAAGCGGGTTTTTGCTTTCATGTTGGGACTAAACCTGTATATGAATCTCTTAGAGTTCAGATTTTAGGGAGTAAAGAGTTGCCTTCAGTTCAAGAAGTGTATGCCCTAGTTCAGTCTGAGAAAAGTAGGTAGAGTGTGATGGTTACAACTGAGGGGCAGCAACAAGTGGCATTGGTTGCAATTGGTGGTAACAATATGGGAAAGAAAAATGACTCCAAGAAGGCTGATGATAAGGACAAGTTGTTTTGTACCCACTGCCTGCATTCAAGACATACACGAGACAATGTTGGGAGCTCCATGGGAGGCCAAAGTGGGTTGTAAAGAACCAAGAATAGGGTAAGGTGCAGGGTAAGAAGAAGCCTAATACAACACATAATGTGGCAAATGTGGCAACCCAAGATACTCAGTCTGTTGGGGTGTCGACTGGTATTGCTTGGGAGTACTTCACTGATTTTAACCCAAAGGAAGACATCATGAATTCCTCCCGAAATCATTTGAAATCATATGGTAAGGCCTTGTACTAGATGGGCAATTCAGTTACTGGTACCACTTCTACTTCATTTGTGTCTACATCAGGTAATGCACCCTTTGCTTTTCATGTATCCACTACCACTGATTCTCCATGGATCATTGACTCAAGGGCCTCTAACCACAGGACCAGTAAGCCAAACCTTTTGTCAAGAAGGGATAAGGTGAGACTTGTAGATGGACCATTCTCCTCCATTGCAAGCCAAGGATCAACATCCCTTCCTCATGGACTTAACTTGAATAATGTTTTGCATGCCCCTCAACTTCCCATCAATCTGCTTTCCATTAGTAGTATCACAAAGTCTTTAAACTACAGTGTAACCTTTTTTCCTAGTTCATGTGTTTTTCAAAATCTAACTTCTGGGAGGATGATTGGTAGAAGAAGCTTAGTGGATGATCTCTACACTCTCGACAACAAGGCTGGTTTCTCGGTGCCATCCTTAGAGTCGCATAGTCAGTCAAATTTTTTTGTTGCATAACCGGTTAGGTCATGTGTCTTTTGAAATAGTGAAGTCTTTGTTTCCTTATTTATTTAAGTCATTTTCAGTGTCAGATTTCCAGTGTCAAACATGTTAGTTAAACAAGCAATGTAGAACAATATTTCATTCAAGTAATAAAACATCAAGTTTCCCTTTCTATATTGTGTATTCTGTGTGGGGGGTCTACTACTATAACTTCAGAGAGCGGGTATAAGTATTTTATCACATTAATTGATGATTTCTCCCGCTATACATGGGAATTTCCCATGCGTAGCAGAGACGAAGTTCCAGAGATTGTGAGGGATTTCCAAAGGATGGTGTTTATACAGTTTCACGTTGAAATTCAAATTTTTCAATCAGACAATGCAAAGGAATATTTCCATGGTGAGCTCAATGAGTTCTTTGCTTCCCATGGATCCATTCATAGGAGCTCATGTGCAAGAACACAACAACAAAATGGTGTTGCAAAAAGAAAGAACAGACACCTCCTTGAGGTCGCATGAGGGATGATGTTATCAATCGCATGCCCTCCAGAGTGTTGAACTACAAGGCTCCTCATTAGTTGTTCCCCCAATCTCCTTTGTTTTTTCATTCCCATGAGAGTGTTTGGTTTTCGTGTTTTTGTCCAGGATTTATCTCCGTCTTGTGGTAAGTTAGACCCTCGGTCTATTCCATGTATCTTTCTGGGGTAACCCTCCTCTTAAAAGGGTTATCGGTGCTTTGATCCCATGTATCTTTCTACACTCTTCTTTTTTGAGTCTAAACCATTCTTCCCTACTTCTCCTCAAGGGGAGAGTAGCGTGGAAGAGAAGCATGTCTAAGTCCATCAAGTCTTTCTTCCTTCTATTTCGGATCCTACTCCTTTTCGTGTCTTCCAATGTACACGTCATAGATATCAGCAATGTGACAAAGATGTGGAGCCACCAAACATTGAGCAACTGACACCTTCATACTCCAAGGAGGTAAGTCCAAAAGAACTAGGCATATCCCACTTGTTGATACCCCAACTCCCACTTTGATTGTGGATAACCTTCACATTCCAATTGCTCAAAGAAAGGGAGTCAAGTCATGCACTACCAAACACCCCATAACCCAATATGTCTCCTATAACCACATTTCCTCCTCTTACCATGCCTTCCTATCTGTAGTTGATAACATCCCCATACCCAGAAATGTTGCAGAGGCTTTAAAATACCCTGAATGGACAGATGCTATGAAGGAGGAGATTAATGCCCTCCATAAGAATCAGACTTGGGAGTTGGTGCATCAGTTGGATATAAAGAATGCCTTCTTAAATGGTGACTTGGAGGAGGAGGTGTACATGGTTCAACCCCCAGGTTTCTGTGCCAAAGGAAATGAAAATAAGGTGTGCAAGCTAAGAAAGTCCCTCTATGGTTTAAAACAATCTCTAAGGGCATGATTTAGTAAATTTCATATGGCGGTCCAGCAAGTAGGATTCAAACAATGTCAGTCTGATCACACTCTCTTTGTGAAGAGATGTCAGGAACAGGTTGATGTACTAATAGTGTATGTGGATGACATCATCATTACAGAAAGTTGGAGCTCAGAAATACAAAGGTTGAAGGGGTTCCTAGCCTCCCAATTTGAAGTGAAAGATCTGGGTCCACTAAAGTACTTTCTTTGAATTGAAGTTGCCCGCTCAAAAAGGGGCATCTTCATTTCTCAGAGGAAGTATATCCTTGATCTGTTACAAGAAACTAGCAAGTTAGGTGCAAAGCTAGTAGATACTCCTATGGATGTTGATCATAAACTGGGTGATGGTGAACCTTTGAAAGATGTGAAATAGTTCCAAAGGTTTCTGGGAAGGTTGCTCTATTTGTCCATGACACATCCAGACATTGCTTATTCAGTTGGGGTCTTGAGCCAATTCATGCATTCCCCTAAGAGACCACACATGGAGGCAGTAGAGAGGATTCTTAGGTATTTGAAGAAGTACCTAAGAACAGGTTTGCTATTCAGCAAATATAATCATTTGAATGTGGAAGTTTACACAGATGCTGATGGGACAGGTGTTGTGAATGATAGAAAGTCCACAGATGGGTACTGTACATTTGTGGGAGGAAATCTAGTGACATGGAGAAGTAAAAAAAAGGTGTAGTTGCAAGGTCAAGGGCTGAAGCGGAGTATAGGGCTATGGCACATGGGGTGGCTGAAGTACTTTGGCTGAAGAATCTTCTAGGGGAACTTGGGATTATTGTTCACAATCCTATGTCCCTTTACTATGACAATAAGGCAGCTATAAATATTGCTAGCAATCCCGTCCTACACGGTAGGACCAAGCACATTGAAGTGAACAAGCACTTCATAAAAGAAAAATTGGAAAAGGGAGAAATTTGTACTCCTTATGTCAACTCCAAGGAGCAACTAGCCAATGTTCTCACAAAAGAGCTTCCATACTTGCGACATAATGAGTTGTGTGACAAGTTGGGCATGATAGATATATTCAGCCCAACTTGAGGGGGAGTGTTGTTAGATTTAGTTTTATTTCTGTTGTTAGAGTGTTGCCGGTCTAGGATGTTGTCAACATGTTCTTTAGTTCTTATTATTAGGGTGTGCTGCCAGGGGCATGTTAGTAATTCTTCTATTCTTTTATTTTACATCATGTTAATATAAATAGGAAGTTGGGTGCTGGCGTGCTGGCAGCTTAATTTTTTGACTCTCAAACACTCTTCTTTCTCTCCTCTTCTCTTCTTTTCTCTCTTCTCTCCTCCCCTCTCTCTCTTCTAGAAAGAAAACAATGAGTAAGACAGCTTTTAACCCCACATTATGTGTTTTTGTAGAGGGAAGAGGTCTTTCAGGTCTTCAGACTTGTTAAATGTTTTTGTAGAGAAATTGCCACAAGCAATGGAGTCACATCAGACAAGCAAGATCCATCCATATCACTAGCCCATCTATTTTTCCTTTTTATGTTAGCAAAAAAGGGGCACACATGCTTTTCTTTCAATAAAGTCAATTTTGGTCACTGTTATTTGTTGTACATTGTCTCGTTATGTGTTAGGGGTATTTCTGTCCTTTCATCTATTTTTACGTAACCCTAAAAGAATAAGTGGGGGCACTGCCTAACCCACTTTTGACTTTCTTCTCAATTCTGTTTTCTCTTCTTCCAACTTTCTTTTTGATATCTAAAGACCAAATGCCAAAGCATTCTCTTCTTCCAACATTTCTTTCTCTTTTGTTTTTTTTTTGGATCAGCAACATTTCTTTCTCTTCTCTTCTTACTTCTTCTCCAGTTCAGATCTAATCACATTACTGATAAAAAAAGAAGATAGAAGACAAGAAGACCTACTTGCATGAGCACAAGCAAGCAATCTTAACACCAACACCTAGAATTTGAAGGAATCATTTAAAGAAAATAGGGGTACAACTGATCAAAAAAGGAAGGATGCATATGCTAAATGTTCTATATTGTTTATTTTATTGCAGACTTGTAGTTATAGTTTTCAAGGTGGGCCTAGTCGGCTAGGCAATGAGTTTTTTTTTTTAAATAAAAAAAGCATACAACTTATGGCATTTCCCTGCGTTTCATAGTAATCAGCAGCAACCTTTAACCAATAATTACCATAACCCTCATGAAAAAGTATAAACCTCATGTCAAAACATAGAAAATCAACATATTTAGGAGAAGAAAAATAAGGAAGAAAATAAAACATAGAAAATATAGGTATAGGTCCTTGTTTTCTTCCCCAAGGAAGAAGGAAATGCAAAAACTTGGAAAGTAAAAAGAAAAAGGGGTGGAGCCCCTATCTTTGACCCAGTAAAGAGAAAAAAAGAAAGGGGCAGAAGAAGAAAAGAAGAATACATTCCATGGTTGTTCTTGTGTGTTGATTGTTGTCTTAGAGGGTTCAAGACTACATCACCAGCTTGTGTGCCAATTGAACCCAAACAGATAAGAATATAATAAAAGAAACTAGTAATAAGAATTATAAACCTATAGAATGAATAAATTAGTTAATAATATGTGGGTGCTTGGGTGAGGCAACCACAATATGTAGTCATTATTGACAAATATATGAGGTTGAATCATTGCACTTAACAAATTGGTGTCTGGCCAACTGATCAATGCCTAGGCACCAAGTAGTCAACACAGCACATAGGAATGCCAAATCAACTAGCCATTGGCTGCACTGCTCTCAACATTCTTTTTCCTTTGCAAATTTCTTTGTTTCATATTAACAAAATATTTACTTTAAAAAATGGTGATGATGTTCAAGAATCTTTAGGAGTCTTCAAGCGAGTGAGAGGAACCTGGAAGGTCTACAAGATTATTATGTAATAGTAGGAATTTTGAATTAAGATTTCAGGTTTTGGTTTTCCAAATTCCTATTAACTTTTGATTGCTTGACTTGGCAACTTATAGGAGGTTCTTTTCTTTGGTTTTCATTAAGAATCTTGGGCCTGATAATTATACATTTATTAATAAAGGAGTGTATACATGAATAGTAAGTAATGATTGATCAAGTAACAAAGGGTAGGTAAGGATGAAGTAAATGCTTGTGTTAACTTTCAATGGATGCATAGTCTTAACCATTGAAGCCATTTAATGTAATCTTGGAAATTCCTAGCAAAATCTTTGTTTGATGACAAAGGATACTACCTCCTGGTCTGAATTGTATAAACCCAAAATTTTCTAGTCTCTTAGCTGTGTCCTCTGAGAAAGCCTTCACCCAGAAAGATAAAGTTTCCCTTGCCAACTGGAGGAAAAAAAATCTAATAAGAAAAAACATCGATATGAAAGTACAAAGTACAAAAGGCTCTTGAGTAAATACTCTAGAAAATAAAACCAGACTAATGTAACAAATAGTATATGATTAAATTAGTTAACATATCATCAAAAATTTCTAATTGAGGCCATGCAATGAATTCTATCCATGCTAAGTTACTCATTTATAGAGGGGTTGAAGCTGAGATTGAAGATATATCCAGCTTTTAAAAGAAATAACTAAATGTTCAAAATTTTAATCTTGGATTATCTTTTGAAATCAACTGCTGATCAAATGCCATGTAAAGTAGAGAATGCTCCATCAACTCTGTAATGTTTCTTACCTCATCGAGAGTTAGGCCACCAATGTTTGACACACTTCCACAAAATGCAAGATCAACAATATCTTTACCTAGCCCATAAATCTCAAATATCTGTGCCCCACAATAACTGAATCAAGAAAAGTAGTAAGTGTCACCATCAATATACTGAAACGACACAGGAAATAGACACAAACACAGTTTGCAATTATAAATAGCAAATGCATATTGTTGAGGATTTTTACATTTTTGTTACTTGATTTTTGCTTATTAATTGTTTAGTTAGGAAGTGGGGACCACAGCATATTATTTGGGAGCTTTTAGAGTTGTGTTTTTATGTTTTTTATTGAGTTTTTTTGTATCAGACGCCCTATAAGGGCATATCAGTTTATTTAAAGTATAAATACTAATGGGAGAGGGCAGCCAGATTAGTTTTGCCTTCTCTTCCTTTTTTCACTCTTTCTCTTCTTCTTCTCTTCTCTTACAAAACCACTTCTTTTCTTCCTCTTTCTTTTACAGTTTTTTTGTTTCAGCAGATTTCTACTTGGTGTCAAAGCAAGGCTAGGATTTCTTGAGATTGATTCATGCAGTCCTAAATCAGCCAATTACATGAGGAGATAGAGGGCCGATCAATCTACTTCAGATTGCCCAGTTCTTGGACTTTTTGGTGGGTTTCAGTCATCAAGAAGGTGATCTGTATTTTGGCATCAAAATCAAGAAAAACTGGAGTCTCGAGAAGAGTCCTAGTCAAGTTGGATTCTTCAGTTTTGACCTGGTGTTGGGTGCTCAGACCTTTCTGGATTTCTTTAAGTTTTTTAAAAGGGGAGGTTCATTTTTTTAAAGTTGGACTCTTCTACCTAATCCTTTTTTGTTTTCGAACTGATTAAGTTGAAATGGAGGGTTGGAGTACTGATCCTGGGTCTGGGTGTAGGAGGTACTAGTGATCCTATTGGGTTTAGGATTATTACCACAGTAGATTGGATGGTACAAACTATTTAGAATGGGCACAATCAGCAAAGATGGCTTTAATTAGGGTACATTACTAGGGAAGAGAAGAAACCTGATACAAATTCTTCCTGATGGATGCAGGAAAATTACATGGTGATGTCTCTTGGTTGTGTTATTCAATGTTATGTGACATTGGTAATTTTTTTTTTTTTGTGGGCTAATACTACAAAGGAGTATGGGTAGCTTTTAAGTAAGAAGGATCCGACTGGTTCTAGCTCTTCAGGTAGGCAACAAAGTGTAGGAAACTCAGGAGCCAATCACACTACTTTTACTACACAGGTAGTTCATATGCTACTGCTAATTATGCATCCACCTTAGGTAAGGAGGGACCTCCCTGGATTATAGACTTAGGAGCATCTGAGCGTATGATCAATATGTCTACCCTTTTTCTTCTTACCATTTGTATTCTGGTAGAGATAGAGTCTCTACAGTAGATGGTTCTCATATTCCCATTGCTAGGAGAGGGACAGTTAGGGTGACTAATGGCATTACTTTGTCCTCTGTTTTACATGTTCCTAGACTTCACACTAATGTTTTTCTGTGAGTAGATTGATAAAAAAAATTGAATAGTTCAGTGACTTTCCTTGTAATTGTGTTTTGCAAGATTAGGAGTCAAAGAGGACGATTGGGAATGGTTGTGAGGTGAACGGAGTGTACCTTCTAGATGAGCTTCCGAGATATCAGAGTCACCATGTTAATAGCAGCAGTAATTGGTTAGAGTCAGTGAGTCTGATTATGCTTTGGCACAATCATTTGGGTCATCTTTCTTTCAATTTATTGCAACATTTATTTCCAACATTCTTTGAGTCTATTCAGTTGTCTAGTCTGGAGTGTGAAAGTTGCCAGTTAGGAAAGCATTGTAGACATTCTTTGAGACCAAGTAACAAAAGAAGTTCTTCTTCTTTTGATATTGTTCACACTAATGTACGGGGACCTTATCATATTTCTTCCATGGGTGGTTACCACTATTTTCTTTTGTTGATGGATGATAATATTTGGTATTCTTGGATATACTTGATGAGATTGCGTGATGAGGTACCTATTTTGGTGCAATAATTCGGGATGGTTCTCACACAGTTTGGAGTGAGGACTAAGATTTTCAAATTAGACAATGCTAGAAAGTACTTCAAGAAAGATTTAGCCACATATTTATTGGAGCATGGATGATTCATTAGAGTAGTTGTGCTTATACACCATAGTAGAATGGGGTGGCAGAGAGGAAAAATATACACATTGTGGAGGTGGCAAGAAGTCTTATGTGTAGAGACTAATTTATGTCTCTTACATCTTTCCTTTTTTAGCTCTTGGGAGCACATATTTATGTTGTATCTTATGTACATTATCATTTTTTGTTTTATTCTTACTTGTAAGTGAGGGTCATTGTCGACACAAATTTCATGTATGAATCCAAATACAAGAAAAATGAAGACAAATTCAAATAAATTGATTTTCTTATATATTTGAAATAAATAGGATACAAACTCTTTGGATTTGAATTCTCTTACAAAAGAGATAGAACCTTTGATTCTCTCTTGATTGTGCTTCTTGAAACATGAGGATTTGGATTGAATTGAAGCCGAGGGTCGGATAATGTGCTCTCGTACTTTAGAAAATGACGAAGATTGCTTCCCTCAATTGGGCTTTGAAAGCTTGATCAAAAGAAGGATTTTGCAAGAACTCCGAGTGTGTTGTAGCTTTGCTCTTCAAAAAGTTGTGGATTTGTTTCCTCCTTCTCCAAGACCTTTCTAACTTCACTTAGTTTCTTCCTAACTCCAAAAAATCCCCTCCCACTTGATGGGAACCCCTATTTATAGATTTCTTGGTTTAATCTCTTAATCCCCTTAATTGAGGATTTGATTAGCTTTTCTTACCCTTTATAGATAGTGAAAGGGTAAGGTCAAGGTTGGGCAGGTTGCTTAGATGACAGGAGATCAACATCAAGAGAGTGTACCTTTGTGGTAAGAAATTTGGTTTCATGGAAAAGTAAATAGTCAATGGTGGCAAGGTCAAGTGTAGAAGTCGAGTATAGATCTATGGCCCATGGTGTTTCAGAATTACTTTTGATTATGTCCTTGTTGAGTGAGATTGGGATAGATGCAAAGGAGTCTATGATGTTAATTTGTGACAATCAAGCTGCAATCAATATTGCCCACAACCTAGTTCAGCATCACAAGACAAAACATATTGAAGTTGATAGACACTTCATAAGAAAAAGGGTGACAATTGGAGAAGTTTGCCTCCCTTATGTCTCTTCTGAATTACAGTTGGCTGATGTCTTCACCAAAGGGGTTGCAAGGAGTAAGCTTGAACATGACCTATGCAAATTGGGAATGTGTGACATTTACTCCTAACCTGAGGGGGAGTGTTGAGGGATTTTACAGTTTTGTTACTTGATTTTTGTTTAGTTAGGAAGCGAGGACCACAACATATTATTTGGGAGGCTTTTAGAGTAGTGCTTTTGTGTTTTTTATTGAGTGTTTTGTATCAGCCGCCCTATAAGGGCATATCAGTCATTATACATAGTTTTTATTTAAAGTACGAACACTAATGGGAGAGAGAAGCCAGATTAGTTTTTCCTTCTCTTCTTTCCTTCACTCTTTCTCCTCTTCTTCTTCTTCTTCTTCTCTTCTCTCACAAGACCATTTCTTTTCTTCCTCGTTCTTTTACACTTTTTTGTTTCAGCAGATTTCTACTCATATAACCACTGCCACAATGTAAAACAGAATCAACAAAAGGAACATTCAAAATACCAACCTAGAAAGCAATGATATGCCCATCTTTGAAAGAATCTTGAGAAGACCAGATTTGACTGCCTGAAATAGTATCGAGCAATTAGTATGCCCTTTTGATGAATGGGTACATAGAACATTGGAGTTGCAGAACCACCTCTATGGCCCCAAAGTAGATAACCACAACTAACAACAGAAGTAACAGCAACAGCAATTGTAATAGTAATAGTAAAATGATGATGATGATGATGACAGTAACTTGTTTTGGAAAATTTTCATTATTTTGATTTTGGTTGAAGGAACCAAAAACAAAACTTAGATTATTTCAGTGACACTTAGGTGAAATTTGGGCTCTTTCATATTTGATAACTTGTTTTTGGTTTTTCACATTTGATAACTTGTCACCAGGATTATTTCAGTGACAGTAACTTGTTTTGGAAAATTTTCATTATAAAATAATGAAAAATTTTCATGTTTGATAACTTGTCACCATGATTATTTCAGTGACAGTAACTTGTTTTTGGTTCCTTCAACCAAAATTGAAATAATGAAAATTGATACATCACCAAAAATTGATTCATCAGGCACCAAGCAGAACAAAATGGCAGACCAGGATTCACGAATCATGTAGCCAACCCCATCTAGTTGGGACAAGGATTCTTAATCAGGATAACTCTTGTGATCTACTACTTTCTGATATAAAGGGTTATCTGGCACCAATAAAACCAAAATTGGAATTTTCTGAATTTTTGTGTTTTATTTTAGATAGCAAATATATTTTTGTCACTACATATATTGTTTTGGGGTTTGGCCTAGTAGTTTGATTTGTCTAGTTATATTTAGTTTGTGCTTAAATTATCAGATTCATGGGTTATAAGTCATTTAGGAGTTATTATGTTTTCTTAAACAGTGGTAATTCTGTAATTTCAGTTTCCTAGTTCTAGTAGGCTGGGCCACCCCCATAGAAGGATCATTCCTAGCCCAGCTTGGAACGTACATACATATGATATATAGTATATATATTATACTATACTATATTAAATAAAACATATATACACAAAATAAAAAATATCTTATTATAGGCCCTAAAGCGGTAAAGCCTAAGATACACCCCTTAAATAGGTGCTAAGCCAGGCCAAGCCCATGATCATCCCTACATATAATGTCTATATATTTATGTTCAAAAATGCAGAGACAGTTTTGGAATGATATTTAAGTTTTTTGGTGCATATCATGCTTACAATGAGTGATTCCCATAAAACCTAGAGTGACTCTAAGGTTCCATTTAGTGATTCTGAGTTTTCTCCCTCTTCTTTTTCTCTCTATCCACCCTCTAATTTGGCAAGCAGCCATTACAGCCATCAGAAGATCAAGAGTTTTTCACTGGAGGGGTTTATTCAACACCCCTAAAGGTCTCAAAATGAACCTTTTTTTTTTTGAGAAAAAAGGTAAGGTATTGTATTGATCGCTACTATCAAAAGTCAAGATTACATGTATAAGCCTTATAAGAAACAAGTACAGCCAGAAACTATACATTCCTGAGCCTAACTAACCCCCTCCCCCCCAACAAAACCAAAAACCATCCAGTATAAGTCTGTATATTAGCAATTTTATGTTGAAACCTGACATTTTCTAGTTATGGCAATTTTTTTGTGCCCAACCATTTTCATTTGATTCCATATTTGGATGCCCCTATAGATCTTCATAAAATTTTCTACCAAATTTCGTCTCAAAACTCCACCTAAAGCCCTAGATTCTATAATTTTGATCAACCCTTACATCTATCTAGGAGATATCTATGTACAAATTTTCATTGAAAAGTCCCAACCCCAAGACCTGTTTTCCTCAATTTGAAAATTTTCATAGTTCTTGAATAAATCTGCCATTGTTGCAGTTAATCCCTGAGATCATTTTCTAACCTAGCCATTCTCTACCTTTAGTTATAAAATCACTCCTTTTCTGTGGTATTTAGTTATAAAATCATTCGTAAACCTTAATCTAGCTAATTAATTTTATCCTAGACTCACCCTTGCATCATTTGAGTCCTGCATCAAATTGGTGCAAGAGCCATTGGTCCTACATTACTTATCCTTCCCTTATTCCATATTTGTTCTTTGTCCTGTATTCTGCTTCCTCTTAGGTTTATTCATTATTTTACCACCAATAACTTATTCCTAGAACAGGATATCTAAAACTAATTACTACTGATTTCCAAATCATTTGTGACATGTTCAGGCCATCTGGAAAGAACTTCTCATGATTGCTAAGATATTAGAGGATTAAATTATATCCTTGCAACTTTTAGGATTGATAATGGTTGTTTTCTATTGATATAACAGAATGTGCAAAAATGGCCAACTTTTATTCTCTATGACTATTGGTTGCTGAAAGTAGTTGTAGGCTATGATACCTCAAGTCTTATACATGCTACAATACAACACTTGCTACTGCAGAGGCAATTCTAGATTTACTCTATGGCATTAACATTTTTAAAACATGTAAAATGATTTGTTTTAACAAACCATACTGTAAAACACCTATATCTGTTAGAAGCTTAATAAAATTTTGCAAGACACAAGTCTTGAAGAATGACAGTTGGCTTCAAAACTAGAAATAAAAGCACGGTATAAGCATATCATATGGGATATTCCTATCTGCATCCTTGTCCAGGATTTTAGGAAATGGAGAGTCATCTCCCCATTGAGGTGGAGGATGATTTACAGGTTGTACTTGTATTTTTGTATAATCTTATCAAGAAGGCCAACGCCCCAGACTAAAGTACGGGTTATCCAGCCAAGTTCACGTTCCCCCTCTTTTTGTATATCCTGTATATTGCTGTTTTGGGTGTTCGCAGTTCTATTTTGAGAGTGGCTTTTTGTTTTATCAATAAAACTTGTTACTGATTTATAGAAATACAAAAACAAGAAAAAACTAGTCATCGTTTAAGCCTCATGTCGTTTGGACAAGAATATGGAGAATAATGTTGATTGCTTCAGTCTTTTTGCCCAGTACATGCAGATGGCCAGATACTAAGCAGCTTGCAACATTTTGTGTTTTGAGCATTATATATTTTACAGTGCTGTTTAGAACTGTTAATACACAAAGATTTCATTTATTAGAATAAGTGTTTCTTCAGGTAGTTCTGGTCCTCTATAAAATACCTAGATCCACCCCCACCCTGAGTATTAAATATTAGAGAACCTACTGCAGATAAAGTAGCGATTACATCTCTTCTATCATGCACACCTTGCAAAAGTTCCTTTGAGCCTGTTCCATTGTAACAGTAGGCATCTTTCCATTCCGCATCAAGTTCACAGTTTTGGTGCTCAGACGCCACTGGCGGCATGTCTCCAATGCCAAGTATGGACATACAGCACTGCAGAAATGATTATAGCATTAAAAGCATGAAAGAATTCAGAGCAATGTGTATGGGAAGGTGCAGGAAAGCTCATAATTTGGAAGTGTGTTTATTTTCCATAGAAGCATTTATCGAAAAGAATTTGGGAGGAGCCAGAATAGTTTATAATTATAGGAAAAATATGCTTGGAATCATCCAATACAAGCAATGTAAAGCAAGGAGAATCAACATGAAGCAGCTGCAGCCAACAAGAACACATGAAAAACAACACAAACACGTAAAAGCCTTCTATTCTATGTTGTTCGCTGATGACATTGTCTTAATTAATGAAACTAACAAAGGATTAAATGTGAAAAAGTTTATGGACAAATACTTCAGAAACAAGTGGTTTTAAAGTAGGACTAAAACAAAATATATAATATGTAAATTTAATAATAATAGAATGCAAATGAGAATACACTTTGGATTGGAGATAAATAGAAAATGCAATGTGACCTTTTCCAGTACCTTGGTTTGATAATTCATAACAAGGGAGAGATTGAGGATGCCCACAGAATTAGAGAAGGATGGACAAAATGGAGAGGTACATCCAGAGTCTTGAGTGATAGATGAATACCACTTCGATTAAAGGGAAATTTTTATAGAACAGTTGTAACGCCAGATATATTGTAAGGAGAAGAATGTTGGGGAGTCAGGAAACTTGTCCAAAAAATGACTGGCAGAAATGCATATGCTAAGATGAATGTGTAGAAAAACTAAAAGGGATAAGGTCAGAAATGAAGTTATTCGAAAGAACCTAGGAGTAGCTGCAATAGGTGACAAAATGGAGATAGAAGGGCTAGGGGTAGACCAAAAAGGACATGGGTCAAAGTATTTAGAAATGACTTAAGTGCCCAAAATTTACAATGGATATGGCATTAAATAGAATGGAATGCTCAAACAGGATTCATGTAGCTGACCCCATATAGTTGGGATGGGCTTGAATTATGATGGTGATGATTGAGGTCTTTTATTTTTATCTCAATCCTTTTTGTTTTTCAATAATAGGGGTATAGTATCTTCCTAGCACATACAAAGTTTTATGATGTCATCATGTTACAAGGAAGACCCTTCCTTTGCATCTCCCCAAACTGGTGTTTTCTCTACAAAGCTAGTGAAGGGAGCAGTTACCACCTTCTAATCTCCTGTCCTTTGGTTGCAGGCATTTGGGAAAGGCTTTTTTGTTCTGTTTGAATGCAGGTGGAATATACCTTTGCAGATTAGTGGCTTATTTGACCTTATGACCTTTGTTTGGCCTAAGAGGAGGATAGAATCTCGTGGAGATGTGTCAGGGCTGCTTCATTTTGGGTGGTTTAGGAGGAGAGACATTCTAGAATCTTCAATGAGAAGGAAAGAGATGTGGAGACAGTATGGGATTGTATTGTAAACAGGGCTCTACTTCGGTTTAAATCTTGGACCTATTGCTCCACTTTTCTTTGATGATATGAGGCAGAATTGGGATGTTATAGCAATGAGCTCAGCCAACAAGGAAAGGGATCTTTCAGTTCGGATGCCTCTGGAGGAAGGATTTATAAAACTCAACTTTGATGGAAGCAGCCTAGGTATCAAGGGCCTTCTGGAATGGGGAGGGGGGGGGGGGGGTCTTCATAAATTTAGACAGCCATATTATTGCCTTATATTCAAGTCCAATAGGACAAGGGGACTCCATCGATGTTGAGTTCCAAGCAGTGTTACAGGGGGTAAATATTGCTATGACTTGAACTTTAACAGATTGCTGATGGAAGGGGATTCAAAGCTGATAGTTTGGTGGTTGAAGGAACCGGATACAGTGATTTGGACCTATGAGGAAGCAGTGAAAAGATTTAAATGGCTGACTACTAATATGGTTAAGAGTTCAATGGGAAAAGAGATAAGCAAATGGGATGGCAGACTATTTAGCTAGTAGGGGGTGACTAGGAGTTATCTATTTTGTGCTCAGCTGTAATTTATTCATGTAATTGAAGCTACATCTTGCACCTGTTTGGGAAGCCATGATTGTATACCTTGCTGTTTATTGATTAAAAATAAAATTTCTATTACTTATAAAAAAAATGCCATCATCTTCATGGGGCATACATTGCTTTAAGCATCTTTTGCATTTTCAGATTGCACTCTATAGCCCATTAGGAACCACACATTTCAAATTTTCCTTGGTATATTGCCAGTTCTCATTTCCATCACTCACATACTGTTGAAGGTATTGGAAAGATGTCAGGTCAAGTATCCAGGAAGGATAAGCATTCGTAGCACCAAAGTAGTCCCTAAGTGGCATGTGGTTTTCCTTGGGAAGTCATAGCACCACTCTTGATGATAGTTTTTCAGGTAGACAGGTAGATGCCCAATTATTTTCAGATAGCATGTACTAGCCACTAACATCATATGATATGAGGTCTCTTGCCTGCACAGTTGCCCCTCCCCTCTTTTCCTCCCTCCCTCCCTCTCTAACGTATGATGACTAGCAATCTTGGTATCAGCTTATGCAACCAAATGAACCACATTAACATAGGAATTCATCCAACTTGTCTGCAAATGCCCAAGTCATTTGTAAATTGATTAACAGCTTTGACCTATGCTGAGCACTAAATATCACCCAAAGGAATGCAAATTCTTTTGTTGATATTCTTGCTAAACAAGGGGTGGATAGAGATCAGTTGTTTTGGGCACAATTGTAAAAAAGAAGAAAAGCTGTTTCAGGGATAGATAAGAGGGCTTATCTCTCAATGCTTCTTTATCTTTATTGTACTCCTGCGCATCATTTTCAAATATTAATGAATTTTACAGTTACCAATAAAAAAAAATCTCACCCAAAGGAAGAACCAACTCCTTAATTGAAAATATAGAATTAGAGTTTAATAAGTCCATTATCATTTCTCTCTTTAGGGGATGAAAGGGAACATGGAGGAACAACATGCATTTGTCCTTACAATATAATTTTCAAATTATTTTTTGTCACATAATGAAAATGGATAACCAAACAAGAGTTAAAGCCTAAGTAAAACAAAGATCAGAAAGGGAGTTAAGAATAGTCTACAGAAAGATGAGAAAGGACCTTGCACCATATCCAATTAAACATGCAAACTGATGCGTGCTGAAGCATTGAGCAGTATCAGCTACAATGGAAGCCGACATCCGCAAGCCATTTTGAATTAGATGCTGGTGAACAGAACCAACAGCAAGAAGTATTGGAATGGCAGGTCGTGTTGGTTCCTGAAAGAAAAAACAATAATGAACTTCATTCCAGTATTGGATGATTTTATCAATTAACATTTCCATAATTGAAGGTAACAATGGGATCTGTAAACTAAAAGGCTATAAATAGTTGAAGACCTGGCACATAATCATACAAGATAGCGATTAATTATAACAAATGAATCACAAATGACAACATAAATGCCTATATGTGTGCATATATTAACATTAACAGTAAGTCATTAACATACCAAAACAAGAGGTACTGAAAGAAACAATTGCCACAACATATGAATGGAAACATAAAGCAGCTATAACAAGAAATACCAATAAATCCATTTAATTTCCATAATTGAAGGTAACAATGGGATCTGTAAACTAAAAGACCACAAATAGTTGTAGACCTGACACATAATCATACAAGACAGCAATTAATTATAACAAATGAATCACAAATGACAACATAAATGCCAATATGTGTGCATATATTAACATTATAACAGTAAGTCATTAACATACCAAAACAAGAGGTACTGAAAGAAACAATTGCCACAACATATCAATGGAAACATAAAGCAGCTATAACAAGAAATACCAATAAGTCCATTTAAAATCCATATGTATCAAACTGAACATGCAATTAGGTGAATTCAGTTAAAGAGAGCATGTTATTCAATCATAAAATGATCCGGATGACTTGCCTATCAACATAATTTGGAAAATTCGACCTGGTTCCACAACTTAGAGCAGGTGTGAAAAATACAAGTAGACAAAAACTTTCAAATAAGATTAACATGCCTACAGGCTACAAAAGTAACAATTATATGACTCTCCAACCACAAGCATCAGGTTACCACAGGAAGCGAAAACAATGAATTGCACTATGGTTGAAAGCACACTTTTACAATAAACAATTGTAAAGAAGGGAAATCTAAACATGTAACAGAAATCTTCCACAAGAAAGCACAAACAAAATCCAGAATACAGCTAAGGTTTTCTCTAGCACATATGATCTAATTTAGAAAAATGCAATGTAGAAACAGTGAAACGAAAAAAGGACATGTTAGTAGCATACCAAAATTTAACTGAAATATGATATAAATTCACTGAGTATAGCATAAAAAACTAATACTTACCAACTCCTCAGAGCGGTCAGAAAGAATAAGAAGTTGTGAACCATTTCTAACAGCTTCATCAGCATCTTCACACAATTTCTTTATTGTCTTTTCCAGGGAACCATCTAACCCTTTCCTAATATCAAAAAATGTCGGAAGTACTTGGGGCTTCAAGTAAGGATCCTCCATCAACAACTCAAGTTCCCCTTCATTCAACACAGGACTAGATAGAATAACCTTATAAAACATAATTAAAATAGTAAGTGAACAGAGAAAGATAATTTGTTATATGAAACAGATGTTCGTCAGAACAAACTTGAAGGTCCACAAAATATACAACACACCTTGCAGGAAGTTAGAAGCAGATCAAAAAAGTGTTAACATACCTGGGAAGCATTCTCTGGTCCAACCTCTAAGATATTTCCACGCTTTCCAATATTGACTTCAAGAGACATGACTAGACCTTCTCTAAGGGGATCAATAGCTGGGTTTGTAACCTGGAAGAAACTTTGTGACTATTGAAAGGAAAAAAAGATAGATCTAAATGTAATTAACAGCATAGAGTTCAGAAATCTAAAAACATGCTAAGATTGGTAAAAAAATCAATTACTATACTAAAATTAAATGCAGCAGAGAAAAACGTTAGTAAATGCAGAAAACAACCTCAAGCTAGATTTAGCGTAAGGAGAAACCTGTATGTTTCTATTTAGAGTTTATGCTAACTCCTACAATTTAAGATTTAGAAATCTCAAATAATAAAGATGAAATTTTATATAAAATTTATGTGCTAGTAAACTTCCAGACTTTTAGTTCCTGAGTGATGCCAACCATACACCTTCAAGAAAGATTAGAGATCCACTCTCACCATTGCTTATACAGGTGTTAAAAGTCAAGGGTATTTGTGTCTTTTTATTATGAGGATGGTTTGGTACTTAAACCACCTCACTGGACACATGTATACATCCTACTTCTACTTTCAATAATGGGATTACCATTTACCTTGGTTGCTATAATTTGTACAGTTATAATACTATAATTAGTCTGTTGTTGAAGCCTCAAAGTTCTGACAGCAACCACTTTGTGCCAAAAAAAGGCTTAGGATTGTATCCATTCTACACTCCCAAGACCCTAGATAGCTGGGACCAACATTGGCTAATGGCCTTTTCTGAAGCCTCAAAATTATGAATCTGGTTTTTTTGGATCAGAAGCAGGCTATTAAGCCACTCCCAAGCCCTAATTAAAGATTAAAAAAAATTACATTATACTTGGATGTCCTGTTTTGGCATATACTTGTACAGCAACTCGTTGTACAGAGGATCATATACTTTTGAGTTAATAGATTATACTTTACCTTTCTTCAAAAAAAATACAGCTTAAAAAAACTTCTTTTGAGCCATTCAAATAAGAGCAATTTAAGATAATTTAATTAAGAGAGCCCACTTAAATAGGCAGCAGGTCCTAAACTAATCTAAATAAAGACAAGAACTACATTTATTTAAGGGATGCACTTTCTGATCCCATTAGGAGAGTCCATCTACAACCCATTCATTAAACTTGGCTGATTATGGCTCCATATACAATATTAATTTATAAATTTTAATAAATCTTAATTCCATGTAAGAATAACAGTTATCTACAAGCATTGTCATGAACTTGGCTGATAATGGCTCCCCACATGAAATAAATGTTAGAACAAAGGCCTACAGCCACAACAGGATGGGACTCATTGCCATACGTAAAAATGTTATCTATTTGTTTATTTCTTCTGGATTCTCTCTCTAATGAAAGAGGGGAATATAAACCAGAATTTTCAATAGGACCAAAATGGAGACAGGATGATTGACTTGTGTTAGTGTCGAGTATGTAGGGGTAATTTTGTCTTTGTGCTTGTGTTTAGGTGCTGATGTGTAAGTTTTTGTTAGATTTAATGTCCCTAACTTAAGTAGGGGCATATGTGACTTTTCCACATTATTTTAGTAATATAAAATACATCTGGCCGAATGGGAGAGTGAATTTTTTCTCTCATTCGAACCAGAATCTTTTCTCCTTGTTTCTCTTCTGCTCTTCTCCTTTCTCTCTTTCTCTCCTTCTCTCTTCTCTCTCTCTTCCTTGACTGTTATCAGTCTAACAGGCAGACCGAACACTAACATGGTATCAGAGCTAAACTGAGCAAATCGGATCTGCCCAGAATTCGGTTATCTGCGCACCCAGCCTAGAGTTTTCTCTTATTTTCTTCACCATCAGCTAGAGATAAGGGACAGGGCTGAAAAGGAGTGATCGCCCTCTTCCCTTGGAGGTTTCTATGCCTCCAGTTGTGGCTTTTGTGGTCGGTTGCTGCAGTTTCTAAGAAGCCCTCCCCTAATCGATGAAGAGAAGAGGGCTGATTCGTGTGGTGCAGTGGGTGTCTTGTGTGGTCTGATTTTCAGTGATCAGGTAAGAGGTTTTTTGCATTTTTTTTTGGTGTGAATCAAATGAGAAGTCTATTTCAGACTGTATGGTGGGATTTCAGATTGTAGCGTGCTAGGGTTTGTGCACCCTTCAGTGTGATTCGAAGGGGGGGTGTTCCTCAAACAGTGTTGGGAAGTTTCAGGCAGTCGCGGAGTTGGGTTTGTGGTGTAAAGAGTGCAATTTACAGCAGTAGTAAGTGCTGAAATCAGGGTGTAGTGTGATCTAGTGTGCAGTTTGCCGAATTCAGCAATATCAGAATTTAGCAATGGGAGACAACAGTGATAGCAAGACTAGTGTGATGGTCCCTACTGATTACCTGAATGTTCAAATGACCTCCATTAAGCTGAATGGAGAAAACTATGTACCTTGGGCCAAATCTGTAGAAGTCTTACTTAAGGCAAAGAAGAAGGTGAAGCACATAAGGGATGAAAAACCTTCCACCGATTCTCTTGAGTATGATGATTGGGAGCAGGCAAATGCACAGATCATCACATGGTTATCGAATAGTATGGAACCCAAGATTAGTGTAAATTTCATGTTCCTTGATACTGCCAAACAAGTGTGGGACCATGCTAAGAAGCTGTATTCGGGTCAAGACAACACAACCAGAGTATATCAGTTGTACCAAGAATACCTTAATCTACAACAGGGTAATCAGAGTCTTGAGGAGTACTATGCTAGTATGAGAAACATTCGTAATGAATTGAATGTTTATCACCCCCTCACTTATGTGACTCGGTTTCTGGTGGGGCTGAAATCTGAATATGAACTAGTGCAGGCTCAAATACTAGGAGGGTCAACTCTCCCTTCCTTAGAAGAGGTGTTTGCTCGACTCAGGAGGATTTCCATTGGATCTACCGAGAACCCTAATATTTCCGATAGATCAGCCCTAGCAGTATCCAGAGGCCGTGGCGTTAGTGGTGGAGCTCGGGGAGCTCAGTCTAGCCGTAGTGGTAGTAGTGAACCGGCATATAGCCGGAGTGGTGGTAGTAGACCTACATATAACCGTGGTGGTGATCGTACTAGAGGTCGAGATTTAGGGGGAGCCCGCAGTAGAGGACGTAGTTCGGCTCCAAGGAGGTGTACACACTGTGGTCGGGATGGACATACCATCAATTATTGCTATGACTTGCATGGTCCACCTTCAACTTGGGCCAATCATGCCATGACTAGTGACAATAACCTCAGATAGGAGAGCCATTTAGCCAATCAGGTACCTCCTACATCCACAGATGTTGCTGGGAAGGAGATGATGAATATTCCCCGTGATGAGAGGTTAGTACAGGCCACATCTCAGCAGAACACGGCCACTCTCGCACACTCAGGTATGGCTTGTCTGGCATCCACACCCCATCCCTGGATTATTGATTCTGGAGCCTCCGATCACATGATTGGAACTCCAGGTGTGTTTTCTTCCCTCTCTCATTGCTCAACATCACAATCTGTTACCTTTGCTAATGGTTCCACATCCTCCATTTGTGGTGTTGGTAATGTTGACCTAGACCCTGTATCCCTATCCTCAGTTTTGTATGTCCCTAAATTTCCTTTTAATCTTATGTCTATTAGTAAGTTGACCAAGTCTCTTAATTGCTCCATTACCTTTTACCCCTCTTCATGTGTTTTTTAGGATCTCAAGACGGGGATGAAGATTGGTTGATGGTGGTGGAAGTACGTCAACAGCTCTCCAATCGTCTGCCTCTCCTCTCCAGTGGCAATGTCGATTTGGTCATCCTTCACGGAAAGTTTTGAAGTCTTCGGTTCCTTCATTGAGTCATCTTTCTGTTTTGGATTCTGAGTTGTGTCAGTTGGGGAAACATCATCGTGTTCCCTTTAGTCCTAGAGTTGATAATCGTGTATTGAGTCATTTTTCTTTGGTTCATTAAGATGTTTGGGGTCCTTATAAAGTGATGTCATACAATGGATATAAATATTTTGTCATTTTTGTTGATGATTATTCAAGGATGACGTGGCTCTGTTTAATGAAAGAAAGAAGTGAATTGTTTACCATTTTCCAAAAGTTTTATGTTGAGATTCGCAACCAATTTGGTGTTCACATTAAAATTTTCCGTTCTGATAATGGTCGTGAATATCTCTCTTCATCATTTCAGAACTACCTAGACCAACATGGCATTATCCATCAGACTTCATGTACCTACACCCCACAACAAAACGGGGTGGCTGATTGAAAGAATCGTCACCTCTTGGAAACAACTCGATCCCTCATGCATCACATGAATGTTCCCAAATCCTTTTGGAGTGATGTAGTGCTTACTTCCTGCTTCTTGGTTAACCAGATGCCCACGTCTATCCTTGATGGTCATTCCCCATTCACCACATTGTTTCCTACCTTGTCTTTGTTTCCTCTCTCTCCTCGAGTTTTTGGATGTGTTTGTTTTGTTCATAATCTGCGGCCAGGAATGGACAAGTTAGATGCACGGTCTATTAAGTGCATCTTCCTTGGCTATTCCCGGACTCAGAAAGGGTATAAGTGTTATCACCCTAGCTCTCGATGTTCCTTTGTATGTGTTGATGTTACTTTCTTTGAGTCTACTCCATTCTTCTTGGGGTCCGGTGATGTTTCTTTCTCCTCATCACCTCCTCCCCTTCCTCTTCCAGTTGTGGACTCTGTTCCTTTTGTTCCTGCAGTGACCAAGTCTTTGCCTCTGGTGCCACCACCTGTTGAACGACCATAGATCCATCACGTGTAGTAGTACTCTTCATCCTATTTCTAATTATGTTTCACTGACTCACCTTTCCACTTCCCATCGCCAGTTTATCTCTTTGTTATCCTCTGTTGTTATACCTGAGGATGTCCAGGAAGCCCTTGCCTCTCTAGGATGGTGTCGTGCGATGGAAGAAGAACTCTCAGCTCTGGCTCATAATCATACATGGGAACTCACCACTCTTCCTCCTGGTAAGCAGGTTGTTGGTTGTTGGTTGTAAGTGGGTTTATACGGTTAAGTACTTACTTGATGGTAGTGTAGAGCGGCTGAAAGCTAGATTGGTTGCCAAAGGGTATTCCCAAACCTATGGTATTGATTACACAGAGATTTTCACCCCGGTTGCTAAGATTGGTTCAGTCTGTGTTGTGATTTCTCTTGCTGGGATGTATGATTGGCCCCTCTATTAGCTTGATATCAAGAATGCCTTCTTGCATGGTGATCTGCTCGAGGAGATCAATATGGAGCAACCACCGGGGTTTGTTGCTCAGGGGGAGGATGGTAAGGTGTGCCGGCTACTGAAGGGCCATTTATGGGCTTAAACAGTCTCCCCGAGCATGGTTTGGCAGATTTAGTGAGGTAGTAAGGAGGTTTGGTATGAAACAGTGCCAAGTTTACCATTCCGTCTTCAGTCATGACTCTCAGGTAGGGAAGATCCTATTAGTGGTGTATGTAGATGATATTGTCATTACCGGGAATGATAAAATGGGCATTGACAGGTTTAAGATCTTTCTGCAGGATCATTTTCAAACAAAGGACCTTGATAAATTGAAGTATTTCTTGGGGATAGAAGTAGGAAGGTCCAAGCATGGTATTAACTTGTGTCAGAGGAAATATGCTCTTGATTTGCTTGAAGAAACAGGTTTGTTAGGTGCTAAACCAGTTGAAACTCCTATGGAAACAAACACTAAGCTGAGCAGTGATATGGGTGTAGTGTTGGAAGACCCTGGCAGATACCAACGGCTGGTAGGTCAACTGAACTACCTAACCATCACTCGGCCAGACATTTCATTCGCAGTTAGTGTGGTAAGTCAGTTCATGCAGAAACCTCTGGTTCCACATTAGGATGTGGTTATAAGGATTGTGAGGTATTTAAAAGAGGCTCCTGGTCGCAGTTTGATATACAGAAGTGGTGGAAAACTTGAAATAGAAGGATATACTAATGTTGATTGGGCCGGTTATGTATCTGATAGGAGATCTACCACAGGCTATTGCACTTTTCTTGGGGGTAATCTGGTGACATGGAAAAGCAAGAAGCAGTGCAAAGGCAGAATATAGAGCTATGGCATATACTACTTGTGAATTAGTGTGGCTAAGGAACCTTCTACAGGAGATGGGATACATTGTTGATACTCCAATGAAGCTTTACTGTGACAATCAGGTTGCAGTTCACATTTCCTCTAATCCGGTGTTTCATGAGAGGACCAAACACATAGAGGTTGACTATCACTTTGTTATGGAGAAGGTGCTAAGTAGAGTGATAGACACTACATATGTCAACACAGGGAACCAGTGGGCAGATTTGTTTACTAAAGGGTTGAGTCGGGGGAGAATGAACTACATATGTAACAAGCTGGGATTATATGATATATTCTAGCTTGGGGGGGAGTGTTAGTGTCGAGTATGTAGGGGTAGTTTTGTCTTTGTGCTTGTGTTTAGGTGCTGATGTGTAAGTTTATGTTAGATTTGATGTCCCTAACTTAAGTAGGGGCATATGTGACTTTTCCACATTATTTTAGTAATATAAAATACATCTGGCCGAATGAGAGAGTGAGTTTTTTTCTCTCATTTGAACCAGAATCTTTTCTCCTTGTTTCTCTTCTGCTCTTCTCCTTTCTCTCTTTCTCTCCTCTCTTCTCTCTCTCTTCCTTGACTGTTATCAGTCTAACAGGCAGACCGAACACTAACAACTTGCTTACATAATAAAACACCAACAGGGTATAAGCTTTCAAAAACTAAGTATCTAAGAGTGCTATTTCAATGATCACGATTCCACATAATTATGAGGATCAAGGAACCTTTGGGGAAAGTGGGGATTAATAACAGCAAGTACCAACTAAGGATGTACACAAACTCTGTTTGGTTTCAAGTAAAATTAAGCAAAACAAATTATTTCCAAAAAACACTATTTTATGGTATTTACTTACATGCAAAGTGACGGGCAAATGAATGTTTTCCAATAGTAGTTCTAGGACAATGGCATTCCGTCTATTGTTGTGTAATCATCACCTAAGCTTGATCCCAACTACATGGGGTCAGCTACATGAATCCTGTTTTTTCATTCCATTCTGTTTATTACCATACCATTGTTAAATTATTAGAACTTAAATCATTTCTTACTACAACCCATGTCCTCTTTCGTCTGCCCCTAGCCATTCTAGCCCCTTCAACTTGCAACATATTGCTTCTTCTTACAGATGCTGTAATCATCACCTATTGTTGCATTCCGTCTATTGTTGTGTAATCATCACCTAAGCTTGATCCCAACTACATGGGGTCAGCTACATGAATCCTGTTTTTTCATTCCATTCTGTTTATTACCATACCATTGTTAAATTATTAGAACTTAAATCATTTCTTACTACAACCCATGTCCTCTTTCGTCTGCCCCTAGCCATTCTAGCCCCTTCAACTTGCAACATATTGCTTCTTCTTACAGATGCTGTAGATGGTCTTCAATACACATGACGAAACCATTTTAGTCTACTTTTCTCTCATTTTATCACCTTATGGTATTTACTTCCATGCAAAGTGACGAGCAAATGAATGTTTTCCAATAGTAGTTCTAGGACAATGCCATTCCGTCTATTGTTGTGTAATCATCACCTAAGCTTGATCCCAACTACATGGGGTCAGCTACATGAATCCTGTTTTTTCATTCCATTCTGTTTATTACCATACCATTGTTAAATTATTAGAACTTAAATCATTTCTTACTACAACCCATGTCCTCTTTCGTCTGCCCCTAGCCATTCTAGCCCCTTCAACTTGCAACATATTGCTTCTTCTTACAGATGCTGTAGATGGTCTTCAATACACATGACGAAACCATTTTAGTCTACTTTTCTCTCATTTTATCACCTATTGGAGCTACTCCTAGGTCCCCTCAAAAGACTTCATTTCTTACCCTACCCTTTCTAGTTTTTCAACTTATCCATCTCAGCATATGCATCTATGCCACACTCATCTTTAGACATCTTTCTTGACTGCCCAACACTCTGCTCCATATAGCATTTCTAGTGTTACAACTTACAACTGTTTTATAGAATTTCCTTTTAACCTGAGTGGTACTCTCCAATCACATAAGACTCTAGATGCACCCCACTACTTTGCCCATCCTGCTCTAATTCTATGGATGACATCTTCCTCAATTTTCTCTCGGTCTCCAATCCCAAATCTAGCCTAATTCGCACTCCCATCACCATCATCATTATAGTTGTTGTTGTTGTTTTTGTAGTTATTACTATTACTATTACTATTATTTCTGTTGTTGTTATTATTGCTGTTGTTGTTGTTGTTTTTGTTGTTATTACTATTACTATTATTTCTGCTGTTGTTATTATTGCTGTTGTTGTTGTTGTTATGAAATTTACATGTCATATATTCTGTTTTAGTCCTACTTATTTCAAAACCTCTTGTTTCTTAAGTATTTATCCATAAATTTTGTAGTTAACCCAAAAGCCAAAAGGCGCATAATAAAAAGTCAAAAGAAGAAAAGAAGAGAGAAATTCTGGGCAGAAAGTCAAGTGCTTATAACTATCCATATACAGGATTTCATTGAATTTTGGATATATTAAAGGACATATGGTGTTGAACATCAAATTTTGGCTTCACTAGACTAATGGAACTGTAGAAAGCCTTCATGAAGCAGATAACAGTTGCTGGTCCAAGTACACAGTTGATCAACAGTCAAAATAATCATTTCACCAAGTGAACCCCACTAGTGGGGTCTTCTATCCCTTTTGTATAAACAGTTTGAATTTCAATAATTTTGGTTTAATAGTTTTGGAGATAAAGAACTTTCTGTTTTGATGCCCTGGTTTTATTTTTGAGTTTAGCTTGATATTCTTAAAACAGGAGTTGTTAGCATTTCTAATTATGATGTTCTGGTCAGTTTTACAACAAGAAAGAATTAACTACAGATTTAGTAACTTTCTAATAGACCTGAAAAAGAATCATAAATATATATAAATATGTCTTTATATTTATATATAAATATCAATATATATATAAATATATTTATTTGCCTGGACGGTCGAACCATTCAGCCCGGAAACTGTCCAGGCAACCGGTTCCATATACCCTTGACCCGTTCCTGGGCCAAAAATCGTTGATTTGGTCAAAGAACCGCTAACCCAGGCGGTCGAACCGTCAACCCATTTGACCTAGATAGTGGTTCACCGTTTAATAACAAAAATGAGGTTGAAGGATGGAGAGGGACTCTCATACCAGAATTCAAAGATCGAGATCCCAGAGAGAGAGAGAGGCCAGAAAAATGATGGGAGCGGAGGGATCTCAGATCTCAGATATGAGAGATCTGAGACAAGAGAGAGAATGGACGTCAACTTGCTGCTGCGTTTTTATTGTCGCTGCCATCTCCGTCGCCGTCACTGTCACCACCACCGGTGAACGCCGGATCCTCCTGCTCATCCTCCTCTCCCTCCTCTCCATCCTTTCCTTTCTTTTCCATTCTTTCCTTCCTTTTTTCTTTCTTTCTTTCCTTTTCTTTCTTTCTTTCTTCTTTCTCAGCCGATAACAACCTCTGTCTAAGCCTCTCTTCTCATAAAAGAAAGACAACCACAAATATTTGCCCTGATCTAATCAAACCGTCTGAACCATTTGACCCAGACGGTCAAACCGCTGACCCATGAACCAGTGGCCATAGCGGTTCTGTTTCCAGGTCGCTTTTTAAAACCTTCCATAAAACCTATAAACCTAAAAAAAAATCCTTTATCAAACTGTAGAAGCCATCTTTATCAGGTCCATATGTCCATACAAGAGCTACATCATCTGGATGCCATGATGGTATCAGCATCCAAGTTCAATTGATCTTTAAACCCTCTTGCAGGTACACCACTGCTCTAACACCAACTTGCTAGTGAAACAAGTTAAATGAAGGAAGAAGAGATTTGGGAGAGAGAGTAGAACATAAAAGGGAATGTTGGAACAGGTCACCCAATGCCTATTCCTAACTTTTATTTCTTAAGCAACAAGAGTAAATTAAATTACAATGCCACGATTCTATATATCACCAAGCTACCATATCATCTTGTCCCAGGGACCCCCATAACAACATGGAAAACACAGCTATAATGTTGATTCCAAAATATATAAAATGGACTTCTAAACTGAATGGCAGTATATCCAAAAGAAGCACATAAATAATATTCTCATTAAAACTAAAAATAAGCATATTGGATCATTTCAAGGAAACATTCAGATATGACAAAGTGTTTAAGCAAACCTGTGCAAAACGTTGCTTGAAATAGTCAAAAAGCATGTGTGGCTTTTGAGAGAGTGCAGCTAGTGGTATATCATCCCCCATGCAAAAGGTAGGTTCCTTCCCCTGTGCAGCCATGGTTTCAATAACCATCTGGACGTCCTCACTTGAATAGCCAAATGCCCTGACCCCACAAATGTAGATGGTAAATTATTCTGAAATGGTTCATTATATCACAAGAACATATTTTTGGGGATATTGACCTATTAGCATAACAATAATGGCATCCTTAAATAACCACAGTTTAAAATGCCCATAAATGTCCTAATATTTCCATGATTTATTTCCATGGGTACCGACATGAAATTTTGCTAGAACCGACATACTCCCTCCATAAACACTATCAGCACTATGTTGACTACAAGAAATAGTACTGTAACATAAATTGCTGACAGTATTGTAGATATGTGGAGTAGCAATGTTATTGCCCACTAAATGGACATGATTACCACTTTGAGCCAACTTGATATTCTTTTCAAGCATGAAGTTAACTATTAGTTTTTTGTTTTGTGTAATAGATATTTGGTTAATCTATTAGAATCATTTGCATTTTCTCTGAGTTAAAATTTTCCTTGAACTCGTTCAATCATGTAGTTTTGACTCTTATGGTTTACAGGGCAACTTCATAAGTATCATTTATGCCTAGAATCACTCTGGGGCATGGGAATCACTCACCATAGCTAGCATAAGCTGAAGAAAACTCAATAAACTTCATTGCTCTTTGTGTAAAACGTCCATCCATACATATTTATAGACTCAAAACTCATAATAATCCTAGGAGTCAAACTGTTAAACTCATAATAGTCTTAGGAGTCAAACTATTAGACTCAATAATCCTAGGACTCAAACTAAGCTGTCATATCCATTCATTTCAAAGAAGACTCAATAACTCTAATCCTACTTTTTTTTTATGAATGAGTGGTATTTTATTAAATAGAGATATAAATATTACAAGCATGAAGCACCCTAAGAGGAGGCACGAGGTGTTACCTCCCCTTAAAGGTGGTTCCAAACCCAACTCTTTTCATATTACAATTACAAAATAGCCAAAAAACCCTACTCTAATCCTACTTATGCAATGATTCTGAAATTTTATACATAAACAAACTATAACTAGACAAAATAGACCCTATCATTGGACCCCCCACAGAAAATTGAAAAATGACAAAAATACCCCCGATTGTCCAAGAATACATAAATACATAAAATTCCAATTTTGACTCTTCAGCTCCTGCATCAGGAGGCAACTTTTAGCAGCATCTCTATTGAGCTCCTTAGATGGGATTTTTCTGGACACTTCCAAGAGGGATAATAAAATTTTTATTTTCTCTTTGAAAAAAATATCGCAATGCTGATATCTTGGGTATCTTTTCTTGTGCTTCATTCTTTTAAAGCCCTCAGCTCCCCTATTTCTACTTTGCAGACCTTCCATTAAAAGATTGTTGGTGTAGACCTATGCCACCAAAAATTAGGGCCTTCTGTTGGGAGGCATTTCAGTCAAAAACCAACACCTTTGACCATCTAAAAAAGAAAAGACCTAACTGGTGCCTTTCGCCACACATTTTCTCTCTATGCAATGCAAGTGGATAAGCCTCTTACCATGTACTAATCTTCTGTCCTTTTGTGGCTAGCATTTTGGGAATGCATTCTCTCTCTGTTTCGTTGTATGTGGAATCCCCCTGCAAACTTGGAAGGATCTCAAATCCTCTTTCCTCACATTTCCAAGGAAAAAAGACTGTTATGGAGATTCATTCGGGCAACAATTGCTTGGATTGTTTAGAGGGAATGGAATAATAGGGTGTTTAATGACAAAAAAGAGAACTAATGAGGAGCTCATCAGGAGCACTAGGTGAAGACAACTAAGCTTTTTGAGCCTTTTTCCATGGATAATATTCTTAGAGGCTGGTCATGGAGAACAATAACAAATTCTTCCACCTCAAGAAGTGGTTCAGTCCAATGGCTATTGTTGGTTTGGCTGTCTTAATTTGTATTTTATCTTTGTTGGGTCTTAAGTCATTAGTTATTGGGCCTTAGTTACTAGGCCTAATCTTATTTAGTGTTTATTTTGACTAGGTGTCCCATCACTAATCAGGGGCATTCTGGTCTATTTATGTAACATTATGTAATGTTCTTATATATAATAGATTAGGGTTGGCTGAGAACACTTCTGCCGCCCATCTCATATCTTCTTCTTCTTCTTCTCCTCTCATTCGATAGCTCTATTTCAGCAAACATGGTATCAAAGCGCTAATCTTTCGACTGGTTACAGCAGCCACCTCTTCTTCTACTCGCAGTTAACTCTTTCACTTCTTTTTCTTTTGGTTGCTGCAAAGAAACCCTAGGGTTGGTCGTAGAACACAGCTGGACCTACATCTAGGGTTTCCCTTGGTTGTAGGGCCCAAGGGGAGTTAGACCCAGAGGCTGATGCCCTAATAGACGCAGTACAGCAGACTGTAGCCATTCGGCTAAGATAGATCTATGTACAACAGATCTAGGCGGAAGGACTAATCTCAGCAGTCCTAGAATTGTTCGTGGGTGAGGTTATAACCTGCGATAGCAGTTCTTAGCACACAGTAGAAGCCAACACAGCAAGTTGCAGGCTGCGGCAGCAGTGATTAGAACACAGCAGAAGGTAGCACAACAGATTATAATCTGTGACAGCAGTAATTAGGGCACAGTGTGCAGTGCAGTACTCGGTGTTTCAGCTCTGTGTCGGGTTCTCAGGACTGAGTTTACAGTGCAGCAAGTTCCGTAAGTGTGAAACAGTTCACTATATATTGTGTTTACAGTCTTGACATTTACGAGTAAGAGAAGATGTCTTCCATATCCAGGGAAGTGTCTTCTAGAGATGTTAGGGCTTGTGGGAGATCTCCTAATTTGGAGAATCCAAATCTGCATAGCCTACAGATCACAAGTGTGTTATTGGATGAGTACAACTTCAGAGAATGGTCTGTCTCAGCCATGCTTTTCATCACATCCCGGGAACTCACTGGTTACTTGGACGGGCAGAAAAAGGAACCCGAAGTGGGGAGTGCTGAATATGCAACTTGGCGCAAGGAGAATGCTACAGTTATGTCCTGGCTACTTGCCTCAATGACTCCAAGAGTAGCTAGGACTGTTCAACATTTCTCCACAGCTGCCAAGATATGGGAAAAAGTTTCTAAAACCTATGGGCAAAAAAAGAATAATGCCAGAATTTACAGACTGAATCAAGACATTGCTGCCTTGAGGCAAGGAGATATGAGTGTTGCAACATATTTTGCTACACTAGAAGGACTATGGGAAGAATTAGATCACCACCTTATTATTGATTGGGAGAATGCCAGAGACAAGGAAAAGCATGACAAACAAGTTGAAGAGGGTAGAGCATTTAAGTTTCTAGCTGGCCTAGATCCTATATATGAGAGCATAAGGTCCCAAATTCTAGGAAGGGATGAAATGCCAGACTTACATCATGTTTACTACCTTGTGAGGAATGAAGAGGTGAGAAGAAAAAAGATGCAGGTTGATACTCAAACTAAACTAGCTGAACAGTCTGTGGAACATTCAGCCCTAATCTCTACAAATCAAAGGGGAAACAGGCACTCTGACAAGAGACATCTGAAGTGCACCCACTGTGGAGGGGAGAGGCATGTGAAAGAGACCTGTTGGGTTCTCCATCCGCATCTGAAGCCAGCTGCATTGAGGAAAGATAAGAAGCATCAGAAGGGTCAATCTGCAAGTGTGAATCTGGCTACGGGTCAAAGTGATGATGGTTCAAAACACTCATCCACAGTTACTTCCTCTTCCATAGGACATACCACTAATTCCCCTAGAACCGGGTCCTTGGGTTTTACTGCCGATGAGGTAGAGGTACTTAGCCGGGCCCTAGCCGTCTAAGGACCAATTCTCTTCCATCCTCCTCCCTTGCCAGATCAGGTATTGTCTCTACCTTTAGTGCATCTAGTACTATTGATCCTGCCTCTTGGATTATTGATTCTGGTGCAACTGACTACATGACACACATGTCTTCTCTATTTTCTTCCTATCATTTAATGTTTGGCCAAGATAAAATGAGGGTTGCTGATGGTTCTCTCTCTACCATCTTTGGGAAAGGAGTGGTTGACCTAAGCAAGGACCTCTCACTCAAATCTGTCTTGCATGTTCCCAATCTTTCTTCAAATCTCTTATCTGTTTCAAAGCTTACCAAAAATTTGAATTGTAGCATAACCTATTTTCCTACTCATTGTGTCTTTCAGGACAGATTGACGAAGAGAACGATTGGGAGCGGTCATGAGTGTGGAGGTCTCTACTACCTTGATGCAGACATCAGTTCGGCCTTACAAACATCTGCTACTAGTAGTCAGTCCAATGTGGAGTCAATAGCTAGGTTACATCTGTGGCATGCTAGGCTAGGTCATTTACCGTTTTCATCATTGGAAGTGTTGTTTCCAAAATTATTCAAAGGTGTTTCAAGTCAAGAGTTAGTTTGTGAAGTCTGTCAACTATCAAAGCAATGTAGAACTGTTTATCCAACTTCGAGTAATGACATTCAAGCTCCTTTTGACTTAGTCCACTTTAATGTTTGGGGCCCCTCTCCCATTATTTTTGTTTATGGCTTTTGATACTTTATCAGTTTTATTGATCTCTATTCTCGATGCACATGGATCTACTTATTAAAAGCACGAGAAGAAGTACCGCGGGTAACCATGACATTTTGCAAAATGATTGAAACACAATTTGGCACGAAGATCAAACAATTCAGGTCAGATAATGCTGCAGAATACTTTGAAAGGTCCTTGAATCTGTTTATGGAGGATGCTGGAATGATTCATCAGTCATCTTGTGCTAGTACCCCCCAACAGAATGGGGTTGCTGAACGCAAGAATAGGCACTTATTGGAGACTGCTCGAGCCTTACTATTTCAGCACAAAGTTCCAAAAAACTATTGGTCTCAAGCAATCTTTACTGCATCATATCTGATAAATCGAATGCCATCCAAGGTATTGGGGATGAAAACTCCTTTCTCTGTTCTTTGCCCTCACCTTCCTGACTTTTCTCTTTCACCGAGAGTCTTTGGTTGTGTATGCTTTATACATGTCAAGGATCCGAAGAAGACCAAATTGGATCCTAGGGCTACAAAGGGAATCTTTTTGGGGTACTCCCCTACTCAGAAGGGATACAAGTGTTATGATCCAGTCACCAAGAAAAAATATGTCACAAAGGATGTGGTATTCTTTGAGTCTCAATCCTATTTTCATTCTTCCCAGAATCCTCTTCAGGGGGAGACTAGTGGGATGTAAGAGGATTCTTCTGTTCCCCCATTCTTTGTGCCTCTCTCTACCTCAGGCCTTCCATCTTCTCCTCCTAATCCACCTAGTTGTGGTATCCCGGGTGAATCTAGTGAGGCTCCCATTGTACCAACTACTACTAGTGATGTTGCAAATATTACTGAAGACTCCAACAGGCTGCAAAGAGATATCAGAATCACCTACAACAGAAAGAAGAAGGGCCCTCTAACTCATGACAGCAACCAATTGGACTCGAATCAACCTGTCTCAGAAACTCAAGGTAATCCTATCAGTTCCTCTGACTTGGATCTTCCTATTATCCTTCGTAAGTCTACTCGTTCTTGTACTATCAGACACCCCATTGCTGATTTTGTGTCTTACTCACATTTGTCTCCTCGTTATTGTTCTTTTGTGTCTACTCTCTCTTCTGTGCATGTTCCTACCAGGTATTCTGAGGCAGTATCTGACCCAAAATGGAAAGAGGCTATGGACGAAGAAATGAAGGCCTTAATGAAAGCAGGGACTTGGGAATTAGTGGATCTACCAGAAGGGAAAGGCACTGTTGGATGCAAGTGGGTGTTCACTGTGAAGCATAGGGAGGACGGGTCCATTGAAAGGTACAAGGCTAGACTGGTAGCAAAAGGGTTTATTCAAAAAGAAGGGATTGACTACAAAGAAACCTTTGCTCCGGTGGCAAAACTCAACACAATCCGAGTTCTATTATCATTAGCTGCAAATTTCTCATGGGAGCTACATCAGTTGGACGTGAAGAATGCTTTCTTGAATGGCGACCTGCATGAAGAGGTGTTCATGGATCCTCCACCAGGTTATGGGTTTGGGAAGAAGGTATGTAGACTGAGAAAAGCCCTATACGGCCTTAAGCAGTCCCCTCGAGCTTGGTTTGAGAAGCTATGTGGGGCCATGAAGAAAGGGGGTTACACTCAAAGTGGGGCAAATCATACCCTATTCATAAGGAAGAGAAATGGCAAACTTACAGCACTTATTGTCTATGTGGATGATATGGTAATTACAGGGGATGATCAGGAAGAGATTAAAAGACTAAAGGAGGTCTTGGCTGCTGAATTTGAGATCAAAGACCTGGGCCAACTGAGATACTTTCTTGGGATTGAAGTTGCAAGATCCAAAGAGGGCATCTATATATGTCAGCGGAAATACATTCTTGATCTTCTTCAAGAGACAGGCATGATGGGGTGTAGGCCAGCAGATACTCCAATAGAACAGAATCATGATCTACAGGAGTCAGTAGGAGAGGACTACCTTGATAAGGAAAGATACCAAAAGCTAGTAGGGAAGTTGATTTACCTGCCCCTCACTCGCCCTGACATTGCTTATGCTGTACATGTTGTCAGTCAGTTCATGCGCACTCCTAAAATCCCTCACGAAAGCTGTGGAAAGGATCCTCAGATATTTGAAGTTGAAGGATATACTGATGCAGATTGGGCTGGCTCTGTTGGGGACAGGAAGTCTACTTCTGGGTACTGCACCTTTGTTGGAGGAAATTTAGTTACATGGAGGAGTAAAAGACTGGATGTGGTTGCTAGATCTAGTGCAGAGGCCGAATATCGAGCTATGGCTCATGGTGTTGCTGAACTTTTATGGCTTAAGATCCTGCTTGGTAAACTTGGAATTAAGATTGAGTGTCCTCTCAGGTTGTACTATGACAACAAGGCTGCCATCAACATTGCAAATAACCCAGTGCAACATGATAGAATGAAACATATTGAGATAGACTGTCACTTTGTCAGAGAAAGAATTGTCTCAGGAGAACTCTGCATCCCTTATACTCCCTCCGAGATGCAGATTGCAGATGTTCTGACTAAAGGGCTAGCTACAATGAAATTCATGGACTTACTTGGCAAGCTAAACATGATTGACATCCATGCTTAGCTTGAGGGGGAGTGTTGGTTCGGCTGTCTTAATTTGTATGTTTATCTTTGTTGGGTCTTAAGTCATTAGTTATTGGGCCTAATCTTATTTAGTGTTTATTTTGACTAGGTGTCCCATCACTAATCAAGGGCATTCTGGTCTATTTATGTAACATTATGTAATGTTCTTATATATAATAGGTTAGGGCTGGCTGAGAACACTTCTGCCGCCCATCTCATATCTTCTTCTTCTTCTCCTCTCATTCGACAACTCTATTTCAGCAAACAGCTATACCTGGGAGATCAAATCAAGCTTAGTTTTCATGGATGCAGCCAAGGCAATCCTAGGCCTTCAAGCATGGGTGTCATGGGGGTGTTTAGATATGAGCACAGAGCTATTTAGGCCATGTTTTCCAGACCAACTGACCAAGGGAATTCCATTTGAGTGGAATTGCAAGCATTTTTGTAGATACTTAGAGCTGGGAATGTGTCAAATTTCACTAATGTGATCATGGAAGGTGACTAAAAACAGTAGTGGGTTGGCTGAATGGAAGAAGCAACCTGACATGGCAGCATAGTTATGTTATAAAGGAACTAAGAAGTTTGGAAAGAGGCTTGACCTGTGTTCATGCAGAAAAAAACCCTTTACCCCTTTCCTTTAGACAAACAGCTTTTGTTTTGAATCTTAGATATCTTATTCATATGGCAATACTGAAATTTTCATTCTTGGCCAGTTATTTTCAGTTTTTACACATCTCTAACGGTCCCACTCTATTTTGGTATTTATTTCAGTAATTTCATCAAGCTGTCCCTTCAGCTTGATCTCCACCCTTGAAAGAGTTACTTTTGTTCTAGACCTTCAACTTCTCTCTCAAAGTCTTGAATTTCGTGGACAAAGCAAAACAACATGGAGAAAAGACCAGATTCTCACCCATCTTTGGTTCAAAGATCACTAAAGCATGGGCTTGAATTGGGTTAAGTTGGATATAAAATATAAAACATTCCTGAAAATAAAATATGCAGCATCTTCAGCTTAACCATGCCATAGCACATTGAAAACCATAATACGCATTTAAAAACAGTTGATTTCTTATCAATGAATAATAAAAGAACTCGATTGATGAAATGAGGGTTACAGAATAGAAGGATCCACAAATGAGAAACTTAAAAACTGCTATTAAAATCATATCCCTTACTGTTGGTGTCTTAAGATGATTTCTTTGTCCATAACAGATGCTGAAAGAAAGTTCACAGGCTTCAAAGTTCGCATATTTTCACTTAGCCACTTGCCATATGGATTTGATAAGGCCACCCGCTTTTTAACATCTGTGTTTTCATAGACCTGCAATATGAGAAGTTCTGGTTTTTTATAGGTATATATGAGAAGTTCCAGTTGTTAATATAAAACTCAAGGAACTTTGAGGACATACTTATACATACCCATGCTTATTATGGACAACACAAGCAGGAAATCTAGATAAAAACTAAAGGCACAGAGTACAAGCCAGATGACCCAGTAGTGGTCGAGTTGGTCATGAGGCATGTGTCACTTGGTGAAGATGCAGGATCAAAGCAACACTACTAAAGGGTCATTTCCCTATGGACATGCCCATCTTGAGAAGTTTTAAAATAATTTAATTATGAAAATACTTGTTCAAGATATGAATATTTTGCAACTACAGATTGGGTACTTTCTCTTGGGCTTCCCTTTTTAAATCCCTTTGCCACACTCCTCAACAGTTTTTCCCCTTTAAGGAGATTTGGTGTAGGCCTATTCCCCTAAGATTTTGGCATTCTGCTGGGAAGTGTACTTTGGGAAAGTAAACACCTTGGATAATCTACAAAAGAAGAGACCTTATCTATGTATCTCACCTAACTGGTGTACTCTTTGTAGGTCTCATGGTGAGGACTGTTATCATGTACTATAATCTCTTGTCCATAGTTTTCAAGGCATCTAGGCAATTCTGGGTGATACTGTGGCACCTAGTCGCCTAGGCGATAAAAATTTTATAATATAAAAACTAATTTTTGGATAGTTCCCTAGTTTTATATACCATTCAGCATGTATATTAATTGATAAATAGCAATTCTCTTTAGTAAGAACATTAAATTTCCAGTAAAAAAGTGGCAAATCATCACATCTAAAATGATAAAAATCTTTTATATTGATTTCATTATTTTCAAAAATAATACTACTATAATAAGTATTTAACAGAGAAATTTCATATCAATTAGCAGCTAAAGAAGGTTATTAACTTTATATGATAAATATTCAACATGGAGAGTAAAAATAGAAAAAACAACGATGGAGTTTCTGTTTTATTTAATTAGAGAGAGAGAATAAAAAAAAAGAACCTCCTTATAATTCTATTCTTTCTTTCATCTCTCTTTTTTCTTTTCTTTCTTTCTTTTTCTCTCCTCAAAACCCTTTGATCTTTTACATTTCAATAGTAAAACATTAAAACGAATCATAAATGATATTTATAGCATATAATAAAATCTTTTTAACATATACATTAATAAGATACAACAATATATTTGATATTATAAAAGGTGTCCATCTTGTCATATTTGTCACCTAGGCGAGTGCCTAGTGATCCTAGTCGCTAACTGTCAAGATGTTTGGGCGAGGCACCTAGCCAAGGGCGCCTAGTTGCCTAGGTGACACCTTGACAGCTATGTCTTGTGCAGTCACTATAGAGTTGTGGGGTTGGCTCTTCTTGATCTTTGGGTGCAGGTGGAATTAGGGATGGCAATTTTTACCCTACCTAGTGGGTACCCACCCCTACCCTCCCCAATGGAGCGGATTTTTTTCTTGAAGGATGGGTTTTGGGATTCTACAACCCATACGGGTATGGGTAGGGTACAGTATTAGGTTAAACCCAGCCCTCCCCGACCCGCATATTGTTGGAAAGCATATAAACTTTATGTACTAGGTGTTGAATTTAATAATATTTTGAATTTTATGTGAGGGATAATTGATAGTTTATGTGTTTTCTACATGTCTTAATCAAATAAACTTTGTTGTATGTTTGTGTTATTTTACTTATTTATTGCTTATATATGACAAGAAATAATAGGAAATTGGATACAGGTTCAAAACCCAACCCACCCCTACCCTTGAATGTAGTTAGGGTAGGGTCAAGGAGGGTTTTGCATTTTCATGTACGGAGAGGGTTTGGATTCCCAAAATCCAACCCACTACGGGTTTTGGGGTGGCTACAGGTTGGGAGGTTTAAGAAGGCGGGTAGGGTCTAGAATTTACAAAACCCTCCCCGCACCCGCCCCGTTGCCATCCCTAGGTGGAATAGGCAAGTAGAAATAAGTATGTTTTTTTATCCATCTACCTTTGCTTGGCACCATTGAAGAGGAAGAATAATGTGGAGGTGTGCAAGAGCAGCCTTGCTATGGACAATGGGGGAAGAAAGGAATGCCAGGATTTTCCAAGAGAATTTTCCAAGAGAAGAGAAGTCAACAGGAACTGAAGGAGTGCATCTTGTATAGGGCTATCTTGTGGTTGAAATCTGTGCATTTATTTCATCAGTTTTCGTTTGATGATCTTTGGAGGATTTGGGCAGCAGTGGCAAGTTGCTCCTCTCTGAAAAAAGAGGGTGTTTATGAGTTGGGCACCCCCCCCCCCTCTTGAAAGCTTTTTGAAACTAAATTTTGATGGCAGCAGTCAAGGTAATCCAAGTCCCTCTAGGGTGGGAGGGGTTCTAAGGAATGAAAGTGGAAATGTGGTTCTCATATACTTGGGCCCCTTAGGCGTGGGAAACTCCACTAGGGCAGAATTACTAGCTGCCCTTCAATGGGTGCAGCTTGGAGTACAGCTAGAAGTGGAACAGCTAATAATAGGAGACTCAAAGGTGGTCGCGAGGTGGCTACAAAAGCCAGAGTCTGTGATATGGTGTTTAAAGAATGAAATTAAGAAATTCATGTGGCTAACAAAAAGTTTGTATGTCAGAATACATTGGGAGGGGAGATCAGCAAATGTCATGGCTAACAGTTTAACCAAGCAGGGAACAAACAGGGAACACTTGTATTGGGCACAGTTGTAATCTGTTGTTGGTTTTGATTGTGTGGAGAGGTTGCAGCTTGTGCCTCTCCTGAGACACTTGTACCTGATTTTATCCATATTCTAATAAAATTACTTCATCTTATTAAAGAAAAGTATTTTAAATTGTTCCCATCAAGTCAATTGTTTAAGCATCTAACATGATAAATGCCTTAAGAGGGGTGATAAATCCGAGGGTGAACTCAACTTTTATTGTGTTGGTCCCAAAGAGAATTGGAGCAAATCATCCGATAGATTATAGACCTATCAGTTTGGCTCATAGCTTGTACAAAATCATTGCTAAAGTCTTGTCTAGAAGTGCTTCCGGATTTAATCTCACAGAATCAAAGGGCATTTGTGGGAAATGGACAGATTGTGGACCAAATTTTAATTACTAATGAATGAATGGAGGATCTAAGGAGAATGAGGAAGAAAAGGATTGTGTGTAAGTTGGATCTGGAGAAAGAATAAGACATGGTAGATTGGTCTTTCTTAGTGCAAATGATGAATGCTTTGGCTTTGGGGTAAAATGGTGCAAATGGATCCTAGGATGTATTGAGACACATCATTACTAAATCCTGGTGAATGGTACTGTAGTGGATCACTTTTCGGCCACTAGGGGACTTAGACAAGGGGAAATTAATAAAGAGGGCAGATTCAAGGAACTTAGTGAGGGGGTGGAGGGTTGGAAGAGACAAAGTACCTGTTACACACCTACAGTTTGCTGATGACAAAATTGTATTCTATGAAGGGGAGGATGTGAGGTGGGTCAGAAATTTGAAGTTGGTAGTGCAACTATTTGAAAAAATGTCAAACTTGAAGGTTATTTTCATAAGAGTTGTGTGGTAGGGATTAACATGGAATGAGTTGTGAGGGACAGGGCTGAAATTTTGGGATGTGTGGTGTCACAGTGGCCTATGATGTACTTGGGGATGCCTTTAGGGGATAATTCGAGGAATAACAATTCTTGGAGCCCAGTAATCGATAGGTTCACAAAAAGGTTAGCCTCTTGGAAGAAGAATTATTTATCTCTAGGTGGTAGAATCACTTTGATCAAGTCTACATTGGCTAACTTCCTGGTGTATTACCTATCTGTATTTGGATCTCAGAAAAAATAAGTAGAGTATTGGAAATTTGATGAGAGATTTTTTTATGGGAACCAAGGGAGGAGAGGAAAGATCATAGAGTGAACTGGGAGTTAGTCTCTAAGAGTAGGGGCTGAGGGTGGCTTGGGATTAGGTAATATCTGGAAGAAAAGTGAAGCCTTGTTAGGGAAATGGTTGTGGAGGTTTGGAGGGGATAGGGATAAGTCGTGGACTAAGGTTATCTTGAGCATTCATGAACAGGCAGATGACTGTTGGGATTCTCGGCTCGTGGCAAGGACTAATTTAGCCTCTCCTTGGAAATCCATACATTCCATTCTTCCTTCCTTTCTGCAGTACATCATGTATGACCTTTGCTCTAGGAATCAGGTAAAATTTTGGGAACACCTTTGGGTGGGGGATGTACTTCCGAAAGACCAATTCCCCCCTTTATTTTCCTTCTCCCGTTTCAAAGAAAAGTGTCTGATGTTTTGATCCCTTTTGAGTCAAACTTTGGGTATGATTGGGATTTGGATTTTAGAAGAGGCCTTAGGGAGTCAGAACTTGGAACTGTTGTGGATCTAATTCAAATGTTGAATGGGGTGGTCTTGGATCCTTCAAAAAGGGATATCTTGGATCCTTCAAAAAGGGATAGTAGAATTTGGACTTTGTCCCCCTCCGGGGCTTTATCTTGTACTTCTTTCTTTAAGTCCTTGGCACAATAGACCAACAACTTCATACAATCTTTTCCAATCAAGGAAGTCTAGGGTGAGTCGATCCCTCCAAGTGGATCCCTCAGCTAGATATACAAAGCTTGTTTGCTACTTCTTTCCTTGGATGGCCTAAGAAAAGGGGTAGGACCATGTGGAGGTGTGTGAGGGGCTGAGGGCTGCCATTTGCTGGACTCTATGGGAAGAAAGGAACTCAAGGACCCTTTCTAACAAGGAAAGGAACAAAGAAGGTATCATTGAAGTAATAATCATTAGGGTGGTGTATTGGTTGAAGTCCTTGGATCTGTTTGCTGATGTCTCTACAGATATGCTGCTGAATAGCTGGCTGGAAGTGGAAAATTCTGCCCCTTTTTCCTCAGTTGTCTGTCCTACGTGGAAAATTCTGATGGCAGCAGTGAGGGCAATCCAAGGCCCTCTGGTGCTGGTGGTGTGCTCAGAGATGAGAATGGGAAGGTGATTACATTGTATTCAGGCCCCATTGGGAGCGGTGACTCTCTCAAAGCTGAGGTATGTGCATTAATGGAAGGTTTAAGGAAGATAAAGGAGCTGAACATCCAGACAGTAATTGTTGACTCAAAGTTGGTTACAAAAGGACAGTGGACTTTGAAAATTTGCAAATGAGAGGAGGGAGGTTAAGTGGCTAACTATGTTGGAGGTTCAGTTTCAGTGGGTGAAGAGGACTGCAAATTCTCTTGCAGATACTTTGGCAAAACAGGGGGTGGGAAGGGAACAAATGGTTTGGGCTTTATTGTAATTTTCATTTCTGTTCTTTTTCGGGAGAGTTAAGCCTCTTTATCTATTCCTGAAATGTTGTAATTACCTTTTCCTTTAATAAATTGATTTCTGTTATTGATTAAAAAAAAACATGATAAATGCCTTGTATGTTTAACTTCAATTTACTGCTTCAGACCATCACACTTGTATTAATTTTCCACAAGGATGAAGTCAAATTAATCCATTAGATGCAAGAGTTCCCCTTTCTTTTCTTCTCTGTTCTTTTCTTTTCTTTTACCCCTCAATTGGATTTTCGCAAAAAGGCTTCATCTCTTTTAGCAGTCCAAAAGAAGGGACTCAGGGATGTAAGCAGACTTGTAGATGAAAACTTCACTTTCACAAAGTCAGGTAGGAGCCTACCAAAGTCCTACTTTTCCTCAAAGGTAAAGGCACCACATTAGCACCACACACAAATTGACTAAAGAGATTTACTCAACAACTTCCAACAAAAAAGATTAACAAAACTAAGAGAAATAATGACAAGAACTATAATATTCCATTTAGACAAAGTATATGAGAAAATTTTAGTATCTGAGCATCCAATTAAACAAATAAGTTCAATTTCAAAATATAAATGTGAAAAAAATAAAAGAAAACAAACAAAGAAACAAAAGAAGTTGTATAATGGAAATATTCACTACTAATAATGGCACAATTTGATTCCAACTGATATGCCAAAATGGCATCTTTATCACAAACCTGGCCAGTTAGCAGATCAGCAGTTATCATCATTCCTGGACCTAGGCGGCCTTTCATTGTGACCCTTGATTCATCCATCGGTAGGACACCAACCTAAATGCAAAGAGTACAAGGACACGATTAAGACTAAATTTCCAAGACCGTAAACCTACATATCTTGTTAGCAGTTAGGCAATAATATGAAGCCTAAAAAACAATCATTAAACCATGGTCTCACAACAGCTTTGTTGTGTTCAGCTCATAGCTGTTCCTTGTACCTTCCCCTCTGTCCACTCTGGACAGCTTGGAGCTCTCTTTTATTTCAATACAATTATGTTATTTTATCAAAAAAAACAGATATCATCCATCACTAAAGCCAGCCCCTACGATTGTAAGCACCTAGAAGAATTCAATTCAAGGCCCACAAAGCAATAGTTTACTATAAACAGTGTTGCATGGACACAACCCCCCCTGGAGGGAACTTGTGACCGACTTTCCAAGATATGTATCAGACTCAGCTGCAGTTCGAATCAGGCAGATCTACCAAAATTCCCACTGCATCAACTCTTTAAAATAATGAATCCTCACTTTAAACATGATCACCAAGGAATTTGAGGAAGAGAGCAAAGAGACAGGGGTCATCTATGCTGTAGTAGCCAAAGAAGTGGAGAAAACAGCACCTGTCCCACTTGTAGATGCACCTCCAGAAGTACACAAGTTGTTGTCAGATTTTTCAGATGTAGCACTGGAAGAACTTCCAAATGAGTTGCCACCAATGTGCAACATCTAGCATGCTATCGACTTTGTTCCAGGATCCCAAGTCCCCACTTCCCAATTTGCCTGCATATGGCATGAATCCAATAGAACATGCTAAAAGGCAAGTTGAAGAATTGCTGTCTAAAGGTTTCATCAAAGAAAGTCTTAGTCCTTATGCAATTCCAGCACTTTTGACGCCAAAGAAGGATGGCTCTTGGTGTATGTGTGTTGATAGTTGAGCCATTAATAAGATCACCATCAAGTATAGGTTTCCCATTCCTAGACATGATGATATGCTTGGCACGATGACTGGTGCAACAATTTTCTCCAAGATAGATCTTACGAGTGGGTACCATAAGAGTAGAATCAACCCAGTGATGAATGGAAGACAGCATTCAAGACCAAGGATGGCTTATATGAGTGGTTGGTCATGCCCTTTGGTCTCTCTACTGCACCTAGCACATTTATGCGAGTTATGAATCAGGTACTACAACCTTTTATTGGTCGTTTCCTTGTTGTTTACTTCGATGATATACTATTATATGGCAAGGGTAGTGATACACATGTTGCCCACCTTCAACAAGTTATGAGGGTTTTCTGTCAAGAGAAGCTCTATGTTAACTTAAAGAAGTGTTGTTTTATGGTGCCTAGTGTTGTGTTTCTTGGTTTTGTTGTATCAGCTGATGGTGTGAAGACTGACCCAGACAAGGTTAAGGCCATAATTAATTGGCTTATACCTACCACACTACATGAAGTTCAAAGTTTTCATGGATTGGCTACGTTTTATAGGCATTTTAGTTCAAAGTTTTCATGGATTGGCTAAGAGAATGGAGTTTAATGACAGGTGGGCAAGGAGTGTATGGAAAGCCAGAGGGATTAGCTGGGTGGCGGCTCCATCGTGGGGTGCTTCCGGGGGGATTGTAACAATGTGGAAGAGGGATGTGGTTGAAGGTCTAGAGGAGTTGATCGGAAAGTACTCGGTTTCCATGAAGTTTAAGCAGCAAGAGGATGATTATATGTGGGTGCTCACAAATGTTTACGAACCGAATGACTACAGAGAGAGAAAGGAGCTACGGGAGAAACTGGCTGATGTTAGAGGGTTGTGGGATGGGCCTTGGTGCATGGGTGGTGATTTCAATGTGATTCTCGGAGGAGTTCAATAAGGTTAACCAAAGGGTGACAAAAAGCATGAGGAAGTTTAACAGTTTTGTGGATGCCTTTGAACTTAAAGAGATTCCCCTAGCACATAAGGCATTTACATGGTTAAATCTCCAATCTAGACCCATTTGCTCTAAGCTGGATAGATTCCCGTTCTCTTGGGATTGGGAAGAACATTGGGGAACCTTGGCTTCTAGAGCTCTCCCAAGGGTGACCTCGGATTACTGGCCCATAGTGTTATGTAAGGAGGAAAGAAGGTGTGGAGGTCCAAACCCCTTTAGATTTGAAAATATGTGGTTACTTCATCCAGGGTTTCCTAACAAAGTGAGGGAGTGGTGGCACGAGTGTAACCCGCTGGTGGAGTGGGAGGGGGTGAGATTCCATAAGAAACTACAATTCTTGAAAGCAAGAATCAAGGAGTGGAATTTGATAGAGTTCGGGAAGATAGAAGAAAGAAAGGGAGACCTAATGGATAAGATTGAAAGCCTTGACTCTAAAGAGGAAAGGGGAGAATTTGGAGAGGAAGACAATGATCTTAGGAGAGACTTGAGAAGACAGTTAGAGGACTGCCTGCACAAGGAGGAAATTAGCTGGAGGCAAAAATCTTGGTGTAAATGGTTGCAAGAGGGAGACAGAAACACTAGGTATTTTCACTCTCTAGCAGATAGCAGGAGAAGGAAGAACTTTATTTCCAAATTGGTAGTAGATGGAGTTGAGTTAGTACAACAAGAGGAGATTGCCAGGGCCTGTGTGGAGCACTTCAAATCTATTCTAAGAATGCCTGTGAGTAGAAGGGTGTGGGTAGAAGGTTTGGATTGGCCAGATGTAGGGGTGGAGAACAAGAGATGGTTGGAAAGAAGCTTTAATCTAGAAAAGATCAAGGAGGCAGTGTTTTCTATGGATAGAACAAAAGCTCTAGGGCCGGATGGGTTCACAATGGCTTTTTATCAAGATTGTTGGGATATCTTGAAAGATGATCTCTTGCGGGTGTTTGAGGAGTTTTTCAGGAGAGGAATTGTCAATCCGGGTGTGAACTCTACATTTATAGCCTTAATTCCAAAAAAGAAAGATGCATCCCACCCGAAAGATTTTAGGCCAATTAGCTTGGTTAATAGCTTGTATAAGATCATTGCAAAAGTGTTGTCTTTGAGGCTGAAGAAGGTACTGCCAGATATCATTGCACACTATCAAGGAGCTTTTGTGAGTGGAAGACAAATTATAGATCAGATTTTAATTGCTAATGAGAGTGTGGAGAACTTTAAGAGGGATAAGAAGAAGGGAGTGGTCTGTAAGCAGGACTTGGAAAAGGCTTATGACTTGGTGGATTGGGATTTCTTGAGGAAAGTTTTAACTAAATTCGGGTTTGGGGCTAGATGGTGTAAGTGGATCATGGGTTGTGTCCGGAATTGTCATTATACAGTGCTAGTGAATGGGACAGTGGTAGATTTCTTTCCAACCAGTAGGGGTATAAGACAAGGAGACCCCCTTTCTCATTTCTTGTTCATTCTAATTGCGGAGGTTTTGGGGAAACTGATTCACAGAGCAGATTCTAGGGGGCTCATTAGAGGCTGGAGAGTTGGGAGGATGGAAACCCCCCTCACTCACTTACAGTTTGCTGATGACACGATTCTATTTTGTGAAGGCGGTAATGTGAGGTTTATCAGGAACTTAAAGTCAGTGATACAACTGTTTGAGCAAATGTCCAATTTGAAGGTTAACCTTGGGAAAAGCTGTGTAGTGGGGGTGAATTTGGAGGAGGGAGAGATCAGGGAGAGTGCTGAAGTGCCGGGGTGTGAAGTCACGGGGTGGCCTCTGAACTATTTAGGATTACCATTAGGTGATAATCCCAAGAGAGAGAGCTTCTGGAATCAGGTGATGGAAAGGTTTGAAAAAGGATTGGTATCCTGGAAAAAGAATTACCTCTCTCTTGGCGGGAGAATTACATTAATTAAGGCCACGCTTGCTAACTCACCCATCTTCTTCATGTCGGTGTTTAAAATCCCAGTGAAGATTGCTAACAGATTAGAGAAGTTAATGAGAGATTTCCTGTGGGAGCCGGGAGAAGAGAAGAGGGATCATAGAGTTAGCTGGGAAATAGTGTGTAAGAGTAAGTCGTGTGGTGGTTTGGGGCTGGGGAGTATTAGGAGAAGGGATATGACTCTGCTGGGGAAGTGGTTGTGGAGGTTTCCTATGGAGAAGGAGAAGCTATGGGCTAGAATAGTGGCAAGTATTCATGGGCTGGAGCACAACGGATGGGACGCTGGAATCAGAGCTAGGATCACAAGCAATTCTCCTTGGAAAGCCATTCATGACCTACTACCAGTTTTCATTCCTAATATCAGGTATGACTTGAATTCCGGTAACTCCATAAAATTTTGGGAACAAACTTGGGTTGGGAGTGCCCCTCTAAAGGATCAGTTTCCGTCTTTGTATGGTGTCTCTGATCTGAAAAATGAGCCGATCTCGTCTTTCACCACCCCGTCCTCTTCCACTTCTGGGATTGGGTGGAACTTGGGTCTAAGAAGGGATTTGAGGGACACAGACTTCGACAGTATTTCGAGCCTTATTGCACTTCTTGATAACGTTATCTTAGACCCCACTAGGGCGGATTCTAGAATTTGGACACCTACCCCTAATGACATTTTCTCTTGTGCTTCGTTCTGCAAAGTCTTAAATCAGTCCACCAGTCCTACCCTTCCCCCTTTCCTTGTTGGTGAGGTTTGGTGCAGAGCTATACCCCCTAGGGTTGGTAGTTTTTGTTGGGAAACCTATCTAGAAAGAATCAACACTGGTGATCTACTTCAAAAGAAGAGACCCAATACTTGCTTGTCACCTCAGTGGTGTGTTCTGTGTAAAGCAGATGGGGAGACTGGTTTTCACCTACTGGTGTCTTGCCACTTCACGAGGTCAATTTGGGATTGGGTTTTCTCCTTATTTGGATGCATCTAGAATCTCCCATCAGACTTGCAGGGCTTTTTCTCCCCTTCCTTTTTCAGGTGGCGGATAAAAAGGGGAAGGACAATGTGGAGAGGACTAAGGGCTGCAGTATGTTGGACATTGTGGGAAGAAAGAAACTCTAGGATATTCTCAAAAACTCAGAGAGGAGCAGCAGATCTGAGGGCTATCATACATATTAGGGCGGTACAGTGGCTGAAATCTTTGGAACTATTCACAGATTACACTGTGGATGACATGTTGAGGAAGTGGGGTGAAATTGCAAATTGCACGCAGATCACATTAGTAATGAGTGTGGCTTGGACCCCCCCCCCCCACCTAGTGGATTCTTGAAATTAAACTTTGATGGGTGTAGTAGGGGAAACCCGGGACAATCGGGGATCGGGGATGTTTTTAGGGATGAAAATGGGGTCATCTCTGATATGTTTCAGGCCCAATTAGAGTGGGTGACTCCCTTAGAGCTGAGATCTTTGCAGTTATGGAAGGAGTCCGGAAAGCTAAGGAATTGAACATCAAGAAACTCATAATTGAAGGGGATTCAGAGGTGGTGATAGGGTGGCTGACTAAAGATCAAAATGATTTATGGAAGTACAATAATGAGAGGAGGAAATTCAAGTGGCTGGTGCGGGAGATGGAAGTGAAGACATGTTGGATTAAAAGATCAGCTAATTCCCTAGCTGACGGTTTAGCTAAACAAGGGGCAGAAAGGGATTCATTGTTTTGGGATAAGTTGTAACGTTAGTGTCTTTTTCTTTTTTCCTTTCTTGAAGCTCTTTGTGACTCTTGGAAGATAAGTGTGTTTGTCTTCCACTTGTAAATTTTCTACTGATGAATTAATGAAAGTGTTATTGATCAAAAAAAAAAAAAAGATCCATGATGAGGTTAGGAGGAAGATTCCAACCAACAATGAAGCCTAGAATTCCCATGTTGACCTATGACACAGGTTTACTGATTTTAATGAAGGGAACATGGTAATGGTACAAACCAGGCCTGAACGCTTCCCTAAAGGTGTTTATAAGAAGCTCAGGTCCTTTCAAAATCAAGAAGAAAATCAGATCTAATGCTTATGTACTTGATTTGCCGAAGGATATGGGTATGAGTAATGTGTTCAATGTGGAGGATTTAACGTTGTATCAAGGTGATACAACCAATATGGACCAATTCATAGGTCGCTTACCTCCAGCCCCCACTTCCAAGGAAGAGATTGAAGATGTTATTGATGATCAAAGTGTTTCAACACAACATGGGGGATATCGCAAGTTTCTTGTCAAATGGAAAGGTCGTCCTCACTCCGATTGCACTTGGATCACTGCCAATGAGTTCCAATGCATAAATTGTGATATGTATGAGAGGTACCTTCCCTTTTACTCGACGAAGCCGAGTTTTTCCTGTTAGTTTGTGAGAAAGTGAAGAGACAAGAGGAAGAACAATAGTCCAGATCTGTTAGGGTTGGTCAATTTGATCGAACCAACCCAAAAAGAGAGTATTTATTTTAAAGAAATATGAATGGACAAATTTGTCCCTACAAAAAGAATTAAAGAAGTTGTACACTAATGTACATGCCTACTAAAATACAAGAAAGAAGGATAAAATTACATAACTACCCTCCATCTTCTCTACACTCCCCCTCAAACTGATGTTGGGGGATAAGCATCAGTTTGTCTATAAGAAAATTATGTCGGGCTTTGGTCATAGCTTTGGTGAAGAGGTCTGCAAGTTGTAAGCCTGAGGAGACATGTGGCAGAGAGATATGACTGGCAAGGAGAAGATCACAAATGAAATGGCAATCCACCTCAATATGTTTAGTGCGCTCATGAAATACTAGGTTGGATGCAATCTTGGTTGCACTCATGTTGTCAGCAAACAAGGGGATGGCAAATGAATAATCAATGTCCAAGTCATGAAGTAGATCTTTGAGCCAGACTATTTCACTGCATACTGAGGACATTGTTCTATACTCTGATTCTACAGATGATTTGGAAACGGTTTGTCGTTTCTTGCATTTCCAAGAAATCAGAGAGTCACCAAGAAATATACACCAGCTAGTAGTGGAACGACAAGTGTCAGGACAACTTGCCCAATCTGCATTTGCATAAGCTTGAAGCTAGGTAGAGGATGAAGATGAGAAAAACAAGCCATGAGATAGGGTGCCCTTAACATAACGGATGATTCGGAGAACAGCAAACAAGTGAGGCTGACGTAGAGAAAATACAAACTGACTAACAAGTTGGACCGCATAGGAAATGTTCGGTCTAGTCATAGTTAGGCAGATAAGACTACCTACAAGCTGTTGATATAGAGTAGCATCAGGGAGAAGCTCATCCTCATCCTTGCTTAGCTTACGGTTAAGCTCTAGAGGTGTATCCACTTGTTTAGAATCAGTCAAGCGAGCAAGTGTCACCAAATCAGAGGCATATTTCTGTTGATTAACAAAATAACCTTGAGGACACCGCTAAATTTCAAGCCCAAGAAAATAGGTGACAGGCCCAAGATCCTTCATTTTGAAGGAGTTGCTGAGAAGGAGCTTCAAATTGTGTCATCCACATCATCTCCAGTGATAAGTATATCATCAACATGTACCAAGAAAAGAGTCAACCCCTGTGCTCGCTTGAGAGTGAAAAGAGAGTAACCGAAGCACTTTGCTGAAAGTCAACCTCCAACACCACTGTATGGAAGCGGTCAAACCAAGCTCGTGGAGCTTGTTTAAAACCATATAAAGATTTCTTCAATTTACACACCATATGAGGACCATCGCAGTAGCCAGGTTGTGGTTTCATGTAAATTGTTTCTTGTAAATGTCCATGGAGAAAGGCATTCTTGACATCCATCTAATGAACTCTCCATTGTCTAATAGCAATAATGGCCAAGAGTAAACAGATTGTTGTCATTTTGTCCACTGGAGCAAATGTCTCATCATAGTCAATTCCATATTCTTGCTTGTAGCCTTGAGCAACCAACCGAGCTTTATATCTGTCTAGAGTACCATCTAATTTAAGTTTCACTGTGTAAACCCATCGGCTACCAATGATGGAGGCATCTGGAGGAGGAGTGACTAACTCCCAAGTATCATTCTCCAATAAAGCCTGAACCTCAAAGTCCATAGCACCTTTTCAATGCTTAACTGCTACAACTTGGTTGTAAGACTTAGGAATATCTATAGATGACAGAACAGCTGAGAAGGAGCTATGGCTAGAAAAGAAGCCATAGCTGTCAGGTGGACGAGAAACACGAGATGATCAATGCAAAGGAACAGATGAAGGCAAATCAACAGGATGGGAAGAGGAACTTACAGCAGCGATGGGTGGAGAGGAATCACCATTCATTGATGCTAGAGGTGGAGGAGGCATAGGCAGTGGGTGAGCTGGATGCTTCCTGAAGTGGCAAAGATATGGGAGGAGGATCACCCGCAAAGCCAAAATGGTGCAGAACAAAAAAGGATGGTGCAAGCAATTTACTAATATGTGCAAAGAACGAAAGGTTCTCAAGAAAAATGACATTACGAGAAATGCGCAGTCTTTGGACTTCGGGATCATAATAGAGAAATCCCTTGTGTTCCATACTATATCCCATGAATGCGCACATAGCTAATTGAGTTGTTAGCTTAGTGCATTCATGAGGAGGAAGATGGATAAAGAAGACACCACCAAAGACACAAAGCATGGATAGATTAGGGGAACGATGAAACAAGGATTGATGGGGGGAAGAATTTTTAAGGATAGCAGTAGGAAGAATGTTGATGAGATGAACAGTAGTGTGGGTTGCCTCCACCCAGAAGTTAATGGGAACATGGGAGTCTTGTAACAAGGATCTCACCATACTAGCAATGTGGCGATTCTTGTGCTCAGATACCCATTCTATTAAGGTGTACCTAGGCAAGATCTCTGTGGCTGAATGCCATGTTGTTTGAGGTAGGTTTGAAACTCACCATGTTTATAGTGCTTTTAAACTAGGTCATAGCCATAGCATGAAAGTTCTTAAAAATGGGAAAGACCCCTGATTTCTTTCGAAGGAAGTAAACCCATATATATTGAGTACAATCATCAATAAACAATACAAAATATTTATAACCCAAACGTGAAATAATTGGAGACGACCACACATCACTGTGAATAAGATAAAAAGGTGTAGAAGCATGTTTAGTAAAAGATGGAAAAGGCAAAACATGGCTTTTGCTATAGCAGCAAGTTAAACAAGATTTATCAACAAGTGCCACACATTATTACAAGAGGTAGGAGAAAAACTAGAAGTAGTAGATAGAAAACAATAATCTGGTGGAGCTTTCTTATTCTCAAATTCCAAAACAAATAGTCATCCAAGCCTACGCCCCTTCCCCTTCAATTCTCCAGAATGCTGATCTTGGATAAAACAACCATCACGAGTAAACAATACAGTATTACCATCATCAACAAGTTGTCCAATAGAAATAAGGCTAGTAGTCAACTTAGGCACAAAAAAGGTTTTAAGAAGATGTAAGGGTGTAGACTTAGAAGTGGACAAACATAAATTATCACACCCACATATAGGAAGAGAATCACCATTAGCAGTAATAATGTGGTTGATAGAGGTGTAAGGATTAGAAGACTGACCAAAGGAGGCCACTGTCATATGGTTTAAGGCCTTGGAATCATGATCCGCATGTGTGAAGGAGAAGAACACATATAAGCAGACTTACCAGCCAGTCCAATAGCAGAAAAAACAAAGGAAATAGTTGAGGACATGAGCTCATGAATCTTATCTTCAGTCAAATTTCCCTGTGCATCTGATTTGTGAGTTTATGAGGATGATGTAGTATCAGTTGGAGTTGGTTCAACTGAGGCTTGATAAGCCTTATGTTGTCCTTTCTTGAGAAGGCTGATTGGGCATTCCACAATAATGTGTCCTTGCTGTTTGCAGTAGGCGCAGAAATTTTTCTTCTTGCAATGGGATGCCACATGTCCACATTCCTTATGTTCATAACATTGCATCTTCGAGAAATCCTTCTTCCCCTTCTGTTTAGTGGCCAAGAAGACAGTATCTATTCCATGTTCCTTCTTCGGATCAAGTGCAGACTAAGTGAGGAGACGAGTTTCCTCTCTTAATAACTCACCAAGTATAATATCAAGATCTTGTACAGGCTCTCTGTTGAGTATACTATAGTGTAGGGTTTCATAATTAGATCCGAGATGCATCAAAAAATGCAGTCTTTCTCTTACTGAGATGTTTCTCTTTCTTCATAGTTTTCACACAACAGTCCGTAGAGAGATCCCCAAAGTGAGTCAACTCCTATTCAGTCCAAAGGTTCACAAACCCAACATAGTATTCCTGAATCTGCTTCTCCCCTTGAACATAAGAGAAAATATCAACTTCAATCTGATATTGCCTAGACATATTCGATTGTTGATAAACCTTTTCAAGGTATTCGAACATGTCATGGGCAGATTTGAGTCCCCTCATCGGAATACTGACATCCATAGTAACAGAACTGATAATCCACAAAACAACCTATGCATTCTCAGTTTTCCACTGTTTCAGCCCTTTGATATCATCAGCATCGGGAATGGATGTGGAACCATCAATATAACCCTACATACCCTTCCCTTCAACAAAATACAGAAAGTCAAACTTCGAGAGAGCATAGTTGCTTCCATCAAACTTAATAGAAATAATCTCATTCTTTTCCAGACCCATGTCGAGTAAGAACACAAAGCAAAAAATGTAGTTGAAGCAAGGAATATAAGCAGAAAACCAATTCAAGATAGTCAAAACCAAGAGAAAAAATCTCTTACAGTCGAAAGAAAGTGTCCAAGATACAGCAATAGTTGAAAACTGAGAACACAGTCGAAAAAAGAAAGGACTGGTTGCTGCCGCCTAGAAGAGATGTATAGATCTCTCTCAATACTTCTCTGATCTCGATGAAACTTTCAGGGGATGAAGAAGAGGACCAAGCGACACTTCCTTTTAATTTTCACTACAAACGGATGTCTTCCGAGAGAGATCCAATGAAATCTCTCTTGCTGGATGCACAAAACACAGAAAACTGGTTCCTGGAATGATCAGAACAGTCCAGAACCAATCAACGATGAAGATAGCTCTCAAACAGATTAGAAGAAAAAGTAATGGATCAGAGAATAGTCTGCTCTGATACCATGTTAGTTTGTGAGAAAGTGAAGAGACGAGGGGAAGAACAAATAGTCCAGATCTGTTAGGGTTGATCAATCTGATCGAACCAATCCAAAAAGAGAGTATTTATATTAAAGAAATATGAATGGACAAATTTGCCCTTACAAAAGAATTAAAGAAGCTGTACACTAATGTACACGCCTGCTAAAATACAAGAAAGAAAGATAAAATTACATAACTACCCTCCATCTTCTCTACATTTCCAAGCCAGGGAAAGATGATGGGGATCAACTTAAGGCATATCAAAAGAGAACCAAAGCTGTTCCTATGCTCATTTGGCATCATTATGAAGATGTGGGGCCCACATGGGAGATGGGTTAGCAGTGCATCAACTTGGGAAGACCCTAGAGTCGGTCTTCAATCCACCTTAAGATGCTCTTTGTGTGGTTAAGCTTGCTGCTGGACAGGACTTATTTGGTTTTCTTACATTTCTGGACAGCAACGGTATTTTTGTAATTTTGCATGTTTGGTGGGTTATGTTTGGGAACAGGTCTTAGTCTAGTAATTTACCTTTGTTCGGCTTTATGTTTATAATTGTTTGGGGCAGGCTTAGTCTAATCTAGCTTCTTTTTGTAAGTGGCTTGTTGGGCTTTGGGAACAGTTTTTCCTAATGAAGAAAGAAAGTTCTCTACAGAATTTGGTGTGATTGCCTTCACCCTTAGGTGTGATTGCCTAGTGTTTTCATCTTATTTCCATCTCTTCTCTTCTTTCTCTGTTAGTTGTTTGTTTATGATACACATCTAGACCTAAGTTGGTTGCAAGTATAGTGCTGAATCACAAAGATCTACATCAATAACTTCATGCCCTTTTGCAAAACCTAAAGCATCAGCTCTAGAGATTAAACTACCAAGGACATCAGCCACTAAGATGAACAAGAATGGGGATAAAGGGTCACTTTGCTTGAGACCTCTTATGGAATAGAGATATCCTCATGTTACTCCCGCACTCAGAGAACCAACACAAACGGCAAAAAAAAAAAAACTAGTTTTATTTTAATTAGTATGATCCTCAAATTAGATTCTGCATGCTGACTCCTCCAGATGCGGAATCAGCTTACATTTCAAACCATGGAATTCAGGAGAAGACTGCACCAAAGGAAGATGCCAGGTGCCTAGGTTCTATGGATAAATATCTTAATTGCCAAGGTCCAGCAGCCCCATCTTTTATCCAACTGGTGATTGTGCTCGAATTCGCTTCAACAATCAAGTTTCAGTAATCTAGAGACCTAACCAGATTTAGTTGTATTAAATCTAAGGATTTCTGCTCTGAGTTTCTTGCACCCATCAGGCCTGAGTACACCAATAAGATGTCACCCTCATCATTTCTAAGAGAATCAGTCATTGCAAAGGCACCTGGATTACCCAAGCTGCAACCCTCAAACTGCCCATATGACAGAGGTGTCCAAACAGCCGCTCCTCTATTCCTTCTAGATGCTGTAGATGCCACCAAATTCCACCACAAAGAAAAGGCCTATCTTATGATACCGGCAGCACCAAAAGGTGGAACTTTTTTTTGATGAATAACTGAAAGAATTTTATTGACATTTAAGGGAGGTACAAGGTTAAGGATGTTAGAATGTTAGAATGATGTCTCTTTGTATGAGTGTTCAGCTGATACGTGTTCTTATCAGCCCATACTTAAGTTTAAGTTATCCTGTAACTGGGCCTGTGTTAATGGGCCTAAGCCTGTTTTATGTTTTAAGTTAACTGGGTGTCCCATCACTAATCAGGGGCATTCCAGTAATCTCTTGTATCTTGTACTATATTCAAATATAAATAATAGCATGGTCGACTGGCTAGTACAGTTCGACATTCCAGCATCTCTTTTCTTCTCCTCTTTTCTGCTACTTCAGCTACAGAGGTTCAGCTTTCATGGTATCAGAGCATTGAGCACCTTCCTGGTTACTACCGACGCTATCTCTTCTCTTTTGCTGTCTTTCTTCTTGTTTTTTTTTTCTGGGTTGCTGCTATGAAACCTTAGGGTTGCAGGAGAACAACACAAGGCTCGACCTAGGGTTTCCCTTGGTTGTAGGGCGCAAGGGAGGTAAGACCCAGAAGCTGATGTCCTACTAGTTTCTAGTAGTTAGCAGCTATTCGGCTGCTAAGAGAGGTCTGTATAGGACAGACCTAGTTGAGGACTGATTTCAGCAGTCCTAGTGTTGGCCGTAAGGAGGGGGACTCTCTTTACAGTTGCAGTACTCAAAGTTCAAGTGGAGTCTGCATAGCACAAGTCGGTTACCAGCCCAGAACACCTCATTTGCTGCTGTAACTGAACTGCTTCAGAACTGTGACAGTCTCGGCAAGTCTGAAACAGTGTTGCGAGCTGTCAGGGCCTGCTGAGGTCACTTTGGCTAATCAGAACCTGCATCAGAACTGGTTCAGAACTTTCAGAACTGCTTCAGAACCTTCAGAACTGCTTCAGTTAGTCTTAAATCAGTGCCATCTTCATAGGGGCTGCAGTCAAGATGTCTTCAATATCCGAAGATGTTTCTTCTAGGGATAACAGACCTGCGGCAAGGTCTTCAAATCTGGAAAACCCTAATCTGCACAGCCTGGAGATTACAAGTGTGCTACTGGACGAATACAACTTCAGGGAGTGGTCCGTTTCTGCAATGCTGTTTATTACTTCCCGTGACCTCACAGCCTACCTAGATGGGAGCAAGAAGGAACCTGATGTTGGCAGTGCAGATTATGCTGTGTGGCGCAAGGAGAATGCCACAGTTATGTCCTGGTTGCTTGCCTCTATGACTCCTCGGGTTGCCAGGACTATTCATCACTTTACTACAGCAGCCAAGATTTGGGAAAAGGTGTCTAAGACCTATGGACAAAAGAAAAATAATGCTAGAATCTACAGATTGAATCAAGACATTGCTGCCTTAAGGCAAGGTGATGTGACAGTTGCAACATACTTTGCAACTCTGGAAGGTGTTTGGGAAGAACTTGACCATCACTTGATATTAGATTGGGAAAATTCCAGGGACAAGGAGAGACATGATAAGCAAATTGAAGAGAGCAGAGCTTTCAAGTTTCTGGCTGGCCTAGACCCAGTGTATGAGAGTATAAGGTCACAAATTCTAGGGAGAGATGAATTACCGGAGCTTCACCATGTCTATTACCTGGTGAGGAATGAAGAAGTCAGGAGAAGGGAGATGCAAGTTGACTCCCAGACTCAATCAACTGAACTATCTGGAGAACATTCAGCCCTAGTCTCCACTAAGGGAAATAGATATTCAGACAAGAAGTCCCTCAAGTGTACCCATTGGGGTGGTGAGAAACACACAAAGGAGAAATGTTGGGTCATGTATCCTCATCTGAAGCCAGCTGTTGGATTGAAGTCTTTGTATGTATGAGTATTCGGCTGATAAGAGTTCTTATTAGCCTATACTTAAGTTTAAGTTGTCCTGTACTGGGCCTTTGTTAATGGGCCTAATCCTATTTAATGTTTTTAAGTTGTCTGGGTGTCCCATCACTAATCAGGGGCATTTTAGTAACTTCCTGTATCATTGTACTACACCATAATATAAATAATAGTACTGTCGACTGAGTAGGGGAGTTCGACATTCCAGCATCTCTTCTTCTTCTTCTTCTCTTTTCTGCTACTTCGGCTACAGTAATTTAGCTTTCATGGTATCAGAGCATTAGCTTCTTCCTGGTTTCAGCGGCACACACTCTCTTCTCCTGCTGTCTTTTCATCTTCTCTCTTCCTTTTCTAGGTTGCTGTAGTGAAGACCTAGGGGTGTAAGAGAGTAAAGCAAGTTCGAACCTAGGGTTTCTCTTGGTTGTAGGACTCAAGGGAAGTAAGACCCAGAAGCAGATGTCCTACTAGGTTATTTCCAGCAAATAGTAGCTATTTGGCTACTAAGAGAGGTCTGTGTAGGACAGACCTAGTTGATGACTGATTTCAGCAGTCCTAGCACTAGCCGAAAGGGGCTTAGCTACTTCTACAGTTACAGCTTCGGTGCTCCAGCAAGACTCGCACAAACTTAGCTTCTTCTACAGAGCCCACTGTTCACTTGCTACTGTTGCAGCCTCGAACTGTTCACTCACTACTGTACCCGAACTGTTGCAGTTTTTTTGGTTCAGCCCAAGTGAAGTCTATCTAGTGTTCTACCAGCACTGTGAACACTTCTACCATCATAGCAATGTGGCAAACAGCTCCAAGTTCAGGGTGGTTATCAGTCCGAAACCCCTCATCACTGCTGTGAGATTACCTAGGGAGCTGCCAGCTCCAGATTGTTCAGCACTGTGAACCCTAGTTGAGGACTGATGTCAGCAGTCCTAGTATTGGCCGCAAGGAAGGGCACTCTCTTTACAGTTGCAGTACTCAAAGTTCAAGTGGAGTCTACATAGCACAATAGTTGAGAACCCTTAGCTTCAGGTCGGTTACCAGCCCAGAACTCCTTGCTTGCTGTTGTAACTGAACTATTTCAGAACTGTGACAGTCTCGGCAAGTCTGAAACAGTGTCGAGTGCTGTCAGAACCTGCTGTGATCATTTCAGCTAATCAGATCTGCTCCAGAACTGGTTCAGAACCTTCAGAACTGCTTCAGCTAGTCTCAATCAGTGTCACCTACACAGTGGCTGCAGTCAAGATGTCTTCAATACCCAGAGATGTTTCTTCTAGAGATAACAGACCTGCGGCAAGTGGGAATTTTGTCGCCAGCAACAATGATGGCAACTCACAAAATACACCAACAGTGTCTTCTTCTCCTATGGGACAGGTTGTTGATTCCTCTGGAACTGGTACATTGGGCTTCACTGCTAGTGAGGTTGAGATCCTTAGTAGGGCATTAGCCCGTCTAAGAAATAATTCTTTTGCTTCTACATCTCTTGCTAGATCAAGTACAGCCTTTGCCTTCAGTGCCACTGGCTCTATTGACTCTACTTCTTGGGTTATTGATTCCGGTGCTACTGACCATATGACACATATGTCTTCCCTATTCTCTTCATATCATTTGTTGTCTGGTCAGGATAAGATGAGAGTTGCTGACGGGTCTTTCTCCACTATCTCTGGCAAGGGAATTGTTGACCTAAGCAAGGACCTCTCTCTTAAATCAGTTTTACATGTTCTCAGTCTTACCTCAAATCTCTTGTTTGTTTCAAAACTTACCAAAAATTTGAACTGTAGAACCTTTTTTCCTACTCATTATGTCTTCCAGGACAGAGTGACAAGGAGAACGATTGGGTGCGGTCATGAGTATGGAGGCCTCTACTACCTTGATGCAGACATCGGCTCAGCCCTATAAGCATCTGCTGCTAGTAATCCGGAAAGTGTGGAGTCAATAGCTAAGCTGCATCTTTGGCATGCTAGGCTAGGTCATGTGTCTTTCTCCTCATTAGAAATGTTGTTTCCTGAATTGTTTAAGGGCATTCCAAGTCAGAATCTAACCTGTGAAGTATGTCAAATGTCAAAACAATGTAGAATTGTGTATCCAATTTCCAGTAATGAAATTTGTGCTCCTTTTGATTTGGTTCATTCTGATGTCTGGGGCCCTTCACCCATTGTTTCCTTTGATGGCTTCCGGTACTTTATCAGTTTTATTGACCACTACATCAGTCATCCTGTGCTCATACTCCTCAGCAGAATGGGGTTGCTGAGCGCAAGAATAGACATCTATTGGAGACAGCTCGAGCCTTACTATTCCAGCACAAAGTCCCCAAGCAATACTGGTCTCAAGCTGTACTTTCTGCATCATATTTGATAAACCGGATGCCATCTAAGGTGTTGGGTATGAAAACCCCTTTCTCTGTTTTGTGCCCCACTCTTCCAGACTTTCCCCTTCCTCCTCGGGTCTTTGGCTGTATATGTTTCATACATGTGAAGGATCCAAAGAAGACCAAACTGGATCCTAAGGCTACAAAGGGAATATTCTTGGGGTACTCTCCTACACAAAAGGGTTACAAGTGTTATGACCCTGTCTCCAAGAGAAAGTATGTCACCAGAGATGTGGTGTTCTTTGAGTCTCAACCCTATTTTCAGTCTTCTCAGAATCCTTTTCAGGGGGAGACTAGTGGGATGGAAGTGGATTCTCATTCTCCCTCCTTTTTTGTTCCCCTATCTGCCTCGGGTCTTCCATCCTCTCCTCCTACTCCTTGTTGTGACATTCCGGGTCAACCCAGTGAGGCTCCCACTGTGTCGGTTACCTCTCCTGATGCTGCAAATGTTCCTGAAGGCTCCAGTAGGCAACAAAAAGAGATACTTACATACAATAGAAGAAAAATGGGCCCTCAACCTCATGACAGCAACCAGTTGGACTCGGATCAATCTATCTCTACAATCCAAGGTAATTCCAACTCTCATACTTCTGATTTGGATCTTTCTATTGCTCTCCGTAAGCCTATACCCTCTTGCACCACCCGGCACCCCATTGGTGATTTTGTTTCTTACTCACATTTATCTCCTGCCTATCACTCCTTTGTGTCTGCTCTTTCCTCTGTGCGTGTTCCTTCTAGGTACTCAGAGGCTGTGTCTGATCCAAGGTGGAAAGAAGCTATGAATGAAGAGATGAAAGCCCTAATGAAAGCAAGAACTTAGGAATTAGTTGATCTGCCAGAGGGGAAGACCTCTACTACCATGAGTATGGACAGATTGACAAGGAGAACGATTGGGTGCGGTCATGAGTATGGAGGCCTCTACTACCATGATGCAGACATCGGCTCAGCCTTACAAGCATCTGCTGCTAGTAATCCGGAAAGTGTGGAGTCAATAGCTAAGCTGCATCTTTGGCATGCTAGGCTAGGTCATGTGTCTTTCTCCTCATTAGAAATGTTGTTTCCCGAATTGTTTAAGGGCATCCCAAGTCAGAGTCTAACCTGTGAAGTATGTCAAATGTCAAAACAATGTAGAACTGTGTATCCAATTTCCAGCAATGAAATTTGTGCTCCTTTTGATTTGGTTCATTCTGATGTCTGGGGCCCTTCACCCATTGTTTCCTTTGATGGCTTCCGGTACTTTATCAGTTTTATTGACCACTATTCTCGTTGTACATGGATCTACCTGTTAAAAGGACGGGATGAAGTACCACGGATAACCATGGCATTTTGCAAGATGATTGAAACACAGTTTAATAAGAAGATTAAGCAATTCAAGTCAGACAATGCTGCTGAATACTTTGAAAAATCCTTAAACTTATTCCTGGAAGATGCTGGCATACTACATCAGTCATCATGTGCTTATACTCCTCAGCAGAATGGGGTTGCTGAGCGCAAGAATAGACATCTATTGGAGACAGCTCGAGCCTTACTATTCCAACACAAAGTCCCCAAGCAATACTGGTCTCAAGCTGTACTTTCTGCATCATATCTGATAAATCGGATGCCATCTAAGGTGTTGGGTATGAAAACCCCTTTCTCTGTTTTGTGCCCCACTCTTCTAGACTTTCCCCTTCCTCCTCGGGTCTTTGGCTGTATATGTTTCATACATGTGAAGGATCCAAAGAAGACTAAGCTGGATCCTAAGGCTACAAAGGGAATATTCTTGGGGTACTCTCCTACACAAAAGGGTTACAAGTGTTATAACCCTGTCTCCAAGAGAAAGTATGTCACCGGAGATGTGGTGTTCTTTGAGTCTCAACCCTATCAGTCTTCTCAGAATCCTCTTCAGGGGGAGACTAGTGTGATGGAAGAGGATTCTCATTCTCCCTCCTTTTTTGTTCCCCTATCTACCTCGGGTCTTCCATCCTCTCCTACTCCTTGTTGTGATATTCCGGGTCAACCCAGTGAGGCTCCCACTATGCCGGTTACCTCTCCTGATGCTGCAGATGTTCTTGAAGGCTCCAGTAGGCAACAAAAAGAGATACTTACATACAATAGAAGAAAAAGGGGTCCTCAACCTCATGACAACAACCAGTTGGACTCGGATCAATCTGTCTCTACAATCCAAGGTAATTTCAACTCTCATACTTCTGATTTGGACCTTCCTATTGCTCTCCGTAAGCCTATCCGCTCTTGCACCACCCGGCACCCCATTGCTGATTTTGTTTCTTACTCACATTTATCTCCAGCCTATCACTCCTTTGTGTCTGCTCTTTCCTCTGTGCGTGTTCCTTCTAGGTACTCAGAGGTTGTGTCTGATCCAAGGTGGAAAGAAGCTATGAATGAAGAGATGAAAGCCCTAATGAAAGCAAGAACTTGGGAATTAGTGGATCTGCCAGAGGGGAAGACCACTGTTGGGTGCAAGTGGGTGTTTACTGTAAAGCACAGGGAGGGCGGGTCCATTGAAAGGTACAAGGCCAGACTTGTGGCAAAGGGGTTTACTCAGAAAGAAGGGATTGACTACAAAGAAACCTTTGCCCCGGTAGCAAAGCTCAACACAATTCGGGTTCTATTGTCACTAGCAGCAAATTTTTCATGGGAACTTCATCAGCTGGATGTGAAGAATGCCTTCTTAAATGGTGACCTTCATGATGAGGTATTTATGGAACCTCCACCAGACTATGACTTTAGTAGAAAGGTGTGCAAACTGAGGAAAGCATTATATGGGTTGAAGCAATCTCCCCGTGCATGGTTTGAGAGGCTCTGTGGGGCCATGAAGAAAGTGGGGTACACTCAGAGTGGTGCAGACCATACCTTGTTCATAAGGAGATAGGATAGCAAACTTACTGCACTCATTGTTTATGTGGATGAGATGGTAATTACCGGGAATGACTTGGAAGAGATAAAAAGACTGAAGGAGTTTCTATCTTCTGAATTTGAGATCAAAGACTTGGGTCATTTGAGATATTTTCTTGGGATTGAAGTTGCCAGGTCAAGAGAGGGAATCTACATATGTCAGCGGAAGTATGTTCTTGACCTCCTAGAGGAAACAGGCATGATGGGGTGCAAGCCAGCAGATACTCTAATGGAACAGAACCATGGCCTGCAGGAATCAGTAGGGGAGGACTACTGTGATAAAGAGAGATACCAAAAATTGGTAGGGAAGCTGATATACTTATCCCTCACTTGGCCAGATATTGCTTATGTTGTGCATGTTGTCAGTCAATTTATGCACTCTCCAAAGATTCCTCATATGAAAGCAGTTGAAAGGATTCTCAGGTACTTGAAGACTTGCCCAGGGAAGGGAATTCTCTTCAGGAAAAACAATAGAATTGAAATTGAAGCCTACAATGATGCAGATTGGGTTGGGTCTGTTGGAGACAGGAACTCAACCTCAGGTTACTGTACATTTGTGGGAGGAAACATGGTCACATGGCACAGTAAGAAGCAAAATGTAGTGGCTAGATCAAGTGCAGAAGCAGAGTATCGAGCTATGGCCCATGGGGTTGCTGAACTCTTATGGCTCAGAACTCTTCTTAATGAACTTGGCATTAAGGCTGAAGGTCCTCTCAGGCTGTATTGTGACAATAAAGCTGCCATCAACATTGCCAACAATCCCGTGCAACATGACAGGACAAAACATATTGAGATTGATCAGCACTTTGTTAGAGAAAGAATTGTCTCGAGTGAACTTTGTATGCCTTATACTCCATCTGAGATGCAAATTGCGGATGTACTGACTAAAGGGCTGGCAGCAGCAAAGTTTAGGGACATGCTTGGCAAGCTAAACATGATTGATATCCATGCTTAGCTTGAGGGGGAGTGTTGGATTGAAGTCTTTGTATGTATGAGTATTCGGCTGATAAGAGTTCTTATTAGCCTATTCTTAAGTTTAAGTTGTCCTGTACTGGGCCTTTGTTAATGGGCCTAATCCTGTTTAATGTTTTTAAGTTGCCTGGGTGTCCCATCACTAATCAGGGGCATTCTAGTAACTTCCTATATCATTGTACTACACCATAATATAAATAATAGTACTGTCGACTGAGCAGGGGAGTTCGACATTCCAGCATCTCTTCTTCTTCTTCTTCTTCTTCTTCTCTTTTCTGCTACTTCGGCTACAGTAATTTAGCTTTCACCAGCTGCTTTGAGAAAGGACAAAAGGCAACATAAGGGTCACTCAGCAAGTGGGAATCTTGCCACCAACAACAGTAGTGACAACTCACAGAGTACTCCGACAATGTTCTCTTCCTCCACAGGGCAGGCTGCCGACTCCTCTGGACCAAGTACTTTGGGCTTCACAGCTAGTGAGGTAGAGGTTCTCAGCCGGGCATTAGCCCGTCTAAAGAACAATCCTTTAGCTTCCACCTCTCTTGCCAAATTAGGTACAGCCTCTGCATTTAGTGCAACTAGTTCCATTAATTCTACCTCTTGGGTGATTTATTCCGGAGCCACTGACCATATGACACATATGTCTTTATTCTCTTCATATCATTTGTTGTCTGGCCAGGATAAGATGAGAGTGGCTGATGGGTCTCTTTCCACCATCTCTGGAAAGGGGGTGGTTGACCTAAGCAAGGATCTCTCTCTTAAATCAGTCCTACATGTTCCTAGTCTTACCTCAAATCTGTTGTCTGTTTCAAAGCTTACAAAAAATTTGAACTGCAGTATAACTTTTTTTCCCTCTCATTGTGTTTTTCAGGACAGATTGACGAGGAGAACGATTGAGAGTGGTCATGAGTATGGGGGCCTCTACTATTTTGATGCAGACATCGGCTCAGCCCTACAAGCTTCTGCTACTACTAGTCCGGAAAGTGTGGAGTCAATAGCTAGGTTGCATCTGTGGCATGTAGACCTGTTCATGGGTCAGGCCGGGCCGGGCTCGGGCCGGGCTTTTACTGTGTATTAACAAATTGTTTTAAGGCCCGAGCCTGAGCCGGAGCCTGGCCCGACCATCGGGCCTACAATTTGGGCCCGAGCCCAGCCCTCATAAAAAGCCCGAAGCTCGAGCCTGGGCCCGGGCCCGAAATTTAGCCTATATGATTATTATTATTAATGTTGAAGCAGCTGAATAAAGAGAAAGATAGATTGAAATTATAAAGAAAAGAATAAAATATATATATATTAAATTATAAATATATATTTTAATAAATATTATATTATTTATATATTTTATATAATATATAAAATACATATTATATATTTTATAAAATATATAATACTGAGTCGGGCCGGGCCGGGCTCGGGCCGGGCTTTTTTGACAAATCCCGAGCCCGGCCCGAAACACAGTCGGGCTTACTGTGTTAAGCCCGAGGTCAGGCCCGCGGGCCTAATTATATGACCAAGCCCGGCCGGGTGCGGGTCGGGCCGGGCCGGGCCGTCGGGCTACCCGGCCCATGAATAGGTCTAGTGGCATGGTAGGCTAGGTCATGTGTCTTTCTCTTCTTTAGCAATGTTGTTTCCCGAATTATTTTAAAGAATTCCAAGTCAAAGTTTAATTTGTGATGTGTGTCAAATGTCAAAACAATGTAGAACAATGTATCCAGTTTCTAGTAATGAAATTCGTGCTCCTTTTGAGTTGGTTCATTCGGATGTTTGGGGACCTTCACCCATTGTTTCCATTGATGGATTTCGTTACTTTATCAGTTTTATTGACCATTATTCCCGGTGCACTTGGATTTATCTGTTAAAAGGACGTGATGAAGTTCCACGGATAACCATGATTTTTTGCAAGATTATTGAAACACAATTTGAGAAGAAGATTAAGCAATTCCGGTCAGACAATGCAGCTGAATACTTTGAAAGATCCCTAAACTCATTCATGGAAGATGCAGGCATGTTACACCAATCATCATGTGCTTATACCCCTCAGCAAAATGGGGTTGTTGAGCGCAAGAACAAGCACCTATTGGAGACAGCTCGAGCCCTACTTTTCCAGCACCAAGTGCCCAAGCAATATTGGTCTCAAGCTATACTCACTGCATCATACCTGATAAATCGGATGTCATCTAAGGTATTGGGTATGAAGACTCCTTTCTCTGTTTTGTGTTCCACCCTTCCAGAGCTTCCTCTTCCTCCATGGGTTTTTGGCTGTACATGCTTCATACATATGAAGGATCCAAAAAAAAACCAAGCTGGATCCCAAGACTACGAAGGGAATATTTTTGGGGTACTCTCCTACACAAAAGGGGTATAAGTGTTATGATCCTGTCTCCAAGAAAAAATATGTCACTAGAGATGTAGTCTTTTTTGAGTCTCAACCCTATTTCCAATCTTCTCAGAATCCTCTTCAGGAGGAGACTAGTGGGTTGGAAGAGGATTCTCATTCTCCCTTCTTTTTTGTTCCCCTTTCATCACCTTCCACTACTCCTAGCTATGACATTCCGGATCAACCTAGTGTGGCTCCCACTGTGCCAGTTACTTCTCCTGATATAGCAGATGCTCATGATGGTTCCTATAGGCAAGAGAAAGAGATACTTACATACAGCAGAAGGAAGAAGGGCCCTCAACCTCATGATTGCAACCAGTTGAACTCAGATCAATCTGTCTCTGCAATCCAAGGTAACTCTGACTGTCTCACTTCAGGGATCTTCCTATTGCTCTCCGTAAGCCTGTTTGCTCTTGTACCACCCGGCATCCCATAGCTGATTTTGTCTCTTACTCACACTTATCTCCTGCCTATCACTCCTTTGTGTCTGCTATTTCCTTTGTATGTGTCCCTTCCAGGTACTCAGAGGCGGCATCTGATCCAAGGTGGAAAGAAGCCATGAATGAAAAGATGAAAGCCCTAATGAAAGCAAGAACGTGGGAATTGGTGGACCTGCCAGAGGGGAAATGCACTGTTGGGTGCAAGTGGGTATTCATAGTAAAGCACAGGGAAGATGGGTCAATCGAGAGGTACAAGGCCCGACTTGTGGCAAAGGCATTTACACAAAAGGAAGGAATTGACTACAAGGAAACCTTTGCTCCAATAGCAAAGCTCAACACAATCAGGGTTCTACTGCAGCAAATTTCTCTTGGGAACTCCATCAGCTGGATGTGAAGAATTCCTTCCTAAATGATGATCTTCATGAAGAGATATTCATGGAACCTCCACCTGGCTATGATGTTGGAAAGAAGGTGAGTAAATTAAGGAAAGCATTGTATGGTTTGAAGCAGTCTCCCCGGGCATGGTTTGAGAGACTTTGTATGGCCATGAAGAAAGTGGGGTACACTCAGAGCAGTGCAGATCATACATTGTTTAAAAGGAGAGGATAACAAACTTACGGCTCTCATTGTTTATGTGGATGATATGGTGATTACTGTAAATGATGTGGAAGAGATGAAGAGGCTGAAGGAGTTCTTAGCTTCAGAATTTGAGATCAAAGACCTGGGAAATCTGAGATATTTTCTTGGGATTGAAGTTGCTAGATCAAGAGAAGGAATCTACATATGTCGGCGAAAATATGTGCTAGATCTCCTAGAGGAAACATGCATGATGGGGTGCAAGCCAGCAGACACTCCAATAGAACCGAACCATGGACTACAAGAATCAATGGGTGAGGAATACTGTGATAAAGAGAGGTACCAAAAGTTGGTAGGAAAACTGATATACTTATCCCTTACTCGGCCAGACATTGCCTATGCAGTGCATGTTGTCAATCAATTCATGCACTCACCAAAGATCCCTCATATGAGAGCAGTGGAAAGATTTCTCAGATACTTGAAGACTTGCCCAGGGAAAGGAATTCTATTCAGGAAAAACAACAGATTTGAAATTGAAGCCTACACTAATGCTGATTGGGCTGGGTCTGTTGAGGACAGAAAATCAACCTCAGGTTACTGTACACTCTTGGGAGGGAACCTGGTTACATGGTGCAGTAAGAAGCAGAATGTTGTGGCTAGATCAAGTGCAGAAGCAGAATACCGAGCTATGGCACATGGGGTTGCTGAACTCTTATGGCTCAGAACTCTTCTTAATGAGCTTGGTATTAAGGCTGAGGGTCCTCTCAGGCTGTATTGTGATAATAAAGCTGCTATCAACATTGCCAACAACCCTGTATAGCATGACAGGACAAAACATATTAAAATTGATCGACACTTTGTCAGAGAGAGAATTGTTTCAGAAGAACTCTGTGTGCCTTATACTCCATCAGAGATGCAAATTGCAGATGTATTGACTAAAGGACTGGCAACAACAAAGTTCAGGGACATACTTGGCAAGCTAAACATGATTGATATCCATGCTTAGCTTGAGGGGGAGTGTTAGAATGTTAGAATGATGTCTCTTTGTACGAGTGTTCGGCTGATAAGAGTTCTTATCAGCCCATACTTAAGTTTAAGTTAACCCGTAATTGGGCCTATGTTAATGGCCCTAAGCCTGTTTTATGTTTTAAGTTAACTGGGTGTTCCATCACTAATCAGGGGCATTCCAGTAATCTCTTGTATCTTGTACTATATTCAAATATAAATAATAGCATGGTCGACTGGCTAGTACAGTTCGACATTCCAGTAATCTCTTCTTCTTCTCTTTTCTACTACTTCGGCTACAGAGGTTTAGCTTTCAAAGGATACACCCATAGAGCTTGTCAACTTGTTAGCCTTGGCTAACAACACCAACTACCAAAAAACAAGAAACAATATAACAGTAGATAAGATACATCACTTGACCCCAATACAAGTTGTATTTTTCCAATCCATCAGCCACCCCAATACAAGGTGCAACTACTAATGTGTATTTTTCTTTTTCTTTTTTTTTTTTTTTGGGGGGGGGGGGGGGGGGGATGCCACTAGAACTGTCCCATCCAACAGCTAATCTGAGTAATGATAAAGAACAAACCTCGGAAGCAACATAGACAACATTGTCTACTGTCCTCCAATACCTAGCAGGACGAAGGCCATTCCGATCAAGACAAGCTCCAACAGTTTTTCCATCACTGCTCAAATGAACAAGAACAAGTAAGTGAAAGAAACGAATAAATTTTACTCAAATAATAACAAAAACTGTAACTGATAATTATTAAATATCAAAACTGTACAAGGGTGGCAACTCCAGTATGACAGAAATATATAATAATAACAACAACAATAATAATAATAAAAGATTTAACCATCCTATCCAAGATATACCTAATTTCCATCTTTAAGTCCACATGGCTAGTACAAAACTCAACTCAACAAAACCTTGTCTCAACCAAATGGATTAAACTACATTACTCCTGTTTTTCCATTCAACTTTGTTCAGTGCCATTATCTATTGTTAAATTATGGTCCTTAAAAACATTATTCATTAATTTAATTACGTCCGTTTTGGCCTGCCCCTAGTTCTATCCCTTCAACTTGCAACAGGTCACTTCTTACTGGTGTTGCAGATGGTCTTCTCTGCACATGACCAAACTGTCTAGTTTTCAATCATTTTACCACCTTTCAAGTCTACTCCTACATTCCTTTTTTTTCCTTTTGATAAGTACTGATAATGTTTTATTAAATAATCAAAGGTACCAAGCAATACAATGAGACATCCCAAAGAGAGGCACAAGAAAAAAAAAATATATTGATCAAAAAAAAGAGAGGCGCAAGATGCAGCCTCAATTACAACAATAGATTACAACTGAGCTCAAAAAAGATTATCCTTGTGCCCCTAGCTCTTCTATTCCTGTAAGTCCAGATTACAGTGTCTGGACCCTTGAGCCACCCAACTATCAATTTAGAGTTCCCTTCAACTTTCAACCTGTCAAAGTTCAGCTCTTTAACAATTTGTACTCCCTGCAACACTACTTAAAACTCAGCATGGATAGAACCCCTATTCCTACAGGGCCTGAGTATAATGCAATTAAATGGCCTTCTACATTCTTATGAATATTACCACTTCTGACTGTCTTTTCTGGTTTTCCCACTCATCCATCTCAACATTTACATGTTTACTACAATATTATATTATTTTGGTTGATAATATCAAAGGGTATATGGAGAATCATATGTATCAGTGTTATGATATCACCCTTTTATTGAAAATTTTCATATTTTATTAAAATAGTCAAAATAGAGAGGAACAAACAAAGAGGAAGAAAGATACAAATGACCCATAGCATGCCTAACAGGTCCCACCCAGACCTTGGAAAAAGGCTCCCTTATAAACAGCCAAACAAAAACTACACAACAAAACCATTCATCCAGAAACCTGCTATAACAGCTCTAAAATCAAGTTTACTCTTTCAACCACAGATCTAGAATGACTCCTAGAACTCTCCACAGTCCTCATTCTAGCCATCAAAGTCCTCACTCTCCAAATGTGACAGAAACCATAGACCTTCCTGATCCCTCATGCATCCAACAGGCAATAACCTCTAAAGCAAGCTCCAGCCATTGATGGACCATAAGAATTTCACTCAACTGCACCACGAGAGATGGAGCTAAGCTACTCGGATAACGCCTTCAATTATCAAAGAATTTGGAATTTCCAATGTTCTCAAACCACCTAGGGAGCAATAAAGATGCAACCAATGATATCAAGGATAGAAATGAGACAGGTTGCAAGTTTCCAGTATGGTTCCTCTCAGGTTTGGGGAGCTTATGGTTTTTATTGGAGAGTTCATGTTGGTGCTGGATAGCAGGATAGGTGTCAGGTTCACTGATCCAACACTGTTCCATGACTTTCATTGGGTTCGGGATTCACTAGCGCAATATATTGGTTATATATAAAACTTTTCCTAGCCCTATATACATATTTATAGAGGATAGCCATGGGCAAGAACCCCTTTATCCCTTTTGCCTTTTAGTTTCCTTTTTCTCCACTCATATTGCCTCCTTCATGGAGTAACTAAACTAAGCTTGGGTAGAAGTTTCAAAGGGTCAAAGTTGCAGTTGACCTAACCAGTACAAAACACAATATTGCCACTCTTCACTGCCCTACGTGTGATTCAAGATTTGGAAGTGAAGCTAGGTCCAAAAGAAAGGGTAAGGAGTAGAAAAATCATTCTCAGGGGTTGTTATATTCTAGTTAGCATTTTAATGGAATTTTCACTAGAACATAGCAATAAATCATACAATCATATAATAGAATACATATTAAAAAAATTTGATTTTGATTTAGAAATGATGCACATTGCCCTTGTGAAGTTATTTACCTGAATAACAGTAAAGCTGGTCCATCCCAAGCTTCCATTTGACCCTTGTAATACTCATAAAAATCAACCACCTGGAAAAAAACAAAAAAGGCCTAAGCAACTAAAGGCTCATATAATATCAACTAAAGTGCACTACAACAAAAAAAAAAGTTAGGGTCTACACCCAAAAATCAAAACACAAAAAAAAAGAACAGAAAAAAGCTAAACCAGGGATAATGACATTCAAGATTGTGATTTAAAAAGACGAATGTCAAACTACAAAGAAATAAAATGAACTTTAAGTGCCCTACAACAGAACAAAAATGATATCACCATTGATCTTGGAGATAACGATAACATATTAATAATGATTAGCCAGCCACAGTTGATTACAGATGCAAACTTGAAATGTATATTACCTCAGGATATTTTATCATCAAAGTTGGATGATTCTTGTATGCCTCTGGGACAAGAATCATGAGAGCTTCCTCTGGACTACGGCCACTTCTTAGCAACAACTGATCAGAAGGAAGAATTCCGCAACACAACAAGTTAGAGAATAAGGAGAAAACAAACAAGTAAAAAGAAACTTATTAATTATAAAGCTTAAACCAGAATGAGAAAACCTTGTCAGGAGCCAATGTACAAAAAAATGAATTATGGTTATACAAATACCAAAAAGGTGAAGAACTGAATAGAAGCTAATTGTTACAGGTTTTAATAAGATTTGAAATGGTCCACATTGTTTTGAAGTGTTAGAAATATGTCTATATTGAGGGTAGAGTGGGCATCAGGGTATTTCTGTCCATCTACGACTTTACTTAAGTAGGGGAAGTAGTGTCTTTTAATATTTTATTAATCTCTAATATAAATAATAGGCTGCTGCAGGTTGGGGAGTATTCTATTCTCCTCATCAAAAGGTTTTCTTTCCATCTCATCCATTTTCTTTCTCTTTGTCCTCTCTCTTCCAGTCTTTCTCTATTCTTCTATAACATATCGTCTTTTTTGTTTATCACTAACTGATCGCAGGTTACATTACGTGGTATAAGAAAATTTAGTAACCTGTGTTAGCATAAATCAGAACCGAGCTCTCTGGTAGAGAGTCAGATCAGATAGCAATTGCCATTGCCCTCCTTATGGATGAGTGGTGGTTGTGTGGTTGTAGTAAGTTCCTCTATTTGACAGATCAAAGAAGAACATTCTTCGTGGTGGAAGTATTCTGTATAAAGAAAGACATTCAAAATTCAGAGGTTGATTGCAAGAAGAATGATAATGTGGTTAATTGCTGCAATGTATGACAGGTTGTAGATAAGTATTGGTGATGTGCAAGTACTGTTAGTATGTGACAGTGATTAGAATGCAGTATCAAGAAAGACCGGCCCATTATTACAGTTTGATTCAGTATTGTTTCTTCCTTGAAGTGAAGCCTCGGTTCTGGTATTCAAGCAGACCAGAAAATTAGTACGACTGCTGCGCTGTATAACAGTCTGTATTCAGACCAGAGATTACTTCTTAGTAGAGAGATGGCATCAGCTAGTTTGGAGAAATCAAGCTTGGAAGTTGGAATAGCAATTAATCCTGATTTTTTATTTTTTGCAACATAGGTGACCTTAACAATGTTTATGGGCCTAATGACTATAGAGAGAGGAGGAAGTTATGGGAAGAACCGGCTGCTATCAGGGAACTGTGAGAAGGACCATGGTGTTTAGGAGTTTATTTCAATGTAATCAGATTTTTGGAAGAAACAAACAGTCCTGGGCAGAGGTCGACTACAAGCATGAGGAAACTTAGTCAATTTGTGGATGACTTTGAGCTTAAAGAGATATCCTTGTCACATAGCTGTTTCACTTGGTCTAATCTCCAAGTGAATCCTATTTGCTCTAAGTTGGACAGATTCTTATTTTCGAATGATTGGGAAGAACATTGGGGGAACTTGACCTCTAGAGCGCTTCCAAAAGTAACTTCTGACCATTGACCTATTGTGATTTGTAAGGAGTTGGGAAATGCAGGACCCACTCCATTCAGATTTGAAAACATGTGGTTAGGACACCCAGGCTTTATTCATAAAGTTAAAGAGTGGTGGTTAGAGAGTAATCTGACAGTGGAATGGAGTGGAACGAGGTTTCACAAGAAGCTCCAATATTTGAAAGATAGAATCAAGGAATGGAATCACTTAGAGTTTGGGAGACTGGAGGAAAGGAAGCAATTTGTGACTGCACAAATTGAAGTCTTGGATCTCAAGGAAGGGAGAGGATGTCTTACAGAAGAGGATAAGGAACAAAGATGGAAATTGCACAAACAGTTAGAGGACTATCTGTTCAAGGAGGAAATAAGTTGGAGGAAAAAATCAAAATATAAGTGGTTGAAAGAGGGAGATAGAAATACCAAGTTTTTTCATGTTGTATCAAGTGGAAGAATGAGAAGAAATTTTATCTCAAGTCAGGAACTTGAAGGGGTAACAATATCCAATCAAAGAGAGATTGTTGGGGCCTTTGCGGATCATTTTAGGTCTATATTTAGAAGACCCCTAAATAATAGGGTATAGCTTGAGGGGTTGGGCTGGCCAACCTTGAGGTTGGAGGATAGGGAGTGGTTGGAAAGGACATTTGATTTGAAAGTGATAAAGGAGGTGGTGTTCTCTATGGATTAGATTAAAGGCACTAGGCCCAAACGGTTTTACGATGGCTTTTTATCAGGATTGTTAGGAGATACTGAAAGAGGACCTAATGCTAGTATTTGATGAAGTCCATAACAAGGGAGTGATTAACCCAGGGTTGAATTCCACCTTCATTGCCTTGGTTCCCAAGAAAAGAGATGCAAATCATCCGAAGGACTACAGACCAATCAACCTAGTTAATAGTCTGTATAAGATTATTACAAAGGCGTTGTCCATTAGGATTAGGAAGGTGCTCCCAGCAATTATACCAAATAACCAAGGAGCTTTTGTGAAGGGGAGGTAGATAACAGATCAAATACTTATAGCAAATAAGAGAATGGAGGATTTCAAGAGATCCGAAAAAAGGGGTGGTTTGCAAATTGAATTTGGAAAAGGCATATGACTTGGTAGATTGGTCATTCCTATTCTATGGATTAGATTAAAGGCACTAGGCCCAAATGGTTTTACGATGGCTTTTTATCAGGATTGTAAGGAGATACTAAAAGAGGACCTAATGCTAGTATTTGATGAAGTCCATAACAGGGGAGTGATTAACCCAGGGTTGAATTCCACCTTCATTGCCTTGGTTCCCAAGAAAAGAGATGCAAATCATCCGAAGGACTATAGACCAATCAACCTAGTTAATAGTCTGTATAAGATTATTACAAAGGCATTGTCCATTAGGATTAGGAAGGTGCTCCCAGCAATTATACCAAATAACCAAGGAGCTTTTGTGAAGGGGAGGTACATAACAGATCAAATACTTATAGCAAATAAGAGTGTGGAAGATTTCAAGAGATCCGAAAAAAGGGGTGGTTTGCAAATTGAATTTGGAAAAGGCATATGACTTGGTAGATTGGTTATTCCTATTGGAGGTGATGACCAACTTTGGGTTTAGAGACAGTTGGTGCAAGTGGGTGATGGGTTGCATTAGGACTTGCCACTACTCCATCTTGACGAATGGGACAGTAGTGGATTTGTTTACGGCTTTGAGAGTGATTAAACAAGGAGACCCCCTCTCTCCATTTTTGTTTACCTTGGTTGCAAAAGTGTTGGGGAGACTATTTTCCATAGCAAATTCCAAGGACTTAATAAGGGGGTAGAGAGTTGGAAGGGAGAACATACCACTCACACACTTGCAGTTTGTAGATAACACAAAATTTTTTTATGAAGGAGAGGATCTCAATAGGATCAGGAACCTAAAGCTCACTATACTACCCTTTGAGCAAATCTCAAATCTTAAAGTGAATTTTGAGAAAAGTTGTATATTAGGAGTTAATTTGGGGGAGGGGGAGATTTCTAAGGGGTATACACAAATGCACGGATTAGACTACTTGGAAACATTTGCCCAGTTGCTAAGATGACCTCTATGAGAGTCCTATTATCATTTTTTTTTTTTTTGAAAAAAGGTAAAGTAAATTTTATTGATGGAGACAATAGTTATACAAAGCGGGAGGAGACATGAAGTCAGCACCCCCACATAAAGAGATCAGAGATCCCATACACTGACTGACTTAAGCATCAGCAATACATTCTGATTACAAAACTCAGGAAGGACTGATAACCAGGATGCTAATCTAGCCACTATACCCTGGATCAACGCCTCCGGCCTCTTCTTCTCTTTTCTGAAAATTTCGTTATTCCCCTCCAACCATATAGTGCTGATAACTGCCACAGGGATAGATCTCCAGATGAGCTTGCCTTTCTTTGATAACCTCGGAAGGTTCCAGCCTTTTAACAGCTCCTTTACATTGTTCGGCATAATCCAGCATACCCCCACAGCAGAGAAGAAGTGGGACCAAATTCTCCAAGCCAAATCGCAATGAATGCAGAGATGGTCCATAGTTTCCTCAACCCGACCACAATTTCCACAACCTAAAGTCCTCCAAGCTGAATTCCCTTTTAGCCAGGTTGGTTCTTGTTAAGCATTTCCCTAGCACAGAGGTCTAGACCAGGAAATTGACTTTTGAAGGGGCAGATGGGATCCATATTTGTCTAGAGGGGAAGTCTGCATTCCTACAACCAGTTAAACCATCAGCAAAGGATCTAACTGAGAAGTTTCCATCAACAATCCAGGTCCATGTCCATTGGTCTCTTGATTGAGATTGAAAAGAGAAACTGTTTAGGTTATTTAGCAGGTTCACCACCTCAGCCACTTCCCAGTCTTGAAAATCCCTTCGGAACCTGGGCTTCCACATCACTTCACCTTGGACTAACTCGAAGGAATCAGCCACAATTGCCTCTTTGTTTTCAGCCATTGAGAACAGAAGGGGAAAAATCTCTTCCAAAGGAATCTCGTTCAACCATTTGTCCTTCCAAAGCCGAACTCTACTCCCATCACCTAACTTGAAACCCACTCCTTTTAGGAAAGACGGGAGAATTTTCATGATACATTTCCATAAAGAGCACCCATAAGATGGAAGTGTGGCAGCAGTCATCTATCCCCCTTATTTGAACCCATATTTGGAAGCAATAAGCTTCCTCCACCAGCATTTATCTTCCACTCCAAACTGCCAAATCCATTTTCCCAATAAGGCCGTGTTACTTAAATGTCTTGATTCTTCTTAGACCCAGACCTCCTGAATTCTGTGAAGAGCAAATTTGTTCCCCGCCTCTCAAAGGTCTCCACCCTGTTCACATCCTTATCAGCTCAACCCCACCCTCAGAACCGTCCAGCAACTATTCTCCTGTGAACATCTCCGGTGTAGTTATCATCACTCAGTCAGGTGTAGATGATCTCTTTTGCATGTACAATTAATCAACTGCTGAAATCATTGGTAGCTAATTTTGATTGGTCCCTATATCGATTTGACATAAAGAATGCTTTTTTGAATGGGGATCTGCATGAAGAAGTATACATGTCTCTTCCTCTAGGGATGTATGGAAAGGAGATGCAAGGAAAGATCTGTAAACTAAAGAAGTCACTTTATGGCCTTAAATAGTCACCTAGAGCTTGGTTTAAAAGGTTTAGGGCAGATCTTGTTAGATTTAATTATACCAAACACAGTCAAATAACACCCTCTTTGTCAAGAGGAGAGCTATATTGGTTACATTTCTGATTGTTTATGTAGACAATATTGTAGTCACTAGTGATGATGTGCAAGAGGTTGACAATCAACAAATTTATCAATACTAAGTTTGAAATCAAGGATTTAGGGAAACTAAGGTGCTTCTTGGGGATTGAAGTTGCCTAGTCCAAGGATGGCATCTTTATCTCTCAACATAAGTATGACCTTGACTTGCTTTCTGAGACAAGTACACTTAGAGTTAAGTCTACTACCATACCCATTGATTTGAACCATTAGCTCTCAACTTCTAATAGAGAATTGTTGGATGATAAGAGAGTGTTTCAGAGGTTGCTTGGGAAGTTGTTGTATCTTTGCATGACTTGCAAGATAGTAAGAAAACACAAAAATGTAGTAAGAAGACAACAAGAAGTTTGCATTCAAAAACTGAACAAGAAGACTGATTGAGTCGAAGTCATTGGGGGGGGTTGTTTTGGGTCTTTTGTTGGGTGGCAGTTGTAGGTGCTTAGTGGTATTGTTTGTTTTGATGTTCAGGGTTGTGTTTTTTGAGGAGTTTGTTATGTTTGGGTTGGTTTGGGCTGGCTAGGTTTTGTTTTATCTTTGTTGGGTATTCCTTCTATGTTTCTTTTCCCTTGGGTGATTGCTAATCACCTTTCCTTCTACCTCCTTTTTTTTATCAATAACTCTGAAAATTTTCATTAATTAAGAAGCTTTAATATACAACAAGAAGTTACAAAGAAATCAGCATAGAAGCTGACCCAAGACAGAATTACAAAAGTGCCCAAAACATATCTGTTCTTTGAACCCCTTGCTTTGCTAAGCTATCAGCCAAGCTGTTAGCCGATCTCCTAACCCAACCCACCTGAATAGACATATTTCTAGACATCCATTTGAACCTTCTGAAATCATTCTTCAGCTGCCAGGTCACTCCTTCCCCTTTTTGCAACCATTTTATCACAGTTTTTGAGTCTCCCTCGATGATCAGTCTACTAACCCCCAGCTCTTTGGCCTTCTCAACCCCATATACTGCAGCTAGAAACTCTGCCCTAGCTACATCACCCTCCTCCACAGGACCGGAGAACAAAGCAATAATGAAGTTGTTTCTACTGTTGCTACAGTAGTCCGAACCAGTAAGGAGAAGAAGAAAGAGAAGGAGAAGAAGAAGAAGAGGAGAAGAAGAACGAGATGAAAGAACTGTCGAACCTGATAGCTAAACCCTATCAGTCGACCTCTTAATAGTGATTAGGCTCTAATTAAATGTACAAGGACTAAACTGCCCCTACTTAAGTATGGGACAGAGAACCTCTAATAAGACTGCCACATAAGCTCATAACTTAACCAAGATGAGTTGACTAATCTACCCTTATTCGGCTAACTCTAATACTCCTCCTCAAGCTGGAGAATATATGTCATATAATCCCAGCTTGTTACATATATAGTTCACTCTCCCTGAGCTTAAGGCTTTTGTAAACAAATCTGCCCACTGATCAACTGAGCCTACATGTTCTGTGCTTATCTCTCCAGTAAGAACCTTCTCCCTCACAAAGTGGCAATCAATCTCTATGTGCTTTGTTCTCTCATGAAAAACAGGGTTGGATGAGGTATGGAACGCAGCTTGATTGTCACAGTACAACTTCATAGGTTTATCCATGTGGAACCCGATTTCTTGTAGGAGATTCCTCAACCACACTAATTCACATGTAGTGTGTGCCATGGCTTTGTACTCGCCTTCAGCACTGCTTCTAGCCAAAACCGTCTGCTTTTTACTCTTCCATGTCACAAGATTTCCTCTAAGAAATGTGCAGTAACCTGTAGTAGATCTTCTATCAGACACAGAACCCGCCAAATCTACATCCGTGTACCCAACTACTTTAAGTTTTCCTCCTGGTTTATACAATAGCCCACGGCCCAGAGCTCCCTTCAGATATCTTACAATTCTAAGAACTACATCCCAGTGACATATACGAGGGTTCTGCATAAATTGGCTCACCACACTGACTGCAAAGGAGATGTCTGGTCTCGTGATAGTCAAATAGTTCAGCTTCCCCACTAGTCGTCTATACCTTCCAGGATCATCAAATATTTCCCCTGTATCACTGCTCAATTTAACATTTGGTTCCATAGGAGTCTCAGCCGGTTTTGCACCTAACAGTCCTGTTTCGTCCAATAGATCGAGAACATATTTTCTTTGGCACAGGTTTACACTTTGTCTTGATCTAGCAACTTCTATACCCAAGAAATACTTCAATGTCCCAAGGTCTTTTGTATGAAAATGATTTTGCAGAAAGACCTTTAGTTTGTCGATCCCCAATTTGTCACTGCCAGTTATGACAATATCATCCACATAGACCACTAATAAAATCTTTCCAGCTTCTGAGTCATAGCTAAACACTGAGTGATAAATCTGGCATTGTTTCATTCCAAAATTCTTCACCACTTCACTAAACTTCCCGAACCAAACACGAGGCGATTGTTTCAACCCATAAATTACCTTTTTCAGTCTGCACACCTTACCAGCCTCCCCCTGATCAACAAACCCAGGTGGTTGCTCCATATATACCTCCTCTATAAGGTCACCATGTAGGAAGGCATTTTTTATGTCAAGTTGAAATAGGGGCCAATCATACATAACTACCAGGGAAATTAACACACGGACAGAGCTAATCTTAGCCACTGGAGAGAAGGTCTCCATATAGTCCACTCCATACAACTGTGAATAACCTTTAGCAACAAGGCTGGCTTTCAGACACTCCACACTACCATCTGGCAAGTATTTAACAGTATACACCCATTTACAACCCACAACATGCTTACTAGGAGGAAGAGTAGTGAGCTCCCACGTGTGAGTATGCTGAAGAGCAGAGAGTTCCTCCCCCATTGTCTGCCTCCACCCAGGTGAACTAAGAGCCTCTTGGACATTGTTAGGTATGGAAATAGATGACAATAGTGAAACAAACTAGCGATGTGAGGAGGAAAGGCGAAATACTGAAACAAAATTGGAAATGGGGTGGAGAGTAGAACTACGTTTACCTTTCCGTAAGGCAATGGGTAGATCAAGTCCTGAGGGTTCAGCAACAGAAGCAACGACAGGATCCGCGGACAAGGTAGAAGCTGGAGGAGGGGCCGGTGTCGTTCGACGTGTATACACTTGCCGAATTGGTGGTCGTTCAGTAGGGATCTGCACTGGATGAGGTGACAAGTCAACTCCAACAGGAACACCCGGAATGGGATCACTGACCGGAAGAGGAAGAGGAAGTAAAGGTGGAGATGAAGATGCTTCAGTTCCTGAGAAGAAGGGAACAAACTCAAAAAAGGTGACATCAGAACAGACATAGCACTTCCGAGTAATGGGATTGTAACACTTGTACCCTTTTTGAGTACGAGAGTAGCCAAGAAAGACACACTTAATGGAGTGTGCATCCAACTTGTCTATTACAGAACTCAGATTGTGAATAAAGCACACACAGCCAAAGATACGAGGTGTTATTGTAAAGGGAGACAAGGTGGGGAACAAGATAGAGAAGGGAGACTGACCATGAAGAAAAAAGGAGGGCATCCGATTAATGAGGAAACACGCAATAAGTACAGCATCACTCCAAAACCGTTTAGGAACACTCATATGATGAAGAATAGACCGAGCCGTTTCAAGGAGATGACGGTTCTTCCGTTCAGCCACCCCATTTTGTTGAGGAGTGGATGCACATGAAGTTTGATGAATGATGCCATGTTGTTCTAAATATTGTTGAAAGGAAGTAAGAAAATATTCACGACCATTATCTGAACGAAGAACTTTGATTGGAACACCAAATTGTATACGTATTTCAGCATGGAATTTTTGAAAAATGGAAAATAATTCACTCCTTTCTTTCATTAAATAAATCCATGTCATTCTTGAACAATCATCAATAAAAGTGACAAAATACTTGTAACCATTATAAGACTCTATTTTGATTGAGCCCCAAACATCTGAATGAACCAAAGCAAAAGGACTCAACATACGACTTTCAACTCTAGGACTGAAGGAAACACGACAATGTTTCCCAAACTGACACGACTCACACTGTAACACTGACAAATGACTCAAAGACGGAACTAGTATCTTGAGTGCCTTGAGAGAAGGATGTCCTAGTCGACAATGCCACTGTAGAGGAGTGAGTGAAGTCTGAAGTGCAACTGACGATCCACCACCGTCAAGATAATACAATCCACCAGCTTCATGCCCCCCACCAATCTTCTTCCCCGTCCTGAGATCCTGAAAAACACAAGAGGAAGGGAAAAAAGTAACAGAACAGTTAAGAGTCTTGGTTAATTTACTAACAGACATAAGATTGAATGGAAACTTAGGGACATATAGAACAGATGATAAAGAAAGAGAAGCCATGTCAACATTGCCAACACCATAGATGGGAGAGGAGGAACCATTGGCAAGGGTAACAGTTTGAGATGTGGAAGTTTCAGAGAGAGAAGAGAACACACCTGGAGTCCCGGTCATGTGATCAGAGGCTCCAGAGTCAATAATCCAAGGAGAGATTTTAGATGACAAGCAAGCTATACCTGAGTGGGCAAGAGTAGCAGTAGTGTGCTGTGAAGTGGACTGAAGGAACCGCTCATACTCATCACGCGGTACACTCACCATCTCCCTTCCGAAAACAGATGTAGATGTGGAAGGAGTTAGGTCTGCCTGTTGATTATCACTGACACCAACCCCACCAGCAACAGCATGATTGGCCCATTTAGAGGGAGGGCGGCCATGGAGATCATAACAAAAATTTACCGAATGTCCTTCCCTGCCACAGTGGGTACACTTCCTTGTAGAGCTGCCTTTTTCTTTGCCACGGCCTCCCCCCGAGTCACAACCACCACCACGGCCAAATATGGAACCACCACGACCTCCTCGAGAGGCATGTCCTCCCCCTTTCGTACCACGTCCACCTCCTCTGGCTGTCACAAAAGCTGATCTATCAGATTGTGTGGGATTCTCTGTCTGTCCCAAAGAAATCCTGCAAAGCCGAGCAAACACTTCCTCAAGTGTGGGAAGGGTAGAGCCCCCCAATATTTGGGCCCTAACTGGTTCATACTCTGATTTCAACCCCACTAAGAACCTTGTGACATCTAGTTGTTCCCTCTGTTGTTGCTGAACCTTAACATCTGGAGTGAGAGGATGATAGACATTGAGTTCATTTCTGAGGTTCTTCATACTGGCATAGTACTCTTCTAGGGTTTTATTTCCTTGTTGCAGACCAAAGTACTCCTGATAGAGCTAATATACCCTTGTAGTATTATCTTGCCCAGAATACAGCTTCTTGGCATGTTCCCATATGTCCTTAGTTGTATCTAAGAACATGAAGTTGGCACTTATTTTGGGTTCCATACTGTTCCACAGCCATGTCATGATTTGAGCATCCTCCTGTTCCCAATCATCAAACCCTGGAGAGTCATCCGGTGGTTTATCTTCTTTCACATGCTTCACTTTTCTCTTTGCCTTGAGAAAAACTTCCACCGACTTGGCCCATGGAACATAGTTCTCACCATTTAGTTTAATTGATGTCATCTGTACACCTAGATAGTCAGAGGAAACCACCACACTAGGTTTCTGATCACTACAGCCATCTCCCATTGCTGCCATGATACTCTTTCAATGCTGCCTCTAATCTGACTTCCCAATCACCAACTAAGTGCTGCTGTCAAGAGTTTGATGTTCCAGAACCTACAGCAATCCCTAAACACAATGATAGATACACACGCCTTTGTTCTTATCCACACCACTACTGATTTCACAAAAAAAAACATAGACTACACCGACATTAATTCAGAACTTACTAACCACATGCAAGCTCTCTTACAACTACTCAACAGAGTTTGTGCATCACAAGCACCACCACACAGCCATAGCTGTCACACACAATACAGACCTGCTTTAACGCTTTTAAGAGGGCACCACAAGACCAACAAGAATTCAACTAGTACCATTGCATTACACCTTGCACCATTCGGCCACCTATAGTAGCCCCTACACCATTTGGTCACTGTAAACACAGCCTGTTCTTGGAATTTTTCCAAGAACCAGGGCAACAACCAACCTAGTTCTCTAGGTTCTGATCAGTCCTCTCAAGTTCTTGAAGATTTTCAACCCAGAAGTACCAACAGCACAAAGAGAAGAGATAACCAACCTTCGTTTGAGAGCTTCAGCCAACCATTCACTGCTGAAGTTGTTTTCTTAGGAAAGGAGGTTCTGCGCACCAGAAAAAAAAGAAGAGCTGAGATGTTTCAGGCCTGGGACGAACCACTCTTCTCCATTGACAGCCCAGAGAAGAAAAGGAGAGAACTGAAGCACGAACTGAAGTTGTCACGAACTGAAACAGGTCACGAACCTTGCTCTGATACCATGTTTCTACTGTTGCTACAGTAGTCCGAACCAGTAAGGAGAAGAAGAAAGAGAAGGAGAAGAAGAAGAAGAGGAGAAGAAGAAGATGAAAGAACTGTCGAACCTGATAGCTAAACCCTATCAGTCGACCTCTTAATAGTGATTAGGCTCTAATTAAATGTACAAGGACTAAACTGCCCCTACTTAAGTATGGGACAGAGAACCTCTAATAAGACTGCCACATAAGCTCATAACTTAACCAAGGTGAGTTGACTAATCTACCCTTATTTGGCTAACTCTAACAGGAGCCATTTTCATTTCTAATGCCCCCCCCCATACCTAAAGGGCCTGGGTTACCCATACAACTCCCATCGAAATTCAGCTTCATCCAACCCTCTGTTGGAGGGGACCAGGTTTCACAAATTTGTTGCCTCATAGTTGATGAAGCAGCAATAAGTCCCCAAACCCTGAAGAAGTCTTCGACTTTAATATCTGAGAACTGCTTTAAACTTTTTACCCAATGTGCCACCCTCAATGTTATTGTTTCCACAAGAGCTTCCTTGCATTTTTCCTTACTTTCAAATATTCTATCATTTCTTTCCTCCCAAATAGTCCAAAGTATTGCTGCTCTAGTGCACCTCTAGAGAATCCTTCCCCTCCTTGTCTTACCACTGCAACCATTAGGGTTGAATAAACCTTCCAATTGGTCAGGAGAAGACCACTTGCACCCAAAAAGAGAAGTAAACCAATTCCAAATGAAACTGACAAAGGGGCAAGATAAAAAAAGGTGGATAGCAGTCTCACCATTCAACTTACACAGGACACACTAGTTAGGGGGCAAGCACCCATTTGGCCTCTTCCTTTGAAGTACATCAAAGCTATTAATACAACCATGAAAGACTTCCCAACAAAAAGCACTGGTTTTAGGGGAAATAGGATGGCACCAAATTTCTTTGAATAAAAACTGAAGAGAAGACTATGTGGCAACCATCGAATGAAAAAATGATTTACAAGAAAAAGATCCATCAGGATTAGGACCCCAAATTCTAGAATCTAACCCACCTTCCCCCAAAAAAAACTGAATTCAGCAAACCTAACAACTCAGAGACTACAAGCAGTTCAGATTCTCTAAGATTCCTATTAAAACCAAGGTTCCAATTCAATCCTGGCAAGTGAGAATGATGGTTTAGGAAATCAGAAATAGGCTTTCCCTTGAACCATTAGGGTTTAATAAAATTTTTCTTTATCTTCAAAAGGAAACTCCTTTGCGAACAGCCTTACCAATGGGTAGTTGGTAGACCTGAGTTGTAACAGGGAAACTCTATCAAGGTAAAGAGGTGTTGATTATTTGTAACTACTATTTGCCATTTCTTTTTGTTTCTCATCTTTGTGGGTTTTTCCAGATTCCTTATCTTCTAGGCCTTGACTAGGCTTCTCTTCCATTTTCTTCTTCTCATGATAAACTCTACTTTAGCTGCTCAGGAAAAAGGACTTACTACTCTATTGTTTACACAAACATATCTTTTTCTTGGAATTCTTTTCTCTTTTTTTTTTATCAGCACTCTTTCTTTCTTTGCATTCTTGCCACAATCAAAAAAGAAAATCTGTACAGATATCATTGTATTTGTTTTTAAACTACTTTGTGGAAATACAAATCCCTCAGATTAGGGAGAATTTCTACCAAGGAATTCAAGTCATCAGTGACAGTATTCTAAAGGAAATTCTCTTTTCTTTTTCTTTTCTTTCCAAGGAATCGTGTACAATAAACTTAATAAAAGATTGCACAACAAGAATTGTACAAGTTATTCAAACAAAGACAAGAGGTGTTAAAATTCTCATACCTCTGCTGCACTATCAAGATTTGCTGAATCAGATGCCTTTGGGTTTCCATAAGGACAAATTTCATCTTCACGACCACGCCAAACAGGAGACTTGAGTGAGGTCTCTCGAGACTGCATCCAGTTCAAGTTCCCCTGGACAAGTTTTGGCAGCATCATGTACCAAAAAAGAAGACATCAAAGTCATTTTATATCCATGAAATACTAATATAAAAATGTTTAGATGAGTCTATTAATAAAAATACAAAAAATGGATAAAAAGACCCAAAATACAGACAAAAAGCACATAAAGGGAAACAAATAGCACCGAGATGATTAATTAAGTATAAATAGGAGAATCAAAGACGAAACCTGTATAGTATTGATTTCTCCATTATGACCAAGCAATCTCATTGGTTGTGCCAGTGGCCACCTGGGACTAGTATTTGTGCTGTACCTTCTGTGATAGATAGCAAAAGGAGATTTATAAAGATCACTCTGGAGGTCAGAATAAAATTGCCCAAGAACTTCTGACCGAAGCATTCCTTTGTAAACAATAGTTTGATTGGACAAAGAACAGAAATATAGCTCATCTCCCCACTTCTCTAACTTTGATACTCTTTCTATCAACTTCCGGCAGATGTATAGCTCTCTTTCAATGTCATCAATGTTTTCTTCATTTGAAATTTTCACAAATACTTGCTGTATGTTGGGCATGGTTTCTTTTGCATAGTAACCAACAACTGCCACATTTATAGGAACAGGTCTCCATCCAAGAACGTCAAGGCCCTCTTGCTTGAAGGTATTTTCAATAACTGCAGAGAAAATGTATATTTGTTATTAAGAACAAATTTATGTTAAAAGAGAAAAATAAGTAGTGGGTACACTGCAATAAAATCAGAAAGCATAAATTAGATATAAAAGCATACAATGAATTTACACAATATATCATCAAGAAAGGGCAAATACAGAAACAGCAATACAAACAATATTTTTTAATCAACAAACAATACAAACAATATAGAAAACTTATTGACAGAGGAATAGAAGTAGATGACCAATAAATATCTGAAAATGCTTTAAGAAGGTTAAGCAAGGGTAACTAATCATATATAGAGCACAATGAAAAGATTCTTTCTTGTCATTAACTGCTCAGAATTTTATTAGTTATGAGGAAGAAATCAATAATTCAATATTTAGCTATACAATGCTAATTGGGTATCAGGCATACTAAGTTTTGTGATACCAGTATACAGCACCTATGAGTCACAGATAGCTAGCCTAGGACATAAAAAGATGCATCAGATAAGCATGGACATTTATGCAAGTGCACTAAAAGGAAAACTAGATGAACAGAGACAAGGATCATGTTGCTATCAGCATCACCTGATTTTGCTTCTTTCATAGAATCATCATCTTTGGGGAGAAAAACCATTCCCACACCAGTGTGCAACTTATCTAAAGAAGCAATCCCTTGTTTATTTGCCCAATTGTTGAATAGCTCCCATGGAATTGAAGTCATCAATCCAGAACCATCACCAGAATCATTATCTGCTCCACAGCCACCACGGTGTTCCATACAGCCAAGGGCTGTAAGAGCATCTTTGATAATCTCATGTGATGCGTTGTTCTCCAAGTTTGCAATAAACCCAACTCCACATGCTCCTCTTTCAGATATGATATCATTCAAATTTGCAACCTGAAAAACTTGTAATAGCAATGTCAAGAGTATGGATAAAAGCAAACTCAAGTTTATTTTACATGCATGGTATAAAAGACCAAAATCATATGATAATACAGTAGGTTTTCTGTAACACATCTTGAAATCATAACCAAGGTTCTAGTTCAAACCCTGATGTAGGTTTTCATACCAAGAAAGCCTCAGTCACTCTTTGCTAGGTTTCGTTATGAGATATTTTATAGCCTTCTAATTGCACAATAAAGAAACAGGAATTGTTGCCAATATGACCTTATGAGGCTTGTCCAAACATTTTAGCATTGTAGAAGGGAAAAAAAAAAAAAGAGAAAAGGTTGACATGATAAGGACATGTAAGAACATTGCAACAAAATAAGTCAAAAAGTGCTATGGGAGGAGAGGAATGCAAAAAATTTAAAGAGAGAGGAGCAGGGAGGCTGTAATTGAATATATAATTGTTAGTACGGCCCACTGGCTAAAACCATTGGAGCTATTCTTGAATTGGTAATTAGTAATAAATAAAAAATAAAATTTTAATAATAAAGGAAAGGAATAGATCAAAGGTGGTGAGAGATCCCTAAAGACAATCAAATTATAATAAGTAAAACAACAACAAAATATACCAAAATCAAACTTCTAAAACAGATCAAAAGTTGTCTTCATACATTTCCTTTGGAACACCTTCAAATTCTGGCAAAACTAATACCCAATCCATAAGCCTTTTCCACCTTCAAATTCTCGGATTTCTCAGTGGATGACTTGAGAAGAAAGTCACAAGAAGTGGTTCTAACTTTGACTCTGAAGTTTAGGACCAGCTTTTTGGACACCACCAAAAGTAACTTCGACGGAAGCAGCAAATCGAACCTAGGCCCTTTAGGTGTTGGAGGTCTTTCCAGATATGAGTCAGGGCATGTGTTGGCAATGTTTTCAGGTCCTATAGGCATCGATGATTCTTTGAAGGCTGAAGTTATGGCAGTTGTGGAAGGGGTAAGCAAGGCAAAGGAGCTGAATGTGAATAAACTGATTATTTAAAGGGACTCACAAGTGTTCATCAATTGGCTGCTAAACAGGGGGGATAAGTTGTGGGTATACAAAAATGAGTTAAAAAGTTTAAATGGATAACCACACATGGATATTAAAATTCAATGAGTGCAAAGAACGCCTGACAGCATGGTGGATTCCTTGGAAAAACAAAAGGCTGGGAGGATTCAAATATTTTGGGCTCAGTTGTAAAGCTTTTGGATTGGAGATGATCTGTTATCCTTTTGCTTTCTGTACACTTTGTAATTTTCTATTAATACTTTAATGAAATTGAAATTACATTTAATGATCAAAAAAAGATAAGGAAAATTCATCTATAATGCTAAACTCAAAAAATGGGTTTATCTATAATGATAAACTCAAAAAATGGCCACGTCCTTCATATGGCCAAAGGAAAGAGGAAGAGTATTATGGAGGGTGATAACAGCAGCAATTGTGTGGACATTTGAGAGGAAAGAAATGCTAGAATTTTCAAGGAGAAAGAAAGATCCTTGGAAGCAGTCATTGAGTGCATCACTGTTAGTGTGGTATATTGGATCAAGTCACTTAAACTATTCCAACCTCACTGAGTAGAGGATATAGTCAAAAAGTGGAAGGAAATGGCAAGCACAGACCAGAAGAAAGGAATAACCCTTAGAAAGTGCATACCACCAGTGGAGGGTTTTATCAAATTAATTTTGACAGCAGTGTGGGGAATCCAGGACCTTTAGGGATAGGGGGAGCTTTCAAAGACAAGAAGGGTAATTTAATGGCTGTGTTCTTAGGGTCAATAGAAGAAGGTGACTCACTAAGAGCAGAAATTATCACTGTGATTCAGGGAAGACAAAAGACACATGAGATGAAGATCAAGAAGCTTGTGGTGGAAGACAACTCTAAGGTGGTGGTGGGATGGCTACAGAGGGAGGACGCTCTTTGGATCTATAGGAATGAAATAAGGAAGTTCAAATGGCTAATAGAAGGAATGCATGTGAAGGTGCAATGCACACATAGATCGGCCAACTCTTTGGTTGATGTATTAGCCAGTCAAGGGGGCTGTTAGAAATCAATTATTCTGGGCTGAATTGTAAATGCTCTTTTCATGGATTAGATACGCATTGTGTTTCTCTCATTCATGTATAATACTTTGTACACTTACTTCTCAATAATTTAACAATGGATATGGCATTAAATAGAACAGATCAGTGAAACAAGATTCATGTAGCCAAACCCCATATAGTTGTGATAAAGCTTGGATGACAACAATGATTATGATGATGAAGTTATTTATCAAAAAATAAAATAAAATAAACCATATACACATTCTTGCTTATAGCCAATAGAAACATAATGAAATTGCCAACTGCCTAGGGAATAACAGATTACTTGGATTCTCTATGTTGTTTAAACCTCTATAATATGACTATATGCTTCTTCTATTTCATTGATTTTCTTTCCCTAGTATAAGTAAACTATACACTACTACTATCTTAATAAAAAAAATAGTAACTTATAATCAGAATTAAATAAAAATAGATAAAAATGCTGCGGGTCTCAGATTGAAGATGAAGTTGCAATTGTCAGGGTAAGAAAAATGTAATAGAATTGTGTTGATTAACTGGAACATTAGAGGCTATATTGATCGCTCAACCCAAATTTCAGAATATGGAATTACACCATGTGCCAATCCAAAAGTTGGCCCAGTAAATTTCAAACAATAAAAACATAATTGATCAACAACTGTCACCTTATAGCTCCATGATAACGTCCACCGTCATTTCAAAATAAACAACCAAATATGTAATCAATCTTAACGTCCATAACACAGTAGCAGCATTTGAGTGACTAACAACCTTATGCCATTCCGGAACCCTCTTACCGATGCATAGGCCAATCGCCCCTCACAGACATGATAAATTCAAGATTGCTATTTAGTCGTCAACACAATTATGAAATTCTAATTATCACGATCATCAATCAATATAAAGTCAAAAACCAGAGTAACCATACCTCTACTAAAAACTCAAATGCTAATTAGAACTAGCATCGACAGAGATGATCAAATAAGACAACTACAACCAACACATTATACATTTAAGTTCAAATATAGAACTTAAAAATTGCAGCCTAACCAGAAACTATATAAAGTAACTTCTGTCATTCCAAAGCAGAATTCTCTGTATTCAAAAGTAGATACTACATAGTCTCTTCATTGACAGAAGTCATAGCGTGAAGCATACCTCGTTTTCAGCACGTCGAACTGTGTCAGATTCCTTAGAAGCGAAATCCACACGATTGACGTCAAGAACAGCTTTCACCGACGACCAGCTCCTCCCCAATGACCCCCGACCTCTCCGGACTGCTCCGATTCCGATTCTCTGTCTCGTCCGTTTCGATTTACAACACAGACCGATGAAGTCTGCGAAGAGAAGTCCTCTGTTTGCGTCGAAAATTGAACTCTTTGTTGCTGAAAGTGAAGTGCTGGATGAGAAGCCATTAGAGTATAGAAGTTGTGGCATGGGTACGATGGACTGAAGAGCCATAGCTGATCACCAAACGGAACACCAGAAAGAGGGAGAGAGAGAGAGAGAGAGAGAGAGAGAGAGAGAGAGAGAGAGAGAGAGAGAATGAAAGAGGGAGAGGGAGAGGATCGTGTGGAGAAGAGAACAAATGGATGTGAAGATAAAAGAGCAAGGGCCGGAAGCACACACCTCCTCTAGCGTCTACCTCGTCTCAGAAGCACAGAGTCCACTGGCCTGCTCCGATCCAGTAAATCTCATTTTACTTCCACACATTTAATCACCACGGATAAGGAATCTTAGTCAGATGTTTAACAGATCAGACATGATCAAATCGTGTGAAGCCTACCTAATAGACTGGATATAGGAGTGTAGGATCACATGTGAAGAAAGAACAAAAGCGATTACAGCATGGACCGTTCTATTCACCGGTTACTGCCGGTTTTCTTGGGCGTTTTATCCGTATTAAAGACTGGCAATAGCCGGTTGGGGGCTCCCGATTAGCCGGGCATGTTTTGTCAGCTCTGACGTTCGCAACAAATTGTCGTTGAATATTATTGGGCGAAATATAAGAAAGTTGCTTCTGTACGGCCAACCGTGCAGATTCTGCGTCCATCTGGACCGTCCAAGTGGCTAAGTTGATCCAATTAGCCAATGCTGGCTGCTTCACTGTTTTTGGGCCAGATTCTTCAGTACAGCTTTAATCAGATAGGTATTTTGTCATGTTTTGGATAAACAATTAGATCAGATTTTAGTGGGCTCGGAAACCTTTGGGATTGGAATAAGTGTAGTTTTGTGGCCGCACAGTTGGTAAATGACTTTTCAGTGCGGCAGTGCCTGGTGGGTCAAGTCACATGGATGATGGAACAAACTCAGGCACATTATATTAATTTTTGCTGATGTTGGCATATCATATATTTGAAGTCAACTTGGAAAACACCATTCTTTACTTGCAAAAGGACAAATTACATATGTGGTGCTAATATTATATTATAAATATTAGTAAGATTAGTATATGGATTAAGATAACAAAAACTTAATTGCTTTTTTGGGTGTTTCAAGAGATTCTTCTCAATCCTTACAATCGAAGTTTAAAGTATCAGAGATGTAATGTATATCGAAGAAACAATTTTAAGAGACATATCGAGATATGTTTAAGATATGAATGGATACAGATAGAAAATTAAGATATGCATAAATACACTAAAAAAACTTATATAAATCCTAAAAATATATGTTAATTATAATAAATATAAGTTTTATATCACTATAAATAAGCTATTTAAATATAAAAATCCATATTTCAATGTTTGTGTATGCATACATACCATAGTATTTAAAGAATCAATATAATTTGTATTAATATTTACCATTTTCAGAAAATAGGACCGATTGACCTATTAGACTGATTGGACCATGACTAGATTGGGTTAAAAATTTGCTTAAACTTGCCGACCTGACTAGTCGAACTCGATTACTAGTGATTCAGTCTTGGCTTTAGAAAAACAACTGATTTTTTAAATTGTTTTAACACATTAATGCAAACTTCTAAAGGCCATAACTTTTTGCTCAAATGTCCAATTGCGGTGACCTTTGTTTTTATTTTAGGTAACTTTTCGATATAGGTGCCTTATAAAAAATTGAAATTAAAATAAAAAATATATGTTATAAAAGAACACAATTATATAATCTGAATATATTAAAATCCAATATATAATTTATAATATACATATATATATAATATTACATCATCACAATTTGACCTCGGTTGAACCTCTAACCTATGAACCTCTCCCTTTACTGGGTTAATGTCCAACCCAATTCTCTAAACATTGATATTTATTATATATATTTTAATGATGAACTTTAGTTTTTATTGGTAGTCATTCACTAACATACCAATTTAATTAAAAATTAAAATATAAATTTATATGACAAACTCTTAATTAAATGTGATAATTAATTAAGAGTTATTAAATTTGAATTTGAAAAGTTACTAATATTAAGAGAGAAGGATGGAATATAAATTTGAATTAAGAGTCATTAAATTCAAATTTGAAATTGAATTTCGAGTTGTATCCATGCAGTGTATCGGGATTGTATCGGTTGATACAAACCCAAAATGGACCAATACGGGCTGAAACAAACCCAAAACGGTCTAATACTATCGAAAATAAATGAAACATACAGATTTTGTATGTTACGTGTATCGAATCTTCAACGAAACACAACATATCGGCCGAGTACTAAACGCTTGAAACATTTTTTGTCACACTAGTGTAATTGCACATGCTATGCATGTGTGCAAGTAAATGACAAGGACATGAGAACATTATGTAATTGAGAAAATTTATGATGCCAAAAAAGACATGATACCTGAAATGGTTTGACCAATCACAACTCTTGTAAATTTGATGAAAACCCACCTGATTAGTTATATAATAGTATATATTTTGTTTAAGACAACCCAAAAGAAGAAACTTATCCAAACATAAGCTATTTTATTTTATGAGTATTTCCTTTTGGGTAAGTTAGTGTAAGAGCATATATTATGCACATTGTGCAAGTATTAATCATATATGATATATGGTATTTGGATTTAACTTTTATTATTGACACAAAATCCAAGGCAAATATTCACATTAGTATAAAATTATAGATTTGGTGTGTACAAGGACATATAGATGGGCCTTGGCCACCATAATTTGCCAACAAGGGCGGAGCCAGAAATTTTTTGTGAGGGGGGCCAAAACCTGAAGTGAAATGGGGGAGGGGGGAATAAGTATTGATGGGCCCATTGGGGTGGAGAGTTTGGGAGGGGGGAAACTTACATGGAAAGCTCTATTTCCAAGTGAAGAATTATGGACTATAGGGGGGCCATGGCTCCCCTGGCTCCCCGCCCGAAATTTATTTCCAACTTGATCCAAATCCATTATAAAATGAATATGTTCATATATACTTAAATTTTATAATATATGTTTAGTAAACTTGAATTGAATGTTGTGTTTTTACTATTGTAATAGGTTCTAAGTTTTATACATGTAATTTTCAATTCATTTTGTTCATTGTCCATATAATAGTGCATCAAAATCATTGTTAGTTCATTTTATTAATCTATACTACCTATAAAAGAGCGAATGCCCCTTCTTTCAGGAATTTTCAGTGGACATTTTCTATCCCCCTTGTCTAAACATACAATGGGCATAAAGAGGGCATATATGTCCTTTACCCTCATTTTAAAAACTGCACATGAATTATAAATAATTTTGTCTTAGAGATATTGCCACGTGAAAATGCACGTATATGTTTACTAGTAATATAAAATATTTTGATCATTTTCAGTTTATTTTATTTATATTATTCAATATCCATTGCAATTCGAATTCAATTCTAATTCAATCTAAATACAATGGATAATATCTTATTCAAATTTGAACTGTGTATATAATATATAGTAAAACTTAGATCTAGCAATATCCCATTCAACCCATTTGCAGCCCTGCATTTTACCTGTAAAAATTCCAATTTTTCATTATTTTTTAGGCTCAATTTGAAAATAGTACAAATACAAATATGTATAGTATAAAATGCATTCGAGATAATACAAAATACAAGGTTATGCATTCCACATATTTGTAGAGTACAAAACCTTGTATTTGTATTATTTTCTATATATTTGCATCGTACATATTTGTATTTGTACTCTTTCCGAATGAGCTTTAAGCTCGATTTGGAAGGAGTACAAATACAAATATATAGAGTGCAAAACCTTATATTTTGTATTATTTTGAATGTATTTGCACTCTACATATTTGTATTTGTATTCCTTCCAAACTGGGCTTTAGTGGCTCTGAATATGTGTGCAAATCTTGCAGCCAAACCCAGTATTTCCACCATCAAGGCCTATTCTAGTTTTCAAGACATTGCCTAAAGCATCCAACTCTAAGTATATCACATCAAAAGATGAATTTAGTTTGTTTCAATTATAGGGCAAGGGTTGGAAATAGAGTGTGGAATAAGGTTTCAGAGCATTAAGATGTACAGGTGCAAGTTATGCATTTGAGTGAGTTCAATTCTAACATGACCTAAGGCTCAGTTTGGAAGGAGTACGAATACAAATATGTACAATGCAAATACATATAAAATAGAACAAAATATAAGGTTTTACACTCTACATATTTGTATTTGTACTCCTTCCAAACCAAGCCTAAGTTGTTGAACTTGAACCTCCAAACCTAACCAGGCCTGGTTGAAATTGGATTAGGCTCGGATTGGTCCCCTTTTTTTTTCATTTTAGGGGTGTTTGGCATTGTGGACGAAACCATGGTCAATGAATACCTCTTTTTAAGTTCATCCACACCTTTGTTGGTGTTCTTTGAGATCATAGTATTGTGAATCAGTATACACTATCTCACAATTTCTCATTTATACCTAGATATTGTGGATCAATTCATGCCATGATATATTCAAACATTCTTACAAGTTTTGCAATAAATGATTAAGATTTTTTACTCACAAAACATTCACCACCATAGCGCATAATGCTTACAAAATGTGATACCACACCACGTTGGGGCCCAATGGCTATCTCCACATCACACAATTTCCTATTCATTTTATCGAACAACCAAGTGTGGTTCAAATATTTTTGTTTCCTAAATTTAAGTTGGGATTGAAGTTTACTTATTTCAGCATTATTATATATACAACAACAAATTTTTGGGGGTTTAGGAGTTCCATAATTATACTACGCTAGAAAGTTTTTCTTTTCAATCTTGAAATTGTTTACACATATAAATACATAAATACATTTTGTACACGCATGATTATACTTTATACACATGCATACGTACACATTTATATAATATTACTATTAAATGTGTACATGCATTATATGTAGCAATTTCTAATGATGATAATAATGTTGATAAAAATTCATTGTTATTATGAGATCTCACATGAAAAAGATAAGTAATCAAAACATAGTTTAATTGGTATCATAAAAGTGACAACCATTTAGATGGTCATCATCATCATGCATCTAAGCCTTGTTCCATCTATATGGAATTGGCTATATGAATAATCTTTCACCATTGAAATCTATTCAATGCTACATGTATCTTAAGTTATAGACACTTAAATCATTTTTTATTACTTCTACTTGTGTTCTTTTTTATTTTTCCCCTAGCTCTTCTAGCCTCTTTAACATTAAATTGGTAACTTTTTTTTTTTCAAACACTATATATGATTTTTAAATTGGTAACTTTTCCTGGTTACAAAGTATTCCTAAAATCTCTCTTCCCCCTTCATGATTGTGGATGCCAAAACCACTGGGAAGAATCGCCCTATAGTTATTAAGATTCTATTTTTATGAGATTAAATTTTTATAGATTTCAAATCCCCATATAGTTAGAAGTGAAGAAAAATGCCATGTAGAAGATTATGTATTAATAAGTTACTTTTTCTTATTATTATTAATGCAAAATAATGCATATAGTGCCATTGTTTCTGAGTTTTGGTTCATTTCTTTTAATTCTAGAGTACGTTTCCTTTTTATTCTTTAGGTCTATTTCCATTTTTTTCATTCCTTTTTTTTCTCTTTCCATTATTTGATTGCATTCATTCTTTGTGTGTGGTTGTATTCTTAGGCAAATTTTTTATTAGTACCATGTACTTTGGACCTAGTGCCACTTTGATCCCTGAACTTTAAAATATAACAATTTAGTGTTCGAATTTTCAAAACGTGCCAATCTAATACCTACCATTAATCAACCATTAAGTGACATTTGAAAAAACACAAATGTCATTCAAGTGTCATCTAATTTTCTTTATCAACCATCCAAACATTGACAAAAAATGAACAGTCATAAATCATTGCATCTTCTATTCAAGAAAGTTAGGGTCACAAGAATGCCCACAAAAAGGAAAAGCCAGATATCAAGGAGCATTTTGCATTCAATCATGTATATAAATTAGTGTTTAACATTGATCCAAGTTGTCTCGGCAATGACAACATTGCCGGCATGAGTTTTTAGTTTTGCATTGATCTGTAGACGCCACGGATGTGGTTACCGTTCATCTGTAAATGCCTTGAGTTTTTAGTTTTGCACCTCTCTTTTATCTTCTTGATGAAGAAGATGATGAACAATGATTTATTTCCAAGGGTAGTTTTGATATTTTCAAAAGTTTTAAGTCACGTATGATGTCATGTGATACACATAATTGGCGACTGATTAATGGTAGGTAATAAATTGACACATTTTAAAAGTTTAGGGATCAAAGTGGCACTTGGCCCAAAGTATAGGATACTAATTGGGAATTTTCCCTTTTAGGATAAAAGACGTAAACATCTTGTAAGATTTCTCCTAAATACTGAAACACCCCCTTATGGGAGGTATTTGTCCACTAACATCACTCAGTGAACCAATTTGAAAGGTGAAGAGATGTTTTAATATTTAGGAAAAACCTTAAAGAAAGGTTTAAGCCTTTTTACCCTAAAGTTTAATGTTCTTCCACTTTTTTCACAATGCCAAAGGTATGTTGTTGCAACTTTATATTCTAACATTCTGTTTGGTTTGTATAGCAGGAACTACAACGTGTGGAGGATAATTCGCCTGTGTGGACAATCCAAAGGTACGGTTTTAATGAGTAAAGAGAGTTTGGAAAATGGGAATCATTATCAGTGGCTTCTAAACCTGTTAATTGGCCCAGTAGCCCGATTGTCTGGCTTGGACAGTATTCCAGGCCACGGGCTTGGGCTCAGGTCCAAAATACTGGGCCCGACTTATTTCGGGCCCAATGCACTGAAACGATCTTACCTTAGCTTTATAACATTATAATACTTTTATAAATTAATTTGTTTTTATTGGAGCCTAACAAAAATTTAAAAAGGGCGGCTAAGAGCAAGGTTTAAAAAACTGGATCGGACAGAATCATTTTGGCCCCAGTTCCTGGGTCAAATGGTCCAGCCATCCAGTTCAAATGGACGGCCCATTCTGATTAAAAAATAAAAAATTAAATTAAAATAAAAATGGCCAAAAATAATTGTCCAGATGAATGATTTGATCACCCAGATCAATGAATTGCTGACCAAGTCAACAGTTTTTTGGTCCAGGAACTGGTTGCCTGACTGTTCCTGGGCTAATCGGTCCGACTATCTAGTTTTCAAAACCATGGTTACGAGTCAAGAGCAAGGAGAGCAATAGAACAAGCATCAAATAAACACACAGGTTCCTTTCTACTTGTGGTCTTTGGTCATGTTCTTTGATTCTTTCTGCTACTAAAGAGGGACAGAGATCTAAGCTTCTACTATTACTGTAGAAGAATGAGAGAGAGATTCTTGAATAAACTTTATAGTTGCCATATCTACTTTTGCTTTCAATGTGTAGGATGCAGGAGGGATGATGTGTACCATTAGGTCCTATTATTACTGTATTCAGGATGCAGGAGGGATGATCTAAGTTTCTACTATTACTCTCGAAGAATGCTCTATTCAGGTTCTAACGCATATAAAGGACTGTAATTAAGGGTGTCAATGGACCGGTTTTGGATTGGACTCCATCCAGTCCAAAATCAATTTGGATGGATTGAACGGATTAATAAGACATATTGGATTGGACCAATTTGGTCCAAAATATTTATTAGATTGGACCTAGTCTTTTGCAATAAATTTATATTGGATTGGGTTGGATTAAGCCAATATCTGGTCCATTGATACAAGATAAGAAATAAGAATATATGTGTGGATGTACCAATGGACTGGATTTGGGTTAAAATCAATCTAAATCAAAGTGAATTTGAACAGATTGGATTGTCCAGACATTGAATTGGACTGGTCCAAAACATTCATTAGATTGGATTGGACCTGGCCCATTTATAATGGACTCACATTAGACTAGATCGGATTGGACCAAATCCAATCCAATTTGCACCCCTATCTGTAATGATGTCTACCATTAACGTATTTTTGCCTTGAAATCTTAGATATCGGGATGAACCTCTACTAAACTCAATCCTTGCAACAGTAGTTGGTGGCTGGTGGAAGAAACAACAGTGACAATGGTGGTGGTGGTTATCCTTATAGTGCAAAAAGGTTCTGATTCCAAGGTTAGACAAACGGGGAAATTCCACCATCTAATATCAATTTTTCTGAACTTAAACTCTTACAAAATAGTAATTATATGGTCATACTTAACCTGTCCAAAGTATCCAAGTTTGTTCCATGCGTTTGTTTGCGATACAAAGTGCAAATATATACTGTAGATATATACCTTCTCTTCGATTGATTGATGCAAAATGGTTCGCAGTTGTAAACCCATTTTGCTCTCTTCTTGTTTGTTTCAATTCGATGCAAATGGCTGATATATGGTGGTCTCTCTCCATTGATGGAATAAAGTAAGCCTTATACATCAAGATTCGAAAAAATACAATTTTGTAGCCATAGAATGAATACAATAGTGCACTCTCCTCATGATACGAAACTGTCAGAAAAAAACAAATATCCCTCCTTAATCGTTGGCAAATTTGGCTCACAAATCCGAACTGGATTACATCGAAAGTTGAAAAGTACAATTTTGTATATGAAAGGGGGTACTCTTTCCCAAGTATGGTTCAAAGTGCCGATACGATATATCCAATATGGGGTGTATCGTATTGTATCTTTTGAAAAAGATACAGTTCGAAACGCTTGTTTCCAGGGTTTCGGACCTCCAATTTTTTTAATAATAAAAAACATACTAAAAGCTTTCCAAAAAACCAAAATGTGAAAAAAAAAACTAAAAAAAATAAAGTATCGTATCAATACTTTGAAACTTGTTCCCAAGGTTTTTAAAACTGACCAAAAAACGGGACCATTTTGGGCACCGTTTTTCCCAGTTCGGGGGTTCGACCATCTGGGTTGAACGGTTCGACCGTGATATCATAAATAAATTAAAAAACAAAAATATTTATATATAATAAAAAATATTAAGTAAAATACAAAAAATGCACAGAAAAATACAGAAATATACCATAAAAAGTAAGGCTTTAAACTTCAAATAAGACAGAAATATACCAGTTTAAGCTTCAAATCAAAATTGAAAAATAAGGGATGTGATTATCAGATTCTACAATGGCTCTCAGCTTTAATGGAGTGGTCACTGGTGCAAATGGTGGTTTGGTTCCTCCACAAGAAAACGAGAAATCATAGTATTGCAAAGAATTATAATAATAAATGAGTTAATGGCTTAATTGCAAATCAAATTGTTCAAATGAGAGATTAGAGAAAAACGAAAAAAAAAACTCACTTATTTACCTGAATAGTCGTCGTTGTACTCCTTCCAGACTGGTCATCGGCAACCGCAACGAATATTGGTCACCGGAGGTTGGATGTCCACAGTGGTCACCGCTGTCCCCTTCAAGAGATGCCATTGAGCCGTTCCATTCAAGAGATCAGAGTTCAGTTCAGACCAGAGTTTGGTCGCCAGCTGCTGCTGCAACTTTGGTCACAGGTGGGTGCTTGTTCGGATTTCGGGAAGAAAGGTGCTGGTGTGTCACCACCATCTTCTTCGGTGAAGGCTTGAAGTTTTGTCAAAGACCGAAGAGTTTTGGGCTTTTGGGTTTGACAAAACAAAAACCTAGAGGAGAGTCATCGAATGTAGTTAGGAAATAGTATATGTTTGTCATTTTTTTTGTTTTAAAATAAAATAAAACATCAAAATAAAAAATGCTAAACCGCTAACCGTTGCTTGGGTTGAATGGGTTGACGATTCAACCATTTGGGTCACCAATTTTTTTGACTTTTTTCAACGGTTTTGCATTGGAAGACAGTTCGGGGTAAACCCAGAACCGTTCGAATGACCGGTTTCCAATCCAAATGGTCCGGCCGTCTAAGTCAATGACGATTTGAAAACGTTGTTCTTTCCAATTAAAAAGAGTACAAATGCAAATATGTACAATGTACAAAATAATACAAAATACAATGTTTTACACTCTACATATTTATTTTTATACTCCTTCCTAACTGAGACACAGACATATAGGCTCAATTTGAAAAGAATATAAATACAAATAATACAAAATACAAGATTTTGCATTCTACATATTTGTATTTGAACTCTTTCCATATTGAACCATAAATCTGAATTCGACATCCTACCAAGGTAGAGAACTTCTTGACTATGAGAATATTGAATCGAGAGATAGTTGAATCCTTCTATCCCAAAAGCCTTGATGACCTGTGATGACCTGACCTCTCCATTGCAACCAGTGTGGAAGCTTGAATTGAAGTTGAACGAATAAACAATACTGCACATGGTAGAGGGGGACAATAGCAGGAAGCAAGGTTCAATGTCCTCCTCTACCATGTATGGGCGTATCAGGGTTCTGACCGGTTCAGGGGGTGGAGGAGCCTTAAATTGCCCCCTGAACCGATTTAATAAAAATGAAAAAATGTAAAAAAGAGTATCGATATTGCCCGATATGCCCCTACTGGCATACCGGGCGAATTTATATTTAGAACCTTGGCAGAAAGGTTGATTTTTTTTTCCCTACAGCGCTGGAGAGTGGTCTGCCCTTGTATGTTCCATTTATTGATTTAGCTAGGCGCAAGATTAGCAACCAAACGTGCAGTGTGGTGGCACAACCTCATAACCTACTTATGTTTCATTCAATGCAAAATCGCTCTCCATCTAGCTCTGTAATCATTTTTTTTTAATATTTATTGGCAATGATCCACCAAGAAGAGAGTTTCTAAAGTTAAAGACTCAAAATTCATGTAACTATGAAAGGTAATTGGAGCATGGTGTAATTGTATTGGTGGTTTTGTTATTTTTTAAACTAAAGATCTAGGTTTAAACCTTCTTCCTTGTAGTTTTGAATACTCATAAACCGTCCTCTAATGACATGTCGTTATTTAAAATAACATAAGATTTGTTTAAATTGAGTTCCGCATTTAATTAAAACAAGTAGTGTTATCAACAAAATTAAAAAGAAATAAAGAGAAATTGATAATTAAAACTACCATTTATAAATATTAATGAAACAAATGCTGTATGAACAATCAATCAAAAACACTAGTATACATATTTCTTGTCAAAAATGTTTTTTTTTTTTAATTTTTGGTAATTTACATAAATAAAAATATTATTTATAAAGTTAACTTAATTTATTTAAGTAATTTCTAAGAAATTATGTAACCATTAGCTAACATATTAAGAATTTAAAATTAAGTTGACTTATTTTCTGGTAATATACAAAGTAAAAATGATAAAATATAGAATATCTTGTGATTTGTGTCTTGGTCTCTTGTATTTATTGATCTTCTACATTCTCATGGACCTAATACATTTTTAAATTAATTATATCTTTATATAATTATTAATTAATAATTTAACTTAAATAAATGATAACATATTAATAGACTTGTAAATGTAGTAACTTGTAAAAAAATAGTATGTATATGAGACTTTTGTTTGATGCATTATTAGTGTGAAGTCATTGTATTTGTATGTTTGTCATAATGCATTTCTTCATATAAGCTATTAAATTATATGTTTCCTATGTGTTTGTCCCTCATCCATAAGTTATTTCAGCCTATCTTTGGGATTTGTGAGAATTTTCTTAATATTTTCATGTATATCCATATCTTCCCACCATTCCCAAAGTATATTGCGATACACATCCATTTTCGTACTTATCGAGATGATATGCTATACCAATATTTTGAACCTTGCCTCAAAAGCAAATATGTATGGGCCTGTATCATACATGTTAATACATTAAAGTCTAAACCTTTATCCTTATTTAATTAAAGCCAATGAAGACTCCAACATGGGAGGTGCAGGAACCTACTGAAAACTCAGAAGTCAGAAGTGATCTACAAGGGCCTTAGCAATTTTCCTTATGATGAATTATTTCTACTCCACTAACTAATAACCCAGATGTCTATTACTTGGTCTAACGGTAAAATGTTGGACTGGAAAGTGCTCAAGCATAAGAGCAGCCGCTCTGTGCAAAAGAACAATCAAAGGTGAGGTCCTTATCCAGTCCACCCTCTTAAGGCCCCGTGACCAAAATTGGGTAATGATATTTAATGTCTAACAACTTTATATATTCAAATTTTCTTTGTTCTTTTCAATAGCCAATGTATGAACAAATTTTTAGTTCATATTACCTTCTTTGATCTACTTACATCTTTATTATTATTTTTTGTCTCTCTCTGATTTTTCCCTTTTTAAGATTGCACTCATGCATCTTGAATATTCGCTTTAAATCAAAATTTCAACCAATAATGTTAAAGATGTTACAATCTATTTACTTTCACATTTCACAATGTCATTTTCCAACAAAATCATTTGTTTTCTTTTACTTTTGCATGCGACAAATGAAACCTGGTGTCAAAACTTATAGGTGCTAGGGTCATCATTCCCATTTTCCAAAGAGTAGACATGGAGTTATTTCTGATCTGTATGGGATGTGTCTAACCGCTTTACAATAGTCATGAACATGGGAAAAAAAACGAGAACAAAGAAGAGTGAAAAAGAAAGAAATCAATCACTGGCCTTTATTTTTATTTCCCTATGAATAAATGTACTTACAAAATTGCGGAATTCCTGGATCCCAGAAATTCCTTCAAGACATAGGATAAAAAATTATATACACGAACAGATGCAGAAGGAAAAGAAATCACTCCATTGTGCACCCATAACGATACATAAGAGGGAGGCTTCATCTGACATGCTTTCACTAAATTATCATGAAAGCATACCTTCACTTTGCATGCTAAATTCAGCTTGCTTTTATTAGAAAATCACCCCGCAGAATATCAAATCTTCATCCAAGAAATACTTCCAAGTTGAACAAATAATTTCACCTCTATACTGCTATTAATTAAGGCAAAATACGTACTCCATGTGGTATGTCCTGCACCAACTCCTCAAGATGAAAATGTTTTTCCCTCCTCATGAGGGTCATCAGAGGGTGAAGAGCCACTTGTGGAATCACTTTCAAATGTTACTTCATCCCTTGGAGTTGATGGATGTGAATCTCCTCCCTCTTGAGATGCTGAACCTGGTATAGAAAAAAGTGTGGACAAACAAGAGAAGTGGCCTCAGATACTTGCAGGGATGGTCAATAAACTGTAACCATTCTAAATGAAGCACATTAATGGTGATACAGTTTTATAGGTCATACATAGAAATCAAGGTTTAAATTCAGTTGACTGGATGACAATACATATATATCCAGTCTATAGACTTCATTTCTGTACTAAATGCATTTTTAGAATCCTCAAAAGAATCTAGTTGGTCACATGGTTAGAACCATCTGGTTTAATATCTTTTGCAGAGAAGATTTACTTATTTGGATCATTACGAGGGGTAAAGGAAGAAAAAAGTGTATATTGTAGAGCAGCAGATACAAAGATAAGGACTGCAGGTTCAACTCCTGCACGTGCCTCATAAATTTGGCAAACTCCTTAAGATGGGGGATCCATCAGCCATGCATATCCGCTGTAACCCGTAAATACCTATATTTCTAGCAGGTTGGCCGTTTAATCCTTGAATGAAGGATATTGCATTACTCTTAGGATAGATTCTGTAACTTGTTACTTTCCTACTCCTTAGCACTTTGATGCAGATACAAAAGCAAGGTAAGAATCCATGGGGAACAGTTATTGATCAATATATATATATATATATATATATATATATGTATAAGAATCCATGGAGAACTAAATCAATTTTCCAATTCCTACACCAATTTCAGAATTTTTAGGTGATAGGATATTGTTTTTTTATTAATTTATTTTTCAAGTTGTAGGTGTCTTAAGAACATGGTCTTAATATTTTAGAAATGTACTGTTATTTCAAGATTATTATTTATGGTAACTGTCAAACTACTATTTATAGTAATTCCCATAAATACTATTTTTAGTAACTTTCAATTTACTATGTTTATAATTTCTGGTTTCTTTACATTAAAATAGTTTTAGTAGGATTAGGCAAGTATTATATTAGAGTTGTTTAGGAGTTAGTGTCTTTATCCTTAAGGGTTACCTATAGATTGTATTAGTTCTAAAGAAATTATAAGTTGATTTTGGTTAGCTTACTAAACCAAATTGGAGTGTCAAAAGGGACATCTGAATTCATTAGTTGAGTCTATAAATAGAATCATTGTAATTGCAATTAAATAAGAGTTGATTAGATGAAATAAAGTTTGGTTTGGTTAAGTGTTCTATATTTTTGCTGTTTGCCCTACAGCAAGAGTTCTTTTAATTTCTTACTCATTCTTTAGTGGACAGCAAGCTGTCTACTTGCTTCATCATCCCTGTTTGTTTACTCAAAAGCCCCACCTTCACCCCACAAAGCCCACCACCAGATCTTAAATTAGGAGGACCCCTACCCTGTCCTACATCACTTTGAGATGGATGCTACAACATGTCCTTGCAATGCACAGTGAAATCTCAACATTCTCAAAAAGCCAAATAGGTTGGAAAACGAATAGCATGAAAAAGAACAAAAGAAATAATGCACACCTTTCTTCCCCAACTTCTTTGAATGTCGCCTGATTAGCTTCTTGGCTTTTGTTATGGTCAGTTGCCTTGCGAAAGGTGAGAACTCAGCATCACTTTCACTCCATTCACCATGGAATTCATTATCTTCTTCACCCCTCATGGTCCGCAAGACTAATGCCTTGGCTTTACGACGCTGTGAACTAAAAAGACCCTTAATGGAGGTAACAAATCCATCACCTGCTCCATCAGTGGGTTTCTTGAGAAAGGCGATAGGGAGCTGATCAGATTTCCCTGCCTGATCTCCATCACTGTCACTAAGATTAAGGTCATCAAGAGGAATAGCTACTGCAGTAGCTTCTTTTTGGTTATGACCTTTACCTTTGAACTTCTTACCCTACAAAAGAGAAGTGAAAAAGCAATTAGGTCCACTTAAGAAAAATAATAAAATGCAAATACATTTTCTAGCACTTTTTAATTCCAAAATAAATGAAACTTCACTTTAGTTTGACATTTAAACCCACAATATCTTTTGTCATCTAAAATGAAGTAATTTATGGTTAATAAAATATGGAAATGAGTCCATTTTCTGAAAATTTGAAACTACCTCATTTCCTTCTCAATAACAGTGAGATGATAGCATAAATGAAATTGTGCTCTCAAACGCAATAGAAAACCACAATTATATGCAATTGAAGACTGACTTCACTACCAAATGACTCCATATGGAGAAAATGTTTAGACTGATGGTCAACTGGCTAGAAAAGAAATAAATTACAACCAAAAGATCAGAATCTAAACATGTCTGTTGTGGGATGGAGAGCACCTTCAGTAAACCAGAATCACAATGCACACAAATAACTTGCCTGCATTCCTGTTACAGATTTTAGGACTCCCCAGATGATATGCTTCTTAACTCGTGAGAACAGTCTCGGCCATGAGCCAATGAAATCAACACGCTGAAATGGATCCATCAGCAATCTCAGATCGCTTACTGCAAATCTAGATCCCTCATAAGTAAGCAGCAATTCAACCTACAATATCATTATGAAAGAAAAAAGTTATACTTCATTTATGTCCATCCTGAACTTGTATTGTAATTTCAGGCTGAGATGAACCAACCTGACTTATCTTGACATTCTGAAATTCTATCATCTTGCGAGGTCTATCTCTTTTCTCATCTTGAGTCTTTCCAACTTTCTTTTCTTCATTGGATGAACGACCAGGTTTAATTGGCATTGTCATTTTGTCTTTCCAACTTTCTCTTTTCTCCTCTTGATGGTCTGGTATTGAATTCAGTGGCCCATTTCTTGAGGAAGAATTAACACGTAATACAACTTCATTAGCTACAGATTCAGCCACATTCTCTTCCCATGTTCTGTCGCATGAAGATGTTCTCCTTAGCTCTGGGGTTGAGCCACCTACAGTGTTTGCTTTTGAGTTTTGCAGCTTTGACACCTGCATAGCAATTCGTTGTTAAAGAACATGGGGTAGATGGATTATTCGATCTAGACAATCTCATTTCAGAAGTTATTTACTATTCCAGATCAGTAATGTTGACAATAAGTAGTGGCAGTAGAAATTTTCAACCAATAACTAGTAGAGGACAAAGGTAGTAATTAGTAATCAAGTCGAAGAACTGAAACATAAAACAGTAGAACAACCATACAATAGCAATCTGATATTGAGGGGAATAGAAATTTACAACTTCTAAAGAAAAAAAAGATAATCAAAATTGCTCAATAAATGACTGGTCATAACTCAAAAGCTAATCGTATAAGAAATCCAAACTTAATAAATATGGTCATGACTTTTTCAAAAAAAAAAAACAAAGATTAGGTCTATATATAGTCCACCCCTCTCTAAGGCCCTAGATAGCTAGGGCCAAAACTGTAATGGCCTTTTAGAAAATTCATGACTTTACGATAAAAAACAAATCCAAAAGTTGTGAAATTGCTACTGCTTCAAGAATATGAAATATCTCGATAACTTCTTCCTCAGTTTCATTCCTTGCTTCCATGTTTGCATAAAAAAATTACATCTCAGAGGATTAAAGAAACAAAAAATTTTAAATTCAGCAAGAATCCCACATAAAAGTAGTGATTTACTAAATTGGTTTAATTTTGTATTAAAATGCTTCTTTAAACTAGGGAAATTTTCAAGCAGATGATTTATGTTTCATTGTTGAGTTAACCTAAAGCACCCAGAGATAGATTGTAATGACAGGCGTTGATTAAAGTAGCATGATTCATTTCCAGAAAAGATTGTGAATTAATCATTTAATGTAATGCACCTAGATATCCAGACGAGAAGGAGATCCCATTTGATGGAAATAAGCATCTACAATTTCTTCATTTTCTTGGGACAAAATTCCATGATTTTTCTGGTCAGTCAAAGTTATGACATAGGTTTCATGGGTGATCAGTAAAGTGGTCAATATGACCTACAAGATCCATAAGGGGAGAGCCAGTATAACCCATTAAACAGTGTATCCCAAGACACATGAAAAGTCAGCAATCACCATAATACCAAAAGATAATCTTCTTGGTCCACCATACTACTACCTTTGGATCTATAGCAATAGTTTCCCTCCCCCTCAAATATGAATTTACTAGTTTACTTTGCATGTATGAGTTGACTTACTTGGGAGAAATCAGAGTGAGATGAAAGCTGGCTACCACCAGAAGTAGCAAGGGATGCTGCAGGGCCACCCAATTTTGAAGAAGCATCAGATTCTCTTGTTGAGTGACTGCTTGATGCAGTTGCTTCATGGGAAGATGTTCCTTTCTTGACACGTTTTGCACCAGCAGTTGTAGACACTTTCCAAACTTCCTGTATATTTCACCAAGTTAATTCACTATTACAGGACAGTACAGTTTGGTACATGGTGCTACCAAAACTTCTAGACTAGAAGCTTGCCTGTCTCTTTTGTAAGTCATGTTCCTCTCCTGGGAAGAAATATGCCCAAATCATTCTGTACATTGTTTCTGCCAAATGTATCTTCAGAGGATAGATTTCTACCTACAGTATTGAGGAGGACCAGATGTTAGATTAAGCAAGAACGTTCAAGTCACCAATATTCTTCAAGAAATTCAAAATAAAGACCAATTAGAACAAAATCAGCTCTGGCAGCATTGAAAATTTTCTATACGCAAGAATACCTAATAAGATATACTCTACAGATTATGGGTCTGGTAAAACATCATAGTCAAGAAAACAACCTCCTATGAGCATCAAAATCAATACTTGTAACATATATGTAATGCAGGTATTGATACATAATACAAGAACTGTTCACCTCAGTTGCCAATTTGCAAAGCCATATGAATTGACTAGTTTACACCATAGAATCGTTACCTTGAAATTTCCCCCTTGAATGCACCGAAGTGGTCCAAACCATCTGGGGGATGAATATGCTCTCACTTTTGGTGAACTGGAGAAAATTGACAGACATGCATATTTGTGAAAGCAGGGCAGAAAATAAGCGGGGAAAGATAAAAGGGTTGGATCAGGATAGGGAGGACAAGGGGGAAAGAGGAAGAGGGTGATACAAGATGTTGTTCATGATAGGAATGGGAAGATATTTGTTCGGCCAAGGAGGTTCAAAGATTTTCAGGGTGGTGGACCAAGGAGATGCAGGTTAGTGAAAGTAATTCCAAGAATTTTAAAGTAGTCAGGGGAGGGGAATTTGCATCATTGATGTTAAAACTTGTTGTTTATGGTGAGGCAGAAGGAGCTTACTAACTTTTGTTTTTGATCAGGTTGATTTGTTCTTTGGTGTGTGTATTGGGATGGTAGCATATAGGTGTTGATAGGGAAACTAGTAGAGGCAATGGACCTTTTTTTCTCAGGTGTTTTGGAAATTATGGTGGATTGAATTTGAGTTTTTTAGGCCATTTTATTCTAGGTTTTAGGGGATGTGGGTAATTTTCAATCAGAATTCCTTTTTTGCCCTCCCCTCTCTCTTAATGAATGGCTTTTTGTCTCTCTAAATATATTTTATATATTATTTTTTATCAATAGTATAAAAATTTTTATTTCAGCTTTTATCAAATATCTTCCTAATTTATTTCAGCTTTTTATCAAATTAAAATTTTTATCACATGCAAGATGTAATACCTGTCCTACATCAATACATGCTCTAAAGATGATGTGTCAGGGTAGTAATCTAATAATCATGGAAACTACTCATTACATCATTTGAGCAATTAGTTTCATTTGTAACTCCTGTGGACCCAATTTTTAGTGCATTATGAAGATAAATATTCCGTGGAATAACCTGAAATCTGAAATGATAGGTGATAATATATCATTTCACAGTTGATGCATAATAACAGAGATCATGTAATTTTTTCTCGATATAGAAAGCTAGGAATGCAAATTTGAAGGATTTTAAGAAATTTTCATTACCTTAGCTGATGCAAATAAACAAAATAGGAAAGAAAGATTTTTCCACTATACAACAAGAAGAAAATTTGATGTAAGTTTTAGGTAAGAAAATGAACTCTTTAGTTGCTGTTCACATACTGATGTTTCTCCTAGGGAAATTAGGTATGGTTTCTTCCACTTCTACAAACCATCGCTCAAAGTTCTCTAATGTTTATGTATTTAATTGATGTTGTTCCTGTAAATCTAAGTGCTCAGTGTCTTCTTGTCTCATCAGATTTTACTGGAGTAGCCTTGCAGATCTCCGAAGTATAAAGCTCCAAATAAAATATAGAGCAGAGTTCCTCTTTAATTTCTAATAAAAGTGCACTATTCATAATTTCATTAATAATTTAAGAAACAAGCCTAATGATAAAATGAAAACAGGAAGACTTATGACCTGGAACAGTTCAATGACAGAGTTTCCATCCTTTGGAGCTCCCTGCTTTGCATCTACTCGAAGCATTACATTTCTGCAGCCAAAGTATGTCAATATCATGACAGTGTTAAGTGGAGACATGATATACTTACAGAAGTATCTAATATGTTTCCTAACTCTACAAAAATATTAATCAATACTAGAGCAAAACGGTTCGGGAAAACCATTCTTCAGTAATATATTTCTCAGGTCTATCATCAACTCATTCACATTCATAACACGCGAAAACAAAGAATCATAATTCAGGATTCTTTTATTTTAGTAAAATGAATCAGCAGTAGTTGAAACATGGAAAAGAATACCAATTCTAGATAAAAGGCTGGAATAGATAAATGGAGAACAACTCTGTGATCCAATATGTACAGAAAATAGAAAGAGAAAAGGTACATACTTTCCCCATTCAGAAGGAGGATTCCATGCTGATAACAGTGTATCAGATTTGGCATTAGGAAGACAGTTTCTCACAACAATTGACTTAGTTGTGAACTTAGCAACACCATGATCCTTGTAATCACGATCAAAATCGTATGTCTGTAGGAATTTAAAAAGTTTATTAAAATTTAACTTCCACGAAATAGTGGTAGAAGTATTCAGAAAGCAAATGCCTTGAAAATTGCACTGTCATGCCCAATATGTTCCAAAGTATTCAGAAAGAAAGGAATAGCTATCTATAAAAGCATATGCAAGAAATAATTGAACCACAAAAAAAAAAAGCTTCAATGGAACAAACTGATTTACATTAAAGTAAGCTTATTACATAAAGCCTGAGATAGACAAATATAACTATTGAATCCTCTCAAATCATTGTTTATGACACATAATGAAATAAAATATTCCCAGACATTTGGAAAACCATACTATTATTTTTTTTTTATCAGCAACAGAGAAAAAATTTCATTAATTATAAGAAAAATAGATACAACAAGACGTTGTGAAATCCAGCTTTAGAAAGCTGACCCAACCCAAATTACAATTGTGCCCAAAACAGCTGTGTTCTTTGAACCCCTTGCTTAGATAAACTATCTGCCAAACTATTGGCAGTTCTCTTCACCCATCTCACTCGGATTGACATATCCTTTGAGAGCCATTTAAATTTTTCTGAGGTCGTTTCTAATCTGCCATGTCACCCCTTCACCCTTTTGCATCCAGTTTATCACTGTTTTCGAGTCTCCCTCAATAACCAACCTGTTAATACCCAGTTCTTTTGCTTTTTCCAATCCAAATACTGCAGCCATGAATTCTGGTCTCACCACATCACCCTGTCTCACTGGACCGAAGTAGAGAGCAATGATATTTCCATCTTCATTTCTAATAATCCCTCCTATGCCCGAGGGGCCCGGATTCCCCACAGGGCCCACACAACTCCCGTAAAAGTTAAGCTTCTTCCAACCATTCATTGGGGGAGACCAATTCTCAATAAACTTCTGTCTTATTGAAGAGGAGGCGGTAATAACACCCCAAGCCCTGAAAAAAATCTTCTACCTTGAAGTCTGAAAACAACTTCATGCTTTTTACCCAGTGTGCCAGTCTCAAGGTTATTGTTTGAATCAATGTTTCCATGCTTTTTTCTCTTTCTTCAAATATTCTTGCATTTATTTCCTCCCAAACAGTCCACATTACTGCTGCTCTAGTACACCTCCACATGATTTTACCCCTCCTTTTAGTGCAACTAATGCCGGTAGGGCTAAATAAGATGTCCAATCTGTCCGGAGAAGACCACCTGCAACCAAAGAGGGAAGCAAACCAATCCCATATAAAGCTAACAAAAGGGCAAGAGATTAGAAAGATGAGAAGTAGTTTCACCATTCAACTTACACAGGACACACCAGTTAGAGAACAAACACCTGTTTGGACTTTTCCTTTGAAGTAGGGTCACAGGTATTAATACACTTGAAGTTACTGCTGTTAGCAGAACTTTTAGGTTGAAAAATAACCCAGAAATCAAAAGAGAAGAAGAGAGAAGGGAGAAGAAAAGAGAAGAAGAAGAATAGGAGAGGAATGGGGCAGAATGTTCTACTACTGCTGCCCTAAGCAGTATTATTTGTATGTGATTAACATAACATTAGGTAAAAGGACAAAAATGCCTTGCTACCTATAACAGTACAAGAAAGCAATCATAAAGTTAAAAATAAGCAACAAAATAACTGAACTTATGGGACCACAAGTAAATATATCAGGTCTGGTCCTCTGTATCACTACAAATACATCCATGAAACACTTCCCAACAGAAAGCACTGACTTTAGGGGGAATGGGAGAGCACCAAATTTCCTTGACTGGGAAAGAAGGATAAGAAGAGGAGGTGGCTAACAAAGAGTGTAAGAAGGATTTACAAGAAAACACCCCATCAGAATTAGGGCTCTAAACCCTAGAATCCGAACCCCCTTCTTCCAAGAAAACTGAATTCAGCAGATTCAATAAATCAGACACACTGGGAAGCTCAGACTCTCTAAGGTTCCTGTTGAAGCCAAAGTTCCAATTTATCCCTGAGGGAAGAGAGTGCTGCCTTAGGAAATCAGAGATAGGTCTTTCCTTGAACCTAGAAAACCATACTATTATTATACAACAGTAAGACCATTTTGTAAGTTCTGAATCAAAAATATAGAATGCAAAATTTCTGAGATTATTATTTTGTGAAAACTGACATAAAGTGGATAATTATTAGGTTGGTGGAAACAAAAGTCTGTACTCCGTTTGTTCTTATAATAAGTTAAATTGATCAAACCTACAGCCATTAAGCAAGATTGAAATAATGAAACCTCAGCAATACAATATGACTAATATTTCATAGAAAAATGAAAATTTTCTGGATAGTTTGTTTTGGTTTGTAATTGAGATGATTTTGATAGATTAGCTGGTATGTGGTTGTTGCCTTAATACCTGCATAGTGTTATGCAGGAGAGAAGAATCGAAGAAGAGAGAAAAGAGAGAGAGAAGAAGAGAGAAAAGAGAGAGAGAAGAAGAGAGAAGAGAGAACTGAGAGCAAAAGATACTGCTGGCGGCGCAGCTTTTTTAATATATATACTAGGGCGACAGCAACTAAAATAAAAAAGAGTAAAAGTACAATAGTACCCCTGTGGTACTATACATAGGAAAAATAACAGCTGTTAACACTCCCCCTCAAGTTGGGACATAGATGTCAATCATGCCCAACTTGTCACATAAATCATGATGTCGTGAGTGGTGTAGTCCTTTTGTAAAGATGTCTGCAAGTTGATCCTCAGAGTTGACATAGGGAGTACACACTTCCCTTGTGATAACCTTCTCTCTGATAAAATGCTTGTTGACTTCGATGTGTTTAGTTCTATCATGTAGCACAGGGTTAGCAGCAATGTTTATGGATGCTTTGTTATCACAAAATAGGGTCATAGGTCTGTCCACTGGAAAACCCAACTCACTCAACAGATTCTTTATCCACATATTTTCAGCCACTCCATGAGCCATTGCTCGATATTCAGCTTCAGCACTAGATCTAGCTACCACACTTTGCTTTTTGCTTCTTCAGGTAACTAGATTTCCTCCTATGAAGGTACAGTAGCCACTAGTTGACTTTCTATCATTTAGGGATCCTGCCCAATCTGCATCAGTATACACTTCAACTTTCAAATGTTCGTGCCTTTGAAACAACAAGCCAGCACCTGGAAACCTTTTAAGGTATCGAAGGATTCTTTCTGTTGCTTCAAGATGAGTGGTCATAGGGGCATGCATGAACTGGCTAAGGACACCAACTGCATAAGCAATGCCTGGGCGGGTCATAGAATGATATAACAATCTCCCTATAAGTCTTTGAAACTGTTTCACATCCTTGATAGGTTCACCTTGGCTATCACCTAATTTATGGTTAGGATCAATAGGGGAATCAACTGGCTTCACTCCCATTTTTCTGTATCCTGGAGTAAATCTAGGACATACTTCCTTTGGGAAATGAAGATACCCCTTTTTGAGCGGGCAACTTCAATTCCTAGGAAGTATCTTAGAGGACCTAGATCCTTTACTTCAAACTGTGTGGCAAGAAAACTCTTCAACTTTTGGATTTCATCCTTCCAGTCGCCGGTGATAATTATATCATCAACATATATACTATCAAAGCAGCAATCTTACCTTCTCCTCTTTTCACAAACAATGTGTGATCAGATTGACATTGCTTGTATCCTTTCTGCTGAACCGCTGCATGGAATCTGCTAAACCAGGCTCTCGGTGATTGTTTTAGCCTGTATAAAGACTTCTTCAACCTGCACACCTTTTGTTCATTGCCTTGAGCCTGAAAACCAAGGGGTTGTATCATGTAAACTTCCTCTTCAAGGTCACCATTCAAGAATGCATTCTTGATATCAAGCTGATGTAGATCCCAGTCAAGATTAGTAGCAAGAGAGAATAGAACTCTAATGGAGTTCATCTTGGCAACGGATGCAAAAGTCTCTGCATAATAAACTCTGTACACTTGTGTAAACCCCTTTGCCACTAAATGAGCTTTATACCTCTCCACCATGCCATCAACCCTATGTTTGACTGTGAACACCCATTTACATCCAACTGGATCCTTTCCCTTAGGAATACCTACAAGTTCCCATGTGCCATTTTTATGAAGGGCATTAATTATTTCCTTCATAGCATCTGTCCATTCAGATATTGAAAGAGCTTCTGCCACATTCTTAGGGATAGGGACACTGTCAATGGATGTGAGAAAGGCTCGAAAAGAGGGTGAAATGTTTTCATAGGAAACAAATTGGGAAATGGGGTGTTTAGTGGTGCACGATCTAACACCTTTCTTGTGAGCAATAGGAAGGTTAAGGTCATTAGCAACAGCGGTATCAATTGCAATGGGGTCAGGGACATCAATGGGAACCAAGATACCTGAGTGAGTATGATCCGCCCCCATAGAGTTTAATGGCATTGGAGGTACAGATTTTGGATTCTCCACAGCTCTTGAATTTGGTTGGCCTTTGTGACAACGGAAGAAGACACGAAAAGGATGAGGATCAGGAATAGGAGGGAGCTGAACCAGTTTCTCCTCATTCCTACTCTCCCCCTGAGGAGAAACAAAGGAAAAAGGCTCACTCTCAAAGAAAGAGACATCCATGGAAACATAGAATTTCCGAGAAACAGGATCAAAACAATGGTATCCCTTCTGAGTGAAGGAGTATCCCAGGAATATGCAAGGAATAGCACGAGGATCCAATTTTCCACGAGTGGGTGACAAATTTTGGACAAAGCAACGACAACCAAACACACGGGGAGGAATGGGAAGAAGGGGGGCCGCAGGAAAGAGAAGCTGGTGTGGGGCTTTGCACTCTAACCAACGAGAGGGCATAGGGTTGATGAGGTAGGTAGCACAAAGGACAACCTCAAGCCAAAAGCGTTTTGGGACATTCATATGGAGTAGTAAACCCCGGGCCACTTCAAGGAGGTGTCAGTTCTTTTTTTCAGCAACACCATTTTGCTATGGTGTTCGGGCACAAGAGCTACGATGAAGTGAACCACATGAAGCAAAAAATTCCGTGAGATTACTATGAAAATACTCTTTGGCATCATCTGACTGAAAAATTTGGATTTCAGTTTGAAATTGGGTGAAGACCATCCGCTGAAAATCTTGGATAATTTTTGGTACTTCATCCCTAGTTCGCATGGGATATACCCATGTATATCTAGAATAATCATCGATAATGGTAATAAAATACTTGTAGCCACTCTCAGATGGTAAAGTAACAGGGCCCCACACATCAGAATGAACAATGTGAAAAGGAAATTTAGATTTATTACTTTTTGAAAGAAAATGAGTTCTACACTGCTTACTCAATTGACAAGTTTGACAAGAGAAATTTGAAACGGACACTGACTTAAACAATTCTGGAAACACCACTTTCAAAGACTCAAAAGATAAATGACCAAGACGACAATGCCATAAATAAACTTGACTCTTACAGGACTGACTCTTAGACTCTGTGACTTGAAGACCAGCCTTTTTCTCCAGCATGTAAAGTCCATCAACCATACATCCTCTCCCAATCGTCCTCCCCAAGGCCAGATCCTGGATCACACAGTAAGAAGGGAAAAAGGTCACTGAGCAGTTTAAGGAATTAGTAATACTACTAAGAGAGAACAAATTAATGGGAAATTTCGGAACATGTAAAACATTAGAGAGGGTAAGGCCGAGAGGGAGAGAAATGGTTCCTTGACTAGCTATGGTAGTGTATGACCCATCAACTAGTCTCACCTTGTCTCTTCCAAAAAGAAGGTGATAGGTTTGAAAGTAAGAGGACGTACCAGTCATGTGTTTTGATGCTCCAGAATCAATGATCCAGGGAGTGTTAGGGTTATGAGAAGCAACATGGAAAGTTGTGGCAGAGTTACCTGATGTAGACGCAAATGAAGTTGAGGGAGGAGCATACATCTGACGAATTGCTCTACCATAGAGCTCTAAATAGTCATAGAAGGAATTTATAATATCCTCCCTTGGGTCAGATCTAGATGGATGTGTCTGAGTCACAGTATGAATGGGGGGCTGATTCTCCTGAGTAGCCATGTTTTCCATAGTGTGTTTTCTTGTACCTTGCTGTCCTGACTTTTTATTCATATCTAAACCTTGCTTTTTATTCAGATCTTAAGCCCATTTCGGCTTCCCATGAAGATCCCAGCATGTGTCTTGGGTGTGTCGGGGTTTCTGGCAATGAGTACACCACAATTTGTCATTGTCATCCATATTTTTCTGAAGATCTCCCTTCTTAGAAGTATTGCCCCCACCGGTAGTAACACTCCCTTTCGCTGCCAACACAACTACATCTCCTCCAAAACTGTTCATCAAATTCCTTCTGCTTTCTTCTGATTATACAAGAGCATAAACTTCCTGATCTGATGGAAGATCCTTGCTACCTAGGATTTGGACTCTGATAGATTCATATGTAGGGTTCAAACCATGTAAGAAAGCAAACATCCTCTGTTGGGAGACGAGGTTTTTGTACAGTTTTGCATCTTCATCACACTTCCAGTCCACACTCTGATAATGAGGGGTGAATTTTTGCATAGTGTCGCAAATAGACGATTCTGCCTGTAGCTGGTAGATTTTTGCATAGTGTTGCAGTTCCGAATATGTTGATTTTGCTTGTTCCCAGATCTCATTTTCCATTTCAACCCACATGAAATTCCTTCTTATTTGAGGTTGCATAGAAACTAAAAGCCAAGACATGACCATGCTGTTTTCCTGGTTCCATTTGTCATATTCAGCACTCCCAAAATGTGATTCTTTGATACTCCCATTAATATAACCTATATTTCCCCTTACAGTGATGTACAGCTTGATCCCTCTTGACCATTCTAAATAATTTAAACCATCAAGAGGAATAACAGCCATGGGAAAGGATAGGTCCACACCCCCACTCATTCCATTCAACATTGAGGAAACACCGGATGTAGCAGAATCATCACCACTCATGATTTCAGATTCAAAAACAACTCTTAAATGGGGTACACAGCCTTAAAGAAATTCAACACTAAGGGGGGAACAATTTTTTTTTCTTCAGAAACACACCTCCTTTTGTAAAAACACAGGTGCTGTTACAGCACCAACAGGTCATCCCTTGACTTACAAGCTCAACACAAGTGCTGCCACAGTGCATACAGGTCATCTCTTGACCTACGCATCAACAGGGCTGCTGTTACAGCAAGTACTGGTCACTTTCTGACCCTCAGTTCACCATAAAAGCTGCTGTTGCAGCACACAAAAAGGTCCTCACGACCTACAGTTTCACAGGGATCAGTCGACCCCACAAAAAAGGAAAGAAAGAGGTGCTGATCATCTCACATCCAATCGGCAGACCTAGTACAGGTTCTGCCCTGGCACACGACCAGAAAAAAAAGGTAAGAGAGAGAGAGAGTAAAGTTACTTCAATGTGTGAGATCTTCAATCAGCCGAACAGCAGATGAGGGCGGCAGATCTGGAAATCTGGTGGGAAGAAGAAAAAAAACTGTTCACTCGACTTCTCCTTTCAGATCTGATAGTCCCGCTCTGATACCATGTTATGCAGGAGAGAAGAATGGAAGAAGAGAGAAAAGAGAGAGAAGAAGAGAGAAGAGAGAACTGAGAGCAAAAGATACTGTTGGCTGCACAGCTTTTTTAATATATATACTAGGGCGACAGCAACTAAAATAAAAAAGAGTAAAAGTACAATAGTACCCCTCTGGTACTATACATAGGAAAAATAACAGTTGTTAACACATAGGATGTAATATTTTTCTTTTTTATTGAAATTTTATTTTTACTATAAAAAAATCATAGAAAAATGATACAACAAGCCATTCTTTTTCCATCTATATAAACTCACCATGTGATTTATCTCGGCCTCAGAAAAAGATTTACCATCCAAAAGCATGCTCCATGCCACTTTATTGATTCTCAAAGAAATACGCATGGCGCAGGAAGGGCTTTTATTCTTTTCCTTCTCCATCAACCGTACTTGTGCAGCTTTTTGCAAAGCCATCCTTAATGACACAGATGCTGCTTTACGAGATTTTTGAGTGTTTCCAAGCTCCTTCTTTAGGAATTGAACCTGAAAAAATTGATTTTTTTTTAGGATGTAAATATCTAATGAAAGAAAACTTCTATGTCTCACAACCAAGTTATAGATGACACTAAATTATAGAGATACATACATAAGTACATTGAAAACCTAACTGTTTCATGTCCTAGAATCCTTTTAACACCAAAGCCCACTCTGTGATCCTGAAGAAAATATCTATGCTTATCAGAGCAAGAAATTTTAAGGTTCCTTTAAAATCAGTACATCCCTTCTTCCTATATAACCTAAAAGATCACAAATGATATTTTCCAGAACATCCAGTCTCTTTCTTCAAATGGGACTGGATCGTTCTTAGTGCACCTGATGAGGCATATATGGAAGCCTTGGATTCCCCATGAAAATATAAGAGAAGTAATCCAAAACACTGTTGTACAAGCAAGGTTTAAAATGTCAATATCGATGGAAATGTCGCTTACCAAAATATAGGACATATGTCGGAAATGTCGAGGGGAAATATTGTAAAAATTAGAGACATTGTGGAAATATTATGAAATATGTGGAAATATGCAGTGATATTTTGTAAAATGATAAAAGAAGCATTAATACATATTTCTAGACAATTATCTTATTCCCAACCATTATATAAAGTTAAGAAACTAAGATCAATAACAAATTAGTAAATGACGGTTTACTGATTTATTATGCATTTTGATGTTTTTACAAGGTTATCTGATATTTTCTTTTCTTATTTTTAATTCTGATTTATTATAAATTCTAATATATTTATTTCACACTATTAAATAGAAATACATTGATTCTGATTTTTTAAATATTAAAGTTATAATACATTATGTTTTATTATAAATTTAATAAACCGATTCTCCTTTTTGTAGTATTAAGATTATGGTAAATTCTGATTTCTTATAAAACTTAATGAATTTATTATGATTTTTAATACTAAACTTATAATAAATTATGATTTAGTATAAAATTTAATAAATTTATTCTGATTTTTTATATTAAATGTAGAATATGATTTATTATAAAATTTAATAAACATTTTCTGATTTTAATAAATATTTTAAAAAATACTAACTAGTTAATATTTTATTACTTGAAAAATATTTTATATTTTATATTATACAGTAATTAATTTATTCTTTTGTTTTTATATTTTGTTAGTTCTTTTTTATAAATATTCTATTTGAAATATTAAATAGAAATTATTAATGGATTAATTTATATTAATATACTGTATTATAATAATATAATATACTAATATATTATATTATTAATGTACATTAGTTGACATAATAGGAAAAACTGTCTTTTTTTTTGGTTATTTGGACTGATTTGGTCAACATTTCTGAAATATAGGAAATGTCAACCGAAATAATGTAAATTTTATATTACCATCCATTTTCATGTCGGTGAGCCTCGACATTGACATATGTCGGGCGACATTAGCGACATTTGAAGCCATGTGTACAAGCAACAACATAAAAAAAGTGCTAGCCATTTTTTTTGGTCAATAACAGAAACTTTTATTAATAAAGAGATTAAAAAGGAGGATACAACAGGAAGGAGGGGTAAAATCTCTTAACCCTCCCTGAAAGTTTACTTCATATTACAAAGCTTCCCAGAAAAGAATAGCTCTTCCCACCCCTTGCTTAGCCAAAGAGTCTGCCAAGGAATTGGCACACCTTTTAGTCCACTGAAACTGAACTTCCATGTTTTGAATCAGACGTTTAATTTTCTTTTTCTCATTTAAGTATTTCCACAAACTGAAGTCTTCCTTCTGCAGCCACCTAATAACCAAGCTAGAGTCACCTTCCACCACCGGTTTTCTGATATTCAGCTGCTGTGCTCTTTTAATCCCTTCCAAGACTGCCAGTATTTCAGCCCTCAGAGAATCCCCCCACCCAATAGGCCCTGAATACATGGCAATAATTTGATCTTCTTCATCCCTGAAAGCTCCACCTATACCTGAAGGACCTGGGTTTCCTTAGCTGCTTCCATCAAAGTTCAATTTAGTGTAACCCAAGGGTGGAGGAGCCCAAATTGGAGAAGGGGTAGTTTTCAAGGGAGCTAACCAAGCCACTGCTTTAGTTCTTAATGATATCTCCTGCTGTGTAATCTTCAAAAAGCTTCAAGGTCTTAACCCAATGAGCCACCCTAATAGAAATCACTTCAATGATAGCTTCCTTATTTCTTTCTTTTTCAAGGAAGATTCTTTGATTTCTTTCCTCCCACACTGTCCAACATATTGCTGCTCTTACACATCTCCACAGAAATTTACCTCTCTTTTTTAACCCTCTCACTAACATAATGTTAAACAAGCTCTGCACACATGGAGGAGAGAACCACTTGCAACCAAAGAGAGAAAAAACCAGCACCAGATTTCTGATACAAAAGGATAGGAAACCATTAAGTGATAGCAGCTCTCACCATTCTCCTTACATAGGATGCACCAATGTGGGGACAAGCACCAATATGGCCTTTTCCTTTGAAGTAAGTCGCAAGTGTTAAATTTTTCTAGGAATGCTTCCTAGCAAAAAGAACCCACTCTGGGAGGAATTGGTCTACCCCAAATTTCCAAGACTAGAAAAGAGTGTTCGAAAGCCGGTTGGTACTGGGCTAACTCTTTGAAAAAGGAAGAGCAAGTAATGACACCTGAGGGGGAAGGAACCCAAATCCTATTATCCCTTCTAGAGGGATCAATAACCACCTCATCCAGGATCTTAAGCAAATCAGAAAAGGTGTTCAACTTGGAATCTCTAAGGGCCCTTCTAAAACCCAGGTTCAAAGTAGGGGATAGAAAGGTGGAAACAGGCTCATCTTTAAAACTCGAGAGGGAAAACAAAGCTAGAAATTGCTCTTTCAGAGGTGAGTTTCCTACCCAAGTATGTTCCCAATATTTCACAGAATTACCTAAACAAACGTCATACCTGATGAGTGGAAGGAATGAGGGTAAAATAGCATTGATTGACTTCCAAGGGGAAGCACTTGTAGCCCTCAATGAGACTCCCACATCCCATCCATCCGCTGCTTGCCCATGGATACTTAGAATTACTTGAGCCCACATATTATCCCTTTATTTTGTCAATCTCCATAGCCATTTCCCAGTAAAGCTTCATTCTTTTTCTGTAAATTACCCAATCCGAGCCCTCCATCACTTTTGGATTTGGTAACAATATCCCACCTAACTTTATGATCCCTTTTTTCCTTCCCTCGTTGCCATAGGAAGTCCCTCATTAATTTTTCCAAAACTTTGCACACTCCCACAGGAATTTTAAGTGCAGACAGGAAGTAAACTGGGAGATTAGCCAATGTGGACTTAATCAGAGTTATCCTACCACCCAAAGATAGGTAGTTTTTCTTCCAAGAAGCTAACCTGTTGGTGAATCTATCAATCACTGGATTCAAAGTTCCTTTTCGTCGGATTATTGCCTAGTGGAAGCCCCCAATATTTCAATGGCCACTGCGCAATCTCACACCCCAAAATTTGAGCCCTTTCTTCCACTTATCTCAAACTCATGTTGATACTAATCATGCAACTTTTATCAAAATTAACTTTAAGGTTAGTCACTTGTTCAAACACCTTGATCACCTGCTTGAGATTACTAGCCCACCTAATCTCATCCCCACCACAGAAAAGAATTGTATCATCCGCAAATTGTAAGTGTGTGACTAGAACACTATCCCTTCCAATTCTCCAACCTCTCACCAAGCTCCTAGAATATGCCCTTTCAATAAGTCTTCCCAGGACTTCAGCAATCAAGGTAAATAGGAAGGGGGAAAGGGGGTCCCCTTGCCTAATACCCCTAGTAGCTGGAAAGTGGTCTATCACCTTACCATTCACTAGAATGGAGTAATGGCAAGTCCTAATACACCCTTTCACCCAATTACACCACCTTTGTCCAAAACCGAGACACTTAAGGACTTCCAATAAACAAGACCAATCTACAAAGTCATATGCCTTTTCAAGATCCAATTTACACACCAGCCCTTTCTTCTCACTTCTTTTTAAATCTTCCACACTTTCATTTGCTATTAAGATTTGATCCACAATTTGTCTATTCTTCACAAAAGCACCTTGATTGGGGGAAATGATTGCGGGGAGAACCTCTCTAATTCTTCAAGATAGGACCTTGGCAATGATTTTATAGAGGCTATTCACCAAACTGATGGGTCTGGACTCTTTTGGGTGGCAAGCTCCCTCCTTTTTTGGAATTAACGCAATAAAAGTAGAAGTCAGACTTGGATTAACCACCCCTCTATCAAAGAATTCAGAGAAAACTCTTTGAATATCCTCAAGTATCTCCCAACAATCTTGATAAAAGGCCATCATGAAACCATCGGGACCCGGAGCTTTAGATCTATCCATAATCAATAGAGAAGATGGCAGCCCTCAAAATCTTTGAATATCTTCAAGTATCTTCCAACTCAAACTCTCTTTCCAACCCCACCTTCTACTCTTCAGGGAGCCTAGGCCATTCCAAACCTTCAATCTGTAGCCTGTTATTCAGGGGCCTTCTAAAAACAGATTTGGAGTGTTCCACAAAAGCCCCTTCAATCTCAGTCTGCTGAGTTAGAGAGTTGTACCATCAACCACCAACTTAGAAATGGAGTTCTTCTTCCTCTTGCCATTAGCTATGGCATGGAAGAATTTTGTATTCAAGTATCCTTCCTTCACCCACTTATGTCTAGACTTTTGCCTCTAGCTAATTTCTTCTTTGAAGAGGATGTCCTCCAAGTTTTTCCTCAACTCCCACCTCATCTCTTTATCACTTTCTCCAAAAGAACTTAGTTCTTCCTTTGCATCTAATTCCTCAATCTGGTTTATCAACTGTTGTTTTCTTTCTTCTAACCTCCCAAATTGAAGAATATTCCGTTCCTTAATTTTCAATTTCAATTCTTTTAAATTCCAATGGAATTTCATGCCTTCCCAATTTACCCTTGGGTTACTTTCATTCAACCACTCCTTTACTTTCTCCTTAAAGCCTGGGTGGTGCAGCCACATATTCTCAAATCTGAAGGGGGAAGGTCCTTTGTTTCCAGGCTCAAACTTGCTAATCTGAATTGGCCAATGGTCAGAAGTAACTCTGGGTAATGCCCTTGACATCATTTCTCCCCAATTGCTCTTCCCAATCTGCAGTGAGAAGAAATCTGTCTAGTTTTGAGCAGATTGGTTCAGCTTGGAGATTAGACCAGGTGAAACAATTATGTAAGAGATTCAGTTCCTTGAGCTGAAAAAGACTAATAAATTCGTTAAACTTCCTCATGCTAATGGTATTTCTTTGGCGCACCTTATTATACTCCTCATTGAATCTAATTACATTAAAATCCCCTCCAACACACCAAGGCCCTTCCCACAGTCTAATGGCTCCCAGTTCTTCCCATAACTCAGTCCTCTGTCTGTAACCATTAGGGCCATAAACATTAGTTAGGACCCATTCAAACCCATCTTCCACTTGTTTGAATTTGACAGAAACTGAGAATCTTCCGATTAATTCTTCAACTCCCTCAACAACTTCATCCTTCCACAAAGTAACTATCCCTCTAGAGGAGCCCCAAGAGGGGATTATTGCCCATCTGAGGCCATTTTCTCTCCACACACTTCTAGCCCACCTCCTGTCAAAGGTCATGAGCTTAGATTCCTGGATTAGGAAAATATCTGGATTTTCTCTCCTTAGTACCTCCTTTATTAATGCTCTCTTTCTTACGTTCCCCAAGCCTCTTACATTCCAAATTACAATCTTCATTACTTCAAATTAGGTTGCCCCCCCCCCCCCCTAAGGCCTTCTACCCTATCTTCCTCCTCTTCTTCCCCTACCCTTCCTTTCACTAAACTCTTTGTTCCCTTCTACATCCAACTTCAACCTCTTAACTTCACTAAACTTTCTTTTTCTCGTCTTGCCCTCTTTTTTTTGGTCTTCAAGTACCCTTTCAGATCATTCGGATTTTTAATTTGCACCCTAGATTTCCTACAAACTCAGCTAGAGATTCTTCTTTTTCTTTTCCTACTTCTGTTTCCTCTCTGTTCTCCTCTCTGGTTCTCTCTCTGTTCTCCTCTCCAGGCCTCTCCCTCAACATCTCATGCTCTACCTCTTCTTTAGCTACTTTAATCCAGCTTTCCTTGTTCTGATTCTCCTTTTCCTTCTCTAATTCTACTCTAGTCAACTCATTCCACTCTTCCATTATTATCTTCCATACCCTTTCCCCTCTCTCAACTTCCTCCTATGATTCCCTGTACCACCTACTCTATCACCTTCAAAAACATGGGCAAGCGGAAAGGATACAGGTCTAGGATCTGGAAGACAAACATCAGGGGTAGAGCAAAGGTTAGTACCAGAACCTGAAAGCATAAGCTTACATGGAACTGAAGATGAAGGAGACTCAACAATTGGTTGGGTTTCACAATTCGACATCAGAATGGGGTTTTGCATGGAGCAACCTACGCTTGATTCACACTCATTAATACTTCTGGAGCTCTGTCATTTTTCCCCTCCTAAAGTATCCTGGTTTGAAGACTGGTGATTGACCACTTTCGTCTCACAGATCCCTTGCCCAATGCTCAAATTCTGGCTTGGTAATTCTCTTTCCAAAGTTAGGTTTTCCTGCTTCTCATCCAAGAAGTGCTAAGCTCAATTAACAATTCACTCTCAACAGAGGGTCTTGGCACAGAAGTAACCTCTTCTAGATCTTCAGAAAAAAATGGCAGTATTAAAAGTGTCTTCCGAGGAGTCATAGTTAATCCATCCATCGTCTTCTTCAAATTCCTCCTCTTTCCGAAAAAGTAGACCCTTACCAACTTGAATAACCACTATTTTAGCTTGGGTAATCTCCAAAATTTTCAATACCTACAAGAAAGATCACATGTTTATAGAATCATATTACTTAAAATATTCCTTTGGGTCCTCCATCCATATTGTTTGGTCTTCATTTCAAGATCCATGAATGCCTCTTTCTAAGGCTTTTAAATTTGGCATTCACAAGTATTCTTGTATCTTCCTTTGCAATAAAAGGCCTTTGAATTTAGGCTCCATACGATCTCTATACTTCCTACCTCAAATAAATTGTTAATCACGTTTTTTTTTTTGGCTAAGGTATCCACAAGAACATTGGCCCAATACAATATATTCTTTCAAGAGTTTCAAAGACTAAAAAGCCATTACCTAATGTTGGTCCTAATATCTTGGGTCTTGGGAGCTATGGACTGGATTAGACTGAACTTTTGGCTTTTTTATGAGCAAATAATTTGAAAAACTTACTGGTTTCAATTCATGATTCAGATGACAATATGAATAGTTTAAAGCACATGTATACATACAAATACACATATTTGGAAGAAGAAATACTAGAAGATACAATGATCAAAAAACTTGACATAGAAGTGATATGAGTTTATTATAGGCATCACAAATTATTTTACATAAAAACAAAAAAAAAAGGCCTTTTTGTGATTCACTAGGTAGGACCATTACAAAGTACAACCCATGTGTCATCCAGGCAGAAATATATAGTTTGAAAACCCTAAATTGTATGGAATATAATGCCCCATTCTGTGCACACATGCAAGGGTTCATGAGTTTCCAAAGATAACAATGACAATTTGTGCTCTAGGGCCATTACCCAATGTTGGTTGCAACTTGCAACTATCCAGGGTCTTAGCAGGGGTGGACTAGATATAGACCTAACCTTTGGCATTTTCTGGAGAAAGTGGTTATTGAGTTATTCTCATACTTGAACCACATTATCATGCTTTCCAGCTTAAGATTTTACCATTGCACCAAGTGAAGGCCCCTTTTGTGCAAAACCTACATCTATAGAGGATAATTCTCTCTCTCCTCCCTTCTTTCTCTTTTATCTTTTTTTGTAGAAGTATGTAGTTGTGCATCCCCTTCTTTCTCCTTTTCTCACCCCTTTTTTAGAGTATTAATGAAATTTCAAACTGAAAGATAAAAGTAATACCCATAAACCTAACAAATCATTTTCTCCAATTTATACAACTGTGAATTTCTTATTGAAAAGACAATTTTGGAACCTCTACTCTTACTGATTTTCATTACTATTTATATTTTAGGAATTCTAAAGATGCTATTATACCTCATATATTTTCAATTATTTTTAGGTAAAATAGATACATCTTCAAATTTGAGGATCTTTCACTCCATGCTCTGGTCACTTAGGTATAGAATATGGAAATAAATTTCTAAAATAACCATCAGAAGGACAATAATGAATGTAGAACTGAGTGTTGCAAGAAAAAAGATAGAAATACACAGTAAAATCATACCATGAAAGTGGAATCTGCATTAGTAATACAGTTTCAAAAGAAAATGGAAATGAATGAAGTCTGGTGAACCAAATGGTTATGCCCAAAAAAAGCCAGAAACAGAAGAAAATCTCCCTAGTTTATTTGATTCCATATTCCATTTTTTTATGGTAAAGGTAAATTTCATCAAACCAAAAAAGAATTAAAAGCATAAGGTGAATACGAATCACTTCAAAAGAAAGAAAACAACTTTCCACATTATTTTTTAAGCATGATGAAACTATTAGCTTTTCAGCCATCAATATTGAACTTCCCAAGTTCTATCTTTGAAAGGAACATAAAAATCACTACATGCAAAGGAAATATATTCAGACATAATTTATTAAGAATAACCAAATTTTCTAAAATAGATAAGTATTTACTCCGAATATCAATATGTGGTTGTCTTTGCTATGAATTTCAATTTGGAGGAAAGTGTAGTTAGGATATGCAAGTGATTGGAGCATATAAGGAGACATTCCTTCTACTTCTGCAATTACATTTAGTATCACATTATGGTGTGCTAAAAAATAAATAAATAAAGGATGGCAATGAAAAACCAATACCATTTATTTGAGGTATGAAGGTAAATTTTGACAAGAATTGTGTGGTTGGGGTTAATATGGATGAGAGGGAGGTAGAAAAAAGGGCAGAGATTTTGGGCTGTGTGGTATCTCATTGGCCTTTGACTTATTTGAGATTACCATTGGGAAACAATCTGAGAAACAACTTTTGGAACCCAGTGATTGACAAATTCACAAAGAAATTAGCTTCTTGGAAGAAGAATTATCTTTCCTTGGGTGGGAGGATTACTTTGGTAAAGTCCATTTTATCCAACTTACTAGTGCATTTCCTTTTGGTGTTTAAGATAACATAAGAAGTGAGTAGAAGGATGGAAAAGTTAATGAAGGATTTTCTATGGGAACTAGCGGAAGAGAAAAGGGATCATAGAGTGAGTTGGAGGTGGGTACTAGAAGTAAGAATAATGGGCTTTAGGTATAGGAAACATCCAAAAAAGAAATGAGGATTTATTGGGAAAATGGTTATGGAGATTGCCAGTGGATAAGGATAAGCTGTGGGCCAAGGTAATTCTTAGCATTCTTGGGCAAGTGACTAATGGTTAGGATGTGGGAGTATTGGATAGGGCCACAAGAGCTTCTCCTTGGAAATATATTCATGCAATTCTACCTTCCTTCTTACCTTTTATTAGGTATGATTCGTGCTCTGGTTATCTGGTGAAATTTTGGGAGCATGCCTAGGTGGGGGACTCTTCTTTGAAAGAACAATTCCTTTCTTTGTTTTCCTTGCCGAGGATTAAAATTGAGCACGTTTCCTTCCCACTCTAGTTTTGGGTTTGAGTGGTATTTGGGCTTTAAAGGGGATCTCATAGATTCTAATTTGAACAATATTTCGGCCTTGATCCAAATCTTGGAAGGGGTGGTGTTAGATCCCAGTCCCACAAGGGTGGATAACCAAATCTGGACTTTATCCTCCACTGGTGTCTTTTCTTGTTCATGCTTCTTTAGAGCTCTAGTTCAGCCCGTTGTTGGCCTGTTTTTCTTTTTGACAGTGGGGTTGTCTCTATTGCCCACACTGTGTTTGTAAAAAGGGCTATTTCAGCAATACCAAGTGGTATTTACCTTGAAGTCCAGTTTTGAAAAGGTACTTCGGCTGAGTGCCTAGAAGTTTCTGTTTATTTCTTGAAGGCTGAACTTAGTGTGTTGCCTTCTTGTGGTTGGCTGAACTCAGTGTGTTGCCTTCTTGTGGTCGGCTGAACTCTGTTATTGCTTGTCCTTATTCAGTATACTTGTAGAAGTCATCTGAAATCATATTTGGAGTGTTTACATGATGTACTCCTCAGAGTTTGAAAACAAAAGTGGTGCTGAATATGGACTGGTTCAGGGGACTCCAAGTGATTCCTTATTGACTGTGACCACAGTTAAACTAGATGGAACTAATTATCTGGCATGGTCACAATCAGTAAAGATTCATGTATGTAGTAGAGAAAAGTGGGGGTTCATTTCCGGGAGTAAGAAGGCTCCCCCAGAAGATGATCCATCCTACGAGAAGTGGATGCAAGAAAATTGCACTGTCATTGGATGGCTTGTGAACTCAATGCAGCCACAAATCAGTCAACACTACCTATGGATGAATTCAGCAAAAGAAATTTGGGACAATGTTGCAGAAACCTATTTCCAAAAACTCAATGTGGCCCGAGCATATAAATTGAGAAGTGATGTAAAGAATTTAAGGCAAGGGGAGAAACCTCTTGCTGTATATTTCTCAACCCTGAAGTCCCTATGGCAAGAGATTGACCTAATAGAAGCTGTAACTTGGGACACCACCAATGATGCAGAGACCTACAGAAAATTGGTTGAAAGGAACAGGGTATTTGAGTTCTTAACTGGACTAAACCCAGAATATGATATCACAAAACAAAATATTCTTTCCAAGGAGTGTGTCTCTTTGTCACAAGCTTATGCATTGGTGAGTAATGAAGAGAGCAGAAGGGCTGTCCAGGTTCAAGGGGCTGATATTAATGATCACTTTGCCAATATGGGGATTAAACCTAAAGGGAATGCTGGAACTTCTGGTGGCACAGGAAAGAAAGAAGTTATATGTGAGTACTGCAAGAAGCCGAAACACACCAAAGACAAGTGCTGGAAATTACATCCTAATCTTGTTCCCATTCGGTTTCAGAAAAAACATGATAGTAAAATATCAGGAAGTGCAAATGTAGCTGCCGGACCAGATAGTGAAGAGATGTCTGCTTCTGCACAGTTGGCAGCCCTGAGAGCAGAATATGAAAAGTTTGGGAAGATGATCAGTCAGCTGAGTGATGTGACCTCTCCTTCCAACCCTTCAGGAAATTCTACTGCTTCAGCATTTGCTCATTTAGGTATAAGGGCTTCTGCCAATCATGCTACCACTTCAGGTAATCTCAAGATCCCTTGGATTATTGACTCAGGTGCTTCTGACCATATGACCAATCTGTCTACCTTGTTTGTTTCATATGACTTACTTCCTGGACGTTATAAAATCATTTTAGCTGATGGCTCACTTGCCCCTATCTCTGGTAAGGGAACCATCAAGGCTACGGATTCCTTGTTCCTACCTTCTGCCCTCCATGTACCTAAACTAAATACAAATCTGTTGTCTGTGAGTAGTTTAACCAAGTCACTAAACTGTTGTGTAACATTTTTTCCTTCCTACTGTGTTTTTCAGGATCTGGAGTCTCAGAAGGTGATTGGGAGTGGCCAAGAGGCGAACGGAATATACCTGCTTGATACTCCGGGACAATGCACTGATCATCTTGGGAATATTGCTCTCGGATCTGTCTCTTCAGAGTCTGTTAGTTGGATTATGTTGTGTCATTGTCGTTTTGGTCATCTGTCTTTTCCTGCCTTGAGTCATCTATTCCCTGAACTGTTTAAGGGGATTAGTTTGTCCAGTCTTCATTGTGAGTCTTGTGAATTGTCAAAGCATTGTAGAAACAGTTATCCTTTGAGCAATAAAAGATCTTCTGTTCCTTTTAATATTGTGCATTCTGATGTGTGGGGACCTTACCACTTACCCTCCATGGGTGGCTACAAATATTTTATCCTATTTATTGATGATTTTTCTCGGTTCACTTGGATATTCCTGATGAAATCCCGTGATGAAGTTCCAAGACTTGTAAAACAATTCCATGAATTTGTTCTAACCCAATTTGATACCAGGATTAAAATCTTTAGATCGGACAATGCAAAAGAATACTTTGAGAAAAACCTATCCTACTATCTTTCTGACATGGGGGTTATTCACCAAAGCTCATGTGCTAGGACCCCAGAACAGAATGGGGTTTGCTGAGAGGAAAAATAGGCATATTGTTGAAGTTGCCAGAAGTATCTTATTTGTCTCACATGTTCCTACCATGTTTTGGGGTGATGCTGTTCTTACTGCTACCTACCTTATAAACCATATGCCATCCAGGGTTTTGGGGTTTAAGTCTCCCTTCACTCTTCTTCATCCGGACAAGGACCTTTTTCCTGTTCCTATTCGTGTCTTTGGTTGCACCTGTTATGTTCATGTTCCAAGTGTCCAAAGGCATAAATTTGAACCCAAAGCTCAAAAGTGTATCTTCCTTGGTTATTCCCCCACACAGAAGGGTTATTGTTGTTTTGATCCAAAGTCTGGCAATCGGTATGTCTCAATGGATGTCACCTTTGATGAACTTTCCCCCTTTTATGGTTCCTCTCCAAAAGGACATTGTCCACAGGGGGAGGATTTGTCACAGGTGTTTGCTCTTCCTCTTCCTGTCCCTGTTGAGTCTCTTGATGTGTCTGCCTCTCCTTCAAATGCATCAAGGGTGGATCAATCGTTCCATTCTCCTTGTCCCGGTACTCTACCTCCTTGTCCTATCCTCAATCCCAAGGTGTATCAAAGGCAAAGATCCAGAAATGTGCAGGTTGTTTCTCCTACAACACATGAGCCTCATACACTTCCAGTCACAGAAGAGACAACAGGTACTGTTTCAGCACCTTTGGATTCATCCTTCCCTGACCTTGATATTCCTATTGCTGTTAGAAAAGGAAAACGGAAGTGCACCGCACACTGCATTTCCAAGCACCTTTCTTACAGTTTGCTTTCACCTTCATACTATGCCTATCTCTCTTCTGTTGCTTCTCACCCTATTCCCAAGTTTGTGTCAGAAGCTCTTAAGATTCCAGAATGGAGGGATGCTATGAGATCTGAAATCGATGCCCTACACAAGGATGACACATGGGAAGTGGTGGATTTGCCTGAAGGGAAGGATCCAGTTGGTTGCAAGTGGGTCTTTACTATCAAATACCGAGCTGATGGCACCATTGAAAGGTACAAGGCCAGGCTGGTTGCAAAAGGCTATACACAGACATATGGGATTGATTATTTAGAGACCTTTGCACCTGTTGCCGATATGACATCTGTGAGGGTTCTTCTATCTTTAGCTGCTCACTTTGACTGGCCCCTTTACCAATTGGATGTGAAGAATGCATTTCTGAATGGTGAATTACATGAGGAGGTTTACATGTCTCTTCCTCCAGGGATGTATGGAACTGATATGAAAGGGAAGGTATGCAGGCTGAAGAAATCTTTTTATGGACTAAAACAGCCCCCTAGAGCATGGTTTGAGAGATTTAGAACAACACTTGTTAACTTTGGTTATGTGCAGACACAGTCCGATCATACTCTTTTTGTGAAGATGAGTGGACCTCTGGCAGTATACCTCATTGTGTATGTAGATGATATTGTAGTGACTGGTAATGATGTTTCAGGACTTCATGATCTAAAATCTTTTCTCCATACAGAGTTTGAGATTAAAGATTTGGGGGAATTAAGATACTTTCTTGGCATAGAAGTGGCTCGATCCAAGGATGGGATTCTTATCTCCCAAAGGAAGTATGTTCTTGACTTGCTCTCTGAAACTGGAAAGATGGGTGCTAGACCAGTTGCTACTCCTATTGATATGAGTCATAAACTCTCAGCCTCAGAAGGGACATTGTTAGAAGACAAAGGAATCTTTCAGAGACTTCTTGGGAAACTTTTGTACCTATGCATAACTCGGCCAGATATTGCATATGCAGTCAGTTGCATTAGCCAATTCATGCATGCTCCCCGAGACACTCATATGGCAGCTGCAGAGAGAATTCTATGTTATTTGAAGGGCTCCCCCGGAAAGGGTATTCTGTTTGCCAAGCATGGTCATATGAAACTTGAAGCCTACACCGATGCTGACTGGGCCGGAAACATTGATGACAGAAGATCTACTTTTGGGTATTGCAGCTTGGTAGCTGGTAATGTTGTTTCTTGGAGAAGCAAGAAACAATCGGTTGTTGCTCGGTCTTCTGCTGAAGCAGAATACAGGGCCATGGCACATGGAGTTTCTGAATTATTATGGCTCAAATCTTTGTTGGAAGAACTTGGAGTTGAATATGACAAGCCAATGATGTTGTACTGTGATAATCAGGCTGCCATCAACATTGCTCACAACCTAGTGCAACATGATAGAACCAAGCATATTGAAGTTGATCGACACTTCATTAGGGAAAGGGTCTCTTCGGGTGAAGTGTGTCTTCCTTTCATCACATCTGAAGGACAGTTGGCAGATTTTCTCACCAAAGGCATTCTCAAGGCAAAACTTCAGCATGATACCAACAAGCTTGGCATGATTGACATCTATGCTCAGCTTGAGGGGGAGTGTAGAGAAGATGGGCCGAATGGCCCATAGGTTGTTTATTCTTTCTTGTTTTTTATGTTTCTTTTCTGTAATGGGCCTTATTCTGGGCCCATCCCATCAATATTAAGTTCTTTGTAAACTCTTGCCCAACTAAGGGCCTCCTTGTAATTATTCAAATATATCTAAATAAAATAGTGTTAGGGTGCTGAGAGAGAGTAAGTTCGAAACTCTCTTCTCAGACCCTCATTGCTGAACTCTCAGCTCTCCTCTCTTCAGTTTTCTTCAAGGACTATTTTGACAAGAAAGGCATCAAAAGCTAGTGGAAAAATTGACATATCTACCTTTTACTCGGCTTAATATAGCTTATGCGGTACATGTTGTGAGCTAGTTTATGCATGCTCCCAAGATTCCCCACATGAAAGCAATTAAAAGGATCCTTAGGTATTTGAAGACCTGTCAACGAAGGGAAGCCTGTTCAAGAGGCATAATAAACTTGAGATAGAAGCATATATTGATGTAGATTGGGTTGGATTGATTGGAGATAGGAAATCTACTTCCAGATATTGCACATTTGTTGAGGGGAACCTGGTTACTTGTAGAAGTAGAAAGCAAAATGGGGTTGCAAGATCCAGTGCAGAAGCTGAATATTAGGCTATGGCCCATGGTGTTGTAGAACTATTGTGGATTAGAAATCTTCTAGGTGAGCTGGGAATGAATATTGATGGTCCTATCAAGTTGTACTGTGAGAACTAGGCTACAATCAAAATTGCAAATAACCCTGTACAGCATGATAGGACTAAAAACATTGAGATTGATCAACATTTTCTGAGAGAAAGAATTGTCTTAGGCAAGCTTTTCATTCCTTACACACCCTCAGAGATGCATATTGCTGATGTTTTGACAAAATGCCTGTCTCAATGAAGTTCTTTGGTTTACATGTCAAGCTAAACATGACTGACATCTATGCTTAGCTTGAGGGGGAGTGTTGTAACAAGTGGCTGTATGTTAATGGGCCTATTTGTCTTAATTACATTTCAGCTCTCGACACTGTTATGGGCCTTTAGTTATTGGGCCTGAACTGGTTTTATTGTTTTATTTCCTAGGTGTCCCATTACTAATCAGGGGCAGCCTAGTCCATTTGTTGTAATATTCAAATGTTAATATAAATTAACTTCTAGGGCCAGCTGAGAACACTTTTACCACCCAGGCACCCGCACACTCTTCTCTTCTTGCTCTTCTTCTCTAGCAAAGCAGTAAACAAACGGAGCCAATGAATTTTCCCTGGAAAGGAAAGAAGTAAAGGAGCTATCCTTAAAACCATTATTGTTAGAGTGACTCACTGGGTGAAGTCTTTGGATCTATTTGAGGGTATTTTTGCCAATGTTTTGGTTAGTAACTGGAAGGAAGTGACCAATTCTGCCCCTCTCAAAATATTGAATGGTCCACTTTGGTTCCCACCAGAAGCTGAGTTCATCAAGTTGAATTTTGATGGGAGTAGTGAAGGTAATCCAGGCCCATCTGGTGTTGGTGGAGTATTTAGGGATGATGAAGGAAATGTTATTGCATTATCTTTGGCTGATTCATTTAGACTTGAGATATGGAATTAATGGAAGGGGTAAGAAGAGCAAAAGAACTGATTGTTGAAAGTGGCTCAAATCTGGTCATTTGTTGGCTACAAAAAGAGAATGGAATGTGGAAAGTTGCCAATGAGAAGAAGAAGTTCAAGACATGGAGATAAAACTACAATGGGTGAAGTGGATTGCTCATTCCTTTGCTGATGTACTTGTAAAAGAAGGGTGGGAAGGGACAATTTATTTTGGGTTGTATTGTAACCTGATTTCATTTTGGGGAGGGTTAGAGAGTTTACCCCTCTTCTCTTTCTCTTGTATCTGTTCCTTCTTTTCATTAATAAAATTATTTCTGTTATTGATAAAAAAAATCAATACCAACCTTCAAGTCTAATGTTTAGATTTACTACATATACACTATGAGAAACAAATATCTGTAAGAATAATAGAAGAATCCAAACTAGATAATTGTGGACCTTTCCATATCTAGGTATTTCATAAAGCTGAACTTTTTTTACAGGTAACAGTTAAAAGTTTTATTAATTAAAGTGAAACTATTACCAGTGTGGATCTTCCACAAGTCAGCATCCACAAATTTTCTTCCTTTTCTGGAGAAAAGCCTGTATTCCCAGATGCATCACTACAAGCAGACAATCTCCTAATATCATCAAACAACAAGTTCCGCTCTCGTTCTTTTTGTTCAAGTTCTATTTTTGCAAGTTCTACCTCTTCCACACCATCTGGGACCACCTCATCTGCCTCTTCTTCAGTGTCTTCATCATCATCAGCAAGGTATGAAATGTTACTTTTCTGAGGCCTATATCAGACAATTTGCATCTAAAGTCAAGAACAAGAAAAACAAAGCTTCCAAACTAATGCAATTTATTTTAGGTCTTTATGCTATTGAACTACTCTATCTGATTTAAATTTTTCATTAGCAGTCACTCACAAGTGTCACATTTCAGGAGTGTAGTGCACAGCTTTGCAGAAATATATAAGGTCATTACCCAATGTTGGGCTGGAGTTGGATATGGTTTTATTTTATAGGCCTAAGCAATTAATTGTTGCAAGAAATTCTAAAATAAATGATACAACAGCAACTTAGGAATGTATGATCTTTGTTAGAACTATTGGTTAACTAAGATATGCTAGTTTGTAATCCATCTCTTAACTAATATTATAAAGTCATAGAAGTTCAGAACAAAAAATTGGCAAATAGCAAGTTGTTATCTTACATGAAAATCCAGAAAGTTTCCATTCAGATTAGGATTGCAACTTGAATGGGCTCGGGCTGAGAATTTTTTAAATTTTGAATGGGTCTAGCCTGAGGGCCTGGGTCCAGTGCAGTGTAAATTCTTCAAGTAGGGTATCTGACTTTCACCCCTAATTCAGGGTGTCACTGACTTTATAAGCTTCATGTGATACAGGATTTAGTCCATTCTATTAGCATGCTCATTAAGGAGGTATTTGGTACCATGGTTGCTTTGGGTAGAAACAGTGCTATGTTGATGCCACATACGTGTTAAGAGTTCCATAGAAAATTTTCTTTTTGGCTGGAAATTGTTTTGAGTCAAAACAGTTGTAACAATAACATGGAAATCCATGTCAGGGGTGTCTCCAGAAACATCCATTTGACGTTTTCTGCTCCAGGAGGAAACACATTTCCCATCAAACACACATTTTCCACTGAACAAGACTCGAGCATGAAATATGGTGCTTGTGTTTTAAGCGTAGACAATGTCTCAACCCAAAACACTGTTGAAATACCAACTTCCAAACACAACCTAAATCTTTCTCTAATTTCTAACATATTGTTCCTTGATTTCAAGGTTTAGGAAAGGTTGTAGCTTAAAAAAAGATTGAAAATCATAAGAACAAAACAGTACAGGGGTAAAGATGGATATCCTTACCTGGGAGCACGTGCTAGAAGAAGATTTGTCAGTACATCCACCATAACCTGAAACTGGCGAGATGTCATTGTGGCAGTTATATCAGGAGAGTTGAAGGAGAGCTCCTTTAATGGCTTCACCTGCAGAAAATGAAAATCCAAAAGAGGTTTAATGAATCTTGATAGCATGGTGCATGTTAACTACCAGTATTTGAAGAAGAAAAACCCCAGAAAACAACATAGATCTAGGAAAGTTGTACCAAACCTTCAAATCTGCAGTTCCACCTTTGTGTCTTGTATATCTAAAATACATTGTGCAAGGCATGAACACTCTTTCAAGTAAAGCACCAGTACGCTTTACTTTTGGAGAGCTTCTAAGGATTTTTGGTAGCCATTGAATTCCAGCCCCTGGATCAACATCTGTTGGTGCTACATGAGCTTGCACATGCTCCAGAATCACAGATAACTCTGCGCGGTTCCATGTCATTTCTGGTTGTGACTCAGGAGCAGACACGCTTCCAGTAACAAGTGTTTTTTCAATCATCTCAAAACCAACATGAACAACTGAATGAAATGAACGGGCCAAGACTCGGCCACTAGCTGCAGCAAACAGAAATCTTCCCTGGTAGAGAAATGAAGGTGAAACTAGAAAATGAGTTCTATTTAGTAGTAGCAAGAAGACATATCATAAAATTTAGAGTATGCATGATCATCAAATTATCAGACACATCAAAATTTACTAACTTATTCCTATAACTCCTCTCTAGAGATTCAGCCCATTTTATTCTTTATTCTTTTTTTTTTTGGGGGGGGGGAGGAAATAAAAAGAAGGGCAAGGAAACGCTATACAACTATACAATGACACAGTACAGGTTAGATTCATGTTGTCATTTGTGTCAAACAATATTCTAGATCAACCATTCGGAGACTTAAAAGATCTTCCATCATATTCTTTTGGGGACAGACAATCAAGAGATAAGAAAGAACTCATGCTATTTAATCACATGATCCATGGCTTAGTGGACTTAAATAATAAACCACTCTTTCTATCCAAATAGACCGATATAAGACAAATATCAATAAAGAGAAAAGAATATGGCCCATGTGCTGAAAGAATATGGCCCATTTTGTTCATCTGGCATTTGTGGGGTGCTAAGGAATGAAAATGGAACCATATTAGAAATATACTCCAGTCCAATTTGAACTGAGGATTCATTTAGATCCAAAGTACTTGCATTGTTACAGGGGCTGTGTATGTGAAAGCCACTTAACTTAAAAAATGTAATGGTGAAGATGAATCAAAGGTGATGTTGGGATGGATGTTGATGAATACCCAAGGATATTTGCAATACAGGCATATCTTGAGAGAGATAACACACTTGGCAAGTAATTTGGACTCAACTTTTCATTGGGTCCAAAGAGTGGCAAATAGTTTGGCTGATGCATTGGCCAAACAAGGGGAGAGTAGGGATCAAATGTATTGGTCTCAATTGTAATATGAGTTAGTGATGTAAGCTAGAGGGACAGATGGTTTCATGCTAGCCTTTACTTTGGGATGTATGGCATATCATATTCATTTATTAATTTAATAAAATTGAACAGTAATCAATAGAAAAAACTTATTTTGTTCCAAACAAAAGTGCACCTCTCCAACATTGTTCCTATCTACCTCAATAAATCCCCCCTCCCCTCCAATGCATTTCCAATATCTGTAAAAGTTGATCTGCACCAAACAAAGATTTTGTCCCACCAAACATAACCTGTAGGAACCTTCATCATGCCATAAGAGGCTCGCCATCTCTCGAGATGTAAGTCTTTGGCCATAGAATATCCTTTGGATATGACCAAGAACGTGCAAAAGTTGTGTTTCTAATAAAAGAACAAACAGGAATGAACCTCTTCATAGCCTCCTAACTCCTGGTTTATGAGTACAAGACCAGCCTACTGTCACCCAACAATTGACCTCCTTGGGCCAAGGGCATGTATCATTAATCCTCTTGATCACACAGCCATGAAGGAACGTCTTTTGTGCCTCAATCCCTTCACCACTCATGAGAACTCCATTAAGAGACCCAACTGCCTGGACAGTTGTCCTCCCTTGCTCCTCAATTCCTTATACCGCTAGACATCCCTTATTTTGGGAGGATGTCATTGGAACAGTCTCATCTTGGATGGCTGCCCACAAGGAGTCCAAGGAACTTTGAATATTTTTTCACTTGATTCCATGTATTTATGTGTATGTGTGGTATATGTATATATGCATGTGTGTATATATAAACACATCTTTTATACATTTTCACACATACACATACACATGTACTAAGCATCCTTTTTCTTGGTAATTATTATTAGATATGGAATAGCATGAGATATATACAATATGCTAAAACATTCCTAGGTATTGGTTCAGCCATCTAACCACACATGTGCTATCTAAGGAAAATTGTGAAACCACCTTGCATCTACTATTCTCCTGTTCTTTTGTAATAGTATTTGGGAATTTTTTTTTTTTTTGCTTTACACTGACGCTATGTCGTCTCCCCAAACAGAGATGGACACTTTGTTTTAACAAAGCTTTTTTCTACCTGAGAAAGAAATGGGGGATTGTGGAGTTGTGTTAAATTTTCAATGAATTTCAAGTAAGCCATCAAAAAAAAAAATATTGTGGAGGTGCATTAGAGCATCCATATTATTGACAATCTGGAAATAATAGAATGCTAATATCTTTCAAGACAAAATATCAATCCAAATAGATTAATTGGCCTGAGCACAATTAGTGTTATTCATTGGATGAAAACAGGAGAATAATTTTCATGCTTTTCTAAAGATGATATCATCAAAAGCTAGTCTATGGATTGGTGATTTCAACTTCAGCAGGAAGAATTAGAACCAACATAACTTGGACCCCTCCCTCACAAAGAAAAATAAAGCTGAATTTGGATGGTTGCAGTATCAAAATATCCTGGGGTGTCTGGTATAGGTTGTGCTTTCAGGGATGATGATAGAGATACTTTACCGGTCTTAGGATTGGAGTTGAAAACTCTATTAGATACAAACTACAGGTAGCAATAGATTAGCTAAAACATCAGATTTTTGGAGAATTCTTGTAGAAGGAGATTCGAAATCTATAATCTGCTTCGAGAAAGGAGAAACGACAGGACCTTGGAACCTTATACATTTGATTAGGGAGGCAAGACTCCTAATCCATATGTTATACATCTCTACATTGTACATTTTAATACGGTTAGTAAAATTTTGATGCAGATGGTTTTCATCAATAGTCAAACTTCCAGGTAGAAATCTCATATGTAATTTCTTATAATCCAACCATTTATAAACTTGAAATTTGGATACTAAAGCTCAAGAGGCCCTCCAAATCTCAAGCCAATCACACTACAAGAAGGCTTTCACCAAGAACTCAAGGGAGCTGGGAGGTTACTGTTTCTGGATTTCTAGGACAGTCAAAGTTAAAATCAAAAGTTTGACCAATGGGCCCCACATATAGGGTCGCCAAGTCATAGTATTTGAGGTTCAAGTTTCATGTTAATTGAGTTAGTGGTTAATGAATTATAATAGTTCTTTGAGTTATGGAAACTTGAGGTTATTTTGTTTTTTTCCCCTCATTTCTTCAATACAAGGGTATAGCTTAATTAATGAAGTCTGGTGCCTCTTGGTAGTGTCCAGGAGCATTCATGTTAATTGAGTTAGTGGTTAATGAATTATAATAGTTCTTTGAGTTATGGAAACTTGAGGTTATTTTGTTTTTTTCCCCTCGTTTCTTCAATACACGGGTATAGCTTAATTAATGAAGTCTGGTGCCTCTTGGTAGTGTCCGGGAGCATGGATTCAACCTCCAAATGATGAAATTTTTGCCTTTTGTGATACACATTTTTTTTTAAAGAAAGAAGCTATCAAGAATGAGTTGTTCCAGCAGTATGAGGGGACTGAAGTCATGGTTAAAGATGTCAATAAGGACATTCATGGAAGTACCAAAGGAATTGGGGAAATGCAAGCAGACCAGAAATTCATGAATGCACTAAGTGAGAAACATCCCAGAATCTATTCCACAGGTGATTGGGGATTGGGGATTGGGATTAGGATGGTGTATTAGACTCTTTCTTTGTGAAGCTAAAATTTCTTTGTTTTTGTTGTTGTACTTTGTTACATTACATGTTAAACTTTAATGTTATTATGGTCACATGATTTGTATTTAAAGCACCTTGTACTCTATATGCATGCATTACAGGATGAGAACATACAAGTACTATGTTGTGTTTGGGGGCAAGAGTTCCATGAATCTATGACATATGGCCTGAATGCCAAATGCAAGTGGTAGGGTATAGTGAGTGTTCCTACCATTTTTATGCTTCAAAAGAAGAGGTTGAGCATGCATTCCATACACATGAATGATTATTTAATAGAAATGAAAGGGAAATATCTAAAGAAAAACTATGCAACATGTTAGAAAAATCATGCCTCCAACCCAGTTCCAGTCATTTGTATATGCATTGCTCAAGTTTCTCGTAGGGGTACTTGTAGGATTCCTAGGATCTTTCATTTACTAGAGGTGAACTATTATGTGGTGACCTCTATATTTTCCCTTATCTAGTTGGATGTTTTTCTATTTTAGCAGATAGTACTTTACATATTTATGTATGCTGCCTATGTCAATTGAATATTTTCCTTTGAACTTTGTGTAGGGGTATCTACACGAATGGTTATATCTAAATGCTTATGAAGTTTGATAATTTAAATATGTTGGGAAATTTCATTTTTAGGGACACAATCATATTTTCACCATTTTTTACTATTAAATGTATTTAATATTTTACTTGTACTTTACATATTTATGTATGTTGCTTGTGTCACTTGAATATTTGGTTATATATAAATGCTTACAAACTCTGATAATTTAATTATTTTGGGTATAATTAAATTAATTGGGCTTTCAGTGGACCGATTGGGATAGCCTCTTCAACAAAGGCCGGAGTCATGGCAGCACTAATTGCAATCAGAATTGCAAGATATCTGGGCTATCAGAACATTCTCATAAAAGGAGATTCGGCAAATACCATCAAGTGGCTAGCTGACCCTGGTAGTGGCCCATGGGCTTTAGCTCATTTTTTGGCTGAAGCTAGAGATATCCTCTCTAACTTAAATGCACAGTTGGGCTGGATCCCTAGGGAGCTAAACTTTGCTCTGGATGGCCTAGCAAAAGTTGGTGCTCACAGGGATTTCTTGTTTAGTGATAGCTTTCTTCCTACTTAACCTTTGAGTTGTAATTTCTGTGTACATCTTCTCATGTACTTCCTGTTTCATTAATAAAGTTACCATATTTTTCAAAAAATGTTGGGCAATTTCATTTTTAGGGGCGTTATCATATTTTCACCATTTTTTACTATTAAATGTATTTAATATTTTACTAGTAAGTATGGTTATAAGGTTTTACCATTTATTTCAAATTATTCATATTTTTTTTTTACTTTTTTTGTATTTTTAAATATTTGTTATCAATAAATATATTTTGCATAAGTTTTATTTATCATTGTTATGAATAATTATTTATTCTTCTTAATCAATGAACATATTATTATATTTTTTCATTTATATATAAGTATTAATATTTTTCATATTTTGTTGTTTTTTAAATATTTTAGTTATTTTCAAATTACTCATTCTAATTTTTTTTACTTGATGCAGATTTTTCTTTCCAATTTTGTCATTAAACGTATGCATTATTTAATCATTAAATATGTTATTAATTTTTGTCATTTAAATTTACTTATTCATATATATATATATATATATATTTAATTTTAATTTTTATTATTTTACTATTTTTAATTATTTTTATTTTACTGTTGTTAATAATTCACTATTTTATTCAAATTATAATGTTCAGTGACAACAAGATTCAAAAGTACCAAACAGATTCATTATGAAGGGTAAAATTGTAAAACACACATCTCTCGGAAGTCACAGCATTCAGATCAACAAACAATTCCACCATGCATTCAGAGATGTGCATAAGCATAAAAGCAAACTTTCCAAAGTTTGAGCACAAAGCTTTTTCAGAGGACTTTTGCTTTCCAGGGATCGGTTACCCAATGCCATCTTAGGAGACTATAATAAAGGCTCCTAAAGCTATTCACACCACTATTCGTCTTATTCATATTAAATTTATTTTCTGCTTCAGCAATAATGTTTAATCTTCTTCATTTATTCTCTATAGTTAACTTCTATTAAGAACTGGCTAATTTGCTCTTAAGCTAACTCTATCAATTGTTGCAAGAGATCTTTCTTCTTCTATTAAGAACTGGTTACATTAAATTTGTTTATCGAATAATGCTCCCAGATCACCATTGGTCATCCATAAACAACCTAAGAGACTGCTTTCAAAAAAAAAAACTAATAGACTAGAGATCAAAATTTCAACTTCTCCAATCTACACTCTCTTCATGAAATGATATTAGAAACTCTCTACAAAAATACCATTACTACTTGTCAATGCTCACCACTGAGTCAGTGGTGAGAATTTACTCTCATTATGTTTGTTCTACTGTGATTTTAGACACATTAACTCTCATTCCGTCAAGATCAATCTTCCACATACTTATATTCTACAGAAATGCCCTGAAACTGTTCCTGCCTTGTTGTCACGGGGGTAGTTCTACAGCGGAAGAAACCCGTGCGGCGTCCTGGCCAAGGCAGGCCAGGACAAGCCTTTCTGCGCTTGGAGACTAGGAGTTGCCCGATGGGATGGCTCCACCAACGTCAGTAGCACTGGATCATGACCTCAAGTCCAATGGCCGGGGCACTCTCCTGGCTCAGACCGGTCCATGGGAGGCGCCGCTTACGTGCTAAAGGGGGACAACCATAATGGAAGGCGACCATGCGCCGATGAGGTGACTTGGCACCGATGAGAAGGGTCTCCTGTATGCCGATGATGACAGGCACCTGTGTGCCATGATGATAGGCAACCGCTTGGGCCGGAACACACCTGTGCGCTAAGGGCAACGGGATAGCTCAATCAGCTTGGGCAAGGGGATGGCGAAGTGAAGGGCCATGCTTGAGCCAGGCCCGCATGCCAAGCCTCCCTTGAGTATCGGTAGCGCAGTGCCGGTCCAACACTGTCCCCATGAGCAAGTGTGCGCCCATGAGGAACCCTGGTAGCCATGCTAGCCGTTAACCAGGGCCGCCCCGCAAGGGGATGAAGGTCTAGGAGTGCCAAGGTTAGGCACCCAAGGAGGTCGACCACCCCTCCTCAAAGAGTACGTTAAGCTTTTGGTGGTCTGCCTGAAGATGACATCAGTTCTCCCAAAAATCTTACAGGCGAAAATGACGGGCATGTCCCTAACGTAAGCCTGCCAAGCGTAGGCAAGGCTAAGCCTGCTTTGAACCGTAACAGGCTCCCCCACTCAATCCATTGTCGTCCTCGACAATGGGTCTTCCTCGTGAATGGGCGTCTGTGCCCCGCGCCATTCACTTCCTTACCAGTTCCAGGGCTCGTCTGGCTAGCCCGGGTCTTGCCTATGTTGGTGTCCATTTATGGGGACGGAACCATTTCACCATGCCGGCCTGCCTGGACTTCACCCCCAGTGTCGAGGTTACTCAAACTGCGCAATGGCTATGCCGTTGAATGTGAAAGAAGGGCCCTCGAAGAAATATGTGTGGTGCTTCGCGGAGGTCCGCCCCATGCATCATCTTACCTCAAGGCTCAACCGTCTTCTTGGTAGCTTTTCAGTGATGCTACCGAACACGTTGATAGGTCTACTCCTGCTGTTGGCGATGACATGGGTACCCTTTCACCATGCTGGCCTGCAGACTTCACCTCGCCGATTCGGGTTACTCAAACCTAGCCATGGCTTATGCTCTCTGGGCCCTCGAAACTACGCTTCGCCTCGCCGACTCGGGCTACACCTTCACTCCGAGGGGGCCCCACTGCTGCTGCCTCAAGGAGACCTGACCACTTCAAACGCGAGTGTGGCAACTTTTACCCATGAGTTGCCGAACATGCACTCGCCTTGTGATGAGCTTCTACTGCTGCAAGTGTTCAACCTGAAAACTGAGCATGTCCCCCTAAAACTTTGCCGGTGTAGGGCCGCCATGCTCCAACGGCTAGCGTAACCGCATTCCTAACAAGGCCCACGCGTCTGCCCCCGCATGAGGACAACAACCAATGTGTCTACACCCGCAAGGGAAGCTGTTTTAAGGTCATTGGAATGGGAACGCGAACATTGAATGGCCTCTTGATAGGCCTGATAAACAATCTGCTCGGGCAGTGTACCCACATTCCTATCAAGGCTCACGCGTCTGCCACCGCATGAGGACAACAACCAAAGCGTCTGCAACCGCAAGGGAAGCTGTTTTAGTGTCATTGGAATGGGGACACGAACTATGAAATGGCCTCTTGCCAGGCCTGATTTGAAATCTGCTCGATCCTGGGTGGAGGTGACTAGGGACCGCACCCCACAAAATGCTGCTTGTCGAAATGACCGCTTCAACTGGCTCTGGGCTAATCTGCTGAAAACCAACTGCTGTTGCAATTAGCCAACTTGCTCTGATACCAACTGTCACGGGGGTAGTTCTACAGCGGAAGAAACCCGTGCGGCGTCCTGGCCAAGGCAGGCCAGGACAAGCCTTTCTGCGCTTGGAGGCTAGGAGTTGCCCGATGGGATGGCTCCACCAACGTCAGTAGCACTGGATCATGACCTCAAGTCCAATGGCCAGGGCACTCTCCTGGATCAGACCGGTCCATGGGAGGCGCCGCTTACGTGCTAAAGGGGGACAACCATAATGGAAGGCGACCATGCGCCGATGAGGTGACTTGGCACCGATGAGAAGGGTCTCCTGTATGCCGATGATGACAGGCACCTGTGTGCCATGATGATAGGCAACCGCTTGGGCCGGAACACACCCGTGCGCTAAGGGCAACGGGATAGCTCAATCAGCTTGGGCAAGGGGATGGCGAAGTGAAGGGCCATGCTTGAGCCAGGCCCGCATGCTAAGCCTCCCTTGAGTATCGGTAGCGCAGTGCTGGTCCAACACTGTCCCCATGAGCAAGTGTGCGCCCATGAGGAACCCTGGTAGCCATGCTAGCCGTTAACCAGGGCCGCCCCGCAAGGGGATGAAGGTCTAGGAGTGCCAAGGTTAGGCACCCAAGGAGGTCGACCACCCCTCCTCAAAGAGTACGTTAAGCTTTTGGTGGTCTGCCTGAAGATGACATCAGTTCTCCCAAAAATCTTACAGGCGAAAATGACGGGCATGTCCCTAACGTAAGCCTGCCAAGCGTAGGCAAGGCTAAGCCTGCTTTGAACCGTAACATTGTGTCAATAATCAATCATTGAACCTCCAGAATAAATTCTACTGGACAAGGTGAAACAGTTTAACAACCGCTATTGATTTTTGCCCTTTACACCAATATCAGTTTCCTTTTCTAAAATTTCATCTTCAGCTTGGAAAGGAGCAACTTTCTCTTCCTCTTCTCTATCAGTTTGATCTTCTTCTTCTTGAATATCACTTTTCCTTTTTAAATTAATGCAATTTACGATTGTTCATAAAAGTCTAATCCAGATTTAATGAAGCAAAAAAACCCTAGATATTTATTAAATAGAAAGAGCATATACTATATAAACAAATATCATATATATAAAACTTTTTTTCATTGCAAAATGTTCCAGAAATCCAATACACTTACATTAGCTTCTTCTGAGTGAAGATTGAACTGAGGTTGAATAACATTCACCATGAAATGCAGTGTTCCCTCTTCCTCCAAGTCATCAGTGTTTCCATTCTTGGCTGCTGAAAATGCAAAATAGATGATCCATGAGAAAATTTTTGGAGACTTGCACGATTTTTAGTTTAAAATAATTTTCCTATAAACTTTAGCAACCATAGATATTGCTATCAAGAGAGCCAGTAAACTCTGGTAATAGTAAGAGATCCTTAAATAAGATCACAAATTATTAAGCATAGCAGAAACCAAATTCTTAAACCACATACTAATTATGAATAGGGCTTACCAACTGGATCAGAAGTTGAGTTTTCCTCTTTAACCAAATCTGAAGGTGATGAAGTTGATCCTACAGTCTCCACATGTTGTTGAGCAGGGGGATTTGTAGCCTGTATGGCAGAAGTTGAAGGCTTAGAGACATCATCTTGCTGTACCTCAGCACCATCAATTACCTGCTTCTCAAGCAATTTCCTCTGCGTATACTGTCTAGAAGGAGAAGGTTTTGGAGGCTGAACTGCCTTAATTATTCCACGACCCAAGGACAAAACAGCATTTCTGTTCTCAAGAGTCCACAAAACCTTAAGACCATAAAGAAACACACGCTGACAATTGTCAGCTACTACCACATTAAATCCGTCATCATCACTATGGTCAGATTGTGTAGGGTCATCACTGTCGCTCCCATTTTTAAATTCTGACTTGTCAAATTTCATCTCAAGATTTTTCCTTCCAGCTTCCAGCCAAGCTAACAACTTCACAGGGTCGGCCTTTGGAGTTTGCCTCCTGATTGTAAAATATTCAAAAGATAACAGAAATCCATCATCATGATGTTTCTCTGTGTAACCACCCACATAGTTGGATTTTTCATTGTTGACTCTATCAGTTGATGCAGATTGCACATTTTTCCTCGCCATTTGAACCTCCTTTTCAATGCATATGTAATCTTCTTTATCGAAATATGCCTTGGGCATGTGAAGGTCAATGCCCTGGTAAACAAGATCAAGTGTATCTCGCTTGCAATCAAAAGTAAATTTTTGCCTACCACGACCATAACCGAGTTCACATCTTAGCTTTGCTATTTTAAATGTAAATCCAGTGGCAGGATCATCATCTTCTAAAGAAACATGTCTAATACATAGTGGTGTTATATCTAAACGGAGCATAAATTCTGTCATCACTTTGTCTAAAGACAAGTTCCCTGATCTGGGAACTCTTGGGACTCCAAAACGAGGATATCGAGAAAAAGAACGTATCTTGAGAGGAGGAAGATAATTCAAGTTCCAGAATTTGAAAACCCAACATAAATCATAAGAACCAAAATTCAGCTTTGTCATATCAGTTGAAACATTAACAGGTTTGCACAGAGAATCAGAAACAGTTCCATCCATACCCACTCCGTCTGCCTTGGTGATGGAATGGGATTGTTTCTCAGATGGTGGAACAGAGGGTCTAAGAGAAAAGTTCCAACGGAGAGAGAGGGAAGTTGATCTAAAGGGATCAAAAACTTTCTTACGAGGTTCACCTTCATTGGGAAGGGCAAATAAATAATGATCAAGAGGATTTCCAGACTCACATTCCCACTCCATGGTAACCTCAAGACTAAAGTAAGGGCATTCCAGAAAAGCACAACCCACACCAGGAGGAAGTTTTGAGCTGCAGTTCTTTGTGAAACTCTCCAAACTGCTCAAAAAAATTTTGAACTCGTTTGCATAAACATTGACATGCCCATCTGACTGCTGGATTTCCATTAACTTAGTAACAGCTTGCAGTTTGTCATGCTTTTCATAAGGGTCTGTTGTCCCAAGAACATTTATTCTGGTCTCAGAAAAACATAAGCTTATTTTCCCATGAACATAGTTTCTTACTTCATCCCACCAAGGTAAGCTGCGCTCCTTTTTAGGTGGCTGAGTTTCAGGAAGATTGATGTTAGAAGTTTGTGAAGCATCTGAAGCATTAGGGTTATTAAAATTGGGATCAGAACTCCTAACGCTTAGATCAGCTCTGCGGAGAGCCACTGTAAAAGCATAGCTAATATCGGTAAAAGATGGTTCAAAACCAACACCAAAGGAAATTTCTCCCTTTTGGAAATATAGTGGCAAATCTGCATATGTTTTTATAGGTGGTGTTGTCCCACTTGCTGAGCGCATCATGCGCACCTTCCTCCATCTCCCAATGAACACGTCTTGTTGAATTTGGGGTTGGAAACATGTCGCCTGTAACAAAGAGGGGATGTCAGGATGGAAGAGAACAAACGAACCTAAAAGGCAAATCTAACAAAATAAATAAACATAACCATGAGGTTCAGAAAAAAAATATATCTATGAACTTCAAACAAAATATACATACAAGAATGATTTTATATTCAGACCTCAAAACCAATAAACCAAAAGCAGAAAACTTATCTTCTAAATTGATATCAAACTAGATAAAAATCCTTATCAAAATGATGAATAAGGAAAACCTATTAATTCTACCATCTATTCCATCATGTTTAGCAAGAGGAGATAGGGAATACTAAAAAGATCTCTAGTGAGGTGATTCTCCACTAATGTTAAAATACCAGGGCACTTATTTCATTTTCAATTTCAAAAACCTTCATTTTCATCATTTTGTTTCTGTGTCTCTGCTAATCTTTCTTAGAATCTTGGTTTGTATCTCATTACCATCAAGATGATGTCTCTATAGGTCCCAATGGTTTTGATATATAGTAAAGGAGTATCTACAAAGAAAAAGGACCTTCTTAACATTCTACTCTTTACATTCAGAGACAACAACAAAGATATAAGCCTGTAGTTGGATCACAGTCATGTTTGCAATTTCCAAGACATAGAAAAATTCCCTTAAATTTTCCCATTTCCTCAAAAATCAAAACAGAGACATCCTATAAAAAATAAATTCTAAAGATCTCTCAATATTTCTTGATATTTCAAAAAATTTTGATTTATCAACAAAATTTTCAATTTTCTTTGTACAAAAGACCAAATTGAGCAGAATATAGGAGAGATTTCACTAACTTATCTAAAATCAATTGGAAACAATAAAAAAAGCACAGAAATAACAGCATTTTATTCATAAAATTAAGAAGAAAAATATTTGGAATTTTATTCTAGACCTATGAATCAACAACTTCAACTGGGTTTTAGAAATATAAATATATTTTAAAAGTTTTATTTCAATAACTAATTTAAAAATAACTAACTCTTTATGGCAATCATATAACAACGCAAGTCATAGTAATAATTAATATAGTTTCACCATTTAAGAATTAAGATACAACTGAAGAATCTTGAAGCAAATGAGTTAGGATCCTTATATCATTTCTCACTACTTCAACTTATGTCCTTTCTGGTGTGCCACTTGCTCCTCTAGATCCTTCAACTTGCAACAGATCACTTCTTAGTCTGGTGATGTAGATGGTCTTCTCTACACATGCCAAAACCAACTAGTCTACTTTCCATCATTTTACCACATATTGTAGCTACTCCCAGTTTCCTTCAGATAACTTCATTTTTTAGTCAAAATTTGGTTTTTAAAGATGCTCATCTTGCATGATACTAACTTGTTCCTACTGATAACTATTTATTTTAATCTTCTATCATTTGTCACATATAGTAGGCTGTTTTATTTTATGTTTTGAGTGCATAGCTCTACCACTTCTAGAATTATACAAGGTTTCATAAATAAATTTCATATTCTTTCTAATATTTTTAGTATCTTCTCAAATTTCACAGATTTTTCTAAAAAGCTAAGAAAATTACAAAATTTACTCATTTTCACAAGGAGAATTTAATGAAATAGAACTAAAACTAATATATTTATAGTCCATGATCATGTGGTGGATAATTACAAATAAGAATGGTATTTTCAGTATATTTGGATAAGAGTATCTCCACCAAGACCCCAGATAGCTGGGACTAACATTGTTCACCAAATTACAAGACCTATAACTTTTAGTTGCAATTCTATTCTTGATTATTGATTCGGTACCCAGAAAAAATAAGTAAACGATAAAGAAAGAAAAACAAATAGGACATACTCAGAGAATAATTTCATATTAAAACAAGATCATGGATCTTAAATACAGTGCATATATACTGAACACAATAGCTCTACTAGGAGAGGGGAGAGCTATTCAGAATCTCAGATTATCAACATTCAGAACCGTGTCACACCTTGAGTACAGATTGAACTCTCTGTACTGAAGACACAGTGTAGTTAATCAGTCAACTATCACCTACCCAGAAAATATACAAGGAAGAGGGATAGACTCTAAATCCTTAGTGAAGAAGAGAGAACTCAGAGAAAGACAGGGCTCATGGATATCCATGTAGAGTGTCTTAGTTAATGAGGACATTTAAGACCCTATCCTTTCCCATATTTGGTAAAACCATTTGAGGTCAGTGGCTCTAATTGATACTTTCCCATTATCCCCTTTAATGGCTTGGTATAACGGAGTTAACCATTGCATTAAGTGAAATTACAGGAGATTCTCAATCCTCTAGTTTAACATCTACATAATGAGTCATCCCAGTCAAGCCTCCATGTGGCCAACTAGGTATAACCTACTATCTTAATAGATCCAATGCACAAGTGCCAGTAGTCATGCTCATCGAAGATGCAGTTTTACAAAGCAAATGTGGATGATATTTTTTGATAAATAAAAGAAATTTTCTATTAGAATAAAAAGGAATTACACTGAAAAGGTGATGATGAATCACCAACAGCACCATAAAATCAAAATAATCCCAACCCAATAATCACTGACGCCATAACACCTCTCAAAACTGATCCTTCCAAACAAAATCCTCTTATATCCAATGAGGAAAGGACTCCTTGGAAGTTCAAGAACATAATGAGGGAGATAAAAGAGTTAAAAAGAAGTTGCGTGGTCAATAAAACATGGGTTTGCAAGTTAGCAAATGGATTGGTAGATGTATTGGCTAAACAAGGGGTGGAAAGGGATAGTTTCTTTTGGGGTGTAGGGGGAACCCTTTATGTAAAATAACAGTGTTTTCACCTCAAGACTTGATCGAACATTGAAAAAAGAAGAGAAGAGAAAGGGAAGAGAGGAGAAGAGAAAACAGATTTTAGAATGCCAACCGGGCTGGTGGTGCTCCAATCTCTAGTTATACTAGGTTGATAAAAATAAAATCATTACAATTACAAATTTGTCCCTGGCAACCCACTCTATTAAAAGAATATAAAAACTTAAGAAAAGAAGACTCTAACAGCACTGTTTACTCTATTAACAAGCTGACAACACGCCCCCTCAAGTTGGGCTGTATATGTCAATCATGCCCAACTTGTCACAAAGTTCATTATGCTGCAAACAAGGAAGGCCTTTTGTGAGAACATCGGCCAGTTGCTCCTTAGAGTTAACATAGGGAATGCAGATTTCACTCTTGTCAAGATTCTCTCCTATGAAATGCTTATCTACCTCATTTTGTTTTGTCCTATCATGGAGGACAAGATTAGTTGTGTTAGCGTAGGGGTATTTATGTCTTTATACTTAGATTAAGGTTGCTGATCTGTAATATTGTGTTAGAACCAGTGCTCCTTACTTAAATAAGGGCACATATGTCTTTTCCATTAATTTTAATAATAAAAGCACATGTCTGGCCGAATGGGAGTTATGTTCTTTGACTTCCAATTCGAACCAGATTTTCTTCTTTTCTCTCTCTCTCTTTCTTCCACCTTTCTACCTCTCTCTACGTGACTGATCTCAGACAAACAGAACTCCAAGGCAGGCCGAATCATAACATGGTATCAGAGCTACTCGAATCTGCCTAGATTTCTATTCTCTGCGCACCCTATCTAGGGTTTCTCTTGATTTTTCTGCATTCAACTGGAGATAAGGGAAAGGGCTGAAAAGGAGTGATCACCCTCTCCCCTTGGAGGTTTCTATGCCTCCAGTCGTGTCTTGTGTGGTCGGTTGCTGTGGTTTCTAAGATCACCCTCTCCTAATCGATGAAGAGAAGAGGGCCGATCTGTGTGGTACAGTGGCTGTCTTGTGTGGACTGATTTTCTGCTCGTGTGGTTGTTCCTTCAGTGATAAGGCAAGAGATTTCTGTGCATGATTTCTATTGTGGATCAAATAGGAAGTATGTTTCAGATCATATGCTGGGGTTTCAGATAGTAGCGTGCTAGGGTTTATGCTGTTTTTGTGTATTTCGAAGGAAGAGTTGTGATCATATAGTGGTGAGATTTCAGGTAGCCATAGGAGTAGGGTTTGTGGTGTGAAGAGTACACTTTTCAGCAACAAGTGCTGAAATCAGTGTGACGAGTGTGATCTAGTCGTGTGCAGTGTGCAGAATTCAGTGGTAATAGAATTCAGCAAGTGTGCAGAATCGGTGATAACAGAATGGGAGATAACAGTGATTGTAAATCTAATGTGATGGTGCCTACAGACTACTTGAATGTTCAGATGACCTCCATTAAACTAAATGGAGAGAATTATGTGCCTTGGGCTAAATCCGTCGAAGTCTTTCTGAAGGCAAAGAATAAGGTAAAACATATAAGAGAGGAGAAACCCTCCACTGACTCTCACGAGTATGAAGACTGGGAGCAAGAGGATGCTCAGATCGTCACATGGTTATGGAATAGTATGGAACCCGGGATTAGTGTGAACTTCATGCTTCTTGACACTGCCAAAGATGTGTGGGACCATGCGAAGAAATTGTATTCGAGCCAGGACAATACAACCAGAGTGTATCAGCTGTATCAGGAGTACTTTAATCTACAACAGGGCAATCGGAGTCTTGAGGAGTACTATGCCAGTATGAGAAACATATGTAATGAGTTGAATGTCTATCACCCTCTCACTTCTGATGTCAAGATTCAGCAACAACAGAGAGAACAACTTGATGTGACTAGATTTTTGGTGGGACTGAAATCGGAATATGAACCAGTACGGGCTCAGATACTAGGAGGATCAGCTCTCCCCTCTTTAGAAGAGGTATTTGCTCGACTCCGGAGGACTTCTATCGGATCTACTGAGAACTCTAATATCTCAGATAGATCTGCCTTTGCTGTGTCGAGAGGCCGTGGTGTTAGAGGTGGAGCTCGGGGAGCTCAGTCTGGCTGTGGTGGTAGTAGTGGTCCGGTGTATGGCCGAAGTGGCAATGGTGGGCCTACTTATAATCGTGGTGGTGGTCGTACTGGGGGCAGAGATTCAGGGGGAGTTCGTGGTAGAGGACGTGGCTCAGGCCCGAGGAGGTGCACTCATTGTGGTATGGATGGACATACCATTAACTATTGTTATGATCTACATGGTCCACCCTCAACCTGGGCCAATCATGTCGTGACTAGTGACACCAGTTCCGGCTTTAGACAGGAGAACGTTCATCTGATCAAATAACTCCTACATCCATAGATGGTCCCGTGAAGGAAATGGTGAGTGTTCCCCATGATGAATATGACAGGTTTATCCAATCACAGCAGAACACGGCGACTTTCACTCACTCAAGTATGGCTTGTTTGGCATCCACACCCAATCCCTGGATCATTGACTCTGGAGCCTCCGATCACATGACTGGAACTCCAGGTGTGTTTTCTTCCCTCTCCTCAGTTTTGTATGTTCCTAAATTGCCTTTTAATCTTATGTCTGTTAGTAAGCTGACCAAATCACTTAACTGCTCCATTACTTTTTATCCCTCTATGTGTGTTTTTCGGGATCTCAAGACGGGGATGAAGATTGGTGGAGGGCATGAAGCTGGTGGATTGTATTATCTTGACGGTGGTGAAAGAACTTCAACAGCTCTCCAGTCATTCCTTTCTCCTCTCTAGTGGCACTGCCGATTTGGTCATCCGTCGCTAAAAGTCTTGAAGTCTTTAGTTTCGTCTTTGAGTCAACTTTCTGTTTTGGATTGTGAGTCGTGTCAGTTTGGGAAACACCATCGTGTTCCCTTTAGTTCTAGGGTTGATAACTGTGTGTCGAGTCCTTTTTCTTTGATTCACTCCGATGTTTAGGGTCCTTATAAAGTGATGTCATATAATGGATTTAGATATTTTGTCATTTTTGTAGATGACTTTTCAAGGATGACGTGGCTCTATCTAATGAAAGAAAGAAGTGAATTGTTTACCATTTTTTCAGAAATTTTATGCTGAGATTCGTAATCAATTTGGTATTCACATTAAAGTTTTCCATTCTGATAATGACCGTGAATATTTATCCTCATCATTTCAAGAATACCTGGACCAACACGGCATTATACATCAGACCTCATGTACCTACACCCCACAACAAAACGGGGTGGCTGAGAGAAAGAATCGCCATCTCTTGGAAATAGCACGATCCCTCATGCATCACATGAATGTTCCCAAACCCTTTTGGAGTGATGTGGTGCTTACCTCTTGTTTTCTGATTAATCGGATGCCCACATTCGTCCTTGATGGTCATTCTCCGTTTACGATCTTGTTTCCCGCCTTGTCTCCGTTCCCTCTTACGCCTAGGGTATTTGGGTGTGTCTGCTTCGTCCATAATCTGGGTCCCGGGAACGACAAGTTCGATACCCGTTCTCTCAAGTGCATCTTCCTTGGCTATTCTCAGACCCAGAAAGGGTATAAGTGTTACCATCCTAGTTCTCGACGGTCCTTTGTGTGTGCTGATGTCACCTTCTTTGAGTCTACTCCGTTCTTTTTGGGGTCTGGTGATGCTTCTACCTCCTCATCACCTCCTCCTCTTCCACTTCCCGTTGCCGACCCTCTTCCCCTTATTCCAGCCGTGACCAGATCCTTGCCTCTGGTGCCACCACCTGTTGAACGCCCACCTATCCGTCATGTGTATACACATCGCCCACGCGTACCAGCTACTACTCCTCCGGCTACATCTCCGTTGACAGATCCGGATCCAGACCCGAACCCAGCATCTGAGCTTGATCTCCCCATTGCCTTGCGGAAAGGTAAACGCACTTGCACCCTTCATCCTATTTCTAATTATGTTTCACTTACTCGCCTTTCCACCTCCCATCGCCAGTTTGTCACCTTGTTATCATCAGTTGTTGTCCCTAAGGATGTCCAGGAAGCCCTTGCCTCTCCAGGGTGGTGTCGTGTGTTGGAAGAAGAACTTTCAGCCCTTCATCATAATCATACTTGGGACCTCACCGTTCTTCCTCCTGGGAAGCAAGCTGTTGGTTGTAAATGGGTTTATACAGTTAAGTATCTGCCTGATGGTAGTGTTGAACGCCTAAAAGCGCGATTGGTTGCAAAAGGGTACTCCCAAACCTATGCTATTGACTACACAGAGACCTTCTCACCAGTTGCTAAGATAGGGTCAGTTCGTGTTGTGATCTCTCTTGCAGCTATGTATGATTGGCCGCTATATCAACTTGATATCAAGAATGCCTTTTTGCATGGTGACTTACTCGAGGAGGTCTACATGGAGCAACCTCCAGGGTTTGTTGCTCAGGGGGAGGATCTTAAGGTGTGCAGACTAAGGAAGGCTATATATGGGTTTAAACAGTCTCCTCGAGCATGGTTTGGTAGGTTCAGTGAGGTAGTAAAGAAGTTTGGTATGAAACAGTGCCAAGTTGATCATTCTGTATTCAGTCATGACTCTCTGGGAGGAAAAATACTGTTGGTGGTGTATGTAGATGATATTGTTATTACCGGGAGTGATAACATGGGTATTGACAGGCTGAAGACTTATCTACAGGATCATTTTCAGAAAAAGGATCTTGGTAAACTGAAATATTTCTTGGGGATAGAGGTAGCAAGATCTAAGTATGGTATTAATCTGTGCCAGAGGAAATATGTGCTTGATTTGCTGGAAGAAACATGCTTGTTGGGTGCTAAACCAACTGAAACACCTATGGACACAAATACTAGGCTAAGCAGGGATATGGGTGAAGTGTTTGAAGACCCTGGCAGATACCGACGACTTGTAGGTAAACTGAACTACCTAACCATTACTAGGCCAGACATCTCATTTGTGGTTAGTGTGGTGAGTCAGTTCATGCAGAAACCTCTGATTCCTCATTGGAATGCAGTTCTGAGAATTGTGAGGTATTTAAAAGGGGCTCCAGGTCACGGTTTGATATACAAAAGTGGCGGAAAACTTGAAATAGAAGGGTATTATGATGCTGACTGGGCCGGTTCTATGTCTGATAGGCGGTCTACCATAGGCTATTGCACTTTCCTGGGAGGTAACCTGGTAACATGGAAAAGTAAGAAGCAGACAGTCGTGGCAAGAAGTAGTGCAAAAGCAGAATATAGGGCTATGGCGCATACTGCTTGTGAATTAGTGTGGCTAAGGAACCTTCTATAGGAAGTAGGGTACAACATCAATACTCCAATGAAGCTCAATTGTGACAATCAGGCTGCAGTTCATATTTCTTCTAATCTGGTGTTTCATGAAAGAACCAAGCACATTGAGGTTGACTGTCACTTTATGAGGGAGAAGGTGCTGAATGGAGAGCTAAACACTGCATATGTTAATACAGGAAACCAGTGGGCAGACTTATTTACAAAAGGCTTGAGTCGGGGAAGAGTGGACTACATATGTAACATATACTCACCAGCTTGAGGGGGAGTATTAGTGTAGGGGTATTTCTGTCTTTATACTTAGATTAAGGTTGTTGATCTGTAATATTGTGTTAGAACCAGTGCTCCTTACTTAAATAAGGGCACATATGTCTTTTCCATTAATTTTAATAATAAAAGCACATGTCTAGCCGAATGGGAGTTATGTTCTTTGGCTTCCAGTTCGAACCAGATTTTCTTCTTTTCTCTCTCTCTCTTTCTTCCACCTTTCTACCTCTCTCTACGTGACTGATCTCAGACAAACAGAACTCCAAGGCAGGCCGAATCATAACAAGTTGCAATATTTATGGCTCCATTCTTATCACAATAAATAGACATGGGACTGTCAACATTAAACCCAAGCTCTCCTAACATATTCTTCAACCAAACCACCTTAACTACTTGACCTTGCAACCAAACTCTGTTTTTTACTTCTCCATGTCACTAGGTTTCCACCCACAAAAATACAATACCCACTTGTGGATTTGCTGAATAGCAAATCAGTTCCTAGGATACTTCCTTAAATACCCAAGGATCCTCTCAACAGCCTCCAAGTGTGGTACCTTAGGTGAATGCATGAAGCCATTCACAGGCTCAGAACCCCAACAACATAAGCAATGTCAAGGTGTGTCATAGATAGATAAAGCAACCCCTCCACTAATCTTTGAAACTGTTTTCACATATTTCAAAGGTTTGCCATCACAATCACCTAGTTTATGATTAAAACCCATAGGGGTATCAGCTGGCTTTGCACCTAGTTTGCTTATGTGTTGTAAAAGATCTTGGACTTACTTCCTCTAAGAAATTAAAATACCCTTCTATGAGTAGGCAACCTCAATCCCAAGAAAATACATTAAGGGTCCCAGATCTTTCACATCAAATAAGGAAGCTAAGAACTCCTTCAACTTTTGTATCTTTAAGCCATAGTTCCCTGTAGGATGTAATGATGATGTCATCCATGTATGCTATCAACACTACAATTTGCCCATGACATCTCTTAACAAAGAGAGTGTGATCATATTGGCATTGTTTGAACCCTACTTGTTGAACTACCATGTGAAACCTATTGAACCATGCTTTGGGAGATTGTTTTGAGCCACAGGGAGACATTCTCAACTTGCACACCCTTATCTTCACTTCCTTTTGCACAAAAACCCGGTGGCTGAACCAGTTGTGAAACTAGTATTGCAAACCTAGGGTTTGTATGAGAAAGAAATAAAGAAAGAAAGAAAGAAAGAAAGAGAGAAGAAGAAGAAGAAGAAGAAGAAGAATGTGTCGAGTGGTGTGTCTTAGTTACTGTTCACACCCTCAAAAGGCACTTTATATTTTGAAACAAAAAATTACAAGGAGGTCCCTACATGAGCACCCAAATACAAAGAGAGTACAAAGAGAAGAGAAAAAGACTAAAAATACCCTTGTCTAAACTTTCTCAACACTCCCCCTCATGCTGAGCATATATGTCAATCATGCGCAGCTTGGCAAGGTTCTTAGCAAACTTTGGGTGGGAACACCTTTAGTGAGGCAATCGGCTAGTTGGTCTTTTGACCTTACAAAAGGAAAGCAAATCTCTCCACTAGCAATTTTTTCTCTAATAAAGTGTTTGTCCAGCTCAATATGCTTTGTACGATCATGTTGAATAGGATTGTGGGCAATGTTTATGGCTGCTTGATTGTCACAATATAGCCTCGTTGAGATGTCTGCTTGGATGCCCATCTCAGTCACTAAAGTCTTCAACCAGAGTAGTTTAGACGCTCCATGAGCCATTGCCTTGAATTCTGCCTCAGCACTAGAACGAGCAACCATAGATTGTTTCTTACTTCTCCATGAAACCACATTGCCTCCAACTAATGCACAATCACCAAATGTAGATCTTCTATCACCAATTGACCCTGCCCAATCAACATCTATGTAAGCCTCAATCTTTAGATGATCGTGATTGGAATACAACATCCCTTTACTAGGACATCCTTTCAGATAGGCTAAGATTCTATTAATTGCCTGCATATGAGAGGTCCTAGGTTCATGCATATATTGGCTAACCACTCCAACAACATAGGATATGTCAGGTCTGGTCAAACAGAGATATAAAAGGTGGCCCACCAATCTCTGATATACCCCTCTATCTAGAAGAGCTTCTCCTTCAGTAGCACTCAACTTGTGGTTGGGATCAATTGGAGTTTCTACGAGTTTACACCCTAATTTCCCAACTTCATTAAGCAAGTCAAGTACATATTTCCTTTGTGACAAAAAAATTCCCTTCTTAGATCTTGCAACTTCAATGCCAAGAAAGTATCGGATATCACCAAGGTCCTTAATCTCAAATTTGAAAGCAAGGAAGGACTTTAGCTGGGAGATACCCGTGATACAGTCGCCTATCACAACAATGTCATCAATAAAGTTTGGTCTACTTGAGATTGAGAAAACCTAATCTTTAAGATAACATTTCTTCCAGATAATCAATGCCATAAGTTTGTGTATATCCTTTGGCTACAAGCCGAGCCTTGTACCTCTCAATTGAGCTATCTGCCTTATTCTTAACAATGTAGACCCACTTACACCCAACAAGAATGTTATCCTTAGGATAAGGAACAACCTCCCAAGTCTGGTTCTTTATTAGGGCCTCCTTCTCTTGGTTCATAACTTCTTTCCAGTAAGGGGACTGCATTGCCTCTGTAACACTACAAGGGATGGAAATAGAAGAGATGGCAGGAATATAGGAACAATAGGAAAGTGAGAGGGCATTATAATACACATAGTTAGTAATAGGAGACTTGCTACATGTCATCTTCCCTTTTCCAATGGCAATAGGAAGGTCAAGGTTAGAATTAGTAATAGAATTATCAAGTGGTTCAAGATTACTTAAATCCAAGAGATCATATTTGCGACAGGCATTCCGCTTCAAGAGCCACTCTTTTACTGCACTTGATGAAAAATTGTTGCCAAGACCGAGGCCGATACATAGGAAGAGGAGGAGGAGGAGAAGGAATACCATTGTCACAGGGAAGAGAGGGAGGAAAAGGAAGTGTAGAGAGACTGGGCTAAATGGACCCTAGCCTATTTCTATCTTATTGATTAGTTCATTCTTGTTATTTGCTCGTAATGAACCTTTAATTCTCTTTATGTTTTCTAAGTATGCTGATGAGTTGGATGCCACTTAAGGACAGACTTGTAATTTATGTAATCTTAGTAAGATTAATAAAAGATGAGAGTGGAGAAAGAGGAGATTATCGAACTCCTTCTTTCTCCCTTCTTCTTGTTGTCTTCTTCTTCTCTTCCTCTTCTGCTATATTCTGAAATATTTTTACTATTTTTTATTAGTCTGAATCACATCTTGGTATCAGAGCAGGTCTTCCTTCTCTTTTATTTATTTTTTCTTTTCTTTTCCCATACATCTTTCGATTAGAAGAGTGTATGGAGTGGTAAGTTGCTGATTATTTAGAGAACTTGTATGCCTAGTTGGTAAAGGGTTTGGAGAGTTAAAATCTGATCGTAGATTGCCAAAAAAGTGGGGCTGCGGATTTTTTGCCCAAAACCCTAGCCGACTAGAAAGTTTCCAGTTACAGGCTAAAGACATTGTTTGGATGTGGAACTCAAGGCTTGGAGGGTTCCTTTTGATCTCCAAAAGTGGGCAGTTGTAGGTGGAAGAGGCTTGGGAATCTTTGATTGGAACGACTACTTTTCTCTTTCTCCTCGGAGGCCAGGTACAGTTAAACCCTAATTTTGGGAATTTTAAGTGTTGGACTGACCTCAATTGGGTCTATAAAGCTTAAAAACCTTTTTTTTATTTTAGTTTGATCAATGGAACAATCTGGAAGTGAGATGAAGTAGATACCAGTGTCGGGGGTTGTTCCCGTAGATTCCATTTTGACAGGAGTGACTACAATAAAACATGATGGAACAAATTATTAAGCTTGGGCACAATCTATAAAGATTCATGTTTGTAGTAGAGATAAACTAGGGTTTCTCATAGGCTGCAAGGAGAAACCGGAAGAGACTGATCCTACATATGAGAAATGGATGCAGGATAACTACACAATTATTGAATGGTTGGTAAATTCCATGCAGCCCCACATAAGTCAACATGTGGGATAAAACCAAAGGGGCAACTAAGAAGAAAGAGGTGATATGTGAATACTGCAAGAAATCGAAACATACTAAGGATACTTGTTGGTAACTTCACCTAGATCTTCTTCCAGATAGGTTTAAGAACAACAACAACTTTAAGAAAAGTGGTTAGTCTAGAAAGCCCAAGAATGCAAATGTTGCTACAACATCTGAAGGTGCAAATAGAGAAAGTGAAGAAAAATCTACTATAGAGCAGCTAGCAACAGTGGAGGCAGAATTTGAGGGATATGGGAGGTTAATTAATCACTTAGAGACTACTATTGTAGCTTCCTCCTCGGGCAATACCTCTCCATCCGCATTTGCCCATTCAGGTATTCGTGCTTCTACAAATCTGCAGCCTCAAATAATCGTAGAATTCCTTGGATTATAGATTCTAGTGCATCAAACCATATGGCCAACATATCTAACATTTTTTGTTCATACCAGCTCCTCTTTGGTAGAGAGAAGATTTCCCTTGCCGATGGGTCTCTGGCTCCCATCTATGGTAAAGGGAGTATTAGAGCGTCTAACTCCCTTGTTTTGCCCTCTGTCCTTCATGTTCCCAAACTTAACACTAACCTTTTATCTGTTAGTAGCTTAACTAAATCAATGAATTGCAACGTAACCTTCTTTTCCTACTCATTGTGTTTTTCAGGACTTGAAAACTCAAAAGACGATTGGGAGTGGCCATAAGGCGAATGGAATATATCTATTGGATATCTCTGATCGAAGTCTTAAACCACCTAGTGAAGTATCTTTGGAGTCTATCTCATCAGAGTTAGTTAATAGAGTCATGTTATGTCATTTGAGATTTGGTCATTTGTCTTTTTCATCTTTGAGTCATTTGTTTCCAGAAATGTTTGAGGGAATATCCCTATTGAGTCTCCATTGTGAGTCATGTGAACTTGTAAAACATTGTAGATAATATTTTTCAGTGAGTAATAAAATATCAGTTTCTCCTTTCCATATTGTGCACTCTAATGTGTGGGGGCCATATCATTTATCTGCTATGGGGGGTTACAAGTATTTCACCATTTTCATTGATGATTTTTCTCATTACACCTGGATTTACCTTATGAGATCCTAAGATGAAGTGCCAAATATTGTACAAATATTTCATGAACCTATTTTTACCAAGTCTAATACTCGTATCAAGATATTCCGATCTGATAATGCAAAGGAATATTTTGAGAAGATTCTTTCCTCCTACTTTGATACCTTTGGATTTATTCATCAAAGTTCTTGTTCCTACACTCCACAACAAAATGGAGTGGTGGAAAAGAAGAATTGACATGTGCTTGAGGTTGCAAGGGGCCTTCTTTTTGCTTCTCATGTTCCTATTAAGTTTTGGGGGATGCTTTCCTTATAGATACATACTTGATAAACCGGATGCCTTCTCGAGTTCTGGGCTTTAAAACCCCCATTAGCCTCCTATTTCCAACTGAGGATCCCTTCTCTCTTCCTCTTCGAGTGTTTGGGTGCACTTGTTATGTTCATGTTCATAGTCATCAAAGACATAAGTTTGAGTCGAAAGCACACAAGTGTGTCTTCTTGGGACATGCCTCCACATAAAAGGGGTATTGCTGTTTTGATCCGGTTTGTGGCACTCGCTTTGTTTCCAAGGATGTCACATTTATTGAGTCCATTCCTTTCTTTGGTACTTCTCCTGAGGGGGAGCATTTAGAGGAGTTGTTTGCGATGTCATCATCTGTCCCTCTTCTAATCTCCATTGAGTCTTCTATTAGGCCTTCTTCTCATGTTCCTGCTCCCCTTCCTCCTCCTACTCATCCTCCCACATTTTCTTCCCATCCTATTGTTCAAAGGTGGTACTAGAGAGACTCAGGGATGTGCAAGTTGTTTCCATACCTTCAAATGAGGCTTTTGAACCTCCCATCACTACTGAGGTAACAGGTCAGCCCCCTCCTACCACTTCTAATACCTTCCCTAACCTTGATTTCCCTATTTCTCTTTGCAAAGGCAAATAGAAATGTATACAGTTCATTGCATTTCCAAACACCTGTCCTACAACCTTCTTTCCCCTTCCTACTATTCCTTTCTTGTCTCTGTTTCCACACATGTGACTCCCAGATCTGTCCCAAAAGCCTTATCCAAACCAAAATGGAGGGATGCTATGATGACTGAATTAGATGCTTTGCATAAAAACAATGCCTAGGAAATTGTGGATTTGCTTAAGGGAAAGGAATTGGTTGGCTGTAAGTGGGTGTTCACTATCAAGTATCATTCGGATGGTACTGTTGAAAGATTTAATGTCCATTTGGTTGCTAAAGGATACACTCAAATGTATGGTATTGATTACCTGGAGACTTTTGCCCCAGTGGCCAAAATGACTTCAGTTCGAGTCTTACTATCTTTAGCTACTACTTTTGATTGGCCACTTCATCAATTCAATGTTAAAAATGCTTTCTTGAATGGGAACCTATATGAAGAGGTCTATATGTCTTTACCTCCAGGGGTGTATGGGAAGGAAATGCAAGGGAAAGTCTGTAAACTGAAAAAGTCTCTTTATGGCCTTAAGCAACCTCCTAGAGCCTAGTTTGACAGATTTCGGGCTGCCCTTGTTACTTTTGGGTACACACAGACTCAGTCTGATCATACCCTGTTTGTTTAGAGGAGAGATTCCTTAGTAACCTTTCTGATTGAGATTAGACTTGGGTGAACTCAGATATTTCTAGAGAATTGAAGTTGTCAGGTCTAAGGATGGTATCTTCATTTCTCAACATAAGTATGCTCTTGATCTTCTTGTAGATACTGGCAAACTATGTACTTGACCAGCTTCCACTCCTACAAACCTAAATTATAAGTTGTCAGCTACTGATGGTGAACTGTTGACCAAGAGGGGAGTGTTCCAGAGACAGGTTGGGAAGTTATTATATCTTTGCATGACTCAACCAAATATTTCCTATGCAGTTAGTGTGATTAGTCACTTCATGCATTCTCCCAGAGATACACATTTGGCAGTTGTTGAGAGTGTTTTGTGTTATCTAAAGGGACTCCAAGGAAAGGTATCTTGTTTGCTAAGCATGGACACATGAAGTTGGAAGCATACATTGATGCTGATTGGGCTGGATGTATTGATGATAGGAGGTCCACTTTAGGTTATTGTGCTATGGTAGCAGGGAACATTATACCATAGAGGAGTAAGAAGCAATCTGTAGTGGCTAGATCCTTGGCTGAAGCAAAGTATAGGGCAATAGAACATGGAGTTTTAGAACTTCTGTGATTGATATCACTTTTAAAAGAATCGGGTATAGATTATAAGAAGCCAATGGTGTTATATTGTGATAATCAGGTCACTATCAACATTGCACATTATCCTATTCAAAATGACAGAACTAAACACATAGAAGTTGAAAGACACTTTATATGGGAGATAGTTGCTTCATGAGAAGTCTGTCTACCATTTATTACTTTTGAAGAACAATTGGCTGATGTTTTGACAAAAGGTGTTCCTAAAGGAAAGTTGGTTCATTATATAAGCAAGCTGGGCATGATTGATATCTATGCTCAGCTTGGGGGGGAGTGTAGAGAGACTGGACCGAATCTATCTTATCAATTAGTTCCTTCTTGTTATTTGTTCGTAATGGTCCTTTTCTTTATGGGCCTTTAATTCTCTTTATGTTTTCTAACTATGTTGATGAGGTGGATGCCCACTTAAGGGCAGACTTGTAATTTATGTAATCTTAGTAAGATTAATAAAATATTAGAGTGGAGAAAGAGGAGATTATCGAACTCCTTTTTCCCTTCTCCATTCTCCCTTCTTCTCTTCCTCTTCTGTTATAATCTGAAATATTTTTACTATTTTTTATTGGTCTGAATCACATCTGGAGGAATAGAAGAGACAGGGACAAGAAGGTAGAAGGGAGTCTGATCTTTACTTGCATTCTCCCCCTGAAGAGAAGGATGGGATGACTGGAAAAAAGAGGACTCCAAAAAGGTAACATCCTTAGAGACATATTTTTCCAGAGAGAGCATCAAAGCTTTTATAGCCTTTTTGGATAGGAGAGTAACCGAGGAAGACACATTTAATTGACTTAGGGTCAAACTTACGTCAAGAAGGACTCATATCATGAACAAAACAAACACAACCAAAGATTTTGAGGGGGAGATTAAAAGGAGGTTCATCAGGAAAGAGAAGCTTATGAGGAGACTGAAGACTAAGGATCCTTGAAGGAAGTCTGTTGATCAGATACACGACTGTCTCAACAACATCACCCCAAAAATGGGTTAAAACATGAGTCTGGAATAGTAAACCTCGAGAAACTTCAACCACATGCCTATTCTTCCTTTCAATTACCCCATATTGTTGTGGAGTATGCTTACATGAACTTAGGTGAATAATGCCCCAATCTCTAAGAAATCTATGCAAATGATATTCAAAGTATTCATTGGCATTATCAAATCTTATTATCTTAATTATTGTCTCAAATCGTGTCTCTACCATATTCATGAAGTTTTGGACCATCATAAGAACTTCATCTTGACTTTTCATCAAGTAGAGCCATGTATATTGACTGTAGTCATTGATGAAGAGGATGAAGTATTTATACCCACCCATGCAAGGGATAGCATATGGGCCCCAAACATCAGTATGGATTAAATGAAAAGCAACATTACTTCTTTTTACTACTCGCAAAATATGTGGTTCTACATTGTTTTGATAGATGACAAACTTCGCATTCAAGGTTTAACTTTGACACCGAGTCAAATAAATTTGGAAACAAAAGTTTTACATAATTCAAGGACATATGACCAAGGTGACAATGCCATAATTTCAAAAGACTCATGTTCTCATTTGAACAAGACTTAGTCTGGATTGATAATCCATGCTCTGAAGGTCCATCAAAAAGGTACTCCATCAACTTCATACCCACTTCCAATCATCTTTATTGTGCTCAAATCTTGAAAAAACAATGGGTAGGAAAAAATGTCACTGAGCAATTATGAGATTTTGTAAGAGAACTAACAGACAACAAACTTTTATATAACTGGGGCGAATGAAGAACATATTCAAGAGAAAGGTTATGAGTAAGTTTGACTTCACCCTAACCCAAAATAGGGGTTTGAGATCCATTAGCAATAGTAATCTTGCCCTTCTCTAGGGTTAACTTATATGAGGTAAAATGTGAAGGCATACTAGTCATATGGGCACTGACCCCGGCGTCTACAATCCATGGACTAAAAGATGGATTACTAGTCATACAAGTGTAGTACTTGTCTTGGTGTATGAACTAGATGGATTACTAGGTCCAGAACTAGACGAGGAGGATGTACCACCCTTTCCAACTACAAGAGTTTATTCTTAAGTTTTTCTGTTACATTAGATGAGTTAGAAACACCAGAAGGTTGAGCATCATTACCAATTGTAGCCAAGTGAGCACTTCCCTTCTTCCCGGTTTTGTACTTTTCCAATTTTAAATGAGGATTGAGCTTCTAACACCATTTCCTAGTATGTCTTGGCTTCTTGCAATAATCACAAACCACCTCGGCCTTCTCAGTAACAGGGTGCTTACTAGTATTTTGCTTGGATCGAGATGACATAAAGGTAGAGTGATCAATCATAGGAGGTTGCATCGTAGCTGTCCTACTCTCTTCCCCTTGTACAAGGGAATACGTGGAGCCAAGTGTGACAACACTAACACTAAGAATATGCTATCTGGTAAAATCAAACTTTGGATTCAAGCTAGCTAAGAAATCAAAGACTATTCTCCTCTATGTACTTTTGATATTGCTCACCATCCTCAGGGTCCTCCCATACAAGAGCCTTCAGGTGATCCATTTCTTCTCAAATAGACTGTAGAGAAGAGAAATACATAGCAACAGATCTCTCCCCCTGATGCATATTGCAAGCTTCCCTCTGAAGTTGGTACACTCTAGCGGTGTTGTTAACTTGGGAATAGGTGGCAACAACTTAGCCGTTGGAAGAAACATGTAGTTTAAGGCAATATGTGGTTGCATTGAGCAAATCAACCATGACATTACAAGGGAGTTATCCTATTCTCACTTTGCATATTTCGGATCTTCCAGGTTTGGCTTCACCTCCTTTCTTGTGATGAATCCCAGTTTACCTCTCCCAGTGATGGTAAGCTTAACAGATTGGGACCACTCTAAACTGTTGGTTCCATCAAGTTTAATAGTAGTTATCATTACCATTGGAAATGTCTGCACTTCCCAGAAGCACATTGAAAACCATTTAAACATCTTTAGATGATTCCATATTTTATCAAACACTGTTTCATCAACCAAAAAGGGGCACCCAATACTTAACCACAACTAAGGACCCAAGAAACTAGGTCACCACACGGTTAAGAGACAAAAAAGGCCAAAAAAACTAGGTTGGTGGCAAAAAAGAGGGAGAAGAAAATCTCCCAAAAATTGTCCAGGGCTTAGAAAAATACAAGACCACTTCCCATTGTTCCCAAAGTGAAAAACGACCTGAATGGTCTTGGTTTTGCAACAAAAAACTGATTAAACATAGTGTATAAGGCTTGACATCAGATCTGGAATTTCTACAATTTTCTGCTTGAAAAGCCACTAAAAATCATAGAAGCTTCGAACAGAGAGAAGGGTCATACCAAAAATCTTCTAAAATCAAGGCGAGTCAAACCATGTAGGATTCATGTAATACCGTCAACACCTGTACGGACTTCTGATGTCAGCAGTTCATCTCGTGGAAGAGAGTAAGCAAGAAAGGTATTCCCAAGTCCCTTTACCCGCTCTGATACCAAGTTGAGAAACTAGTATTGCAAATCTACGGTTTGTATGAGAAAGAGAGGAAGAGAGACGAAGAACAAGAAGAAAAGGAATGTGTCGAGTGGTGTGTCTTCGTTACTATTCACACCCTCAAAAGGCACTTTATATTTTGAAACAAAAAATTGTAAGGAGGTTTCTACTTGGGCACCCAAATACAAAGAGAGTACAAATTGAAGAGGAAAAGACAAAAAACACCCTTGCCTGAACTTTCTCAACAGAACCATATACACCTCTCCTTCTAAATCACCATTCAAGAAAGCACTTTTTACATGATATTGGTGCAACTCCCATTCAATATTTGTAGCCAATGATAGTAGAACCTGAATCGAATCATCTTTGCCACTATAGAACATGTCTCATCATAATCAATACCATAGACTTGAGTGTAACCCTTTGCTACCAGCCTTGCTTTGTACCTTTCTACTGTCCCATCCACCTTGTGTTTCACTGTGAACAACCATTTACACCCCACTAGGTCTTTCCATTTTGAAAAATCCACCAACTCCCAAGTATGGTTCTTACAGAGGGCATTAATTTCCTCCTTCATAGCATCTTTCCATTTAGGGTAAGTCAAAGCCTCTACCGCACTTTTGGGTATGGGAATACTATCAACAACAAATAGGAAGGCACGGTAAGAAGGAGAATGGTCATAGGAAACATAATGAGTAATGGGGTGTTTGCTAGTGCATGACCTAACCCCTTTTTCTTTCAACAATAGGAATGTCAAGATCATTTACAACTAAAATGGGAGTAGGACAATCAATAGGAACAAGTTTACCTAGCTCAATTAAGACATACCTTCCGGGAGTCTGATGGTGTTGGTCGCTCGGTATTCGACAGCTCCACATCTTTAGAGCACTACTGATCTCTATGGCACTTGTGAAAACCTTATTTAGTCCTAGGTTACAGTAGAGAAGAAGGAGAAGAAGAAGAAGAAGAAGAAGAAGAAGAAGAGGAGAAGAAGATGAAGAAGGGTTCGGCCAGTAGAGGAAAATCAGTCCTCTCTCTAGTCGACCCACTTGTATTTATCTCCAAGAACATAGTTACAAGAAAGACCATATTGTCCCTCATAAGTGATGGGACACATAACTTAAACTTAAATAAAACAGACCTTTCACTCTCAAATAGATAAACCCAAATGACCAAAATAACCCTATTTTGTGTACTCTAACACTCCCCCTCAAGCTGGAGAGTATAGGTCATATAGTCCCAACTTGTCACAAATATAATCTACTCTGCCCCGAGACAATCCCTTTGTAAAGAGATTTGCCCACTGATTTCCTGAGCTCACATGAGATGTGGTTATCACTCCACTTATCACTTTCTCTCTCACAAAGTGACAATCGACCTCAATAAGCTTGGTTCTCTCATGGAAGACTGGGTTGGAAGAGATGTGAATAGCAACTTGGTTATCACAGTATAGTCTCGTGGGTTTGTCAACCGAGAACCCCATCTCTTGTAGCAAGTTCTTCAACCATACTAGTTCACATGTGGTATGAGCTATAGCTCTGTACTTAGTTTCTGCACTACTCCTTGCCACCACTGTTTGTTTCTTGCTCTTCCAAGTTACAAGATTGCGACCAAGGAAGGTTCAATACCCTGTAGTTGATCTCCTATCTGATATAGAACCAGCCTAATCAGCATTTGTATACCCTACTATTTCAAGAGTCCCTCCACTTTGGTATAGCAAACCACGACTTGGAGCACCCTTCAAGTACCTAACAATCCTTAGAACAACTTCCCTATGAGGAATCCGAGGATGTTGCATAAACTGACTCACCATACTCACAACAAATGATATATCTGGTTGTGTAATAGTCAGATAATTCAACTTTCCCACCAACCTCCTGTATCTTCCAGGATCATCAAACTCTTCATCTGCATCAACACTTAACTTGACATCAAGTTCCATAGGAGTCTCTGCTGGTTTTGCACCTAACAGTCTTCTTTCTTCAAGTAGGTCAAGAACAAATTTTCTTTGACATAAGTTAATTCCATGCCTTGACCTTGCAACTTCTATTCCCAGGAAGTATTTCAGCTTACCCAAATCTTTCGTATTGAAGTGGTCCAATCGGAATTTCTTCAGCCTATCAATCCCGTTACTGTCACTCCCAGTTATGACAATATCATCCACATACACCACTAGCAAGATTTTCCCATATTTTGAGTCATGGCTGAACACAGAATGGTCTACCTGACACTGTTTCATCCCAAATTCTTTCACTACTTCACTGAACCTCCCAAACCATGCGCGTGGAGATTGTTTCAGTACATAAATTGCCTTTTTGAGTCTACAAACCTTACCAACCTCCCCCTGAGCAACAAACCCTGGCGGTTGCTCCATATACACTTCCTCAATGAGATCACCATGTAGGAAAGCATTTTTGATGTCCAGTTGCACAAGAGGCCAATCATACATAGCAGCTAATGAAATCAACACCCGAACTGAACCAATTTTAGCCACAGGAGAAAATGTCTCCATATAGTCCACACCATACAGCTGAGAATAGCCCTTGGCCACTAACCTGGCCTTCAATCGCTCCACACTTCCATCTGGAAGATACTTCACTGTGTAGACCCACTTACACCCAACAACATGCTTACCAGGAGGAAAAGCAGTAAGTTCCCACGTGTGATTGTGTTGTAGAGCAGAGAGTTCCTCTTCCAATGCTTGCCGCCACCCTGGGGAGGTAAGGACTTCCTGGACAGTCTTGGGAATGGAAACAGATGATAGCAATGATATAAATTTGCGATGAGAAGCTGAAAGGTGAGAAGCTGAAACATAGTGTTAAATAGGATGAGAAGTACAAGTGCGTTTACCTTTCCGCAGGGCAATAGGAAGATCAAGGTCTAAGGAAAAAGAAGCAATGACAGGATTTTTCGACGAGGGATGAATTAAAGGAGGGGCCGGTGCTCTTCTGTGAATATACACGTGTTTGATTGGTGGCCTCTCAGTAGTAACTGGCATGGGAGGTGAATCTGCAACTGGAATGGGAACCACGGGAAGGGGATCCGCAACAGGGACAGGAAGAGGAACTACGGAGGAAGGAGAAGAAACCATAGTATCCGAGAAAAAAGAAACTGATTCAAAGAATGTGACATCGGAACACACAAATGACTTATGGAAGTTAGGGTTATAGCACTTATACCCTTTCTGAATCCTTGAATAGCCAAGGAAGATACACTTAGTAGCTCGTGCATCTAACTTGTCTAAACCAGGCCCCAAGTTTTGAACAAAACAAACACATCCAAAGACTCTTGGGGTGAGAGGAAACGGAGACAAGGTGGGAAACAACACCGAGAAGGGGGATTGAGTTCCAAAGATGGACATGGGCATCCGATTGATGAGGAAACAAGATGTGAGGACAGCATCACTCCAGAAATGCTTTGGGACATTCATATTAAGCATCAAAGACCGAGCAGTTTCAAGGAGATGTCGATTTTTCCGTTCAGCTACACCGTTCTGTTGCGGGGTGTAGGCACAAAAAGTTTGATGAATTATCCCATGGTGCTCTAAGTATTGCTGAAATGGTACTGAGGTGTACTCTTTGGCATTATCGGAGCGAAGAATTTTAATATGAACACCAAATTGGGTACATATTTCAGCATAAAATTTTTGAAAAATAGAAAACACTTCACTGCGATCTTTCATAAGATAAATCCATGTCATCCTTGAAAAGTCATCAACAAAAATTACAAAATACTTATAGCCATTGTATGACATCACTTTGATCGGACCCCAGACATCAGAATGAACTAAAGAAAAAGGACTCGAGACACGACTATCAACTCTTGGACTAAAAGAGACTATGATTTTTCCCAAGCTGACATGACTCACAATCCAAAGATGAAAGATGACTCAAGGAAGGTACCATCAACTTCAGAGCCTTGAGAGAAGGATGACCAAGTCTGCAGTGCCATTGAAGAGGAGTAAGAGAAGATTGAAAAGCTACTGGAGGGCCACCACCATCAAGGTAATACAATCCACCTGCCTCATGCCCTCCACCAATCTTCATCCCCGTCTTGAGATCCTGAAACACACAAGAAGAGGGATAAAAGGTTATGGAACAATTAAGTGACTTGGTTAATCTACTAACAGACATAAGGTTAAAGGGGAACTTGGGGACATACAAAACAGATGATAAAGACAAGGAGGAGAGATCAACATCACCAACACCACAGATGGGAGATATAGAACCATTAGCAAGAGTAACTGTTTGAGATGTGGAGGACTGAGAAAGAGAAGAAAATACATTAGGAGTCCCAGACATATGGTCCGAGGCTCCAGAGTTAATGATCCAGTGTGAAGGCTTGGAAGCCAAGCAAGCCATACCTGAATGGGCAAGGGTAGCTGTGTTCTGCTGAAAAGATGTCTAAAGGAACTGCTCATATACAACATGGGGTACACTCACCATCTCCTTCCCAAAAAAACCAGTATATGTGAAGGGAATCGGGTCAGTTTGCTGACTTTCAGTAGCTGTACCACTACCCTTAGTCACAGCATGGTTAGCCCAAGTGTTGGGTGGACCATGTAAATCATAGCAGAAATTAACCGTGTGCCCCTCTAATCCACAGTATGTGCACTTCCTAGGGGCATTACTTCTTCCTTTACCACGACCTCCCCCTGAGTTCCGACCTCCACTCCGGCCACCAGCACGGTTAAACATGGGACCACCACGGTTACTTGGAAGTCCACGACCACCACCACCACCTCTATTTCCATGGCCTCCCCCTCTAGTCACCACAAAACCAGATCTGTCAGAGAAAGAAGAATGTTCTATAGACTCAATAGATGTCCTCCTAAGACGGGCAAAAACTTTTTCAAGTGAGGGAAGAGCAGACCCCCCCCCCCCAGTATTTGTGCTCGGACAGGCTCATATTCAGCCTTCAAACCCACCAGAAACCTTGTCGCATCAAGTTGCTCACGCTATTGTTGCTGAATCTGAACATCCTGTGTCAGAGGATGATACACATTGAGCTCATTTCAGATATTCCTCAGACTTGCATAGTATTCCTCCAAGCATTGACTGCCTTGCTTCAGATTAAAGTACTCTTGGTACAACTGGTACACCCTAGTTGTATTGTCTTGCCCGGAATACAGTTTCTTAGCATGACCCCAGATTTCTTTAGTTGTATCTAGGAACATAAAGTTCACGCTAATTTTTGATTCCATGCTATTCCACAGTCATGTCATTATTTGTGCATCTTCCTGTTCCCAGTCACTAAACCCTAGAGAATCAGAGGAGAGTTTCTCCTCTCTCACATGTTTTACTTTTTTCTTGGCTTTTAAAAACACCTCCACAGATTTTGCCCACGGCACATAATTCTCACCATTCAACTTAATAGATGTCATTTGAACATTTAGGTAATCTGGAGGAATCATAACGCCTATTTTATTGTCATTCCCATCTCCAATCGATGCCATCTTAACTAATTCACCTTCAAATATTCAGCACAACTTCACACACTTCCACAAAACTTATCTCACTCTCAGCACCACCAACTTCTTCAAATACACATTGGACATCAAATACAAAAACTGAAATCACTCAGTCATTAAATCAAACACCTGTACTGCACACTGCAGAACCATTCACACACCAAATACAAGGGCTGAAGTCACTCAGCCATTAAACCAAACACAGAAACCAGTATAAACACCACCACACAACACAAGGTTTCACTTTCAACTATTCAGAATCACCCACACACCATTCAACACAGTACAACCGCCACCACACCACTGCTGTTGTGAACTTCAGCAGTCAAAAAACTCTACTTTCAGCACACATATGAGGTAAAAACAGAGAAGAACAAGGCTGATATGCATACTAATCACTTCAAACCTCCACAAAAAAAATATTTTGAACCAAAACACAGCATTTACAGTCCACTATTTGGGCAAAAAACAGAACTGCTCATACCTGTCCACAAACAGTCATCTTCGTATCACAGAATAGAGGGCATCTAGTACACAACCTCAACGACCACCACCACAGTAACTGGAGGCATACTCACCTCCAAAACCACAAAACGACCACTCCTTTTTGGCCTCTTGTCAAGCTTCCACTCAGGCTAGAAGAAAATCGAAGAAAGCTGAAATAGTTGTTGGCGAACCCAGGAAGAAGACAAACAGTGAGGAAAGACAAAAAAGGGAAAAGAGAACTAGGTTTTATTGCTTTGATACCATGTGAAATCCCTATTCGATTCTAGGTTAAAGTAGAGAAGAAGAAGAGGAGAAAGAAGAAGAAGAGAAAGAAGGGTTCGGCCAGATTAGGAAAAATCAGTCCACCTCTAGCCGACCCACTTGTATTTATCTCCAATAACATAGTTACAAGAAAAGACCATATTGTCCCTCATAAGTGATGGGACACATAACTTAAACTTAAATAAAATAGACCTTTCACTCTCAAATAGATAAACACAAATGACCAAAATACCCCTGATTTGTGTATTCTAACAGGTTCCATCAAGTTTTACAGTGGTTATCATAACACTAGAGACAGAGACATTACCCGGAAGCACACCAGAAACAGTCTGTAACTCCTTAGACACATCCATTTGAGTTGGGTAGGCCTTTTAACAGTTCTACAACACTCCAACAACCAACCGACACACACAAGACTCACAAAAGATGGGAAACACTCAGTTGGAATCCAATGGGAGGCCCAAAACTTACCTGACAGCAATATATAAGGGAAAAAAAGACCTCCCGGAAAAAGATTAGAGATCATAAAAATGTGGAACCACTTCCCATAGCTTTAGCGACGCCAAATAAACCAAAACCAACAAGTTTCAAGCATGCATCGAACCCATCCAAGGAAGAAAAAATCTACACATCGAACCAGTATTTTTCTGTATTTTCTGATGTAAAACCTGAGAAAAATCATAGACACAACAGATGAAGATAAGAACCAGAAAGATAGGATCAGAAATGAAGTCATTCAAATGAACTTATAAGTAGCTCCAATAGGTGATAAAATGAGATAAAGTATATTAAGATGTTTTGGCAATGTGCACACAAGACCATCAACAGTAAGAAGTGATTTGTTGCAACTTGCAAGTTGAAGGGGCTAGAAGGGCTAGGGTAAGACCAAAAAGGACAAGGGTAGAAGTAGTAAGAAGTGATTTAAATGCCAATAATTTAACAATTGATATGACATTAAAAAGAATGGAATGGTGAAACAGGACTCATGTAGCTGACCCTACAGTTGGGATAAGGCTTGGATGATGATGAAGCAAAATTATCTCCACAGTACTAGTAGATCCCTTGGGGAAAGGGAGACCTTTTAACACTTCTTTTATTTTCGTTTTTTGATAAGCCTTCTTTTATTTTCTTTTTGTACATACAAGCGGGATGGATTGATATGTCTTTGTATATTCCCAGTGAACAGGTTCTTGGTGTACATTAGACTCCTGTATTTCCTTTCTTCTTTTCCGAGGCAATTCTATACTTCATCCTTCTTGTAAAAAAAGATCTATTTGGCAAGGAAAATAACCATATCCAAGAAAGACACTGAATAGAAAGTAAAAGATAGAAGGAAGTGAAAGCTTTGAAAGTGACCTGCTGACCAAACACAATGCGACCTTCACATTTACCAGAAGTTGCAGAAAAAAGTGGATATGTGTAATTTCTCAACTGAGCAACAAGAGATCCAGCATGCAAATTAATGTTACTTCCATACAGTCGGGAAAATGGTATATCCTTTTCTTGGCAGATAGGATCAAGTTTCTTTATAATCTCTATCATCGCAACATCACCACCTTCAATTTTTTTCAATGTAACATCCAACTCTGTAGCACAAACGGACAGAAGGGATGTTCTAGAAGTACTAAACTTGAACCCAGCCTGGAAGTCTTTCTTAAAGGCACCTGATCCTTCAGTTAGAACCAGATTCTGACATGACTGGTAGTAAGATTGGAAAGTTTGTTTATGAATTTCTTCTTGAACTTTTTCTACAGCTGAAGCATCCTGCAAATTGATCTCAGTTCCATCATAATAAATCTTTCTTTGAAGACAAGGTTCATTTGATTCAGAAACTTCACAAGATTGGCTGCTTTCTGAGACTAGGTCATCAAGAAACTTCAATCTAAGAGCTAATTCACAGGCCTCATTCTTCATCAGATGATAATGTTCATCAAGCCAACCCTGCAATGGCTCTTCTTCAATTTCTGCCTTGAGCTTACGTATGCAGAATCTAATACATCCAAACTTTTCTGAACTAGACTTTTTTGGTTTTGAGCTTTCTTTCTTTATTGGAAATAAAATATTAGTTTTAGCATTTGTTATAAGCTTCAGACCTCGTAACATATCCTCAACTGCATCATCAATAGCACGTAATTGCAGCCGATAAGGCATGCAAATATGAACATCAAATCCTTGAATAACCCAATCCCATGTCATGATTGCCTGGACTTTTGAATCAAATGAACTATTTGATGCATTAGGAATACGGGAAATTTGCATTCGGCTACTTTTGAAGATTCTGGCTTCATTAAAACTAACCATAAGTCCTTCCAATAGTACTCCAATTCGGGCATTCTCAGAAAAAATTGACTGCACCTGAACTTCTGCTTCTACACCATCACCCGCACCAGCAGATATATTCAACATATCCACATCAATAGCAAAAACAGATTCTCTTCTTTTTTGTTCCTTATCAGATGGTCTATGGTCAACTTTAGTTTCTTTTTCTGGTTCCAAGGTTTTCCCACCTGATATTTCTTCCTTCATATCACTACTATTAATCTCCTTAAGCTTCTCATTCTGCACCAATAACTTCAAGCGCAGCATAAGTTCAATTAGTGATAAATGAACATCAGGTTCCCACCTGACAGAAATATCAGTTGCACTGAAAAGGGAGCAGATAACCTCACTAAGTCCACCAGAACGGCGTACAAACTTTGCATTCTGCATATCAAGCAAGGTAACTTCTGCACTAGACCTATGTTCCTCCAAAAATTCCTGGTAAATAGACTTGGCTCTTTCGATCTCCATCTGTATGGATTGTTTCTCCTTGTTCACACGCAAATTGAAATGAATGATGTCAAGAGATATAGAATAGTTCAGGTGTTTGCAATCATTGGGTGTCATGGATATTATGTTTGCCCTGCGTGGTGTACCATCAGCTAAGACACTGATTACAACCTCACCACCCTGTGATCCATAATTTACACGCTTGGGGTCTGCAACAGTAGTATTTTCAACACCAACATCACCACAGAAAATTACTGAACATCGTTCAAGATGAAGTTTCAAGAGCCTGGTCCCTTTTCCTGACGACTTGGCAGAACGCCCAGTGATGTTCTGTTTCATTCTTTTCCCTGGAGCAGACATACTTTTAAAGAGCTTTTGAAAGGACATGGCTGCTGATATAAGAAATTCAACACGTTGAATGCTAAAGTATACACCCATTCCAGTCACATCAACATAGAGAACCAATTTATGCTTATTGGGATTCTTTTCAACTGATTCCATGTCCTTTTTCCCCCAATCCAGATTAACCTTTGCTACATGCACCAGGGATCCCGAATTTGTTTCCATACCAAACAGGCTTTCCTTCAACAATTCTTGATGTTCATCTGTCATCCGCAAATATAGCTCACCAAGTTCCATAAGCAGTGCAACACCTGTGCTTCCAATATTATTTGCAGACATATGTAAAGATTGTGAACATCCCTGCATAAGAGATTAAAAAATTATTATGATTTCCCATGCAAAAGATTAATAAACCTATGCTGGAAATTTTCTTTTTTTTTTCACTTTTGGGGATGGGGGATTTTGGACATCAGTTGTATCGTTTGCTTAAAAATCAAACTATGTATAATCACATTTCTCCTTAATGACAACTGAAAAAAATTTAGAACCAAGAAAGGTATGACTACATAGATTACTGGTTTTCATACATTTTTTCATTAAGCAAAAAAAAAAAAAATCATATAAGAGAGTGAACATCAAGAAGACACCACTCACAACTATTGAAACTGCAAAGAGATATAAGGAAATAAGACTTTCTTACTCACGAAAGAAGAAAAAATGTATCAATCAATCATTAAAAACCCTACAAGGGGATAGCCCATCCCCTGAAATCCTTAATTTAATACACTGTCAGCATTTTCAGTCTCACTGATGTAGGACAATGGCTCAATGTAAATCTTACTTCACCTTTTTAAAAAGGAAAAGTCTCAATAAACCGTCACAGTGATAATTCCTATATCTTTCCAGTTGTAGATTAACAAGTATTGGTAACAAGATAAGTTTTTTTTTATGAGTAACCTAGATTTATTACTTATGAATAACAATGATTTATATACAAAGGATCTGCCAAGTAGCCCTTTTCTCAGATCAGTAAAGCTACCTGACCCAGCATATATCTCAATCTAATTACCACTGTGCCAAGAAAATTCCATCTCTTTTAACCCCACTTTTAGCTAATGTGTCTGTCAGATTGTTGACCATTCTTGGGACCCAAGACACCCTAGTGATTAGTCCCCCTACTAGGCTTAGTTGTTTTTGTTGAAGATTAATTAGTTTTATGATGTTTTTCTGAGTAGATGTTTTATGTTAGTTGTTAGATAGGAGGTGGGGACCACAGTAGTTATGTGAGTCCAAATTTTATTATGTTTTTTGAGTGTTATATATGCTGTTTTATGTTTTGCCGCCCTATAATGGCATAGTTGTCTTTGTACTGTTCTATTATTTTAGTATAAATAATAAGTGAAGGGGGCGGCCAGATTATTGCTCTCTTTTCTTTCAACTTCTCTTCTTCTCTTCTTCTCCTTCTCTCTTCAAGAAACTACTTTCTTTCATATTTTTTAATTCAGCAAATTGCTACTTGGTATCAGAGCATCGGCTAGGGTTTCTTGAAGCATTCTCATGCAGCCCTAGATCAGCCGACTGCATTAAGTAGTAAAGGGCTGATCGATCTGCTATAGATTGCCCAGTTCTTGGAGTTTTTGGTGGGATCTAGACACCAGAAAGGTGATCTACCATTCGGCATCAAAATCAGGAAGAACTGGAGTACGAGGAAGAGTCCCAGAAAAGTTGGACTCTTTGTTTTTTATCTGATCTTGGGCGCCCAGGTATTGTTAGTTTTCTTTCGATTTTCTGAAGAGGGCGTTTTGGTTTCTGAAATTTTCTAGGCCTCCCGGAGTGATCGATTCACTTTTCTCTTTGTTGGGAGGCGTGAGGAGGAGAGAGATTTCCCTCCAACTAGGGTTTTCTTCTTCCGGAAGGGTTGGTTTCTGTGTGTGTGGTATTAAATTATTTTTTGAAGGTCTCCAATCTATTTTTTTCTTATTGTTCAACTATTTGAAGTAAAATGGAGAGTTGGAATACCGAGATGAAATCTATCGGTACTGTGGGACTGGGTGTTAGAGGTAGTAGTGATATTTTTGGGTCTGGGATCATTACTACAGTAAAACTTGATGATACAAATTATTTGGAGTGGGCACAATCAGCTAAAATGGCTATTGGTGCCCGTGGAAAATTAGGGTATCTCATTGGGGAGGAGAAGAAACCTGATACAGACTCTTCCCGATGGGTGCAAGAGAATTACATGGTAATGTCTTGGCAGTGTAATTCTATGTTACCTCATATTGCAAAAAATTTCCTATGGGCTAATACTGCTAAGGAGATTTCGGATGGAGTGACTGAAACCTACTCTCAGAAGCAAAATGAAGCCAAAGCCTATCAGTTAAGAAAGCAGGTGATAAGTATGAAACAGGGAGGAAAACCTCTTGCTATGTATTTCTCCATGCTGAAAACCCTATGGCAGGAAATAGATCACTTAGAAACTGCGGTATGGGAAAGTGTAAATGATGCAGCAACTTATCACAAACTGGTAGAGAGGAATAGGGTTTTTGAGTTCTTGGCAGGGCTGGACCCTGAATTTGACATTGCTAGGCAACAGATTCTTTCTAGGGAGGGTGTGACACTCTCTCAGGCCTATGCTTTTGTCTCTGGAGAGGACAGTAGAAGGAATTTAATGCTGAGACAGCCTGGGATTGACCAGTCGACTATGGTTGGTACAACAAAACCTAAGCCGAAGGGAGACAGGGGGAATAGTGAGACTAGAAGGGAAGATAAGAAGGACTTGGTGTGTGATTATTGCAAGAAGCCTAAGCATACCAGGGACACTTGTTGGAAGCTTCATCCAAATCTTATGCTTGCTCGGATAAGAAACAAGAAGGGAAATGCAAATGTAGCCACTACAGGAGACTCTTCAGCCCCTCTCTCCCAAACTAATTGGGAATCTATTGCAGTAGCAATAGTGAGAACAGAATTGGAGAAGTTTGGACAGCTTATGAGTAAGAAAGGTTCACCCAGCTCTAGCCTTCCAGATGGACAGAAGAATCCAGGAGCCAACTACACCACTTCCTTTGCACATACAGGTAGTTCATATGCAACTACGAATCTTGCATCCACTTCAGGTAAGGAGGGACCTCCCTGGATTATAGACTCAGGAGCATCTGAGCATATGAGTAATGCCCCTACCATTTTCAGTTCCTATCAGTTGTGCTCTGGTAGAGACAAAGTCTCTACAGCAGATGGTTCACTATGCCCATTGCTGGGAAGGGGACAGTTAGAGTGACCAATGATATAACTTTGTCCTCTATTTTACATGTCCCTAGACTTCATACCAACCTACTGTGTGTTAGTTCTTTAACAAAAAATTTGAATTGTTCTGTGACCTTTCTTCCTGGTAATTGTGTTTTGTAGGATCTGGAGTCAAAGAAGATGATTGGGAGTGGTCGTGAGGTGAATGGAGTCTACCTTCTGGATGAGATTCCGAGACATCAGGGCCATCATGTTAGCAGCAGCAATAGTAGTGGGTCAGAGTCAGTAAACCAGATTATGCTTTGGCACAATCACTTGGGACATGTTTCTTTTAGTTCCTTGAAATGTCTTTTCCCAAAATTGTTTGAGTCTGTTCAATTATCTACTTTGGAGTGTGAGAGTTGTCAGTTAGGAAAGCATTGTAGACAGTCTTTTAAACCAAGTAATAAAAGAAGTACTTCTGCTTTTAATATTATTCACACTGATGTATGGGGGCCATATCAAATCCCTTCCATGGGAGGATTCCGTTACTTTCTCTTGTTTGTGGATGATTATACATGATATTCTTGGATATATTTGATGAGATCATGTGATGAGGTTCCTAACTTAGTACAACGATTCCACCATATGGTTCTCACACAATTTGGAGTGAGAACTAAGGTTTTTAGATCAGATAATGCCAGAGAGTACTTTGAGAAGGACCTAACCATGTATCTCTTAGAACATGGTGTAGTTCATCAGAGCAGTTGTGCATATACACCGCAACAGAATGGAGTTGCTGAGAGGAAAAACAAACACATTGTGGAGGTGGCAAGGAGTCTTATGGTGTGTGCTTCAATTCCTGTGCAGTTCTAGGGAGATGCAGTTCTTATAGTCGTACATGTGATTAACCGTGTTCCTTCACAAACTTTGGGGTTTAAGGTGCCATTTAGCCTCCTTTTTCTAAATGGAGAGATATTTCATATACCTTTGAGGGTTTTTGGTTGTGTTTCTTTTGTTCACATTCTTGGCCCTCATCGCAAGAAATTGGATCCTCAGGCCAAGAAATGTGTTTTTCTTGGGTATACTCAGAACCAAAAGGGGTATTGCTGTTATGACCCAGTGTCGAGGAGCAGATTTGTCACTATGGATGTTACCTTTTTTGAATCCACATTCTTCTTCTCGAGTGGTTCTCCTCAGGGGGAGAGTTTTGGGGATGAAAACTCACAACCTGTTCCTCTTCCTGTTTCTGTGGTACCTCCATCAATTCAGCCAGCATCTACATCAGTTCAGCCACCACCTGCACCATCAGTTCAGCCAGCACCTACACCTCCAGTTTCATTACCTGAGCCACTACGGGCAACCTCACAGCAATATCAGCACCGGCAGATGATGGTTGACTCCACACATCCTCGACCCACACCACTCTCTGTCAGTCCTTCTGAAACTCCAGATTCGGAAGATACAGTTCCAGGTATTCCTCTTGAGCCTGTTATGTTTTCTGATGATAATGTTTCTGTCCCTAACACCATTGTTGCAGCTGATCCCACTGACCTTGATCTTCCCATTGCACTTCGTAAGGGGAAGAGAAAGTGTACAGTCAACTGCATTTCACACCATCTTTCCTATAGTGCCTTATCACCCTCCTACCATTCTTTTCTTTCTTCCCTGGATTCTGTGTCTATACCCATGAATGTTACCGAGGCTCTCTCCAAATCTGAGTGAAAAACAACCATGCAAGATGAGATGGATGCTTTGGTCAAAAATCAAACTTGGGAATAGTTGATCTCCCCCTAGACAAGGAGACAGTTGGATGTTGATGGGTATTCACAGTGAAGTATAAGGCCGATGGAAAGATAGAGAGGTACAAGGCAAAGTTGATAGCAAAAGGGTATACTCAGACCTATGGTGTTGATTATCTGGAAAACTTTGCACCAGTAGCTAAGATGAGTTCGGTTCGTATTCTTTTATCTCTAGCAACCACCTATTCATGGCCCTTGTTCCAACTTGATGTCAAAAATGCTTTCCTCAATGGTGAGTTACAGGAGGAGGTATATATGGACATTCCAGCAGGCTTTTATGATAATGTTGGTAAAGGAAAGGTGTGTAGACTCAGAAAATCTCTGTATGGACTAAAACAGTCACCTAGGGCTTGGTTTGACAGGTTCAAAGGGGCACTCATCCGTTTTGGATACACACAGACACAATCTGATCACACCCTCTTTGTGAAGAGGAAAGATGCTTTGGTGTCAATTCTGATTGTGTATGTGGATGATATAGTGGTGACAGGAAATGATCTGGAGGAGATTGATGATCTCAAAAAATCACTGCAGCAAGAATTTGAGATCAAAGATCTTGGTGAGCTCAAATATTTCTTACGGATTGAAGTTGCAAGATCCAAGCATGGGATCTTCATTTCACAGAGAAAGTATGTACTTGACCTACTGCGAGAGACTGGGAAGCTGGGGACCAGACCAGCAGACACTCCTATTGATCCAAATCACTGAATTAATGGTGTGGATGGTGAATTGGTAAAGGATGTGGGGAGATATCAAAGAATGGTGGGCCGACTATTGTATTTGTGTATGACAGGACTAGATATTTCTTATGTTGTCAGTGTTGTGAGTTAGTACATGCATGCACCTCGGGTTCAACACTGGGAAGCTATTGAGAGAATACTTGCATATCAAAAAAAGCACCCTGGCAGAGGCATTCCTTTCTCAAATCATGAGAATCTGAAGCTAGAATCCTATACAGATGCAGACTGGGCAGGATGCTTAGATGATAGGAGGTCTACATCAGGAGTGTGTACCTTTGTAGGTGGAAACTTGATCTCCTGGAAGAGTAAGAAACAAGCGGTTGTGGCAAGGTCAAGTGCAAAGGCTGAGTATAGATCCATGGCTCATGGTGTCTCAGAACTTCTTTGGGTTAGACCTCTTTTGAGTGAGATTGGGGTGAAAGCAGAGGAACCTATGATGTTATACTGTGACAATCAAGCTGCAATCAATATTGCCCACAATCCAATTCAGCATGATAGGACAAAACACATTGAAGTTGATAGACACTTTATAAGAGAAAGGGTAACAACCGGAGAAGTTTGTTTGCCTTATATCTCTTCAGAGTTGCAGCTAGCTGATGTCCTCACTAAAGGGGTGGCAAGGAACAAGCTTGAACATGATCTACGCAAGTTGGGAATGTGTGACATTTACTCCCAACTTGAGGAGGAGTGTTGAAGATTAATTGGTTTTATGATGTTTTTCTGAGTAGATGTTTTATGTTAGTTGTTAGATAGGAGGTGGGGAACACAGTAGTTATGTGAGTCCAAATTTTATTATGTTTTTTGAGTGTTATATATGCTGTTTTATGTTTTGCCACCCTATAAGGGCATAGTTGTCTTTGTACTGTTCTATTATTTTAGTATAAATAATAAGTGAAGGGGGCGGCCAGATTATTGCTCTCTTTTCTTTTAACTTCTCTTCTTCTCCTTCTCTCTTCCTTCTCTCTTCAAGAAACTACTATCTTTCATATTTTTTAATTCAGCAGATTTCTACTGTTTTCATAACCAAGAAAAAGGATTAGGGAAACAATGCAGATCATTCCCTCGAAAAAGAAAGAAAGAAAGAAAGAAAGGCTGAGAATCAAAAAATCTCTTCAATGTAACTAAGCAAACAATATTGCAATCACCAAAGTACAGAACTTACATAGTATAAGGGTGAACCACTGATGCTATAAAGCACAATAGTTATCTCTGGGGCTGAAACTTTACAATTCCACAAGATTGCCTTTGTTTCAGTGGCCTTGGTTTCTGTTGTCTGTGGCTTCTCAAGTTTAGAGTTTTCATCACGAAGTACCATTTTTTTCTTTTTTGACAAGTGAAGACGCACCCATGGAATTAATCTACTTGTGATGATGTTGCACTTAGCACCACCAAGCTTGATATCAATTTCAGCTCTAATAGATGTTTCCAGCTGGAAGGAAAGAGATTATGTAAATTTTCTAGATATAGATCCAGATGTCAACATACGTACAAGATTTTTCTTTGAGGACCAGGGTTGGGGGAGGGGGGAATACAGAGACAAGTATATAATACTATCAGGGGATTGTACAAAAATATGTGAAACAACAAGCTAACAAATAGTTACATATTTAAAGCAGTCACACTTGCACAGAACATTACCACCATATCATTAATGATAAAATATTTAAAACTAGAAATAAATCTCCTCTCGGGTATGAATTTTGGTTTGGGGTAAAGACCAAACCACAAGAGATGGAATGAAACAACAGGTAACAGAGCTAATATCATTGGAGATTTTCATAGTAGAGGAGAAGGTGTGCTCTCTGATGATTTTTAATGGATGATCAATTTTTCACAGGACCCAGTTATTTTGACATCATATCAGAGTAGGTAGAGCCTTGGCCTCCAGAGTGAACAGCTCATTCATCTGGATCTCTATGTCAGCTAACTCTCTGGAGTCTGGAAGCTAGGTTGGCTAGGGGATGTGTTAGGACTGAGTTACATTTGGTTATTATAATGATAGACTGATCCATGTGTGTATTTCTTTTCTTTTCTTTTCTTTTTCTGTTACTGTAATTCTTGTTCTTGTACCTTCCCTGCCCTTTTCATTTGGGTGCCTTTTCAATGTAGCTCTTCCTTTTCTTCATAAAACTTTAATATATTCATTCAACAAAAGAACAATACTGTGAAACACATGATATGGCAGAGAGGTGATAAAACAGAAAAACATGTATCCAGATAGCTGCCAATATCTGTTAAATAATTGAAAGAACAAATGGATTCGGACTTTAAAGCTACAGCACCTCTCACGGAATAAAATGCCAAAACAGTGAACATCTTCTGTGCACATGGATTATGTAAAGGTGATCCTCTAGATGGCCTACCTATCTCAGCCACTTGGAGAAATGATGTGACTAGTACTAACCATTATTCAGTTAAGGAATGGTCTGTGATTTCTCTGCTCATTTCCCCATTCAATTTCAACTCAATACACACCATTTAGAACTTTTCGTGGAAAAATAGCCTTTGGAAGCTGAAATCTTTTAAATCTAGAATTGTTCAGATATAAGTGTATAGTTTGGGTACAAGGCAGGGACTGCAAACCCTCTCTCGTACACATTATGCTGGCACATATTATCTAGATTTATTCACTCTCATGCTCATACATATTCATGGTAATCAACATGAATTGATTTATACAAAGATCTATTGCTAGTTTGCTACTACAGTCAAGATATTAGACCACAACCAAATGAAGCAGATAACCCCGTATTGATACTCTACTAATTGCAAGACTGAAGGATTACCTGTACTGGAACATAAACAGAAGAAACTACAGCAAATTTCAGTATCTCCAAGACAGAGGTCCCACTTTCCCTGAGAATCTGAAATTTCAATTGAGAGATAAGTAAAATTGACAAAAAAACCTTCATTGTAACTTATATGCAGAAATAACCAGAAGAAATTCTAAGAATAAGAAATTGGATACATGAAGTTCACTGAAACCCATTTGAACTTCAAAATGCGTGCTCTCCCCCATATCTTCATTGGACTGTGATTTGTTGCTTCTCAGGTAAATTCCCATTATGTTATTCTCAACAACAAGATCTTGCCCACGGTGCACAAATCTCAGATCCAGTTTTGGTAAGTTCAAGCTAACCTTCCAGAGAAAAATACTTCTTTTTGTTAATTAATTGCTTAAACAAGGTCAAAAAATTCAGATAATTTTATCATTGTTAACTTGACAATCAGTAAAACCTTCAAATCTTAATGGAGTACAGTGTATAAAACAAGGAAAATTGAGTAATTTTCTGATGACTTAAAGCAGAGATAAAATTACTGTTACAATGTATCTTTTAAAAATTTAGAAGTAGAACATTTAAAGTATAGAAATGGAATTTCAATCAATTTTTTACTAGAAACCAAGTAAATTTAGTAAGAGTAATACTAGTCATACTTGGTCAAACCTGTTGCATCATATGGAGGCCAGTGCATTATCAATTTTAATTTTAAACACTAAGCCCCTTTTGATGTAACATACTCATGGTAGTCAGGGCAACCATATTCGTGTACAGTTTTACTAGTTAGTGTGGATAATCTTGCTTATTTATTATAATCCTCATCATCATCATCATAAAAGCCTTGTCTCAACTATATGGGATTGGCTATATGAATCCTGTTTAGCCATTTCTGCTCTGTTCAGTGCTATATCCATTGTTCAACTATGGGCTGCTTATTTATTAGAACATGTGCAAGAATATGTAGAAGTGAAAGGGATATAATTTCTTCTACATAAAAGTTACAAAGTGAGAAAAGATGTACAAAAAATACAATACCAATGCTTCACATATCATCCAATCTGTCAAAATCCATTTCCTCATGTCTTATATTCTAAGCAAATTTTCAGATTCCCCCACCTCATAAATTTTTATCTGTTTGTACAGTTGAGAACATTGACAGGTAGGGCAATCTAACACAATACAAGGAGGGTACTGTATCATAGGTGAGGGGTTTGGCAAATAAAATCAGAAAACAAATAAAAATTTGTGAGGTGGGGTAAAGTAAAGATTGTTCTATATTCTTTAAGCATCAACCCCAGTCCAAGATGTATGGAAAACACCCCTACATTTCTGAGGTAGTGATATCACAGAACCAATACATATTCTTTTACACTTTGTTTTCAAATACACCAAATGAGAGAAAACATTGCAATTTTCTAAATACTTGACCTCCCAACAGAATTTGAACAAAACATACGGTATGAGTCATGAAACTTTGAGATATGGTTATGGAGCAAAAGATACAAAATAAAACATCCACGTCAGGAGAGTAGCTTGGCTTCATCCCCAGAGATGACTATCATGGAAGGTACAACTTTTCATAGGTGATTGATAGAAAAGTTTAAAGAGAAGAGAGATCATATTATGATATCCATTGATCTAAAGCATAGTTTTCAAGGCAACAAGGTGCCCATGGGGATTGCCCTACTTAATTACCTAGCCATTTTATACATGGCACTACAAAATATTTATATATCCTTTATTTTTTTTTAAGATTATAAAATAAAATAGGCATTATTACACTAAATTATTCATTTTGTAGGTTTACATACTAGTTTCCTTTTATTATTTTCTTATTTGTCAGGGTTCAATAAACATACATGTTGGTTTATGCTGTCTTGAGCCCTTCAAAACCTAAACTGATATGCAAGGAAGAACTAAAAATCTTTGCCCAATCAACACATTCCACCCTTCCTTTCCTCTTTTCCTAGGACGAAAGAAGGGGCTCATCCCCTATATTTTCTGAATTTTCTTTTCTTTCTTCCTTTTTTTCTAATGAATATGTTAATTTTCAATGTTCTACAATTTCCATTACCTTAATTTGATAATCCAAGACAGTGGAAATATTTTAGAGGATGTCTACTATACAACTAAAACTAGGTGAATGAAATGGAAAGGTGCATCCAAAGTGTTGTGTGATTGGATAGTGGCAAACAGGTTAAAAGTAACTAAGATGCCAAGGCCATCAATGCTGTATACACGGAAACTGGAACAAGCTTCAGAATCTTACACAAGTATGAGTTGTCAGACTTGAGGAGCCTATGAAGATAAGATTCAGGGATTCGGCTGCTACACTTAGTTTTCAGTTACACTTTTAATGATAAATTTTTATGGTATATAAATAATGGGATAATTGTTGAAAAATAAAAATACTAAACCTAGATGCAAAAATCAGTGCAAGCAACAATAAGCAAATAGAGCAATTATACTAAATTATCATGCATTACATATCTACCATTCATGTCCAAATTTCCCCCTAAAAGTTTGAGGTTTTTAGTCACATATTACAGATATGACAAAAAGAAGACTGCCCTTGAGTGCTAGTCGATGTCAGTCTCCAGACACATCCAACATGGGTCCAGCGCCCATTTTGAAGTGAAAGTGTAACATAGAAAGAAACATGTCAAAAAAATAAGTAGATCAAAAATGTCCTGATGGATGAAAGGAAAAGATGGAAAGGATTAAATTACAAATGAGTGTATTCATAGGAATATAGGAGTAGAGGTAATAGGTGATAAAATGAGAGAAAGTAGACTAAGAAGTTTTTTTTTTTTTTTTTTGCTAGTGATTAAAACTGTATTGAAGAAAATAAAAATAAATATGAAATCTTTTTAGACATTGCAACCCAAGAAAAACCTTTGCCACTCCCAGATAGACAAAATGTATGTTAGCCCCTATAAAAACAAAAAATAAATACATATTACTGAAAAGTGAAAACTTGTAATTCAATAACTTGGCCTCTTACATGTCAAACTGTAAAGCATCCTGTCAGCCAACGTATACACTAGATCAAAATAAACGCTATTCACCAATAAGTCTCTTAAGAACGCCTAGGAAGGTTATCTCTTACCCCTTCTGATTCTACTGCTACCTCTAATGCTTCCAGTGGAAGCTCTAGTGGTTTAGGTAGCTCAAACTATTTTGTGTGAAAAAACTAAATAAATAGAAAACAAAGGTTAGGTCCTTATCCAATCTACCCTCCCAATACCTCAGATAGCTAGGACCAACATTGGGTAATGGACTTTTTTTTTTTTGAAAAAGGTACATGATATCTATTAAAGGGGCAAACCAGGATTATCTGGAGTAGGTGGTGTTTTTAGAAACCATAAAGTAGACATCTTAACAATATATACAGGTATCATTGGTCAAGGAGATTTGATCAAGGCATAGCTATTTGCATTGTTGCAAGGACTAAAGCTAGGAAGAACACTCAATTATAGGAACTTCATTGTTGAAGAGAACTCAAGGATAATCATTGGATGGATGCAGAATAACAGTCTAGGACCTTGATGCCATAGGCATATATTAAAGAAAATAAACAATTAGCAAGGGAGCTGACAGCCACTTTGACATGGATAGATAGATCGATAAATTCCATTGTGGATGGACTAACAAGACAAGAGGTCAATAGGGATCGACTATATTGGGGTTTCACTCATAAGGAAATACAATATTAAATATAAAAGAAAAAAAGGAATAAAGGAAAAAGGGACAAAAGGGATAGGGAGATTATCTTTTGTAGCATATGGGGCATAAAGAATCTGTCTCTTGCCATAGCTTTTCTGAATATGTCCGCCAATTGAAGGTTAGAAGAAACAGGAGGAAGTGAGATGTGGTATGTAGTAAGGAGATCCCAAATAAAGTGACAATGTACTTCAATATTCTTCGCCCTCTCATGGAAAACTAGATTAAGATTAGAAGTAATCTTGGTTGTGCTAAGATCATTAGCCAATGAGGGGACAGTAGATGATTCATCAATATAGAGATGGTGAGACATATCGAAGTAGACGTTCAAAAACTAGGGAAGATGGATGAGAGAATGCGTCTATTGGAAGCAAGCCTAGTAGGAAGGTTTGTTGGGTAGATTTAGAAGTCAAAAAGGTGGAATTCTGGGCGGTGTTAGAATGGGGGAAAGAGAAATTGATGGGAGTAAGGAAGCTGAATGGAGATTTATTTCTGTTCATGTTCCATAGCAAGGAGTTGGAAAAGCTCATACTAAGCCGGGAACTGGCAAAGGAGAGAGAGATTGACCTTCGCTTAGACTGGTGGTTTCCGGCGGCAGGGGCTCTGTCAACACTGAGAAAGAAGAGAGCTGTTTGGATTGACATGGTTGGAATTCCTTTACATGCATGGAGCTTAGAAACCTTTGAGGTGATAGGAAACCACCATGGAGATTTCTTGAAGTTTGACGACAAAAAGAGATCTTGGGACAGGCTGGACCTGGCAAGGATATTGGTGGCAGTGGAGGAAATTGCAGACACCCCAAATATCATGAACTTGAAATTTGCAGGTGAACTATACGAGCTAAGGGTGCTGACGGAGGGAGAAGATTTCATGTTTCTCAGTCGGAGAGGTAATGGAAACCCAACTAAAGTTGATTGGGGGAAGGAAAAGGATCAACACTCTCAGCCGGAGCAAGGGAAGGAGGCAGGGGAGGGGGAGTCGAACTGACAGCTGAGAGAGGAAGAGAAAGGGGAAGATGAATTGTCAAAGGGTAAGATGGAGAGCTCTCTTTGGGAAAAGGCAAATGCGTCTGACATGGAAAAGGGAGTTATGAGGGGGTGGGTAAATGAAAGGGCAGAACAAGTTCAAGGAGAAATTGGAGAGAAAACTCTGAAAGGAAGGCGTTAGGGAGGTATTATTAAGTGGGGTCCATAGTAATGCAAGAAACTCAAAGAAAACACACTCCACGAGCTTAGGCGTGCAAAAAAGGAAGGTCTTGAATGGAAAAAAGAAGTTCAAGTCCACAAGATTCCAAGGCTCGAAGAGAAAAGCGGGGAGGGATGAGTGGGTTTGGGTAATTACGAAGTTCAGGAAGGACGGGAAAGTAACGAAATAAGTCAAAAGAGGGAAAAGGAAGAAAAAAGAGTTTGGCTCTTTTGTGCAAAGCAAAGAATCAGGAGATTTATGGGAGAAGGTTTCAGACCAAAGAGAGGTTGAAGAAAGCCTCGAAATCCCAAAGAAGTTGAACACGAGTCGGCAGGAACAGGCATTGAACTCGACACATCCAGCCGAAAGTGAGAAATTTAGAGATGATGGTTGTTTAGTTGCTGGGAATTCACAAAAGAATAGAGGAGTGATAGTAGAGAAACAATTAGAGGCTACAACCCAGCCCGAATATGTCGTTGAAATGACCATTTCAGAAGATGTAAGTTCCATTGACCCCTCTCTTTGTAGTTCTATTCTCTCAAGGAAAGAAGAAGGTGCAGTTGGAAGGAAGAAAGATCAGGCTGGTGATAAACGAGGAAGTGAGAAGAAGAGGAAGCGGCAGGGGGAGACAGAGGACAGTATTTTGCAAAATAAGGTTTATAATAGGAGGAGGATCTCGGGGTTAGGCCAGAGGAGTGAGGCAGAAGGAGCTGTTAGCAGAGACGGGGTTTGAAACAGTAAGTTCAGGAGAGGTAGTTGGAGAAAAGGAAGCAGAGGGGGAGCCTGAGAAAGGAAGGGATAAGGTAATTGAAAAAAGGAAGTTGGAGCTGAGTAAGATAGTTGACCCAGAGGTTACAGTAGGGAAATCTCTAGGGCTAGTTTTCTGGGGGAGAAGGTTTCGCCAGAATTGCTTTTGAACAACTTGAAAAAAAGAGAAGGGAGAAGCAAAAAAAGAAAAAAGCTGGAACGAAGAAGGGGGAGGAGGACTAAACCACAGCAGAAGAGTGATTGCAATGTTTGGAATCGCAGCCAAGTCGAGAGGGGGGGGGGAGGTCCAAGTCAAAGTAGAATAGTGATTGCAATGTTTTGAAATGAATCCAAGTTGAGAGAAGGGGGAGGAAAACCAAGCCACAGTAGAAGAGTGATTATTGTGTTTTGAAATGAAACCAAGTTGAGAGGGGGGGGGGAGGACCAATTCTAAGCAGAAGGGTGACTGCAATGTTTTGTAATGTAGCCAAGTTGAGAGGAGGGATGAGGAGGAATCTGTTGAGTTGGAATGTTTGAAAGGTTAGGGGGTTAAGGGAGAGAAATCGGTGGTAGAGGAGAAGGATTGAGATGAGAAAGATGATCTGTTTGAAGAACATGGTTAAGATGCAGTGTTCGGGGGCTTTACTTTGTTCCCTCTTATTTTTGTGCTCTTGTTCTTGTTTTTTCTGTATGTTGGTCGGGTGTTATCTTAATACCTGGAAGGCACTTGTATTTGACCTGGTCTTTTATTTTTAATAAAATTTTCTTTTTTTTTCTCTATCATTCTTCTTTCTTTCTGGTCTTCCTATCTGGAGAAAACCTATCTTATTTTTTTTCTCTATCATGGGTCCTACCACTTGATGGTTGAGTTGAAAACATGAGAGCTGATAAGAAGAAAACCTGTCTGGTTGAGGCTAGGCACCATCATTTCATGATTTTCCTCACTTTCTTTTGTTGAGAGGAAGCTGTTAACTTGGAACAGCCACCAACCCTCACCCACTATAGCAAGAGTTTGGAAGATTTTCTCTCAACATTTGTCAATATTGTAGTTGGAATATTGAATTTCCTAGAAGCAAAGGATTTCTAGGCAGTTTGGAATGCTGGTTTTTTAGTGCCCCATAACCCTTCAATCCTAGAAGTTTTTATCTCAATATATCAATGGTTTTGTGTGTGTGTGTGTGTGTGTTTAGAGCTATGTAATTTCATCTCTGAAGAAATGGAATTCTAACTTCTTTGGTCAGGGTGGAACCTAAGATGGATATTGGTTTTGAAAGAAGATTCCTGACCTCTTGTTTTGGGGATTGTGGTGATTACAGATTCTGTATGGCTTCTTTTATGCTCTTAAGCTCGGTGTAGGAAATATGAAAATATTATCCTTGATTTGGATTGCTTTTACTCGTGTCAAAACACCCTTTAACTATTTTTATTATGTCATATTTTGTAAGGATTTTTTTAGGTTTGTTTGCTCTTGAATCTTTTTAAGTATATATGAATAACAAAATTGAATTGGGATTATTTCTGATTATTTTTATCAAACCAAATTCGAATTCATTTTTTATATCCATCTGATATCAAACCGAATCCAGATTATTAGGTATTCTTTGTCAAATCAAATTCAGATATTCCACTATCCAAATTTGATTTGACCCTTTTGCAACCCTATCTGAAACAGGCCTAACTGAGACCACTGCAATCAATTTAGATTTAGAGTGCAGACCTTCAAAGTGATTAAAAGAACATTAGTTCATGAGGCCTGGCTGGGTCAACCAACACAATAGAACACAACTGAGGTCCATCTCACACTTTTTAGAACTAACATTTAAAACCTTTTCAACAGTGACCTCACTTGGGATCTCTTACACTCCTGCTGGTGGTTTACCATGTGAGGTTGGTGCAAGATACACAGACAACACATCACTTTCCAGAGATTTGCAAAACCAGAAACTGAATAGCCTTCTTCTCTACTAACTCCAAGACCTCCTGTGACCTCAGCTGGCCTGAGATATCCTCCATCTCTTGAAACAATGCACAGGGAGCAACTCCATTAAGTAAGGACTTCATTCTTGCTGCTACTTGGAAAGAGCTTTGCTTCAAGGACCTATCCCTCTTCTGAACTTGAAATGAAAATCCCTCCTCTTGGGTATCTGTCATCAAAACCCATCCTCCTTTCCACCATTGTTCTTAAAAAATTGGTTTCCTTTAAACCAATGAAATTGGTTTACAGATAACTACTAATGATTTGTTCCAAATAAAAATCCTCACAGCTTTCATATTCCTCCACCTGAGATTGGCTGTATCTGTCTCAATGAAACCACCAAGGGAACTCCGGATCTCAATGAAGGTGGAGAAAGACCAAGCATTACAAGGGATCCCAAAGACTCTCACCTACCACCAAGCATAACTTTCAGGACTTCTCACAGTACTCACCAACTCCATCCAACACCAAAATAAGCTGGTAACAGTTGAAAGTCTTTCAACCAAAATTAAGGATCACCAGGGTCTTAAATCCCAACAACAGGATGAATAACATGAGTGCTCCACACAAAACTCTGATTTCTGAGTAATGAAGACGCTACCATCCCACTGAAACCCAGCATTTGAACCTCCATACTAAAGATTAGAGAAGACCCCACCACCCGGACCCTCTCATCCCCTTATTCTACAAATCACAGGAGAAGCAGCATCTGCCATCAGCTTCTAGAGAGATTAAGATGGTTCGTGCATATGTGCATATAAAACCACACACCAAACCAACAAGAAGTGATGCACTGCCATTCTTCTTTGACAACAACTTGAGTCACCTAGTTCTCAGTTCTTCTTTTTCATCCCCATAATCACCTCACCTTCACTGAACTTTGAAAACTACAAATATATATACTCACACACAACCATACTAATGGAATTGGATATATGAAGTGAACCATACTCCCAAGGAGATCTTTATTTTTTTTGCATCCTACTAATTTCTTAAAACCTCAATCATGGTATTACAGTAAGTGTTTGACCTAGGGTACCTCCAAGGCAGATATTAAGATATTTGAGGGGCCATTCAAATGTTTCGCACTTCATAATCACTGCACAAATACTTAACTCTATAATCCAGATTTATTCAACAATAAACTCTTATTAGGTAAACTTTCAAGTATCAAAATCCTCTTGAGTTAATTAATGATACTTCTCAGATTCCTTACCTGCAAGTTTTAGATGGTAGAGAACTAATCTTCCCCTTCTGACCCTAAAACCTCTATACAGATTGTGCTTATACATTTAATAGATTAATCTACTCAGAACAACTTTTAGAGGAGCATAAATAAAATGCAATAGCATCCCCCTTTGTCTAAGTCCCTTTTAACTTTAATAATCAATTAGACAAAATCTCATGGGGTTACAATAACTTCAACACTTCTTAGGTCTTCATCAAAAGGAATTTGGATATAATCCTATAGCAACTCCAAATCAGGCTGATCAGTCTAAATTTCCTAGAACCTATGACTACAGGTTCTTTTTTTTCTAGAGTAAGGACCCAAAATTCCTTAAAAATAAGAGCTATGAATTTGAAATTTATACTTTTGTTCATTATTCCCCTAGAATGAAATTATTCAGGAATTGCCACTTAGTGCAGTTTAATCTTTAACAAACATTTCTCGCTGGACTTCATGATGAAGCAAGTCCAGCCTAGTGTTTTATCCATACCCTACATGTCAACTATAGATGACAGTTTTTGATAAGTTGAGCTTGTTTTTTTGTTTTAAGACCCATTCTATTTTGCACATTTTACTTTCTTTCATTAATAAATAATTTTATATTTATCAATAAAAATAAAATCTGAAATTCTGGTCCATCCATCCATTAAAAGAAAGGCTACCACTAGTTCCCTGCTAAATCTTTGAAGTTAGACTCCACAGCGACATGGTCCATATCTCAAAGGGTGGGAAGATTTACTTAATTCAAAAGGTACAAACATAAAGGATTATAATTCAAGAAATGATCAAATAGAAATTTAGAAATTATATCAACAACTAAATCATAATAACAGAACTGCTGAAAGGCAAGATTCAAGAACTTAAGCCATAAGGTGAACATGGCTGGAAGGACAAGCAGTATACACTATCTCATCTTAGTTTGACATAAAGGTCCACTAACCTTTTCTGGAAACACAATAGTGTGCTTTTTAAGTGACAAAAGTGCTTTTTGTTTCTTTTGTGAATCTTTAGCTGGTCCAGAGTCCACAATAGGTTCTCCAATTGTATCTGCCTGAAGAAAGGTTTCTGATGGAGTCTTTTTTCTGAGAAGCAAGTCCTCATTTAGGTTCACAATGACTTCTCTAATTGTAATATCCATATTCTTGGTAATGAAACCAGCATCCCTGTTGCCAAAATAAGTAAATAAAGCATTATTAGTTCACAGACAAATCAATGTTATGAAGACTGTTGTAAAATATAAATGCAAAAAGTTTTCTACAAATAAACCGTTTATTTTTTGTTTGATTAATAACATAAAACTTCATTAGACTATAGAGAGTTCTTGAAACACAATACAAAGACAATAAACAGAGAAAATTATAGCCCAAAAGTGTACTAAAACCCATTCTTCTTCGAAGACTATTCCTCATTACCAATCCCTTACATGTACATCAAATCCCAAAATGAAACCACCCCTCAAGGAATAGAATTCCCCCAATATAGCTCCCGTTCTGAACTTTCACCTAGCAAAACTATCAGCCGATGAATTAGCAGATCTCCTTATCCAAATGAATGAGCTTTTCACTCTAGATGCAAGCGCTCATGCTTCTCTAATGGAATATATCTCATTTTCCAAGGTCTTCTTCACATTTCAGCCAGCTAATAAACCACCTTAAAGTAACCCTCCACTTCTAATCTTTGGAAATCCAAAGAAACCACTAAAATCAGTCCAATAAGAGAGAATATTTACTACAATGGCCATCCCATGTCCAGTCACACTTAAATAGACATAAACAATGTTTCCATCAGAATTCCTAAAAACTTTTAAACTACTCCTATGCCTGAATTTCCTAGATTTCAAATTCAGCACCCATCAAAATTCAGTTTCATTGCTCCTTGGGAAGGAGAACTCCATTCCTGCAATTTAACCTATCTTCTTGAAGATGTGGATATCCCATGCCTTTGATTTATTGATAGAGTCAAAGTGGACCGACTTTGTTAAGTTTTGAGAACATGTGGTTCATACATCAATCCTTTTTTTCTGGTAGAAAACTGTTAAACATTGTTATATCATGAAAACAATGAAATATATAAAAGATCCCAGGCATCCCCCATTATAGGCTGGCAATCCTCCACCGATCCCAAAGAGTTCCCAGATCTTTGAAGCCAAGAAAAGTTCTGCATTTAATTCCCTTGCCAACTGACTTATCTCCCTCATAGTATTTTGTATTGTCATCATCCTAGACTATAACCATTCAGCCATCCAACCACCATCTTTGAATCACCTTCCACCATTACAATTCGTAAGCTTAGTTATCTACCCACTTAAACCATGGAAAACTGCTAGCACTTCAGTTCTTGTGGAGAGTCTCCACACCCCACCAACCCCAAAACCCATGAGTGGTGGACTAAATCTCTGGAAGGTGAATGTATGGGCTTCAAATTTTGTAGGAAACTGCAACTAAGATGAAAGTATGGAAAGAAATTTGGCAATGTAAATGGGAGAAAACAATAATCAAAGCACAAATTCAGGAATTAGACACAATATTGAGGTTGACAGAACTTCAAATGAAATGAATATGATAAGGACAGAAGATAGCACTTGAAAGAGCAATATGATTTGATCATTAAGGAGAGGAGATATGTTCAAAGTAGAAACCAAGATGAAAATGCAAATATATTAAAAAGGGAGATGGCAGAACCACATCTTTTCACTCCTTGTCATAGCTGAAATAGAAAGAATTTCTATTTAGACTAGTAATAGATGATGTTGAATTAACAATTTAACATCACCAGATGAAATTGAAATAGATCCAATTAACAATTTAACATCACCAGATGAAATTGAAATAGACCCAATTAACAATTTAAAAAATAAAACCTTGCTAGGAATAGAATGCGCCCCCCCCCCCAAGAATGCATGTTGAAGGCTGGGAATCATTCAAATGTCAGCATACCCAGTATCAAATATGGAAAGGCCTTTGAGAAAGAGGGAATTCAGAGCCATCTTCCAGATGGACAGAAATAAATCCTTTAGGTCAGATGGTATTTCAATAGGATTTTATCAAGAAGATCGGGAGATAATCAAGATTGATTTATTAAGGGCTTTTGATAGATTTCACTTAAAGAGAATAGTGAATACTGGTACGAATACAACCTTCATAACACTAGTTCCTAATAAATTAGAATTGTGTCACCCAAGGAATTTTGATAAGCTTGACAATAGCTTCTATAACATAACATAAAAGACCGGCTAATTGCATCACTGTTGCATTATCTAAACAAAGGGTATCTAGGAATAAGTTTTTCTGGCTCAGCTTTAACGTTTTATTTTGGGGAGAGAGTAATTTTTTATGCTCTTTTGAATATTTTGTATACTTGTACGTATTTGTTTACATAATTAATAAAATTGATGGTTACTTATCAAAGAAAAACATAAAAAAGTTCTGTCTATGAGTTTAAGAAAGGTTTTTAACTGTCTCATATCCCCTCCCCCCCCCATCAAGGAGCTTTTGTACAAGAGAGACAAATTATAAAACAGATTAGTATAGCCAACATATGTTCCATGAGATGGTAATGACTAGCAACAATGGATTTGTATGTAAATCATATTTAGAAAAGACCTATGATAGAGTTGGTTGGTCATTCTTAGATTGGGTGCTTCAAAATTTTGGCTTTGGAAATAAATGGAGATCTTGGATTAGGTGCTCTATTAAGAAACATACTACTCTATCTTGGTTAATGATTCCTAGTTAAGTGTGGTCTCTGACAAGGAGATCCCCCCTCACCCTTACTATTCATGCCTCTGGCAGATGTATTCAATAGATGCATTAAAATCAGATACGGTAGGGTTAATTAGGGGTTTAGAGTAGGCTTGGAGAAAATACCTGCCTCCAACCTCCAATTTTCTGATGGCATCAAGATTTTGTGCCAAGATTGGGGTGAGTAAGGAGAAGTAAATCCTTTGGCAAGATTGACAAAGGCAATTTGGCAAGATTAAACCTAGAGAATGAAACCATGGAAAAATACTCTGCTATCCTAGGTTGTTCAACCTCTTTTTAGCCAATAAATTATTTGTGGTTACCTTTACGAAGAAGCACTAGATCATTATATTTCTAGGGCCCCAAAATTGAGAGATACACTAAAAGATCAGCCTCTTGGAAGAGAAATCATATCTTTCAATTAAAAAATCAAGTTTTCAACCTCCTGATGTGTTTTTATCCTCAATTTCAAAGTGCCCATAAAGGTGATTAAGATCCTGAATGTTAAAATTCAGGTCTGCCTTAGAGTTCGACCGGACTGAGTTCAGCTATGTAGAAGAAGAAAAAGTGATAAAGAAAAAGAGAAAGAGAGAAAGAGAGAAGAGAGAATTCTGGTTCGAACTGAAAGAGTCAACTTGACTTCTCCCAGTCGGCCAGTAAGTATTTATATTATTATTAAACATGATTGAAAAGACCTATGTGCCCTTACTTAAGTTAAGAGCACATGTTTCAACACAACATTACAGATCAGCAACATCAATCAACGTATAAAGACAGAAATACCCCTACGCTAACACTCCCCCTCAAGCTGGGAGTATATGATATATACTCACCAACTTGTTACATATGTAGTCCACTCTTCCCCGACTCAAGCCTTTTGTAAATAAGTCAGCCCACTAATTTCCTGTATTAACATGTGTAGTGTCTAGCTCTCCATTCAGCACCTTCTCCCTCACAAAGTGACAGTCAACCTCAATGTGCTTGGTTCTTTCATGAAACACTGGATTAGAGGAGATATGAACTGCAGCCTGACTATCACAATATAGCTTCATTGGAGTGTTAATGTTGTACCCTACTTCCTGTAGAAGGTTCCTTAGCCACACTAATTCACAAGCGGTATGCGCCATAGCCCTATATTCTGCTTCTGCAATGCTTCTTGTCACAACCGTCTGCTTCTTACTTTTCCATGTCACCAGGTTACCTCCCAGAAATGTGCAATAGCCTGTATTAGACCGCCTAACAGACATAGAACCGGCCCAATCAGCATCAGAATACCCTTCTATTTCAAGTTTTCCCCCGCTCTTGTATATCAGACCGCGACCCGGGGCCCCTTTTAGATACTTCACAATTCTCAGAACCGCATTTCAATGAGGAATCAGAGGTTTTTGCATGAACTGGCTTACCACACTAACTGCAAATGAGATGTCTGGTCTGGTAATGGTTAGGTAGTTCAGTTTGCCCACAAGTAGTCGGTATCTGCCAGGGTCTTGGTATTTGTGTCCATGGGTGTTTCAACTGGTTTGGCACCCAACTAGCCTGTTTCTTCCAGCAAATCAAGCACATACTTCCTCTGGCACAGGTTAATCCCATACTTGGATCTCGCTACCTCTATCCCCAAGAAGTATTTCAGTTTACCCAGATCCTTTGTTTGAAAGTGATCCTGCAGATAAGTCTTCAGCCTGTCAATACCAATGTTATCATTCCCAGTAATAACAATATCATCTACATACACCACCAATAGTATTTTTCCTCCTAGAGAGTCATGACTAAATACAGAATGGTCAACTTTGCACTGTTTCATGCCAAACTTCTTTACCACCTCACTGAACCTACCAAACCATATTCGAGGAGACTATTTAAGCCCATATATAGCCTTCCTTAGTCTGCACACCTTACCATCCTCCCCCTGAGCAACAAACCCTGGAGGTTGCTCCATGTAGACCTCCTCGAGTAAGTCACCATGCAAAAAGGCATTCTTGATATCAAGCTGATATAGTGGCCACTCATACATGGCTGCAAGAGAGATCACAACACGAACTGACCCTATCTTAGCAACTGGTGAGAAGGTCTCTGTGTAGTCAATGCCATAGGTTTGGGAGTACCCTTTTGCAACTAATCGCGCTTTCAGGCGTTCAACACTATCATCAGGCAGATACTTAACCGTATAAACCCACTTACAACCAACAGCTTGCTTCCCAGGAGGAAGAGCAATGAGGTCCCAAGTATGATTATGATGAAGGGCTGAGAGTTCTTCATGGCACGACACCACCTTGGAGAGGCAAGGGCTTCTTGGACATCTTTAGGAACAATAACTGATGATAACAAGGTAACAAACTAGCGATGGGAAGCGGAAAGGTGAGTAAGAGAAACATAATTAGAAATGGGATGAAGGGTGCAAGTCCGTTTACCTTTCCGCAAAGCAATGGGTAGATCAATGAGTGCACTTCCTTGGGCCTGAGCTACGTCCTCTACCACGGGCTCCCCCCTGAATCTCTGCTCCCAATACGACCACCACCACGATTATAAGTAGACCCACCATTGCCACTTCGGCCATATGCAGAACCACTACCACCACCACGACCAAACTGAGCTCCCCAAGCTACACCTCTACCACCACGGCCTCTCGATGCAGCAAAGGCAGATCTATCTGAGATATTAGAGTTCTCAGTAGATCCAATAGAAATCCTCCGAAGTCGAGCAAATACCTCTTCTAGGGACGGAAGAGCTGATCCCCCTAATATCTGAGCCCGTATTGGTTCATATTCAGACTTTAGTCCCACCAAAAATCTAGTCACATCAAGCTGCTCTCTCTGTTGTTGCTGAATCTTGACATCAGAAGTGAGAGGATGATAGACATTCAACTCATTACGTATGTTCCTCATGTTGGCATAGTACTCCTCAAGACTCTGATTGCCCTGTTGCAGATTAAAGTACTCTTGATAAAGCTGATAAACCTTGGTTGTATTGTCCTGCCCCGAATACAATTTCTTCGCATGGTCCCACACATCTTTGGCAGTATCAAAGAACATGAAGTTCACACTAATCCTGGGTTCCATACTGTTCCACAACCATGTGATGATCTGAGCGTCCTCTTGCTCCTAGTCTTCATACTCGTGAGAGTCAGAGGAGGGTTTCTCCTCTCTGATGTGTTTTACCTTCTTCTTTGCCTTCAGAAAGACTTCAACGGATTTAGCCCAAGGCACATAATTCTCTCCATTTAACTTAATGGAGGTCATCTGAACATTCAGGTAGTCTGTAGGCACCATCACACTAGGTTTATAATCATTATTGTCTCCCATTATGTTATCACCAATTCTGCACACTTGCTGAATTCTATTATCACTGAGATCTGCACACTACACACCACTAGGAAACACCTGTCACACTGATTGCAGCACTAATTGTTGCTGGAATGTGTGCTCTTTACACCACAAACCCTAGATCACACCTGTCACACTGATTTCAGTACTTGTTGTTGCTGAAAAGTGTGCTCACACCACAAACCCTACTCCTACAACTACCTGAAATCTCACCACTATATGATCATATCTCTTCCTTCAACATGCACAAAGAAACCAGCATAAACCCTAGCACTTACTGGCTGAAACCCTAGCAAATGGTCTGAAACACACCTCCTATTTAATCCATAACAGATATCATGCACTGAAATCTCTTACCTTATCGCTGAAGTAACACCCATGCAAGCAGGAGAGCAGTCCACACACAACAGCCGCTTCACACACAACAGCCACTGCCCACACAGTTCGGCCCTCTATTCTTCCTCTACTAGGAGAGGGCGATCTCAGAAATCACAGCAACCGACCACATACGACCTGACTGGAGGCATAGAGACCCCCAAGGGAAGAGGGCGATCACTCCTTTTCAGCCCTTTCCCTTATCTCCAATCGAACACAAAAAAAAGAGGAAAACCCTAGATAGGGTGCACAGAGAATGAACCCTAGGCAAGCAGAAACTAAGGCAGATTTAACCTAGCTCTGATACCATGTTAAAAATCAGGTCTGCCTTGGAGTTCGGCCTGACTGAGTTCAGTTATGTAGAAGAAGAAAAAGTGATAAAGAAAAAGAGAAAGAGAGAAAGAGAGAAAGAGAGAAGAGAGAATTCTGGTTCGAACTGAAAGAGTCAACTTGACTTCTCCCAGTCGGCCAGTAAGTATTTATATTATTATTAAACATGACTGAAAAGACCTATGTGCCCTTACTCAAGGTATAAAGACAGAAATACCCCTACGCTAACACTGAAAAATTATGAGGAATTTCCTTTAGGAACTAGGGGGCTGAAAAGAAAAAGGATAGTTTAATCAATTGAGGGATAGGGTGCAAAAATAAAGAATAAAGTAGGCTTTGGATGGGTAGATTAGCTTTGAAAAATACTTCTTTGTTGGTCAAATGACTGTGGAGATTTCCTGTCAATTCTGACAAGTAGTGGCACTTGGTAATCAGAAGTACCCATGGTCTTCATACCAATGGATAGGATGCAAACCTGGTAGCTAGAACTACTTTGGCTTCACCTTGGAAATTCATCCACTCCATCCCTGACATTTTTTTAACAGTTCAACAGATAATACCCAAGGAACGGTAATATGATAAGATTCTAGGAGGATCTCTTCTGAGGAGAGACTCCTTTGATGCATAGGTTCCATAGATTGTGCTGTGTCTTCATACAAAATCTCACTTTAAACTGGTTTATATCTTCCTACAATGCACTCACCTCTCTTGGTATTTTGAACTCCATAGAGGGCTTAGAGATAATGAGGCCTTAGAGGCCAGGTCATGCAGCTCTTGGTAGGGTCTGTTTGGTTGATTAATGTCTTTTTTATTTTTCTGATTATTGTACTTCACTTACAGAGGGCACAAGGGTCTTTTCCCCTTTTATTTTAGTCACCCTATATATACTAATAGAAGCTGGCACCGCCAGCACTGTTCCATTGCCAATCTCTTCTCTTCTCTTCTCCCTTCTCTCTTCTTCTCTTCTCTTCTCTTTCTCTTATTTCTGGCTGGCCACACTGTCAAGATGGTATCAGAGCAGGAATACTGACTGAGACAACAGATTGAACAAGCTTCCTTCCTTTTCCAACTTGCTGAATCTGAGCGGAACAGAGATCTGAATCGGGGATGAAGAAAACAGATCTACAACTGGTACAGTCCTCCCTTTTTTCTCTTCCTTACCCTCCTTGGTCGTGTACCAAGTGAAAAAACCAAATGAATCTGGGCAGCTGAATGCTGTCAGACCTTTGTGAGGTTTATAATTCTTGTTTTTTGGGATCGTGTGATCCTGTTCCTGTGTTAAGGTGACTGTAGGTCAAGGACGACCTGTTATCTCAATTTTTTGGCTTGATTATAAGTGTTAAGGATCTCTCCTGATGATTAATGTTCTTAGACATTCTGAAAGGCTGGTAGGTTGGGACTGTTAAACCGTACAGGTCTGAAATCTGCCGAATCTTGCCTTTTTTGTCCAGAAATTGGTACTGTTTGTGCTCAGACTGTTTTCAAACCCAAGTGTGTGGGTGTGGACTGAGTACGTGTGTGGAGCAATTTTGTTTTTGGAGTAAGGAGGGATCCTAAGTCCGGTGTTTGGCACTGATTGTATGTTTTGACCATGTCATCGGAGAATTCTGCTACTTCGGGGGTTTCAGGAAACCATAATGGACTGAATGGGGGAATGGATATGAGTTTTCCCATGACTGTAATCCCCTTCGATGGACTAAACTACCTTGAGTGGTCTAGGGGAATAAAACTCTACATTACAGCTAGGGGAAAAATAGGATACATTAATGGGAAAGTGAAGGAACCGAAGGGTGGAAGTGCTGAATATGATAGGTGGAACCAAGAAAATAGTATGGTTATGTCATGGCTTTTGGTTTCCATGTTGCCACAAGTAAGAAAGACATTCATGTGGGCTGAAACAGCTTGTGAAATATGGGAACAAGCGAAGTCTACTTATTCAGAGCAAAGACACTATGCCAAGATATACCAACTGCAAGTTGAGTCATCTACTTGCAAGCAAGGGGAGAGGAGTCTCTCAGTGTACTATTCAGATCTGACATCAATCTGGAAAGAACTGGATCACTATCAGAATGTAAATTGGAAGTGTGATGAAGATGCAAAGGCATACAAATCACTTGTCTCTTAGCAACGTGTATTTGCTTTTCTCTTGGGGTTGAACCCTTCATATGAGTCCATGAGAGTACAGATTTTGGTAAGTGAAGACTTGCCATCAGTTCAGGAGGTTTATGCCTTAGTCCAATCAGAAGAGAGTAGAAGAAATGTGATGAATTGTGCAGAGGGGGAGCCAGTTGCCCTAGCTGTCCGGGGAAGTATAGATACTAATGCCGGAGGTTCCTTTAAGAAGGGTGATTCACAGAAGATAGTAGATGACAAAAGTAAACTTTGGTGCACTCACTGCCAAAAAACAAGACACACCAGAGACACATGTTGGGATCTCCATGGAAAACCTAAATGGGCATAGGATTTGGGTAAGAAGTCAACTTTTGATCAGGGTAAGAAACCAACTCAGCAAAATAAAAAAAGGTATAACTCAGCTAATATGGCATCTTAAGAGACTAGTTCTAGTTTTGACCCTACGGAAGAGATTATCAACTCCTTTCATGACCATTTGGAGTTATATGGTAGGACTCTCCGCCAGATGGATTTTGGTCCTACCCCTTCTACCTCCTTTGCGTCTACATCAGGTAACACTGCCACTGCTCTTCATGTGTCATCTCATACATCTGATTCTCCTTGGGTAATTGACTCCGGAGCCTCAAACCACATGACCGGTAAGCCAAATTTATTTCAGGCATACAACCTTCTCTCTGGGAGAGATAAGGTGAGACTGGCTAATGGTTCATTCTCCACCATAGCCGGCCAAGGAACCATATCTCTCCCACTCGGCCTTACCCTCTCTAATGTGTTGCATGTTCCTAAATTGCCTATAAATTTACTTTCCATTAGTAGTATCACTCACACTTTGAACTGTTCAGTTACCTTCTTTCCGTCTTCATGTGTGTTTCAGGATCTGGCCTCGAGGAAGACGATTGGTAGAGGAAGCATGGTAAATTGTGTCTACGTGTTAGAGAATAAAGTTGATCTTGCGGCTACAAAGTCCTTGAGTTCGTCCTGTGAGAGTCAAGCCTATTTATGGCATAGTCGTCTTGGTCATATTTCTTTTGAGTCATTAAAAGTTATGTTTCCCAAGTTGTTTAAGTCTTTGTCAGTGAATCAGTTGCAGTGTCAGACATGTCAATTGAGTAAGCATATAGAAACTCTTTTCCTTTGAGAAATAAAAGATCTGAATTTCCATTTCATATTGTCTATTTTGATGTTTGGGGCCCTGTTACTCTACCTACTGAGGCTGGATATAAGTACTTCATTACTTTGATTAATGATTACTCTAGATATACTTGGGTTTACCCTATGCGATCTAGAGATGAAGTGCCTAAAATTGCAAAAGACTTTCAATGCATGGTGTTCACTCAGTTCCAAACTAAAATTCATATTTTCCAGTCAGACAATGCAAAAGAATACTTCCACAGTGATCTCACAAAATTCTTTGCTTCGAGTGGATCTATTCAATGAAGCTCTTGTGCTCAGACACCCCAACAAAACAGTGTTGCTGAAAGAAAAAACCGGCACCTTCTCGAAGTAACTCATGGCTTGTTACTCCAAATGAATGTTCCAAAACGTTTTTGGATGGATGATGTTCTGTGTGCCACGTACATCATCAACCGTATGCCATCTCGGTTACTAGAGTATAAGGCCCCACATCATCTTTTGTTTCCCACAGCTCTGTTGTCCCCCATTCCGATGCGTGTTTTGGGGTGTCGTTGCTTTGTTCATAACTTGTCCCCTACTCGGGGTAAACTTGATCCTCGTGCTATTCCTTGTGTTTTCCTTGGTTACCCTTTATCTCAAAAGGGGTATCGTTGCTATGATCCCACCTCTCGTAAGTACTATGTCTCCATTGACGTATCATTCTTTGAAAATCAACCTTTCTTCTCGATTTCTCCTCAAGGGGAGAGTAGGGTTGAGGAGAAACACATCCAGGCTCAACTACCTCCTTTACCTGATCTTCCTCCATTCCATGTCTTTCTTCGTCGCCACAAAAGCCAGCAGAGTTCAAGAGCCGTGGAACCTGACACTATGCAACCAACACCATCAGATTCACTAGAGGCAGATCCTTCTCATCAGCCAGGTACACTTGTTCCTATTGATATGCTTGCACCTCTCAATGTTGATTCCCCTGTCATTAATGATCTTGATGTTCCTATTGCTAAGAGAAAGGGTGTTAGATCCTATACCACTAATCATCCTATCTCTCACTTTGTGTCCTATGACCATATTTCACCTTCATATCGTGTATTACTCTCTTCTATTGACAGTATCCCGATTCCTAAGAATGTGGCAGAAGCTTTATCCAAACCTGAATGGACAGATGCAACAAAGGAAGAAATTGATGCATTACACAAAAATGGCACTTGGGAGTTGGTGGATCTTCCTGAAGGGAAGGAACTAGTGGGTTGCAAGTGGGTGTTCACAGTGAAACACAAGGCTGATGGAACTGCTGAAAAGTACAAGGCCAGACTAGTGGCAAAAGGTTTTACATAGGTATATGGAGTGAACTATGCAAAGACATTTGCCCCAATAGCCAAGATGAACTCTATTAGGATTCTTCTTTCGTTGGCAGCAAACTTTGACTGGAAACTTCACCAATTGGACATTAAAAATGCCTCCTTGAATGGTCACTTAGAAGAAGAAGTGTACATGACCTCCAGGTTTTTGTGCCAAAGGCAGTGAGTAGAAAGTGTGTAGATCAAAAAAAAATTTATATGGGTTGAAACAATCACCTTGAGCTTGGTTTAGTAAGTTCCACTTAGCAATTCAACAGATGAGGTTCAAACAATGCCAGTCAGACTACACACTGTTTGTGAAGAAAGGTGAAAGGAAAGTTGCAGCTTTAATTGTGTATGTGGATGACATAGTGATCACAGGAGATTGGGAAACTGAATTACAGAAACTAAAAAAATTCTTAGCCACTCAATTTGAGGTGAAAGATCTAGGACCCTTACGTTATTTCCTTGGAATTGAAGTTGTCCACTCTAAAAAGGGCATCTTTATTTCTCAACGGAAATATGTATTGGACCTACGAAAAGATACACGCAAGCTAGGGGTGAAACCAATTGACTCACCAATTGAACCTAACCATCAGCTAGGAGACAGTCAAGGGGAGTTCTTGAAAGATGTGAAGAAGTTTCAGAAACTTGTAGGGAGACTCTTGTATTTGTCTATGACTAGGCCTGATATTGCTTATGCAATGGGTGTCCTTAGCTAGTTCATGCACAATCCTAGGACAACTCACTTTGAAGCTGCAGAGAGGGTCCTTAGATACCTCAAGAAGTTTCCCGGAGCTGGTTTGTTGTTCCAGAAACATTTAAAGGTGGAAGTATACACTGATGCTGATTGGGCAGGGGCAGTTAATGACCGAAAGTCTACCAGTGGGTATTATGCCTTTGTAGGAGGAAATTTGGTCACATTGAGAAGTAAGAAGCAAAGTTTGGTGGCTAGATCCAATGCTAAAGCAAAATACAAAGCCATGTCTCATGGGGTTGCCGAAATCATGTAGATAAGAAACTTGTTAGGTGAACTGGGTTTTGTAGTTAGTAACCCTATGTTACTCTGTTGCGATAATAAAGCTACTATCAACATTGCAGCTAATCCAGTCCTCCATGATAGGACGAAACACATTGAAGTGAACAAGCATTTTATTAGAGAGAAACTTGTGAATGGAGAAGTATGCACTCCATATGTCAGCTCAGAAGAACAACTTGCAGACATCTTCAACAAGGGTCTTCATCATGTGCGGAAAATTGATTAAGAGAATGTAGAGTCTGTTTGGTTGATTAATGTCTTTTTTATTTTTCTGATTATTGTACTTCACTTACAAAGGGGCACAAGGGTCTTTTCCCCTTTTATTTTAGTCACCCAATATATACTAATAGAAGTTGGCGCCGCCAGCACTGTTCCATTGCCAATCTCTTCTCTTCTCTTCTCCCTTCTCTCTTCTTCTCTTCTCTTCTCTTTCTCTTATTTCTAGCCAGCCACACTGTCAAGAGAAACTTTACAAAATTTTTTTTAACCCCAATGATTTGGATAAAGAATCTGGATAAAGGATCATCTTGGAAAATTTTGCAATGCTTCATTCTTAAAGGCTTTTAACCCCAATTTACTAGTCTCTTCAAAATTTTGTTGTCAAAGCAATCTAGTTGGGCCCTACGCCTCCTAAAATTAGGGCCTTTTCTAGTAAGTATTCAATCTAAAGATACTGGTAGGACCCTACAAAAAAGGAGGCTGAAATGGATTCTATCACCACACATGTAATTCTTTCATAAGGCAAACTCTTAATCCACTAATCATTTACTAATCTACTATCCTTTTCTGTGCAGCATTTGGAAACACTTTCTTAGTTTATTTAATGCTAGTCATCTCCAACGGAGGTGGAGTCATTGTATATTCCAGCTTCTCCCCAAGAAGACAGGGGACATTTACTATGAAGGTGCACAGGAGCAGCTACTCTGTAGACAGTATGGAAAGAATTAAATGCTAAAATTTCTAGATAAAATCAATCCAAATAATCATGTATTGAATTGATTAAAATCAAAGTTATAAATTTGGTGAACATGAGGAAAGAATTCAGTTATTTCTCTATAAATAATATCCTTAGACTTTGGTCAATAGTGGCATCAATCCCAACTTAGAGAACCTAAAACTAATATATCTTGGACCCCCCCCCCCCAAATAAATTGAAGCTTAATTTTGACAACTGTAACCACAGGAATCCTGGTGAATCAGGAATAGGTGGCGTGGTGCTAATGGGGACATCAAATTGGTATATTTGTCACAATGGATTGGGCAACTCCATACAAGCCGAATTACAAGCTGCACATTAGGAGTTGAAATTAGCATACATCTGGATTCTGGGATTCGAATACCATTATACCATGGCTACAAGGGAAAATGGCTGGACCTTCAAACCATCAATATCAAATCAGGGAAGAAAAAAAAATGCAGTTGGATTAGATGTATCTTTCTCATGTGTGCCATGGTCTAACAACAAATTTTTTTATTCATTAACTTGAGGAGTCAGCAGACAGATTGGGGGGAATATCCGTTATGGTAACAACAAACTGATCTTGTTCTTGTAGGGACTCTGTTAGGACAATGGGGAAGCCTGAACCAGGGAAAGATTTGTAAACAGATTCTGTTGCAACATTTCTATGTTTTTTTTTTTAATTTTTATACTGTTTCTCTTTGAAAGCTTCATGCTGCTCATTGTCTCCTTACTTTTGTTTCTCTACAATTTTAATAAAAGTGGAGCACAGCTAGTGATCAAAATAACAAGACCAAAGGATCATAATATCTAGGTTTTTTATGATGGTAAATATAAAACTTTATTAAAATAGAATGAGTTACATGCTTTTGAAGAGCTTTCACCATACATACTCAAATTCCAAACGAAAAGTCTAACACTGATTATCCCTCATATAATTTAGATACTTTTTTGAAGATCAATAAAAAAGAAAGAATATTAAAATTAAAAAAAATTACAAAGATAATTGAGTGATGAGGCATCACCCACTACAGAGCAACACAGTAAACAAAACCAAACAGCTAAAGAAAACATCAACTTCTATCCAAAAACCAGCTCCAAATTCTTCTATTTTGATTCCTTGAAAATCCAGTAGCAACAGGATCCATTCTAGAATCTTTGGTCCAATAAGCACACACATCTTCTCCTTAGACTTCTGTTTCCCATCAAAAAGTCACTTGTTCCTTTCTTTCCATAATTCCCAACAAACTGCAAAAGGTCCAGATAATCTTTGCTTTCCTACTTCCCTTGATAGATGGCCATTGATCAAAAATATCTTTAGGAACCTGAGGTGACCATGGCTCCATTTTAAACTGCTGAAAGAAGAAGGCCCAGACAAAACTTGTAAATCCATAATCAACCAACAAATGCACAATACTTTCACTTTGTTTCACAAAGAACACATCTGCTTGCCAAACAATACCCTCTTCTCTTTAACCGGTCCTGAGTAAGAATGCTGCCCATTGCCGCCAACCATGAACCATCCAAAAGAAAGGTTCAAAATTTTGGTACAATACACCCATTACAGAGCATATAGTATCGTATCTTTTGACTCCCAATATGCTTATTTAAAGATGGTTTTGATAAATACTGTTTTTTAATAAATAAATATATAAAATAATTCAGTTTTATGAAATTGTGAAAAAAACTTGAAAAAAAAGTAAAGGTGGAAGGTTCAAATTATCGATGCACCCATCCACCATATTTAAGTATATCGATATTCCGACCTTGTCCAAAAGCTTCCGCTCTTGGAGGAATTGGGTTACCCCAAAAAACTCCAAAAGATGCTCTTTCAACTTGATTTCTTGCCATTGCACTATAATAGGATTTCACTGTAAACTTCCCATTTCTACAGTCCTTCCACCACCTAAAATCTGGACCCCTAAGATTAATCTCCACCTCCTGCAACCTGGCCAGCAGAGTCACACATTCTTCAACTTCCCAATTTAGTAAAGGTCTTCTAAAAATGGGACACCACACCACCTCTCCCTGTTGAACCTCAAAACATTGTGAAATTGTCACATTTTATCTGCTCAATATTAGAGCCTTGGACATAACTCACAAAGCTTCCCCACCTCCAACCATTCATCCTCATAAAATTTAGACAACTCCGTTACAATAACCCAAAGCTGATCACAATCAACTTGCTTCCAGATCTTGTCTGGTCTTCAAAAATATGCCTATTCCTTTCTCTCCAAACACCACAACAGACTGTAAATTGAATGATTCTTCGCACAATTTTCACCTTGTAGAGAGACTAGGCCGAATGGGCCCTAGTCCTTTAGTGTCATTCTTATTAGTTCCTTCTTGTTATGTTTTCTTATTGGGCCTTCTTTCTTTATGGGCCTTTAGCTTCTGTTTTTGTTTTCTAAGTGTATTACTGATGCGGATGCCTACTTAAGGGCCTCCTTGTAAATTATGTAACTTAAGTAAGTTTAATAAAAAGATTAGAGTAGGGGAAAGAGGAGATTATCCAACTCCTCCTTTCTTTCTCTGCTCCATTTTTCTTTCTTCTTCTTGTTGTCTTCCTCTTCTTCCTTCTTTCTGATCTAACCTAAATATTTCTGCTAATTTTATTGGTCTGAATCACATCTTGGTATCAAAGTAGGTCGTCTTTCTTTTTCTCCTTTTTTCCCATACACTTTTTTTCTAATCGAAAGGTGTATGGAGAGATAAATTGCTGATCAATTAGAGATCTTGTTTGCCTAGTTGGTAGAGGGTTTGGAGAGTCAGAAGCTGGCTGAAGAATGATAAGAAAGTGGGACTGCAGAATTTTTTCCCCAAAACCCTAGCCGACTAGAGAGTTTCCAGTTACGAGTTGAAGAGGTTGTTTGGGTGTGGCGCTCAAGGCTTGGAGGGTTCCTTCTTATCTCCAAAAGTGGGCGGCTTCAGTTGGAAATGGTTTGGATTGCTCTGGTTTGAGCGGATACCTCTTCTCTCTTTCTCTCCGAAGGCCAGGTACGGTGAAACCCTAGTTTTGGGACTTTTGAGTGTTTAACTAACCTTAGTTAAGTCTATAAAGGTTGAAAACATTGTTTTTTTATTTTCATTTAATTGATGGAGTAATCTGGAAGTGAGATGAAGAAAATCCTGGTGTCGGGGGTTGGTCTCGTAGATTCCATTTTGATAGGAGTGACTACAATTAAACTTGACGGAACAAATTACCTTGCTTGGGCACAATCTATTAAGATCCATGTCTGTAGTAAAGGTAAACTAGGGTTTCTCACGGGTAGTAAGGTGATGCCAGAAGAGACTAATACTACATATGAGAAATGGATGCAGGATAACTACATAGTTATTGGGTGGTTGGCAAATTCTATGCAACCCCACATAAGTCAACACTATCTATGGATGACTTCAGCCAAGGAGATTTGGGATAGTGTTACAGAGACATACTCTCAGAAATTAAATGTTGCAAGGGCCAACAAACTGAAGAATGATGTGAAAAATTTAAAACAGGGAGAGAAGAGTGTGGTTGTCTACTATTCGATGTTGAAGTCACTATGCTAGGACATAGATGTTATTGAAGCATTCGTATGGGAAAGCACCAAAGATGCAGAAATTTTCAGAAAATTTGTGGAAAGAAACAAAGTGTTTGAATTCCTTACAGGACTCAATCATGAATTTGATATTCCAAGGAAAAATATTCTGGCCAAGGATGAAGTGTCACTTGCTCAAGCATACTTTATGGTGAGCAATGAAGAGAGTAGGAGACAAGTACAGCTACAGACCCCACCTCCCCCAGAACATTTTGCACATGTTGGATTTAAACCAAGGGGGTAAATGAAAAAAAGGAGGTGATATGTGAATATTGCAAAAAGCCGAAACATACGAAGGATTCTTGTTGGAAACTTTATCCAAATCTTCTTCCAGAAAGGGTTCGGAACAACAACAATTTTAAGAAGGGTGGTCAGTCTGGAAAGCCCAAGAATGCAAATGTTGCTACATAGGATTCTTGTTGGAAACTTTATCCAGATCCTCTTCCAGAAAGGTTTCGGAACAACAACAATTTTAAGAAGGGTGGTCAGTCTGGAAAGCCCAAGAATGCAAATGTTGCTACAGTATCTGAAAGTGAAGAAAAATCTGCTATGGAACAGCTGGCAGCAGTGAAGGCAGAATTGAGAGATATGGGAAGTTGATACATCACTTGGAGTCTCTTGTTCCCATATGACTAGCTTTCCCAAACTCAGTACTAACCTTTTATCTGTTAGTAGTTTAACAAAATCAATGAACTGCAGCATAACCTTCTTTCCTACTTATTGTGTTTTTCAGGACTTGGAAGTCTCAATGAACGATTGGGAGTGGCCATGAGGCAAATGGGATATACTTGCTAGATGTCTCTGATCAAAGTTCTGGATTACCTAGTGCAGTAGCTTTGGAGTCTTTTTTATCAGAGTTAGTTGATAGAGTCATGATATGTCATTTCAGATTTGGTCATTTGTCTTTTTCTGCTTTGAGTCATTTGTTTCCAGAAATGTTTAAGGGAATATCCCTATTGAGTCTTCGTTGTGAGTCATGTGAACTTGCAAAACATTGTAGACAATCTTTTTCAATGATTAATAAAAGATCTATTTCTCCTTTCCATATTATGCACTCTGATGTGTGGGGGCCATACCATTTACCTACTATGGGGGGTTACAAATATTTCATTCTTTTCATTGATGATTTCTCTCGTTACACCTGGATTTACCTCATGAAATCCCGGGATGAAGTACTAAATATTGTACAAAAATTTTATGAACTTATGCTTACCCAGTCTAATACTTGGATCAAAATATTCCGATCTGATAATGCAAAGGAATATTTTGAGAAGAGTCTTTCCTCCTACTTTGATACCTTTGGAGTTGTTCATCAGAGTTCCTATTCCTACACTCCTCAACAAAATGGAGTGGCGGAAAGAAAGAACAAACATGTGGTTGAGGTTGCAAGAAACCTCCTTTTTTCTTCCCATGTTCCTATTATGTTTTGGGGGATGTTGTCCTTACAACTACATACTTGATAAACCGAATGCCTTCCCGGGTTTTGGGGTTTAAAACTTCCTTTAGCTTGCTTTTCCCGAATGAAGATCTCTTCTCTCTTCCTCTCAGAGTGTTTGGGTGCACTTGCTATATTCATATTCACAGTCATCAAAGACATAAGTTTGAGCCTAAAGCACGCAAGTATGTCTTTTTGGGATATGCCTCCACACAAAAGGGATATTGTTGTTTTGATCCGGTTCATGGCACTCGCTTTATTTCCAGAGATGTCACATTTGAAGAGTATGTTCCTTGAAAGCTAAATTACTGTAGCCGAAGTAGCAGAAAAGAGAAGAAGAAGAAGAAGAGATGCTGGAATGTCGAACTGTCCAGCTCAGTCAACAGTACTATTATTTATATTATGATGTAGTACAATGATACAGGAAGTTACTAGAATGCCCCTGATTAGTGATGGGACACCCAGACAATTTAAAACATTAAACAGGATTAGGCCCATTAACAAAGGCCCAGTACAGGACAACTTAAACTTAAGTATAGGCTAATAACAACTCTTATCAGCCGAATACTCATACATACAAAGACTTCAATCCAACACTCCCCCTCAAGCTAAGCATGGATATCAATCATGTTTAGCTTGCCAAGCATGTCCCTAAACTTTGCTGCTGCCAGCCCTTTAATCAGTACATCTGCAATTTGCATCTCAGATGGAATATAAGGCATACAGAGTTCACCCGAGACAATTCTTTCTCTAACAAAGTGCCGATCAATCTCAATATGTTTTGTCCTGTCATGCTGCACGGGATTGTTGGCAATGTTGATGGCAGCTTTATTGTCACAATACAGCCTGAGAGGACCTTCAGCCTTAATGCCAAGTTCATTAAGAAGAGTTCTGATCCATAAGAGTTCAGCAACCCCGTGGGCCATAGCCCGATACTCTGCCTTTGCACTTGACCTAGCCACTACATTCTGCTTCTTACTGCGCCATGTGACCAGGTTTTCTCCCACAAATGTACAGTAACCCGAGGTTGACTTCCTGTCTCCAACAGACCCAGCCCAATCTACATCAGTGTAGGCTTCAATTTCAATTCTATTGTTTTTCCTGAAGAGAATTCCCTTCCCTGGGCACGTCTTCAAGTACCTGAGAATCCTTTCAACTGATTTCATATGAGGAATCTTTGGAGAGTGCATAAATTGACTGACAACATGCACAGCATAAGCAATATCTGGCCAAGTGAGGGATAAGTATATCAGCTTCCCTACCAATTTTTGGTATCTCTCTCTATCACAGTAGTCCTCCCCTACTGATTCCTGCAGGCCATGATTCTGTTCCATTGGAGTATCTGCTGGCCTGCACACCATCATGCTTGTGTCCTCTAGGAGGTCAAGAACGTACTCCCGCTGACATATGTAGATTCCCTCTCTTGATTTGGCAACTTCAATCCCAAGAAAATATCTCAAATGACCCAAGTCTTTGATCTCAAATTCAGAAGCTAGAAACTCCTTCAGTCTTTTTATCTCTTCCAAGTCATTCCCGGTAATTACCATATCATCCACATAAACAATGAGTGCAGTAAGTTTTCTATCCTGTCTCCTTATGAACAAGGTATGGTCTGCACCATTCTGAGTGTACCCCACTTTCTTCATGGCCCCACAGAGCCTCTCAAACCATGCACGGGGAGATTGCTTCAACCCATATAATGCTTTCCTCAGTTTGCACACCTTTCTACTAAAGTCATAACCTGGTAGAGGTTCCATAAATACCTCTTCATGAAGGTCACCATTTAAGAAGGCATTCTTCACATCCAGCTGATAAAGTTCCCATGAAAAATTTGCTGCTAGTGACAATAGAACCTGAATTGTGTTGAGCTTTGCTACTGGGGCAAAGGTTTCTTTGTAGTCAATCCCTTCTTTCTGAGTAAACCCCTTTGCCACAAGTCAGGCCTTGTACCTTTCAATGGACCTGTCCTCCCTGTGCTTTACAGTAAACACCCACTTGCACCCAACAGTGGTCTTCCCCTCTGGCAGATCCACTAATTCCCAAGTTCTTGCTTTCATTAGGGCTTTCGTCTCTTCATTCATAGCTTTTTTCCACCTTGGATCAAACACAGCCTCTAAGTACCTAGAAGGAACACGCACAGAGGAAAGAGCAGACACAAAGGAGTGATAGGCAGGAGATAAATGTGAGTAAGAAACAAAATCAGCAATGGGGTGCCGGGTGGTGCAAGAGCGGATAGGCTTACGGAGAGCAATAGAAAGATCCAAATCAGAAGTATGAGAGTTGGAATTACCTTGGATTGTAGAGATAGATTGATCCGAGTCCAACTAGTTGCTGTCATGAGGTTGAGGGCCCCTTTTTCTTCTGTTGTATGTAAGTATCTCTTTTTGTTGCCTACTGGAGCCTTCAGGAACATTTGCAGCATCAGGAGAGGTAACCGGCACAGTGGGAGCCTCACTGGGTTGACCCGGAATGTCACAACAAGGAGTAGGAGGAGAGGATGGAAGACCCGAGGCAGATAGGGGAACAAAAAGGGAGGGAGAATGAGAATCCTCTTCCATCCCACTAGTCTCCCCCTGAAGAGGATTCTGAGAAGACTGAAAATAGGGTTGAGACTCAAAGAAGACCACATCTCTGGTGACATACTTTCTCTTGGAGACAGAGTCATAACACTTGTAACCCTTTTGTGTAGGAGAGTACCCCAAGAATATTCCCTTTGAAGCCTTAGGATCCAGCTTGGTCTTCTTTGGATCCTTCACATGTATGAAACATATATAGCCAAAGACCCGAGGAGGAAGGGGAAAGTCTGGAAGAGTGGGGCACAAAACAGAGAAAGGGGTTTTCATACCCAACACCTTAGATGGCATCCGGTTTATCAAATATGATGCAGAAAGTACAGCTTGAGACCAGTATTGCTTGGGGACTTTGTGCTGGAATAGTAAGGCTCGAGCTGTCTCCAATAGATGTTTATTCTTGTGCTCAGCAACCCCATTCTGCTGAGGAGTATAAGCACAGGATGACTGATGTAGTGGTCAATAAAACTGATAAAGTACCGGAAGCCATCAAAGGAAACAATGGGTGAAGGGCCCCAGACATCAGAATGAACCAAATCAAAAGGAGCACAAATTTCATTACTGGAAATTGGATACACAGTTCTACATTGTTTTGACATTTGACATACTTCACAGGTTAGACTCTGACTTGGAATGCCCTTAAACAATTCAGGAAACAACATTTCTAATGAGGAGAAAGACACATGACCTAGCCTAGCATGCCAAAGATGCAGCTTAGCTATTGACTCCACACTTTCCGGATTACTAGCAACAGATGCTTGTAGGGCTGAGCCGATGTCTGCATCAAGGTAGTAGAGGCCTCCATACTCATGACCGCACCCAATCGTTCTCCTTGTCACTCTATCCTGGAAGACACAATGAGTAGGAAAAAAGGTTATACTACAGTTCAAATTTTTGGTAAGTTTTGAAACAGACAAAAGGTTTGAGGTAAGACTAGGAACATGTAAAACTGATTTAAGAGAGAGGTCCTTGCTTAGGTCAACAATTCCCTTTCCAGAGATAGTGGAGAAAGACCCGTCAGCAACTCTCATCTTATCCTGACCAAACAACAAATGATATGAAGAGAATAGGGAAGACATATGTGTCATATGGTCAGTAGCACCGGAATCAATAACCCAAGAAGTAGAGTCAATAGAGCCAGTGGCACTGAAGGCAGAGGCTGTACCTGATCTAGCAAGAGATGTAGAAGCAAAAGAATTATTTCTTAGACGGGCTAATGCCCTGCTAAGGACCTCAACCTCACTCGCAGTGAAGCCCAAAGTACCAGTTCCAGAGGAATCAGCAACCTGTCCCATAGGAGAAGAAGACACTGTTGGTGTATTTTGTGAGTTGTCATCATTGTTGCTGGTGACAAAATTCCCACTTGCCGCAGGCCTGTTATCTCTAGAAGAAACATCTCTGGGTATTGAAGACATCTTGACTGCATCCACTGTGTAGGTGACACTGATTAAGACTAGCCGAAGCAGTTCTGAAGGTTCTGAACCAGTTCTGGAGAAGATCTGATTAGCTGAAATGATCACAGCAGGTTCTGACAGCACTCGACACAGTTTCAGACTTGCCGAGACTGTCACAGTTCTAAAATAGTTCAGTTACAACAACAAGCAAGGAGTTCTGGGCTGGTAACCGACCTGAAGCTAAGGGTTCTCAACTATTGTGCTATGTAGACTCCACTTGAACTTCGAGTACTGCAACTGTAAAGAGAGTGCCCTTCCTTGCAGCCAATACTAGGACTGCTGACATCAGTCCTCAACTAGGGTTCACAGTGCTGAACAATCTGGAGCTGGCAGCTCCCTAGGTAATCTCACAGCAGTGGTGAGGGGTTTCGGACTGATAACCACCCTGAACTTGGAGCTGTTTGCCACATTGCTATGCTGGTAGATGTGTTCACAGTGCTGGTAGAACACTAGATAGACTTCACTTGGGCTGAACCAAAAGGTGCAATAGTTCGGGTACAGTAGCGAGTGAACAGTTCGAGGCCGCAACAGTAGCAAGTGAACAGTGGGCTCTGTAGAAGAAGCTAAGTCTGTGCGAGTCTTGTTGGAGCACCGAAGCTGCAACTGTAGAAGTAGCTAAGCCCCTTTCGGCTAGTGCTAAGACTACTGAAATCAGTCCTCAACTAGGTCTGTCATACACAGACCTCTCTTAGTAGCCAAATAGCTACTATTTGCTGGAAATAACCTAGTAGGACATCTACTTCTGGGTCTTACTTCCCTTGAGTCCTACAACCAAGAGAAACCCTAGGTTCGAACTTGCTTTACTCTCTTACACCCCTAGGTCTTCACTGCAGCAACCCAGAAAAGGAAGAGAGAAGATGAAAAGACAGCAAGAGAAGAGAGTGTGTGCCGGCTGAAACCAGGAAGAAGCTAATGCTCTGATACCATGAAAGTTAAATTACTATAGCCGAAGTAGCAGAAAAGAGAAGAAGAAGAAGAAGAGATGCTGGAATGTCGAACTGTCCAGCTCAGTCAACAGTACTATTATTTATATTATGATGTAGTACAATGATACAGGAAGTTACTAGAATGCCCCTGATTAGTGATGGGACACCCAGACAACTTAAAACATTAAACAGGATTAGGCCCATTAACAAAGGCCCAGTACAGGACAACTTAAACTTAAGTATAGGCTAATAACAACTCTTATCAGCCGAATACTCATACATACAAAGACTTCAATCCAACATTCCTTTCTTTGGTACTTCTCCTGAGGGGGAGCATTCAGAGGAGTTGTTTGCATTGTCACCATCTGTTCCTCTTCCAATTCCTATTGAATCTTCTATGGAATCTCCTCCAATCGAGTCCTCTATTGACTCTTCTTCTCATGTTCCTGCTCCCCCTCCTCCTCCTACTCATCCTTCTCATCCTATTATCCAAAGGTAGTACCTGAGACAAAGACTCAGAGACATGCAAGTTGATTCCATGCCTTCAGATGTGCCTCTTGCTCCTCCCATCACTACCGAGGTAACAGGTCAACCCTCTTTTACCACTTTGGATACCTTCCCTGACCTTGATCTCCCTATTTCCCTTCACAAAGGCAAATGGAAATGTACAACTCATTGCATTTCTAAACACCTGTCTTACAGCCTTCTTTCCCCTTCCTACTATTCCTTCCTTGCCTCTATTTCCACGCATGTGACTCCCAGATCTATCCTAGAAGCCTTGTCCAAACCAGAATGGAGGGATGCTATGATGACTGAACTAGATGCTTTGCATAAGAACAATACCTGGGAAATTGTGGATTTGCTTAAGCGAAAGGAACCGATTGGCTATAAGTGGGTGTTCACTATTAAGTATCATTCTGATGGTACTGTTGAGAGATATAAGGCCCGTTTGGTTGCTAAAGGGTATACTCAGATGTATGGTATTGACTACCTGGAAACTTTTGCCCCAGTATCCAAGATGACTTCGGTTCAAGTTTTGCTCTCTTTAGCTACTGCTTTGATTGGCCTCTTCATCAGTTTGATGTAAAGAATGCTTTCTTGAACAGGAACCTACATGAAGAGGTTTATATGTCTTTACCTCTAGGGGTGTATGGGAAGGAGATGCAAGGAAAGGTTTGTAAATTGAAGAAGTCCCTTTATGGCCTTAAGCAATCTCCTCAAGCCTGGTTTGATAGATTTTGGGCTGCTCTTGTTGCTTTTGGGTACACACGAACTCAGTCGGATCATACCTTGTTTGTTAAGAGGAGAGATTCCTTAGTAACCCTTCTGATTGTCTATGTTGATGATATTGTGGTTACTGGTAATGACACCTAGGAAGTTGTTCATCTCAAATGTTTTCTTAACACTGAGTTTGATATTAAAGACTTGGGGGAACTCAGATATTTCTTGGGAATTGAGTTGCCAGATCTAAGGATGGCCTCTTCATTTCTCAATGGAAGTATGTTCTTGATCTTTTTGCAGATACTAGTACATTGGGTGCCCGGCATGCTTCTACTCCTATAGACCTAAATCATAAGCTGTCAGCTACTAAGGGTGAACTGTTGCCTGATAAGGGAGTGTTCCAAAGACTGGTTGGGAAGTTAACCTTTGTATGACTCAGCCAGATATTTCCTATGCAGTTAGTGTAATTAGCCTGTTTATGCATTCTCCTAGAGATACACATTTAGCAGTTGCTGAGAGGGTTCTATACTACCTAAAAGGGACTCCAATGAAAGGTATCTTGTTTGCTAGGCATGGACACATGAAGCTGGAAGCATACACTAATGCTGACTGGGCCGGATGTATTGATGATAGGAGGTCCACTTCAGGTTATTATGCTATGGTAGCAGGAAACATTGTATCATGGAGGAGTAAGAAGAAGTCTGTAGTGGCAAGATCCTCAGCTGAAGCGGAGTACAGGGCAATGACACATGGAGTTTTTGAACTTTTGTGATTAAAAGATCACTTTTAGAAGAACTGGGTATAGACTGTGAGAAGCCAATGATGTTATATTGTGACAACCAGGCTTCTATCAACATTGCACATATAATCCTGTTCAACATGACAGAACTAAGCACATTGAAGTTGACAGGCATTTTATATGAGAGAGAGTTGCCTCAAGAAAAGTCTTCCTACCATTTGTTGCTTCTGAAGAACAATTGGTTGATGTTTTGACAAAAGGTGTTCCTAAAGGAAAGCTGGTTCACTATATAAGCAAGCTGGGCATGATTGATATCTAAGCTTAGCTTGAGGGGGAGTGTAAAGAGACTAGGCCGAATGGGCCCTAGTCCTTTAGTGTCATTCTTATTAGTTCCTTCTTGTTATGTTTTCTTATTGGGCCTTCTTTCTTTATGGGCCTTTAGCTTCTGTTTTTGTTTTTTAAGTGTATTGCTGATGTGGATGCCTACTTAAGGGCCTCCTTGTAAATTATGCAACTTAAGTAAGTTTAATAAAAAGATTAGAGTAGGGGAAAGAGGAGATTATCAAACTCCTCCTTTCTTTCTCCTTTCTTCTCCATTTTTCTTTCTTCTTCTTGCTGTCTTCCTCTTCTTCCTTCCTTCTTTCTGCTCTAACCTAAATATTTCTGCTAATTTTATTGGTTTGCTCTAACCTAAAGGAAAGCCGGTTCACTATATAAGCAAGCTGGGCATGATTGATATCTATGTTTAGCTTGAGGGGGAGTGTAAAGAGACTAGGCCAAATGGGCCCTAGTCCTTTAGTGTCATTCTTATTAGTTCCTTCTTGTTATGTTTTCTTATTGGGCCTTCTTTCTTTATGGGCCTTTAGCTTCTGTTTTTGTTTTTTAAGTGTATTGCTGATGTGGACGCCTACTTAAGGGCCTCCTTGTAAATTATGTAACTTAAGTAAGTCTAATAAAAAGATTAGAGTAGGGGAAAGAGGAGATTATCAAACTCCTCCTTTCTTTCTCCTTTCTTCTCCATTTTTCTTTCTTCTTCTTGCTGTCTTCCTCTTCTTCCTTCCTTCTTTCTGCTCTAACCTAAATATTTCTGCTAATTTTATTGGTCTGGATCACATCTCACCTTCTTTTAGCCCCCAATACTTAACCGGTTAGAAAATATCTCTCCTGGCTCAGATAGATCAGACTTCTGCGTTGTTGAAGAAAGAAAAAAAGCAACACGTGATACAAAGTAATATAATGAATGATGAATAAATAATCCATATCATCCTCATGATTATTGCACATTAAACATTTTCTTAACATTTGAAAACCCTTTGGTTTTAGATAATTCAATGTTAAGATACTTTCCAAAGACAATGGCCACATAAAAGATTACACTTGGAGGAATTGGGTTTCCTGAAATCCACTATAGAAGAACTCTCCACTTGATTTCTTGTCATAGCTTCATAAAATGAATTAACAGAACTTATCATCCACACCTCCCACCATCTTGCATTCAGTTCATCTATATCCAATTTCATAGCTTCTAGCTTTGAGAACAAGCACACTCCAATTTCCTATCCAACAGAGGACCTTCGAATAGCACAGAATCTGCACATCTCTCTTATCAATACACTGACTTGCCGTTACATTATTTTAAGTGAACCTATAAAGTATTTGACAAATTTCACGAAGTTTTCCTTCCCCACACCATTCAACTCCCCCAACAACCATCACCTCCTCCACAAAGCATCCCTTTCCTTACCAAAAATGCATATCAATTTACCCAACAATGCCTTGTTGATCTCCAACCCCCATGTAACTTAATCTTTTTTTTTTGTCTTTTACTCCTCTCCCATAAAATAAATAAATAAATAAATCCAACTGAATCTTTTTCAACCTGTCTGCTACCCTTTCCAGCACCCTTAAAATGATAAAAAGTAAACCAGAACATTAGCAAGAACACCTTTCATGAGTTATTATACCACCCAATGACAAATATCCAACCTCTCCACTATCAGCTTCCACATAGAACTCGATGAAGCTTTGAACCAATTGGGATCCCTAAGTAGGTAAAAGGAAAGCTGCTAACTTGTCACCCCAATGCACCATCGCACTCTTATTCAAAATTATTTTTTAGCCTAATACACCTTGATTTTCAGGATAGGTTCTATAAGAGTAGTATTGTCTCTTCATTGAATTTTCCCCTATTGTGAAATCAAAATTGATGATATTGTAAAACCATTTAAGCCTGATGCTTTATTTTTTATCAATTGAAAAGACCTCTTTTTAATTTCATTTCTTTAAAGGGCATTTCCAACCACAGAGCTTATCTCTAACTAATTTGGCACCACTCAAGATCATAACACTGTTTGGGCAGCATCCATGATACATGGAGGTTTTTTAAGTGCTCCATAAAGATATTTACAATCTCATTCATATTTCATTCACAACATCATTCACCTCCACCTATGAGATAGCATTTTTTCCTTCTACAATTCACCAGATTGTAAAAGAATTTTGAATTCCCATCTCCCTCCTGTTTGCATTTCAATTTCTGCCTACAACGATCTACGGAAGGCTTACTGCAGAAACCCAGGACCTGGTGCGCCCCAAAGAAGATTCTAGCTTGACCCCAACCCTAGCAAGAGAACCAGCAAGACTATTTGCTAAACTGGGACCCAGCTAAATGAGCTATTCAATCGTAGTTCTAATGCTTTTGCTTCTTTTATTTGGTGCCCATGATTCCATGGGCCATCTAAACTAGCAGACAGCCATCCTATTACAACCTGGAAGTCTCCTTACAATAATCAAGTCAACATCAACCCAATGAATGAACCAACTCTAAGTCCTTAAAGCACATTTCCACCTTGAAACAGTGTTGTAAGGACCCTCCTATGTGGATAAAGCTTCAATGTTGAGCACGCATCAGATTCTAACACTCCATGGATTCTAGAGGAACACTTTACATAACATTTTCCTCTAATTGTGTGTTTATTCAACATAAATGAACCACTAATGTACCCAAATTGAATGCTATTTTTACTACAAAACTGTTTTTTTTTTATATCTTCTGATTTCTGAAGGGCTACACAATGGGGGGTAGCCCATCCCCCAATCCATAGCCCCCCCAACCCAGGTGCAGGTGGGATTCGATCCCAAGTCTCCAGTACGACCAGCAGGAGACCTTACCAACCAGCTGGTTGGCACCTTGCATTTTTCCTATAAAACATTATCAACTGCAAATATAAACTTCCAGATCTTTTCCATAAGCATATAATGTTAGAACTCAAAAAAAAAAAAAGATTATTTTAATAGTTTATACTTTTCTGAAAACATGCCTGTAAGTCCTTTTTTTCACCTTGCCAAGCCAAACTCCCAGATATGTGTTGGATTCTGCTTCCCATGTCTGTGTCTATTCCCTTGTCCATGCAACACTGTCTTGAGAGAATTTCCAATCCTGATAGGACCAGAATGACTTTTCCCATGAGATCTCTGAAAATACCCCCAATATGAGCTAGGGTTGTCTAGTATTTCCATCAAAGTTTAACCTTTCAAAGTTCCAGTGCCCTCCAAAGTCCAAACTTGCTCCACCTGCCCTTTTTATGGAGCATAACCAACTACAGCTTGGAAAACCTGTACATACCTAGCAGACCAGTGTTGGACACAAGTAACCAATGCAACACTGGATACTCTAGGGACACTTCAGACACACTCTATTGCATTAACACTTTTACAATGTCTAAATTGTAAAATAGCATGTTTGAGAAAATTGTACTAAAATAAAAATCTGTATTTGTTGGAAAATTAAATCTGGCAAGAAATAAGTCTTGAGAAATGATATTTAGCTTTAAAAACTAGATACAAAAGCATGACATAAGCTTGGAAATTGGAACTTCAGAGAGTTACCATTTAACAACATTCAAATGTGCAATATTTCTCCACACTCCTTGTAGTCAAAACAGCTAAATATTTCTATTTTCTCAACACACACCAACCAACAACAACAATAATAATACAAGAATGACAGAAATTTATCCGAATGCATACTCACCTATGGTGACCAATTTCACAAGAAAATGACAATTCCTCACAGATAAAAGGTGCAGAGGCCCTTTCTGACATGATCAAGGATGCTTCTATAGAAGAAATAGATCCTCCTTGGTCAAAATCGGATGATTGATCATAGCTAAGCTGTGGTTCACCCATGTACACAAGCAAGGGTAGAATGTGCAGCTTGACACACAGGGTTGGTTTCGTCGGTTCACCATCTTTAGACATTTCCAGTTTCAGTTTTTTAACTTCAGTAGCAGCTTTTGGTGTCTGCAATGTTCCAATGGATAATTACAAGATATGGTCACTGTCATGCCTCTAAGAGTGGATGATAAAGAGGCAAGGCATCCAATTAAATCAAACCTCATAAATCTACATTTGTAGGAAAGTAAATAGATACAACTTCAAAACTGGATGTCAATTAAAATCTTACCCATTGCAGTAAAATTGACTTCATATTGGACCATCATTTTAGCAGAACAGTGATCATATACCTTGGCAAGTTACATTCTAAAGTCCACCAATGATGTTATATACATAGTACATCTGATCAAGGAGGCAAGACCATTCACTTCAAGAGTGAACATCTCATTCAGGTGGATCCCAAGGTCCACCAACTTTTGGGCACATGGTTTGGCCAGGGTAAGGGAGATGATGGCTGCTTTGCTGGGTGCCGATATTCTGGGCCTAGATTCGATAAGGGTACAAACATAGGCATGGGCATGGAAAGCAAGTATACGACTCCATTTCTGATCCAGGAGACAGGTACAGGTAGCCATTTAATATGGTGATATCATGAATTTATACACATTACTTCTGAATACTTTCATTTTTTCTAATCTAATTCAATTAAACTCCCAACAACTACAAATTTCCTTATTAAATAACACAAACAGGAGCTTGATTAGGATGGTGAAAAACAGAGAACTAGAAAGAGCTAACAACAAAACACATTTTGAAAGCATAGGGTGCCATCAAAAGTATTTTTTGTTGTGGACCGCCAGCCATTTAATATGGTGATATCATGAATTTATACACATTACTTCTGAATACTTTCATTTTTTCTAATCTAATTCAATTAAACTCCCAACAACTACAAATTTCCTTATTAAATAACACAAACAGGAGCTTGATTAGGATGGTGAAAAACAGAGAACTAGAAAGAGCTAACAACAAAACACATTTTGAAAGCATAGGGTGCCATCAAAAGTATTTTTTGTTGTGGACCGCCATGCTTGGTAAGAGCACAAGAATCAGCTAGTTGGGAGGGAAATGTTACTGAAGGATACCATATGTAGCCTTTGTAGAAAGGTCAAATAGTCTGCTAACCACCCATTCTTGCATTATGATTTCACCCAAATAGCCTTTGTTGGCGTCCATTGTGTTTTCCCATTCTCCATCAGGGGTTCTTCCCATAGCTGGAAACTGAAGTGCCTTAGTAAAAGAGGTAAAGTTTTGTGGCTGTGGGTGAGGTTCTTCAATCATTTTTTGGGGATATATAAAAATTAGGGTTTGGGTTCAGGTAGAGAACAATTCATCATCCAACTGAGATTTTGTTCATGGTAAAGAGCATTCCAAGAAGAGGAACATCAGCAGCTCGTTAGAGAGTTCAGAGACTTCAATACAACAGATATTGTGGAAGAATGACCCCGACTGACTTGGTCTCCTGCATCCCAAGGAGCAACTACACTCAATTTTAGTGGTTGCTCTTTGGGTGAGACAGGACATGCAGGAGTTCGAGGGGCATTCAGTAGTCATGAGGATGAGATTCTTCTGGTAATATTCTAGCCAGTTGGTATGCCAAATCCGTTTTTTATCTGAGCTCTCTTGACGGGTTTGAGATGTCTGTGTCCTCTCAAGTGTGCCACCACTCTGGAGGTGGACATTCACGAATTAGTTATCAGACTGATGAGAGGAAGGCGGATACACCGTGATGAAATTGATATCACACCAAGGAGCCTCAGCCTAGAGCACAGGTGGCAGACCACTCGGGATTTCCTACCTTCCTACACACTCCCTAGAGACGTGTGACTCCAAATCACGGCAGACAGGTGACAGACCATTCGGAATTTCCTACTCATTCTCTACCCACCGTGAATTGGAGCCGCCCACTCTCTATTCGCCGTGAATTGGAGCCACACGTCTCCGATTCACGACGAATAGAGAGGGCAGGAAAAGTGAGTAGGAGATAGAGAGGTTCTCATTCTGCTGAATCGAGTAATTATAGCCAGCGAACCATTAATAAGAAGGGACAGTGCACTTGAGAAATCTGAAATTACAGTCTCTATTATTCTATTAATAGCCCCTATAAACCACATCCATGGATAGGATTCATCCCATCAATACGATGGAATTCAGATTTGAGATAAATGGGCTATAATCCACCTCAAAATTCTGAATTGCAGCTCCCTCCTAATTTACTAATAGCCCCCTTATAAATCACATCCTACTCATGAATTTGGCATCAATCCACGGGAATGATTCAGTCCACCCCTATATATCCTAGCTCCACCCTAGGGGTGGATTGAACTATAAAAACCTCTTCAGATTTTTGAGGTGGACTGAGCTATAAAAACCCCTAAGAAGAAGTGGTTTAGATGAGTCCCGATTATCTACTTGCCAACAATGTACATTCCAATACCCTACCAACATCCTCTGACACCATATATCTCATACATGGCTCCAGTTTCATGGTAAGATGTGCGGTGTCAGATCAAGTGGGTAGAGTGTGGGAACGTGTTTTGTTGGGAGACAGGATCAGCCGCCCACATAGCACGTCCCATTGGCACCCGACAGCCCATCCCATCCGTGTATTGAGAGTATCTCTCCATGATACGCATCGGAGACGTTCCCAATGCATGGAATGGGCTGTGGAGTGTGCTCTGTGGGCAGCAGATCCGATATCATTTTGTTGGCAGAAGATCCCAACACGGATAGATAGGTGGATCTGTATGTCATACCAAGTGTTCAGTGATTCCACATATGATCTATTGCCATATCCCTAATGGGGTTGACTAGATACATGAAAACACATGATATCTAAAAAAAATGTTACCAACCAACCGGTATTATAATAAATATATCTAGTAATCAAACTTAATAAAATTATATGTTAATATTGTGTAATTAAATTTAATTTTTATGACCTGTACCACAATCAAAGTGAAAAAATTCTGATTAGTACCCTGTACTTTGGGTCTAATATTACTTTGGTCCTCCGAATTTTAAAATGCAACAATTCAATACCCAAATTTTCAAAATGTGACAATTCAGTACTTGTCGTTAACTAGCCGTTAATCAACCGTTAAGTGACATTTGAAAAATACATAAATACCTTTTGCGTGTCATCTAATTTTCTTTACCAACTATCCAAACATTGACAAAAAATTAATAGTTCCAAATCCTTACCTCTTCTATTCAAGAAAGTTAGAGTCACCAAAATGCCCATTCAAACGTAACCCCAACTTTCTCGAATGGAAGAAACAAGGATTTGGGTCATTTGTGTCATTTTCAAATGTCATTTAATGGCAGGTTAACTACTGATTAATGGCAAGTACTAGATTGCCACGTTTTGAAAATTTAGATATTGAATTATCACATTTTAAAGTTTGATGATCAAAGTAGCACTAGACACAAAGTACAAGGTACTAATTAGAAATTTTCCCATATAATAAAGATAACTAATAATAATAATAATTACACATTATGAGGCCCAAGAGGCCAAGAGTCTTTTCACCACTTCTTTCTCTCATTTCTTACAAGTGATTTTTTTATATTAAATTATTAGAAATGTAAGAACTCATCATAAAAACCCTCTTACCTCCTAATTTTCTCTAATAAAAACCCTCTGTCTCTTTCTCTCTCTCCAATATTATATGTTTGTAATATCTTCCTCCCCGATTTCCTCTTATCTCTTTAAACCACTCTTGAGTATTTTTTTTTTTGGCTGCATAAACCACTCTTGAGTTTTGACCTTATAAGGAAGAAGGGATATAAATTAAATGGAGAGTATTGGGCCAAGAGTGCACAAGACCAATCCTAAACATGCACCTTGGCCTGCATCAAAATGGATGTCAAAACCCAAATTTGCGCCAAACCTGAGTACATGACCAAACTTTCATTCAGTCTCATGCATTTCATGTGATCACTTGCTAGTTCTTAATATAAATTAGAAAGAGATAGACCCATGCATAAAACTTATCTTATATTACTACTACTGTGTATATCTATTTTTTCATCATCACTGGTGATATACATTTTTATGTTACTATCATTGAAAAAGATTATGTAGAAAAATCCTATTGTAAAGTCACACTAAGTCTGTGTTTAATTTAAAGGAAAAAGTAAGAAAAGGAAGGGAAAGGTGGAAAAACCTTTACAAACCTTGTATTGGGGCCGGTCTTTCCTAAGTGAATAATAGCATGTTCCAAACAAGAAAATTGAATGTGAAGGATTAATTTATGCAGGAAAACTTGTTAGGAAGCCAATTGGAAGGAAAATAACAAAACCAAAACAATAGCTGCCCTTGTTCTCTGTTTTAGTTCTCTTTCCCTAGGGTCTTGAGTTCATTTTGCTTATTTGAAGTTACTCATCAAGCAATAAAATCAAGACAAAAAAACAAAGGAAAAGAAGGGTAGTACCAATTTATATATCCATAAGAACTGAAATAAACTAGTGATCAACATTATTGACCCAAATATTGCTCAGCCAAAGGTTGCTTAATTACCTTAACAATAAATTCATTAATAGAAAGTGACAAAAACCTTGCCACGTTAGTGACACCTATCCACGCTCCTCCACCTGCAGAACGGGATTTCCGAGAGGACCGAGGCCTACTAGGCTTCTTTGTACTCTTTTTTGAATGCCTTGTTACAATTTCCAATTCAGATATTAACAACTGCAGCTTTGGTCCAACCCTAAAGTCGGTTAGAAACTGATTGAGGCCGAGCTTGATTTCACCAATAGATACAAATTCAACAGAACCCTGAAACAGTATCACAAGTCAGCCATACATGATTTGTTACTCATATGGAGGCATAAATCTTGAACCAAAAACATCATACTGCTAAGTATATGTTTTTGTTATTATTGAGATATTTTATTAAAATGGCCCAAAAAACTTTGAGTTTCAAACCTTCAAACCTAAACAACAAGAGGGCTTTCAAAATATATTTGAGACCTTATTTAGGGGTGAGCATTTGGTTTATTCGGTTAAAAATCGAATTGAATAAACTGAATTTGTTAAAATCAAAATAAAAAAAAAATGAAAAATCAAGCCAAAACTGATTTATAATAAAATCAAAATAACCGAATCAAAATTTTTGGTTTGTTTTCGGTTATTTCAGTTAAAAATCGAATTTAAATAATATATATAATATTATATATTATAACCTATAATATATATTATTATAATATATTATGAAATTGAATTTCATTATAATACAATATATATAATATATTAATATATAAATATATAGCATATTATATATTAAATGTTACATATTATATAATAAATTTTAGTTATTCAATTTTTTCAGTTAACCAAATTTCTAAATCTGAAAATCAAACTAAAAACCAAATTATCCAAAAATCAAACCGAAAAAATCAAAACCAAAATTTTTCAGTATTTCAATTTTAAAATAATACTCATCCCTAACCTTATTAGATGCAGACCTTCATCAATTCATGTATGTTCCATCCATTATACTAATTAAGATAGTACTTCTACACAAAACCAATTATGTCCAAGAAACATGGTTAAGAATATGGAAATGAACATTCAAGGAGGATGCCCACCTTTCAAAATATGATTGTGTCTAAGAAAAGTTTTAGTTTCAATTTATAGAAATAAAGAATTATTCACAAAAGTAGAACTGTCGATGGGTTAGGTTTGGGTCAGGTTATTGTTCTTTTATTCATACTAGTAAGTGTATATGTGCTTTTGCAATGAAAATTTTTTAAGATAATGATGATAGTGAATAATATATTTTCAAGTTTTTTTACATTTTTTTTGGATATTTGTATGTTTATAATATTAATTCTTATTTGTCACACTTATTTTTGTTTAATATAATGAATATAATATTAGAAATGTGCCCAAATGTTTTTACATTTTTATACTTTTATGTGGTTTTATCTTTTTTAATTTTTATTATTATTTAATTAAAAGGTTGACACATTTGACCCAAAAGGTTGAATTTTGACTTGCCACCAAACAGGAATTAAAACAACTCCATTTTGGTTTAGTTTTAAATAACTTTATATTTTATTTATATCATCAATAAAAAATATGATTACTTAATATAGTATTCAATGAAAGAATGAAAGTTAATACTATAAATAAAAGACTTAAGGAGAAATATAAAAGTTCAAAATATGTTTTGTGCCCTCATAATTAGAGCAAATTGGGTATTCTAGTCAAGAATTAGATTCAATTAATATTGATGGGAGTTAATACCTAAATATAAGACTTAGAGAGGGTTTGGATGAAGATAAAAGTGGTTGTCTTAATTACATTTCTATCCTTACAATTAGAGAGTGACAAAATTTTTTAAAAAAAATAGAGTATTTTAGTCAAATAAAAATTACACACTCTCATTCACACTATTACTGTATAGATTGATAAATTTACAATGTTCAAAAAAATGCAAAATCAAGTAAAAAACAAAAATGAGACAAATTGCAATCACAAGAAACATACTAAAAGATTAGCTCAATTAATGATATGATTCCTCATTTCTTTTAAGCTTAGCATCAATCTAAAACCGCAGGGGAGCAGAAATCAATTAATTTACAAAATCATAATAGGAGTACATACCATGGTTTTCAAAACTGGACCAGACTGGACGGTTGGACCGAAAAATCGGGAACCGGTCAAGTGACTGGTTCTGTTTTTCTCTAATATTGAATTTTTGCCAAAAAACATTAATTTGATCAGCAAACCACTGATCTGAGTAGTTGAACCATTCGATCCGTTCAATGGTTTTAATCATTTTTATTTTTTTATTTTTTATTTTTTTATTTTTTGCTAGAACGAACTGACCGTTCAGTTCAAATAGTTGGACCGTTCAACCTAGAAACCAGACCCTGACCGATTCTTTCTCCGGATCGGTTTTAAAAACCTTGGTACATACACCATTAGCCCAACCACATAAAAAGTAAATTAATAACGATGGCTGAAGAAGAAACCTTCTCAAATTTCAAAACCACATCCCTTAAGCAGTTCCATCCAGCGACATGATATCCAACAGATGTTCCCATCCGGCATAGAATCCAAGCCAACAATCTTGCAGCAAACCTAAAATAAGATGCACGACAACAAAATGAAATTAAATGAAACTCAGCTTATAAGAACATAAAGAAACAAGCGTAATCTATGATCTGTGGTCATCATGATACAGCTAGAATGATTTTAACCACAAAGAAAAAATTGTTGCAGAATCTCCTAAAGAGAAAGCATACATTAAACAGACCAATTTTTCTCAGCAAGTTTGTATGATCATCTAGCACCCAATCAACTATTTTTAATGGCATATTTTAAGCATATATTGATTTGAATCATATCATCTAAACTTTACAAGCGTAATCTATGATCTATTGCATGACAATGTTTCCATGTTTCATAGAAACATTTAAAACATAGCCCAAAACTCAAACTAGGGTCAATGCAATCAAACCTTGACAATGAGGAAAAGTGGGGCTAGGTTTACTTATTTTTTCTTTTAGCTTTAAGTTAGCCAAAGAGTACATTAAAAGTTCCATGGCCATCAAAAAAATAGTGATCTAATTGGATTTAAAATATTAGTGTATCATCAGCACCCAAGTCTTACCCCGACTATATGGGATCAGCTATATGAATCCTTAAATCATTTCTTACTACTTTGACCCATGTCCTTCAAATTGCAACAAATCATTTCTTATGGGTGTGATCAATGGTCTTACATGCCCTTCTCGGTATCACCTATCGGATTACTCCTAGTTCCTTCAAATGATTTCATTTCTAACCTTATTCTTTTTAGTTTTTTTAGTTCATCCATCTTGATACATAAATTTCTACCACACTCATTTTTTGACATGTTTCTTGGTTGCCCATCATTTTATTCCAGGTAGCATAATTAGCCTAACAAATGCATTATAAAATTTGTCCTTTTAATCTAAGTAGTATTCTCCTATCATATAAGATTGATGCATCCCTCCATTTTTCCCATTGTCTCTAATTCAATGGATGACCTCCTCCCGATTCCCTCCCTTGTTATGAATTATTGAACCCAATTAATATTTCATTAGTTTCATCAATTAGAACAATATCATTAATAAATAACATGCATCATGGGACACCATCCTAAATACTTTTAGTTCATTCATCTATGATCAATGCAAATAAATAAACGCCAAGTGTTAAACATTGGTGAAGATCTATCACAATTGTAAAATTTGATATCTCTCCCACGGGTGTTCTAACATTAGCTATTGCACAGTCATACATATCATTAATTAGGTCTATATACCTAGAGCCCCTTTCTAAATTTTGTCATTTTAATTTCGCTCATTAAATTCAATTTTGAAACGAGTCATTAACCCAACTTTTCACGCCTATTAATTAGGGTTAGGTACAACCATTAATCACAATTAAACACATATTTAGAAAGACATGCTATTATTTAAAATAACATGATATTTGTTTAAATTAAGGGCCACATTTAATTAAAATAGATAGTTCTATATATGAATGTTCAATCAAAAATTAAAAAATAAAAGCAAATTTTATCATTAAAATTAGCACTGTATAAAGATTAATAAAATAATTTATATATGAATAATTGATCAAATCCATTAGTCTATATTTTATGTCAAAAATATTTTTTTTTAATTTTTTTGATAATTTACGAAAAACAAAATATAAAATAGTATAATTGTTTTTGTTATTAAAATTTATTAATTATATATGAGATGTATATTTAAAATTATAATGAATCTTATATACTTTTTAAATTAAGATGATATGTTTATGTATATTAAGAAATGAAATGATTTACAATAAATAACATCATATTTATTATTTACATAAATAAAACTGATTTATAAAATTAACTTAATTTATATTAAGTAATTTTCAAGAAGTTATGTAGACATTAGTTAACATATTAAGAATTTAATAATAAGCTGACTTATTTTTTGTTAATATAAAAATTATAAATTATAAAATATAGAATATTCTTTTAGTAATTAAAATCTAATAGTTGCTTATTATGATTTGTATGATTGTGTCTTGGGCTCTTGGACTTATTAATCTTCTACATTTTGATGGATCTAATATATTATAAAACTAATTTTATATTTTCATAATTATTGATTGATAATTTAACTTTAAATAAATTATACCATATTAATATCCTTATAGTATGTCCCTTGGACTCTTGTTTGATGCATTACTAATAAAGTTATTGGATGGTATTTAAATGTCTCTGCATGCTTATCAGAACGCATTTTTTCATATAAGCTATTAAATTATGCGTTTCTGTTTGCACCTCATATTTTCAAGTGCATCCATGTCTTCCCATTGTATTCATGTGTGTTCAAAGTGTATCATACTACATATCCCTTTTCAAGCTTACGATAAGCGATACCAATATTTTGAACCTTGATCATACCATAACTTCCCATTATATTGTTTACCTACAATGGTACATTAGCACATGCATTGAATGTGGCTAGTATTGCTATTTGTTGTTTCATTTCTTTTCCTAGAATATTGAATTTTATTATGCATGAATATGAGTTTGTGGTTTCTTTCCATTATAGAAACTTCAGTTTAAGCCATTGAATTGATTCTTATTCTTTACTTTTAAATAAAATAAAAAAAAAGATATATGTTAGACCAATTTTAAATTATATATGTGTGTGTATAGATATGTATAACATGTATTTTATCAATAAATAATGTATAATTATGTTTTACATGTAATATATGAATTATTTTGTATTTAATTTATATTTTTTAGTTCAGTTTTAAATTTTTTTATTTGTAAAATATTAAAAATTGTAATTTGAGGCAAAAAAATGGGTTTTTTGAAAAAATTAACGGGTAAGAATTTTTTACCAAGTCAACAGTTTTTTAACCTCCAATTTTTACTTAAACCGAACCCAGAATCTTGATTGAGTGACAGTTTGAACAGTTCAACCGGCCGGGTCAATGGCGGGTTGAGAACACTGTTTTAATTACTAAGGCTAAGCTTCAAAATGGCATCATTTATCACCAAAACTAAAGGGAGAAGAGTTGCTAGGTGCCCATTTGAAAGGGCAGAAGTGCATCAGCATTTGGCTTTTTGAGGTGGGCCCCACATATCTTAGAGCCCAAATTGACTGTCCCTCAAAGGGTTTTAGCATTGATTGAGTTGTTTTCACTTTTCACTGAGCCCCCTCAAAGAAATCACTTAAGTTAGTTTCACCAGAAAGCCAATTACTTGGCCTAATAAAATTAACCACATCTGAGATTTCCAAGGTTTTCACCAAATATAGTTTTTTCTAAGCTTTTTCACGTGGAACCCACCATGCAAAACCAGAAGCCACCGAGTTAAAGACTTGAAGCCCTCCCAAACGGCACTCAGTCATTTGAAGGGCTCAAAGAAGCTGAACCACCACAGGCACAGCTCAGCCCTCCCAGTCCCAAACGGGCCCTATATTAAATTCTTAAGCCATGAACGAAACAAGATATAACGCAGAAAGTTGCAGATTGATGGCACCCAAATAATCTCGAAAGTCATCCAGACCAGATAACAGAGCCCAGAGAAAAAGCAGATTTAATTTATACAAAACAAACATGTGAGTTATAAAGCCGGCTGGTGTGAAGTTCAGGGCCTTACATGAACGCAACCCATCCAATAATTGAAAGGAGCAAGAATACGAACAGCAGCTTGATGGGAAAAAATACCATCTCCGCCTCTTAGACTTAAACTTCTCGATCCCCGATAACCAATTTCCTACGGTGGACGAACCTGAATTCTAACAATGATACAGTGGACAAACCTGAACTCTAACAATGATAATTTGAAATATGATTTCTCCACATTTCTTAATGTCAAAGACTCTAGGTTTCTTTATATGGTTTACTGAAATTAGAACTTTGGAACGAATTTTTAGATGAATGCGTCTTCTATACTCAGAGATTAATGGGTTTATCTTTTAAGCCATTGAGTTTCGATCCGCAATATGCTCAGAGATCATGAAAAGAGGAGGAGAAAGTGGGATGGGTTTGTCTGTCTTTGTCTTTCCTCTCTGTCCCGCAGTGTCTTCCCATTAATGATGAGACATTTGTCCCATTTTCTTTAGGTTGAAAACAAAAATGACTGGGTCCCCATTGATCTCTTACCCACAGGATACAGCTATTAATTAATTATGAAAATCTCCGAATGAAAGATAACATGCAAATACAGAAGATGTTCCCAATATACGGCTATAATGTCTTGTAGGTAAGAGCAATTTGACTGGCTGTGTGTAGAGCTCACATCTCCTATCCACAAACTGTTACACATTCATACCCACAAGATACTACAGTTGCACACTGAGAATATCTCCTTTGTCATTTATGGGCAGATGTTCCCTATACGCTGCCTTAGTGTCTTGTGGGCATGGATGTGAAACAATTTGTGGGTGGGAGATATGGAGTAGTATGTGATAATGTGAGGGGCTACGATCTCCATAAGAGCAGATCATATAGCAAGAGACATGAGAGGGAAAAATGTGTCAATGGAGTCCAATCTTCTACAGGCTCAGTTTGGAAGGAGTATAAATACAAATATGTACAGTGCAAATACATGCAAAATAATACAAAATAGAAGGTTTTGCACTCTACAGATTTGTATTTGTATTCTTTCTAAATTGAGCCACAAGCAAAAACTCTGTACACACAGCATCCAGCCACACAGTGGGGATATCTCCCATATGTTTATGTCAAATTTGTCGTGATGTCCATGCTTATAAAGTCAGTGCAGAGTGAGTTTTTTTTTTTTTTTTTTTCAAGAGATCCCGCCAAAAAATTCTTTGTTCCCCTGATCTCAGAAAAATCCCATAATTTATCATTGCTATGACATTAAGGCTCATTTTGGAAGGAATATAAGCACAAATGTATAGAGTGCAAAACCTTGCATTTTGTATGTATTTACACTGTACATATTTGTATTTGTACTCTTTAGGCTCAGTTTGGAAGGAGTACAAATGCAACTATGTAGAGTGCAAAACCTTATATTTTGTATGTATTTGCATTTGTGCTCTTCCCAAAGGCTCAGTTTGGAAGGAATACAAATACAAATATGTAGAGTGCAAAACCTTGTATTTTGTATGTATTTGCACTGTACATATTTGTATTTGTATTCTTTCCAAACTAAGCATAAAGAGAGTATAATGGCAAAACGAGATTTTACTTGGCCAATCCCATATAATTGAGATAAGGTTTGGATGACAATGATGATGATGATGGCTCCTTCCATTAATCAAAAATGACAGAAATGACCATTACAAAGATCAGTTCTCTTTTTAGCTTGACTAACCAACAAGTAATTACAAGAATTCCTAACACCATGTTTGGGAGTGCTTATATTATAAATAATTGTTTAAAAACAAAATAAGCACTTATTTTGGACTTATTTTCCAGACACCAATAAGCGCTTAATGGTGTGGTACCAGCCCAAATAAACACTTACTTTAAAACACTCCCAAAGATGGCCTAAGTTGGAATGCTGGTCCATTAGAGGGAGCAAGTCAGACTCTTTGTAAAATCTAGGTTTTATGTGATATCCAATTTGCAGGACAGAGCAATGGCAATGTCGGCTCAAATAAGGCCCCGGCTAAGATTTGGAGGTTGATTTGGAAATTGAAGGCCCCCTAGAAAGGCAAAAACTTTCTATGGAGATGTTTCTCTAATGCGCTGCAGGGTTTTTATACTAATATTTATTTGCATGAATATATATAATACATATATATATATATAATTTATTTATAAATATATTATTTATATTATATTTTTGTATCAGATCATATTCGAATATCTAACTTCCCAATTAGATTCGAATTCAGATCCATATCTATTAGATCCGATCAAATATTTAAATCAGATCAGATCTACAATTAATAGTGTCGGATCGAATTCGAATATAACCTTATTCAAATATGATCCAATCTGTTTGCATCTCTAATCGATAGTCAAAAATATTCCCAGACTGCCCAAAGTGTCCTGATGAGTTTGAGACCGTGGAACACTTGTTTCTGTATTATTCGCTTGCTTAAGCAATCTGGTTTGGGTCACTGATGGCTTTCTTACTGAAGAAGCAGGGGATAAAAAGTTAAATGGGCTGGCTTCTAAGATGGTGTCAGGAACCAGGATGATGAAAGAATCAATGTTTATAGAAGCCTCATCGCAAGGTACGGTGTGGTCTTCAAAAACAGCGTTCCCAACCCGGTTGATCTCATTTATAAAGTCAATAGGGACTGAGAAGAGTTGCAGCAGATTCTCTCTCTCTCTCGAATATAGATTTGCATATCATTTTCATTTTTTCTATCCTTTTAACTTTGGTCTTCTTTCATATATTTAATTAGATGGATCTAATTCAAGAGTATGCTATTATCTTGTTTTTGTTCTGGTTCTGCATCATTTTTCAAACCTGAAATTCAATGATAAAATGATATAATATCTCCATTTACACCAGTAATTGTATACGTACCATTTGTACACAATTATCTTCAGGCAAATATCAGTGCAGAAACTGCACCATGAATGAAAAATGTGAATCAAGGTAAAATATCGCATCTTTAATATTTTAATGTCTTTAACAGATTAACAAGTAACCATATAAAACTTGAACCAACAAAAAATTAAATAAACCCTCTAATATTTTTACTTGCACCATAATCACTCTTATTTTCATTAATACTCACAAACCTTCGTAATTGACTAATATTAAGACTGAACAAAATATTTTTAAAAAACATATCGTGAATATTAGTTTATATATGACATATCTCCATCTTTATCTCGCTTAAGAAAAACAAATTGTTGCGACTTGTGACTGTCACAACATTGCAAATTTGCAATTATAAATTTATAATAATAGTTCTTTATATCATACACCAACAACCCCTATATTTAAGCTTTTTTTCTATAGATATATTCAAGCTCCTTTTACTTCAGCTTTCTATTTTTCGGTTCAACAATTATCAAAAGTCAAAACAGACCCTGAATGTGGCATGACGATATGCTACTTTTGGTTAAAAGGAAAGTGGATCAATTCCATGGCAGAAGGCAAACTGCATCAATTGACAAACAAAATATATTTTACACTAATCAGCGTAGGAAAACAACATGAGGGGAAAAAAAACGAGAAAAACGAACTTGCAAATAACAGAAAATAGATAACAAACCAAAATGCCGTTGATCAGGTCGGTGACGTTATATTGAAAAAAGCAATCCATAAACTTAACCTTCTGGTGAGGAAGGGAGGTCTATCTACCATCGCAACATACGTTGGCATACGTCAATCGGCTCATCTCGTGGCCATTTCTTGCCAAACCAACTTGCTTGTGGATCTTCCGTTTCATTTAGTCTAGGTTCAGAATTCCTGATCAGTTCTTCACCCAAAACGAATTCAAAGAAAAACTTGTATGTAATGATATTACAAGCTTTCTGGATCAGTGGGACCAAGATAAGTCGCTCTTACTGTGACTGACACAGAAACGTCAACGCGTACAAGAAGGATTATAGAATTCTCCGACACTTCAGTATTTGATGACACGGTGACGCAGCCAAAGGTCGTACATGACCATATGGAATGCATCGAATCTGACAGGAGGTGTATTCCATTGGAAATGCTTCTGAACCTGAGAACCATATCACAAAAGAAAAGCCCATCAACAAATGCAAAGCCTTCTGAAGAACGAAAACAGTATAAAATCCAATCTATTAATAATTCTTCAGTCCGAGGAAGAAAGGTTTCAAGTCACTACCTAGAACAAACAAATGGCAGTGGGTTCATTTTTTGAAAACAATAGATATAAGTAAACCTTCCTAACCAATTGCACATAAACTTTCTCTTATACTCCAAATAGGTAAAAAGATGTTAGTTTCCACACTTCCAAAGTCTCTCCCTCCTTTCTCTCTTTTAGGTGTTCTATCAATTTCTCTTCTCTTTTAATCTGTATCCAACTAGCTAAAAGTAAAAGAAATGGTCTGACACAACCCCTTTTCATAGTCCATATGTAGAAGAAATACATGGTGATTTGCTTTATATATACACAAATTTTACCTTTTCATTTTACTGTAGAAAGTACACATTTGTATTTTTCTATGTAGAACACTATTTTTTGGGTAAGCATGTATAAAACACAATAGTGAATCAATGAGACATGAGCTACCATTTCCAATCTCTGTGTCACTTTGTGACTGTGAGGGGGGCAATGGAAAGTGTGGAAGTTAATATCTGTTTATTGGTAACATTGACTTCTATTAATATGATAAAAATGTTTTATTACACAAGTGTAGGAAGGTCTCTAGGCAGTAGACCTTGTAAGAGAATTAATTGGTGACCAAGATTTAAAAAGCGTTTACTTGAATCTACCATTTCCCAAAAATGAAGAGTCTAATAACCACATTGGATCATTTAGTGAAAATTCTATACAATGCAAGAATCTCCCATATGGCAAATAGGTTTGTAGCCTAAAAGGACTCCCCATGTTCATTTCCCCAACACATATTCATGGAACAAATTTTGGCTCAAAAGCCCCTGCCACATGTTCAAAATAAACCCATTTAGGTGCAAGTTTTATATTAAAAATATTTGAAACTTTGAACAGCCAATATTAGGTCATTAGGTGGGAAAATATTAATATGAGACAGGGTGTAGGACCTGACTCATACAGCTTAGATTGCCACATCATCCATCCACATGAAAGAAATAGGATAGATCATGTAGGGAAGATCCCTACTTGACCTGATTAGGGATAATGGTACCCTCCTCTTCCTGGAAATTATATTGGAATCAAACCCAAGCTCTAACAGTTGCAAACGCATAATCATTGAAATAAGGTATACAGAGAACCAATTAAAGAAGACTTGGTAATAAGCTGGTACGGATTAATGATCTTAAAGTGAAAACAAAACATAGAAGAAGAAATCAGGTCAGTATTTTCTATTATTGGTTGTTGCTAGGCAAGAGTTTGTACCTTGACCAAATTGTTGTGAAGTGTAACAAATTCTGTATCAGGTATGCCTTTGAGAATGTCCTTGAGTTGGTACACATCTTGCTCATTGAGTATGACAGAAAACTTATGCCAATCAAGGATGTCATTAAATGGTAAGTCATAATAATTAGATAGTATCACTGCAAGAAAAACACCCAAATGACTAAGCATATGAATTTTGGATGGATGCATATCATACAACAAATGTTAAATATAGCCTTCTCATGACCTCTGAATGTGGTATGACAATCTGTCTGCCAACTTTTGTAAATCAGTGGCATATCATTATGCACAAAAAACAAACTTTAATTATTTATCAATAACAACCACGGAAATTAGTAAGGAACAAGAGTAAAAGCATTACAATCAGATACAAGATTTCTAAGTGGAATACTAATCTTACATGCATGTAACCCTTCAAACCCCCTAAACGATCAACCTGCCCTGGTTGGAAAGAGAGTAGGTATTGGATGCCTAGAGAAGGTCGGTGGTGTCTCATTTAGGAGTTGCAAAGGCTACAGCCTACACGCCCTATAGGCATGTAAGATCAGCAGTCCTTGAATAGCTAAAATTGTCAAGCCAAATACATGTTTCATTTACACGTTTCCTGAAATTGTACCCCTGACCCAGGGTCTCCATACGTGTAAAAGAGACTTGCAAGGAATCACGTATTCAGCCACCACACCAGTTCACCCAATTTTCCCATTTCAAGTCTCAATTGAAAGGATTCATGATAGAAAACAGAGATAATAAGGAATATTTACCAAAAGAATCAAAAGGTGGATAGCATGGAAAAAGCAACTGTCAAATAACCAATCTACATGACCCTATATCCCTATATTAGGACAATTTGAATTGACCATGGTATCCCTTGACAAGTAAGGTTCCTTGTTATTATGTTCAAACTTATTTCTTTCTCCAATAGTAAAAACTTTTTTTTTGTTTTCCCATTTCCTTTTCATTTTCTGCTTGTGTTTAATGACATTAAAACAATATCATTATGCACAGCTCTGCCAGAACACACATATGAATGTGTATATGGGCAAGAATGGGAAATTCCAACTATCCAGTGCCATACTATCAACCTCATGATCACAAACTGCTAATATTAAATTCTAGAACCAGACCATACTCATTGGGACTTTAGGAATAATGAGAAGAAAAAAGCTCCAGAATGGTCCTCTGCACCAACCCCCCCCCCCAAAAAAAAAGAACCAGCAACTAAGGTAACAATATTTCATCATAAACATTGTTGTTATCTTATTAGCACATCTGATAATAGATGAAGCAGTTAAATAGACTAGCAAGTGTTGCTTTTACTACCGGTTGGTGAGGGAAGTTGTTTTTCAGGATTCTGTATTGAATTTTATTGTTAGGGGTGGTCACCTCTAGGCTCTATCCAGTTGGTGACCACTAGTCACCTCCCCTGTAAGCTTTTTTCTTTAATAAATTTTCTTTTATTACCACTAATGGCATGATAACAAGCAATTACAAGGTGCTTTTGTTGCTTTTACTTTACCATTCTCTCAAAAAAAAAAAGCATGACAACAAGCAATTACTAGGTGCTACTGCTACCCATTAATAGATCAGTCAACCCTTAATGGCATTTCAAAAGGCCCATTGACGATTCATAATGACAAACTATATTACAAGTGTTATTACCTGGAATACACCCATAATGAATTGAATCAGCTATTCGAGCACTATTGACCTGGGAACCTCCAGGGCATATACAGTACTTAGTCTTGTAAAATCTCTTTTGATAAACCAGATGTCCAGTGGCTCTGTTTATTCTATTGTTCATGATATCAAGTTCTGTGTCATTCTCCCACACATGTGCTAAAATAACTCTTATTTTAGAATTGCGATGACCTGCCCAGAAGCCAAGAGTTGTCCTGCAAAATATGCAGATTGTCAGTTTTAGTACCTTGCAATCACATTCTTTTTTTTTTAATTCCTAATGATTGACGGTGCTTTATAGTCACATGAATCCAATAATCATTTTGAGACTGGGCATATGACATTTCAAAATGATAACCTTATTTGTAAAAGGAAAGCAAAGACACGACATCCAATATTAAACAAAGCCTTTTCTTTCTGTAACTCATTAGAAATTTTATTAATTTGTGAAAGATAAGAGACATACGATACAGTTTGTTCCAAGCATAGTTTCAAGGCACCAAGGCAAGGCTAAGGCGTAAAAGGGGTGCTTTGCTGCCTAGTCATCTAGGTGGGCACCTAGGCGGGGGTTTTTTTAATAAAAATTATGAATCCTAAGCCTAGGGTAATTCACTGGGTTCCATAGCAAGCAGAAACCATCTTTCATTTTTTTTTATCAATTTTTTTTTTGACCAATTAACCATCTTTTACTATTAATTGTCTATAATCTTCATAAAAATGTACAAACTTCATTTAAAACATATATCAAAAAAACTTTATTTAAAACATAGAAAATCAACATATTCATGAAATAAATGGAAGAATGATCAAAAAGAAAAGAAAAGAAACTTCAGAAAATAGAGAAGCTCTGAGCCTTTATTTTTATCCTAGTAGTAGAAGAAGAAGAAGAAGAAGAAGAAGAAGAATCATACATATTGATTGAACCCTAACAATAAAGAAAAATAATAAAAAGAAACTAGTATTTTAACTCACTAACTTAATCATTTAGTTTAATGATGTTTGTTTTATCATTACAATCCCAAAAAAGTTCAGAATATAAAAGTACTCTTTTTGAAATTAAATAAAAACGAAAATTCATTAAGAAGAAAAGGAAGTACAACAGGGGTGACAAATCACCCACAAAAGAAGAAGAAGAAGAAGAAGAAGAAGAAGAAGAAGAAGAAAGAAAAGCAACCCCCGAAAAAACCTTTACAAAGAGAATGCCCTCAAAGTCCTCACAACTCAAGCTCTCAACCTTACATCACACTTCAAGAAACTCTTCCCACCACCTAAAAAACCAAGAAGAGACTAGCCTCTTAAGGAATTGTCTACCCCACCTACCAATGTCCCTCTCTTCTTCAAAAATTAGCCTCTATTCTCGTCAACTTCTCTAAAAACTTTCCTCACAAATTCCTCACCCCCAACAAAGAATAACCCTAAGATTTTACTTACCTCCACCTCCTTGTTAACCACCTCTTCCAGATGTAATTACCTTGCACAACACGAGCTTCATCCACTTCCACCTCCCCCTCTTGAAGGGAAACATCTGAGACCTTATCTCCATTTCCTTCTAGATCTTCAATAGGTTCAGTTTTATATTTTCTGGCCCCTACGGTCTGATTTCATTTTCTTTCAATCCCCATCCTTACATTGGTATCTTCTTTCTTCTCCTCTTCTCCAACAACTTGGCACACAAACACCACTTGACTACCAAAGATATCCTCAATCCCCTTCGACCCACTTCCTTACCACTTAACCTCACCTAACTTATCTTTCATTTTCTTCCTAATATACACCCTTTTAAATTTATTGGAAGGGTCAGCACCATAAATACCTTCTTTTAAACAAGAGAAATTTTTCGTTACATATACCAACTGACCATTCTTTGGACCTTTCATCTTTTCTTTTAAATCACATATGTTTTATTTTTCATTTTATCCCCTTGTTGAACATTAAACTTTCACCCTCCACCCTCTTCCTACCCAAGTCTTTGCCAACACATCTAATAGGGACTTCAACAAAGATTCTTGATTCTTCGACCTCCAAACCCTAGCCTCATCTTCAAACTAATGGTTCTTAACCACATCTTCCTTACCACCTGCCAACTCCACTACCTCTAGCACACCATTCAAACACGATTCGAAAACCCCATCTCAACTATTGCAAGAAGCAAACATCCTCCTACTAAGCCTTCTCCCTCTTAACCATCAATACAACCTCCTTTAATGTTTAACCTTGCCAGTTCCCTAGTCACCAAGCTCCCAGAATCCTGAAGATTGGAAGTCACAATCGAACCTAAAACAACCGTCACTTCTCTAGGTTGATAAGTAGATGCCAGACTTAACTCTTCACCCATCATAAACGTTTTCTAGGCTCCTAATCTCTCCAAAGGTAGTCAAAATCGAGGAGCTCATCAGTGCCTCCTCAAACACCATCTCCTTCAATAAAGCTGATTCCCACCAAGCAAAAACCCTTGCACAATCACTAAGGCTCCGTTTGGTTTGTGGGATGGGGATGAGAAAAAGGGAATATTCCAAAAATATTCCCTTTTCTCATATTTGTTTTGAGGGAAGGAGGGGGATGGAATGAGAAAAAGGTGGGATGCCAGATCCCAAAATCGTGGATTTGGGGTCGCACTATCGAGGAGCTCATCAGCGCCTCCTCAAACACCATCTCCTTCAATAAAGTTGATTCCCACCAAGCAAAAACCCTTGCACAATCACTAAGGCTCCGTTTAGTTTGTGGGATGGGGATGAGAAAAAGGGAATATTCCAAAAATATTCCCTTTTCTCATATTTGTTTTGAGGGAAGGAGGGGGATGGAATGAGAAAAAGGTGGGATGCCAGATTCCAAAATCGTGGATTTGGAACTCGAGAAAATCTATCTCCTTCCTCACTCCCGTATGCCTTGTCCATTCAACTTGAACTTGGTATTCTTCTTCATCTTCCTCCTCCCTCCCACATGCCTCGTCCTCTGTCGACGCTAGTTTCGCAGGCCGTCGTTGCTTCGAGCTTCGCTGGTTTTGCAGGCCAACACTACTTCGAGCTTCGCTGGTTTTGCAGGTCGCCGCTGCTTCGAACTTCGCTGGTTTCATAGGCCGCCGCTACTTCAAGGTTCGCTGGTTTTGCAGCCGCTGGTTTCACAGGCCACCGCTGCTAAGAGTTGCAGTGGATGAAGGAGAAATAGGAAATAAAAGAAAGAATGGAGGGAGAAAGGGAGAGAGAATAAGAGATCGGAGAGGAGAGAGATCGTCGTCGTTGCTCCTTTGGTTCAAACGACGAGGAGAATGAACAATAGATTGAGCTCCAATACTTCGGTCCTTCGGTCCCTTTTACACTTTCCCATCCAATACCATCCCACCCAAATCTTCCCACAAACCAAATGGAGCCTAAGCTTCCCCTGGACCTCAATAATCATCTAAAAACCCCAGCACCCCTCTTCCTCAAGCACCAATGGCACCTCCACTACGCCAGCAATAAACGACCTCCTATCAACAACATCGACTCCCTTAAGATTTTCTCTAGCAGACTCGATCCTAGTGCAAACTCACCCTTCTTGTTCGAGACAATTAAGCAACAAATGCCCCTAAAAACCTCATCAAATTTAAATGAATCATGTAAAGGCCCAATCTGGTCTAAACAAGTCAACCCAAATAAAATTTCAAATCCACCTCAATTTGAAGCCCCTTTAACCCCCCCCCCCCAACTGACCCGAACCGGAACTGAAACCTTGAATTGGCTCTAGCTCATTTGACTTAAACCCTAGGCGTAACTCCTAATCCTTCATCTCCTTACTACTAACTCCACTCCTGAAACAAACTTCGGGGAACCCACCCAACTCAACAACATTAATGCTATCCACTGCCAAAGTACCCTTATCTTAAACATCCTAACACCCACCCACCCCCTACCTTCTGAATCCCCCAAACCGAAATAGAACCTTTTGCCTCCCGCCCCTCACCAAGCTCCACCAATGCAAAATCATTGAGCCAATGCAATGGTAGGAAGCCTTCAACTACTAAACATAGATTGTACCTTTCCCTGGCAAAATTCAACACCAAGGACAATGGAACCAAATTAATTTCTTCCACTTCAAGCAAAATCCACACCATTGTCAAGTTTTTCCATCTATTTATCCAAGGGTCGATTTTCTTAAAGTTCTCGTGTGTGTCCTCCACTGCACAAAACATCTATAAACTCCAAGCATTGAGAGGAATACCGAAGCTATTGATCCACATTAGACTTTTATGAACTACTGCGCCTATAGCTCTGGTCAACAAATTCCACTTGCCCAACCTTATCTCCAAAAATCTAACCTTATTGGTTTCACGAGCCAAAACTTCCTCAACATCCTTGTTCAAAAAAAAAAAAAGGAAAAACCCTGTGTTTAACTTTCTAAGTTTAATACTTCTTGGGCGCCATTCCACATTAACCCAATCCAAAAATTCTTCCCCTTCTGGCTCAGAATTGACAAATCAAGCAACTAAGCAGGCTTTATGGAACAACCCTTTTCAAAGGAACTCGACTGACTTGGAGCTAGAGGACTTTAGTTCTCTGTTGGCTAGGCTATTAGGATCTCATATCTTAGTAGACTGCCAAGTTTGGATTGGTGAAAACTAAGGAGGATTCAATTATAAAACAAAAACAAAAAAAAAAAAACTTAAGGGGATTCTCCTCCAAATCCTGCTACAAGTCGGCTCTCTCCTCTCTCATCTCTAAAGCCTCTCACAGTTGACCATCTAAGGAGCAAAGGATTGCTTTTTGAAAACTCTTGTAGGCTTTGTGGTTCAGACCAAGAGACTATGAGTCGTCTTTTGCCACAATGCCCATTCACCTTGGCTATCTGGTCCCATTTCTAGTGGTTGTTTAACAAGAGCTAGATTTTACCTTCGGACCTACCTTCCTTGTTGACTTTTTGGCCCCAGGTGGGCCTCTCTAGGTGAGGAAAGATCCTCAAGCACCTTCTTCCCATCGCCCTTTGCTGGATTGTGTGAAAGGAAAGGAACCCCCGCATCTTTCAAGCAAAGTCTGCTCCCCTCAAAGCAGTGATTAGCAAAGTTCAGTGGTCCCTTGTGCAGCGAGCGCGAGTTTTGAATTCTTTTATAGATGCTTCTATCAAGAGTTTGTTGAATAGTTGGTATAATTTTCAATTAACTCTAAGTGTATAGTATGTTAGAAAGGTAATCATGTACAAAATCTTTTTGTACTCGAGTTGAGGGTGCCTTGCCCTCCTCCTGCTTGTTTTTTGAATGATATATACTTCATTTATCTATCAAAAAAATTGAGCAACCAAGCAAGCATCTAACCACCTAACTCGATCAAGAGTATTTCTATTTGACCTCATGAACACTTCCTTCATCTCACTTCACCTTGTCTCACTTCTTTTCTCTGCCTAACTCAACCAAGTCTATGTTTTCCCCTGGTCACCCCAGAATCACCATGTTTGATGAGGTTTTGCATTATATAGCAATAGGTTTATTATATGCTTTCGGTTCCCTTGATGGAATCCCTTTAATGCTTCTTGTGGTTGTTGTAAACACCCAATCCTCAATCTTAGGTCATCTAGCAACTCGACATTTCTCCCCAAGGATGGGAAGAAAATAACTCTCTAGGATGCTTCTGGTTCTTGCTTTGTATTCTTTTCTCTTTTAATTTTGATAATTTTTTTTGCTAATTAGAAAAGGTATTAAGTATCATTAACAACGAAAAGTATGGAAAGACTAACCATAGGGATGTGGAAAAGAACCCATCATACCCATCTTCTCAATCAAAGAATTGAATAAGAAACCCATCATACCCACCTTAGCGATTAAGCAAGGTGACCCTCCATGAGCACTCCACGGTTCCATTTAGGTTAGCCCTAGACAAGCCACTTTCTGAAGGACACCGAGTTAAGGAAATAGGCCTAAAATAACAAACTTGATGCAAGTGCCATCAAACTTCATTAAACCAAAATTTAGATCTAGTTACATAGTTAAATGAGGTCAACAATTATTGAAATGGAAGTAAACATTAGCTACAAGAAAAGTAGGAATAAATCTTCCTACATTGGAAGCAAACCACATCTTCCAAGGTCCCTACACAACAAGGTCTATTAAGAAAAGAAAAAGATAACATAGAATATTGAACATGTTTTTCATAATTGAAGTTGGGGGCACTAGCCTTATGCGACTTGTGATGTTCAAAAAGGTTTCAGTTCTAGGTTTGGGAATGCCAAAATTCTAACATCCAATAATTATTTATTTATGTGCTGATCAATAAAAGAAATTTTACTAAGAAAAGTGAAAATGCATACAAAAGGCAAAGTTCTCTTTAATGCCCCTTTGCTCTCGATCGCATAGCACAAGCCTTTCGAGAATGCCAAAATCAAACTAACTTATATCTAACTCCAATTGGCTGAACACATTGGTTGTTTAGTGGGCTGTGGAACCAATGATAACACCCCATGCCAATCATAAAATACATGGGGCCCACCACCTTTCAATCTCTCGTTGTGGGTCACATGTATTTTATGATTGGGATGGGGTGTTATCATTGATTCCACCAGAGATGGCAATGGGTAGGGCACCCGTGAAAACTTCCCTTCTCATTCTCAAACCCACCTAAACACCCTTGATCCCAAACCTGTTTAACTTTTTTCCCAATTTCCCAAACCCATCATCACATAAGCGAAATGTGATGCCCTCTTAAGCAAAAATGGTGTGGTAGGCTAGTGGTGAAGATGTATATAGTTTGACTATGGTATCAGAATAACTTATAACCATAACCAATCAACCAGTATCATAAAAGTGGTAATGAATCAGTTGCTTTCTATTAAAATTCATGGGCGGCCTTGATTGGTCAAAGTTCTTTGAGTATCATGTCTTTTCCAGCATCATAAATTTTCCCATACTTAATAATATATGCAAGGGTTTATAATCAGGTAATGGGAGTGGACCTATGTTAAATATAATCAGGTTTGGGTATCAGGTACCCTAAGGACAAAACCTAAACCTGTCCCAGACCCTATAGGGTTTTGATAAATGGGTCCTATTGGGGTCAGGACAGGTCGAGTACCCAAAAATTCCCACAAAATTGCCCGCTAAACAGTCAATGCGTTCAGCTAATCCAATTTCACTTATATCAGGGGCCAACCCAGATAAAAAGTATTTGCTTGCACAGATATCAAGGAGGTATTTATTGTTGTCAGACAATAACTAATAAATTGAGACAACATAACCAACAGATGTCCTTTCAAATGTTAGTCTTCATATTGTAAAATATGTAAAGTGATGCTTCCACCATGTTGTGTTACCTATTTTCTATGTCATTCCCACCAGCTGGAAGAGCAAATGGCTGCAATACTTGAGGGAGAGCTACGTCCTTGTGTGGAATGAATCCAACATCATAGCTAGGAGAACAGACAACTCTAATTGAATTCTTAACAAGTAACGGAACTCCTTCAGTTGCCCTGACACCAACATCATGACAAGTAACAAAAAAATGATCGGCACCCAGAGTTCTATTCCAGTAAGGGTACTTCGATATTAGGCTTTCGATATAATTTTGGACAATTATCGTCATGTTCTCATAAGATGTGCCCTGCATACAATTAAATACACATCACATGCAAATGGAATCAGAAAGGTGAATAAATCTTAGTTCAAAAGAAGAAATTTTATCACTCTGCACTAAATGACTCAAAAATTCTGAATTATCTTATGAAGGAAAGGATACCACCATTAATTAAAAGAAATACGAAAAAAGAAAGAAAGGCAGGTTCCGAAGTTCTAGTAACCTAATTTGATGAAAAATGTTTTTTGCCCAAAAGATGTCTTAGATAGGATCCATTGCTGAGGTCATAAAGCCCTAGCTACATGGAACGTGTACAGAAGAAGTAGCACGCCATTCTCCTCTGGTTTCACTTATATACTTTGTTTTCAATATACAAGGAAATGTTCTCCATTGAACTGTGCAGCTACAGGACTGTAAAGGGAATGGAGCCAAAGGGAAAATTGCTAATAAGACTAGATCGTGCCATTCAAAAGTTTAGCAAACAAATTTGTAATTTGAGATTCCCCTGTTCCGAACTTCATATAATAAGCTCGTTTCCCTGCTTTCGGGATTCAGAGATTCCATCCCTGCAGTTTGATGTGCCAATGTGAATGTAGTTAATTACTAGGCTATAAAACTTATAATCTCCTCTATTCGTAGCAAATGTCCATGGTTGCTGCAAACACATTTTGGCACTACATCCACTCAAAGTTTTATTTCAGAATACTGTAGATTAGAACAAGAAATGAGCCATGATTCTATGTTTCTTGGCAGTTAACTTTGGGGAAGATAAATAGTATTAATACTAAATTTTGGATAAACAATAGATTTTAGGATAATTTATCAAAAAAAAAAAAAACAGATTTTAAGATATGTGGTAAACTATGATCTGCAAAAGGCTTTGTAATGGATTGCAGTGGTGAATTAATAAAGGGAAGGGAGGAGAGAACTACTTTTCCTCTCATCTTGTGACAAGAAATCGGAATGAAGAAAAGATCAGCCTGATCTGGATCATCCGTACGAAATCGGCTCTCTCTAATATTCTGGAAGAAATAACCCTCGCTTGCGTATTTTCCCGTAAGCTTCCTCGGCGTCTGGTAAAAAGTATTGGGATCTCCATCGGGATATATGTAAACTTTAAAGTTCTTCTCCATTTCCGCGTAATTCAGCAGGAAAACCTTCGGAGAGTGATAGATGTCTGAAAGTTCCACAAAATCTCCCTCTGCAACGACCTTTATACATCAAAACCTGCGTAAAAAACTCAGAAAAAAAATCCCGAAAACCGAACTTCGAAATAGGGGATCGAATCGAAAACAATAAATTAAATTAGAAAAAAGAAGTACCTTAACTTTAGGAGGATTTTCCGAGAGATCCGACCCGTACTGAAGTGGGAAACGGAGAGATTTGAAGGAGACATAAGTGAAGGAAATTAGGGTTAAAGCGGCAAAAGTGAGAAGCGATCGCTGTAGGGTGCAGACCGGAGAGGACGGATAGGGAACTGGTTTTCCCATCATCCTGACCGGAAATCGTCGCCAAGCACAGGTTCAGTTTGTGAATCCGTAACCGCAGGTTCCAGCGACACGAGAATACAAAGACGATCTTGCGAGTTATTTGTAATTTTGTCTGTCTTTGTGTAGAAGTTTGGCACTTCGGCCTGAGGCGAACTGTAGTCTGTAGAGTGGAGCTCTCCAGATTTCTGCCGGGAAATGGCAACCTCAGTTTTGATATTTAGCGGTTCTGTTAGGGTTATTTTAGTCAATTTAATAAATGAACATTTGTCGGCCCCCGAACGCACCGCTACTAGGTAGATCGAAATTTGATTTGTGTATAATCTTGTTCTAGTCGGATCTTATTCATCGGATTCGAATCATTGTCAGAAATTAATTAGCAAAATAGTTTCAAAATTAGGGTCTGGAATGTGATTGTGTCGAGTTACTCCTCACATGAATACGAGAGTCCGGATGTACTCTCACACGACTTCACATCATGTACAGCCGCATATCGAGAATATCTTATGAACTTTGTCTGTTATTATTCATGGGCGATGTTCCTAATACACGGTAGGATGTAGCTGTGTAGTCGGTGTGAGAAGCACTCCCTGCAAGTAGATATAGATCTCAATTATGGGATGTTCCTTGTAAATATTTTGGTTTCCTGGGATCATACAAATTCAGATTTGTTACTCAGAGAGGGTGCTCACCTCACAAGAGCCATTGGGAACATTTCTATGAAGGTTAATTTAGGGGGTGTTTTGTATAGATGAGAAATTGGTGGGTGTGAACCGGTCCACACTACACCCTGTGGCAAGGACCAATTCATACTACACCATAGTCCATAGTTGTTCTAAACTGTGGACAAACTGTGTGGACAAGACTAGTCCACACCCATAGTGGTGTTCCTATAGTGTGGTGTGGACAACACCACACTTTTTTTGATTCCATGTATCTCATGTACATGGAATTAATCATAAATATTTAATTTTTGCATTTTGTATGATAAGTATTTAAAAAAAAATGCATCAATGAATTAATGCTAGCCAAAAAATATCATTTTTTTATAAAACAATAGTAAAATAATTAAAATATATATTAAATATTTTAAACAAATATTATTTCATTGATGCTAACATCCCTAGTGGTGGCCTTAATGGGTTTGTTTGTGCTTTGCCTAATAAGTTATGTGGACCTAAAAATAGTAACTTTCATATTCGAAAACCAGCTCTGCTCTCATCTGCAAAGCAGGTGGTGGAGGTTAACAGAGTTGGTGACCTAGCTCTGCTCTCATCTGAATGAGTATCATCCTATTGCACCTAAATAAGTATTTTATTTCATCACTATAATTGATTCGTTGTTTTCTTTTATTTTTCCAATCTAAATTATTGTAGTTGAGATTTTTGTGTCATATGACCAATTCTATTCACAACTAGTAATAATGTCAATGACTGTTTGAATCACAGGAAAATGTGATCAGTGGAATTTTGTGCAAATTCATAGGTAGAATTTGTAATAGAGTTAAACAATGGAAGAAAAGATGACCAAGATAATAGGAGAAGAATAAAAGAGAGAAAGGAGAGAAAAAGACTACAACGCAATACCCAAAACTAAAGAACACGCATGTTGGAGATTGTGACCACCAACACAATACCCAGAAAGAAACATAAAAAAAACCAATAAAATAAAACATGAAAGCAATGTAGAGGTTCAGTGAAGAGAAAAAAAATAGAGGATGTTGTTAAAGATAAAAAAAGAACATGGGTCTTACTCTTACCTTCGGTAAAGTACTTGGATAGCGCCGGTGGAGCACAGTAGAGGCAGTGGAGCACGCAGAGGTGGTGAAGCACAGCAGAGGCGATGGAGCACAGCAGAGGCGGTGGAGCACGCAGAGGCGATGGCGATGGAGTACAACAGAGGCAGTGGAGCACAGCAGCGGAGGTTTGGCGAAGGAGCACAACAGCAGAGGCGACGGCAGTGGAGCACAATAGCAGAGGTTTGGTGGAGGAGACATTGAACAAGATGTAGGGTTATAGATACTATGCGTGAAACACATTATCAAAGGCAACCTGTGGAAGAAATCCATCCACGAGAAGAAGTTGTTGCCGAGAAATTAGGGTGTGGATGGGACTGGTCCACGAGATAATGTGGACCGGTCCCATCCACAGTGAACCAAATGCTACTTTCATCTCGTAGCATGGACCAAAATGGTCTATCCACGAGATGTAAACAATACCGAACAGCACCTTAGAAGTACGGAGATGTTCCGATGTGCAGCTCCAAGTGCTTGTGAGGTTGGTGTGAGGAGCAAATCCAAACTCAAGTTATACACTATGAGGGTAATTCATTCCTATCCTCTAAACCCCTAAGACTTGGATTATTCTTCACAAAATTTGTCATCACAACAATTACAGTCGTGCATTTATACATCTTAGTACTTATGTTTTTTTTTATTCATGGGGAGATGATCCCAATGCAAGGCTGTAGAGATCGGATTCAATCCTCACAAGACTGTACTCACAGCCAATTGCAACCATGTATGGGGAATATCTTCGTACTTGTATGTTTTTATTCATGTGAAGATATTCCCAATACACAACTGTAAGTGGTTGTAGCATAGCCTTGTGAGGATTGAATCAAAGTTCAGCACTACAAGTGTTGTGAGAATAGTGTGAAAACTGAGTTTGGATTCTGACCTCCTAAACCCGGGTGGCAACGGAATTTTGGTTCAAGAACTCTGCTACAATTGAGTTAGGCATCCTATCAATTGAACCACCATCTTTAGTTAAGTGATGAATGGCCATATTGAGATCACATCTACGCTCCACAACACATCCCAACCGTGTATTGGGAACATTTTCTAGTGACAAGTACAGGAGATGTTCCCAATACATGTTGAGATGTGCATGTGAGAGCCCTCTAAGGAGCGTAGATGTAAACTCCCTAGTGACACTCCAATGCGTAAAAAGAATATATGCTTGACAAATACATGCAATTGCCAATTAACCATTGTAATTGCAACAAAGGAGAAGCCGATGTCTCCAACAGAGATTGAATAACAACTCTAGCATCACCCTCGACTAAGGCTAAGAAAATACCTAGCTTAATGATAAACTTCAACCCTTCCAATGAAAGTTCGGATCTGTTGACCACAGCACATTGCTGGCTATATTCATTTAGCCACACATTAGGAACATCAATTATACTTTATATCACCATTATTCCCAATGTGCGCCTTAGGGCCTATTCATTTCCTCTTAACTCTTATATCTTGAGAGGAATCTTTTAACTTTAAGAGAAAATTGGTTGTTCGTTTCCTTTAATCCCTTATCTCTTAAAGTGCAATCATACAACTTTTTGTTTTTCAATGATACTCCAACAAGACAAACAAAAACTCTCATATATGGGGTCAAAATGAATATTTGATAGTTTCAGAATTCAAAACAACATTCTCTGCATTCAGAGTTTAGAGGAAAAAAAAATTCACCAGTACCAATATACCTCTTAATGTAATTATTACACTTTCATATGTCAGACTTCAAAGCAAACGAACAAACACTTAGTGAATGTGGCCAACAATGTGTTGTGATTAGCATACTCAGACTATTCCAACAAGGTCAAACTGTCAAAGCCTCATGCTCTATAGCATAAACATGGGAGAATATGCATTGCTTTACCATACAAAAACCCTCCATCTGAGTCATGACTACATATTCTGTCATGAAATTGACCTTAATGATCACTTTGTGCATTCTTTAACCTCATTGCGAGAGTGTATTTACTATGTGTGCCATTGTGTGTGCCTTGTAGATATTTGCTCACTATAGCCCTTGCTACTTAGGTTGTTTTTGGAAGGAGTACCAATGAAAATATGTAGAGTACAAAATTATGTATTTTGTATTATTTTGTATATATTTGTATTTATACTCCTTTCAAATTGAACCTTAACAATTGTACCATACCTTTTTGTTGTTTTATCCGATGTCTAATACCCAATGATATTTATTATCTTTACTCAACATCTAAATGTTCATGCCTCTTTACCCCAAGGTTCAAAATTTTGATACGTATCGCATTGGGCCCCCCAATACACCCCTACAGGGGGTTTTGGGGGTTTAACCTAATTCAGGGGGTAGATATGCCTTAAACCGACTCCTCTGAACCAGGTTTTAAAAAAACTAAAAGAAATAGGGGAACAAGCCCCGATATGCCTATACCGGTGTAGCGGGTTGTACCTATATCTTGAACCTTACTTTATCCCAACATTTAATGCCCAATGAATATTATTATCCATTTGGTTCATTGTCAAAATCAGAATCGGAATCAAAACTTTTCAGAATTTGAATCATAATGATCTATTCCCATAGTCAGTTTGGTTCAAACATGAATTGGAATGGGAATTAGAATAAGCTGGAATTAGATTTCATTCCAAAGGGAGGGGAAGGGAATGGTCATTCCCTCAAATGGGGAAATGCCATTCCATAAGGAATGGAAATGTGATTCTGATTCTACCCAACCAAATAGTTGGAATTGAAAATGGCCTATTCTGATTCTAATTCTAAACCCCTATTTTCGCAAACAAATGGGCCCTTAATATCTTTTACTTTATTCCATAACTGTTTACTTTACCTACCATCTACTACCCAACCTCTCTTTACCTTATATGTATATATTTTCAATCCTCAATTTCCTCTCTTTCTCTCTCACTACAAAACCTATAAGATTATTTCATAGACATTGGATTATTATTATTTCTGCTTTATTTTACTTGGAAACATTTATTTTTTATGTTTTCATTATACATTTTAGTGTTGAAAATTTTTACTTGAGTTTTTAATATTTTTGTTTTAAAAGTAATGTTTTCTCCTTTTTAATTGTCTAATACTTCTATTTATTATTATTTGTTTTAATATTCATTTTGTGCTTTTATTTTGTTTAGAAAAATAAAATAAAAATTTGGAAATAGGACATATTATTATTTTCTATGCTCTTATTGATTTTGATTTTATTTTTTTTAGCAATTGGATTATTTTATTTTTTAAGTTCTAAAATTTATACTCAATCCTCACCCCTCATTTGCCATTTTATTTAATAAATTTCAAATAATTATTTTCACCATTTTGCTTTTTATTTGCTTGTCTATTCTATCACTAATCTTTATTTCATTTAATAAAGTAAATCAAATTAAAATTTAAATGTATTATTGATATTATATATTATAGATAGAATACTTTATTATATGAAGTAGTTTTTACTTTATGTAACTTTTATTTATTCTATGAATAATGATCTATTTTATACGTTTAGTGGTCCAACCATTTGGCTTAGAAAGAAATTAAAATATTATATACTATACTTATATAATATGAAATAAATATTAGAAAATTTACAAAAAAATAATATTCAATTTTTATTCTTTAAAAAAGAAATATCAATAAAAAGCTTAATTTAGAAAGGGAAGACATGCATAATTATAGTTTATAATGAAGAGGAGAGAGAGAGAGAGATTGGCCTAAAAAAGCTAACCACTTAACCAACACTAATAATTGCTTTTAGCCATTGATTCATTCATTGAAATAGTGGTATTTTTAAAGATTGATGTACCCGATGCCCGGTCCTGATATAAAATATATGATTTTTTTATTTACTTTATTCTTTTATGAAATATCTCAATTTTATTATTTAATTAATAGAATGTAATGATTTTGTCATAGACCTTATTTTTAGGGGCGTGCTTTTTGTGGATTTTGAAAGGGGGGAAAGTTGGTCAATGGGATTTTGGTTCCCATTGACCAAGAACCCCATGTTCTTTTTTTAGATTAATGTGGGGACCGAGAAAAAGTTTATTTTCCCGGGTAAGTGATACCTATCTCCTTTGTGGGTAAATAACTTTCCCACCTGAGGAGAAAGTTGACAACACTTGAATGGAACAAAAATACCCCTTTAAATAATGGATTTTTATCGTTTTTATGGCTAAAATGGTCATTGCCTTATTTACTTGGGAAATAAAAGAACATGGGTAAATGCACTTACCCAGGTAAGTGTGTCCCAAGAATAACTTACCCAGGTAATTACATTTACCAAGGTAAATAACTTACCAAAAAGTGAATGGGCCTTTAGTGTGGAATTGGAACTATTCAAGGGTGGGTATATGAAAGTATATTACTATGATGGATCCAATGTAAGGGAAAGGGGATGAGATCAAGGGGGAATAATTTTGGGGACAATATTTTGAAAACTGACATGGAGGCTGAAACATTTTTGTCTTCAGGTTGTGAGCCACTTGTTCAACTTATGGGTCGAACGGGATAGATCGTGCCGCATTAGCAATAAGCATATGCATGTATGTATGTGAATATGTATATATAAACATGTTTTTTTATCAATAAATAATGTATAATTATGTTCTATATGTAACACATGTATTATTTTACATTTGATTTATGTTTTTAAATTTAGTTTATTGTTTTTTATTTGTAAAAATATTAAAAATTGTGATTTAAGGCAAAAAAATAGACTTTTTGTAAAATTAGTGGGGCAAGGCACAAAATCTTGGGAAGCATTTATCTCAATATGTTACCCAAAAAAAAAAAAAAAGATCACCCCAATTGAACATTGAAATACAAAGTTATCGCTTTCGAAAATATACATTTAGCGTGCAACCCATGACCTATTCATCGGGTCGAACAGGTCAATGATCCAACTACTCAGGGCAGATAGTTTTTATTAGAACTGGACCCGAAATCTAGATTTATAATATCCGTCGTGCCATGTTGTGTTGAGCCTCAAGGCATGCTTGGACAGCACGGTCCATGTCCCAGCATGGCCCATCGCTCAGTTCCCAACCGTGCCAGGCCTGAGGAGTCGGGCCATGGCAGGTTGGGCCCGGGTCTATCCTACTTTATTTCTTTAATTCCTTTCCTTCCAGGAAGACTTCCAACACATTTTCCACTTTTCCTAAACTAAGAAAAAATATAAAAAATAAGATGTAAGATATAATAGTAGAAAATTAACATGAATAATAAACAATAAGTTGGAAAAAATGTCATTTCAAATTTAATGTGTACAAAAAATAAATAATATATTAAAAAAATACAATAGAATTTATCATTCATTCACTCAAGCTTCTCTCCTTCTCTTTCCTATTTAAGGTGATATGCCATGTGTCTATACAAATGGGCAGTGGCACACCATTGTTGTGACAAATGAAATCAATTCATCATTATTGGCAAACTGCTCTTCTTTTCTAGGGATTTTCATAATCTCAAACATAGTCGAGACTCCACTCCTGTTACCAAAGGGGATGAGCTTCATTAACAAAAGGAAAAGCATTTTGGGAAGAGTCGACCATTGTAGAGAGTAATAGAGTATGAGAGTATGTAATGTAACGTAAGAGAGTAGGGTTGTGGTGAGAATGAGGGAGGGTAGGGGTTTTTACAGCCATAACACGATATTAAAAATGACCATGCCGTGCTAGGCATGACCCCTATCATGCATTCATGCTGGGCCGGCCACTATTGGCCCAACTCACATTACAACTCTACCAAAACCTTCTAGGGTGACACTTTGAACTATTCAACTGATCAAGTCAACCACGGGTTGAAAATTTGGGGAAAACCATATAATCCTTTATGTGGTAATTGGTCATTCGCTCTAAATGAAAATTCTCTTAAAGCATTTTTGAATTTCGTTAAATTGGAAGCAAATTTATGTGGATAACTTTCTAATGTATCACACTCGCACTATGTAGCAGGGCCTCCCATGCTAATATAATGTTCCCTATGTGCAGCTGTGACATATTGTGAGGCCAGTGTGTGTAAAGCTTTGTGGAATCAGGATTTGTTCCTCATGGAGCACACTCCATAGACACCGTATAATGGGAGCATCTCCCTATGAATAACAACATAAAGTATAGGAGATGTTCCTGATGTGTGGCTGGAAAGCGTTGTGAGGTTGATGTGAGGAGTGCTTTTTTAGGAGCAGATCCAAACTCAAATTGAATCCTTAGAGAGGAGAAAATTGCTTAAAATACATTTTGCTTTTGGTGTAAATATTTATCGATGTAAAAATACATCAATAGAGTTCAACACCCACCGACTTAAATGAATAAACCATTAGGTTGTGTTTATTCGCAGTGTAAATACAAAATCACACTAATGGATTTTAAGAACGGTCAAGTCTGTTGGTGTAAAAAGCAAACCGGCTTTTACACCCATTTACACTCATATGTGTTTGGATAATCGATGTAAAAGTAGCGTTACCCTGTTGCTCACATTTGGAGAATACCCATCGATCTAAATCTCCATCCCTCTTTTTGTAGACCACCCAATACAAAGCACGAAGGCCGTTGATGAGATGGCAAGAGGTTCAAAGGCCCCGTCTGTGCAACCCATGTGGTAGAGGGAACTATTGTATGCTCGTGTTCCACTGTGAGTGCCATGCCTACATTTTTGGGTATAAAGGAAGGAAAGGATGCAAGCGATCAAGGTGCTTAGCTCCCCTCTAGCCGATGATGATGAAATGGTTTGACAGTCATTCCTTTTTAGCATAAGAGAAATATCAGCCCTATGCAAGCACTTACCTCCACATCTCATCAATGCCTACTCCACATTTGAGGTTCTAATAGCTTGTTTGTGGCAATGCCGCACAATAGCACCCAAGCCAGACTTTGGTCGAACCATCAATTTGATCAACGTTATCAATGCACGGGACAAGTATCGGCCACCTTCGTCAACGCCACTGCTCAACAACATTAATTCTAATTTCTATATCTAATCATCTATCGTTTTTTATTTTTTTTTATTTATCTGGGTTGGCTTGTTTTCTCATGGTAGAGATGAGAAAAAGGTTTATAAGATCTCCCTAAAAAAAACCCAAAAACGAAACCCCCAATCATAATCCAGTAGTCTCTGTGTACCCAAAGAATACCACCCAACTCAAAATCTGCAAAAGGGCTCGAAGACGACCTTGCTCCCTCCCCCAAAAAGGCTTCCAAATCTCCTCTAGAACTAAAGCCATGTTGCAGAACCTTGAGTCCATCAGTATGCGAGTGGTATTTCGTCTGACTGGCACTTTATAGATATGGCTTCGGATGGCTAGGCGGAGAAGCAATGGCACCAGTGAGGAGACACTACCATGGGGTTGAGACAAAACAGGAGGAGATGGAGAAGAGAGAGATGTTACGAGTAAGAGTACTTTTACTTTAATGGAGAAATGAAGAGATTTTATATCATTTTTTTTAAATATATTTTTCACATAGATTATCGATGTAAAAGTTTCTTAAAAGGGATGTTTTACAACGATCTTCATTGGTGTTTTACATTTTATCCAAACAACCATAAAACTGGACCAGAGTGTAGTATTACAACCGTCCAACATTTACACCACAGACAAACGCAACCTTATACTTTAAAGAGTGTGATGCATTAATAGGAATCCTCGGTCAAGGTCGGGGTCGGGGTTGGGGATGGGGATTGAGGTCCACGCCCTGCCCCGACCCTGATTATATATATATATATATATATATATATATATATATATATATATATATATATATATATTAAATGTTATTTATACTATTATATTATTTATATTATATATATATCAAAACATATTTAAAACATTATTTATAATTTAAATTTTTTATTTATTTTAAATAAATTTATTTTAAAAAATACTATTATCCGAAAACATTTTGGGGATTCAGGTCCCCACGGGGAACCTATCCCCGTCAAGGATCGGGGGTGGGGGTTAATTTCAGAATCAGGGTCGGGGATGAGGAATATGATTCTCGCCCCATTGCCATTCTTACACACCTTATAGTTTTACATATTTACTTAAATCTACCTTATAGTTTTCATTTTACTAAAACGTTTCATATATTTCACAACTTATTTACTTAATCAACCTTTCATTAAGGAGTGTTTGTTTTGCCATTAGGCCCATGATTTTTTATTCCAAAAATAAAAAACAGAATTGACCAAATATAGCCAATAGAGTGGTTGCCCGTATCTTATTAAGGGCAAAAATGGTATTTTATTTTTATCTTCTTTTGAGTAAATTTATTTAAATGAACATTAGGATCAACACTGTAATTTTTCATTGTCATCTAATGGAAGATTGATTAAATCCATTGCAAATTATAAGTGGTGTTTTAGTAAAATGCTAACTACAGGGTAGATTTTAGTAAATCCATGAAACTACAAGGGGTATTTTAGTATATGACCATTTTTATTATTTAGCTTTCTCTTAATAAATCCCGTGCATCGCACAGGTCCCCGCTAGTAAACCATTATAACTTTGAAAAGTGTGATTATCCATGTAAAAAGGAGTTTGGATCTCCTACACAGTCCGTTCTACACAACTTCCTGTACATCCAAACATACCACGACACATGTGTGGACAATTTAACGGATCTCTCAAGATGCTCGTTTCATTTATTTAATTATTTTAGAAATTTAGTCATAAAAAGTTTTTGACCATCCAACCCAACCGTGAGAAACAAATTTGGCGGAGGATAGCAGGGGTCATCTTCTTCATGTTTTCACCAACAAACCCTTTATCCTCACCAGCACCGCCTTTTTTATTTCCTATCGGACAAGTGACACAGAAATTCTTTCCAATGAGTCATATCATGATTTTAGTTTTGAATTCAACCACTCCATGTAATCTACTGAAACATGAAAGTGGAAACTGATCCCTTTTTAAAAGATTTATTAAGTGGGTGTTCTCTATTCTACCACTGTTGCTTCTCCCTGCTTCTCCCACTATTCTCCACTGGGAACGTTTTGACTCTTTTGGTTTCCCAGAACCACCGTTCTATTCGCCATTACGGCTTTCTGCTGTTAATTTCCACAACCCCACAATACATGGTTAGTGAATTAGAGGATCCTCAAATCCTCATTCCATTTTGTTTCCCAGAACCACCGCTCCACCACCATAAACTTGTTGATATTTCCAAACAAGCATATAAAAGGAAAAGAACCATCTTAATTTGCATTTTAAAAATAAAAAAGATAAGATAGACAGAACGAATAATTCAATATAGGTCTCACTATCAAATCAAAATGCTTGTATAGAAACAATTTAATACTCCTAAATTTTTTTCCATTGTGCCAAATTGTAGATACACAAGTCTAATCTAATTATTATTTATGAGTTTTATTTCTATCTTTGTAAAGAAAGCGATGACAAATGAGAGACCAATTGAGAAAAAATAGAAAGAAGTCTTCAACTAGATGGAATTGAACCAGGTTTGAGGAGGGAGGTAGTGAGACAATGTAATATCTATTGGGCAGAGGATAAACTTTTTCTCCTATGGCACCACATTACCGGACAGAAGAGCTACCGAAATTGGTGGTACCGACGAAAGAAGATGATATACCGGTGGAAACAGGACAGGAATTGGGAAAAAGACGAGGTTTATGGGAACCTCTCTCCCTCACATCTCTTATGGATAAATAATAAATCTGTTTGGTTGTATGAAATCGTGCGATTGAATGGAGGAACTAATGCATGACGCGCTATTGAAATTTACATCCATATAAAATGTTATGATAAGTGAAGTTTACCGGCATCAATATTACACTCCATCGAAACGCCCACAAATACGGACCGCGAGTAAGGTTTACACGAAAACAAGGGCAATTGTAAAAGAATCACATGTCACATTTCTAACTATAAAAATACTCCCTCCCGCCAAGTTGGAATTTGGAAGTCGGTTTGGAAGCTCGAGTCGGAGTTTGTCTGGATTTAGGTCCCTCTCGTCTGTTGCCTCGCCGAAGCTCCGGTGTGTCTCGACTTATCTCTTTTCTATCTCTCCACCGTTCTGATTGACATCTATTAAATTAGGGTTTCCTTTTTTATCGTTCGACTTCCATGAATTTTTCTTCGTTGCATTTCCAAGTCTCCATTCCGTTTAATTTCTAATATTGATGCTATTTGTTTCTGCTGGTCTCATTGACTATTGCCCTATCTAATGTTTGTTCATCGCATTGTTGTACTCAGTTACACAGGCTCCTGTTAGCCTGTTTGGTCAGACTTATCTGTTTGTTCTGTGACCGACTGTGTTCATCTGTATTCGACTTATTCTGTTTGTTGCCCAAATCGTGGGGAAAAAAAAAGGAAAGAAACGATCTTGCGTAGCCAGTAACTGTCTCATTATTCAATTTGTTTCGTTTTTTTTTTGACGAGTAAAAATATTATATTAACAACGAGAACAATAAACAAAATTTTGTACAGGAGGATGAAAAGGAGGGTACTCATAACATACAAAAGATTCCTGCTGTAAGATTTTGCCTAACTTTGCTATTTGATGAGCAGGAATATTATACCTCCTTTTGATGAAAATTAACTTAAAAGTTTCAAAAGAAAACAGTAAATTTTTTGTCTCTGTTAAGTGGCTTAAAAGAGACCAATGTAAAGAGGAATGATCTTGAAGAGCTTGAATAACTGCTTTGGAATCAGAGCAGATCAAAATGTGTATTCTCCTTAAAGATTGGGCAATGGAAAGTCCTTTATAGATAGCAAAAAGTTCCGCTTCTTCAACTGACTTTAAACTCCTTCTTCCTCCTGCAATTTGTAAGCAATTTAAATGTGAATCAAGTAAAATAGCACCATAAGAATAAGAAAGCTGATAAATTTTTCCTGCATCAGTAAAGATGATACAATCAGTATTTTGTGTAATCTGTAAGCAGATCTGGGGAGGAAGATCAGGAGTTATATTTAAGTGAGAAGAAGAAATGTTATGAAAGATACTATTAGTTTTTCAGATTATCCAATGATTGGAAATAGTATTGTTTTTGAAAATTCTTTCATTTCGAGCAAACCAGATATAATAAAGAGATATGGCATACCAGTCAAGAATCTGTTTAAGGAGATGTTTATCAGGAATTTTATGCATAAGATCTAGAATGCCTTTAGACCAAGAAATATAAGGGGAATTAGGATTCAAGATATTTGAAGGAGCAGCAAAAAGAATTGATTTAGAAAAAGGACAATTTAAAAACAAATACTCAACAGTCTCAATTTCTGTTTGACAGAAACTACAAGATTGATCTTGAAAAGAAGAAAAAAGTTTTTCTTTAACTGGAATGAAATTGTTGAGGGTTCGCCAGAAAAGGAGTTTGTATCTTGGAGGACAATTCAAATGCCAAATTATATGATTGGAGGAGTTTAGTTGATTTACAGAATGAGGGATACCACCCTGAAGGAGATCTATAGAGGCTGTTGAATTTTTGAATTTTCCTGAGAAATGTTTTGTCCAAATCCAGTGGTTTGTTGCATTATCAGGAAAGATGGGAGTGCTGAGAATTGCAGAGACTTGGTTAGAATCAAAATTGTTTTGGATCAAGGGACTGTTCCATTGACCGTTGATGATTAAATCAGCAAAGGATAAATTACGAAACTGAGCTGGGATAGGCTGATTTAGAAAAGAAAAAATATCTCCATTTTGGATCCAAGGGTTGAAGGTGATATTTACATTGGAATTATTGGCTGCAATATACCCAGCCTCTTCTGACAAATTCTGAAGTTTAGGAGCAATTGTTTTCCAAAAGAAAGAACTGGATCTAGGGATGGAGTAAGGAAAAGGAGTATTAGAAGATAAGTACTTGGATTTCCAAATTTGAGCCCACCATTTTTGAGGTTCATTCAAAAATTGCCAAGCAAGTTTTTTGAGGAAAGTGATATTTACTAGCTTGGTTTTTTGAAAGCCTAGACCACCAAGAGATTTTGGGAGGGCCAACTAATGATCAGTGATCCAAGATCCTTGTTGGTCTTTTACTCCTTGAATTTCATTTCTTCTTTGGCGACACATTGTACTTCTATGGAAGTAATTAGTATTTTTATCTCCTAAATTTAGCCAGAGTTGTCTTGATCTCTATCTCCAAAAACTCTCAATCTGAATTTGAATCTCATCAAATTTCCGATATAAATTTAAAATCTTCTGATGATCCCAAGGATTAGTTTGTTCTGCTTGCACAATCTAAGGTTCAACTTCTTTCAACGTAAGATAGAGATCTTTAAAGGTCGATTTTCTCCAATTGATGAGATTATGCTTTATTTTATCTAACTTTGAAGAGATTCTAAAAGTTGCGAAACCATTAAAATGAGAGTTCCAACCATTTAAAATTTCTGATTTACAAGAATCATTTGATAGCCACGTCTCAAAAAATTTAAAGGGTTTTGGAAAACTAGTTTTGAGAGGGGACAAATTCAGGATAAGGGGATGATGATCAGAGCCCCACTTCGCAGAAGTTGATAAAGTGGCATTAGGAAAGAGGGAAATCCAATCTGGAGAAGCTACAACTCTATCTAAAGTTCTACAAATAAGACCAATTGAGCGCTTATTAGACCAACTAAGAATACCACCTTGAATATAGAGTTCGATTAGATTATGATAAAAAATTAGATTTCTGTATTGAGTAGATGAAAGGCGGTACGAACAATTAGGGTCCATTTGGTTCGTAGTTGGAATCGGAATTGAAATCCTTTAGAATCGGAATCGGAATCGTCTATTCCCATAATCTGTTTAGTTTAGACAGGAATGGGAATAAAAATTAAAATTAGCAGGAATGAGATTTCATTCTAGAGAAACGGGGAATGCCATTCCGAATGAGATTCCGATTCCGCCCAACCAAACAGTTAGAATCGGAATAGCCTATTCCAATTCCGATTCCAGACCCCTATTCCTACGAACCAAACGGGGCCTTACTTCTTGCATCCCCATTATCTTTGCTCAACTTGACCCTTTTGGGGAAGTTTTTCTTTTCGAAATATCATATTGATTTAACATATTTTTTGCTCGGCATGCTTTTGACAACTTAATTAGGTGTCATTTGTTGCAGCCACGATCATAAATTTGTCTTATGGTGGCATGGTATTTGATATGTTCATTTATTTGATTTCTCTTGCAGGAAGACCTGCTCCCCGTGCAGCTCCCCGTCCTACACCTGTACGCAACCCCCCTCAGCAAGGTATTACAGTAGGTTTATTTTACAGGCAATACCTTTTCTGTTCTATTTTGTCATTGTGAAATTTGTTCGAGGTTGGTAATTGTTTGCTCTCCTTATTTTTTAATTGGTTTTAAGGTGTGCTTTTCAACAACTATACATGATACTATGATAAGACTCTCAGAGAGGACCATCCCCTTATTAAACATCCCTTGTCCAAGCCATTGGACAAAGCATTCTTATCACCTTGGAACCCCGCAAATAGAGGTATCCGTTTTATGCAATGGCACAAGGTACCAAGGTGAAGGTAGGTGATAAGGAAGTAGCCAGTCTCCTAGTTAACTAGGTGCCCACCTGGGTGATGGATTTTATTTAAAAAAGCTTACAGATCATATGCTTCTTTCTTAGTTTTATTGTTGTATTATAGGCATCTATATTGAAAAAAAAGCAATGATCTTTACTTATAATGAATTTCATGCCAAAAGATAAAATATCTTAATATTTATAAACGAATGATATTTTAAATATATTTGTATTAACATCCCAAATGCAATATTGTAATGAAATAATTTAATAGAACATAGAGCAATTGTAGACTAAAAACAATCAGCAATTTAACCTATTAAGCAACAAGAAAAGGCATATACCCCTGTTTTGGTCCTAGAAAAAAGGGCAAAAAAAAAAGTAGAAGAATGAGAAGAAGGGGGTGGAGCCCCTGTTTTCATCCAAAAAAAAAATGAAAAGGCACAAAAAACACCTGAAAAATAAATAATAAGAAGGGAGAAGGAAAACACAAACACACGGGACTAATAAATAAAGGAGTAGAAGGGGTCAATTTTTAAAGGTTCAAAGTATCGATTACACCCCGATATACTTTGAACCTTGTGTTCATATTTTTTTTTTCCAAAATATGCCAAGGGGTCAATTTAAAGGCTTTTTGACATTTAAAAACCAAACTTTTGGGAAAGCCTTGAAAAAGTCTATCAACCACCTGTTGATACGATACGATAGTACGATACACCAGATACGGGATGTATTGTGTTGAAAATTTGAACCTTGATTATTATGTAGAGATCAGCTTCGGTCAGGGCAAGACCCATGCTCACACCATCCCAACAGCCTCTTGCAGCCTTGCATTGGGAATATCTCCCCATGAAATATAAGCACATGAATAGGGAGATATTCCCAATGCAAGGCTCTAAAGGCTGCTCGAACGGGCGTTGCCCTGACGGAATCCAAACCCTATGTTAAGTTAAACAGTGCTTTGGTGTAGTAGGTTCTATCCTAATATTTTGAACTTACTACAAAATAAAAATATAAAAAATATCCTCTTGGTCCTTGGGCAAGGGGACCCCACTATTTGCTCCTTGTCACCTAGGCAGGTGCCTAGGTGTATCCTTGGCAACTAGTCTCCATAAATCCAATGTCAGTTCCTTGGCCCATCTAGTAGGTTTTCAGAAATGGCCTTTGACCTATGTTGCATGATATATGTATGATATGGTAAATTTCAACCCTTTGTTGATGACCTAGTTTTCATTAATCAAATATCAGTTCCTTGACTCGTCATATTGGTTTTCAGGAATTGTCTTTGACTATGATTCGTGATATGATATGATACTTCCATTTGTAGATGAACTATTCTTCCATGACTCCAATGTTGGTACCCTACACCTTCTAATGGGTTTTAGGTAATTGCCTTCAACCTATGTTGGGCAGATGCTTCAAAATGAGTCCCTGGAAACTCATGTTTTAGTGTAAATTCTTGTCCAACACCTTGTCTGTGCCATGTTCCAACTGTTTCTGGTAAAACATAACTTTCACCAGTCACTACCTCTCCTGGATACTTCAACGTTATAAATGGGTCTTTGGCGTTTCAATTTCAGTGTAAATTCTTTCACCTTGTCCATCATGCAATGTTCCTGCTGTAGGCGAGCAGCATAGCCTTCAATGCTGAAGGGTAAAACCCACTTCTGCATGGCTATTCTTAAATCCACAAAGACAGCTACAAGTTTCTCCATAGCTGTTCCTGTACTGGTTGCAGATAACACCTCTAGAACTAGCAGGACCCAGATACCCAGGTAGCTGTCAATCTTCCATTGAATACTCACTTGAATTCTTTGTTGGATTCCTTGCCACAGTCCAAATTGGACAAGTTGGCTCTCCTGACTAAAAATAGATAAAAGATCCCACCAGATTTTTTTTTTGATCAACAAGATCATACCTTGAAAAGATGAAAAGAATAGGATCCCCTGGGTGTGGCTACCTCATCAATAAGTGCACAATTCTTGTCCAAATGAGCCCAGAAATCAACTACTCAGAATAGCCTATGATACTACCGGTACTACAAGGATATTGGAGACTAAAACAACTTGCATAATCTCCTGGTGTGTGCTATGGGGATCCCAATTTTCTGGGCTGGGAAAAGTACCAGAATGGTCGGATGGATGATTGAAATATACCGTTTGGTATGGTTCCGGGTTCATAATCTAATGATCTTGTGGTCATCATGTAAAGAAATGCCTTTTTTCATGGTTATACTATTATCTTTGACTCTGTATTTTGCTGTGAATTCACTACTAAATACATATTGGAAGTTGAAACTAATGCTATTGTTCAATTATAGTCAACACTCATGGTTTCACTTGTCTTGGCTGCAGCAAGTCATGCTCCTCCATCCCCTGTCCAGGGTAGCAGTGGTGGATCTTTGCTTGGCAGCCTTGGTGCCACTGTAGCTGAGGGTATGTAAACATTCTCCTCTGTATTTTACAAAGAATTGGGGACTTAATCAGGGATCAGACCTGGCGGAGGAAATGAGGAAATCACTATTTATGTTTGTGTGTGTTGTTTGTTGACAGGCATGGCTTTTGGAACCGGAAGTGCAGTTGCGCACTGGGCTGTTGATGCTGCACTGGGCCCTCGCACCATTCGACATGAAAATGTAGTCTCTGAGGCTTCTTCTGCCCCGGCCCCTACCATGAATGGTGTTGGCGGGGCTGATGCATGCAATATTCATTCCAAGGCCTTCCAAGACTGCATAAACAACTATGGGAGTGACATAAGCAAGTGCCAATTCTATCTTGATATGTTGAACGAGTGCCGGAGGAACACCGGTTCAGTTGGTTAGTTCTGGTGTTTGATGATGCCACTTGGTCCACTTCCCAACTCAATTCTTATTACATTTCAAATTACCATTGACCTTTTTAATGATTGGTGGGGATATATTGGTGGATCCATGGTGAAACTGAAGGATTCGCGTCAATAATGTTGAATACCTTGATTTAAATGTTAGAACATTTTGAAATTTGAATACCTTGATTTAAATGTTAGAGCATCGATGACTACTTTTTTTGTTGTATTTATATTTAATCAATTTTACAAAAGCCTAGATGATACCACTTTTCATCCGGGTATTTATATTTAATCAATCCATAAATGAGAAATGGGAAATTCAGAGTTGTAGAGGGTTGTTTTCCTGGAATCGATGAACTATTGTATTCTATCCGACTTGTACTAGTCTCTTCTGTAGATTCCGATAGATCCATGGAAGAGGGGATTTCCATTAGAGAACCAAGTGGAAATTCTAATTGCCTTGTTTCTCTCTGTCAATAGTTATTACCAAGGTTCGAAATGTTGATACGTATTGGGCCATACTGGCCGATATGTATCATATTGGGGTTTCCTGATACATCCTTACAGGGGGTGTTTCGGGGTTCAACCCAATTCAGGGGGCAGACAGGCCTTAAACCGACCCCTATGAACCAGGTTTAAAAAAAAAAAAACTAAAAAAAAGGGGAGCGAGCATGTATAGGGTATCAATATTTTGAACATTGGTTATTACTTTCTCTCTCCGTGATGAATTCACCTTTAAAGGGTAAAGAAATTTTGGGACCATGAAACTCTTTGATCCCTTTGAAACCGATGGACGATGGTGGACTGGCCTAAAGTTATGATCTTCATTCTTCATTCTCTTTTTACTCGTAGGGAAATCGGGCTGACATAAATCCTTCTCTGCAACCTGAATTCCTTCCGGAAAATCTTATTTATATTTAGCAAAAGACAGACAATCTTGATCCTGGAAGGGGGGGGGGGGCAGAGGCTATTAGTTGTGATTGGATTGAATCTTCTCGGACGAGGAATGACTGAATGTCTTGAGAAAAAGTTATCACTGAAACTCTTCCTGATGCCACTCCTGCTTTCTTGGGTTCTTTAGTTAGGATTTGTTCTATTTAAAATGGAGACCTGTTTGAAGTTATCACCATGGTTTCAAAACTTCTAACATGAGAGGCAGACTGAGAGCAAGAAAGGAGATTGCCGGTGTTGCAACGAAGTGTGAGTGTAATCCAAAGTCTGTAAGGGTGTCAATGGACCGGTTTTGGATTGGACCCCATCCAGTCCAAAATCAATTTGGACGGATTGGACAGACCATTAAGACATGTTGGATTGGACCAATCTGGTCGAAAATATTTATTAGATTGGATTGGACCTGATCCATCCGTAATAAATTTATTTGGATTGGGTTGGATTAAGCAAATATCTGGTGATAAGAATGTGTCAACGGACCATGTTTGGGTTGAAACCAATCTAAATCAAAATGAATATGAACAGATTGGACGATCCAGACATTGAATTGGACCAGTCCAAATTGGTCCAAAACATTAATTGGATTTAATTGGACCTAGTTCATTTATAATGGACTCACATTGGATTGGATTGGATTGGACCAAATCTAGTCCAATTGACACCCCTATCCACATCCTCCTAAGCCTCAATGAAATTTCCCTTTCAGGTATTTTCTCCACAAATGTCGGGTTGTGTCATAGAACAGTAAGCAAACAAGAATTCAAGGCACAACTCAATATATCATCAAAAAGTTTTCGCCCTAGAAATTTTCATCACTAATGACATCTTCTGATGAATCATTTCGATAATTGATACTAGATTTCTGGTCATCCAACATTTTGGAAGAAAATAAACAATTTAGTAGGTTTAATCTGAGACCAAATCAGCCCCCACAATGTCCCACAGCACATCCCTCCGCCTTGTATTGGGACATCTCTCGATGATAATCTCAGAAATAATGATGTCATCATCCGGAGATGTTCCCAATACACGGCAGGGATGTGCTGTGGGACGTTGTGGGGGGCTGATTTGAACTCGTTTAATCTATGCAAAAAAACAAGAAAAATGAAAGGAATTGATGATGAGAGGCAAAAATTGAACAAATAGTATTTTCTTCTGAAGAAAATAGAAAAAATAACAAACTTGGGATGATAGATTTTTAATCACCCAAAAGTGAAGAATAATAAGGGAAAAAATCCCACTTGATTAATTAAGAATGAAGAGAGAACGATGAAGGATATTTTTGGCCCTTGTTGCATTGAAGTTAGGCCTCTAAATGATACCCAAAAATCTGTGGCCCGATCCTATACCCAATTCAATTATTTCAGATTCGGAAGATGTATTTATGTAATCAGATCAGATTCGGATTCAAATTTGACTCCATCATCTAGTTAAAATCCAATTTGATTATATTATAATATTTATTGGTTTTAATATATAAATTTTATATAATTATATTTAAAACTATAAAGAATATATTTTTATATATTACATTATATATAAATTCGGTATGTTATATTTACATTAATATATATATAAGTGAAAAGTAATTAACATTTTAATTTTTTTTATATACTTTAACAATTAAAGTGAAGTTGAATTAAATCTGAATCTAATTCGAGTCCATTAGGATTCAAATTTGAAATCAGATTGGATTCAGATGCAAGTTTTCAATAATCAAATCTAATTCAGATTTTGCTAAATCTGATCTAATTACAGCCCTAATTGAAGTAAGCCTAGGAGAAACTAGAAATTTTATTTTTCTTCATTTTAATTTTTTTATTTTCCCATAATTATACCAAAGTGCTTTTCTCATATGTTTTAATCGAAAAAAAAGACAATCCTTTTCTTATCAAATAAATCCAGCATTTAGATTTTTTAGACTTGTGCCCCTTTACACCTTAGGCCTTTGAGGTTTATGATTCTTTAGGTTGTGTTTGATTGCAATGCAAATAAATTTGCACTGATGCAAAACCATGGCAGTGAAAATTCTGACCTATTTTTGTTTCAACTTTTTGCTTATTTTGTTTGATTGCAGTACAAAAGAAGTAAATTAAGACATGAAGCAGAATAAAGTAAAATACAAAACAAAATTAAACAAGAATTTGCATTTTTAGATTTGCACTCCTATGTATTTGTACTAGTGCAAATAAAATTGTACTGTAACTAAATATAGCCTTAAGATAAATGCTTAGATGTCAAACCAAAGTTTTGAGCTTAAACCATGCCACAAATTTTAGAGCCTTGCCTTAGGCTATGTTTGGTTTGAAGGAAAGGTAGGGAAAGATAGGGAAACCTTTACAAACCTTATATTGGTTTCCCTGTCTTTCCCTTCCTTTTCCTACATTTTCCTTCAAACCAAACATAGCCTAAAGGCACAATTGCACAAGCCTCACGCCTTTACCGTGCCATAGAAAATTTGAACCTTGTTGGGATATGGAGGAGAGTAGAGTTGTTAGGACTTAGGATGTGAGAGAGAATACACTAAGTAAGATAGGATAGTAGCAAATGATAAAGACTCAAGTTGTTGGGAAAATGGGAACTTGTATTGGGTTGTTCTCAAATGTACAAGCTTAGCCCTATTTATAGTAGAGCCAAGTAGGTGGAGCAAAGCCAACCAACATTCTAGACATCTCTCTCTAGAGTTTTACCTTTTCTAGAAATCATCATCTTCTAGACCCAAATACATTCTAGAAGTTAGAACTTGTAGAAAGTGTATTACTTTTTCTAGAGGCTTAGAGATTTAATTTCTAGAGTGCTAATTAATTCTAGAAGTTTGAACTTCTAGAAAACTTATGGAAAGTGGATTATTTTTTTTAACACTCCTTATTGCACTTTCTTGTAACTCCTCATTGCTCTCGTAACAACTCAAACTTTGAATGCGGTAATGCCTTTGTGAAAATGTCCGCTAATTGTTCTTCGGACTTGCAATGCTTGAGCTCAATTTCTTATTTGCTAGTTGTCTCTCGTAAAAAGTGATACTTGATTGCAATGTATTTCGTCCTGCTGTGCTATATTGGATTTTTTGCCATTGCTATAGTAGACTTGTTGTCGCAGTAGATCGTTATCGGTTCCGTTTTTTGCTCACCCATGTCTTCAAATATTCTTCTTAGCCATATAGCTTGACTTGTTGTTACTGCCGCTACTATGTACTCAGCTTCTGCTGATGATTGTGTTACTGTGGCTTGCTTCTTTTATGCCCAAGAGAATATTCTAGATCCTTGTGAGAAGGCATAGCCTGAGGTACTTTCATGTCATCCACTAATCCTGCCAAATCACTGTTAGTATAGCCGGTCAATCTTGAGTTAGTAGTGGATTTGTACCAAATGCCATATTCTTTTGTGCCCTGCAAGTATCTTAATATCATTTTTGCTGCTCCATAATGAACTTGACTTGGGTTTTGCATGAACCTCGAGAGTAAATTTGTTGCATACATAATGTCTGGTTGCGTAGCTGTGAGATAAAGTAAACTCCCAATAAGGCTTCTGTAGATTGAGGCATCAACCTTCTTTGAACCATCTTCTTTCTTGAACCTTTCATTTATAGCAAGTGGTGTAGCAATCATCTTGCATCCTTCCATCTTAAACTTCTTCAGTAGATTCTTTATATACTTCTTCTATGATATAAAGATACCTTCTTCTTCTTGATTGATCTCGATGCCAAGAAAGTAGTGCATTAATCCGAGATCACTCATCTCAAACGTCTTCATCATATCTTGATGGAGGCCCATCCCATCATGGAGGCCCATCTCACCATATGGGCGGCAGTTCATAGGATAAGGGAGCTTGCAGGATAAGGATGATTCAAGAATTCAAGATTATCCCATAATTCAAGAATTCAAGATCCATCAAGAATTCAAGAATTCAAGATCTATCAAGAATTCAAGAATCCAAGACCCATCAAGAATCCAAGATAATCCAAGAATTCAAGATAATCCAAGATTCATACCACGATTAGGATAACCCATGCATGAATAAGATCTAGGGAGATCGGACGATCAAGCCCAAGAGTGTTCGATCCTATCAAGACAAAGATCAAGATCAAGAAGAGTGTTCGATCCTATCAAGACCAAGATCAAGATCAAGAAGAGTTCGATCCTAGCATATTAGAGATCTATCACAATTGTTCTTTCCTAGTTATTCTACAATTTCCAAATGTATTATAAATATTGTTATTTCCCAAGTTAATAGACACTTCAGTTTTTTGCCACCTTTTCTCTCTCCTCTAGAGATTTACATTTAGCTTTGCTAGAAGCTGGTGTTCGCCCGGTGCTTGCATAGCCAGCCTGGTTTTCATTGCTTCCACGCTGTGTCATATATTCCTTGAACTCCTTGATCATTGTCTCATTGTTTCTTGTGCAGACGAGATCATCTACATATAGAGAAATAATGAAAGTGTTAGAGTTACCTTGGGTTTTGATGTATAGAGTAGGCTCACTTTGACTCCTCCTGAATCTTTGATTGATGAAGTAACCATCGATCTGACTGTACCATGCTCGTGGTGCTTGCTTTAGGCCATAGAGAGCTTTCTTCAATATTAGTGCCTTGTTTTCTCATCCTTTTACTGTGAACCATTAAGGTTGCTCTACATATATTTCTTCCTTGAGCACTCCGTTTAGAAATGTTGACTTAACATCAAGTTGATAGATCTTCTACTTCTTTTGTGCTGCTAACGCTACGAGTGCTCTTATAGTGTCTAAACGTGCCATTGGAGCAAATGTTTCATTGTAGTCTATCCCAAGCAACTATGCATAGCCTTTAGCGACTAGCCTCGCCTTGTGCTTTTGTATTGAGCCATCAGAGTTGAGCTTTGTCTTGTAGACCCACTTGACTTCGATCACTTCTTTGTCTTGAGGACGATCCACTAATTCCTATGTCTTGTTTTTCTCAATCATTGTGATTTCTTCTTTCATCGCCTTTACCCATACTTCTTGTTTTGCTACTACTTGAAAACTTTCAAGCTCCATAATTACAAAGTTGCATATCTCATATATCTCACTGAGTGGCCTCGTCCTTCTTAGTGGTGATTCAGGAGATGACTCTTCTTGTTCTTCTTCTTCTATTGTGGCTGATGATGAAGTTGATGGTGATGTTGTAGATTGAGGATTTTTTTGTCATTCTTCTCCTTCATTACTGATTGGCTTTAGTCTTTGTACTTTTGGTATCATGATGCTATGTTTTTTCACATTTTTTTTCTTTCTAGTTCCATGTAGCATTCTCGTCAAACTCCACATCTCGACTAATAATTACCTTCTTGCTCTTTAGGCTATAAATTCTATAGCCTTTTGATTGCGTACTATATCCGAAGAATATTCCCTTCTCTGTATTCTCTTCTAGCTTGTGTGTTTTTTCTACTAGAATGTGAACATAGCAAATGCATCCAAAAACTCTCAAGTGTTGTGCCGATGACTTCCTTCCACTCAAAGCTTCTATAGGAATCTTATTTTCTACTACTCTTATTGGACGCCTGTTAAGTAGATAGATTACATTATATACTGCTTCTACCCAAAACATCTTAGGGATGCCTTGTTCCAATAGCATTGATCTTGCCATCTCCATCACTATTCTGTTCTTCTTTTTTGAAACTCCATTCTACTCTAGGGACGGGCAACTGATGCTCCAAGCCTTCATCTTCAAAACTTGTCGAACTCATTTGAAGTATATTTTTTTCCTCTATCACTTTTGATCACTTTTATGCTTTGGCCGCTTTATTTTTCAATGAGATTCTTAAATCTTTTAAAAATCTTAAAGACTTCTGACCTTTCACGCATAAAATAAATCCAAGTCATTCTTGTAAAATCATCAATGAAGAGAATGAAGTACCTGCTTTGTTCGAAGGATGTCGTTCTCATTGGTCCATAAACATTTGTATGTACAAGCTCCAGGATTGCCTTGGCTTTCCATGCACCACTTGATGGGAATGATTTCCGATGTTGCTTACTAAGCAAGCATCCTTTGCATATGTCGTTCATCACTTGAATGGATGGCAGATCCTTCATCATGTCTTTTTGATGGAATACTTTTAGCTTGTGCAAATTGAAGTGGCCAAATCTTCGATGCCAAAGCCATGATTCATCTTCTTGAGCCTTCATCGCTGTCTCGGTGTATTGCCATATGATTGGAAAATTCTTTTGGTGCTGCATCTTTACCTTAGAAATCTTCAAGTTTTTATTTTTGTTATCGTATATCGTGGATGAGTCTCCTTTGAAGAATAGAGAATATCCTCTTTTTACCATTTGCCCAACACTTAATAGATTTGTCTCCAGTCTTGGGACTAACAGCACATCTTGTATGAGTTGTGTCTCATTCCTTGTCTTAACAGTGATAGTTCCTTTACCTTCGACCTCCAGTGATACTCCATTGCCAAGCCTGACTTTGTCTATATCTTTAAAGATCTTCTCATTACCTGTCATGTGATTACTACAACCACTATCCAAATACCAAGCGTCACCCTTTACTTCTAAAGCAGCATGACAGGCATAAAATAGATAATTATTTTTATCCTTCTTTTCAGAGTAATTAGCTTGATGTCTTTCCTTAAGACGACAATCCTTCTCTACATGCCCAAGTTTTTTACAATTTTGACATTGTGGTTTTCCCCGAAACCAACAATCTTTCTCAAGATGATTGGTTTTCTTGCAAATATAGAATGGCAGATATTTTCCTTTTTTATCTCTCCTAATATCTCCTCCATTCTCATTATTTCTACAACTTTCTTCTTTTTTGGAATTTTCTCTAAATTTTCTTTATCTCTTTTGGATTTTTGAGACCTTATATTGAGCTTAAATAAAAGGCATTCTCCATAGAGCTTTCATCACGCCTACTCAGTCTTTTTTCATAAGCTTCTAGGGAGCCCACCAACTCTATTACTGACAGAGTGGTGATATCTTTTGTCTCCTCAATGGTGGTTACTATTGGATCATATTTTTCTACTACACTAATTAATATTTTTTCAACCACCATATTTTCAGTAATATCTTCTCCATAGACTCTTAATTGATTGCCAATTTCTCTTAATCTAGAATAATAATCTTTAATGGTCTAAGAATCCTTCATCTTCATACTCTCCAAATCCCTTTTAAGAGTTTAAAGTTTAACAGTATGTACCTCGGCACTGCCTTGAAACTCCTCCTCCAAGGTATCCCATGCACCTTTGGCACTTGTAGCACCACTAATTCTTGGAAAAATCGATTCCACCATTGCCATTTGTATGTGATAGAGAGCAAGATTATCCTTCTCCATATTCTTCTGTAATTTCTCTTGCTCTACTGTAGACAGAGTAGAACTGCTTTCAGGAATTGTAAATCCCTTATCTACAATTCCCCATAGACCTTGGGACATGAAGAAAGTCATCACTTTAATGGCCCAATAGTCATAATTTTCTCTAGAAAAAATAGGGATATTGGAATTTGGCTATTAGCTAGAATGGTGGCCATGATAAGTTATGGGATAATAGGGAATTTTAGCTAAAAGGAAATAACACCCAAAAATAATAGAACAAACTCTGATACCACTCTTGGGATATGGAAGAGAGTAGAATTGTTAGGACTTGGGATGTGAAAGAGAGTAGACTAGGTAAGATAGGATGGTAACAAATGATAAAGGTTCAAGTTGTTGAGAAAATAGGTACTTGTATTGGATTGTTTCAAATGTATAAGCTTAGCATTATTTATAGTAGAGCCAAGTAGGTGGAGTAAAATCAACCAACATTCTAGACATCACTCTCTAAAATTTTACATTTTCTAGAAATCATCATCTTCTAGACCTAAATACATTCTAGAGGTTAAAACTTCTAAAAAGTCTATTACTTTTTCTAGAAGCTTATAGATTTAATTTCTAGAGTGCTAATTAATTCTAGAAGTTTGAACTTCTAAAAAACTTATGGAAAGTGGATTATTGTTTTAACAAACCTCAAACTGCAGTCTATTTACTCCAACCCATATGTTCATGGCCATTGCCCATTGCCCATTGGCATGGCCTGCACCGTCCTCTTCCACTAATAAACCAAACCGACTATCCATTCATTTGAAAAAATAACAAAGAGAAAAGAATAAACCCCTGGCATGAGAGTGACCCTTCAAATGGTGTGTCCCAAACATCTAAAACAAACGAGTATTAAGAGCCAATCTGCTTTTTGGGCCCCCTTTGTGCACTCATTTGTACACAGAGAATCATTACAGGTTGGAAATCCCCGAGAATCATTACCCTCAGTTAAAAAAAATAAAATAAAACCCTAGATTAGAGTCTAGCTAGGTCCCGTAAAATCAATTAGCTAGCCACTTATTATCGCCATTTCTGTACTCTCAGATTGCCTTTGACGTTATATTGAGTCCTGTTGCCATCGGCAGAGGTGAGAGAGGTAGGCCGTAGGGTGGAGAAAAAGGCAAAAAATAGTTCAGAAAACCGGTTTCTGTTGTCTGTTTATACGCTTCACATGTCATCAAAACATCAGTCGTTAGTAACTAATGTTGCACACTGATGAATTGAATTCAAGAAAGAAGAAAATTATCTATGGAAACTCAGAACCCATTCACATGACCCATCAAGAAAGCGACACCAGAGTACGTTGGAGTGGGGTCTTCATCAATAATGCCCATTAGTTTTATTTCTTCGATCTCGAAGCTCTTCTGATCAGAACAACCAGGCAAAGAACACGGTACAGCACAAAGAATCCAACTAAGATGTATATGTTGGTCCATCTCTGGCTTTCATGGAGCCCTCTCTTCTCCAATACATCACTGCCGGTCATCATGCATGTCTTGTTCTCTTCGTACCATATCAAACACTTGGAAACGAGGCAGGAGTACTCGTTGATCAGGAGAGCATCAAGGGCATATTTGTACATGGAGAAGTAGTGCATCAGGAGCCAATACTTGGGCAAGCTGTCTTTTGCGATGAAGTAGCCGGAGAAGAGAAAGAAGGCGCCGCAGCTCACTGTTACGAGCGACGTTCCGGCGATGTAGTTCGGAGCGAGCGAGCTCAGGAAGAGAACGAACGAATTTGCCATGAGAAACACAACCCATATAACCAGGACAAAGTAGGCGAAGGCTTGCCAAGTTGCGCAGAGACCCACTAAGAAATAGACCGAGACTGAGTAGACCAGCGCCAGTGCTAGCAGGTATGGCAAGAAGACTACTGTGTTAGCTAGCAGATGCGAAGAGAGCCTGTACACTCCACTCGACGTCTCTCTTAATATAATTGGCCTCTCGTTAATGAAGATGGGTAGAGTCTCGGTGGTGGAGGAGAGGAGGAAGGTCAGAGTGAAGGCAAACAGGCCGAATCTCTTCTCTATTCCTGGCTTACCAAACCCAATATGAATGTAGATGGTGCCTAAGACAAGACCCACAGCCAGAGCTTCTAATGTGTTTGTCAATAACAGTTGCTTTGTTCTGTAGATGATTTTCCAAAACCTGTTTGAAAGGGTGAAGATCTCATGGAGCCTTGAACTCTTGTATCTGATCCCTCCTTTGTCATTGTTATCTAGAGAAGCTGACGAATCGCGAGGGGGCGCAGGAATTGCTGGTGATGTGGTGGCCTCTTTGCTCTCTTGAAGCTGGTTTAGTATCTCCATTGCGTACTCCAGCGCGTTGAGCTGCGGAGGGACCGTGAAGCCATTGGAGATTAAGAAGGACTCCAGTGAAGACAGTGTTCCATGGTGAACAACTGTCCCTTTTGATAGTAAGAGAATGGTGTCAATGGTGGAGAGGATCTTGAAGCTGGGTTGATGTATGGAGAGGATTACAGTCCGGCAACGCGAAGCGGCGATCGACCGGAGAGTCTGCATTACGTTGAAGGCTGACGTGCTGTCCAGTCCTGAAGTGGGCTCGTCGAGAAGCAGCACAGCCGGGTCATGGAGGAGGCTGAGACCGATAGAGACCCGTCGACGCTCACCGCCTGACAGGCCATGAGCCAGGCGGGTATGTGCAAGGTGGGATAGCCGGAGCTCCGAGAGAAGAGAGTCCACAGTGGAGGCAATTTTGGAGGAGTTGGGGATGAGAAGCCGAGCAGCAAAGGCAAAGGTCTCGGAGACGGTGAGTAACGGGAGTGATGCGTCGTGCTGAGGGACATAGGCTGAGAGCTTGCGGAAGGAGGAGGGGTCGACAGGCGCAGAATTGAGGAGAAGAGATCCTTGTGTTGGTGAGGTGCGTGCTGCCAGTATGTCGAGGAGAGTGGATTTGCCGGCACCACTTGGACCAACAATGGCGAGGATCTGAGATGGGTTGGCAGTGAAGGAGATGTCTCGGAGGATGTAAGTAGGTGCAGACGGATTCCATGGTTTGAAGATGAAATTTGCTGCACTGCTGCTGGTGGTGAACTTGGTGTATGAGATCGAAGAAGCTGTTAGTCTGTAGGTTTTTAGTGAGGGTGACAGAGATGGTGATGGCGGTGGTGGTGAAGGTATTGACTGTTCCTCCATGGAGGTGGTGGTGGTAATGGCGCTTCTGGTGGTGGAGATGGTGGTGATGGGTGGAGGGAGAGGAGTTGGGGTAAAAAGAGTGGAATGTGTAGGGCTGTCTTGCTTTGTTCCATGGCTTTGCAATGTAAACTTGTGGAAGATAAGAGGTGAAGGGAATTAAAATGTTTTGGCCTTTGAGCTACACATAAGTCTTATTCTATGATTAAGATTAATTAATACAATTTAATGCACTGGGTTAGTTGTGTCATGAGTCATGACGAAGACAAGCAAACCACGATCCCTTGTTTTCAATAAGACAACAGACAGCTTGGTAAGACATAGTTTTCTATATTAATGATTCCTTCTTTTTCTTGACCTTTGTTAAGCTCTTCTTTTGTCATCTCCCTTTGGAAAAAGAATATTTATATAAATATTTTTTAAATTAACAGCATAATTAGAGCTGTATAGAAGACATGCAAATAATAATTCCTATACTCAAATAATTTCAGCGTTCATATTTTGTTTTTCAGAGCAAACTCTACTTTTTTGTTATCATTGTTTTTTTTGGTATTAGAGCCAACTCTTCCTTCCACGTTCCATCTCACTAAGAATCAAAATGCCACCCCCAGTTTTCTGAAAAATACATAAAAAGCCTTGGTGGAAATGCAGGTTAATTGGGCGTTCAAAGTGCCTTTAACTAATTTTTGTAATATTTTCACTAAGACAACATCTCATAAATGTTGTTAGATTTTTCAAATTTAAATGTAGCACATCGCTTAGGTCAGGTGATTCAAGAAACCCCTTCTCTCATGAATGCCAAGGCATAGTTAACTTAGACAATTCAAACAGAAAATGACTTACCAAATGCGATTAATAATCTAGTGTTGTAGGTTTTGCTTTTGGGTTTTGGGTTTTCAATGTAAGGGGTAATCTTTAGTTTGTCTTGGGCTTGGGCAAGGCCGGCTATGCCCTTCTCTTTAATCTTTTTCCTTTATTCCTTTGATGATGGTTGTTAATAAGATTTTATGGTGGCTGCTCCTCTATGGGTTGCAATCTAGCCGAGCCTAGTCGAATTTTGACATATCTTGGTTTGGCTCGAACAAAATACTAGTAGGTTTGAGTTCAAAATTCATTTAAAATATATATTTTCAGTTTGAGCTTGGTTTGATTAAATATTCAATTAACTCGAGTTCAACTTAAAAGCTCAAAATTAAATATATATATATATATATATTTATATTTATATTTTACATAAAAAACATATTTTCATAATATATTATAAAATATGTTTTTATATTCTATGCGTTTATACATATATGTATATATGTATGTATGTATTAATTACTAAATTGATCAAATTCAAGAGCTTTCGGTCAATTGAATTTTTATTGGTCAAGCTTGAATTCAAATAACTAATAGAGTTTACCCCGGGTTTGAACTTGATTCAAGCTCAATTAGAATCAAACTTGAACCCAAACTGCTATTTGATTAGAGTCTAGAGATCGATAGCCCTACACCTCTACTTGCAGTAAAGTTTGAAGCTCTAAAGAATGTAATTAAATAGAAGTTAAAGTTGGTGAAACATAACACTCGTAAAACACATGGCACCAAACACCCACTATACTTTTTCAGTGATATGGTATACAAGATTCGATGCACTTTGAGCTATAGCTGTGGTATCACGAGCAACCACACCATCAGTGCAACCTAACAACATTTATGATGCAAATACACATTGTTTCCATTGTGCGATTTTGCTCATGTTACAATACTTTTTACATGGAGTTTTTTATTTAATTCTTTTGTTTTAGATTTGTTCATGGTAGTCAACAGTCAACCATATTTCCTAATACTTTGTGAATTGACAAGAGCTTAGCTTAGCTTAGCTTTAAGCCTTTAACTAATTGCAAGAAGATGAAAACAACTCAATGGCTATACTATTTATGGCAAAAATCATTAGAAAATTAGGTAACATAAAGCAATAACGGTAAGAACTAGATCTTATAATAGGAAATTAATGATGAGATAGAGAGTGAAAATGATTCAGTAAATTCTCTCAATAAGTGACAAAGCAATTTTCTATTACCTAAATTTTTGGATTGATCCTGGTTGGTTACATGTAGAAACCGGTTGAAAATCTGAGACCTAAGGAAACGTAGGATATAGGGTAGTCCATTAATTGTATTACTTGCATAAACACGGTTCCATAGCAAATAAAAACTCTGTAGTCTGTACACAACCTAAACACGGAATATCTCCCTATAAATTTAATATACATGTACAAATTAAAGATATTTCCAATTATACAGCTGAATACTATGTAAATAGATTTTTTTTTTTTTTTTGCTTGTAGGAGATTTGGGCTTTATCCAAATTTGTGTGTGACTAGGATGAATGCAGTGGCTGATCTATGTAGAGGTCAGTGTGGACAATTGCCTCCACCGAGATTTGAAAAAAAATTTATATAATTGTAAAAATTATGAAGAAATTTAAATATTTTTACAATTGTTCCCACTCAAATAAAATTTGGCTTGGCTTCTTAAATTGTGTCATTTTTTTAGAGATGAATAGGTAAGAAATAAATAAATAATATATATAGAGAAGAATGACACCTATGTCTCTTTCATATTGACAAGTTATAGGTTTAGGATTTAGGATTTTAACTTTTCCTTTTTTTTTATCTTTTTCTTTTGCCATTTCACATCCCTCAAAAGTTCAATCTCATTTCTCTACCTCGTCTCTTCAAACCTTGAGATGACAGCTAAACATACCCTCATGGCATTTTCAAGATCACCAGTTTCAAATAAGTTTATGTTCGTTTTTTCTCGTATATAAGGCTGTAAGATCCCAATAAAATGGATATACCCATCATCCTCACTGAATCCATGATCAAAGGTCTTGAATCCGCCGCTGGATGAATGGTTATCTTTTGAAATGGCTGTTCCCTACCAATACTGTCCATGGATCCCATATTATCAAGGTTTCAACAGCTACAACTAGCCCAAGGCAAAAACATGAACACAAAAAATAAAATATGGAGAAAAAGGAGAAGAAACCCTAACTAAATATAATGCATGAGTGCAATAATCTGCAATGCATGTATTGCAAAGAAGGGTAATGCTTTTGCTTCAAGAAAAGGGCCCCGCCCTGGCACGCCCCCCTCCCACCAAGCCCCAGCTTGACGCTATTCAATGCATGTGTAGGCCCCTCATTTTGTGACAACTCCTGACTGGGACTCCTCTATCTTTGGGCAGATGAAAGTGTACGTAGGCAGTCTTTCCTGAACTGAACCGGACGTGGACACACCCATGACAAACTGCTAACTGCTTGCTTCTCATAAACCCACATTGACAATTTGACATAGCCAGCTGCTTCTCACTTCCATTGTTCAGTCCCTTTTCTTATCCCGTTCGGGTCGGGTAAACCCAACCCGGGACATGAGAAAGAGAAGAATCCAAAAAAAGGTCAGTGGTTGAGACTATTGCCTTATTGGGTGGCCCGTGGCCGGCATTTGAGTCAATGGAAAAATCACGTGTGGACTTAGTAGAATGACAAGAGCAGGATGGGGGAGGAGGGTGTGGTTGGATTGGATTTTGATTTTGTGGGAGAGAGGGAAGAATCTCTTACACCCTCAACCCTCAATTCACGAGTCCACTGTACTGACCTTCACACCCCGAGCCAGCGGAGCCTATTCCGAGAAAACCCATTTGAAAGCATATGATTCCCTTTCTTTCTTCAGACTTCTTGTCCTGATGTGGGGTTCTGGGGAAAGCTGACACTTCTCACTCCACGACGAGACGAGCTCTGCCTCTGCATTTATTAATGGCTGCCAACCCGTGACTCTACAAAGCACGCACATATACGGCGAACATATTTAATACTCTCTCTTCAGATTATTACATAAAAGCAATGGTCGATAATACCATGCAGCACGGGCAGAGAGACAGTTCGGTCAATACGTGCCTTGCAATTGCGAGTATGTTTTGTTTGTTTTATCAAAATTCAATTGTCACCATCTGCATCATTGTCCCAAATGAACGATGTTATCCAATGCAGTCTTCTTTTACCATTTTTAAGTTTTTTACTTTCACCATTCACCAAAGTAATCTACTTTTTTTCTTTAACTTCTATTCTTTGCTGCTAGCTAGTAGTCCCATTGCAATCGATTTGGTTGATGTGCCAATAATGCGAATGAGATAAATGAATTATGAGTAGAATGGCCCCCCTCCCCTTTCCCGTCTGGTGTTCGTCCTCCCTGACCCCATTAGGATGGGAATGGCGATTATCTTTATTGGGGATGGGAGTGAAGTCTTTGTCCCATCCCGACTCCAATAATATATATTAAATATATACTATATAGATAATTATAATATTGTATATCAAAATATATTTAAAATAGTATTTATATTTTATTTTTAATGAATCATTTTTTAAAACAAACTTTTAATTAAAATTTTCAGGGATTCAGATCCTGATGAAATACCTGGCTTCATTAGAGACTAGGGTTAGAGGCTAAATTTTTCACAATGAGGATCAAGGTTAGGAACTACGAATATGGTCCTTATCTTGAACCCACCCCATTGCCTTTACTAAATATGTGGAGTATTACGCTGTCCTATCATATATTAAGCCTGCAAACTGATTGAATGGGATATAAGGAGGTCCAAATTTGAGTCATTCATATATACGAATTTGAATCGAATATTATCCATGAAATTTGAATTGAATTTATATTGCAATCATATATTGAATAGCATTAATAAATTAAAGTAAAAGTGATAAACTTGAAACGCATATGAGCCAATCTGCTTAGGATCCGGTTGGTTTGTAGGAATAACCATTACAGCCTCCCCCATTCCAATGAGAATCTGATTCTAATTCCCAATTGAACCAAACAAATAGTGCAATGGGGATTCCAATTCCAATTATGTTCTAGTGCAGTGGCCTGTATGGGGGTTAAAGTTGCAACACCAAGGGATGGCAATTTTTCCAATCCTTGCCGAGTACTTGACCTCCCTGACTCAATGGGGTTAGTGGGAAATGAAGTAAAATAGTATTTTTATTTTAAAATTTTCTTCTATTTTAAGTAAATTTATTTTTCAAAAAATTATATTAATTAAAATTTTCAATGACGGGAATTTATCTCTAAATCGGGGTCGAGGACGAGGAATTTGATCATTTTGAATATTTGTAATTGAGCAGTAATTTAAGGAAGAGTTGCTCAATTCTTCTCTCTCTCTAATTTGTGTAAGAAAGAATTGCATTAGTAGCTCAATTAAAGCACATTCCAACTTTTCGTATTTTTCACCAAATATAGCTTAAGGCATTCTAAGGTGGGGCCCATCTTGTAAAGCTAGTAGACCTATTCATGGGCCGGGTGACCCGGCCCGGCCCCCGGATGGGCTTGAACGTGGTTATAGGCCCGTGGGCTTAAATTCGGGTCAAAAAGCACGGCCCACAATAAATTCAAGCCAGGCTCGGGTTTTGTCAAAATAGCCGGCCCGACCCGACCTAATATTAGACTTAAAGTGAGTAATGTGATTATGTCCATTTGAATAAATTTTTTAATTTAAGAATGTAAAACAATGTTTTAAAATATAAAAGAAAGGGGAAAAAAACCATCTTGTAGGCCCATTGTTCATTTAAATAGGAAAAAAAACTATCCGAATTTTTAATTCTAATTTGAATAGGGAAATTTTTTTTTTTAATTAGGTTGGGCATTGGGCTCGGACTTTGGGCTTTTTATCAGAGCTGGGCTCGGGCCCAAGTTATAGGCCCATTGGTCGGGCCGGGCTCGGGCTTGGGCCTAGCATATTTCCCTTAATGACAAGTGAGAGCCCGGCCCGGCCCATGAACAGGTCTAAAAGCTAGGAGTTGTGTGAAAGCCCTCCTAAACGAGCACTTAATTGTTGAAGCTAAAGATGGCACTACAAAAAGAATCGGCTTTTGACGACATTTGCTTCACGACGTTTGAAACAAATGTCACAAAAAAAAGTCATTTTTTGTGACTTTAATATTAAATTTCACAAAAAAGTTCACTTCACCAATTCAACTATTGACGTTTCTCTAATGCAGGGGTGGAACTAGGAGGACCGGGGGAGCCATGGCCCCCTATGATTCAGAAAATCCCCATTGTAATACAATTTTTCACATAAATTTTCTCCTTCCCAAACTCACCATTTCAATGATTGCCCCCCCTATGGGTCCATCCACACTTCATTTATGTTTTGGCCCCCGATATAATAATTTCCTAGCTCCACCCCTGCTCTAATGGATGATAATGGTTTTTTTGTTGCTTTTATTTTGTGTGGTTAGAATTTTCTTTTATTTGAGTAATGTTGTATTCAACCTATGTTGTTGTTCAAGCCATTGAGGAGAAACAAGCAAAAATAGAGGTGGTCATGAAGGATTGGGTAGGTTTCAGGTTAATCTAGGCATAACCTTAAATATTGAGACTAAGGCCCAAGGGTTAGCTCTATCTTTCCAACTTAGGCTTAGCCTGATGTAAAAATTGACATACTCGGGTTGGGGCTAGATCCAGGTCAGTTTTAGGCCAGTCAATTGGGCTTGCTGATGACAATTTCTACCCTACCTACTAGATACCCACCCCAAAGGGATGGCTTTTTTTTTGTTTAAAGGATGGATTTTGGGGCAGGGATAGGGTTTGGGATTTTACAACATGTACGAGTATGGATAGAGTACGATATTAAGTTAAACCCAATCCTTGCCGACTTATACATTGTTGGAAAGTATACAAACTTTATGTATTAGGTGTTGAATTTAAAAATATTATGAATTTTATGTGAAAGATAATTGATTATTGATAATTTATGTGTTTTTTTACATGTTTTAATCAAATAATTGAAAATTTTGTTGTTTGTTTATGTTATTTTACTTATTTATTACTTATATATAATAATAAATAATAGGAAATTAGATGCAGGTTCTTAACCCAACTCCTATCCTTGAATGTGGAGAGGATAGGATTAGGGAGGGTTTTACATTTTCATGTACGAAAAGAGTAGATTTACAAAATCTAACCTGTTATGGGTTTTAGAGAAAATACGGATTAAAAGATTTAGGGAGACAGATAGGGTCTAAAACTTACAAAGCCCTCCCTGAATCAACTCCGTTGCCATTCCTAGCTGAAACTGTGGGGCGGATCCATAGAAATTCAAAAAAAAAAAAAACACTTGAATTAATGTATTATTTCAACCCATTTTCCCATACTCAACCGATAAGGTTAAAAGAAAATATAAAACGGTTCGAGCTAGGATATGGTCCGCCCAAGGTGCAACCCTCAACAAAATGTTCAAATCCGTCACTTCGATTTTTATCTCACAGTTCTTCAAATACGAAGTCAAGTCACATACTCACAGTTGATCGTATCAACTTCCTATACACTGACATAACGTGTTAGCCCAGTCTTCATTTTCGGTTTTTTTCACAGCACAACAGTCTTTTTCATTGCCTGGCTATCGAGTACGGAGGAAGTCATCCGGCCGTCCAATTCTGTCGATCTTGTTTTGTCTTATTGGTGGTAATCGTAGAGAAGAATCCTACTAAAACGAAACGAAGAGGCGGAGGCTAAACTGGGGGCAGAGACGAAAGAAGGAGAACTGGAGAAGACAATATTTCAACCTTGAAGCCTACAATCCAAATGCTTGGCAGCAAGATGAAAGAAAGTTCAGGTAATTTATTTTTACTTCCACTGCATTTGAAGGTTTATATATGTTATATCGTTTTCGTTTTTTCACCAAATTTCCAAACCAAGAATATCAGCTCTACTCTGTTATTCATAAAATCTCAATAGATGAAGTTCTGTTTGGTTGTAATTTGTAAATGTTTTTACATTTCTCCGGCAACTTTGTTGCATGTTTGATGTTGGAAAAGGGTTGATGTTTGTGAACGTCGGTTCATTGATGTTACTGCGTGGTAATTTGTTTTAACCTTTTCTACTGAATGTGTAAGTTTGTGTATATGATCTTTTGTTTTTTCTCTATAACTAGACCAAAAGAAAAAAAAAAAATCTCAACAGAACTTGATAGGCAGTTGGGTTCTAAAATGTTTTTACATTTATTTCTCGCTTTTCAATTTCTTCAAGTGGGCAACTTTGATTCACTGGATAATGGCATTACTGCGTTTAATCCTTTTGATCTTTGGGTCAAACTGTGAATGGTCTGTTCCAATATCAGGCCAGGCTCTCACTGATAAAAAAAATATCAGGCCAGGCTCTCACTGATAAAAAAAATATCAGGCCAGTCTCTCGGTTCAATCCTGGAAAAGCCCTGTTTTGGATTAGAACAATGAGAAACAGTCGGTAGAAGTCACGACTTTGTCAAACCACAAATGGAGCTGCTTAGAATGGATCAGCCCAAAGTCTGGTTTACGGAAGTGGTTAAAATGTCTTACTCAGTGTTTTCACCGAGTATACCTACGAGATCCGGACTCCCAATGTTAATGATCCTCCTTTTGTTTTCTAAAAATTTCCCAATATGAGTTTAATGTCACAATACAAAAGCTTAAATGGGCATTGTGGCAGTTTTATCTCTCCCCCGCATGGCATTCATATAGGTATAGCATTTGGATAAGCTTCAAGATTTCTGATTTTAATCCCCCAAAGAGCAAAGACCTAACCACATAGTTTGTGCTTGAGGAATTAATAGTGTTTTGGCTTTCAAACTTTAATGTTTTTAAATCAATTATTTCCAAATGATCAAAACACTTTTCTTAGCTCAATTTAATTTCTCACAGCCCAAAGCTTCAAAAGGAGAAGCTTGAGAACTGAGCCTTGGTATATAGGTTCTAACCAATTCACTAGTCTAGTAGTGGAAGTACTTAACTATATTTGTGTATGACATGGGTGTATGTCTCTTTTGGATTATTTATTTATTGCAGAAGAAGACTCACATGTGGCAAGAGTGAAGATGAAACAAGTAAAGTCGAGCCTAATATTCGGAATGGGAGGCATTGGGAAACGGTAGTTTTCTTCACATGCATGCTTTTTATTTGTTAAATACTTTGATTGGTGGATAAATCATGAGTTATATTTTTTCTATTCATTTATAATTACAACGGACAGAGGAGAACCAATTTCCAATCAAATGAGAGATAAATACAGAGGACTGATCATGTTTGTATTGTTTTGTTTAGACTTGAAAAAAGTTGACCCAACAGACTGATTATGTTTATACAATTATATTTGGTCTTCACTCCATATTGTTTACTCCTTTAATTGTTAAGTGCTTAAGTTTTTTATTTTTTATTTGAAATTTGAAGGTTAAATCCTTTAATTTTGTCCGTTTACATATATTTTTTAGTTATGTTCTTATATTTCAGTTAGATGATCCGATTTGACCCATGGGCCAACCCTAACCCAAGTATTTAGGGTTAGGGCATATCATTTGACAACTCAACTCGAATTTCAACCAAAACTGAAATCAACTCAACTAGTCTTGACCCAATCCGAACCTTACCCACCCATAATATCTTACTGATATGTTACTGTAGTTTTATTTTTTTGTCCATTTGTGTTAGATGGATCGACCTATTGAGGTGGAGATCTCACTAGTAGACATCCTCCGATGTGTTACAGACGCATGCAACATTCCACGGCCCGAATGCGCTATAAAAGCGGTGGGCGAACAATCACAAGCAGTGATCACCCTATATGCATGGGGTGAAGAAATATTGTTCGAGGGTGACATATGTCCCACGATCAACTCGCCTATTCAATCGGCTGCCAAGGCAGCCATTGAATACTTGAAAACACGGCGCCACATTGAGGTAAAAGACTCAAACCTTGATCTCTCGAAGCGTTACTAGCTTTTATGGAATGAATGAGAGGTCGAGCTAAAGGAAGTCAAGGCAGAGATCCGGGCATTGACACGCGAAAATGGATACATTTGACGGGAAATTGACCATCTAGAGAATAGGGGTGACTCGAGCGTGTGAAGTAGCCATCATTTTTTAATGGTATTAGGGCCATAACGTTCATAACATGTAATGCTATTTTATAATAGCTTTTTGTTTCTCAAACTCTGTTAGTTGTGAATTAGTTATGTGTTCATAACATTCCATCTCGGTAACTGCATACAATAATCCACTCAATGTGGATTACACTAGGCTAGGACACACAACAGTGATCCCATGCACTATACATGTTCACCCTATCGGTTGCGTCCGAAGGTGAACGGGCCCGGAGATTGACTGATCGGGTCTCGGATTAACTATACGGTTAATTTATTTAGGTGAATACCCTGTATTAGATGGTTTATTGTTGGGAGTTGATTTCTTGGTTTTGTTGAGTGATAATTGAGTTTTGTCATTCTTTATATGAAATTGAAATGGTACACTATCTTCAGATTGTCTTTGGGACAAGGTGCTCCACTAAACAATTTAGGGAGATGTTTAATAGTTTGTTTCTAAGTTTGGAGTATAAGAAAAGGCTCCAACAAACTCCCTTTAGACACTTCTTGAATTTGCCACATATGATTGTGGAGACATCCCTTTTGATTTATCTAGTAAAATCATGGGAATCGACTAGCCATTGCTTTACAATTGGTGAAAGGACTGTATAATTCAACGAAGCCGATGTTGCCTTGATAACGAGGCTTAGCCTGTTGGGTAGGACAGTTGCCCTATCGGAAGACCTTCTCGATAGTGAATTGTTCAAACAATCATTTGGCTTGGATGAAAATCACTTTGCCTCTATAAAGTTTGATTTGGTGTGGCATAAGCTAAAAAAGATTGTTCCAAGGCGGGTGAAAGCCTTCCCTCTTTTTTTGTTCTATTCGACTGGCTTATCATAAGATATCGAAAGGCTTTGCCGCTATCTGGGAATTATTTATGTAGTTATTGTCTACCAAAAAAAAGGAAGAGCTATGCGACGTCGTCGGGGGCCGTCTGTTTCTGTTCCTAGAGAACCTTGGTGTTCTGAGGCCCTTTCAACCGGGCTTACACTTCCTTTTTATGAAAACGCGCTATGTTATTTGCACTATGTTTCTCTAATATTGTTAGTTTTTCTCTGCATGTGTGTGCATGTGTTTTTCTTTAATATTGCTAACTTTTCTCAGTTTCTTTATTACTAGCGGTGTGGTTTCTATCGACCCGACTTCCTACTATTTCTGCCTCCATACAGGAGGCTTCTGGACTTCAGAAATAGCAGCATCAGGACTCGGATGACGATTTCGATGAGTACTTTGAGGCAGTATTGCCTCATCCCCAGGATTTGGAGGCAACATTGCCTCCAAGAGTTGCCTCCAAGAAAGGTGGGAAGATTGCCACCAAAACCTAAAGTATATCCTCGCCTTGAAAATTTTAACATGAGCAAGGGTCCCAATGAAGAGTTCAAGTTGATACCTGTTTATAATTAAATTTATCTTGAGATGCTTTTTGAGGAATGAAGTGGAAGGGTCCTAAAAAATTTGTTACTTTTTGGATATTAGAATCCTTTTATTTTGTGATGAATATTTTTGTATTTGTTCAATTACAATACATTTGAAGTCTTGAACAAGTGTATTAAATTAAACAATGATGTAAAGTTTAAGATGATCCGTTCTGTTGATGTAAAGTTTTTGATCATTAGGAGGGCTACAAATTCTGTTGCAGATTTGTTATCCAAATTAGCTTTTAATAGATCTCAATATGTAGGTTGGATAACAAACTATCTTCTAGTTATTTCTTCTTTGTTGTATGCATACTTTGTTTCTCATTAATGATATTTTGATATTATATGTTCAAAAAAAAACAATGAACTTTGTCCAGTGGCAATTAGATTTGTAAAATGCTAGATTATAAATGGTACCATTCAATTTGCATCTAAATATATTGAATACATTTTTAGGCTAAAATTATAATAGTTTTTAAGCTAATTTGGAAAAATTTGTTAGTCTTTAAGTTAATTTGGAAAAGTGAAAAAAACTGATTTTTTTTTTAAATATATAAATCGGGTCGGGTCAGGCTTTAACGGGCTTCTCTAAAGAGGATGGGCTCGGGCTTGAACAATTTAAAATAAAATGAGCCTCGGGCTGTGCCGGGATCAGGCCTAAGAAAAAAATTGCAAGCTCGAGTGAGCCCGAACCGAGCCCGACCCATCCCGACCATGAACAAGTCTACTAGCTATACAAGAAAAGAAAATTGTGTTCATTGTGTCCAACGTCAATTTAATTATTTCGTAAAGTTTTTGGAAATCTGTCAATGTGGAATGTTTAATCACATTTCTCTTAATAATTCTTAGAGTAAAATTTGTCAATTCAGTATTGCTAAAGGAACTCCAAATACTAGTACTTTGCGTATTTTTATACTATGCAAATTCTTTGTAAATAAAGTACTAGTACTTTACGTTCTAAACTCGGACATGAAATTAGTTTAAGGAAAGAGAATTTCAGACATGAAATGTGATCAAAGACACTCAAAGCAGCAACTTGCTTTAACTTGTCAAGTTGCTGCTGATCCTCTCCCATTTGCTAGAAGGTAAAATTCTTTTATTTTGCTTCTCCTTGAACAAAATTGCTTGTGGTGTAAATATCCCACGTTTAATAAAATACAAAATACTATAAGACCTACAGAGTGATGAGGGCCAAACACACATATATATGTGTGATTCTTAACATGGTGATGCTATATCTGAAGAGGTGAGAAACATAGTGCAAATAACAAAGCATCAGCAAACGTTGTGCCGGTACTTCTGTGCTTGGTGATGGGCAAACAAACATGACACTAACTCTTCCCTTTCCCTCTTTTTGCATTTCGTTCCTCTTCCAACTCTTCCCTTTCCCTCTTTCACTAAATCACGCAATTTTCCCTCTTTTCCTCTTTGCGCAACAGACAATTTTCCCTCTCTTCCATTGTCATTCTTAGTGGCTCCTTGCATCTAGTAGTTGTACTTTTGTGAATAAAAGTCTGGTTTTGCTGTTGAAAAAAGTCCGATTTTGTTCTACTGTCTCTAGAAGATTAACATGTTAGTTCTTACAGATAAATTCTTTATGTTCATCTCTTTACTGTGAAAGTAAATTTGATAAATTTGGTTAATAAGACTCCGTTCGGTTACGTTGTGGTTACTGGTTTTTTGTTTTTTTTTTTTTATTTTGAAAAAAAACTAAAAACTCATTTGGCTAGGATTGTGTGTTTTCCTTTTCTATTTAATTACACATGCGTTTTTTTGCGGTTTAAAAACGAAATAATGGATAGCAAACATTCTGGTCAGTCGTTTAGTGCTTTTTTTTTCCTTACTCTCTGTACTAGTGATAGACGATTATCCAAAGACCAGTGGATTAGTTTGAATGTGTTTTATGGTCAGAAATATTCTTAGATTTCATATGTAGGGATGTATTGATAATTTATATGTTGTGTAAATTTGTGTAGTTGACAAAGTCCAAATCTGTGACAAACTTATTTTATTTGTGGTTTCATTTTTTTAAGTATTTTGTAGTATTTTTCCATTGATGAACTTGTAATAGATTCTTCCTGGATGCATTTTTCTCCTTGTTTTTAGATTGCAAGTTACTGTGAAAAGAGAGAATTATATTAATGTGGGAATTTTATGATCAATGGTTGTGTGATGATGATGTTGGTTGAAACCCTATAGGATTCACTAAAATCAGCATGATCAATTATTTTACTACTATTAAAACAAAATACCAGAAATTCCAGAAAACTGAATTACCAGAAATTGCTTACATATAGTGCAGTCAGCCCATTACACAAATTAATGATCATAAAAAAAAATATATCATGACTATCAATTAGAAACTACAAGATTAGGAAATTGAGACTCTCTCTTAATTACTGATAATACATGAGGAAGTGGATGGTGATGATTTTAAGCTGGTACTTTGGGTGTTCTCATAATTTTTTTTTTAAGTTAGTTCTCAACTTAAGTACTAGTACTGTACGTTCTAATCTCAGTCAGATTACTGTTTTTGGATATGCTCTTATTATTTTTTGGGTCTAATTTATTTTTGTTTACAAATGGATGCTACAAATATTTATCCCAGAGTGCAAACATTGGACCATGTTGAAATGCTCTGTAGTTAGCAACTAGATGACAGAGTGAGGCAAATTGTGCAGAACACAAGCATGTACCGGTTTGCTTCCATCATTTTTTATTTAAAATTAGATACAAAACTTTTATCTTTTCTTTGTCACTCCTATAATATAAACGATTCTTCATTTCATATAGGAGAATATAGATTATATTTAGGATTAGAAGATATGTTTTATTTGACTGGACTTCCCATTAATGGGGAAGCAGTCACTTCAAATGCTATAGGGATAGAAATTGTATGTCAAAATTACTAGGCATTGCTCCAACCAATAACAGTGCAGATTTTTTTCTGAACCAATTGAAAGATTTTCAGCGAGGTTGTGTGATTGTTCCTGGGTTGCCAAAATTAAAGGTACCAACTATGTATGTTAGACTCCTTGAAGATATATCAAGAGTTGATAAATTTGCATGGGGGATCAGCCATGTTGGCTCATCTCCATGAAGTTTTGCATAATGTGAAGGGCAAGAGGAAGAACATTTTAGGCAACTGCTTGATACTTCAGGTATCATAACAATCTTTCAGATTTTTTATTTATGGTTTTTTCTATATTGACTTCTTTTTCAGAATCATAATATCTTATTTTTTTTTACAGATTTTTGCTTTGGTGTGCATTCCCATGCTTGCTACCTATTTCTCATTATATTCGGTTCAAAATTTTCTGAAATCTTTCCCTCTTGTAAGAGGCTGCTGGTCATAAACCATTGCAAAAAGATCCAAGGACACCATGAATAGAATGTGTTTACCTACAGCCATATATACTAAAATGACAACCAGGTTTGAATTTTCTTTCATATATTGCAATCTTCGTATATGTTTCGATATAGTTGAGGGTCCAAAATGGCCTTTTGGCCTATATTAAATGGATACGTCTATTTTTTTTTATTTGAACAAAATCATGACTAAAAACTTCTTTTATTAACTGTGCAGGTGGGGATTTCATGGAGGCCATATACCGGTGTTGAAGATGTACCTGTTGAAATGGCTGGCCAATTAAAATTGTGCTTAGGTAGGGTACATCTAATTTGCTTGAACCGGATCTGTGTCTATGACTCTCGCTTGTGTGAACATCAATTGAGTTGCTCGCTTGTGCAATCTGCGTTGAGGAAGCCAATCAAAGTGAAATCGAAGACAAGGAAGGGAGACCCAAGAGACTGGCCTACGTATTGCGCAGACTACGTAACTGCTTGGAATGAGGAACGAGATTTTCTGGTGCCTAGTCCCTTTCCGCCTGCCAGTCCCTCTGCACCTGCCAACCTTGCACTGGTGCCTTATACATCCATCGGTCCCTGCTCCGTCTGCCATCCGCTCTCCGCCTGCCAGCCCCTTCCTTCACATTCAGGAAGAGCTGCAGGAAAATGTGGAGGAGCAAGTAGATGGGAGCTCTCTTGCCATCCCCTCCCCCCACATTCAGGAAGAGCCGCAGGCAAATGTGGAGGAGCAAGAAGGTGGGAGATCTCCAAAAAAGTCAAAGCGAACCAAGAGAACACCTTTTAACTTGAAAGGACATGATTATCCGCAAACTTTCTTACGTAATATCAGACATGGAAAAAAAAGGTAAACATCATTGCCTATTTCTATTCATTTTTTTGTTTTACAATTCTAATTTGTTTGTTTAAGTGTTTCTAATTATGTTTTGTTTGCTGTTGATGTTGATTTAGATGGTGATGGATGCAGTAAATAAGCCTATTTCTGCAGGTTGGTTGGACGAGTACTCAGGTGCAACGAGTTTGCCTAGTATGAATACACTAAGTACAAGTACTTGACATGAAAGAATTTGAAATGTTTCTGCTTTGATGTAAATGTTTCTTCATTGACTGCAATGTAAATGTTTCTGCTTTGAAATCTGTTATGTTTATAAATGTTTGTGCTTTAATAATATGCTTTGATGTAATAATTGTGATGCCTTGTTTGTCATAGTTTGGAAATTAACTCCTCGTCAAATAGAATGACATGATTGCGGCTATAACTCTATTTTGTTTTATTTTTCTTTTACGCCAAAAGAAAATGAAAGCTGTAAGATCAAGTTAACTTCTTCTGAAGATAATTTGTGGTGCCACCATGGTTGCTTATTTTCAATCTAATAGAAGTGGTTAATGCAGGCTAAAAAAGATAAAAAGGAAAAAAAAGACTTTGTATGTGTACATTTATCTTAATGATAAAAAAAAAATCTTTAGGATTTTTTTATTCAAGTTCCAGATAATAATTATCTATAATTTTTTTTTTTACTTTGCATATGTATCTGTTTAGTGCCTATGATTTTGTCGTAATTCAGAAAACATTTTTAATTATTTATGGGATTTCAGTGCAAAGACTGTTTATGGGTCCCCCTTTTTTCCCCGTAAATTTTAGGGAAATTTTCAAAAATAACCTAAAAAACATAAAAAAATTTATATTTTTACGGTGTAATTTTTTTCCAAAATACTGTTTTCTAACTTTTTTATTCAATTTTACGGTGTTAGTATACGTTTAGAGTGTAATTTCTACTAAATTTTGTCTAGAATTTATATCAGAAATGCTCTTCAAGTTTCTTGGTACTTGGTGACAGAAATCAGAGAAGCAATACATGCTCATTTTGTAATTTGAATAGTATGAAAAAACACGCACGCAATACTAGTACTTTACGCGCAACACGAGTGTTGAGATGTTTTTTCCTTATAATTATGTGTTTAGAACGTAATCTGACCGAGTGTTGGTCAAAATTCTTTAATCTGACTGAGCTCAGAACGTAAAGTATTAGTACTTTAGTTGCAAAGAGTTTGGCTACTATGAACACACCCAAAGTACCAGTGCTTTACGTGCGAGTAATTTGAATAGTATGAGAGCATGCGCAGTACTAGTACTTTATTGGCAACATCAGTGTTGAGATAATTTTTCGTTAAATTTCATTTTAATTATGTGCTTTCAATTGTATTTTATGTATAAGTTTAATTATATATTAATTACGTGCTTTGAATTATATTTCATTTTGTAATTATGTGTTTTCAATTGTATTTTATGTGCCAACTAGGATTTTTAAAATTTTGTTTCCTTAATTCATTTTAATTACATTTTTTTAATTATATTTCATTTTAAATTTTAAAAAACTTGTTCTCAACTGACAGATAGTGTAATTATTAGCCTATAAAGGAAATTAAGTCTCCCATTAGTCTTCACCAAGATAAATTTTCAGTTAAAATTAATTACCCCCACCAATGAGTTGATAACGCATCAGCCATTTATTACTATTATTTAATATAGATTCTTTCTTTATTTTGATCATTTTAGTTTCTCGGATTCTTTTTCAAAAAACATCTCTAAAAATTAGGAAAAAATAAGAATTTGAAATTGGAACGTAAAGTACTAGTACTTCACTTACAAAGAATTTGCGTAATATAAAAATACGCAAAGTATTAGTGCTTTGCTATGAGTATTAGGAATTCCTATTAGCAATACAGAATGGACAAATTTTACTCTAAGAATTAATAAGAGAAATGTGATCAAAGACATTCCACATTGACAGATTTCCAAGGAAAGAGAATTTCAGACATGAAATTAGTTTAAGGGATTCAAAAACTCTGATGAACAAGGAAATTCAAGAGCAAAAAGCATTGAAGTGTTCTCATTTCCTGTTATTGATCAGTTTTATAACAATGAAGCAGCTGATTAGATTTTTACTTAAAAAAAAAAATTAAAGAAGATATAGTAAAGTTATACTTAGCGATGAAGTAGCTTGGAGTGGAGTGTCGAGGCACTATGTCACTGAAAGAGGAGCTTCAATAATTAGAAGAGTAGACAGAATAGGGTGTGATTTGAATTACGATGTCTAACTTATAGAGAAATTTTGATGAGAGACGTTGGAACTAAAAATTACATACTACATAGTGTTTCTAAACCCGAGCCAAGATTGAAGGTATTTATCTCATGCCATCCCCTGAAGTAGCTGCGCTTATAATTCCCCATCATTGGAAGGAGGTTCCTCTGTAGATCTAGCCTTCAACTCTGACGGCTCTTCAAGAAGATTTCACAAAATGCAGCCTAAGTCTCACAAAATTCAGAATAATGACAGAATCGATAATCAAGTTCAGATTCAAAATGCCACTGAAAAACTGAAGAAATCCAAAAAAAAACTCCGATTCAAGTTCAGATTCAAAGTGTGTGGTCTAGGTTTAGGCCCAACTCCATCCAGGTTCAGGGTCCCATGACAAAGCCATGAAGATGCCTTGAGGGCTGCTAATGAAGGTAAAAGAGCAGCCAAAGAACGTTCACAGAAGATGAAAGAACAAATTGCATCAATGCGAGAACAAAAGGATGCGATGGAAGCTCAATTACTTAATAGGCAGGTATCACCCTTATTTATATTTATATCTAAATAATTTATACTTGATTGCGTAAATATTTATTAGATATTTATGTTTCATTAATTCTATGCAAGTATCGAGGTGAATCATCCCAATTGCCAAGGCACTCCTCTGTGCATGCTTTTCAAAGTCCCTTTTATCATCAATTTAGTTCCAACACTGAATCACAAGTGTTTTTAGTGAGTGTCATTTGATTTAAACACAAATGAGAAAGTGTAAGGTGTTTATTGACAAGGACAGTTGCATTTGCAGGAAAATACAGAATGTAATTTGTTGATTTTCATGCAAGGAGGAATTGTATCCGTTACCAAAGCAACCATTACAAGTTTAGATTCTCAGAAGATTGTTGGTGGTGTGCCACTTGGTTATGGATGGACAGGGGTCGTGATCAATGTTCCAATTATAAGTGATGCACCACTAGTGCGCCCATATGGACATTATAGAACAGTTGGAACCAATGTTGGTGTTCCAATTGCTTGGAGTTCAATCCACGTAAGTTTTATTTACCGTGTCTATCTTTTATAGTTAAAATATTTGAATATAATTTTAAACTTTATATGATATGATTTGTAGGTTTAATCATTATGCTAGCGGATTTGCATCCATTCTCGGTGTCTCTTCAGCATTCCAAGTCCTAAACCTAAGAGCTATTTTAGCCAATTTTAAGATGCTGACTGGCTTAAAAGTAAACTTAGAGAAGAACTTTCTAATAGGAGTTGGGGACTTAAGAGTTGAGGAAGTGAGACAGTTTGCAGAGGTGCTGCAATGTAAGGTAGGGGAGCAAGGGCATCATCAAGAAGTATATGGAAACCTTTATTAGAAAGGGTGGAGAGGAGGTTAGACAGATGGAAAGCCAAGTACCTCTCTTTGGTTGGGAGAAGTAGGGAAATATGGAGTGATGAGGTTCGGGTGGGAATCTAGGGAGGTAAGAAGTTCCTATGGGGTGAGTGTATGGAAAGGAATCATGAGCTTCAACCAAAATTTCAGAATTTTAATTAAGTTTAAAGTGGGGGAAGGTTGTAAGGCAAGGTTTTTGGAAGACGAATGGTTGGAGGTGGGTAGGTTATGTGAGGTATGTTCTAGACTTTATAAATTGACAGAACAGCAAGTGCCTATTGAGCAGTGTTACGAATGGAGGGGGGAGCAAGTGGTCTGGAATCCAAAGTTTAGAAAACCTTTATTGGACCGAGAAGTGGAAGAATGCATTCAGCTATTGGAGAAATTGGAAGAGGCTAACATTTCCAGAGATACAACAGATGGTTTATGGTGGAAAGATTACAAAGAAGGACGATTCTCAGTTAAATCCTTTTACAAGGTTCTGCTGAGAGATGGTAGGGATTAAAATCAGATAAAGGGTGTGTGGGGCAATCCTATGCCCCCAAGGGTAGAGGCTTTTGCGTGGCTGGTGGCACATGATAGTATTTTAACTAGAGATCATCTGAAATCCAGAGGCTGGCAGCTTGCAAATTGTTGTTATATGTGCAGTCAAGCAGAGGAAACAGTTCTCGACTTATTTTTCTCATGCAATGTGGCAAACTTTATGTGGAAGTTCTTCTCTCGTCTGTTTGGAGTGGCTGCTTTCCATCCAGTGACATCAGCAGAAATCTTTTCCTTGTGGCCTAAAATTAGAGGAAGCAAGAAAGCCAAAATCTTGTGGAGCTGTATTCTAGGATTTGCAGTGTGTTGGGCCATTTGGAAAGAAAGGAATAGAAGGGTATTTGAAGACAAGTAAAAAAAAAAAATAGAATATCTGATAGCAACAGTTGGCAATATAATTTCTGCATGGGCCCTAAGACTTCCAGTGTTCGACCAAGTACACAAGGAAGATCTGTTAGAGAACTTCTGGAATATTTTGGAATTGAATCCATGTAATTTTGATTCATTTTCAGTATAATTCTGTTAAGCAGATGGTTTGTCATCTAGACAACCAGTATTTTGAGATGTAATGCATCTTTTTCAATTTAATGAATTTCCTTTTTATTCTTCAAAAAAAAAACGATTCACCTGTCTGGATCACCCATATACTACTTGATGTAACCGTTTTTGGTCACGTACCATTTTTTGTGATGTATAAATTTTTTGGCTAAGTATCTCGTTGTTTGACCCGGTGGTGACGTGCCTTGGTGATGAGCTACTTGGTGGCGAACTCCCTGGGGGAGAACTACTTGGTGACGAACTGCCTGGTGGTGCTCCCTGGTGGCGAACTGCCTGGGGGCGAATTGCCTGGTGGCGAACTGCCTAGTGGTGCTCCCTGGTGGATTCAAGAAAGCCAAAATCTTGTGGAACTGTATTCTAGGATTTGCAGTGTGTTGGGCCATTTGGAAAGAAAGGAATAGAAGGGTATTTGAAGACAAGTAAAAAAAAATAGAATATCTGATAGCAACAGTTGGCAATATAATTTCTGCATGGGCCCTAAGACTTCCAGTGTTCGACCAAGTACACAAGGAAGATCTGTTAGAGAACTTCTGGAATATTTTGGAATTGAATCCATGTAATTTTGATTCATTTTCAGTATAATTCTGTTAAGCAGATGGTTTGTCATCTAGACAACTAGTATTTTGAGATGTAATGCATCTTTTTCAATTTAATGAATTTCCTTTTTATTCTTAAAAAAAATGATTCATCTGTCTGGATCACCCATATACTACCTGATGTAACCGTTTTTGGTCACGTACCATTTTTTGTGATGTATAAATTTTTTGGCTAAGTACCTCGTTGTTTGACCCAGTGGAGACGTGCCTTGGTGATGAGCTACTTGGTGGCGAACTCCCTGGGGGACAACTACTTGGTGACGAACTGCCTGGTGGTGCTCCCTGGTGGCGAACTGCCTGGGGGCGAACTGCCTGGTGGTGAACTACCTAGTGGTGCTCCCTGGTGGCGAACTGCCCGGTGGCGAGCTGCCTGGTGGCGAACTGCCTGGTAGTGCTCCCTGGTGGCGAACTGCTTGGTGGTGCTCCCTGGTGGTGAACTGCCTAGTGGTGCTCCCTGGTGGTGAACTGCCTGATGGCGAACTCGTCACTTGACTTGCTCCTAGGCGGTCTGCAACTAAGAGGGTGGTGGAGCTCCCTGGTGCAGCGCAACCCGACTACCCTCCGCGTGAGGTGATTTTCTCTCCTTTGTAGACGACGGGAGCTGAGGGACCTACGAGAACTGAATCAGAGGACCCGGGGGTATTTTCCCGGCGGGGACTCTCCGATGCCTAAGTTAGCATTCTGATTACAGAGGGCTTGGAGAGAAATAAGAGAGCTAGAGAGCGGGGGTTACCATACCTTTTTCTCTTTTTTTGGCTTTGGGGGTCGGAGTCCTTATATAGTGGTGCCCTCGCAGGTTAGGTGGGTGAAAAGCCTTCAAATGGTAAGACGTCATATCCCGTCAGAACCGAGGTACGGTGATGAACTCCTCGAGGTTGTCAGGCTGGCGCTTGTGCCAGGCGGCCAGGTCGGTGCCTGGGCCAGGTTGTCAGGTCGGCGCCTATGTCAGTCGGTGGGTCGGTGTCCGGGCCAGGTTGCCAGGCCGGCGCCTGTGTCTGTCGGCGAGTCAGTGTCCGGGCCAGGTTGCTAGGTCGGCGCCTGTGTCCGGGCGAGGTTGTCAGGTCGACGCTTGTGTCAGTCGACGGGTCGGTGTCCGGGCCAAGTTTTCAGGTCGGCGCCTGTGTCCGGGCCAGGTTGTCAGGTCGACGCCTGTGTCAGTCGGCGGGTCGGTGTCCGGACCAGGTTGCCAGGCCGGCGCCTGTGTCCGGGTCAGGTTGTCAGGTCGGCGCCTGTGTCCGGGCCAGGTTGCCAGGTCGGCGCTTGTGTCCGGGTCAGGTTGTCAGGTCGGCGCTTGTGTCCGGGTCAGGTTGTCAGGTCGGCGCCTGTGTCCGGGCCAGATTGCCAGGTCGGCGCCTGTGTTCGGGCTAGGTTGCCAGGTCGGCGCCTGTGGCAAGCTGATCCGGCCAGGCCGCGCAGGCCGCGTGCAGGCCGCCCGTGGGTCGCGTGCAGGTCGCGCCAGGCCAGCCAGACCGGTGCCCGGGGGGGACACCAACTTGGTAAGTTGTTGCCTGGGTGCTTGCCTAGTTGTCACGAGGTGCCACGTGTCGCAATTTCACTGGAGGGCCAAATCTGCCCTCATCAATTGCCCCCCACTCCCGAGCTGAGAGTAACTCAGCGAAGGGAGTAGATTTCTTTTGGCCCGTAAGTCGACGAGCTAGTAAGTTTTGATCCAATTCCTTAGGCTTTGGGAGCTGCCTGTATGTGGCGAGCTGCCAGTAAGACGAGGGGGTCTCCGCCAGTTCAGTAGTGTAGCCCTTAGGCTCTAGGGCAGCTTATAGTTCACTTTTGCTGATTTTGTTCCTACTGAGAAAGCGACTGGATATTTAGCAATAGTGTGGCCCGCAGGCTTTGGGAGTGACTCGTAGTCTACTCTTTTTTGACTTTTGCTCGTGCCGGAGAGGCGACCGGGCCTTAAGCAGTAATGTGGCCCGTAGGCTTTGGGAGTGACTCGTAGTCTACTCTTTTTTTGACTTTCCCGTGCCAGAGAGGCGACCGGGTCTTAAGTAGTAATGTGGCCCGTAGGCTTTTTGGGAGTGACTCGTAGTCTACTCTATTTTGACTTTGCCCGTGCCGGAGAGGCGACTGGGTCTTAAGCAGTAATGTGGCCCGTAGGCTTTGCCTGTGAGGTGTCGAGCTATGATTGTGCTGCATCAGCTTCGTAATGCCGGTCACCCGCTCCTACAAGAAGCTACTAGGAGCTCGACCTTCGGGGGCAGCACTACTAACTTTAGGTTGCCAGCTCACACGGGAGCCTTGGAAGGCTCGACCGGTAAGGGCGCCTATGTAGTCTGTTGGCCGTCAACTCCCGCGGAAGCCACGAAGAGCTCATCTTTGTAGGGGGACCTTACGGAGAGGACTAATGAGGCATTATCTGAATTGAAAGTAAGGTTGGTAGAGCTACTTAGTCTGTTAGCCCCCTGCATAGTTTTTGAGTTCATAAAAAATGTAAACTATAAAGTGATATCTTCAAAAAAGTGAGGACTTAGCTTTGGTAAGATGAGAACTTAGCTTTGGTAGGATGAGAACTTAGCTTTTCATAGCGTATCCCAGAGACGGCGTCAATTGATGTAACCATTTTTTGTCACGTACCATTTTTTGTGATGTATAAATTTTTTGGCTAAGTACCTCGTTGTTTGACCCGGTGGTGACATGCCTTGGTGATGAGCTACTTGGTGGCGAACTCCCTGGGGGAGAACTACTTGGTGACGAACTGCCTGGTGGTGCTCCCTGGTGGCGAACTGCCTAGTGGTGCTCCCTGGTGGCGAACTTCCCGGTGGCGAGCTGCCTGGTGGCGAACTGCCTGGTAGTGCTCCCTGGTGGCGAACTGCCTGGTGGTGCTCCCTGGTGGCGAAGTGCCTGGTGGTGAACTGCCTAGTGGTGCTCCCTGGTGGCGAACTGCCTGATGGCGAACTCGTCACTTGACTTGCTCCTAGGCGGTCTGCAACTCAGAGGATGGTGGAGCTCCCTGGTGCAGCGCAACCCGACTACCCTCCGCGTGAGGTGATTTTCTCTCCTTTGTAGACGGCGGGAGCTGAGGGACCTGCGAGAACTGAATCAGAGGACCCAGGGGTATTTTCCCGGCGGGGACTCTCCGATGCCTATGTTAGCATTCTGATTACAGAGGGCTTGGAGAGAAATGAGAGAGCTAGAGAGTAGGGGTTACCATACTTTTTTCTCTTTTTTTGGCTTTAGGGGTCAGAGTCCTTATATAGTGGTGCCCTCGCGGGTTAGGTGGGTGAAAAGCCTTCAAATGGTAAGACGTCATATCCCGTCAGAACCGGGGTACGGTGATGAACTCCTCGAGGTTGTCAGGCTGGCGCTTGTGCCAGGCGGCTAGGTCGGCGCCTTGTCCAGGTTGTCAGGTCGGCGCCTATGTCAGTCGGCGGGTCGGTGTCCAGGCCAGGTTGCCAGGCCGGCGCCTGCGTCTGTCGGCAGATCAGTGTCCGGGCCAGGTTGCCAGGTCGGCACCTGTGTCTGGGCCAGGTTGTCAGGTCGACGCCTGTGTCAGTCGGCGGGTCAGTGTCTGGGCCAGGTTGCCAGGTCGACGCCTGTGTCCAGGCCAGGTTGTCAGGTCGATGCCTGTGTCAGTCGGCGGGTCGGTGTCCGGGCCAGGTTGCCAGGCCGGCGCCTGTGTCCGGGTCAGGTTCTCAGGTCGGCGCCTGTGTCCGGGCCAGGTTGCTAGGTCAGCGCCTGTGTCCGGGTCAGGTTGTCAGGTCAGCGCCTGTGTCCGGGCCAGATTGCCAGGTCGGCACCTGTGTCTGGGCCAGGTTGCCAGGTCGGCGCCTGTGGCAGGCTGATCCGGCCAGGTCGCGCGCAAGCCGCGCCAGGCCGCGTGCAGGCCGCCCGTGGGCCGCATGCAGGTCGCGCTAGGCCAGCCAGACTGGTTCCCGGGGGGGACACCAACTTAGTAAGTTGTTGCTTGGGTGCTTGCCTAGTTGTCACGAGGTGCCACGTGTCGCAATTTCACTGGAAGGCCAAATCTGCCCTCATCACTACGCAAGAATGATTGGAATTGCAGATGTACTTATGCTCTATTTACGCCCCTAATATTTACATAAGGCATTTAAGAGTTGCTCCATAAAGATTCTACATGAATTGCTTCTTAATTGTGATGTTTTTTTTTTTTGTCAGCTCTTCTTAATTTTGATGTTACTCATATTTGTTGCCTATTTTGACTCTAGGTTCAGATAGCCAAGTCAATGCTAAAATAAACATCTATTCTGGTTTCATTCATGTATTAATGAAGTGAATTATGGAATCGTCTTATATAACGCATTACTTTAATTTTCTTCATCTGTGTGCAGTGGGTGGTTATCATGGGAACAGGTGCTGAGATATGCAAGGATACACTTGTATCTAAATGATCCTAAACCAGCATCAATCTTCCTCCCCCCCTCCCTTTTGTGAATTTTCTGAAATAGAGATGATTGCTTGGGTAGTTTCTTATTGCTGGATGGGGTAGTTTTAGGTCCGGTTATCAGTAAAAGTAAGGGCTGAAATTAAGTTAGAATGATCATAATAAATCCCTGAAGAAAGATCTGAATCTGATTTGAATTGCCCTATTGAAATCATATAACAAAGCAGATTAGTTAAGGTCTGTGTCAAAGAAATCATGATGTATTCTTCAAAACATGAAGTCATTTTTATTTATATGTTTTTTTTTTTATAGATTCATGTTTATTTATATGTTATTCACCATGGACCAGCACTTGGTCTTTATTTATATGCATTAATAATGGATGAATTAGAGATGACTCTGCCCAAGGAATAGGAATGGTGGGTGGCGCACATAGGTTGGCAGGCCCAATGGGAAATGAAGTTAATATTTAGGTCCAATGTATAAACACACTTGGCTTGGACTTGTAACAAGTCTAAAGTGCACGTACTTCACATTTTTATTATAAAAAGTAAATTTCTAGAAGGCTGACTATACAGAACCATACAACCTCTTAACCGATAGAACTCTAAGTAAACATTAGGAAAGGATACATGATAAAGAAACTGAAGAAAAATATATCCTAGAACTGGAAATTTACAAAAATGCCACTGACTACTCATTCTAAAGGGAAATTCAAGTTTCTTCCAAACTGTTTGTCAAATCAGTTGCCTTAAGAAGGCACTCCTTTTGTTTGGCATGCCTGGTTGTGTGGTTGGTCTTGTAGGACCCACTGAAGCCCTTTGGGCCCCATTGGGCAAAACTCTAGATTTCTTGTCGTTTCTCTTCCAAGCTACTAGACCTGTATTATTATGTGGAGAAGTTGTTTTTCTTGCTTGAGGGAATATGGTACTTGGAAACTAATGCATTTATCTGTAGGAATAAATTCTACTTGGATCAGCCTCTGTGATCAATTGTCTAGCAATAATTGATGTCTCATTAGTGTATATTTTGGAATATGATTTCATTGTGTGCTTCTAATTATCTGCATGCAAGGAGTTGAAAATTAAAGGTTTCACTTTCATCTTGCAAATTGGCTAATATGGGATGTGTTTGTCCAGTGATTGATATTGTAAGGATGATCATCTTACATCCTGGTGGGGCAAGTTTACTTCTTGTGCATGTCCAAGATGAAAATGGTAACTTCTCCATATGCTATCTTTTGCTTTTCATCTGTGGCAAACCGGTTTGGTTGAGAACAGTTCTAGCTAGAATTTCATTTTAGATACATTTAGAGTTGTGTTACTTTATATTGAACATAATATGTTGTGCTTATAAAACTTTGCTTCCAGACAGAGTTCTAGCAAATATAGTAATATAGTAATGGCATATTTTGTCATTAATCCTATTCCTGAATCCTGATTAGTCACACTGATCTCTTTATTATTTCTGCTTGTTGTACATCTTATTCTTGCATTTTTTATTGTTGCATTTGATATGTAAAGACTTTTTGTGATCTAAACAGATGCATTGATGGAGATGATTAAAAGAGTTACCATGCCTCTTGCACTGCCAGCAAACCTCTTAACCAGCATTCGTTCTTTGACAAATCTCTTCAAGCATTCATGCTTCTATCAGTGGCTACAAATGCACCGCACTGAGGTCATTTGTTAATTCTTACTCTCCAGACCGGGGTTGAGAATTCAGACTCAACTATTTATCGACAGAAATAACTAATTTTGATATCTTGAGTGAAAACAGATTTTTCATTGAGAATGTTGAATGCATGAACATTCTCACTTATCGGTTATGATTGCAAGAATGGGCCTTCTTTTGGTATATTAAGGGTGATTGGACCCTTGATCTTAACATTCCATTCTCATATTTTCTGGTTAGGTCACAAAAGTCTGGTACGAGATAAGATATGATCCCTTAAATTTTTTTTTATATGTAAAATATATTCCCTTACATTGTCACCACAGTATGGTAAGGTTGGTTTTCTTTTTCTCGAAGGTCAACATTTGGTTTTATTTTTGGCCAAGTGGTAGTTGATTAGGTCTGTTGTTTTGTTTCCTTTTAGTTACCAGATCAAAGAGTGCTTAGTAAAAAGATAACAGAGTGCACATTACCAAGCCTACTCTCAATTGTGCTAGACCTATAAATCCTCAAGGGTAAAAAATAATACTATGTACATGCATAATCTTCATGAGTATGGTAAGACTATCTAATCTGGAAGGCCTTGAGATGTAAGACCTATATGAGTTATGATTCCCACAGTAGAATAAAAATAAAAATGGAGCTCAAATATTAGAGCTTTAATGATGCCTTGATAGATGTAAGACCTATTATATGAATCCTTGTTGGGATAACTTTCTACAACAGACGTTGCTCTGATGAAGGGACTACCTTTCCTTCAAATAAAATTTGGAAAACTGCAGCCCCACCCAAAGTTGCCTTCTCAAATTGGGTTGCCTCTCTAGGAAAATGTTTGACTGATGAGAACTTGGGCAAAAAGAGGAAGGCTGATGGGACCTAGCAAATGTGTCATGTGTGGAGAAAGCGCTGAAGACTTGGAGCACTTATTTCCTCACTGCAAATTTGCAAGGGAACTATGGCTGAAGGCCTTGAGATGCTTTGAGGTGTCTTTGTACTTACCAAAAGGTCTGTTGGAGTTTCCCTGGAGCTGGAACATAGCCGGCTTATAAAAAAGGATAAGTCTTATGGGGAGTAATTCCATCAGCAGTTCTGTGGACAGTTTGGACAGAGGAGAACAAGAGGATTTTTGAGGACAAATACAATTCACTTGATTCAGTGCTAAAAGTTTTTGGGGAAGAATTTATTCTTGGGTAGCTTCTCATAAATCATTCTATAAAGTTTTCTTTTAGTTTTCCTGCTCAGTGTCTTGCTGTGCATGCCCCCTGTACTTTTATGTGGGAAAGATATTTTTGGATTTGGGTGAGGGGATCCGGTACTAGTACCAAGGACTCAGAAGGGAGGATATCATTTTAGATTGACCCATGTTCCATGTTTTACTTAAGGAATTATTGATGGTTTTGATAAGCTTAAGTCCTCTGATTTTGATGATTTACTTGACTTAATTGTGGCAAAAAATCAGAAATACTGAACAAAATTTCTTCCCTGTACTTGATATTGATGCAATTGAGAAAGGGGGTTCATATAATTTTCCTACAATCTGTGAGCTCCTTCTCTATGTTCTTGCACCGAGTTGTAGACATATATTTCAAAAACTTATGGCATATTAGTGGTATGATGAATATGGCGCATGCATCTATCAAAAAATAATGATGCATGCACTTCTTTTTCTGAAACATATATTCTATATTGAGTAATAGTGCATGGTGCTTTTCTTGTTTTCAAAAGGTCATGTTTTGCTTATTTTTCTCAAGGAAAATTGAGTGCAAAACCCTTGGTATGGCAGGAGAGGATTAGTAATGTTCATGTTTAGTGAGTTTGCAGATTCTTGATGCACTGTCAAGTTGTGGTTCATCTACCAACAAGAATGTGCAATTGTCTTATTCCACATTGCTATTCAAGTAAGTCCAGTTGGTATTTTGGTTCCCTTATATTTATTTTCCCATTGCATATTTATTATCTTAAAAAGGAAGGACACTACTTGTTAGCATTCAGATTATGCATAACAGTGCTTACTTGTGTTTGAGTATTATCTGGTTTTATATAAACTAACATGAATTTATTTTGATAAGTATAAGCTAACACACAACAGATATTGTCAAAGCAACTATTCATTCTTGACATATTGGTTGAAGATGGAAAGTTGGAGGGGTCTGCAAATGTTTGCAGGGGAGTGGTTTGATCAGACCACTTCTGTTTGGACAAGGGACCTGAAGGGGACTTCAGTAGTATTGATGAGCAAAGGAGGCAACCTGTAATAGAATCCACAAAGAAGTAGGATCGCCCTTTACAAACTCCAAATCCAACTAAAAAGCTAACCAGAAACAGCTCCTGTTTACTTTATAGTTATGATAATGTAACCCATGGAGGTCTTCAAATTTACATTCTGAGTTTGTTTAAGCTTGCATAACTCCATTTATCTCAGTTTATCATTTTGAATTTGCTTGTGGATGGGGTAGTTTTAGGGCCGGTTAGCAGTAAAAGTAAGAGCTGAAATTAAGTTAGACTGATCATAATAAATCCCTGAAGAAAGATCCGATCTGATTTGAATTGCCCTGTTGAAATCATATAATAAAGCAGATTAGTGAATGGTGGGTGGCGCACATAGGTTTGCAGGCCCAATGGGAAATGATGTTACTATTTAGGTCCAATGTATAAACACACTAGGCTTGGACTTGTAACAAGTCCAAAGTGTACATACTTCAGATGATGACAAAAAATCTGACACTTCAGTTTTCAGATTGGATTCAGATCTAAAAATAATCAAATTGGATTGAGGTGTGGCTAAATCCCAATTAAAGCCTTATTTAAGTTACCGTTTATTTGCAATAGTACAAATGCATGGAAGTACAAATTAGACGAGATAAATTCTGAAATACTTTTGCTTTAGGGTTTATTTTACTTTTCTTCAGAGTTTATTATTTTACTTCATTTGCATTACCATACCATGATACTGGTGCAAATGAAATTGCATTAAAGACCAAGCTTATGTCAGATATGTGAATTCACTATGGCGCATTCACTATTATTGGCTGCACATTAAATCCAAATCTCAATCAATAGTGTTAGAGTCTACTTACTTCTCATTGGTTCCTCTTTCATAAAGTGTACTTTCATATCTTACAAGGCATATTTACTATCATGTTCAACCTATCACGACTTTTGCTACATGATGCACCGTAGATTTTTCTAGATATGCATCTACTTCTTTCTTGTTCAATTATACACATGGAAATAGCTGAGGCACATATGGTACAATAATTGAGATCATGCATCCAACACAATTTCCATGGTTCAAAACTAGAAATTGGAGTAGACTAACTCTATTGTGTTCAGTCCAGTACCTCAGTATACAGACTAACTCTATTAGGCAGTACAGAATGGATTAGTGGTCCATCACATGAAGCCAATTTCACTACTCTATTTGGTGTCAGATGGAACTTATGCCATTACAAGATGGGGGTATGGGTGTCAACTATCAAGTACATTCCAATCTGTCCACAACAAACTCTTCATCTCATTTAAATCAAAACTCAGTAAGAGAGTAATAGAGCCATATACATCTATAATTTGCAAAAGATTGTAGGCCCCGTTTGGTTCGCAGGAATAGGTGTCTGGAATCGAAATAAGAATGGACTATTCTGATTCCAACCGTTTGATTGGGCAGAATCGGAATCCCATTCCCATTCATTGTGGAATGACATTTCCTATCCCTCCTTTGGGAATAAAATCTCATTCCTTCTGATTCCAATTTTCATTCCCTTTCCTGTCTGAACCAGAGTATGAGAAAGACCATTCTAATTTTGATTCTGAAGGATTTCGGTTCTAATTCCAATTCCGATTCCAACTACGAACCAAACGGACCAGTAGAATTAACACCTATAATCTTCCTGCAGCCTTTGCTCCCAAGTCAGATTCAGATTCGGAATCTGAATCTTCAAAGTGCACATACTAGGCTTGGACTTGTACTTCCATGCATTTGTACTATTTGTGCTCTGTATGTGTTTGCACTGTAAGCTGAATCCAAGGGGTATTACAATATGTTACCCATCAATATGGTCAATGGGCATGCTTTAACACATGCTTCACTTCTTGTCCTTGTAAATTTCTTGGTTGTCATTTATTAATTTATGTTTCTAGGAAATGGCAAAACATGATAAAGTTTGCTCTTGCCAATTAACAAACGAGCTAGACTGAATGGTGTGTCATAGTGGTGCTTTCTATTTATATCTTTGGCCTTAAGATAAAGATGATTCATTGCAATCTCATCAGAAAAGCCTAAATGGTTTATATAAATGTGAGATCAAAATATGCAATCCCATACTTATTAGTTTCAATTCTAAAGCACTTTCAGGTAGCACTACTAATATCCAGCATACTGTACCAATAATAACCTCAGTAGACTTTTTTTTTCTATCCCATCATATTTTACTTTGTTAGCTTTTGAAATCAATCTAATGTTCTAATGAGTTTTCCGAAAGATCATCTTACTCATTTTGCTTGTGGCGGCACATACAAGAACTCATTATAATTCTTTAAATTTAGATAAAATTTTCTTCAGTTCTGTGAAGTTTCCCTTTTCTCCTTTTCAACCTCTATGAATTACAAGTTTCTGAAGTCTGAACCAATAAATTTCATGTATTCACCTAAAAATAATCTTCAGACTGTAGTTCACAACATAACCTTATTGACCAGGAAAATTTTATAGATTTTTGATAAGCAAAGCATTTATTTTAGTTCTGAAGCCTTTTCTTTTTGAAACAGGTAAATGATGGAAGTGCAAGTGCTAGTGATATTTTGGCTGGGGCTTTGCATGACAATGTCTCTTTAGAAAAGTATGGAATGATCGTAAGTCAAAATTTTCCCTTGGAAACAATGTGATATGTAAAAAATGCATAAGGTTTTCAGGGTGTTTATTTTATGTTGTCAAATAGGTTATTTGTTAGAAGGGAATTAAATTGAAAAACAGAAACATATTTTGATTCCTTGTTAGAAAGATCAAAGTAGTTTAACTTGTGCTATCTTGGGGGTTAAGGAATTCAGACCTGTGTCAACCTGGCATAACCTGATTTGGTTAGGGTTTAGAGTGCTAAGCTTATGTTAGGTCAGATTAAGAGCCAGAGTTGCATAAAAGGCTTGACAACAAAATCAACCCATCACAACCAATGAATCAAAAAATAAACACAAAATCAACCCAAAAGCTACATAAAAGGTTTGAAAACAAAACAAAAAACAACCACTCTATCACTTAGCAAATACTGATATGTAGAACCTCTCAAAGTCAACCTTCCACCAGCTTATCTCATCCATATTGTTGCATTGATGACAATAAAACAACCTGCCTCCTTTTAATTTCTACAGAAGTGGCTACAAAAATAAACCTCAAGGTGTCTCAGGGTAGTCCTGTTTGGAGTTGGAATATAGAATGTTCTTTTTTCTTTATTAAACTTTAGATATGTAGATCTTAGAAATATAGTGAACAAATTAAACCCATTGTCAGTTATGTCTGAAGATGCTTAAAAACTAAAATTGTGGGTGTTGCATGGAATAACACCTTTTCAAATGTTGGAAGATGAAATCAGATCATCAGGGTTGAAAATTCTTCAGCTGTGTACTCTATAGTCGGTTTCCTTATATTTGTTCCAGCATTGTTTATCTAGAAACAGATCATCAGGTACTATAAATTCCTTATATGTCCAGGAAATGAAAGGAAGGGGAAATAGGAAATGCTATTTAAAAGTTAAACACATACCCATTGGATTATTCAAAATCAGCACTTGAGAATGCATAAGCACTCAACAAACCTTACGCATGCAAATACGCAATCCGCAATCCGCAATCCAAAAATGCTAGGGGGTGGGTCATGCAGAGATGCTTTCAATAAGATCTTTATGATTAATAATAAAAAAATTAAAGAGAGTAAGAAACAAAGTGTCATGTTTTAGAAATTAGCTAAAAGAAAAAAAATAGGATTAGACTTGAAAGAAGAAGAAGAAGAACAGTTTACCGTATTACAGGTTTGAAGAGAAGAAAAGAGAGAAAGAGAGAGAAAAAGAGTGAAGAGAGGAGAAAAGAAAGAAGGGGTTCAGTGGTGAATGATTTACTGCCCCACACACTCCTTTATTTATAGCTTTTAGGATCCTTACAAGAATAGGAAATAAACAAAAATTAGAAACAAGAAGGCTAACCAGCCCAACTTAACAAAAATTAGAAACAAAAGAAATTAGAACTACTAAAAAGAAATTAAAAACTACTAATAAAAGACATTAGAAACTACTAATAAAAGAAATTAGAAACAACTAGGTGTGGGTATGAAACCACACACACTAGAGCCTGAGTGTGGGTATGGAACCCCACACTCGTGGCTAACCAACTATTTCTTCACTCCCCCTCAAGTTGGGAGTAGATGTTTGTCATGCCCAACTTGCGTAGATCTGTCTCCAATTTGCCTTTTGTGACTGCTTTGGTGAAGAGATCAGCTAACTGCATGTTTGAGGCAATGTAAGGAAGGCATATTTCTTGAGATGCAACTCGCTCTTGGATAAAATGTCTGTCAACCTCGATATGGTTATGAAGGGATGGGAGATCCATCATATGGATGGCTGAACCCTGCAGGAAGGTTGGGCGAAATTTCAAAAATTTCTTTACTCCCATCCGGGAATCCTATTCCCAATTTATAAAACTATATTTTCAAGGTTCGTTCTTGTAACCAAACTGGACCAAATCTGAAACCAAGATTAGGGAAGGATATACCTGATAGGAATCCACGCAAAAAGCTCCTCCCAACATAGGTGTTCACGCCCAAAGAATGTACCAAATCCTCCCTCCACTGAATATGACACAGCTTAGGATGAGGCAGGATCAGCAGGTAGTTCTTCACCAAGAACTTATGATTCTTCAGCAAGAATCAAATGGGGTAGTGAGCACAACTTCAAAATTGTTTCTTCTGGCAAGAAAAAATATCAAGATCAAATCTTGATCAAATCCAAGAACTGGAGATCGAACAGGGTAGGGCGGCAAGAGCAGGAAGAAAAAGAACCGAAGGCAAGATCAGTCTAACTGAGTTGTCTTCTCTCTATGTTGTGTCTGGTGTCTTTTTCATGTCCGCCCTACTCTCTATTTATAACCTTAAAGAGACAACCTCCTAATCTGATTAGGAGTCTTCTGATCCAAATCTTTATTTGAATCTGAACTCTTTAAGTGATAAGGATAATCCCTTATCTTTTCTACAGTTAAATATCAGCTTATTCTTAATCAAATTAGGAGTTTCCTTATCCAAATCTTTATTTGGATCTGGACTCTTTAAGTGAATAAGACTTATCCTCTTATCCTTATCTACTGATCCAAACCCAGATCCACCCCTATTTAATTAATCCAATTAACCCAGTTCAAAATGGGTTTTTAGGCCCATTAAGCTTTCAGGCTCACTTCCTTTTAATGATGGCTAGCTTGGCTCTCTTTGTATGGCGTGGGACCCTAACATTGATCTACACATCAGCCACATGGGTTCAGCCTAGCCTTTGTTACACAAGGCCTGGCCGAATTCACTGCTGAATACAGTGAACCCCTAAGTCCATCACCATGGGCTCTTAATAGGCCCAACATTTACACTAAATGGTCCTTGGGTCCAACCATCTTATGAACCATCACCATGGGCTCTTAATAGGCCCAACATTTACACTAAATGGTCCTTGGGTCCAACCATCTTATGAAGGACCAAGGACTGTGGGCAAATGTAAGATTAGCCCATCAGGTATAACCCTCAATGGTCTTACACTTAACCTCTTAGCCCTTAATGATCAAACACTGCCCGACAAGAGAGGACCTCTCCCTCGGCTGCAAGGTACAGTGCTGCACTCTCCACTCACATGGATCCCGGGAATTAAAACATTTTGCAAACATTTTGAAACTATAATATATATCTCTATATAAATATATTTTGCAAAAACAAATTTCAACGGTTGAAATCAACTGCCGACAGTTTAGGTTTCCATTAGAGATAGTGCATCCCTGATCATTCACTTTGTTCGACAAAGGGGCTGATCCTATCACTATGATCACCCACTCAGATGAATTCTCGGATTGTCCCAACATACCCAGGTTTTGACCCCCTCTAAGGATCTCACTGATTGGCACATCAAAGACAGCCCAATCCGACACCTAATGCAGTATCATAATCGAGTCTAGGGGTTGAGTGTAGCATTCCAGTTTTGCCCATCTATCTCTAAGGTCCAGGGCAATACTGGAATTTTGGTCCGGTTCAAGGTTTCAAGAAAACCCACACTACATGTACCTTAGGTCTCACCCTGGCAGCTGAGACAAGCCGCCCCAACCAACTTGGCAGTACACCAATGTCAGCCTTGGCAGGATAAATCTCCCCAGATCTATCCAATGGTTGTGAAGGTTCTAAACTAACACGAGTCTCATATGTGTCTAGTTTAAGGGTATTACACAAAAACACACCACAATAACATGAATGAAATATGTACTTTATTCATTTACAATAAATGTCATAATGTACATCAAGTTGATTGGAGCTAAGGGCATACACTGTCTAACAACTCCAACTTGCACTTAGGTCCAATCGGGTACAAGCCGGAGTCCCATACTTTCCACGTGTTTCTCAAACACTTTCTGTGTTAGTGGCTTAGTTAATGGGTTTTCTACATTTTCCACTGATGCTACCTTCTGAATCAAGACGTCCCCTCTTCCAACTATCTCCAGTAGTACATGGTACTTCCTCTCGATGTGCTTTGACTTCGAGTGGGCTCGTGGCTCCTTAGCCAGAGCAATGGCTCCAATGTTGTCACACAACAGTGGAATGGGTGATGTGCTGGATGGAACTATTCCTAACTCCCGAATGAACTTCTTCATCCATACGGCTTCCTTGGCAGCTTCACTTGCGGCAATATACTCGGCCTCGGTTGTGGAATCTGTAGTGGACCCTTGTTTGCTGCTTTTCCAACTAACTACACAGAACCCCATCGTAAAGATGTATCCAGATGTAGACTTTCTATCATCTGGGTCTGACTGAAAATTGGCATCAGTATACGCAAGGATCTGTAGTGAAATATCTGGTCGGGTTAGACAACACTGATGGCATAAGAAATATCTGGTCGGGTTAGACAGAGATAAAAAAGTTTCCCAATCAGCCTTTGGTACATAGCCCTGTTCTCAAGGAGTTCTCCACTTTCTGCACTTATCTTATAGTTAGGCTCAATGGGAGTATTAGCAGGTTTCACTCCTAACTTGCCAATTTCTTCCAATAAGTCCAAAATATACTTCCTTTGGGAGATGAAAATGACATGCTTAGATCGAGCTACCTCAATTCCTAGGAAATAGTGTAACTTTCCTAGGTCTTTCACTTCAAATTCCTTGTGAAGGTGTTGTTTAAGGGTTTCGATTTCACTAGTGTCACTTCCTGTTATCACAATGTCATCTACATAGACTGCAAGTAGAGTTAGGGAATGACCTGTCTTCTTAAAGAAGAGGGTGTGATCTGATTGAGCCTGTATGTATCCAAATTTGTCCAAAGCCAGTCTAAACCTATCAAACCAAGCTCTCGGGGATTGTTTTAACCCGTACAAGGCTTTCTTCAAAAAGCAAATTTTCTTTCCTACTTCTGTATGTCTAGCTGAAATAGTGGCCATGAGAAATTTGCAGCAATGGATAGAAGAACTCGGATAGTGTTCATTTTTGCAACAGGTGCAAAGGTTCCTGTATAGTCTATGCCATAAGTTTGTGTGAATCCCTTTGCAACCAATATGGCCTTATACCTCTCTACAGTACTATCAGCATTATATTTCACAGTAAACACCCATCTGCATCCAACAGGTTTCTTCCCTTCAGACTGGTTAACTAGTTCCCATGTGTTATTCTTGACAAGAGCATCCATCCCTACTTGCATTGTTTCCTTCCATTCAGGTATCAAAAGAGCTTCTTGCACTTTTCTAAGTATAGGAATAGAAGAAATAGATGCCAAGTAAGATCTGTAGGATTCTGAGAGACAATTATAGGAAAGGAACTTGGAGATGCAATGGGCAGTGGATGAGGTGCAACGGTGCTTCCCTTTACGAATAGCAATTGGAAGATCAAGGTCATCTATCGGTGAAGGCTGAACCTCTATAACAGTGGGATCAATAGTGGGAGTAGTAGTAGTGTCTGGATCTAGAGCTGTAGAAGATGTTGGAAATGGCCTGGATTGCTGTTGAGTACGAGAATCAACTTGCCTCCACCACTTTCTGTGATACACCCTCAACTTCCTGCATTTTTGACAACCTTCTTCGCAACTCCCCTCCTTAGTAACTGGGACAGGTAAAGGATTCTTGGAGCTAAAACTGAAATCCCTTCCTCATTATTATCCCCCTGAGGAGAAGCCTTATGATAGTAGGGCATATCTTCAAAGAATGTGACATCCATGGACACAAAGCGCTTCCCTAAAACTGACTCATGACAGCAATATCCCTTTTGATTTTGTGCATACCCAAGGAAAATACACTTAGTGGCTTTGGGATCAAACTTGGAGCGATGAGGTCCAAGGATTTGAATAAAACAAGTACACCCAAAAGTTTTGAGGAGAATAGTGAATAGGTTATTATCTGGATATAGAAGACTGAATAGGATTTGCATGTTTAGGACCCGTGAAGGAACCCTGTTAATGAGGTATATGGTTGTACAGATTGCATCTCCCTAGAAGCATATGAGAACATTGGAGTTGAAAATGATGCTTCTAGCTACCTCTAAAATATGTCTGCTTTTTCTCTCAACAACCCCGTTTTACTGAGATGTGTGAGGACAAGTGCTCTGATGAATGATCCCATGATCAAGGAGATAGGATGCCAAGGGTTTTGCAAAGTATTCCTTGGCATTATCAGATCTAAGAATCTTGATCTTGGTTTCAAATTGAGTTAGGATCTGATGGAAAGCTTGGGTCAGAGAAGGGACCTCATCTCGAGAGTGCATAAGATAGACACATGAAAAATGGGTATAGTCATCAACAAATAATAAGAAATATCTGTACCCCCCCCCCCATGGTGGGAGTATGGTAGGGCCCCCAAACATTGGTATGCACAATCTCAAAAGGAAGGTTGCTTCTTTAATTACTTAAAGGATAAGATGATCTACTATGCTTTGCAAGTTCACAACTTTCACATTTTAACCCAGACACTTCTACTGACTCAAACAAGTTTGGAAAAAAGACTCTTTAAAGACCCAAAAGATAAATGACCTAAGCGGTTGTGCCAAAGCATAATCTTACTGCAAGACTGAGAAACAAACAATTTTCCTGCTTCACTCTGCTCCCCTTGTGAATGTTCCAGTAGGTAGATTCTATTCATCTCATGGCTAATCCCAATCACCTTCTTCGTTTCCAGATCCTGAAAAATACACTGATCAGGGAAAAAAGTTACTGAATAGTTTTGATTTTTAGTAATACTACTAACTGAAAGTAAGTTAGCACTAAGCTTGGGAACATGCAAAGCTAAGGATAGGGTGATGGTATCTAATAATCTGATGTCTCCCTTGCTAGAAATTGGTACAAGAGAGCCATCAGCAATAGAAACTTTGTCTCTCCTATAGGATAAACAATAGGTGCTAAATAGAGTAGATATGCTAGTCATATGATTTGAAGCACCTGAATCTATTACCTAGGAAGGTCTAGTATTACCTGGGACAGAAGCATGACAAGCAGTAGCTCTTGTACCTGTATGAGCAAGGGCTGAAGTAGGCTGTTGAGCTGATGTAGGCTGAGCTAAATTACTAAATTCATTTTCTAGCAGAGTTAAAGCAGCTCGGACTGCAGCTAGGGTATCTAGAGGAGTGCCTCTTGTGCCTGATGAAGTTGTACTATCAATGTTGACAGCCATATTAGCATTCCCTTTCTTATTTCTGAGCTTTGTTGGAACTAGATGAGGGTGCAACTTCCAACAGGTGTCTTTAGTATGTTTAGGTTTCTTGCAGTGTTCACATACCAAGTCCTTCTTAGCTTCCTTATTTTCCTTATCCCCCCCCAGATTTAGGTCTAACTGCTACCAAGGCTGATTTGGAGGGTTATTGCTGCAACATAACCTTTCTCCTAGTTTCTTAACTGTGCACTAGGAAATAGGTTTGTGATAAAGTCACACTATCTCTTGTCAACAACTGTTGTCTCACAATGTCATATTCAGAGTTCAGATTAGCTAGGAACTCAAAAACTTTGTTAGTTTCAACATGCTTTTTATATGTTTGTGCATCTTTCTGACTCTCCCACTCAATTGTTTCAAGATGGTCAATTTCATGCCACAGGGATTTTAAGGTTGAAAAGTAAATAGAGACCTGCTTCTCTCCTTGCCTCAAATTTTTAACCTCACATTTTAGCTCATAAGCCCTAGCAACATTAAGAGGCTAAGAGTAAGTTTCCTTCATAATATCCCATATTTCTTTAGCTGTTTTGGCCCACAAGTAGTTTCGACTTATGTGTGGCTGCATAGAGTTGCACAGCCATGTCATCACCAAAAAATTTTCTTAGACCCACCTAGCATAAGTAGGGTCCTCCTTGGAGGGTTCCTTCACATCCCCTAGCAAAAAGTTCAATTTTCCTCTACCCCCAATAGCCATCATGGCTGATTGGGCCCATTCCAAGTAGTTTGATCTATCAAACTTAATAGTTGTAATCTAAAAGGTGTTTTTAGTCATGTTACCTGAACCACCAGTCCCAAAAGCATCTTCCCCTTGGTTCTTGTACTCCATTCTAAGTTAAGAAAAGGCTTTAAACTACTGTGACAAGAAAAAAATTGTATTTCAAGGCTGATAACAGCCGACCTAGGACAATGATTTTGCAGTTAGATAACAGTCAACTATTGTCCTGGGATTAATATCAATCCTAAGATTTTCTATCCATACCTCTCTGAATGAATAACAGAGTCCTTTTGAGTATCAATCTCAAGAAAAGGTACTTACTTTATGAAGAAAAAAGCCCAGAAAACTGATTGCTACCTTCAGTCTTCAAACTTGATCAATCAATTATTGTCAACACCTTGAATCTTGATCAAAGAACCAAGAAAAAAAAACTGATCGGCACCTCCAATCATGATCAAGAATCGATCTTGATCACTCAATTCCTGTCTGATTCTTCCTGATTACAAAAAGCTCTCTCCAATCTTAGGATAGCTGCTAAAGCCTTCTCGCAACCTCTAAGAATCAGCCAAAATAAGGATCTTTCTGAACTTTCAGCCCTAAACAATTCTCATGTGGTCGGCTGAATTAAATCCACATGAGAAACCCTAGATCTAAGGTTCTGATACTAAGTTGAAAGAAGAAGAAGAACTGTTTATTGTATTACAGGTTTGAAGAGAAGAAAAGAGAGAGAGAGAGAGAGAGAGAAAGAGGAGAAAAGAAAGAAGGGGTTCAGTGGTGAATGATCTACTGCCCCATACACTCCTTTATTTATAGCTTTTAGGATCCTTACAAGAATAGGAAATGAACAAAAATTAGAAACAATAAGGCCAGCCAGCCCAACATAACAAAAATTAGAAACTTCTAACAACAGAAATTAGAAACTAAAGAAATTAGAACTACTAAAAAGAAATTAGAAACTACTAATAAAAGAAATTAGAAACAACTAGGTTTGGGTATGAAACCACACACACTAGAGCCTGAGTGTGGGTATTGGAACCCCACACTCGTGGCTAACCAACTATTTCTTCAATTAGCTTAGGATTTTATTTCAAACATATCAGTTGGAAATCAATACAAGTCTAAAATTCATTGGAAGCTACCAATACCAATTGAATCAGGCAACAACCATGAGAATAAGCAGGTTATAAAACAAGATTCCTTCTATCGTCAAACTAAAGTCTTTCTGATTTGGAAGCTACCAATACCAATTGAATCAGTACAAGTCTTTCTACAAGTTCTTTCCTTTTTTACAGTTCTGTTTTTACCGAATATCCTGCCATATCATCATCATATAATGTGCATGCTATATCAAGGAAAGGAGTGAGGGAAGTAAAGTTGGTAGAAGCTGAAGGAGAGTCACATGTGTATCATGTGTTTCACCCAGAATCTGAGGCAACTCGCTTGCTCCAGCAACAGATGAGTTAGTTCATGAACCAATCCTAAGAGAAGGATATCTTCAAAGATAGGCTTGTAGTGGCACTGTTCATTTAGGTTACAAGTAATTACACAAACTAAAATCTCAGCACAGCAGAATTTCTTGTGCTGTTTTAAATTTTATATGGAGAAAGTAAAACCAGTATAGCATCATGAAAGGAAGGGAAGTCAATAATAAAAATTATTATACAATAAAGGTACTTGTTCAGATGAATCTTAAATCTCAAAACCGGTTTTAACTTTTTTTCTATCCTAGACAACAAACAGAGATTCATCCACCAGATATGACATGTACATACTCTTTTAGTCATTGACAAGGTCTAAATTGTTGATGTCGGTAGAAATGTCGGTCATCCAAATATAAGAAACATGTCAGAAATGTTGGAAATATCGTATAGAAATCTTGTAAAAATTATAGACATGGTGGAAACATTGTAAAATATGCAAAATATAGAATGATATTTTATGAAATGACAAAAGAAGCATAGGCACACCTTTTTATATTATTATCTTGTTCCAAATTATTAAACAAAACTAAGAAAATAAGGTTATAGACAAAAGAATATGTTCTGAATTTGCCCTGTAAACCTTAAGTTTTAGAACTTCATGATAGAATTAGTTAATGAAAATTTTAAACTCAGAGAAAATGTAAATGGTTGTAATAGATCAACAAAATAATCTACTACAGAAACAAAAACTATTATTTAACTTCATGTTTGAAATGAATATTGAGCTAGCTCAAAGTTGTAATCATGTAACTTAGGTGGACAATAACTTCTTACTTCACATATCTACAATATTGTCACCAACTTATGTTATAATACTATCTCTTGTACTCCACATAGTACTGGTAGGGTTCACTAGGGAAAATGGAAATATGTCGTGGATGCCATCACTTGTACTCCATGTAGGTCTGGTAGTGTTCATTGGGGAAATGTTGGTTCCAGTAAAATTTCATGTCACTACCCATGGAAATGGAAATATGTCGTGGAAATATTAGGGAAATTAGGGACATTTTAAACCATTCATCAAAACTCATGAATCCACCGACAAAGCCAGCTCCGTTGCAATTGCCGCATAAAATTTCTTTCTTACCTATGCAAGGAATTTTATACAGAGATTAATTTACTGCCATGATGAGTGAGAACACATCTATGCCCCAAATTCAGTACCAATTGCCAGGTTGGAAGCAAATTTGTGATCAGTGCATTTAAAAGAGTAGGATTAAATTAGGACAAAGAAAATGATGAGAAGGCATCCTCCCTACCTCTTTTGTAAATGCCATGGATGAGAGAGTTGAGAATTAACCCACTATGAAGAAGTCCAAGCAAGGAAACATTCAGGCCACCAACATGGTTCAATATTTTATAAGTAGGAAATTTAACAGGGTAGCTCACCAATTAGCTAATATGGCTAAGTCCCTTAATGAGGAGGTGCTTTGGTGGGCTGCCCCCTCTTTTTTGGATCTGGACGATGTAGTTTGGTATATTTCTTAATTTAAAGTTTTCTTCTATAAAAAAAAAAGATATGGTTCAACAACTATAACCATACAATAGTCAATTCCTTCAAACAACAAAACTTACCAACAGTCTAGAAGGATAGGTTTAGAGAGGTCAGATGGTTAGCACCATCCAAAAAGGTTTTAATGCCTGACTCATTCTATCACCTCGTTAGTACCAAAAAGATGCTTCTATGGTACATCTAGCATTTTTTGCATTAAATGTGGTTCGTGTAAAGCAGGCATGTTCCATCATCAGTAGTTTTCTTTTCCCCTTTTTGGATAGACATGAATCATAAACAAGCACCACAATGCTATGTTAGTTTGTGAGAAAGTGAAAGGGCAAGAGAGAGGCAAAGGTTCAGATCTGTTAGGGTTGATCAATCTGATCGAACCAACCCAAAAAAGAAGTATTTATATTAATCTTAGGTGAATGGACAAGATTGTCCTTACAAAGAAAATAAAAGAGTTGTTCACTAATGTATACGCCTATTATAGTACAAGAAAGAATAATAAAATATAGTAGAATTACAAAACTACCCTTCATTTCTTCTACACTCCCCCTCAAACTAATGCTAGGGTATAAGCATTAGTTTGTCCACAAGAAAATTATGTCGGGCTTTGGTCATGGCTTTGGTGAAGAGGTCCACAAACTGTAGACCCGATGAAACATGTGGGAGAGAGATGTGGCCCGCATGGAGAAGGTCACGAATGAAGTGATAATCCATCTCAATATGTTTAGTACACTCATGAAATACGGGATTGGTTGCAATCTTGATTGCACTCATGTTGTCAGCAAACAGAGGAATAGCAGATGAGTGATCAATATTCATGTCATGAAGTAGTGCCTTAAGCTAGATTATTTCACTGCATACTAAGGACATGGCTCTGTACTCGGCTTCAGTAGATGACTTTGAAACCGTTTGTTGCTTTTTACATTTCCAAGAAATCAATGAATCATCAAGGAATATACACCAACCAGTAGTAGAGCGACAAGTGTCAGAGCAACCTGCCCAATCTACATCTGCATAAGCTCAGAGCTATGTGGATGAACAGGATGAGAAAAATAAGCCATGTGATAGTGTGCCTTGTACATAACGAATAATCCAGAGAATTGCAGAATAGTGAGGCTAACGTGGAGAAGAAACAGACTCACGACTTGAATTGCATAGGAAATGTCCGGTCTAGTGGATGAAGAGGATGAGAAAAATAAGCCATGTGATAGTGTGCCCTGTACATAACGAATAATCCAGAGAACTGCAGAATAGTAAGGCTGATGTGGAGCAGAAATAGACTCACGATTTGAATTGCATAGGAAATGTCCGGTCTAGTCATGGTTAGGTAGATAAGACTACCTACAAGTTGTTGATACTGGGTAGCATCAGGGAGGAGATCACCCTCATCTTTACTCAACTTACAGTTAAGCTCAAGAGGTGTATCAACTTGTTTCGAGTTAGTCAAGCGAGCAAGAGTCACCAAATCAGAAGCATATTTCTGTTGGTTGACAAAGTAACCTCGATGACATCTTTGAATTTCAAGTCCAAGAAAGTATGTTACTTGCCCAAGATCTTTCATTTTGAAGGAGTTACTAAGCAGAAGTTTGAGTTTGTTAATACCATCCACATCATCTCCAGTGATAAGGATGCCATCAACATAGACCAAAAGAAGAGTCAACCCCTGAGCTCGCTTGAGAGTGCAAAGAGAGTAGTCTGAAGCACTCTGCTGAAAACCAACCTCCAACACTACTGTATGGAAGCGGTCAAACCAAGCTCGTGGAGCTTGTTTACACACTAAGGGTTGTCATAGTAGCCGAGAGGTGGTTTCATATAAACTGTTTCTAGAGGTGTAAATCGGCACAGCCCATATATATTTTATATATATTATAATTATATAATAATATATTAATAAAATAAATATTTTTTAAATTTTATTATACTAATTTATTTAATTATTGCATATATAAGCAATTTTATACACAATTCATATAAAATTAAAATTTTAAGTTTTTTTGTCAATTTTTTTAAATAAATAGCTTTGGCCTGATACACGGCCCGACCCGGCCCAAGGCTCGGCCCACGGGCCAGCCCGGCCGGCCCCCAAATTTTTCACCAGGGAGGGCAGCATGGCTCGTGATGGCCCACACAAAGTGCGGGCCCCCCAAGGGCCGTGCCGTGCCGGCCCGACACGGCCCACTTTACACCTCTAGTTGTCTGTCTCCTGTAACTCTCCATGGAGGAAGGCATTCTTGACATCCATCTTGTGAATTGTCCACTGTTTTAGAGCAGTATTAGCAAGTAGCAAACGAACTGTTGTCATTTTTAGGGCTGTTCACGGGTCGGGTTGGGTCGGTTTACTGGGGTTTTCCCAACCGACCCGACCTGGTCGGGTTACCTGAGATGGAAACCGAAACCGACCCAGTGTTAAGCAAAACCGACCTGGGCGGTTTGAGTCGGGTTGGGTCGGTTTGGGTCGATTTCGGTTTTGCTCCTGTACAAAAAGGACATAGAAGCCTAGAAGGAAATATTTATTCTGAAAACTGGAAACTGAGGTTTTTTATAAACAAAAATATACATACAAATATATTGGAATATATATTTTCTGGAAATATATATCTCACATATTTCAGAATATATATTTTTTAGATATAGATTTTTTCAGATATTTCGGTTTTTATGCAAAACCGAAATATCTTTATTTAACAGTTTTAAATATAAAATATATTTAAATTAAAACCGAAATATATATTTAAATAGATTAGGTTTTTCATACAAAACTAAAAACTGAAGTTTTTAAGATGTTTTCTGGAAATATATTTAAAACTGAAATATGTATTTTATAAATATATATATAAACAAAAATATACATACAAATATATTGGAATATATATTTTCTGGAAATATATATCTCACATATTTCAGAATATATATTTTTTAGATATAGATTTTTTCTCACAGTTTTAAATATAAAATATATCTAAATTAAAACCGAAATATATATTTAAATAGATTAGGTGTTTCATACAAAACTGACGTTTTTTGTGCAAATATATCATCATTAACCGGATTTTTTTTCAAAGCTTAAACTTAAACAAAACACAAATAAAATATATCAACTTATAACATGCATTAAATTAAAAAAATTAAATAAAAAAATACTAACCTTTGAATGACTGAAGTTGAGACTTTGAGAATGAGACTTGAGCTTGAGTTGAGAGAATGAGAACTTTGAGAAGATGGGAGTTGGGAGAGCCAAGTTCAAATGATGTCTTGAAGTTGTGACTTGAGAATTTGAAATTTGAAATTTTTGATTCTTGAGTTGAGAGTCAAATTGTATTAGAGAATAGAGATTGTGTTTGAGTTGAGGGGCTAAGGGGGGCGGACCAAGTTAGAATTAGAATAGAAGACAAAAGTTATCAAGAAAATAGAAAGTCAAACTGTTTTATAGAAAGAAGGCTGAAATTTGTTTATTTCAAGAAACTTTCTAAGTTCTAATTTAAGTAAAAAAGGACACCTAATTCTAATTGTAATTGCCTAATTGGTTGCCTATTTGGTGTAAAAGACTATAGAAAATAGGATAGAGACAACTTAGTTAAGTAGGAACTAGAAGACTAGGTTAGGTTGTAATTAGGAATTAGGATAGAGGCAACTTAGTTAAGTAGGAACTCAGTCGGTTCGGTTTCGGTTTTCACACAAGAAAACCGAAACCGACCCGAACCATCAGTTTATGAATTTGTACAACCCGAAACCGACCGGTGCTTATGAAAACCCGGCCAACTCAGGTTGGGCCGGTCCGAGTTGGTCGGGTTGGGCCTTCTTATGAACAGCCCTAGTCATTTTGGCCACAGGAGCAAAAGTTTCATTATAGTCAATTCCATACTCTTGCTTGTAGCTTTGAGCAACCCAACGGGTATATCTATCCAGAGTACCATCGGATTTGAGTTTCACGGTGTAAACCCACCGGCTACCAATTATGGAGGCATCTGGGGGAGGAGAGACAAGATCCCATGTATCATTCTCAAATAAAGCCTGAACCTCTGAGTCCATAGCATCTTTCCAATGCTCAACTGCTACGGCCTGGCTGTAAGACTTAGAAATATCTATAGATGACAAAATAGCTGAGAATGAGTTATGACTAGAAAAGAAGCCATAACAATCAAGTGGACGAGAAATACGAGATAACCAATGCAAAGGAATAGATGAAGGTAAATCCTCGAGAGGAGAATCTATACTCACATAGTATTGGATGGAGAGGAATGACCAGTCACTATTGCTTGAGGTGGAGGCATAGGCAATGGGCGAACTGGATGCATCCTGAAATACATCTGAAGAGGCTGAATGAAAGATGTCTTGTTTTCAGGCCTGAAATATCAAAGAAGGAGAGGAAGAGAGGAAGGAGGAAGAAGAGGAAGAGAGAATAACGTTTTTAGATTCAAAACTTAGAGCTGGCGGCTCTAGCTTTCTTTACATTTTATATTAGGGCGACCCAACTTAAAACAAAAGATGTGTGACATTACAAGATTGCCCCTACGGCACGATGAGCGGATTAAATAGGAGCTACGAGATGACGAGTTATTTAGCCAAAAAAAATGATACGTGACCGAATTACGCTAGATCAAGACTTATTTACCTGACAGTAATCTGAATTGTAAATTTGTTACCTACAGATCAACATCCAGTAACCCAAGAAAAACCATCAAGAGCCATACCAACCACAGAGAAAAAGAACGTTTAAAAAGAAACACCCAGCAAAGACAAATCATCCAAATTCCAAACTGAGGACGTACAATATGAACCAAAACCACTTCCAACCAAACACTAAAGAGGTGTTTGTCAATGTCTATGGTTGTCTTCTAAAGAAAAAAACTGCATTCAGTTGTGCTGCTTGAGAAACTAAGGTCCAAAACTAAAATTGAAGACGAACCCTAATAAGGTGATCGATCACCATCTCTATCTACTGGTAAATCTCTAGAGAATTAAAATGAAGAGAGATATAGGGTAAAACCACCTGGTCGAAGTCGTTCTTTCTGGCTTCGTCGTTCCTCTGTTCGTTACTCTCTAATGGGACTGAAATCCTTCTTCCTAGGTTCGTCGTTCCTCTCCAATTGCCCCTCTTCAATTCCTAGTTCGTTGTTTCCTCTTCAGTTGCTACTCTTCAGCTGGCAAAAGCGGGCAAAGGGTTGCAATTCTTCCTTGTTCGTCCCTCACCCATTCTTCACATTGGGCAAAAGATGAAACTAGTGTAATAAGAGAAGAACCGGGATAATAAGAGAGGACAAAGTGTATTTTAGTAAAAAATAGATATACAATAATTCGTACAGGGGTAAAATAAATATTTAAAAAAAATTATCATTAGTTTAATGTTTTCCGTCTTCATCATTGATGGAAGGGGAGATTTTTGTATTTAACATTGTAATGAAAAACATAATTTCATCAAAGGAAGCACTAAAAATTACTAAACGCCAAGTAGCATAACCACAAAATACTTCCAAATGCAGGAAAGTGTCCTTTCAACTTACTACAACATGAAATCTGAATGTGAATAAAGTGACACCAGGACCAGGTGTTTCTAAATACAAGTTATTACTAAATTTCTGACCTAGTACTAGAACTCATTGGACATGCCTATTACATTTTCAGTAAAAACAAAACTGTTGCAAAAATAAAAATAGTTCAATCAATAGAAGTTTAAAAATAGATCAAGCAAGAAAGAAATTAAATACTAAAAGAGAATATATTTAAATAAAGATAGAAATGACTCTATTCCTTAAATATCAGAATGAAAGTCAACGTTAAGTCATTTGAAACTAGTATTGCCCTTAACAGAAAACAGGGGTCTGCTTTGTCATTCTTTGCTTTCAAGAGTTGTATTGCCCTTAATAACCCTTATTAGTGATTTGGGCACATCCAAAGTTTGATAAAGGGGCCACACCATTAATCTTAATCTGGAAAAGAAGAAAATAAATACTTATATGTGATTAAGTTTCTCTTACAAACATGGGTTAGTCTTTGCACTGGGAGAGTGCCCGAATCAATCTCAAACAGTAGGGCTGATGGCTGCAGTCATCCAGTCTGGTTGGGACCAGGTGAATGGCTCCATCATGTGCCACAAGTCTAGGATCTTAAAAGGCTGAATGGTTATTTATTTGGGTTTGGATCCATCATTCTGGCCCGGATTTTGATACCTTATTCAAGGACATTGTCAAAGGACTCAAAGCAAGGGCTGTAGCTTGTTACCAAGTGGTTGAACATCTATCTGAGGCCCAGACATAATAGATGGAAAAGGAAAACGTTACAAACAATAACTACTGGAGAGAGAGATGGGGGAGAGAGAATAAAGAATGATATTATTAGAAAAGAGTAATGGTAGATTTTAATAGCGAACAACAACCTTTTTTAACTTACGCATGACCTATTTATGAGTAGGTTTATGTGATATAGATGAGCTCTTGCATCAAATTTTTACAAGTAAGAAGGGCATTGGTTATAAATTTTATTTTATATATTTTTTACATTCATTATGTCATGGGACAAATTTGATTCAGATGATTGAATAACTTGCTACCCAAATGAAAAAGTGATTTCGTTTTTCTATCTTAGTTTTTAAAAACACTGGGCCGAGTCTAAGCCTTATAATGTAGCCATAACCAGTAACCTTTTTGTTTATGAGACTAACCCTCAATATGGTTAGATTTGACATAACCAGTAACTCTTGGTTTAGCCTTAAAACAAAAAACAAAAAACAAATATTTCAGCAAACTTATAACCCATGTCCTTAACTCCTACAAATAGTAGAAGCTTAATTTACTTCTTGGAAGTTGGTGTCTTGATGTCTTTTTTTTTTATAACAGTGTCTTGGTGTCAAGACTATTCTCATTGGTACTTTATATTCTTGATTAATTGATTCTAATCTACTTTACCAAAAAAAAAAGAAAATGGTTCAAAGTAGTAAAAAATGATTTAAAAGTTAATAATTTAACGATGGATTTGACATTAAACCATGGTTTTTAAAACCGACTCAGAGACCAACTCGGTTAGGGGTCCGGTTACCGGATTGAATGGTCTGATCATTTGAACCGAATGCTTGGCCTGTTCTGACAAAAAATAAAAAATAATAAAAAATAAAAAACAGTCAAAACCGTTTAAATGGTTCGAACAATTAACTGTCCGGTTTAGCGGTTTACTGATCAAAATCAATAGTTTTGGAGGAAAATCCGATTTTTGAAGAAAATAAAACCAGCCACCTAACCAGTTCCTGATTTCTGGTCTGACCATCCAGTCCGATTTTGAAAACCATGCATTAAACAGAAAGTAATGGCAAGATGAGATTCATGCAGCAGATCCCATATAGTTGGGATCTATTCGGTTTCTAGCTTGAACCTAATTTTCTATCGAAAAAGGAGTTCGGGGAAAGAAATTGTTACAAACGTGGGGTCAAATTTTCTGGGAAGTAAGGGTACAATATGGGTACTTGGGTCAGGTTTAAGGTCAATCAGGCCCATGACTAAAACTTAGAACTTGAGTTCATATCCAGCCCAATTCTGAATTGGCCCCGCTTCAAAATAAATGGAGTAAATTTATTACAAAAATTGAGTTGGATTGAAATTGGACTACCCATGATGTCAACCAAAACCTGAAGCTGGATGCTGGAACCCAGCACAAATCTGAAAATCCAAACCCAGCCCAACCCGTCTCAGTTTTGTCCCACATGAATTGCTTTCATGATTCTAGTAGGATGGACCCCAGATACAATCAACAGTTTAGATTGATCGTAGTCATCCGCAAAAAAGGTAGCTTAGGATGGAATAATGCTAACTGACCCATTCCCTACTAGGCACTATCCAAAGTTTCTTTTATTTTTTCTTGTCACATAAAAGAATCTTGTGATTAATTATACGAAACATTGATGAGGTAGAGGATCCTCTAAATTGGCCATGTATTATGTATTTTTGCTCTTAGCCCATATCAGCCTTATTTTTGATCAAAATGTTTATTTTCTAAATTTTTTCTTGATGTGAATTGCTATCTTAAACCCTTCTAATTTTTTTTTTCTGAAACTGATTTAATATTCAAATTTGTCCTTCATATCAATGGTTCAAAGGTAAAGTTGCAACTTAAATTTTTTTTTTTATTTTTTAGTTGTTCATAAAGTTTGTATTCTTTTTTCTGTAAAAACTAGCTTCAATAGTTTGCATTGGTTTTTTCAACATTTTAGTGCCTCTTGTTAGAGAATTCTAATAAATGGGGTCTACATGCAACTATGTTACAAAGTTTAGGGGAGGTGATTGAGATTACCAAACTTCAGGCGAGGTTTCAACAACAAACATAAACTTCAGGGGTGGTTTCAGTAATTTACCCAAAAAATAAATAAAATAAAAGTATAGTTCAAACCCTAACAATACACCTTATCTGGATTGGAGCCCATCATGGGCTGCTTATATTTATAATTCCATGAACCTTGATGTAATGGTAAAATCTTGGCCTAACACATAAACTCTTGAAGAAGACTTGTTTGTCATGAAAAATTAGGCATACGTACTTGTACTTGAATAATATTCATTATAGAATTTTCTAGATTATGAAATATCTTTATAGCTATATTTTCTTTTAAAAAAATCTACCTTAAAATACAAGAATGTTGAAAAGAAATTGATGGTTGATGTTTCCCTTGTGCAGAGTCATGGGTCGGAAAACACTTTTGTTCCACCTAGAGATCTCCATCCCATGATGCAGCTCCATCATCAAACCTGGTATAATAAGACAAATTTAACTTTATGTTTATACTTGCTTAAAAAATTATGTTATACTTCTATATCTTTTTGCCAAAAAAATAACATCACTATTTTGTCTTTTGTAGGATATTGAACGAATACCTGGCATAGGGTCTTCTCATGTACATGCAATGAGTAGGGGAGAGTGAAAATGCTAATGCAAAGGGGAAATCCCTTCATTTCGGATGATATATTTTCCTTTTTTCATATATTTAATTTTGAAATTTAATTTATTATATTTTAATATATATTTATATTAATAATTAAATGATTATATGGATGAATGTAACGAATTAAGTGCAAAGCAAGTAATTTAAAATCATTGGGATACCAAGAAAAAACAAAATAGAAAAAGAAAAGAAATACACTTTTTGTGACATTTATTCAATGTCACTGAAACTGGTATAACAAAGCAAAAAAAAAAAAACAAGCTTTTTGGTGATGTTTATAAACGTCAGTAAAAAGTACAGTTTTTCCGACGTTTATAAACGTCACTAAAACTCATAGTTTTACTAACATTTATAAACGTCGCTATAAAAGGTACAGTTTTGTTGATGTTTATACATCACTAGAATTGCAACTTTTGGTGATGTTTATAAACGTTGGCAAAACTGTATAAGTTGGTTTTAGCGACTTTTGCAAACGTCACAAAAAATTATCACAAACATTGCAAAAAAATATATATTCACTACCCAAAAGAATCAAGGTACACTATACTTATCGTAAACAAAAAAGAAAAAAAAAAACTTAATATCACAAACATTGCAAAAAAAAATATATTCACTACCCAAAAGAATCAAGGTACACTATACTTATCGTAAACAAAAAAGAAAAAAAAAAAACTTAATATCCATTAAATCTAATGAGAGTAACTCGTAGTGAGACATGGTAGATAAAACAGAGTTAAATGGTGAAAAAGCAAAGAATGTATCCACAATATGTAAAGGTATTAAAGAAAAAGAACTAGCCATCCCAATAATTGTTGAGAAAATACACCGAATCACTTCTATTGCTGTGTAAAGTGGGAATTTTTTTTCTCTTCAAAGTGAAATTGAAAATGAAACAAAGTCTGTCCAAGAAGTATTTTCATTTCCCACTCTATACACTAATTTTACAAAATTTAAGTTTTGGGCAATAAATAATAACATTTTAAGCAACCATCAATACACTATACCTTGTCAAGAGGGATTCAGCAATGTAAACATGGAGGTATATGATTCGGTAATGCATGCATTACCAAGTCACAAAGTGATATATTCTCTTGCTAGTATACATATGCCACATGATGATGAATTAAAAATGGGTTCGACTATGATATGGAAAACCATAACATATCTAAAACCTCTATTACTGCCATGTATACAATAGTTACCGAATTTATTTAAGTAACCGGTAATTATTTTTTTATATATTAATTAAAATTTAAAACACTCTTTAACTTATCCGTTAACTGAATCCTCGTTACCAATTCTTATCTCCTTCGAGTTCCCTCTTCTATTCGAATTTCTCCTTTTGAAATTGTAAATCCACAATTGGGTTATGGATTTGGATTTGGTGAATACATACCCCATACCCCAGGATTTATGCGAGTCAAGTTGGAATAATCTCAGATTGAACTTTAATCACCTTTCCATTGTCAACAACTTAATCATTTTATGCATAATGTTTCAAAATAATCTTGTCATCCTTATAGCGCTTAACATCTGCTAACATGCCAGCAATGCATTGGGGATCCACCTCTGTTTTTATTTTCCGCTGTAAGGCATCAATTTGATCCTCAAATGATCACATTGTGTTTACAACTACAAGTGTTTCATCAAGATCAAATACCATGCCAAGACATCTAAGATTTAGCATGACAAGACAAGAATTGTAAAGCACTGGTGCAACATTAAAACCCCAAAAACATAAATATTGTTTATCATTCTTCCTAGATAACAACATGGCTACCAAATGAAGTTCCTCCTCTCCTAGTGGCATAACTGTAGTCTGTAAACCAAAAATCAACAAACACAAGGCATAGTAAGTGAAAAAAAAAATGCTTTGAGAAGTTGAAAATAAGCACATACAGGTTCAGAGGAACTCAATGCTAACAAAGAAGCTGAAACACTTTGTCAGTCGGTAAAAGTAATTGAGTTGTATTTTCTTCTGGGTTGGATATATTTCTGAATTTGTTACCAGCTAGAGAGATTTTAATATTTTGTTTTGTTATGTTGGAGTTGTAGTTCTACCAAGAAAGACCATTATTACCAGTACGATGTTGTATTATACGAATTAGCAGTTATAGTAATGTGAACAGAAACTGATCTTACCCTCATGAACTCACCCCCCCAAAAAAATACAGATTAATGAATCAAAAACTAACTCAATCTCTAGTGCTACAATTCAGTTACTTCGCAGTTGCCCACAAATATGTGCATTGTGTAACTCTTCTTCGATGGTAGAATCCTACAACAATCCCTCCTCAGTGACTGCACAGGAAAAAAGAAATCTGGTTAATAACCAAAATGCAGAAAAATACACCTCTCATCTCCTAGACTACAGTCTATAGATGTGCCTGTAGGTGGTTAATAGAATAATAAGTACTTAAAGAGCTTAATTAATTAATTATTACCTTCCGCCAGCGAAGGTTGCCTAGTCTCTTGAAGACGACAATGGACTCGATTGCAGCTGAGGAAGCCATTTTCCATCGACAATAAAGGTTGTCTCTCTCTGTAGCGGGACTCAATTGCTTCTTGATAATAAGGTTGGCGTAACGCAGGGCATGGGGTTGGAATTTGGAGATAAAGAGAAAAAGGGGAGGGTGACATTTTTTTGAAATGTGATTTAAATAGTTGTTTTTAAAACTGGTTACCTGGGATAACCGGTATTCACCCAAACAAAAAGTTGAATGTTGATTGGTCCATCTCATCCGATATGGTTTTTCCATATCATAGATCATATTTGAGGCAAATAAGTGCATAGGGACAATTTACTTTTTCTTTTGGTACTTAACACACTAAATTCTCAACGTAGATAGTAATAGTGGGATTCGAATCCGCATCTCTGTTAGGATTATTCATCTAACATACCAACTAAACCACCACTCAATTGATAGACAATTTACTTGAGTTGTACTGTTATAATTTTTCTAGATCATATCAACAACAAGCAACTAAAATGCATGCCATCATTGATAAGCTTCGATCCACACATCCCTAAAATGCATTTAAATGAACCATTTTTTTTCCTACAAAAACAACGCCAAACCATTTCTCTTAGCTTACATCAATTAACACCACTAGTTAACTGTGCAAAGGTAGGCAACACAAGAAATGACAAGGTGTTGTGGTGTCTCTCTATCAGCGGCAATAAGGTAATAAATCAGTGGTAAAAAAGACAAGCGGATTAGAAAAAGGGGGAGGGATTCATATGTGGAGAGAAAACAATAATATATTATTGTTGGAGATGTACATAGGTGGGAGTAGTGATAAGTCAATAGAGAAGGGATGGTGGAGCAGCGAAGTAGTGGCGGTGGAGCGATGGAATGAAACAAAGGATCAAAAGGGAGAAAGGGAGGAGATGGTCGTACTAATTAAGGGTTCAGGAATAGATTACAATGGGAGATGTAAGTGAAAGGAACAAAGCGATAGAGTAGGAGTGGCAAAGCCATACAGCAAAGGTGATGAGTATGCAAGAATGGAGCAAGGAGAGGTAGGGGTAATTATGAAAAACCAAAAAAACAAACTGAACTGATGAGACCAAACCAAAAATTCTGGTTAATCAAATCAATCAGTTTGATTTCAAAAAGTTGGAAGTACCGGTTTAGTTTCGGTTAATCAATAAATTTATATATATCATATGTATTTTATATTGTTTATATATTATAAAAGAATATGTATGTATTATATATAAATATATATTTTTAGCTTTTATTATATATTTATTATAAAAATTAAAAAAAAACTGAAAACTAATGAATTGAACTGGTAGTTAATCAAACCAATCAATCAATTAACCATTCAACTTCTAGTCAATTTCGATTCCATTTGGAAAATAGGCCCACGATGAGCATCCTAATGAGAGGAAAGGGGCATGGAGAGGTGGCTGTTGTGTTTGGTGGGAAAAAGTGGGGTCATGGGCTAGGTTAGAGTTGGGGGTATTTTTGATATATTGGGAACATGGCACTAGGGATTTGAATCACAGGAGTACAGAATAAATTAAAATGGTCGAGGGGAAAGGCATAATAGTGTTTTGTTTCATTGCTGATTATTTAAAAAAACAACACCAACTCATTGTTACATAAGTGTTTATTCTGAAATACTATTTGGTAGATTGTTTATTAAATAAACATTTATCTTGGTTTGTATGAACCACTTTTCTCATTTTTTAGTTAAGTTCTATACAAAACATTCATTAAATAAATAACCACAATGCAAACATCCTCGAGACGAACGAATTGTTCCTTGTTGTGATTTGGGGAATATGACATTATACCTTTTCGTTGGGGGTTCGTAAACTTTTCCAAGTTCTTATCGTAGTGAAGATGCTATTAAATAAAATTCTTCCTTGGGTAGGTTTTTGACAATTTATTTGAATAAAGTTTTACCCACCTGACACATGGACACATGGAGGAGGTAAAATTGGTAATATCCTTTTTCAAAACATTAAAAAAAAATAACCATTTTAAAATTTGCTCACTTACTCATTTTGTAAAGGAACATCGGTAGATGTATTTATCTTGGTATTTTTTTTTTTTTCAAGTAACACTTACCCGGATAAATAACTTAATACAACTCTCATGGTTGTCAAGGGTGACCTAAGGTTCTGATAAAAATATATATAACTCTTTGCAGGTTGAAAAAAATGAGGGAGAGTTTCATTCTTCTACCGAATAACCCCAGACATTAGTGAGAAATTAACTTGGAGACTCTTTATTAGGAAGTAGACTTGTTCATGGGCTGGGTTGGGCCGGGTTTGGGTTGGATTTTTATTCTTCATAAACATGATTTTGTTAGGCCCGATCTCAAACTTAATAAAAAGCCCGACCTAACAGAAGAAAGAACTCATTGCCGGTAACTGTGTTTGCTGGTACCGAGTTTGCGTGTGTGTGTGTGTGTGTGAGAGAGAGAGAGAGAGAGAGAGAGAGAGAGAGATGATTCACCAACCGATGCTCAGTTCGCGGTGAGATGTGATTTTGATAGTGAAAAGAGGAGTCAGTTTGCGTTTGAGAGAGAGAGAGAGAGAGAGAGAGAAGACTCATCGCCGGTGTGCCGGAGTTGTTGCGTCGATAAATTTTTGCCGATTATGCAGTTGCTTGAGAGTGTGAGGAGGATATGAAGAGAAGAGAGGTTCGGCACTAGGCAATTCAGCTAATAGGAAATATGGAAAGAGATGAATGAAAAGGGTTAGGATATTAAGGTTTTTGGGTTTAGTTTATAGGTCGGGTTGGGCTGGGCTATTTTAGCAAACCCCGAACCAGGCTCGAATTTATTGTAGGTCGGGCTTTTTGACCTGAGATCAAGCCCGCGGGCTCATTTGCGTGTTCAAGCCCGTCCGGGGGCCGACCGGCCCGTCGGGGCACCTGGCGCATGAACAGGTCTATTAGAAGTTATCCCACTGTCCAAATCGGTGAATCTTAGATTTCACTCGTTGGTGATCACTGTAAAAAGAAAACCCCAGTAAAAAAAGGGAAAGAAGAGGCGAAGAGCAAGGAGAGGAAAGAAACGAAAGAAAAAGAGAAGGGTGGAAACTAACTAATTTCAACCTTATAACGTATGAACCAAAATCTCGGCAGCAAGATGAAGGAAAGTTCAGGTAATTTATTTTAACCTTTTCTACTGAATGAGTAAGTTTGTATATCTGATCTCTTGTTTTTTTTTTTTCAAAGTCCCAAACCAAGAATATCGTAGATATAGAGCTATTCTACTCTTTGTTGCTCATCAAAAGCGTAACTAAAGCAAAATAAAAAAAAAATCTGAACAGAACTTGTTAGACAGTTGGGTTCTAAATGTCTTTACATATTTTCTCGCTTTTCAATTTCTTAAAGCTTATTACCAAAAAAAAATCTTCCGCTGGGCAACTTTGATTCACTGGATAATGACGTTATGCGTTTAATCCTTTTGATCTTTGGGTCCAACTGTGAAAGGCCTGTTCCGATATCAGGTTAGACTCTCGGTTCAGCGATTCCTGCAAAAGCCCTGTCTTGGATTAGAACAGTGAGAAACAGTCGGTAGAAGTCAGTCAAGTCACGTCTTTGTAAAACCAGAAATAGAGCTGCTTAGAATGGGTCAGCCCAAAGTCTGGTTTACGGAAGTGGCTAGAATGTCTTACTCAGTGTTTTCACGGAGTATGAATGGTCCTCTTTTTGTTTTCTAAAATGTCACAATACAAAAGCTTAAATGGGCATTATGGCAGTTTTATCTCTCCCCCTCATGGCATTCATAGAGGTATAGTATTTGGATAAGCTTCAAAGATTTCTGATTTTAATCCCCCAAAGCACAAAGATCTAACCATATAGTTTGTGCTTGAGGAATTAATAGTGTTTTGGCTTTCAAACTTCAATGTTTTTAAATCAATCCTTTCCAAATGATCTAAACACTTTTGTTAGCTCAATTTTATTTCTCACAGCCCAAAGCTTAAAAAGAAGCTTGAGAACTGAGCCTTTGTATATAGGTTCTAACCAATTCACTAGTCTAGTATGAAAGTACTTAACTGTATTTGTGTATGACATGGGTTTATTTCTCTTTTAAACTATTTATTTGTTGCAGAAGAAGACTCACATGTGGCAAGGGTGAAGATGAAACAAGTAAAGTCAAGTCCAATATTCGGAATGGGAGACATTGGGAAAATGTAGTTTTCTTCACATGCATGCTTTTTGTTTGTTAAATACTTTAATTGGTGGATAAATCATAAGTTATACTTTTTAGATTCATTTATGATAATGAAGTATGTTATTTTAATAAGTAAAATGCATTTTTTTTATGACGTATGTAAATCTTGTAGCAGATTTTTTTTTCACTTATGATAATTATATATTTGTTATAATTTGTATATAACTATTGTCCTGCCTGTATGTTTTGATAGGCCATAAATGCATGTGGGTGTCTTTTACTTGAAAGGGAGCGTCAGAAGTTGGACAATGTTGAATGTGAGCAGTTTTTGTATATTAGCACATTTGCGCAGGTAATAGGTTTTAACACTTTTTATTTCATTTATTATGTACTCATATATTGAATAATCTATTTTTTATCTTTTAAAATACATATGTCAGGAAATTATTAAAATGGGTGACAATGTTGCAATAGAACCTTATATTGGCCCTCATCTAAGGCAATAGTATAACAAAGTATTTATACCCTTGCAAAGTAATGGGCATTGGCATCTTTTGGTAATAAACGGGGATGATAATTGTATTGAATGGTATAATTCAATCAAATTTGCTATATACAAGCGATTTGCTAGAACAATGGTATGTGTCTATGCGCTACACTATTTTCATGTGCAATTGTTTTTATATTAATCCACAATTATCACTAACTCTGTAATCAATATTTGTCTTACTCAAACTACTACAGAAATAAACTCTTGGGTGTGCGGTTTATTGGTAAATGGAGAATTGGAGATTTAAAGTGTGTAAGGATGCTCCATCCCAATATGCAAATGGGTACGATTATTCAATTATTACCATTAATCTTTATTACATTGTTACATATCTTAAGTATTGTACAGTAGCTTCGCCATACGTGTTGTGTAGGATTGAATGTTAGGTTTTTGTAATGAAGTACATGAATTGTTTATGTTGAAGTACCCAATGAGATTTTAACTTCAATGATACACAAATTTTACAGTGGAAGATTGGTGCACAGATATTGCAATCCCAACTGGAGTAAACCCACATGTCCATAAGCTCATTCAGGTGCTTGTATTCAAGTATGTGAAACCAATATTTTAATCATTTTAATCTGAAGAATATTTGAGACTATATTTTTCAAATTTGTTGGCATATGGTTTTTTAAATAGTTTAGTCCTTAAGTGATATTGGTTGGCTATATCTAGAAACAATCCACCTCATACAACATTTTTTTTTCTTTTCCTACAATTCCTTCCTTTTTCTAGGAGCAATAACTCATAAATAGGGATTGATTTCAGTAAGCCAGATTTTATAGTACAATTTCATTTGTATTGAACTGTCATGTGGAGTGAGAAAGAAAATACCATTTAAAGAGAAACTTAGATGTAATGAAAGATTCTGACTGGCATCAATCCCTCCTTAGATGTGATCCATTAGTAAGCATGCAACTTGGGTAAAGAGTAAGCCAATTGTACTTGTATCTGAATTGTATCTCAACAACCTTTGACATGTGAATGAATAATAAACCTCATAATTCAACCTTTCTAAATTTAAATGTAATTTGTGGATGGCATTGGTAGCCTAGGTTACACATGCAAAGGATCTAACAACCCAGTCTCAGCCAACACAAAATCTTTTGTCTCCCTATCCCACTCTTCCCTAACATTCACGTGAATACACCTCCATTATAATTTAAATTATTTCATTATGTTATTTATGTTAAGACTTGTTTCTATGTTAATTTTGAATATCATTTATCTGAAAGCCACTTAGTTCTACTCATGTAAATACCATTCACCGAAAGCCACTTAGTTTTGCTTGTGTAAATACCATTCACCCCATTCTTCATCCCTGCCAATTGACCTTGTGGCTAGCTGTTCAATCTCATCAAAAACCATAGTTTGGTTTGTTCACCCCATCTTTCCCCTTTGTTAGTCTCTCTTATGAGGTTTCCCCAATATTAACTGTTTTTTTAATCGTTATTATTTTCATTCAATATGTTGAATTTGCCCATTCCTTGTTTTATTTGTTGCATAGACTTGCCTAGTTAGACAAAATACACAATCTGAACCCTAGTTACTCAAACCATTTCAAGAAAGTAAAAACTAGTATTATTGCATAATTTCAATAAAAAAACTTCCAAGATGATGGGTAAGTTCTTCAAGTAGAATACTTTTTTTTGTGAATAACCAAAACTTTTACTAAGAAAAAAAATAATAAAGTACAAAGAAAGCCCAAAGATTGAGATGGCCTAACCCCAACCTTTTCTAATCACATAAGCAATACATCAAATAAAGAGCCATTCCCCCAGAACCAAATTCTTTCTTTCAACCCCTTGCCTTGCTAACCATCTGCCAGCCCATTGCAGTTCTATAAGTCCACTGAACAGCAACAAACCTATCCCTTTTTAGCTCGGGAATCTCCCTCATGATGTGTCTGTACTACCAAGGACATCTTCATTACAAACCCACTCCACCACCACTTTAAAATCCCCTTCAATGATGATATTGGTTAATTTGGTTCTCTTGGTCAGCTTCAACCCTTGTAAAACTACTAGGATTTCAACTCTAACTGCATTCCCTTGACCTACTGGTCCAGAGTATATTTCAATTATAATCCCATCGTGATTTCTAAAAACTCCTCCAATGTCAAGAGGGTCCTGGATTACCTCTGCTACAACCATCAAATGTCAGCTTTCTTGAAGGGAGAGAAGCCCAAAATGGTTGAATAGTGACTCTTGAAATGCCTGAGTTAGCTTTCGATCCTCAATTCTTGAAGATGCCATCAAAGGTAAAAGTGTTGAAAAGGCTTAAAGTATTCACCCAATGTATGGCAATTATAGTAATGAGATTGATGATATATCTTCTATCCTGGATCTTATCCCTGATTAACCTTCCATTTCTTTCCTCCCAAACTGCCAAAAGGATTGCATCTCTAATACATCTCCAAAGAATCTTCCATCTTATGGGGAGCATAAAAATGGAATTGTTGAATAAGGAGATCAAGTCCAGCAGGGGGGTCCACCTGCACCCAAATAAAGAAAATAACTTCTCCCAAATATTAGTCACAAAAGAATTTCTATTGGAATGGTACACCTCCCAACAAAAATCCCTCACTTTGGGTGGGGTTGTTGCCCACTCCACACTTCTTTTACTAGGAACCTCAAGGTAGTGGGATTGGAGGACAAAGAGGTTAGAAAAGAGGAACAAGAAAAGATTCCAGAAGGGCATGGGGACAACATTTTAATGTCAGGCAAGAGGATCCAAAAGAATATTCTTAAGTAGCTCCACAAGTTGCAAGCTCAAAGGTATCTCCACTTCCCACAAAACCCTCTTAAACCCAAAGTTCCAAGCCAATCTATCCAAAGAGGAAGAGACAAAATGGAATATGCTTTTATAAAGAGCATATAGAGTCAAAAATTTATCTTTGAAGGCAATATTCCCCCATCAAAGATCCTCCCAGAAATGGGGCGGCAACACCTCTAAAAGCTGTTAATCTTATTATTTATAGTAGGGTTTTATGAGATGGGAGTACAATGACAAATCTGTCTTTGATTAGTAGGCAAAAAAGAATATGTTAGTACAAGAGAGGTCCAGGCCCATTAAGCCTATGAATGAAACATAAAAGGGGACGACATAATATAAATAATAACAGCCCAAGCCCATAATGCTAGGTCTCACAAAACTCACCCTCAAGCTGAGCATAGATATTTTTCATGCCCAACTTGCATAACAGCTCCATAAATGTTGCCTTGGTGAGCCCCTTGGCAAAAACATCAGCCAGTTGTCTTCTAGATGGAATATAAGGAATACAAAGATCCCCAGAAACAATTCTTTCTTGCACAAAGTGTCTATCAATCTCAATATGTTTTGTCCAATCATGCTGGACTAGGTTGTTAACAGTGTTGACTACAGCTTGATTATCATAACATGTTCTACATCAAAAACATTCTGGAACTTCCTTATGGTTTTTAGATCCTCAACATGTCCTGGTAGCATGTAACTTGGGTCCCAGTTCTCATCATCAATTTCATATCTAAAAACTTTATCAAACTCTGTTTTCTTAAATGTATTAGGCAAGCTGCTAGTTTTTATTTGTCTCCTTTAGCTTGCAATTTTGGAAATGAATGATTTAGATGAAGTTTTTCTCTTTGCTGTTTGGGAAATATGAAAGCATCTCTTTGACTCTTTCTATGATTCTTATTTCTTACATTAAATGATGTGCTTCATGGTTAGGGGTATACATACATACATACATACATACATACATACATACATACATACATACATATATATTATATATACCCCAAGCCAATGCTTAGTAGGTAGAATGTTGAGGGCCCGGGAATAGGATCTCGTCACGGGTCGGTCCACGGGGAAAACCTCCTGTTTTCCCTTGTTCCTTCCTGCTCGTGATGAACCTATCTTGGCGCCTTTGGTGATTTGTCCAAGAGATCACCAACTCTCCTAACTCACTCTTGACTGAATAATTTGATATCTCATTCAATAATGGGGTCTCCTTAAATAGGAGATTACAAGAGTCCTAATCAAGGGGAGTCTCCTTGCTGAATAGGGAGACTTCCAGTTCTATCTTGCTAAGGATAAGATAAGCTAATCCTAATCTGATAAGCTACTAACAAGATAAGATAAGCTAAGCTAATCCTAATCTGATAAGCTATTAACAAGATAAGATAAGAGATAAGAACAAGCAAAATGAGCTAATCTAATCTAGATAAGGCTGCTGTTGCCGAACTGGGTAGGATGAGCATCACTGAATCCTTGCTGCTGCTGGCGGTGGGCCCGGGGCCTGTTGCTGCCGGCAGCGATGGTACATCTTCCCGAGGAAGGCGTCCATAACATTACTCCCCTCCTGGACTACGAGCTTGTCCTCAAGCTCGAAAGCTGGATATGTGGCTTGGAACTCTGCCAATGGAATCCATGTGGCTTCTGTTGGTGGTAGATCACACCATTCCACCAAGACTTCAAGGATTCCATGATTGAAACGAGAGCGGGTGACAGTTTTAGGCTGGGGGACCAGTTTGCCATCTTTCAAGGGTGGCAGGGAGGGAACTTGGTCCGGGGGAACACCCGTAAATGGTTTCAGCAAGGAGATGTGGAAGACATCATGAATTCGGCTAGTCTCTGGCAATTCCAGCTGGTAGGCCACACTGCCAATCCGTCGCAGAACCTTGTAGGGCCCATAGAACTTAGGGGCCAGCTTCGGGGCAGCCTTGTGGTGCAAGGAGCGCTGCCGGTAGGGCTGGAGCTTCAACCAAACAAATTGTCTTGGATCGAACGACAGTTCCCGGTGGTGCTTATCATAGTGGAGCTTCATGCGGAGCTGGGCCTGCTGTAAGCGAATGCGGACATCGGCGAGGAGGGCGTCGTGGTCCTGTAAGGAGTGATCGATTGCGTCCAAGCGAGTAGATCCGGGCTCGTAGGACAGCAAGCGGGGAGGATCCCTGCCGTAAACGACACGAAAGGGAGTCATGCCGAGGGAGGAATGGTAGGCTGTGTTGTAGCAGTACTCGGCCCAAGGAATCCATTCCAACCATCGTCGAGGTTGATCGCCTACAAAACAACGGAGGTACATCTCGATAGTGCGGTTAACCACTTCCGTCTGACCGTCGGTTTGTGGCCGGTAAGCTGATGAGTAGGCCAAGGTGGTGCCGTGTAGTTGAAATAACTCTTTCCAGAAGGCACTAGTGAAGACTGGTCTCTATCGCTGACGATGGATTCCGGCAACCCATGTAAGCGAAAGATATGTGTAAAGAAGGCAAGGGCAACCGAAGTGGCATTGTACGGGTGTGATAGAGGAATGAAGTGCGCGTATTTAGAGAAGCGGTCGGCTACCACAAAGAGAACTGATTTGCCCCCTACCTTGGGAAGTCCCTCAATGAAGTCCATGGAGATGTCGGCCCAGATCTGCGATGGGATGGAAAGGGGCTGAAGGAGGCCTGCCGGGTGTAGGTTTTCCCATTTGTGCTGTTGGCATGTGGAGCAATTCTGGACAAAATCTCGAATAGAAGTCTTCATACCTCGCCAATGGAAATCAGTCCGGACGCGGTGTAGTGTTTTTTGAATGCCCTCATGGGTGGAGTTATGGATGCTGGTGGGAATCAACGGGCAGTCTGCTGGAAGATGGACTCGTCCCTTGTACAGTACCAACCCGTCGTGAAGTGACCAATCGGGGTCGGCCGTGCCGGTCTGGATCTTCTGCAGTAAGAGCGACCATTCCGGGGACTGTGGTGCTGCCTTCTTAATGTCGTCAAACAGAGAGATCCGAGGTTGGGAAATGCTACATAGAACCATCGCGTCTTCTTCTCGCCTAGACAAGGCATCAGCTGCGCGATTAGAGGATCCCGCCTTATATTCCACCCGGAAGTCAAACCCGAGCAGTTTGCTAACCCAATGTTGCTGAGGGGAAGTGGTGAGACGCTGCTCTAATAGGTATTTGAGGCTGTAATGATTAGTTTTGACGATGAACGACCGTCCCCACAAATACGGCCTCCAGTGCTGGATGGCTCGGGCAAGGCCGATTAGTTCGCGCTCATAGGCTGGAAGCTTCAGATGCCGATCGGCCAATCTGCGGCTGAAGAAAGCGATCGGGTGCCCTTGCTGCTGTAGTACGGCCCCGATACCCACTCCGGAAGCATCGCACTCGATTGTAAATTCGAGGGCGAAATTAGGTAAATGCAGGACAGGGGTTGAAGACAGTGCATTTCGTAGTGACAGAAAAGCTTCATCAGCTGCGTCGTCCCACCGGAAGGAGTTTCTCTTCAACAGGTTGGTTAACGGGGCTGCCAACACTCCATAGTTCTGTACAAATTTGCGGTAGTAACCCGTTAAACCGAGGAACCCGCGTAAGGCCTTGGCGGATTGAGGTTTGGGCCATTTTGTTATAGCCTGAATCTTGGAACTGTCAACTGTTACACCCTGCCCATGGATGATGTGGCCGAGGTAAAGAACCTGTCGTTCCCCGAAGGAGCACTCTGACCGTTTCAGGAATAAGCTGTGTTGGCGTAGGAGTACAAAAACGGTCCTCAGATGGTGAACACGCTCTACCCTTGATTTGCTGTAAACGAGGATATCATCAAAGAAAACTAAAACAAATTTACGCAGATGGGGCTGGAATACCTCGTTCATTAGTGCCTGAAATGTAGATGGTGCATTGGAGAGTCCGAATGGCATGACTAAAAATTCGAAGTGGCCATGGTGGGTGCGAAAAGTAGTCTTCTTCACGTCACCGGGAGCCATGCGAACTTGGAAATATCCGGACCTGAGGTCCAACTTAGAGAAATACTGGGCACCATGCAACTCGTCCAGCAGTTCGTCCACAACGGGAATAGGGAACTTATCTTTGATCGTCCGGTTATTGAGTTCTCTATAGTCAACACAGAACCTCCATGTTCCATCCTGCTTCGCCATCAACAGAACCGGCGAAGAGAAGGGGGAGTGACTTTTGCGTATGATCCCTTGGTTCAGCATCGCTGTACATTGTTTTTCTATCTCATCCTTCTGTAAGTGAGGGTAGCGATAAGGCCTGACAATGACTGGTGCTGAACCCACCACCAAAGGAATACGATGGTCGCAACCTTGGGAAGGGGGAAGGCCCTTCGGTTCCTGGAACAGATCTGAAAACTCGGCGAGAAGTTTTTCCATGGCTGTCGGTTCTGTTTGGAGTGCATGAACCTGCAGTGTCTTTTCTTTAACCCTGCAACCGTGCCATGAAATTTGCTTGCCATTCAGGTGGAAGGTCATGGTGAGTGCACTGAAGTCCCACAAAATCGGGCCTAGGGTAATTAACCATTTGACCCCGAGAACAATATCGAATCCATCCAATGAGAGTACAAATAAATCAACAAGAATTAGTTCAGAATTGACCTATACTGGGACGTCCCTACAAATCCCTGGACTGTGAACTTTTTCATCATTTGCGACGGCTACCTGTAGTCGCGGCCGGAGTTCCATTGGTAGTTTTAACTGCAGGGCTGCATGTTCACTTATGAAGTTGTGTGTGCTCCCTGAATCGACGAGAATGCACACCGGCTGACCTGCAATCTGTGCCTGTAACTGCATGGTCTGAGAGGTTTTAATACCGGTGATCGCATGGAGAGAGATCTCTGGTTTGAATGTGACGGGTTCCCCTTCCTCCTCCTCTTGCTCATCTATGAGAAGGCAAAAAAGCCTCTTGCATCTATGTCCTGCCGAGTAGAGGTCATCACAGTTGAAACATTGACCTCTCGCTCGGCGCTCTGCCATTTCTGCCCTGGTCAAGCGCTTGATGGGAGGAGTGACCATGTTACTGCCTATACTCGTCACTGCTCTAGAGGTGGTGGGCATGGGAGGCTTCATTTCCCGGCTGGTAGCAGAAGAGGGGGTCGTTGCTGCTGGTCTTGGGGGCACCCACGAGTTCGGTGGACTACCCACATTAAAAATTCCGCGGCTGAGCTACAGCTTGCGCTCAAATGCGCGGGCTAAGTTCATGGCTGTGACCAAATTTGGGGGATTCTGCATCTCGACATCCACTCGCAGGGGTTCTGCTAACCCTGCTGTGAACATATCTACTTGCTGGTTTGGTCGCACGGAGGATGCCCTCGCGAGGAGGGTTTGGAACTGTCGCTGGTATTCAGCAACTGTTCCAGTCTGTTTAAGGTTAATTAGCTCGCCCAGTGGGTTACTGGTCAATGGGGGTCCGAACCGAAGAAGGCAATAGGATTTAAACTGGGGCCAACTGAGCCCGGGTTCTTCTTGCTCTAACCGATAAAACCAAAGCTGTGCTTCTTCTATTAAATGAAAGGCGGCTAGGCTTACCTTGTCCTGGTCATTTGTCCCTTGATTCCGGAAGAACTGCTCGCAGCGATACAGCCAGCCTAGGGGGTCTCCGTTGCCGTTGTACGATGGGAACTCCAGCCTGCTGTACTTGGGGATGATGGCTGCTCCATGGCCGACGGACTGCTGTTCGCCGGAAGACTCCGGCAGATCTGGCTGGCGGTCGTTAGCTGTTGTCCCTCCGTCAGAGTTCCTTTCCCTACTAGAAAGAAACATCTCCATTAGTCGCCGCAGTTCTCGCACTTCACCTTTGATCTCACGAACTTCGGAGTTGGTCTCCACGAGTTGGTGCTCGAGGTCATGGACCCTGGAAGGTAGCTGCTCCAAATCTCCCATGACGCCTTGCTCTGATACCAAGCTGTTGAGGGCCCGGGAATAGGATCTCGTCACGGGTCGGTCCACGGGGAAAACCTCCTGTTTTCCCTTGTTCCTTCCTGCTCGTGATGAACCTATCTTGGCGCCTTTGGTGATTTGTCCAAGAGATCACCAACTCTCCTAACTCACTCTTGACTGAATAATTTGATATCTCATTCAATAATGGGGTCTCCTTAAATAGGAGATTACAAGAGTCCTAATCAAGGGGAGTCTCCTTGCTGAATAGGGAGACTTCCAGTTCTATCTTGCTAAGGATAAGATAAGCTAATCCTAATCTGATAAGCTACTAACAAGATAAGATAAGCTAAGCTAATCCTAATCTGATAAGCTATTAACAAGATAAGATAAGAGATAAGAACAAGCAAAATGAGCTAATCTAATCTAGATAAGGCTGTTGTTGCCGAACTGGGTAGGATGAGCATCACTGAATCCTTGCTGCTGCTGGCGGTGGGCCCGGGGCCTGTTGCTGCCGGCGGCGATGGTACGTCTTCCCGAGGAAGGCGTCCATAACATAGAAGTTCTTGACAAGACCTACCAATCAAAATGGATGATCTATTAGATTTTCTCTGATTAGTTCTTGACAAGACCTACAAGTTATTTCATTGTACTTCTAAATACCTTGCTTGGTGATTATGTTTTGATGATCTAAATTTAATTTATGAATGCCAACCTAACAATGTTGTAACGGGTTAGAATGAACATATCGAAGAAACTTAAAGAAAAGAGGACACGATCACGAGCAAGTAAATCAGGGGCCCGCCCGACCATTAGTAAAACACTTAATATAGAAGACACACGGGCACATGCAAGTCAATTAGTGACTCATCCAACCCAGTCCCCAGACTTGGAAAGGCATGAGGAGTCCTCTAGTGGGCATGTTGGAGAGGGGTCTTCTTGTACAACACGTAGGTTAAGAGGCCTCACTATGGCATTAGATATATGGAACATGCCTGAAGGGGAACAAATTGAAATAGGGTCCAATGGATACAACCAACCTAATGATGAAAAAACAAAGGATTTAATTAGATTTTTAGGTAGCCTTGTACGAACTCCAAACCAGTTGCCCATAGACATTGACGATTGGAGAGAAATTCCTACAGAAACAAAGGAAGACATGGAAACTTATCAAGGTATTAAATTCATCATTTTTTTGTTTGTTTATTTTTTAGACATTTCTCTTATGCAGACATGATGATTGATTTATTATTTTGGTTATAGAAAAAATTCAAGGTGAGTAATGACATGAAAGATTACACTATGAAGTCATTAGGTAAAAAGTAGAGGGATTGGAAGTCCACTTTGAAGAAAAAATATTATGACCCTGATCCAGATAGTGCAGATGCACTACTAATAAATGGAAGTCCACTTTGAAAATCGGGTTGTTACATACTATGGAAAATTTTGGTACAGTTTTTGAGATCTAATAAATGGACTGCAAGTATCTTAAATATTTAAATACTTTTGTTTTTTATTTGAATGAGTGAAATGCAAATTAGTTGTATTTTAATATAGGCAAAATCCATAACCAACAAAGCTAACCGTTCCAAACAAATAGTCAACCACACAGTAGGATCAAAGAGCTTTGCAAGAGTACGCAAGAAATTGGTAAATATACAAAATTGATTTATTCATTATACTTTTTGCATTCATTCATTTTTGTATATGTTAAAAATAATTGCATATTGTTTTCATAGTAATAGCAAATAGAGAGAGAAACTGATGTATCACGTGCAAAGGTGTTCTATGCAATACACAAGAAAAAAATGGAACACCTGTAAATCCAAGATCAGGTTCTTTAATACTATACTTATTCAAGTGTGTATTAAATGGTATGAATTAACAAGTTGTTTTGAATTACTAATAGCTTTATATAATATTCAAGGAGGAAATGCAAAATTGCATGTCTCAAGAGGAAAACACTCAAAATGAGGGCAATGAACAAGGATACGATGATGTCTATGCTTGTGTGATGGGCCAAGAGAGTTGTGGCTGAGTGCATGGTCTAGGTTTAGGCCCAACTCCATCTAGGTTCAGGGGCCCACAATAGAGCCATGAAGATGTCTTGAGGGCTGCTAATGAAGGTAAAAGAGCAGCTGAAGAGCGTTCACAGAAGCTGGAAGAACAAATTGCATCAATGCGAGAACGAATGGATGCGATGGAAGCTCAATTACTTAATAGAAATGTATCACCCTTATATTTATATTTAAATAGTTTATGCTTGATTTCATAAATATTTATTTGATATTTATGTTTCATTAATTCTATATCATCAATTTAGCTTCAACACTGAACCACAATTGTTTTTAGTAAGTGTTATTTGATTTAAACACAAACGAGAAAGTATAAGGTGTTTGTTGACAAGGACAATTGCATTTGCAGGAAAATACAAAATGTAATTTATCGACTTTCATGCAAGGAGGAATTGTATCTGTTGCCAAAGCAACCATTACAAATTTAGATCCTCAGAAGATTGTGGATGGTGTGCCACTTGGTTATGGATGGACAAAGGTCGTGATCAATGTTCCAATTATAAGTGATGCACCACTAGTGCGCCCATATGGACGATAAGGAATAGTTGAAACCATTGTTGGTGTTCCAATTGCTTGGAGTTCAATCCATGTAAGTTTTATTTACCCTGTCTATCTTTTATAGTTAAAATATTTGAATATAATTTTAAAATTTATATTATATGTTTTCATTATGCTAAACAGATCTGCATCCATTCTCGATGTCTCTTTAGAAAAGTATGGAATGATTGTAAGCCAAATTTTGCACATGTGTATGTTAAATGATGCTATTCTCCAAATTTTTTAGTCATTCAGAAGAATACAAAAAAGTCTGTTTATTGATTTGTAATTCCAAAAAAGTCTTTTTGAATTCCAAAATACTAAAATATTAGCATACTTGAATAGGAATATAAAGGTCTTTGCCAAATTTATCAATATATATTATATTCACGTAAACTAATTGGATCCTACCATGGTCAATCTTGTGTTCGACTTCGAGCAAATAAACAATCTTCTCTTGATAATTTGGCTTAGCTCCTAGAATACGTGTACTTATCAACCTTTTTTCCTTGGGATTTTGTTGGGTCATTTTTTATTTCCTCTTTATTGCAAATACTTCAAGTATTACTATGTTTGTTGTTTCTGATATAATTGAAGCTTGAACTATGAGCAGCCAGCCTCCACTTCCAAGTTCAATGGTGCTGGAAATATGCTTGAGGACTAATGATCTGGAAATTGTGAAGAAATCACTTCCTTTACTGGCCAAGGAGCATGGCTTTTGGAACTCAGGTGCCATGGCATCAATTTTTCGTTCTCACTAGTTTGAATTTCATGATGACTTCCAATGTGTTTGATCAATTTTGTAAATTAAGTGTAATGTTTGGATTGCATTATAGAAACACTATGCCTTTAATTATGAGTTTCTTCTAATTGCAGGCATACACAAGGTGACCATTCAAGATGCTCAGGCATGCACTCACACTTTAAATCAGTACTATGCAATGTGGAACAAGCCCAGACTAGAAAGTTCAACTATTGTAGGTTCTTTACAGCTTATTTAACTTAAAAATGCCTAAAAGCAATGTAATTGATGAATTAGATATGAGTGAGGGCTTGTGGGTTATTTAGATTTTAGTTATTTAGTTGCATTTTCCCTGAGAGCTATAGAATATAGATGTTCTTTTGGTGTTGGATGGGTAGGGGGTCCTACCTACTTAGGATCTGGGTTGTGGGTTTGTAGGTTGAATGAGGGTTGTGGGTGATTAAAGATGAAGAATATGAGTGGAGAAGCAAGTAGAATGAGTTTGTTAGGGTAAACAACAATGAGATAGGTCACTAAGGATATCATGCATATGATTTTTTTTTTGTGAACAACTCTTTGGTTCTTTATCATCAATCAGTGTGTTCATGGGGCCTATGGAGGTTCCTTCACAAGCCACTGAAACCATCAAAATCCTTACTGCACATTATGAATTTGGGGCTAATTTCAAATGGACCCAAATATACAGCTAAATTTAATTTTCATTTTGCTTAAATTAATAATGTGGAACATATCTGCTTACATATTAATAATCTTGTCTCTTATTGTCATATTCACTCTCTTCACAACCTAGGTGGGATAGGGAAAGATAAAAGCATGGCATGTGTATCCGGTGTTGTTGTGGAAAACATTAATGTGTAAAATGCTTTATATGGAGATAATCAAATTTTGAAAACTACATATTTGTATTTGTACTGTTTCCATGTGCACAATACAAATTTATAAAATATAAGGTTTTGCACTCTACATATCCATATTTATACTCGTAAACTGAGCCTTGAGTGCAAAACCTGGATGCGACTCCAATTTGATTAAGAATTATATTTGATATCTCATTTACTTTACATTATCTAACAATTTATATGTTATGATTTGCATGTTAAACCATTATGTTAAGTGGATTTGTATTGGAAGATGTGTTACATTATTCAAGAAGATTTTTTTTAAATGCCTTGTACTTTTTTGTATGTCAATTGGATATTGTATTTAAGCAATTTGTTTTGGATATTATAATAATTAATAATTTAATCAAAAGTTTTTTATTTTTAATTCTAATAATTTATTTAAATTGATTTTTATGTATTATCTGCCATGAGATCTGTATTAAATAGGTACCAAAAAAAATGTTGAAATCAAATCCATATAAATAATAAAAAGTAAAAAAACAAAGCTGGTGGTCATACAACTGCTGCCTTAGACATAAAAAAAGACCTAAGGTGGCGGTCTAAGCCGGCAGTCTAGACCGCCACCTAAAAACAAAAACAACATTTTGACCGACCTAAGGTGGTGGTCTAAAGAGTTCTAAGCCAGCGGTCCAGACTGCCACCTAAAAACGGCAACAACATTTTGATTGACCTAAGGCGACAGTCTAAAGAGTTCTAAGCCGATAGTCTAGATCGGCACCTAAAAACGGAAGCAACATTTTGACCGACCTAAGGTGGCGGTCCAAAGAGATCTAAGACGGCGGTTCAGACCGCCACCTTTATTAACTTTGAGCCACTTTAGGAATGATTGAACCGTGTTGAACCTGTTCTCAAAGGCGACAATCTTTTTTGTCTAAGCCAGCGATCTTGACCTAGGCCGGCAGTGGTTTTAGGGGGTGGACTCATGACCGCCACCTTACCTTTGATGCGGCAGTCTAAAGGGCTAAGCTGGCGGTCCTACGACCGCCGCCTTTGTCCGTTTTTCTTGTAGTGCTAAGAGGCTTCTTTCTTGTTAAGCTCTGCCTCATCTTCCTCCCAATGGTGAGCAAGTTCTCCCTTCTTAGCTGTGAAGCTCCTGGCGATGTGTAGTTGTTCGTGATACGGCACTAATAGGCTGCATCTGAAACTTGCATATCGTCTTTGCCTGACAGCAAGGGATCCATTGCAATCCAGCAGTGCACTCTTTCCCTGCTATCAGTCTCCCACTGTCCCCTTTGCTGGAGTGTTGGTTTGATCGTTGTAGTGTTGTGACCTTAGTCCACCTCTATATCGGATTAGTGCGTATGGATTCCCTGTGCAAAAATGATGAATGCCAAATGCAGCCTTATATACCTCTGTTATTCTAGCATTCGATGGGAAATATGGCATCCCTAGTTTAAATTATTTGTTAGTCTATGTGAAACAATAGTGTCATACACCCTAATGGATTGTGATTAGTCCTAAGATGACCAGGATTCGGGAAGACATCATATTAATAGCTAGTGAATGATCAGGTGTCTTTGTATTCAACCACTCAGGGTGAATTTCACAACCCCACTTTTCTAAAGCAGTGACTAGCCCTAATTTTCTAGGTTTGGGAAGACATTAATGCATAGTCAATGATTAGATGTTATTGTATTCAACCACCTCGGATGAATATCGCAGCCCCAATTTTTTTGTTGTTAATTTCATTCTAGTATTTCTGAAAGTTGTGTTTCCCATTTATCTATGACCTTATCCACCACTAGTCCTAAAGAGGTAAATTCATTATTTGAATCAAGTTCCTGGTTTCTTTCTTCTTGTCCATTCTTATTTTGTTGTCAGGGGAAAAAACTCTTGGTGATCGAGACAATTATGTGTTGTAGAATAATGTTCCATAAATGGAGATATTTGTTGTACAGTTTTGCAGTGCCAAATGGGTGTGGGAACAGGCGCTGACAGATTAAGGTGGGCATGACCAATGATAGACAAAAGAGTTCTCTAACAAGAGAAAAGAAATATACAGGTTGTGCATGGTGTGGAATCAGCATATGCATTTATTAACTTTGCATAAATGGATAGAAAAAATGTAAGTGTTATGCAGTATATGAATCAGTAAATACAAACCTTTCCAACTTAGCAAGATGTCATCTTCGGCATGATGAAAACAACAATAGGACAACAGGATAATAATTACCTCATGAATACAAAATAGACACCTAGTTCACCCACTCCCAAGTTGTAGTGGTACCATGTTGCCTACTGAGGAATGGAAGCCCAAAATACAGCCCCAGCCAATTTGCTTTTTCTCTACTAAGCTCATCTACCAAGGAATGGACAGATCTTCTGGATCAATTAAATGAGGTATTTAGGTTATTAGCTAGAAACATGGCCTCCCTGAGTGTACATCATATTACCCATGGGATCTCTCCCTTTCCATTGGTCCAAATTATCACCACCTCCAGTCTAATGGGCCACGTATTGGAGATAAATGCGAGCCTTAATGAAAAGATGGTAGCATTGCCCAATTTGAGTTCCCATCCTCTATTGGCCCCAAGCACACCATAGTTATCACACTATAAAGCAAGTTATGAGACCACAACCAAGGAAGGATAACATAGAGTCCCAATCCGATGATAGTAGAGATACGTCACACCAAGGAATTGCACGAGGCCTTCATCTCTTCATTCATTCTTAAATTTGAAATGCATAAGATTCTATTTGATACCACAAAACTGCTCTGATAACTATCAATAACAAACAATGAAAAGAAATTGTAGGGACATATATTCTCAACTACACATTCTACATGATATTGTATGATTGGACTTCTAGCCATTTTATGAATTCTTTCATTAGTTTGGTTGGCATTGGTGGTAGTCACAAAACACTATAGAGGCACTTCTCCACTTTAGAAATAGTCAAACCTAGGTGACTAAAAATTCTGCAGATTGCTCCCACTCCCAAGATCTTCTATCATCTTCCTTGATGTATGCTCATGTACTGTACATGTTATGCAACAATTCCACCAGTGTCTACTTTGTAGTCATGACATTTGCATTCCAAGAATAGATATGCATACCCCTTTTTCAGTGTATCCCATGTATCCATGTTCTCTATTCGTTTTTCAGTGCATACCCCTTTTACTATCGATTGAGACGGGATTTTTTGTAAGTAGTGACTATGGAGATAGGTTACTCATGTTATGTTCATTATAAGAAATGTTGGGTGGCAAGATTGTATCACTATGCTCTACGAAACATGTGCAGGAATTGTTGGATAATCTGTTCATCTTTTGCTCTATATTGTTTCCTCAGGGTAGTTCCCAGGTGAGCTCCATTTGGGCTGGCGACTTATAGTGTATTGGAGATTATGCATGGGGGATGTGTGCATGATTACCTTATAGCTAGCCTAGATGGGCTCGTAATTGGTGCCCAGGGGGATTCTAGTAGAGGCACATCTGGCATTAGTGGCAACCTATTTTGATGCAGCGTCACACTATTGGTTAGTTGTCATGTTCTTTTCAAATTTAATGTATCTAAATTTCACTTACTCGACACATGCTCATGAGCAGACGCTGTATGAGCACAATTGATGTTCACTCCGTCAATTCCTAGCACCAGTCACTAATTATTTAAGTGGGCGAAGTTGGGGTACCAATGGAAGCTAACAAGATCAAATGCATTGAAGAATATTAGAGTTAATTTTGTACTTAATTTATATCCTTAAATCATGTTATTATTTTTTTTTGTTTTGTTGGATTTTGAGATTTTGAGATGCCTAAGTTAACACAATGATACGTGAACCCTTTATAGGTTGTTGAATTTTTTACCCCTAGCGCTAAGGAGCTGCCCTTACTGGATGTAGGTGCAGAGGTCTCGGTTAGTATAACTTATGAGTTTAGTCTTATTGAGTCCAATCCTGGAACAGTCCAATAGTAATCAGGTTGCTGAGATGGCCAACCCAAGTAATGAGGAGAGGTTTGGTGAAAGTGATTACCTTGATCCTCTTTGCAAGCATAGAGGGAGGAAGGTATTTGTGACTCTAGTTCCATGATATGATTAATATTTCACATGGTGCCATCTAATGAGATGTACTAATTAATTTCTTTGTTTTTGTGTCCAGGGTTTCTGTAAAACTTGCATCAAGTCACTAGAATACCAAATTCTTTGAATGGAGGCCAGCCAGTATGCATCAACGATCAAGCAGAATGCAACGCTTTGCACTGAGGTCAATAGGCTCTATGCAATGCTGACATCCAATGGCTTAGATCCTGATGGAGTCCCTTTGAGCAAGGGTGTGTTAGCATTATTCTCCTGATAGCCAGAAGATGAGTATGCTTGTGCCATTGTGCCCCCTGTTGTTTTACATGGCAACACCGTTGCAGCAAACTCTCTTGAATGGGTTACTTCAGAAGTGACATCCCGATCTTGTGAGATTGTTGAGCCATCTCCCTCCGGTGTGTCCATGTACAAACAAATATCAACTCAGGCAAGGAGAGAGTGGTTCTACAGTAGCCTAGTGGTCTCCCCATATCAAGCTCTAGGGCAACATGGGCTGGTTGCGGAGGAGTTTGTCGTTGCTGCTAGTTCAAAGAAAGTGCAACAGGGGAAGGTAAAATGAAATTATTAGTTGTTGTCTATAGGTTTGAATTTCTTATTTGCGTAGTGACTACCGATGTCTTTGTCATAGCCTCCCAATGGACCATCGATCTAGTCTTCCTTTAAGAAGAGGAAGCTACTACACAAAGATGATTTGGTGGTCATTAAGTCGTTCTTGCACAATTCCATGGGAGAGTAAGTACGCACCTTGGTTTCCTGTAGGTGCTTCATTGCTAACCCCCTTTTTTTGGTGGTTTCTAATGAATGGAAACCTTTTAATGCAGGGAGGAATATGTATGGAGTAATGGTCATGTGTGGTTGAGTGCACGATGCATGCAGCGCCTATTCGACCTAGATGCTTGGGTGTATGACAAGGTATATCATTGGCAACATGCGGCACAAACCGCTAATAGTAGCTTACTTGCGCTGACTAGATCTTTATTTCGTTTGTATCCCATGGTGATTTTTTTCATTGATGTTTTGCAGGTGTTAGATACATACAGATTCTTGTTGATTACAAGACCCACCAACACTGTGAAAATTTTCTACGTATTGTCGATGGCCCCAGTAAGTTTTGTAGAGTAAGTGGTAGTTAAAATGCATACCGTTTGGCGTTGCACCGCTTTTTAGTTATCTAAATTTCATTATGTACTGCAACTATATTTTGCTAGCGGTCGTGACAAAGATCTGTACAAATGGCTTCGGCTCAATCCGATCATGGCATCAGAAAAGGTCTTCATATCAATAATGGATGGTACGCACTAGCAATTATTGGTGGTTGATATCAGCCAACACAAACTCCTATCTTACAAAATCGGATCGTTAAGAGCATGTCGGTCGGTTTACTTATGTATCCATATTTGTTTTTTCATTCTTTGTCAGTAGTCAAAACTAATTGATAAGTTGGCGCTAATCCTTCCTAGGATCTTTGGATGGCCATATGAATTTGTTGACTCAACATTGGAGCAACTTGTGTACGTTGGAATGGAACAATGTTACTGGTATTTTGCACTTGTAAGGTTATCCTGTGTATCCACAAATACTGATCGTTGCAAATTTTGTACAGGGACAGCGAATGTGGTTTCTTTGTAATGAAGTACATGAAATGTCTTGCACGGAATGTGTGCTTCGACTTTGATCTAGTAAGCAGGCAAGAATTTGTCTCTGATTGAATGGTTTACGTCTATGCTCATTAGTTGGTACTAAACGGGTCTTTGCTTTGTAGAAAAAGATTAATGTACTACACTGGAGATTGGTGCCCAAATATTGCAACATAGGATCCCCTGAGTAGAGCCTCTTATGAGTAATGGGTATGGTTGTTTTCTAAATTAGCACCATTTATGAGATGGTGTTCTTGTACCTGCATCATGTTATTGTTTATTTTTCTCCCGGATGGCTAGGTTGTCTGAGGTTATCGACTTGGAAGGTTGTAGGTTGCATGGTTATTTGTTTGATCCTCTTTGTGTGTGCGTCGGCCAAGCAGCTACTGCAATGAAAATGTGTTGGCTAACAAGGTTGGGTGGAAGCATGGCAGTAGGGCATTGAGATAACTAGAATTAGTTGGCTAATACGATCGGGTGCAAGGGCAGGTCCTCACCATCCAAATTTCTTGTGCTTCCTATGGGAGCCAGATTTTTGCTTGGTTGTCTTGTGGGATCCCATAATGTAGAGGCTTGATTGGAGTGTAGTGTTACCGATCGAGGGCTATATATCTGTCAAAGGGGGATGGGAGAGGAGGGGGGATAGAGTAAAGTCATCCTGATTAGAATCGTGTTGTTGTCCATGCTGACCTACAACCAGCCTCCATGAATCCTGCAGATGGTCTACTCTTTTAAAAAGAACAAGGGAATTAGGTGTGAATAAGATGAAAGATGTGATTCTCTGTTTTCTAGGGTCTTGTTTGGCGTGTCTTTTTGTGTAGGCTAACGGCTTTTCAGAAGTCCAGCAGCCTGCGTTTTTGCCTTTTCCCGTTTGGTTGGGAAAAGGTCTAGCTACCGAAAAAACGTAGTCCTAAAAATACACAGGAAGCCCATTTCAAGCTATTTTCAAGAAGCTCTAAATGGAGCTTTTCGACTTATTTCATCTCATTTTCGAGAGGAAATATGCATGAAAGACGTACCTCCAACCAAACGGGTTGTGGGCTGCCAAGATCTTTATGTAAAAGTCCACTACGTCTTTTGGCTATCAGATCTCCCAGAAGAGTTTTCAAAAAAGACTTGCCAAACGGCTAAACTTGGTAACCAGGACGGTGGGTGGTGGACAGGTGTACTTCTAGCTAAGTACGGAATACATGAGTGGGGCTAGGGTGCAATGGACTTGCCCTCCATGGGTTGTTGTGTTGTTTGTTGGAGGAAACGGACTGCCAAGTCTGAACTTGACATCCACAAATGGTTGTGTTGTGTGGAAGCTGAGAATAGGGTCAAGTGCTATTGTGATGTTTGGTGTGATGGCAGATCGATAAGGGTTTGGACCCCTGGGTTGTCGAGTGTAGATTAAGGTAGAGATGGATTGCAAGATACATATAGAGTCTTTAATGGTATTGGTTATCCATATCCATTATGTAATGCATGACCCAAAACCACCCAACCTATTAAAATTTCATCTATTGGGTTATTTACTTGTAAATGGCTCACATTTGAAGACACAACCCAAAATAATACCAAAAAGCATCATACTTGAAAAGATAAAAAAGAATGGAAAAAATTCTTTCAAAGGCAAACAATTGAACTTTCATATTTTTCTCTCGACGATGCCAAAGGATGGAGAGAAAAGGGAAATTCAACATCTAATTCTATAGCTTCTTATTGAGCTTGTTGGCTTTCTCTTTCTATGTCTTTTAGAAAATCAAACCATACACAGAATAATAATAAGCCCAAGGAATATAAGCAATTGAACTAATACTTGCATTGCAAAAATTATGGGTATATTAAATGTAAGTTTTTTAAAATATATAATGAACAATATTTTTTGAGCTAGAGAGGTTAATATTAAAAATGCTTTAATAGATTTTGTATTATAAAAATATTCTTATGTTTTTAATAAGCAAATACCATCTAGATTAAAGGGAAATTCTATAAAATAGTTGTAAGTGTTGGGATTGTGTCTTATTTTACATCCGTTGGATTAATTTTAATCTAACAGTTGGTGTGGTCCCTATTTAGGTTAAAGAGGTTTTACATATAAAAGCCTTCTTTTGTATGTAGGGTTAAGGTTTTTTTTTTTGGAGAAAAGGTGTAAGAGAAAAATATAGAGTGCTCTTGGTGTGAGAGTGAGTTTTTTCTCTTGTTTTTGTTCTTCGGGTTAAGAGGAAAGGGAGAACGGGTGTACAAGGGTAAGGGTTGGTTTGGGCTGCAAGCCGCAAGGTACTTGTATTGTTCTCAGTTTTCTTTCATAGTGAAGAACAAATTTCGTCTCTCCCATGGACGTAGGCGGTAAGGCAGAACCACGTAAATCTTTGTGTCTTTGTGGTGCTTGTCTTTATTTGTCTTTGCTTGGATTTTATCATTTTGCTTATATCATATTTTTCGTTGTTGCTATTTCAAATACCTTGTTATTTTATACTGTGGGTGGTTGTTGTAAGGCCCCAACAAAGTGGTGTCAGAGCTCCCAGGTTAGTGTTTATAAAATTGCTTGAGAGATAATGGTAGCAAAAGGTATAGGTTCTCAGTTTCAGATTGAAAGGTTTGATGGCAAAGGCAGTTTTACCCTATGGCAAAGAAGGGTAAAGGACATCCTGGTTCAACAAGGCTTGGCTAGAGTGTTGAAAAGGATGGGAAGCCAGAAGACATAAAGGATGCTGATTGGGAGGACATCGAGTCAAGATGTGTTAGTATGCTTCGATTGCTCCTGACTGATAATGTTATGGAGGAAGATTCTACACTAGAATTGTGGGACAAGCTGGAGAAGTTTTATTTGGGAAAAAGCTTAACTACAAAGCTATATCTGAAGCGGCAGTTGTACGGGCTGAAGATGGAAGAAGGTGGGAATCTCTTTGAACACCTAAATGTGTTCAAGGGTATTTTGGATCAACTAGGGAAAGTTGATGTCAAGGTGGAGAAAGAAGACAAGGCCCTTTTGCTTCTTACCTCACTTCCTGATTCGTATGAAAACTTGGTGACAACATTGCTGTATGGGAAAGATACAGTGAAGTTGGAAGAAGTTACTACATCTCTTCTATCCAATGAGATTAGGAGGAAGCCCAAATATGAGAACGGGCAAGACTCTACGTTGGTCATGGTGGGAACGGATCGAAAAGGAAGGTCTTCTGACAGGGGGTCTGAGAGCAACAGGTCTAGATCCAAGGCTAAGGAAAAGGGTAAAGTACAATGTTATATATGCAAGGAATTTGATCACATGAAGAGAGATTGTCCTACATGAAAAAGGAGTGGGGATGAATTCAGAAGCGTGGCAATTGCATCTAATGATGATGGAGACGTTTTCACAGTCTCTGAAGGTATGTGCAAATTTTCTCCAAATAAGTGGGTTTTAGATTCTGGATGTTCTATGCATATTTGCTCTAGGAAGGAATATTTTGACACGTTCCAAGAGAGGAAGACCAGTGGTCTCCTTGGGTGATGGATATACATGTAACATCACGGGTGTTGGGACAATGAAAATCAAAATGTTTGATGAAGTGGTTCGCACTTTGGGTGGTGTGGCGTATGTCCCAAAAATGTGCAAGAATCTAATATCACTTAGCTGGTTAGACTCCAAGGGATGCAAGGTTTTTGTTGCAGGTGGAGTTATGAAAATCATACGTGGCGGTATGATCCTGATAAAGGGAGAAAATGCAAGGGTTTGTATCATCTGGTTGGGAGTACAGTGGTTTCCAAGACCTCGATGGAGTGTTGGAAACAGAATGCGCAAGGTAGTGTGGCCACACAGAGGGTCTCTTTTGCGGATAGAGTGGAGACAAGTGCTACAAGTTTCCAAAGTATAGATGATGGTGAGAGGAAGATTCCTGTTGGAAGAGAGGAAAGATCGAGGTCCCTCTCTGAAGTTAACTAGGATTGTTAGCTTGGGAACAGTTACATAGGTACATTGGCCGTCTTGTTTGAATCAGGTGGAGTCAGGACCAAATGATTTAGGTTATTTGTAGCTGGTGATGCTTTACAAGGCTAATGGAGGTTTACGGTATTTGCAAACAGGTGGAGGCACAAATAGTATATCTCTATGGTGGTTGAAAAATAAGCAAAGGTGGAGATTGTTGGGATTGTCTTATTTTACAATCGTTGGATTAATTTTAATCTAACGGTTGGTGTGGTCCCTCTTTAGGTTAAAAAGGTTTTACATATAAAAGCCTTCTTTTGTATGTAGGATTTAGGTGTTTTGGGGAGAAAAGGTGTAAGAGAAAAATACAGAGTGCTCTTGGTGTGAAAGTGAGTTTTCTTCTCTTGTTTTTGTTCTTCGGGTTAAGAGGAAATAGAGAACGGGTGTACAAGGATAAGGGTTGGTTTGGGCTGCAAGCCGCATGGTACTTGTATTGTTCTCAGTTTTCTTTCATAGTGAAGAACAGATTTCATCTCTCCCGTGGACGTAGGCAGGCCGAACCACGTAAATCTTTGTGTCTTTGTAGTGCTTGTCTTTATTTGTCTTTACTTGGATTTTATCATTTTTGCTTATATCAGATTTCTCGTTGTTGCTATTTCAAATACCTTGTTATTTTATATTGTGGGTGGTTGTTGTGAGGCCCTAACAGTAAGGCCAGACATGTTGTATGGAGTAGGGTGTTAGGTAGTCAAAAAAATAAAATGTCCAAAAAGTGCGTGTGGCATAAATTGCATGATGAGATGGGTGTGTGGAAAAACTATAAAGGACATGGTTAGAAATGAGAGGAATCTAGGAGTAGCTTGGATAAGTGATAAAATGTAAGAAAATAGACTAAGATGGCTTGGTCATGTGCATAGAATACCTTTGACAACATCCATAAAAAGTTATTTGCTGCAAGTTGAAGGAGCTAGAAGGGATATGGGCAAACCAAAAAGGACATGGGTTGAAGTAGTAAGAAATGATCTAAGCACTAGGTGTTTTTTTGTTTTTTTTTTTTTTTTTGCATATGGCATATAGAATGGAATGGTGAAACATGATTCATGTAGCTTACCTCATATAATTGGGATATGGATTGGATGATGATGATATTTGCAAATGTGCTTATCTATTACTACACTAGAAAGTATGATCATATTTACATGGTCAAATCAAAGCCAATTATGTACTCTAATCAAATCTGCTAAAGCCAAATCCAGTCTAGCTACATATCAACCAAACTCAATCTAGTCCATCCAACCTAGCCCAACCTATTTGAGCCTAACTCACTCACCTAGACCAACATGCTTAACCTTTTTTAGATCCTAACACTAATCTTTCCATGAGGGCTTTGAAAGTTGCTTCAAAGCTATTGATGTCTAATTGATGTTTTTTGTTAAATTGGCAAATAAGAGCAATCTATAAACCAATGTTTTAAGATTCAAACCAGACATAAAGCTGAAATTCTTATTGGGTCATGAGTCAAATGGTATGACTGTCAGGGTAAATGGTTTGACTGCGAGTCGCATCAAAACCATTTATTTTAGGTTTTGTAAGCTAAAACAGACTTGTAAGTAGTGGCTAGAAAGATGAAGTGTTGCTTTATATATATATAGAGAGAGAGAGAGAGAGAGAGAGAGAGAGATTATTAGGGTTCAAATGTTTTAGTTTGCATTCTTTTAGAATATGCATGTACTTAATTGGTATATGTACTAAAAAAGACAAAATTGAGCACAGAAAATATGATGGGTTGATGGTTTAATGTTAATACATGTAATTAAGAGAGCCCATGTTCAAATCTTTTTATCACCATTTTGAAATTTGTAACTATTAGTGACTCATGCAGGTCATGAAAACTAGTTGAGTCATTGAAATCCAGACAGTTTTCAATGGTCCTGCTAAGTTTTGATTGGTTTTATTGTTTTTTCATATAAATGATAAGTGGGGTTTTTAAAAACTAGAATGCCTTCCGGTTCTTGAGTTGATCTATTTGACAATCTGGTCTAGTCTAAGTCTAAAACACTTTTAAACAACAATTATTTTGCATATCTATGTGGTATTATTATGGAATTGCATGGTTATGCATAACTTTGTTTTTATCTCTTATTTGTGCTTATATGCTTGCTTGCATTTAGATTTTATATGTTAATGCTGCTTAACAAACATTTAATTTTGTCATTCTTTTATGCTTCTTGCATTTTAATAACATTTAATTTTGTCATTCAACACATTACTTTTTTAAGTTCATTATTTATGTTGCACAATCGTGCTAATTGTTATATTATTTTGGTTCTGGAAAAAAATTGAGGTTGAGTGGTTGAAAAACTATTCGATGAAGTCCTTAGTTAAAAAGTGGAGAGATTGGAAATCCACTTTGAAGATCAAGTACCTTGACATGAATCGAGATAATGTAGAATCAATACAAATTGGGAAATGAATATAAATCAAAATGAACGGAAATTTAGTTGAGTTTTGGAAGTCCGAAGCGGGAATTGTAAGTTCTAAATATTTTAGTAGACATGTTTATTGAATGTGGATTGAAATGCTAACATAGTTGTATATGATCATAGGCACAAGCTATGACCAATAAAGTTAATTGCCCTATATAACCATTAAAGCACACTGTTGGCACAAAGAGTTTATGCAAGTGGTTGGAATGAATTGGTAATCATGTCAATTCGATTTACTAAGTTTCTTGTTATATTTATATAATTTTTTATGTTAAGAATGATTGTATATAATTTTCTAGATAATAGTGAAAGGAAAGGAATGCTGAAATATCAAGGAGTGGATAATGAACAGTCGACCTAGCTCATTTTTTGTGGAGTTTCTCAAATACTCTCTGTTTTTTCATTGTTTTGGTGATGTTGTCAAAGCCAATGGATACCGATCAAGGCTGTCTTCTTTAACTAGAGTTAGCATTAATGTTCCATTCAGCCAAGGTTCAAAGTATCGATATGTATCATGCTGATGGCTTACTGATACGCTCCTCCAGGGGTTGTGTCGAGTCAACCACCAGTTCAGAGGGTAGTTGGGCCTTAAATCAACCCCTCTGAACCAGTTTTGAAAAGATAAATAGAACTTAAAAAATGTACCAACACAGGCCGGTGTCAATATTTAGAACCTTGTGTTCAGCATTAGTCAACTTGTTCTTGTCAAGTTAGATTGCCATGACCATTTTTTGTGTTCACAGTTTAAACCAACACTACAAGGAGCAAAACTCTGGTTAAGCTATAGGTGCATTTCCTTGTCCCTCAAAGTATGCATCTGATGCATGTGAAAAGGAAACCATCAACCCTACCCTAGAATGGGAATAGAAAGATCAATTCATTCGTGGATGATTTCTTGTTCCTCTTATCGAAGGTATCTTGGCACAAGTAGTGGGTGTTTCTATGAAAAAAAAAAGTGCTGGTATTCTCTAGCTTGATTGTTGTGCTCAACGTCCAACGCTCACATAATGCGGTTTCGCTAAGAACATCTACAGGAGGGTTCTATGCCAATGTTTAAGTATCCAAAAGCCAAAAACTTAGTTGATGCCTTATTTGTGGAAGATTATCTAGTACTATTAAAGATGGATATCATTCACATCCTTGGAGGATTGGATTGAGACAGTGAGTCTCTAAATACCCCTCTAATTGAGCTGTTGAATGCAACTTTAATGAAGTTCATGTTTTGTTTCTCAATAACAATACTATGTTAGATAATTCTGAATTTCTTCTTGGTTCTCCACTTTTATCTACAAATGTTGCAGCAAAGGATAGTGACTAAGGCCAACATACTCAATCCCTCCAAAGGACAAAAATAAGTTGAAAGCCTCAAACTCAGATTACTTAGCCTAAAGTTGAGCAAGAGAACAATGTTTCCATGTTGGTGAAGTGCCAGATTTGTGGTCGTCCATGCCACATTGCTCTAAGTTGCTACAACCATCCTGATAATTGGGGCATTTCCTTCTAAACCAATGGCATCTTCAACCATGATAGCATCAACCATGTCTCAAGTTGGTGATTCCAGTTGATATCTTGACTTCGGAGCTATCAACCATATTACAAAGAATTTACTGTTTGTTCATCAATTTACCCCTGTAATGTGTGTTTTTTGAATCCCACACTTATGGTTGTTTTGTGAAGGAGCTATCATGAATTCATGACTAACCTGCCTAGCAACCTTCGAATCTTATATGGATTTGGAATTCTTTTTACTGCACTCTAGTTTGGATCAGCTATGGGAATTGGAAATTATGTGGGATATTAAGTTTGATTTGCAATGGGAATTGATATGGGCGCATATGGCAAGCTCAACGGTACACGCACATGTGGCAGTCTTAGATAGTGACGCGCAGCACAAGGCATATCGCATCCTAGCCGTCCACTCGTAATTAACTCTTGGCTGGCTCAAGTACAAATAAGTGGCATCACAATGAGGTAAGCCATCTTGGCATTTATTGCTCCCAGCTCTTTAGCTTCCTGGTGACCTTGTTTGAGCTATCCTACCCAGGCCTCGTCTTACCTTCCTTGTTACGCCCTTGTTAACTTGACCGTCAGAGTCTCCGCCCTTGGGATAACACTCGGGGCCTGTAATGTGCTACGTCCTCTATAGATCGGACTTACAAGCCCTTAGACTAATCATCCCTCGAACACATCAACCGTCGGCCTTGATAGACCTCGACTAATGGAAGTGAATTTACATTATTGCCCTCAGCCCATTCTAGGCAGCAACAGGAATCATGATTATCTGTGTTAAGGTAAGTGAATTACAATTGAAGTTGCAAAACTATGAGCCATTGCTGAAGGATTGAGCCTGGGATGAAGGATACAATGCAATCATCTTTGAATTAGACTCCCTATCATCCAAACCATCAAACACAAAAAACAAAACTGTTTGAACTGGTAAGTTACATATCTTCAACATGGTCATAGAATTGTTGGAAAGACCATGACAACTTATCGACGAGTCCAAAGTGCAACACTATTATTGTGATTAGGCATGTTCATGGGTTGGGCTTTGGGCCCAACTTTACACTGTCTCAGGCCCATTAGAATTTTGACAAAAGCCAAGCCCAAGCCCGGCTCATGAACTGGTCTAATCGTGATGTGTTAATAATCCTTCATTTGATGTTTGTTAAGTACTTTAGTAGGATTTTTATGACAGTGGTAGTAGTTGGCGTTGTATGTTTGATAGTTAGCTTTTAATATATTTCATTTTAGACTAAAAAAAACATTTGTGATGAGAAAATTCCCATAAAAGCATCGTGCATAATTGCATAAGCGTAAGTGAGAATTTAACTTTTTGAAAAGGCAAGTGAGAATTTAACTCGAAAATATGTAGAAGTCATCATGCCGTCAAATTTAGGGCTGCAAAATGTAGGGCTGGCAATGTTGACCCCTACCCTTTTGACCCACCCACTTAAAATCCCACCCATATCCACCCATTTCAGTAATGGGTCAATATGGGTTGAGTGACCCATTAGGGTAAGAGGAAGAGGGGTCATGATGGGTTGAGTCGAAGGTACCTATTGGGTCATAAAAGGTTCAGGGTTGGTTGGATTGAGAGAATTGTTCTAGGGGAGGGTCAAAACTCAAAAGTTATTAAGGTTTTGACAATTGAAGTGAGCTTTTTGTCTAAGCTCTCTATTCCACCATTGAAGTAAGTTTCAACCATTAAAGTCTCTTCAATGTTGTTGTTTTTTGCCGCACCACCATTGTTTCTCTCTCACAGGTCTCAAGGGTGTGAAGGTTTGAATCATTGCATTTCTCACAGATTTCTTATGGTTTGAAGGTTTCAACGCAACACCACTGTCGCACCACCACTTCACCTTTCTCTCTAATCTGTACAGGTAACAAGTGATTCAGATCTATCATTGGCACATCGGATTTCAAGAAATGGTTGAAGGAGACAACAAAGAATCAAATAGTGTAGATTGTTCAAAACTCAAATTGTTAGAAAGTTAGATTGTTGGAAACTCAAATCTAATCTATTCGCGCAGGGGAGTTCTTTTTCTTGATTTTGAGAGGGGGGAAAATTAGTCAATGGGATTTTGATTCCCATTGATCAAAGAATCCCATGTTTTTTTTTTTTTTTCAGATTTATGTGGGGATCAAGGAAAGTTTACTTTACTGGTACCCATCTCCTAGGTGGGTAAATAACTTTCCCACTTGGGGGGAAAGTTGTTAACACTTGAATGAGACAAAAATACCCTTTTTTAATTATGGTTAAAATTGTCATTGCCTTACTCACATGAGAAATAAAAGAACATGGGTAAAATGCGCTTACCGAAAAGCGAACAAGGCCTTCAGGTATGGGTGTCAACGGTATTCGAAAATTCGAATTCGAAATTTGACATAATTGAATCAAATTTAAATAATTTGAATATCTAATTGGTTGAATTCAGATATGACCTGATTTGATTCGATAAATATCTGAATTCGACCGATTATTTAATTCTTATATATAACATATAATTTTTAAATGTTTTATATAATGTATATATATAATAATTAATTTATATAAATAATTTATATATTTATATACTTTGTATAAATAAAATATTTATTTTGTATATTTATTAATTACCTAAAATAATTAATTAGTCGAATTCAAATTGAATCGGATATTCGAATATTTAATCGGATTCGAATTTGAATATTAATTTTCAATATCCATCGGATATCGAATCAAATTTTATTCGACATCAAATTCGGATATTACCTTATCCAATTCGAATTCGATCTGTTTACACCCCTACCTTCAAGTTCAGGTTCAAGTAGTTGGCAACTAAAAGCTTCATGTTTGGCAAATCTCCAAAATTTTTTAGGTCACCTTGGTTCGTTTGATCAAAATTCCAGAACAAATTGAGGGGTTTACCCACTTCTTCTATGATAGGATGTGACTGAGATTAACAATGTTGTTGATTAATGTGTTGTTGGCTATCATCCGTACCGGTCTTAATTCCAAATGTATGGACAAGATACTCCCCACTGCCTTTGGTGATAACGACGACACTACTATATGAAAGTCCTTCGGCTTGCTACCAAAATGTTTGTAGATCTCTTCAAACCTTAGGACGTCAATTGTTGGTGATGGCACCACCATTATTGTTGATTTGTGTTTTCTTTTTGTGTGGAAATAATTTTATTGATCTGTTGTTGATCTATTAAAAAATCTAAAAATTGGGGGCATTCCATATGAAATGATTGAAATCCATGGTTGTCATACTAAATTCAGAGTGGAATCCGTTAGATCATTCATTTTTTTTTAGTTGAATATTTTTTTGAATGTTTATTATTTTATATTTTTTGCATATTTTCTATTATAGGATAAAATATTAACTTTTTTTGAAAATTTTATCATTTTATGTATTTCCTACAATTATTGTTTTTAGTTGAAATATATAATTTTTGAATTTTTTATCATTTTATGTATTTTTCTGTATTTTTATTTTTTAGTTGAAATATATATATATATTTTTAATTTGTAATCGTTTTATGTGTTTTTTGTAACTTTTTTCTTTTTTTAGTTGAAATATGTAATTTTTTGAAATTTTTATCATTTTCTAATTTTTGTGCACTTTTTTTAATTAAATTATATAATTTTTTGTCGTTTAATATATTTTTCTGCAATTTCTGATTTTGGACTTAATTTTAATGGAAGTTTATATAATATAAATATTGAGATGGATCAATATGGGTGGGTCAACGTGGGTAAGGGTCAAGATGGATTGTGACCCTTTAATACCCAATCAATATGGGTCACTAGTGGGTTATGGGTTGGTATTCAACTTGCACCCAATCCAACCCAACCCAATCCACTCATTTGCCACCCCTAATTTTCATGTTTTTTTTTTTTTGCAAATTTATGTAATCTTTGCAACTTTTTACAATTTTTTAAGAGTGAGATGTTTCTCTAAAGACTTTTTGGGTATACGGGTTAACCCGACCTATGCTATTACATGATAGTCACGAGAGTGAGATGGTTCTCTTAAAATTGTTTTTTCAGGTATATGAATTGACTCGACCCATATTTTTTGTCACGTGTTAGCCTCGAAAGTGAGGTGATTTTCTTAAAATTGCTTTTTTTTTTTAAATATATGGGTTGATTTAACCCATATCAGTCACCTGACAATCTCGAGATTGAGGTGATTCTCTTAAAAAGGCCTTTTTGGGTACATGGGTAGACCTGACTCGTATCTGTCACGTCTCTTGAGAGTGAGATAATTCTCTTAAAAATGCTTCTCCAGGTATATGGGTTGACCCGACCTGTTTCTACATTTATAGGTTTAAGTAAGTGAGTCAATATGGGTGAGCGTGGGTAAGGGTCAATGTTGATGGATAAGTGAGTCAATATGGGTGGGTGTGGGTCAGGGTGAGTTGTAACCCATTAACAAGGATCAATGATGGGCCATAGTGGGTTGGTGGGTCAATATAGGTAGGTTGATATTCAACCCTTACCCAACCCAACCCAACCCAACCTACCCATTTTCAATCCCTAGCAAAACAATACATTGAATCAAATTCAAATAAGAGTATATTTGAATTGGGTTTGATAAGAAGGATGGGATTCGACTATGATATTGAAAAGATATGATATCTGAAAAACTTTTGCCAATCAATTGGTGTCATAATTGTAATCAATAGGTGTTATTTATCAAAATTGGAAATGCAATCTTTTATAATAGTTATTATCTTACTATCACAGATTGCTAAAATAAGACTCAAGATTTAGATTTTTTATTTATAAAAGAAATAAAATGGACTAAATTTTGTATTATTGCATTTTATTTTATTATACTAAGGGTCCATTTTGTTTGCAGGAATAAGGGTCTATAATCAGAATTGGAATGGGATATTTCGATTCCAACTGTTTGGTTGGGCGGAATCGGAATCCCACTCCCATTCCTGTTGGAATGGCATTCCCCCATTTGAGGGAATGGTCATTCCCTGCCCCTCCCTTGGGAATGAAATCCCATTCATGCTGATTTTAATTCCATTCCCGTTCCTGTTTGAACCAAACAGACTATGGGAATGGTCCATTCTAAATCCGATTCGGGAGTATTTCGATTTCGATTCAAACTACGAACCAAATGGACAAAGAGGGATTTGTTTTTCTAATGTTTAGCCAGATGGCACCACTTTCCCCCACTTCCTCATAAATTGTCTCTAATTCCTATTTATCTACTAATTTATCTCTAACTCCTAAGCTATCTATAATTCCTATTTATCCTCTCCCCCACCTTTTATCTATATCTATTTAAAGAATGTTTCAATTAACAAAATCCATAACTATTTAAATGTTATAACGAAATTATGTACTAAATTCAAAATATTTATTCAAAACACAAAAAATTAATAGATTTAATAATATTCATATTATTAATAATTCAATATTTTTACAAAATTCATCATGAAATTATGTAGTAATAATATAAATTATAATTTTATGAATTGTTCAATTTAAATGTTATTCAAATAATAAAAAACTAACATTAAAAATAAAAATATTATTTAAATATTTTAATAACTAAAAAATCTTAAATAAATTAGTAGAGATAATTTTGTAGTAATAATATAAATTAGTATAGATAATTATTAATTTTGTAAAAAATTAATAATTCAATATTTTTACAAAATTCATCATGAAATTATGTAGTAATAATATAAATTATAATTTTACGAATTGTTTAATTTAAGTGTTATTCAAATAATAAAAAAATTAACATTAAAAACTAAAATATTATTTAAATATTTAAATAACTAAAAAATCTTAAATAAAAACATTGAAAGTAGCTAAATAATATAACAAAATATTTAATATTACATAATAACATTAAAAAAAATAAAATTCAAATAATGAAAAAAATTAAATATTTTACATATTATTTAAATATTTAAATAACAAAATATTAAAATGATAAAATTTTAAATAGTTAAAATAACAAAATTACGTAATAAATTTAAAAAATTTATTAAAAGTAGAAAAATAATTATAATAGAATTCATAATATTCATATTAATAATAATTTAATATTTTACAAAATTAATAACGAATTTTATAATAATAGTACAATTATAATATTATGGATTATTAAATTTAATAAATAATTAATATTTTAAGAATTTAAATAATAATATTATTTCAATAACTAAACAATATTGTAAATAACTAATTTCACTTATATCAATTAATAATTATAGAAAATAACTATCAACAAAATTATATTTATTAGTAATAATTTTACAATAATAGTGTATATTCATTACATATTTATATATACAATATTTAATATTTATTTTACTTTTAGTAATTATTTATTGTTTTCTTTTATAAATATGCTTTCAATAATTATTTATAAATGTATTTTTATTTTTGTTATTTAATAGAAAATTATCAATAATTATTGGATATTAAACAACTATTATTTAACTTATGAAATTTAATTTATTGTATTTTTGTTATAAATTTATTTTTAGTAATTATAGATTTTTTATAATTTAGAGATTAAACTATTATTTAAGATTATACTATTTATTGACTAATTTAGTATATTTTCAGTATTTATTATATTTTTGTAATTATTGTATTTTTATTATATTTTCATTATAAACTTATTTTCAATGATTGTGTACGTTTGCTATAAATTTTCAATAACTATTGGCGATTAAACTATTGTTATTTATTAGAGATTATACTACAAATTTAGTTGAAATTAGGAGTGTTCAATGATTGGTTCAATTCAGTTGCAAGGATGTTTCGCCAACCAAATCGATCTAGTCAAGTCTGCAATTTGTCACTCGAAACCGATTGACCATTAGCAAAAATCCACTAACTCGGGTTGTATCAATTTGGGTCAATTTTTGGTTTAGTTTGTTTGTTAAAAAATTTAAACTTAAAAAATAACTTTAAATTTCATAAATTACAATGATATTATTAAAAAATAAATTATAAAAATTAAATCTATGATATAAAATATTTTAAACTAACAAATATGGGAATTTTCCACTTTCCCATATTAAAAAATTAAATTTAAAATATAAAATATTAATATATATTTATTCAACCAAAGTCGATATGAAATACTAGAAAACCGACCAACTCGGGTTGAGTTTGATCGGATTATTTATTAAAAAGTTAAAATATAAAACAATTATATACTCTTATGTATTTCTATTGTTTAACTTTGCTTAACAAAGCACGGGTCCCCGTCACCATGCCTCTCCTTGCTCCATTATTCCAACTTTACATTCTCTTTGACTTTCTCTCCTCTTCCCTTCCCACCACTCCCATTAAGCCATGTCACCCAACTACTTAAAATTATTCCTATTATCTCTCTCCTAAGGCATCTCATTTAAACCAATAGGAAAGTATCATGTTGCCCCACTCCCTAACCAATTCCTAAAATGCATCCCCCCAATCTATATCCACTCTCCCTCATTTAAAATATTCATATTAATTAATAAATAGTTAAATACAATTAATATTTAATTTCACCCATATTCAATGAGTATTAAATAATGTTATTACCAAAAGTTAATAAATACAATTAGTAAATAACCAAAAATTAAATATTCTTATTAGTACGGTTAATAAATTACCAAAAATTAATAAATATTGTTATCAATTAACTCATTAACAACATTTTATAGAAATTGAAAACTCTTTAACTAATTTATATATAATTTAGAATTATATTTAACAATTATCAAAAAGTATAAAATTTTAGTTATTGTTATTATTATGATTAATAACCAAATACAAATGGGGGAACAAGATACTATAATGTTAGAAAATGAAATTATTAATTAGTTTATATTGAAAAAGAAAAGATAGATTAGTGTAATTTTGTTAGTAAACTACCAACTAAAAATATATATTTAATAACAATTTAAAAAAAAATCAATAAATCCCCATAGTTACACAGATGTAATAAAATTTTCATAAAACTACATTTTTTTATAATAACATTTTTGAAAAAGAAAATTATTGGTTAGTTTATATTAGAAATTATAAGATAAATTAGTATAATTATGTAAGTAAACAATTTAAAAAGAAAATAAATTATTTAATAAAAAAATTAAATAATTTTGAATAAATTTTCAGAATTACACAAGTACAACAAAATTTCCAAAATTTTCATAAAATTACATTTTTTTAATATTAAAGATAATTTAGTGTACTTTTAGGAATTTAGCATGTGGTTGATACTCAATATATCCTCTTGATCATATCATCAAATTGAATATTGGGTTGATGGGGATAGTGTTTTCAAAATTGGGTCAAACCAGATGGTTAGACCAAAAAAAATGGGAACTAGACACTGTTTGTTTCACCTCAAAAACACTTTTTGTCCAAAAATTGTTATTTGGTTAACGAACCGCTGACCTGGGTGGTTGAACCATCAACCTGGATTATAGTTTTTGGCCTTTTTTTGTTTTTCTAATTTTTTATTTTTTTGTCAAAGCGGGTCAACTAGAACGGTTCCCTATCCAATCCAATTTTAAAAACCTTGGACGGGGAGTGGATGCCTTGCCTTGAGCTTGGCTTGGTGTGCGGCATGGCCTAGCCTAAGGCTCGACCCTTGGACCAGATTGACCCACGACACGACACGGGCCTGTGCGGGCTCGAGTAGTGGGCCGTGCCAAACTAACACCCCAAATTATCCTTGATGAGGGAGGAATGGCCTGGGATGCTTCGTGGGCCAGCACGACACGATTTACACTTTGTGCGAGCCACATGCAGGCCGTGTCGTGCCGAACCAACATGACCCAATTTACACCTCTACTTGAACCCACCCAATACTAGGGACGGGGCAGGGAAATTCGAGGATTCTCTATCCTCGATAAGGAGTGGGGTGCCTTGCCCTTGAACTTGCCTGACATTGAGGGGTTGTTTACCTTGCCTTGAACCCGTGTGACACTGTGGACGGGGCGGGGATGGGGCAGAGTGTCTTGACTATGGGGCAGGGAAAGGGATGGGGTGCCTACCTTTAACCCACCCTGTTGTCCCTATATAATTGTTAATTATTAGTGGAATTAATAAAAATGTTAGCTTTTATAATTATTTTTATTTATTTAAAGTTAATCAAAATTTCATTTAAAAATAATAAAAAAATAAAAAATATTAAAATTAGTATAAATTATTAATACAACTAAGTTTATTAAAAATAGTTGTTTATATTCAATTAACAACAATTATTTTTTATAAATCATTAAATGAAAAATAAAATTATTACATCTTTCAGGTTTTCCCATGCATCACACGGTCCCTGATGCCTCTACTAGTATTGAAAAAATAAAAAGAAAATAATGGAATTGTAGGTCATGGTCGTATACCTTTATGACTCAGAAGTTGGTTATTTGAAATATTATTTTAGATAGTAAGGACACATTTTAGATCAACATCAGCCAAACAATACCTTAAACTACAAATAGATGAGGACATGCTTTGTGATGGTGGTGATGATGCGATCAAACTAAGTAAAATGATTAAAATAATACATTTTTATAACAATAATAAATAATAAATCTAAACTTAATTTCGCCCATAGAATCCTTGAAGTGAATCGAGATCCCATGCCGTTCCAACATCCTTTATAGCCTTGTATTGAGAATATCTCCCCATAAAATAAAATAAACATTTTTAATGCAAAGATGTTTCCATCAAGGCAAACTCCTGCCCACACCGTTCTAATAGCCTTTCCTAACCTTACATTGGGAATATCTCCCCATAAAATAAAATACATGAATAAGGAGATATTCTCAATGCGAGGCGGTACCCTCGTAGGTGTTGCACTGACTGAAGCCAATCTCCCTTTGGCAGGAGACCTCATCCCGATTGGACCGATTGGTTCCCGTATTCCGGTCGAGTCTGCACCAACAGGTCCAACATTGGTGGTTGGGATAGTTGGGTCTAATCGTACCACGACAATTGTGAATTGTGGTACTGTCTTCAAATCTGGACCGTCCGATCACTGACCCTTTTTATAGGTCCAAAGTCTCCCATTTGCTGGGCCCCACTGTTTTCGTGGGCCGTTTTATTGAAGGTGTCAGTTCTCGATCTAGAACATTAAGTGGGGCCCCTAAATTTGACACCGTAGATTCACTAGAAGGAAAGCAGAAGGAAAACGGACCATTGGATATCAACGAGACGACGACTCTTTCGCGGCTCGGAGATCGTTATCCTTATGATGATGACACGTATCTTCGAAAAGGGTATATCGATAAATTTACATGGACAAAATTATGGAAACGCCCTCATCTGGCGGGGAATCTCCGGCGTAGACCTGTCATAGTCCACTCGAACCGATTCCTATTAACATTGTACAAAAAAAGAAAAAGAAGAAAAAAAGGTGGAAAAATATAGATAAGAGGGGGTGGTGGGTCGTGGCCGCCTGGACCAAACACCAAACCAGGAACAGGAAGAATTTATCGATGGACAAAAACCTAAGAAACCCTAGATTCCTCTCAAATCTCTAATCTCTGGCTGGCTTTATAGGAGATTTCGGTCTTCGGGGAACAGAAAAGGAGGATTCGATCAATCGGAGTATCTCGAGTTGGTCTGTTGTGGATGAGATCTCCCCGGATCTGCTCCAAAAGGTGATTTTTTTTTTCTTAAACAAAATTCTGTATGAAGTTGGAATAACGTAATCGATGTCCGATTAACAGATTAAATGAATCCAATATCGGATTTGTTGATTTTTTATTTAAAATTTATGTTTTTTATTTGCATGATTTTTTTTTTCAAAAAATACATTTTTGATTTGCTATGTGATTTTTAAATTATATGTTTTCGTGGATATCAGTGAGAAGCATAAATTTGTTACAGTTTTTAGTTTGCAAATCATGAAAAAACACCTTCATATTTGGAAATTGATGAATAGATTGCATAAAAGGGAAGGTCATTAAATTGTTAATTAAGTAATTTGGATTTTGCAGCACTTTAGGTTGGTTGCCTTACTTTTGTTTCTTGATCTAGTAATATTTGATTTTCTCAAAACAATTGCCAAAAAGTAGTTCATTGATTGTTGATTATATGATTCAACCATTTTGGGGTATTTTTTTTTTTTTAGCTTCGTGTAGTTGATTAATTCAATGTTCATAGGCTACAATAGTTGAGCTGTTGTGTTGCCATCGTCATTGTCACTACTGTGATCTTGTTAGTGCCGTCAAGCTTTTTCGAGGTTGGGGGAATGAGTTCTGCATGGTATTGCATTTTTTTGCTATAATCCCGATTCTTCGTCTAGGTGCCAAAACTTAACTGGTGGTGCCTTTGCGTAAAATTCCTTGTACTGGTTATGCTTCTTAGTTGTCTTTTCTGGTTGTTTCAAATTATTGAACACAAGATTTTATTCATCCCTTTTCCTTTTTCCTTTTATTCAAATTTATATGTTTTTTTTTGAAGCTTTCAATTTTCTCAATCATACCATCTCCCATGGGAGTGATTAACTTTATACAAGATAAAATTCCTTTTCAATTTTCTCTATTCATGACTTCAGCAGTTTTGTTATAAGGGGCAAAGAACTTAAAGGATTTTGAAGTTATATTACATGAAAGAGAATGCATCATTTTGAATTTTTGTGCATATTATGATTGTCTGAGGACTTAATGACTACTTGTATGGTTTTATCAGAAAGTGGTTAAACATTAGTTGTAGGAAAGAATATGTCGGAGAAATAAGATGGCCTTATGGGAAATTAAAGTGGATTATATGTCATTGTCAAACAAAAGGAGATATGAACAAATGATGCATGTATGGAGGGGGTATGGATCATTTGTTCTCCTATCTTCACATGAGTAAAGAATTATATACTTGAACCAGGAAGAACTTTTATAGTGTTCTTCTTGCTAAAAGAATATTTCATAATGAACAATACAAAAAGGAACTGAATTTTATATTGTTATTTTTTGAATCCTCCTCCTCCAGCAGTGACACCTAAGTTCCTGCTTATGCAAGGCTAACTTGCCAAAATGAATGCCCAGCAAGGTCTTCAGACAGGAAAGATAATGAGGATCAGTGTTATCAAATGTATCCCTGGAAGAGCCAAATGTGAAATTAAGTTTTTACCGAGAAGAAATAACATCTTCCATATGATGCTCACATAGTGACTGAAAAAAAATGTAGATTTGTAGTTCTAAAAATTTCTTGATCCAAATCATGTGTTTCGGAAAGACATAATACCAGAAAAGTTTGTAACCAATGAACTGGTATCATAAAAGTGATAACCAGTCTGGTGGTATTTATCAAAATTCATGGGGCAGGGGGGATTGTTTGGTCAAAGCCCTTCCAGTATCACGTCTTTCTGGCAGCATAGGTTTTCTCCCAAATCATAATTATTCTTTAAGTTATTGATAAAAAAATTGTTCTTTAAGTTGCCTAACTAGACGTAAGTTATAAGGAAAATATATTTCCTATTTTTGAAGCCAAAACAGTATAATCTCCCAAGGATGTTGAAATACCATATATTAATATTGGAAAGATCTCCAAAACAGTATAGAAACTTGGCTAGAACTTATGCTTTATGGATCCTCTTTACCAATATATAATATCATTTGTGCCAATTGCTTCCTTCATCTTCTTTATGGCATAAGTAGCTGGGCTGAGATCGTCTCCTAAAGAGTAAAGCCTGTAGGGGAGATAGTGATAAAAAAGGCTCTACAGGAGAGCTGCACATGTTGCGATAAATGTTGAAACCTGAGCACTGTAATTTTAGTCTTTCTTACACTACTAATTCTTTAAATTTATTTAGCCTATTGAATCTAAAATCTACTTTATGCACAACCATCTAAGATATATAGAATGTAATTTCCTTGTTTGAATGGTGACAGAACAGTGAGTAAACTTGTAGGTTAATGGGTGTAGATAGTCTCTGATTCCAGGTCCTTTGTTTGGATTATTGGGACTTAAAGGATGAATGCTAATATTGAAATGAGATATTTACTAGTTGGCATTATAGTATGATTTACTATTAAAATATTGATTATCAGGTGTTGCAGTATCTTTCAAGCATTTATAGTACTTGTTTTCTGTCAAGGATGTTTGATATTTAGTACTCAATGTGTATTTTCCCTTTCTTGGTTTGTTCAGTTTTCTTGTTTTTATCTGAATATCATACTTTGATTTCTTTTTTGTATGTAATTCTGTGAAAATTCTGTTCAAATGGATCATGATATCTGGCAAATAGCCTGCAGAGGGAAGGTATCAGGAAAGCTTTTCTTATTTGTTTTCTAGTTTTGTTAATTAATGACATCTTTGCATTTGTTCCTGTCTTTGCAAAGCTTGATCTCTTTTCTTTCTTTTTGATCCATGATAAGAGCTTCATTATTCATCACAAATGAAAAGGGTATTAGATTTTTGTTCAGGTTCATGCTATGTTTGGCATTTTCTTTAAAATTCTTGAACTTACTGATATATTGAGTTGTTATGCAGATTTAATGCTGTGTTTTGAGATTGGAGCTGTGTTCTTTGAAGTTGAAGTATTTAATAGATGCATTTGATGGATGATGACTGTTCTGATGGATAACTTGGGAGCTCCTTCATCAAGGGAGCTTGTTCAACGCCTTTACAATAAGGTTTGCCACTTTTTTCATTTTTAGGTTGTACAGATTGGACCTTTCTTATTCTAATTGTTACTTGTGTTCTAACTTAATTCTTGAAAAAACTTTTTTTTTTTTGTGTTAACATGATTTTCTTTTACTCTTTGTTACATAATTAACCAAGTTATTTGCATCTAGAAGTTGGGAGTACAAAATCATTGATGTGGACAAAAACTCAATGCTTACATTTGATTATTTTGATAGTTTTTTTTTCCATAAATCTGATTCTTTTGATAGTTAAGAATTTAAGAAGTTGCATTCAAAATTACAACTGTGTTTACACATGTTGCTAAGTATCCTTCTTTAAAGAATGTTCAACATCTTTGGGAAAGTTAACCGGAATATATTTGCCATTCTTTCCCTAAAAGATTCTCATTTGAGTTCATGATCGTGAAAATTTTATTGATTAGATTTTTTTAAAGGAAGCTCTTTGTTAACATTTCTTATTCTTAAGGTGTTTTTTCCATTAAAAAACAAAAAAAAAAAGAAAAAGAAAAACAAAGCGATGCAACATTCTTGGGGTAATTATGAGGAATATAAACCGATTTGTGCATTTGTGTTTCTGAGCCCAAAAGGCATCCAAAACATCAGCAGGCTGGTTTGCTTCACCTAATGAGTGCTTGATCTTGAAAGCTCTTTGTTAACATTTCTTATTCTTCAGGTGGTTTTTCCATTAAAAAACAAAAAACAAAAAAAAAAAGAAAAACAAAGCGATGCAACATTCTTGGGGTAATTACAAGGAATATAAACCGATTTGAGCCTTTGTGTTTCTTAGCCCAAAAGGCATCCAAAACATCAGCAGGCTGGTTTGCTTCACTTAATGAGTGCTTGATCTTGAAAATTTCATTTTTTTTATAGATATTTTTTTTAAAAGAAAGCTCCTTGTTAACACCTGTTAAGGTGGTTTACACTTCAGAAAAAGAGCTCCATCAATTTTGCATTTTCTTCTTGCTGCAAAATTAGTTATACATATAATAATTTTGAAACTTTGGTTCCTTAGTTGTGTGTTGGCAATGCTATGGTCACTTTTTGAAATTGCAGCCTATTAACTGGTACTATTTTAGTTTTTAGCAGTATGTTGTTGCTAAAGAACAGATTTTGGTAAATGACCTTTCACTGGCTTTGTTAAATACCTATTTTATTGAGCTTAATTACTGTGGAATCTGTTTTCTAATAGTTAAGCTTAATTAAAGTGAAAGCTGTTTTTCGGTGGATAATGGGAAGACTATATTCATGGCTGGTCATTCATAAGTTACTCAATGGAAGGAGTTACAATACATATATTGTATATGGAAATCTTTTTTTGAAAAGATAGTGGTTGATGGTACTAGCTCTGCAGGGGTAGTTTTTTTATAAGCTCCCCTACGTACAGCCATTTGTTGTACAGGGATGGTATTGAGTTCAATGAATATTACTTTACCTTTTTTCAATGTTTTTTTGAGAGTGGTTGTTGGCTATTTTGATGAGTTAAATTCTTTTTCTGATTATTTTTCTTTCTGCTTCGCTTAGAACACAAGTATGTTTTCTAGCTATATATGTACATATGTATATGTATAAAAAAGCATCGCCATAATGGGTGCATGTTTAAATCATCTATGTAATTAAATATTATTTATTGGCATATTCCATTGCCATAAGCTTTGAAGGCTACACGCCAAAGCTTAATGGTTTGAGTCCAGACAACTGCATTGGTTAAAAGTTCTTTTGTCTTCTATATAAAAATAGGTTACACCTGGGAATCCTGTATATATGGTAGTTGGTACAAATTCCATGCACATCTCTGGCTGTGCTTAAATTTTATGTTCCCTCATAATATGTGTCAGTAAGGGTGTGAAGACCAACACAAATATATAAATAAAAACTTGAGCAAATTTTGGTCACAAAGTATGTATAACAGTGATTGTACATTATTATCCAACTGCCGATTATTATGCATATGGCTATTTGGTAAGTTAAGACACTTCTCCTCTTTACAGAATATTGAGCTGGAAAACAGACGTCGTAAGTCAGCGCAGGCAAGAATTCCTTCTGATCCCAATGCATGGCAACAAATGCGTGAGAACTATGAGGCCATAATACTTGAGGATCATGCTTTTTCTGAGCAGCATGAAATAGAGTATGCTCTGTGGCAGTTGCATTACAGGAGAATCGAGGAGCTGAGAGCATACTTGACAGCTGCGTCCCAGAATGGGAAAGGTCCTTCTCGCCCTGATCGGATTACAAAAATCCGCTCCCAATTCAAGACCTTTCTTTCAGAAGCAACTGGATTTTATCATGATCTAATTCTGAAGATCAGGGCAAAGTATGGATTGCCTCTCGGCTATTTCTCTGAGGATCCAGAGAATCAAATTGTTCTGACAAAAGATGGGAAGAAGTGTGCTGAGATGAAGAAAGGCTTGATGTCCTGTCACCGTTGTCTAATATATTTGGGTGACCTTGCTCGTTACAAAGGAAATTATGGAGAGGGTGATTCCAGAACTCGTGATTATGCAGCTGCTTCAAGTTATTACTTGCAAGCTGCCTCTCTGTGGCCATCAAGTGGCAATCCTCATCATCAGGTTTTCCTTTTATTTGTTTTTATTGTGCATTTAGCTTCCTATTCATTTACTTGTTCCTCTGTTCTCCCTTAGTCTTCAAAACCTTTTAATTATTTGCTTTTCCCCAGCTTGCAATATTGGCCTCTTATTCTGGTGATGATTTGGTGGCAATTTATCGCTACTTTCGAAGCTTGGCAGTGGATAGCCCTTTTTCAACTGCAAGGGACAACTTGATCATTGCATTTGAGAAGGTAGTGTGCAGGGATCAGAGATTGCAATAGTGTCCTTGTGTTTGGTGATAAATATGTTTTTTTCTTGTACTTCTTGGTTAGATGCTTGCACTTCATTTTCTTGGTAGAAAATTTTATTTTCAGACTTGATGGTCTAAAGGATTTTGGATATTTAATAGTTGATATGTTAATGTCAAATTGTCACTACTTTATGATGCTAAATTGATAAATGCCACTAAATAAGTAAATATATGGCTTGAATCTATGTGATTCTTGGTAATGCTTCTCCTTGTGTGATGGCTTCTGCAACTGCAGCCACTTGTAGAATTGGCTAACAAATTTGTTGCAGATATTACTTATTCCCAATTATCTTTATGGCTTCATTGGTTGATTAGAAAAAACTTCAAGTTATTCCTTGCTTATTGGTTTAGGTTCTGAAGTCTCCAAGGGTTGAAGACAGCAAACACCAACATGTGTATTGAACCCTAGCAAAAAGAAAATTATAAAAATAAATTTAGTATATAAACCACCACAAAATGAATAATTTAGTTTAATAATATTTATCTTATTATTATAATTTCAAGGAATAAATAATATAAACAAAGTTCATAGCATTTAGCTGGATGATTTAAGTGAGGCGACCCTCTGTGGGTGCCTTGTTGCCTAGGCGTTGGCATTTGGCAACTATTGTTAGTATTGGGTGTAGTTGTCTTCGTTCTTACATCCTTTGGGCCTTTTTGTGGTAGAGACCAGAGAGGTGTGGCCATGTTATTTGATCATTCTCTTTCTCTTTCTTCTTGTCTTTTTAAAAGTATATTTTCTTCTGTTATAGATAAAAAAGGAATAGTTGTTTGGCTAGTCTAGATGACCTAAATGTCTAATTCTAGTCATGCAAAAAGTGCAGATGATTACTTAGTTGTTGCTAGTATGTTAGAATCTTATTTTCTAGCTGAAGTAATAATTTTTTAACAGTTACTGATCAAAAGGGAAAAAAACAAGAATCTTGAGATTGTACACCAATTGGTTACATTCATTAGGCGTGGTCTTTATTTCTAGGGTTTTCCACTTCCAGGACAGCAGCGTAGGTGAATGCACTGAATATTTCCACCCCTTTCTTGTTGTGTTTGTTGGTGGAGGAATATATAATGTCTGGTCACAGTTATCTTAATGTGTATTGTAAATCTAACCTGTTGGTTAGACAGTTCTAGTACCATAGCACTGTGGCTAAATTGACTTTTAAATGCATCTTATGCGGTCAATGTTATGTTGATTTTAAGAGGTAGAACAGGAAAATGAAGTTCTGTAAGCAGGTTCTAGACTGGGGCTAGAGTATGGGATATGTGACCTTATCCCTGCTTACATTATTGTTGTTGTCCTGAGCTGGTCTATGAGGTGTGACAACCTATGGACTCCATATCGTAGATGGGGGGCTTTCACTTAATGTCTGCATATGTTTTATTGGGTGGCAATCTATGACGAGAGACTACTGGAAACTCCTCATCATAGATGATGGGAGTTGATCCACATACACTGATTTTTGGTGTGTTCTTGGGTGGCAGTGTATGACTAGAGATTACGTACACTGATTGGCCTGCTTATGACCCACTCACTGATCAAGTAATCTGTACTTATGAACCTTTAGTGTGGAATATTGTATCCTATTTGGGGACATTGGATTACGTTCATTAATTGTTTAGAAGATGTTTCCAGTTCAACCCAAACGTCTTTCTGTTCTCTTCCACTTCTCTGATTTATGTAAGAAATGCTTTATTAGTGGATAGGCTCGTTATTTGTTATTTCCCACAGTTGTCTTGTAAAGGGTTGTATTCCCATGAACTTTGAATGCTGGCCCTTAGATATTTTAGAACTTTCAATTGAAAATTGTTCAATATTTGTTTCTGCTCAAATAATTATGGGTTAGCAAGAGTTGTTTTAACTTCTTATTTTTTATTTTGCACAGAACCGTCATAGTTACTCACAGCTGCCTGGGGAACCAAAATTGTCTAGTGTCAAGACAGTCCCCACGCGGGTTTCTGGGAAAGGAAGAGGGAAGGGGGAAGCAAGGTCTCCATCTAAAGATGCCAAAATTGGAGCTGTGAAGGATCAATCAGCTAATATTCCTGAGATTTTTAAAGCATTCTGTATTCGGTTTGTTCGACTGAATGGCATTCTTTTTACACGCACAAGGTATTAAAACCTTGAAAACTAGATTAATTAAGTTCTATTGGTATGGTTTTAATAATAACTCCTTTTCGTTGTGGTGACCTTTTTCAGCTTGGAAACTTTTGGAGATGTCTTCTCTTTGGTTACTAGTGATTTGCGTGAGCTGCTTTCTTCTGGGCAAGAAGAGGAGCTAAACTTTGGTTCAGATGCTGCTGAGAATGGGCTTACTATCATTAGGATTATTGCCATTCTTGTATTCACAGTTCACAATGTGAATAGGGAGGTTGATGGCCAGTCATATGCCGAAATCTTACAGCGGTCTGTTCTACTTCAGAATGCATTTACTGCTGCTTTTGAGTTTGTGGGTCACATTCTTGAAAGATGTATACAGTTGCTTGATCCATCATCAAGTTTTCTTTTACCAGGCATTCTTGTTTTTGTGGAGTGGTTGGCCTGCCGTCCTGACATTGCTGCTGGCAGTGATGTTGAGGAGAAGCAAGCTTCTGCACGATCATTCTTCTGGAACCAGTGGATATCCTTTATGAACAAGCTCATGTCATGTGGATCTGTGCCTATTGATGATAATGAAGATGAGAGTTGCTTTTTCAATATGAGCCGGTATGATGAAGGTGAAACAGGAAATCGCATTGCCCTGCCAGAGGACTTTGAGTTAAGGGGATTCTTACCACTTATTCCTGCACAACTCATTCTGGATTTTTCAAGGAAGCATTCCTTTGGTGATGGTGGGAACAAAGAGAAAAGGTCTCGTGTCCAGAGGATTGTAGCAGCAGGAAGGGCTCTTGTAAATGTAGTTCGAATTGATCAGCAGGGAGTTTATTTTGATCAGAAACTGAAGACATTTATTATTGGTGTTGCGCCTCAATTGGCTGAGAATACCCTTACTTGTTCAGAAGTAGCCAAACCTAATGGTGTGAAACAAGTAAATTCAGTGGAAGAAAATTTGAATTTGGAGGCAATGCAATCAAAAGCACAGTTCTATATGGAAGGTGAAGATGAGGATGAGGAAATTGTTTTCAAACCAACAGTGGTTGACAAACCTGTTGATCAGATGATTCCAAAGTGGATGCCATATGATACTTGGGGTCCTGTCCCACATGCTACCAATGCTGATTATGGAGCTTATGTCAGTTCAACCTCAGCCACTACCAACAATCTTTCCCTGCCAATTTCTCTGGATTCAAGTTCAAGACTGTCAGCCCCTTTTGCTAATAACATTCCCAGTCATCTTCAACCAATTAGTACAAGTGCTTCAAAGTGGATTATGGATCAGCAAGATTCTCTTGCAACTGGCTTGGCAAATTTGAGCTTTGTGGGGAATGGGCTGATTAGAAAACCAGAATTACAAGAAGGCTTTAATATTTCACAGCCACCTTCTGATCTTTCACATCTTCCACAGCCCAACATCATTGCTGGCAATATGTTTTTGGGTTCGACAAAGGCTCCAGGAACTGAGATACCATCTAAATTTGATTCAATTATGTTGCCAGGAACTAATGCTGAGAATTTTACTGTGAAGCCGTCATCAGTGTCTCATGCAAATTTGAGAAAAAGTCCAGTGAGCCGACCTGTTAGGCATCTTGGACCCCCACCTGGGTTTAGTACTGTTCCTCCTAAACAGGTGGATGACCCCATATCTGGTTCTGATTTGAAGACTGGAAATCCATTAATTGATGACTACAGCTGGTTAGATGGATATCACTTATCATCAACAAAAGAAACAACACAAAACTCCATCGGTCACATGACACATGCTTATCCCCATTATAGTGTTACAAGTAGCAGCAGCAGCAGCAGTACATCTACCTTTCCTTTTCCTGGAAAACAAGTTCCAAGTGTGCAGCTCCCAGTGGAAAACCAGAAAAGCTGGCAGGAGCATTTAAAACTCTACCAGGGACAGCAGCATCAGCTGCTTCAGCAGGGAAATAAGGAGGCTACTCCAATTCCAGAGCAATATCAGGGACAGTCTCTCTGGACAGGCCGTTTATTCGTGTGAGATCCTTATCAGAGCATAGATGGTAAGATTGCCATTTCTGATGATAAAAATGTTTTCTTGTGCTTCTGGGCTGTGGAAATGCTGTTGATTAATTTTTTTTTTCCAGTTTGATTGAGATGCCATCACAATCTCAATTCACAACTATCTTCCTAGTGTTTTGGCTAATTAGTTATTTTTCTGTTCTTGAGGTTTTGAAGAATCTATTTTGGTGAAGCCTTGTGGCCTGGTGCTACTGAATTTGGCCTCGACCTTTGCAGCAGCCTTAAGTGTTATTAAATTTCTGTTGGAGCATTGATGGTCTTGGAGTGTTGCAGGCACTTGCCTCTGAATCAGGTTTGTCATTCTTAGTTGCCTAAATTGCTTTTATCATGTTCTCTTTTCTGTCCTATTTTGTTTCTGTTGTTTTTTCCATAATTTTGTGCAAGTATTAGTGTATCTAATTTTTTTTGGGTGGTGCATCCTGCCAATTTGACCAAAAAAAAATATTCAAATTAGATTATGTTTTTTGCTAGTTAAATTCATAATTTTTTTTTCTAGTTAAATTGCACCTATAGTTATAAATTGCATATCTTTTTACCATGCAAGGTGGTATTTGTACAATGATTATCAAATTTATCATACTTAGGATAGCTGGCCTCCTTTCTCTTTTCTTGTGGCCACCAGAGAGGAAATAGTAGGCACCCACTCAAGTGTTTCCTAGGCTGTCTATTTTGACAAAAAAAGATCTTGCTAGGTCCCTATTTGAAGTAGCAAACGACAAGTATTAAACTTCAAAACAACAATTGTTTTCCCTAAACAATAAATTTCACATGAAAATCAGCAAATATCTTGCAAGAAAACTTCCTTAGTTAAGAAATCATTATGCAAAGTACACGAATAAAAGCCAGTGGATAATTGGAAAAAGAAAGATGACCTGAGGGCTAACTTTTCATCTGGTCTTTGAACCTGGGGATAATTGCCTTCAAAGACAAATAATGTTATATACATTATTGTAGAATATAGAAAATCTCAGAAATTAATATTATAATAAAAGTTTATGGAGAGAGATCAAAGTAGTGGAGTTTTTTCTTTAAGCTAAAAGAGGCAAAAAAGGAGATTGATAGAAACAGGAAAATTGGATGCTTTCACTCAATAATTTAATGAAATCTCTGTTATTGATAAAAAATAGGAAAATCGGATGCTGGATAGAAAGGAAGAAGATAACGAAAGTGTCCATGAAGAATACAACAGAGTGAAATTTAAATCTAACTGAATACATGAAATCCATGCTCATTGCAAATGATGGAAATCTCCAACCTCAATGACTTGAAAAGTGGCTGATTTATTTCTTTGAGTTCACAGTTTTTTCATTTTATGCGTTTTTTTCCTTTTGAGGTTAAATGTTCCAAGCACTCTACAATTATCAAAAAAATAATGTTCCAAGCACTTTAAACTGACAAGGAACATAAAGGAAAAATGGAACATAAAGAATGAATAATTCAGTAACTCATCTTTAATGCCAATACTTGCAGTGGCTTCACGTCCAGACCACCATGTGAAAAATTTAATGCAATTATGTGAAGGAGAACCTACAGTGGCTTTGAGCTGGAAGGGAAAAGGGTTAAAGATGGAGATTGAGTCTAGCATAGGAGCTCGGAGAATCTTTTAAAATAGAGGGGAAGTAGGGAGATAAGAGATCTTCAATGGTTTGGTTCCCTTGTTTAAAAGAAGAAACTAAATGAATGGTGGAAGGAATGAAGGTGAAACCATGTGAAGGAGAACCTACAGTGGCTTTGAGCTGGAAGGAAAGGGCTAGAGGGGGGGAGGTTTGAGTTTAGGTCTAGCATGGGAGCTCAGTGAATCTTTTGAAATGGAGGGGAACTGGGGAGATAAGAGATCTTCACTGGTTTGGTTTCCTTATTTAAAGAAGAAACTAAAGCAAAATTTGGAAGGAACAAAGGCGAAGAAGCCTCAGCAAATATAGAGCTGCTCTTGGTGGAGGAGGATCCTGTGGTTGAAGAGGTTGCTCGAAAAGCAGATGGCACAAGTTCAAAGGGGAGTTTGGAGGGCAACATTCAGAAGAAAGATATGGCTGTGGGCCAGTGGCAAGCACCACCACTCTTAAAGAAGGGGATGACAGTGACCTGTTAAGAGAATCTGATTGGACCTGAAATGATTGAGGGAACTTTACGGAAGGACCTGGGTTGACAGACTGATAAGATGAATAAAGAGGAAGGAGATGGAGACCTGGTGTTGGTGAAGAAATCAAGGGGTGACTGACTAATGGTCATCTAGTACATCTTACCAAAGTTATTTCACAATTAAAAGATGGAGTTGTTGGGGAAGGACGAAGTTGCAGAATCAAGAGAGGATCTACAGAAGAGTGTGAAAGCCAAAGTAAGAGACCAAAAGGATCCTGGCAATTGATGGGTTCTGATAAGAAGAATAAGTTGTTGGATAAGCAGAAAGTGATGCAAACAGTGATTTTCAAGGAGAGGCTGATGAAACCAGATTATCAATATAGAAGGTTTTGGGGGATCATATGATGAAAGGGGTGAGGTTATTTTTAATCAAGTCAGGCCAGTTTGGGTTTGTTCTTCCTGGGAGGAGAGGAATTTGCAAGAAAAGCCTTTGATGAGTTGGAGGCTAAATAACAAAGGGAAAGTCTTAAGAGAAGGTGGTGGTGGTAGAGGAGTCTGAAGAGGTGTAATTTGGAAGGGTCTGGGTGAAGGGTGGTCTGTATCAGAATTTGGGAGTTTTAATTTGGTTTTAGTCATGAAAGAACATTCGGGGGGTGCATCACCTTGGTTCTGTCTGTTCTGTGGGGTTGGGATGTTTTTTTTAGTGATGGTTGTAGGGTTGGGATTTTTTTTTTTTTTTTTGGTTTTGTCTGTTCTGTGGGGTGATGGCTCATCACCTTGGTTCTTTTCTTTTTTAAGTTTTTAATAAATTTTCTTTTTATTTATTAGGAAAAAAAGATGAGGGAGTGAGGACATATGCTGTTGCATTGGGTCCAAGTCGTCAATAGACTATTTTTAGTTTTCAAAAAAAAAAAAGAAAAATTCGGAACATTTGAAGGGTTTGGGAAGAGGTGCTGATGCAGAATAACTGTGAATATGTACACAGACTGACAAATGATAGTGTATTAGGACCTCATAAGATAAACATTCACCACAACTTTATGTATGTCCAGGTTTCTATCAAGGCAACTTGATGTAGCACCTTATCACCTAAGTGGATAGGTGATGTCTTGACAGCTATAATTTGCCGACTTGAATTTCATTGGTATTTGGAAAATGAATCCATTTGAGGGGGTGTGGAAGTCTTACCTATCTAGTGAAGCTATAGAGAAACTGGATCAGTAAAATCAATATTATGCAATGAGCCCAAATTGTTGGTTTCACTTGTCCTATCTCTAAAAGATCTTCTAAAAATGCAAATTTGCTAGATCCATCTTGTGTAGAACTATATGCCCTAATATGAGGAAAGATCATATAATCTTACTGGTCATCCATCTGCATTGGCTATGTGTGGGTAATGCCATGTTAATGCTGGTTTTTCCATGTCTTGGCAGATTTACCTCCTAAGGTTGGCCACGTGCAAGAACCCTAGTTGTCTTGATCCTTGGCTGTGTAGTTAATGTGGAAACCCATTTCTTTATTGGATGAATTATTGTTTTAGAAATAGATATTAATGACTAGTAGCATCAAGTTTGTTTTTTGTTACATTTGGGCACTCAATGGGAAATTTGGTTTAAGTTGTTGGAGTGAAACAACTTCCTAATTCACTTGGCCAATACAAGGACTGATAAGTGCTTTAAGTACAATAGGTTGGTATAGAGTAGGACTGTCAATAGACTGGACGCCCCTCCAATCCGTTCTGATCCATTATTCCATTATGAACCCAACCCATTTGGAAAACACTCCAGTCCAGTTCAAATCCAAAAGAAAATAATCCAATCCAATCTGTTGGACCATTGGATATTTGTTGAATCCAATTTCTACTGAAACATGTCTTTGGCGTTTGGTAGTAGGACTGGTACTTGGTAGTCTATAGTTAAAAAATAAGTTTGGATAAATTTTATCTCTTGTTGTCATTTTCCCCTTTTGACTTCTAATAGAGGTCTTTGTATCTATATTTGCTGGACTCAGTGGCAGATGTCCAATCCAATCCAATAATCCTGTCCATTGACAGCCCTACTATAGAGATGCATATTTGTTATTTAATCCCATTATGTTGTTTCCTCACATATTTGTGATACTTGCAATAAATTTCTCGCTTTGTCCCTTGTTTTTTATTGTTTTTTCATTCATCTGTTGGCTGATATTCCCATTATAAAGCAACATAGATGATTTCAATGGTGGATTGATGGGCAAGAAAAAGGACAAGAAATCAGAAGACTTCGAATACCCCATCCAAATTTCTGCAGTTTTTCTTGATTTCTATGTCAATTTCTCAAAAAAGTATTCTCTATATCTGCGTTGGTTCCAATTTGAAATGGAAAGATCTTGCTACAGTTATTACAATGCAAATTTTTCACCTAAAATAGATACATAATCAAAGAAAATATAATCAAGATACTGATTGTTTCAGGATTTAAATAAATGATTTATACATATTTTTTGTTCTGTGGCATTTCGCATGCTATCAGTAGATTTGGAGCCACTTTTTCTTCTGGTCTAATGAACTTCTTTCCTTTTGTTGTTCATTTGCAGCTTGTGCCAAGATTTCCAGACCAGAGGAGCAAACATCCTGAAGGGGTGTAATGATGAGAAAACTTCTAAAAGTAAATGCCTTGTCTGGTTGGGATTGGTTGGAGATTTAATGATTATCAAGATCTTCGATGGGTTTGGGGTGGTGTCTCATAGAGCTGGTTGAAGTGAATGGAAGTATTTGCCACAACTAGACTGTGAGAACAGTTCATCTGTTGGAGAAAGGTGTAGCCGTTGAAGGAATGTCATTAATCATTATAGTCATCACCGTCAGCAGCAGCATCAGCAGCAATAGGCAGTTATGATGTGTTAAGATAGATACTTGGAGAGAGTGTAGCTTTGCTTGATAACTTCCCGGAGCACATCATGTTGGTGGAGGGTTCCTGAAAGGAGTTTAGGTTATAATGAAATAAAATGGGACGGTCGCTGAACGGGAAGTATATGAAGAGAATAATATCTAAATTAGTATGATACTGCTAGTGGTTAAGATGCTATTCCAGGGCTTGTATAAGATTGATAATAATGTTATTGAACTCCGAATGGTTTTCTTTTGTTTCAGTTGAATCTGTTGTCCGGCTTTGAACTGTTGGTAAATTACCTAATAAATGATTGTGTGAGAAAAGTAAATAAATTGTTGAAATCCCATCTTTTTGCTTTTGTTTTTGCTACATTGCGTTTTGCGCTCTGTGTTTTGGTTTTGCGTTTGACATGAATATTTTGGGACACTAGAACCATGGTTTCTCTGCTAAGGTTCGAGTTTTCCGGCCCACGAGTTTTACAGGTACAGCGGATTCAAGTTTTCAGCTATGTTGGTGCTCTTTCATTATTCATCCTGAGTTTACGTTGTGCATGACGACTCCCCCTTTGCGAGGGGAGTTTGAGGTTTTCTTTTATTCATTTATTTTTGGCTCCATGGAATCCGAACGCCGAGCAACTTAATGCTGTTAATGCTATGCACATGCACTAGTTTTCGTTTTCGACTGTTCAACAGATGCCCAAAGGCCAAAGAACCCAACACTAGAAATTTCCTGGCTCATTATGTGAATTGAAGTGACCCAGCGTCTCCCAGAGCTGATTGATTTATACTTTAATCTGAAGTTACCCAGCAATATTAAAATTGTTGGTGGATCCTCGCCTCCCTTGTTGAAGGGCAGATTCAAATTATTGAAGTTACCCAGCACTAGCAGCACCCAGGCCGATGCTTGCCTCCCTTGCACATGTTGGAGCGAGACTACAAGGGAAGCTCGGGTAACCCTAAAAAATTGTACTATTATCCTCACAACCAAGCTCGGGCAACTGACCTCCTTCAAAACCATCAAACTCGATAGTATTCCTTGACTATCTTCAGCAAATCAAAACACACTAGCTGACGAGTTGATGGCTATTGGAGAACCACCATCCAACTCTCAACTAATCTCCTACACTTTGAACAGTCCTGAATCTTGATATTGATCTTGATGCCTTTGCGACCATTGTTATGGCTCGAACTGATACTCTCTCCTTTGGTGACTTGAGTGGGATGCTGTTTACCCATGAACTGCCCCTCAATAGATCTCATCCATCACAGATTCAGTTATGTCTCTGCAATTGTGGCTAATCATTCTCAATACAAGTTTTCAGTCACTCTCAGTCTCAATCTCCGGCTTCTGATTCTCGTAAGAATTCTAAATATGCTAAAAAACCCTTCGACTCAGCCGAGTATTGTAGGTGGTTGCTTGCACTTATTGACCATACAAAGAATCAGAAGAAAACCTCTTCTACCACTTTCATGGTCATCTCTACTAACAAGGACTCTGATGCTTGGTTTTCTGACTCAGGAACAACAAATCACCTTACCAATGATCTCCGTCATCTGCAAGTTCACTCCAGTAAAATGGTTCTGATCAAATCTACATAGGTAATGGAGTACCCGAGTAAGTTCGGTAATCGAACATATTGCTTCTACTCACATGCCATCTGCCTCTAGATCTTTACACTTGAAAAATGTTTACTATCAAATTGAATTATATTTCTGTTTCTGAATTTACAAATGCAATAACGTGTTTATTGTATTCCAACATACTTTTTGTGAAGGATTGATTGTATGACAGGGAAAACACTTTGCACAGCAGGGAGAATAGAAATGGCCCCTATAAGCTACCCTCCACTGCACTTTATCAAGTTTATGTTGGTGAACATATACTAGTATAGACATTTGTCATCATTGCCTTGGCCACCTTTCTTATGTTGTTAGGACTAATAAATAGCCAATGTCCACGAATAAACGTTTGAGTTTTTGTTCTGTTGGTGTTGGCAAGAGTCACAAATGGTCGTACCTTTCTTCTTCAAATGAAGTGAAACCTTTACAAGTTGTGGCTATGGATGTTTGGGGTCCATCCCCTATTCCTTCAATTACTTGGTGTTTGTTGATCAGCTTAGTTGTTCATCTTGTATTTATCCATTACGACACGCAAATCTGAAGCACTTTCTACCCTTATTTCCTTTAAAACCATGATTGAATGCAAGGTTTTTAAAGACTATTTCTCAAAAAAAAAAAAGTAGCTTAAAGACCATTTGGTTAAAGCGTGCCTTTCCATGCAAAGGCGAGTTGAAAAAGAGGCGAAAAACTCCACTTAGACCTTTCCGAAATGAGCTTCCCGCATCTTTTTGGGGTTGCACCTTTTGGCAATTAAACCTTTTTTCAACCAAAAGAGAAAATACCAAAACACGGGCTGCCAGACTTCTAAAAAGCCATCAGTCCATGCAAAAGAACACGCCAAACGGGGCCAGAATTTTGGATCCATAGCTAATGTTGACCAGAAATGTACAATAATGGTAGATAGAAAAACCAGGTACCTATCAATTCATAATGGTTGCGAAAAAGTTGAAGTTGCACAAGAAGAGAGCTTCACCCGCCTTAGTTCTCTGCTCATGTTTAGGGTGAGGTGCCCAGAATTTTCATAGGAATTCACCAATTTCTTCCATTAAGGGAGGAGAAATAATCCGAATTCCTGCATTATCATTTCCAAATGGCTTTCATATTCAACTCAGAGAGAAGAAATGATGGCAATTCTCAAGAACATAAAGCTACTTATTTGAAGAAAAGTGGACAGTAAGAATAAACAGTAATTGTGGAGATGTAAAATGGTTGAAAAAATCAATAATTGCAAAAATCCAAAAACCCAAGCTTAACCAAATCCATTCGAGGCCATTAAGCTGTGATAGGTTGATCCAATTAATGTGGGTTTGGGTTGGCAATTTTGGGCTTTAACTTGAAAATGGGTACAAGCTTGAGGCCCATGTCTTAGGGTTGGGCCTTAACCTTTTTTTTTGGTAGAAATAGGAGGAGCTACACAAGACGAGGGGCGGGGGGGGGGGGGTAGCTCAGCCCCAAGCATCACAAAAATAAATAGAACTTAAGTCTCTAGGGATAGAGGGAGGGCAAAATGTTGGGCCTTAACTTGATGACCTAACAATCAAATTTTATATCTCTAATTTATTGTATAGAGTTAATAGGATTTCCAAGAGATTTAAGAGAGAAAGAGCTATTTAAAAAGGGAATGGAGAAGTTAAAAACATTGGCAATTGATGTGAGTTAAGAAAGGATTCTATTAGGGCCGATCTGAGCTCAGCCCCAAACATCACAAAAATAAATAGAACTTAAGTCTCTAGGGATAGAGGGAGGGCAAAATGTTGGGCCTTAACTTGATGACCTAACAATCAAATTTTATATCTCTAATTTATTGTATAGAGTTAATAGGATTTCCAAGAGATTTAAGAGAGAAAGAGCTATTTAAAAAGGGAATGGAGAAGTTAAAAATATTGGCAATTGATGTGAGTTAAGAAAGGATTCTATTAGGGGTGTAATCGGGCCGATCTGAGCTGGACTGAACTTTGGCATATCTAGAGGTGTAAAACGGGCGGTGCTGCCCTCCTCGGGGATAAATTGGGAGTGGCCCGACATGGCCCATGGCTTAAGCCCATGTGGGCCCGTGCCATGCCATGGGCCTGGGTTGGGCGAGCTGTAGGCCATGCCATGGGTTTGGGCCGCATCGGGCTAGGCAACAGGCTAGGCCTTGGGCATGGGCCGAACCAGGCCAAGCTGTTTTTTTTTTGACATTTTTGATTTTTTTTATTTCTTTGCTAAGTAAAACTAAAATATTTAACTTTCCTTTGTGAACTATTTGAAAAATAAGAAATCTAATAAAGAAATGAAAAATATACTTAACCAAATAAGATTTGATAACATATAAATTAAAATTTGTTTATATGAGTAAAAAATTTTTAAAGCATATGATCTAATAGTATTCCTAGGAACTTTTTTAAATTGTTGATTTACAGAATTACGTAACCATTTTACAAGCTTAGTATCTTCAGCTAACAAAAATGGCTGTTCAGCATGTATAATGTATTTTGCCAATTCTTGCATCATTTTTTCTCGAGAATATTTAAAATTTCCAAACTCCCCCCCGCCCAATTTGTGTTTGTGTTGTTTCTCTCCCTTCTTCTTCTTCTTCTTCTTCTTCTTCTTCTTCTTCTTCGTTCTCATGGATGGGCAAATGTCTGCCCAAATGGCAAGTACCACCCTTGCTACAATAGTTATTCCTACATTTTTGGCAAATAGCTCTTTTTCCCTTCCCCTAAACCTCCTCTATTTTAAATATTTTCCAAACGAGGCTAATCAACTTAATGGCCTTCTTTTCTTTCCCCTAGTATTAGTACTAGGGGTGGAAGTTCCATCAATATCAATAGCATCCATATCGGTGCTAATACTACCATGTTGCGATTGAATATTGTTGACATTGAACATGTTAGGAATTGGTTTTGGGAGGAGCCGACCATTTTTTTTTAATTCTAAAAAAATAAAAATTAATTTAATTGCACTTACCCGGATTGATGATTCGGAATCCCAACTTGATTTTAATGGTTGAAGCCTTTCAACTCCAAGAGTCTAAGCCTCCCAAATTGCTAACTTGAGAGTTGAGATACTTGAGTTGTTGTGCAAGCCTTCTTGTTGAAACTTCAATAAAGTTGAGAATTGGAGAATCAAAGAATGTATTAGAGATTGAAAAGTTGAGAGAGTATGAGAACTAGAGAAAAGATTAAGATAATTGTTGAATTGGTGTGATGAGAATGGTGGAGGATAAGGCTATATAGGAATTGAAAATAATTTAATTGCCCAAAATACCCTAAAAACTAGCCATTTTTTAGTTGTTGGGAGAGGTACTTTGGCCATTGTAAACTAATTTCACTTTACCCAAAATGCCCCCCAAAGTAGCTGTTATATAACTGTTGGGGAGTATTTGTGTCATTCTTTCTTCCTCAAAACCAAAATACATAAATACCCCCTATATAGCTGCTTATAGATGTTGGGGGGGGGGTAATTTTGTAAAAAAATCCCCAAAAAGCTGAAACTAGCCGTTGGAAACCCCCCCAATGGCTAATTCATTGGATGGGCCGAGCACAACCCGCTATAGGCCCGCAGGCCATGCCATGCCGACCCTTGGACCTAGAACCCCAGGCCTAACACTACTTAGACCAACATATCGGGCCTAGAACGGCCCGTATGCCGTTGTGCCATGCCATTCCAGGCCACGGGCGGCATGGCTTGATTTACAGCTCTAGACATGTCTTTACTCAGCTCGACTAAAATACTAATAGGTTTGAGTTTGATTTAAATTTAAATTTTCAGTTCATGGTTAAATATTTGATGAGCTCAGATTTGATTTGAAATGCTAAAAAACGAATACATTTTTTATGTTTTATAAAAAATATATGATATATTTTTATGATATAAAATATATCTTATATTATATATAAAATAAAAAAATATTTTTATATTAATGGAACCCAACAGACAAACTTTCAAGCCGAAGATTTTATTGATCAAACTTAAATTAAAAAAACTAATCAAACTAACTCCGAAGTTTGAACTGAGTAAAACCTAACTATTGAATTAGAACTAGATTCGATTGTACTTGAAAGCACCCGTCACCTACCTTCCATAACATGGGTATAAATTTGTCACTCAGTTTACACAGTGATGAAAGCGACTGCATGTATACTACTGTCTACTGCCATCACCGGCATGCAATTAAAAGTTAAAACGACCACATAACCATCACCGCTACATTCAAACAAATTGCATGTGCATGTGAGATTTTCTCAACAATTATCAACAACCACCACCACAATCACATCACTCCGAACTTTGCTACTCTTGTATCACTAGCTCCTATCTATTTCTATTACAAATTAACACCAATCTAGTGTAATTATCAATAATCATTAATTTATGTGAATACAACAGATCCGGTCATCCCTTGAGACCTACTTTTTTTTCATTAATTCTCAGTTATATATATATATATATATATATATATATAATTAGTATGATCTGATTTTTGTACTGCAAATATGCAAGCAAGATGTCTCTCTCACTCTGCACTCTCTGTACTAACTTGTCTGTGTCTGTGTCTTGTTCAAAAGTCAGTTTCATTGTGACTTTGTGAGAAGCATCTGTTCATGGGCTTGTGGTTAGAGATAGTCATGAACAAGCATCTGTTCATTGTGACTTGTTTATGTTTTCTCCACAAATTTCTCTCGACAATTTTACATATAAATATGAATAGACATCTTACATGCTGCGAGAGTCAATATTCTCAATTTCTCATTCAAATTCAAAATCTTTGATTGCTCAATCAGCTTTAGTTTCCAGTACAAACTTTGCATTAACAACATAGATAGCTAACGCGTCATCTTGATTTTGGGTCAATTTAATTTTGTCAGCACACCTAAACCATTTCTCTTTGTATGTTTTTTGGGTCTCAGAAGCAATGACCTTGTAGGTTTAATCCAGGAAATGTAAGGAAGAAGGGAAATAGAGGAAAATGAAGATGGAAAATAGGGAAGAGATAGCATGGAAGTTAGACATCTTGCAACCCGTTTTGATGAAAATCAAATTCTAGAGATGGAAGAACTTTCCATTTTGGAAGAGAACCAGACAAGTGAAAGTCATCCTTGACTCAGACCAAACCAATAAATTATGGTCTAAGAAATTCTAATATGGTTTGGGCCATTATATTGTGTTTAAGATCTCTCTCTCTCTATATATATATCATTTGATTTATGTTTTGGTCTGATTTCTGAAATTTAGAAAATTGGAAATCAAATTTTTAAATTTTTCCAAACTAAATCAGACCTTTCTTAAGTTCAGATCAAACCAAGACACCAATTTTAGTTTGAGTCAGTCCAATCTGGTAGTCTGGATCATATAATAAACACCCCTACTTGAGAGGATTTCTTGGTTGGTGAATTGATCCAATGGTGAGTTATAAGATGAGTGAATGTGAAATAAGGGAGAGAAATAATCAAGTGATACTTCTGTTATAAAAACTTAATTAATTAATAGGATAGACTGGTTGGTTAGGGTTAATTATTTTATTAAAATTAATAATGGCACATGTGAATTGTTTCTCTTCTAGTCACTCATATTGATTTGCCAAGGGTGGACAAGAATGAAGCTTTTTATGAGTCATTCAAGCTTAGCTTATGAAAATATTGATTTGACTCAATTATAATCAAGTTTTGAGTAGAGCTTGAGTCCAATATATAGGCTCGTTTGTTAATCAAGTCAAGCTCGGGTCCAATAAAACTCACCTTGTGAGCATAACTCACTTGAACATACAATCTTTAAAATTGAGACAAACTCAAGCTTAAATCTCTAGTTCGAATCAAGCTTGAACTCGAGCCTCATGAGTTTTTGGCAAACTGAACTTGAATATCCAAATATTCAACTCGGCTTATCTTAAATCCACCCCCCAGATTTTTATGCTATTAAAAAGTGAGGATAAGTTTAAAAGAATGTTAGAAAAGTGAAGAATAATTCATAATAACCCTTAAGGTAAAAGCATATCTAGAATTGCAAGTCCCACTCTAAAATTCTGTTGTTTCTTAAGTTAAAGTTGTGTCATATACTTTAATAAACAAATATAATCTAATTTTAACTTACTAACTCAAGTAAACGAAAAAACCAATGCAGCATAGAAGCCTTCAAGATGTTATATTGATTGGATTCCATTCTTCTAGACAAAGTGGGTTGTTTAACAACAAATCAAACTTAATTTAATCTCCGAATCAAATAAAAAACTAAGCCTAAATGCTTTAAGACTTATAACTTGGATGATGAGTCTCAAACATAATATGTACCCAATAACTAACTAATTTATTTATTAAACCATTCTTATTAGTTTCACTACTCATTTCATGTGAAATTCCATGCCTGCAATTCCCTATTATTTTCTTCCCTAATTGAGTAGCTGTTCCCATATTTAAATAATTATCTATTTATGCAAAAGCTATACGCATCCTGGTATAATTATCCATGGTTTTGGACCTCAACAAAACCATGCACCATGGAAAGTTGGTACTGGAAAGCCCATGACGAGGGTGATTATGGGCCAGGCATGGGCTGGATTGCGGGTCGATAACTTTAAATCATGGTTTTTAAAAGTGGACCGGACTGGACGGTCGGACCGGAAAATTGGGAATCGGTTCATTTTTCTCCAAAACCGGATTTTTGCCAAAAATCATTGATTTTGGTCAGTAAACCGTTAATCCAGACGGTTAATTGTTCAAACTGTTTGACTGTTTGAACGGTTTTAACCGTTTTTTATTTTTTTTTAAATTTTTTATTTTTTATTTGGACAGGCCAACCATTCGATTCAAATAGTCAGACCGTTCGACCTGGGAACCAGACCCCTAACCGATTCGTTCTCCTAGTCGGTTTTAAAAACCTTACTTTAAATATCTTATGTTACATAACATATATATATGTGTTTAAAATGAATTATAATATTTATATATAATATAAAATTATACATAAAATAACACACATATACACATACATATATCATAAACTTCTAACCAAAAGATAAAATGACAATGAGATATGGGCCCTCTAATCAGTTCCAAAGCTTTGAAGTCAAAATCAGCATCCACAATTATCTTTAATGGGACATTAGTACCTAACATGCCTTACACGCATTTATATACTCTAAGTAATGTCATTATAGTTTAAGAAGATGCCAAACACTACCATAAAGGAGGTTCCCTACTAATCCATGGGTACCCATGAGAGCATAACTTCATTATCTCTGTCTCTCTACATACTTGACTCAGTTGAGTGTAAGCATCTTTTCATACCGAGAGATGGGTAATATATATGTATGGAAGAGTTTGTGGTTAGATAGAGACAGGCATGAGGCAATATGCTTTTTGCAGAAAAGTATAAATAATGCATTTGTGTTGGACAAATCTGCTTTCTCTACTGCGTATTGAGATTTGAGAAATGATTCACCAACTCCACTCCCTTGCAAGTCTAGTGACACTCACCCAGCAAAAAAATAAAAATAAAATAAAAAATAAAGACTCTCTTAACACGGTTTCCCACTTGTTCCCATTTCACATATATTAAGAAGGGGATGCCTGGTTCAATCTCAGTTCAACCATGGTGAACCAGTTCCAATCAGAGAAAAGTTTGGTTTGATTGAACCCGGTTCAGCCATCCGATTTGATTTGGTTTCAAAACAATTCTTTGGATGATAAATTGATGGAATTTGGATTAGCTGAATGTGATGGCTGTTCCACGGACTGTGGAATCAATGGTAATGTTGCACATTAGTAATAAATTCATAGGCACCACTATGGAAGGTGCAGGTTCCATATATTTTATTACTGGCATAACATTATCATTGGTTCCATAACCTGCTGAACAGTCATTATGTTCAGCTAATCCTTACAGGAATTGATGATAGAAAGTCTTAATATGAATATTGAGTGAAGAAAACTTTTCCCTTGGGCTGTGTTTGATAGTGATGTAAATGCAAATATGTACGGTGGAAATCAATCATGCATCGGTTTAGGGGAATGCAAATGGGGACCGGATTAATGATGCAAAGAGGCTCATATTGGGCATAGTGGAAGAACAATGGCGGATTATCAGACCCATTTTTGTTGTAGGTAGAGACCAATGTGCCCCCCCCCCGGCCAATTGTGGTGGTAACGAATTGGGATCTGCTCCTCACACAGGGCCAGCTCACAACGATCTCACATGCACATTCTATCATGCATTGAGAACATTTCCTATAAATAATAACGTTTAATTATAAGAGATGTTCTCAATACACGGTGAGATATACCTGTGAGGTCGGTGTGAGGCACCCTGTGTGAGAGGAGCAGATCCGGTCTCGGTGGTAACTGTTCTATGTGAATTGGAACTGGGATTCAATGCAAGTAAAAATTGCCATTTTCAATACGAAATCCAAAGAATGGTTTCCTTGCATGATGAAATTCTATCATTCTTTGAAACTGAGATCCGCCATTAAAGCTGTGAATTGAAATGGTTTCGTTGCAGGATGAAATATATTAACACCTCTATTCTATAAAATGCTTGCAAAACACGACCAATATGTAATATTACTTTTGAAGAACCATGAAGATGCAGAGATGGACGGCTGATACTTGGGCGCTCCTAACCTGCATACAAAGAGAAAAGTGTAGATGCCACACAATATGAGATTCGAATACTTGGGCACTCCTAACCTGCATACAAAGAGAGAAGTGTAGATGCCACACAATATGGGATCGGAGACACCTACCTCTCAAACAAAGTGTAAGAGAGAACTGCTGAATTTGATTAGAGCTGGAACAGGTGAGAGGATATTTTCCTGTCTCAGTAATGAGCTTATCTCATGTATGTGAAGCAATTGTGAGATAGACTGCTTTTCCAACATTATGTTCCCTGTTATTGGGAACAAACAATAACCAAAATAATCAATTGAGATAAGTGCTCTTCAACACTAAAATTCATGCTCCATCAGATTTGAGACAAGTGTCTCATATTGACCAAGGATCTAACCACTTGATCATCCGATCTATACTGGGTCAAATGGATATCCATTAACCATAAATTAATCAGCTTGTCACATGGCCATTGGATATTCCAAACGCAACCTTATGGATTGGCTTCGATCTAATCCGATCCATCGACTAAAAGGGGATATTCGTACTCCATGTGGGGCTCGGTTTAGATCCTTATCGTCACTGGGCATAGTCCTTTTGCATGTCAGTTCACATCTAGTGTGGTTGGAACTTGACATTATCATTAATTATTTGCTGCTTCTTGTTTCACACACATTCACACTATCAACAAATATAATAATAATCCATGAAATGTCCCTCAATCAAAGCTTTCAAATCCTGGCTTCGAAAATTAAAACAAAAACCTTTCAAATTTCAATTAATTAATCAATAATCTAGCTAGAATTATCTGGTGCAAACTGCAGAGTACAAACCACATCAAGAACTAGTCATCGTTTTTAAAATTCCCAACCAGGAGCAGTATCTAATTGATATCCTTCCCTTTTAGCTAAAATTAGGCCATAAATGGTATTTTTTTATTATTTAAATATAAGTTTGAATCCATTTTGATATCATATCCCTTAATCACTGTGAGCTTGTTTTACACCATCAGATCTATGATAGTGTGATTGTGTCAATTGAGTGGTGGCCCAATTGGTATGCTAGCTGGGTAGTTCTAACAGAGATATGAATTTAAATCCATTGTTATCACGAGCATCATTAGTATGTTGTGTTAAAATATACAAGAAAAATATAAGGTTTAAATGATGATGATATCTTTATCAATACAAGTAATTTCTTTCCTGATATATAATATTAAAGTCAATTTTAATTCATTTTCCATGTATTCTTTTATGTAAAAGGTTTTATTTCTTAAAATAAAAATAACTGCAAAAAATACTCTTTTGGCCCTTTGGTGTCATGGTAGTTTCTTTCTTATTTTAGAAAACAAAACAATTTTACTCTGAGGAACACCCCACCCCCTTATCAATCAAGATATTAGTATTCGTCAAAATTCACGGGGCGTTTTAATTGGTCAAAAAGTTAGATTGGATTTTTAGTTTAATTTATAAATAATACTCAATTTTAAATTGAATCTTCTATATGATAAGATACTACAAATTTGGATTTAGGTATAAACCTATTCAAATAATCCAATCCATCTGAAACCTAAGAAAAGGGTAACTAAACTGAAGTTGGAGGTTAACCTACAATTTCTCTTCCCTCTCTGGCCATTGTTTTCCCCTATCATATAACAATGGACGGTTAAGATCATCTTATAAGGTTAATGATGACCCTCCATAGGAGAGGTACAGATACTTGAAAGGGTGGATACGTTTGTCATTAAATTCCAATTGATAGGATATTACAGGAAAACAAACTAGCTCTCTATCTAGCTAACCTATCTAAACATTCTGCTTCTTATTGGGATCTCCACCAGAGTGTGTTCTTCCCTGTACCAATAACGATAAAAAAAAAAAAAAGGTTTCCAGAAGAATCAGTCACGGACTCACGGACTTTACTTTCATCTTTCTCTCTCTCTCTTCTGAAACAACAATGGTGAGAAAGAAGAGGCCATCAATGGCTACCACTAGACTATGTTTTCTCTTTCTTCTTCTTTGCAATTGGGATTCAGCAACAGCAGGTCCAATCAAAACACTGGTGATCTTAGTAATGGAGAACCGATCCTTCGATCACATGCTCGGGTGGATGAAACGAATCAACCCACGAATCAATGGCGTCGACGGCACCGAGTCCAACCCACTCTCCACAACCGACCCATCCTCTCCTCGCATATTCTTCAAAGATCAATCGCATTACGTCGACCCAGATCCCGGCCACTCCTTCCAAGCCATCCGCGAACAGATCTTCGGCTCCAGCGACACCTCCGCGTTTCCTCCCCCCATGAATGGCTTCGCCCAGCAAGCCTTCTCCATGATCAACTCCACCAACATGTCCGAAAGCGTCATGAACGGCTTCAACCCAGATATGGTTGCTGTCTACAAGTCTCTCGTCACTGAGTTTGCCGTCTTCGATCGATGGTTCGCCTCCGTCCCGTCTTCGACACAGCCCAACAGACTTTTCGTGCACTCGGCAACCTCCGGTGGCGCCACCAGCAACATCCCAAGCCTCCTCGCTAAGGGGTACCCACAGAGAACAATATTCGAAAACATCGATGACGCCGGGCTATCGTTCGGAATTTACTACCAGAACATACCGGCGACGCTGTTCTACAGAAATCTAAGGAAGCTCAAGTACTTAACCAAGTTCCATTCATATGGGTTATCGTTCAAGAGCCATGCCAAGGCCGGGAAGCTGCCGAACTATGTAGTCTTTGAGCAGCAGTACATGGACACCAAGCTGTCGCCGGCGAACGACGATCATCCGTCGCACGATGTTTATCAGGGGCAGATGTTCGTGAAGGAGGTTTACGAGACGTTGAGGGCGAGCCCCCAGTGGAATGAGACGTTGCTTGTGATTACCTACGACGAGCATGGTGGGTTCTACGATCATGTGCCGACGCCGGTGAGAGGTGTGCCGAGTCCGGATGGGATAATTGGGCCTGCGCCGTTCTTGTTTCGGTTCGACCGCTTGGGTGTTCGGGTCCCTACCATCATGGTGTCGCCATGGATAGAGAAGGGTACTGGTAAGTGCAATTCTTTGCCACGTGGCAATGCTTAGATGCCAGATCACCTCTGAAACCGGAGATCAGGCCACCTAGCTGAACCGCCCACAACTGGTCAGACTGAGGCCAAGGGTTTAGCACCGTCCACCAAACTGAGGGCCCATTGTCCCTCTGTCTGTTGCCCATTGTGTGATTGATGGGGTGGTCACGGGTTAGGTGGTAGGACACTGTGGGTTGACTAAACGATCACATGGTAACAGATAGTGGTGCATTAGTGGAGTCCACTAGGATCCATCTTGAAGGGGGTAAGATTAAAGACTTAAAGGAGTTCTTGATGTTGGGCCTTCCCCAAGCCCAAAGCCCACAAACATATGATAGCTTCATTCTGCATTTTGGAATGTTTAATTGATGATCAAGATGATGATGTTGATGATGCAGTTGTTCATGGGCCCAATGGGTCTCCATTCTCCAAGTCAGAGTTCGAGCATTCATCCATCCCTGCAACAGTGAAGAAGCTATTCAACCTCCCCTCTCCATTTCTGACAAGGAGGGACGAATGGGCCGGTACCTTTGAAGGCGTAGTCCAAACTAGAACCCAACCAAGAACTGATTGTCCAGGTTCTTCTCTTCACTTTTATTTATTTATTTATATATATATATATTTTTTTTTGGGGGGGGGGGTGTTTGCCAAATGCCAATGTGAATGATTTTATTTTTTAAAACTAAAATTATATTATTTTTTTCTGACATCTCAATTATTTTTATTTTAGAAAACAAAACCATTCACATTGGTAAATACCTTTTTTTTATTTCCTTGATTTCTGTTATTATTATTTTTTTCTTTGTTCCTTTTGAAACGGCCAAAAGGGAATAATAATAGATATGGATTAATTTGTTTGGTGGCACATTTTAGAGTGGGGCAACGTGATCCTTCTCCATGTGCTTCAGCTAAATTATTCTCATTCTCATCTGCCACCACCTGGGCCTTGTATTGGGCCAATTTTTGGATTCTGGTCCAGCAGCCATGTGACAAATAAGAGGTTTTAGAAGTGACTTAGCAATGGCCCAATTGGTCTGGTTGGTTTTGAGAAATTCCATGATTGGAAGATTTCTAATCTGGGTTCTGACCAAAGTTTTAAAAGGCCATAAGGCAAAGTGGTGATTGGTGAAGCATAATATAAACCTCACCAATTTTGAATTGGCCCGAATCCAATATTGATGAAATTATTCAAATGGGGCAACCCAACATGCACCCTTACATGTATGTTACATGAGACTCAGACTTCAAGTGGCAAGAGGCGCCTCATAATTATTAGCCTCAGCAACTTGAGGTTAGAGTATAAAATAGTAGTAGTAGTAAGAGTTTATTATTCCCTTTATTATAAATCAAGTGAAGAAAATAGGAGCTGTAAATACCAAATAAAACATAAATGAGAATTAAAAAAAATAGGAGTTGGATTAAAGGCTTATAATGAAAAAAAAATCAATTGTATATATTAGTCATCAAATAAATAAATAAATAATATTCCAAAGTTTAAAAGGAAATTGCATTATCTAAATTATAAAACATACATACATAATATATACATAGCCTCAAATTAAAACACCTTGAGTCCTAGGCCTTGCTTCTTCAAGATCAATGGCCTTGTCTCCACCTTTTGTCTTATAGAACCTTGGCCTTGACTATAGTAAAAAGTAAAAACCCTTAGATATAAAGATAGACCTGGTCCAACTATAGGAAGAAAGATATGTTGAGTTGGGTTTTGCCAGGTTAGAGTATGTAATGACTAACTCAGACCCAACCCTAATTTGAGGTGTTGAATGGATTTGGTCAGGAGTTGCTTGCCATTAAGAGTTGGGTATGTAGAAAACTGTTTGGATTGTAGGTCCATGTTTGGTGTGGCAACTCTTTCTAGTTATGAAGTGATAACCAATGGTTTAAGACTTGGACTGGACTAAAAATGAAATGCTCTCGGGTCCCGGTTTTACTTGTTAATCATCGGGTGGTTTGTCCGTTCAACCTGCCAAAACCATCACTTAACTAGGACCCAGAAAGGCTACCAGTTCCTGGTTTTCACGGTCCAACCGTCCGGTCCGGGCTGAGTCTTAAAACATTGGTACAACAAAAAATATTCATTATCTTCTTTTCTAAATGACTGACAGGGTGGGCCTAATGAAAATTAATAAAAATTAATTTTATTAATACATTTGCTATTACCGCAGAGAAACTGCCAACTCCGGTCAAGATCCGGCAGGGTGGGCCTAATGAAAACGCGAAGCTAAGTGAGTTCCAACAGGAGCTGCTGCAGCTTGCAGCAGTGCTGAAAGGCGATGATATCTTGACAAGCTATCCTGAAAAGATTGGGAAGCAAATGACAGTCAAAGAGGGGAAGAAATACATGGAGGATGCACTCAAGAGATTCTTGGAGGCAGGATTGTTGGCTAAGAGAATGGGTGTGGATGAAGAGCAAATTGTAAAGATGAGACCCTCCCTCACCACAAGACCCTCTCCATCTTTAACCACACACCCTTGACAAGAAACAGAATTACATGTGAAGTAGGAGATGTGATCCATATCCATCCATGAAGTGTTCATATACACAGCTTGCATCAGTTGTCTATCAAAATCTTATGCAATTCTGCAGAAAGAAATAATAGAGAAACACAAGAAAAGAAATATAAATAAAAATGGTAATGGAATCCATGGTAATTATATGTGCCTCTATGCATGTTCTGACCCACTAGAAACCAAAGCTCTTTGGTAACATCTTAATTACAATTTAGGGTGGAGCCTAAGTTGGGTTTGGCTCCAAGTCTTTCATATATACCAAGTAAATGTCTAAGCCAGATTTTGTATAAGTTCATTGCATGTGTATTTCATAGAATAAATGCTATAAGCTTAATGCATATATGGAGGTCCAATGGTTTGAGGCTGACCTAAAGCCTTCATATAAGCTTAATTCTTTACGTTGCATCCTGATTTTATATTATATATAGCTAGCTAGACGGGCACAATTTGTATTTTTAAAAATAGTTGGTAGCACTATATATGTATTTTTAAAAGGAAAATCAATCAAAACCCTCTCGTAATTTTGACAAATATCATCTGCTTGGATATCAGTTTTATGATACTGGTTGATTGGTTCCATGTTTTTCTGGTATCATAGTTGAACTCTTTTTTTAAATAGTTGTATTTACATGTGTTCATGTAAGGGAATTGGGATCTGTTGACAATAGAACGCTGACCAATCTCAATGTTTTTGACGTGCAACTACAATGTGTTGTGCACAATTAGGGCTGGAAATATTTGACATGACACTAAGAATGTGTTTGGTTCCGTTTATGTTTATTAAATAAACGTTTGCACTTTATTTGCTGGTAAAACCGAAAAATACAATAATTACAACTGTTTATGACAATTAGACGCCATTAGGCTCCACATCAGCGTAACAGTGAAAAAAATGCATGGCCGTTTTTGAAAACTTTAAAAAATAACTTTCACAAATGGCTGACATGCACAAAAATCAAAGTCCACTTTTTTCATTTTCGATGCATGCAGAAGAATAAGAGAGAGAAACTGCTGAAGTGGTGTCTATATGGCACTATCAATAAACGTTTACTGAATAAACGTAAACGGAACCAAACACCCTTTAAATCAATGAGTTTGGATTTATTTTAATTGTTTGTGTCAAAATTGCATCAACTTAATTCGAAAATTTCCTGTTTACGAGCAAAAGTTTTAAATTTTAGATAATGCATGTGAATTTGGATGAAATATTATTATGATAGGTATAGGGATGACAATTAATTAATTATGTTTGTGTTTAGAAATTTAATGATTAGTTAATTATGTCATGTTCGTATTAATTCATATATCCAAATACACTCACCTCAATACGACACAAATATGACATGAGAATACAAATTGTCATCTCGTGGTTGGCTGTCAAATTAGTTACATATAAAAAGACATAAACACCGTTGACATATATGGGCACATGTTAAATTTGTATTTAGAAGTCTAAAGTCCAACCTCTTAGCTAGGTTCCGTTTGCGATTTTTCATGTTCTTTTTGTGGATCCATGCAATATCCATAGAAATGTCATTTTCCGTTGATATCACTTTTCCGGGTAAGCGATACCATTTTCCCATATGGATAAATAATTTTTCCACTTGGAGAGAGTTGTCAACGCATGATGGGACGGAAATATTACCTCTTCTCCCTTCTAATTCTATCCTTTTTTTTTAGGGTAAATGATCATTGTTTCATTTACTTGGGAAATAAAAATAGCAAACATAAATGCATTTACTCGGATAAATAGCCAAAAGAAAAGCGAAAGAACATTTAAGTATAATATGATCATATTGGAACGAATAAGTGCGTATTGTTATGCTTGAATATATAGTTTATGTGTGAAGTAAATAATCATGTTTGAGTTGATTAATACATCGGGTATTCTTGTCGTTGTGAAGATTTAAAGTATTAAAAGAAAGGGCATTTTTAGACTATGTAAAAACATTACCAATCATGCAAGCCATTGCCTGGGAAACATTACCAATCATACAAGTGATGAGCTTTTAAGAGATGTAATCAGATGCATTGAAAAGGAATGATTTAAGGATTTATTTTCTTTTTACAAAATGTCCCTATCAATACTAAGTTTTTAATTACAAAAAGGAAATAAATTCTTAAAATAAAGAATGCCAAATGCAGCCTAAATAATTTCAGATAGGGGTGCAACTTAGGTCGGGTTGATTAAATTTGTTAGATTTTTGATGCAAATCATAATCCAAGTCAATTATTGTTGAAAATTTTCAAATCGGGTAGCCCAATTAGCAGCCCTAGTTTCAGGAATAAGTGGCAACATTTTAAATTTCCAAAAGCCATTTATATAGTAGCACTATTAGGCCCCCATGTTATATAGAGGAAAACCTTATGTCCGATATGATGATAGAAGGGATTAAAAGAAATGTAAATCTTATATTATTTTTCCCGGGGAAAAATAATCAAATAAACCATAAATTAATGTAAATTAACAACAATATATTCCGAAATTCAAATTAATGTAAGTTGGAATATATTGCTCAAGGAAAAAATAATGTATTTCAAGAAATTGCCATTCACCACTTGTAATAAAAATTGGGTATTGACAAAATGGGGTAGGGATATCATTCTCATCGGAATCTTCTCCAACAGAAATTTCATTAATTAATCATTTCTTTTTCTTCTTTTCTTTATTTCTTTCTTTCTTTCTTCCTCTTCTTTAAAAAAATTCTAATTTTCATTTAAAATACTCACAAGCCAGTAAATTATCCGACCCAGTTGGTCAGATTGTCAAACCGTCGCCCTAGAAAACCTATCTGGTTTCTTCTTTTTTTAAGCCTCAAAAGGCAAATTTCATGAGACTATATCTCTTTCCAACAAAAAAACCTTTGCCTGCACATCTCAAACATGTTTCATACACATTTATGGGACATGTTTGAGATGTGTGGGTATAGATCATGTTGGAACATGTTGGAAGAGTTTTTTGGTTGGGAAGAGATCTGGACTCGAATTTCATTCAATAATGTTTAGGGTAATATATATACAATAAAACAATCAAGTCTGAACATGAAAACTGTAGAAAACAAGGGAGTAAACCCCAGAAGAACAATGCACTAAGAGCGCGTACACACACACACACACAGAGCATGGTTTTTAAAACTGACTTAGAGGCTGAACCGTTCAGGGGTCCGGTTATTGAGTCGAACGGTCGACTCGTTCTGACAAAAAAAAAAGGTCAAAACCGTTTGAACAGTTAATAGCTCGGGTCAGCAGTTTACTAACCAAAATCAACTGTTTTTGAAGAAAATCCGGTTTTGGGAAAACTGAAACCGGTCACCTAACTGGTTCTTGGTTTTTCCAGTCCGACCATCTGATCCGATTTGGTTTTGAAAACCATGAGAGAGAGAGGAGAGAGAGAGAGAGAGCTCGAAGGCCACTCACCTCTAGAAACAATTGACACAAGAACCATACTTTCACAAAATTAGAAACTCTAATCAAAATGATCTCCCCCTCAACAAGCATACTTGATAATAACCACCAAACATAATAAGCTCCTTGAGGCCATGTTTGGGAGTGCTTAAGTTAAAAATCAGTGTTTATTAAATAAGTGCTTAAAAACAAGTGCTTATTTGAATAAGAACTTATTTGCATTTGGCACCCAACTTTTTCAAGTGCTTATCTTTTAAAGCACTTATTTTATATTGGGCATTTGGTAGTTTTATTCTTTAATAAGCACTTAAATAAGCATTTGTGACTATTTTGTCCATTTTCTTTCCAATTTTCAAAATATAACCTTTGAAAGCACTTATGAAATTACTTTTATAAAAACACTTTTATGAAAACACTTTTACAAAGGCACTTTTATAAAAGCACTTTTATAAAAGTATTTTTATGAAAGCACTTTTATAAAGACATTTTTATAAAAATACTTTTAAGAAAGCATTTTTATAAAAGTACTTTTACAAAAACACTTAATAAAGTACTTTTATGAAAGTGCTTGCTTTTATAAAAGTGCTTTTACAAAAGTACTTTCGTAAAGGTGCTTTCATAAAATTGTTTTCATAAAATTGCTTTTATAAAGTTCTTTCACAAAAGTACTTTCATTGAAAATGCATTCGCAAAAATGCATTCGCAAAAATGCTTTCGTAAAAATGCTTTCGTAAAAGTACTTTATAAAATTCAACTAGGGATAATTTTGAACGAAAAAATTGAATAAGTGCTTAAAAAAAGCTGAAAATTTGGGCATAAAAAATAAGCCCTTATTTTTAAAATAATCACTTATTTCGGACTTATTTTCCAAATACAAATAAGTGCTTAATGGCCCAAATAAGCACTTAATTTGAATAAACACTTTTTTTAAATACACCCAAACATAGCCTAATTTTAGTATCTGAAATTTTACTTCCATAACAGTAGTATATGTTAAGGGCCTATTTGGGAGGACTTCTTCATTGATTTAACTGTATTGACTTAGCCTATCCAGAGAAGCTACCTGATATATTGCTCATTTGGGAGGGCTTTCGGGGTGTAGCTTCTTGCGTTCTGAGCAGCGCTCCACACGAGAACACCAGAAGCTATATTTGGTGAGAATCCAGAGATCGTGCCACTCTGTTCCAGATGTGAGGAGTGCGACTATAATGAAAGCTATTCTAGGTAGCTTCTCCTGAACGCAAGTGATCAATCACCGCGGCTCTAGCATCACAACTCACCTCTACCACAGAAACCTTATCAAACGGGCTCTTAATTTCATTGTAAAGTCGATTTTGTGATTTTTCTTTAAACTAATTTTCATTTTTCCGGAGTTTTATCAAACACAGCTTCATGCCTTCATGGTATTCCGGGTTCGTGAGCACATATAAGGTTAAAGCCAAAACAAAAAAGCCCTCCCAAACGGGCACTAAATGGTTTATGTGTTGATTAAGCTAGTGTTGCAATTAATGAATTAAAATGGTAAATACAGATATAACCCGCATTCCCTTCCCTTGTACATTTGTACTATATATCCGACAATTAAAACCTTGGCCTTAAAAACTGAACCAAGGTCTCGTGGTTAGATGGGTTTACTAGCTGTTTGGTTTATTTGAAAGTTCAGAAGCAAACAATGACATTCCGAATCCCAACTCCCAAACTTCAAGAAATAAGGTAATGTTATTCCTCTAACAGGAAGTACACTTAAATATTAGAAGTGTAGTCCTGAAAGGTCCTCACTCTACCATCATTAACACCAGATTGTAGGTATCATGCTTTGGGCCCCGTCCACCATCCTTCAATGTCCAAATTCAAATGGTGGGCCATCTCTTTGATGGGGCATTAAGGGGATCCCATGGGTTAGATTACCTTTTGGGCCCACTAAGTCTAAGCCACCACAGTCTGCTGGTCCAATTCTGGACAAGTTTTGTTGCTTGAAAGTGTAAACTACTCAAGGAATAGTAAGCATGGATCTGGGTCTGGCCCCAGAATGTGGTGGTGTTCAGCCTGGATCATTGGGTCCCTGCAGACTGACCTTGGCCCGATTTACATGCACCAATGAAGGCAAGGAATTGGTCCAAATTAAACCAGCCAATGGTATTGAGAAGTACTCCACTCTCCAATGTGGTCCAAATCAGCATCTTAATCAAGAGATCAAAATATTCCCATCAGTAATTGTTGATGTTGTGGTCCAATGGAGATACTACGGAGGATTTCAGGTATATGTAATTGGGCACTTCGGTTTTTGTCTGGCCACCTGCCTGTACTGAGGTGTGAGGAGACATGTTAATGCATTGACAACAAGCCAAACAACAATCGTTTGTTCCCGAATCAATGACATATCTCGGCTATGGGATTCAGAGCTCATATAATCAACAGTGAACAGTCTTCTGGGTCTCTGCTGCTCAAGGAATCTGGAGCATCCGTACCCATTCACACGTCACATTTCAAAAAGGCTCTGGATTCACCATTGGAGGAAGTGAAAAAGTGCTCTATTGAAACTCAGAAAGAACCTTAGAGTGGTGTTAAAATTCATTCACGTTTTCCTGTTTGGAGTTGCGACAGGCAATGCCCAAACAAACCCCTGAGACTGTGTTTGGGTTTAGGTCATGGGGGTGGAAACAGAATTAAATTTCACTCTTCCCCAAGTCAACTGTGATCAAATTACTGACCCCATTACCACCAATTAAAAAATAGAACCTAACCCACTAAAATTCTGAATCTGCTTGCTGCAGGCATGTGGGAAAAAAGAATGTCAGCTTTAGAGGCTGTGTTCAGTGTGATGGAATTTGGAGAATGTGGGAAGAAAAGCTCATGAATTCTTCATTTTAACCACAGAATCCAAATTTCTCTTTGTGGGGGGGGGGGGGAGGATAGAAATTCAAATTCTTTTAATCCAACAATCCAAAATCAGTCTACTAGTTTTCGGATTTTTCTATGCCAATAGATTATCCTAAGTTGTGAAATTGAACATTTGTGAAGACAATTCCATTTCTACTGCAACTAGAGAAGATCTAAGTGAAGCCAACCAAAATTGTTATGGTCCCATTCTTCTGAATGCAAGATCATTGTTTTGTTGCTTCTTAGTTTCAGCTTCTAAGATCCTTCCATGATGAACATAATACCTTACATTATTCTGTTCTACATACTGATTGGAGCTGCTTCTGCGTGAATCGCTTTATAATAGTATTGTTTTTTCATTCTGTTCCTCCCCAATTTTAATTAGATTTTGGAAACTTGTAGAAGCCAATTCCATTTTCACTGAAATCCGCACACATTCTAAGATTAGAGTGCCCCATCAAATGGAAACTGGGTTAATTTCAATCACATCAGCATATGCAGGTAGGGACCCTTCTCATGTTTGAAGTTTCTACTTTCCGAGACACTCTTATAATGAACAAAACACCCTTCACATGTCTCTGCAAGACATCTTTATTGCTCTTTTGCCTCTCTGAGTGTGTATTTGATTGATTGAGAGAGAGAGAGAGAGAGAGAGAGAGTAATAGCATTACACTGTCTATTATTTGAAACCTGGTTGAAGGTAATCCGAGATATACTCAGTGCACATAAAGTACAAACACTTGAATAAATCAACTCATGGCTCAAGCTATATATAGAACTCTACGGAACTACCACCAGTCGAACCCTTCCCACAGGACATGGCGAGAGACCCCACAACCCTCCAAGAGATGATAATTTACCACCATCCAATCCTTTGGTGCACATGACAAAGAAATAGATAAACAGATGTGAAAAAAAAAAGCAAGAACTACATCGAACACCACCACTCTCGCCACCACCGACACACCTCAAAACCACCACCGTGACCTTATTTAGTACAGAGCTCACGGGCGATACCCAGCCTCGAATTCGGCACGTCGATTAGCACTCGGTGGTTCTGCTGCTGCATGTTCGCTATCACGTTCAGTACGGAGTTCACGTTGTCCGGTGCCGCTGCCATGGCCAAGCACGTGATGCTCCCCGCCGTGCTGTGTATCAAAACGTTGTCCGCCGGCAACGACATGTTCAACCCCGTGAAGTGGAACGTTATGGTCGGTGCACGGACGGGCACTGTGTAGCATGTGTCGAACCCGCCCAGAGACGACACGGTTGCGCCCTTTATCCGTCTCCGGAACGCGTCACGAACCGCCGTGTAGGCCGGAGTCACTAGCCTTGTGAAGACCGTGCCGGAGTCGATAATGGTGCCCGCGCCGCTCGTGGCGTTGAAGGCGAAGACGCTTGGTGGGATGTGGACGAGCCTTCTTCCCACGCTAATGCCGATCAAGTTGACGTAGTAGAGGGAGGACCTTCGTGGGTTTCTGAGGAGCGGAGTAGTTTTAATTCTAATGGGTTGAGCTACTGGACCGAGCCTTAACGAGCCGGAGAAGTTGAGAGACTTGAAGCTGGGTAGGCAGTAGGAGAATGTGGACTGGTATAGGTTGTGGGTTTGGGAGAGTAAGGACATGGGGCCACGCCCGAGCCCGAGGAGGCCCTGCGGTGGCGCCGAGCTGCCTGTGACGCTCGAGAGGCAGCCGAACGAGTAGTTCGGGACTAGGTCGGTGGCGAGTTTGAATGTGTCTTGTGCGACTGTACCCGCGATGGTCGACGAGCCGTAGGTGAGGTTGAAGGAACAAGCCTTGCGGAGAGTGCCAATGCAGCTTGGGTTGGGCACCTGCAAATTGATATATAGAAGTAGAACCCCACAAATTAATCAGGCGCAGTTTTGAGTAATGGCCATTCACATGCATTAATTTTCTAATTTACGCCTTAGAAGTAGTCCTAATCCACATTAAGCAATTAAAAGTAATGAATACCTACCTGCTTGCACTGGGGAGCTTGACACCCCACGGCCTTGTAGGTTGTAGACTTGCCTGTGCTGAAGACATTAGGAGAGCACCCTACGCACCCAGTGCAGGGTATCCAGGCGACGTCGCTGCTGGTGTCCATGGCCATCAGCAGTGTCTGAGCTGGTGTGCCAATCTTAGTCCTCACAATGTAGGTAGGAGTCTGAAGGAGCTGCCTGCCGGAAGCGATTGGCACGACAGACCTCCCGGCGACGAGGCTCGATAGATATTGAAGCCTGGCTTCGTCCCTGGCGGCCATGTCCAGCACAGTCTGCTCCCATGAGAGGGCTTTGGGTGGCCGGAATGGCGAGCATGGGCTGTAGATGTGCATGACTGGGAGGGTGGAGTCATGGTCTGGGAAGTCACATTTGTGGTCGTCGGACCCTTGGGAAGGGTAGATGCTTAGGAGGGTTAGTAGGAGGGAGGAGAGGAGGAAAAGGAAGGGAGTCCTCATGGCTTTGGGGTGAATGAATGGAATGTTTGATGGATTTGTTAGGGGGTTAGAGTATTTATATATACGAGGGGAGAACTGGGGAATTATGAACTACTACTACTCAGTAGTAGTAGTGCACTAGTGGGCTCTGTGTATTGATGAGTGGGTCTCCTGCTACCAGACTGTATTCCATTGTCTATAAAATGCTGAGCCTCTCATGCTCCTCTCCATTTAGATGGATATTTTATTCCATCTTCATCATCATTTTCCTCCCTTTGTGGGAATTGGGTATTTTTTTTAGAGAGAGAGATAGAGAGAGATGTGAATATGGGCACTTGAGAACATGACACACGGGCAATATATTAAAGATTAATGTGTCATTTTGTGTTCCTAGATATTATAGACATGTCACCATAGAATCATGGCTGTATAATAGAGTAATAGACTCTGAGGAATTTTAAATGGGTCTAACACAGATAGTTGTTCTAATGAGAATTGAGAAGAATGCTCTCAACAGCCTTGCTGTCACTGGTCTGAGCCATTTAGCAGCTGTTCAGCCATTACCATTTATCTTTTGTGCAGAGGAGGAATCATGGTTGACTATTACTTCAGTGTGGTGGATGCCATAAGAAGCCATTGTTTTCATAATTGAGCAAGAATTGGTTTGTCTAAGAGCAGAGTGTTACAAATAATAGGAGCACAATTATATTACTCAATTTTCTGAAGTTTTTTTTTTAATATGAAACCCCCTCACTTTTCTTGGATTGTCTCAAACTTACCCTGACTTACCTGTTACCTCCAAATTAAGATCCCAAGATTTCCACAGTTCTACCCTTTTAACCAAAATACCCATAATTAATGGCTTGAAAGTTTAAAACCTATATATTCTGTCTATGAAATAAGTGAGAAGATGAAGTGAACTGTTAATGTATTATAAAATGAGTAAAGAACATAAAATAGGGAAAAGAAATAAACCAGGGTATTTTATTATGAAGAAATTAGTTAATAAAATTGATTGATTGGTCAAGGTTAATTTTGTCATTTAATAAATATTATGGTACATGTGAACCAATTCATGTCATGGTCACTAATTAACCGTGACCTAACGGAAGTCGGAAGGTAGGTATCTTATAGTTATAAACAATGGTGTCTCACGGGGATCTCTAGAGATATTGAAAAGTCGAGATAAGTTGAAAAGAACTCCACAAAAGTGAGGGGAAATTTCAGATTAAAGCCCATTTCTAAGACACAAGCGATGGTTTGGTTTTGAGTGTTACATCAGCAAATTAGGTAAAATTTTGGATGAGTTTCATGCATGGAAATTTGCTGAATTCCTAAGAGGTCTAACTGGAAACCCCAGAAACTACCATACACCTTGGCTGGCCCGGATGGGAACAGGAATGGCTGAACCGGGCTTAATTAACTGACCCAAGTGGTTAGGTTGAACCCATCAAGCTTTGTAAATACTCTTTAGTCTTTATTTGGGGTCGGACCGGTTGAACTGATGGACACTGCAATACAGAGCTGGTTAATCTGGATAAGTCGCCCATGTATGCTCCTAAATGGAAACAAATCTAGATTTGGGTTATCTCTCTCTCTCACGTGAAGGTGGAGTCTGTTTCTGATATATTAAAACCAAAGCAAAATAAGCTTAAATTAGTGACCCTCTCCTTTGTTTATGTGGTGATTGTGGTTGCAGCAAGATCTTGACTTATTACTTAAAAGAAAAAAATAAACACATGAGATGGGGAGAAGGAAAAAATATGTATATAGAAGTCTCTTTACAGATTGTTGGTTTATGGAGATTTGTTTTTTTCTTCTTTCTCGCATTTAAATCCCCTTGTCTATGGTAGGCAAAGGAAAAAAACAAGAAAACAGCCTCTGGCTGCAGTGGAGCCCTTGCCGGTTTCACTTGTCAACTAGTCACTAGTGAGACAGTGCAGAGATGCATTTTCATGTGCATTTACACTTGTCAATTGTACAACAAAACCGTGTAATCTCCCAGTGGCTTATACAGTAGTGTAGTATTCAACTCTGAAAACCCTATAATGCATGGCTGGTTTTGAGTTTGGAACTGAACTTCTTGACCTATTTGTATCAGAAATTATGGTGAAAGAATTAAAGCAAGTTTTCTTTTCCCTCCAAACTTTCATATTAATTATCAATTGGTATATAAATCTTTTGGCCAAAAAAATATATGTGAATATACTCAATGATATTACAAAAAAACTAAAAAGGGAAAGTTCTTATCTTATTTACAATTCATTGAAATTTCAGTTTTGTTTACTACAAGATTATGGGTTTTAATAGAGACTATTTGGGACAATAAGAAATTTAAAGGTTTAGCATTGTCTTGACATGCATGATGAATAAATTTTCAACAAGTTCTTTTCCTTAATATATATAACTACAACTCAACTTTGGTCATTTAAAGCATTACTTGAAGATGCATTTCTAGTCTTCTAAGGCTCCATTTGTTTGAGTCACAAGTGGGCTGAGAGTAAATTTTGGTTTACTTTTGTATTTGATTCCAATTTATTTTGTTTGTCTTTGAAGAGTGAAATGTAAAGTAAAATGCCATACTCTCTATTTTATATGAAAGAGAGATGGAAGGTAGGGCAAAGGTTTTATCTCTGGGAGGAGTACGGAATGAAGTATAATGATGTGGTCCAAACTCCACACTAATTTATATGAGAGAAAACAAAGGTGGAAGAGAAGTAATGCAAATTTTACATCAGTTTTTGGAGTGCAAATTTTGCCTCAGATAAGGCACAAATCATAGTTACAAATAAGGGAAAATCTATGATACTGGAAAGATATGGTACTGGAAGAGCTTTGACCAATCAAAGCACCCCCGACAAAGACATGATACTGGTTGATTGGTTGTAAGTTTTTCTGTTATCATAATCGAACACTACAAATAAATATATATAAAACTGAACGGAGTTCAAAATTTGTATTTAATTCAAATTTGCAAATAGAGGGCTGTGTTTGGTTGCAATACAAACAAATTTGCACTGATTCAAAATTATGGCATTGGAAATTAGTTGAGTGTAAATTCTGACTTATTTTTGTTTTAAAATTTAGATTAATTTGTTTGATTGCAGTATAAATAAAGTAAATTAAGACATGAATAAGCAGAATAAACTAAAACTTAAAACAAAATTAAACAAGAATTTGCATTTTTTTATTTATACTTCCATGCATTTGTATTAGTGCAAATAAAATAAAACTGCATAAAGTTTTATTCAAATCGATGCTTTATAGTTTATTGGGCAGCGGTAAATTTTAGTATTTGAACTGTCAAGAGGTAATACATTTTGCTACATCATAGTAAACCAAAATTATCCATCAGTATAGACCTCTATCTTAGAAAATTGTTTTTGTCCTCGTGGGGCACTGGGGTCCCATGCCCCATCAAGCATTTTCCTCTTCCCTGCGAATATTATCCTCTGAATTCTCTTGAATGTCTTGAAACAATCCAAGAAAAAACGATGATCTCTTGCCACCTGGCAAAATCTACTAGGCCGAAAACTTTTGACAATATAGAATCAAGTGACTTAAAGATCGATGTAGACCCAACTGTGGACTACTACATTGAATAATGGGCTCCATAACCTGTCAAGTGGAGAAGAATCTTAGATCTGGTGATAGAGGACCAATAATATATAGATGAATATGGTGCTCAGATAACTAGTCAGATGTTGACATAATCTATATCAGGACCCACCACTAGTCCATGTGTAAAACTTTGTACAATAACTTGACTTCCAACTATCACATTTTGGGTATTATAGTCATCAATTAATGGTAATTTTAGGCACAATGTAACTACTACTAGGCCGACCAATTCAGTGATTGGATCCTGCTTTCCAAACATGGATCACGGTGCAGTTTTGAAATGCATAATGGTTCTTGAATTATTATTATTATTATTATCTGTGTTTGAATGAATGTTTTTGTAGGGTGGAGAGTGGCCCAAGCCGCAACTTTTGATTCTTAAAAAGCATGTGCTTTTAGGTTGTTTCTACTCTTCTCCATTTTACTGTTGGTCTTGTTTGGATCTGCAGATTTGTAAAAACCTGGAAGAGAGAGAGAGTTATTACTGAACACCCTCCATTATTGTTTATTGACTAGTGTCTGATTTCAGATACATTTATCTCAATTTAAATTTCCTTCTCAATCAAATATATATGAGATTAATCATGTGGTTCCCATTAGCTAGCCAAGTAGTTAAAGCTTGCTTTAATTTAAAGGTCTATTCATGAAAAAGATGGTACCAGCAATCAACATCAGTAATACATTCCAAATCTGCAAAAGCTAGAAAATGATCCCCACTTATCTTTCTCTTTAATGCTACCTTAGTAGCAAGAACTTTGGACTTTTGTTGGAGTCCTCCCAACCAAAGCAATAAAAAATCAAAACAGTAGAACTAGACTAGGGCAAATCTAGTGCTCTTGCTTGTTGCATTACCATTCAGTTCCATTAATATATAGGCCTATATGGAGGTGCATTAGCATGCAAGATGCAACCATTTATTACATAAAACTTAAGTATTGGAGCATGATCTCATGTGGGCAATAATAATAGATTGGAGAAATAGGATTTGTATAGGTCAATAGAAAGATCAGGGAGAGAGAGACAGGACATTATCAAATGCAGTGTAAGTTTTAAAATAAGATGAAATTATTATAAGGAATTGAAGGAAGATATATAATACCCAAGCATTCTCACTCTGCTCAGTCTAAAAGAATTAAATAATCAAATATGATTAGATGCTCTCAACTTTTAGCTATTTTTAGGGGTTTTTTAATATATTACCCAGTCCACTTCAACAAATCTTAGCCCCACCCTACAGGTGGGATGAATCTTAACCACAGATTGAGGTTAAATTCACGGATAGGATGTGATTTATAAGGGGGGCTATTAGTAGACTAGGAGGGATTGTAATTTCAGATTTCTCTGAGGTGGAGTACAATCTACTTATCTTATCTCGTTTGGGTGTGAGAAAAGAAACTCACCTTTCCAAAGCTAAACATAAAGTTAAAACATGTGGAATCTTGCAATTATCCTATCAAAGTGGGGCTTTCGTTTCCTTTTCTTAATTGTTGATCTACCAGTCTTAGTTGGGTCAATATTATTGGATTTGAAGTTTTGAACAGAATATAAAATCGTATCAGTCACTGGTTCGTGGGTCAAATAGTTCTACTATCTGGTTCAACATTTTGAGTCATTGGAAATAAAAAATACGAAAAAGGCAATTAATTCCGAGTCATCTTCTGTAATTGTTTTGTATTAAAATAAGCCTGAAAGGCTGAAACAATAAATATTATAGCCTATTAAAGGTATTACACATATTTGAGTTAGTTTGACCAAGTCAGCATTTCTAAGAATTGGGCTAGGATTGCAAGTCGGGTCGGGTTAGGTCAGACTAATCCTAGCCCAATCCTAAGTTTTAACCCCCCAACCTAACCTTAACCCTAACCCAACTCGACCAACCCAATTCTAACCCTACCCTAACTAAATTCCTTCAACCCTAACCCTAACCCAATCCAATCCGAAGTCAATTTTGGGTTGGGTTGGGCTCAACCCATCTTTCTTCCCATCCCTTAAAACTTCATAGGATTTCTTGATTTTAGACCTTAACTCAACTTTTGCTACATATATTAATCCTATGTTTTATTAGTATTTGTTTGTTGACAATTTTTTTTTGTTCTTTTGGTACAAAATTCAGAAAAACATGTGTTAGAAATGATTATAGTTTATTATGAGTTATGACTTATGATAGATCTTTTATGGGTAGAAAACAACAGAGAGGAGATGAAGAATAAAATTTTCAAAAAACATAAAATAATGTTATTAAGGTTTTAGTCTTTCTGATTATGATTAAGTGAAGTGATTATCTTAAAAGAAATACATGATACTATATGGTGGGGCCTATACAAATATCATGCATCAAAACAAATCAATCTATGTGATATATTACATATAGCATATATTTATATATGACATGTACTATAAAGTTGGATTTGAATTGAGTTGGGTTGGCTAAGAGGTCAATCCTAACCCAACCCGAAGTAAAGTCGGGTTCATGAATTTTAACCCTAACCTAACCCGAGCATCAACCGAATCCGACCAACCCGATCCAACCTTTTCGGGTTGGGTTCGGGCCAACCCAGCCCAAGTTACAGCCTTAAATTGGGCAGCCTAAAAACCATTTTGACTGCTGGTTTCAGCTCTGATGGCCTGGTCATCTGGCCCATTTGAGTCTTGCAACATTGAATTATGGGCGGATTAAGGTTGCATTTGGATTAGCTTTAGGATTTGTACAATTCACTCTGAATTGTTTTCAATTCCTCTAAATTTAACCACACAATGGGTTGGTCATTTGGTGACAGGAGGATGAAAAGATATAGAGGTATAGACACTTTCCTATATTCTTAGGGCCCAATTAATTAATAGTCAAAATACTCTTGGTCCCTTACCTAGAAAACACTACACTTCTCGTGAGACAAGTGTACTCTTATAAATAAATTTTCAACGAAAAACATGCAAAACGCTAGGGATAACCCAAAAGAGTACCCTCTAGGTTAGGTTCTGATGTCTACCATACCCCTACATCTATCGAGACAAAGCAGTATAATTATTTAGCCGTTATGAAATGGGCCCTTAGTGTTATGATGTTTCACGACCGTTCCTTGGTTTGTAGAACTTATGACCAGATAAGTTAGAAGAGTCCCTGTATGTGAATCTATTTAAAATTCAAAAATTAAAATGTGTACCGCCTGGTTGATTATATCAATGCGCCCTAGAATTTGGTACGGTTTCGAACCGCTGTTGATCTTTGAATGGTCGGACTGTTCTGTTCGGGAATTGTTTACACAATCGATTTTATTTTACCTCTGATAAAAAGTTGTTGAATCGGTTAATGAACCGTTTATATAGGAAGTCAAATCATATGATTTTTGATCATTTTAAATTTTAATTATTTATTATTTTTTTAATTTATTTTGTTAGAAGAGCCATTTGTGCAGATTAAACGATTGAACCATCGGCACAAAAATCAGTGGTCAAACTAAAACATTGGAATTTGGTTCAAGTTCAATTATCCACCTGAAGAAGTCGTCACAGTCCCTTGGAGGAAATAGCTGTTTTTGGGTTGACCATTATTAGTTGATAACAAGAAATACCATATAGCGGCAGTTGTTTAAAAAGCCACTAAAAATTGTGGTGACTGTCACTAAAGATAGTGGGAATGAGAATTAGAATCAGTAGGAATGAGATTTCAAGGAATGACCGTTCTCAAATGGGATTTTACTTCGACCCAACCAAACAGTTGTAATCAGTAGCCCGTTTCAATTCTGATTCCAAACCCCTATTCCGGAGAACGTGACGGGGCCTTAATTTATCAACAAACTTACTATCATTTTAGGGTAGGAGCATGTGAAATGATGAAACCCTAGTTCAAATCCATGCATCTGTAGGACCCAAAGTGGGAAAGAATGCTTGAGATCCAAGAGGGTCAGTTGAAATTCTACCATGATCTTTACCTTTTCCTTCCATGAGCGAGAAGGGGGGTCAGCTGTGTTGGACTATGCTTCAGCAAAAAGCTAAGCAACTAACTAGCTTTTGTTTCAAGATAGATCACCCCTCTGCCATTTTTACGTCTAAAGCTTTTCTTTTACTTGTTTATCTTATCCATGCCACCATGTATTTCTTACAGAACTGAAACTCAAAATGAAACCGCGTGTCCTAGCTAGATAGCTGCATCACACCAGAAGGTTCAGTTGGGGATGGGTTGAAGCTTAAGTACTGTTACATCTTCTTTAGTGATGAAGAACCCAAACGTTATGCCTTGGTTCGTATTTCGTACTTCCAAATTAAAAAGATGAGGCTAGAGTACTGTTACAGAGAAACAGACATGGTTGCTGTTTTCTGTTAGTGATATAGTAAGAAAAGGAATCCACCGACAAGAGTAAAACTCACAGATTTTCCATAGAGCCTAACTACCCAAGACATGGGTAAAAGGGTAAAAATTAATTGAGAGAAAGATCTAGAGAGAGAGAGAGAGTACTTCCTCCCACGATAGAATGCAGTAGAAACTAGAAACCCAGTACGATTTGGAGGTATTTCGATTTTGTCTGAGGGGGTGCATTAACGTCGTAGTAGGTCGGTTGTGAAAGAAAAGAGTCATAGTTAAAGACTTGATGTAAGGTGTCTGTCACGAGTGGGGGCTAGCTATCACTCAGGCGTCTCTTTTGATTTTGAGCAGGAAAAGAGGGAAAGAGGAAATGAGTGAAGGACGACGTCATGGTCGATCATAGACATTAGACAAAGGTGGTGGCCTGATGGGCGCTAGATAGATAAAATTGGGATGGGTCCCCAGGCCTAGAGCTTTCTTGGGCATGGACCAGCTCAGTCTCAAGTACACGAGCTCTCTTTCTTTCTCCACTCACACTCACTCTAACGCGTGATCTTTCACTTTTCTGGTCATCTTTTTAGCCTCTTGCCTTGCGGTGGACCATTTATCAAGTTCGGTCATCAGGATAGGAATCCAATGAGCAATGAGGTGTTTGTCTGGAGAACATGGGCTTAATTTCGTCCATTCCATGAATGATTCTCTCTCTCTCAATGGTATTGCCCTTGGAACTGTTTCAAGTAGGTCTGTCAAGGGGTCGGGTCTAGGTTACATCTGGTCCTGACCTGATAAAGAAAATACATAGACCCAGTCCCCACCCCAGGTGTTATGAGGCCTATAAGTACCAGCTGACTTAGAACCGACTTTTACTAGAGTCTGGATTTTCTGTACATCCCGATTTGCACATTTTCCTGCACATCCTATGGTAATGTGCCAGGTCAGCCTAATACTATTAAGGCCTCGTTCGCTTTTCGGTAAGTTGTTTATCCGGGTAAATACAATTACCTGTGTAAGTTTTTGCTGAGAAACATTTAATACCCGGGTAAGTGCATTTACCCATGTTCTTTTATTTCTCAGTAAATAATGCAATGACTATTTTTTTAGTCATAAAAATCCATTATTAAAAGGGGCATTTTTGTCCCATTCAAGTGTTGGCAATTTTCCCTCTAGGTGGAAAAGTTATGGGATCGGATGAGGTAGGCACAAAGTTGTTAGCACGTTTAATGGCAATTTTGACACCTGTCCCTTAAAATACCTTCACCCCACCCTTGAAAAAGATTAATACCCACTTTTGATAATTGTCAAATTATTTAGCAAGTGCTCATTTAACATGTTTACTTTGATGTGCCTATTAGATCTGGTCCTGAAAGTTATTTATCCACCTAGGGGATGAGTATCACTTACCTGGGTAAGTGGTACCTAAGAAAACTTTCCTTGATCCCCACATAAATCTGAAAAAAGAGCATGGGGTTCTTGGTCAATGGGAACCAAAATCCTATTGACCAACTTTCCCCCGTCTCAAAATCTCAAAAAAGAACGCCCCCTAAATTCTTACACGTACAAACTATTAATGGATGCTGGGAGAATTTCCATTTCTTTGCTTTTTAATTTTTAAATATTAAAAATATTAAAAAAAAAAGAAAAAACCTTTTCTCCTTCATTAATGGTTATGGGGACGATTTCTCTAAGCTCTACAACAAGAGAAACAATGTTTCCTTTCTCCATTTCCCTCTACAACAGGAGAAGCAATGAGATCACCGATATCTTTCTATGCAAAATACCTTGAAACAGGGTGTCTCCTCTGGTGGAAACAAAATCTAGCCTGGGTTTTCTAAGCAACCACAACAAAGAGAGCCTCCCATCATGCGATTTAACTTTATGCTTGGTTTGGGTCTGGTCGGGGCTTTTATATTTGGCCAAGGCTATCTTTCAAAGTGCTTGCAGTGCTAAGGATAGAGAAGATGAGCTCCCAAACTTGTCTAAATCATCGTTGTTGTCTCTTGAGTAGACTGTAGGCATCTCATTCTTCTCATTCTGTTTTTATCGCTTTCAACCAGTTCTCTTTGCAAAAGCCTTCTCATAACAAAAACAGAGAATATGGGCTAAAAATTTTTACATAGATTTGGCTTCTTAAAAAGAAATGGCGATAAACCCCTTGAAGAAGAAGAGGGCTTTCTAATTTTTCAATGTATTTTAATATTTAAAAGTAAGAAAACAATACAAACGGATCCTCTTCTCACATATAGAAATTTAATTGTGTGATGCTGAACTGGCACATTATAATAGGATGTACAGGAAAATGTGCAGATTGGGATGTATAGGAAATTCGGACTCCCTTTACTACCGTTTTGGTTTGTTGGGTCTGACCTGATAAGACCCACATCCAATTACATTTGACGGGCCTTTACTTTTGGCAATAGACCGACTAATTAATAATACTCTCGATATCTATATATATAGAGGTTAAACCCAGACTCTGTTAATAATAAGGTCTGGATCAGTTCTGGATATGCTGGGTCGACCCAGAACATTGACAGCCCTAGTTCTGAGGTTGGGTGGAGTTACCTTGGCTTAAAGTAATTTTTGTTGTTTTGGCTGGTTGTGCCTTTCATGAGGCAATGACAAGGAAGGTGTGTTTGGCACATTAAAGTGTATTTTGTCATTTCCTTTTTATGACATGACAAGGGTAGTTTGCCCGCATTAATTGGACACTAATTATAATAGAAACAGAGGTTATAAACCTACAACACCTCCATCCATTACTCAATGTTGGTCCCAGCTATCTACAGTCTTTGGATGGGTTGACTAGTTCCAAGTAATGACCCCTCAACACTTTAAAATGAGGTTTATATGCTAATTGCAACATCTCAACAAAACTCAGTCTAATCCCAATTATTCTATACAATCCTATCTTACCATTGTACTCTATCAAGCATCTTGTTTTTCTGCCAAATTGTAACTTTTTAAATCATTTTTTTTACCATTTTAAACCATGATTTCAGTGGTATTGAGTATTCCCTTGCTATTTTAGAGCCTTGCACTAAAGCTGTGTTTGTTTTAATAGAAAATAAGAGAAAACAAAAGGTTTAAGAAAAGTTAGGCTCTGTTTGAGAATAGTGCAAATACAAATATGTAAGGCTCAGTTTGGAAGGAGTAAAATACATACAAAATAATACAAAATGCAAAGACTTTTGCACTATATATGTGTATTTGTACTCCTTCCAAACAAGCCTTTGTAGTGTACATATATATCATGGTTTTTATAACCGGACCGGACCAGATGGTCAGACCGGAATTTCAATTCATTGCTTGATAAATGCATTATTATTTTGTTTTTTTTTTCTGTCATATTAATGCATTATTTGTTTTGGTCGTAAAATTTGAACAACTATCCACTATTAATAGAGCATGCAAAAGCAACAAGCAGCTATCCTTATATATAATAATATGTTAAGCTGGTAAAATGGAACTAACCCAAAGAGCCTATAAGCAATTGTTGGTGAAAATTCTACAAAGCCTAAATTTGCTATCTTTCAGCTTTTAGCCAAAAGAAGAAAAGGAAAGGGCTTTCCATTGAAGCTTCTTTTAATACCCAAAGCAATTCAACCGAAGCTTCAGACCTCCGAAACACACCTCGAGCATAGACATGCAAGTTGGTACCCAACTTCAAGAATTTACACTGCAGTAGGCCAGCAGCCCATTCTAATTCTAACAAATGACCAATTCTAAGTTTCTAACCTGCCCAAATTGCAGCCCTAATTGAGGGAAGAAGAATGGGAAGCTTCTGATTACCAAAATCCTGATAAGACAAATATTCCAATCTTATCATCATGAAAAAGATGGCAAAACAACAAAGGAAGAAGTTGTCAAATACAAACTAGACAAACTACGATTATTGGTTTCTTTCAACTATTTTACATCTCCTTGGAATTTATTCCAAATTAGCCACAAAACCCTTTCACATTTGTTGTACTTTATTTGCATATAGCTGCAGCTAGCTTGTATTTTCCATTATAATCCATAAATATACAAACCCAAACAGATGCCTCAGATAATTCTTCCTTCAAAGTAGTTTTATGTTCTTGGACGGATTGCCTTCATTTCTTCTCTGACTTGAATATGAAAGCCATTTGGGAATGTTAGTGCAGGAGTTCAGACTATTTCTCCTCCCTTTGATTGTTGAACACCTGCCAAAACCAAATTTAAGAAGGTATGAGGGCATGTATTTTCATGCATCTTTTTTAGGCTTATTGACAAGTTCATGTCTGGTTAGAAAGTATCAGTATTTGGTGATGACCAAGAAATGGAGAAAGGTTTTCATCAATAGCTTTGTATTCTGCTCCTACACATGATCATGTTCCTCCACCAAAACCAAAAAAATTCTTGGGTGAAAGTGTTTTGCCCAAAAACCTTTTTTTTTCCCAGAAGAAGGGGAAATAAGATATAATTAAATAAAAAAACCAGATATCTGATTAACAAGAAATGTACAAACCATGAAGGAATACATAACATGCCTTCCATCTTCATGGATTGAAGGCAAGTAGATCTTCATATTGGCTAGAGCCTAAATGAAGATTTATTGAGCAGATAATTAATGATCGCTCAGCCAAATGGAATTATTCATCAGGTGGTGCAACTTGGATCTTATTCATCAGATTTCAGTGGAATTCAGATTTAAATGAGATAATGAATAGTATCAATAAATCAAACTAAAAATAATAAAAAAATATCATATATTATTAACAAAATGAATTAAAAATGACTTTGATATTGTATTTCATGAACAAAAAGAAATGAGAATAACTTATATGAAAGTAGAATCTGAGAAAATTTAGTAAAAATGCAATGTTCAAACTAATTTTATTAAAAGATACAAGATCAATTTTAACTATACATGAGCATGTATATATTTAAATTGATTCCGAATTGCATTTCAAGAGATTGGATCGGGGAGGATCCACATTAGATCAAATTATAAACAGATACCATTTGAAAAAGTGGATACCATTTGCAGCCCTACAATTTCCCCCTGGGGCTTAGAAAAATTGTCTTAGTAAAGTTGGGGTTTATATAACTTATTTAGGGAGAGGATTAGCTGGAGACAAAATCATACACACTGGACTGGGCTACCTATCATGAGTGAACATGTCAATGCTCACTGTGGGCCCCATCTGTACTGCACACTGGCATGTTCAGCCAAAAGGTAGCCCAGCCTGGTGTGTATGATTTTGTCTCCAGCTCATCCAGACTCGTTTTTAGATGGGTTGGATTAAGGTTATATAATCTAAAGTTGGCTTTGATTAGGGCTGAGGTTAAAGGTGCAACTAGGGCAGGCTTGGGTTGGGTTTTTGTCAAAATTTGAATGAGCCTGGCCCAAAGGCTTGAATGCCAATTTGGGCCAACCCTAGTTGCACAAACCCTCTTATGTCTTAATTTTCTCTATTAAAATCTACCGTTATTCTTCTCTAATAAACTTATTCTTAATTCTGCCCCCCCCCCTCCCCTTCCCTTTTTCAATAACCAGTGTTTGTAGCATTTCCCGTCCCCTCATTAAATCTCTTTATTTCCTATTAAATATCTTTAAAACACTTTTGACCCTGTATGGGTACGAATTGATTTTTTTTTTTTTTTGAACAGAATCAGCCCTAAGGCTTTTTGTGAGATCAGGATTTTTGTGCAACTCGGGAGGGTTAGGGTTGGAGTTGGAATCCTAACAGGGTGAACGTGACCTTGCCTCGGAGAGACTGTGCATACACAGGTTTGATCCTGCGCCACTCTATTAGAGAAAGGCTGATTGACCATCCAAACTACTGGATCATTGGCGATCATGATTCAACAAATTGGTAAACAATTGTTCTATCACTGGTATGATTTTTAAGGAGTGCAACTATGATATTGAAAAGGCATGATATCTAAAAAAACTGGCAACCAATCAACCCACAATAATGCCAATTTTATAACATTAGTTTGCAACAACATTAACCACCTTCAACCCCAACTTAGAGGTGTTAGACAATGCGAATGGTTTTTTTTTTTTCTAAAACAAAAACAATTGCCACATCAGCAAAAAATGAATTGTTTTTCTTACATGACAGATTTTTTGTTTTAGAAAACAAAACCATTCACATTGTCAACACCCCCTTCATTATTCTATCTCCTATCTGCCCCATCCAAGCATCCGTCTTTTCATACATTTAGATTGCTCTAAGCATAAGGGTTACATCATCTCTACTCTAAGTTTATCCAAGGAAGAACTTTGAGGATTATTCCCTGACAAAATCTATCGAGCCTTTCTCTACATTTGCATTCTTTTTATCCATGTCTAGATCAATCTTTGTAGCAAGACCCTTCTCTTGCTTTTCTTCCATGCATCTACCCTTTAATCTCATCATTTTACTGTTTTTTGGGGTTTCTTTTCTACATAGTATTCACAGTGAGCTTGGATGTCAAGGATGAACAAGTAATCTAAAAGATCCATCTTCATGGATGAGAAAAATACAAGAGAAAACCCCATCTATTGGTTTTGTCTTTCATTCTTGTTATAGGTTGTTCCTTTCTCTCTTTAGGATTGTTGTCCAAAGTATCCTAGTATCCAGGTTAGTAAGGTGATCTGAGTAACCCCCTCATACCCATACCTTAAGAAATAGATGAAATCTCAAATAGGGGAAAAAATACCCAGTTCATGAATCATAATATCATCTTTATAAATTAATGAGGGGTGTCTGAAAATGGCTGAAGTGGTTGAATTGAATGACTTATTGCTTTGCTCCTTTACTGGATAAGTTAACTGAAAATAGTAAAATATTCAAGGGTATACCGGTATAGTCATCCAATGGTCCAAAAATCCAGACAATCAAGATCAATTTGGAAAGGTACCACATAAAATATCAAAAATGAAAAAGAAAAAAAAAAAACAACTATCAAACATTCAAACCCACCAACCAAAATACAAGGCTTTTTGGGAGTATTCTTACAGAACTCAAAGAAACAACAAATTATATGGAGAAGAATTTGGTGATCAAATAGATGTATGATTTCATACTGGTGATGGTAAAGGGCTTTCTTTACCATGGTGTATCATTCTTTCCTCACATTAAGAACATCTAATCTGTGGTTTGTATACAGGGATCTCTCTAATGTAAACAGAACTTCTCAAAAAATGACTTTTCTTCTTCCACCTCAATCAGTATTATTCCGTGTCCCACCCAGGAATGTTGGCAGTAGCTTCATTCACCATCTTTACAAGAGTAACCTGAAACATAATAATAAATGAGTATTATATGTAAAGGAAAACAACAAAGAGTTAAGTAAAAGACCAAATACAATACTCTCAACATTCATATAAATCGCCTTCACAACTATTCTATCTCAGATAAATAGGAACTACAAAATGATGTGAAATTCTTCTTTTCTATCTACAGTACAATAATGAAGGCACTTATTGTTAAGTAAAAGCCTAAAAGGTAGCAATTTTCAGATTCATAAACTATAAATTATTTTGGGACGGTTTAGAGTGCAGCTGTTCACTGCTGGCAAATGCTACGAGGTCACTAAACTAGGGATCATACACCAAGAATGAGACATGAGACAGTAACCCCTCATGCTCCATCCCCCTTGTACATGTATACACCCACGAGGCCTGGATATCTGTACATGCCTTGCATACTGATGTTGGATATGACATGTACCCAATACAACACTAGAAAATTCATGTTGTGGACACTTGGTATATTTTATAGCATTAATACTTTTAGAATATGTAAAATGGTAAATTTCAACAAATCATACCATAAAAGTCTTGTATATGTTAGAATTTTAATTAAAATTTTCAAAGTACTGAGAAATGACATTTAGCTTCAAAAGCTTGATATAGAAGCATGTTATAGACATATTATGTAAGATACCCATACCCATATACATGTCCAGGATTTTAGAAAATAGATAGTTGTATTCCTATTTTACATATCGATGTGTGTGTGAGAGAGAGAGAGAGAACTTTGACAATATAGCAGGACATAGACAAAAATATTGATAGAAAAATAATTTTCTTATAGAGAAGAGATTAGTGCAGTCACTAGTCCAGACTGTTCAATAATTAGGAGTGAACAAAATAGTCCTATTTACTTGTTGGTGCTTTCTTGGGTAGACATCCATGGTTCTTACTAGTAGTCATGGTCCATTAACAATTGCACCATTCTCTACCACTTAATGGCCCTTCGCATATTCTGGTACACATTAATCTGCTTGCTTATGATGAGAGGCAAAAACCATTGACTACAGAAACTTGGACCTTCTCTCTCTTATCAGTAGGGAAAAAAACTGCTTATATTTGAATTTCATTAAAACTATTTGTTTCAGATAAGTGTTCTCAATGTCAACTTGGACAAAGGTGAGAAATATTTTACACAAGTAGTGGTTACGGTGTTCTCATTAATATCAACTGAAAATAAGCAAGAAAAACACCAGACCTTAAGAGATACTGCTGAACTATTCTTACGGAGAAATGGTTCACAGTATCAGATTTTTCAACAAAAAAGATGTTTTCTGGTCTCTGATTCTACAAGGCAAGCTTGCAATTCTGCATGATAGATTGTTTAATCTTGACTCCATTCTTTTCAGAGCTTAAGCTTCCCAGTATACTTGTATAGGATGCTAGTGAAACATTTGAAATCATTACATAAATATGTCTGTGTGTGTGAAGATTCACAGCATCATACATATGTACACACCAACATTAAAAGGTAGTGTTAATAGGAACTTGATGATTGGTGAACCAAAGGGAGGAATGGTGTGCACGCTGAAGATGAAACTTAGACCAAACAGAGTCCCTAGAGGTGGGAAAGGTTGCAGTAAATTATTGGAATTTAAGATTTTACAAATACAAAATCATATAGGACACAAAAATTGTATTTCTTGAAGTTCCTGTAAATCTACAGGGATGTTAAATGAGAAATGAACAAACTCAAAAGTACAACTGAGAAATATAAATGTGTAATGGTAAGTAAAAATATGGAGCAAAGCTACTTTTTGTCAATCACCAAGAGAATTTTACAGAGAAAGAAATAGTAAAGTGCAAGCTCCCCTACCGAAAAAGTAGTAAGGGAAATGAGCCAATGCATATTCCAATTTCCTTTCATCCCAACTTAGTGAAACTTTAAGAGGTACAAACATCTTTATCTAGACTCAAGTCAAGTGTGGAAAGTAACAAATAAGGGTTAACCAGTGTATATCGAGTTGTAAAGATATGACAAAAGTACGGTAGAGGAATGGATGGACAAGTTGCATACACAATTTACACAAAAAATCAGAATATCCAAACATGACATAACACTCATATACAGATATCCAGATTTCATAGGTGACAAAATGTTTAACCATTAAACCATGCAAGAGACACTTTTCAACTTAACCTGCAAAACACTGGGGCTTCTAAGAAAACCTTGTGCCAGAAAAGCAATTTCTGAAGTTGAGAAATGGAAATAGTACATTTTTGTTCAACCACTGATATGTGAAGGACAAATCACTCAATCGGGATCTTCACCACAAAAGGAATTAAAAAAGGCTAACACCAATGTTGGCCCCAGTTATCTAGGTTCTTTTTTTGGCAGAATCAAGAAGAAGGAAAATATATTAAAAGAAAAGGTTACATCCTATATTCCTATCACATTGGTTGTCAAGATGACACACCAACATCAAGTACATACTTCAATTACATGTCCAGGACATTAAACTGAGAATGCATCTCAGTTTAATGTTACATCCTATCTAGGTTCTTGGGAGGGTTGGGGACTGGATAAGGTCCTAATCTTTGGCACTTTTTAAACAAAGTGGCCACTCTGAGACTTGAACCCATCTTCTAATGCTTCACCAGTGTTTTAAAAGGCATGGGAGGCATACGCCTGGAGGCGCTCCCAAAACGCCCTGAGGCGTATGCCAGAGGCGCTGACACCTCTGAGGCATATGCCTCATGCGCTTTTTTCATGAGGCGTGCATCTTTATGTTATGCATCTTTATTCTTCTTAATATAAAAGATTTTTATTAAAAATAAAGAAAAAATGAGATCCCCCCTTTATGCATCTTACGCCTCTTGTGTTCTGAACTACACCTCACGCTTCCACGTTTTAAAACATTGTGCTTGACAGCCCAAGATTTTACTATTACACCAAGTAATGGCCCCTTGGCAGAAAAAGAATCTCAGGTGGAATATCCACCCTGGACCCCTGGTTTCCAGAAATATAACATACTACATATTGAAAGATCCTCTTGGCTGGAGTGTGGCCAATGACATTTTTTTAAATCAATAACCAAATCAAAAGCTTCATGAAAATTTCATGATAGCTAAGAAGTATCCATTCATCAATGGGAAATCCATAAAGGACCATACTCTGTACTCTAGTATATCACACTTTCCATCTGGATAACCTTACCAAGTCCGGCATACACGCACACACACACACACACACACACACACACACACAATAAACAAGAATCAACCACAGTATAATCAAGGAACTGAGCTAAAAATAATTCTAACAAAGAGGTTTAAGTTCAAAGTCTCGATTCTGATATTGATCTAAGATCATGAAAGAAACCATAAAGGAAGACTTATTGGGGTTGGCACCAAAGAACACAAAGAGTCAACAGTAAAGGAAACAGAATTAGAAGCAGCAGATATTAAAACCAAGAACTTCAAAGTTTTTTTTTTTTTATTTATTTCCACTTATTCTCATCAGATATACAGTGATATACATAGAGAAAAGTAATAGACACACCCTCCGTGAACTGCCCAAAATCATTTGCTATGTGGCATTCAAAAACTTGCTGCCTAAGAAAGACCAAATTAATAAACAAAGGTTTTCTAAAATTCCAAAACAATTCAAACCCTTGGGTGGGGATGCTGAACTATACAGATAACCTTCTATATCTCCAAGATTTTCTCTAAGAGATATTCAAAGAAATAGCATCTGCAGCCTGTGAGTTGATATGTTAAGGCTGCTGGCTTGATCTTCACAAGTTTGACCTTGGGTTTCCACAAGTTGCATCTAAGCTTTTAGAATATACTATATAGTACTAGCCAGTGATAGATAAAACATACTGTTGCTAAATGGAGAAGCAGTTTTATCATATGAATTAATATCAAATCCCATGAATTCTGCAGTAGATTATCATCCTCTTCATTAGAATGATCATTTTCTTTGTTAAGAAAGATAATTAACCCCACAAAACTTATTCTTTTGAGCTTCCTTTGATCTGATCCTGATATTAAAAGAATGATTTCATCATTGTCTAAGCCTTATCCCAACTATATGGGGTTAGCTACATGAATCCTGTCGTTCCGTTTTATTTGATTGTTAAATTATGAGAACTTAAATAATTTCTTACTACATTGACCAGTTCCTTTTTAGTCAGCCCCCAGCCCTTCCAGACCCTTCAGCCTGTAACAGATCCCTTCTTCTTATGGGTTCTGTGGGTTGTCTTCTGTGCACTTGACTATACCATCTTAGTCTATTTTCTCTTATTTTATCACCTATTGGAGCTACTCTTAACTTCCTTTGAATGACTTCATTTCTCACCCTATCTTTTCCAGTTTCTCCACTCATCCATCTCAGCATACGCATTTCAGCATAGCTGGCCTTACAACTGTTTTATAGAATTTTTCTTTCAATCTAAAGGGTATTTTTCTATCACATAAGATGCCGGATGCACCCTTCCATTTGGCTCATCCTGCTCTAATTCTATGGGTGACATCCTCTTCAATCCTTCCCTTGTTATGAATTATCAAACCAAGGTACTGGAAAAGGTAACATTGAGTTATCTCTTAGTCTCCAATCCTAAGTGTACACTGATCTGCACTCCTGTTATTATTAAATTTACATAGCATATATTCTGTTTTAATCCTAGCACAACAGGGTTTACCTTAACAAAATTTTGCCTATTCAAGGCAAGATGTAAAGGGATTTTCATTTCCACAAGTTGCAGTTACTAAAATAATATGGATAATATGAGAAGCAAGTACATTTGGCATGTGGAGCTTTCAAAAAATGATTTGTTATGTAGTGGAAAATTTTCAAAGCTATATGATTCACGAATGTTCCTTCTACATGTGATTGGAAATGGAATTAAAACTTCATTTTGGTAAGATACTTGGATTGTTTGAATGTTAACTTAGTTTGGATTCCTAGGGAACACAATCATACTGCAGATGGCCTAGCTAAATTTGGTGTGTACTTGGAGCATTTGTATAGCGACAAGCTTCCTCCTTTGTAACTTGTAGGGGTTCTTCCCCTGCTTTGTATATCTCCCCATGTTCCCTCTCTTTTTCTTATTGAATTCTGGTTAAATTTTCTCAAAAAAAAAGGTACTTGCAAGATAGAGGACACACTAACAGGTTGGATGATCAGATAAATGACATTCTATTGGATGAAGCAATGTTAAAGTGACTGGAAAATGGTGGCACCACCACAGGAATTGGTTCTTAGCAGACCCCTGCATCAACTACTATCCTAACTGATCTTGGAGAATTTGCTACTCTAAGAACCTATCCTTATTGTTAAGAAAATTTAATTTTATCAAACTATTCTGCATGCAAGTGAATGGGAGATGTAAGAGCACCATAGGTGATCATGTCATACAAAGAGTGAGCAAATGCATAGAAGTACTAGTTGCAAAAAAACAAGATGAATATAAGATCACCTATAAAAATGTTGATATGTAGGAAATTACCTAAGCTATTGGTCATATTTTACAAAAAGAGGTACGTATTTCCATAATGGTATAGAAAATGTACAAAAACTTCTCAATAAATAGTGGTGGAAGAATTATGTAATATCACTTCCCAAATTTTTCTTTTTTGCCTAGACTTATGATGTTTAAGCTGATAATGTTAGACGTATGGAGAAAAATGTAGGAAAATTCACTTGGATATCTCAGCAAATGGATTCAATGATTCACTGATATAAATTAAACACCACGAAGCTAACTGTTTAAAGAGCATCTCCACTGTGAAGTCCTGAGATTTTTTTTTTATTTTTATTTTGATAACCAAGTCCTGAGATATTTTTATAACTGCTAATTCATGTCAATGCACCATTTCTAAAAGGTGTTAGTAAATTGACATGCAAGTGGGTACTATTATGTACCCACATAAAATACACGACACTGGAAATCACTGAGCAATGCACATAAGGAAAAGCTGCTTCAAGTACCAAGACAGGGTTTCAAAAGATTTATAAGAAGCAGAACAAATCATGAAAAGATGTTTTGATATGGCATGGACAACATAATGCCAGAAGTGCTGGAACAAAGCATATCAGAAATCTACATAGCATATTGGTCTTAGATAAGAACAACCATAAAATCATTCTTCATTATGCCCAAGTCAAAACACAATTAATGGTTTCTGAGATGAAGAATGCAACCAATAAAATTTATCTTTTCTTCTTTTCTTTTCTTTCTCAAAAGAACAAAGTAAATAGGAAAAAATAATAGAAAGCTAAACAAAATGTAAACACCAAGATACAGAGCCCTGCTAGATAGTCAGTAAAAACATAATACAGAGCTAGTCATGTGGAACAGAAAAATTACAAGGAATAAAATGGGATCCTAAATGTGGATGTTGTATATGCGCTTCAATGTTGTCTTTAATAGCATAGGAAGGAGGGATGGCTTTCCTTGCATACTTTTTGGCATTAATTTAATACACTTCTTACTTATCAAAATAAATATGAGGAATAAAATGCTTAAAAATCCTACTTCAGTTCAAATTAAGGATTTTCCATTATAATGAAACACAAGTGTATATTAACAAAATGCCTAGGCTTGATGAAAACAATTAGAAGTACATACAATTTAAGTATCACCTTCAAACCTGAAACATGCAATTTTTTCTTGGTTGCAATAAGATAATCATTGGCATACCACACTTTCTGGGACTCCTGGAGGAGGCAAAGGAAGATTTCTTGGTGGAGGACCATGAAGATATGATCTTTTGTCGAAGCGCCACTCCCCAATTTTTCCATATGTTAGCTCACCCTGAACAAACATCCTCACATAAATAACTAAAGAACATATAACTAATATAATTACAGTCAAGGATCATGTGCTGGAAAAAAAAAATGAAACTTCAGCATCATAAACTCATAAAGGAGTGTAAAATAGAGCAAAGAGTAAATTAGTACATGGTTTGGGACTTCACTACAACATAATGTAATATTATACCTTTAAAGAATAGTCACATCCATAGGTGTAATGGATGATGAACGTTTTCCCAACCTCCAAATCCCAAGGGGGCTGAAAATAGCCATTTCAAGTACTTTTCAATATATTAATGAAATATCTGTATACCAAAGAAACTTATGAAAAATTATAATGAAATACAGAAAAGTTAATCAGGTAAACAGAAAACCTGTATCATAAAATCTTTCCGAAGAATGTGCTTCACACCATGCATTGCAGATGCAACAGCATATGCATACCTTAGTCCACATAGAAACAATAGAAACATCAAATTTGTGTTAATAACACCAGGACCAACTACCTTGCAAAAATGTAAAAATGGTAAGTTATGAAATCTTTTAGAAGTTCTCACATTTCTAGAACCCATCCAAAAGTTTTGTCAGCTTCTGGGTCATCTTTCATTTTCAAAGAAACATTCATCCATGTTGGCGCAATTTTTTCCAGCAAAGTCTGAAAAGGGAAATTTAGTAAGCATGTGATATGATCACACAATACATAGATGATCAACAAACTGAATGCAGGTAAAGATGACAAAGACAGCAAGAATAGAAATTATAAACTTCAAGACTTAGCACCTATAGGAGTTTAAACCAATAATGACGCCACAACCTTAATCCTTTTCTTTCAATAGTGACCAACATTCATACAGAGAGAGGGATAATGGGTATATTCAGAATCAAGATCAGACCACTTCTGTTGAAACACAAAGGCAAGAAAGACACCTTCTTGATAATTACAGGAGAATTGCCAATAGGGTCAATATCTGTCACTGGTCCCTTCTCTTCTGGATAGAACTTCCTTATTATTTTCTCATTCTGGTCAGGTTTAATGTAGAAAAATGGGAATGCTGCTGGATATTCTCCATGTGCCAAGTTTGGCAGAGGATTTACTAAGATGTGATCAGGTTCAGCCATCAGAACATACCTGTATCACTCATGGAATGCAGTCACTCAAATTACAGGAGAAATAAAGTATCCAAATTCGTTAATAAAATATAAGTATACTTACTCCTCATCAATCGTTGCTTTTTCTAGCCATTGCACAAAGGCCCATGGTCTATTTAAGACAATGTAACCCTGAATGCAACATTTAAAAACAATGTAAAAAACAGGTACCTTAATAAACAAAACTGACTGATGCAAATATTAAATTAGGAAAAAAACAAGTGGGAAGCACATCCAGTTACATCTTTTCCAACCAAAAAGTGATTTCTGTAATGGCGTGACATAAGCAACCCATTAACAAGCAAGATTGTCATCACTTGAAAATAGGAGGAAAAACAATTGGAAGATAGAAAAAGAAGAGGCTGGGCTATATGAAAATACTATAAGAAACCAGCAAGTGGAAAAACTCTCACCCGATCGAGACCCTCTGGGAGAGGATTAACCACAAAAGTTGGAATCTCATCCATTAGATTGTCAGGATTTCCTGAATGCAGCACTCTAGTGAATCCCCCCAGCTCTGACCCAGGCATTTCTTTTGCCTTCTTATACCAATAGTACATAATGCGACATTGCCATTTGCTGTAAGGAGCATCAGTTGCCGTAAGGGCAACATGGAAAGGCCTCCTAGCATTCTCTGGTCTCTTAACATTCTCAGGCATCTGGGTGATAGGATCAGATGACGTTGAGAAAGATGAACCATCTAATTTACCTAAACTTATGGCTCTGTTTTGGATTATCATTGTTATCAAATTGTATGTTGCGAAGAAAAATCCCAACGCCAAAAGAACCAGAAACAGAGAGGCCCGCCCCATGCTCTTCCTTCCAATCATCTTACTTTGTCGATGAATCCCAAATTCTTCCGAGTTAACCCAGAAGGAATTTCCTATCCGCAGAAGCTATCTGAGAAGTACCCATTAATCCGCTTTGAAATTCCTTGCATTCACCACCGTAATGCACAACTTAGACGACTGAAAGGCAAATGCTTCTATGCGAATTCCAGACAATTTGACAGAATTCACACGTCTACAAGCTCTAGCGAGCAAACTGCAACGAAATTACAATCCAATAACAAGAGATCAAGGTCATGCAGTTGATATTAACGCATACGTGAAACAGTCTTGAAGTGAACAGAATAGTCAGAAAATTTGCATTTCTTCAGATGATATAAACAAAAAAAAAAACCGTTAATTTCTCCAGAAATTTACAGAACAAGAGACTCGGAAGCAATCCCGTAAAATCATCACAAAGAAGATAAAAAGAAAGAACAGCCATTCATCGACAAAGAACCAGAACTTATTTTTCCAAAAATCTGCAACCCAGATCTGAAATTCTACCATTGAAGCCAAACGGGCATGTAAATCACAATAACAGAAACAGAGGGAAAGAGAGTCATTAAGTAACTTAAGAAAAATCACATTAGCATTTAAATGTAGATGAATTAAATGTACCGTATTGCTGAACAGAAATGAAGGAATTAATAAATGCTGCAGCAGAGAAATTTAGGAATGAGAACATATTTCTGGAGGAAGAGAATCAGAAAAGCGTGTAACCTAAATAAACGCAGAGAGAGAGAGAGAGAGAGCTTCCACAGGTTTCAACGCTTGTTTGGATCCGAAGCAAAGAGATTTGAAAAGTCTGAAGTGAAGCAGGAGAGGACTTGGGCTTTCTCAAAACTTCTTTCATTCTTTACGTCCTTTTCAGAAATTTTTAATAAATAGAATTTATAGATTCCCGTGTTTTCGGATATTTGCTTAAAACCCCTTCCTCTTTTCTGATATTGTAATGAGACTAGTTGACTTTGACATATGCTAACTTGCAAATACCACTTGGAGCGGGTCAGATTCGAGATCCATCCTTTGTAAACCCTTCTCTTTAACTTAGAGCTGTTGATGGGTCGGTTCTACCGATATGGTGATTGTGGATTTGGATCTGGACCGGCTCTTGCTGTTCTAAATTGATTAAGACCCGAGCCGGTTATGTAGTTAATAATTTATAAAGGTTCCTTAATTTTCTTGTAAATTTTGTTATATTTTATGTGTAGAAGGATAAATTTATATAAAATAATATTAGTTAAAAGCATTTATATAGGATAAATTTATATGGATGTCAAGTATAATTGGGTCAGAATTGATTCTCCTTGGTTCAGTTCTGAGTCTATTTTATTGATTAATAATCCACCAAGGACTGATCCACCATGCCCAGAACTAGATTCGATTCATTTACAGTTCTGATCTTAATTCGGGTCATATTTGCGGTATCTTGTTTAGTGGACGTAGAGAACCAGAAATATATGGATTCGGGTCTTAGCTTTCGCTTCTGTTTAAGAGAAAAATCAATTAGGCTCTTGGGTTGAATATAAATGCTGAAAATCATTGTGGAGAGTAGGAACCAAGATCTGGTTGAGTCTCCACCAGGGAGCAAGCTTTAGCTGAACTCTTTGATTGTTTAGCGGGTTGTGGAATCAATGATAAGGTTCCAAGGGTTCCATTCCAGTAGAGTCTGCACCTTTTTATAATGAGGCTCATTAATTTATTACTGCATGGAACATTGGTTCCACAGCCAACTGAACAGCCGAGCCGACGTGTTCAGTTAATCCGAATTCTCCACCTGATTTAGTGTAGACTTGGAATTCAATTGAGGTGTGTAACTTGGGAGGGTCTCATGATTAGTTTTTGTCAAATTTTGAATGGATCCAGTTTGAAACTTACCAGCATGAAACAATGTAAAATGTTAGCTTGGATTAACCCAAATTGCACCCCTAAATCAAATTCCATTGCCATTAGATTGGAGGGGCCCAAGCCAAAATCATGCATGTAAAATGTTAACTCGGGTTAACCCAAATTGTACCCATAAATCAAATCCCATTGCCATTAGATTGAAGAAGCCCGAGACCAAAACAATGTAAAATGTTAAGTCAGGTTAATCCGAATTGTACCCCTAGATCAAATCCCATTGCCATTAGAGTTGAATGGAGTCAAGCTCAAAGCAATATAAAATGTTAATTTGAGCCAATCCAAGTTATAATCCTAGATCAAATCCCATTGCCACCAAGATTGGAGGGATTTATGGGTAGGGAGGATGGATAAAATAAAGTTGGAAAACTGAAGCTAGTTTAATGAATGGTTTTGATATTGGATCCACCAGTGAGAAGGGTTTCACATTAGAGAAGGAACTATGGAGGAAAAGAAAAAAATATCGGTATTTTAACGCAACACACTAATAACTCTCCAAAGTAGGTAGTAACGGGTAGCAAGACTTAAATCCGCATCTCCATTGGGACTACCTAATTTCAAAATAATAATAATAATAATAATAATAATAATGGTGAAAAAATCACCTAATCATATTAGTTTTTTACATAATTTTTTGATAGAAAATCATGCAAAATTGTTTGGATCATGTCAATGGTGGTGACTACCAATCAGCTAATGTGAATGTGATTCCATTTTTTTTTTCTAGCATTCATGCTTATTAACTTTATGTTGACCTTATCATAGTCCAGAGCATTACCAAACAGTGCTTCATCGTCAATGGATGAGAATGAACAACAGAATAATTAAGAAACAATGAGGGTTTAATTGTTACCTTGGCTCCTAGCTAGGGTGTAAAATATAATTATTATATGCAATAAAAAATTAGATATCTAAGAAATAAGAGGATGTACTCAAGAACTAGAACATGGGACACCGAGTATAATAATAATGAGATACCTATTCCTACATTATTTCCTTTATCATTCATTCCATTTGATTGTAGAGTGGAAATGGAATTGAATTTCACCCTCAAATCAATACCATGGAATTCAAATGAACAGGTGAGTTCCAAACAAACTAAAAACGTGAACTTTTAAGGCTAGAAAACCCAACTTTGGTCCATATCGAGTTTGGAATCAAATCTTATCCATCAGATTCGAATTAGACTTGGATTGGATTCTCATAATATGTAGTTAATAAATTAAGCTAATACCATAATATTAAATATTAACAATATTAATAAAATGAAATGGAAATTACTTTGGTATTGCATGTTATGAATATTAATAATATTGATTGTGGTAGGTCCATATGTTAGATTAAGCACATTCTCACGTAGGTTGGTCACTATGTTGCATTTATTAAGCTGTTAGAGAGTTGAAACGTTTAAGGTTATTGATGGGTGGACCATTTGATTGCCTCAAGAACATCTATAAATAGAGAAGGTCACCATTCGGCCAAGTGCTCGTTTTCAATCCGTTTCTCATCTCCTTGGAGGCTTAGAGTTGAGTGATGACTCATCTGAGAAACTGAATTCCGGTAGGATCAAAGTTTGCAAGTTGGAGAGATGGAAATTATGATTTTTTTTTGATATTTGAATGTATATATATTTGTTCAACATCATCTTTGGAGCTGATTTCCATTGTTTTATCTTTAAAACATCTTCACCATATGCATCGGATATGTATCAAAATTTTGAACTTTATTCATAACCAAAAAAACAAACTAATAACAACATTTTCATGTGAATCCACGTGGCACCCTATTTCATACATGGCCCAACACAATACTAACCAAACCAATTAACAATTGACTTCCGTATAATATGCTGGCCCACTAATGGGGCATGTAACAACCTAATATTTTAATCCAAGTGCCACAGTATTTTAAATCTAAGGGCTATAACTATTTAATTTAGAGTTCAAATCAATCCCCACCAGATTGCCCCTCACAACATCCCACAGCACATCTTTTCTGTGTATTGTGAATATCTCCCGAATGATGATATCATCGGGAGATATTCATAATACAGAACAAGAATGTGCTGTGGGACATTGTGGAGGGCTGATTTGCTCTCTTTAATTTAACGAATTGACCAGAGGGAGAGAATTAGGTGGCAATGTGGCAGGAGCAATGGTGGCATCAACAACAATGGCAAGTGTTATTATCATCATCATTCTCTTTCTTCTTCTTTATCCATATATGACAAACCTAACCTAAACCTAATATTTTGATCCTAAGTTCATGCCACAGTATTTAACACTTATATAAGGGTTATAACTATTAACGGATTGACCCCTTTACCCAAACGTCGAACCATTAACCTGTCACCTAAGCAGAAAATCAGGTGTAATTGTATGTCAACCTTATAATAAGTGATTGAAGGATTTTGTAAATAAAGATCTCACATTTTGAGAGATTGTCTCAAAGGGGTGTCCAAGGGTTCAGGTCGTTCAAGGATTATGGGCATTGTTTTTTTTGGATATATTGCATTAGTGTCCATTTTTCTTAGTTGTGCTTGTGCATATAAACATATACATATAATAAACTCTGAGATTCTATTTTGATGGATTTAAGGAGGAGAGAGAAATGGGGCATTTCTAGAAGGCGGACTAGAGAGGCACAACCAAACGAGGGTGGAATAGGAAAGGCGATATGACTTGGGTGGTCTTTTGGAAAATTCTACTCACAAGACATCGCAGTCGTGGGCCATGAACATCTCCCCGTGAATGACAATATACAAGTATGGAAGATATTCTTGATGCACATAGGCTGTAATGTCTTGTGGGTTGCAGACCTGGAGTCTTTTGGAATTGTGGTGCTACTTTCCTCTTTTGTTCCATGTAATGTAACTATATAAGCAAGGTTTCAAAAACTAGACCAGACATGAAACTGTTATGGGGACTGGTTTCTAGGTCAAACAGTCCAATTGTTTGGTTTGAACAGACAGCTTATTCTAATTTTAAAAATAAAAAAATAATGAAAAATGGTCAAAAACTATTATCCGAATCAACAGTTCGACCGCCTGAATCAACGGATTGCTGACAAACCAACGGTTTTTGGCCAAAAACAGTTTTAATTTAGGGTGAAACGAAATCGGTTCCTGTGTATTTTGGTCTGGTTTTCAAAACCATGCATTATAAGTACTGCATAGGGGTGTTTGAGACATATCGAATCCTTGTATTTATTTTTGGAGGGATGCATAATGCACTTCACAGGCCCATTGACTCTACCATGGAAAGCCTGTAGTTATGGAGGATTTGATCTCACACCAAAAATGGAGGTGGCTCCCACCTTCAGTCGTCTATATGGTGCCTATTAACGCCTACATGTTTGAAACTATCATAAACTATTGTGCAGTGTGTTGTGTCAAAATGTTCTCATTAATTTCCTGTGAATGACACAATACTATGGGGGTAGAGTAAAGGAATATTTGCAATTAATATTCATTTAAGGCAAAAAGACGAATGGGATAACGCGTCAAGTGAAGGAAGCTCTCAAACAACCAAAATTTGGTAGTCTTTGTGAGCAATCCGGATCACCCGGCTGAATTATCTATCACGGTTAAACACTTCAGTATTCACTGTGGAACCCATCTGGGATTTAGTGGTATTGAACACGTATTTAATAGTGGTAGGTAATTCAGCCGGGTGTGTATGTTTTTGTCTTCAGCTAATCCGTTCTCGTCTTTGAGTGGAAAAATCCTTTGTTTTCTTTCATTTCTGTTGCCAAGGAAATACTAAATATAAAAGAAACAAAAAAAGTCAAGTAATTAAAGTGAGTGAGTGAGAACAATGCTTGAGAGAAAAGAATGAACAGGAAAGAGAAAAGGTAAAGACAGAGTGAGAGAAAGAAAAATGATAACCACAAACAACCACATAGTTGATTTTGCTTAGCTACTTGGGCACGTCTAATATGATGTCTTTAGCCCATAAGGAAACCCTAATGCCTCCCTCCTCGTATAGTCATGAAGAATGAAAATGCCTATGGTCCACATAACACATAAAGATGCTTAAAACCACAAAACAACAGAAATAATTAATGGCTTTATTGTCATTCTCTATTATGGATCTCACTCATTCAATAAAGAATCTTACATAAGCAATTTCTTAAGTCAAGTTGGGATTTTTATTCAACACTTCCACCTTTTGTCTGGTTGTGGTGTGTTAAATAGGCAAAGGGTTTCTCTGCATCTTTTAGACAGGAATGGATAAAGAAGTTTGTTTCCATAACTTAATGATGAATATAGCATTACAATGGCGAAATAGGATTCATGTAGCAGACCCGACAAGAATTACTTTTTTTAAGTCAAGTTGGGATTTAATTTAACACTTTCACCTTTTGCTTGATTGTGGTGTATTAAGTAGGCAAGGGTTCCGCCACATCTTTTAGATAGAAATGAATAATGAAGTTAGCATGTATGATATAATGACGAGTATTGCACTAAATAGAACGAAATGGCGAAACAGGATTCATGTAGAAACCCCACAAAGTTTAGATGATGATAATGACGATACCCCACTTTGCTTTGAAGATAACTGTAAAGATCACTGACGTATTTACTCCTGATTGGGTTTTGCGATCCGTCATCAAGTGTTGCAGATCTGGAGTGATGAACATTGAACAACTGGCAGCTGTTTTATGGCTTGTCGCTGCTCACTGGTTCTGACCTCTTATACATGGTTTTGAAAACCGGACAGTCGGACTGGTTGACCCAGTCAGGCAATTGGTTTTGTTTTACCATAAAATCGCTTTTAGGCCAAAAACAGTTAATTTGATTAGTGACCCACTGATCCAAACGGTCAAACTGTCGATCTGTTGATACAGACAACAGTTTTGACCATTTTTTTTTAAATCAGAACGAACTATCCATTTGAATTAGACAATTGGACCATTTAACCTAGGAACCGGTTCCGTATCCGGTCTGATTTTTAAACCCTTGCTCTATAAGTCCTTGGAGGTCTTCATATACAATATGTGAGTCAGGGTGATGTCCAAACACCTGGACCCATCACTTTCAATGGACTTCATGCTTTGCTTCTGAATCAAGGAATTTGGATGGAGAGAACTCAACATCCTTCATTAGTTCAACATTTTCCATCAGCCAACATCACTCGATAGAAACATTCAAAGGAATAAACCATTCAATTAAAACTAGGCTAGACACTAGAGGTGTCTTAGTGTCATTATCTCTTGCATCTTTCCAGTGCCCTCTCCTTCAAAAATTCTTAATTTTTTTTTTAATATAGAAATATAAATTGGAAATAAACTAGAAATAATTACAATTTGGATCCTGGTATTTCTTCTCTATTCTAGAATAGTTGAAACTTGACCCTTGGTTGAATCTGTTACTCTCAGCCATGTAATGCCAATCTGCAAATGTATCCATTCAACAACTTTAATTGCTGCTTGCAACTGTTGTTCAATAATGTTTGGCTCATGCAAATATTGTTTTTTTGTTTACACATTAGGAGGGGGAATCAGGGGAGGGGACAGAACTGAGGATCTATTGACCTTACCACAGAGAGCCTATAGTCTCATTTAATTTGTTGGAGGGATGCCGAATGACCGTCTCAATGTTAAGAATTTTCTTGGTAGACAAATGGGCTAAATGATAGGGGCAGCCCACCCCTAATCCCCTCAAGGCTCAACCAGCTAGAGACTTTTATAGAACCAATCAAAAGAGTTTGAGTTAAAAATCTTCTTGTTCATTCTATCCCCTCCTTTGTTTCGTCTCAACAAAGATAAGGATCACAAGGAATACAAGAGCAGGGATGGCTGAGCGCTCAAAAGTCAACACTCCTGCACATAACCTACACTGTTTGGAAGTAGGTGTGTCCCATCATGTCTATTATAAGCCATTTTTATAGTAAGAATTAATGCCCAAGTTAAATCTCTGGTTCCTCCTTCACATGGGGTTTCCCAAGAGGATTTCAAATTTCAATGTAAGATGCCCAAAATGAAATCAGAAATATTCCTGTCAAAGTTTTTGGACCAATTGATGTTTGGGTTTGGTTAGTGGTGGGTGTTTGATTTACTCTAATAATATTCATGGAATTCATTTGGTGGATGGTGGGGAGTGGGGAGTTCAAATCTCTACCCACATGGATGCTACGCGCACCTAAGTTATACCCACATAACGTGCTGTATATTGAAACATCTTCGGTATTTACATGTTACTATTTCATAGGAAGATCAAAGATATTTCCAATACACAGCTATAGTGTCTTGTGGTAGTGGAGAATTTAGGAATTTCAACGTAATCAGAATTAAAGCATCTTAGTGCAGTGATTCCAAACTGTTGTTGACCCGGTCGATCGGACCATTTAAGATTCAACCCATCACCTGGTCAGTGGTCATGATATCAGTTTATATTCATCCCTAAAGCGCCTCTACTCGAAGAACAGTCTATTTGATTACAGACCCAGTCATTGGAGTGGTTGAACCTTGAACCGTCAATTCACTTAGAATTGAAAAATGGGTCACAAGTTATAAATTACAATGCTTTTATTTTAGATGAATTAATACCTTTTAAATCAAGCCGGATTTCTCTGTGTCGCCATTTTGTATTATGAGATGTAGTAAGGTGCGGGTAACAAAATGAATAAGAAATTTGTCCACCTTTAAAATAGTTAATAATTAAAATTTGGATTAACTAAATGAGATGAGATGGAGTATTATCATTGGCTCCACAGCCCATTACATAGCCATTATGTTCACCTAATCCAATCTCCAACAATTAATGGTGATCGAGGTCTGGCACTGCTCTCATAAGACGTTACAGCCACGCATCTTAGACTTGTGTCATATTCGTATGTTATCATTGATGGGGTCATGGGGTGGTATCTTCACTATCTTGTGAGTAATGGATTCGGACTCCCATTCATGGGCCAATGTGTTGGGATTTGCTGGTTATCCATCAGCAGCATCCATTGGTGGATCTCTAATAGGAATAGGAATGCAGCTTCAAGCATATAAATACAAACCACTTGTTTTTATTGGCCTTGTTTGTTAAACAGCATGTCATTTATTTAGATAAATGTTTTTTGAAAAACATTCGTCCAGATAAGTGTTCTTTATTTCTTAGATAAAATTATACAATAATTATTTTATTCATACATAAAATTTGTATTATTAAAGGGACAATATTATCCTATTATGTATTAACAAATTTTCGTGTGGATAAGAAAATGATTGATCTAAGTCTCAGGAAAATATTATTTATCTAGGTAAATAAACCGCTTGAGAGTCATTATTTTTCATGGAACTCATGAATTTCTTTTGTTTTCATGAGGCCCATCAATTTACCTGCCCCCATTTACCGGAAAATGAATGTGCCCCTAAAATCAGTAACTCCCAATACAAACACCTTCGAGTAGGGGTTAAGTTAGCTCGAATTAACAGTTTATACTATTTCGGGCTTAGACTTCGGATTGGACCCATTAAAATTTTGACAAAACCCCAACCCTAACCCACAAAAGTTGCACCCCTACCTTCAAATATAAAGACATAAAGGTGTTCGGTGTTCCACAAACGGATCTCGCTAATAGGTAACAAGCATATGCGGAGCGTGGGCCAACTGCCCAACATTGACAACTATTCGTCCAGTGGGCTTCCGCCCCATAGTCAGAAGACCAAGAAAGTATCTGGGCCGATTTGTCTTTGGCCCAGCCAGTAACTCGGCCCATGTTTCTGTTGCACAAAATTACATTCTCGTTTTGGTAGTATACTTTACGGTCACCATGTTCGTTTCCGACATTAATAATCGAACGGTTGTACAGTTTAATCGGCGTTTCAAGGGAGAGGGATGGAGGCGTGCGTAGCTGCATCAGAACCGGTCATCAAGGTCGCTGCGCTTTGTGGGTCCCCGCGCAAGGCTTCCTTCCATCGTGGCCTCATCACCTCTGGTACTGGTTTTCTGCTTCTTCTTCTTCTACTCTGTTACTATCTCCCTCTTTCTGCGTCTCTGTGCTTTAATTTGATATTTTCTTTTTCCAGCAATCCAGCTATGCCGAGAGTCTATCAAAGGGATGTACATCGAATACGTGGACATCGAGCCCCTTCCTTTCATGAACCCCGACCTTGAGGCCGGCGGGACTTTTCCTCCGGTGGTCGAGGCGTTCCGTCAAAAGATCCTCGAAGCCGATAGCATTCTCTTCGCTTCTCCTGAGTACAACTGCTCTGTCACTCGTATGCTTTATGCCCTTGTCTCACTTCTTCTTTCTTTGTTATTTCTTTCTTTGATTTCTGAATACTGGGTTCCTGAATTTTGTTACTGGGTTCCTGTCTAAACCCAAAAAATGGGATAAGAAAAGAAATTACAGTGTTAAACTGAAAAGAAGAATACTAGTTTTAATTTTTAGCAAGGGGTTCGGACTCTACATGGTAGATAGAAGTTCAGTGGATCTCTCTCAAAACTCAAAAGGGTTTGCATGAATTAACCTGGAAATTGAAGATAACAGCACATATATAAACTCTATTGAACTAACGTAGTGCATCACAACAGCCTATGGGTTTTCGTTTGCCCAAGTTCTGTTGAAGGAAATAAACTAATAAAACAGTGGTCTGAGCCACGTTGCTTTTGTATGTTTTGTCACTGAATGTCAGTAGTATGCCTAGTTGATCATAACAAGGATTATTGCAGTGTGGCTACACCGAACCATAATTTAGGTTGTGTTTGGTATTATTGCTATTTCTACTATAAACTTTTGGGGTTTCAAAAATTGTCTCGTCACATCACAGCAGAAAACCACTTCCATTGGATTGGTGTTGACATTTATAATAGAAACATCAAGCGTCTGTTTGGCTTTGATGCCGTTGCTCCAGAAAATTGCGACACATCAGTGCCACGTCGAAAAAACAGTGCTACAGTGAACGCCTGTTTGTTTGGAACTGTTTTTCCATAAAAAACGGTGCTCCAAGCCACGCCTTAGAAATAGGGAAGGCGTGGCTTGGAGCAACGCCGAATTTGACGTTTCTTAGAGCTGCAGCTCATCGCTGCCAACAGGGACATGACGTGGCAGTGGATAATAGGTACCAGTGCTGAAAATGTTTCCTGGAGCATTGGTACCAAACAGAAAACGTTGTTGTTGCTCCAGGAAGCGTCCTACCTGGCAGCAACGTTTCCAAACAAAAAGAAAGTTACCGTTTTATCAGAAAACGGTGCTTCCAACCCACACATCAGCTGTATCTGCAGCATCGATGCCAAACATATACCAAATTTGGCGTTTCTTGAAGAAGTGGCGATGGTACCTGCATTTAATACTAAAAATGGAATTTTTTATGTAAACAGTGGCATATTTTATCAAATGCTTGTATTGATAAACCCCAAACGTTTTTAGTAGAAGCAGCAATGATATCAAACATAACCTTAATATGAATATTTTGTCTAGGATTAAGCATATTAAAAATGCATAACCTCTTGTGAAAGGGTTGAAATCATTTCAAGAATTTCATTCTGCCAAGTTATGAAACATTCTTTCGTTGTCTCAGTTTGTCTATTGGTAAAGCTTCAGGCCATGGAAGCTTCTTGCAGTAGCATTCCTTTTTTTTTTTTTTGATAATTGTCTTGCAGTAGCATTCTTCCTAAAGACCTTGTACATAAGGCTTGGTTTGTTTGCAGTGCAATTTCATTTGCTCTGGTGCAATAGTATGGGAGTGCAAATGCTTTGAGTGCATATTCTGATTTCTTTTTTGTTTCAGCTTTTGACTTATTTTATTTGCTTGCATTGCAAATGAGGTGAAATAAAATCTGAAGCAAAGTAAAGTGAAACCCAAATCCGAAGTGAACCAGAATTTGCATTTTTCTCATTTGCACTCTCATGCATTTGTACGTGCAAATAAAAATGCACTTCAAACGAATGGAGTTTAATTGGTCATTTTCCACAAACACATTTCTGAAAGTTCTGAAAAGGGGCAGATTTACTGGTTAAAGAAGTAGCTTCTTCTTTGTAGGCATTATTTTCTTATATCTTAAAATTGAGAGAACACTGTACCCCTTCCTAATTTCTTTCTACTGTATTTTCCATTTACTACCTATAAAAAATGTTTTTTTTTTTTCAAAATCCTTCTGTATCATTTTTTTTTTCAATTGTCAAAAGCCTTTGTTTTATGCTTTCAACTTGTCAGTATCTTAGATTCCTAAATATTAACATAAACATGTACACTAATGGGAGAACTAGATACCGCTTATGTTTCGTAAGTCCACAGAACATATACTGCTAAGAATATCACCATATGCCATAAAATTGTCTCTTTTCTTTTAGGCAAAGTAACATTATTTAGTATATTTACATTATGTAAGCTCTAACAAAATGCCATATGATAAATGTAGGTGGAGAATTGCAAGATCATAACACTGTTATTGATGACAACATATGAGTTGCACTATTATCTCTTTGATTCTTTTGAGTCCTAAGTTAGGAAAGGTAGATCCAGATGATCCCCTGAAATGGCTAACTAGCTATTTTGTTACTGGTACTGCAAGTAATGGGAACGGAACTGGACATGAAATTACAGGTCAGATAATAGTGTTGGACGTGACATGGCTTAGTGATCCTGGGTCATGACTCATGAGAACAAGATCCTCTTCTTGCATTTCATTCACTCCTTATATAGGCTAAGACTGGCTGTCACTGGTGCAAGGCATGACTTCACAAATTAACATCGGGGACAGGATTTCTGGGTGTAGCAGCTTGCTCACTGGGTGTTTGAATGTTCTGCAGCTGTGTTGACAGGCAATATAAACAATAGCTTGTGTTCAGGTCCAATCGTATGGCCACGATGCAGAACTTTTCTTTGTCCTTTTGCAAGCTGTTCCTAGATTGTCATGAATTGTCTTCCACCTAGAAATTAGAAGAGTAATGGTATCTTTGGCATGTCATGACTAGGCATGCCAGACAAGGCTCACCTTTTCACCTTTTAGACACCTAATGATGGACATCAAAATTATGTCACCTGTTTCAGACAGAGTCTAGTAATCTTTGAACTCTTTGGGGAATTCCAACTATTGTTTCCTGAAGGTCTTCACTCTTAGCATTTTTGTGGCCTCTTCTTGTATCTTTGTACCTTTCTGATGCTCTTCCTTGGAAAGACAAGATTCTAGATGGTTACTAATGCTTTGTTTATTTAACTTAAGTGATTGTGATGATATATTTCATTTTCAATGATAAAGATGGAGGGAGGGAGGGAGATTTCTTTTTTTCCCTCTTCTTAGAATCCTGATTTTTAAACCATAAGTATCTTTTTTTTTTTTTTTGCTTTTGAAAACAAGAACAAAGCATAAGTAATACAAAATGTATTATAGATGTATAACACATATACCAATAAGATGCACCATGGTAATAATATTACAATAAGACACCTACTTTGTGATTTTTGTTTTGTCACCTAGGCACTAGGCACATGCCTTATCACCTAGAATAGTAGAATGGTGCCTTACTACCTTTTTAATCAAAGTCATGTCATTTAGGTTAAGTGCCCCACCAAAGGCTCCTTGACACCTTGATAACTATGCCAACAACCCTCATTAATTCCAGAAAGTTCCATGTCTATCATTCTGGATTTCAGTACAATGTCCTATCCAAGATGCTTGAATCCTTGTATGAAAATTTCTAACTCTTTAATTCTATCCCTTCCATTTTCAAAACCACTTGTCTAGCAAAGCCTTCGTCACCTAGAAAGAACAAACCAACTGTTACTAACTTAACTTGAACTTCTATTGATAAAAAAAAAAAACTTAACTTGAACTTCTTTATCAACCATCCTTTTTAAATCCATCTTTTTATCTAACATGAAAAGTCTGCTCGAAAAGGAAAAGAGATCTAGGCATCACCACTGGAAATATCATGGATAGACCAAAAGCTTGATTCAAAAAGGATCTTTCCATGTACCATGTCTTAAAGTTCTTGGTGAGCCATCATATAGTCCAAGATAGGGTTTATGACACTAGCATATGGCCACTTTCTGTTCCGCTTCTTTCCATCAAAGATTCTTTTGTTTATTTTTTGCCAATCCCCACAACAAACTGTATTGGGAATGATCTGGCCCTTTTTAATAGTACAAGTTTTTGGAGGTGTCATTGCTTGGTTATTGTTGCATGATTCTAGATGGCAACCAACCTGGTGTCAGAGAGCTTGTGAAAGGATGCTTGGACACTGATGGTCCATTGGCTCTTCCTCAGTTCAGTTAGCTAATCTGGCTAAAGCTGTAAGCATACTTCTGTTAATGATTGAAAATGCCAACAACTTCTCCAATGAAACTGATGGAGTCAGGGAAGGTGCATGGCTGAGAATAAGGAGGTTGGATGTGGGAGTCTTGGGTGAATTGGCTACTTGGGAAGGAAGGGACTTATCATGGATAAACCAAAGGAGCTAGTGGTATTGTTTCTTTGACAATGTGACTTCTGTCTGGTGACGAGGGGGTTGTGGGGTTGAATCAGTAGATTGATGGCCAAACGGGGATAGGATATCACCTTGGGAGGAGAGTCCCTGGTTCTTTGACAGTGTAACTTCTGTCTGGTGAGGAGGGTGTTGTAGGGTTGGATCAGCAGATTGCTGTTTAGCTAGTCTGGGCTATCACCTTGGGAGGAAAGGCCCTGGAGTCAAGAGAAGCTATTGTTAGGTACAGATTGGTGCAGAAATCAGAAAATGATGTAAAAGAATCTTTATGGGAGGGGATGCCAATTTGCACAGATTGAACCAGAAGACTTCGAGAGAAGGGAAGGGAGTTTGAAAGGGCAATACAGGGTAGAGAAAAGAGTTTGTCTTGAATTGTGAATGCAGGCTGCAACAAAATAAAAGCAATAGTGAGGGTTGTCAAACTAGGGATGGAACATGTCAACTAGAGGAAGAGATGGAGGAAGGTTGCTAAAGCAATTTACTCCTCTGATACCCTGATACCTTTACAAGGATGTCTTGTTGCATTGGAAACTTCAATTTTTAGTGCAAGTTTACAACAGTGCATCCAGTCTGTCCTTTCCGTATCTGGGTAATATAGATGTAATAAGTTTTCCTGTTGCTGCAGTGAAGAATAGGAGGAAGTGAATTGGATTATAAAGGATTTTGGTTACATCTGAGTGTGGTGTGTTTATTGTTTTGCTGTGGTTAAAATAAACTTGCCATTTGATTTGTCTTAAAGTAGTAATTTAGGGGGTGTTTGACAACAAGGTTGGTTTTGTTTTTGAAAACAAAAAACTACCATGTCGGCAAAAACAATATAATTTTGCTGATGTGGCAGTTGCTTTTGTTTTCAAAAACAAAACCATGTTCTCAAAACACCCCCTTATGTTCACAAAAACTATCACTGCAAGTTGTTTTCTGAAGTGCAATATTTTAAAATGTCGTATCTCTTTATTGATAACGTTAGTTTGTTAAATGTTCAGCATTTCTCTGTAGGCTGCTTATGTTTCAATCTAAGAGGCAGAAACAAAGTATTGACTGCAAAACATACAGATGCAACTGAGATTCTACATAAAGAAAAAGAATCCCACCTATTTTACAATGAAGAAACAATCTTAATAAACTTTTTTTTTTTTTTTTTGAGAAAAGAGATTACAATCTTAATGAACTTTTGAATCATCTTATTGAAAGGATCTCACATGTAGCTACAATACATGAGTTAAGATTCCAGGTCATTTATCAAATTGGAATGCTTAGTAGATGCATATACTATTGCTAGCATACTATACTTCTCCAGTTTCTATTTGTTTCTAACTCATCCTCTTTCATCTTGATTCTAGCTCTTTTAAAGAATGCCATTGACTGGGCAACTAGACCTCCGAGCGTTTTGGCAGATAAATCAGTTGCTATTATAAGCACAGGAGCTTTGGGAGGCAGGTCGGCACAGCTTCATCTACGCCAAATTGGGATTTATGATCTTCACTTCATAAATAAACCAGAATTTGCTTTGAATACATTTGACCCTCCTAGAAAGTTTGATAGTGATGGGAACTTAATTGACCCAGAGGCCAAAGAGAAGTTGAAGGAAGTACTTTTATCATTGCAGACACTCACATTGAGACTTAATCGTAACATGTATTAGATGAATTTGTATTACTCAGACCTTGCCAATGTTGTGAAAGTTGTTGTTGGTTTACCTATCTCTTCATCGCTTTGTCATCTTTTATCCAAGGTAGAACTGATTTAACGTTCTACTTTATTTAGTAAAGTCTTTCTGTTTCACTTCTGATTGAATTCAAGCTCTGTATTTCTAATTTCTCCATGCGCATGCACATCTAGACCTATCTTTCTCATGTAATTGGAGTAAATGAACCCCGAGCTTCAGGTATAATGTTTTAAAAAATAAACTGGAAATTTGAATTGCAAGTCTGTGCGGGACTGGGGTTGAGCAGTTCAACCATATAGCTTGCCTGTAAAGCAATCTGAAGCTCAATAGATCACTGTCACTGGTTGATTGTACAGGCTGGTCCAACACTAATAAAGCAAGGTTTTAAAAACCAACCTGAAAATGAACCTCTTTGGCCATCGGTTTCTGGGTCAGCAATTTGAGTGTTCGGTCTAAACGGATGAGTCCATGACATTTTGAATAATAAAAATAATAAAAATAAAAACTGACCCAAAAACCATGTTTAGTTTGCTGTTATGATCCTCATTCCTTCAATTCAACTCTTTCTAGGCAAGAATGGGCAAGAACGAATGACATAAGATTGTTTGTTTACAAAATTCTTGCCACAGGAGAATAATGACCTCATGGCAAAAAAAAAATTGAGGTAATCTGCAACACCCAAGGTTTTTAAAACGGAACTGGACATAGAACCATTCTGGAGACTGGTTATCGGGACAAATGGTCCAACCTCCAGTTCAAATGGATGGACCGTTCTGACTTAAAAAGTAAAAAAAAAAATAAAATAAAATAATGGTCAAAAACCATTATCCAGGTTGATGGTTCCGAAAATTCATTTCTTTTGATAGAAGTATCTGAAATCTGATGCATAGAAACTCTTCCTATGGTGTTGGTGCCCAAAATGTTCAATAATGGATGCATCTGCTCACAAAAACATCTCCCTATATAATATTATATATAGGAGGATGAGATGTTCTTCATATGTGGCTGAGATATTATATGGATAGAAGTGGACAGAAATCTCGTGGACAGGAGATCCGGATTCACCTTAGTGATTGATTAAAGAAATATATATATATATATATATATATATATATATATATATATGTGAAAAGAGGAGTTCCTTTTAATTTTTGATAATAATAATAATAATAAATAAAAACCGCCCACCGTGGGGTTCGAACCCACGACCACAAGGTTAAGAGCCTTGCGCTCTACCGACTGAGCTAGACGGGCCGCCGTACGTAAGGTGATAAGTTTTAGTGAATCCGATTCGTACGAAAACAAAGTAAATCAGATTCCTCCCTAAAGATAACTGTATCATCAGTGGTCTCCGCTTAGGGCATCTTCCTCAACTGTCAAACGGATTGGGTGAAAACAAAAATTAGAAATGACTCGAACTCAGTAGTGTTTGTTGATTATGGTTAAATATTTAAGTTCAAAATAATGATCCCAATGGCCTGCACTTCATCATGATTTTTGAGTTGCTCCAGTGTGGAATGATGCTCTTATGAACTTCGGAATCTTCTCAGCATTCTGCCTTCAACTGTTACTCTTCTAATTATCAAGTCGCCACCTATTAGCTAAGCTGCAATTGAAAAAAGCCCCTAGTAGGGGGTGCAACTTGGGCGGGTTCAACCTAAATCGAACCGTATAAAATTTTGAGTTGGGTTAGCGCCCAAGAAATCGGGCTTTTTTATTTTTTGGGTTGGGTTTGGTTTTAGCCCTTAGGTAGTCCAAACTCAGTCCAACTATACACATATGTATATATATGTTCATTTTGCATACATACATATATATTTATATATATATATACATTTATATTCATATTTACTTATTTACAAACATATTTGCATAAATACATATATCTATAACTTTAGAGTGGGTTCATTAACCAACTCGACCCCAGGTCCAACCCAAATGTATCAAATTACAGTACGGGCCAGGTTCGGATTGGGAAAATTGGGCTTCACCTCAGGCTTGGTCCAGGCTCGTGCATTAAACCCAAATTTTAGGGTTAGGCCCGTGCTAACCATAAACCTGGCATCACCTGCCCGACTTGCACCCCTAGCAACTAAGGTTCAATTTAGGAAGAGTGCAAATACAATTAGCCAAAGCCCTAGTTACATTCTTCAATTTGGGAAGAGTGCAATTAGGGTCCAACTAGGATGTGGACACTTAGACAGTTCATATCCAAACCTTGAATATACACTCTATATATTTGTTTTTATACTCTTTCCAAATTGAGCCCTTACAAATACAAACATGTAGGGCGCAAAACCTTATATATGTTATTTATTTACTTATAAACATATTATTTATATTGCATTTCTATAAATTTGTTATATTATTTATTTTTTATAAAAAAACATGTATATATATATGATGAAAATAATTAAAAAAATACTTGTATTTTTTGTTTTTCTTTATTTAAATTGGTATATTTTATTTTTTCTTTTAATAATTTAATAATTTTTAAAGAAAACCAGTATAATCAAATCAAATCCAAAGATCCGATAGGATTCAAATTCAGATCGAGTCCTATTAGATCCGATTGGATCCGACATGAACAATGTCGAATCGCATTCAAATATACCCTTATTCGAATCCAATTCGATCCGTTTGCATCATTGAGCATGAGCCCAAACTCAAGCCTCATTTTTCTACTAAATCAAGTTTGAATAATCAGATATCCGCCTCAACTTGACTTGAATCCACCCCTATCTATACCAAGAGTTCTTCTTGGGAATGGGCCAATCCAGCCCGATCCATTCTTAATCGAGCTTAGACATGAAGTTAAGCACATTAACTCATGTTCAGGCCCAAAGCATCAAACCCAATTTTTTTCTGGCTGGTCTCAAGCTTAAGATCTAAGCCCGATGGTTGGACCGGGTTCAGGCTCGGGCCTGAGTATGTTATGTTGACATATAGGCAAAGCCCGGCCCATGAACATAAACAACAAAATCGATTGGGTCGGTTCAGTTCTACTATCGATAAACCCAATCCATTAACAGGTCTATTGAAAGTAATCCTGTTCATGGGCCGGGATTCGGGCCTAATTTTACACTATCTCCGGTTCGGGCTTCGGGCCGGTCCATTAAAATTTTGAAAAAAACCAAGCCCGAGCCCGGCCCATGAAAAGACAAATTTGGATTTGGTGGTTGGTGCAAGTTGGACAGTGGAACTCATTCGGTGATACTTTTTGGTGTTCGTCTGATCATGGTTAGACGGTTAAAGATGTAGATTCTCATATTCCAACCACATCACAAGCGCTAGAAGGTTGAAAGTCGAAACCATTCTTTTGATTTCGATCAGAAACAGCCGTACAGTTGTGAAGAAGAGAGCGGGTGCGAGATGGAACGGAGCGTAGTTGCAGCAAAACCGGTTATCAAGGTGGCAGCTCTTTGTGGTTCTCTCCGCAAAGCTTCCTTCAATCGTGGCTTACTCCGCTCCGGTACCCCTCTCTCTCTCTCTCTCTCTCTCTCTCTCTCTCTCTCTCATATTCTGTCGGATTCTTGATTTTGTTTAATTTTCTGTGTAGCAATCGAGATATGTCGCGAGTCCATCAATGGAATGCAGATTGAATATGTGGACATCGAACCCCTCCCTTTCATCAACACTGATCTGGAGGTGAACGGGACTTATCCTCCGGTGGTAGAAGCCTTCCGTCAAAAGATTCTCGAAGCCGATAGCATTCTCTTTGCTTCTCCCGAATACAATTACTCTGTCACTCGTAACTTCTTTTGCCCCTTCTCTTCGTTTCAGCTCTAGCTTCTGAATATAGAGTTGCTAAAATTTGATCACTGCTTTCTTTGTTTGATAAGCAAATTCTGGTAACTGGGTTTTGTAGATTTTATATCTTTTCCTAATATAAGGAAAAAGAATTAGAACTGAAAAATGAGTACTTCATCCAAATCGAAAGAAAATAAAAAAATTAAAAAAGAAGAATCGAAATTCTAATTCATATAAGAGGCTTCAGAGTGTACATGGTAGAGAAAATCTATTGAAATATACTTGGTCTTTTCTATTATTGGCTTCTTATTTAGTACAAAAAAATAAAGGAAATGGTATAGAGAATTATATTTATCATAGATTGTCCATGAAAAGGATTTGATTTTGTTCATCATATATTTGACACACTTCACTCTAACCTTGACTCCACCTCAGATACATGTAAAATGAAATAATAATAACACAAGAGATTGATAAGTATCCTTCAAAAACTCTAAGGCTATTTTTGGTTTGATAGAAAATAAGAGAGAAACAGAAAGTTGAAAGAAAGTTCTTAAGGAATTTTGTGGGTTTTGTCATGTGATGCAACCTTCAAAAATGAGAGAAATAACATACCCATAAACTCTTTGGGATAAATTTTAGAGGCATTATCATTGGTTTATACATCAAAACAGCCTAAGCTTTTGGTGTTGCTCCATTTTGTGGAAACTAGAAAGTAGGGGTAATGAATATGTGAAATTGAGATATCCAAAGTTTTAAAATCTCCATTTTAAATTGAACCATTGTTTCTCAATGTTAGTGGCATCATGGTTGGATTATTTCAGCAGAAGTGGTGGATGAGAAAGGAACTATTGTTACAGTTCTCTCAGCTTGGTTAGGATCATGGATTTTAGAAATGCAGGAACCCTGTTTCTTATCAAGGGTAAAGAAATTCAGGAACCGTTTTAGGTGGAAGCTATCTTTCTGGTAATGTCACTGGGTGGTAGTAGTGAAGATCTGTGATTGAATCCCACCTTCACTGTGTTCTGGGCTAGGTCTGCCCCTGTTGTGTAGTTCATTTGCCTACCAAAAAAGAAAGAACATCTTCAACCCAGGTTTTAAATCACATTACAAGATCACTTTGAAATTAAACTACATGACCACATCCAACAAAACTGTCACTAGGAGTTGTTTTTTGGACTGCCATATTTAAGAACTTCTTTGGTCTCTTTATAGTTAATATCATTCAGTGTTTTAAAAGGTGTGGGAGGTGTATGCCTGGACAGGCGAGGTGCCCCAAAACGCGCTGAGGCATAGGCCAGCGCTGACACCACTGAGATGTACGCTGCAGGTGCAAGAGGTGTACGGCTCATACGCTTTTTTCATGAGGTGTGCTAGAGGCGTACGCCTCATGCACACCTCATATAAAAAGACAAAAAAAAAAAAAAGAAAAAAGGAAAAAAGGAAAGGAGAGGAAAGGAAAAGAAAAAAAAGGTGGGTTGGGGACTCTGCCCCGGACCCCTTGGCTGGGGGGCTTCACATCTTCATTCTTTTTAATATAAAAGATTTTTGTTAAAAATAAAGAAAAATGAGATCCTCCTTCCTCTTCTTCCTCCTTGTGTTCGGGAGGTTAATGCCTCTTACATTTTGAATTACGCCTCACGCCTCTAGGTAGTGGAACGCCTCGCGTCACGCCTCCGCGTTTTAAAACATTGATATCATTTCCATTATACGGTTATTTTTCTCTTTACTGGGCTTTAGGCCATCATACTTATCTGAATTTCACATGTAGGTCAAGATTTGTAGTAATTTGACATGTTGGAATGTTCTCTGGGTGTATAAATTGCTGATATTAAGCTATTTCTCCTCGCTAACTCTTTTACTTCCCTGATTCTAGCCCCTCTGAAGAATGCTATTGATTGGGCTTCTAGACCTCCAAATGTTTGGGCTGATAAGCCAGCCGCTATCATAAGCACAGGAGGAGGTTTGGGTGGAGGACGAGCACAGTACCATCTTCGCCAAATTGGGGTTTATGTTGATCTTCACTTCATAAACAAGCCAGAATTTATGTTAAGGGCATTTGAACCTCCAAAGAAGTTTGATAGCGATGGCAATTTAATAGACCCTGAGGCAAAAGAGAAGTTAAAGCAGGTTCTTTTATCATTGCAGGCATTTACTTTGAGACTAAAACAGTAGGTGCTGAACCAAGTTACGAAATTCCAAACTTTATTCCTTGCCTGCTTCCTTTGAACTATAGTGTATTTGCATCTCAAAACTGGCTGGATTGCTTGTAGTTTGGCACATCTCAATGATCAGAACAAGTATGAACTTTAAACCACTCCTTGATCATGAAAGGGTTCTGGTTAAGCATGAGTGATGAAATTGAAGGAACAAAGATTTCCCTATTTCCTTTCAATTTGTTTTTTAAAAGTAATTTATTTGGCTGTTGTGCTTTGTATAGTTGTATCATCACCTAGAATCAATATACAGAATGTTGGGCCATGATGTTATTCTCAGAGCAAGACTCCTGAGTTATGGTTCCTTGAGCATAAATCTCTTTTTCTCTGGGAGATGAGATACTGGAAGTTACAGTTCCTCGAGTTAATCTTCCATTCAAAAAGCTCCAGAAGCCCTTTACAAGTTTATGGCCTATCAATGGTCATCTAGATTATGTAAATGCTCCATGCAGTAGTGATTGATTGATAATTTTTTTTCTACGAAATCTACCTCCTAGAACTAGAATTCAGATCTGATCATGGCCAGTTGAGTTTAACTTCAGGATGTTGGAGGTGACGAAAATAAATTCGGCTATATTATAAGCTTGTTTGCAGAAGCAAAGCCAAAACACATCTAACGCTGAGTCCATAAATTCAAGGACAACAGGAGAGATTTTTGCTTTGGATTTAATCCCAGGGATACGCAAAATACAAAGCAATAATATTAAATTCAAAAGAAGAGGAAACAAGATACTCATTAGCTAGTTCTTGAAATTTGGTGAGAGGGAGATTAAATCTCACAAAAAGAAACTAAATAAAATCAATCCCTAAGTTCATCATCGTTATTTACAGGAAATAAGTAGTTCCTATCACAGAGAATAGGGCACCCAACTGTAGATTCAGGTCAAACTACATCTTAAGCACCATTGGACGTTTATTGCCAAAACCTGCTAGATGAACATGGATGGGTCCACGGTGATTGATAAGAGTGAAGAAGCTATTTCACAGCATCGTTTTTGAAGCCCTCCGAGCCAGGATGATCCAACAGAGCAGACGATAAAACAAGAAGAACCCAATCATGATCCCCACATTCATCCACCTTGTGTCCTGGTCTAATCCTCTGCTCTTCAGAACATCTCTCCCCGTGACTGTACATATTGAACCATCTGGAATTTTCCATGAGAAACAGGTATCTCTCATACTCCAGTATTCATTGATAAGAAGGGAATCCAGGGGATACTTGTAGAGAGAAACATAGTACATGAAAAGCCAATACTTTGGGATGTTTTCCTTTGGAATGAAATAACCAGAGAAGAGAAAGAAGGCCCCCAAGATTGTGCTTATCAGAGAATTCCCAGAGATGAAATCAGGAGAGACTGCACTTAGAAAGAGGACCAGTGAACTGGCCATTAAGACAATCAACCAAACTATGAAGACAAAGAATGCAAAAGCATTGAACGAAGGATTGAGTCCTACAAGCCAGTAAACAGGGATTGCAAAAAGAATGGCGACGACAAACAAGAAAGGCACAAAGATAATGGTATTGGCAATCATATAGGAGGAAACCTTGTAAGCCCCCCTTGAAGCTTCCTTCATTAGAACACGCCGTTCTTGCAGGAAAATTGGAAGAGCTTCCACAGTAGAAGACAGGAGAAAACTAAGACTGAAAGCAAAAAGACCCAACCTCTCAGCTACCCCACTATCATCCTTCTTGACCCTCAAATAAACACTGCCCAACCCCAAACCCCCCACAATTGCTTGCATTGTTCTTGCCAAGAACAACTGCTTTGTCCTGTAAATTACTTTCCAAAATCTCAAACAAAGAGACAGTATCTCAAAAAGTCTCCAGAAATAACAGCAGCAAGTCTGTCTCTTGTAAACAGTTTGTTGGACTTTAATTTCTCCTGGCCAGATTGAGAAAGAAGATGGTTGTTTTTCTTCTTTGGCTGATATATATCCTTTTGAAATTGAATCCTCCAATGGCCTGACAATCTCCATGGCATACTCTAGAGCATTTAGCTGTACTGGGATTTTATATCCCATATGGGTTATGATAACCTCAAGCAACTCAAGGCTACCATTGTGAATGACTGAGCCACGAGAGAGCAGTAAGAATTTAGGGATGGCCTGTAAAATTCTGTAACTGGGTTGGTGGATGGTTAGAATTACCATTCTCTGCTTTTCTTTTGACATGGAGGAAATCAGTTCGATTACCTGAAGAGCTGATGTGCTGTCTAGCCCTGAAGTTGGTTCGTCGAGCAGCAAAATTGGTGGGTCATGGATCATGTCAACGCCTATAGACACCCTTTTCCTTTCTCCACCTGATATTCCTCTTGTCTCTTCATCTCCAATAAAGCTATCTGCAACATGCAGAAGACCCAGCTCGTGCATCAGACACTCCACCCTCTCTTTCTTCTCCTTTGAATTCATCCCTCTAAGTCTGAATTTAGCACTGAACATCAGTGTTTCCTTGACAGTGAGGAGAGGAAGCAGATTGTCCTCCTGCGCCACGAACCCACACATTCTCCTTAACTGAGATGGACTAGTTATGGGTTGATCATTAAGTGACAGACTCTTTGGATCAAATTCTGTATGTCGAATCCGACCAGAAATGATCTGCAGAAGTGTGGACTTCCCAGCACCACTGGGACCAACAACCGCAAGGATTTCTGAGCTCCTAGCTGTGAAAGAGACAGACCTGAGTATGTTGATATGCTCAATCCTCCGAGTCAGAAAACAGAATGAACTGGGTGCAAAGCTTTTGGTGTAGGATAGATTTTTCACAGTCAGTTTGTAATGTGGGTAGGATCGATGAGATGAAGATGATGAATTGTAGAATGAAGAGGAAGGGCTGGTTGATTCTTGTGGTGAGTTGGATGTTGTTGAGTAGAGTATCTCCTGGTCATCATCGAGGCCTGTTTTCTGGAAGCAGGATGCCATTGTTGAGGCCTGATCTCTGCAGGAGGAAAATCTGGGGGGAGGAAATGGTGTCTGGAGGATGCTTTGAAGTGGGGATCGAGCAAAGAGGAAATTCAGGACGGAAGATGGAGGTTGAACTGACAAACCAGAAAATGGAGATTATTGCAGTTGCAGGAATGCATTGGTGATGGTTGAAAGCTTGGGTTTGGCAATGTTTGGTGATCAGAAATTTGACGAATTTCGAGACATTTATAAAGTAGTTTGCTTACGTTTACTTGATGGGCAAATAGTTTTGCACACGTGACACGCCACACCAATAAATAGGGATGTCACTGGATCGGGTTAAGCGACATTCCATCTTTAACCCGAACCATTCGGGTCGGGTTCGGCCGGCCATAAACGGGTTATGATCGAGATTGAAATGCGGTTGACCCGTACCAAACTTTCTCCACTGACATAATGATATTGAAGAAAATGTCTAAGTATAGGCTTAAGAACAGAGCGGTTCATGGAACAGGATGGGTTGGTTTCGGCAACCCTATTTCAACTAATTGGTTGGATCGGGTTGACGTGACGGGTCGGGTTTTGATTGATCCGGTACCAACCCCAAACTGCTGACATACCTACCCAATAGGCCAATAAATTCATTTCGGGCCTTAAAGTCGGGTTGTTCAGAAAAGAAGGCTTAAGCAAAACTACAAAAGGATCTTCTTGGTCAGATTTGGTTTGGGCCCAACATGGCCCGTCCAATTCTTCTGGCTGTCTTGAATTTATGGATCAATTCGATCTCAAAACACATGTCAGGCCCATAAACCCATTTTAGAACAAAAATATAATATTACTCTCTCGGGTTCGACTATGATGATATGGAAAAGATATGATAACTGAAAAACAACTGACGAATAACACAAAATCTTAAACGTGGTTAAGAATATGGTGTGATTTATCAAAATTCATGGATGGGTTTTGATTGGTCAAAACTCCTTCCATACCATATCTTTTCCATATCATTGATTTTCCCTAATTCTATGATACCGGAAAGGTCTGAATGCCTAAAAATTTGAACCAATCAGAGACCCACGTGAATGGAATATCAATTGATCGGTTACAAATTGATGATACCGGTTGATTAGTTATCGCTTTTTTTAGGTATGATACCATTTCGGTATCATAGTCGAATCCTATTTGGTAGGCGGCTCTAATTTGGCCAAATCACCACTCAACCATGACATAAATATTGCAGATGGGGTAGGGAAAAGCTCATTAGTGATTAGTTGGTCCCATAAAAGAATCTTCTTCACAAAAACAATAAGAGAAAATATGTAGTGAACATGAGGTCTATTATCTTCAATGTACCTTATGCCCTAAGATCGCCTTGGCTTTTCAGTCTTCACCACTACCCCATATCACTGTGGACAGTTCAACAGTAGGTTACCTAAAACAAACAAAACCTTATCCACCATACAGATTACAGCATTTGTTGTTAGGAAAATCTATGATACTGAGAGAATTTTGACCAATCTAAATTCATCGTTGAATTTTGATAAATTTCACTTGATTGGTTAACACATTTATGATAATAGATGATTGGTTATAAATTTTTTCGGATAACATGTTTTTTTCCGGTATTATAGTCGAACTCTTTGTTCTAATAGGGCGGAATGTTTAGGATTCATTTGAGAATAATGAGCAAACACACCAGTATTCCGCATGAGGCTCACACCACATTTGTAAAAAGAGTGAAAAATAAGAATTACAGGAAAAAAAATATGGAGAAAAGGAACAGAGGACTTAGATAAATGTAAGGTTTAAAACATCGGATATCAGGTTTTCAGTGATCAGATGAATTTTCCTAAAAAATAAACAAAATTTCTACAATTTAAAAAAGGGATTCAATGCAACCCATGATCCACTGATTAGGTTGGATCATCATATTTGTAGCCAGTTGAATAATGGGCTGATGGGCTCAAAATATTGATACATTCATATCGTGAGATTTTTTTTTTTTTTTGGTTTTTACAAGAAAGGAAAAGAGAAAAGAGTTATCAAAGAAAACCTCTTTGACTCTTTGGGCTTTAAAGTTGGGCTAATTACTTAAATTTATCCCATGATTTCAATAAACTATTCGAATATACCCTGAGATTTCCAAAACTATTTAAATATATGCTTTCTTAAAGTATTTTAACGCTAAAGTTGATAGAAAAAAAAAATAATAAAAGGACAAAACTGACTTTAACTATTCATTGAATTTTCAAAACGTGCTTTTGTTCACTTTCTTGCTCTCTTTTCGTTCAATCCAGAGATGGCAGCGGAGGGATAATTGAGATTGGAGAGCAAATCTGCGCTAGAATTCTTTGGGCATTTGAGATTAGTGATCTTTGAGACAGAGTAGTAGAGCTGCAAATCAGGTGGGCCGGGCCTGGCATGGCCCATCACTGTACTACGCAGGCCATGCCAGGCTTGGATTCGCACGGCACGGCAAGACAAGGCGGGCTGTGCTGGCATGGGCCTATAGCATGGCCCAATACGGCCTATATATATAATTATATACATATTTATAATTTTTTCCAAGCTTTTTATAAAAATATGTCTCTCATGGTCTGGCCTGACCTGTGGCCCAGTCCGGCCTGGGCTTGCCTGGGGTCATTCCATGGGCCATGCCAGGCCTGACCTCTGAAGTATCCTATACGTAGCGAGTATAGCCTAGCTCAGCCCGCCGACCGATATGGCATGGCCTGATTTATACCTCTACATAATAGTCATAATTACACAAAAATTGCAAGTAGTAATTACTTTGTGTCCTTTTCATATACTAATTCTGGTTGTAATGGCCTAGATGGGCTTACTTCTCCCCCACCGAAATCATATGGTGTGACCATCGATCTCGTGATTGGTTCTTCTCCATTGTTTGCTTGAATAGCTGCACACCAGCCCCCAGTAACAGCACCAGTAAAAGGCTAAGGGCCTGTTTGGCTCAAGACAAAAGGGGTCTGGAAACTGGAATTGGAGATCAGAATGATTCATTCCGATTTGAATTGTTTACTTGGACAGAATTGGAAAATCTCATTTCTATTCCTGGTAGAATGGCATTCTCCCATTTGAGGGAATGGCTATTCCCTCCCCCTGCATTGGAATGAAATCCCATTCTAGCTGATTCTTATTACTGTCTAATCCAAACAAACTATAAGAATAGACCATTCTGTCAATTCCAATTCATATTCTGAAGGATTTTGGTTCTGATTCCGATTCTGGCTTCAAACCAAACGGACCCTAAAATATTAGGTAGCAATCTAAGGTTAGTCATTATAGCTTATTTTGTTATAGTCCCTAACAGTAACGCATTGACACTAAAGATTAATTAGTAAAAGTCCACCTCCTCCCCATCTTTTTTTTTTTTTTTTCTCTTTTCTTCTTTCTTTTTTGTCTCTCCATCTTCTTCCCAGACGGTGAACTCCATTAAAGCAAAGCACGATTAAACAAGCAATATCATTCTTCTCTTGCCTTTTTTGTTTGAAGATCAAATCAGCCCCCCACAACGTTCCATAGCATATCCTATCCGTGTATTGAAAACATTTCCTGATGATAATACCAAAAATGATGATGTCATCATTGGAAGATGTTCCCAATACACGACGGATATATGCTGTGAGACGTTGTGGGAGGCTGATTTGAACTCTTTTGTTTGAACCATTGGCATCACAACTGAGATTTTAGTTTGAAAGAAAAGGTAGGGAGGGAAACTTATACATCCTACCTTCTTTCAAACCAAACACAGCGTTGATGAAAAATTTGATTGACTCAACCAATGTTATTTGATTAACCGCTTTGATATCACAGATTCGTTGGAAAGGGAAAAATTATGGTTACAGAAATTACAGAAAGGAAAAGAAGAAGAAAAGAGGAGGGGAAGGAGAGAATCAGAGAAAGGAAAAATAAAAGTGGGATTATAAAAAACCAAATGGGTATGTGAAATAGCCCAAATGGGGCTATCTTACAAACCACAAAAAAAAAAAAATATTTTGGTCAAACCAAAAAACCCTAAGGCTGTATTTTATTTGAAGGAAAAGGTAGAAAAAGGAAGGAAAAGGCAGGAAAACCTACACAAGGTTTATACATATTTTCCTTCCTTTTCTTTCCTTTCTCTACCTTTTCCTTCAAACCATACATAGCCTAAAGTTAATGCAAAAGCTTGGCCTTGAGGTTCCTTGATTTTTGACATGTCCCATACATTATGGAACTTACCATAGATTGATTGGGCTCAAAATTAGCAACACAGCCATATACCGTGCCACTTTATTATTAATACATACATTTGGATGGTGAGAAGAATTATTAGGAGCTCTTTCAAAGCTCCAAAACTAATGCAAGAATCAAATTGTTAAGAATCATTTAATGTTGGAATTTTGTGACTTGAATTCCCAAAAATTAGGTTCTTTATGCTTCAGTGTGTGTTAAGAGACTATTGCCAAGGCTCAAATATATATCAATTTACACTTACAAATGTATACACATCAATATACGATTTAGATAGGCATTATGCAAATTTCACAATTACATTAATAACAGTAAACCTAAGGTTGAAATAACTACCACTAAGGTATAAATATATAAGATATGTACTATATAACTTTTTATAAATCACATATAAGGCCATTAATATGTTATTATTTATTTAAGTTAAATTATTAATTAATTAATTAATGATATTAATAATTACATTAATATATAAACAACCTAAAAATATATATTAGACTGATGAGAATGTTCAAGATCCATAATCCAAGAGTCCAAGATAAAAATCATAAGCAACTTTAAGATTTTAATTTCTAAAAATGTTCTATATTTTATTAGTTTTATTGTTTTATATTAAGTAACAAAAAAAGTCAACTTAATCTTAAGTCCTTATTATTCTAACAAATGGCCATATAACTTGTTAATATTACTAATGTAAATTAAATAAATTTTGTAAATAATACATTTATTCATATAAATAATAAAATTATGTTCTCTATTATAAGTTATGTCATTAATCAATAATTTGAAAAAAATTGTAATCTGAATTTAGTAAGTGTATCAAATCCATTAAAATTTCAAAGATACATATCGTATACAATTCATAAATTTTAATTGCTAAAATAGTTATTCCTGTTTTATTATTTTTACCCGATATGAATGTAGAATAGTGGATTTGATAGATCATTTATTTCATTAATATTTAGAAAAAAAAGTTATTTAATGATTATTTCTACTTTATTTTTAATTTTCTAGTGGAACACTGTTCATATATAACATTATTTACTTCAGTTAAAGTTGGCCATCAAGTTAACAAATGCTATTTTCCTTCAACCATTAGCATGACTTTAGAGTGGCTTAATGGTGAGTAGTTAAACAATTGAACTTTAAGTAGGGATGGACACAAATCAAGCTTTTTCACGAGATATTTGAGCTTAGCTCATTAAAAGCTCTACTTTTGAATCGGGATAAACCAAGTATGAGATGAATATATAGGCTTGTTTGTTAATCGAGTTAAGCTCATCTCATGAAGCTTGCGAGTCTAATCTGACTTATATTATATATATAATATTTTTAATTTGTATATGTTTAATAGTAATTAAATAACATATATATATATATATATATATAATTTTTTACATGTACAATTCTTTATTTTTTATATGAAGCTTGGCTCATTGTCGAGTTCAAGCCAAACTGAGCTCAAACATATGAGCTTTTGAGTGGGGTTGATCAATTTGAGCTCAGTCTCTAGCTCAAATTGACCTTCAGCTCATGCTTCATGCTTTTCCATTGAGTCGAGCTCGAATAACTAAATATTTGACTTAACTCAGTTCAAATCAATCCATACTCCTTAGGTTAAGAATCAAACATTTGGGGTTGTATTATATGAATCAAAGATTAAAGGTAGTTTGTAAGTTTTTTTTTTTTTTTTTTTAATTTCCTACCTTTCCTTTACATGACCAAGCAGTGATGGTAAATGCAAATCTCCTCGATTGTACCCTCCCCATATTTGAGGGTGGGGCAGGTTGGGTCGGGTTGGTGGGTTGGGTTTTGAATCCAACCTATCAAGCTCTCTTAACTAGGGTAGGGAGCTTCTTTTATAGAGTGGCATCTTATTTTCTCATAAAAGAACATCTCAAAAGTGGTTATTCCCACTCTCCAACAAAAATATCCTTCCTTATACATGTGTTTACCTACTCAAATGGTACTTACCTCCACTAAAAAAAATAAAAAAAAAAACAAAAATTCATTTCAAATGATGTAAAATATATAAAGTGGGTTATTGTTTAGAAATAAAAATTGATTTAATCTCTTAAATTAAATAATAAATCTAGACATAAAAATAAAAATAATAACCTAGTACATGGTCATTCTATAATTATTTGTTATATATAAGCAATAAACAAGTAAAATAACATGAACATCAAGATTTTCAATTATTTTATTAAAACGGGTAAAAATCATATAAACTATCAACTATCATTTACATAAAATTCAAAATATTATTAAATTCAACACCTAATACATAAATATACAGGTCAGGGAGGGTTGAATTTATCCTAATACCATACTCTTAGGCTATGTTTGGTTTGAAGGAAAATGTAGGGAAATGAAGGGAAAGGTATGAAAACCTATACAAAGTTTGTAAATGTTTCTTTGCCTTTCCCTTCCTTTCCCTACTTTTTCCTTCAAACCAAACATAGCTTTAGGGGTTGTAAAATCCTGAAACTCATTCTGACTCCAAAATCTGTTTTTCAATAAAAAATAAACCATCCTCTTGGGGCAGTTACCAACTAGATAGGGTAAAAATTGTCATCCTTAGGAGCAAGCTTACCTAAAGATTCTTGGCTTCTAAATTCTACTTTGTTTGAATTTTAAAGGCAATTAATAGAAGTGATAAGAGCAATAGTGAAACAACTACAATTTGAATTAATTTCAAAAAACATGATTAATGAGGAAAGAAATTAATGGCAGAATTTGGAAAGCCTCACTTAAAAGGGCATGAATGGTGGAAACTACAATTATTACGAGGCATTAAACTTAAAATTCAAATTTTATAATCTATATCAATCAATATGAGTTGATACAATTTAGGAATGGCAATGGGGCAAGTTCAGGGCTGGGACCATATTCCCCTTCCCAGCTCCAATTTTTTACTGACTTCTTATCTCAAACCCCAACCTTCATTGGGGGAAAAGACTCAACCTCCATCCCTGACCCTGATCGAGATGGTTTCTCCATGGGGAACTCAAATACCCTTTTTTTTTTTTAATTTAAAGTTTAATTTTACTTTGAGGAAAAAGATTTTCTTAAAAGAAAAAAATCATCAATTAAAATTTACAATTCAAATCATCAGGTCCAAATATGGCAGGGACTTCACTCCCCATCCCCAACCTGATCAGGTCAGGGAGGCTTAGATATCTAATGGGGATGGGAAAAATTGTCATCTCTAATACAAACCATAAGGGTGAATGACATCAATGTTTGATCATTCCACCTTTGCCACATACCCTTGCTTACCGATATGATATGCCCCTGTATCGGGTATAGTTTTGGACTGACAAGCATGAAAAATGCTAGTTGGAATCTGAAAGCAAACATTTTATGCAAAAATAAAAAATAAAGAAAAATAAAGGAATTAAAAAAAAAGACATAAGTTAGTTTATATTAATTCAATCGATCCTCCCTATATCCTGGATAGCTAGGACTAAAATTAGGTTATGTGGTGAAGAGGAGTCAAAATGTCTCTATCTTGAGCCTCTCTTTAAATCAGAGAATCAAACACTTGGGGTTGTATTCCAAGAACCAAAGGTTAAAGATAGCAATTCTAACTTCGTTTCTTTCCTTTTCTTCTTTTTCTCTTCGGATAACATCCCTTGTTAATCAAAGTAAAAAAAGAGGGTTGACCATTTTGAGAGTGAATGGTTTACCCTCCTAGTCCAGCCAAATACCCACAAAGCTCGTCTTGTGGGTATGCCTCCAAACATTTTCAGGACCATACTCGTCTGTCCCATGAGAGAGAGAGAGAGCAGAGCTATTAATTTGTAGGGCCAAGCTTGAAAATAAACGTCAAAGATCAATATAGTTGTGGATAACATTTAATAAAATGGAGGTGGTTCCTGGTGTCATATCTTTTTTTTTTTTTTCTGGTACTATCAGTGTTCAATGAAAAATATATATTTCGAAAATGAAATTGCATGGCAAATAAACTATGCCTAATTAGTACATGAGCCTTTGTTTTAATTTCAAAACCCCAACTGACATTTTTCATTTAATCACTGATATATTCGTTTTTCTTTTTGGGAGGAGGCCCTAATATGTAAATCTTGTTCTGTATTCCACTCTGTTCAGTATGTGTTATATCGATTGTGAAATTATAAGTCTTTTGATCATTTTGTCTTATTTCAACCCATGTATTTTTCAATCTTGCCCCACCCCAAAAGACCTTATATCTACCAATGGAGGGGTGGCTAAGTTGGTATATATGTTAGCTGGTTAGTTCCAATATAGACAGTCGAATCCTAATATCACCAACCTTAAGGAGAGGGTTGTAAGTGTGGTGGACTGTTTGTAAAGCCTTTTTTATCAAGCTTTAATTTTCTTTCTAAAATTGAATTAATACTGTGTTTTCTAGGTTGTTTAGGTCCTTGTGGATCTTATTGATATGAAAAGAACTTGTTATGCTTAACAACCACAGGAGAGAACAAATTAAAGAAACCCATGTATAGCTTTTGAACTATATTTTTTAAGATGGGTATTTTAACAAGTCATGAAGTCAAACAATTGTGAAAAGCGGACAACTATAAACCATTTTAGCTGTTAATTCCTGTTTTGATGGTTAAACATGAATAAATCAGTGATAAATTGACATCTTTTAACCTACTTAAAATATTTGAAAATAAATATACCTTGTGAAGTATAAAAGCACAATTTGAAATATATGTCAATAAAAAGTAAATAGATCATGCAATATCTTTAATATAGGGGATGTTTGGAACGTGGCCGTTTTTCACGTTGGATTCATATAGGCATTTCAACAAACGTTCATGTATCTCATTGTTTGGTTCAGCCAATTATTAAAAAATCGGGCATGTATCAAAAATCAAGACCCCACCGGTTGATGCATGAAACATCAAATTTGGCATTTTATGCATCGATGAAATGTTTTCCCCAACAGTTGACTGATGTATATCCTATGTGGTGCTTACCTGTTAGCACATACATGAAAAATCGTGATGAAAATCATTTTACCAAACAGCACACATGGCAGAAGTGTCTTTTTGTGAAAAATGGGTCTTGAAAGTATGAGCATTTTTTCTTGAATATGGGTTCCAAAAAATGCCCACACTTTCAAATACCATTATAATTAATCGAAGCTTAATATATCATAATTTTTTTATATACATTAAATTGAATTCTTCATGAAATATCTTTAATATAATTAATTAAAAATTAATATCTCATAATTTTTTAGACTAAAAAATGCCACCGATGATAAAAAATCAGTTACTCCCGTTGGTGTAGCCTAAGACCATGAATCACGATTCTCACAGCTCTGAATGTATTTATGTAAAACGAAAGATGGAGCTATAACAATGCATCAAAGGCCATGATTTAACCGTTTTAGCCCAACACTACTCTAATGGGAGTATCTGATTTCTCCAAGTGACCGACGTGCACAAATCAATCTCCTTCAGGGTGAAGGTTTCCTTTGTCGTTGTTGTATTTCCCTCTCCAAACAACAAAGAGTGGAACCTGCTTGATCATCTAAAATTCCACCACGTGTACAGATTTTTGTCCACAAAGAAAATGAATATGAGATGAGTCAAACAAATAGTTAAAAGGGGTCTTGACTAGACAGTCCCCTGCTTCACTGACAAGTAACAAACATAATTGAAAGCAATGCTCCAATTAAAGCATGGGCAAACCCTAGACACGTGGCGCCTCCTTACACTATTCCCTCTTAACACTCCTCTTAATTTCACTAAGACCCACCAAACTAAACCCTAGAATCAGGCAACTCGGGTTACCCGTTTAGCAATTGGAATCTAAAACTCAATTCACAACGCGCGTCTTTATAATTTAACCTGCCCAACAGATAACCCACAGCTTTCTTGCCACGTGTCATGATTTGAAATGGTAGTAAACTCTACGGTCACAAACCCTCTGGTAGGGCTAGCATTCCCCTTTAATGAGAGGCACGTAGCTTTACACGCCTCCTAGAATCTTTGTCTTTGTTCTCTCAATCACAATAACTCTCTGAGCAGTACTCTATATAGTTCAGGCCCCTCACTCTTGACACATAATCTCCTGATAACCACCTTATTTATTACCTCTTCAATCCTTTTCACCTCGCAACACACACACAGATCATGTCTCGTCACCGGCGTCAAGCATCTCAGGCAATCCTCTCGGCGTTCGATGCCCTGGAGGAGCCACCAAGGGAATCGGACGTCGGTCTAGTAGCCAATGCAGCAGCTGGTACAACTAGTCATGTCGTCGCTGCTAATGTTGCCGCTGGTTCTAGTGTTGGTGCCACTGATAAGACAAGTCATCCCCCTCGCGCCGGACAAGATTGCCTTAGCCAGCAGTCTGTTTCGCCTTCAGAGAAGAAGCCATCATCCATTGATCGTTCGACCTAGTCGAAGATCTTGGTAGTTAATTCCACTCTTTCTGCTTGTTGTTTCTTCTTGTTCCAATCTCTTTGACCGAGTTTCGCCTTACTTTCTTCTTCTTCTTCTTCTTCTTCTTCCGGGTCTTGTTTTTTTTTTTTTCTTTTGTTGAAAACTCTGAACTTGTGATCTTTCTGGGCTTCTTTTCTGGTCAAAATTAAGCTGGAACTGAGCCTTGTTTACGATTCTATATGATAGTCAGGCTTTGTTCTTTGTTGTTTATGCTATGTAATTCCCATTAAGGAGGGGTGATTTATTACTGATTTGCTTTTGTTAGAAAAAGAAAGAAAAATGAGAGAGTGAGAAGGAAGATAGATAATGCAATAACCAAATTGTGAAACTAGAGCTCTATAATTTTCTGAAAATGGCATCACCTCCTGATCCAACTTAAAGCAGACTCGACCCAGTATGATTAAGAGAAGAACTGAAGAACCAGGTGTGAGAACAGAAGATCATTGCTCTTTGCAATTTGATTACAAGAAGGCCAAAGATAGTTCTGTAGCTAGGGCATCTGCTACAGTTGTACGCAGAAGGGCAATTAAGATTGTTCTATGGGTCATGTTTCATCTGGGTTCATCTTCTCACCAAGTCTTGTCAACTCACAAGCCTGAAGATAGTTTCTCTAGTAGGGCATGGTGTTTCCAGTACAACCATGGTCGCACATGCAGTGTTTTCTGCAACTCTAGTAAAAAAAATTATTAATTTGTTTGATAATTTAGGGATCTATTATTCAACATTGCAGTCTTGCAGAGATTATCGTTTCTTCATTTAACTATCTTATTTATTTGTTATTTTACTTCTGTTTGAGCTTTTTATTAGGACTTGGACCTGACCTTCACGTGATGGAAGGGGACCAAAGAGAAATGGACTAGGCTCACCAGTACTAATGTTCATTAAATTGAAAATTAGCTAGGGTACAGAGCCAATCACTATTCGCCACGTCATTAAGTGGCACCTGAACGTCACGTAAAAGAAGGGGACCAAGCTATCCTTATCCTGAACCCCCCCAATTTCCCTAACCCAAAGAGGGGGGAGGGGACTCATTGTGTAAGATATGGGTACAAGACAACACCAGAGTAAAGATTCTCTCTGTGTGTTCTCTTTCATTTCAGGGAAGAAAATCAACTGCATCCCACTGGAGAGTGGAGAATAGTATGGCTGGTAATAAACTGGTATTTTATAGAATAGAACCTGACGGGTCTTATAATAAACTGCAACTTACAGGTGATTTTCCATGGCATTTCAGTCCTGGTGACAATCTATTAGGGTTAGAAAAGTAGGGGTGCAACTCGGGTTATCCAACTTGAAGAATTTACACAACATTAGGCTTGGGCCCTAGGGCCTGGCCCATTCAAAAATTTTCAAGTGCTTCTCCCACTTAAAGCGAAAAACCCGGAGTCCGGTTCTAGTGAGTAGAGGAGTCCTTGATGTGAACGCTCTTCTAGCTAAGGGTTCCAACTCTCCCACATACAAGTTTTGCACCAGTAAGAGGGCCCATCACTTAGTACAAGAGAGCAGTGGAGAGAAGTTGAAGACCCCTCTTCAATTTCAATTTATAGAATAGGGGAATTGGTAGTGATGGAAGGTAAATCTCCATCTCCCTCTTATAATTATTTTGTGTTTTCAACATGCTAGGAATGGGCTTTGCATCAGTTTTAAGTGTTTACATGACCAACTTACACCCCTAAAGGGAGGGGATCGATGGAGGGAAGAAACTGATGAGGGTTTTGCAGGAGCTCAGATCTCTTGCAAACATTGCATCCAACCACACATTGGCAATATTTCCAAATATATATATATATATATATATATGTTAAATTTATGGAGAGATATTCTATGATTTCACAATGTATACAAAGTTTTTGCTTGCAGGGAATCCCATTGTTAGGTGAATAGGTGAATGACCTAGTTTCTATGTCCTTCCACCATTTCCAAAGATCAAAATATTTTACTTAATGAGATTCATATTAGTTTTCTATATGTATTTGTGCATTTCTTAATTCTTCTACCATTTTAAGAGGTTTCCCTTGTACTATATATGATAGTATGCACTCCATTTAGACCTTTTTTTTCCGTCTCCATAGGGCTACCTACACAAGAAGGGGTAGTCCATCCCCAAACCCATAACACCTTCCCCCCATCGTAGTGCATGCAGGTTTTAATCCCAAGTCTCCACTACAACAAGTGGGAGATCTTACCAACCAACAAGTTGGCACCTTATCATTATGGTATTTGAGCTTCGGATTTGATGTTATTGTAATACATTTGTGGAATTTGTATAAATCTCTCTATTGTATCCATGTGTATCTTAATTTTATGTTGGTTTTTTCATGAAACTTTGGCCCGGGTAAGGGTCAGTCTGGATCTCCTACCCACAAGACAACACAGCTGTACATTAAAAACATCTCCTCATGCATGAATGATAACATACAAGTATGGTAGATGTACCCAGTGTACGGCTGTAGTGTGTCCTGTCGATAATTGTGGGTAGATCCGAGGGCAAAGTACTGTGAATTAGGTCTAATTAATGGGTTATTGGCAGTTCATGATAATTATTAGGTGCATACAGGACCCATTGGCACAATGGGGAAAGCCTACCTAGTTTCAGTTCGAACATGTGCCTAAAGATGCCCTAAGACCAAGGCAACTATGAAGGGTTTGAGGGGATTGGCAATGCCTATCCTTCGTACAATATTTGTTTGTTTCCTTGTAAGTATCAGAGAAAGAAAAAGAGGAGAGGGATTTATTAATACTTTGAAACCTTGCAACCATAATTTTTTAACATATGCCTACGTGTAAAAATCTAAATTTATTGAGAATGAACAATGAAGTTTATTTCAAGGTAGCAGTGGATTTCATTTTTGACAGTCATAGAAAAATGGCCAGAATATCACAAATGAAGCTAGATTTGAATGGGAGGACTAGCGTCAATTGAACTGCATTGATTGAGCCACTTCGAAGAAGCTACCAAATTATGGGCCTTTTGAGAATTGAGAGCCACAACTGAGATTTCAGCTATTTCAGACTAATTTTCTTTCAATTGCAATGACTCTTGGGTCAGGGCTACCCCAGCCAATTAACATCTGCAATTCTCCTTTCAGTTACCAAAAATAAATAAATACAAGATTTTCCCGTTCCTATATTACTACTTGCACCCAATAAATGTTGGTATACTCCTTCAGTTTGTTCCACAATAAATGAAAAGAAAAACTAATTAATCACATTAAAGAGGTCAAGAGGTTTATTACTTTTTATTGGTTCATGTTTTTCGAGGTAAAATTTTCAATCACATTAAACTCTTTAACAACATTAAAAATTGTCACTTATGACATAACATCTCATTTATCACTAATTGACCATAGATTTTGCCTTTGTCTTTCTTCACTAAAACTTGGGGGTATTCTTTATTGTGGATGAGAAATTGGTGGGTGTGAACAGATTCACACCACACCCTGTGTCAGGGACCAATCCACACCACACCACAGTCCATAACTGTTGAACAAACTATGTGGACTATACTAGTCTACACCCACAGTGGCGTTCTGTAGGCATGGTATGGACCTATTAATACCACACTTTTTTATTCCATTTATCTGATATACATTTCATGAATGATCTACATAGTTAATCATAAATATCTAATTTTTGCATTTTATATGATAAATATATTGAAAAATGCATCAATGAATTAATATTAACCAATAAATATTAATTTTTTATAAAAACAATAGTAAAACAATTAAAAGTTAAAATAAATTAAATATTTAAAAATATTATTTTATTGATAAAAACATTTAAAATTTATAAAAATTAAAAAAGCAAGTAAAATAATTAATATTTTATTGACAAAATAATTAATATCGACAGGTGGACCGGTGGTGGAGAGTTGCAACAGTGGAGAGCTTCAGTGGGTAAGCAACGGAGAATGTGAAGCAAGGGATCAAAAATAGACTATGGATGGGCCCTATCCACGAGTTTTTCTCGTTGACGCTAAATTGGAGTGTGGACAGGAATGGTCCACGATATAGCATGGACTGATCCTGTCCACAACTAGCTGAACAGGTGTTCATCCCATGCACAAGATGGACACGGTGTTGAACACCACCTTGGCGTCTATTTGGCATTGTTGTCGTTACTCCAGAAAACAGTGACACATCAGCGCCATGTCGGAAAGAATGGTGTTCTAGGAAATGACTGTTTGTTTAGAACCGTTTTTTCATAAAAAACGGTGTTCCAAGCCACACCTTAGAAATCGAGAAGGCGTGGTTTGGAGCAATGTCGAATTTGGCATTTTCTCAGGTTATAGCTCGTTGATGCCAACAAGGATGTGATGTTGTAGTGACATAGACTTCCTATAATGGGTACCTGTGCTAAAAACAGACATGGAGCACTGGTACCATACAGAAAGTGTTGTTGTTGCTCCAAGAAACATCCTACCTGACAGCAACGTTTCCAAATAGGAAAAAAAAGACACCATTTGCTTCTAACCCCACACACTAGCAGCACCGTTTTCTGTGTTGTATCTGCAACATCAATGCCAAACATATACTTGGTTATATGATAAAGGCAAAACGTACCATATAGACCAACCAACATGTGGCAACAAAAAAAATCTTTTGCTGCACCATCATAGGAATTGATTGATCAGTTTTTTTTTTCCAAAATTAAAACAAAAAATATGTTCTTAATTTAAGGTTTAAAAATATATTTTCATGATTATTTATTTAATATCAGTTCTATAAATCATATAATATTTATATTATAAAATTTGTTTTGTTTTAAAAACCAGTATTTTGACGTTATGGAATTAGATGTCAGTCAACAGAAGGCCTGGAAATGGTTTTTCACCTCAATGGATTCAAAACCTTGGTTCCTTCTTCATTAGGAATGGCAACAGGGTGAATTCAGAGTAGGATTCATATTCCCTATCCCCAACCTCAATCCCTATTGGCGATAAAAATTGTCTTCCACTCCCAATCCCTGATAGAGAAAAATCCCCTGCGGGGACCCAAATTATTGAAATTTCTTAATTAACAGTATTTTTGATAACTAAATTTAGTTAATATAATGGTAAGGATCCCTATTAATCCCCACTCCATTGAATCGGAGAGGTTGGGTAGGAAAATTGCCATCACATCCCTATTCTACATGGATTCTAGATCTGCCATTTATGTTGGGCTCGCCCTCAACACATGAGACAATGCACTTGTGCACATTTAGCCCAGAATATGGGAGGAGGATTTGAAGCTTCCTCCAAACTTTTATGAAATACATCATTTTTCCATAAGCTTTCCTTAGGCTCAGTTCGTTTTTGGTGTGAGTTTCTGAGTGTTACTGTCTGCTTTAGATTGATCTTGTTTTTTTTTTTTTTTTTTTTTCTTCTTTATTTGACAAGTGAAATAGAATGCAAAATGAAGTGGTCCCCACTTTATATATAAAATAACGGAAATGGGAGGGTTATTTTGTTTGAGAGTATGGTAGGAAGTAAAAATAACATGATCCCCCACTTTGGCTTAAAAGTGTGAAATTATGGACTTTGATGCATTGTTAATGTGGTCCCACTTCACGCCAGTTCTTGAGATGCAAAATTTTGCATTTTTGAGAGAAAATTAAGGTAGAATAAGGTGGTACAAATTTTGCATCAGTTCTTGGGATGCAAAATTTTCACTATCAGTAAATGCAAATAAAACAAAAATTACAAATTTCGTATCGGGTAAGAGTGAAAATTATAGTTACAAACTGATGTGAAATTAAGGCTGAATACAAAATTTTTATCCAATTCAGATTTACACGGCAAACAAACAGAGCCTTAGGATTTCAAATGGAGTGGGTTCTTTCTTTTTGAGAAATAGATTATTTACAACCTTCCAAATCTCTCATCACAGTACATACAAAAACAAAACCAACAATGTGGTCAAACACTCCCCATAGAATTAATCCAGAGCCCTTACCTCCTCCAGCTCCCCCTATCGCCAAGTCCTACCCAAGTTGCTTTGGCCAAAGACTATGTAAAAGGGTATAATGAATCATCTCTAGTTCCTATATGAATCTAGGGCATTTCTTATTAAACAGATTCATACTTTTGAGCTTAAGTTTACTGCACTTGCATTTGCATTAGCTCAGTTTGGGAAATAGTACAAATACAAATATGTACAATGCAAATACCGATTTTGAACTACAAATATAAAGACTTTATACTGTACATTTTTATATTTGCACTCTCCAAACTGAGCCATAACAAATCTTTTTTCAATGATATGGGCTGGGCTTCAGAGAAACTTTTCTATCCTCGCACCACCACATTAAGCATCTTCTCATCAAGAAGGCTAAGAGGCTATTTGGTAATGGTAACAGCTGAAATAGCTGAACTCAATGACTTAACTTGTTTTGTCTTTTAATATGCTGTTAAGGTGGTAGTAAGTTCCTTAGTGGTTAAGTTGGATTAATTGATACCTTCAAATATTTACTAACTTATTTGATTACTATACACACTAAAGACAAAAAGCAAATAAGTCATAAAATTCAGCCACTTCAGCCATTATTAAAGAGAACAGAAAAGTCACTGCATGCTTTGTTACTTTCTCTTCTAGTGAATATATATGAGTCAGTACTTGAAGACTGAATAGTATGTTGATATGATATGGTTTACTATATGACTATTTTATCCACTAAAATACCAGGTAATAAGTCACTAAGCTGAGCCATTTCAGCTGTTATTCAAGGGCAAAGATGGAAAACAACGATAGGCTTAGGCTTTCCTTTCATGGGATCAACTCATCACTCATCATTGATGAGGTCTTTTAAAGTTCACTTTCCTCCCTCACCCTGCAGCCGAATGTACTTTTGACTAATGATTAAGGCTCGGCTACCTTTATCAAAATTGGGATGTGCCCAACACTGTTTTTTTTTTTTCTTTTTTAATAAAACCCTCCTTTTTATTGTAAGAAATGTTGCAAAATAAGGAACACTTGCAGAAATGAAGTCATTTATTTGGAGTGATCTTGACCGTCTGATCTGCTTAGAGTGTCAGCTTGAACGGTGATAGATGGGTTCCACTGAAAAGACACAGTGTGGGTATGGCCGTATGGGTGTTCTAAAGTTAAAAATCATGAGTGGGTCCTGTTCTAATTGTGAAGAAGAGTTATCGTGCAAAGTGTTATCAAACGGCCCTTAAGTGCTGAATTTTGTTATTATTCTAACATTTTAATAGAATTTTTATTATATTATCAAAAGCTTGAAATTGAGAAGCAATTAATACTAATTACTTTCTTCTATTTTTTCCTCACATATTCATCTCTTTATTCTATTGAACTGCGAAATGGCAGTTGCTTTTGGTTTGAAGAAGCAAAGCCATACATATTGCCCAATAGCTAAATATTTTGAATGTTCGTCTATGATGCCGGAAAGGTACAAAAACTTATAACCAATCGACCAGATTTCTCACTGCATCATCGATTTTGAAACTTCCATTCAAGCCACAAAAAGCCGTTTAACCGAGTCCTGAATAGGCCATTGGATTTGGGGTATTGCAATCGAATCAACTGTCCAATTTAGTCTCAGTTTTCCATTACTAAGCATTAAAATATCGACATATAATACATTCATATACACTAATACATGGGAGTTTTAAAATTTTAAACTTTGGAGTAAAAGATAATATCCCTTTAATCTAACAAATTAAAGGATTTATAAATTAGTTCTCTAAATATATTTATTCTCAGGCCTATAAACATCAAGATGGACTGAACTCAAATTACCCCTAAAAAAGAGAAGTATCAAGACTTAAGGGAAAGGCAGAGGAATAAACCATATTTCTCTCTCTCTCTCTCATGATTCATTCCATCTCTGGGAGCAAAGTGAGAAACAAAAAATGCCAAAAAGCAAACCCTCGTGCCTTTCAGAAGAAATCCTTACTCTTTAGAATTCCGCATACATACAGGCCCATGAAACTCCACTCTGCAAAAGAAACTCAGTTTTGCATACAAATTTGAACAATCTAAAGTCTCAAACAGAAGAACCATCATGATTGTATGTAATAAAGCTGGACCCAAAACTGGAAAACGAGTTTGGGTTGGGTTTAAGGAGCTTTTTACACGCATGCAAGCCGTGTCAAATTGGAGGCATGTTTGCATGAGCATGCCTAATGCTTTTTTAACTTATTCATTCAATAATTTATTTTAATCTATCTTCTTTTTCCTTCACCTCTTTTAGCTCGTTTTATTTCTCTAATTTATAGCAGAGAGAAATGTTTTCTCATTTATTGTTGGAAAGATATGGCTTTCCCTTTCATATATATTTGCTCTTACAAAGATCTAGGACGCATCTATACAACATTACTGAGACTGCTAAATCAATTTTGATTTCTGGAAAGATGTCCGGTAAAAAAAATCAGAAATAGGGATGCAAGTAAAGGTGTCAATGGACCAGTTTTGGATTGGACCCTGCGGTTCAGTCAAAAATCATTTTGGATGAATTGGACAGACCAATAAGAGATATTGGATTGGACCAATGCAGTCCAAATTATTTGTTAGATTGGATTGGACTCGGTTTATCTGTAATAAATTTATATTGGATTGGGTTGGATTAAGCCAATATTTGGTCCATTGATATAAGATAAGAATATAGATGCCAATGGATCAGATTTGAATTGAAAACAATCTAAATCAAAATGAATTTGAACAAATTAGACAGTCCAGACATTGAATTGGACTGGTCCAAATTATTCATTAGATTGGATTGGATCTGGTCTATTTATGATGGACTTACAGTGAATTAGATCGGATTGGACCAAATCCAGTTCAATTGACACCCTTAAATGCAAGTCAAGTTGCCTGACTTGAATTTACAACTTATGGTGATTCAGTTGGTGGGATCTCCGGATATTTGTAGCAGAGATTTGAGATCAAATCCTGTTGTCACTAGGGTTTGGAGAGTTAATGGTATGGGGAGATTGGAGATGGGCTAATGTATTGTATAGTCTAAAAAAAAAAAAAAAAACTTAATAAATTTTCAACCCAATCCGAATCAAGCTGCACCCCTAGCTAAAAAGGATAGGATTAAATAGAGTTACAAGACGAATACCCGATTTCAAGAATTTATATTGCATCAGAAAAACTTGATACCGGAAAAAGCTTGACCAATTAAAACCTCCTGTGAATTATATATATATATATATATATAATATTTTATGTTATTGAAGTATAATATAAACTTTAAATATATTTAATATTTTATAATTAGTCATAAACCCAAAACCCAGCCTGGTTCATGATTACAGTTAATTATCATTGGCCGGGTCCTTTTAATTTTAACTAATTTTTCAATTCGATTCAGCACAAATTAGGGGTGAACATGGACCGGTTTGGTTTGGTTCCATGGCAAAAGCATGGGTTCTAGGTTTTTGGAACTAGAACCTACCCTATGAAGGTCAGCTCCAGTGTCTATCCATGGTACCTATTCTTTTTTTACTCTCGCCTTTAAAGAAAAAAAGAAGAAATATGTTGTTTAAAAACTGGATTTTCAACAAATATAATGTATAGTTTGAAACTTATATTATCTTTTATTCATTAAATTGAGTAACTTAATATGTAGATTCATTATATAGTTCAAAACTTATAATTTAAATATAAATTTTGCAAATGTTACCTTTTACAATGCTTATTGGGTACATTCAAATATTAAAATGAAAACAAATGATCAAATCACTTAAACTCAATGATCAAGTGAGACCATGGCCTTTATAACTAACAGTGCTTGAATATAAATCTTCACATCCTTAAAAGTATTTTGGGGTTTATTTCAAGGCAAGTTCAGGTCCAAGACAGGTTTCACCAAGACCAACTAAAGTTGATTCACCAGGTTGATTTGGGTAGGGTAAACCCCTAGACCCTGGAACAGGATGCCTAAGTGGGTGTCGATTCCAAGAATTTGGAACCAGACCCTATCCTGTAACAGATTAGGTAAGGTCAGTTCAATGCCAGTTCAAGGTTGACTCCATTATATTTGAACCTACTCATTTGCTCACCCCTAACTCAAATGACATCCTCGAGGGTGGGATGAGCATTCAGGATATTGCATCTCAAACTCGCTTCAGTCACAAGCCTATCTGATAAGTTGTCTTGTCTTAAGTGTAGAAAAGAAAGGGGGGGTTTTACCATTCAGTTCACCCCAAAAATCCTAACTCAACCATACAGTTCAGGATAGATGTCAGGTCGGAATTGATATCAATTCACGGACGGGTATAAGGTTATACGTGGAACTGCTTACAAATTTGAATTGTTGTAGGTCTGCAATTCAAATCAGAATTCTGAGGGGAGTGCAGTCTAAAAATCCCAAAAAAAAAGGCTATATAATAAGGCCAAGACCATACAGCCACCAATTTGCAATTGGATCCATTTTGGCTTTTATACACATGTTACTGCACCCTGATCCATATACTTCTATAACCTTTTCAACACTTTTGAAACAACATTTTGTGATTTTGACATTGCCAATAAATATTAGGGATAGAACCATTTTCGTGGTTCTCCCTATGAAAGATCAATTAGAACTTTCCTGGAAGATGTTTTCTTTTTAGTAAAGAAAAAAATGTTGTGGCACTGTCTAAACAGTTAGAGCTAAGAATTTTGAGCCATGTTATACTCAGTCTCAAATCAAAGATAGAATCATTTTGGTGATTAGACTTAGCTCATGGGTCGAGCTAGGACTTGGCTTTTGCTAAAGTGTTGTATTCCAACATTGCTTTTGACAAATCTTTTCAACCATAACAGTTAGCAAGATTCTTAGTGAAAAATCACTGCGAATGTCAATAAAATTCTGGAATATTTATTACTGCTGATGACAATGTCATCCATATAAACAAAAAAAAAAGTCAATACAATACTTGCATCCTTAAACTGAAAAAAGAAGTCAAAGGATGGTCCATGAATGCCCTTAGGGAATAAAGTTAAATATGTGAACCATTTGAATTTTATTATGTAACCCTATAATAAATTTTGTTGAGATGGGAAATATAAAAATGGCAGTACTACTCATTAAGATACATACAAAAAGAGACTATTTTCAAGATTTGAACCCTAATCACCTAAGTTGTAATGGAGCAACTCAGATAGGTTAGCATGGGAATAGATATATTGATGAGAGACTGAAACAGCCCCCCACAATGTCTCACAGCACATCCCCACCGTGTATTAAAAACATCTTTCAATGATGATATCATCTTTCTGGATATTATCATCATTCTCAATACACGACAAGAATGTGTTGTGGAACGTTAGGGGAAAGGATGGGGTGGGTGGGGGGGGGGCATTCTTGTGGGGGCCTGAGATTAGATTTCATGTCAAACAGTTAGTCCAACTTGGACATTGCTTTTGACAAATCTTTTACACCAAAGTTAAGCAAGATTCTTAATAAAAATCACTGCAAATGTCAATAAAAATGCTGGAATATTTATAACTGCTCATGCAGATGATAATGTCATCCATATAAACAAACAAATAAAAAAGTCAATGCAATACTTGCCTCCTCAACCTGGATGAAAGAAGGCAAAGATGGTCCATGAAAGCCCGTACGGAATAAAGTTAATTATGTGAACCATACGAGTTTTATGTAACCCAATAACAGATATTGTGATGGAAAATATAAACATGGAAGCCCAATACACGAGGTTCCCGCCTACGTGGGGTCTTTGGGATGCAACGGGGCGGGGCACTCCCTCCCCGTCCCCGCCCCGTAGTCAAGATATTTTGCCCCACCCCCTGTGGTAGGGCGGGTTTGGGGTAGGGTATTCAAGGCAATTTCTTAAAAATTATTTATTTTGTAGATAATTTATATATATAATATAGGAATTTGGGGGTATTTTAGGAATTGAATTATAATACTTTAGGAATACTTCAAAATGGAATTATGGGATTCTAAGATTTCAAGAATTTAAGAAAAACTTAGAGATATTTTAAATATCAATATTAAACATAAAAATATTTTACTAATTTTACCTTCAAGCTCAGGGCGGGTTCGGGAAATTACATACAAAACCCGTCTCCGCCCTGTCTCCGGTTTGAGGAAAAATATTTTCCCCATCCCTGTTTAGGGTTGGTGAAAACCTGCCCCATTTAGGTCTAGGTGGGGCGGGCCCCGGTTTTACGGGGAAATTGCCATCTCTATGGAGTCTAGAGAGTGACAAATATACAGAATCTTATTCAGATACATAAGGAAACTATTTTCAAGATTTGAACCCTGGTCACCTAAGTTGTACATAATGGAGCAACTCAACCATTGCACCACGGCCCACCCTCCTTAAGGAGGCATTCCATGAGGAGCACTCCATGAACCCATATATAGCAAAAATTATGGGTTGAAATGATACTAATGTACCATGTAAAAGTGCATTAAGCTCATGACAGATGGCAAGATGTTACTTGGATTTGCTATATAAATTTACACTTTTTTAGCTCCATGGGGCTACACAACAGGTGTTGGGAGGTGACGGGTCCAACCCGCAAACCCATAACCTCCAACTAGTTACCAACCAACCAGTTGGCACCTTGCAAACTAGACTTAAGTGCAACTATTTTCGATTTGCTATATAAATTCATCCCACCATTACTATCAAGAGAAATGTTTCTCTCAAATTTGCAAATCTTTGTATCATTTCTTAGAGAGAGAGAGAAAAATAAATAAACATTATCTGCTGTGGTTGCAGAACAATACAAAGACCCCCAATGAAATGCAAATATGCCACCCTTAGAAATAAAAAATCGGTTGATGTGATGCTTCAAATTTAGTGCAAACGCTAAAGCATTTGCATTTCATTAGGAGACTCCGGATTGTTTTGCAACCACGGTCACAGGTAATGCAAACTTGATTTCTTACCACTTTAGCCTACATTTCCCATGGTCTTCCTCTTATTCCTTTGGCTCAGTTTGGAAGGAATACGAATGCAAATTTGTAGAGTACAAAATCTTATATTTTATATTAGGGGAATTGTCTAAAACTCACCATGAATTTGCAATATTTCTCTTAAACTCACCACAACTTTTCAAAATGTCTAAAACTCACCATATCATTAAGTTTTTATTTTCCAAAACTCACCTTCTATTAGTGCACCGTTAATGCTTCTTAACAGAGTTGTCCATGTCAGCATAAACAACAATTTTATGACCAAATTACCCTTAAATGGCGAGTTAGAGGTAAGATGGTCTTTTTCAGTTTTCAATTTTCTTGTTTTTTTTTTTGCATTTTTAGTGTTTTGTTATAATTTCCAATGTTTTTTATAATTTCTGTTTTTTTACATTTTCTATTTTCTACAATCTATAAATTTTCTTGTATTTTTTGTTATTTATTTGTAATTTCTGTGTTTTTCTATAATTTTTGGTGCTTTCTCTACAATTTTTATTTTCTGATTTTTCTTTTCAATTTTTATAGTTTCTATAATTTGAAAATAATTTTTTTATTTTGTTTGTAATTTCTATGTTTTTATATATTTTATATTTGAAAATATTTTTTGAACTTTTTCCTTTTTTTCATGTCTAAATATTAAAATGGTAATATATTAACACCCGTTAATTTATTTTGTATATATTTTATATTTTTTCTATGAAGGTTAAAATGGTAATATATTAACACCCGTTAATTTATTTTATATTTTTTATAGATATATAATGCTTTATATATGAAAGATATTGGCCCAAAATCAGGCCCTGCCCGGCCCAGACCCGTGTAGACCTAGGCTAGGGCTTATGCTTCAGGCCTAGAACCTCGAACTGGGCCAGGCCGAGCCTAAGCTATAGCCCTTATCATAAGTGCAAAGCTCAGCCCGGCCCATGATCACCCCTAACTGTAGCCATCTTATAAAAAATAAAAAAAATAATAAAATCCTTTAATTAGTTATAGAACCATCACATACACATGTGGCCAATTTTTTTTTTTTTTTTTTTTGAAAAAGCCCGATTCCAATGGGAATATTGGGTTCACACTCAGGCACAAGAGGAATATTGAGCGTATAATATTTTTTATTATATAAAATATTATGAGGCTTATGCCTGGGCTTGGGCTCGGGCTCGGGCTCAAGCTGGGATTTTTGAAAAGGCTCGAGCCCGGCCCAAAAGGCCTAGTGTTTTGGACCCAAGCCCAAATCCATGGCCCAGAACTAATGTCCAAGCCTGACAAAGAACGGGTTGGGCTGGTCCTGCCCCATCAGACTTCCCAATCCATAAACAGGTCTGAACAAAAAAGGAATATTATGAACAAATATAGTAATTAGATTTATTAATGTGCCAAATATAATAGGCTGCCATACAATTTGGCAGAACGGAGTTTATGAGATAAAATTCTATAATTTTAATAAGTTGATAATGAATTCTTGTTTCATTATCACCACCTGGAGTAAAGTTTGGGGCCTTGTAAAAAAAATAGTAAGATTTCGTACGTGCAACTCCTGAAGTAGGATATAAGTAAATTGAAAGAGATCAGGAGTTGTTTGTAACGGCTAGAGTTGGAAAACTGAAAGAACTCTAGTTCTAGGGTAAAGTAATGAGCCCAACTTCAGATTCTGCCATAAACTCGCAACCTCCTTAATAATTTATCCACTAGAAAACAAAACAATAAGCCATTCAGTTCAGTCACTTGTTATCCGTATGTATTGATGGAATTTTTTTCCGTTTTTTTTTTTTTGAATCAATTGATATGGATAGACTAGCTTTATTTTTATTTTATTTTCTTTCAATTTTGGGGTCATATTGAATTCATACTTTTTAAAATATTACATCATTCATTTATAGCTGTCAGATATGCTACGTATTGATTAATTTATTAAATAAAGAAAAAATAAAAAATTTCATGTGAATATAAACCCTTCTTGTATCCGTTACTTTTGTATTAAGAAAAAAAAAAAAACCAATTAGAATGGCTGATTAGCTAGCTGATAGAAATGACAACGTAGCAGGGCAGAGAAGAGCCACTAGCCGACCGGGCCCCACTCCCCATCATTTTTTATGATATGAAATTTATTTTTACTTCATTCTAAGTTTTTGTTTTTATATATTCAATCATATTTTTAAAGATACTAAAGTGAAATAGTTACAATTCATAAGAAAATGAAAAATGCTTAACAAAAATACTATGTAACAAATATAATCAGCAATTAATCCATAAGGCTACGTTTGTTTATGGTGTAAATATGGGCAGGTGTAATCGACATTTGGATGGAGTGTAGTTAAACCTAACAAATCGACGAACTTCATTTACATCAAGTCTTGCATCGATAATAGATGTAAATACAAGTTCAATAAAAGGGTGTAAATATTTGCATCGATAATCACTCTTTCTAGTTTACAACGGTCCATGACTTTAATTAAGTCGATAGGTGTAATACTCCATCGATGTAATTTTACTTTTACACCGCATTCAAATACAGCCTAAGAAAATAATTAAGGCGGGGAGAGTATTCTTCTCTTTCCCCACTAAGGAATATGCTTGTAGAAAATCATCCCCATCCTCACCAGTGAAATGGAGAAGATTGACATCCCTAATTACATGAATTGAATTTTGGAACCAAAGAACACTTAGAACTTCCTTCTATTTTTCATATAATTAATAATCAATACCTTATTGCACATTTGCACTTTTGGCTTAGGAAGAAATATAAATATGTAAAGTGCAAGACCTTTGTATTTTGTATGTATTTGTACTCCGAGAAGTTCTATCAAAACTCGGTTCAAATATGACCTGTATATACTTCATAGCATTAATTTTGGTCATGAAATGGGTTATTAAATTCAAAAAGTTGCACCAAATCAAGAGCAAAGGGAGTCGTATGGTCATCTAATCATTCTGATTCAATTTGCGACGGTGAATCAACATGCGGCATGTGCTGAGAGCCCCCCAAATACCTACTACTACTACTAGGCATCTTTACAGTATTATTAGATGGGCTAGATGCTAGGGACGTCGACTCACCCCATGTGCACCTCCTGCTGCCGGCTGCCGGACATGGCTGCATGCATCCAAAATGCCCGCAACTTCTGCAGTCAACAGCAGGAATGGATCGGACGATGGTCGATCGACGGATCTCCTTTCGTTTCATTACTGGGTGGGGAAGCATTAGCATTGGAACAATGGAAACTCAGTTGAATTCTGAGTCTGAGCCTGCTTCCTTTTCTTCAAACCAATGTACCAGAATCATTTTCAACGCTCAGTCACCCACATTAAATGCTTCCCCCAGTTCAAACTTGGATGAACGTCCAGACTGTCCGGACTTATTTCGATATTAATGCCTTCTTCGTACTATAAATTCGCTCTCTCTCTCTCTGTCCGAGAGACTCACCACAAGTACTCCTGCGGCTGCTGCCTGCAAATGCATTGGAGAATGTTACCAACTCAAAACCGTAAGACCGTCATTGTACTTTCGTAAAACAAACGGTCCAGATTCCAGAATCAAAAACATAAAGCAGGTATCTCTTTTGTAGTTGGAAACTACTTTGAAACTTTGAACTTTGTTTTCATTTGAAAGATGGAAAGGAAAGCCTCAGAGGGTCGAGCGTTGCCCCGGTCAGATAACAATGTAAAATTCAGCCAAGCTTAGCAGCTTTTCCCCTCCTCTCTTTCTCTCTTTCTCTCTTTCTCTCCCTCTCTCTCCCCTTCTCTCTGTGTGAGAAACTGAAAATAGAGATAGCCAATTAGAAATGGATACGTGTAGAAAGCCTCCTGCATTCCTGCTGCAGCAACAGACCACGCGTGCGCCCACTTGGACGAACCCCCCTCAGTCCCCCCCCCCCCCCCCTGCAGGTCAGTCACATTTTGACGAGCAACTGCGGCACTCCCGTAGTCGGTAGTACCATGACCACCCTCACAAACCACAGCCACCTTCATCACAGTTCATCCTCTCAACTTTTCTTCAACACAGTGAGTTTTGATCATCATTATTCTTCCTTTTTTTGATGGAAATTTTCCATCATTATTCACTATCATGAAAACCCACAACGAAAATCTCTCCCTCTCTCTAAATTCTCATCATGATTCCTTCAATGAAAGAAATTTTCAAAAGAAAAAAGAGATAGAGCACTTCTCCAAAAGATCGAAGTTATTCGGCGAAAGAGACCTCACCCAGGTATATGATATCTTTAAGCTGTTGGCTAGGTGCTAATTACATGCTTAGCACTCTTGACTTGATGCAGTCACACTGTATCATACTCTTGACTCGTCTTTCAGCTTTCGAAATTCAAATCAGTGTTCTGAGCCTGAGGTTTTAAGCAAATAATCTTGCTCTGAGTCTGAGCAGTCTTCCCACAAAGATTTAGACAAAGGGTGAGCTAGTAAACGGAAAGTGACTTGAATAGGACTAACGGGTTCATGTCTCCAATCTTCTTCGTGAAAAAAATATATATTAGTTTCTGTGTGCGTATCTTTTGTAAGCTTTCTGCTCTATTCTATCTATATTCAACAATGGTGGCGGATAAGGTCGTGAAGCAAACAACCAACAAACAAGCAGACAGACCCCACAAAAGCCACCATGGAAGCAGGTTGGAGATTGCCATTGTTGGGTTGGTAGGGACATGTTTGTATATAAATATAAAGGATTTATTATATTTTTATATAAGATAGCAGACAGGAGATATCAGATGATTCAGAAGTACCAAAACCCGCATAACAGATCAGTAATATAAAAAAATATATATTAGAGAAGAGTAGAGCAAGCACACGAACTCCTAACAATCTAGTTGGATAATGATACAGAACATTGAAAGCAGCTTCAGAAGGAAACATTCAGCTACAATCCTATCAATCTTCTGTTCAGTCCACCAGTTAGTTCCTGTAAGTGTTGTTTTCTCTGCTCCTTTAATTTCTCTTTTACAAAGGACAAGATCATTACCCATAAACCTGAAGTTTGGATGTTTATCTTTCTCTCTTTCTCTGTAGTTTGTGCTAATCTGCTGCTTGCTTCGGGGATGGAGAATCGGCACTTCCCGAGGGGGCTCAACACTGAGTCTGAGTCCTGACATAGAATATCTGAAGAACTGACAGTATCATCAGATCAGAAGCTGCACCAATAGGAGCAAAACCCAACTTCTCGAGAACGAAATGGAAGCCGAAAGGAGACCCTGAAAACCTTGCGAGTGGGCTAATCGAAAGACAAAGAGAAAAGACAAGGAACACTTGCAAACCCACAAGAAGTAGCCATGAGAACTGTGAATACCAGAAAGGAAAATATAGCAGAAAAAAGAGGAATGGAAGGTGGTTGAAACACTGACACGACCAAACCAACAACTAAGAGGGAATAGTTTCTGAGGGAGAGTTAGAATAGAAATAACTGCAATCAATCATAGATTCAAAGCAAAACTGAGGAAATCTGGAGATGGGTGTCTCAGATTTCTTCTCTTCTATGATGTATATCAGATTTCAGTATGGAGGACGTGAGGTGGGAGGCCACGGCAAGACTTCAGGGGGGATCTGGCAATTCAAAGGGCTCGGAGCTGCAACACTGTAAACAGACATGGACATGCTACTCGTGCAAGAATCGCTTCCACCCACCATGTTACCAGCTTTAACGTCCTCGCTTTCTTCGTCTTCACCAGGAAGACGGTGAAAAGTAGGGTTTACAAAAGATGCCGCAACTAGAACTATGGTGCTCCCAGCGACGAGTGATCCTGCAACAGTCCCTCCAAACACCTGCCCGTGACCTCCTGCAAGAGAGATAGTAAATGGAGACGATTTCGCAGAGGAAGATGAGGACGAGGACGAAAACCCAAGAAAGGTGCCTGAGAGTGAGAGAATGTGGAAAGGGCCATTTAGAGTGAGCGTTGATGCGTGTGCAGTGGGATACCGGAGGGTAACGTTCGCCACAGTGCCTGAACCGCTGAGGACGGAGAGACCCACGTGTCGGCGACGAGCAAACTGTGAGACCATCTCGACGACGTCGGACCCGGCGGAAACTTCGAGGACGACTGGTCGCATGGCGCAGTCGCTGTCTCTGGTAATAACGATTGGTGGCTTGGGTTTGTTCTTCGACCCAGGTGGTCGGCCTCTCGGTTTCCGAACGACTTCCACCGTCGACCCAGCATCTCCCTCGGTCTTGTTGCTGCTGCCGTGGTTGATCTTGGTCTTGGTGACTCCACCACTACTACCTCCAACACCACCACCGACCATGAACGGGCCGCCGCTTCTGGCACCGTGCTCGTCGTCTTCGTCGTCGGAGGTGTGACAGTCCCGAGCTTGTGAGAGGGAGATCGCGCCTCCATATTCTGCCATCTCTCACAGGTTGCCCTGGTTATCTATCTAAACTCTGCGAAATAAAAATGGAGTTTTTTTTTTCCGGGTCTAAAATCAGAAAAATGAGAGTAAGGCCTCTGCTTTTATAAGCTGATCTGTCTGATGCCTGAGAAGTGAGAACCCTGGCTTGGTCACCGACCGGGGTTGATGAACGTCTACTACCACTTAACTGGGTCCCGCGCCAATGCATGGCCCCCACTACTGCTTCAGTCACATCCCGAACTCTCTTCATTAGATTCTATTTCTACTACGAGCTTATTTCCTATTTCAATTCTTCTCAGTTCTCTCCAGTCTCCATGAAGTATTGTAGTGGTGGAATTCGGGTCGGGTCGAAGTCAAACCATGTCAAGTCCGGGTAAAGGGTTTCTCGATTCTCAACCCTAATCCATTGGGTCAGGTTGTTCCAGGCATCAACCGACTCTAGCCCAGACCATCTAAAATTGGGTTCGGTTGAACTTAAAAAATTACCGATTTGGGTGAACCGGTAATTTATGAAATCCAAGTTAATTAATCAATTCCACTTGCTAAAACCTCCTACATCAAGTGAGTTTAACAATCCAAATGACTCGAAATAATCATGATCATCATCTAACCTTCAACTTGAACAGATATCATTTCTTATATTGTTGCTGTAAATGACCAAACCATCTTACGCTACTTTCTCTCATTTTATCGCCTATTGAGGATAAATTTATCTCGAGTCCTATTCTTTTATGATTTTCTCATTCATCCATTCATCTCAAAATTAAAGATTTTTACCACATTCAGTTTTTGTATATCTCTTGACCATCTAACACTCTACTCCATATGAATATGATATTGGTGGTCATATAAATGTTTTATATATAAAATTTTTGTTTTACCTTAAATGATATTCTTCTATCACATAAGACTCCAAATGCACTTCTTGATTTTGCCCATCTCTTCCTCCCTCTTCCCCTTTGTTACGGATTACTGAATCAAGGTAATAGAAAAGGTCAATGTGAGACGTTTCTTGGTCTCTAATCCTAAGCTTAGAGACCATAAATTTGGTCTTATATTTTATTCTTCTATACTTTCATCTATTAATACTGTGTCATCAACAAAGATATGCGTCATGCCTAGGACTTCCTAGGCACCTCCTTAGAAAGATGTTTAGTTAATTCATTAATGACTACTATAAATAAAAGCCTATTAGGAAAAGCCCCCATTGTAATTGGAAACTTTGGTTTTTTTCCCATAGGTGTTGGGTTGGAATAGGGATGGGTTCATGGCCTGACTTCTTCACTTTTCTTTTTCTAAATATTTCTGTTTCTTTGAATTGAGATTAAATGCATTAAGGTTAATCCACATTAGCAGTATTATACCTAGAAACACATAAATATGGTGCTTTGTGAATATTATACTAGAGATGGGATCTCCTGCCAACAAACCACGTTCCAACCCTCTACCAACTTGATCTAATACCGAACATCTCATCAGGGAATTGGGACCCACCATAAAAGTGAGACCTGCTATGTATGAGATGTGTGGTGTCAGTAGACTGTTGGATTCTATTTTATTGGCAGGTGATCAGACATCATTATACTCATGTTATACTAAAAATTGTTTGCCTTTAAGCTTGAAGCTATTAATACATATATGTACATGTATACATTCTTGATGCATAGTTTCATATATACAAAAATGTTTGTACAGTATTTATACATAAAGCTATATATGAAGACACATTCAGGTTGTGGACAAGAAAGCCCAATACCTCAATCCTACCCACTAAGGCTCAATTTGGAAGGAGTACAAATGCAAATATGAAGAGTGCAAAACCTTATATTTTGCATTATTTTGTATGTATTTGCGTTGTACATATTTGCATTTGTACTCTTTCCAAACTCAACCTAAGTTGTTGGGTTCAAAAATTTAACTTAGGTAACTAAATTTGTCCTTCGATAGATATATAAATAAGGGTAAATTGAATATTAGTACCTCATACTCTGGGCTTAGTCTCACTTTGGTAACTAAATTTCAAAATGTGCCAATCTAGTACCTGAACTCACAAAATGTTATAGTTTAGTCCCTATTGTTAGCAGTCTATCAGTTATTTGTATCATGTGATGACATGTGTGACTTAAAATTTTTAAAAATATCAAAATTATCCTTCAAAATAAGACATTGTTCATCATTTTCTTTCTTAAGAATCAAGGTTAAACCAAAGCAATGGTAAACAACTCAAAGGACATTTGGATTTGGGCATTTGGATGGTTAATAAAGAAAAGTAGGTGACACCCAAAGGGCATTTGTATCCTTTCACATGCCACTTAACTAGGGGTGGCAATTTTCCCTGTCCCCGATGGGTACCCGGGCAGGCTCCACGACCCGACGGGGTCAGGGATGGGGGTACCCTTTCACCATGTTGGCCTGCGGTCTTCACCTCCTCCTGTGCGGGTTACTCAAACATAGTCATGGCTTATGCTCTCACGGCCCTCGAAACTACGCTTCACCTCGCTGGTTCGAGCTACATGTTCGCTTGAGGGGGCCCCACTGCTGCTGCCTCAAGGAGATCTGACCGCTTCAAAAGCGAGTGTGGCAACTTTTACCCATGAGTTGCCGAACATGCACTCGCCTTGTGATGAGCTTCTGCTGCTGCAAGTGTTCAACCTGAAAACTGAGCATGTCCACCTGATACTTTGCCGGTGTAGGGCCGCCATGCTCCAACGGCTAGCGTAACCACATTCCTAACAAGGCCCATGTGTCTGCCCCCGCATGAGGAGTACCTTGGCGGGGTCGGGGTTAGGGATGGGGCTACCCCTGAATCCCTGATCGGGGACGGGGACGCGAAATGCAATCCCCGCCCCGACCTATCCCCGATTAATATATATAATTATATATATTATTGTATTATATATTATATAATATATTTATATATTATAATAATCATTATTCATTTTTTAAAAGATTAAAACTTAAAAAAAAAGTAAAACAGTCAATGACTCGATAGTAAAACCCTTCGACTTCAAGTCTTCGACAGAACCCTAGTTTCGTCTTCCTTCGTCAGTTCGTCTTCGTCGCCAGTTCGTCGATCGTCACCGACCGCCTTTGTCATCGCCTCACCCTTCGAATTCTTTCTCATCGCCGACCTCAGCTCTCGCAAGTCGCAACGGTCCTCTCTCTCTCTCTCTCTATCTATCTATCTATCTATCTATCTATCTATCTATCTATCTATCTATCTCTCTCTCTCTCTCTCTCTCTCAAACTCTCATTCTCAGTCTCTCTAAGACTCAAACTCTCTGTCTCCAGTTCGTCAGGGATTTGGGTCCAATGGGGATGAACTCCCTGTTGGGGTCGGGGATGGAGGGGGGATTCCTTTCCCCGCCAGGGATCGGGGACGGGGATGGGGGTGATTTGGGGGTCGATGTTGGGGATGGGGAATGTAATCCCCGCCCCAAACCTGCCTCGTTGCCATTCCTACACTTAATAGTGGTTAACAATTTTGGACTAAACTGAGACGATTTAGGAGTTCAGGTACAGAATTGGCACATTTTAAAATTCGGGTATAAAAGTGAGACTAAGCATAAAGTACAGGGTACTATTCTGCAATTTACCCTATAAATAATTATCTATAAAAGTATTCAGTGGTAATAACATTGAATTCATCCATTAAGGAGTTGACAACTTATTTGATGATTTATTTGCTAATAGACAAAGCAATAAGTCATTCAGTAAGATACATTAGTCATTACCAAATTCTTTTGAGTTTTCAAGCTTGAATCATTAACTTTAGTGAAAAGGTAAAATTATAGATATCAAATGATGAAGACTAATATGTAAAGATGCTAAAGAGAGCCAATCCATTGAATACTATTGTGGTAGTAATTTGGATATTAATCCCTATATTAAATGATAATAATTTTTTATATAAGGGTACTCTTGTCCTTTTAGGGAGTGGGCTTTAAGCTGTGTTTGGTTTGAAATAAAAAGTAGGAAAAGGAAGGGAAACCTGTACAAACATTGTATAGGTTTCCTACTTTTTCTTTGAACCCAAAGATAGCCTTAGTTCATTCCTACCATGGTCGGACGCTTTCGTCCACCACCTATTGATTTTTCTATCTAAATGCTAAATTTTAGACCTCAAACATCTTAAACCCTAACCCTAAAATCTAACTATATAACCTTGAACCTTAAACCCTACAACATAAACTTTAAACATTTGAACTCTTAAACCCTAAAATCTAACTATATAACCTTGAACCTTAAACCCTAAACATAAACTTTAAACATTTGAACTCTTAAACCCTAAAATCTAAGTTTAAAATGCATTTGGTTGGATACATATCCTCCGACCGGATAGGAGACAATATTTCCTCCTAGTGAACGACTAGAGGTGTGTGCACTTTTCATATATGTTTAGTTAAAGTGTGTTTGTACCATGTGCTCAGTTTGGGAAGAGTACAAATACAAAAATATGTACAGTGCAAAACAACGTTTACAAGTACAATAAACAAAGGGTTTGAATTATACATATTTGTATTTGTACTCTTCTCAAACTGAGTCATAGTCTCAACCAAGTATGGTGAGTTATAGACTATTGGGCCTTACAATGGTGTATTTAAAATAGTGCATTATGGGGTAGTCTATTTTGTACCTTGGTGGTGTGGTGCGGTCCAAAATATTGGGATTTGAAATGTACTGGTTATTAGGTAAAATGTAAAGTGTGATGTATTAGGGTTCGCATCAGCGCCCCACAGGTTCCCCACACAATGAAACAAAGATACCTGTCCTTCCACACGAACTCCATCTTTATGTGTGCGGAGCTCACAAGTGCTAGGCTACTAGTTAAAGGGGATCCCTTTCCCTCTCGACCCTCTTTTTTTATTCGACTTTGGAGGAGAACCCTTGTTTACCGTCCTTTCGTCTCCGATCGAAATCTTCTGTTTTTTTTCAATGTCGGCGTTCGTTCCGGGTAGTCACACCGTTGAAAGGTAATCAATTCTCCGTTTCTCTCATCTTTGTCACACTTTCAACTCCTGTATTCTTATTATTTTTTTCTTTGGACTCTATTTGGAAAGAATACAAATACAAATACGTATTATATAAATACATACAAAATATAAGATTTTGCACTCTACATATTTATCCTTCCAAACTGAACCTTGACTGCAAAACAAATGAGGAAGGGTTTTTTTCACCACCAACCATCACTGGCGACCACCAGCTACATTTTTCACCTTCAGACCATTGGGATCGTGTCATTAATCTCATCGTCGCGAATCGATGGAGGATTCGGATTCTTAGGACCTCCCATGCTCAGTGTCAAATTCAACTTAGGGCTTTGTAGCGTTGCATTGATCCCCGAATGCCACCGGCCTGTGCCGGCAACCACATACCTCTTTAACGCCAATTCTAAACCTCCTAAAGTTCCTGTACTTGTGCCAAAATTTCTCCTCCTTGTTCCGGAACCTCCAAGCCATGTCACACTCGTTAGGCTTTGACCCGTTAATCGGTGTCTAATAATCCAAGAACACAGTTGACTTAAAGATCTTGACATTGAATTTCGCAATTGCAATCACGTGGATCCGAACAATTCGTAGCTTTGCCACAGCTGGATACAGGGGTTGAGCTCCTTAGTTTCTCCTTACTTTTCTCAATTACAGCTTCGTCATTCGAACAACGGCAAGCGGTGCCTCAGCACAGGGGTTGAGTTCATTCCACCTTGCTAGTGGTGAAAAAAAAACCCTCCTTTATATGCTTTAAAGTAAAAGAAAAAAAAAAAAGAATACAAGAGTGACTACCTCCCGACGGTGGACCGCCGGCATGAATGCCGATGTCGGAAAAATCAGTAGATTTTTTATCAGAGACAGAATGACGGTAAACAGGGGTTCTCCTTCGAATTCAAGTCAAAAAAGGGGTTAAGATCGAATGGAATGGAACCAAATCAAATCCCTTACAAGATTGCCCCCCTCAACGTCCCACAGCGCATCCCTGCCGTGTATTAGGAATAACTCCTAACTCCTGATGATAATCTTAAAAATGACGATGTCATCGTTGGAAGATATTTTCAATACACGGTGAGAATATGCAATGAGACTTTGTGAGGGGCAATCTTGTGGGGGGCTATTTGAACTCAATGGAATCCCCATTAACTATAACGCGTTATCTCTGCCAGCAGAAAGATGGAGCTCATGCGGAAGAACAGGTGTCCCCCTTTCATTGTGTGGGGCACTGATGCGAACTCGATGTATTATCAAGAACACAAAAAAAAAAAAAAAAAAAAAAAAACTGTTTAATGTGGCACATCCCAAAACCAATTGGAAAATGAGATCAGCAAGGAACCCAACATCCCTATAGTAAACACAAATCATCATACTTCATTTAGTGAACATTGGTTAAGTCTTTCAAAGTTGTAAGCATTTTAGATGGTAAAAGTATTTGTGAAGAAAGAAGAGTAAATATTTTAAATGAAAAAAAGTGAGAAGTTTTCAATGATGAATGGGCTGTAAACTTTCTACAATTGGAAGACATAAAAAATGATATAAATACGCTTCTTTTATTCAATTCTCATTTTATTTTCTTCTTTTTAAATATATTTTTTCTGGTTTTCAAAATAAGTTTTTCACCATTACATTCTTATTTATCATTCCACACTTAGATAGGTAACGGGATCTCCCACATGCAAAAACCCTATACACACTCTAAAAAGCAGGGGCTTCCAATTACACTATAGGAACATCTACTTTTGAATTTAGTATACAAGTATGCGAGATATTCCTAACGTGTAGCTGATTACCACGTGTGCAGAGATTTTACTTGCAGGAGGTCCAAGCTCTTTAAATAGGGACATCTTGAAAGATTGGATATTTTGATAAGGCAAATTTTAATTTGATTTCTTACAAAACCTATAAATATTTGTTATACTATACAAAACATACAAGATATTTATACAATGAAATACAAAACCTACAAGATATTTACACAATGAATCTTTGTGGCTGGATGTCTTTTAAATAACCCCAAGATAATGAACCCAATGACAAAATGCCCCCTAAATTTAGGTTTTCCCTTCTTGCACCATCTTCTTTATCTAGTTGCTTCCATTGAATCAAGGAGTAATACTTTGATGTGGAAGCTCAATCAAGACTATGAGAAGTATAATCCTTTTTCACTAATTACTAGGAGAGGGCCCTTGCTTTGCAACGGCAAACCCAAAACCATAAAGATTTGCTTCGTTGAGCAAAATACAATCCAACCCCACTTTAATTTTATAAAATACAAAAAATTAAAAAAAATAATTATTTTTCAAATATTATATATAATAAATTAATGTAAATACAATATACTAAAATTTATTATAAATATATATATATATTTATATATAATATAATATAATATATAAGAATTTTTTATAATTTTAAATGTAATTATATAAATTTTATATATTAAAATCAATAAATATTAATAACATATTCAAATTCGAATTTTAATCGGATCGGATGGAGTCAATTTCGAATCCAATCTAATATATATTTATTTATAATATATAGATAATTAAGCAATCGTCGGATGGAGTCAACTTCAACCGATTTGATCTGATTTTAGGTAAACACATCCAATCTGATTATTAAGCAATCATCGTTGACCCGATTGGTTGAACCGTTCAAACAATCACCTAACCATTATTTGGTGTTCATTATTGTTAGTAGAGATATATGACAAGATATAAGATATCACATTTTCAAATAGCAATTCTAATATTCCAAATTCATCTTTTAAATGTAGGAGCATCACCCATTTGCTATTGCCATCTCTCATTCCCAATACATGAGGGATTCAATTATCAGCAAAAGGGTATGAGCATGGGCAACCCAATTCGAATATTTGTTTAGTTATAATCAGATCTGAAATTATGATCAATTTATTGATTAGATCGAATTCTTTTTTTTTTTTGTTAATTAGATTGAATTCAAGTATTGCTTGATTTGATCCACTAGGATATCTAATATGATTTGATTACATATACATATATAAAAATATTATGTTCTAGTATTAAAAATCTTTATAAGGTTTATGATTTCGATAAACTATTTTTCATTTATATATATTTTTTTTGTTTTTTATTTTATTTTATAAATTTTTGATAATTTTATAATGATTTATTGATATTTCGATCTAGTCAAATATTTGGATGGTACAAAAGATACAAATACAAATATGTATAGTATAACTTCATACAAAATAATAAAAAAATATATAAAGTTTTGCACTCTACTATTTGTATTTGTACTCCTTCCAAACTGTGCCAAAGAGATAAACAAATTACTATCTTTGTTTTACATATTCATCGGATATCAAGCTTATTATCAGATCAGACATGGATATACCCCTATTTAAATTCGATTCGATATGTTCGCAATCCCTAAATTAAGATTCCTAATAACTTTTTTTTAAAGGTTTGAAGGAGTGGCATTCAATGCATATAAAAACAATATACTAATAAAATAATTAATCTATGGTTTTGTTTCAAGAATATTAAATACTATTTAGCTGAAAGTAAGTATTCATGTAATATACATGTGTTTGTTTCAGTTACATTTTTAGTTCATTTTGGAGAAAAAATTATAAATGTGCATTTAACATAGCATGCATGTCATAAATGCATTTACTACCTTACTCTAACACAATATAATCTTTTCCTTTTTTTTTCCTACTTCGAGTTATACAGGCTTTTCTCAGGAGACTTAATTAAAACAAAATTTTATATATGAAAACAGTCATGATTTTTAGGGGTGTCTATGAAAAATCAAAAACTGAAAAACCGAATTGAAGCGAGAAAACCGAACCACAAAATGCGGTTAACCGAATCAATCGGTTCGGCTTTCGGTTAATCTATAAAAAACCGACGGTTAATCAAACCGACCGGTATATATATTTATATGTATTTTTAATATATGTCACATATTTTCTATGTATTATATACAAATATATATTCATTATATATAAATATATACTTATATTATATTTATAATGATCTATTTATAAATATATTATATATATTATATATTTTTAAAATATTTATAATATAATATTATACATATACTTATATAATATATATTATAAATATAAAAACCGAAAAACTGAAAAATTGAAACCGACCGACCAGTTAACCAGTTTGATTTCAGTTTGGCAAAATGAAAAAACCAATACCACCGGTTCGATTTACAAAAACAGGCTATGATTCAGTTAACCGAACCGTGGACACCCCTAATGATTTTAATGCAAGCCTTTTATATCTTAGGAGACGTCATTAAAGAAAGATTTTCATATATGGATCAATTGTTATGGTTTTCACTTTTTTTTTTCTTTTGTTGAGCAAACGGACAACTATTAAACTAATAAAATTTTATGTACATACGACTAATAAAGAAGGTTTTAGGACTGTAGAATAGTTTAAGAAAAACTCATGCAATATCGTTCAATGATTATTTAATAGTGTTTAAGTAATTATGAGATATAAGAAGTAAAACAAATAGCGATAGGTAACTAATATTATATTAAAATAAAGATGAGGCAATGAAAAAAAAAAGCATCTATATTGATGGATAGTTTACTTTAGTTTTACAATTGTATTAGTATTTAATTTTACTATGCAATCATAATAGAAGATAAAATGCAAAACATGAATGAAAATAATTTCAAGCTTGAACAACCCGCCCAAGACTCACCAAATTCACCCTATCCTATCCCAAAATTGAGTTGAGTTTAGCTTAGGTGGGGTTTAGGTGGAAAACTTGGTGATGTAACTGTTTTTGGTCACGTACCATTTTTTGTGATGTATAAATTTTTTGGCTAAGTACCTCGTTGTTTGATCCGGTGGTGACTTGCCTTGGTGATGAGCTACTTGGTGGCGAACTCCCAGGGGGAGAACTACTTGGTGACGAACTGCTTGGTGGCGAACTACCCAGTGGCGAGCTCCCTGGTGGAGAGCTACTTGGTGACGAACTGCCGGGTGGCGAACTGCCTGGTGGTGCTCCCTGGTGGCGAACTGCCTGGGGGTGAACTGCCTGGTGGCGAACTGCCTGGGGGCGAACTGCCTAGTGGTGAACTCCCTGGTGGCGAACTGCCTGATGGCGAACTGCCCGGTGGCGAGCTGCCTGGTGGCGAACTGCCTGGTAGTGCTCCCTGGTGGCGAACTGCCTGATGGCGAACTGCCAAATGGCGAACTGCTTGGTGGCGAACTGCCTGATGGCGAACTGCCTGGTAGTGTTGCCTGGTGGCGAACTGCCTGGTGGCGAACTGCCTGGGGGCAAACTGCCTGGGGGCGAACCGCCTGATGGCGAACTGCCTGATAGTGCTCCTTGGTGACGAACTGCCTGGTGGTGAACTCCCTAGTGGCGAACTGCCTGATGGCGAACTCGTCACTTGACTTGCTCCTAGGCGGTCTGCAACTCAGAGGATGGTGGAGCTCCCTGGTGCAACGCAACCCGACTACCCTCCGCGTGAGGTGATTTTCTCTCCTTTGTAGACGGGGGGAGCTGAGGGACCTGCGAGAACTGAATCAGAGGACCCAGGGGTATTTTCCCGGCGGGGACTCTCCGATGCCTAAGTTAGCATTCTGATTACAGAGGGCTTGGAGAGAAATGAGAGAGCTAGAGAGCGGGGGTTACCATCCTTTTTTCTCTCCTCTGGCTTTGGGGGTCGGAGTCCTTATATAGTGGTGCCCTCGCGGGTTAGGTGGGTGAAAAGCCTTCAAATGGTAAGACGTCATATCCCGTCAGAACCGGGGTGCGGTGATGAACTCCTCAAGGTTGTCAGGCTGGCGCTTGTGCTAGGCGGTCAGGTTGGCGCCTGGGCCAGGTTGTCAGGTCGGCGCCTGTGTCAGTCAGCGGGTTGGTGTCCGAGCCAGGTTGCCAGGCCGGCGCCTGTGTCCGAGTCAGGTTGTCAGGTCGGCGCCTGTGTCCGAGTCAGGTTGCCAGGCCGGCGCCTGTGTCCGGGTCAGGTTGCCAGGCCGGCGCCTGTGTCCGGGTCAGGTTGTCAGGTCGGCGCCTGTGTCTGGGTCAGGTTGTCAGGTCGGCGCCTGTGTCTGGGCCAGATTTCCAGGTCGGCGCCTATGTCCGGGCCATGTTGCCAGGTCGGCGCCTGTGGCTGGCTGATCCGGCCAGGTCGCGCGCAGGCCGCCCGTGGGCCGCGTGCAGATCGCGCTAGGCCAGCCAGACCGGTGCCCAGGGGGGACACCGACTTGGTAAGTTGTTGCCTGGGTGCTTGCCTAGTTGTCACGAGGTGCCACGTGTCGCAATTTCACTGGAGGGCCAAATCTGCCATCATCAATTTCCCCCCACTCCCGAGCTGAGAGTAACTCAGCGAAGGGAGTAGATTTCTTTTGGCCCGTAAGTCGACGAGCTAGTAAGTTTTGACCCAATTCCTTAGGCTTTAGGAGCTGCCTGTATGTGGCGAGCTGCCAGCAAGACGAGGGGGTCTCCGCCAGTTTAGTAGTGTAGCCCTTAGGCTCTGGGGCAACTTATAGTTCACTTTTGCTGATTTTGTTCCTGCTGAGAAAGCGACTGGATATTTAGCAATAGTGTGGCCCGCAGGCTTTGGGAGTGACTCGTAGTCTACTCTTTTTTTGACTTTTGCTCGTGCCGGAGAGGCAACCGGGCCTTAAGCAGTAATGTGGCCCGTAGGCTTTGGGAGTGACTCGTAGTCTACTATTTTTTTGACTTTCCCGTGCCGGAGAGGCGACCGGGTCTTAAGCAGTAATGTGACCCGTAGGCTTTTTGGGAGTGACTCGTAGTCTACTCTTTTTTGACTTTTGCCCGTGTCGGAGAGGCGACCGGGTCTTAAGCAGTAATGTGGCCCGTAGGCTTTTGGGAGTGGCTCGTAGTCTACTCTTTTTTGACTTTGCCCGTGCCGAAGAGGCGACCGGGTCTTAAGCAGCAATGTGGCCCGTAGGCTTTTGGGAGTGACTCGTAGTCTACTCTTTTTTGACTTTTCCCGTGCCGGAGAGGTGACCGGGTCTTAAGCAATAATGTGGCCCGTAGGCTTTTTGGGAGTGACTCGTATTCTACTCTTTTTTGACTTTTGCCCGTGTTGGAGAGGCGACCGGGTCTTAAGCAGTAATGTGGCCCGTAGGCTTTTGGGAGTGACTCGTAGTCTACTCTTTTTTGACTTTGCCCGTGCCGGAGAGGCGACCGGGTCTTAAGCAGTAATGTGGCCCGTAGGCTTTTTGGGAGTGACTCGTAGTCTACTCTTTTTTGACTTTTGCCCGTGCCGGAGAGGCGACCGGGTCTTAAGCAGTAATGTGGCCCGTAGGCTTTTGGGAGTGACTCGTAGTCTACTCTTTTTTGACTTTGTCCGTGCTGGAGAGGCGACCGGGTCTTAAGCAGTAATGTGGCCCGTAGGCTTTTTGGGAGTGACTCGTAATCTACTCTTTTTTGACTTTTGCCCGTGTCGGAGAGGCGACCGGGTCTTAAGTAGTAATGTGGCCCGTAGGCTTTTGGGAGTGAATCGTAGTCTACTCTTTTTTGACTTTGCCCGTGCCGGAGAGGCGACCGGGTCTTAAGCAGTAATGTGGCCCGTAGGCTTTTGGGAGTGACTCGTAGTCCACTCTTTTTTGACTTTGCCCGTGCCGGAGAGGCGACCGGGTCTTAAGCAGTAATGTGGCCCATAGGCTTTGCCTGTGAGGTGTCGAGCTATGATTGTGCTGCATCAGCTTCGTAATGCCGGTCACCCACTCCCACAAGAAGCTACTAGGAGCTCGACCTTCGGGGGCAGCACTACTAACTTTAGGTTGTCAGCTCACACGGGAGCCTTGGAAGGCTCGACCGGTAAGGGCGCCTATGTAGTCTGTTGGCCGTCAACTCCCGCGGAAGCCACGAAGAGCTCATCTTTGTAGGGGGGACCTTGCGGAGAGGACTGATGAGGCATTATTTGAATTGAAAGAAAGGTTGGTAGAGCTACTTAGTCTGTTAGCCCCCTGCATAGTTTTTGAGTTCATAAAAAATGTAAACTATAAAGTGATAGCTTCAAAAAAGTGAGGACTTAGCTTTGGTAAGATGAGAACTTAGCTTTTGTATGATGAGAACTTAGCTTTTCGTAGCGTTGTTTGACCCGGTGGTGACGTGCCTTGGTGATGAGCTACTTGGTGGCGAACTCCCTGGGGGAGAACTACTTGGTGGCGAACTACCCAGTGGCAAGCTCCCTGGTGGAGAGCTACTTGGTGACGAACTGCCGGGTGGCGAACTGCCTGGTGGCGAACTGCCTAGTGGTGAACTCCCTGGTGGCGAACTGCCTGGTGGCGAACTGCCTAGTGGTGAACTCCCTGGTGGCGAACTGCCTGATGGCAAACTGCCTGGTGGCGAGCTGCCTGGTGGCGTACTGCCTGGTGGCGAACTGCCTGGTGGCGAACTGCCTGGTAGTGCTCCCTAGTGGCGAACTGCCTGGTGGCGAGCTACCTGGGGGAGAACTGCCTAGTGGCGAACCACCTGATGGTGAACTGCTTGGTAGTGCTCCCTGGTGGCGAACTGCCTGGTGGTGAACTCCCTAGTGGCGAACTGCCTGATGGCGAACTCGTCACTTGACTTTCTCCTAGGCGGTCTGCAACTTAGAGGATGGTGGAGCTCCCTGGTGCTGCGCAACCCGACTACCCTCCGCGTGAGGTGATTTTCTCTCCTTTGTAGACGACGGGAGCTGAGGGACCTGCGAGAACTGAATCAAAGGACCCGGGGGTATTTTCCCGACGGGGACTCTCCGATGCCTAAGTTAGCATTCTGATTACAGAGGGCTTGGAGAGAAATGAGAGAGCTAGAGAGCGGGGGTTACCATCCTTTTTTCTCTCCTCTGGCTTTGGGGGTCGGAGTCCTTATATAGTGGTGCCCTCGCGGGTTAGGTGGGTGAAAAGCCTTCAAATGGTAAGACGTCATATCCCGTCAGAACCAGGGTATGGTGATGAACTCCTTGAGATTGTCAGGCTAGCGCTTGTGCCAGGCGGCCAAGTCGGCGCCTGGGCCAGGTTGTCAGGTCGGCGCCTATGTCAGTCGGCGGGTCGGTGTCCGAGTCAGGTTGCCAGGTCGGCGCCTGTGTCCGGGCCAGGTTGTCAAGTCGGCGCCTGTGTCAGTCGGCGGGTTGGTGTCCGGGCCAGGTTGCCAGGCCGGTGCCTGTGTCCGAGTCAGGTTGTCAGGTCGGCGCCTGTGTCCGGGTCAGGTTGCCAGGCCGGCGCCTGTGTCCGGGTCAGGTTGTCAAGTCGACACCTGTGTCCGGGTCAGGTTGTCAGGTTGGCGCCTGTGTCCGGGCCAGATTCCCAGGTCGGCGCCTGTGTCCGGGCCAGATTGCCAGGTCGGCGCCTGTGGCAGGCTGATCCGGCCAGGTCGCACAGGCCGCGCGCAGGCCGCGCCAAGCCGTGTGCAGGCCGCCCGTGGGCCGCGTGCAGGTCGCGCTAGGCCAGCCAGACCGGTGCCCGGGGGGGACACCAACTTGGTAAGTTGTTGCCTGGGTGCTTGCCTATTTGTCACGAGGTGCCACGTGTCGCAATTTCACTAGAGGGCCAAATCTGCCCTCATCACTTGGGTTTTGAAATCGGTTTGAGTTCAAGCCTAAGGTTGGACTAGGGTTGGCCCCAATCCATTCTAATTTATACCCATAGTTTTTATTAGAGTTGAGAGGGATTCAAAAGAGTTTAAGGAAAAAATAGAAAGGGAGGGGGGAGGTAGAGAGAGAGAGAGAGTTATATATGATGGATTTTATAAGATGGAATTAATAATACTTAAAAATTTTCATTATGATATTTTATATTCTTTAAATAAATGAACCACATATATGAGAAATATAAGAGAAGAAATGTTCAAGTGAGCATTTTCATTATGAGTTTTAGCCACACCCTATCTATTTTCTTCGGTCAGTTAATTTTATTTATCCTTTTATTAACAATACTTAGGTGAAAAAATTAGGATACTGATATCTTTTTAATCAAAGTGCCTATACCTTTGCCTCTAGAAACTTTCATGTTGTTTTAGAATGTTTTCCTTCCTAATCCAAAAGATTTTTATTTGTTCATCCTGTTATAACTTTGTTTTAGAAGAAGAATATATGAGAACTTGAGAAGCAAGCAATTTAAGTTTATTATTAAATATTAATGTCACCAAAGCAGAATATACCATTGAGAGAGAATCTCCTACCTACCATCTTTCACACAAAATATTCAAAATGACCCAACAATCTCTATCTTGATCCCTAAAATACCCCTATTTTTTCTACATATCCTTACAAATGGACAAGATTGTTCCAACTACTTTTCAACCCTACCCCTAGACACATGAGACAAGAAGACCAAAACACTCCCATGCAAACTTCCCTTCAAAGAATACCAACCTAGACATTTCTAAATTTCCTTAACATTTTTCTAAAGTCCCAGAATGCCCCTGCCTTAAAACCTACAAATATGAGGTCGCTCAACCATTTGGATAGAGGTGTAAATCAGGTCGTGCCAAGCTTTGCCACCCTCCCCTGGGATGACTTGGGGGGTCGGCCCAGCATGGCCCGCGACCCAAGCCTGTGCGGGCTCATGCCATGCCACGGGCAAGGCTGGTCCATGGGCCAAGCCGTGGACTGGGTCAAAGCCATTTATTTAAAAATTAGAAAAAAAAACTTAAAATTTTAATTTTATATGAATTTTGATGTATACAATTGCTTATATATACAATAATTAAATAAATTAATATAATAAACTTAAAAACAATTATCTATTTTATTAATATATTATATACTGTATATTATTATATAAATATAATTTATATAAATATTATATATAAAATATATAAATATATATAATATAAATAATATGTGGGTCGTGTTGGGCCGTGCACGGCCCACTTGGTTGTGCCATGCCGGCTAGCCCGGGGATCTAAAACCCCAGGCCTACCATGACCCACATGATCATGTCGGGCCTAGCACCGCCCGATTTACACCTCTACGTTTGGCATCCAAATAAAAGCTTAGGAGCCATAATATAAACCCTTTGAAAGTATTAAGTGCCCCTATCGTGATTTTGTGACAAACGTTCTATTATTGTCCATCACTATAAATCAAGTTATTGTGACAAGGGTTCAATTGTCCATTACTATAATCAAGATTGTGTCACAGATGTTCAATTTTTTATTACTTATAAATCCATATATTGTAATTCTGCAACAAACATTCAATTTCTCGTCGCTATAAATCAAGATTTTGTAATGGAGATTCAATTGTCTATCATTATAAATCTATATCTATATCTATATATTATAAAAAGTATAAATGAGAGTATACAACTTTTGTTTGACTAAAATACCACTATTTTTATATTTGGTCCATTTGTAATTAAGGGCAAAAAAATGTAATTTGCACAAATACTTTTTTTTTCATTCAATTCCCTCTCATTAAGTCTTATATTTAAATTATACACCTATTTGTTTTTAATTTGATCTCTCTCAAATTATAAGAGCAAAAATATAATTTAAACTACTACATACCTTTTTACCTCATTCAATTCCCTCTCATTGAATCTTATATTTAAGACATTAACTCCCATAACGCTAAAGAAATAGGCAGAAAGAGCGAAAGAGAGAGAGAGAGAAGATCCACTTAAAAACCAAAAGAGTCATGACACTTAGAATTGATCAAGGCATTCATCAATATCTACTTTGTTAGGAGATATTGTAACTTGTAGGGAGTATTAAGGAGTCAACTTTAGGGTATGTATTGAGATAAAGTTAGAAATATGCGGATATAGTGAAATGATTAGGATATACATGGATATGATAGGGGAAGTCATATAAATACCACAAATATATTAATAATACTAAACGCATAGCTTAAGTAAAGATAGCAAAACATAAAAACAATATAGTTTAATAGCCTATTGAAATGTGAACAAGTAGAATAACTTACAAACCATTGGGAAATGGAGGAAATTTTTCATAATGTTCGGCTTTATAATTAAAAATCTTTGTATGTTATGTTGTTCAAGTAATGTATGTGGGCAGCAAAATCAGAACCCAAAATCAATAAAATCAGAATCCAAATAAAGAGAAATAGGGTTTGTGGGGGGGGGGGGGGGGGGGGGGGCTGAATGAAATGAGATTCTCATGGTCATTTCCTCAAATGGGGAATGAGATTCTCATTCCCAAAGGTAGGACTGCAAGTCAGGTACCCAACTTAAATTGATTGGGCCTGATCCAATCAATTTTTTGATAAATGCTAAATCCAAGCCCACTCAAGTTGCAACCCTACTTGGGGTGTATCAGATTCCATCCATGCCATGTGTCCATACCACAAAACTCCACCTACTAATCATGTTCTTTAACCTGTTAGGGCAAGATGCCAAAGTAGAGTCCTTTAACAAATAAAATCCCACTAATAAACCTAATATTTATAGAGTAACAAGAACCCATTGCTTCTATCATGATGGTCACCTTTCCTCATCTATCAATGGCAGTGGAACGGCCAAAGGGGTGTTTGATTGGCAGGTTTATTTTGTTTTATTATGTGATTTTAAAGGAGGGTAAAAGGATGGAAAATTTGTATCAAAACACTTTAGACTCAAAGTGTTTGATTGGCAGGTTTATTCTAAATCAAATGTAGAGTTGTAAAAGCACTTTTAAAGTCCAAAATTCGATTATCTGATTAGAATGGCATATTTACATAATTAGATTGAATTCAGATTTTACGATCTTCATCCAATTAATAATTGGATCATATGCGGATTTAACTCCATCCTACCTAATTAAAACCCGAACCCCCCTGTATTTTAATGGATAAAATTTATATATACGTCAAGTAATTAACTTTTTACTTTTTCTCTATTTTAAAGATGAAGCAAAGTCAGATTAAATCCAAAACTGATTTGAGTTCGATAGGATTCAAGCCCAACCAGATTTTGGTTTCTACTACTCGTATAGGATTCAGATTTTGGCGAATCTGATCCATTTACAGCCCTAGTTAAATGGGTCAATCTATGATATCCTAAATCAAATAATAAAAATATAAAAAGTAGATAAAGTTAATGAAAATTCTAAAAAAATCAAAAAAAAAAGAAAAAGTAGATCTTTAATATTATATATTCAACAAAAATAAGTATGATAAATTAGAATTATTGTTATTGTAATTATTAATGACAGAAATGACTAAAATTGCAGAAAAAATGAAATCCAATTTCTAACCCATGACCCATTAACTAGATCAAAACAATTCAACATTTCCACTAGTCATATTACAGGTCATTAACCAAATCAATATTTTTTTCTAATACCAATAAGACCCTGTTTGCTTTTCAATAAGTTACTTATCCCGATAAATGCACTTATCCAGGTAAGTGCAATTGTCCATGTTCTTTTATTTCCCAGATAAATAGGGCAATGGCCGTTTTAGTCATAAAAAGTCATTATTAAAAGGGACATTTTTGTACCAAACTTTCCCTAATCATTATATAAATCTAAAAAAGAACATAAATTTCTTAGTCAACAGCCGCCAATTTGACTAGAGATAGAAAGCATTGCTTAAGTAGCTTTTCAAAAACAAAACTATCATTTTGTCTTACACACTTATCCACAATCGTATAAAATTAAGAGCATCCAATTGCTATCCACCGTTCAGTGGTCTTTTTCTATACTTTTTCACCATTAAAACAAACATTTTTCTTTTTCTAAAAGTGAACAATCTTAGGGCCTGTTTGGTTTATGGGAATAGGGGTCTGGAGCGGGAATTTAAATAGGTTCGTTGGGTGGAATCAAAATCTCATTCCCATTCTTGGTGAAATGGCATTCCCCCATTTAAGGGAATGGCCATTCACTCCCCTTCTCTTGAGAATGAGATCTCATTCTAACTGATTTCAATTCTTATATTGATTCCCATATGAACCAAATAGGTTATGGAAATAGAGCATTTCAATTCTAATTTGAAAGTATTTTGATTTTGATTTCGGTTGTGAACCAAACGGTCCTTAATTATAGATAATATAATATGAAAGCAAACTAAGTTGTTGAAAGTGGCCTCCGTCCCACATTGCTTGTTTACTAAACCATAAAAGGGTTGAAATATTGAAGTCTCTTCTCTATTGTTGTCTCTTCGGAGACATCCGATAAAATTGGAACGATACAGAGAAGATTAGCATGGCCCCTGCGCAAGGATGACACGCACAAATCGAGAAATGGTCCAAATTTTTTTTCGCAAATTTTGGTGAAAATTGCCTCTTCGATGAATCTGAAACTTTTTGCTGGTTAGTAATGGATATGCTGATTTGTTCTTCCTCTTCACCTTCAGCCAAAATCCCGCTGCTGTCTCACCATCCAACGAGCAAACTCCCACCTGCTTCTACCCAACCCGGCCACTGTAATCTGAGATCCATCACTACCCGGAGCAACATCCTCCTGTCATCTTACTCCAAAACGAAGACCTTGGATCAGACCCTCAAGCTTTTTCGTCTCCTCCCCGACCGTGACACAGTGACATGGAACACAGTCATAGCTGCGTGTTCTCGGCAAGGCTGTTACATGGCTGCTCTCCAGCTGTTTGTGGATATGATTCGTTCATCCCAACCACCAGACAATCTCACATTCAGATTCGTTCTCAAGGCCTGTGCCGAAGCAGAAAACTACCCGCTTGCATTGCAAATACATGCTTTTTTGTTGAAGCTACAGGGCCTGCAATTGGACCCGATTGTTGATACTTGTTTGGTAAAGCTATTTTGTGAATTGGGACCAATTGAGATCGCACGTGAAGTCTTTGACAGAATGCCGCAGCCAGATGTTGTTGCTTACACTGCCATGATGGTGGGTTATACTGATGCAGGCGATTATGAGGAAGCATTGAATTTGTTCAGAAACATGATAGAGGTAGAGAGATTGGTGCCTAATGAATTTACATTAACTTCCATTTTAAGTGCTTGTGCTGGGAATTCGTCTTTGCTTGAAGGAAAACAAATGCATGCTTATATTCTAAAAACATCCCTTCAGTCCAATGTGTTCGTGGGGACTGCGTTGGTTAATCTATACGCCAAATGCAATAGAATGGAGTGTGCAAAAATGGCTTTATTTGGAATTTCTACGCCAATGGTAGCTTCATGGAATGCGCTGATGGCTGGGAATTTTGACGGTGAAGAGGTCCTACATTTCCTGTCAATGATGCGGGAATCTGGTTTAAATCCCGATCATGTGACCTTTGCTTCTGTTCTTCGAGCTTGTAAAGGTGTTGGCTTGTCTTCAGTTCGCCAAGTACATGGGCTAGCCGTGAAGATGATTGGAACCATAGTCGATGTTTTCGTAGGTGGTGTTCTTTTCGAGATATATGTGAGTCAGGGTTATGTAACAGATGCTGGCAAGGCCTTTGAGTGCATTCATAGCAAAGATATTTTGGCTTTTAATTTAGCAATTCAAGGGTATATGCTTAATGGTCATAAAGCAGAAGCAATTGATTTATTTTATGAAGCATTCCAGATGGGAATGGAACCAAATGAAGCGACATTAGTTTCACTCATGAGCAAAGTAGAAGGTTTGAATCTAGGAAAACAACTTCATGGCCTTGTTGTTAAGCTTGGGTTTTCTGCTGCTTGGTGTGCTTCCATTGCTAGTTCACTCATTGTGATGTATACAAATTTCCGTCATTTAGATGATGCAGTCCGAGTATTCAACAAAGTCCATTCCCCTGATCTGGTTTTGTGGACAACTATCATCTCTGGCTTTTCTCGAAGTGGGGAAAGTGAAGATGCTCTGAAACTTTACACCCTTATGTTGGAGGAAGAATTAGCAGAAATCCCAAACAACTATACATATTCCAGTGTCTTGTGTTCATGTGCAAATCTTGCTGCTGTTGAAGAAGGGAAACAGATTCATGCTCAGATTATCAAGTCAAATTACAAAATTGGAGCTGACCCATTCATAGCTAGTAGCTTGGTGGACATGTATGCCAAATGTGGATACATTACTGAAGCAAGAATGATATTTGATAAGATGCAGGTGCGAGACCTAGCTTCATGGAATGCCATGATTACAGGACTAGCACAGCATGGATATGCTGAAGAAGCAATAGGAACTTTTGAAAAATTAAAATACCTGTCAGATATACAACCCAACCATATAACATTTATAGGAGTTCTCTCTGCTTGTAGCCACAGTGGTCTATTGCAGAAGGGGTATCACTATTTCAAGTTAATCAAGGAACCTACAATTGATCACTATGCCTGTATGGTCAATCTTCTTGCAAGAGCAGGACATTTAAAAGAAGCCATGGATCTTGTAAAGAAAATGCCTTTTCACCCAAACGAATTTATATGGTCATCACTGCTAGCAGCTAGTGCTACTCATGGAAACATTGAGTTGGGTGAACATGCAGCTGAACGTCTGCTGCAATTGAATCCAAAAGATCCCGGGACATATGTTGCTCTCTCAAATATGTATGCTGCAGCTAGAAGATGGGAGAATGTAGATAAGGTTAGGAAATTGATGGAGGATCAAGGAATAAAGAAAAGACCAGGTCTCAGTTCGTTAGGAGTAAATAGAATGACCCATATTTTCTTTGCAGCATAAGACGGAAATGCTGGGCACAGCCAATAAGGGAAGAATGCACAGTGCTCAATTTCCCAAATTGACTTGTAAATGGATGTAAAGATGAACCGAGTGTTTGGTACCATTACCGTTTCTATTTAAAACACTGCCATGTCAGCACCACTTAGGTGTTTTGAGTTTCAATGGCAATTTCTGCCATGTCAGCAAAACGTTTTCTCTACAAATGCTCACCAGGGGGTGTTGTCCCCAACAGCCATTGCTACTCACAACGACTTAGCTGATGTGGTGCTGATTTGACATCTGATGAGGCATGATGAAGAACTGATATGGTGCATCACATCATAGTTCACCTCCTTTTACCTTCTTTCTCTCAAAGCTAACAAATTTTCCACAAAGCTGAAGAACAACAGTAACCTCTCTTCTTTCTTTCAATCTTCTCTCTGTTTTTCATCTTCTATTTGGTGCTTGTGGTTAGAAATCTGTGAACTCATATTTTTCATCTTTTGTTTTGGTTCCAGGAATCCAGGTAACCTGTACGAAGGGTTTTGGTTTTCAGTCACCTTCCTAAGGTAAATTCTTCATGGTATCTATTGTTGTTTGAGTATGTTTCGATTTGCAGTTAGTATTCAAATATACAGAACATTAGGACTGGAAATGATACTGATTGTTTGTTTGAATGTTGTATCTGTTAGCATTATATTTAAAATGTTGGAATATGATATTATTGGATTGAAAATATATTTAAAATGATTGATCAAAAAATATATTTAAAATTTTGTTAATATGGTATCCATTTGTTGGTTTGAATACATATGGTTTGATTTGATTGTTAGTTTGAAGTTTTACATAGTGGAAGATGACTATCAATATACATATATGCATACACGCTCACACACAGAATGTTCTGATAATTCTTACAGAAATTTTTGACAAATGGCATTTATTACACGTCAAGCCAGCTAAGCTTTTTTCTAGAGACTGGAATCCAATAGGCTTTTTCTATGTGATGGTTGCCATGTCCGTGTTTTCCTCCTCTGTTCTATGGTTGCTGCACTTGAATCACATCATGTCTATCATTCAAAGGAAATGCATGAAGAATAATTTTCACATGGGCCCAAGATGAAGGGAAAATGAACAATTTCTGCATAAAATGCAATTTTATGGCGTTAAGTAGCACATAAGATTGCTGTGAAATCATGTAAAGTAAAACCATATCATATTTTCCAACCATTCAAAATTTCTTTTCCAAATTAAGCTAAATGCCAGGAAAATAAGAAACTGATTGCTTATCCAATTTTCAAGGTGATAATATGTTTACCTTCATTCTATTTGCAACCAAATGCAGGCACAATGTTGAATATAGCTGCCATGTAGAGGAAGAGAGGCTTCTGAAGAGAGCAAAAAAGCAGAAAACATGTATGATTATGTTTGTAACTCTAGTCTTGACTTGACAAATGAAAAGAGAAAGAAATGCAGACACTTGTGCTGCTACCAACTCTATGACGGTTTTATGATCTTTTAAAGTCCATAGTACCTTGTTTTCAAATGATTTTCCCAATTTATGTAGCCTCGGAAGAATGTGATCCCAACATATCTAATAACGTTAGGCACCAGGAAAATCATGTTTGCAGAGATGCTACTGGAAGAGAAATCTTTCTAGCTGTCCCGTGCACTTTCTAGCTGCTGTAATATGGGGAGAAAGGAATCCCGTTCTTTCTGTAAGCAGATCTAGGTTTTGTCTCATAAGGAGCAAGGAATACTGCTAAAGACAGTAGTTTATCAACCCATTTGTACAACGTCTGTGGCTGTGATTTAGTTATTGAAATGGCCCATGTTGGCGTCTTGACATAAAATGTCATTGGCCCTCTCAATGTTTCAACCTGAAATGGCAATGGTACCAAAAAGCACCTAAGTTATCACCATTGTGGCCAAATGCATTAGTTGTTCTGCTGATGCCCTTAACTTTTGGCAAATGGCACAAGGACAATGCTACTAGTATTGCAAATATTCTTAATGTAGTATTCTGGATAAAAATTAGTAAAAATATAATGGACTTGTCATGTGTATGATTTTGTAGAGTGAAGTGTCATTAAGAACTCAATGAATTATATCTTTATGCTGGCTAATAATTAAATCAGTGAATCTGTTAGTAGAACAGATGGTCAGTGGAATCCAGATTCAGATGGACTAGGTCCATAACTAGAAAGTTATCTGAAAAAGCATTGTCCTCAAATGTAATCATATTAATTAACCAATCACATCATGGCACCACTTGATTTAAGTCATAATCATGTTGTCCAATTACTTACAATTATATGCTTTATGTTGATTGATTTTCATGTGGCTTATTATTTTGTATGTGTTTGGTTGCAGTGCAAATTTTTTTGCACTGATGCAAAAGAGTATAGGAAGTGCGAGGAAAAGAGCAACGATCAAAGAGGTAATAAAGAGGTATGACCCAGACATTGTACTAATGCAGGAGTCCAAGAGAATGGAGTTTAATAATAGATGGACAAGGAATATTTGGAAAGCCAGGGGGATTAGCTGGGTGGTTGCTCTTGGGGTGCTTCAAGGGGGATAGTGACAATGTGATAGAAGGTTTGGAGGAACTGATTGGAAAATACTCAATCTCAATGAAGTTTAAGCAATAAGAGGATAATTTTGTGTAGGTGCTCACAAATGTTTATGAACCAAATGATTAAAGAGAAGGAAAGGATTTGTGGGAAGAACTGACAGATGTTAGAGGGTTATGGGATGGGCCTTGGCGCATAGGTGGGGATTTCAATGTGATTAGATTCACAGAGGAGACCAACAATGCTAATCAAAGGGTGACAACTATTATGAGAAAGTTTAACCGGTTTGTGGATGCCTTTGAACTCAAAGAGTTACCTTTAGCCCATAAGACATTCACTTGGTCAAATCTCCAACCGAGTCCCATTTGCTCCAAGTTGGATAGGTTTCTGTACTCTTTGGATTGGGAAGAACATTGGGGAAATTTAGAATCTAGGGCTCTTCCTAGATTGACCTCTGACCATTGGCCTATAGTGATTTGCAAGGAGGAAATGAGTGGTGGACCTGCCCCCTTTGGTTTGAAAATATGTGCTCCACCTTGGGTTCACTAAAAGAGTAAGAGAGTGGTGGAATGAGTGTAACCCAGTGGTGGAATGGGAAGGGATGAGGTTCCATAAGAAGCTATAATTTATGAAAGCAAAGATCAATGAGTGGAATCAATTGGAGTTTGGAAGGTTAGAAGAAAGAAAGAGAACATTAATGGACCAAATTCAGAGCCTTGACTTGAAAGAAGAAATGGGAGATTTTGGAGAGGCAGACAAGGAACAAAGAAAAGGTTTGAGAAGTCAGCTTGAGGACTGCCTACATAAGGAGGAAATTAACTGGAGGCAAAAATCTCGATGTAAATGGCTGCAAGAGGGAGATAGGAATACCAACTTCTTTCACTCTTTGGCAAATGGGAGGAAAATGAGAAATTTTATCTCCAAACTGGAAGTGGATGAAGTTGAGTTAACACAACAAGATGAGATTGCAAGAGCATTTGTGAGACACTTAAAATCCATTCTAAGAAGGACTATAAGTAAGGGGGTGTGTTTAGAAGGATTGGACTGAACAGAAATAGGGTTTGATAACAGGAGAAGGTTGGGAAGAAGGTTTGAGTTGGAAGAGATTAAGGAGGCTATGTCCTCTATGGATAGAACAAAAGCTCCAAATCCGGATGGTTTCATAGTGGCTTTCTACCAAGATTGCTGGGATACGGTGAAAGGTGACCTTTTGTTAGTGTTTGAGGAATTTCATAGGAGATGAGTGGTTAACCCGGGTGTAAATTCCACCTTTTTACATTTGGTCCCAAAAAAGAAAGATGCATTGCATCCAAAGGACTTCAAGCCAATCAGTCTGGTAAATTGCTTGTATAAGATCCTTGCAAAGGTGTTGTCTCTGAGACCGAAGGAAGTATTGCCAGCTATCGTTACACTAAATCAAAGAGCCTCTATGAGTGGAAGACAAATTATAGATCAAATTCTAATTGCTAATGAGAGTGTGGAGAATTTCAAGAAAGATAGAAAGAAGGGAGTGGTATGTAAGTTGGATCTGGAAAAGGCTTATAACTTGGTGGACTAGGATTTTTTGAAGAAAGTTATGACCAAATTTAGATTTGGGACTAGATGGTGCAAATGGATTATGGGGTGTGTTCGGAATTATCATTATTCTGTACTAATGAACGGGAGAGTGGTTGACTTCTTTCTAGCCATTAGGGGTGTAAGACAAGGAGGGCCCCCTGTCTCCCTTCTTGTTCGCACTAATTGCTGGTGTTTTAGGGAGACTGATTCATAAAGCAAATTCTAGGGGTCTTATTAGAGGCTGGAGAGTTGGAAGGGAGGAAACCCCCCTCACCCATCTACAGTATGTAGATGATATGATTCCATTATGTGAATGAGGAAATATGGGGTATATAAGGAACATGAAACTAGTGATAGAACTCTTTGAACAAATGTTAAACTTGAAAGTGAATTTTGAGAAAAGTTGTGTAGTGGGTGTGAATTTGGAGGAGGGAGAGATCAGGGAGAATGCAGAAGTGCTAGGATGTGAAGTCTCAAAGTGGGCCTTAAATTATTTGGGATTGCCATTGGGTGACAATCCAAAGAGAGTGAGTTTCTGGAATCCAATGGTGGAAAGATTTGAAAAGAGACTTGTTTCTTGGAAAAGGAGTTACCTTTCTCTGGGAGAGAGGATGACATTGATTAAAGCTACACTTGCAAATTTACCTATTTATTTCCTTTCAATGTTCAAAATCCCAGTAAAGGTTTCTAACAAATTGGAAAAGATGATGAGAGACTTCCTTTGGGAGTCGGGAGAAGAGAAGAGGGACCATAAAGCTGGGAGGTGGTGACCAGGAACAAAGATAGTGGTGGTTTGGGGCTCGGGAACATTAGAAAAAGGAATTTGTCTATTTTAGGGAAATGACTGTGAAGATTCCCACTAGAGAATGAGAAATTATGGGCCAAGATAGTGGCAAGTATACATGGGTTGAAGTTGAATGGATGGGATGTGGGAATCCGAGCTAGGACTATAAGCGCTTCACCTTAGAAATCCATCCATGAGTTGTTAATAGTTTTTCCCCTCTTATCAAGTATGATTTGAATTCAGGTAACTCCATTAAATTCTGATAACATACTTGAATGGGGGATGCCCCCCTAAAGGACTGGTTTCCTTTTTTGCATGCCATATCTGCTTTAAAAATGAGAAAATTTCCTCTTTCATCACCCCTTCCTCCTCCATTGGGTTTGGGTGGAATTTGGGCTTAAGAAGGGCTGTGAGAGACTCAGACCTTGACAGTATTTCGAATCTTCTTCAGCTTCTTGACAATATTTTCTTAGACCTTGCTAAGGTGGACTCTAGAATCTGAACCCCCACCCCCACTAGTTTTTTCTCCTATGCCTCTTTCTTCAAAGTTTTGAACCAATCCACCAATCCTATGGCCCTCCCTTTTCCTGTTAATGAGGTTTGGTGCAGACTAATTCCTCCTAGGGTTGGTAGTTTTTGCTAGGAAGCCTTTTTGGAAAGATTCAACACTAGTGATTTACTCCAAAAGAAAAGACCCAATACTTGTTTGTTTCCTCACTGGTGTGTTGTTTGTAAAGTTGATGAGGAGACTGGTTTTCATCTACTGGTGTCTTGCCGATTTGCGAAGTCCATTTGGGAGTGGGCTTTCTCCCTCTTTGGGTGTAGTTGGAACCCTCCATCAGATTTGCAAAATCTGTTTTCCCCTTCTTTTTTCAGGTGGCGTATGAAAAGGGGAAAGACTATGTGGAGAGGACTAAGGGTTGCGGTATGTTGGTCCTTATGGGAAGAAAGAAACTCCAAGATATTCTCTGAAGTAGAGAGAGGTGTTGAAGAACTGAGGGCTCTGATCCTTATAAGGGTCGTACAGTGGATGAAATCCCTAGAGCTATTCACAGATTATACAGTGGACATGTTAAGGAAGTGGGGTGAGATTGCTAACTGTTCCCAGACCAAAACAGTGATGAGTGTGTCTTGGACCCCCCTACCTGCAGATTTCATAAAACTAAACTTTGATGAGAGTTGCAGAGGGAATCCTGGACAATTAGGGATTGAGGGTGTTTTCAGGGATGAGAATGGGGTTGTTTCAGCCATGTTTTCAGGCCCAATTGGAGTGAGTGACTCTCTCAGAGCCGAGATCCATGCAGTTATAGAAGGAATACAGAAAGCTAGGGAGATGAATATCAACAAACTCATAATTGAGGGGGATTCAGAGGTGGTGGTTGGATGGCTGAATAAAGATAACAGTGGTTTATGGCATTACAGTAATGTGAGGAGGAAATTTAGATGGCTGGTTCGAGGAATGGAAGTTAAAATCGTTTGGGTATAAAGATCAGCTAATTCTTTTGCTAATGGGTTAGCTAAACAAGGGGTGGAGAGGGAGTCAATGTTTTGGGCACAGTTGTAATTTTATTTTTCTTTTCCCCTTCTCTTTCTCTTTTCTCTCTTTTTTCCTTTCTTGGGACTCAATCTGTATTTGGAAGATAAGAAAGTTTGTCTTCCTCTTTGTAATTTTTATTGAGATTATATAATGAATTGTGTTATTGATCCAAAAAAAACCATGGTAGTGCAAATTCTGATTTATTTTTGTTTCAAATTTTACCTTATTTTGTTTGATTGCACTACAAATGAAGTAAAATCATACCTGAAGCAGAATAAAGTAAAACCCAAACAAAACTAAACCAAAATTTTCATTCTTTTCATCTGTATTCCCATGCATTTGTACTATTGCAGTTAAAATTGTACTGTAACCAAGCACAACCTTGGAAATCTAAACAACTTAAATGCTTGACAATATTATCAAAAAATGTGTAAATATGAATAAGAGCAGGAAAAAATATCTAGCATATAGAAAGTATTTTTTTTGGTAATCAAAAGGAAAATGTCACCATTCTTCTCATGCTTATCAGCCCCATAAAGTTGAAAAAAAGGAATAATCATATTCAACCCTTTTCATGCTTGTCAGCCCAAGATTTTACCATTGCACCAAGCAGTTGTTGCTATTTATGAGAGCATGATGTGTTCACCGAATCAAATTATCCTATAGGGTGAGTTGTGCTTACCAGAGGCAAATGGACCACAATATAAGGGTCTAGTTGCTTACAAATTCAGCAGGCACATCAACTTTGTGACAGATAAGGCTGGAATGCTGACAACCCATCTAAACAATATGATCAGAAATAGGTCATGCTTCAAAACTCAAAGGAGATGTTACATGACCAGACCTATGCAGAGGGTAAGGAAGCCACTCATGACTTCGAAATCTGAATAAAAACCCTTCCTGACTTTGTTGTAGGCTTGTAGCTATTTCAGAGGAACAAAAGAAGAGACATAAACAAAAGGAAAAGACTCCCTAAAATTTGAAGTCACTACAGATTCACCTCAAACAACTTTGGGTAAGTTCAAGACATGTAATTTACTCCTTGTTTCATTCTTTAAGTAGGTTTGACACCATATATACTTTGAGATCTTTTTATTCACCCTTTTTTTTCTCACTGAAGAAAGTATCCCTTTCGTTTCCCTCAACTAAGTTAGACTAACCATTCTATCATGTTTCATTTAATTCAAGTAAAACAATTGCATTTGCAGAGCTTTAAGAATTCCTGTTCTCTTTAAGTTGCAGTGTGGAGATTAACTTAGGACTCAAGAGCTATTTTATTAGGAAACCCAGTGTACGTTGATTCTATGTAGGATCAATAGGCTTTTTGGAGTGATGCGGTGCTTACTTCTTACTTCTTGATTAACCGAATGCCCATTTCTATCATTGATGGTCATTCTCCATTCACCACTTTATTTCCTACCTTGTCTCCATTTCCTCTTTCTCCTTGAGATTTTTAGTGTGTTTGCTTCGTTCATAATCTGGGGCCAAGAAGGAACAAGTTAGATGCCCGATTCATTAAGTGCATCTTCCATGACTATTCCCGGACTAAAAAAGGGTACAAGTATTATCATCCTAGCTCTCAACGTTCCTTTGTGTATGTTGATGTTACTTTCTTCGAGTCTACTCTGCTTTTTTTGGGGTCCGGTGATGTTTCTTCCTCCTCATCACCTCCTCCCCTTCCTCTTCTAGTTGCGGATTTTGTTCCTCTTGTTCTAGTTGTGACCAAGTCCTTGCCTCCAGTGCCACCACCTATCCGTCAAGTGTATACACATCGCCAACATGTATCGGCTCCTCCTCCAGCTCCATCATCGTCGACAGATCCGACAGTTGTCCCCACACTAGCCCCAACCCTAGTATCTGATCTTGATCTTCCCATTGCTTTGTGGAAAGGTAAACGCAATTGTACCCTTCATCCTATTTCTAATTATGTTTCTCTCACTCACTTTTCTGCTTCCCATCGCCAGTTTATCTCCTTGTTATCCTTTGTTGTTGTCCCTAAAGATGTCCAGGAAGCCCTTGCCTCTCCAAGATGGCGTTGTAGAATGGAAGAAGAACTCTCAGCTCTAACTCATAATCATACATGGGACCTCACCACTCTTCCTCCAGGTAATCAGGCTATCGATTGTAAGTGGGTTTATACTGTTAAGTACTTACCTGATGGTAGTGTAGAGCGGCTAAAAGCTAGACTAGTTGCCAAAGGGTACTCCCAAACCTATGGTATTGACTACACAGAGACCTTCTCCCCAGTTGCTGAGATTGGTTCAATTCGTGTTGTGATTTATCTTGCTGCTATGTATTATTGACCCCTCTATCAGCTTGATATCAAGAATGCTTTCTTGCATGGTTATCTGCTCGAGGAAGTCTATATGGAGCAACCACTGGGGTTTGTTGCTCAAGGGGATGATGGTAAGGTGTGCCGACTAAAGAAGGCCATTGGGCTTAAACAGTCTCATCGAGCATGGTTTGGTAGGTTTAGTGAGGTGGTAAAGAAGTTTGGTATGAAACAATGCCAAGTTAACCATTCAGTCTTCAGTCATGACTCTCAGGCAAGAAAAATCCTATTGGCGATGTATGTAGATGATATTGTTATTACCGAAAATGATAAAGTGGGAATTGATAGGTTGAAAACTTTTCTACAATAACATTTTCAGAAAAATGACCTTGGTAAACTAAAATATTTCTTGGGGATAGAAATAGCAAGGTTTAAGCATGGTATTAACTTATGTCAAAGGAAATATGTCATTGATTTGCTGGAAGAAACATGTTTGTTAGGTGTTAAACCAACTAAAACACGCAAGGAAACAAACACTAAGCTGAGTAGTGATATGGGTGAAGAGTTTAAAGGCCTTGGCAGATACTGGCGGCTTGTAGGTAAACTGAACTACCTAACCATTACTCGGCCAAACATTTCATTTGCGGTTAGTGTGGTAAACCGGTTCATGCAGAAACCTCTGGTTCCACATTAGGATGCAGTTCTAAGGATTGTGAGGTATTTAAAGGGGGCTCCTAGTCATGGTTTGATATACATAAGTGGTGGAAAACTTGAAATAGAAGGATATACTGATGTTGATTGGGCCGATTCTATATCTGATAGGAGATCTACTACAGGTTATTGCACTTTTCTTGGGGGTAATCTGGTGACATGGAAAAGTAAGAAGCAGACAATTATTGGCAAGAAGTAGTGTAGAGGCATAATATAGAGCTATGGCACATACTACTTCTGAATTAGTGTGGCTAAGGAACCTTCTATAGGATACACTGTTGACACTCCAATAATGTTCTATTGTAACAATCAAGCTGCAATCCATATCTCCTCTAATCCAGTGTTTCATGAGAGAACCAAGCATATAAAGGTTGACTGTCACTAGACCTGTTCATGGGTCGGGTGGCCCGACACGGACTTGAACACGCAAATGAGCCCGTGGGCTTAACCCTGGGCCAAAAATCCCGGCCCGCAATAAATTCGAGTCGGGCTCGGGATTTGCCAAAATAGCTCATCCTGGCCTGACCTATGGACTAAACTTAAAAAACCCTAACTCCATAAGCCGAACCTCTCTTATCTTTCACATCTTTCCCCTTAGTCGAACCTCTCTTCTCTTCAGTCTTCAATCCTCCTCAGTCCTCACACTCTCAGGCAGCCACACAACCGGCAAGGCGGCGAACATTCACCGACGCAACAACTCCGGTGGTGAGTCCTCTCCTTCTCTCTCTCTCTCTCTTTCTCTCTCTTTCTTTCTCTCTCTATCGTTTTTCTTCTCACTTCTCTTTCAAATCTCAGGCACCGGCAAGGCGGCGAATATAGGCACCAGCAGCGACGGTGAGTTCTCTCTCCCTCTCTCTCTCTCTCTCTCTCTCTCTCTCTCAAACGCGAACTGACACTTTTCACTGTTAAAATCGCAGCTCACAATCACTACGAACTCAGCTCTGGCGAACACAATCATCGTCGGGCTTCGGGCTCAGGCTTCAAGCTTTTTATTAGGGTCGGGCTCGAGCCCAAGTTGTAGGCCCGTTGGTCGGGCCGGGCTCAGGCTCGGGCTCGGACCTAACAAATTTCTATTCATGAAGAGTAAAATCCCAGCCCGGCCTATGAATAGGTCTAACTGTCACTTTGTGAGAGAGAAAGTGTTGAGTGGAGTGATAGATACTACATATGTTAATACAAGAAACCTGTGGGTAGACTTGTTTACTAAAGGGTTGGGGAAGAGTGGATTACATATGTAACAAGCTAGGATTATATGATATATACTCACCAGCTTGAGGGAGAGTGTTAATGTCGACTATGTAGGGGTATTTTTATCTTTATGCTTATGTTTAAGTTGCTGATGTGTAAGGTTATGCTAGATCTTATGTCCCTCACTTAAGTAGGGGCACATGTGTAATTTCCAAAGTATTAATAATATAAAAACAAATCTGGCCGAATGGGAGAGGTGGCTTTTCTCTCTTGTTCGAACTAGATTTTTCTCTCCCTTCTCTTCTCTTCTTCTTCTTCTCTCTCTTTCTCTCTTTCTTTTACTTTGACTGTTATCAGTCTAACGGGATTCAAGGGCAGGTCGAATCCTGATAGGTTTGAACAGTTTGACCACCTGGGTCAATGGTTTCCTGACCAAATCAATAGTTTTTGGCCAAAAGGACAGCTCTGGGGTAAAACAAAACTGGTCAGATGATCAGTTCCTAGTTTTTCCGGTCCAACCATCTGATCCGGTCCGGTTTTAAAAACCATGGATTATTATGTTGTTGCAAAATTCTCTATTTCTCTAGGCTTGCCTTCAAGGCTCTGTTTGATTGCAATGCAAATCTGAACTGGATAAAAATCTTACACCTGATTCGCTTTTGCATCCATTTGTTTGCAACTATGATTTTGCACCATTACTTGATGAAAAATGTGTGCTTTTTGTCTCATTGGACCGTTTTCCACCTAACTTAATTCTCTCTCATATGAAGTGGGGGGCCAAGGTTCGAAATATCAATACACCCCGATATGGTGGATGGTGTGTATTGGTGGTAGTTTGAACCTTCCACTTTTTTACATTTTTTAGTATTTTTTTCAAAATATCAAAAGTGGGCCATTTTTATATTATTCAATTATTGAAAAACGAATTTCTTAAAAATGGCGTATCAAAAATAAAAAGCCTGTATCGTGTCGAAATCTTTAACCTTGGCAGGAACCACATCAATTTGCTTCCTACCTTAGCAAGAACAAATAACCTTCCCTACACGGTCAAACCTCCGTTATCTTTCGTATAAAGTGGGGACCGCATCAATTTTCTTCCCACCTTGCCCTTTCAAATAAATAACCTTACTCAAACCTCCATTCTCTTTTATATAAAGTGGTGACTACATCATCTTCTTGCAAACAAATAGAACAAAGCCTAATCTAAAACATAAGTAAATTGGGATTTACACACCCATTTGCACTCTTATTCATTTATACTAGTGCAAATGAAGTTCACGCTACAAACAAGTGGAGCGTAAATAATGAAATATGCACATAATTAGATGCACACTAAACAAAGATTTAACATCCATCCACATTGGCCTCAAGGTTGTCATTGAGTACTATTATTGAAAATACAATGTGCCTCAGTTGATTCATCTTTACATTGTCAGAGTGGGGATCACAAAACTGGTAGAGGTATATAGTCCAACACCAGAAAGAAGTAAAAGCAATCTTGGGCTGAAAAGTGTGAAAACACTAAGCTCCAGTATGATAAAAGCCACTTTTGTACAGAAAAGAATGCCACTCCATTCCACCTCTCCCAAGACAGATGGCTGAAACCAATATTAGGTGATGGCCTTTTTTTAAGTAACAGCAATCTACCTCCAGACTTCCATTCTGTCATATATTTGATGGAGGTTTTCCCAAAAGAAGTGAAGCAAAAGAAAAGGAAAAAGGAAAAAGGAAAAAAAATGAGGATGAAAACAAAAACTATATACTCATGCAAAAGAGAAACCAAAAAGTTTCCAGCATGGTCAGTCATGAGGTCCAACCTCAATGCTACCAAGAGAATGCTATGGACAAACTCTGAACCAGATTTCATGTCTCTAGAACCATTCATACAGATGAAAGCGACAAATATTCAGGCATTATAATTACTCAAGCATCACGGACAGAAGCCATTTACACAACTGCTGAGCCATTATATGGATCCAAAAGGATGTCCCAAAATCCAATTGGAAGTAAGTCAGCAATAACAGATAAAGGAAGACAAGATATTATGAATCACCAGTTCAGGACATTTACACCGGTTTTTGTGTGATTCATTCCACATGCACAAGTTATCAACATTGGTGGGTACTTCTTTGACAGGGAACTTGAACTTTACCAGCCAAAAAATGTCTGATTTCAAAGCATAAGGCAATGATGAACAATCACAAGGATACATTGTTGCTATCACAGGACAAGAGAAATAACTGAGAAAGTTAAAGACAGATCTGGATGGCCAACTTGTCACACCTCAGATTTGTTTGCAGTGCAATTTCATTGTTGTTAATGCAAATGCACGAGTACAAATGGCAAAAATGCAAACTCTAGTCCACTTTTGCTTCAGATTTTATTTTATTTTGCTTCAGGTTTTACTTTACCACATCTGTGATAAAAGCAAACAAGATAGGGTGAAAGTTAAGACAAGAAAAAATCAGAATTCACACTCAAATCATTTGCATTCCAATACACTTGCACCAGTGCAAATGAAATTACACTGTAAACAAACCAGGCCTTAGGACATAAACAGAAGGCTTCTTTATGTCAAAAACAGTACATAAAAGATATATATATGGTCATCTAGGTTAACAGCCTTGAATTCGAAACCCTATGTCATAAATAGCACTTACCAAGGAAGACAAGGAAGACCAAGTTAATGTAAATTAAGCTATTCACTGCAATTAAATAGCACAAGTCCATCAGAAGAAAGCACGGCTACCATAGAATACCCTTGACCCATCTTTCTTCTTTTTATCAGTTTCCAATTTGCCATTACGATTCTGTATAACATCACCATGGTCATCAGATTCTGGTTTACCAAGATCCATTGGAAGCTTCATCTTCGCCAGTGATTCTGTAAACTGCTGCATACTCCTCATATACATATCAACTATCTGCTGCTGCATGGCTGTCTGCTCAGCCTCAAGGTTGATGTTCCCCAGAGGAGCTGTAAACACTGGACCCAAGTCAGAAGAAGAGGGGTTGCTTTCTTTGGAACTCTCCTCTTTCTTTCTTGTAAAACTGAGCTCTTTTTCATCTGTATCATCATTCCCTTTCTTTGAAGTGGGTGTGTCTGGAGAAGCTCCAGAGCTCTGATGAGCCTCTGTGGAGATTGAGGCCACCTGAGAACTGGATGAATCACCAGCCATATTACTCTTTTTCTCCATTGAGTCACCCGAGTTCCTGTCATCACTTAAGCTAGTTGTAGTAGAACTGAAGAACCCAGAATTGTGGATGCTTCCATTTGGAGAAACAGATCCACCACAGTTCTCCTCCGAGGAGTTTACTGTCATGTCGTAGTCATCCACGGGCTGCAGACGTGCACCAAGATGAAGGAAAGGAGTGGGTCCTATTAATCTAGTCCTTGAAGCAAAGTTGTGCTCTGCCATGTTGAAATACTGTGAGACCATTTGCTGATTCTCCCTCGCCACATTGATGTCAGGGAACTCTATCCTCCCATATTCATCTGGATCCAATACAGCCTCCGAGGATTTGCGATCAAGCAACACAACTTCTGAGGTGATGGACGAATTGGTTTCAGAGGGAGTAATAGGCAGGGATGTGTTGAGAAACAAAGTGAGTTTGACAGTTCCGGCGGGGGAATGGAAAAGATCAGTTGATGAAAGGGTGAAATCCTGGGTTACCTTGCCTTTTCCTGCAACTAACGATGTGGGAACCAAAGCAAATCCTAGCAATTGGTCTTCTAAGTAATTTCTGACTCTGCTAAGCATCCAAATCTCACATTTGAGGACTGCATCAATCTGGGTTATTTTCATTCTCAGGCTCTCATTGAATTCTGGGTTCTTGCCACCACCATTGATAATTCTAGTTGAAAGGGTCTCATCTGGGCTGCAAGTGAGGGAGAATTTCGCATACACATCTTGGTTGTCATAGATACAGATGTTATGGATGTTCCTGGCATGATGAACATAAATTTCTAGAATCCCTGAGAACTCTCTATCTCCATCTGCCTCTCCCATAGCCTCTGTACTTGGATTGTAACAGAACCCAGCTGCCTCACGAAACGAATCCATCCCAACCAAAAAAACTTTGCAATATAACTTCTTCGTTAGATTCTTCTAACTGTTTTCTGCTCCAAGAGATGGGTTAGCAACCGCCTACAGAATTGAGGAAAGAAAAACCCAGAACAAGACCAGAGTTGTTTGAGAAAAGAAAACCCAATTTTCTCTCTTCTTCTCACTTACAACTGGAAGCTGAACAAAACTGATCAAAAGGCTAAAGAGTTGCAGGGAGACTTACTATTGATCGAAGAATGGAGCTTTTGCAAATTGCAAGTTGGGGTGGAGAGTGGTCGGTATTAGAGTAGGTGAACTCGAATATCTAAAGAAGAAAGAAAAGAAGAAAATTGATGCTGATGATGTTGTTGAGGTTGTTTGCTTCTCTTTTTTCAACACTGTGTTTTACTTTCTTTTCCTCTTTTGTTTTTGTAGGTGGGTGGACTTGACATTGTTGGGTTTTCTTTGCTTAAGATCTCAGATTGCAGTGAAGACTGAAGAGTCACTGCTCCACTGAAGAAAATGGAGGACCCACTTGGTCCTTTTAGTCTTCAAACCCCAATTGCTTTCTTCCCTCAATCTCCACTCCAATAGATGCCTTGGGAGAAGACTGTCTGGCTTTTCTTTTTTGTCCTTTTCACCATTGCTCGTAGTGTTGAATCCTTGGACAGCCATGATGTTGTCCACCTGTTGCAGATAACTTTTGGGAGATGGATAAATTACATTCTGATCCAAGGACACAACTGTAGCCCTTCTAAGATCACCGTTGGATTGTAGTCTTCTATCCTAAGGTATCTTAATGCAAAAGAGTTGAATTCTTTTCTGTGTGTTGTAGTGAATTCTATCAGTCCCCACCATGATCGTGGAAGCATCCATTCCATTCCAACAATGTGGTCTTCCGAAGTCGGTTATTGCTGTCTTTTAGCCAAGTGGAGGTCATCACGGCTTCTTTGAAAGTTTCGTAAAAGGAAAAAAAAGTTGGGAAAGGTAAGAATACACACGATGCAGAATTCTGAATTCCAGCCACCCCCTACGATTAGCCATTTTTTCCTATAAACCACATTCTGCCCGTGAATTTGGCATCAATTCACGGTCAGATGCATTCCCCTGTACTTTATGGCTAGTAAATTCTGAACTGGGCTGATCGGTACTTCTCCCAAAAAAGTTTGAGATAAATGCACCAGAAAATAAGTACATTCTTTTTAAAATTTTTGCAAGTATAAGGTTATATTTGGTAAGAGTGCAAATGTTGAATGAATTCAAGCAAATTTTTACTATGGCTTAGTTTTTAGACATGATACATTTTTATACTTAAGAAGCCAATAAATTTGTCTTTTTTTTTTGACAAATTTGTAAATGAAAACGAATTTTGTACCCAAATCTAAGTCAATATAAGAATACAATGCAAAACCAACTCACCCCCAGTTTGCATTTTTTATGAACTGTACATATTTGTATTTGGATTGAACATTTTTACATTTGTATTCTTACCAAATACAACATGACGGATTTTTTCCACTTTAAATATAACAGAATTAAATGAACAAAGACCAATTTTATGGCATCCAAACACTTTCGTTGGTTAGTACATGACATACTGCTCCATGAGCAATTTGAGGTTCTGTTTGGTTATTTAGGTGTGGAACCAGGAATTTCATTTTTTTGGGGGGAAGTGGGGAATAAATGTGGATGGGACCATGGGGCAATCATGGGGGAGGAAGAAGAGCAAACAAACATAGATGAGGCCAACCATACACAGCCAGGGGATTTTTTGTAATAATATATCTAGATATGTTATGTGTTATTTTATACATATTGCATGCCATATTATAGAGAAAATTCATTACATATATTTATTTTAAAAATGAAGGGAGGTTTCTATGAAGATCAAAATACAGGAGAGGTTCTAATAAGTTTCACAATATTAAATATATACAATATAAAACATTAAACTGTGATTGGTTTGAAGGAAAAAGTAGGAAAAGGTAGGAAAACCTTTACAAGATCCTTTAATAATAAAATCTTCAAGCATTTAATAAACCACCCAACTTCAACATCCCAAACCTTTTCAGTTCTACCACTTCACCTGTTATCAGACGGCCCATACGATTTAGATCCATTAATTTGGAACCCAAACCTGAACGTAAATACTTACAGTAGTTTGTAGTTTAGAATAGGCTCTATCAGTTACTGGTACGATTCAATTAAAAGAAACTTTCTTTATTGCTGTGTACATCAAGTGTGACCCCATGGACAAAAACCCTCTACAGGTGAAGTTAGAGCAGGGTGGAGCCTAGGGGTGCAACTTGAACGGGCTCAGGCAAAATTTGAATAGGCCCAACCTTAAATCCGAGCCTAAAGCAGTGTAAAATGTTAACTTGGGCCAATTTGAATTGCACCCTTAGTGGTGGTATTGGCACGAATGAAGCCTCGATACCCCTCATGCCTCAAATTATCCACAATTCTCACTTATAATATTAATATAATAGACCAATTTAGCCCTCCATCCATGTTTATTATCTTTTGCCTCTCTTCCAAAAAAAAAAAGAAAATAAAATAAAACCCTAACTCTACAAGTTTCTTTAGATCTTTTGCTACTTTGGATGGAGGTGACACAATAACGTGTTGTACATAATAATTTTGGACTGGGCTAGGCTGAGATCACCCCTACAACTAAGTAAAGGAAATTTCCAGGAGCAAATGTATATATATACTATTTATAAAAATATGAATAGGTGTCCTTGGCTTTGGAATTTTCATTGGACAATAAATGCCCCCTCTCTAAAGTTTGAATTGGAAAACAAGTAAAGGCAAAATTATTATTTTGCATATTCATTTAGTACTGCTTATTTGATAAAAAGACACAAAACTACTTTTGTTCAATAATTGGAAAACAAGGCATAGTAAAAATGTCATTTTATATTTTCATTTAATGCTTATTTATGTGGAACTTTTGTTTGACTAAATTATCCCAATTTTTTAATTTGGTCCTTATCTAATTTTAAGGATGGAAATGCAATTTAAAAATTCACTTTTCTCCTCATTCAATCCCTCTAATTAAGTCTCATATTTAAAGTATTAACTCTCATTAACATTCATAGAATCCTTTTCTTGATTAGAATACCCCCATTTTTGAATTTGGTCATTCTCTAATTGTAACGGCACAAAATGTAATTTGAACTATTGCATTTCTCCTCATTTAATTCCTTGTCATTAAGTTTTATCTTAGGGTATTAATTCTTATTCTTTTATTGAATCATATATTTAAGATATTATTTTCACAAAATAAAAACAATAAATTCTATCAAGTAGATCTACATCCATACTTTTGGATGCATCTCTAATATTTTAACTTTCGATTGATGATATAAATAAAATACAAAATTCAAAACTAACACAAAAGTAAAATTACTTTCCTGTTTGGTGGTAGATCAATTCAACATTTGAGGTTAAATGTGTCAACTTGTGAAGTTATAATTAAATAATGAATTTTTAAAAAGATAAAAACACAAAAATTTACAAATATATATATATATTATGTAGAAAGCATTTAGGCATATTTCTATATTAATGAAATATAATAAGTGTGACAAATAAGAATAATTTTTATAGACATAGAAATATAAAAGAATGTAAAAAATTTTGTTAACATATTATATAATATCATCATCACAAAATTTGTCACATGCAAAGCACACATACACATACTAGTGTATGTATTTTGTAAAAGGCTAGGTTAAACCTAGTTTGCAAGCAAAACGTTCCTAACCCAACCCCTCCCTTTGTAGAGCCAATTGTATGATGGGCAGCTATCTTCTACGATTCTAAGATGATTTATCTATTAGCGAATACAAGGTGTCAGCAAGGTTTTAATTGAACTTTGGGAAGGTGCCAATTGTATGATGGGCCTCTCTGGCTGGTTGTTGCGGAAGCTTCGGATCAAATTCACCATAGTTGGGAGTAGGGTGAGCAAATGGGTAGGTTCTACCCGGGAACCGAATGGAACCAACCTCGAATTGACCTTGAACTAACCCTATACAATCTGTTATAGGGTAGGGTCTGGTTCCAAATTCTTGGAACCAACCCCCACCTAGGCCGTTCCAAGGTCTAAGGGTTTACCTTACCCAAACCAACTTGATGAACTGACCTTGGATGGCCTTGGTGGAACCTGCCATGGAGCTGAGCTTACATTGAAATAAACCCTAAAATACTTTTAGGGATGCAAAGATTTGAACCCAAGCACTCATGGTCATAAAGGCCATGGTCTCACTTAACCAATGACTTAAGTTATTTGATCATTTATTTTCATTTTAACATTTGAATATGTACAATAAGTAATGTAAAAGGTAATATTTACAAATTTAAATTTAAATTATAAGCTTTGAACCATATAATGATAATCTACATATTAAGCTACTCAATTTAATCAATAAAGATAATATAAGTTTTAAACTATATATTATATTTATTAAAAATCAAGTTTTTAAAGAACATGCTTCTTTTTTCTTTTTTTTTCTTTTTTAAAGAGGTAGTAAAGAAAGAACAGGTTCCACAGGTATACCTTGGAACTGACACCGAAACCACCAAGGCTAGAACCGACTTTGGAATCGACCTTCACAAGGTAGGTTTTGATCCTGTTTTTGTCATGGAACCGAATCGAATTGACCTATGCTCATCCCTAGTTGGGAGGTCATGGGTTTCGGGGATGGGCTACGCCTTGGTTATGTAACCCCATGGAACCAAAAACAAAACTAAGGGTTTGTTAGGTTTGCAGTTGGAGTTGAAATCAAAATCCTTTTTAATCAAAATCAAAATGATATATTCCCATAGTTTGTTTGGTTCAAACAGGAATCAAAATGGGAATATGAATACACTAGAATGAGATTTCATTCCCTAGGGAGGGGGAGGGAATGCCATTCCACTAGAAATGGGAATGTGATTCCAATTCTTCCCTACCAAACAGTTGGAACTGGAATGGCCCATTCCAATTTCAGACCCCTATTCCCACCAACCAAAGGGGCCCTAATAAATTTTCTTTCAATTTTGAGCGGGTTTAGTTTATTCCCCATGATTAAGATTAAGCTACGATATAGCATTGCCAACTCAAACCTATATTAGATTGGATGGTTGAACTAGTGAACTGATGACTTATATTTCAAGGCATTGATGGGTTTTAGCAACTTGGGGCTGGGTTGTTTTGGGTTTAGATCATCCCTAGCCCAACGCTATGTAAAATCTTAAACTGTTATTCCAGTCTAGCTGAAGTAGGTTTGTAAATTGGCCCATATTGGCCGATATGTATCGTGCCGGTGGCTTCCCGATACGACCCCTGTAGGGGTGTATTGGGGCAGACTATGGTTCAGAGGGTAGCTAGGACTTAAATCAACCCCTCTGAATCGGTTTTGAAAAAAAAATAAAACTTAAAAAAAAAAGCACTAATACTGTGTTGATACTTTGAACGTTGGGTTTAGTTCATGATCATTAAGGTAGCAGATAGTTTTCTCTTCTTTATTCCCACCATATGGTGGGTTAATTTTTTATTTCCGTTACCTTAAAGGCCACATCATTGGATGGCAAGATATCTGCAAAAGTAAGTGATGTTTTCTTTAGTAGTTCATTGTAAGGTTTTTAACGGTTGAAGGAGCTGAAGTTGGATTTATCATATATAGAAGTTAATTCTTGCAAAGGTAACGAGAATTCAAATAAAATTCTGACGAAAATAACTGATAAAAATTATTAATTTTATTAATGAACTATAATAAACTAGTAAACATGTACATGCATTTGCACGTGACAGTATCTCCAAGGCAAAACTATTTACAATTAATGGATAGTTTTTAAACAGTTATAAGTGGACAGTTTTGGAGTGAGAGTAAATGATATATATGCCATTTTTTATGTCCGTTGTATATTGTTTAGATAAGGGATAAAAATATCTAATGAAAAGTCTCGAAAATGAGGCTATTCTCTCTTTTGTTAGTAGTATAGATATAGATAAGAATAATAAAAAATTTATTAATTCCCGTTACTTTTGCAAGAATTTTATTTAGACATATTTATCATTATATAAAAAATTACAAAATATTTTAGAAATTTATTATATATTATCTTTATCACAAAATTTGTCATTGAAGAAAAATACACAAATACTAGAAGTATATAAGAATATACATGATTACAAGTTTGATAGGCCAAGTTGGGATAGGGTTGGATTGTCCAAAAGAGTCCCATTTTTCCAACATGGTGCCACCGACACAGCTCCCAACGTGATCTATAATCATACTTCTTAAACATGACCGCTGTCTCCAAGGTATGACCCCAACACCCACACATCTCAAACATGTTTCATGTTTGTATGTTGTGATTGTGATTGATTAGGTCCTAACTTTTGAGACCTTTGGCCCAAATCAATTTATATCAAGTTGGTATATTTCAACCCTAACCAAAATCTTCAAGCCAACCCAATCTAAGATAAAAACTATCAAATACCCATTTTACAACCAATTTAATTATGATCCCTAGATATGATACCTCTTTGGTAGTTCAACTTACATATTTGGATTCAATTATCTTTCTGAATATTTAAAAAATATATGATACAAAATGATATAGCTTCATTTATTTCCTTTCTCACTTTTTTCGCTGATAGAACATTTATCCCTAAATTCTAATATTCTCTTTAACAAATTCAATCCCAGTTGCCCAGGCTGTTGAATTTAGATAGGACTGTCAGTGAGCCGGGTCTGATTTGGGACGGGGCATGCAAGTCCCATTGTAATTAACAATTAGGACAAAATCGATATCCATAACCGAACCAATTATTTATTAAGACAATTTGGTCTGACCTGATTATACTTGTCATCTATAATTATCAATTCCAATCACCACTTAAAACCTCATTTAGATAATATGTCCTTAATAAAACTGAAAATAAAATACTAAGTTATTGATAAAATATGCTTTTAACTATAATTATTTTATATAGTTATACATAAAATATAACAAACATTATAAAAAACAGGAGTTTGTTTATATATTATTAAATAAACAACCGGTTTGGGTCTGAATTGGTTTAAAACAAAAAAACCGGTCCTGATCCAATTATAATTGGAACAAAACATAGAACCAAAACAAACATAATTGGCCAGTCGGTTCAATTCTATCAGGTACACCCCCAGTCCCCACTCATTGACAACCCTTAATTATTAAGTCTGCATTCTGTGCACCGGTGGGTTCACTGGACGCATGAACCCACCAATCAGAAACACCCACGTCAGTGTCACTAACTTAACGGTGCTTCTTAAAATGGAACTTACATGTCATTTTTAATCTCCATCAAATTTTTGAATCTCCCTCCCATACTCTCCTCCGCCAAGCCACCAGCAGCGGCGCAAAATCAACTTAGTGCGTTCTCTTCTTCTTCTTCTTCTTCTTCTCGTATCCTCATATTTTTGTTGTTCTAATCAACAGATCCTCATCTTTTTGTTGTTCTTATCAATAGATCCACACCATCATTGATCAAACTGGACCTGGATACTTGCAATTTTCACGGGCTTTCCGTACCAGATTTTCCAAGGTCACACTGAACCAGAAGCTGGAAAGTGAAAATTCCCTTGGGCCGATCATTTGATCAATCAAGACTCTAGTGGAACCCAAGCTCATTAACTCGGGTCATGTAATTAATTTGCTCCAATTATAGAACTCAGCTAGAAGGTTGAAGAGTCCATAGTCCATACTCTGTTAATTTCCATTATTGCTTAAATTCATTAAAACTTGAACCATAATCTACAAACTACAAGTGAAAGTTCATTACAAAAAGCCCTTTTATTAAACATGTAGCACCAATAAGTCAGCTTGCCAGGATCAACACACAAAAGACCATGGCGTACACAAACTTGGGTCCTTGAGGATCAACTGCGCTCCTCCGCCTTGTTCCTCGTCGGTGATAGATGACAGATATATGCTAGTGGAGTTGCAAGCCAAACAATTGGCACAGATCTCTCCTTGGGTCCCTGTCAACACACTCAGTTGACCCATTTTAAGCACGGCATACACAAATTTCTCGAAGAACGGGGTCTGGTTTAGTGCAAAGCTAGTAACGATGGGTCGAGTCCTTGAGTCGGTGTACAAGTCCTGGCCAGAGGTGAACAACACCTACTGGTTCATGAGATCTACGCAGTACTTGTTGTCAAACACATTCGGAATTTGGATGTCCAAATCGGTCGTGGTTGTGGGACAAATGAGCTTGAGTTGATTGGCGAAGAACTTGCCCATGGTGGAATCATGGCTGGGATACAAGCGATCGGTGAACGATGTGCAGTGGCCAATACCAATGGTGTGTGGCCGTCGGAGAGCGCGACAGCGTCAGTGGCGTTGAGGTTCTTGGTGGCCAATGAATTAGAATGATGCTGGTATTGCTATGGGTAGCTAGAAGGTTAGCCACTGTTTCGTCCCTTGTAGCGAAGCTGAGTCCATTGCGCTTCTACTCTTTGATCCGTCGAGAAGAGAAGAGTATAAATTGTTAGAACTTATAGCTAAAGATGAATCAGCAACTGGGACCAGAAGTGTCTAGAACTAGCTGCTGAAATGGCAAGCTATTCTAGAAGCCCACCTAAGGTTCCCACTGAGAGAGGGAGTATATTGTTTTATATCCAATGGTTTGTAAAATAGAGGTTTATGGAGCTTCTGGTTTACAATTCCTTAACCATAAAGGAAGGTCCCTCTCTAGGCGATTCGGTCTCTACAAATAGAACCCCATACACACACACACTAGCCATCCATCGGTTGAGAGCAACCGTGACTAGAGAGAAGAGTCCCCATTATACTCTACTTTTCAGATTTTGCAGTTCAGCAAGGAACAAAGTGTTCTTCGATTAGTTTTCTTACAGAGAAGAGAAAGAAAGAAAATAACAAAACTGCAAGAGGTGTTTCTAAAGGTCTCTAATGTCGGAATAGAGCCATGGATGCCAACTTCACATCAACAACTCAAGGTCGGTTTTACTTATTTCAATCCATTTCTAGAGCAAAGAATGCTTCTACAGTCATCATTATATCTAACAATTGGTATTAGAGCCACTCTATGCTCTGAAACGGCTGAAACTTTGCTCTTTTCTTCTCTGTTTCTCAAGGAACCTCAGACCTGAAAAACACTGGATTTTGGTCATTTTATTGTCGGAAAAGACCTTCTAGGTGGTCGGCAGTGACATTCCGATCACTTCGCCGTCTACCAACCACCCTTCAACATGAAGGGATGAGAGATCCATCATATGGATGGCTGAACCCTGCAGGAAGATAGGGCGAAATTTCAAAAATTTCTCTCTCTCCCATGTGAGAATCGCATTCCCTATTTTAGAAAAACTGCATTTTTCAATGATCAATCTTGAACCAAGAACCGAACCAGATTTGAACCAAAAGGAATGAGAGGGATATGCCTGATACGAAGAAATAGTATCTCCCAATGAAGGTGTTCATGCCCAAAGAAAGTCTCCAAAGACTGCTCCCACTGAAGATGACACAGTGTAGGGTGGAGCAGAATTAGTAGTGTTCTTCCCAAAAACCGAACCCTTCATGAGAATTCGATGGAGGCACTGAGCACAACTTCAAATTAGTCTTTCTCCAAAGACTGATATCAAGAACTGATCTTGATCACTCCTAAAACTAGAGAACGAACTGGCAGTATGGCGGCGGCAGGAGGAGGACGCAGGGAGAAGGTGCAGTCACACTGTATTCGACTTCTCTCTGTGCTCTAAGATCTTGTATCTCTGAGATTTCTGGGATGGGCTGAATGGTTTGCCCCCTCCTCCTTTTATAGCCTTAAAGGGAGCTCCAAATCTCATTAGGAGTTTCCTATTCCTAATCTGTATTTGGATTAGGAGTCCTCTTTAAGAGATAAGGATAAGCCCTTATCTTATCTGCAGATTATATTAGCTCTCTCCTAATCTCATTAGGAGGTTTCCAGATCTGAATCTGTATTCAGGTCTGAACTCTTTGAGTGGATAGGGTAAAACTCTATCCTATCTGCTGATTTAATCTCAAATCCGCTCCTTTATTTAACTGATCATATCAGCCCAATTCGAAATGGACTTTTAGGCCCATGAAGCCTAAGTGCTCGAACTGCTTCCAAACTGCTGCCCAGTTGGGCTTCTTTGTATGGTGTGGGACCCAAACATTGATCTACACATCAGTCACATGGGTTTAGCCCAGCCTCTATTACAAGGCCTGGCCGAATTCACTGAAGAGACAATAAACCCCCTGAAGCCCATCACATGGACTCCTAATGGGCCCAACACTTACACTAAGTGGTCCCTGGGCCAAGCCACCTTATAAAAACCCAGGGACTGTGGGCAGATGCAAAATTATCCCATCAGGTATTACCCTCAATGGTCTTACACTTAACCTCTCAGCCCATAATGATCATACACTGCCCGACAAGAGAGGACCTCTCCCTCGGCTGCAAAGAACAATGTTGCACTCTCTGCTCACATGGATCTCGGAAATTAAAACCTTTTGCAAACACTTTGAAACCGTAATATATATATTTATATCCGTATATAAAATATATTTTGCAAAACAAATTTCAATGATGGAAATCGGCTACCAGCAGTCTTGGTTTCCATCAGAGAGAGTGCATCCCCGATCATTACCTTTGTCCGACAAAGGGGCTGATCCTGTCACTATGATCACCCACTCAGATGAATTCTCGAACTGTCCCAACATACCCAGGTTTTGACCCCTGCTAAGGATCTCACCGATTGGCATATCAAAGACAGCCCAATCCGACACCTAGTGCAGTATCATAATCGAGTCTAGGGGTCAGGTGCAACTTTCCAGTTTTGCCCACTAATCACCAAGGTCCAGGGCGATACAAGAAATCTGGTCCAGTTCAGGGTTTCAAGTAAACCTACACTGTATGTACCTCGGGTCTCACCCAGGCACCTGAGACAGGCCACCCCAACACTTGGCGACACATTAGTGTCAGCCTTAATAGGATAAATCTCCCCAGACTTATCCAATGGTTGTGAACATTCTAAGCTAACACGAGTCTCATAAGTGTCCAGTTTAAGGGTATTACATAGAAACACACAACAATAACATGAATCAAATATGTACTTTATTCATTTACAATAAATGTCATAATGTACATTAATCTGATTGAAGCTAAGGGCATACACTGTCTAACACAACACCCGTTCGGTGCTGCCATGTTCGCTTGGTCGAGTGAACACTGTAGCACCAGATTCGGGTGAAGAAGATGATGCTTGAGGGTCGGGTGCCCGGATGCCCGACCCGGTAAACTTATGGTGCATGATTCCAGTTTGACCCGTTCTAACCAGTCCAACTGGTTCGGTTTAAGTTTTAGCTTGAACCGATTCGATTTCGTGCAGGTTGGATCGGAGTTGTTAGAACCGGTTCGATCTGGATAGGGTCCAATTTGGCTCAACCCAACAGACTATGACAACGTCACAACTATGTGGCCGGTTCAAGGGGATTTTGAACTCTAACTTAGCTGAAATTTTGTGGGCCCCACTAGACCCTATGACCCTATTATGTATGAAATATCAGATAAAAACACCCTCTGGATAAGGAGATATTGGATCGGTTCAATGACTGATCTTCTGGTTCACTATCATACTGATGACTTCTTGAGGCCGGTTCAGGGGGTTTCCATTGGATTGAATTGAAATTTGGAAGGATCATAGAGGACCCTATTGTGTAATTTTGTTCAAAATTTCATTCAAAATGAACCTATATATGTATATATATTGTCTTTATTTGTATGTGACTGTGAGGTTCTCCTCTATAAATAAGTCACATATTTGCACTTAACTACGATAGGTAACAGATCGACCCAACGGAAGAATGCTACCTTGAATAGTTAGAGTGGGATGGAAAGACTAAATAAGGGGTTCTGCTTGGGGAAACTTGTAACCCAACGGTGATGAGTTTACCCAACCGACAAAATCACTTACTTAGTCTGGGCCATCAAGATCATTTTTAGAATTATCGTTCAACCCAACGGAGGAATGATATCCTACATCGATCTTGGGTCAAGACCTGATCAGGATTATGCAAGGGTCTTGATGAGATCTAACTAATGATTACCCCATTTTTAAGTTAGATTATTGATATGTGTGTGTATTTTATGTGGCATGACATTTTGTATGAAACTTGTAGTTATTAATCCAGCAATGGTTACTGGTTATCTGTTAGGCATTGAAATATTAACTGGTACAAACTTTAACAAGTGGAAAGACCAGATTATGATTGTTCTAGGGTGCATGGATTTGGATCTTGCAATTAGAATAAACAAACCCATTGAAATCACTGGTACCAGTACTGGTGAGCAAAAGGCACTTTATGAAAAATGGGAACGTTCTAATCGCATGAGTCTCATGATCATAAGGAGCACCATTTCTACTACAATTTGTGGTGCAACTCCTGAAAAGGAAAGCGCAATGGATTATTTAAAGGCAGTAGAAGAACACTTTGCTGGCTCCACAAAACATTGACAAGTACCCTCATGATCAAAATGATCACAATGAAATATGATGGTCGCAGTGGGGTACGTGAGCACATTATGAAAATGAGTGACATGGTGAACCAACTAAAAGGAATGGATATGGAAATATTCGAAGGTTTCCTTGTGAACTTCATTATGACTTATCTTCCTGTGCAATCTGGTCCATTTAAGATCAACTATAATACGTAGAAAGAGAAATGGAAAATGAGCGAGTTAATTGCCATGTGTGTTCAAGAAGAAGAAAGGCTTAAGAGTGAAATGCCTGAAAGTGCTCACCTAACCACTGGACCACATAAAAGACATTTCAGGAAGAAAACTCAGAGAAAGGGCAAAGAGAAGGTCATTGCTGCTGCGGAAAATGGGGATCATAAAGCCCATTGCTTCTTCTGTAAAAAGAAGGGACACGTAAAGAAAGAATGTCCCAAATATGCGGCATGGCTCAACAAGAAAGGTAAGAATTATGCCTTTATGTTTCCTGAATCCTATTTGGTTAGCGCACCTTCTAATACTTGGTGGGTGGATACGGGCGCTACAACTCATGTCATGGTTTCTCTGTAGGGTTTTCTAACAAATCGACAGCTACATAAGGGAGAACGCACCATAGTCGTTGGAAATGGAATAGAGATAGATGTTGAAACCATAGGAACATATTGTCTCATTTTTTGGATATCGGATTTCATCTAGACTTAGTAGATACACTATATGTACCTACATTTAATATAAATCTTATTTCATTCCTAAACATTTAATGTTGAAACCACAGATGCACAAAACGCTGACTCCTTAATTTATATAACAAAGTGTTCCCCCTTTGTGTGGCAGATTAGTTAACTTAGCTATGCATCCAGGATCCAGCACCTAAACCGTTATAAGGAGGGCAAAATTTTTCGAATGCATACCTAAGGGAACAAAATTGCTCTCAGGTCAATCTAGTCACCAGTGAAATTTTTTTGCTGTGTTGATTGTGGATACAATAAGGTAGCGGTGCAACATAGTAGGGTTTAAAGTATCGACATGTATCGGCTGATACATATCGTGCCAAGACCCTTTCGATACACCCACACAGGTCTAACCGGTTTAGGGGTAGAGGAGACCTAAATTGGCCCCTCTGAACCGGTTGCGAAAAAAATAAAAAAAGGGCCTGAAACACTGTATCGTTTCGCCTGATACGCCCCAATATGCCCATACTGGTGTATCGGGCGTATCAATATTTTGAACCTTACAACATAGGTAGGTGCAACTTGCAATTTTACATAGGTTGGGCTTGAATTTTGGTCCTCGGATTGGATGCGGGCCCAGAAATTAAACCTAATCTTTAGTAGTTTGAATCTAGCTTGACTATATACAATATACATATATAGATACACATTTGCATCCCTATACATATATACATTTATTTTGGGTACTGGGTGAATCAGGATTGAAACTTGACTTGGGATTATTCTCAAGATTGGGCATAGGTTTAGCCCAAACCCCACTTAGCCTACCCAACTTGCATCCCTATAACAAAAACAATGAAAAAGAGAAAATGAAGATAAATGATTCCCTTTTAGCGAGAGTGGAGGTGGAGCCAAATTTGTTTTTCCATTCTCTAATGTTGTTTTCTACTATTAGAGACAAAAAATAAAAGAGATGAAAGAGAAAATATAATGTTCCTATGTTGTTTTAGCTTTACTTTCATTTATATTTTCTCCTTTGGCCAAAGTCACTTTCATTCTTTTTATTTCTTTTCTTTTACTTTGCAACTAAGGCTGCGTTTGAAAACGATGCAAATAAGTGTGAATGCAAAAATATAGAGTGTAAAACGGTTCATATAAATTGCAACATTGGGTTAGTTTTGCACCGACAAATTTACCTTCTTACCAAACAGATTTTTAGCTGTAATGGATGCAAATATGAATTACAATAAAGCATATGCTTTTTTTTTTATCAAAAGCCCACTTAAATGCAAATTTACTTCTTTTTTATTGATGTACTTTTACATCTTATTATCAATGTAAATATGCATTGATCTGCCATTTGTCAATGCATAAATGTAATGCTGCCAAACACAGGCAAAAGAGAACCAAAGTGCAAATTTACCATGAACCGGGGTTTATACTCCATTTTCATTTGCATCGTTTCCAAATGCAGCCTAATGATATATGTAATGGGTCTCATGTGCACCATGTTGAGTTGGTCATAGGACATCATTTCTCACACATGTGGCCATGCGAGTTTAGAACATAATTTGGATGGATTCCCCACAGAGTGCACCCCACACGTGCCTCACAATTAGACCTGTTCATGGGCCGGCCCGACCCCCAGACGGACTTGAACATGCTTATAGGCCCGCGGGCTTAAATTCGGGCCAAAAAGCCCGGCCCATAATAAATTCGAGCCGGGCTCGGGTTTTGTCAAAATAGCCCGGCCCGGCCCGACTTAATATTAAACTTAAAATTAGTTATGTGATTATGTCCATTTGAATACATTTTTTGATTTAAGAATGTAAAAATGTGTTTTAAAATATAAAAGAAAGGGAAAAATACCATCTTGTAGGCCCATTGTTCATTTAAATAGAAAAAAAATACTATATGAATTTTTAATTCTAATTTGAATAGGGAAAATTATTTTTTTTTCAATTAGGTCGGGCTTCGGGCTCGGGCTTCGGGATTTTTACCAGGGGCGGGCTTGGGCCCAAGTTATAGGCCCATTGGTCGGGCCGGGCTTGGGCTCGGGCCTAGTATATTTTCATTAGTGACAAGTGAAAGCCTGGCCCGAGCCCGGCCCATGAACAGGTCTACTCACAATACATCACTCGTATTTGTCATGGGATAATGTTTCCATTGTATGGAGTGGATGTGCTTTGAGGCGCACTTTGTGGGGAGCCGTCCGAATCCTTTACACCATGAAATGGCAAGCTTTTCATGTTGCCTATTGTTCATCACCTTGCCTTTATGGATCCTAAATATGCTATCAATACAGCATTCAACATGATATGCATTTGGTTCTATTTACTTTTTTCATTAAACGTTTGTACATTATTTGTTTGCAAAACCGAGAAAAGTAATAATTACAACCATTTACAACAACTAGACACCACTAAGCACCACATCAGCGTAACAGTGAAAAACGCCAAACTGTTTGTAAAAACTTTAAAAAATAACTTCCTCAAGCGATATTCGTGCACAAAAACCAAAATCCACTTTTGTCATTCTTGATGCATACGGAAGAGCAAGAGAGGGGAACTGTTGAAGTGGCGTCTATGTGGCAGCATTTATTGAATAAACGCCCACGAAACCAAACAACCTCATGATCTATGATGACACATTTCAAACAGTATTGCCCTCTCAAAAGTGAGTTAAAATCAGCCCTCCATAAGGGGGCGCCCCACAACTGTCTTATAACACATCCTCTCCATGTGTTGGGAATATCTCCCGATGATATATGGGGCTAATTTGAACTCCTCAAAAGTATGACCAATCCCATCAATGACAACATAAATCATGTTTATTTTTATTATTTTTTTTTTGTAAAAGGATTATAAATTATGTTGAAGTTGTATTGGTAGCATATTTAGACTGGTGCTCCTTTGAGGGTCAATGCCACATCCTGTTTGGGAGGCTGAGCTGAAGTGCCCATTTTTGGGCAGACTTTCACTTAGCTGTGAAATCCATTTTCCAATGAAACTATTTTTGGTAGCTTCTTAGAAATGGCTCAATCAACGCCGAAGCCTGAAACCCCTCAAACAGGATGGAAGTTTCAAATGGTTCAACTGTTTTGAAGTGCTATAGCAAAGGTGTTCAAAGAGGTTGAAGCGGAAAACATCTCAAATGATTGATTAAGTTGATTTGGGCTCTCTAAATTTTTCATAGCTTAGAGGCTGTCCGTGTGATGAACTAGGCCCACCTTAGAAAGCCAGAACTCAGAAGTCACTATGCTTTAGCTATCCCAAACGTGTACAGTGTACTCGACTGATTTGAAGCATTTCGGATAAGCTATTCAAACAAGCTTGAAGCACATGGGCCGTGCCCTTGGGCCCTCCAGTTTCTTCACCAAACATGGCTCATGGCCTCATGGGCTGTCCGTGTGGGGCCCACCTGGCCCTTCAAAACGCAAACGGGCGCAAACCGCACAGTACCTTTTGAGTTTTGGCTGTGTTTGGTTTGAATGAAAAGGTGGGGTAGGTAAAGCCGTAAAGGAAGGAACGGGTCAGAGTGGCCCAATTTCGGGGCGAATATTTTGGTTCAGGTCCGGCCATGCATCAGCTCGGGATTGCCGATTCATCCCTGTCTCATTGACAAAGTCACGTGAGATGCACATATAAGGGAGAGGGTCAGCGAGTGGTCTTCTTCAACCTCTCGCTACCTGACCTCCACAACCACGGCGGAACCCAGCGACGGTCCCTGATCGCCAGATCTGTTCGCCGGATGGTGAAAGGTTCCATTGTTACAACACTTTGGCGGAACGAAGGAGGCCTGAAAGGTAAGAATTCTGAGATTTTAGCAATACTCAATCAGTAAAGCTCGTAAGTTGATGTCAGGTTGCGTTTTTCATGGATGAAATGAGAACCTGGAATTCTGATATCAAGATTTCAGGGTAGGACACATTCTACGATGATGCGTTTGGTCGACGCCATCTCCTTTTTTTCTGGATGCGGTTGTAAACTTGAAAGGGACATTTGATCAAATCGTCTGAATAAAAAAATGAAACGTTGTGTTTACATCAACGACAATGATTTATCTGAAGACCTTTACTGTGACAACCGCATATCAAACAGAAAATATACTGTACTGAATTTCCTTCCGAAAAATCTATGGGAACAGTTCAGGTGATTGTTGAATTGATGGTTTTCTCTGTCTTATTATTATTATTTTTTCTATTGAAGGTTAAAACAATTGATAGGAGGAGTTGGATGAAATACAGTTGTAGTCTCTTCTTTAATCCCTAGAGCAGTAATGTTTTACCTAAAATTCATCATAACATGCGTAGAGATACTTTTCACGTTCATTGTGTTAGTATTCTCTTTTCCTTCGGTAATTTTATTTCGACATTTTAGATTGTATGCCTTCATTGACTACTATATTGCTAGAGTGAATAACAGAAAAATATAATCACATAAGAATTTTTGTCTACAGAGACTCCCTGTTTACACTGCGATAGCTAATGATCCATCAAAAGCTTTTATCCCCAATGCAAACATTTTTTAAGGCCATAATTTGCCATATCTTTTCGTACTATGTTAAACCATGTCTCTTTTGGATTCCCTTCTGACTTTCTACAGCATTCAACCTGCACCAAATCACAGGCCAAAACCCCCTACCAAATAACATTGTCTCCCCATCTTCAAATTCTGGTTGAACCATTCCAAAATAAGATCCCCAATGTTGCCTTTTTTTGGGTTGTAAGTTCCTGGTGTATAGCCTCTAGTTGTACAGGGATTTTCTCTTTATTAATGAAAACTTTACTTCATCTTTTCTAAAAAAAAGATCCCCAATATTGTATAGTCTCCCCAAATCCTTTATTATCTTTATTAACACCAAGCTATTTATTATCAATAACAAAGATAAGTTGGACTAATCCAACGGCAAGAATACTTAAAAATCCATACCATGTTTTTAGTTTCATCTATTGGCAACTGTTGGTAATGGCCTTTTTTATTGACAACCATTAGATCGTTGTAGCTATCCATTGCACCAGGTTTGATCCCAAGAGCATATACCCAGACAGGACATGTACCCAACACCTGATCAATCATCCTCCTAGAATCTAATGCTCCTTCCATCTCCCACCTTGAATGAAACAAAGTTCAGAAATGCCAATTGGAAGCTCATGGTTCCTTCTATCTACACACAAATCCCATATGATGTCTTAATTTCCTTTCTATCCCACCCGGCACCCAAATTCCATCACCCCATACTTGGAAGTTGGAAGCCACCACCTTCCTCCATAGAGAGTTTCTTTCCTCTCCAAACCTCCATGGCCACATCCCCAAGAGAGTCTTATTAAAAAGTCTTATCCTTCTTATCCCAAGTCCATAATCTTTCTTATCCCTACACAACCATTACCATTGTACTAAATGGTATTTCTTCTCCTCTTTCCATTTTTTCTATTGCCTTTGCCACCAATTCTGGAATTTTAAGCAATGGCAGATAGTTCACTGGAAGATTAGACAAGACACTCTTTATCAATGTTATTTTTTTATCAGTAAAGAAGATTTATTAATTATGCAAATTAAAAGACTACAACAAGCTAGGAAAATTCAGCCATCCCATAATATAAAATGAGTTACATTTTGCCCAAAACATTTGTTGCCTATTAACCCCTTGTTTTGCCAGAGCATCCCCCATCCAAATTGCAGTTCTTCTCACCCACTTAAAAACAATAATTAGCTCTCGTGATAGGCTTTCAATTTCCCTAAAGTTATGCATGTAGATCCAAGGTATTTGATTATTGCATCTTGTCCAGGAAATGACCACCTGGGAGTTCCTGCAGCATCTTGCACGGTATTAATCACATGCCTTTTTAAAACAACCACCTAACTCTTATTTATAACCCTGGTTCCAATTTACAAGGCATCCCAAATTCCCTGTTGAGGCCAGCACATGACTTGAACGTGTAAGATGTTGTTTTGAGCCATCCATTTATGCTAAAGTCTATACCTGTTGACCTGCACATTTTGAGTCAGCTTGGGACATTAGAGAGGGCACCTTTGGTATCTTTCACTGGAGTTATAAAAACTTGTACTTATTTAGGGATTGGTTTGGGGGAATTGAAACTTCAAATATAATTTGACGTGGAAGAAGGGAGAACTGGCCTACCTAGCTTGATTATGAAACATTTGGAACTTGGAAGCTAATTTCTCTTTTGCAATTTGCTGACTTGTTCCCATTTATACTTTTAACATGTAATTTTCTTTCTTTTACTTACCAAATATATTTCATATGGAATTTGATATCCTAGTTTTTCCTGATTTAAGTGTCATCAAGTATTTTTATTTGCTTCTTCAATGAGTTATTATTCCGTTATTCCAAATATTGCTCTAATGTTTGCTTGGGTTTTCTCTAACCAAATTTGTTTCATGTTCCAGTCGGTTCATGAACCAATATTTTTTGCTGATTGCATGCCTTCAACTATGGCCCCTTATTACTCCAGTAAATCCTGCTAGTACGTGGGGTCCACTTATCTTTATCTTTGCAGTCTCAGCATCAAAAGAGGCTTGGGATGACTACAATAGATATCTATCAGACAAGAAAGCAAATGAGAGAGAAGTATGGGTTGTTAAGCAAGGCATCAAAAGACATGTATGAAAGCATTCTATTATTTTCTCTTGCATGGTTTTTCTTTCTCAATAATTTTGATAGAAAGAAGTTGCTACTTAAATTGGATTTATGAAGTTGGTATACATGCAATTTCTTTTTTTATCTAATCTCATACCTGTATGGCCAATATCTGTATATGAAAAATATTATTTTTTTTTATCAGTAACAAGAAATTTTATTAAAACTACTAATTTAAGGATTACAATCATAGATGAGAATTGATACCCAACCACCCTTATATTTTGTTTTGCATTCCTTTTACAGCTCTGCCCAAAAAAAGTTGTTCCCTATAGACCCCTTGTTTGGCTAAAGAACCAACCATCCCATTAGCAGTTCTCTTAACCCTCTGAAAGTGGCTCCTATTTCCACCACTAGCTTCTCAATTTGCCTTAATGTTTCCCGTATATCCATGCTCCTGAGTTATTGCTGGTCATCCAAGAGATAACCAATTTGAATCCCCTTCTACATCTACATTTTGCAATCTGGATTGTTTAGCTAGCCTCAGGCCTTGTAGTGGCTCCATTTCTTCAGCCTTTAAGGAATCTCCAAAGCCAATCAGGCCTGAAGATAGTGCCACCACCTTACCTTTTGCACATCCCTAACACACCCACAATCCCTAAAGGACCTGGAATGCCAACTGAGCTTCCATCAAAATTCAGCTTCACTTTATTATTTACTGAACAATTCTACTCTATTACTACTTTTGTGATATTGTCTTTAAACAAAGAGGAGTCTGCCACTTCTCACCATTGCTCTTGTTATATCATCCACAGAATGCACCTTAAAGGCCTGATTGGCTTTGGCAATTCCTAGTTGGAAACTTGGAATTATTAGTTGGCTTCTTGATGACAAATTCCTATACTACTCTCTTTTCATCCATTTTTTTCTAAAAGTTTAGTGACGGTATTATGAGTGCTGTAAACTGAACTAGTCAGTCCGGGGTCATTATGATGTAATTTGTTATGGTTGTACAATTATACAAATTCTGTTCTTACTTGACACTTTGGCTTTATTTTGGTCACTCAACTGAGCCTTAATCCCAACTATTTCATTCATAATTAAAGATTTAAACTTAATACATCTGTTGGAAAAATCCAAAACCCCTCAGTACCAATACAAGTATGCCCAGAAAATACTTTGTCCATCCCTGTTTAGCTAATGTATCTGCTACCCTGTTTGCAGTTCTTCTCACCCAGCTGAAGCTTGTATTCAAGTTCTTAGCAATCATATCAATCTCTCTAAACGCATGTCTGTATTTCCTTGGTGCTTCTTTGAGGTGCTTTGCCCAATGTATTACTAACTGTGAATCACCTTCAACATCCACATTTCTGAGGCCATGTTGTTGTGCTAATCTCAACCCTTGTAGCAGTGCCATGGTTTCTGCCATGATTGAATCTCCTATACCTGCTGGACCTGAATACAACACAACCACCAGGCCTTGGTGGTTTCTAATCACTCCCCCAATATCTGCTCTTCCCGGGTTACCCAGGGAGCTACCATCGAAGTTCAGTTTCAGCCTACTTTCAGTTGGTGGTCTCCAATCTTATCTTACCTCTTTAGGGTGGGTTCCAGTTTGTGCAACTTTAGGGCAGGCTCTGATAATATCAATGGTTGAAAAGATTCTGAAAGTCTCCAAAGTTTTTACCTAGTGTGCAGCTCGGAGCATGATAGCTTCCAACAGTTCCTCCTTTAATCTTCTCTTTTCATTAAAAATTCTATTGTTTCTTTCTTCTCAAATTGTCCACACCACAGCAGCTCTCACAGTCCTCCACATGATCTTTCCTCTTTTTTCCTTGAGCCTTGGGAAATTGGGGTTGAATAAGCTTACCACTTCTTGTGGAGGGGCCCATCTGCAACCAAATAGGAAACAAAAGTATTCCCAATACAGGACACAAAAAGACAGGAGATTAATAAGTGGGAAATGGATTCTCCACAGGCCTTACAGAGCGTGCACATGTGAGGAGATAGGCAAGTATTTGGCCTCCTTTTATGTAGCATGTCACTGGTGTTAACCTTGCCAAGAAATACTTCCTAACAAAGAGCTCGAACTTTGGGTGGGATGGGTTTAGACCGGATTTCTTTCATTGGGAAGGCCAATCCCCCAGAAGTGGAGTTAATTAAGAGCTTAAAGAAGCACAAGAGAAAAAGCCATCAGGGGAGGGTGTCCAAACCCTAACATCAGGTGAATTTTGGTCTAAGAACTCAGTCTCCAAAGATGCAAGCTAAAAAAATTATATATTGATCACCAAGTTTCAATTTTTTCATCTTGAGGTTATCGACGTGTTGCAGTTAAAAATTTTTGAGCTTATTTATTTTTTGTCTTCTTATCTTTGTGGTTTGCTTTAACTTATCATGGGAATTGCTTTGACTTACTAATTTATTCTACTAAAACATTTGACATGGAATTTACCTGCACTGATGATGTTTTCTTATTTTAGATTAAAGCTCAAGACATTCATGTTGGTAACATAGTGTGGCTTCGTGAGAATGATGAAGTACCGTGTGATCTTGTTTTACTTGGTACTTCTGAACAACAAGGTGTTTGCTATGTTGAGGTAATTATGAGATACTTTTTTTTTTCAATTCTATTTATTAGGTGTATGCTTTTGTTTATTATAGATCCTACACACTATAAATTTCCTTATTGATAAATAAAGGGCCTGTAGAAACACCACTTTCTAAATATTTGATGGGATTAGAGATAAACAACTTTAGTATGATAAAAAGTTAAAAATATTGGTTTTTCAAATGAAACAACATAATTAGTTGAGTGAGAAGGAAGAGTGATTTGATGACTTGCACTAAAAAAACTGTAAAATGGAGCAATGGGATTTGTACGAAAGGGGAGAAATGAGAGAGTCATGGATGAAGGATTTGAGTATGCAACAAAATGGAAGAATGAATCAAGGAAGTGATGGTAGAAAAAAAAGAAGTTCCTGTTTGAAGAAAGCAAGGGAGGAGCAGCTTTGAAGTTAAGAAGTTCCTGATGGCCTTACTGCAAGGCCCAAGACTAGCAAAGCGATTAGACATTTGAAATTTGGAAGTAGAGGGGGACTCAAAGTTGATCATCACCACTTGGGAAAAAGGTCTATACCAAGTCCCTTGGATTTACAGGCATGTCTTCAGAGAGATTGATTGTTTATCAAGGGAGTTAAACACTTCCTTCTTATGGGCAGGCCCAGAAGAACTGCAAATGGGATGGCGGATTCAGTAGCAAAACAAGGGGTTAATAGACATCAGCTATTTTGGCCACTGATGTAAATCTTATGCATTTGGATGGTTGTAATATCTGAACCAAATGTACTAAAATTCACTCGTTGAATTATATCTTCTTCTCTACTGATAAAAAAAGTTGAGAGAAGATATGAAATCCACAATTTTCTTATGGGCAGGCCCAGAAGAACTGCAGATGGGATGGCGGATTCAGTAGCAAAACAAGGGGTTAATAGACATCAGCTATTTTGGCCACTGATGTAAATCTTATGCATTTGGGTGGTTGTAATATCTGAACCAAATGTACTAAAATTCACTCGTTGAATTATATCTTCTTCTCTACTGATAAAAAAAGTTAAGAGAAGATATGAAATCCACAATTTTCTTGGTTCAAGATGCTGCTAGTTGGTTTAAAGGATTTGTTGATGTTGCTGTCCAAGTGGTAAAAACCCTGGGATGGAGAAGCGGGTTGAGAAGAGATGGAAAGTGGTACATAATAGAGAAAAAAAGTAAATGACAAAGCTTTTTTTCTTGATGCTAATAGAGACATTTGGAAACGGAAGGAAGTGGGTTGTCCATGCCAGAAGGAAGGGAGAAATAGGTGGGTGGCAGTTGCTGAGGTTTTGGGAGGAGTATGAAGACAGATGCTGGAATAAAAGAACACCCAGGTTCTGCAAGAGCAGGATAAGCAGAAGAAAGAAATGCCGGACGTATCATTAGGTGGCTTTGCAACTGTTTCAAAACTTGTGTTAGGATGTAGTAAAGAGGACTGGAGTGAAAAGATGGTTGTGCCTTCTAAGAACAGAGGGAGTGACTAGAAAGTGGTTTTAGATGATATCATGAACAACATACAAACCAAGGAGACAGCTGACTAATTCCTTTTGAAGGCAACAAAGCTGTTCTCGATTTAGGGGTGTTTGAAGTGGATTTCATTACTTTGGAAACAAAGAGGGACTAGTAACAGTGAAATCCCTTGAGGGGAGTATGATCCTGAAGGTTTTTGGACTTCCTTTCAACTTGTAGGTGGAGCATGTTCTTGACAAAATTGCTGTTGTGTGTGGAGGTAACCCTTGACCTGCATCCAGTGAGAAATAAAATTGTAGGTGCTAACCCTAAGAGAGTCCCTCGAGCTCTTAATCTTTTGGCAGAAGGAAGATGGAGGAAACTTTGGGTGGCTTTAGAAGTTGAAGCGCCTTTGTGGTTAGGGAGGAGGAAGGTTGAAGACAAAGTTGACATGGTCTTGTGGAAGCTATGTGGCACAAAAGGAGCTGGTTGAGATGGTGAAAAGGGGAAAGGATTAAAGGAGGTAGACGAACGGGCACAAGGAGAATTAAAAGTTGCTAATCTTACAAAAGAGGAAAAGAATTTGAATTTTTTTTGAAATTAATTGCATGGATGGGATGGCTTGTTTTGTTGAAGTGGTGAAAGGGCAAAATAAGTGGAATTGGAAGGTGAGATCACAACACGCAATTGGACTGATGGAAAAAAGAAAGAATTGAATCAAAGGAAGGAAATGAGGTCGTACTGGGCTTTATTTTTGGGTTACATGAGAGTTTAAGTAAGCATGTCATTGGGCCTTATGTTTGACCAGCGGGAGATGATAGATGTATCATTGTCCTCCTCTGGGTTAACCAGGAAGGGGGGAAAAAGAGGATGCATAGGGGTTATATTGGAGACAAGTGATGATTTGTATTAGTGTCGAAGAGGAAGAGGAGGACTACAACGAGGAGACAAGTGATTTGGGTTGGATTCATTTAGAAGAAGAGGAAGAGGATAGCAGCTCAGATGATGAATCTAGTACCGAAGGCATGGATGTGATGATTTGTATTAGTGTCGAGCAAGATGAAAAATTTTACTTGGCTGAGCTCTTTAGCGAAGAAGGCTAGGTGGCTGAAAGAGAAACAGGCGCAAATGAGAGAGAGAACAGGAAAAACCACACAGAGAGGAAGTAGATGGCAATAATTTGTCCCAAGTGAAGCAGGGAAAACACAAGCGTTCAGAAGATGGAGAATTGCTAACAGATCAGGGACAGTGGCAGGGTGGAAGAAGGGTTGAGCCAAGATAAATGTATTCAGGTTTTGGTAAGGGTGGAAAGATTGGTAGTTGATCAAATTGTGAATAATGATGTTTCCTTGGATTCTTTCTATGAATTTTAGGCTATTAATGGGGGCGATTTTAGCAACACTCCAGAACAAGAAAGAGAAACAATTCAGGAGACTCCTCAATTCATCTCTTTTCCTCCAGGTTAGCCATGTAACAATGTGAATTTCCTTTTGGGTACTAATGAGTTATCTAATGCTTATGCAGATGCTCTAGACCTCCTACCCACTCTGGATGGGCCCAGAAGAAATGAGCAGGCTAGTAAGGATTTACAAGAAGAAGGGGAATTTGTAAGGGAAGACGAAGCTTGGTGGGTTAGGGTTAGGGAACATATAGGTGAGAGGAATGTTGCTTGTTAGGGAAATGGTTGTAGAGATTAGCTAAGGATAGAGACAAGCTGTAGGCAAAAGTTATCATCAGTATTCGTGGGCTTGTAGCTGATGGCTGGGATTCCCGGATTATGGTTAGGGCATCTAGAGCTTCTCCCTAGAAGTCCATTTGTGCAATTTTACCATCCTTCTTGCCATTTGTTAGGTATAATCCTTGTTCTAGAAATTTAGTCAAATTTTGGGATCATGTGTGGTAGGATAATTCTCTTTTGAAGGAGCAATTTCCCTCTCTTTATGCCATTTTTAATCATAAGGGTGAGCCTATTTCTTCTTTAATTGTGCCTTTTAATCCATTGTTTGGGTTTGGCTGGGTCTTGGGATTCAGGAGAGGGCTTCATGAGTTGGAAATGAGTGTTGTTGTATCTATTCACCAAAGGTTGGTTGGAGTTTTTTTTGGATCCCATTAAAAGGGACAGCTGAATTTGGACTATTACTTCTTTTGGGTCATTCTCTTGCGCCTCTTTCTTTTCAGACTTAGTTCATCTAGGGGATAGTCTTGGGACATCTTTTCCTATTAGGAAGGTTTGGAGCAGGCCTATCCCACCTCGTGTGGGTGCTTTTTGTTGGGAAGCCTATTTGGAGAGAATTAACACTTCCAATTTGCTTCAAAGAAAAAGACCAAATTGGTTCTTATCCCCTAACTAGTGTTTTCTTTGTAAGGTTGCTGGTGAGTCTTGCTACCACTTATTAATCTCCTGTCCTTTTATTTTGTCAATATGGGAATGGTTTCTCTCTTTGTTTGGGTGTAGGTGCTTGTTTTCCTCTATCTTTGTTAGTTGGCCGAAGAAGAGGGGAAGATATTTATGGAGATGTACAAGGGCGGCTGTTTGTTGGACAACATAGGAAGAAAAGAATCAGAGGATCTTTCTTGGTAAGGAGAGAAGTAGGGATTCCCTAATTGAAATCATTAAAATTAAGGTGATCCACTAGGTGAAGTATCTTGATCTTTTTGAAGGAATCCTTGCAGATTATTTGGTGAGGAATTGGAAAATTGCTTTTTTTTTTATTTTTTGATCAGAAAAGAAAATCATTTATTGATTTAAATCTGAAATTAAGATACAATACTTTTCAATATCAAAGTAGTTTACAATACTGCCCAAAATAAGGATGGTCTATTAGCTCCCTGTTTGGCTAATACATCTGCCAACCCATTAGCTTCCCTTTTAACCTAATTGAAAGAAGAGTTGAATCTCTTTGCAAGTTGGTCAATCTGTTTTAAAGGTGAACTAGCGGAGTAACCCGTGCTGAGCACGGGAGTTACACTCCCTGCTGATAATGTTGACACGTACAGGAACCATATTACCATCTTTCCATCTGGTCTTAGCGAGGGGCAAGTGCCCTTCTTCCACACCTCTTAAAGCTCGGCGGTGAGTAGCTTTAGAGATATTGTTGTTTCAGATCCTCGTTTCAATTAGGTTGGTGTAAGATTCTTGGGAGCGATGGGGATGGGGATTAGGGATAAGGGAGATGGGAATGGATTTGCAAACATGGCAATGAGGTTGCTCAACCCAAGTTACCCTTTCATTTCTTTTTGTTGTTGAAATTTTAAATTGGATAGGACAATGCTTAATGGTAATAAGGGCATTTAAGTAATTTTAACATCTCAATTATTGACAAGTCAAACAAAGGGAGATATTTGCACCTTTCTTCAAAATTAAGGGATGTTTTTGTTACAGTCAAAATATAGGGAAGGTTCATATGATTCTCAGAAAGCCAAGGGGAGGTTTCTATAGTTTACCCTTCAAAATATGAAAAAGATAAAAAAATCCCCTCTTGCTTCTTGAGTTTGGTTTTTGGATTTTTGCATATTTTGTCTTATATTGGTCTTGTTTTCTTTCAGAGATCTGGAGATTAGATTAGAACAGCTAACCTGAAAAAAAAAAGATTAGATCATCAAGATGAACAACTTACCGGTTACAACTATTCGAGATATAGAGAGAGAAGGGAGTGGAGGGGCTTTCTGGTAAAGTTCTGATAAAACTTTCCGGAGGATTTCGAGTTCCGGACGGGTGATTCAATCTCTGCAATTGATAAAGAAATTCCAAAGATTGCAACACATAAGGAATGGGGATTGAAAGAAAGGAGGCTATGATTGGCTCTCCTTTTTGTTCGACCCTTTTTCTTAAAAAAAAAAATAAAGGAAAAGAAGTGAAAGAAAAGCTTGCTTTCTTTTATCTCCCTTTCTTCCTTCCTCTAGGATAAGCGGCAACTCAGTTTCTTTTCTTTTCTTTTTAGTGTCATGTTTTAGAGTTGCCGGAGGTGCAGGAAAATCCCAGCATTATTTAAATCATGCCCCATCAGCCACCTGCTTAGACGGAAGCAGCAGCAGCAACAACTCTAGCATCAATGGCGGCAGCAGCAGCAGTGTATTTGCAAGCCTATTCGCTTCCTCAGCTGTTGAAGGAAGCTTGCAGCCACAGACTTCTTCCTTCTCAGATTTAATTTATGCCATGGCACACTTGGAGCGTCCGACCACTCTCTCTGCCGATTCTGCTGCGGAACCAACATCACTTTGTCTCTCGTCCACCTTGCTCTTTGCTCCAGTTGAGGCAGAGCGTTGGCAATTTACTCCGCCTCTGCAACCGGCAATGTCTGCCACCACGTGCTTCAGAAAGCAGAGCAGATGGGTGCTGCCGGCATGAATGCATCACTACTGTTACAAAATGACAAAAAGCATATGCAACCTCTCGCTATAGGCCTTCATTTGAGAAAAATTGGCACGCTTCAAATAAATTTACGTGCAGATACCATTTCCTACACGTAAAAAGGACCACGTTGCCTAGACCCCAACCCTTCCCGTTTTAATATATATATATATATAGATCTTAGCTTCCAAGGTGCTGACTCAATTTGCTTTGCCCATGTTATAATCAGAAGTGAGTCTCCTTCAATTTCCAGCTCTCTTGCCCCCAGCTGTTCTGCAAGCTTCAGTCCTTGCCATAGAGCCTTTGGTTCAGCTTGGGTCGAGTCTGCAAACTCGATTAGTCCTGAGAACAAGGACAACACCACTCCATGATGGTCTTGAAAGACTCCCCCTACTCCTGCTCTTCCTGGGTTGCCAAAGGAACTCCCATCGAAGTTTAGATTCAGTTTATTTGTCCCTGGTGGTTTCCCCTCCACTCTTATAGTTTCTCTATGTGGTTTTCGAAGGATGTTGTTGTTGATTAGAAAGTGGTTTTCGAAGGAAGAATCATTGCTGTCTACTCGGGATTGATTGGTGTTGGAGATTTTTCGAGAACTGAAATAATGGCTGTGCTGAAAGGTCTTCAAAGGGATAGAGAGATGAACATTCTAAAGCTAGTAATTGAGGGGACTCAAAATTATCGAGTGGTTGAAGAAGGAAGAGGAGGCTGGATGGTGGTGCTATATTAACGAAAAAAGGAGTACTTGGTTGTTTTGGGGAATGGAAATCTATGTATAATGGGTGAAAAGGAATGCTGATTCATTCGCTGATACATTAGCAAAGCAGGGGGTGGGAATGGATCATTTATTTTGAGCTGTACTGTAATTTTGTTGTTTGTATTTGGGAGAGTTAAGAGAATTTCTCTCTCCCCTTATCCCCTTTGTACACTTTCTTTATTATTAAAATAAATCAATTTCTGTTATTCATCAAATAAATAAATAAAGGCCCCAACCTTCTGTGATAGGAATGTAAGACATCTAACATCATACTAGCTATTTGAAGTAATGCAACTACGAGATAGACAAACATGTTGAGAGTTTAACATTCTTGAACGCACAAAACACTTCGATATGATTCACGTTTGCTTGCTTCCACTTTCACTTTGAATTTGTTTTATATGTTACACTTATTTTAATATGAACTAGTATGCTTTTTAAAACATTTAATTTATTGTAAAGTTTAGTTTTCCATATTTTTATGTATTAATGTTATTTATTTATCTATTGATTTATTTTTCAATTTATTTTTCTTGCTTTATTCAGGAGAGCCTTGCTTTGTGCTCTGGGTGCTAGAAGGTCCTTGCACTTTTCTTGGGCCTCTTGCTTTTAAAATACCGTGAGGACTCAAATTGAGAGAGATTTGAGTGGTTTTTCAAGGAGAAAAGGATCAGAAAATGTTAAATCTAAGGAAATTCTTGACAGTTCCTAAAATAGAAAAGGTGAGGCAGCAATGTTGCTAGCCTAATTCTCTGTAAGTTCGTGTAAATATATTTTTATGCTTTTACCCTAAAAAAACAAAGGAAATTGGGAATAAAAAGCGGGGGGGGGGGGACTTAGGTTGTGTGGAGGGTCCCAAGGAGTGATTCCTCTTTGAGAGCTAAATGAGATGCTAACCCGAAGACCTTAATTAAACCTGTAATAGAAAATCAGAAGTAAATTTACCAAATAACATAACTACCAGACTAGAGCCCATTACATTAGTTAAATTTACCAAAATACACTTAAAATTGAAAATTACTTAAAAATAAAAGAAACCAGAATACTCCTAGGTTGATTCCAGGAACATCTTGGTGCCCACTTCACATCATGTATTCCAATGCTTGGCACTCTAAGAAATTGCTTGAAATCCGAATTGGCTGTTAGTTTCTTGATACTTAAAGAGTTGATCATAATTGCAGACTGCGGCTCTTGATGGTGAAACTGATCTGAAAACCCGGACTATACCAGCTGCTTGTATGGGAATAGCTTCTGAATTGTTACACAAAATCAAGGTATATTAGATCTGTTAGAGTAATTTTGTTCCTTTATGATTGAGAATCTGAGATATTAGTTGATATTTCGTTTTTCATATTACTGTTTTTGATCTTTATATTGTTTCTCTCATTGTTAGGGTGTCATTGAGTGTCCGAATCCAGATAAAGACATTAGAAGATTTGATGCAAATTTGAGATTGTTTCCTCCATTTATTGATAATGATTTTTGCCCCTTAACCATCAACAACACTTTACTTCAATCATGCTACTTACGAAATACGGAATGGGCATGTGGTGTAGCTGTTTACACAGGTAATATGTCAAAGTAATGATTTGAGAACGTATCATATCACTGATGTATCCATACAGTTAATTTTATGTTGTCTTGAGATGACAAAATCACTACTCAATTGTACCCCAAATGCACTATCTCAGAGTACATCTTGGTGTATAATGGGACACCTTTAATCAATAACAGAACAGATATGCTAATGAAAACAAAAGCAGAAAACATCATGAGATAACAACCCCTATAAGGATGGTCTTCAGCCAAACTACCAAGTGCCCTAAACAAAATATAAGTGCAAATACGAGAACAAAACATCTAGCCTGGGATCACTGAACCTTAGACAAATAAATCCTAAGCACATTTCTGCGAAGGCTATAAGTTCACTATAAAAGCCATCTGGATGAGCTGTTACTTTCTTGAGGCCAAGGTCCTAGCTTCTTTTGATATGGTGGTACATTAACAGGAGGCCATCAAAGCCATCAATTCATCCAGGCCTATAAACCTGGAAAGGAAATTCTACTGGTAAACTGTTGTTTACAATGGGTGTGAAGGGTATAGTTGATAATCTGTGTAGTTTTGGGGTGGTTAAATTCACTGGTAGAGCTTGAAGATCCTGAGCATTTGTTTTTTCTTTTTAATTTTCTTTTTGATTGGTAACAACAGAATTTTATTAGATAATAATAGAATTAATTAAATACAAAGTATGCTAATTGCTATACATCCCCACTGTATAGTCTAGCTCAAGCTACCTATCCCTTTTTTTAGAACTTAGACTACACTAACCCAAAATCCCCCTAAAAGAACTTTGCCCTGTTAACCCCTTGTTTGGCCATAGCATCAATCAAAGCATTTTTTAATCTATTTATTCAATGAAATCTTGCTTGTTCATAGTGTTTTGGTACTTTCAGGAATCTTGCTTGTCGTTCTTCAACCAACCCACTACTACACCAGAGTCCCTCCTCAACGTGACTTTCCTAACATTTAATGATCTTTCTAACCTTAGACCTTGTAATACTTCTAGCATCTCTTCCCATGTCGAGTTTCTATAACCAATGGCAACTGAGTTTTTTTATTGGAAACAGTAACATTCAATTAATAAATATAGATGTTACAACAGTCAAAACACCCAGGACAAGAGTGCTGAAATCAATTAGAAAGGAGTCCAAAAGAGCTTCCCCCTATTTGTCCCTTGTTTAGCTAAATTTTTGGCCATCCCATTGGCTGATCTACTCACTTGAAGCTGACACCAATTTCCCTTGATAAAAGAAATATCTCCCTCATGACCAGATTGTGGGTCCACACCCCCGAAATTTCTTGTTTGCATTCACCCTATCACTAGCTTAGAATCACCATCCACTTCTATCTGTTGAAACCCCAATAGTGTATATTGCCAAGCATCTATGTTTCTTTTACATTCATTTGGGTATAAGATACATCATACTATCAAGAGTCAAGTAGATTTCCCATTTCTCATTTCTCTATGAGTATAGATATGTAAGAGTTGTAGATCCCACCTGCAATAATCTAAAATAAAGAAAAGAAAAAGACAGAAGAGAAGAAGAAGATTAAAGAAGATGGGAGAGAGAAAAGTAAAGGAGGAAGAAGATGGAAGAAAGGGAAGGAAGAAGAGAGAGTTCTAAACCTCTTTTCAGCCCCAATGATCTCTTTTATTCTTTTGTTGTAAAAAATAAGGGCAATTACATGAGTGCCCTTAGTAAGGCATCCGTCCCTGAAGACAGCAGTGAAAAACAATAAAAAAAAGAGAAAACATACCCATAACTAAGGTGCACTACCTACTAATACAAGTCATAAGCAAACATAAAGAAAAACAAAGAAACTAAGGCCCATTTGGCCCATCATCTCTACACCTCTCAAGCTATGCATAGATATCAATCATGCCTGGCTTGCTTACACAATGTTGTAACTTTGCCTTGGGGACAACCTTGGTCAAAACATCTGCTAATTGTTGCTCTAAAGCAATAAAAGGACGGCAAACTTCTCCACAAGCTACCCTTTCTCTTATAAAAATGCCAACCAACTTCAATATGTTTTGTCCTGTCATGCTAAATTGGGTTGTGAGCTATGTTGATCGCAACTTGATATCACAATAAAGCATTAAGGGCTTATCATGTGTAATATCCATCTCCTCTATAAGTGACTTAAGCTATAACAACTTTAAAAACTCCATGTGCTATTGCCCTGTACTCTGCCTCAGTCGAAGACTTGGTTACTATTGACTAGACCTGTTCATGGGTTGGGTAGCTTGACGGGCCAAACTGTTCTAAGTCGGGCTTGGACATTATTTTAGGCCCGTGGTATTGAGCTCAGTCTCGGGCCTAAAACACCAGGCCCAACCTTTTTCTAGGCTGGGCTCCGGCTTTCTCAGAAAAGCCTGCCCAAGCCTGGGCTCGACTTGATAATATATATTATATAATAAAAAACATATTTATTTAATAAAAGATATATATATATATATATACAATAATTTTCTCACTTTTTTCAAGTAATAGTGAAATCTCCTATTATTTTTGAGTTTTGAGGGCTGTTATGATTCGGCCTGCCTTAGAATTCTATCTGTCTGAGATCAGTTAGGTAGAAAGAGGTAGAAAGGTGGAAGAAAGAGAAAAAGAGAGAAGGGGAAATTCTGGTTCGAACTGGAAGTGTCAACATAACCTCCTCCCAGTCGGCTAGACAAAACTTATATTATTAAAACTAATTGAAAAGATATATGTGCCCTTATTCAAGTTAGGAGCACTGGTTCCAACACAACATTACAGATCAACAACATTAATCTAGGTAAAAAGACAAAAATACCCCTACGCTAACACTCCCCCTCAAGCTGGTGAGTATATATCATATACTCTCAGCTTGTTACATATGTAGTCCACTCTTCCCCGACTCAAGCCTTTTGTAAATAAGTTAGCCCATTGATTTCTTGTATTAACATGTGTAGTGTCTAGTTCTCCATTCAGCACCTTCTCCCTTACAAAGTGGCAGTCAACTTCAATGTGCTTGGTTCTTTCATGAAACACCGGATTAGAGGAAATATGAACTACAGCCTGATTATCACAATAGAGCTTCATTGGAGTGTTGATGTTGTACCCTACTTCCAGTAGAAGGTTCCTTAGCCACACTAGTTCACAAGCGGTGTGTGCCATAGCCCCATATTCTACTTTTGCACTGCATCTTGCCACAACCGTCTGCTTCTTACTTTTCCATGTCACCATGTTACCTCCCAGGAAAGTGCAATAGCCTGTTGTAGACCGCCTATCAGACATAGAACCGGCCCAGTCAGCATCAGAATACCCTTCTATTTCATGTTTTCCGCCACTCTTGTATATCAGACCGTGACCCGAAGCCCCTTTTAGATACTTCACAATTCTCGGAACTGCATTCCAATGAGGAATCAAAGGTTTTTGCATGAACTGGCTTACCACACTAACCGCAAATGAGATGTCTGGTCTAGTAATGGTTAGGTAGTTCAGTTTGCCCACAAGTCGTCAGTATCTGCTAGGGTCTTCAAACACTTCACCCATATCACTGCTTAGCTTGGTATTTGTGTCCATGGGTGTTTCAGCTGGTTTGGCACCCAACAAGCCTGTTTCTTCTAGCAAATCAAGCACATATTTTCTCTGGCACAGGTTAATACCATACTTGGATCTTGCTACCTCTATCCCCAAGAAGTATTTCAGCTTACCAAGATCCTTTGTCTGAAAGTGATCTTGCAGATAAGTCTTCAGCCTATCAATACCCATGTTATCATTTCCAGTAATAACAATATCATCTACATACACCACCAACAGTATTTTTCTTCCCGGAGAGTCATGACTAAATACAGAATGGTCAACTTTGCACTGTTTCATACCAAACTTCTTTACCACCTCACTGAACCTACCAAACCACGCTCAAGGAGACTGTTTAAGCCCATATATAGCCTTCCTTAGTCTGCACACCTTACCATCCTCCCCTTGAGCAACAAACCCTGGAGGTTGCTCTATGTAGACCTCCTCGAGTAAGTCACCATGCAAAAAGGCATTCTTGATATCAAGCTGATATAGTGGCCACTCATACATGGTTGCAAGAGAGATCACAACACGAACTGACCCTATCTTAGCAACCGGTGAGAAGGTCTCTGTGTAGTCAATAGCATAGGTTTGGGAGTACCCTTTTGCAACCAATCGCGCTTTCAGGCGTTCAACACTACCATCAGGCAGATACTTAACCGTATAAACCCATTTACAACCAACAACTTGCTTCCCAGGAGGAAGAGCAGTGAGGTCCCAAGTATGATTATGATGAAGGGCAGAGAGTTCTTCTTCCATGGCTCGGCACCACCCTGGAGAGGCAAGGGCTTCCTGGACATCCTTAGGGACAACAACTGATGATAACAAGGTGACAAACTGGCGATGGGAAGCGGAAAGGTAAGTGAAACATAATTAGAAATAGGATGAAGGGTGCAAGTGCGTTTACTTTTCCGCAAAGCAATGGGAAGGTCAAGCTCAGATGCTGAGTGCGGGTCTGGTGCCGGATCCGTCGACGGAGATGTAGCCGGAGGAGTAGTAGCTGGTATGCGTGGGCGATGTGTATACACATGACGGATAGGTGGGCGTTCAACAGGTGGTGGCACCGGAGGCAAGGGTTTGGTCACGACTGGAACCAAGGGAAGAGGGTCAACAATGGGAAGTGGAAGAGGAGGAGGTGATGAGGAGGAAGAAGCATCACCGGACCCCAAAAAGAATGGAGTAGACTCAAAGAAGGTGACATCAATACACACAAAGGACCGTCGAAAACTAGGATGGTAACACCGATACCCTTTCTGGGTCCGAGAATAGCCAAGGAAGATGCACTTAAGAGAACGGGCATCGAACTTGTCATTCCCGGGACCCAGATTATGGACGAAGCAGACACACCCAAATACCCTCGGCGTAAGGGGAAACGGAGACAGCGGGAAACAAGACCTGAAACGGAGAATGACCATCAAGGATGACGTGTGCATCCGATTAATCAGAAAGCATGAGGTAAGCACTGCATCACTCTAAAAGGGTTTGGGAACATGCATGTGATGCATAAGGAATCTTGCTGTTTCCAGGAGATGGCGATTCTTTCTCTCAGCCACCCCGTTTTGTTGTGGGGTGTAGGTACATGAGGTCTGATGTATAATGCCGTGTTGTTCCAGGTATTCCTGAAATGATGAGGATAAATATTCGCGGCCATTATCAGAACGGAAAACTTTGATGTGGGTACCAAATTGGTTACGAATCTCAGCATAAAATTTCTGAAAAATGGTAAACAATTCACTTCTTTCTTTCATTAGATAGAGCCACGTCATCCTTGAAAAATCATCTACAAAAATGACAAAATATCTGTATCCATTATATAACATCACTTTATAAGGACCCCAAACATCTGAATGAATTAAAGAAAAAGGACTCGACACACGGTTATCAACCCTAGAACTAAAGGGAACACGATGATGTTTCCCAAACTGACACGACTCACTATCCAAAACAGAAAGCTGACTCAAGGACGGAACCAAAGACTTCAAGACTTTTAGCGACAGATGACCAAATCGGCAGTGCCACTGGAGAGGAGAAAGAGATGACTGGAGAGCTATTGAAGTTCTACCACCACCACCGTCAAGATAATATAGTCCACCAGCTTCATGCTCTCCACCAATCTTCATCTCCGTCTTGAGATCCTGAAAAAGACACATAGAAGGATAAAAGGTAATGGAGCAGTTAAGTGATTTGGTCAGCTTACTGACAGACATAAGATTAAAAGGCAATTTAGGAACATACAAAACTAAGGAGAGGGATACAGGATCTAGGTCAACATTACCAACACCACAGATTGAGGATGTGGAACCATTAGCAAGGGTGACAGATTGTGATGTTGAGCAATGAGATAAGGATGAAAACACACATGGAGTTCCAGTCATGTGATTGGAGGCTCCAGAGTCAATGATCCAAGGATTGGGTGTGGATGCCAGACAAGCCATACTTGAGTGAGAAAAAGTCGCCGTGTTCTGCTGTGATTGGATAAACCTCTCATATTCATCATGGGGAACACTCACCATCTCCTTCACGGGACCATCTGTGGGTGTAGAAGGTATCTGATCAGATGAATGATTCTCCTGTCTAAGTTGGAGCTTAAGTCACTGGTCGCGACATGATTGGCCTAGGTTGAGGGTGGACCATATAGATTATAACAATAGTTAATGGTATGTCCATCCATACCACAATGAGTGCACTTCCTTGGGCCTAAGCCACGCCCTCTACCACGGGCTCCCCCTAAATCTCTGCCCCCAGTACGACCACCACCACGATTATAAGTAGGCCCACCATTACCACTTCGGCCATACACAGAACCACTACCACCACCATGGCCAGACTGAGCTCCCCTAGCTCCACCTCGAGTACCACGACCTCTCGATACAGCCAAGGCAGATCTATCTGAGATATTAGAGTTCTCAGTAGATCCGATAGAAATCCTTCGGAGTCGAGCAAATACCTCTTCCAAGGAGGGAAGAGCTGATCCTCCTAATATCTGAGCCCGTACTGGTTCATATTCAGACTTCAGTCCCACAAAAAATCTAGTCACATCAAGCTGTTCTCTTTGTTGCTGTTGAATCTTGACATCAGAAGTGAGAGGGTGATAGACATTCAACTCATTACGTATGTTTCTCATGTTGGCATAGTACTCCTCAAGACTCTGATTGCCCTGTTGCAGGTTAAAGTACTCTTGATACAGCTGATACACTCTGGTTGTATTGTCCTGACCCGAATACAATTTCTTCGCATGGTCCCACACATCTTAGGCAGTGTCAAGAAACATGAAGTTTACACTAATCCTGGGTTCCATACTATTCCACAACCATGTGATGATCTGAGCATCCACTTGCTCCCAGTCTTCATACTCGTGAGAGTCAGTTGAGGGTTTCTCCTCTCTTATGTGTTTTACCTTCTTCTTTGCCTTCAGAAAGACTTCGACGGATTTAGCCCAAGGCACATAATTCTCTCCATTTAGTTTAATGGAGGTCATCTGAACATTCAGGTAGTTTGTAGGCACCATCACACTAGGTTTACAATCACTGTTATCTCCCATTATGTTATCACCGATTCTGCACACTTGCTGAATTCTATTACCACTGAATTCTGCACACTGCACACAACTAGATCACACCTATCACACTGGTTTCAGCACTTGTTGTTGTTGAAAAGTGTGCTCATTACACCACAAACCCTACTCCTACGACTACCTGAAATCTCACCACTATATGCTTATAACTCTTCCTTCGAAATACACAAAAATCAGCATAAACCCTAGCACATTACTGTCTGAAACCCTAGCATATGGTTTGAAACACACTTCCTATTTGATCCATAACAGATATCATGCACTGAGATCTCTTACCTTATCACTGAAGTAACAACCACACGAGTAGGAAATCAGTCCACACACGACAACCACTACACCACACAGATCGGCCCTCTATTCTTCATCGATTAGGGGAGGGCGATCTTAGAAACCACAACAACCGACCACACATGACCTGACTAGAGGCATAGAAACCTCCAAGGGAAGAGGGCGATCACTCCTTTTCAGACCTTTCCCTTATCTCCAGTCGAATGCAGAAAAAAAAAAGAAGAAACCCTAGATAGGGTGCGCAGAGAATAGAAATCTAGGCAGATTCAATCAGCTCTGATACCATGTTATGATTCGGCTTGCCTTAGAATTCTATCTGTCTGAGATCGGTTAGGTAGAAAGAGGTAAAAAGGTGGAAGAAAGAGAAAAAGAGAGAAGGGGAAATTCTGGTTCGAACTGGAAGTGTTAACATAACCTCCTCCAGTCGGCCAGACAAAACTTATATTATTAAAACTAATTGAAAAGACATATGTGCCCTTATTCAAGTTAGGAGCACTGGTTTCAACACAACATTACAGATCAGCAACATTAATCTAGGTAAAAAGACTGAAATACCCCTACGCTAACAAGGGCTTTTAATATAAATAAAACACTTTTTTTATTGAATAAAAAAGAAAAAAATTTTGTTTTCAAATTTTTTGTCGGACTTGGGCTTGGGCCTGGGCTTAGGCTCAAGACCTAGGCCAAATGGTCAGGTTGGGCCTGAATGTATTTTGTTGATACATAGGCAAAGCCCGGACCGGCCCGACCCATGAAGAGGTCTACTACTGTTTGTTTCTTACTCCTCTAGGAGACAATGTTCCCTACAACCAAGGCCCATTAACCTGATATAGATCTCCTATCATCAATACTTACCAGCCCAATCGGCATTTGTCGGGTCGGTCTCGGGCTTGGGCTTGAATGTATTCCGTTGATACATAGGCAAAGCCTGGCTCGGCCCGACCCATGAAGAGGTCTACTATTGTTTGTTTCTTACTCCTCTAGGAGACAATGTTCCCTGCAACCAAGGCACATCAACCTGATGTAGATCTCCTATCATCAATACTACTAGCCCAATCGGCACCTGTGTAAGCCTCTAGCTTATTGTGTTCATGGCTTCATGCCTAGAGAAGAGGATACCCTTTTCCAGAGTTCCCTTCAAGTAACACAAGACTCATTTTGTAGCAGCCATATGTATGTCTCTAGGGGCATGGCATAAATTGATTGATCACATTGACAACATATGAGATATCTGGTCGTGTCATGCAAAGGTATAACAACTTTACCAAAAGTCTTTAGAACACTCCCATGTTTGCCAAAAGGTCACCATCGTTAGTTGAGGGTTTATGGTTAGCATCAATAGATGTAGAAGCAGGTTTGGCACCAAGTTTCCCAGTCTTTGTGAGAAGATCTAACACATACTTCCACTGGGAGATGAAGATGCCATCTTTAGATTTAGAAACTTCAATTCCTAGGAAATATCTCAATTTCCCTAAATCCTTAATTTCAAACTAATGTTTTAAAATGCGAAGGCGTGACAGAGGCGTTCCATTACCTAGAGGTGTGAGGCGTAGTTAAGAACGTAAGAGGCGCAAGCTTCCCGAACACAAGGAGGCATATGCGTAAGCCTACTTAGAGGAGGGGGGGATTAGGAGGAAGGAGGGAGAAGAGGAAGGATCTTTATTTTTAATAAAAACCTTTTATATTAAGAAGAATCAAGATGCATAGCACTAGTTAAAAGGGGGGCTGGGGGGTTTAGGGGGCGAAGCCCCCCAACTGAAGGGGTCCAGGGGCTTATCCCCCAGCCAACTTTCTTTCCCCTCATCTTTTCTTTCCTTCCCTTCCCTTTTCTTTTCTTTCTTTTTCTCTTTTTCTTCTTCTCTTTCTTTCTTTTTCTTTCCCTTCCCTTTCTTTTCTTTTCCTTCCCTTTCCTTTCCTTTTTTTTTTCCTTTTTTCTTTCCTTTTATTTTTTCTATCTTTTTACATAAGGCGTGCATGAGGCGCATGACGCGTATGCCTCTTGCATGCCTCATGAAAAAAACGTATGTGGCGTACGCCTTGTAAAACACTGTTTCAAACTCTGAGTTACTTGAGAGACATGAGAGATATTGCAATGAAGTTGGAAGCATGTTTTTCTTGGACCTATAAATCAGAAAATGGGCTGCCTGATGCTTTGGTCAGACAAGGGGTAAATAGGGCACATCTATATTGGGGAGTCTTTTAACAAGAAAACAAAAGTAGGGTATAGGGAGGGGGAAAATGCCAGCCTCATGGAAAGTTGAACAACACTACATGTATATGTAATTAATCCATTCTTCTCACCATAAAATGAAATTCTTGTTATCCATAAAAAAAGAAGTTGGATATTCTGTTAGTAGAAATCATTGATTGTAGATTTAGTTGAATTTCTTGTGAAAGGAAAAGGGGAGGAAGATAAAGATTTCAGTAGTAGAGAAGAAAAGAGAGGGAGAAAAGAGTAGGAAGTCAACCAGGATGCTTGAATTAACCCTAGCCGCCAACCCCTCATTATATTTATACTTAACTCAAAGGATGAGATATTACAAGGATGCCCTTAGTAGGGCGGCTACTAATGTAGCTGAACAGTCACAACTTAAAAACATAAACTAATGGGCCTAAAGCCCAACAACTTCCTAACTAAATAGTTTAAAATAAGAATAAGAACAACTAGGCCCAACTCAACACTCCCCCTCAAGTTGGGAGTAAATGTCACACATTCCCAACTTGCGTAGATCATGCTCCAACTTGTTCTTTGCAACACCTTTTGTGAGAACATCCGCGAGCTGCAGATCAGAAGCAATGTATGGAAGACAAACTTCTCCAGAAGTTACTCTTTCTCTGATAAAATGTCTATCCACTTCAATGTGCTTAGTTCGGTCATGCTGGACTGGGCTATGGGCAATGTTAATTGTTGCCTGGTTATCACAGTATAACATCATAGGTTCTTCTGCCTGTACACCAATTTCTTCTAATAGGGAATGGATCCAGAGAAGTTGTGAAACTCCATGTGCCATGGCCCTGTATTTAGCTTCAGCACTTGATATTTCCACCACTGTTTGTTTCTTACTCTTCCACGAGACAAGGTTACCCCCAACAAGGGTGCACACTCCTGAAGTTGATCTCCTGTCATCAAGGCATCCTACCCAATCTACATCTGTATAAGCCTCTAGTTTCAACTGTCCATGATCAGTAAACAATATGCCTCTGCCTAGGTGTCCCTTCAGATAAGCAAGAATCCTGTCAACTGCTTCCCAATGCTGGACTCGTGGAGCATGCATGTATTGACTTACCACACTTACTGCATAGGAAAGGTCTGGTCTTGTCATACACAAGTATAGCAGCCGATCCACAAGTCTGATATCTCTCAATGTCCTTTACTGGTTCACCTTCTGATGCATTGATTCTATGGTTCTAATCAATAGGGGTACTGATTGCCTTCATTCCAAGCTTCCCTGTCTCTTGAAGAAGATCCAAGACACTTCCTTTGAGAGATAAAAATTCCATGTTTTGATCTTGCAACTTCAATGCCTAGGAAGCATCTCAGTTCTCCAAGATCCTTAATTTCAAATTCTTTATGTAGATTCCTTTTCAAATAATCAATCTCACTTAGGTCATTCCCCGTGACAACAATATCATCCACATAAACAATTAGGACTGACACCAAAGATCCCCTTCTCTTTACAAACAAGGTATGATCGGATTGAGTCTGTGTATCCAAAAGCAATTAAGGCCTTTCTGAATCTGTCAAACCATGCTCTGGGAGATTGTTTCAAGCCATAAAGTGACTTCTTAAGCTTGCATACCTTTCCCTTTTCAGTATCACTGTAAAAGCCAACAGGAAGATTCATATACACTTCCTCTTGCAGATCCCCATTTAGGAAAGCATTCTTCACATCAAGTTGAAACGAGAGGGCCAAGAGTATGAGGCAACAAGAGAAAGAAGTATCCGAACAGAGGTCATCTTTGCAACCGGTGCAAAGGTCTCTAAGTAATCAACACCATAGGTCTGTGTGTATCCTTTTGCAACAAGTCTTGCCTTGTACCTTTCTATACTTCCATCTACCTTATGTTTTACCGTGTAAACCCATCTGCATCCAACAATGTCCCATGTCTGATTCTTAATCAAAGCTGCCATCTCTTCCTGCATAGCTGCCTTCCACTCAGGTTTGGAGAGAGCCTCACTAACACCCTTGGGTATAGACACTGAGTCAAGGGAGGAAAGAAAAACACGGTAGGAAGGAGAAAGTCCACTGTAGGATAAGCACTGTGAAATACAATGAGCAATACACTTTCTCTTCCCTTTTCTGAGAGCAATAGAAAGATCAAGGTTATCTGTAACAGGGTTAGTAGAATCAATGGGAACTAAAACAGTAGCGGGACCAAGAGGAATGCCTGAATCCATGTCAACCGGATCTGGAATCTCCAAGGAATCGACAGGAAGTGATGTGAGTTCTACTGCAGTGGAATCAACCTCCTTGTGAAGTCTTTGTCGTAAGTAATGCTGAGAAGTAGGACGCAAAGGTGGTGGTAAGGTAGGTGACACAGGATGGTCAAGCACAGGAGTAGACACAGGGACTGGAACTGGGAGAGGAATAGACTGCTGACTTACTTCCCCAAAACACTCCCCCTGAGAAGGATTCTTTGAAAAGAAGTATGTGGATTCAAAAAAGGTGACATCCATGGTAACATACCGGCTCCTAGAGACTGGATTATTACAGCAGTACCCTTTTTTATTTTCTGCATATCCAAGGAAGACACACTTCTTTGCCTTGGGATCAAGCTTTGAGCGGTGAGGACCAAGGACATGTGCAAAGTAGACACACCCAAACACCCTGAGAGGAATATGAAACATCTCCCCCTCAGGAAAAAGGAGACTGAATGGGGTGTTGAATCCAAGTATACAAGAGGGCACCCTGTTAATCAGATATACTGCTTTGAGAACTACATCACTCCAAAACCGATCTGGAACTATAGATGTGCTCATCATGCTTCTTGCAATCTCAATAATGTGTCTATTCTTCCTTTTTGCAACACCATTCTGCTGTGGACTGTAGGGACAACTGCTCTAATGGACAACACCATATTCTAATAGTATGAAGCAAGGTGCTTTTCAAAATATTCCCTGGCATTGTCTGATCTGAACACCTTTATTCTTGTTCCAAACTGTGTTAGCACCATCTGATGAAATTGCCTCACCAAGGATGGTACTTCATCGCGGGATCTAATCAGGTAAACCTAAGAGTATCGTGAGAAATCATCCACAAATAAGAGAAAATATCGATAGCCTCCCATAGAAGGAATATGGTAAGGTCCCCACACATCCGAATGAATAACATTAAAAGAAGAACACCTTTTATTACTAGGTTTAAATGAATGTCTACAATGCTTTCCAAGTTGACAACCTTCACACTCCAGACTTGACAAACTAACAGACTCAAAAAGTTTTGGAAACAAAAGACTTAAAGAAGAAAAAGGTAAATGGCCCAAACGATTATGCCAAAGCATAATTTGACCCATAGACTCTGACTCACTATCCCTGCTGACATGATGACTCTGATGAGGAGGAAGAACATCCAAGATGTAGATACCATTCACTTCACGACCACTCCCAATCGTCCTCTTTGAATCCAGATCCTGCAAAATACAATGACCAGGAGAAAAAAATATTGAACAGTTCAGGTTCTTATCAAACTACTAACAGATAACAAATTAGTGCTCAATCTAGGAACATGAAGGACTGAGGGTAGAGAAATAGAATCACTAATCTTGACAGATCCCTTCCCAGCAATAGGAACATGGGATCCATCAGCTGTGTTGACCCTATCTCTACCGGAACAGAGCTGGTAAGAAGAAAAAATAGTAGAGCTATGGGTCATGTGCTCTGAGGCTCCAGAATCTATAATCCAAGGAGGTCCCTCCTTACCTTAAGTAGAAACATAATTTGTAGTGACGTGTGAACTACCTGTGTGAGCAAAGGCAATAGAGTGGACTCCACCAGTGCCACCTGTACCTTGTTGTCCGCTTGTTGCTGAACTGGAACTGGCTGTATCCCGCTGGTTCAAAAGTTGCCTATACCTCTCAAGTTCAGCCCTTACTGCAGTAGCTACAACAGACTCTAGAGCAACTGTAGTAGGAGGCACTGGAATCTCACCAGTAACTTCCATGTGTGCATTTCCCTTCTTATTTTTTAGTCTAGTCGGCACAAGATGTGGGTGAAGCTTTCAGCAAGTATCTCTTGTGTGTTTAGGCTTCTTACAGTAGTCACAAATCAAATCTCTTTTATCTTCCTTCTTGATTTCACTACCACCCCGATTTCCACTTTGTTTAGGTTTCATAGTACTCACCATGGCAGACTGATCAGAAACAGGATTTTTCATCATCACATCTCTCTTGCTCTCCTCCCCTGACACAAAGGCATATATGCTTGGGAGAGGGTAACATTGTCCCTGGAAAGAAGATGCTGTCTTGCAATATCATACTCAAGATTAAGGCCAGCAAGAAATTCAAACACCCTATACTTCTCTAGATGTTTCTAATAGGTAGCTGCATCCTTAGTGGTTTCCCAAGCAAATGTCTCTAAATGGTGAATCTCCTACCATAGGGTTCTAAGGTCTGAAAAATAGGCTACAATAGGTCTATCTCCCTGCCTTGTAGAAATAATCTGATTTCTCAACTGATAAGCCCTAGCAACATTCTCCCTCTGTGAATAGGTTTCTACAACCCCATCCCATATTTCCTTAGCTGTATTTGCTCATAAAAAACTTTTTTACCTATATGGGGCAACATGGAATTACACAACCAAGTCATCACCATATAATTCTCCTGTACCCATCGGGAGTTGCTAGTTTCGGGTTTCACTTCCTCACCAGTGATATACCCTAATTTCCCATGAGCACCAATGGCCATCTTTGCAGATTGTGACCATTCTAAGTAATTTGCACCATCCAACCTAACTGAAGTAATGGTCCCAGTCCCGAAAAGGTCTCCAACACCTCCTCCCACTAGTCCCATTTCACTCCAGGGCTTATTTTCAACTTCGTGGCCCTCCATGTTTCTCAAAAAATGTAAAGAAAATAACTGAAATATGTACCAAGATCAATCGAAACACTTCTAGAACCAACAACACTTTTCTGGTGTCCTAGACTGTCTTCCCACAAAAGATTCATTTTCTGTGGGACGGGAGAAGAGAGAGAAGAGGCAGCCGCTCTCTCTAGAAGCCTCCAAATCAGGCAGGACTTGAACCGCCCCTTACAGAAAACTCCAAGGAACCCTAAAAAATTAGGGCACCACTTCCTAGGTCAAAATTGAAGAGTCCAACAGAAACAAGACTCTTCTCCTTTCTCCAGTTTTTCTTGATTTTGATGAGAAACCCTAGAACAGCTACAGGGCACACAGATCCACCAAAAAATCCAAAAACTGGGCTTACCTGAGAGCTTCGATCAGCCTCTTAAATCACCATGCAGTCGGCTGATCTAGGGCTGCATGAGGAAACAACTCAAGGAACCTTCGGCCTGCTCTGATACCAAGTAGAAATCACTGATTGTAGATTTAGTTGAATTTCTTGTGAAAGGAAAAGGGGAGAAAGATAAAGATTTCAGTAGTAGAGAAGAAAAGAGTGGGAGAAAAGAGTAGGAAGTCAACCAGGATGCTTGAATTAACCCTAGCTGCCAACCCCTCATTATATTTTTACTTAACTCAAAGGATGAGATATTACAAGGATGCCCTTAGTAGGGCGGCTACTAATGTAGCTGAACAGTCATAACTTAAAAACATAAACTAATGAGCCTAAAGCCCAACACTTCCTAACTAAATAGCTTAAAATAAGAATAAAAACAACTAGGTCCAACTCAACACTGTTAGGGGGAAGAATTTACAAGAGAATGTTCATGGAGATAGGAGAGAGAGACAAGCAAAGATAAGGGTTTATATATGTTGAGGTTGAAATTGGAGGTCATACAGCAGAAGGGACTGAGAAGCAAAGGAACAAGACGTTGTAGACTTGTAGTCAGCAAACTAGTAGATGAAGCTTTTTAAGTAAGAAAGAAGATGGATTTTAAGATGGTGGTTGACAAAGAAGTTGAAGATGGATGTTCTTTTGGAGTGAGGAAGAATTTGCAAAAGAAGTGAAGTGCACAAAGGGGAAAAATGGATCAATTCAAAGTGGGCAGTTCTTAATGCACAGAAGGGAGAGAAAATAGGGTTATTGGAGCTAATGAGGACAGTGGGTCTGTTGGTTAGACAAAATATTCAGAAGTTCTCAAGTATTTGTAGTCTGTCTTTTGTTGAAACATGGTTTTAGTTATAGCCATTGTTATCATTATTGACCTGAAACAATTCATTTTCTTTATCATTGCAAAACCCTTTCCATGTGATTTACATGCTAGATATGATTTTTTTCCTGGTTTATTTTTTCAGGAAATGAAACCAAATTGGGTATGAGTAGAGGTATACCTGAGCCAAAACTTACAGCAGTGGATGCAATGATTGACAAATTGACTGGAGCAATATTTTTGTTTCAAATAGTGGTTGTTTTTGTACTAGGCATAGCTGGTAATGTCTGGAAGAATACTGAAGCACGAAAGGTGAGCAGCAGTATTGTGTTCTTTTTATTTAGTACTTTGCAAGGTGTTTTTTTGGAGTTGTGTTTTCTACATATATCATATATGCATAGCTCATCCTTATTTGTGAGGAAAAAGCAACAGAAAGCATTCCATTATAGCATTCTTGTTTATTTTAACCTTTTTATTTGTGTTTGTGGTGAGGCACTGTAATGGTGTTGATATTGGGTTAAGGGGGAAGAAGAAAAACAACTGAGGAAGGACCCCTCCATCACATTGTCCCACACTTTGTTTTTTGTAATAAATGAACAAGGATGAAACTATAAAATGCAACAAAACTTCTCTAAACAGAGATCTAATAGAAAAATGAAATGACTCACCAGCAATCATTGCAACAACATGAGGAGCACAGGAACAACTCTATAACAGTTGGCTACGCAAAATAATTAAATAATTTCAATTGCGCAAAACCAGAAAACAGCATAATAGAATAAGATGAACTATTGCTGATAAAAAAAAGATGAATTATAGCATGAACAGAATTTGGACCTTTTATAGCATCCTTAAATCCTTAAATCCTGTAAAACATTAATATTAGCTAGAAAAACTTATCCTGGTTATTCTCTATTGCTGATAAGACAAAAAAAGAAAAAGAAAACTTTATTCCTGGTGGTTGGGAACTACTAAAAGACATCGTATTCTACCAATTGTACTTCCCAAGAATATTCTTAGTTTGAAAAAAAACAAAGGAATAAAAAGACAAAACTGACCTTATTTTCCCATAATCAAAAGACTAACTATGACCAACTACTGACCCAATTGACATGAAACTTGAGCCCTAAGCTCCTTATGGTGGAGTGATCCAAGATGTGGGGTCCATTATGAAACATTTGACTGGACTTTGGCAAGCTGTTGACAGTCTTAGTAAGTGCTCACTTAAGTTGTCACATGATCCATAGAATATATTTGAATTCAAAGGCTCAATGGTGTGGTGCCCAAATTGAGCTGGCCCACTCTTGCATCCATCATGTGATTTCTTAAAGCTTCCCTTCCCGGTTCAACAGACTCTTGCTCATTAATAATAGACTGGGTCAGCTCCACATCCAAACCAGGATTCAAAAACTTCTCCCCATCTGCCTTTCAATCCTTTGCTGAAGTCTGAGGAAGAGAACTGCTGCATGCTACCTCTGCAACCCTTCCTAGGTAAGGCTCCTTGTTTCACTCTTTTTTGGCGCCTTGTCTTCTCCTTTAATTGAAACTCTTCAGAAAATTTGAAATGATCCAATCCTGTACGTAGCCAATTGTCTTCAACCCCTAAGTCTTCCTCTCTTCTGGCTTCTGTCCAAAGAACTATGTAGCACTGGTAGTTTTTTTGGTAATAAATAAAAAAGAAAATTTATTAATCCAAAAAAGATTACACCCAAAGTCGGTGATGAGGGATCACCCTGGGACAAGAAAAAGTACACCAAGATCAAGATCTAAAACAAACCAAAAGTTACAATCAAAATATTCATCTGTGATTCCCTCAAGTTCTGGTAGAAGCAAAACCCACTCCTTGAACCTCTTTCCACATAAGAAGAAAACTTGGATCTCTTTGTTTTGACTGGTCATTGGAAATTCTTCTGTTTCTTTCCTTCCAAATCTCCCAACAAATAGTGAAAGGTATGTAACACCAATCTATCTTTTCCTTTCTACTTCCCCTCACACAGGCCATCTACCAACAAAAATTTCTTGGGGCGACGTTGGTCTCCATAAGTCAAGGTTGAATAGGCTGAAGTAATACCTCCAGACATTTTGAATAATGGAAATCAATAAACAAATGCTACAGAAACAGGATTTCCCGCCCACTGAATTCCTTTTCCTTTAATATGCTCTCGAGTAAGAATGCTGTCTAAGGTCAGCAACCACATGAATGCTTCCAATCTAGAAGGAACAGGATTTCCCCAAATCCCAATGACATCAGATTTTCTGTCTGGTTTCTCGCTGAAGCATAGGTAGTTTTCACTGGAGATATGTTGATTCCAGTAATATTTCATGCTGGTGCCGATGGAAATGTAAATGTTTTGTGTAAATATTAAGATATATATATGGATATTTTAAAATAAGTTGTCCCTCCCCTCTGTTTCTATTTGATGATTATTCATCCATTATCTGTACCTCATCATTCTCTGTTAGCTTTTCACTTGTAGTTTCTTTGTCATAAGAAGATGGAAGCACCTTGCTGCACCTCTCTGTATCACTGTTGTTTACTTGGCATATTTGCTTCTCTAGAAGAGAATGACCTTGTTACATGGATTTTAGATGCAGTTGAACTGGCTAGACCTCCCAACATGCCAGCCTGCAACCCTCAAGACAACATGATATCTTTAAAAGTCCTTGCTAGTGGGACTAAAGCTACCAAAGGGACCATTTGATAACAGTTGGTTTGCTGAGATCAATTGCTTATTGGCCCTTTTTTTTGGTGAATAAGCAATTAACTAGGGCATGCAATCCCTTCTAATAGCATGTTGGCTTAACTACTTTACCCTAAATATTTCTCTATATGATTATTTTACCCACTAAAATACAAACTAATATGCAATTCAGTTCATCCATCAGAAGTTATTAACAACCTCTAAGGCCAGTTCATCCCCTAAAACCCTGGGTTAAGTCCATTCATTTGTCCAGGTGAGGGTCTGATTTGTAAATCACTCTCTTAGGGTGAACCAAACATTGTTTTGTTTCTATGAATATCATGAGTTCCACCACCTTAGAAACAAAATTAAAACTGAATTTAATTTGAAAATCACTGAGTTCCACCACCTTAGAACTTGAAGGGAGTTAACTTCTGGATTTTATAGTTCCTTAGATGAGAATATCAGAAAAGTGCACCATCAATCTCACAAGATACAGACATATGTTGCCTTCAACCTTCTCAACATTTCTGTTTTTGCTATATCACAAGCCTAGTTGATGGATTGGGTTGCAGTCTGTGAAATCTTTCCTCTGACTGAGACACCCCATTAGAACAAGCACCAGAGCTTTGAGAGGAGGTAGAAAATGATTATTGAAGGAGAGTCAAAGTTGGTGATAAGCTGGCTGCAAAAGGAGGATGTGGGTTGGTGGAATTATGTAAATGAAAAAAGGAAATTCAAGTGGATGACAGTTGGTATGGAAATTAGATTCCAATGGATGAAAAGAGATGCCACATTTTTTGATGATGCATTGGTCAAACAAGGGGTGGGAAGAGATCATTTGTTTTGGGCTTTGTTGTAATTTTTCTTTTTACAAGAACTAAGAGAGGGGGTAGAAACTGCCAAGTGAATCGGGTCTAGAGGAAAGGGAGCTTTTCCTTTCACAACCACTTGAACCATAAATATATGTTCCTTTATGGTCAAGTCCAATAGTCTGGGAATACCCACAGGCCACAACCCCAAATTAGTTTTCTCAGTTAGTATTGAATTCAATGTGGTCAACTATTCATCTTTGCAATAGCTTTTGGAACTTAATTATTTTGTCTCATGTCTGCTGAAATGGTATTAAAATTCTGAAAATAAGCTTCTTTCTGCCTTCTTAGTATCCTATCTATTTCACAATAATACTGTATTGAAGATTGCCCAATTAAATGTCTTGCACCGGATGTGCAAAGCTTGTTTACTTCCTCTCCTTCTAGCTGGTCAACTAAAAGAAGAAAGATTATGTGGGGATGTGTTAGGGCCGCAGTGTGTTGGTCTATTTGGGAAGAAAGAAACTTGAGAATCTTCTCAGAAAAGGAAAGAAGTGTGGAAGCAGTGATAGAAATGATTCATGCAAGGGTAGTTCATTGGCTGAAAACATTGGACTTCTTTATGGACTTCTCAGTTGATGATTTGCCTAAGAATTGGAAGGAAATTGCAGATTCAGCCCCAGCCAAGAAGGTCTCAAGTTCTGTTTGGACCCCTCCACCTATTGGCTTTACCAAGCTAAACTTTGATGGCAGCAGCATGGGCAATCCTGGGCCCTCCGGAATAGGGGGAGTCTTGAGGGACGAAAGAGGGATTGTGATGGCTATGTTTTCTGACCCAATTGGAATAGGGGACTCATTGAGGTTTGAGATTTTAGCAGCTCTGGAAGGGATTCAAAGGGCTAAGGACTTGAACATAAATAAGCTGATCTTAGAAGGAGACTCTGAAACTGTAGTGAATTGGTTAAAAGGAGAAAACTCATGACTTTGGAGCTACAGCAATGAAAAGAGGAAATACAACTGGCTGACAAAAGATATGGAAGTTCGATGCACTTGGATAAAGAGAAGTGCAAACTCCTTTGCAGATGGATTAGCTAGACAAGGGGTGAATAAGAGCTCTGTTTTTTGGGGCTCAACCGTAATTTTCTTTTCTTCTGTTTTTTGGATTTAGTGGCATTTGTAGGGAGTTAAGTTACTTTAGCTCCCGTTGAATGTTCTTTATCTCTTAATCAATTAATGAAATCTCTTTTATTTATCCAAAAATAAAATAAATATCTTGCACTAGCTATTTACTGCTGGAATGTGGTGATCACATTTTTTTTTTGATAGATGAATGTGTTGATCACATTTCTTTCTATTACTATAATCTTATGTGGTTATTGTATTTTAGTAATTATTTTTTATTATGATTTAAGTTCATACAGCTATGTTAAGTTTGTTCTTCATCATTAGTTATTGACACCTATCTTCTGTTTTACTGTAGCAATGGTATGTTCAATATCCAGATGAAGGTCCATGGTATGAACTATTGGTCATTCCTTTGCGGTTTGAGCTTCTATGTTCCATTATGATCCCTATATCAATAAAGGTAATTATGTGTTTTATATTATCTTTTGTTCTTTTTTCCACATGTTAGAATTGATGAGTTATTTATTTATTTGTCTTCTGAGTTCCAATAGTTATTTTGACAGACCAAATCTCTTAGCCATCTCTTTATGTCACCCCTCTTCACTTTTGTGAGGCTAGAAATGAACCTTTCTATCTGATTGACATAGTTGATCTCAAAAAAGTCATTTTTCTTTCATATATCCAATACTTATTTTAGTAGGCAATTGAACAAGGGTCCTGAAGACCGAGCTATCAGATCAAAGAGGTCTAATCTTGAAGTGCCAGAGGGGACAACATTTTTAGATGGGTTCTATATTGATGAATCTATGCTTCTGGTGCAAAAATTGGAATTCACCCCTTTCTTTCTTGCCTAACTAAATAGATAAATAAATAAATATTAGAAATCAGCTAGGAAAAAGATTCTGGAGAGAAGTTCTTGGTGAAATCCTCTATGTTTCTCTTGCTAGAAACTTGATTAGCACAACTGAAGCTGGATGGATTTGGGGAAGGTTTGTTCCTCCCAAGATAGAAAATCCTTTATGTGGCTTGTCTTCCTTGATAAGTTCTCAACTTTTACCACTTGAATTATAGGAGCCCTCTGTTTCTGAACAGAAGTGACATGTATACAAAAGTGAGGAAGAATCAATCAACTAATGTTCTCTTGTTTCCCCTTGAAATCCCTGATTTTAGATCTTGTTAACCACTGACTTGATCAAAGATATCATCTTGTCTTAGTCTTCTTTTTCACTTGGATCTAGAGGCGATTTGCTATGGTACTTACAGACTTGATCAAAGATATCATATAATACTCTTGTATTTTTGCACATCATTATATTAAAACTTTTGATTGTTCATAAGAATAGATGAAATATGGGATCTTCCACGTTGACAGCTGGCAGCCTAGTCAAGGGGAGTTGAGAGATGGGTTTATTGATGGGCTAGAGCTGCCATTGGTACTTAATGATATCTTACAAGATTTATATTAATACACAGTTTTGTTTGCTGATCAAGATCGTGCACACAAACAGATCACTGAAGACGAGAATAGTTAAATGATATGCTAATTGTTGATTTTTATGGATTTGGAGGGATTAAGTAATAATCATTTCATCCATCAATGGGAGGAAATACTTTTCTATTCTTCTGATGTTTAGCAAGTACATAATGGTCTGCTTCTTCATGGTTCTTATTGGTTAGCTATATATTTACTGTGCATATGACAACTCCACACCTTTCTTCTAGCCAAGCTGTATTGAGTAGAGACTAATCCAAGGCCAACATTATTAGAACTCCTAATCCCACTAGAACCTATATGAAGTGTTTCATTTGAAGATCAAGTTTGAAACTTTTTTTTGGTAATAAATAAAAAAGAATTTTATTAATAATGGAAAAAGGTACAACTGAGGGTGATGAGAGATCACTGTGAAGGATAGAAAGGTACAAGAAGATAGAAATACAATAACAAGAAAGGCTTTTAACTCTAGACCAACTCAAGTAGATTCCGAAAACCAGCACCAAGATCTTCTTTTGTAACCCCCCTCAAACTCTGGAAGAATGAGAACCCAATCCACGATCCTTTTCCCACAAAGAAGAGTGATATGGTCTCTTGAACGGGATTTGTTTTCAAAGATTCTCCTATTTCTTTCTTTTCATACTTCCCAGCAAACATAAAAAGGAATGCAACTCCAAGCAATATTTTCCTTGATATTTCCTTTCATAGCTGGCCACCTAGAGAGTAACTCTTCTGCCGAACTAGGCTCCATCCAACTAGCTTTAAAGAGCCCCAAAAAGAAACCCCAGATGAATTTAGAGTAGGGGGCAGCCAATAAATAAGTGAGACATTCTCCTCTGCATTCTCACATAAATAACACCTGCTATCCAAGTGAAACCCTCTACTCTGAATATGGTTTAAGGTCAAAATGCTATCCAATGTCACTAAGCCAAGCAAAAGCTTCCTCCATTGGAGGCAAGGTTTAAAATGTCGGTCATCCAAATATAAGAATCATGTCAGAAATATTGTAAAAATTATAGACATGGTGGAAACATTGTAAAATATGCAAAATAAAGAATGATATTTATGAAATGATAAAAGAAGCATGGGCACACCTTTTAAAATTATTATCTTGTTCCAAACCATTAAACAAAGTTAATAAACTAAGGTTATAGACAAAAGGATACGTTTTGAAGTTGCCATGTAAACCTTAAGATTCAGTGCTTCATGATAGAATGAGTTAAAAGCAAAATTTAAACTCATAGGAAATGGAATTTTTTTTTGAAGAATAAAGATAAAAATTTTATTAACAGCAGAACGAGAAACATCAGGGAGGTGATAAGATATCACCGTGAGAAGAAAAACAAGTCTCAAAAAACCATTGAGACCCCAAATCCACAAAGAATAGATGATGACAAGAACACCCAAACCAAAGAACAAACCCCACCAACCCCCAAGAAACATAACCCAACAGCCCATCAATAAAACAGAAAACAAAAAACCCTCCTTGGCACACTACGACTTCAAAGAACCTCTGTGGACATGTCCTCTCTGATTACAACTTCATCCCATATCTTGTCCTTTTTCGGACGATCATCTTTATTCAACTTCTCTTCCTTTCTTCTCCTTTCAAATTCCTCAAAAGCCTTCTGGCAAACTCCTCGCCACCCCAATAAAACAGACCTAGGCTCTTCCTAGTTGCAACCTGTCTGTCGACTATTTTTTGGAGGTCCCCTTCACCTGATTCCCCATCATTCCTGTTATTCTTTTGCATCGTCTGTCACCTCAGAATCGGAATCATTTCCATTTGAAGTGATTTCCAGATGCTCCTTCGGCTCCAGGGAGGCTGAAGACTGAGACTGTCTCAGTGTCCCCCTATGATCAATACCATGCGTCTCATTGTTTCTCAATCTTTTTCTCCTGTATACCCATTTGAAATGTTTTGTAGGGCCTGCTCCTGTCAGGCCCAATTTTAGCCCAGCGAATATCTTGGTCACATGCACAACATTATGATTTCTCGAACTGCACACTTTCTTTCTTGTTATTTCATTGGTTTGATCCCCCTCCTCTTCACGGTTGCTCTTTCTACCCAACTTTCCGATCTTCACCTCCTCATATTGTTGAACATCCTCTTTGTGGCGATCAATCTGGATTCTGGTCTCCTCATGAACACCTAAAAAGTCCTCACCTTCCATCTCCTCTTCGACCTCTACTCCAACTTTGTCCCTAGCATTCTGAATCTCCAACTCCATCCCCAATTCCCTGCTATCAGTAAAAAGCCTCATGTGGTCCCCTCTTATTTAAAACGTCAACCCGGCCTGGTTCAAAGAAATGGTTGTTTCTTCTCGCATTAGAACTCCCAGACTGGACATTCCCCTTTATGTTTTTGTGATTAATTGGGCCCATACTCGAGTCTGATGTGGACCCTCCATGGGATTCATCAACAACTGAATTACTACCCCTCTCCCTTTCTCAAGTATCAAAACCATTTGAAAATTTTTCACTATCAAGTATAGACCTTAAACAATCCTTAAGATGTGACCTTTCAGATACCAAAAATGCTTGCCCCTGCGACCTTTCCACCTCCCCCAACCTTCCTTCTCCATGTGTCACCCATCCCACCAAAAGCCCATCGTCTTCAACCTTCGAACTCTTCCTCCACAAAGACGTTTCAAATTTCATCAAACACCAGACTTCAACCATAAGCCGTCGGAAAAGAGATCAATGACTCGAGGAACATCACTCAGCTTCAACTCCGCAACTTGAACCTTCACCGCCTTCAGATCTGAAATATTGTGCTTCATAAGATTTCCTCCCAAAGTCTTGACTATTCTGTCAAGGGTCGTCCCAGAGATTAAATGGAAGTCCTAAAAAACTTATAATGAATCTCTCATGAACGAACTCCAGCTGATTGCAAGCTAAGTGCCAATGTTCAATCACTACCAGACCATCCGGGGTCTCCACCGATTCAACATTTGAGACTTTACACCACTCATCCCCGACTTCAAGGATAGCTTTTCGCTCCTCAAACGGAAAAACAGACACTGGACACTCGGGCACAAACTTTTCCGTGATGCTCTCAAGTATCCTTCCCCAATCTGTAACCTCTGTAGCTGCAAAAAGGACCAGCCTCTGTCTCCATTCTTCTGTTTCCTTGCTTAAAAACAATTTTTGTTTGCCATTTGAGCTGGCTAAAATCATCTTCGAGCACAAATTCACCGAGTCTTCTCCCGTTGAAACCTTTCTAGATTGGTGCGATTCAGTTGCATCTTTCATAACATCACAATAAACCTTTTTTATCTTCTGCAACTTTTCCTCTTGTCTTGTCAGCATCTCCTGTAAGCCATCATCAAAAACCTTCCAACCTCTTCTCTCCCTGCCCTCTGGAACTTAAATAAAAAATTTTCTGAGATCCCCAATGAACTCTGTAATAGCGATAAACCATCCTTTCACGTTTCTTCTCATCTCCACTTCATATGTCTTCCCCCATATATCAAAAGAGCTTTTCCAACCTTGTCTTTTATCCGAGTACACCGTTCCATCAACAAAACCTTTCAGCCAACCAATTGCTTCTTCTATTAGCAGAATAAAAGCTCTTTTTTCTTCCTGCATCTTCAATGCTGATGTTCCACTGATGTTTCCTGAAGAACGGACGTTTTTGCTTCGACCTCCAACTCTCTCCTCCACCTCATGAATGAAGAATCTGCTTCGTTGCGGGTATCATGTGATGTGTTGCTTGAAATAAATATTTAACTTCATGTTTGAAATAAATATTTAACCTTTCAGCCAACAAAATAACTAATATTTAACTTCATGTTTGAAATAAATATTGAGCTAGCTTAAAGTGGTAATCATGTAAGTTAAGGGGGACAATAACTTTGTTACTTCACATATCTAAATATTGTCACCAATTTATGTTATAATACTATCTCTTGGACTCCACAAAGTACTTTCACTGGGGAATATGTCAATTCTAGTAAATTTCATGTTGCTACCCATGGAAGTGGAAATGGAAATATGTTGTGGAAACTATAACTATCTCTTATACTCCACATAGTGTTGGTAGTGTTCATTGGGGAAATGTTGATTCCCGTAAAATTTTGTGTCGCTACCCATGGAAATATTAGGGAAATTAAGGACATTTTAAACCATGCTTGGAGGAACGGGATTTCCTCAAATCCTCATTAGCCTAGAACTTCCTCCATCATTCCTTGACAAGACCTCGATCAGAGGTCCAAGGTCATCTCCTTTGTGTGCTGCAAAACCAGAAGGTAGGTGTTGACACTATGTCAGCTCCGGCTGCTCAATGTCTTGTTGTCGTCGGTTTTCTTTAGTGATCCTTTCTCCATTAAGCACTACTGACTGCACCATGGTTTGTTGCATGTTTTATATTTTATAGGCATTCCAATAGTTTTGATATGGTATGTATATTTTTTTGGGCTCCATAGGATCTCTTCGGATTAATGGATGTGCTAAGGTCCCTTTTTTTGTTAAGAGCCTTTGATTTACCTTTTTCCTTACCTTTTTCTCTTTATCTTTTTTTAACCGAAACAGAAAATTTCATTAATTTTAAGAATAGAAATAGTGCAAACTGTACAACAATGCTAGGAAATCCCCTAATACTCTTTTTGATCTGTACCACTTTAATACTTCTCTTTCCTTCTAATGAAATGTCATTACCTATCAAGAAAAGAGTTAATAATAAATAAATTGTGATATGTTTATGTGGCAGGTATCTCTTGATCTTGTCAAGAGTTTATATGCAAAGTTTATCGACTGGGATGTGGAGATGTATGACCAAGAAACCAGCACCCCATCTCATGCAGCAAAGTATGAAAATCAAGTTGCAACTGATGGATTTGAGAATGTTATATTTTGTTGTCTTCTCTTGCATGTTCTTGTTGTCAGATGTGTTTCTTGTTCCTTGCAGCACTGCAATAAGTGAGGATCTTGGTCAAGTTGAGTACATATTGACTGATAAAACTGGGACACTTACCGAAAATAGGATGATCTTAAGAAGATGTTGTATTAATGGTATCTTCTATGGAAATGAGAGTGGGGATGCATTGAAAGGTCTGCCCTGATTTCTTGTATCAAATTCCTTGTTCTATTATTTATTAATTTGAGTGTTATATTTGCTATTTTTTGTTGTTACAAAAAACTTAAAAATTTTATCAAAAAATTGAAAAGGTAAGAAAATATAGAAAAAACATTATAAGATGTTTAGTAAAATTCTCTAGATAAAAAGATATAGCAGACTGGCATTTGTACAAAATGACAAATGTTTATACAAAATTATCCATATGTTTCATCAATAACGTTTATTATGGTCATAGAATGTAAAATAAGAGTTCAGGAGTCCTTTTCTTTTTCCTATTTCTTAAAAAGCCACCCGTTATATGAGTATTGCAAAAGGAGTGTCTTGCAAGATCTTCCCATTTGACATCAATATCTACGCCGATTATATATTTAATTCCTTATGCACCAAGGCTAAAACCACTATCAGTAATGGATGTCCTTACAAATTCTGTGTAGTAGTCTTGATTTGTTTAAAAAAAATGCTATTGTTTCTTTCCATATGGTTTAGAAAATTGCAACATCCATAACTTTGTACCTTTAGATTCAAAGGAAATGGAAGACCATAACTGTAAGAGTTCTTTTGGCTGCAAAATAATTGTAAGAATTGATGCACCAATTTTGAATCTCACCAACAATGTGGAATAAATACAAAGAGAAAGAAGGCCAATGTATTCTTTTTGAGACTTTGCACTGCACAAATAGATGATTTTCATTTTTTTTTTCAGAGAAAGTAACCAAAATTCATTAAAAAAGACAAAGTGTACATGAGAGGGTGTACAGTAGAAACAGACAACAGGAAAAAACAAGTAAAACAAAGAGGGACACTAAAGAGTTTACACAGGCACAGTTCTACCACTGATTAGACTTTCCCTTTAAGTCCCTGATTTAGCTAGACTACCAGTCTATCAGCTAAGAAGTTCAGTTCTCTGGGGATGATGTTCATTTTCTTTTCTTTTTTTTTATTTTAATTTTTTGATATGTATAGAACTATAGATGATGCTCATTTTCTTCCATTCTTATTGTGTAGCCTATGCTCACATCCCACTAACTAATTCCATTTTGTCACATAAGAATCTTAAAACACCACCAATGCATCTGTAAATACTGGTCACCTCGCCCCAAACCCCTAAAATCTTTTGTTCCCTGGTAAAGATATTTTTTACTTGTTGAATTACTTAAAGACATACACTGATTTTGTGTATTCATTCTTCTTGTATAGGCACTCCTTGTAATGAGTCTTACTTTTCTATACAATCAATGCAATATACTTTACCTTTTCTCAAAAATAAATAAATAAAATACAATACTGGTATATAACTATTTGATGTTATGCTTGTGGATTGCTTAGGTTTTGATTGTTAAAATATCATCCTTGTATGTTATCTTGAATACCAACTTGTTTGGCAAATAGTGAGTGGTTTTCCTCACTAAATTGTTATGATTCTACCATAGCACAATTGCCTTAAATAATAGGCATTGTCTCTTTTAGAAATTATTGAAGCTTCAAAGTAATCTTTTAATTTAACCTTTGTCTTTCTCACTTTCTTTAGTCTTTTCTCAAGTAGAAATACTTTTGCTCCATTTTGACATGTCCTGTGAAGTTTCCTATTTTGAGGCTAAATTTATACCCATATTGGGTTTCCCAGTGCCATCACCGATGACCTTGAAAAAACCGCATCTATTTTTTTTTTTTGATAAATGAATGGTAATTTATTCAGACATAATAAGATGATGATACAAAAACAGACTGCCTGAGGAGAGGCACAAGCTGGTACCTCTCCTTACCAACAACAAAGTATTGCATTGAGCTCAGAAAAAAAGATTACAGAGCTGCCCAGAATAGAAGTTCCCTTGATACCCCTTGCTTAGCTAACCCATCCGCTATGGCATTAGCTGTTCTACCCACCCATTGAGAATTGACAATCATGTTCCTTGAATACCACTTAACTTTTCTCATAATGTCCCTGTAGCACCAAATAACTGAATCTGGATTATTTAACCAACCCACAACAACTTTGGAATCTCCTTCAATAAGCAAATTCTGAACTCTTAACTGATCTGCAATCTGAATACCTCGTACCGCTGCTAGAAGCTTAGCTCTAATAGAGTCTCCTATACCCACGGAGCCAGAGAATAAAGCTAAGATATTGCTGTCTTTATTTCTCAGCACCCCTCCTATTCCTGAAGGGCCTGGATTTCCTTGACTGCTACCATCAAAATTCAGCTTAGTCCAGCCTTCAGGAGGAGGCACCCATACTGCTGGTACCCTGCTCTTCCTTGTACTACTACTAGCCACAACTCTCCAATTCCTCCATATGTCATCAAATGAGAATATTTTAAAGGATTCCAAGGATCTGAGCCAATGGATTGTCCTGTTCAAAATGCAGTCCTTTACATTCTGAATATTTCTCATTCTCTTGGAAAATCCTCGCATTTCTTTCTTCCCAAATTGTCCATAGAGTTGCAGCTCTAATGCATCTCCACATTGTTTTACCAATCTTTGTGGGCCACACAAAGGAGGGGTCAAAAAGCTGATCTACGGATGTAGCCAAGTTCCACCTGCACCCAAACAAGGCAAAGATCCAGCTCCAAATAGCAACAGAAAAGGAACATGTTAAAAGTAAGTGAGAGCAATCCTCACCATTAGCCCTGTAAAGTACACACCAGTTAGGAGACAAGCACATGGAAGACCTTCTCTTCTGTAGTAGGTCTGAAGTGTTGATTTTCCTATAGAACACCTCCCAGCAGAAAATTATTATTTTAGGAGGTACAGGTCTAGACCAAATTTCCTTAGTTGGAAAACCCAACTGTCCCAAGGAAGAAGAGCAAAGGGACTTAAAAATGGAGGCACACGTGAAGTAACCTTTTGGATTAGGGGACCAAATTCTTACATCAGATCTAAGAGGGTCCATACAGACACTTCCAAGTAGTGACAAGAGGTCTGAAACACAAGCAAGCTCATGATCCCTCAGGCCCCAACGAAACCCAAAGTCCCAATTCAGAGAGGATGGAGAAGCAGAGGTTTGAAGAAAGTGTGAGATTGCTTTATTCTTGTGACAAGATAGGGAATAAAGAGAAGGGAAACTGTCCTTAAGGGCAAAATTGCCCACCGAAATGTCTTCCCAAAGTAAAATAGAAGAACCAGAATTGACATCATACCTGATAAAGTTCAGGAAAAAAGGAAGGATACTCTGAATTGCTTTCCAAGGAGTTGCCAACGTGGCTCGACGCGATACACCAGCATCCCATCCATTTCTCGAACTGCCATGTATACTCTCTATCACCTCATGCCACAGTCTCTCTTGTTCTAAGGGCCACCTCCACAACCATTTACCTAAAAGAGCTTTATTCTTCAAAACTAAATTTCCTAAACCTAGCCCACCCTCCTATTTCCTCCTCCATACTATTCCCCAATTTATTAAATGATCCTTTTTATCCTCCCGTGGCTCCCAAAGAAAATTTCTCATTAATCTCTCCAACTTCTTCCCTAACGGGAATCCTAAACACAGAGAAGTAGTATACCGACAGGTTTGCTAAGGAAGCTTTCAGTAATGTTACTCTTCCCCCTAATGAAATATAGTTCTTTTTCCACGAGTCTAACCTTTTCTCAAACTTTTCTAGAACTGGGGCCCTAAAGTTGCTCTCCTTAGGGTTTGCTCCTAGCGGAAGACCTAAATACTATAAGGTCCAGGAGGAGATGGGACAACCTAAACACTCAGCCACAGACTCAATAGCCCTCTCATCCAAATTCACACCCACCACACAACTCTTATCCAAGTTTATTTTCAGATTTGAAACTCTCTCAAAGTGTTTTATTAGAGACTTAAGATTTCTGGCTGTTCCCCTCTCGCCCCCTTCACAAAAAACCTATTAGGTCATCAGCAAATTGTAAGTGGGTCACCTTGATTCCATTTCTTCCTATCTTCCAACCTCTCACTACTCCTTCCAAGTCTGCCTTAGAAATCAACCCGCTGAACACATCTGCAACTAGGGTGAAAAGGAAAGGGGAAAGGGGGTCACCTTGCCTTAATCCTCTAACAGCTGGGAAGAAATCCTTCACTACCCCATTAACCAATACCTAAAAATAGCAAGAACTTATGCAACCCTTTATCCAATTACACCATCTAGCTCCAAACCCACAACACCCTAGGACCTCTAATAAAAAACAACAGTCCACTAAATCATAGGCCTTTTCTAAATCCAACTTGCAAACAAAACCTTGATTTCCAGACTTTCTCATATCCTCCACACACTCATTAGCTATTAGGATTTGATCTGTTATTTGTCGTCCTTGCACGAATGCTCCTTGGGCTTGATTAATGAAGGAGGGTAGCACTACTTTAATCCTCAAAGATAACACTTTAACCAGGATTTTGTAAATGCTAGTCAGCAAGCTGATCGGCCTAAAATCTTTAGGATTTGTTGCTTCTTTCTTCTTAGGGATTAGAGCTATGAAAGTAGCATTGACTCCCGGGCTTACTTTGTTGTTGTCCTCAAATTTCTTAAACACAGCACAAAGATCTTCTCTTACCACATTCCAACAGTCTTGATAAAAAGCCATGGTGAATCCATCTGGCCCAGGAGCTTTGGATCTGTCCATAGAAAAAACTGCTTGCCTAATTTCCTCTTCTTCAAAGCTCCTCTCCAACCAGATTGCTTGCTCTTCAGACAATCTAGGCCAATCTAGTCCTTCCAACCTAGGTCTATCATTCAATGGCTTCCCTACAATTGATTTAAAGTGATCCACCAACACTTTGGCTATCTCATCTTGGTTTGTTACTTCCTCTCCATCCACTTCTAATTTGGTGACAGTTTTTTCTTCTCCTCCCATTAGCCAACGCATGGAAAAATTTTGTATTGCCATCCCCTTCTTTGATCCATTTATGCCTTGACTTTTGCCTCCAGGAAATCTCCTCCCTAAGAAGAACTTCTTCCAATTCCTTTTTTAAGCTTCTTCTCAAATTCCTTTCTTGCTCATTGATGATTCGTTGAGATTCTTTGGAGTCTAGATCCTCAATCCTAGACAACAGGTTATTCTTTTGATCCTCTATCCTTCCAAACTGCTCCCGATTCCACTCTTTAATCCTGGCTCTCAATCTCTTCAACTTTTTGTGGAACCTTACACCTTTCCCCTTTATCCCTCCCAACTCTTCATTCCACCATTCACCCACTAGCCGTACAAAATCCGGATGAGTCAGCCACATATTCTCGAATATAAAGGGTCGAGGTCCAAAGCCTAGAGTTTCTTGACATAATAGGATAGGGCAGTGATCAAACGTAACTCTAGGAAGAGATCTAGCCACCAAATTCCCCAATGAACCTCCCACTCTACATTAAAAAGGAACCTATCAAGTTTGGAGCACAAGGGGTTTTCTTGGAAATTAGACCATGTAAAATTAGCTTGTAGGAGGGGTAATTTCTTTAAACCACATGTGTTAATTAACTCATTAAAATTTCTCATGCTTGTAGTAATCGTTCTTTGGGGATTATTTGATTCATTACAAAACCTAATTACATGGAAATCCCCCCCCCCCAGGCACCACGGACCGTTCCACAAGCCTTGCATTGCATACAACTCCTCCCACTTTTCTTTCCTTTCTCTATAACTATTTGGCCCATAAACATTAGTTAACACCCAAGTGAATCCATCTTCCACATTTTTGAATTTTAAAGACACGGAGAATCTGCTTATAAGTTCTTCCACTGATTCTACAACATCCTCCCTCCACAATGTAGCTATCCCTCCCGAGGCTCCCCAAGAAGGAGCTAAAGTCCAGCAGACTCCTCTTGATTTCTACACACTTCTGACCCATCTTCTATCCAAATCTGCCAACTTGGTTTCCTGTAACATGACAATGTCAGGTTTCTCTCTTCTAAGCAGGTCTTTAATTGCCCTTCTTTTTCTTGCACTCCCCAACCCTCTCACATTCCAACTAATGATTCTCATTATAAAACTCCTTTCTGACACCCCTATCTAACCTGGTTCTGTCTCACACAGAGCCCTTCCTTCTCTCTCCCCTTCCACTAAACTCGATATCCACCCTCAATATCTGAGATTAATATCTCCACTTCTGATCTCTTTTTCTTTTTCCTTTGGGCAATCCTTTCTATCTTTTTAGCTGGCCCACTAATTCCATCCACTTGGGCCACCTCCCCCCCCCCCCCCAACCTAGGGCTTCTATAGCACTCCATAATCTGAGGGTTTGCTTCATGTTCCCCACCTTCTAACCCCTCCTCCTTTGCTTTATAATCCTCCAATAATGCATAGATCTGCTCCCATATTCTTTCTAACTCTTCCTCCCGCTTTCTCTTAACCTCCAACACTCCCTCACTCCTCACTCCTCTCACCTTCACCCATAATCATCTCTCTGCTTTCCTTTCTGCCTAATAAATCCTCTCGGGATGCTAGAGTATCTGTTTCAACCACAGGAAGAGTATCAGTAACTAAATCCGAAAGAACAAAAATACCTGCATTGTTGGGGACCAGATGAGCTTCTTCCAAGGGAGTGAGACCGGCATAGGAAAACAAGTCTAACCTTGTTTCCTGTGGTCTGAACTGCATAGGAGAAACTTCATAGGAAATCAGCACCTTGCCACCTTCCGCAATTGAGTTGGGCTTCCACTGCTGTCTGGCTTCAGGCAATACATTACAGTCTATTTTGATAGTCTTTCCCTTCCAAACCAAAAACCTGTACGTCCTGGGCTACCGAACTGGCCTCCCTTGCGGGTAAAGACAGAACCTGGGTCCCATCCGTAGTAGCCTTCTGCCGCATCTATTTTCAGATGCTATTTACTGGTATAATTTTCTTTGGGTTTGATTTGTGGCTGGTTCTCTATTTGTCTTCGACCATTGTCTTTGGGCTGGAAACCTTTTTCTTTATCTTCACTTTTCTCTTTTACTAAATTGACCTGTTTTTTATCAATAACAGAATTTCATTAAAATTAATATAGAACAATTACAAAAACAGGAGAAGTAAACTTTCTTAGCTATCCATAACAGAACTTAGCTATTACAATTGAGCCCAAAACAAATGACTCTTTCCCACCCCTTGCTTTGTTAATGCATCAGCAATCCCATTCATGGTTGTCAAGGCGACGCCTAGGTGACAAAGCGCCCTTGGAGGCTTGCCTCGCCCAGTCACCAAGCAGTTTTTTATACTGTGTAATAAAATACTTTTATATTGTTATTTTTTGCGATTAAAATTATAAAATAGACATTATAAAACAAAGTATTCATTTTTTGTGTTCATAAACTAATTTCTTTTTTATTATTTTCTTATTTGTTAGAATTTAATCAACACAAACATTGCTAACTGCTGTATTGAACCCTCAAGCACCTTTTGTTTTCTTCTTTTCCCATAACAAAAATAGGGGTTCAGCCCCTATATTTTTTGAATTTTCTTTTCTTCTTTTTCTTCTCATAAATATGTTGATTTTCTAGACTTAAACATGAAGTTTATAATTTTCTTATGAAAACTATGGATAGTTATTAAAGAAAGATGGTTATGGAACCTAGGGAACTACCCTAGGATATGTGCTTTTTACTTAAAAAAAATCCATCGCCTAGGCGACTAGGCGACAAGGCGCCCCCTGTCGCCTAGCCTCATCTTGGCACCTTGAAAACTATGATCCCATTTGCAGTTCTTTTTACCCAATTAAACTTCACATTCCATATTTTGTGTCAACCAGTTAAACCTTTTCTTTTCATTGTTAAAAAACCCAAAACCCTTGTCCTTCAGCCACTCCACTACCAGCTCGGAAAGACCTTCTATAACCAGCTTTCTTATATTCATTTCCTTTGGCTTTTGCAGTCCCTCCATGACAGCCAACATCTAAGCCCTTAAAGAATCACCTCCTCCAATTGGACCCAAAAAGAGGCCAATCTGCCTTCCCAGTCTCTAAACATGCCTCCAATACCAGAGGAGCCTGGAATACCTGAACTACTTCCATCAAAATTTAACTTTATATAGTCATTCAACGGTGGAGACCAAATACGACTTGTAGTGGACTTGTGTTACATGGAATTGGCCACTTCCTTCCAACTATTCAGGAGATCACTAGTTGAGCAGGCATCAAACATCTCCATAGATTTTACCCAATGTATCACTCTCACTATGATTGTTTCTTTGACAGCCTCTCTATTTTTTTCCTTACCTGAAAGCAGTCTTGTGTTCCTTTCTTCCCAAATGGTCCAGCTAACTGCCACCCTCACACATCTCCATAACACTCTTCCTCTTTTCACTGACCACCTAAAGAAGTTAGAAGCAAACAAGATCTGCACATTCGTCAGAGGAGACCACCTACTCCTGAACAATGAGAAAAACCATTCCCAAATAAAAGATGTAAACAGGCAAGTGATTAATAAGTGAAAGCAAGATTCTCCATTAGCCTTGCACATAACACACCAATTAGTTCTTTTTCCTTTGGATTAAGTCGCAGATATTGATTCTTTTCCTGTGGATAAACACTAAATCGATCTGTTTAATTCATATTGGGAAAGAAAAAGAAAAATGACTGTCATAACCATCATATTATTATTGTCAAAAGAAGGCAGAAATTATCTATGACATATGACTGTCCATTTAATCTACAAAAATGTTGTCAGAGAATTCTCTATAGTTGCAGATGTTGAAGTCACACCCTTCAGAAGAGAGGGAAGTATCTTTGATGGTGAGGCTAGTGGACTTCCTATGTGCTGTATGGTTTTGTTAGTTTGTTACTAGGTTAAGCTTTAGTTCCATAAGTGTTCAATCAGATAAACAAAGTTGATTTTTGATGGATGGACAGTGCATTTTAAGGGGATTAGAATATAGGTTTCTTAGGGCCCATTTGGTTCGTGGATTGGGTCTGGAATCAGAATTGGAATGGGCCATTCCGATTTCAACTGTTTGGTTGGATGTAATGGGAATCCCATTCCCATTCCTGGTGGAGTTGCAATCCCCCATTTGAGGAATGGCTATTCCCTCCTCACTTGGGAATCCAGCTGATTCCGATTCCAATTCCCATTCTGGTTCCTGTCTGAACCAAACAGACTATTCCAATTCCGATTCTGAGGGATTTTGATTCTGATTCCACTGTTAACCAAATGGACCCTTAGTATTTAATGCTCCTCTAGTTTTCTTCCATGCAACTTCTCACTGTAAGTAAAATCTCTTTCCTATACCAACTGAAAAGAGCATAAAAAATAATAACCAATGAGAAAATCCTATTTTTACCAAAAAAAGAACAGAAAAACCTGTTCTACTATTAGAGGGCTCTGAGATTTGTGCTGCTGTAACATCTTGAATTTGTTTCTATCCTCCACGGAACCAAGGTGAGGCTAGGCGATTTGGAGGGCTGGGGGTGTTCCTTGTTGCATAGGCAATGGATTTTTTAAACAAAAATCATTAATCCTGGGGTCATGTGCATAGAAGACCATCAACAGCACCTGCAAGAAGTGATTTGTTGCAAGTTGAAGGGGCTAAAAGGGCTAAGGGTACTAAAAAGGACTTGGATAGAATAATTTAACAATGCATGTGTCTTTAAACATAATGGAATGGAGAAACAGGACTCATGTAGCCAACTGCCAACCCCATGAAATTGGGATAAGGCCTGGATGATGAATCCTGAGGTAATTCCCTGGGTTCCATAGCAGCCAATAACCATCTTTCACAGTTTCACTTGTAATTAGAGGCTGAGCCTCTATTTTTGTCCTAGAGAAAAGAAGAAATGTAAGAACGAAAGAAGAAGAAAAAGAAGAATGTATTGATTGGACAAAATTTTAAGTTCTTCCTTGCTTATTGGTTCAGGTTTGAAGTTTTCAAGGGTTCAGGACAGCATACACCAACATGTGTGTTGATTGAACCCTAACAAATAAGAAAATAATAAAAAGAAACAAGTATATAACCCAACAAAATGAATAATTTAATTTAATAATGTCTATTTTATTATTATAATCTCAAATATAAAAAAATATATAAAATATTTCATAATGCCACATACAAAACAGCTAGGAACTTAAGTGAAGTAACCCTTCATGGATACCTTGTCACCTAATTGTTGCCTTGACAACTATACCATCCGCAGTTGTTCCTTTCTGTCATGTATTATTATTGAATTCTGCCCCCCCCCCCCCCAGCTTCTCGTATAATTATCTGCATGTCTTTAAGATTTTGCATGTAATGAGGATCTTATATATAATTATAGATGTATACAACACCTTTCATTTTATCTTACTAATTGTACCTTTTCCTTTGACCTGTAGATGTGGAGCTGCTCAATGCCGTGTCCAATAACTCTCCTGATGTTATCAGATTCCTTACAGTAATGGCAATATGCAATACAGTTGTACCTACTAAAAGGTAGTTTTAGTAACTTTACAAAGTTTTCTGTAGTTTCTTCATATCAACATTGTGGTTTTTGGGAAGTGAGCTGAGATTGCATTGCAGCACTTGGACCTGAGGTGAATCTTCTGAAATTACATCCATTGACCCTCTTTTTATGGTCTGCAGCAAAAGTGGAGCTATCTCTTATAAAGCACAATCTCAGGATGAAGATGCTCTTGTTCGTGCTGCATCTCACTTGCATATGACTTTTTTCAACAAGAATGCAAATATTCTTGGTATTAGCTAACCTTCTTGAGATCCATATCTTGTTTCCTGACATTTATAATATACTGTACAGATTGTATCTGTATTTGTTGTGGTGTTGTTAGTTATTTCAGATTAAATATTTTGCAGAAATCAATTTAAATGGCTCAATCATTCATTATGAGCTATTGGATACCCTTGAGTTCACTTCTGATAGGAAAAGAATGTCAGTGGTGGTAAAAGATTGTCAGAATGGAAAAATTTTCTTATTGTCCAAAGGAGCTGATGAAGCAATTCTTCCATATGCATGTTCTGGTAACTCTATTCTTTGATGAATTTCAGTCACTTGAATGGAAGATTTCAATGCCTCACAAATTTTCTACAAATATTCTTATTTCTAGTTGATGCTTATATTTTTTTCTTGTTGCACTAATCTTCTTCTTTCACATTTATAAAGTCGCAAGATATCTTATTATGTTAGATTTTTCATTTTGGATATATATGTTCTATCCCTTTGTGTAAAGTTAGGGGGTGAAAATCGGGCTGGATTAGATCAGGTTGTGGTCAACCCTAACCCAACCCGAGTTTTTCAATACCCAAGCATAGCCTAACCAATCCAATGACTTTGGGTTGAATTGGATTTGGGTTAATTCAATTTCTTCACTTCTTTTTAGCTTTTAGAAAATGTTCTGACTTCTTAAATTTTCTTAGACTTAGGTTTGGCCATTTAAGGTTAACTATACATGGGGATAAAGCTATGGTGCTTTAGGAGTACCCATACTTGTATTACACTGAAACATATTTGATCTAAAACTATTAAAGCATACATACATATGTATGTATTTTTGTATGATGCATGCATATGTATGTAGGGGAACCTATCTGATAGTGCTGAAGAAGAACATGACTCAAGCCTAGATGGATCTGCATTACAGAGGGGTGGAGGGCATCTGGTTGGATTAGGTTTTCGAAATGATTCAATGGTTTTTGGATTTAAAGAAGAATGATGTTAAGAAGATGGATGTATTGGGTTCGCAGATGAGTTATCTGAGAAGGAAGGTGTGATTATTGTTGCAAGTAAACCCAAGGCGAAAGGAGTGGTTGATCATCGTTTTGAGGAATGGAGTACAACAATGGTGGTCACAAAAGAAAAGGTCCCTGTTGGCAGGAAGGAACTTGAAGAAGCCCTCTCGAGAGAGATGAACAAAGAAATAAGGCTAAAGCCGTTTGAAGATGAGAAAACAGTGGTTTTCAACTCACCCCTGATAATGGAGGAAGCCTATCAGTTAAAACAGAGATGGGTACCTTCTTTTTGACATGGTGGTGCCCAGTGGTGAACATCTTCCAGCTTCATTACCTTTTAATCTTTGGACCAAGAGTGTCTTGAGGATGATTGGGGAGATGTGTGGTAGTTTCATCTCATTAAACCAGGAAACTTTGAAGCTGTGCAATCTTAGGCTTGTAAGTTGCAACCATTGTAGTGGGAGATAGACCTGAGAAGATTCCAAGAGTGGTTAAGGTCTTGCACGATATAATTTGCTACAAAGTCTGGATCCTATCGTCCCTGGAGTTACAACTATGGAAGGAGCATCTCAAGGTAGAAGATGATGACCTGGCCATTGCTTTCCCATGTGGAAACTCACCAGTGGAGCATTTCAAAATCTCTGAAAACTTCCTAAGGAAACTGGACTGGCAAGGAAGTTGAAGGGTATAGAGTCAGACCCCCACCATGTAGAACAAGAAAGGTCCGGAGAGTTTCTGGAGTCTTCTAATGAGGATGAGGGTGACATGTTGCTGAAGTTAAAGGAGAATATCAAAACATAAAGGGACAATGTCTCTTTCGACCGCACGTGGTAACAAGGCTATTAAGGTGAGGTCATGTGGTGAACTTAATGACCACATGAGGGTTGGATACATCCAGGCATTGATAGAGAAAAACTTCAATCTAGTTTCCTCTTCAGGGAGAGGACTTGAAAAAATTTCTTCTTTTAAGGAAGAAGGTGGGACAGTAGGTAGAACAGCAATTTGGCTTGGATTAAGGCAAAGATGTTCAGGAGGAAAAGTGTGCTTTTCAAGAAACATCATTTGGGAAATAGCCTTAGCCTAGAAAAAAAAGGAAAAAGAGTGGGAATGGGTAATTACTAAATTTGTTTGATAAGAGGGTTTGAATTCTTTGATGGTTTGTGAGGATCAAATTAATTTGAAGGAAAAAGCAGCTTTACAGCCGACACCATGTGAGAAGCTTGACAAAGGCTGCAAGGCTTGTCTTGCACTTGAATCAGATCTTCTGGTGCATCATGTTACAGATGATAGTGTTACAGTTGTGGGTAAGGAGGGGGACCAAGTTGAGCACAGCAACAACAAGGAAAGGATGTGCAAAAACAAGAAGGGTTCAGACCATTAGTTCAGTTGAAAAGGAAGTTGAGTGAAACACAACTGCACAGTCAAGAGATGTTGAACAGTGCCCATTTGAATTGGAACTGTCAGAGATGGTGTTTGATAGGCAATTCATTGAACCAACTTCAGGTGAGAGTCTAGTTGAGGAAGGAAGTTGTGTTGAAATTGTGGTAGGGAAGCTAGGGAAAGATTTGGGAAGAAAGAAGGTTTAAGTAGATAAACTTTGGTAAAAGAAAATGGAGACATCAGTGGAACTTCTTTGAATTTGAAAAACAAATAAGGGGTTCAAGTGCTGGCTAGTTGGAACATGTGACCAAAGCATTAAGTATTGGAAGATTCCCCACAAGTCATAGATCAAGATTTTGTGCAGACTAAGGGTGCAGTCATAGTTAATAGATTTATTTCATGATGATGATAGAACAGATAAGAATGGTGAAGATTCAGAGGTAGTGGAGAGTGAGGATGAATAGATTTTGGATCAAACAAGACCAGTTGAAAAAAAGGATCTGGATGAAGTGGTCAACACAGAAGTGCAGGAAAGCTTTTATGGATTGGGAAAAGATGAGGAAAGTTAATTGGATTTTTTGGGGAAGGGAGAGGGGGATGTGTCTGATAAAGGTATGGAGATAGTTGGGAAGGCAGGGGTGCTGATTCTGCTGAAAGGTGGTGTTAAGATTTTGGTTGTTTTTTGGGTTCTGGTGGTTGGTTTTGGGTGGTTTTTGGGATGCAAGGTTGTTGATTTGGGTTTTCCCATTCTTGATTCAATTGGTAAGGTTCCCTTGTTTGGGTTGGTTTTTTTATTTTTTTGGCTGGGAGATAGAGGATTATTTTGTAGTTTGTCATTTTCTTTGGGGTGATTGCTCATCACCTGCTGTTGTATCCTGCTTTTCTATTCGTAAAAAATTCTTTTTTATTATTGTCAAAAAAGTATTAAATTAGGTTAGATATCCAAGAAGTCTTCTTTACATATTCCAAACAATCTCATTTGGTTTATTTGCTTTTCTTGCAAACTTGCTTACATATGCAAAACTGTCTTACCTGGATAACCATACATTGCTAGAATAATGTTGTCAAAATCTTATGAGATAGTTCATTATTCAATTGTTAATCCCAAGAACTCTGCTTCAAATATTATAATTGAATCTGTTTTCTGAAAAGAAAACCCTATTACTATTGTTTGAATCTTAGAATTTGATTATAAATCATACAATCTATTTATTTCATGCTAACAATTGACTGTACTTCGTCATTTATCTTTTAAACCCCTACTAGAACAGGACTTGCTTGGGTTGTTTAAAGCATACTGAAACACTTTTTTTCAGCAAAGAAATGTTTTCATTAAACTAAACACTTTTTTGAGAGATAGAATATGTTTTATTAGTTTTATGAAAAAAAAATCACAAGAATGTCTAGTGGGTTACTTTTGACAGAGAAGCAAGTATCAAATTTTCAATACGGTACGCATCGTATCAGGCATATTGTATCATATATTTTGGTTCCCAATGTAGAGATAGTGAGAAGATCTAGCCATAGGGCTATTTTTGTACTTTTACTTCTTTTGTTGTACATCTATTTTCTGTACTTTCTTTTGTACACTAAGGGCAGATTTGTCCTTTTACTTTCTTTAATATAAATATCTCTTTTAGGGTGTCTACAGTCATAAGGTGACACACCCACCAAACTGTTTGTTCTTTTCTCTCTTCTATCTCTGTCTTTTCGACTTGACTCTAACATGGTATTAGAGCAAGTCATGATCTGATCTGCATATATTATATTAGTATCTTTTCAATCATCTCTGTTGCTGCTGTCTCAAGAACTTTCTAACAGTATTTGGGAGGCTCTTGAGTGTCTTTGAATCTTCTCCCTAGAGATGCTTCAGATCTGAACTTTACAGATCATTTCTCTAGACTGTTGTGCCATCAGATTTCTCCTTCTTCTTGGATCTCCTTGTAGAGACACCGGATCAGCCTGAAATCTTAGATTTGGTGTCGCCCAGAGCAGATCTACTGAATTCTTTTGGTTTGGTTTGCATCATTTTGATTTTGTTTCAATCCACTTTTCAGTTCAGCAGAACACTACAGTTACCTTTTTTGGACCTTGACTGAAAGGTACTATCTTTTCTACCCTCTGGTTCGAATTTTATTGATTTCCTAGAAGTGTGCATTGCTGTCTTTTGCCCTTCAATGGCATTAGAAAGGATGGGGGTTCTCCCTATTAAATTCAATGGCACAAACTATGCTTTATGGAAGTTTAACTTTCAATTCCATGTTGAAGCCATGGATCTTTGGGGATATTTGGATGGTTATGTAGCTAAACCTGATGATTCAGATATTAAGGGTCTTAATTAGTAGAAGATCGACAATGCAAAAATTGCATCATGGATCCTAGGATCAGTTGAAACCGACATTGCAATCCCTATGAGAGGGTACAGGACTGTCTATGAGATGTACAAGTACCTTGAGAAAGTTTATCAGCAATTGAACACCTCTAGGCAGTACCAGATAGAGGTTGACATCTTCTCATATTATCATGGAGAAAGGAAAGTCCAGGAATACTATGCAGGGTTTATTAACCTCTGGACAGAGTACGAGTTAGTACACATGGGAAAGGATTCGTCAGACTGTTGCGTGAAGTATATGAAAGAACACTTTGATAGAAGGAAGATTATGCATTTTCTAATGCTTCTTAGGCCTGAGTCTGAAGTTGTCAAATCTAATATTCTGAGCCGAGGAACACTTCCTGACTTAGATACTATTCTTGGGGAAATTCTAAGAGCTAAAATTAAATTTACTACACAGACCACTCTTGATTAGAGAACAGATTCCGACATTGTTGTTGTCTTCCTGGCAACAAAATTGAAAGGGAAGGACTTCTCTAAAGTACAATGCTAAGAATGTAAGGAGTTTGGGCATGTTGTCTCCCATTGCAAGAAAAAGAATACATGCACTTATTGTAATTTGTTTGGCCATATCATTACTGAATGCCCTACTTGGCCTCAGAAAAGTGGTGGATCAAATCAGAAGAAAGGAAGCTACAAGGCCTATCAAACTGCTGTAGATGGATCAGATGCCTCCTCCACTAGTTTTGTGGCTGGCCAAAATGACATCTTTGGTGGCATGTTTGAAGAATGGATTCGACAATTCATGTCCTTGGTCATCTCCTCAGCTTTCTCTACTATTGGCCTATCTGGTAAGTTACCAACCTATTGTCCCTCACCAAATCACCTTTGGTATATTGACTCAGGAGCCTCTAACCATATGACGAGGGCCACACTTGGTTAGTATCCCAAACCCCATCTTCCCAATAAACACATTGTTACTGCAAATGGTGAAAAATTAGATATACTTGGCTGTGATGATTTGTATTTATCTACCTCTAAATCATTTCCGTTTCATTTATCCAAAACTTTATTTGTACCTAAGCTCACCACCAATTTGATTTCTATTGTCTAACTTGTAGAGGAAGGTAACACTGTCTCATTCACTTATGATGGTTGCTTGATGTAGGACCAGCAAACTGGGGAGGTGAAGGGGAAGGGGCATAGATTGGGATGACTATTTGCTCTAGAGTTTGAGAAGAATAAGGCTGCACTCGTTTCTACTTCTTGTTTGCTTTCTACTACTTATGGTTTTTAGTCCTTTAATTGTAATATTGATTGGCATTTATGGCATAAACGCCTTGGCCATCCGTTTTGTAAGAAACCTGATCAGTTATTTGCTTCTAGTAGTTTACCTGTTTATGCTATTTCCTTTAAGAATGTTAATAAAGATTTCATTACTTGTGGTTTATGTAAGTCATATTTTACCTTTTCCTTCTCACTTTGAGCATGCCACAGATCCTTTTCATTTAATACATAGTGATGTTTGGTCATCTCCTGTTGTTTCACGGTTGGGTTATAAGTACTTCGTAACCTTTGTTGATGATTGCACTTCGTTTCACTTGGGTTTCTTTTCTTCGAAAGAAATCCTGGAGTTTATTTTGTATTTAAGCACTTTCATATTTATGTCACTACCCAATTTGATGCACGAATATGTGTGCTACAATCGGATTCATGGGAACAGTATTTTGATGGGGATTTCCAAACTTACTTAAAACAACACGGAATTCAATCCTAAAAATCCTGTCCAGGCACCTCACAACAAAACGGGGTAGCAGAAAGAAAGAATGGGCATATTTTGAGTGTAGTCAAAACACTTTTACAAGATTTTCATATATCCTCTTGGTTTTTGGTGGAGGTGGCCAGCACTGTTGTATATCTCATAAATCGTCTTCCTTTATCTGTTTTAAATAATTCTTCCCCTTTTCAATTTCTCTTCCACAAACCTCCAGATCTATCTATGCTCAGGGTTTTTAGTTGTGCTTGTTTTGTTCACCTTCCACCTTATGAACACACAAAGCTAACTACACAAGTGGCTTTGTGTGCCTTTATGGGCTACAGTTCTAAACATAAAGGATTCCCTTGCTATGATCCTTTAGTCCATCATATTCGAATCTCTCGTAATGTAGTTTTCCTTGAGAGTGTGTTTTTTTTAACATATTGTAAAATTTCCAGCTCCTTCCACTTCCTTGTTGCACAGTTTTGACTCTATAGGTACCTCAATCATACCAATATCACCTTCGCAACAACTTTAGACCTACTTAAAGAAGCAACGATCTTCTTCAGTCTCAATGCTCCCCTCCGCTCCACCACCAACTGCTGATCCAATCACTCCAATTGCCCCAATAAGTGCACTTGATCCTCCAGTTGAACCCATTGTACCCACTTTACGTCGTTCTTCTAGCATTTCTCGCCCACCTAACTGCTATGGCTTTTCACTGAACCATAGTTCTTCTACTATTTTATCTACCACAGACATTCCCAGATCTTACCAACAGGCTATAGTAGAACCACACTAGAAAGATGCCATGGATTCTGAGATCCGAGTCCTTCTTGAGAATGACACCTGGGACTTGGTCAAAGCTCCACCTAAGACATCTCTCATAGGGAGTCAATGGGTCTACTCCGTGAAACTAAAATCTGATGGCAGCCTAGATAGATATAAGGCTAGGTTGGTTGCATAAGGCTATAAAGAGGAATATGGGATAGACTATGAGGAGACATTTGCTCCAATAGCAAAAATGATCACTATACGACTTCTAATGGCTATATCTACAGCCAAACAGTGGACAATCCATCAGATGGATGTAAAGAATGCTTTCCTCCATGGGGAGTTGAAGGAGACAATCTATATGAAGTCCCCTCTTGGATATTGTACAGACCCACAACTTGTTTGTCGTTTGAAGAAGTCACTCTATGGCTTAAAACAAGCTCCTAGAGCCTAGTTTGAGAAGTTCAGATCTGTTATCACTGATGCAGGCTTTATCCAAAGTTCTTCAGATTATTCTTTATTCATTTTAAGGCGGAAGCAGGGAGTGACAATCTTACTTCTTTATGTCGATGATATACTCATTACAGGGGATGATGTAGAAGGAATTTTTGAGCTGCAACAGTTACTCAATAAATCCTTTAAGATGAAGGACTTGGGGCCTCTGATATATTTCTTGGGGCTTGAAGTGAGCCGAAATTCTCAGGGCTATTTTGTTAACCAACAAAAATATGCGGCTAATCTAGTTAAACCGACCAATCTCAGTGACTCCAAGATTGTGGATACCCCACTAGAACTGAATTTGAAACTCAGCAAAGATGATGGTTCTCTTCTGGAAGATTTTACTCTTTACCGTTAACTAGTGGGGAGTTTAATCTATCTCACCATGACTTGGCCGGATATATCATATGCAGTTCAACTAGTGAGCCAGTTCATGTCTTCTCCGAGACAACCTCATTTATCCGCAGTTCATCGGATCATTAAATATGTACGGGGCACTTTATCACATGGGATATTTTTCTACTCTTCATCTCCCATTAACCTTAAGGCTTATGTGGGTGCTGATTGGGTTGCATGCCTTGACACCCAACGGTCCACTACCGGCCGATGTGTATTCTTAGGCAACTCCCTTATCCCGTGGAAGTGCAAGAAACAACCTACTGTATCCAAATCTTCCATCAAAGTTGGGTACAGAGCTATGTCTTCCGTGTGTAGTGAAATCATATGGCTCCGGTCTATTCTACTTGAAATACTTAATGAACCATCACCGTTTGTTCCTCTATATGCAAACAATGTCAGTGCAATCAAAATTGCCTCCAACCTTGTCTTCCATGAGCGCATCGAACACATAGAAGTTGATTGCCACTTCATCCGCGATCTCCTTCTTGAGGGTGTTATATCTCTTCCTCATGTCTCCTCCGGGCTCCAATTGGCAGACCTATCGACATAGGCAATGACTCAGGCTCGGCATCTCTTTCTCATGGACAAACTGATGCTTATTCGTAGGCATCAGTTTGAGGGGGAGTGTAGAGACGGTGAGAAGATCTAGCCGCAAGCTATTTTTGTACTTTTACTTCTTTTGTTGCACATCTATTTTCTGTACTCTTTATTTTGTATGCTAAGGGCAGATTTGTCCTTTTACTTTCTTTATTATAAATATCTCTTTTAGGGTGTCGATAGTCATAAGGTGACACACCCACCAAACTGTTTATTCTTTTCTATCTTCTATCTCTGTCTTTTTGACTTGACTCTGACACCCAATACACCTATGACCTGTTTAAGGTGTTTTTGGGAGCCCATTTTTTTTAAAATATATAAGTATGTTTAAAACTGAAACTTCAAAACAACTAAAAAGATAGGGGGAGTATTGTTCAAAGTACCGATACACCTTTGCCGATACACAGAGGTGTGAGGGTTGTGGATGCTTCAGCACAGTGGTTTCATTTGTGACATAACCAACAGAAGGTAGTTGTATGTGAAGTCTGGACAGAAGCACTTTTATTTGGAGCTGATAGGGAGAAGAAAGGAAAGTACAAATTGTTCTTTAAATCATTCCGGTGTATTATTTTGACAGAGATGGCATATCGGTGCAAGAGGTGCGGAGTTGGTAGGTGACTGGGGGTGCCTTTTGGTTTGAGGGTATGCCACTTCCAAGGATAGAGAATGTTATTCATCCTCCCATTAGCAGAGGAGATGATCCAAATCCTAAACAGGGAATAGATGACTGAGTGGTTTGTTGTTAAACTTGGATTGGTGGTCCCTGGAGATTTGGTGTTGGAATAGAATACCATCACCCCTATGGGAAACCTGGATTTTTATATTTGGCTTACCATTGCATCTCCAGAGTGAAACAATGGCTCAGGAAATAGGTGACTTGTGTGGTGGATACATGGGTGTGTACAACTCACTAGAGTAGAGATTAACCAAGAGATGGATCAAAATCAAGGTGCAATGAGAGGGTGCTCCATAGGTGTTGGTAAACATGGTAGAAGATAGTGTTGAGTAAATTGTTGCAGTTTGGGTAGAGCTTATGCAAGAGGTGATGCCAAGTCCAACCAATTATGAAATGACAATGGAAGCCACTGCAGAGGTAACTGCACACTCTCTAGCTAAGAAGTGCATAATTAAGGAAGTACAAACATTTACAAGAGAATTAAGGGAAGTTATGGTCTCATAGAGCTCCCACAAAAAAAAAGGAAAAAAAAACATCAGAGGAAAAATATGGGTTCACAAATTGAAAGAATTTTCCTTTTGGGCTTCATTTACATAGCAACAAATTGTACAAGAGCATGCTTTTATACTTCTTGCATTTTCAGAAACTTTATTTTAAAAATGTACAACAGGTTACTCTACACAGGGATTATACAAAAACTGCCCATACGGCACTGTACCTCCAAATCCTGCTTTACAAAATCATTTTTATGTACAAAAAAAGGAGATGAAATTCTGTCTTTAAGCATTTTGTTTTGTAGCGAGCCAAGAAAACTTTTTTCCCAAAATCTTCTGAAACACTGAGTCTATAGAACTACTTTTGTTCTTGAAAAATATTTGCATTTCTCTATCGCAAAATGCACCAAAAAACCACTGCAGGAGTAATATTCCAAGCCAATTTTCCCTGCTTAGTTAAACTACTAACCTACCAGCGTAATACAAACTCAACCACTGATCTGGGCAGCAACTTTTCACCTCAAACAGATTTCAGATTTTAGACCAAATCTTGAATGAAAATTTGCAATGCAGCAATAAATGGTTTAATTTTAGATGCTCATCACAGGGAACACAATTTGCATCATCCAGCATCATACCCTTCCTTAGCAGATTGTACATTGTTAAAACATTGTTCAAATAGGTGGTCCATGCAAGAAAAGGTTACCTTTGTAGGAACACTCTTGCACCTAATGATCTGGGCAAGGATTGACTGGTCCTCAGACCTGGTGATAGAATTGCAAAATGATTGGACTGTAAAATTTCCAGATTTCTCCCATTCCCAAGTTCTCTATCAGTTCTCTTATGTCCACTTGAGTGCTATATAGTTTTTGTAGCATTTCAACCATGCAATCTACTTCCCAATCATTGAAATTTCTTCTAAATTGAGGGACCCAAACCACATTTTCCTTCAGCATCTGCATACAATCTTCCACTTGAGCTTCTTTATCAGTATCCAGCTCGAAAAGAACAGGAAATCTATCTATCAGTGACCTAATTTCGCATTGTTAGAATGCTCGAGTCAGGGATATTTTGGTCATTCTGGTGTATCTTATTGAAAGTGAAAGGTCTATTGTATCTGAGTTTAAGTTATGTGTCCCATCTTCTATGAGGGACAAAATTGTCTTTCTTGTAACTCAAGTTTTATGAATAAAAGTCAAGTGGGTCGGCTAGGAGAGTGATTTTTGAACATCCTCTCTTCTAGTCTGGCTGAACACTCTTCTCCTCTCCTTCTTTCTCTTTTCTTTCTTCTTTCTTCTTCTTTACTTTGACCTAGAATCAACTAGGGTTTATTCACATGGTATCAGAGCATTAAGGTCTCGTGTTTTTCTTGCTGCTGTCTTCTTCCTAGGTTCGCTGCCAGCTTCACAGTAGGTTTCATCATCCTACAGCTGACCTGATTGAAGACTCGATAAAGAGCTGAAAAGGAGTTGCCGTTTTGAGGGCCTGGAGGTGAGAATGCCTCTGGCCGGTGTTGTGGTGGTCGTTGAAGTGGTATACTAGACCCTCTATTCAGTGTACGAAGAGGGCTGGACGTATACAGGTATGGACACTGCTGTTGTGTGTTCAGAAATGGACTGTGAATGCTGATTTTTTTTTTGTGTGTGTGTGCTTCAAAAGTTAGTTGTTGTGGTGCTGGGTGAAACTGATACACATATCAGTCATGTTTTTTTTTTGTTTTCTTGCTCGCATGTGTGCTGAAAGAAGAGTAGTAGACTGCTGATGTCCACGACAGCAGTGGCGTGGTGTTGATTGTGTTGTGGTGGCTGACATATCTATGATTCTAAATGCTTAAAAGTGAACCCCTAGACCTTGTGTGTAATCAGTTCTGCAGTATGAAGAACAAGTGTTCGATGAAATGACTGAGTAATTTCAGTAGTGGTGTGTAGATGGTAAATGTTCCTGTAGTGTGCAGTCCAAGTGTTTGATGTGTTGACTGAATGATTTCAGCTTTAGAGTGTAGTGTGTAATGTGCAGTTGAAGAAAGTGGGTTGGTGGTATCATAAGTGAGATAAGTCTTGTGACGAGTGTGAGATTGTGGTGTATATTCAAAGGTGAAATAATTGAGATGGCTTCAACTGTAGTTGGGAATGACAACAAAACAGGCATCATGCTCTCTTCAGATTATCTAAGTGTTCAAATGACATCCATCAAGTTGAATGGTGAGAACTATGTACCATAGGCAAAATCTGTGGAGGTGTTCTTGAAGGCCAAGAGGAAAGTAAAACATGTGAAGGAGGAGAAACCTTCCTCTGATTCTCCTGGGTTCAGTGATTGGGAACAAGATGATGCACCGATAATGACATGGCTTTGGAACAGCATGGAACCAAAGATTAGTGTGAACTTCATGTTCCTAGATACAGCCAAAGAGATCTGGGATCATGCAAGAAAGTTGTACTCTGGACAAAACAACACAACTAGGATATATCAGTTATACCAAGAGTACTTCAATTTGAAGCAAGGAAGTCAAAGCTTAGAAGAGTATTATGCAAGTTTGAGGAACATCCGCAATGAGCTAAATGTGTATCACCCTCTAAGATCAGATGTCCAGATCCAACAACAGCAATGTGAACAGCTTGATGTGACTAGGTTCCTTGTGGGCTTGAAGGCTGAGTATGAGCCTGTCAGAGCACAAATATTGGGGGGATCAGCTCTCCCCTCACTTGAAGAAGTTTTTGCCCGTCTTAAGAGGACATCCATTGAGCCGGTGGAACATTCTTCCTTCTCTGATAGATCTGGTTTGGTAGTGACTAAAGGGAGTGGCCGTGGAAGTAGAAGTGGTGGTGGCAGCAGTGGCCCTCCAAGCAACCGTGGTGGACACATGTTTAACCGGGCTAGTGGCCGGACTGGTGGCCGAGAGTCAGGGGGAGGCCGTGGAAAAGGAAGGGGTAATGCTCAGAGAAAATGTACACATTGTGGCTTAGAGGGGCACACAGTTAATTTCTGCTATGATTTGCGTGGTCCACCCAACACTTGGGCTAACCATGTTACATCTAAGAGTAGTAGCACAATTACTGAAAGCCAGCCAACTGCCCCAATCCCCTCCACACCCACTTGTGCTTCCGGGCAGGAAATGGTGAGTGTACCACGGGCAATATATGAGCAGTTCCTTCAAACATCTCAGCAGAACACAACTACACTTCCCCATTCAGGTATGACTTGTTTAGCTTCCAAAGCCTCACCCTGGATCATTGATTCTGGAGCCTCGGACCATATGTCTGGGACTCTTGATGTATTTTCTTCCCTTTCTCGCACCTCCACATCTCAGACAGTTACACTTGCTAATGGTTCTACATCTCCTATTTGTGGTGTTGGTGATGTTGATCTCTCCTCATTGTCTTTAGCATCTGTTTTATATGTTCCTAAGTTCCCTTTTAACCTTATGTCTGTTAGCAGATTAACCAAGTCCCTTAATTGTTTTGTAACCTTCTATCCTTCTTCTTGTGTGTTTTAGGATCTCAAGACGGGGACGAAGATTGGTGGAGGGCATGAAGCAGGTGGTTTGTATTACCTTGATGGTGGTGGCCCCCCAATGGCTCTTCAGTCGTCTTTTACTCCTCTCCAATGGCACTGCAGACTTGGTCATCCCTCTCTCAAGGCTTTGAAGCTGCTAGTCCCTTCCTTGAGTCATCTTTCACCATTAGATTGTGAGTCATGTCAGTTGGGAAAACATCATCGAGTCTCATTTAGTCCAAGAATTGATAGTCGTGTCTCAAGTCCTTTTGCTTTAGTTCATTCTGATGTATGGGGTCCAGTTAAAGTGGTGTCATACAATGGGTTTAAGTATTTTGTAATCTTTGTTGATGACTTTTCATGGATGACATGGATCTATCTTATGAAAGACCGTAGTGAATTGTTCTCTATTTTTCAAAAATTTCATGCTGAAATACGCACTCAATTTGGTGTTCATATGAAAATACTTCGCTCTGATAATGCCAAAGAATACATTTCCTCACCATTTCAGCAATACCTAGAACATCATGGAATAATTCATCAAACTTCTTGTGCCTACACCCCGCAACAAAACGGTGTAGCTGAACGGAAAAATAGACATCTTCTTGAAACTGCTCGGTCCTTGATGATCAATATGCATGTCCCAAAGCATTTTTGGAGTAATTCTGTTCTTACATCCTGTTTTCTGATAAATCGGATGCCCATGTCAATCCTTGGAAGTCAATCCCCTTTCTCTGTGTTGTTCCCCACTTTGTCTCCCTTTCCTCTCACCCTAAGAGTCTTTGGCTGTGTTTTGGCTGTGTTTGTGTTGTTCAACACTTGGGGCCTGGAGTAGACAACCTAGATGCTCGAGCTACGAAGTGTATTTTTCTTGGCTACTCAAGGACTCAGAAAGGGTACAAGTGTTATAACCCTAAGTTTCATAAATCGTTTGTGTGCCCTAATGTCACCTTCTTTGAATCAGTTCCTTTTTTCTCAGATGTCGGGGTTTCTTCTTCTCCCTCTGTGGTTCCTCTTCCTATTCCGGTTGTGGACCCCCTTCCCGTAGCTCCCATTCCTTCTGCAGATGCACATCATATGCTTGTTACTACAGAGAGGCCACCAATTACTCAAGTGTATACCCGCAAAAGTGCTTCGGCTCCTCCTCCACTTCAGCACCTGTCGACAAATCCTACTACTGCTCCTTCTCCCTCAGATCTTCATCTCCCTATTACTTTGCGGAAAGGTAAACGTACTTGTACTTCTCATCCCATTTCAGACTATGTTTCCACTGCTCACCTTTCTGCTTCTCATTGCAAGTTTATATCATTACTCTCATCGGTTCCCATTCCCAAGACTGTACAGGAAGCCCTTACCACCTCCCCAGGGTGGCGGCAAGCCATGGAAGAAGAACTCTCTGCTCTACAACATAATCATACGTGGGAACTCACCACCCTTCCTCCTGGTAAGCACACTGTTGGGTGTAAATGGGTCTATACAGTGAAGCATCTTCCTGATGGCAGTGTGGAACGATTGAAGGCACGGTTAGTGGCCAAGGGCTATTCTCAGTTATATGGTGTGGGCTATATGGAGACATTATCTCCTGTGGCTAAAATTGGTTCAGTTCGGGTGTTGATCTCATTGGCTACTATGTATGATTGGCCTCTCCTACAACTTGACATAAAAAATGCCTTCCTACATAGTGATCTTGTTGAGGAGGTGTATATGGAGCAATCACCAGGGTTTGTTGCTCAAGGGGAGGCTGGTAAGGCGTGCAGGCTCAAAAAGGCAATCTATGGACTGAAACAATCTCCTCGTGCATGGTTCGGCAAATTCAGTGAAGTGGTGAAGGCCTTTGGGATGAAACAGTGTCAGGTTGATCATTCTGTGTTCAGCTATAACTCAAAAGATGGAAAAATCTTGCTAATCGTGTATGTGGATGATATTGTCATAACTGGAAGTGACAGCAATGGAATTGACAGGCTGAAAAAATTCTTACAGGACCACTTCAATACGAAAGATCTGGGGAAGCTAAAGTATTTCTTAGGAATAGAAGTTGCGAGGTCAAAACAGGGGATCAACCTATGTCAGAGGAAATATGTTCTTGATCTACTTGAAGAAACAAGGTTGTTAGGTGCTAAACCAACAGAGACTCCTATGGAACTCAATGCCAAGTTAAGTGTGGATGCAGGTGAAGAGTTTGATGATCTTGGAAGATACAGAAGGTTGGTGGGAAAGTTGAACTACCTGACCATTACCCAACCAGATATATCATTTGTTGTGAGTGTGGTGAGTCAGTTTATGCAACATCCCCGGGTTCCTCACTGGGAAGTTGTTCTGAGAATTGTTAGGTACCTAAAGGGTGCTCCAGGTCGTGGTTTGTTATACCAAAATGGAGGAACTCTTGAGATAGTAGGGTACATAGATGCTGATTGGGCTGGCTCTATATCAGACAGGAGGTCAACCACAGGGTATTGTACCTTCCTAGGTGGCAATCTTGTAACTTGGAAGAGCAAGAAGCAAACAGTGGTGGCAAGAAGTAGTGCGGAAGCAGAGTACAGGGCTATGACCCATACCACATGTGAACTAGTATGGCTGAAGAACCTACTACAGGAGATGGGTTTCTCAATTGACAAACCCATGAAACTATACTATGATAACCAAGTTGTTGTTCACATCTCATCCAATCCTGTCTTCTATGAAAGAACTAAACATATTGAGGTGGATTGTCACTTTGTGAGAGAGAAAGTGATAAGTGGGGTAATAACTACATCTCATGTGAGCTCAGGAAATCAGTGGGCAGATCTCTTCACAAAAGGATTGTCTCGGGGAAGAATAGATTACATTTGTAACAAGCTAGGACTATATGATATATACTCTCCAGCCTTAGGGGGAGTGTTAGAATGCTTGAGTCAGGGGTATTTTGGTCATTCTGGTGTATCTTATTGAAAGTGAAATGTCTATTGTATCTAAGTTTAAGTTATGTGTCCCATCTTCTATGAGGGACAAAATTGTCTTTCTTGTAACTCAAGTTTTATGAATAAAAGTCAAGTGGGTTGGCTAGGAGAGTGATTTTTGAACATCCTCTCTTCTAGTCTGGCCGAACACTCTTCTCCTCTCCTTCTTCTTCTTTCTCTTTTCTTTCTTCTTTCTTCTTCTCTACTTTGACCTAGAATCAACTAGGGTTTATTCACACACATCACACATCCCTCCAGAATTTTACCTGAAGTCCATCTCCAAACTTGAACCTTACACCCTTTGAGAATAGGTTGTAAGCTCTCCCAATACCCTTTAAACCAGAACATCCATGAGATTTGTTTGATACCCCTGGGTCCCATTGCAAGTTTCTAGACCCTTATTAAGCCACTACCACCCTCCATAATTCTCCATTCTCACCAAATCTCCAAAACCACCCTCCATTTTTAGCCATAATTCTTCATCCAACCCTCTTTGGTGTCTTGGCTTACAACCCTCTTTGGTGTCTCGCATTTTATTTTCAATGAGATGTTCTATACCAGTCGGATTGCATACATTGAAAGCAAATACAAGGGGATGGGAGACAGCACACTTTTTAATAAAACATCTATCAAGGGAGATAATTGACTTTCCAAGGGGCCAAGTATATTTTGATATTTGATAAGATTTGTTTTAGTTCAATTCAACCTTCAACTGTTATTTACTGTACAATTATGATTTCCCAAAACATTGGGCTAGGGGCTTAGTGCTGACAGAATATGTTCTGGATACATGTATCAGTATGATGCAGGTATTGTAAGCCATGGATATGTTTTCAGTGTTTTTCCCTTTTCAAATTAAAATAGTACTAAAAGAGTGGAAAGGAGCTTTAATCCATCTATTACACTATCAGCTTTTATTAGTAGAACAATAAAAATGCAAAGTCCAAAGAATATCATCATGACATCATCATCATCCATGCCTTATCCCAACTGTATGGGGTTGGCTACATTAATCCTGTTTCACCAATCCTTTCTATTTAAAGCCATATCCACTGTTAAATTCCAAAGCATATAATAATGGATAGCAATTAATTCTATTTAAAATAATGTTAAATCCCTTCTTTATCATTAATAGAAGTTTTTGCTGCTGGTGAAAAGAAAATGAGAATATGGATAGCGATTAATTCACAAAATCCATAGAATAAAACTTATTTTTAAGATATATACCGTTAAGAAAGGGGAAGGTCGAAATCTAGAAGATTGATATTATACTTATCTCCATCTTCATGTCCCAGTATCCTGTAAATCTGGAGTCAATTCACTGTTTCCTGTATGTGTCTGTTTCTGTATCCATATCTGTGCTGCATAGGTATAAAGTGGTTACTAAGTTCTTTGATGTTTACCATCCACAATTTATGTGTGCATTTTTTGTTGTGACAAAATTCACGTATGGTATTTTAAATGCTAAAGTGTTTATGTGATGATTAAATCTCAGGACAACAAATAAGGACTTTCATTGAAGCTGTGGAACATTATGCTCAATTAGGATTACGCACTTTATGTTTGGCTTGGCGTGAATTGAAGGAAGATGAATATCGAGAGTGGTCTTTGTTGTTTAAAGAAGCAAATAGTACATTGGTTGATAGAGAGGTAAAGGGCGCATTATCTTCCTACCTTGTTTTCAATGACATACACCATTATTGCCTTGCCTAATCACTATTTATTTATTTATTTATTAGTGGAGACTAGCTGAGGTCTGCCAAAGGTTAGAGCATGACTTAGAAATACTTGGTGTCACTGCAATAGAGGACCGTCTACAGGTGAATGTTGTTGCTATTAGACCATTTAATACTTGCTAATATCACAGATGTAGCATAGTTTTATAGAAGTGATGTTTTTGTCTAAAAAATATTACAGAAAGGTTGAATTTTTATACTATGTTGTTACTAATAAAACATTTTACTGAAATTTTATTCATTTTTTATTTTTATATATAAAGGATGGAGTTCCAGAAACAATTGAAACACTTAGGAAGGCAGGAATTAACTTTTGGATGCTGACTGGAGATAAGCAAAGTACAGCAATCCAGATTGCACTTTCATGCAATTTCATTTCTCCAGGTAAATTGTTTGCCCATTCTGAAGAAAAATTTGACTGTTGCTAAGGGTTTAATAAGTCTTCCTCTAGCTTGCAGCCTCACACATAAAGCATACTTTTGAAAGGATAAAGCCAACAGTTTCCTTCCTTGATCCTCAGAAGATTATATTTGAGGAAGGCTAGAGAGCATAAAAGGAGGAAAACAGAAAAATAAAAATATATTAAAAAGCTGATCATAGGTCACAATAGTGTAAACTAAATCTGTATCTGGAGAATTAACCCAAATTTTCACATGGGCCCTTTCTTGATTTATTTCTAAACTTTGTAGCTGATGCTATTTGGGACATACAGCAGTATACTGGGTGGGCTGTGATGTGATTGGGGTTACATTTTATATATTTATATATTATGCATCGATTATCTCTTAATAATTTGTAATTTGATCTGTTGACAGAACCAAAAGGCCAACTTCTGTTGATTACTGGGAAAACTGAAGATGAAGTTTCTAGAAGCTTGGAGAGAGTGTTACTTACAATGAGGATAACTACATCAGAACCCAAGGTAAAATCACTACTCAAAGTCTCAAACCGGGAGTCAGTATGAGAGAGTGTCTACATCCCAGTACCAGTATATGAAATTTTATGTAAAAGAACTTTTTCCGATCCCTGTTCGTTGAATAAAATATCTTTCTGTGTACTTAAGTGTAACCTAGGAAGAAATATCTACCCTAGGTTCAGTCAATTAGTTGAGGAGTGAGAGGGAAAACCAAAGAACAGTATACAGTGTTGTTAAAAGGAATCGGTTGACCTCCACTCCTAAAGAGTCTAATATGTTACTGACAAATATTATTTCCAATTACAAAGAGGTCTCTGAGGGACTGAATAACAAATACATGAATGCAAAATAAAATACAGATGATATGTTACATCAGATGAACACTAATACAACGTACACAATCTGCTGCTTCTCTACACTCCTCAAACTGAGAAGTTGTGTCTAGCACATGTCATAGCCTGTGTGAAAAGTTCAACTGTAGAGAAGAAGATTTTTGAGGAAGAGTAATGTTGCCTGTGAGAAATTATTTGTTTTTTTTTTTTTTTTTGATTGAAATGGTAACTTCATATTAATCTCTAACAATTTTTCTTTTGAAGAAGGTAAAGTATACCAACTGACTATTAACAAAACTATGTATAAAAGATTTAGTATAATGGTATATACAGGTAGTCCTCTAATCCTATGTGCCTGGTTCCAGGGCGTTGTAGTTCCTACTATGCTCGATAGTAGTTCCTCTTCATTACAGGACTGAGTTTGGAAAATCTAGTAGTTACTTTCTTCCAAATGTTCCATGTCACTTCAGCACAACAACAGTGACATCAGGCTCTCTGGAAAACAACCCACAGCCTTGAAAAGGTTAGTAAAGCTTACCCACATTGTTCTGGCTACTCTATAGTGCATTAAGACAACATTAGAAGTGAAAACTTCACTTCTCAGTCAATGATCATACCACTTCTGATAAGGCTGTCCCTTGTATGGCATTTACCTAACGCAAAGGACAACATTAGAAGTGAAACTTTCATAGGAATATGAAAGACCCAAGTCTTATTGCTTGGAATTGAGAAAATTCTTGACCCATCCCACATCCAAATTCTAGTGCCCTGCCCAAGCCAACCAACTTGCAGCTTGCTTAAATAGGTTTCCCACATCTCCTAGAGGATTCCATCTGCAGCCAAAAAGAGAAAGCAGACAAATCAAATTGCTGGAAACAACAGAGCAAGGGAATAAAAGGGCAATGAGTGGTTCCCATCTCATCTTTAAGGATTGGCCTAAGAGTATTTTCAACTCATTAATACCCTTTTCATCTGTATCTAAAAAAGATGTCATCAAATTTTAGAAGGATTGTTTATTACATGATCCCCCTGGTGAAGAAACAGAGTTTTTTTTTTTTTCAGGGTCGGTTCTGGCCTTTGTGGTTCCAGGGTCTACTCATGGAAACTGTTCTTTACCAAAAAAAAAAACAACAAAGGAACCTTTTCTTTAAGAAAAAAAGCATCCCATTACATTAAAACTCAGTAGATAGTTATATATGTTGTCGAGTTTAATATAGTACTATATGTTATGTTTTTTAACATTAAGAATTATTTAAAAGTGACATAATTACATAATCACAAATTTTATCATTGATGATGTTACTATCAATATATTTGATTGAAAGAAATCAAAATCATAAAATATTAACTTTTTCAATAATAATGATAATATAGTTCCAAACTTATATTATAGTTTAAATTTTGTAAATATTATGTTTTATATTACTTATTATACACATTCAAATGTTAAATTGAAGAAAAATTATCAATTCACTTAAGTGGCTCAGTGGTCAAGTGAGACCATGGTCTTTGTAACCATGAGTGCTTGAGATCAAATCTTTACATCCTCAAAAGTATTTCGGGAGATGTTTTAAGGTAAGTCTGGTTCCAAGGCCAATCAAGGCTAGTTCCATCCAGGCCAACCAAGGCTGGTTCTCTAGGTCGGTTCAGGTAGGTAAACCCCCAAACCCTGGTACCAGCCTGGGTAGCGGTCAGTTCCAAGAATTTGGAACTGGACTCTACCTGGTAACAGATTGGGTAGGGTTGGTTTGAGGTTGGTTCATTTGGTTCTAGGCAGAACTGACCCATTTTCTCACCCCTAAAGGTGACTCATCAAGAAGGAAAATGCATCATCCCAGCACTCAAGAACTGGACTCTACCACGTTTTTATCCTTGTCTCTAGCTTCAAATTTGACAGCCCTCTTCTCAACTGATGCAACTTCATCTTCACCCCCTTGCCCGGCCAGCTAGCCTTTTTAACAAAAGCAATTGATTTTTTAGAATTTTTTCACCCCCAATCACAAAATTATTTCCAGGGACACCATTACCAAATTCTCTTTTTCCAACTCTCTAAAAGTTATTATTTCAAACTCCTCCCCTCCCAAAAAGAATAAACCCATAATTTTACTAATTTCAACTTCAGTATTCACCACCACTTCTAAATTCATTCTTTTTTTTTTTTTGAAAACATGAATTTCATTAATCATTACATCTTCATCCTGATCAATACTTTTTACTGCCCTTAAAAAAAATCATCCTCCATTCTATATCTTCAATTTGTGTTTTTCCTCCTGGTGGTAATGTCCTTTATTTCTTTCTATTATAAACCTGTGCAACTGACTTATTTGAATCTCTTCTCTCCGTTTTAACCCCTGTCAACTTACTCTCTCCCTCTATAACTTTGTCATTATCTTCTCCTCCTTTAATTGATAAGTCTTGAATCATCCTGTTACCTTTCCTGGAGATGATTAGCACACATTCTCGTGCAACCCAATCCACTTCCACCCCATTGACAACCACCTCCAAACATGTTTCCAAATTTTCCATTTCCACAACCTCCAATGACCCCAATATCTACCCTCTCCGTCACCTCAAAATCAGCACTTCTTCTTCCGAGATCATCTCTCAGCTTCTTTGTGGACTCAACTGAAAGCCTGTCTTCTAAATCAAGAATTCCATTGGCACCCTTCTCTACATTCAAAAAGGCCTCCCCACTCAGATGTCCCACAAAAATTTACTGCCTCTCATTGATGCTGGTCTGAAGAGAATCTTCACAAACAGAAACTGGAGTTACCACCATTTGAAGATCCAGGAAAGCATACTAAAAGATTTGTCTCTAATGTCTTTGGGTCCACTTTCCCTAAGATCTCCCCCTGCTGTACCTTCTCCATCCAAAGCTAAAGCAATCTCTTTCTCCTCTATTCACTTTGTCATGTTGTCTGGCCACCGGTTCTTTTTAGTTTCTGGAACAAGTCTGATTATCACCTACTCCCATCTCTCTGTTTCCAGCCGCTTCTCTTTTTCCTTTGAAGTTCCACTTGAAAAGCCCCTTAAAACCCTTCTTGATCTAGCTCTTTTGAAATTACCTTTCATTAAATTTCCTCATTTGCCCCTCTTTCCCTTTGCTATGTTTCAAAGGGACCTTATCTTCCTATGTCCATCTGATCTTTCTTTATTAAAACTCAAAGACATATGCATATTTAAGTGAGCACGTGTGTCATCCCACATTCCCACCCCTCTTGCTTTGCTCAACCTGTCTAACATTTTAATGAATTATACCCCATTTTCATCAGTCCGACCTGGCTTCAAGATACCTAACCCCAAAAATCTTTTTACTTTCCCGTGAGAATCAAACTCTCCCACCTCTTGGGACCCATAGGTCCCAATGTTAAAACCTCCTCCGTCTACCAATGTGTTTCAATTTCCAATCTCTTGCTTTTTAGAACCCACATATTGTACACCTTTCTGTTCAACTACCTTTTCATTTCTCTCCAATCTCTTCTCTATCCATAGAGAAGAGGGCCACTTTTATATATTAAATCTCAAAAGGTCTCTCCAAGGGATCCATCAACTCTCTATCACCAATCAACCACTCAAAATCACCTAGAGACTCTCTCAAATCTACTAAGGCTGTCAAAGATGGATTTAAAGTGCTCCACTAGGGCTCTTTCAATATCCTACTCTCCAGTCAACACTTTTCCTTTCCAATCCAAACTTACTATAGTATTCTTCCTCTTCCTTTGTTTTGCTAGGTTAGGAAAAAACTTGTATTACCATTTCCTTCCTTCAACCATTTGCATCTTGATTTCCTCCAATTCATGTTTCAATCTCCATCTCTCTTCCCTTTCTGCCGCCCTCAATCCACTTGCTTCATTTAGGCCTAAATCTTGAATCCTTTTGATGATGGTCTCCTTTTTTCTTCAACTCTACCAAATTCCTCTTTATTCCATTCTTTGATCCTAGCTTTCAACTTTTGTAGCTTCTTATAGAATTTGTAGCCTTTCCATCTAAAATCTACTTGGTCCTCATCCCACCAATCTTTTACTTTCCTTTTAAATTCCAGGTGAAGCAGCCACATGTTTTCTTCTAAACGGGCACAGTCCTCCCAATCTTTCTTGTGACAATCTAATTGGGCAATGATCCAAAGTAGGTCTAGGTAGATCTTTAACAACCAACCCTCTCCAATCTCATCTTAGTCTTAAGAGAAAGAATCTAATTTATAGTAGAGGGGCTCTTCTTGAAAGTTAGACCATATCAAATTATCTTGTAGTATTAGCAAACTCTCTTAACTCAATAGAGTCCACAAAATGGTTGAACTTCCTCATACTTAAGGTGATCCTATGGTTGAGGTTGTTTGTTTCAGTGACAAGTCTAGTCACATTAAAATCACCACCCAAAACCCAAGGACCCTTCCACAGTCCCCTTATAGCTACTAGCTCTTGCCATAGCTCCTCCCTTCCCTTGTAAGAATTTGGACCATAAACATTTGTTAATGACCATTCCAACCCATCCTCTCTCCTAAATTTTGTTGTAACCGTGAAGTTACCAATTAATTCTTCAAAGCAGTCCATCTCTTCATTTTTCCATATTGTTAGAATTCCGCTTGAGGCCTCCCAAGATTGTGCAAAAGCCCAACTTAGTCCTCTAGTTGCCCAAACATTCCTTATCCATCTCCTGCCTACTTCCAAATGTAGGAAGGGTTAGAATCCATCTTATGGATGGTCGAACCATGCTAGATGGCTGGGCAAAAATTTTCTAACCCTTCTAGAAACTGATTTCCCGGTGTTTTGAGAAACTGTATTTTTTCGGATCGATCTTGTACTAAGCTGGACCAGATTTGAAACCAAATAAAAAAGGGAGATTATACCTAATACGGATACCAAAAGCGCAGATCCCAAGGTGGAAGTTCATGCCCAATATCAGTCCCAAAACCAACCTCCAACTGAAGATGGCGTAGTATATGGGAGAAGTCGGTTCAGCAACATTGTTTTAGCAAAACTTCTATCCAACTTGCTTGGATCGAATGGGATATGTGAGCCTGATGTTCTTCAACATTTTTCTTGTAAAAACTAGAAGAAAAACTGATCAAAATCAGTTCTTGAAAGTCTAGGTCGAATTAGGATTTCTTGGGAGAGAACAAGAGAGAACAAGAGAGAGAGGTGTTCTAGTCTTGTTTGCCCTCTTCTCCTTTTATCTCTTAATAGAACACACTCCTAATCTAATTAGGAGATTATCCATATCTAAATTGGATTTGGACTCTTTTAATAGATAAGCCTTTATCCTCTTAAGAGGATGGTGCTCCATAGCCAATACCAAACCCAGATTCGACCCAAAAGCAAGTTATCATGTGACTGCTTAATTAATCTTATTAATTATGGGCCTTTGGCCCATTTTAATCAAAGGCTCACAACCCTAGGTGTTGCATGAACTCTTTGGGCCTGATATTATATGGTGTGGAACCCCACAATGATCTCACAGAAGTCCATATGGGTTTGGCCCTACCCCTGAAAAAGGCTAGGCCGAATTCACTACTCAGGGCAATGAACCCCTGACCCAATCAGTAGTGGTTCAGTTTGGGCCTAACATTTACACCTAAATGATCATTGAATTCAGCCACCCTATGAAGACCCAAGGATAATGGACTCATGTAAGACAAATCCCATCAGGTAATCAACCCTGTAATGGTCTCTTACACTTAACCTCTTGGCCCATAATGATCAAAACACTGCCCGACAGGGAAGGACCTCTCCCCCTAGATGCAAGGTGTAGTGTCACACTCTCTACTCAGATGGATCCCGGGATTAAAACCTTTTGCAAACCCTTTTTCAAACACAGGTGAAATCCATTGTCGGCAGTTTAGGTTTGCATCAGAGAGAGTGTAAACACTGATATTCACTTTGTACGACAAAGGGGTTGATCCTATCACTACGATCACCCACTCAGGTGAATTCTTGGACTGCCCCAACATACCCAGGCATTTGACCCTTGATGGATCTCACTGGTTGGTATATCAAAGACAACCTAGTCCAACACCTAGTGTAATACCATAATCAAGTTTGGAGTTATAACTTTCCAGTTTTGCCCATCTATCTCCAAGGTTAAAGGCATAACTGGAAATTGGTCTGGGTTCAGTGTTTCTGATAAACACCAACTAGCTGTGCTTGGGGTCTAACCCTACCAGCTGAGACAAGCTACTCCAACTCCTTGGCAACACACCAGTGTCAGCTTTGTTAGGATAAACTCCCCAAGTCTATCCAATGGCTGAGAACATTCTAAACTAACATGAGTCTCTTAAGTGTTCCAGTTTAAGGGATAATACATAGAAACATACCAATATCAACATGAAACAACAATGTACTTTATTTATTTACAAATAAATGCTTATGTACATCAATTTGATTGGAGCTAAGGGCATACACTGTCTAGCACCAAAACCTTTAATTCTTGGATTAGCACAACATCCGGTTTCTCTTTTCTAAGCACTTCCCTAATCACTTTTCTTTTCCTTAAACTCCCCAATCCCCTTACATTCCAATTAATTATCTTCAGCAGAATACTAAACCAAAGAACAACCCCTTCCTAAGCCTCCAACTACTCCAACTTCCTTTCCTTCCTTCCAGTGCAGCCTTTGTCGTAATCCACTTCACACCTAAGCCTTTCCCCCTCACTTAACTTCCTCTTGACCTGTGCTCTCTCTTTCTTCTGGGCCTTCCCCCTACCCTTCTTATTTGACTTTTTAGCACCTGCACCTTTCTTAGAGCACTCCTTGTGTTTCACCCTAGCTACAAGATTTGGAGTGTTACCCTCCTCATCCTTTTCTAGGTCAGCACCTAATTCCTCCCCTACCAAAATTTGAAAGGTCTACATTACTAAGCCCCAAATCCTTTCCCCTTCCTCAAATAGTTTTGCACCTTCCACCTCTCCTAATACTTCTGTTACTTCCATTTCATTAGGACAGGTAGCATTTGGACTAGATAAGGTATTGCTTGCAGGCTAGACAAGAGCAACAACAAGGGAAGGGGGGAATTAGTACAAATAATTCTATGAAAAACAGGGAATTGACACAACATACCAGAGGCACCAAGACCCTAGAGATTTCCAGACCCACTAGACTTGTGAAGGAAAGGGCTTTTTCTAGGGGTGATCTTCTCCAAGTCAACTTGTGTCGCACTATTAGGGGAGTAAGGAGAAATTGTTTCTTTGCCATCCAAGTTGGAAGAAGTTATGCTCGGACTATAGATTCCGTGGCCTTGCTCTGGACCCAAAATAGGTTCTCCACCTTTAATCAAACAATTAACCTCACTTGTGGAGCGACCCTCCAAATTCTTGTTCCTACTAGGTTCCAAAGAAATTTTGGATTTTAGCAGTAAAATATCCCTAAAGAGAAGTTTTCTTCCAAGGTCTAACTCTACCGCCGAGAGCTTTGATATGCTCTTTATGATGCCTAGACCGGACTCTCTAGAGGAAACCTCATCTTTGGCCTTTTCTTCATCGCATTTTACCCAGTTTGAATAAAAAAACTCTTCATATTCCCTCTATCAATCGAACTTTGGGTTGGTGTGCTCAAGAGTTATAGAGTATGAGACCAGCCTTGGCCTCCAACAAGGTTCTTTGTTGTCAACTGTTTTGAGTCAAACTTCTTTGAGTTATAGCTTCAGCTGGACAATGATAGACCTAGAGGATGGTCTGTCGTCTATACCCTATCACATGACCACTTAAAGGCGCACGTGGTTCTTCACTTAAAATCGACCCAACTTGCAAACAAGATCTCCCCCCCCCCTTGGTTTTTTATCGGATTTGGGCCCATTTGCAAGGCCCTTTAATTTAGTCAGTTCGCTTAAGGCCAGCCCAACTTGGTTTATCGCATTCCCCACCTTAAGCCCATTTATTGAATTGGGCCCACCTATTTGCTCATTTATAGAGGCCTTTAGACTTAATGGCTCTACCACCTCACTATGTCTCAAGAAGCTCCCACTCCATGTGTTGATCCCATATCATTCCTCAACAGCTTGGAAGGCTCAATTGGTGGCCCGACATTAGTCAAATAATCTTGAACATCTGGTTGTGCAATTACTCCATCTACCAGGGCTTGGGCATAGGTCCTACTCCCTCCTCCTTTGCCTTGTCTTGCACGCTCAATATTTTTCCAAGCTTGCAAACCTTTTGTATTCTTTTCTTTTTGACCTTCCAAAAATGAGTTAAGTCTTAGCCAATTTGAAATTGGCCAATCGATGATTGCCACCTAGGTAGTCTTCCTCTACCTTCTCTTCCTCCTCCCTTCTGGACTCTCTCCACAAGCTAGCTTCAATGGAGGATAGAAGCCAAATATTCCCAAATGAGGAGGAAATATTTGTATGTTGAAAAACAGCTAACAAGAAGCCATGGTTACAAGTATGCATGCATCTTGCTTTAGGTTATGTTGTGATGTCTTGTTTGTCCATAGGGTATTAACATATACTTTTCTGCTGATCTTATTTGATCTTCATTATTTTCTAGCTTCAAACATAATGACCACAGTTCTTTCCCATTGGTTGCTTACTTTTCCTTCAAGATCTGTATGTTATCTTGGTCTTTTCTTTATATGCAGGATGTGGCATTTGTTGTTGATGGTTGGGCGCTAGAAATTGCAATTAAGCACCACAGGAAAGCTTTTACTGATTTGGCAATATTGTCGAGGACAGCTATCTGTTGTCGTGTGACACCATCCCAAAAGGCCCAGGTGTTTTTGTCATATCTTATTTTGTAACCTTGTTACTTCCTGTTTTAGCTTGTAGAATATCAATATTATCTGCCATTAAATTGATATCTTTTTGAATGTAATATCATTAATTTTGTTTCATACTGCAAATATATCATTAATTTTGCTGGTAATATATTCCTAGCATGTCTGTAGGTAACAAGTGATTTCATTTATTTTGTTTCATATTGCAAATATATTCCTACCTTCAAATTGTGGTTTACACTTGAAACTGCTTGAACTTCTTTGCCTTTTGGATCTACCTCCCTTCACCTTTCCTTTCATTATTTGTCTCCATATTGATCTCTTGTTGCTTCTCTTTGAACCTGCCAATATAAACATATCCTGTTATACACCAAACAAATTCTTCTTTATTTGAAGTCCTAACAACTTTATTTTCTAGCCTTGCCCCAACGCTTTCACTTTGAAACATATCTTGGGTCCACTCCTCTGCCCCCTCTTGTTATTTGACTGGGTCCACAACTTGCTCGGCCCAATCATGTTTTTCTTAATCTGGGCAGTTCATCAATAGTCATGAGTATTATGGTCCTAACGGCAGTCTGGAACATAATTTTATGTGTATCTTACCTACATTCTATTAAGAGAAGGTTTAATTTTCAATCTTTGAATAATCCATTCTCTACCTGCGGGTTCTTTATCTGAGCTTGGCTAAATTGTTTGGGTGCAATGAATAGCAATTAGGTGATTTTTTTTAATCATTTATCTCCAATTACCAACAATAAAACCTGTCATTTTAATATAGTGTAGTGATATATCTCAATTCACAGTTATCTTCACTAAGGGTGCATTTTTGCACATAAAATAAAGGAAAACAAATGAGCTGCTTAAGAAATTACATTCAATAGGAAAATGAATCATATTCCTAATTTTCTTGGTGTTTGGCTGTAACCTTGGAAAATAAACCTAGATGGTTAACGCAGATAAGGGTATAGAATCTGAATTGAGAGATCCAGCTCTCTTTAAGGTAGATTAAAGAAAATGTCATTTTCCTAGAGCTACTGCTGATTCTTTTTTTTTTTTTGGAAACTGTTTGTTTTTCACAGCCAACTACTTTGCAGCCAAACACCATAAAATATTGCCTCCAAAGAATGTTCTTTTTCCAATGTTCTACATGCAATGCAACCTAATGGAGCTTAATTTTTTCTACTGGTAGTATGAAATGAGAGAAAGAATAACCGTTTTATTTATATTCTTATGTTTGTGCAGCTTGTAGAAATCTTGAAGTCATGTGACTACAGAACATTAGCTATTGGTGATGGTGGAAATGATGTCAGAATGATACAGCAGGCTGACATTGGCGTGGGTATTAGTGGGAGAGAAGGTCTGCAGGCAGCAAGGGCAGCTGACTATAGCATTGGCAGTAAGTTACTCTACCAATATTTCTGTTATGTTCTTTGTTGTATGATGTTCATGTTGCAACCTGCAAGTTTTTTATTCTATTTCTTATATGGATGAAGTATATCACAAAGGCTGTAAAACACAAGTTGATAATGACTATGGTTTGTAATTTCGTTCTCAGCGGACATTTCACCATGTAATGACGTGGAAATTTCGGGGATAATTTGCTAAATTCACTAAGATATTTGGAAAATCTAAAAAATAGGAAAATTTTCTAAAAAACATGGTATATAAACTTTCATGGAATTGTTAGGAGATGTACATCTATGCCTAAAGAACCAAAGCAAATAACTATAATCAAATAAGAGAAAATTAAGAGACTTAAATAGATATCTTTCTCTCTATCTCCCTTTTAGTCTTTTTATCCATCTTCCCTTCATTATGTACGTCATTTTCCTGCCATTTTGACTTTTGTCTTTTTGGGAAATTACAGATAGGTACCTTGTACTTTGGGGTAGGGACACATAAGGACCTCAACTTTCAAGTACTTCAACCAAGTACCTGAACTTTTAAAAACCAACACTCTGTTATGGATGCATTCGTGGGAAAGACTTACCGCCGCCGGCAGCAGCAATAAGGAAGGGCCCACACGACAGCTCATCAGGGGCCCACACTTATCTTGCCACGACAGCTCTACCCTATCCCTTCTCCCATCTATCCTTATCTTATCTTCTATTCTTAGTAGGAGTTTTGTTTACCATTAGAAGTAGGAGTTTGTTTACCATTAGAAGTAGGAGTTTGATTTAAAGTTGGATTATCCCAGCCTAGTCGAATACAATAAGGACTCCCCTCTTGTAATCTCCTATTTAAGGAGCTGTGAATTGGAATAAAGGCATTCAGTTTTCAGTCTAGGAAAGAGTGAGGAGAGTTCGGGTGATCTCTTGGACAAATCAACCATTAGGTTACCACAATAGGGTCTGCACGCAGAGGGAAGGGCAAGGGGAAGCTAGAGGTTCTCCCCGTGGACCGACCCGTGACGAGATCCTACGCCCGGGCCCATAACATCTTGGTATCAAAGCCTACCGTCATGGGAGATCTGGAACCGCTATCATCCAGGGTCCACGAACTAGAGCAAAGCTCGTAGAGACCAGCACGGAGGTTCGTGAGGTCAAAGACGATGTCCAGGAGCTGCGACGCTTGCTGGAGACGTTTTTATCAAACAAGGAAAGGAACTCCGAGGGAACCGCCACCACCAACAGTCGCCGGCCGGACTGGGCAGAGATGACCGGCAAACATCAGATCGCCGCCCCAACAGCCACAGTTATTCCCAAGTACAGTCGGCTAGAATTCCCGTCCTACAACGGGACCGGAGACCCATTGGAATGGTTATATCGCTGCGAACAATTCTTCCGTAACCAGCGCACTGATGACAGAGACAAGGTCAGTCTGGCCGCCTTCCACCTAACAGAAGAAGCACAGCTCTGGTTCTACCATCCGGAACAGGAAGAACCCGGGCTCAGCTGGGAACAGTTTAAATCCTATTGCCTCCTCAGGTTCGGGCCCCCGCTGACAAGAAACCCGCTGGGCAAGTTAATTAACCTCAAGCAAACCGGAACCGTGGCAGAATATCAACGCCAGTTCCAAACCCTTCTCGCCAGGGCAGCCTCGGTACGCCCAGACCAGCAAGTCGATATGTTTAAAGCAGGGTTAGTAGAACCCCTACGAGTGGACGTAGAGATGCAACACCCTCCTAACCTTGTCACAGCAATGAACCTCGCCTGCGCCTTCGAATGGAAGATGCAGCTCTCCCACGGAAACCTCAGTATAGGTCGGCCGGCAACGACCTGGGCACCTTCGAAGACAGCAGGAGTGTCTCATTCTTCGACCGCCAGCAGGGAACAGAGGCCTCCTGCCAGTAACCCTTCCAGATTGGCATCAAGTATAGGGAGTAGCAGGACAACACCCCCCATTAGATGGCTGTCCCTAGCCGAGATGGCAGAACGGCGCGCAAGAGGGCAGTGCTTCAACTGCGACGATCTGTACTCCTCTGGGCACAGGTGCAAGAAACTATTCTGTCTGCTGGTAGATGAACCCGAAGAAGACGAGGATGAACCTGCAGCATCCGAACCAGAGATCTCCCTCCACGCCATCACGGGGATCAAAACATCACAAACCATGCAACTAAGGGCGCTGGTAGCAGGGCAACCAGTTCGCATTCTCGTGGACTCCGGAAGCACCCACAACTTCGTCAGTGAACAGGCTGCCCGTCAGTTAGAGTTACCGATGGAAATCAGGCCGCAGTTACAGGTAGAGTTGTCGTGGAAAGATAAGTGTGGGCCCCTGATGAGCTGTCATGCGGTCCTTATTGCTGCTGCCGGCGGCGGCAGTAAGTCTTTCCCACGAATGCATCCATAACACACTCATGTCCACTCATTAGCTTTTCATCAATTATCTGCAGCGTGTGATGTCATGTGTGCCTTGAAACATTTAAAACTCCCAAAACAACCCTTCACATATTTTATAAGACAGTTTCATGAGGGGCTTCTTTGAGTTTTATTAGATTGACCTTGCATTAGTATCTGACCATTCTCCCAAACCAGTTCAATAAATTAATTATCAGGACTTTTTTGGTAAAAAAATCATTATCAGGACTGTGTAAAAGAAATTTACAATGGGCAGTTTGGTGTATGGGGTACTTATCTCTAATTTTCCATTTGTTTTTGTTATTGTACATTTTGATTAGATTATTTTTGGTTGTGTGCCTTTTTTCATTTTTCCTTTGAATTATAGTGACTCAGTAAGCCAATCATCCAATTACTGAATCCCCATTTTTTCTTTTAATACAAGTTTTTTTCTTTAAATTAGGATGATTTTAATGAAATATCAGAAATTATTTTATGATATTTTTCAATTTTAAACCTTAAATGTACAGTCTATTAATGAAATTTGAAATATTGTTGACATATCAGCAATATATCAGAGATATTAGGACAAAATAGATTCTTGGAAATATTCATATCACTCCAGTAAAATGGTTAAATAGGAGATTTCGGGGAAACTTTCACCAAATCTCACAGATACTTCAAACCATCTTAACAGCCATATTTTATGTCACACTCCTATTTTTTTGATTAATAAAAATTATGTCACACTCATGGAAGATCTCTATAATGTAAATTCTTAATCTCCTTTGTATTCAGATGTTCTGGTTACCATTCAGGAAGATTCTTTCCTCAAACATTATTTGGATATTTTTCCTCATGGGGTAATTTAGAACTTTCTGTCAGACCTACAATCAATGCTTTCAGAGGCATTCAAAGCATAAGCCTTGAGCTGTGCCTCAGTACAAGACATCCTAAAATGCCTTGATGCACTGAAGAGTATGCTTCATTAGTTGAAGTGTGCATGAAGTGTAGAAATGTAAGCATCAAATATGCTTGAACCTTGAAGAATATGCATCATGAGAGAGAAATGAATATATATATATATGATAAGCCTGTTGATCTTCTTTTCCTCATCCTCTCCTCTCATCTTCATTATTTTCTTCTCTCTAGTCTCAACACGTTCCGCTTTGTTGTCAGTAGCAAAGTCCTAACATAGTAGGCACAAATGTAATGTATATACCATTTTAAAACATGGTTGCCCGTAGTTGATGTGATGGCTAGCTGCCAGCTGGTGCCTAGGCATCAACTAGTAAAGCAAGAAAAAAAAATGTTTTAAGATATTGCACATCTCCTAAGGCATAAATATGTGATAAAATTACAGTCTTGTTTCACAAACATATTGTAAGGCTGGATATGGTAGGATAGGGAGTTACAGCCTTTTTGTTTTTTAAGAAAGAGAGCAATCTTGGCTCTATTATCTCATCTATGGACCATATACATAGAGGCTGGAAATGGGTGGCTGACTTCTCAACAACTAGGTGCCTGAGAGATATCCAACGGAGCCATCCTAGTGCTCACCACATAAAGTTGAAATTTTATGGGTGTAGCATTTGTAATCTAGGATCCTCATGTACAAGGTTTAATATGCTAACGCAGGTGGAAATACCTGTCATTCAAATATTGGAAACATGTCAGATATGTCAGAGAGTATTGAAATGTTACAAAAAATTATAGAAATGGTGAAAACATTGTTAACTCCTGCAATGATGTTTTATGAAATGATGAAGGAAGCCTAAATACAACCTTTTAGGTTATTATTTTGATTTAAACCATTAAACAAAGTGAAGAGACTCAGGTTAACAGACAAAATAATACATTGCAATTTTGTCTTATAGATTTTTCCTGGTAGTAAATAAAAAGAAAATTTATTAAAATCAGAAGAAAGTACATCAGATTCATCATGTGGTGATGAGAGATCACCTAACAGACACAATTAAAAGAACAGAAATAAAGAATCAAAAGCACATGATTCTAACAGATCAACCAAATAACCTATGACATGAATGAAAGGTAAGATTTAATGTTCCATCCAAAAAGAATTTTTAGCTAGATCAAAGTAATCATCATTTCCATTAGGCAGGCAATGAATGCCTGATGTTCCAGACATTGTCATATCATCAGTTGCCATCCTATACAGGTTTATAACCAGAACCAATGGGAAGAAATAAATGAAATGCACTCACACCCAGCAAATAGCCTTGCTGTATATACTATTATTGTTCCTACCAATCAGACAGACACAAACAGACAAGGGTTTCTGTCCACAACTCCGAGTAGTTACACTGCTGCTAGCCGAAGAAATCTTGGTTCACATGAACGAAATTTGTCACAGGTCTGTCACATGCTTCCTGGCAGAAGAATGCTCCACACAAACCATAAAAACATACTTCCAGACACTAGAACAGCCCATACAAGTCATAAAATATAACCCACTGACCTGTTATAAACATCTAGGTTCCACATTCAGCATGTAGTCATTATCTACTTGATCAGAAGTTTCCAGCTTCAAAGAACTATCTTATGCAGGGATGAATGAGCCCCCTGTTTTCTTACGTCAGATTCCCTCACAAGCAGCAACACTGCACCAGAAAACCAGCATTACCACTATCTGAACACCTCATATCAGCACCACGTAAGTCCTTAGTTCTCCATAGGTGTTTTTCTAGATGGTCTCTCAACTAAGGAGAAATAAAAGAAGTGGCATCTGTTAAGATCAATCAGAACATGGAGTTCTTTCCTTGTTTATTCTACATGGGAAAAATAAATGAAAGGAGGCAGAGAGGATTAGTGATTGACAAGATCTTTGACAGATATAAACACTGACTTGAAGTTCAAACTCTGGATGTTGTCATTTTTGTTTTGATAATTGAAAATGATTTCATTAAACAAGAGAAAAAAGATTTTACAAGAATCCCTTGGAGAGGCATGAGATGCAGCTTCCCCTAAACATTACAAAAGATCAGAAATAAAATTGCAATGCTGCCCAGAATAAATGGTCCCTAGTAGACCCCTGTTTAGCAAGATGATCAACCAAGGCATTTGCCTCCCTACCCACCCACCCACTGATATCTACATGTCATGTGCCTTGTTAAACATTTAACTTTTTTGATGAGATCCCTATAACTCCAAACAACTGAGTCTGGATTTGACAGCCAGCCCACAATCACCTTAGAATCCCCTTCAATCAATAGGTTCTCCACTCCTGGTTGATCAGAAATCTGAATTCCCTGTACTGCATCCAATATCTCAGCTCTTGTAGAGTCCCCCTATCCCTATCGGGCCTGAGAATAAGGATATGATGTTGCCATTCTCATTCCTCAATACTCTTCCAGTGCCAGACGGTCCTGGGTTACCCTCGCTGCTTCCATCAAAATTCAGTTTAAAAAATCCTTCTGGGGGAGTTACCCAAACTGTAGTGGCTCTGGTTTTTCTAACCGAAGTGTGTTTAACTGTGGCCCAATTCCTCCAAATGTCATCAAATGAAAAAGAGCTGAAAGAAGCCAAGGATTTCAGCCAATGGATAGCCCTGGTTAAGATACATTCCTTCACTTCTGTAAAGGACCTCTCGTTATCTTGGAAAATTCTAGCATTTCTTTCTTCCCAAATTGTCCATAGGGTGGCTTCTCTGAAACATCTCCACATACTCCTCCCAACCGGACATCTCCACATTTAACTCTGGATGTTGTCATTACAGGACAAGTGCCCAACTGTGGGCTGTAGGACTGCAGACTGAGCACTGTATGTATTAATAAAACAGTGCATGCATTAGTATGGGATTTAAAAGCTTGCCTAGAAATCTTTCATGTTATTTCTATGTTGTTTATTCTCTGCCACAAACATGGATGTTCTTTCATTTTATCCAATAAATTTGTTTTTCTAATGTAAATAAACGAAGTAACTAACATATTAATATGCTTATCATTGCAGAGTTCAAGTTTCTTAAAAGATTGATACTTGTCCATGGACGGTACTCTTACAACCGGACAGCATTTCTTTCCCAATATTCTTTTTATAAATCTCTAGTGATATGCTTTATCCAAATCCTGTAAGTTTTCATGGAATAAATCTTTCCTTTCTCATGGCTACTTACTTCTCTTTTTTACCAAATTAATTATATTGCAAATGATAATATCACATATGCCTTAGAAATTTAACCTGACTTTGTGTTTGCATCTTTGATTTTGTACTAATGCAAGAATACATTCAGGTTCTCTTTTATTTCAGGTATCTCTGGAACCAGCCTTTTCAATTCTGTCAGTTTGATGGCTTATAATGTTTTCTACACTAGCATCCCCGTCCTAGTTAGTGTGCTTGACAAAGATCTCAATGAAAGAACTGTGATGCAACACCCACAAATTCTCTTTTATTGCCAAGCAGGAAGGTTAGCTTTTCTCCATTGTCCTAACTATTGCATTTTTTTTCTTTTCCTTCAACTTTGAAATATTATATTTGTTGGCCATGGAACTAGGTTAATCATGCTTCAGGTCTGTAAGTTTGTGCCTTACCATTGAACTAGTGTCAATTTTTTTTTAACCAGACTTCTCAATCCGAGCACATTTGCTGGATGGTTTGGGCGTTCTTTATTTCATGTAAGTAGCATATTGGAAAAGTAATTTATTTTTCTTCTCATAATTGATGCAACACAAAGCAGATCAATTTATGATATTTCTCTCTAAAGCTATTAATTGTGGTCAGAAGACATAAATAAATAGATTCTCCTAAGAATTTTATTGAATATAATAGATGCAGTCAATATATTTTGAATCTTGGATTGAAGTTTGTTTGAAAGCTTTGTCACTTTGATAATACTGGTTCTTACTTTTGTTGACTTGGCTTCCAAGACGTACATTACTTTGTCTTTATGAAATTGATATGCATGTTGACATCACTCTGTACAAGAACTTTTCTTATTTACAATGAAGGAACAAAAGTGAGCCTGTCATTGCAGTTCCAAAGACCGAATTTTGTAGGATACACAAATTGTAATAAAAAAAAGGGCAGCCCAGTCCACGAGGCTCCATCCAATGTGGGGTCTGGAGAGGGACAGATGTACGCAGCCTTACCCCTGCACATACAAAGAGGCTGTTTCCAAGATTTGAACCCTGGTTGTTGAAGCCTTGTCCACCCATTTGGAGATTTATGTTTAGTAAAAGTAGTCTTTAAATCATTCCCCACTTCACAATGCATGTTCTCTTAGCATTTTCCTTATCCTTTTACAGTCTTCAACTTGCACCAAATCATGTGGTATTTTCATTAGGCTTTTTTGTAAGCTGCTAAACCTACTTATTATGCTACAAAAAATAGTAGAAAAGGAGAGAAGAGAAGAGAGAAGAAAAGAAGAGAAAAAATAAGAGGCAAAAAAAGTTGTGATGGCAGTGCCAACATTAGATTATATACTACGGTGACCAAGAATAAACAGAGAGAAATTACAACGGTGCCCTTGTGTCACTAAATATAAACATTAAAGCATTTTCCAACATACTTCTCCGCTAACAAGTTGGGACGTAGATATTAATCATACCCAACTTGTCACACAAACCATTATGCCACAAGTGATGTAAACCCTAGTGAAAATGTTTGCAAACTGCTCTTCAGAACTAACATAGGGTGAACATACTTCCCGCTAACAAGCTTCTCCCTAATAAAGTGCTTGTCCACCTCAATATGCTTGGCCCTATCATGAAGCACAGGATTGGTTGCAATGTTGATAGCTGCCTTGTTATCACAATATATGGACATGGGATTATCCACAGTAAATCCTAGTTCACTCAACAAGATCTTAATCCACATGATCTCAGCCACTCCATGAGACATTGCCTGGTATTCAATTTCAGCACTAGACCTAGCCACAACACTTTGTTTCTTGTTTTTTCTATGTTCCCTCTCACAAAGGTATAATAGCCACTAGTGGATTTTGTCATCAAAAGATTCAACCCAATCAACATATGTATGTACCTTAGCCTTCAAATGCCCATGTATCTGGAACAACAAACCAACACTTGGAAATTTCTTGAGATATCTAAGGATCCTCTCAACTGCTTCCAAGTAAGCAGCCCTGGGAGCATGCATGAACTAGCTAAGAACCCCTACAACATAAGCAATAATTGGGAGCGACATGGATAGATATAAAAGTCTTCCCACAAGTCTCTGGAATTGCTTCACGTCTTTGATGATTTAACCTTGACAGTCACCTAGCTTATGGTTTGGATCAATAGGAGAGTCAGTTGGTTTCACCCCTAGCTTACTAGAATATTGCAACAAATGTAGGATGTATTTCCTTTGAGAAATGAATATCCCTTTTGTGAACAAATAACTTCAATTCCAAGAAAATACAAAGGGGCCTAAATCTTTCACCTCAAACTTAGTAGAAAGAAACTCCTTCAACTTCTGAATTTTAGTTTTCCAATCACCAATGATCACTATGTCGTCAACATATACTATTAAAGCTGCAATCTTTCCTTCCCCTCTCTTCACAAACAGGATATGATCAGACTGACATTGCTTATAGCCTATTGTACAACTAAATGAAACCTCTTGAACCAGGCTTTCGGTGACTGCTTTAGGCCATATGAGGAATTTTTCAACCTGCATACTTTTTGTTCACTGCCTTGAGCATGAAAACCAGGAGGTTGTACCACGTATACCTCTTCTTCAAGATCACCATTGAGAAAGGCATTTTTTATATCCAACTGGTAAAGCTCCCAATCAAGGTTAGTAGCAAGGGAGAAAATGACTTTGATAGAGTTCATCTTCACCACCAGAGCAAATGTTTTTGCATAATCCACTCCATACACCTAAGTAAATCCTTTTGCTACTAATCGAGCTTTATATCTTTCTATTGTACCATTAGCTCTATGCTTCACTTTGAAAATCCACTTACATCCTACTAGTTCTTTTCCTTTAGGAAGGTCTACCAATTCCCATGTGCCATTTTTTTGTAAAGCATTGACTCTTTCATTGCATCTATCCAATGGAAGAGAGGAAAGCATGAAAAGAATGTGAGGGTGTACTCATAAGAAACAAAATGGGAAATAGGATGTTTAGTAGTATAAGACCTAAACATTTCCTTTGAGCAATAGGAAGGTTTAGGTCATCAAAAGTCAAAGTATCAATGTCAATGGGATCAGACATATCAATGGGAATAAGAGTACTTCGCTAGATAGAATCTATCCCTTGGGAATCCAATGGCACTGGTGGTATAGCATCTGGATGCTTCACATCTCTTGAATTCAGATGGCCCTTGTGTCGAAGAAAGAAAACACGAAACTGAGAAGGATTAGGAATAGGAGGGAGTTGAATTGAGCATGTTTCTCCTTAACTCTACTACACTCCCCCTAAAGAGAAACTGAGAAGAGTCGCTCCCAATAAAGGACACATCCATAGAAACATAGTATTTTTGGGAGACACGATCAAAGCACCAATAACCCTTTTGAGAAGAGGGATACCCTAGGAAAACACAGAGAACAGTATGAGGGTCAAGTTTACCACGAATGGGGAATAGATCTTGGATGAAACAATGACATCCAAACACACGTAAAGGAATAGGGAATAGGGGAACCTTGGGAAATAGGAGCTGATGTGGGGCCTTGTACTTCAACCACCGAGAAGGCATATGGTTGATAAGATATGCAGTACATGTGCATAAAATAGCTTCTAGCCAAAAACGTTTTGGGACATTCATATGTATAAGTAACCCATAAGCAACTTCAAGAAGATGGCGGTTTTTTCTTTCCGCAACACCATTTTGTTGAGGTGTTCAAGCACAAGAGCTATGGTGAAGGGATCCACGTGAAGCATAAATTTCCGTGAGGTCACTATGGAAATACTCTCCGGCATTTTCAGATTGGAATATTTGGATTTCGGCTTGGAACTAAATAAGAACCATTCGCTGGAATTCTTTTACTATTTTGGGTATTTCATCCCTAGACCGCATTGGATACACCCATGTATACCTGGAGTAGTCATCAATGAGTGTAACAAAGCACTTATAACCAGTCTCAGAAGGCAAAGTAAGAAGGCCCCAAACATTAGAATAAACAATATGAAAAGGAAACTCATATCTATTATTTCTCAAAGGAAAATGAGTTCTATATTGTTTGCTTAATTGGCAAGTTTGACACATAAATTCAGACATTGAAATTAACTTAAATGGCTCAGGAAACAAAACTTTTAATGACTCAAAAGATAAATGACCAAGGCAACTATGCCACAAATTGACCTGACTCTTACTAAACTGATTCTTAGACTCCGTGACTGCAAGACCAACCATATTCTCCAGCATGTAGAGCCCGTCTATCATACAACCCCTACCAATTGTCTTCTCTCAAGCCAAATCGTATATAATACAAGAAGGGAAGAAGGTTACTGAACAGTTTAATAAATTAGTAATACTACTAATAGAAAACAGGTTAATAGGCATTTATGGAACATGCAAAACATTAGAAATATGAAGTCCAAAAGGGAGGGAGATGGTTCCTTGACCAACTATGGTGGAAAAAGAACCATAAGCTAGTCTCACCTTGTTCCTACTAGAGAGGATATGATAGGACTGAAAGCAATTTGACTTACCAGTCATATGACTCGAGGCCCCTGAATCAATTATCCAAGGAGATTTAGGGAAATTAGAAGTCACATGGAAAGTTGTGGCAGAATTACTTGGTGTAGACACAAAGGAAGTCGAGGGGGTAGGGGCAAAATTATCCATTTGACAAATTTCCCTACCATATAACTCCTGAGAATCCATATTTGCTAAACTAGATTTTCAAGAACAAAAAAGAAAAAGATCGAAGAAGACTCTCAAACCTGTCCAATCTGTATTCTCAAGTTCTTTGAGAGAGACAACAAAAAAGGAAAGTAGTACTCAATCTATTCTGTTCTTTTTGGCTAACAAACCTGCTTTGGTACCATATTATGGTGCAAAGAATAGTAGAAAAAGAGAAAAGAAGGAAGAGAAAAGAAGAGAGAAGAAAAGAAGAGAAAAAATGAGAGCCAAAAAAAAAAAAAGTTGTGCTGGCAGCGCCAGCATTAGATTATATACTAGGGCGACCAAGAATAAAAAGAGAGAAATTACGAAAGTGCCATTGCGACACTAAATAAACAATACAGCATTTTCAACACAAATTTTATAACAGAATAAGTATTTTGCAATAATAAATAATTGATGAAACATTACGAGGTTTTATAATTTGAGTAATTATTACTAATTTATACAGTCAAGTTTTGTTTTCAGGCACTCTTGTAAGGCATGCCACCAGAAGCAACTCCAAAACAAATTTTGATAGCAATTACATGATTATATCTATATTTCCAATTTCAAGAGCAATTGTCAAGGTTGATTTTCTATTGTCCCTTCATTAATTATCATAGACATGGAGGTGCACAAGGAGGAATCCAAATATAATTTATGGTTTGCTTGGTTTCTTTGAGGATGCTTTTCTTGTTATTACTTTTGAAGAACTAACAAATGAGTAACTTAACAGGCAATTGTTGTCTTCATAGTCAGTATACATGCCTATGCCTATGAGAAAAGTGAGATGGAAGAGGTGGCAATGGTTGCACTCTCTGGATGCATTTGGTTACAGGCTTTTGTTGTAGCATTAGAGACAAAGTATGATTCAATCCATTATAATGATCAGTTATATATCAAAGAGTTTGATATATAATATCATTTCCTTAATGAGAAAGTTCAGTGGAACTGTTCTATTTGATACCCACTGCTGAGCTTATGTTTCATTAATGCAGCTCCTTCACAATATTGCAACATCTTGCCATATGGGGAAATTTGGCTGCCTTCTACATTATCAATTTTATGGTCAGTACCCTGCCATCATCCGGAATGTACACAATCATGTTCCGACTTTGTAGACAGCCATCTTATTGGATAACTATGTTTGTGAGTATCACTTTTGATGCACTATCTTATTCTTTTGTTTTTCCCTCGAAATATTTGGGTAGTTAAGTAGTTTTCAATTGCACAAAAGCCTGAAACTTCAACTGTGCTAATGGTTATTCTGATATTGCTTCAGCTTATAGTGGTGGCTGGGATGGGTCCGGTATTCGCTCTGAAGTATTTCCGGTACACTTACAGATCTAGTGCAATCAATAAACTTCAGCAAGCAGAACGTTTGGGTGGGCCAATCTTATCATTGGGAAATGTGGAGTCACAGTCAAGGACTATAGAGAAAGATGTAGCTCCATTGTCTATAACTCAATCCAAAAGTCGGAGTCCTGTATATGAACCTTTGCTATCTGATTCAGCCTCCACCAGAAGGTCTTTGGGAGCAACACCATTTGATTTCTTTCAATCCAGCCAATCCAGATTGTCTTCTTCAAGCTATACAAGAAATAAGAACAATTGAGTATTACAAAATATTTAGCAGCGACAACATCCAAGCTATTTTGCAGCTACAACTAAACAAAATATAGTATACACAATTGGAAGGCATACATAAATAGATGAGAAAATTTGTAACAATTGAGTCAGAACTCAGAAGCTATTCGGCAGCTACAACTAAATCATGTACAAATGATAACATGTATATGTAAATGATTTTTCCTTCTTTTAACTTATGTCCTAAATCACACATACTCCTGTATCTCCTACAAAATTGTCAACTCCTATTCAGTTTTGTATCTAACTCCTATTAATTAGGGTACTTAATATTTAAATCATTACCATTTTCCAATGTTTCATAAGGTATCTTTGTGGGTCATAATTTACATAAACTATTAAATGTGTTTTTATGTGTTAATGAGTCATTTCAAAGGAGTGTCAATCATACTATGCACACATGCTCAATTATTGAATATGGAGCTTTTAATAGAACCTGTTGCCGCGTGGATTGGTTGAGGGCAACGAAGTAAATTCACTCTTTAAGTTCTAAGTGTTGGTTGGGGACCCCGGGGCCTCAGAAAAGATTGACCAAAGCTGTGATCACAAGCCGAGGTGAAGTATTCCTTTCGAGGATTACAAGTTAAGGCCGCCTTGGGGTGGATACCTGAGGCAAAGGCTCCGACTCTCAAATTAGTATGAGGTGAAGAGTAGGAAAGGGTGCAGAAGAGCCTTTGGAGAGAGTCCTCGGATGCAGCAGTTCTCCCCAAATTAATGCTAAGAAGACAAGATTGGTACTAGGAGTAAATGAATGAGTGATGTTGGAGTTTTTCTGTTTCAGCCCCCTTTAAGGGGCAGTTATCTCTTATTTATACTTGAGCGTGCTGGGGGTAGGTGAAGATGAACGCCCCGGATGAGAACCGTACGAGGTCAGATTGCAGGCCATAGTGGGTACATTTGACAGTTATGTGGTTGGCTCTGTACAAAGGTAGCAAGGCTCTCTCCTATTGTGGCTGACGCTATCAGGTGTTAGTGGGCTCAGCTCAGGGGCGTGGAGCTGACGTTGAGGCAATATTGTGCCATATTCGCGTCGAGGAAGCATGCTTCCGAGGCCAAAATGTATTACTTCCATCCAAGGAGGGGGAAGCCTGTGCATAAGGCTCTCTCCTATTGTGGCTGACGCTATCAGGTGTTAGTGGGCTCAGCTCAGGGGCGTGGAGCTGACGTTGAGGCAATATTGTGCCATATTCGCGTCGAGGAAGCATGCTTCCGAGGCCAAAATGTATTACTTCCATCCAAGGAGGGGGAAGCCTGTGCATAACCCCTCGTCCGTTCACAGGTGGAAGGATAAGTTCTTCTACGTCTCCTGCCCCGAGGGCTGGCGTTTCAGGTCCGACTGGGGGGAGGTTTGTGTCATCGTTGAGAGATATTCCCCATCGCTCCAAGATGAAGAGGCTGCAGTTGTAGCTCACTTGCTTGTGATGGGGACATTCTAGGTTAAACCGTTAGTGGAGGAGGAGGTCCCCCTAGTCTTCGCTGGGATTAGCCCAGCCCTCCTTGGTAGGAGAGGTTCTATGGTTGGTGCATCTTCCACGTTCTTTTCTTTTTCGCTAATGCATTGACTGTTTTCTTTTGTTGTTTCGCAGAAGTGCCAATGGACGCCAAGTAACGTTTACTGGAGAAGGCCCGGGTGAAGCAGGTCGAGAAGAAAGTTGGAGGGTAAACGCCGAAGAGGCCCGGCGATGAAGCTGCCCTCTGCCCTGGTGAAAGGGGGAGATCCACAGGTTCCCACCAAGGGGAAGCAGCCGGTGGTGGCACCGAAGAAGACGGTTGAGGCGCCGAAAAAGCCCACCACTAGGGTAGAGGCGCCAAAGAGGCCCACGGATGGGCCCGAGGCGAGTAGGAAGAGGCCCGCTATAGACACTGCCGAGGGAGGAGCCCCCGCGGAAGCTTGCCAACACTAACAGGCAGGCGGAGGAAGTGGTGCAGAGATCCACGCCTAGGGAGTGCCCATCTGGTCCCTCATCAGCCCCTCCATCAAAATAGGGGGTCCCCGAGAGAACCGAAGGGGGTCAGCCAAGAGCTGGTTAGCGACAAGGGACTCCATTCGGTTTGGGGGACCGAACAAGACTGGTCATGGGTCGTGTTGACAAGGCTGAGAAGGAAAAGAAGGCCGTCGAGGACAAGTACTAGAAATTCCGAAAGGCGCTTCTGGATGAGCAATCGGTTCGGGAGCACCTTGAGGCTCAACTGAAGGAGGTGCAGCAGGGGCTCTACAAAGAGCAAATGGAGCGGGTGCGGCTGGAAAGCATCGCAACGGAGGTGGAGAGGCGAGCTATCGAGGCCAAAAAGAAGGCTGTCGAGGCAGAGGTGAAAGCTATCGAAGCTAGGGCTTTGGCAGAAGAGTCAAAGAAGGCAGTGACCGAGGCGGTGGAGGTGTACAAGAAGTCTTCAGACTACCTGGATGCATTGGCGGAGTATGCCTCGTTGTCCTAACTTGACGGTATTGAAGATACCAAGAAGGCACTCCTACTGGTGCTGCCAGATTTTGATGTCAAGGGACTGCAAGTGATCCTTGATGTTAGCCTGGTTCAGTCCACATCAGGCTGGGAGGCCTAGCCCACTAACACCTGATAGCGTCAGTCACAGTAGGAGAGAGCCCTACTTCCTTCGTACGGAGCCAACCACATAATCGTCAGACGCACCAACCAGGGCCTGCAGCCTGACCTCGTATAGCTCTCATCCGGAGCGTTCATCTTCACCTACCCCTAGCACGCTCAAGTATAAATAAGAGGTAACTGCCCCTTAAAGGGGGTTGGAACAGAGAAACTCCAACATCACTCATTCATTTACTCTTAGTACCAACCTTGTCTTCTTAGCATTAATTCGAAGAGGTCTGGTGCATCTGAGGACTCTCTCTAAGGGCTCTCCTACACCCTTCCCTACTCTACACCTCATACTAACTTGAGCGTCGGAGCCTTTGCCTCGGGTATCCACCCCGAGGCCTCCAACACCTTGTTTTGCAATATCTTTGGTCACCAAGGACTTCGCCTCGACTTACAATCCTTAGCTACCATAGTCCTCGGAAGGAATACTTCACCTCGGCTTGCGGACCTTGGCATCACTCAATCTTTTCCGAGGCCCCAGGGTCCTTGGCCAACACTTGGAACCTAAAGAGTGAATTTACTTCGTTGCCCCCGGCCAATCCGTGCAGTAACAATTGGTGTCGTCTGTGGGAATGTTTGCTAAGACGACACCCACTTTAGGATAAAAAGTAATAATACTCAAAATCCAAACCCCCCTTTAGCTCAAAAGTCATGGTGAGGAGAGCCAAGAACAACCAGAACCTAGTCACCTACGAGCAATTATATGTTGTCCTCAATCGTTTGGACCGCCTCACCCAAGGAATGGAGGAAGTTTGCCCCCGAGCAGGAGGTCCCTCTCAAGGCGATCGCCCCGCTGGGGTGTCAAAAGATCAGGGCTGACACGAGAACGTTGAGCCACCAGCCCTCGGCCATGGTAATCCGCTGGCCAAACCGTTAGAATTGGGCAATAACCGCCTCCCAGACTCGCCTCGAAGGAATATTTATCCTCCTAGCCGAAGGGAGAGTGTGCCTGCTCAATCTGAAGACAGCCATCAATCTTTGGAGCACCACCACCACCGCCATAAGGAGGCCCCCCGGGACAACGGTGGACACCTCGGTCGCCCTAGAGTTCGCTCCCGAAGCGAGAGTCGACGCCACCCCACCCCACCTCCCGTCTCATATCTCAGGGACGTTTTGAATGATCATCGCACCCGTAGAGAAGCGCACGATCCTGTCTTTGAGTATTTGGGAGTCCGAGCCGAATGCTCGTGCTGACCCAGGGCTCATCAAGTTGCGAGCTGAGATTAGGGCCGCCAAGGATGAGCTCCGCCAGGTTAAGGAGAGCCGAGCCGATGCCTCAACCAGTCATGGCAACTCCGCTGGCCACATGGATGCATTCACCCCAGAAATCATCTCGGAGCCTCTTCCCCCACCCTTCAAGGCTCCCACACTGGAAATGTACAATGGGAGCACTGACCCCGATGACCACCTGGAGGGTTTTTAGGCGCCCATGATACTATATGGCTACTCCGACGCCTTGACGTGCCGGACTTTCCAGGCTACCTTCAGGGGGACCACTCACCGCTGGTTCTCCAGCCTTCCTCCTCGATCAATCAGCTCATGTGAGCAATTTACAACCTTGTTCCTCGCCTGCTTCATCAGCAGTAGACGATGCCAGAAGAACGTAGTTTCTCTGATGTCGCTCAAACAGGAGCCGGGTGAAAGCCAACGGTCTCACATCGACCGCTTTAAGAGAGAAGAGCTCGAAGTTTGAGACCTCAACCCTATGGTCTCCATGCACGCAGCCATCAACGAACTCTGCCCCAACTCGACTCTCAAGTGGTCGGTCGATAAGACCCCGCCGAAGACTAAACTCGAGTTCCTATAAAAGGCCCACAAATACATCGCGGCTGAAGAAGCTTCGGCCAGGGACAACCAAGAAAGGGTAGCCAAGCACCACAATGGGCACCTGGAGAAGAAGAGGAAATGCGGGGACCAACACCACCCCGGCAACCATGGCAGCAAAGACAACAAGAAGCCACTGGCTCCGTCCTCGGCCTACAAGGACTACATGCCAATCAATTCCACCTACACCCAGATACTGATGCAAATTAGGGAAGAAAAGTTTGTGAAGTGGCCAATGAATCTGAAGCAGTACCCCAAGAGGGGGAACCCTACAAAGTACTACAAGTACCACCGCGGCACCGGGCATGACACCAAGGACTGCTAGGATCTAAAGAATGAAATAGAGTCCCTCATCCACTACGGGCTCCTCAAGCAATTTGTTGGAGGAGAGGTCGGCGCTTCGTCATCCCAATAGCAGCAACAACAACAGTAACACTAGCAAGTGGCAGGCATCATCGACATCACCGCCGGAGGCATGGCCTCGGGTGGGGCCTCGACCTCAGCTTGAAAAGCCTACGCTATGCAACTTAACATCTAGGAGCCTGCCCCAAAGAAGCAGAAGTACCCAAACACTCCGCAGAGACCGAATTGTCCACATGCCCTCGTCTTCACCAACGAGGACTTAGAGGGGGTTGCTATCCCCCACGACAATGCCCTCGTGGTCGCAGCCATCATCTCCAATTTTATGGTGAAGAAAATCTTAGTGGATAGTGGCTTGTCAGTCGATATCCTTTTTTACGACACTTACGAGAGAATGAAGCTCGTGCCAGAGCGGCTCCAGCCCGCCGACGCTCCCCTCGTCAATTTCTCTGGCAGCATCATCAGGCTGGAAGGAAAAATTACCTTACCCATCACGGTAGGGACGGTGCCACACCAGGTGACTTGGATGCATGAGTTCCTAGTGGTGAAGGTTGCCTCTCCCTACAATGCGATAATGGGAAGACCAACCCTTCATGCACTAGGGGCAGCCATGTCCTCTTACCACCTAACCCTTAAGTTTCCCACCGAGCACAGCGCCGGAGTCGTTTGTGGGAACTAGCATATCGCTCGCCAATGCTACATGGTGGCACTAAAAGGAAAGAATAAGGAGGCATTGTCACTAGAAGGCCTCGACCCCCAGGAAGAGCTAGCGAGATGAGGCTAGCCAGCCGAGGACCTCGTCTCGGTGCCCCTGGATGAATCAGCCCCAGAAAAGGTCTGCGCCGGGTCTAATCTCCCCCATGAACGCCTATCTGAACTGGTAAGTCTCCTTAGAATCAATGACAATGTCTTTGCTTGGTCCGTCGCTGACATGCCCGGAATTGATCTTCGGTCATTACTCACAGGCTGAGCGTGGACCCAAGATTTAGGCCAGTCCGGCAAAAGAAGAGGAACTTTGCACCGGAACGATGGAAGGCTATAAAAGAGGAAGTTGACAAGCTACTCGACGTCAGCTTCATCTGTGAGATACATTACACCAACTGGTTGTCTAACGTGGTTTTGGTAAGGAAAGCTAATGGGAAATGGCGGATCTGTATTGACTTCACAAACCTTAACTGAGCCTGCGCGAAGGACAATTTTCCTTTGTCGAGGATAGACCACCTCGTCAACGCCACCGCAAGGTATGAACTACTCAGCTTCATAGATGCCTTCTCTGGGTACAACCAGATTCAGATGCACCCCGACGACGAGGAGAATACATCTTTCATTACTGAGCACGAAACGTACTGCTACAAGGTAATGCCGTTTGGCCTTAAGAATGCAAGGGAAACTTACTAGTGCCTTGTCAACAAAGTTTTTAAGAATCATATGGGAAGGAACGTTGAAGCCTACGTGGATGACATGGTGGTGAAGAGCCTGAGGGTCGAAGCACACACCTTGGACCTAGCCGAGACCTTTGATACTCTGCGTAAATTCAACATGAAGCTCAACCCGAGCAAGTGTGCCTTCGGGATTACCTCAGGAAAATTCTTAGGCTTCGTCATCACTCAAAGAGGTATTGAAGCTAACCCAAGCAACGTATAGGTCAGACTAGACATGGCACTCCCTCAGTCAGTAAAGGAGACTTAGAGACTCACCGGTAGGATAGCCGCCCTTAACTGTTTCATGTCGAAGTTGGCAGACCGCTGCCTTCCCTTCTTCCGTGCCATCAAGAAGCTGAAAATTTTTCAGTGGACGGAGGAGTGCCAGCGTGCCTTCGACGAGCTCAAGCTATACCTCACCTCACTCCCGCTCCTTGCTCGGCCAGTATCAGGGGAAACTCTATATTTGTAATTATCAGTCGGGGACGAGGCCGTGAGCTCAATCCTGGTGAAAGATGGCGGAGTCCAAAGACCTGTATACTATGTCAACAAGGTCCTCTACGACGCCGAAACCAGGTACCTCAAAGTGGAAAAGCTAGCTTATGCCTTCGTCACCTCGGCCAGAAAGCTCAGGCCATATTTCCAAGCCCACACCATAGTGGTCCTAACAAATCAGTCGCTTAGGGTCGTCTTTGCCAAGCCGGAGACTTTAGGACGCCTGATTAAGTGGGCGATAGAATTGTCGAAGTTTGACATACAATACCAGCCGAGGCCCGCGATCAAAGCGCAAGCCTTGGCTGACTTTGTAGCAGAAAGCACTTTCAGCAGGCCCCTCAGCCGGCCCCACAAAGATGAGTCAGAAGAAGGGAAGAAATAGAACAACTCTAGAGAGTTGAGAGTTGGGGAGCTATGTTCACTCGAGAGCAAGGGTGTCTAAGTTCAAATGAAGAAGAAAATCACTGCCATGGCCCTTATTTAAAAGAAAATGAACGGCCTGGATTTCTCCAAATCCGACGGCTAAAACTAATTTGCTCCCACCATCCAACTGTAATGCGCCACCCGACGCTCAGCCTCGGAAGACGAAATGACGCCCAAAGCAACGGTTCAGATCGACTCTCTCCAAGGGCTCTCCTGCACCCTTCCCTACTCTACGCCTCGTACTAACTTAAGCGTCGGAGCCTCTGCCTCAGGTATCCACCCCGAGGCCTCTGACACTCCTTGTTTTGCAGTATCTTTGGTCACCAGGGACTTCGCCTTGACTTGCAGTCCTCAGCTACCATAGTCCTCGGAAGGAATACTTTGCCTCAGCTTGCGGTCCTTGGCTTCGGTCAATCTTTTTCGAGGCCCCGGGGTCCTCGGCCAACACTTGGAACCTGAAGAATGAATTTACTTCGTTACCCCCAGCCAACCCACGCGGCAACAAAACCAAAGTATTTCACATATTGTTGACCCTAAAAATCTTGTATATCTTACAATACGCACCAATACGATATTTTGAACCTTTGCCCTAGCATATCTGTTGTCCCAATCATTCCACTTCATCTGCATATTCCTCATGTGTACTCTGATATATTTATGTTGTCTCATGGTATTGGAAGACAACCCCCTGGGGTGAATTTTGAGGAATATCACCTGATTTTTTTTGGTATCATGGTCAAATACATCTTAAAATTGGTTTTCAAAAGTACTATTTTTCCCTTATTTCTCCCTTTTTCTTATTGCACAAACATAACATTTTGTAATTCATGTGGAAAACCCCACGACCATGAATCATTTATATTAATAGAGTTTGAGCTGATAAAATAGAGAAAATGGTTAACATAGCATGTATAGAATCAATCGTTGCATTATTAGTTCATTTTGGAGCCTTTGCTCCGTTGGAATCAATGGTTCAGTGCGCTCCCGCTACACCCAAGTGTAGGGGAGATCACATTTCCGCCCCACAAGGGGCCGACCCATAGCACATCCCTGTCGTGTATTGGAAACATCTCCCGGTGGTGATATCATCGGGAGTGGTACTATCATCGAGAGGTGTTTTCTGGCGGGGATGTACTGTGGGGCATTGTTTGGCGGAGATGTGAACTCAGTCTAGGGTAGTCATTGGACTGATTGGTGTCAATAGAATTTCATCCTACCTTCTAAACTTTAGTCTGAGTCTGGATCTATTCCTCACACCAACCTGACAGTATGTACCAGCCGTATATCTAGAACGTCTGACATCTCCCCTATTGTATGTTATTATTCATGGGAGATGTCTCCAACATATAATGGTATGTGGCTGTGAGGAGCAGATCCCAATTCCTTTGGTCCAATCCAAAGCTGGCCTAGCCCAATCTAATGTGCCCAAACCATTAAATCTATGCAAATATGTTCTTAAACACTAGATAATCTGGGTGGGGATGACCCATATATCTATTTCAAATAATGTTTTCCGGTTGATCAAGGCATGAAAGTTTCCATGTGGAACACTTTACCCGGCCAACCCGGATAACTAGTTTTGACCCGACAAGTTTCCAATAAAACCTAAGAAACTATTTTGAACAAAAAAAAAACTGGTGATCAGCTACAGTGAAAAAGTGCTTTTTTCAGAAAGGCTGTTTCAAAAGGTGGATTTTTCAAAAATCTGTTTAGACCAAAAAGCACTCTTAATAATATAGCCAAAGAAATCTGCTATCTTCTATTGTCCCTAACAAGATTGACAAATTTGATCATCTATAACAAATGCTAGTAATATGATATGTACCTCTAGTCGGAGGGGGATACCCCTCTATGATCGCCTCTTGGAGAGGGCAAAGCGCCTTAGAACCAAACAAATCTGCTGCTCAAACCACTGTGTATCACTTCCTACATGGGTCTATATGCCAAGAGTATGTTCACTTGTGATTGGTTACTTAGCAAGTAACACACAACAGTGCAAACAACAGATCGATGCTTATTTAGAACAGTTGTTCACAAATCAATACTCCTTTAAAAATTAAAATCAATTTTGATGCACTTGAAGAGCCTATGGTTGCTGCATTATCGATGCCATTGCTAGGGATTCTTTTGGTAAGGTTCTGACGCAGAACGAAAACGAAACATGTGAGAAAAACATCAAAGAAAAGAGCAAAAGTTAAATTTTAGGAAGAAGAATTTTTCACTAAACAATTAAGAGAAAATTATAGCAAGAGAACTGTCTTAGCCTTCCCCTAGCTATTCTTTATATAGGTATACACCCTTATGTCTCCTAATCCTAATCTGAAAACACTTCATAACAGAATCCTACAAAACTCCTTAAAAATAAAATCATAATCTAATAAAACACTCCAAAATAGAATTTACTAACATCTTTCAAAGGGAAAGTCTTAATTGGCTATAAATTTAAAATAATACTATCATAGTAAAAATGAGCTAAGATGGAAACTCTGAGATGACATCAACTTCATAAGAGCGTATTAAGATAAAATTCCTATGATGATGCTATATTGGTAAATATTTACTAAGATGGGCCTGTGGCGTCATTTCTGCTTCTTATCAGACTTCTCCTGTACTTATCAGACTTCTCCTGTACTTCATCAAGTTCTCTTTGTAATTTGTAATGGGTTCTATACAATCAATGGAGACAAAGTTTGGGCAGCTTTCGAACTTCAACAGATAGTGAAGAAATTCCACCCATTCAAGATTATTACCGAGGGTGACTCTAACATTGTAGTTAATAGTCTTCTTGAAAGAAAAGAACCACCTTGGAAAATCATCAAGATTTTTCTTGAAGAATGTTCTGAAGTTTGTCGCTTGAGTAGCCTCACCTTATTTTATGTGCATGTTTTCAGAGAGGCAAACTTTGCAGTTGATTGGCTTGTGAACCTTCACCACTACTGTCAGGTCTCAAGTTCATCCCAAGCTATCAAAAAAAAAAAACTTCATTGTGATAATTGATATATGATGAATTATATAGACCAAATGCTTACTCAAACTCTTACATGTAATTGTTCACTAGTTTTTTCTTTTTAGGTAGGGGCGGAGCAGCTGCACGTAAAGTCCACTAACCTTACCACAGATCAACAAACCACAAATTACACATCCATATAAGGAGGGATTCTAAATGACCCTCGCAGCTACTGGGTCATCAGCTAACTCACTAATCAACAAACCACAAATTAGTAAAGATAATCAAATTAGGAAATTAGCCAATAGACACATAGCATTCCGCCCTTCTTGTCCTGGTTGGTATAGAATGATGATCAGCACATGAACCATAGATTGGGTTTTCTAGTTTATCCATTAATGATGATTAAATCACAACAGTTCTCTAAAAAATTAGGTTGAATTGAACATGAACCATTGATTGAAAGCTCTGGTACCGTCTAATTTGTGCATCTTCGAAAATTATATGAAAAAAAAAAGAAACTAGAACAAGGGAAGAGAATTCACTTCAAAAGGTACAATCCTCCAAAGATTGCCTTCTTAAAGGAGCAAATCAAAACTTGATTTTGTTATTTGATCACATACAATATAAATATATGGATTCGACTATGATACCAGAAAAACTTGTAACCACAATCGGTATAATAAAAGTGATGACCATCAAATTCCCAGGGGGTGGAGTTGATTGATCAAAGCCCTTCAGGTATCATGTCTTTCCAGCAGCATAGATTTAGCATAAATGTATAGAGAAAATAGGAAATAACAGAACTAGCAACTTATTTAGACATCGTACATATGATAAACACCAATGCCCCGACTACTCAGGCATATGACCAGTAGTTGAGATGGTTATTTGGCATCCCTCCAAAATAGAAATGTAGGATCAAAATCCCTGATTCCCCTATAATGGGAATTCAGAGGGGTTCCCACAAGGCACACCCCACAGCACATCTCCTCCATGGGAAGATATTCCCAATGCACAGAGGGGATGTGTTGTGGGACATGCCCTGTGGGGAGTTCATCTGAAAATTTGACTTGGCCAAGAGAAAAATAATCCTTAAGGGCAGAGAACAAAAAAAAAAAAAAAGAAAATGTTTATTGAACTCTGAGAAATTAGTGCAAGAGCATTTACATGGTATTTAGATTTAACTTTTATGACTTGCATGGAATCTAAGGCAAGTATCTCTTTTATATAATATAGAATAAATGCACAAATCCATTACTAATGGTATAGATTCATCAGTTATATGGACACAAATCACGGTTGTGTTTGGTGCCATTGTTGCTTATACCTTTAATTGTTTTAGGTTCATCAATACAAATTTGAGAGATATATACTATCCTATCACATATGAGAGTCACTTCAGCTGAAATGTTAGACTTTACAACCCCCCAGTAATAAATGTCAATTTGATGCTTCTATAAACAACCTCTCATAAATGCATTTTATAGTATACCTGTTTCAATTACAAGAATCCTCACTTTTTACAAAATAAATTACCGAGTTTCGTCATTTGAAAAAATAAGTTATGTTTTTAAAATAATGACAAAAACAGTGAGCAGGACAAGGAAATTATTTTCTTTGACCAAATTGTCCCTTTAAATCTGACATGGCCGAAGTTACTGTTCATTGTCTTCCTCCTCCCCACACTTAGACATAGAATTGATCTCTTCTCACAAAAAAAAAATGGGGAAAGTTGCAGAAGCAATGATATGGAAGAATAATTTTCAATCTATCATTTCCCAAGGGGAGAGAGAGAGAGAGAGATCGGATTAGAGAGAGGATGAATAGTGTTTGGATGATTCTTTGGCTTGGTAGAAGAGAGATGTCAAGAGAGTAAAGAACGAAAAGGGAAAAAAGTCCTGTAACGATTCTTTTAGTTGAGGTTAATTTTGTCCTGTTTACTATTTTTGTCATTATTTTAAAAACATAATTGGTTTTGTCAAATGGCCAACCTTGGTCGTTCATTTTGTAAAAATAGGGGTGCAACCAAAATTAAAAAATTTTGAATACGTAATTAGGCGATCCAATGGGCCGTTCCTGTTTCAGATCCACATCAAATGAGCCCATGAGACAATGGTATCAAAAATAGAATGAGCATCAGAGCATCTATCTCATGGTGGAATTCGATTCCATGGACATTGGCCACTCAATAGGTGGGGCCCGCCTACCCATCTAATCAATCACAGAAGCACTACCATTACCATCTAAAAGGAATTCCAGGGACCCACATATTGTTTCTCCAATCCGATGAGCCCGTGGAAAAAATCTACTTTATCTAGGATTTCCCCTAGTTGAGCCGTTCAGAAAACTTATTCATAAATTTTTTTTCTTTACACGTGGAGTCTTCTATAGCCACCAAATAATGAACCACGTGTCAATTATATCCAGCATGGATCAACCGTCAAAACCTACCCAAGTGGAGCCCACCGCCCATGTTTCCAACTTTCCACCGATAACAAAAAATCATTTTGTCCTTGAATAGATACCAAACACGGCTGAAATCCAAGTCAAAGTTTTCTACCATTTCTTCGACGAGAACTGTCTGATGCGCATCTAATCAGGTTCTGTGGGCGTGAGTATTCTTAATCGATGGTCAATAATTTTTAATGGTTGAAAATTTTAGTGCGTTCATTTTGTTAGGCGGTGTGAAGTGTTCGCTTCACGTCCTCTACATCTGATGAGGTTTATATATGACCAGAATAGCCAGAGGGTTCCCCCCTCTCGCGGGAATAATTCCCAGAATCTCTCTCTCTCGCTCTCTCTCTAAATCCTCTTCGGTCCATGAGCGAGCGGAACGAGCTCTTCTTTCGCTGCTGCTGTTGTTCGTTGTCTTCTTTTCTCCCTTTCTTCTGAGCTTCTCGTCCTTGCCCTAACCTGGACGTTGTCTCCATGGCCGATGAGCAAGTAAACGGTATTTGCAACCTCTCCATCCAAGACCAAGTAATCTCCCTCTCCTCTCTCTCTCTCTCTCTCTTGAAATTCTTGTGGTTTTCTTTGATTTATTTCTTTGATTTATTAAACTAGATCTTTGTTGCCCTGTTCAAGAAACCAGATTTGGTTTTCTTTATTTTCTTTATTGATTGAATCTGTTTCTATTTGTGGTGATTTTGTTAGGTTTGTCTATGGGTTGTTTTGACATCATCTGATTGGGTTATTGTAGGTTTTTGAGAGTCAGAAGGGGATCGAGGGCGCGGCATCGACCATTACATTGTCGGATAATCGTGGGTTTTGTGCGATCTGCTTGGAGAAGATCGAGCTTCAGGAGACTGCACTTGTAAAAGGTTGCGAGCATGCCTACTGGTTTGTCCAACATCTCTATCCAATTTCCGCCGAGAATAGCTGGTTTCACAATTTATTGCGATTCATTTGGCATTCATTTTTGGTTTCCAATTTTGGCTATAAATCATTGAATCTGTATGAAATTACCAAATTCACATTAGAGATCTCTTTAATAATGGCTTCTGATAAAATTTGGCTGCAATCCTGTAAGTCAATCTACTATAGATAGATGTGGCGAATTCTTAGGCCTGTCGCACAGCCTTTCAGGTCTAAATGGATTAAATAAATAAGGCCAAGTCAAAATAATTCTTTTACGGAGGAACTGTTGGATGTTTTGAAGAACGCCGGGAATAAAATGGAAAGAGGAAGTCCATTTGATTGTTAACAATTCTAGGAAATAGCTCAAAACCACGATTTTCCAATCCAAGATAAGGACATTTTGTTATGTTTTCCTCATTTCTTTGTAGGATATGCTTCTAAAGTTGGAGAAATCCGTCTCTATTGAAGTGTCACAGCAGAATCCACTTATGGTGTCCACTTAATAGGAACTCAGCAGTCAGATTTGATTCTTTCTTGAGAGAGGACATTTGTTGCAAAAACATCTTTGGTGTATACTATTAGTATATTAAATCTGTATTCAATGCCTTGTTGCTTTCACATCCCATCAAGAGGCTGATTTCTAAGATGAACTCATTTTTGTGCCCTTTTGTGCATCGATGAGTACCCATGGTACTTTTTTTTTTTTTGAAAAGACGTGTAACGTATTGTATTCAGTATGAAACTGTAAAAAGTCTGTACAAAAGGCTATACAAACAACCTTAAAGCCCCCCCAAAAAAAGCTCACCCTCAAAAAAGACCCGGAACAAAAGACATCTTTAAACAAATCAGAGCTAGGCAACCAGCTTCTCAGTTCTTCCACTACATGGTTAATCACTCCGGCCTCAGACCTGGCTTTCTGTTCAAAAATCCTATCGTTCCTTTCTATCCAGATAGCCCATAAAACAGCAGCTGGAATGGCAGACCATACCAGCTCTCCTTCCTTGGACATTCCATGAACTTTCCACCCTTGCAACAAATCAAAGACTGATTCAGGCCAGCACCAACTCAAGTTTATAGCTCCAAGGAAATGCTGCCACAGCACTGCTGTGAAACCAGTGAAAGAAAAGATGGTTTGCTGTTTCTGGAGCCAAATTGCACAAAGGACAGTTTAAATCTGATAAGTTTAAACCCTTCCTTCTCAGCATTCCTTTGGTGAGACATTTTCCTTTTACAGCCACCCACAAGAAAAATTTGGCTTTCGGAGGAGCTGAAGTTTCCCATAAGGCTTTTGATGGGAAGGGCTGGCTGTTCCTCCCCAACAAGCCTAGATAAAAAGACTTGACCATAAAACAACCAGACTTGGTCCACAACCAACATCTAGTATCCTCAGCTTGCAGATCTGGATGTTGCTCTTGAATCACAGAGAGCAGTTCAGCCACCTGAGTCAGCTCCCAATCGTTGAAATTCCTCCTGAAAGCAGGGGACCAGACTAGAGCCCCTCCCACCTGCGCAAAACAGTCTGCAACTAACACCAACTTATCTTCGGTTGCCTCATACAAAACAGGAAACCTTTCTTTTAGAGGGAGGTTGCCACACCAAGGATCCAACCAGAATTTCAGACTCCTACCATTTCCCACTTTATAAGAAATACCTCTGATGAAAAGGGTATAGGCTTTATAAACACCTTTCCAAATGCTGCACCCAGAAGATTGCTGTGACCTTCCAGAATCCCATCCATTTTTACTTAAACCATAATTTTCAGCTATTAACATCCTCCATAGCTCCTGTCTTTCAGTGGATAATCTCCAGAACCAGCTTCCCAAGAGAGCAAGGTTGAACAATTTCACCTTCCTAATCCCAAGCCCACCTTGGGAAATGGACTTGCAGATTCCTTCTCACTTTACCAAGTGGTATTTCAAGGAGTCTTTTTTTTGATAGATGGTATTTCGAGGAGTCTTTCTCAATCTTCATAGCCACCTCTGTGGGCATCAATAAAAGAGACATAAGGTAGGTCGGCAAACTAGCAAGTACACTTTTAACCAAAACCAGTTTACCCCCTTTGGAGAGATGTCTAGCTTTCCACGAGGCTAATTTTCTATCAACTCTTTCCAGAATATGATTCCAAATGCTGATTGAGTTACTCTTTGCCCCTAAGGGAAGACCAAGATAAGAGGAGGGGAATTTACTTGTTTTACACCCCAACACTTCTGCCAACTCTTGAAGATTCGAGATGGTCCCAACTGGTAGCATCTCACATTTGGAGAAGTTAATTTTCAGACCAGACACCACCTCAAACCAGCTCAGCAGGAAACGGAGGTTAAGGACCTGTTTCTTAGCAGCTTCACAAAAAAATAGTGTCATCAGCATACTGCAGTAATGAGACTCTTGAACCTCCAGGACAGATCTCAAAACCCCCAAGCAAACATGACTCTGCCACTCTCTCAGTCATTTTGCTTAACTCCTCCATAACTATCAAGAACAGCAGAGGTGACAGAGAGTCACTTTGTCTTAAACCCCTCGAACTTCTGAACTTACCATTAGTTGCTCTGTTAATCAAAACTGAGAACATAGGGGTGGTGATACAAACTTTCATCCAGTTTCTCCACTTCTGCCCAAACTGCATTCTGTCCAACATGTAATCTAAATAAGCCCAGTTTACATGATCCTAGCCTTCTCTAGGCCCACTTTGCAAACCAGACCTGCCTCCCCAGTCCCCACTTCTAAACTTAGATTCAATGAGTTCATTGGCGACTAAAACACTGTCATCAATACGTTTGTTACTTGCAAAAGCACCTTGATAGATGGAAATCAGAGAACTCATGACCTTCCTTAATCTTGATGCTAGCACTTTGGCCAAGATCTTATAAGCACTCCCTAACAAGCTGATGGGTCTGCGGCTCCATTATTTTTAGGAATTAAGGAGATGAAGGTTGCATTCAAGCCCTCTCAAAAGCCACCAAAGTATGGAATTCCTCAAAAACTTCTAGAAAGTCTTGTTCAACTAGCTCCCAATATTTTTTAAAAAACGGATGGTAAATCCATTGGGTCCAGGAGCCTTCTCCCCTTCCAGCTAATCCGCAGCTTTCTTGATTTCTTCCTCTGAGAAAGGCTTTTCCAACTCTTCTGCCTCTTGCCCAGAGAGGCTTTTGAAACTCAGACCCTCTGGCTTTGGCCTATCCCTGCACTGTTGTTTGTATAAGTTCTCGTAGAAACTAACAATAGCCTTCTCAATCTCTCCCTTCTCTTCCACCTCACAGCCATCTATTACCAGTCTCGAAATTGAGTTAACTCTTCATCTTGCATTGGCCATCTTGTGAAAGAAAGCAGTATTACTGTCACCTGCTTTCAACCACTTGATTCTTGACCTTTGCCTCCACTTGACCTCCTCTTGAAAAGCCAGCACAGCAAAAGGCACACAACCTTTTCCTCCTTTGGACCTCCCCCAAGGGGCCTGCTTCCTCCAAAAGGTCCAGATCTTTAATGGTCTTCAGACATTCAGCTTTCAGCCTATCCTTTTGCACACCTTAATTTTGCTTTTAAGCCATTGAAGCTTCTTGCTGAAGACATGACTAGCAGTGCCTTCTAAGGAAGCTTCAGCCCACCACTTCTTGACATTAGAATCAAACTCTTCCTCTCCCACCCAACAATGCTCCAACCTGAATGGTTGTCCCTGTCTTCTAATTCCATTTATGTTAAGCTGCAAGGCCACATGATCTGAGACTAATCTCAGAAGTGCTTCTTGAACCGAATTGGAAAGAGTTCCTCCCATTCATTGAAGATTACAAACCTATCCAATCTGACCAGAGAAGGCTGCTCTTGGTTGTTGGTCCAGGTATAGGACGCCCTGGCTAGAGGCAGATCAATCAACTCCCATTTCTGCATGATATCCGAAAATAACCACATACCTCTATCTGATCTAGTACAGTCCTTTTTGTCTTCCACCCTTAGGATGGCATTAAAATCACGTCCGATTGTCCAGGGTCCACTCCACTTCCTTCTCATGAGCCATGACCTCTAACTCCACCCAAAAAGCATCTTTAAGGTTGGACTCTATGGAACCATAAACTCCTGCCATCACCAAAGAAACATCATATGGGATCCAGTGTAGTCTGGCTGAGACAGAAAATCTGCCGATCTCTTTATCTAGCTGCTCAAAGCTGCTTGTGTTCCAAATTAAAGCTACACCGACAGCTGCCAGTACCGGTAGTGACAATCAATCACATGGGCCAAAACCCCACACACTTCTCACTGTCCTGGATCTGAAATTTTGTAGTTGTGTTTCCTACAACAAAAAGATATTGGGTTTCTTTTCCTTCAAAAAATTTCCAATCACCAGTCTCCTACCAGAACCAAGTCCTCGTACATTCTACCAAATTAATTTCAGATTCTCCATATCTTATTTGCATACAGATCTAGAATTTCGGTTCCCAGTCCCTCCACCATCGTTAAGACCCCAGGCCAGTTGCAACAACTCTTTAGATTGCCTTCGGTTCTTCTTGCCCTTCTCCATTAAGTGTCTATTCTCGATTGCAACCAACAAAGCTTTAGCTCATCCTCCAAGCCTCTTATGGAGACACCCATAACGCTTTAGCTCTTATGGAGACACCCATTAATTTCTTCAACAGTTCTGAGCAATAATTACTACTTCACAAAGTCACAGAGAAGACACAAATACATAGCTTAGGCCACAGGTATCACCACTAAACATCAAACCAAGGTAGGTGAATTACGCAAATTTCACAACAATTTCATGACTCAATTTGATTGAAAAGAAAAAGATTATGTGAACAGAGCAACAAGTACAACGAAACTTAAACGTATAAATGACCCAACAAAGGATCAATTCACTTGAATTCCCCAGCTACAGATTGAAATCAAGGTCATAAAACCACCTACAATGTCAATTATTTGAAGAAACTATCCTGTACAATGAGATGTTGAATTACTGGGAAGGTTGCTCGCATAGCATGCATCATCTTATTTACAGGGAAGTGATCACTTGCGACCCAACCTCACCAAGTGCTGCTGATGTTTAGCGGCAGCTGCTTTATCTGCTGCCTCCCGTTTTAGCGACCTTTTGGCACGTCTACCTGTTGTATCTTTCACAGACTCTTTCTTCTTAGAACCAACCATGTGATGGACCAGTGCCATTGTCCTGGAAATTTTCTCGGCTCACTGGCCTTGCTTCTTTACGCCCTGCCCTAACATAGCCATTATCTCCCCACCTACGGTTTACCTATACGAATACTTGATGAACTATTAAAGAGAACTTCATGCAAATCATCATCTTCTTCGTCCTCGTACTCGTATTCATACTGATACTCATTCATCATAAACCTATTCCTGAACCTCCTCCACTGCCAGCGGTGTAAACCAGCTGGCTCTAAGAAGTAGGCAAACACTCTCCTCAAACATGTAGTCATGGATGCTGCTGTCAAGAGCAGGGACATTTTGGTCATCAGGACATAATCGGCCCGAGATCCATTGAACTTGCTGGTCTGAGATTTTCATTTCCTTATGCCTGACAGTTGTTTTATTCCCTGTATAAATAAAATCAAGCTTTGCATATATGAGTTATGACTTTGTTTCCTCAAATGCAGGAAGCCTATAGTTGTGTGGAGATTAATTTTCTTAGAGCAAATCTAATATGATACATTAGCCAACCTTAGTTTTCTAGGATGAGTTATTTTCCTGATGTCTGTGTCATTTCCATATATAAGAAAACGATTTGCAAATTTTATCAGAATACACAGTGATACAAATAAAGAAATTGGTAGAGTTTACAAAATAATTGTTGACAATGTAACAGGCTGCATATATGTTTAGAAGTATTTGTGTAGTGACAGACATAAAATATGTGTTTCAGAATTATCCATGCAGTATCAAGTACTACTAAGGTATTGCATCACATTTATTTGGTAATAAAAAAATGTATGGAAATTCAAAAGGTAACTTGTTTACTTAAATAAGTGTAAAACACAAGTGTATGGTTAACCTAAAGATTCCCCTATTGGAAGGTTGGTTTGGACCTCTGAAGCAGGCCAGCCTTAGCCCTAAGGGAAGGAGATCTTCAGAATCAACAGAATGGAACAAAAGGATTTTCTATTACTCTGAATAAAAATAAAGGGAGGAGATTAATTCCATCTAAAACTTTTTCCTTCGACCTTATAACCTCTCATGTTCAACATGCATGCCATATGTGGCTAGTTATTATTATAAAATGGTGTTGTGTGCTGTAGAATGAACACAAATTTTATTTCCTGCAGTTTGTATGTTTAATTATGCTGTTCAATATTTTGTGAATCATGTTCATGTTGTGAAATGACACGAGGATTCACTAATTCTTCATCATTTCCTGGTTTGTATAGTGTGACTTGCATTCTTAGATGGGCGACATACAATCAGAAGCCCACATGCCCGCCCTCATGCCCTCAATGTAAACATCCATTCGAGTCTCTCAACGTTCACCGGTCACTTGATGGCAGGTATAACCGTAATAAGAACATTTCTTGCTTTCGTTGGTAGGGAATAAGACAGGGAGTTAGAACAGAGCTAATTATGTCCCGATGACCAAAATGTCCCTGTTCTTGACAGCATCCATGACTACATGTTTGAGGAGAGTGTTTGCCTACTTCTTAGAGCCAGCTGGTTTACACCGCTGGCAGTGGAGGTTCAGGAAGAGGTTTATGATGAATTTGATGACCTTTACGAGTATCAGTATGAATATGAGTACGAGGACGAAGAAGATGATGATTTAGATGAAGGTTACTTTATTAGTTCATCAAGTATTCGAATAGGTAACCGTAGGTGGGGAGATAATGGCTATGTTAGGGCAGGGCGTAAAGAAGCAAGGCCAGTGAACCGAGAAAATTTCCAGGACAATGGTGCCGGTCCATCACATGGTTCTAAGAAGAAAGAGGCTGTGAAAGATACAACAGGTAGACGTGCCAAAAGGGCGCTAAAACGGGAAGCAGCAGATAAAGCAGCTGCCGCTAAACATCAGCAGCACTTGGTGAGGTTGGGTCGCAAGTGATCACTTCCCTGTAAATAAGATGATGGATGCTATGCGAGCAACCTTCCCAGTAATTCAACATCTCATTGTACAGGATAGTTTCTTCAAATAATTGACATAGTAGATGGTTTTAGGACCTTGATTTCAAGCTGTAGCTGGGGAATTCAAGTGAATTGATCCATTGTTGGGTCATTTATATGTTTAAATTTCGTTGTACTTGTTGCTCTGTTCACATAATCTTTTTCTTTTCAATCAAAATTTGATCATGAATTTGTTGTGAAATTTGCGTAATTCACTTACCTTGGTTCAATGTTTAGTGATGATCCCTGCGGCCTAAGCTTTGTATTTGTGTCTTCTCTGTGACTTTGTGAAGCAGTAGTTATTGCTCAGAACTGTTGAAGAAAATAAAGACGGGATGGTGGATATGGTCAGGGTGTAAGAATATAGACTCACAAAGCATTAAATTTGTACCTGGTTGATCTGACTTTGGCATCATGAACATTCTAAAATATTAATGAAAGGAGAAATAATATAAATAAGGATATGGGGAGGAGATTGGGATCCTCTCTCTTCCCCCTTTATCTTCCACCTATTGGGGGATATTGATCTCCCTCTCGATTTTTTTTAACCTTGGATTTGAGGGTCCATCTGAAGCCTTGATGTTCATCCCTCCACGAATTCAACACTTTGATGTTTATTACTTGAAGTTCACCGTGATCCAAATGGCAGATAGCATCAATCTCTACTCATGTGAAAGATGAGCAATGAAAATCTGTATTCAGTCCTTGCAAAATTTATCTTCACATTCCTTGCAACACTTGCAGTCTTGCATTGCAAACATCTTCCAGAATCCAGTCTCGACCATGGATGCCATCCGTTTTCTTTCATCGGCACACCACACCAGAGGTTATTTGACCCATATGAAAATGAGTAAGAAGAGTTCATTGTTAAATCCTTTAGGCCTTTACTTGATTCAGTTGATAGTAGAACCAGTTGATGAAAGGATGGAATGCTATTATGTGAAAATCATATGCCCAAGAGATAAATAATCTAATAGGTCGGCACAGTGACCGTCAGTAAGCCAATCGGTCACCTGATTTCCTTCTCTATTGAGGTTGGTGTATGAAAAAACTAAGCCCTCTGCAATCTTTATGCACATTCTTCCAGCATCGAGTATTGGCTTGCTTGGCGCTTTATGACACCGTGTCAGCTCCCATTAAATGAAATGAGCGGATGAGGTTTTTGTGTTTCATTTTTTTTTAGAAATAGCACTGCATCGCACTAATAAGTCTCCTCCAAAGTTGATGGTAGGAGGAAATCCAATTCGCATCTCCACAGGAACAAACCAGGTAACATACCAATTGAGAAGAGGATGAGGTTTTTCTATATGTTATGATCCTCACAGTCAAGTATAACCCTGAAAGAAAAGCAAAAAGAAAATGCTTAATTCCATGATTGCATTTTTTGGAGCGATACCAAGGTTCAAAATATCCTATGATCATTTCTAATGCAGCTCTACTTGGTTCATCATAATTTTTTTTTTTTTATACACATTCATACATATATAAATATACGCATTAAAAAATAGTCTATTGTATTTATATAAATGATAACATATTTTATAATTTTATATGTCAGATAATACAAAATTTATAGTGGTCCACGTCAGAGAACCTCTCCTTGCTCCATTACTCCAATCCTGGATTTTTCTTGATTCTCTCTCTCTTCAAAATACCATTTCTAATTCTAGCTTCCTAACATTATCACTTCAACACCTTTTCCAATCCTAAAATTTCTCCCATTATCTTATCTCTCATGTTAATTATAAAACTAAATCCCACGTTGTTCTCTGAAAATCCCATACTTTTGTTTTCGGTTTGGTTATTAGATTGGCTCTGTTTACAGTAATTCGATTCAACTGATCTAGATCAGTTATTTCGGTCCCATTATTTTAGTTTTATACCATTAACGATTAGTAAGTTAATTATAATTATTAATATTAAGCAAATATATTAATTAATATATAGTTTGAGGCAGATTGGACGATCTGGTTAGTCTTTCTTTTAGTAGATAGGTTGCCAAGGAATAAAGTGTGTAAATACTTCACGGTTACAGGGGAGAAGCCTGACAAGCGAATAGTGGATGTCTTGATATCGACGAGGCATAGCGAGAATCTGTTTCAGAGGGTGATACAGGCAGTGATGGACGCAGTATCGGAGATACATGAAGAAGGAGATAGAGAAGAATTTGAAGGAGTTGCATCAACTGTTCTTGTCCTGTCCTTGTACAGAGCCAGGGAGACCAGCTGGACGACATTAAGAGTCACTTTGTTCGTTAAGGGCGGGACAGGGGGTGCAACCGTGCAAGTCGGGTAGTAGGTTGGGTCGGGTTTATGGTCAACCTGGCCCAACCCTAAAATTTGGGCTTAAGTTAGAGCTCTGACCGAGTCCAAGCTCAAGCTTTATTTTTTTAACCCAAGTCCAGCTTGTGTTGTATTTTTTTTTTTTTTATAGGATACTTGCATTGTAATTTGATGTATAAGGATGGCAATTTTCTCCATCCCCGACGGGAATCCAACTTCCCCGATCATATGGGGATTGCTTTAGCAAGGATTGGATGGGGGCAGAGATTAAAAGGGATCCCTGATCGGGATCAAGGTCGGGGATGGGGATTGAGGTCCCCGCCCTGCCCCGACCTCATATTAATATATATATGATATTGTTTATATTATTTATATATATCAAAAACATATTTAGAATATTATTTTTCAAAAATTACTGTTAACTAAAAAAATTTGAGGGCTTGGGTCCCTGCGAAGAATCCATCCACGTTGAGGATCGGGATCAGGGATGGGGATAGGGATTAATTTCAGAATTGAGGTTAGGGACAGGGAATATGATCCCTGCCCGTTGCCAATTCTATTGATGCACTTGGGTTGCACTGATGTCCAAGATGAGCAAGGCTTTACCTCCTTATGTGAACAGAGCAACAAGTACAACGAAATTTAAACATATAAATGACCCAACAAAGGATCAATTCATTTGAATTCCCCAGCTACAGCTTGAAATCAAGGTCCTAAAACCATGAAGAAACTATCCTGTACAATGAGATGTTGAATTACTGGGAAGGTTGCTCGCATAGCATCCATCATCTTATTTACAGGGAAGTGATCACTTGCGACCCAACCTCACCAAGTGCTGCTGATGTTTAGCGGCAGCTGCTTTATCTGCTGCTTCCCGTTTTAGCGCCCTTTTGGCACGTCTACCTGTTGTATCTTTCACAGCCTCTTTCTTCTTAGAACCATGTGATGGACCGGCACCATTGTCCTGGAAATTTTCTCGGTTCACTGGCCTTGCTTCTTTACGCCCTGCCCTAACATAGCCATTATCTCCCCACCTACGGTTACCTATTCGAATACTTGATGAACTAATAAAGTAACCTTCATCTAAATCATCATCTTCTTCGTCCTCGTACTCATATTCATACTGATACTCGTAAAGGTCATCAAATTCATCATAAACCTCTTCCTGAACCTCCACTGCCAGCGGTGTAAACCAGCTGGCTCTAAGAAGTAGGCAAACACTCTCCTCAAACATGTAGTCATGGATGCTGTCAAGAACAGGGACATTTTGGTCATCGGGACATAATTAGCTCTGTTCTAACTCCCTGTCTTATTCCCTACCAACGAAAGCAAGAAATGTTCTTATTACGGTTATACCTGCCATCAAGTGACCGGTGAACGTTGAGAGACTCGAATGGATGTTTACATTGAGGGCATGAGGGCGGGCATGTGGGCTTCTGATTGTATGTCGCCCATCTAAGAATGCAAGTCACACTATACAAACCAGGAAATGATGAAGAATTAGTGAATCCTCGTGTCATTTCACAACATGAACATGATTCACAAAATATTGAACAGCATAATTAAACATACAAACTGCAGGAAATAAAATTTGTGTTCATTCTACAGCACACAACACCATTTTATAATAATAACTAGCCACATATGGCATGCATGTTGAACATGAGAGGTTATAAGGTCGAAGGAAAAAGTTTTAGATGGAATTAATCTCCTCCCTTTATTTTTATTCAGAGTAATAGAAAATCCTTTTGTTCCATTCTGTTGATTCTGAAGATCTCCTTCCCTTAGGGCTAGGCTGGCCTGCTTCAGAGGTCCAAACCAACCTTCCAATAGGGGAATCTTTAGGTTAACCATACACTTGTGTTTTACACTTATTTAAGTAAACAAGTTACCTTTTGAATTTCCATACATTTTTTTATTACCAAATAAATGTGATGCAATACCTTAGTAGTACTTGATACTGCATGGATAATTCTGAAACACATATTTTATGTCTGTCACTACACATACTTCTAAACATATATGCAGCCTGTTACATTGTCAACAATTATTTTGTAAACTCTACCAATTTCTTTATTTGTATCACTGTGTATTCTGATAAAATTTGCAAATCGTTTTCTTATATATGGAAACGACACAGACATCAGGAAAATAACTCATCCTAGAAAACTAAGGTTGGCTAATGTATCATATTAGATTTGCTCTAAGAAAATTAATCTCCACACAACTATAGGCTTCCTGCATTTGAGGAAACAAAGTCATAACTCATATATGCAAAGCTTGATTTTATTTATACAGGGAATAAAACAACTGTCAGGCATAAGGAAATGAAAATCTCAGACCAGCAAGTTCAATGGATCTCGGGCCGATTATGTCCTGATGACCAAAATGTCCCTGCTCTTGACAGCAGCATCCATGACTACATGTTTGAGGAGAGTGTTTGCCTACTTCTTAGAGCCAGCTGGTTTACACCGCTGGCAGTGGAGGAGGTTCAGGAATAGGTTTATGATGAATGAGTATCAGTATGAATACGAGTACGAGGACGAAGAAGATGATGATTTGCATGAAGTTCTCTTTAATAGTTCATCAAGTATTCGTATAGGTAAACCGTAGGTGGGGAGATAATGGCTATGTTAGGGCAGGGCGTAAAGAAGCAAGGCCAGTGAGCCGAGAAAATTTCCAGGACAATGGCACTGGTCCATCACATGGTTGGTTCTAAGAAGAAAGAGTCTGTGAAAGATACAACAGGTAGACGTGCCAAAAGGTCGCTAAAACGGGAGGCAGCAGATAAAGCAGCTGCCGCTAAACATCAGCAGCACTTGGTGAGGTTGGGTCGCAAGTGATCACTTCCCTGTAAATAAGATGATGCATGCTATGCGAGCAACCTTCCCAGTAATTCAACATCTCATTGTACAGGATAGTTTCTTCAAATAATTGACATTGTAGGTGGTTTTATGACCTTGATTTCAATCTGTAGCTGGGGAATTCAAGTGAATTGATCCTTTGTTGGGTCATTTATACGTTTAAGTTTCGTTGTACTTGTTGCTCTGTTCACATAATCTTTTTCTTTTCAATCAAATTGAGTCATGAAATTGTTGTGAAATTTGCGTAATTCACCTACCTTGGTTCGATGTTTAGTGATGATCCCTGCGGCCTAAGCTATGTATTTGTGTCTTCTCTGTGACTTTGTGAAGTAGTAATTATTGCTCAGAACTGTTGAAGAAAATAATGACGGGATGGTGGATATGGTCAGGGTGTAAGAACATTGTAGATGGTTTTATGACCTTGATTTCAATCTGTAGCTGGGGAATTCAAGTGAATTGATCCTTTGTTGGGTCATTTATACGTTTAAGTTTCGTTGTACTTGTTGCTCTGTTCACATAATCTTTTTCTTTTCAATCAAATTGAGTCATGAAATTGTTGTGAAATTTGCGTAATTCACCTACCTTGGTTCGATGTTTAGTGATGATCCCTGCGGCCTAAGCTATGTATTTGTGTCTTCTCTGTGACTTTGTGAAGTAGTAATTATTGCTCAGAACTGTTGAAGAAAATAATGACGGGATGGTGGATATGGTCAGGGTGTAAGAACATAGACTGGCAAAACCACTTTGCTTATATACGGAAATGACACAATCAACATGCAAATACAATAAAAAACCAACCTTGCATCCTAAAAAATGCGAGAGGGATTAGGGGAATGAAGGATCTTTGAATTTGGTTGATCATAGAACTCCTCAAAGGTAACATTCCTTTATGGTGATACCATAAACAGCTAGTTAGGTAAAACAGGAAACAACAACTCAAAAAGAATGCAGTACCAGAGCATGCTTGTTTTGTGGTTGCTTTCATGTTCCAGATGGTTCCAGGATGATAAATCCTATTTCATGCATTCAGCTATATTGTTCATGGTTCTGGAACAGCCATCCATTGTCCCAGACCAGAACCAGGAAGTCCTGCCTTTTTTGAAGATGCCAATTTTTCATGTCTAACAGAAAAACATGCTTCACTTGGGCTTACATATACGTGATGTTTTGAATGGATTTCGCCGGCAGCAGCCTACAGAAAGGAATGGCTTTCACCAGGGTCAAAGGATGGGACCAGGGTATTTCGATCAGAGACGGAAACGGTTTTCCCCAAGAGAGAAAGGGGACAGGTTGAAAGGAATGATTTCCTTTGGGTTTGGCGGTCGGAACTCGGAAGGCAAGGTGAACATTAAAGCTAACCATCGGCACCTTTTCCTGGAAGTAGAGGCCGGAGGGGTGGAAAGGCGGAAGGATTTTCTTCAGGCATGCCTGGTCGGCTGTTTTGACCGGAGAGATTTAAGGGTGGAGGAGGTAGCTCAGTTGGTGTCTAAAGCCTGGGGATGTTTGAAAGGAGTTGAGTTGCGCAGGCTTGATGATGAGTATTGGCTTTTCCTCCTCCCTTATTAGGAAGACACCAAAAGAGTGGTGAGTTTTGGCTCCAGGTGCTTCAAAGCTTCTCTGTTGCACCTTGAACAATGGTCGGATTCGTCAAGAACTTGGCAATCCTCCAAGGACCTACCTGGTTTTGTGTGGGTAAGGATCTATGGCTTGCCGCTACACCTTTGGAGCACAAACCTTGCCAGAGGCATAGGGGACCTCTGTGGAGGTTTTTTGGAAGCCGACAACTCCGAGGCTGGCAAAGGAAACGTGGAATTCTTTTAGGTTAAAGCGCGTTGGTCTGGGGTCCCTCCACTGGCAATTAATGTAGTGGTGGGTACTTCAATCAGTGCAAGGAAACGAACTGGGTCAGGGGTCCCCTTCCTTGTCCAGATATCTGTGCCGACGGATTTTGCTGAAGTGGTACAAGTCGACCAAAATCTAATTCAGAAAGCACTGGCAGGTTTCTCCATTCCCGATGAACGTCCGGTTGGAAAATTCCGGAGGGTTTGGTCAGCAGGCGGAGGAACGTCCGGTCACTTTGGAAGTTTTTAGGGCTCAAGACGGTGCCGGAGTTGGCAGACAGTCAGGGGAAGGAGGAGGAAGAAACACCAGAACCGTAGGATGGACTTTGGATCGAATGGTCAAGGAGAAATGGCGGGTTGGACTGACTTGAGAAAGGGGTTGAACGAAGAGTCCTTTATAGACCGCGTGGAAGGTGCGGTTTTGGATTGGATCAAATCAAGTCGAAGGGGGTGAGATTCAGATCACTAGATCAGAATTATTCGGGCGAACCGTGTCAGGCCAGCCATCCTAGTGGGCCTGGCCCAGTTCGTTTTACAAGCCCTTCCAGAACGATATTTAGGGGAAAGCCTTTGGTTCAAGGGTCAAGGAAGGGGAAAGAGGTGGTGGCGCCGACTTCTTCAGAAGAGTCCGATTCGGAGGAACGTTTCTCGCAGGAAGGCGATAGTTCTGTTTCAACCTACCTAGAGAGCTGGTCCAAAAGTGGGACCCGGAGGCAGGAGACACGAATGGAACTGAGCTCTTCGACTCCTCAACCCGTCCCTTCTTTCAGCTTAGGACTTCAGGGGCCCAAAAAGGACAGAGGCTCTCAATGTGGGGGTGAGCGGACAAGGAATTGTTCCTCTCAGCCCAGATACAGGAATGGTGGTGTCTTCGGACGGGGATTTGATGCAGAGGGATGCGGAAGTTTCAGTTATGGCAGGGGCTTTGGCTAAGTCAGGGGAGGCAAGAGAAGGGAGCTAGGTTGTGAGAGTTCACCACCTTTCTACTACGAACCTCTTTGGCAAGGAGGTGTTGCTCTCACCCCAGAGTTTTAGAGCCTAAGCGGTGCCTATGGGCTTAAAATTTTGTCCAACCCCGACTTAGGACATATTTAGAAGTGTAAAGTGGGCAGTGTCGCCCTTTTCAGTGAAAAATTTGGGGGTTGGTTAGGCACGGTCCAGGCCCCGTGAGTCAAGTCTTGGGCCAGGTTGGGCCATGCATCGGGCTAAAGTTATTTATTTAAAATAAAAATTGATAAAAAAACTTAGTATATGTTTAACATCGATGCTGCATATGCTGTTGATGTGTAGTTGGAAGTCAAAAAACAATGTCTTTATTTTTGTTTGGAAGCATTGCTGTTAGGTAAGACATTTTCTTGAGCAACAATTACTTTTCTATTTGATACTAATACTGCAGGAAACGTTTTCAGCACTAGTACCCATTATCCAGTGCCACATTAGTGCCCTGTTGGCAGCAAGGAGCTATAGCTCTAGGAAATGCCAAATTTGGCGTTACTCCAAGTCATGGCTTCCCGATTTTTGTGGTGTGGCTTGGAGCACCGTTTTTTATGGAAAAATGGTTCTAAACAAATGCCCGTTTCTTGGAGCACCATTTTTTCCGATGTGGTGTCGTTGCTCCAAGAAACGGCAACAATGCCAAACAGCCACCTAAATTTTTAATTTTATATGAATTTTATGTATATAATTGCTTATATATACAATAAATAAATTAGTTGGCTTGGCCTATGGACCTAAAACCCCAGGCCCAGCACTGCATGGACCATCGTGCCAAGCTTGGCACGGCCCACAAACTGTCGTGCCATATCGGTCCGAACTGGTCCAAATTTGTGCCGGGCTATACTGAGTTACGAGCGGTATGACCTGATTTACTCCTCCAAACATACTGGGCAGGGCCAGCCCGTTGTATTACTCAGCCCGTGAACTAAGTCTAGTTCGCACTACCTAGCCCGAAGAATAAAAAGGTCCGAATTATTGGGCTTGAGCCCAACCTTTATAAAGTTTCAGGCGCTCGAAATGGGCTCGCAGCTTTAAGAGGCCAAGCTTCAAATGAACACTTGGAAATGGGCTTGCTTTGGGATCACCATATTCTTTGTAAATCGTAATCATTCCCATCGTAGTCAGTGTCATGCAGAGCCAATGTTCTTGTCGTTCCATGCCAATGTTTGTACCGAAAGGAGCAAAACCCAGCATGCATGGGTCGCAACTAGTATTATATATAATATTTTTTTTTTGTATATATATATATAATCCAAAACTCAACCCATGATCATCCATTCCCATGATCCCATCTCGTACATCCGTCAAAATGGAAGAAAAAACATCGGCCAAATATTCGGCCTAGATGATTGAACCAATGGCCTGTAAACCGGAGGAAATAGCGGCTTCGTTTATGGGCCGGGTTTTAAAACATTGCTTTCTTCTCAGGTTTTCAACCCATCGTTGATCCGGATGGTCCAATTTTTTGAATTGTTACTCGGTTAATTTTTCGGGTCCGGATTTTACAAAATCCAGGATTTTCCCAAAAACTATTGACAATGTCAAAAACCATTAAACCAGATGGTTGAACCATCGAAGGGTTTTTCATCTCCGGTCACCAACGAGCTGTACAAACTCACAAAGATTCTGCCATATTGCAAGACACAGAAGGAAGGTGTTTTTCGTCTCCGGTTACCAGCGACACCAGTTCTTAACGCCAACATTTTTTTTTTGTTTTTTTGGCATTTCGCTGAGTTTGGGCGATCCCAGAGCTCCAGCCGATGAACGTGTTTCTCGTCGGCAACTATATTGGACTGGGCGATTCAAAGTTTCGAACTTCAGAGAGAGGTGGATTCTTAGTAAGTCTTCTATTTTATATTTTGTGTTTTTCAATTTTCATTTTTTCTAGTTTCGTGTATATCTCATTTCCGATTTAGGCTTTTTTTGTGTAACATCTGTAGTTTCTAACTTGCTGGGAGAATGGAAGTTGGCAAAGTGTTTTTTTTTTTTTTTGTGATTGCAATCCAAAAATCCCTTTTTTTCATTCATTTTAATATATTTTATTTTATTTTTTCAGTTTTTCTGTGATTCCTAAGCTGCTACGTGCAACCTGAAGGGCTGAAAGTTAGAAGCCCGAATTTGAGTATGGAGTTTCAAATTGCATTTGGCAATACTTTTGAAGAGGTAAATCGGTAAATCATAATTTTTATTTTATTTGAATATCTGAAATGTGAAATGTGAAATGTAAAATGTAAAATTTGAATATAAATTAGTAAATCATAATATGAAATAATGAAATTTTATAATTTTATATATTTTTTTGGATATTTATATATGTATGTATGTATGCATGCATGTATGTATGTGTGGATGTATAGTCCACTTTATTTACAAGTAAAATTGAGGATGGAATTTTATGACATTTCCAATTAAGTGGTGCCCATCTAAATTTGATTCAAGTATTCTTTTTTGGATGCCTAGTTTATCCAATCACAATCTAAGTGACACTTTAATAAGAGTGGCCAATTTCCTATTTGTTAAATAAAGTTGTATTATTATTATTATTATTATTATTATTATTATTATTTCTATTGTTATTATTATTATTATTATTATTATTATTATTTCTATTGTTATTATTATTATTATTATTATTATTTTATGTTTTAATGTGAATTTTTATTAGATTTTTTGAAAAATAATTTTTATTAGTTTACTATTATTATTTTGTATTATTTTTAGTTAAAATTATAAAAAGCATCTAAATAACAATTTTATAAACCATTTTTGTGTTTTGACCCTAACAATGGCCTCCCTATAGTTTTGAAAAAAAAGTACAAATACCTCCTTTCCCTTGGCTTTTGACATTTATAAGTTATCAAAATTAATGCATTAAATGAACATTTTTTTTTATTTGAAATGATAATGAAAGGAAGGTATTTGCACTTTTTTTTTTTTTCAAAACAATAAGAAAGGTTTTTGTTTAGGTCAAAATAACGGAAAGTTTTATAGGATTGTTAGAAAACCTAAGGAGGTTTATAATTTTCCTTATTTTAATGGAATTTAAATTGGCTTTAAAATAATTAAACTATATTTAAGATTAATGTTTTATATTAATTTTTTAAATTAATAAAAGTTAAATTTAATTAAGTATATTAAATTTTTATTTTTTTAGTAGAACTTAAGTTGGCTTTAAATTAGTACAAATTAATTATAAGACTAATAATTGTTAGACAACTCTATATTAGTTTTATGTTAATTTTAAATTCATATTAGTTTTTAATTTATCTTATCCCTTTTATTAATTAAATATTTTTATTATATTAATAAAATATTAATTTTCCTCGTTGCACTCCATTTGAAATAAAAAGCATCCACGGATCTGAAACTGTTCCCACTTGTGTTTCCGGGCTGTATGTGGGTTTTACTATTTCACGTTCCTGTCCATGGTTGGGTACACATTGCCCTACACTTTGCTCTTAGTTTCAAGGTTGAGGGAGATGAACAGTTTACAGGAAGGGTATTTTAAGAATTAAAAAAAATATATCAATTACGTGATATTACAGACGGAGTGCAACGAAAACTAATTGTCAGAAACGGCAATGGTAGTAAACAGTAAGGGCGAGTTAATCAATTAAATAAATTATAAGGGTAGTTTACGAAATTTGCCCTTTTAAAAAACATTGCTTTCTTCTATTTCTCGTTCTCCCCCTGCAACTCTTCGCAGCTCCGGCTGCTTCAGTGAAGGCCTTGGATTTCTGTCAGTAGTGACCAGCAGCAATAATAGTAGTAACAGATGGGAACGGAGGAGACCAACTCAGCGCAGCAACAACCTGCTAACGAGGAGGCACCAGAAGATGTGGAGGCGTTGCTTGAGGTACCACAAATGTGTAAACACTCCTTAGCCCTTATTTTATTCTTCTTAGATCTTCTTTCATTCTTTTTTTTTTTTATTTATTTATGTGATTCAATGGAACATCTTCAGAATATTGAACAGGCGTTCAAATGGTAGAAAGTAAGAAAAGTGCTGGATATGGTATTAGTGATCGCAAAATCAAGAATAAACCTAATCTGTTTTCTTGCAAAGTCTTGAGCGTTTCATAGGAGTTTTTATGTTAGGGTTTTTCTCCTCTTTTGTGAAAAGGGTAAAGAACGATTTGTTGTATATTGTTTTCGGCACTTTCTTAGCCAAGGAAAAGGGCAAGGCAAGCACCTTATCATATGGTGTGTATAGGATATTATATTGTATTTAACTGTGTCCTATGATACATGAATGAACAGAGTATAGATGTTAGTATGTTGTTCATTTCTTATTTGCTTGGATTCATGCTGCAACACTTCCTTGCTCAGATTAATTGTGTTGTTACTTTGCTTATTGGACTTGTAATTATTTGTTTAACAGGCTGCTAGATACGACGACATTGATGACATCATAAGTTTATCATCTGCTGGTGTTCCTCTTAATTCTAAGGATTCTCAAGGCCGAACAGGTTGTTGCTTATTTATTTATTTATCAAATTGGCTGTTATTATTGTGGATGTAACTCAAGAATCATATGTACATGTTATTTTTCTTGTTATCATTGTGTTTTAGCTGACTTTCTGATTTATTTTTCTATTCTTTTCTTGTGGTCTACATGTCTATAATCCATGCCTCTAAAATGGTAGGTCAGTATTCTTTTGTCTCTAAGCCCATTTTAGAAAGGTAAGGCATGTCCGTTTTTTTTTTTTTGTGGTCTTACATCAAAATTTACAGGGTCCATAATTACACAGAACTGCAAAATGTGAAAGTTATGCAGAACCTTAAATCTGTCTTTGAAACAATAAACTTGAGATTATTATTAATGGCAATTTAAGGTTCATCATAATAGTAATAGCAAGATGTTCTGCCATGGCGCTATTTCCTTCAAGATTGTAATGTTTTTAGGACAAGGTTTTGGCTCTAAAAAAGTGTTGAAAAAAGATATATAATTATGATACCTTTGAAAATTGCACAATTGGAGTAAGAAATCATTCAGTTAATGGTGTTTCTCTCTTGAGATGTATATTATATTAAGCTTTAAGAGGATTACTGTAGGAAAAATAGAGGATAAGAGGACTTTTTTTTTCTCACTGTTTTTTTTTGTGTATGTTAAATAGAAAATTTGTAAGAAGAATATAGAAGAGAGATACAATCTCAGGTGACAAGGTATCATAGAAATATGCTCGGATTATCTTTTCTCACCCTTCTAAAGATGCTTGGTGATAGAGATATGAAATGGGCTAAAAAGAAGGCCCAGGCCTAAGACCTATGGGCCTTAAAGTCCCTAGGGATGTCAATGGATCAGGTATAATCTTGCAGCTACTTTGGGCAGTAGAGTGGACAGATTTCCGAGCAAGTTCTTTGGCCATCCACTGTGGATAAATTATAGGTTGAAAGCCATCTGGGATCCAGTGCAGTGGTGAAGAGGTTCCAGTGGATGCTGGCAGGTTGGAAGAAGATCTGTTTATCATAAGGTGGAAAACTCACACTTTTATATTGTGTGTTGTCAAACCTACCAACCTATTATTTGTCCTTGGTCTTTATGCTGGCTTCAGTTGTCAACATCTTAGAGAAGCTTGAAAGGGATTTCTTGTGGTGATGTCTAAACAGGGAGAATAAGATTCTCTTGGCATGGGATGTTGTCTGTCAACCTAAGGCTGCAGGTGGTCTGGGTTTGAGGAGGTTTAGAACCTTGAACAAGTCCCTTCTTTGTAAATGGCTATGGAAACACTGTAAGGAAAAAAGATCATTTGTAGTGGAAGGTGATTGTTCACATGGAAGAACAGTTTTGAACTGGGAGACCTTACCCCCACAGCACCTATGGATCTATCTGGAAGGGAATCATGAACATAAAGGAGTTTAGTAGACTTTATGCAACACATTTCCAATTCTTTTCTGCATCGCTACCAATAAGGAGCCACAGTCAAAGAGTTTTACGAGGAAACAAGGTCAGCATCTCTTGGATTCCCCAGTTCAGGCGAATTTCAAATGATCGGAAAGTGGAGTCCTTTACCAGTCTACTGGGATGTCTCAGTGGCACACACATTCAGCCATCATTGCCTGATTCTAGACTTTGGTGTGGCAATAGATCAGGCAACTCTTTTGTAAGCTGGTGTTGGATTTGTAAAGCACCAGCCCTACCTAAAGTGATGTTTCTCATGTGGTCTACATCCTGGAACAAAATTCTCACAACAGATAATCTTTTATTCCGAGGGCTAGTACTGAATAATATCTGTTGCTTTTGTGGGATACTAGGGGAGTCCCCTAGCCACATCTTCATTCACTGTAGTTTTGCAGTCCAGTGTGGTCTCATTTCTGCAATTCTTTTGGAGACAATGGATGATTTCTTAAGACGAATGGATTGCTTTTAGCTTGGAGAGTTGTGGGCTATAGCCATTATGCTTCTTCCAGATGGCTCAACAGAGAGCAAGCGGTGTTAGGTGGTGATCCAAAGGACTGAGTAGTACTTGACCTCTTGGGAAAGAGTGACCCACCATTTCCAGGGGGATACAATTGATCAGCTGCACTCCAGTTAGGATTCCACCATTTTTCTTTGCAAGTAGCAGTGTGTAAATTATTTTTGCAAGTCGAATGGTGAGACTGCTTTTCATATTCTTGTCTCTTGTCCTGTTGCTAGTGAAAGCTAAATTACTGTAGCCGAAGTAGCAGAAAAGAGAAGAAGAAGAAGAAGAAGAGATGCAGGAATGTCGAACTCATCTGCTCAGTTGACAGTACTATTATTTATATTATGGTGTAGTACAATGATACATGAAGTTACTAGAATGCCCCTGATTAGTGATGGGACACCCAGACAACTTAAAACATTAAACAGGATTAGGCCCATTAACAAAGGCCCAGTACAGGACAACTTAAACTTAAGTATAGGCTAATAAGAACTCTTATCAACCAAACACTCATACATACAAAAACTTCAATCCAACATTCCCCCTCAAGCTAAGCATGGATATCAATCATGTTTAGCTTGCCAAGCATGTCCCTAAACTTTGCTGCTGCCAGCCCTTTAGTCAGTACATCCGCAATTTGCATCTCATATGGATTATAAGGCACACAGAGTTCACCCGAGACAATTCTTTCTCTAACAAAGTGCCGATCAATCTCAATATGTTTTGTCCTGTCATGCTGCACGGGATTGTTGGCAATGTTGATGGCAGCTTTATTGTCACAATACAGCTTGAGAGGACCTTCAACCTTAATGCCAAGTTCATTAAGAAGAGTTCTGAGCCATAAGAGTTCAGCAACCCCATGGGCCATAGCTCGATACTCTGCTTTTGCACTTGATCTAGCCACTACATTCTGCTTCTTACTGCGCCATGTAACCAGGTTTCCTTCCACAAATGTACAGTAACCCGAGGTTGACTTCCTGTCTCCAACAGACCCAGCCCAATCTGCATCAGTGTAGGCTTCAATTTCAATTCTATTGTTTTTCCTGAAGAGAATTCCCTTCCCTGGGCAAGTCTTCAAGTACCTGAGAATCCTTTCAACTGCTTTCATATGAGGAATCTTTGGAGAGTGCATAAATTGACTGACAACATGCACAGCATAAGCAATATCTAGCCGAGTGAGGGATAAGTATATCAGCTTCCCTACCAATTTTTGATATCTCTCTTTATCATAGTAGTCCTCCCCTACTGATTCTGCAGGCCATGGTTCTGTTCCATTGGAGTATCTGCTGGCCTGCACCCCATCATGCCTGTTTCCTCTAGGAGGTCAAGAACATACTTCCGCTGACATATGTAGATTCCCTCTCTTGACCTGGCAACTTCAATCCCAAGAAAATATCTCAAATGACCCAAGTCTTTGATCTCAAATTCAGAAGCTAGAAACTCCTTCAGTCTTTTTATCTCTTCCAAGTCATTCCCGGTAATTACCACATCATCCACATAAACAATGAGTGCAGTAAGTTTGCTATCCTGTCTCCTTATGAACAAGGTATGGTCTGCACCACTCTGAGTGTACCCCACTTTCTTCATGGCCCCACAGAGCCTCTCAAACCATGCACGGGGAGATTGCTTCAACCCATATAATGCTTTCCTCAGTTTGCACACCTTTCTACTAAAGTCATAGCCTGGTGGAGGTTCCATAAATACCTCTTCATGAAGGTCACCATTTAAAAAAGCATTCTTCACATCCAGCTGATGAAGTTCCCATGAAAAATTTGCTGCTAGTGACAATAGAACCCGAATTGTGTTGAGCTTTGCTACCGGGGCAAAGGTTTCTTTGTAGTCAATCCCTTCTTTCTGAGTAAACCCCTTTGCCACAAGTCTGGCCTTGTACCTTTCAATGGACCCGTCCTCCCTGTGCTTTACAGTAAACACCCACTTGCACCCAACAGTGGTCTTCCCCTCTGGCAGATCCACTAATTCCCAAGTTCTTGCTTTCATTAGGGCTTTCATCTCTTCATTCATAGCTTCTTTCCACCTTGGATCAGACACAGCCTTTGAGTACTTAGAAGGAACACGCACAGAGGAAAGAGCAGACACAAAGGAGTGATAGGCAGGAGATAAATGTGAGTAAGAAACAAAATCAGCAATGGGGTGCCGGGTGGTGCAAGAGCGGATAGGCTTACGGAGAGCAATAGGAAGATCCAAATCAGAAGTATGAGAGTTGAAATTACCTTGGATTGTAGGGACAGATTGATCCGAGTCCAACTGGTTGCTGTCATGAGGTTGAGGACCCATTTTTCTTCTGTTGTATGTAAGTATCTCTTTTTGTTGCCTACTGGAGCCTTCAAGAACATCTGCAGCATCAGGAGAGGTAACCGGCACAGTGGGAGCCTCACTAGGTTGACCCAAAATGTCACAACAAGGAGTAGGAGGAGAGGATGGAAGACCCGAGGCAGATAGGGGAACAAAAAAGGAGGGAGAATGAGAATCCTCTTCCATCCCACTAGTCTCCCCCTGAAGAGGATTTTGAGAAGACTGAAAATAGGGTTGAGACTCAAAGAACACCAATCTCTGGTGACATACTTTCTCTTGGAGACAGGGTCATAACACTTGTAACCCATTGTGTAGGAGAGTACCCCAAGAATATTCCCTTTGTAGCCTTGGGATCTAGCTTAGTCTTCTTTGGATCCTTCACATGTATGAAACATATACAGCCAAAGACCCGAGGAGGAAGGGGAAAGTCTGGAAGAGTGGGGCACAAAATAGAGAAAGGGGTTTTCATACCCAACACCTTAGATGGCATCCGGTTTATTAGATATGATGCAGAAAGTACAGCTTGAGACCAATATTGCTTGGGGACTTTGTGTTGGAATAGTAAGGCTCGAGCTGTCTCCAATAGATGTCTATTCTTGCGCTCAGCAACTCCATTCTGTTGAGGAGTATAAGCACAGGATGACTGATGTAGTATGCCAGCATCTTCCAGGAATAAGTTCAAGGATTTTTCAAAGTATTCAGCAGCATTGTCTGACCTGAATTGCTTAATCTTCTTATTAAACTGTGTTTCAATCATCTTGCAAAATGCCATGGTTATCCGTGGTACTTCATCCCGTCCTTTTAACAGGTAGATCCATGTACAACGAGAGTAGTGGTCAATAAAACTGATAAAGTACCAGAAGCCATCAAAGGAAACAATGGGTGAAGGGCCCCAGACATCAGAATGAACCAAATCAAAAGGAGCACAAATTTCATTGCTGGAAATTGGATACACAGCTCTACATTGTTTTGACATTTGACATACTTCACAGGTTAGACTCTGACTTGGAATGCCCTTAAACAATTCGGGAAACAACATCTCTAATGAGGAGAAAGACACATGACCTAGCCTAGCATGCCAAAGATGTAGCTTAGCTATTGACTCCACACTTTCCGGATTACTAGCAGCAGATGCTTGTAAGGCTGAGCCGATGTCCGCATCAAGGTAGTAGAGGCCTCCACACTCATGACCGCACCCAATTGTTCTCCTTGTCAATCTGTCCTGGAAGACACAATGAGTAGGAAAAAAGGTTATACTATAGTTCAAATTTTTGGTAAGTTTTGAAACAGACAAGAGATTTGAGGTAAGACTGGGAACATGTAAAACTGATTTAAGAGAGAGGTCCTTGCTTAGGTCAACAATTCCCTTTCCAGAGATAGTGGAGAAAGACCCGTCAGCAATTCTCATCTTATCCTGACCAGACAACAAATGATATGAAGAGAATAGGGAAGACATATGTGTCATATGGTCAGTAGCACCGGAATCAATAACCCAAGAAGTAGAGTCAATAGAGCCAGTGGCACTGAAGGCAGAGGCTGTACCTGATCTAGCAAGAGATGTAGAAGCAAAAGAATTATTTCTTAGACGGGCTAATGCCCTACTAAGGATCTCAACCTCACTAGCAGTGAGGCCCAATGTACCAGTTCCAGAGGAATCAACAACCTGTCCCATAGGAGAAGAAGACACTGTTGGTGTATTTTGTGAGTTGTCATCATTGTTGCTGGCGACAAAATTCCCACTTGCCGCAGGCCTGTTATCTCTAGAAGAAACATCTCTGGGTATTGAAGACATCTTGACTGCAGCCACTGTGTAGGTGACACTGATTAAGACTAGCCGAAGCAGTTCTGAAGGTTCTGAACCAGTTCTGGAGCAGATCTGATTAGCTGAAATGATCACAGCAGGTTCTGACAGCACTCGACACAGTTTCAGACTTGCCGAGACTGTCACAGTTCTGAAACAGTTCAGTTACAACAGCAAGCAAGGAGTTCTGGGCTGGTAACCGACCTGAAGCTAAGGGTTCTCAACTATTGTGCTATGCAGACTCCACTTGAACTTTGAGTACTGCAACTGTAAAGAGAGTGCCCTTCCTAGCGGCCAATACTAGGACTGCTGACATCAGTCCTCAACTAGGGTTCACAGTGCTGAACAATCTGGAGCTGGCAGCTCCCTAGGTAATCTCACAGCAGTGGTGAGGGGTTTCGGACTGATAACCACCCTGAACTTGGAGCTGTTTGCCACATTGCTATGATGGTAGAAGTGTTCACAGTGCTGGTAGAACACTAGATAGACTTCACTTGGGCTGAACCAAAAAAACTGCAACAGTTCGGGTACAGTAGTGAGTGAACAGTTCGAGGCTGCAACAGTAGCAAGTGAACAGTGGACTCTATAGAAGAAGCTAAGTTTGTGCGAGTCTTGCTGGAGCACCGAAGCTGTAACTGTAGAAGTAGCTAAGCCCCTTTCAGCTAGTGCTAGGACTGCTGAAATCAGTCCTCAACTAGGTCTGTCCTACACAGACCTCTCTTAGTAGCCAAATAGCTACTATTTGCTGGAAATAACCTAGTAGGACATCTACTTCTGGGTCTTACTTCCCTTGAGTCCTACAACCAAGAGAAACCCTAGGTTCGAACTTGCTTTACTCTCTTACACCCCTAGGTCTTCACTACAGCAACCCAGAAAAGGAAGAGAGAAGATGAAAAGACAGCAAGAGAAGAGAGTGTGTGCCGGCTGAAACCAGGAAGAAGCTAATGCTCTGATACCATGAAAGCTAAATTACTGTAGCCGAAGTAGCAGAAAAGAGAAGAAGAAGAAGAGATGCAGGAATGTCGAACTCATCTGCTCAGTCGACAGTACTATTATTTATATTATGGTGTAGTACAATGATACAAGAAGTTACTAGAATGCCCCTGATTAGTGATGGGACACCCAGACAACTTAAAACATTAAACAGGATTAGGCCCATTAACAAAGGCCCAGTACAGGACAACTTAAACTTAAGTATAGGCTAATAAGAACTCTTATCAGCCGAATACTCATACATACAAAGACTTCAATCCAACAGCTAGTGCTATCTGGGCTTGGTTCTTCTATCTTTTTGGGTGCAGGTGGGATACTCCAGATAGATTGGAAAGGCTGTTTGACTCTTCTACATTCAGATGGCCAAAAAGAAGAGGGAGAAAATTGTGGAGATGCACAATGGCAGCAGTATTATGGGTATTATGGGAGGAGAAAAATCTGAGAATTTTTTAAGAAAAGAAAAGATGCAAGGAAGAATTAATAGAACAGATTATGATGAAGGTGACATCCTGGGTAAAATCTCTGAAGTTATTCTCAGACTTCACTGTGGATGATATAATCAGGAATTGGAGAGCAGTTGCTTCTTCCTCGGTTGTAAAGAAAAAGGTATTAAAGGACTGGGACCCCCCGAAATCAGCACAACTTTGATGGAAGCACTTTTGGTAATCTGGGTAGAGCTGGAATTGGAGGAGTATTAAGAAATGATAAGGGGTATGTTCTGGGACTGTACTCAGGCCCTATTGGATTAGGAGACTACAGCTGAACTAAAGGCAGTGGTTTTTGGGTTACAAAAAAGCCAAGGAACTGGGGGTGAGAAAGCTTGTTGTGGAAGGTGATTCCAAAGTGGTGATAAGCTGGTTAAAGCAAGTTGAAAGAATACCCTGGCACTTCAGAAATGAAATCAAGAAACTTAAGAATCTATCCAAGGATATATGCAGCCGATAATTCAGTGGACCCCAAGAGCGGCTAATGGTTTTGCAGACCAGCTAGCAAAACAAGGGGTTAACAGGGATCATTGTTCCTGGGCTCAGTTGTAAAGGTGAAAAACCAAATTTGAAAATTGATATATCAAGTTTAGTGGGGTAGCCGAGGCTACTCAGAATCTGTAATCATAATTTTCCTCATATTAGTGAATTTTTCTTTCACTGATAAAAAAAGATGTGGATTGTATCGAAGTCATTCAAGTACTCAACAATTCAAGCATGTGAAACTTTTCATCTATTTTATTTATCTCCTGGTTGCATCACTTCAAGTAGCTATTGTGATGTTAAACATCTTGCATTCTTAGTTCCAGGAGATTGGCCCTCTACCTTTAAAGGCCCTTTGAGACGAGAGCGGATGGGCTACACATTTTGTTGTTACAACGTGGGCTAAACTTACATCTGCGTTGTAACACGCTGCTCTTTTGGGAAGACGTGTAAAAGTAATGGGAGGTGGGTTAACACTCTTGTTATTTCTTTTTTTTCTCAAATAAAAATGAAAAAAAAAAAGCATTTATCTTTCACCCCCCACCCTATAAATCTATGAAATTTTACCTTGTCCAAAACCTTCCGCCCATGCCCAAAAGCTCAAAGAGAGAAAACAACTGGTTCATGTCTTCCATTCAATGAACAGAGAACATAGAACCTATTGAAACACTTCTCTTCCAACATTCTTGAAGTCCTCTACTGCTCAGGTATTTGTTTCTCCAATTATTTGTCTACCCATTGAGAAGTCGGTCCCTCTCTCTTGTTCAAAATCTTCCTCCCTGCAACACGAACAAAAAAAGACAAATAAAGAGTATTCCTAGTTCCCACAAACAATGGTTATTATGGCTCACTCATATACCTTAATAATTGAGCATGGAGGCTTTGGATGCCTTTGACGTCTCTAAAATCACATAGATTTCTTATATGATATTAATCAGACCATATTAAACAATATGACACCAACTTCATAAATCTTTTTATTACGCTTCTTTCTTAAAACAAGCCCTTATGCCTTAATAATTTAGCATAAAGGCTTCAAATGTCTTTGAAGATCTCTAAAATCACATAGAAGCTTCAAATTTCTTATACAGTATTCACCAGACCATATTAAACAATATCATGCCAATTTCATAATTGTAGAGAACACTGATGTGGGCCCCACAGCTATGGTCCCACTGTGTTCGTAGGGTAGAATGTGTTCTAGTCGTCTTAGGGTTAGCTGGTGGTCAATCTGTTATTTCAGTTATTTATTTCAGCTTATTTTGTTCTATTTGTTATGTAAATACTAAGGGCAGATCTGTCCTTTCCATGTAATTAGCATAACTTATAAATACTAAATAGAAGTGGTGGCGGCAGAACATTCAGATTCTGTCCTTCCTTTCAATTCTTGTGTTCTACTGCTCTCTCTCTACTCTTTCTCCTCTCTCTTCTATACCTTTTCTCCTATTTTCGAACCTGAAATCTATTAGGGTTCAAGGCTGATAGCAGTCTTGAACATCTACTATAATCTATGATAGTTTGTTGTCTTTCTTGCTCAAAACAAGCCCCTATACTCTAATAAATTATACACGAAGGCTTTTATTGTCTTTGAAGGTCTCTGAAATCTCATAGATTTTTTATATGATATTAATCAAACTGTATTAGCTTTTATTAAAAATCTTCATACTTTATTAGGTATGTTGCACAGTGGAGAGATTTCAACTAGCTGTCCAATATGATGGGGGAACCGGGCTTGATGGGGGAGAGGAAGATGTTCAAGGGTTCGACATCATTGCCATAGGGGCAACCGGGCAAGAGGACTATAACAGTTGGTCAAGCAACTATTTACCCCTGTTCAAAACCTTCCACCTTAAAAGTCTAAAACCCATTCAAAAAATAAGTTTCACTCTGTTCAAATCCTTTCATCCAAGAACCTAGAGAGAGAGAGAGAGAGAGAGAGAGAGAGAGAACAATCAGTATATGTCTTCCATATGAAAAAATAGAGGATATAGGACTTGCCGAAAACCTTCTTTTCTACCACTGTTCAAGTTTTTTTCCACTGCTCACTCCAAATTCCATTTAGTTTTCTACCCATTGAGATGCTCTCTTCATTGTTCGAAGTCTTCCTCCCTGAAATACACACAGAGAGAACAAAGAATAGAGAGAGGACTTGCCGAAAAATGCTTTTTTCAGTTTTTTTTTTGTTTGAAAAAAAAGGAAAAAACTGAGTAACAGGAGTATTAACCCACCTCCTGTCACTTTTACACATTTCCCCAAAAGAGTGATGTGTTACAATGTAGATGGAAGTTCAGCCCACATTGCAACAATAAAATGTGTAGCCCATCCGAACTCCTTCGAGACAAGCCCAAACAATTCCATGCAAGGGTTTAGGGCAGTGTCCCCAACCTAAACTTTTGGCTTGTATATATAAAGAGGTTGGTTTTGTGATTTTAGTCATAGTTCATTCTATTTTAAGATTAAGAATCATATATTATTTGATGATGAATGTCTAGTATTCACTCACTTGCCTCCACTCAGACAGAACCCCTTGCACATGAAATTCAGCTTGGTTCACATCAAGAAAGGTCTTGGGGGCTTGGCTGGGGTCTGAGGGAGGATCTCTGACCTAGACTGCAAAATTTGTCTCCCTCTGCATTATTAAAGTAATAAGAAGTATTTTATTAAAGATCAAATAAAGAACTATCAAAGGATAGTATCATAAAGAGGTGTTATCTGCAGCCTCAAAAACAAAACAAGATTACAATTGAGCCCAAATAGATGATCCCTATGCACCCCTTGCTACTAAAAAGTCTGCTGGCCCATTAGCTGATCTCCTCTCCCAGTGAACTCTCACTAATATGTTGGAATTTAGCCACTTGAATCTTCTCATTGCCCCCCTAAAGGACCAAGCTACAGTCTCTGGCTCCTTTAGCCACCCAACTACCAGTTTTGAATCACCTTTACTTGGCAAATTCCCAAAGTTCAGCTCTCTAGCAATCCGTGCTCTCTGTATTATCGTTACTTCAATAGAAATTTTATTATTTGAATTCTATTTGCAAGGACTAAGGTTTTTGGTATTTGAAAAGTTTTTTGTTTATTTTAAGTCAATAATCCATTACTAGTCTAGACAGCAATAAAAGGTAATCTCGAAGTTCATAAACCATTACAAAGATGCGAATCCACAAAAAAAAAAAAAAAAAAAAGTCACACACACACACAAAAAAGGCATACTCCTGAGCTGAGGCACAAGGTGCATACCTAGGCACATGGGTATATGCCTTCTCAAAGGATCTACACTTGGGTTCAATGAGGCACGCCTTTTAAAAACACTGGTTGAAGGGTCAAAAGGATTTGCCAGTTGGTATTTATAATATTGTTTATATATTGATCAGAAAAATAATTTATGGGGTGGTGAAAAAGTAACTATGGTTAAACAATTAATCATTATTGGAGTTCAAAAGATTGAAGACATTTGTTATAGACAAGAAATCTCCTTATACAAAAAAAAAAAAAAAAAACATATGTTGATGGAGACAAAAAAAATACAACTGTGCCTTTTTATTCAACAGTAATTCAAGTTCCATGGAATATAAAACCTGCATATGACATTAGATATATAGTTAAGAGCTAAAGTTCACTTCTATAAGGCATCGTATAGAAGTTTCTGTTCTATGACTGATAATGACTAGAACATCATCTTTATTCATCGAACAAAATGATTAGAACATCTAGAAATATTTGCTAGTGCATTCTAGATGGTAAATGTCATGTTTTCCTTAAATAATCAATCACATTTGGATATTATTACCTCATTGAAGTTTCTACTGATTAGAGGGCTTTCTGTCTTTGGCATATTGAGGTGATAGGGACTTGGGGAGTAGCATAATGCTTCATTTGCTTCCATGGTTCTGTATAAACATAAATAAATAAATATAGAACAACACAACAGGGTTGGCCCTCACCATTTTTCCAGGCCGTCTTCCCTAATACATGGGAGGGGGGGAGTGGTCTCTATAGTTTTTTCCTTTTTTGAGTTTAACTTGCCTTGTTATATCACATGAATGTTGCCTCTAGATGCATATTGGTGCCAATTCTATTGTTCTTTTAGTAATGAGCTTCATTTGTCTGACATGTTATCTGTGTTTCAGTACTGGCATGTACTCTGTGAATTCGTTTGATGTATATGCTGGTCAATGCTAATTGACTGTCATTTGGTCTATGTTTGACTTGGTTCACTGGTAATTGCATTTCAGCACTACATATGGCTGCTGCTAATGGACATCTTGACATTGTGCAGTACCTTATCAGAAATGGGGTGGTAAGGAAGCCATTTATGAGAATTTCATCTTATTTCCTTCAAATATTGTCTATGATGTGCTCCTTTCCTTAAACTTGTAGTTTTGCATTAGTAGTCGTACAAGACTACAGAGACTCTTTAGGTTTTGAATAGAAAATAAAAGAGAAGGAGAAAAGGAAAAGAAGAGAAGAAGAGAAGAAGAGAGAGAGAAGAAGCACTCGGGGGAGAAGCTTTGAAAGAAGAGAATGGTTGGAGTGCTTAAAACAGCCGCCCCACTCCTTAATTTATATACATGGTTTCCTAATTGTAAAAGAACTTTAATGCTTACATGGCAATAAAAGATAAGATTAAAATAAAACTAATCCTAGATAAGATAGAATAACTAATCCTAGATAAGATAGAATAAAACTTATCCTTATCCTACTAGGAAAGCTGATCCTAATCAATTAAATCAAAGTACATCTTAGGGTGTCACACGAATACTCTCAATGTGGGGTCCATAGTTTCCTACACTCCCCCTCAAGTTGGGTAGTAGATATTTGTCATTCCCAACTTGCATAGATCTTCTTCTAACTTCTTTCTTGAAACAGCCTTGGTGACAAGGTTTGCAAGTTGCATGTCAGAGGTGATGTAGGAAAGGCATACTTCTTTAGATGTAACCCTTTCCCTGATAAAATGCCGGTCCAGTTCGATATGCTTAGTTCTGTCGTGCTGTACTGGATTATGGGCTATATTGATGGCAGCCTGATTATCACAGTACAACATTAGGGATTTCTCATAAACAATACCCAATTCCTCTAGTAATGACCTCAACCATAGAATCTCAGCCACACCATTTGCCATGGACCTATATTCAGCTTCAGCACTTGAATGAGAAACAACACTTTGTTTCTTACTCTTCCAGGAGACCAGATTACCTCCAACAAAGGCACAATATCCAGAGGTAGATCTTCGGTCATCAACACACCCAGCCCAATCAGTATCTGTGTAGACTTCTATCTTCATGTGGTTATTTTTCTTGAACAAAATGCCTCTGCCTGGGGACCTCTTCAAATATGCTAATATCCTTTCAACTGCAAGGAGGTGAGTAGTTCTAGAAGAGTGCATATATTGACTAACTACAAGGCACAAGTCTTGAGATGTGATGCTGATTTTCAAAATCTAGATATAAAAGCAAGATATTTGCATATTATATGGGATATCCATACCCATATCCAAGTCTGGGTAGGATGGAGAGTTGTATCTCCATTTCCTGTATGCATGTCCATATCATCTATATCCATATCTGGAAATAATAGATCACCCCTAATTTTGTGGAAAAGTCAAATCTTTGCTGAACCATGGTTCCCAAGGTGCGCCAATGACCAATCAAAGTTGAGCTCAATGTTCTATTTTCGTTTGGGTGAGAAGGGTGGGTGAGTGTCTTATCACTGTTACTGAAATTCTATGTTCTCTATGCCTCTTTAGAAGAACATGTTTTACTAATTGAGGTAATGCAAGAGTTGTTGAGCTGAATTTTCCATTCACTGGGTCTAAATTACATAGGAAATAAACTAATGGTATATTAGCAAGCAGGCTACTTAACAGCAAGTTGGGGCTCTGTCCAGATAATCCACTTGTCTGGAGATGCAAATGCCTCCCTCGAGACCTGTTTGGTTGTTGTAACCAAATTATAACGCAAAAATTACTTATCTAAAACCCTTTGTCAAAGATAATGTTATCTGATGTGATTAGTACTATCTAGACTAGAGGAAATAGCAGACTTTTCCAGAAGACCTCCAAGAATGTGGAAGAATTAGTTTCTTTCTCTTTTGGGAAGCTGGTTTTTGGGTTTCAGCAGTATAACCTGGGGGTGCTGTTGGGGTATAGGAGTCTGTGGGAGCTGTAGTTTGTAGTTCTATTGTTGGTGGTACTCATCCAAGGTGTTCTCCTTGGGGGGCTTGTTTTCTTTATCTAATTGCTTTCTTCAAGCGATTATCATAAATTATGGAGATTTTATTTGATGCAGGATCTCAATGCATCCAATTTGGAGAAGAATACCCCTCTTCATTGGGCTTGCCTCAATGGGCATATTGAGGTAATAATGGTGCTTCTAACTTATGGAATCATATGCATCTTGCAAGTCAAGTGATAATTGTTTTCTTTCATCAGGTGGTCAAGAGTTTGATTCTGGCAGGAGCAGACGTGACTACTTTAAATAGGTTTGTTTTTTGTACTTGGTTAACAAGTTTCTCTTTTGGTAGAATAGAGATGTAAAGCTGTCGTCCTTGTAATGAATGCTTGTGTTTTGGTATTGTCTAGTTACGAGAGGACACCGATGGATGAAGCAGTTAGCAGGGGGAAGATGGACATAATTGATGCAATCAATACAGCAGTTGCTCAAGTTGAACTTAATGGTGTTACAGTTTCATAGTTATCCTGTACCCTTCCTATCATATCCTACTCATTAGCAATTGTTGGGAATATCTTAGAAAGAGTCCTAGACATTGCTAACTCTTATGTAAGTACATTGAGAACAACTATGGTTCTGAATGGTGTTTTAAAGGTCATGATGCAGTGAAAGCATGATATGAGCTCTCTCTCTCTTCTTTTTGCAGATTTGACTTTTGAGCTATTACAAGGCCAGAAAAGGTACTTTGTGGGTTCTCTTCTCAATTTTAGTGCAATTTTAAGACACCTTGCATAAGGGCATGGTGAATGAATCAAAATTCTCATGGATATCATGAAATAGATCGAGCCTGTGTTAAACTTATTGCCGTCTTTCATTTGTTAAAAGATACGAGGTCGGAGGTTCAGCGGGGTTTGAAATAGTTAGACTGGCCTGTGAATAAAACTTTTGAGTTCGGCTCTTTCCATCAAGGTCATTAGACATTAACCAGCTGCATTAGGTGTCAGAAAAAACGGTGCTCCAGGAAACTTGTTTGTTTGGAACCATTTTTCTATAAAAAAATGGTGCATCAAGCCATGCCTTAGAAATCAAAAAGGTGTAGTTTGGAGCAACACCGAATTTGGCGTTTTTTTAGATTGTAGTTCGTTGCCAATGAGGACGTGATGTGGACTTCGTATAATGGGTACTAGTGTTGAAAACAGACATGGAGCACTAGTACCAAACAGAAAGTATTGTTGCTCTAGGAAATGTTCTACCTAGCAGTAATGTTTCCAAATGAAAAAAGTGACGCTGTTTTTTCAAAAAACGGTGCTTCCAACCCACACATCAGCAGTACCGTTTTCTGAGAAAACAGTGCTGTATCTGCAGCATTGATGTCAAACATATAGTAGGTCATTGGATTTTTGGACAATCAGCCTATTTATCTTTAACTGATTGTACTCTTTTACCATTTTACTACTTTATTGACTGTAATCTGTATCCTTCCTAAACCTCTACTGTCCGTGAAACTTGGTGAAAAAGCACACAGCCAAATATGAGTGCAACGAATCAAATGGTTTGGGCTCGAGTTTGAATCTCAAGTAAGTGATTGGCTATTTGAATTTGAGTTCACCTCATTAAAAAGTTCAGCTTGAAAGCTCACCAGTCTTGCTCATATATTTATAAAACATAAAAATATATTAGTTTCTGAGCTTTCGAGTTGATCTCAGAACTTATCAAATATTTAATAAATTGAGCTTGAAACCAAAAATATGGCTCAAACCTGAACTCGAACATGGCAATATTTAGTGGAATCAAGCCAAAACATCTCAGTTCAATTATGCCCTATAGCTACCAAACGTTAACAATGATATTAGCATTTTGAAATTTCCTTGCATTTACTGACACGGCCAATTTTATGAAACCAGGACCGATTATCTGGTTCTCTGGTTAAAGCAGCCAGTCAGCTGGTTTCAGTTAGTTTTTTAGTTCTAGTTTTTGGAGATGACCAAACCAGTCAGGACCTGGGTCATGGTTCAACTGGTCCGATCAGCCAATTTAGTATGGTCTTCTAAACATTGCATTTAACTCTGCTTATTTAGCATATTAGTGACCCTAAAAACCGATATGCCAATACGATATTTTGAACCTTGCCTACAGCAGGTTAACCATTTCTAATGTACCTTTCTGCTCTGTTACACTAATGCTCTTTTGCCTGTACATATCGCCCTAAAACCACATATAATTTGGTTTATATAAATTGATCCGTATGTCAAAATCCACTAGGACCACTATCCAAATTCCCATAATCAAGTTGCAACTTGCAAGCAGATTTTATTCGGGCAGGATTTGGTATGAAGTACTCTTGTTTCTTGCTTGAATCCAGAATTAAATGAGGACTCTGTAAAGGGCATCCCAAGTCCAGACGATTTCTTGGGCCCAGCTATTATAATGCACCCAGTGCATCTGAATGTAAATTGTAATGTGGCCAACGCCCTTTACCAAACGTAAAAGAATTGGAGAAATTGATACTTTGATAAATAAAAATGTCATATAAGAAGCACGAAATATATACAGATTCAAGGTGCCAGAGTGAACTGTGAACGTAATGTTCAACTAGAGTTCAAGTAGAAGAATCATGAAAAGACAGATCAGCAATGCCAGCAATTAGATTATCAATTGCTTCCTCATTTGTTTCAGTGCCCAAATCGTATAGAGTTGTATCTCTTCTTGTACCATCCAGGGAGACTGGTGTGTCTCGGAGGGGGCCTGTTCCAACATCATCCAAATTCAGTGGCATAGATCGGATCGAATTCTCTGCTAGGGCCTTCTTCAATTCTTTGACAAGCTCATCTTCTTCAACTTGTGTATCCAGATTCCAGACCCTGAAGATGTCATTAGGTGTTGAATCTATATCATCAGAGGAACTCACGTTAACCCCAATACCACCGTCTCCATTTTCTTTGGGAAATAAAACTTCATTTAGCCAGTAGTCCCGATATGCAGCTTCAGCCCTTTCACTGTCAGGAAGAAAGTCATTTTTAGCGCCAAGCAGAACTTGTTCTCTTTCGGCCTCTTCACCAATGGGGAAAAGGTCATCATTATCATTTTCTCTTGGAGAATTTTCAGATTCTGCCTCCTCAATCACCGGGAGCATCTCAGAATCATTTTCTTGTGGATACCCATCACTTTCGTTAGCTGAACTGTCATGATATGAGTGAGCTTGAAAACTAAGAATATCAAGTAAGGCATCTTTTAGAGAATCCCAATTACTATCTGACAGTTCAGGATCTTTGATCAGGCAAGAATCTGCCCATGCCACATCTTCTGGAGATGGCGCATCCCCTGTCTGGCTAGGCTCCTTGGAGTTGGAAGTGATTGAAGAAGCAAAATCTTGCCAAACATCACCTTCTACTGCCATTTCTACAGTACTCTTGGAAGTGACAATGGCTGTTGGAAACAATAATAATTAATAAGCAAGCAACCAAATGGTTAAAAAGTCTGCCAAACTGAAAACAATGAGAAAGGTTTATGTCAAAAGTGGCAATGGAAAGAAGGATTTGCCCCTTCTATAGATGGGAATCACCTAATAATCAGGCAGAACATGCAAAGTATGCCTAGTATAAATCCAATTAAAAAACAGGGAAAATCATCAAGTCATTGAAAGGAAACTAATTATAAAAATATACTTCTAAAATTATAGAAAATCATGATAAGTTACAAAACATATACTAAAGACTGTAGTTCAAGTGATGCTCAATGTCAATTTCTTCTAGAATCATTTTCTGGACTGCAACAATATTGGTGGCAATAATTTGCACATGAACATTGATTTTTAACAAGGGGAAAGCTCAATTAACATAAGAACAATAAGCAAGAACTGTTGAAATAGTTGTTAGTTGCTTTTATCCTGGGAAAGCAGGTAACTTGCTCCTTTATATTTTTATTTTTGCGTTTCGGGTAGACCATCTCGTTACGTCTAAGAATGCACATTGCCCCATTATTTAAATATTCTGAGAAAATTGTAGCTTACTTTTCGTTTCCATGACTGCTGCTGCTTTATTTATAAAAAAAAAAAAAAAGATTTTTATTGGAAAAAAAGGAAGAGAGAAATACAACTAAGCAGTGACAAGATATCACCCCCACCACTTACAATAACCAAACAAATGTACAAATAAACTCCACACTCATTTGCCTCACATTTTATTCATTTATTACCTACCATCCTGCAGGATGTTAAAAGTTGACAACATCCAAGAGATGTGGATTTACCTTGGGCTTTTCCTAGGCTCCTTTCATTTCTTTTATATTTGTTTATTTCTTCAACTATCATCTATTTTTGTTACACCTTAAGTTTGGTACTAAAACCCCATGTCCATCTAGAAAGATATCCTTTCTTTTACCTAAATCTTGAAACTGTGAAATCAAAACCACCATACAAAAGCATTTTCAAAATCTTAAATTCATAACTCTTAACACCTCTATTTGAAAGAACTGAAGTTACTAAACCATGATCTTCTCTCAACTTAGACCCTAAGGCTATGTTTGGTTTGAAGGAAAAGGTAGGGAAAGGAAGGGAAAGGCAGGGAAACCAATACAAAGTTTGTAAAGGTTTCCCTACCTTTCCCTTCCTTTCCCTACATTTTCCTTCAAACCAAGCATAGCCTAAACGATCTCCCATCCCTTATTTAGTCTCTCAAGTTTTAAAGCAAACAAATTCAGAAAATAAAGAAGCCTTAAGCCTAACATGCATATTCATGTATCCCATTAAAAATAAAAATAAAAAAGCATGTGCATTTGTGTATTTATTGAATGTCTAAATCATCAATGGAATTAGATCCTTGTTTTTTTTTCTCAAAAAGGGAAAAGTCAACTATTTTGAGTAGAATACAAACATGGGTAAAGCCCTTAGGACTTTGCAGAAAATTAAAGAGACTAGTATGTCACCCATATGAAACCCTAGAAACATTTAGTACCTACTGAGCTATTGTGTCCGTAAAACAAATATAAAATAGGCACAAAGATTGTCCACTTATTAAGTGCAGCAGAAACACTTTATTTGTTGAATAAATAGCATATTAAGACTCTCAGATATCCAATACAGCATAGAACTGCTTCACTATTTCAACCTTGTATAGATTTAAAGAAACAACGGCCACTTAATCAAAAGAGAGAACAGCCCACAAAAAAGATGCTTCTTTTTCAACAAAAAAAATGACATCGAAATCCAAGCATTATACTTTGTTGTTATATTTTTTTTAGGTCTCTCCAGAAAAAAAAAAAAAAAAAAATCGTGTATTAGGCAGCAAATCGTTTTAAATCTAAATTCTGGTTTATTCATTCATCCTCATCAGGTTCTATGTGAGAACCAACTATCAAACTTAACGAGAACATAAGTAAGTTTGAGAGTGAGGACATCAAGCTCTTCAAGGACATAAATACAAATGTTGTAGTCTTACGCCTTCTGGACGCTTAAATCCTACTTTATCATTATTCAGCTTCGCAAATTGTAGCCCAAAACCAGTTCCCCTAGAAAATTTGATACCTCGAAATTCATTCTAGACATCATAAATTAGGGTTCTAATGGCATAAATCTTTAACAAGCAATCGATCAAATAACTAGGGGGCAACAAGTAAACAAACAAAATCGGCGCATTAGAACAAGTGGGGTTTATATAAAAAAGGAGCAGAATGATTGTCCATAATTGCTGATAAATAAAACAAAAGTAGACAAAAATTTGATCCCAACATCAAGACCTTGTCATTCAAACTTCAAAAAATCCCAGAGCTAAGGTTCCTCAATTCAACCCTCTAAACAAATAAGCAACAAAAAAATAATAAAAAAATAGCAGAACCCAAGTCAGGAACAGATACCTAGAATCCAAAGAACAAATACCTGAGCGAGTAATAGATAGAATAAAACTGAGGATGAACTCTTCGACGCTAAGAAAGCAGCAGATATTGTAGGGAAGAAGAACCAACACCCCGTGAAGCAGGAGACGGAAAGAAAGATCGCAACTTCTAAATTGCAAACTTCAACAAGTAGAAATGTAGAATCGAGCACCTGGCATCTCCACGTGGCGGAATGGCTTTGGCCAGTCCAGAGGCGTATTCTGAGTCCTGAGTGCAAGGACCTCCTGTACACGTGGCAAGTTCTTTTAATAAAGGAATCCCCTGTGTGTCTGGGCACTTTCTAAATTCTAACGAATGGCATTGAGTATTGAGGAGACCTGTTCACCGGCCGAACCGGACTTTATCGTTACATTAACAAAAAATGTTTAGGCCCGAGTCCGAGCCTAGTCCGACCATTGGGTTTAGGTCTTGAGCCCAAGCTTGGCCCAATTATAAAGCCTGAAGTCTGGGCCCGAGTTTAAGCCGGATAAAAAATTTGGAAAAAAAAGATTTTTTCCGTTTTTAATTCAATTAAAAGTTGTTTTATTTATACTAAAAGACCTCAAAAGCTAAAAAAAAATAATGAAAAGTCTCATTATTACTTGAAAAAAGAAAAAAGAAAAAAGAAAAGAAAAATATATTATATATACTTTTTTATTATATAAAATATATTTTTATTAATATAATACATTATCAAGTCGGGTTCGGGCCGGGCTTTTTTGATAAAGCTCGAGCCTAGCCCGAAAAAAGTTGGGCTCGATATTTTAGGTCCAAGCCCGAGTCCACAGGCCTGAAATCTTATTCAAGCCCGACTTAGATCGGGTCGGGTCGGGCTGGCCCATCGGGCTACCCGACCCATGAACAGGTCTACTATTGACCACTCACTGCACATATGGCAAGGTAGATCAAGGACACTCCCATGGGCCTACATCCAGGTCGCAAGACACTCTGAAACCTTTGTTGGGCCTTTAGGGTTTTATAACTTGATAGGTTTCTCTTGTTATTGGGTTAGATTATTTATAACTTGATAAATTATGTGCACAAGGAATTATTTAACTTGATAGGTTTCTCTTGTTATTGGGTTAGTTTATTTATAACTTGATAAATATAATACAAATTCTTATATTTTATATGCATTTGTATTGTATATATTTGTATTTGTACTTTCAAATTAAGCTTAAGGTTGCATTTAAAAACGATGCAAATATGTAGAATATAAAATGGTTCATATAAATTGCAAAATTGGATTAGTGTTGCACTGACAAATTTACCTTCTTACCAAACAAACTTTTAGCTATAATGGATGCAAACATGAATTTCAATAAAGCATAAGCTTTTTTTTTTAATCAAAATCCCACTTGAATGTTGCCAAATACAGACTTGAGCTGTAATGTTGCCAAATACAGACAAAAATGAACCAGAATGCAAATTTACCTGAACAAGGATTTACACTCTATTTGTTTCCAAACGCAACCAAATGCAGCCTAAAGAATAGAAGTGAAAGCAATGGAATAATTTTTGAAAGTGATTGTTGGTGAATGCCATTCTAGGTATGGAGAAAAGTTGTCCACCTGTTCTGCTTTTTCTAATCAAGGATTCAAAGGAATGGTTAAAGAAGCTAAATCTGTGAATCTCCCTCATCCCTAGGAGCGCAAACAAAGTGGCCCATGGTTTTATGGTTCCGCTGTTAGAGGTCAGGTCTCTTATGAAGATTTTGAGGCTAAAGTCCCAAGCTGGGCTAAAACAATTATTGCAGATTCTGGTGATTTCGTTGTATGGTGCTATGAACTTCTTTCTTTCTTGTGTGTCTGTGTTCTGATAAATTATGTGATTGAGGTGTTGAGACCTCACAAAATAATTCTCAAAAACACATTTGTTTTAATAATAACTCCAAAACCCAAGCCTTGTCAAGGTAAGATAAGACTCGGATGGGAGAGGGAAGGGTAAAACATCCCTCTCCTAGATTCAATAGGTGGGACCCACATGATATTCCAAACAAGCATGAATAAAATGTTTTTTGATTAACTAAGAGCAAACAATAAAGGTAAACAAATCATGAATAAACCAACACAAGAATCTTCCATAACTACATTTTTTATTTTGTTTTATACTTTCATATTTCATATTTTTTGAGTTTAACTTCATCAGTTATTTGTGTTATTTTCTTATCAAATACTATTTCATTTTATTGAAATAGTACATTTATTTATTCTATTTTTTATTTCACATTTTTTATTCTTTATCAATTTTTTTTTATTTTTAATTTTTGTTTTTTTAATGTTTATTTGTTATATCTTTCATTATTGTTCCTTTTTATGGCTTATTCTCCTTTCTCATCTAAACAACCGAATACACTAAGGCCATGTTTGGTTCACTACTCTGGGCATTATTTTCTTAATTCTTGCTCATTTTAGACAAGAATGGGCGGACAGGAATGAATAACATTAGAGTATTTGGTTACAAAATTCTTGTCAATGGCTACATTCTTTTTAGAATGAAAAATTAGTTTCATAACATAAAAATTGAGTAGCCTGTGGCATTAAAAATAATCATGTCCCATCTTGCTCATTTTATTTTTTGAAGAAACTCTTCCTACAAAACTATTGCAATAAATGTTTACTTTTGCAAAAGCACCTTTACAAAAGCACTTTTACAAAAACACTTTTAAATGAAAGCACTTTTACAAAAGTACTTTTATGAAAGTATTCACAAAAACACTTTTACGAAAGCACTTTTAGAAAAGTACTTTTATGAAAACACTTTCATAAAAGGACTTCCATGAAAGTACTTTTACAAAAGCACTTTTGTGTACTTTTATAGTACTTTTACAAAAGCATTTTTATGAAAACATTTAGGAAAGTACTTTTATGAAAATACTTTTATAAAAGGACTTCTACGGAAGTACTTTTACAAAAGCACTTTTATGAAAATACTTTTACGAATGCTCTTTTATGGAAGTGCTTTTATAAAAGCACTTTTAGGAAAATACATTTATAAAAGCACTTTGTGAAAGTACTTTTATAAAAGCACTTTTTATCCATTCTTGTCCATTTTAAAATTTCATCGAAGGTAAGAATGAAAAAGAATGAGAATTAAACCAAACATGGCCTAAATTTCTCACCCTATTGTTGGATTCAAATTGAACCCATTTTTAAATATGGATCTTTAAGAGCATCTTAATCCATTAAATAGAATGCATAGCAGGACAAGTTTTCGGACTAACCAACTTCATGCCATACACTATGTCCATGAATATTTTCAATTTAATTTTGAGTGGACAATATGGATAATCATGGGCCGTGGCTTCTGAGCCTATAAAAATTGGACCAAAGTCTAGCCCATAAAATTTCAGATTTGATGTGAACCTAATAAGTTTGGGTTGAGCGTGAGCACAAAACCTATGCTTAGACCCAAAATTTTCAGGCTACAAATGATCAATTGTGAGTTTCTCTCCAACTAAACTTTGTGGGCTCCTATGCTCTTTGCCATGTCGAGAGCTTCTGCCTTGATGTCTCTATTGAAGGGATGGAAAATCCATCATATGGATGGCCAAACCATGCAGGGTGGTTGGGTGAAATTTCAAAAATTTCTTTCTCCCATCTGGGAATCCTATTCCCTAATTTAGAAAACTGCATTTTCAATATTCGTTCTTGAAGCAAATTTGACCAAATCTGAAATCAAGATTAAGGAGAGGAATACCTGATACAGTATCCACGCAAAAAGCTCCTCCCAACGTAGGTGTTCACGCCTAAAGAGAGTACCAAATCTTTCCTCCACTGAAAATGACACAGCTTAGGGTGAGGCAGGATCAGCAAGTGATTTTTTAGCAAGAATCGAACAAGGTAGTGAGTACAACTTCAAAATTGTTTCTTCCACCAAGAAACAATATCAAGATCGAATCTTGATCACTCCAAGAAGTGGAGATCGAATAGGGTAAGGTGGCAAGAGCAGAGAGAGAAAACTAGAAGTAGAAAGTAGTCAAACTGTGTATGTGTATTCCAGTTCGCCCTCCTCCTTTATATAGACCTTAAAGAGTCAATCTTCTAATTTGGTTAGGAGTTTCTTGATCCAAATCTTTATTTGGATCTGAACTCTTTAAGTGATAAGGATAATCCCTTATATTATCTGCAGATCAAGATCAGCTACTCCTAATCAATTTAGAAGTTTCTTGATCCAAATCTCTATTTGGATCTGGACTCTTTAAATGGATAAGAGTTATTCTCTTATCCTTATCTATTGATCCATACCCAGATTCGCTTCCTATTTAATTAATCCAATGAACACAGTTCGAAATGGGCTTTAGGCTCATTAGGCTTTCAGGCTCACTTCCTTTAAATGCTGGATAGATTGGCTCTCTTTGTATGGCGTGAGACCCTATCATTGATTTGCACATAAGCCACATGAGTTCAGCCTAACCTCTGTTACAAGGCCTAGCCGAATTCACTGTTGAATACAGTGAACCCCTGAGTCCATCAATATGGGCTCTTAATGAGCCCAACATTTACACTAAATGGTCATTGGGTCCAACCATCTTATGAAGGCCCAAGGACTGTGAGCAGATGTGAAATTAGCCCATCAGGTTTATTATCCCTAAATGGTCTTACACTTAAACCTCTCAGTCCTTAATGATCATACACTGCCCGATAAGAGATGACATCTCCCTTGGCTGTAAAGTATAGTGTTGCACTCTCTACTCACGTGGATCATGGGAATTAAAACATTTTGCAAACATTTTGTGAAACAATAATATATATGTATATCTCTATATAAATATATTTTGCAAAACAAATTTCAACAAGTTTGAAATCAATTGCCGACAGTTTAGGTTTTCATCAGAGATAGTGCATTTCCCGAACATTCGCTTTGTCTGACAAAGGGGTTGATCCTGTCACTATGATCACCACTCAGGTGAATTCTTAAATTGTCCCAACATACCTAGGTTTTGACCCCCACTAAGGATCTCATTGATTGGCATATTAAAGACAACCCAATCCAACACCTAGTGCAATACCATAATCAAGTCTAGGGGTTATGTGTAACATTCCAGTTTTGCCCATCTATCTCCAAGGTCTAGGGCAATACTGGAATTTGGTCCAATTCAGGGTTTCAAGCAAACCCACACTGCATGTACCTCAGGTTTCACCCTGGCAGTTCAGACAAACCACCCCAACCAACTTGGTGACACATCAGTGTCAGTCTTGACAGGATAAATCTCCCCAGATCTATCCAATGGCTGTGAAGATTTTAAACTAACACGAGTCTCATTAGTGTCCAATTTGAGGATATTACATAGAAACACACCAATATAACATGAATCAAATATGCACTTTATTCATTTAAAATAAATGTCATAATGTATATCAAGCTGATTGGAGCTAAGGGCATACACTATCTAACATCTGCTACAGTGATTGTGTGTTGCCCACTTTCTTTAGTTTTAGTTGACAGTTCTATCATCTCAACTATATAATCATCATCTCTCTAAAATGGGATTCTCAAATCAAATTCCACACAAATAGGCATCTAATTGTATATAATATTTCCTATACATGTATGTTAAATTTATGAGATGTTCCTGATATGCGGATGAATGTTGTGCTCTTTGAGTATTGCACGGATTTTGTTCTCAAGAAATTATTTCCTCAAATCAAAGGCGATGGATCAATACATCTTTTCAGCTAGGTTGGTAGGTCTATTCATAGTTCACTAGGAATGGCAACGGGTGGGGATCATACTCTCCATTCTTGATACCAATCCCCGTCGATGATAAAAATGACTTTTCATCCCTAACCCCTAGCGAAAATAGGTTTATTGGTGGGAACCCAACCGGTCAACCCGATGGGTCTGAGAAGCTGGGTACCCGACTGGGATATACCCCATATATACACGAGTTAGGATCAAAAGCCAAACCGGGTTCAGTTAAATTGCCTTGTATTTGGAATTTTCTTTACTCAAATTCCGGTGTCAAAGACTTTCGTCACTTTCAAAAATTGTATAATCAGTTATGGTTGGCCGCCGCTTGTATAAAAATCACTATTGCTGCCAAACTGTGGGCGATTAGGGTAGGTCTTGGCGCCAAGCAAGCACCACTCCAACCCTTTGATGAGTGATTATGGCCTTGCACTTGCCAAGTCTTGCCTAACATTGGTCAATATGAGTTATTACTTATTAGGCCTGATTTGTTTGTAGGTGCAATCTTATTTGCACCAGTGTAAATTCTGGGAGTGCAAATGATTTAATTACAAAATTTCTGATATATTCTTGTTTCAGCTTTTGCTTATTTGCATTATGAATGAGGTAAAAAAAAAAGTAAAATCCAAAGTAAAAAAAGAACACCCACATTTGCATAATTGCATTCTCTAACATAAATGAAATTGCAATATTGTAACCAAGCCAAAATTTCTGATATATTCTATGTTTTTTCTGGTGCTGCCTTAATCAAATCCAATAAATTGGAAACAAAGAACTAACTGAGTTGAAGAAAAATTTAGGTTCAAATTCAATCAATAAAAATCCGAACTACATATGTGTTCAATATATCAACCTTTATGAACAAGAAGAAAAATTATATTCACCATGATTATACTTTATACTAGCTAGCTATGGGAATAGATTTCTTTTCCCTTCTGATAGTTGGTAGTGTTGAGAAGGCTGGCCGTGGCCGTGGCTGAGGTTGAGGCTCACTGGGCACCCCATCAAGCACTTGACCTCCTCCGAGCTACTCTGCGGGCTCATGTTCCGGCCGGTGTCCAACAGAGGAAAGAAGCCATGAAAACAGATCAAGACTTCAACAAGGCATAAACCGGTCCATAAGCATACGAACCGTGGCCTCTGAGAGGGCTGTCCCGTCGAAAGCTGGCTCGGCCCGAACAGGACTAGATAAATAATCAATGAATGACGACGACGACGACGACAAAGAAGAAGAAGAAGAAGAAGAAGTGGGCTTTGCTTCTTGTTCTATTACTGAAGAGTGTGAGCACTTCTGTGGCTGAACCTTTGAGACCAGCTTGGTCATCCATGCTCCTACCAACTCCGACATTTTTCCGGCAAACGGATAAACAATTTCTCAAGCAGTCAAGCAATATCAGCTCAGGTGGCTCTTGGCTATTGTTATGAAAGAACTTATTAGGACAAGGCCACACTATATAAATCATATAGAGAAGTAAGAATGCAGAAAGCAAGGAGAAAACCAGAGTCTATTCTTCAATTCATCAACAACAGCTCTGTGGGTGATTGAATTATTTTGCTACAGAAAAACCAGTGTTTGGGAGGGGAATCAGTGTGCCCTCTTCACGCCCCCAGTTACAGTTACGGTGGGTGTCGTCTGTCGTGTAATGGGGGATGAGCATGGTGCGTGAAATGAATCTATGGGTGGGTGCACAAGAGACAAGTCGGCCGGGTGTCTCCAGAATCGGTTCGGTGGTGAGTGGTGACGTACCAAATGAGAAGGGATGGGTTGAATGGTTGATTTGATTCCTAGGGAGGAGCACCGCTCAGGCTGTGCTCTGCAGACTGCAGGCCAAATGGCCAATTCAACAATTGGATTGCAACTTTCGACTTATGTGCTTTTGCGTCCTCCTTTGTTGGACACGGCTACAAGAGTAAATTACAGCCAAAATTACTTTTACGTTGAAAAGTTGTTTGGATTTGTGGGGAATAGTGGGGGTGTTCATTATATATAATTATGAGAAAATCTATGATACTGGAAAAATATGATATGGAAAGAGTTTTGACCAATCAAAATCTATTATAAATTTTGATATCAACAACACCTGATTTACTAATACCTTTAGGATTACAGTTTATTGGTCAATTGTTTTTTGGATATTATATTTTTCCATATCATAATCAAACCCATATATTATATATGTTTCATACCGCCAAACTGAAATTGGCGGTTTGATCTGATCTCAATTCTCAACTTAAGAAGGGTCTACTTCAGTTTGGGAAAATTTTTAAATTTGGTTTCTGGTTTTAAATTGGTCCGAATTTAGACCGAATGGTAAGCCAAGTTATAAATATAAACATATATATATAATTATATTAATACATATTATTATTTATGTAGATATACATATTAGTAATTGGGTTTAATCTAATAGAATGATTTAATCTGTATTAGAAACAGATTTTAGTTTCCATATTAAACAGATTTGATATGAGGATTTTCACATTATAATTTACTGATTTGGTCTAAAATTTTCTTAAAATGAAATCAGACCGGTTGTTGGGTTACTCATGAGGAGGTAATTGGATTTATAAATACTTTGATGTATATGTGGATCAGAGCTCCAAATAATTTGGGTCAGGTTGGGTTTAGCATCTATTGAATTTTGCATGACTCATGAGCTTGGATTCTAACCCGAGTACGATGTGGCTGAAGTTTTTCAAATGGGGCAACCCGATTTGCACCTTTGGTCTATATTTGTAAGAATTGGCGTATATTAAGCACAGCAAAAAAAAAAAAAATTCTGGGTAGATTTTCGCTTTCCTCACTCTCTCACCTTAGTTGGTAAAAAGCCAAGAGGGAAAGAGTTCCGAATCCAACCCAGGATTGAGATTTTAAATTTCTCCGTCTGGAGGTTGGAAATTTGACCAGAGGTGTCACCTAACCTTCTTTCTTTCGTTTTTTATTTATTTTAAAATTTCTTGAAGAATGTTGTGGAGAATTTGGATTGAAATCCTGCCTTTATCAGGATTGGCAACTTTAGATGATAATTGAATGGCATTTCTATCTTTTTATATGTTGTTTAATAATCGATTAATGATAGGTACTGGATTGACATATTTTAAAAGTTGAATATTGAATTATCACATTCTAAAGTTCGAAAACCAAAATGACACTAAACCTAAAATACAAGATATTAATTGAATTTTTTTCCTAAAATAAATATTAGAAGTTGCTTTAAGACAATAGGACCACCATTTAATAATAATGACCAAATTGACTGAACCGAATTATTTACCAATTTGTCTTAAGGGTTCCATTTTGGGTAATGGTTTTTTTTTTTCCTTTTAGTTAACAACCCTCCACAGATTCAAACCAGGTTATGTATAACCAAATATGTTTTAAAAACTGGCCTAGTTAGGATTAGAACTACTTTGGCCATCGGTTTTTAGGTCAGAGGTTTGAGTTGTTTGACTGTCCAATCCAAATGAATGGTCCATTGCAATTTAAAAAAAAAAAAAACACAATTAAAATTTAAAGGGCAAAAAATTGTTATATGAGTCGAACGAATCAATAACTCAACTGCCTGGATTAGTGGGTTGCTGACCAAGTCAATAATTTTTGACAAATGAATAGTTTAGGAGTGAAACAGAACCAATCGTCTGAATAGTTTCTAGGGCAAACAATTCAATCCTCTGAATCAACAACAGTTCAAAAACCATGTATTGTGTGTATAACAGAACACCCTCATAATAAATGCATTATCATTTATCCCCCTTCAATTGGCATGTCTCCCATGCATAGACGATCTGAATCCACCAACAAATGAGTTTCACCTAAAAGATCACTTGTCTGAAAATTCAAAAAAGACGAGAAAACTTTCAGCCATATAATTTGTGCACCATTTTTTTTTATTTTTTGAATTCTATTGTTGTCCATGAGGATACTGATACTTGTAAGTGAAACCAGAATAATTTGATAGCTTTAATACTTACTTACAATTTACTTGCACAATACATTGCACTTGCTTTTTTGCTTTTGTGTGTATTGTTTTCAAAACAAAAAACCAAAAACATGTTAGATATAAGCTACAAACGCATTAATAAGGGTGCAATTCAGGTGGGTTGGGTCAACTATACCCCAACCCGAGCTTAACCCAAAGACAATTTGAGCTGAAGCAGGACAGCTTAGAAGAACTTATGAATATGTTTTTGCACAATCATCTTGTTTTGGAATTCACAGCCCAATTTTAAAGTAAAATCATTTTATTTTTGCACAACCACATGTGCTTGCTGGTTGGGTAGGGCTATTTGAGGCCACAATCCACAACCCAACCCAAATTTAGTTCACTCTTCGAGTTTTTTTTTTTTAGCTTATAAAAAAAAGTCATGGCCATCAACATTTATGTTGAAAAAAAACGTGATTAATGTGCATGAATTCACAGGTAGGAAGGAATTCGTGCCAAATTGGAAAGGAATATGGAATTCTATTGGAATAGACAATGTGCTTGACAGTAGGGGTGGCAATGAGCCGACTTTTTAATGAGCTGTTCAAGCTCGGCTTGTGAAAAGCTCGATTCAGTTCGGTTTTAACTGAGCTTTGAGCCAAGTTCGAGCCTAATTTATAGGTTCGATTAATAAACGAGCCGAACTCAAATATATAATAATAATAATAATAATAATAATAATAATAATAATAATAATAATAAATTATAAAAAATAATATATATAATAAAAATATTATAATTCTTATTTTTTTAAATATCAAATAAAAAATATTTTTATATATAACTTTTATTTTTATAAAATATTTTTCCTCAAACCGAGCTCGAGCTTATGAATTTTTTACTCAAACTCAATATTCTAGTTAGAACCGAGCTCAAGCTCAAGCCTCATACTATTCGGCTAAGCTCAGCTCAAATCCACCCCTAATTGACAAAAAGAAATGTGGGTCACAGGCAAAATCTTGGGTGTGGACGGGTCTGGGCTAGGCCTAAGCCTAATTCAAGCCAGGCTTTCATCAATTTCCAAAAAAACGGGTTTTATCCCTGAGCTGAGAAAGCCAAAGTTGACCTATCAATACTTGCCCTTAGGGCCCATTTGGAAGGGCTGAAGTTTTGATTGAGTGGCAAACAAGCTTCACCATCAAAGCCAATTTTTTTGGTTGTATGATAGTGTAGTTGGGATTTCTGGGTTTCTCACCAAACATAGTTTATAGGCTGTCTTTGTAGAGCCTACCTTGCAAAGCAAAAGGCTAATACTTACTTTTTGGCATAAAAGGCTAATACTTACTTTTTGGCATACCTCTCTCTCTCTCTCTCAAGATTAAATGCTCCATGACTCAATCCACATTCTCATGCTTATCAACCTCTGATTTTGCCATTACATTAAGTCACTAAGTAGCAATTCTTAGGCAACTGAACTGAAGTGGGTTGAAGTGGCAATGTAAATATACCGTTTGAGCTAGGGCTTAGGGATGCAAATGGATCGTTAGGAAATTTAAGAAATTCGAATTCAATCTGAATCCGATGGATCTACAAATTTTTATATTCTACTTCGATTCAATCAAATATTGAATATGAAATCCAATTTGATTCAATTATCATCAAACAAAATGAAAGTGTAAAGAGGGTTTTAACTTATTATTCATCGAGGGTTTTAACAATCTCACCAAATCCCAGAGAAAGTTCTGGTGGGGTGACAATTAGGATAAAAAAGGGTTTGATGAATTGGATGGAACCAAATATGCAAAAATAAGTCAAATGGTGGGATGGGATTAGGAACCCCGTGCTTTTAACCTTGCTTTGTTGGCAAAGCAAAAGCTAGAGTAGGGGTGTCAATTGGACTGAATTTGGTCCAATCCGGTCCAGTCCGATGTGATTTCATTACAATTGGATCAGGTCCAGTCCAATCCAATGAATATTTTAGACCATTTTGTACCAGTTCAATTCAATGTCTGGATCCTTCAATCTGTTCAAATTCATTTTAATTTAGATTGGTTTCAACCCAAGTCTGATCCATTGACACCTATATTTTTATCTTATATCAATGGACCATACATTGGCTTAATCCAACCCAACCCAATATAAATTTATTATGGACCGACCAGGTCCAATCCAATCTAATAAATATTTGGGTCAAGTACTCTGCAACCCAATGCAGAATTCTGAATGACAGCCCCCTATAGTCTATTAGTAGCCCTCCCTACAAAATTGAACTGATCAGTAATTCTCCCTAAATATTTTGGACTGAATTGGTCCAATCCAATATGTCTTGTTGACACGTCCAATCCGTCCAAATTGATTTTGGACTGAACGGGGTCCAGTCCATTGACACCCTTAAACCTAGAGACTGTGTATTGACCCTTGCAGCCTTTGGGCAAGATCCATGATAGAAAAATATTACCCGAATTGTCACTTTATCCTAAACAAGGGTATTTTCTGAAAGGCAAATGTTGGAAACAACATAGATAGATATCTATGGGATGATCCTTGGATACCCAAGGTTGAAGGTTTGAAACCTAAGGGACCAAGACCTAGACCAGTGGAGGATTCTTCTGTAGCTAGTCGAATTGACCAGCAGAGTAGGAGATGGAATGTTCAATAAGTGTCAAATATGTTTCTCTAGAAACGTTTCCATCTGAGAAGATTTTGGAAATTGATCTTGCCAGTAATGGATGGGAGGATGAGATTATCAGGGCTCTTCATAGCAATGGGAAATTTTCAGCAAAGTCTGCTTATTTCCTTGCCCTAAAGCATCTAGAAAATGAAACCTCTAAGCCCTCCAACGTGGAAGATGAATCCAAGTGCTGGTCCCTCTCCCTCCTATGGAAACTCTCAATCGAGCAAAAAATAAAGACTTTCCTCTGGAAATGCTGTAAAAATGGGGTGACTGTTAAAGAAAACCTCTAAGCCCTCCACCTTACTAGTTCTTCCACTAGTGGCAGATGTGAAATTGCATCAGAATCCATCACTCATGCCCTTTGCCTCTGTGAGAAGGCCAAGTGTATTTGGATGGCCATAAACATAGGCTTCAAACCTGTGGAATCCCTGGCTCCCTTTTCTAAATGGTTTTTCAGCCTTCTAAAGGATTTGGGTTAAAAGTCACAGGGATGCAGCAGCAAAGGTGGCTATTTGTGTGTGGGAAATATGGAAGGACAAGAATTCTTTTCTGTTTGATCATGAAAATACTGATCCTCCCTCTGTTGCCTCTTCTATTGCTAGAGCTATAATGGAGACATCTCAGATCTTGCTGCCGAGATTGGAAAACTGTTCGCTGGGTAACTGCAAATCCGGCTCAACCTCTTTTTGGCAACCACCTAGTGCTGGTACTTTAAAAATCAATGTGGATGATGGTTTTATATCCCCAAATAAAGCTTCTTTTGGTTTTTTGGAGAGGGACTCAGAGGGTGTTTGTTGGATGATTGAAGGAGGTCCCACAAATGCTTCCTCAGCGCTGGTTGCTGAAGCCAAAGCTCTGTATGAAGCCATCCTTTTTGTGAACCCTTGAGAAGCTCCAAACTGGTGTCTGGAATCTGACTGTTCTCGGCCCATCGATTGTTTTTAACAGAGGAGATGATTTCTGTTTGTCGGAACTGCTCTTTGTGAAAGAAGACATTCTCTCCCTTTGTATTGGGAAAAACCTGACTTTTAAGTGGTGCCCTCGTAGGGCAAACTTTGTAAAAGAAGACATTCTGGCCGGCCTTCTCTCCCTTTCTCCGATGCTCTTCCCAGATGGCTAGCGCAGGCAGTGGAGCCGGATTGATCGGGCTCGGACTAATTTGTTTTTCTCTTCCTTTTGGTGTTTTTCTTTTTTTTTTCTGGTTTTTCTTTTTCCTTTGCTTGCCCTGTTTCATTCACTCCGAAGGCCCAAAGCCCCAAACCCATCTGGGTTTCTTGAATTTAATGTAAACATACATGGAATCCAACTCTGAGACTGAGAGAGAGAGAGGAGGCCGGCGAGATAGCAGCAGCAGACAGTAGCAGCAACACCGCCGCCTAAATTCTGATGAATGAGCGCATGAAGCGCTGCATGTTTATTTGTTTCAAGTCAACTCCAGCTCCACGCCTCTACTTCTAGTAAAGGCGTCTCTCTCTCTCAGCCTTTAAAAGCTAAATCCCAAATCCAGAAGAAGTTATTACGTAAAAAGGCCCGAGGGCTGCTGCACCTGCACGTAGCCACGTACTACTCTCTCTCTCTCTCTCTCTCTCTCCTTTCTCTCTGCACTGTACTGTACATGCTAAACATAGAATGGGAGTCACCATCGTTCCGATCCTTTTTGAGCCTTAGAAATCTCTTATCTTTTATACAGCGCTGAACCATTACTGCTGTTCTGTAGCTTCTGATGAATCCCAAAAGAGTATAAGATAAAGAAAAACAAAAAAAAGAAGGAAACTCCCTCCTTTCTGCTTAACTTGTCAGTCTCAACTCACTTTCTCTTCCAAGCAAACTTCCCTTTCAATCTCATTACTCCCCCTTAATCATAGCTTTTTCTGTAGTAATCCAAGTATTCAACCCCGCGTGCTCTCTCTCTCCTCTCTCTACTTTTCATGCATCTTCATTTACAACGCTGTAAGCTTTTTTTTTGGCTAAATTCTATCTTCTGCTCGCCGACGGCCGAACTTTCGTACTTGGAGTTGTTTCTCTCTGAAAATTTCTTCGAAGCAACCCTTTGAATGACTTTGGTTTTGGTGCAAAGTACACAGTAATCGAGGCGATTATCCATCTGTTAATACCGTTGGTGGAATACCGGAATCTCCATCGAGCTCGAGTGGGATTCCCGGGCCACTCTGTGGGACCCGTGTATAAACGAATTAAAGAATCCGTGGTGGATGAACCGGGAACGAATAAAGTCGCCAACCCATTTATTGATGGAAAAGATAACCGGGAATAGGATTGAATCCTTATAAGGTAGATCATGTATGTGTTTGAAATCGTGGATATTTATTGAATAAATATTTTATATTTGATTTGTTTGAAAAACTGAGAAAAGTAACGATGAACCCTATTTATTGACATTTAGGAGCTATTAGGTGCTATATCAGTAACGCCAAAATGAAGCTTCACCAATGATAGTGTGCATAAACCGAAATCTATTTTTTTAAATCCCTATACATACAAATTCACATAATGGGAAAAATGCTAAAAACGCCCATGGTTCCAAAGAATCCAAACACATGCTATGTAGTAGCAGTCATTGCTAATGAAATTTGATTGGTTTAATTTCGCCCTGTCAATGGATCAGGTTTACCTGACAGAACCAAACCGAACCAATTATACTGAGTCTGCTTATTTTTGTATCCCAATGCTGTTTCAAAATGATTATGCATATATGGCAGGTATACTGTTTACTATCATTTTATTAAGATTAGATTAAAAATGAGTTTAAAATTATTATATTGTAGGCAATTACAGATTCCAAGGTGAGACCCAATTAGCCTGATTAAGAATTGGTTCGGTTCTGAGTCTAGTATTATAGACCCTGTAGGGTCTGGTTGGGACAATGAGACTGGATCTACATAGTTTTCTCATCAGTTACTGACTGGATCCACGTTTGGCAATGGGTTCAACTCGTATTCCCTGCCTAGAATAACTCCCACTGTTTGGATTACAAGAAAATATATCAGCTCCTTAATGGCAGAAACTGAATTTGGATTGATTATTGTAGACCAAATTATTTTTATTTAATTATTTTACCCAGCAAAAGACAAAGCAATAAGTCATTCAATTCAGCTACTTCAGCCATTTTCAAACTCAATATGATTGGTGATAATTGAATATATTGGACTCCCTTTCACTTCACATTCTCACAATGGCCTCTATGTACAAGAATACTTGAAGGGTAGCCCAATGCATGAGGCTCCCAGCCTCCAAACAGGAATACTTGCATGAATGAAATTTGATAGGAGATTGAAGTAGATAAAAACAAATTGAATATAAACAGTCAATAAAGTCAAGTCTCTAATTATCTGACATGATCTTTGCTTGCACCTTTTTTTTTTCAAAACACAGTCCACCCACCCCATTTTATTGCATCAAGTCCTTGCAAGTAATTGCCAATCTGCGAAAGAATAAATTCCTTGCTACACCAATTTAGCAAATAATTTCTTACCCCATGAGATTGCATGTTTGTATACTAAATTGCATCAGCAAATTACTTGAAATAACAACCTGTAATAACCTTTCCAGCCTTATTCTCATCCTCTGTTTCTAATCCTATTTTCCTTCCTCATCACTCCTTCAGATATGAGCGTCATACAAAAGCATGCCATTACAGAGTATTTTTACACACTAGAGAATCAGTAGACTCTAGAATATCAAAAGCATTTTAGTATAGATGGAATGACAAAATTTGGTTCAGTTCCCTTACCTCTCTGTACACTTTTATTCAAATCCCAAAATCCCAGAGATTCCTCTTCATCTTCTGAGACAAAAAAAATTGGGTACATAAAGAATAATTTCTGGTACAGTTTACCCTCAGGTAAATTCATTTACAATTTGAATGAGCTTTGCATATTTCCAGGTCAAAAGCTTTCATCTATACCTTTGACAACCATATTATATAATCTATAATTAATATATAGAGGGAAAGAAGAGCAATGCATATCAAACATGCAATTCTGGCAGCCACAACTGATCCTCCAAAGGCCATGTCTATGGCCACATTGGTTACCTGTTTGGCAGCAAGTAGAACGTATTTCAACTAAGACTGACACTATACATGGATGGCTGCCAGCAACAATTGCAACAATTATCCAATATCAGCTGGCAACACAAGTCAACAAATGCTGTTAAATCCATATGCAACGGTTGCAGTGGCTTTAAGCTGGGATTCAAGTGTCTTCTGTGAAAACTTTGAATATAAAATCACGGAAGCGTCTTGAGTATTGCTTCGGATCAACAGCTGATATTGACGTTGGATCATATTGGATGGACTTGTATGCATGTTCTAGCTTCTTGCTGATATCATAATCTTGGAGTATGTCAATGATACCAAAGAACAGGATCACATCATGGAACTCTCCTGTGGGCTCTCCAACCAGTTGAGTATCACAATCGCTTCTTCTCACTGTCTGTTCAACCCGTGCTGGCATATTTATACCCAATCTGATGGTTGCCCACCTGTAATACTCGATACAAAGGGATTGTTTGAGAGGAAAACTAAAAGATATGCACATTTGACAAGGAACATTAGCGTTAAAAATTGATAACAAGACTAACTAAAGCTTTCATATGAATCAGTTATACCGTGTAGGATCAAAAAGAAGTTGATCCATCTCCACCCTAGAAAGTTGAGCTGCTTCATTCTCTTGGTCGCCATTACCTGTATAGAAAGGTCATAATATTTACTCTGTTGAGCAGAAGATCAAGCTGAAGTTACAAATAGGATTAGTGATTTTATAAATAATAAGAAATAATCGATGGGAGTTCGAGCTCCAGATGGATGACCCTCATTTGTAGCCAAGTCCTTGTTATATGATGCTTCTCTAAAGTGAAGGCCCACCAAAAGACTGTAGTCCATAATCCTCTCCTGTTCAAGGAACTCACAGTCTCTATCCACTTGCCTGTGAGAGGAAAGGTTTAGCTTGGAACACAAAGAAGAAGATTGAAACAAAAAGCAACCAAATTTCATGAACAAAGTAAAATTTTCATTGGAATATATAGCTTAGGTTGTTAAGTTGAATTCACCTGTGAAGCTCTTGAAACCATGTTCTCTGCAGTCGAAATATAAAGTTAAGGTCAAGGTCCTTAAGGGTTGTATTTTCATCAATCTCTTCCTCTGGTTTATCTGTTGTGCGGCCATGGGAAGATCCTTTCAAATCAAAGCGCCTATGAATTGGGTACTCAGTACAAAACAGATTTCCCATTATAACAAAGCGAACCTGGTTCATCAGTCATTCATAAGCTTACAATATATTAGAACCTCGTCTGTTAAAATTTCAGACAAACTCTGGGACCTGAAATTAGTATCTGATATTCTCATGCCTGCTTTCCTACCTTTTTTTGTGCAGCCCCAGTTAACTTGACACAATGCAGACCAAAAAATTTGGTAACTAACGTGTTCTCAAAGGCACGGACATGGTTATAGTAGGCTGGAAGCATCCTTATAAGCACCTGTACAAGGACACCGAAAGAAATCAAATTAGGTCATGGAAAAAAATCTTGATTCTAACCAAGGCAGTTATAGCAGAAAACAGAACTCACTTTTACTTCTGATTTCTTCATTGTCTTTATCATGTAACGGTCATCATTGGTCAGGTAAAAGAAGCTTCCACTTTTCCCTGGAGAAGAAAGTTCCCGGAGTGCATCATTTCCACATATGGAGATCATGTAATCAGCAGGATCCACCTTGAACAATTTCCGGAGTGTCCTGAGTACAAATAATGATAAAAAGGTAAGGAAAAGGTAACTGAATCGAAGTACTCAACATGTGAAACAGGATTTAGCAATGGCAATAAAACATGTTGTTCAAGGACTAACCTGAAAACCACTGGGCAGTAATCCTTCCATTTGAATTCAGAGGATTGATGTGGTGGAGTATGCTTGCTTCCTTCAGGAGGGAATTTTGTCCATACCTTTTCCTTTGGATCAAAAGCTGAAGCCTTCAGATCAAGGGATGCATTTGGAGCAGGTCTTCCTACAGAATGCCTGTTCAAATGTGTAACATGTTAAGAAGGTAGTGATCAAAGTGTTCACAGAGAGCTATGTATGAACAGTACAGGCTTTGAGAATTGAGATACATAAGACACACATATACTGTTTTACTGAAATATGTCAATGACAAGGCAGGAACAAGGTCTTGGATTCAGAATCTACACAAAAAAATGTAAGTCTTGGAGAGAGACCATTTCTAGTTTTCCTAATTGAAAGTTGTTCACTGATTAACAGATTAAAATAAACAATTTGACTTGTAAATCATTCTTCATTCTCTGCAGAGCTGTCTCTTCCTTCTAACAGTATTACAAGGGGCCATCATGCTCTGCACAATGTCATGGAGCCTGAGATAGAACAAGTCATAATAATCCATGTTGCTATTTCTTTAATATCTCAGCTAGAGCTTAAGAATTAGGAATTGAATACTACGGGTAAAAACCTTGTCCTGTTTCATTCCATCATTTAGAAGCTTAAGATTTCCCAAACCTCAGAAAAGGATGGGCCTGAGAAAACCATGAAGATCAAATATATCTTATTGAAGAGAATAAAATGCCAACTTTCAGATTTAATTATTTAACTTAAGCCATATCCTTGAAGACCAAAGCATGCTAATACATATGAATGGAGAGTACCAAAATTTCATGAGTAAATTCAGGGAGACAAAATTCTAAATATGGTACTAGATGCTTTAAGGATCATATTTTATCCCTATTTGTACTATTTTCATTTTCCTAGTTTTGAAGCCTCCTTTAATTGGGAATGGATTAAGACATGCAATGCAAAAATACATATAAATAGATGGTCACTGTTTCTTTCTTGCATCTCCCTCATCTACAACTGCATGGAAAGCCATTGAAAAACTATGTATAAAAACATAGAGCATTTCAACAAGCTGATATTGTAGAATTGTAGTAAGCAGAAAATCCTCCATACAAGGGAATAGATTCATTTCAGTGAAAAGAAAAGAGAAGACAGAAGGGACATGATTATGAACTTATATCAGTTTATTTGTTGACCATGTAGATTATTATTATTATTTTTTTTACCAATGACCATGTAGATTATTCAAAGGAAAAAAAAAAGGCATCAGATTGATAAATTCATATGTAAACTTGACAAAAAGCGATTCTCTGTATAAATTACTTACAGGGAAAGAGTACTTTAATTTCTGATTATTATTCATATAGCTCCACAGCCACAGGTTTCATAAACTCTTCAAAATTTTGAGCCGACTAGAAGTATCAAGTTTCAATGCTCTCCAGAGTCGAGATGATCATATCAGGGGAACATTATGAATGGTCTTCACCAATGGTTAATGGATAAAATCCTTATCAGAAATGGCTTCTAGCTATTCTATCAAGTGTCAACCTTCTTCAATATAAAATTCTCTTTAAAATTCTAACATACCCAAAAGGATTTTCTCATAAAAGTGGAGGTAAAAGGAAACAATCAAAAATATATAGAAGCTATAAATCAAACGACTAAATGATTACATGAACAACAACAACAAACAAATAAAAGCAGGCCAAAAAGGAGCACAAAAAAGATTTTTGGATCAGTACCTGATTCCTAGCTGCAGATTGAGCATGAGTTCGTAGTTCTTATGGCCTTTAGAGATTGTCTCCCCCTGCCGCTTCGCCTCCCTTGGCTGATTCAGTTTCAACTGCTGCCGGGTTCCCTTAGAATCAGTATCTTCAAGCTGCAGACTCCCATCGTCTCCATCTCTCCCCAACAATGTATTTCCATCAATAATGTCACAATTAACATCCCCATCATTCTCCCAAATGCAAAATCTATCAAACTTATCTGCACCCCCCTTCCCATCCACAGATGATCTCCTCGGCTTACCAGGATCCGAATGCTTCGACGGCTTCCACCCACCCTTCTGCGCATCTCCTTCAAATCCAGGCCAAGTAAGGGTCTTCTGCGACGGGAAAACAGAGACTTTCTCACCAGGACAAACCTTGCAATCATTCAAATCAGATGAAAACACAACCTGAGGATCCCAATCAAGATTCGCCGCCGGCGAAGTGCCGGACGGATAATAAGTCCCATTCTGTTCCTTGGGGTCCATACTCCAAGTACCCACATAGAAGCTCCCATCGGCCCACCTGAAAGTACCATTCCCTTTGGGCATCCCATCTTCCCACATCCCGTCGTATCGATTTCCATTTGCCCACATCAGAGTCCCATTGCCGCAGATAACACCATTCTTCCATTGCCCAATGTAGCTATTCCCATTCTTCCATTGATACCGGCCATGTCCATCTTGCGCACCACGACGCCACTCCCCTTCATAACAGTCGCCATTAATGTAGTGCTTAGTACCTTGGCCATGCTTGAGATTCATAACCCATGACCCACGATAGGTATCCCCGTAAGGACCAGTGTAAACTCCCTTCCCGTCCATGTACCCATTTTTGAATTCTCCGTCATAGGTAGCCCCAGAAGGCCAGAAGAATTTCCCCTTCCCCATGGTCTTCCCGCGAAACCACTCGCCGACGTACATGCAACCGTCGGTCCACAGATACTTCCCGGTGCCGGTAGGAAGGTTTTCGACCCACTGCCCCGTGTAGAAGTCGCCATTAGAGAGCATGCGCTCCGCATAGTACATTTCCGAGGCACTGCCGCCACCTTCCTCGTCGTCGACATGGGCAACCGACATTGTCGAGAAAATGCCGCTCACACGCTTCTTCGCAGCAGCCTGTGTCTTACGGACAGTCGCTTCCCAGGCTTTTGCGCCACTATACTCTCTGCTCATCCTCACTTCACTTCTTCCACCACCTCACATTTACCGAATACCCTCACCCATTACAAACCCAAATAAAGAAATTCGTTTCAGAACCCAGAAACAGAGATTGAACATATCAATCCCCGAATCCACAGAACGTTTCTTTCTTTCCTTCTTTGCTTTCCTTGGGCGTTCGTTTGTGTATTCTTTCTCTGTGTTAAGTAAGATTTGTTTTGTTTTTGATTAACGGGAAAGCAAAAGGCGCAATGCAACCAAGTACTGGCCTTTTCTTTTCGAACCAAGGGACAATCCCATGTCTGGGTTTTTGTTTTCCTCCCCAAATTTTTCTGGGTATTTTCTTTTCTTTATTTTTTCTGAATTTTCTACTGGTTTCAGCTCCGATAAGTGCTAATAAGCCTAACATTTGGAGGGAGAAGCGAACATGGGTGTGTAAGTGGTTATTTTTAGATTAAAGGGATTAAATTATTGAGATATTGAATGTTTGTGGAGGTTAATCAATGAGAAGGTCTGCTTTTTTCTGGCTTCCGAATTAACTTAGAAGTTAGAACCGCGTCAAACGGTCTCTTCATCCTCGCTTCTCTCTCTCTCTCTCTCTCCATTTCTGGCTATTATGGAAGGGAGGAGGGGGGCCTATGAGGCCATGGGTTCAGGGAGGTTCAGTTTGACCTTGTCTGAGAAAATGGGGGGAGATGTTTTTGGTTGGATTGGGGAGGACATTTCACCTTTGTCGACCTTGTCGGGCTTAGGTGGAGGGGTTTTTTTTTCGATTCCACGAGAGTCCCCCATGACCCCATGACTCCATGAGGTGAGGTCTTCTTACCTTTTTTTTTTAATTTTATTTTTTTCGTTGAAGTGGGACCCACTTGAGACCCATCTGTGGATTGTATTGGGCCAGAGCCCTATAACACGGATCTGATATGGAAATCGAATCTCAACCTTTCAAATTTACTCATGGGTCCCACTTCCATATCATACAAATGGGAATGGACCCTGTAATGTAATGGATGGCTCTTCAAATTAGGAGCCCCTCATCAATAGGGTTCCTTAGTTAATTGGTTCTGAAAATAACTCAATGTTACTTGCACCATTGAGCCAGTGTAAATCTCTTGTTGTGCTATTATTGAAAGCAGCCCATATATTAGGCCTATAAACTCCAATTGAATTCAAATCCAATCCGGTTAAGGGTGATCTGATATGAATTCAGCCCGTTATGCTTAGATATACAAACTTTGTTTTACATAAAATTTATTTTCTATTTATTAGTGAAATTGATTTAAATAATGTATATCTACTAAAGAATTTATGGGTTCGCGTCAGGTATCCGATTTGAAGATTTTATACTGTATCATGTTCAAATTTTGCCAAAATCCCAACTCAAGCCTGCCTAAGTTGCATTTCTAAAAAGAATTGTAGGTCTAAGTCTCATAGAAATTGTGTTTTTATTGATGGTATACAATATCACAGTCATTTTTAGTTCATTTTGTCAATTATATATAACATTTGACACTAAACAGAATGGAAGGGTGAGTGTGGGTAGGAGATACTACTCTCTTCACCCACTAAGTATCCTATAGAAAGTAGTGCTCCAAGTCGGGTTATCCAATTTGAAGAACTTCAACTACATCGAGCTTTGATTAGGGCTCCAATTCATTGGAAATTTGACAAATTCCCAACCCAACTGGACCAAGTTACATTCTATAAAAGGGTTTTCTTTGTTCAAAATTGGAGGGCTGTTGTCCACATGAAAACAACCCAATGTATGATATGGCACGAGGTTGAACTACATTGAGCTTTGACTAGGGCCTCGAACTCATTGAAAATTTGACAAATTCCCGACCCAACCAGACCCAAGATGTACTCTATAGAAGGGATTTCTTTGTTCTATAAAAATTGGAGGGCTGTTGTCTACATGGAAACAACCCAATGTATGGTAGGGCATGAGGTTGCCATGGATGAAGCAGCACTCCAAGTTGCTAAAACAGATGGTCCCTTTCTTATAAACTCTGTATCAATTTGCAGTATCATCCCTCATAAGTTTGGGGAAACATTATGGAAAAGGATTTCTCAATTGGGCCATCAAAAACATATTCCAATCTTTAGATAATTTTTGTATTTTAGGCACTTGAAGGATGGTGTGATGGATCCATACATCCATCTAATGGATTGGGATATGCTACAAACAGAACTGGCTACACAACCAATCAAGATTCAACACAATAGTGATGCATACATTTATCACACACAATCTATGTTTTGGGTGTTCACTTTTAATTGGTTACATAGCCCATTGTACATGCCTTTGTTTACAGCAGATCTAAAGTACCATCAAATGAGTTCGAATCTTATCCCAACAATCCACTACTTCCCCACATCAGGAGCCTCTTCTTTATCATTCATGGGGAGATATTCTCAATGTATAATTATAATGTCTTGTCGAGAAGTTTGCTAGAAGCATTTGTCAGTGGTAGATCCTATTTCCCATCAAATGGCCATCTATCAAGTCTCTAAATCTCAACTAGCAACCGAAAGACTATCTGGATGGCCTTACCAAACAGCACCTAATTAAATGATATATGAAAGGGGTTTTCTAGGTTATGGTTGGTACCATTGCCATTTTCTCAGGAAACACTTGTACCCAATTTGTCCTGTAAAGAGTAAAGGTGGGTGGTGTTATGCACTAAAACTGATGCACATTTTTTTGTTGTTATTTAAGAAAGTTAGATGCTATTAGGTGTCATATAGGATAAAAGGATGAAATATTTTGATGTTTCCTCCAAAAAGTGATTTCATATAGGCTGAGACAAGTATAAACACAACCACTTCACTTTAAACGGTTCAATCAAACAAGAATTCAGTCTCTATGACAAGAAATACATACCTACATGGTGGTGTTTCTCCTATAAATGACAATGTACCAAATATATACCCACTTAGAGTTTCCAAGTGGCAAATGAGTTTGGAAACAAAAAGGGTCCCTATTGTTCCTATTCCCACCATTACCTTTGGGAATTTTGGGCTAAAAGACCTTGAAACTAGTTCAAAAATGATATGGGGCTGATGTGGACTACATGATTAAACATGTGGCAAATCCAGAGAGTTGCCACTCAATGGATGGCTTTGATCTACCACATCGTCCACCCACGGGGCAGATATACACTAACTAGGCAATAAAGGGAAGCTCCCTAGTTGAGCCGGTTAGAAAATTGACTGAATGATTTGTTCCCTTAATTTTCTTTTGCTGGATAAAATAATCATATAATAAAATATGTAGTTTTTTGCAATGAATTCAGTCTGTCATTCCTTATAGCAAGTATTATGGAACTATAATCAATTCCTACTAATTAATTAAATGTTGAGGTTATCATAAATTGGAATGTAGATTAATTAAGGAGTGCTAAAATATACATAGTTTCTTCTGTCTAGTTTTTGTAAAAATTTAAAAGAAATAAAGGGGAAAAAAATGCTTGTTTGGGTCAAAGGAAAATCTTTTCTACTCCTTCAAGACTTTAGTTGTTCAATGTCTACCTTCTGTTTGGAGGGGTGTCAATGGATCAGTTTTGGGTTAGACCCGTCCAAATGAAAATTAATTTGAATAGATTAGACAGACCGATAAAATATATTGAATTGGATCAGTCTAGATTTAATTGTCCAAAGTATTTATCAGATTGGATTGGACCTGATTCATTCGTAATGGATTTATACTGGATTGGGTCGGATTGAATGGATATCTAATCCATTGATAGAAAATAAGAATATAGGTGTCAATGGACCAAGTTTGAATTATAACCGATCTAAATTAAAAACAATTTGAATGGATTAGACCTGGTCCATCTGGAATGGACTCATATTGGAACTAAATCCAGTCCAATTGATACCCCTAGTTCTGTTTTAGGCATGCCGAGGGTTCACATGATCACATCAAAAAAATCTATGAAATGGGAAACTTTTGTTTATCCATTTATTTATTTATCCAAAAAGTCTTGCTTGGGCTAGGTTTAGGTCAAGTGGGTGGGGCAGAACTTGAACCTAATCTTGGCCAGTAGTTTCATAGACCAGGCTGATCTCAGCCACCTGATCATACAGTAATCAAGACATAATAAGACGAGAGAGAGAGAGAGAGAGGGATTGGAAAGAGCATGAGGTATGAAAGAAAGAATATGGAATTGGAACTGGCTTCTTTGTCTTTGGTTTGTACATATTCATGTGTATCACAAGAATTGCCTTCAGAGGCCAATTCTCGTGACTCAATTGTCCTCTCTGTTGCCCACGTTATAGCTGTGATTACTCTACCAATGCATTTACTTTGCTTTGTTTATTCAAACAAACAATCAAACTTTCTCCCTATCGGCTTGCTTTCTTCTTCTTGTGTTGTTCATGACTTCTTGATACTCAATCCATATAAGCTTTTATATGCTCAGGCCTTTTTCTTTCTTTCTAGCCTCACGGGTGGACCCTTAAAAAAGAAAAACCGATGACCCAGTAGTCGACTTGGTCGCTCGGCGCCCCTCCAAAATATAGAGGTGCAGGATCAACCCCGCATAAACGTAGGCTCTCCATGTTTGCATTTTCTGACAATTACTTTAACCTCTGAAAAAACCTCCCCCCACATTTGGGATAAATTTATACTTACCAACTTCTTTGGTTAATATGATACTGGATGGTTCATTGAATTTTGATACAGTCGGTCCGGAATGGGGTTACATGAAAATTGATCAAATGAGTACAAAACTGTTGAGATTTAATTGGGTCTACTGGGCCGACCGGCAGATACATTGTGGGTGTGGCATATTCTGATAATTATGGGGAGCAGGCCGGGCCTTACAATTCATGTGTGTATGGGAGACACCATGGTTGGGTTTGTAGCTTGATAACGCAGAGAAGGACACATTGTCATTCTTGCACACTACAAGGATGGCCCAATTGTTCATGGATCCTTGGGTTCATGACCTCCCATTAGAGAAAATCAGTGTTGTACTCTTGGAATTTGGACCACAGACAATAGGTGCCATTGTGGCCCTAGTCTGTCCAGAAATGTGATTTGTGATTTGTGATTTGTGATTTGTGATTTGTGAGTGCACTATTAATAGTTATACTATACACCCCTCGCTTCTAAGTGTAATGATGGAAATAGTAGTGTAGCTTTGCTGTTTTGGGCCGTTTTACCGTGACTGAACTGGCTCAATTGAATTACTTGTTGGTTTGTCTTTAGTGAATAAGCAAATTAAGTAGAGAGTGAATATAAAGCTTGTGGAGGTACCTGCTTGAGTTCATATCTGTGCCCCACAATGTCCCACAGCACACCCTGTCGTGTATTGGAAACTTCTCCTGATGATAGTACTAAAACTGATGATGTTATTACCGGAAAATGTTTCCAATAGACGATGGGGATGTGCTGTGGGACATTGTGGGGCATAGATCTGAACTCTGCCTGTTTTAGTCGTGGATATTTCATTGCACCATCAGTTCGATTTGGTTTGCTTGTGGTGCAATTTTATTTGCTATGATGCAAAAGCATGGGAGTGTTAATGCTTTGAGTGCATATTCAAATTAATTTTTTGTTTCAATGACTTATTTTGTTTGATTGCATTGCAAATAAAAGGAAATAAAACCCGTGTTTGGTTGCAGTGCAATTTTATTTGCCTTAGTGCAAACTGAAAGAATGTAAATTCTGATTTAATTTTGGTTTAGGTTGTATTTTATTTTGCTTGAAGTCTTGCTTTTGCTTTACTTAATTTGTACTCCAACCAAACAAAATAAAGATAAAATTTGAAATAAAAATAAATCATAATTTGTACCAAAATCATTTGTATTGCCTTGGTTTTGTATTAGTGCAAATAAATTCGCATTACAACCTAACACACACTACACAGTCTTTAAAGTGAACCCCAAATCCAAATGAACCAGAATTTACATTTTTCTCATTTGCACTCATGCATTTGTACTATTTCAAATAAAATTGCATTTCGAACAAATGAAGCTATATAAACTATAAAGGACAAACCATAAACAATTCAAACAGCTACTGACCCTTGGAAAAGTTTATCCTTCCAAATGTCAGACTCAGATTGGATCCAGAGATCAAATGAGTAGATTGGTGCACTTGGGATTTCCTATTCACTTTCTCTACCAACTCCTTACTCATCGTGAATTGGAGCCATACATCTCTATTATGAATTGAGAGATGTATGGCTGCAATCCACTGCAGGTAGAGAGTGGGTAGGAAAAGTGAGTAGGAAATCTGGGCTCAGATTGGTGGCCCAGTGAGCATTTTCGGGTCCTGGTTTTTTTGAAAGTTTCTACTACAACATGAAGGTTTTTGAAACCACTACATCAGAATCAAAAAAAAAAAAAAAAAGTTATTGAACTTACATTGTTGATTTTGTTTTTGAAAATAAAAACAATAAAAATTTGCTATGTGCCAGTTGTTTTTGTTTTCAAAAATAAAATCAACCATATTCTCGAACACTCCTTAAAATAATGCTTTTTAAAACAAAAACAAATTTTGTAGTGCAGAAATTATATGATTTATAGAATTAGATATTCAACAAAGAGATGAAAACATATTTTTGAAACAAAAAAAAATCTAAGAACATATTTTTTTTTAGTTTTTTTGTTTCGAAAAGTAATCTATTTTCAAACCAATTTGTTTTGGAAACCAGTAGCGAGAAAAACAAACAATTCACGTTGAAAAACATCTACTAAGAAGATGTTCAAACAACATGGTTAGTTTTGCTTTTGAACAAAAAAAATAATAACTAATATCAGCAAAATTATATTGTTTTTTTTTTGTTATTATGGCAGTTGTTTTTGTTTTCAAAAATAAAACCACCCATGACCCAGTAAGTTATATATGATTTTTGATCTAGTTCAAGCTTGACAACAATTTTAGATGCTAAATGGTTGGAGGATTGAATCAATATTTTACCAGTTTATATTTTCTGCCAACATCTTCCGGTTCCCTATCATTTGATTTCTAATTCTGCCTGATTAATCCTGAGCTTACTTATTTGTACAGTAATTGCACAAATTTTGGGATTAAAAATCGGGCTCAAGAAATAGCGCCAAAATGATTTTGAGAGATTGTATTTGTGTTTGGCGTTATTGCTGTTTCTACCTAAAATGGTTTTGGTTGATCAATACACATTTCATATATAATATATAAATAATTGTATATATCAAAATTCATATAAAATAAAATTTAAAGATTTTTTCTTAATTTTTTGTCTATTTTGTGAATTTATTTTAAAATCTTTATTATTTTTTTAAATATGCCTCTTGTGGCCTAGCCCAGCCCATGGTCTGGCCTGAACCGAGCCCACCTGAGCTCATGCCATGGGCTGTCGGACCTGACCTTTGAAGTATCCCAAAAGAGGCAAGCAAGCTCGACACAACTTGCCAAAGTGCGGGCGGATCACAAAGTCATGTCGTGTCGGCTCAAAACAACCCGATTTACACCTCTAATCATGGTTTTCAAAACCGGACCAGACCGAATGGTTGGACTAGAAAACCGGGAACCGGTCACTTGACCGGTTCTGTTTACCCCAGAACCGTCTTTTTGGCCAAAAAAATGTTGATTTGGTCAACTAACCATTGACCCGAGCAGTTAAACCATTTGAATCGTTCAACGGTTTTTGGCCATTTTTATTTTTCTTATTAGAATGAACTGTTCATTTGATTCAAACGATTAGACCATTCGACTTGAGAACCGAACCCTGAATGGTTTGTTGTCTGATTCGATTTTAAAAACCTTATCCCTAATAATTGCTAGTTGAAGTGACTCTAATATGTGATGTGACATTGCATTTGTATTAATCAACTAACCCAAAATGTTTTATTTTATGTAGAAACAACAATGGTGCAAAAGACAACTTAAGTCATGTAAAATCAATAGTGCCAAAGACAAACTTTAAGTCATGTAAAATGTAGATGCATGCGAATGTAATTGGGCTGATTGTATATTCTGATTCAATTTCGCTTTAAATTTGATTCGGAGAAGTAGGAAGTAAAATAATGTAGTTCCCGTGTATATGAAAGAGAATGAAAGCATGAGGAATGATATTTGTTTTGGGAGGAAGCAAAATGCATGATATGGCTCCTGTTTTATGTGAGAGAATTAAGGTAGGAGGAAGATGGTGTAAATTTTATTCCAGTTTTTTAGATGAAAAAATTGCACTGCCAATAAGTGCAAACGAGAAAGTGTAAACCATAAATAATAAATAAAGGATACAGAAATATTTACATTTCTCTCATTTACACTATTATGCATTTGTATACTTCAAACAAATGGAATTATGGCTCAATTTAGAAGGAGTATAAATACAAATATATATATATATATATATAGAGTGCAAAATTATATATTTTAAACATATTTGTATTTATACTCCTACCAACCGTTGGAAAAGTTTTCTCTTTACAAATGTCAGACTCAAATTGGATCCAGCGCTCGAACTAGTAGATGAGTGACCCAATTAGCATTTTCCGGGTCCTGGTTCTTTTGACAGATTTTACAGGTTGAATGACCTGACCGACAGTTAAATCATCAAAACCGTGACCCAATAAGGTTTCTCCGGTTTTTGATCCGGTCCAGAGTTTGACGACATTGCATATGCTAAATGGTTGGGGGATTGAGTCCATATTCCACCAGTTTATATTTCCTCCCAACATCTTCTGGTTCCTTTTCATTTGATTTCTAGTACTGGATTAGTAATTTATACAAGTTTTGGGCTTAAAACTGGGGCTCACAAAATAATGCCAAAATGATTTTGAGAGATTAAGGTTGTGTTCAATATTATTATTGTTTTATTTTGAAATATTTTGGGTTGATGAATATAAATTGGTATATAATTAAGAGTGACAATGGGGCGGGCAGAGCTGGGTTTTGCGTACCCTGTTCTGAACCCTGATCAATTGTCAAAAAATCTGTCCCGACAGGGCCCAAGTGGGTTGGAGTCCTACAAATACAGGTCAAATTACCATCTCTACATATAATTGTTATTTGAGGCTCTCTCTCTTTCTCTCTCTCTCTATATATATATAACTGACTCTTTATGATTGAAAGAGACAATACCTTAAAAATGCATGTGGTGGGCATTGTTTATATAAACTAGAGACATCAAATTGATGTCTTTGCTTTTGGGTTGGGGTGGGTGGTGGGGAGTCCAATCATTCTATTCTAAGTGAAATGACTCTCATATGTGATGTGATAATAGTATAATACATCTCTCTCACCGATTTGTATTGATCAATCCAAAATGTCTTAGGTATAAAACAACAACGGTAACACAACCAAAAGTCATATAAAGGCAAGGGAGTGCAACTGAGTTGATTATAGACTGATTCACTTTTGATTTAAATCTGACTGACTTGTTTATTTCTGATAAATAGGAAGTAAAATAATGTAGTTCCCATGCATATGAAAGATAAATAAATCCATGAGAAATGTATTTTGGGAGTAGGGCAGGAAACAAAATGATGTGACCCCTGTTTTATATGAGAGAGAATTAAGGTGGGGGAAGATGGTGTAAATTTTGCACCAACTCTTTAGGTTGTGATTGCTTGCAGTGCAATTTTATCTGCACTAATACAAATGCATGGGAATGCAAATGTGAAAAAAAAAATGCAAATTCTTGTTTAATTTTGTTTTGGGTTTTACTTTATTTTGATTTATGTCTTAATATGTGTTTTGTTCCATGGACGTTTCGTGATAGTCGTTTATCAAAGCGTTGTCATGTTATCGCAAAACCAACATTTTTCTTATTATGTTCATCTGTACGCATTGGTAATCACAAAAGTGGGCTTTGATTTATGTGCACACCAAGCATTGGGGGAACCTAATAATGCCTAGTTGAGCATTTTATTCACTGTTCTGCTGATGTGGCGCCTAATAATGCCTAGTTGTCAATAAACGATTTACCAAGTACTTTTCTCGGTTTTGAAGACAAATCAAGTACAAACGTTTATTTAATAAATAGAAATTATACCAAATACATACTTAATTTACTTTATTTGTGCTGTAATCAAATAAAATAAGCTAAAATTTGAAACAAAAACATGTCAAAATTTACACTCAAATCATTTTCACTACCATGATTTTGCATCAGTGCAAATTTATTTGCATTGCAACCAAAACACAGCCTTGGGTGAAAATTTTGTACTGTCAATCAAGGTTCAAAATTTAGTCATGTATCATCCCATATTGGCCGATACCTATCTATCATATCGGCAGGTCACCAATATGTGAAATAATGGACCTATGGAGCTTTGACCTATTTCATGGGGTAGACAGGCCTAAGACCCACCACTGACCTATTTTTGAAAAAAAAAATAAAGCAAAGGGATTGTGTAAAGTTCAAAGTACCAATACATCCCTTCCACCATATTGGGGTGTTTTCATATTTTGAACCTTGCCAATGAGTGAAAATGAGATAGAAAGTATAAATTTTGCACCAAATAAGAGCACACTTACAATGGATGCAAAACTGAAATACACCTGATGTGACAATAGATATCCCTCACCGATTTGTATTTGATCAACCCAAAATGTTTCAATGGTATCAAATACAAATTGAATCATGTAAATGCATGGGAGTGCAATTGGGCTGATTGTAAATTCTACTTCATGTTTGCTTCAAAATTTGACTTCTTGATTATTTTTAAGTAGAAAGTAAGATAATGTAGTTCCCATGTATATGAAAGAGAAAGAAGGCATGAGGAATAATATTTGTTTGGGAGGAGTAAAGTAGGAAGCAAAATGATCCTGTTTGATATGATAGAGAATTAAGTCAGAGGAAGATAGTGCGAATCTTGCACCAATTTTTCAGATAAAAACTTTGCACTGCCAATGAGTGTGAATGAGAAAGAAAGTAAAAATTTTGCATCAGGTAAGAGTATAAATCATAGTTACAAACAAATGGATGCAAAGGTGAAATGAGTGCTAAATTAATATCCAGTTCAGATTTCAACTTCAAGCAAACAAAGTCTTAGGGTCGAATTTGATGGTTGTGTTAGAATTCTAGATTCGACAGGATGCAAATCTAGTGTTTGTCAAAGGTTTACTTCCCTAGGGTAAGGGGCCCAACAGCTGGCATTGGTTAATAGGGAATGGACTCTATAGCAGAGGCTAGGGTTGATGCTTGGGCCGGGTTGGATGGAATCAGACATGCCCAGCCTGTAATGAAGTGCCCAAAAAACATTAACTGGACTAAAAGTTTACGAAGTGAAATCAACTAATTGTGGCCCAAGGCCCAAGTTCAACCTACATATTTTGGCCGGGCTGGGAATTGGTTGCCTTGGATGAGTGGAGCAGAGTAGAACAAATGATATGGGCAGCACTTAGCAACCTACCACACAGTTTCCACCTCTTCAAATTGAAACTTTGTAACACTCGAAAATAATTGGAAAATGGAATTTGAAAAGAAGGGTTTTTGATTGTAAACTCATGGCAGTGCAAATGGGCTGAGTGCAATTTACTTTTGTTTTGGTTGTTTTGGGTATCATTACTGTTTCTACTAGAAACGTTTTGGCCTTTTGGGTTAATCAATACAAATCGACATAGAAGTGTTATTTGAGTATATTTATGCATGTGTAAAAAGAGACTATATGCCAAAAGGGGTTTTTGGGTGAAGTCTAATCATTTTAACTGACTTACATAAATGATGTAACAATACATACATCTCATGAATTGGTATTGATCAACCCAAAATATTTGAGGTAGACCACCAAATAAGACCTTTATTTTGTCTGTTTGCATTAACCAAATAAAGAGGGGAAGCGGAATGATGTAATTCCTACTTTATATGAAAGAGAAGGAAGACAGGAGGAAGGTTTTATATTTGGGAGGAAGGGAAACAAAGCCCTCCATGTCAAATGAAAGAGAGAGCTATGGTAGCAGGAAGTTTGAGCAAAATTTACATCATTTGAATAGATGCCAAATTTTCATGCCAATAGGTACAAATTTGACAAAAAAAAAAAAAAAGAAGCAAATTTCGCATCAAGTAGCTCTGGACAGGGTGTAAATATCATATGCCAATCTGGTTCGAATTTGCACTACAAACAAACAAACAGAGCCTAATGTGTCTTTTTTCCTTTGCAAAATTTCGTTACCTAATAGCTCACTAAGGCTGCATTTGGCATTCTTTATTTTAAGGACCCTTCTCCTTTTTGCAGTTAAAATGTCTCTATGAATACTGAGGCCCCTTTTGGTTTGCAGGAATAGGGGTTTGAAATCAGAATTAGAATGGATTATTCCGATTCCAACTGTTTGGTTGTGAGGAACCAGAATCATATTCCCATTCCTTCTGGAATGGCATTCCCCCATTTGAGGGAATTAGGAGTGTCAATGGATTGGGTTGGATTGAGTCAATATCGGGTGTATTGATAGCATCATAGAAGATTAGGATTTAGGTATCAATGAACCAGTTTTGGGTTGGAAATAATCTAAATTAAAAGGAATTTGAACATATTGGATGATCCAGACATTGAATTGGGCTGGTCCAAAATGGTCCGGAATATTCATTGGATTGGATTGGACCTAGTCCATTTGTAATGGACTCACATTGGACTGGATCGGATTGGAGCAAATCCAGTCCAATTGACACCCCTAGAAGGAACAGCCATTCCCTGCCCCTCCCATAATTCCCATTCCCTTTCCTGTCTAAACCAAACAGACTATGGGAATGGACCATTCCAATACTGACTGCAAACTAAACAGATCCTGAATTTTTAACTGCATTACTACTTACTACTACTACTACTACTACTTACTACTACTACTACTACTACTACTAATAATAATAATAATAATAATAATAATAATAAGTCCTTAAAATAAGAATGCCAAATGCAGCCTAAAAGAGTTAATTTGAATAAACAAACGAACAAGCAAGACAATGAGATTTCTAGACCAATGTTGTCAAAGTTGGAATAGATCCAGTGGTTGAACCAGTGAACCGGTGACTCAACGAGCCTTCTGAGTCCCAATTTTTTGACAACTATTTTCTATGGGCCGAACTATTTAACAGGTAGTAAAACCTATAAAATTTTGATCCGAGTGAGCTTTCTGGTTTTTCATCCGATCCAAGTCTAAAGTTCAGGGCTCACTTTGGAAATCTCACAAATATATTTCAAATATATATATATAGCGCAAATACATACGAAATACAAAGTTTTGTACTCTACATATTTATATTTGTACTCCTCCCAAACAATTCTCCACTTTTTTATTTTTCCAACATTCCTTAATTTTACATTTAACCTGCAAATTTTCTTTTACTTATTTTTTTTGCCAGAATTCTCTTGTTTTAATGGACTTAGCTAAGGTTTTAGACTTCGGACTTGAGTTTGGCTGAGAGAACTGATTTTCAGTTCTAGCTATAGCCAGGTTAGACCAACCTATACAAACTAACAAGCTTACTACATGAACAAACCAACACATGAACCATTAATTAAAACGTCATGGACTGCAGGCCCCATTCTATGCCCAATCCGAAATGGATATGGGCCCTATTTAATAAGAGCGATGCTTTCAGTGAGGTTACCCACCAGGGTCTCTTGGGCTGCAGGCCCCGATCTATGCCCAATCTGAACCCATCATACATTATTACATCCAAGGTTTCAAAACATTGCAAGTATTGTACCGTATCATATTATGCAATGTTGTAAGACTTGCACCGGACTCAAAACTGGAATGGTAATCGGGCAGTTAGCCTGTTTAACTTGTGAAAACCATCATTTAATTGAGACCCGCTAAGATACTCCGAGTCTGCTACTCACAAATTGTTCTCACTTGCCTACGCACAATCTACCACCGCTGTGTATTATGAACATCTTCGTAGGAATGATACGGGAGATATTCCCAATGTGTTTCTGTAATGTCCTAGACAGTGAGTATGGATGCTTTTAGTCACTTGGTATTCATTTTCTTATTATGGAGTCTGTTGATCCTTTGAACCTTTTCATTCCGTTATCTTGGACTCTATCTAATGGTCAAATTTGGAAATAAATTGTTTACGATTAACTCGTTATTACACAGATTAACATTTAAATGCAGATCTAATGGTTTTAGAAGCATAGAACCAAAAAAAAAACTGTCTTGGAGGTATGATTTATGGGTATTCAATGTTGTATACTCATCTGTACACTGCGATGTAGGATACCAACCAAGAGCCAAGCCATTGGACTGTTTCTCCAAATGGACAGCCAATGGCAGATGGAGGAAACATCAATCCAAACAGGCAAACACCCCCTGGTTTATATTTCATGAGGAAACATTTTGACTGTTCCAACTCAAAGCACTTAGGTGGAGCTGATGTGACAACGTTTCAAAATAGAATCAGCCCCACCACCAAACATCACCTGTATTATCAGATGGGTGTCATATCTACTCTGTCTTTTTAGAAAGAATACATCTGGACCGGTCATTAGCTGTCAGTACCATTTCTCAGCAGAAGTCAGAACTAGGATGTGCCCAATTCAATCCCTTTCTCCCCAAACATGCATCATCAAGTTAGGGTTCAGTTTGCTACTAAAGTAGGGCCCATCATGGCCCAGTGGGCCCAATGGACACCAAATTCTAGCCTTGGTTGATCTGGGCTTATGCTCCCCCCCACCCCCAGACTTCAGCACCAAGAAAATCCAGCTTGTGGCAAGTTACTCGAATTCCAGACTCCTGCAACTGCATTTATCACCAACAATACATACGCACATAACCTGGCTAGTCCATTTAAGTGGGGACCAAGCTTGTGACTTACTAGTCACCATAACTTACGGCCCACATCCAGCTGAGGTCCAACATATAGCCCATCTGCAACGCTAACTTCCAAAGATCCAACAACAGGTACTCAGTCCTACTTCTCAGTTCTTCTGCCATGGCGGCCTTGCACCATGCAGTCAAAGTACCTCTGCCCATGAAACGGATTCACACTACCAAACCAAGCAAATACAAGCTCAGTCGATCACCTCCTCAGCGTTGGAAGACCATTTCGAGCGCCAAATGCTCGGCAAACAATCATTCGAAGGGCCCTTGACAAATCTAGACTGTGATAAGTTGGCCCATGAATGCCAGAACACCCAATTAGCACCAATCCGAATTGTTCACCGTCATCGAAACCTCATCCTATGTGGCCACTGAAATCTTGAAAAGGACTCCAATTAAACAATGTAATCATGAAGGAATTTAGCCAGACCGACTACTGTTATTTAACAGTCAACAAATAAACCATGCTTGTACAATAGACACAAACTTGAAGAAGCAGAGTTCTGTTGACAACAGAAACAAGTCCAAGAGAAAGTTAGAGACAGTCAGGTTGCATGCATGTAAATGCAGTGCAAGTAATCCTGAGCCTTAACTAGTACTTTCATGGCAGCCTGACATCAAGAATATGCTGCTTCCATACGTGATCTACTGCAGCAACATTCAAACATCACTCTATAGTTTGGTTTGGTTTGGATCTCTCTCTCTCTCTAGTTTGAACCAGGGCTGAAGTACTTCAATCAATTTAGAATGAAGTCAAGCAAGGACCAACCCTGAAGAATTGACATTATTCCAGAGCCAATCCACATCAAAACGATGGCCCAGTTTCCTCTTCCTACAAGACCAGACCCAGATATTCAATCTTCTTTCTGCCAACCTCGTTAAACCAATAAACATCTTCAGGGAATGTTCTCTACCAATCCATCCCTGCCCGAACCGACCAATTAACACCAAAACATAGACTCTCAGACTACTGAGACTAGAACAGGCCAGCAAGGGGTCCCACCCTTGAGGAGATATAATCAGTTGGGGATCAGTATCAGTGCTCAGAAAATGATAAGGCCAGAGTATATATACTTTAAAGAAAAAAAAAATCTCTTCCTTCATCGATGACTCTAAGACTTCTTCTAGTAGATTCGGCTCTGAAAAAGGCACAGACCAAAATTAAGGTGGCATTGGCTGTGGCCCGATTACGTACATTAATCAGTTTTTAAGTTTAGAGCAAGTCTGGTGTTGTAAGTAAGAGCTTCACCCAAGCAATAGAATGGGAGCAATTCTGGGCCCACCACCAACTGTGAGAGCCCTCCGTAGAGACAGTGGCCAACTTGGTCCGGCCCGACCCCTCAAAAGTAGGTAATACAAAACCACGTGGCAGAGCACACTGGAGTCAAATCATGGGCTGCCACGGGAGTCTGAGATGAGACGTATCAGGCCGGCCCACAACAGCCCTGGCAATCTTGCATGTCTACTGTCTACCGTACCCAAGATCCGGGCCCACCAAAGGCCCCCTACTCCAAAATATTATTCCGAAAATAGGCATCAGTCATCTGGGGATTCCTGCCCATCTGACCCCACAACTTTCTTTACGCTTTAACCACCCCCAGAAGGGCCAGAACCCGATCAAAAAGCAACTGAGGTTCATTCAATGAGTTCAGCAGTCGGCAGAGGGATGGAACCCTGAAGTGTGGGACCCCCAATCTGCAGCTGGAAAACAGGAACCCCAACAGGATGTACTACTACACGGAGAGGGGATGCCCATTCAGGGGTAAATTCCAAGCAGCTGATAATGGGGGCATTTTGGTAACTAGGATCAGATGGATCCACAGATGGAGAAGGGCATCCCATGCACAACTACTACCACTACAAGTTACAACCATTGATGACAATAAAGGAGGGTCACCAAAATACACCAACGAACAAACCGAAGGTTGGGACTTTGGGAGTGTATATCGTCTACGAGCAAAAGAGAACTCAAGGGTTTTCTGTACTGCTCGACGTCCTTGGGAAGGCAGAAAAGACAAGCAGGAATAATAGCTGTGACGAGCATCAACCCTTTTATCACGCTTGCATGGATTGCGGGCTTTCCCAGTTAAATGCTCGGTGGCAATACATCTAAATCTGGAACACACCCACTTCGCTAGCTCGCTAAAAACACCTTGACAACGAAAGATACAGCCATACAGGGGAGAGAGAGAGAGAGAGAGAGGCTGGTGTATGGGCTCCAAGGCCGATAAAAAAAAAAAGAATAGAACAAGAAAACAAGGCGCTCAAATTCTCATCAAACATCTGGAGTAGCTTATCATTGAAAATTTTGAAAAAGGGTTTCAGATGGTTCAATTTTCCTTCCATTTAGTGGTTAATTGATCATAGTTTTCAATGGTTACAAACAAGGGTTTGAGATAACAAACAGCCTCCGAGTTTTGCAAAAAAGGCTATAAGCCTAAAATAAGTAGAAAGATCACAATGTGGTTGAGGTAGTCTCTCACCCAAGCACCCTTCGAATGTAGTTCAATGTTCAAACTAAAAGAATAGCACAATCCAGTTGCAGAATATCCAGAAATACAATGTCTTGGGAGAGAGGAACCAAAAAGATGCTTGAATGCAACGCTTAAACCAGGCTTTGATAAACAACCCACCCATACATGTAATAGCTAGAGCATAGTAGCATACCCATCGTTTGCAATCAATCAACAGCCCCACTCGGGGCGTATAGATAACAGAATTAATGACACAAGGCGATTGCACAAGAAATCTATAGGCTGAACTATAGCGAAGAGTTATGGTTTAATTAGGATAACTGTAGCAGTAGAACTTAAAAGTTTAACAGCGGACATCACCCTTGACAATGGGCCATTATATTTCAATGTTCTGTTTGGGCAAGCAAAAGACGAGCTCTCAATTTCTAACATACTACTACTACTGATCGATAGAACTCTTGTTTCATCAATTTATCGATCATAATCAGCATTCTCAGACTAGAACCCATGGTCTCATCCTTTGCAGCAAGAAATTTTGGCTCTAAAACAAGCAAATTAAGGCCAATATACATATATATGGTCACCAAAAACACATTAAGACCTGTTTACAGAACAGCAAGTTGAAGGGATTGTGGATCCAAGCAACATGAAGCATTTAAATCTTCTTGGTACTATGTAGCTACAAGCATCATCATAACATGGCAAGGGTAAAAGTATCAAATCACATAAAATCTAAAATCCAAGTATACAAGGAGTTTCAAACATCAGTAACAAACATACTGCAAGAGGTGCAACTGCAACCCATGTCATCCACCACATGGCCAAGCATAAACAAAACAGGCATGGTACATGAAAATGAAAAGGAAAATTTGTACAGCAAGAAAAAATACAAACAAGTCCATAACCATCAGATTTTGTGAGTTTAGTTGCCTGACACAAATCCCTGGTTTTCAGTAATTTAACTCTATAGCATCTCAGGACACATGAAATGAAGACAACAGAAAAATTATAGACAGGGAATGTGGGGCACGATACATCAGACATCACCAATCTGAATTCCGAACTTCGAGCACAGAACGGCACCAAAGGACAAAAGAACAGCATATGGCAAGGTAGAACACTGCATATTGAAGCCTGTAATAGCGGCAAAATAACCCCCTAATATACGTGCACATCACAGCATTTTTTTAAAAGCAATTTAAAATTTTCCTCGGGAAACAACCCTAAACAACCAATACCAAAGTCAATCAATCAACTATAATACTTAATTATAATTATAATCATCATCGTCATCAAGGATACCTCACCCAAAATCAAGCATAAATAAGAATTCATCAGCAAGTACAAAATGAAATTATACGTAGAATAAAACCAAGATGTTCAACAATGGAGAAATGTTGGGTTGGGTGAGGGTTAAAAATTAGAAATTAAATGAGCAAACACAGATGAAACTTCATATAGCACCACCGGTAAGAAATTCAGAAAGTATATTCAAGGGGGGGGTTTTGTCCATATAAAACAAACCTCAAAGAAAAGGAATATACTTTTTATGGGTAAGGAAAAGGAATATACTAGCCATGGTGAAATTGTTGTTTCTCCCTACAGAATGATGACTGATGACAACAATGAAAATGTGACGAGAAAAGCATTGAAATGTATCCCAAATCTTTTTAAGTGGAAGGTTGCTTTACTGAGAAAAATAAATATGAAAGCAGAAACAACACAAGATCAAAAAATAGAACTACTGAACAAATTAAAAATAAATAAATAAATAGAACATGTGTGATGTGCTGTAAAGAAATCCAGCTCAAAAAATATTATATATAACTACTGAATGAGTTGCTGGCCATTTCATAAACATTTTCTTTTGTTTATTATTTCTTTATTTGTCCTTCATACTCTGCAACTAGCAATATTATATATTGTCTGTAATGATAACAAAGAAGAATAATACTCAAGCTATTTTATCCTTTTAATGTACTTCAATGTCATAACATCCAACTGACAATTTATTATAATTTCCTGCATTGACACTTTTGCCGTCAGTTTAGTACATCCTCACAAATGTCCAAGTGTCCCTAACCATCTTTTACTTCCCATGGAGCCCCAGCTATATCAAATTAGTATTAAATCGAGAAAACCTATGCAAAGTAAATAAATGGAGCTTTCATAGAGGAAACTAGGATAAGAAGAAAATCAGCAGCATTTTTTTACTCATAGCTACTTCATGAACCATAGCTTTATGCATTCTTGAAACTTGCATAGAAAATAAAAAACAGAAAGAATATCATTTTCTTATCAGAAAAGCATAAAGAGTAAAATGACATTAACTGCAAATAATTGAAATGAACAAGGATGATAAGCAGCCCCATATCATTAATCCATGGTAAAGTAAAACCTTAGCAGTTTAATATCTAAAAATAAATAAATAAATTGAAGAGAATAGATGCTTAAGTTTGAATTGCAAGTTAAAATGTTATCAAACCACTAGCTCAAAAGAATAGGAAAACTCAGATAGATGCAATTGAATGGTTAGAAGATTTACATTTAGTGCTCCAAAAGACAGGGTACCAAAACAGAATAAAGAGGTCACACTCTGGAACTATATTTTGATTTCAATTTCCTGTGATACATTCTTGAACTCTATATAGGACCTAGTCGCTAGCATGAGAAAGACTTCTAAAGAAACTTCTCCACCCCCGTATTCACTTGGTTGTACATTTAAGAGATTGTGGGAGCAAGATATTTTTAAAAGCAAAATTCTTCATTCTTCATTCTTCACCGGTGAGGTTATAACTAAGTGACTTAGAAATCACCATCAAGGTCAACAACCACAAATCAGCCCAAATGGAAAATAAATTTATGGCACAATTGGTAAAGTGTCATCCAGAAGAGAAAACATAAGCATGAACAGACACATGGCTTATATACCACTTCTCTGATATTCAAGATGAACATGGAATGTTAACCATCATATGTTGCCCCCTCCCCTCGATCTCAACTTCTCCACAACAATATATTTAACTTGGGGTCATATGATAACAACTTAGCTTAGCTGAATAGCTCATTACTGTCTTTTAGTAAATTAGTTTTGCTTTTTTCCTAAGGGGGATTTAAACTCTTTAATGGCTAAAACTGAAATTTGACTTCATATTATTTGATTATTTTACCCACTAAAAAACGAACAACGAGTCGTTCAGTTCATCCATTTCAGCCAGTACCAAATGGATGCTCAAAAACCAATTCATGTCATGGGACACCAAAGAATGATTATCAATTTAGGTCAATAAACTGGCACCATAAAAGATTACTTACAGATTTTACATACCTGACAAGTCTTTTATGTTTACAAGTTCCCAACCTCACCTCGCATATCAAAAAACAACTATAATAAGCCTAAAACTTTCCAAATCATTTGCTAATAGAAGGCATGACTGATGACTCACACCACATCCATAACAAATACATGTTTAACAGGCAGTTGAATGAAGTCCACAGCTTGAGGCAATTAAAGAAATTGCCTGTCACACAAGTTCAACAAGACTAATAGCTAGAAAAAGACAAGGAAGAAACTCATCAAAGTCAAAGATCTATTATATGGTAGATGCTAATGCCATTTATTTTATTTACATTAGTCAACAATGAACAAATGTTTCTGTCCAAAAAGATAAGACCCAATTTCAGCAGCATCCCAGGACATTTAAAACTATTATAAAGACAAAAAAAAAGTATCCGAGACAGCTATAATTCAGTTGGGCACAAATCAGCAGCTTTTGAAGAACAAATGAACTAAGGGAACCACAAAAGCCAAAAAGATCAAACTCACATATTTTAAGCCTTTCTTTTTCTACAAGTTGCTGGCCTCTATCTAGCTTTTTTTTCCAATTAAACATACTTGGCCGGAAATGAAGGACCAACCATGTGTATAATTAGGAAAAACATTACAATCATAGAAGCATGTTATAGTTTAATTGGCCACACAATGGAGAATGAACTTAAAAACAAATACGGCATCACCAGAAGGTAGAGACAATGAAATAGAACATCTAAAAGAGAAACATAATGGGAGAGATTAGAGGTGAGAAGACAAAAGGCATCAACAACAAAATCAGTATGTAACCTGAGCTCAGAAGAAACCTACACATGCAACAGCCAAGGCTGATGCAGAAAACACTAAACTTAACAGCTTTCATGCATGCAATTACAATGTTGCCTGCATTGAAGGAACGATAAGAACAATAAAGTAGAGAGAAAAGGACATCAATATAAAGCTTCAATTTGCTTTGACAATAAATGACAATGACATTGCAACATCTATCCTGCCAGTGTCAAAAGCTGCATAGTAATGAGAACCTCCACGTTAACTTGTTGATGATGACAATGAAACAAAATAAAGCATACAGCCCAAGATGATTTCTTTTTACAAATCAATGTCGATTAAGAGAGTATTATAGATCAAACACTAGTTTGAACTGCTGAGAATACGACTGTTGGGGGCTTGTCCAGACAAGAATAAAATATGAGAAAAAACAAAAATGAAAAATAGAATCACCAATCAACCCTAACCAATAGTGGAGCAAATTTCACAGGCGAGAATGAAATACAAAGAACATCACAAAGCTTAAGGTGGGTAAAATGGTGGAGAAGCTGCAGATTTCCCCTTTATTAGTCATAGATACTTTAAGCTTTCTTCAACTCAGAATACAGATGTGTGACAAAAAGGGGAAGTAACAAAAATATAGTAGAAATGTATAGCACACAACAGTTTTTTGTTGGGAGATTTCACAAGCCCGACTCGAATGGCATTTCTTGCATTGTTGAAATATAGTAGCTGCTCTACCTTGTTGGGCAAAGTGAGGATTCTTGGTATAAAATGAGAATTGAGAAGGAAAGAGAAAGAGAAAGAGAAAGAGAAAGAAATCAATAGAGAAGATGAAAACAATAGAACCATAACAGTTAGAAGGGATACATAGATTACAAGAACAATCTACTGAGAGCCTGGTATTCATTATCAGTAGATGAATAAGAGAACCCGACGGCATTGTCGGTCACCACCGAGAGCCCTGAAATCTGCCACCGGGTACATCATCCCGGAAGAGAATTCAATTTATTGGGTTACCATAGGCCGTACCTCCAAGCAATCCACCGCCGGAGGCGGCATAGACATCAGACGGGTCGAGCATATTAGGAGACGACGAATTACCGTTCCTCCCACCCCCTAAATGCAATTCTGAGATATTCGGAAACCCATCTCTCCCATCAACACCTTGATCGTATAAGAAACCCTTGAATACATGCCCACCAATCTTTACGATCGCCTGGTAAGCATACTCGTCTTCTCCGTCCTCGACGGCAGTCACGCGAACACACTTGAAGACTGCCGGTGCACGGATTTGCCCTGGCAATGTTTCCCGAAAGCTTGCATCTATAATTCGATAAAACCCAAGTTAAATTCATCCCGATTTACTCTAACAGAACGTTGAAAAGCAATTATAAGAAATATGTAGGTGGAGAGAGAGAGTCTCAAATTTCAGACCTTGATGACTAGAGCTGGTATCAAAGCTTCTGGGAGGAGTTGTATTTGATGTTGAAGTATGAGAAGCCGTCGTAGTTTGCGAAGAGATGAGCCTAGGCTTCTTAACAGCAGAAGTAGAGACAGAAGATCCAGCTGCAGCGGCAGCCGCAGTGGCCGAGAGCTGACGTTCACGTCGTCGAGCGGCGGGGACCCATGTGCTCTTAACATGAGTAGAGCAATCAAAGCCACGACTTTTGCAACAAGTCCTGCACCGGCGATGGCTGCAATCTTTCTTGGCCTGGTTTCCACAGTCTTGGCACGTCGTCGCCGTGGAAGTCGTTGTAGTCCCACCAAGCCCACCGCTGCCAGCGGCGCCACAACCACCGCTGTTGCTACTGTTAAGCAAATTCTCAGAATTGTTGTGATCAATCAGCATGGGTTTCTTGAGATAATTCCCGTGGTGAGGTTGCTGGTTCTGCCACAAGTTAATTCCACAACCTCTATTACGATTGTTCATATTATCTCCATCGTCGATTCCAACATTAGCTGGGGCGAGACAAGGAGCTGCAGTAAGGAGAGGAATAACGCCGACACCGACGCCCACTCCAAGAGCCGTAGCGGCATTCGAATTGTTAATTTGGTGGTGGTGGTCGGAGAGGATAGGCTCGTGTTGTTGGTTGTGATGGAAAGACGAAGCCGGAGCAACAACAAGAACGTCACGCAGACCCACCATACCCATCTCCGGCGGGAGCCCATAACTAATCTGCCGAGTCGAAGACGACCACCCGGCACCAGGTCCACCACCACCACCACCAGTTGCAGTGGCGCTTCCGTGTCCTCCTCCGGCCGCCCCGGCATTGAAACCAAGGGAAAGGTCGTCGGCGCGACCGGTGGTAGAGGACGAAGCCACCCAGTCTGCAAAAGCTCCAGAATCGGAAGGTAACCTCCTTGTAGTAGCCACAACTGCTGCTTCTGCTAATAAATCCAATGTTCCTATTTATCTAAAACCGAAAAAAAAATCAAAATTCAAAAATTAAAAAAAAAAAAAGTAAAAGAAAGTCCAATCTTAAAAATCTATCAATCTATCCTACTGCGTTTAGTGGGGACTCTGAAATTCTTCTGAGATAGAGTGAGAGAAGAGAGAGAGTAAGTGAGATCTTGTGATTTTTCTTTTTGGTTTTCCTTCTCTTACTACAACAGCTTCTGCCGCTGCTGCTACTACTGTCACTGACGATTCTGCTAAAAAGTATTCATAGAAAGAAAGAAAGACAGACAGAGAGAGAGTGTGTGTGAGATAGACCACTGCGCTTCGGCTCCACAGAGACCCAGAAGAGAGAGAGATAGAGAAAGAGAAAGAGCAGAAGCAGCAGAGATCAAAAAAATGCAAATAACGACCCTATCTTCTTCTGTTGTTTTTATTTTCTCTTTGCTACCGACCTCCTCTCTTCCTTCCATATTTCTTCTCTCATCTTCTCTTCTTCCTTCTTTCTTCTGGGCTTCTCTCTCTCTCTCACTTTGTGTGCTACTCGTGTTCGGTCTCCTGAAAAGCTAAACTGCTTGGCTTCCGCTAATAGTCTCTCTAGACGAGGCTTTTTGTTTTTGGGCTTTTGTTATTTTGTGTGTCTCTCTCTCTCTCTCTCCTCAATTTATCGTTTCGTATCGGATTCCGGGTTGTTGAATTGTCCTTCCAGAGACTGCTAAAGTAATGAATGAATCCGTTTCGTTTCGGTAGGGGGGCAGATTTGTCGGGTTCCAGTAGTCAGAACAGTTGTGTATCGGTTTACGAGTACGCCGTACATTACTATACGTCTCTTTTTCTTTTCTTCGTTTTTATCTTTTTATTTTTATTTTCTCCTTAAAAATTCAAAATATCGCAGTATTTTAAAATCACGTAAATGAAATGAAGTGGGAGAGAACGGGGGAGTTGCACGATTGGTTTGAACTTTGAACACAAATCTCTCTTTCTCTGTTGCGCACTTCAGCTTCAGCTTCAGTTTTCACAGCTAATAAGTCTATGTGAAAGTTGCTTTTCAAAAGCTCTCTCTCCCTCTCGTGATGGATGGATGGAAACCCTTTTTGATTTGGAGTTTGGACTTTAATTAATACCTTAGTGAATGCAAAACCCAAGTGGTGGTGGGCCTGGGGAAGACTTGTGGATGTAGCTCCCCGTGGCCCAAGTATCACTCTTATGACCCAATTAAATATTGGGAGATAAATGAACCTTGAGACAGAGAAAAAAAGAGAGAGAGAGAGAGAAAGAGAGAGAAAATAATTAAAAAATGGTATAAATATAAAAGTATTTATATATAGAAAGTGAAAGTGAGACGTAAGATACAATGAGCCCCTAGCCCTTTGATGAACCCTAGGGTTTTTGCTCTTGGATCCTAAGTTCTTGATGTGAATCCATTTGAAACCCACAATCCAATGTAAACATATGAGTTCACTGTTGTCCTGGGGACCAGCTTACCATTACCTCAGACAAATGTGCTTAGATATAGCCAATCCTGTACTCTAATACATTATTTTATTTTCTTTTTATTGTGTAAGATTGATGGGTCCTTCTAAGACAAACTTAGTTGGGTCTCATGATCATAATATTTAGTTTACTTAAGTCAACCTCCCCCACTCCCAGAATAGATGAGTTCATTCCCTACCAAAATTTAAAAAAATGGATGCATACAATGGGCAAATGTTTTTCATTTTTTTCTTCTTTTTTATTCCCAATAGCTTCCCTCTATAATTTTTTAGGTGTATTAGGTACATTCTTAGTAGATCATATATGAAAAATACAAAACATGTTTGGACATAACTCAATTTTTAATTGGGAAAAACTTGGTCCATTTTTTTTTTGCCAACAAAAATATAATTAGTATTACCAAACATTTTGATGGGTGTGTTCATACATACATACATATGTGGGGATATTAATGAACTCAACCAATTCAAGCCATGTGCCTGTGCCCATTTAGGCCCAAACCCATTACTCTGAAATGTTATTGTTCTTTCTTATATGCAAAAACCCAAAAAATCAAATTAATACATAGTCTAGGACTCAGACTCAACTCTGGGGATAGATATCTCTTTCATGAAATCAAAAGAACATTAGGCTTGGGAGGAGGGTACACAAGAATTGGCAATCTTAGTTGAATATTAAGCTCAATACTTTTAGAGCTTAAACTATAATCATATGTTGGATCAGACCAACTTGCCTAATTATAATAAATATTGGTCTTTGAGATATATAGAAACCCTATTTTTAAAATCAATAAAGCCTATAAGTCAAGCAGAGTTGGCCTAGGTTCTGCTGAAGCTCATTTAGCTAAATAGACTTAAATTTGAGACCCATGATCATGACTAGTTAGCTACAAACCCCCCTTTTAAGCTAGAGGGTGTATTCTGTAGTGTGGATGAGAAATTGGTGGGTGTGGACTGGTCCACACCACACTTTGTGGTAAAGACCAATCCACACCACACCATAATCCACAACTGTTCTGAACTGTGGATAGATTGTGTGGACCAAACCAATCCACACCCACGGTGGTGTTGTATAGGTGTAGTGTGGTTTGGTCCACACCACACTTTTTGATTCTATGTATTTCATATATATTTTATTGGAGATCTATACAGTTTATCATAAATGTCTAATTTTTTCATTTTATATGGTGAATAAATTGAAAAAAATGCATCAATATGTAGACAACAATTGCATTGTTAAATAATTAAAAAAATAAAAAAATATTATTTTATTGATAAATATTACAAATTTAATATTTAAATAATAAAAAAGAATTGAGAATGAGAACCGTCAGACTTATGCTAGAATTAACATTAAAAATTATTATTTTATTGATAATATATTAAAAATTATTAAAAGATTAAATAAAATGAGAGTAATTGGACCAATATAACGCAAGTGCATTACACTAAAACCTTCCCACAAACTGTCCACACCATAGTGTGGACCAGCCACAAGAAAATACTATGAACGATAAATTGGGGTGTGGCCCATCAGGGACCGTCTACACATAGCAAAATGCCATATCTTACCATGGATAGGACCAAAACGATCCCGTCCACAATATATACATGCTACCGAATACCACCTAAATTGAATTAACAAACTGTGAACCATCTAATTAGGAAAAAGTGGCAATTAAAATATATTATATGGAAGAAACTTGAGACAATATATCAATAAGGCTGTCAGGTTTGCTTGTAAAATTTCTGAAAGAATGGGTGCCATATTTGAACACTATTAATGTATACACTTAAAAGCATTTCCTTCCCAACAACAACAATAATAAAGCCATTACCCAATGTTTGGTTCTAGCTATCTAGGGTCTTTAGAGGGATAAGTTGGGTACAGTCCTAATATTTGACAATTTTCTGTACAAAATGAATACCTTAATTCCATGAAGTCTCAAGCTTGAACCCATGTTCTCACACTTGTCAGTCCGAAATTTTACACCAAATAATAATAATAATAATAACAAAAATAGTAAATAAGTAAATAAAATTATGAAGTTATTGGATCTGAATGCTCACATCTAACAAGAAAATTAATGAAGCAACAACCACCACCACCACCAAAATAGCAACAAAAATAGCTTAATACTTCTAAGAAACTGCTACTATATTGGAAATTGGAATGAAGTTGGAGGTAACTTTAGCATGAGTATACAAAAGCTAGCTCACATAAAGCCAACAGGTAGCATTCAAAGCGAGCAGAGTATTAATGTTTATTAGTAATACACTAATACTGTCAGTGGAATTTCTGATATAAAATAAAAGAATGCATTAATAGCAACATCAATAACAGTGTAGTTATCATAAGCTACCTCCCAAAGGTGCATGGACTTTTCTCTACTTACAAAGCTTCCCAACTATGGAAACAATCATCTCTCTCTCTTATGACATCTACTTTGAACTTTATTTGTGCACGTGACAACTTAGTTGGCAGTTTTACATAGGCTTTCTCAATCTCCATCACTCTCTTTCCGAATCAAATAACTCTTTGCCACGTGGCAAAAGTATCACTTTTTCCATCAAGTTTTATATTAGAGAAATCATTAAGAACTGTATGCAAGGGAAAATATAACACATGGTGTGTCACGAGGCAATTTCTACCATTTCACCCATTCACATGGATGAGGGAAAAGGAAAGGAAGGGAAAAACTAAAGCAATAATTGAGAGTCCTTCCACTACATGAGAATTTTCTACAAGCTATGCCTCAACAAATGAAAAAAAAAAAAGAAAAGATAAGGAAGGATTCACTTGCTTTTTCTTAAAAATTGTAGTAAATAAATGCTTTAAGAAAAATAGTAGAATGAATTTTTATTTTGACTGTTTATTTTTAACCCTTATTTTTCTAAAAAAAATGATTAAATCTTAGAAACCAATAATTGAAAGTCCTTTCATACTTTCACTATATGAGAATTTTCTACAAGATAAGCCCCCACAAAAAAAGAAAAAAGAAAAAAAAAAAGGAAAAGAGAAGGCAGGATTCATTTGTTCTTTTTTTTCCTTACAAAATTATAGAAAATAAATGGCTATAAGAACATAGTAGAATGATATTTTATTTAGGCTAGCTGGTTTGTTTTCAACCCTTATTTTCTAACAAATGATAAAGTGATGGGTTGATTCTGAGGTCCAAGTGCTAACCCATTAACTCAGAGGGAAAAGCGGTTCGGCCATTGAACCAGGGTTTAAAACATTGCTTGGGTTTAATCATAAGTACACGATTTAAAGTTTGAATCCCTACACCCAAAGGATCGAATCAATCCAAAAGTATCTTTTACTATGCATGAAAGTAGTGATTTGTACCAATTATACTCCACCCCTCCATTGGGAAAACAATAATATTCAACATGAGAATGAAGTGGGACCCACCACATTTCCATTAATACATAGGTCCAGTCCTTGACTTTGAGGAAGGGAAATAGGCTAATAAAGGGGGAATAGAAAACAGAAGTGTCTTTAAATGATGGGGTTCACCCAGGATCCCAATGGCTTTGCGGAGGCACCACCCTTCAAGCCCAATAGGGAAAGAGTAAAGAGGCAGGGCAGTCACCAAACTGTACAAGTGGTGATCACCCCTTAACAAGGGCAAGTTCTAGGAATAGGTTGAGTTAAACCTTTTGACCATGGAGTTCCAACTTCGAAGCCTGCATTTTTCATAGACACAGAGAAGCTCTTTTCAACATCAAAAGGAATAATTGCAGTCACTAGCATCTTCATTCCTCTAAAGATCAACAGCCATTGTCCTTCTCCTTCATCAAAAACTGTTAGATTGGGACCTCGGCTGACAGGGATATATTGAAGCTATGCTGCTCTATGATCTCATAAACCCACTTGAACTCTGAAGTGTGACTTCATAGGGCTAGCTGTTTTATGATCCCCCAATTGAAAAGTTTCAATCCTAACAAATTTAGACTTTAAGCCACTCAATCTTTTTTTTTTTTTTAAGTATAACCCTCCATCAAGAGTAGGGCTTCAAACCTAATGGTTGAGGTTGACAAAGGAAAAGCTGCTAGGTCTATAGGTGGGATTCACTCAACACTATGCATGATTGCCACGTGGCAATTTTTTTGGCCAAATTGCACCCCCTTAAGCCTAGATTAGACACCCTCAGAGGTGGACACTATTTCCTGTTCCTTTGTTTATTTATTTATTTATTTTAATTTTTTAAAATGGATTTCAAAGTCAAGTCCCACATCAAGGACTCCAATGTCAAACGTCCCCATCTGTCACCGTTGAAGTAGCAATTGAACATATTCCAAGTGTGAGACAACTGTCCTCCTCCGGGATTCTCGAGATATGTGTTGGCTGGCCCATCCATCCCTTCAAAGCTACGTCACCTATCTTCCATCCCTTCAACGGGTTCCATCCAAACGCCCCCCTTAAGCCTCTAATTTCCATTTTAGCTTCTGATTTATTATCAAAAAAATCACTTAACTTGTCAAATATAGAAAGAAAGAATGATAATGAGGAAAATGTAGAAATGGATGATTCATATCATGCCACATACAACCCAACAAGCAAACTCTCTCTCTCTCTCTCTCTCCTCTGGTCATCTTTTTCTCTCTAAAATTAAAAAAAAGTCCAATTAATAAAATATCAAGGAAATCTATCTCACTCACTTTCAAGTTAAAAAGATAGGAAAACGATAAAATAATTCTAGGAGAGGAATTATTGGTAGGTGGTGGGAGGGGGAAGTGGGGCCCACAGGGATGGGACCCACAACCGTACGGACCCACTGCCAGCGTGCCACCTCCGTAAATTTGGTTCCCTTGTCTTTATGATGGATTTCTTGAGCACCGAGCTCTATCCATTGTTCTGAGCTTCTTTTATTTTAATTGATTAATTATTTATTTCTAAGTCTTTTTTTAAGATAGTAATAAATAAAAAATGTATTGAGTTGATTCCAACGTATCACGTGGAGGGAGGTTGTAAAAATCCAAGGATATGATCACCGACTGTGACGACGGTTTATTTGCGTCATTTGGGGGTGGGGTGGGGTGGCCGTAGTGGACCCACCTTTTCTGATGTTGATGGGATAATCTCCACCACTTGATCTGCTGATCGTGATTGTCTTCACACTTTTGGCATAATTGCTCACAAGTCCTTTTCGTATACACGTGTCCGCCACCCTCGAGACAAGAAACAAGGTATCATGGGATTATTCATTGATTTATTGCCCGAGAAGTCTAGAAGAGAGGAACTTATGCAACTCTTGATTCTTCTCTTCGCCCTTAAAATGAGTTTCAGTGCTGCGCGCTACAGACATGGTGCGTCACATCTTGTAGGTTTCCGCTTTCCATAACGCTTACAAACATTGATCACAGGTCACAAGTTCACAACAGATTCCCCTCCTCCCACCCCCCCAAAAAAAAACATAATACTATTAATAAAAACAAAAATAAGAGTGAAATAATTTTTAATTTTGGCTGCGTTTGGTTGCAATCCAAACTGCAAATATGTATATTACATATTTACCCATTTTTCAGTTCATGAATGTAAATATGGTTCACATTTTAAATTATTTTTGTATTCATCTTATTTGTTTGAAATCAGTGCAAACTGTGGGATCATCATTAAATGTTCCAATTATTTTATCAATGCCTTAACTTTGTTCAAAAAATTAATTATCTAATAAATACAAAATTGTATACAAAAAATAAATTCAGTAATGCTCTCTTCTCAGAGTACAAAAGTGTTATAAAATATATTTTTGCTCTGATAATTATGTTTCAAACAAACGCTTACAAACGTAAACGGGGGGTACATGTAGTGAATTTTTATTCAAACAAGCGCTCGCAAACACTCTAATACCCTGGTTCACAATGCCTTTATTTCACAATATGTAGTGAATGATTCTCAGGGTAATATTGACCTTTCAGATTAATATATTGTTTGTGTAATTTTTATTGATAGTTAGCGTTCTTTCTTTTCATTTATTGTAAAATTGATATCATATAATTGTTTTACACCATGAATAAAAAAAAAAAAGGATTGCATCAAGTTAGCAATCAATATTAAATTTTTCTCTAAGATGTTATATTCATGCATTTTTATTTGTCTTTTCGTATTTATATTAGAGCATTCTTAAAAAATAACAACTACATATTAACCCAAGTGTAATATTAAATTGGCAAGGGTAGGGTATGAAATTAAATAGAATGGAATGACAAAATACAATTCATGTAACTGACTCTATATAATTGGGATAAGATTTGGATGATGATGGTGAAAGAAATCCAAATTGCTCAATTATGATATTTTTTTCTTCAAAATATATTATTATACATTAATAGATCCTCATCTCCCAATATTTTTTTTTTTCTCATCAAAGTTGTACAATAGTTTTATTATTAATCTTCTAAATTTCAAAAATTGATTATTAGGTCAAAACTCCTTAGATCAAAGCGAATTCACATTTTCGCTCCACAAGGAGCCACCCCACAATGCCCCACAACACATTCCTGCCGTGTATTGGGAACATCTCCTGATGATATATTAATGTATATTATCGGGAGATATTCCCAATAGACGGCGGGAATATGCTATGAGGTGTTGTGGGGTAGAGATGCGATCTTACTGAAAGCATGATAGATAAGTACAATGAGAAAGGAACAACTAACAATAACTTATGCTCTTGAATAATAAGCTTTACCTTTTATTACTGAACAAAACTCAACTTAACCTTCCCCCAATTAAAGGAGATATTAAGTTGCATGAATCTACTTTTTTTAATACCATATACATTGTCAAATAATAGGTGAATATGAAATAATAATTTCACGAGAGTTTGGCAAAAATTTTGATGTCGACCGACAAGACCCTCTTCCTTGATTTGGAATTAAGATTGGTGAATTAATTAAGAAATATTAGTCTTTTGGTCTATATATAAAAAGTTAAAAGCAATACAATGTTGAAAAATTCTAATTAAAATTTTAGAAAAAATACACGGTGCAGGATGGCTAAGTTTGATTCTTTATTTTTCAAAGTTTAGAAATAATACATGGGTGCGAACTGATCAATCAGCTAATCCATTGGTTTTGATTCGGTTTCAGTTTACAAATTTTCAAAAACCAATGATACTAGTTTGGTGCATATTTTCGGGTCTGAATTGATTTGGTAAAGCGATCCTCTAAGAAATCCCTACCCAATTACTATTACGAAACAAATCTTTTACAAAACCAGAATGCTCCATGGGTCCCGGTTAACCCGGCAATTAGCCCGTTAAGCCCATAAAAACCTGTGAAGACTGTCATTTAATTGGGACGCAAAAAGGCCCTAGGCCACCAGTTCTTGGTTTTTACAGTCTGATCGTCTGGTCTGGACCGAGTCTTACCTTTCCTCTTACTTGACCTGATTTTTCCACGTGGCAAATTTCTTAGCTTGTAGAAGAATGCTAATACCCCAAAAAATAGTAAGGTAGATATATTGCAATATATCAGTGCATATCGTATTATACGTATCGGTTTTTGAATCCACCCAAACACTATTCTATCCTGAAACATCGACCTCAAAAAAAAGTACTGTCCTGTTTAAAAGCATGAAACACCTTTTTTTTTTTTTTTGCTATCAATACTTGAAACCATGTTTGTGGGTTTAATTCTAAATTCCTTTTTGGGTGGAGTCAACAAGAACAAGGAATATTGGATAAAGGGTAGAGCTTTCCTAAACAACTTCTACTCTATTTTAGTTATGTGGAGGAATCTTGCGATTTGCCTGAAACATTCATTACCCCTCTCGATTTTAATGTGTGGAATCTTGAAATCTTCTTCAGCCCTTTTGTTGACATTGAATTAATTGGACCTCTTTTTTTTTTTTTAATTAATAACAACCCTCTATTTTCTTTTAAATTTTAATTTATAAATTGCTCATGAAAGAAGTTGAATGGTGGGATGTGGTTGTGACGAGCACTCTATGAGAAGCAAATCCCAATTCAAAACAATGAGTGCAACAGGTTATTTGATAAACTGTCAATGTTCCATTTTTGTATGGTTTTGGAAATTGGACTGGTTGACCTATGAACCGGTCAGGTAATCAGTTCTGTTTCACTCCAAAATCGTTTTTTGACAAAAAACCATTGATTTGGTCAGTGATCAATTGAATCGGACAGTCAAACCATCGATCTGGATAATGATTTTTTGTCATTTTTTATTTTATTTATTTTTTAAGTCAGAATAGACCATCCATTCAAATTGGATGGTTACTCCCTTCAACCTGGGGACCAGTCTCTAGAATGATTTTATGTCTGATCCGGCTTTTATAACCTTGCATTTTTGTCTTTGTATGATAGGTGCAAAGTAGCACCGCTTGATAGTCACTGAGGGTCAGTTTTGAAGGAGTACAAATATAAATATATAGAGTACAAAATCTTGTATTTTGTATTATTTAATATATATTTTTATACTCTTGTATTTTGTATTATTTAATATATATTTTTATATTTGTATTTATACTCTTTCCAAACTGAGCTGAGTTGTGGTTGCATGAGATAGATCATGGTGGTCAATATATATGCATGAGTTACACGAGGAGGAAGACTGGTTCAATTATTGTTTGTTTCATAATTTGGTGGAGCGTTGGACAACTCACCAATATGGTGGCAAGTCTCAATCATCTTAATTGCTAAGCTCTACAAATCAGTTTAATATATGCATTTGTGGAACTGTACGTGTGGAGTAAATCTGTGGTGATTTGTCCTAGAGCAAATGTTTTTCTCATTCATCACAATAATGGAGAGTGCAATGTGAATCTGAGTATTATGTTGTGGATTTTAAGTTGTTTAACCAAGTAGTGGGAACAATTTTGCAGCTAATGAAAAGAAGACAAAGTCAAAATGAAATAATTAGTGGAATCAATTTTAGTAGATGCTTGAATAGCTTGGGTTAAAAGGCATCAATTAGTTCATTGGTAAGGTCTCTTGATGGTTGTAGTGGAGATTTGGGATCAAATTTCATCTTAATTGAGATTGCGAGATTACGGGTTTGGAAGATGGACTACTCCCTTAATATAGTCAGTCCCATGAAAAATATATCTGAACAAGAAATTCACCATTCATGTAGAAGAGAATATTAGACTGATTTTTAAATTATTTTAGAGATATAATGTTAGAGAATAAAAACCTATTCAGAAACCTCACCTAACGATTTAAACATTTTGGTTGAACAGTTTTGTGAGATAATGTGAGACCCTGCCTGACCACATGGTCTAGTGTTCCATCTGCCCCCATTTATAATTAATTAAACTTAAGCGCAATATATGGGTGGGCCGATTTAACTCATATATTCTTTAGATATATATTGTAATTATTAGTAAAGTGGATTTGAATGCTGTGTTTTTACTAAACTGGCATCAGTTCAATTATCATTCAATTGATTTTCAGTCCATTTTGTTTATGAGGCTGAGTTTGGTTACGATGCAAATAAATTTGTATGGATGTAAAATTATGGCAGTGCAAATGATTTGAGTGTAAATTCTGACCTATTTTTGTTTCAAATTTTAATTTATTTTATTTGATTGTATTATAAATAAAGTAAATTAAGACATGAAACATAATAAAATAAAATACAAAACATAATTAAATAAAAATTTACATTTTTTTCATCTGACTTTCATGCATTTGCACAAATGCAAATAAAATTGCACTGCAACCAAACACAACCTGAGGCTCAGTTTAGAAAGGGTACAAATACAAATATGTACAATACAAAACCTTGTATAATAAGTATCTAGACTTTGTATTTGCATTTTACATATTTGTATTCGTACTCTTCCCAAGTTGAGCCTGAAATACAAAATAAATTAAAAAAAAAGGAAAAATGAACTTTTTTCCAGCTTCCTATCTCGATGATCTCCGTCACCATTCCTTCAAGCTATGACTCCTGATCAACTACAGTTGTAGATTTCTAATTGGTTTGGTCCACCATTTAAATCAAAAGTTACTAACCGAAAATACATAGATAGATTAGAAAGTATTCTTCTAGCTATCTTAAAGCCCTCAATCAAGTGGTGAGCTCGAAATAGATGAATAGCAAAGAAAAGCTTGTATTGAGCTAATGACTTTAGAATAGTTTTTTTTTTTTTGGGTAAATCTGAACGCTTAATCTTTTATCAATGTCCAAAGAATTGAACTGTGCATAGAACTAGAAGGGGGAGAGAGGTTTGACTACAGTCAAATTAGAGGTTGAAGCATGATGCCATGGATCACATAAATACTATTAGTATTATACACAATATTATACTTGAATGCGTGTATATATAGAGATGGTTAGTATTTTTATATTGTAATGTAATTGATTAAGCTTCAAATCTTGTAACTCACATTTTCTTTACAACACATGTCTATTAATGCAATCTATACATTAAAGATTCATAAAAGAACACAAATAATGAAGTGGGCTATTTGTAATAAGACATTATGTGGTTTTAGGAAACTGGGGATGGTTTACCAGTTTTCTGGTTTAACTGGCTGATCAGCTGATTTTGGATGGTTTTCTACCTGACCGAATTAGATATAGACACGGGTGACGGTTCAATTGATATGACTGGTCGGTCCGATTCGATTTCCTGTAAACCGGTATATGAACTTTTTGTTACTCTTGTTTTGGTGATTTAACAATTTGACAAAATAGCATGTCACACCAACTATTAAACATGAAAACAAGAGAAATCAGTTAATTCTTATGGTTTAGATTGCTAATGACCCTAAAAATCCATATTGGGTTGATACACGTTGATACATTTGAACCTTAACCTAAACTACCACATAGCCTTATTATCTACTAAGTTAATTAAGAATTTTGTCTAAGAAATGCTGTTGAAAGGGAGGGAATGTTGTGCATATGTAAGAGAGAATTTTAAGCTTTTATTGAAAACATAAGCATATATGTGGTGAAGAGGGGTGAAGTTAGTATTCGATCCATCCCATTCACTTTACCAACTGAACAAACTGCAGGCACCTTATCTCTGGGCAGGTTATTTTTGACATTAGTGTGGATAATGGAAAATTTTTGGCTGTACAAAAATTTATAGAAACAAAATTGTGATACATTTATACCCCCTTAAACTTCCAGAATCCAACATTTTGCCCCCTCACCGGTGGAATTTACATCTGCGCCGCACAGACAACATCCCAATCGTGTATTGGGGAGTATGAGAGATGTTCTCAATGCATACTGAGATGTATATGTGGGGCGCTAATGTGAACTCTCATTAGTGACTAGTGAGTCCCTGATCTACTAACAAAGTTGACGCACGGTATTGATAATAACAAATACATATGACGGATAAAAAAAACAAAAACGAGAGTTGAGATTTTAGATAAATTAAAGTAAAAAGGCAAAATGATCTCATAAAATAGGGCTCCACCATGATATGAGAAAGACATGATATCTGAATAACTTGTGATCAGTCAATTAGAATTATAAATGTGGTGCTATTTATCTAAATTCATGAGAGGCTTTTGATTGATCAAAACTCTTTCTATATCATGTCTTTTCCATATCCTAGATTTTCCCCGTAAAATAAGATATCAATGATATGGGGTTTTAGAAATGTTTAAAAGAATGCTAATGGCAGAGGGCAAAGCATTGAAATATAAAAATCTCAGAGAGTCTTTGCTGTTGGTAATTTACCTTATAAATTTTCCCAGCATGATTTTATTGTTTAATGAATGAAAGTAGAATAAGTTCCAAATTTCAATATTTGTAGCCCTCCTTTGAAACTTGGCATATGGGAGTATGTGAGTTGGTAGAACATGTGGGGCCCTTTGGTGGCTGCATTGCCGAGAACATGTTAAAAGGAAAAGAACTCAAATAGGAACAATTCCATGAAGTCATGCCAGTAAAAGAAAAGAACAGAAAAAGCTTACTTACTTGTGAATGTTACTTTTTCTCCCTAGATTTTTGCTAAAGCTTAATAAGCCCTATGGCCCCAATCCATAGGATTTGTGGTCAACATCTTTTATTGCTCCAATAATTTGTCTAGAGGGGGAATATTAATCCGTTGAATTCACTACTGTTCCAATACAGTGACAGGAAGAAGGGAAGCCTCAGCTAATTTAATTACAAGTTAGGCAGGTTTAGCTAAAAGGGCACAAGGAGTCATTCAAATTTCAATATTCAAACTGTCCCAATTCCTGTTCTAGTAAGAGGTTGTTTGGTTTCTAATTTTGTTTGGACTGATTTTTGTCTCGCCACCCCATGAAAGAAGGATGCTTCTAATTTTGTTTCAAGTCGATATGCCGGTTGGGGCATATTAGCATATGTCAATCTGTACTTTTATTTATTTTTTTTTTAAATTGGTTCAAGGGGTCAGTTTAAGGTCCGTCCGTCTACCCCCTCAACCATTGTAGGGGTGTATCGGGAGGTCACTAATATGATATGCATTGGCCGATACGGTTTAATATGTTTTGATACTTTGAACCTTGGACCCAATTTTATCAGGTTAGGATTCGATCAATCTTAGGGTCCATTTTGTTTGCAGCCAGAGTCGGAATCGGAATCGTAATTAGAATGGCCTATTCCTATAGTTTGTTTGATTCGAATAAGAATGGGAATGGGAATTAAAATCAGCAGTAATGAGATTTCATTCCCAAAGAAGGGGTAGAGAATGATTATTCCCTCAAATGGAAGAATACCATTTCAGCAAGAATGGGAACAGAATTTCAACTCTGCCCAACCAAACAGTTGGAATTGGAATAGACCATTCCGATTCTGATTCTAAACCCCTATCCCTGTGAACCAAATGGGGCCTTAAATGGGTCTGGGTCGAGGCAGACCCAGGCATTGGAGCTTTTGTTCATTATATTAGGTGGGTTCATCTTGAGCCAAATCCGTCCCAAACTCAACTCAACCCCTTAATTTCCTTAGTTTTAGGGAAGCTGTATTTTTTTTTTCTTTATAACAAAATTAAGGCTCAGCTTAGAATGAGCACAAATGCAAATATGTACAATATAAATACATACAAAATAATAGAAAATACAAGGTTTTGCACTCTATATTTTTGTATTTACACTGTACAGAATACAAAGTCTATAAAAATTTTAAAAGTCCTTAAAAACTTTCTCTAAACTTTTTGTTTCTTATTTTTTAAAGAAATTTTGACTAAAACCCTCATAAATTTGTATTTTTCCCGTATGGTCAGAATAAATTGTAACTTCATAATGAAGATTTGTTACGTGGGGTGCGTGGGGCAAATGAAGATGCACCAATTTTCTATGGAACTAAGCAAAAACAAATTGCTAGAAATTCAATAACACGTTTTATATATAAATTTTAGAAACAAAAAACACGTTTACAACCAAGGTCATGCTTTAAGAAACAATTTATTTTCAAACAAATGGTCATAAGAATCATAATTAGTTTTTTGGAACTTAGACCAAGAAAAACAATTCATATTCAAGAAAAATTTCCACACGGTAATTTAATTAAGTTGGTATAGAGCTCCAAATGGCCCCACATGTTCCTCTCATAAGCTTCTAACAATTAATAGGGCATACAAGACCAGAGAATATATATATATCCTACTGTTTGAGCAAGTTGCCAAGTTCAATGCCAAAATATTCCAACACTTGGAAGAAGTTTCAACAGCTATTATTACTTAGGGTTGGGGGGGATCAACTGAAGGTCGCATAAAGGGCTGATGTAGACAAGATTCAACAAGTTAATTACCAGCCCAGAAGATCCCTTTAGGTTGTGTTTGGTACATTTGCTATTTGCAACTCTCACCAAATTTGTATATATTGAATTATTGATATGACCAACCCATAACATTTCAGGTAGAAACAGTAATAGAACAAAATGTCACGGCTTAGATTGGTCGCTTTATCGCAAAAATAAAGTAGGTTGTAAGGGGGGAGTTCCTTACTTGACTCGATTAGCCAACTTTTTTCCTAAAATGGGAGAAAGTTTCGCTGTCTATTATGTTGAATCGGTCTTTGCTTGTGTGACATGTTAGTCCATATGAACTTCGTGCAACAGTAACAGTGTGAATAAAACAGCTGTTGAATGTGAACAGCCAAAGTTGTATCAATGAATTGTGTAGAGCTTTCTCAGATGGCCAAGGCAAGGAATCGATGGTAGTTTGGGGCTCAAAATCGGAATTTAGATTTAAGGTTTTTTATTTTATTATTTTTATAATAACAGGAGGATTTGAAAGCGCACCACCACCGGAACAATTCATCCACCACACCAACAACACAACAGGACTACCGTTGATGTTTTTTAACTGGTTAAAACCGAACATTGGGATCTTTTGATTGTCGCTACATGGTATTATTACCCTCTAGCTAGGTCTGATACTTTGTGTCCCAACTTGCAAAGAGGTGAGAGATCTCTTCTGACATGTTCTATGGAGTGGGCTCCATCCTTGCTATACACTCAAGGGAACTGACATGTCTTCATCTCCAGAATCCCAATTCCATGTTGTCTTCCCCACCTCGTTTACCATTGGAACAGAATGTTTACCTCTTTATACTATAAAGAAGAAAGATTAGATTTCTTTGGTTGCAAGAATGGTAAAAGTACTTTTTTTTTTTTTTTTTTTTTTCTTTCTCTGCTTTCATTATTCCCATTTTGGGCCCTGGACAAATTGTTTAAAGAATGAGGTTCAGTTTGGCTGAAAAACATAACAAATGGCAGGTTGGTAGCATAGTTTGTTGCCCAAAATGTCTTCAAATGTAGTAAGTGCCATTTAGCTCAGTTGGTAAAATCAGTGGATTTTATCACCGATTACTTGGAAATGAATCTTGTTTCACACCCTCTCCCAAGTTTGCCTAGAAATAAAATAGTTCTTCAAATGTTTCATCAGGTGCAATTGTTCATGAATACTAAATTTCCGACTTGGCTTGGATAAATTAAGCTCCATTGCTGTATATCATCCAAATAAAGAAAATATGACATTCTACCTTTCATGTTGTCTAATAATGAAAAAGTCCAACCTAGAAATTATGTGATTTGGAGAAACACTAGTGCAAATAAAGTTTCATTTCCGTATAACTCTTAATCATCTGATTTGTTGAGATTAGGGTTTTTAGTTACATGGGCTCCTCTAATAATAATATGAAAGGTTGGGTTTGAATGTTATTGATGATGGGCGTTTTGGTAGTTTCTGGCTGGCTAGTGACTCAGATGTATCTTTACCTGGAAGGTGGCTTGGACGCTTAGTTGAATGGTTCCTACCTGGAAGGTGCCTTGGATGCCTAGCTGAATGGTGACGAGCTGGAGAGGTGGCTCTGATGCTTAGCTGAATGGTGACGAACTGGAGAGGTGGCTCTAATGCTTAGATGAATGGTGAGGAGCTGGAGAAGTGGTTCTGATGCCTAACTGAATGGTGACGAGTTGGAGAAGTGGCTTTGATGCCTAGCTGAATGGTGATGAACTAGAGAGGTGGCTCTGATGCTTAGCTGGAGAGGTGGCTCTGATGCCTAACTGAGTGGTGACGAGCTGGAGAGGTGGCTCTGATGCCTAGCTGAATGGTGATGAGATGGAGATTGGTTTTGATTCCTATCTGAATGGTGACGAGCTGGAGAAGTGGTTCTGATGCTTAGTTGAATGGTGACGAGCTGGAGAGGTGGCCCTGATGCCTAGCTGAATGCTGACGTGCTGGAGAGTTGGCTCTGATGCGACCTGCAAGGAAACAGTGCCAGAGATAGATAAATGTGAGAAAGCTGGAGAGCTGGAGAGCTACGAGAACTAAAAATTGCGCGTCTACCTAGGTCTCAGGGGTTGATACCCTTGCATAGTTGGGCTGCCATGGGTCTCACAAAATGCTCCTGGAATCCTTGGCCCACAACGTAGGGGTCCATTCTGCTTTGGAAGGAGGATAACATGCTAGTTAATAAGGCTTACTGTTTCCCTCTGATTTGGGCGGAATGATAATAAGGCTTATGTTTATGCAGCGTGATCCCGAAAAGTTTGGAGACAACTGACAAGTTTCTAGAGAGGTAGGTCGCCAGGTCGACGACAGAGGTAAATTGCCAGGTCAGCGGCAGAGGTAGGTCACCACCTGGGATCCCATTTTGGCTAAGGCAAGTTGTTGCCTAGGTGATGCTGGGATGTAGTCCAACTGTTCTGATATGCCATGTGTCATGATGTCAGTGGAGGGCCAAATCTGCACTTATCAGTTATATTAAATTTAAGGTTCAAAATATCGTAATGTATCAATGCATATTGTATGATATCTATCGGTTTTTGAATGCACTCAAATGTGATATATTAAGATTTAGGAGGAAAGACCATTGTTGGTAGGGGTGGCCACGAACTGAGTTATTCACGAGTTGATCAAGCCCAATTTACATGCTCGATTAATAAACAAGCCGAGCTCGAGCCTAATAGAACTTGGCTCGTGAGGCTCGCAAGTTGAGTTCGAATTATATATATAATAAAATTATAAAAAATAATATATATAATAAAAAATTATAATTCATAAATTTTTTAAATATCAAATAAAAATATTTTATATATATAATTTTTATTTTTATAAAACATTTTTTTTGACGAACTCGAGCTTATGAGTTTTTTACTCGAGCTGAGCTCGAGCCTTGTACTACAGTGGCAAGCTGAGCTCGAACCTCGTACTATTCGGCTTGGTCATTATATAATACCCTTCTTAGGCCATCTCTGGTGCAAATCTTGAAACCTATAAAAGTAATTCAAACATCGTGTGATCTTCTTTTTAATTTCCACCATCACTTGTGTGTGGGGACTGGAAGGAAGTGCTTTAAGTAAATGTTTATCCTGATGACTTTATTTGTCTAGAACAGAACTCTTTGAAAGATTGAACTTTTATACAATACAAATATAAATACACTCTGCCCAAATTGATCCTTCGCTAATTTTAAAAGTATTTTCCTTTAGACAAGCATTCCACAGTGCTGAAATAGTGAGAGTATTGGAAGAAATTAACCTACATGATTTCCTTCATTGAATTGAACTTGGATAGATTTTTCTAAATGGCAAAAGAAAATTGCAGGTAGACATCATATGATTGAATCAGGCCAAAGGCCACGAGTTGGTTCCTATCCTGTTGGAACCAAACCTACAATTTAGAGACCTCAACCACAGCCAATGATCTTACGGATGATTGTCATCCACACCCACTTAACCTAGTTTAGTGGGTTTGAAGTGGCAAACCCACATGGGCCCCATTGGGTCCCATTGGCATTCACTACATAGAAAACCTATTCTTCCATGGGGATTCTGGTCTAATTCTGGCTTTAATTAAGGCCAGTTTAATTTATTAAAATAGCTGTAACTATTGCAAAATTGACAAAAACGGTAAAAAGAGAAGGATTTCTAAATTGCTTTTCTTATGATTAGGTTGGAACAAAATTCAAAACAAAGTATCTAGCCAAACACCTTCTCACTCTGTAACTGAAGTGGGGTGGGGCATTATCGATTACACCACTGTTTTCAAAACCGGATCGGACTGGACGGTTGGACCGGAAAAATCAGAACTGGTCACCTAATTGGTTCCGTTTTGCTCCAAAACCGTTTTTTTCCCCAAAATCATTGATTTTGATCAGCAAATCGCTGAACTGATTGGTTAATTGTTCGACCATTCGAATGATTTTGACCGTTTTTCAATTTTTAAATTTTTTTATTTTTCATCAGAGCGAGGCAACTGTTCGGGTCGAACAATTGGACCATTTGAACTGATAACCAGACCCCTAACCGGTTCATTTTTAAAAACCATGCATTACACAACCATCACATTCAGCTAATCCGGATGTACCCTTTTCGAATTCAAAAGATAATTGAGAATCCTTGAACATTTTATCACGGCAAAATGTAAATATATAGAGTGCAAAATGTTATATTTTGTATATATTTATACTATATACATATTTGCATTTGTAATCTTTAAACTGAGCATAACTAATTGATAATTGCAGCGAGTCGTAGACGAGGACCACCCCAACTGTGTAGTCTAATGCTTATTCAGAATAGGGCATTTTATAACAGCAAAATTCTCCCCACAATTCATGTGACTACTAAAACCTTAGACGGTTGGATTCTTCTTTTCCAGCTAATCAGACAGCGAATTTTGGTGGATCTTCTTTCCAATAATGTCAATCTTATGCCACCATCCGAGGTACAAAGATCTTCTGATGATAAGCATCCAACGGTTATGGACACGTGCATGAAAGTACGTACTATGATAGTAGCAACTGTGGAACCTACACACTATCATCATCAACAAACAAAATTAAATCTCCGCCACATACAAGTTACACTGTGGAGGTATGGAGGACTTGGGGGGACCTTATCACCTTACACAGATGAAGTGGGGCCAAGGATCAATCAAAGATGAGAAGCCCAGACTAATAAAACGACATGATTTAAAGTTCCAACATTCCACTGTAGATCCACACCTGGAATAGAGACTCAGAACCGACCATTTTAGTGGGCCCATCTAAAATATCAAATCTCTACCAAATTCATAATTTTGCCCCATCTGATTCACATAGAAGATGTATTAAGCTTCTTCAGTCTAATTATGGATCAATTTGAATGAGTTTCACCCCAAATCTGTTAGTTGGAATATATTCATCAATGGTGGGTCATGATCATTTGAGATTTCAAGTCAAGGGGGGTGAGAATTGAGATGAAAGTTAGCATTGTAGCTGCATCTTTTCAAAACTACTTGTAAAGAAAAACTGTTCTGGCCGGCAGGGAGCATATGACAATTAGTAACTCTGCTCACTCACCCACCATGCATAGAGGTCCCACAATGCTTGTCAAATCAAATTCATTGAATGATAAAAAGTTATGAACCCTCTGAAGCTCTGAAATAAATCAACAAAACAGTTTTGGGGTTTTTATCTGCCTGAGAGAGATTGATTGCTCACTCTCATGGGTCTTGGTGGCAGTGGCTAGGGTTGAACCAGACCCCACTCGTGTGGTCATGTTCAACTGTAATGGGGTTTATTTGATACAACCAGTCTACCACCCTAGAAAGTGCATGAACCGGAACAAAGGTTCCCGTTTGGGCAAGAACAGATTAGTGGGGTTTTCTTTCCTTTAATCAAAGAATCTCTCAAAGACCTGAAGCTTTTGTTTTGAAGAAAAGTAATATAAGTTCTCTACTTCTACACTTCTACTGTTAATGGTGGGCTATTTTTGTTCTTGGAGGACATCTCTGAATTGAAAAAGGTGAAGAAGAAAAGCATTTAAAGTTTTAAATCCTGAGAGAAAGCAACAAAAATTCTTTCTTTTCTTCTTTCTTGACATTGAAATTAATCTAACAAAATGTTCACCACACACGTTTCTTCCTTCGTTCATTTCTTATTGGTTATTCCCCTTCAAATGAGAAAAACTAAATTGCCTCCAAAAGCTATAGCAAACGGCACCTTGTCTCCGACTGCAACTTTCGGATTTCAACGATCAAATCGAGGGGGATGGTGCCTGGTGGTGGGTGGGTGCAAATGCGGAGAGCAATGAATCCAGAATGGAATTTAGATCCCAAAGAAAGAGACTGTTTGGATCAGGAGCTGAGATGATCGGATCCATCAATGATAGACACTGTCTGTATATTCTAATCAATCCAAAGCGTCTAATCAACAACAACAAAGACCCCCACCGAGCTGCTAGACACAAAAAGATAATATTTTTATAAAAACCCAGTGAAATAATCCTCACATGGCCGATGCCCAGGAAAGAGAAACCCAAAAGAAAGCAAGAGTCTGGATGAGATGTGACGAGAGAGGGTCTTGTCAAAAGCATGCTTTACCGAGGCAGCATTTGCATAGTTAAGTAAACGCATAGAGAGAGAAGCAGAAGAACTAAAGAGGAGAGAGAGAGATAGAGAAACCGAAATGACAGAGAATTCCCACCCAGCCCAAAGTCCCAACCACTCAACCAGCACCGTTAGTTGGAGAGAGAGAAATTGGATTTGAGTAGACAGAGGAAGAGAGAGATGGAGAGACAAGAAGGAAAAAAGAAAGCGGCGCTCTCAGAAGGAAGGGATTCTCTGTCTCTAACTTTTCTTAGTTTATTAACAAATAATAAGCTTGTTTAGCAGAAGCAACAGTAGTATTAATTCAGCTTTCAGCCCTTCACTCACTCTTTCCCAGCAGACCAATCAACATCACAAATTAATTAGCACTTTTGCTTAAATAATAGTTTAGTATCTACCTCTTTCTCTCTCTAAAATCCCTATGGAGAGAGGAGAGTGATGAATATATAAATAAGTGAAGAGCGAGTAGCTCGAGGCGCCTCGAGCCATGTGAAGATGACCACTGGCTCAAGAAAACCCGGGATATCTCGTACATTTGTTGGTTCCGATTTCCAACGCCACCAGAAGCAGCGCATGAACTTCTTCATCCCTCAATCTCTCACCTGCTCTCCCTCTCTTTCTCTCTCCTCTCTCTCCAATTTTCTATCTCCTGTTTTCTCTCTCTATAAGTGCTTTATTTATGGTTTACGTTGTTGGGTAGTTCGGAGGTGGAGGTGGTGCACCTGAGGCCTAACTTCTCGTAGGACTGTCGCCTAGGTTGGTAGGCTGCATGAGTGTACATGTGTCATGAAATGGGTGGAGAGGTTGGAAATGGGTCTTGTCACGGATGTTTTTTTTTTCCGGATCAGGAATTTACTCCCATTACTTTTTCGGTTTGACAGGGTTTTACTGTTGGAGACGTGATGATACACCATTCTCTTTTGAGTAAGGCACTGGGTCGGGTCTCAGAAAACTCGAATAAGGATTTAACCCGAGTTGAGAAGGTGTCATGCACACAACAGACTGCAGACCCATCCTGGAAAATTTCAGGAATTTTGTAAATACCCGGACCGATAGGTTGGGTTTGGAAATCCTTGGATGCATATCTTTTCGTTTTCCTCTCATACCCAGTTTCGCTTTATGAATCCCAATATAGGCACTGATGGGAACACATGTCGCTAGCGAGTCGGGCGGACGGGACGGGGTCATACGCCACGCCCTTCCCCCACCCGGACCAGAAAGACAGCAAATTCTCCTTTAGGTGCTTCTACTTCTTCCCGTCTAGCTCGCTGCCTACCCGATCAGATTGGTATCTGTTTGTCAAGATGATTTCTGAAATGTGGTTCACCAATATCCAGGTTTGGTACGATTGGTTTGTTTGTGAAAGAGGAATGTATAGAGAATTTGGTAAGAACTGCTTTTAAAAAGACTACTTATCATCTGAATTTGAACCAACGCACTTTTTAGTCCAAAGCACAGAGCTTAAAAAATGTTTTGAAGATTACAAATTCTGAAACTCAGCAGTGATCTAAAAGATTACAAATTCTGAATTTCACCCGAATGGAGAACTCAGCTCTCTCTCGGCAGTGATCTAAAAGATAGAAACTAAGTCAATAATTTGGACTGAAATTCTATGGTCCTGGTGTAGGATCTTGGTCAGAGGTGCAACTTGGGCCAGATCAGGTATAGTCCAATTGGTTCCAACCAAGAAAGGGGGGGAAAATGTTCGATTAATAGGTTCAGCATATGAAGATAAGGCTATAAGTAGACTGGTTTGAAAGGGATATATCATACCCGAATTTGATTCTTTAGTGTTTGTATTCAAATGGAAGTTTGTCATCCAATGAAGATCAAACTTTGATTGGATTGCGATATTGAATACAACTAATAATTTAAATTAATCAAGATTGGAATATTACAAAATATTGACAAAATGAATATTATAACGACTTGAAAAGTAATTCCATGGGGTATGATTCTGAAACATATATTTTGAAGATGATTAAACAACCTGGAGACTCTCCCAAATTCTTTTAAATGGAGTCCAGGTGGGTTAAAAAACTAAATGGGTTGAGATATTTTGAACCTTGAGCCTCGCACAAATTGAGGTATGTGATTTATATTAATGGTGAATAGGTGATATAAACTCTTGGATTAGATTGGAATGGATGTACAATTCAATAACTTATAAATGGGTTTTTATCTAAACATATTTGGGTAATTGGAAGGAAGAAATTAGGTAACATCTCAAATTTCCTTTTGCTTTGCATTGCTTTTACCACGAGCATTTAATAGGGATAAGGATGGCCTCTCAATGCATTAACCTTTCACTACATTTTTACATTTGATGAATTTGAGCTTTGTAATAATGTTTGAACAATACTTAAACAGCTTCCTTTTTGGATTCACACATTTGGACATTGTAAACCTTACAAGTTCCAAAATTTTGCACCTGGTTCAATTTTGCACCCATTTATTTGTGATTACAATTTACAATTTTACATCATTGTTTAATGTAAAATTTGCATTTTTTTGTCTTATTCACTTTATTAGGAATAAAAATAGCATATGAAAAACTAACAAAAAAAAAAAATTGTACTTCCTCCAATCTTAATTCTCTCTCATTTAAAGTGGGTACCACATCATTTTGTTTTCTACCCTACTCGTAAATAAATAACATTATTACTGCTTTTGTTGCCTGTTACGTAAAGTGAGAATGTCATAATTTTACTTATTTTGTCACAAACAAACAAAACAAGGTAAAAATAAACCCTGTTTGATGCATTGAATTCTATATGCAAATCCACTCCATGACCCAACTCATTAAAGTTGAAGAAAACCCCAAGGCAAAATTTTATAATGATATGTACCGGAAGAAGATGTTTTCCTATAATTGCAGACAGATGGGAATTACAATTTCATTGGAACTCGTAAGACATCTGGTTGCAATCCGAGGACGCAGTTATGACTCGTGTGAGTAGATGTTTGAGATATAGATTATAGAGAGAGGGAGCTTTGGGTGTATTGGAAGCAAGGGTTTGATGAAAAAGGCCATGAATACTGCAACTCTAAAAGCCAAACCATGTAAATCTCTGGGTGATTGAATTGATCTATAGACTTTTCGATTTCTTTTTTGTTTTTCCTTCACTTGCCAATTGTTTTCTTATTCATGGTTTTGTTAGTTGGGTTTCATTTTCTTACATTTAAACAGTGCAAATGAAATTTGCACCACATATGTAGCCTTAGGAACTATCTAGGGAACTCCACTTTTAACCATTTCAAATCTGAATTAGGGGCCCATCCTCCCCAGCAGACCTTCTAATGCATTTGATCATTGGGTCATAGTTGCCAGCTGATAGAGACTAATAAGAAAAAAGGACCATCACCTCACCCATCTCCTCTCATCGATGATCATGTCCCATCATATTTTTAAAAAGATATTCTCTTTCAATTTGATCATATTATCAGGTCATCTCCCCCATTAGTCTTTCTTGGATTCATGTGAGCCATCTTAATTATATAAAAGAGTAGAAAACGAAGTCCATGAGATCACTGCTACAAGTACATACAAGAACAAGCAGATACAAGGAATCGGAGATGTAAATCTGGAAAGGCCACCTTCCTGGTCAGTGTTTGCTTTTGGCTTCCACTAGGAATTGATCTTTTCGACACCCCAGCTTTTGGTAGTTAGACATTCTATGAACCAAACAGAAATAGATGGAAAATCAATATTCCCGACTTATGAATAGCCAAAAGACCACACTGAAAGACATGCTAAACGGGCCCTTGATCTCCCAACTAGAACTGTCTGAATTTGATGCATCGGCTAGGGTTGAGTCAAACTGACCCAAAGCCAGAGAAGATTGCATGCATGGCTATACATAGTCATACTTCTGCACGTTTGGTCTAAGCACCAAAGTTAACATTTTTCTAAGAAGAGATGATATCACATGAGAAATTCTAGAGCACTGTGCAGTTAATATGGGTAGCATCAAGCCTACCCTAAAGAACAAAATAAAATGGTTTATTTGCCTATCAAAGAGAATAAAAAGAAGAAAAACAAAATGAGAGGTTTCTTTGTTTTAATTGATTTTATCATCCTTTATTGGAGATGAACTCAGATTCATTGTCCCCTCCATTAATCTTCCACTGCATTTGGTATTTGAAGTTTTACTCCTTGAGCTATGTAACATCTTCTAAATTCTAAACTCATACTATATATTCTTATTCCATGGAGTAGGTAGAATATATTATGGAGTTTGTTTTTTAATTTCACAAGTTTAGGTGCCATTTGGTAAGGTTGACAGTCAAAAGATGTAGTGGGCTTTTATATAAAGATCTTGGCAGCCCACAGACCGTTTGGTTGGAGGTACATCTTTTCGTATAAAGACAGGACAAAAAAAAGGTGAAAAACTCCATTTCTGGTTTCTCGAAATAAGTTTGAATCGAGTTTTTTCGCATATTTTTGAGGCACAGCCTTTTTGGTGATTGGATCTTCCTCTGATCAAACAGGAAAAAAAAAAAAAACATGAACTGCTGAGCTTTTAAACAACCGATAATCCACATGGAAAAACGCACCAAACCGGGCCTTGGAGAATAACTTAAGTTTACATTCTACTATATCTCTTTAACAAGGTTATGCTTCGGATTCGACAGAAGCTTAGGACCTAGGAAGCTCTTCATGGTTTTTGTAGAGCTTACAATTAATGGGGTACACTCGTCCAACAGACTTTCTCATGAATTCCTTTATGGGCTACATGACATTTTTTTTGGGGCCCAATTAAGAGTTTATTGCTCGCTGATAAAGACTAATAAGAGAAGAGGGACCATCACCCTTAAGTGGCTGTGGTCTCCTACCATTGATGATTATTATGTACACCAAGCATATACATGATAATCTGGAAATACATCCCATTGAATTTTAAAGGATATCCTCTTTCAACTTGATCATATCTTCATGACCTCTCCTCCCTTTGCTCTCATCACCAGTTGCAACGATTCATGTGAGAGTGTAATATTTTAAGTGATCATTTACAGTGAAAGCAGTAGTTAAGGAGATATTATACATGGACCACAGCTTTTAAAGTTTGGGTTGGGTTTTGGTAGCTGGATTGGAATGGCCAATTCCATAAATCTCTCTCTGAATTCCCAGTTTGGATCATCCCTCTTCAATAGAGAAGAATTTAACAGAAAAGAGTTTTTATAGTGGAATTAAAAATGACACGAGAGATAGTCATGTAATTTCCATGAAACTAAGGCTCCAATTTCTTTCCCACTTGTGGGGGATCCTGTTATCTTTTTATTTCTCTTCATTACAACAGATTCATCATTCTCCCCATAGAAAAAGCTTCAAGCTCGTCTTGACATACAATTGGGTTGTTTATTAAAGAGCTCATCCATCTTGCTGAACCTCATATGTATTGCCTCGTGGGTTGCATAAGTTTTGTCTGAGTTAATGAGAACCTATCAACAATATATCTAGCTAGTGACCATCAACCAATAACCTTATCAGGTTGAGGTTTCCCACAGGAAATAGTACACTGGGTATATATAGATATATAGAACTAAGGTTTTATGTGTTCTCTCTATGAACTTGGCTTTCCACAAGAATTGTATGAATTTCATCAATTACACTTAAATTTTGCCAAGAAATCACTTTAGAATCTAAGGTTGTGTTTGGTTGTAATGTAAATTTATTTGCACTGATGCAAAACCATGGCAGTGCAAATTATGATTTATTTATATTTTAAATTTTATCTTATTTTGTTTGATTGCAGTACGTACAAATGAAATAAATCAAGACATGAAGCAAAATCAATTAAAACCCAAAACAAATTTAAACCAGAATTTGCATTCTTTTCATTTGCACTTCCATGCATTTATACTAATGTAAATAAAATTGCACTGCAACCAAACACAGCCTAAAGAATTGAAAATGCCATTTTCACCTTCAAACTACGATAAAAAGACCATTTTAAGGCAAAAATGATGGCGTTATTGATAGATCTATTGGACAATGAATAAAAGCATGCTTATGTGGTATTACTCAAGTTTGAAAATACCATTTTATACCTCTAAAGTTTATAGAGAGAGAGAGAGAGGTGTAAGGCAAGAAAGTTTGGCTCCACCTTGGGTGGGGGCTTACCCCTCACCTCTTCATCTGTTAAATTAGATGTGCAGCATTTTCATGCATGTACACAATCGCTTAGTTTTGCATGCATGTAATATGATCAATGTCAAGCAACAAGAGCACAACCGTAGAAGAGGAACATCTTAAAGCAAAATTTAGACACTATTGATAAGTTTGAATTTACAAGTATTCATTTTATGAGGAGTCCCAACTCACTGAGTTGCTCTCTCCCTTGTAGATATATGGCTTCTACCAAATGCTCTCTTGTATTTAATTACCTACATATCTTCTATATATCTAGTAGAATCCTCCTGCATATATTAATTTTTAAATGATATAACAAAAAAAGAAAATCTTTGTTCAAGACAAAATAGTTAATGATTTAATTACTTTTTTTTTCAGGGAGGGAGCCTGAAAAGGCTTAAACCTTTGTTTGCTCTGGCTGTGTAACTTGATACAACTCCAGGGGCCTTGGAAAAGCTTGTCTCACTCATTTGAATCATGAGAGAATTCATTATTCTTTAGAAGGAAAAGCAATAGCATGTGAAATATATATGAGAGTTTCATTTGCTCTTTCAAAAGAATTTCTACATAAGATGATGAGATCAAAAGATGGGATTGGGCAATGGGGTTTCTTCCAACTTTGCTAGCAGTCTGCAGCTGTAAATGAGAAAAAAGCTAAAGACAACTACCTTTTATGGTTGTTGTCCTAAGAAATATTCCCTTGAGTAATGGTCCTATTCTTTCAACACAGCTAGCTAATAGGTTCTAAGCTGGGTTCAGCCATAAGGATAGAATATGATACCTGAGACCAAAAGCAATTGCTCAATTAGTGTTGAATTGAATACTGTAGCGTGTACTGTTTTCTTACCTTCTTCAGTCTTCACTGCTACACCTTGGCTCCAACAAAATATTCATTCCAATGGTGGATTGGAGGAGATCCTAATGCGTTTTTAAATGGTAATACTCTAGATTTAATTTAAATCACTATATAATGACAATTAGTGTTTTTCAACCATTATTGACCTAGATAGTTGAACCGTTCAAATCATCACCCGGTGTCAATTTCGATCTGGATTAACCCCCAAACCAAGAATAATTGATAAAAAACCATTCAAACCATCTTCAGTCTCAGAGCCGGTTTTTAAAACACTGATGACAATCCAACCATTGCGTATTTGTGTTACACCCTCATGAATAAAATCAACATGCTCCATTTATATTTCATTCAATATTCTTTCAAACTGGGGTACTCTCCATTTTGCTACAAACTTACCAGATTTACTACCATTTATCTAAATTGGATTCGGATGTGTTTTTAACCTTACTTGGCTGAGCTAGGGCATTATTCCCCATAGTGTCTAATGCTAGTTTTGTATAGGTTTACTGAATTTCAGATCAAATTGAATCCATATCAGACATATGGATATATAAACATATAGAACAAAATTTCGAATCAAATAAAATTAAGATCATGCATCTAGATATATAAATGGATGGAATTTGAGGCTATCACATATCTGCAGTCAGATAATTGAATCGAATTAAGAAGTCCCATATACTTATTGGATTTTGATATATATAGCCAACTTCCATCCTTATTTAGATTATATCTTGTGGAAGATATAAATGGGTTAATTAATAATTAATCATCTTGTGAGCTTCTGTTAATATAATTCAGCTGACTTGGATACTTTTTTACTTTTTTATGAGATTGGTAGAAAGCTAAACGGTTTCAATATTGTTTCCATTGGGAGGATAATCTATTGAGCAAATAAGCAAGATTATTACTTGATATATTTTTGTAGGAATCATTAATTATACACTAGGAGTATTTTTTGGTTGATTAGAAACATTTGCAATATATATGATGGCTATACATGTTAAAAGGCAACATAGGAACTAGGGTTTGAGTTTTAGAGTGGCCACTTTGTGCCAAAATGCCAAAGGGCAAAGGTTATATAGTACACTTTTGTATATATATGGTACACTCGATCCAAGAACCTGAGTTTGCCAGCATTGTGTGATGTCCTTTTTTTTTTTTTTAGTGTTATTTACTTTATTCCCTGGATTAAAATATGTAAAAAGATGCTCAACATTGTTTGTACTTTGTACTCTAAGAATAGAGTTCTCCTTAGTGCTTGTCCTATATATATAATTTGCAAATTAAGGATGCAGCTTAGCTTAGCTAAGAGCTTAAGATCGCAAACAATGCTTCTATTAATATACCATGAATGTGGTGTCAAGATTTTGGATAATTTTGAGCCAACATGTTCAAAACTTATTTTTTTAATTAATTTGAAACTACAAATTCTCATCATATTTGGGAAGAGAGACTATAATTGAATAATAACTCCATTTATCAAATTGATGTGAGATTTTTGTATACATGCTATTCCATTATAGTGTAAATTAAAAGAATTTGTATAAATGCATGTATATATAAAAAATTTATTTGTAAAATATATAAATATTATTTAAAGTGTCGGTAAAATATTAAATGCGAGAATGCAGGTTTGAGTCTAAGAGCATTTATTTTGATGGAGATTAGGTCAGTTTCTAGTCCACCTCTCAGAAGACTCCAAAGGGTAGTACAAACATTGGGCAATGGCTTTTCCATCTGTTTGTCACGTAGCATATCTTGTCAATTTACTATTTGTGATTGTAGAAAGATGAGAGCAAAATTAATTAATAGGGTTCCTCTACAAATAGCCAAATTAATAAGTTCTGTTGAATCAAAGTTACCTATTCAACAAAATGTCACTACTATATATTTGATTATATGATATTCAGATTACAATTTAAAATGCTTTTATTGAATTAATGTATGTCCCTTACCCTTGCATCTAGATGTTTTATATGGGCAGTAAGTCAATGTTGTTATATGTTTAATCAACTAGAGTTCATCTACATCGAATTTATTATCACTAAATAATGACTCGGTAAGACTTTGTTATCTATGTGATATCATCCATCCATTAAAGGTGTAGGTGATGGATGTTGATCGCTTCTTATATTTGGTACATAATATTTTTACTTTGTTGTTTTTCTTTTCTTTTTCTTCTTCTTTGTTCTACGGGCTACACTACAATGGGAGTAGCCCATCCCCCAAACCCTAACGCAGGCAGGATTTGAACCCAACTCTCAACAATAACCAGTCAGAGACCTTATTAATCAGCCTATTGGCACCTTGCTGCTATTTTCTTTCTTGTTAAAATAAGATAGTCTTGCTTTGCTTATATTTTCTAGGAATATGTTATTTTGGAAAAAAAAAATATATTGTTTTATTTTCCTTGTTAATATTCTCTTTCAAGGTTCAAAATGTTGTGACGTATAAGTTTGTATTGGCCGATACATGTTGGTTTTAGAACCTACCAATACGTCGAAGCTTGAAACATTTTTAATCTTAGTGTATCGCTTTGTTGAATTGCACCGTACTAAATTTTTCCTTATTGTACATATTGATGCTTCATGATTAGCATTCGCTATGTAAAATCTAAGATGTACTTGCCTTAGTTTTGGTGCAGGTCATAAAAGTAAAATTTGATTACATAGTATTAATTTATATCTTTACCATTTAGTTGCACGCATGCATGCCCTTACACTAGGTATACGTTTGGCATCGATGCTACAGATACAACATCATTTTTTGAGAAAACGGTGTCTGCTTTTTTTTTTGGTTGGGAAACGTTGCTTGCAGGTAAGACATTTCCTGGAGCAACAATAACACCTTCTATTTGGTACCAATGCTCCATATCTGTTTTTCGCACCGGTACCCATTATAGGAAGTCCACATCGTTGTCACATCATGCCTCATTGGCAGCAACAAGCTTCAATATGAGAAAACGTCGAATTCGGCGTTGCTCCAAACCACACCTTTTCAATTTCCAAGGCGTGGCTTGGAGCACCACTTTTATGGAAAAACGGTTCCAAACATATTGAGTTTTCCAGGAGCACCAATTTTTCCAACGTGGCAATGATGTGTCACCGTTTTCTGGAGCAATGGCATCGATGCCAAACAGACACTAGTAGTTTTTAATGTTTTAAATTTTAATAAAATATAATGTTTTATTACTATCTTGTCCTTATATATATATATATATATATATATTTGATGGATATCTATATTATTTAAGCAGATATTTGCCTTGGGATATGTTATAAAAGTTACCATATTTATAAAAAATACCATATATCATATTATAAAATTAATACTTAGTTACACATATGCATAAGACGCACTCTTACGGGTTGTTGTGTTGAACTCCTCCCCAGTTCGTGTACTATGAGATTATGGATTCACTCAATTTATGAAGATGTGGGTTGGTCTACAATCACTTAATTATTGCTTTTGAAAGCAAAGTTTCATGATCTTGAATAGCTATAGCCAAGGCTTGAATCGGATCAAAACTGGTAGGGGTGATTTCAAGGATTTTCTGTTGAATTTGTCAGTGCGATTAATGAATATATAATTTATTTAATGGTCTTTGAACCAGCTCATGGTTGGTCAAGGATTATTGCCTATGTGGGCCCTTTTGTTGGGCAAGTAGCTTATCGTGCAGATCCTATTTACCATCGTCATGAAAACCTTCATTAGTCCAAGAGCTTAGTTCCTTTAGAAAATGGCCCATTTAAGGCCCACTTGAAGTTTGCTTTATAGAAAAGGGGTTAAGGAAAAAAAAAAAAAAAAAAAAACTATTAGAGTAGGAAGCATTTTTGGAGCATTTAGCCTTTTAGAAGCTTACTTTTGGAGCATTTATCCATAGGTTTGTTTTCTAAACAATAACTCTTGAAAGATTTGCTTGTCTAAACCTATACTTTCTGCTTGATTTATATTCTTAGTCTACTTTTAATTTCCTGGGACACCTAAAGTTTCAGTTGAACTTATCCTTTGAGTAACAATGGATTTAACTGGGTAACGCATTAAAACCTAATTTCCTGCATTGTTTTCATTGGCTCGTTCAATACTAGATGGAACTTTCTTATTTTTTCTGGTCTATGTCCCATCAATGAGGGTACTCATCATCATCAACATCATATCTAACAGCTAGCTACCAAGGATGAGGATACCTATATAGGATGTTGATTATTCAGTACCCTAATGCTTTTGTTTGAATTTGACTGTTTAACACAACAGTGTCATTGTGGGAGATGAGATCTTCCTTACCTTCTTTCATCAACATTACAACCAGAAGAAAAAAAAATCATGAAATGAAACTATATACTCACTCAAAACCCTCTAATAAGTGAGAAGAATGGCAATCTTTATTCACTTTCTGTCTGTAATGGCTCATGGAGTTCAGTTGATGTTCTTTGTATACAATATTCTTCTGTTGCTTGCTTCCCAATGGTTTCCCTTTTGGCAGTCGAATAAGGTGTGTACCAGTTAATTAGATGGGACATAAAACACACACAAAATAAATAAATAAATAAAAACTTACCCCATCCAATTATTGGAGTTGGGACAATTGATTCCAACTCAGTTGAGCCTTTTCAGTTTTCACCCTTCCCAAGGACCAGAGATAAGAAGACCCAGTATCTCTGCCTCACTTTTGTTAGAGAATTAAGTTCTCTTAGTGAACCCACTTTGTGCTCAACCTCAAAGAGAGATTGGAGACCCAAAGTATTTCAGTACACTGCAGCATCAATCACCTTTTCTTTACTGAATGATCAAGCTTTATTCTGCTTTGCTACACCATTTCAGGAATCTAATCATTTCCAACGATAGTTAGCATAAAGCTTACTTCTGTGAGGTGTGTGCTTGACAAGCTTATCTTCCAACTTTCATGCGCAATCATCCAAAGTCACTCCCTCCCTCAGTTTCGGAACTTCATATCTTGCTGTTTTTTTTCTGCTTTCTTTTGACATTTTTCAGGGCCATCTTCTACAATAAACTCATTTCCAACTTAATTATGTTGATATGCAAATGATGGTTGCACTCTTAGCTACATGACGAAGACATGAAAAGTTAATTAATAACTGAAGAAATACCAAGAGAAATTAAAATAGGATGAGACAGTGTTCATTCCCAAAACCATATATGACTATAATTTCTAGGGAATTCCAGGTGAATTTGGCACTTTCCTGACTGATTTTCTTGTGGGTATTTTTTGCTTTTATCTTTCCAAATCATTCTAGCTAGAACATAGGTTGACTGTGTTGTGGTCCTAAGCGCATGCTTATTATTAGTACTCTTCGTAGAGGACCCAGGAGGCCCTTTGTTAATGGCTGAAGTGGCTGAAACTGAATAATATTTTATTGCTTCATATTTGAATATATCTAATGGTGGGTAGATAGTAAATATTTTAAGGGTTCAGTACATGTTGTTGGACTTGTAGTAGATAAAGAACTGTTGTTAATTTTAAATTGGTGACTTGGTCATCGGTTGAACAGTTCAACTATTTGTTCAACCATTGAACTTGTTCAAATAAAAATAGTTTTAGATTATTTTTAAAATCATTTCATATTAAAATAATCTTGAAGCAATAAATGATAGAGGGTATAACACATATTGACACGTAAATTGGGTAGGTATCATTAAGTTCACATTTCTAAGAACTGTTTTGGCTGGCAGACATGAGTTCCAATTGTGGCACTCGAACCATCCAATCTGCTCTATGTTTGACTGCACTGAATTTAGTAACTAACCTAACAATCTATTCAGCCATGAAGGAGCACACAACCTACTTAATTTAATAAAAGGAGTTGTTTCTCAATATGCATTGTTTTTCTTGATATGGCCAAACACAAAAAGTATTGGAAACGTAATTTTAGATTTTGTTTGGAACTGGTGCCATTGCTCTAGAAAATGGTGACACATTAGTGTTACGTTGAAAAAATTGGTATTTCAGAAAACAGTAATATATTTGGAACTGTTTTTTATAAAAAACGGTGCTCCAAACCACATTTTGGAAATTGAGAAGGCGTGGTCTGAAAAAATACCGAATTCGGCATTTTCTCAATTTGGAGCTTGTTGCTGCCAACGAGGACATGATGTGGACTTCCTATAATGGGTACCAATCTTAGAAACAGATACGGAGCAGTGGTGCCAAACAGAAGGTGTTGTTGTTGCCCTAGGAAATGTCTTATCTAGCAACAACATTTCCAAACAAAAAAAGACACTTTTATCAGAAAACGGTACTTCCAACCCACACATAAAACGGTGTTGTATATGTAGGTCGATGCCAAACATATACTTAAGTGATACATTAAGATACATTTTAGATATGCATAGATATAATGAAAGAATTAAGATAGACATACATAATTTGAGTCTTCTTAGCAAATGTTGAAAATCACATAAGATACTTTGATAGTTTATGTAAAGTGTTGTGAACTACCAAAATACGCTGGGAAAAAATTGAAAAATGATAGAAGAGATAAAAATATGTCTCTACCTTAATTCTTGGGAAACCCATATAATTCCTGACATTCATAAATATTGTAATAATTAACTATTTAAAAAAAATGATAGACATGCTTTAATTTAAGAAGAGAAAAAGACTAAGGATTAAGTTTTAACAACTAGGTGAAGCATGGCGTATTAATGGTGAGCTTGGTGCGGGTTCAAATCTTATTGGTTGCAGTTTACATAAAACTTATGGTATTAATCAAAGTTAATGAGAGAGGATGATGGCTCAAATACAGGAGCTAATGTACGGCTGCAAGTTGATTGAATTTAGGTAAATCCAAATTTGATTTATTTATTTTGAAACTCAAATTGGATCATCTCCATCAGATTTATATTGGATTGGAATTGAATTTGGATTATTGAATATTATAAATGAATTAAATTAAAAATGATCAAAATAGGGTTTGACTATGATGTGAAAAAGATATGATATCTGAACAACTTCTGACCAATTAACTAGAATTATAAACATGATAGTTAATCGGGTGTTATTTATCAAAATTCATGGGTGGGTTTTGATTGGTCAAAACTCCTCCCATACCGCATCTTTTCCGTATCATAGATTTTTCCTACTTGAATTTAAGACAATTTAGTAAAAACACAAAATTTAGACCACCATTACTAACAGATACAATATAAATTCATGTATGCATGAGGATATATATAAATAAAAATATAAATTGAATCGAATTGGATTGCATCAGGCCAGATAGAGATGGATCCATATCTGATCCAATTATAAATTGATCAATTCAGGTCACCCTTGATTGAATTCGAACGTTAATGATTGGATACCGTGTGCAGCCTTTAAAGTTAATGATGTGATTAATGTGAGAGAGGAATTTGAATTTGAATAGAGAGAATTTAAGGAGGGAGACAGAAATTCATGAGAGAAAAATGGCTTAAATTTAGGAGTCAGATGGGCCAACAGTATGGCCTGTATCAGCCGATACTCTGTAACAGCAATTACATTGGAGTTGCTTTTGTTTTGAAAGATAGAAATCATGTACTTTGGCAAACACCCCCAAAATGACAAAAGTAATTAGCAATTCAGTTTAGACACTTACAGCTGTCAACAAACACACCCTTGTCATATTGTGTTTGAAGCATTGAAGATCATTCATGACTGACTTATCAATGCTTCAACTACCTCACTATAGGCTATAGGGAGAGGTAAATCATGAAAGCACAAAATTTGCTCTCCAATAAGTACCACCGAAAATGTAGAGATGCAAATGCTCAATTTAGCTTGGTATATGAGATCCAAATTGCTGGGTTTGTAGTTGGTTTCCACTTGATTCACCTCTGAAGTTAGATGGTCATCTTGGGTTAGAACATTCGTGTGTAAGTAATGCCGAGGTACAAATTGTGGAGAAAAGTAGTTTGGAAGATGAGATTTCTCATTTGAAGGGAATCCGTTTTTGGCAAAATTGATCAAAATACATCTGCTGCTGCAAAACATTTCTGTCTATTCTATTCCTCTAAAAACAAGCCTTACAGTTGGGCTTTACACCATCTGGAAGAGCTTTAATAGAGCTTCAATCTGCAACTAATTTGATCTACAAAAGTATTGGTTGACATAGAGCTGGGTTATCTGGGAGGCATTTTGCAATTCTCTGGACTGACTTTTACTTATACATTTAAATTGTCCATCTTGGGCTTGCTTGTAAACTACTGAAACCAGGCCCAAGAGCCCAACTAAGATTTGGGCCAGCTTCAGGCTTGCAGAATTATATCCACAGATAAAGTCCAACTGAATCAGCTTGAATTGAGGGTAAAAAGAATTAAACCTCCCCTGAAGTTTCCTATAAATACTAAAACCTCCCCTCTTTTTTCAAAAAGGACTTAAACCTCCCCTATTGATGATATGATATCATTAGACAAATATTACCCTCTTTTAACCATCTGTTATGAATCGTTTACATGTGGCATCATGTGAGGTCTGGCATTATTTCGAAAACCCAATTATACCCTAGGTCAAAATTCCCAAATGATTCGGTTGGTCCCTTTTCTCTCCTCTTCATAATTTTTTCTACTAACCCCTCTTTCTTCCCTCATCAAATTGATGTTCGGCCACAACTGCGAATAGCAGACCTCATCAACAACAAATTGTCGAATCTGAAGGTTCAGAGTTCAGTATGCGTTGAGTAGCATTCATTGACAAGAAATACTGCCATTTTTTGAGGATTATACCCTTACTTTGTAGAATGAATAGATATGGGCTTTTGGACATTGAATCATGCTTGGAAGTCTGAGATTCGTAACCTAGCCCAGTGAAACTGAAAGCTGTAAATCGGATGGCTTTGTAGTTTGTACAATGGAATCCTCGTAGTAAAAATTCTTGGGTTTAGTCTCAGATTGTAGTTTTTGTTAACTCTTTCATATTTCTCTCAGTCAAAAGGAAGGCTCTATTTTGATTCATCTTCCTGCTCTTATTTTTCTCAATACGTTGTTGCCTTTACAAAGTTAAATCGATATAGTCCTCAGGAAATAGAACCCTGCAGGCTCCTTCCTCTACATCATTGCATTCAACAACTACAAACAGAAAATTGAAAACAAGAGGAACTCATCAGTGGATCAAGCACCGAATGCTCAAACGGTCCTCATTAATTAGAAACCGAGTCTCACTGTCTCCCCATAAGCTCAGAATGAACTTTCACACTATATATGTTTCACCTTGTTTAGAAAAGGCCTAAACCATGTCTCCCTTGGCTTCTCCCTTTTGCTAATGTCAGGATTCAATATTCAAGATCTACAAGAAAGGGTTTGAGCACAGACCAATGGTGAATGGTGATCGAGACAACATTATTTTTATTAGTTACATTGTATGAACATTTTTGAATCGGCCTTTTACATGTTTTGAAAATTTAAAGAATGTTTAAGGGCAAAGGAGTCTTTTTATTGATTCTGTGAAATGTAACGGTGTGTCATTTTGCCATGGGAGGTTTAAGTCCATAAAATAAAATGAGGGAAGGTTTTAGTATTTAGAAGGAACCTCAGGGGAGGTTTAAGTCTTACCCTAGTATTAAATATGTCACCATCTATAGGTCAAGGTGCCAATACCTTTTTTAACAATTGAATTGACTATAGAAGATAAAAGTAGCCCATGTGGAAGGAAAACAAATGTTTTATAACTCAACTACTTGAGTACCTGGATACCGACCCAACTAATGTCAATGAAGAGACAACTTAATGGCAATCAATGAACACCCACACGCTACATTGCACTAGTTTGTTTTTCACTCTTGTGACTAGCCTTATTAAATCATGACCTAGTGCTCTTCAATTAAAATCTAAAAAAAAAATCTGCAGTGCTATATCATTCTGATAATAGTAAAAAAAGTTGTATAAAATCGTATGCCAATAATGCTATATGGAGCAGGAGCATTAGACAGTCAAGAAATGTTATAAAAAAAAGTGCAACAGAAATGCAGATCAAGTTATGAGAAAATAAAAAAAGGATATAATTAGGAATGACTCAAAGGAACCTAGGAATAGCTCCAATAGGTGATAAATCAATAAAAAGTAAAGGAAGATGGTTCAGTTTCACGCATAGAAGACCTATCTATAGCACCGATAAAAATAAGCAATTTGTTAAGAATTGGAGGGGCTAGAAGGACTAGGGGCACACCAAAAAGGACATGGGTTGTAGTAATTAATCACTTAAGCAACTCATAATTTGATAATGGAATGGCAAAACAAGATTCATGTTGCCAACCCCATATAGTTGGGATAAGGCTTAAGAGAATATACAAGTTTCTGCATCTTCTGTCCTGATTCTTCAACAGCAAGAATACAGACTAATAAATCATCCCAACTCCCAGCAAATCGCCAGGCTTACAGTGCAGGAATATGTATATACACAGCCATTTACAATTACATATACAACATATTGCATTTCACTATACGTAGTTATACTGGGACCATCACCTACTCTCATAGGAGAATGTACAAAAAGCTAATGCAGTATTTACTCTTTTGACTCTGGATTTCATAATCCAGTTTCATCCCCACGGATGATGGACCGGATCAGATGCATTGAGAGCTTCCACTTTAGAATCTATTAGAAGTTTGATTCCCTAGCAGATACTACCATGGCTCAGAGTTGTTACTCAAGAAATTTCTAACATACGAGGGTCTGGTCCAGCCTTCCTCCGTGGAAATGAGGTTGAGACGAACCATCAGTTTTTCAACTGCATTTTCTTCCAGGTCACTGGATTTACTGGAAGATGTCTTATTGAAGGAAGAACTCTGCAACAGTACAAAGGATTCCTTTAGATATTAGAAGTTTGTCTGCTTTTCAATAATTCAAATCAGGTAATAGAAACTTTTACCCTCGAGGACTTGTAGAATTTAAGATACTGCAGAGATTCTTCATAAAACCCACAGTGATAAAGAAGAATGCTGTAATCCCTTAATTCATCAGGATCATATTCCAGTAGGATTAGACGTTCACAGGCTGGTAAACAAGAATATCTTAAATGAGAATGTTACCGAATCATTGGATTAGAGATCCCTTGGTATGCTAAAATAATGAACAAATTTTGAGACAATGCTAGATATTTTATTAGTAGTACAACATTAATGCCCAATTAATGGGGGTTGGAGCTAGAGAAACTACTGTAGCATGCAGAAAATCAATAGAAAGCTAAATACACATGAAAAAAACACGCATGTGGATCTTTTGCTACTTAATTTTATTTATTTATAATGAAATGATAATTTGTTCCCCCCTTTCTAGATAAATTCCTAAATGAAGAATATAATCCTCCCATTCCATCCACACAGTTATTGGTCTTTTCCTTGTTGATCTTCCCTTGGCCCAGTATGAAACAATTAGTTCATCTTGGTCAACAATCTGAAAACTTGTAGTCTTAATTTGTATCCTTATTATTTCTTTTTCCTATTAGATAACTTTTGGTTGCTTTATGAGAAGTTATTTCTTAATTTTCAAATTAGAGTGTTGTTTGAAAGAGTTGATAAATTATTCCTTTTCGTATTGGTTCAAGTTCAATCTCAAGTCCATGATAGGTTCTTTCATGAGCACCTCCAATGAGTGGTGTTCACCACATATCATGCTGGTCTAACACCATTAAAGCCTTGTTTCAGAGATTTTAGGGCTATGATCCTAGATTCAACAAGAGGTACTGCATCTTAGGCACATTCCCTTTTTCTTAAAATATATCTTGCTTGCTTGGTTGATAGGAATGGTTTTTCTAGTCAATTTGTTTATAGAAATTTAAGGACTAGAAATTTTCCATATGGAGCATAATTGGGGCTGTAAAACGGGTCCTCTAGAAATTCCCTCAACTTAAATCCTAGTTCCTATAACCTGAACACTTTAACCAACCCATCACCTCTGTTTTCTAATAGCAACTTTTAATTTTCTATCTCCTAGACACATAACACCTATTTGAAACTATAATTGTTAAAATGTTAATTATATTTCTTTCTATTTCCAATTTCTTGAACTTTATCCCTTGAATGCATCACACTCCCATGTTCTTCTCACATCCTAAATTGCTTAGAATATCTTCATGTGTTCAAGTAGGAAGAAAAACGGCAAACCAAGACACCAGAAGAGATTTTAATTTAATGAGAGACAAATTTAGTTCATGTACAGAGTATTTAAATAATCATACATTATTTATTATGTTTAGTATCAGAGATCAAATTATACCAGTCAATTGGCTAAAGCAACTGCTTTTTCTAATGTAATATAGTTGCTCAGTACATATGTTGCATTAAAGAGGATTGTTCCAAGCAAACGAAAATATATGCAAAATAGGCATCACCATACAAGTGAAAATTAAGTTATGCAGGCCATATACACAAAAAGAAACACTGTTTTATGTAATAAGTATTTTTCCATGATTCATAAAAAAAATGTATTTTTCCATGAAAATACATAAATGAATGTCTGGGTGTCTGTATCCCTGGATCTGCAGATCTATGGATGTGGTTATATGAACATTGCTGTTGATGATACCTAAAACACAAGATATCTGGATGGTATCAAAACTAGAATAATGGTATGTCAGCTGGCTGCTGGGCAGAATAACTGGGGCCATTACTTCATGTAATGGTTAAATCTCGGGCTGGCAAGCATGAGAGCATGGGTTAGGACCATATCCAGTTTACCCCTCCCAAGACCCCAGATAGCTGGGACCAACATCGGGTAATGCCCTTTAATTGACCAGAATAACCATGAGCAGAGGATGTACATATATTAATGCAATATTAGAATTGCCTGACTGCTTGTCTCCCTGGATCTGCATATTTGTAGATGTGGATATATGTATGCTGATCTTGATGATGCCTAAAGTAGAAGACACCTACTACAACAAAGGCTCCAGGAAGAAATTTAGAAGGAATAAAATTCTCAAAATTAGCATAGTTGAATATCAATCAGCCAGAATAAACATGAGCAACTTAGAAGTTTTAGATTTCTTCCTATCAACTGATCCAAGACCTTCCATTACCAGACAGTGCTCGTCGCATATCACCATAGCGTACGCTAGTCCAAACCCCACGCTCCAGTCTATGTTGAGCAGCCTTAGCAGATGCAAGGTCAAAGCCACTGCCAGTATAAATAGACAAAAGAGAAAATTTACGAGTACAGAAAAAGGTGCCATGCAAATTTAAACGCCCTTGCAAAGACGAGTACATATAAAAATTGTAAATTAGAGGTGGCAATGACCTTTCTTTCACAGTGTTTGGTCCACCAATGCAGTTAGCAGCATGAGCTGCCCTTAAGAATAGGCTTCTAGAATGATCATATTGGAAGGGCCAGAAAGCTTCTTTAAGGTTCCTCAAGATCTGCATGAGCACCATGACATCAGGTACACAAGATAAATCAAGCATGATTTTGAACAAAGATAATACCGTAAAAGAAAAAGAAAACCATGGGAGAGCAGACCGTCTATACCAAACTATAGGGGACTCAACTACCTAATTTCACAATTCCCACCATGTTATTTATTTATTTTTCCTTTTAAAATATAAGGATGCAGCAAAACCTATCACCTCTTTCAAATGGAGTTTGAACAGCCCTATCACTATATTATTGCTCATTAAAAAGTACATTAATAAAACATTGGACGCTGTGACCTGCAAGTATTACTGACTACAAAAAAGGCACTGTTGATAATTCTGTAAACAGACCTGAAATTAATAATTCTGTAAACATACTTTGTTCATTCACGACTTGAATAATATAAATATGGAACTCCAAGTTCAGTGATCAAAATGGGTGAATTTACAAACCAATAATGTAATGTTCACCTGTAAACTTCACTCTCACGTCACATTTTTTGCATTCACAGTCCCACTAGCTTAACTGGAAAGCAGATACAACTACCTACACCTTACTAATAGTTCCATTTTGGAAGAGAAACTAAAAGAAATTGCAGGATTAGTTTATGCAATTGAAACCACTTTAAAAACTTCCTGAAGCTCCAATTTTAATGGATAAAAGGAAACAGTTAAAACAGAACTCTGGATAATCATGAAAACACAAATAGATTTAAGCAGTATGTTTGTTAACTCATTTTCAAAAGTTCTCTTTCATTGCCCATTAGTAAAAACTCTTGCTTTCTTTTGTTTTTTGTTTTTTTTTTGATCAATAACAGAAAAACTCTTGCTTTCTTTTAGAAGCAAAGTTTGTATATTCTTCAGAGGGGTAAAGTTCTCTAAAAATTAGTGAACTCTGTGATGAGATTTACCATTGCACCAAATAATGGCCCTTACATCTTACAATAACGCCTATTAAATTTCTCTAGGTTTGACAAAACAGAGCACCATAAGCTGATTGTTGGGAAAAAAAAATCCTGAACCAGTCCCAGATCACCTTTAGAGATTATAGTAAAAGATACAAATTAAGAAAAACCTCAAGAGTTTCCCCTTTGTTGCTTCAAGTAGAATCCTATAGCAGATGAGGGGTAGGTTTTCCCTTTCTCTCCTCTTCATTTTATGGAATGGTTGATGGAATACTAAAGCCTAGACTATAAGGGAGAGGGTATTCATGGCTGAATATTCTTTCCATCAAATAGATGGCTGTTCTGTATATAAATTCAATTAACATCAATTGAAAACTACTGCAGTGCATCTAGTTGATGTTAATCAATACGGTATCAGCTGTCATCATACCTTAATCACAGTAATCAGGTTGTTCTACTCTGGGTTTGCTAAAACAAAACCAAAACCAGCATATGCAAGCTGACATACGTGCATGAATCTTTCCAAACATATAGCACACTATATAACTAAAACCTTGAATCATAACATCATAGTTGTCAAGGTGACACCTAGGTGCTCATAGAGGGTCACCTTGGCCAAGCACTTGGTATTTTTTTACAAGGCACCATATAATATTTTTATATTTATATGATAACTATAATATTACAACAAACATTACCCCGTTAAATTATTCGCTTTGTGGGTTTATAATGTTTTCGTAATTCTTATATTCAATTCCTTTTTTCCTGCTTTCTTATGTATTTGGGTTCAATCAACACAGATGTTAGTAAACCTGAACTGATAACTAAGGAAGAACAAGAAGATTTTATCCAATAAAAAGACGATAGCAACTAAGGTATGCCATCATCTTCTTCCACCTCATTTCCTTTTTCTAAGACTCTTCTAGTTTTCTCCATTGGACAAAAACAAGGCTCAACCCCCAATATTTTCTGCGCTTTCTTTTCTTTCTTCCTTTTCTTCTCGTGTAGAAGTTGATTTTCTTTGTTTTGATATGAGGTTAATACTTATTTGATGAGGATTCTTGGTAATTATTAATAAAAGATAACTGCTGGTTTCTATGAAACCTGGGGACCTGGGGAACTACCCAAGGATTTATGTTTTATATTTAAAAGAAAAACCCATCACCTAGGTGCTGCCTCCCAGCTTCACCTTGGTGCCTTGACAACCATGCATAACATGCATAATTCTGAATCCAGCCATCTAGGGTCTTGGGAGGGGTGGACTGGATACAGTCCTAGCTTTTGGCATTTTTCACACAAAGTTGCTGCTCTCAGACTTGAACCTGTGTTTTCATGCTTGATAGCCATCACACCAAGTAATGGACCCTAGCAGGATCAACACATAGGTTGCTTAATAAAACAATCCATAGACTGATGTCTTACCTCCACCAGAAGGGACTGCGATGTCATTATATGAGGTTCATCAGACACCTTGCTTCTTTGTTTACAGTACCCTCTAGGCAGACTCTCAAGATCATGAGGGAAGTAAATCTCTACATCAAAATCCAAAAGGCCCCACATACGTAGCATTTTTAACATTTCCGAATATATAAGTGAAAGCATAACTGCTGAACCTGAACGGTGAGTCAAAACCTGCTCAAAACATTAAGATCCAATCATCCAATTAGTGAAGAGACATCACAAATTATTATGATTTTCTGCAATAGAAGGCATGAATGAAGAACAAGTAGAGTTGATGGAGGGTTACTGAATGAAGATATAAAGCCCGTGGCTCTGACTGATTCCTGGCAGTGGTTCTTCGGAAACCCTGAAAAGAATCATATTAAAATAAGTAAAGCAACCCATTCAAACACACAACAACAAGTCAGCTTTAAAATATATAGAGGTATTCCATTAAAGACAATTTTTCTCCTTTGCATGATATCAGAAACCACATAGGGAACATGTTTGGAAAGGAAGGTTAAATGATCTTAGCTTTAGATATATGAATCTGTAAAGAGAGAAGGCTATGAAAGATAAAAATGGAAAGTAACTTCTTATTAACAAGTGGATCAAAAACATAACTCACAAAGAACATATGGACATGATAATTATGAGAAGTCCTATGCACTATATTAAGGATACAGTTTCCAGACTAAAATGGTTATATTCTATAGATTAAATTTCCAATCATGCACACTACATTTCTCTAAAACAGCTGACCCAAATTTTCAACCGAGTTTTCTTTTATTAAATAATCAAATATATCAAATCTTCCAAATAAGCAACACAAAAAATTGATCTCATCATTTATCAGAATGTTAATGTAATCAATTGCAAACAAATTAAGGTGTTGTTGAAGGCATTTTTTTTAATCCAAATAATATTTAAATAAATTAGAACTCAAATAAGTGGGTTGGCTAGTCTGCTAGTCAAATCATTAAAACTATAAAAAAGTATCCCATATGGGAGTTCCCTCTCTTTAAGTGGGAGGAGCAAGTGTCCTTCACCTAAGAGGAGGAGGTAGTTACATAACTATCCCACTCCCTATTTAAGCTCCTTAAGGGGAAGCTAGAAAGAGACACGGAGAGACTCTTCGGAGAAAATTTTCACAAGAGATTCTCAAGAAAAGCAAAGATAAGGAGAGAAGAAAAGAGAAGTGCTCAAGGGAAGGCAAGGAAGGAAAAGTCTCACTAATACAGGTAGAAAAAAAGGAAAGTCCTCTCTGTGAATACTTCCTATTTATGTCTTCTGCTACGTATCCTTCTTTCTCTCTCTTTTGTTTTTACTTTTGAGAAAGGAAATAGAGGGGAATAAACCATCTACAACTAGGTGCCTCTACTTGGTTGATTATGGTCCCTCTTTCAAGACAAAGTTAGGGATTAAACCATCTACAGTCTAATTCTTGAAGGCTGATTATGGTTCCCTTCAAATGAAAATGAAGAGCAGAGGGATGAAAATTGTCTACAATCAAATATTCAGTTTGATTGACTATGGTTCCCTTTTTGTATGCAAAATTCCAAGGATTAAGGCTGTCTACAATCAGAATTTCATCTGATTGACTACAGCTTATTGTGAAGAAAGGAGTGAGAAGGAAACTTTCTTTGTATTAAAAAGAAAAGAGAAATGTATTGCTGTATAGTTTCTCAATTGTATTTTCTTTTTCTTTCTTCTCATTCTTGTACACTTGATGTAAAAGAAAAGCAAATGAAAAGTTATTTTTAAGTACCCTATTGTTCTTTTCTTTTGTTCTATGTGTTCATTTCTCCAAGTCAGTCAAAAGGTGTTCTCTACTTTCTTGTGGAGATGTAATTAAGGGGAACAATCCGTATGTAAAAGAAAAGCAAATGAAAAGTTATTTTTAAGTACCCTATTGTTCTATGTGTTCACTTCTCCAAGTCAGTCAAAAGGTGTTCTCTACTTTCTTGTGGAGATGTAATTAAGGGGAACAATCCGTATGATTCCCTGAATGGGCCTTACCCAAAATAATAAAAACTCAATCACTTGATTGAGTGAATTATGTTGCATGAGAATTTATTAAAATTTTTACACCAACAAGTGTAAACTACATAACTCACTTGAAAATATAACTAAAAACAATAGAAATAACTTCCTTTTATTGGTTGACTGAAGACTTAGATTAACAATATTTTGTGATCAAGTTAATAGCAGTTTTTTTTTTTTATGAATAAGTTAATAGCAGTTTTAAAAGATAAACTAAGGTCAGAATTGTTTCAAGTTTGAACCTTGTCAATTTTGAAACATTTCAACAAATAAGAGAGAGAATCTATGATAACCAAAAACAATATAAAAATAAAGCAAAAAATCATAAATGATCAGAAGTGTAAAAAGTAGGTTTCCTAGTAACATGTTCAACTCCACAGGATAATAATTATATTATGAAGAAAACCTTTAAGTGTAAATCAGGAAGATACAACAAATCAGTTTGGTTTTCTATTAAACATATCGATATGGCTTATAGGCATCAGTTAAATGTCCTTCAATTTGCACTTCAGTTAAGAAATTATGCCACTTTTTCTAGGATATGTAGAAAATAGAATTTGCCTATGTAACTTCAAGAATTAAGCTCATATAATTGCTTGATGTGCATCAATTGAACATTCTCCAGTTTTAGTTGTAAGTAATGGTGACTCTTCCCTTTTAGATAAATTAAATGAATCTATCATTTTGTAGCATCATTTCCTTTCAAATGGTAGCATCATATCTTTCTGACAGGGAAGAACCCAAAAGTTACCCTCCTTTCCTACCACTCTTGGAACAGCGTCTTTTACTAAAAAATGTGACTCTTTTTTTGGTGATCCTTCCATATGAAAGAATTTGAAGAATTGCTTGATATTCTTCCTTTACCCAAGGAATGGATGTAGAAAATAGTCCTTCTTTTTGAGAAGAGGTAAAGTATGAATTTCATTAAAGAAAAACCATGTACAACTAGAGGCTGTAACAGGGAGAGTCATACAAAAACTAAACCACTATCCCATTAGCATTTACAAAAAGATTTACAATATCAGAAAAGGAACTAAACTCTGAACTGTTTAAGTTTGGATTCTCAAACAAAGTCCATTTCAACTTTATAACCAACAAGTTTTTTGCCTATGTGCAAACAATTAGAAAAATAAGAGTTATGCATTGCAATGCAAAGAGGATCAAAGAAATGGTTAAGGCACTAGTCTTCATTGTTCACAAAGACAACTCAAGTCACTTCAACAAAAGCATAATATTTAATGAAAGGGAAGCAATGAGGAATTACATAATTTGGCACTACTATTTTCATGTTTCCATGATTTATTCTGTTATTACACTAGATATTCTTGATCTAGTAAAGGCCATTACCCAATGCTGATCTTGTCCATACAGGGTCTTTGGAGGACTGAGGAATCTTGCTGATTGCCAATTTTGTTGTCTCTAATAACATTGGGGTGTGGATCATCTGGTGTCTATCTCCAAGCTATTAAAAGGAATATTACTTATAATCTTGTGTATGTGGCATATTGTTACAGATTCACCTTTGTCACTGCATCCTGTCCCTATTGTATTGACAATGTAAATACTTTGTCCTGTCATTGAAATTTGAAAATACACATAAGGCTCCATTTGTTTGTAGTGCAATTTCATTTTCACTGGTACAAATGCATGAGAGTGCAAATGAGACGAATGTAAATTCTGGTTTACATTTGCTTTAGGTTTTACTTTGCTATGCTTCAGGTTTAATTTTACTTAATCTTCAATGCAAAATGACAAAATAAAGCAACAGCTGAATCAAAAACAAATCAGAATTTGCACTCCCATGCTTTTGCACCAGTATAAATAAAATTGTACTGCAAACAAACCAGGCATAAGCTAAATTCTGAAGGTGAGTTCTTAAGCTTTCCTTGATCATCTAGATATCATGATGTCATTTAGGGATGCTCTTCCTTTTGTTATCAATGAAGAAGATGGTAGCAATATTTATCAATTGGGCATCCTAAACAAAGAGGTTCATATAAAATCTTCCTCCCACTATTTGAAAAACCTAAAGAGTCCACAGCTAACTAGGAGTGCAACTTGGGTGTTCTTAGGTTGAGCATTTCTTAAAACTTGAAGAGGCCCCAGTGAATACCTGGGCCTGACGTGATGTAAATTCTTCAAATCAAGTACCTGACTCGAACCCCTAAATCTAGCATAAACATTTCGTTCTCTCAGTTGGCAAGATCAGTGAATGACATAGTGGATTTACTTGCAAAAGGGGATGCTCAAAGGTAGGGGCCATATTATGATATGGTCCTGACCTCTCTCCCATCCTCTTCTCTACACAAAGAAAAAGAAAACTAGTGTTGGATATATTTTCTTTCTTTTTTTTTGTCAAAAATTTAACAAAGATTTAATGATTTTCTTAATCCTAATAATACTTGTATCCATCTTCTTGTATCGTCGTTTCAGCCCACCTACCACCAAATTACAAGTTCAGACTAATTATATTGTCGAGTGCTACTGTGCAAATTGATCCCAGACCCAGAACACCATCTGTTGACACCACCACTGCCATCAAAATTCTGCTTTACTCAATTCCCAACTTGGTAGTCATACAATTCACACTCTACATACATGTGCAATGACCCCAAGAGACCATGTTAATTAATCAGATCAATCGTAACATAATTAAATTTGCAAATAGTCTCTCACTCTCAAACACTCTCTTTCACACACGCATCAATGAACATTAATGGTCCTCGTCATCAAACACATAACCCCGCCATCTGATTTTATATAAACATGTTCTATTGTAGTCCATGGAACGATTCCAACAAGTTCTATTGTAGTCATAAAGCAAATAACGAATCAATGTTATGATGTTATACAAAACAGAACTCTTAACCCTCTCTCTCTCATCAATGAACACTCATGGTTCTCATTATCAAACTCTTAACCCTGCTATCTGATTTTATATGGACAAGTTCTATTGTAGTCATAAAGCGAATTATGACTACAAATAGTCTCTCACTCTCAAACACTCTCTTTCACACACGCATCAATGAACATTAATGGTCCTCGTCATCAAACACATAACCCCGCCATCTGATTTTATAAACATGTTCTATTGTAGTCCATGGAACGATTCCAACAAGTTCTATTATAGTCATAAAGCGAATGACGAATCAATGTTATGATGTTATACAAAACAGAACTCTTAACCCTCTCTCTCTCATCAATGAACACTCATGGTTCTCATTATCAAACTCTTAACCCTGCTATCTGATTTTATATGGACAAGTTCTATTGTAGTCATAAAGCGAATTATGACTACAAATAGTCTCTCACTCTCAAACACTCTCTTTCACACACGCATCAATGGACATTAATGGTCCTCGTCATCAAACACATAACCCCGCCATCTGATTTTATATAAACATGTTCTATTGTAGTCCATGGAACGATTCCAACAAGTTCTATTGTAGTCATAAAGCGAATGACGAATCAATGTTATGATGTTATACAAAACAGAACTCTTAACCCTCTCTCTCTCATCAATGAACACTCATGGTTCTCATTATCAAACTCTTAACCCTGCTATCTGATTTTATATGGACAAGTTCTATTGTAGTCATAAAGCGAATTATGAATCAATGTCATGATGTTATACAAAACAGAACACTTAACCTCTCTTTCATCAATGAACATCCATGGTCCTCATCACCAAACTCTTAACCCTACTATCTTATTTTGTATAGGCAAGTTCTATTGTAGTCATAAAGCTAATTATGAACCAATCTCATGATGTTACACAAAACAGAACACTCTTAATGTGTCTTAAGACAAATCTACCAGCAGCCTAGTTCAAACACTGTAAAAACCAAGACAACCACATACCTTGTGACCGTACAAGTACTTCTCCAGACTGCCCAGGAAAGCCTCCGGCGACAATTTGAAAAGCGAACTGTTATGCGAACAGTAATCCATGGAAAGGTCATCCAGTCTCTGAATAAACGAATCAATTGGGAGAGGCACCGAAGAGTGAGAGATAAGCCAATCATCTTCTGCCGCAATGTGAAGAGCAGTTTTCGCCAGATCAACCCCTCTATTAATACAGATACTCGTCTCCCTCTCTATGCTCGACAACCGGCGAATTTGAGTGCAGAAACCATCTCTCGCTGCCTGCACAGCACAGCCATCGCCGTTCAACCGAATTCACTGAACAAAACCAGAAAACAGAAAGAAACACAGGAGGATGAGAAGAAGTCTCACTCTGGCATGGGTGGTGTCGACCCCAGAAGCGTCGAGGGCATCATGGAGGACGAATTGGAGGTCGTTGGAGACGTTCTGGCATCGGCAGACGAGGTGAAGAGAAGATGAGGAAGGATAGAATTGGCATTTGGAGAATTTGGAGGGAGAAGAAGAAGAGGAGGAGGAAGTAGAAGAAGAAGAGAAAGTGAAGAGGGAGGAGGGTGTCGCAGGCCATGGCGTGATCGAACTCATCGCTGCATTCCGGATGACACTGAATTGAAAAATAAAAAATCCAACCAAGAAATCTTGGGTGGAGACTGTACTAGATCAACTATCTGTCCATCAGATGTTTCTCCACGTGGCAAAATTAAGTGTTAATTAGGGACTTGATTTCACGGAAAAACTTTAGCTGTCGGGGGCCAACAGCTTATCCTGTTTAGAGAATTTTTGGAAATACAACGTTACTCGGCTTCAATCAGTGCAAGGCTTTTACAGCCATCGATCGGGAACATCTCCGTACTTTTATGCGTAAATTTGTAAATTGCCTAGAACGTACTCAGCCCAGAAACTGTCTCAACAGTCTATGCTGTCGGGCCCCAACAGCCAAAGTTAACCCCTCAGGTGGGACATGTTTTAGTAATCGAGCGGATAGAATATTCCTTTCTGAAGAAGGATGTGCTTTTTGGATGGGTAAGATCATGGGTGCAGAGTATCGTTACTGCTCTTAGCAGTTTAGACTTTGGAGTTCATGCGCCATCTGATGTTGTGGCTTGTGGTGGGCCACTCTTTTGTTTTGGATACCACATTTATAAGATCAATGGCTGAAATTTTATTTTCATTTTAGTTATAAAATGCAGGGATTTTCACCTTACAGGGAAGTTTTTGGAATTTGGCCACCACTACCTTGGAGATATTTCATGTTTGCTCTTGATATTTTTTTTGCGTCATTTACTAAAACAACCTTTATAATGTTTCACTAAGATTTACCTTTATGTTTATAGAACACTCCTATAGTTTTCAATCGATTTATTTAATTAACCTTTCACTATAAAAGTGAAAAATCAAAGATTTGGCTTAAGCCAAAATCACAATACTGTATTGCTTTTGGTACAGTTCCTTGGAGAATGACCAATCAGCCCAGATCAGAATTTTATAGCTCCATAGTACAGAAGGAATGCATCCTGACCATGAATTGATGTCGTATTCATGAACAAAATGTAATTTATAGGGGGAGAGGGCCAGTAGTAGAGGGGCTGGAATTTAGAATTCTGCATCGGATGTATCCGTACTTTTCCAAAAAATTTTTGACATTTTAAAAATTTACCTCCAACAGTTCATATGTCATATGTTTATGTGGCAATTGTGTGGGGATGTAATGGAAACAATTCAACATCTTTTAATTTCTCAAGACCAGAGTAATATGGTTCTGCAACTTCACTTGTGGGCTAGCCCACCTTTTTTTTTGGGTAGAAACACTAGAGGTATTGGGATTATAAAACACTTGTGGCCCACAAAATTAACATTGATGGGGCATTAAATGACATTGCTAAAAGGTATTGGGATTATAATCAAAGATCATTGTCATGTTTTCTACTATGGACAATGAGCCAAGAAAGATTATAAAATGCTCAATTGAGGAGGTAAAGGTAGCCTTAGCAATCGAATCAAGTTTTAATAGAATAGTTTGGGTTCAAGTTTAATTAGGTTTAATTTGAATTCAAACCTGAGGATAAGCTTGATTAGTTATTTAAATTTGAACTTGACAAATAAAAAGTTTGGTTTGAAGGCTTTATGAGTTTGGTTTAATTAACACATATATAAATACATACATATGTACGCACATACATACATATGTATATATATTATATTATAAAATATAATAATATTATTATATTCTATATAATATAAGAATATACTATATGGTATAAAAATATATCATATATATCTATAAAAAATAAATATATTCATTTTTGAATTTTTTATTCAAACTTGAATTTGAACTAGAAAATATAATTTGAATCGATTTTAAACTTGCATTCGAACCTTATAGGATTTTAGTCAAGCCAAAGTTTGGTTCAGATCGGCTCGGTTGGATTCCTAGGTAAAGGTGTTAAAAATATTGGAAAGACTCCATTTGGCTATAGATTGGTCCTCAAGTCTATATAGAAAGAGATTCGTAGATTATCATCAAATATGTTATTAGGAATTGCTAATGAAGCTGCACATGTCATTGCAAAATTTGATTTGTCCATATCTAGGACCCAAACTTGGTTTGTATTCTTTTCTGGACAATGTTGTCCGTAGAGAAAAATATTCTGAGCATATGAATGAACTTTTGCCTTGAAAAACATTTTATAAAAAAAAAAAGGATGTCGCTTATTTTTTATTTTAGGAGATTCTAAAGAGGACCACCATGGGAGATTATTATCATTGGACATCCCAAATCAGGAAGGACAGAAAATGGAAAGGAATTATTTGGTTAATTGGTTTTAAGGTCAATTGGGGACTAATTATACTATTATGTGGTTCAACCATGATCACAATTAGACCTATTCATGGGCTGGGTAGTCTGACAGGCCAGCCCGACTCAGTCTGTTCTAAGTCGGGCTTGGACATGAATTTAGGCCCATGGGCTTAAGAGCCCGAGCCTACTTGATAATATATTATATAACAAGAAATATATTTTATATAATAAAAATATATATTATGTTCTTTTCTTCGTTCCTCTTCTCTTTTTTCAAGTGGTGGTGATGTCTTTCATTATCTTTTGGTTTTGAAGTCTTTTAATATAAATAAATCAGTTTTCTGTTGAATAAAAAAGATTTTTTTTTTCAATTTTCTGGATGGGCTTTGGGATTTTTATGAGGGCCTAGTTTGAGTTTAAGATTAGGCCCAATGGTTGGGCCAAGCTTGGGCTTGGGTCTGAATGTGTTCTATTGATACAGAGAAAAGCCTGGCCCAACATCCCATGAACAGGTCTAATCACAACTCATAGGTTAAGTAAAAGATAGTGACATTACAGGCTAGCATAACATGGAAAGGGACGTGGCTGTATATACAAGTTTTGTGCATAAATTCACACAGGAAAATGTGAAGATAAATTCATATAAATTGATTTTTTATATATTTAAAATAAATGAAATACAAACTCTTTACTTTTGAGCTCTCTTACAAAAGAGATTGAAACATTTGATTCTCTATTAATGTTGTATTTTTTGCAACTTGAAAATTTATATTGGAATCGAAGTCAAGTGTTGGATGACATGTTATCTTCAGGAAATGGATGAAATTACTCCATTTGGTTGGACTTAAAAAACTTGATCAAAAGGAATTCTAATTAGAGTTCAAATCAACCCCCCACAACATCCCACAGCACATCCCTGCCATGTATTGGGAACATGTTCTGATGATAATACTAGGAATGATGATCTCATCATCGGGAGGGGCTGATTGGGTCTCTTCTAATTATCTGAACATGATGACTGTTCAGTGGGTTGTGGAACCAATGATAAAGCTACACAGGCAATGATAAAATATATGGTCCCATGTATTTTATTACAGACATCGAGCATTATCATTGGTTCCATAGCTTGTTGAACAACTATTACATTCAACTAATCATTTCTTGATCAAAAGAATGATTATGCAAAACTCATACATGGCACATACGTTTATGAGTATAAATGTATTCATTGGGTTCAAGTTGCGTCAAGTCTCTCAACGCATCAACCCTAAACTAATTAATCTGACCTGACTTTATTTTTTAACCCTAACCCAGCCTATAAGCCATGTTTGGTGAAAAATTGGGAGAGTCCAAATTAGCTGCCAGTCAAGTCATTTGAAGGGCTATCTGCTTCAACCTCCTTGAATAACTAACTAGTCCAGAGTGCTTAAAAGTATCTGAACCAGTGTAGGCAAATCTTTAGCTCAGCCGTTCCAAACAGGCCCTCAATCTCAAGTCAATTTATTAGAATTTGACATTGTCAACAAATGATGAACTCATGACATCCCATTACAAGAGGAGATCCCTTGTAGATTGGGTTGTGGAAAAACCAATCCAATTGACTGTAAACCCTTAATTTGATTAATAACCGGTGGTCTTTCATTTAGGCACATAAGTCTAAGAAGCATTAACATCAGTTGTTAATCACCACTAATTTCTTTTCCACATAGATCACTGGGTAGAAACAAACGTTTAATTAAACATAAATTCCTACTTTGGCAGACATCATTATTTAAATAAGAATAAGGTTTTCCAGTAAAGACAGAAATTTATCTCTAAATTAATCAACAAATCGTCACAATCATAACGAGTAGCTAAAAATTGGAGTATATATCTCATTAATTAATGGAATGAGACACGAGTTTTATCATCATAAGAGAAAGAAATCCATGTTTTGTTTCCTGTACAAGGAAAATTGGGAGTTAGTCCTGTCAGTTTCAATTTCTCGGTTATTGATTCACCATTACTTTGAAATCTGAAATTCTACCTCCAAATACTCCTTTCTCGGGCAAACTCTTATAGTCTCCTTCATCTGTTTTTTTCTTGATATTTTGTTTTAAATCCTATTCAACAGAGCTCCATGTGTATCCCAACTATATGGAGTCGGTTACCACTTACCAGATTTCTGTTTAGGCCCAGTTTGGAAGGGAGTACAAATACAAACACAAATATGTACGGTGCAAATATATAGTTTTGCACTTTACATATTTTTTTATTTGTACTCCTTCCAAACTGAGCCTTAGAGGATTGTTTAATTGCATTATTGTTGTTTATCTGCAAAACGTTTTGCATGGGACAAAACCTAATCATAAGGTGAACGGAAAAATTTGTGATACAGAAAAGATATGATATGCATGGTCAATGTAGCAAACAAGACATGTATTACCAATTCAATAAATACCACATGATTGATTATCATCAAAGTCGAACCCACCCCACCCCCCTCACAGCCTCGTCAGCCATGTATTGGAACATCTCCATACTTATACAAAGATATTCCTAATGAACAGCTGCAAGGGCTGTGAGGACTAAATCCAAACTCTATCAATACTTTCTTAACTAGATAACCAGACAATGATGACTCAATAGTTTTGATGGCCATTCACCGTTCCTCCAAAATAAAAGGTGTGCAATAAAACTCGTGCAAGTTTTACATGATATATCTGCTGGGCTGCTTTGTCCCCACCTCAGGCTCAGATTCTTGTATAATGTGTACATCAAGATAAAAAAAAAAAAAAGAGAAAAAGCAATCTACCGACCACAGGACCCAAAAGGCTATGAATCAAGATCTATTTCTCACAAAGCGCTCTTCTCAATGACTTTACAACATATTCCAGCCACACATAGGGAATATCTCCACTTTTTGTTTGTTATTTTTCATGAAAGATGTTTCTAATACAAAGTGGGATGTGGCTGGTGAGGAGCATATCCAGACTCAAAAGCTATACCTTGACCCAGATAACAGACTAGCTTCACAAGGGTGCAATAGGCTCATGAAAAATGTTGTGGATAAGAATCAATCCTTGAAACCAATAAGGTGGCCCAATCGATGGGAAGCTTTTCAACACGCCAGTGTCTAACCCACTAAGCTTATTGGGCCTGGGGACAAAATATCCATAACTCTCTGGGCCCCACCAATCTGATCAAGACCCATCATTACATGTTTGATAAAACTGTATCAATTAAGGCTTAAATTTCTCCTCTTAAACTACGTTAATTAATTACAGTAATTAAGCCCTCTGTTCAATGTCCATGAATGTGCAGAGGTCAACGGCCGCTGGATGTGAACTTCTCTGTGATTGTTAACGATGGGGTTGAATCCTTTTGCAGCCAAGAACCGAACAACTCAGACCTTGCTCTGATTCGTACTTTATTCTCCTGCGCTATCCCCTCTGCACTGAATTCCTTCGGCAAGGAAGCTTCACCTTCCAAATACATGACTACAGAAGACATGGTCGGCCTGGCTTCGGCCGCAGGATGTGAGCAAAGCAATCCAAGCTTCAGCACCAACTCCGCTTCCTCCGCCACAAATTCCTTCCCTAGTTTCGGATCCACTGTCTCCAGAATGTTTCCCCTCCCCCAACAGTCCGTCACCCAGTCCACCAGGAATATCTTCTTCGGAACTTCCTCCATCTCCACCGGTCTTCTGCCGCAGGCAACCTCGAGCAGAAATGTGCCAAATGCAAACAGGTCGGTGCTCGTGCTAGATTTGCCGGTTCTGGCCAGCTCCGGTGCAATATAGCCGGGAGTGCCGGCTAGATAGGAAGTTTGTGGATCGGCTCCTTGCTCGCTGAGCTTGGCCAGGCCAAAATCTCCTAGCTTTCCGTTCATTTCACTGTCTAATAACACATTGCTGGCCTTAATATCTCTGTGGATGACCACCTGCACCCACTGTTCGTGCAGATAAAGGAGAGCAGAAGCCACGTCCTTGATGATCTTGAACCTCTGTGCCCAATTAAGCGCCAACTTGGGTCGGTCGAAAATGAACTTGTTGAGACTGCCGTTGGACATGAAATCATAAACCAAGAGGAGCTCACCTTTACGCCGGCAGTAGCCCAGTAGTCGGACCAAGTTTGGGTGGCGGAGCCTGCCGATGGTTGCGATCTCAGCGATGAATTCTCTCATTCCTTGGGTTGAATCATGAGAAATTCTCTTCACTGCAACTTGAATCTTTGATTTGGGCAGCACCCCTTTATAGACCCGACCGAAACCTCCTCTCCCCAGAAGTTCGTTGTCTTTGAAACCATTGGTGGAAAGAAAGAGATTCCTGTAAGAGAACCTGTGAGGTCCATACTGAAGCTCCCAATCTTCGAGCACTTCCTTGTACTTTATCTTCCTCACAAACAGAATGATTAGCCAGGCGAGCACTAACCCACAAATAACACCAACAAAGGGCAACGAAATCGGCAAAATTGGTAGCTTCTTCCCTGGGCCACTTGGGAGCTTTGGCAGTCGTGACAGATCGAGCGATTCAGCCTGTCCGTTCATCTTAAAGCTCCAAGCCAATACGTCATGATCTGATCGAACAGCCCCGAAAGATGCAGAGAACCCCACGTACATCCTGTCCAGGAGGAACTCTGAAAGATCTTGTTTCAAAGACAAGAGTGGACGATTGGGTTTGGTCATGGTCGCCACGGCAGGAGCAATTGTAACATTAAGTTGCGTTTCGGCACCGTCATATTCTACCCATAACTGCAGTGGATCTCCGCTCAGGAACAATAATTTCGTAAACCCACCTCCATTATCGTCAGAATAATATCCTGCTGTAAAAGATACGTTGGAGATTAAGCCATTAAAGTCGATTCCAACATGGTTGTTGTCGATATCACTGAATTCTGGGGTCTGGATCGTGTCCAGCTCGATGGCAACAATATGACTGATTGGGTCCATGTTGGTGGTGATATTGAACAAACCCAGAAATTGGCTGGGCATGGCTGCATGAAGCTCTTTTGAAGGTGAGATGACAAAAGCCATTCCGTCGCCAGTTGCTTGTGAGCTCTTAGTGAATGCAACAACAAAAGAAGTAGAGAAGGAGAAAACGCTACCATTAAGGGAGGAGTTCTTGAATTGCAGGGGGAGAGAGTAGAAGAGGTGACCTTTCTGATAGAAGGGTCCATCCTTGTTTGTGAGTTTGACAAAACCAGTGTCTCCGACTGTTGCGTTACCATTCAGCTCCAAGGATCTGTTGTCGAACCCATAAAAGACGAAACCATCCTGAGCTTGAGAAGATGCGTGCTTCAGGTGGAATAAGAGAAAAAACAGCAGAAGATTAAGCGGGCAAGACATAGCTCACTGCCTCCTGTCTGCATAAAGATAAAAAACCATATCCATCGATCACATTTAAGGGGCTTATTTCTAATTCTTCGTCAAACGTGGGCCAACATTTGACGCGATTATTAGCTAATTTCTTTCTTTCTGTGGACCAAATTTATTAATTAAAAACTCTTCCGAGTTCGGACCAAGACCAAAATGTCTTTTTGGAATTTGGAAGCAACCAAGAAGTTGAAAATTGAAATAATAAATAATCGAATAACTTTTTTTCTTTTTTTTTTCTTTCTGGAAAATAGATGAATAACTTGGTTGATGATTTAACGTAGGCTTTGTAAATAATCGTGGTTGAGAAGAAATTTGATTTTGTGGCTACCGTTTTGATCATGTTCTATACATCTTTATTTTTTAAATGTTAATGAATTAATTTTCTTTTTTACAGTTGGCCAGGCCAAGCACTTATATATGTTACATATATTAATTCTAAATTATTTTTTGGTAAATGATACATTCTAAAATTTTAAAGAAAAAGAAAAGGTTATAAGGAATAGTTTCAAATGTCGCGACATTTCGCTAATGTCCTCCGACATATGTCGATGTTGAGGCTCACGGACATGAAAATAGATGATAATATAAAAATTACATTATTTTAGTTGATATTTCCTATATTTCGGAAATATCAATCAAATCGGTCCAAATAACAAAAAAAAGACAGGTTTTCCTATTATGCCGATAGGATGTCGACTAATGCACATTAATATTATAATATATTAGTATATTATATTAATATAATACAGTATATTAATATAAATTATTCCATTAATAATTTCTGTTTAATATTTCAAATAAAATAATTTTCAAGTAATAAAATACTAACTAGTTAGTATTTTTAAAGTATTTATTAAAATCAGAAAATGTTTGTTAAATTTTATAATAAATCATATTCTAAATTTAATATAAAAAATCAGAATAAATTTATTAAATTTTATACTAAATCATAATTTATTATAAATTTAGTATTAATAATCATAATAAATTAATTAAGTTTTATAAGAAATCAGAATTTATCATAATCTTAATACTACAAAAAGGAGAATCGGTTTATTAAATTTATAATAAAACATAATGTATTATAACTTTAATATTTAAAAAATCAGAATAAGTGTATTTCTATTTACTAGTGTGAAATAAATATATTAGAATTTATAATAAATCAGAATTAAAAATACAAAAAGAAAATATCAGATAACTTGTAAAAACATCAAAATGCATAATAAATCATTAAATCGTTATTTACTAATTTGTTATTGATCTTATTTTCTTGGCTTTATATAATGGTTGAGAATAAGATAATAGTCTAGAAATATGTATTAATGCTTCTTTTATCATTTTACAAAATATCATTGCATATTTCCATAAATTTCATAATATTTCTACAATGTCTCTAATTTTTACAATATTTCCTCTCGACATTTCCGACATATATCCTATATTTCGGTAAGCGACATTTCCATCGACATTGACGTTTTAAACCTTGATAAGGCCTAACCTGGGTTTTGTCTTGATGAAGAACGAAAATTATTTAATTCATATTGAATAAAAAATGATGAAAGATAATTATCTATTTCGACGGTGGTCTGAACAAATAACCTGAGGGAACTTCACTGAAGGAAAAGGATGTGGAAGAAAATCTGGCATGGGTCGTCAGTCTGTCTCTCTTTGCATGACATGTTACTTCACACAAATCCTTGATTTAAAACATTACAACGTTTGATGTGTATCATATGATTAGTAAATGTCTACAAGCTTTGCATATAGCAATTTTAAATGATGATACTTAACCAAACCCAAGTAATAAAGCTAAGTAATTGAAGCATGGTGTAATGGTAGATTAATTTATTGTATTCAACTTAAAGGCCCATCTCCAAATCCTTAGACTTGTAGTTGAATTGGATAGTAGATAGATATTTTGTCACCCAAACAAATATCTGAGTATGTTCAAACTCAAATCGCTTTGTTGCAAAAAAAAAAAAGAAAAAAAATAAGAAAAGGAAAAAAAAAAGAAAAAAAATCTAGGTAACCTTACTGGTTGAACCACTAACCTATTGACCTATTGAGTGGGTCATGGATAAAAACATTATTTTTTTTTTATTTTAGCCATTATCATCATTAATAACAATAATTCTTATTTTCTACACATATTTTTATTTAATATGATGATGCATATACACTATTAAAGACATGCTCAATTTTTTTTATAAATTTTAAACTATTTTCTATATTTTTTTACTATTTAATTTGTGAAATCACAAGTTGACTTGTTTGATTGATAAGGAAAAGCGGTTCCAATCAATTTTTTTGGAACAATGGTTTATTAGCTAATATTTTCCAACCAATTTTTTTTTGTATTCTATTTTCATTATTAGTAAAAACATATCTTATTTTTCACACTTAATTTTGCTAGCTTAATATGATGAACATATAATATTAGAGATGTGCTCAAAATTTTGTACAAAATTTATGGATTTTTTTTTGTATTTTTATGTTTCTATGTTTTTAAATATTTATTATTTAATTTTGACATCATAGGTTGACTTATTTGGTCCAAAAGGTTGGACTGTTGACCTACCACCTAGAAAGGAAAATGATTGTAACTTTTAGATCAGTTTTAAATTTTATATTACATTTTATCATTAATAAAAACAATTCTTGTTTATCGCACTTATTTTCGTTTAATATGATTACTATATATAATATTGAGATGTGCCAAAGTTTTTTCTATTTTTTTTTTGCATTTTTAATATTCTTTGTATGTTTTCTATTTTTTAAAAATTTTGTTATTAACTAAAACATCATAGGTGGACCCATTTGACCTGAATGGCTTCATTTTTGAATTTAGTATTTCATTCCTATCATTAATAAAAATATTTTTTATTTATCATTATTATTTTTGTTTAATATGATGGATATACAATATTAGAGATGTTTACAAAATTTTCTTTACTTTTGTATCTTTATTTATTTTAAAATTTTAGTATTTAATTGTTGCAGCATAGGTTGACTTGTTTGACCCAAAAGGTTGAATTGCACCCCCACCACCTAAAAAAGTCGGTTTGATTTTGTTTTCATGTCAATATTAAAAATATTGGTTTTTATACTTTAAAAATCATTGTTCATGGATTTAATTAGTGGAATTTAAAGTTAAGAGACAAAGATACCTTAAATATAGGCTTCAATGAGATAGAATGAGTAAGGATGCAAATGGATCAGATCAGATTTTAATCGGGGTAATCTGAATCCAATCGAATAATACAAATCGTAGATCTGGTTAGATCCTACAAACATCTATTTGAATCCGAATCTGTTAAGGATGTCTGATATTCAAATCTCACCTGATCCAATTTAATTTTTGAAAAAATTAATAAATTATTAAAAGGAAAAATCATAATATCTATCTATATATATATATGTGTGTGTGTGTGTAGAGGTGATTTGAATTTGATCCAATCACCTCTAAGAATGAGAGTTAATTTCTTCAATATAGAACTATTTTTTTGCTCTAAGGGACTACACAACGGGAAATAGGCCAACCCCCAAACCCATAATCCCCCAACCCAGATGCAGGCGGGATTTGATCTCAAGTCTCCGCTACCACTAGCAGAAGACCTTATTAACCAACTGGTTGGCACCTTGCCTTTATAATATATACATGTGTTAGACATTTTTATTTTGAGTAAACAACATGTGTCTGCTTTTAAATCCACCAAAATGTTAAATACTCGAAATTTAACATTCAATACTCAAAATTGAGTGTATAGATACTTTTAACCATAATTATAGACTTAATTTTTTTTTCGGTATCATACTATCTTATTGGTGTGTTGGATGGCATCACTTAGCGAACCAAAGTGTCATGCAGAGAGATCCTCATTGATAGTTCTAAAAATTGAAAAAGCTTGGCTATTTAAAAAAAAAAAAACAGCGTAGGTTGTTTGGGAGATTTTTGCCCATGACACATTAACCCACCTGCTTCCATGTTTGTCTTTTATGGTGTATCACTCTTTCAGTTTTTCGCATGGTTTTGAAAACTGGACCGGTTGACCCGTGAATCGATTAGATAATCGGTTCCATTTCACTTAAAAAACTGTTGATTTGGTTAGCGATCTTCTGACTTGGGTGATTGAACCATCAATCCGAACAATGGTTTTTGATCATTTTTTATTTTAATTATTTTTTTAAAATTATAATGGACCGTTCATTCAAATTGGACAATCGGACCATTTGGCCCAGGAACTAGTGGCCAAAACGGTTACATGTATAATCTGATTTTTAAAACCTTGGTTTTCTAGTCTTTTATGCCACATCAGCGTCTTGTGAGAGACAAAATCAATTAAGATTTGTTCCTCATAGAGCTTACCTCACACCGACTTCACAAGCACATTCCAGCATGTTGTAAAGGAGCGTTGTATGAGGAGCAGATCCAAACTCAACGAAACCATTTGATCCGATTCTCCTCTTTCAATCTTTTACCAAGAAATTGAAGAGTAAATAAAAAATAAAATGAGGCCTTTACTATGAGTTGCAACGAAATTACAAAATTTTAAGTGAAAATAATTTTTCATATCCCATACTATTCAACTTGTACAAGTCTAATTGCTTTCCTGTATTTGTTCACTGTCAAAATAATTTGTGTTTAGGTCTTTGTTGTGGTGTTAAGTCTCCAACGTTCCTTGCAATTTGGGGCGCTGAAAGCCTGAAACTTCTTTGTCTGAATTAACTTTTCTTTTTGTTTTAGAGAAATTTAGAGTTGGGTCCACCCTCAAAAACTTTTATTACTTTTTCAATTTTATTCATAATTCATTATTCCCTCCTTGCGTAAACTTTGATTCATTTCTCTACTTATCACTGTTTCAATTGTACAAGTATTTAACGATTTTGCAAGGTATTACATGTAAATGCTAACATATGTCAGTGCTTGAAAATAAAACATCAATTGATATAATGCTTTTTAATTTTCAGGGTCAGAATTTTTAGTCCCAAAGTACAGTTGAAGTAGATACCAGTTCGGAATTGATGCCAATTCACCAACAGACATTAATGTATAGAGCGAGGATTTTTAATATTTTGAATGTTTATAAATCTACAGTGGAATTCAGAAATCTGTATTGAACCTGCCCAAACTTTTCCCTTAAATTTATTGCACATGTTGACGTGTTTGCATTGTATTGACTATTAACTATTGAGAGGTCTTGGGATTGTCCACCAACAATGGTCCCAGGAAGTAGAAACCATATTAATTGATAGGATTGACCTCTTCCTCTTCTTCTTCCTCTTCCTCTTCCTCTTCCATCACTATCTAATATGAAATGCATGTGAATGGGATACACGCTTTTGACACGGCAATCCGACCATGGCCGGCAGGTCCAAAACATCTCCGGTATGCGTGAACTTTTCAGGTGAAAACTGAAAATTATTGATAACGGAAATGAATTATGAATGCTTCATGTAACGAACTATATAATAATCATTCTAGCTGTATGAGTCCGGATCTGCTCCCAATAGGGTTCCAACAGATGTATGGATGCACATCTCAAACATGTTTTTTATTCATTGATGGCGTCAAACTTTTGAGACAGCGACAGCAAGGTAGAGCCCACATCTAGAAAGTCTATCGGCTAGCGATGTTTGGTGGAAAATCCGGAGAACCCAATCCAACTATAATAATCTTCAGCCATTTGTATGGTTCTCTGTTTTTCAACTAGTTTTTTCAAAAAATTCGGTGCCCATTTGGAAGGGTTGAAGCACAGTCGGGCTTCTGACTTTTTTATGAGGTGGGCTCCACATTGAGTATATGTTCGGTAAAAAAGATCAGAACAAACTAGCTGAAGGGATGTCTGCTCTAACTTCATCGAATAATTTACTTGGATTGCTTCAAAGCAGCTTAATAACTAGCTTAGCTGAACCTTTGAACCTTCAGCTTGATCAATCCTCCCAGAAAGGCCTTTGGTGGAAAGAAGGGACCAGAACAAGTTTATACAAAATAGGGGTGGGTTCGAGTTTAGCCAATAAGAATATTTGATTATTCGAACTCAGCTTGCTAATGAATTATTAGGCTCAAGTTTGAGTATGATTTGAGCTAGAGACTTGAGCTCGAATCAAAAGCTTGGAAATTCGAGTTTACTTTGGCTTGATCTCGGCTGCCTCTAGTTGCAGGTCTCCTTCAGCTACTGAGGTGCTGAGTCAAGGCCTCCCTCAGCTGCCAATGTGCCAAGTAGAGGTCTCTCTTAGACGCCAAGGTGCCAAGCTGAGATCTCTCTCAACAGCCAAGGTGACACCCTATGTACATGTGTACATATTAAGCTTGCAAGCTTCACGAGCTGAATTTTATTAGGCTCGAGATTGGCTCGATTAGCAAACAAGCCTATACAGGCTCGAATTCGACTCGAACCTCGGGTTAGACCGAGCCGAGCTTGAACAGCTCATGATTAACTTAACTCGTGGTCATCCCTAATACAAAACCTAGTCATAAGAGGATGCATCTGTGCAAGTTGCAACGTTGAGTAACAAAATGGCATAAATACAATTATAAGGAAATTTTCAGCTCATGTGGGCTTTATGATCCGTTCCTCCTTTATGAGTAGGGGTGCAACTTGAACAGGCTCAATTTGAACTTCGACCAACTCAGACTGAAAATTTTACATGAGTTGGGCTTAGATTTTTTGCCCTCATGAGGCTAGAATCGGGCCTGGCCCTAGGTGGCTCAAGCTTGACCTGACCTTATTCCAACTTGAGCCCGACCTAACTATACATTTTCATATACATATATAAATATGTGTTTGTATATATATACTTGCACATTTTTATATAAATACATACAAACATATATAATTTTATAATTTTAGAATGAATTCATTAATCAGCCCCAACCCAGCTTAGACACGAATCCAACCCAATTGCATCAAATTACAAACTACAAATTCAGTCCAGTCTCGGGACTGATTAGGCCTGAATTGACCATATACTTGGCCCAGCCCGCCCGAGACCCCAATTTGTGACTTGTGAGTAGATGGAGGGTCAAGGATTCTAGATCTATTACAAATTTACAAAAGAGGCGTGTATAACGGGTGATATATGTAACTTGTTCAGTATGTATTCAGTGATTGGATTATGTAATTCATTTTATATATCTTGTTTGTAGCAGATCCAAAGCGGAACTTAGATCACGTTACACCACAGCCGCACATTAGGAACATCTCCATGTATGTATGTTAAATACATGAAAAAGATGCTTTATTGTGTGGTGGAAACTTCTCCGACGGCTCCCAAGCGAAGGGACAAGGTTAGAGTCACATCTTTTGATGCGACATGATTTTAACCTCGGGCTGCCGTAGATCATGGCCTTTTGGCCCCATCTTGATGTCACTTCATCTACGCCTCAAGGCCCCGAAAAAGTGAATTATGCTTAAATTCCGCTCTCTAATAATCCAAGGCTGAAACTGCTTAACAGCTGATGAAATTAAAGCATATTAATAGGTGTGATGTTCTTCAATACCAATGTATTTTTCCTTGTTTGTTAAAATTGTCACCCATGGTTTTTAAAAACGAACCGGTGACCCAATTGTTCAGAGATCCGATTATCGGTTCGAATGATTGGTTCATTCTGACAAAAAAATAAAAAAAAATAGAAAATGGTCAAAACCGTTCAGACAGTTAATCGGCCGATTAAGCGGTTTGTTGACCAAAATCAACGATTTTGAGGGAAAAAGTGGTTTTGGAGAAAAATAGAACCGATTAAGTGACCAATTTTTAATTTTTCCGGTCCAACCGTCTGGTCTGATCCGATTTTAAAAACAGTGATTGTCACATCAGCCAAAGTAAAACAATGTGTGGGTGGATATTCATTTTCTCAAAGCTAAGGCTATGTTTGACTTAACTGAAAAATTAAAAGAGAACGGATAATTTAGGGAAATTCTTAAAGAATTTCACAAATTTTAATAGAAACTTCTCCTTAACCTTTTATTTTTCCCTGATCTTCCATTGGTGTAAGAGCATGTGTTATATGTATGAATATAAATAATAGCAATATATAAGACATATAGTTGGATTTAAACTTTTATAACATACATGAAACCCAAGGCAAATATCTACTTTATATGCAAAATATAAAACATAACATAGCCTTTTAAATGAAACTTAACTAGAGTCTGTGAGAACAGATCCAAAACCAACTGAATTATTATGGGACCAGAAGGGCTTTGACAAATCCACTCCAAATTTGATAAATAACCACTTCATTGGTTACCACTTTTAGGGGTGTTCATTTGGTCGATTCGGTTTGGCAATAGACAAAATTGATATTTTGGTTAGGCCATTTTCATAAACCGAACCAAACTAAATTCAAATCGGTTCGGTTTTAAATTGGTTAGTTAAAATATAAATATATTTTATATTTATATTAATAGTTATTGTAAAATATATTAACATTTATAATTAAAATATATATTATATATTATTATTATTAATATAACTAGTAATGTTAATATATATTAATGTCAATATTAATATTAATTTTTATAATTAAAATATAAATATATGTATTGATTTTAGTTAATTTGGTTTGGTTGGGTTTGATAATTGAATTTGAACATCGCTAACCACATTTATGATACTATGATACTAATTGATTGGTTACAAGCTTTTCGAGTATCATAGTTAAACTCAAATAATTATTGCTTAGGACGATTTGTCTAGCTTAAATAATAACGACAATTCTAATTTTAAACAATAATTTGACAATTCTAATCATTTTATAGTTGTTAGAAGGGGTATTTTAGTCTTTTAAAATTAATTATTACTTTACCAAAAGGTTCCTAACTAGTTGTTATATAGTTGTTGAGGGGCATTATTGTCATTATTGTTATTTTTTCCCCTCAGCAGCTATAAGGCTGTTCTAGTATTTGAACTCCAAAAAAAAAAAGAAAAATCCATTAAGGATCCCCCAACGACTATATTTGAAGCAAGCCGGCATAGAATGTAGTGGACTGACTTCATACCGTGCCATATAAGTGGGATGTGTTGGGCAGGCCACAGGCTGTTCTAGTATAGCCTAGTTTGTCGTGCCATGCTATGTCAGCCCATGGGCCTCCAAACCCTAGCCCGACTTGGCCTCCAAGAATGCAAATTCTAGTTTAATTTTGTTTTGGATTTTACTTTAGGCTTAGTTTGTAAAGAGTTCAAATACAAATATGTAAACTACAAATGCATACAAAATTTAAGATTTTGCACTTTACATATTTGTATTTGTATTCCTTCCAAGCTGAGCCATAGGGAAAATTCCTGATCCCCTGAACTTTAGGGGTTGTCTCAAGTCAGCCGTTTGGAAATTAGGAGACTGACTTGAGACAATCCCTAAATTTAATTTCCCTTTATTTTATTATGCTTTAAGTCTTCTTTTACTTCATTTATATACTTCAATCAAACAAAATAAGATAAAACTTGAAACAAAAATAAATCAAATTTGCACCCAAATAATTTGTACTACCATAATTTTGCATTAATTTTTACCCCGCAAGTGAACACAACCTAAATTACATGAAACTATGAACTTATGGAAAAAAAAAAGAGAGAGTACAAGAACAAAACAGGAACAAAACATCAACTCAGAGGTCAACGGCCACTAGACGTGAAGTCCTCTGTGATTGTTATCGAAGCGATTGAATCCTTTTCCAGCCATGGACCAACCAACTCAGCCCTTTCTTCTGCTATAGAGTTTGTACTGAAATCCTCCGGCAGGGGAACTTCACCTTCCAAATATAACGCCACATCAGACATGGTCGGCCTGGCTTCCGCCACAGCCTTAATATCTCTGTGGATGATCACCTGCACCCACTGTTCGTGCAGGTAAAGGAGTGCAGAAGTCACATCCTAGATGACCTTAAATCTCTGTGACCAATTAAGTGTCAACTTGGGTTGATCGAAAATGAACTTGTTGAGGCTGCTGTTTGACATGAAATCATAAACCAAGAGGAGCTCTCCTTTTCGCCGACAGTAGCCCAGTAGTCGCACCAAGTTGGGGTGGCGGAGCCTGCCGATGGTCGCGATCTCGGCGATGAATTCTCTCATTCCTTGGGTTGAATCATGAGAAATTCTCTTCACTGCAACTTGAATCTTTGATTTGGGAAGTACCTCTTTATAGACCCGACCAAAACCGCCTCTTCCCAGAAGCTCTTTGTCTTTGAAACCATTGGTGGCGAGAGAGAATTTCCTGTAAGAGAACCTATGAGGTCCATACTGAACCTCCCAATCTTCGAGCACTTCCTTGTACTTTATCTTTCTCACAATCACAACGATTAGCTGAGAGAGCACTAATCCACAAACAACTCCAGCAAAGGGCAACGAAATTGGCAAAATCGGTATCTTCTTTCCTGGGTTACTTAGTTTAGGCAGCCGTGACAGATCAAGCGATTCAGCCTCTCCGTTCATCTTAAAGCTCCAAGCCAATACGTTATGATCTGATCGAATAGCCCCGAAAGATACAGAGAACCCACGTACATCTCCTCCAAGAGAAACTCTGAAAGGTCTTGTTTCAAAGACATGAGAGGAAGTTTGGGTTTGGTCATGGTCGCCACGGCAGGAGCAATTGTAACATTAAGTTGCGTTTTGGCACCGTCATATTCTACCCATAACTGCAGTGGATCTCCGCTCAGGAACAATAATTTCGTAAACCCACCTCCATTATCGTCAGAATAATATCCTGCTGTAAAAGATACGTTGGAGATTAAGCCATTAAAGTCGATTCCAACATGGTTGTTGTCGATATCACTGAATTCTGGGGTCTGGATCGTGTCCAGCTCGACGGCAACAATATGACTGATTGGGTCCATGTTGGTGGTGATATCGAACAAACCCAGAAATTGGCTGGGCATGGCTCCAGGAAGCTCTTTTGAAGGTGAGATGACAAAAGCCATTCCTTCGCCAGTTGCTTGTGAGCTCTTAGTGAATGCAACAACAAAAGAAGTAGAGAAGGAGAAAACGCTACCATTAATGGAGGAGTTCTTGAATTGCAGGGGGAGAGAGTAGAAGAGGTGACCTTTCTGATAGAAGGGTCCATCCTTGTTCGTGAGTTTGACAAAACCAGTGTCTCCGACTGTTGCGTTACCTTTTAGCTCCACCAAACCATACACTTGCTTGGAAGAGTTGTTTGGCTCAACAAGCTCCAAGGAATAAGTATAATTGTTAGCATAAAAGGTGAAGTCATGTTCACCTTGAGAAGATGCGTGCTTCAGGTGGAATAGCAGAACAAACAGCACAAGATTAAGCAGGCAAGACATGGCTGAGTACATAAAATTAAGATGAAAATTCATATGTAGGCATCGATGGATCACATTTAAGGGCTTTGCTCATTTGTTTATAATTCTTCATTGAATCTAGTGGGAGGTTTGATTCAAAGTCTCCGCTACAACCCACGCACGCATGGGTCCGGATGTAGTAGGTTTCATCCAAATGTTTTTTTTGCTTGTTAGACAGGAATTATTGATTATTTTATTATTTTTGTCAAAATAATTAAAAATAAAAAATAATGACAGAAGAAAACCTAAACGTGTAATTGAGAGTTGGGATTCATTGGACTCTCTCCAACCTTAGCGGCAGGCACTCAACTTGGTCGGGGTAGCAGTTCTTGAAGCCCTCACCTGCGATTTCTCTCTCATGCATTCGTCCAATCTCAGGTGACTATAGTGTATCATATCATCACTATATATGCTTTACGGTTTCAATTTATCTCCCACTTACCTTTTTTTAATTAGGGATTTGCATAAACAACATGGGATTTCAAGCAAAACGCAAATTCCTGATTTTCTGGAATTGTTTTGTTGGATTTTTGTGGGATTTTATCTCTGAAACCATAAGTTCAGGCCATGATAAGTTGTAAAATGAGGAAATTTTGTGGTGGCTAATAAAAAAATAAATTCTAAAATCAATGAGTACTTAGTTGTTGGTGCAGAACTAGTAGGTTATATGGTCCAATCTACTAGGGCAATACATGGAATCCATTTCCCAGAGCTAGCACTATCTAGTTAAATGCTCAAGTATAAACAACTTCAAAACATGTCCATAGATAGAACAAAGGGTTCGACTATGATATGGAAAAGATATGATATATGAAAAACAAGCAAACTTTAATGTGAATGATTGAAATCTAGGTTTAATATATGCAGCCAATATTAGTGAATGCCCCTCCGTTTTGTGTAGCTCCTCTCAATTTTTACCAAAAAAACTCATCTATAAATTGATTTGGTGATTTACATTTAGGCCATATACTACTACTAATCATGTTGATAAAATTATATTGTGTGTTAAAGGTCTAAATAACTATGTGTTGGAAAGAAATTTCAAAATTTTCAAGGGGGCATTCTTTTTCTGGATTTTGAGAGGGGGAAAGTTGGTCAATGGGATTTTGATTCCCATTGACCAAAAATCTCATGTTCTTTTTTCAGATTTATATGAGGATTTGGGAAAGTTTATTTTCTCAAGTGATACCCATTTCCTAGGTGGGTAAATAACTTTCCCACATTGGGGGAAAGTTGCCAATACTTGAAAGGAACATAAATACCCCTTGTAATAATGGAATTTTATGGATAAAATGGCCATTGCCTTATTTACATGGGGAATAAAAGAACATGGATAAATGCACTTATCCCGATAAATGTTTTCTAAGAAACAATTACTTGGGTAAGTGCATTTCCCCGGGGAAATAATTAACCAAAATGCAAACAAGACCTAAGTGAAAATAACATTTTTCATATCCCATAATCATTGTTTCAACAAACTAGCTTGTAATTTTCTAATCTTCTAAAGTCTTAGTCTTTGTTCACCATTAAAATAAGGGCTAATTTATTTAAATATACTCTGAGGTTTCCTTAAGCGAATGGCTTATAAAACTACTTAAATATATTTTGTGGGTAGTTCCACTGCCCTCAATGAGTAAAACGTTTTGGGCTTTTTGCCTTTTGCCTTTGATGATCAAAAGTGCCCTTGACAGTCTACTGTCTGTTAAATTTTCAAAACATATCCTTAATAGTCAAAAAGGCTTTTGTCTTTGAAACAAATAAAAAGAAAAGTAAAAGATCGAAAAAGGCTTTTCAAAAGTTTTACAAGGTTACGTGGAGCATTTTGTAAGCTTTACAAGGTTCGTCTACATCTTGATTAGGTCCAGGCTTGAGACACTCAAGGCCTTAAGCGAAGCCCAAGCCCAACTGCCCATTCTTAGGTCCATGATAGATTGAAAATATAAATGTAGACATGGAAGTCATCTCAACAGAGTTTTGTTGCGAAGAGATCACTTTAAACAAATGAAACCATTTGCCAAGTGAAAGGGAGGAATCTCATATTCTCATCATAAGAAGCAATTACAGTGTACTAGAGCATTTCTTTGTTTTCAGCTCCAATAACACTCAAACCCATCCCATGTATTGCCAATGGAGCCCACCTGACATCAAGCCCAATCTTAAAGCAAATAGGTTGATAGAATGCGATAATCATCAAACACTTTTAGCTAAGGATTTGATGTCTATGTTGCCTTTTGTGGAGAAAGTAAACTCTCCTATAAGAAATTTCTCCTAACTTTCTGTTTCACTTTTAAGGTCCGTTTGGGAGGGCTGAGCTCTAGATACAGGTAAGCTGATTCAGCAGCTTTGAAGCACTCCTCATAATTCAAAGAGGTTGAAATATTGCTATGAACCAGAGTCTCTCTGGATTTTTATCAAACATAGCTTACAGTCTCTTTCTTGTGAAGCCCACCTCAGAAACCCAGCTTTAGCCCTACCAAATGGGCACTTATCTTCTATCAAACCAAACACAGCTCTAGAGACTTGGCCCCACAGACGTGTCTTTTTCCTGTTGGTCTACCTTGTTTGTACATTGAATTAACGCATGGGCAGGTGCAACACTAGCCCTAATGGCAAAAGGTTGTGCATGAGGAAGCTAAGGGATCACTTGCATCTTATTAGTTAGGGTTATGCCCCGAAGGATGCTTGTGTCTGTCCTTGGGATCACTTCAGCTGTGAGCAGTAGTAAGTCATTCTTGAATCATCATAATTACTTGTATATAAGGGTTTTAAAACCGGACCAGATAGGGAATCGTTATGGGACTGGTTCTCAGGTTGAACGGTCCGACTTTTTGGTTCGAACAAATGACCTGTTTTAATTTAAAAAAATAAAAAATGATCAAAAATCATTGTCTGAGTTGACGGTTTGATGGTTTAACCACTCAAATCAGTGGATCGCTGACCAAATCAACGGTTTTTGGCCAAAAAACAGTTTTAGGGTGAAATGAAACCAATTACTTGACCAGTTTCTAGGTTTTTCGGTCCGGTTCAGTTTTGAAAACCATGTTATATATACCGTGAGATTTGAGGAAATTATTTACATGTACTTTGCACTTTTAAAATCTACTTCAAACATTAGTCTAACTGATAAAATAAAAGATAAAATCCTTTTTAACTGTTTATTAAACTTTTAAAATAAAAAGGAAAAATTCCAAATTAGTGCCTTGTACTTTGGGTCTAGTGCCACTCTGGTCCCTGAACTTTAAAACATGACAATTTAGTACCTGAACTTTCAAAATATGCCAATCTAGTACCTACCATTAACCAACCCATTAATGGCCATTTGAAAAGACACAAATGCCCTTTAAGTGTCATCTAATTCTCTTTATCAACCATCCAAACATTGATAAAAATGAACAGTCCCAAATTCTTGCCTCTTTTGTCCAAGAAAATTAGGGTCACCAGAATGACCACTAAGACAACCTCAACTTTCTTGAATAGAAGAGGCAAGGATTTGAGACTATTCATTTTTATCAACATGTGGATGGTTGATAAAGAAAATTAAATGTCACTCAAAGGGCATTTATATCTTTTCAAATGGCACTTAACGGCTGGTTAACACGTTGGTTAATGGCAGATACTAGATTGACACATTTTGAAAGTTTGAGTACTAAATTATCACATTTTAAAGTTTGGAGACCAAAATAACATTAGATCCAAGGTACAGGGTATTAATCGAGATTTTTCCCTAAAAAAAATGAAAATAACTTAAAAATAAAGGGGAAAAGAGATCAAAAGAAAAAAGAAAAGAAAAAGAAAAATACAGAAGGGAAAATTTCAACCGTGGCTGATGCGAATTAGCACGACAACTGTAAAAGGATCCAGTCGGCAACAGAGAGACAGTCAAGACGACCAACTTTTTCCAAATTAATGTGTGCTTTTGAAGTAAATGGATGATGGTAGAGAAAATTCTATGCAAAATTGCAAACCATTACCCGATGGAAATACTATAAGGGCAAAACTGGGTGAGTGTTAGATGGAAAAGCATCCAACAATAAGGAACAATTAAGATTTAAGTTAGCTTTAATGTTTCAAGTCATCACAATAGTCGGTGAGCAACAGCCAACAGGAGTTTTTGACAAGAGATATCAAATTTGGAAAAATCTTACTAGCTATAGCAAAACCACTTGGGACAATATCTATAAATATAGCTCTGAAGCTTGGGCTGCTAAGGAAGTGATGTAGCGCAATTCGGCTGCTTCCAGCTGAAGGTGATCTGGCTTCCAGTAGACAATGGACTTAGTTGATATGCAAAAAGCGAATCAGAGAATCCGGGGTTGCTTACCCGACGAGGTCGCTCCGATGCTTAAGTCAATACTTGGTTGCGAGCTGATGATAACTTAGAATGCAAGAGAGCTAGAGAGCAGAGATTACGCGTACCTTTCACCCCCAGGGGGTGAAGCCTTCGTGGGTTTCGCGGAGTGGTTTCGGGATCCTCGTTACGATGAGGTCCGTTTCCGCGTTAATTGGGGATAATGCTTCCAGCTGATAAGATTCATCACTTCCGCCTGAATCGAACGGGAGAGATAATGCTAGCTGTTATGAGGCGTGATCCCGTAAGGCGTGGAATCTAGTGGCGAGATCTTTGGGGTTGCCAAGCAATGGTCGATCAATTTTACCCGAGCTAGTGCCCTTTTGATCTGATCTGGTATGAATGCCAAAGTGCCTTGGGACTGAGGTGGTCCTGATGCGATCGTGCCCTGAGGTGAACTTGTCCCGAGGTGGGCTTGCCCCGAGGTGGTTTGGTTATCCGAGCTCGATTCATTGCAGACTTGGTGCGTCGGACTGAGCTGTCATCCTGCTAGTTAGATCTAGATCTGTTCATGGGCCGGGCCGGGCTGGGCTTGGGCCGGGCTTTTAGTGTTCATTAACGAAAAAATAATTGGCCCAAGCCCGAGCCCGGCCCGACCTACAGGCCTAGAACTTGGGCCCGAGCCCGGCCCTAATAAAAAGCCCGAAGCCCGAGCCCGAGCCCGAAGCCCGACCTAATAAAAGAAATTAAAATTTTTCCCTACATTATCTATTTTAATTCAGATGTTTTTTCCCCTATTTAAATAAACACAATTTTACATTCTTAAATCAAAAAATTTATTCAAATGGAAATCACAGAACCCATTTTAATTTCATTCTTTTTTTTCTTACAATCAAGTGAATCAACAACCTTTTTTAAGGTTGTTTAATATATTCCCTGTTGTTTGGTTGTTTCTATACAACCAAGGCAAACCTGAAATAAAACACATAAGAGGCTTAAGAGCAAATCATATAGGTTCATATTCCTACAAATAGCATCACACACTAAAACTAAATTCATATAACTTCAAGTTCATGTTCCTCCAAAGTCATAAAAAAATAATCTGAATAAGACAAATAAAATCCATAAAACATGTTTTCCATCCATTCTTGAATTCACCAACAACATGGAATATTCCAACTCTCAAGTTCCAAGCCATTCTAAAAAATAAAATAAAAGACTTCATTGCCCATATGACCATATCAAATAGAACATGTTCTAGGCTTCTAGCCATCTCAATTCATTCTTGAATTCACCAACAAGATTGAACATTCCAACTTCCAAGTTCCAAGCCATCCTACAAAAGAAAATAAGAGATAAATTCAGTACTCATGTCACATATGTAATTTGTTATCATGTCAAATGACAAATAAGTAATGGAAATATATGTTATTATAATACCTAAAACATATCATCAAGTTCAACATTTTCATCATCATCATCATTACTATTTGATTCTCCATCCTCTTCTAACAAGCTTGATCCTGAAGAAGCCCCTAACAAGCTTGATCCCCCTACATACAATTGGAAAATCTATTAGAAAAAATTAAATGAATCATATATTTTAATAAACAATAAATAAAAAAATTACCTAATACAAGGCCTTGTGCACGAAGCCAATCTTCAAGACAAACCAAAGCTTGAATTGTCTTGGACTTAAGTGAACTTCTCCAAGGATTGATCATCTTCTTTCCAATGCTAAATGCAGATTTGGATGCAACTGTGGAAATAGGAATAGCCAAAATATCTCGAGCCATTGATGCCAATTCAGGATACCTAAGTGAACTCTTATTCCAATACTCCAAAACATCAACATCTGCTTTGATATCAAGGTTTTGTTCCTCCAAGTAAAGGTCTAACTGAGTTTTTTCACTTTGAATCTTTCTTTTTGAATTCAAAAATTGCTCATAATCCTCAAACCCATCACCATCATCATTTCTCTCACTCATGTCAAATTGAATAGAAGATCCAACAAAGGAGGTGGAGGAAAAATTTTCTTTGTATTCATTAAACAAATCATTGAGAGTTTTAGTTATAGCATTAACATGCTCCTCAGCTTCATCCCCATAAAGTTTATCAAAACAATACTCCATTAACCTAATCTTGCAACGGGGATCCAACACAGCAGCACAAGACAAAATCATACTATATTCAGCCCAATATTTATCAAATTTCTCCTTCATTTTTCTAACCATGTCAGTCATAAAATTCTAAGGTTCTTTACTCACTAACATCAAATGTCTATGAATCATCCACACTCCCTTGAAGTAAATGTTTGAAGTAGAGTACTTAGTGGCAGAAAACATGCAAGTAACATCATAAAAAACCTTTAAGAACTTGTGAAGCTTATCCACTTTTCCCCATTCTTCTTCCGAAAGCATAAACATTTTAAAAATATTATCCCTTTGCCCCCAATGCTGTAAGACTTGCTTATAATAAATGGCATGTTCAAGCATCAAATAAGTTGAATTCCATCTCACACACATATCTAACCTCAATCTTCTAGTTGTGTTTAAGTGAAAACTTTTTTCAGCAAGTTCATAAAATCTATGCTTCCGGGCAGCTGATTTCTTTATATTTTTCACACCATCCCGAATCTTACAAACAACATCATCAACAATATTCAAACCAGCTTGCACAATAAAATTCAAAATATGGCTACAACAACGAACTTTGAAAAAATCACCACCACACACCAAAGATTTATGTATTGAAGATCTCAATTTCAAAGAGTTAGCCATCACATCATTGTAACTAGCATTATCTAATGTGATGCTAAAAATTTTTTGATCAATATTCCATTCGCTTAAGCACATGGCCACTTCATCTACTAAAGACAGTCCATCAAAAAGGAGGTGCCAAAGCTTTAAAGCGAATAATTCTTTTCCGTAACTTCCAATTGTTGTTAATCCAATGAGCAGTTATACACATGAATTCATCATTAGTGTGCTCAGATCTCCAATTATCGAAAGTTAAACAAATCCGACCAAGTGTATTAGACAAATCACTTTTCACACCCTCTCTCTCTTTCACATAACTAGACATGATATCTCTTTTAGCAGTATGCCTACTCACATTTTTGAATTCAGGATTTATAGATTGAATAAAGAATCTAAAATCAGGTTCTTCAACAGTAGTAAAAAGGTGTTTTCCACATACAAGAAAAATTGATAATGCCCTACGAGACTCTTGTTGATCAAACTTGTAGTTTTTCAAAGAAGTACTCCCATCAGTGTTTGTTTGAGTAGTTACTTTGTACTGTCTAATATCCTGAATTCTACGTCTAGGGCAACGCTCTAAATGACGCTTCAAGTGAGTAGTTCCCTTACTTGACTTACCTTGTAATATTTTCATGCAGTGCTTACATCGTGCCTTCTCCGAATTTATCTTTTCCATTTCTTCCCACACCTTAGATGTCAATCTTTTCTTAGTGGAAGTCTGGTCAAATTCTTGATAGTCATCATCAACTATATCTACTCCAGCAGCCGCATTTTCACTTGCCATTGACATGATAGTAATTATTAAATATGAAATAACCTGCATAATGAATTCTAATTTTATCAATAAGACAAGCATATATTAAATAAAAAACTAAAAGAAATTTCTACAATTTGTTTACATTAAAAAAGACTATAATTTCTGAATCTGCAAAAAAAAAACCAATTGCAGATTATCCAATATAAATTCTGAATTCAATAATCAATATAAATTTGAATTTATTTACATTAAAAAAGAATATAAATTCAGTATAAATTCTGAATTCAATAATCAATATAAATCAGAATTTATTTACATTAAAAAAGAATATAAATTCTGAATTCTCAATATAAATCAGAATTTATTTACATTAAAAAAGAATATAAGTTCAGTATAAATTCTAAATTCAATAATCAATATAAATCAAAATTTATTTACATTAAAAAAATAATATAAATTCTGAATTCAATAATCAAATAAATCAAAATTTATTTACATTAAAAAATAATATAAATTCTGAATTCAAGACAAAATAATATAAATCAAAGTTTATATAAATTCTAAAGGAGAGAAGACCAACATTACGTAGTAAATTTCTATTTCAAGACAAACAATAGCATTCAAGCAAGATGATAGCATTCGGCTATCACTATTGTTTCTTTGTGCATGTGAAGACTAACAGATTTTCACTCTTCCTCTTCTTCTATTTCTATCACTTTTCACTTGAGGTATGATGCTTAAGTCCCATGGGTTATAGAATTTTCAAGAAAAATGGCAATCAAACTTTATTAGTATTGTGATAAAGATGCTGTACAAATAGGAAAAACCAACATTTCCCTCGTATTGGGCCAATACCTGCTACCCACCCATACACTGCCTTTTTGGGAAATAAACTATCAATACATTTGCTCCCTTCCCACCCCTTTTCTTGCAGGAGAATCAGCCACACAATTGGCTGATCTTGGTACCCATCTATAGTTAATTCTCAAATCTCTAGTCATAATTTTAATGTTTCTCATTGCATGTCTATACTGCCATGAACCTCCATTATCATTTCCTAATCAACCAACAACTACTTGAGAATAGATGGCGGGTGCTGTTCACAGTCGATCAGTATTCTGAATTTCTAACGTAGTTTCAACGGGAAAACCAAAAAGAAATAAGGGAAAAACAGAAGATGCATTTTCTCAATGTTCGTAACTGGTACTAACAGAATATATTATCTCCAACAGTTATAATACATAAATCTCCAACAATTATAACAGAATATATTATCTCTAACAGATTTTAAACAATACAGTGGTGTTTAAAATCAATACGGTTTTCTGATAAGCGTATGAAGTATGAATAGGTCTAAACATAATATATGGTACTAAGTCCCAAGTGTTTCCTGAATGAAGATTTTCAGTTATTCTACAACACCACTAATGGTGATCCCCAGCTGATGATGTACTCCGATTCCGATGATACACCAATTTTTAACATATCTCTACATGGGCAAGTGGCGACCACCATGTGGGCGGCTTCCGAATGTTATGTGGGTGAGGGCAATGACCTGGTAGTGATACTAGTGAATAGCCCTAACTGGGAACTTCCAGAAGCGGACACCAGAAACGGATTCATGACTGTCGGTTGCGACACCTCTGGAACTTTGTATGACTACAATGGCAAGGCATTCTACGTGGGTTGCAGATCAGGTTGCTTGAACGATACGAAAGTGACGGGGTTATCATGCGACGATGGCCTTGGATGCTAACAGACCACTATACCCAAGGGCATCACTGATTTTCATATATACACAGGAAGCGTTTACTACTTCTCCTACACATGGAATATCAGTAGATGCGGGTATGCCTTTCTGTGTGACAAGGATTTGATGGCCTCACAAGTTTCACGCCTTTGGAGCATGAGAAACGAAATGAAATATCTCGAAAATGTTGGCATCCAAACTCCAATAATACTGGATTGGGCAATTCGAAACAAGACTTGCGAGGACGCAGGAGGAATGGAAGATAATATTGTTTGTGGTACTACTAACAGAATTTGTAGAATATATGGTACTAATAAAATGGTAAAGAGGACTCACCGCCGCCGTCGGTGATTGTATTCGCCGGAGAGTTCACGGTGAGTCGGTGACTGTGGTCTATGAGCTGTGAGCCTGACCTGCGATTTTGACAATGTTCACTTGATCAGTTTGTGTCTAAGAAAGAAAGAGAGAGAGAGAGCTCACCACCGCCGCCGGAGTTGTTGCGCCGGTGAACGTTCGCCGCCTCGCCGGTTGTGGCTGCCTGAGAGTGTGAGGATGAAGGGTTCGGATGTGTTGGATGTGGAGATTGGAGATGAAGGGTTCGGTTGGAAAAAAGAATGGGAAGAGGCAAAGAGGTCTCGAATAGGGTTTTTACTTAGTTTTAAGTTTTAACTATGGGTCGGACCGGGCCGGGCTCGGGCTGGGCTATTTTGACAAATCCCGAGCCCGGCTCGAATTTATTGCGGGCCGGGCTTTTTGGCACGAGGTTAAGCCCGTAGGCCCATATACTTGTTCAAGCCTGTCCGGGGGCCGGGCCGGGTCGGGCCGCCCGGCCCATGAACAGGTCTAGTTAGATCATGTCCACGTGTCCCCCTATTACTAGGTTGGGTCAAATCACCCTACATTAGGAAGCATAAACGATGGCAATCGTAAGGCCTAGCTTGTTTGCTCATTTGCATATTTGCATTAATGCAATTGCATGAGAGTGCAAATTCTGGTCCATTCTTTCTTCTGCTTTTTGTTTTACATTGTTTCAGGTTTTATTTTATTCATTTTACAAACAAAATGAGGTAAGAATTCAACCACAAATAAGTCAAAACTTGCACTTAAATCATTTGTATGTTCTCATGTTTTTGCACCAATGTTAATGAATTTGAATTGCAAAAAAATCAGGCTGCTAAATGTAGGGATGGCAATGGGGCGAGTTCTGGGAGGGTTTTGAAAATTCTAGATCTTCCTTGCCATCTTAAACCTCCCAACTCATACTTGCCCCAAAACCCATTTGGATTTTGAGAATTCGAACATGAAAAATGCAAAACCCTCCCCAACCCTCCCTTCCTCACATTCAAGGTTTGGGGTAGGATGGGTTTAGAACCTATGTCTAATTTTCTATTATTTCTTGTTATATATACAAAAAAATAACAAAAATTCCAATTATTTGATTAAGACATATAAAAGATACAAATTATCAATTATACTTCACGTACAGTTCAAAATATTATTAAATTCAGTACCTAGTACATAAGATTTATATGCTTTTCTAACAATATGTGGGTCGGGAAGGATTACTCAAAGATTGTATCAACTTATCCCGATCAAGAGGATACCAATTAGGTATATTCACATATTCAGGGAAAGCAATCAAGTGGCAAACTGGTTAGATAACTGGTCACTTGAAAAAGGAATTATTTGTTTGCCAAATTGTATCCTCAGAATCTTTACTATGTTCCATGTTTCTATGACAGGACTTGTGGAGATGTGTTAACTATGTTCCATGTTTCTATGACAGGACTTGTGGAGATGTGTTGCAAGCAGTCAGGCTGCTTAACTCAGAATTTTAACTACATCAGACTTAGATTTAGGATTTAAACCCATTAAAAATTTGACAAATTCTCAAGCCAAATTAACTCAAATTGCACCCCTACTTTTTTTTTTCTATCCACCAAAAGTAAAATAAATAAATAAATAAAATAAAGTGGGCATAAAGAAAAGAAGTTTCTTTATTGCCTTATAATTGGGAAGGTGGAACCGTGGAAAACTCTATTCACAAGGAAAGAACAAAAGAAGTAGCTTACAACAAATAGAAGACTGAGTTGGAATCATGTATATATGATACCACTCAATTTAGCAATGATTTATCCTAATATTAGAATAGAATTTCTCCTATATATGACTACGATTATAGGTATCATCAAAAGCTACCAATCACATACCAATAGCCCATCTTGTAATTGGTTTGAGATTGCTGGTTTACAAGAGTAGCCTAAACTGTGGTCTAACCAAGTCTGGATTTGTTAATTTGCTGTTCAAATTTCATTTGCACTAGTGTAACTGTCTGGCTGTGGCATGTGCTGATTGTAATTTCTGCTTTGCTTTTTCTTTTGATATATATTTGATTTTGTTTTTGTTGGTTGGACGTAAAATGATGTGATTCCCCGAGAGAAAATTAAGATGGGAGGAAGATGGTACACGTTTCACATTAGCTTTTTAGGTTCAGTTTGGAAGGAGTGCAAATACGAATATGTAGGTGTAAAACCTTATATTTTGTATTATTTTGTATGTATTTACATTGTATATATTTGCATTTGTACAGTATAAATATATAAATATATACAAAATAATAGAAAGTGTAAGATTTTGCACTCTACATGCAATTTCATATTTGATGAGTAATGGGATTTGATGTCAAATGGGGCTGCATATTCCATTGACATGCCTAATGCGAACTCTAAGCTTGTGGGAACAGATCAGGTGTGTAAGGTGAGACATCTTTAGCTGATTGCTTGAAGTAGGAGTGAGCATCCGGTTTATTCGGTTAAAAACTTAACTGAACCGAATAAATTGAATTTTTAAAAACCAAAATAAAAAATAAAAACGAACCAAATTACAAGAAAGTCAAAATTTTCGGTTTTGGTTTTTAGTTATTTCGGTTAAAAACCGAATTTAATTAATATATAAAATATTATATATTATAACCTATAATATATATTATGAAATTGAATTTCATTATAATACACTATATAATATATTAATATATAAATGTATAGAATATTATATATTATATAATGAATTTCAATTAATTCGGTTTTTTCGATTAACCGAATTTCTAACTCTAAAAACTGAAACCAAAAATTGAAATTCCTAAAAATCAAACTAACCAAACTGAATTATTCAAAAACTAAAAAAAAAAAACCAAACCTAAAAAACCAAAACCAAAATTTTCAATTCAATAATTTGGTTTTAAAAGAGTAATGTTCACCCCTAGAATCTAGATTAAAGGAAGGATAAAGTAACAAAAAAACAGCACATTGTCTTCCACTTTGAACAGTGTGGGTTTGATTGTTTGAACAAAAGAGAATATTTTCATCGAGTACACATCAAATTTTATGAAATCATCAAAAGTGGTCACTTAAATTCCAACCACTACTAGTGTGGGTTTTAGATAAACTTGTAAAACAGACAGATGTCCTTTTTTTTCATAAAAGGAAGCTTTCTTTCAAGCTTTTTAGAAAAAGATTTTCATAAGAAATTGATAGTGGATAAAAGCTGGTTAGAATCTGGAAGCAAAAGGCGTGAATACACGTCAAAACAAGAATTACAATAATTTCCTAGTAGAGTACTAGGAAACTTCTAGTGCTTTTAAAAGCTCCCTACATGGAGGCCCACGCCACTAATCCATCCATCCTCCTCCTTTCCCCACTGTCAGACAAACCCACTGCAATTTCTCTAATTTGTTTTTCTTCTAAACTAATACAAAGAACCCCTCCATGATTCTTGAGCAGGTTGATTTTATTACTTTAATTTTTATCTTTTTTTTTTTTAAACTAATACAAAGAACCCGTGTCAAGATTTTCTGATTTTCCAAGTGAATACCCACAAAGCCACAATGAATTATTTACTATTATTGCTCTCATTTGATCAATCCACTGTTGACCTTGTGAAGTTTGGAGAGTTGGGTGATCACCAAGTTTGAGACACTTGACATGATTGGAATTTAAGTTTGGAGCTTGGAAGGGCTGTTGGAAAGTTAGGTAATGGCCAGTGGAAGGCTGTCCCAATCGAGAAAACGGATTCAGTCAGTGCAAGGCCGTTCAAATAGCCATTATAGCCTTGCATTGGGAATATCTCCCATGAGAAATATCGAGATGTTCTCAATGCAAGGCTGTAAAGGCTGTTCGAACACCCGTTCGAACGGTTTTTGCACACCCATGATAGAGATCCCACATGTAGAAATTCCAATCAAACGGTTTTTGGTTTTTTGCTTCAATGAGGCCAGCTCTCAGCACTGTCCATCCATGGAGGATGACGAATCCATGACGCTACTTGGAGAAATGATAAACATCTATTATCAAATAAGATTCCTTTGTGACTTTGTCAGTTTTCTGTGAGTGCTTTTCACTGGGAGCCCAGCATACGTTCTGTTTTAGTTTTTTATGGATTGAGATGGAATAATGCAAACTTCCGATCAGAAAAAAAAAATGGAAACATGGACAGCACCGACATCTGTTGATCATGAACAACAATTTCAACATGGTTGGTATGTATTCTAGCTATCTCTCAGGCCCGTCTCCTATCCTGATCGGCAGTCTCTGTCTCTATCTTCAATCCTTCAACCAGAAACGAGCGACAAATAAATCATCAAAGGGTTATGTACGTCTCTGTTGCTTGCTTAATTAGCCATGTCACAGTTGATTCTGGTTTTCTTTCTGCTCCTCCATCTGAGCCATGCATCTTCAGATGTCCCTGATGATTTCATCTTCTATGGATACAATAAAAGTTCCATGGAGCTTGGTGATGAAGCAAAGGTCGGACCCAATGGCCTTATCCAGCTTACAGGTGGTGAAGATGGACGTCTGCAACAGTTTGGTCATGTCTTCTACTCCCATCCTCTGCAATTCAAGAACAGCTCAACTGGTAGTGTTCTCTCCTTCTCCACTTCTTTTGTCTTTGCAATAATCTCGCAGAATCAGAACTCAAGGGGCCATGGGATTGCCTTCGTCATCTCACCCACTAAGGATCTCTTTAGAGCCCTACCCAGTGATTATCTTGGGTTATTCGACAGGTCCAGCGATGGAGATCCTTCCAATCATATTGTTGCGATTGAAATGGACACTGTGAAGAGCCAAGAGTTCAGCGATATCGATGACAACCACGTTGGGATCGATATTAATGGCTTAAAATCTGTCAGTTCCACTACAGCAGGTTACTACACAGGCAGAAAATCCACTCTGTTCAGGAATCTAGACCTCGCAAAAGGAGACCCAATTCAAGTATGGGTGGATTACAGCGGATTGAGAAAACAACTGAATGTCACATTAGCCCCACTGCGCACACCAAAACCTCTTCGCCCTCTCTTGTCCTTGACACGAGATCTTTCTCATCTCATCTTGCAGAGTATGTATGTGGGTTTCTCATCATCAACGGGCTCTAGCGAATCAACTCACGACATAATAGCTTGGAGCTTTAAGATGAATGGGGAAGTTCAACCTTTTGAAATCAAAAAGCTTCCCAAGATCAGGACAGATGGACATGGAAAGAGAGATCAAAGAAGGCAGACGTCAGAGGCTCTTGTGGTTTTGTTGTCTGTAGCTGCAACTATCTTTGCGTTAGCAATCATCTTGGCCATAGTTTTGATTCTGCGAAGGAATATACAGTTCAGGGAAGTAGTAGAAGATTGGGAAATCCAGTATGGACCTCACAGATTCAAATACAGGGATCTGTTTGTTGCCACCAAGGGATTCAAAGACAGGGAGCTTCTAGGGAGAGGAGGTTTCGGACAGGTCTATCGAGGGGTGTTACCCAAAACAAAGATCCCAGTAGCAGTGAAGAGAATTTCTCACGATTCCAGACAAGGACTGAGAGAGTTCGTCGCAGAGATCGCCACCATCGGCAGGCTGAGGCACCCAAATTTAGTTCGATTACTTGGGTATTGCAGGCGGAAGGGAGAGCTCCTACTGGTTTACGATTTCATGCCCAACGGCAGCCTCAACAAGTTCCTTTTCGATCAACCCGAATTGACACTTGACTGGGCACAGAGGTTTAAGATCATCAAGGATGTAGCTTCTTCTCTGTTTTATCTGCACCATGAGTGGGTACAGGTGGTGGTTCACAGAGATATTAAGGCGAGCAATGTCTTACTAGACAGTGAAATGAACGGAAGATTGGGAGACTTCGGCCTTGCCAAATGGTACGACCATGGAGCTACCCTTCAGACTTCCTACCTAGCGGGAACTCCTGGTTATATTGCACCAGAGCTTGCTAGAACTGGGAAAGCCAGCACAAGCTCCGACTTGTTTGCATTTGGGACGTTTCTGCTCGAGGTGGTCTGTGGCAGAAGACCGGTGGAGCCAGGGGCAGAGCCAGGGGAGGTACTCCTGGTGGACTGGGTGGCGGATTGTTGGGATAGAGGAGCCCTTCTGGAGACTGTGGACCCTAAACTAGGGATGGATTATGTGGCGGAAGAAGCCGAGTTGGTGTTGAAGCTGGCTCTGCTTTGCTCACACCCGGTGGCCGGAGCTCGGCCGAGCATGCTGTGTGTGGTGCAACTTTTGGAAGGTGACGCTTCCTTGGTGGAGGAGTTAAATGCCAATGTTCTGGGTATGGCAGAGCAGCAAATGGCAGGTAGCCATGAGAAGGTTTCTTTGTCTGCCTCTTATTTGTCCCAGAAAGATTCAGTGTCCTCTCTAACAATGACAGAGGAATTAATTGCTGATGGACGTTGAGTGATACTTGGGTGTGGCTGATTAGTGGAATTGAGTGGTTAATTCAGAGTATTGATGAATTGTAATTAAGTGTGAATGGTAGTATAGACAGTGATTGGAACTTGGAAGGTAGATGGTGATTACACTTCTTGGAACTTGTTCTGAGGGAATTTCTACAACAATTAACAAAGAATAAAATCAGCAGAGCAGATGTGGATTCATTTGCTCTTGCAAGATTTGATGGGAATCTCTTAATCAATGGGAAGATTTTGAGGGATCTAGACCCAACTTGGATAGCCAAAATGTAGAGGATTTGTCTCAAACTTGTTCCTCATTTTGTTCGAGGAATAGAGCTTTCCATGCCACTTTTTCCCCAACATGTGAAAATCAGTTTTTCTGTCATTCATTCATTAGGGGGTATTAGTCAATGTGAATGATTTTGTTTATAAAACTAAAGAACAATTGCCATGTCAAAAACATATTGATTTTGGCTTTTTGTAGACAACTAGACATGACAATTGTTTTTTGTTTTAGAAAATACAAGCATGGGGGTTTTTATTGTTCAGTCCACCCCAATAAATCTTAGGTGGGGGTATTTGAAATTTTGAATTGTTCCAATTTGCCAGTAGAATTTAGAATTTTGAGGTGAATGTTTTTACTAAAACCATTAATGTTGGCAAAATGGTTTTATTGTCGTGGGAAACAAAACCTTGCATATTGTCAAACAACCCCTAGGATGGAAAAATCAGAAAATGCATGAGAACATAGGGTTGGAATGTATTTTGTTGGCAAAAGATCCCAACTCACATTGACAAGACTTCCTTATGAATGACAAAATACAAATACAAGATGTTTTCAATGTACGGCTATAGTGTCCCATTGGTGAGACCGGATCTGCTCCTCACAAGCACATTCTATCATGCATTGGTTCCGTACTTATTAGTTATTATTCACGGAAGATGTTTCCAATGCACGGTGATGTACCTGTGAGGTACTCATTCGTGAGGAGCAGATCCCATCACCCTATTGGTAGGTTTGGACATGATTATTATGAGTAGGAAATCTGAACACTTCCACAGAATAATCTTACATTACAAGCCTCCTATTTATTTAGGAGTTTGGATCGGAGACCGGATCTACTCCTCACATCTTGGGCTTCACTGGCGCCTCACACGCACATCCTACCATGAATTGGGAACATCTTCCGTACTTATTAGTGAATATTCACGGGAGATGTTCCCAATGAATGGTGGATGTGCCAAAGTGATACCCATGTGGGATCACAGGATTGTTGGTCAATGAGATCAAATTTCCCATTATGCAACTCCCCACTTTCCCTTACAAGTTACCGAAAGTTGATTTGTTATACACAAGACGTTACCCACACTGCTTCCAACATCATCTACAGCCACACATCTCAAACATGTTTTGTAATTGTATATCGTCATTGAAGACAAGTACAACCATGGATCATGTTGGAAGCTGTGTAGGTAGCGTCTACTGCTGGGTAGTAGATTTAGACTCCTAACTCTCAATTTCTCAATCTCAAGGTTATAGACTTTTATTTGAACTACTATTTTATTTTTATTGGTGGTGGTTGTTGCACTCCATGGCGATCCCCAAATGAAATATTTACACACCAACAATGCAAATAAATTCAAAATATTACATTAACTACTTTTTATTTTTCATGGATGTTGTGTCGATGAGAAAGTCCATAGATCATTAGACCACGGCCGCAGTAGGTGTGCTCTTAAAATTGTGACCGAAGAAGACACCATCGCCATCGCCAAGCATTCAATTAATTAAGGGTGTTGATGGACCGGTTTTGGATTGGACCCTATCTAGTTTAAAATCAATTTGGATGTATAGGATGGACTGATAAGACATATTGAATTTGATCAATTTAATCCAAAATATTTATTAGATTGGATTGGACCTGATCCATTTATAATGGACTTATATTGTACTGAATTGGATTGAATTGACATCCCTACATTTAAAATGGCTTAAAAGAGAACCTGAACTTTCTAATAGTTGTGGTCTGTCTCCTTTCCTGTTTCTCTTTTTGTTTCTTTTCGTATGTAAGCTGCAGAAATATCCAAACCAAGTCGTGAGTGAGCCATTAAATCAAACAACAAACTAGTAGAACTTCAAGTCTTCGAAATTGACTTGGGTGATTTTCATTCTCTGTCCATCTTAGATAATCCTCATTAGTTAGCCAATTGGATGGTAGAACATGCATGCAATCTATTGGATTTGTGGGCTAAAAAATCACCACTACAAAGATAGATGGTGAATCAACTTGGACAATTCTCTTGCCCATTCTGCGGCTAGATGACTCCACTCTCAACCCTAGCCCAAACTAAGTTTAGGTCAGGAATGAGTTTTCTGATTTAAGCCCAAAAATTCAGGCCTACCCTGTACAAAAGCTAATGTTTTGGGCTCAGATTGTTCTCCACCTCTAACAACAACCACAGATACGTTAGATTTTGGACTTGTTTAGGAGAGTTGAAGGAGAAGCTATTAAGGCTATGTTTGATTTGAAGAAAAAAGTAGAAAAAGGAAGAGAAATGTAAAAAAATCTTTACAAACTTTGTATAAATTTCTCTACCTTTCCGTACTTTTTTCCTTCAAACCAAACACAGAAAACTTCATAGAAAAGTCAATTTTTTTGATTGACATACAACTAATAATTTGAGCTATAGTTATATAGCATGTGTAAAATATTTATATAATCAATCATGAGTAAACACATTATTGTACAAGACTCCTACTTTGGCTTTGTTCAAAATATAAAGATTGGATCATTTGCCTCAAGAAAAAAAAATAGAAGAAATGATAAATTAAATCAAGTCATATCACCATTAATTTACGTATATATATATATATATATATATATATATATATTATATAACAATAAGTTGGTTTTAGTATTAACAGGAGGTAAGGCATTGCCCTTACATGACCGACTTTGTGCCTTTGCAACCAATAATGCAGCAGCTCACTTAGAAATTAATTATACTCCCTGCAAAGCTGATGAATGACCATCTCAATTAATGGAGTTATGACCAAATAATTCATTAGGAAGGCAGCACTGAAACTTCTATGTATCCTACTTGATTAGAAATCCTTTTTCTTTTTCTTTTTTTTTCCACATGCTTTTAGTAAAACACTTTATAATGCATCAAAGTAATTTCTGGTTTTTATTTATCAAGGTTAGAAGAAACTTCAACGAGCATAAACAAGTTGAAAATTTGGGTAAATTATAGACTGCCACTTCTACTTAAGGCTTAGTTTGGAAAGATTATAAATAGTATAGTATTGGAGAAAATAGATAGAAAATAATACAAAATACAAGGTTTGCACTCTATATATTTATATTTGTACTCCTTCCAAACTGAGTTTAAGGGTGGTGATCATGGTTTTTAAAACCGATCCGGAGATCGACTCAGTTAGGGGCCTGGTTATCAGGTCAAACAGTCGGCCCGTTTTGACAAAAAAATAAAAAAAAATTAAAAAATAAAAAACAGTCAAAACCGTTTGAATGATTAACTGCCCGGGTCAGTGGTTTGTTAATTAAAATCAATGGTTTTTGAAGAAAATCCAATTTTGGGGAAAACCGAAACCAATTACCTAACCGGTTCTAGGTTTTTCTGGTCCGATCCAGTTTTGAAAACCATGATGGTGACATTTAGATTTAGGCTGCATATAGCATTCCTTATTTTAAGGATTCATCTCCTTTTCACAGTTAAAAACTCAATCTTGATAGTAAAGATGATATTACTAAATTATCCATTCAAAATTCAATGGACCGAGAGAGAAAAAGCCATCAAAATGACCAAAATGGACAGGTAAAAGTACACCATCTCTTTTGAATTGGGTTATTGTGCTTCCAATTCAAAAGAGATATTGTGCTCCATTTACACAATTTTTATGTCATTATTTTATCTTCACCATCAACCCCATTAGTTTGAAAAAGGGGGGCATAGTACTCTAATTCGTAAGTTCAGGGATGTCTTTCTCGCAAAAACAAAATTCGAAAGAGTATCACCACCCTCTAAGGCGGCAATCTGAATTTACCCAAATTATTTAGGGAGAATGACCGATACCCCTAGTGTCAGAATTTGTAGGTTCAATGTATGGTTGGGATAGGTGCCAGCTCAGAATTGATGCTAATTCACCGGCGGGTGTGGGTGCATAAAGTATCGGTATCGATCCATTTGAATGTTTATAGCCCTATATTGTAAATCAGAAATCTGCATTAGACAAATCCATACTATTCCAAATTATTTAATTGGATAAACAAACGCTTGGACTAATTTATTTAAGGTTAATTAAAACAAAATGTATCGATCCTGAATCCTAATGGAAAATTTTGATTAATATCTTGTTTATATAGAATAGTTTATTAATTAATTTTTGAGGGAACACTCTAAGCAAAACCTATTATAAAATGATCCTTCATTGAGAGAGATATGGGTCCAGGATTTTCTTCAGTGGCAAAAACAGCTTCGAATCTGCCGTCAACACAAGTGTGCAAATCTAGCTGCATGACCAATTATAAGTGGACACGCTAGTGTACCATACAGTTTGCACACCTGTATTTTTACTAGATCTATTCTCGACAAAAAATGTTTGGGTCAAATAAGAGTACCACATCACCCTCTTAACCAAGGTTTTTAAAACTGACCCGGAGATCGAACCGGTCAGGGGTCCGGTTCTCAGGTCGAACAATTTGACTGTTTGAACCGAATGGTCAGCCCATTCTAAAAAAAAAGGTCAAAACTGTTGAATAGTTCGAATGGTTCAACTGCTCGGATCAGCTGTTTGCTGACTAAATGAATGGTTTTATGGAAAAATCCAATTTTGAGGAAAAATGGAACTAGTCACTTGACCAATTCTCGGTTTTTTCGGTCCAACCATCCAATTCGGTCCAGTTTTGAAAATCATGATCTTAATACCCCTTTTTCGTTTCTATTTAAAACCTCTTGCCACGTGGCATAACTAAACATTTTTTGATGCATTACTCAATGTTGGTCTCAGCTATATCTGGGTCAGAAATGGTCTAAACCTTTGGCATTTTCCCCATACAGGGTGGCGTTTTCCGCACTTCAATCTATGTTTTCATGCTTGTAACAATTTAGCTTTGTAACAAGCTGTGGAGCCAAACACAACTCTCCATGCCATGATAAAATACATGGCCCATTATGGGCCCAGGGGAATATAAGAAATCCAAACTCATCTTATAAATTAATCTATGAAAACCTCGTATAAGGTCCACTGTCCAATGGTGGATTCTTATTTGTGACAATGGTAGGTAATAGTTGCCAATGATCCAGTTGCCAACGACATGAGATCTTCAAGGCTTGTGGACCAGGGTATGTGACCAATCATGAGTGAACACCTACTGTTTTATACACGTTGGACCCACATGTGCTGTGAGTCTCATGTTTATGTTTATGGAACAGGCGTGTTCGATCAAGATTGGTTAGGTTAAGTAAACTTGTTCACACTTAACACAATTGTGTTTGTAGCATATCTCATAGACGAGATGTATTTGGCATCATTTTTACCTGTTTATATCATGGTTTTCAAAATTGGATCAGACAGAAAAAAATTAAATCGAACTGAAAAATCAGAAACCGGTTAGGTAATTGATTCCATTTCACCCTTGGCCAAAAACTGTTTATTTTTTATTAACAATTTGCTGAACTGGGTGTTAAACCATCAACTCAGATAAAACTTTTTGGCCATTTTTTATAATTTTTATAATTTTATTTTATTTTTGAGTTAGAATGAACCATCTGTTTGGACCAAACAGTCAAACTGTTCAATCTAGGAACTGGGGCGGTCCCAGAACTGTTCCCTGTCCAATCCAATTTTAAAAACCTTGGTTTGTATTGATCCACTAAAACATTTTAGTATCGGGTGCTGTTTGGGAGGGCTTTCACGTAGTAACTTCTGATTTTATTAAGTGTGATCCCATTGGTCCAGATTATAATTAACAATGTTTAGTAAAAGCCCGAAAATCCCAAAATAGCTATCTGTTTCACAGAAACGTGGCTTTTTGATGAAGCTTTTTCAATGGCTTCTCCAAAGCAGCAGCTTAATGAAAGCAATTCAACCAAAACTGCAAATTTTATTCGTTTCTATTCGAATTCAAATGGGATCTTATCCATCAGATATCTAGCAGATTGGAACCAAATTCGAATTATAATCAGTATATATATAGTGATGACCATTTCAACTAATGGAGTTATGGCGAAAGAATTCATCAGGAAGGCAGCATTGAAATTTCTGTGTATCCTACTAGATTTTTTCTTTTGTTCCAACTGCTATCCAGTTAAATGCTCTAGAAAATATGATACCGGAAAGGCATAATATCCGAATAGCTTTGATCAATTAAAACATTCCTGTGAATTTTGATAAGGGAAATTGTCAAAAATTCACCATGGGTTTTCAGGATTTTTCTTAAACTCATTACAACTTTTCAAAATGTCTAAAATTCACCATGCCACTTTTGATGTTAAAGAGACTAACGGTTGTTAATATATTACCATTTTAACCTTCATAGAAAAATATAAAATATAAACATATATAAAATATATACATATATTTTAACATTTAAATATGAAAACAAGGAAAAGTTCAAATAATATTTTCAAATATAAAATACATAAAAACATAGAAATTGCAAAAAATATAAAAAACTATAGAAATTGCACACAAAATAAAAAATTATTTTCAAATTATGGAAACTATAGAAATTGAAAAACAAAATCAGAAAATAGAAATTGTAGAATAAACACCAAAAATTATAGAAAAGCACAGAAATTGCAAATAAATAACAAAAAATACAGGAAATTTTATAGGTTGTAGAAAATAGAAAAAATGTAAAAAAACAGAAATTATAAAAATCATTAGAAATTATAACAAAACACTAAAATGTAAAAAAAAAAGAAATTTGAGAAATGAAAAAGACCCTTCTCCTCTAACTCGCCATTCAAGGGTGATTTGGTCATAAAATTGTTATTTATGCTTATGTGAACACCTCTGTTAAGAAACATTAACAGTGCACTAACAGAAGGTGAGTTTTGGAAAATAAAAACTTAGTGACATGGTGAATTTTAGATATTTTGAAAAGTTATGGTGAGTTTAAGAGAAATGCTGAAAACTCATGGCGAGTTTTAGACAATGGGATCTCTTTTATGATATCGGGTGATTGGTTCTAATGTTTTTGGGTATTGTAGTTGAACCCTTATATTTACCGTGTATAAAAGTACTGATTTGTGGTATGGTTATCTTTTAAGTGGAGCCTCTTAAAGGTGGTTCCCTAAACACTTGAGAAGAGAGAGAGAGAGAGAGAGAGGGGAATTTCTACGTGGCAAAAACATTACAAATAGGAACCCTCTAAACATCCTCTTCCTATTTGCTTGAAACCTCTTGCCATGTGGTAGAATTAATCCTTCTTTGGGACATTATTCAATGTTGGTCTCAGCTAGAGATGCAAACGGATCGGATTATATTCGAATTTGGGTATATCAGAATCTGATATGACATTATTAATTACAAATTCCATTCAATCCGAAGGTCCGATTGGATCTCATAAACATTAAAAGAAAAATAAAATATAACAATTTAAATAAAGAAAAACAAAAAGTACAAGTATCTTTTCAACTATTTACATCATATATATACATGTTTTCTATAAAAATAAATAATATAAAAAATTTACAAAAAAGAAATATAAATAATATATTTACAAATAAAAAATAACATATATATTTGTTATATATATTTATACAAATAAATAAATAAGATATATATTGGATTGGATAAGAGGTGATCCAAATTTGATCCAATTTCTGATTAGATCCTAATATTCGACCTGATCTGATCCGAAGATCTGAAATAGGGGTATCCAAATCCAAGAATATATGATCGAATCATGACCCAATCCAAGAATATAACACAATTCAGGAGTGTGTTATAAATTGCAGATAAGGTTCACAGTGGATGATTCCTTTTTATGACAATATTGGGTAAAGGGAGTCTGGATCTGCTCCTTGCACCTACCTTACAAAATGTCATGGCTACACATAGGAAACACTCCCTTATATTTATTATTCATGGAGAGATATTCCCAATACACGGTGGGATGTAGCTGTGAGTTCGGTGTGAGGCGCAGATCCCAATTCGAGTAAGGATCGTGAATGGTCCAACTATCAAGATGATCAATTGACACCCCTCCAAATAGGAGGTTGGGATCAAACCCACAAAAGTATGGGATTTCTATGGTACGGCCAATGGTCCTTGCTCTACACCACCCCTATAATGTATTGTATGAGAGTCACATCAGTTAGAATGATTAGATTTTTCCCCCTTAACCCAAAACGTTTCAAGTTGAAATGGCAAAAGTTCCAAATACAACCAAAGGGGGGACAATTAAAAACCTCTCCACCGGTTCAGTTTTGTTGGTGTTTATTTGCAGTGTGAATCAAGATCAATGCAAAACATCACCACCAGTTCAGAATTATCGGCGTTTGGATGGAGCGAAGTTTTACATTGTGAATCGATGTAAAATATCACCAGTACAGAATTGCCAGCATTTGGAAACATCACTTATAGTGAGGTTTTACATTGATAATCACGTTTTTTGATGCTCAATTCAGAGGTTTCAAACAGTTTGGTGTGAAACTCCATCGATGAGGTTTTACACCATAAACAAACACAGCCTAGAGCTCTAATTGGATCAAATTCGGACTGGACCAATCAGAGCCGAGTTTGATTCACTTAACAACCCCTATACCAAATTGTTAAATTTAATTTACAAATTGACTAGGATTCAGTGGGCGTGAGATCAAATTCAAACAAGAGGTCAGGTTTCATATCTCATCCAAGACTAATAAACTAAAAGCTCAGAAAAAAAAATAAGAAAAAGCACTCATAATTCTTTGCTTGATAAAGCGCAATTTCTGATCTAGCTTTCAGTTTCTCACCTGTATTGGCATTTTCTGGGTAGTTAATAAGGGCAACATTATTCTAAGAAGGTGGGAAGATGATGTTGCAAGTGGGTTTCTCTTTTACTGGTGGCTCAGTTGGTAGGATCTTGACAAGTCAAAATAAATATTTGCGATCAAATCCGGCTGCCACCAGGGTTGGGGGTTAAAAGAAGGGCCGGGATGGGCTACTCGGCTTGTTCCATGAAATAATAAAAAAGTGGATTTCTTTCCTTTACATGCACCTTCCTTTCTCAATCAAGAAAGAAAAGATTATATGATCATCAAATGTGGGATTGATCATTGACGTTTATAATTAAAATATCAAATTGTAGTTTTGTTTATCCAAGGATAAAATCTAATTTTTTTAACAGAATTGATTCTCATCACATATCTTTCATCAATTTGTATTGATCAATCCAAAATATTTCAAGTACAAATGACAATACCATCAAACCCAAATAATAAAATATTCAGATTCAACATGCGCTTCAACTGTTATGAAATGGTCATCAGTCTTGCATGTCTTACATGACTGGGGCTCTTCTTATATGGACTGCAGGTTAATGAAGTATGAAAAGGTTCTTCTGAGGTGGATATATAAGAATGCCAAGTTGCCGATGTTTGAGAGGTTATTTAACACTTCAATTTACTTGTATATACATGGCATGATATGTCATCATGTGAAGACTTAGTACCATTCATGGATTCATGGTTTATGGGTCTTTAATATATTACCATTCACATGCTGTTGGTTTTGTAATTTGGTGGATATATTAAGCTTTTTAAGATTAATTAATTCTAATAAATATTAACTAACACCCATATGACATTGAATAATTTACGCAATATATAATAAATCTTTATCAAGTGTTTATTAGATATTAATTAAGGATCAGTAAACAAGTTTTAATCCATAATCCTTTGTCATGTGTAGTTTTATAAAATAATAAAAGAAGTTGAATGGGTATTTCCTCTCTCACATATATATGCACAATACTTTTAGAGAGAGAGAGAGAGATTCCAACTTAGTAATCGCTTATCTTTTTCCCTGTCTTGGTCCATTGAAGTTATTTATTAGCTCAGGCTAACATTAATATAGATTATCTTTCATCATTTCTTTTTTTAATTAATATTCAATAGTTTTCATTCTTTCTGAGATAAGACCCAGGTTAATTTTTTAACTTTTCCTCTGTCTTGAGAATTTAGACTATATCTTTAACACATTGAATCGTTTACTGTCCAAATCAAAATCCGATTCAATTGTCACCCCTAAATAACAAACTTGTTATTGTACGGACTACAGCAAATAATCAACCAAGTTATTCATTTATTTATTTCAACTTCATGGTCGGGAGTTTCAAGCCATGTCACAGTCAATTAATTAATTTGCTCCCCAAACAGAGAAATAAAATACCTAATGGCGTCAAATGTTGGCCCACAATTTGCAGCAAAAAATAAATAAATAAAATAAAATAAAATAAGAAAAACAAGTGGAATAGTCTGGACAAGTCAAGTCTGCCCCATTTTTCCCTCGTCTCGACGAAGAATTACATATTAATAAATCATCAAAGCCCTTAAATGTGGCTGATAGCTATGATTTTTCATCTTTATGTGCGCAGCCATGTCCTGTGTGCTGAAGCTTTTACCGTTTATTTTGCTACTCTACCTCAACCATGCATCTGCTCAAGCTCAGGATGGTTTCATCTTTTATGGGTTCGATAACAAATCCTTGGAGCTAAATGGTAACGCAACAGTCGGAGACACTGGCTATATCCGACTGACTCACAGCGATGGACCCTTCTACCAGAAGGGCCGCCTCTTCTACTCTCTCCCCCTCCAAATCAAGAACTCCTCCAATGGTAGCGTTTTCTCCTTCTCTACTACTTTTGTTGTTGCATTCACTAAGAGCTCCCAAGCAACTGGCGATGGAATGGCTTTTGTCATCTCCCCTACCAAAGATCCTCCTGGAGCCATGCCCAGTCAATTTCTTGGTTTGTTCAATATCACCACCAACTTGAATCCAAACAGTCATATTGTTGCCGTCGAGCTGGACACGATCCAGACCCCAGAATTCAGTGATATCGACAACAACCATGTTGGAATCGACTTTAATGGCTTGATCTCCAACGTATCTGCTACAGCAGGATATTATTCTGACGATAATGGGGGTGGGCTTACGAAATTATTGTTCCTGAGCGGAGATCCACTGCAGTTATGGGTAGAATATGACGGTGCCGAAACGCAACTTAATGTTACAATTGCTCCTGCCGTGGCGACCATGACCAAACCCAAACGTCCTCTCTTGTCTTTGAAACAAGATCTTTCAGAGTTTCTCTTGGAGGAGATGTACGTGGGCTTCTCTGCATCTTTCGGGGCTATTCGATCAGATCATGACGTATTGGCTTGGAGCTTTAAGATGAACGGACAGGCTGAATCCCTTGATCTGTCACGGCTGCCTACGCTACCAAGCGGCCCAGGGAAGAAGCCACCAGTTTTGCCGATTTCGTTGCCCTTTGCTGGAGTTGTTGTTGGGTTATTGCTCGCCTGGCTAATCGTTTTCATTGTGAGGAAGATAAAGTACAAGGAAGTGCTCGAAGATTGGGAGGTTCAGTATGGACCTCACAGGTTCTCTTACAGGAATCTCTTTCTTGCCACCAATGGATTCAAAGACAAAGAGTTTCTGGGGAGAGGCGGTTTTGGTCGGGTCTATAAAGGGGTGCTGCCCAAATCAAAGATTCAAGTTGCAGTGAAGAGAATTTCGCATGATTCAACCCAAGGAATGAGAGAATTCATCGCTGAGATCGCAACCATCGGCAGGCTCCGCCACCCAAACTTGGTCCGACTACAGGGCTACTGCCGGCGTAAAGGCGAGCTCCTCTTGGTTTATGATTTCATGTCCAACGGCAGCCTCGACAAATTCATTTTTGATCAACCCAAGTTGACACTAAACTGGGAACAGAGGTTTAAGATCATCAAAGATGTGGCTTCTGCACTCCTGTATCTCCACGAACAGTGGGTGCAGGTTATCATCCACAGAGATATTAAGGCCAGCAATGTGTTATTAGACAGTGAAATGAATGGAAAGTTAGGAGATTTTGGCCTTGCCAAGCTCAGCGAGCAAGGAGTCGATCCTCAAACTTCCTATCTGGCAGGCACTCCAGGCTATATTGCACCGGAGCTTGCCAGAACCGGCAAATCTAGCACAAGCACCGACTTGTTTGCATTTGGCACATTTCTGCTCGAGGTGGCCTGCGGAAGAAGACCGGTGGAGCTGCAGGAAGAGCCGGAGAAAGTGTTCCTGGTGGACTGGGTGACGGACTGTTGGGCGAGGGGAGCCATTCTGGGGACTGTGGATCCGAAACTGGGGGAGGAATTTGTGGCGGAGGAAGCCGAGTTAGTGCTGAAGCTTGGATTGCTTTGCTCACACCCTTTGGCCGAGGCTAGGCCGACCATGTCTGCCGTGGCACTGTATTTGGAGGGTGAAGTTCGCCTGCCGGAGGATTTCAGTGCAAAGTCTATAGCGGAGGAGAACAAAGGACGGACCAAAGAAAGGGCTGAGTTATTTGGTTCTCCTTTGTCGGAAAGGGAAACCATCCCAATGTTAACACTCACAGAGAAATTCACCTCTAGCGGCCGTTGATGACCTCTGGGCATGTATGGCCTAGCTGGTAGATAAATAGAACTGAGTTTTGCTTCAGAGCATTTTCTGTAATTAATTTAGTTTGATATTTTCACTTTGTTTTGTGAATTTGGATGTTGAGATTTATGATTATAGAATCACAGACACTGATCTATGGCTTCGAAGATCTAAATGAGTCTTTTTTTTTTTGTTGGAAAGATCTAAATGGGTCTAACTCTACCCCATTCTCACCCTTTTCACATAGTATGATCAAGCTTTAATTTTCACATAGACACATACATGGAAGGAAAAGAATGAGAGCAAATCTTGAGGTAATTTTGGATTAGAATTTGAGATGATTTTTGGCTATCCTGGTCATCCTAATCCATCACAGCCACAGATTATGGGTCCTGTGTCCCCAGCCCAAAATTGAGTCTATCCTGTGGAATGGTGGAAATTAATTAACAGGCACTGACGTGTTGAATACTCCCTACATATGGACCACTCATGGATCACAAGAGGTGGTTTCTGGTTCTTATCTGCAACGGTAACCACAGAAATTGAAGTTAATGCACTTTGGACTTGTGGGCCTGCTGGGTTCAACCAGTTATCAATTCGATCAATTTACCAGTCGATTGCACCCCTTTTTTGAATGACTTCGATCAAGTCTAGAAATATAAGAGATGTTCTTCTAAGGTGAGGTCAAATTTGACGATTAGTCTGTAATTTGGGTCTAAAACCACGTTCCTCTTGGGCTAGAAGCAGCTCTCTTTGGTTTGCCTTCTACGAGGCCAAGTTTTATATTGTCTTTGTCGAATAAACAGTTGAAAACAAGAAAATTATAAGTTTAAATAATTTGTAATTTTATGAATATATAATTAATTATAGGAGATAATTACTAGAGAAATATTTATGACCTAGTATTTTCTAAATGCCAAAAAAAAAATACGACTAAAAGGGGCAAAGTGATAAATTGATATTGGGAAGAAATATAATGTAAATTGATGCCCCTAAAAAAAGAAAAATAGTGTGAAGCTGCAAATTAGGGTGTAGTAGTTCTCAAGAAAAAAAAAAGAAGTTAATTTATGTGAAAAAAGAGGAGAGATTGAGGGTATTCAAGTAAAATCATATATATCTGATGTAGATTTGGTTGCCAATGTTGACCTTTGGTATGGTAGAACAAAGGAAAGAATATGTGGTGGGAAGAAACCCCAAGAGTTCAAACTATAATAGATTAATTTATTCTTCTAATTTTCTTACCTATGTGAGGACAAATGCCTCTTAAGGTTTGTTAGCTGGGAATTTAGCTTCTTCTTCTTTGGATTATTTAAAGGCTGCAATTAAGGATGCATTAACCAAGGTGTCAGTTCATGATTTATGAACTGGAAATGCAGCTTAATTTCATTTTTAATTTGTTCTTTTATTAAGAATTAATGTAGAAAACCCCAGATACTCTCCATAACCAGCTCCAGGCCTTGTTGCTTCCTTCCAAAGAAAACAAAAATGAATTGAAATAGATCATCTAACCTACATGATCTGAAAAGTCCTCTCTTTCTCTCTGCATAACTACCTCGTGGTCTTCATTCTTGAAAGAAAAGACAAAAGAAAAGAAGTTGAAATAGATCATCTTAACCCCACATGAGTTGAAATCTCTCTCTCTCTCTAAGTGGATGCATGGTGTGTATCTCATGTCGGTAGACAGCCAAAGGATTTCATCAACTAACTAAAATTTTCTTTGTCCTGGCATTGCTTCTAGATCATAAGAAACACTTGGAAATGAACATCAGTGATGACCTGGCGGTGACTTGTGACTCAACCCGAGACAACCCAGAATCTCATTGGGTCGGGTTGGGTCATACCACATTCTAGTTCAGGCGGGTGACTGTACGTCGAGGACCCCAACCAGCATTTTCGGGGTAAAGTTCATAGGTTGGATCTACATTTTGCCTGGTCTAGAACTATTCAGGTGACTGTTTGGCAGTAGGTTTGGGCCGGGTCAATAGGTTGGATCTACATTTTGCCGGGTCTAGAACTCTTCAGGTGATTGTCTGGCAGTAGGCTTGGGCCGGGTCAATAGGTTGGATCTACATTTTGCAAGGTCTAGAACTCTTCAGGTGACTGTCTGACAGCAGATTTGGGCTCTCCAATTTTTTCACCAAATATGGCTTATAGCTTTATAACTGAGAACCATGGTTTTTAAAAACGAACCAGTGACTGAACTGGTCAGGGTCTAGTTGCCAGTTCGAACGGTCTGACCGTTCGACCAGAACGGCGAGCCTGTTCTGACAAAAAAATGAAAAAATTAAAAAATTGGAAAACGGTCAAAACCATTCAAACAGTTTGAACGATTAACCAGCCAGTTCAGCGGTTTGCTGACCACAATCAATGGTTTTGGAGGAAAACGGAACCGATCAGGTAACCGGTTCCCGGTTTTTCCAGTCCGACCCTCCGGTCCGGTCCGGTTTTGAAAACAGTGCTGAGAACATCTCCCATGAATGATGAGATGTTCCCAATGTATGGTTACACTGCCGTATTTGGATCAACTACCAATACAGGATGCCAAGAATGTCCCAACCGACCATTGTATAACAACAACATCTCCCCATGAGGCCATGAATGACAAGAGAGATGTTCCCAATGTGGGACTGCAGTGGCTTGTGGGGACAGGATTGGTAGCGCTTGTTGGTAGCAGATCCCTGCCCATTGAGGGGGTGTTCTTTTTCTGGACTTAGGGGGGGGGGGGGGGGAGGGGGGGGAGTTGGTCAATGAGATTTTTGTTTTCATTGATCAAGAAAGTCATGTTCTTTTTCAGATTTATGTGGGGATCAAGGAAAATTTATTTTCCTGGTACCACTTACCTAGGTAACTGATTCCTATCTCTTAGGTGGGTAAATAAATTTCCCACTTGGGGGAAAGTTTCCAACAATTAAATGGAATTAGACTTTTATGGCTAAAATGGTCATTGCCTTATTTACATGGGAAATAAAAGAACATGAGTAAATACACTTACCCGGATAAATAACTTTTCGAAAAGCGAACGAAGCCTAAAAATATATTAGTACACTTTTGCTGGCAGCCGATCCAGGCTGGCCATGTTGCTGCTTTTGCAAGGGCTGAAGCTTCCATTGAACTGCTTTGGAGAAGCCAATGGAAGAAACTTCAATGGACAATTACTTTCGGCTGAATAACTGTAAATTTGGGCTTCCGGATTTTGCACCAAACATTGTTGCTATCTGGGTAAGGCCACCTCACAAAGCCAAAAGTTTCGACTGGAAAGCCTTCCCAAACGGGCACTTAATGGGAGGGCCCATCTTCACTATTGATCAGCCACATTTACATGGCTTTCTGTTGAAGCTTCTTTTAATCACTTCTTCAAAGCAGCCTAGCTCAAGCATTTCAACCAAGCTTAAGCCCTTACAATGGGGTTTTAAGTTGTGTTACTCCAACCAGCTTTAAATCCTCACTCATAACTTTTTTCACGATGAGTTTACATAGGCGCCTTTATGCATTCTTATTGATTCATCTGTTCGAAATTTTGAATAACTTGTGTTGTCAAAGCAATGACTTGTTACTTCTTACAGCATAATACATTGATCACTCAGGTGTTTGTTTGTAATTGGAGTGTATTGTTCATTTCATTGAGATGGGATTAGTTGAACACTTTAGCTGTTCAGCAGGCTGTGGAATCAATAATAACACTCATACCAGTCACAATATACATGGGCCCACAATCATCCAATCTCTCAGTGTGAGCCTTATATATTGTATCACTAGTGTGGAGCACTATCATTGGTTCTACAGCCTGCTAAGCAGCTTAACCTTCAGCTAATCCGAATTCCATTTCATTAGGGGTGAGCATTTGGTTTATTCAATTAAAAGATGAATCAAATGAACCAAAATTTTGAAAATTAAAATTACAAAAAAAAACAAATTACAACAAAAACTAAAATTTTCGGCTCGATTTTTCAATTTAACCGTTCACACATCTTTTCTGTAGCAGATCCAGATTGAACTTTGATGAAAAAGCCAACTTCTCCTTTTCTAAAAGGAGGAAAATCTCCATCTCACAGCACAACGAAAAAGAGCATTACCCTCTTTTGTAAAAGAAGCGAAAGTGAACTCCACTTAGATGAGTGAGGCCTTGAAGAGGCTCCCAACCCTTTAAGCAGATTTCTAGTTTTGATTAATTTTCAAATTCAAACCCATTACAAACTGGGTTCCAATCCTTAAAGCAGGGGACACATGGCAAATTACAAGCCTCAAACCACAAGTCTTATAACGCCAGATGCAAAAGATTTACAAATGTAAATTATTTTGTTTTTAGTTATTTTTGACAAATTCCTACTTCTACGAGGCAATACAAGCTATCATTTGGTACTTTGGTTTTTTGTTTTAGATATCTTTTTCTTTTAATTTTTGGGTAAAGGTCCAAAATCATTTAGTAGGATAAGCAAACAAATGGGTCCATGTATGTAGGGACTTGAAGACCAGCAGCAAGCTAAAAGCCCAAATTGGAAAGCAAGAGAATTCTAACTACAGATATGAAAATAAAACAAAGCAAACAAGGGATTTTATTGATAGAGCGTCATTTCCTTCAATTAGCTTCCATTTTTGGGTAGTTAATGCGGCAGCAATCATTCTGAGAAGGTGGAGAGAAGGTTTTGATGAAAGGGGGCCACAGGCCATTTTTGGTCTCCATGAACTTACCTTTCTCCACTAAGAGTGACAATTATAACATCAACTTCCTGCTAATTTAGAAGTTATTGGTGATTAATGCATTTTACCGTTGCCATTTGCTCATGCCTAATATGATTTAAGGATTTGTTAAAATTTCAATTGGGCCACTCTTTTTTTAATGGCAGGCAACAAGAGAAATGTTACTGAGAGCATTTGTGCAAGATTTGGCACGATTTTGAGTCAGCCTAGAATGACGGAGTGTGAGTCGTGTCGGGCGTGAGGTTTCAGGTCCATGGGCTGGCATGACACAATATGATTGTGCAGTCGGCATGGCAGCACAACCAGCACGACCCTATATATATATATGATAAATTTCTTAAACTACCCTTATGGTTTAGTTAATTGACTAAGTGTACCCTTATTGTTTGAAAATTGACTAATGCTACCCCTATTGTTTCTGACAATTGACTAATACTTCCCTTACCTTTAGTGCCCGTTAACAGAAAGATAAAAAGACTATTTTACCCTTTTCTTTTTCAAATTTTCAAAATAAAACAAGGAAAAGGGGAAATAATAATGTTGCTTAGAGACTTTAGAGACTTGGGCAGGAAGGGTTTCTGCGACTAAACACTAGAAGTGTTTTGAGCTTATGAACACTGTTGCCGCCGCAACAGGTTTCTGATCTCCAGAGGAAAGGTTCTTCCGGTGGCAGTCTAACCCATGTTTACAAAGATACATTGATGGAGGCCCATCTCACCATATGGGCGGCAGTTCATAGGAAGCAAGATAAGTTCAAGAATTCAAGAATCCAAGATAATTCAAGAATTCAAGATACATCAAGATCCAAGATTCAAGGAAGTTCAAGATCCAAGGTAATTCCAAGAAGAATAGATAACTCATGCACCTAGGGAGATCGGACGGTGGAGATCAAGACAAGATCAAAGAAGAGTTCGAACCTAGCTAGAAGATTAGATGTTTGAGATCTATCACTATTTTTCTTTCCTAGTTATTCTACAATTTCCAGATGTATTATAAATATTGTTATTTTCCAAGCTAATAGACAACTTCAGTTTTCGCCACCTTTTCTCTCTCCTCTAGAGATTTACGTTTAGCTTCGCTAGAAGCTGGTGTTTGCCCGGTGCTTGCGTAGCCAGCCCAGTTTTCATTACTTCCACGCTGCGTCAGGTTGTATTAGAGTAGGAAATTTGCCTAGTCAGATGGCCAACCAAGACGGTAGCAATCGCAACCCACTCCGTGACGGAGATCAGGGGTTACAAGCTGTTTGGAGAGCAACCGAAGAGCAGTGCACGGCCACACGTAACATCGAACAACAGTTGGCAAAGATGGCTGAACAACTGCGGACCTTGTTACGGGAGGTTGTTCCACGGAACCGGGAAAATCCACATCCAATCGAAGGAGACGATCACGACAGACCACCCATCAACACTGCATCCCGGCATCCAGTTTTCGATGATGAAAGTGACGACGAGTTAGAGTTCGGTGTTGCTCCAGTTATTCCCGGCAACGGCAAAAATGGCAGAAATTGGCACAACCCAAGTAATTTCAATCCCCGTCAAAATAATGATGAATTTAAGCTCAAGGTAGACATTCCTACTTTTAGTGGAGATCTAGGGATAGAGGGTCTTCTAGATTGGATCACAGAGGTCGATCATTTCTTCGAGTACATGGAAATCCCAGAAGAGCGAAGAGTTAAACTGGTAGCCTTCCGACTAAAAGGAGGCACATCTGTTTGGTGGGAATGCATGAGAGAGACCCAGATCAGAGAAGAAAGGGGTCCTGTTCGAACTTGGAGGCGCATGAAGCAGTTAATCAGAGGTAGATTTTTACCCCCAGATTATGAACAATATATGTTTGAATCATATCAACGATGTGCGCAGGGTTCCCGAAGTGTTAATGAATATACATCTAAATTTTTAAGATTAGCTGAAAGAAATCAATTATCTGAAAGTGATAACCAGTAGGCAACCTGTTATCTGAGCGGTTTAAGGCCGGCTATCAGAGATAAAATTGGTGTCCAAATGGTTCTTAGTGTGCAGGAAGCAAGGAACCTAGCCTTGAAAGCTGAGTTAATGTTTCAAGAAAAGGCCCGTAGTGATAATTATCGCCGGTACAGCGGGAGCGACAACAGACCGACAACTGTCGACAGGAACAAATCAGCCCCGGTAGTACAACCTTCTCACCCGACAAGTACAGCTAACGCCGGTAAGGCCACCACGGGAGGAAATACTCAAGGTAACCCTTCCAACCCTCCTAAACCCAGTAATCCCTATGCAAAACCTGCTCATTTTAAATGTTTTAAATGTAATGAGGTTGGGCATAGATCCAATGACTGTCCCAGAAGGAAGGTAGTTAATATGATAGAGAGGGAGGAGGAAGAAGATATTGAAGAAGAAGTATATTGTGGACCTGATGGGGAAGATGAAGAAGGTCCATACGAACATGAAGAATATACATGTGTTGTGAGAAAATTAATGCTGTCCCAAAGAAATAAAAATACCTCACAAAGGCACAGATTGTTCCGTACTAGATGTACTATCAAGGGTAAATTATTTGATTTAATTATTGATAGTGGCAGTCAAGAAAATATCATTTGTATGGTTGTAATACAAAAATTACAACTACTTCCTGAAAAACATCCAAACCCATACACAATTGGGTGGATCAAGGAAGGAGGCGGCGTACGAGTGGAGGAACGCTGCAAGGTACCATTTTCTATTGGTAAGTATAATGGTGAAGTATATTGTGATATTGTAGACATGGATGCTTGCCATATTTTGTTAGGTAGGCCTTGGCAATTTGATACAGATGCAAGACACATGGGTAGGAAGAATACATACCAACTTGAAAAAGAGGGTATACGTTACACTTTGTTACCCATGGCTGAAAAAAGTGTTCCAAATGCCCCAAAAACAAATGAGAAAAAATTCCTTACTATTACACATTATCATGCTGAATTTGTAAAAGAATGTAAGGATAGCCACGAGGTACATTTGTTGGTAGTAAAGGGAGAAGATGTGAATGAGACCCTGGATGGGAATAAAATTCCAGTGAAAGTGCAGGGACTACTTGATGAGTTCCATGATGTAGTTCCAGATGACTTACCAAATGAACTCCCACCCATGAGAGACATACAACATCATATTGATTTTGTTCCAGGAGCTAGTCTACCTAACCTCCCACATTACAGGATGAGTCCTAAAGAGAATGAAATTTTACGGGAAAAGGTAGAAGAATTGTTGAAAAAGAGACACATTCAAGTCAGTATGAGTCTTTGTGAAGTACCAGCATTGCTAACACCAAAGAATGATGGAAGTTGGAGGATGTGTGTCGACAGTAGGGCCATTAATAAAATTACTATTGGCTACAAATTCCCCATTCCTAGGCTGGACGACATGCTAGATCAACTTAATGGGGCTGTAGTTTTCTCAAAAATCGATTTCAGGATTAGATACCATTATATCATAATTTGCCCCGGAGATGAATGGAAGACAACCTTCAAGACTAGAGATGGCATGTCCGAATGGTTAGTCATGCCCTTTGGACTAACCAACGCACCCAACACATTTATGAGGCTGATGAACCAGGTACTACGTCCATTTACTGGTAAATTTGTTGTGGTATATTTTGATGATATTTTAATTTACAACAAATCTATCACTGAGCACATTGGACATATTAGGGAGGTCCTAAAGGCATTAAGGGAAAATAAATTATATGCTAATTTGAAGAAATGCACTTTCATGAGTGATAATTTGTTATTCCTGGGGTTCATTGTGAGCAAGGATGGAATCAAAGTAGACGAAGAAAAGGTGAAAGCCATTAGGGAGTGGCCGATCCCATCAAATGTCATAGATGTAAGAGACTTCCATGGGTTAGCAACTTTCTACAGGCGATTTATTAAACATTTTAGCAGTATTGTAGCTCCCATCACTGAATGTTTGAAAAAGGGAAAACTTCAATGGGGGGAAGAACAAGAGCAAAGTTTTGCTCTCATAAAAGAAAAGTTATGCACTGCTCCTGTCATTGTTTTACTAAATTTTGATAAATTATTTGAAGTTGAATGTGACGCCAGTGGAGTTGGCATAAGGGCTGTATTGTCCTAAGAAAAGAGACCCATTGCTTTCTTTAGTGAAAAGTTATGTGAATCTAGGAGAAAGTGGTCCACTTATGACAAATAGTTCTATACTGTGGTGAGAGCCTTGAAAACATGGGAACACTATTTAATTGCAAAAGAATTTGTTCTTTACACTGACCACCAGGCCCTAAAGTATCTCAGTGGGCAGAAATAATTAAGAAGTGATTTGCATGCAAGATGGTCTGCTTTCCGTGACAAATTCCCATACAAAATTGTGTATAAGGCTGGACAACAAAATAAAGTGGCCGATGCTCTTAGTAGACATGTAGCCCTCATCAAGACCCTCGGTATTGAGATTGTGGGTTTTGAGTGCCTAAAAGACCTATACGCCTAGTATGAGGACTTCCAACAAGTATGGGAGAAATGTGTGAAGCGATAGATAGCAGATGATTTTTACATTTATGATGGGTTCCTTCTGAAGGGGGAATAGTTGTGCATCCCTTGCACCTCCCTCCACGAAAAGATCATCAGGGATCTGCATGGGGGTGGATTAGCAGGACACCTGGGAAGGGGCAAAACAATTGAAGCAGTTAAAGGGCGATACTACTGGCCGAAATTAAGAAGGGATGTGTCCACTATTGTGAGTAGATGTTATATTTGTCAGACAGCTAAGGGACGAACCCAAAATACTGGTCTCTACATGCCTCTATCCATTCCTACTGCTATTTGGGAAGACTCGTCCATGGATTTTGTGCTAGGCTTGCCAAAAACCCAAAGAAATATGAACTCCATCTTCGTAGTGGTCGACAGGTTCTCTAAGATGGCTCACTTCCTTCCATGCAAGAAAACAGCAGATGCATCAGCGACATCCAAATTATTTTTCAGGGAGGTTGTCCGTTTACATGGGGTACCCAAGACTATTACATCAGATCAGGATACAAGGTTCTTAAGTCACTTTTGGATGACCCTGTGGAGGTTATTTGACTCATCACTAAATTTCAGCAGTACAGCCCATCCGCAGACAGACGGACAAACAGAAGTGGTGAACTAGACCCTTGGTAATTTAATTCGCAGGTAGGTCTCCATTCTCCATTGTCATAGCACTGGCCGAGTTCGCATATAATAATGCAGTCCACAGCTCTACAGGTAGGTTTCCGTTCTCCATTGTCTACATGAAGGTTCCTAATCATGCACTGGACTTAGTGAAGCTACCCAGAATGCCCGGTGTCAGTACCTCCGCAGAACAGATGGCAAACTAGATCCAATCCGTCCAAGAAGCCATGAAGCAGAAACTGGAACAAACCAACGCCAAGTACAAGTTGGCAGCAGACAAGCATCGTCGGCACCAAGTATTTGACGTCGGTGATGAAGTTATGGTGTTCTTGAGGAAGGAAAGGATTTCCGTGGGAAAGTAGAACAAGCTGCAACCTCGGAAGTACGGTCCATACAAGATCATAAAGAAGATCAACGACAATGCCTATGTCGTGGACCTACCAGATCATATGGGTATCTCTAAGACATTTAACGTGGCTGACCTTCATCACTACCTACCAGAGATGACACTTGCATATCCTAGTCACGACTCGAGGTCGAGTTCTTTCCAAGTGGGGGAGAAAGATTGAGGCCCATCCCATCATGGAGGCCCATCTCACCATATGGGCGGCAGTTAATAGGAAGCAAGATAAGTTCAAGAATTCAAGATAAATCAAGAATTCAAGATACATCAAGCCCCCATGGCACGACACAACACAATATTATATATATATATATATATAATAAATTTCTTAAACTATCCTTATGGTTTAGTTAATTAACTAAGTGTATCCTTACTGTTTGAAAATTGACTAATGCTATCCTCACCGTTCCTGACAATTGACTAATACTTCCCTTACCTTTAGTGCCCGTTAACAGAAAGACAAAAGGACTATTTTACCCTTTTCATTTTCAAATTTTTAAAATAAAACAAAGAAAAGGGGAAATAATAATGTTGCTTAGAGACTTTGGAGACTTGGGCAGGAAGTGTTTCTACGGCTAAACACTAGAAGTGTTTTGAGCTTATGAACACTGCTGCCGCTGCAACAGGTTTCTAATCTCCAGAGGAAAGGTTCTGCCGGTGGCAGTCTAACCCATGTTTACAAAGATACATAAATCTGCTAAATAATGTAGTTCAGAAATGATACCAGCGGAGGGAGAAGAATCAGACATTCAGACCAGAACCAGATAGATAGGATAGGATGACGATGGAGAACTCGGCCACCACTATGGCTCCTTTTCTTCTTCGGAATTTGGTAACCTCTATATTCATCTTCGTTGACAAATCCCTTCTCAATTTATCAGAAAGATATAAGCTTCTCCAATTCATTCGCTACCTTCTTATCCAACTTATTTTTTCTTCATTTCCTACCTTCTATCTTCCCTTCCTTAATTGCCAAATCAGCGGCTGACTTTCCTCTCAAACCCCACCATGTTAAACGGGAATTCCCAACCCAGGGAGACTTCGGTATTGCTTGAGCACTCTCTCAGATTTTGTCCATCATCAATGATATCCCAGTCAACTCCGGCAAATATGAAATGGTTCGAAACTTAGCTGAAAATCTCATCGATGAGAATCTCTAGGAAGGATGTGAATCGTTGAGAAAGGTCAACCAACCGATTCTATCGGGGGGGTTTGCCAGGACTCTTTGCCTTCTTGAAGGGGCGACGCCAAAGCAAAAGTGAAAGCAGACGCTAAAAATGGATTTAACCTAATTTGTGACTGTCGAATCTTCAAATCTGAACAAAAAAAACTCCAGAAACGAGAGGCTATATGGGGTTCGATTGGAAGTCTGATTGGATTCTTCTTCAAACTTTACCGGTCGCGGCCTTTTCCTCTTTGGTGCTACAGATGCTAACCAAACCAAGAGTGCCATCGTCAGCCCTAGAAGAAGAGTTGGGTTTTGGACGAGGTGGTCATCGTGGAAGACCATATCGTGGAAGACGATATGCTTTGACAACTTGACATGACTTGCTTTCTGCAGCTGAACATATCCTAACGGTAAGGATAGAATTATTCAATTGTCAGAAACAATAGGGGTAGCGTTAGTCAATTTCCAAATAGTAAGGATAAACTTAGTCAATTAGCTAAACCATAAGGGTAGTTTAAGAAATTTATCCATATATATATAATGCATATAATATATATGTGTATATATAACTTTATTTTCAACTTTATTATATTATTTCATTTTATTATTGCAAATATAAACACTTGTATACATCAAAATTCATATAAAATAAAATTCTAATATTTTTTTTAAAGTTTTTGTCAATTTTATTAATTTACTTCAAAATTATTATTTTTTTTTTCAATTTTTTAAATATATTTCTCATGGCTTGGCCCCACCTGGCCCAAGGCTCGACGGCATGGCATGGGCCTGTGTGGGCCATGCCGGGCTGACCCCCCGAAGTATTCTAAGGGAGGGAAGCACAAACCACCCATGGACCATGCCATGTCAGTCCAACACGACCCAATTTACACCTCTCTCTCTCTCTCTCTCTCTCTCTCTCTCTATATATATATATATATATATACCCTACTGCATCATAGCCACTTTGGATGGTTTCCCCACAGCACATTCCCCGTGCATTGTGGAACATCTCGCCATTCTGCAAAAGGTTAGGACCATACCTTTCTCAAGACTCAAGATAGCTAGGACCAACATTGGGTAATGGCTTGTTTTTTAGAACATTTTTTCAAATCAGTTATTTGTGTTATTTTGCTCCTTTTTTTTTTCAATCAGTTTCAGAAAATAATTCAAGGATAAGGGAACACCAAAAAAGGAAAGTAGTACTGTTCTCATGTTTAAAGGTATTTTCATCTCATTGGATTTTCAGAACATTTTGTCATTCTACCTCACTTCTATAAGTTTAACACTAATGGAATTTGTTTTATGCTAGAGTTAGAAGTTCCTCCACGTTTTGTGTATCCAAATTAAGTACAGATATTTTACCCTTATGGATTGATATAACTTGAGATAATACAGAGATTCCTGATAAAACCCACAATGATAAAGAACACTGTAATCTCTTAATCCATCAGAACCAGACTCTAGTAGATTTTTTTTTGGAATTCAGTGCCATGCACCATTAATAACTCCCCCCTTGATCCCTTTTCCCCATATTGCTGGTTGTGAGATTCAATTCCGAGTCAAGGCTGAAACAAACCAGCTAACACACACCAATGAGCCAACCCTCGGTTGGTTGTGCTGTAAAACAGGAAAACAAATAGTTCCAACATGAGGCCTGGTGTTAAAAAGATTTGGAAAATGAGTTTTGTTGGGATTTGGCTGTAGTTTCAACTAACTATGGGTGCATGCAAAGTAGAGAAATAAAGAACTTACATGCAGAAAATTATAGTAAAATACAGAACAAGAATAAAGCAGGAGATGGGCTGAAAATTACTGATTTCTCCCTTAGTTAGAGTCATACAAGAATGGCTTCTTGAACAAGCCAAGTAAGAGGCTTCTTCAAGTACACTTTTCAATTAATCCAAATTTTACAAAAAGTAGAAAATGACCCAACTAAAGTTACTTCTTACCTACTACATCTCTTAATTCTTCAAACCTCTCTCTTGCCAATGGCTTGGTGAAAATATCAGCCAATTGCTCTTGGGTCCTGCAATATACTAATTCAATTTCTCCATCTTCAATGGCATCTCGAATGAAGTGATGTTTGAGAGCAATATGCTTAGTAATGTTATGATAACATGGGTACTTTGAGATAGAAATGGTAGATTTGTTGTCACAATGAATCACCGTAGCATTCTCTTGCTTCTCATTAACATCTTCCATAATTGCCATTGATGCTGAAACATACTCTGCTTTTGTTGAAGATTGAGCCACTATTTTTTGCTTCTTTAAGCACTAAGAAAACACACCACTACTAAAGGAAAAATAGTAACTAGATGTTCTCTTCATGTCATCAGCACATCCTCCCCAATCACTGTCATCATCACTACTATTTTAGTCCATAATCCATGGTTCCATGCACATACCTTAGCATTCTTTTTGCAGCCCCAAAATGAATGTAACTGGGGTTGTTCATAAATCTGGACAGTAAGCTTGTGGCAAACATGATGCCCGACCTTGTAGCAGTAAGATAGAACAAATTTCCAACCAAGCTTCTATACAAGGTTTCATACACTTTCTTACCACCATCTTCCTGCATTAATTTTTCATTAACAACCAATGGAATAGCTATAAGTTTGCATCCCAACATTCAGAATTTTTTGAGAACCTTTATAGAATACTTGCTTTGACAAATGAATGCTCTATCATCACCTTGATAAATTTCAAAACCAAGAAAGTGATGTAACAGTCCTATATCGTTCATTTCATATTTTTTTACCATTTCATTTTTGAAATCTTCAATCATTTTTATATTGTTTCCGGTAAAAACGAAGTCATCAATATAAAGAGCAACAATGAAAACATCACCAGCATCTTGTTTTTTCACATACAAAGTAGGCTCACTCTTGCTTTTCATGAACCCTTTCTCAACAAAGTAAGCATCAATTTGGTTATACCATGCTCTTGGTGCTTGTTTTAACCCATATAGACCCTTCTTCAACTTGTACACTTTTTTCTTCTTTGCCTTGAATCACAAAGCCTTGTGGTTGTTCTACATATACCTCTTCTTTCAATTCTCTATTCAAAAAAGCTGATTTAACATCAAGTTGCCATAACAATCAACCCTTGTGGGCAGCAAGTGCAAGGAGAGCTCTAACAGTATCCAACCGTGCTATTAGAGCAAATGTTTCAAAATAATCAACACTGGGCTGTTGCACATAGCCCTTAGCAACCAGCCTTGCTTTGTTTTTTTTCACAAAACCATCATAATTGTGCTTCACTTTGTAGACCCATTTAACACCAATCACTTTTTTGTTGTTGCACTATAAGAAAAATGATTTTTAGTGGCAGTCAAAATTGCCGCTAAAAAGTTTACCAGCAGTTGCCAAACTGCCGCTAAACTAGGTGTCGCTAAATGGTTCTAGCGGCAGTTTTAGCAACTGCCGGTAGAACACCGAAAACTGCCGCTATAAGTCTATAGTGGCAACCACAATTATATCTACTTTTTTAACCAAAATAACCTAGAAATTGTTACTAATAACCTATAATTTAATTGTAATTGGCTACAAATCTCATTTATTAAATAAACTTGTAATTTTATTCATCCAAATTAAAATTCAATACAAAATAACTTGTTTCTTGACAACCTTCCGAACTTTAATCTTACAAGAAAGAATAAAATGAAAATTTATTTTCATTAGTCTACATGCATAGTATACTACAGTCTTCGAACTCTCTTCCTCTTCTTGTCTTCTCATATACATAGTAGTAACTAGACAATGATTCATATCTTCATTGTCTTCTTGATTTTCTTGATGGATGACTTGGTAAAGTTGTTCTCATGGACTTAATGTGTTCTTCAAACTGCTCTCTCATGTCTTCTTCTATTTCTTTTTGTATTTTCTGTTGATCAAAATAGTAACCAACTTTAGATGCTTTCTACTCTTCTTCAAAGACTCTCATGTTTAGTTTCTGCAGTTTGAATGTTCCCTTGCTTTGCTTGAGACTTTGAATCATTGACCACCTTTGGTTGTGGTAGTGGTATCCAAAAATGAGAGGATGTCCAACGATGAAACCAGCTCTAGGCTGAATTCGGTTCTTCCAAATCATACTGAATGTGTAGAAGCATCACAACAGATGATGAAGAAAGAAGCTAGATGAAAAAAAAAGACAATTCAATTCATAACCTCATAACAAAAAAATTCATACCCTTAGACAATGAGAAAGCATAGTGGACAAAAATCAGTGGAAATGGTAACCAAATCTAACCCTATCATGCTTCTTGGAGAATGATTACAAACTGAATCAACCAAGAAAAATATGGAATGGAAATCATGTTCAAATTCAAAGGCATAACTGGATCAGGGAGGGAAAATTAGTAAGGGAATTAGTAGAAGAAAAGCCTATGCCCTTGCAGCATAGGAGCATCCAATTCTGACTACAATGCATATCACCAAATCAAGGATATAATAAGGCCATGGGAACAGTAAAAGAGAAGTTTCACAATCATGAAGACTAATAATTACTTTTAATCTTCTAATAGAATAATCATTTTAATATGTAGTTGATTTTCTTTTACAAAAATAGTAAATTTAATATTACTGCAGCCAATAGTCTTTATAATTCAATTTAGTAAACAGATAACAATGTACAGTTTATTTAACATCAATATAAACAATAATAAATGTTACAAAATAAACTTGTGCCTTGGCTTTGACTTGGTTGTGACAAACCACCAATACTGAGTAAACAGATAACTTGGGGTCATGTTCTCTAGAAGAACTACAACAGATAGAGAACCAGCTAGAGAGAGAGAAGCCTAACCACCAATAGATAGACAATTTATGAATTGAGATCTAGCAGTAACGGTAACAAGTCCTCTATCTACTTCAATGTGTCATGTACATTTTCGACTTAATTAGTTGTTTTATTCTCAATGAATAAATTGGATTCAAATGTGAAAATTGGGTTTGATTGGGTTTTTTATATGAAAATTGATGTGGGCAGATGTGGCCCTCTAGTGAAATTGTGACACATGGCACCTCGTGATAACTAGGCGACACCCAGGCAACAATTTACCAAGTTGGTGTCCCACCCGGGCACCGGCCTGGTGCGGCCTGCGCGCTGCCTGGCGGGCGGCTTGCACGCGGCCTACGCACTGCCTGGCGCGGCCTGCATGACCTGGCCGACCTAGCCGACCTGGATCAGCACGGCACATGGTCCGACCTGGCCGACCTAGCCGACCTGGATCAGCCTGGCACATGACCCGACCTGGCAACCCATAAGACGTGCCCACCGATAAACTCTGCATAGCCCAAGGAGCTCGGCATAGCCCCCCCGGGCAGCTCGCCACTTGTAGGGTAGCTTGGTACAGAAGAGCAGTTTGGCGTATTGCAGGAAGATCTCCTGCCTGACAACCGTACTTGACAGATCTGGAGACCTATGCCCACGTCTCTCGCCAGGCGACGCCTTGCCAGGCAGAGCCGTACTCTGCAATAGCTGCCTGCACTCGCCGCCTCAGCTCTGACAGCGACGACTATGACAGAGAGACAGAGGCGGTTATGCCTGACTTGACAGAGACGGTCACGCCTGATTTGACAGGACACCACTATATAAGGACTCCAACCCCCAAATGGGGAGAGGAGGGAAAAATGGAGGTAATCCTTTCTCTCTAGCTCTCTCATTTCACTCCAAGCTCTTTGCAATCAGAATGCTAACTTAGGCATCAGAGAGTCCCCGCCGGGTAAATAACCCCGGGTCCTCTGATTCAGTTCTCGCAAGTTCCTTAGCTCCCACCACCTACAAGGAGGGGGAAAAGATGGAGTTCTCGCAGGTCCCTCAACTCCCCCCGCCTACAAAGGAGAGGAGATCACCTCATGCAGAGGGCAGTCGGGTTGCGCTACACCAGGGAGCTCCACCACCCTCTGAGTTACAGGCCGTCTAGGAGCAGGTCAAATGACGAGTCCACCAAGGTAGATCACCATCAGGGAGCTCGGCATAGCTCTCCCCCAGGAAATTCGCCATCAGGGAGCTCGGCATAGTTCTCCCCAGCTCGGCATAGCTCAAGGAGCTCAGCATAGTTCTCCCCAACTCAGCATAGCTCGGGCAGCTTGACATAGCTCTCCCCAGCTCGGCATAGCTCGGGCAGCTCAACCTAGCTCTCCCCCAGGCAGTTCACCACCAGGGAGCTCACCATCCTCTCCTGGGAGCAGGTCAAATGACGAGGTACTTAGATAAAAAAAATTGATACATCAAAAAAATTGGTACGTGACCAGAAACGGTTACATCAATTGGCACCGTCTGTGGGAACATGCTACAAAAAGCTAAGTTCTCATCCTACAAAAGCTAAGTTCTCATCTTACAAAAGCTAAGTTCTCATCCTATGAAAGCTAGGTCCTCTTCTCCCAGAAAGCAAAGTCCTCACTTTTTAGAAATTGAAGCTATCGCTTTATAGTTTACATTTTTTATGGACTCAAAGACTATGCAGGGAGCTAACAGACTAAGTAGCTCTACCAACCTTACTTTCAATTCAAATAAAACCTCATCAGTCCTCTCCGCAAGGTCCCTTCTACAAAGATGAGCTCTTTGTGGCTTCCGCGGGAGTTGGCGGCCAACGGACTACATAGGGACCCTTGTTGGTCGAGCCTTCCAAGGCTCCCGTGTGAGTTGGTGACCTAAAGTTAGTAGTGCTGCCCCCGAAGGTCGGGCTCCTAGTAGCTTCTTGTAGGAGTGGCTGACCAGCATTACGAGGCTGATTCAGCGCAATCACAGGTAGCTCGACACCTGGTCAGCCCGACACCTCAGGTAGCTCGGCACTTGGTTAGCTCGGCACCTCACAGGTAGCTCGGCACCTGGTTAGCTCGGCACCTCACAAGTAGTTTGGCACCCGATCAGCCCGACACCTCAGGTAGCTCGGCACCTGGTCATCTTGGCACCTCACAGGTAGCTCGGCACCTGGTCAGCTCAGCACCTCACAGGTAGCTTGGCACCTGGTCAGCCCGACACCTCATAGGTAGCTCGACACCTCACAAGCAAAGCCTACGAGCCACATTACTGCTTAAGACCCAGTCGCCCCTTCGGCATGGGCAGAGTAAAGAAGAGTGGACTACAAGTCGCTCCCAAAGCCTATGGGCCACATTATTGCTAAATACCCAGTTGCTTCCTCAACATGGGCAAAATCAGCAAAAGTGAACTATAAGTTGCCCCTAGAGCCTAAGGGCTACACTACTGAACTGGCGGAGACCTCCTCACTTTATAGGCAGCTCGCCACATACATGCGACTCCCAAGGCCTAAGGAATTGGATCGGCACTTACTAGCTCGTCGACTTACAGGCCAAAAGAAGAATACTCCCTTCACTGAGTTATTCTCAGCTCGGGAGTGGGGGGCAAATGATGAGGGCAGATTTGGCCCTCCAGTGAAATTGTGACATGTGGCACCTCCTGACAACTAGGCGACACCCAGGAAACAACTTACCAAGTTGGTGTCCCACCCGGGCACTGCCCTGGCCGGCCTGGCGCGGCCTGGCCAACCTAGCCGACCTGGATCAGCCCGGCACATGATTCGACCTGGCCAACCTAGCCAACCTGGATCAGCCTGGCACATGGCCCGACCTGGCAACCCATAAGACATGCCCACCGATAAACTCGGCATAGCCCAAGGAGCTCGGCATAGCTCCCCCGGGCAGCTCGCCACTTATAGGTAGCTCGGTACAGAAGAGCAGTTTGGCATATTGCAAGAAGATCTCCTGCCTGACAACCATACCTGACAGATCTGGAGACCTGCGCCCATGTCTCTCGCCAAGCGGCGCCTTGCCTGGCAGAGCCGTACTCTGTAACAGCTGCCTGCACCCGCCGCCTCAGCTCTGTCAGCGTCGATTGCGGCAGAGAGACAGAGGCGGTTATGCCTGACTTGACAGAGGCGGTCACGCCTGATTTGATAGGACACCACTATATAAGGACTCCAACCCCCAAAGGGGGAGAGGAGGGAAAAAATGGAGGTAATCCTTGCTCTCTAGCTCTCTAGCTCTCTCATTTCTCTCCAAGCTCTTTGCAATCAGAATGCTAACTTAGGCATCAGAGAGTCCCCGCCAGGTAAATACCCCCGGGTCCTCTGATTCAGTTCTCGCAGGTTTCTCAGGTCCCACCGCCTACAAGGAGGAGGAAAAGATGGAGTTGTCACAGGTCCCTCAGCTCCCCCCGCCTACAAAGGAGAGGAGATCACCTCATGCAGAGGGCAGTTGGGTTGCGCTACACCAAGGAGCTCCACCACCCTCTGAGTTATAGGCCACTTAGGAGCATGTCAAATGACGAGTCCACCAAGGTAGCTCACCATCAGGGAGCTCGGCATAGCTCTCCCCCAGGCAATTCGCCATCAGGGAGCTCGACATAGTTCTCCCCAGCTTGGCATAGCTCAGGGAGCTCGGCATAGTTCTCCCCAGCTCAGCATAGCTCTCCCCAGCTCGGTATAGCTCGGGCAGCTCGGCATAGCTCTCCCCCAGGCAGTTCACCACTAGGGAGCTCACCATCCTCTCTTGGGAGCAGGTCAAATGACGAGGTACTTAGCTAAAAAAAATTGATACATCACAAAAATTGGTACGTGACCAGAAATGGTTACATCAAAAATCATTGCTAAATGGATTTTATAGAAAGGTCCCAATTAAGGATTAGAAGCTTAGAATGCAGCTTCCTTCTCATATAGCTTTTGTGATCTATTTATCTACAGAAATGAAATGTATAACAGACATCATTAGCATCAAAGAGAGAAAGTTGAGTTCAACATACACACAAGAAAGCACTCCAAAAGTTGCCCATCCTCTTGTAGCTTCACATTCTCTGTCCTGCCTATATTCTGCAAAATTATTAGAAAAACACTTGAGGGAATGCCCACAAATAGCAACATTGAAATCAGAACACCAAGTCAAGACATATAAAAGCTTTTTTGGTATATAATGATATTTTTATTAAAAACAATAAAAGGTATTACAATAAAAGCATTCAAACAGAGGCACGAGGCATGGCCCACAATAAAAGGTATTATAATTAAATACCTGTTTTGGGAATGAGAGGGTGTCCTCATTGGTCCACATACATCGGTATGAACTAATTCTAGCACTTGTTGGCTCTCTATGCAACTCCTTTTGGAAATGGTTGTAGGTGATGCTTTCCAAGTGCACAACCTTCACAAACTTAATGTTTTTCTTTAATGTTTGGAATCCCTTGAACCATCTCCTTTTGTGCTAACAGTTTCAGCCCCTTGAAATTTAGGTGGCCAAATCTTCTATGCCATAGTCAAGATTTATCAACCTCCTTAGCATTCGTAGCAACCTTTCTATTTGTCATTATTTTCACATTCTTGACCACATGTTTTTCATGGTCATAAATGGTACAACCAAGATCTTCAAAATGGAGCGAATAAGCATGCTCCAAAATCTATCCAACACTTAGAAGATTCTCATTCAACTCAGGTACAAATAAGACATTATATATAAATTTTCTTCCCTTCTTTGTTTCAACACCAATTGTGCCTTTGCCTTTCACTTCAACAATTCCTCCATTTCCTAACTTCACCTTTGAGCTAAATGATGTATCCATCTCAATAAAAATATTTGGGTGCCTTGTCATGTATAAAACAAATTTCCTTCATCTTCCTTTTCTTCTATGAAATTTGTTTGCTAATTGTTTTTCAATCTACAGTCCTTTTGTAGATGCCCAAACTTTTTGCAAAAATGGCATTGTGGTTTCCTTTAAACCAACAATCCTTATCAACATGGCTGCTTCTTTTGCAAATAAAACACCGTTGTGATGACCCTTCATCATTAGATTTTCTATCAAAATTACTTTTGCTTCTTCCTCTTTGGTTCCTACATCTTCCTCTTGCATATCTACCTCCTCTATAGGAGTCTCATTTTCCATTTTCATGAGTTGAGGATGTTCAATCATGATTTTTGGAACCGACGTTGAGTTTGGATTGGAATGCACTCTATATTAATTTTTCGGAGTGGTGTGCCAATCTTTGCTCATATGATTTTAGAGATGCCAACAACTCTTGAGAACTTAATTCAGTGAGATCCTTTGTCTCTTCAATAATAGTCACAATATGATCAAATTTCTCAGGTAAACTAATTAAAATCTTCTCAACAATCCTCCTATCATCAAAATTTTCACCATGTGCTTTCATTTGATTTATCAATTCCATAAATCTACTGAAATAATCATTTAAACTTTCCTTTTCCTTCACTCTCATATTTTCGAAATCTCTTCTAAGAGATTGGAGTTTAACAGCCCTTACCTTTTTTTCTCCTTAAAACTTTTGCTGAAGTGTTTCCTAGGCTTATTTTACCTTTTCAGCACTCATTATCCTTGGAAAAATAGATTTACCAACTCCTCTTTGTATCATTGAAAGTGCTTCTGCATTCTTACTTCTCTTGTCCTTCAATTCCTTTTGTTGAGCTACTGTAAGATTTGTTACATTTTCTGGTTTTTCATATCCAAGGACAATAATGTCCCATAAATCCAAAGACAAGAATAAGGTTTTCATTTTAACATACCAAAAATCATAGCCTTCATAAAAAAAATCGGAACTTGGACTGTGCTGAAATTAACCGCATTAGTGTTGGCCATTGTTTGCTCTCCACAATCAATTTTTCTTCAACTTTTCTTTCACCCGAATTTGTTCCTACGAACCTTGCAACTCTAATACCAGTTGGGATTTGGTTGTAGTTTCAGCTAACTATGGGTGCATGCAAAGTGGAGAAACAAAGAACTTACATGCAACAAATTATAGTAAAACACAAAGCAAGAACATACCAGGAGATGGGCTGAAAGTTACTTCATACATATTCCGATTCCTCTCTTGGTTAGAGTCATACGAGAATGGCTTCTTGAACAAGCCAAGTAAAGTAAGAAGCTTCTTCAAGTACACTTTTCAACTAATCCAGATTAAAAAAAAGTAAAAAATGATCCAATTAAATTTACTTTTTACCTACTACTTGAAAAGACAAAATAAATATAAAATATTTTAACTTTCTAACACATTAGCTGTAACAAGTTTTTATGTATCAAAGTGATGATATAAATGCCAGAGATGATTGCATGACATCTTTAAACATCTTTTGAAAGAAGTAATGATATATTAGACGATAATAGACCACTACCCCAGTGTCCATGTTGTGGACATTGAAAAACAGTACAGAATCATATTTTGCTAAACTTGGTATTGATTGCTTTCTGTTTGGAAATATTCTCACAAGATGAGAGAGTTATTCTTGTATCTAATATAAATAACTAATGAATCTGAAGTTGGGGTTAAACCTTAATGGATGGATTCATAAGAAATGCCAGTTTCAAAATTGACTCGTCAAAACTTTATCTCATACTTGCACATAATAGTTCAGAGAAAGGGAGAGATATTAAGATCCTCTTATCAAACCATTTAAGGTTATCTACCTCAGACTAAAATTTTGGGGTTAATCCCTGTATCCCATGAATGGATATGCTGAGCTGAAGTTTCCTAGACGATATGGTAATTGCTTTAAAACCATGGGTTGGAATATCCAATCTTAGTGAACACCATCCACAGTCTTGGCTCCAGAGCCACAGTTCACCAATTTCCAAGATAGAGAAGTTCCCATTCGGTAATCATAACCTAAGCTGGACAACCTATGCAATAGTAGTGATAGGATAAATATTTAGAGAAAAATAACTTCTATGGCAGAATTACCAGATTCAAAATGTTTTCTCAGTAAAATTTACTTTGTGTTTTAGAATTCAGACAGTAGTAGCATAGTTTGTTTAATCTAAACAATACACACACAAACACGCGCGCGCACACACACACAGTTCAGACAAAAGCTTGGCCTTTTTTCATGTTATAAGTAGTCTGGTTTCTCTATTGAACAGTGTGTTGGAATAGCTTCCTATGTTTATTCTGCATAGAAGATAGAGTTTTGAAAGTCTGGTATAACAGACCATGTACATAGACCCCTATGTGTAACTGAAAATTTTGCTAGACAACGGAATGCTTGGTTACCTACTTCCAGTGTTTATTCCAAAACTATGATTCTGTACATTTCATTTTTAATGTAATATGGTTGCTAGTTGGGTAAAAGAAAAACAATGAAGATCCAACACAATCATAGGTTGAAAAATGACCAAAACAAAACTCAAAACTCAATGACGATTTCATTTTAATTTTAGCCAAAGTCTTCAAGGAAATTACCAGTTAATTCAGCCAAGCAGGTGGGTGATTCGACTAACATTAAATGACATGGATAGCCACCAATGCACAAATATGTACCTGTATATGCATAAACTAAATTTCCATATTATCAACAACATGAACTGGATTGCACTCTACTATTTATAAGGAATGAAGATGATGTAATTATCTCCATTCCAGACTCCATGTTCTACCTTATGTTTAGTAGCTTTATCTGATGCAAGCTCAATGCCACCCCTGCTGGTGTAAATAGATGGCACAAGAAAAAAAAAAAGCAGCTGTAGAAATAAAGGATGTCAATGTAATGAGGTAGAAATCAAATTATTGCAAAAGTTGAATGACCTCTGTTTCAGAATGCTTGGTCTACCAATGCAGGTAGCTGCATGGGCTGCTCTTAAAAACAGACTCATGGTATTATCATACTTGAATGGCCAAAAAGCTTCCTTCAGACTTCTCAAGATCTGCATATATATAATGTACGTTATTACTACCATGCATAAATTGTAACAAAACAATACTTCTAGCAAAGGTGAGACTAAACATGATACAGAAAATGAGCCTAAGGCAAGGATATTCAATTCAGAAATGAAAATTTAACCCCACTTCAACTCATCTGGCACATTAGTTTTATACTGAAATGAAGTAATTTTTTGACTTAAGTATGAAAGGAAGCAAAGATCATAAAATTCTAACTGTATGAGCAAGAGAGAAGTTTACAGAAAGGCTTATTGTCTAAAACTTCTATTTTATTTTTCTGATCATTAACTCGATCTGCATAATGACAAATATAGTAGCATAAGTAGCATTTTTAAGATTTCTGAGTATATCAGAGAAAGCATAACAACAGAACCTGAACGATGTGTCAAAACCTGTCCACAACATCAATGAAGTATTGAAGAGAAGGCTAGACAATATATAGCACCATTATTTAATAGAAGGCTAAAACAAAATGACAAGTGGAGAGGCATACTGAATGAAGATATAAAGCTTGTGTCTCTGATTGCTTCCTGGCAGTGGCTCTCCGGAAACCCTGACACAGATTAACCACAAACAAGGGAAGGAGCCCATTGTAAATGAGTAACACCAGAGCAATTTCCAAGTGCAGAAATAAGTATGTTATATGAGGTTTTATTTTCTTTTAAATTCTCTTTTGAAAATGTTGATAGAGGAGATGAAAGGACTTGATAGACAAAACAAGCTCAATTTTATCCCAGTGAATTAGATGTACAAATATTAAAGAGGCCATAAGGTTATTAAAGAAAAATGTAGATAGGAACTGAGAGGGGATAAATTGAGACTGATGGAAATCATGAGTGGAATTTCTGTGAAACAATACAAAAAATTTGTATATCTTCACATTAAATGGGCCCTGAAAAGATGAAGTTTGGGTTCCTACAATTTAACCACAAATGCACTGTCTTAACTCATCCGACTACCAACTTTTATTCAATAATGAATTTGAATGACATATCTTAAAAGTTTAAAACATTACTAACATGTCAGTGCTGTTAGCTAAGAAATAATTAGTTCCGAAGGACATAAAAGCAAGTTAAATATTTGACATGAAAATGCGGTTTTCCACTTTTGGTTCCTGAAAATCCACATCAGATGCTGTTAAATTACTCTGTATTCCACTTCATTATGTACACATCATTGTCAGTATAAGCAGACCCCTGCGCTCATACTATAGTCAGAACAATCCAAGATATCAAACCAGAAAGGGGATGGATTGAACCACCCAGTTCATTCTGTAAGTCAAAAACCACCCAGTTCATTCTGTAAGTCAATCAGTTTGATTAACCAAATTATTGCAATGAAGTATATCCGATATGTGTCGATACACACAGATATGCGTGCATCTCTCATTTAAAAAACGCTTTTGCAAAGATTCAAACTCAAGTCCTCACGCCTACACCAATGTAGGCCTAATATCTTGAGCCACTACACCATCATGTACCTTGTGATATCAAGTAAAATTTATTAACTTCATTATTAACATGCAACCTAAACAAGTAACATATGTTTATATTAAAAAACTTAAAATAAAAAGATAATATTAAAAATTAGTATTTTATAAACATTAATGAAGTAACAATCTATCAAATTTACATTTATATCAAAAATTGTTTTTTACTCTCAATATATTTATACAAATAAAATTATTGATAATAGAATAATTATTTTTATACTTAAAATTCATAAATTTGTATATTATATGTATCTTCAAATTTTAATATGTTTTTATAAATTATTCATTGATGTTTTAATTTAGACTAAAAAGTAACATATTTATTATTTACAAAAATAAAAAATTTTGTTTACAAAATATTGAAGTGATCAAGGATGATTTGACCCAACCTGTGAAACGGTGACGCGTAGACACTGCCTCAGCATAAGCGACAGCTCAACATTGTGGCCCAGTGCAACCAAGTAATAGGCCCATAAAGTAGCTCGCTACATCGCAGCGCGCAAAGGAAGAGCTCGCCACAACGCGAGCCCTGGGTCCCCCGAGCTATCTCTAAAGGGATACTCCGAAGCAATTGTAGCTCGCGAACTAAAGTTATCAGCTCGCTCACGCTCCCTAGCAAACAGGTCATTCTGAGGACCAATTTCACTAAGGGTAATCCTGGAATGTTCCAAGCTTACCACGAAATAGCTCGCGAGCTAGCCGCACTATCATCCTCCAGGAAGCTTCCAACTGACAGACCGTACCGGTCAGACTGCGCCATATCCTCTATTGACGGCGCAGTCCCTGTCCTTTCGACAGTCTGCATCCACGTCTCTCAGCAGGTGAAGGCGTGCCTGTCACCTTGGAGACGTGTCACCCATCCGGGCGGGGAGTACGCCACAACGGCCACTTGCGCAGCCCTGGCAGGTAACGGCAGCGGAAGGGGCCCAGTGGCGGTTATACCCGATTTGACAAGAGCGCCCCTATAAAATGCCCTCGGGGCAGAAGGGAAAGGGGCTTGGGGAGAATATACTGGTAAAGCGCGACCTACACTCTTAGCTACGGACTTCTTCTTTTCCTTCTTTCCTGCGTTCTAACTTAAGCATCGGAGTATTCCCACCGGGTAAAATCCCCGGGAGTCCTTCCTTTCATCTTCTCAGGTGCCGCCGGTTGCCAGCGAGGAGCCAGTCAGCAGCCAGCTAGGAGTGCCCGGATCGTGCTGCACCATTTGGCACCGTCTGTGGGATACGCTTCAAAAAGCCTTTCTCCAAACTCTCACGTCTCATTACTCTCCAGAAACCCAACACTCATGGCTTCCTCTAGCAACATCGGGCGAAGCACGGAAATGGATAACTCTAGGGAACAAGCCCAACTTCCTATTGTCTGCATTGGACAGTTCACCGTCCCCTTCTCAGCGGACGGAATCCCCAGCTTGAATGTGCCTCTCACAGTGGCACCTGTTGTCGCCCCACTCCCTGCTACTGTTGGAGCGACGTTCACCGAACCTTCGGTTGTGCCCCCAGTGGCCAGCTCAAACCAACTAGAGGACTTGATGCAGTGCATGCGAGCCATGCAGACCCAAATGCAACAGTTCCAGCAACTTCAGCTCTATCAACAACACATACTGCATCAGGTCTCCCAGCATCAGTACCAGCAGCAGTTCCCCCAGCTGCCGCAACCTCAACTTCAGCCGCCACAGTTCCCGCCTCGGCACTCGGCCTCGCAACAAGCTAAGTCTCGCCGCCAAGACAGGCGCCCCTCAGGCCAAGAAGAGGTCCCCCAAAACCTCCCCAAAAGCCAGGCCTCCCCCCGCAGCAGACGAGGAAGACCGGCTACCCCGATCTCACTGCAGGCGGACTGGTTAGGAGGACCCCAGCTCGCCAGGTCTACGTCACCGCGACAGTCGAAGTTTGAAACCCCACTCCTTGAGAATCGGTTCGAGGTCCTGGCAACAGATTCCAAGCAGGACCCCTCTATCCGCAGCCATCACCAGCGGATCGGGCTACTCCCTGCGTAGACCGTTTCGGACAGTACAGAGGAGCAGCATGAACGTCGAGCCCACCAAGAGGCAGAGATGTCGCCGCTGAGCTCGTCGATCTGTCACCCACGATTTGCCTGAGCTCGTGGGCAAAGAAGAGGTAGGTTCAGCCGAAGTAAAAGCCCCCCTCCTCTCGGTTCCATCCCCCCTGTCTCCCGAGCTGCTGGCAGTCCCAATGCCTAAAGACTTCAAGCTCCCTCCTCTTGACAAGTATGACGGGTCATTCGACCCAAATGATCACGTGGATGCCTTCCAATCGCAAATGCACCTGGCGAGAGTTAGCGAGTTGTGCATGTGCGTGGCCTTCTCCACCACTTTTAGAGGAGCAGCCCGTACATGGTACCGGAACTTAGCACCTGGGTCGATAAGAAGTTGGGCGCAGTTTGTGCAAGTCTTCACGTCCCACTTCGTCACCAGCAAACGGTGCCCCCGAACCGAAGAAAGCCTCTTCGGCATAGTGCAAAGAGAGGGAGAGTCCATCCGAGGCTACATCAAGCGGTTCAACGATGCTTGTATGCAGATACCGCGCCTGGACCCCGCCGTACGCCTTGCAGCAGCCAAGAAAGGGGTCACACACAAAGAGTTCAAGTGGCACATGGTCGTCAACCAACCGACGACCATAACAGAGTTCCTGAAGCTTGCGGACAGGTTCATAGCCACCGAAGAGGAGATCAGCCAGAAGGGCGAGGGCGTGCCCGAAAAAAGAAAGAGAGAAGGAGAGCCTTTCAATCAAGGGGACAACCGAAAGAAAAAGGACACGGCTCGGGGGGCAAAGCTGGGTCAGCTTTTCCGACCTCCTGTAGCGGACCGGGCTGATTACACCCCACTGAATGTGAAGCGGGCTGAAATTCTAATGGCGATCAAGGACGCCCCGTACGTGAAGTGGCCACCCCGTCTGAGAGGCCATCCCAATGAAAGAAATAAGAACCTGTATTGCAGTTTTCACAAAGATCACGGTCATAGTACCGAGAGTTGTAAAAACCTCCGCGATGAGATAGAGGAGCTCATCCGTCGCGGGTATCTAAGAAACTTTGTACAGAATAACAATAACAGTAATAGAACAGGTCGGCAAGGGGAGCACTGTAAGGATGCTCCCGAGTCCAATAGAAGGCCAGCCGAACAGCCGCAGAGGCAGCCTCCGGAAGAGAGGCCAGTCCGGGGAACCATCCACATGATAGTAGGAGGTTCTATCGTCACGGGTTGCACTTCGGCAGCAGACCGGACCTCGGTGCGTGAAGCCACTCGGGAGGAGCCCCCCAAAGCGGTCGAGGACAGAAGAGCCAATTTTCTTCACAGAAGATGACGCGCGAGGGGTCCAATACCCCCACGACGACGCGCTCGTGATAAAGCTAAGGATCAACGACTTTGAGGTCAGGCGTGTACTCGTCGATTCAGGCAGCTCAGGCGACATCCTCTTTAAAACCGCATTTGACCAGCTCCAGTTGCAGAGAGGCGACCTGAAGCCCGCAGACACTCCTTTGGTAGGCTTCAGTGGAGAAGAGGTCCGGCCCCTTGGGAAAATAACAGTACCTGTGGAGGTTGACACGTGGCCTTGTGTGGTCAGATTCGAGCACGACTTCTTGGTAGTCGCAAACCCCTCTCCCTACAATGCCATAGTAGGTCGATCGATCACCCATGTCCTACGGGTGGTGGTCTCCACTTACCATCTAGCTATGAAGTTCCCTACTGACTTTGGTGTGGGGGTAGCGCGGGGAGACCAGCTCGAGTCCCGTAAGTGCTACGTCGCCGCCCTGAAGGGAAAAACCAAGGTAGCCAATGACCTCGAGCTGGAGCGGCCTATGGAGCTAGGCGAAGAATGAGCCGCGCCGGCAGGAGAAACAGTCGCGGTTCTGACCTCAGCAACGGATCTAGCCCGAACGCTTCAAATCGGCGCTTCTGTCCGGGAGCCTCTACGATCAAAACTGGTACGTTTCTTACTTCAAAATTTAGATATTTTTGCATGGTCTACGGTAGAGATGCCCTGTATAGACCCCGAACTCATAACTCACAAGCTGAACACTGACCCTGTAGTTAGGCCCGTTAGACAGAAGAAACGCAACCTAGCCCCGGAGCGGTGGAAAGTGGTCAACGATGAGGTCGAAAAGCTCATCGCAGCGGGCTTCATAAGAGAAGTCCACTACCCGAGCTGGGTAGCCAACCCTGTCCTGGTAAGGAAAACCAACGGCAAGTGGCGCATGTGCGTCGACTACACCGACCTAAACCTAGCTTGCCCAAAAGACTGCTTCCTGCTCCCTAGAATCGACCGCTTGGTAGACGCAACTTCAGGGCACGAGTTGCTAAGTTTCTTGGACGCCTATTCAGGCTATAATCAAATCAAGATGGACCCAACAGACGAAGAAAAGACTACCTTCATCACGGAGTTCGGTCTGTACTGTTATAAGGTTATGCCCTTCGGGTTGAAGATCGCAGGGGCGACCTTTCAAAGGCTTGTAAATAAATTGTTTGCGCCGTTAATCGACAGAAAAATAGAATGCTATGTAGATGACATGGTCGTCAAAACTCAACTCTCACAAGAATTAATACAAGATTTGCGCTCTGTGACCTCGGGCAAACAAGTGTGCGTTTGGTGTGACCTCGGGCAAGTTCCTAGGATACATCGTTAACCGGCGCGGCATCGAAGCCAACCCGGATAAGATTAAGGCCATTCTAGATATGAGACCACCCCGGAAACTGAAGGAGGTTCAGAGGTTGAACGACCGCATAGCCGCCTTGAACCGTTTCATGTCTAAATCGGCGGACCGTTGCCTACCGTTCTTTAAGGCAATTAAGAGCAAGGGTTTCGAATGGACCCAAGACTGTCAGCTCGCGTTTGACGAGTTCAAGAAATACCTCGCTAGTGTGCCGACCTTAACCCGGCCCGATGAGGGCGATGTTTTAGAAATGTACCTCTCGGCGAGCGACGAAGTAGTCAGTTCGGTACTAATAAAGGAAGTAGATCGGGTCCAACGACACATCTACTATGTTAGTAAGGTATTGTAGGGAGCAGAAACGAGATACCCAGAGATGGAAAAGCTAGCGTACGCACTGATAATCGCAACTCGGAAGCTCTGCTCGTACTTCCAAGCTCATACAATCGTCGTCCTCACCGACAGACCTCTGAGGCAGGTGTTGCTTAAGCCTGAGGTCTCTGGCCGGTTGACGAAGTGGGCCGTTGAGCTCAGCGAGTACGATCTCTAGTACAAAACGCGAACTGCCATTAAGGTCCAAGCCTTAGCGGATTTCATAGCCGAATGCACATTCAGCTCCGAAGCTCCCAGGTCGGTTGAGCGCAAGGCTCCTACCTCGGGTGAGCCCGAAGCTCCCGGGTCGGTCGAGTCCGAACCCCGTGAGGTAGCAGCCAGTGTGGCACCTCTCCTAACTCAGCCAACCACGAGCTGGGATGAGGAGCCCTGGATCCTTCACGTAGATGGCTCCTCGAACCAACAGGGCAGCGGTGCCGGAATAGTTCTGCATGACCCAAGCGGAACAAAACTGGAATACGCGCTACGCTTCGAGTTCGCGGCATCTAACAATGAAGCAGAGTACGAGGTGTTGATAGCTGGATTAGCCATAGCCGAAGAAGTAAAAGCGAGGCACATTGTTATCTGCAGCGACTCCCAGCTCGTGGTTAACCAGGTCACCGACGAATACGAATCTCGCGAGCCGACCATGATTGCCTACCTGACAAAAGTTAGAGAATTCCTGCTCGACTTCCAGTCACACTTCATCACACAGATCCCTAGGTTTGAGAACGCTGAGGCCGATGCTCTATCCAAGTTAGCCAGCACTAGCGACATCACCATGAGAACCGTGTACATAGAGAACCTGTCTCGGCCTAGCATTCTCAGGGGGGCAGAGGAGGTCGCTCCCGTCGTCCAAGCAGAGCCGAGCTGGATTGACCCGCTCGCGAGCTTCTTGCTATACGGGACCCTCCCCATAGATCGCAATGCAAGCAGAAGAGTGCAGCGCCAGGCAGCCAAATATGTCATGATAGATGAGCGGCTGTACAGGAAATCCTACACGCTCCCCTATTTGCGTCGCTTGCGGCCTACCGAAGCTGAACTCATGCTCCGCGACATCCATGAGGGACTGTGCGGCGGGCACTTGGGGGGCAGAGTCCTTGCCCAAAAAACACTTCGACAAGGGTACTATTGGCCAACGATGAAGGCATATGCCATTGAACTCGTTAGAAAATGTGACAAATGCCAAAGACATGCCAATATCCACCACCAACCCGCTGCCGACCTCAAGTATCTCACCAGTCTGTGGCCCTTTGCACAGTGGGACATTGATCTACTCAGGCCATTTCCCCCAGCAACGGGTGGAAGGAAGTTTTTAGTGGTAGCAGTGGACTATTTTACCAAGTGGGTAGAAGTTGAACCCCTCGTAACGATCACAGCACGAAACGTTCAAAACTTCTTTTGGAAAAATATTGTATGCCGCTTCGAATTACCTCGGGTATTGGTTTCCGACAACGACAAACAGTTCGAAGACATAAAATTCCAAGACTGGTGCCAAGACATGAGAATCCGACAGAACTTTACTTCGGTCGCGTACCCTCAAGCAAACGGCCAAGCAGAAGTAACGAACAGAGCCATCCTCCGGGGATTAAAGGCACGATTGGACCGAGCTAAAGGATTGTGGGCAGATGAACTACCTAGTGTTCTGTGGGCATACCGGACCACAGAGAAGACCGCCACGGGAGAAACTCCCTTCAATCTCACCTACGGCACTGAAGCAGTAATCCCCGCAGAGATTGAAGTGCCCATGCTGCGACTAGAAGCATACAGTGATCAGACGAATGAAGATGAGCTACGTACCAACCTCGATCTACTCGATGAAGCAAGGGACCTCGCATACATCAGAACCGCAGCCTACCAACAGAAAGTAGCTCATTACTATAACGCCAGGGTTAAGAGGCGGAACCTCCGCGTCGGCGACCTGGTACTTCGTAAAATTATGGTACCTGAGCCCAGCGCTGGCAAGCTCGGGTCCAACTGGGAAGGCCCCTACCGAGTGAAGCAAGTGCTCGGGGAAGGAACATACGAGCTCGAAACTCTTGAAGGAAAACAAGTACCTCGGGCATGGAATATTGTCAATTTAAGGCAATATTACCTGTAACTACTGAGTAGACCACAAGTCACTCCCAGAGCCTAAGGGCCCAAAATGCTGAGCTAACGACTTCGGTGCTATAAGACCCAGTCGCCTCCATGGCATGGGCGGACTCTAAAGGCAGACTATCACCCCTTCGGCCTAAGGGCCAAGACCACCGAGCTAACGAAGACCTCGGTATCAAGAAAGGCACTTGTGGCAAAGTATGAAATATCAGAGGCGTAAGCAGCTCGGGTTTAAACCTTACAAAGCATACCTCGTCTCAATACGTTGGTTGAATTAAGGAATAACCAACGGGTGCATAGTTCGGGCATACATGGTAATCACTTCGCGGTGTACCATGGAGACGCCTTAAGCGTTGAAAACAGATCAAGATAACGACTACCAAGAAGTCCTACTTCGGGCATGTAGCTCTAAAAGCTCAAGCGGTGAGATCGCTTTAGCAAAAATAAAGGGAGCACGCCATACTTAAGAAAGGAGAAAGAAGTTCCATTGCAAAAAAAAATCGGGCTAAACGGAACAAATCGGGCTAAACAGCTCGAAAAAAGTTTAACAAAAGGTAAAAAGGGCACAACTGCCCAACAAGAAGATCTTTTCAAGACCGGGTTTATGGCACCCGGAAGCCACCAGAAGTCCAGAGAAATGCCGCTTCAAGGATCCACCTCCTCATCCTCTGGGGAGTCAGGCTCCTCTTCCTCCGCTTGGTCCGTCGTCTCAGGGGACAGACCCTTCATGGTAATGCCGTCGAGGCTGAGTCTGGAGAACTTCTTCCGAACCAACCACTGGCAAAGCTTAAATCCCGAGCGATACGAACCCGAATCGTACTCCGCCTGGAGGTCCTGAAATTCCTGGGAGTCTTTAAAATCCCAGACCGCTTTCTCTCGCTCAGCATCCACCATCTGATCAAAGTTTCGGGTTCGATTCAGAAGAGTGGACTCCAACTCCCGCACCTGCTGCCTGAGGATCTCCCTCTCCGCCGCTATCCTCGACGATTCCTCCCTGTAACGCGTGCTCTCTTCAGAAAGCCGGGCAATTTGGGCCTCCTGGTCGTGGACGAGCAGCTCCTGAGACTCGCTCCCCTTGCGGGTGTGATGGAGCTCGCCCCAGATCCGGTCGAGCTCGCTCTGGAGCTTCTGGTTGGTAGTCCGTTGGTCGAGGGTGTCGACGCGATGGATGCGCGTCTAGAGAGCCATGGCATGGATGGCGGAATTCACCTGCCGAGAGGCGAACGCGCAGAGGTCCCCGGGCTCCATGTTTCCCCATTATGCGATCTCGTCGTTAGTGATCGCCTTCCGACTCCTCCGGCGAGCCACCATATAATCATTTACCCCTTCCTAGTTCCCCACTGGGAACTAGGGGTAAGGACGGGGTTGAAGGGGATTACAGGGAGACTCCCCCGGCTGAGGGAGCTCATCTACCCCAGGGTTAATCCCACTAGCCCCCTCAGGATGGGGCGTAGGAACCTCGGGCGGAGGAAAGGGTAGAACCGCCTCCGCAGACCCGAGCTTTGTGCTTCCCGAAGGAGGGATCCGGTCGGGGCGCGTCCTCTTCGCATGGCGTCCCTGGTTGCCCGAGAGAAGGCGGCGCGAATCGGCACTGGACATGATGGCTGCCAAAAAACCATAAGATATTAGTTAGTTCGACAAGGAACAAAATACACGTGTAAGGCACTACACGACCTAGAAGGCCGACCTACCCAGACTCAAGCCTGCCTGCACGAGCTTTTCCTCGGTCAAATATTCCGAGCAAAGAAAGCCTACCGACGCCCAGAACAACATCGTTTTCCATGTTTTGAGGTCCAGTTTGGCCCCGGGGTCATGGATGGTGCCCCTCCAAGCAGTAGGGAAGGGCCACCCCTCGGGGTTACGGACCACGAAGTAATCCCGCTTCCAGGCAGGAATCTTATTCGGTAACTCGTACAAGAGCTTATAGCCGCAGTGGGGAGAGAGGTAATAAAAGCGCCTCTCCGGAGGAACCCCAGGAGCAGCGTTCTTTATACAAAGGATAGAGGCAAAAATGCCAAGGTCCAGAGGAAGGCAGTACTCGTAGCACAGTCCCAACCATGTTTCGAATAGCGTTGGGATGAAGCTGGTCAATGGTGACGTTGAAGTGGTTTAACACCTTCACTATCAAGGGGTGTAGGGGGAGACGCAAGCCAGCCTCGAGTTGTTCCTGAAAGACTACTATGTCGTTGGGGCCATGTTCCCAAGGGAAGTTACCAGTAGAGAGGCCGTAAACCAGGTCCCCCGGGAGGCGAAAGTAGCGGATCAGAAACCTGAGTCTCTCCGCTGTCATTAAGGAAGGGCCAAAGGTATCAGGCTCCCTCCCCCTAGAAGTAGACGCCACGTCACCGGAGGCCTCCAGAGCCTCCGGGGTCTGCTCCCAGGCTCCCCCTGAGCTCGAGGGAGCATCATCATCATCCTGTCTATCGCTCCTATGATAGGTGAGGTACGGGTACCCAGACATGGCTGACAGCAATTGGAACTCACCAAAGTAGACGGAACGGAGCAGACTGAGGAACTCAGATAAGCGCGCGACCTTAGAATCCAAAGACAACAAAGATAGTGTGGAAGAAAATAGGGCCCGAGGGGGCCCCTATTTATAGCCTCCACCCTTTCAAATTGACGGCTCAGATCAAAGCAGATCCAACGGTCTGCGGGCGCCCTGACTGCACGCCTTTTGAAAACCGAAGGCGATTGGTGGCATGACTTCCATAATTAAGGTAGTCGTAGCCGCACGACGTTCGGAGTTGAAGGACACCTCAGCACGTTCTCGGAATCCGGAAAGCCAGGGAAGTCATGAAATCTCTTGATTCCCACAAGTGCATTTAATAAGGATAGTCAATCAAGTTTGGATTTCGGTCAAATCAGTCCATCGCACTTCTTAAACTCCCCGCGCTAAGGCGGTATTCTTAGCTCGAGGAGTGGGGGGCAATTGATGAAGGATGATTTGACCCAACTTGTGAAACGGTGATGCGTAGACACTGCCTCAGCATAAGCGACAGCTCAACATTGTAGCCCAGTGCAACCAAGTAATGGGCCCATAAAGCAGCTCGTTACATCGCAGCGCGCAAAGGAAGAGCTCGCCACAACGCGAGCCTCGGGTCCCCCGAGCTATCTCTAAAGGGATACTTCGAAGCAATTGTAGCTCGCGAACTAAAGTTATCAGCTCGCTCACGCTCCCTAGCAAACAGGTCATTCTGATGACCAATTTCACTAAGGGTAATCCTGGAATGTTCCAAGCTCACCACGAAATAGCTCGCAAGCTAGCCGCACTAGCATCCTCTAGGAAGCTTCCAACTGACAGACCGTACCGGTCAGACTGCGCCATATCCTCTACTGACGGTGCAGCCCCTGTCCTTTCGACAGTCTGCATCCATGTCTCTCAGCAGGCGAAGGCATGCCTGTCACCTTGGAGACGTGTCACCCACCCGGGCGGGGAGTACGCCACAACGGCCACCTGCGCAGCCCTGGCAGGTAACGGCAGCGGAAGGGGCCTAGTGGCGGTTATACCCGATCTGACAAGAGCACCCCTATAAAAATCCATCGGGGCAGAAGGGAAAGGGGCTTGGGGAGAACTCTAATATCTCGAATATACCGGTAACGCGCGACCTACACTCTTAGCTACCGACTTCTTCTTTTCCTTCTTTCCTGCGTTCTAACTTAAGCGTTGGAGTACTCCCACCGGGTAAAATCCTCGGGAGTCCTTCCTTTCATCTTCTCAGGTGCCGCCGGTTGCCAGCGAGGAGCTAGTCAGCAGCCAGCTAGGAGTGCCCGGATCGTGCTGCACCATGAAGAATGTAGTATTAAATTGAATTTATCAAACCCGCTATTTTAAATTTATATAAAAAATGATTTGTTATTTTAGAAAATAATGGAATTGTTACTTTAGTAATTAAAAATTATGAATTTCATATGATATGTATCTTAGAAATTTTAATAATTTTGACATATTTTCAGTTAAGATTAAAAGTAAAAATATGATAATAATATATGTATCTTAGAAAAATCATGAATGTCATATGTTAATAATTTTGATACTATCAAACATTTCAAAATCTAATATTTAATTGACCTTTTTGTTAATGTTGAAAAATAATCGCTATAGTAATTAGAATATAATAATTGCATATGTTTTGTGTCTTGAACTTATAAAATTTAATATAATAATGGTTTTGTGCATGTTCTGTTTTGTAAAAACTATATAATATGAATCTTGGACTCTTGATTGATAGATTATCAACACAATCCTATGATATTTATGTATCTTGTTGTATTAGTAATATATTTCTTTATCATTAAAATATGCATTTTTATGTATTTGTACTTTGTTTATAGATATTTTGACTTTTAAATTTGTATATTGATGTATTTATGAAATTTGTATTATTTTCCTATGTATCCATGTATTTCCATATCTTTCGTTCGTATCAATGCATTTCCCACGCATATCTATATCTGAATCCGCATCCAAACTATCCCATATGATAGCCGATACCAATACTTTGATCATTGCTTCATTCTATGTTTTAACTAATAGAAAGAAAAAAAGAAATTTATTACAAATGATCAGAGAAAAAAAGTTGAAGAAAAGTACCGATAGTCATGCTTTTTTTAGGTTTTTTTTTTTTAATTTTATAATGACCGCATGGAGTTTTTAAATGCATCAAAAAATCTGTGCATCGGTGGGTGTATCCAAGTGGGTGCACCAGTGACCAGGACATATTTTCTCCAAAGAAACCTGAAAGCACCCACCTTATCTCCTTCCGGGAAGTTGCACAAGTAAGAAAATTGTGGGGCAAGATGGAAGTATTGCCAAACCTCGTCAAATCCACGAATGAGAGGGGGAGAGAGAGAGAGAGAGAGAGAGATTTAGATGTATTCTCTGCCCACCTTTTTTACATTCTTGCAAGTTGCAGCTTAGTAGGCCTTAGCCATGTCTCTCATAGTTCTGATACTGTTTTTACTCCATCGTCTGAAGTTTGTATCTTCAAATATTCACGATGAGTTCATGTTTAGCGGAGACAATTTGAGTGTGGACGGTACTGCAGAGATCGAATCCGACGGCCTTTTCAAACTGACAAACGCTACTGGTCGGCAAACAACAGGCCATGTCTTCTACTCCCTTCCTCTCCGATTTAAGAAACCGAACGGTAGTGTTCTCTCTTTCTCTACCTCTTTTATCTTTGCAATACTTCCTGATGACCAATATCACATTAGTGGGCATGGACTTGCCTTTGTCATTTCACCTTCAAAAGACCTCCCTGGAGTTTTACCCAGTCAATATCTTGGCCTATTCAATAACTCTAACATTGGTGATCCATCCAATCATATCGTTGCAGTGGAGGTGGACACCATCTTAAGCCGCGAGTTCAGTGATATCAACGACAACCATGTAGGAATTGATATCAATAGCTTAATATCCATTGAATCCGCTAAAGCAGGATATCACGCTGATGATAATGGTGGTGGGTTTATGAATTTAAGTCTAATAAGTGGAGATCCGTTGCAGATATGGGTGGAATATGACGGTGCTGAAAAGCAACTTAATGTAACACTGTATCCTCCCAACATACCCAGACCCCATCGTCCTCTCTTGTCCTTGAGACAAGATCTTTCCCCATTCATCTTGGATGATATGTATGTAGGTTTCTCATCATCTACTGGCTCCATTCGAGCAACTCATTATATATTGGCTTGGAGCTTTAAGATGAATGGGCAAGCTAAAGACTTCGACCTCTCACGCCTCCCTAAGTTCCCTCAAGGTCGACAGCAGGAAAATCCTACCAAAAAGAAAAAGAAGCCCAAGGTTTTGGCAATTTCTCTGTCCTCTGCTTCACTTGTGCTTCTGTTAGCAACCATATCGGTCATCGCCCTTATAACCGTGAAGTGGAAGAGAAGATACATGGAAGTACTGGAAGATTGGGAGGTCCAATATGGACCTCACAGATTCACATACAAGGATCTGTTTATTGCCACCAAAGGCTTCAAAGAGAGGAAGCTTCTCGGAAGGGGTGGTTTCGGTGGGGTCTATCGAGGAGTGCTACCCACCTCCAAAATCCATGTGGCCGTGAAGAGAGTTTCTCATGATTCAAGACAAGGCATGAGAGAGTTCGTCGCAGAAATTGCAACCATCGGCAGGCTCCGACACCCCAATCTAGTACGACTCCTGGGCTACTGCAGGCGTAAAGGAGAGCTGCTTTTGGTTTATGATTATATGCCCAAAGGCAGCCTCAACAAGTTCCTTTTCGATCAACCCAGGTTGACGCTTAGCTGGGCACAAAGATTTAAGATAATCAGGGATGTGGCTTCTGGGCTCCTTTATCTGCACCATCAATGGGTACAGGTGATCATTCACAGAGATATCAAGGCCAGCAACGTGTTAATAGACGGTGAAATGAATGGAAGATTGGGAGACTTTGGCCTTGCGAAATGGTGCGATCACGGAACTGATCCTCAAACTACAAACCTAGCAGGCACCCTGGGTTATATTGCACCTGAGCTTGCTAGAACGGGGAAAGCTACTACGAGGTCTGACTTGTTTGCATTTGGCTCGTTTTTGCTGGAGGTGGCTTGTGGCAGAAGACCAGTGGAGCCACGAGTAGAGCTAGAGAAGATAATTCTGGTGGACTGGGTCACAGATTGTTGGGGGAGGGAAGACATTCTGCAGACTTTGGATCCTAAGCTAGGGATGGAGTATGTTGTGGAGGAAGCCGAGTTGGTGTTGAAGCTTGGGTTGCTTTGCTCGCACCCTGTGGCCGCAGCTAGGCCGAGCATGCTAAGTGTTGTACGATATCTCAATGGCGATGCCCCGCTGCCGGAGGATTTCAATGCCAATGTTTTAGTTCAGGGGCGGAATGAGAATTCCAATGAAATAGCTACATCAAATCCTTCGTCCGAGAAGGGTTCTCGCCGGTCATTGACAATCACAGAGCAATTCATCTCTGTTGGTCGTTGATGTAGTTGGGTGTTGAAAAATGTTATTGCAGTTTTCCCAAATTTTTGCCACGTGGCAAAACATCACACATGTTTGTGTTCATTTAAATCAACGAAACATTCAAACTTTCATATTGCATTCCTTGCCCGGCATGACTTTGATGCCTTGACTCATCAATTGACTTTTCCAAGTCAAATTGACCCCAACCCAGATGGCCAGACCCAAGGCTAGGACAGTAGGACTTCATCCTTCAGCCACAGACCTCCTCTAACCTAAGGTAATTAATTCCCAATAGTAAAATGATTGGTTCAAGCTTTACCCCAAGCTAAATCATACCAACTTTTTCAACTAGCTATTTATTCGTATAAATATATTTATTAGTGTATTTATCCATATTTTTTATTTTTTAAATAAATAAGATAATAACTATTTTAATCATAAAAAAAACTGTTACTAAAAGAGACAATTTTGTTCCATTCAAGTATTGATAATTTTCCTTTGTGACCTGGAAATGGAACACGGGCCCTTTCTTTGGCCAAAAACTGTTGACTTAAAACTAGGGCTGTTCATAATAATGCCCAACCTGACCAAACCGACCAACCCGGACTGACCCAACCCAAGTCGGCCGGGTTTTCATCAGTACCGGTCGGTTTCGGGTTGGGCAAATATATAAACCGATATATCGGGTCGGTTTCAGTTTTCTTGTGTGAAAACCGAAACCAACCCGACCTGAACTGAACTAGTCTTCTATTAGTTCGGTAGTTCCTAGTTTGAGTAGTTTCCTACTTAACTATAACTAGTCTTCTATTAAAACTAGAAGGCCCATTAGGCAATTACAATTAGAATAGGCAATCTATCATAGTTTCTAACTTTCTATAATCTTTTATACCAAATAGGCAACCCATTAGGCAATTACAATTAGAATTCAATTAGGTGTCATTTTGTACAGAGCAAAACCGAAACCGACCCAATCCGACTCAAACCGACCAGGTCGGTTTGGCCTATCAGTGGGTCGGTTTCGGTTTCCACCTCAGGTAACCCGACCAGGTCGGGTCGGTTGGGAAAACCCCAATAAACCGACCCAACCCGACCCGTGAACACCCCTACTTAAAACCCACTGACATAGATGGTCGAACCATTAACCTGCATGACTCAGACAATAGTTTTTGACTTTTTTGTTTTAATTATTTTTTTAATTTGAAAAGGATCGTTCATTCGAACCAAATGATCAAACCTCTGACCTAAAAACCAATAGCCAAACAGTTCCGATTCTGGATATAAAAGTATTACACAAGGCGAATAAGGATCAGTTTTTGCTGGGCCAGGCTATGGCTACTAGAGGCCTTAATCCAAGCCAAAGTGATCAAGTGAAAGCTGTGTCCAACTTTTCCGAACCAGGCTCATCCCAAACCAGAAATCTAGGTTCAATCTTGCAAAAGATAGGGTTGTACCACCCTGAACCTCTATTGAATTGGGTACGCACAAGTTGCAACCCTAGCTGACACTTCACGCCTTATTTATTAAAGAAATTTAAGCTTCATTTATATCAGAAAAAGAAGGGGAATTCTCAGATCAGAGGCGATGCCAAGGTGGCTGAACCATTGGGTTGAACCCAACATTTCCAACTGTAACACTTCACACCTTCAAGTCAATATCTTTTGGCACCCTGGCCCACCTAGGATTAATACCAACAGGTTTGCTAGGTAATCAAATCGTTTATAGAGGAAAAACTATTGACTATCTACATTTGACAGCCTGTTCTCTGCAGAGTTCTCCCTGCAAGACACGTTAGCCCATACAAAACTGGAGGTACACAGTTATACGGGCGAATGTGTCACATGGAGAGAGAGCTTGTAGACATCACAAAGCTGTCGAAGTTTTCTCATTCATGGAAGCTCCCTGGACAACCTAGAAATCTCTTACATGGAAAAGCTAACGGATGATTCTTTTGTAGTGATGGGGATTGAAGTCTCTATTCTATCCTGACTCCGATTATGTATATGGTAAATATTATTTATGTTATATATATGGTATTATATTATTATTTATATATTTTATATTATTTGTATAAATTAAAATATATTTAAAATATTATTTGTATTTTAAAATTTTATTTATTTGAAGTAAATTAAATTTTCAAAAAATTTCAGAGATTTGGGTCATGGGATTTGGGTCTCATGGGATAGAAGACAACTTTTATCTCCGGCAGGGATTGAGGACGGGGATGGGAATTAATTTTAGAATCAGAATCGGGGAAAAAAAAATATGACCCCCGTTGCAATTCCTACTCTTTTGACCACGCTAATGGATCGGATGACTCTAGCAGATGCTAATCGATTGAGCTCTCCCTCTCCCAAAGCCTTGTACAGATTTCCCTACCTTTCCCTTCCTTCCCACCTTTTCTTTCAAATCAAATACAGCCCAAGGGTGATTGATCAAGTATTACTTACCATACGAAGTCTGAAACCTTAACTACTTGATCAGTGTCTCTGGTCAATAGCAAACGAATAGAATCACACTAGGACCAATACCCCGTTAGTTGCCTATACACAACCACCTTCACATACCATTTTTATTCACTGATATATCCCTTATCTTGCATGCTTGCCAAGACTGGTTTTGTGAATTGAGAATTTCCCTTTCAGAAAATAATTCAAGGATAACGGAACACCATTAAAGGAGAGTAGTACTTGCACAAACATATCTATATCGTTCTCATGTTTAAAGATTTCAGCTCATTGGATTTTCAGAACTTTTTGTCATTCTACCTCTGATTTTCACTTCTATAAGTTTAACAGTAACAGCCACCAAAAAACGAATCCATCACTCTAATAAAATAAGAAAGATTGCTTGAAAAACCCAAGATCAATGGAGCAATGGACCAACTAACTTAGCAGCAAACCAACAGGGATGAAATGTAAGAAATAAGTGGTATAATACATGCATTATGGGTACAAATAATTCATCCCAAGGTCCCGTATACATTCAATGTTAATTTTCCTGCAACTCTCAAGAGGTCACTGCACATAAGAATTAGAATATAAAATTCAATCTATCGATATGACAATTTGATCCTTCTCATTAAAATAAAGAAGATCATCTTCTACTCTGACTTGCGTAGATGTTGCAGTTGCAAAAACAAGTATTTTATGCAACACACGATGACCTGGTCCAGCCTTGCTCCATCAAAATGAGATTAAGACGAATCATCAGTTTCTCCACTTCATCTTCCTCCAGGTTTCTTGATGCATTGGAAGATTGCTTTTGTATGCAAGAATTCTGCAATAACAAAAATGGAATTTCTTTTACGCTAGAGTTAAAAGTTCCTCCACATTTCGAGTATCCAAATTAGGTGCAGATATTTTACCCTTAAGGATTGATACAACTTGAGGTAATGCAGAGATTCCTGATAAAACCCACAGTGATAAAGAAGAACACTGTAATCTCTTAATTCATTGGAACCAGACTCCAGTAGAATAAGACGCTCACAGGCTGTAAAACAGGAAAACAAATACCAACATTAGACCTGGTGCAAAAGATTACGAAAACTAGATTTTCTGTGTATCAAAATGATGATAGGAATGTCAAAGATGATGAATTATATTTTTAAACATATTTTGAAAGAAGTGATGACATATTAGATGATAACAGACCACTAGACCAGTGCCCATGCTATGGACATCGAAAAATAATACATTATATTGCTAAACTTGGTACTGATTGCTTTCGTCATAATCAGGATCCATATCATGAGAGTTTGGAAAACATTTTAGTGCAGGCTGCCAACCAGATGCACCCTCCTCTGCCCTCCCTTATCCAGGCTTGGGACTGGCAGTGTAAGACAAGCTCACACTGGCGGAGTTCGTACTGATTGCTTTCCGTTTCGAAAATATTCTCACAAGAGTGGAGAGTTGATCTTGAATTTAAAATAACTAATGAAGCTCAAGTTGGGGTTGATCCTTAATGGAGGGATTCATAAAGAATGCCTGCTTCAAAATTGACTCATCAAAATCTATTTCATACTTGCACATATGCTTCAGAGAAATCAATGAAGGGAGAGATATTAGGATCCTCTTATCAGACCATTTAGGGTTATCTACCTCAGACTAAAATTTTAGAGTTGATCCTTTTATCCCATGAATGGATATGATGAGCTGAAGTTCCTTAGAGGAGATGGTAATTGCTTTAAAACCATGGGTTGGAATATCAAATCTCGGTGAACAGAAGCCACAATCTTGGCTCCAGAGCCACAGTTCATCAGTTTCCTGGATAGAGAAGTTAGAAGATAGAGTTTTGAAAGTCTGGTACAACAGACCATGTACATAGACTTGTATGTCTAACTGCAAATTTTGCTAGACAATGGGCTTCTTGGTTACATAGTTACATATATGCAAGCCAAATATAACCACAAAAGAGGAGAAGCACTGAAGAAGAATTATCAGCTTCTTGTGTTTATTCCGAAACTATGATTCTGTACATTTCATTTTTAATATCATATGGTTGGCTGTTTTTTTTCCACTGCCTGACACCCCCATAGGGGTGGATACTCTTTCAAGTGAACATTACAACATCACATCAACAGCTCTTTTCTTGCAGATATGATAATAGCGGGATTCAAAAGCACACCACCGCTGGGACAATTCATCCTTACAACACAATCATAGGTTGAAAAATGACCAGAACAAAACTCAAAACTCAACGAGGATTTCATTTTAATTTTAGCTAGCCAAAGTCTCCAACCAAATTACCAATCAGCCAAGCAGGTGACTCCACTAACATTACATGATATGGATAGCCACCAATGTACAAATATGTATCTGTATATGCATAAACTAAATTTCCATATTATCAATAGCGTGAACTGGATTTCACTCAACTATTTATTAGGAAAGAAGATGATGTAGTCCATACCTGACAATGCACAGCGCATATCTCCATTCCAGACTCCATATTCGGCCTTATGTTTAATAGCTTTAGCTGATGCAATCTCAATGCCACCACTTCTAATGTAAAATAGATGACACAAAGAAAGAACCAGGCATAGAAATAAAGGATGTCAATGTACTATGAGAAGAAGTTTACAACAAGCTTTCATACAAAGAACAATGAGGTACAAATCAAATTATTGCAAGAGTTGAATGACCTTTGTTCCAGAATGCTTGGTCTACCAATGCAGTTAGCTGCATGGGCTGCTCTTAAAAACAGACTCATGGTATGATCATACTTGAATGGCCAAAAAGCTTCCTTCAGATTTCTCAAGACCTGCATGTATATAATGCTAGTACTACCATAAATTGTAACAAAACAATACTTCTGGTAAAGATGATTCTAAACATAATACAGAATGAGACTGAGGCAAGGATATTCAATTCGGAAGTGAAAATTTAACCCCACTTCAAACACAACATTTAGCACTTGACAGCTCATTTGCAAACTTTTGATGTCTAATTGAGTTGTTGTAACTTTGTTACCTAGACATTTCAGTCTAGGAGTTTCAACTCATCTGACACATCAGTTTTGTACTAAAATTAAGTAATTTTGTGGCTTAAGTATAAAAGGGGGCAAAGATCACATAAAATTCAACGTGTAATTCATCAAGATAGAATTTTGCAGCAAGTCTTATTGTCTAAAACTTCTTTATTTTTCTGATCATTAACTCCGTCTGTGTAATGACTAAACATGAAGAATATAGTAGCAGAAGAATCAATTTCTGCACAGACAATCAACATTCAAATATTGAATATAATTACTAATGATAGAGAACAAGGCAAACTGACAACAGAACAGATTTCACAAATCAAAACCTACCTCCGCTAGGAGTGACTGTGAAGTCATTATATGTGATTGGTCAGCCACCTTGCTTTTTTGTTTCTGATAGCCTCTAGGAAGACTAACAAGATCATGAGGGAAGTAAATCTCTACATCGAAGTTCAAAAGGTCCCACATGCGTACCATTTTTAAGATTTCTGAGTAGATGAGCGAAAGCATAACAACAGAACCTGAACGATGTGTCAAAACCTGTCAACAACATCAATACATCAATAAAGTATTGAAGAGAATGCTACAAATATCAATATATATATATATATGCATTATTTAATAGTAGGCTAAAACAAAATGACAAGTGGAGAGGCATACTGAATCAAGATATAAAGCTTGTGTCTCTGATTGGTTCCTGGCAGTGGCTCTCCGGAAACCCTGATACAATTGAACCACAAATAAGGAACGAAGACAATTGTAACATGGGTAACACCAGAGAAATTTCCGAGTGCAGAAGTATGTTATATGAGGTTTTATTTTCTTTAAATTCTCTTTGAAAATAGACAAAACAAGCTCAATTTTAGCCCAGTGAACTGAGAGAGGATAAATTGAAACTGATGGAAATCATGAGTGCACTGTCTGTGAAACAAAGAAAAAGAAATCCAGAAATTTGTATATCTACACATTAAATGGGCCCTTGACAGATGAAATTTGGGTTCCTACAATTTAACCACAAATAAACACAGCTTTAACTCATCTGGCTACCTACTTTTATTCAACAATGAACTCGAATGACATATCTTAAAAGTTTAAACCATTACTAGCATGTCAGTGCTATTAGCTAAGAAATAATTTGTTCTGAAAGGTCATAAAAACAAGTTAAATATTTTACATGAAAATGCACTTTTCCGCTTTTGGTTCCTGAAAATCCACATCAGATGCTGTAAAAGTACTCTGTTTTGGGATGCACATTTTGGGCTCAAGTGAAGAATATTTGCTCATCCACTTGATATTCATTTTGGGTAAATACCAATCTCTTGATTGCACCCAAGCATGAACTGGCAACTGATGCTTTTACTTCATTATGTACACATCATTGTTAGTATAAGAAGACCCCTGTGCTCCAGTAGTCATAACAATCCAAGATATCAAACCAGAAAGGGGATGAATTGAACCACCCGGTTCATTCTGTAAGCCAACCAATTAATTAACCAAATAATTGCAATGATGTATATACCAACATAACATTTAAGCAGGTCTAGCCCCAAACTCCTGCGGTCTCACTAATGACCCTTCAACACCAAATGAGAAAAACCAGCATCCAGCTTTAATACAAATCCAATGGTCATGCTAAAGGGAAGATGGTTCATAGGTTTATGGTTCAACCAGCAGGTTTGGACTGGAATTATGCTTTTCATAATTTATTGGTTAAGTTCTACTTCAAACTATATTTAAATAGCAGAAAGAATAAAAGAAACAAAAGACAAAGAAATTAACCTTTATGGATAATTAGGGAAGAAAACATGAAGAAAGGAGAAGCAAGGAAGCTGATATACTCATATACCATGTAGCCATACAAGTATCTCTCCAGGCTGCCAAGAAAATCCTCAGGAGACGATCTGAAGGAAGAACTGCAGCGAGACAAGCAGCCCATTGAGACATCATCCAACCTATCAACGAACTCGTCGACCGGGAATGCCTCTGAAGATTGAGATACGAGGTTATGATCTTCGGCAGCAATGTGGAGGGCCGTTGTCCCCAAGTCAACTCCTCTGTCAATGCAAATGCTAGTCTCCCTCTCCAAACTCGACAACCGACTAATCTGAGAGCAGAAACTGTCTCTCGCCGCCTGCAGAATGGTCGCCGTCCGGGAAATGGATTAAGTGAATAAAAGAAAGGAAATGAAGGCATAGATTGAGACAGAAGAAGGAAATCTCACCCGGGCATGGTGGGTGTCGAACCCAGAAGCGTCGAGGGCGTCGTGGAGGACGAACTGGTGGTCTTGGGTGAGGTTCTGGCTCTGGCATCGGAAGATGAGGCAAGGTGGAGACGATGACGGAAATGGAAGGTGCTTTGGGAAGTTGGAGCGAGAGGAAGGGGGTGAAGTGGTGAGAGGGGAGGATGTTGCTGCAGTCCATGGAGTCAGAGAACTCATGGCCACCATGTTTCGACGACGGAGAGGAGAAGAGGTGGGTTCTGGATTGTGAGAAAATTTCAGTCTGTCAGAGAGACAAAGCAGAGTCGTACTCTTTTGTGCAATGGGTATTGGTGGATAGATTTCTGGAAATGGATGTATAAGAACAGGGGAGACAAATTTGTGCAGAGTTCAGTGGTTGGAGATATTTTTGTTCATCTTCTCCACCCTGTTTTGTTGTTTTGCATGTAATTTGTACCGTAGTAGGAAAAGATCTAGGACTGTCTGTCAGACTGTTATGTGTGGAATTTTTTGCAGATACCAGATAAACGTGTGGATATCTTTCGAAAATAAATAAATATACGTGTGGATATGACGGTAAATGGGTCGGGTTGGTTTTGCGTCTAAGACCTGACCTGGTCCCATACCGAAAATAACACACGATTTTAATTCTTTCATTTACGTGAATAAAATTTTAGTCGGCATTTGGATGCGATATAAATCAAAGTAAGGTTTTGTAGGCTTTTGTAAAGAGGGTGTAATTATTATTCACGTAAAATTTTATATTGATTCAGTTTTGCATGGGTTTACATGGAGTGGAGTTTTACGTGAACAATCGATGTAAAATTTCATCAACTTTAAAGTTTTACATCGATAATTGATGTAAAATCTATATTGATTTTATTGATGTAAAACTTTATACTCTTCCACCCATCATTATTTTAAAAAAGCAACGATCATTTTCATGGTTCAGTGTTTTACATTGATTTCAAATATAGCCTTACTAAAACACTCATATATAGTTTACAATACTTCATTGGCCTATTGTTAAGAACTATTTATAAAATGGTCATATGTAGGGGTGGCCACGAGTCGAGCACTTCACGAGCTATTCGAGCTTGGCTCGTGAAAAGCTTGACTCGGCTTAGTTTCAACCGAGTTCGAGCTCAAGCCCATATTACAAGTTCGATTAACAAACAAGCCGAGCTCAAGCCTAATAGAACTCAGATCATGAGGCTCGCGAGCCAGCTCGAATATAGTTTATATATATATAATAAAAATATTATAATTCTTATTTTTTTAAATATTAAATAAAAAAATATTTTTATATATAATTTTTAATTTTTATAAAATATTTTTCTCAAATCGAGCTTGAGCTGAGCCGAGCTCAAGCTCAAGGTTTTAGCTTGAACTAAGCTCGAGCCTTCTACTTCCTAGGCGAGTCGAGCTTGAGCCTCATAGCCTCATACTATTCATCTCGGCTCAGCTTGAATCCACCCCGAGTCACATGACCATCCAAACGGACTAAAACACTGACTTCCTTCTTTGAATATAAAACTAAACTAACTAAATGAGGTGGTTGCCAACACTTTAACAAATGCAAGAACAATTTTTCCATTTTTTCTTTTTTACATCTCGGCTCAGTTATGTGTTTGTTTGTTTTTTTTGAAAAATATTCTCTCAGACCATGCCTTACAAATCAAGAATGGTGTGGTATGAGAAAATGCCTTTTTCGAGCAGTGTTTGGAACAATGTCATTTCCAGCATAAGCATGTTATTTTCTCAAATTTTCTATTTACTACCATTGTTGTTACTGCCACATATACATTTTTCAATGCCATATTAGCATACCATTACTAGCAACAGTAGAGAAAACCAGGAAGGTGTGGTCTGAGAAATGCTAAGGAAATGGCATCCATGCTAAACACCTATTTAGTGTTTTCTTGCTTTTCTACTATTGTTCATTGAAAAACATCTATGTAGCAGCAACAACAATGGTACCAAATAGAAAAAAGAAAATGTTTTCTGAGAAAACAGCATACCAATGGAGCACCGTTTTTTCAAAGAATGCCTCTCAAGAAATGCCATTGGTTCTAAACACCGCCCCAAGTAAAGTCAGTTGCAGACTATAGGGGATATTTTAGTAAAATACAAACTATAAGATAGGTTTTAATAAATCTGTAAAATTACGGAGGTGTTTTAGAAAATGACTTCGATTTCTCTTGATGTGCTAGTAAATTAGTAAAAGATTGGCTTGTTGGGTTTAATCCAATAAGACTCAATTGTAGTTGTCTAGTTGGCAGTTAGCTTGTAAGTTGTAATTTGACAATAAATCTACTAAATATTATATCTATTTTATTTTTTCTTAAGGCCTGGCCCAACCCTAAGATTGGTCTTGAATACCGGCCTTACGACCCTTACCAACCTAAGGTCAAAGCTTGATGAGTTTGAGTTGGACGTCCCAATTAGACCTGTTTATGGGCAAGGCCAGGGTAGGGCTTTGCATTTTTATCAACAGAAAATGTTTAGGCCCGAGCCTAAGCCTGACCTGACCTTCAGGCCTAGATCTTGAGCCCGAGTTCAGCCCTTATATAAGGCTTGAAGTTCGAAGCCCAATCTATACATAAAATATCCTATTTTTGGTGTAATTTAATAAACTAATATTATATTAATTTGGTAATAATTTAATAATTTAATACATTAATTCATGTTTTTTGAATAGTAAATTAATATTTGATAATAATTTAATAAATAAATATATTATATATTATATATAAATAATGTATATTTAAACAGGTTTACGTGGGTTGATTGCCTTAAAGTTGTCTTGCTCATTATTTTCGCTTCTACCTTTCATTTGGATTTTACTAGTTGGGACCTGTGCGATTCAAAGGGTTTGTCAAATATATTTAAGGTAATAGTCTTCTTATGACATTCCTAATTAGGTCAAGCCAACCCAAGTTGGTTATTTTTTCTTTTTTCTTTTCCTTTTTTTTTTTGGATACAAGAGGGAAATGCTCTAAGATAAGCAAGGGGTAAAGCAACCCCAAGGATCATGGGTGGAGCCAGGGCGACCCAGGGGAACCCTAATCCCCACTTACACTATACCTCTCCATGTAAATTTTCCCTCTCACCCTACTTTCATCCAATGATTAGTCCCTCAAAGCCCCACCCCCATCCATGTTTATTCTCCCATCCCCATCCATTTAATTAGGTTTTGGCACCCGTAAAAAATTTTGGCTCCTCCCCTACCAAAGATCATTGAGCTTAGCTCTTTTAATGGAAAATTGGTCACATTTTTTGTTTAGTTACCAATTATCTCATTATTTTGTAAAATATAGTTGATTTTGGCCAATGGACCTTTGATCTAGATTGTATAATCATTGAACTTTCTAAAGTGCACAACCATTCATAAACTAATAACTATTTTTTCATAATTTGAATATTTTGCTATATTTATGATGAGTATCATGGTTTTCGAACTGTCGTTGACCTTGATGGTTGTACCATTTGGCCAAAAACCGTTGAGACAACTGGTTCTATTTCACCCTTAATCTATATCTTGGCCAAAATGGTTAGACTGCTAACTTGGACAATTAAGTTGTCAATCTGTTTGACCCAGACAATAGTTTTTGGCCATTTTTCTTTTAATTATTTTTAAATTTTTATTTTTAAAATTGAAATGGGTCATCCGTTCAAACCAAATGGTCGAACTGTTAACCTAAAAACCAGTGGCCAAAGCAGTTCCAGCTCCTACTTAGTTTTAAAAACATGGATGAATATCGTATGTGGATCCATTTCGAACCCAATGATTGAACCTCTAACTCAAAACCCAAAGGCAAAAATGATTTCATTTTCATTTTGACTTTTAAAACATTGGGTTAAGGTTAACTTCATTAATTAGGTTATATAAGTTAATTAGGGTAACATAATTTAAAGTTGATTAATTATGTTACTTAATTTAAGTTCATTTAAAATTAGGATAATTATGTTAATTTAATTAGGTAACTAAACCTATTTATATTTAACAACCTCTTCGGTTTCGAGGAAATCAGATTTGGTCTACACAAAACCATCCTCACACTATCCTCATAGCCTCGTGTATTGCAAATATCTCTTCATGAATAAAAAGATTCAAATATGGAGATGTTATCAATACACGGATGGAAAAGGTTGTGCTTGTGAGGACAATTCTATGAGGACTGAATTTGCCCTTGGTTTCAAGACCCCTCTAGACCGAATAGTGTGTTTGCAATTGAAGTTTTGTTATGGGTTGAAATAGGCCCCACGGGCCTCTTATCGGATCCTTTCCTTCTAGAGGTTGGGTTTATTTATTTGCAATTTAGGTGGTGTTTGGTGGTGTGGATGCACCACAATATATTACGTTTAGAAATGCACAACACCAAAATCTATTGTTCGGTTACACTATGGTGTAGATCGAACCACACTATATTATGGGTCGGTCTACACGACAGGTCAAAATATCGTCCATGATTATTTCTCGTGGGCATGTCAACGCTACCATGGACATTTATTTCCAACTTGATCCTGTACTTTGTATTACTCTGTGACTCCTCTATAGAGGGGGCACTGGGATGGAAGGGGTCTACTGCAACAAGTGCTTTTCACCCACCATCTCCACACAGGACTCTGGATGGTGAAAAGATGGCCTCTGTCAAGGGAAGCAATTATAGTTCAAAGCAGAGGTGGGATGTTCTTGATATTGATGACAGGTCACTAATACGACACTGATGAAACAAATGCCAATATCTTCTAGCTTTCTTTTCGAGGAATCTTCCATTGAAGTGAGTTCAAGAAGGGCAGAGAGACTCGAGCTAGACTTGAATAGTGTTGATGAAAATGAAGATGCCCCATCATCAAATTGGAGGATGGATGAAAAACCCCCTTATCATCACCGTAATGGCAATCAAAGCTTGTCTCCTTCCTCTGCTTCATCATCAAGACAACCTTCAATGAGGAATATAGACTTGAATGACAGCTTTTCTATCTTTGATGATTCTCATGATCGACATGTTGAGATGAAATCAACTTCCTAAGGCATGAATGGTCCTGCCATCTCTATCATGGGTACAAAAGTGGAGGTTAATAAAATGAGTTTTTACCTCCAACTCGGTCGTTCTTGCCAAATGGGCAGGTTGCTGAATATGTAATAGGAATCAATTCAGCAAGCTTAGATAGTGGCATTGTAGCATATCCAGTGATGACATATACACCCACACCTCTGGTGTTTAGTTACAGTGGCTTCACATGGGGCCTTCTATATCTCTTTCACCATTTATGTATGGACCTGGCTTTGTTCCATACATGGTAGCCCCTGTGGTTCCATAGATAGTGGGATCTCCAGCCCCAACCCCTCTTACTCCCAACCATCATTCATTATGAGCATGCCTGGCTCTCCATCAGGGTTGAATGGTGTTGGGTCATCACATCCAAGCCTTGATTTGAATTCAGGTTTAACAATGGCCAAAGGTGAGAACAGGGAATTGGGGGTCTCCCAGTAACTATTTATTCAGGAGAAAAAGTAGATTTGCTAAGGAACAGATAAAGCTTGCATCATGGTCATTAAGTTCGAGAATGGTAGTGAGGCAAAAGGAACTTGATGGTGGGTGGGACTCATATCCAGGTGGTAACAAACAACAACGACCATGGAATTAGAGTTTTTCTTTTGATTATTATTTTTATTAATATGAATAATTGTTTTTATCAATTACTCATTGTCCATTCTTTAGTATGTGCATTCTTGCACATTCATCCTTATCTACATAGATGACACTATTGTAATTGGAGTTGAAGTCAGCCCCCCACAATGTCCCACAGCACATCCCCAGTGTATTGGAAACATCTCCCAATGATAGGTACCAAAAATGATGAGGCATTATCAGGAGATGTTCTCAATACACAATGGGGATGTGTTGTGGGAAATTGTGGGGGGGGCTAATTTGAACTCTTGTAATTGGTTCTTATGAATCCTACATCATTGATTTACTCCACCATATGGTTCGCTAAGGACCTAGTAATGCAGTGTGACAGCATTGGTGCCACCTAATTTAGCCATATTGCCATTATGTGGATTACTTTTCTCCTTATTAAACTAGGTGTCTCTTCTTATTCACCTTGGTGATGTTGTGTGACAGCATTAGTGCCACCTACCTCAATGCCAACTCCATTTTTCATTCACGCTTTACACATATTGAGTTGGGCATCCATTTTATCCACGATCTATAGTTGCCATAAGTTGTAATTGCAATTTTTGTCTTTCAAGGATCAACTAGATAATGTTATGACCAAGCCATTGGGCTCTCACTTTTCTTCTCTATATGGCAATCTGTGTGGCCTATCCTCGTTCTATGGGGGATGTTAAGGCACACATACAAAGGGGGTGGGGGTGGGGGGTCGGGTTTTGCTCTACCATGCCTTAGTCATTACTACATGCAAATCTTTTCTTTTTTGAAACCTACCTAGAAATATATTATATTTTGTAATATATGTATGTGTGTGTGTCTATATATATATATATAGATAGATAGATAGATAGATAGATAGATAGATAGATAGATACACACACAAGTATTTGTATACGTGCTTTGCATATGACAAATTTGGTGAGGATGATAGTATATAATATATTTCCAAAATTTTTTTACATTTTTTTTATATTTCTACATCTATAAAAAGTATTCTTATCTATCATGTTTATTATGGTTCATTAACATAAAGATATGTCCAAATAAAATTCTTGCAAGGGTAACGAGAATTAATGAAATCCTTATTGTTCTTATTTATTATGGTTCATTAATAAAATTAATAATTTTTATCAATTACCTTCATCAGAATTTTATTTGAATTCTCTTTACCCTTGTAAGAATTAACTTCTATATGATAAATCCAACTTCAGCTCCTTCAACCGCTAAAACCTTACAATGAACTGCAATAAAAAGTATCACTTACTCTTACAGATATCTTGACATCCAATGATGTGGGCTTTAAGGTAATGGAAATGAAAAATTAACCCACCATATAGTGGGAATAAATAAGAGAAAACCATATGCTACCTTAATGATCAAGAACTAGACCAATGAAAATAGGTTTAAAATATTTTAAAAAATAAGAAAATAGTTTAACAAATAAATTGCTCATCCATTTGCAAGTTGGAAATCTCTTCGTTGTGGTTAATGTGACCCTACATTGGTTATTGAGAACATGTGATGTACTTTCAAGTTTCTTTTAATTTAAATAAATGAAAGGGTAATTGTTAAAACCTCTTGTAAAATTTTTAATCATTGCCGAACCCCCCCCCCCCCCCCCCCCCTAAAGTTTGGTAAAAGCAATGAACTTTTTGACATAGCTACAAGTAGACGCTCTATTAGAATCTTCTAACAAAAAGCACAAAAATATTGAAAATATTCATGTAATTACTTTTGACCAAAATATTTATTTTCCAAATTTTTCCTTCATATCAATCACTACCCCAATCCCTTCATATCAATTACTACCGAATTAATTACAAAGCCACATCCTTCATAAATGTTTAGATAGCATAGGTTTTGTTCTTATGTTGCTTGATTGACCATCTTTTGAGGGTTGGATTCCTTGTTTTTTTTGCATAAGCCCTTTTGTATTTTTTGCTCTCTCTCTCTCTCTCTCTCTCTCTCTTATTTTGGCAAAATTTCCTTTATTAGCAAAGAAAAAAAAGCTACTCACAACCTCTTTTTGTAATTAATTCGGTATATATAATCATTTTTTAAAACTAATTACTTGAGTATTACAAGCACCTTTAGGATAAATTCAGCATAAAGGCATGGCTTTTCACAAAAAGAAAAAAAAATCTTGTACCCTTATAATATTGAATAGTTTACCTAATATATTAATAATCTTTATCAAGTGTTTATTAAATATTAATTAAGGATTAGAAAATATGTCTTAACCCACAATCCCTTGTCATGAACAATATTTGTATTAGTTTTAAATGTGTATTTTATTTATATCATCAATAAAAACATTTATTCTTTGTCACACTTATTTTTCATTAACGTGGTTAGTTAATATAGGTTTTAATGAAAGAATGAGAGTTATACCATAAATATAAAACTTAATGAGAGGGAATTGAGTGAGAAGAAATAAGGTAGTTCAAATTACACTTTGTTCCCTCACAATAGAGGAATCAAATTCAAAAAGGATAAATTGCTAAAACCTCCCCTGAATTTTTTGGTCATTGTCGAAACCTCCCTTGAAGTTTGGAAATTGCAATCACTTCCCCTGAACTTTCTGACGCAATTGCAAGTAGACTTCTTTATTAGAATCCTCAAACAAGAGGCACAAAAATGTTGAAAATACCCATGCAGATACTTTTGACCAAAATGTTGATTTTCCAATTTTTTTCTTCACATCAATCACTACCCAAGCCTCTCCAGTCTCTCTTCTGAAATTGATTTATATTCCAAAATTTCCCTTCATATCAATCGCTCAAAGGTAAAACTACAATTTAAACTATATTTTCTTTGTTGTTTATAAAGTTTCTATCAAGGTTTTAAAAACCGACCCAGAATTAGTACTATTTTGGCCACCGATTTCCAAGTTGATAGTTTGATTGTTCAATTGAAACTGACAACCCATTCAAACTTAAAAAATAAAAAATAATTAAAATAATTAAGATAAAAAACATCCATTGAATGAGTCAAATGAGTTAACAATTCGACCAACCGGGTCAACGGGTTGCTGACCAAATGAATGGTTTTTGGTCAAGGACTAGGTTAAAGGTGAAACGAAACTAGTTGCCTTGATGGTTCCCAAACTTAACAATCCAATCATCTAAGTCAACAACAGTTCAAAAACACCTATTTGTATTATTTTCTGTAGAAATCAACCTTAGTAGTAACTACATAGGTATTTTGGACATTTTTGTACTTCTTATTAGAGGATTTTAACAGAGGGGGTCTACTTACAAATCTATCAGAAAGTTCAAGGGAGGTGATTGGAATTGCCAAATTTAAGGGGAGGTTTTCAACTAGGGGTGAGCATGGGTCGGTTCAGTTCAATTCCATGGCAGAACCTGGAACCTACCCTATAGGATGTGGTTCTAGGTTTTGGAACCAGAACATGCCCTATGAAGGTCGGTTCTGGCCTTGGTGGTTCCGGGGTCAGTTCTAGGGTTTACCCATGGAACTTGTTCTTTGTTTACTCTCACCCTTGAAAAAAAAAAACCATGTTTCTTAAAAAACTTGATTTTCAATAAATATGATATATATAGTTTAAAACTTATATTATCTTTTATTTATTAAATTGAGTAAGTTAACATGTAGATTATCACTATATGGTTCAAAACTTATAATTTGAATTTAAATTTTGTAAATATTACCTTTTAGATTACTTATAATACACGTTCAAATATTAACAAAAAAACAAATGATTAAATCACTTAAAGTAACTCAATGGTCAAGTGAGACTATGGCCTTTGTAACCATGAGTGCTTGGGTTCAAATCATTACATCTCCAAAAGTATTTTGGGGTTTAGATCAAGGCAAGTCCTATTCCAAAGTAGGTTCCACTAAGGTCGGTTCCACTAAGGCCAACCAAGGTCAATTTATCGGGTCAGTTCGAGCAAGGTAAACCCTAGGCCCCTGGAACCAACCTGGGTGGGGGTCGGTTCCAAGAATTTAGAACTAGACCCTACCTTGTAACAGACCAGGTAGGGCCAGTTCAAGGCCGGTTCAAGGTCGGGGCCCTTCGGTTCTAGGTAGAACATAACTATTTGCTCACCTTAATTTTCAACTACATTTAGGGTCCATTTGGTTTGCTAGAATAGGGGTTTGGAATCGGAATTGGAATGGGTTATTCCGATTCCAATTGTTTGGTTGGGCGGAATCGGAATCCCATTCCCATTCTTACTAGAATGGCATTCCCCTATTTGAGGGAATGGTCATTCCTTGCCCCTCCCTTGGGAATGAAATCACATTCCTGCTGATTTTAATTCCCATTTTCATTCCTGTCTGAACCAAACAGACTATGGGAATGGACCATTCTGATTCCGATTCCGATTCCGACTACGAACCAAACGGACCCTTAGAAAATTCAGGAGAAGTTTTAGAAATTTATCCATTAAAAAATGGGGGTATTCTAGTTAAGAATAGGATTCAATGAATGTTAATGGGAGTTTACAACTTAAATATAACACTTAATGAAAGGGATTTGAATAAAAAGAAAATTGATTGTTCAAATTACAGTTTTTCCTTAAAATGTCAAATTCAAAACACTAGTTAATATGAATGGTTTTGGATTTTAAATAAAAATAAGGGAAAATTCCTGATAGGTACTTTGTACTTTAGGCTGAGTGCCAATTTAGTACCCGAACTTTCAAAATGCGACAATTTAGTACCTATCGTTAACCAGCCGTTAAGTATTATGGTAAAAGACACAAATGCCCTTCAGGTATCATCTAATTTTCTTTACCATCCATCAGCAACAACTGTGTAAGAAATGCCCTTCCAGATTTTTCCATCGAAGACTGATGAGTGCTGAGATGCGTTTAACTCAAAGACTGATGACTCAATGTTTCTCATTGCCCTAAACTACTGTTCACCGCCACTGGTCATCCTCTTCAAGCTCTCGAACAGCGGCGGTGCATAGCGCTCCCCATGGCCATTATTCTTTCTTTTTTTCTCCTCTCTCTATGGGAACAGTTGTCGTTTTGCCATTTTATACCCACATGGTTCTGGCACCTAAAGCTGGTATTGATGGAGAAGTTAGCATGAACTTTGGAAACCTCTGCACTGTCAACTTTAAAGCCTTTCAGTCTAGCCTTCTCAATAAGCTCCCCTGCTGAAGCTCCCTTGCCAGGAGGATTTCTGAACACCGATCCAGTAGTTCGTTCCCGCACAGACTGAGACCATCGCCTCCTATAAATAAAACCATATCCCATTGGCATCTCTGAGGAGAACAATGAAGAATTTAAGAAGCAAATTTTGAAATCTTGTTACTTTCTCAGGTATGCTTGTTGACGCTCATTGGCTAATGCTGAAGGCAATAGACGAAATGTTACAGACACAATTGCTGCCAAATCTTGCATCGCTTGAAAGGGTGACATGCGGTACCCAAACGCGAGATCACTTCTGTACAAAATTTGATGCCTCCCATCCACTGTAATGATCTCAACTGTATCAATGGCATCGACATTTTCCTATATAATAAAGATATAAAAGATTATAGACCCTCACTGGTGTGGTCTCTTGACAAACAATTCCACGCAGGTCGGAGCAGGATTACCTGTCCATTGGCTCCAACGTCCATGTAAGCAGCTCCACCTATGGTTCCATCCTCTCTAGAAGTCAATCCGGTTCAGAATAACACAACCTTCAAACCCAGAATCATCGAAAATGACGATTATAAAAGGGATCCAGCGCTCACAACAATATCTGACATTTAGCCTATGGTCAGAACTATTGAGAGCTTGGACTCTATTTCAAGAAGATGAACAATGTGCTTATTTTTAAGGGTAATTTTAACATTTTTGAAAGTCTTAAATCGTACATGAGGTCACGTGATATACATAACTGACGGTTCCATAACGGTAGGTATTAAATTGTCGCATTTTGAAAGTTCGGGTATTAGATTGTCACGTTTTAAAGTTCAAGTACTAAATTGGCATTCAAGCTAAAGTACAAGGTACCTATCAAGAATTTTCCCAAAAAATAATTACTACATTTGCTGAAATAGAACTTACACTAATAGCTGCCATGCCAGCAAAATATATTATTTTTTGCTAAAATGGCAGCTACTTTTATTTTAGAAAACAAAACCATTCACATTGACAAAACACCAAATAGATAAAACAAAGGGTCATTTATTTAGAGACCTTCTGCTGCTTCACAATTTTATTAAAACCTACCCTCTATTTTTTAATGCAAGTACCTACCCTCTAGTTTGTGTATTACTACTCCATGCTTTATAATCAGATGCCCTCTTAAAACAAGTGGAAAATGTGAAATTGTATGGATCCAAGGTTATTTTTGGCAGATCTCATATCATGCGTACTTCTTGCTTATCAAACCAAGTTATAATTGGAAGATCTGGATCACATCCTCAAGAACTACCAATTTACGATACAAATTTGGAGCCTAATGGAAATCACTACCAGATTCCCCATGGAAAATAATGAATCCATCACCAATTGGTGGTATAGGGCCGAGGAAGAGTGAATACACCTAATTCAAAACAAGTTCTGGGAAAGAACTGCTTTTCCATGTTGGCACATAAGGCAATAAACCGAATCAAAACAATAGCCTCAATCCAGGGCAGTTAATAGAAAAAGCAGCAAGGGCTTTCCTGGAATACAATAGCTTTAACATGAAAACCTTGAATTTGGATTAGCTGAGTGCTTTAGCTGTTCACCGGACTGTGGAATTAATGATGAGGTTTTATGTCAGTAATAAATTCATGGCACTCTATATATTTAATACTGACATAAAACCTTATCATTGGTTACACAACTCGTTGAACAGCTAAAGCGTTCAACTAAACTTTGCTCGAAAACTTCAGAAAGTGAACATGCGAAACCAAGGGCATGGGTTAAATAGAACCTGTGTCAGGAAGTAACAATTAAAACCAATTGTGATGCCTCAAGAAGAAGCAATGTGATATGCTCGATTGGATGTATAGCCAGGGATCACGGAGGCAGAACCATTCGGGCATAAACAGGTCCAATTGGAGCCACCTCCATCAGCGCAGCCAAGTCTAGCCTCTCTGGAACCCCACAGGCAGGGGTGTTGTCAGGAAACTTTTTTAAGGGGGGCCAAAACTTAAATGAAGGTATGGATGGACCCATAAGGGGGGCCAAACATTGAGGTAGAGAGTGGGGGAGGAAAAAACTTACATAGAAAGTTGTAATATAGTTGAGATTTTCTGAACCACAGGGGGGACCATGGCTCCTTCCCTGCCCACAGGGTTGCAGTGCGCACAACTTTCTAGCAACAGGATTTGGATCGAAGGTGATTTCAAGCTAATCATTGACAGCCTCCTCAACAGCTCACCTCCCACCATAGAAGTTCTTGACAGTAGCCATTGAAAGAGTGCCTCAGCATCAGAGAAGATAGATCTCTCTGGATTGCGCACTCCCATACTTGAAGAGAGGGAAATCAAGCAGCAGATTGGTTAACTAAGCTAGTAGCTCCCACGAGTTCTCCTCAGAGTTACCTTGGAGAAACTAGGTATATTCTTGGAATAAAAACTGGGAAGTATGCCATTTCAGAACCTTCTGTTCATTTTAATTAAGAGATCATCTAACCATTTGTAGATGGAAATACAAATGATTATTCCTTATAAAAGATTGATCAAGTGAAGTGGTTGCAACCTATAAGGATTGTTTTAATAATACACAAACTAAAAGATAGTTTTCAATAAATATATCGAACTATAGGAGGAGTGTCTAAGTAAATAACCCTAAAATAAATAACATTTTGGGTAGATTCATCAATTGCTTATATCTATAATCAATAAACAATTATCTGTCATTTATCTCTAATTCATCACCACTGCAATATAATATACAGTTGCTAGGAGTTCATAGAACTTATTTTGGAAACAACATGGCATGTGCTTGTCACGGGTTACAGTGGTTTATGCGCATGAAATAGGATTCTGGACATACGACTGGCACGTGGAGACACGTGCTTTCTAATGTAAGCAAAGGCAAGGTAGAGGAATGATTAAAAATAACCTGAAATTCAAACATCACCTTGCACAATCAAGCTATGGAATTAAGTATTAAATGGTTATTCATTTCTAATCATGTTTTTTTATATGCATGGTTACAGTAATACAAGGTATTCTTTCCTCTATGTAGACTTTGTAATTAGGAATACAACTTAACCAAGTCCGAAATAGTTCAGATGGAGATGGGTCGGGTAGGGTCGGGTTAGGATTATGGTTAGGGGTTCAGCACTTCAGAAATAAAAGTAATAGTCACAAAATAATCTGACTGACTTTCACCCCTATTTGTATTATGGGCCAGCATATAAAATAATAGCCACAAGATAATGTAATTGTCCTGTATCTTCCCATGTACAGAAATAAAAGTAGTCTTTTTTAGCCACATATGAAGTGGGGCTATTTATCTGAAACTTGCCATGAGGAATGGGAGTTATGGGAATCTTGTATGAACATGATTCTGATCTTATTTTTGTCTAAACAGGTTGATCTCAATTAGCAAGATTTTAGGTTTCAGCTGAAATTTCATCCATTTTGGGCCCAATATCTGAAATAAAATTTCAAAAAATTTGGAATTTTGAGAGACTATTTTTTTCACATTTTTGAGAAAATTTTCTTTGGTTAATTATCATAACTGGAAAAAAAAAACCAAAATGCTAAGCCATGGGCCTTAGAAATATGGATTAATATTATTATATTTATATATGGTCTATGCTTCATAAGCTGGATGCTTTGCTTATTCGGCCAATTCAATCAGAAACTTCAAAAATTTTTTACACACTTCATAGATGGTTTAATTTTATCATAAATTAAACCAATACAGATGATAGTTTAACCAGGGTATGATATAGTACCCTTATCAATTAGTCACTTATTCTTATTATTCTGAAGTGTTTGATAAAATTTTGTTGATTAAGACTCCAAATTACTCTTTCATCATGACCCATATTTGATATAAAAAAAAGAGAGGCATTTTCGTCACTGCTTCAGTCTTAAGATACTAGTTTATTTGGACATATATATACAATTAAATGGGATTAGGGAGGAATGATTGACTGTTTTGATTTAACAAAAACACATTATCGTTTTCTTGATACACCAATTAAACCAATACAATAAAAGAAGTCAGATTTCTTTTATTTTTTTTAATACTTATTCTCTCCTGATCATCTCCACCATTAGAGCTAGAATGTGAATAGATTAGATGGTTGATCGGAGGCGGAGGCTATATATATATGCTCGTCTTGAGTCTTAATTTCCTGTCAAACTGTGATAACTCAAGCAGTTAGCCCGAAGTCCCAATCATGTTATCACTTTCTCCTCAGTTTTCAATCCTTGGGTGGCCATCAGAAGCTGATACAAGCCCTGAACAGAAGAGCTGGATGAGCGACAACCCTTTTGTGAATTGCAACTTCAGAGAAAAACAAGCTTCAGAATCATTCTTTCTCTTTACTTCGTCTCGACCAGAAGCTGAGTGCAATGAGTTCAAGTCTTGTGGAACAACTAGCAGGGATCCTGCAATGGTTAAGAAATTGAATCACAATGCTAGTGAACGTGACCGTCGGAAGAAAATGAACAGTCTCTACTCCTCCCTCCGCTCGCTTCTTCCAGAGACTGACCAAACGGTATTGACATAATTAACACTTCATTAATTTTTGGTTATGTTTATAGCTAGATGTGTAGTTGTAACGATTTTAATTGGGTCAACTGCGAATGCAGACGAAACAAAGCATTCCGGCCACTGTTTCTCGAGTACTGAAATACATTCCAGAGCTCCAGAAGAGAGTCGAGAGGCTGAAACAAAGGAAACAAGAGATATTATCAAGTATTACTAGACATAGAGATCACAACCATCAGGAGAAGAGAAGAAAAGCCACGGTTCAGACGTCTTCGCCTACTGTTTCGGCGAGTCGCGCCGGTGATGGGGAAATTGTGATTCAAATTTGTGCAGTTAAGGTCAAGAAAAGCCCACTCTCTGAGGTTTTGCTTCATTTGGAGCAAGAGGGTCTTCAGGTCTTGAATGCTTCAGCTTTTGCCACATTTGGGGAAACGGCCTTCTACAATCTTCATCTTCAGGTTCTACTTCTCTATTTTGTTCATCCCTTCTTTTTACCCATTTTTGCTTCTTCAGTCTTATTTTCAAACAAAATTTTTTGCTATTCTAGTTTTGTTCAAAATGGGAAAGAAAAATGAATGCAAAATATATTGCTAAGACTTCAGAGTGCAATTAGTTCGGATGCCCATGAACCCATCTGCACTATAATTGGATTGTTTCAACTATTTGATCAACCGACTTCTCCATATATTTTAGGGGTTAGCTCGAGAAGTTTCTCTTTGCTATTTATTTTTTTTTTTTTCCGAGAAAAGGCCCAAGGATGCAACTCTTCTAAACTCTTTGTTTCCTTTGTGGAATTTGGTCGAACAGGTGAGAGAAAGCCAAGGAGTGGAGTGTGAGGTATTGAGTCAGAAGCTAATGTCAATGTATCACAGCCGGGAAGAGTAGTTTTTTAATTTTGTATTTTGCTTTCACTGTATATATTTTAAAACAGGGGAGTGGTTGTAATCAAGCCAAAGTACTTATGGAAAAGACAAATAATGATCACCACTTTGAGGATCCAACAACATTTCATGTTTGGAATTTATAAATTGGAATAAATTCCAGTACTATCTAGGGAATATATGTTGATTATTTAATCAATGACTTCATTTTCAAAATCTAATTAGTTTTAATTTAATTATCTTTTCATGCTCATGCTAGGGCCTGAAAAGAACAGAATGACCAAAAAGGAGTCATGTAGCAAACCCATATAGTTGGGACAAAGGCTTAGATAATTATGATGATGAAGAATTAATCGTAACTTAATTAGTCATAAGGGATTTATAATGAATCTGTTAGTTCTCCCATAAAAAAATTATTAATATTCTTTTCTACGTAATATAAAAAAAATGATTCAACAAAGTGCAATAAGCAACGATTTAAGCATCCATAGTTTAGTAATGAATATAACAATAGAACGAAATGATAAAAACAGGATACATGTAGCCAACCCTGATATAGATGGGACAAGGTTTAGATGATGATGACGATGAAACTCAATAAAGCATAATCCTAATCATAAATTTAGAATCTGAATACACAATTAACATTTAGAAGTTGGGTTAGATTTAGGGTAAAAACCGGATTGGATTCAGATTGGATCCAGCTACATCCAAGTTCAATCTGATTATTAGAAAACCAAATTCAAATCCAATCCAAAATTCAATGTCTATGATCATATTGGGATCCTATGGGGTAGTTCTTTTCACTATCTTTCAAATTATAAGGTGTATATCTTTATTTATTTATTTATCCATTTAGGTAAATGAACCACCGAATATGAAATATCAGATCAGGCCTTGGAATTTTAAGAATCTATTGACAGCTTAAGTTAAGCTGGGTTTACATTTCTTGATCGGCCCAACCCATGTTGCGTCCTAATAATTGGCATTTCCTGCTAAGTGCTAACTTATGTAGGCCTATAATTGGATCAGGTTTGGGCCAGGTCCGAGTTTCCTAATACAGTAATACCCAACAAAGAAGAAACTACAGTACCCGGCCCAGATATTTTAGTAGCAGTCTAGCAGATACAGAGAGAGCTGATTCTCTTATTAATCGGCCCAGACTTATTCTCTTTTTAAGGCCCAATTAAAACTAGTCAAAAGTCAAAAATCTGTAACATTATGAACTCATTTAGAACCAGATCAGTAATAACATGCAAATGTCAATTTTGCATAATTAAAACTAGCAAAAACATCATGCTTGCAATTTTGGTTAGTCATGGATTGACAAATTTGGGATTCGACATCAATTTGGATCCATCAGGTCCATATCATGTCCCTTAACCCGTACCAATCCATAGAGGAAGGAAATGAGGGATTTAATGGAAAAGAGAGACTTTACAAATATTAACTATTGGAGAGAGAGAAACCAATGCAAGGATTGTAAAGGTTTTCCTACCTTTTCTTTCCTTTTCCTATATTTTCCTTCAAACCAAACATAGCCTTATATCTTCTGTCAAAGTGTAAGTATATAGATCTTCAACATACTACCTCAACCCATATGATTCCGATCCTTCCCTAACTCTTTTGGAACTTTCAATTTATAATCAGATCATTCCTCACTAATAGCTTATTTTCTAGCCACTTCGGTGCATTGTATTCTCTAATCTCTAGAAAAAATTCTAAGAACACTTGTAATTCACTAATTTGTAAACTTTCAACTATCAGATTCAGCGTTTCTGCATTTCGTCACACGTATCCTCTTCATATAATATATGATATTTTTATATTATATTTATATGATTTTTTTTATAAAATACATTATAGAATTACGTTTTATATTGTAGTATTATTACATTTCTACCCATTGATAATAGATAGAGCGAAATTTTTAGTTTTACTTAATACTCTACCCATTTCATGGTGTTATCATGGAACACTACAAAACTGTAGGGTGGCGTTTGATAAATCTGAAATCCAAAAAGTTAAAAAGATATTAAAAGTGTCTGAAATATGAAAAGAGATATAGTTGCTTTACGACTTTTTAGAGGCTCTGAATAAAGAAAGTTGTTTGTGTTGGATCAAACTTTCGGTATCTGAAATTTACTGATTTTACTATTTTACCACTAAATTAGACTTTTTGGTAATTTTGAGTTCAATTTGTACTATTTCATAAAAATAATTTATTAAATTCAAAATAATATTGAAAATTATAAATAAATTATGAAAATATAAAATATTAAAATAAGAAAAATTGAAAATACATATAAATTTATAAATTAAAAATAATTTAGTAAAAGTTGAAATAATAATGAAAATAGTAATAAAATCCACAAAGCAATGGAAAAATATTTAATAATTAGAAAAATAATATCTTAAAACTTATATATTTAATAATTAATAAATGTTAAAATAATTAATACAAATAAAATCTATTCAATGGAGAAGAAAGATGAATACAATAAAAAATGTAACTGCAACAACAATTAAGAGGGATTCTCAGTAGTCGTCAGTACTCCCTCAAACTACTATCGTTAGACTTGAATGCAACGATTCCGGTTTTGCCTGTCCATGATCCCACATCATCTTCGCTATTGAGAGTTGTAGCAGCTGTCGAGAGTTGCAACGGTTGTCGAGAGACTGCTGCTGTATAGAGTTGCAGTGGCTGTCAAGAGTTGCAGTGGTGAGAGATTGCCGTTATTGAGAGTTGCAATGGTTGTCAAGAGTTACAGTGGTGAGAGATTGCCATTGTTGAGAGTTACAGTAGCTGTCAAGAGTTGTAGCGGCAAGAGATTGACGCTGTTGAGAGTTACAACGGCTGTCGAGACTTGCAATAGCAAGAGATTGTCGTTGTTAAGAGTCACAGTAGTGATCGAAAATGAAAAACAGAGGATGGAAGCCACGGGTCCTCAAAAGAAGAAGAAGAAAGAAAGAAGAGAGAGAGAGAGAGAGAGAGAGAGAGAGAGAGAGAAGGTTGGAGGAATCACTCACCACTGTTAGTTTGTCGAAGGAGTCACTTGCCGCCACTAGTTTATTGGAGAAACGCAAGCATTTCTTTAATTAAAGGGTATTTTGGACTTTTGGCCATGTCTGGAACGCATATGAATGCATTCAATGCCTGGCCTGGGTCTTATTATTTCAAATCTAGAAATAATTTTTAAACATAAATTTAGATATACTACCAAACACCTCTAGCGTCTGAAAAGAAACATTTTTAGGCTTCAAAGGTTTGAAAAGTGTTATCAAATGCCACCTAAATGTTATAATTTTAGCATTGTAATGCTGCATGGTGTAGTAAACGGAACATCTCAACCCAATCCAATTAATGAAAACTGAAGTCCAATTAAATTTCAAGATCTTGGATCAAATTCGGATTTAAATTCAATCGGAGTCTAATTAATGTAGCATCCTCACACTTTCCTAGCAGTTCAAACCACTTCCATAGCCTGTATGCCCCACATCCAGTGAAATGTGGGGTGCGAAATGAATGCAACCATTACAGTTTCAGTGCTCATAAATTTCCCAAAACTATAATATAATGATTGTTAGTATTAATCTATACTATATATAAAAGTGTGAATGCAATGTGAAACTTTTTTGGACTAAAATTACCCTCTACTTCTTTGTTTGATAAAGGGTATAAAAGCCATTTCATTACAACTTTAATGGCTACTAAAATCCCATAATTGTGTATTTAGTCCATCTCTAATGGTAAGGTTGAAAATATAACTTCAATTAATTATTACTTCCCACCTTATTAAATCTCATTTTCTATTATTAAATGAGATATGTGTCAATATTTTTAACAATATAAGCCCATATATTTTAAAACTAACTCAAAAATAAACCATTTTTAATCCAAGTGGTGGCTAAACAATTCAACCATACGGATCAAATTGATCAACCTATGAAGTCATAATTAGGTAATAAAATTTTTAAAATAGAAATAAATATAGAAGCTTATAAAAATTGTAGAAAAATTAGACACGGCTATAATATTTTTATTAATCAAATTAAAAAAATAAGTGTAATAAACAAGAATTTTTTATTGGCAATGAAAATGAAATACATAATTTAGAAGTGGCCAAAAATGAATTTTACTGTTTGGAAAAGATCAATAGTTCAAATTTTTGGTCAAACATGTTAACCTTTAATGTTATAAATAAATAATAAAATTTAATAAAATATAAATATACAAAAATAAAAAGCACATAAATTTTGCAAAAAAAAATATTTAGGCACATGCATAATACTATATATTTATCATATTAAACAAAAAGTAATTAATATGACATACTAGAATTATTTTTCCACACAAAAATACAAAAAAGTTATAGAAAAATTAAACACATCTATAATTATATATTTACACTACTATTGTGGAACTTTCTTTTGACTAAAGTACTCATTTTTGAATTTAGTCTCTACTTAATTATGAGGTTTAAATTGCAAATTGAACTACTATTGTTCACTCCATTCAAATTTCTCTATTTAAATCTTACATTTTTTTTTTTATAAATGAACAAAGAAAAAGATATACCAAAATGATTAAATATTATAAAAAAAAAGAATCTTGCCAAGCAAGTAGACTTATCAATGATACTTAAAATTTCACAACTCAATCCAATTATCACATATTTGTATGAAGTGTTTATGTAAGCAGATTTGGATTTTCAATCTGCATCCAATTAATAATAAAAAGCATAAATATATATAAAAAATAAAAAATAAAAATACATAAATTTTACAGAAAAAATAATATAATACCATTATCATTATCACCGTCTAGAATTACCATTATCATTATCATTTGCACGTACACACCTACTAGTATCAATAAAAGTATAAAAAATGATGAAAACAATCAGATTTTCAATGTACCTCACCATATTTATTAGGTACTCCTAATTCATTTAATTCTTTGAATTCCTGTATGGCCCCATAATAATAAATTAAAACCCAGTTCCTCAAGGTTAGGCATCTATAATTTCATATTTGTGGTCCGGTTTACTTAATTCATGTATATACTTTTATCATTTTTAATCAAGGATGAAAGTTAATTAGCTCAATTGGTATTAATGTCTGGTAGGTTAGAATCCACACTGGGAAATCAAAATCCACTGATTCATGGAAAATGTCTAAATTGTATTAGTTTTATATAAGTGTTGTTTTCGGTAAAAGTCAAAATTTAGAGGTGGACTGGTTCTATTGAGTTGCTTGATATGTTTTAATTAATTAGTTCTTTTGAAGAAACCCATGTGATACCAACTACCGAGTCTAGGTTAGGTTCTACAGGGAACCCAAGTTTTGACCGTACCCAGTTTTTTGTTTATCAATTAATGGAGTCACTCACTAGCTTGCCATGAAGATGGGCATCATGTTCTTGGATCCTTCATCAATCTCTCTCTCTCTCTCTGTTATTATCTGGTCACCCAACTTCAAGCGGTTTATGGTCTTCATTGAATTAGGCCTGGTCCTTGTTCTTCAGATTTCTTAATTTGTCCTGATCTAAACCGTGTTGGGTATCTTCATTCTTCACCATGTCGGCCAGAAACCAGAAGCTACTCTTTTTTCAGCAATTAATGAATGAGACAAAGAGGGCATCCATTTGTTCTTCTATCCAGCTTGAAAAGATGGCGATGAATAGGAAGTGCCAACACGTTAGGAAGACCAATTGGATAGGGGAAATTTTCTTAGCCAAGTGTTAAGCAAGAACAGTCGTCGATAGATGATTGCTACACTTGGGCATTCCACACGTCTTATGATATTCAACATAATAATAAATAAGTCAGGTGGAAAGCAAGATCCACGAAAGAACTAGTCCCATACAAAGAAATTTGATGTGGGCGCTTCTGAAGTCTGAGGACAGAGTACCCATGCATGGTAGGGTCCAGTGATCATATATAACTTGCCACCTGGCTACCCATAATCGATTTAGTTCCAAACGAAGACACTGGCCTTGCCAAAATCCAGTACAACCAGACGGGTAGCTACCAGCTGGTAGGACCCATCCAATAGTTGGTCGCATACCTCAAACATGTGACATGTGGCAAGTTAGGGCCCCCCAGCTTTAGCCTTCCCATAATAAACTAATTCTGGGAGGCGTAAAAGGAAGATAAATCACTAATAATCACCCAATTAACACTCAAACTGATCCAATGATTTTCAAAATCATTGATCGAACACCTGAAAAATCTTAGGCCACGTACACACCTCTGCTGGGTAGAGCTCGTCGGCCGGCCGGTAGCATGCATGTACCATGAGATGTGCTGATGCAAACGATAAGCACGAGTTGTAGCAACCAGCAAGCAAAACTGCTAGACCAATATTGGATGAACGATCGAATCCTCAGGCTATTTCACTTTCACGTTTGCGCATTTGCTTCCTTTCTGGGCGACTGGGCGTGCTAGCGCACACCAACTTGAAACTCTCGAAGCAAAGATTATTGTAGCACAACTTGAGGGAAGCAGAGTGGCAGACCTGAACAGTAAACTGAGGCAGAAGTGGTAAAGCGAGACAGATCAACTCGACCCAACTCAGCAATTTTTCTGGATCCATCAAATTTGATGCCAGAAGGAAGCTGCACAGATCCCAAAAAAATGGTTGATTTTGGAATCCTTTGGAGCACCAAAACTGATTGTTTCACTTCCACTACTTCTGTGTGTTCTGACCCCCCAAAATCCGCTGTATCCAAACACAGCCAAGAGAACATGGAAACAGGGAAATATGGTTCTGAATTTTAATAGTTTATCAACATTATGTCTATGCAAGTATTTCACAAACTGAATTTGAAATTAAAAGAACAAATGTATATAAGATTTCATGAACAAGCAACTAAAGTACTAATAACCAGTTTCGTAGGCGAGACACAGAGATTATATTAAAGCAAGCTATTCATCAATAACCAACATGATAATATATAATCCCTTGTTCCCATCAATGGATTTATAATTTGTACAAGTTTTTACACTTCAGAAGGTTAAAACAAGAAGAAAAAAAAAAGATAATTAATTAGATTCAGCAAAAGAAAGAACTCATTTTCTATGTCCTTAATCATCATCCAATAAAATTTTGTATCAAAAGAAAGAGAAAGAAACAATTCATTAGCACCCCTCCTCTTTTAATTTCCTCTCCAACCCTAAAAGCCTGCATGGCGAAAACCTCGCCTTACGCTCTGAAATGGTTTCAAGCTTAGGCGACCATGTCTGTTCTTTAGATCCAACCAACTGATCATAGTGTTTCTGCAACTCGAGCGTGCTGCACAGAAAACTGTTACCTGGGCTAGCACACCCTTGTTCTTTACCTTTTAAGATGAGCTTCGTTATGAACTCCGGCACCACCTTGATCAACACCCGCCCATTGGCAGCCTTCACATATTCGAACGGCTGCTGGCCGAAGTTTATGGGTGCAGGTTTAGGACTCGAGCCCAAGGCAGCGAGCGACGCAGCTGATAAGATCTTGCAGGCAAACCGGTCAATTGGGAGAACAAAATACGTCTCGCCTGTCATTAGCTCATCCTCAATTGTCAGTGTAGGTATCGGCTGGCCGATATAGAAGGAGTTCGCATGGCAGACTATTCTGTCGGGGAACTCGAACATAATTTCTCCGGCTAACCGCTTTCCGGTGAGGATTCGGGTGGTTCCTTCCCAGAATACTAGCTTCACCGTTGACTTGGGATTCGAATTGGTGGGATGACAGCAAGGAGAGATTGCATTGCCCATGTTGGATACTGTGTCGACAGATATAGAGATTCAGATTGAGAAGAGTAGTAGAAGTAGTAAGTTCTGTGGGTTGCAAGGGAGGAGACTCGGTTATATACAAAGGAGGATCGATTCTGTTCTAGGTTTTGACTTGGAAAGTCGATCCAGGGTTCATTTCTTGTACTTGTTTTACGGTCGGTGGTCAGCCAAGCCGGCGTTGAACAACTTATTAAGTGGGGTGGCCACAGCTCTCGTTTGGTTTGATTATTAACAAACCAAACGCCACCCTTACATTATTCATTAATTAGAAAAATCTTTTTCAGAAATGGAGCTTTTTTTTAATTTTTTTTTTCATTTTCGTTTTTTTTAATTGTTTTTGTTGGGTTTGTAGGGACTAAATCCAGTGTTTCCTAATATTGACATGCATGAATGAGCTTGAGATGTAATGTTGCATTGACTTTGACCATGCATCAATCCCATGTATCTTGCCTGATCTGAGAGGATGCATGGTTGGACCGTTCAAGATATAGACTTGTGTTTTCATTTTTTTTTATGGTTGACCTTTCTCCTTACGTTATGGGGGACGTATTGTTTGGATGATCATTTATGCTTTTCTTTGTTTTAATGTCAATTTGTTCATGGGTTTACTACATATTTTGAAGAAAAAAAGCTATTCTTATATATTAATTTTGATCATTATAATTAAAAGCGATATACAATTTATAAAAATTAATAACATGAGGAGACAATGGTCGAAAATCCCATGGTTTTTAAAACCGATTCAGAGACCGAACTGGTCAGGGGTCCGGTTATCGGGTCGAACGGTCCGACAGTTCGAATCGAATGATTGGCTCATTCTGACAAAAAAAAGATAAAAAAATAAAAAATGATCAAAACTGTTCAAACGGTTAATTGTCTGATTCAACAGTTTGCTGACTAAAATCAACGATTTTTTTTTTAAATCCAATTTTGAGGAAAAACGATTCCCGATTTTCCCGGTCCAATTTTGAAAACCATGGAAAATCCAAATCATGCAGCCACATTCTCTCTCTCTCTATTAACTTATCAAAATTAATTTGTGAGCTAAATGCTTGGATCTTGTCCCTTGAGCCTCTTGATTCAAAGTTGGGTCAGCTTCGAACCCATCCAAATTAATTAAACAATTGGGAATTCTTGCTCTGATTGTCAAGAAGCTAGCCTTGGACCACACATTTGGGATTGCGTAAATTAAGCTCTAATATACGCCTTATTGCTTCAAAGAAGCACTTGCCTGGACCCTTTAGGCATTTTTTGACAAAGGAGGAAACCGTTATTGGTATACAATGGAAGGTCTAATAGTTTTTAGCTGTTGTTGATAGTAACCTCCATCAGTTTACAGGAAATAGCTACTAGGAAGTACCAATATTTCCATTGCTTATAATTTGTGGAGGAAAGAATTCTGTATAGTCTTCAACAATCATCTAATAAAATAGCCATATATAACTAGCTATGATGAACTTCAATGAAATTTGTAGACAAATTAAAGACCTAATATCCATATTTAAAATACAAATTTATTATCAAAAGTAATTACTTTTCCCTTAAGTATGTATGTATATATACTCGATTAGTAACAAAAAAATATATCTATGATAAATAATTTATAATTTTTTTTCTATGAAATTCTCTTTGCTTTAATTGTGCTTATATAATGGTTTACTCTTAAAATAAACACTTGTGTTGCCTTGAGTACGCATTTTTTCTATGAAATTCTCTATGCTTTAATTGTGCTTATATAATGGTTTACTCTTAAAAATATATCTTGTATTACATTCTTTTCCAATTAAGATAAAAAAGAAGTTTCTTTATATTCTTTGCTTATGTTATTAATAGATTATATAAATGGTTAATTAAATAAGTATAAAAATAAAATGAAAACCAGAACTTTTTTTGGAAAATTGGCTTTGCATGGTAATACAAAAAAAAAAAAAAAAATCATAATTCATCTTTTATAAAACTCTCATTAATAACAAAAGCCATTTTAGAAGTAGTTGGGCAGAAGTTGAACACAGAGAGAACTTCGTAGGCACAAGTCCCCATTGGAGGAATTTTTTTGGCAAAGACTTTGATCCACATTCCCTAATTGTAAGTGAAAAATTAGAAGTGCCCCATATCAGTATTTTCCCTTTAAAAGAAATACAAAGGATCGATGCTCCTATCTCTTTTGTAAAGGAAACAGTAAGCTGCTAATTAGGAGAGAGTGCCTAGTTTATAGCAAATGAATGTAGCCAAATCACCAACCTAAAGCAGAACGATTGGAATTTGAGATCTAAGAAATGATCTCTTGAGTCCACTTGTAGCAAAGGCCAATATACCCTAATTAATTAATTACAGAACTGCTGACTACTTTTGGGTCGATCAATGTTTAATTCCTCAAATCTAAACAGATCATTTCCCTAAGACACACTCTTTAGAATCTTTAGTTCCTAGTATTTTATACATGTAAATTGAATATAAACAACTGAAAGAATAATTCCCTGTTTAGATTTGTTCATGCCTCTCAACTATAAACAAAACAATTTTGTACATGGGAGACACAACTTAGAAGCAGGTTGAAGACCCTCAAATGCCATGTCTGCAAGGGCACAGTGCCCTAACTGTCCAGGTTCAATGAATTTCTTTATTTAAAGGGTTCAAAGAAACCATTATTTCCATGTAAACAACCTATAAAAGGTATACCGAAAGTAGTTTTAACTTGAAATACAAGACCAAAACAGTAGAATTGGCTTTGTTAATTAATGATCAAGATCTTCTGATTTTCTTTAATAAATTAAGAATCCAGTCTCTTTTTCAACATTGAACCTTTGTATCCTACATCAGTGGTATCCTTGTGCTCATATATAGATTCACTAAACCCATACCCTTAAAAATACATTGATACTATTCAAATCAAATCATCAAAATAAATTTATAGTGTATCAGATTGAGGGCAAGCTGTATTAGATGGATCCTAGAGGTTTGGTGCTGGTCTTGCAAAGACCCCATTTTGTATACCGACTCTACCAGTTCCTTATCTCATGTCAATAATGAAAGAAGCCTTCTCTTTATATTCAGATTCGTTTGACCAATAACGGGAAACTTAGCGGGACTTGTTTGGTTCACGGGAGTAGGGGTTTAGAATCGGAATCGGAATGAGTCACTCAATTCCAAATGTTTGATTGAACAGAATTGGAATTTCATTCCCATTCCTTCCCCTTACTTTGGGAATGCAATGAGAATAGACCATTCTAATTTGATTTCAAAGGATTTTAATTCCAATTCTGATTCCGATTCCGATTCCAACCGCAAACCAAACAGACCCTTTGTGTGAGCTTCAACATTTGTGATTGTAAATCCCAAAAGCAACAGCCTCATTTTTTTAGGTTTTGCATTTTGGGAATTAAAGTGTTTTGGCTTTTGATTTTTTATGTTTCTCAAAAACCCTTCTACCAAAATTTCTTAATACTTTTTGCTTTGATTCATTAAGTCATTTTTGTTAGTGTTTTCAAAACCATATTGGACCGGAAAAAACCGAGAACCGGTCCGTTTCACTCCAAAGCCATTCTTTGACCAAAAATCATTCGGTCAAACTGTTGAACCGTCGACTCGGACAACGGTTTGTGGCTGTTTATTTATTTATTTTTTTGTCAGAATGGGCCATTGATTTGGACCAGACGGTCTGACTGTTCCACCTGAGAACTGAACCCCAGAACATTTCCTGTCCGGTTTAGTTTTAAAAACCTTGATTTTTGTATTTCAAAGCTCAAAAGCGAAAGCTTGTAAAAAATAAAAAAGACCTTTATTTTTCCTTCTCAATGATAATGACATGATATATTGAAAAAAAAATTTGTCTTTAAGGCTGCATGTTGTTGCAATACAAATTTCATTTGCATTGATGTATATACATGGGAGTACAAAAGTGCTGAGTATACATTATGATTTACTTTTACTTCATATATATTAATCTTTTTCTTATTTATTGTTCTTTTTCTTTTTTTTTTCTTTTGGTAAGAGTTTCTTTTCTTTTTGGCTCCATAGAACTACACAATGAGTTCGGATCTGCTGATCACAATACATTGTTGGTCACATTTATCAACAATAGGAATATTGTGGCCACTGATTTAATGTTTTTTTTTTCCAGAGACCAAATTTGGGGTAAAATAGAACCGGTTGCATGAACGGTTCCCGGGCCAAACACTCCGATCATCCGAGTCAATGGCGGTTAAAAAACCATGTTAATTATAAACAAAAAGTGTAACCCATCTTCCAATAATTAAACCCATAACCCTAACCTTGATGTAGGAAAGATTCAATCCTAAAGTCTCCACTACAACCAGCAAGTGACTCTACCAACCACCCAATTGGTATCTTGCGTCTTTCTTGTTTCTTTTTTTTTTTTCCTTTTTTGATATTGGACGTTAGAGAGGAAATGGGAGTAGGGCAGAGCAGGTGCACTACCAATAAGTGCAAAACAAACAAAAGTACAAATTTTGTATGAGATAAAAATACATGCAAATCTTAATTATAAACAAAAACAAAACAAAATTAAACCAGGTACAAATTTTGCATCCGGTTAAGATATTCTGCACTGCAACCAAATGCTTTTTGATAAAGTTGAAGCTTGCCTGTTGCCTCATGGTTCAGTTCAAAACCCTTGCCAAGGCATCATGTTTGATGCTTTCTGGACCCTCTAAAAAGCAATTTTTAATTTAACTATGTCTGTTTTGATAATTTTTCAATAAAAAATCAACCATCCTGTACTAACAAAAATAAAAGAAGCAAGAATGAGGGTTCAGTTCAGGGTCAGAATTTTTAGGTCAAAAATACAGTTAGGGTAGGTACAAGTTTAGAATTGATGCCAATTTGCAGGTAGACATTGGTACATAAAATGAAGTATATGACATTTTGAATGTTTATAGTTTTACAATGAAATATATTCAGAAATCTGCAATGAGCCTATCCATACTTTACCAAAAATAAAAAGAGAAATAAGATATCTATTAGGCTGTGGAACCAATAATAATACTCTATACCAGACGGAGCTCACAATCATTCAAACTTTAATGTGACTCCTATGTATGTATTTTATCGAACACTAGCATCGGTAGTATTCAACACTTCAATTAATTCAAATTAGAAAAGAAACTCCTCATATTAATTTGATGATGGTGATGATGATAATAATGATGAGATCAACATATGATGGACTTCCACCATGGATAACCTCCTGATTCAATTATCAGAGAAGATATCAACCGTTGGATGCATTATCAGATGGGTGCCTGAGAAAGGCAAAATGTTTAGTTATCTATTAACAACCCCCAACCACATTTATTGTCATCATTCAAAAGGAACTATGAAAGGCGAAAAGCCGAAAAGGGTTGTATGGATCATGACGCATGGGGCTAGCTTGAGACTTGAGAGGATAACTTTTTGACAACTCTTCATTTGACGTCTAAGAATTGATAGGTGATGACTTTTCTGTTCATTTATTTAATGTGCATACCACACAAGATGCATGTGATATTAATCCAATGACACTAACATCCCCCCGCCCCCCTTTTTTAATTAAATTAATAAATGTAATATAATTATATAGGTGCGTTTGGTTGTGATGCAAGCACAAATATGTATTGTAAAATCTCTGTATTATCATCAGGCCGGTCTGGCCCAGATAATAAATGATTCAAGTGGCTAAGCTGTAAATGGATTGGATTGAATCAGATATATCTATATCCAATTTGATTCATTAATATTGGAATTTATATTAGATTTTGATCAAACTTATTGGATTGTAATAAAATGTTGAATATCATTAATAAATTAAATAATTAAGTAGCACAGATGACCCAATCGTCCAAATGGCCACTTGTCATCCCTTCAATTTGGAGAAGATCAAACCCATGGAGGCGTGGAATCACAGGCTCTTTGTGGTTTGGCTCATAGGTCTTAGATGCAAAAATAATATAATTTTGTTGATGTGGCAATTGTTTTTGTTTTCAAAAACAAAATCAATTATGTTATTGAGCACCCTTTTAATTTGAAACTCTACAAAGTGGAGACTTTCCAGATTATCGATAATTTGGTTTGAACCAGCCTGGTTGGTCCAAGTTTTACACATTTCATATCATTCTCCGGTTTTTATTTCTTCACAATTTAATGCATGTAGTGCAAATGCAAAACAGTGGTGAATTTGTACTTTGGTTTCAGTTTTGCAGAAAATGTATTTATACTTTTATTCTTGTTGAATTTTTAGTAAAGTTCAAAATATCGATACATCTGATACATCGGTATGGGCGTATCAAGCAAATCGATACTATTTTTTTTTAGTTTTTTTTTCTGAAACCGGTTCAGGGGGGCCGGTTTAGGTCTCCTCCATCCCTTGAACCGGTCAGACCCCTGATACACCCATTATAGGGGCATATCAGTGGAGTCCTGGAACGACACGTATCAGCCGATACGTGTCGATACTTTGAACCTTGATTTTTAGATTGCTCCACCTCATACATTTTTATTTCATTTATTTATACTATTCAGTTGAGAATGATAGAAAGAAGAATTTATCACAATACAAGAGGTACTATATCATAATCCAGATCTTGAAAAATAAATAAAAAGAGGCAAAATAACGATTATTGCTTTTTCAAAAGGGATAGATGATCGGAGTTTCCTATCTCCGTCCCCTTAAACCCCAACCTTAAAGGCAGCGGGATTTGAATCAGCGTTATTACCAAGTTCCAACTAACCCACCATAAGTTGTAACTAAAATGAAAAAAAAAAAAAAGATTTTTTTAACATTTTTCATTTAAAATGGGAATAAAGATTTCTTTTTTTTGTTTTGACCAAATATACATTTAAATGGATGTATATATTTTGCACTTTTACTAATTGCAAGTGGCAACTGAATTCATATCTGCACCCTACACAGGACACCCCACAAACGCCCCACAGCACATCACAAGCATGCATTTCTGGTACTTATCATTGAAGATGTTCCCAATTATTTAGATGTACTGTGAGGCGTTTGTGGGGCGCAGATGTAAATTCATCGCAACCTTCAATAAAGTTGTAAGTAAGAATAATTTGGATAATTTGATCAACAAGAATAAGATGATAAAGTGACGAGTGACGAGTTGAAAAAAGAATAGTAATATGCGGCTGCATGACTCCAGAAATTCTAATCTTAGTCGCCTCATCAAAGCATATTTGTCTCTACAAAGTACAATCAACCACATTTGGCAGGTCTCTCACATCGTCACTCATCAGCATGTGGGTCTTATAGCTGAGGATATAAATCGGAATATATAATATAATATTTTATGATATTTCTGAATTTTTATTTAGGAAATAGAAGGTACCACGTTTAGCCACATTATTTCATAAAAAACAAATTGTTTCATTGTATTTGACTGACATTTGTATATAAGGGTTCGTTTGCTTAGCAGTCGGAACTAAAATTGAAATGGTTTATTCTCATATATATAACATGTTTGGTTCAAGTAAAAATTAGAATCAGCATTGGAATTAATTGGAATGGGATCTCATATATATAACACGTTTAGCCACACTTTGGGCCATTTGATAACAACTAAAAGTGCAGAAGTAAAAGATTTATTGTTTTGTCTTTTTAATAGATAAAATAATTAAATAATAAAATATTTAAGGGTATAATCGTAAGAATATTATGGTCAAACAATTGGTTTTAAACTGCTTTTCAAAAATTGGGTTGAAGGTATATATTTCTGTGTTGATCAATCATAGATCAAATGGTTGAGATTATCTGTGAGCTTCCAATGTTTTGAACTCTGCCATTGATAAATTTGGTATGTGAATAGAGGATGGTGCATGTTTATAACTGGTCTAAATGTGTAAGGTTGGGTTTACGTTGTATGTAATGGATGAACAATTTGAAACATTGATTCTTTTGGGTTGTACTAGGGTCACCTCTTGGCACTTATATAACAACTGCGTGTAAGGTTTTCCATCACTTTGCATATAGAGAGCCAAGAAAGGATTTAAGTGCAATTCTTATTCATAGGATCAAAAACACGGATACAAGTGCAAAATATCTACAAATCTACTGCAATTAGGGGTGTTCATCAAAAAATTGAAAAATCGAATAATCAATTAAAAAAATCCAGTTAATTACACTGATCAGTTTGATTTTGGTTTAGTGTTTTGAAAAAATCAAAGGTACCAGTTCAGTTTTGGTTAACCAGTATGAAAAAAACGATGGTTAAAAACCGACCAATATATATATATATATATATATATATATATATGTTGTGTATAAGGTTTGATAAAAAGAATAATACATAAAAAACAATAGTAAAAAGAAGAATTCGTAAAACAACTATAGCATCACTCACTGAGGTTGCTATTTTTAATTCACGGATTATCTTATGACGCATTGAATTAAGTCATTTCATTTAGTTTTCAGTAGCAATTGATTTTAGGAAATTATGGTGGCTTCATTTGAATCCACAATATCTTAATCTATAATGAAGTCATTTGTAAAATGAAAATGGAGATGATTCCATATTACTTTTTTGTTTTCAAATCATGAAATTACTTCATTTCTATGTATATTTTTAAAATTAATCTGGAGAAGGATGATGTATCCCCGCTTAAATCCATGCTTTCTCTGTCTTTAAAATAAAAAGTGAATGATTTCATCCCTCATACCACATCTTCAACATGGTTGGTTGAAATTTTGATTTAACATGTCACAAATATTTGAAGCAAAAGAAACTTCATTAATAAAATTAAGGATGATACATCGAATGATAGTCCTGAATGGAAAGTGCGAAAAGTCAGGGCAGATAATCTGAGCCTCCCTAGATTACAAAATTTGTGTGCCATGCCTTCGCCGCAAGTTTATGGGCAACACTACTAGCCCTCCCTTGGTTGGAAAACAAGGAAGAAACAGAGAAGTTTTTGATAAATTTTGTGAAATTTCTTCACAACTTTCCTTTCTCTCTTATTAATTTCTTTCAACTCATAAACACGCAATTAGTAGAATAATTATCCATTCTCCTTTTCATTTGAATCTCAAATTCTCAAAACCTGATTATATTGGGAGCTACTATTACTACTCTGCCACTGCCTTTGCAAATATTCTTGAAAGCAAAACTTCCAAATCTTGGCTGAGAAATCAAGATGATCAACCATTTGATTAAGGAAAATTTCTAGGCTTTTTGAAAAACATTTATTTTTCCAGTTATGTCATGTGGAATCAAAAACCACTTGTATTGTTAAGCAACTCTTCCAAAGGGGACACGTGCTGAAAAGGAGCTGAATAATACTTTTTATTTCTCTTATCCCAAAGGTTATGAATCCAGAGTCTTCAACCCACTTCTGACCAATAAGTCTTTTGTGACACTGCATATAAAATAATTTTAAAAATTCTAATAAACAGGCTGAAACCTTTGTTAAATAAAATAATTAGTGAGTATCAAAGTGCCCTTATCCCAAGAAGACTTAGGCTGCACTTTACATTTCTTATTTTAAGGATTTATCTCCTTTTTACAGTTAAATTGCTCCTATAAACACCAAATTTCAAATGCTGCCTTATCCAATATAATATCTTGGTTGCCCATGAAGTCATTGATCACATGAAAAAGACAAAAAGGAAAAAAAAAAATGGATGGCATTAAAGCTTGATATGAGCAAAGCTTATGATAGAGTCAGATAGAATCGAATACCCCTTTTTAAAGTAAATGCTTCAAAGTTTCAGATTTGGAAGAAAATGGATTAATTGGGTTATGGAATGTGTTACTATTATTTTATACAAAATTCTAGTGAATAGAACCCCAAGTGCAGCCTTCAAACCTAAAAAAGGGGTTTAAGACAGAATGACCCTCTATCCCCATATCTATTTCTCTTCATCTCTGAAGCTCTATCAAGAAAGATAAAAAATCTAGTAGCCTAGAAACAACCCACAGTTGTTAAAATGATTAGGGAGTGCCTCACTATCTCACATCCTTTTTATGCAAATGAAATTTATCTATTCACCAAAGTTGACCCTGTTGAAGGGCAAGTCATTCTGGACACAATTCAAGCTTCTAAGAGAGCTTCAGTTCAAAAGGTAAATCTTGCGAAGTCCGATGTATTTTTCAGTAGAAAATAATGGTCAAGATGCTTCAAATGAGAAGAGTTGAACACCCTTCCATTTTTCTTGGCCTTTTAATTGAGATTGGGAGGTAAAAAAAGAGCTTTTCAATTACTTGGTGGAAAGAACTGAAAGGAAAACCAATAATTGGTATGGCATTCTCCTCTCCCCTACAAGAAAAGAGGTCCTCAAAGCAACAATGGTATCATTTACAATCATAATTGGTTGGAGTGGGATCAGGTTACAACAAAATTGTACCAACATAATCTATATCCACACATCTCACCATTAGGTTGCAACCCACTGTGGAGACAGGATCTGCTCCTCATACCTGGTGCCTCACATGCCCATTCTACCATGCATTGGAAACATCTCCCATATTTATTAATAAATATTCACGAGAGATGCTTCCAATGCACGGTGGATATGCCTGTGAGGCAACCATCTGTGAGGAGCAGATCCCGTTCTGTGATGTGTGAAGATAGATAGTGTTGGAACAATTCTTTCTTGTGAGCAGATTCAGCCCCTAATTGGTTTGGTCTGGTCCACCCAACTCGTTGACAGCTTTGAGTGGATCCTTCCTAGTGGATAATACCATAATGGCGAAGTTCAGATTACCTACCTACAATAACCCTACATTTCAGCTGTACAATAAGAACACCTCCGGTGATTACATTATATATAATCATTAAGGGGTATTGTCATGTGGAAAGGTGTGGATAGGATTCTTGTGGGCAGGAGATTGAATTGATAATAGTGTAGTAATGAGTTGTAATTAGGCCACATTCGGATCAGGTCAACAGGGCAATGAGAGGTGGGCACAACAATACGAGTTGAGAATTCCTACTAAGAAAACACGTTTTAACTCCCTATCAACTTGATCCAACACCGCAGATGTCACCATGAAACTAGAAATTCGAAATCACTACAAGATGTGAGGTGTCAGATTATGTTGATAGGTTATTGGAATGTATTTTGTTGGCAGGTGATCTGAATTCAAGCAATACTAAGATCTAACAATACATCTAAGGCCGTGATTTCATGGTTTTAGCCCAACAGTTGGCAGGTGATCTGAATTCAAGCAATACTAAGATCTAACAATACATCTAAGGCCGTGATTTCATGGTTTTAGCCCAACACTATTCCAACAGAAATAGCTGATTTCTTCTCCTCTGTAAGCCTTCACCTCGACAGAGCAGACACCAGAGTCTCTCTTCAGTTATAAGCCAAGCGCAGTTTCCCGCCAGAAAACTCATAACAATGGCGATAATTTTTCGAACGGCAACTCATAGCACCATCACTAAGATGACAATTCCTCGCTTGAGGTACTCCCGCCACTCCTCTTTCGCTTTTATGTCAAAGCCTAACCCTAGAGCTGCCAATACCCTAGAACACCCTGTGAAGGCTAACGAAAAGGATTTACCGACATCTACCTCTGATATCTTCATTGTAGAAAAAGTTTTTCTGAATCTGAAACAAGAAAACTTCAATTCTTTGCACCACTTGTCTTCTCGTTTGAATCCATTAATCATCGTCGACGTCCTCTACAAATGTAGCTCAAATTTGCTGTTAGGTCAGAAATTTATAGATTTTTTAGCGACAATTTCGAGTTTTAGACATTCCTCGTACTCGTTAAGTGCGATGATTCACATTTTGGTCAGGAGTAGGAGAATTTCAGAAGCACAGTCTTTGGTTCTTCGAATGGTTCGGAAGAGTGGTGTTTCAAGAGCTGAAATTGTTGATTCGTTGATATCAACTTATCCAAATTGCGGTTCTAATCCCGTGGTTTTTGATGTTCTTGTTAGGACTTATGTCCAGGCGAGGAAACTCAGGGAAGCGTCTGAAGCATTTCGAATTTTGAGAGGTAGAGGGTTTTCTCTTTCTATAAATGCCTCCAATTGCCTTCTTGGGGGGCTGGTTAAAGTTGGTTGGGTTGACATGGCATGGGGGATCTATGAGGATATAGTTCAGAGTGGGATTCAGGTGAATGTTTATACACTAAATATCATGATTAATGCATTGTGTAAAGAACAGAAAATTGAAGATGCAAACGTGTTCTTATCTGAAATGGAGGAGAAGGGAGTTTTTCCTGACATTGTCACTTACAATACCCTAATAAATGCTTATTGCCGCGAGGGGCTCTTAGAAGAAGCTTTTGATGTAATGAACTCAATGCCAGCTAAGGGCTTAAGGCCTGGTACTGTGACCTACAATGCTATCATAAATAGTGTTTGTAAGAATGGAAAATATGGGAGAGCAAGGGAGATTTTGGGTGAAATGTTGCAAAGTGGGTTGAGTCCTGATACATCTACTTATAATATATTGCTTGGTGAATGCTGTAGAAAAGGTCATACAACTGATGCTGAAGAAACTTTTTATGAAATGTGCCATCATGGTCTTGTTCCTGATTTAGTTAGCTTTAGCTTTCTTGTTGGTTTGTTTTCTAGGAAAGGAGATCTAGAACGGGCTTTGAAATATTTCAAACAGATGAAGGGTGCTGGCTTGGTTCCAGACAGTGTTATCTATACAATGCTTATTGGAGGGTTTTGTAGAAATGGGGATATATCAGATGCTCTTAAGATGCGGGATGAAATGGTGGAGCAAGGTTGCCTCCCAGATGTTGTTACATACAATACAATTTTAAATGGGCTGTGCAAGGAGAAGAGGTTATCTGATGCTGATGAGCTTTTCAATGAAATGGTGGAAAGGGGGATATTTCCTGATTATTACAGTTTCACCACACTCATTCATGGGTACTGTAAGGATGGGTTTGCAGACAAAGCACTAGCTTTGTTTGAGAAGATGATTGAGAGGAATGTCAAGCCAGATATCGTTACATATAATACTTTGATTGATGGATTTTGCAGAGAAGGGGATGTGGAAAAGGCTAACAAGTTGTGGGATGATATGATCTCTAGAGAAATCCTTCCTAATCACATTTCATACAGCATTTTAATCAATGAACTCTGCAGTAGAGGGAAAGTGAGTGAGGCATTTAGATTATGGGATGAGATGGTGAACAAAGGAATTGAACCCAATATTGTGACATGTAACTCTCTTATTAAAGGTTACTGTCGTTCAGGTGATGCAACTAAGGCTGAAGAGTTCACGAATAAGATGATCACAAAAGGAATCTCACCTGATAAGATAACATATAATACTATCATTCATGGGTTTGTAAAGGACGAAAATATGGAGAGGGCTTTTGCTTTGCTTAACAATATGGAAAATAGAGGGATTATACCTGATGTTGTCACATATAATGTACTCCTGAACGGTTTCTGTGGAGAAGGTAGAATGCAAGAAGCAAATAAAATATTCAGGAAAATGATTGAGAGAGGCATAGAGCCTGATAGATACACATATACATCATTGATAAATGGACATGTTGCACAGGACAACTTGAAAGAGGCTTTTCGACTACATGATGAAATGCTGCAGAGGGGTTTTGTTCCGGATGATAAGTTTTAAAGACCATTCTTTTTTCAATCATTAAGACATATCATGTTCCCCAAGCAACAGCAAGGGTGGGCCTTGGCGCAACAGTTGGGTTGCTCCATTGCGACCTGGGTGACCAGGGTTCAAATCTTGGAAACAGCCTCTCTGTATGTGCAGGGTTCAGGATGCATACAATTACATCTGTCCCTCCGCAGGCCATGCATTGATGGAAGCCTTGTGCACTGGGCTTCCCTTATGTTCCTCAAGCAACATGCCTTGGACTTAATGGAGGTACTTTCTTCCCTTGTAATTTTGCCTCTTTTTGAAGATTTTATTGTGTTAATTTGCAACACAGCCTGTAGTTTCTGTTTCATATTCTATTTAGGCCACTTTTGCTTTTCCCTTTGTCCTCTCAAATAGGTTGAAAGCACAAGGAATATGTGACTAAGAGGTACCTTGTTGAGACTTGTCCTCTAGTTTCAATGAATCTGGTAAATTTTGCAATTTCTATCTCTTAAAAATGTTCCCTCTGTTAAGAAACTACTGTTATCTATGCATCAACACTTGTCCTCTAGTGTAATAAAAGAAATTCAAAAGCCTTGGGGCAAATTTTCATTTAATCATTTAAAAGTCTGATACCCTTATCTTTTCATAGGCCAGACCACCAGATTTCATCCTGTGGAACATAAAACTCCAAAACATTAGAATACCTTTAATGGATAGGAGATCTAAAATGCTTAAAAAATTTGCAACTACAAGGCAGAAAATACCTTCTCATTAGCCATAGCTCAATATTCACTCTCTAATATTTTAATTGCATAATAGAAATATTCATATTAGATAATAAATGTAATTCGCATACATATATGAGAGATGCCCTAGGGTCTGAACTGTAAGCTTACTAGTTCTTTTTTAATAAGCTAAATTTGTTAGCAACTCCAATAACTTTTAGAGTTCTGTAATGATGAAGATAATAGAATGACAACTTTTTTTGATAGTAATTTGAAATTTAAGAATACTAGCAAAGACCTCCATATGCTTTTGCACATGGAGAGTCTTATAGCCCATTTTATATTCTAAATCAGAATTAGTTATCCACTAATAGAAGATTAGAAGGTAAGGCAAAAGGAAGTAGATTGATCCAAAAAAGCAAAAGGAAGCAGTACAAAATTCTGGGAGAAGAATTAATTATAATTAACACAATTAAATGGTATATGGTAGTGGAATCTATTGATTTTTCTACTATTTACTAGAGGGACAAATTGAAATGTCAATTTTAGGAGGGAAATCAAATATAAAACTAACAAACAGGCTAGGATCTAGGGAAAACAGTCCTCAAGAAACCAGGACATTACTTCATATTACTTTTTGATTAAAATATTTAGAAAAACCCAATCTTTGAAGTTTCTGCATTAGTTTACTTTTCTACTTTTTCATTTGATGTGGATTTTTCCATGGCAGGTAGACCATTCCAGCTGCCCATGCAAGCTTCCTTGCTAATAATTTGGCATCTAAGATCCTGGAAAATTGGTAGGTTTTTGTTATATTATCAATTGTTTCATGGGATGACTTTTTTTATCAGTAAAAAGAAGCTTTTATTGATAGAGAAAACAGAATTTACAACATTGAGTAGCCTCAGCTACCCATTCAACAATCAAAGAAATAAACAGTAATAGCCCCAGGATTTTGCTTTTAAATTTACATCTGTGCCCAGAAAGCATGTTCTCTTTTTCCTTTTTTTTTTTTTTATACAAAAAGCATGTTCTCTTCTAACCCCTTGTTTTGCTAGTTGATCTGCTAGACTGTTAGTCGACCTTGGAACCTATTGTATTAATATTTGCATATCTTTTGACAGTCTTCTGAACCTTTTAATCTCATTTCTGAACCGCCAAGGACACTTTTCCTCTGGACTGTTTCATGGGATGACTTTGTAGCAGAGGCAGCATTTGTTGAGGCAACTTATGTTGGTGGTGTACAGGCTTATCCCTGAGATGGGTGTTTCCGGAATCTAAATTAGTAAAGAAAGACTGTATGTAGCAGAAACCAACACTTAGACTGAGGTCAAAGGTCCAGGTGATGCAAAGATGAAGTTATATTACTACTAGCCTGTTTGGGTGTCAATGAAAAGTCATTATTGTGCCTTTACATTTTAGAACACAATTTCAGTACTAAAATTTAGTTACATCCTGTTGATAAAATACTGCAAGGTCATTTAATGATTCCATCAAAATGAGTTTATTCAATTAAGAAATAAATATATATATATATATTCATTCCCATTTTGCCTTTATAAAACTGTACCATTTCAGAAGATGACTGCCAAGCTCAAATGCTCTTTTTCCTTTTAACAAGTTGTGAATTCTTTTCCATCTCTTTTTTTCCTTTCTATTTTTTTTTTTACCTCTTGTCATTTCATTTCATTTCTTTTCCTTCTCTTTTTTTCCCTTTATATTAATTTTTACCTATTGTCATTTCATATGACCACTGCTTAACCCCCATTTCTTGGGCTTGCAGTAAACTATTGAATTCCTAACAACCCCCGCCCCCCCCCCCACCAAAAAAAAAAAAAAACTACTTGGAGCAGTTTGAAGTTTTGGCTTGTTTGAACTTGTCAGATCCCTGCTGGAGATGAAGCAGTGGGGGTGCAATGACGTTTGAAATGTACTCAAAATCAAGGTTTATTGTACACATTGGCAATGTGTAGGATGCAAAAATTCCAGATATTTCTTGTGGGTGCAGCCTTTGGAGAGGGTATATACAAGGCTTATCCTTGTTTCTTGAGAAGAATAAAACACAAGGCTGGGAATGGCAGAAGAGTTAGATTCTGGGGAGACATTTGGTGTGATGGCAATCGTGTTAGCATGCAACCAGGATGAATGGTCGCAGAGACTCCTGCAGTATTGTTAGAGGCAATGGTGTTTTTTTAGGAGAAATTTCAATGACGGGGAATCGAGACAAGTTTCTGACCTGCTTTATTTTTATCCAGAATCAGGATTACAATGTTCTGAGAGCTACTCCTGAGATTGGAAATGGCACGGTTCCAGTAAATTCTCAGATCTTTCTACAAGAATCTTTCTGAAGGGTTGACAGATTTTCCTTATACTTGGTGGTGCTGGACAAATGCCAGTCAAAAGAGTACTTATTGAGAAAGGGGAGCTCAAGTCTTCTAGCCACATATTCATCCATTGTAAATTCACTAGCAGAATATGGATTCATTTTCAGAATGCAATTCATTGGCAAGGATGTCGTCCTAATTCTGTTGGTGAGCTTTCTGCGTCGGTGGCATATTCAAAATATGAGTAGGCAAGGCAGGTCAGCTTGGGCGGTGATCTCTTTGGCTATTTTTCGGCTACATGGATGGAAAGAAATACTCAAGAGTTTTTTAGAGCAAACATAGTTTGGTGGAATCTATGATTAATTCTGTTTTTGGTCTGATCAAGGATAGCTCTCTACTAGCAATATTATTAGTGGATAGTTCAGCTAATCTTTTTGTTGTAAGGATTTAGAGTGATACTTGATCAATGATTTAAAAGGCGCAGACAGCATTTTCAAAAGGTGCACAGGTGAGGAACATTTTAAGGTTTGTTTGTTTTGCTTGCTAACTAAAGCTTTGAAAACCCCATATTTGCTAATGTTGCTTATCCATTCATCCTAATAAAAGATATTTCTAAAAGATACTGAAAGTAATAAAACCTTTTTAGGGATTAAGAATTTAAGACCGTGATAGGCTGATATTGACTTGTTTGGGGTTTGATACAAAGGCAGTTCGTAAAATCAGGGTTGCAAATAAGCACTTATTTGCATTTGGCACCCACCTTTTTTGTGGTTGGTGGTTTGGTGGTTTTTTCTCCAATAAACACTTATTTTTTTTCAAAAAGACAACTTTAACCCTCGTTTTAAGAGTGCCATGTGTACAATTTTAACAGTGTTTTAAACAGTAAAACATTTTGTGCTTGGAATTTCAAGAAGTGAAAAATGTAAACAATAATTTGAATAAGAGGTTTGGAAGAGCAAATCGCTCAGAGAATGTGGTAATAAGACAGACCCTCTCTGAAGTCTGAACCAAACATGTGAAGCTTTGCCCAGTTTATAATAGACATCCAAACATTTGGTAAACCCCGAGCTGAGATTTATCATTTATTGGTATAATTTGTAATATTCTCTCTCAAGTAACGGCCCTTCGGAACACAAAATATAGCTCTATTATCACCCCCATTACGGCATTACCCAGTCTGCATATCTTTCAGCTACAAAAACAGCATAAAAAAAGTTAAAAGTGCATAGCAGATGAGAGTTCACGACTGCTTCAATTCAGTTGAATGAGACGTGAGCGCGGTATCAGAGAAGGCATTGGCTCCTTTGAGACCAATGCTTCGAATGGATTGAGTTGCACCCGAAGCCACCCAAGGAGCATAGAGTACAGGGAACTCATATCATAATCGAAATCTTACCAGCATTGAAAATGATCGGGGAACTGAAACAGATAAATGCAGAACAATTCCTTAAGCTGCGTTTGGAAACGGCATTATCGATGTAAAAGTCCATGCCGATTCGGTTTTGTCGGCATTTTGATGGGGTGTTAGGATTGAATTAGGAGTCTCCGGGATTAGGAGACTCCGCTGAGTTAGGATCGAATTCGGAGTAGGAGTCAACGTTCTCTTCTAATCCTTATCTTATATAGTTGAGATAGGAAAGATAGGTTTGAGTTTGTATATATATATTTGAATCCTCAATGAATGATAAGATAAAGGAGAAACCAGAAAAACTCTGGTTTTAAATGGTATCAGAGCCAAATAAGAGAAGCACAGTGTCGAAGCAAACGATTTGACGAGTGAGCCAACTGTGAAATGGAATCGTTAACCCCAACTTGGTGGCCGCCAGTTCCAACTTGGCTATGAGCCTCAACTCGATCGTGGCCTCTGTCTTCCTCTGCTTCGGCCCCAGTAGAGGGCATCGACAATGCTATGGACACGGATGCTGTCGCAATGGGCGATCGACAGAGCGGGCAATTCGCGTGAGAAGTGAACCACTGATCAATGCAACGTAGGTGGAAGGCATGTCAATAGTTTGGCAACCAACGTACGATATCTCCTTCCTCCAACTGAACCAGGCAGAGGGCACATTCAGTCTGGTCAACACGAAACGATCCGCTTTGTTTGCTTGAGTAAGTGAGATGGCCATCGACGACGAAAGCGGAAAGGGATACCCAGCGAGTTGGAGCTTGTTGGCAAAGCCCTGTGATTCGTGCAAATCGGCGTTGGCCCTATTGTTCTGTCGGGCAGACTCGACGTTCCTCTGCTTCGACTGCGACACCAAGGTTCATGGCACGAACAAGCTCGCCTCCCGGCACGAGCGAGTCTGGATGTGTGAGGTCTGTGAGCAAGCCCCGGCCAGTGTCACCTATGAGACTGACGCTGCTGCCCTCTGCGTCACTTGCGACCGAGACACCACTCGGCAAACTCATTCGCTCGGTGGCACGGGTGAATTCCTGTCGTTTCAATCTATGAATCGGCTGCCTCCGCCATGAAATCTAACGTAGCCAGCCTCCTTGTTCCTGATGGTCTCCTTAAGTTCTCGGACGTCGATGACGATCGTAACGACAAAGAGGAAGACAATGACACCTACCGCGAGGAGGCCGAAGCTGCTTCTTGGTTACTTCCTAACCCTGCCAAACTCATGGAAACACCCAATCTGAAGTCAGGCGACTATTTCTTCTCCGACGTGGATCCTTATCTCGATCTTGACTACAAGTCGTCCATGGAGACGAGGTATCACCACCAGAACAACGCCAATGCTGATAGTGTAGTTCCTGTGCATACGAAACGCCCTCCGTCACCACTGATGAATACCTCTGATCGCTGCTTTGATATGGGTTTCTGTCGATCCTTCTTACGACTACACCACTCCAACAATTAGCCAGAGCGTCTCTTCGTCGTCGCTGGACGTTGGAGTAGTGCTTGACGGGAACAACAACGCGGTCTTGGATATAACGAATCCGTTTGGACGGAAAGGCGGAGTGGATGCGAGCGGGGGGAATCATGGAGCAGGGGCAGGAGGAAAAGGTCATGGCGGCCAAGTCAGGGCCAATACAACCAAAGTCTTTGCGCAAGGCAATGCGTCTCAAGGAGAATCAATCGATGCAGTCAAGACTGAGTTAAATAGACTAAGTTGTGAGCAGTGGAACATGTTACTCAACTTTTTGAACACACAGAAAAGGGGAATCAACAACTAAGTGGTAAGCGAAAATTGTCAGAGTGGATAATAGACACAGGGGCTTCTCATCATATGACAGGAAGAATTGAGTCGATGAGTGACATAAAGAATATCATTCCATGCTCTGTCGGGCTGCCAGATGGGAAAGCGACAATAGCAGAGAAAGAAGGCACAGTTGCGCTGGACGATCATCGAAAATTGACTAATGTTTTACATGTGCCTATTTTGCATTGCAATCTAATTTGTGTCGCAATTGATTGAGGAGTCGAATTGTGTTGTTCGGTTCTCTAATAAATTCTGTGTGATACAGGACTGAACTATGAGGATGCTGATTGGAGCGGGTGAGCAGCGAGAGGGACTCTATTATTTCCGGAGCATTGCATTAGCAAGAGCAATGAAGACTACAGATAGCAAGACCTGTGATATTTGGCATCAAAGGTTAGGACATCCTTCTCATAAAATTGTTAAGTTGCTGCCTTTTGTTAGTACTAAAAATAATAAGGATGACAGTATTAAGGGTTGTGATATATGCTTCCGAGCTAAACAATGTTGAGAAGGGTTTGTTTCTAGTAATAATAAAGCATCCGATATTTTTGAGTTAATTCACTGTGATCTATGGGGTCCTTATAGAACTGCAGCTTCTTGTAGTGCTCATTATTTCTTGACAATAGTAGGTGATTTTTCTAGAGGTGTTTGGGTTTATATTCTGATTGATAAAACAAAAGTGGGACAAGTTTTTCAAAACTTTTTTGCTATGGTTCAAAGGCAATTTAACAAACCTGTCAAAGTAGTTCGTACTGAAAATGGGATTGAGTTTGTCTGCTTGGCTAGTTATTTTGCTCAGTATGGTATTATTCATCAAACCACTTGTGTCGAGACCTTTCAACAAAACGGGAGGGTTGAACGCAAATACCGCCACATACTCAATGTTGCCCGAGCATTACATTTTCAAGCTAGCATGCCTATTGATTTTTTGGGAGAATGTGTATTGACCGCATGTTATTTAATCAATCGGACACCGTCCATTTTGTTGAAGGGAAAGACTCCCTATGAAGTTTTATTTGGGCAACCTCCTTATGATAATGTGCGAGTTTTTGGTTGCTTGGCATATGCACACAATCATGGACATGGAGGGGATAAATTTGTCGGTCGAAGCAAACAGTGTGTTTTTGTTGGGTATCCTTTTGGAAAAAAAGGATGGAGGTTGTATGATTTAGAGTCCGACATGTTCTTTGCATCAAGAATGTTACCTTTTTAGAGGATGAATTCCCTTATGCACGCAAGGAGAATGAACAACCAAACAAAGCACAAGGCCAATTTCATTGTGGAATAGGTGGGATAGATGAGGTGTTGGTGTCATCCACTTATTTACTAGGACAAGCAAATGGCGAGATGGAGACTAACCGGCGAGGTGAACTCGCAGAAGGAGTCAGTGTAGAAGAAGGAACCCACGTAGACCAAAATGCCAATACTAGTGAACCCATGCATTCTTCTGACGTCACCACAGAAAATGCAAGCGAAGACAGTCCTGACGTCGGGGGGGGGGGTGGCAATGTTGAGCAACAACAACACTCTGATTCTCGTTTGGGGCATGGGCATCGACAGAAACAGCAATCCACAAGGTTAAGAGACTATGTGCTTCACACCACACAGCGCTTGAGTCCCTCTCCGCGTCCTGCAGGTAGTCCTTATCCCATAGATAACTATGTGAATTATAACAATTTTTCTTGTCGACATCATGCTTTCTTGGCAGCTATTACTGCCGGAGTTGAACCTACTTCTTTTGTTGAGGCTATAAAGGATGAAAAATGGAGGGATGCAATGTAGAAAGAAATACAGGCACTTGAGAATAATCAGACATGGACCGTAGAGCCTTTGCCATCCGAAAAACGAGCCATAGGATGCAAATGGGTATATTGAATCAAGTACAACGCTGATGGGACAATAGAAAGATACAAAGCCCGTCTCATGATCTTTGGGAACAAGCAGGTTGAGGGAATTGATTATAATGAAACTTTTGCCCCAGTTGTAGAAATGATTACTGTCCGTACCTTTCTTGCAGTTACAGCAGCTAGAAATTGGGAGCTTCATCAAATGAACATACATAATGCATTCTTGCACGGTGACCTTCATGAGGAAGTCTACATGCGAATGCCTCCTGGGTTTCAGTCAGATAAACCAGGTATGGTGTGTTGGTTGCGAAAATCTCGGTATGGCTTGAAACAAGCGCCGAGATGTTGGTTTGCTAAATTAACCGCAGCCTTAAAGAAATTCAGCAATCAGGTTCAAATTACTCCCTATTCACCTTTCGTCGAAACAGACTACACGTGTTTGTCCTCGTGTATGTGGACGACATTATCGTGTTAGGTAATGATCATATGGCAATTCAAGTCTTCAAGAAATATTTGAGTGACTGCTTCCATATGAAAGACTTGGGACCATTGAAATATTTTTGGGCATTGAAGTTGCCCGAAACTCAACAGGAATATTTTTGTCTCAATGAAAGTATGCTTTGGATATTATCGCTAAAGTTGGATTACTTAGTGCAAAACCTACTCCTTTTCCTATGGAGCAAAATCACAATCTGGCCTTGACAGATGAGCCTCATTTATCTGATCCTAAGCGATACAGGCGCTTGGTGGGCAAGCTTATTTATATCTCAGCAACTCGTCCTAAGTTGTCTTATTGTGTGCACGTTCTGTCCCAATTCATGCAGCAACCGCAAGAAAAACATTGGGAGGCTACATTGCGAGTGGTGCGCTATTTGAAAGGAAATCCTGGTTAAGGAATTCTCTTGAGTTCAGATTGTAACTTGCAGTTATATGCATGGTGTGATTCAGACTGGGCGAGTTGTCCTTTGTCCCGACGTTCCCTGTCTGGGTGGTTTATTCTACTTGGGAAATTGTCGATTTCCTGAAAAACTAAGAAACAACACTTTGGCACATTCTTCAGCGGAAGTAGAGTACCGGTCTATGGCCACGACCACGTGTGAATTAAAATGGCTGAAGGGATTGTTTGGCTCTTGGAGTGACGCATTCAAACCCAATGCGATTATATTGTGATAGTCAGGCAGCCTTGCATATTGTAGCAAACCCAGTGTTTCATGAGCGTACGAAACATATTGAAAATGATTGTCATTTTGCTCGTGATGAGATTCAAAACGGTTGCATTCGTCCTGCTTATATGTCGACTACCGTCCAGCTGGCTGACATCTTTACAAAGGCATTGGGTCAAAGAGAATTTGAGTATTTTCTTCGCAAGTTGGGCATTCACAACCTGCATGCTCCAACTTGAGGGGGGGGGGGGTGTTAGGATTGAATTAGGAGTCTCCGGGATTAGGAGACTCCACTGAGTTAGGATCGAATTTGAAGTAGGAGTCTTCGTTCTCTTCTAATCCTTATCTTGTATAGTTGAGATAGGAAAGATAGGTTTGAATTTGTATATATATATTTGAATCCTCAATGAATGATAAGATAAGAAAGGAGAAACCAGAAAAGCTCTAGTTTTACAGTGCGAGTCAAGATCAATGTAAAACTCCATTCTTGGTTTAGATTTATTGGCGTTTGGATGGAGTGGAGTTTTACATCATAAATCGATGTAAAACCTTATCTAAAGTAAAGTTTTAGATTGATTATTGATGTAAATATTACACCGATAAAATCAATATAAAAACTTCACATTTTACAAAGCTCAACGGTCAGAACCTTTTACAGTTTAGTATGAAACTCCATCGATGAACTTTTACATTGATGAGGTTTTACACCACTTCCAAACACAGCCTTAATGAAAGAAAGTATGTGTGAGTTCTTGCCTTTGGTCACAAATAATACGACTCCAAAGCTTACATGTTTGAATATGTTTTATATGTTATGTTTGATTTTATTTTTAAATTTCAATTTTAAATATGTTTTACATGTTATGTTAATACATTTTAATTTGAGATAATAGGTTTTTTAAAGCATTTATTTGAAAAATTAAGCTTATACTTTTAATTAATGTGTTTAATATTTTGCATTTTTTGAATTTTTGGCATTTTTATAGAATTGTATTTGCATTTTTTGAATTTGGAAAATTGTAGATCATCTCAAAGTTATTGCCAAACGAGTTCATTATGGGGTTATTTATCAAAAAAAAAAAATTGTCGAGGTTATAGGCATTTTCTTCTCTTAGTCCATAAACTTTGAATAAGCATTTTAGTAATCTTTTCTTTACCATCAAGCCCATTAACAGGGCAGGGCAAAGTGCTGGGATATGTAAGTATCATTTGCAACTATCAAATTGGATTTTTCTTGTTGGTTAGCACCATTTCTCGTTCATTTTAACAGCACAACAATCTGAAAATCTAACCCATAGAAGTCCGGTCAAGACCATTATCTTTTGAAAGCAAACTATCTTTAACTTCTTTGCATTCAAGCTTGTAATCCATTGCTCTATAATGCTATATATTTCCATTTCCTCATACTGATCAAGATTAAATCCTATACATGCATGCAACCAGACCAGACTTCTCACAAAGGGTCATTTTATAAGCAGATGATTATACTTTCTGTTGCTTAGGCTTAGTTTGGGAAGAGTACAAATATTTATAAGTAGGGTGCAAAACCTTGTTTTATGGCCAAAGCAACGGAAGTATAAAGTAATTTACCCTGTAACTATTAATCAAATAATAACTGAATATATTAAATCTAAATCTAACTCGATGCACATTCACTTACTCTTTGAATTTAACTAAATATGCAATTAGCATAACCATGGATTTTTTTTTTTCTTTTGAATTTTGATTTAGAGCCCCTTATGTCGAATTGGTATCTACCTAACACTAGTCTGACAATTAATACGTCCTGATCGTTAAAAGCAACTTTCATTTGAGGCTCCTAGTTTTTTGAGTCCTAGCCTGTAATGTGAATGAATATTCTTTCATACGATTTGTGAAAGATCTCAGCATCACTTAGAGTAGAAAACATGCCAATACAAGTAGCAGAGGGGTTTTGTCGTCACAGTTCATTCCCATAGTGTACAGTCATTATACTAGTTTTTCTTAGTTTTCTTTTTTCTTTTTTTTCTTTTTTTCCTTTTTTCTGGGTAAAACCATGATAAGTTCCATCATCAAAATGCTAGGTCTCAAGTGGTAAGCATTGTTAGAAAAGTAGGCATTAAGTGTCTGATTCACGGTCAGGATTTGAATCAAATAAGAATGGGAATCACATTTATAAGGGGGCTGAATGACCATTCCCGCATAGTCCCATTCCACCTAGAATAGAAATGGGAATCCCATTCCACCTAGAATAGAAATGGGAATCCCATTCCGATCAACCAAACTATTGGAATCAAAATGTACAATTCTAATTCCAATTCCAGAAGTTTATTTCGGATAACCAAATGGACCCCAAGTTCTCAATCTGTTGACATTCATTTATGTTTTCACCTCAGAAAAAGCAAAGATTTCGAACTATGGGTCCATGAGTCATTTCTTACTTCTACCAAGCCCTTTTTGTCTACCTCTATCTCTTCTAACCTCAAAAACCTGTAACAGATCATTTCTTCAAACAAGTGCATAGAAGGTCTTCTTTTTTCGTGACCAAACCACCCACTTATTCTTATTTTATCACTATTGAAGTTACTTAAGGTTCCTTCGTATGATTTCATTTCCAAACCGATCCTTTCTAATTTCACCGGAGGTTCAAAATATTGCAATATATCAGTTTTTAGGGTCAATGATATGCATAATAAAAGGGGTTAGAGGATTTCCATGTTTTCAAACTTAATATGTAATGTAACAAGACTTCTGTTAATTTTTCAAACAAAAAAATAAAATACAATAATAGTTTTCCATCAACAGAAATTCTTGATATGCAAAACAATTCTCCCATCAAATTTGCACATTTAGAGTATTGAAATCCAAGCCTATGCATTTTTGCTATACTAATTTTTTGGGCGTGCTATTTTTCAACTTCCAAACACTTTCGTTACAACATAGTCTTACACAACTGCTTTACAATATTTTCCTTTTCAGAAGAAAATAGATAAAATACAAAAAAATGCATGTCTACTATCATATATTTTTCATATTAAACAAATAATAATAATAATAATAATAATAATTATTATAATAAAATGTGAAATATTGTTTAAAAATACGTTTAAAAAATAAAAAATGGGAATTATTGTTCTCAATGATATAAATGGTTAAAAATATTGAAAAAAATAGAAAATGAGATTTAATATATAACCCATGGCCGGCTGAACACAGGTCAAATGGTTTGATGGTTTAACCAGTTGGGCCAACATTTTTGTCTAATCAAACACTCCATGCCAATTTGACCCATCACTCGGTCAAAATTTTTTGAAAGGATCCATGTTATGAAGCAAGAGACTCATGGGTTATAACCAAGGTTCAAAGTATCGAAAACGCAAGGTGTATCAAAAAGGTCATTTTAAGAGACATATCAAGATATGCTTTGAAAACGTATAGATACGGACAAAAAATCAAGATACGCATGGATACACTAGAAAATTCAAAAAAACTTTAAAAAATACAAACAATAATAAAAATGAGTTTTATGTGATTATAACTAATTTATTTAAACATAAAAAATCATTCTTTAATGATTTATATGAAGTACTCGAATATAATTAGTAACCATTGAAAAATAATAGAAGAACTAAAATGTATGTGTATACATACTAATATTTATTAGTTAATATTTTCTGAAGTCATTTATTAGTTAATATTTATTATGTATACAAGTTAATATATTCCTTAATTTTTAATAAATAAATTTAACTTGTATCCATCTTATTATTATATAAATATTAATAATCAAATTTATAGCATTTATTGGGAAACATCCACCAAGGCAAGAAAGATTACTTTAAGTATAAAAAAATATGTTGTTTTAATAAGTAATTGAGATTGGCAAAATGGTTAATTAATTAGTGTTGCAAGCAAATGACTTGGGTTCAAAACTTTTTACCTTTGGTTTGTGATTTTTAACAAGTTATTTGACTTAAAATAACATTTAATGACATTAAATTTAAACGTTTCGGATTGTTTCGGATTGTATCGACCAATGCGGACGAAAAAATACAAAACCATTTAATTAGACATGTTCCGTGTATTGGAACTCTTCCGATACGACCGATACGTTACGAAATTTAAAACCTTGGTTATAACTTATAAGGGCTTCCAAAGCCTATAAATAGAATCCTCTTTCGATCTTTATTTTATTTATTAATTTATTTATTTTTTACATAGAAAAGTTATGACTTATGAGGTCATTAATTCTATTCTATTCTTCTTATAACAAATAGAATTACAACATACCAAAGAAGGAATGCAAACTAGACTATTTGATATGGCCTTCGTGACAACTCCATTTGGCACACACTGATTGGAAAGAAAACTTGAAAGGATTCCATTGGCTTCTTTTATTTTATACATTTAATCTATTTTATATACTATTAGAAAATCATGTTACATCACAAATAGTTAAAGTAATGGCACGAATATAACAAAATACAAAATTTGATATACAAAAAAAAAACAAACAAATTAATCTTTAAAAGAAATTTGTTGTTGATTAGGAGACTAATCGTTAATTAACTAAGGCTCAGTTTGGAAGGAGTACAAATGCAAATATGTAGAGTGTAAAACCTTATATTTTGTATTATTTTGTATGCATTTGCACTGTACATATTTGTATTTGTACTCCTTCCAAACTGAGCCTAATTGACTTAGTTAATGCTTAGTCATCCTAGTTAGTGATGCAGCCGTTTGACCCTAAGCTGATTAATCAATTGACTAGGAGTGAATACAATGTCAACACTCTTGGTCGAATAGAGAAAAGAACAAGAATAATCTTACAAGTATCAAGAAATGAATTGACCCCCACCTCAAAGAGTCTTTTATATATTAAAAGATATATACAATTACAATAATGCCCATATAGGGCTGAAAGAGAAAAGAAGAATAAGATGTATAAATAATATACAACAAGGACTATACTAATAAGATACATCAAGTTACAGAATCTCCACACTCCCCCTCAAATTGATGCCTAGACATAAGCATCAGATTGTCTAAGAAAGAGATATCAAACTCTAGTCATAGCTTTGGTGAAGATATCAGCAATCTACATGTCTGAGGCTACATGAGGAAGTGATATAAACCCAGTTGTGAAAAGATCTCGAATAAAGTGGCAGTTCACCTCGATGTGCTTGGTCCTCTCATGGAAAACAGGGTTAGATGCAATCTTGATAGCACTCGTATTGCCTACATAGAGAGGAATAGGAGTAGGAAGATGAATGCCAAGATCCATAAAGAGAGATCATAACGAAACAATCTCACTACAAATCGAAGACATTGCACTATACTTTGCTTCAATGGAAGACTTGGAGACTATTTGTTGTTTCTTACACTTCCAAAAGATGAGTGAATCACCCATAAAAACACACCACCCAGAACTGGACCTATGATTGTCTGGACAATCAGCCCAATTCGCATCAGCATATGCTCTTAACTGAATTGGAGAAGAGGAGAAGAGTGGTCCCTAAGAAGTTGTGCTTCTAACATATTGAATGATGCAATGAACAACAGTCATATGAGGCAAATGAAGAGCATAAACAAATTGACTAACAACTTAAACAACATGAGAAATATCAATCCGAGTCATAGTGAAATAAATAAGGGATCCCACAAGTTAGTGATACAAGGCAACATCAGAAAGTAATAGACCTTCAGATTTAGATAGCTTAAGATTTAGCTCCATATGTGCATCAACATGCTTTTCATCATTAAGACCAACAAGTTTAACAAGGTCAGAAACATACTTCTGCTAACAAACAAAATACCCTCGATCACTACAATGTACTTCTAGTCCCAGAAAATAGGTGAGAGGGCCCAAGTCCTTCATGTGAAAGGAATTATGAAGTAATAATTTCAATTCACGAATGCCCTCAGCATCATTCCCAATCAACATGTCATCAACATATAGTTGGAGAATGGTAATACCCTGAGGCTGTTGCCTAACAAAGAGAGTGATCAGAAGAACTTTGGCTATATCCAGCAACAACTACAACATCGCGAAAGCATTCAAGCTATGCCCGAGGAACTTGTTTTAAACCATATAGAGATTTTTTGAGGTGACATACTAAAGAATGACCACTACAGTATCCAGGAGGAGGCTTCATGTAGACCGTCTCCTTCAACTGACAATGAAGAGAGGCATTCTTCACATAAAACTGGCATATGGTCCAAGACTGAGCGACAAACATTACTTAAAGAACACAGATTGTGGTGATCTTTGCAACAGAAGCAAATGTTTCTTCATAGTCGATACCATACTCCTAACTATATCCCTGGGCAACTAAACATGCCTTGTATCAATAAAGAGATCCATCAGATTTCATCTTTGTGTTATAAACCCAACGACTCCCAGCAATGGATGCATCTAGAGGAGCAGGCACAAGGTCCTAAGTGTCATTCTCATGTAAAGCATGAATCTCTACATCCATGGCTTCCTTCCAATGAGGGCTACTATTAGCTTCCTGGTAAGAGCGAAGAACACCTATGGAGGATAGGATAATAGACAAAGAGCTTTGGTTTAAAGAAAACCATAGCGGTCAAAAGGTCTAGATATACGAGTAGAACGACGAAGAAGAACAGAAATATGAAGAGTGTCTGAAGTAGATGTATCACTTACAGGAGCGATGGTAAGATGATCTGAACTGGGAGGAAGGAGAGTCGTATGCGCAGGGGCTGGATCACATAACTGCTTGTGAGACAAGACGAGAAGGTCCTTCTCAGTAGAAGGAGGTGGAGCATCCTGTGAATCAAAGTTTGGCAAATAGAAACAGACGGTGCAAATAGTCTAGCAATTCCAGCAAGAAAGGAAATGTGCTCAAGGAAAACAACATTACATAATATACGAATGCGACGAATAGAGGGATCATAATAAAGAAATTCTTTGTGATCAGGACTATAACCCACAAAGGCACATGCGGAAGACTGTGTAGATAATTTAGAACGTTCACGAGAGGGAATATGAACAAAGCACATACATCTAAAAACATAAAGCATAGATAAATCTGGAGAACGACCAAACAATTTCTGAAAGGGAGACACCTCTTAAAGATCAATTTCCTTCTCTTTTCTCCCTTTCTAGATACAAAAACTTAACTGCCTCTTCTTTAGTGTCTTCCGTTGGGTGAGGACTTCAGATTAATTGGGATTTGGGCTTCAAACGAGGCTTAGAGATTCTGAGATGGACTTGGTGTGGTCCTTGATTCAGGTTCTCCAAAAGGTTTCTTTAGATCCAATTAAAGGGGATTCCCAAATTTGGACCCTCTTTTCTTCTGGTTCTTTCAGTTGTGCCTCCTTTTTTAGTGCCCTTGCCTAGTCTTCTGTTGCCCCTGCCTCTCCCTTCCCCTCTAAAGAAGTGTGGGGAAGACTACTCCCACCTAGGGTTGGAGCACTCTGTTGGGAAATAACTTTGGAAAGAATTAATACCTGTGATATTCTTCAAAGAAAGAAGCCTTTTTGGTGCTTATCCCTGCATTGGTGTACCCTTGGTAAAGCTAATGGTGAATCTTGTTCTCATTTACTTATATCTTGCCCTTTTATTTCTTCTATTTGGGTGTGGTTTCTCTCTTTATTTGGTTGCAGGTGGACTCCTCCATTGTGCATTCGTAGCCTCTTCACTTATGCAGTTGATTGCCGAATAAAAAAGAGGGGAAAAATCTTGTGGAGGTGCAATAAGGCAGTAGTATGTTGGATGATTTGGGAGGAAAGGAACCAAAGGATATTCATTGAAAGAGAAAGAAGTAGGGACACAATTATAGAAGTAATTTCATTAAGGGTAACACAATAGGTAAAAACAATGAATATCTTTGAGGATGTTTCAATAGAGACCATCATGAATAATTGGCAAGAGATAGTTGTCTCAGCTCCCAGTAAACTGAATATACGTCTGATGTGGATCCCTCTGATGGAAGGCTTTATCAAACTCAACTTTGATGAGAGCAGTAAAGGAAACCCAAGGCCATCAAGGATTGGTGGTGTGTACAGAACAGAGATAGGTTCAATGATAGCTCTTTTTTCTGGACCAATTGGATTTGGAGACTCTTTGAGAGCAGAGATTCAAGCTCTCCTGGAGGGGGTGAAAAGGGCTAAGGAGTTGAATATAAATAAGTTGATTATTGAAGGTGATTCACAAGTGGTAATTGGTTGGGTAGAGAAGGCAAGCGACAGGTTATGGGCTTACACTAATGAAAAAAGGCAGTTCAAGTGGCTAACCCAAGGAATGGATGTGTGGGTTCAGTGGGTTAAAAGATGTGCTAATTCATTTGTAGGTACTTTGGCCAAACAGGGGGTGGGAAGAAATCATTTGTTTTGGGCTACTATGTAATTATTGTTGGGGGTGGTAAGAGGGTTTACCTCCCCCACCGTTGTATCTTAATTGTCTTATAAATTAATGAAAGTTTTCTATTATTGATCAAAAAAAAAAAATAGCTGTACCTCTACCCAAAAAGGTGGAGTATGAGACTCCTGCAATAATGTCCTCACAACACTAAGGATATGTCAATTCTTATGCTCGACCACACCATGCTGTTGAGGAGTATCTAGACAACTTCGTTGCACTTGAACTCAATGATTCTTCAAATATGATAAAATATCTCCATCAGTGTATTCTCCCCTTGAATCCAAACGGAGAATGTGCACTTGTGATTGAAATCGAACTCATACCATAGCATGAAACAACTTAAATGTTAAGAACACCTCAGACTTGTGGCAAAGAAAGTATATCCATGTGTACCAGGTACAATCATCAATGAACGACACCAAATATTTGTATCCAAGCCGAGAAGTGATAGATGCAATCCAGACATCACAATGTATAAGCTCGAAGGGGGAGGTAGCATGCTCAGATATGTGAGGAAATGGTAAGGTACGACTTTTACTTAAGCAACAAGAAACACAAGATGTATCAAATGTATCAAACAAAAAATTTAATTTTTAGCATATAAATGGCCCAAACATTATTTCTATGACTCATAAAAGAACTAGAAGTGGAGGAACCAAAATAAGTTAATGATGCTGCTGTTTGAGACTTCTCGAACTCCAATGCAAACAGACAGCCCAACCTGCGCCCCTTCCCTTTCACCTTCCAGTGTTTTGGTCCTAAATCAAACATCCATCCTGAGAGATGAGACTGTTACCTTCATCAACTAATTAACCAATAGAAATCAAATTTGTAGTGAGATTAGAAACAAGAAGGATCTTGGTAAGAGGGAAAGATGCAGTGGGTGAAAGCTCAAGAGACAGATCACTACTACCAATGTTTAACTTTTCACCATTAACAGTAACAATATGTTTATGATGGGTTTCAGTAAGGTTACTTGGTTGGTTAGGATAGGCTCTTGTCATGTGGTTAGTAGCTCAAGAGTCAATGATCCAAATATGAGAAGGAGAAGCACAATAACCGAAAAACTCACCAGGTAAGCCAATAGCAGAAAGAGCAAAAGTAACAAATGTTACCAATTGTTGAATGTTTTCCTCAACCATAGATGCTAGAGAATCACCTTTAACAAAAGAATCACCACCAGTAGTAGATTTCTTACTCCCATGTGCTACAATAGTAGTGTCAATTCCATAGGTAGATCCTTCCAATTTTGTAGGAATAATATCGTCTCTATCGGAGGTCATTTCAACAAAAAACAACAATCCAGGCACAAAGATATCAGAGACAACCAAATTCAGCAATCAAGAACTCAAGAAGACAGTCCAAAAAAGGCAAGTTTTTAAGACTGACGAGTCTAAAACCTTTCAAATATGAATTTGAAGTCTAAATCAAATAAATGGGAAGCAAGAAAACCCTAGGACGACACCATATGTAGGGTTATAGGTTGATCGAGTTCATCAAATTGAGAGAAAACTGTGATTTACCAACACATCAAGTGTCTTCTTCAAGAACAAGGAGGTATCTTGTGTTGATCGAAATAGTCCTTAAAAATCTCCAAACTATAAACTAAGTGTAGAGATAAGAAGAGTTTGAGAGAACCCTTCAATCTAGAGAGAAAAACTCAAATCGCAAGCTGATGTAGAAGGCCTGAAGTCCAAAAAAGGAACTGTACGGTGTTGCCGCCCCAAGAAGAAGATCAAAACTCCTTCGAAAACTTCACCAAATCAGATGTTGTTTGTAGGTAGAATAGATCAGTTCTAGGCGACACCAGATCTGAAGTCCAAAGTTGTTGTAGTCCAAAAAAGGAAACTGTATAGTGTTGCCACCCCAAGAAGATCAAAACTACTTCGAAAACTTCACCAAATCAGATGTTTGTAGGGAGAATAGATAAGGTCTAGGCGACACCAGATCTAAAGTTTGACCTTGAACCAATGTCTCCCAAGAGAGATCTAATGAAATCTCTCCTACTGGTTGCGCAAAGAAGACTAAACAAAAAAGGGTTGATCAAAACAGCCCTAAAACGACATGATTACTACTAGTGAGGTTCAAGAGAGAGAAAATAGATTTGAGAGCAACTTGCTCTGATACCATGTCAACACTCTTCGATGAATAGAGAAAAAAACAAGAATAATCTTAGAGGTGTCAAGAAATGAACTGACCCCCACCTCAAAGAGTCTTTTATATATTAAAAGATATATACAAATTATAAGAATGCCCATATAGGGCTGAAAGAGAAAAGAAGAATAAGATGTATAAGTAATATACAATAGGGACTGTACTAATAAGATACATCAAGTTACAAAGTCTCTACATACAAATCATGCTTTTCATGAGTTATTCAAACTCGGCTCATTAAAAACTCGATTCAGCTTGGTTTAAACAAAGCTTAAAACCAAACTCAGATTCAATATGTAGGCTCATTTACTAATTGAACCAAGCTTGAGCCTATTGAAACTCGGCTTGTAATGGTCACAAGCCTAATCGAGCTTATATTATATATACTATTTTTAATTTTTATATATAATAACATAATTTTTTATATGTATAAATTTTTTTTTTTTTTGTGCAGCTTGGCTCATTATCAAACTAAAGCCGAGCCACTCAAAAATACAAGCTTTTGAGTTGAGACAAACTCAAGCTCAAGCCGAGATCAAGCCTCATGTTTGAATAACCAGATATTCAACTCAACTCAGCTAAATTTAGATCCATCCCTATCCACTTGTATAACTAATCATCCCTTTAATAATATTGCACCAAATCAAAGAAAATGTAACATAAGGCTTCTACCATTCAACCAAGGATCAAAACTTCATAATGTATCAGGTCCTATCAATTTGATACCTACCGGTTTTGAAGCCTATGCATTATAATATTCCATTTGTTAGCTGATATAAACCAATACTATGATTAAATCATGTTGAAATGCTCTTTTTAATTGACTTTTTCCGTTCAAATTCAAAATTCAAAGCTCCCACCAACTCTCTTCCTATATTAACTCCTATAATCTCATTAATTCTCATATTTAACTCCTAAATCTGTTATACGATGATGTGGCATCGGTTCTTTATTGATGATTTGAGAACAACATTGACAAATTAAGTAAAAAATTAAAAAAAAAAACGGTTCTGATTTACCAAAATCTCAATTGGTTCATAATTTTGATATTGATGAACATTTCACCATGTAGAGTTGGAGAATTTTGAGATATTTCACTAATTTTGCTTAGATATTTGGAAAAATCTAAAGAAATAGGAAAGTTTTCTAGAAACATAGAGTTAGTTAATTAAATGTCAAGAGATCATTAGAAAAAATGCAATTCCAGTTTGTTTTTTCAGTTGTTTTTTGGATATCATATCTTTTCCATATCAAAATCGAACCTTTGGAAAAATAGATTTCTAGGAGATTTTGTACCGTCACCGAACAAATGGGGATATTTTGAGGATATATTGTCAAATATTGTCTATATTGTGAACCATGCTCTCAATACACATTTCCATATCAAGATTCTTGATACTTTGAACCTTGGTTTTATATACTTTACTTATACTTTTCTAAACCTAGATTTAGCATTATTCATGTATTTTTTAGGGATCTATTTGAGTTTTACTAGTGTATCCATATATATCCTAATCTTTCTATCATGTGTATCCAAAGCATATCATGATACATCTTAAAATTACCTTTCAGATACTGTTTGCATTTCTGATACTTTGGTCTTTCCATCAACCAATCAAGTCGAAAATTTTGAGGCCTTCTGAACAATCAATATCACTATTAACCTTTCCCACAGGTCCTCAATCCAATGACCTATGATGCAATACTAATAATGAATGAAAAAAGTTGCAGCTCCAAACATGGAAATAAAATCTGACTTGTCTTTCAGACTTCGAAAGACATATTTAAACGTAACAAGTTTCTAACAATATAATGTCCCATACAAATCATCTGAAACTAGCCCTGAGGTTTGAGACTTTGAGGCGAGTGGTCTACCTAGTTTCTTTGAGGCCTATATTGCAATACTAATAATAAATGAAAGGTTACAGCTCCAATCATCATTATCCATGCCTTATCCCAACTATATGGGGTCAACTACATGAATCATATTTCACCAATCTGTTCTATTTAAAGCCATATCCACTGTAAAATTATTAGTTTAAATCAGTTCTTAGTACTTCCACCCATGTCCTTTTTGGTCTATCCTGTCCCTTCAATGTGTAACAAATCACTTCTAAGTGGCATAGTTGGTGTTCTATGCACATGCCCAAACTATCTTAGTCTACTCTCATTTTATCACCCATTGGTGCTACTCCTAGGTTCCTACAGATAACTTCAATCCTAATCCTATCTAGTTTTTCCATTCATCCATCTTCGCATTTGCATTTCTGTCACATTCATTTTGTGGACATGTTTGTTGACTGCCTAACACTGTTGCATACAACATAACTGGCCTTACAACTGTCTTAAAGATTTTTCCTTTTAATCTAAGTGGTATTCGCCCATCACAAAAAGTCCAGGTGCACCCCTCCATTTTGCCTATTCTGCTCTAACTCTTTGGGTGGCATCCTCCTCAATCTTGCCTTTATTATGAATTATTGAACCAAGGTACCAGAAATGGTCACATTGAGTTATCTCTTGGTCTTCAATCCCAAGTGTATCTTGATATACTCTTCTTAAGGCATTTGACCAATTGTGGTAATAAAATACTTGACTAGCCTTTGAGAGGCTTATATCTAAATGTAACTAGTTTCTAACAACCAAATTCCCCAAGTCTATTACTGCAAATGCACAAATCATTTGAAACTAGCCTTTGGGTTTGAGGTGATTGATCCACCTTGTTTCTTTTGAATAAGCACCTACATGAATAAGGCAAGTCCGAAAAGCCAAGACCTATCTATGCAGTACAAAGATCAGAGACCTAATGGCATCTTTATGTTCCATTGTATATACTGATGCTCAGTCTACTGCCAATTCTTTTATGGTTGAACAAGAAACAACTTTTAAATGCACATAACAGATATAAACATGTGGATATGACAAAAATAGTACACATGAAAGGATTGGAGAAATAAGATTTTATTATATAAGTAGGACATAGGAATGAAAACAGAAAGAGAAAAAAAAAAGCCTCTAAGCCCACAAGAAATTCAATACAGTGTTGAGGATCCCCTTTGAGTACCTTATCAACATTGATGCTTTACTGCAGAAAGTTGCTTCTTGAGCTCCAAGACCTCACGACCATACGATCCCAACTGTTCTTTCAGTTTCTCAGATGCCTCATGGAATTTCTTGTCCATGAAAATCATCTCATCTACTGACTCCTTGTATCTTCCACGAAATGCATCTAGCTTTGCTTGTGTGTTGCGGAGCCTCATTCTAAGTTTTGCATTCATAATGTTGTTTGCATTCTCCTAAGGTCCAACATGTTATGGAAGAAATGTTACATAAACACAGTGAAATCCAAATAAGTTATTCCAATATACATATGAATGGAATAGATATTCAAACCCCTAATTGATCCACCCTCACCTTATAATAGCAACTCATGTTAGTAGCAGGTGGTCTGAAACCAGACTAACCATTCTATCAGGCACAAAGTCCAGCAATATAAAACCCTTCTTATACTTATTTTCATACACACAAATTTTCCTACAGGTAAAATCCATTCATGCCATGGATGTGAAGACCCTGGCAATGCTGTTGTTTGATTTTTCTCTATTCAGATGACTTCACCAAATTTAATGGAAATAACTATGCTTGATGGACTAAGTCAGTTGAAGTATTCTTGATAAAGAAAGAGAAATCTAGATATCCTATTAAAGATGAGCCCCATCCTAGTATGTGCAACTATTTTGGATAGAAAGAGGATGCACAAATTAAAAATGGTTGTGGAATAGTATGGAACCAAAATAAGCAGTAGTTTGATTTGATCTTTTTAGAAAAATGAGTAATAAAACCATATGAAAAAGATATATTTAAGGTCAGGCAATAATACTCAAATATATCAAATATTTCAAAAGTTCTTTGGTACATAACAGGGAGATATGAGATGAGTAATGAAAAGTGACTCCGGATCTCCTGCCCACGAGAACTCTGCCCATGTCTACCCACAACACACTACCCCCGTGAATTGGGAACATCTCCCCCTGCATAATAAATACCATGTAGGAGGATGAGATGTTCTCCATGTGTGGCTGCGATGTTATGTGGGTAGACGTGAGTAGAGTTTGTGGGCAGGAGATCCAGACTCTTGAAAAGTACTATTCAAAGTTGAAGGGACTGTGTGAGGAATTGAATATTTACCATCCAATCCCCTTCGATTTGAGGATAATGACAAAACAAAGGGTGAATTTATGTGGCAAAAATATTTTGAGCTCAAATCTGAACAATAACCTGTTTGGGAAGTTTATAATTGCCTTCCCTTTCAGATGCCTTTAATAGACTAGAGCTTTTGTCTAGATCTAGTAATACTAGTATATCAGATCACTCAACACTTGTGATAGTGAGAGAAGTACAAGGTTGGAGCCTATTAAACCTACTTCTAGTTTATCCTTTTACCTGTGTAAAATGTCCCACAATTTCCTTTTAACTTTGACTCTTAGAAAATTAACCAAATCTCTAAACTATTCTACTACACTTTTTCTCTCTTTTCTATGTCTTTTAGTATCTAAGGATGAAACCAATTGATTGGCATTATGAGCACAATAATGATGGTAGTTTGGGCATTGCAACATTTTAGTTTTCAACCTAGTGTCATTCTCCACATGAACACTACAATAGTCTCGGACATCTGTCATTAAAAAATTTGGAGATCAAAGTCCCTTCTCCCCATCTCTTAAGTTTCTTGAGAGTAAAGCTTGTTAATTTAGTAAATAGTATCATGTGCCTTTCCTATGTGTGGGACACCCTAGCATCATTCTGATTTTTGTGGCCCTGTATGTGTTACCTCTAGGTTGGGATTTTGATATTTGTTACTATTTGTAGATGATAAGTCTTGAATAACATGAATATATTTAATTAAAGATTACTTTGAATCGTTTTCCATATTTAAATCTTACTTTAAGTGCAAAGACAACCCAATTATACTATGTATTACAATGTCATGATGTTGCTGAATATAGATCCCAGTTATTTGATGAGTTCCTCGATGCATACAGGATGAAACATCAACCATAATGTGTTAAAACACCTAACTAGAATGGTGTGGCTGAAATGAAAAATCACCACCTATCAGAGTTTGCTCATGCTCAGATGGTTCAAATGCAAGTGCCTAAGATCTACTAAAGTGACCCCAGATAGCAGGGACCAGCATTGGGTAATGACCTTTCTAGAGACTCACGGCAAGATCTTTTGACTTCTAGCACATCTTCCAATAGAGTTGCAATTTCACAATTTGTTAATGAATTGTCCCTAAAAATTTAAAAAGAAAAAAAGCTTACATTCTGAAACCTAGTTTCCAAGGTAGAATATCTCTTAGAGAGTTCCTCCATGTCAACTCTGGCCTGAAATAACTGTATAAAATGACAGAAAAAAGTTGTAATCATTTTAAAAGATTTTAGAAGGACCACAAAAGTTGCAGGTTAATTCCAATCATCTTACCATGTCATCATAATTTTTCTTCAAGGTTTCCATCTCAATTTTAAGGGCCTGCTGCTGCTCATCTTGAGCCAACAATTTATCTCTTTCTTTCATCATACTGAAAATCTGGTTTTTAAGATCCTGTAAAGCGATAATTTGCAATTCAAAAAAAGAAAAAAACAAAAAAGATTAAAGCAGCTCAAAAGAAAGGGCTTGGAACCTTATAATAAGCATAGTAACAACATTTAAATATTAAAAAAAGAAAAGTGCATTTTTTTCTTGTAGTGCTGATTTGGACACAACCATTTTTTATGAATATAGCATTCCCCAATTAATAGCTAGATATTTATAAGACAGTACTTGCATATACTAATTCCTTAGATAATCCAAAAACAAATACGCACAATCTTCCATCCTTTAACAACATGCCATGCATTAATTTGTCTCTCCAATTTGATCACTGTAAGGATCTCACCAAGGGCATTGAGAAAATGGACACTTGTACTAGGAAACCTCCAAACGTTTCCTACAACTTCATGAGACACACCACCTTCTCCTTAATGAGCTTATCATACAGGTCTTCATTATCTCCTTATAATCCTCTTCCCAAACAAGATAGTCCTTTTTCAATACAGGTTTGTCAAGGAGTCTTGTAAGTTTTCCATAAGACGTCTTTCAACTCTTCCAATAATCCACCAACACAAGGTGGGTGGGATATTAGGGCTGATGTGGGCTAGAGAACTAAACATGTTGATGACATGAAGATTGTTGAGTTTTGGGCTGATATCACTTGTTTTTATTTACATAGCATAGTTAGGGAGTTATTGGGCCCAAGGCCCATTAGTTTATGCTTAAGTTAAGAGTATTTATTTAGATTTTACAAGTAGCTGACTTACTAAGGGCATACTTGTCTTTGTATTCAGTTTTTATTTGTGTATATAAGCTAGTGAAAGACGCAGCCAGACCTATTTTTGGCTTCTCCAATTCTTTTCAATTTCTCTCCTCTTTTCTTCTCTGCATAAACCTTCTCTTCTCTTTCTTTTTCTCTTTCTTACACAGGTTTTATATCAAAGCAGATCTTCTAAACTTTTCTACTAAGATAATTCTAGAATCAACTTAGAGTATTCTGGATTTTTTTTTTATTGTTTTGAATTTGTAGTATTTTTTCTGTTTTAGGGTAATTTGTTAATGTTACTTAATGCCACTAGAGTTTAATCAGATGATCATGTTCTTTGGGTCATGCTCAAGGTTTCATGAGTATGAGTTATAATGTTTTCACTGAGCTGAAGCTTGTTAGTGGTGTGTCAGTAATATGGATGAATATTAGCCTTAGCCCTTTTATTTATTACAAATACAAGTAAGCCACATCTAGGACAAAGAATCAGTGGAAAACATTTTCTGAGTTAGTGCTTCTCAACTTGAACAAGAAACCTAACTTCTCACACTTAACAGTGGTCAGAACAAAAAACCATAATTTAGGTACAACCATTGCTGATTTTTGTGTCAAGACAATGAATGCTATACATGATAAGTATTACGTGATTCCATAATGTAATTCCTTGTGAAACTGTGTCCACACTATAACTGATGCGTGCATGTCCTTAATTGAGGAACTATACCAGATATGGATGTGATACTTGGATAGTTCTTTTAAGAAACCGGATCACTACACAAGCAGCTTTAGAAGGAAAGACTGTGTTTTGGCTAGTCAGAGTAAAGTAAAAAAAGATCTCCTAAGGATCTTTCTCATGTCCAATGCATTGAGTGAAAGGAGTATGGACATCAGGCATCTAAAGGTAAAAGGTGAAACTTTTGTGTCTACTGCAAGAAGAAGGAAAACATCTTACTGGAATACAGACCAAGCAGCCACATAATTCAAGACAGTGCAAGGTGCAATTAAGGTATATCAGGAATCTCCTTCTAAAGAAACAGGGGAACATAATTTTCAAGGCATCTAGGTGATTCTGGGCGACATTGGGGTGCCTAGTTGCCAAGTCACCAAGGCAATAAAAATTTTATAATATAACAAACTAACTTTTGGCTAGTTCCCTAGTTTTATATACCATTCAACATGAATATTAATTGAAATAATAGCAATTCTCTTTATTAAGAACATTAAATTTCCACTAAAAATGTGGAAAATCATCACATCTAAAAGATAAAAATCTTTTACATATATTAATTTCATTATTTTCAAAAATAATACTACTATAATGAGTATTTAATAGAGCAATTTCATATCAATTAGCAGCTAAATAAGGTTATAAACTTTATATGACAAATATTCAAGATGGAAAGTAAAATAGAAAAAAACAAGCATGGGGTTTCTGTCTTATTTAATTAGAGAGATAGAGAATAGAAAAAAAAAAGAGCCTCTTTATAATTCTATTATTTCTTTCCTGTTTTTCTTTCTTTCTTTTTCTCTCCTCAAAACAAAGATGCAGATATTCAAAGTTTAATATTATTAGGCAGTATAAATTTTTGAAATAGGTTGATACAAGTAAGTAGAAGAATCAGGGAGTATTTTTTTTCTTTTGGGTAGAAAGAATCAGGGAGTATTGATACTTGATAATATTGAAATACCTTCTACTTACTAGCAAGCTTGTAGTAGTTCAAATTGGAATTAAGCCAGGAATGCAATCTTTAAGTGTTTCTGAACAACGATTATGGAATCTAGTGCCACACCTTCTCAGTACATCCATTATCTAGCAAGTGCATCTTTTTGGTAAAGTTGAAGTTAGATGGAACTACTGGTCTATATAAAGTCAAAGAATATGGGCTCTAGTTATTAGTATGTTGCTGTTGCATGAGCAAGGCTCTTAATGGGCTTAGTTATTCTTTGTTTTATTAGTAGTCTATTGTCTTTATTTGCTGCCACCCACACTTATGGACAGACTTTTCATTTCATTAATTATTGTAATCTGCTCTCATATTATGAAAAGAATGGACCACACAACCTCTAAGTATATGCCCCCTAATCTTCTTCTTTCAGCACTGTTCACCCTTCTTACCAAATAACTAAACTTGGAATCACTAAAATAATTATTTACTTAAACAAAGAGAATAACTAATGAGACAAAAAAATTAAAAAAAAATGAAATGGAATAAATAAACCAACTGGTTTAACACCTTAAAACAACTCAAACTTTAGATATGAGAAAAAGAGAGGCATAAGTTTCTAATGTTAACACCCATTTATGCTAGACCTTCTTTGATAGCATCCCATCTCAACTGAGGAAATTACCTTTTGAAGAAGCCAAGGTTCAACAAGCCCTCAACGAGATAGATAGGGATTAGTTGCTGGGACCTGATGATTTTTCATTAGCATTCTATAAAAGCTTTTGAGCTTTTTTGAAAGACGATAAAGTGATGAGATACTTGCATGAACACTCAACTCTAATTTCTGGAGGCTAATGCTACCTTCATCTGTTTAACCCCACAAATTCAAGGGGCAATGGACATCAAGGAGTTCAGGCCAATCAATCTGATTTGCAGCATTTACAAGGTGATATCCAAAATGTTGTCAAGCAGGTTGAGAAAGGTCCTGGGCTAAATAATTTTGCCATCCCGAGGTGCCTTCATGTAGGGGTGCAAGTCGGACAGGTCGGACTAGGTTTATGGTTAACCCAGGCCCAACCCTAAATTTTGGGCTTAAGGACCGAGTCCGGACTGAGCCCGAGGTCAAGCCCAATCTTCCCAACCCAAGCCCAGACCAGACTGTAATGATGCACTTGGGTAGGGCTCAAGCCCGGGCCAGGCTCAGGTTGGTCAATGAACCAGCTCTAAAATTATACATGTATGTATGCATTTGTGCAAAAATGTAAATGTATTTATATATCTAAATATGTATGCAAATATATATGTATATAGATAAATATGTATACAAATGTCTTTACATATATATATGTATGAATGTGTATAGCATAGTTTTCAAGGCACCAAGGCGAGGCTAGGCGACAGGGGGTCGCCTAGTTGCCTAGGCAATGGATTTTTTTATGTAAAAAGCATAGGTCCTAGGGTAGTTACCTAGGTACCAACTACGATAACCATATTTCCTTAATAATTATTCATAATTTTCATAAGAAAAATATAAAGTTCATGTTAAAGTATAGAAAAGAAAAAGAAAGAAGAAAATTGAAAAGGTATAGGGGCTGAACCCTTATTTTTGTTATGGGAAAAGAAAAGGAAAAGTAGAAGGTATGAAAGATATGGAAGAAAAAGTAGAAGAGAAAAGGTATGATAATGTTTTGATTAGACAAAATTTTAACTTCTACCTTACTGATTGGTTCAGGTTTTGAAGTCTTTGAGGGTTCAATACAGCATTTAGCAATGTTTGTGTTGATTAAACCTAAGAAATAAGAAAAATAAAGAATAAAAAAAGTATTTTATAATAGAAAGTACAAAACTGCTTGGCGATTAGGCAAGGTGAGCCTCCAAGGATGCCTCGTCACCTAGGCGCCCACATAGGCATCGCCTTGACAACTATGGTGTATATTTGGACCAGGTTTGGGCTGGGTTCAGGCTATGTAAGGGCTGCGTCCAGGCCCATCCCAAAAAATAAAAAAGCTCGAATTCTTGAGCCTGAGCCTAGCCTGAGGATCGAAAATCCAAGTCCACCCCATGTAAAATTTCGGGCTGACTCGGCTCAGGCTGGGCCCACCCAAGTTGCACCCCTACCTTCATGAATGGTTGATAAATTCTAGATGGATGCCTCGTTTCCAACAAATATATAGATTCAAGAACAAGACAAAAGGTTCCAGATGTGATATGTGAAACTGCTTATCTAATATCTACGTTCATGCTTCCCATCATGATCAATGGAGTTCCCAAGGGCTATTTTCAGGCGAAAGAGGATTGCACCAGGGGGACCCTTTATCCCCATTTTTATTCATAATTGTTGCTTAAACTCTCAGTCTGCAAGTGTTATAAGGGCAGGAGGCTACATTACAGGTTTCAAGGTTTCAAAGGGCAGCCAGCCAGTCACTCTAGTGTAATTTGTGGACAATTCACTCATCTTTACTGAGCCCAGCCATCAAGACCTAATGTTCTTATGGTTACTAATGTGCTTTGAAGCAGCATCAGAATTGAAGACCAACTTGCAGAGAAGTGAACTGTTATCACTAGGAGAGATGCTGGACATTGAAGAGCTTGCTGCCACATTGGGATGTCATACAGGTATGCTTCCTTCTAAGTTCTCAGGATTACCTTTGGGTGCAAACTACCAATCCAAAGAAATATGGCTTCCTATTTTTTAAAGGATGAAACATAAATTGGCTGGTTGGAAGAAGGGTTACCTATCCAAAAGCGCAAAGATTACCCTCATTCAAAGTGCATTATCAAATCTGCCAACGCATTTTCTTTCATTATTTCACCCATGAACTCAGTCTTGCAATCTCTAGAGAAGCTTAAATGAAATTTTGTGGGAAGGCAAGACATAAGAGAAGAAATTTCAACTAACAGCATGGAAAGAGGTGTGCTTGGATAATCAAGGTGGTGTTCGCATTAAGCAATAAAAATGATGAGGCAGGCCTTTGCTAGGACACTAATCAGGTTCAAGATCCCTATGGCTGCAGTTTATGGAAAGTTATTTTGAAAGATAGGGATTGTCTCTTCCATCTCATTTCACTTAACCTGGGCAATGGAGAAAATATCAGTTTCTGGAGGAATCATTGGTGTGGCAGCAGGCCATTATGCCTTGCTTATCCAAGCATCTTTGATTTGTCTCTAGACAAGGATGCTAAGGTGAGAAATTATTATGAAGCCACTGGTAAACAAATAGTATGGATTCCCAGGCTGAGAAGAAACGTGAATGACTGGCATATTTTCTCACCTCTCTTTTCGGGAAAAGTAAGTGGTTCCTTGGAGATGGATTTGGAAATTGAAAATCCCATCCAAGGTCTCCTTTTTATAGATGGCAGCTATCAAGGGCAGGATTTTCACTATTGACAATCTAAGGCCAGGAAGAATGTAAATAATCAATTGGTGCTATCTCTGTGGAGTGTCTGAGGAATCAATAAAGCATCTTCTCGTTCATTGCGAGTTCACATACAAAGCTTGGGTTCAGAGCTTGAGGCTGTTCCACACAACCTAGGTTCCTCTACCTGGCATTAAATGCTTGACCACTTCAAGGTGTGTGAAGAATCTCAGTAAAAGGTGTACCAGCTTATGGAACATGGCACCAGGAGCCATCTGTTGGTGTTTGTGGAGTAAAAGAAATGGCAGAGCCTTTGAAAACATGAGCCATCTGGTGGAAATGGTGTGTGAAAAGGTAGAGAGATGCCTTATTAGATGGGCATCCATCATTAAAGAATCTGATGGGTTTAAATATATGCATTTTTTGTAATCATTGGTAAATGCTGACAGGGGATGATAATTTTGTGGTGTAATCTGTAATATTATGGTAGTCCTGGCCCCTGCCCTCTTTTATGTTTTGCTTTGAGGGATCTCTTTAATGAAACAATAAACTAAAATAAATATAAGGTAAAGAAGGGACTTACATCTTGGCATCTTTTACTCTCAATTTCAAATATTTTCAGATCATTTCTTAGCTGATCAATCTCTGAAGACTTCTCCATGCTACAAAAGTGAAATATAATACAACATATAAGAAAAATCATATCTAGGAAATTAACCATTATAAGCAATGAGAAAAAATTGTGCGGTCTCCATAAGAGCACTATCAAAATATACATAAATTGACAACTGTAATGATAATTAATAGCTGTATGAAGCAGGTAGAAAAAAGAGTGGAAAGAAGAGAAAATATGAAAGAAACAAATGATGAGTGATGCAACTCTCAGCAGTCAGATGATTTTTATAGACTTCTATTAACTAGGTACAACGACTGTTACTGCCCCTAGCTAGTGTGGGGACAGAAATTACAACATTACTTAAACATAACAGTAGAGGAAGTGACATGAATGCCCCTATAGGATATCAACACACTTAACAACAACCAACACCCAACCGAGATAAAATAAGATTTTATAAATTATTTGTGCTCAATAGAAGCACCAATGTCCATTAATGCCGTTGGATGCAGATAAGATTTATCAGTGCCAAACAGTAAATTTCAGTTCACCCATATTCATTTTTCAGGTTGCCAACAAAAACAAGGTCAGTGACCTTCTATGAATATCAGTTGCCATAAATTTCTGTTGGTTTTCATACTTTAGAATGTTTCAACCAATTTTCTTTGAATTTCACAGTGTGCCAAAAGATACCCAACGACAGAACCAAGGGATATCTATTGGGTTACATAAACTTCAGTGGAAGGTAAAGATAAACAGTAAAAGAGTATACAATGCATTTAGCCGTTATACACCAAAACTTAATACAGAAAACCAGACTAGTAGTGTATGCTATGGATTGGAACCTCAAAATTAATTGGGAATCATGGATCATATTTTCTGGGTTTCCTACATAACTTTGAAATGATTCACACGTCAGAGTATATGTAATTTAATTAAATCTACCATATTCTAAAAGGGATTGATTGTTAAGATGCAATACAGGACATGCACAATATGATCCCAATCTAGATTGTTAGTGTTCCTGTTTTCTTCTAGAAAAGAGAGAAGAGAGGAGAAGAGAAGGAGAAGAGAAGAAGGCTGTTTGGGAGCCAAAAATCTAGGCAGGTGGTGCCCAGTCTTCTATTTATAATAATATTATCAAACATAAGGGTAAAAGTACTGTTAGTGAAGGGGTATTTCGGTCTTTGTACCTGTTGAGATTGCTGAGTTGTTCTATTATGTTAGTTCGAGTGCCTCTTACTTGAATAAGGGCACTGATGTCTTTTCCTATCACATTAATAATATAATAACAGGTCTGGCCGAAAGTAGGGTTGATTTTTTTTCCCAATTTTCGAACCAGACCTTTTCTCTCTTTCTTCCTCTTTCTTCCTTCTTCTTGCTTGCTTGCTTTACTTGACTGCTAACAGACAAACAGACTTCTAGGGCAGGCCGAACTTCAACATGGTATCAGAGCCAAATTAAACAAATCAGACTTGCCTAGAATTCTGTCTTCTGCGCATTCGACCTAGGTTTTTTTTTTCTTTGATTTCTCAGCCGTCGATTGGAGATTGGGAAAAGGGCTGAAAAGGAGTGATCGCCCTCTTCCCTTGGAGGTGTCTATGCCTCCGGTTGTGTCGTGTGTGGTCGATTGCTGTGTTTTCTAAGCCCTCCCCTAATTAATGTAGGGCTGGTACGTGTGGTGCAGTGGGTGTTTTCTTTCTTCGTGTGGTTGTCCTTTAGGCAATGAGGTAAGGAGTTTCTTTTATGCATAATTTCTGTTATGAAGCACATAAGAGGGATGCTACAGATCGTATGGAGGGGTTTCAGATTGTAGTGTGCTAGGGTTTATGCTGGTTTGAGTGTGATTCGAAGAGCAGTGGTGTTCACATAGTGGTGAAACTTCAGGTAGCTGTAGAGTAGGATCTGTGGTGTTACAGTGCAACTTTCAGCACTTATTATTGCTGAAATCAGTGTGCAGAATTCGGTGAAGTATCAGTGTGCAGTGTGTAGTGTGCAGAATTCGGTGATAAAAGAATTCAGCAATGGGAGATAACAGTGATAGTAAACCTAATGTGATGATATCTACAGACTACCTGAATGTCCAAATGACCTCCATTAAACTGAATGGGGAGAATTATGTCCCTTGGGCTAAGTCTATAAAGGTTTTTCTGAAGGCAAAGAAGAAGGTGAAGCACATAAGAGAGGAGAAACCCTCCACTGCTTCTCATGAGTACGAAGACTGGGAAAAAGAAGATGCACAGATCATCACGTGGTTATGGAACAGTATGGAACCCAGAATTAGTATGAACTTCATGTTTCTTGACACGACCAAAGAGGTGTGGGATCATGCTAAGAAATTGTATTCTGGTCAGGACAATACAACCAGGGTATATCAACTGTATCAGGAATACTTCAATCTGCAACAGGGCAATCAGAGTCTTAAGGAGTACTATGCCAGTATGAGAAACATCCGTAATGAGTTGAATGTCTATCACCCTCTCACTCCTGATGTCAAGATTCAACAACAATAGAGGGAGCAGCTTGATGTGACTCGGTTTCTGGTGGGACTGAAATCCGAGTATGAACCAGTACGAGCCCAGATACTAGGAGGATCAGCCCTTCCATCCTTAGAGGAGGTGTTTGCTCGACTTTGGAGGACTTCCATTGGATCTATGGAAAACCCTAATGTCTCAGATAGAATAGCATTTGCAGTGTCGAGAGGTCGAGGTGTTAGAGGTGGGGCTCGAGGAGCCCAGTCTAGCCGTGGTGGCAGTAGTGGCTCAGTATATGGCCGGAGTGGTAGTGGTGGATCTACACATACCCGTGGTGGTGGTCATACTGGAGGCAGAGATTCAGGGGGAGCTCGTGGTAGAGGACGTGGCTCGGGTCCACGGAGGTGTACTCATTGTAGTTTGGATGGACATACTATTAATTACTGTTATGACTTGCATGGTCCACCCTCGACATGGGCCAATCATGCCATGACTAGTGACACCAGTTCCAATTTTAGACAGGAGAACCGTTCAGCTGAGCAGATGCCTCCTACCTCTTCAGATGGTCCAGGCAAGGAGATGGTGAGTGTTCCTCGTGATGAGTATGAAAGGTTTGTTCAATCCATGTCGCAGCAGAACACAACTACTTTTGCACACTCAGGTATGGCTTGTTTGGCATCCACACCCAACCCCTGGATTATTGACTCTAAAGCCTCCGATCACATGACTGGAACTCCAAGTGTGTTTTCTTCTCTCACTCATTGCTCAACATCACAATCTGTTACACTTGCTAATGGCTCCACATCATCTATTTGTGATGTTGGTAATGTTGACCTAGACCCGGTATCCCTATCCTCAGTTTTGTATGTACCTAAGCTTCCATTTAATCTTATGTTTGTTAGTAAGCTGACCAAGTCACTTAAATGCTCCATTACATTTTACCCCTCTATGTGTGTTTTTCAGGATCTCAAGACGGGGATGAAGATTGGTGGAGGGCATGAAGCCGGTGGACTGTATTATCTTGATGGTGGTGGAAAAATGTCAACAACCCTTCAGTCATCTATCTCTCCTCTCCAGTGGCATTGTAGATTTGGTCATCCTTCGCTGCAAGTGTTAAAGTCTTTGGTCCCTTCATTGAGTCAACTTTCTGTTCTAGATTGTGAGTCGTGTCAATTTGGGAAACACCATCGTGTTCCCTTTAGTTCTAGGGTTGATAATCGTGCATTGAGTCCTTTTTCTTTAATTCACTCAGATGTTTGGGGTCCTTGTAAAGTGATGTCATATAATGGATATAGATATTTTGTTATTTTGGTTGATGATTTTTCAAGGATGACGTGCCTCTAATTAATGAAGGAAAGAAGTGAATTATTTACCATCTTCCAGAAATTTTATGCTGAGATTCGCAATCAATTTGGCGTTCACATTAAAATTTTCCATTCTGATAATGGCCGTGAATATTTGTCTTCATCTTTTCAAGAATACTTGGACCAACATGGCATTATACACCAAACTTCATGTACTTACACCCCACAACAAAATGGGGTGGCTGAGAGAAAGAACCGACATCTTTTAGAAACGACACGCTCCCTCATGCACCACATGAATGTTCCCAAACCCTTTTGGAGTGATGCAATGCTCACCTCTTGTTTCTTAATTAATCGGATGCCCACGTCTATCCTTGATGGTCATTCTCCATTTAATGTCTTGTTTCCCACCATGTCTCCGTTTCCGCTTTCTCCTCGGGTATTTGGGTGTGTTTGCTTCATCCATAATCTGGGTCTCAGGAACGACAAGTTAGATGCACGATCTCTTAAGTGCATATTCCTTGGCTATTCCCGGACTCAGAAAGGGTACAAGTGTTACCATCCCAGTTCTTGTCGTTCCTTGGTATGTGCTGATGTTACCTTCTTTGAGTCTACTGCATTCTTCGTGGGGTCCGATGATGCTTCTTCCTCCACATCACCTCCTCCTCTTCCCCTTCCTGTGGTTGATCCTCTTCCTCTTGTTCCAGTCGTGCCTACATCCTTGCCTCCGGTGCCACCGTCCGTTGACCGTCCACCTATCCGTCACGTGTATACACATCGCCCACGTGTATCGGCTGCGACTCCTCCGACTTCATCACCGTCGACAGATCCAGCTCCAAACCTACCACCAGCCTCCGACTTTGATCTTCCTATTGCCTTACGGAAAGGTAAACGCACTTGTACCCTTCATCCTATTTCCAATCATGTTTCCCTTACCTTTCTGTCTCCTATCGCCAGTTCATCTCTTTGTTATCCTCGGTGGTTGTCCCTAAGGATGTCCAGGAAGCCCTTACTTCTCCAGAGTGGTGCCGTGCTATGGAAGACGAGCTCTCTGCTCTCCATCATAATCACACTTGGGACCTCACCGCTCTTCCTCTTGGGAAACAAGTTGTCGGTTGCAAGTGGGTTTATACAGTTAAGTACTTGCCTGATGGTCGTGTTGAGCGCCTGAAGGCGCGATTGGTAGCATAAGGGTACTCCCAAACCTATGGTATTGACTACACAGAGACTTTCTCCCCGGTTGCTAAGATAGGGTCAGTTCGCGTTATCATCTCTCTTGCAGCTATGTATGATTGGCCCCTATATCAGTTGGATATCAAAAATGCATTTTTGCATTGTGATTTTCTCAAGGAGGTCTACATGGAGCAACCACCAGGGTTTGTTGCTCAGGGGGAAGATGGTAAGGTATGCAAACTTAAGAAGGCTATATATGGACTTAAACAGTCCCCTCAAGCATGGTTTGGTAGGTTCAGTGAGGTGGTCAAGAAGTTTGGTATGAAACAATGCCAAGTTGATCATTCTGTCTTCAGTCATGACTCTCCTGCAGGAAAAATACTACTGGTGGTGTATGTAGATGATATCGTTGTTACTGGGAATGATAAAATGGGCATTGACAGGTTGAAGGCCTTTCTTCAGGAACACTTTCAGACAAAGGACCTTGGCAAATTGAAGTACTTCTTGGGCATAGAGGTAGCAAGATCTAAGCACGGTATTAATCTGTGCCAGAGGAAATATGTACTTGATTTCCTGGAAGAAACAGGTTTGTTAGGTACGAAACCAACTGAGACACCTATGGAAACAAATACGAGGTTGAGCAGTGATATGGGTGAAGTATTTGAAGAGCCTGGCAGATACCGACGACTTGTAGGCAAACTAAACTATCTTAACCATTACTCGGCTAGATATTTCATTTGCGGTTAGTGTGGTGAGTCAGTTCATGCAGAAACCTTTGGTCCCTCATTGGAATGCAGTGCTAAGGAATGTGAGGTATTTGAAAGGAGCTCCTGGTCGTGGTTTTCTATACAAAAGTGGCGGAAAACTGGAAATAGAAGTATACACCGGTGCTGACTGGGCCGGTTCTATGTCTGATAGGCAGTCTACCACAGGCTATTGCACTTTTCTAGGGGTAACCTGGTGACGGAAAAGTAAGAAGCAAACAGTTGTGGCAAGAAGCAGTGTAGAAGCAGAATATAGGGCTATGGCACATACTGCTTGTGAATTAGTGTGGCTAAGGAACCTTCTACAGGAGATAGGGTATGACATTAGTACTCCAATGAAGCTCTACTGTGACAATCAGGCTGCAATTCATATCTCTTCTAATCCGGTGTTTCATGAAAGAACCAAGCACATTGAAGTTGACTGTCATTTTGTGAGAGAGAAGGTGCTGAATGGAGTAATAGAGACTGCATATGTTAATACGTGAAACCAATGGGCAGACTTGTTTACAAAAGGTTTGAGTTGGGGGAGAGTGGACTACATATGTAACAAGCTGGGATTATATGATATATACTCACCAGCTTGAGGGGGAGTGTTAGTGAAGGGCTATTTCGGTCTTTGTACCTGTTGAGATTGCTGAGTTGTTCTATAATGTTAGTTCGAGTGCCTCTTACTTAAATAAGGGCACTGATGTCTTTTCCTATCACATTAATAATATAATAACAGGTCTGGCCGAAAGTTGGGTTGATTCTTTTCCCAATTTTCGAACCAGACCTTTTCTCTCTTTCTTCCTCTTTCTTCCTTCTTCTTGCTTGCTTGCTTTACTTGACTGCTAACAGACAAACAGACTTCTAGGGCAGGCCGAACTTCAACAAGTACATATATACCCCTGGCAGCAGACTCTAATAAAAAACGATAAAGAAATGCTAGAAACATGCTGATAACACCCTAGAACTAACAGTAGAAATAACTCTAACAACACTCCCCCTCAAGTTGGGCTGAATATGTCTATCATGCCCAACTTGTCACATAGCTCATTGTGCTGCAAGTACGGAAGTCCTTTTGTGCAAACATGCCAACTGCTCCTTGGAGTTGACATAAGGAATACATATTTCACCTTTTTCCAGTTTCTCTCTTATGAAGTGCTTGTTCACTTCAATGTACTTTGTCCTGTCATGAAAGACAAGGTTAGTAGCAATGTTTATGTCTGCCTATTATAACAATAAAGGGACATAGTGCTGTTAACAGTGAATCCAAGCTCCCATAGTAGATTCTTCAACCAAAGTACTAGAGCTTGGCACTAGAGCTTACAACAACAAATGTACAGTACCCACTCAAAGATTTTCTGTCATCCACAGCACCTGCCCAATTGGCATCTATGATAGATTTCCACTTTCAGATGGCTATGCTTACTAAATAGCAAACCAATCCCTGGATATTTCTTTAAATACCTGAAAATTCTTTCTACAGCCTCCATATGTGGTATCTTAAGGGAATGTATGAACTGCCTTAGAACTCCAACTAGATAAGCAATGTTTAGGCATGTCATAGACAAGTAAAGTAATCTTCCCACTAGTCTCTGAAACGGTTTCACATCCTCTAGAGGTTCACCATCACAATCACCCAGTTTATGATAAACAACCATAAGGGTGTCCACTGGCTTTGCACCTAGCTTGCTTGTGTCTTGTAACAGATCAAGGTTGCACTTCCTTTGAGAGATGAAGATACCCCTTCCTGGGCGGGCAACCTCAATCCTAAGGAAGCACTTTAGAGGACCTAGATCTTTCGCCTCAAATTGGGAAGCTAAGAATTCCTTCAACTTTTCTCTCTCAAAGCTTCAATTCCCTATAATGATGATGTCATCCACATATAGTATCAGCATTGCAACCTGTTCCTGACACTTCTTAACAAAGAAAGTGTGATCAAATTGACATTGTTTAAACCCTACTTGCTGAACTGTCATGAAACTTACTGAACCATGTTTTGGGAGATTGTTTTAAGCCATAGAGAGACTTTCTTAACTTACACACATTATCTTCACTTCCTTTGGCACAGAGAAATGATGGCCGAACCATATACACCTCCTCTTCTAGATCACTATTTAAGATGGCATTTTTTACATCAAGTTGGTGCAGTTCCCAATCAAGATTTGCAACCAATGGTAAAAGGACCCAAATTGAATTTATCTTTGCTACTGGGGCAAACATCTAATCATAATCAACACCATAGAGTTGAGTGTACCCCTTTGCTACCAGCCTTGCTTTGTACCTCTCTATTGTCCCATCCACCTTATCTTTCACTGTAAACACCGATTTACACCCCACTAGGCCTTTACCTATTAGAAGATACACCAACTCCCAAGTGTGATTCTTACGGAGGGCATTAATCTCCTCCTTCAAAGCATCTGTCCGTTCAGGGTGAGTCAAAGAATCTGCCACATTTTTGGGTATGGGAATACTATCATCGACAGATATGAAAGCATGGTAAGAGGGAGAAATATGATCATAGGATACATAGTGGGTAATGAGGCGTTTTGTAGTGCATGGCCTAACTCCCTTTCTTTAAGCAATCAAGATGTCAAGGTCATCCACAACCAAAATGGGAACAAGCGAATCAATAGGAACAAGGGTACCTGACTCATTTAGACATACCTCCTGGGAGTCTGACGGTGTCAGTAGCTCAGTATCAGATAGCTCCACATCTTTAGAACACTGTTTATATCCACAATGCTTACACAGAAAGACACGAAAAGGAGAAAGATCCAGAATAGAAGGAAGAGAGACATGAAAAACCTACTTCTCCTCCATACTACTCTCCCTTTGAGAAGAAGCAAAGTAGAATGGTTCAAACTCGAAAAAGGAAACATCCATAGAGACAAAATACTTGACCAATGAGATCAAAACACCGATAACCCTTTTGAGAGGAGGCATACCCAAGGAAGATACATGGAATAAACCGAGGGTCCAACTTACCATGAGAAGGAGACAAATCGTGGACAAAGGCACGGCAACCAAACACTCATAGGGATGGAAAATAAAGGAGACTAAGGGAACAATAACTGATAAGGGGCCTTGTTCAACATTATGCAGGGCATGTGATTGATGACATATGCAGCAGCAAGTACAACATCTATCCAAAAATGTTTCTGCACATTCATATGTAACATCCACCCTCATGCTACTTCAAGAAAGTGTCTATTATTTCTTTCTGCAACACTATTTTGTTGTGGTGCTCTCGCACATCATCTCCTATGAAGTGATCCATGGAAAGTAAGAACTCCAATGAGCTTGCCATGGAAATATTCTTTTGCATTGTCTGATTGAAAAATATGGATCTCAACATGAAATTGTGTGAATCCTCTGGAAGTCCCTTACAATATTTGGAACTTTGTCTCTAGTACATACAGGAAATACCCATGTATAATAGGAAAAGTCATCAATTAGTGTGATAAAATACTTATACCCACCCCCTGAAGTAATAGTAGTAGGCCCCTAGACATCAGAATACACAATGTGAAAAGGGAAACTTGATCTTTTATTACTTGAATGAAAATTTTTTCTACATTGTTTGCTCAATTAACATGTTTCACACTAGAAATCTGACACTAAACATGACTTAAATAAAAAAGGAAACAAGTACTTTAATATTTCAAAGGACACATGACCTAGACAATTATGATACAAAAAAAAAACTTGTCTCCTATTGGATTGTGCAGCGGATTTTTTTGTAGATTTATGAGTTAATTTTGTTGATTATATGTTTAGAAAGGAAGTGGGGACCACAACATACTTGTTGGGACCCTTTGGAGTGTTTTGGAGTGCCTTTTTTAAGTTCTTTATTGAGTTTTTGTGTTCAACCACTATATAAGGGCATATTTGTCTTTGTATACATTTTTTACTTTGAGTATAAATAATAATGAGGGGGCAGCCAGATTTGATTGCTCTCTCATTCTTTTCTCTACTCTTTCTCTTCTTCTTCTCTCTATAGATTTCTACTTGGTATCAGAGTAGGATTTGAGCTTTTTCTGTGCTCCCATCATGCAACCATAGATCAGCCGACTGCATGGTGAGTGTGTTTAAGGAGGTTTCTAAGTACTAGAAGGGTGTTTAAGGTCTCTGAAGGAGATAAATCCATTCTTTCTCACCTATAGTTGTTTTCCTAAACTATCCTGAGAATTATGGAGGGCTGGAGCACTGAGCAAAGTTCAACCAGTGACATGGGACTGGGTGGAGGACTAAGTAAACTGTGGAGCAAGGTCCAAAGAATCTTTTGGACTTGGGATTATTATCACAGTTAAGTTAGATGGTACAAACTATTTAGAATGGGCACAATCAGCCAAGATGGCTATTGGAGCTCATGGGAAACTAAATTATCTTACTGGGGATGAAAAAAAACCTGATAGGCAGATAAAGATTCCCCTCGATGGGTACAGGAGAATTACATGGTGATGTCTTGGTTGTATAATTCAATGTTAGCACATATTGGTAAGAATTTTTTGTGGGCAAATATAACAAAGGAAATTTGGGATGGAGTGACTAAAACCAATTCCTAGAAATAGAATATAGCTAGAGCCTATCAATTAAGGAATTAGGTGATTAATACAAAACAGGAAGATAAGCCTCTTGCTATGTATTTCTCCATTGGCAGGAGATAGATCACTTAGAAGTTGTGGTTTGGGATAGTATAAAGGATGTAGAAACCTATCGGAAGTTGGTAGAGAAGAATAGGGTCTTTGAGCACTTGGCTAGACTAAACCCAGAATTTGATATTGCTAGACAACACATCCTTTCCAAAGAGAGTGTGAGTCTTTCTCAAGCTTATGCATTTGTGTCTAGAGAGGAGAGTAAGAGCAAAGGAAGTAGTATGATTAGCGTCTAGACTCTACTAGCCACTTGAAAAACTAGAACCAATTGAATCCTTCTTACTCATAAGCAATCCAAACTTTTCCAATTCAGCTTTGGTTGTTGCCATTGCAATGGACTCCAAATTGGCTTGAGTAAGAGGTCCTAGAGAGTCTCCAGTAACTACCACATTTGCATTTCCCTTCTTGTTCTTGACCCAAGCTAGTATGAGATGTGGATGGAGCTTCCAACAAGTGTCTCTAGTATGCTTAGGCTTCTTGCAATAGTCACACACCAAGTCCTTATCCTCCCTCCTGACCTCACTACTGCCCCTGTCTCCATTTGGCTTAGGTTTGACTATACTAACCATAGCCAACTAGTCAACTCCAGACTATCTCAACATGACAGGTCAAAGCACATTGAAGTTGACAGGCACTTCATAAAAGAAAGGGTGACAGCCGGAGAAGTTTGCCTGCCATATGTATGTCTCCTCAAAGTTACAGTTGGTTGATATCTTCACCAAAGGGGTTGCAAAGAACAAGCTTGAACATGACCTATGCAAGTTGGGAATGTGTGACATTTACTCCCAGCTTAAGGGAGAGTGTTGAGGTTTTTTGTGTAGATTTATGAGTTAACTTTGTTGCTTATTTGTTTAGAAAGGTAGTGGGAACCACAGCATACTTGTTGGGACCGTTTGGAGTGTTTTGGAGTGCCTCTTTCAAGTTCTTTATTTTTTTGTGGTCAGCTGCCATATAAGGGCATACTTGTATTTGTACACATTTTATACTTCAAGTATAAATAATAATGAGAGGGGGCGACCAGATTTGATTGCTCTCTCATTCTTTTCTCTACTCTTTCTTCTCACAGAACTTCCACTTTTCTTCATCTTTTTGTACAATTTTTTTTATTTCTGCATATTTATATTGATCGACGCAACTGACCATGCAACTCTGAAGATGACACCAAGAAACCAACCTCATTGTTGAGGGTATAGAGACCATCTACTAAGCTACCTCTACCAACCGTCTTCCTAGAAGTTAGATCCTGAAAAACACATGAACCAGGAAAAGAGGTTATACTATAATTTAAAGAGTTTGTGATACTACTAATGGAAAGCAAATTGATAGGAAGTTTAGGTACATGCAACACATTATTAAGGTTTAAGGCCATGGGGAAGGGATATTGACCCCTGGCCTACAATGGAAAAGAATGATCCATCTATAAACCTCACTTTATCTCTCCCTGACAAAAGGTTGTAAGACTAGGAAAGATTTGGCTTACCATTCATGTGGTTAAAGGCCCTTGAGTCAATGATCCAAGTGGAATCAGTGGTAGTGGAGACATGGAACACAAAGGCCGCATTACCTAATGTAGATGCAAATGAAGTAGAATGGGTCATAGTAACTGAACTGTCCATCTGGCACAAGGCCCTACCATATGATTCCAGATGATTATGGAAGGAGTTAATGATATCCTCCTTGGGGTTAGAACCAATGGAATGTTCCCAAGTAGTACCGGTAGACACCCTTGCAGACTGAGTATCTTGAGCTGCCATATTTGCTGCATTATGCTTCTTTTGACCTTGCACCTTACCCTACTCTTGGTTTTTTGTAGCCCACTTCGGCTTCCCAATGAGATCCCAGCATACGCCGGCAGTGAGCACACAACTTGTCGTTATCATCAACATTCTTGGCATCACACTTCTTTCCCATATTATTACCACCTGCTATAGCCCCCTGACTTGTAACCATCACACTCCATCTACTTTCCTTAGACTGGACTAGAGCATACACCTCTTGAACTAAAGGCAACTCACTACTTCCCAAAATCTGAACTCTGAGAAGCTCATACATAGGGTTTAATCCCAACAAGAAAGCAAAAACCCACTGCTAAGAGACCAACTTCTTATAAGCTTAGGCATCATGATCAAGTTTCCACCCTACAGTCTGATAGTAACCAAACTCCTTCCAAACTATAGTAAGGGCTCAATAATATGCTGACAAACAACAGTCACCCCGTTTACAAGTTGAGGACTCAGCCTATAACTGATAAATCTTGGCATAGTGTCTTTGATCACAATAGGTTGCTTTGTCTTGTTCTGATATCTCACTAGCAATCTCTGCCCACATAAAGTTCGTCTTCAGGTAGTTTAGACCATACTGTTCTCCTAGTCCCACCTATCATGTTCAGTTGTCCCACTCTTAGGTTCTTTCACTCTCCCATTTATGTATCCAACCTTTCCCCTAGCTGTAACATAAAGTTTTACACCTTTACCCCACTCCAAGTAGTTTAGGCCATTTAAAGAGGTAATTGGCATGAGGAAGATCATAATCTCAACTCCCATACTAGTTGTAACCCAGATGAAGCAGAATCATTAGTTGCCATAGTAATTAGTAAACAGGTTCTACAAACCAAAAAGAACCACTGATGCACAAAAATAAATGTCCCCACCCAATTACTACCACCCACAACCACAAGTAGGGTGCAAAACACAAATTAATCTGCTCTCCAGAATGAAACACCACTAACAGCAACTAACCAGTCCAAACACTTGTGTTCTAATCAGCATTAACCCACAAATCACAAACTCCAAGAGAAAACAGCACATGCCTGTTACAAGGGGATCACACAACCCCTGTACAGCACCTACATGAAGGTAGGCACACCAAAAAACAGCCTTGACAGCATCGGCTGTCACCAAAAAGGGGTTTCCTTGGTGTTAACGACCAAGGAAGAACCCAGAAAAAGCACAAACTGATTGCTCTGACCAGTCCAATTAGGTATTTTTTCTCTTTACAGTCCAAGAAAACAAAAATCTGGGTGAGAAGAGAGTGATTCAGAGAGAAAAAAGTCATATCACCCATGTTTTCTTCTAGAAAGGAGAGAAGATGTGGGAGCCAAAAATCTAGGCTGGTGGCACCCAGTCGTCTATTTATAATAATATGATCAAATATAAGGGTAAAAGTACATAGATACCCTTGGTAGCACACTCAAAAAAAACAATAAAGAAATGCTAGAAACATGCTGACAGCACCCTAGAACTAACAGCAGAAATTACTCTAACAACGGTTCCTATATCATGAAGGGTTCTGGTGACATAGTAAGGAAATATAAAAATCTATCAGCTTGTGGCTCTTTTATCTTTCAAAAAGCCAACAGCTATGCCAGGAACAATATTTTATATTTTCTCTGTCAATAAAACAATTTGATCATTCCTCCTCTCTAAAATTGCTCACGTGGATTTCACTGAGCAATTCTAACTTTAAGTGTTTAACCGCTGATCATGTGTATGGACTAATGATGCATATTTTCCTGGTTGTACCATCTTTATTTTATGGCCAAGGAATTTTCTTTAAATATTAAAAAGAAAAAGAAGCATAAGTGAATTCCCCAAGAATCTAGCAATCTAGGTGAAGCCAAACTAAATTGGCTCAAGACACAACACAAGGAGGAAAAAAAAAAACTCTAATAACATCAGTTCTTTTTAACATTTATCAAAGAAAAACATCAGTTCTTTTTTACGTATTCAAATTTTGAAAAAAAAAACTAATTTTCTGGTTTATCCCCAAGAATATGTTAAATCTGTATGCATGTTCAAGGCAAAATTTGTGATTTTGTGGTTTGTCAGAAGTGACAGACATGCAATGTATATCAAACTAATATGCTCACCAGAAATAAGGAAAGAAAATGTATAACAATCCCGTAGTCTTATATTACCTAATCAAGTAAAAGAAAAGATAATACATTTGATCAAAACAGAGATGATGTTTGCTAAATGAAAGAGACATATGACAAACCTGCATTTGGTCTCCTGTTCTAGATTTTCCTCCAAAAGAATCAATTTTTTCCTTAAGCACTTGCACTCCTCTCGAGAAGCCTCTAATTCTTTACTTACCTAAAATTTTGAGATACTTGTTATTAGTCTATGTAGCCCTGTAAAGAAGAATGCTGAGATGCTTTTGGTAATTGCAATAAGAATCAAACATAACTTTAATAACACATCTAAAAACAAAAGGACCAATATATTATCTGTTAGTTGGCCTTTAACCTATCTGGGCCTTCCTTTATCTGTGAATCCCAAGGAGAGTAGATTTTGGAGTCCAATCCTAGAAAGGTGTGCAAAGAGACTAGCAATGTGGAAGATGAGTTACATCTAATGGGAAGCGGAATCACTTTGATCAAGTCTACCTTCGCAAATTTGTCAATATATTATCTATGTTTAGGATTCCACAGAAGGAGGCTAGAAAGATTAAGAAAATAACGAGGGATTTATTATGAGAACCAGGGCAGGTGAAAAAAGATCACTTAGATGGGAGATAGTGACTAAGGCCCCATTCCTTTACCAGTAAATAAGCTTGAGAAAGTTAGTCGATGGGTATTTTTTTCCCATTGACCAACTTTACAATGTTCTTGTTGCATTTACTAATGGGCCCCACAGTAAAATAAGCTCCACGTCCCTGGGTAAAACTTACCCATCTCCCAGGTGGGAAAGGGTAAGTAACTTTCCCACCTGGGGAGAAATTTTTTAAAGCATAATGGGACAACTTTACCAATTTGATATTAGCTTTTTATGGGTAAAAATGTTATTCTGTTACTTGTCTAGGAATCCTAGAAATCAAAAAAAACATGGGTAAGTTACAAACATGAAAACGAATGAGGCCTAAAAGTATACAAGAGGGAAGAGTGAGTGTGTGTTATGTAGACAAAAAGAACTTAGCATTGTTAGGTAAGTAGATTTGGACGTGGCCTTTAGTGGGGGGGGGGGGGGGGGGGAAGAGAGAGACTATGGCATAAGGTTATAGCTAGCAGTCATGGTATGTTCGACTCCGGTTGCGATGTAGGTGTGACTCAACGGGCCATTTGCCTTTTTTAGCTTTGAGTCATTTGTTTCCAAAAATGTTTAAGGGCATATCCCTATCGAGTCTTCATTATGAGTCATGTGAACTTGCTAAACATTGTAGACAATCTTTTTCAGTGAGTAATAAAAGATATGTTTCTCCTTTCCATATTGTGCACTCTGATGTGTGGGGCCATATCATTTACCTGCTATGGGGGGCTACAAATATTTCATTCTTTTCATTGATGATTTCTCTCGTTACACATGGATTTACCTTCTGAAATCCCGGGATGAAGTACCAAATATTGTACAAAAGTTTCATCAACTTATACTTACCCGGTTTAACACTCGAATCAAAATATTCTGATCAGATAATGCAAAGGAATATTTTGAGAAGAATCCCTCCTCCTACTTTGATACCTTTGGAGTTATTCATCAGAGTTCCTATTCCTACACTCAACAAAATGGAATGGAGGAAAGGAAAAACAAACATGTGGTTGAGGTTGCGAGGAGACTTCTTTTTGCTTCCATATTCCTGTTAAATTTTGGAGTAATGTTGTTCTTACAGCTACATACTTGATAAACCGAATGCCTTCTTGGGTTCTGGGGTTTAAAACTCCCTTTAGCTTGCTTTTTCCAAATGAGCATCTGTTTTCTCTTCCTCTCAAAGTGTTTGGATGCACTTGCTATGTCCATGTGCACAGTCATCAAAGACATAAATTTGAGCCTAATGCCCACAAGTGTGCCTTTTTGGGATATGCCTCCACACAAAAAGGGTACTGCTGTTTTGATCCAGTTTGTGGCACTCGCTTTGTTTCTAGAGATGTCACATTTGCAGAGTCAGTCCCTTTCTTTGGTACTTCTCTTGAGGGGGAGCATTCAGACAAGTTGTTTGCATTGTCACCATCTGTACCTCTTCTAATTCCCATTGAATTTTCTATAGAGTCTTCTCCAGTTGAGTCACCTATCCCTGCTCCCCCTCCACCTACTCACCCCCTTCTTTTCCTTCCCATCCTATTATCCAGAGGTGGTACCAGAGACAAAGACTCAGAGACATGCAAGTTGTTTCCACGCCTTCATATGTGCCTCTTGCTCTTTCCATCACTACTGAAATAACAGGTCAGCCCTCTTCTACCACTTCGGAAACTTTCCTTGACCTTGATCTCCCTATTGCCCTTCGCAAAGGCAAACGGAAATGCACAGCTCATTGTAATTCCAAACACCTATCCTACAACCTCCTTTCCCCTTCCTACTATTCTTCAGATACTTTCCCTGACCTTGATCTCCCTATTGCCCTTTGCAAAGGCAAACGGAAATGCACAACTCATTGTAATTCCAAACACATGTCCTACAACCTCCTTCCCCCTTCCTACTATTCCTTCCTTGCCTCTGTTTCCACACATGTAACTCCCCGTTTGTCCTAGACGTCCTGTCCAAACCAGAATGGAGAGATGCTATGATGACTAAACTAGATGCTTTGCATATGAACAATACCTAGGAAATTGTGGATTTGCCTAAAGGAAAGGAACCGGATGGCTGTAAGTGGGTGTTCACTATTAAGTATCATTCTAATGGTACTGTTGAGAGATATAAGGCCCGCTTGGTTGCTAAAGGATATACTCAGATGTATGGTATTGACTACTTAGAAACTTTTGCCCCAATAGCCAAGATGACTTCAGTTCGAGTTTTACTATCTTTAGCTACTGCTTTTGACTAGCCACTTCATCGATTTGATGTAAAGAATGCATTTTTGAATGGGGACCTAAATGAAGAGGTCTATATGTATTTACCTCCAGGGGTGTACGGGAAGGAGATGCAAGGAAAGGTCTATAAACTGAAGAAGTCTCTTTATGGCCTTAAGTAGTCTCCTAGAGCTTGGTTTGACAGATTTCGGGCTGCTCTTGTTGCTTTTGGGTACACACAGACTTAATCGGGCCATACTTTGTTTGTTAAGAGGAGAGATTCCTTAGTGACCCTCCTGATTGTCTATGTTAATGATATTGTGGTTACAGGAAATGATACTCAGGAAGTTGTTCATCTCAAGAGTTTTCTTAACAGTGAGCTTGAAATTAAAGACTTGGGAGAACTCAGATATTTCTTGGGAAATTACTTTACCTTTGCATGACTCGGCAAATATTTCCTATGCAGTTAGTGTAATCAACCAGTTTTTGCATTCTCCAAGAGAAACACATTTAGCAGCTGCTGAGAAAGTTTTGTGCTATCTAAAAGGGACTCCAGGGAAAGGTATCTTGTTTGCTAAGCATCAACACATGAAGCTGGAAGCATAAACTAATGCTGACTAGGCCGGATGTATTGATGATAGGAGGTCTACTTCAGGTTACTGTGCTATGGTAGCAGGGAACATTGTATCATGGAGGAGTAAGAAACAGTCTATAGTGGCAAGATCTTCAACTGAAGCAGAATACAAGGCAATGGCACATGGAATTTCTGAACCTTTGTGGTTGATATCACTTTTAGATGAATAGGGTATAGACTGTGAGAAGCCAATGATGTTATATTGTGACAACCAGGCTGCTATCAACATTGCACACATTCTTGTTCAACATGACAGAACTAAACACATTGACGTTGACAGGCATTTTATACAAGAGAGTTACCTCAAGAGAAGTCTATCTACCATTTGCTGCTTCTGAAGAACAGTTGGCTGATGTTTTGATAAAAGGTGTTCCTTAAGGAAAGCTGGTTCATTATATAAGCAAGTTGGGCATGATGGATATCTATGCTCAGCTTGAGGGGGAGTGTAGAGAGATTGGGCCGAATGGGTCCTAGCCCATTAGTATCTTTCTTATTAGTTCTTTGATGTTATGTTTTCTTATTGGGCCTTTTCTATATGGGCCTTTAGCTCTTATTTGTGCTTTCTAAGTTTAGTGCTGATGTGGACACTTACTTAAGGGCCTCCTTGTAATTTATGTAACTTAGGTAAGTCTAATAAAAGATTAGAGTAGGGGAAAGACGAGACATTCAAACTCCTTTCTCCATTCTTCTCCAATCTTCCTCCTACTTGTTGTCTCCTTCTCTAATTTCTTTTGCTTCTACTGATTTTATTGGTTTGAATCACATCTCTAGTTTTGGGAGGATGTTTGGGTTGGTTCTCATTCCCTTAAGGATCTATTCCCTTCTTTGTACTCTGTCCTTGTATAAAGCGTTTAAAATAATATTCCTTGTACTCTACTTCACCCAAGGATCTACCCACTACAGATTGCTTCTTACTCCTCCATGACACAATATCCCATGCCACCATAGCACAATAACCTGAAGTGGATCTCCTATCATCAATACATCCAGCCTAGTCATCATCAGTGTACACTTCCAACTTCATATGTCCATGCTTAGCAAACAAGATACCCTTCCCTAGGGTCCCTTCATAGTTGCGAAATGTGTATCTCTAAGAGAATGCATGAACTGACTAATGACACTCACGGCATAGGAAATATCTAACCGAGTCATGCAAAGATATAACAACTTCCCAAGCAATCTCCGGAACACTCCCCTATCAGTCAACAGTTCACCATTAGTAGCTGAGAGCTTGTGATTTAAGTCTATAGGAGTGGAAGCTAATTTAGCACCCAGATTGCCAATTTCTGCAAGTAGATCAAGGACATATTGACGCTGAGAAATTAAGATACCACCTTAGAACGAGCAACTTCAATTCCCAAGAAATATCTTTGATCTCAAACTCAATGTTAAGAAACCTTTTGAGATTAACCACTTCCTGAGTGTTATCACCAATAACCATAATGTCATTAACATAAACAATCAAAAGGGTCACAAAGGAATCTCTCCTCTTAACAAATAGGGTATGATCAGACTGAGTCTATGTATAACCAAGGGTAACAAGGGCAGCCTAGAACCTCTCAAACTGGGCTCTAGGACATTGTTTGAGGCCATGAAGAGACTTCTTAAATTTACACACTTTCCCTTGCATTTCATTCCCATACACCCCTGGAGGTAAAGACAGATAAAGCTCTTCATGTAAGTCTCCAATCAAGAAAGCATTTTTAACATCAAATTGATGAAGTGGCCAATCAAAAGTAACAGATACAGATAGCAAAACCCCAAACTAAAGTCATTTTAGCCACAAGGGCAAAAGTCTCCAAGATTCAATACCATACATCTAAGTAAATCCTTTAGCAACCAAATGAGCCTTAAACCTCTCAATAATACCATCAGAATGATACTTGATAATGACTACCCATTTACAACCAATTGGTTCCTTCCCTTCTATCAAGTCTACAATTTCCCAAGTATTGTTCTTATGCAAAACAACTAGCTTAGTCATCATAGCATCCCTTCATTCTAGTTTGGATAAAGCTTCTAGGATAGGCCTGGTAATTACATGCGTGGAAACAGAGGCAAGCAAGGAATAATAGGTTGGGAAAAGAAGGTTGTAGGGCAAGTGTTTGGAGATGCAATTGGTTGTACATTTCCGTTTGCCCATGCGAAGGACAATAGAAAGATCAAAGTCTGAGAATGCATCAAAAGGGGTAAAGGAGGGCTGACTTGTTACCTTAGCAGTGGTTAGAGGTGCAAGAGTCTTGATTGAAGGAAGGGAAACAACTTGCCCATACCTAAGTCTTTGCCTTTGGTACCACCAGTGATTTAAAAGGCACACCTAGGGGCACAGGCGAGGCGCATTTTGGGGAATGCGCCTCGCCCAGGTCCTAGGCACACCCCTTTCAAATGGCGCACCCCTAACATTGACTTGTTCCAGCTTGCCTCGAGGGGTGTGGTACAAAGGCAACTCATAGAATCAAGAATGCAATATGTTTTACATCACATTAGCTACTTGAAGCAATGCAATTAAGGAAAAAAAGAGATTGTGGGTTTTACATGCTTGAAAATGCTTTATATGTTTGCTTTTATTTTTAAATTTTCATTTAAATACACTTTACATGTTATGTTCATGTATTTTAATTTTAAATAATAGGTTTTTTAAAACATTTATTTTAAATTTTAAGTTTTTATTTTTTATTAACATTATGTTTAATATTTTTTGAATTTTTTGCATTTTTTTATTTTTGGACACTTTTTTGAATTTTATGACTTTTTTGTAATTTTGCGCCTTGCTTAAAAAAGCACGTGCCTCGCCTTGCGCCTTGCACCTAAGGCGCAAATTGGCCCTTGCGCTTTTTTTGCGCCTTGCGCTTTTAAAACACTAGGTACCACCTTTGGGCAATAGGATGAGAAGTAAACGTGGGACGATGAGCTACAAGGGGGGAGCTGGAACATGTGAAGGAGAATCAATGAGAAGAAACCCAATGGGAGGAGACTCAACAAAAGACTCAAGAGGAACTGGAAGAATAGTAGGGGACATAACAAACAACTCCTCTAAATGCTCCCCCTCAGGAGAAGTCCCAAAGAAAGGGATAGACTCAACAAATGTGGCATCCCTAGAAACAAAACAGGTACCACGAACTGGATCAAAACACCAATATCCCTTCTATGTGGGAGGCATATCCTAGAAAGACACACTTGTGTGCTTTAGGCTCAAATTTATGTCTCTGCTAACTGTGAACATGAACATAACAAGTGCACCCAAAAACTCGGAGATGAAGAAATAAGAGATCACCATCCGAAAAGAGGAGGCTAAAGGGGGTTTTGAAACCCAGAACCCAAGAAGGCATACAGTTTTAGCATCCCCCCAAACACAAACATGAGAAGCTAAGATGAGGATCCTAGAAACATCAACCACATGACGGATGGCATACAGTTTTAGCATCCCCCTAAAACTTAACAGGAACATGAGAAGCAAAGATGAGGATCCTAAAAACCTCAACTACATGATGGTTCCTCCTTTCCACCAATCCATTCTGTTGTGGAGTGTAGGAGTATGAACTCTATTGAATAACCCCAAAGGTATCAAAGTAGGATGAAAGGTTATTCTCTAAATATTCCTTAGCATTATCAAATCGAAATATTTTGATACGAGTGTTAAACTAGGTAAGAATAAGTTCATGAAATTTCTACACAATAGTTGACACTTCATTCCAGGATCTCATAAGGTAAATCCAAGTATAGCAAGAGAAATCATCTATAAAAAGGATAAAAAACTTGTAACCCCCATAACAAATAAATGATATGGCCCCCACACATCAAAGTGCACAATATGGAAAGGAGAAACTAATCTTTTATTAATCACCGAATAAGAATGTCTACAATATTTTGCAAGTTCACATGACTCACAATGAAGACTCGACAAAGATACCCCTTAAACATTTCTGGAAACAAACGACTCAAATCAAAAAAAGACAAATGACCAAATCTCAAATGATATAACTTGACTCTATCATCCGACTCTAATGAAATAAACTCCAAAGCTGCTCCACTAGGTGGTCCAAGACTTCTATCAAGTGTATACAGCAAGTATATTTCGTTCGCCTCATGGTCACTCCTAATCGTCCTCTAAGATTTCAAGTCCTAGAAAACACAATGAGTAGGGAAGAAGGTTAAACTATAATTCATTGACTTAGCCAAACTACTAATAGATAAAAGGTTTGTGCCAAGTTTGGAAACATGAACAACAGAGGATAAAACAAGAGAGTCAAAGGTTTTGATATTCCCTTTGCCGAAGATGGAAGCAAGAGACCCATCAACAAGGGATATCTTCTCTCTACTAGAGAGGAGTTGATATGAACAAAAAATGTTACATATGTTGGTCATATGGTATGATGCACTAGAATAATAATCCATGGTATTTTACAACTACCTGAAGCACTAACATGATTTGCAGAAACACGATTACCTAAGTGAGCAAATGCAGATGAAAAGGTCTTGCCTAAGGAGTTGTAAGTTGCAACAATAATTTCCAAACGATTAATTAACCTCCCGTACCTTTCAAATTCTGCCTTTACTGCTACCAGCTGCTCCATAGTAGATTTCTCTTCACTTTCTCTATTTCCGCCTTCAGGTTTTGTAGCAACATTTGCATTCTTAGGCTTTCTAGGCTGACCATTCTTCTTAAAATTGTTGTTGTTTTGTAACCTTTCGGGGAGAAGATCAAGATGAAGTTTCCAACAAGTGTCCTTAGTATGTTTCAATTTCTAGCAGTATTCACATATCACATCTGTCTTCTCAATCAGCCCCTTTGGCTTTATTCCAGCATGTGCAAAATGCTCTGAAGGTGATCCTTGTAACTGTACTTGCCGCCTACTCTCTTCACTGCTCATCGTAGAATGTGCTTGAGCAAGGGTTATTTCATCTTTGGCCAAAATATTGTCTTGTAATGTCAAACTCAGGGTTGAGTCTAGAAAGAAACATAAACACCCTATTTCTTTCTACCAATTTCCTAAATGTTTCTGCATCCTTGGTGCTCCCCCATACGATTGTCTCTATAACATCACTCTCCTTTCACAATGACTTCAACATAGAAGAGTAAACAGCTACACTCTTCTCCCCTGTCTCAGATTGTTCATATCATTCTTCAACTTATAAGCTCTTGCAACATTCAATTTCTAAGAATATGTTTCTGTGGCTGTGACACTATCCCAAATCTCCTTGGCCAAAGTCATCCAAAGGTAATGTTGACTTATGTTAGGCTACACGGAGTTGACTAACCACCCAATCACTTTGTAGTTCTCTTGCATCCATTTTTCATAAGTAGGATTAGTCCTAACAGTTTCTCCTTACTGCCTACGAGATACCCCAATTTACCTCTACTATAAACATAAATCCTTATAGATTGTGCCCAAGCCAAGTAACATGTTCCATCTAGTTTAATTGTAGTCATTCTAGTCAAAATAGAATTTGCATCATCTCACTTCCAGATTGCTCCATTGACTAAACAAAAATCCAAAAACAAAGTTTTCAATCTTTATGGACTTAATTGAGGTCAATCCAATACCTAAAGGTCCCAAATCTAGGGTTCACTAAGGGTGCTCAAATTCGGTTATCAAATCAAAAACTGAACCAAATAAACCAATTCGGTTTGGTTATTTTGGTATTCAGTTTGGTTCAATTTTAAGACTTTAGAAATTTTGGCTTTCGGTTCGGCTTGAGAAAAAAATTCAACCAAACCAAAAACCGATATATATATATATAAATGTTAATATATATATAATCATATTAATATTAACATTAATATATATTAATAGTAGTATTTATATTAACAATAATATATAATATGTATTTTAACCCTAAATGTTGATATATTTTAACAATAATTATTAATAAAAACATAAAATACATTTATATTTTAACTAACCAAATTAACTGAATTAAAACTGAACCAAACCAATTTAAATTCGGTTCGGTTTCAAGTCTAATTCTGTCCGTTCGGTTTATGAAAATGACCTAACTGAAATGTCAGTTAGGTTCTATTTCCGAACTGACCAAATGAACACCCCTAGGTTTCACTACACCCAGCTTCCCAAACTTCTTCCAACTGCAACCACCCACTTCCAAAGATCAAAAAGAACCCCCAAAGCCTTGAGCACCACACCCAAACTGTATCTTTAACCTGTAACTGGAAACTCTCTAGTTGGCTAGGGTTTTGAGCAAAAAATCAGCAGCCTCACTTTCTTGGCAATCTATAGTCAGAATCTAACTCTCCAAACCCTTCACCAACTAGGCATAAAAGTTCTCTATACAATCAGCAACTTATCTCTCTAATACCAAGATGTGATTCGGTCCAATAAAATACTGTAAAATAAATCTCAAACTATAGCAAAGAAAGAAAAGGTAGAAAAAGACATCAAGAAAGAAGAAGGAAAGGAGAAGAGAGTTCGACGATCTCCCCTTCTACCTCTCTTAACTTTTATTAATCTCACTAAAACTGAACAAATTACAAGTGCCTTAAGTGGGTGGCCAGCTCATCAACATACTTAAAAAATAAAAAAAGATTAACATCACCATAAAGAAAGTGTCCATTACCAAACAAAACAACCAAGAAGCACTAATAACAAGCCAATAATGGGCTAGGGCCCATTTAGCCTAGTCTCACTACATTATATACATAATATTATCGGGTTGGGCATATTTGGAAAAGCCTAAGCCCGACTCAAAAAATAGTCAGGCCCAATGTTTAGAGCCTGAGTCCAAGCCCAATTTAGAATGGACTGGATCGGGCCAGCCTGTTGGGTGACCCAGCCCATGAACAGGTCTACCTGCTAAGGAAGTGGTGTCAACTTGCTCCACCCAAAATAGGATCCTTATTGTTGGGAAGTGTCTCATGGGAATATTAACACTTTGGACATGTTACAAAAAAAATACCCTTTTTTATGCTTATCCCCAAATTGGTGCACTCTATAAATCCAGTGAAGAGAATAGTGTTAGACAGTTTTGTATGCCCTTAGCTTCAATCCGATTTGATGTACTTTTGGCATTTAGAGTAAATAAATAAAGTGCATGTTTGATTCATGTTGTTTGGTTTAATTCTGTGTAAGACCTTAAAACTGGACACTTATAGAGACTCGTGTTAGTTTTAAATGTTCACAGCCATTGGATAAGTCTGGGGAGATTTAACCTGCCAAGGCTGATACTGGTGTGCCACCAAGTGTTGGGATGGCCTGTCTCAGCCACCAAGGTAAGACCCAAGGCACATGTAGTATGGGATTACTCGAATCCTTGAACCGAACCAGATTTCCAGTATTGCCCTGGACCTTGGAGACAGATGGGCAAAATTGGAAAGTTACACCTGACCCCTAGACTCGATTATGACACTTCACTAGGTGTCGGATCGGGCTATCTTTGATATGCCAATCAGTGAGATCCTTAGCGGGGATCAAAACCTGGGTATGTTGGGACAGTCTGAGAATTCATCTGAGTGGGTGATCATAGTGACAGGATCAGCCCCTTTGTCGGACAAAGGTAATGATCGGGAATGCACTCTCTCTAATGGAAACCAAACTGCCGGCAGTTGATTTCAATCGTCGGAATTTTGTTTTGCAAAATTAATAAATATATATATGTTTATGTACGGTTTCAAAATGTTTGCAAATGGTTTTAATTCCCGGGATCCATGTGAGTGGAGAGTGCGGCACTGTTCCTTGCAACCGAGGGAGAGGTCCTCTCTCGTCGGTTAGAGTACAAAGCCCCACATCAACTTCTCTTTCCTAAGGCTCCCCTTCTTTCTATTCCTCCTCGTGTCTTTGGTTGCCAGTGTTTTGTCCAAAATCTGTCTCCCACTCGTGGGAAATTGGATTCTCGTGCTATCCCTTGCATATTTCTTGGTTACTCCTTCACTCAAAAGGGATATCGTTGTTTTGATCCTATTTCTCATAAATTCCATGTCTCCATGGATGTTTCTTTCTTCGAAGATGAGCCTTTCTATCCTGTTTCTCCTCAAGGGGAGTGTAGGCATGAGGAGAAACTGGTTCAGCTTCCTTCTCTCCCTGACCCTCCACCTTTTCGTGTTTTTTCTCGTCGTCGCAAAGGCCAACCAAATTCAAGAGCTGTAGAGAATCCGGAAGCTGTACCTCCAGTGCCACCAGACTCCTCGGGGTAGGATCATACTCACTCAGGTATTTTGGCTCCCAATGATGTTTCTTCCTATTGCTCATAGGAAGGGTGTTAGATTGTGCACCACTAAACATCCCATTTCCAACTTTGTCTCTTATGAGAACATTTCACCCTCATTCCGTGCTTTCCTTACCTCTATTGACAGTGTCCCTATCCCTAAGAATGTGGCAGAAGCTCTTTCAGTTCCTGAATGGACAAATGCCATGAGGGAAGAAATTAATGCCCTTCACAAAAATGGCACATGGGAACTTGTTGATCTTCCTAAGGGAAAGGTTCCAGTTGGATGTAAATGGGTGTTCACAGTCAAGCATAAGGCTGATGGAATAGTGGAAAGGTATAAAACTCGCTTAGTGGCAAAGGGATTTACTCAAGTGTATGGAGTTGATTATGCAGAAACTTTTGCCCCTGTTGCCAAGATGAATTCCATTAGAGTCCTTTTCTCTCTTGCGGCTATTCTGGATTGGGTTTTACACCAGCTGGACATCAAGAATGCATTCTTGAATGGGGACCTTGAAGAGGAAGTGTACATGATTCAACCTCCTGGTTTTCTAGCCCAAGGCAAGGAACAGAAAGTGTGCAAGTTGAAGAAGTCCTTAGACGGGCTAAAACAATCACCAAGAGCTTGGTTCAGCAGATTCCATGTGGCAACTCAGCAGAAAGGATACAGGCAATGTCAATCAGATCACACACTGTTTGTGAAAAAAGGAGAAGGTAAAATTTCTGCTCTAATTGTATATGTGGATGACATAAATGTTACTGGTGATTGGGAGGATGAAATTCAGAAATTGAAACTTTTTCTTGCCACTCAGTTTGAAGTGAAGGATCTAGGACCTGCCAGATACTTCCTTGGAATTGAAGTCGCCTGATCAAAGAAGGGTATCTTCATTTCTCAAAGGAAATATGTCCTAGATTTACTTCAGGACACTGGGAAGATGGGGGCGAAGCCAGTTGACTCTCCCATTGACCCAAACCATAAATTAGGTGACAACTATGGTGAATCTCTCAAGGATGTGAAACAGTTTCAGAGGCTTGTAGGGAGATTGTTATACCTTTCTATGACTCGCCCAGACATTGCATATGTTGTTGGTGTCCTCAGTCAGTTCATGCATGCTCCTAGGTCTTCTCATCTTGAAGCAGTAGAGAGAATCCTCCGATATCTAAAGAAGTATCCGGGTACTGGTTTGTTATTTCAAAAGCATGGACATTTGAAGTTGAAGTTTATACAGATGCAGATTGAGCTGGATCCCAAAGTGACAGAAAGTCTACCAGTGGCTACTGCACCTTTATAGGAGGGAAACTTGTTACATGGAGGAGTAAAAAGCAAAATGTGGTGGCTAGATCCAGTGCTGAAGCTAAATATCGTGCTATGGCCCACGGGGTCGCTGAAGGCATGTGGATAAAGAATTTGTTGGGGGAGTTGGGTTTCCAAGTGACCAAACCTATAACTCTATTTTGTGATAACAAAGCAACTATAAGCATTGCTGCCAATCCGGTGCTACATGATAGAACAAAGCACATCGAAGTTGACAAGCATTTTATCAGAGAGAAAGTTATCACAGGCGAAGTATGTACCCCCTATGTCACTTCTGAGAACCAGCTTCCAGACATCTTTACAAAGGGTTTAAACCTTTCCAGACATCGTGATCTTTGTGACAAGTTGGGCATGATTGATATCTATGCTCCAATTTGAGGGGGAGTGCTGACAGTTGTTTATGTATTCAGGTTTAGTACCATAAGGGTACTGTTGGAATTTCTCCTCTGTTTATATGTTCGATTGTACTAGTATAAATAATAAAATCATTCTTTCGCCCCCTAAGTTCTAGAGGGCTTTCAGTCACACGACTCACCTCTCTTCTCTCTTCTCCTCTCCTCTCTTCACTTGCTCTTGCTCAACATCAGTCTCACCAATCAATATTTTAAAACCATAAAGTCTGACATAGAGCATGGGGCATAAGCTGCAAGGAAATATAGAGTAAGTTTGGCAAGCATGCCTTTCCCTATTGACTAGTTTGTCTTGAGAACTACATGAAAATAAACGAGTTTTGTAATTTATCAGGCCAAGGGTTAACTTAGCACCACTACTAGTTGGTCTTGAGAATAAAATCAAAATAAATGTGTTTAATAGTTCTTCCTTTTGCAAATAAACTAATTTGGTGGAAAGAAAGTAGTAATGGTGTATTCTCAAAAGAAATAGTAAGATGATTAGATAATTAACAAAATTAATAAAAGTATGAATAAACTAGATGACCAACTAATAACTAAATAACGAATTCAACCATGTGGTATACATGATGCAGCAAAGTGAAAAATTAACACGTAACCATATGACTTTATTGAACTCCATATTGCACTTATGAATGCTTTGCATGTCTATATTCTGATATCAAAGCATGAAAGTATATTACCATACCCAAACGCATGTTCTTTTCTATTATAAAAATCATGTTGTGAAAACACATTTTGCCAAAAACCCATTTCAAAGCACAAACAAATAGAAAAAAGGAAACAAAGGAAAAAGAAAAAAGTGGAAAATCCAGTTTCAAGGCCAAACAAATAGAATATTAAAACTAGAAAAAAGATTTGGGATTTCAAGTAGCAAAATAAAGCTACAAAACACATAATTTAGGACATTGTATTTAGATCCAGAGTTAAGAATTGGATTATAATAAAATCCCAGAAAGGAGAGAACTAAAGAGCACTTTACCACTCTTCTTGAGCTAGAACTAGAGTCTCAGCAACACTAGAACAAGCAATTAATGAAATCTTGTAGCAAAGACTGATAATAGAATTCCATCATACAGAAGAAAAGTAAGATAAAGAGAACATCTCAATCCAGTACTGGGCTCTATCATAAATATTCCCATCTCTTTAAAAATAAGACTTATAGGGAGGTTAGAAGACTGTTAAAATGAAGGTCAAGAACAAATAGTTGAACCCAAACATGAATCAAGAAAAATAAAGAAGAAACAAAGAAAAAGTAAGAAAGAAATGAAAAGAAGAAAGAAAAAGAAAGAAAGTAGAAACAAGACCAGCGAAACCTGTTTCTACAAATTGCCCCAAATAAAAGAAATACCACTCAAACAACAAACCTTCAAGTTTTTGTTTGGAAACAAGTATAGCAAGTTGTCTCATGATCAGTATTCTCAGTAAAATCTTGCTGCAGTTGAATAGGGGCAAGTGGTGACGGATTTGGAATTAAGAAATAGCAAACTGCTGCACTCAATAGGTGAAGACTTTACTCACCAGTGGCATTAAGCAAGATCCTAACCTTGGTCAAATTAAGGATGCAGGATTTCAAGCTGGTGAGAAAGCATGTTATGTCCAGGAACGGAAAAGAGGATGGTGAGAAGCTTGTTCAAGAATGTCAAAAGGTGAAGAAAAAAGGTAGAGACTGTAGAGATGTAGAGCAATAACTAGTGCTGTTTTTTTTTCTATTTATTGTGGTTCCCACTACTGCGTTAGTTAGTTCTTTTCTATTTGTTGTTACGCTGCTGTTAGCAATGTTAGTTTATTAGTTATTTGCTTATGTAAGCAGTAGGGGCTTTAATGTAATTGCCATCTTATTTTTTATGTTATTATAAATAGATGAGTGGGGCGGCAGCTAAGGCCAATCACTCATTTTCTCTCATCATTCTCTTCTCTTCTTTCTTTTCTTCTTCTTTTCTCCAATATTTTTTTCTTCTTAATCCGCATCATGAATTGGACTGATTACAGTCTGGATTTGTCTACTTGGCATCAAAGCAAGATCTAGGGCTTCTCATGTGTGTCCAATCCAGCCGACCACATGAGAATTGCCTAGGGCTGGAAGTTTAGAAAGAATTGTTAATCGGCTGATTCTTGGAGGTTACCAGAAGTTTTTAGCAGCTGTCCAAAGGTTTGGAGAGTGTTTTTGGTAATCAGGAAGAATCAGAGAAGGTTAAAAGGATCAACATTAGGGTTCAGACCAAGATTGGAGGTGGCAATCAGAGTTTTCTGGGTAAGTTTTTATTTTCTCTTGAGACCGGCATCAGTCAGAGATAGGTTGGACCTATCTAGAAGGAACGGCTGGGCTTCCTTCGTTTTCTCAGAGTTTTTCTAGGGTTTGTTCTTAACCCTACAACCAGACTTGACTGTGAATCTAATTGGAAGGTGCGGTTGAGAATTGTTCTTAACCCTACGACCAGACTTGACAGTGAACCTAATTGGAAGGTGCGGCTGAGAATTGTTTTTGTTCTAACAAAGATTTCTCCAAGTTTTTCTTTAACCCTACAATCAGACCTGATTGTTTTGGGTGATTTCTAAATCTGTTTCAGCATTCCAGATTGTTTTCTAAGTGAATTGTAGACTTGTTTCAGCTTCCAAACCTGGTTTTTGGGGAATCCCTTTGCTGAGAACTGGTTTCTCTTGATAAACCTATTACAGAAATGGTAGGAGCTGAGTTTAAGACTAAAGGGGAAGGCATTTGGGAGCTGAAAATGTGAGAGAAAACAATTTTCAGATCACTACTGTTAAATTTGATGGTTCTAACTACTTGGAATGGGCTCAGTCAGCCATGATGGCGATTGGGAGAGAGGGAAGTTAGGTTATGTGAATGGAGATGTAAAAACACCAGCCAAAGAAGATCATTCATATGCCAAATGGGTTCAAGAGAACTATTTGGTCATGACTTGGCTGTGTAACTCTATGCAGCCTCATATTAGCCACAATTATTTGTGGGCAAAAACAGCACTAGTTATTGCTCTACATCTCTACAAGATCCTTTCCCTTCATTTTCATGATGGATTGGAGGCTTCTATAACCACCACTTTTATTGACTCAAGAGTAGCCAATTTTTTATCAACTGACAAATGAGAAGTTGTTGAACATAGCTTCTGAGGATAAACGTTGAATACGGAAGATCAATCTCTCTGCATATTTTGGAGAATAAAACAAAAGAATTCTAGAAAGAACTTTATGAGTGGACTTGTAAAAAAGAATAGGATGAGATCATTGAGCAGTGATATTGTATTCTGTAAGTTTTTCTTCTTAGCATAATGACAAGGATGCAATATTCCAAATACTTGTAGACACATTTCATTTATGTATACCAACTTCTTTGTCAACAAAAAAAATAATAATAACAAAGGGAACAAGAAAGACTTTGATATGGAGTGGGAGGAAAAAATACATATAGATGAATGTCCATTATCGATTAGGGAAAGAGAAAAAAAAAAAAAAAAACAAACTATTAGACTGCAAATCGGATATAAGTTTCCAACTGTCTCGGGTTTCTCATTGAAAAGATAAACTAAGAACCTTCTGAGAATGGTAAGTTTTCCAGCATAATGTCAAGTTCAAATTTGAACAGTACCTCTGACAATTCTTTTGAAAACAACAGTTTCTCGGTATTGGATAACTTGGCTTTCTCTGCAATACTTTCAATAGAAGTTTTCTCCTTAGCTGACCATATTACTTTTTCCTCCTCCAGTTCCAAAAGGGCATCAGTAAGTTGCTGAGTATCAAAAATGTTACACTTAAATTTCATATATCATCAGGAAAATGCATGAAAAAAAAGATACATGTCAAGCAAATAATAATTGGAGAACTCTTATCATTACCATTGCCAACTCTTCTTTTTCTTCTGATAACAACTTGATAGAACTTTCCATTCTCTGAGAAAGGGACTCACATTCATCCAATCTCAGTCTCTGCAAAGAAGAGAAGAGAAAAAGAAAGCATGCTAGTCATTAAACTAAGAATTTGACAAGATGGATTTATTCTGAATCTTCAAATTATGGGAACAGGGAATATATATATATAGTGCAAAAGGAAATGAACAAAAAATTACCATGCTTGAAATCTCCTCCTCCAACATTTTTAATTCTGTGTCTGATGTGTTCAATTTGTTGGAAGTAGCTTCCAATTCTGAAGCTAAAATTTCATTTCTAACAAGGGCTTCCTCCTTTTCTCCATTTGCAACTGCCAAATCCTCTTCCAAAGAAGCAATTGTTGTCTCCATCTCAAATGCCAGAACTTCTAGTTTCTTGTATTCATCCTATCAGCAAAATGCAGGAAATAATAAAAAATTTAGAAATTTTAGCTTTCTTCAAGCTCCAAGAAATTTAAGCTTCCATAGCCAAAGGGATATTAATAACTGACACCACTAAACAGTTTTTTTTTTATCAATAACAGAATTTCATTAGATTTATAAAAAAAGTAATTACAAGAATAGGAAAGGTAAACTTTCTTAACTCTTCCCAAGGAAATTGGCTAATACAATTGAGCCCAAAACAAAATGATTTCTTCCCATCCCCTTATTTTAGTAGTATATCAGCAAACCCATTTGCAGTTCTTTTAACCTAACTTTATTTTTTGATCAGCAAAAAATTTTAATTAATGGCTTAAAAAAGGTTATTAATACATCAAAACCCCATTATGAACCAGCCCAGAACAACTGATGTCTTGTTCCACCCTATTATACCAAAGAGTCAGCAAACCCACTCGCACTCCTGACATACTTAAACTCAGCCCCTATGTCTTCCGCAATCTCAACCACTTCCCTCATCACATGTCACAAAGTCCAAGGGGTATGTTTGCTGGTGTTTGCCCATGAAATGACTACTTTTGAATCCCCTTCTACCTGATGTCTTGTTCCACCCTATTATACCAAAGAGTCAGCAAACCCACTCGCACTCCTGACATACTTAAACTCAGCCCCTATGTCTTCCGCAATCTCAACCACTTCCCTCATCACATGTCTCAAAGTCCAAGGGGTATGTTTGCTGGTGTTTGCCCATGAAATGACTACTTTTGAATCCCCTTCTACCTCAATCAACATGTAACCCAAGTTGTTTGGCTAATCTGAGGCCTTGCAAAAGAGCCAACAATTCAGCCTTCACTGAGTTCCCCAATTGGTCCTGAAAATAATGCCAGAATCCTTCCCTCAGAATTTCTTATTACCCCTCCTATTCCTGCCATTCCCAGATTTCTACTGGAGCTCCCATCAAAGTTCAGCTTGACTTTGTTGCCTTCTAGAGATTTCCAATCCACTTTTACTCTATCTAACTTCTTGAAGAATGAGCTACTTCAGCCAAAGCTCTTAAGATGTCAGTGATAGAAAAAGTTTGAAAGCAATCCAAGGTCTTTACCCATAAAGCTACCTTATTTATGCTATCTATCACTTCCTCCAAAGTCCTGCCTTTTTCAGAGAAAATCCTGTTATTACTTTCATCCCAAACCACCCAACAGATTGCTGCTTCCCAAAGTATCAGAAACGCAAGATGTATCAGTAAGGCAATTCCAAGAGACGTATCAGGATACTCTTTGGATACGCATGGATATGGACAAAAAATCAAGATATGCATAGATACACTAGGAAATTCAAATAAACCATAAAAAATATATTAATAACAATAAATATAAGTTTTATATGACCATAAATCAGTTATTTATAAACATTGTGATACATTGGAACACAATTGATAACGGTTGAAAAATGATGGGAGAATTAGAATTTCTATGTATATACCTTAATTTTCATAAAATCAATATAATTTGTACTACTTTTTATTAGTATATGTTAAAACTGTTAATTATCTATGTATTATGGGCCGCAGGGGTACTGTGGTCCTTTTACCTTTTATTATGTTCTAAATGTGTTGCCCTACCATATAACTAAAAGCTGGTGCCGCCAGCAAGGATTTTTGCCTCTCCATTTTCTGTTTCTCTCTTCTTCTCTTCTCCTCTCTTATCTCTTCCTCTCTCTGCTTCTCCTTTCTTCTCTTATTTCTGCCCAGAAAACATGGTATCAGAGCAAGTTCTGTGGGCCTGAAGACAGATCAAACCTTACTTTTCCTTCCTCCTTGCTGTTTTTTCTAGACCGATCAAAGGAAAAATCATACTAAACTGATCTGAGAGGAGTTTCTATCTTTTTTTTTTTCATCTTGGCGGTCTGCCAAGACAGAGCTGCCTGCTCGTGGTGGCAGAATGCTGTGAAGTTTTTCTGTGGTGTTTAACACCTGTATGGATCGTGTGATCCTTCCTGTACCCAGATGGGTGATGTTTATTGGTCGAGAATGATTGGTGACAACTGCAACAGCAGAGGTAAGTCCGGTTTGGTGACTGTGGCCATTGTGTGACCTTTTTTGAATAAATGATTGTGATTGAAGGGCAGTTCTGCCTTTCCTTTAGACTGTGTCAATTTGGCGGATAACCTAGCACTGTGACTGTGTTTCTAGTTTCCTTTCCTGGCTCCCTAGTGGTGTTGGGTGGCTGTCAGACGTGTGAATTCTCCTTCTGGTAAAGTTTTTTTCAGTGCTGTCCTATACCAGAACCTATATTTGTGTGTTTGAGACATCTGGATTGTAGTTGGAATTTTTTTTAGTTGATATTCCATGTCCTCTGAGGATACAGCTACCTCGGGTATATCTTCCAGCCATAGTGAACTAGGTGGGAGTGTCGACATGACCTTCCCCATGGCTGTTGTTCCTTTAGATGGCCTCAATTATTTGGAGTGGTCGAGAGGGATTAAGCTTTACATTACAGCAAGAGGAAAGATAGGGTATATCAATGGGAGAAATAAGGAACCAAGAACTTGGAGTGCTGAACACGACAAATGGAATCAATAAAATAGTATAGTGATGTTGTGGCTACTTGTATCTATGCTCCCACAAGTAAGGAGAAATTTTATGTGGGCTGAGACTGCTGTTGAAATTTGGGAACAAGAAAAAACAACCTATTCAGAACAGAGACACTATGCGAAAATTTATCAACAGCAAGCTGCATCTACCACACGTAAGCAAGGGGAAAGAAAGTCCATCCATATATTACTTGGACTTGACTTCAATTTGGAAGGAGCTGGATCACTACCAGAATATGAATTGGATATGTGAAAGTGAGGCCAAACCGCCAAAGCCTACTAGACTCTTGTCTCACAACAGAGGGTGTTTGCATTTCTATTGGGGCCAAACCCTATGTATAGATCTATTAGGGTTCAAATCCTTGGAAGCAAAGACCTCCCTTCAGTCCAAGAAGTTTATGCTTTAGTGCAGTCAGAAGAAAGTAGAAGAAATGTGATGAATGCTTCTGAGGGGGAGCCAGTTGCTTTGATAGCTAGGGGTGGTACTAATGTGAATGGCGATAATTTTTTCAAGAAAGGTGGTTCCCAGAAAAGAGTGGAGGACAAGGATAAACGGTGGTGTACTCACTATTAGCAGCCTAGACACACTAGAGAGACCTTTTGGAGTCTTCATGGGATGCCGAAGTGGAATTAAGAGTTGAGCAAAAAATCAACTGATCAAAACAAGAAGACAAACCAGCAAAGCCAAAAGAAGTACAATTCAGCAAATGTGGCAACTCAAGAGACTTCTTCCCACACTGTATCTCAGGATTGCCCTACCATTTCTAATCCGGACCGTGATAACATGGAACTGTGTGGTAGGACACTTCGTCAGATGGGCTTTGGTCCTACACCATCTACTTCATTTGCATCTACATCAAGTAACTGGGCTATTGCCTTCCATGGGTCATCTCACACATCTGGGTCTCCTTTGATCATTAACTCTGGAGCCTCAAACCACATGACGGCTAAGTCTAACTTGTTCCAGGCATATAACCTCCTCTCTGGGAGAGACAAGGTGAGACTAGCCGATGGGTCTTTCTCTACCATTGCTGGTCAAGGAATCATCTCCCTTCCATTTGGCCTCACTCTCTCTACTGTGTTGCATGTTCCTAAATTTCCTATCAATTTACTTTCCATTAGCAGCATTACTCATTCCTTAAATTGCTCAGTAACCTTTTTCCCTTATTGTGTTTTTTACGATTTGACCTCCGGGGGGACGATTGGCAGAGGTAATATGGTGGATGGTCTCAGTAGGCGATCAAGACTACAATCAGCCTTGAATCCTAATGGATTTCAGATTAGAAAAGGTAGAAGAAAAGTAAGGAAAAGAAGAAAAGAGAGGAGAAGAACAGGAGAACACAAAGATTTGAAAGGAGGGACAGATTCTGAAATTGATCTGCCACTACCACTCTCTTAGTATTTATAGGTTATGTTCAGTACAAAGAGGAAAGGACAGATCTGCCCTTAATACTTACATGACAAATAAAGCAAATAACAAACTGAAATAACAAGCTGACCACCAACTAACACTAACATGACTGAAATAAATAATTGCACATACTGTCCTACGAACACAGTAGGGACCACAGCTGTGGGGCCCACATCAATGTTCTCTACACTCCCCCTCAAGTTGGGAATAGATATTTATCATTCCCAACTTGGATAGGTCTGCCTCTAACTTCTTCCTTGGTACAACCTTGGTTAGGATATCTGCAAGCTGCATGTTGGATGCGATATACGAGAGACACACTTCCTGTGATGAGACCCTCTCTCGGACAAAATGTCGATCAACTTCGATATGCTTAGTTCTATCATGCTGCACCGGATTGTGAGCTATATTAATAGCCGCCTGATTATCACAATACAGCATCAAGGGCTTCTCATAATCAATACCCAATTCTTCAAGTAGTGATCTCAGCCATAGGATTTCAGCCACTCCATTAGCCATTGACCTGTATTCAGCTTCGGCACTAGAGCGGGAAACAACACTTTGTTTCTTACTCCTCCAAGAGACAAGGTTACCTCCCACAAGGGCACAATATCCAGAGGTAGGCCTCTTGTCATCAGCACTCCCAACCCAATCAGCATCTGTATAAACCTCCACCTTCATGTGATTATCGTTCTTGAACAATATACCCCTACCCAGGCATCTCTTCAAGTATGCTAATATTCTCTCTACCGCAAAAAGATGAGTAGTTCTAGGGGAATGCATGTACTGGCTGACAACACTAATTGCATAACTGATATCTGGCCGAGTGAGGCAGAGATATAGGAGCTTTCCAACCAACCAATGGAACATAACTTTGTCTTCAAGAAGCTCCCCACCCTCTGCACTGATCCTGTGATTCTGTTCAATGGGTGTATCAGCAAGCTTGACACCTAACTTTCCAGCTTCCACCAACAGATCTAGAACATATTTTCTCTAAGAGATAAAGATCCCTTGTTTAGACCTACCAACCTCAATACCCAAAAAGTACCGTAGTGCACCAAGATCTTTCACCTCAAACTCTTGATGAAGGAGCTGTTTGAGGGACTAAATCTCACTACTATTATTTCCTGTCACTACAATATCATCCACATATACAGCAAGCAGGGTCAAAGAGGAGTCCACCCTTTTAATGAACAGTGTATGATCTGACTGGGCCTGTACATAACCGAATTTTCCAAGGGCTAGTCTAAATCAATCAAGCCAAGCTCCAGGTAACTACTTTAATCCATACAATGCCTTATTCAGTCGGCAAACCTTCTTACCTGTCACTGTATCATAGAATCCAGGAGGCAACTACATGTAGACCTCTTCCTGTAAGTCTCCATTCAGAAAAGCATTTTTAACATCCATCTGAAACAAGAGCCAAGAATAACTTGCTGCAAGGGATAATAGAACTCGGATGGTGGTCATCTTGGCTACCGGGGCAAAGGTCTCCAAGTAGTTTATACCATAAGCCTGGGTGAACCCCTTTGCAACCAGCCGGTCTTTGTACCTTTCAATGGAGCCATCAGCATTATGCTTCATAGTAAATACCCATCTACATCCAACTGGCTTCTTTCCTTTGGGTAGGTCAATTAGCTCCCAAGTGTTATTTTTCAACAGGGCATCCATTTCAACTTGCATTGCATCTTTCCACTCTGGAACTGATAAGGTTTCTTGCACTGCTCTGAAAATAGGGACATTGGCAATGGAAGTGAGATAGGACCTATAAGAAAGAGATAGGTGATCATAGGATAGAAACTGAGAAATGCAGTGAGTTGTAGATGTGGTGCAATGACGTTTCCCTTTACGGACGGCAATAGGGAGGTCAAGGTCATCCGCAAGAGGGGAAGTGGCAATAGTGGAAGGTGTCTCAGTGGACCCTGCGACTATAATACCTAGATCTGGAGCCGTAGAAGGAACTGGAGCTGGCCTGGACTGCCAATGACCGGGATCAACCTACCTGCATCGCCTGTGATAGACTTTCAACTCCTGATCCCTCTGACCACCCTCATCATTACAACCTTCATCACCCAATGGAATAGGTAAAGGAACGACCTCAGATGTGTTAACCCCACTCTCACTGCGCTCCCCCTAAGGGAAAAGACCCAAATCCCCACTCTCACTACTCTCCCCCTGAGGAGAAACCCAAGGATAATAGGGTGTCTCCTCAAAGAAGGTGACATCCATGGAGATAAACTTCCTCCTGGAAACAGGATCATAGCAGCAATAACCCTTTTGAGTTTGTGCATAACCGAGGAAAATGCATTTAGAGGACTTAGAGTCAAACTTGGAATGATGGGGCCCGAGAAGCTGAACAAAACAAGTACAACCAAAGGTTTTAAGAGGAACAGTAAACAACTCCTCGTCTAGGTATAGAAGTGTAAAAGGGAGTTTCATATCAAGGACCCGGGAAGGAACCCGATTAACGAGATATACTATCGTGAGGATAGCATCACCCCATAAGCGAATAAGTACATTGGAGGTAAACATAATGCTTCTAGCCACCTCCAAGGTGTGCCTATTCTTCCTTTCGGCAACCCCATTCTGTTGTGGTGTATGAAGACAAGTGCTCTGGTGAATAACCCCATGATTAAGGAGGTAAGAAGTTAATGGCTTAGCAAAGTATTCCTTTGCATTATCGGATCTGAGAACTTTGATTTTGGCCCCAAACTGGGTTAGAATCATCTGATGAAAGTTTTGGGTCAGAGCGGGAACCTCATCTCAAGAACGCATTAGATAGACCCAAGAAAAATGGGTATAGTCATCAACAAACAACAGAAAATATTTGTACCCACCCATACAAGGGATGTGATATGGCCCCCAAACATCAGTATGCACAATATCAAAAGAATTATTACTCCTTTTATTACTCAAAGAATAAGATGTTCTACAATGATTGGCAAACTCACAACTCTCACATCTCAACAGACTCAAATAAAGCAGGAAACAGACTCTTCAAAGACCGGAATGATAAATGACCTAATCGATTATGCCAAAGCATAACCGGACTCACAAATAGAGAAACAAAGGACTTTTTATCCACTGGCTCTTCCCAACGAGAACTCTCTACAAGCAGATAGATCCCATTCGTCTCACAGCCAATCCCAATCACCTTCCTCGTCTCCAAGTCCTGAAAAACACATCGGTCAAGGAAAAAGGTTACTGAACAGTTCATATGTTTGGTAATACTACTGACTGAAAGCAGGTTAGTATCAAGCTTAGGAACATGCAAGACAGAAGATAAAGATATGGTATCAGATAACTTGATGTCACCCTTACCAGAAATGGGAACAAGAGAGCCATCAGCAATGGATACTTTATCGCTACCAGAAGATAAGTGATATGTAGTGAACAAGGATGGCAAGCTAGTCATGTGGTCGGATGCACCTGAATCTATTACCCAACAGTGTTCAGTATTACCTGGAGCTGAAACATGGTAGGCTGAGGCTCGAGTACCTGAATGTGCAAATGCAGATGTGGCAGGGGTTGATGGTGACTGAGATGGCTGAGCTAAACTCCCAACTTCCTTTTCCAACTGTATTAGGGCAGCCCGAACCGCGGCTAAGGCCTCTAGGGGTGTGCCTTTTGTGCTTGACAAGGATGTTGAATCAGTATTCACAGCCACATGAGCATTACCCTTCTTATTTCTCAGTTTTGCTAGGACCAAATGAGGGTGCAGCTTCCAACAAGTATATTTTGTATGCTTGGGTTTCTTGCAATGTTCACATACCAGATCCCGTTTGTCGTACTTCTTCTTGTCCCTTTCTATATCACCCCCTGACTTAGGTTTAACAACTACCAGGGCTGGGGAAAAGGGATGAGGTTGCATCATAACTTTCCTCCTAGTCTCTTCACTATGCACCGGAGAGTATGCTTGAGAGAGGGTCACACTATCTCTAGTCAATATTTGTTGCCTCCCAATGTCATAATCTGAATTCAGGCCAGCCAAAAATTCAAATACCCTATTCATCTCGACTTGCTTTCTATAAGTCTGTGCATCTTTGGGACTTTCCCACTCAAGAGTCTCTAGATGATCAATTTCATGCCACAGGGATTTCAAGGTAGAGAAGTAGACCGAAACTAGTTTCTCTCCTTGTTTAAGACTATTCACTTCACACTTCAGTTCATAGGCTCTGGCAACGTTAAGGGATTGGGAATAGGTTTCTTTCATAACATCCCATATCTCCTTGGTTGTCTTTGCCCACAAGTAATTTCGGCTGATATATGGCTGCATAAAGTTACACAGCCATGTCATAACCAAGTAATTCTCTTGAACCCACGTGGTGTACATTGGATCCTCCTTGGAAGGTTCTTTCACATCTCCCAAGAGGTAACCTAGTTTTCCCCTTCCCCCAATAGCCATCATGGCTGATTGAGCACATTCTAAGTAGTTTGACCCGTCAAATCTCATAGTTGTAATCCGAAACCCAGTTTCAAATACACTACCATAATTGTTGTTCCCAAAACTACCTTCTCCCTGATTTTTAAACTCCATTCTTGGTCAAGAATTAGTAGTTACGAACTATTAGGGTAACTACAACAGAAAACAGCACTTGAACAGTCGATCACAATCAGAAATCAGTATGGAATCAATGCAGATCTGATCTGAAACCAATCTGTAATCACGGTATATGCATGAAACCAGTGTAAATCTGATCTGAAACCAATCGGCAATCACAGTACCAAGCAGTCCGTACGAGTTTTCACCCCCTAAAAGAGATCGGAACCAAGAGACAGGTCTGAAACCAGCTTAGAGAGCAATCTGAGATGCTGGAACAAAATTAGGGTTTTAATCGTAGGTCTGAAATAAGTGCTCAGCCGCACTTTCCAAGGGGTTCACAGTTAGGTCTTGCCGTAGGGTTAATGTCAAACCCTAGAATAGATCACATCTGAGAGAAAACCCTAAAAACAATTTGGTTGCTCCTTCTAGATAGGTCCAACCTATCTTGACTGATAGCAATCTCTAGAAAATAAATAAGACTTACCCAGAGAATTCTGTTCGCTACCTTCCAACGTTGCCTGAACCCTAGCCTTCTTTGCTTCTTCCTGATTACCAACACTCTACAAGCCGTGCCAAGTCTTCAAACAATTGCTAAACTCTTCTGGTAACCTCCAAGAATCAGCCAATGAACACTTCTTTATAAACTTCCAGCCCTAGATAGTTCTCATGTGGTCGGCTAGACTAGACTCACATGAGAAACCCTAGATAGGCTCTGATACCAAGTAGGCGATCAAGACTACAATCAGCCTTGAATCCTAATGGATTTCAAATTAGAAAAGGTAGAAGAAAAGTAAAGAAAAGAAGAAAAGAGAGGAGAAGAACAGGAGAACACAAAAGTTTGAAAGGAGGAACAGATTCTGAAATTGATCTGCCGCCGCCACTCTCTTAGTATTTATAGGTTATGTTCAGTACATAGAGGAAAGGACAGATCTGCCCTTAATACTTACATGACAAATAAAGCAAATAACAAACTGAAATAACAAGCTGACCACCAACTAACACTAACATGACTGAAATAAATAATTGCACATACTGTCCTACGAACACAGTGCGGACCACAGCTGTGGGGCCCACACCAGTGTTCTCTACAGTCTGTACGTGTTGGAGAATGCAGCTGGCCTTGTTGCTTCAGAGTCTATGAGTCCTAGTAAGTGTTTGGCCTATTTATGGCATACTCGTCTTGGTCATTTGTCGTTTGTCTTTAAAAATTGTGTTCCCAGATTTATTTAAGTCTTTGTTAGTAAATGAGTTGCAGTGTCAAACGTGTCAGTTGAGTAAATATTGTAGAAACTCTTTTCCATTGAGAAATAAAAGATATCATTTTCCCTTTCATATTATCTACTCTGATGTCGAGGGCCCTGTGACCTTCTGAGATGGGATATAAATATTTTGTCACATTGATTGATGACTATTCTCGATACACTTTGGTTTATCCAATGCGATCCAGAGATGAGGTACCAAAAATTCAACAAAATTTTTAAAGCATGGTATTTACCCAATTTCATACTGAGATCCACATTTTCCAATCTGATAATGCGAAGGAATATTTCCATAATGATCTTGCAGAATTCGCATCTTGCGGTTCTCTTCATCACAACTCTTGTGCTAAAACACCTCAACAAAACGATGTTGCTAAAAGAAAGAATCGGCATCTTCAAGTTGCTTGTGGGCTATTATTGCATATGAATGTTCATAAACGTTTTTGGATGGAAGTTGCTATGTTTACTACATATATTATCAACCGTATGCCATCACGGATGTTAGGGTACAAGGCCCCACATCAGTTGTTGTTTCCCAAGGCTCCTTGGTTCCCCATTCCTATGTGTGTGTTTGGTTGTCGGTGCTTTGTCCATAACTTGCTTCCTACTCGTGGTAAACTTGATCCCCGTGCTATCCGATGTCTCTTCTTGGGCTATTCTACCTCTCAAAAGGGGTATCGCTACTTTGATCCGGTTTCTCGTAAATTTTACATTTTCATGGATGTCCTTTTTCAAGAACATTCCTTTTTTTCCCGTTTCTCCTCAAGGGGAGAATAAGGTGGAGGAGAAACATGCTCAAGCACAAGTTCAGCTCCCTTCTCTTCCTGATCTTCCCCCCATTTCATGTCTTCTCCCGCCGTAATAAGTGCCAAAAATGTTCAACAATCGTGGAACAACCTGAAGCTATGCCACCAATACCATCAGACTTTCTAGAGGTAGATCCCCCTCACCCAGGTATTTTTGTTCCCATTGATATGTCTAGCCCTATTGATATTCATACTTCTGCTATAGATAATCTGGATGTTCCTATTGTTAAGAGAAAGGATGTTAGATATTGTATTATTAAGCATCCTATCTCTCATTTTGTCTCCTATGATCATGTTTCACCTTCCTTCCGTGCTTTTCTTACCTCCATTGACAATGTTTCTATCCCTAAGAATGTGGTAGAAGCCTTATCTATACCTGAATGGACAGATGCGATGAAGGAAGAAATTGATGCCTTACATAAAAATGGCACTTAGGAGTTGATAGATCTTCCTAAAGAAAAGAACTAGTGGGGTGTAAGTGGGTGTTCGCAATTAAACACAGAGTTGATGGTACAATGGAAAGGTACAAAGCTAAATTGGTAGCAAAAAGGTTTACACAAGTGTACGGTGTGGACTATGCAGAGACTTTTGTGCCTACTGCCAAGGTGAATTCCATTAGAGTCCTTCTATCTTTGGCAGCTACTTTTGAAAGGGACCTTCATCAACTTGACATAAAAAATGCTTTCTTGAATGGTGATTTAGAAGAAGTGTAGACGACATAGCCCCTAGGCTTTTGTGCAAAAGGTATGCAAGTTGAAGAAATCTTTGTACGGGTTAAAGCAGTCACAACGGGCACGGTTTAGCAGGTTTCATTTAGTTGTTCAACAAATGAGGTTTACATAGTGTCAATCAAACCACACACTATTTGTGAAGAAAGGTGAAGGAAAAATTATAGCCCTACTTGTGTATGTCGATGACATAGTAGTTACTGGTGACTGGAAAACAAAAATACAGAAATTGAAAGAGTTCTTAGACACAATTTGAGGTGAAAGACTTAGGTCCCTTGTGCTATTTCCAAATAATTGAAGTTGCCCGCTCCAAAAGTGGGATATAAATTTCTCAAAGGAAATATGTTCTTGATCTATTGGAGGACACTGGGAAGTTAGGAACGAAGCCGATTGGTTCACCTATTAATCAAAATCAAAGGTTAGGTGATAGTCAGGGAGAACCTATAAAAGATGTAAAGCAATTCCAAAGACCTGTTGGCAAGCTCTTATAATTGTCCATGACTAGACCCGACATTTCTTATGTTGTGAGTGTTTTCAATCAATTTATGCATAATCCCAAGACTACACATCTTAAGGCTGTTGAGAGGATTCTTAGATACCTAAAAAAGGTTCTAGGTGCTGGTTTATTGTTCCAGAAACATGGGCATTTAAAAGTTGAAGTGTACACAGATGCTAAATGGGCAAGGGCAGTAGATGACAGAAAGTCTACCAGTGGATATTGTACTTTTGTAGGAGGAAACTTGGTCACATGGATAAGCAAAATACAAAATGTGGTGGCTAGGTCCAATGCAGAAGTGGAGTATAGAGCTATGTCCCGTGGAGTTGCTGAGGTTATGTGGATAATGAACTTGTTAGGTGAACTGGGATTTACTGTTGATAGTCCCATGACACTTTATTGTGACAATAAGGCTGCTATCAACATTGCAGTCAACCCAGTTCTCCATGATAGAACTAAGCATATTGAGGTTGACAAGCATTTCATCAGAGAGAAAATCATAAATGGAGAAGTGTGTACTCCCTATGTTATCTCTGAAGAACTTGCAGATATCTTCACAAAGGGCCTTCATCATCTGCGGCATAGGGGTATTGTGGTCCTTTTACCTTTTATTATATTTTAACTGTGTTGCCCTACTATATAAGTAAAAGTTGGCGCCACCAACAATGGTTTTTGCCTCTCCATTTTCTGTTTCTCTTCTTCTCGTCTTCTCTTCTCTTCTCTCTCCTTTCTTCCTCTCTTTGCTTCTTCTCCTTTCTTTCTCTTATTTCTACCCAGAAAACAGTATATAAATTTTAATAATCAATTTTAGCATTTATTACCGTACATTCCTTAAGAAGAGAAAAGTTACTTAAGAATTAAACTACATATGTTTATGACAAGCAACTATAATATAGAAAAACGGTAGACTTATGACCATTACAAACTAATGACAAGGATTCAAATCCTCTCACTTATAGTTCTTATAGCTACTTTAAGGTGTGCTCAATGCGCATGATAAATTCAAATTTGAATTTGAATAATGCTTAAATGTAGCATTAAATAAATGAGTTATTAAGAGATAGGAAGTAATTGAGTTATTAGAGAGAGGTGGAAGTAATTATAGGGGTTATAGGGAGTAATTATAGAAGTTATTAGAGAGAGAAAGGTAATAGTCTTGCCATAATAAAAAATCGGAATGTATCAGCCGATACATACATAGTATCAACCTATATAGGGTGTGTACCAGCCAATACATAACCGAAACGACCCAAAACGAGATTGTATCGGACCAATACAGATGAAAGGAAACAAAATCCTAGATTTTTTTGCATTCCACATATTGGATTTCCACAAAACGATACGTATTGGCCAATATGGACCAATACGTTATGAAATTTTAAACCTTGCTACCAATACCCGAGGGTCTTGGATTTCATCTACTACTACCATCGAAGTTAAGTTTGATGACCCCTCTTCCTGGTGGAGACCAACAGCAATTAATGGTAGTCTTACTTGAACAACAACCTACCACTTCCCTCCAATTTTTTATGATGTAATCCATTGAAACATTTGAAAATGTTTCTAAGGATTTCAGACAATGTGCGACCCTAATCATTATTGTTTCAATAATGCCTTCCTTATTTCTCTCCTTCTTTGAGAATAATCTTGAATTCCTTTCTTCCCAAATTGTCCATATTGTTGTCGCTCTTGTACATCTCCACACGAGTCCCCCCCCTCTTCTTTGGCCACACAAAGGTAGTTGGAGCAAAGAGGCTTTGAACATCCACCAAAGGATTCCACCTACACCTAAACAAGGAGAAAAACCATTCCCAAATAAAAGTAGTAAAAGGACAAGAGATTAGTAAGCGGAAGCAACTCTCATCATTAGCCTCACACAAGATACACCAATGAGGGGATAAACATCACTTTAGCCGCTTTCTTTGAAGTAATCACAAGTATTAATCTTTCCATGAACAACTTCCTAACTAAAAGCTCCAATCCTTAGAGGAATAGTCTTACCCATACCTCCTTAAGTGGAAAAGATGGCAAAGAGCATGTAGAGAATTGATACAAGGCTTCAAAAAAGGAAGCACAAGAAAAATAACCCAAGGGAGTACAAGTCCATATTCGACTATCAGACTTGGATGGGTCAAGGTAAACTTCTTCCAAGGTTTGAAGGAAAGTGAGTACATTTTGTAGTTAAGAATCTCTTATACCCCTTCGGAATACCAAATCCCATTTAAAGCCATTCTTTGAGGTGGGAAAAAAAAAGGGGGAATTTGGAAATGGGCTCATTTGTAAAAGAGGTGAGTGCAAAGAGTGAGGGAAAAAGTTCCTTCAAAGGAGAAGACCCCACCCATATGTGTACCCAAAACTTAATATGGTTACCACCGCAAAGATTGTATCACATTGATGGGCTTCTAAGGAGAAGATCAATTAGCCCTGGCCAAGGTTCTAGCATCCCATCCATTGTGCAAAAGCCCATGAATACTATCACTTTTGTCCAAACTTTGTCCCTGCCTTGAGGAATTCTCCACAACCACTTTCTTAATAGTGCTACATTCCTTCTCTATATGTTCCCTATCCCCAGCCCCCCAACATTTTTGCTTCTATTTACCACTTCCCAACTAATCCTATGTTCCTTCTTTCCTTCCCCTAGTTCTGACAAGAAATTTCTCATCATCTTCTCAAGCTTCCTACTCACCCCTATTGGGATCTTGAAGACAAGCAATAAATATGTAGATTGGATAAGGTCAACCTAATCAAAGTAATTCTACCACCCAAGGATAAGTACCCTTCCTTCCATCCAGCAAGGCTCTTGAAGAACCATTCCAATACTAGCTTCCAAATCCTATCTTCTTTTGGGTTAGCTCCAAGAGGTAGGCCTAATACAACAGAGGCCACTGAGCAACATTACATCCTAAAATGGTGGCACAATCATCAATCTCCTTATCTTCCATATTGATCCCAGCTATGCATCTCTTTTCAAAATTTGGCTAGCATTAGGCTTTGCTTCTTGAATATATTTCAATTTACCTTTACTAGTGAGGAAAACTTCAACCAACTTGGCTCAGGTTAAATAATTCTCTCCGTTCAACTTTATTGAAGTCATCTACACTGTCATAAAGTCATTCTGCAGTACTACTATGGGCTTACAACTGTTCGTTGATGCCATTGTCCTCAATGCAGTAAGGATTAATATCACAAAAATACCCCAAAAATCAAACAACAACGATCAGCCACCACATTGCACCTAAAAGCACAAATCAACAAATCCAATGACATTTGTAAACATGCTAATCATCACCAAATAAATCTTCATTCATATCTGAACAGAACCACCCACAATCATCCTCCTCTTCAAACTGCTGATTAGAGGAGTTTTAAAAACCAACCAAACCGACTTTGTTCAATTGAATCTGAGGCATTTAAGTGTAAGTCCACCTAAGTTCCTTTTTCAAGACCAATTACAGAAAGAGAGATAGAATGAGAGAATTCTGTTCATGGCGTCCAGCAACAAGGTTCTCTAACCAATCATGTGAATCAGCTCTGATACCATCTTAAAAATCAAATAAAAATAAAAAAATAAGGAGGGAAATATAGCAGAAATCAGACCAAGAAATCTTAGCCTGAAAGAGAAAGAGTTGAGAGAGAAATATGAGAAGTAGGGCTGAAAGCAATAGAGATCGAGAGCTCAAATTGTCCCTAACTGCCACCCACTTTTATTAATATATTAATAACAAGAAAATTACATCTTTGCCCGTAACAAAGAGAGAAGAAGAAAATAATATAATGCGAATTGCCAGCTATGCCCCTGCCGACTTTAAATAGAAAATAGAATAAAAGAAACTTCAACAGCATTAATGGCAATGCCATTAACAAAAAGAGAAGAGTTTTTGCTATACACATAATAAAGCAGACCAGAGAAAAAAGAAATCACCTGTCTGTCACTGTCAAATGGAGGTCACAAAGGCATAGACATATAGGAAGTAGAAAAGAGGCCTCATGAGAAATACCATTATGAAGGTTACTAGTTGAAATCCTACTACCATAAACACATTACTCAACCATCATCTTCTTGGTAGTGTTTTTGCTGCACCTTTATGGCAATAATAGATATGTCATACCTGGCTTGATGAAGATTCTGACAGGAGGAACCATGAGAAACCCTTTAGTGCCCCAAACCTACTTTGTGGCTCTCAAAATCTAAATCTAAAATTACTCTTTTATGATAAGTTCAACCTTTTGCACTTGTTTACAGAAATATGTAAGATGTAGTGCATCTACATATAAAATTTGTATATCTTCTATACGAAAAAACCCTAAGGCAAGGAGTAAAGCAATGCATGGACAACTATAGCCCATGTATTTCACCATAAAAGGCTTCAACCCACAGTTTTTAAGGTGCCAAGACGAAGCTAGGCAATAGTGGAGAGTGCCTTGTCGCCTAGGCTACACCTAGCCTAGGCAGTGAGTTTTCTTTTTAAATAAAAAATATAAATCCTAGGTAGATCCCTGGGTTTCATAGTAATAAGTAGTGATCTTTAACTAATAATTACCATAATTCTTATGAAACAAGTATAAACCCCATATCAAAATATAGAAAATCAACATATTTGTGAAAAGAAAAATAAGAAAGGAAATAAAATATACAAAACATAAGAGTTGAGCCCTTGTTTCAGTCCTAGGAAGAAGAAGAAGTCCTATTGATTGTTCTTGTGTGTCAATTGGATCAAATCTTCAAGTTATTTCTTACTTATCAACTCAGGTTTTAAAGTCCTAAAGGATTTAAGATTATGTCACTGACTTGTGTGCCTATTGAACCCAAACAAAAAAGAAAATAACAAAAAGAAACTAGTATAAGAACAATAATATTAATACTATAAACCGACAATATGAAGACTAAAGTGTAACACATCTAAATCAACAGAAATTTAACCTAGATAACAAATTAACAATAGACAACTTTTTCTTTGATAAATACCCCAATTACAACAACAATGCAATACAAGACTTGACCAGATCTGCTCACCTTTACACCAATATATTTGTGAAAAAAACGATGGTAATAAAACTTATTTACAACCTTTACAGGATAAAGTGCCCAAAGCCAGCCAAAAAATTAATGCACGTTGCATGAATCATCTTATAAATCCAACCACTTGTAAAGAAGCATTGGAAGCATATGTGCATACTCCCTCGGTCTCACTAAAAAAATCATGTCAACAGAAACATATAACATGAAAATCAAAACCAATGACCTCTTAATTGCAAATCATGTCACCTGTAGTGTCTGCTCATAGGAAATATTATGAGCCCTTCCCTTATTTGAGTCAAATGCCTTTGATTCACGCCTCCTTCCAGCAAGTGAGTCACGTTTGCTGATATCACGCTCAAGAAGAATCTTTTGACCATGCAAGTGCTTTATCTCTCGTTCAGCATATGCTTTTTCACCCTGGTTTTGTATATTTTAGCAAGAGACAACAATGTAAAGAAATTTTCAAGATGCCAAAGAAGCAAACCAGTGCAGAAAGAGTGGTAAGAGTTAGGGCACCTCAAGTTTGGTTTTGTCTTGGATAGCATTCTTAAGCTTGAACTCGGTCTCTTTCAACTTTGTTTTTGTTTTCTCCAACTCTTTTCTCAAATTTTCTTTCTCCCTTGCCAATGAACAAGATGACAAGCCTGATATTTCTTTCTCAAGAATTTGAATTTGAGAAAGCAATTCACCTTTCTCCAAATCTTGTTGCTTGCAGTGCTCCTACAACAATATTAGAAATGTCAAAACAGAATAAATATCCTTAAAAAGGATTAAGGACTGGTGACAACACAGAAGCTTACACTCAAAGCCTTTTCAGAATTTTGAAGATCCAATCTAAGTTCCTCTATTTGCTTATGGAGATCAAGCGCTTGATTGGACAAAATATACTGCATTTTGAACATGCAATGCAAATGGGAAAGTTCTTAAAATAGTTGACAGTGAAAATGAGCACTAATAAGAAAATTGAATGATGTTCCACGAACACACCTTTTCGTTCTCAAGTTCAACAATTTTCTTCCTCATGCAACTGTATATCTTCTCATGGTCACAGCTGATGGATTTTAGATACATGGAATTTTGGCACATCAATGACCTCAAATCCTGCATAGATCATATGACAGCATATAAACCAAAAAGAATATTGAGAGCAATTTTAAGAGAATAACAATAACTTTTTATAGCATAAGACTATCAATTTGCGAATAGCAACACAGTGATAATTAAGAGTAACTGACCTGCAACTCTTTTGATGCAGCAGAAAAGCTTTTGAATAGATCATCTATCAGTAAAGAAATACTATCAAAAGTACTTTTCGACTTATGAACTTCAAGTAGTATTTCTTGGACTTCCATTGACATCCCATTTGAGGAGTTACCATAATCCTCCTAAAAGACATTAGCCAAACATAAACCCCTTGCCTTAGTACAAAAATGTTGTACCTAATTGAACAGAGTTCATCCTAAATAGTTATTACTTCTAAAAAGACTGCGTTTTAAATTTCAGAGGCCACTGCTATTAATTAATAAACAGGAACTACAGAAAATATGACATCACAAAAATGGAAAGCAAAGATAAGAAAGTTAAGGATACAAGCCTCAACTTTTCCTCCACACACTTCCTCACAAACCAAACTTGTCTGTCCACGTGTATTGACAAGCTCTTGATACAGCTATGGAAATGAAATAATATATATCAGTTTAACAACCAGAAATACGCAAAGAAACTAGGTGATTGTTATGATGTGATGAGAAACTAGGTGGTACAGAAACCAGGGATGGCAAAGTTGCACATTCCTTTTAAGAAACACATAAACAATGTTCACCTTATCATATTTCTCTACTGCTGATATGTTCTGCTCTGTTGCCAACTCAACAACATTGTCCAGATTTTTCTGAATTGCCGCTTTGTCCATCTCCAAATTTTTAATCTGCAACAAAAGAAGATAATCATACATTATAAAGCAAATTTTGGGAAAGAGTTTGAACAAAAACAGAAAAATGCTTAATGTAAAGGACCTGTTCCTGGAGTTTCTTTATCACAAGAATAGCTTCTGACTCTCTCAAACTTAATTTTCTATCACCACGAGATATGTGACAAAAGGAAGAATCAGTGCATATTCCATTTGAGTAACATTCTGCTGCAGCCAACCTTTTTGTTAAGCACTCAATTTCTATGTCCTTCACTGTCCTCTGCTAAATTGTAGCTGAACATTAGTATGCAGGAAGCCTTAGGAAACAATAGTAATAAGAAAAAACAACAACCTGAGTTTCAAATTCCAATAGCAAATCCTCATATTCCACCTGCATTTCTACTAATTCACTGCTTTCCTGTCAGGCAAAGAGAGCTAAGGTGATTGCATTTACATTACCAACAAATGCAAAGTACATACAAAGCATACTACAAACCACAAGTGAGCTCTTCTTCTTGTGTGGTGCTTTTCTTCTGTTAGTTACATTCAACAAGGTACGCGCATCAGGAAGTATACAATCATTGAATGAATCATTACTGAAATTTTTGTCTGCTTTGCATGCTTCTTGGAAAGTATCATCCATGTTGCCTTCCTTTTGTTTCACTAATTCTTCAAATGGAAGAGGCATCTCCATATTTCGCTCAGGTCTAATGGGGTCTTCAATAGAAACTTTTGATCCATCCAAGGATGACACCTAGAGAGCCCATACAGCATTTTAGTAAAGCACCTTAACAATTTTCTTTCACAGAAGTATAGTATCTATTTAACAAGAAGTACCTGAAAGAGTTACATGTACAAATTACTCAAACTAAGATCAGTCAAGACATTTTCAAATACTAAGCACCTTCAACTAAGAATTTTTTTTTCATTTATTCTAAAACAATTCATTTGTACTTAACATGCCCAAAGAGAAATGGAAAATTTCTGAACTCTTGGAAGCAGGGGTGATCATTTTCAGTGCCAATATCCATCACTAAATTATGGGAACTTAAATCATTTCTTACTACTTCCACTCAAGTCCTTTTCAAAATATACTTTCAGTTAATAATCAAAAAATATCCCTACCCATCTAGTCATCATGAAACTTTAGGTGCATACCAAACTACTACATTTAATCTTGGTTAACCTTGCCAATGGTGAATCCTTATCTCATTGCTTTCTTGCTCTTTTGTGCTTTGTGTTTGGGACCTCTGTTATTCTCTTTTTGGTTGTAGGTAGACTCCTCGGCAAGACGTAGTCAACCTCTTCAGCCTAAGTTTCTTAAGACAACCAAAAAAGAGGGGAAGAATTATGTGGAAAGCAATTTGGGCTGCAATAGTGTGGACTATTTGGGAGGAAAGGAATGGGAGGATCTTCAATGAGAAAAGTAGATCGAAAGAGGAAATTTTTTAAGCTATAAAAATCAAAGCTGCAAGCCGGATAAAGACACTTGATCTATTCAAAGACTTTTCAGTGAAATCATATCTTAAGGGCATGGACTGAAGTGGCATCTTCTTCTAAAGAAAAGGAAAAGGTGTTTATGGAGTGGTTACCCCCAGCAGCTAACTAAGTAAAACTAAATTTTGATGGGAGACCCATGGGAAGCACAGGAAAGACAGATATTGGAGGAGTCTTTAGAGATTGTGCAGGTAGATTGCTAGCTATATTTTTGGGACCTTTGGGATAGGAAGATTCACTTAAGGCTGAACTGATGGCACTGCTGCAAGGCTTAAGACTTGCTAAGCAATCAAGCTTCCAGTACTTGGAAGTAGAGGGAGACTCAAAACTGATGAGTTCTTGGGCCAGGAATAAACTGCTTGTGCCATGGATCTTTAGGCATGAATTTTTGAAAATAGAAACATCACACAAGAGTTGAACATTACTTTCAATTGGGTAAGGACTGCAAATGGGATGACCAATACTCTAGCACAACAAGGGGTATACAGGCAACAGTTGCTTTGGGCACTATTGTAATTTTTGTAACTTTGTTGGGGGTCGGATTTTGTCCTTGGCTAGACCCTTTCTTTGTCTTAACCAGTTTCATCAATTAATATAATCCTTAAATTTCCTGCTGGTCAAAAGAAATCTTGTTTTGATATGTTGGTAACGATACTACTATAGTTTAAGATAGAGATACTCAAAGGATTTGTCAAGTGTATCATATTGGCCACAGGATATATCCTGGACACAGACCTCCTCCATATTAGCATAAGCTTTTATTTTACTACACCAAGTAATCATAATGCCGATATACCTTAGAAAATGATACATAGAACTCCAAACATCAGAATGCAGTTCCTGGGCTATATAATTAATAGAGAAATTAAAATTATTGAAACCATAAAAGCTTCCTAATGTGATGACACAGAAACCAAGGCAGATGATGACAAATGAACAAATTATGTCTACAATATTACAAATATGCAGCATCTTAATATGGTAGTTGATAATATATCAGAAGGAAATCCATAACTTTTAGGGAAGATGCATGTGGAACATACAGTTCTTAAATATTAAACCACTTACCTCTCTAAGAGCCTCCCTTGAAAGAACACCGGGGCACCATGTATCCCGCCTCTTATCCTACATCAAATAAAAGAAGAATCCTAAGAAAATATGAAATGGAGAAAAAAAAGGTGAAACATGAAACTACTTAGACAAATAAAATTTATTTCTTTTCTATCAAAAGAATAAAAGAACATCACTCAATGTGGATCTCTATATGGGGTCTTGGGAGGGGTAAGACTGAATATGGACCCAAACTTTGGTCTTTTTTTCTGCGCTCAGACTCAAACCACATTCTCGCACTTGTCAGCCCAAGATTTTACCATTACACGTAGTAATGGCCCCTTGTTTTCTTTCAAAGAATATGAAACTAAATAATGGACACAACTTATTAGAGAAGCTAGATTGTTGGCACAATCAGGGGTAACCATGTTCAATTGGATCAGAAGATCCACCAACTTTAACTTGCCAGATGATAGGTTGGAAAAAAAGAAAAGCACATTGGCATAGCCTTTCCCAGTTATCATATTGGGTGTACAAAGAGAGCTTCACAGCCCATGTGGTTTTTGTTTTCCTTTTTTGCTTCACAATGTTATGTATTTCTTCGCTTATTCTCATTACTTGTATACTTAATAAATTCTTTTGATCTTGTTACCAATAAAAAAAGCACATGTTTCTGCCCTGCTGGCATGTCTAACACTCAAAAAAACTCAAGTTATTCACCAATAGCCACGACATTACAGTGACTAATCAACAAAAAAAAGAACAACATAATAAGGATATACTACAAACTTGTCTACATAGAATAAATGTTAACCAAAGTAAATTCAAACAAAATACTCTGGAGAGCATCAAGGAAGCTATCTTGTGGACAATCAAGGAAGCATTGAATGCAGGAATTTTCCCTAGTAAGAACCAACCAGAACACAAACTTTTTTTATCAATAACAGAAACTATTTCATTAAATAAGAAAAGTTCAAGGATGAGAAAGGGAGAGAAAAACTCTCTTACTCTCCCAAAAACGAAATTATTACAACAAAGCCCAGAACAATTAATCCCTTCCCACCCCGCCTTTTTTTTATCAATAACAACATTTTCATTAATTAGACTGCGAATATAGTACAAGCAGGGAGGTAAAAATTCTTAACTCCCCCTAGTGAGGCCAAAGCCCCAAACAAAGTCTAAAATTACACCTGAGCCCAGAATAAAACTTCCCTACCCACCCCAATCTTTGCTAACTCATCAGCAAATGGGTTACCAGATCTCTTCACCCAACTGAACTTCACTTCCATGTCCTTGACCAGCCACTTAAACTTATTCTTTTCATTTCTATACCCCCATAGACCAGCCTTATCTTCTTTCAGCCACCATCCCCTTCAAATACAAATTTCTGATATTCATCTCCATCGCTTTTTGGGCACCTTCCTCAACTGTGTAGATCTCATCTCTGAGAGAGTCCCCCATCCCTATTGGGCCTGAGAACAGAGCTGAGACTGACCCATTCTCATCCCTAAACACACCCCCAATACCTGAAGGTCCTGGATTCCCTCTGCTACTCCCATCAAAGTTCAGTTTTATGAAGCTGGATGGTGGGGGACTCCATGAGATTCCCAGGTCTGTTTTGATTTGGTTACACTTAGTAATTTCACCCCACTTTCAAAGCAAGTCATCCACAGTGAAATCTCTAAACAACTCCGAGGATTTTAGCCACTGTACTAGGGGTGAGCACTATTTGGTTAAAACCGAAAATTTCGGTTTCGGTTTTTCAGTTCGGACATTTTGGTTTTTTGTTAAATCGGTTTGGTTAATTCACTTCTTGACTAATTTGGTTTTCGGTTTCGGTTTTCAAAATTAGAAATTCAGTTAACTGAATTAACCGAACTTTCTATTATTATATGTAATATATAAGATATAATATGTAACATATAATATATAATATATTATATATTTATATATTAATATATAATATAATAAATTTGATTTCAGAATAAATTTTGTAATATATAATATATATTATATGTTATAATATATATATAATAAAGCGTATATTCTTAAAATTCGATTTTAACCGAAACAACTGAAAACCAAGGCGAAAATTTCAGTTTCGCTTATTTCGGTTTCGATTCGATTTTAATTTTTTTTAGTTCAGTTTTTAAAGTTTCGGTTTATTCGGTTCGATTTTTAACAGAATACACACCCCTAAATTGTACCACCTTGAAATGTATCAGGTCTATCAATTCTTCAACCCTCCTCTCTTTTCTAGAAAAAATCCTTGAATTCCTTTCCTCCCACAAAGACCAGCAAAATGTAGCCCTTAGGCATCTCCGCATAGTCCTGCCTTTTTTCCACTGCCACCTGAAGAAGGAAGAAGAAAATAACATTTGCAAGCTCATAAGAGGGAGCCAAATGCACCCAAAAAGGGAAAGTGTCCATTCCCAAATCATTCTTGCAAACTTGCAAGAGACCAACATATGGAAACTAGTTTCCCCATCGGCTCTACAGAGAACACACCAGTGTGGGGGATAAGCATGTCTTGGGTCTCGTTTTTTGAGTCATATCACTAGTGTTGATTCTTTCCATAAACATTTTCCAACAAAAACTCCCAACCCTAGGAGGAATTGGCTTACCCAGATCTCTTTGACAGGGAAAGGGGGGGGTCCAAGGAACTGATCAGCTCAATTAAGGTTTTGAAGAAAGAAGCAGAAGAGAACAAGCCTGAGGGGTTAGGTGTCCAAATTCTGGTGTCCTCCTTTGTTGGATCCATGAAAATACAATCAAGAAGACAAAGGAGAGACGAAATGTTGTTCAGGTCAGTATCTCTAACAGCCCTTCTTAACCCCAGATTCCAACCAAACCTAGAGTTGGAAGAAGAAGGGACAAGGAAAGAAGAGATAGGCTCATTTTTCAAATCAGATAGGGCATATAAAGATGGAAATTGGTCCTTCAAAGGGACATTCCCTAACCAAATTTGTTCACAAAACTTTATGGAATTTCCAGAATTTACATCATACCTGATAAATGGGTAGAAAGCTGATAGCAGATTGTGAATGGATTTTCGAGGTGAAGCATTTGTAGTCCTTGCTAGAATTTAGGGATCCCATCCATTGTCCTCTAGTTTGTGAATGCTAGCCACTATTTTAGCCCATAACTTCTCCTTCTCTAACGAAAACCTCCACAACCACTTCCCCAACAAAGCCTCATCCCTTTTCCTAATGTTCCCTAGCCCTAACCCCCCTTGCCCGTTACTTCTGCACACCATCTCCCGACCCACCCTATGGCCCCTCTTCTCATCTCCTGGCTCCCACAAAAAATCCCTCATTAATTTCTCTAACAAATTAGCAACCTTTCCCAGAATCTTGAAGACCGACAAAAAGTAAATGGGCAAATTGGCTAAGGTAGCTCTAACGAGTGTAACCTACCACCAAGAGAAAGGTAGTTCTTTTTCCAAGAGGTGAGACTCTTCTCAAATCTTTCCACTACCGGGTTCCAAAAGCCTTCTCTTCTAGGATTGTCTCCTAAAGGTAACTCTAGGTAGTTGTAGAGAAGATGGGCTGAATGGCCCATAGACTGTTTGTCTTATTTATCTCTTTATGTACTTTGCTGTAATGGGCCTCAAATTGGGCCTTTTTTTCTCTTATGTTATGTTTTAATTATCTGCCCAACTAAAGGCCTCTCTGTAAATTACTAAAATTTAAGTTAATGAAATAGGATTAGGGGTGTAAGAAGAGATTATGTTCGAAATCTCTCTCTGAGCCCTTATGGCCGCCACCTTCTTGTTCCTCTTCTCTCTTCTTGAAACCTGATTTTTGCTATTCTCGATCAATTCTTTGCAATATTTTGAACAGTCCTTTCATTTCAAAAGGCTGTTTTTCTTCTTGGTATCAGAGCGGGCTCTTCTTCTCTTTTTCTCCTCTTTTATACCATGCACAGTGTGTATGGAGAACTGAATCGGATGAATAGTTAAAGAAACCTGTTTCAGCCCAGTTGTTAGTGGTTTCTAGAGAGGAGAATGTCTCTATCGTCCTCCTGACAGTTTCAAGTGTGTTGCCCGAAACCCTAATTTTTTGGAGAAATCTGATTGCGGGCCCCACAAGGAGTTTGACATGGGCGTTCAGTGACTGAAAGACTTCTTGTTCTTCATCTTGAAGATCGATTCAAGTTGCTTGGTGTTTTGTGAAGTCTACAAAGTGCGGCTAAGTTTTCTCTATTTCTCCCGAGCTCCGGGTGTGACGTAGTTAGCAGGTACGGCTACATAGAGGTTGATTCACAACACAGTTTTTCTTTTGCCTTCATTGATTGTTATTTGAAGTTATTAGAAGTCATTTTTTAAGTATTTTAAGAAGATGGGCCCTTTAGAAGTTGAAAACAAGCATGTTGCTAAATCCGAACAGGTTCCGAGAGCCTCTGTTGACTCTTTACTGGTTGTGACCACAGTCAAGCTAGATGGAGCTAATTATTTGGCTTGATCACAATCAGTAAAAATTAATATCTATAGTAGAGGCAAATGGGATTATATCTCTGGGAGCAAAAAGGCTCCCTTGGAAGATGATCCATCCTATGAAAAATGGATGCAAGAAAATTATACTGTAATCGGATGGTTAGTGAACTCAATGCAACCTCAAATTAGTCAACACTATTTATGGATGAATTCAGCAAAGGAAATATGGGATAGCCTTGCTGAAACCTATTCCCAGAAATTAAATGTAGCTAGAGCATACGAGCTGAGGAGTGATGTGAAAATTTTAAGGCAGGGGGAGAAACCTTTGGTTGTTTATTTCTCAATATTGAAATCTCTATGGGAAGAAATTGATTTGATGGAAACTGTAGCCTGGGAAAGCACTAATGATGTTGAGACCTACAGGAAACTTGTTGAGAGAAACAGGGTGTTTGAGTTTTTGACAGGGCTGAATCCAAAATATGACATCGCAAAGCAGAATATCTTATCCAATGATAGTGTTTCATTGTCTCAAGCCTATGGCTTGGTAAGCAGTGAAGAAAGCAAGAGACTAGTCCAAGCTCAAGGGGCTGGTCTAAATGATCACTTTGCTAATATGGGAGTGAAACCTAAGGGAATTATAGGAAATCCAGTTGGCTCAGGGAAGAAAGAAATTATTTGTGAATACTGTAAGAAACCAAAACACACAAAAGACAAGTGTTGGAAATTGCATCTAGAGCTTCTTCCCCTTCGTTTTCAAAAGAAGTCTGATAATATGAAGGCAAGGAGTATCAATATTGATGTTGGTCCAGATAGTGACAGATGTCTAACTGAAGAGAAGACTGCTAGGAAGCAGTTAGCAGCTAGGAAGGCAGAGTATGAGAAGTTTGGAAGGATGATCAATCACCTAGAAGGTGTGGCCTCTTCTTCCAACCCTCCAGCAAATTCAACCTCTTCTGCATTTGCTCATTCAGGTATACAGGCTTCTGCCAATCACGCAACTATCTCAGGTAATCGTAGGATCCCTTGAATTATTGATTTTGGTGCTTCTAATCATATGACCAACCTTTTCACCTTGTTTGTTTCTTATGATTTACTCCCTGGCCGTGACAAAATCACCCTATCCAATGGCACTCTTGCTCCTATCTCTGGCAAGGGAACCATCAAGGCTACAAACTCTTTGGTACTTCCTTCTACTCTTCATGTACCCAAACTAAATACAAATTTGTTATCTGTAAACAGCCTAACTAAGTCTTTGAATTGTTGTGTAACCTTTTTTCCTTCCTACTATATTTGCTTGACACTCCTTGGCAGTGTCAGAAAGTGATTGGGAGTGGCCATGAGGCGAATGGAATATATTTGCTTGACACTCCTTGGCAAGGACATTGACAGCCTGGAAAAGCTGCCTTTGGATCTACATCTTCAGAGTCTGTCAGTCATGTCATGTTATGTCATTTTCGTTTGGGTCATCTTTCTTTTTCTGCATTAAATCATTTATTTCCAGAACTATTTAAGGGAATTAATTTGTCCAGTCTTTATTGTGAATTGTCAAAATATTGTAGAAGCAGTTATCCTTTGAGTAATAAAAGATCTTCTTTTCCATTCCATATTGTACACTCTAATGTGTGGGGGCCTTACCACTTACCTTCTATGGGTGGTTACAAATATTTTATCTTGTCCATTGAGGATTTTTCATGATATACTTGGATATCTTTTATGAAGCCTCGTGATGAAGTTCCCAGACTTGTGAGGCAATTCCATGAATTTGTTCTAACCCAGTTTGATACCAGAATTAAAATTTTCAGATCCGACAATGCAAAAAAATGTTTTGAGAAAAACCTAACCTGTTATCTCACTGATTTGGAGGTTATTCACCAAAGCTCCAATGTTAGAACCCCAGAACAGAATGGAGTTGCTGAAAGAAAAAATCGGCATATTGTTGAAGTTGCAAGGAGTATCCTGTTTGCCGCACATGTCCCAACAAGATTTTAGGGTGATGTTTTTCTCACTGCAACCTACCTAATCAACCGTATGTCATCCAGGATGTTGGGGTTTAAGCCTCCTTTCAGTCTTCTTCATCCAGGCAAGGACCTTTTTCCTATTGCATTCCATGTCTTTGGGTGCACTTGTTATGTACACATTCCAAGTGTCCAAAGACAAAAATTTGAACCAAAAGCCCACAAGTGCATTTTCCTTGGTTATTCCCCCACACAAAAGGATTATTGTTGTTTTGATCCAAGGACTGGAACTCAGTATGTCTCAATGGATGTCACCTTTGATGAGCTTTCTTCATTTTATGATTCTTATCAGGAGAGTCATTGTCCAAAGAGGGAGAATTTGTCACAGTTGTTTGCTCTCCCCCTTCCTGTCCCAGTTAAGTCTTCTTTTGAGCCTCTTCCTCCTTCAAATGAGTCAAGGGATGATCAATCATCTCATTCTCATTCAAGTGTTCCAATCCCTCCTTCATTACCTCCTCGTCCTCTTTTTAAGCCCAGGCTGTACCAACAACAGAGAACTATAAGTGAGCAGATTGTTTCCCCTACACCACATGAACCACCTGCACTTCCAGTCACAAAAGAGACAATAGGTACTAATACAGCCCCTTTGGAGTCATCCTTCCCAGACCTTGATATCCCTATTGCTATCAGGAAAGGTAAAAGGAAGTGTACTACACATTGCATTTCCAAACACCTTTCTTATAGTTTGCTTTCTTCTTCATACTTTGGCTATCTTTCTTCTGTTGCTTCTAACCCAATACCCAGGTTTGTGTCAAAAGGTCTTACTATTCCAGAATGGAGGGATGCTATGAGAATAGAAATTGATGCCCTGCATAAGAATGACCCTTGAGAAGTGGTTGATTTACCTGAAGGGAAGGAACCAATAGGCTGTAAGTGGGTTTTTACCAACAAATATCATACTGATGGCACCATTGAAAGGTACAAGGCTAGGCTGGTTGCAAAAGGTTATACACAGACATATGGGATTGACTATTTGGAGACCTTTGCTCTTGTTGCAAAGATGACTTCTGTGAGAGTTCTGCTATTCTGGTCACACACTCAAACTGGCCACTTTACCAGTTGGGTGTAAAGAATGCATTTCTGAATGGAGAGTTACATGAGGTTTATATGTCTCTTCCTCCAAGAATGTATGAAACAGATATGGAAGGGAAAGTCTGCAAGCTGAAGAAATCTCTTTATGGACTTAAACAATCCCCTCGGGCATGGTTTGAAAGGTTTAGGGCTGCCCTTGTTAACTTTGGCTATGTACAGACTCAATCCGATCATACCCTCTTTGTGAAGAGGAGAGGATCTTTGGCAGTATATCTGATTGTGTATGTTGATGATATTGTTGTGACTGGTAGTGCTGTATCAGGGATTAATTATCTTAAATCTTTCCTTCATACAGAGTTTGAGATCAAAGATCTGGGGGAATTGAGATACTTTCTTGGCATAGAAGTTGCTCGATCTAAGGATGGGATCCTTATCTCTCAACGAAAGTATGTACTTGACTTGCTCTCTTAAACAGTGAAGATGGGTGCTAGACCAGTTGCTACTCCTATTGATATGAGTCATAAACTCTCTGCCTCAAATGAAGTATTGTTGAAAGATAAGGGAGTCTTCTAGAGGCAACTTGGGAAACTACTCTATCTATGCATGACTCGGCTAGACATTGCATATGCTGTCAGTTGCATTAGTCAATTCATGCATGCTCCCAGGGACACTCACATGGCAGCAGCAAAACAAATTCTATGTTATTTGAAGGGTTCTCCTGGAAAGGGAATTCTATTTTCTAAGCATAGTCATATGAAACTTGAAGCCTACACAGATGCTGATTGGGTCGGAAATATCGATGACAGATCTACCACTAGGTACTGTAGCTTGGTGGCAGGTAATATTGTTTCTTGGAGAAGCAAGAAACAATCAGTTGTAGCCAGATCTTCAGTCGAAGCTGAATACAGAGCCATGGCTCATGGAGTTTCTAAACTGTTGTGGCTTCAATCCTTGATGAAGGAACTGGGTATTGAGCATGATAAGCCATTGATGTTATACTATGATAATCAAGCTGGCATCAACATTGCTCGCAATCCAGTGCAACGTGACAGAACCAAACATATTGAAGTTGACAGACACTTCATTCGAGAAAGAGTGGCTTCTGGAGAAGTTTGTCTACCTTTCATCACTTCTGAAGGATAGTTAGCTGATTTCCTCACCAAGGGCATCCCCAATGCTAAACTTCAGCATGATACTGGCAAGCTTGGCATGATTAACATCTATGCTCAGCTTGAGGGGGAGTGTAGAGAAGATGGGCCGTATGGCCCATAGACTGTTTGTCTTATTTTATCTCTTTATGTTCTTTGTTGAAATGGGCCTCAACTTGGGCCTTTTTTCTCTTATGTTTTAATTATCTACCCAACTAAGGGCCTCTCTGTAAATTACTAAAATTTAAGTTAATGAAATAGAACTAGGGGTGTAGGAGATTATGTTCGAAATCTCTCTCTCAACCCTTATGGCCACCACCTTCTTCTTCCTCTTCTCTCTTCTTGAAACCTGATTTCTGCTATTCTCAATCAATTCTTTGCAATATTTGTAACAGTCCTTTCATTTCAAAAGGTTGTTTTTCTTCTGTAGTTCAAAGGCCAACTTGGCACTACACACCCCTAAATCTTTGTGCATTCCCTAACCTCCCCTTCTTCCAAATTCACACCCACTATGCAACTTTTCTCAAAGTTCACTTTCAAATTTGACATCTATTCAAACACTTGTACCACCAATTTCAAGTTTCTAATCCAACACAAGTTTCCACCCTCACAAAATAGTATAGTATCATTTATGAACTGTAAATAGGTAAGGGGTATCTCCTCCCTTCCTACTCTTTATCCTCTTATTAGATTCCTTGTACCTGCTCTATGAATCAATCTCCCCAAAACATCTGTGATCAACGTAAACAGGAACTAAGAGAGTGGATCTTCTTGTCTTATTCCCCTTCAAGCTGGGAAAAAGTCCACCACTAACCCATTTACCAGCACAGAGTAATGACAATTCCGGGCACACCCCATAATCCATTTGCACCATTTGTACCCAAACCCGAAGTTTACCAAAAGTCCACCCCATAATCCATTTGCACCATTAAAGATTCTAGCAATTTCATTTTGATTGGTAATCACCTACCCTTCTAACTCTAATTTAGCCACTAGGTTCTTCCTCCTTCCATTCACCAGATAATGGAAGAATCTAGTATTCCCATCACCTTCCTTAATCCACTTATGCCTTGACTTCTGCCTCCAACAAATTTCCTCTTTGAGTAAGACATCTTCTAAGTCCTTTTTCAGTTGCCTTCTTAATTCTCTATCATGTTCACTAGATAGCCCTTGGGATTCCTTCTCATCCAACTTTTCAATTTGTGTGATCTTTATTCAACTCCTACCAAAGTGATCTTTATTCAACTCCTTCAGCTTGACTCTCAGTCTCTTCAACTTCTAATGAAATCTAATTCCTATCCATTTTATCCTCCTTAACTCCCCATTCGACCATTCCTTCACTTTACCCCCAAAGTTTGGATGAATTAGCCACATATTTTCAAATATAAACGGTTTAGGTCCACTAGTCCAAGATTCCACACCAATCTTAAAGTGGCAAGGGTCAGAAGTGACCCTAGGTAGAGCTCTAGAAACCAGATTTCCCCAATGATTCTCCCAATCTAGGTTGAATAGAAACCTATCCAACTTTGAACATAGAGGATTATCTTGGAGATTTCCCCATGCTCGTTGTAATTGACTGTACAAAGTTGCTAGATTCCTCTTAGTATCTTGTGACATTAAAATCCCCTCCCAACCACCAAGGACCATCCCATAATCCTTGAATTGCATACAATTCCTCCCACATTTCATTCCTTTTTTTTCTGTAGGTATTAGGGCCATGCACATTAGTAACCATCCTCCACATTCTTATTTCAGACTTAGTACCTAACCAGTGCTAACTGAACCATCACTAAGTACCATCCAATCTTACTATAGTAATAAAACCAACATTCTAAAGGTCACTAGTACCATCAAGACCCATCCCGGGATCAACCGTTAACTTAAGATCAATCCCACTAGCATCCATATTAATTCAAGCAATCTAAAACACCCAAAATGAAGTTTAGGAAGTCTCCTAGACCAGATCAATTTAGCACTAAGCACCAAAGACTTCAACTCGGAAACCCCACCAAGAGCCCAAGAACCCTACCAAAGAGAAAACCAGCAAAAAAGAAAAAACTCTCCAGAAATCCTCCACTGCCCAATCAATCTCTTCTAGGCAATGAAATAAATTATCTAAACAAAAAAAAAAATCACCTGGAGTCTATAAAATAAAGGACTGGTCCAACCTAGGTTCCTCTAGGATGGAAAAAATTTTGAAAGGGGGTTGTCGATCTCACTAGAAACTTCTTCTGAATCAATCACCCACTCTAGCTAACTCACAGAAACCAAAAATAAGAGACCAATCCACTTATGGGATGCAAATGAGAATCCCTAATCCAATAGGACTCTTCCTTCTTTCTCCAATCCCTCCTATTTTTGGTCTTCTCTCCAAAAAACCTTCTTGGACACAAACTACCAAAAAAAACCCCAATGGTTGGGCTGAAAACAACTGGCCAATCAGCCTCATTAGGTCTCCATAATCAGCTTATCTCAAAATTGCATGGAGAACACTTGTCAAGGTCCTAACCTAGTTCTAATACCAAGTAGAAAATCAAGAAAAAACCAAGTAAATTGGTGTAAAAATCAGAAAAAAAAACGATGAACTTTGGAGAGGAAGAAGATAAAAAGAGAAGAGAAGTTAAAGAGAAATGAGGAGAGGCAAAAAGTCCTTTAACCGCCTCCTCTCTTTGCATTTATACTTAACTGAAAAGTACAATGACTAATCATCCCTTAATAGGGTGGCTATAACTAAATGGACTACAACTTAAAAGGAATAAAAGAAGAACTAGGCCCACTAAAGGTCTCAGCCCATTAGCTGAACTGTCAACACTGCTCAAGAAAACAACTTTATCCCTACATTTTTCCTAGCTTTCAAAGATTCTTTTCTTTCTTTCTTTTCATATTTTTCAACAAGTAACAAAAGGAATGCATCTCCACACAATCTTTGCTCTTCTATTTCCCCTTAAAGCAGGCTAACCAAAGGTTTCTTTTGGCAACCTTGGATTCCACATGTCAAGACTGAAGAGACAAAAGTAGTACCCCCAGATATATTTTGAAAAACAGCAGCCAAAAAACAAGTCCATCAGAGATTTCTTTAGGCAATCTTGGATTCCACATGTCAAGACGGAAGAGACAAAAGTAGTACCCCCAGACATATTTTGAAAAGCGGCAGCCAAAAAAACAAATGCATCACATTCCCTCTTCAGCTAGACAAAGATAAAACCTCCCCTGCCAACAGCATTCCCCTGCTCTCCATGTGGTCTTGAGTGACGCTGTCTAATGACACCAACCATGCAAAGGCTTCCACTCTATGAGGCACAGGATTCCCCCAAAAACCTTTAACATCTGACTTCCCCTGCCCTCCAACTGAATTCTCACCAAAGCACTGTAAGAGGGGCATGGGAAGCGATTTTTTCTATGGTGACAGCTCTTTTCTTTCCTAGTTATTTTTGTTGAGAACTGCCATAGTCACACTGTTTGTAAAGCTATAGACATCCTCCCATCTACATATTTCCCTCTTTACAGTGAAATGGTTACCTTTAAGGAAAAAATATCACTAGAGACAAAATGGCAAGGCTCAGAAAAGAGCACAATAAAATAGAGGAATGACATCTTAAACTTAGAGCAGAATGAATGGTAGTTTTAACAACATCATCAAATATAGAGATGACATGATATAAAAAATAAGGGTGTTATTTCCTATAATATGGTAGAACCTTTTTGTAGTGACTCAATTTCTCATCCCTATTTGAATACAACACCATTGAGCTTAAATTCGCTATTTTCTTGGCTTGCTCTTGCAATGTCCTCTCACGTTGGGCTTGAGCTTTCTTTTCCTCTTGCAACTCCAAGGTAATCCTCTCCCTCTCTAATTCACTCTACAAAAGGAAGGAGTTGTAATGTTTAATAGCTACTCTTGTAGCATTCTTTCACAAAAGCATGGAAAAAAATTGGACCTTTAGTGTTGCAACAAAAAAAAAATTCTGACCTTCAATAAGGTGTTTCGCAGATTAAGTATCTCCTCCTCAAAATGTTCTGAATTAGAGCCCTAAAATAAAATCATAAAGATTTACTATCAAATACTTCAAACAGTATTTTATTGAGACAAGTATTTAGAAAAGCTCTGAGAGTAACCTGCAATTTTGCCCGAAGCTCCTCAATCTCCTTTTTTTGACGTTTTAACAGAGCAGCATCAGTGAGAATCTGGCAAAAAAAGGTCATGAAGACAAGTAAATGCATGCATCCAGACAAGGACTTCAATGGTGAAAAAAGAGCAGGAATATCCAAATGAAAAGAGCAAGGATATAAGTTGAATAAGAACCAAACCTCATTAACGCGTGCACAGTTTGTTACGCGTAATGCTCTACTGGCAAATTGGAGACTGCATTTTGTCTCATCCACATGAATCTGCAATCATATGAAAAGTGGAAATAAGCATAAGCAATCTACTGAGTAGAAACTAGAAAGTACAGAGAAGGCAGCAGAAAACACAACCTGTAAAGGATAATCTCTATGGAGTAAATATTGCAGCAAAAGAAAGCAAAGCTTCTTCAACAAAATGAACAAGGTTCTTAGTGTCGATATCATAAAATCCAGTTGCATCCCCTTCCAAAGATGCATCTCCTGTAGCATCTCCCTCCAAAGAGTTGCAGTTTTGCACTAGATGTTCTAAGAAAGGAAGTGGAGGCCATGGCAAAACCACCACACCAATCAATTGCTGGAAATGGATTCAATTAACCCCACTACTCGCGTTGATTCTTCAGATTCTAATGGTGCTCCTGTTACTGATTTACCAATCAAAATTGCTGGAAAAAGATCCAATTAACCTCAACTCAGTGGACAATTAGAAGGACCAGTTCCCATAGGTCATTCTATTTTCCATTGACTCAACTGGAAATGTGCCTAAAAGTGCACCTTTCTCTATAATTCCACTGCCTCATTTTTCAGAGCCAAATGGCAGAGTGGATCTCACAAATCTTTTTCCACCACTCACTTTAGCTTCTTGCCCCGATCTAAATGCATCCTTAGAGAGCATTAGTTATAACTGTGGAACCAAGTTGGTCCTTAAACTATAATTAGATTATAGGAATGACTCATTTATAAAATACTAATTAGAAGGACGGCTACTGCAGTCCTATCTGTTACTCGCACTTGAACACAATAAGATTCTTCAAATTCATTTTTCTACCATCAAACCAAAATAAAGTCTCTGAATTTTGGAAACCATGAAAATATTTTCATCAATGCCCACAAAACAGGTTAGATTGAAGGGAGTAAACAAGGCATAACAAAAGAGAACCAAAGCTGTTCCCATGCTTATTTGGCATCATTACGATGACGTGGGGCCTGGGTAAGTAGTGGATCAACTTGGGAAGATCCTAGAATCTTCAATCTACTTTAAGATTCTCTTTGTGTAGTTGAGTTTGCTACTAAACAGGACTTATTTGGCTTTCTTACATTTCTAGACGGCATGAGTATTTCTGTAATTTTGCATTTGTAGGGGTTATGTTTGGGGACAGCTCTTGTCAACTAACATAAAATAAAGTAACAAATCAAGAAGAAAATAAGAAGAAGAGCTCTTGGCCAAACTTTCAGTCCCCCCCAACCTGCTCTAAACTGGACAGATTCCTCATAACTCCTAAGTGGGAAGAAATGTGGGGATCCTTAATAGCAAGAGGGTACCTAGAGTTACTTCAGACCATTGCCCTATTTGTATTGAGAAAGAAATCCCAGGGGAAGGCCCTTCTCCTTTCAGATTTGAGAATATGGGGTTTGAAGACCCTACATTTAAGATTAGGCTAAAGAAGTGGTGGGAGGAGGCACTCAGACCTTTGGGGAGGTTGAAAATGATAGGTTTCTCCAGGAAACTAAAGAGGCTAAAAGAAAAAATAAAATATTGGAATAAAGCCCATTTTGGAAGGTTAGAAGAAATAAAAGATAACTTGGTGGGGAGGATTGAGGAGCTAGATAGGAAAGAGGCTCTCAGAATTATTCCAAAAGAAGAAAGAGGGGAAAGATGGAATCAAAAGCAAAAACTGGAAGAGATATTACGGAAGGAGGAAATTTGTTGGAGACAGAAATCAAGGTGTCAGTGGCTTGTAGAGGGGGATGGAAACACTAAGTTTTTTCATTCGCTTGCAATTGGAAGGAGAAAGAAGAACTTAATCCTTAGTGTGGAGGAGGGACAAGTGGTAAGAGAAATGCAGGGGATTACAAGGATTTCTTTCGTAAATCATTTTAAGGAAATTTTCTCAAGCCCACAAGGAGTGTTGCCAGAATTGCCAGAGTTGGAAGGGGATGTTCTGTCAGAAGAGCAATCTCTTGCTTTAGAAAGGAGATTTTCTTTGCAAGAAGTCAAGGAAGCTATCTTTTCAATGGACTGATCAAAAGCCCCTGCGCCAGATGGTTTCTCCATGGCCTTCTATCAAATGGCTTAACAAATTCTTCTCCAAAGGGGAGGTTTCACCAGGAGCAAATGCCACATTTATCACTTTGATTCCAAAGAAGAGGGAGGCCAAAACTCCTAAAGACTTTAGACCAATAAGCCTCATTGGGAGTGTTTATAAAATTCTGTCAAAGGTCTTATCAGAAGGACTGAAAAAGGTGTTACCCTTGATCATCTCTCCTTTCCAAGGTGCTGTTGTAGAAGGAAGGCAGATTGTGGATCAAATCTTGGTGGCTAATGGAATGCGTTGTGGAAAGAAGAAAGGGTAGAGAAAAGGGGCAGGTTTGTAAAGTAGATCTAGAAAAAGCCTATGATGCGGTTAATTGGGAAGTCCTTCTAAAAATATTAGAAAGACTGGGATTTGGAGCTAGATGGAGGTCTTGAATTAAAGGATGTTTAAGTTCAGCTCATTACTCAATCCTAATCAATGGTACACCAAAGGACTTCTTCCCGGACAGGAGAGGAATTAGGCAAGGTGCCCCTATCCCCATTCTTGTTTACCCTAGTGGCAAAAGTGTTAAGTAGAATGGTGGCAAAAGTTGATGCTCAAGGCCTTATTAGAGGTTGGAGGGTAGGTATAAATCGGGAATTTGTTACCCATCTCCAATTTGCATATGACACTATCTTTCTTTGTGAAGGAAACAATGAGGAAGTGGTGGAAAATTTGAGGGTGCTGCTGAATAATTTTGTGGGAGTGACAGGGCTGAGGATAAATTTTGTGGGAGTGACAGGGCAGAGCAAATGCCACATTTCATGGAGATTTTGGGGTGCGAGATCAGAAGCTGGTCTATCAGTTACTTAGGTCTATCCTTAGGAGGAAATCCCAGGTCAATTGGGTTCTGGAAACCAGTTTTAGAAAGGTTTGATAGGAAGTTAGCCCTTTGGAAGAGGAATTATATTTCTTTGGGTGGAAAAATAACCTTGATTAGAGCCACTTTGGCAAACCTCCCCACCTATTTCCTTTCAACCTTTAGAATCCCTTCTAGGGTAGCAAGGTGCTTAGAGAAGTATACAAGAGATTTCCTTTGGAACCCAGGAGAGGAAAGGAAGGACCATTTGATTAAGTGAGAACAAGTTAGCAAACCTAAGGAACAAGGGGGTTTAGGAATTAGGAACATCCTTTTAAAGAACACAGCTCTACTAGGTAAGTGGCTTTGGAGGTTTCCCTTTGAGGGCAATAGACTATGGCACAAAGTGATTGAGAGAACTCAAGGGGTGGATGGAAATGGCTGGGATGCAAAAGTTTCCCCTCACAGTTCTTCAACTTCTCCTTGGAAAGCAATTCATGAAATCTACCCTACTTTCCTCAATTCCATCCGGTTCAATGTGGGACAAGGTAATAAAATTCTGTTTTGGGAAGCTCTATGGGTAGGGGAAACCCCACTTAAAGACCAATTTCCTGATCACTTTGCACTATCTAACCTCAAGGGGGAAGCTATATCCATGTTGGGAACATCATGTCCAAACGATGTGAACTAGAATTTGGGCTTTAGAAGGAGACCAAGGGAAAGTGAGTGTGAGTCTTTAATCCGATTGCTGGACCTCCTAGGGCAAATCCACTTGGACCCTTCGCTAGAAGACTCTAGAATTTGGGTAGGCTCTCCAAACGGCATCCTTTCTTGCTCCTTTTTCTTCAAAGTACTTGCTTCCCCTAACCTCCTAGGTGAGGATTTCCTTGTGAAAGAAATTTGGTGCAAACCTATTCCCCCAAAGATCCAAGCCTTCTACTAGGAAATATTCCTTGGTAAGGTAAAAACACTTGTGATATGCTGCAGAAAAGAAGGCCATGCATTTGCCTTTCTCCTCATGTGTGCTCATTGTGTAAGGAAAGTGGTGAGACCCTTTCTCATTTAATGATATCCTGTTCTTTTGTGACTTGAATTTGGAAATTCTTTTGTACTCTCTTTGGCTACAGGTGGGTTCCCCCTCAAAATGTGGCAAGACTCTTCAACCATGAATTCTTGAGACAGCAAAAGAAAAGAGGGATAGTAATGTTGAAAGCAACAAAGGCAGCAATTTGCTGGGTAATATGGGAAGAGAGGAACAACAAAATTTTCTTGGAAAAAAGTAGAACAATAGAGTAAGTGATTGATAGTATCAAGGTGAAAGTAGCCCATTGGGTAAAACCCTTGGATAGCTTTCAAGTCTTCTCATTCACAGACATTCTAAGAACATGGCCCAAAGTAGCACACTCTTCAAGAGTAAGAGATAAAGTAAGGCTGGAGAGGAAGCCACCAGAAGGCAATAAAGTAAAACTGAATTTTGACAGGAGCTCCCTTGGAAATCCGGGCATCTCAGGAATAGGAGTATTAAGAAATTCTGAAAGGAGGATATTGGTTATGTTCTCAGGACCGATTGGCACCGGAAACTCACTAAAGGCTGAACTATTGGCATTACTACAAGGGGTAAAGCTAGCCAAACAGCTAGGATACAGACATGTTGAAGTGGAAGGGGATTCAAAAGTAGTAATTTCATGGGCAGCAAACAACAGCCATACCCCATGGGCGTTTAAACATGTGATTAGGGAAGTGGAGAAGATTGCAAAGAAGGTTGAGGTTGAATTTAAATGGGTCCAAAGAAGTGCAAATGGGCTAGTTGACGATTTAGCAAAACATGGGGCATTGAGACAGCAATTATTCTGGGCTGCACTGTAATGAAGGATAGAATAAAGTGATTAAGGGGAATCAATAGTCCCATCACCAAGTTGTATAAACTATTTACAATCTGAATTTTAATAAAATACATGTTTACTAATCAAAAAAAAATATGAACAAATAAAGAAAACACCAAGATTTAATGTGGTTCAGCTCAGTGGCCTAATCCACGGGAAGAGAGGGAAAATATCCACTATGAGAATAAGAGATACATGGTTGACCTCTCTACAAACTCACAACAAAATATCCACTCTCACTCAACCCTAATCCCACATAACTAATGCCTTAAATAAGCAAAAGACCTAATTTTTATATTAGAATTTCACACAAGTCCCTCTTCCTCCCATAAAAACATACAAGTCCCCAAAATTTATCAACATTACAAATATACCCCTATAACCTCCAACACCCTCCCTGAAAGAAAACCCGAATACGACCAAATACAATATATCTCTCTACACCCTTCCTCAAACTTAAGGTGGGGAAACCAGCATGAATTTGCAAGTAAGGATGTTGAAGCACCCTCCATGAAAATAGGTGTATAGTTGAAGTAGCAACCATAAAACTTGAGATGTTGAAGGGGCCTCTTAGAAACCAAAGTTGGATGTTAAAAAGCTAAATGAACTCATGTTGGAAAACTAGAGTAAAGCCAAGTCATGATCTTAATAACCAAACTGAAGTTGGCCAACACTAAGCCAACACATATCATGCCAAACAATCAAATTTAGCCATCAAAAGGCCAATCACAATCACCGAAATAAAAAACCAACCACGTCAAACAACTAGATCATCAGAAATGCCAACAAAAATACCAAAACAAAGTTGACTAACAGAAAGCCAACTATGCTGAACTCCATAAACATAGCAAAGATTCAGAGTTGAGCAACGGAAATCCAACTATGAACTCCATAAGCCAGTTGAGGAATCGGAGTTGGTAATTGGAAAGCCAACTAGATAAAGTGAATCAAAATCCCATGTCACTGAAGGAGATCAAAACTCCAAGGGTTTCTTCAACGATAACTAAGAACTTATGAGCATAATAAAGGATCATTGCTGAAACTTTTCTTTGAAGAGTAAAATGAAAAATTTTATAGATAGAAAATAGAAAACAAGATACAAATCGGCCTGGGTGTGAAGATTATACCCAAACCAAATACCGCAACAAGAGATTACAAGACACAAAAACTAACAAAAGAAAACAGGGGACCCCCCTTTACACATATTTGTCTAGTCTTCAAGTTCAAACACCTCGTCACATCCGTCACCATCCTCATCCCAAATTAAATCTTGTTTCTGTCTGAGCTTCTTCTGCTCTTTCTCTTCCTTTTTCCCCATTTCAAATACTTCAAAAGCTCTTCTAGCAAACTCTTCACCTCCCCAAAAGAAAAGCCCTAAACTCTTGCCAATTCTAACTTCCCTGTCCACCAAACTCCTAACCTCCACTTTATCCCCCCTCCTTTTTTTTATCAGCTTGTTGAGACAAAACTAAACTACTCCCATCCACTTGGCTTCCTTCCTCCTTCTCATCCCCTAGCCCTGTATGAGGTAAGCAAACCAAATATCGATCATGATAATAGATCCATCATTCACCAAAATAGTCTAAATATCAAACCAAGCCACAAACAAGATCAGATCAGAACCAATCATAACAATGGAGAACCATTGTAGAAATTTTGCACCATAGAGACATTTTCTCGAACACCAAATAGTCACCTTGAGCTCCAGTATCACATGTTGATATTGATAATCACAAATAGACCAAAGAAGCTGTAGAGCTTCTATAATACTTCTTCAAAAAATTAGAACTCCCAAAGAAACACCAAACTTAGCTAAATGACCAACAACCAACCTTTTAGCAATAAATCAAACACTCGATAATGCAACATAGAAACCAGAATTTGCTTAAAGATATGAACTAGTTCAGATGCTAGGGGGCGTAACCCACAAGACAAGGAGGGAAAATATAAATCCTTCCAAAGAGGGAATCCTTCTAAAGAACCAACAAAAGAGAAAAATCCAAAAAAGCTTTAATAGCATTAAAAATAAGGACTAGAAGATGCCCTAATATACCAACCAGATCAGATTTCCTTGCCCAAATGACCCTTTGATCTTCTTTTTCATATAAAAACGACCTGAACTCTGAAAGCTCAAGTCTAGATTCCACCAGGTATGAGACAACCAAAAGAGAATCCAAATCTCACGTTACTTTTTCCTGGTTTCTGAAAGAAGCAACGAGAAGCAATAGCACCCCTTTTGGGGTCTAGTAAAATTCTAGAAAATTGATGAAAATACTCACAAATATTCTTCATTGAATGGTAAAAGTCCCTAACAAATTGCTTCATAGATTCAAGCACCACAGACCTCGCGTGAACAGTAACGTGAATAGATTGTTTTTTGATAGTTGAAATTGATTTCATTAATCAAGCAGAATAACACTTTACAAGCATCCCTATGGGAGGCACGAGGTGCAGTCTCGCCTAAACATTACAAGTAGTTAAAGAAAAGATTACACAGCTGCCCAAAATAACCGACCCCTAGCAGACCCTTGTTTTGCAAGATAATCAGCCAAAGCATTTGCCTCCCAACCCACCCACTGGTATCTACACGAAATGTGCCTTATTAAACATTTAACTTTTTTTATGTGATCCCTATAACTCCAAACAATGAGTCTGGATTTGACAACCAGCCCACAATCACCTTAGAATCCCCTTTAATTAATAGGTTCTCCACTCCTAGTTGATTAGCATTGTGAATTCTTTATACTGCAGCCAACAACTCAGCTCTTGTGGAATCCCCTATTCCCACCATGCCTGAGAATAAGGATATAATATTGCCATTCTCATTCCTCAGAACTCCTCCTATGCTTAGATGGTCCTAGGTTACCCTGACTGCTTCCATCAAAATTTAGTTTAATAACCCCTTCCAGAGTTAACCAAACTGTTGCAGCCCTGGTCTTCCTAACCGAAGTGTGCAATTGCAGCCCAGATCCTCCAAATGTCATCAAACGAGAAAGAACAGTAACATGAATGGTAACCGTGAACAATAACTCGATTTCTAGTCTTCCTTAGTTCACCGAACTAATTCCCACACTAAACCTGCTCTGATACCATGTCAACTAACATAAAATAGAGTAACAACTCAAGAAGAAAATAAGAAGAAGAAATAGAGAAAACACCAAGATTTAATGTGGTTCGGCTCGGTAGCCTACACCCATGAGAAGAGAGGGAAAAATATCCACTATGAGAACAAGAGATACATGGCCAACCTCTGTACAAACTCACAACAAAATATCTGCTCTCACTCAACCCTGATCCCACACGGCACAATCAATGGCTTAAATAAGCAAAAGACCTAATTCTATTAGCATTTCATATAGCCCCTCTTCCTCCCATAAAAACATACAAGTCCCCAAATTTTATCAACATTACAAATATACCCCTATAACTCCCAATAGGTCTCAGCCTAATAATTTCCCTTTGGTTTTATGTTTACAGTTGTTTGGGGGCAGGTTTAGTCTAATTTAGCTTCTTTATGTAAGCGGTTTGTGGGACAAGCTAACTTGGGGAGCAAGTTTCTTCCTTCGGAAGCTTCTTTCTTATTAAGCTTGTAAGGCTCTTTTGGAGAATGGTTTGGGTTAATGAACAAAGAAAGCTTCTCCAGAGAATTTGGTGTGATTGCCCTCACCCTTAGGTGTGATTTCTTAGGGTTTTCATCTCTTCTCTTCTCTTCTTTCTTTTATTAGCTATTTGTTTCTCTACTGCACATCTAAGCCTAAGTTTAATTGCAAGAATAGTGCTGAATCACAAAGATCCTGCATCATAGATGAAAACAAATCCTTTTAAAGTTGGTGAACTACATTACCAACTTCCAGAATAAGCTAGTATTAAATTGACATAACTTTTCTTTATATAATGTGGTAAGAATATCAAGAAATTAGCAGAAAAGTGCATCTTGAAATTAGAGAATTATTTCTTGGAGAAAAGTGTTAAAAAATAATTATTTGAGAAAATATTCATTTAAAAAGTCGAACTATAGGTACCAATTTTGAAAGAGCCTGTTAAAACAAAATAGCAACATGATTTCTGGGGCAAATGATTATTTGCTTCCAGAGACAGGTGTATCAGGGCTGTCAATTTTCTGAATGACAATTAGTTTCTAGGTACTATTGATTTGGTAATTGTCATCAAATTCATTTCTTAATAACAAAAGAAACTCCAATGGTTCTGGATCAAAATTATACAAAGAAAGTAATCTAGTGAATTACTACATTACTGGACCAGTAGAAATTTCAGTTATTATTTGCATGTTTATTCAGTACAACATTCAAATAATTCAAGTTACATAATACTACCTGTGCAAAAGTAATATTGCATATTATAGCAGTATTTGCATTCCCACCCAATGCTGGTTGCAAAATGCGTGTGAGTTTGCTATCCCGATAGGGAACATGACCCCTGATTCAAATGGTAAATGGTGTAAGGAATACTAAGAAGCCAACTAAAAATATGTACTTGACAAATGATAGAACTCACCCTTGGCTCTCAGCACCTTCACTCAGTTTCTTTATTACAGTTCCAAGTGTCATCAAGCTTTTATTGATGTGTGAACCCTCTTTCAGACGCACACCTTCTGCACCAGTCTTTGCAGCACGTTCTGAACCAGCCAGGTCCACCAAATTCTAAAGGGGAATTCAAGCAGTGTAAAAAATAAATAATATAGTAATAATGAGAGTGGTCATTAACAAGTGCAATGGAAGGGGAAATGAATAAAGCAAACTGTACAATTATCACACACCAGAACAGATACACGGACAGCATCACAGGAACTTCCAATATCTCCATCTTCAGATTTATCACGACTTTCAATTATCTGCAAATACAGGTGGGTTGTAGGGCTACATGTTTCCCATAATAATTCGTGTGGCCAAAGAGATAAGGATTAAGGAATAATTTCTTACCATTCGGAAAATTGTATGTGACCTACTGCTATAAACATTCATATTTGTCTCCCCAATGTGACGATGAGCTTCACAATTGAAAATAATTCATTAAGAACATGATATTGTAAATTACCTGAAACAAACTAACAACAAAGGGAGTGCATGAATGTGTCTGTGTGTAAATGAATGAGAAATAGAATAAATGATAGAAGGGGGGAGATTTACATTCTCCAAATTCCATGAAATCAAGGACTTGCTCTGGGGATGCAACAATCTCTTCTCTCAAACCAGCAACAAATATCCCTCTCTACCAACAGAAGGGAAAATTGAGCAAATAATCATTCAGTAGTCATCCAAGCTTACTATGATAAATTAATTGGGCTTTGGAGGGGAGATGCTACCTCAAGACTCTCATGAACCTGCAATTTCCGATGCTCAGGAGCTAATAAGTCATTTATTTCTTCATTATAGATCTCCATGTAGGACATGCGTAGAAGAAATTCTCGATCCATATCCTACAGATCAAGAAGCAAGATAATTATCTTCTTTTCCACAAAAAACCCCACAATAACAATTTTACAACAGAAGATACCTCCCATGAGAACAGACAAGGAGATATGCAGAATATTTTAATAATCTTTTCCTTCCACCAAAGCTCTTCTCAAAATATTGCTCTGCTACATATCATGTGCAAACCTAATGGTAGGCCCAATATCATTGTTGTTAGAATTAATTATTTTATTTCTGCTGTTAGGGTGCCGTCAGTCTAGGATGCTGTCAGCATGTTCTTTTCTTTGTTTAAGTTCTTATTATTAGGGTGGGCCACCAGGGGCATGCTTGTAATTTCATTTTTTATTTTACATCATGTTAATACAAAGAGGAAGCAGGGAGCCGCCAGCTTCAGTTTTTGACTCTCAAACACTTTTTCCTCTTCTCTTCTCTTCATATCTCTCTTCTCTCCTCTCCTCTCTCTCCTCTCTCTCCTCTCTCTCTTCTAGAAAGAAAATAATCATAATTTATACATTTCTTTCTATCATAATTTGGACACAAAAACAAGGAAACTAATGCAACTTTATTGGTCAGCATTTTTTCTTTTTAACTATTTTCATGGGCTATCAGCCCTTATTGTTGATAGTAAGCAGCTACCTCTTGTATAATTCGAAACAAATCATGCACTGCAAGAGGTATAACCCCTGGTTCAGCAGCTGTCCCTCGCATAGTATGTGTTTTTCCACTATTTGTTTGTCCATATGCAAAAACAGTGCCTGTACCAATTTAAAAATTACACACAAATGAATGAATTAACAATAGAAATGTGGTAAACAAAGATAATTTCTTTTTCAAACAAAATGTGTACTATTAAACCATGTTTTATCATTAACAGCAACTTTTTATTAATTAAAGGAAAAGAAATTACAGTGGAGGAAGTAAGGGAAAGAGCTAAAATCTCCTAACCCTCCCCAAGAAAAACAGAAAACAATTACAACACTGCCCAAAAGAATTGTTCCCTTCCCACCCCTTGTTTGGCCAGAGCATCTGCAAAGGAATTAGCAGTTCTCTTCACCCATTGAATCTGAATCTCTATTCCCCGAGTTGCCCATTCAAACTCCCTTTTTTCATTAGCAAATTTCCAAAGGTTATTACTTCTCCTTTAGCAGCTATCCTATAACCAGTTTCGAGTCTCCTTCAACAATTAGTTTTTGAATATTCAACTCCTATGTACTACTAAGCCATTACACGCAAAAAAAAAAAGATAAAAATACTAATTAGAGTATATCAAACAATAATAGAAGAAAAAATTGTTACAAAAGTGCTTTAGTTTCAAAATCACCAACCTCCATAATTACAAAAAGACAAATAATGAAATATATTTGTAGTGAGACTGGGTCGAATGGGCCCTAGTGTTCTTTATTTCTTTTAAGTAGTGTTTAAAAGTTATGTTTCTTAGTTATGAGCCTTATGGGCCTTCTTTTATATCTCTTTAGTGATGGTCACCCCATTAAGGGCATCCGAGTAATTGTACTCAGAGTCTCAGACTTAGAATTATTAATAAAAGTGATGAAAGGGGGCTAGAGAGAGAGATTCTAATTCTTCTTTTCTTTCTTCCCTTCTTTTCTTCTTCCATAACCAATTGCTCAAACTTCCTTTCTTCTTCTCTCTTTCTCTCTTTTCTTCTTTTCTTGCATTATCTGAATTAGGTGTAATTTTCAACTATATTGTATGCATCCTAGAATCCATTTCTTCTTAGCTTGCTGAGTCAAACCCTTGGACACCCATCAAAGTCTATCTACACATCTGTATCCAAGCAATACTGCTTAATGCAAACTAGGGCTGGATGGACCATATTAGTATCTCTCTCCTATACTCTCTCTGCCAACAGAGGTGGAAGCATTTCTTCAAGATTCAGAACAAAGTAATGAATAGGATCTCAACCTAAAAGGTCTTAATGTTGAGTATTGACCAAAAGTTTCTTTACCTATATTCTCAATTTTTTATCAATAAGGAAAAATTTTATTAACTTCAAATTTAAGGTATTACATCAAGGTAGAAATTTTTCCACCAAGAAACAAACATTAGAGTTTTGCCCAAAATATTTGTTGTCTAGCAGTCCTTTGTTTAGCCAATGCATCCACCATCTCATTTGCTGTTCTTCTCACCCATCTAAAAGAAACATTCATCTCACTTGTTAAAATTTTATTTCCTGGATTTTGTGCCTGTAAATCCATGGGATTTGGGCACTACTTCTTGTCCACAAGATAACCACTTGTGAATCCCCTTCCACCTCCAAGTTGTGAAACCCAAATTTCTTAGCAAATTTTAATCCCTGGAGTAGACCAAACAACTTTGTTGTCAATGCATCACCATTAGCCACATGTCCTGAATATAAGGCCAACCCCTCCCATCCCAACTGTTGCCTGATTGCCTATGTAACTGCCATCAAAGTTAAGTTTTACAAAGTTAGTTGCAGGTTGTCTCCACTCAATTATTGTTCATTCCTTATTTTGAACTGACAGTGCCACTTCCTTCCACTTTCTTAGTATATCATTAAGTGAGAAGTTTTTGGAAAACCTCCATGGACTTTACCCAATGTGCTACTTTTATTTTCACTGTTTCCAGGATTTCCAATTCTGTCCTACTCTTTTCATTGAATATCTTTCCATTTCTTTCTTCCCAAACAGTCTACATGAAGGCAGCCCTTGCTGCTTTCCACATCAACCTTCCTCTTTTCTTTGGTTGTCTCAAGAAATCTATGAGGTATACCTATATTCTCAATTTTAACCTTTTAAAGTTTGTAATATGCAGAAGTTGTCTTCAATTTATAGATTATATAACCTGAACATTGTCTTCATACAGAATCTTTTTTTCTATTAAATAGGGTCATGCCCCTTGGGGGTGCAAGTCAGGCCAGGTTAGGTCGGGTCAAGGTCAACCCTAGCCCAACCCAAGGTTTTAAACCCCCAACCCAAGCTTCAAACCAATCTAGTAAACCCTAACCCAACCAAACCAGACCTTCCATCCTCTTAAAATCTCTCAGATTCTCTTAATATTTGATTAAGAGACCCAAGCTTAATTTGTTTGACCATATACTAGCTGTACTTTTATTGGTATTTGCTTGTTTAGTGTTTTTATTGGTTCTTTTAGTACAAACGTGAAAAAAAAAAACTAATGTTTCAAATGATTAGAGTCTACTATGAAAGTATGCAATGGAACTATAATACATATGTACAATAGTAATGGTAAAGCTGGGTTCAAGCTAAACCCAGCCCAACTTGCAGCCTTAATGCCCCTTAATTGAAATGTAGGGTGTGTATGTCTGTTTATCACAAATATCTTTACTTATAAAGTAAAAAACTTGTGTTTACTATATAAACCAAAAACTTGGGTTATAAAAAGGCCTCAACATGGACCCACTTTATTAGAATGGTCTTTCTAAATGGATATTTTTAACTATTTAAGGCTGAAACACAAAACCACCAAACTAAGACATTAATTTAAAAAAATAAATAAACAAGTATTAAATGCTTCATGATAGTACATAAAACATTCCCCTCTGATCCCCTTTTGCATTGCAATGAAATGTTATTTTTTCTCAACCAAAAAAAAACATGGCTGGTTGCTTTATGTCTACAGAAGAGACGTTAAATGAAGCAAGAATACTAATTTGTATGACCAAAAGGACCCATATGGTCTTCTATCAAAAAAATACTCAATGTTAACAGAAGAAATACTCAATGTAAATGCTAAAAAAGTAGAAGGGAATAATTTCATTTCAAATGGCATCATAGACTGTGTTCGGCATCCATCCAGAGGAGAAATGATTCTAAGAATGATTCCTTTTACAATCAATTATACATGATTCTGATCCTCATAATTATATTTATGTGTTTGGCAGACTGATCCTGAAAATCATATTTACCATTAAAAGAACGAGAATGGCATTTAGATTGATCATATAAACTTCAATTCTTTGGACCATTTTTTTGTGTGCTTATGTATTTGTATTCAATATTGAAACCATCCATACAACACCTAATTATGGATGTAGTGATGCATAGAGGACATCTCATAATATTGTCAAACATGTAACGTCATAGTCTTAAACTAAGTATATACAACTTCATTGATCAAAAAAAAAGTATATACAACTTCACCCGCTTACCACCTAATATAAAATGCTACAAACAGCCAATAAAAGGAGAAACTAACGACGCAAAATTATTTCTCATGAACATTCTTCCCTCTCTCCACAAATTATCCTTATCCACCTTTTTCAGCAGCTTACACTTAATAAACAGCACTTCACCTTCACTTCACAATATAAAACTCAAGCATCATAGTTTTGCCTATACTATGAAGATGGCATCGATGAATCTGATCAATTAACACACTAATCATCATCTCCCATCAGTTTCATTACCAAATTATGTCATATGATTAGAGAGAGAGAGAGAGAGAATTATGCAACATATAAAACAAGAAGGCTAATAATTTGGTCTTCACCCTACCGTTGAACCCACGAAGAGCCGCAGCAACGATCTCTTTGGTACGAGCTTCGTAGACTTCAACAGTTTTACTGTCTTCTCCGAAAATACGATCTGTTGAGACATTACAAAGACAAATGGTACTTAAAGTGGGGAAAAATGGACATTTGAGATTTCGAAGGGAAAAAAAAAACAAAAAACGAAGAAATAAGATAGAATGGGCACCGAATTCGAATTTTGTAGGCTGGTTTGCGATTGAGATTGAATTTCCGGAGATCCTCCAGGGACTCGTTTTTGCATCATCGGGAGAAAGAGGCCTCGCCCTCACTGAAACGAATATTCTTTCCATATTGATCAATGTGTTATAAAGATAGATGAATCAAACCAGAGGTTGCAACGAAAAATGAAATCCTACTTCCCCCTCTCTCTCTCTCTCTCGCTCGCTCTCTCCTCTCCTCTTTCTAGACTATGTTTCTAGTTCCCGCCATCGAGACTTCATATGTCAGTGTACTTAATTTACCAAAATAACCTTCCATAAAGTCATAATGACACACCACTTGCTTTGGGCTTTTCTTGTTTAATAAGCTAAACAAGCCGAATTTAGAATTCCTTTGTTATCCGTTGGACAGTGTAACAGTGACCACTGAACATATATTTAAAATGACTAAATTGGCCCTCTAATGGTTTGCTGAAATATCCCAAAACACATTAAAAAAGGGATAAGCAATGTAAAAACTGGAGATCACCTGGTTAAAGTGAAAGAGTTTAAATGGGTGTTTGGCGAGATCGGCTTCGGTCAGGACAAGCCCGTGCTAACACTGCCCCAACAGCCTCTTGCAACCTCATCGGGCATCAAATAAATTACATGAGTACGGAGATGTTGTCGTTACGGAAGCCGACAAAATGGAATTAAGAAATGGAAAATCAATGGAATTAAGAAATGCATTTTTTGTGGAACTACAATCCAAGCGAGAAATCATAATTTTTGAGAACAAAAACATATTTTTTATAAAAGAGAACAAACATTTGTTCTTCATGAACGGCCAGTTAAGATATCTCTGGTCCTCTTCTTCATGCTCTGTTTGTTGGAGATTCAACCATAGAATTGACTAAAAAAGTGAGAACATGAGACCAAACCTTTGTGCCGGAAAAGATTGAAGATTGCTCTGTTTATTTGGAAACCCATCGATCATACCAACTTCTTCTTCTTCATCATCATCAAGCTCTACGGTTCTCGTGTTCTACATTGGAATTTGGAAATCCATCTACTGCTCAGTCCATGATAAATTGAATCATTACTTTTTAGATTATGATTTTACACGTGCTTTCATGAAATCTTTTTGGGTAAAACACAAAAACCTCCCATATAGTTTTATTGTAACAAATACCTCTCTTAAACTTTTGAGAAACTCAACAAAAAACTCCCTTAACATTAGTTTTTTATTTTTTTATTTTTTTTAAGGATAAACATAATATATTACTCAGAATAACAGAATACATAGTTTTGTGCAGGGGGAATAGAAGAAGGGTAATGAGATAACAAAATGTGTTTTCTCCATTTTTCTAGTTCATGAGCAGGAACATTATATGCTAAAAATTTGAGAGAGTTAAAAAAAGAAAAAAGGTTGGTAGTGAATATTAGAAGTCCCAGGGTTGGCCAATGTAAGGAAAACCGATGCTGAAGTGCATTAACAACCATTTGAGAATCTGAGCAAATTAACATATTGGATTTCTCCAGTTGGCGAGCGAGCATGAGATATTCCTTGAAAGATTGCAAAAAGTTCAGCTTCTTCTATCGATCTCAAAAATTTTCTTCCTCCTACAATTTGTAAACATTCCAATTGAGTGTTTAAAATAATAACTCCAAAAGAAAAAATAAGATGGAGTAATTTTTCCTACATATGTAAAGATGATACAATTAGTATTAGGATTAACGTGTAGGCTTAACTGTGGATGAAAGCTTGGATTTGGAGAATAATCTGTTGAAGTATCCAATATTCGATTAAAAATAGTATTAACTTTTCGAATAATCCACATATTTGAGATATTAGAATCCTTGAAAACTTTTTTCCATTCCTGGCAAACCATATATAGTATAAAGCAATGGCATACCAATTAAGAAATTTTCGAAAATCAGACTTGTTTGGAATTTATTGTTCAAGATCAATTATGCATTCAATCCAGTTAGGATAAGAAGAAGTGTCTAAAATAATGTTATAGGGATAAGCAAAAAGCATAGATTAAGAAAAGGAACATTCAAGGAATAAGTGATTGATGGATTCTGGATTGGTTTGACAAAAAACACAAGTTTGATTTTGATTTCGACTAAGTATTTTATCCTTTATAAGGAGATAATTATTTATGATACGCCATAACAAAAGTTGATAATGAGGGGGGCATGAAAGGCGCCGGATCCATTTAATACAGGATTTCACATGATCATTCAAATGAGGCAAATAATCCTAGAGTAAATCATTGTAAGCAACTGAAGTTAAAAATTTCCCTGAGAAATGATTAGTCCAAATCCGGGAAATGGGAGTGCTTGCAGGAAGGATAGGAGTTTGAAGTATGTCTGAGGTTTGGATAGCACCAAACAAAGTTTGGATTAAGGGTGCATTCCGGTCACCATTCTGTATAAGATCAGTAAAAGTATAATTTAGTATATTTGCATTAATAGGACGATGGATCCTTTGAAAGGAGTTATTGTTTTGGATTAAGGTACATGGCAAATTGAATTTGGGGAGTTTATTGAGACAAGGAAACCCACCTCATGGAACAGGGTTTGGATTTTGGGAGCAGTGGATTTCCAAAAATAAGAACTGGTTTGGGGGATAAACCAAGGAAAGTTTTCATTCAAAGGTAGATATTTCGATTTCCAAATCTAAGCCCACCATTTACGTTGTTGATTAAGATAGCACCAGACAAGCTTTTTAAGGAAAATAAGATTAACCAGTTTTGTTTCTCTGACTCCTAATCCTCCATGAGCTTTAGGTAAGATTAGTTAATTGCAGGTTTAATTTCTGCATATAACCTTTGGTTTTAACTTCAATGATTTTGATAACTCAACATTAATTGAAATTTCTGCACTAAACTCACACTAACTAAAGTGCCTTCGGGTAGCCCTATTACGAAGTTTGTGGACTGCACAAAATAACTAGAGTTTAGACTTTAGAGCTTGAAATCAAGCTTTTACTAAGAATGCTTGGCATTTATGAGGGAAAGGGGGAATACAACTAGACAACACAACGACGTCAAAAAACATGTAATGCTAGCAACTTGGAGTTGGCCACTGTCAAATATTCTCAACTTCTCAGGCAACCACATCGTTGAGTGCCAATCTTGGGTCTTGATAAATGGCTCAGGCGTGCCCCAAAACAGAGAGGATTTGTATCTATTTTATTTTTCATCTTTTTTTTTTTCCTGTCAAATCACACAGATATTTATAAAAGGAATTAAAAACAAAAACACTTCTTGTAACAAAAGAAAAATGAAACAAAAGCAATTAATTCATCCTGCCATGGGATGATTGGAGTTGCAAAGCATACAAAAGAAGAAAAAACCCATCATTCAAGCACTTTACAGGCTCTATTTCAGTCATGGTGGTAGGCTATTGAATGGAACTTATCAATGTCCATTTGCGTCAGTGGTAGAAGGGTAAAATTGGTATTTAAAAAAATGGATGCATCAACTAACATTTTCCCTTTACCCAATTTTTTTTAGGTTAAACTATTATGTTAAGCTTTAAAACCTACTTTTAAGTTTTGAAATTTTCAGACCAATTGTACATTTATGAAATTTGTTTTAGGCGTAGATGAAAAATTGGTTGCTAAGTATTTCTATATTTTGATGTTTTTTAGGTGGGTGACAGATGGTTGATGTGGTTTATACTTTGTAGTAAGCAAGTATGAATTAGTTAATACAAATAATACCAACACTTCAAAATCCAATGGTCTAATGTGTTATCCAGAGGGTATTTTTGTTAAGAGATTGGCTTCCCTTAGGGCAAGCCTGTGCCCACATAGTTCCAACCGTCATTTGCAACCTTAGATTGAGAACATATTTCCATAAAATAAAACACATAAGTATGGAGATATTCTCAATACAAGGCTGAAAAGGCTGTTCTAATGAGCTTTTCCCTGATGGAAGCTGAACTCTTTGTTAACCATCATCATATTCTTTAAATTTTTTGGTAAATAAAGAACCTATTCTTTAAATTTTAAAATTTAAACAAAAAAATTACATTTTTTGAGTATTCTAATGAAATTTTGTCCACAACATGTATTCTAATGGACCTTAATTCTTTTTCTTTTTAATTTTTACAATGGTTTTTCATGAACTATAAATTGGTTAGTAGTTTAGGATCAATTTGGTTTACATGAATAGAGGTCTATAATTGGAATCAGTCCATTCCAATTACAACTACTTTGTTGGGTAGAATTGGAATCCCATCTAAACCAATCATAACAGTCCATTCTAATTCCCAATGTGTGGTTGGATGATCATGCTTGTAGTGTGTATAAGGCTTTTGCTTTTAGGAGATCCCGTTATGGTCATTGAACCATTAATAGATTAGAAGAACCAAACAAAATTACACAAAACTCTAATTTCATGTTTTTTAACGCCTTTATTGTTTATTCACTATATCTCTAAAGCTGCTATATTGTCACAGGTGACTCCTTCGTCGCGCCATCAAGCACCTACCGTGAGCCATCAGAATGCCAACCGCGTGCCTTCATGGTGTCAACATGTGTGTCATGGGTGGGCCTTGCATGTATTTTGTAAGGGGAGACTGCCAATGGCGTTATTGTAATTACATAGTATGATTTTTCATCCTTTTGATTTTTCCTATTGTCACTCCCCCAAAAGCTTAACGTACTATTTGAGGGAAGATAGGTAGTCAAGTGAGTCATGAGCATGTAAAGGTTAAACATGAGATCCCCTCGACACTGAACTGTGTGCTTATGCTTGACATCCATTAATGCAATACAATTTGCCTTTTATCTAATTCGTGTGCTATCTTTATTGCCTTTTCTTGTGTTGTTGCTTGTTGCTTAAGCTTATTTATCGCATTCGAGTGCCGCACGGGATTCCAACGACTAACCCCGTGACAATATGGCAGCTGGAAAAGCAAGATATTGAGGCGGCCTAGCAGAACGAGGATGTGCCCCCTTTGTTTTCAACAGTTTCATATGTCAAGAAGGCAACAATGGTCATCTAAAACCTCGGACCACAAAAGGTACACCACAAATACTAAAAGCACCATGGTAGAACAGCTCACCTTTCTTTTTCGGATTGTCCTTCAATCTATTATATCCGGTTTGCACTCAGATTTTCAGAATTTAGAGTACTCTTTTTGATAGACCCCTCATGACCTAAGAACCTGGAGAGCTAGATCCAGGCCCAAATCAAAGGCATGGGCCTTCAGTCCTCACCCATAAAAGAAACCATCCAACTGAGGATTGCCAAAGCATGAAACGGTGCAAAATTTTTTATGAGCATGGAAAAATAGCGACCCCACTCCAAATTGACGAGGTTGTTCAATGTTCATGATGAACAAAACCTGAATAATTTAGAAGAACCTACTAAGTCTCTCAAAGGAAAGAGGAAAATTATTTACAGAAAAAGCACCAAACAGAAGTGCCTGTCACCTTATTACAATAACAGTGGTTTGATGGCAAATGCAGGAAAACAAAGCCAACACCTCATTGTTGACCTTGCCTTTGAGGCAAACACTCTCCCCTCAATTACATCGACAACCTTGATAAAGGATCAAGGCTTCCGTCCAAATGAAAATCTTATGTTGGAATTGCCAAGGCTTGGGTCGGGCCTCGGCAGTTCGAGCTCTAAGGGAGCACCTTTGGACCCATCGACCTGCTGTGGTTTTTCTCTCTGAGACAAATTAAAGATTCACTCTAATCGTTTTGGTCATATAATCCTTGCTAACTACGGCTTTTCCAAAATCTAGTAGCAGTTGAACCTGCTCTCATTGTGGGGGGCTTGTTGTTTGTTGGTTGAATGACATAGATGTGCAGATAATTTCTTTCAGTGAACACATAATTGATACGATGTTAACCAGTTTTGTTTTTCTTTCTAATTGGAGATGTACCTTTTGTTAATGGTAATCCTGACCGTAGATATAGAGAGGAAGTTTGGGAAGACATCAGAATCATAGCTCAGTTAGTCACACACCCTTGGCTCCTCATGGGGGACTTTAGTGTCATTAGTATTAGTTTAAATGAGAAATCGGGAGGTTCGCAAAACATCAACCACAGTCTCCATGATTTTAATAAATTAATAGATGATTGTCACTTGGTTGACTTAGGAAGCTCAGGTCAATGTTTCACTTGGTACAAATGTCAAGATAGTCATGACTTGATATGGGAATGATTGGATCATTTTTTTTTTTGGCTTCAACTGATTGGCGTATGCAATATCCTAAGGCTTGGGTCCTGAACGAATCTATATATCCTTGGCTCTGATCATGGACCAATTATTCTCCATTGTCAGATAAGCATGGCTATCGCCCTTCACTTTGAAGGAATGTGCGTCTCGCTCGCACACAGAATGCAAGACAATTGTTGATGAAGTTTGGCAGTCTCCCCATGGTACCCACCTAGGACCAAAGGCAAAGTAACCGCATCCACTCCTTGCAAAACAAAGAAGGTATTCTGGTTTCCTCTGAGACAAATTGAGGAGGTAATTCTTTCCCACTTTGAAGAGCTTTTTAAATCATCCAACCCAAACACTACCTTTGATTTCTTAGACTGTATTCACCCAGTTCTCTCAGAGGAGATGAGCACCTCTCTTTGTAATCCTCTATCTGCAGGAATGGTTTGAAAGGGAGGGGTACAGTCCCAAATAGTTACAATTTCACAAGCATTACTCTTATCCCCACGTGCAAAAGCCCTCAGGACTCAGGAGATGAATCATTTCAGACCCATAAGTTTGACTAACGTGGCATATCGCATCTTTGCTAAATTTTTGGTTCACAGACTTCACCTTTTGCATTCCCAATCAAGCGATAACCCGGAAACTTCGCTATTTCTAATGATTTGATAGTTAATCTTCTTCTGTTCCAAAAATAGGTTGCGGCTACTCTTCATTGTTTGAGATGTGGAGTTAAGGAAAACATCATGCACATGTTGTTTACCTGTGACTTTGCTAGAGCTGTTTGGCTTGCAAGTGGCTTAGCCATTCGGACTGATACCATCTCTCACTCATCCTTCACAGGTTGGCTAGTGGAGGTCTTTCAATCATAACATGGGATCCTCTTCCCACTCCCCTCAATGGTTACAAGCGTTTACGGTAGTGTATGTTGGGAAATTTGGAAGGCTCAAAACATAGCTATTTTTAGAGGTAAACAAATTTCGCCACTACATTTTGCAGAGAAAGCTTAAACCTCCTTAGCAGAGATCAACTTGACCATAGAAAGTTCTTTTGGGCACCCCATGGATAACCCTTTTCCCACCGTTTCTATGTGATGGTCCCCTCCTACCTGAAGGCAGATCAAAGTCAATGTTGACGCAAGCTTTCAGGCTAAATCCAATTTGGTAGCCATTGCTTGCATAATTAGAGATCATGAAGGCCATATCCTACCTGGCCGAGTTTTGGGTACCGACTGCAGAAGGCGCTTAGGATGTATGGAGGCTGCTGCTTTTGATCGAGTATCAATCAATTTTGAATCGGACTCAAAGGGAGCCGTTTCCGTGGTTCAACAATTTATGTCAGATGTGATTCAGTCCAATAAAAAAACTATAAAATATTTCAAATTATAACAAAAGAGAAAGAAGAAAAGAAGGGAGAAAGAATAAGGATTTCCATGGTCTCCTCTTCCACCTCTCTATTCTTTTATTAATCTTGTTAAGATGGATTAAATTACAAGTTTGCCCTTAAGTGGGTGTCCAGCTCATCAACATACTTAAAGGAAGCATAAAAACAATTAAAGGCCCATTAATAAACATAACAAGGAAGAACTAACAATAAGATAGTAATAGGCAAGGGCCATTCAACCCAGTCTATCTACAATGTCAAATGATACTTCGACACTATATCACCCTCTGGGTTCTATTTGTTGGAATATCAAGGCCTTACTGGCCAATATGTTAGCATACTCTTTGAATCATATTTTGAGAAATTGTAACGCTTTGGCTAACTCTTTGGCCAAGCTTGCTCTGTGGCAATTTCAACTAGGTTCTGCAGCCTCTGTTTTTGAGTTTCCTTTTAATGAATTACTTCTTGAGTACAAAAAAAAAAAAGAACAGAAAAGAAAAGAAAATACTTGGCATTATTAACAACCAAAGAGTATGGAAGAGAAAACTTCCATTCAACTTGATCGTAAGCCTTATGGATCAAATTAAAGTAAGAAACTCCCATAAATTCGCCTACTCTAGTGCATTGAGTGCATTACTTCCAAAGTTATGATATTATTGTTAATTACAAATTTTCTTGTTACAAAAGCATTTTGATTTGGTTTGATGAGGTTGGGATGAAAAAGGCAATGATTAGAAAAGAATGTTACATTGCAATTCATTGATTCAGTTAAGCTACTAACAGATAAAATGTTTGTGTTAAGTTTGTTAACATGAAGGACGGAGGACAAAACAAGGGAGTTAGAGGCTCTAATATTCCCTTTGTTGGAGATGGGATTAAGTGACCCATCAGTAAGGGATATCTTCTCTCTATCAAAGAGGAACTGATGTGAACATAAAAAATGATAGATATGCTAGTCATATGGTCTAAAGCACCATAATCAATAATCTAATGGATTTTATAATTACTTGAAGTTGTTGCATGATTTGCAAAAGCATGAGTACCTAAGTGAGAAAATGCGGATGAAGAGGTATTGCCTGGGGAGGAAGTTGCAATAGTAGTCTCTAAATGATTAATTAACCTTCCATATCTCTCAAATTCTGCCTTTACCGCTGCCAACTGCTAGCAACATTTGCATTTTGGGCTTTCTAGGCTGACCATTTTTCTTAAAGTTGTTGTTGTTATTGTTCTAAAACCTTTCTGAGAGAAGATCTGGATAAAGTTTACAACAAGTATCCTTAATATGTTTCATTTTTTTGTAGTATTCACATATCACCTCTTTCTTCTTAGTCGACCCCTTAGGTTTTATTCCAGCATGTGCAAAATGTTCTAAAGGTGGTCCCTATATCTGCACTTGCTGCCTACTCTCTTCACTGCTCACTATAGAATATGCTTGAGTATGAGTTACTTTATCCTTGGCCAGAATATTTTGTCTCGTAATATCAAACTCAGGGTTAAGTCCTATAAGAAATTTAAACACCTTGTTTCTTTCCATCAATTTTCTGAATGCCTTTGCATCCTTAGTGCTAGGGGTGCAAATGGATCGAATCATGATCCAATCCAATCCGAGATCCAATCCCATTTGGTCGATTTTAGACCACCCCTGTTCGTCTCTTTGAATCAGACCGGATAATAGGATCCTATCAGAACTTGGATCGGATTTAAGATCACCCCCTATCCGATCTGAGAAGATCCGATCCGATATATATTATATATTTATAAATATAAATATATAATACATATATTATTTATTTATAAATTTGTTATATTATTATTTTTTATAAAAACATGTATATATATGATGAAAATAATTAAAAAATACATGTATTTTTTGTTTTTACTTTATTTAAATTAGTATATTTTAATAATTTATTAATTTTTAAAGAAAACAAGTTGGATTAGATCATATCCGAAGATCCGACTTACCGATATGTTTCAAATTCAAATAGAGTCCTATCAGATCCGATCATATCCAACATGAATAGTGTTAGATCAGATTCGAATATACCCTGATTCGAATCCGATCTGATCCGTTTGCATCCCTACTTGGTGCTCTCCCATACAATTGTTTCCATAACATCAATCTCCTGCCATAGTGACTTCAACATTGAGTAGTAGACAACTACACTCTTCTCCCCCTATCTCAGATTGTTCATATCATTCTTCAACTTATAGGCCCTTGCAACATTCAATTTTTGAAAATACATTTTTGCAACACCATCCAAAATCTCCTTAGTTGAAGTCATCTAGATATAATGTTGACTTATGTGAGGTTGCATAGAGTTGACTAACCATCAAATCACTGTGTAGTTCTCCTGCATCCATTTTTCATATGTAGGATTAGTCTCTGTCGATTTCTCCTTAATACTCGTGAGAAACCCTAGTTTACCTCTACTATAGACATAAATCTTTATAGATTGTGTCCAAGCCAGATAATTTGTACCATCCAGTTTGATTGTAGTCACTCCAATTAAAATGGAATCTATGAGACCAACCTTGAACACCGGGATCTACTTCATTTCACTTCCAGATTACTTCATTAACCAAATGAAAAACAAAAAAACAAGGTTTTCAATCTTTATAGACCTAAGGTCAATTCAATACCTAAATGTCCCAAAACTAGGATTTCACTGCATTCGGCTTCTAGGGAGAAAGAGAAAAAGAAATAATCGCTCCTACTAGAGCTTTCCAAACCTCTTCCAATTGCAACCACCCACTTCTAGAGATCAAAAGGAACCCCAAGCCTTGAGCACCACACCCAAACAATTTCTTTAACCTGTAACTCGAAACTCTGTAGTTGGCTAGGGTTTTGGACAAAAGATCAACAACCCCACTTTCTTGGCAATCTATAACCAAATTTTGACTCTCTAAACCCTCTACCAACTAGGCACAAAAGTCCCATGAATAATTAGCAACTTATCTCTCCATACGCTCTTCTAATCGAAGGGTGTATAGGAAAAGAAAGGAAAAACAAAAAGGAAGGAAGACCCACTCTGATGCCTAGATGTGGTTCAGTCAAATAAAAAACTATAAAATATTTTAGATTATAACAAAAGAGAAAGAATAAGAAGAAGAAAACAACAATACAAAGAAAATGAAGGAAAAGAAGGAGTTCGATGATCTCCTCTTCCACCTCTCTATTCTTTTATTAATCTTATTAAGATTGAATAAATTACAAGTTTGCCCTTAAGTAGGCGTCCGGCTCATCAACATACTCAAAAGAAAGCATAAAAATAATTAAAGGCCCATTAAGAAACAAAACAACTAGAAAGAATTAACAATAAGATAGTAATGGGCTAGGGCCCATTAGGCCCAACCTATCTACAATGTCAAATGATACTTCGACACTATATCACCCTTTGGGTTCTATTTGCTTGGATATCAAGGCCTTACTAGCCAATATGTTAGCATACTCTTTGAATCATATTTTGAGAAATTGTAAATCTTTGGGTGACTCCTTAGCCAAGATTGCTATGCGGCAACTTCGACTAGGTTCCGCAGCATCTGTTTTTTGAGTTTCCTTTTAATGAAATTACTTCTTCTTTGAGTACCCAAGAAAAAGGAAAATACTTAGCATTATTAACAATCAATGAGTATGGAAGAGAAAAATTCCATTCAACTTGATCGTAAGCCTTAGAGATCAAATTAAAGTAAAAAACTCCCATAATTTGTTCTACTCTAGTGCATCGAGTGCATTATTTCCAAAGTTATGATATTGTTGTTAATTACAAATTTTCCTGTTACAAAAGCATTCTGATTTGGTTTGATGAGGCTGGGATGAAGAAGGCAAATACTTTGAGTAATAATTTACACAATCACTTTATAACTTACATCAGAGTGACCAATGGGCTTGATTGCTTGAGGTCGACAACTGCTTCCATGTTCTCATTTGGAATAAGAACATGCCTTCAGCTTTTGTTACAAGCATCCTATGTATAGGGTAGGGTTTTTTTACTCTCTCTCGAAGAAAGAGGGGAGGTGAAGGGTCCTCTCACCATATCCTCTTCCCCTCCTTTCTCATGTATGTGTATACTTATTTTTAAATTAAATCATTAAAAATATAAAAATCAAAATTAAAACCTTACAGGTCTTCATTGTCTCTCATAAAATACATATTTACTCTCTATTAAGACCATTATTAAATATCTCTTTATCTATCTATAAGACTATAACCTTAATAGTTGATGTTTGTAGCACCTCCCCTCCCCATTAAATCTCTATTTTCCTCTTAAATACTTTTTAATCTCTTTGGTTCTCTCTAATAAAGTAGGGGTGTAAGTTAGATGGGTTGGGTTAGGTTAAGGGTCAACCTAAATATGAACCTTAGCTTGGACTCAAATTAATGTCAAAAAACCCAAAATTTCTCACTAGTACATGGGGTGAACGAATCTAAAGAAATCATTGCTCCTTTGTTTGGGTTACCAGGTATTCCCCCTTGTTTTTATTAATTTAATTCAGTATAGATTTGTTTAATGGATTGTTCTGGTTCAATAATAAATAACTTCCCTTAAAAGTAAAAAGAAAAGTCTGAATTTCAATTACTAAAAAGGAAAAGAAAAATATTTTTCCTACTATTCTGCATGTAAAATAGTAAAAATATATAAAAGTTTTTGGTGAATCTACTTCCCTTAAAAGTATATTTTTAAACAGCAACTTGTGCATTGCAAGGGTCACTGCTAGTTTGCTTATAATGGAGAAAATCAATAATTTTCAGTGGAAGAGAAGGAATGAAAAGGAAGAAACTAATTTGCTTTGCTTGCACAATTTGCAAGCTCTTTTAACCAATTTATTGGATATTATTTCTAGTTTTTTTTTTCTTTTCTTTTTCTATTTAGCCTACAATTGGAAGTGCTTCTTTTAAGTACTTATTGGGAAAAGCACTGAAAAGATTCCAAAAGCGCCCAAAAGAATCGTTTTGGGTGTTTGATAATGCTTTTTTGTGTTTTTTGGCTCATTTGACCCACCACCTAATTATCAAAATACCTACACTACCCCCAATTGAAAGAAGCGCTTTTTCACCAAACACTTACAAGCTGCTTATTTAACAAATACTTGTGAAAAGAAGCACTTATCCTCTAGAACTACAGCCTTCTTCCCAACTTCAAACTAACAGGACTTCTGGCCTTCTTTGGCAGCCTCCCCTTACTGGGGTAAAGATTAACACAGATGGGAGTTTTTAAGCAATTGGAAAGCAAGCTTTGGAGTGATTGCAAGGAACAGTAGAGTATTAGATTTAGCAGTTCCTTTTAGAAACAGTGAAGTTATATCAGCTAACCAGGCCGAAGCTTTAGCTATTGAAGGGAATACAGATGGGTTCTTCTCTTTCAGCAGGACAGATTTGCATTGAAACTGATTGATTGAACCTAATCCAGGCACCGGAGGGAGTAGACTTGCAATTAGTCAAGGGTACTCTGTTTTTTTTTTGCCAGGATATCTTAGACAGGTGGATGTCAAGAACTTTAGGTTCTGTTTTGTAAGTAGATCCAAGGTTCAAAGTATCGAAAATGCTATACATATCGGAAAGGTAAATTTAAGAGACATATCGGGATACGCCTTGGATACGCATGGACATGGATGAAAAATTAAGATACGCATTGAAATGCTATAAATACTCTAATAAGTCATAAATAAACATCAATATCACTAAATATAGGATGTAAATGAGCTATTTATGCATAAAAATAACACATTTTAGTGGATTTTATGAAAAAACATATTATAATCAATAAACGGGAAGTTGGGAATAGAAACATACTATCTAATTATGAACATAATAGATCAAGTAATTATTTTGCATGTTTTATTCTAATTTTCTAAAAACTAAATAATTATTTATTTTTATTCAAATAGTTATTTTGCACGTTTTATTCTAAAAATTAAATTAAAATTAAGAAAAGTAAATATGTAACAAAAAATTGAATGGATTTATGGACATAATAAATGAAATAATTATTTTGCATATTTTATTCTAAAAATTAAAAAAAAAAATAAATATCAATGTTTTAAAAGACAGAAACATTCCACTACCTAGAGGCATGAAGCATAGTTTAGAATGCAAGAAGCGTTAGGAAGGAGGAAGGGGGGATTTCATTTTTTTTTCTTTATCTTTAATAAAAAACCTTTATATTAAGAAAAATAAAAATGGTTTATTAAAACCATTTTGCTTACTCATTCTTTAAACTCTGACAACTAATTCATTGGTGAGATAATTGAATGGTTTATTAAAACGATGATATCAGTGATTTATATGATTCATCTAAATTCAACCCAAAGGTTCAAAGTATCAGTTTTCAGGGTAATCGGTACACCCAATAAAGAGTTGGGTGAATTGGTGAATATGTATGATGCGATATGGATACTCTGAACCAAACTCTGTTTGGGAAGAGTGCAAATAAATATGAACAAGTATAAATATTAGGTTTAGAAATACCATATACAACATCTTGCACTGAACATATATTTGTATTCGCACTCTTTTCAAATTGAGTCCCCAAGTATGTACGGTGCAAATACAAGGTCATACACATACTCATAAAATTTAGCACAGGTTCACTTAAAACAGCTCAATGGAGGTGTGTCGGCAGATTAGAAGCTAACATATAGTATTCATATTAATAAGATATAGGGCAAAGCTACAATTACATTACATTCTAAAGAGTTCTCTTACACACATATAAGGGAAGAATATTTACAATGATGATGCAAATGAGATAGGGTAAGATGTGGTTTTCTCAGACCTGAACGCCAATCCTTTCTGCAACCTGCGCCAGTAACTCCAATAAGTCAATGGATGGTAATAACATTAAAGAAAAGAAAAACAAAGTATTGACAGTAAAGTAGTAAATACACATGATAATTCTTTTATCCATAATTCATGACTTTGTCATACCTACACATCTACATTTTGATTCATCTAACAATCTTAATGCGGATGATATCATAGCTACGTTTGATGAGTTTTCAACAGACAAGTACAAAGCAAGCTCCACCAAAACTGGAGCACAAAGAACAAACTACAGAGCTGTTACAAATTACAACCCGGCCCTGGACAACTCCACTCCTTTTGTTCCCTTACAGCCCGCACCCTTGCTAATGAGTCTGCCAATGTATTATCACTTTTAGAGTTCTAGGAACCCATTTGATTGAACTATTCAAGTTAGACCCTAGAATTCGTGCCTGTCTAGCCATCAGCCTGAACTTCCAAGAGATCTCTTATAGTGTACTCATCCAGCAGATTATAGTATTGCAATCACCTTCCACCTCCACATCCCCATCATTTTCATAAGAAAACCATCTAGTGTTTGTGGAATTTGATAACTATTGCCCATCTCCCACCAAATGATCAAAAAATGGTTTAACCACAAAACTTAACCATATTACCTCCATTTGCAGAGTAAAAACTTTAAGTATCTTGAAATTAGTTTGCTCAACATAATTGACACTTTGTTGCATTTGTCACGAATCATGAAATTGCGATAGAAAGCCATGCCACCCTAAAATGGAGTTCAATAAAATTTTGCAAGTTAGGACTTGTCCACCAATCTGGTTTTCTTTGCCTTAGTTTTTTGAACTTTAACAATATTGTTAGCAAGACCTTATTTGCTATAAGAACACTGTAAAAACTGGATCCCATAAAATACAGTTTGAATAAGAACACTGTAAAAATCAGCAGCAGCCAGACTTTTTGATTGTTATTTGTTAGCTAATCTGGTTAAGAATTCTGTCAGAAATGTCCTAGTACAGATAAATTTGAGCAATATGCCAAAAGAAACCTGCCGTATTTTTAACTCTGAAACAACAAAGATGAGAAAATGGTAAACTTCAACTATGGAATACAAAATTATATAGAATAATGATGCTCTTTTCCTTGCTACAATGCCTTATTTTTCCAGATTGCTCTTTTATCATTGGAATTATAATCTCATTATTTAGATCCACCGCCTCATTTTTCACCTCTTTCAACAATAGGAATTGGCTGAAGTGACAAGATGAAATCCTACCCAGAACCTCTACATTTTCAGCTAAATTGAAGACTTGAAATCTAAAATTAGAGTTTTCATGCACAAGGAAATACAATAGTGAGTTTGAATTCCTTAATTTTATGAGTTATTCCTTTAACACTTTTACCTCCTGTAGTCCTATTGAATATTGATTAATTTGTCTTTTTCCAAACTTCAAATCATTTTCCTTTCTTGTTGATTATTTGTTTTTCATGATCATATCAGAGTAGCTCTTAGTCATTACTTGGAATGAAGTAAAAGAGGAAACTAATTTTCAGTGTTAATTTAAACAACATTCTGATTTTGCTCTTAGTTAGTTGCATCCTTCACATATCTTACCTCATGTTTTCCATGTTTCTCTAATCCTTTCTCAGTTTGGACAAGCATCCGCTAATGCAGTGCAATCCAAGGTATCATAGCAGATGTTAACGCATATATGATGTTGATTATAGCACATTGGTTCCACGATAGTAGTCTAGCACTCTAACTAACAACTATCCAATTTCCTGATATTAGAGTAATACAATGCAAAGACATAGAACTGGGTGCAAGTAATATACCTCCTTGAAAGAGTGAACATCACTTCCCCAGAGCCAAGCATCACACCCCGCATCTCTGGCACCCCATATATCATTCCTTCGATCATCGCCAACATGAACAGCCTCCTCAGGTTTTACTCCCAAAAGTTCACATGCCTTCAAAAATATTTTAGGATTTGGTTTCTCTGCTTCAACCTGTTGTGAAAAACATCATGGACCATTAAAATGGAAGTAGTATAATATGGTCAAGCCACCATAGCTTGATTCACATACCTCAGCTGACACTGCTATAGCATCAAACCAATGTTCACAATTCAAAACCCGCAAAACAGGCCGTAGTCGTGTGTCAAAGTTAGAAACAACAGCTATTTTCACACCAGATTTTCTAATGGCCTCAAACACCTTCTCAGCATCAGGATCACAGAGGTGCCAAGCCTGTGAAACAGTCAAAGGACATAAGTTCAAAATTCTGTAGATAGAAAGGTATATAAATGAGAAAATTTTCTAATAGAACTGCCACAACCTTGTCAGTTGTATAGTAGTTATAAAGTTCCTCAAAGTACTCTGAATCTGAACAACCAGTGGAAGATTTGACTATGAATTGCCAGAAGGGTCTTCCATCATCAACATATCTGCACATAGAGAGAGCCTCAAAAATGCTGCACACTGCAGACAGAAGAAAAGAAGGTGCCACGGGAGGTGAAAATTTTCAGAGTTGAGAGTTGAATAAAGAGCAAGAACAATTCATTTTTCATTGTTTCTTGTTACGGATGATCATTTCTAGCCTGGACCGGACCAACATCAAGCCTAAAAATATGTGGGCCAGGCCTGGGCCCAGTACTTCCCAGCCTGCCTGCAATATATTTAATGTGTGCTACTTTACACTATAATATATGGTATATATGTTTAATATAATGTATATAAAGCTATAGGCCCAGAAGTCCAGCCTCCAAATGCAGTGATCATCAACTCCTTTTAACCAATAAGCAAGATCAAAGTGTGCAGGGATCTCTAAGCATTCTTCACCTATTTTGAGTATAACCACAGTTTTAAATATTAGATTCAACTTGAGTACTACACCCATCACAAAAAATTTGACATTAATGTAAATGAAGCACCTTAAAAAAGTGTGATATTTTCTGGAATCCCCAACTTATGAAAAGATGATATTTCTGGATCTAATTGACTTCTCATTCCAAAGACTTTCTGGTTAATTTTCATTCCAGGAATCAACCAGAACAACATTGAAAGTTAATGCTGACCTGTTCATGGGCCGGGTATCCCAACGGGCCGGCCTGGCCCAACCCATTCTAAGTCAGGCTTGGACATGAATTTAGGCCCATAGGCTCAGGCTTGGGCCCAAAACACCAGGCCCGATATTTTTTCAGGTCGGGCTCGGGCTTTCCCAGAAAAAAAAACCGGGCCCGAGGCCAAGCCTGACTTGATAATAATATTATATAACAAAAAATATATTTTATATAATAAAATATATAATATGTTATTTTCTTTGTTTCTCTTCTCTTTTTTAATATAAATAAATCAGTTTTTTATTGATTAAAAAAAGAAAAAAATTTTTTTCCAATTTTCTGGCCAGGCTTTGGGCTCTATGAGGACCGGGCTCAAGCTCAAAACCTAGGCCCAACGGTCAGGCCAGGCTTGGGCTCAGGCCTGAATGTTTTATGTTAATATAGAGACAAAGACTGGTCCAAATCCGGCCCGTGAACAGGTCTAGTTAACACAAAGTGCTTAATATTTAGGGCATAAAAAAAAAAAAAAAACAAATCAATTGTGGAAAAGCCACTAGACATCTTTCTCTAAGGGCTAGGCAAGATATCCTTATCTTACTAAAGCATAAAATATTTCCCAACATTGTTTATCATAATATAAAGGTTAAAACCAGCAACCCAATAATCGTGTTTCTGTGAAAGATATGGAAGATAAACTATATGGGTCCTTCATTTTACCCCAAAATTACCCAGAAAATAAAATGCTGTATGCATGAGATACTCGTGTATACTTTCAAATGCATATCCTTCTTTCCAATTCCGAGTTTCATAAATTGGATGCATAACCATTTATTTTTGGGCATCCAACCAACATAAGAATTAATTGATATTGTTACAGATTTTGTTTTCTAAGTAATTACCAGAAAAACACTAAAGTCAGAATTAGTGTTTTTTTTCTGGTTGGGTTGTGAATAATTGCATGTATCAAGTTCATCATCAAACTAAAGATGTCAATAATGGAGGGATCTAGATTGCATACTAGGGTAAGATAAAGAGATGAGCTGCAACCAAAAGAAAAAAAAAAAAAAAAGAAGTTTTATGTCTGAATTTCTAGCTCTTGCATCATATACAGTTACTAAGTTGTCACTTCCAATATGAGGTAAAGAAAAGGAACTCTCACGACCAAAATATCCAAAACTGTCGTGATAACAACTTCAGTAACCGAAAGAACAGGGAGACCAGTGTCTATAGCTACCATACTAATAGCTTCAATATCAATATATTTTTAACATGATTTAATTTTTAGTATACTTCTGATCTCTCCAAGGAATTTTTAACTTAGTTATTTAGATGCAACTGAGAATACCTGGAATGGATCTCATACCCATAATCACCTCAAACTAGATCAACATGGGTGGGAACAAAATAATTTATAATTATTAAAGGTGTCTACGGTAGGGAAGAGAAAATTTCATTCAATAAATAACTTCTACCAATTACTAGCTTACATTTTCCCACCTTCGGGATCAATTCTATGAAGGAAGAACTAAACAACAATTCAACAAAGAAAAAATGAAAATATAAAAGTTCACAAAATTCTACGATAAAAAAGCCCACAAAAATCTATAAAATTGTTGTAATTAGTTTATAGGAGATAAATATGGTCTCAGTCAACTTCACCAAGAAGATGATCAGAAAAATAAAAGAAGGGAATGCAAAAGGCATCAGAGGAAGGACCCTGTTTACTGTTTTACATTTTCTAATTTTGTTGTCATCAAATATGAAACACTATTCCTACAATTTCTAATTTATAATTGTAAGAAAAATTAATAACGAAAACCCAAATTTTCAAAATTCCATATCAGCCCACAAAGATTCTCGAAGCCACAAAAGGAAAAATAAAATAAAATAAAATAAAAACAAATACTAACACAACAAAAACAGAACTAAAAAAAATCAAAAGATTTCACAAATGTGAAATGTGCAACGAAAGCAAAGCAAACCTGAGCCGGGATCTGCCCCAGGGCTGCCCGTACGCCCACCGGTACCGATTTAGTATCTCATCTTCCGAATACTGCACTCCATATTTCTCTCCAATCTGTCTATAAATCTAAAAAGCAAAGAGCAAAAATCAAAATTCAAAAGAGACGAAAAAAAATCAATTGCAACACAGTTAAACAACAAGATTGTTCATCACTCATCAGTGTGTCTACACTAAAAATTACTCTTACTCACTTGCGCCGTGGGTTGGGAGGGAACGAGGAGGGTCCCAACAGCGTCGACGAGAAGAGCCCTGTGAGTGATATCACCGTACAGAGACCTCCTGTAGTCATAATAATCCTTCGCTCCCAGGAACTCGAGACCCAACTGTCTAAAACCAACGACCTCCGCTTCCTTAGATGACGTCGAAGAAGAAGAGGAGTAGGAAAATGAAGAGAGAGCTTTGAATGGGTTGCTCTGATTCTTCGCTGCGAGGACGTTGGAGCAAGACCTTGCTGCAAAAACCGATCTTCCGTCGATTAACTTTCTTAGAATCCTAGCCATCTTCGTTGTCGCTGATGCAGTAAAAAGCTGGTCTTCTTCTGCTTCATCTATCGTTCACATTCTGGCCCTGGCCGTTGGTTTCTGCCTGCAACTGGGACGCTCTGCCACTGAGGTGGCCAAAATATAAGGCTGGCCCGCTGGAGGAGTGGAGGCTGGAGAGGGTGTGGATTGAATATGCCCCCGAGTGTACTTTAAATTACGACTATGCCCTTTTACCTGTTTGTTGCTTTGTTGGGGGACATCACACGTCAGTGAACTGTGATCAGAAGCTGCGAAAACTCCGAGGAGATATTATATCGCTTTAGGGGATGATACTACATTATTACGGTTATTACCATTAGGGGCGACAAATTTCCTACTCGGGCCGTCATGTTTATTTTTTGCAGGTGCCCCTCTTGAATTTTTTTTTTTTTTGAAAATTCCACCTTGAACTTAATTGAACGTTATTTATTTGTTGAAAATGTCAAAATTACTTTTAAAAAATACTGTTTATTCTTTTTTATATTGAGATTAAACTGATTGAGGTGTTTGAGATTTCAGATTAATAAAGTCATTGTCTTCTACTTCTAGGTTTGAAATACATTCTTATCTAGTTATTTCTTTGCTTTCAGTTATTGTTTCCCTATATCATATTTTATGTTTTTTTCCCTCTTTTTCTTTGAAAATAACCTTATTAGTCTCAAGGTAGAAGACAATGAACAATATATTCTTTTGAATGATAGTTTTAATATTTTCAACAGATAATTGACAGTTAACAATAGGGACCAACTTGACACTTTTTGAAATTTTATGTACTGCAACGATACATTTGAAAGTTTGGGTACTAACTTGACACTATCCCCAAAGTTCAGTGTATTAAAATGGAATTTTCCCTTTTCTTTTTCATTCCACACATGAGAGTTGAATGTTAATATCATCAATCATGACCATCCATCAAGTATACAACCCATTTAGATCCAACATTGTGAAATTTTCAATGAAGTTAAGATCTTCCTCTAAGATCTCATAATTGGTTTAAGTTTCTAAGAAAAGAGAAAGTGGTTCCTCCATTTGGGTGATCCAAACAATAAACTGACTAAAGTCTTTAGCCATTGTGAAATTTTAGATGCAAACAAACCTCTAATTTAGCCATGTGGCGGGATGATGCAAACAATAAATTGATTAAAGTCTTTTTAGTTTTTAATGATGAATGTTTCTAAAATTATAATAATTACTTTTAGAAATGTATCGAAGTTAGTAAACCTTTATTGGTTTTGAAGTATGAATGTAGAGAATGTTGTTTTGAAATTTGAATATTGAGTTGTGAAAAATGATAATTGACCATTTTAACATTGGATATGGAAATGTTTGTTTAATTATTTAAAAAATTAATTAAAAATAATAAAATGAATATAAAATAATTAAATATTTTATATTTAATGTTTTAAATAATATAATTGATAACAAATATAAGTAATTAAATATTTTTAAAGAAGTGAGTAACTATTAATTAATTAATAAATATTTCAAGTAAAGAAATGCATAATTATTTTAAATAAATTATTAAATTATTTAATAAATAATAAAATAATTTATTAAGTAATTAAATAATATATATAATTTACAAATTAATAGTTATTTTTAAATATATTATTATTGTTGTTGTTGTTATTATTATCATGGTTTTCAAAACCGGACCGGACCAAACGGTTGGATTGGAAAAATCGGGAACCGGTCACTTGACAGGTTCCATTATTCCCCAAAACCGTTGATTTTGATCAGCAAACTGCTGAACTAGTCGATTAACCATTCGAACGGTTTTGACCATTTTTCATTTTTTTTTTAATTCGGCCCATTCGATTGTTGTTGTTGTTGTTATTATCATGGTTTTCAAAATCGGAACAGACCGGACGATCAAATTGGAAAAATCAGGAACCGGTCTCAACAAACTGCTGAACTAGCCAATTAACCATTTGAACGGTTTTGACCATTTTTCAATTTTTTTTAATTCGGCCCGTTTGACCCGAAACCGGATCCCTGACCAATTCGGTTGCCAAATCGGTTTTACAAAACATGATTATTATATAGGGTTTTCAAATTGTAACGTATGGAAAAGGAGGATATTTTTTAGGGGGAGGGGACAATTTCTGTAAAACAAAAAGTGAATTCATTGGAATACAAAAGGATGAATGAGGCATTGAGACTGAATTAAAATAATGAAACCGAACGCTCCCATTGCCTATAAAGAAACATGAATGCTTTTCAGCATTCAGCATTAAAACGAACGGGACCTAAGTTCATGCTTTTATTAAGGCTTGTCCTTAGGCCCAAGTCACCAAAACAGTTCCATGTGTGGTCCCATATAAGCCCTTTTCTAACATCACCAATCAGATTTAATACCTCGATTTATGATAAAACAATTTCAGCCTTTTGCCTTTTTCCCATTTAGTCTCATTCTAATACCAATGTTTGAAAGCTCATCTGACCTGGGTTTTCCTTAGGCCCAAGTCATCAAAACAGTTCTATATCTGGTCTCATATGAGCCCTTTTCAGCTTTCCAAAGTTGATTATAGGAAAATAATTTCAGTTTTTCTGCTCTTTTCCATTTATTCACATTGGAATATGTATAGTAGAAGGCTCCCAATTTGAGCTTTCTATCAAGTTTATGTTCACCATTACTGTTTTTTTTACTGATCAACTTATGTAGTGCCTAATGAAGTCTAATGGTGCCTAGATGTCAAACAACATTAAAAAAATGCTTATCAACCACTTTTATCGTTTTTCAAGATAAATCCCTTACAAAATATTTATTGAATAAATGGTTAATTAGGGGTCAATTTGCTGATTTGGGCTGTGGAAAATAAAAATTAGCCAAAAAGTATTTTCAATGCTTGTTAAAGTTGACTTTAAAGACTTGGCAAGCAAAACCAATTTAAGCCCCAAAACACAGACGTAAAGGCCCTGTTTGGATCGACTTTTTTAAAGTACTTTCATACTTTTGGAAGTATAAAAGTACAAAAAACACAACATACTATTTGTATTATGTACTTTATACTTTTTGTTTTCATACTTTTAAAAGTATAAAAAACCCCAAAAACATGGAGTTAGCTTTTTATACTTCATGCTTTTGGCGAAATAGTGCTTTTGTTTTTGTGTAAATGAGTGGTTACCCACCCTTCAATAAAACTCTCGACCCTACCTCCGCTTGCCGTTGCTAGAGTCAGATGACTGTCAACGGTCTCAGACCCCAAAACCATCGGAAACCGACACCAGAAGTATAAATAGACGTGCTTTTGCCAAAGAGAAAATGATATTTCTGTTTAGAAAAGCAGACTTTTCAATTTTTTTTTACCCAAATAGTTTTCAAAACAAAAATACAAGGTTAAAATATTTTGTGTACTTACACTTTGATGTTTTTTAAAAATATAAAAGTAAAAATCTATCCAAACAACGCCAAATTGAGGCATTGTGATTTTAGGCTCAGCCCAGACAACCAAAGCTCAATCAATCGATGGACATACTTGCTCATTCCTAAACCATTATTGCCTAGCAACTCGGGTGTTCAAAGTCATACAACAGACATTTTAGCTTTAACACCCCAACAGCCATGGGCCATGGCCTTTCCAACTTGTGGCCCAAAACCCCTCTTGAGTCCTGAGTCAAGTTGTGGGCATTATCATGAGTTGGAGCTCAAATTTGACATCAGGCAATTGCCACCAAAGAAACGCATAACGAGTGTAAAGTATTGAATCTGAATATGTGAATGTAAGCGAATGTGGCCCATGGTTCTAGACATGGACAAATAAACAAGGCCAAGAAACGCGGCAACAACCAGTCCATGAGGGCATTGACAAGCCCAAACATACAGTTGGGGTCAATTTAAAACCGGAACCCATTTGGGTTTTTGGCCCTTTCTTTATGTTCTGACAATTAGGATTCACCACCTTTTTGTATGTTCTTATCTCCATTAAAATTAATAAAGTGAATTTGGATTTCATTCTCATAAAACCGTCTTTACAACACTGTTCTTACAACCTTTTGCAGCCATGCATAGAGAATATCTCTATATTTGAATGTTTTATTCATGCAACCTTTTGCAGCCATGCATAGAGAATATCTTTATATTTATATGTTTTATTCATGAAAAAATAGTCCCAATACACAGCTCCAGCTGAGAATATAAAGACGGTATAAGGATGAAATTGAAATTATAATAAAGCTGATATTTGCCCTAGGTGTAGGTCATAAAAATGATAACATCTTTACTGGACAGCATTGCATGTGCTCTTACACTTAAAATTACTAATTTACTATTATAGTGTAAGGGGCATGTGCAAGCAAAGATGAAAGGGCAAAAACATAACTTTTTTATGACCTGCACAAAATCATTGTAAATATATGCTTTATATAATACTAATATAACACCGTGTGCTATACATATGTGCAAATATTAATTGGGGGGAAGGGTGTGGAATCTGGATTTGCTCCTCATAAAGCTATGCTCACAGCTCACACCAAATTGCAGCCATTCTTTTTTGGAACATCTGGCCATGGAATGCGACAACATAAGTATGGAAGGTGTTCCTAATGCAAGACTGAAAGTATTCGAAATTGGTGCGAGGAGTGTTCTATGAAGGGTAATCCGGGATTTGATAGGACAACCCTCCTTTTTGTATTGAACCTCTTTTATCTCCCAACTTTTAATGTTATTTTTAATTTATCTAAAAAATAAGAATAAACCATATATGATATATAGTATTTGGATTTAACTTAAGTATCTCTTTTTATATAATATGATCCCACCTTACCATTTTTTTTTATATTGTACTTCACAAATTTTTATTTGTTTTTTAATTTTATTTTTCAAAAGCCTTCACCTATGATATAATATTACGTTTTTTATAAGTGTAAAAAAAGAGAGAAATCTAGAATTCTTTTTTGATAAAGAGAAATTTAGAATTCAATCCACTTCAAAAACTTCTATTAGTTTTTCAATTTTATTTAGCTACAATGAACATGGAGTTCATGTTCCGAGTCTCGATCTCCTCTCAACAAAAAAATGTCCCAACACGCTACTAACGTGATTTGCACCCACACTTTGTCCTACATTGTGGACCCCACTCATTTGATGAGATGTGCGGGCACGGATAATGTTGGAAGTGTGTTGGACCTTTTAGTTGGGAGGAGATCCAATTCTGATGTTCCATTTGATACTCGGACAAGGTTTACAGGTGGCAATGGATGAATTGATTGATGGAAAGAGTGGAGGTTAATTAATTTTCATCATCCGATGTCTCTATCTCTTTACTCACATCCAAAAGACACGTCGATATCTCCCGCAACGGACGGATAAGGCGATAAGCTTGGCGTTTGCGAATCGCCAATCGGAAGAAAATCGATGAACGAGGAGTGGCATTTTAGTAGTTACAGTAAAAATTCTGTGCATTTTGATTTTGTGAGGAATGGAGCAAAGCAGAGAATAAGGACACGGCGACGTTTGAGTATGTGAAAAAGTAACTCGCATTCGGTCCTCCCAACACCATACTCACACCGTATTTACACCACTGTACGCTTATAGCTGTATTTTTCATCAATAAAAACACACAATTATGAAGATATTCTCAATTGTGAGGATTGAACTCGGTTTCGAAGTAAATTAAAATTTTTATGTGAAAGATCTTCAAGAATTTGCATATGAATTGGGAATATCTCATAACGTAAACTATGAAAAATGTTCTAATACATGTTGAAATGTACATTTAGAGCGCTTACGAGATATGCTTTGTGGAACATAAATGTGAACTCGATTTTTCCATATAAAGAGTAAAGTAGTTAGGAATTTAGGATCAACGTTAGCAAATCCCAGCAACAAGATCAGAAAGTGAGTCCCACTTGGAAACTACTCATTGTTAGGCCTACCATTGTTGGAGCATGGATTCCTTTAGCTTTACACTTGAATCAATCCCCACCTTTTATTCTGGCGAAAAGCAAGAAACAAAAGTAGAGTGCTTTGTAGGAATGCTCATAAAAATTTGAAAAACGGAAAGATAAATTGATGAAATATGTGTTTGGTATAGTTTTTATTTATTAAATAAATATTTGTATTTGATTTATTTTTCAAAATGAGGAAAATAATTGATAAACCATTTATTGACATTTAAGCACTACATCAGCTGAACAATGAATAAATACTCAACCGTTGGGGGAAGCATTAAAATGAAACTTCCCCCAACAGTTGGTGTATACATAAATCAAAACTCATTGCGTATGGTTGAACATGATGAGAAGAATGTTGATTTTCTGATGACATATATAATGGTGTTTTGATAAATGTTTATCACGAAACGTCCACAAAACAATACACATGTGAAGTCATCTAAAATTTATGCAACATATAACAAGCCTGATGCATTCTATGATGATTCCTTCCTCAAATTGACAAGCAAAAAAAAAAGCGACAAATTCTTTAATTTGTATGGTTATGTTTTGCTGGAAAAAATCACATCAGAAAATTGGAAGGCAGGATAACCGTCTAGCAATGATACTAGATTCAGTCCTTGTAAAATTTGTCCTCACAATACTTACAACCGTGTATTTGGAATATTTCCATATTTATATTTTTTTTATTCATGGAAGATGTTCTTAATGGAGATCGTAAATGTTGCGAGGACGGTGTGAGGACTGAAATTGATTACCTATTAGTGGGTTCTGACAAAAATAGAGTTTGAATGGGCACCCCACAAAGTGCCCTTCACAACCCATCCCGAGTGTATTGGAACATTTCTTATGCTTGTCATGGGTAGATATTCCCAATTCATGGAGGCAATGGGTTGTGGGGTGCGTGTGTAACATGCTCCGCTGGGAGTCCATCATATCTCCTAGAAATGCACCTTGAGTGTGTAAATATAGGTTCAAATTTCCACACAACAAGGAGTCCACAAAATGTGTTCCAACACCCTATCAATATCATTTGATACCGCACATCTCACATATGGTGTGTCCCACTTTTATGGTGGGCAACAATTCATAGTGAGATGTGCGGTGTTGAATCAACTTGATAGTGTTTTGTTGGTAGGAGATCCCAATTCCACGACATGTGACGGATATGTCATTTTGAAGGCCTTTTCTAAGTCTGTTTTAAATATTAAAGCTTAATTTGGAAGGAGTACAAATACGAATGTATACAGTACAAATATATACAAAATATAAGGTTTTGCACTCTACAAATTTGTATTTCTACTCTTCCAAACTGAGCCTAAATAACATTTAAATTACCCCTCATCAAAGTATGAAAAAAACATTGATTTTTTATAATACAGAACACCCATACGTAGGCTTATGAATATTGGGTGAATGAATATATATATTTGTTGCAAGGGTGGATGGATACTTTGAACCTTGTAAACATGCATTGTATTTATTATTTAACTATTTACTTCATTACCTCACAATCTATAATTACATACTGGATACTAAATTGTTAACGACCACCCCATATTAAATATAGAACAACTATACTTATGTAATTGTAGACTTATTTCGTTTAAAGTTTTAAAGAATGGAAAAATATACCCATACACATGCATAGGTGACCAGTATATTCCGAGTGGAAAGATAGCCATAAGACATAAACGAGTATGATCAGGGACTGAATTTAATTGGATTTTGGTTGTATTTGGTATCATTGTTGTTTATACTACAAATATATGGGATTTATTAATACAAATTTTTGATAAAATAGGTCGGTGTTTAAATAAAAAACCATTTTTAGTATTTTTTATTTTTAGTATTAAATGCAATAGCAACATTGCCACTTGTTCATGAAACATCAAATTTGGTGATGTTTATACTATAAATGCCAACATCAATCCAATGCATATATTTTTATTAAAAATATACGATGTAATGTAACAAGACAATTTCTCAAAAATTTGTATTAATAAACCTCAAATCTTATTAGTAAAAACCCCAATTATATCAAAAGACAACCTTTAACTGCAATAATACCAAACACAACCTTTAACCATCAAAAAGGTGGCAACTAGCTTGCTGATATAATCTCTCTGATTAGTTCTACCGAAGATTTGGGATTGATCCACGCCTTTAGTAGGAATGGGGGGCTTCGGGTTTGTGAGAGGGCTACCCTTTGTCGTGTAGCCCATTTACCAAAGGGCTAGCTATATGGCAGGGGAATCTGTGCCTCGGCTTATTATTTATGTTCATTGAAAGTTTGCAAAAGCAAACTTACCAAGTTTCAAATGACTTACAGATATTCAACCTATTTCAAATTTAACAAATGACATTTTTAGTGAATGAGCTTCAATATGAACAATGCTACTTTGCCATGTGGCCATGGATTTTTTCATATATATCAAATAAATAACCATTCGTTGCCGTTTGGGTTATGTTTGATTTGAAGGGAAAGGAAGGAAAAAGGTGAAGAAACCTGTACAAACGTTTTCCTACCTTTTCCATCAAACCAATACACAGCCTTGGAAAAAGAAGATTAAAAAAGATAAATCCTTAAAATAAGGAATGCCAAGTGCAACTTTAGTTGACGGTTTTTGCCATTTTTTCAGAAAACATCATTTTGGGTATTTATTATGGGTAAATAATTTTTTCCTACCAGGTGCCTATGTGTCTTAAAAACAAGAATAAATGCTAATAAAATATTGTTTTTGAATTTTGTGCAAACTAAACAGTTGTCCCGAAATCCAAGAAAAACAAACATTGCACCAAGATCACCCTAAAACATCCAAGAGTCTACCTTCTACACTTTAAACCATTGCCTCTTCTCTTCAATGTGAGGGAGGACCGAAAAGATCCAGCCAGCCTAAAAAATATTAAGGGTTGTTCAACAGCCCAATAGATAAGAAGACATATTAAACAGTTAGGGACTTGTCTTTAAAGATCAAGACTGTTAAAAACAGTTGGAAAGTCTTATTTTCAGTGCAAAAAAAACTTCCCGATTTTGATCTTTTAAACTTTCTACAAACGAAAGATGCGTCAGACACCACCTTAGCTAACATTCAGCCTTAATGGGCCCAAAAGGCCAAAACTGTATCACCAAAATCAAGATAAGAAATTCTAGTCGATTTAACGAATAATAGATAATTGTGTTTTTAACGTGAGACATGTGGATTAAGCATGGTTTCTTGTTCCACACAAGTAAGAATAATCTGAAGCAATTATTTAATGCATATTGCAAATCGACAGGGAGATTTACTTTTTCTATTTAATATTTGTGGATGAGAACCAAATGCTTCCTCTTTATGTCTTTTTTGGATTAGACAAAGTACTTCATTCCTAATAAACGGGATGAGAGGTGGAGTGAGCAAGATGGGCTGTTGGAAAATGGGGCCCATCATGTAATCACACGAAATCCATAATGAGCAACGATTAAGACCCATGGTTTTATCGGTTTACCAAAATGTTCGTGTTTTACTAAATCACCTTTATAGTTTGTAATTGATTTTCTTAATTGACATTTTTAAGAAAGAAGTGGGAAAATGACAGTTTTGGCTTTAATATCTGTTTGAATAAATTTAATTAAAAAAAGTAAAATGGAAATGTCATTCTTGCCCTTGGTAAACGCCACTGTTATCTCTTCTTTCTATACCCTCCTGTTAAAGCAAAACATTATTTGAAAGATCAGCTAGAGTACTTTCAAAATACAAACCATACGTCCGTGCCTTTAATCATTTCCCACTCAATTCTTGATGTGAATTCTGATGAATAATACTATACAAGTACAGGAAACGTGTTGTGAGGAGCAGATCCGGACTCCTCTGATTTCTCTTTTGATAATCAGGCAAGGTTTACAGGTGGCAATGGATGAACCGAGTGGACGCTAGTTGAGATTAAATCAGTCCCCACAAGACTGCTCCTCCACAGCACATCTCCGCGTGTATTGAAAACATCTCCGATGTATCAGAAATGATGACATCATTATTGGTCTCAATACACGGTGGGATGCGCTGTGGACGTTGTGGGGGCTGATTTGAATTCACGTTAGTTATGAATTTGGATCTTCTATCAACAATTTTTACCAATCACCCAGACATGTTTCCAATCCTCTCGTGTGAATTAATGGGATGGACTTTTAGGTGCCATTCGACAGTGTGTGTATATATAGTGGATGGGACCATTTTGGTTTTGTCTATGATAAGATATGGTGTTCTGTTATGTGTAGACGGTCTCATCCACAAAATAGTGTGGACAGGAATGGGCCACACCCCAATTTACCATCCATAGTATTTTTTTGTGGATGATCCACATTATGGTATGCACAATTTGTGAAAAGATTTCAGTGTAAACGTACTTGCGTTACATTGATCCAAATTCAATTACTCTCATTTTATTTAATATTTTAATAATTTTTAAATTTTTAATATTTTATCAATAAAATAATAATTTTTAATGCTAATTCTACCACAAGTCCGACAGCTCTCCTTCTCAACTCTGTTTTCATTATTTAAATTTTAATTTTTTGATAGTTTTTATCAATAAAATAATATTTAATATATTATTTTTTAATTATTTTAAAAATGCAATTGTTGTTTACACATTGATGGTTTTTTTATTTTGTTTATCATATAAAATGCAAAAATTAGAAATTTATGATTGACTATGTAGATCTCCCATAAAATGTATATGAGATACATAGAATCAAAAAGTATGATGTGAACCAGTCCACACCACACCTACAAAACGCCATCGTGGGTGTGGACTAGGCCGGTCCACACAATCTATCCACAATTAGGAACAATTGTGGACTGTGGTGTGGTGTGGATTGGTCCCTGCCACAAGGTGTGGTGTGGACCAGTTCACACCCACCAATTTTTCATCCACACTACAAAACACGCTTGAACATTGCCAAAACCCTATTGCCTCGACCTCTCCTCTTATCATTGCTCAACTAGCGGCAATCATTCTCACTAGCGATGACTATGGCAACTCCAGCAACCAATGGCGATCCTCTCTGATTCACTTGTTATATTCCTTTCATTCTTTTTTGCTTCTTTCATCTCTTCCCAGTACTGAGGATTTTCAAGATCCACCGCCGCCTGTGCCAATTTCTTTCCATCCTTGTTCCGTCGATAATTATTTACATCTGCAATGGTCACACTCACCATCGCCAGTGATCTTTCTGATCTCTGCCCAGTAAAAAGGAGGACTGCCAAGACCCAACACCTGCACCAATCTCTTCCTATCTTTGCTTCATCAGAAACCATTCACACCTGTAATGTTTACCAGTGCAATTTCCTTTTGTATATTGGGCTTTTTAATAGATCATGCCCCTTAATCTTTGGAGATTCATTTGATCACGACTCATATCTTCAATTAGTTTTCGTTTTCCATTTCATTGTCATAGTGACAAATATTTGCTATTGTTGGAGAATCTTGCACCTCTGGTAGGGATACAATGCAAACAACTTTTTAAACCTATCCATAATTGGTTGAAGATATGGGATGTGGCTGAGTGGTGCTTAATTCCAGAAATACAACTAATGGAGTTTAATACATGCTATTCTTAACTCCAATCTACTGGAGTTTGAAAAAGCTGTCTGATAGTTCATTTTTATTTGATTTGATCTTTTAACAAAAGCAACTTTTGAAACAATTAAAAATAAAAGCTAATTAGAGATTCTACGGTTCTACTATTGATGGTGCACGATCTAGATACTCCTAGTTGGAAAATGATTTAAACACTAGTTGCGTGACGAGTTGGACCAAGCTGCAAGATAATAGATCAGAGGACCCGGGGTGGCTAACCCGACAAAGTCACTCTGATGCTTAAGTCAATACAATATTAGGGATGCGATCTAAATACTTGAATGCTAGAGTGCTAGTGAGCAAATAATCGCACGTTTTGAGGATTGATGCCCTTATATAGTTGAGTAGTCGTGAATCCTACGAAAAGACTCCGGGATCTTCGGGCTATGTAAATAAGATCCGTTCCGTTTCCGAAGGAGGACAATGCACCGGTTGATAAGGTTTATCACTTCCCTCTGATTCGGGCGGAGTGAGGATGAGCCTTGTTAATGAATGCCGTGAACCTAGGGAATTCGGAGTCCGTTGGAAAAGCTTTTAGAGTCAATTACGTGGCGCTTCAATTCTTTGGCCCCGATCTTGCACCTTGGTTCTTTGGCTCTAAACTGGATCAGGTACCGAGGTGCCTTTATGACAAGGTACTCAAGGTCCTGAGCTCCAGAGCTGCTAGCAAGGCTCCCTTGCTGAGTTGACATCCTAATGGTTGATCGCGTCCACATGTACTTCGGTTGCAAGGTCGGACCAACTTACCCCTCATCAACTATCATGGATGATCATCAATCTTGTCTAATGTTTTAATCAAGGATCAAAATTTCGTTACGTATCGGTCAATACGTATCATATTCGGGCCTTTCCGATATGTCCCTACAGGGGTTGTATCGGGTTAGGCCATGGTAGTAGTCGGGACTTAAATCGACCCCTCTTAACTAGTTTTGGAAAAAAAATAAATGAATAAAACATAAAAAAAGCATTGATACAGACCGATACGCCCTACCTGTATCGATATTTAGAACCTTGCTTTGATACATGTTATTCTTGAAATATTTTATGAAGATAACTGATCAAGCTCAGATGAAGACGTTTTAAGCAAAAGTTATCAGGATATTGTAGCGAGTACAATAGTGAGTAAAGCTTGATTGCCACCAGTTGTGTCCAAGGGTTCATTTGGTTTATAGGAATAGGGGTTTGGAACCGGAATCATAATAGTTCATTTCGACTCCAACTATTTGATTGGGTGGAATCAGAATCACATTCCCAATCCCGGTGGAATGACATTCCCCCATATGATGGAATCAAGGATCAAAATTTTGTCACATATTGGGGCCTTCCTGATGTAGGGGCATATTGGGTTAGGCCATGGTTCAGAGGGTAGCCAAGACTTAAACCAACCCCTCTGAACTGATTTTGAAAAAAATAAATAAAACACAAGAAAAAAGCATTGATACATCCCGATATGCCCTGTATCGATATTTAGAACCTTTTATGGAATGGACATTCTCTCCCCCTCCCCTATGAATGAGAATCTATTCCGTCCAATTCTTATTCCGAATTCAATTCCAAATTGAACCAAACAGGTAAAGGAATAGACCATTCTATTCCAATTCCGAAGGATTCCCTTTCTGATTGTGAACCAAACAAACCTTGATTGTTGTCGATGGGTCTGAAAATCCTCTATACTAGGAAGAGATGAGAGAAAACAAAGAGGAGTGAAAGGAATAAAAAAATGAAGCCGAGAGGATCATTGTTGCCGGTGAGAATGATTGCCACTGGTGGAGCAATGATGAGAGGAGAGGTCCAGGGTGTCTAGGCGGTAGGGTTTTAGCAATGTTCAAGTGGGAGATTAAAACGGGATGGATGAAAATTGTGTTTGAGGAGCTAACAAGATGGACTAAACGTTCGTCCCATTAACTCGCACACGAGAAGGTAGAAAGCATGTCATGGGACACGTGCCTCCACTTGATGTTGTTGATACGTGGTTAGTAGAAGATCCAGACTTGTTGGTTTTCATCAGTGTTAAGAAAACTAGACGGGATCGGTTGGATCAACTAAACCGTGACCCGAGGCCATGGCTAGTACTCAAGAACTGTTATGTTTAAAAACTCGATGAAAACCGACAGACCATCTGATTTAATCAGAAAACCGGTGAACCGACCCCAATTTCATGAAACCGCTCAGGTCACTAAGTAATTGAAATTTCAAAATAAGTGCATAAGACTTGAACCCATGACTTCTTATTTTCATATGTTACTTAATTACCACTAATACCTCTTTATTTGTATTAATTAATGACTATTTATCGTATATATCACTTTATTATACATGTATTTTAAATAAAATGTAAATTAAGAGCTTAACCTTGGTCATTTAGTTTACAAATTAAGGAATTTGCTGACTCCCCTTGGAAATCCCCCCTCTCCTGTTTTTTATAATGTTTCAATTCTTCACCCTTCTCCCATCCCCCATCGTTTTTCACTCTCACCCGTTATTCCCCTTTATTCTTTTTGTTTTTTCTTTGCTTCTTTTGTGCAGGGATTTTGGCATAGGGGGCTGACTTTTCATTGATTTGGTGTTGGGTGGTGGCCATGCTTTGGTTTGCCATCCATGGCTGACTTTTCATTGGTTTGCTATCCATTGCAGTTTCTTGGTTGCAGTTGCAACTTGAAGTTCACCAACAGGTTCCCTTATTGATAATGGGTACATTTATTTGGGGCTTTGCTGTCTTTTGCGGCTTTCTTTCGATTGTGCTATTTCTGACACTTTGGCCTTTCTTTTGAGTGTCCCTCCTAACTTTTTTTCTCTCAGTTTTGATGGATGAAAATGCACTGGATTGATGTTTCTTTTGTTGTTGATTCTTACCTCACCTCTTGCCAATTACAAAAGTTTTTTATCTTCTCTTTTATCCACTAATTATTCTTTTAAAAAATTATTTCTAGGCTTTCTTACGTGGAATTGTTATTAATTCTTTCTATTTATACAAATTTCTTGATTGAATGAAATATACTTTACTTTTTATAAAAAAAAAAAAATCCTCTTTAGCCCATAAACCTCTTCCTTCTCCAATTCGATAACCGGTTCGTTCCTTTGAGCATTGGTTTTCATCATCCGATGTCTCTGTCTTTAGCCAAAGTCGTGTCGATTCTCCCGCAACGGACGGATAAGGCAATAAGCTTGGCGTTTGCTGATCACGAATAGGATGAAAATCGATGAACGAGAAGGGGGCATTTTTTTGTGATGCGAGGAATGGAAGAAAGCAGAGAATAAGGACACCGCGACGCTTGAGGCTGCGAAGAAGTAAACGGAAACTTTTACGTGGCGGATCTTCACGGGTAATAAGTGTAAAGTAGTTTGGATCAACGTCAGCAAAATTTCTCCTGCCAAACAAGATCAAGAAGTGGGTCCCACTTGGAAACTCCCCAATGTGAGAGTGAGGCCCCACCATTGTTGGAGCATGGATTCCTTTTGCTTTACGCTCGAATCAATCTCCACCTTTTATTCTGGCGAAAAGAAAGAAACAAAAGTAGAGCACTTTGTAGGGATGCTCGTAAAAAACAAAATGCTGTAATAAAATAACCAGTTTTACATTGATGAATTTTCTACCGAAAAACAAAGGTAGCCTTGGTTAAAGTTGGTAGAAGGGTCATATTTGGGTAAAAAAATGTTGAATCTGGTGTTGTAATCTGCGTACTACTGACTTGGTAGTTACCATCAGGGCCATGGTTTTCAAAATTGGATTGGATGGTGGGATCGGAAAAATCGGAAACTGATTAGGTGACCGGTTATGTTTTTCTAAAAAACCGAATTTCCCCCAAAACCGTTGATTTTAGTCAATAAACCACTAAATCGGATGATTAATCGTTTAAACTGTTTGAATCATTCAAATGGTTTTGACTTTTTTTTTATTTTTTTATTAGAATGGGCCGAATATTCAGTTCGAACAATCAGACCGTTCGACCCAATAACCAGACCCCTTACCGGTTTAATTACCGGATCGGTTTTAAAAACCATGATCAGGGCAATATCAAATGGGTATTAGAGTTGGACAAGGAAAAAAGAGCTGCGTTATTCTAGGGATGGATACATGACGGACAGTTCGTTTAGGTTAACTAAACTTGGACCAATTACCCAGAAAACGTGGATTTGTGGGGACCTAGATACAAAGGCTCCATAGAAAAAGATAAACTGATAAAGACATCTGAAATTTATGCAACATAAAACAACCTTGATGCATTCTTCAAGTTGACAAGCAAAGAAAAAGCAAATTCATCAATTTGTATGGTTATATATATTTTATTCAAAAGAACTGTTACATCAGCAAAACCAATATTGGGAATTGGGATTTCCTTGTATTGAGAACGGGATATGTTCCACATGTGCATGTGGAAGGCATTGTGAGGTTGGTGTGAAAAGTGAAGAGCACATCTGGATTCAACATTGATGAGTATCGAGATGGGTTTCCATTAGGGTAAACCTATGCTTATACCATTCTAACAGCCTTTCTCAATCTTGCATTGAGAATATCTCTTCGTCAAATAAAGCATGTAAGTACAGAAATATTCTCAATGCAAGTAAATAAAGACTGCTTGAATGGGCTTTTCCCTGATTGAAGCCAAACTTGTGAGTATCCACATTTAGGTAAAGCATCTATTGATTACCTGTTAGCTGGTAGAAATGGAATTCAGCCCATCCTTCAATGAATTGAGAATCTCCCACGGAGGGGATGGGCAGTGGGGTGTGCATGGAACGCACTTTGTGGGGAGCCCATCTCGTCTCGTAGAAATACACCTAAATGTGGTTTCAAAGTTTCCACAATTAATGATAATTCATTTTGAAGGCCTTTTCCAAAACAGTTGGTTTTAAATGTTAAATAACATTTAAACAAACCCCTCATCAAAAAATATAAAAAGTTTTTTTTATAATATTGAAACACTGATATATATCCATGTATATTGGGTGTATCGATACTTTGAACCTTGAGAACATGTATTTTATTTACCTCATTACCTTACAATCTATACTTACATGATCGATGCTAATGACCGCCCCATACTAAGTATGGAGCAACTATACTCATGTAATTAAAGGCATTTCATTTAAAAGAATGAAAAAAATATACTTATCCTTTGTTGTATAGACCATTTACCAAAGGGATAGCTATATGGGAGGGGAATATGTGCCTAGGCCTATTATTTATGTCCATTGAAAGTTTGCAAAAACAAACTTATCAAGTTTCAACATTCAATCTAGTTCAAATTAAACAAATGATATAGGGGCTGTTTGGCAAGTCTTAGGAAGATCTTCCAACAGCTTATATGGCCAAAAGATGTAATGGGCATTTGGGGTTTTGCCTTTAAAGATATTGATCATTTGGTAAGTATCCTAGTCTATCATGGTCTACATAACTGTTAAATGAAAGGTTTTAGGTGTAGAAAGATAATAAAATTCATTTGAAGCCATATTTTTGGCCATTTTGGGCTTTTATGAGCTTTTTAAAACTTAGGCCTTTCTGATTTTTTCTTTTTTATTGTTAAGCGGAGAAAGACCAAAATTTAGTCTTTTAAACTTTGAAAAGTCCATAAAACCACACAAAAAGACTTGGCATTTGCCCCCACATTTAGAGAATGAACTTCAACAGTTCTAATTTGTTACATGGCCATAGATTTTGCCATTTCAAATAAAATGTAACTCACTATAGTCTACAGATGAGCCAATAACTACTCTTTGCCCTTTGGAGAAAGGGCTAACATCCGGCCTTAAGGAGCCCAAAACTGTATCAGCTAAATCAAGATCAGAAATTCTAGTTGACTTAAAGAAGAATAGATAATAATACCCAAAAAAGAATAGATAATTGTGTTTTTACTTTTTAACGTGCGAAACATGTGGATTAAGCGTAGTTTCTCGTTCCAAACAAGTTAGAATAATCTGAATCAATTATTTAATGCATATTGCAAACCAAAAGAGATTAACTTTTTTCTATTTTTACAAGTGTTTGTGGATGAGAATCAAATGCTTCCCCTTTATGTCTTTTTTTATTAGACAAAGTATTTTTTTTTTTTTTTTTTATAGCCGATGTACTTCATTCCTAATAAACGGGAGGAGAGGTGGAGTGGGCAATATGGGCTCTTGGAAAATGGGGCCCTTCATGTATTCACACGAAGGCCATATATGAGCAACGATTAAGACCCATGGTTTTATAGATTTATTAAAAGCTATACTTGAAGACCGAAATTTTGACAAGTATCAGGCCGTATCGGGGGCTTTTCGATACGTCCCTTCAGGGGTGTTTCAGGATTTTGACCGGTTCAGAGAGTGGATGGATCTTAAACCGGCCCCTCTGAACTGGATTTGAAAAAAAAAAACTAAAAAAAAGGCCATCAATACTGTCCAACACGCCTATACCGTCATATCAGGCATATTAATATTTTGAACCGTAGGTATACTATAGTTCGTGTTTTACTAAATCACCCCTATAGTTTGTTACCAATTTTTTAGGGTTATTTATTAAAACACCCCCTATATTTTATAGATTTACTAAATTTAACTATACTTTGCATTTTATTAAAACACCCTTTATAGTTTGCAATGGATTTACTTAATTGATTTTCCATTAGATGATAGTGGAAAAATGACAATTTTTATAAATAAAAATGAAAGCACCATATTTGCCCCTAATAAGACATGGCCAACCACTATTGGTTATATTTGGTCAATTTTGCTTTATGTACAAAAAAGTATTAAGGGTATTTTTGGAATAAACAATCAGGGCCCAATGACAAAAACACTCCTTAATGAAAGGTAGATTAAGTAAATAGGTTGCAAAGTATAAGGGGTGTTTTAATAAAATAAAAACTATAAGGTAGGTTTAAGTAAATACATGAAACTATAAGGGATGTTCTAGTAAATGACACATTTCGTTAATACCTTTTACAAGACAGAAGTGGAATGACAATTTTGTCCCTAGTATAGTAATATCTATTTGAACAGATTAAATTAAAAGAAAGTAAAATGTAGGCAAGCATTCTGTTCAAATTTTGTTCTATGTTCAAAGAAGGAAGATGTATTGTTGTAGACAAAGAATCCAGAAGTTATTGTTCCCTCTTCTTCTTTATCCTGCTAAGGCTGCATTTGGCATTCCTTATTTTAAGGATTTATCTTTTTTTTTTTTATTAAAAATTCAGTTTTATAGAGGCATTTTAACTGCAAAAAAAAAAATCCTTAAAATAAAAAATACCAAATGCAGCCTAAAACAAAACATTGTTTGATAGACCTTGATATGAAGTGGCAGGGGTATTTTCAAACTAAACAGCTATATTATATACCCGTGTCTTTAATCATTTTTCCACTAGATTTAGATGATCACATTAATACATTATTATTTTCAGATGGCAATACAAATGGTTATTAACAAAAGCTCGATTAAGTAAATTTGTTTGTAAGTTATAGGGGTGTTTTAATAAAAAGCAAGTCTATAGGATAGCATTAAAGGGAGTAATGGAAATGTGGATGAGACGAAAATTAGGGTAAATAAAAGAAGAATCTAAGGCAGGGCCCATGTATTCGGGAGGACGTTGTTTGCCTGTAGAATGGGTTGATGGACCCCAGCTTGATGACAAAATCTGTATCAACGTCTTGATTTGTCATCTTTGCAACCACATCTTTAATCTTTATCTTAATAATTGAAGCTTCATACCCTACAAGTTACACTTATCCATCTGGAACACAAACACCCAACTATAAATAGGTATTCCTCGCTCGAGATAAGGGACTTTTGGAATGACATTCTTTGAATACCTTTTCGCACTATCTCTTCGGCCTAGACCAGCATTACTCTAACCTGCTTGGCCCGGCCACCTCTTCCTCTGCTCAACTGACTTGAGCATCAGAATACTTACCAGGGTATTAACTTCTCGAGCTTCTAACCTTTCTCCTGGTAGCTAATCTCAGTGCGTGACTTCGTCCAGTTAGCAAGATTATCTGATTGTGTCATCGGTTCGAACAACATTAGCGATTTCAAAAGGAATCCCATAGAGACTTTGTAAGGGCCATTACTTGGTGTAATGGTAAATTCTTGTGATGTCAAATCCAAATCCCATGCAACATCTGATTGTCAATGTTAAATTTGTATTCGATTAATAACTAGATCAGATGCTAATATAATCTCATTCCACTAGATTTTTTTTAAACCCCAAACTTTACTCCAAGTGGAGGGGCGGCCACCTAAAATTTTATTAAAAATCTACTAAATAAAAGAGATATAGGGAAGGACATAGCCTGCTTTGCCCCAAGCCCAGGATACAAATCGCTCCCTGACACTCACCCCTAAGCCTTCTATCCTATTCTAAGCTTTGGAATGTACAATAAATCATAAAAAATGAAAGCTCAAACATTACGTGGTAGGGCTGTTCATGAGTCGGATTGGGTTGGTTTACTAAGATTTTTTCAACTGACCCGATCTGGTCGGGTTACCTGAAATTGAAATGAAACTGATCCTGTGTTAAGCAAAACCGACCTGGTCGGTTTGAGTCGGGTTGGGTCGGTTTCGGCTCTAAGTTCAACCATAGTAATAAATTGGTAGATTGGAGAAAGAACACTGAAATTTGATGTAAAAAATGACACCTAATTCTATTAGAGAAAGAAGACTTAAATTGGTAGGGGCAGACCAAGTTAGAATAGAATTATAGAAATTATCAAGAAAATAGAAAGTCAAACTATATTAGAGAAAGAAGACTGAAATTTGTATATTTCAAGAAACCTTATAATCTAAGTAAAAAAGGACACCTAATTCTAATTGTAATTAGTTGCCTATTTGGTGTAAAAGACCATAAAAAATAGAACCCTTTGATTAATTTTTTTTAAACTTTTCCAAAAAAATTCCTTGTCTAGTTGTTTTACAATACTTTCCATTAATGTCATTCATAACTAGAAGACTAGAAATTAAGTTAGGTTGTAAGTAGGATAGAGACAACTTAGTTAAGTAGGAACTAAGTAGGTTGTAAATACTAATTAGGAATTAATTAGTATGAAACCGACCCGAACCATCGGTTTATGATTTTTTACAACCCGAAACCGACTGGTGCTGAAGAAAACCTGGCCGATTCGAATTGGATTGGTCCGGATTGATCGGTTTGATCGGGTTGGGTCTTCTTATGAACAGCCCTATTAAGTAGAATACAAGAAATATGATTAAAGACAAAACTTGTTTCCTCCATCACTACAAGCTTAGCAAGAGAGTCTGCTACCGAATTCCCTTCTCTAAGAGTATGATGAATGTGGAAGTAATTAATCTGATCAATCATGTCCATAATTTCATCAATCCAGCAGAGCAGATCCCTTGGACCATGGGTTTTACTTTGTATGATGTTCACTGGCAACTTGGAATCACTTTCAAGAATCGCCGAGTCAAGCTCGAGTTCTTTAGCATGATTAATAGCATCTAAAATGATTCGACATTTAGCAGTTATGTTTGATCCTAAATTGTAATAGGATGTAAAAGCAAAAAACACAGCACCATGCTTATTTCGAAAAACACCACCACCTCTTGATTTTCCAGTTTTACCTGAGCAAGCATCTCCACGTTAATTTTAATTTTACCTGCAGGGGATGCTCCCGTTTGATCGCTCTCAGCTCGGGACGAGGACTATTAGCAATGGAGACATTAAAAAGAGCAAGAATTGGTTTTTCTCTTTCTGTAGAAAGTCGGCCTGGGTTTGGGATGTTCAGCTCATGAAGCCAAGAAAGAACTTTCGAGATAGTTGTTTGGAAAGACAATACCTTGTTCTCCATTCAACGAATCTTGTCCCACTCAATTAAAAGCAGATTAAGATTAAAAATTATTATTATAAATATGTCCAGTCCGAAACTTGCATTTTGTGGGTAGTGATATTTAGTCCTCCATACTTTCATTTGCAACAAGGGTTGTAAGTTGAGCGCTTAATTTGAAGGGTTTACATTGCATCTTTAAAAACGTTTAAACAAGCACATGACAGTGAGTTCACATCTCCGCCTCACAATGTCCCACAGTGCATCCCCGTCAAGTATTGAGAACATCTTCCAATGATGATATCATTAGTTCTGGTATTATCATCAGATGTTCTCAATACACGGCAGGGATATGCTGTGAGATGTTATGAGCCGAGATTTGAAACCCATTGACAGTTGCATTAGAATCTTTTTTTTTTAAGTTAATTGATGGAATGCTTATGGGCAGGGAAGGGGTGAAATGTGTGAAGTGCTGGAATGTGGAATCAGAAAGATTCTTTGTGCAAATGAAAGTTTGGGGGATAAGTATCACTACCTCCAAAGTATCACCAACTCCTCCAACAACCAAGGGGAAGCCAAGTATGGGAGTCCCCCAGGGGTGTGCTTATGAAAAATAGAAAAACCAAGCCAAACAAAAAATGTAATTAACCGAATCAATCAATTCGATTTTGGTTTGGTTTCGGTCTGATATTTTTGAAAAACTCAAGAACTAGTTTGGTTTTCGGTAACCTAAAAAACGGTGACTAACCATATAAAATAAAATTTCTTTTTATTTAATATAATAATTATATAATATTAGAGATTACCTATAATTTTATATTTTCATTATTTAATTTATGATGTTATGGGTTGGCTCATTTGACCTGGATGGTTGAACTGCTTATCTACCACCCAAGCCAAAAAGCAGTTCCATTTCCCGGTTTTGGTTTTAACAACATTGTGACAAACAAACTTCCATCAAATTTACAGAACGAAGATCTCATGCAGCCAAAGTAACTCTATTCATTGATATTTACGTCAAGTTTGCTCTCAACTTCCCTAATACAAGCTGCTCAAGGAAGAACGCTTGTTCACAAAATGACAAGACTGATTTATTTTTGCCATTCAAAAGCATCAGATAGCCAGGTATCTCATAGATGTCATGAACGATGAATGTTGAAACCCCTAGTTTGGAAGCTGGGATCTGTATATGTCATGACAAGAGGTAGCTGCATCAACCGGGCACAGGCGCAGTGTAAAGGAGTAGGGCACTGGAGGAATTAGATACTTGTCATGGACGCATGGTGACCAACTATCATCCCCACCCAAACCCATGTGCTTGTGGTCAAGATGTACCTGTAAAACCAAAATGCTAAACCAATCAAAAGGAACACGCAAACAAAGCATTTATACTCTTTATGGTACACTTCCGAACTAGAATATATGCTCAGTACTGTGTCCACTGGAACAAAAATTTCAATATATGCTAACCATTGTTGTAAATTCACACTAGAAAGAAAAGAAAATGAAAAGGTACCTCAATGTCATTTCCCTTTACTAGTTCTTCATTGTGTGTTGCCCTGTCAAGCTCTGCAGTGCTGTAGTAACTTGCACTTATTTGCATAGGTGGAGAGCTTCCATACATGGAAGCAAAAATTCCATGACCATCTTTGTTTTGTAATACTACCCATCTGACGTCTGCTCTACCAGAACATTCCCCGGGAACAATGTATGGCACATGCATGTCATTCACATTCTGTTGATATATTCCTACATGGGCAGCTTCTTTTCTATCTGGATAACATTCAAATGGCCCTCTTCCATACCATGTGATCTGATCCAGTGATTTGTCTACTTGGAATTCAACACCGACACGTGGCAAAGGTGGAAGATCAGTGCTTAGTTGTACATTGCATTCCATAATCACATCTCCAGATCCATAGATCTTATAATTCACATCAACCTTCGACATAACATTGGATGTTCTGGCTTCTAAAAGGGTATTTTGCTCATCCTTCTGGACACCAAGATAAACAACATTAATTTGCACCATGACATCAGTCATATTCTTTATGCAGCAGCTTTCAGTATGAAAGACCAAGTTATCAAGGCCTGCATCTTTCCACTTGGAGGCATAGCTATTTGGGCCACCTCCTCTATCATTGTCTGTAGGTGCTCGCCATAAGCATGGGATGATACCGCTATTCATGATTGAAACTCCTCCAACCTGTCATTTATCACCAGATGATTAGAAATGGATGGCTTGTAGCCATTCAAGTATGGTTCCATATGTAGAGGACCACAATTTTCTCTATCAGAAATAAGAAATAAAAACAAGAATTAAGTGGTGCCAACAGGAGAGTTTTTAGTATTTTTTTCATTGTGTAGTCTGCGAAGATTATAACAAGTTCAATAACAACGGGAAAAAAGGCCTCAAAGGTAAGTAAGACCAGTGCGTTACATTTTCTAAAGCTTTGTGCATGTCAATGAATAGGACAAAAAGGCTTGAAAAAGATTAGTACTAGACACTACCTTCCAGCTCTCAATTATTCCTTTTTGAGCATTCATTTTTATCTCCCAAAAATGCTCTCTTGTGATTTTGATAATACCACCAAGATTTTCCACAAGTAAAGTAGTAGCTGTGGTTTTAATAACCTGCATATCCATTCATAATACAGTAAAAGATCCAAAAATGTGATTGATGCACACATGTATACTTTGGGAACTAGGGTACCAGAACAGCACATACATGAGGAATACATTCTCTTTTGGCAGGTAGTTTGACTTGTGTGGAGGCAAGAATATGACCTGCCTCAACCCAGCGTGTGGAATTCAAAAGTTTTGTGGTTATTGTCAAGAAAATTTCTGCTGCAGAAGAAGATGCCCATACAGAATACCATGGAGCTGATTCCCATTCTATGTCATAAGCATTCTGGGGTTCTATTGGTGGGAGAAAGAGTACCCCTGATCCAAGGCTACATCCATCCCCATGAACGACCCAGATAAATTCTAGTGCTTCTGTTGTTTCAAAAAAGTATTTATTTGCCACCTACAAAAATGAGCAATCTAATTGTCATACTACACAGATAAATTAAGAAGTTTTCTAGTAGTGTGAAATATGTCAGGAAAGTCTTATAGTTTTGTATGAAATGAGTACCTTAATTACTCCTTCCCTGAATGAAACCTTTATTGGTTGATATACATATTTGACCTCTGAAAACCACAAATCATTGACACTGTTATTGGGAAAACCATAACTAAAGAGATAACTTAAATATAAAATTACTTGGCACATGGTTACGTTTTTACATATTACAAATTGTTACAAGAAATATAAGTAACGTTGAAGTCACCATTTAATGCAGGGTGAGGAGTTCGATCTGGCCATGTAAGACCATTCAAGCAGAAGTTTAGATCATTAGGAGTATCCCCAAAGTCACCTCCATATGCCCAGTGCTTACTACCATTTGCACCATCCTTCAGCAGTCCCTGCATACAATTACAAAAAGAAAGCTCCTCAAAACTCCATGTCACAAAAATTCTGCAATATATTTCAGGGAGTTGTTCAACTATAAGGTATTAGTGACTGCAGTGTCTCAAAGCAATGGATACAACCAATATAATATCTCTATTGAACCATGGTTAAAATTACAAGGTGTTCAACACTGATTATACAATAAGTAGTATTAGGCCATTAGTAATCAAAGCAGATAAAATATTATTTCATAGATCTGAAGGAAACCTTCTTGATTATCAAATAAAAAACAAATTGAATAAAACAAAACTCTCACATAATCCAGCAACAAGGAAATATTCTCCACCATGGACCATTAAGACTGTAATTTATTTCTTGTGTAAATTTGTTTAGACCTATGCAAAACAAAAAGAAAAAAAAAAAACATGGTACAGTAATTATGATATGGATGCCTATATTAATTTGGAATACATCTTCCTGCAAAGGATAGACAAGATTGAAGCTCAAAATTGTGCAAATGAGGTCTGGTGAGATATGATATTGATCATCAACCATATAATGATCTGGGAGCTTTTACTCACTTGATCCACCCAATCCCAGATAAATCCTCCTTGAAGACCAATTGTGCTATCAATTGCTTCCCAATATTCATGAATATTTCCATTGCTATTTCCCATTGCATGAGAATACCTGCAATGAAGCTTGAAGATCAGAAAGAGGAGAAAATGGTCTTATTAAGAAGATTAGAGAACATCACTGTACCACATTAGAGGGAGGAAAGTAGAACATACTCGCACAAAATTAGTGGACGAGTTTCATTTGGATCATTTGCAATTTTAACTATGTCCCAAACACGCATATACATGGGGCATACAATATCTGTTGATGAGGTTCTGGATCCACCTCCTTCATAATGTATTACCCTTAAGGGATCCTTTGTACGAATCCAACCTGAAAGGAATAATTTCATCAAAAGATGACACATAAAACAATGATGACCAGGGAAAAATCATACCAGCTAATGCAGAATGATTAGGTCCATATCCAGATTCATTTCCCAAGGACCATGATATGATGCATGCATGATTTTTGTCCCTCTCTACCATGCCAATCACACGATCCAGCATAGAAGAAGCCCAACTTGGTTCTGAAGTAGGATGCTTTAAATGTCCAGAGAGATCAAAACCATGTGTCTCAATATTGGCTTCATCTATCATGTAGACACCAAACAAATCACATAACTCATACCATCGTGGGTGTTGGGGATAGTGACTGTTTCTCACAGCATTTATATTGTTCTGCTTCATCAAGATCAAATCCTACAAAACAATGACACGAGGAAATTTCAATAAGAAAAACTTTGGCATGAGCAGAAAGTAACTGTTTCTGTCATTAGTAAAGGTTGGGGAATGCAATAACATAATTTGAAGAGGTAAATACTAGGAAAAGAAAAAATAATCACCTTAACCATGCAGGACTCCATGTTGGTCTTCCCTAGACGTGGATGATGTTCATGTCTGTTGACACCACATATTACTATAGGGTGCCCATTAACAAGTAGATATTTTGGGGCTTGTGATATTTGCCGTATGCCTACTTGGCAAGATTCACAGTCAACCAGATGACCAGATGCATCTTTGAGGATGATGACAAGAGTGTACAAGTTTGGCTGTTTATGATTGTAAATAAGAAAATCTTAGAACAACAATACAATTACTTGTGTAAATGCACTAAATCATTTCTGCAGAGCTCAAGTAAAATGCATTAGGCAAAGAATGAAATAAGAAATATAAAAGGGAACAGAAGGAAGTCAGTCCTAAATAAGAAATATAAAAGGAAGTCAGTCCTATATATATATATATATGAAATATAAAAGGAAGTCAGTCCTATATATATATATATATTAGACCTGTTCATGGGCCGGGTGGCCCGACCCCCGGACGGGCTTGAACAGGTATATAGGCCCGTGGGCTTAACCTCGGGCCAAAAAGCCCGGCCTGCAATAAATTCGAGCCGGGCTTGGGATTTGTCAAAATAGCCCGGCCCGGCCCGACCTATAACTAAACCTAAAAACCCTAGTTGAATACCCCTCTTTTTTTCACCTCTTTCCCTTCTTTTTCCAACCAAATTCTTCTTCTATACATCCTCTTTCCCTTCTTTATACTCTTTTTTTTAATATAAATAAATTTTGAATTTATATATATTTTTAATGTAAATAAATTCTGATTTATATTGATTATTGAATAGGGAAAATTTCTAATTTTTTTATTAGGTTGGGCTTCGGGCTCGGGCTCGGGCTTCGGGCTTTTTATTAGGGCCAGGCTCGGGCCCAAGTTGTAGGCCCGTTGGTCGGGCCGGGCTCGGGCTCGGGCTTGGGCCTAACATATTTCTGTTAATGAAGAGTAAAAGACCAGCCCGAGCCCGGCCCGGCCCGGCCCATGAACAGGTCTAATATATACATATATATATATATATATATATATACTTCAAATCATACTCATCTCATCAGATCTGGACCTTCATTCTCACAGTTCTCAGCTCAAGGTTTAATCTACAAGCATGACAAAAACTCTATATTCTTACTTTAACAGATCTTGAGTTTCTGACCTAGATGGACCTGGTTGCCTGCTGACATCATTTATATGGCCTGCTGATGTAGATAGAGTTCAGTGTGGAGAAACCAGAAACAGAACCAAAACTTCCTCCAGTGGGTGCTATAGTAATAAGTGCTATAGATCAACTGATTCTAAGAAGAAAAGTAATAGAAAGAAGAGAAAGTAGGAGAAAAAGAGATTGTTTGAGACAAGAACAGGGCAGTTGGCCCTCATTCTGATATTTATATATAAAAAAAAGTAAAAGGACAATAAACGCCTCTAAAATTTCATAAGTAAAATATACAAAAATGGTGCTTATCTAGACCCCTCAAAACACTATCACCTTAGGCAATGCATTGGAAACCATGTATGTAGCTACAAGAACTAGAAGACTCTACACAATCATTTCTTTTTGGTCAATAAATTGAAAATTTTTTGTTAGGAATATATTCAATACAATATTTATATCTTTTTTTCTTCTGATTTTTTTGACCACATATGCAAGTATATGAATGCAACTGCTTGGTATAAGAAATGAAAGAGATTTACAGAAAAAATATGCAGCTCTTTACAATATGTCACCTTAGACAGCAGACCAATTAAATACACAATCTTAGCCATCTATACCTTTTAATAATATATTATGAAGTTTAAATGCCATCTTCACTCAAGTTCTAAAATAATACCTCATATAGATGAACAAAATATTCATTCTTTTGCCACAACTTTATTCTTGTGTGGTTTGTATAACCAGGGACTAAACAGATTAGTTAGGCAAACAAAGTTGAAGGTGTTAGACATTTTCATACAAAAAAGGTTATAATTGGGAACTGAATAATGATCTTAGCTGCACTATTTAGAAATGGCAGTTAATTAATAATTCTAATTTAATACCTGTATAATTCAATAACTAAACACTTATTTAATAGAGTAGCCCCAGCCCAAAGGAGATTCACTCATCACAGTTGTATGGTATAAGTATTGTTGTCTTATGAAAATAGGACATTATATACAATCAGTCTTGAATTAAAAAGAAAAAGGATGAAAAATTGAAGAGAAGAAGAAAAGAAGTACACGAAGAGAGTTTCAGAAAAGAGAGAGAGTAGGTCATAATTTCTGCCGACCCTCTCTTAGTATTTATATAACTATTGGCCAACTGTAAAAGGGCTGAATTGCCCTTATTGCTTACATGGCACATAGAATAGAAATAACTAATAATAAAGCTGAAATAACTACCAACTAACATTGTCATATCTAACAGAAATATTGCTTCCATACGAACACTGTGGGGACCACATCAGTGGGGTCCACATCAGTGTTCTTTACACTCCCCCTCAAGTTGGGAATAGATATTTGTTATTCCCAACTTGCATAGATCTGCCTCTAACTTCTTCCTTGGAACAACCTTGGTGAGAAGATCTGCAAGCTGCATGTTGGAGGTGATATACGAAAGACACACTTCTTAAGATGAAACCCTTTCTCTGACAAAATGTCGGTCTACTTCAATATGCTTAGTTCTGTCATGTTGTACCGGATTATGAGCTATATTAATAGCAGCCTGATTATCACAATACAGAATTAAGGGCTTCTCATAAGCAATACCCAACTCCTCAAATAGTGATTTCAACCATAGGATTTCAGCCACACCATTAGCCATGGACCTGTATTCAGATTCTGCACTAGAACGAGAAACAACACTTTGCTTATTACTCCTCCAGGAGACCAGGTTACCTCCTACAAAAGCACAATATCCAAAGGTAGACCTTCTATCATCAATACTCCCAACCCAATCAGCATTTGTATAAACCTCTATCTTCATGTGATTATCATTCTTGAATAGTATACCTCTACCTGGGCACCTCTTCAAATATGCTAATATCCTCGCAACTGCAAGTAAGTGAGTAGTCCTAGGAGAGTGCATATACTGACTGACAACGCTGACCGCATAACTAATGTCCAGTCATGTGAGACAAAGATAGAGGAGTTTTCTAACTAACCGCTGGAACATAGCTTTATCTTCAAGTGGCTCTCCACCCTCTGCACTGATCTTGTGATTCTATTCAATAGGTGTATCTGCAGGCTTAACACCTAACTTTCCAGTTTCTTCCAACAAATCTAGAACATACTTTCTTTGGGAAACAAAAATCTCATGTTTAGATCTAGCTACCTCAATACCCAAGAAGTATCGTAGCTCTCCCAGATCTTTCACCTCAAATTCTTGATGGAGTTGTTTGAGAGACTCAATCTCATCATTATCATTCCCCGTCACCACAATATCATCCATGTATGTTCACTCTCTTAATGAACAATGTATGGTTTGACTGGGCCTGTACATAGCCGAACCTTTCAAGGGTTTGTTTGAATCTATCAAACCAAGCTCTAGGGGGCTGTTTTAGTCCATACAAAGCTTTATTCAACCGGCAAACCTTATTTCCTATGTCTGCATCATAAAATCCAGGAGGCAACTGCATATAAACTTCTTCCTGCAAGTCTCCATTGAGGAAGGAATTTTTGACATCCATCTGGAACAAGGGCCAAGAGTAACTGGCTACAAGGGACAATAAAACTCTAATAGTGGTCATCTTTTCTACTGGAGCAAGTCTCCAAGTAGTCTATACCATAAGTCTGAGTAAATCCCTTTGCAACTAACCGAGCCTTATACCTTTCAATGGAACCATCAGCATTATGTTTCACAGTAAATACCCATCTACATCCAACCGGTTTCTTCCCTTCAGGCTGGTCAACTATCTCTCAAGTATTATTCCTCAGAAGAGCATCCATTTCAATCTTCATTGCATCTTTTCACTTAGGAACTGACAAGGCCTCTTGCATTGTTCTGGGGATAGGAATATCAGCAATAGATGTGAGGAAGGACCTGTAAGAGGGGGACAAGTGATCATAGGACAAGAATTGGGAAATGTAGTGGGTTGTGGATGTGGTGCAATGTCGTTTGCCTTTACGGACTGCAATGGAGAGGTCAAGGTCATCCAAAGGAGGTAAGGGCTCAACAGTGGAAGGTATCTCAGTGGAACCCGGATCCGATAAAGGAACTGTAGTACCTAGATCTGGATCCACAGAAGGAACTGGGGCTGGCCTGGACTGCTAATGACTGAAATCAACCTGCCTCCACCGCCTGTGATAAACTCTCAAATCCCGGCACCTCTTACACCCCTCCCCATTACATCCCTCATCACTCAATGGAACAAGTAAAGGAACTTCTGATGATTTAATCCCACACTCACTACTCTCCCCCTGAGGAGAAACCCTAGGATAATAGGGTACATCCGCGAATAAAGTAACACCCATAGAGACAAATCTTTTCCCAAAAGTGGGTTCATAGCAGCAATATCCCTTTTGAGTTTGATACATTTGGAGGCCTTAGGATCAAATTTGGAACGATGAGGTCCAAGAATCTGAACAAAGCAAGTACAACCAAAGGTTTTAAGGGGAACAATAAACAAGTCTTCATCAAGGTATAGGAGGGTAAATGGAGGCTTCATGTCAAGAACCCATGAAGGAACTCGGTTAATGAGACACACTGTTGTAAGAATAGCATCTCCCCATAAACGAATAGGCACATTGGAGTTAAACATGATGCTTTTGGCCACCTCCAATGTGTGCCTATTCTTCCTCTCAGCAACCCCATTCTGTTGTGGTGTATGAGGACAAGTACTTTGGTGGATAATCCCATGGTCAAGCAAATAGGAGGCTAATTGGTTGGCAAAGTATTCTTTCGCATTATCGGATCTGAAGATTTTGATTTTGACCCCAAATTGGGTTAAAATCATCTGATGAAAGATCCGGGTCAAAGTAGGAACCTCATCTCGAGAACACATAAGGTAAACCCAAGAAAACCGGGTATAGTCATCAACAAACAACAAGAAATATCTATACCCCCCCCCCCCCACAATATCAAAAGGATTATTACTTCTTTTATTACTCAATGAATAAGATGTTCTACAATGCTTTGCAAGCTCACAACTCTCACATCTCAAATTGGACATCTAAACAGACTCAAATAAATCAGGAAACAAACTCTTTAAAGACAGAAAAGATAAATGACTCAACCGATTATGCCAAAGCATAACCTGACTAACAGACTGAGAAACAAAAGACTTCCTATCTTCACTATCTTCCCAATGTGAACTCTCTCCAAACAAATAGATCCCATTTGTCTCACAGCCAGTCCCAATCACCTTCCTTGTCTCCAAGTCCTGAAAAACACATTGGTTAGGGAAAAAGGTTACTGAACAATTCTGATGTTTTGTAATGCTACTGACTGAAAGTAAATTAGTATTAAGCTTAGGAACATGCAGAACTAAACATAAGGATATGGCATTAGACAACTTGATGTCTCCCTTGCCAAAAATGGGAACAAGGGAACCATCAGCAATGGACACCTTATCTATGCCAGAAGATAAGTGATAGGTAGTGAACAGTGATGGCAAGTCAGTCATATGGTCAGATGCTCCTGAGTCTATTACCCAACAATGTTCAGTGTTACTTGGAGCTAAAGCATGATAAGTTGAGGCCCGAGTACCTGAATGAGAAAAGGCTGATGTGGGAGCTTATGGTGGCTGAGATGATTGAGCTGAATTGCCAACTTCCTTTTCCAACTGAGTCAGGGCAGCCCGGACAGCAGCTAGGGTGTCTAGGGGTGTGCCTTTTGTGCCCGATGAGGAGGCACAATCAGTATTAACAGCCATATTAGCATTACCCCTTTTGTTCCTAAGTTTTGTTGGGACTAAATGAGGGCGCAACTTCCAACAGGTGTCTTTAGTATGCTTAGGTTTCTTGCAATGTTCACATACTAGACCCCGCTTGTCTTCCTTCTTTATATCCCCCTCTCCATATCACCCCCGGACTTAGGTTTGACTGCTGCCAAGGTTGGTGGGAAGGGCTGATGCTGCATCATAACCTTTCTCCTAGTCTCTTCACTATGCACTAAGGAGTAGGCTTGTGATAGGGTCACACTGTCTCTTGTTAGTAGTTGTTGTCTCACAATATCATACTCGGGATTCAGACCAGCTAGGAACTAAAAACCCTATTAGTCTCAACCAACTTTCTATGAGCTCGTGCATCATTCTGGCTTTCCCACTCAAGTGTTTCTAGGTGGTCAATTTCATGCCACAAAAATTTCAATGTAGAGAAGTAAACCGAGATTGGTTTCTCTCCTTGCTTAAGGTTGTTAACCTCACATTTCAGTTCATAAGCCCTAGCAACATTAAGGGGTTGGGAGTAGGTCTCTTTCATGTCATCCCAGATTTCCTCAGCTGTTTTCGCCCACAAATAGTTTCGGCTGATATGTGGCTGCATAGAGTTGCACAGCCATGTCATAACCAAATAGTTCTCCTGAACCCATTTGGTATAGGTTTGGTCCTCCTTAGTTGGTTCTTTCACATCTCCCAACAAGTAGCTCAGTTTTCCCCTACCCAATGGCCATCATGGCCGATTGAGCCCATTCTAGGTAGTTTGATCCATCAAACTTAACTGTTGTAATCTGAAAGGTATTCTCAGACATGTTACCAGAATTGCTAGTCCCAAAAACACCTTCCCCTTTGTTAGAATGCTCGAGTCAGGGGTATTTTGGTCATTCTGGTGTATCTTCTTGAAAGTGAAAGGTCTATTGTATCTGAGCTTAAGTTATGTGTCCCATCTTCTATGAGGGACAAAATTGTTTTTCTTGTAACTCTAAGTTTTATGAATAAAATTCAAGTGGGTCGGCTAGGAGAGTGATTTTTCACATTCTCTCTTCTAGTCTGGCCGAATACTCTTCTCTCCTTCTTCTTCCTCTTTCTCTTTTCTTTCTTCTTTCTTCTTCTCTACTTTGACCTAGAATCAACTAGGGTTTATTCACACCCTTGACTCTTGAACTCCATTCTTGATCAAGAATTAATAAAAAACCTTTTTTTAATTACTGTAATAGGAGAAACAGCACCCAAACAACTGATAACAGCCGGCCTAGGTCTTCCAAAGAACACGGAAAACAGAATTCTGAATGAAACCAGTTCAAATTCTGATCTGAAACAAATAACAGTTCTGAATTTTAGGGTTTCTCTCAAAACCCTAAAGAAAACACAAATTCAGAAGCCGCACCCCTCAGACTAAACCAAGATGATCTTTTCTGAACAGAATCACAAGAAAAAGCTTACTTTATCAAAAAATCTCTGGCCGCCACCTTCTGGTTAATGCAAAACCCTAATCTTGAGGATCCGAAGCTTCTTCTAATTCTTCCTGACTACTGGAACTCTCCCAGACTTCTACAATCTCTTTAGTAGCAGCCACACACTACCAGTAACCTCCAAGAATCAGCCGATCCTCCTTCCTTGTTGAAAAAACTTCCAAACCTAGGAGGTTCTCATGCAGTCGGCCTAATCAGACTAGCATAAGAACTCCTAGGTCGGCTCTGATACCAAGTAGTCAATCTAGACTACAATCAGTCTTTAATTAAAAAGAAAAAGGATGAAAAATTGAAGAGAAGAAGAAGAGAATAGAAGAAAAGAAGTACACGAAGAGAGTTTCAGAAAAGAGAGAGAGTAGGTCATAATTTCTGTCGACCCTCTCTTAGTATTTATATAACTATTGGCTAATTGTAAAAGGGCTGAATTGCCCTTATTGCTTACATGGCAAATAGAATAAGAAATAACTAATAATAAAGCTGAAATAACTACCAACTAACACTGTCGTATCTAACAGAAATATTGCTGCCATACGAACACTGTGGGGACCACATCAGTGTTTTTTACACTTTCAAATATTTAATTAATTAATTTGTGACCATAGTTTCTTATATGTATTATATTCATTGCTATGGTATCAAATTGACTGGTCAATCCTCACATGCAAGATGTTCCATGGTAAGGTCTTTTCTTATCAGTAACTGTAAAATTCATTCATTAAAATCAGAAATAAAGCTCAACTATACAATAAAGATACAGACGCAGTGAGAGATAACCCTCTTATCTCTCGCCAAAACAATTTTTCTTCTTTTACAACTGTGCCCAAAGCAACTGATCTCAACCCACCCCTTGTTTAGCAAGAGCATCAGCAAAGGCATTTGCACTCCTTTTGACCCATTGAACTCTCATTTCCATTTTTGTATGAACCATTTGAATTTCTTCCTTTCGTTGTTATAACTCCACAGATTTGCCTTCTCACTTAGTATCCATCCCACAACCAATTTGGATTCCCCTTCAATAACTAATTTTCCAATGTTCAGAGACCTTGCCCTCTTTAGGTCAGTGGGCCATACGTACACCCTGTTCTATCCCCATCCCTTAATCCCCTGTAATGTGCAATATGTAATACCAAAAAAACAAATGACTGGTCAATCCAATAAATCCGAGTAAGCAACATATATATACAACTTTGAATGCTTATTTGCTTGCAATTTCAAAATGAGAGACGATAGGAATACATCATGCATCATCTGGATTTTACTATTCACATTAGGTTTAGAATATTTAATGATACAGAAATTACTTAGAACTACTTTTTAATTATAGCTGTATTAAAATAATCTAATTATAATATTTTCAGGATGCATCCACAAAGAATAAGAGGAAGGGGAAAAATAAGATAATCCCAGGACCCTAAAAGCTCACAAGAAACCACCTTGAAGTGCCTAACTGTAGTACCAACCAGCTAACAGCAACAAAACTTACAGCCCTCCAACCTATGCAACTCCCAACACCTAGTCTCCTAAGGCTTAACCCCTATAAGGCAATCAAATAAAGTAGATGATCAAAGAAATGAATTTCTCCAACTGTCATCTCCCACTCAACCTCGATACACCCCCCTTTCCTCTTACTTTCCCCCTTTCTTCTTCTTCTTGGCAGATAATCCTTAAACCTCTCCCTTTGTGAAAAATCCATAAATAAACCTACCTAAATTCTCACCAACACCCTCATTAAAATCATCTTGGACTACTGATTCCTCACCGTTTTATCAACCATCAACCTTCAAAAGGAAATCAACTTAACCTCTATGAACTTAATCTTTTTGCTCCATCCTTTTAAGCATCTGGAGTTATTCATTTTCTCTGGCATCCCACAAGAGAAAACACCCAACTTTTCTACTGACTGTAGCCCATTTTCCTATAGTCTATCTCTTCCTCAATATCAAGCCTCCTCTATCCACCCAAACATCCTCTTAGAGTAGACTTTAGATATTCCTGTTTTATTGAACCTGTTATTTCAGATTGTTCCAATAATGCATCTGTTATAGAATAAAAGCCTCACCTAATAGCTTAAGCTTTTAGGTTGAACAATTCCTTGAAATGGTATCAGAGCCTGTTTGACCAAGTGGTCTAGTGTTCAATCGTTATCACCCCCCATTATAATTAATTAAATTTCAGCACAAGGTATGGATGGGCCTGTGCTTTTCCACACTTCAAGCCCGATGGGCTTTTGCATGAGGAGGTGTGTTAGAGAATAAAAACCTATTCGGGGACCTCACCTAACAGCTGAAGATTTTAGGTTAAATGGTTCCTTGACAGCATCAATAGCTGAGCCAGCCGCCTTCATCATTTCTAAGGTGTCTCTCTCCACCTCTGAGACCATTTCCTTTAGAATAGACCCTCAAATCATTCAGATTCTTCCTCTAGCAAGAGCCCATGGTATGATAACCAATATTGTTCCCACTTCCAACAACTAAGTTTCTTTTTTTTTATCGATAACATCAAATTTTATAGAAAAAGACATAAGCTGATTGTACATAGAAATAAAGGTGTAAATGGTAAAAGGACAGTGAGAGACAAAATTCTTCTCTCTCCCTACACCCAAGTTCCTGATTTACAACTGTTCCCAGAACAATGTTTCTCTTCCCACCCCTTGTTTGGCTAAAGCATCAGCTACAGAATTAGCATATTGCTTTATCCAATTGAATGAGATTTCCATTTCTCTTGTCAACCACCTAAATTTCTTCTTTTCATTGCTATAATTCCACATCTTCATCTCTTCCCACAACTAAGTTCATTCAGTGGAAAAATGTAATAAGAAAAATTGTCTTATTTTATTATATTATTTGTACTCTTCAAAGTAAAGAACGAAGCAAGTTGGGAAGGAAATAACATTCAGATATGGCAGTAGAAATCACAAAATGTCTATTTGGTTTTGATAGTGTAATTGCAATGCAGGTCAAGCAAAGTATATGCAATACTTTAGTGATTGCCAAAGAGTTTCCAGAACACATCAACACACTCAACATGGTCCAGAACCCTGATTTATGAGGAAGCTAATGTATCTCTATTAATTCTTACTTGGAGGAAGACAAATCTAAATGAAGTGAGATTCCTTACTTTTTCTGCAGACCAAAGCTTAGGCATCTCCAGTTTTCCACTGAGTACATATGCATGAAAACCAGGACTTGCATTAAGGGTTGTATTCAGTTCCAAGCGAGCCACTTCAAATGAGAGTAGGTTGGCATTCCTATCACACTCATACCACCTCCCATTGTCATAAAGTGTAGCTTCTATAGTGAACTTTTCAAGCACACTTTCTTTAGGTGATCTTGAGTTATCAATCTTAACTTCAACCTGAATTTTGAACATAAAAAAGTATATATCATGAATGCTTCCATGCTAGGATATTATATAATCAATACATTGCATGTATCACAAATGTAGATCCAAGAAAAAAAAAATAAAACAGATCAATGAAACCTCTATTAAATTTGTAAAGAGTGATATAGATATATGGTACATGCTGGGCTGAAAATAGCCAGCAGATCTCAAAACAAAACCTGACTAAAGAGGCATTAATTGGAGAAATAAAAATAAGGGTCATTCACTGGATCAAGACCATGGAGGAACTCTCTTGCTTCGCTATAAATGAAGCAAGTAATATCACATGACAACCCAAGAGAATGGTTGGTGGAGAAGCATCATTTTCTATGACAGATGCAAGTAATATCACGTGGTTGCCCCCACCACATGGTTGTAGTCCTGGAAATCCAGGTGATTCAAGAACTGATGGTGCATTAAGAGGTCACGAGGGAGGCATCACCATCATCATCTAAGCCTTGTCCCAACTATATGGGGTCAGATAGAGATGACAAGGGAGACTCATAGGTAATTACTAGTTGGATGAAAACCATGGCTCCTAAGAAATGAAAGAATAGAAGCAAGATAGTTGGCCAATTACATGGAAGCAGAAGCTTTTTTTTTTTTGAAGATAAATAAAAAATAAAATTTTATTGAAAAGAAAAAGGTACAAAGAAGGTGACAAGAAATCACCCACAACAGAAAACAAAAAATAACAACCCAAAAAGCCAAATCCCTCCAATCCTAAAAAACAATCTTTATCCATACTCCTTACAGAATAAACAACTCTTGCTGTCAGGACCCACTCCCCTCAAGAACCCTGAAAAGCACCTTATTCGACCAAACAAACTTTAACAAACAACCTTTCTCCTCAAAATTCCTCCTAAGAATTTTCCTCATTCATCAAAGACTTCTTCTCTGATTCCCAAAACACTTTTCTTGCGAAATCATCCCCTCTTAAAAATGAAATCCCCAACAATTTGCTAACTTGGACTTCAGTTTCCACCATCATCCCCTCCTTAAAAATGAAATCCCCAAAAAGAAATCACCCACAGCAGAAGCTTTTTGGATACCCCAATCTGCAAACCCCTTTGCGCATTCACTAGCTGAAGAGGGAATGACGGAAAGACATTGATTTGGGAAGGCTATCCTTAAGTTAAAAACAAATATTATTTCTGGGTTTCATCTTTTGTACCTTATGAGTTGAGGGGTGATGAGAAATGGGCTGGCCTTTTGTAAAGAAATAAAATAGAAAGTATCACATATCATGCTGTAACATACTTTGTATATTTTTCATATGATCAATAATAAATTTTCAGTTACTGATAAGAAAACAGCCAGCAGCTTCCAACAATCAAAGCTCCCCTAACTAAATTAAATCCTACCTCCTAGGCAGACCATTGGATCCACCTAAAATAAGTAATGAACCTAGGTTCTAAGAATCATGCTTCCCTAATGGTATGGAGATGTAGCCATGGATTAGTGATTTTCCTTCCTTATCTATCAAATTACAACTTGGTAGCCTCCATCAATCTCCAACCTTGTGTATTACAATGAGACTACCAGTCTCAGATCATGAAGGACAATAGCTAAACCAGAAATGAGGTTCCTAATGCAACTAGAAATTCCACAAAAAAAAAAGAAAAAAAGAAAGGTGAACAGAAATGACTTATTACCAATCAATGAAAGAATATGTAAAAGCAAGTCCAAAATTGTATTGATATGACCAGATTTTTTTTTCGATAAATAGATATGATTGATGTCAGTTCTAGTCAAAATAGAGAGGAAACAAGAGAGAAACACAATTTGGTTGGGTGTGCCTAGATCTCACAACCCAGAATATATATATATAGTGTAAATGGACAATCTTGTCCTTACAAAAATGATAAAAATACAGCAGTGTACATGAATGATAAAGTACAACAAATAAAAGAAAGGTAAAATTACAATATTAACCCCCATCTTCTCTACACATCCCCTCAAGTTGATACCAAAGCAAGAGATTGGTCAATTGAAGATTGGATGACACATTAGGAAGAGTGATGTGACCTGCAGTGAGAAGATCTCTGATGAAGTGGCAATCCACCTTGATCTGTTTAGTCTGTTCGTGAAAGACTGGATTCAAGGCAATCTTGATTGCACTCATGTTATCAGCAAATAAAGTAAGGGCTGGATGATCAATGGCTAGGTCATGAGGAAGAGCCTTAAACGAGACGAGCTCACTGCAAACAGATGACATGGCATGATATTCAGCTTTAGTGGATGACTTGGAGTCTATCTGTTGCTTCTTACACTTCCAAGAAATGAGTGAATCACCCAAGAAAACACACCATCCAGTGGTAGACCATTTGGTGTCAGGGCAACCGACCCAATCAGCATAAGCAATCAACTAAGAGGATGAGAAGGACAAGAAAAAGAGTCCATGAGACAATATTCCTCTAATATATCTAATAATCTGAAGGACTGGAAAAATGAGGCTACCAAGGAGCAGACACAAACTGATTGACTATTCGGATGACATAGGATATATTTGGCTGGGTCGCGGCAAGATAGATGAGACTGCCAACAAGCTGACAATATAAGGTGGCGTCAAGAAGAAGTTCTCCGTCATCCCTATTGAGCCTCCGATTCAGTTGCAATGGGGTATCAACCTGCTTCAAATCAGAGAGAGTGGTCATCTTAATTAAGTCACTAGCATATTTCTCCTGGTTGACAAAACATCCCCTAGCACTTCAAGTAATCTCAAGACCAAAAAAGTAGGTCGCTAGACAAAGTTTCTTCATCTCGAAGGATTGGCTGAGAAGTTGCTTCAATTGATTGATCCCTTCCAAATCTTCACCAATAATAAGTATGTCGTTGACATATACTAGAAGAAGAGTCAAGCCTTGAGGATGCTTGAGAACAAAGAGAGAATCATCTGAGGAATTTTGTTGGAATCTTGCTTCAAGGATGACCCCACAGAATTTCTCAAACCAAGCTTCCAAAGCTTGTTTAAGTTCATATAAAGACTTCTTAAGTGAAAAGACTAAGTTAGGATCATCATGGTAGCGTGGTGGAGGTTTTATGTATACTATCTCATGGAGGTGCCCTTCAAGAAAGGCATTCTTTACATCCATCTAGTGAACAATTCATTGCTTAACAATAATGAAAGCAAGAAAAAGTTTAATGGTAGTCATTTTGGCAACCGGTGCAAAAGTCTCCTCATAGTCAATATCATGCTCCTGCTAGTATCCCTAAGCAACAAGGTGGGCTTTTATCTATCCAAGGTCCAGACTCCCATCTAAATTCAGCTTAACAAAGTATACCCAACAGCTACCAACAACGGAGGCATCTGCTGGAGGGGGGACAAGTTCCCAGGTTTCATTTTCCAATAGGGTCTGGATTTCAAAGTCCATAGCATCTTTACAATGCTCAACTGCTACAACCTGTTGGTAAGACTTTTGAATATCTGTGGAAGACAAAATAGCAGAAAGGGAGCAATGGGTTGCAAAAAATTCCATAGCAGTTAGGAGGATGAGAAAGAGGAACAACGTAAAGGAGTGGGAGTAGGAAGTGAAAGGTCACTTACATGAGGAGAAGAGGTGAATGGAATAAGGTCTAAAGATGACGGAGGAGCAGGCACTGAGTTAATGATGGAAGAGGAGGCATAGACATTTATGTAGCTGAATACTTCCTAAGGTAGACTTAAAGAGGTAGTATTGGAGGATCAAAATCACCTGTAGAAGCAAAGTATACAAAATAGAGAAGGATGGTGTAGGTAACTTAACAATGTGTTCAAAGGACAGATTTTCAAGAAAGATAACATTCTGAGATATGCAAAGATGATGAACTTTAGGAACATAGCAAAAAAAAGTCCCTTGTGTTCTAAACTCTAACCCATGAAAGAACACCTACCCGATTGAACAGTAAGCTTAATGCGCTCATGGGGAAGGAGATATACAAAACAAATTCAACCAAAGCCATGAAGCATAGAATAATTTGGTGAACAATGAAAGAGACAATAAAATAGTAATTTATTAACAAGAATTGAAGACGAAATGATATTAATGAGATGCACAGCAGTGTTGGTTGCCTCCACCCAAAAGGTAACAGGGACATGGGAGTTAGGCAAAAGGGATCTCACCATGCTCAAGATGTATTGGTTATTGTGTTCAGCAACTCTATTTTGTTGAGAGTTCCTAGGCAAGACCTTTGGGACAAAATACCATGCTTCTTTAGATATGTTTGGAACTCTCCATCCCCATCAAAATATTTGCCCCTTGAATCTGAGCGTAGTATGTGAATGGTGGCATTATGTTGGGTCATTACCATAGTATGAAAGTTCTGAAAGGTAGAAAGAACCTTTGATTTCTTGTGGAGAAAATAAACCCAGGTGTATCTAGTGCAGTCATCAATAAATAGCACAAAATATCTATAACCAAGTCTAGATATAATAAGAAACGACCAAACATCAGTACATCACTATGTATAACTTGATAAGGAACAGTAACATGCTCAAAAGAAGATAGAAAAGGAAAAATATGACTTCTTCTAAGACCACAAGTTATGCAAGATTTATTAATGTTCTTACAAACAGAAGAAGCTGTATGCAAGCAACCAGAAGCAAATAAATGATCCAAGTTCTTAGCATTTGTGTGGCCTAAACGTTTATGCCATAAATGCAAAACATCACTAGTAGAAAGAAAACAAGAAGTTGTAGAAGAGGGTCTTCTCAAACTCAAGAGCAAATGGCCTCCCAAGCCTACGCCCCTTCACTTCCCCAGTGTGTTGGTCCTATATAACACAATCATCACAAGCAAACAAAACCAATTTACCATCATTAACAAGCTGTCCCACATATATATGATTGGTTGTTAACTAGAGAATAAAGAAGGCTTTTGGGAGATGACTGAGAAGTAGAAAGAAAAAAATCATCATTACCAACAATTTTCAATGACTCACCACTAGTAGTTATAATCTGGTCATTAGAAAAGTAGGGTTTGGGAGTCTAACCAAAAGAGGCCCCAGTTATATGGTTTGAGGAAATCGAATCAATAATCCACATATGGTTAGGAGAGGGACAAGTGGTAGAGGACTCACCAAATAGGTTGGTAGCAAAAGAAACAGGTGAAATAGCTGAAGACATAAGCTGGCGTATCTTTTCTTTAATCAAAGTGCTAGAAGATTTCCCTTTTGGAACTTTAGTAAGGTAAGGAGTACCATCAAGGTGAACACTCTACAACTGTCTGAAGTGCCTTATGTTGATCTTTCTTGGGGGGCAAGTAGGGCATTTAGTGATAATATGCCCTTGTTGTTTACAGTGGGTACAGGAGTTCCCTTTCTTATAGTGAGAGGCCACATGCCCGAACTCCTTGCATTCATAACACTGAATCATGGAAAAGTCCTTCCTTTTTGGTTTGGTAGCTAGAAACACTGTGTCTAGGCCATATTCTCTCTTGCTGTCAAGAGATGACAGTGTGTACAGTCTAGTCTCCTCCCTTAGAAGTTTACCCAATGTAGTGTCCAAATCAGGCACACTTTCCCTACCGAGTATGTTCGACCTTATCATCTCATAATCTGGTCTAAGATGCATCAGAAAATGCATAATTTTCCTCTGATCAAAATGTTTTTTCATAGTCTTCACACAACAATCAGTTGTGATAGCTCCAAAATAAACAAGTTCATATTCAGTCCATAAATCCAACACAGTATTATTGGATATTTCTCTCCCCCTAAGTGTAGGAGAATATGTCCATTTCAATCAGATATTGCCTAGACATGTTTGACTTCCGATAAACTTTCTCTGGGTAGTCATACATCTACTTAGCAATTTTTAGATCCCTCATAGGAATGGATGCATCAACAGTAACCAAACTCAATATCCAAGAAATTATTTAGGCATTATTAATTTTCCATTGTTTCAGCCCTTTAGCAACTATGCTATCAAGGATGGTTGTGGTACCATCCAAATAACCCGACATACCCACTTTAACAAAAAATTGGAAATGAAATTTCCAAAGTGTGTAGTTTGTTCCATCAAACTTAACAAAAATGAAATCACTCCTTTTGGATCCCATATTCAGATAAGAAACCAAGAAAACAGCAAGAGTAACTGATAATACCCACCAAAGAACAGGAGGAATGCCTTAAAGTAAGACAGATAATCACCAGGATTCACTGAAGACCTTTGAGTAAGCAAGACAAGCCCAAGACTTGAGCTCGAATTAGTGATAGTCCAAAAAAGTAAACTGTAAGTAGCAGCCGCCCAAGTAAGAAGATCAAAATTTCACCACAACAAGAGTTGTTTATGGAGAAGAGAGATCAGGTCTAGGCGACACCAGATTTGAAGTTTGGCCTTGATCTGAACTCTCCCAAGAGAAACCTAATGAAACCTCTCTAGCCGATTACGCAACTCTGTCTGGACTGCAAGTAGGGCTGGTCAAAACAGTCCTACACTCTTCCACTGAAAGAAGAATATAGTAGATCCCAGTGGGAAAACGAGATTACTGGGTACAGAGAATATTAAACAATCAAGATACTGATCAGAGAGAGACCTGCTTTGATACTTCCAGTTGAACTTATATTGAAGTAATAAATCAAAAGGACAAAACTGGACCTTTTTTCCCTGACAATAGACTAAAACTCTAAATCACTCATACCTAAACCTAATCAATGAGATTTAAACAAAAATGCTAGACCTATGGGTAAGGCTGCAACTTGGGCCGGGTTGGCCCGAAAAAGTTGGGTTAGGTTGGGTCGGGTTGATGCTTGGGTTAGGGTTAGGGTTGAAATTCATGAACCCGACTTTACTTCGGGTTGAGTTAGGGTTGACCCCTTAGGCAACCCAAACCTGACTCTATGTACATGTCATATATAAATATATGTTATATGTAATATATAACATACATTGATTTGTTTAGATGCAAGATATTTGTATAGCCCCCACCACATAGTATCATGTATTTCTTTTAAGATAATCGATACACTTAATCCTAATCAGAAAGACTAAAACCTTAATAACATTATTTTATGTTTTTTGAAAATTTTATTCTTCATCTCCTTTCTGTTGTTTGTTGCCCATAAAAGATCTATCATAAGTCATAACTCATGATAAATTATAGTCATTTCTAACACTTGTATTTCTGAATTTTGTACTAAAAGAACAAAAAAAACGTCAACAAATAAATACTAATGAAACATAGGATTAATATATGTAGTGAAAGTTGAGTTAAGATCTAAAATCGAGAAATTCCATGAAGTTTTAAGGGATGGGAAGAAGGTTGGGTTGGGCCCAACCCGAAATTGACTTCGGATTGGGTTGGGTTGGGTTAGGGTTGAAGGAATTTAGTTAGGGTTAGGGTTAGGGTTGAGTTGGTCGGGTTGAAGGTCGGGTTGAGGTAGGGTTAGGGTCGGGGGTTTAGAACTCCAGGTTGGGCTAGGGTTGGCATCAACCCGACCTAACCCGGCCCGACTTGCAGCCCTACCTATGGGCATCTTAATATGTGGGGTCCATGTGGTTAAACTTTAACTTTGGCTGTTGACATTGTTGACAGTCCACATATTCCAACAATAAAAATATTTTTGATGAAGACCTTCTTCTGATCTGATCAGTTTGAGATTTTGAGGAATATTTTTGCAATCTTTAAATATTGACAAAGTTTTGGATCAATCCAATGGTGGGATCGAGAGAAACTAAGCTTGTAAGTTCTGTCCAGAAGCAGTGTTTTAAAAGTGAATGGTGTGGCTACCCGAACCGGTGTGTCTACACATGGCACAAGAGAAGTGCAAGAGCCTTTTAACATATGAGGCACAAGTACAAGGTGAGATTGCACCTTTTTGACATTGTTGACAGTCCACATATTCCAACAATAAAAATATGTTTGATGAAGGCCTTCTTCTGATCTGATCAGTTTGAGATTTTGAGGAATACTTTTGCAATCTTTAAATATTAACAAAGTTTTGGATCAATCCAATGGTGGGATCGAGAGAAACTAAGCTTGTAAGTTCTGTCCAGAAGCAGTGTTTTAAAAGTGAATGGTGTGGCTACCCGAACCAGTGTGTCTACACATGGCACAAGAGAAGTGCAAGAGCCTTTTAACATATGAGGCACAAGTACAAGGTGAGATTGCACCTTTTTGAAGCAAGGTGCAAAATTTTGAAAAAATAAGATCAAAATATCAAAAAGAAAATTAGGACTTGATCCCCTAAAGGGAATTATAAAAACCCGGGGTGGCTAGTAGCAATCAGTATACGTATTAGGCAAAACCTATGGTACATGAAGCAAAAAAACATGAACCAGTGATAAAATGACACATCATAGCTGACATCTTTAACGTTGTTGAAGTCTTGATGGTAAATATACCTTGTGAAATATGAACCAATGAAAAGTAAGTAGACCATGTGACATCTTTAACGTGATTGGTTGAAATTTTAGTTAACGTGTTGCAAATATTTGTTAATAAACCATAGTTGGGCTCTACATATTATTCTTCCATATCTTTCTAGTAAAATTTCAACAGTTAAAACTCCCTAGGCCCACATCCATTGAACTGCCTATCTTACAAGGCAAGGCCCACAAGTATTAAAAAGCCTGTGAAAATTTTTCAGTGACCAGAATCAACTTGCCCTTACATCCATTGGATGATGAGCCAAGGTTGCAAAACAGTAGCTCTCAATTAATCATCAGAAATAGAGCTATAGCAACCATGCCAATGGAAACTCAATCATGTTGAAACCAAATATCAAAATGCAGCTTTAACATAACAAAATCATTGTCGTGACACTGAATAGAAAATAAGGATAAATAGATGCATAGCAGTAAAAGCATCAAAATCCTGTAGTAATATGTGCCTCGTGTGTGAAGGCAAATGGAGTACAAACATCCCTTTGACTTATTTAAGTATAATTGTATAAGTGAAACTGGTTAAGATTCACTTTTCTAATCAACAACAAATAAATTTTCTTGAAATTAAGTATTCTTCTCAAAATAATATAAAGCATACCTGAATATCTGCACAAGAGAAATCTTCCACTAAACTTGATTTGAAAAAATAATCTGTGATGAACACCTGCATAACCAATTAATTCCTTCATTTTGTGATCATGAAAAACTACACAAGATAGAATTTAACAACATGGATAAAACGAGTATAGTTTGTATAGAGATATTGGGCTGGATGGACAAAACAATAGAGATTTCAGCTCTCAAAATCTTATCTTCTTCTTTATTCTCTTCCCTATCTTTCCTTGATTTCTTATATGAAATAATAGGTTAAAAGAAAACAGTGTTAAAATTGTAAAACAAAGCAAACCAACCTGTGGCTTAGCTAGAAGAAGCACATCACGATGAATACCAGATAACCACCAATGGTCTTGATCTTCAAGATAAGAACCATCACTCCACCTAACAACTTGAACAGCTAGTACATTTTTCTTGTCAGAGCCACATGGATGGCAGAAATCAGTGACTTCAAACTCTGCAGGGAGCCTACTATCCTGACTGTCCTAATTCATAAAATTGATGTTTTCTTGTTAATTCATCTGACAAAGGAAATAATAGAATTGTCATCAAAATTTTCATTATTGATTAATTTAAACAGCTATTTTTGGTCAAAAGCAACAAATCCAAATGAAGGATCAGAAACAAGTAGAAAGGTGATTGTTCAGTACAGTAGTACATTTGCATGTCAAATGATCCCTTAATGCATCTTGAAACTGTCATTTTCACTAATTGGTTTTGCATCTCCATTCAACTATCTATAAAATCTGTAGAGTCTTCCATAAATAAAGTATACAAAGATATATTATTAAATAACAAGCCAAGATGGGCTAATCTAAGAAATCAAGAAGGAAAGGAACATGCAAAGGAATTCCCAACCTGCTGAAGTTGCCAAATCCATAAATCAAGATTAGTGTAACAACCACTCTTCCAGGTTACTATAACAAACCTATAGTAAAAATCTAATAAAAAAATGTGGTGGAGTTACTAGTTACTAATTATTCAAATAAGAATACAAAAGGTTAGTGTAACAAAATCTAGGATCAGAAGCATAGCACCCATGTGAAAAATGGTCAGTATATTTGTTAACGACTTGCTTCTAATGCAAATTACACACCTATATCCAACAAGGATCCCATTTATCCAAACATGAAAGGCAGAATCAACAGCTTCAAAGTGCAACAAGATCCGACGACCTGTCAAATGCCAATCAATGTATGAATTTTTTTTAATCAATAATTGAAGACCAAAAAGAGCTTGTGACATACAAAGAAAAGCTAAAAAGGATTTAGAAGAGTGCAATGCAAATACAGTTAAGAAGACATAAAGCAAAAGAAAAGAACCCCAAGCACCAAGTGACTTTCGAGTTCAGATCAATCCAACAGTTTAAGATGAGTTTTCGACTTTGGAAGGAAAAAAAAAACATGAATTCTGGTGCCCTCTGTTGTTCAATTCTTTGCTTTTTTTTTTTGATGAATAATAATAAATTTATTGATTCAGAAGCAAATCTGTTGTTCAATTCTTTGTTGTTTACTGAAAGAAAACCCCACAGCAGATGAACAAACCCTCGATAGATCATCTATGGTGACTGCTTGGATTCTTACATGTCAAAACCTAATATGTAATTTTATGTAATTTTATGTAATTTTATGTAATTTTCAACATGATGTGATCCATTCTGTCCTTATTCTTGAATATTCTTGCATTCCTATCAACCCATAAACTCCACAATATCGCTGTCCTAATGTTGTACCACAACATTTTCTACCTTTTTGTATGGACAAGAGATTAGTTGAAAAGAAAATGGCTCACAAGCGTTTGAAGAGGGTGATCAAGTTGCCCCCAAAAAGGAGGAAGTGATTCCATAACTGAGGCACGACCGTGCAAATTGACAAGATAAGAAAAGGTGATTTTTACTCTCCCCACTTTTGAATCAGAGGACGCAAATGTGAGGAGATAAGAATTAATGATCTGAAGCTGCATCCAAGTAGAACACTTCTCCCTTTTGAGGAAAGGGAACTTTCCAAATGGCTTTAACTAGCAAAGGTTGGGTTGATGGATTGGTCTGATAAAATGTTTTTAAAATGAAGTCTAAGAATCACTTTAAGAGTTCTCACTTCTTGTGCATCAAGGAACTTTCCCAATATGATGGTATCATCCGTATATCATAGATGATACTATCGTATTTGATATGGTATGGTATGAAAACATTTTTTATCAATAGCAGTAACTTTATTAGAAAAGATATGGAAATTACAACCAGAATGGAGGGGTAAAAAGTCTTAACCTTCCCTGTCAAAACTGAAAACACATATTACAAGATAGCCCAAAAGAAATTTGTTCTTCCCACCCCCTGTTTAGCTAAAGTGTCAGCCATGGAGTACTCCTCTTGGCCCATTCAACCCTTATAATCATGTTCTGAGTTAGCTGATTAATTTTCTTTCTTTCATTTGAGAACTTCCACAGGCTGGACTCTTCCTTCTGCAACCATCTAACAGTCAACTGAGAGTCACCTTCCACCAGCAACTTACTAATATTCAACTGCTTAACTGCTAGGATTTCAGCTCTCAGTGAATCCCCCCAACCTAAAGGTCCTGAGAACATAGCAATAATTCGACCTTCTTCATCCCTGAAAATACCACCCATGCCTCAATGGCCTGGATTTCCTCCACTGCTACCATCAAAGTTCAATTTGATGAAACCCGAATCTGGTGGAGTCCAAACAAATCTAAGAGCAATGGACATGGGAGCTGACCGAGCCACTTCTTCCCAATTTCTAATGATGCCTCCTACTGAATAGGCTTCAAAGAGCTTCAAAGACTTGACCCAATGGGCCACCCTAACATATATAAGTTCTATGATGGCTTCCTTGCTTTTTTTCTTTTTTTCTTTTTCATGAAATAATCTTTGATTTCTTTCTTCTCAGACCGTCCAACAAACAGCAGCTCTAGCACATCTCCACAAGATTTTACCTCTCTTTTTTAAACCCCTCACTGATGTAGAGCTAAACAAGCTTTGCACACTTGAAGGGGAGGGCCACCTGCAACCAAATAGAGAAAAAAACCAACACCAGATATCTGAAACAAAAGGGAAAGAAACTAACAAGCGATAACACTTTCACCATTCTTCTTACATAAGATGCACCGGTGCAGGGATAAACACCAATTAGGCCTTTTCTTTTGAAGTATGTCACAAGTGTTACACTTTTTCTAGGATTGCTTCCCAGCAAAAAGCACCTACCCTAGGAGGGATTGGGCTACCCCAAACTTCCCGAACTAGAAAAGGAGACCCAGGTACCGGACTAGGCTGTGTCAGTGCTTTGAAAACAAAGGAACAAGAAAAGATACCCGAAGGAACAACAGACCAAACCCTAGAGTCCACACTGGAAGGTTCAAGAACTACCTCATCCAAGATCTTAAGCAAATACGAAATGGGTTCCAATTCAGAATCTCTAAGAGCCCTTCTAAGACCCAAGTTCCAACCAATAGCAGAATTAAACAAGGTAGCAAAGGTTGTTACTGGTTCAATTTTAAACCTAGACAGAGCAAACAAAGAGGGAAACTGCTCTTTCAAGGGAATATCTCCCACCCAAGTGTGTTCCCAAAAGTTTACAAACAAGCCAAAGCCAAGATCATACCTGAGGAAGGGAAGAAATGATTGAAGGATGGCATGGATCGCCTTCCACGGAGAAGCTCTTGAAGCCCTAGATGATAGTCCTGAATCCCAACCAGTTGCCTCTTGCCCATGAATACTTAGGATTATTGTAGCCTACAGGTTCTCCCTTTCTTTGGACCACCTCCATAACATTTCCCTAAAAGAGCTTCATTCTTCTTCTGCAGATTTCCCAACCCCAGTCCCCCTTCACTTTTAGATCTTGTAACTAGATCCCACCTAACTCTATGGTCCCTTTTCTCCTCCCTGGGTTCCCATAAGAAGTCCCTCATTAGTTTTTCCAACACCCTACAGACTCCTTCAGGAATTCTGAACACAGACAGGAAATAGATTGGAAGGTTTGCCAATGTTGACTTAATCAGGGTTATCCTACCCCCCAGAGACAGGTAGTTCTTCCAAGAAGCTAACCTTTTAGTGAATCTGTCAATCACCGGATTCCAAAAGCTCATTTTTCTAGGATTATCCCCTAAAGGAAGCCCTAGATATTTCAGTGGCCATTGAGCTATCTCACAACCTAACACTCGGGCCCTTTCCTCCACCTCTCCAACACTCATATTAATACCAATCACACAGCTCTTACCAAGGTTTACTTTGAGGTTGGTCATTTGTTCAAACACCTTAATCACCAACTTCAAGTTGCTCATCCATCTAGTCTCATCTCCATCACAAAACAGAATTGTGTCATCTACAAATTGTAGGTGAGTGACCGGAACCTTATCCCTCCCCACTCTCTAACCACTGATCATACTTCTTGAATCTGCCCTCTCAATAAGCCTCCCTAACACTTCAGCAATTAGGGTAAAGAGGAAGGGGGAGAGAGGGTCCCTTTGCCTAATACCCCAAACAGCTAGAAAATGATCCACCACCTTGTCATTCACTAACACAGAATAATGGCAAGTCCCGATGCACCCTTTTATCCACTTACACCATCTTTGCCCAAATCCAAAGGACTCTAAAACTTCCAACAACAAAGACCAATCAACCAGATCATATGCCTACTCCAGATCCAGCTTACACACCAGCCCTTTCTCACCTCTACTTCTATAATCTTCCACACTCTCATTTGCAATTAAGATTTGGTCCAGAATTTGTCTATTCATCAAAAGGCACCTTGATTGTGGGAAATAATTGAGGGGAGCAACTCTCTAATTCTTCTGGATAACACCTTAGCAATGATCTTGTAGAAGCTATTAACCAAACTGATGGGTCTGAACTCTTTAGGGTGACAAGCCCCCTCCTTCTTCGGGATTAAAGCAATAAAAGTAGAATTCAGGCCCGGGTTTATCACACCTCTTTCAAAGAAATCTGAGAACACGACTTGAATGTCTGCCTTAATTATCTCCCAGCAATCTTGATAAAAGGCCATCGTGAAACTTAAAAGATTAAGTAGTGGAGATGGAGGTGGAAAAAGGATTAGGAACAGTAACATTAATGGAGAATGCATGTTGAACAAAATAACCAGGGGGAATGTGGTTGAAGGTTAGAGATCATTGCTTGGTACAATGGTTAAAATCTTGGGCCAAAAAGCATGAGGATGGGGTTCAAGTCTGAAAGGGGACTTCATGAAAAAATGCTAGAGTTTAGATATGTATATAATCCATCTGTCTGAAGACCCTGGATAGCCTAGACTGTTAGACAGTATATATGCCCTCAGCTCCAAGCCTCCAACTGATGTATTGTACATATCTTTAGCAGGTTTATATTTCTTGTATTTTGATGTTATTCCTGATTTTGTGATTGGGATGTTAAGGGGCAATCCTGATCTTGTATTTTCTTAAGGGGTGATTCCTCATCACCTATTGCTTTGGATTGCCATATCATTGTTTTTTATTAATGAATTATTTTTATTTATTATCAAAAAAAGTTAGCTTGACATCCTTTTCTTTCTTCACCAATAAAATCTAATTACAAAGTAAGTTTATAGAGTGCACAAATGTTTGCCAAGTTACAAGATCTGATTACAGTTTTAGGCCATCTGGATGGAGGCATAAAAAAAATTGCAAGATGCCTGATAGAGTTCATTTAGAAACAAATGCTCCAAAAAATGAAGAAGCATAAAAAGATTAGACCTGTGTAATAAATAATTAGCAACTTTTACCAACACAATCCTAGTCATCATACCCTCCCATTCTTTAGGGATGTGGAAGCATGTCCTGTAGCATCCAGTAGGGTTGTCTGCAGGAACATATGGAGGATCAAGTGGGAAAGGATATACAACATTTGTGTAAATCGGTCGATCAAAACCATGCATCTGCCAGTTGGAAGGGACTGTTCCAGAGAAACAAAAATGTAAGATTACATGAAAGCATGTTTCAGAAGAACATATATTTAAAAAGTAATTACTGAATTAGATATAGTGAAAAGAACAAACAGAAATAATTGAATATAAGTGATGCAATAAAGTTATCTTGTTAAACTAACAAACATGCTAAAGCTATGAAAATAGTCTCTTGGAACAATAGTATTCAATGATTAGTTAAAGAAACACAAGAATCACACACACACACACACACGATAGTATTCAATGATTAGTTAAAGAAACACAATCATCACACACACACACGCAATAGTATTCAATGATTAGTTAAAGAAACACAAGCATCACACCCACACACACACGATAGTATTCAATGATTAGTTAAAGAAACACAAGCATCACACACACACACACACATATAGCTCTATGGTTTTCGTTTTTCTGGTACAAATCCCCTTTGTACAGCTCCTCAGTGACACACACACACACATATATATATTTGATAGCTCTATAGTTTTTGTTTTGCTGGTACAAAACACAAGCATCACACACACACACATATTTGATAGCTCTATAGTTTTTGTTTTGCTGGTACAAATCCCCTTTGTACAGCTCCTCGGTGACACACACACACACACATATATTTGATAGCTCTATAGTTTTTGTTTTGCTGGTACAAATCCCCTTTGTACAGCTCCTCAGTGTACAGGGTTACCTTGATGTACTCTTTTAAGTTTCTTTAATACAATATACAAAGGAATTCAAGATGAAGTAAAAGCTATTTTTTCAGGACCACTAGGACAAAGGAATCCAATACAGGCTGAGCTCTTGGCGATAATCCTAGGTTTATAGTTGGGGACATCATTGGGATATAGAAACTTTATAGTGGAAGGTGACTCAAACAATAATAGGCTGGTTGAAACAGAACAGTTTGGGACCTTGGAGGCACAAACATTTGATAAGAGAAGCAAGAAATCTAACAAGAGTTCTGAAAACAACATTTGAGTGGGTTCGTAGATCAGCAAATGACATGGCTAATACTTTAGAGTTCAACTCTTCTGGGGAAATACAAAAACAGCAGGTGAAGAATGTAATGTAGAGAAGGATTAACCGAAAAGTTAGACAAATGACAAAGCTGTGAATGGCTGGTTTCTGCTTGTACCCTTTGTATTGTAAAAATTTATTATTCCTTCGCACCAATGAAATGCTGACAAATGTGCATATATGCCTATATTCCAATGATTCTCTAGAATTCCTTTTTAGAAAGAATTAACATAATATAGATATTCACTGAACACTAGAAATCTCCATTTCACTGGTTTGGTTCAATGAGTGATTGAGTCAATGATTCCTTTCCTTAAGTTACTAAGATAAGGGTGGGTAAGCTCAGTGAGGTGTGACTGAAGCTCTACACTCTAAGCAGGGAAAATGTGCCAATCTCTCAATGTTTTGAAGTCAGAAATGGGTCTGTGGTTTGGTACCCCACCTTCAACGACCTCTTCTTGGGTGAGGAGTTGGCAAGAAGAGACTTTAGAGAAGCTGAAGAAAATGGTTGTCAGTTTTGGAGGTTTTGCACTCTACATATTTGTACTTATACTGTTTCCAAACTGAGCCTAAGTATCAAAAGTGTAGGGGATTTGTGTTTTTTGTTTTGTATGGTTGCTTTTGGGGGTGGTTTTTCTTTCTATCTGGGGTAATTTATTATCACCTCAGTTTGTATTCCTTCTTTCTTTCTAATGAATTTCCTTTTTTATTTATCTTCAAAGAAAGAATTGAAGAATGTGTGGTGCTGTTAGATAGGATGTGAGATGGTAGATGGAGAGCAAAAATGGCAGTTTACAGTTAAATCCTTTATGTAGAGATAGTGAACTCTAGCCGTAGGGCTATTTTTGTACTTTTACTTTTCTTTGCTGTATATCTATTCTTTGTATTATTTCTCTCCTGTACATTAAGGGCAGATCTGTCCTTTTACATCTTAATATAAATATATCTTTTAGGGTGTCGACTGACACAAGGTGTCACACTCACCATTCGGCTGTTCTCTCTCTGTCTGCCACTCTCTTTCTCTGACTTTTGAACTGACTCTGACATGGTATCAGAGCAGGTTACGACCTGAACTTCACTCAACACCTCGGATACTACTGATTCAAGAACTCCATAACAGTATTTGAAAGTTCTTGAGTATCTTCTTTTCCTCTCTTCTTGGATCGGCTACAGATCTAGACTCTACAGATCTGTTTTCTGGACTGTTGCGCCACTGGGTTCAATCTTTTTTTTTTATATCTCCCTATAGAGACATCGGATCAGCCTGAAATTTTAGATCTGTTGTCGCCCAGAGCAGATCTATTGAACCTCTTTGGTTTGGTTTGGATCGGTTTCGTCTTTGAGGGGTTTTGATCCACTTTTCAGTTCAGCAGAACTCTACAGTTGCCTTTTTTGGACATCAGCCGAAAGGTATTCTTCTTTTCTTCTCTGGTTCGAATTTCTTTTGGTTTCTAGAAGTGTGTGTTGTTGCCCTTTGCCATTCGACTGCATCAGAAAGGATGGATGTTCTTCCTATTAAGTTCAACGGTACAAACTACGCACTATAGAAGTTCAATTTTCAGTTTCATGCCGAAGCAAAGGGTCTTTGGGGGTACCTAGATGGATCTGTGTCTAAACCTGATGACTCTGACATCAAGGGACTTAATCAGTGGAAGATCGACAACACAAAAATTGCGTCATGAATTCTAGGCTCAGCCGAAACTGATATTGCTATCCCTATGAGAGGGTACAGGACAGCCTATGAGATGTTTCAATACCTTGAGAAAGTTTATCAACAATCGAATACCTTTAGACAATATCAGATAGAGGTTGACATTTTTTCTTACTATCAGGGTGATAGAAAGGTCCAGGAGTACTATGCCAGGTTCATTAACCTTTGGACAGAATATGAGTTAGTTCACATGGGAAATGATCCTTCAGACTGTTGTGTTAAATACATGAAGGAACACTTCGACAAGAGAAAAATTATGCATTTCTTAATGCACCTAAGGCCAGAATTTGAAGTTGTCCGTTCTAATATCCTAAGCCGAGGAACACTTCTTAACTTAGATACTATTCTTGGGGAGATTTGAGGGCAGAAACTAGATTGACTACTCAAATTGCACTAGATGGAAGGAAGGATTCCAACATTAATGCTGTCTTCTTGGCAACTAAATCAAAGGGGCAGAAGGATTTCTCTAAGATACAGTGTTATGAATGCAAGGAGTATGGGCATATTGTCTCCCATTGTAAGAAGAAAAACACATGCACCTATTGCAAGCAGGTCGGCACATCATCACTGAATGTCCTACTCGGTCGTAGAAAGGTAGTGGTCCAAATCAGAAGAAAAGGAACTACAAGGCCTATCAAACTGTTGTAGATGGTTCAGATGCCTCCTCCTCTATCACTTCTGTAGCTGGACAAAATGACACCTCCAACGGTATGTCTGAAGAAAGGATTCGATAGGTCATGTCCTTGATCATCTCCTCAGTGTTTTCTGCTATCGATCTGTCTGGTAAGTCACTGACCCATTGCCCTTCACCGAACCACCTCTGGTATATAGACTCAGGAGCCTCTAACCACATGACAGGGGCTACTCTTGGTCAGTATCCCAAACCCCACCTTCCCAATAGACATATTATTATTGCAAACGGTGAGAAACTTGACATACTTGGTTGTGATGCTTTGTACTTATCTACCTCTAAATTATCACCATTTCATTTATCCAAAACTCTATTTGTACCTAAACTCACCACCAATTTGATTTTTGTTGGCCAACTTGTAGAAGAAGGTAATAATGTCTCATTTACTTCTGATGGTTGCTTGATACAGGACCGGCAAACTGGGGAGGTGAAGGGGAAGGGGCGTAGACTGGGAAGACTCTTTATCTTGGAGTTTGAGAAGAATAAGACTGATTTTGCTTATACTTCTTGTTTGCTTTCTACTACTTCTAATTCTGGATATTTTAATTGTAATAATGATTGGCATTTGTGGCATAGACGCCTTGGCCATCCTTTTTCTAAGAAACTTGATCAGTTATTTGCTTCTGGTAGTTTACCTGTTTCTGTTGTTTCTTTTAAGAATGTGAATAAAGATTGCATTACTTGTGATTTATGTAAGAGTCATATTTTACCTTTTCCTTCTTATTCTGAGCATGCAACCGTTCCCTTTCATTTAATACATAGTGATGTCTGGTCGTTTCCAGTTGTTTCACGGCTGGGATATAAGTATTTCGTAACCACATTGGTGATTGCACTAGTTTTACTTAGGCTTATTTTCTTCGAAAGAAATCTGAAGTGTACATTGTTTTTAAACACTTTCACGCTTATGTAATTACCCAATTTGATGCTCGAATCTGTGTGCTAAGAACGGATTCAGGGGGAGAGTATATTGATCGGGATTTTCAGAACTACCTGAAACAACATGGAATTCAACCCAAAAATCTTGTCCGGGCACCCCACAACAAAACGGGGTAGCAGAAAGGAAGAATGGGCACATCTTGAGTGTAGTCAGAACCCTTTTACAGGATTCCCATGTACCCTCTTGGTTTTGGGTGGAGGCGGCCAGTACTACTATGTATCTCATAAATCGTCTTTTGTCATCTGTTTTGAATAACTCCTCTCCTTTTCAATCTCTTTTCCACAAACCTCCAAACCTTATCCATGTTCAGAGTTTTTGGTTGTGTTTGTTTTGTCCACATTCCACAACGCACAAAGTTAACTACACAAGCAGCTTTGTGTGCCTTCATGGGATACAGTTTTGAACATAAGGGGTTCCTTTGCTATGATCCCTTGGTTCGTCGCCTTCGAATCTCTCACAATGTAGTTTTTTCTTGAAAGTGTGTCCTTTTTTGAACATATTGTGAAATTCCCAGCTCCTTCTATTTCCTTGTTTCACAGTTTTGATTCTACAGGCACCTCAGATATTCCACTGTCACTTCCGCAGCAGCTTCAAACATACTTCAGGAAGCAATGGCCTTCTTCAGTCTCCATCCCCCCTCTGCTCTGCCTCCAGTTGCTGATCCGGCCACTCCAGCTCCCTCAGTAAGTGTACCTGACCTTCCTCCTGAACCCACTTTACACCGTTCCACTAGAATCTCTTGACCACCTAACCGCTATGGTTATTCACCAGGCAATAGCTCCTTTTCTGTTGTTTTATCTACCACAGACATTCCCAGATCTTACCAGCAAGTCGTAGCAAAACTACACTGGAAAGATGCCATGGATTCTGAGATTCAAGCCCTTCTTGAGAATGACACCTGGGACCTGGTTCAAGCTCCACCAGAAGCCTCTCTCATAGGAAGTCGATGGGTCTATTCTGTGAAACTGAAATCTGATGGGAGCCTAGACAAATATAAAGCCAGACTTGTTGCACAGGGATATAAACAAGAATACGGGATAGACTATGAGGAAACCTTTGCTCTTGTAGCTAAAATGAATATTATACGTCTTCTAATGGCCATATCTGCAACCAAACAGTGGACAATCCATCAGATGGGTGTCAAGAATGCTTTTCTTCATGGGGAGTTAAAAGAGACAATCTATATGAAGCCCCCTCCAGGATACTGTACAGATCCACAACTTGTATGTCGTCTGAAGAAGTCACTCTATGGCCTAAAGCAAGCCCCTAGGACATGGTTTGAAAAGTCCAGATCCGTCACCACCGATGTTGGCTTTACCCAGAGTCCTTCCAATTATTCCTTATTCATCTTCAGAAGGAAGCAGAGAGTAACAATATTACTCCTCTATGTTGATGATATACTCATTACAAGAGATGATACAGAAGGAACTTCTAGGCTACAACAGTTACTCAGTGAATCCTTCAAGATGAAGGACTCGGGGCCTTTGACATATTTCTTGGGCCTTGAAGTGAGTAGAAATTCTCGAGGCTACTTTGTTAATCAACAGAAGTATGCGGTTGATCTTGTTAAACTGGCAAATCTTAGTGACTCTAAGATTGTGGACACTCCACTAGAACTGAACCTAAAACTCAACAAAGGTCTCCCCTTGAAGATCCTACCCTTTATCGTCAGCTAGTGGAAAGTTTAATCCATCTCACCATGACTCCGCCGGACATATCTTATGCAGTTCAGATAGTAAGTCAATTTGTTTCTTCTCCGAGACAACCACATTTATCTGCAGATCATCAGATTATAAGATATGTGCGAGGCACACTGTCACATGGGATATTCTTCTCCTCACCATCTCCCATTCAGCTTATGGCCTATGCGGATGCTGATTGGGCTGGATGCCCCGACACCCGATGGTCCACTACTGGCTAGTGTGTCTTCCTAGGCAACCCCAAGGACTCGGGGCCTTTGACATATTTCTTGGGCCTTGAAGTGAGCAGAAATTCTTGAGGCTACTTTGTTAATCAACAGAAGTATGCGGCTGATCTTGTTAAACTGGCAAATCTTAGTGACTCTAAGATTGTGGACACTCCACTAGAACTGAACCTAAAACTCAACAAAGGTCTCCCCTTGAAGATCCTACCCTTTATCGTCAGCTAGTGGAAAGTTTAATCCATCTCACCATGACTCCGCCAGACATATCTTATGCGTCAATTTGTTTCCTCTCCGAGACAACCACATTTATCTGCAGTTCATCAGATTATAAGATATGTGCGAGGCACACTGTCACATGGGATATTCTTCTCCTCATCATCTCCCATTCAGCTTATGGCCTATGCGGATGCTGATTGGGCTGGATGCCCTGACACCCGATGGTCCACTACTAGCTAGTGTGTCTTCCTAGGCAACTCCCTTATCTCCTGGAAGTGCAAGAAACAAGCTACTGTGTCCAAATCTTCCACTGAAGCTAAATACAGGGCTATGTCTTCTGTATGTAGTGAGATCATATGGCTTCGGGCTCTTCTATTTGAAATACTAAATGAGCCATCATTGTATGTTCCTCTTTATGCAGACAATATCAGTGCAATAAAAATTGCATCCAACCCCGTCTTCCATGAGCGCACCAAACACATAGAAGTTGATTGCCACTTCATTCATGATCTCCTTCTTGAGGGTACAATATCTCTTCCTCATGTCTCTTCTGGGCTTCAACTAGCAGACTTGTTGACTAAAGCAATGACACGGGCTCGGCATCTATTTCTCATGGACAAACTGATGCTTATTCCTAGGCATCAGTTTGAGGGGGAGTGTAGAGACAGTGAAATCTAGCCATAGGGCTATTTTTGTACTTTTACTTTTCTTTGTTGTATATCTATTCTTTGTATTATTTCTCTCCTGTACATTAAGGGCAGATATGTCCTTTTACATCTTAATATAAATATATCTTTTAGGGTGTCGACTGACACAAGGTGTCACACCCACCATTCGGTTGTTTTCTCTCTGTCTGCCTCTCTCTTTCTCTGACTTTCAAACTGACTCTGACATTCTATATAGCATTAGTAAGGAACCAGGAGGAGAATTCCCAAGTGGCTGGTGTGTGGGGTAATCCAGTTCCCCAGAGAGTGGAGGCCTTTGTTTGGCTGGTGACCTAGGGCTGTATTCTAACTCAAGATCATTTGATGAAAAGACGGCTTCAGCTGAAGATTTTCTGGAGTTGTATGCCTTTTGCAATCTGTTGGGAGGTGTTGAAGGAGAGGAAATGGATGAGTTTTTTAAGGGAAGGGAAAGGGCAAGGAGAAATTGTGGGAAGGGATAAGTTCAAAGCCGGTTGATTGAATTTTATGTCTACAAGACTTTGAGGGGGTTAGAAGAGAGGATTTGGGGGATGATTTTAGGTGTACTTTAGAGCTGTAATGAATTGTCTAATCAGTTTTTCTATTCTTTTGTTTCTGGATGAATTTGGTGATGCCTCATCACCTGCATATCTTGTAACTTTTTTCTATTTTAATGAAAATTTCTTTTCTACTTACCTTCAAAAAAAAGGAGAGCAAGAGAGAGAGTACTGACAACCTCTCCTGCAGTGATTAGCAACATTAGCTAATCTCCACTCTGGATTGTTTACTATAATTCATCCCCACATTAGAGCAACCAAAAGGATCCATTCAATCCCTGAGGGGAACCACAGAAATAGTCATTAATATTTTAAAGTCTCAAGGCAATGATTAATGCCACTTTTCCGGAATCTAACAAATATTATTCTGAAGAAGAGCAAAGCATCTCTTTATGACCATTTTAAAAGAACCAGAAAACATTCAACATTGCACCCAAATGAAGCAATAAGGTCCCTATTAAAACCGCTTTTTTCATATGAGCAGTTCAGTAAAAAATCCTAGTAATTTACCATTTTATTAATCTGGAAAGCACTATGCACTTGGACACAGAAACGGTAGATATCAACCATCCAATGCCCTTTACAAGACACACTCAGAGATCCCGCATAGTAGGATTTACATAGACTGGAGTTTTTCCCATAAACCAAGACAGATTAGGAAGTTCTGCTTTTGGCAATTTGCCAGTCCTTATGCAACCAACTATATGGGGTCAGCTACATGAATCCTGTTTCGCCATTCCATTCTGCTTATGCCATATTCATTGTTAAATTATGAGTGCTTAAAATCATTTCTTACTACTTCAACCCATGTCCTTTTTGGCCTACCCCTATCCCTTCTAGCCTCTTCAAACTTGCAACAGATCACTTCTTCTTACGGGTGCTCTTGATGGTCTTCTAGGCATGTAACCAAACCATCTTAATCTACTCTCTCTCATTCTATCACCTATAGGAACTACTCCAAGGTTCCTTCAAATAACTTACCCTATCCTTTCTAGTGTTTCCACTCATCCATATGCATTTCTACCACACTGATTTTTTGGACATGTCGTTTCTTGACTGTCCAACACTTCAATCCATATAGCATAGCTGGCCTTACAACTGTTTTGTAGAAGTTTTTTATTAGTCTAAGCAATATTCGCCTATCACATAAGACTCCAAATCCAGCCTTCCATTTTGCCCATCCCACTCTAATTCTATGGGTAACATCCTCCTCAATCTGTCCCTTGTTCTGACATATTGAACCAAGGTACTGGAAAAGGTCACATAGATTTTTTTTATCAGTAACAGAACCAATTCATTAATGAAAAAAGGTTAGGTACAAGGCAAGGGAGATAAACTCTCTTAACTCCCCCAAAATTAAAAAATAAAAATTACAAGCCCAGAACAATTGATTCCTTCCCACCCCTTGTTTGGCTAGTGCATTTGCAAACGAATTAGCACACCTCTTACCCATTGAAACCTCACTGTCATGTCTCGGATCCACCATTTGAAAACTCTCTTCTCATTTAGGTAACTCCACATTCTGCTTTCCTCTTTTGCAACCAGTCTATTACCAGTTTCGAGTCTCCCTTAATAACTAACCTCCTTAAGTTGAGCTCCTTTGCCTTTTTGACACCATCCAAAACAACTACTAGAACTACTGCCATCAAAGTTATCTCTTGGAAAAGGTCACGAAGATCTGATCCTAAGTGTACCCTGATTTTAACTCCTATTATTATACATAGCATATATTCTATTTTCAAAAAAAAAAAAGCATATGTTCTGTTTAAGTCCTACTTATTTTAAAACCTCTTATTTTCCATTTTCCAAGGTAATTGTCCATAAGTAATTTTACATTTAATCCTTCATTAGTTTCATTAATTAAAACAATATCATCAGCAAATAACATGCACCATGGTATCTTCTCCTAAATATGTTTAGTCAATTTGATTAATGCAAATAAATAAGGGCCAAGTGTCAACCTTCGTGAAGACCCATCATAACTGTAAAATCTAATGTCAATGTTCTAACATGGGTTGTTGCATACATATCCTTAACTAGGTGTACATATCTACTTGGAACCCCTTTATTTTCCAAAACCCACCATATTATCTCTCTAGGGACTCTATCATATGCTTTCCCCCTAGATCAAAGAACACCATATGAAGATCTCTCTTCTTCTCTCTAAACTTTTCTATCATCTCAAAAGAAAGATACATGGCTGATCTCCCTAGCATAAACCCAAATTGGACCTTTGAGATAATTGTTTCATGTCGTAGCCTTTTCTCAATTATTCTCTAACAAAGTTTCATAGTATAGCTCATGAGTTTAATCCCCCAATAGTTATTTTTTTAATCAATTCCCCCAATAGTTATTACAACTTTATATGGCACCCTTTATTCTTAAATATAGGCACCACGCTTCTCTTTCTCCATTCATCAAGTATCTTCTTTTCTTTCATTATCTTATTAAATAGCTTAGTTAGCCATAAAAAAACCTGTCTCTCCCATTCCTTTCCACACTTTCATTAGGATACCATCAGGTCCTGATACCTTTCCTTTCATCTTATTTAGTGTTTGTTTCATTTTAGTAGTTTTAATTTTACAAAGGTAATGTTTTTTAACACTATTAGTGTTATTAATCTCTCCCCATTAATGCCCTCTAAATGTTTTTCATTTAATAATTTTGCCATCTTTCCTTGATGGAAATACAGTGTTACACAACTTCTTTGTGTTTGCAGGTGCAAGGTTGTCCCTCCCCAAACCCCGCATTAACAGGAACCTCGTACACTGGGCTGCCATTTGCCTTTCCTTAATTTGCTCATATTTTACCAAGACTCTTTGATCTTCCTCTTTAATGTATCTAACATGGTTTAAGTCTCTCCTTCCTTTCTCTCATCTCTGCTAATTATAAATTCTTTGTCCTCCCTCTTTAGTGCCTAATTTATGATAGAGCTCATCATATGCCTTAAATTTAACTTCCTTCACTTTGCTTTTCAACTTCCACTTTTATGGTTATATATTTTTCCAGGTTTTCTCCATTTTTATTATTTTGCCGATCTTTCAGAAAAACATGCTTGTCTCGGCCTGGTTATATTTTAAACCTTTTCATTCCACCATCAAGTTTCTTTAGCACTTTTCCATTTGGTTTCTCCTAAAACATCCTTTGCCACTTTTTTATGCAATTTATCATTTAAAGCCACATATCATTAGTATTTCCATCTTAATTCCATTTTCCTTCTATTGTCAAGTTATCTCTAAATTGAGCTAGTTTTTCTCCTTTTACATTTTCCCACCTAATTCTTGGACACCTATTTTCTTCCCTATTTCTCCTAAAACAAGATGCTTATTTTCGAATAGAAATTATACCAATGAAAAAAGGAATTATTGAAACATTTTTGAGCCTGCAATTAATATGGGATTGGGATTTGATAAAAGGATTTCCAAGGGATTCCTTTGCCTTTCTTTTAGGATGGTTGACTTTGTAATCAATGACACTAGCACTTATTGGAGATCTCACATAAATCATTGTATAGTTTTACAATGATCTATTTTCATTTTTTATATAGTAGCCCCCCTAAACCCTCCCTGTTATTTAATTAAGACATTTCCTTATCAAAAGATCAAAAGAATAGGTAAAATGACTAAATTACCCCTGTATCTAATAGTGGAGAGAATTACAACAATTAGTAACCTTACTTTTCAACTTTTCATCATCAGCAAGTTGCAAGTAAAACAAAAGAAGAAAGTCATTAACAAAGTGCAATTAGCCACTAATCAAGAAAAAAAAGTGCAAGTAATCAGCATATAGATAAAATAGTCACGCATGTACACTTTTCTTACATACTCCAGTACAACTGCTTTTCCATCATCTATTAATGCATACCAATAAGAACCAAAAGTAAAGCAAAATGAACTAACCTGGCAAAGATTCCCATGTAGAATCTTCAAATTCACTATCATAAAAGTTCTTAGGAATACTTGTTGGACTTGGGGCCAAGAAAAATTTCCAATAGTCTGACAATGATTTAACAAAAGGCAAGCCCTTGACCCACCAAGCAGCACTATCAAGAGCTCCAGGAACAGCATCATCATTCCAAGTAGCTGACTTAGATACTAGAAAATCCACATTGTTTCTTTCATACCAGTATCTAAGAGATCCTATACAAACAGCAGAGTGTAAGATAATTGACTTCTTGATAGTTAACAAATAGATAATATACAGGATTAATTACCTGCCACATCACATGAATAGATAAGTGAAACACGATAAGGTAAGAGCAATGCACAGAGTTCTTGTCAAAGAAAAATTATTAAACAAAAGAAAATAACAGCCAAGAGCAATATATTCAAAGAAAGAGTATGATCTTATTCCTTATTCGCCAGTCATACAAGACTACCAACTGCGCCAATTAGAAGAAGTGATTTGTTACTCCTTGAAGGGGTTAGAAGAGCTCAGGGTGGTAAACCAAAAAGGACATAGGTAGAAGTAGTAAGAAATGATTTAACCACTAATAATTTAACAGTGGATATGGCTTCAAATAGAACTTAAATAGAACAGATTGGTGAAACAGGATTCATGTAGCCAGCCCCATATAGTTGGGACAAGGCACGGATGACTGTGATGATTCACCAGTCATAATCTCAGGTTGACAAGCATGAGAAAACGGGTTCAGGTCTGAGAGTGACCAATTTGTGCATGAAAAATGTCAAAGCTTAAGTCCATATCCAGTCTGTATTCACTTTATGCATAAACTGTGTTTGGAATTAGAAAATCACCACCATCTTCAAGACCATCACCATCATCCCAATTGATCATTGCCCTTGTTACTGTCTAAGAAGGCAACAAAGCATCGCTGCTAATCGCTGCATCATAATCACTATGTAAGCCGACTGACTCCGGTGAGGCGGTGGTGGTGGTGGTCTGACTCTAAACGTCCAGAGGAGAATAGTGGTTGGAGAGAGGTCGGTGATTCTGAGAAGAGAGAGGGAGGAAAAAAGGAGGAGAGAGAAAATGAGGGTAATGGCCCTTTTTTTCAATGGCGATAAGATCAATAACTTCGTTTCTTTTTTTTTTTGTCAACAACAAGAGAAAGGTCATGGTATTAAAGTATGAGCACAAGGATCCATGGGACCCCATGGTTTAAGGTATTTAAGGAGTTTTCAGGAGCCATGAGAGGGAGATTCTTCAGGTGTATTCTAAGCCAGTGAGGTGGAGCAACTCTATTAGCAAGTTATTATCTTTCTTTATAGAACTTTGTCTCGCCTTTGCTCTTGACTATTCTAGAGTGGAGGGGATGGGGGTTCCGAAGTGGATGTGAGTTGTATGAGAGAGGAGAATGAGACTTGGATCTACTGGCATTGCATTAGAGAGGATGTGTGTTTAGCCACCAGAGGAAACATCTTATTTTTCTGTATCCAAAGATCTGCTAATGACCTAACTGACTCTTTTGATGAGCCAATAAAAAAAAGTTACAAGTACAAGATGAAAAAAGGAGGAACAGAGTAGTGGGATATGGAATCCTAGACAACCACCAGTAGACGTACTGATATTAGTTCTAATTAAATATTTCGTGCATAATGGTTCATTCTAATCTTGCAACCATCTTACTCAGTAACAGATGTCAGTCATAAAATCCAATAACTGTGAAAGAGCAGTGAAGACATGACACATAAGAAAACACTTGTTAAACCAACATTCTTCCTGTTAGTTATTGACAATAAGCTGCTACTAACATAGAAAGTCAACATAGGATTTTACCTTCAACTGTATCATGGCAGTGAAGTGAAACATGAGCATCTCTTTTTCTCCACTTAATGAAGGAGGGATCTTCCCAGACTTTTTGGCCATAACCCGAGGGGAAAACAAGTTGGGCAACCAGAGACACCATAGCCTGATCACAACTACAACAACTTAAGTCTTGTCTGTCCAGAGAAAATCTTGGATACATTAAAAATAAACTTTTTTCCTATGTTTCAATGTAAGACAGCATTAAATCCACATAGATGTGCAACAAAAGAAGTACAATTCCAAACCAAATATGTTGATTAACATCATTATCATCATCATCATCCAAGCCTTAACCAACTATATGGGATAGACTACATTATTTAATGCCATATACATTTTTTAATTATTAGCGCTTAAATCATTTCTTACTACTTCCACCCATGTCCCTTTGGTCTACCCCTAGCTCTTCTAACCCCATCAATTTTCAACAAATCACTTTTTCTTATGGGTGCTGTTGATGGTCTTTTCCCATCCTTTCTAGTTTTATACTACAGTCATTTTTATGGACATGTTGTTTTTTGACTGCCCTACGCTATGTTCATGGCTCGTCTTACAAGTTACAAGTTACAACTGTTTTTATAGAAATTTCCTTTCACGGAATATTGATTAACATAATACACAAAATAACAGAAATACCCCATGTTTTCTGCAGTCCGAACACAGTATGAACTATGAAATCTAACAGAATAAAATAAGGGAGAGAGGGAAAGATCAAAATCGACAGACGGCCTTCGGATGCATCTTTTGTAACAGAAAAGAGAGGAAGGACCGATGTCTTATACTCACCTCGCGCTTGAATGTTGATAAGCAAAAAGGATTGGACAAAGCACAAATTCAGTCTCTAGTCTCTCGGCTTCGTGAATGGTCAAGTTGATCAGTCCATAGAATGATTCAATGGTGATTTTGTTGCATCTTCTCTGATATTTTTGGGTTCAATACTTCGGTTTCGGATGACTCTGAACTGAAAGTGCTACTCCTTTGCTACCGCAATGCTGACGTGGTCCATCCAAGCATTGGACTCAACCAGCCTCCACGTGGTGTTAAGTACAAAACCACCCATTTCCGGATTCAAATACAGCATCCGAACCGGGCTTGAAAAATAGATTGTTAACATCTCTCACTGCAAATCAATCAGATGTAATGTTAATTAGGGTTGTTCACGGTCGGGTTGGGTTGGTTTACTGGCGTTTTTCCAATCGATCCGATCGGTTTGAGTCGGTTTTGTGAATGATTCTCTCGGTGTGAATGGTAAAGGATTCAAGTCTAAAAAAGCAAAGCTGGATGCCTGGAAATTAAAAATGATTTGATGGATTGAAACTGATATTTTATATATAATATGTACATTTTTTAAATAAAGCTGACATATATATATATACATATATACATCTAAGTTGATTCGGGTCGGTTCGGTTTTCATGAAACCAAACCAAACCATCGGTTTATGTTTTTTTGTAACCCAAAACCAATCGATGCTGAAGAAAAACCGACCAACTCGGGTTGGTCGGTTTGGGTCTTGTTATGAACAGCCCTAATGTTAATGACTCATCAAAAAAATGGATCAGATGTAATGTTATTCGAATTCAGCCTTATTAATGTGAGACCGGATCTCCTGCCCACAAATAAGAAGGGTCCATCTGCTTTGCAATCGGATTCAAGATCAAAATCTCTCAAAATTCGAATTGAAATGGTCTATTTTGTTCACTTATTTGGGTCAAATTGGAATTTTTAGTTACTAAATCGACTGGAATGAGACTCTCATTTCCAAGGAACTTAAATCAGGGAATGTCATTTGTCAAGAATGGAAATTGGATTTCAATTTCATTCAATCAAAAAGTTGAAATCGGAATGGACCATTTTGATTCCGATTCTGAACCACTATTCCCGCCAATCAAACAGAATCTAATGTTCTTTATGTCCCGATGTGGTGTGGATTAATCTTAATTGCATATCCCTTTAACATCAGATATAAATATGATATGTTCATTAGGTTGCGTTTGGTTACAATGCAAACGCAAATATGTACACTACATATTTACCCATTTTTCGATTCATGAATGCAAACACAGTTCATATTTTAAACCGTTTTTGCATTCATCCTGTTTGTTTAAAATCGGTGCAAAGGTGTGGGCCCATCATTAACTGCTCCAACTATCTTATGCTCAAATTCCTCAACTTTGGTCAAAAAGTTAATTATCAAATGAATACAAATTTGTATCCAAAAAATAGGTACAATAATGCTCTCTTTTAAGAGTGCAAAAGTGTCAGAAAATGCAAATTTACTTTAATAATCATTACTTTTTTACGTTTCAAACAAGCGCTCGCAAACGCGAACCAGGGTGCATAAATACCCCGGTTCGGCGTTTGTATCACAAACAAATGCAGCCTTAATGGGGCCAACGAAGCCGGAAATTACTGGATTCAATCTGTGGGATCCGATCCCATACCATTATAATATTTTTAGTATTAAAATTCTTAATGGTTATGTTGAATTTGGGATTCATATCAAATCCATATAATTGTTTAGATTTATTCCTATTTTAATCAAATCACATATGGTAAATTGCTGAAATCTCCACTGAAGTTTCTAACCATAGCTAAAACCACCCTTGAAGTTTGGTAGTTGCAATTACCTTCGCTGAACTTTTTTACACAATAATAGACCCCTTGTGTAAGAATCCTCCAACAAGAGGCACAAAATGTCCAAAATATCCATGTAATAACTTTTGACCAAATTTATTTTCCATTTTTTTTTTGTATCAATCTCTACCACATGCGGCCAAACCCTTCCAATCTCTTTGTCAAAGTTGATTTATTTTCCAAAATACCAAACTTTTGTTGTTCATAAAGTTTGTATTGCTTTCTGTAGAAATCAGCCTCGACAATAGCTTCATAGGTATTTTGGACATTTTTCCATGCCTCTTGTTAGAGGATTCCAACAAAGGGGATCTACTTGCAATTGTGTCAGAAAGTTCAATGGAGTTGATTGCAATTACCAAACTTCAAGGGAGGTTTCAGCAACAGTCAAAATTTTCAGTGGAGGTTTCAGCAATTTACCAGCTTATATAGACAAATCGAACTTATCCGCAATTACCTCAAGCTTGGATCTCTCAAATCCTTCATGGATCCAACTCAAATTTGCCCCACTATCCGAATTTAATCCAATTCATTTGTAGCCATATTTTGTTGGTTCATGTGAATGGATTGTAATTTTAATGTTTTTTTATTAATTTATGGATTGTAATTTTTACATTCTCCACATTACATTAATGTGGGTTTCATTTAAACCCATTAGTCCAAGGAGGTGGAATTATGCTCAAGGACTATGGGGTGTAAGTGAGTCAAACTACTTACAAGCCACTTGAGCTTGGTTCACTAAATGCTTGAACTCGACTTGAAGATAATCAAGTTTGAGCCAAGCTTGACTCGAGTCAAGTATTAGTTGCAACAAATTCGAGCAATACTTGCCTCAAGTGTCTCACGAGATTAATCAAGCTTATAATAAAAATACTAAATTTTAATATATTCTTATTGATAATTTAAATAAATGAATTTATAATTGAGTTGCATAACAAATTTTATTTTTAATAATTTTTATATTAGTTTATGTACAATTTTTAATATTAATTTATTTATAATTAGTTTGGGTAGGAAAACTTGAAACTTGGTTGATCTCAAGTCAAATTTTGAGCTCCGAGTTTTTAATTTGAATCGAGCTCAAGTAAACCAATAATCGATTCGACTTGACTTGAGTACAACCTTATCAAGGACAATGTTTTAAACAAGCCTCAACCTAAAAATTTCCCTTCCATTTTTATTTACTTTCTTACCCTTTTTCACTTCACAATAGCTATTACACATACTATAGATTGGAATTTAGAGGCATGAGAAGCAAAACTAAGCATCTAATGTTATAGGGTTTAAGAAAAAAAATATATGGGATAACTATATTTTGGATTAAATCTTTAGTAATACTAAGTATCTTTGTATCACGTTTTGTGATAAAGAAATAAATTTGCAAGTCATAGTTGCAGCCAAGGGTTAGTTTGGAAAGAGTACAAATAAAAATGTACACTGAAAATACATACAAAATACAAGGTTTTGCACTCTACATATCTGCATTTGTACTCCTTCCAATGCTTAGTTTGGAAATAGTACAAATACAAATACACACAAAAATAGTTCAAAATACAAAGTTTTGCACTATTTGTACTCCTTTCAAACTAAGCCTAAGGTTCAGTTGGAAATAGTACAAATACAAATATGTATAATACAGATACATACAGAATACAAGGTTTTGCACTTTACATAAAGTTTGGAAGAAGTGCAAATACAAGGTATAGAAATACCATATACAAGGTTTTACACTATACATATTTGTATTTGCACTATTCCCAAATGAAGCCTAATGGGAATTATCTTTTTAAGAATTCAAGTGTCATAGTCAAGCATCGAAGCATTTGCCAAAAACATTTGGAACATTGCAAAAAAAAAAAGTCATAATTAACCACATGGATGGAATTGGGAGTTTGGGTTTAATGATGAAAAATATACAAAAACAATCATTAATGGTGGTCAATGGTTCTTTAGGAGCAATGGATGATCATGGAAGCATTGGAAGACAATGCAATTGGGTGCAAATTTATTATTTCATGGGCCATATGTAGAAAACAACTTATATGAAATGTTAGAAATTGAATTGATTGTGAATAGCCCATGTTTTATTTATGGATTAATAACTTATAGGGTTAAATACTTAAGCACCCCCTAAGGTTTAGCAAATGGACATTGTTGGTGCTCAGATTGGCCGAGGTCAACACTATCAATTCACCCCTAAGCCCAAGGGGATCCGATGTGCTAGAATCCGAGGGCTAGCGTGACCAAGGAGCGGAGTCTTCAATGAGGGAAATCTGAGGTCAGAGGTCCACTACGTTTGGTATCCAAGGTAGATGAGGATCCCGAGGTCAGTTTTGCAAGGAAGGGTAATGTCAGAGGCCTTAGGTGAAGACCCGAGGCGTGGATTCCAACGATCAAGTTAGCAAGAAGGTACGAAGTGGATGAGGTTTGAGGTGTGAACACCCAAACGAGGTCATGGGAGAGCAAGAGATCTCAAGAATAAGTTGGAGAGCTAGAGTTTTCGATCCCCTTGAGGGAGTTGCCCCTATTTATACTTGTATTCGCCTGGAGGTAGGTGAGCTCGGACGGTGGGGATTGAGTTTGTAAGCAGGGTACGTGGCCATCCCAGGGCACCAAGTGACCCCACGCCATTGGTTCCCCACTTGGCGCCGAGCTATGTAGTGTGCACAAGCTGATTGGCTCAGCCTTGACGCACGCCGCCTGACACGCGCGAGTCCTACAATTGGTTTGGGCCATCTGCGCCTACATCAGACATGAACTTACCCTACTATTTAAGAAATTACTTAAAATACCCCAAACATTTCTGATAATAGATAAAATCGTTAAATATGAACGAAGAAGGTAAAAAGACCTTAATGCCCTTCCATCAAGTGAACTGTAAAAATGCATTCGAAGGCAAGATGTCTTTCTTGCCCAATGTCTTCATTGTTACCTTTTCACCGCCAAATGGTAAAATGTAAAAACGATTTTAGAGGAAGCAAAGTGCTACAAATCCGAGCTTCATCTCCGATAACCATTGCAAATTCTAGCAAAATAATCTCTTGTTACCAACGGTAAGTAGCATATTTACTTTGTTGTCCATTGGCTAAACCTCCGAACAGGATTTTTAAACCTTAACCCCAACTATAGATAAGATAAGAGCAAGCGGCAAAAATAACAAGTTTTTTTTTGTGGTTTGTGCAGATAATTTGTGGAGGGATTTGCGATGAGATTCGTTGGAATATTTATTGTTCAGACATTACCTATATGTGACCACTAAGGTAAGCGCAGAAGCTGTCATGTCTGATATATCTTTTTCACCTGTCTCATCCTTTGCACTTTCCATATCCTTAGTTAATTGTTGTGGGGACCAAGTGTGTGTTTCTTCAATTTTTTACTATTGAAGTCATTGTTTGTACATTGAATATGTACATTTACTATGTGTTTGGTTTAGGAATGGCAATGGGGTGGGTTTGGGGCGGGGCACCCTCCCCGTCCCCAGTGGCGAGGCGGGGCATCCACTTTCCCCCGCTCCAAGGCAACTTCTTAAAAATTATTTATTTTATGGACAATTTACACATATAATATAGGAATTTGGGGGTACTTTAGCAATTGAATTATAATACTTTTGGGGTACTTAAAAAATGGAATTATGGGATTCTAGGCTTTTAAGAATTTAGGAAAAACTTAGAGATATTTTAAAATATATTTTACTAATTTTACCTTCAGGTTCGGGGAATTATATACAAAACCCGTCCCCACCTCATCCCCAGTTTGGGGAAAAAATATTTTCCTCGTCCCCGTTTAGGGTCGGGGAAAACCTGCCCCGTTCGGGGCGGGGCGGGGTCCCGATTTTACGGGGGAAATTGCCACCCCTAGTTTGGTTGGACCATGTGCTTGTTCAAATGCATGCATTGCACTCACATGAGTATGAGGCACAAGTGTTTAATACAGGCGTTGGTTGGACCTTCGGTTCAAACCATAGGTGTTTGATGAAATGTCCAAATGATAAGCATGGTTTGTAACTTAGTGTTTAATATCAGTTCAAACCATGAGTGTTTGATGAAATGTCCAAATGATCAACATTGGGTTATAATTCAGTGTTTAATATATGTTCAAACCATGGGTGTTTGATGAAATGTTCAAATGATCAGCATTGGATTATAACTCAGTGTAAATATCTAGGTGTTTGACGAGATGCCCAAATGATATAATTTAGAGTGTTAATTATCTGGTTGTTTGATGATATAATTTAGTGTTAATACCTAGGTGTTTGATGAAATGTCCAAATGACAAACATGTATTATAATTTAGGGTTAATATCTGGGTGTTTGATGAAATGTCCAAATGATAAGCATGTATCATAGAGTTAATATCTAGGTGTTTGATGGAATGTCCATATGACAAGCATATATTATAATTAAGTGTTAATATCTGGGTGTTTGATAGAATGTCCAAATGACAAGCATGTATTATAATTTAGTGTTAATAATTTGCAGATATTATATAACTTACATGTACGTTTTTGTTGAAATGAAATATTTTGTAGGAATGGAGGGTGGGTAGTTTATGTTCATAGTGAATTATGGTGGCCATTTTATTACAACAAACTCTAAATTAGAGTACAAAAATGGTGAAGTTGGGTTCATAGAGAATGTTGATAGTGACCGGGTGTGTTACCTTGACATCATGGAGGAGTTATGAAAATTGTGCAACATACCCCTAGGAAGCATTATCGCTATAAAATACAAGATCCCCTGGTTGGGAATTGGAAGAGAAAATTGGGGAACTAGGATGTGAGAATGATATATTAGTGATGTTTGTATGCCATGGTGATTTGAGGGAGATAATTTTGTATGTTGATTTTGAAAGTGTAAAAAGCGTGTGTTGTGGATGGAAGGCCCTACAATAGCAACATCCCCACTATAAATGTTGTTGTTGATGATGAAGTTCATTAGGGGGTGTAGAATATGAGCATGATATAAATGTGTGTGATGTTGACTAGGATGGTGTAGATGGACTTTATCTCAATGGGGCATGATGAATGCTCTGTTGGTATGGGTGGAAAGATGGAGGGCAGCGGAGACATTTGGTCCTAGTGGTGGCTCAAGAGAGGATGTTGACTTGCTGTCTAACTATGAGCCGGCTAGTGACTATGAGAGTCCTACATGTTCAATGGAGGGTAAAGCTTGTGTGAGCAAAAGGGTTGTTGATCTTGAGTTTAGTTTTTCATGCCCAAAGTTCCAGGTGGGTATGGAGTTTGCTAATGTTAAAGAGTTCATATCAGCTCTGAGACAGTATGTTGTTGTTGATGGTATCCAGGTCAAGAGGGTGAAGAATGAGAAGAGTATGTTCACAGGGAGGTGTGATGCAGAGGGATGTGATGGGAGAATTCATGCATCACTTAATCATGATGGAGGAAGCTTTCGTGTCAAGACATTGATTGTGATAGTTGATCATAATATATCAATAAATGTCATTCAGGGTGAGATTAGAAAAGTGTATGGCATAGAGGTGCATAAGAGAAAAATTCAAAGGGCTAAGGCAAAGGCTCTTGACATGATCCAAGGTTGTTTGAATGAGTCATATTCATTATTGCCTAAGTATTGTGCAGTACTGATGAAAAGTAACCCGGGCACCATTGTGAAGTTGCATGCTCCATTAGATTATGAGAGAGCCACAGTTGGCACATTTAAGAGGATTTTAATACGCTTAGGGGGTCCTAAGCAGGGATTCTTAGAAGGGTGCAAGAAGATCCCTAGGTTTGATGGATGCCATATAAAGACTGGGGCAATTGGGGGTATTATTCTATCAGTTGTCGGGCTACATGGGAACAATGGATTATTCCCACTTGCTTATGGTGTAGTGGAGAGTGAGATAAACGAGAATTGGATATGGTTTTTGACATAATTGAAAGATGATGCTGGTGTTGATGATCCACTTAGGTGGACATTCATGTCACATAGACTAGAGGTGTGTTTTGTACTACAATAAAAACATTCAACATGTTTATGCGTTGTTATTTTTAATACAACATATGTCTAACAAACTTATTGCTAAGTAATGTACATGTTGATGACTAATGGCGGGTATTGTAGGTGGGGTTTTAGTTGTCATGCCAATGGCAAATCATAGGTTTTTCTTGTGACATTTGTATTGTAACTTGAGAAAATACACAAAGGGAAAGTGTTGAAAGATGCACTATGATCAACCGGCAGGGCCTATACAAGTTATCACTTCCAGCACTACATGGAGGTAGTAATGATCTATTTGAAGGAAGCTTATGAGTGGCTTGCAAAAACACCCACCAATTCATGGTCTAGGCATGGGTTTGATTCCATTGTAAAAGCATATGATATTGCCAACACCTAGACTGAGTCTTTTAATGCTTAGATTGGGGATGCAAAATCAAAGCCAATTGTTCAACTCTTGGATGGCATTTGGAAGCATTGGATGGAAAAAATGTATGAGAGACGTGAGAAGGCCAAAACTTTTAATGGTGAGTTGCTGCCTAAAATACAAAAGATCATTGCAAGAAGGTTAAGGGAAAAAAGGTAAATTTCTGTACTAACCTGTTATGTTGAATGCAAATTAATTTAGCCAAATATGTTAAGATTAAATACTTTAATTACCCCTATGGTTTTTCAAATTGACACAAACTTTCCCACTTTGTTGAATGCAATTTCATTTGACCATACATGGGTGTGCATGTTGGTTAGGGTGTTGAGGTCAGGCTTACATGAATATTAGGCTATGAGGAATCACCATGTTGATAATGTCATAAACCTAGAGTCAAGGACATGTACATGTTGGGTGTGGGATAAAAGTGGCATCCCATGTGCACATGCATTAGTTGTGATAACATACACCCGAGGGAAGATTGAAGACTACTGTGATAGAGCATTTCTCAAGTCTATGTATGTGTAAGTGTATAGTCACTTTGTGCGTGTTATTCCAAGAGAAAAATATTGGCCCCAAGTGCAAGATCGAGCAATTAATCCACCTAATGTGAGAAAAAGGCCTAGTAGACCACCAGTTGTGAGGAGGAGAGAGGAAGGTGAAAGGGGGGGACCAATGCACCATAACAATCTTGAAAGGAAGACAATTAAATGTTCTTTGTGTGGAGGGTTCTGCCACAATAGAAGAAACTATTGTGCACCTCCACTTACTGGCTTAGGGGCAAAGGTAAGGTATTGATATTATCTCCAATATGATGAAATTTACTTCCAACCTACTCTCCAATATTGTATTATAGAGGAATGCACATGATGTTTCTCACCTAGGCCAAGTAATGAGAAATAAACTAATGTGCCTAAGAAGGGGTTCTCACATGGCAACCCATGTACAATCATCGCATAAGGCTAGTTCATCTTCCCCTCAAGCTGCTACAACAGTTCATGAGATGGGTTCAATTCCCAAACCAGCCCCATGTTGAGTCAGAGGAGGTGTCACCACGAGGACATCCCAATACAGTACTAGGGAAGGTAGAGTATTCCATCCTCTGAGACAGAGTCATCCCCCTTCCACAACTGTTGTGGGCCACCCACCCAAGCAATTGTAAGTGACCCCAAAATTTAACTTAAATGTTCTTAATCTTTTTAACAAAGAGAAAATTTTCTAATTCATGTCCATATGTGTGCAGGGACAGGAACCTTGCAGCCAACAGATCAGATACTCCCAACCATGAGTCACATATTCCAAAATGTGTCTATTGAATGGAAGAACCTAATTTTGGTTTGTATTTTTTGTTTAGGTTGAATTAGTATTTTTTTGTTTGATATGCATATAACTAACACAACATGACACACACCACATTATAGGTCCTAACATATTTTTTTGCACAGGTACATGATACACACATTGATATAATGCACCATATGTCAACATCTAATTTTTTTGTTCCATGTAGATATTTGTTGGTGGGAATATCCTTACTTTTATTTTATTTTTTCTTTTAGATACATTATATGCTATATTTGCTCACAAATAGTGTGTTGATTCACTTGTTATATCATGTACTTGTTACCTAACTTACTTGTCATGGGTCATGGATGATCAACATGAAACTAAAGTCCAACACAATTAATGTGTAAAACTAGAGAATTAATTGGTTGATATGTAAAACTAAAGAATTAGAAATGTATACTATAAAGAGAAAACAAGAATCATAAATAGTTGATGTTGTTGGATTCACCTTATATAACCATAACCTTTTGACTTGTAACTATAAAACTAGAGAACTAACTGGTTGGTGCATGAAATAACTGGATTCACCTTATATAACAATAATTAGTAGGTGTTCTGTTCTGGTTGATGGGTTTAAGTAATCAAGATTTTCCATTGATGTTTGCATGGGACTCATAGGTTGATTCACCTTATTAAACCATCTAGTTAAACCGGTTGGTGCATGAGGTAGCTGGATTCACCAACCAGCTAGTTTATTGGTTCTTACAAAATTAAACCAATTAGTTTAATTGCTCTAATCCTGGATTTGGACCTGCATCTCTCCTAAGGCAATGTGCCTCATGACATGGCAACTAACAGGGTATGAGTTAGGTTCAATAACCCAACCATGCTTAGACTATTGAGCCCAACCATGTTAAGACTAGAGTTCAACTAACAAGGTATGACCTAGGTTAAATAAGCTTTAGTTATGACTCCAATTAGCATGAATTATACTATGATGTCAATATTTTTTCCTTTGCCTCTTAAATGTGAATTAACCATTGCCTATCCACAATGTAGTCACCATCTTGACTTAACCATTGGTAGCATGTATCAAACCAACTTCTTGGATTGATCTATTGCTGATTTAAATTCATCATATCAGACTGGCTTAAGGTTGTAGGGTAAGATTTCAACACATTGGGTTGACTTATTTTTTATTTAAATTCATCTAATCAGGTTTACTTAAGGTTGTAGGGTAAGATTTCAACAAATTATATTGATCTATTATTGATTTAATTTGATCTAACCCGAATGAGTTGCAACCCTAAAGTTTCAACACATTTAACCCGGATGATTTAACTTGATCTAACACATTGGATTGAGCTATTCTTGTACTTAGACTGTGAATGTTTGAGAAGATCAATTAATTCCTTATAAAATTTATGGGTTTATTATGATCATTTCAAGACGATGACTACATTCCAAGAAGTTGGCTTGATTGTTCAATCAATTACTTCAGTTCAATAAATATTCTGATAACAATAAAGGCTGATCATAATGCTAGACAAATTACAACTTGTTATTCTCTAATTGCAACACCAATTCAACCTCATCTAGTGTATTTCTTAGATGATGAAACTTGCATGTAGATGATGTGGAAACTCCCCCTTGATGAGTTCTCTACTTGGTTAGGTTCTTCTTACTTATGTATCCAAGCAAAAAACCTACGCCCTCCTTCCTCCTGCATTAACAAATCATGACACAATTATGTATTTGACAAAATCTGTATGAGCCAGGCACAACAATGTATATGACAAGTTGTATACTACCTCTGCCTTAGCATAAACCTATAATTTATCATATGAGCCAGCCCATTTGGATGAAAACACATGACATATGCCAAGTTCACATGGGTACATTTTCGCCTCGCCTATCCATAATAAGAAGCTGCAACTAATGTTCTTGATATGCTAAAACAATATAATAATAATTGTTAGTTAGTCGTACGCACTAACGTTACAATTGAAATTGCATGCACGCAATTACATTCACTCACATAACAAGGGCATGCATAATACTTGCGCCCATTATTCTCCAATTTCCCATTTCTATACTTCATGGTGGTGCATTCTTTGCATCCGCACGGATAATTGATCTTCATAATTTAGTTGAAATATAATTCCAACAAAAAATAGAAACATAAAAAGAGTAATTCAAGCATATGATGTGCGGGATAGGTAGGCAAGTTGATGGTGGTGGGTGAGGTAGGCAGGCGGATGGGTGTGTGGGCGGGGTAGGCAAACGGAGTGTGCGGGAGCAAGGGGTGGGGGGTAGGCATGTATGGGCAGGCGAAGTGTGGGGGTGTAAGCAGGCAGAGTGTGCAGGGGCAAGGGTGGGCGGGTGTAGGCAGGACGGTTATGCACTGTACACATAAAAGGGCATCCCCTAACATTTTGACAAACCCCCCCTCCCCCCATGACCAAACACCTTATCACCCCACCTCACTTGCTTGCTACTTAACTTGTTGTGGTTGTTGATGTTGTTAATGGAGTAAACATGTAAAGGACGAAAGGTTATGGCAAGGGATATCCTTGTCCAATTTGAAGATAATCAAAGACCGAAGGGTATTTTCGACCATAAAAGGGTAGTTTCAGCATTTAAAAAACGTAATAATGTCACGTGATAGCGCATACTGGTGGATCTTAACGGGAAGCTGACGGTAAGGTAACATTTGCCTATTGTCAGAAATGTCTGGGGTACTTTAAGTAATTTCTTAAATAGTAGGGTAAGTTTGTGTCCATTTGCTAAACCTTAGGGGTGTTTAAGTATTTAACCCTTACTTATATGCATGCTTTTTAAAATCGACCCGGAGACCGAAACGGTTAGGGGTCCAGTTATCGAATCGAACGGTCCGCCCGTTCTAACAAAAAAATAAAAATTGGTCAAAACTGTTCGAACGATTAACCGCCCGGGTCAGCGATTTGCTAACCAAAATCTACGTTTTTTTGAGAAATCTCGATTTTGGGGAAAAACGAAATTGGTCACTTGACCGGTTCTCGGTTTTTCTACCGGTCTGGTCCGGTTTTGAAAACCGTGCTTATATGTACATTGTACATAATTTTCAAAATATGCCATCCACTCCTCTCTTTTTTCTTTTTTTCTTTTTGTATTTTACACAAATTTGAACCAACACAAGAGATCTCACCGCCTCAAACCCACCTCTCTCTCTCTCTCTCTCTCTCTCTCTCTTAACGTTATTGCAACTTAAAACCTACAACTATCCAAAGCTCCACTACACACTGGAGTAAGAAGATGGAAAGGAGTGCCACTAGAACAAAGTAGGCTTTGTTATTGAAATCTTTCATATCTCTTTGCTAAGATTATGTTTTGGTAAATCATTTTTGAGAACATAATAGAGTCATGGGAGGCTTTTGTACTTTTAACTATTGAACCATACAAACTAGACTCAAGTTTTTTTTTATTTATAAATATTAGAAGCATAGGTAGTTTTAGAACATAATAAGCATTTTTGGTACCTTGTTTTTTTCAAAGTGAAAGCACAATAAAGCTAGAATGGCTTTTGCCAACGGTTGATATGTTCGATGTTTGGGAGGAAAAAATGATGAACACTATTTTCCCTTTTTTTCATTTTTCCATTTTCTCTAATTTTTCTAGGAAAAATAAGAAATATTTATAGGACACTTTTTACCTATGCGAAACAGTGTCTTCTACCTTAAACATTGCTCAACTAAAAAGAATAACTTCCTTATTGATTATGGGTACTTCATTGTTTTTTGTAAAAATGGTCATAATTGCTTCCTTGTTTTTCTTTGAAAATAATCATAATTGTATTGGGTAATTCTACCTACAAATCTCATGGATTTTAGAAATATTGTTTTAACTATTAGTAAGGACATTGATGACATTGGAAATATGTTGTGTCAGAGTTTTGATGATTTGATTGGTATCTACTTACCAAGTACAAAAGCCAACTTGAATATCAGAACCAACGAAACTCACCCTTTTGTTTCATGGAAAAGTGTCATTCGTCAATAGGGAACAATTACATGGGGAACTAGAAATTTTTTCTATTATTCTTACTATGTTTTGAACTTTATATTAATTAAATGAACACCAACCTATTGCCTCTTGTTTTTGGGTTATAGTTTTTTTTTTTGTCATAGAATTTGGGGTAATATCGTTATTATGAAAGTAATTGGAGTAAGGTATTAATGGCTCTAAATGGTGCACTAACGATGATCTTGTTTATGTTATGTGGGGCTAGCCAACAAGGCATGTATAAGTTGTTTTTGTTTTTGAAAGCTCATGGTATATATAAGTAGTTTCTCAGATGTATATGGTATATATAAATAATTTATCAAATATACGTAATATATATAAGTAATTAATCATTTATTTATTATTAAACAAAAAACCCACAAAATTCTATTGGGGATAAAGAAGAATAGAGTAGGCTGAAACAAATAAATACATTTTCAAAATTAGTAATAAAATAAAAAAAAGGATCACAAAGAACATGCAATTCCACTTTAACTTCGTGATGCCAATATCAAAGCATTGAGCTAACTATACTTTATAAGCTTGAGACAATCTACATTTCAACATTAAATCATATTTCATTTTTTATCAAATATCAAAGGAGAATGAGGACTAGAGGACTCGTCCATTGCAACTTAACCCTAAGTGTAGTTGTTTGATTATCGATTTTCTTTATAGAACAAGAAGAATATGGTATCCCATTGTCGATTAACACACAATTATTGTATGGGTAAAAGACTTTTTACATGCATTGTGTTATCATTAATTGACTTAAACATACCTTGAGTTTTTCAAATGAACTTAAATATATCATATAGATTGACATCATTGGACTTAAACATACCCCATAAATGTAATGTCATATGTGAATTTATTTAAAACTTTTTAAATCCTATTTTGCCCTTTAACGGATGAAGCCTTGCTCTCTATTCATTTGTTCATTACCCCATGTTTGTCGAGAAAAACCTTTATTTTGATTAGACAAAGCAAAGTTGACTTGAATTGACCTAAAGTTTATCTTAAACAAAATCCCAAACACCCAAAATCATTATTCAACAAAATTTGAAATTTGGAACATGATGTTTTAACAGTCGTATATATTGTGATTTATGGGTGTAAAAGAGATCTGACTTCAAACATTGAGAAGTGAGAGCTTCTAATTATGTAAGAGAGTACATTTTGGGTATTGGAATCATCAATCAACAATATTGAAACTTGTATAGGGTTTAAAATGGTGTCAAAATTTCACTTGAACTTGATGGAACACATCAAACAATCTCAAGATGAGCTTTTTGATTATGAACACAATAACTAAATGGTACTTCTGTAGCCAATATCTACCATTATTAAAACATCCAACGCCCGGAATTTGTATAGCCAAAATTCATCTTGAATTGTGTGGGGTCATCAATCAATCTATTATATTCAATTTTAGCATCTCTTTGGTTCTTTTTTAAAATTTGAAAGAAAAATGGAGGGTAAAAGAGTTACAAGGTGTCTTTAAGTCTTTTTGAAAAATTCAATGTATGCTTAAGTCAATTAATGAAAACTTAGAGTATGTTTAAGTCTTTTGTCCTTGTCTTTAAGTCATTTTCATTGTGTTTTTAAATTTGGATTCAATAAGGAGGTGTTTAGTTTCATTGCATTTTTTCAAAAAGAGATATTCCATTTTAGTGATTGAAAAAACATTCATGCAAAGTGTTGTTTGGTTCCATTGCCATTTTATTAGAAAAAAGGTGCTACATAGGGGTCATGTCAACTGTCATACAAAAAAAATGCTTTGATAAAAGAAAAACGTAAAAAATGATGTTTTTGAGATGAGCCGTTTGTTGAGAAAATGACTAACCAAAAAGCATACGATGGCACATTTTTTGTCGTTTTTCTCAAAATCTGACATGGCTACTAGCATATCGTTGGCAATGGACCCAAACACCACCTATGTCATTCTTTTATTTCATCTTATTAATAATATAATATTTTGATTAATTCAAATTAATTTATTTACATTTTTTATCGGATTTCAATTCTATTTAATTCAAATACGATATAAACTATATGGATATAATCCTATTCAAATTCAAATATAAATGAATCAAATTTGGACCAACCTATATCTCATTCAACTCAAGCTATGTTTGGTTACGTGGGTGTTTATTGGAAAAATGTGGCCACATCAGCACCACTTAGGTGTTAGCGTTTATTGTGCATGCAACCACTGTTTGGTTTCAACGTTTATCAAATAAATATTAAAAAACACAAATTCTTTGAAATTTTTGCATGAGGAGTTGGGATAAACTTCAAATTTTGGTTTCTCCCAACGTCCCAAACGTTTTATTGAAATGAAGTGTTTACTTGGAACATTGTCAGCTGAGGTGGAAGATAGCTTTATGGGTGTGTTACTTGAAACATCCACAAAATGCCCAACCGAACAACAACAATAAACATTTAGGTGATGTTTGGAATGGCTTTGTTTATTTCAAAAATGTTTGTATTTGATTTATCTTCAAAACCAAGAAAAAATGAACATTTTTTCATTGTTGTTTGACAACTATGTGCCACATAAGTAGAACGGTAAATAAACACTCTGGTGTTGGGAGAAACATTAAAATGAAGCTTTCTCCGATGGTTGATTTATACATGAACCGAGACAAGTGTTTATTTGATAAATAGACTTACAAATAACATTTTGGGACAAACCTAGTATGTATTTGGTATAGTTTATGTTTATTAAATAAACGTTTTGTACTTGATTTGTCTTCAAAACTAAGAAAATGTGGTTGATAAACGCTTTCTCCATTAGGCGCCACATCAGTAGAATAGTAAATAAACAATTTTGCGTTGGGGGAAGCATGAAAATGAAGCTCCCCCCAATGGTTGACTTACACATATATCAAGACAAAAATTTATCATTGTTTAAACATACAAAATAACATGATGGTATAAATGTTGATTTGGCAATGACATGTCACCATTTATCAAATAAACATAATCTATACCAAACAATGCCCTAATGATGAATTGGCACCATATTTCAAATGAATGGAAGTTAAACATCTTAAAATAACATTTTTAATTAAAACACTTATCTAGAAACACTCCATCTATAAATGCCCATATAACCAAACACTAATAATTTTTGAAGTGCACTGGGTAGGGGTGTCCATGAAAAACAAAAAAATTGAAAAACCGAACCACAAAATGCAGTTAACCAGATTGATCAGTTTAATTTTGGTTTGGAATTTTTGAAAAACTAAAGGACCGGTTCGGTTTTCAGTTAACCTACAAAAGAACCGACAATTAATCGAATCGATTGGTATATATAATTATATGTATATTTTATATATATTTTTAATATATGTGACATATTTTCTATATATTATATATAAATATATACTTATATTATATTTGTAATAATCTATTTATAAATATTATATATTTTTAAAATGTTTATAATATATTATAAATCATTTATTATTTATAATATGATATTATACATATATTTATATAATATATATCGTAAATATAAAAAACCCAAAAACTGAATAATTGAATTGGTCAAAAACCAAAATTGACAGACTGCTGGTGATACCAATTCAATTTCGATATGAAAAAAATGAAAAAACCAATATCACCGATTCAGTCTGCAAAATATGCCTATGGTTAGGTTAATCGAACCGTCAATACCCCTACCTAGATTTTGGGTTGAAGTCAAATAGTTCCGGTCTGATACGTGGCTTTCTCTTTGGTACGTTGGACCACACGTGCCTTATCGTTAGGGACACTCACCTTTACCCATCGAGAAATCCGAAGAAATCCGGATATTAATGACATGCTAGCAGCACGGTAGGTTACCTCCATTGCCATTTTATCAAAACGACAAAATCACAAAACGCGGCACCGAATAGGCACGGCACGTGGAGCAAGCGTTACTCATCTTTCACTCAAACCAAACGGAGCCTAAGCGCCTTCAGTCAATTATCACTATTTAATAATAAAATAATCAAAACATTAACTCAGGTCCACGGTCAATTTATTGCACGAGCAATGCTAATGCTACGAGTCGGGTAAATTCGTAGTATGAATCAATGAATCATGAGTGAATCTTTTTCCGTTAATCACGAATCTTGCGTAGAGCCAGCTTGTCGTTTGACGTCAGTAGGCTACTGGGCCCACCAAATATTCCGGAACAACGGTTCATGATGAGCTGTAACAGCTATGACCATGAGTTTGACTTAGCGCCAAGAAATGCCCCACTCTCCTTCAAAGATATTTTAGTCATTTTCTTTCTGCATTTTCTTCAAAGATATTTCTTCGTCTCTGTTTTGCATCAACACATCTTCGATCTGTTAAACCTCCGAACACTGGTACGCAAAATCTCCCTCCTCTCAGTCATCACATCGTGTATTTCTTTTCCGATTGCAGTTATTTTTGAATATTCAGAAGAAGGAAACCCTAATCGATCCTCTGCTTCTGAACTGATGAAGACAATTCCGGTGCTCAGCGATCGATACAACCTGTTAAAATCCTACGTCTAGGGTTTTGGTTGGTGTGGTCGCTGGTTTCATTTCGGTTCGGATGAGTTGAGGTGGAATATTTAGTTTGTAGATTCGTGACGGTTGAGTTTTGTGTTGCAGGATCGTGATCTGCGGAAGCAGAGATCCTTACCGGTGAAGTGGGGCTTAGTTTTGATTATTGAAGCTTTGGTAATTCAAATATTGGAGGTTCAGCAAAGGCAGGGTTTTAGTTTCTGCACATGCAACTTGAGAAGCGAGGGGAGAATCGGTTGTAGCTAATAAGGTTGATTTCTAATTTGCCCACAATGAAGACCAGTGAGCGTGTTGCAAATTTGGCTCTAGCAGGTATTGCCTTTTCTGATCGACTGTAGGCCAGTGAACGTGTTGCAGATTTGGTTCAGTTTGTGGAAGACGAAAATTTGTTTTTATGTTTAAGAGCTAAATAATTGAATGCAGGGTGAATCTGGCGGATTCCAAGCTAAATGCGATGGTTCTAATTTTACATACTTTTTCTGGTGCATTTTTTATGTAATATATAATCTGGAACTCAGGCTCCGCTCCAGTCTCATGTTTTTTCCATGAATTTGGTTTACAAATGCTGGTTTGAAAGCAATACCTGTTACTGTAAAACGATTTTCTTTACAGTTTTGGAATGCCATTTCCGCACTTTTATGTGTAGGAGAGGCGTTACCAAAGTGTTCGAAAACATTTTTTTGATCGATTAAATATCGACAAAATTAATGTGGAACCTATGATACCCCCCGGTTGTGTTGTTTTCTGTTCATACAGGGAAAAATTGAAACCATAGAATTTTGTGTTCTTACCAGTTAAGGAAACTGAATTTCCATCTTGGTTATATTTAGTCGAAATTCAAGTGCTTTTAGTTGGGCTGGTCGATGCACATAGTTGAAATCTCCAGGGGAAATAGAATCACGCACGTTAAGGATCCAGGGTCAAATGTAGTTAGTTTATTCTGGAGTTCATAAGTTTCCATTAGGACTCCGGATCAACGATATGAGAAATTTACTACGGCTAAATACCTGATCAGAAGTAAACATTGTCAACAATTCAGCTGACCTATTTAAATGGATGTAAATGGGTGGAATCCAACCTGAACCCATCCTAATCAATCCGTAAATATTTATAACATACCAATTGCATTTTTTGGGCAATAGTAGATTGTCACATGGCATTTTTAGGTTGGGTTGACGTGAGCTATTAAATATGATAGAAAAGTTCTTTAAATCAATTTGGGCCATCACCATGGTGGACAACAATGTGGGTCTCATATTATTGTTAGGCGGGAGAGAGAAGTTGAGGGAGAGGTATTGGGAAGATAGACTGAGAGAGGACAGTCGGGGGAATGATCGGGAAGAGGAGAGAGACGTATCTTCAGTTTGGTGCAGGGTTGAACTGGTTTGGATTGTTTGTTTCTGTCTCTCGTTTTGTTTTTCTTTGGGGTGATTGCTCATCATCTGATTTGTATGCTTCTTTCTTTTAGCTTAATAAAATTTTCTTTTTTATTTGCCTTAAAAAACCCATTTAAATATACCCAATAGGCAATTCAGCCCATTTCTAAATTCTAATCTGCTAAGTAAATGGGTTGATTTAGTGGATTGTAAGTGGGTGGATCACATGGATTGCGTCAGAAATTTGATCCCTATTCGTAGTCCCAGGTTCCTATATAAATGTTCAATTTTTTTTTGGATGAATAACTGACAGAATGTTATTAAGATGTCAAGAGGAAAGATACATCCAATGGGATTGTTAGCCTTGGCTAACACTGCCAAAAAAAAAAAAAAAAAAGACAGCAAACAGCAAAACAGCAGTACAATCACATCACTTGACCCCAAAGCAAACTTCCCTATAGCCCCTACTCTTGCGAAACCATCAGCCAACCCATTTGCAGATCTTCGAATCTATTTCCAAGGACCCTCCTGGTTTCCCTTATCCAGCCTACTACTACTATGGAGTCCCCTTCAATAGTCAGTTTTCTGTGACTGATAAATAAAGTCAAGCTTCTGTGATTCATGGCTTTGGCTTGTCTTACCCCATGTAGAATTTCTCCCATCTCTGTCTTAAGTGAGTCTCCAACCCCTATGGGGCCAAAAATCATAGCTACAATGTTTCCTTATTTTTGATCCTATCTTTTCCATTTCATACTTGTCCATCTTAATATTCACATTTCTGCTACCCTCAGTTTTTTTTGGAAATGTTGTTTTTGATTGTCTAGAAAATTGCTCCATAACAAATATTACAATAACTATAGACTATAGTTGGCCTGTTCAACCCCATAATGACCATTGAGTGATCTCAATCAGCTTAATTGGGACTAAGGGCTCAGACACTCCAGGCACAACCTACAAACTCAGTTGGTCCTGCTCCTGCCTATTGCTGAGACCACTCCCCACCTGGCCTTCTTCAATCGGCTTGGAGTCACTAAATGACACTATCTCCATTGTGGAAAAATCCTGGATTGTCCATACTTCACTTTGTTATATACATATACATAATCTAAAAGGAGGCATTCAAAATATCAACCTGAAATTTGAATTGCCACTGCTTCAAAAGGGGTGACAGGTAACAGTGGCTTAATTCACACACGTTGCCATATTATCACCTGTTGACCTGAGTTCTCAAGATTGATGCCTTCTTTGATGAATCTGAGAGAGACAAAACCAGCTCCCTTCCACACCTTCAATTATGGCAGCAATAGAGGGGGCAAATGAGGATCTAATATAACCAAGGTCTCCTGCTGCATGCTGATCAGACACCCTCTGAACCAAGAGTGAATGACTTCCAGTCATCAAAAAAAGAGGTAAAGCTCCTAGTATGTGGTTCTTGACTTCTTACTCCCCAATCTTCAACCTCCATTTCCACACATATAACATGTAACTAACCAGAGACATGAGATCCTGTGTTTTTGGAATAAGAGCCAAAGGTTTCCCTCTAATTAAGAGTTGCAAAAAATCAACTGGTTATCCCCATCAATCAGTATAAAGCTTTCCAGTGCATTCTCTATTTCTGCAAAACCGTAAAAGTGGACTTGCACCACACATTAAGAGATACTCCAAATATCCTCACCCATCAGCGTGCATAGCCAGCGGAAATGTTAATTGTACCCACTGATGAACTCCATCTCACAAGATGGAGCTTGCAACTGTTGAATTTTCTATGCTCATTATCCAGGACCTCTAGAGCCTCATTTGATCAGACAGTTAACAGGAGTCCACTGCATAGTCTTCTCTCCTCTGGATCTTTCAGATACAACCACACCATCGTTACCCAACTTTCAACTTCTGTTGGTTTGGGTTGCATGTTTTAAAATCTCCCAATGAGGTAGGTACCTGTGGAGAAAAGCCATGTTCTGCAATTCTCATGTTGTTCATGGCCCTGTTAGAATGTCTAACCACCTGGACTGAAGCCCTACCTTTCTCATTGATTCTTCTACCTACAACATCAAGTATATTGTTTGCCATGGTGGCCTATTCACACCAAAAAGAGATAAAGGAGATGGCATTGGTAAATGATCAACACAGAAAATCAGTCTATATATTTTTTTGCTAATGAATTCGACTTTCAATTATAAAAAAAAACTGATCAACACAGAAAAGAGTGTTAGCGTTGCTTGCCCTGGGTTGCTCTTTATCTAAATAAATATTTGTGGAACATGCTCTACTCTTTCTAACAGGAAAAATGCTTGAATAATAGTAATATCATAACTTGGATGCTAATTTCGGTATCCTAAACTGCATCAACATGCATCATTTCTATATTTGATTGATCCAATGTTGCTTATGTTTCAGGAGTTCTGGTATGGTTTTATATGACTTGTTTTTATTTTTTATTTTTTTGGGTGTAGGTTTAACTTTGGCACCACTTGTTATGAAAGTAGATCCAAATCTAAATGTTATTTTAACAGCATCTTTGACTGTTTATGTTGGTTGTTATCGGTCAGTGAAGCCAACACCACCATCAGTAAGTATAAGTATCTTTTTTCTTTTCCATGAACAATTGACAAGGGCAGTGCAACCCCAACCAGGGGCTCTCCAATACAGCATGATGCATGCATGTTAGGTTGATATGAATTTGTCCATGTGGATCTAATATAATCTTAATTTGATTTCAAGCCTGCTATATGTGCAAACCCATGAAACTTGACTAGATATGATCCATATAGTAAAAAATGGGCTGGTTATGGATCTCAGTAACAGGATTCAAACTTGATGCTGGAGCCAGATTTAAACTTGGTAATTCTCATGCTATGTTGGACCTTAACTGGATATAGGTTGATCTTTCTTGATCCAAACCATTTATGCCCTAGTTTCCATGAATCCAAGGCATTAAATCAATGCTTTTCTTTAATTTCTAGTTGAGTTGCCAGATCTGGTAGTGCTATTTATCATTGTACGAAACAATAGTCCCTTCTGTATGGCTAGAATATGGTAACAAAAATCTCACCTTCTTCATGCTTAAATGCACCTCTATCCCTAAGGAGCAGCGATTGAAATTTAGTTACACTGCTCGGGGGGGGGGGGGCTCGCTTTTTGATGGATAGGTCTTTAGTTTTAATGGTTTCAAGTTCTTGAATATAGAACTTATAATTGTTTTGCACTCAATTGTGGCTGCAAAATTTTGCTCTGCAGCTTTGCTATTTGAAGCAGAGAGTGAATCTTTTGTGAAGCCTAATGTTTTTTACATGCACAAAGTTGGTCCCAAGGATGATTTTTCAGCCCAAAGAAGTTTTTTCTTATTCCTTTTTATTTTTTTATAATGGTGATATTTGCATATCCAAGCTTAAATAGAGGCATAAAAATCCTCCAAATTCTCTAGAAGCATGCTGAAGACCACCCAAGTCTTTACTGAAATCTCTCTCTCTCTCTCTCTCCCCTCCTCCTCCTCCTCATCCACTTCAATAATCTAGTTACCCCTTGGTGAATTGGTGGTGAGCCCCTTATACCCCATGGAAACTATATAGATGGATGAAAACCTGGAGAAGCAGCACCTTAGGTCTTGCCAAGTCTCTTGGACCCATCAGCCTAGAATATGCTATAGTCATCACCCCATCACCTCTCATAAAGACTCTAGACTCTCTACCAGGGTGGCTCCAACAAGCATCCATCCAAGTTGGGTGTGATGCTATGCTCATTATGAGGGATCAGCTCCTGGATCTATCACCTCTCATAAAGACTCTAGACTCTTTACCAGGGTGGCTCCAACAAGCATCCATCCAAGTTGGGTGTGATGCTATGCTCATTATGAGGGATCAGCTCCTGGATCTTTATATCCATGCTTGTATATTTTGTTTGTTTCTGTGTTATTTTCTTGTCTACAGTTAAATGTTATTGTATTTTCCATCTAATCTCACTCACCTAATCATGCAGGAGACAATGTCACATGAACATGCTGTGCGCTTTCCCTTAGTTGGAAGTGCGATGCTCTTATCACTGTTCTTATTGTTCAAGTTCCTATCAAAAGACTTGGTCAATGCTGTACTGACATGCTACTTTTTTGTACTTGGAATCATTGCGCTTTCGTATGTTCTTTCTGCATAAATTCTAGTATATATTTTCCTTTTTTTCTGATATGGGTCAGATGTGACTTATAATTCTATTTTGTCCTCATTGTGTAATTTCCTTTGTTTTTTCACCTCCACAGTGCAACATTGCTACCTGCTATTAGGCGGTTTCTTCCGAGACATTGGAATGATGATTCCATTAAGTTGCATCTTCCATATTTCCGTTGTATGTGATTGCCTTCTTTTTCACTTTGTTCTTCCAAATGCTTATTATGAGCTTCTTCCTAATACTAATAGTTATTTGGTTTTTTGGGAGTGTTGTTTTCTTCTGTCTGCTATACATCCCCTGTTGTACAAACTGGTTTTACATAGCAATGAATATATCATTTCTCTCCCCAAAAATCTTGAATCTTGGTGTGCATGATTCCATGCACAGAACGGTGGAGCTATTTGTGGTTTCATATTCTTTTGTCAAACACCTGATGGCATGACAAACTACTTGTCTGTACTCTATTTCTAACGCATGAAATTGAGTGCACATAAATTCTCATGCATAACTAAGAGTATACTGTGATATTTATTGATATGTACCCTGTATTAGCATGGTGATATTATTGATATTTGGTGCACATAATGATTTTATATGATAGGGCCACTGGCTGTTATTGTCCTATACTCTACAACATAGTTTTCAAGGCGCCAAGGCGAGGCTAGGCGACTGGGGGGCGCCTTGTTGCCTAGGTGATGGATTTTTTTTTTTTAAATGTTAAAAACATAGATCCTAGGGTAGTTCCCTAGGTACCATAACCATATTTCTTTAATAATTATTCATGATTTTCATAAGAAAAGTATAAATTTCATATTAAAGTACAGAAAATCAACATATTCATGAGAAGAAAAAGAAGAAGGAAAATAAAATTCAAAAAATACAGGGGCTGAACCCTTATTTTTGTTATAGGAAAAGAAGAAAATAAAAAGTATTGGTAGTAGTATTAGAAGAAGAAGAAGAAGAAGAAGAAGAAGTAGAAGAAGCATATATGGAAGAGGAAAATGTGCTGATCAGATAAAATTTCAAGTTTTTCCTTACTTATTGGTTCGGGTTTTTAAGTCTTTGAGGGTTCAATACAACATTTAGCAATATTTGTGTTGATTAAACCCTAATAAATAAGAAAATAATAAAAACAAATTAGTATATAAACACACAGAATGATTATTTTAGTTTAATAATGTCTATTTTATAATTATAATATAAAAAAGAATGAATAAAAAAATATTTTATAGTAGGAAGTAGAAAACTGCTTGGCAATTAGGCTAGGTGAGCTTCAAAGGGCACCTTGTCGCCTAGGCAACACCTAGGTGACGCCTTGGCAACTATGCTCTACAATGGAACATTTTGCTGATCCTATCAATGCTGTAGAATATATCAAATATGATTTGTGCCCTTTATCTTGCTTGCTCCAACTTCTTAAGAACCTCAATTGGTAACATAATCTAATAATTTTTTAGAGCTTAGATACACATTTTGACTTTTTGAAAACTGTTTACTTGCTTGATCACTTGGAATTTTAGCAGTCTGGATATACTTTAAAAGCCACTTTTCTAGAGAGACAAATGACTTTCTTTCTATCTAGTGCCAAGTGATAAAGACACCAGGTATCTATTACCCAGACACAGCTGGACAAGGTCTTGGACATGGAGTTCAAATTAAAAATAGAAGTGTATGACATGCATAATGCGCATCCATAGATGTCTGGGTAAGAGGATCTTTTGCAGTGGGCAGTAGCACTTATCATCATTGACTTTCCCTTTTCCTTTGGAAAGGAAAGAGTGTCTGTTGAGTTGTCACATGGCTTGGTCATAGTAAACTATTTGGTTTTCTTATTCTTAATGACTGTATTTGGCAATATACTAGTGCACTCTCTGCATACATTTTCTCATCCTTTTAGTTGCCCTTTAATATGTGGATATCTGATTGTACCTTTACGATGCAGAATGATGTTTATCTTTGTGCCTTTCTTACACAGCTGTGGAGGTAGAGTTTACAAGGTCTCAGATTGTAGCTGCAATCCCAGGAACCTTTTTCTGTGTATGGTATGCTAAACAGAAGCATTGGCTGGCAAATAATATATTGGGGTTGGCATTTTCCATTCAGGTCTGGTTATGCTCTTTATCAGTTAACTACCTGTGAATTATGTTTTCCATGTTGGTAAATAGTTGGGATGACATCTTGAGTAATTGATATGAAGAGAAACTTAATCACTGATTGATCATATTGAAAGGTTAATGAACTGGTTATGAAGATAGTTTTTTTTTTTTTGGTTTGGGCCTTGGGGATAAAACATTTATTCTTTACTTGTGCTTTGAAACTTAGTCATTGATTGATATTGAAAGGTTAATGAACTGGTTATGGAAATAGTTGTCTTTTTGGTGGTTTGGGGATAAAACAATTCTTGTTTACTTATGCTTTGCATTAATTCTTTTGGATCTATGCTTGCTTTCCATTTTCATTAGCCCCTTTGATGCATGATAAAGGGAACTCATCTTAGGCAATGTTAATACCTTGCACCAGTATGGAAATCCATTTGATATTAAACCAACACTTATCTACCTAACTATAACTATGGTTTTTACCATATTGAAATTAGTTGTAAATCACACCTGCAATAATCTGAATTAAAAGAAAAGAAACAAGAGAAAAGAAGGAGATTGAAGAGAGAGAAGTGATGGAGGAAGAAGATGGAAGAAAAAAGAAGAAGAAGAGAGAGTAGTTCCAAACCTCTCTTCAGCCCCCAATGAACTCTTTTATTCTCTTGTTGTAAAAAATAAAGACAATTGCATGAGTACCCTTAGTAGGGCGTCCATCACTAAAGACAGTATTAAAAAACAATAAAAAAAAGAGAAACATAGGCCCATAACTATGGCCCACTACCTACTAACACAAGTCATAAACATAACTTAAAGAAACACAAAGAAACTAAGGCCCATTCGGCCCATGATCTCTACAAAATTCTTGGTGATCCATTCTTCTGATAATATAATTTTCATCCTTACCAAAAAAGTTCCTCTAACTAGACAAGCTATATCCTGGGAAGAGTTGTGTGGGGCAGCTGCAATGCAGGGCTAGTCTCTGGGGTTGGTTTTTGGAGAGTGAGTTCTCTATTCTAGGCTTCCGGCCGTATTTTTTGGTTTTTCTTTTTGTTGTACCTTATACCTGTACATGCTGTGTGTACCAGTGCCAGACCTGATATGTATCCGAAATGACAAGGATACTGCATGGACACTCCTAGAGTATACTTATAGCATTGACACTTTTAAGGTTTGTAAAATTATATGTTTTAAAAAAATCTTGTCCAGATGAGTACCTAGATGTTTTAAAATCTGTAAAACTTATAGCATTCCCACATCCTGCGGGTGTGGGAGACTCGTTAAGGGCCAAATTACTTGCTGCTGTACAAGGAATCCAGCTTGCAAATCAGCTAGGCATAAAGCATCTAATCATTGAAGGGGATTCCCAGGTGACAATGGGTTGGCTGAAGGATCCGGACACTGTGATTTGGGGTTTTGGAGATCTTCTCAAAAATGTTAAATGGTTAACAAGGAATATGACAATCAGAGTTCAGTGGGTAGGCAGATCAGCAAACTCAATGGCTGATTCACTTGCAAAACAAGGGGTTCTCCGGGATACTTTCTTTTGGGCTTCTGTGTAATTTCTTTTATACTTATAATTCTGTAACTAGCTTTAAAGGAAAGGTCGCATCTCATGCCTTTCTATAGGTTGCGTGTAACTCTTATTTGCTGGTTTAATAAAATTTTACTCGTTCATCAAAAAAATAATGAGTACCTTGATCAGTTAATTCCTTGGCCAACTCTCTAGCTAGAGGAGGTATTAGAAGCAGTTTTTTAAAAGGTGCGCCTAGGTGTAGCCATGCACAAATGAGGCACATTTTAAGACATGTGCCTTGCCTGAACCCAAGCAGAATCCCTTTCAAAAGGTGTGCACTTGGTATGCCTTGTGTCTCAGCCCAAGTGTACGCCTTTTTTGTTTTTGTTTTTGTAAATTCAAACTTATTTTACACCTTTGTAATGGTTTGTCAACTTTTAAATTACCTTTTATTAATATTTGACTGTAATAGTCTATTAAAATAAACAAAAAACAAATACATTTCAAATGCCTGAAGCCTTATTTCTTGCCATAGGATCTCAATAGCAAAGTTTTCACTGAAGAAACAACAGTAAGTGCCGATTTGAGAGGGCTGAAGAGTAGTGGCTTCTGGATTTCTGAGGTGGGCCCCTCATGGATAGTCTATAAACTTTGTTTGGTGAAAAATCTGGAGAGATCAAATCAGCTGTCAGTTGTTTGAAGGGCTGTCTGCTTCAGCTTCTTTGAATAGCTTATCTGGAGTGCTTCAAAGCAGCTGAACAAGCTTAGCTGAATCTTCAACCCATCCCTCCCAAATGGACCCTAATACAACCAATATCTGATCTGTAATCCTAAAATAGAATGAAGTATGACTGAAATCACAAAACCAACCCCTTTATATATACAGCCCAAAAATCCGTAAGCTGCCCCAAACCCCTGCATGGACTTGTTTGGGCTTGCCTGAAGGGACTTTTATGGAGGTGGAGGGCCAACCAGTTATGATTAGGAATATAAGATGTTTAACATACACTAGTCACTTGAAGTACTGCAATTAGGAGATAAATAAACAGATTGCAAGTTTCACATGCTTGAATTGTTTGAGTGCTTGAAACACTTAGGTACAATCCATATATGTTTGCTTTAACTTCCACGCTTTCACTTTGAATATGCTTTATATGTTTTCTTTAACTTTTATATTTTCACCTTTCAAATATAAAAGTTTTTCAAAAATTTGCGCTTGCTTCAAAAAGGCTCATGCCTTGCCTTGCATGCTGGGCACCCGAAGGCCCTTGCACTTTTCGTGTGCCTTGCACTTTTAAGACCATGATTAGAAGGACTGAAGTTACTGGGAAGTCTTCTCCGTAGTTTGCCTTTATAATTTGTTCTCGCTATATGCCCTGTGCTAGGCTGCCAGCCTGGTTTTGTCTTCTCCATTGTTTGATGGAAGATTTGCTCTTTCTACATCTTTTTTCAGATAATAAATAAAATTTCTGTCCAATAAAAATAAAGAAAATTTTGTGGGGATTTGAGCTCAGTCTGAATCAAGAGTAGGGTAAATGTTCTTTATATCTTCTCTATTCCCATTGGTGTGGCAAGGCAGGCTAGTTTCAGACACTTTATGGCTTTTCTTAAAGTTTTGCCAGATATAAGCTCACTTGAGAGCTATTTTTGTGTATGATTACTTTTATTTATGCGAGCCTTTTATATTCTATTTACTTTTCATACCTTTTTTTTTCTCATTTTACCACTTTTTTTTTGATCGATAACAGAAATCTTTATTAGTGAATAATACTTGTGAAAATTAATTACAGAAAACGGGGACGTAAACTATCTTAACTCCCCAACATCAAAATGGCAACAAAATACTAAAAATGTGCCCAAAACAAAGAACCCCTTGCTTAGCTAACCCATCAGCCATTGAGTTAGTACTTCTCTTCACCCAGCTGTATTGCACCTCTAAGTCCTTACACAACCAATTGAATTTTTTCTTCTCATTGCTGTAGCTCCACAAGCCATTGATATCTCCTTTCAGCCACCTAATCACCACCTTCGAGTCCCCCTCAATCACTAAGCATCTAATGCTTAACTCTCTTGCTCTTTGGATTCCTTCAAGAACTGCTAGAATTTCGGCTCTAAGAGAGTCACCCTCTCCAATTGGCCCAGAGAACATGGCAGTAATATACCCCTCCTCATTCCTGAAAACACCCCCTATCCCAGAGGGCCTTGGATTTCTTAAGCTACATCCATCAAAATTCAGTTTTATGAATCCGGTAGGAGGGGGGGGGGGTTCAAGTGGGACTACAGTTCCTTTTATACATAACAGCAGTAGCAACCTCTTTCCACTTTCTTAGCATGTCTGCCATAGTTAATTCAGAGAACATCTCCATTGATTTCACCCAATGAGCAACCCTTGAAAGTATCAAATCTGTTAGGTTTTCTGTGGTTCTTTCCTTATCTGAAAAAATTCGTGAATTTCTTTCTTCCCATATTGACCAATACACTGCAGCCCTGATGCTTCTCCACATAATCTTCCCTCTTCTCTTAGGCCAACTAAAGAAAGAAGGAGAGAACAAGCATTGCACACTCACGGGGGGATTCCAAGTATACCCAAAAAGGGAAAACGCCCATTCCCAAACAGTCTTAGTAACTGGACAAGTAACCATAATATGATAACCCGTTTCCCCATCAGCTTTGCAAAGAATACACCTATTGGGAAGTAAACAGTAGTTGGGCTTCTTTTTTTGAAGCAAGTCATTTGTGTTAACTCTTTCTAGGAAAATTTCCCAACAAAAACTACCAACTCGAGGAGGAATGGGCTTGCTCCAAATCTCTTTAACCGGGAATGACAGCCCAAGCGTAGTAGTAGGTTGGACTAATGTCTCAAAAAACGAAGCACAAGAGAAAGAGCCGGATGAAGAAGGGGTCCAGATTCTGGTGTCTCCCTTACTAGGGTTCAAGAAAACATTTTCAAGGATGGTTAGCAAAGATGACATACACCCCAAATCTGTATCCCTTATTGCCCTTCTCAACCCCAGATTCCACCCAGACCCAGAAAAAGAATCAGAAGGAACCAAGGAGGAAATGGATTCATTTTTCAAATCTGACAAAGCAAACAAAGATGGAAATTGGTCTTTCAGGGGTAGGTCCCCAACCCAAATTTGCTCCCAGAATTTTATTCGATTACCGGAGTTCAAATTGTACCTGATCCAAGGGGAGAAAACTGGAAGCAGATCATGAATGGCTTTCCACGGGGATGTAGCAGTAGTCCTTGCCAAAATTCCAGGATCCCAGTCATTCTCATGCAGCCCATGTATGCTAGCCACAATCTTCGTCCACAATTTGTCCCTTTCCAACGGGAATCTCCACAACCATTTCCCTAATAATGCCATGTTCCTTTTCCTGATATTCCCAATCCCAAGTCCCCCTAGCTTCTTGCTCCTATTTACCACTTCCCACCTCACCCTATGGTCTTTCTTCTCCATTCCTGGTTCCCATAAAAAATCCTTTATTAATTTTTCTATCCTGTTGGAGACCTTTGTAGGAATCTTAAACACTGACATGAAGTAAATAGGAAGGTTGGAAAGGGTAGACATCAAGGTGATTCTCCCCTCAAGAGAAAGATAATTTTTCCTCCAAGAAGCAAGCCTTTTCTCAAATCTCTCTACTAGCAGGTTCCAAAAGCTTTCATTCTTGGAGTTATCTCCTAGGGGGAGGCCCAAATAAGTGATAGGCCACTTTGAGATAGCACACCCTAACACTCTTGCACAATCACTTACTTCCCTTTCCTCCAAATTCACTCCCACCACACAACTCTTATCAAAGTTCACTTAAGATTAGACATCTACTCAAAGAGTTGTATTGTCAGTTTTAGGTTTCTGATCCATCTTATATCCCCACCCTCACAAAATAGGATTGTGTCATTTGCAAACTGGAAGTGTGTAAGTGGTACTAACCCCCTTCCGACTCTCCAACCTCTTATTAAGTCTCTAGAATCAGCTCTATGTATCAGTCTCCCCAGGACATCTACAATCAGAGTAAATAGAAAGGGGGAGAGCGGATCACTTTGTCTTATTCCTCTCATGGCCGGAAAGAAATCCACCGCAGTTCCATTCACCAATATCGAGTAATGGCAACTCCTGATACAACCCCAGATCCATCTACACCATTTGTCTCCAAAACCAAAACTTTTCATTACCTCCACCAAGAAGGACCAGTCAACTAGGTCATAAGCCTTCTCTAAGTCTAGTTTGCAAACCACTCCCTTTTTCTTGGATTTCCTAAAATTCTCTAAGCTCTCATTTGCAATCAAAATTTGATCAGTGATTTGCCTTCCCTTCACAAAAGCTCCTTGATTGGGTGCGATAATGGCTGGAAGAACTTTCTTAATTTTTAGAGACAAGACTTTTGCAATTATCTGTACAGACTATTCACCAAACTAATCGGCCTGAAATCCCTTGGATGTGATATCTCTTTCTTCTTAGGGACCAATGCAATAAATGTGGAGTTTAAACCCAGATTAATGATTTCCCTCCTGTGGAACTCCTCAAAAAACCAACACTAGGTCCTTCTTCACAATATCCCAACAATCCTGATAAAATTCCATTGTAAATCCATCTGGGCCTGGAGCTTTCGTTCTATCCATTGAAAATACTGCTTTCTTTATCTCCTCTAAGTCAAAGTTTTTCTCTAACCCCACTTTGGTTTCTAAACTAAGAGTTGGCCATTCCATCCCCTCCACCCAAATCCTCTCATTTAGAGGCCTTGTAAAAATTGATTTAAAATGGGTTGCAAAAGCCTCTGCTATTTCTGCTGGTTGGGAAAGAGCAACTCCATCAACTTCTAGCTTAGAAATGATATTCTTCCTTCTTCTAGTGTTTGCTACAGAGTGAAAAAATCTAGTGTTTCTGTCTCCCTCTTTCAACCATTTACATCTAGACTTTTGTCTCCAACTTATCTCTTCCTGCAATAAGAGGTCCTCCAACTGCTTTCTAACCCTCCATCTCAGTTCTCTGTCTTCTTCTCCAAAAGAACCCCTTTTGTTAGGAACTGCCTAACTCAGGGACTTTTTCGAGGAAGCCTGCCTCCTAAACGAGAGAGAGAGAGAGAGATTGTATTCCCAAAATCAATAATTCCTCTTCTGGCTTCCTTTCCTTATTTATACACTTCTGTTACAATTCTGTTATATCAGCCTCTCCACTTGTCTAGTTTGTTATTTAGTTTGTTCTAGTGGTTGGCTGTCAGTTACATTGCTGATGTGACCTTTTCTTGTACACTTGTATTCCCTTTTGTGTCTCAACAGTCCCTCCTCCCTTGAAAGCGACCTTGCCCTCAAGGTCAAGATGTGGAAATCTATTCTGTAAGTCCAAGTAAGGTTCCCAAGTTGCATCCTCAAGTGGGAGACCTGACCATACCACCAATGCCTCTGGTTCGATGTGATTCCCTTTGCATATCCACCTGAAATCTGTTATCTAGGTGGGCTCAGTTTGAACTTGGCCATCTTTCGAGAATGATGGGAGGGTGGTTGTTGTTATTTGCTCCTGTTTCTGGCCATTTCTTTAATAGAGATACATGGAATACAGGGTGCAATTTTGATATTGCTGGAAGGTCAAGCCTGTATGCCACAAACCCAATGCGTTCCACAATCCGAAATGGGCCGTAGTACCTTGGGCTCAGTTTGTTCCACCTGTGGCCTGCTACTGAAACTTGCTTGTATGGTTGTAGTTTAAGGAAGACTTGCTCCCCAATCTGGTGCTGGACCGGCCTATGCTTTCTGTTGTAAGAGTCTTCCATCCATTGTTGGGCTCGACGAAGGTGGGATTTGAGATCTTGTAACACCCAATCTCGCTAGAGGAGTTGGTGTTCCACTGCTGCTATTTCTGTAGACCCTTTCTCATATGGGAGTAGGGGAGGTGGGTCCCGTCCATTATAGAGCCCGGAAGGGTCATTCCTGCTGCACTGTGATACGTGGTATTGTACCACCATTCCTCCCAATGAAACCACTTGAGCCACTGACGTGGCCTATCCCCCGCATAGCACCTTAGATAGGTTTCCAAACTCCGGTTGACCACCTTAGTTTGCCCATCTGTTTGAGGATGGTAGTTGGTAGATTTGAAGAGTTTCACTCCCTGTAGTCGAAAAAGTTCTGCCCAGAAACGACTCATAAAAATTGGGTCGTGGTCTGAGACAATAGAGTTAGGGGTACCATGCAGTCGTGCCACCTCCTTAGTAAAAATCTCAGCCACCATTGAAGCTGTAAAGGGGTGGGAAAGAGGGAGAAAATGGCAGTATTTGGTGAATCTATCAACCACTACAAGAATGACGGACTTGCCATAGGAAAGGGGAAGCCCCATTATGAAGTCCATGGATATATCCGCCCACACTTGTGTAGGAATTAGGAGTGGTTGTAGCAGTCCTGCTGGAGACTGGGTATCAGCCTTATTTTTCTGGCAAATGACGCATGCGGCTATGAATTTCTGGACCGAATTCCACATGCCTTTCCAGTGGAATTGGGTGGCTAGTCTCTTGTAAGTGCGCAAAATCCCTGAGTGTCCTTCTGCTGGTGATGAGTGGAACACTTCTAGAAGCTGCTGAATATGGGCTGAATCCTGTGGTATCACCATTCAGTGTTTATACAACAACAAGTTATTCTGCACTGTGTATCACCATTTGGCGTTTATACAACAACAAGTTATTCTGCACTGTGTATCCTGGGTGGCTAGTAGGGTCCTCTTGGACCTGTGAACGCAGCTTGTTCAGTTGTGGGTGTCTTTCAGCTTCTTCCCTTAACTGACTCATGATGGAACATGTTGGGCCCGTGAGAAGTAATGGAAATAGTTGTGGTTGGCGTGACAGTGCATCCGCCACCTTGTTAGTGTGCCCTGCCTTGTATTTAATGACATAATCGTAGCCGAGTAATTTGGCTATCCATCGCTGCTGTTCCGGGGATAGTACGGATTGCTCCAACAGAAATTTCAGGCTATGGTGGTCAGTTCGTATGATGAACCTCCTCTCTAGAAGGTAGGGCCGCCACCTCTGAACTGCGAGAACAATTGCTATCAGTTTGCGTTCGTATATTGACTTGGCCCATTTCTGTGCTATCATTGCTTTGCTGAAAAACGCTAGTGGCCTTTCTTCTTGCATGAGGACCGCACCTACTCCTTGGCTTGACGCACCACATTCAATGATAAAGTCCTTTGAGAAGTCTGGAAGTGCGAGCGTCGGTGGGGACGAGACAGTTGTTTTGAGCATCTCGAAGGCCTGTTGGGCCTCCTTAGTCCAGTGGAAACCATTCTTCTTACGTAAACTTGTCAAGGGGGCAGCAATTAGTCCATACCCTCTGATGAATTGCCGGTAGTACCCTGTTAGACCCAAGAAGCCCCGTAACTCCTTAACATTTTGAGGCTGGGGCCAATTTATCATGCTTGAGATCTTTTCCGGGTCTGCTGCTACAATGCCGTTTTCGACTACATGCCCTAAGTAGTGTACTTGCGTCTGTCCAAATGCGCACTTTGACTCCTTTGCAAAGAGTTTATGAGTCCTTAGTAGTTCCAAGGTGATTTGTAGATGTACTAGGTGTTCGTCCCATGTAGTGCTATATACAAGTATATCATAAAAAAAACGAGTATAAATTTGCGCAAATGGGGTTGAAATATGTCATTCATAAGTGCTTGGGACGTAGCTGGCGCATTGGTCAACCCAAACGACATGACCAAAAACTCATAATGCCCCTCGTGTGTACGAAAGGCAGTCTTATGGATGTCACCCTCATGGACCCGAATTTGATGATATCCCGATCTCAGGTCTAGTTTAGAGAATATGGTGGCCCTGCCGAGTTCATCTAGTAGTTCATCGATTACTGGTATGGGAAATCGATCCTTTACAGTAATGTTGTTCAGGGCCCTATAGTCTATACAAAACCGCCATGTCCCATCCTTCTTTTTCACAAGTTATACCGGTGAGGAGAATGGTCTTTGGTTGGGTTGTATAATTTTTCTATCAAGCATATCTTGCACTTGTCTCTCAATCTGCCGAGTTCATCTAGTAGTTCATCGATTATTGGTATGGGAAATCGATCCTTTACAGTAATGTTGTTCAGGGCCCTATAGTCTATACAAAACCGCCATGTCCCATCCTTCTTTTTCACAAGTTATACCGGTGAGGAGAATGGGCTTTGGTTGGGTTGTATAATTTTTCTATCAAGCATATCTTGCACTTGTCTCTCAATCTCTAGTTTCTGAAAATAGGGGTAACGATAGGGCCTTACATTTGTGGGTGCCGTTCCGGGCAGCAATGGAATGCAATGATCATGGGCACGTTTCGGTAGTAGTTCCTTAGGCTCTTGGAAGATCACTGAAAACTTTTGAAGTAGTGGCTGTAGTTGTATGTGGGCTTCTTCGGATTTGTTAGAGTTACTTCCTTGGGCTAGAATTGGGCCGTTCCCGTGGGAGTCTATCTGCATTAAAATGATGTGGGTTGGGTCTGCTGCCTGTTTTCTTAGGGTGGCGAGACTAATGGGTCCTGGACCCTTGGACAACTGTCCTTGAATATGCACCTGTGAGCTGCCCACTTGAAAATCCATGGTGAGACGGGCCCAATCACATATCACCGGCCCTAGTTGCCTTAACCATTGGACTCCGAGAACTACATCAGCTCCACTGATTTCCAGGGGATGTAGATCTACCTTGAACTCGTGCCCTTGTATCTTCATCTTTAATCCTGTGCACGTATTGTCGCACACCAAGTTGCTACCATTAGCTACGTGCACCCGGAATGCTGTACATGTTTGGATCGGAATCCCTAGTTGTCTGACCAATGTTTGGGTAATGAAATTGAGAATGCTGCCACTGTCTATCAGAACCGACACATGGCGCCCTTGTACTAGTCTGGTTACTCATAGTTTGAGAGGAAGCAAGGCCGATCAAGGCTTGCAGGGATACTTCCGGGTATTCCTTTGTCCATTGCCCCCATTCTTGGTTGTCCACTGGCTCTTCAATGTCTGCTGATTGCTTGGCGTTTTCGGTTTCGGTTTGAAGGAAGAGAACTTGCGGGATCTTACAGTGATGGCCCGGTCCGAATTTGTCTCCACATGCATAACAAAGGCCCTTTTCCCGTCGGGCTTGCATCTCAGCCCAGGTTAACCTCTTGGCTGAGCCGGGGCCTGAACCAAAGTTGGCGTCCTTGCCCGTGATTCCTACTCCTGGTCTGGACTCCGGTTTACCCAAGATACCTGGTTCTAGATTCGGTATACCTGGTCTGACTGCAGCTCCCAAAGGTCGATTAGTCCTCCTTGGCTGATTCAGTTTGTCTTCATGGAGTTAAGCTAAGGTTGCTGCGTCAAGAACGGTGGTGGGATGCATGGCTTTCACCTCCAGCCGCAATTCTTCCCTGAGTCCACCAACAAAACTGCTGACAAGTGCGTTTTCTGGCCACCCTTGCACGCACACAACTAACCTTTCGAATGTCATCTGATAATCTTGGACGGAGCCAGTCTGTCGTAGCTTAGCGAGGCTTTCATCATAGTTTTCAAAGGCCGAGACTCCAAATCTCATGGTTAAGGCATCGATGAAGTCCACCCATGTGGCTCTTGGGTGCCATCGCCGGTACCACTGGTACCAGGCGATCGCCTCTCCTTCCAGGTCTGCGGAAGCTAATGGAACACGACCAGGTCCCTGCATATCGTGGTAATCGAAATATCTTTCTGTTCGTAGAAGCTAGGATGTGGGATCTCCCCTTGCGAAGACGGGAAACTCGATTCTTGCCGTTCTTGATCCGCTTCGATGACTGGTGTCACTGCATTCTTCCTGCCCTTCCCGATTCGGCGCTGGTGGTGTCTGTTCTAGTCGTTCAAGCAAGGATGCGAAGCTTTCTTTGATTTCTTTGACGTCAGCCGATAATCTTTGCATTTCTCCTTCCACGTTGTCGACTCCGTTCTCCATCGTGGACGACCTTGTGCTTGGCATCTTGGCTCTGATACCAACTTGTTAGGAACTGCCTAACTCAGGGACTTTTTCGAGGAAGCCAGCCTCCTGAACGAGAGAGAGAGAAAGAAGAAAGAAAGAGAGAGAGGGAGAGAGATTGTATTCCCAAAATCAATAATTTCTCATCTGGCTTCCTTTCCTTATTTATACACTTCTGTTACAATTCTGTTATATCAGCCTCTCCACTTGTCCAGTTTGTTATTTAGTTTGTTCTAGTGGTTGGTTGTCAGTTACATTACTTAAAGGCTGACGTTGCCTTTTCTTGTACACTTGTATTCCCTTTATTTGTGTCTCAACACCTTTCCTCCTTCAAGTCCAGTTCCTCAATTTGCTCAATTAAATCTTTCTTTCCTCCACTCTTCCAAATTCCAGACGGTTCCACTCCTTTATTTGAGATTTTAGGAATTGAATCTTTTTGTGGAATCTCATCCCCTCCCATTCAACTGATGGATTGTGTTGTTCCCACCATTCTTTGATCTTCTCTATGAATCCCGGATGGATCAACCACATATTCTCAAACCTAAAGGGAGCAGGTCCACCTTCTCTCAAGTCCTTCTTACACAACACTATAGGCCAATGGTCTGAAGTGAGTCTAGGGACTGCTCTAGAATTTAGGTTCCCCCAATGCTCCTCCCAATCTGTTGAGAACAAGAATCTATCTAACTTAGAGCAGATTGGGTTAGATTGAAGGTTGGACCAAGTGTAGATATTGCTTTGGATTGGGAATTCCTTAACCTCAAAAGTATCCACAAATTGATTGAAATTTCTCATGCTGGTTGTCACTCTCTGTCTCGGATTGTTGGTTTCCTCTGTGAATCTTACTACATTAAAGTTCCCCCCCCACCCCCCACCCACCCACACACACACACACCCACCAAGGTCCTTCCCATAGGGCCCTAATATCACTCAATTCTTCCCATAACCTCTTCCTCTTCCTCTTCCTATAGTCATTGGGGCCATATACCTTTGTTAGTACCCATTCAAAACCATCTTCCACCTGCCTAAATTTCATAGAAATTGAATGATCCCCTATCAGTTCTTCCAAACCTACCACCACATCTTCCTTTCACAATGTTATGATCCCACCCGAGGCTCCCCAAGATGGAGTAGCCACCCACTTTATCCCTTTAGAACTCTAGACACTTCTTGCCCATCTACTATCAAAGTCCATTCTCTTGGACTCCTGGATTAATACTACATCTGGATTGAACTTCCTAATTACTTCTTTGATAGTTGCTCTCTTCCTTGCATTACCCAATCCCCTCACATTCCAGCTTAGAATTCTCATCCCAACTTTAGAATTTAACCCTAAAAACCACCAGATATCTATTTGAATCCTTTCCTTCTATCCCCTCTCACCCCAAACTTATTATCCCCTCGATATCTCTCTTTAATCTCTCCACTTCACTCAATTTTCTTTTCTTAATCTTGCTCTCCTCCTTTCTTTTTATTAGGGAAACTTTTAGATCATTTAGATTCTTTAGCTTACACCCCAGCTTTCCAACAAATTCAGCTATCAAGTCATCCTTTCCTGGTCTCCTTCCCTTTTTCATTTATGTTCTTTCCATAACTAGTCCTCTCCTCCATTCTAACCTCCTCCTCCTCCTCATTGCACACCAGCTCAGACCCATTTGTAACTCTCCTCTGTAGCTTATTTTTCTCGATTTCACCCATTATGCTCTTAATGATTCCCCATATTCTTTCTTCCCTTAAAGTTCCTTCCATCCTCACCTCTCCCCCCTTCTTTCCTTGAGGACTCAGTGTGGCCTCCTTCTCATGGGCTTCTGAGACTGGACTGGGAATGGAATCTGGAACAACAGAAACAGAAGCCGCATCAGTAGCAAAAGCTAAATGAACAGGGTTAGCAGGGTTACCTGGGTTTGGCTGGGCAAAGGGAGTTGGGATTGTAGGCGGACAGATGGTTGTCAAGCCCTGTGTGTCAAAATTGGAGTTTTCTGTCTCCTTGTTTTGGAGGGAAATATTCCACGCCATTCTGTTTTCACAACGACTGCTCCCCTTACCCAATTGTTTACCATTCTGTGATGTATTCTTGCTCAGTTCTGGGTTAACGTCAGCTAACACCTCGGTTTTCCGTACAACACTAGCGCTTGAGAGAGGCTTTTCCAGTTCTGGGCACCAGAATTGCCCCCCACCTCTTTGATTGTGAGTCTCTCTGTTTTCAGCCTCTGTGTTGTGCATCTCTGCCTCCTCGTTCCCTTCTTGTGCTCCCACCAAATCTCCATGGAATAGGTCCAAGTTTAGGGACTCCCTGTTATGGTCCTCTTGAGATCCTTCATCTTCCAAGCTTCCAAAACTTGAGGTGTCGTCTGAACTCTCCTCCTCAAAGTCACTGTCTGAACCACGGCTTATCCACCCTTGGTCTTCTACATCCCTCTCTTCTTTCTTGTCCCTCAGATAGCGCGGATTAGGGCGATCTGCTGCCCTACTTTCCTGTTCCTCAACACCCAGTCGAGGGACCCAACACAGAGATCGAGTTTCTCTCTCTGTTCGGCATTTTTCCTTTTGTTCCAGTTCGGCCAGCACAGTTTTGGAAGATGATAGATGGGATAGATGGGATTTTTCATCTATCATCTCCCTCTTTCTTTCCCGACCCACGTGACAACTTAAAGTGTCATGTGGGTCTCTAAGAGTGTTTATGCTATCTGGCTCACCCAATCTTCGAACCAACTCAGAGTGTGCGCCCTGGTTATTACCATCCGAACCCAAACCCCTTCTTGCCACATCAGCATAGGACTGTCGACCATAGCCAAAAGTCTTTAGTTCAAAAAAATTTGAATTAATTGCTTTAAATGGAGTGCTTTGGGACTGGTTAACCTCCTGCGACTGTTCCCCTTCTGTTTTCATTGTAACAGTCTTCTTCAGCCCCTGAAAGCCACGTGTACTCCAACCGGCCACCTCAGCATCTCCCTTTTCAGCTGTTTGTCTTCCCCAAAGCGACGCTTCAGCTTCTGAGGCAATCCAAACTTTGTTCCAGGCACCATCCGAGCATATCTCAATCGAACGGGGCATTTGTTTTGGTTTCAATCCTGCAACTCTAAGTTCCACTGCTCGCAAGCTCCTCTGGTTTATCTCCAACACTACTCCACCCAAGGTTTTTGCTATTTTTTCAAAAGTTGTTTCATTCCAGAGGTGAAAATGAAGTCCTAGCAACTTAATCCGAAAGCTACCTTCTGGTTCGATTTCATTACAGATTGGGATCCATTTTTGTATCTGTACCAATCCACCATCGATCTGTATCGTGTTGAAGCTCCACTTCTGAACGTCAACTTCCAGGATAGCTTTCTTCTCAGAGAAAGGCAATAGTATAGCATCACCTTCCAACTTTAACTTTTGTGCCACTGCATCTAGGATTTTTGTCCAGTCCTTTACTTCCCTTTCAACCGTTAGAACCATTCTGTGCTCCCAATTTTTCCTCCATTCTTCAACTGTTAATCTCCAACGTACGGTTGAGCTTGCTACCGTTACTTCTTGACAGACAGGGGTCTGGTCCAGGTTGGTGTTAGGTAACCACTGGGAGGAGTTGCTTCCTTTCGGTGATTCTTCTGCTGCCTCACTCTCAACTTTCAAGAGGAAAGATTGAAGACTGCCAGCAAAGGAGGCCCACTCTTGTTTCCTCAGACCTTGAGGCACGCAAATCATCTGTTTTTTATTAATGCCAAAGTGTTCTTAAACTGTGAAAAACCAGCCTCTCTCGTTCCTCTTCAGAACCGCTTCGTATCTTTTTCCAGAGTTGCCGAAAGAATTTTTCCACCCTTCTGCCTTGATTGAGTTAACTGTTCCATCTACAAAGCCTTTCAGCCAGAAACAGGCTTCCTTTGGTAAAAGGATCGTAGCCCTGCTACCTTCCCTGACTTTCAGGTACTCTTTACCCCTTGCTCGTCCCTGCTCGAAGATGAATCTCTTCGTTTCAATCTCAGATCTTTTCTCCACCTCCCCGCCAGCCTAAAACTTTCCTCCACTGCCATTCGTCAAGTTGTCACAAGCTAAGATACTATTCCAGAGTTCCTAATTGAGGACCCATAGGTGTTGAAAGGACTTGTACCGGTAGCTACCTAATAAGGGTTGAGTCTGGGCAAACCTTTGAGTTTCAGAAATATCATTTTATCACTCTTTTTACTGCATGATATTGATGCTAATTTGGTTTTACATTAGTATCAATTTCTTCATCATCAACTTCAGTAAAACTTAATGATCTTCCAGAGTCTTCTTATTGTTCCTACATCTATTTTTTTATCAGTAACTATCAAAGATATTTTATTAATAATAAGAAAAACAAGCTTGTGCATTATCGTTACATCCATCATTCATTGATTGGTTGGTTCCCTGTGAAAGATGGTAGGATCCATCTAATGGACGCCAATAAGGTTGCGGAATGGGTGGGCGAATTTCAAAAATTTTCCTACCTTCTTCCAACTGGGAATCATATTCCCTAAATTTAGAATACTATATTCAAGGATCCTACTTGAACCATAATCGAACCAGATCTGAACCAAAAAGCAAAAGGGAGGAATATACCTGATCCGGAGAAGTAGTATCTCCCAAAGTTGGTGTTCACGCCCAAAGAAGAAACCAAGATCCGCTCCTGCTGAAGATGACACAGCTGTGGATGGAACGGAACCAGCAGGGTGCGTCCTACACACTGGATCATTCGCAAGAATCCTCTGGAAACTCTGAACACTGAATCTATCTCAGTCTTTTTCGCAAGACTGATGTCAAGAACCAATTTCTTGACTCCCTATTGCTGCAAAGATCAAATCTTGCAAGAGGGAATGGTGGCGGCTGGAGGAGAACTCCTGGGATGAAGATGGCTGAACTGCTTCTCTTCTCTCTGGAGTCTGTATGAGATCTAATCTCTGTTTGCATGATAATTTCTTGCACCACAAACCCTTGGTTCGAAATCTGATATATTTCTCTTGGGTTTCTCCTCCTTTCTTCTTGATTAAGAAACCTCCTAATTAGGAGTTATCCCAATCCAAATCTGTATTTGGATAGGGGATTATCTTAATCCTATCTGCAGATTAAGTTAGCTTACTCCTGATCTTATCAGGAGGTTACCGGATTCAAATCTAATTTGAATTTGGTCTCCTGGAGTGGATAAGGTTAAAGGCCCAATCCTTTTACTAACATTAATCTCAGATTTGCCCCATAGATGGGTGATCATATCAGCCCAGCTCGAAATGGGCTTTTGGCCCATTAAGTGTTTAACTAGTTTCCAATCTGCTGCCCAGTTGGGCTTCTTTGTATGGCGTGGGACCCAAGCATTGATCTACACACCAGCCACATGGGTTCGGCCCAGCCTTTAATACAAGGCCCAACCGAATTCACTGAAAAACTCAGTGAACCCCTGAGCCCATCACATGGACCCTATGGGCCCAACACTTACATTAAGTGGTCCCTGGGCCAAGCCATCTTATAAAAACCCAGGGACTGTGGGCAGGTGCAAGATTAGCCCATCAGGTATTATCCTAAATGGTCTTACACTTAACCTCTCAGCCCTTAATGATCAAGCATTGCCCGACAAGAGAGGACCTCTCCCTCGGCTGCAAGGAATAGTGCCGCACTCTCCACTCACATGGATCCCGAGAATTAAAACCATTTGCAAACATTTCGAAACCGTACACATATATAAATTTTGCAAAACAAAATTCCAACGATTGAAATCAACTGCCGGCAGTTTGGTTTCCATCAGAGAGAGTGGATTCCCGATCATTACCCTTTGTCCGACAAAGGGGCTGATTCTGTCACTATGATCACCCACTCAAATGAATTCTCAGACTGTCCCAACATACCCAGGCTTTGATCCCCATCTAAGGATCTCACTGATTGGCATATCAAAGACAGCCTGATCCGACACCTAGTGAAGTATCATAATCGAGTCTAGGGGTTAGGTGTAACTTTCCAGTTTTGCCCATCTGTCTCCAAGGTCCAGGGCAATACTGGAAATCTGGTCCGGTTCAAGGATTCGAGTAATCCCATACTGCATATACCTTGGGTCTTACCCTGGTGACCGAGACAGGCCATTCCAACACTTGGTGGCAAACCAGTATCAGCCTTGGCAGGATAAATCTCCCCAGACTTATCCAATGGCTGTGAACATTTAAAACTAACACGAGTCTCTATAAGTGTCCAGTTTTAGGGTCTTACACAGAATTAAACCAAACAACATGAATCAAACATGCACTTTATTTATTTCCACTAAATAACAAAAGTACATCAAATCGGATTGAAGCTAAGGGCATACAAAACTGTCTAACACCTTGAACATTGATGGTTAGGCATTTAAGAATGGCTAATATTCTCAATGTTTCTCCCATTGATGATTCTTGATCATATGTTTAATTTTGATACCAATCTAAAATAAAAATTATCAATCTTTATTCATCAAAAAAAAATTTTTGATATCAATCTTGATGGCAATACTGTATATGGCTAACCATTTAAGTATCTTCTGGATCATTTTGGTATTGCCTGGTCGTCTTTGGTTTGGGTATGCTTCATTATTTTCAGTTTCTTGCATTTGGTTCAATAGAGCAATTGATATATGCTGTCTAATTGGTGTTTATAAAATTGTTCCTCAGGGTATTGAAATGCTTTCTCTTGGATCATTTAAAACTGGTGCCATTCTCTTGGTAAGAACCTGGGTATTCGGTTACATGTTCATCGAGTCATTTGTCTGCTTTTAAGAACTGGAAACACACACACACAGATATATATATATATATATATATATATATATATATATATATATATATTACTTATTTGCAGTGATTGAATGTGATACTCTCTCTTAACCAGCCATGCACAATATGTTGAATATGTTTCATCATCTCGTTTGTCACCATTCTTCATATATCTTAATATTGTCTTGGTTATGTAAGTTATTGAGATTTGAGAATGCTTTTTTGGAGAGCTTATCAGGTTGTAGTTATTGGCCCATTTGGTTTTAATATATACCCTGTTTTAATCTTCAATTAACAACAGCCTGGCCTTCGTAACCTTTTTGTGCTATATATAATAATATGTTATATGGAAAAAATTGGTACAATAAATTCTAAGGAAGATTTTCAAAATTACTGAAATTTGGAAGCTAGAATGAAGATTTTGTCACTATTTGGTTGAGAAATCTTTAACAATATTCACAGAATTATTGATTAAATGATATGATCTATGTAATTGAGTTAATGCTATCAGGATGTTCATGAGAGAATCACACTGCATTTGGGTGTTTATTATTGGGGTTTCTGGGTCTGCTGGTTGGTGTAGTTAAGAGCCATATGGGAGACTAGTTATGCACATTCTATCTCGATTTTGTTATGTGACTGTGCAGAACTACTATCACTGTTGAGGGTTTATGCTTGACCTTTTTTGAGCTGTTCCCCAATGTTGGTTGTTTCTATCTGTTTCAATTCCTTTGTTTTCTCTATAATGGTAGGTTCTTTTCTTCATTTTCTGGTTAAATTGTTGACTGAATTTCTTATTTGAAGGGTATTGCTTTATCTTAGTTGTCCATGAAGTTACCATTATTGTTTAGTCAATGAGATAGTTTTCCACTTCCTTTTCCTTTTTTGCTCTTATGCATGCATTTCCATGTTTTCTCTTAAAGATAATTCGTTATAATTGTATTTGCCATTTATTTCTGCAATTACAGGCTGGACTCTTTGTATATGATATCTTTTGGGTCTTCTTTACTCCTGTGATGGTTAGTGTGGCAAAATCTTTTGATGCCCCAATAAAGGTCAGTTCTTCTAAGTACTTGAAACCATCACTTCCAAACCTGTAAATGCTGTTGAATATTTAATTTATTTTATCTATAATAAAAAAATGAAAGTGCTATTGGATTGCTTTATCTAATTGCATGTTCCTGTTCCTTCTCTATAGCTTTTGTTCCCAACAGCAGATTCTGCACGTCCGTATTCCATGCTTGGACTTGGTGACATTGTAATCCCTGGTAAGTCATTCAAGTCTTATGTTTGCTGCCAATGCATTTGAATCATGCTTTTCAGAACAATTTGAAATGTTCTTTCCTCAGAGGTCTGCTACCACAGATGTTTGGGCTAAATTTAGCTAAACCCCATGTAGATGAAGGACAATCTAGTATTTTTTTGATGATTGTAAAGGGCAATCTAGTTGGTAATTGTAAAATCTCGGTCTGGCAAGAGTGAGCACATGGTTTGAGCCTGAGTGTGGCTACTTTGTGTGAAAAAAATGCCAAAGGTTAGACCTTGCCCAGTTTACTCCCAAGACCCTAGATAGCTGGGACCAATATTGGGTAATGGCCTTTTTTAAAGGACAATCTAGTTGCATGCTTCTACAGTGTAGAAGCATTTTCAATTTAGTAAGACCAGTCTTTTTTTCCTGTTGGTGCTAGGGTGCAGATTGGTACCTAATTTGAAGAATTTCCACTGCATCTACCTGGGCCCTTATAGTCCATCTGTCCATGCCCCTTCAAATTTTATGAAATGCTCAACCCATGCCAGCCCAAGTTGCACTCCTAGTATCATAATTGCTACTCGGTTTGGACAGCAGAAAGATACTCTTACTGCTCCATGCCTTGTCACCTGGATGTTGCAATGCTGTTGTGGTCCAAGTGGTTAGCCTTCCTCGAACAGAAAAAAATCATTTTGACATTTGAAAGAGCCCATGCATTAGGAAATTAGGAATGTACTTAGATTGCGGTAGGATTTGGATTGATGAGCACCCCTCACACCATGCATTTTTGAATATGGGTGAGCTTATTTTAAAATTCACACGTGGTACCAATTACCAAAGTATGGACCACTCTTGGATAATTCCCTTGGTACATTTTCTTTTTCTTTATTTTGTTGGACCACCGTTTTTGGACAGCGATGGGTTACTAGTACATTTTTTTATTGTACTAACAGGGGGACATCCCCTGTTAGTACAGGAATTTATATGGCCAATGAAACAAAGATAACCATGTGATTTATATACATGTATTTGGTCCTTTATAAGACAAATAAAAAATGATGTCTTTCCAATGATGCCTGGTTTTTCTAAATCTGCATATATGGTTCTTATTGGATACATGTGCCTGGATCCCTCACCATGTTTGGATGGCTGTTTTGTCCTTTCTATACTCTTTATCCTTTTTCTGATAAATTCTTTTGGTGGTAACAAATAACAAGACAAATACCTACATATTGTATTTTGTCTCTTAATGCATTTTAACTTTATATAATTATATAATTTATTATTTATATATGGGAATAGCTTCTCTAGTTAGTTGCTTAGAGGACTTTAAATGATCCAGGAATCTTCCTAATAGCAACTTGCGTTAGGGCTCAAAATGAGTCCTTGTTTTTTCCTCTACCTCCTTTATTTCTTTTTAAATAGAAGAATTGTGTGAATGAATAAATTAATCAAGTAAACTGCCAATGCAAGATTATGCATAGAGCTGATATGGACCAAGGGAGTGGACATGTGGCTAATCTAAATTAAGGGACCTGCAATCTGATGGACTAATCATTGGAGCCAATGATTAGTCCATGTTAAAAATAAGTGACGTTGGGTAAGAAATCTTCCTACTTGTGACCTGATTAGGAAACCTTTTGTCCTATATGCATCGTGATGGTTACACTTATTTTTGTCCTTTTAGTTTAGTAGTACTGTTGTCCTTATTGTTTATAGATTTATTCTATGTTTATCATTACTAAAAAGTAATACAAATAGATGGGTAATCAGCCATACTAAATGCAAAGTTTTATAACTTTGTGGTCATTCATAACCTTAATTGGAATTACCAAAAAAAAAGTATAACCTTAATTGGTTCAGGCATGTTATTTTTGAACTTAATATTGCCCTTCACTATTTAAAATTCTAAAATGCTGAGTCTACACCTTAGTCGTGTTTAGTTGATTCTAATGTGCTTTTAGTGATTAGATTTTGGTTTCATATTCAGTAAGATGAAAAGAGGAAAACTTTGTTAACATTTACTCTTGTTTTTCACCTTCCTAAAGGTATATTTGTTGCACTGGCATTGCGTTTTGATGTATCTAGAGGGAAAGAGAACCGTTATTTCAGGAGTGCATTTTTTGGATACACAGTTGGTCTAATTCTAACAATTATTGTGATGAACTGGTTTCAAGCTGCACAGGTAACTTGTATAGATCCGTTTTCTTCATTTTTCTGTTATATTTTTGAATTATTTTAGCTTTTGAATTCCATATTCAATTTATCCTTAATCAAAGGACATGGCCTAATACATTCTTAAATATTCTGTATCAAATGATGAGCATCCTTTTGTACCCATAGAAGGGACTGGGGGTGGGATGAACTTTTATTCTGCCCTGTCTATTATCTTACAGTTTTTCTCTTTGTGCTTTCAGCCTGCGCTTCTGTATATTGTACCAGCTGTTATTGGATTTGTGGCTATTCATTGCATTTGGAATGGGGAAGTCAAGCCGGTTTGTTCTACACCTATTTGTTTTTCATCTGTTAATCTTTTTATTCTTTTTACTCTATTTACCTTGACTTACTTATCTGCAACATTTCTATCCATGCACTAAGATGTGATAATAGTATTTACAAGCCATAGCATACCAGCTTACAATTGTTTATGTCCTTAGGCCTTAAGCCATGCCCATGAAATATCAATAAGGTGTTGGATGATAATGGTGGATCATTCTTTACAAGTACCTTAGAAGTTTCTTTCTCTTTGTTTCTTTCTTTTCTGTTACCATTGATTTGGTTGCCCTGGGTTGATACTTGCTTTGTGGAAAACTACATCTACATGTCTGTTATACTGATGCTGCTTTTGGGCCAGTTTGTGGCTATACTGGCTCAATTTCTTTGTTCAAAGTTAAGCTCTGGGCCTCTGGCTGCATTGAATCGATTCATCCTATCTTTGTTGTGATGTCCTCCAGCTGAATTTCTACTCTGGGTGGGCAAGTGGGTAACTGGTTAGTGGTTAGGATGTTATGATTGATAAGTATGAACAGTAGACATTGACATTTTGGGAAACACAGAGCTAACTACATGATGAAGATCAGAGCTAACTACATGAAGATCAATCCCATGGAGCCTTATCTGAACTATTTGGTCTTGGGTATAGGGTTACTGTTTTACCAGATTTTATTGTCAGAACTTTTCAAAACTAATCCTCTGAGTTTTTATTGTCAGAATATCAGTTTTTGTTACTGATACAATTTATTTCCTAAAAAGGTCTGGTTGTCCTAATTATCGGTCTTGGGAGGAGTGGACTTAATACAGACTTAACCACCACTATATTTTGCACGAAATAGCAACTCAGACTAGAATCTGTGTTTACATGCTTGTCAACTAGAGATTTTAACCATCACACCAAGCAATGTTCCGCTCAAAACCAATACTTCTGGAATTTTGTCAAAAAAGACAAGCGAATGAGGGTTTACTTCCAGGCTTCTGCCCAAAAGATGTAAAGTGATTTCTTGATGTTGTACAAGTTAGATTGCTTTATACTGAGGAAAATATTCTTGTTTTAATCCAGTTTTATTTGGTTTCAGCTACATTATTGGAAACATTTGAACTCATAAAAAAAATAAATAATTAAGTCGGAAAGATTAGCCTCTGACAAATAACAAGTGGCAATGCATATTGGAATGTTCTTGATGTGGCAGTTTTTAGGATTTATTGCTTATTGAGTTTTAATACTGAGTTTATTTTCTGATGTTGTATAGTTGTTGGAGTTTGACGAATCTAAGACTGAGGCTGCTTCAACACAAGAAGAGGATCGTACAAGCAGCGGTGATGAAAAACCGAGCAAAAAAGTAGAGTAGGGTCAAGCGGCTGAGGTTGGAGTTTTTTTCCCCGATTGGGTAAGGAATGCGATAGTTTACATTGAGTAAGTAGGGTCAAGCGCCTTCAATCCTAAACCACAAACAAACTCATGAGACGGGGATAGAATGACAGTGTAACAGATTTTGATTTTAATGAATGAATCATATATAATTGTTAACTAATGGATTGCTTTAATTATACATTCTCTGTGTGTGCTCGTTATTCTGATTCTTTTTTTGTTTTTTTGTTGAATTTACATGTTTCTATGACATTTCATAACTTCATAACCTGACAAGAACCCAGTGGCTTTGCATTTTTTTGGTGGGGGATTGGGAGTAGATTCTTATTCATCCTTTTTTTTTTCTTCTTTCATTTTTCTTTCCTTCTGTTGCAGTTCTTTTGTTAACGGAGGATGTAATTTTGGGGGGGGGGGTCTCCAATACGTTTTTTTTTTTTTTTTTAAATTTTTAATGCCACATCAGCGAAAAAGTCTTCTTGGATGTGTATTTTCTCAAAACAAGGTGAACTTCAATGTAATTCAAAATGTAGTTTTTCCCTAGACCAGTGCAAAGATGCTTGCAAGAGCAGAAAAACACGTGCTTCCAATTCCATTAAGTTGATGTGAGATACTATTTGGGTCGGATTGACCAAGGCATCAACCCTAGCCCAACCCGAAATTAAATTGGCTTTATATTTTTCGATCATAAATATCTATCCAAATCTTGGTTCTGGCCGCAAGGGGTGGAATTCTGATCTGTTGTAAGCATTTTCTGTTAATATCGCAGCTTCTCAAATTATCTATTGACACCATTAAACTCTAGCCTATGTGAAGGTTAAGCAGAGGGTATAGAGCTTGCCCTTGTCCATTGACTGTAATCATCAGGCGGGTTCCTTTGGAGCTTTTCATTCTTATTTACTCGGATGTTTTAAAATGTAGAGATTTGGGCTATTTGCTTTTATTAGATGGTTTTGGATCGATCTGGGTCGGTGCTTGCAACCATGGTTTTTAAAACTGACCCGGTGACTGAACCGGTCAGGGATCCGGTTACTGGGTCGTCTGACAAAAAAAAAAATTTAAAAAATTGAAAAACGGTCGAAGCCGTTCGAATGGTTAATTGGCCGGTTCAGCGGTTTGCTGACCAAAATCAATGGTTTTAGGAAAAAACGGAACCTGTCAGATGATTGGTTTTCGGTTTTTTCACTCCGACTGTTTGGTCTGGTCTGGTTCTGAAAACCATGCTTGCAACCCATGGTCGGATAGGCATATTTTTGGGTTCGTTTTACTCCCAAGGTGTTTATCTATAATTCTATATAATGCTGATATTTGCTATGTTATAAAGGTTAAATGAGTATCATATCATATAAGATCAATATTATATGATTTATATCTTTACATTTACTTGCTCATATGTAGGGGTGTCAACTGGACTGGACTTGGTCCAATCCGATTCAGTCCAATGTGAGTCCATTACAAATGGACGAGTTCCAATTCAATCCAATGAATATTTTGGACCGATCTAGTTCAATGTTTGGATCGTTCAATCTATTCAAATTCGTTTTAATTTAAATTGTTTCAACCAAACCTGGTCCATTGACACCTATATTCTTATCTTAGATCAATGGACCAGATATTGGCTTAATTTAACTGAATCCATACAGACGGACCAGGTCCAGTCCAATCTAATAAATATTTTGGATCGGATTGGTCTAGTCCAATGTCTTCTTGGTCCGTCCAATCCGTCCAAATTGATTTTGGACTGGACGGGTCCGGTCCAAAACCAGTCCATTGACACCCTTACTCATATGCATAGCAAGTGTCTTTACACTAATACTCCAAAAACCATTTACTTTCTCAATGACCTGGTGACCTAACTAGTTGAACCGTTAGATTGTTTGAACTGGTTAGTGGTCATAGGTGTTTTACCAAAAAAAAGTGGGTCATAGGTGTTTTACCAAAAAAAAGTGGGTCATAGGTTAGACATTTTAGTTGCATTTTTTTGATACTTTTAGCCATTTTCATCATTAACAAAAATCACATTATAATATGATGAATAATATTAGAGATGTGTTAAAATCTTTCGCAATTTTCTGTAATTTTTTTTATATTTTTCTGCATTTAATTATTTTTTTTATATTTTATCATGTAATTTATAATATGATGGGTTGAACTATTTGATCCAAATGGTTAAACCACTGACAAACCACCTAGGAAGGAAAGTGCATTATTGGGTCGGTTTAAAAAACATTGGTCTGGATCTTCTCTCTGCACAACATTGAACACAATAATATTTTTCTCTTATTTTTTTGGTTATTGTTTTACACTGACGGCTTTGGTTGCAGTACCAATTTCATTTGCACTGGTGTAAATACATGCATGTGGCTGCAGAAGATTTAAATTCTAATTTATTTTTTGCTTTAAATTTGACTTTGTTTTATTTGTTTTGAAAAATAAAATGAAGTTACCACTATAAATGATAGAAAATTGAGCTAGGAGGACATCGCTACCCATAGAACTACAATCTTGCATTGGGAATATCTCCCTTGTCATTCATGGAGAGATGTTTTCAATACATGCCTGTAATGTCTTGTGGGAAGAAATTTTGGGTAGGAGATCTGGAGTGGCAGGAATAAGGTAGGAGCAAGGTGGTGACACAAAATTTGCATTGCCAGTAAGTCTAAAAGAATAAAAAAAAAGACAAATTTTGTATCAGGTAAGAATGCAAACTATAATTATAAACAAGCAAAAGAAAAACTGAACCAAGTACAAATTTTGCACCCAGGCAAGATTTGTAGTGCAACCAAACACAGCCTAAGAATTTTATCATATAAATGGTTAAATACCAACTTAATTATACCCATTTATTAATTCATTTTTAAGTTTGGAATCTCTTCTATAATTCATTTCAGCACATATTTTAGCGGTTAACAAACTCTTGCTTAAATCTCGTTCCCCATTTTTTTTCAATATATTCCAACTGCAATAAAGGGCAGTAGAGCGAAGGTGAATTACCAGAAAAGTAGTATCAGTGCCAAGATCAGCACAAAATTGAAACAGTATTCGGAGCATATCTATGTATGATCTGTAGTGTGGATATCCCGTGGATCAATTGGTTTCAGTACATATCGCACCCATTAGGTATACTTTGGTCTAGCATTTTCTGAAATCGTTGGTAGACGATGATAGTTCTGTTTCAACATGCGTGGCCTATTTCTTTCCCTGATAAAATCTTGTGGTTCAATTCACACCACAAGGGCAAGTCTATGACTAAGAGTGTTCTGTAGTGGATATTCTGTAGATCAACTGGTTCCAGAATACATCACACCCATTAGGCCTGCTTTAGGTTGTGTTTGGTTTGAAAGAAAAGGTAAGGAAAGGTAGAAAAACCTATATACTGCATAAGCTTCCCTACCTTTCCCTACCTTTTCTTTCAAACCAAACACACCCTTAGGGTGGGGTGTTTTCTGAAATCATTTATAGATGATGGTTCTGCTTCAGGAAGCATCACCTATTTCTTTCTATGATAAAATCTTGTAGTTCTTCTATTCATGCCACAATAAATTGAATGATTATTGTTTTGACTGAAGTATCTTGTTTGAAATTTTGCTATCACATTCACATCACATTACACAATAACTTATAAAATGTGGTGTGGTTCAAACCATGCATGTGGTTTGAATCACACTACAGTGGGTCCAATGGATTCAAACACATCACACCTCGAACAGACGACATAACCAAACATGTGCTTAAATTCAATATGCCCAATCAGCCATACCAATATCATCATCATCAGCCTTGACCCAACTCTATATAAGGTCGGATACATGAATCCTGTTCTGCCATTCCATTCTGTTCAGTGCCATTTCCAGTCAGTTGGGCTGTCTACCATTTCCAGATCCATCATTCAATTCAATGGGTATAGTTTCTCCAGGTGGATAATCACAAATCTTCCTTGTACACACTCTCTTTCAGCCACAACTGAAGGATTACAGATAAGTTCAGTGTCCATTCCATGGGTGGTGGATAATACTTCTAGATCTACAATGGCCATATCTTCAGTGCTGTTGGTCCATTTGAGCTATTTGCATCTTTGCATCATTGGATGTTGAACGCTCTTCCCCCATTTTAGAAATTCTCATCCTCCTAGCTACTGAAGCTATACCACTAAAAACTGTCTAAAATTGGGCACTCTTAATTCCATATGGAGGGAGAAAAAAAAAATCTTTGAAGGCTACTACTGTTTGTCTTGGGTCTTAGGCCATACGGCTGTACTTTCTCTATGGAGGTCAGGGCCCACATCACATGGGTCCCAACATAAGAGACTGGCTGTATTTTTTATTTTCAGAGAAGTGCCTAGCTAGTACACATCAAATTTATGCAAATCTTTAATTTATTCCTCCACACACTTGGTGGAAGACTGGAAGCTTCCTTCTACTAAAGATTATGACCTTTAACTGTTCAATTGATTATTTATTTCTATAGTTCTGATAAAGCTTTTCATCAACTTTCGTTCTATGCTGCAAAATACACAACTGCACTCATAGTCTGAGCTGACTTTTGATCCATAATGGACCCACTTAGATATGAATCCTTTGAATATGGGATGACCTGTAAATTAGGATCCAATGGGCCAACACTGAAGATAATGTCTTCTTTCGTGACATGACATTTAACTGAATGCAATTGCTGTTCAACAGGCTGTGGAATCAATAATAATGCTCTATTGCAATGGGATCCACAATCATAGAACCCGTCACTGTGGGCCTCATGTATTTTATCACTGTCACACAGCCTGCTACACAGCTAATGCATTCAATTAATCCAAATTCCCTCATTATTCTCCTATAGTTACTTATTTTTGAATTAATTATTAAAAATATAAATAGTTAAAATAAAGACTCTCTTAGGTATTTAATTGTCTCTAATAAAGCCCATAAGATCATTCTTAAAATTCTGTAGTCAATGCTTCTAACATGCTAACATCTCCCCTAACTCATTAACTTCTTCCTTTCCTCTTAGATCTCTCAATCTTTTTTGACTCTCTTTAATAACTTAAGTATAGGTATAAATTAGATGGATTGGATCAGGTTAAGGTCTAATCGAAGACCGACTCTAAATATGGACCCCAGCCTTGAGAGGGAGAGAGGAGTCAGTCACTCAGGTATGCCACCCTGAAATTGCATGACTTTTCATTGGGCCTGGAACAGAGCTTCTGAATAAATTTGAATGCCGGCTTGGTCCAACACCACTTTCAGCCCATTGTCCAGTGTTGTGCAGTTGTGCTTAGTAAGACCAGCCCATCACCCCTTCACTCTAAATAACGGACGAGGATGGAGATGGAATTGGACTTCTGCCAGAATTTCTGAGACAGGACACATTGATCAAAAACTTTGGATTCTTCAAATTCTGCTTTTTAGGGGAATTCAAGAGGACATGATAGAAGGGGTAGTCATTTCACTTGTAGGAATCAACTTGGGACTTGGATTCAAATCCAAATCCACTCCCACGATCAAAACACGGCCTTGGTGTATATGGGATATGTGGAAACCCTTCAAAAGGACTGAACCAAACTTTTTCTTTATAAAGAATGAGACTTATCACATCAACTCTCTTTTAGGAGCACTCAGGGACTTGGATAAACAATGGCCAAGCTGACCCACAAACCCCAATACCGCAGCTTGGCACATGGAAAGGTATAGACAACTTTTACCTCAGAAAGCTCAATAATGAGGAGCTAGAGCTAGCCATGGACGACATGGGTTGTCGTTCTAAGCTCAAAGGGATTGGCCAGATACATTAGGCTCCAAATACAAGATCATGCATGCATCCAACCATCATCCATGAATGAAAACCACATTGCTGGCCACATCTCCTGAATCCTCTCTTGCCTTTGTGATGGCAATCAACTGGAAATTACAATGAATCATGGGCTGGAATCATGCGCTGTGCTGCTGCTACGCCACCACGAACAGTGCAGTGGTGAACTACACGGCCAGTCCCCATCTATTCTCCATATACACTGTTTAGTGCTTATATAGTAGGAGGACTTTTCTGTTATAATCTTCTTTCTTAAACATTGATGATTAAGAAGATATGGAGGCCCCTCTGCAACAAGACTCACCTAAAGGGGGATGGAAATCAGCGACATACATCATTGGTAAGACTCGCTTTGAAGACTACATCATCTTTCATCAATTGTAGTTACGTAACATGAAACTATAGGTTGTTGAGGTTTTGACTACTGTTTTCTTAATTCTGAATATATCCTGCAAAACAGGCATTGGAGCAGCACAGCGATTCGCTTATTATGGCCTCCTGGGGAACCTCATCACATATCTAACAGATGCCCTGCACGAGACTACTGCAACAGCAGCCAAGAACGTGAACCTTTGGTTTGGCGTAGCTACCCTCCTCCCTTTGTTTGGAGCACTCATTGCTGACTCCTACTTGGGTCGTTTTAAAACCATCTTGTTCTCGTCCTTGATCTTTCTCATGGTGGGTTAATTGATTATTGAGTTCTGGGGTTGTGGAAATATTCTAGATATATATAGTTAAGTCTGGCCTTGATCATGGATGCTTTAATCAATATAATTTAATATTGAACCACAGGGACTAGTGATGTTAACATTATCGGTGTCGACGGTGGTGCCTGAAAGCTTTCGACGAGAGCTGTTCTTTCTGTCTATCTACATGGTGGCAGTAGGGGAAGGTGGGCATAAGCCGTGCGTACAGACATTTGGAGCGGATCAGTTCAGTGAAGATAAGCCGGAGGAGAGGAAAGCCAAGAGCTCATTCTTTAATTGGTGGAACTTTGGGATGAGCTGTGGTGCCTCGGCAGCCATGCTGATAGCAATTTACGTTCAGGACAATGTGGGGTGGGGTGTTGGTTTCGGAATCCTGGTCATTGCAATGACAGTTGCGCTTGTGTTGTTTTTGTTGGGTTGGAGATCATATAGGCGACAAGCATCGGTTGGAAGCCCATTAACCCGGGTGGCTCAGGTGTTTGTGGCTGCTGCTCGTAAGTGGCACTTGCCTGACTCAAAGGGTGGTGGCTATGGAGAATGTGCTGAAGATAGGAGAGATGGTTTAGCCATGGAGGTTCAGCCCAGTAGGACCCTGGCTCCTACTGATCAGTTTAGGTAATGTTTCACCAAAGTTTCATCGATCCTATATATATATATATATCATTAATTTAATGCTTACTATATATGGAAAACTGAAGAAGTACAGCCTTTGATTATAATTAATTAGGCTGAAACGTACTCAAAATTAAAATGTTATAAACTATATCATCTTTAATTTAGTCTATCTATTAAGATTAAAGGGGCTGTTTGATAACAGCTGGAGTGGCTGAACTGAATGACTTAGTGCTTTGTCTTTTAGTGATGAATAAATGGTTTCTAGCTTAATGGCTGAACAGCATGTTTAATTGGTTAATTAATTACTATACCCGGCCCCAAAATATTTTATTAACTATATGACAATAAACAGCAATAAGTCATTCAGTTTTAGCCTTCTCTACAAGTTCAGCTTTAGGGACTGCTTTGGATTGTCACCCAGTCAAACATATAATGGGGCCTCAAAAATCAAAATCATCTATGGGTCCTGTGCCCCGAGACAGATACTGTAAGGACGTACCCTTAGCCATTAAACTAACTAAATATCATAATATAGACGATGAAACGGATCAAATCCAGACTCCGTTCATGTTGATTGGCACTTAATTGGGTTCAATTGGGATCCATGCTTGGAAGACCATGAATCAAACATTAGCTGCAGTTTCACAAATCATGTTGTAAATGACAGTTGAATTAAGCAGGGCCAAATCCGAGTCCTTACTAATCATATAATCAGACTAAGATCTGTCACAAACACATCTAGCAGGTAGGAAGTTGTCAATTCAAACCCAATCATATGCATATGTCTAGCCTTCCCATTCCCATCAACTTACAAATTAACAAGAAACAAAGCTACAGGTTTCTGGACAAAGCGACGATCATAGACGATGTTGATATGTCAAGCACCAGCAGAAACAAGTGGAGGCTCTGCACTGTGACTCAAGTTGAAGAAGTGAAGCTTCTCCTCCGCTTGGTTCCGATCTGGTTCAGTTGCCTGATGTACACGGTGGTGTTTGCGCAGCTCAGCACCTTCTACACAAAGCAAGGTAGCACAATGGACAGAAGGATCGGATCCAACTTCCATGTACCAGCTGCATCTCTTCAGATGTCTACTACCCTAGTAGTAATCTTCTCTGTGACCATATACGATCGAGTTCTTGTTCCATTGGCGAGAAGCTTCACTGGAATCCCATCTGGTATAACAATGCTACAAAGGATCGGAGTCGGCTTGTCCATTTCGATAATCACCATGGTCGAAGCAGCTCTAGTAGAGGGCCAAAGGAATCGGATTGCAAAACAGCATGGTCTCGTTGAACAAACAAATGCAACTGTGCCCATGAGTGTGTGGTGGTTGCTTCCACAGTACATGAGCTCAGGAGTCTGTGATGTGTTTGCAGCGATTGGGTTGCAGGAGCTGTTCTACGATCAGATGCCAGATGGGATGCGTAGTATTGGGTCTGCGGCCTTCCTTAGTGTGTATGGGGTCGGGAGCTTGCTCAGCAGCGTCATTATATCTGTTGTGCAGTCGATTAGCTCAAGGTTTGGTGATGAATGGTTGGGTGACAACCTCAACCTAGCTCACCTTGAGTACTACTACTGGGTGCTAGCAGGGCTGAGTAGCCTATGGCTTGCTATGTATATAGGCTTGGCTAAGTCATTTGTTTACAAGAAGGTTGGTGGTGGTGTTGCTGCTTGACCATTCAAATCCATCCAGATGAGAAGTAGCTCTAGAGTTGGTAACAAATTAATGGTTCAAGGATAGAAATTAGTACATGATGAGTGCTTGTTGTGGTGGTCATGGCTATATGGATGTCTTAATAAATGGGTAGGTTCTACCTGGAACCGACCTCAAACTGGCCTTGAATCAATTTTAGGGTCTGGTTTCAAATTCTTAAAAGTTAGAACCAACCCCCACCTAAATGGGTTCTAGGTATAGGGATTTACCCTACCTCAACCAATCTTGGTGGAACGTAACTGAACTTAAAACCGAACTTGACTTGAAATAAATCTCAAAAATATTTTGAAGATGCCAAGGTTTAAATGTGTATAATAAGCAATATAGAAGGTAATATTTACAAAATTTAAATTATAAAGATAAGTTTTGAATTATATATTAATATATTATGATCTACATCTTAAATTACCCAATCTAATCAATTTGATCAATGAGGCAATACAAGTTTTAACTATATTATAGTTTTTAAAGAACATGGTCCATTTTCTTTGGGGGATAAAGAAAGGACAAACTCCATAGGTAGACCTTGGAACAGGCCAGAACCGACCCTAGAACCCTTCTTCGTAGGATAGGTTTTCGTTCCAAAAACCTAAAAGTCTGGAACTGACCCCTACGGGATAGGTCCAAAGTGTTCATTTGGAAGGTCCACATTAACCCTAACCCCTTCCTTTTATTGCATATTTTTCCATAGTGATAGTAGCCGTTCAAAGGTTCAATAGTGAAATCCAAAGAATAGCCTAATTATCTTGAAGATTGGATATGATCTAGTAGGCACACCCTTGTGAGCAAACTGACTAAGCACTTAATATTTTGACATTATAGGAATTAGGACAATCCATTTCTATGTGGTTTTACTGTAGTCCACTTTGGGTTTGCTGCTAACACATACATGCAAAAAACGAGCTACGTACCAATCATGAGTATAGAGCACTGACGTGTTTCCTCATGATTGGTTACGTAGCTAATTTTACATGCATGTGTTTGTAGCAGATCCTACCTGGATTATCTAATCCTGGGCTAAAACTGTGAAACAATGGCTAGCTATACTGTGGCCCCCATTGTATTTCATGGTTTAATTTAGTACTAAAACCATATTGTTGCAAATGTGGACTGGAATTAGGGTTCTAAGCTGAAATGTTTCTTATGGATATAAAGACAAAATTATAGACCTATCTTGGAAGAAAAAAAGAAGTTGCCACATGTGTTGGAAAATTTGTTGATTGTCCAGTTCTCAAAAATGTTACATTCCATTTTACATTCCTTTTAGGCTGTGTTTGGTTTGAAGGAAAAAGTAGGGAAAGGAAGGGAAATTTTTCCAAATCTTGTATAGATTTTCCTGCATTTCCCTTCCTTTCCCTACTCTTTCCTTCAAACCAAACATAGCGTTAGACCCTTTACTTGGCAGATTAAATGCACTTCCAGTTACAGCTTCACACGTTTGGGGTCTAATCAAAGAACACCCATGTTGCGTATAAGTCATGAATTATAGAATTACATGTTCCAACACCCTACCTAACATGATTTGACACTGTACATCTTACTATGAGACCGGAGCGTCTCATAAAAGTGGGACCCACCATGTATGAGATGTTCTAGATCTCCTATTAACAAAGTACATTCTAACCCTCTACCAACATGATCTCACCTATCTCATACATGATGGATTACAATCTCATAGTGAGATGTGCGGTGTTAGATCATGTTGTTAGAGGGTTGGAAAATGTTTTGTTGGTAAAAGATCATGGGTACTAAAGAAGGTGGTGATTGGTCGATTCCGTACAGTACTCACACCCAAAACAACCCTAAAACTTCCTACTCGACGCGCCTGTCACAATCTTTCTTTTGTAGGATTGAAGGAGTACATCCCTTCAGAATTTCCAAACAAATAATTTGATTCGCGGGTAAGTTGAACACATCCGTTTAGAGTGATTATATGGGGAAATGAGAACACCAAATAACAATTTTCTCTTTGTTTTCTCCTCACCTTCCAAGCATTTTGTTTGCTTCTTATTTCAATAAACATTTGTTTCCTTGTAATTATGTCCATGACAATACTATTTTAGGCTTTTACATTCAAACCCTTCCATTCCACACTAGGTGAAAAAACCCCAAAAGATCCATATTCTTGAGGTTTAATTGGCAAAACATTTTTCAAATTAGGTCCAAGTATAAGTTTGTCTTACACCGCTAGGCACAGGTCCCAAGTCCGAATAAAGGTCGAGGATTGCGTCAAGTTGGTAGTTGGTACTAAAACTTTTATCAAACCTTATGAAAAAACTGCAAAAGATCAAAACCAATAATTCCTGTTTCCCATCAACTCATCAGGTATCTCGCACTTAGGATGTACATCATATCAGTTTATCTTAGTTGTGATTATCTGTAAACTCTCTCTTATCTGTACATTCCCACACCATGTAGAACTCTGCCATGCATGTAACTGTTCTCAATATAAATATAATACGGTTGGTGCTTAAGATAACCACCGAACAATATTCTTCAATTCATTCTCTTGTTCTTCTTGTTCTTGGCATATCTCTGATTTGGAATCAGAGCCATGGCTCTCAACGGCATCAGCTCTGTAAGAAACTCGAACACGAGTGGACCAAACCCTCTAGTGAGCTCTGTTTTGGGATCGGTAGTCTCTAACATCCCCAACATCTCTGACTCACTCCCAATCAAACTAAACCATGAGAATTATCTTTCTTAGAAGGCACATATGATTCTTGTCCTCAGAACACACAAGTTACTGGGACTTGTGGAAGGCACAGTGCAGGCACCACCAACTGAAGTTGATGGACCAAACGAGAGAAGAGTGGTGAATCCAGACTATGAAAACTAGGTGCAACTTGATCAACTAGTACTTGAATGAATCATCTCTTCACTCACTGGAAGTGTGGTTGATGAGAATAAAATTTATCATATTTTTATCCTAAAATATTAAGTCTTTTATATTGAATTACTACTTATTTGGATTCATATTTCTTGTATTTCGGTTCAGGGCATGAAAAAAGGCATCAGGAGAAAAGCAAGGCAAATCGGATGATTTTTCATAGTTTTGACACCGTTCAGTAATCTGGGCCTAACTCTCGTATCAGAGATCCGATTGTGATGATTCAAGATTTACTTGAAAGATAAGAGAAAAAGCTACAACTTTCATGTTTTGGGCTTTCGCAGATTCGGCCTGCATCAAAGTCAAATCTGGGTCCGAAGTCGGGACAAATTCGTAGGAAGGCCCAATTCGCAGCTGAAGCCCAACTTGTAGAAAAGCCTTGCAGCAGCTCAATTCGCAGAGGAAGCCTAATACGAATGCAAGAACAAGAAACTGAGAAGAGTCCTACCAGATTTAAATTTGTGATGTAATCCTAAAAAGATAAAGAGATTGAGTTCACTAGATAAAAAGATAAGAGTAGGATTAGACTAGGACTTTCTATTTTCGAAAGATAAACTCCAAGAAGGAGTTGGAGACCACCCCTTCCCCTTTAAGCTATATAAAGTGATGGGGGGCGGACTAGAGAGGCATGAAGAAGCAGAGGAGCAACCAATCTATCAAGCAAGAAGACTGCAAGAAGGAGGTGGCGGCAAGGAGAAGAGGAAATCTCAGCTCCAAGGGTGACACCATGAGTTCTTTCTTTCCTCTTGTTTGCTTTATTTCCTCTAGTATGAACTGATTTATTTATAACTAGGGCCGTGGAAAGCCTAACCATGATAATGACTATATTTTTATCATTATGATTTATCCAAGATCGTGATTTCCATATAGTCTATGAGTTATTTGCTTAATGCGATTAGGAGTGGCCATCTCTTAATTGATTAGGTTTATATGAATGAATTGGGAGAGGAATTTATATATTCGACTACATAATTCATGGTGTGAATTGAATGGTATATAGGGATATATACACATGATTCATCTGAATATATGAGTTTTTCTTGCACTTAATGCATTTTTATCATTGAGAACTCTAGTCGAGGGATCGATGGGTTACTTGATAGAAATATGTTTAATATATCTTGGGAAAGAATATTAAATAAAATTGGGAAAAACTTCAGCTTATGGGAATGACAAATGATCTTGGTTAATCGCATCCATTAATATTCATTAGAATGGTTAGGTGGACCAATGGTCCTAGCAATTTCACTCAATCACTGCATATTCGATTATTGATTGCCCTTGTTTTTATTTTCTTTCTCTATTTTCTATTTTCAATAGTTCTTACTCTTAAATCTGAAATTCGATTGTCCAAATAATTAGGGAAGGCTGTAGTTCTAATACTTATTTTGTTAAATCCCCGTGGGAACGATATTTTTATACTATTTAATAACTAGTGCACTTGCTAGGGTTATATTTATAGCTATTAGTGGTAACAGAAATAATTGGCCTAGCCACTTCAGCCGAGGTATGGTAAGCCTTGTCTGCAACTTATTCCACTATATCTAGGTCGAGAGTACTCCACCTGAAACGCCAACTGCAGAACATCAAGAAGGGCTCTCAATTCATAACAAAATATGTAAAGAAAGTCAAGGTAATGGTTGACAATTTGGCTGCAATCTCTAAACCCATAGGCAAGGATGATCTTATTCTTTATATTATTTATGGACTTGGATTTGAGTATGAATCTATAGTTACTGTGATTACTAATAGACATGATTTTGATAATCTCACTATTAATGATGTAATGGGACTGTTAAAAAATCATGAGGCCTGGTTGGAACAACACAACCAACCTATTTATGATAATCCTCCTTTAGCAAATCTGGCTGTACAGGGGAAATAAATAATTGGAACCGCAAAAACACAAATCGTGGTGGCTTCCCTCCATCCAATGGTAGGGGTCATGGTGGTCGCAACCTAGGGGGTTATCAAAATCATCCCACCAATAGCAGAGGAAACAATGGTGGACGAGGTAGAGGAAACTCTTCATCTATCATATGCCAAGTCTGCAGCAAGCTTGGACATGAAGCACTTACTTGCATAAGGCAATACGATCTAGCCTATCAAGGAGAGCAACAGAAAACTTTAGGCCCAACAACATATCACATGAGTATGGGGACTGAACTTGACCCCACATGGTATTCGGACTTAGGTGCCACACATCATCTCACTCCAAACATAGAGAATTTGTAGACCTGATCAGACTACACGGGTCAGGATCAAGTTACAGTTGGTAAAAGATCAGGTTTGAGGATTTTACGTTTTGGGTCATCATCCTTGCAACATAATCATCATATTTTTGCTTTACACAAAATTTATCATGTGCCTTAAATTACAAAGAATCTGATTTATGTAAGCAAATTCACCAAGGACAATGACATTTATTTTGAATTTCATCGTGACTTCTTTCTTGTGAAGGATTATACGGGGAGAGTCCTAGTCAGAGGAACTAGTAGAGATGGTCATTGCTACTTTCCAGGAGGAATACAAGTCAACAATAAAGTGGTTGCCTTTGATGGAGAGCACACAACCCTGTCCGGATGGCATCAATGACTGGGTCATGCTGCATTCAAATTAATGAGTCAAGTTATTTTTAAGTATGGTTTGCCCGTGTGTGAGTCATGTTAGTGAGTCGTTAGTCGTGTCAATGGGCAAGAGTCATATGCAACATCTTCCAGCTTCTTCTTTTTGTTAAGCATAACCGTTAGATCTCATTTACTCAGATGTATGGGGACCAATCCCAATTAGGGGTGTCAATGGACCGGTTTTGGGTTGGACTCCGTCCAAATCAAAATCCATTTGGATAGATTGGATAGACCAATAAGACATATTGAATTTTGACAGATTGGACGAACCAATATGACATATTGGATTGGACCTGGTCCGTCCATAATGAATTTATATTGGATTGAGCCAATATTGGACCTGGTCCGTCCATAATGCCTTGACCTCATCATAGGGGAACACGTGGGCGTGACTCGGCATAAGTGACAGCTCAGCGCGACCAGTCCGCCAAGGTCTAGCGTGGCAGCTCGGCACCAGATGACTGAGATTATCCCGGGCTCCTCCCAAGTAAAGGAGCCCCTGAGCTCCTCCTCAAGAAGGGAACACCCCGAGCTAAGATTCTTCCACAGGCATCCCAAGCCAAGGTACTGCAAGACAGGGATCTCCCGAGCTCAAGGCACTTCGGGGTGAGCTCGGGAGCCTCCTAATAAATTTATTCCGGCTGACCTAAGTAGGCCGCCTCGGGTAGAATCACCTCAGTATGGCACCTGCAGCTCGGCATAGGGTAGCTCGGTGCAAGGTAGCTTGCAGGAAGACAACTCGGTGTATCACAGGAAGATCTCCCCTGACAATCGTACCTGCCAAACCTGGAGCCCTGCATCCACGTCTCTCGCCAGGCGGCGTCGTGCCTGCCAAACCTGAGGGGTGTCCCCCACTTGACAGAGCTGTACCCTGCAACAGTGACCTGTGCAGCCCTGGCAAGTAACGGCTGCGACAAAGAATCAGAAGCGGTTATGTCAAATTTGACAGAGCACCGTAATATAAGAGCTCCTACCCCCAAAGAGCAAAGGTAATTGCATTTGCACTATCTGCACTCTATCTTCCTTCATCTTCTTTACAATTTTCTCTCTTAGAGTTCTAACTTAAGCATCGAAGTGTTCCCGCCGGGAGAGCTCCCCGGGAATCCTTCATTCTCTTCTTCTTCTCAGGTACTGTCCGTCACCAGCTTGGAGTGTAGCCCCTTGCCAGATAGGAGTGACCAGATTGCGCGCCATCACTTGGCGCCGTCTGTGGGAAACGCTTCAAAAAGCCTTCTTCCACTAAACTTACAGACTTTAGTTTTCATGGCTTCCTCCAGCAACGCCGGACACAGTGCAGAAGTGAACACCGCCGGAGAGCAACTCCAGGTCCCAGCGGTGTGCATTGGACAGTTCACTATCCCCCTCTCTGCAGACGAAGTTCCTACTCTGAACGTGCATCAGATAATGGCACCCGTGAACACTCCACTTCCCTCCACGGTAGGAGCAACCTTCGCCGAACCTTCTATCCCTCCGGTGACCGGCCAAAACCAGCTTGAAGACTTGGTACACTGCATGCGAGCTATGCAGGCCCGAATGCAACAGTTTCAACAGTTTCAGCTGTATCAGCAGCAAGTGTTGCACCGAGTCTATCAGCACCAGTATCAACAGCAGTTTCCACCACTGCCCCAGAACCAACAACAAGTCCCTCCTCGACACCCCACTGCGCAGCAGGCCAAGCCCCGTCGTCGCAGCGAGCAAACCCCTCGCCGGGGAGAGGCCTCCCGAAGTCCGAACCCTCTTGGGAGTCAGGTCTCATCCCGCGGAAGGGAAAGGCAAGCCACTCCCCCCACCTCGCAGCATGTGGTCAAGTCGGGAGACTCTCAACTAACCAGGCCTGCATCGCCTCGGCCTTCGCAGTTCAAGATCCCAAAACTAGCTTGAAGACCTGGTACACTGCATGCGAGCTATGCATGCCCAAATGCAACAGTTTCAACAGTTTCAACAGTTTCAGCTGTATCAGTAGCAAGTGTTGCACCAAGTCTATCAGCACCAGTATCAACAGCAATTTCCACCACTGCCCTAGAACCAGCAACAAGTCCCTCCTCGACACCCCATTGCACACCAGGCCAAGCCCCGCTGTCGCAGTGAGCAAACCCCTCGCTGGGGAGAGACCTCCCGAAGTCCGAACCCTCTTGGGAGTTAGGTCTCATCCCGCGGAAGGGAAAGGCAAGCCACTCCCCCCCACCTCACAACATGTGGTCAGGTTGGGAGACTCTCAGCCAACCAGGCCTGCACTGCCTCGGCCTTCGCAGTTCAAGATCCCGCTCGTTGAGAACGAGCTTGAAGTCCTGGTTGCGAATTATAGGCAGGGCCCTTCAGTTCACAGCCATCAGCAGCAATCCGAGCCCCTTCCTGGGCCCATTGAGCTCGGCAACACAGAAGCAAGCAGTATTAATGCCGGGCCAACGAAGCAGCGGAGACGCCGCCGAGCTTGCTGAACTGCCACTCACAACCTGCCCGAGCTCAAGGGTAAGGAAGAAGTAAGCTCGAGCGAAGTGAAAGCCACTCCGCTCCTCTCAGTACCGTCCCCCCTGTCTCCAGAACTTCTAGTCGTCCCTATGCCAAAGGACTTCAAGCTTCCTTCCTTGGACAAGTATGACAGATCGTTCGATCCGAATGACCATGTCGACGCCTTCAGTCGCAGATGCACTTGGCAAGGGACAGTGAGTCCTGTATGTGCGTGGCCTTCTCCACCACTTTCAAAGGAGTAGCCCGCACGTGGTACAGGAACCTCGCACCCGGATCAATAAGGAGCTGGGCGCAGTTCGTACAAGTCTTCACCTCTCATTTTGTCACCAGCAAGCGGTGCCCGAGAACCCATGAGAGTCTCCTCGGCATAGTCTAGAGGGAAGGAGAGTCCATTCAGAGTTACATCAAGCGGTTCAATGACGCTTGTTTACAGATACCCGACTTGGACCCTGCAGTGCGGCTCATAGCAGCCAAGAGAGGCATCACGCACAAAGAGTTCAAGTGGCACGTGGTGGTCAATCGGCCCAAGACTGTAACTGAGTTCCTCAAGCTCGCGGACCAGTTCATAGGGACGGAGGAGGAGATCGGCCATAAAAATGAAAGTGTGCTCGAGAAAAGGAAAAGGGAAGGTGAGTCCTCAATCCTAGGGGACAACAAGAAGAAAAAAGACCCAGCTCGGGGGGCAAGGCCAGTACAACCTTTCCGAGCTGCTCCTCTAGCAGAAAGGACTGACTACACACCCCTGAATGCGAAGCGGGCTGAGATCCTTATGGCGATCAAAGATGCCCCGTATGTGAAGTGGCCACCCCGGTTGAAAGGGGACCCCAATGTAAGAAATAAGAACTTGTACTATAGTTTTCATAAAGATCACGATCATAGTACCAAGAATTGTAAGAACCTCTGCGACGAGATAGAAGAGCTCATCCGTCGCGGATACTTAAGAAATTTTGTACAAATAATAATAATAATAAGACAGATCGGAAAGGGGAGCATGGTAGAGATGCTCCCGAGCCCAGCAGCAGGCAAGCAGAGCAGCCCCCTGAAGAGAGACTAGTTGAGGGATTATTCATGTGATCGTCGGAGGTTCGATCGTCGCGGGCTGCACTTCGGATGCAACTCGGATTTCAGCTCGAGAGGTCGGAAGGGAGGAGCAGAACCCCCCAAAGCGGCCAAGGACAGAAGACCCAATCTTCTTCACTGAGGACGACGCGCACGGGGTCCACTACCCCCATGATGACGCGCTCGTCGTAAAGATTAGGATTAATGACTTCGAAGTCAAGCGCGTCCTCATCGACTCCGACATCTCTGCAGATATTCTTTTCAAGGCAGCATTCGACAAGCTTCAACTCCAGGAGAGCGACCTCAAGCCCGCAAGTACTCCCTTAGTAGGCTTCAGCGGAGAGGAAGTCAGGCCCTTGGGGAGAATCATAGTTCCTGTGGAGGTCGGCACTTGGCCTAGCATAGTGAGGCTTAACCACGACTTCTTGGTGGTCGCAACTCCCTCCCCGTACAACGCCATAATAGGTCGGCCCATCACCCATGCTCTTCGTGTGGTGGTCTCCACCTATTATTTGGCGATGAAGTTCCCCACAGACTTCGGAGTTGGGGTAGCGCGAGGTGATCAGCTCGAGTCTCGCAAGTGCTACGTCGCCGCCCTCAAAGGAAAAGCCAAGGTGGCCGATGACCTCGAGATGGAGCGACTTGCAGAGCAATGCGAAGAACGAGATGCACCTACAGAAGAGACTGTTCTTGTGCCCACTTCGATGGAGGACCCAGCTCGGACACTCCAGGTCGGCGCTTCAGTCCAGGAGCCTTTGCGATCTCAACTGGTAAGTTTTTTACTTCGAAATTTAGATGTTTTTGCATAGTCTGCGGCAGAGATGCCCGGCATAGACCCTAACATCATAACTCACAGGCTAAATACTGATCCTGTAATTAGGCCCATTACACAGAAGAAACGCAACTTAGCCCTAGACGAGGAAAACGCAATTCACAGGCTAAATACTTTCTTGGTATCCCACATTCATCTAATTCTCATGAAAATGCTGATGGTATATCTTCTTCCATAGGTGGAGTAGCTGGCCCATTTACAGGGCCATCCTTAACTTGGTCCAATCCAACAAAGCCTAATGTCTCTCCAACAATGAACGACGTCAATTCTCCCTCTCTAGCTGACTCTACTATAGCTACGCACTCACATGAATCAACGTCACCATTAAGCTCCCCAATCAACTCCACTACTCCCACTGCTGCTGACTTCACTTCCGGGCCCTCATCCACTTCAGACCCCCCACAACAATTTCGACTGGTTCAGGAGTTACTCGACTCAACTCCAGCTGTACCAGTCAACTCCACTACTCCGATTGCTGCCGACTCCACCTCCAGGTCCTCATCTACTTCAGATCCCCCACAATGAACTCAACTAGTTCAGGAGTTACTCAACTCAACTCCAGCTGTTCCAGCCCCTGTTTCCAGATGACCTCACACCATGGTAATGAGATTGATGAGTTATGCAACCTCTCTTGTAAAAGTCACTTCCTGGTATCCTATTCCTATTGCCCTCACTGCCGACATCAGTCAGGATCAATGTGAACCCACCACATACTCTGTTGTGGCTAAGAATCCTCTATGGCAGCATGCTATGCAATAAGAATATTGTGCTCTTATTGATAACAACACTTGGCAACTTGTTCCGTATCATCTTTCTGATACATTTAGTCCTGTGGTAAAACCAGTAATGGTGCGTATAATCATTGCATTAGCAATCTCACAAGGATGGGCTATATGACAACTTAATATCAATGCGTTTTTAAATGATCTTGTGGATGAGAATATCTATGTTAAACAACTCAGAGGGTTTGAGGATTCATCTAAGCCCACTTATGTATGTAAACTGCGCAAGGCATTGTATGGCCTACGCCAAGCTCCACGGACCTGGTTTTCTCGACTAAGTATTGCACTCATCAGCCTTGGTTTTCGGTGCTCTCAGGCTGACCCCTGCTTGTTTATATACCAACGTGACCAGGTAACCATATTCATTTTGGTTAATGCTCTTAGTCACCGGATCCTCCTTTCAAGTTGTTTGCCAAGTTCTTTATTCTCTCTCTCTCTCTCTTATCTTTGCATTAAAAGATTTGGGCCAACTCCACTTATTTCTGGGCATAGAAGCTTATCATACATCTAGTGGACTGATGTTATCTCAGCACCATTACATTCTAGATCTTCTATGGCGAAGTGAGCTGGCTGACGCCAAACCCATATCTTCCCCTATGTCACCGTCTTGCAAGTTGTCATAACTTCAAGGTGTTGCTCTTCTGGATCCATCAGAATATAGGGGAATCGTAGGGGCACTACAATATGTTACAATAACCCGGCATGATATTGCCTTCTCCATCAACAAGGTTTGTAGATCTCTCCATGCTCCCATTGATGCTCACTGGTCTCAGTGAAACGGATTCTTCACCATCTCTAAGGCACATTAGATGTTGGTCTTCACTTTACTTCGTCTTCATCTCTTCAGTTGCATGCCTATAGTGATGCTGACTAGGTTGGGTGTCCAGATGATCGTAAATCTACTGATAGGTATTGTGTAGGATCCAATCTCATAGCATGGAGTGCAAAAAAAAAAAAAAAGCTACTGTAGCCCACATTAGCACAAAAGCTGAATTCAAAGCACTAGCCAACTCCGTGACGAAACTGTTGTGGATTCAATCTTTTTTGACTGATCTAGGCTTTCTGTCTAAGGTGCCCCCGGTTGCATGGTGTGACAATGTTGGCGCCACCCATTTGGCTGCTCATCCGGTGTTCCAGGCATGCACCAAATACGTAGAAGTTGACTTTCACTTCTTACGTGATTCAATTCTCAAAAGGAAGCTAATGGTAAAGTTCATCTCATCTAAAGATCAAATAGTTGATATTTTGACAAAGGCCTTACCAACTCCACAATTCCTTAATCTTTGACCCAAGCTACATGTCTTCCGTTTTCTTTTGAGGGGGCATATTGAGGATAACGATACTGGAAGGATACATGACTCAGCTCATCACGTATCTACCACTTAGGATGTACTTCATATCAGTTTATCTTAGTTGTGATTATCTGTAAACTCTCTCTTATCTGTACATTCCCACACCGTGTAGAACTCTACCTTGCATGTAACTATTCTCAATATAAATATAATACGGTTGGTGCTTAAGATAACCACCGAACAATATTCTTCAATTCATTCTCTTGTTCTTGACATATCTATGATTCTTCTGATTTCTCCAATGAAGTCTTCTATCCTAACAACCTAAAACAAGTGCGAACTAATGGATTTGGTGGGAGAAAAAAGCATTGGTTTTCTTGGTCAAGGTTCCAAATGAAGGAACCTAATATCACTAAGGTTGCGTTTGGAAACGTGCAAATGGAGTGTAAATCCTGGTTTAGGATAAATTTGCACTCTGGTTCACTTTTGCTTGTGTTTAGCAACATTATATTTATACATTGACAAATGACATACCAATGCATATTTACATTGATAATAAGATGTAAAAGTACATTAATAAAAAAGAAGTAAATTTGCATTTAAGTGGGCTTTCGATAAAAAAAAAACATATGCTTTATTGGAATTCATGTTTGCATCCATTACAACTAAATATCTGTTTGGTAAGAGGGTAAATTTGTCAATGCAAAACAAACCCAATTTTGCAATTTATATGAACCGTTTTACTCTCTACATATTTGCATTCACACTTATTTGCATTGTTTCCAAATGCAGCCTAAAGTTCTCATATTTCCTCTTCATCACCCAAGTCTTATTTGTTTTTTATTTTTATTTTTATTTTTTTTATTTTTCTGTTTATGCTTCTCTCCACCACAATAAAGCAACCAATGAAGCCTCTTTTTTTTTCTCCTCTGTTTGTTGTTGGTTTCTTTGGTGGAAGATCCTTCTTGTATTTTTAATTTAAAAAATAAAATTAAAAAACTATCAAATGAACAATCTCTCGACATCATATCTTTAGTCTCAACCATGCCACACTGATATGTGAGGCTGTGATTAGAAGTACAGAAAAATGTTCAAAAGTAAGAGTGGTTGAAATGCGGTGGGTGTGGCATGTATCAAAACTGCAAAATATCACAATTATTTTCTATCCAGGCAATAGTAGTGGTGTAATATCAACTGTACCACACTGTGGTACCGAATTAATACCTCTCCTGAATGATTCATTGAACTGATCATTAGGTTGCAATTTTGGGTTCCCACTCCCTACCTACCTTTCTTCTTATTCTTCCATTTATGAAGAAATACTTGTCCCATTACATGAGTCCCCCACCTTTGCATGAAAAAGGTAGATCAGTAGATGGAGTGGAACCTTCCAAAAATTAATTATATCCAAATATATTTTTTAATCCATTTTGTCCTCTCTTCCCACTTGCCAAAACCCCTTCCATTGTTCTTTCTGATTGTTTAAGTTGCAAAATCTAAATTATTTGCACCTGATTCAGTTTTGCATTTATTTGTTTGTAATATGATTTTTAAAAATGAACCGGTGACCAAATCGGTCAGGGGTTCGATTATTGATTCGAACGGTCCGACCGTTCAACCTGAATGATCGGCCTGTTTTGACAAAAAAAATTAAAAAATTTAAAAAATTGGAGAACGGTCAAAACCGTTCGAATAGTTAACAGGCCGGTTCAGTGGTTTGCTGACCAAAATCAACGGTTTTGGAGGAAAAAACGGTTTTGAAGGAAAACGGAACCGATCAAGTGACCGGTTCCCGGTTTTTCCGGTCTGACCATCCCGTCCGATCCGGTTTTGAAAACAGTTGTTTGTAATTATGATTTTCATCCTATTTGAAGCAAAATTTGTACTTTTTGTTTTGTTTGCACTCACTAACAGTGTAAGGTTTGCTTCTCAAAAACTGATGCAAAATTTGCACCACCTTTCTCTTACCTAAATTCTCTCTCATATAAAGTAGAGACCCCCACGTTATCTTGCTTTCTACCTCACTCCCAAACAAATAACCCTCCTACCTCCATTCTGTTGTATACTGGGTGGGATCACATCATTTTACTTTCTATTTTATTTTTACAAATAAACAAGACAAGGTCAAATATGAAACAAAGGTGAATCAGAATGTATTCTCAGCCTATTTGCACTCCAATGCATTCACACCAGTGCAAATTTCCTTTGTCAACTGAAACCAAATGCAGATTTATGATTTGCGTGGAGGACGATACTTTCTTTAGTAGTACTCTCCAATTAGGCCATTCATCATCTGAATGTGTATTGTGCCTTAGAGACACTATTAGGACGATACTTTCTTTAATAGTACTCTCCAATTAGGACGATTCATCTCCAATTAGGCCATTCATCATCTGGAGGACGATACTTTCTTTAATAGTCTGCAATGCCTTCCGATCATCTAATTAATTTGAACTGATGCCTATATCTATGAGCTTGATTAAGCGCTCAGAGACAAAGTTTAGTTACTCATGTCAGTATTTTGCGTAATTGAAAATAGTTTTAGGAGAGATCAGCTTATTAGATTTCTAGAGGACTTTTTACAACTTTCCCAATTTCAATAATTCTCTCATGTGAGTCCAGATATGCTACCAACATGTTGGTAGCAACATTGCTTTTAACATGATTTATGTCTGTACATCTCAGACATGTTTAATTCTTGTATGTTGCCATTGATGGGGTCATACTATGCATGGAGATGGTAATCATGTTTGAGATGTATAGCCATAAATCATGTTGGAAGCTAATGTTGGTAGTATATCCACACTCCTCTCGATCACCAAAAGCAGCCTTAACATAGACTATGGATGGTTTTCAAATGTTTGCACTCCTCTCGGTCATGGTTTTCAAAATTGGGTTAGATTTGCATTAACAAATTTACCTTCTTTTTAAATAGACTTTTTAGCTGTAATGGATGCAAATACGAATTCCAGTAAAGCATAGAATTCACATCTTCACCTCACAAAGGGCTGCCCCACAATGCCCCACAGGCCACAACACATCTCTGCCGTGTATAGGGAACATTTCGGGAGATGTTCCCAGGAGATGTATTGGGAACCGATGATATCATCATCAGGAGATGTTTCCAATACATGGAAGAGATGTGCTGTGGGGCGGAGATGTGATCTCTAAAGCATATGCCTTTTTTTTTTATCAAAAGCCCAGTTGAATGCAAATTTACTTCTTTTTTTTATTGATGTACTTTTACATCTTATTATCAATGTAAATATGCATTGTAAGATGTGTTTTCTGTCATTTGCCAATGCATAAATGTAATGTTGCCAAATACAAGCAAAAATGAACCAGAGTGCAATTTTATCTTGAACCAGGATTTACACTCCATTTGCATCGTTTCCAAACGCAGCCTATAGATTTAAAGAATGTTGTCTTTATTAGTTATATATTCCTGATCTTTGATGCAAAAGATGGATACAATTTTGTGGATTAATCGTTTATTTATGTCAAATAACCAGTAAATAAAAGAAATCTTATGAATTTTGGTAAATGACATCTGCTTCGCTACCACGTTTATGATTCCAATTTATTAACCGGTTGTTTTCTGATAACATTTCTTTTCCATATCATAGTCGAACCCTATATATAATTGCCCTCATGAGTGTCTTCTCATCCACAAACATTTGATATATCTTGAAACGGATCTAATTTGGATCAAAAAAATTTAAGACCCTTTGAATTTGAATATTGGGTCTCACTTCGGGAGATACTTCTGTGCTACTTAATAGTTAAACATGGGAACGCATGAATATACTGAAATTTATAAAAGGAAATTAGTAATAAGTTTTCTTCTTTTACTGTTTTTTCTTAATAAACAAGTAATCAGTTTCAAGATACACAACTGCCGCTTCTTTTAATGTTCAAGGTTACGATCGATGCATATGGTAAAGGCCTGAATTTGGGGTATACATGGAACTGGGCTGGACCAGCTTCTCGTTGATAAAACTCTATACAAACATTGACTGCAACATTGTACATAACAAGGTGGCTAAGTCTCTGGTTGGGTTACCTCAGGTTGAGGGCAACCCTAACCCTAATCCAACTCAAAATTATTGGGTTGGCCCAATTTTTGTCAAATGTTCTTATTTCCTATATTCAAGGATTTTGATCAATTAGTATTAGCATTATATATTTATTATGCTTTTGAAAAATTTAATCTAAAAACTTAAAATTGTGGACATACATATATACATTATACATGCATACATCATATAAGATAGATACTAATAGATGCATAATTGCACGTACACATATATGCTACAAGCATACATAAATATATACATAAATACTTATATAAATAAATGCCTTTTAAATGTTTATATGAAGCTAAGTTGGGTTTGGATTGGGTTGGGTTGGCCAAAACCACTACCCTAGCCCAGCCCAAAATTAAATCAGGTTCATGCTTTTCAAACCTGACCCTAACCCGAACTTCAGCCCAACCCAACCCAATCTGACGTTTTTGGATTGGATTCGGGCTAACCCAACACAAGTTGCAGCTAGCCCTAACATAGGCCATAGGGTATAGGGTATGATAGAATATAATAAACAGAGAGTTGAGGGAAAGTTGTTAAGGAATTTGAATAATTAAGAACTTTGCCTAAAACTCTCTTTTTCTCTATTTTTTTTCTATCAAACCAAAAACAGCCTTAGGGTATGATACATTGTTGAATTCTTACACCATGTCTGATCCATTTCCACCATTGAATCGAACCAAAGTAAGCCTACAGGTTTAAGAGAACCCTATGCATGTATTGATTGTGAGGAAAATGAATGTGAAATGCAAGGGTTTGTACATTGTGTTAATGTTAACTCATAGTCAGACGGGTGGTGTGATTCCTAAGACAAGAAATTTGAAATCAATGAAACTGTACTCTTCACACATGTACATAAACTTTGGATAAATTAACACTGGTAGACAGTCCCTTTGCCAAAATCTGATAACAAAAGAAGATTATAGTTGACTGCAAATGGTATCTATTTGTCTGAATTTCTAAATCTGATTAAGGCAATATAATTCAAATTCAACCCCATTTATAATTGGATATAAATATGGCTCTACCTGAATCTTATCCGACTGAATATCATCAAATTAGCAAAGTTCCTAGATCTAGATATGATTAATATATGTATTTATTGGCAAAGTTGGAGTCATAGGTTCAAGTCTCATATGAGGTATTCTTATTGGAATCGGATAATTTTAATTTAATTAAATAATTCTTTGCAATATCTGAACTGGGTCCAAGTATGTATGATCATTGGAATCAAATGGATAAGATTTGATTCAAATCTGAAAATTAATGGGCAAACTTTGGATCTAGTTTCATTCAATGATTTGATCCTGGTCTGCCTGCAACCTTAGTTACACTCCATCATTACATATTTAATAGAGTGTGAATACTATTTTGAGATCCAACATTTTCAATAGATCAGTTGGTGAAGGGAATTCTCTGTGGATCATGTCAAGTAAAAAAGAACTGTTTATAGATCTGAGAAAAATTTTCTAGGTGGATCATTATATGATTGACCCCTCCATTTTAGCCACTTAGCGCGGTGAATAATTTGCAGGACAATTTATGGAGCACTAATGCCAGAGGAAGTCTAATCAAGAGAGGCCATGAAAAGAGGGGAAACCTCAATGGACCACCAAGCTTTGATCCAGGAGGTACCAACTTGTTAGTGCAACTACTTAGTGGGATCAAATCCGTCAGGCAATTGAACAAAGTGAAGAAAAAGTATAGCCATTTGGGAGGTGAAAAGTTAAGTTTTTTTTAGTCAAGTCCGCAATTCTTAGAAAAATAATATTATTTTATTTTCCCCTTTTGTGGTCTTTCAAAGCATTTTCAAGTTGGTTGGGAAGTATCATCTAATTAGGAAAATTTACTATTTTTTTTTTCCTGTGGTTTCACAATTTCTGTTTAAGGCCCTTAATTGAATGAACCATTTTTTTTTTCCTGAAATTTTGCATTTTCTACATTTTGTTTATATATACTGATATGGTATTTATTTCATTAATTCTAGCCAAACTTAATTTTCACCAGATGGACAACGAAGTTTCAAGGAAACATTTTAACTTCTGATTGAAAAGTTCTAAACAAAGAATTGTTAATTTTGATTTGTTCACCTAAAATGAAAAATCAACATCTGATGAAATTTTGTTAATTTTTGGTAACTTAGAAACGTGCTTCAGTAAGTGATTCTTGTACTACTGATGAACTGTATGCTTAAAGAATGTTATCCATCTTACCATCAAAATTGAACTTAGTCGGCCAACATCGAATTCCTTTAATCCTGATTTAGGGTTTTATTGACCTTGGCCTTGTTGGTAGAAATGGTGTTCAACATGTCGAGGCCCTCTATATACAGAATGTTGGCTAGCTAGTTGACAATTGTGATTGGGTTGTTGTGATTGGGTTGTTCTGATTATTTCTAAAGTATAATCTAGCCTAGAGGAGGGAATCGAAGAAATTAAAGCATTAGTTTTCTTCTAATCTCCTCCAATCTTGTGATTTTTAGAGCATAAGATTCTATCCTTTGAATGATTAACTAATCCTCAACCCTTTATTCTTGACAGTTCTGATCTGGTTCTTATTAACCAAACTTGCTTAGCCAAAATGAAATCCACAAAAGTGTGCCACCATCTTCAAGGTAATCTTACACACAGGGTCATTAATCTTGAGTTTCCTTTTAGCTAAATCAAGGGAATCAAATGAAGAATAGAAGCCAAAGTAAGTATTTGACTTTTAAAAAAAAATACTTTTAAGTGTTTGACTTTTGGAGATGACATTTTGTCATCCATATTTTACAGTGAGCTTTTTGTCAATGGAGATCCTAACCACTGAAGCTTCAAATTTTCAACTTCCACTGGAAAATGTCTAAGAAAGAGGAGAATCTTTTGCCACACATGATAGCATTGTTTTCACAATGTTTTGTTCCAAATTGTTAACAAAAGCATATTAATTATGATGCTATATTGTTGAGCTTGTGTCTTATTTTATTACTTTTGGCCACTAATGTTCTAACATTTTATGAACAATTCTATGGAACAGAAACATGTCTTGTGGTATTAATACTGGAAAAGTGCTTTATTCTACAATTAATGCTGCACTTCATCAAGGTCACTCTGCACAGTTTAGGCCATCTTGGGAACATGGGGTGCAACATTGATAGTCTTTGTTATCAAATGGCATATCATACAGTGTTTTTGTTATACACAGTTTTCATTATTAAATAATGGAATATTGTTAGTTAGGTAATAAACATCAAAAGAAATATGAAAAAAAGGTGCCAACATTATAATGAACACAAACAGTACTTGAGTCTATAATGGTTTTCTAACCAAAATTGTTGAGGTTTTCAAGGGCTACCATCAAATAATAATTGTTGAGGTTTTGAAAAAAGGTTTCTTTCGCTTCCATCATGGAAGGAGGAAAGGCGCGTTTGAATGGTAGATCTAACAAAGTGACAATGCTCATGTTAGAAAGAAGCTTAGTGCCATTTGATATAAAGGCTGAAGTTTCTGAACTTAATGACTTATTGCTTTATCTTTTAGCGAATACGTTTTTAAGTGACAAAATATTTAAGGGTTGAGTAATCAACCCAACTTCGGTTTCATCGACTAAGGAGTGACAACCACCTAAAGCATTAAGTCTTTCAGTTCAAACATCACCTGGCAATAGGGGTTACATGGTGGTTTTTTCCAACTGCCAATGATCCTCTTCTCCTTCCATGCTAAAGTGAAATTTTATCTGATATATGGTCTGGAATCTAGATCTGCCAGAATATAGAGTCTAAAAAATTAATACACTAAATATATAGAAGCAACTTACAGAAATGCACAAGGGCAAATAAGCAACTTTAAGAGAAACACTAAGGCCCTGTTCACTTTTCGGTAAGTTATTTATTCAGGTAAATACGATTACCTGGATAAGTTTTACTTGGGAAGCACTTACCCAGTTAAGTGTATTTACCCATGTTCTTTTATTTTCCAAATAAAAAAAGGGAAATGACCATTTTAACCATAAAAATCCATTATTAAAAGGGGTATTTTTGTCCCATTCAAGTGTTGGAAACTTTTCCCCTGGTGGGAAAGTTATTTACCCACCTAGAAGATGGGTATCACTTACCCTAAGAAAATAAACTTTCCCTGGTCCCCACATTAATCTGGAAAAAGAACATATGATTCTTGGTCAATGAGAACCAAAATCCCCTTGACCTACTTTCCCCCCTCTCAAAATCCAAAAAAAGAATTTCCCCTAAAAATTAATAGAACCATAGACATCCTTTCAATTGTCCACATTCAAATTCAATCCACAAACCACAATTTTCTTCTCAAGAAAGCCCTAAAATTGGGTACAGCTAATATTGACTTCTCAAGGCCAAACACTTTCCTATTTGTTTTCGTGAACCAGAATTTACAGGCCACATATAATGAATTTCGTCCAACCATTTTGGAATCGGTGGATGTGTAGTTTTAGAACATCCAAAGCCCAGCCAGTTCGTATAGTTCTATCTCTCTCTATCTGCCAGCCTAAACCTTTATTCCCTTGAAGTCATTCATTCTTTTCAGCTCGGAAAAGGGACTAGCTAGGGAGACATCTGAGAAAGTAGTGACCACACATAACAAAAGTTAAAAACAATTTCCCTTTTGAGGGGAACCCAAATTTATATATCTACAAGTGCATCGAAAGCCACAAAATTTTATTCAAATCTCTTAAGAGTTCTAAAACATACAAAACAAACCCTCCTGTAAACCAAGAAACAGATGCTCTGATCCTCTGGAAAATTAAGTGCTTTCTCATTTCTCCTTCTCCTTCTGTTTGCAGGAAGTCAAAGGATCTCTCCATGGGATAAACAGAACCTTTTGTTTCAAGATCAGTACTCATGTTACTACCCCAGAGTACTGATTAACATTATCTTTATGGAATAAAGGAAAAGCAAGTCTCAGGTCTTTGATGAAATGCTTCAACAATTCAACATGCTTTCAAGAAAGTGATACTCATAATATATATATAAAAAACCATTTTGGGAGCATTTCTGCCAAACATTAAACAATAACCAGACTCACAACCCTTGACTCAACACCACTTTTTGCACATGGAATGGTGGAGAGTGGAGACACATAATGGTGGACAAACTTTTTTTACCTAAAACAAAAAAGATAAAGAGATCTTGTCATAAAACTCCACTTAGAGGACGGTAAGGTTTGTTCTTCTAAGATTGGTAGGGCACATTAAGGTCCAAAGTTGGAGTTTTTATGGGATGGATTAGACATCACATCCTATATAGAGCCCTGTTTGAAAACCAAGTAGGAATCTTCTGTGTCGGTTCATAGGCGCTACAACCCCTATCAATCCCCAGATTTTATATGGGTTCCCAACCAGTGGTTTAACTCTTAAAACTCTAGTCAATTGGGAACAAAGATCTAGGGGATTGAGTGCAAGATCAAAGTACTATATACTAATTGGGTCCTTCGGTCTATATATCAAGATTCAATAGTCTCCTAAATACCATTCATGTGATTGTCTCCTGGTCTTTACTCTTTAGTGTTGTCACACTCGGACCAGATAGGATGGTCCAACCATCAGAACCTGGAACCTGCACCCAAAACGGTTTTTGGGCTGCCCAAATCTTAACAAACTTTGCTTTTGATCAATCGTATCTCAAATACATGTTCTATTATTTTGATATAAAATAGCTTTAAAAAAAGTTTGAAACTATTTGCTTTTTTTTTTTTAATTTTTTGTTTGACTGATCAATTGAATCGGATTTGACCCACAAGACGGTGACCTAATCCGAGTCTAACAACATCGGAATGGCCCTGATGCATTCCAAATCCACGTGGGCTGTTAGCCTTCTCCATGTATCACACAACAAAGAGGAGGTTGAGTAGATGCCTGAAGCTGACTTTTAAGTTATCAAGTTAGACAAGTATTATGAGTTGTCTGCTCAGTATAGCTTATTATGGGGGCCTGAATTCAGCTGCTGCCTTAATTTCTTTTTTTTTTTTCTTTTTTTTCCTGTACAAACTACTGCCTTAGTTTTCAAACCTTGAATAGTAACGCCCTCTCTAAGTACAGGCGGGAGTCATCCACTATTTATTATGTTGATTCAACACCCTTCTCGTGAATCTTCAATTTCATCAGCCTCCATTAATGTACTAGAACTCTCTATCTACTGTTTGTGCTCTATTGGGACAGGTCCAGTGTATCTTCATTGTTGAATTTTGTCTTGATGACTCAGAAGTCAATAGAACCCATGGAGGTCTCTCTGCAACAAGAACCATCTCATGGAGGATGGATCTCTGCAATATACATCATTGGTAATTAAGCCTCACTAGACATCTGCTCACTGCATTAATTTTTCTGGGTCTTAACTGAAACCAACTTCTTTGCTCAATATCTGATGCAACAGGTGTTGAAATAGCTGAACGATTCGCTTATTACGGCATGTTTGGGAACCTCATGACGTATCTCACCGACGTCCTTGGAGAGTCCACTGCAACAGCGGCCAAGAACGTCAATATCTGGTTTGGGATAACGACTCTCCTTCCACTGCTGGGAGCTGTCATCGCTGATTCCTACTTAGGCCGTTTCAAGGCCATCTTCTTCTCATCCTTGATCTATCTGATGGTGGGTTGATGTAATTTTTATAATAAATTGCTTCCATCTCAACTCTCAACACACTTATTTCAAGCTCATGAGCTTGATCATGGAATATGTTCTGTTATTCAACCACAGGGACTGGTTATGTTGACTGTATCAACCACAAAAGCAATCCCACCAGAGTTTCGAGGGCAGCTGTTTTTCTTCTCTCTCTACATCGTCTCAATCGGGGAAGCCGGGCACAAGCCGTGTGTGCAAGCGTTCGGGGCAGATCAGTTCAACGAAGAGAAGCCAGAGGAGAGGAAGGCCAAGAGCTCATTCTTCAACTGGTGGTACTTTGGGACGAGTGGTGGCGCCATGACGGCCATGTTGATCGTAATATACGTCCAGGACAATGTGGGGTGGGCCGTTGGCTTTGGAATCCCAGCTGCTGCAATGGCCATGGCGCTTGTGCTGTTCTTGCTTGGGCGGAGAAGATATAGGCTGCAGGCAGCTAAAGGCAGCAGTCCACTGACTCGAGTGGCGCAGGTTTTGGTTGCAGCTGGCCGTAAGTGGCGCTTGTCTGTGTCTAAGGATGATCACGGAGGAAATATTGAAGAAGGAAAAGCTGGTTTGAACATGGGCGTTCACTTTCTGTCCACCACTCGGCCCCTGGCTCCTACCCATCAGTTCAGGTAAGCACTCTTTACTCTTCAGAATTATGGGCATCATCAATTGATGAGTTCTTGGCTTGAAAATTGAAATGGGGTGATAAAGCATACCTTAGACCTAAGTTGCTTAGTGCTTTATTAATAACCTACAAGCCCAAAGCCCCAAACTCTGCCTGATCAGCATGTCTTTGGTCCACAGCAAAGACCCACTTGAAGTGAACTACCGAAGTTCATCAGGGAATTATGGTTAGGTAAGCCATGCATCATCCGGGTTTGGATCCTCTGCATTTTTTTTCCTGCACTTCTGTTCAGTCTGTGACAAGTGTACCCATACACGTGGATAAATACCCCTTGTCACATACTGGAGTATGGAAGTGTAGAAAGAAAAGTGCAGGAGATCAGGAGTTCAGGACTCACAACACACCATCTTCTATCCATGTAGCGAGTTGTAGCAAAACTTTTTTTTTTCTCACGTGACATATATAGAAGTGTTTATTGCACGTTTTGAAATTGGTTTTTGACATACGGAATAAAGATAAAAAAGAAAGGCTATAATTTTTGGTTTACAATCCAATCCAGGGAGTTAGGATGGAAAAGGTAATTAATTTAAGTACTTAAAACTTAATTTTGTGTTCCCTCTTAAACTATTGCAATCTATTGGCATCTTGTCAGGAAAAGATAAGAAAACCTATACAAGATTGGTAAAGGTTTTTCTACATTTTCCTTCCTTTCCCTACTTTTTACTTCAAACTAAATATAGCCTAAAGGAAAAGGTCTATATATGCATCATGTGAAACATTAGACATTTTTAAATGTTTACACTACCAATTTTTCCGATGGAATGCTAATAGAGGAGTCCGAATTTGCTCCTCACAGATTATGCCTCACACCAATCTTACATCACTTTTAGCCATGCATTGAGAATATCTCCTGAGTCCTGACCCGTACTTGATGTTATCATTCATGAGAAGATGTTCTCAATGCATGGCTGTGATGTACTGTGAGGTCGGTGTGAGACACTGAAAAGCAAATTCGTTTCCTAATGGAGGTGTTTATTTGTTTAATTTGTGATAGTTCAGGGGGCATTTTAGCAGAAAATAAAGTTTAGGTAGTTAAAGTGAAACACCCCCATAACATAACATGGAGGAGGGTATAATTGTATGATCAAATTTTGGAAGAAATTAATGGTGGTCTGGCACTCTGGTCAACTGAGCTTAAATTGTTAGATTTCCATTCAAGCTGGATACTGGCGTTCCATTTGGGATGTGTTCTTTAGCTCTATTTGTTTGCACTCCACTTTCATTTGCATCAGTGTATATTCATAGGCAGCATATAGCATATGAGAAAATTGCAAATTTTGGTTGAATTTTGCTTTGAGTTTTATTTTACTTGGTCCACATTGCAAAATTTGAATTAAAATTTGTTCATTTGCAATACTCCCATACATTTCTACCAGTGGAAATGAAATTGCAATGCAAATAAACTATCCCTTGATTAAAAAAACTAAACATGTATCCAAATGCAAGTCTAAACCTCTCCCATGACTGAACTGACCTCATTCCAGAATCTCAGAATAATAGGAAAACCATTTCGTACAATAGAATCCATCTGGTTTGGATCTCATACCCACAAGAACCCTACCCACGCCTCTACCATTATAGTGATCCTGAATTGGAATCCATCACCATCATATATAAACAAGAAGGAGGAAGATCAATTATATTTTTATCCACAAAAGAAATTATTAAATGAACTCATAGAAAGGGAACTTTATTAGAAGAGCTAAAGAAAATCCCCTCTACACAGAACATCACGAAAATGCACAATCAATGGATCAATCAATCAATTAAGAAGATTTGATGTGAAGCAATATATTCCTCCACTTTCTTTATCATAGTTGATAGGGTTCAGCACACTGATTTCCCTTTCAGGTATTCTACTGATAATTTCCTTCATGATGCACCAACAAGACAGAAAATGGAACTAGATTCCACAAAATGTGGCCTCGCTAAAGCCTCTAAACCAAGATAAGGTAGAAGAACATATGTACTCTCCAAAATCTTGACCCCCAAAAGCTTAACAAAATGTGCTCAAGTCTTAAAGAGAAGTCACAATGTACTGACTCATGACAGGAATCATATAAAAGCATCTGTTCTATTAAGTCCCTTCTGGAGATATGCTGGTAAATCTTTCACAACCTTATCGAAGAAGATATACAATGTTGCTGCTAGCTAAAATCCTAAGCCAAATGACAGGGTGTAATAGGATGATTTAACATTTTGAAGGAATTAGTCTGACTGATGAACAAAGGAAGAAAATAAAAACATAAAACAGAAAAATAAAAAGTTACAGTCTATCGGTAAGAAAATCATAATCATGCAAAGTGTAATTTGTAGCATGTTAATAATCAAGAAACACTTTATGATATCTTCCATTTCATCCAAAGAGAATCAGAAGTAGATTGATTGATAGGACACATTTCTACCATATGTTGTCAATGTACGCTTTCTTAGCGGCCGTTTGATAACAGATGAAGTAGCTTAAGAACACCACTTGTTGTTTTGTCTTTTAGTGAAGTTGGATTGATTGCTATATTCTCGAATATGGTATTATTATATTATTTTATCCATTAAAAGACAAGGCAATAAGTTATTCAGTTCAGCCACTTCAGCTATTATCAAAAGGCTCCTCTTAGTTTGAGTCTTTGAGAACAGTAAAGGCTAGATCCATATCCAGATTAAGGGTGCAACTTGGGTGGGCTTATGTTTGAAAATTGTCAAAACTTTAATGGATTTGGCTCCCAAAAGAGTACAAATTCTTCAAATTAGGTACTTTACTTGCACGAGACCAACATTGAATTATTATTATTATTATTATCATCATGAAGACAAAGTAATATGCTAATTCAGTTCAACCACTTCAACCCATATTAAACAAACCCTTTAGAATAATTAGAAGATGGACCCATATTTTTCATCTTGACTAGTTTTGGGGCGCGGTTTGGATCCGTTATTAGGATCCATATTTGATTTAATATCCAAATAGGCCCAACCCATGATGATCAATTGGTTGCATTTCGATCTCCAATTACCCACAAACCACAGCCCTGTTTTATGCTATGCATCATCAACATGGGCCGGTTCATAACCAAGGTCCAACCTGGATCCTCCTCGATTCAGAAACAAAATTGGGTTAGTATCCGGACCAGATTAGACATGGCTAACCCGGGACAAATGACATATTGAAGCGGCCCATTTCAGGCCCATCGTGTGGATTGTGTTCTCACCCCCTTCAATTCTTGTCTACATGTCTAGCCTTGAAACATTCATCTAACAGTCTTAACAAAAAAAGCAGGTTTCTGGACAAAGCGACTGTTGTAGACAATATTGATTTGTCCAGCAACAACAAGAACAACTGGAGGCTTTGCACAGTGACTCAAGTAGAAGAAGTGAAGCTTCTCCTTCGTTTGGTTCCCATTTGGTTCAGTGGCTTGATGTATGCTGTGGTGTTTGCCCAGACCAACACCCTCTTCACCAAGCAAGGCAGAACCATGGACAGAAGGATCGGATCCAAGTTTCAAATACCACCTGCATCACTTCAAGTCTCCATTCCCCTAGTGGTTATCTTTGCAGTGCCCATATATGACCGGATTTTTGTTCCGGTAACGAGAAGACTAACCGGAATCCCTTATGGGGTAACAATGCTTCAAAGGATCGGAATCGGCCTGTTCATTTCGACGATCGGAATGGTGATAGCAGCTCTAGTAGAGAGTAGAAGGATTCTCATCAGTAAAGAGCATGGGCTGTTGGAACAACCAAAGATAACTGTGCCTATGAGTGTGTGGTGGTTGCTTCCACAGTACATGATTTGGGGAATCTCGGATGTTTTCGCCGTCATCGGCTTGACGGAACTCTTCTACGATCAGATGCCGGAGGACATGCGCAGCATTGGCTCTGCAGTTTTCCTTAGCATGTTTGGCACAGGCAGCTTACTGAGCAGTTCTGTTATATCTATTGTGCAGTCAATGAGCTCAAGGTTTGGGGATAAATGGCTGGACAACAATCTCAACAAAGCCCACCTTGACTACTATTACTGGTTACTAGCAGGGCTGAGCAGCCTCTGGCTTGTCATGTATGTAGGCCTGGCTAAATTCTTTGTTTACAAGAAAAATTGATGGTGGCGCTGTTCCAAAATGGATTTGATGAAACTGTTTCTTCACGGCCCATTGTGGCCCATTCCACCCGGAAGAGTAGTGCACTTTGTAGGGTTGGTAAATAAATGGCCCAGGATTAGAAGTGTATAATGGGCTCTTGTAAATAAAATAGTGTTAGAAGTGTTTTATGTCATGTACTTGTGGGCCAAGTCCAATGCCTAACTTAGTTCTAGACCTGTTCATGGGCCGGGTAGCCCGACGGCCCGGCCCGGCCTGCACCCCGGCCGGGCTTGGTCATATAATTAGGCCCGCGGGCCTGACCTCGGGCTTAACACAGTAAGCCCGACTGTGTTTTGGGCCGGGCTCGGGATTTGTCAAAAAAGCCCGGCCCGGCCCAACTCAGTATTATATATTTTATATATTATATAAAATATATAAATAATATAATATTTATTAAAATATATATTTATAATTTAATATATATATATACATATATTTTATACTTTTCTTTATAATTTCAATCTATCTCTCTCTTTATTCAGCTGCTTCAACATTAATAATAATAATAATATAGGCTAAATTTTGGGCCCGGGCCCGGGCCCAGGCTCGGGCTTCGGGTTTTTTATGAGGGCCGGGCTCGGGCTCAGGCCTTAAAAAAATTTGTTAATACACAGTAAAAGCCCGGCCCGAGCCCGGCCGGCCCCGGCCCATGAACAGGTCTACTTAGTTCAATGCAGATCTTAACAAGAACGAATCGCATTCATATGCTTTGCATATTAAAGGGTCGGTGAGGGATGTCAATGTGTTTAATTAATAGAAGAGCTCTTTAAAGTTTAAACTGCTCTCGATCTACTGAATTTATGATTCGCATTCTACCAAAAGAATAAACAAGGATGCCAAGCGGGTCGGGTTCGGGTTGAGACAATCTCGTCTCGTGTCAACCTGAACCTGACTCGATCCAACTAAATAGAGAGAGATTAGAGATTACCGAACCCTCAACCGGTTGGGTCCAGTACGGGCCTACTTCAAGCCGAACAAGCCCGACCAGATCCTAACCCGACAGGGTTGGTCGGTGAGGGTTTACCACTTAACCCAACCTACTGATATCCCTAGTGGTAAGTGTGCAGAGTTTTGTTTAAGCCTAGTCAAATGATGGGTTGTAGTGGTTTAGATATTTGAACCCAAATGGACCCGGCCCATCTTACTATCGCTTGATGTCTGCAACTATCGTCTATCGCTTAACATTTAGCTTTGAATCATGGCAAATCATTCAAGGTTTCAACTTTCAAGCGCATCAGAGATGGCCTTCAAAGATGAAGAACGGTGAAACAGATGAATAATGAAAGTAGGGAACCAATCAAAAGAAGATGACGAGACTATGAGGGTTGTAAGCTTTGAATTCGTCTGATCTCCTTTGCAACTTCTGTCATTGTGGGTCTCTGATCGGGATTATATCTGAGACATCTGAGAGCACCGAAAACCTCCTTGCTAGCAATAGCCATCTTTCCGGTCAAAATCTCAAGCAAAACACCACCAAATCCATAAACACCGCTCTTTTCCGTCAAATGACGAGATGACAAGCACTCCGGAGCAATTAAATGTTCCAAATCCTCGTTCGATCCAGTCTCAACGTATGTTTTATCTCTGGGGATCAAGAATGTGAATCCAGTATCAGATAGCTTGGGAACGAAGTTCTGGTCTAAGTGAACAAAATTAGAATGCAGAAATGGATGGATGATGGGCCGGGGAAAGGCGGTTTGGAGAAAGGCAACCGCGTTAGCTATCTGGGTTGCGATCCTCAACCTCTGTCCCCATGATATTACGTCTCTCCCAGTTGCCGAAGTAAATTTACGAAAGATGTTATCTCTGAGAATTCCATTGCTGCAAGAAGATTCATAGACGAGGATGGGGATTGGGGATTCCAAGCAGTAGCCCAGGAGCTTTAAGAAGTTCTTGTGCTTGAACACTTGGGATGCCACCGCCACCTCACTGACGCAGATGTCGAGAGCAATCTCCTCCGTCTGATCAGACTTCTCCATCCTCTCTGCAAACTTCTTAACGGCAATAGCACGACCGTCGTGCATTCCTCTGTACATCTTATAGAATCTCAAATCCTTGAAAATGGCATCAGGAGCGAAGTTGTTGGTAGCCCTCTTGATTTCTTGGTAAGAGAAGCATCTGAGAAGTGAGAAGGGACGATACTTCATTGAAGTCCACTATTATCTGTTCCAGCACCCAACCTCCATTCTCCACGAAGAATCTTTGTTTTTCTTTCTTGGAAGATCGTCCTTTAAAGTAAGACAACTCCATTCTTCTGATCTTCTTGTCCAATTTAGGGTTGAACGAACGATAAAACGAACTGGGTGACACAAAGACCAACCACGAACCCAAGATCAACGATTGATGAAATAAAATAATAAAGCTCTGCGTCTGATTAAGGTCGCTTACCTCCTTTCTCTGGACTCCAGGAGAGATTCAACTTAGTCAATCATCATTCAATCACATGCTGATGCTCTTCTATGGCACCCATTGAAAATTTGGAATCAATAGCTGGTTTGGCGATGGGGTTTCTTGCTGCCTAGTCAACGAGCCAAGTCAACTCTAGCGGCTGCTGCTTTCTTTCAGACATGTTTAGTTTGACAGAAAAATAAGAGAAACATGAGAGTTCTGACTTCTGAGTGAAATTTTGTGAACTTTCCCCCTAATTGGGAGGAATTCTGTCAAGCCAAATAAGGTCTTGTTACTGCATCTATCACAACCCCAATTGGGTGAGTTCACATCTCTGCCTCACAAGGGGCCGCCCCACAGCACATCTACCAGATATTTTCAATACACGGCGAGGATGTGCTGTGGGTGTTGTGAGGCAGAGATGTGATCTCCAATTGGGTGGATGAATTAAATTAACAACTAGGATGACAGAGACAGAGCCACCAATAATGAACCATCATCCCAACCGTTTATTCGAAATTACATGAAATGATGAACCATCATCCGGAGAATTTTCTCAATACACAGCTGGGATCTGGGATGTGCTGTGGGACGTTGTGGGGTGGATTTGAACTGACCATCCCACAGCACATCCCCGCTGTGTACATTGAGAATATTTCCTGGTGATGCTTCATTTCTGGTATCATCGGGAGATGTTCTCAATACACAGTGGAGATGTGCTGTGGAACATTGTGGGGCGCTCTGTTGTGAGGAGCTGATTTGAACTCATATCTGGTCAATTGATAGAAGATAAGAGTATAGGTATCAATGGACTATGTTTGGGTTAGAATTAATCTAAATTACAACAAATTTGAACAGATTAGACGGCCTAGACATTGAATTGGATTGGTTCAAAATGGTCCAAAAATTATTCATGGGATTGGATTGGACCTGGTCCATTTGTAATGGACTTACATTGGAATAGACCAGATTGGACCAAATCCAGTCCAATTAACACCGCTAGATGTACCAGGGGTTTCTCTTTAAAACCTAGTGGTGGCTGCAAGAGGAAGATTGGGCAGGATTTCTCTTTTAATTTCAATTTCCACCACCTATACTTGATCTACATCTTCCAGTGATTCATGATATGAATTGTTATGTCATTCTTGATTTTGTAGTCTATGAGGCATATGTACATTATAGATTTCTATTTGTGATGCGAATTTTTCTTTTCATATGATACCCTATTAATTTTACTAAAATAAAACTCTGATGCTATGGATACTAGAGGGGTTTGTAGATCATGTGCATATTGGCAAGGATATGATAATTTTGTTAATGTCCTTTCCACCAAGTTAAATATATTAAAATTATCTAATTCATCATATGAGAAGAAATTTGTAATATTACTATACAAATAAAAATTAAGTTCACTAAATGAATTTGATAAAAAAGGGTTATTGATTGTTCCCTAATTTTAATTAATAATAATCAAATTTTATTTGATGTACTACTACTAGTAGTTTCAAATGATGGTAATATATAAGTTTTTTTTTTTTTAAATTTTGTGATTGTGACTCATATAAACTATACACTTATAATAATAAAGAATTAATTTCTTTCTTTTTTTATCCAACATAAATTTCCATATTTTCATGGTAAGAATCAAATAAAATTTCTAGACCACTTTGTTTAAGCCTAGGGTCTAATATTGCAGAGAAATAATATAAAGGAAAATATTTTTTTAAAATTTATGTTCCATTATTTTAGAAGGGGGAATTAGTCTCCATTGTTTTCAGCTTAGTTGATTGAACTATTGGAATTTGTGAAATCACCATCCTTTCCGGTTTGATCTCTACATTAGTTGATCTTTGTCTGTCAATTGATTGAGGACATCCATCGACGCGAGACTCGCAACAGCTTGTCAAGAACAAGAGAGACGTGGTAGTTGGAGGCGTGAACCCCATAGTGACTAACTCCACTAGTGGTTGGATTTGCAAACCAGGTAACCCTTGTTTAATTTTATTTTGTTGGATCTAAGACCAATCGGTTCAAGTACCAATTTTGGTCTGAAGGAGAGAGAATCTCTCCAAAAGGTGAAAACTGGTTTCTGCATTTCTTCCAAGGATGAAAATTTTGAAAATTAATTTCCATCTACGACTGTTTGCTACCTTACAACTTTTAAACAATTGAGATCAAATCCCTTTGTCATAGGGGTTGGAGGGATTATGGGTTTGGAGTTGTGTTGCCCTATGGCTCAGTTTGGAAGGAGTACAAATACACACAAATATGTACAGTATAAATACATACAACGTAATACAAAATATAAGGTTTTGAACTCTACATGATATTTGTATTTGTACACTTTCCAAATGGAGCCTATAAAACAAGAAAACCATCTAGGTCAACTAACACTATCCTGAACTTTGGGGGTAGTGTTAAGTTAGTACTTGAACTTTTAAACGTGTCATTGCAGCATCCGAATTTTTAAACATGTCAGTGCAATACCCAAACTTTCAAATGTTTCAATATCAATTATCTGATCACATGATGACATGTGTAACTTAAAATATTTGAAAATGTCAAAGCTATCCTTCAAAAGAGAATATTGTTCATTATCTTCTACTTACATATTCTTTCTCTGTTTTCATTAACAGAGATGTAAGAAATCAACTTTAATTTTTGAAAGTTTCTCTATTTTTCGTTCTTGCATAGAAAGTTTTTTTTTTTATTCCACTCCCCTACTAATTTCTATCAGAGAAAAGCGCAAAGCCCTAAGTCTAACAACAAATCAAGGAACTCAACCATGAGCCGTAGGAGCAGGTTATGACTGTCATATAATGATCTTCTCCCTTGAAGGTCGTGTTGTTCAAGTATGCTTTTAAGGCTGTAAAGGCTTTCGGGTTTACCCCGATTGGTGTTCGAGAAAAGGATTTAGTATGCATTGCCACACAAAAGAAAGTCCCGGACAAGCTTAAGCTTTTGGATTAGACCTTTTTTCCATTACCAAGTATCTTGGATTAATGGCCACTGGAATGACAACTGATGCACTTAATTAGTTCAACAAACAAGAAATGAAGCAACTGAGTTCTGTTCCAAATATGGATTTGAGATGGTTGTGGAAGTATTGGCCAAGTGGATCGTAGACAAATCACAAACATGCCTATATTTATTGTTAGTGCGATGGTAAGGTTATGGAGGTTGGTCAAATCTTTGAAGGTTCGGAGAAGGTGATGGGAAATAGAGAGAACATGGGGAAGAAAGGAGAGAAGGGAGAGTCCCCTTCTAAGAAGCCTTAGGTCAAGGGTATATATTTTGTTTTTTGTGGAGAGAGTTATTCCCCTTTATATAAAGAGGAACCAAGGCTATAAGGAGAAGGATTTAAAATGAGACATTTCCTATTAGGAAAGAAGATCTTTATGTCATTTATTAAGGGAGTACAATGGGGGGTTTTGCTATGTGTCTAGTGAGAACCTCCAAAGGCAAATATTCATTTCTCTTAAGTATTCTCACATGGCACGTGCATGGTACATTCCCTTACGAGTTTCCTAGAGACAACGTGTTAAAGGACAAGATCTGACTAGCGATGTTATTACGAGTCAACGCCCATTGTTCACTGTGGGTCCCAAGAGGTGTTTTATGCTCATCACAAGTCAACCCCAGGAGCAATGACATATACCCTCATCTGCCAGGAAGGTCCTGGCAACCCCAGGTGCGATGACATATACCTTGGTCTGCCAGGAAAGCCCTGGCAACCATAGGTGTGTCGATATATTCCCTAATTCATCCAAATTGATTTTGGCTGGGACGAGGTCCAATCCAAAACCGGTCCATTGACACCCTTAATCACAAGGCACTACTTTATAGTTGGACTTTCAATTAAGGCCCCAAATGTTACTTGTTTGGTTGTTTAATAACCCATTGTATCACACTTTTCATTTCCTCTAAGCCCATCTTATCAAACGGACAATTGTAATGGATCACAAAGAACTTGGCTTATAATAAGAGGTGAATACTGGCCCAGTCTAGGTAAAAGCCCATCTTGAACTGAAGTTGTTCTGTTTGTACTACCTTGCCTAATAAGCAGCTTATGCAATCTTTACATCAAATGGGTTGAACCCATAAGCTTGACATTTTTCAGACTTTTCCAAATCAACTGCTAAATGAACACTTGGACTAGCTTGTTGTTGGAGCCAGGCATGTGCCCAACTCAAGATGAGTTGGACCGCCAGAAGGCTATACCTGGGCCTAATATATGTATGTAAATGGGCTGCTGTGGGCTTGGTTGTCCTATTTTGAGCCCAGATTTGGTTATGGCCGGAATTGAATCACAAGAAAAAAAAAGTAGAGGAAAGAATAAAAAAATCTGAGCAAGGGGAAAAGAACACCAACAAGCACAGTAAGGCCAAAACTTATATCATTTGTTTTGGCAAGTCTTTCTGTGCAGTTATCTGGGGTTCGGCAAGCTTGAAAAACCGAAAATTGGTTTTCTCATTTAGTAACAGAATGCTGGGAAAACCAGAAAACACATGTCCAAAAAGGCCTGAAGACTGAAGTCAGTAAATTTTGATAAGCTACAAATGAAATTTCTCTGTCATTTTGTGTGATAAATAACCTTTAAATATATTTTTGAAAGTCTGATAGAGCGAACCCCTTACTAAACAGTCTTGACCTTTAAATACAAGACCCCAAAATCTTAATACATTTTTTGACTGTTGAAAGATCTTTGTAAAAAAGATTTGACAGACGACACCTACTCAAAGTGTTAATACCCCTGAACCCTAATTATTGGTATAAGCCACTATCTAAGTTTTGTCATTTCTGCAATTAATGGAGTCACGACTGAAACCCATTATTCTATCTTTCCTCAATATATTATAACTCAATTTCAGGAACTAAACCTAATCCTCTTATAGTCTTATACGCCTACTGCGACCCTACTAGTGTAGTCTAAATGCACCTACTGAATCATCTCCATTCTCCACTGACTTCTCCATTTTTTAAAACACAATTGGATAATCCGTGATCTTAGTTTATTGTTTTTCTATTAAAGGCTAATGAAATCCAATACTTATCCAGCCCTCAATTGATTGTGACTATGTATTCTTGTCTGCAGAATTGCAGATTTGACTTCACTGTTGCAAGTTCATCCTCGATTTTTAGCTCAATTAACACAGCCATGATTTACGACTACTATGGCCCCAACCCCAGCTCCCCAACTCATTAAAACAAATTAAAAGTAAAAAATAAAGCAACGTTGCTTATAGGCATTTAGGGATGTCAATAGATTGGATTTAATATCAAATGAGAGAAAATAGACTAAGATGATTTAATCAACATGAAAGACTATTTGACAACACTAGCAAGAAGATAATCAGTTGCAAATTGAAAGGGCTATAAGGGATAGGAATAGACCAAAATAAACATAGGTCAAAATAAGAAGAAATGATTCAAGTGCTAATAATTTAACAATGAATATGACATTAAATAAAAAAAATGGTGAAACATGATTTATATAACCGATCCCATGTGGTTGGGATAAAACTTTGATAATGATGACGACCAATGAATGAACTGGACTTGGCCCGATCCAAACCAACCCGCCCAAGGATGCATTAATCATAGCCCAATAAATGAAATGAAATACCGTCATATCAAACTTGATCCAAGCTGCCTCAAAAGTTGTACTCCTATGCTCAACCTAGGCTATACCTACCTCAACCGAACTCCAATCAAGGCGAAATGATCTTAACCCGATGGGGTCATGTCAATGCGGATTTACATATATTCGTTATTTATCCATGGTAAGTGTTAGCTTTTTAACGTTAATGGACAAAGCAATGCTTCTAGCTATTATTTGGTTGGTTTTGTATCTCAGTCCATTTCATTTTTAGGCTGTCAGATCTCAAAGGGTTAGACATATGAGCATTAAACCCTTCATGGGTGGTCTAAAACTGTCTGATAATGCCACCCCAACCCAAACCCAACATGCATTTGGATTGAACTGAGAACAGTTGGAATGGGTTTTATTTGGTCGGAGAACTGCCAAACCAAACCCAACATGCATTTGGATTGAACTGAGAACAGTTGGCACCAAACTGGCGGACTTGGTGGAATAATCAAGTCAGCCAGCTCTATATCCAGAGGCGGGGCCAGGAAGTAGGGTTTGAGGGAAAATGGCCTGAGTTGGGTCTATTATAATTTTTTTTAATTGCATATATAATAATGGTTTTAATAAAAGGTTGGGGGACGAAAGGCAGGACCCCCACCCCACCAAAATACTTGTCTCCGCTCATGTCTGTATCTAACGAACTGGGGTAGAACTGGCTTTTATCTGGAGGGATAAGAAACATTTACAAGTTTAACACAATAGAGAAAAAAAAATTCAGTTAGTGTAAATGGAGAGGATTTTCTTAAGTATAAATACAAATAAGTATAGTACAAATACATATAAAATAATATAAAATACAAAATTTTGCTCTATACATATTTGTATTTGTATTTGTTTCTGATAAGGGGTGATTTGGCCCGACCTCATAATTGGGTGACACGTGTACGTGACTCGACATAAACGACAACTCGACATGAGCAGATTGGCACGTGGACTTGGCTCAACGCAGGTGACAACTCAGCAAGCATCAGCTCGCTACAGAACGAGCTCGTGGACACTAATGTCCCGAGCTGAAGATACTTCGGGTTGAGTCCATCCCAGTTCGTGAACTAAAACAACAACACCAAGTTCTCAGCAGTCCGAACTCAAGCAAGTGGGCCACCTCGAAGACGACTTGACTCGGGCAGAATCACCTTCGCACGCCACCAGCAGCTCGTCACGGGTAGCTTGCCACAAAGTAGCTCGCTACAGGGTTGCTCGTTGTCAGGTAGCCCGACGTCTCGCGAGAAGCTTCCTGCCTGACAGGACCATACCTGCCAATCCTGAAGACTGCACCCGCGTCCCTTGTCTGGCAGCGCAGTATCAGCCAACTCTGAGGATTGCACTCATGTCTCTTGCCTGGTGGCGTCGTGCCTGCCAACCCCGGAGGTTGTCTCCTGCCTGGCGGGACCGTACCCTACAATGGTCACATTAGCCCACCTGCTCCCAGTCCTGACGATAACAACCGGTCACTCCGAAACGTTACCTGACAACAGATCGCCGCAGTAGAGATTCGGGATCAATCCCACCAAACCTGTCAGGATGCCAGTATATAAAGACTTCAACCCCCTAGGGGCCAAGGTATTGCATATTCACCACTCTCGAGCTTTCTCATCTTCTTGCAAATTCATTCTCTTCCAGCTCGCAATCGAGTACTAACTTAAGCATCGGAGTGCTCCCGCCGGGTGAGCAACCCCAGGCTCCTTCATCTCTCTTCACGCAGGTATCTCTTGCCCGTCGCCAGTTAAGAGCTCAATCACTTCCAGATAGGTGTGGCCGGATTGCACATCATCACTTCCAAATAGAGCTTTTTGTACTATACATATTTGTATTTATATTCCTTCCAAACTGAGCCTAAGTTCATGTTTAGTTTATTCTGTTCCAAAGGATCACTATTTGAAGTGTGAGTTTTGAGCAAAATTGATTCTTTTTAAAGCTATTTTTTTTAACTAGAAGAAATCAATTCTTTTTTCTTATGGCTTAAGAAATCAGTTCTTAGAATGAGTGCGACGCTTAAAAAAACGCTTTAGTTCCACCAATTTTCATACATCCAGATTTAACGCCAATTCTTAGAATTAGAACCACAAAGTTAATCGGAATTAATTATCTGGAAGTATACAAAATGCAGTCTAAATTTCTTCATTAGAGACTTTGAATTTCTACTTCAATTTCAAGGAAAACGTGATCAATTCAAAAACCCATCAGAAGCTGGACACTTTGGAGTGGCCATGAATTCATTTCAGCCATTTCCAAGTAATACTATCATTTGAAAAAGTTTACATTTTAGTTGGTATGAAGCCCAAAAATGGTTGTCTTGCCACATGGCAAGAATTGTCCAATTAAAACTTGCACCATCTGGAGATGTTTTGCCATTTTAGCCTGTCTAGATCCTTTGCTAGAATGGAAATAATCATTTTTTCCCTTTAGATAATAGAATGAGAACATTAGAATCATTGAAGTGATGCTCATTCATTAGTTATATCCTCCTTAAGTTAATGCACGTACATTATGAGAAGCTCTTCTTCTTAGATTAACCTCTTAGGCTGCGTTTGGGAGTGTTTTTCAGTAGCCTTATTCCGTCCGAAAAGGCAGGAAAAAAGAAAAAAAAAACCATCAATTTTTTACCAGCCAAACACTAAAAAAGTGTTTTTTTTTTCAAAAATCCCATTTCGGAAAAGTTGCTTTTTCAAAAGCCCATTTAAGCTAATAGTCAGTTAGTGACTCCCAAATGTGGCCTTAGCTACATTAGCTTTTGGCGTTTTCATTCCACTTGATTAAAAAAGGATATCATCTTCAAATAAAACAATTAATGGGTGGTTATACTACTTGGATGGTAAGAAATGGATCCCCATTTGTGTTCAACCCGGTTGTGTAAATCAACCCAAACCCACAAACCCGCTGGGCTGGTGGGTCAGTACAAGAATTGTCAACCCCAAACCACTTAAATGTGGAGACTATTCTCGTACGCGGCAAACAGACAGCCCTAATGGTCTACTTACACCATATACAAGCTCTCTATTTGAAAATCCTGAAATCAATAAAAAATTATATTCCAGACCATAGAATATAAAGCAAAATGAAGTTAAAGACCCACAAAAAAATGTCTCTACAGTATAACTTAGAGACATGGGCACATGTCTTCATGGATCATCCAAAGGACATGATCCAATTGAAAAATTGGTATTCTCTTGCAATCCACTTTGCTCCAAGAATCACAAAGCAACAAAGTCGTTTGTTTAAACAAAAAAGACAGCTTTCTCATTGTTGTTATTTCAATATAATATAATATACAATTAATTTATTGAAATAAAATCTAATACCTAAAAATGTCTACAAACTATAGTAATTTCAAAATCTTCTACGTTGACCTGTAAACCAGATTTTTTTTAGGGGATGAGGGTTTAATAAATTCCTGCTTACTGGCCATAGAATCTTCCTTCAGGACTGAGGAGTCCCTGTGGACACCAATTTAGACCCCAATCAAAGTCTTCTCTCTCATACAATCCATACAAGGATTTCTGTCTGTTTCTAAAAAACTTGTGGACATTGCAAGGTTACCAAATTGTTAGACTCTAGTGCAAATTTCAAAATAGCAATATTCTTGTATTGTGAGTTTTCAACAAGTGATGACTTTTCCTTTTTTTTTTTATAGGTATGTTAGGATGGGCATTAACATTTGAATTTCCTAATTCTCAGTATTTATCATTTTTATGATGTGTATTTATACTTTGAACCTTTCTTTTCTGGACTTTTATAACAAAAAAGATGGGAGAAAAAAGAAAAGAGAAGCTATAAGGCTGTGTTTAGAAATGATGCAAATAAGTGTGAATGCAAAATCTATAGTGTAAAACAGTCTATATAAATTGTAAAGTTGGATTAGTTTTGCATTGACAATTTCATTTTCTTACCAAATAGACTTTTAGATGTAATGGATGCAAATACGAATTCCAGTAAAGCATATGCTTTTTTTTTTATTAAAAGTTCACTTGAATGCAAATTTACTTCTTTTTTATTGATATACTTTTATATCTTGTTGTCAATATAAATATGCATTGGTCTGTCATTTGTCAATGCATAAATGTAATGTTGGCAAACACAGGCAAAAGTGAATCATAATACAAATTTACCCTGGACCAGGATTTATACTTCATTTGCATCGTTTCCAAACACAGTCGAACATACAAAGGCTGTGTTTGTATTGACATTTTTGTCAAACAAATAATTGTGTGGCAATTCTTGGCTAGTAATAGGACCTTGAGGAAAAACAAATTAATTGATGGAATTTCAACATTATTACATCTTCTATTCAAAATATTAATGTATTTTAAAAAATAAGAAGAAGAAGAAGAAGAAGAAGAAGAGGAGGAGGAGGAGGAGGAGGAGGAGGAGGAGGAGGGTTTATTTAGGCTGTGTTTGGTTGTAATGCAATTTTATTTGCACTATTACAAATTTATGGAAGTGCAAATAAAAAAAATACACATTCTCGTTTAATTTTATTTTGGGTTTTACTTTATTCTGACTAATGTCTTAATTTATTTTATTTCATTTGTACTGCAATCAAATAAAATAAGCAAAAAAATTGAAACAAAAAAGGTCAGAATTTATACTCAAATCAATTGCACTGTCATGATTTTGCATTAGTACAAATTCATTGAACTTGGCAAGTTCATTGGTTCCAAAGGCTCCACATCTTGCAGATTTTGAAAATCTTGTCCAAGTGAGCCCTTGGACCAAGTTCATTGGTCATCCATGCAAGAAGACCCACATGTAAATCCCATTGAATTTCATTGTCTGTGCATTGAATTTGCTTCTGGACATGCCAATATCTCCAACTAATCCTTGATCGTTCTCTCTCTCTCACACACACACCTAAATATATGTTTAATGAATAATGAATTGCCCATGCATGTCCTATTGTCAAATGGCGCCACCCCAATCCTTATAGTGGGAATAGGTTCTGTTTGGTCGGAAAACAGCCAAACCAAACACAACTTGGATTTGGACTGGACTGGACTAGAGACAATTGGACGGCCCCGAGCTAGAGATAAGCCGGGTGGGTCAGATGGGTCGTTATGTGAAGAGCTGGGGTTAAGTCTGGCTTTTGTAAGGAAAGTAGCACATGGAATGATAGCTAGAAACAGCTTGACTAGAAGATCAAGATGGGTCACTCATTTATTTAGGGAATCTCTAATATTTCAGCTTTATTCAATAAGAATGTGGCCCATTTAGATGATCCATCACCAATAGTACATTTGGACTGGCCTATGTATTCAACCAGGGTTGGGACTGAATCTGACTGAATCCTCTTTGTTAAGACTAGTTATATGTCAAGAGTTCGGATCTTCAGCCCAAACAAATTTTGCCAACGTTTATCATAGTCATATATGGAGAACATCTCATTTTCTGCATAATATTTTTGCAGGGGGAGATATTCTCAATTCACGGGAGTAGTATATTATAGGTAAAGGTGGGCAGAATTCCCATGGAGAGATCTGGAATCATATGTCACAGGCTGGTATTGGCAAAATGTATATTTGTGAATTCCAACCATAATGCATTCATTATTATTTATTATATATTAAATCAAAATTTTCATCAACCACATTAAAGATGTTACATGACCTACTTTTAAATGGTTTATATTTCAGAAGGTGTATTTAATTAACTTCAAAATCTTGAATTCAAAATCAGATTTTTGGATACCATTTATACCCCTATCGGTCGGTATGAACACCCTCATTAAGAGTTCTCCTTGGTCAAGCATGGCTGCATAGAACACATCTGCTGCTGCACTCCATTGCAACCCCATTGAAGCACTCAAAGGTTCAAAATTTCAATCCCATATTGTATCGCCCGGCAGCTGCATGGTACGCCTATTCTAAGGCTTTTTTAAACTCTTTTTTAATGTTAAATAATATTAAAATCAGTGTTTTCAAAACCAGATTGGACCATAAAAACCAGAATCTAGTCACTTGACCGGTTATGTTTTACTCTAAAATTGCTTTTTGGCAAAAAAAAATCGTTGCTTTGGTCAGTAAATCGCTGACTCGAGTGATCGAACCGTCAACTCAAACAACGATTTTTTACTGTTTTTTGTTTTTCTGTTTTATTTTTTTTTTATTTTTTATCAAAATGGGCCATCTGTTTGAACTAAACGATGAGACTATTCAACCCGGGAACCGGACCCAGAACAGTTCCTGTCCGGTCCAGTTTTACAAACCTCGATTAAAATGCCTCCTACGGAAATATGAGTGGAAAAAATGTTTTAATTCATATGAAAGGCCGAAATACTTTGAACCATGTAAACATGCACACATCAGTGATGTGATGGAAATATATATAAAAAAAAAGCAATTTATGTGATGTTTTGAATTTATTTCCACCGCTGACGTGTTCATTTTTCATTAGAGTCGCAGCAACTGTTCTTGTGTGTTCATGATCCTGTCTCAATTGACAAACAGTTGCTGAATCATCTCCATTCTCCGGTACTGATTCCTCCATTATTTCTAAACAATTTGATAATCCGTGACCATTGTTGTTATTGCTTCTCTATCAAGGCTAGAAGCTCTTCTAGCCATCTATTGATTGTGACTTTGCATTTTTGTCTGTAAAATTGTAGATTTGACGTATACCGATGTAGGATCATCCGTGATTTTTAGCTGAATCCACATTCTAATGCTATACAGAGATATTCATTTTTTTCGCTGAAAGTGCTTCTCTCCAATATAATCTTTCCAACTAATCCCTGGTGGACACAGCATTAAATCCTGCTTCTGTACTCGAGCAGTTGTCCAATAACGCCACCCAATAAAGGAGTAGACATGGGTCTTGTTTGGTCGGAAGACTACCTAAGCAAACCCAACAATATTTATTTTTGATTGAAGTGGAAGCAGTTGATTCCTAAAGCTGCGTTTGGCATGTTTTTAGACAACCTAAGAATTTTTGCTTTTGAGGCAAAGATTTAACTTTAGGAAAAAATAATTTTTGGCCCAAAACTCATTCTTCAATTAGTAATTCTTTGGAGGGTGGATCTGGCTTTTATCTGGAGAGACAAGAAATATCTACAAGTAAAAACGCAGCAGAAAAAAAAGTTCGATTAGTTTAAATGGAGTAGATTTTCCAAATGGGTTTCTCAAATTTCTTCTTCAAAGACCTGCTTAAGCAACATTTTGAAGAAAATCTATCAAAAAAAGCCACATCTTGAGGATTTTTCAAATGGGTTTCTTGAATTTTTGAAGTTTTTTTTAAGGTTTTTAAAACCGGACTGGATGATGAACCACTCAGGGGTTTGGTTCCTGGGTCGAATGGTCCGACGATTTGAACCGAATGGAAAGCCCATTCTGACAAAAAAATAAAAAATGGTCAATAACTAGTGTCCAGGTCGACGGTTTGACCGCTTAGGTCAGCGGTTCACTGTCCAGAACAACGGTTTTTGGCCAAAAGATGGTTCTAGGTGAAATGGAACTGATCAGGTGACCGGTTCCTAGTTTTTCCAATGTTTTAAACACCGATCAAGAACCAGAACTGCTTTGGCCACCGGTTTTAATTTCCAGGCCAGTGGTTTGATTGTCCAGTTCGAATGGATGTCTCGTTCTAATTTAAAAGATAAAAAATTAAAAAAATTAAAATAGCAAATGGTCAAAAACCAATGCCTGGATCAAATAAGTCAACAGTTCAACTGCCTAGGTGAATGGATCACTTACCAAGTTAATGGTTTTGGGCCAAGGAACGGATTAAGGATGAACCAGAACCGATTGCCTCAACAATTCCTGGGCCAAATGGTCTGATCGTCTGGGTCAATGATGGTTTAAAAACACTATTTTCCCATAACATTTTAGCCCCAAGTTCACTAATTTAATTTCAAATTTGTTCTCTCCCAAAAAAAACTTTGCAAAATTTTGTGAAATTTCTAAGAAAGAAAAATGGATTAATTCCCCATTGGATTAAAAAAATGGATCCCCAACTGAATTTTAAGCAGGCTAAGTTCTTATATTTACCAACCCGAACCACGAACCCGATGGGTTGGTGGGCCAGGGCAAGAATTGGCAACCCTAGCTGTCAGGCGTCACCATCTAAATGTGGAGACTGTTCTCGTACGCGGAAAATGGACAGCTCTGATTAGAGTTTACTTGTTCAAACCATACACAAATTTTCTATTCAAAAATCTAAAAATTAATTCAATTGCTGAAAAAATATATATGTTCAGGCCATAGAATATGAAGCATAATAGAATTTAGAGACCCACGAATCACAAAGCAATAGAATCGTTTGTTTAAATAATATAGTTTTCTTCTTCTTCTTTTTCTTTATTATTATTATTGTTATTATTATTAATTTATTGAAATAGAATAAAATACCTAAAAATGTTTATAAAATTAAATTTCATAATGTTCTTCGTTGACCTGGAAGCCAGATTTTTTAAGAGAATGAGGCATTATTAGAAACTCCAACTTGCACTCAATCCTAAGGATTGAGTACATGATGCCATGAATCTATGAACATCCATGTGAGACATTCTTTAATCAGGGGACCACTGTTCAGTGGTTGGTTCAAAAGGCTCCACATCCTGCACATTTTGCAAACTTATACAAGTGAGCCCTAGGACCATGTTTGGGTGGAGACAGATTCTCTTGGCAGACCATCACCATTTAGGCCCATTTACAGCCAGGACTTTGTTTATGTCTTAGAGGTTGGGGTCCAAGCTCAGATAGAAACTAAGTTGTTCCAAACCCGGTCTAGTAACACAGCCAAACACCTTGATTGAAGCCTAGTAAGGTGGCCCAGATAGCTTCAGATGAGCTGCACTGCTGCAGGGAGGATGCTCTCATGGTTACAGCTCCAGTCTGGGACTCTGAGGTGCTCTTCTTAACCTTCAGGTGTTCCACGTGCCAAGGATGGGGACCCACCAAATTAGGGTTGAAATATGAGGAGAGGTCCTAAAGAAAGAAAAAAAAAAGAAAAAAAAAGAAAAGAAAGAAAGAAATCAACATTATTAAACGAGTTTTAACCACATTATTATTACCTTATTTTGGAGCTTTAGTGGAATCTTTTCTTTCATCACAATAAAAAGGACTGATGAAATGACAATACATTTTTTTGACAATAATCAGTGTTTTATAAAGTCAAATGCAGTGCAATTGAAATTTGTACTGATACAAATTTAAATGCATAGGAATGCAAATAGGCTGAGTGTAAGTGGTAGCGTTTGAATTGGCCATGTATTAAATTCTTTACTCCATGTGAGTCCTACGCTTCAGAATAATGCATTTTGGTTTTTCGTTGCAGTTGAACAAAAATGAAAATTTTGGATATTTTATTCATTAAAATTTTAGAATGCATTATTCAATGAACCAAAATGCTCACCCAATTATTCATATATATATTGATTTATTTTATTAAATTTGTGAAGCTTTCTGCATAACTTTTTTAGCCCCAAGTTCACTAATTTAGGCTCTATTTGGGGAAGTGTGTAAATACAAAAATGTAGTGCCAATATAAATATTGTGATTTTCATGATCTGTACTCCTTCCAAACTGAGCCTTAATTTCAAATTTATTCACTCTCAATAAACTTTGTAAAATTTTGGTGGGCCAGGGCAAGAATTAGCAACCCTAGCTCTCAGCCTGTCACCATCTAAATTATTCTTGTACGCGGAAAATAGGCAGCTTTAAGGGTTTACTTATTCAAACCATATATGAATTTTTTATTTGAAAATTGAAAAACTAATTAATTGAAAATATTTATTTAAGTAAGAAGTAAAATAGAATTTAGAGGCCCACAAAAGTGTATCCGCATGGCTTTATGGATCATGCAAAGCACATAATCCCATTGAATTGATAATTCTTTTGCAATGACTAATCCACTTGCTCCAAGAATCACAAAGCAACAGAGTCGTTTCGAAACTTAAACTTTAAATTTCAAATTGTTCTTTGCGTTATAACCGTTAACCCTAAAAGCTTAAGCGGTGAGATTAGGTCTCTATTCTTTAAAATAACCCCTTACACAAAGACCCATTGGGCTGAAACTCAATTAATTATAATCAGGTATGAGTGTCAAACACCAGAACACTTGGTCACACAGACACTAATACCACTAATACCATATCAAAGAATTGTTCAACCTAAAAGCTCATGCTGTTAAATGAGGTCTCTAAATAGACTTTAATTACCTTTGTCAAATTGGAAGTCAGATTTTTTTAAGAGAACGAGGCTTTAGAAGTTCCTGCTTATTGACCATAAAATATTTCTTTCAATAGTCCTTTAAAGTTAAAAGCTTGTGGCCTTTTCAAGATTATCAAAGTATGGATTCTAGTGGACTTCCTCCAAGAGAAGGGAAGAAATAGAAACCTAAAATGCAAAGGTTGTATTGGCATGTTTGTCAAATAAATGTCTGAGTGGCAGCTCTAGACTGATAGTAGTGTTTTAATGTGAAATGCCAACAGTAGTATAGCTTCTATTCTATAATAGAAAAAGCATTGTTTGTCAATAGTTTGTTGATTGAACACTAAGGCCACGTTTGATAACGATTTTAAGAGGTCTGAAGTCTGAAAACATTACTTTTCAGACTTCAAAAGTCTTTGGGTATGCATCTTAAAATTGATCTGAAATTCACTTTTAGATATGAAATGTTTAGATAATGGGCCATCACTGAACGCGCTCAGACTAGTTTCAGATGTATTTTAAAGTCTTAAATACCCCTCATAATATTGAAATGGACATCCCTTTTTAAACCAATTTTTTTTTTTCATTCGACTCTTAACCATCAGTGACTCGGGGACAAGGCTCAAAGGGAGACGGCGACAGAGAACTCGAAGAAGCACTATATTCGCCATCCGCCACTGCTGTTCTTCTTAGTCAGCCGGCAGCGGTCCTGTTCAATTTCTTAGCAGTGGCGTTCTCAGTTAGCAGTCCTGTTTGATTTCCCTCTCCCTCCCTCCCTCCCTCTTTCTCACGTTCTCTCTTCCCTGCCCTCCCGCCAATCGCCATTGTCTCTGTTTTCAGTCAGTTGGCAGTGGTCCTGTTCGATTTCCCTCCCTCCCTCTCTCTCTCCCCTCGTCTTCCTGTCGGCCGCCACTATCGTTGTTCTGAGTCGGCCAGCGGTGGTGTTGTTCGAGGTAGGCAGTAATGAAGATCTGAAACCCTCGATCTAGGATAAATCCGTCGACAACGTCTGTTTGAAGGAAACCTTCGATCCAGGCAGTAATGAAGATCTGAAACCCAGCTCCAACAATGACAGCTCCTATGCTCTTTTCCGGCAGAGAGTCAGATAACACTAGGGAATTGACGGAGATTTGAATGGCTCGGGTTCTGAGTCTAGTTCGATGGTTGTGTCTGTGGAGTTCATGAGAGGGATGGTTTCGAGAGTGGTAGAGAGAAGCTGAATTATAACTTATAAATTTATTAAATATTAATGTTTTTATTTTGTATTAATTATTAATTATTTTAATTTTTTATAAATATTTTAGTAGTTTTAATTTAATAATTTGATAATTATTAAATATTTTTTCATTGTTTCATGGACTTTATTACTATTTTCATTATTATTTTAACTCATAATAATTTGTTTTTAGTATAAATTTATATGTATTTTTCAATTTTATTTGTATTTTTTATAATTTACTCATATTCTTAATATTATTTTGAATTTAATAAATTATTTATATGAAATAATAAAAATTGAACTCAAAATCATCACATAGTCTATTTTAGGGGTAAAATAGTAATTTGTGGATTCTTAGGTGTTGAAAAGTTGATCCAATACAAATAACTTTATCTATCTAGAGCCTCTAAAAAGTAGAAAACCATTCATGCATCTTTTCAGATTTCAGACACTAATAATATCTTTTTAACTTTTCAGATTTCATATTTATCAAATGCCACCTAAAACTGTATGGCAATATCCAAATTTGATCCAATTCAGCTAGGGCTATATCCAAATTTGATCCAATAAGAATCCAAGAGATACAAATTTGACGATGTAAATATGGATTCAAATATGATTCTTCATGTCTGTATATTGATTTGAATCCAATTTGATTTAAACACCAGTAAATTCATATATAACTAACATGAACCTCTCTATATTTAATTTGCTAAAAGAATATTCAGGTCTCACTTAAACAAATAAATTCAAATTAGACTAAATCTTAGACAATTTTTCAGATTCTCCCACCTCATAAATTTTTATTGTTTGTATAGTTAGACACAATGGCAAACGGGAAAATCTATTGCAATGCAAGGGGTATTATATCATAGGTGGTAGTTTTGGAAAATAAAACCAAAAAACAAGTAGTAAAAATTTATAAGGTGGGGCAAAACGAAGATTGTTCTAAATTCTATCCATTTATAACCGTATGGGAGTGAAAAAAAAAATGTCATAAAATGCCTTAAAATACTTTCCCACAACTTTCCCAATTTTAATAATTTTCTTGGAGCCAAATGCAGCCTAATAGGCTTATTGAGTTATATATCGCCCATCCTGATTACTATGATGTGCCAGAGGCGAATTGAGTAGGGATAGGGGTGTATCTTAGGTATTCTCGGGTTGAACATTTGTCAAAATTTGAATGGTCCCGACCCAAAAGCTCGAGTCGTGACGGTATAAAATCTTAAAATCGGATACCTAATTTGCACCCCTAGATTGAGTACCTCTGCCAATGAATCCGTGAACATCCATGTGAGACATTCTGCATTCCGGGGACCACCGTTCAATGGTTGGTTCCAGGGGCTCTACATTCTTGCACATTTTGCAAACTTGTACAATTGAGCCCTTGGACCAAGTTTGGGTGGACAGAGTTTGATTGGCAGACCATAACTATTTAGGCCCATTTACAGCCAGGACTTAGGCTATTGCTTAGAGGTTGGGGTCCAAGCTCGGAAACAAGCTAAGTTGTTCCAAACCTGGTCTCCTAACGGCCAAATTCCTTGATTGAAGCCAGTAAGGTGGCCCAGATAGATTCAGATGACCTGCAACTGCAAGTAAGCTGCTTTCATGGTAGAGCTCTGAGGTGCTCCTTCTTAACTTTCACGTGTTCTACGTGCCAAAACTGGGGATCCAAAACCATGGATGGTTGCAATCTAAGAGAACTCTACAGGAAAAGAAAATCAACATTACTAGATGACTTTTAACCACATTATTAGTACATTATTTGAATCTTTAGTAGAATCTTTTCTTTCATCAAAACTACATTGAATAAGGATATTGAAATGACAATACATGTTGCTTTTTGTGGCAATAAACAGTTTTTTCATAAAACCCAATGCTTTTCTGCTGTGACTGTGATTTTTAGCTTAGACTCAGTTTGTTTGCAGTGTAAATTAAATGCATGAGGGTGCAAATAGATTAATGTAAATTGTGGTTTGCTTCCGATTCATATTTGATTTTGTCTTACTTGTTTGTGAAAAGTCAAATAATATGGCCTCCACTTCATATGAAAGGGATTTGATGTTGTATCTACATTATACGAGAGAGAATTGATGTTGGACGGTGGTACAAATTTTGCATCAGTTTTTATAATGCAAAATTTGCACTACTAATAAGTACAAATTAAACAAAATATTCAAATTTTGTATGAGTGCAATCATAGTTATGAGTGAATAGATGCAAAATTAAACCAAGTGAAAAATTAATTTGTATTTGGTATAGATTTACACTACAAACAAACAGAAAGAATTAATTCCACCGAATTCCAATGTCTGTTCATTGATACCACTCCAATCCCTCCAGCTAATCCTTGGTCGGAGAGATTAGTTCTCGATTGATTTGATGTATAGAAAATGGCTCAAAGCCAACTATACATGTGTTAATGAATCACTCATGTCTGTCCTAATTGTCAAATGGTGCCACCCCAGGTCCCCAACATTGGAGTAGGGATGGGCTTATCTTGGTCGGAAAACTACCAAACCAAACCCAACTTGGATTTGGACTGGACTGGAAACAGCTGGATGGCCCTAACCAGGGGTTAAGCCCGGTGGGTTACATGGGTCATTGTGTTAAGTAAGAGCTGGGTTGAGTCTGGCTTTCATATGGAGAAGATCTTCAAGATGGGTCACTTACTTCTCCAGGGAATCTCTAATATTTCAGCTCTATTCAATGAAAATATGGCCAATAGAGATGATGATGAATCAAAGACAAGACAGGGCCCTTTGGTCTGGACTATGTATTCAATTCAGAATTCTCTCCCTCCCATCCATTTCACTTACTCCAGTCCACCAAGCCTTGGGCCCTTTCCCTATATATATATATATATATATACATATATATATTTTTTTTTCTTTCCACCTGGCAAGAGCCAATAAGAGGTTCAAGTTAGAAACACATGGGGGAGGCCTTTCGGCAGCTACTTCAGTTGCCCTAGAAAGATTCTTGGGTTTTGTAGAATTTTTTTGCTTAGAATAGGAAGCTATGGAAGCAATGCAAGGAACAATAGAGTCATTTGAACTGATGAAATTTTATTATTCACAACCTAGCTATGCAATAGCTGCATTTGCCTAGATGGAATGAAAAGCTCAGATCCATTGCTTGAAGCCTTACGCAATTGGCTTGCAAAAGGGTGAAGCCTCATCTTCCATTATTGGACACGGATCCCCTGTAAGATCTTGCCTTTAAGTTATTCCATTTTAAACTATAGTTGGCCATGAATGGGTTTGGTTAGCATCATATCCTAGTTGGTTTAGGGAAGGTCAAGGATTCCTTGTAAGATTTTCCTTTTTATTTTATTTTGAAGTATAGTCATGGCCTCATGGGTCGGTTGGTTAGCATCATATCTAAATCGGGTTAGGGGAAGGTCCAAGTATAGCCCGGCAAGGACTTGAACCGGGTTTGATCCATCGTCAGCCGAAAAAATGGCTTGATTGTATTAAAGATGGAAAAAAAATCGGTTCAATTGAAGAGTTGCTAAATCGAGAGCAAACCATGTTTTCAAACCGGGAGAGATTCGCCAACCAGACCCGTTAACCCGGATGGGTTGATGAGTCGGGTCAGATGTTGTCAACCCTAGGAGTCACCATCTGCATGTGGGGCGGTTGTTCTGGTATGCGGAAAATAGAGAGCCTAAAGGGTTTGGTTACTCAACCCATATATAAAATTTCTATTTATTTAAAAAATAATAATAAAATAAAAAGATATTCCATGGTGGTGATTATTAAGCATGAGAGGACTTAGACACCCCTACAGTGTTCCCGTACGTATTCATGGAGACATGCACACATGATATTGTATTGGCATGAATTTACAGCCTAAGTACTGAAAGAAATACCAAAGAAACAGAGTTATTAATTATTGATTTAAATAAATGTACTAAAATATTAAAAAAACAGAATAAAATCCAATACCTAAAAATGCACATCAACTGAGATGTCACAAACTCTCACAATCCAAAACTGTTGTTCACTTACCTGGAAAGTGGAAACCCTAAGCTAACAGAATTTTCAAAGGTGGGCCATGGAGCTATTTCTAACCACAAGATTTTTTTCTTTTTTTTTGGGGGGGGGGGGGGGGGGGAGAATAGTGTGTACTGTGTAGGCCCACTAATGAATGATGCCAATCCTCTCCATCAGACAAGATCCTGATTGTTTTGTGGTGCCCACATTGAGCAGAAGTCACATGTATTGTTTGGATGGCTTAGATTTCATCCAGAAATTAATGGGTTCCCTAAATAAGGTAGGGAAAGGTTCAAGTCAATACAAGGGGCAGAGATAAGTCATTAAGCCATTCCTTTCCCGGTGTGTATATGATGGGGTTCTGTTGATACAACAAGACACAGACAGCTTAAAAGGTCTCCCCACAAAGTCTCCCATGTTCTTTAGGGTAAAGCAAAGGCCATGACCCACAATACCCGGCAAGAATCAAGATATGAAAGCTCCAAATGCAGGACCAAAATCCCTTTCCCAAAGTAGGGATTGGAGCTTTGGAGGTCCTCCCAATTGACTGTGTCATTACTGCAATTTGGTGGGGTAAGATTACTAGTCTATGTTTCTTGACTTCTTTGGACTATAAAACTATTTTCAGGTGGGAAGAAACCATCTAATGCAGCTAAACCCACATCTGGGTCAACTATGTGAGTGGGTCAGATTGGACCCATTTCTAATTGGGCCTCGGATAATGCATCTACCTACTGATCAGTCAGTTTTCATCAGCCAAACCCAAAACTGATCAAGCTGAACCTTTAAGGTTTGATTAGGATCCGGTTCGGTTCAAAAAACCCGATATGACCCATTTTCTGGGTAATTTTGTATGTAAATATTCTCTGATGCATACTTTTGGTCCATAGGATAAAAAAAAAGTGTGGAAATGGTGATACTGTTCCTTGTGAGTGTTGAACACTCAATCCTTTTCTTTATTTATAAGATTTGAGAAACTTTGATTTAAGTGTAGATTATTTTTTTAACTGCAATAAAATAATCTCCCTGAGGGTGATCCCTAATCCAACAATTGTCACTTTTGGGAATCTTTTTGGTTAATTACTAATTTGGGAAAAGGGGGGAGGGTTAGGGTTAGGATTAGGGTTCATGCAGAAATATTTTATTCACTTCTTTGGTTCTATAATTTGTCCATTATGTATATCAACTGGTTTTGGCTGGCCAAGGAATAGCTAATACATTCTCACTTGAATTTAATATTATATAGCAAGATTTTCGGTACAAAGTGTATCTCTTAAAACTGATATCTTTGGTAGAGAGTGCTTTGTATCTGTTCCAAAGCATATAAATATGGAATGTGATGGTTGCACCGGCCACTTGTTATTTAAAAGGAAAAAAGCTATTAAGAAATTGAAGAGGAATAACATATTCTCACATAATATGTCACCCCTTCTCTCTTGATTTGTTGGGTTTTGTGTCCTTATCTTATTTTTTTATCTTCAACTCCTTTGGCATAAATTATACATATCAAACACTTTCTGCACACACACAGACACAGAGACACAGAAAGATTACTCTCAGAGTTGATTCTGATGTAACAAAGTAGACAAACTTCCACACTAGACTACTAGGTTTTAGAAACTAGGGGGCATAAAGTACCAACACAGCAGAAGAATTTGTTCAACAGCTCAGTTTTGAAATCTCAAGAATATCTTCGGTTGCCTGAAATCCTCCCACATCCCTCAACACCCCACAAACAAAGATAAAGGGAAAAATAGATGGAATTTCAAGCTTGTAATGATTTGAGATATTTGGGCATTGATTTTTTTCTATGACTACACAAATATGCTGAAGAACTTTCTATCTAATTGCCAAAATATGAAATGGGATCTTGCTAAAGATAAAAATAAATAAATAAATAAAGTTTAGATGGAATTTCAAACCTGTAATGATTTGAGAAAATTTGGGCATTAGTTTTTTTTTCTTTTTTTTATAGTACACAAATTTGGTGGACTTTCAATCTAATGGCTAAAATATCAAATGGGTTATTTCAAATTTGCAATCAAATAATCTAATTGTAAGGGTTTAATTGAGAAATTTGAAACTAAAACTGTGTTTGGTTTCAAAGCAAATAAATTTGCATTGATGCAAAACCATGGCCGTGCAAATGATCTGTATGTAATTCTGACTTATTTCCGTTTCAAATTTTAGCTTATTTTACAAATATAATAAATTAAGACATGAAGCAGAACAAAGTAAAACCCAAAACAAAATTAAATAAGAATGTACATTTTTTTTTCATTTGCACTCCCATGCATTTGTATTAATACAAATAAAATTGCACTGCAACCAGCACAGCCTAAGGCTCAATTTGAAAAGAGTACAAATACAAATATATACAAAATAGCATAAAATACAAGGTTTTATACTCTATATACTTGTATTTGTACTCTTTCCAAACTGAGCCTAATAATTTTTGAAATATATATATAGTTGGGATAGAAGGCTTTGTTGAGCTGAATTGAGTTTTCGAATTGTATATGATGGTGGATGTTGATCAGTTAGAAATTTGAGGTTTGGGGTTAGGTTCTTTGCATTTAGTTAAGTAATTATCAGTTGGATGATGAAATCTTACCTGAATTATTTGATAAAAGATTGAGACAACCGCTAGTTTATCCAAATCAGGGTGTTGGTACAAGTTCCATGGCCATGAAAATTTGCAGGCCCACCAGATTTTTGTCATGTGTTTTGAAAAAAAAATTGCAAACACATCTGCTTTGTCATTCCTAGAGGTTGACCTACTAATGATTCTCTGATAGCCAATAAGCAATTAATTACAAATTACAATACTTAGTTATAATCTTTTGGTAGGTCAGACAGTACAGATTTAGCTATCAATGGATGCTTGTGCCCCTCCCCACAGAAAAAAAAAAAACTCCCATTTCTATATTTTGATAGAACTGAACAAATCAAATTTTTATTCAAGAATTAATCAAAATTTTGATAGAGAATTGAGCCATTTTATAAGGCCATTAGGTGCAATATCAAATGTCAAGAGCTAAATTATCTTCTGATCCATTGAGTTAGAACATCCTTATCCATTCTTTTGCTTCTCCCGAAAGATCCAAGGATTGCATTGTAGCATGTCAACCATTTGAACCAAAGTCAAGCCTCACTAACGGAAGGATGAGCTTTGAGACTCAAATTGATGATGACAAAAACAAAGCCAAATGAGATATTGAGATGACCCTTGTTTGTTGATCAACAGTAGCAATTGAAGATGGAGCAACCTCTTTTGAATTTGACAAAATCTAAAGGAAATCTTTTCTTTGTTTTGAGAGAGAGAGAGAGGGTTGGGGCTGGGGGGACCATGAACCAATTGTAAGAGGAGAGAAATGAGGTGGGCCGAACCTTCCTCGTGAAAACACAAAGGGGACCCTACGAGTCCCTAAAACAGTAGTTTATGTGTGAAATTATACGTGACATGCCATGTGATGGAGAAAAGATATCTCCTTATCTTTTTCATGAAACAATCCAAGAAACACGTTTCTTAGTCTCTGTGTGGCATCATTTTTGTACCTGTTACTACCAGGCAAACCCTCCCTAACTGTGGTCCCAAGGACCACCATTCTCCCTGCTTACAGCCTTGGAAGATCATAAATCCCACCCTAAGGACCACCATTACTAAGCTGACCCTGAACTTATTTTTTCATTAATCTCCCTATGAAAATATCGAACCGCACGTAACGTGAACCGTCCGATCCAAAAGGTTCAAAATCGCCCGAGCAACAAACCAAAATTTCAAATTTAGCTGAAATAATTTGTTTTATTTTATAAAAAAGAATTCAGTCAAAATATGAAATTTTCTAAAAAATAGCAATAATGAAAATTTTACAAACAAAAAAATATGTGTTTAAAATAAATATAATTAAATATTTATATTATAACCTATGTCTTCAATAAATTCGAATAGGAGAATTACCTATTGAATTTCAAAAAATTATATATATATATATATATATATATATATATCCAAAAATTGCTGAATTTTATGCAATTAAAAAAAAACCTAGATGAAAAAAACAGAGAATAACCAGACGTTGAAGCCCAAGATCATTGGAAGTTTCCTCCATTGATCAAATCATGTACTACCAACCATGTGAAATCAAGACTTGACAAATTGAAACCTCAGCCTCATGAAGCGATGCATGGATTTGACCCTGCATCCAGAGCCAGGCTTTAAGCTTCATTTTGTTCCTTGAGATTAAAAGATAAATTATTTGATTAGGGGCTAATTCAATCTACCCTAAACTGGAAGATTCCAATCCTGCGGTTGCCGCAGCGGGTCTAGGTCACTGGACGTGGATCCCTGGTCCAAAGGAACAACGCCTGATTTGGGTTGATAATTATGGGGAGACAGGATCGCCGAGATTAATTTGTTGGTCGATTCGCCGTCCAAAGTTTTGTAAACTTTTGGCTCGACGACCGTTCATGGAAGGGTGACCTGTCTGGGTGGCCCCCACTCTCTGGACGGTCGACTATTGACCCGCGTGGCTGCCCATTTGTCTACCGGGTTTCCACCCTTTAACCCTAATCAATCCCTGAAGCTGATTTTACTCTTTTAACCGCTTGATCTGTATACCCTGTTTTAGTAGATATATAAGAATATAAGATTTTCCTTCTTTTGGATGGTCATATGATGAAATCCATCGGACGGCTATAATCTGCACTGATCAAAAGATCAAGCTGACAAATCCTGGGGTCAACTCCACAAAAAGCCCATAACAAGGATTACCAAATCCAAGATGAATGTGGGTCAGGGTCACGGCTTTTGAGGTTTGAGAGTCATTAGTAGTCCTTTGCGGGCCCTCTCAAATTGATCATTTCATCAATGAGCAAGGACCATCTAAATCGTCAGCGTTTTGGGTCTTTTTGGTGGGGGTGAGAAGCAGGGAATCCTTGATTACGGTTAATAAAGGTTATGAAGCCATAATAATTACTGCTCCCAAGGTCTCATCGGTGCGGATTATGTGGACACGGGAGTACAATAAAGTAAAGTGTGTCGGGGAATCTTTGCTAGAAAACGCAGTACAAAGCAATAGATTACAATTTCAATAGTGTCTGCTGCTTCACCTGTTCAAAGCTCTGTAGATGGCATTTCATTTCACTAATTAATAACTCTTTGGCTTTGATGGATCATCAAAATCTTTTAGATGGGATTTTGATGTACTACCCATCCTTATCAAATTAAGGCTTGCTTTAATAAGATTTATTTTTTATTTTTCCTAGGTCTGTCTAGGGTAGTTTTAAACAGTTAAAGGGTTAGTTGGGCTGTATGTAGATTTGTGATATCCAATCTGGGCCGTTTATTTTGTGCATGGCCCACTACTAGTTTGATGGAATTTGGGGGTTTTAATTAATTAAGTTGAAAAGTGGGGTGAAAAGCACCTTTAGTGAACTAATCATCCAACCTTGAGAGCTATACATGGGCATAGAGATGCTCTGGAGTGCTTTGAATACATCATTGTTTAGATTATTTTTCTTTTCTCACAATAGATTGAAGGGTTCTGATTTTTTTCACTAGTGGTGATACTCAATCTGGACGGTTCATTTTCTTCATGGCCCACTACTAGTTTGATGGGATTTTGAAGTTTAGTATTAATTAAAATTAAAAAGTGGGATGGAAAGCACCTTTTGTGCACTAATCATTCAACGTTGAGAGTTAAACGTGGTTATAGAGATACTCTAGGGTGTTTTGAGGAGCACCATCTTGATCACACATCATGGTTCTGATTAGGTTTTTCAGAAATGGATTGAAGGGTTCTGATTTATTCACGTAACTAGACGTTATGTGACTTCTAGAGGGTCATGGGTCATCGCTCTTTTTCAAGTCATCACTCTTTTCAAATTCTAAGACCATAAATGCAAATCTCTAGAAAAGTAGATTTGAATCATGGGGACCCCACAGATATCAGAAGGATGTAACAATCCGTCTGATGGGTTAGAATTTAGAGCAATCAATTTAACTGATTGTTGACCCATGCATGGACCCTCAACCGGTTCAACCATGAAGCGGCCAATCTACATGCAATCCAATTTGATGATGATTAAGGTTGCGTTTGGATAAACGTCAGGATCTTTACTTTTGAAGTCCAAAAGCACAAAATCCCAATCTTAAGCTTTCTACTTTGGGGGGCTTGTAGATGTTTGGCTTAACAATTTCATGAATGACACTTTTTATATCAATATCCAAAGCCCAAAGCTCAAAAGCAAGAATTTTTCCAAACAAAAACCAAAGTAATTATAATTGTTTTTTTAGGACGAATTGGTTTGCAAGAAAACTACAAGAAGAAGATCCATGAAGAGCTGCCCATGGATATGAAACTATTTTTTCATTTTAATTTTATTAACCAAGTCAAAGGATTGAACTATTGAAGGAAAAAAACAGATTTTGCTTGCATCAGTCGCCTTCAATGGCCCAGGTTGACCCGAGTTTACTATGTACATCAAACCAAATCGGTCCAACCAAAAAATCACTTTTGACCAAGTCAACCTCTGGTTTGGAATCTCTGACACTGGATCTACCACATGTTGTGCACAAATCCAGAGGGCAGTAACAACATTTCCACTGGCTCCAAGATCTTCCAACCCAAAAGAAAATTAACTCAAGTTGAATCATCAAAAGCATCCAAAAAAAAGTCTACCACTCAGCCAATCAAAATGGGATATTTTTGTAAGATGGGTCCTACAAAAAATTCAAGTAATATATAGTCAGCTTTAGTTGGTTAGCCTAGAGATTCTCATCTTCTCTTCTCCTTTTCTGGGGTGAGCTGATATGAAGGATGTGCAACCGAGAATCAGAATGGATGGATTATCTTAAGAAAGATAATCAAAAGATATTAGTGGATATTGAATCTTTTGATTTTACACAAAGAGGGTGAAGGAACGATAGTGGGGACATAACAGGTGAGTTGATAAAGAGGGGTTGTTTTGTTTTGCTTGGTTTGGTTTTATAGGTGTTTGAGAAAATGCCGCTGTGGAGATGGGGGGTGAATGTAGACTATGTAGTAGATGTGGATGTACATTGCAAAAGGCACACATTGCTGTCATTAAATGGCCATGGGAAGCAAATCTTGGGGAATCAAATAAAATTGCCCCCTCTTTGCACCACCCCACCTGCTCAAGATATGGTAAGGGCACATGATTTCACACCAAGGAAAAGAAGCAGGGGTGACGTCACAGTATCTCTTGGGGGGATTTTGGTGGGACCCACATCACCCCCCACCTCAGCTTTTGCTTTCAGTCCAAAACATTTCGATTTCTTTTTTGCAAATAAAAGCCCAACAAAACCTTCACATCCTTGTAGATTTGAAGGGGTTTTGTTAAATAAAAGTATAAGAGAATCGCGACCCAAAGATTTGTTATTGTATTTTCTGTTTTCATTGAGGAAAAAAATATGCAGAAAGGAGGGTCCATTGCTTGTTCTCTAATTCAAAAATCAAGTTGGAAAATTCGGGAGATTCGGTATGAAATCTGGTCGGATCTTGCTTTCTAGGCTGTGGGATTTTGGTGGGTAGTATTTCAACACAAACTGGTTCGTCTCTTCTTTCTTAGAAATCCTCTTCTTCCTCCCTTCACCGTCAGCAGCAGTGCACCATCACCAGCAGCACCAGCACCAGCACAGCAGCTGCGAGTTGGCAACAATTACTCTATACGTTTTGGGTTCTTTGTCTGTTTTCTTCTTTTCCCACTCTATTCTTCCTCTTTGGTATTGGAGATTCAAGCAGAGAAATGGGTATGGCTGCAGAGGCCCAATTTCATGTTTTGGCAGTTGATGATAGCCTCATAGACAGAAAACTGATTGAGAGGCTCCTTAAGACTTCTTCCTACCAAGGTATGTTGATGATCCTATCTGAGTTTTGTGATTTGGAAACAAGCAGGAAAAAAAAAACAGATGAGAAGATCATTCTATCATGAATTGTCTGCAGATTTGAATGTATTGAGTTTTAATTGTTATTGGCTTGGGGTTTTCTGTTGTTGCTCGTAGCAGTTACTACAGTGGATTCTGGAAGCAAAGCCCTGGAGTTTTTGGGTTTGCGTGAGGATGACCAAACAGACCCAAACCCACCTTCTGTTTCTTCAAACCATCATGTATGATTTTGTCCTGGATTTCTGAAAGTCTGAATCTTTTCTTTTCTGGGTTTTGTTGGTTGATCTTTGGTTTCTTGCTTTACAGGAAATGGAAGTGAATCTTATAATTACAGACTACTGTATGCCTGGAATGACAGGCTATGACCTGCTCAAAAAGATCAAGGTATAGTTTGTAACTTTGTGTATCCTTTTGTCTCTTTTCTCCTTGTGCTTTTGTTTCTCTTTTTTTGGGATTCATTCCCACCTCAGAAAGAAGCTCACTAGATTTTCCACGATATTCTGCAAACTTACAGGAATCTTCATCTCTGAAAGACATACCAGTTGTAATCATGTCCTCTGAGAATGTACCTTCAAGGATTAGCAGGTAAGAAATAAAGACCCATATTTCCTTTTTACCCCTTCTAATCTGATTCAAATTTATAAATTCCCCCCACCTCCCTGAAAATAGAAAAAAAAAAAAAACAGGACAGAAAAAGAAAAAAATGACTCTTGAATTTTTTAGGATGGAACTTGGAAACCTTAAATGGTTTGATATGGGTATTTGCCAGATGCTTAGAAGAAGGAGCAGAGGAATTCTTTCTGAAACCAGTGCAACTATCTGATGTAAACAGACTTCGACCCCATTTGTTGAAAGGGAAATTGAAGGAGCAGCAAGAGCAGTTACAAATAGAGCAACTGCTGCCTTTACCGCCACCACCACCTCCAGCAGTTCAACAACAACAATTACAACCACAGCCACCGAGCAACAAGAGAAAAGCCATTGAAGAAGGCCTGTCACCTGAAAGAAGAAGGCCAAGATACAGTGGCTTGGCAATGGTCTGATCAATAGTAGTTCTATATTTTTTAATCAGCTCAAGTTGATTCCATAACCTTCTTCCCCTCCTTTTTCTGTTTCCCAGTACTGCTTGATGATTGAGAACACAGGCATAATGGGAACATGTAGATCAAACTTCAGAGGAGAGAGGGAGAGAGGGAGAGGGATGAATGAGGAGAGAGATGTTCCATCATCATTTGTGGGGCGCTTGTATACATTTTTATATAAAGAAAGAACTCATTCAAATTTTGTTCTGTTGAGGGAAACAAAGAAAGAAAATAAAAAAGCAGCAGCCATATCGTCATTCGTCAATGATCCTTTGGAGTTTCGATCAACCTTTTTCCCTTTGTCTGCTTTTAGTTACAATTTAAAACGTTTCCTTTCTTCCACCTCCGAGGAAAAATCTGAACAGCATATCCCCGATCTATGCAAGCTTCAGTCTTCAGTCGAAGCCTACGAGGAAGAAGGAAAAGGTCTCAAACAGGCCATGAACCATCAACCATGGATGAAAAGAGGAGCATCGCTATTACCCATCACCGGCTGTCGTCGAACCAGCGAGCTGAAAGCCTGAAACAGGGAAGTAAGTTGGAGATCAATGATTCAATCGAGAGAACTGACGTAGACAGTAGACACCATGAATTGGGTCAAGCCAGCAAGTCGGCTTTGAATGAACCGGTTTTTATTGGTTTGGGTTGACCCATTGAGTTGGAACTGGGTTTTTGAGTTTGTGTTGGACCGTGCTCTGCCCGGGGGAACTGGTAATTGCCGTAATATCTGTTTGTTTGGTCACCATCAATCGGGTTGGATGATAAACCGGAATTTCACTCAAATGGTTTTCTCATTCTGGGTCAGTTAGGTTGACCTACCTCATAAAAATTTACAAATTTTGGCTTGATTGATGCCAAGGTATCAGTCCCTTTTAAAGATAATATGTTTCAAGCTTGGTTTGATAGAGAGAGAAGAGAGAATTGAAATTCAAGTTCTCAACAAATTTTGTGAAATTCTTTAATAAGTTTTATCTTTTTCTCTGTTTCTCTTATTATTTTCTTCCCAACAAAACAGTCTTAGAGATCCTTTTTTTTTATTTTTTGGTAACAACTTAGAGATCGAATTAGAGAAGCTGTTTTATTATACGAGGTAGTTAGCCCATTCAAATCATTTATTATTAACGATGCCACATAGGTGTTATTTATTCTTTTTTATGTATTGAGAATGGTAAAAGTGGATTTCAGTTTTTGTGCATGTTTATCATTTGGGGAAGTCAATTTTTAAACTGTTAGGCTTTTTGTCACTGTTATGCTGATGTGGAACCTAATAGCGTTTAATTGTCATAAACAGTTGTAATTAGTATTTTTTTTGGTTTTACAAACAAATAAAGTACAAACGTTGAATGAAAAAACGTAAACAGAATCAAACACATACAAAATCATAATTTAATAGCCACTGGATCACTAGTCACCCGTTCAACTATCTGGTCCATTGCAAGTCTTGAAAAATAAATCAGAGTTAAAATTTTGAAACAAGCTCAGTTTGGGAAGCATGCAAATACAAAGTTTAAAATTACTGTATGTAAGGTTTTGCACTGAATATATTTTTATTTGCACTCTTAAGCTTGTTTTCTTACAATGCAATCTCATTTGCAGTGGTGCAAAAGCGTGAGAGTACAATTAATTTGACTGCAAATTTGGGTTTTACTTTTACTTTAGGCTTTCTTTTGTTGTATTTGTAGTGTAGATGAAGTAAAATAGAACCTCAAGCAAAGTAATTCCTCGTAGATTTCTACGACTTTTTATTATGGAGGCTTTGTAGGGAATTTGCTGTTGTAAAGTTTGATTTGTATGGAAAAGGAATTGTTTTTTGTTTGTCCTTTTGCTTGGGAGATTTCATTTGCTTAGCCCTTGGTCTCTAACTGTAAGGGAGGATCAATGACAACCTTTTAGGCTATGTTTGGTTAGGAAGGGAAACATAAGAAAATTTATACAAAGTTTGTAAAGGTTTCTTTATATTTTGCTTCTTTTTCCTACTTTTTCTTTTAAATCAAACACAGCCTTAAAATTTTTTTTATTATTTTTGTTTTGAATTCCGGGATGAAAAATCAAGATGTTAATGCTCCTTTGGCTTGGTCGAATTTAGCATTTTATTATATCTGGAAGTTTGGCATTGTTCACTCTTGTTATTGGGTTCTCAAATTTATGCAAAATATTTTGGTAACTTCGATATGTAGAGCCCAGAAAGCTGAAAAATACTATTGTTAAGCTGATAACTCGACTTTAAGCTAGTTTTGGTAGCTTCTTCAAAGCTGCTCAGTCATGACAGAAGCCCTCCCAAACAGGCTCATAGTAGTCTTGGTGAAGGCCAATCTAATATAATAAAATCTTATGGTAATAATGAAGAATTAAGGAGGGACTATATTAAGGCTCCCTGAGGTAAGAGTATAAATATAAATATGTAGAGTGTAAAACCTTGCATTTTGTATATATTTACATTGTACATATTTGTATTTGTACTTTTTTCAAATTGAGCTTAAAGCTGAGTTTGGAAGGAGTACAAATACAAATGTCCATTACAAATACATACAAAATAATACAAAATACAAGGTTTTGCACTCTACATATTTGTATTTGAACTCTTTCCAATTTGGAAGGAGTACAAATATAAATATGTACAGTATAAATGCAAATATATAGAATGCAAAACTATGTATTTTGTATTTATTTGCACGTATACATATTTGTATTTGTACTCCTTCCAAACTGAGCCTAAGGCTGAGTTTGATTGTAATGCAAATTTATTTGCACGGGTATAAATGCAGGAGAATGCAAACGTAACAAAAATGCATATTCTTAATTAATTTTTTTTTTGGATTTTAGTTTATTCTGCTTCATGTCTTAATTTACTTAATTTGCACTGCCATGGTTTTGCATCAGTGCAAATTTATTTGCATTGAAACCAAACACAAGTACATGGGGTTGAGTAAGAATAATAAAGGCATTTATGGTTTTTGGGTTTATACTAATTCTCTTCATTTTTCTTTTGATAGCTGAGGGTGGTTCATTAGGTGTGGTGGCAAAGCTTAGGAGCCATTTTGGAAACTGTTTCTTTTGCTCGGACAAGAGGATGGTGATCTTTAGGCTGTGTTTGGAAGTGATGCAAATAAGTGTGTATGCAAATATGTAGAATGTAAAATGGTTCATATAAATTGTAAAGTTGGGTTAATTTTGCACTGATAAATTTATCTTCTTACCAAACAGACTTTAAGCTGTAATGGATGCAAACATGAATTTTAATAAAGCATATGTTTTATTTATCAAAAGCCCACTTGAATGCACATTTACTTATTTTTTATTGATGTATTTTTACATCTTATTATCAATGTAAATATGCATTGGTCTATCATTTGTCAATGCATAAATGTAATGTTATCAAACACAGGCAAAAGTGAATCAGAGTACGAATTTACCCTGAACCAGGATTTACACTCCATTTGCATCGTTTCCAAAGGCAGCCTTAGTGGTTTACTCATTACTCTGATTCAAAAATATGTGGTTGATGCTTTATAGGGGAAAATCAACAATTTCTTGGTGTAAGCCAATAGTAGTGGAGTTGATGGTTGGGTAGGGGAAGATGAACGGTAGGCGGACCCCTTGAAGGGGCTGAACTACGTAGCCTTTGGAAAGGGATCGGACTGACATAGTTCCTATGGTTTTATCTGTAATATGAGAGAAATTGAGAGAGAGAGAGAGAGAGAGAGAGAGGAAGGGAGGTAATCTCTAACAGCAACCCTAAAACCCGAGAAAGAGAAGAAGGAACCCTATCTTTTGAGAGAATGAATCTATATGATTTCTGGGACGTACCTATAATTAGGGATGACCAACTATCAACCTCTAGTCTACCCTTACCTCATTATTATTTGGTGACCTGGGTTGGTCATTGGAATGGATTAATTTAGTTTGATTCTGTTTCAATAAAAACAATCATAAGCCAAGCAAAGAGAGACACACACGATATTTAACGTGGAAAACCCCTCCAATGTGAAGGGTAAAAAACCACAGGGCCAAGGAGACCCAACCAAAAATTTCCACTAATAACTTGAGGTAACAATTACAGCAACTCAAACACTACAATATGCTCACAAACTTAGAGCAAATACAGGTTTTCAAACATACAAACGAGAATACCAAAAGCGGTGAAAATAACAGTTAGAAAAACTCACAAACGCGGCTACTGTTCAGGCCACAACATGGAGACCTTCACTACTCCAAATCAGATCTCCACCGTTCAGATCGTAGATCTTTGAGTTTCGAACAATTTCACCAAATTTCAGCCAAATCAAACCACAAATGACCATTGATCAGAGTAATTGATGAAAACTACCGCGAGATGTTTTCTTTTCCCGAACAACTACGAGTTTCTTCTGTTCGATCTCAAATAACCGGCGATTAAGAGCTCCGATCAAAGATCCGACCGTTCAGAATGAAGAAAAATGAGTCATCCACTTACTGTTCAAATTTCTGCTCGATCGAACGGTGGATCGGAAAGTTCCGGCCGTTTGATGAACTCTACACACTGAGAAATCTGCACAGTATTTCGATTTCTCTCTTTTCCTCTCTCTCTTCAACACGCCGCGCGCAAAAAAGATCTAACCCTAGTTTTTGTTTTTCTTTTTTGAAAAACAAAAAAAACAGTTGGCTGAAGAGAGTGGGCTATAATATGGGTCAATATCCCATAATGGGCTGGGCCCAACAGATGGTTGGGTTGGGGAAGATGAACGGTAGGCGGACCCCTTGAAGGGGCTGAACTACGTAGCCTTTGGAAAGGGATCGGGCTGACATAGTTCCTATGGTTTTATCTGTAATATGAGAGAAATTGAGAGAGAGAGAGAGAGGAAGGGAAGTAATCTCTAACAGCAACCCTAAAACCTGAGAGAGAGAAGAAGGAACCCTATCTTTTGAGAGAATGAATATATATGATTTCTGGAACCTACCTATAATTAGGGATGACCAACTATCAACCTCTAGTCTACCCTTGCCTCATTATTATTTGGTGACCTGGGTTGGTCATTGGAATGGGTTAATTTAGTTTGGTTCTGTTTCACAGTGAATTAGAATGGGTTAGGAGTGGGTCTAAGTCAATCCGAACCGAATATTTGGTTATTCAAGCTTAGGCTTGAGTCCAGGCTTGAGCTCGATTTAAACTAGATACAGGAGCTCAAGTTCAACTCAACTCAAAGTCTCATAAATTTGAGTTCCACTCAGCTCAAATTTGACAGCGTGCCAATTTTGATATAAAAAATTAAAAATTATACATATAAAAATTATTTATTATTATACATATAAAAACTTAAAAATATTAACTATTATATAAGACCGATTAGACAAGTCTTCATATTTGTTTGTATAAATATTTTATAAATATGCATTTATTTATATTGGAGTGCATTCATGTAGGCAAATTAAGAGCACTTTTTTTGTCTAATATCAGCTTAGTACCCTTAAAGCATCATGTCATTGTCCTTTACTGACCTTAATGTGCCAATATTAAGTGAAGAAACCAGGCCAACCTGATCTCAACCCTACCCAAAAAAGTTGAGTTGGGTTAAGGTTAGGATTGGCCTCATCTTGGCCTAGCCTGGCATGACTTATAGCCCTAGGGCTAAAGGCTTCAAGGAGACTATTGGGAAGAGTTATTAGATTTAGGAATGTTTGTCAATGTGAATGGTTTTGTTTTCTAAAACAAAAGCACCCAATAGACTAACTGAGTGGTGGTTCAGTTGGTCCTAGGGGTGGATTCGAGCTGTTAAAGTAGGCTCGAGCTCAACTTGAGAAAAATGTTTTATAAAAATAAATAAATATATATATATAATATTTTTTATTTGACATTTAAAAAATTAAGAATTATAATGATTAGTTATTACTATATATAAAAATAAAAATATTATATATATAATATTTTTATTATATATATTATTTTCTATAATTCTATTATTATTATTATTATTATTATTATTATTATTATTATTATTATTATTATTATTATTATTATTATTATTATTGTATGTATGTATGTATTCGAGCTTGGCTCGCGAGCCTCACGAGCCGAGTTTTATTAGGCTCGAACTCAGCTCATGGCCACCCCTAGTTGTTAGCTGGACAGTCCCAGCGGAGATGTGGCTTCGAGTCCTGTTACCTGTTACTACCTACCTTGGGAGTTATTAGTGAGTTGCATTAAAATACCAAAAAAAAAAACAACTGACCAGTTGTGATCGAAAGATTGTAGAGTAGTCTCTCGTCTCTGTTTGTTTTATTAGAAGTTCCATGACCCCCTTCCCATATAAGGTGGGACTTTACTCAATTGATGGCTTTAAGCAACCCCATGAGAAAGCAGACCTATTTTATGTTTGATGCTTAAACTAAACTACTCACTGTTTTGGAAACATATTGAAAACTCATCCACTTTTTTAAAATTCACTAACAAAAACAAATTCGTGGGCATTTAAGAAAGTTGCATCAAAGCTCCCCCACTTGTTTCTTGTTTACAAAATAAAAGTTCTTGGGTATTAGAGAATTTGCTTAAATGAATATTTCTCTGAACTTTAAACCTTCACTTTCTGCAAATTAGTCAAAGACTCAAAGTTAATGGAGAATTTTGGTGAACAAGACCTTGAACTAAGAATCTAAGCAGATGAACTAGATTTGTATCACCACATGCAAACCCCTTTACAGGTTGTTGCTTAAATGCTCCAGAGACAGCCTGAGTCACATAAGAATGATAGGTTTCTGCAGCCAAAAAGGTGAGCTTCATCAAGGGTTTTATTTTGTACAGATCCAATCTCTGTCTATCTGCTCACAAAATAATTAATTCCTTGATCCTAATTTGTTTATAATAAGTGAGCATTGATAACAATACTATAACATCAATCACTCTTTCTTTTTTCCTTTCTTTTTTGCTTTTAATAATGACCCCCTTCCCCAGTTTGCAACTGGAGCAGGGCCCTTAACTTAGGGTCAATGAAGCAGAAAGCTTAACATGCTCATTGAACTAGCAGACAAGAATTCAAACAGGACCCACACAGTGAACACTTTCTAAGATACAGTTCATGGTTTTCTCTGTGAGGGAGATCACTTGAAGCACTAACACTTTTTACATATAGTTCTATGTGTTTGATATTGGGTTTTGTCGGTAGAAGGAGGCCACACTTGGCCAATGGAGCTATAGGTCATTAGCCTCTATAAGCATATTATCAAAGAAAGCTGAGACACCCATAAAAGCTAATGATTCATCAGAAAGAGTCGTCATCTCAGCTTTCTTCTATCCATTGAGGAAAGTGATGCTCATTAGCATGGCTTTGCAACATGAAAATCTTTTCTGTAGGCTTTTTTAATCCTATTACAATGTGCTTTAGGTCAAGCAGCTTAATGATGACTGCTAGCACTAGTTTATTCTGATGCAAAAGCAATGTCTGCCTCTGGCCTGCTCTTGCCTTCTCTTGCCTCTAGAATCAATGCTAGAATCATGCCAAGTAGAAATTAGGACCCTTAGCTTGTGCTTAAGCAACCTAGAACCTAACCCAAGTGCATTTGTTCACATTTGGTGCTGTAGAACTCTGCTAAGTTGACATCCATCTGGGGTGCCTCTCATGTTCATAAATTGGGAAAAGTGGAATGCTTTATTAGGAGATACTTAGTTTATTTTTCAACTACCCCATATTATAATGCCACAATGTCCCCATGATGACTCGGAGAAGCCCTAAACTTTGCCCTCTTTAGACTCTACTTTATAATATACTTTGGCATCATGCACTCATTCAGCCTAAGGTCTTTCCAAGATCAACCCTAGTATTTCACAATCATGTTGAAGCAATACCTCAAGCAGACAGAGTGAAAACCATGTTCACGCCTCGGTGCTCACTACTTTGCCTGTTCATCCCTAAGGCTCAGTTTGGAAGGAGTACAAATACAAATTTGTAGAATGCAAAATTTTGTATTTTATATTATTTTGTATGGTACATATTTGTATTTGTACTCCTTCCAAGTTCGGTAATAGTGCACATCCAAGGTTTAGAAACACCGTCTAGAAGTTTTTGCCATTAACTAATTGTATTTGCACTCTTTCCAAACTAAGCCTCAGTTTGTTTTGCAGTGTGAATTTCATTTGCACTGGTGTAAATGCATGGGAATGCATATATGTTGAATGTAAATTCTAGTTTACTTTTGCTTCAGATTTGATTTTATATTATTTGTTTATAAGAAGTAAGATAGGAATCCAAATGACTTGGTCCCCACATTATATGAGGGAGAATTTAGGTAACAGGAAAGTGGTGCAAATTATGAATCAATTTTTGGGATACATAGGATCCGGTGTGAATCAGAGTTACAATTTATAAACAAACAGATGTGAAATTGAACTGGGTGCAAAATTTGTATTTACTTCAGATTTACACTTCAAACAAACAGATGCGTTAATGGGTGAATACCCAGTTGTGATTTCTAGTTCAAATTTTACATGAGCTAGGATACAAAATTGCAAATGGGTTGAGATGCAGTGAATTGGGTTTTGGCCCAATTTAACCGAGTACCCCAAGCAGCCTGGTCAGGGCCACCTCGGGTGTGGAAAGTGGAAACCTCTAAACAAACCCAGGGTCCATTTGGTTTGCAATTAGATTTGGAATTGTAATCGGAATTAAAATCCTTTGGAATCGGAATCAGAATGGTTCATTCCCATAGTCTGTTTGGTTCAGACAGGAATGAAAATGGGAATTGAAATCAGTAGGAATGAGACTTCATTCCCAAAGGAGAGGCAAGGAATGGCCATTCCCTCAAATGGGAGAATGTCATTCTAACAAGAATGGGAATGGAATTTCAATTCCATCCAACCAAACAGTTGGAATCGGAATAGCTCCCACAAACCAAACGGGGCCTCAGTCTTTATGTAGGCCCAGGCCCAGTCCAACCTAGCCCACTAGTGACTAGTGAGTACAAAGACTCAAGGAGCTTACAAGGTCTGATATTTCATCTGATCAAAAAAACCAGTGACAGAAACACATGCTAGACTGGGCCTATTGGAGGTTCTGTTACTATAGCCTGCTCTATATGTCCCCTACAGTCCAAGCTTGGTCCGACAAAAAAGTGGGCCTGAAAAGATTACTGTTACACAAAGCAAGAGCTACAATAGGAGACTTTTAGCTCAAGAAATGAACTGTAGACCAAGCAATAGACCAACAGATGTTTAGGACTGGGCCCAGTTAAGAGATTAACTGTCCAAGAAACTAGCATGGTTGGATTTGGACCTCTTGAGCAAAAACTGTGATGTAGTTTTACGTGGTGCAGTCATCCAACCAACTTCAATTTTGGCCCAGATGATCTCTCAGCCCTGACCCATTTAGTAATGGACCCAGATCCACTATTATACATCTTTTTTTTTTTTTCCTTTTGTTTATTGATGGTCTTTTTATGGATATCTGGGCCTATGTTATATACCTAAATATAGATTAGGTCTTGATCTACTTGATCTAAAGGTCTTCTGTTTTAACTTGAGCTTTTTGCTGAGGTCCATTCTTGCATCGCAAGCATAGTACCTCGGTCTGAGTGCCACCAAAAGGAAACCATTCCTTAAAGCTGATCAAAGCCTGTTGGACCAACTTGCAGACCTATGAATCCATTGCACATGAATACTCTCTCTCTCTCTACATTGTTACAGAGGAGTTGAGCAAGTGTCAACTGTCAACATGACAGAAGCCCTTAGCACGTTGCCCTCTTTTTCTCTTCTTATATTTTATTTGGAAGGAAGAATGGCCAGACTGGGCTCACTCTGGACCAAGATGGGGGCCCGTCCAATTAATCTCCTGATAAGATGGTAAGCCCTCCATGCAAGTGGATGGGCTGCTCCATTAGGACTGAATCAACAAAAAAGGAGGGAGACACGCTAGCCACTTGCATTCAGAGACAATGTCGTCTTTTTGAGCACTTTACAGTTAATCACATCAAAGGATTCACATTCAACGATAAGGCTCCGTTTGGTTGCATATAAAAATGGAGAAGGGCATTCTTTCTAATTTTTCATGTCATTCTTTTCTGTGTGTTTTCCAATCAAAGTAGTTTAGTTGGTCACTCTGCAAGTCTGCATCCCTCCCTTTGAGTTGAGGAGGCACGGTTTCAAACCCATAGAATATTGCTATACCTCATCAGTCATCATCCATAAAAATCAAAAAGCAGATTTCTGACTATCAAATAGATCTGTTCATGGGCCGGCGTATGATTTGCCCATAGACATTTTACACTATTTTGGTCTCAGTCTTTTAGTCCGGGCCCATTCAAATTTTGGTAAAAATTAAGTCCAACCCCGGCCCATGAACTGACCTACTATCAAGTGATTATGTAAGCCTCAAGCTTCATTTCTCTCATCTTGTTTCTCTTCTTCCCCCCCCCTCTTCTTCTTCTTCCTCTTCTTCTTCTAATTATTTGTTTTTCCAATTCTGAATCTTCAAATTTATTTGGCATTGTTGCAAATTCCCCTCTGGATGGGTTTAGTTACATATTTCCTATGTTTTTATTTTTTATTTTTTTTTGCTTGTAGTTTCTGTTTTCATGAATAGTTTTTGTTTTCTTGGGTAAGCTAGATTTTATGAATATTGATTTTTATGGTACCGTCATAAATGTTCTTATAGCTGCATATTTCGTGCCAAATGGGTGCAAAAATAATACTTTATATTAAAACATTGATTAAAATATATAGTTAATTACTTCAGCATGAAATTGGATTATGTTCCTTCTACAGTTCTACATTGAAGCAAACAAAAATTAGTAAGTGAAGGAGAAAGAAACTCTTATAATTTCTACATTTTCATATCCTCTAAGAAAAATAGTTGTTCTTTTATGTATATTTTCATTTATCTTAATAATGCAATATTACGATTTGCACTTTTTTCCTTTAATAAACATTTTGGTAATTTCTTTTTTCTGATTTTTTTCCTTATATGCAAGAACTTTCCACTGCAAGCAAATAGAACATATATGTGAGATATTTTTTTCTTTTCTACTTTGGGTATAAAGGTGATCAGATTGCATACGTTGAGAGAGAATAGAGTAAGAAATTATAATTTGATGCTTCAGGTTAAGGTCTAGAGTTATGTAATTTGTGTTCTTGTAGTTCTAATTGCGGGGTTATGCTAACTTTTGTTAGTTTGCATGTAAAATTGTAACCGGAAATAAGCTAGTAATTTGTTAGAAATGGTTGTAGAATTAATATAAATGTTTTTCAAAATATTTAGGCCCCGTTTGGTTTGCAGGAATAGGGGTATGAAATCGGAATCGGAATGGGTTATTCTGATTCCAACTGTTTGATTGGGCAGAATCAGAATCATATTCTCTTGAATGGCATTCTCCCATTTAAGGGAATGCCCATTCCCTGCCCCTCCCTTGAGAATGAAATCTCATTCCTGCTGATTTCAATTTTCATTCTCATTCCTGTCTGAACCAAACAGATTATGGGAATAGACTATCTAATTCCGATTCTGAAAGATTTCGATTCCGATTCTGATTCTGACTGTAAACCAAATGGACCCTTATAATTGTAAGGAAATGACATTCTTTCTGATTCATAATTAATTCTACGACCATCTCTTAATTGAAATTGCATGATTTTCATGTTTATTTCCCACCATTCAGATCTATTCTCCAACTTAAGCCAAACATTAGGAAAATTAACAAAATTATTTATTTTCTTATAATTTTTTTCTAAAGAAACCATCTGTTTTCTTTTCATTTTACATGCAATTAAATGTAATCATAATGTTCAATTATTTTCTTTAGAACATGTGCACCTGACTAGATATGCAACTCAGGTTGGCCCAAGTTAATATTTTACACTATTCTTGGCTTAGGTCCATTCAAATGTTAATAAAAGGTCCAACCCAAACCCACCCAAATTGCACCTTTACACCTAAGGGTGCAAGTTGGGCAGACTAGGCTAGGTTTTAGCTCAATCCAGGCCCAACACTAAAAATTGAGCTTAAAACCCGAGTTCCCTGGCCTGGGCTCGAGGTTAAGTCTGCATTATCCAAGTCAAGTCCAGCTTGCACAAAAATTTGATGCACTTAGATTGGGTTCCGGTGCATGCTGGGCTTGGGTTGGTCAATTAATCCACACTAAAAGTTGATATACATGTATGTGTATATGTATCCATATGTGTATGATTTATTAAAGAAATTATGTATATATGCATGTATGTATGGAAATATGTGTCTATATATGCATACATGCATGTATATAATCAAGCGAGGGCTCAGGTTAGTATAAGGCCGGGCCAGGTTCAGGCTACCTAAGGGATAGGCCCAAGCCCAGCCCTTACAATATTGTGGGCTGGGTCGGTTCAGGCTCGAGCTCCCAACTTACACCCCTATGTATGTGTATATGTATCCATGTATACGTATATGTATGATTTATTAAAGAAATTATGTATATATGCATGTATGTATGCAAATATGTGTCTATATATGCATACATACATGTATATAATCAAGTGGGACTCAAGTTAGTATAAGGTCCGGCTAGGTTTGGGCTACCTAAGGGATAGGCCCGAGCCCAACCCAAAAAATTAAAAAGCCTGAACTTTGGGCCTAGGCCCGGTCCAAGGACCAAAAATCTAAGCCCATCCCTTACAATATTGTGGGCTGGGTCAGTTCAGGCTCGAGTTCCCAAGTTACACCCCTATTTAAACCTAATGGATGAGTAGTACAACTAGAAAGGGCATGCTTAGAAATGAAATCATATAAGGGTCCGTTTGGTTTGCAGTCGGAATCGGAATTGAAATCCTTCGGAATCAGAATCAGAATTATCTATTCTCATAGTGTGTTTGGTTCAAACAGGAATGCGAATGAGAATTGGAACTAGAAGGAATGAAGTTTTATTCCCAAGGGAGGGGCAGGGAATGGTCATTCCCTTATATGGGGGAATGCCATTCTAGTAGGAATGGAAATGGAATTCCGATTCCACCCAACCGAACAGTTGGAATCGGAATAGCCCATTCTAATTCCGATTCCGATTCCAGACCCCTATTCCTGCAAACCAAACGGGGCCTAAAGGAATTTGAGAAAGTTGATTAAGATGGCTTTGGACGCATGCATAGAAGGAGATCAGCTTCTATCAGGGCAAATCTGTGCTCACACCATTCTAACAGCTTTTTGCAACCTTGCATTGAGAATATCTCTCCATGAAATAAAGTACACAAATATGAAGATGTTCTCAATGCATAACAGTAAAGATTGCTCGAAGGGCTTTGCCCCGACTAAAGCTGAACTTGCATAGAAGACCATCCATGACATGTATTAGAAAAAATGATCTATTATAAATTGAAGGACGTAGGAGAACTAGGAACATATTGAAAAGGAGTTGGGTGGATGTAATAAGAGATGATTTAAAGACCTATAATTTAACGATAGATATGACACTGAATAGAATAGGATAGAACATGATTTATGCACGTAGCTGAACATGATTTATGCATGTAGCTGACCCATACAGTTAGGGCAACACTTGGATGCTGATGATGATGATTATAACATACACCTAAAATGGACTGTTTATGAGTTGATAAAGTTCTTTTCTTGGAATCGTAAAATGGATTCATGATTAGCATTCATCCAATGAACCCATCTCGGATTATGAATGTATAATATCAAGAAAAAGTTGTACCATGTGATTTTATGACACCTCATAATTGAATCATTTATCAATAGTTCTCTTTAGGCTTAAACATGGCCCAAGATAAGATCACCTCACAAGGGGCGGTCTGTAGTTAAGACATTGACATTATTAATCAATATCTCAACACTTTGATAGTCTAAGTACCATCATAATCAATGTAGTAACAGTCAACTCTGTGTAAGGAAATGGAGTCTCAGCATATGATATGATAATTTGAATATCATCATAATCATGTTGATAATTCCACACATGATCCATTGCTTGGTGTAATAGTAAAATTTCGGGCTGATAAGGGTAAAAATGCAGGTTAACAGTCACATTGTACTAAAAGAGAAAAAGGGAAAAAGAAATCAAAGGTTAGGTCTATATCCATCTTACATGTTCTAAGACTTCAGATAGCTGGAATCAATATTGGACAATAGTTCAATACTATTCAAAGGCGACAGGTTGTGTACATGATAAATATAAGAGAGAGAGAACCAAAGAATCTTTAATGAAGTAGCTGATATGGAGGCCAAGAAAGCTGCTGCAATGTGCTTGCCTTCCTCCCTACATGGGTCAAGTTTTAACCCAACACCTACTGCCTACTGCCTTGTGGCAAAAAGTTTGGGCAGTGTCGTATTAAAATGAGCCATGTTGCTAAGAGCAATTGTCCATGAAAGCTCCCAACTCACTACTTTGCTTTTAAGACTGAGGCTTGATGTTAGGTGGGCTCCATTGAGAACACATAGGGTGGGTTTGGGTGCTATTAGAATTGAAGACAATGAGGATTCTGATGTTATTTAGGCTATCTTTGGTTTGAAGGAAAAGGTAGGAAATTCATACAAGGTTTGTAAAGATTTTCTTACATTTTTCTTTCTTTCCCTATCTTTTCCTTTAAACCAAACACAGCCTTAGGGTCTTTATTTTTAGAGAACTTTGGCTCCTATTAAATTTAATTGTATGCATAATTACTTTTTTTGACGGTAGATGTTAAAGCCACCTCACCCAATATTCAAAATTTTTTTATAAAAACAATGAAGCGCAGCCTTGTCATCAACAATACAAATCGATTATACCTACAATTTAAAAGAATTGAGTTTTTTTTCTACAAATAATCCAATAGTTGAGATGGTCACTAGGTATCCATAGATGGAGGCACAGGAAACCTGAAGAATTACAGGCTTTCATGTGGGCTTCAAGTACATCCTGTTCTATCCCCACCTTTTACTATGCACTATGCAATGTAAAAAGGGGTCTTCATATGGTTAAATTCTGAATGTAGTTAACTTTGAGGGTCTTCTTGTACTACTTTGTTATTCAATGATATATACACAGAAGTGCTTTCTGCAGCAAAAGCAGTAATGTTGCTAGGAGCACTTTTGCAAAACAAGTCATTATGCAAGAGCTCTCAACCGTCTTATTTGCTTGCAGCTGAGGCTTGGTGTTAGTTGGGCTTCATTAATAATAGATGGGGTGGGTCTGGGACTCTGTGTTTTGTTAGAGTTGAAAGTTGAAACTAAGACAATTTTGTCTGCAGTGAAAATTTTCATTTGCACTGGTGTAAATAAATAGGAGTGCAAATGGGCTGAATGTAAATTCTAGTTTATTTTTATGTTGTATTTGATTTTGTTTTGTTTGGTATTGGGTGATATGCATCATTAATAACTTCCCCCTGACCTCTTTTTCCTCAAAGTGATAGTTGTAAGATTTGATTCCGCATCAATGTTAGAACAAATTAGCTAACGCATCAACGAGCCAGCCCTCGGTTGGTTTTTGTTTGTTAGCAAGAAGTAAAATAATGTGACCCCCACTTTATATGAAAGAGAATGGAAGTGGGAAGAAGGTTGTTATTTGTTTAGGAGTAAGGTAGGAAGCAAATTTGGTGTGGTCCCATCTTTATAGGAGGGAAAATTGAGGTAGGATGAAAGGAGGTGCAACTTTTGCACCATTTTCTTAGATGTAAAATCTGCACAGCCAATAAGTGCAAAGGACACAAGAAGTGCAAACTTTTCATCAGCTAGAGCTGCAATGATAGTTGCATTTAGTTGCAGTGCACATTTATTAGCATTGATGCAAAACCATGACAGTGCAAATGATTTAGATTCAAATTTTGATTTATTTTTGTTTCAAAATTTAGCTTGTAGTACTAACAAAGTAAAATAAAATCTGAAGCCGAATAAAGTAAACCCAAAACAAAATTAAACCAGAATTTATATTCCTTTCATTTACATTCTCTTGCATTTGTATTGATTAAAATAAAATTGCACTGCAACCAAACACAGCATTACAAACAAATAGATGCAAAATTTGTAGCTGGTTCAAACTTTTGCATTGCAAACAAATGGAGCCTAATGAAATGTTCAAGATAGGTCATGGATATTTGATGAATTTCAATGCACATTCAATTACACTCTATCATTGCATCTGACATCTGTTTTCATTTCACCCATGATCTACACTAGGGCTGTTCACGGGTCGGGTTGGGTCGGTTTACAGGGGTTTTCCCAATCAACCCGACCTGGTCGGGTTACATGAGGTGGAAACTGAAACCGATCCACTGATAGGCAAAACCGACCAGGTCGGTTTGAGTTGGTTTGGGTCGGTTTTGGTTTTGCTCCTGTACAAAAATGATAGAGAAGCCTAGAACTAGAAGGACACCTAATTCTAATTGTAATTGCTTAATGGGTTGTCTATTTGGTGTAAAAGACTATAGAAATTAGGATAGATACAATTTAGTTAAGTAAGAACTAGAAGATAGGGCTGTTCTAGTTCTAGTAGAAGACTAGTTAAGTAGGAAACTAGGAACTATCGAACTAGAAAACTAATTGGTTCGGTTTGGTTCGAGTTAGTTTTGGTTTTCACATAAGAAAACCGAAACTGACCCGATATATCGGTTTATGATTTTGCTCAACCCGAAACCGACCGGTGCTGATGAAAACCCGGCCGACTCGGATTGGGTCGGTTCGGGTTAGTCAGGTTGGGCCTTCTTATGAACAGCCCTAATCTACACAAAGAGCCATAGTCCACATGACTTATATCATAGGTTTCCACATGTCTTTATTTGGACAAATGCTTTTTGCACCAAATTTTAGCAATTTCTGTCAGCGTTGATTGAGGAAAAAGTACTTATCCAATCTTATAGAAGTATTGGCCCCGCTTCTATACGTGAAATATTAGGTTTTTTTATAAGTTTTGATGATATAACTAAGGATAGGCTCGGCTAAGACTGAACCTGTAAAATTAAAAAAAAAAAAAAAAAAAACTAAAAAAATTGTAAGGTTCAAGTGTTGAGGTGTCAGGAGTGTCGATATTTTGAAGCTTGTTTTTGTCTAAAAATTCTAAAACTTATTCAAGGATGCTTTAGCAGCATGCAAGTAAGGTGGTGTTTGATAAATCTGAAAAGTTAAAAAGATATTAAAAGTGTCTGAAATCTGAAAAGAGGCATAAATGCTTTTCTACTTTTTAGAGGCTCTGAATCCATAAGTTTGTTTGTGTTGGATCAACCCTTTACCATCTAAAATTTACTATTTTACCCCTAGAATATACTATTTGTAAATGTTAAAAATAATTTTCAACCTCAAAATAACATTGAAATAATACAAATAAATAATAAATAATTAATGACTATAAAAATATTAAAATAATTAATAATTTACACAAATAAAAATAAAATAAATTTTAAAAATAAATGAAATAATTAAATATTACTATTTAATAAAAATAATTATTAAATATTAATAATTAATAAATTAATAAAAAATAAAAATAATTAATAATTAATAAAAATATTAAAATTTATAATTAATAATATTATTATTATTTCTACTCATCGGGCAGTGGCGAGAAGATAAGAGAGAGAGAGAGAGAGAAAGAGAGAGCGAGAAGAGTGAGAGTGAAAGTGAGAGAACGAGAGAGAGAGACAAGGAATTGCCGCCACTACAACTTGCAGCGACAGTGGCGGGAAGATAAGGGAGAGAGAGAGAGAGAGAGAGAGAGAGAGGAAGGAATTGTCACTGTTGCAACTTGCAGCAACGGTGGTGGGAAGACATGGGAGAGAGAGAGAGAGAGAAGGAACCGCGACAGGGGAGAGAGAAAAGTGAGAGTGAGAGAGAAGGAACCACCTTACAACGGCGGTGGCGGGAATACGAGAGAGAGAGAGAGAGAGAGAGTGCAGCGGCGGTTGTGGCGGTGGAGCTTCGTAGGTCGTAGTGAGGGTTCGGTTCGAGTTACATGAAGGACAAAAACATGTAATATTAAAATTTCTTTGAGGGCATTTATGTCTTTTACACACATCTCAATCACGTCTGAACGCATAACTGTCAGGCTACTAACTTAAAATTTAAGATATGAAAAAAGATTTCTGAATGATTTTGAAACGCAACACCAAACGAGCTTGGTGTCTAAAAAGCAAGTTTTTCATACACCAGACCTCTAAAAAGTGTTATCAAACGAGGCCTAAGCTGGGTTTTTTTATCTGATTATTAAACATTAGAATGCAAATGTGATTGGTAGATTAGAAATTCCTATCAAACTCCGATCAGACTCAGATTTAACCCAAGCTAGTTTTATAACTCTTGAAAGTAAAGAAGAAACTTAAAAAAATATAAAATATAAAAAATGCTAATTACTATTTAACTTATACCTAATAAATTTATATAAATATTGAACATTGAGTTTATTATTAGAAATAATATGTAATTATATAACGTAAAATTCAATAGGTCTTGGATCTTCATCAGATTGGATTTCCGCCTTTCCGAGTCCATTGAAAGGTCTACATGCATGGTTTTATTTTGTTGATATGAGTCATATGGCAGTTGTTTTGTGGCCATTTTATAGTCCACTTTACCTCAGGATACATTTATTAATTCCCCATGTTTTATGTATTTATCCCCACCCCTATAAACAACTAGGGGTGGCCACGAGCTAAGCTCTTCATGAGCTACTTGAGCTCGGCTCGGCTCGGTTTCAACCGAGCTTCGAGCTGAGTTGGAGTCCAATTTATAGGATCGATTAATAAACAAGCCGAGCTCGAGCCTAATAGAGCTTGCGACTTGCGAGCTGAGCTCGAATATATATATATATATATATATATATATATATATATATAATAAAAATATTATAATTCTTAATTTTTTAAATATCAAATAGATATATTTTTTCTCAAATTGAGCTCGAGCTTACGAGTTTTGACTCAAGCCGAGCTCGAGCTCAAGGTTCTGGCTCGAACCGAACTCGAGCCTTATACTACCTTGGTGAACTGAGCTCGAGCCTCATACTATTCGACTCGGCTCGGCTCGAATCCACCCCTATAAACAATATCCCTGTGAATTGGGAATCTTTCCCCCATTGGCACTAACCCGAACTATTTGATTGCATTATGAATTCTGAGGTGTACTGAATTCAAATTACCCTTGTTTTATTTTGAAAAGTAAAATCATTCTGAATAGCTAAAGCCCCCTAAAATGAACACACTAATTGAGGCTGTATTTGGTAATTGATACAATTATTGATGTTTCTACGTGAAACCTTTTGGGTTGATTAATTGATTAATTCAAATTGGTGAGAAATATGTATTGTCAATCACATGTCCAACAGATTATCTTTCTGTAATACCCTTAATATCAGGTTTGTTCAAGTTTACAGAGAGAGGCTAATATACCTGCTGATAATCTTGCTAATACAGGTATTGAAAAAGGTACAGACATGTTTACAATTGGAGTTACACCAAAGCAATAAAACGCTGATCTAGGGCTTGCGGCAATCTTTCTTCTTCCATTTAATAATGGGTAATAAAATTTTAAGGTGACTGCCCCTTCATCCAGAGTAAAGTTTGGGGTTAGAACAATTGTGAATCACTTTAGCTAGAAAAATATATGTTTGGGATCATTGACATTTATACTTGAAATGTGAAATTGATCTTTCATGTAAAACAACACTTTTGTATTGATTGACAAAACATTTTATGTAGAAATAAAAATCTCTCTCATAAATTTGCATTAATCAATCTATCATGTTTAAAATCAAGTTTCTTAAAATCGGACTGGACAGAACTGTTCTGGGGTTCAGTTTCTAAGTTGAATGGTTCGACTGCCCAGTCCAAATGGATGGCCTGTTCTGACAACATAAATAAATAAATAAATAAAACCAAAAAAATGGCCAAAAACTGTTCCTAGATAAAACGATTCAACAGTTTGACCGCCCAAATTAATGATTTGTAGATCAAATCAATGTTTTTGGCCAAATAATAGTTTTGGGGTAAAATAGAACCGATCATATGATCAGTTCCTGGTTTTTCTGGTCTAATCATTCAGTCCGGTCCGATTTTAAAAACATTAATTTAAAATAGAACAATGATACCAATCATCAATTTAAAATAGGATTCGACTAAGATGACAGAAAATTACAGTCAATCATAAAGGAGTTGACCAATCCATGGTGTTCATCAAATTTTATAAAGGTGTTTTGATTGGTGAGGTTGTCCTTGTAATGGTGGTGGTGGTGGGAGACTTGGCCAATAAAGAGATAATAAAAGCAGTTGTTGACAGTCTAAAAGAGGCCTTAATTCTTGCCGATGCATGCTCTAGGGTGAATGTGGTGGGTTTCCATCTCAACTCTTTACTCTTTGCATTAAAAGACCTTACCAGCAGCATTCCAAAAGCCACCACCAACCGGAAAGATTTTAGCCAAATTTGTGAGCAGCCCATTTGGAAAACCTTTTAACCTTTCCCTCCCATCTGGATATCAAAATTGTCAATACTACCCCTATCTAATGCATGTGGGTCCCATATGGTTTGGAAAAACGGTCCACTAATTGCAATGGGTCCCATGTGATTTGTTAATTTTAACAAAATTAATGTCAATATTTCAAATCAACGGTTTGATATGCATGGGTGGATCATGGATGATGCATGCATTGATTCTTTGTAAATGTAGCCCATCCATAAAATAGTAACATTTTACATGAAATCCTACATCAACGCTAGACAAAAAGAAAAAAATCTAAGAACCCTAGACAAAAAAAAATGAAAACTCCAATGGAATCAAATTATTCACTCAAAAGAATGAAAAAAATAAAGAAATAAGCCATTAATATGGAACCTTTTGATTGTCTTAGATCATTCAAACAAAAATCTAATTTCTAATAAAGGAAATTTTCAATTTCCTACACTAAGATATCTCTCGACTCTTACGTTGACTTGGATCATTTAACCATTTGTATAGGCCTAAGGGCTCTACATGAAGAAGATGATAGACCCTACGTCATTGCCGTCTGATCTTTCAATGCCATCAGATCAAAAGGTCCTAAAGAAAGTGGTGGGTTTACTTTTTTTTTTTTGATGGGCAGGTCTATAGGTTAATAGGTGGGTTTAAAGGGTCATAAGCCCACCATAACTTCCTCACAAGTCACCATAATATATAGTTCAGATCAGGACCATATAAGGGCTCTACATGAAGAAGTTGATAAGACCCTATCTTCATTGCCTTCTGATCTTCTTTCAATGTCATCAGATCAAAAAGGTCTTTAACAAAGTGGTGGGTCCTAATCTTATAGGTGGGTTTAAAGGGCCATAAGCCCATAGCTTCCTTATAAGAGATGGTCGATCATACCAGGACCATATAAGGGCACTACATGAAGAAGAAGATCATATCATCATTGCCGTGTGGTCTTCTTTCACTGTCATCAGATCAGAAGGTCCCTAAAGAAAGTGGTGGGCCCTAATCCTATAGGTGGGTTTGTTTTTTTATTTTGATGGGTAGCCGGGTAGGTCCGTGGGTGGGTTTAAACTTCAAAGGGCGATAAGCCCCCAATAACTTCCTCTAACAACAAGAACAAAATGGACAAGCAGAAGAATTAATGATTAATCAACTGAAAAAAAAATAAAAAACAAATGAGAATGATGCAAAGGAGGAAGGAGGGAAGTAAATGGCAACAAGAAAGGATTTCCCAGTTTTCTCATTTTGTTAATCTCTCTCTCTCTCTCTCTCTCTCTCTCTTTCCCTCTCTTCTCTCTCTCTCTCTCTCTCCGCATTGTTTTTTCTTTTAAGAGTTAAGATGTAACGCCTGAGATCTTTGGCATCGGTTATTGCATTCTTATCTTCTTCAATCTTGGTCTACTGGCGTTTGCTTGTTGGAGGAGAGAAAGGAATACAGATCCCCAGAGAACAGGAAGGAGGAGGGAACCCTAGAAGATTTCCCAAATGGGAGGTATTTTTGTTTACAATCTTCAGAATCAGCGATCCCCTTTTTTATTTAGTTTTTTTTTTTTTTTTTTCCCTGTGAATGACTGCGAAGAATTTTAGTTCTGGCATTATGTCTCTTTTCTGTTTAATCTCTGCTTTGACGTATGTAATTGGAGACTTGGAATGTCTGGCTCGTCATGCTTTCGTTTGGAATCATATTATGTTTTGGGTAGCATTTATTTCCGACTTTTTTGTTCCTTTTTTGGTTGATTTGTGGGTTGGTTTGATGATAAGAATGGGCGAATTGTTTCAGGATTAGCACATAAGATCCCGTTCTGACTTTTTGTGTTTAAAATGTGTAAAGGGAAGTTATGTTTTCTGTTGCGTGGAGTATTTCTTAGGGTTTATGGTGGTTTTACTATGACTTTTCTAAGAAAATAATGAATATTCTTAGTTTCATTTACAAAAGGACCCATCATTTGTATGATAGAAAAGCTATCTTGTTTTTATCAGTGCAGTCTTTTTTCAGTGTGGGGAATGGTGTTTGTTTTATGCTTGTACACATGTAGCTGAATGGAAACTTACATGATAACTCGTCATTTTTTGTTGAAATGAGTTTGTGACTTCTGAAGATTCAGAGGTTTTCCCCAACATATAAGCCATATGTAAATTTTCTAGCATGGGAGTTTCAGTTACTTGAAAAACTTATGATTATTGGTAACTTATTACAATTTGATTAGAAAGCATTTTTGATATAACTAACGTTGTTAATTGTTATATTGAGGAAGAAAACATAACTAAACTAGTGCCGTTCTCTTTTTCGAATTTGCTATTACTATTTTCAATCTCATCTCCTATCATTTAAACTTCTTTGTCTTGTCTTTTCCTTTTTGAGAAGAATTGATGATTTTACTCCATTTCGTTTGCCTTGGCAACAAACCTTCTGTTATTGAACCCCCTGTCTGAAAAAAAAAAGAAGAAAAGAAAATAAAGAAATAAGACATCCAGTTAATGGTATAGCCTAAATGAGGATGTTGAGATAGACAAGTATTAGAGGCAGGAGAAGTTGGCTATAATGTAGTGGTAGTACCAGTTACAGAATAAGGCGAAAGTAGACTATGATGGCTGTATAGCAATACTTGGAATATAATATCGAGGAGGAATGATTTTGGTTCCAGTGTCCAGTCAAAGATTCTAAAAGGACAAGGGGAGGGACAAAAAGAACTTTACTTCAAGTAGTGAGAAAAGATTTGTTGGTTTGTTCTTTAATGGAATGTATGACCTTAAATAGTGCAAATGGAGGGAGACAATTTGTGTTGTTGACCATTTTTAGGTGGATAAGGCAAACGATGATAATGATACATGCACAAAGTAGTAGGGAGGATGAATTATCAAAAAAAGAAAGTAGTAGAGAGGCTGGTAGAACACTGGAGCTGTTGGTGATTTGCATCATATGTCTATTGCCTTATGTTATTACTATGTTATAGCTTTATCAATTGTTTTAGTTTTATATAATGTAGCAATTACCTCCCCTGCAGTCAGTAGCACTAGATGAGCAATTTCCCATCAATGAGGTCTGGACCCATTTTCCAGCAGTTTTTTCTAAATGGATTATCATAGAAGACTTTGCAGCTTTGGTGTCATCTTGTCTACCAAGTCCTAAGATGAGATTATCTTGTGGAACCTAATGTCTTTCTCAATCTGTTGGAACCTATGGAAGGAAAGGAAACATCTTTAATAGAAAGCTGTCCAGTGGCTACAATGATCTGCCTACATTGGACCGTAGGGGCCATTATTTTTTATTACTTTCAGACGAGGATCTGCCTACATTGGACCTATCGGAGTCATTGATGGATGGTGTCTATGGTATTATCTAGTGAAATAATCAATATTTTCAACTTGAAGGTTTGGTTCTGTTATTGAAGTGTGAATATTATGTTTCTTAAGTTTGATAAGTGTTGAATTGCGAGACCTCAATTATGAATATATGGATGGGAAGCCATCTGGTCTTTTGCCCCATCTTGGGGCGCTTCGGGTGGTATCCTTACAATTTGGAAGAACGAGGAAGTAGATTGTCAGGAGGAGTTGATAGGACAATACTCAGTGTCAATAATCAAGAGGATGAATGATGAGAGGCACTGGGTGCTGACCAATGTGTATGGCCCTAACTCATATAGAGAAAGTGATACCTTATGGGAAGAGCTAGCCACAGTTAGGGGCCTTTGGGAGGGACCATGGTGGTTGGAGGATTTTTCAATGTGATAAGGTACACAAATGAGACAAACAACCCTAACCGGTCTATAACAACAAGTATGAGACAGTTCAACTCCTTGATTGAGTCCCTATAACTAAGAGAACCCACCTTGTCACAAGCCTCTTTCACCTGGTCAAATCTTCAGGAAAGTCAAGTGTGCTCAAAGTTGGACAAGTTCCTCTTCTCCATTGATTGGGAGGGATTGTGGGGAAACTTAACACTGAAAGCCCTTCCTAGAGTAACCTCGAACCACTGCCCCCTAAGTCTTTACCAAGGAAACCTTATTGGAGGCCCTACACCCTTTAGATTTGAGAATATGTGGCTGGAAGTCCCAAACTTTTTGCAAAAGGTAAAAGATTGGTGGTTAGAAGGTGGAATATGGGCTAGAGAAAAAGGGGTGAGATTCACAAAGAAGTTGAAAAGATTAAAGGAAAAGGTTAAGGAGTGGAACAGAGAAGAATTTGGAAAACTCGAGGTCATAAAGGAAGAATTAGCTAGGAAAATAGAGGAATTGAACCTAAAGGAAGCCTATAAAGAGTGAGGGTCTAAGGATAGATCAGAAAGATGGAACTTAAAAGTGCAACTAGAGGAGATCCTGAGGAAGGAAGAAATTTCTTGGAGACAAAAATCAAGGTGTAAATGGCTTTTGGGGATGGAAACATCAAATTTTTCCACTCACTAGCAAATGGGAGAAGAAAAATATCAAATCTCTAGCATTGAGGTGGAGGGAAGAGTAATAATCTCCAAGGAGGAAACTGAAAGGTGCTTTGTGGATCATTTCAAGTCAATCCTTGCCTCCTCAGTTGAAAGCAATTTGGAATTGGGAGAATTACATTGGGATAGAGTGCCGGAATCCAAAGCCACCCTCTTAGAAAGAGTTTTTAGTGTAGAGGAGGTCCATGAAGCAGTTTTCTCGATGGATAGATCTAAATCTCCAAGGCTAGATGGTTTCTCAATGGCTTTCTATCAAGATTGCTGGGAAATCTTAAAAGATGATTTAAATGGATGTCTTTGTTGGGTTCCATAAAAAAAGGGGAAATCTCTTTAGAAGTAAATGCAACTTTTCTTGCTCTAGTGCCTAAAAAGAAAGAGGCCAAAACCCCTAAGGACTACAAACCGATAAGTCTTGTGGGTAGTATGTATAAGATCAATGCAAAAGTTTTGGCTGGTCGGCTGAACACTGTCTTGCCCTTCGTCATTTTTCAAAATCAAGGAGCTTTTGTAGAAAGGAGACAAATAGTGGATCAAATCTTAGTGGCAAATGAATGTGTGACAGCGAAGAAAAAACAAGGTGGCAAAGGCTTGATTTGTAAATTGGACCTAGAGAAAGCCTACGGTATGGTGGGTTGGTCTTTCTTGTTGAATCTCATGGAAAAGATGGGTCTAGGTGAAAGATGGAGACTGTGGATAAAAGGATGTATTTAGCTCAGCACATTTTTCTGTTCTTTTAAATGGGGTAGCACTTCCTGGCTAAAAGAGGACTGAGACAAGGTGACCCCTTATCCCCCTTCTTGTTTACCTTTGTTTCTTAGGTTTTGAGTAGACAAATCATTAAGGCTGACCAAGAAAATCAGTTTAAAGGTTAGAGGATTGGTAGATCAGCGGTAGTGGTGTCTCACTTGCAATTTGCAGATGATACTATCATTTTCTGTGAGAGTTGTGATGAACCTAGTTTGAGGAATCTGAAAATTTTGGTGGGTAAGTTTCAGCAGGCCTCAAAACTAAAAATGAATTGGGGAAAAACTTGTGTAGCTGGAATAACCTTAGAAGAGGGTGACATCTAAGCCATGGAAGATTTACTAGGCTGTGAAGTGAAAAGCTGGCCTCTAGAATACCTAGGTATGCCCTTGGGGGGGAACCCGAAAGCTGAAAGCTTCTGGAAACCAGTTTTAGAGAGATCCACTAAGAAGTTGGCAATGTGGAAGAGAAGTTATATTTCCTTGTGGGGAAGAATAACCTTGATAAAATCCACCCTAGCAAATTTGCCCACTTATGTCCTCTCCACCTTTAGGATCCTGATGAAAATAGCTAGGAAGTTGGAAAAGATAATAAGGGATTTTTGTGGGAACCCGGTGATGAAAAGAGGGATCAGTTAGTGAAGTGGGAACAAGTCTGCAAACCTAAGGAGCAAGGTGGCCTAGGTATAAGGAACATTTTAAAGAAGAATATGCCCCTCCTAGGAAATGGCTGTGGAGATTCCCTTGTGAAGAAGATAGGTTGTGGCATAGGGTCATTAAAAGCATTCGTGGTGAAGTAGAAAACGGCTGGGATGCAAAACTAGCCTCCAATGCAGCTCCAAACTCCCCCTAGAAGGCAATCTTTGAGGTACTGCCAACCTTTCTTAACTTTATCTACTTTGATGTTGGGTGTGGTGTGGCAATAAAGTGTTATTCTGGGAAGACCTATGGGTAGGGGATTTGCCCTTTAGTGTTTAATTCCTTGACCTCTACTCCTTGTCAAACCTCAAAAATGAACTTGTTGCTAGGGTTGGCGTGCTTTCCGACTTGGGCCTCTCTTGGGACTTTGGCTTCAGAAGGAGTCTAAGGGAAAATGAATGTGCTTCCCTATTGATCTTGATTGCAACCTTAGAGAATGTCCACTTAGACCAAAATACAACTGATAGTAGAATTTGGTCCCCAAAATACCTTTCTTCAGTCTGCTCACTCATTCTGAATTTTTGGGGGTAAACTTCCCAGTGAGAGAAATCTATTGCAACCCGATCCCTCCTAAAGTACAAGTCTTCTGTTGGGAGGTGTTTCTAGGGAAGGTAAACATTGTGATGTGCTACAGAAAAGAAGGCCAAACAAATGCCTCTCTCCTCATGTGTGTGTCCTTTGTAAGGCTTGTGGTGAAACCCTACCCCCATTTACTCTTATCCTGCTCTTTTGTTTCTTGAATTTGAGAAATTGTTTGTTCTCTCTTTGGATGCAAATGGGCTCCCCCATAGGATGTAGTAAGTCTCTTTAGCCCCTCTTTCTTGAGGCAACAAAAGAAAGAGGAAAGAAACCTTTTATTTGCTTTCTTCAATGCCTCTTTCTTGAGGCAACAAAAGAAAGTGTTTATGGAAAGCAGCAAGAGCTGCTGTGGTATGGACTATATGGGAGGAAAGAAACCAAAGAATTTTCTTTGAAAAAAGCAAATAAAAGGAGGAAGTTATTGAAGCCATAAAAATCAGAACTGCACATTGGGTGATGACCATGAAACTATTCAAATACTTCTCCACGAATGGCATTCTAAGGAACTGGACTGAAGTGGCACAAACAGATGTACCCAAAGAAATTGTGAGAGTGGAGTGGAAGCCACCTGCACTAAATAAACTAAAACTAAACTTTGATTGGAGCTCCTTTGGCAACCCGGGAAGGGAAGGTATAGGGGGTGTGCTTAGAAATCATCAAGGAGAAGTTGTGGCACTTTTCTCAAGACCAATAGGTTTTGGTGACTCAATTCAGGCTGAAACTCTGGCTCTCCTACAAGGATTAAAGCTGGCTGAGCAGATTGGAGCAACAGATTTAGAAATTGAAGGAGACTCACTACTGGTCATTTCTTGGGCTAAACAACTCACATCAGCACCTTGGAAGCTCAAATTTATCTATAGGGAAATTGACATACTTGCAAGGAGGTTCAACTCTCGGTTTGGTTGGGTTAAAAGGACTGCAAATGGTTTGTAGATACCCTAGCAAAACAGGGGGCAAATCGATCTACCTTGTTCTGGGCAGAACTGTAACTGTTTGTATGTCTTTGTATGCGTTTGCAGCTTGGGTCAATGCAGTGCTGAAACCTAACTCTTGTAATTCAATATTTCTCTGATCTTAATAAAAGTCTTATTTGCTGATTGAAAAAAAATATTCTTGTTCACTTGGATCAGGAGAACAGCAAATGAGTTGTCTGGTAACATAGACAGAGCAGGAGTAAACAGGAATAAATTGTTTTTGGGAAGTTCCATGCCATAGGGGGGCTGTAATGTTTCCTATTTGGTAGCCTTCAGGGCAGACAGGGTTTTGGTCTAATGATGGACCATTTTTTGCGCTGTACCTGCTATGCTTATGACTCTCATATTGCACTTTACGCCCTTTTTAATGAAAGATTTTATTAATGATCACAAAAAGGCATTGGTTTTGATGACAATGTAGATATCCAGAAAAGTGCTTTGTTGGTGGTGGCTAGTAATTTGAAATTTGAAGTATCGGTAACAATAACAAAACGATGAAGTGACTTATTAAACAAGAAGCTGCAATAACCCAAACATGAGTCTGATAGTAGTACTTAAAAATGGGGTTTCAGTCCATATTGGAAGAAGAAATTTTTTCTATGTTATTTAGTCAAAGCCTCTCTCTCTCTCTCTGTCTCTTTTTCTCTGAAGGAACTAAGAATGTGGTTTTTATTTCTCTATTTTATGGAATATGTGTAATTTCTTTTCTTCTAGATCAGCTAGTATGTACCTAACAATGGACTTTGAAATAGAAAGTGGTTCTACGTGTTACATCTGTTTCAGTATTCTAATTTTACAAAATCATGCTCCTCTTAGCCAAATTTCATATTGAGTTCACAAGAAGCATTGTCCCTTAACATTGATGATAAAGTTACTGATAAAAAAAACATGGATGATAAAGTTAAGGTTACTGATAAATAAAGGGATAATCATGAACTGGGAAACAAATAGAAGGGACTCTTTTTATCCATTTGTGCATTCATAGCTGCGACTCTCCCGTGTCATGGCACAAGAAATCTTCTAATATCTCTGCTATAACACTTGGCGTCCTCCTATTGAAATCCCTTTGTTAACAGAGAAAGCCAATTTAAGTGTGGGCTCTTCTATTGGCTACTATTTATTTTATTTTATTGTCACAATTTCTGTTATGCATGTTATTTCCTAATTTAAAGATAGGCTTCATGTTCCTGTTCCTGTGCATTGCTTATTTACGCCTTTGAGGTACAATCACTAATAAGTTATTAACAAGTGATGAAGTAAAATATATTGCTTGGTACTTAATGCCATTTCACCTGTCACAGTCATCATTAATAAAATTAATGCTATTTTTTCATATGTCAACATTTCAGAATCCTGTGATATTCATTCTGAAGAGGACAAAGCTGTTCCTGAGAAGAACAAGAAAAGGAGGCTAAAGACACCATTCCAAGTTGAGGCCTTAGAGAAATTTTATAATGGTATTGCTGTATTGCTGCTCCTTTTAACATATTTTACTGTTCTGACTTGCTGTTAAGTTCACTTGAACTCTTGTAAGAAGCGTCTCTTACCAAAAACTTTATTTTACCCAGAACACAAGTACCCCACAGAGTCAATGAAATTACAGCTTGCAGAGGAGATAGGATTGTCGGAAAAGCAGGTATCTGGATGGTTTTGCCATAGAAGGTTGAAGGACAAAAAGCTATCTAAAGATGAAGCATATGCAAGTGCAAGGCAAGATCTTTCTAGTGGTGTTATACAGGATCGGGGCAGTGGACATAGGCAGGACTCATGTAGCAGCACCAAGCAAGGGGAATACAAGCATTTTGATCCTAAGGAGGTGGAAAGTCGAAGGCTTTATGGCCAAGAATATCCAAGTGGAGATATGATTCTCATGAGTAGGGGTCAATATATTCATACTGGGAATTATAATGCCATGGAGAATTCATCTTCAGGAAGTAGCTCAGCTTCACAGGACAGGTTGTTTGCTCAGAGTGAGGATCCCTATGATATGGAATCTTTGAGGTACTCATCTCAGAATGGCAGCTATTTGTTGATGAATTCCAAGGGCATCAAGAACAGGGGGCATATGATGTCATCAGGATATTTGAACGTGCAGGATGAGGTTGAAAATGCTGCTATTACTGCTGTTAAGAGGCAACTAGGGAGGCATTATCGGGAAGATGGTCCACCACTTGGTGTTGAATTTCAGCCACTTCCTCCGGGTGCATTTGATTCACCGGTTACTAATCCAAACCATGGTAATAACTATATAGATGTCACTGAGTTTCATATAAATATTCCACTAGATAGGGAAATCTGATTCCTTTATTCATTTTAATTAAGTTGAATTTCGTTATCTTACAGTATCATCACTGTCTAGCTGTTATTAGTGGTACTGTACCATTACATTGCTTCTGTTTATCTATTTTGTTCCTTTTTTATAGGCGGGGTGTAGTTTAAAAGCAAGAAGGACCTGTCTTAGGCCTAGTTAAAGATCATTGGTGATAGTATATCTGTGTTCTAAACTGGGATCTAGAGAGCTATTTGTTCTGCAAATTGAAGATTAGTAACCTAAGTGGCTGTCATTTTTCTTACATTATATAAATCTTAGAAATTGGAATATATCGACATATTTTTTTTTGATAATTAATATATCGACATATATTGAGTAAAATTATTAATTATTTGATCACATGTTTTCATGCAAACTCGCATATTAAGAAATAAGAATAACAAGATTGCATAAAGAAAAATTCATGGCTTAAATATTGATTAGCCAAATGAGAAACTAAAAAAACAAATTAACTAATTAAGAATAAAGATCAGCAGTAGTAGTTATAAAATTTTGAGGTATTATGGTTAAATAATGATTTAGAAAACAGGAAAAATACCACAAAGACTTCCTGCGGTAATAAAAAATCTTTGTGCTTGTGGCACAAATGATATGGATTTGATCATCCACTGTTATATGTCAGGGAGTCACAATCATTGAGATGACAGATTCAATACCTGTTGCTGATCAAACTTATAAAAAAAAAAAAGAATACCTGTTGCTGATAAAAAAAAGATTCAATTCCTATAGACTCATTCATAATCTACAGCATCATACTTCTTTTCTTCTTTTATTGGATAATAAGAACAGATATTTTTTGGTGGTTTAGGAGCATTGAGCAGAATGAATTAGCTCGAGTGTCTTATACATGGATTCATCTATGCATTGTAAGAAGGTTCAGAAGTCAACAAAATCAAAGAGCTAATTCAAGCCTCAAAAGTTTTTGCCAGGGTGAAAGGGGGATTGTTTGATGTTGGACGTAATGAGAAGGTGAAGAAATCTAGGAAGATTAATTTGAGAAGTAGAGGTGACCACAAACAAGCCTATGCAGAAGCTGATTCTGTATATTAAGTGGTGTGGTCAGTGAGTCAAGTTGGTATATATAGAGGTGTGTTATGCAGGAGAGAAGAATGGAAGAAGAGAGAAAAGAGAGAGAAGAAGAGCAAAAAGGTTACTGCTGGCAGCGCAGCTTTTTAATATATATGCTAGGGCGACAACAACTAAAATAAAAAGGAGTAAAAGTACAATAGTACCCTTGCGGTACTATACATAGGAAAAAATAACAGCTATTAACACTCCCCTTCAAGTTGGGACATAGATGTCAATCATGCCCAACTTATCACATAAATCATGATGTCTTGAGTGGTGTAGTCCTTTTGTAAAGATGTCTGCAAGTTGATCCTCAGAGCTGACATAGGGAGTACACACTTCCCCTGTGATAACTTTCTCTCTGATAAAATGCTTGTCGACTTCGATGTGTTTAGTTCTATCATGTAGCACAGGGTTAGCAGCAATGTTTATGGCTGCTTTGTTATCACAGAATAGGGTCATAGGTCTGTCCACTGGAAAATCCAACTCACTCAACAGATTCTTTATCCACATAATTTCAGCCACTCCATGAGCCATTGCTCAATATTCAGCTTCAGCACTGGATCTAGTACCACACTTTGCTTTTTGCTTCTCCAGGTAACTAGATTTTCTCCTATGAAGGTACAATAGCCACTAGTTGACTTTTTGTCATTTAGGGATCCTGCCCAATCTGCATAAGTATACACTTCAACTTTCAAATGTCCGTGCCTTTGAAACAACAAGCCAGCACCTGGAAACCTTTTAAGGTATCGGAGGATTCTTTCTGCTGCTTCAAGATGAGTGGTCATAGGGGCATGCATGAACTGGCTAAGGACACCAACTGCATAAGCAATGTTTGGGCGGGTCATAGAAAGATATAACAATCTCCCTATAAGTCTCTGAAACTGTTTCACATCCTTGATAGGTTCACCTTGGCTGTCACCTAATTTATGGTTAGGATCAATGGGGGAATCAACTGGCTTCACTTCCATTTTTCTTGTATCTTGGAGTAACTCTAGGACATACTTCCTTTGGGAAATGAAGATACCCCTTTTGAGCGGGCAACTTCAATTCCTAGGAAGTATCTTAGAGGACCTAGATCTTTTATTTCAAACTGTGTGGCAAGAAAACTCTTCAACTTTTGGATTTCATCCTTCCAGTCGCTAGTGATAATTATATCATCAACATATACTATCAAAGCAACAATTTTACCTTCTCCTCTTTTCACAAACAATGTCTGATCAAATTGACATTGCTTGTATCATTTCTGTTGAACCGCTGCATGGAATCTGCTGAACCAGGCTATCGGTGATTGTTTCAGCCGTATAAAGACTTCTTCAACCTGCACACCTTTTGATCATTGCCTTGAGCCTGAAAACCAGGGGGTTGTATCATGTAAACTTCCTCTTCAAGGTCACCATTCAAGAATGCATTCTTGATATCAAGCTGATGTAGATCCCAGTCAAGATTAGCAGCAAGAGAGAATAGAACTCTAATGGAGTTCATCTTGGCAACGAGTGCAAAAGTCTCTGCATAATCAACTCCGTACACTTGTGTAAACCCCTTTGCCACTAAACGAGCTTTATACCTCTCCACTGTGCCATCAACCCTATGTTTGACTGTGAACACCCATTTACATCCAACTGGATCCTTTCCCTTAGGAAGATCTACAAGTTCGCATGTGCCATTTTATGAAGGGCATTAATTTCTTCCTTCATAGCATCTATCCATTCAGGTACTGAAAGAGCTTCTGCCACATTCTTAGGGATAGGGACATTGTCAATGGATGTGAGAAAGGCTCGAAAAGAGGGTGAAATGTTTTCATAGGAAACAAAGTGGGAAATGGGGTGTTTAGTGGTGCACGATCTAACACATTTCCTGTGAACAATAGGAAGGTCAAGGTCATTATCAATAGAGGTATCAATTGCAATGGGGTCAGGGACATCAATGGGAACCAAGATACCTGAGTGAGTATGATTTTCCCCCAAAGAGTTTAATGGCACTGGAGGTACAACTTCTGGATTCTCCACAACTCTTGAATTTGGTTGGCCTTTGTGACGACAGAAGAAGACACGAAAATGAGGAGGATCAGGAAGAGGAGGGAGCTGAACTAGTTTCTCCTCATTCCTACTCTCCCCCTGAGGAGAAACAGGGAAAAAAGGCTCACTCTCAAGGAAAGAGACATCCATGGAAACATAGAATTTCCAAGAAACAGGATCAAAACAACGGTATCTCTTCTGAGTGAAGGAGTACCCCAGGAATATGCAAGGAATAGCACGGGGATCCAATTTCCCACGAGTGGGGGGCAAATTTTTGACAAAGCAATGGCAACCAAACACACGAGGAATGGGAAGAAGGGGGGCCTTAGGAAAGAGAAGCTAATGTGGGGCTTTGCACTCTAACCAACGAGAGGGCATACGGTTGACGAGGTAGGTAGCACAAAGGACAACCTCAAGCCAAAAGCGTTTTGGGACATTCATATGGAGTAGTAAATCCCGGGCCACTTCAAGGAGGTGTCGGTTCTTTCTTTCAGCAACACCATTTTGTTGTGGTGTTCGGGCACAAGAGCTATGGTGAAGTGAACCACGTGACGCAAAAAATTCCGTGAGATCACTATGAAAATACTCTTTGGCATTATCTGACTGAAAAATTTGGATTTCAGTTTGAAATTGGGTGAAGACCATCCGCTGAAAATCTTGGATAATTTTTGTTTCTTCATCCCTGGTCCGCATGGGATATACCCATGTATATCTAGAATAATCATCAATAATGGTAATAAAATACTTGTAGCCACTCTCAGATGGTAAAGTAACAGGGCCTCACACATCAGAATGAACAATGTGAAAAGGAAATTCAGATTTATTATTTTTTGAAAGAAAATGAGTTCAACACTATTTACTCAATTGACAAGTTTGACAAGAGAAATCTGAAACGGACACCGACTTAAACAATTCTGGAAACACCACTTTCAAAGACTCAAAAGATAAATGACCAAGACGACAATGCCATAAATAAACTTGACTCTTACAGGACTGACTCTTAGACTTTGTGACTTGAAGACCAACCTTATTCTCCAGCATGTAAAGTCCATTAACCATTACATCCTCTACCAATTGTCCTCCCCGAGGCCAAATCCTGGATCACACAATAAGAAGGGAGAAAGGTCACTAAGAAGTTTATGGAATTAGTAATACTACTAACAGAGAACAAATTAATGGGAAATTTCGGAACATGTAAAACCTCAAAGAGGGTAAGGCCGAGAGGGAGAGAAATGGTTCCTTGACCAGCTATGGTAGTATATGATCCATCAGCTAGTCTCACCTTGTCTCTTCTAGAAAGAAGGTGATAGGTTTGAAAGTAAGAGGACGTACCAGTCATGTGTTTTGATGCTCCAGAATCAATGATACAGGGAGTGCCAGGGTTATGAGAAGCAACATGGAAAGATGTGGCAGAGTTACCTGATGTAGACGCAAATGAAATTGAGGGAGGAGCATCCATCTGACGAATTGCTCTACCATAGAGCTCTAAATGGTCACGGAAGGAATTTATAATATCCTCCCTTGCGTTAGATCCAAATGAATGTGTCTGAGTCACAGTATGAATGGGGAGCTGATTCTCCCGAGTAGCCATGTTTGCCATAGTGTGTTTTCTTGTACCTTGCTGTCCTGACTTTTTATTCATATCTGAACCTTGCTTCTTATTCAGATCTTGAGCCCATTTTGGCTTCCCATGAAGATTCCAGCATGTGTCTCGGGTGTGTCGGGGTTTCTGGCAATGAGTACACCACAATTTGTCCTTGTCATCCATCTTTTTCTGAAGATCTCCCTTCCTAGAAGTATTTCCCCCACCGGTAGTAACACTCCCTTTCGCTGCCAACACAACTGCATCTCCTCCAGAACTGTTCATCAAATTCCTTCTGCTTTCTTCTGATTGTACAAGAGCATAAACTTCCTGAACTGATGGAAGATCCTTGCTACCTAGGATCTGGACTCTGATAGATTCATATGTAGGGTTCAAACCATGTAAGAATGCAATCATTCTCTGCTAGGAGACGAGTTTTTTGTACAGTTTTGCATCTTCATCACACTTCCAGTCTACACTCTAATAATGATCTAACTCCTTCCAGACAGAGGTCAAGTTTGAGTAGTACACAGATAGACACCTCTCCCCCTGTTTACAAGTAGACGATTCTGCCTGTAGTTGGTAGATTTTTGCATAGTGTCGCAATTCCGAATATGTTGATATTGCTTGTTCCCAGATCTCATTTGTCGTTTCAGCCCACATGAAATTCCTTCTTATTTGAGGTTGCATAGAAACTAAAAGCCAAGACATGACCGTGCTGTTTTCCTGGTTCCATCTGTCATATTCAGAACTCCCAGAATGTGGTTCTTTGATTCTCCCATTAATATAACCTATTTTTCCCCTTGCAGTGATGTACAACTTGATCCCTCTTGACCACTCTAAATAATTTAAACCATCAAGAGGGGATAACAGCCATGGGAAAGGATAGGTCCACACCCCCACTTATTCCATTCAGCATTGAGGAAACACCAGATGTAGCAGAATCTTCACCACTCGTGATTTCTGATTCAAAAAACAACTCTTAAATGGGGCACACAGCCTTAAAGTGTTGTTACAGGTGCTGTTACAGCACTAACAGGTCATCCCTTGACTTACAAGTTCAACACAAGTGTTGCTACAGTGCATACAGGTCATCTCTTGACATACGCATCAACAGGACTACTGTTACAGCAAGTACTAGTCACTTTCTGACCCACAATTCACCATAAAAACTGCTGTTGCAGCACACAAAAAGGTCCTCACGACCTATAGTTTCACAATGATCAGTCGACCCCACAAAAAAGGAAAGAAAGAGGTGCTGATCACCTCACATCCAATCGGCAGACCTAGTACAGGTTCTGCCCTGGCACACGACCAGAAAAAAGGTAAGAGAGAGAGAGAAAGGTTATTTCAATGTGTGAGATCTTCAATCAGCCGAACAGCAGATGAGGGCGGCAGATCTGGAAATCTGGTGCAAAGAAGAAAAAAAAAGACTGCTCGCTCGACTTCTCCTTTCAGATCTGGTAGTCCTGCTATGCAGGAGAGAGAAGAAGAGAGAAGAGAGAACTGAGAGCAAAAAGATTACTGCTGGCGGTGCAGCTTTTTAATATATATACCAGGGCAACAACAACTAAAATAAAAAGGAGTAAAAGTACAATAGTACCCCTGCGGTACTATACGTAGGAAAAAATAACAGCTGTTAACAAGGTGTTTGGTTGGTTGTCCTGGGGTTTCAGATTGGCGATTTAGGAGTGAGTGGGTGGTGGTTATAAGATTTTGGGTTGTGAGGTGTTTGTTTTCTATCTTTTTTGGATTGATGTTGTCTTGTTTCTTAGGGCAAGTGTTGTATTTTGTTGGATTGGAATTGGGGTTTTGTTGGGGCGTTGCTTCTTTTTTCCTTTGGGTGATTTCTTATCACCTTCCTTGTACTTTGTTTTTAAAAAAACTATGTATATGTACACATTTACATTACTTCTTTGTGCATGATTTGTGTGTGTGCATGGAAGGGATATCTGTGTAAAAACCTTATAATAATTTTATTATTTTGCCTTTGCCTCTGCATATGTTGCATCATATTTTACTTCTCCATGCCAAATTGGTCAGGGATCTACAAATGTATTCCTCCTCTTTTAACATTTTTTTTGTTTGCATAGGGCATTTTTTTAACTATTTTCTGGATTTTGGTCTCAAATGTAAAGTCCTGATATATGAACCATAATTGTTTGGACTTGCAGTATCTCATATTTCTTTTCTTCCAATTTGGCAGAACCATACTATGTGGGTGATCCTATAGTGCAGAGTTCTCACAGCATACCAAGTGTTTGCAAGGATCCTACTCTTGGAACGGTAAGTGTGACTTTGAAGTTTGAATCAAATTCTTCATCTCCGCTGATATGATGTATAAGTATTTTTCAATGTTATATTTATGCCTATGTTATGCACAAATTAAGAATGGTACTACAACTTCTCTTTATTTTGAATGTCAGTCATGCTATATGGAGGTGAATTTGTTTGGGCTTATTAACTGTATGCTATGATCAAGCATATCATATAATAAACTTTACTAAATATGTAAAACCAAACTAATACAGTACCTCGTGTGGAGGCAGCCATGGCATTTGACAGATAATTGGATTAAGGAGGTTGTTAATAATTTAATCACCAGGATACAATAGTGGGGAGTAAAAGGGAGGAGTCAGATTCACAGTGTCCTTGGGAAATAAGAAGTGAGTCATTGAAGGATAATGAGTCGGTGCTCCGATGATCCACTAAGGGAATGGGAGAGGGGCTGGGAGAAGGAAAGAAGTGGTGTTGAGAGTTGATGTCAGCAAGGTGGGAAAGATGGAGAGAATGATGATGTTATGTGCCAGCCCGGTGGGGAGGTTTTGTTGGGCAGGAAATGGATACAGAGAAAGTGGAAGCCTGGGCAAGACTTGAATGGGGTCACGAACTCACAATAAGATTATGGGGGTTAGAAAGATGCACGTTGGGCTTTACCTCTTCATGTTTCACTGTAGGGAGTGGGCTGAGAATATGCTAGAAGCAGAGAGAAGGTTAAGGAGAAGCTTTGATCTCAGACGGGGATGGTGGTTTCTTGCAACTGGAGCTCTGAGCGAAGAAAGGAAGAGGAGGAAAAGGGCAGTATAGATAGCGTGGTTGAAATACCCCTTCATGCATTGAGTATAGTCACTCTCGATGAGATAGGTGGTCGTTGCGGAAGGTTCCTGAAAATAGATGACTAAAACAGAAGTTGGGAGAGGTTTGACATGGCCAGGATTTTAGTAGAAGTGGAGGTCGCAGGGGTTCCAGACAGGATGAAGTTAATCTTTGCTGAGGAACGCTACAACCTCAGATTAATTGTGGAAGGAGAAGATGGAACCTACCTGGAATCGCTCAAAGAGAATAATGGGAGCAGAGACGAGGCTGGAAGTCCAGAGAACGGGATTGACAGCAGAGACGGAGCCCACAGCGAGAGTGGTAATTAGGAGACGAAGAGTCGTTCAAAGGTTGGCAAAGATGCAGAGGTGGAGGGGATGGGGGGTAGTTTTGAGATTTCACAAGAACTAAGAGAAGGAATTTGGAACAAGAAGGGACACATGGGAGGGGAGTTGGAGGGGAGAGTAGAAACTCAATCGATGCGGGACATAGAAAAGGAAGAAGGTTTATCAGGGAGGGCAAAAGAAACCTCAGCCAATTTAGGTGCTATTGGGACCTGCAGTAAGAGTCCAAGGGGAGGGAAAATTTTGACATAGCCATGCATCGATTGGGCTGGGGGTCAGGAGGGGGAGGGGCAGAATAGGAAAAATGTCATTAAAAAGGGATAGACTGAAAAACTCGATTAAAAGGTTGAGGAATTTGAAAAGGGGAAGTGATGATTGGTTATGGGTAATAGCAAGATGCAGGGGGAGATACGAAGAAGGTGGAGTTCCGGTCAAGAAATGGTTTGACAGCGATTGCTGGCAAAGCAAAAGATGGCTACTCAGGCAGTGGATCATGTAAGGAATCTAAAAACAACCAAAGGGAGGGAGTTGAAGGTACCAATTACAAGTGAAAAGCTGAGTCCAACGCTGTTTCTTCCCATCTCTGTAAGCGCACAATCCGCTTCACCACAACAGCAGGCGTTTGCAGGTCAGGCAGATACAGCTGATGGTACAAAGTCTACACAGGTACATGACTGTATTGGACCCAGTGGAGAGGTTAGTATCCTCAACTATAAGGGATCTCCGTTGGAGAGGGCGGCGAATGGGGCTCGTCCAGAGTTTCCTTCCTGTAGCCAGATTGGTGAAGTGGGGGTGGAAAAGAGGAAGAGGAAAGCTGTAGAGGAGGTAGGGACTAGGGAGAGACAGTGAGAAGAATTTGGCCTATAAAAGGAAAAGAAGGGTTGGGGACATTGACTCTGGTGTGGAAGGGAAAGAGAGGGAGGTAGAGGACAAACAGGGAGGGGAAAGAGTGACAGGAGGGGCAAAAAGGCAAGGGGATAAAAAAAAGGGGAAAAGAGTAGAACCACGGAGGAGGTGATTGACACAATCAAAATTAAAGTAGCCTAGGGCTGTTCATAAGAATGCCCAACCCGACCAAACCGACCAACCCGGACCAACCCAACCCGAGTTGGCCGGGTTTTCATCAGTACCAGTCGGTTTCGGTTTTCTTGTGTGAAAACCGAAACCAACCCGACCCGAACCGAACTAGTATTCTACTAGTTCGGTAGTTCCTAGTTTGAGTAGTTTCCTACTTAACTATAACTAGTCTTCTACTAGAATAGAAGGCCCATTAGGCAATTACAATTAGAATAGGCAATCTATCATAGTTTCTAACTTTCTATAGTCTTTTACACCAAATAGGCAACCCATTAGGCAATTACAATTAGAATTCAATTAGGTGTCCTTTTGTACAGGAGCAAAACCGAAACCGACCCAACCCGACTCAAACCGACTAGGTCGGTTTGGCCTATCAGTGGGTCGGTTTCAGTTTCCACCTCAGGTAATCCGACCAGGTTGGGTCGGTTGGGAAAACCCCAATAAACCGACCCAACCCAACCCGTGAACACCCCTAAAGTAGCCCATTGGGTAAGCTCTTTGCATATCTTCCAGGAGTTCTCAGTTACAGACATTATATGATCCTGGACAGAAGTAGCACAATCTTCAAGAGTGAAAGAGAGAGTAAGGACGGAATGGAAACCCCCAGATGGTAACAAAATTAAACTGAATTTTGATGGAAGTTCATTTGGAAATCTAGGATTGTCAGGTCTTGGGGGAGTAATCAGAAATTCTGAAGGGAGGATATTAGCATTATTCTCTGGACCTATTTGGCATGGGCAACTCTCTAAAAGCTGAGGTAATGGCTTTGCTACAAGGATTGAAGATAGTCAAGCAACTTGGAATGAGGCAAATTGAGGTTGAAAGGGATTCCAAGGTGATCATCTCTTGGGCTAATAACAATAGAACTACTCCGTGGACCTTCAAACAAGTGATAAGGGAAGTGGAAAAGGTTGCAAGGGAGGTAGTGGCAGAATTCAAATGGGTTAGAAGGAGTGCAAATGAGCTTAGCTGATCATCTTGCTAAACAAGGGGCTTTGAGGCAACAATTGTTTTGGGCTGCATTGTAAAAGGGACGGAAATATGTAATCGTATGGGACTTCTAGTCCCATACACAAAGTTGTAAAACTTCTTAAATCTAATTTCAAATGAAAGTTTCCTTTGATGATAAAAAAAATAAAAAATAAAAATAAGGGAAAATAAGGGTGAGGTGGGGATGATAAGTACCTTGGTAGAAAAGGAGTTGTCAGTGGGGAAGTCGCTGGGTTTGTTTTTCTGTGGAGGGGAAGAGTTCGCAAGGAATGCTTTTGAAAAGTTCGAGAAAAAACAGAAGAGAGGAGAGGAAGAAAGAGGAAGACCGTCCTAAGAACAGTGACTGGGACAAAGAAGGGGGGGAGAGGAGGAGTTTCTGGGGGAGGAATGTGAGGAGTAGGGTTTTAGTCTGATATAAAGGTAGGCAGGATCTTCAGGACGAGGGTGGTGAGTTGGAGTTTTAGGGGTTTGAGATAGAAGAATCAGATTAGAAGTGGTCAGGTTTGTGCTCAGTCGCAGTGATCCTGAGTCAGTCCGTTGTCTGGAAGGCTATTCCAAAAGTTTGAGCTGCTGGTGGCTTCAGTAGATCATCATGTCTTGGAGTGGATTATTCCGATTCCTGAGTTGAGAAGATAAGCAGGACAGTTGTGGGGAATTTTTGGCGTGTGATGGAGTTTCAGATATATATCAGTCTATAGTGGCCTTTTTTTGTTGTAGTCGTTGGTTTTTACTCTTCAAGAAAAGAAAGTCACTGAATGAAACGTATACATTGTTTAAATTGTTTTATTTAATTTACAGTTTTTTTTTTTATGGAAGACGGCTGGAACTACAAGTGTTTATTTATTTCTTGTGTTCCTTTTTATTGACATCCAAGCATATCTTCTTTCAATTTTTACTATCACATTATGCATAGATTCTGCTACTGTTTCCGCCAATGTTTCTTCTTCCTTTTTTTTATGAGTAATGTTTTTTCCTCCTATTTTTAATCTCTCTTCCCCTCAATCCCTCTTGTATTTTGCTGTATGTTTTAAAATAAAATATTACATTTAGAATTTTAGATAACAATTCAGTCATTACCCTGATCATTTTTATTATGAACTTGAACTTTCATGTCCTTTCTGGGTTTTTCCCCAGATTGTTCAGCTGGCAAAAAGTATAATTTCAAATCAATTCTAGAATAATTTTCCAAATGATCATGTTACAGGTATCTAGGTATCAACGGGTACAGGTTAGACTTTTCTCAATCAGTTGCTACTCCCTTTCCAATGTATGGGAATCGATATATTAGTGCACAGCTTTTCATGATTTGTGTTGGTTGATATCTATCCCATCTTACTTTTATTTTGGGGCTCAAATTTGTGATTGTATTTTGTTCATAGTTCTGGTTTCAGATTTGGGGCTTGGTCCTTCTACTTGGGAGGTCCTGCTTGTTATGTATGCTATTTTTTTCGTTGCCTTGTGATTCATAAAAATATGTGTGCTGTTTCCAAGTAGAAACAGAAGATGAAGAAGAATAGTCAGTTTAAATTTGGTGGGATTCTAAATGGTCTTCTTTTGAAAGAAGTAATGTGAAAAAGTAACTCAACTTGAATTGGACCTGGCCACCAGACCATTTTCACCAACTGAACTAAGCTTTACCCAACTTACGTGAGGTCAGCTAAAGGAACCCTATTTTTCCATTCCAGTCAATAAGGTCTCTATCTTCCACCAAACTGCAAGTCCTTGAATTATTTATCAGTAGAATGAAATTTTATTAATGTAACTTGAAAATTACAAAAGGGTGGGTGTAAAATTCACCCTAGCAGTAGAAAGAGTTTATAAATTTGCCCAAAACAAATGTTCTCTTAAAGCCCTTGCTTTATTCTCTTATTAGTATTACTTGAACTGACAAGCTTTTTGAACTCCTCATTCCCTCTTTAGACATTAGAGCAGTGTTGCATGGACTTGGGCACAGGAATCAGATTTAGATGCTTGTCTCTCTTGGAGTATGACTTGGCAAGCCCTGAAAACAAGGATGCTTGGACTGAATTCAACTCAATAAAGCCTTATCCCAAACTGTATGGAGTCAGCTACATGAGTCCTGTTTTTCCATTCCACTCTATCAAGGGTCATACTTAACAAAATTTTTGGTATTTATATTTAGAACTTGTTTTATCATTGCGATTATTTTTCTTCTCTACTTAGATGGATCTGTTTTAGTTACCTGTTATCATAGTTTTCAAGGTGCCAAGGCGGCGGGCGCCTAGGCGATGGATTTTTTTTAAATAAAACCATATATCCTAGGGTAGTTCCCTAGGTTCCATAACCATCTTTCCTTAATAATTATTCATAATTTTCATAAGAGAAGTATAAATTTCATGTTCAAGTCTAGAAAGTCAACATTTTATGAGAAGAAAAAGAACAAAGTAAAGAAAAATCAAAAAATATAGGGGCTGAACCCCTACTTTTGTTATAGGAAAGAAGAAGAAAAGGTGGAGAAAGAAGAAGATGTGGAAGAAGAAAATGTTTAAGTTCCTCCCTTGCTTATTGGTTCAGGTTTTGAAAACTTTGAGGGTTCAATCAAGGATCAAAATTCCGATTCGATACGCTCCGTATCAGGTGTATTGTATTGTATATTTGGGGTCCCGATACCTGTTTACAGGTGTTTTTGGGGACCCATTTTTTTAAATAATATATATATATATATTAAAATGAAATTGAAAACCAAAGAAATAAAAAAAATAGGGGGAGTATCATTATAAGTACTGATATACATCTGCCAATACACAGAAGTGTATCGATACTTTGAACCATGGGTTCAATACAGCAGTTAGCAATGTTTGCGTTGATTAAACCCTAACAAAATAAGAAAATAATAAAAAGAAGTTAGTATATAAACATATAAAATGAATATTCTAGTTTAATAATGTCTATTTTATAATTATAATGTCAAAAAATTAAAAATATAAAAGTATTTTATAACCCAGTGCACAAAACTGTTTGGCGACTGGGCGAGGTGAGCCTCCAAGGGCGCCTTGTCGCCTAGGTGTTGCCTTGACAACTATGCCTGTTATCAACATAGGTAGAGGAGCATGGATACTGATGCAAGGGTAAAACATCCAAAGACCCAGATTGCGTAATGTACTTGCAGAGAAGCATAAACACACACACAATCATCAAGTGTACCCATGTTATTTTCTCCATGCAAGGCCAATTTTATAAGACAAGGCTTACCAGTTGTAGACATGTAGTTTCCATGCTTTTACAAGAGTAGAGACAAACATGTAGGGCCCTCATCTTATCATGTTAGTTTTGCAGCCATTATAAAAGAGAAGAATGATGCATCATTATTACCTTAATCTTGTCCAAGTATTACATGGAGACAATTTCTCTCAGTTACAAATAAAGAATACATGAGACAGACTACAGAGAAGAGGTCTCTGCCTAGCAACATGCCAACGTAGCTAAGATCATAGGACGACTCCTCCAATTAAGTAATAGACTAGTACAGGCTACTCTGCTCATTTGTTCATACATCAGTGTTAGAGCAGAAGTCCATTCTTTTCTCTTTGCAACTAATAGGGCACGTGGCATCCCTACTGTAACAGAAAAGATTTCCCCCCCCCCCCCCCCCTAAAAAAAAAAAAAAAAAAAAGAAAGAAAAACACATCTTCGTGCTTGTAAAGGGGTATCTATCTCTTTCTTGTGTCCGTTAGCTGGGTGGGATGATTGAAATAGAAGTGATTAGACTAGTCCTATTTAGGTATTCAGGATACACTTTAATAATCTGATAGTAAAGTATTGCTGGATGCTGCTTCTGTTGGACTGTATAGAAGTAAGTTGTGTTGTTGACAAGAGGTTCTCTTGTCAGAAAGACTAACTAATGGAGCTACTTGTGGATTTTATGGAAGCAAATTAAATGTTTCATTAATTTTTTTATGTTATGGAAGTAAACTTTTGTCATCTGTACTGGTCTTATCTTCTTTTCAATTGTATCATAAACCATCTTGATACATTGTTCATATTTTCTTGTTTTATGATTTTGTTTTTCTTCACATATGTAGATGACTGATGTCTCACCCCTCCCCTCCTTTCAGAGGTATGACAGATACAACTCCATGATGCATACTCAAGGCTCATATCCAGAAGGAGCATGTCTTAGAAGAACCATGTTAGACCATCGGGATGAATTTTCTAGTTTCCCATCAAAGCGAAAGTCTTCATTCACCAGTTGCAGCAATCGTGCCCCTGATAAGAACTCCATGTATATGGATGGAGATTCCATTGAGGAAACCTCTATGCTTAACATCAGCAGGAACTGTGGAGCAAGGTCTAAGCATTCTGTTCAAGGGATAAGATCAGATGCCCTTGCCAATGATCTACCACATGTTTATGGTGGAAAACTTATTGCCAGTGAACCTTTCTATCCTCAGTTACATAAATGTGATGACTCTACTAACCCACATTTGTTCCAGAGGAATGATTACATTGGGTCTAAATCTTCTAATTTGGTACTTACGCACAGTGGGTCTCTTGATACAGAGGAAAGAGGAAAGTCTGGAAGGATGGCAAAGGTTTGAGTACTTGACAATTTATGCTATGCAGTATGTCTACTTGTAATCAATTCCGGATTGGAAAGCTGGTTTATAATTGAATCTATGGTGTTCTATGTGTAGGGTGAGAAGCTTTATAGGGAGAGAACAAGTAAGGAGTATGCCAATCCAGTTAAAGTCAGGATGCAACCAGAAAATGAAATAAGAGTGAGTTTCTGCTATTGTTAGTATTCCAGGATTCTGAATTTCTTTTCTCTTTTTCTGATGTTTGCTTTGATTATTTGAAGATCGGGAGGAGAATGAGAGGTCATGAACTTATTCCACGGGATTATGCATCTAAAACACCATCTCCTCAGGAATTACTGTCATGGACAAACCACATGAAAGGGTTAGTATCCAAACCAAAGGCGCTAAGCTGGCCTCATCATATGATTATATGAATACAAGTAGTTGCAATATCACCATGCTTGTAATATGTCCATCTTTTTTCATCTGTTACTCTTGGAAGTATGCTAGATGTAGATTTAGTTAATCAAATAATAAGGCGTTATGGTTAAGAACATGGAAAGAAACTCGGGTCATGGTACTGGCCCACTGTGGTGTCTGTCCATCCTCTGTATTTTGTTCAAGTCTTAAGACTTGAGTTGTTGGACGTGCTGAGGATGGGAGGTCCTATTGAATGGTGGAAGACCAGGCTTTCTACGTTTCAGCTGTCTTCTTTTAACTAGAAATTGTCTTGAGACTTGAAGAATGTTCCTATTCTTTTTGCTGATTATAAATGGATCAAAAAAATAAAATAAAATAACTCGGGTCATGGTTGTTGCACAACAAAGAATATTTAATTTTTAAACTTATTGCAGTTTGGTTGATGCCCTCTGCCAAGTATCTCCTGACATAACTATTTACTTCATTTAGTTTATACTATGAGAGTTTCAAATTTCAACCCCAAGGCTAAACTGGCATTCCGTGACATATTACCTGGAAATTATTCTGCATTTTTCTGACATAGCATGGTTAATCATCTAGGTCTGCTGGGGAGATGCCAACTAGTTTCAGTGAAGATGAAACTGCAGCAACCAGTTCTTCCATGGATTGAGAGGAATTCAGCGGCTGATTAATTGTACAGGATTTACACTAGGTAGCAACTGTTGGAAGTTGGGTAGTTGAAACCTAGAAAATTTCTCTGGAATAGAACCAAGGGAGATCCAAAAGGTCTGAAGAGAAAACACAATGGTATTTATTGGATTGCAATTTGTTGTAGTGGAAAAGTATGTCATATGCATGTCACACAAATGGGACCTTGGCACATTGTATTTGTATACGATACCATTGGCCTGAAGCATCAAGACAGCAACTTATAGTTGACCCTCTGGTGAGTTGGGAGTCTTCTCTTCATACCCACTATTTTTTGGCAGGTGTCAAAAACAACGTTTATGGGAGAGAACTGTGACTTGAGGTTTCAACTCATGCTTGGCTTTCTCCTTGTTGATGTATGTGCATATGTTTTTACTGTGGAAAGCGGTACAGAATGCTTTAGCAGATGTAGTTCAGATCCACTGAAGTGTAAATTGAGTTTTATCATGCCATTTCTGCATGTAAATTTCATCTAACCAGCAGCCAGAGAAGATGCAGGCATTTGGCCTGCCAGAAGATTGCATTTGTTTTTTCAAGGACTTGATTTACTGACGTTGGTAGATGTTCCACCAAATTGTAAGGGATGTTCAAATGCAGAGTTACTGCTGTTTTTTGTAGATTTATTGTTAATGTTTATGAGTAAGTGTTAGAATATCATCTTGTAACAGAAAGCATATGAAGTGTCATCAACAGAAGCTTTGAAACTTTCCCGTTAGCTTTGATTCTCATTCTTACTCGGATTTTATTTTAACTGAGGGGTGTCACTTTACTACCCAACTGCAACTATAAATAGTTTCAACTTTCAAATACCCCCCCCCCCCATGAAAAATGCAAACAATGGAAAAAACTAGAAAAAATAATGGAAATAGAGAAACCAAAAAAAAACCAGATTTGTGTTTCGGCTTATATATCCATTATGTAAATGTAATTGAGATTTGAGATATAGAGATGTGCAAACACTTTTTCTCTTTTTATTTCTAAACGACTAAACCCTAAACACCCAAGTTTTCATTCGCAAAATTTGTATTGTCTGAATTATATATATTACTCGGTCAATCCTTAGCCCCAACAATGTAATGGGAATGCATGAAAAACAGTAACCATTACCAAGAAATGCACAACCAAAGCAGTCCCAAATCCCAATGCTGTAAGCCATGACAATGGAATAAAGAGGATAGATCTTGCTTTGCAGTTTGCACCACTCCAAACTGCTTCCTCGGTCGTAGTGTCACCCAAATCTAAATGTGCATCTTATATGCCGAATTGGCATGTGCACAGTGCACCCCACAGAGTACACCCCATGGGGGCCTCACAATCACAGCACATCCCGACCCTGTATTGGAAGCATCTTCCAAGTTCCAATGAATTGGGATCTGCTCCTGTCTTCACAGAGCATGCCTATTGGGAACATTTGGTGTGAGTGTGAATAGCAAATCCGGACAGGACTAGATCTGTTCCAATGATAAGTGCTGGAGATGCGCATATAGGGCGCCTGTGAGATAGATGCCTATGTAAACTATACACCGTGGCAAACTGACCAACCCCATCACGTCAGCACACCCATGACTCATCAACAAAAGGTCTCAACAAAATCACCGCTTCTGGTCGTCGAAGAATTTCTAGTTGTGCTCTGCGATTGGTCAGATGATGCACACTCTTAATTCACTTATTACTCTACAGTCTACAACATCCTTGCCTTTCGATCTCTTCAGCTTTCTTCGCCTTTATCTGCAACTTGAAGTAGAACCAGAGTGTCATTATTGCTGCTTCATGCTCGTTCTATAAACTGCTCTCAGCCCGAATTAAGGCCTTCTTTTGAGATCGTCGCTTTTGATATTTATGGAGCCATTATTATTCGAGGTCATACACTCTAATCGGAGGCTCTCCGTTAGGCACTGAGAAGATCAAACGGCGTTGTACCAGAATCTAAATGAGCCTCTGAATTAAGTCTACTTTGATGACATTAATCCTCTTTCTTTTTGCATTCAAGAATGTAGAAGCTGTGTTGAAACAACTTCAGCTATCCTCTCATGCATCATGACCATCAGGCTCTGAGGAATGGCCCTGCTGGTCCTTTCAGAACCCTATATATGATGGGAGATAATACATGCTGATGCTGGTAGGACATTCATGGTTTCCCATCTTGACAAGGAAACGATATCTAGTCTACCAACAGAACGTTTAGTGGCTCAAACCCAAAACCCAGAAGCTTATTAACAAGGCAATGATCTTGTTGAATGAACCACATTGAGTTGGAGAGAGAGAGAGAGAGATTTCAGTGAAGAGCATTGACAAATTGATTTAAAAGCAGAGTTTCTTTCACTTTTATGTATGTATTAAAAATACACAGTTGATGATTACAATGTACAACTACAAACGCAAACCAAATAAGAAAGAAAAACAGAAAATGGTGATCGATTTACAGTAAAAACACTCGAATCTCTGCTCTCTCCCTTAATCAATGATGATGGGCATATTATATCTGCAGAGAGGACAAGTCATCTTCCGCTCAAGCCACTTCACAATGCAGTGGAGACGAAACGTGTTCTTGCACTCCATCATCCTCCCATGGCTTCCAACCTCCATCTCTTCATGGCATACTCCACAAACCAGCCCAGCCTCCTCAATCGCCACCTTGCTCAGCCCTTCAAATATCGGGTCGGAAGTCTTCTCCAAAAGCTTCCCCAACTCAACCGCAATCTTCAACTCCACCGCCATTAAAGCTCCTCTGTAGTCCCCACCTGGGCCTGCTCTCAGCCTCGCCAGCTCCACCGTTCTTGCACTCAACGCTGCAAACAACACTTCTTCTGGACCCAGTTTCCACGGGACTCCTGGCTGGGGGTGATGTTTCCGTTCAAGCCTGCTTCTGCTTCTCCAGCTTGAGGTCGCACTAAGTTTACCTCCGCCATTTTCCAAGCTCTCCAGAAGTTCTGCCATGGCTTTTGCTATCTGGAATTCGTCGAAACTCGATACATCAATTCTCTCTGCTGAAGAAGAACAACAAGAAACCATAATGGACACAGATTAATCAGACTGAATTAATGGATGGTTTTGAGGTGATGGGTTCTGTAATTTTATTTGTGATCTTAGTTCTACACTTCTACTATGAATAGGAGTTGAGAGGATTTAGAAACAGAGTTACTAAGTTTAACACGCAAGTCACTGGATGCAAGAAAATTAGAATTTCAGGTGTTATATTTGAATTCTAATTCCTGCTACTTTTAATTTTAGAAACTATGTATCAATAAAATAAATATTAAAAAATTTAATTATCATGAATCAAGAGAAAATTGTAATAGTAAACAATTTAAAATTACTAAATTAAAATAAAAAGAAAAAGATTATGTCGGTGTTATAGAAAAGCACCCGGAAATGGAATTACTTTTATCCTGTGACTCCGTGTGGCAGGTCAGTTTTTTAACTGTTTAGGTGAAATGGGTTAATTGTAATTTTTTAAAAAATACTAAAAATTAATTAACATATAGAAAAATAAAAAATTGTAAAAATAAAAATATGTCTCTAATAACAACAACAACAATAATAATAATAATAATATATTTGTTATATTAAAAAATGTGATAAATGAAAATTATTGTTGCCATATTAAACAGTTAAACCGTTTGACTGACAGACCAGGTTATTGGATTGTTGACTTAGTTATACTATTTTGTGAATACTCGGTTTAGGGGCTAGTCAAGACCTGGAATTAAGAATGGCAACGGCGGGGCCGGGTTTTGCCTTCCCGTACCCGACCCCGGATTCAAATTCCCCGACTTTGCCTCGCCCTATTTTGGTCATTTTTACTTGTATATTTATTAATTTTTTTAAATATACCTAGAATTATTTTATGTATAATATAATATAATATATAATATTATAATATATGTTATATAATATAGTCAGGGTGGGGTGGACAAATACCGCCATTGCCCCGTCCCCAACCCTAGAGTTTTGGGTTTTTCCTGAACCCGCACTGAACCCCAATTTGTGGTAAAAAAAACCCCACCTCAATTGGGGTAGAGCCCCACAGGGATGAGTCAATTTGCCATCTCTACCTAGAATCCTAGCCAGATGTTGGCTCAATTGGTCCAACCAATTAGGAGTTAGGTCAGCAGTGGGTTCAAAACATTGTTATAATTGTGTTAATTTTAAGGGTAAATTACATATAGGTAGCTTATACTTTGGGGGTAGTGATAGATAGGTACCTTGAACTTTCAATTGCAATGCTTGAGTACCCGAAACTCTCAAAAATATACACCTGGGTCCATCCGTTAATATTTTGCCAGTTAAACATTACATAATATCAAAAATACCCTTATTGTGTATTTTTTAGATCATTCTACGGAGTAAAATCATCACCAAAAAATGTTGCTATTGGAAATTTGAATATGTTATTTGTTATCCATGAGAAGGGTATTTTTGACATTATATAATGTTTAATTGACGAAATACTAACGGATGGTTGTAAGTGTCTATTTTTGAGAGTTTAGGGTACTCAAGTATTGCAATTGAAAGTTCAAAGTGCCTATCTATCACTACCCCAAAGTATAGGGCACCTATCTATAATTTACCCTAATTTTAATTTTGTAGGTTTAATTGCATAGGGTCAAAGGGTCAAAATAGAAAACACAACTCCAATGTATCCATTTATGTATGATCCGTCCAGTCATGCAAGTTCAACTTGCAAGCAAAATCACATAAATACAAAATCAATATTAAAATTATATCTTAGAAAAATGTATAGCAAATATCTATACTACTATAAAAAGTACAAATAGCCTCTAAAATTTTCGGAATTTTTCTTGACTAAAATATCCCCTTTTTTGAAATATGGTCCCTTTATTGTGAGGGTAAAAATGTAAATTGAATACAATTATTCAATGCATTCAATTCCCTCATTCAATCCTAAATTTAAGGTATTAACTCCCATTCACCCTCATTGAATCATATATTTAAATCATTTTTATTTATTCTCATCACTAAATTCCACTAGTTAAATCCATACATAATAAATTAATAATTTCAATAACAAAAACTTATACTTTTAAAATCTATATGAAAAAAATAATGTTTTTATCTAGGTGGTGGTAAGAAATTAAACCATTTTGGGTCAAATGGGCCAACTCATGTTGCCACAATTAAATAATAAAAAATTCAAAAAAAAAATATATATATATATATATATATAGAAATTAAAGAAAAATTTAGGAACATTTTTAATATCATATATTCAACATATTAAACAATAATAATTATGATAAATAAGAAATAATTTTATTAATTATGGAAATGGAATATAAAATTTAAAACCAATTGGAAATAAAACTGTTTTTCTATTCCCTTCTCTCTCATTAAATCTCATATCTAAATTATATTATCTCATTAAATTCTATATTCGAGATATATTTTTCTCATCATTAAAATCTATAAATTAAATCCACAATATTAATTTTAATAGTATAAAAATAAATATTTTGAAAAATAATTTGAAAACAAAACCATTTTCTTCCCTCTCGATGGTGGGCAAGAAATTCAACCATTTGGCCGGGGTTAAATGAGTTAATCAACAATGCCATAATTTAATAATAAAAAATTAAAATAAATAGAATATAAAATATAGAAAAAATGAAAATAATTGGGCATATCTCTAATATTTTATATTCATTATACTAAACAAAATAAGTATAAAAGATAAGAAGTATTTTTATTAATGATGAAAATAGAATGTCAAATCTAAAACCAACCTAGAAATGAAATGGCATCATAGTCAAAATAATAAAATTTTAAAAATAGAAAATAAAAATAATCACAAAAATAATAAACTAGAGAAAATCGAAAAACCAAACTATTTTCCTTTTTGGATCGTCAGTTGGGTCAAATGGATTAACTGATGATGTCATAGTTAAATAATAAATCTCTAAAAGTAAAAAAAGTACAAATAATGAAAAGAATATAAAATTATAAAAAATGTGTGCACATCTCTAATATATTAATTATATCAAACAAAGATTAAGTGCAATAAGTAAAAATTATTTATATAATGTAGATGAAATATATAATTTAAAATTGATCTAAAAGCAAAGCTATTTTCCTACCTAGATGGTGGGTCAATTATCCAACTTTTCAAATTAACTCATGGTGTCATAATTGAATAATAAATAATTAAAAAAAAAGATAAAACACAAAAAATGAAATAGTATAGAATTTTGTCTAAAACATTTGGGAACATTTCTAATGTTATATGTTATATATTCATCATGTCAAATAAAAATAATTGTTAATTTTTATTTATGATGGAAATAGAATACAAAATTTAATAAATAATAATTTTTATTGTAATTTAAAATTTCCACATGAAGTCAGAATTTTTCGTGTATATTTTACTTTTATTTCATACATACATACATACATACATACATACATACATACATACATACATACATACATACATACATACATACATACATACATACATACATACATACATACATACATACATACATACATACATATATGTGCATATAGTATATTTATTTATACTATTAAAAGTACCAATGAGGGCGTGGAACTTTACTAAACTACCCCTATTTTTTAATTTAGTCCCTCTTTAACTCTAAGAGCTAATAATGTAATATCATTTATAATTTTTCACCTTATTTAGTTCACTCTCATTATGTCTTATATTTAAGGTATTAACTCAAATTCTCTCCATTAAATCTTGTATTTAAGATATTTTTTATCTAATAATTCTAATAATTAGATCTTTATCAAATACAAAAATAATTTTTAACAATAAGAAACCCATGTTTTTAAAGGGTAAAATGCTAAAACGTCCCCTGAAGTTTCTAACCATTGCTGAAAGCCTCCCCTAAAGTTTGGTAATTGCAATCACCTCTCTTGAACTTAAACATAGTTGCAAGTATAATCTTCCTCTTATAATACTCTAACATGAGGCATGTAAATGTCCAAAATAACCATGTAGTTACTTTGACTAAAATGTTTATTTTCCAAGTTTTCCCTTAATATCAATTACTACCCCAAACCCTTCCAATATTTTCCAAAATTGATTTATTGTATAAATTTTACTTTCATATGAATCACTCAAAGGTAAAGTTGCAATTTTAAACTTTTTTTGTTGTTTAAATTTTGTATTGTTTGCTATGCAAAAATTAGACTCAATAATAACTACATGGGTATTTTGGACATTTGTGTGCCTCTTGTTAGAGGATTCTAAGAGGGGGTCTACTTGCAACTATATTAGAAAATTTAAGGGAGGCGATTGAAATTACCAAACTTCTGGAGAGATTTCAGCAACGGTTAGAAACTTTAGGGGAGGTTTCAGTAAGTTACCTTTTTTCAAATTAACAAAAAAAAAAAAAACCAAAACCATTCTTCCATCTAAGTGGTGGGTAAGCCAATTCAACCTTTAGGGCCAATTGGGTGAATCCATGATATCATAGCTAAATAAAAAATGTAGATAAAATTGTTAATTTCTCTAATATTTTATATTAATCATATTAAAGAAAAAAGTGTCATAAACAAAAATTATTTTCATTGATAATCCAAATGAAATACAAATTTTAAAACCAACAAAAAAATGAAATTGATTTCCTATTTGGTCTAGGTCAACAGTTCAACTTTTAGGTCAAATGTGTCAATATTTGACATCATAATTAAATAATAAAAATTAAAAAACATGATAGAAATGAAAAAATGAAAAAAATACATAAATTTTGCAAAAAAAAAAATCATTTGGGCGCATCTCTAATATTGTATATTCATCATATTAAACAAAAACAAGTGTCATAAATAAGGATTATTTTTATACACATGGAAATATAAAAAATGTTAAAAATATAATTTGAATTTAGTCTCTTGCTAATTGTGAGGATAAAAATTGTAATTTGAACTATTATTTTTAACCTCATTCAAATCCCTCTCATTAAGTCATATATTTGAGGTGCTAACGTCCATTCTCTCCCATTAAATGATATATTTAAGATATTTTCTCACCAATAAATTATGTTATTAGATCTATATCCAACACTTTTAAAAATATAGATCACGTTTTTTTTTTAAATTGAACCAAAAAATGAAATTGTCCTTTTGTCTAGGTGATGGGTAAGGTCAACCATCTGGGTCAAATGGGTCAAGCCATGATTTCATAATTAAATAATAAAAATTAAAGAAATAGAACACAAAAAATACAAAATATTTGTAGAAAACATTTGGAACATCTCTAATATATAATTATTTTATACATATAGAAATATATACAAAATTTAAAAGAATTTGAATGTATATTACTATCTTCACCATCTAAAATTGCCACATGCAAAGCACGTACAAATTTACTAGTCTTAATAAATGTCAAAACACTTAGAAAGATTAAAATGACAAACTTGTTTGTGAGAGAATGAGAGTGGATGATGATGATTATGATTATGATAACTGTATTTTATTATAAAATATTTATAATAATATGATGGTGTTTGTATATGTTCTTTTGGTAAGACTGCTTATTTGATGCATATTGGCAACCACCTCCTAAAAGTGTCATAGATCGAAGTCTCATGGAAGCTATTTTCATGTAATCTTATTCATGATATATATGGAAGTCAAAAACATTTTTTGTTATAATAATGGCCTTTACAGTATGTGTAACCAATCCATGTATGTCTCAACCAATGAATTCTGTCATTGAAATTTTGTTAAATTAGTAGTCTTTCAACTTGGACAAGTCCAAATCAAATCAGACTGACCCAGCCCGCATTTTCACATGTGGGTTGGATGTTGGCCCAATACTTTTGGTTTTTTATTTTTTAGGCTGTGCTCAGGCCTACATCTTAGATATGTACTTAAATACCTAATATACATATAATGTAGTTGATTGACCAATCTGATCCAAACTTGGGCTCAAACCTAACTTGAATGCAATTGAACAGATCAAAGCTAACATCTTTTAGCCTAATTCTTAGGATTGGGCATGGGTTGATCTTAAATCCAATCCATCCTGTCGGATTGCCACCTCTAAAAATAGACGTTAAGTTTTGGATTATATGCTAACCTTTGATTGACCCAAATTTTATAGGCGGCCTGTTTAAGGAAAGACTTCATATTAACGGTTTTGATTAGCCATAAAACTATTAATTTGACCATGTCAGAAACTTAGTGATTCGTCTGCAAATTAAGACATTTTTATTATTAGATTCAATCATCCAAAACCCCATCAGGTTTTAAGGCTTATTGTTAATAGGGAATGATTAAGGCTTAGAATAAAAGTGGCAGAAGTTTTGGTATTCTTTAAATTTGTTAAAAACCTCCGGGGGTTTAAGAAATTTTCCCTTTCTTTGATTAACAATAGCCTATTCATTGGATGGGTGGGACTAGTTTGCTAACCCATTTCATTTGGTCAGTCGGTCAGTTTGGGTTGATTCAAACCTGACCGGCTGATCCATTGACATCCCTACTGCCATACATCTTTCTAAGTCTCTTCCAAGAAAAATAAATGAAGGAAATGAAAATGTTATAAAGATGGACATAAATACAATTTTTGCCAACATAACTGATTCAACAGCCTATTAACATTTCCTGAGGTATTCGTTCATACAACCTAGATGGATATTTCATGCTTTTAAAACGGATTTATCATTCAATGCCCCTGTTCGGTTATAATTTATATAATCAATCAAAGTTTGAGACCACAAGCCAAAAATTCTAATCGGTTTCCAATATGTGTGATCAAATGAATAACATCAGAAGAAATTTCAGGTATTTGTCTCTAGTTATCATGTTGTTACAAAAGAATTTCTTACTTCTTTTTCATTGCAGATTTAGGGAAGAAGTCGAGAAAGGGTTAAATGTGGCATTGAGATGGTGGAGGAAACTGATAAAAAGAGATTCAATTTGGTTTTCTCTTCTGTGAGGTAAGTGTTTCTTTAAATATGTATCATGCAATTAAAATTTATAGACCCTAGCTCTAAAGATACCACCGAATCAGCCCCCCATAGCACATCTCTGTCATGTATTGGAAATATCTCCTAATGATAATATCCGGAATGATGATTGATGTCATTATCAGGAGTTCTCAATACACGGCGGGGATGTGCTGTGGGACGTTGTTGGGGGCTGATTTGAACTCAGTTCTAAATAGTGACAGTTGATTATGTTCACAGAATATTACAAGAAATGGTATGGGCTGAAGAGCACTATGGGGGAGGTAGAGCTGGTAAAGCTTCTAACACTAATACTATGTTTGATTTGAAGGAAAATGTAGGGAAAGGTAGGGAAGCCTTTACAACCCTTGTATTGTTTTCCCTGTCTTTCCCTTTCTTTCCCTACCTTTTCCTTCAAACCAAACATAGCCTAAGCGTCTATTTGGCATCGATGTCGTTGCTCCAGAAAATATTAATATGTTTGGAATCATTTTTTCATAAAAAACGGTACTCCAAGCCACGCCTTGGAAATCAAGAAGGTGTGGTTTGAAGCAACGCCAAATTCGACGTTTTCTTAGATTAGAGCTTCTTGTTGCCAATGAGGACATGATGTGGCAGTAACGTGGACTTCCTATAATGGGTACCAGTGCTGAAAACAGATATAGAGCACTGGTACCAAACAGAAAGTGTTGTTGTTGTTCCAGGAAACGTCCTACTTGGCACTGGCAGTAACATTTCGAAACAAAAAAAAAAAAAGACACCATTTTCTCAAAAAATGGTGCTTTCAACCCATACATACACAACACTGTTTTCTGCAGCATCTATGTCAAACATATACTAAAACGGTGTTTGATGGTATGGCCGTTTATTGGAGTTATTTACAAAAAAACAAACGTCCACGCTAATAGATATTGCATTTTTTTGTTTGGTATTGTTTGTGCCATATTGGCATTGAAGGAGGCGTTTCCCCAAAGCTTCTGTTTGTTAACCGTTTATTTATACTATTTTTTATTTCTTATAATTGTGATTCAGTGCTACCTTTTACATGATAAATTCTATTTATTTTCATGTCAATAAGTACCCAGATTTGAATCCAACGGTCCATTTTGGATGTAGATCAAACCCCACGGTTTGGATTTTACATGCCATCAAACAAGATGGTGTTTTGACGGTGTCAAGCCTAACATATAAGATGGTGTTTGTAAGAGGATTTTTCTCTTCATTTTCTCACTTTCTACCCACCCTTGTCTTGTTATCTTCTATTAAGAAACAGCAACAATGTATCTTGAACATCAACTCCCATGTTTGTATTGCCACCTCCACAGATACATTATGGTAAGTGACAAACAAGAACCCCCTCTCCATTGGGGGAAGGAAAAGAGACTGTAGAATCTCTACTTTGTTTGAACTGTATCATATCTTCACTATAGAAAATATACCTGCCAAACGGTCTCTTGGGGATTAATGGGAATCATCTCTGCGTCTATGGATTGAAACACTTAAAAACTTAGTCCATATTTTTGTTTGGAATCAGGCCAAAACCTAGTTTGAAGCTCAAAACTGAAACAGAAAAACCTTGGATAAAGAGTTTGAGCTTTCTCACAACTGGAAAAATGGGAGTGACTACTTCTGTGGATACAAATCTGTGATTCCTGATGAATATCCTAAACAAATTTTCTTATACAAATCCGGCATCTTGTTTCCTCGACAAGTTTGCCGTCTTTTTTTCAGAGTAGGATTTTTCTGGTGAGTCCTAGCTTCTCTGCTCTCCTTGTTCTATGTTTATGTTTGTTCTATTGTCATGGTCACTTACTGGTTTATAATTTTATCTTTCAGATGAATCTGACTGACTTTGAAGATCATCCACTCAATGCAACTGAGAATGGTGGGAATGATATTTATTACACAAGATGATAGAATTAGTATTTGGCCATTTGGGTGATACCTATCTTTGGACATGTCTTTTTGTTCAAGTTTCAGACAGGGAGGAAACGAACTAAAATACATTGCTGTAAATAACTATTATTTAGAATATGGAAGTCTCATGGAAACTATTTTCAAGTAATCTTATTCATGATAATACAATATGGAAGTCATTTTTTGTTCATTTATCATCATTTTTAATTTAATTTATTAGTTGTATTCAATATTCGAACAAGAGGTCATTTATTGGTGCAATGGTAGAATCTAGGATTGACAATCTTAATAACGCGGATCAAGGAAAAACAGCCAATCACTTTGTGCAAAAAAGAAAGCCAAAGATTAGATTGGCATCCAGTCCACTGCCCACCCCCTGTAGTTGGGAGCAACATCGCGTGCAGGGGTGTCAATTGGACCGGATTTGGTCCAATCCGATCTAATCCAATGTGAATCTATTATAAATGGATCAGGTCCAATCCAATCCGATGAATGTTTTAGATCAATTGGACCGATTCAATTGAATGTTTGGACCATCCAATCTGTTCAAATTCATTTTGATTTAAATTGGTTTTAACCCAAATCCAGTCCATTGACACATATATTCTTATCTTATATCAATGGACCAGACATTGGTTTAATCCAACCCAATCCAATATAAATTTGTTACGAATGGAGCAGGTCCAATCCAATCTAATAAATATTTTGGGTTAGACTGGTCCAATCCAATGTCTTATTGGTCTGTCCAATCAGTCTAAATTGATTTTGGAATGAACGGGGTTAATATCTACACACATAAACACACGGATGTCAAATTTTAGTGCGGCTGATTGATCAACCTGAGCCTAGCCATGGCCCAAGTCCAACCTGAGTGCATTATATTTCAGCGCTAGTTGGCTCTGGATTAGACAGATCAAACTTAACATCGAATTCAATATTTAAACCTAATTCTTAGGGTTGGGCCTGGGTTGATCTTAAACCCAGCCCATCCTGGCCCAAACTTCATAGGCCACCTGTTTAGAGGAAAGACTTTCATGTAGTTTTGATTAGCCATGAAGCTATTAATTTGACCATGCCTGAAACCTAGTGATTCATCTGCAAGTAGGACATTTTTGTTATTAGATTCAACCATCCAAAACCCCAAGGCTTTTTTTTTTTAATTGTCTCTCCCATTCTGCCAAAGTGCCAAGATTAACAGTAGAATCTATAATTCTTTAATGGGGAATGCTTGAGAATTAGCTTCAACCATCCAAAACCCCCATAAGGCTTTTTTTCTTTTTTTCCTTTTTTATCTCTCCCATTCTGTCAAAGTGCCAAGATTAACAGTAGAATCTATAATCCTTTAATGGGGAATGCTTGAGGATTAGAATAAAACTGGCAGAAGTTTTAGTATTCCTTAAATTTGTTAAAAACCTCAGGGGAGAATTTTTCCCTTTCTTTGATGAATAGCCTATTCATTGAATGGGTTGGATTGGGTTTGGTAACCCATTTCGTTTGGTCGGTCAGTTTGGGTTGATCCAAACCTGACCGGCCGATCCATTGACACCCCTACTGCTATACATCTTTCTAACTCTCCCCCAAGAAAAAGAAATAAAGAAATAAAGAAAACAGACATGTTATGAACATGGGTATAAATACAATTTGGGTAAATTGCTGAAACCTCTCTTGATGTTTGATGTTTCTTACCGTTGCTGAAACATCCCTAGAGTTTAGTAGTTGCAATCACCTCCCCTAAGATTTCTGATACAGTTGCAAGTAAACCCTCTCCGGTTGAATCTTCTAAAAAAATGATGAAAATGTCTAAAATACCCATGAAGTTACTATTGAGGCTAGTTTCTAGAGAAAAAACAATGCAAATTTTATGAACAAAAAAAAAAGAGAATCTAAAGTTGCATCTTACCTTTGAGTGATTGATATGAAGGGCAAATTTGGAAAAAAATCAATTTCAGAAAAGAGATTAGAAGGATTTGAGGTAGTGATTTATATGAATAGAAAATATGAAAAATAAACATTTTTGTCAAAGTAACTGCATGGGTATTTTGAACATTTTTATGTCTCTTTTTAAAAGATTCTATCAAAGGGGATCTACTTGCAACAATATAAAAAAATAAAGGGAAAGTTATTGCAATTATCAAACTTCAAGGAAAGTTTCAGCAATAACCAGAAACTTCAAGGGAGGTATAAGAAATTTACCCATACAATGTTTGCCAACAAAACTGATTCAACGGGCTAATAACATTTCTTGAGATCTTCATTCATGCAACCTAGATGAATATTTCATGCTTCTAACACGGATTTATCATTCAATGCCCTTGGACGGTTATAATTTATATAATCTTTTGAAGAACAGGTAAAAACATTATCATACAATCAGAAGTTCTAAGGCGATACCATTCTCCTCTAATGAGACTACAAGCCAAAAATGGAGTAATCTTCATTTCCCTGGTCGTTTTCCAACATGTCTGATCAAATGAATAACATCAGAAGAAATTTTAGGTATTGTCTCTATGCCTTCAGAAGAACAACATTTCTAGTTATCATGTTTTTACAAAATTATTTCTTACTTCTTTTTCATTAAAGATTCAGGGAAAAAAGGGTTAAATGTGGCATTGAGATGGTGGAGGAAACTGATAAAAAGAGGATTCAATTATTTCTCTTTTATGAGGTAAGTGTTGCTTTAAACATGTATCATTTTAGGTGATCCATTGGATTCCCTTAACCCAATCCACCTTGACCCTTTTCTCCTGCCCTAGTGATGTTGTACACTTGTACAGACTGGCGCCAGCTGGTCATCTTTGAAACTGCTATCATCAACCCTAGCTGCAGCCATTGCTTGAGAAAGAAAGAGGACTTTACTGCTTTAGAAAGGAAGAGATAACTCGGGATATTTATTGGTTTATAGTGGAGGAGAGAAGGCCCAAGCTCTGAATAGAGAATTGGATTAGACGTGCCTCGACTAGTTTCTATTTAAGCAAATGGAAATATTAGGTCCGGGGTCATGGCAAATGGTCTGACTATGGGTTAAATATGGGGCGTATCATATCGATTTTTTGAACCTTGCTTGTATGTAAACATAATATTTGCAATTTGAAAACCCAGTTCATTTCTATCAGATTTCTAAGTCTAATATTTTCAAGCTATATCACATGGTGCTCTATGAATTCCAAACAAAACTTCCAATTGCCACAACAGTGCAGAACCTTTCCCCTGCTACTTAGGGGGTAATAACAGGAAATCGGATTAGTTAAATGCTTTAACCGTGTAACAGACTGTAGAACCAATAATACTATTTAGGGGCTAATAACAGGAAATCGGATTAGTTAAACGCTTTAACTGTGTAACAGATTGTGAAACCAATAATAATGTTTCACACTCGTGACAAAATACATGAGACCTACATTGAGAGGTTGAATGGTTGTGATTCCCTGTTCACAGCCTTCTGAACAGCTAATGTCATCACGGCCAGCATCGTGATTGATCACTCAGCCAGGTTAAGGCTGCGTTTGTGGATCATAAGAACATCTTGATTGACTTAATTTGTCAAGGCATGCTATGCTCCCTCATTAGCCAACATTCTTGTGTAAATGATTCATGGAGCTAAACTTCTATAGGAGAATACCTAATCAGGATCAATTTGTTCTAAAAAGTAAAGGACCAATTAAGTGATCCAGTTCTTAATGTTATTCATTAATCCTTTTATCAATTTTGTACCATAGAAACTATTTTAATGAAATGTTTTTTCTAAGTTAAATCAAAACAGATAAATCAAAATGAACTGTCCACAAGGGAAAAGTTGTAGTATAAAATTTAAGAAAATAATTAATTATATTATTAAATGATATTTAAATATCTCATTTCCTTGGTCAAAATTGAAATACCAGATTTAGGGAATGTTTGTTTGGAACCATGCTGTGTCTAATTGAAACATGCCCCATCAGCACCACCTATGCATTTCAAGTTTAATGGTCAATTTTCTGTTTGGTTGAGACTGTTCTGAGTTAAAACAGTCATAGTGTTTCTACATGAAACATAAACCAGGAATGCTTCAAGAAACACCAATTTGATTTTTCTTGTTTTGGGAGGCAAAGTTTCAATGACCTGACTGAAGTAATGCTGATTGCTGACATTGATGAAAAATTTCTCACCAAACAGGATTCAAATACAAACAGCGGCACTTGTGTTTTGAGTATTAACGGCATTAATTTTAACTGAAAACAGTCTATGCTAATACTTAATATATCAACAATACCAAACACAACCTTAGGAAGAGAATAACCAAATATAAAACTATCACAGGTTATATGCAAAATAGTCCTTTAGAAATTAGGATGCAACTAATTTCCTCGAATCACTTTTCTATGATTTAGAAGTTATTTTGGAAGAATGAGAGAGTACGTCATTATATCCACAAAAGAGTTGGCTTTGATGAAATGGCTTGGTCATACTATTTAGGGGGCCTTCTTTTTTTGGATTTTGAGAGGGGGAAAAATTAGTCAATGGGATTTTGGTTCCCATTGACCAAGAATCCCATGTTTATTTTTCAGATTTATGTAGGGACCTGAGAAAGTTTATTTTCCTGAGTATCACTTACCTTTCCTGGGTATCATTAACCCGGGTAAGTGATACCCCATCTCCTATGTGGGTAAATAACTTTCCCACCTAGGGGGAAAGTTGCTAAGACTTGAATGGGACAAAAATGCCCCTTTTAATAATGGATTTTTATAACTAAAATGGTCATTACCTTATTTACATAGGAAATAAAAGAATATGGGTAAATGCACCTATCCAGGTAAGTGTTTCCCAAGAAAAACTTACCCAAGTAATTGCATTTACCTAGGTAAGTAACTTACCGAAAAGAGAACGAGGCCTTGGGGGGAATTCTTTTTTGAGATTTTGAAAAGGGGAAAGTTGGTTGATGGGATTTTGATTCTCATTGACCAAGAGAAACCCATGTTCTTTCTTCAAATTTATGTGGGGATCAAATAAAGTTTATTTTCCTAAGTATCTCACTTGCCTATCCTATGTGGGTAAATAACTTTTCCACATGGGGGGAAAGTTGCCAATACTTAAATGGGATAAAAATGCCCCTTTAAGGGGGTGTTCTCTTTTTAGATTTTGAGAGGTGGGGAAGTTGGTTAATGGGATTTTGATTCTCATTGACCAAGAAACCCATGTTCATTTTTCAGATTTATGTGAGGATCAATCAAAATTTATTTTCCTAGGTATCATTTACACGGGTAAGTGATACCCATGTCCTAAGTGGGTAAATTAACTTTTCCATCTAGGGGAAAGTTGCCAATACTTTGATGGGACAAAAATGCCCCTTTTAATAATGGAATTTTTATGGCTAACATGGTCATTGCCTTATTTACGTGGAAAATAAAAGAACATGGGTAAATGCACTTATCCGGATAAGTCTTTCCTACCTGGGTAAGTGACCTACTAAAAAACAAACGGAGAATTAATAATAGATTTTTATGGTTAACATGGTCAATGCCTTATTTACATGGGAAATAAAAGACCATGGGTAAATAAACTTACTTAAGTAAGTCTTTTCTAGGAAACACTTACCTGGATAAGTACATTTACTCGGGTAAATAACTTACCAAAAAGTGAAGATGGCCTTATTATTAGCCTGTAGATTCACAAGATGAAACATTATGCTATCACTGTGAGCTTTAGCCCAAAGCTCAATGCTGTGCTATGGGCTAGCTGAGTTAAGCACTCGGTAATAGATGTGGGTATATAATAAAAACTCGCCTTGTAAAGACTTATCTATGAGAAACTGGATCTTTTCTTTTAATCCAACTGAGTTTGGAAAAGCAATAAGGCCTTCTTGGGAGGAGCTGAAGATTCGGCTAAGCTGGTTCAGCTGTTTTGAAATGCAGAAGTGACTCACTGAACCAATATAGGACTGAACAGCCAATTTGGGCTCTCCACATTTTTCAGTTTCACCAAACATAGTTTTATAGTAAAGGATAATGCTTATGAGTGGTCAAAAAGTGTTTCTTTCAAATGAGGGTAGTAAATTAACGTGAGTTTTTCAGTTTTTGCAATTTTTACAAGCAAAGCCTAGGTGATAATACAGCATTGAGCTATCATTCCTTTATTGCAACCATAATCTAATTGGTGAATGTATATAAAAGTACTTTTATAAAAGTGCTTTTGTAAAAATGTTTTTATAAAAGTTCTTTCATAAAAGTGTTTTTATAGAAGTACTTTCGTAAAAGTACTTTCATAGAAGTGTTTTCGTAAAAGTGCTTTTACAAAAGTGCTTTTGTAAAAGTATTATAAAAGTACTTCCATAAAAATGCTTTTATAAAAGTACTTCCGTAAAAGTGATTTTATTAAAGTGCTTTTGTAAAAGTGCTTTCATAAAAGTACTTTTCATAAAATCAAAAGCACTTTTATAAAAGTGATTTTATGTCAGCTTCAGTTCTGATCGGTTTCAAATTGGACAAGGATTTGGCCTCATGATCGGATTATTGGAAATTTGGTTTAGGTCAAATTCAAACAATGAGAATATGGACCAATTTATTTTGGATTGGCCCAATCCAATAATTATAATGGACCGTCCAAATCTGATTTGATAAGGTTTGGATCGGATTGGATCCAATCCAAAACCGATCGATTGACACCCCTATTTACATCATGGTTCTTGATGAAACCATATAAAGTATAATGGAACACTTATCACTAGGGCTGCAACTTGGGTAGATCCAACCGGAGCCAAATCCAACCCAACCCAAACCTTTTGGGCCAAAAGATTCAAGCCTAACCTAAATTCTGGTTGGGCTTAGGTAGCTCAAGCCCAACCCAAACCTATCTGAACAAATATGCATATATTATATATGTATGTTTATATTTATAAAGCATTTATATATGCATTTATTAATAACATTTTGTGCATAATTTTAATCCATTCTAATCTTAAGAAAGGTTATAATTTATAAAGCCCAATATAAGATGAATGCCTAAAACATATTAAAAATATCTCTTCAAATTTGACCAACTTGCTCAGGCCCAACCAAACCTGACTAAGCCCATTGTGTATTAGATTAAACTTTGATTGAGCATGAGTTAAAAAAATTCAGGCTTGACCTCGGGTTGGGCTCAAGGTTCAATGTATCAATTTCGATGCGCCACTGTGTATCAGCAAAGGTGTATTAATACTAAGGTTGCATTTGGAATTAGTGTATTTTTGAAAATACACCGATGACGTTTTACACTGAATTGTCATTAAGTGACTGTTGTATTTTTGAAAAGCGTGATGCAATCGGTATAAAGTTTTACATTGATTTTATCGATATAGTATTTTCATCAATAATTGATGTAGTATTTACATCGATAATCGATGTAAAACTTTACATATGATGAGATTTTACACTAGTTCACAACATAAAACTCCACTCCATCCAAACATGCACAAAGCTGAACTGGAGTGGAGTTTTACGTCGATCATTATTACACACTCTTTCCAAATGCAAACAAAACCGAACCGGTGTATATGTTTACATCGTTCTTGATTTACACAAATTCCAAGCACAGCCTAAAAACCATGTGTGTTTCTTTTCGTAGTTATTTTTCAAAAATTGGTTTTGGGGATGTTTTTAAGTATATTTTTTATTAAAACAAAGAGGATTCTCGGAACACCTGTAAACAAGTGTATCGGGACCCCAAGGCTGCATGTGGAGCGATGTAAAACGTCATCGGTGTAAAAGTACATCAATGGCGTTTTACATCGAACAGTTTGAATTTCGAAAGGTATGACAAGAAAAGAAAAATTTTACATCAATTTTATCAATGTAGTATTTACATTGATAGTCGATGTAAAACTCTACTTTAGATGAAATTTTACATCGATTTACGATGTAAAACTCCACTCCATCCAAACATATGCAAAACCGGATTGGAGTGGGGTTTTACATAGATCTTGATTTATACACTTCCCAAACGCCAACAAAACCGAACCGATGTAAATATTTACATTGATCTTGATTTACATCGCTTCCAAACACAGCTAAAAGATATGATACGATACGCTAAGCAATGGTTGACTCTCCACCCAATCCCCCCGAATTGCCCACCTAGTTATGTGAACTCAGTCTTTTTCTTAAGGTTGCATTTGGGAACGATGCAAATAAGTGTGAATGTAAATATGTAAAGTGTGAAATAGTTCATATAAATTGCAAAGTTGTGTTAGTTTTGCACTAACAAATTTATCATTTTACCAAACAAACTTTTAGATGTAATGGATGCAAACAAGAATTTCAATAAATCATATACCTTTTTTATCAAAAGCCCACTTGAATGCAATTTTACTTTTTTTTTATTGATGTATTTTTACATCTTATGATCAATGTAAATATGCATTGGAAAATGTATTTTCTGTCATTTGTCAATGCGTAAATGTAATATTGCCAAACACAATCAAAACTAAACTAGAGTGCAAATTTACCCCGAACCGAGATTTACACTCCATTTGCATCATTTCCAAACGCAGCCTAAACTATTTTCGTACACTTCTATTCAATTTGTGACAAATGTCCCATTAGACATATATTTTATGAATATTTCTATACATGTATACTAAAATACCTTGTCAATGAAAGTGCAAAAAAAGGTGAAGAAAAAAGTGCAGGAAATCCCAACTCGCCATTGAAAAACTCATACCTCCACCTTGAGTATTCCTGCACCCCAACGATGAGGGACCATGACAGCAATTACAAGAAGATTGAATGAATTCTGCATTGGGTTCATGGAACCATGAATGATGAATCCATTTAAGGCTCCACATCTCTCCATGGTTTTCAGGATTCTGTGTGGTTTCAACTGTTCAGCCCCACCATTTCCATAACTGTTGCAATTAATTAACGTTGCAATTGAGAGCCATCAGGTGTTCCTTAAGTTGCCACTTGTCAATGTTGCCACCAAAGAGTCAGGAAATGATTTTAGGAGGCCTCATTTAATCTCTTCATCTTCGGTGGGACCCAATGAATGATGGGTTTGAAAGCTTAAACCCTTTGCTGGTGATACATTTGACAAATTGACAACTGAGGAGGAAACCTCGTGGCTGTAGCGATTGAGGGCATTGCTTTAGGATTTAATAGTGTTAGTGGGACTTGCTTCAAGCCTTCAAATCTTCAATTAATGCATGGGAGACCAGAATCTCTTTCACATTTTTAATGGCTCTTAATCCCATGGCGTAATCGTAGAATCCAGTACTGAGTGCAGTACAGTACTGGTATAATAAATGGCTGATTATTCACTTCAACGTTCCAACGAGAACGCTCTCATCGAGTAACTCATAGAACCCTATCCTGCACCAAAAGCATCTTTTCATATAGGGCTTCTTAAATTGAAATTCATTTCAAACACATTCTTTTTTTTATGCCAACAAAACACATTCTTTTTTTTTTTTGTGGAAACTGAAATTCATTTCAAACAAGGAAAAGCCACACACTACAACAGTCTGAGACAGGCATGAAAACAGAAAGAAAAAAGCAAACAACTACAATAGAAGAAAACCAGAAATTAAAACTACGAACGATTACAAAAAGCTAAGTCCAAAGCTAAGTCCAAGACTAGATTCAAAAACCCTTGAAAAACCATATCTGGTTGCTGTATGCGCTGCTTGGTTTGCTTCCTTCGAACAGAATTGAACTGTGAAGTTTCTTCTAGATATAACTTCTTTTATATCCCTGCAACAAAATAGGATTTCCGGGTTTTCACAGCCATTAGCTTCATTTAGGCAATCAACTAAATATTTGCAATCTGATTCAAAAACGAAATCTGATTTGTTCATTTTATCTGCAAAAACAACCGTCTTTAGGAGAGCTTGAGATTCTGATTTCAAGGGAGACAAAGTTTTTGATTTTCCAAAACCTGCACCCAGCAGCACCCCAAATGGTCTCTGATAATGAAGCCAAAAGAAACCTATATAGAAGATTCCAAAAAACCACCATTAATATTAACTTTCAAAATGCCTTCTACCAATTTTATCTAACACTGTACATGATGGGGACCACCATAAAAGTGGGACCCGTTATGCATGAGATGTATGATGTAAGATAACGTTGGTATAGGATTGGAGCATGTTTGGTTGGCAGGTGATCTGGACTCCTAACTTGGTTTAGGTTAGCTCCAACCATATGAAAAATAAAAATAAAAATTGGATTGAGTGATGTTTGGACTAGGGTTAGGATTGAAAAGCATCAATTCATTTAATTTTAGGGGTCCGTTTGGTTTGTAGTTAAAATCGGAATGAAAATCCTTTAAAATCGGAATCGGGATGATCTATTTCCATAATCCATTTGGTTCAGATAGGAATAAGATTTCATTCCCAATAGAAGGGGAGTGAAAAATCATTTCTTCAAATAGGGGAAGAATACCATTCTACCAGGAATGGAAATGAGATTCTGATTCCATCCAACCAAACAGTTGGAATTCCGATTCCAGACTCTATTCCTATGAATCAAACATGGTCAAGGTTTAGATTAAGGACTAAGGCATTTGTCAATCCGATTCAATTCAAATCTGACTTAATTTAATATTTATGTGTATAAATATTATATAAATTTGTACGGGAAAAGCTCTTCCCATAGTATCAGAAAAGACTATAGATAAAATCTAGCTCCTCAAGATCTAAAACTGCCTAAAGCTTCTTCTAGTCTTGATCAGCTAATCAATCCGTAGCTTGATTTCCCTATACCCTGAATTTAGGTTGAATTCTTGAATCAGCCTCTTGCATTCCGGCCTCCAATATTGTTTAGCATTTCTATGATGATCTGGCCTGATCTTACCTTGCAACGTTTTTATGGTGATGAGTAGTGTGACTGCAGCATCTCTATCTTATATGTATTTATATATATATATGCATAAACGTATGTTATCATATGTATTTATGTATATATTAACAATTTTAAGTTTAAATATAGAGTTCTTCTAAAGTACGATTTTTTTATGGATTCGACTATGATGCCTAGTAGACATGATGTATGATGTCAGAAAGATATAATATCATGTCTTTCTATTATCATAATTTTTTTTTTTCCTTTTATATATGATCATGGTTCAAAGTATCGATACACCTTTGCGTATCGGTACTTTGAACCACGCGGAAATATGATTTTTTTTTCAAAATTTGGTTTTTGGAAGTTTAATACCTATATTTTTCATTAAAAATAGTAGGGTCCTAATACGCTTGTTTCCAAAAGATATGATACGATATGCCCAAAAGCCTTCATGGGCAAGGCTTGGTCTTAGCTTTCACAAAAATTTAAATAGGGCTACCCCGAAAGCCTGAGACTGAAAGAATATAAAACCAAGCTTGAAGCCCAGCTCTTGAACAGGTCTAAATATTATTAAAATTGAATTACCTCAAACATTGAATTTAAGAAATAAGAATATTTGATGAGAGTCAAGCAAGGTTCAGAATTTTGATACGATACGCCCCCGTATCGGGCATATCGTATCGTATTGTATCTTTTGGGTCCCGATATGCCTGTTTACAGGTGTTTTGGGACCCCACTATTTTTTAATGAAAAATATAGGTATTAAACTCCCCAAAACCAAATTTAAAAAAAAAAATCATATTTTCACGTGATTCAAAGTACCAATACGCCTCTACCAATACAATATTTTGAACCATGGAGTCAAGAGGAAGGAAGATAAATCCGACCAATCTGCACCCAAGCTAATAATTAGGGTTGAGGGTTCAAGAGCTCGAGCCGGGTTAAGATTGAACCAAACCTGGCTGGCCCGACTAAATTGCACCAAGTTCAACGAATACAGAAATTGCAAATTTTCTTTTCTTGCAATATTTGTTGTTGGGAAATTTGTTTTGACATGGGAACGCTCTCGTCTGATTGCCATTAAATATAGGGTTTCTAGCATATAAGGGTAATTTTTGGGGTTTAATATCAATAAAGGTAATATATTTAAAAAAATTCAAAAAATATGTTAACTTTTTAAAAATAATATCAATAAAGGGAAAAAACATTGTTCATCTTCTTCTTCTTGCCATTTGTTCACCAGAGCTGACGTCCGCCGCCGCCCACCACCACCCGCCACCGTTGTCCACTGCCGCCCATCGCCGCCTCCGCCTTCGGCAATGTTGCCAAAGATGAAGATGGGTGGAGACAGAGGTGGCGGTGGTGGCAGACAAAGGAATGACCACCAGTGCCGTCGCCGCTACCTCTACCTCCGGCCACCTCCGACAATATTGCTAGAGGCAGAGGTGGGCGGAGGCAGCGGTAGGCAGCAGCTAGACCTATTCATGGGCCGGGCCAGGCTCGGGTCAGGCTTTTAGTATTCATTAACAGAAAAAAATAGGCCCGAGCCCGGCCCGACCAACGGGCCTAGAACTTGGGCCCGAGCCTGGCCTTGATAAAAAGCCCGAAGCCCGACCTAATAAAAGAAAATAAAAAATTTCTCTATTCAAATAGACATTATCTATTTTAATTCAGATGTTTTTTCCCCTATTTAAATGAACAATGGGCCTACAAGTGAATCAACAACCTTCTCAAATCAAAAAAATTATTCAAATGGACATCACACAGGGTTTTTACTTAAGTTTAACTATAGGTCGGGCCGGGTTTACTTAGGTTTAACTATAGGTCGGGCGGGGCTATTTTGACAAAGCCCGAGCCCGGCTCGAATTTTATGCGGGCCGGGCTTTTTGGCCCGAGGTTAAGCCTACGGGCCAAAAAGCCTGTTCAAGCCCGTTCGGGGGTCGGGCTTTGCCCGGGCCATGAACAGGTCTAGCGGCAGCGGATAGCGGTGGTAGGTGGTGGCGGGAGCCGGCTCTGGTGAACAAATGGCAAGAAGAAGAAAATGAACATTTTAATATTATTTTTAAAAAGTTAACCTATTTTTAATTTTTTTTTAAATATATTACTTTTATTGATATTAAACCCCAAAATTTTCCCTTACATGCTATTACCCCTTAAATTGGGAAATTGACAATCGTGCTTGCACATCATTGGCCAATAAGTTCTACGCCACAATTTCGTTTCTTTAATTCCGTCGTCCATTTTAAGTTATTAAGTACGTGGACCTTTATTTAGTCCCAAGGTAAACTGAATCACTGCCATCCATCCTACACATCAGCTTGCAGCCACCCTAATGTGCGATGTAGATTTAGTAGACATTGATCACACCTTGCATCTTTTGATGCAATGTGTAAAAAGCCCCTCGAGATTAGGGTTATGGGCCCCACAAGGCGTGGATAGGAACGCCTTCTACCCTCTTAACCACATGGGGTGTTTCAAGGAACCTTGACAACGTAGACTTGATACCAAACTAGCTTTAGGTCCACATCATATGATCATTAGCCATTACTCCGATGACCATAGATCCAACGGCTTGGAATCAACTTTTGTCTCCTCGTAGTCACCATCACTGGACCCACACTAACGCGCATACGCAACTTTGCTTTATGGGTCTCTCATCATCACCGCCCATTTAGGATCTGATCTATATTACCCGAATTTAAACTGGACAGGCTAGTGAGTCGGGTCATGCAACCCTGAATGATTTGGAGTCTGGCCTACCCATGTTTCCGAATACGTTTGCTTTTGTCGGGATGACGGGAGACGGGACCATCCCCCATCGCTTCATGGGTCCCACCAAAAGATTACCTTCGTTAAAAGAACTTTATGATCAGATGATTTTTATCCATCTGATCAGTGCATTATTATGACTAAGGTGGGTCCACCAGTCATCATTCTGGATCACATGGTACGTCTAACATATTCCCCGAGATCGAACAACATCAAATGGTTAAGATTTACGCAAACGTGCTGATCCACGGAAAATTTTGTATACGAAGCTGCAGCTTATCATTTCCAAGGTACACATTGTATTTCATCATCCACCTTGGTCCACGACAAACCAGAGAATCACACAGTCCATGCGCCCGGTGGGGCCCACATGAGGAACAGATCCAGAGGATTACACGTGGCTTCCGCTCGACTGAGGGCTCTGGCTTGAAGAAGGCGACGGCGGTTAAACACGGCAGGCCACCGTCAAATCTAACGATTCACGTCAACGGATGCCCCTGGAAATGGAGAGTTCGGATTCAATCAGCGCAAACTCTGTTGGAGCAGCCTTTATTGTCTTGCATTAAGAATATCTTTATACTTATATACTTTATTTCATGGGGCGATATTTCCATTACAAAGTTGAAAAAGGCTGTTAGAAGGGTGTGGGGATGGATTTGCCCGGACTGATGCCGGTCTCGCAGATGGAGTGATGGCCTGCTGCCTTTCCGTCCTGTACTAACTGGAAACACAAGATGGGTAGACTAACGACGTGGGTACACGTGCAAGTGGAGCCTCTGCAGCACGTGTCTTTTCTGCTTGGTGGTCCCCACGCCCTCCCCAAGCGAAACTCGTAGACGACGTGTAGACGCCTTGTAGCTCTTGCTTTCATTTTCATCCGTTAGCAATAGCCTAGTTCGTATTTCGTGCTCTCCTTCCCGTATGCAACGGTTGTCAATTTAAAGGGCTTGTTTTTGCAGTTAACTACTAAACTGCCACTGTTGTTTTTTTGCCTTTGACTATTCGCTGATATTAAGCAATCTTAGTGCAATGTTTATTTTAAGACGTTTCAGTTTGGACCGGATCCATTATTATCCGCCCGGAAGTCACTACATGTATCAATTACAGGTATTAGGGATTTGAAGAATTTCAACCAGTGTTGTAAGACGGACCCGACCAGACAGTCGAACCATAAAAAATACGACCATGTAGTATTTTTGAGTATCAGCTATGGTTTTGACGAGTTGAATGGGATACCTTCCGGGTTAATAAAATACCGTGACCCATTGAGCATTCCGGTTTTTAGTTCAGTTCAAATCTTATAAGATTGATTTCAAGTTTCAACTACATCAGGATCGTATCAGATTTTGGGTGTATAAATTTAACAAATTTCCAACCCAACCCGACCCAAGTTGCATGCACCTTATATGAGGTTGGAGCACATGTATAAAAAAAAGTATTTGCAAGCACCTTATATAGAAAGACATTATATCGAAATAATTTCAATCAAAACCTTATAAATTTTGATGGAAATTCACATGATTGGTTATCACATTTGTGATGTGATATTGATAATAAATTTTTACGGTATCATGTCATTTTAACACCACAGTCGAACCCTATTTTCAAATAATCCACATTTGCTACGACACTGTTATAGCCCTGCACAAAACAATGAAATCAATGCCTTTGATGACTTACTATGGCCTCACCTTAAATTAAATGAAGTTCACCGCAATATATAAAAGGCATTGATTATCGATCTAGCCCGGCACTACAACACTGTCGTAGCAATGTAGCAAAATTGAACTCATTTTCAATCGGATTCGACTATGACATGAAAAGATATGATATCCAAAAAAACATCTGACCAATCAATTGGAATCATAGATTTAATAGTGAATCAGGTATTATTTATTAAAATTCATGGATGGATTTTAATTGATCAAAACTTTTTTTATATCATAGATTTTCTCTTTTCGAAATGGTTTATAAGAAATCTATCTACCGGATATTGTACCCTGTTTTTAATCAGTCCTAAAGCAGAGAACATGAGTTGGATGCAATTAGGTTGATATAATCATAGTCTGTAGAGATGGATATTGCTAGCAGATGACAGAAGGAGACAACTGATCAATACCAACCAGTGATGGCAGCAAAAACATTATATCAACAACAGGAAGTCAGGAATGTGATGCAGCTTTGGGCCTCTATCCAGAGGGTGGGGTCTATACACCAAACCTAGTTAGCTGGGTTACTGTTAACAAGAATATTGCATGTGGAACCCACTTCATTCCAAAATCGATTTGGTCCTCACAAGACTGTGTTCATACTGTTTGTAAAGACCCTTGCAATCTTGCATTGAAAACATCTTTCCATGAAAAAAAATATAAAATACAAAGATATTCCCAACATAAGGATGCAAGTGAACGATGTGAACATGACCTTGTGAGGATTTTCCATGTGTTTTAAACTGCGCCTCTAGAAAATGGAGGATGTTGAGTGACCAACTGAACTACCATGCGATCAGCTATTATTTATGGGTTCAAAATTATGAAGAATAGACACTTAGCTTTTGGCTTTGCAAGATGGGTCCCACACGGATAGCCTATGAGCTATGTTTGGTGAAAATCCTAGAATGCCCAAAATAATCTGTCACTCATCCAGAAAAATGGCTCTTCAGATGAAGATTATTTTAGTAGCCTCATCAAATGTGACTCTGTGAAAACAACTCAATTAAAGCTTCAGGTTATGTTTAGTAGCCTTCCCAAATGGGCCATTAGGCTTTGTGAAGTGTTTGGCAGTTGACACTTCACTTTAGATTGTAATGTTTTAAAAAACAACTATTCCCAAATGTTAAGGGTACTTTTTTTGGCTCATTTTTATTTCTCACAGTCCAAAGCTCTAAAGCAAAAAAAATTATCCAAATGACATCAATGTTCTGGGTCCAATGAATGATAAAAACAGTATATTTCTCAAAAATTACTTAACCACATAATCCCCAAACCCCTATTTGAATATTCCATTTGGTTGATGCTTGACAAACTTCTTTTTAGACTATTTTCTTTTTCCTATCAATCCATGAAATATTGGGTCCAATATCATTTGCCTAAGCAGAATATGGTGTCCATTTCAAACAAAGCATAATGGTATGAGCTGACATCTGTGACATTTATTGAGATCTCTTCAAATCTGAATCTTTTTCATGTACAGTTGTCCCTGGTCAAGAAAAAGACTGACTGCAACTAGCACAACAATTTCTGTCAAAATCATTTGAAAGGCACACGCTAAGCTCAAATTTGTGGAATTTAGGGCTCACAGCAACAAGAACCCATCAATCCATTGCAATCTCATTAAACAATCCTGAGCTTACAAAAACATGGTGAACCAGTGTTGTGAGATTCAGACCAGACCGGAAGGTCGGACCATGAAAATTAGGAACTGGTGACCCGTTTAGGTCCCGGTTAAATAATGGGTTTCATTGGTTGAAACAAGCTAATTGCCTGATTAACTGATAAGAACTATGACCTAATGAGCATTCCGATTTTTAGGCTAGTCCAAGTGATGTGTGCCCTAGATGGAGCTGTCAATGGTTGGGTCTACCTATTAGAATTGAATTGATTATGTCAGTTCTAGTTCTGGTTCTGTAGTATGTGTCTCAATTAATAATTGGGTTGGCATCGGTTCTTCCTATTTATAATTGATTATATGGTTAATAATATATAAAGGTTTCCTTGTAGCTTTTGTTATATTTTATATTTGAAAGGACAAATTTCATAGACAATAAATAAGATAATTTTGGTTAGAACAATTGATTTATTCAATACATAGTTTACTATTTACTGACATTTTCTATTAAAGTTATATTATAAAAAATGAAGTTCCAATTCCTAGCTAATTATACACAATAATTCTGATTAATAATTGGTTCAGTTTAGGTATATTTTATAGTAGGGTTGTTCATAAGAAGGCCCAACCCGACCAAATCAATCAACCTGGACCGACCCAACCCGAGTTGGCCAGGTTTTCATAAGCATCGATCGGTTTCGGGTTGTACAAATTCATAAACCGATGGTTCGGGTCGGTTTTAGTTTTCTTGTGTGAAAACCGAAACCGACTTAGTTCCTACTTAACTAAGTTGTCTCTATCCTAATTCCTAATTACAACCTAACCTAGTCTTATAGTTCCTATTTAACTAAGTTGTCTCTATCCTAGTTTCTATAGTCTTTTACACCAAATAGGCAACCAATTAGGCAATTACAATTAGAATTAGGTGTCATTTTTTACTTAGATTAGAACTTAGAAAGTTTCTTGAAATATACAAATTTCAGCCTTCTTTCTATAAAACAGTTTGACTTTCTATTTTCTTGATAACTTTTGTCTTCTATTCTAATTCTAACTTTTTAAATATATTTCCAAAAAATATCTTAAAAACTTCAGTTTTCAGTTTTCAGAATAGATATTTCCTTCTAGGCTTCTATGTCCTTTTTGTACAGGAACAAAACCGAAACCGACCCAAACCGACCATGTCGGTTTTGCTTAACACTGGGTCGGTTTCGGTTTCCATCTCAGGTAACCCGACCAGGTCGAGTTAGTTGGAAAAACCCAGTAAACCAACCCAACCCGACCCGTGAGCAACCCTATTTTATAGATCTGATTAATAATCGATTTAGGACTGGTTCATTTTGTCCCAAATCAAACCTGACCCATTGACAGCTCGAGCCCTATATAAGAGTTGCTCTACATTTAATGGATATTTCCAATGTTGTAAGACTTGGGAGGGGGGGGGGATTTGATAAAATCTGAATGTGCTGAACTGAATTTGTCTTTTAGTAAATAAGTTTTTAGGAGGTTGTGGGTTCTATGTTGCATTTGGAAATGATGCAAATGGAGTGTAAATTTCGGTTCAGGGTAAATTTGCACTTCGATTCACTTTTGCCTGTGTTTGGCAACACTATATTTATGCGTTGACAAATGACAGACGTCACAGACCAATGCATATTTTCATTGATAATAAGATGCAAAAATACATCAATAAAAAAGAAGTAAATTTGCATTCAAGTAGGCTTTTGATAAAAAAACATATTCTTTATTAGAATTCATATTTACACCCATTACAGCTAAAAATCTGTTTGGTAAGAAGATAAATTTGTCAGTGCAAAAATTAATCCAATTTTGCAATTTATATAAACCGTTTTATACTCTACATATTTGCATTCACACTTATTTACATCGTTTCCAAACACAACCTTAATATTTAAACCTGAAGTTGGATAGATTACTATACCCTTGATAATCTTTGAAAATCTATTTATTTAAATGTTTTATCAACTAAAAAGATAAAAGCAATAAGTCTTTTTGTTCACCAGCTTCAGTTGTTATCAAACAACCCTTTGGATGAGATTAAAAAACCGGAATGCTCTATGGGTTATGGTTTTTCTTATTAACTTATTTAATTTTTAGACAAATCATTTAAGTAAGGGTGCAACTTGAGTGAACTCGAGTTAGGATTTTGTCAAAATTTGAATAGGCCCGGCCCGAAACAGTGTAAGATGCTAACTCAGCCCAACCTGAGTTGCACCCCTACATTTAAGCAGGACCAAAAATAATCACCCACTTCTGGTTTTTATGGTCCAACCGACTGGTCCAATCCGAGTCTTAAAACATTCTTAGTTCTTTCTTTTGTCATTAGTCTTTGTTCGGTTGAGACTAAAAAAAAAAATGATGAATGGATATTAATCCCAATTGGTGTGATTAAGTAGGGCAATTGGGTGATTAAAAAAGGGGGTTATCTTGACTTGTCTAACACCACTTTTCAAAAAGTGCGCCACCATTGGTCGCCATCTCAAGAGTTGGAAAGGGAAAGTGGTCTTTTCAAGGGCATTTTTGTAATAAAATTAATGGGAACAGTATCCCAAACGTATCAAATGCGAATCAAACAATAATCCGTTATTAAAATATGATTATAAAATTGTTAAGAGTCTTTTAGACTTTGGGACGTGTGTTATAAGGTGGGGAGTTCTTAGTGGCATTCTCCGAAATTATGGATAAAACCATGGGTTTTTATGTAGGTCCATTGACTTTTTGTTTTATTTTATTTTCCCGTTTTTCCTATTTCCTAAGGTTCTGGATTTATTATTTGGTCCGGTTTTTCGTTTTATTTTTTATTTTTTTCCTCTCAAATGGATCGACCAGTTAAAAGAAGCTCTCTCTCTCTCTCTCTCTCTGTGGAGCTCTCTGCAACTGATCTTCTGATCAGCTTTTCCTAGGTTTCATCTCATTTTTCTTTCTTTCCGACTTCAATTTTGTGTCTTGGACAAGAATCTCGAGCTCAACGAGTCGAAAATCATTGAGAACAGTGGAGTTTCTGCGTACTTTTCAGTGATTTTCTTCGAAAACCTAAAGGTACTTTTCTGTTCTTGTTCGTAGTGTTGTTCATTTGCTGACTGAAACTTGAAAGACTCGAGAAGTTCTTCTGTGCGAAGTCGGATGGAGTAGATGAAACATGGATGAAGGATTTGGGGGTATTTTGAGCAACATTTCTAGTGTGGAAGCAACTGCGGAAGGATAGATGGAGTGATCCAAGTGGAAATTCGATGGATCAATGATGGTTGGTTTGATTCCCAACGATAATTTTGGGATTTGGTTTGGGACTTTTGGTGTATTGGCAAATTTGGATGTGATTCTGGAGTTCTTGGGTGAACGAGTGAATGACAGGATTTTACTTTGAGAATGGGTGAAGCATTGATTCCTGTGAAGAGTCTGATTTTGGTCAGTAGAGTCGTTTCATGATGTCGCGAACTGAGAGGATGACAACGGATCTTAATAGGACTGGCCCTGTCGAAAGGGACATTGAACAGGCAATGCATCATACTTACTTAGAGGTTTCCTTTGAATTGTATTTTGTTTTTTCTTTCATTGTTTGTGGTAATTAGAGTCAAGTCTAAACTCATTCAAAAGCTTGGACTGGAGTTTTTCTTCGAAATACATTTTGCTTTGTCTTGCTTGTTTTTCATGCTTAGATTAAATTTAACTGATTCATAAGCTTGGACTGGAGTAGTTACGTTGTATGATATACTGAAAGAAGTATAAATGCTGGCTGCTATCTGCAATATTTTGTTCCTGTTGCCTGCTGTTAAGTTGAGAATGCGATGATTAAGGGTGAAAAGAATTCAATAGTGGATTTTCTGTTAATGTTCAAGGGGCATAAATTGCAACAGTATGTGTGAAGTGAATTTGGAACTGATATAATGTTATCTAGCTTGTTAGAGTATCTGAAAATGGTTTTTATTTGTCTGACTGCTTTGAACAAAGCTTCTGATTGATTATTCTAAGATCCGTGTATGCACCAAATGACTTTTCAGTTTTCAAGTTTTATTTGGAGATGCTATTTTGTCCCATGATGCTTTGCTATCAAGGTTTGAGGACAGGGATGATGATTGACGAATGACAACTAGATTGAGAAATCCATCAGTTATAATTATTACCATTTGTCTTATCCCATGGTTCCATGAATTTTATTCCTTCTTACACTCTATCGAGGCCTATATCTTCTGTTAAACAATAATGTGGAATCTTTTGTCACGACTTCAACTATTTCTAGAATTCCCCCTTCTTCCTTTTAGAAGTTCAGTCCTGCATCATGTTATTCTTTTTCATGTGTACATGCATTGTTTTTCATATCACATTGCAAATTGTCTCAGCATCATCATTTTCATAGTCATCTCTTTTATTGATTACCCAACATTTTGCTTCATAAAGCATCACTGGCCTATCAACTGTTTGTATAAAAAAATTACCTGACCTGTTGTCCATGAAATTATAGTTATATTTCCGTGTTCAAGTGGTATTATACTCTTGAAGAACATCTGCACTTTATCTCCTAACTATCATTTTATGACAAACATTTATTCTTCTTCAATCTTTTCCTCCTTAAATAACTAAATAAGGATGGTGACATTTTACCTGAAAGTCACTATGTAATGAAAACTACTACTTCTTTTTGAAAATTGTAAGGAAAATTACTGCTTATTAGCTTAAGAACAAAAAAGAACATGGAATCTTACAATAGTGAATTACCTGTTGTGTAATTGTGTGATGGTCTTACTTATAAACCTTCACTTTCTTCTTCTAACATTTTTATAATTTAGGCCTTTTTCCCTTTTCTTTTATGATCAATCAAGAAGCTTATTCATATTAAATGAAGGGAAGGACCTCATTTAAGATAGTCATTCGATGCTAAACACCATTTAAATAGCCTTTTCTTTTGAACTAATATATACACAATAGCACATACAGAAATAGAATTCTCATATGGTAATACCACTATTATGTATTTTGGCATCCCAAGTCATGGTCAAGTTAGCAAAGTGAATCCCACTTTCAATTCTTTGAAAATTGAATACTTTGTTTTTTTATTGCTTCATGGGGCTACACAACGGGGGGTAGCTTGTCCCCCAATACCCCTAACCCCTAACCCTAGTGGCAGTGGGATTTGATCCCATGTTGCTACTTCAAACAGCCATAGAGATTTACCAATTGAGCCACCATCTGTTTCAAGGAGGGTCGTGTAGGGTTGGTCCTTCTAGTTAATCCATGAGGATCCACAAGAGAAAGGGGTTGGAAGCAAATCTAGAAATCAGCAATTGTCTAAAAATGATAGTAATTCAAACTTCAAACTCTATGTAAAAAGATGTGGACAAGAGGAATTCGGACTCATTTTCTGGTATTCAAAAAGAAGATTTATTGTAGGGGAAATGGAGATACAAGGGGACCGCTGTGGTTAGGGGAAAAGGAGATACATGTATAACCCTTTAGAGAAGGCCTGAGGAGGAGACCGCCATGGTGAAAAAGTTCAAGGATGAGGAGACCGCCGTGGTTAGGCGGTAGGGATCCAAAGACCAGGAAAGGGGTTTCATTCAAAGAAGTGACCGGAACCAGAGTTTGGCCAACAAAAGGTGACGTCAGGTTCTTACGGAGTGATGAGTTGTTCTTCATTGAGACGTTGGAGAAAGGCGTAAACCTTCGAAAAAAAATCCTGGAGGGCTGCCTTGTTGGTAGGTTCGTGGCAGAGGTGCCTGATCTCGCAGTAGTGGCGAGGTGGGCTCAGGAAGCTTGGGGTGCTGTAGGGGAGGTGAAGGTTAAAAAACTTGTGAAGGGATTGTTTCTGTTCATTGTCCCCTTGGAGAAAGAAGCGGTGACGCTTCTCAGTGGTGCGCCGTGGTACCTGGGGAAGAACATTCTTCTCCTTGATAGATGGAGTGCCTGTGCGGGTTGTAGTTCCAACGAACCTTCCGGGAGAGGTAATCTCAACCAGAAGATCTGGGTTCGTATTTATGGATTCTCGTTGATCTTGTGGAGTCCGGAAGTCATCTCTGCGATCGGGGATTTCTGCGGGGGTTTCCTAGCCACAGATGACTCCACAGAGGAGCTGGCAACCTATGAATGGGTGAGATTGCAGGTGGCGTGGAGGGGAGAGATTCCGATGTCGGTGGATGTTAGAGTGGGTGAAGTGGTGTATAATATACACATCTGGCCAGAATTGGAACCTTCAGTGAGGCCGGTTACGAAGTTACAGAAATCGGCGAAGAACATTTTGAAGGATGAAGTGATTGAAAGCTATGAAGTAGAGACCTGGGGGTGGTTGAGAAGGGGGTGAGGGTGGGTGTCGTGTCGGATGGAGTTTCCACGGGTGACCCGGAGGGTCGAAGTCCAAGAGATTTGGAGAAGATGACAAGGGAATCGTCGATTGTAGTAAACGGGAAGGAGAATCAGACGATGGAGAAGAGGGTAGCGTCTGACAGTGTATCTAACTACAGACAGGCGGCTCGGTTTCAAAATTTGAACAAGGCAAAGAGGAGTGCAAAGTTTGACCTTATGCCTGACAGCGTTCAGGGGGCTCAGACTCAAAATCTGAACAAGTCGGAGAGAGGCTATTGGCCGAATAGAAAAGAGGAGTTGAAAGATTTAATAGGGGAATGCTTGCTGGAGATGGGTCACACGGGCGGAGAGGGTAGGGAAGAACGGGTCGGATGGAAGATCCGGAATTTCAATCACAAAAGGAGGTCTAGGGACCTGTTTGGTATTAGGGGCTTGGACCGTGGGCTAGGGGATAAGAGAGGGGAGGACCGACGAAAAACTGGGACCCAGTTTTCTCTAGCTGTTGGGCCGGTTGGGGGAGATAGTTAGGGGAGTCTTGAACCCAGCTTTGAGTATGGAGGCCAGAATTGGAAGCTTCCAAATGTGTACAAAAGGGACCGAGGGGCGATCAAGATCTTCGAGGGAAGGAGGGGACAGGTGAAGAATCAAAGAGCCCTTGCAGGGGAGGCAGTGGGGAAAGGGAAAGCAGTGATGGTGGAGGCAGAAGTGTCACCTGACGAAGATGTGGATGGAACGATTGCTAATGACGTTCCTGAATTTAGAGGGAGCCCCGGTAAAATTCAGAGTGATATGGAGAATAGTGAGGGCCTTCATGGGGAAGAAGTGTCTCCGTTCTGTCGTCGTAAGAGAGGACGGGAAAAGGAGAGGGGAGTGAGTTTCTGCTTAGTATGGCCATGGTCGAAACACAAGCTCGTGGGAGTGAGGGTGATGGAGAGGCAACATTGCTGGAGGGTGGGGAAATCTTGGAGGGAACACTTCTATCGAGTTGGGTGTAATGAATGCCAAAGGCAAGAAGAATGCGAAAGGGAAAAGGGAGTTGTTACGTCTCACTTGGGGCCTAAATGATAGGGCGGGGAGTACAGAGGACAGTGGTAGAGGGAGGAGGAGAAAAGGGAGGTAGGAAGTAGGGGAATGGGGGGATAGGAATGTATTTGAGTAATGATGAAAATTTTGTCGTGGAATGTTCGTGGCTTGGGTTCGGGGAGGAGAAGGGTTGTCATCTGCTCCGTAATAAAGGCACACAAACCAGATATCATTTTACTTCAAGAGACAAAACTGAGTAGAATGGACGCATCAGTGGTTAGAAGTGTGTGGGGGGATGGACAATGCAGGTGGAGATGTTTAAATGCTTCAGGAACAGCAGGGGGAATTCTAGTAGTATGGAACTCCAATACTGTCACGACCAGTGACTCCATGGTTGGAAATTACTCGGGAGATTTCAAAGGGATAATTACAGGGGTGTATGGCCCAAATGATGCTGAAAGGCAGAACTTCTGGGAGGAGCTGGGCAGAATAAGGAGTAGGGGTAATATTCCCTGGTGTACAGGCGGAGATTTTAACATTATAAGATTCCCACAGGAGAAAAATAGAGGTATGAGAAGGACTACGGGGATGCGGTCTTTTGGTGAATTTGTTTACAGACATGGTCTGGTGGACTTGCCGTTGTCTGGTGCTAAGTTCATTTGGACTAATAACCAAGACGATCCTACTTTAGTTCAGCTTGACAGATTCTTGGTGTCAACAGAGTGGGAGGAAAGTTTTCCTAACTTGTTTCAGGAAGCTCTACCAAGACCTGTGTCTGATCATAGGCCTATTCTTCTTTGGGGGAAGGGCCTGAGGAGGAAGCCAGGTCCTTTTCGGTTTCAGGAGGCTGGGTTTGAAGAGAAGTTGAAGGAGTGGTGGTTATCTTTTGAGGTAGAAGGCTCAGGATCTTATATTCTTGCAAAGAAGTTACAGATGTTGAAAGAGAAAATCCTAGACTGGAAGAAAAACAATCTCAAGGCAGTAGAACTAAAAAAAGGAGAGTTGTTAAGCACCATTGAAGAGCTGGATAGGAAAGAAGAGTTGGTGAACCTATCTGAAGAAGAGAAGGCAGCTAGGACTGAGGCAAAATTGTGTTTTGACAAAGTAGCATATCAGGAAGAGATTAAATGGAGACAACGGGCTAAAATCTCTTGGCTGAAGGCGGGAGACAGAAATACAAAGTATTTCCATGCAGTGGCTAATTGTCGAAGAAGGGAGAATACTTTGAAGAAGCTGCAGGTGGGAGACAGAATTATTGAGGAGGAATCTTCTATTAAAATGGAGGTGGTGAAATTCTTCAAGAATATGTATAAGGAGGTGTGGCCGGTTCGTCCAGGTCTGAATGGGAACCTGTTTGAAGCTTTCTCCAACAATCAAAGAGAAGATTTAGAGAAACCTTTCTCAGAAGAGGAAGTATGGGGGGTTATTAAAAGTCTAGAGGGTGAGAAGACTCCTGGACACGATGGGTTCACAATGCTGTTCTTCAAGAAATGCTGGAGTTTCATTAAGCCAGAGGTGATGAAGGCTATGTTGGAGTTCCACGAAAGAGCATCCTTAGAGCATAGCTTAAATGCTACGTTTATAACTTTGATTCCAAAGGTTCAGAATCCGATGCGTATCTCTGATTACAGACCCATAAGTTTGGTAGGAGTTTCTACAAAATTCTGGCGAAATCCCTTACTAATAGAATGAGGAAGGTACTTCCTGAGATCATTTTAGAGGTGCAGGGGGTTTTCTTGCCCAGTCGACTATTACTAGAGGGTGTTCTTATTGCTAATGAGCTGGTAGACTCGAAGTTAAGGAGTGGCAGCACTGGGGTGGTATGCAAATTTGACTTAGAGAAGGCTTACAATCATGTAAACTGGAGGTTTCTTGACTTGGTGTTGCAGAAAATGAACTTTGACCAGAAATGGAGGAATTGGGTCAGAGTGTGCATATCCACTGCTAAGTTTTCTGTACTTGTGAATGGGTCATCTTCTGGTTTCTTTAGAAGTTCGAGGGGTCTTCGACAGGGAGACCCCCTCTCTCCCTTGCTGTTTATCTAAGTGGTGGAGGCTTTAGCTATATTAGCTAAAAGAGCTGCGGCTGAAGGCTGTGTGGAAGGTTTTAGAGTGGCAGAGGAAGGAACTGTGGTCCCTTTACTACAGTATGCAGATGATACTTTATTCTTTGTTCAGGTAGAAAAGGAGCAGTTAAGTAATCTTCGGATGATTCTGGTTTGGTTCGAGGTGATCTCTGGATTACGGGTGAATTTCAGAAAAGTGAAATTATCCCAGTTGGGGAGGTCAATAACATCCAGGATCTGGCTGCGGAGCTTGGGTGTAAAGTGGGAAAACTCCCTTTCAGGTTCCTGGGTCTTCCAGTTGGAGCAAAATGTCACTCCAAATCCATTTGGGACCCGGTGATTGAAAGGATAGAGAAAAAGCTAGGGGGTTGGAAGTCCAGGTATTTGTCCAAGGGAGCTAAGATTACTCTGCTGAAAAGTGTCCTAGAAAATCTACCTATCCACTTTTTATCTCTGTTTCCAATCCCAATACAGGTGGCTGTAAGGATGGAAAAGCTAGAAAGGAAGTTCTTATGGTGCGGGAAGGATGGTGAACAAAAGATCGATCAGGTTAAGTGGGATTCCATATGCAAACCTGTCTCGGCAGGGGGTTTAGGAGTAAGAAATTTTAGGCAAGTAAATACTGCTCTCCTAGGTAGATGGTGGTGGCTCTTTAATTCTAGCCCCCAAGCTCTCTGGAGGCTGATAATTGTGGAAAAGTTTGGAACTAGAAACTATGGATGGGATCCTGGACCTGCACCCTCGCCTGCTGGATGCTCAATTTGGAAAGGAATTGAGAAGGTTATCCTCTTTTTATCCAAGGGATTAGGCTAAATTTAGGGGATGGCAAGAGGATTAGTTTCTGGTGAGACACCTGGTGCAATGGTGTTCCCCTAATGGAGACCGTCCCGTCGCTATTCCTTATAGCAGAAGACAGGAATGTGGTGGTGGCAGATCAGTTTGAGCGGCGGGGAAATACAGGATACTGGTGTCCAAAATTTAGGAGGCATCTCAACAATTGGGAATTCTCTGATCCGTTAGAGCTGCTACAAGCGATTCAGGAATATCAACTGAACCCAAATCAGCAAGATGCCAGAATTTGGAAATGGACTAAGGATGGGATTTTCTCAGTGAAGTCATTTTATTCAAATCTGACTGCTGGTTCGGCTCAGGCTTTTCCTTGGAAAGAGATTTGGCTTCCTCAGATTCCTACTAAAGTCTCCTTGGTCTGGACTGCAGTGCATGGTAAATGTCTCTCCAAGGAGCAGTTAATCAGGAGGGGTCTGGTGCTGCCCTCCACAAGTTGTGTGATGTGCAATGGAGAAGTCGAATCGGTGGATCACCTATTTATTCATTGTGAGGCTGCCCATCTGCTGCTCTGTCATTTCTGCTCCCTGCTAAATGTGAGGTGGTGCTGCCCCAAGTCTTTAGGTGATCTGCTTTTCTCTTGGAAGTTGACAGGCTTAAGTAACAGGGGTAAGGTGTTATGGTGTATGATCCCTCATGTAGTGTGTTGGGTCCTGTGGAAAGAAAGAAATAGTAGGATTTTTGAAGGTCAAAGGTGCTCCTTAGATGAGTTGGTGGTTTGGGCATTGGCTACTTTACATTCCTGGCTGTCAGCCAAGGACTCGTTTAAGCATATCCCCCACCATCAATACTTTGATTTGGATTTTTTGTTTACTTGATTTAGTTGGGGATCTTTTGTATGTATTTGGGAGAGACTGGTTTTTTGGTAACTTTTTGTATAGTTGTTGGCTGTACATGGAGTTTTGTGGACCAAAGGCTGCAATATGTTACAATTATATGCATTAATACAATTACATTACTTTTTCTCAAAAAAATAAAAGGAGATACAGGGGGATAATGTTGAAATAGAGGAAGAGACTGCAGAAGGAGAAGAGAATGATGATGTGGTGATTATTGATTGAGTGAGAAAAATAGAAGGAAATATAGGATTATGGACTTGGAAAAAATAGTGGAAACTGAAGTCCAAGTAAGCAAGATATTGGGGTTATCTTTTATAGGAGGGGAAGAATTTGCCAGGAAAATGGTTCGAGAATTGGAAGAGAGATATCTATTGAACAAAGAAAGATTTAATGGAGAGACCTGAATGGTGAGAGTTGTTAGTTCGTTGCTAGCTTGGGGATCTTAGTGGGATATGGCTAGGGTTTGAAGTCTCTTAGTTTTGATTAGTGTTTTCAACTTGCAGTTGACCCGGCTGGTTGAACCGTTCGAACTGTCACCCGGCCATGATTCCAGGTCCAGTTCTCTTAATACTCAGCCTTGGTAAAAAATTGTTGACCTGATTAAAAACTGTCCGACCTGGATGGTTGGACCTTTGACCCATTCGACCCAGTGACTGGATCATGGGTTGCACATTAAATGTGTATGCAAATTTCCAAAGGCCATAAGTTTGCACTCCGATGTTCAAGATCTCTGTGTCCCAAGGTGCTGTAGGTTCCTTGCAAAAAAGTTAACTCAAATCACAATTTTTGCAAAAAAGGCCTCAAATCACAATTTTTAATATTTTTACAAAAATGAAAAATTGAATTAAAAAATATAAATTAAAGATAAAATAATACTTATATGTACATATATTACATGTAAAAATAATTATGCATTATTTTATTGGAAAAAACAGTTCAACCTCTGTGTTGGTTTTTAAAACATTGGCTTTGATAGTGAGTTTTGTTCTTTTGTTTGTAAGGGCTGGGGAAAAAAAGTTTATATTTAAAGGGGGTTCAACTTCAGTTGGTGAAAATTGCAGACTTCGTGGAATAGAAAATAGTTGACTGTTTCATTTATCACTTTAGTGAACTGAAGATGTCCAAATCTTTGTAGTTTAGACTTTAGACTAACCATAGATTTTAGCAACATTCAAATCATCTAGTACACCTGATACACATTACTCGTAGTGGGTATGTGATTAGTTTACCTAGTAAAACTGAATATTGATGACATCATCTGCCTCAAATAACTGTTGTACTTGGGTACTATCTAGTACTCCTGATACACTTAATAGAATTTAGGGCAGTCATCTAAAGCAAAAACATTTTGTGAACTGTGGCATCATCCATCTCAGTATGTGCTACATCTGTACAGCACTTAAATTTCGCATACATGTGGGTAGCTTGAATATATCTATCTGCTTATATGTAAATATTACAACTCTGCAATGTCCTTATTGTTGCTGTTTTTCTCCAACTTCTTGAACTATTATCTTGGTTGTGTAGAATGTTGATGCTATGTGATTATCTTTTTCGACCTTTTCATTTTTTGATGTCCTTGCGGATTAATTTAAGCTCCATCATTTATTTTTTCATCAGGCCATCACTGCTTTGAAGAAAGGAGCATATTTGCTGAAGTATGGACGCAGGGGGAAACCCAAGTTTTGTCCTTTCAGGCTGGCAAATGTAAGTTTTAGTTAATTGTTTCAAGATTTTTTTTAATTATATATTTCAAGATAAAGTAAGTTTATTTTGGTACTTCATTGTTCAACCTTCATTTTGGTTTGGTTATCAACTAAAGACTTTATGTTATTCGCATGGGTGGGAGTGCAGAATCTTTTCAGAGGGAGACCATTTAACTCTCATTTTGATAGAGGAGTTCTTTTTGTATAAACAAGGGGGGGGGGTGAAATGTTTCGATACCTTGTGTATTAGTGTATGGTTCCTTGGTGTAATGGTAAAAGTTCGGGCTTGAATGTGGGCTCTAGTTTGAGAGCAGTCATTTTGTGCAAAAAAATTCCAAAGGTTAGGACCGTATCCAGTCCACTTCCTAAGACCCGAGATAGCTGGGACCAACATTGGGTAATGGCTTTTTCATAGTTCCTTGGTGTAGATGGGGCTTTTGTAATTTCTCCCTATCTTTTTTCTCTAGTACAAATTTTTACTTAATCTTCTTCTTCTCCTCCTCGTCCTCTTCAAAAAACAAAAAATCATAATTCATTCACTCATTCATTCTTCTTCTTCAAGTTCAAAGATCATAATTCATTCACTCATTCACTCAGAACTTTTATTCATAATTCATTCAAGTTCAAAGATCAATAATAATAGTAACAATAACAATTATTAAAGAGGTTGTGAATGACTTATTGTCTTGTCTTTTAGTAAGTTATTAAAGAGGTTGTGAGGAAGTTGCAGACAAGGCTCTTGCTAGTAATGTTTCATAGCAGAAAGTTCGCAAAACAGGTGTTGGAGGAAGAGAAGCAAAAGAGAGAACATTCGATCTAAGGTTAGATTGGTGGTCGTTGGTAGTCAGAGAACTGGTTGAAGGCAGACGAAAATGTGTGGTGTGGATAGATGTTGTGGGGATCCCTCTTCACGTGTGGTGTAACAACACATTTGAGGAAATTGTTGCTACCTGCAGTAGACTCACAAGGCTGGACGATAGGAATAGAACCTGGTAGGGGTGGTAACGAGCCGAGCTTTTCATGAGCTGCTCGAGCTTGAGCCCAATTTACAGGCTCAATTAATAAATGAGCCGAGCTCAAATATATATATATATATATAATAAAATTATAGAAAATAATATATATAATAAAAATATTACAATTCTTATTTTTTAAATATCAAATAAAAATATTTTTATATACAAATTTTTATTCTTATAAAATATTTTTCTTCAAATCGAGCTCGAGCTTATGAGTTTTTGACTTGAGCCGAGCTCGAGCTCGAGCTCAATATTCTAGCTCGAGCCTTATACAACCTTGGTGAGCTGAGCTTGAGCCTCATACTATTCAGCTCGGCTTGAATCCACCCCTAGAACCTAGGACAAAATGGATATGGCGAGAGTTTTGGTAGAAGTAGAAAATGTAGTAGATGTCCCAAAGAGGATGGTCTTAATCTTTGCAGGGGAACGGTATATCTAAGACTGGTAGTGGAAGGAATGGACGGCACTTACCATAAGGTAGAAATGAAACTAGAGGTGAAGGGCTCTTCAGATGAGAGGAGAAGAGAGAAGAACGGGCAGAGGAAGGAGGAAGAAGAAAGGTCGGTCAGAAAATCAGGGGAGAAGGCAGAGAAGAAGAGGAAGTCGAAGAGACGAAGGATAGAGGGAGAAGATGATGAGTTGGCGGTTTTAGTTAGAAAGAAAACACACATGGAAGGTGGGGTTGAGATGGCAGATAAGGAAAAGGGGACAGATGGAGATCGATGGACCTGGGCTAGTAGGATTGTAGGAAGTGGTAGCTTCAAAGAAGGGAGAACAAATAGAGGGGGAGAGGAAAATTCGCCAGCAGGTAATATAAGGTTATTATTGAAGAGAGATAATCGGTTTAGAAGGTTAGCGGTAAGTTTTAAGAAATCATCGAGAGCCCAAAGGTCAGGGAGTAAGAGGGGCAATTTTGGAAAAAATACATCTTCGTTGAAGCTTAGCCCCAATTGTTTGAGTTCCAGAAAGTGGATATACAGAGGTCGTAGAGAAGAAGAGGAAGATAAATGGGTTTGGGTGGTAACCAAATATGAAAATGGAAAAAGATTCAAGTTTTGACGGATGAAGGAGAATCTCAGGAAACCGCTGCAAAAAGGAAAATAGCTGATTCGTAGAGAAGCGTTAAGGGGGTTGTTGATCAGAAAACAAATGATGATTGACCAAATAGGACAAGAGTAGAGGTGGTCGTTTCACTCCCAGAAACAAAAAACAATAAGGAGGAAAGCTCTTCGAAAAAGAGGAGCAGAAGTTCAAGGGGCTTCAGGACGGCGGACTGTGTAGGAAGAAAAGAACGCTCCTACTATCAAGAATCCAAGTACTACACATAGTTTTCAAGGCGCCTAGGCGAGACTAGGCAACCATGGGGCGCCTAGGCACCTAGGCGTTGGAACCTATAAATATATTAATTTATAAAAATAGTTTTATTATATATATATAAATAGGCGCCCGCCTAAGTCTCTGGGCGGGCGCCTAGTATGTTAAACCTGGGGCGTTTGGGCAAGGCGACCATGAAAAAGCGCCTAGTCACCTAGGCGTCGCCTTGACAACTATATGACTACAGCAAATGTTGTATCAGAGGCGACAGAAAGTAATGAGGATAGACCATGTGGGCATTCAGTTACCAGAAGTTTGGAGGCTGCACTCAGATGTGAAGTGGTTAGTCAGTCTGACTCATTGAATGCTCTTTCGCTGGAAGATTCAAACAGGCGAGAGGGGGAGGGAGGAAAAAGAATAGAAGAAGTGGAAGGGAAGAAAAATACAGAAAAAAGAAAGCAGGGGAGGAGAAGGAAGGAGGTGGAGTAAGGAACAGGGTATACAACAGAAAAAGAAGGCACTCTGGCAGCCCCCAGAGTCCAGAAGAAGCAGCTCCAAAAGCTGGGGGCAGAACATTAACATTAACAAACTAGTGAAGAGGGAGGTAGAGATAGGAAAATCCCTTGGTTTAGTTTTTTGGGGAGGGGAAGGCTTTGCAAAGATGGCTTTTGAAAAGTTTGAGAAAAAGAAAAGAGAAGAGAAGGGAAGAAATTCTAGAAAAAAAAACTAAGGGGTGGGACGGGGAAGGGGAAGAAGAGGAGGGTCTGGATGACATTGAGTGACTTTTGGGGGTTGGGGAAAGCGAGGGGAGGGGGAGAAGATGAGGATACTTAGCTGGAACATGAGGGGTTTGAGGGAAGGGAGGAGGAGAGAATTAGTGAGGAATTTGAATATGATTTGACTGAGAATTTCTGGGGCACTTTGGAGCCGAATCCATATAGCTTTGATTCTTTCTTCAGTTTGATCTGATCTGTATGTGGTTTGTCAACTTGACAACCATTTGTTGAGATGTACTGCTTTTTTATTTTACTAAAATTTTCATTGTTATCCTTAAAAAAAGATAATGAAGGAGCTGGTGGTGAGAGGGGGGAAATGGGAGAGCAAGAGGAATTGGGGGTCTGAGAGGAGGAGGAAGAAGTGCCTTGGTGAGGAACACAATGAGGAGATTCAACCCAGATGTGAAGTTACTGCAAGAGACAAAAATGAAAAAACAAACACGAAAACTTTGATTCGGGTCTAAAAATGAGATATAGGGTTCCAATTTCTGGATAGAATGGTGGCGGTTTTGGTAATGCAGTTTCACTGAGTTTGGTGTTGCCTGAGTTTGCACAAGTCAGGAAAGAAGATTCTTGGGGATGGTTTATGGGAGGTGTTGGGTTTTCAAGTTTGTTATTTGGATGAATGGTCCTGATTTGTATTTTTTTTTTTGTTTTCTTTCTTTTATTTTTTTCTGGTGGAGTATTGTATATAGGTGTTTCCTTAATACCTATATAGTCTGTAACTTTTTTCATTGTAATGGAATTTTATTTTATTTATAAAAAACACTTGAACATTTGAATGTTTAATTATTTTATCCACTAATAGACAAGTAACTAAATCATTCAATTCAGCCAAATGTTTTAAATAACTGTCATAATAAGCATTTGTATTTATAACCATTACTTGCTTTAGTTCACTTAATTTTCAGTGCCTTGCCTCCAATATGAAAGCTCCCTTCAATGTTTTATGCTGAAATTGAACTACTGATAAATAATGAAAAGGGGAGGATACAAGAAAGAAGGTGATGAAGTGCCACCTTTAAAGTTTTAGAAACTAAATTCTTGTACCAAGAGGGGATCCCCTCTTTCTAGGGGGTGGAGCATATGCTAGAAAGGCATTCAGAGAAGTGGAAGAATCCTCAAGCATGCAGATGAAGCTTAAAGAAGATGTTTAGATGGATGGTGGGACGGGGACCCCCTGTGTAGTTTTGATGGTAATGTGAGAAGGCTCAAGTCTGGAGTGAATCCCAACAGAGTTTTCAAAGGTTTTCACCAGACTGAAGGGAGGTTTATTTGGTCTGGGACCGGTCAAAAAGGTGAAGAAAAAACAAAGAAGGTTATGGAGAAAAGCAATGAGGCTATTTATCAAAAAAAAAAAAAAAAGAAAAGCAATGAGGCCAATTTCCTCAAGGACGGGGTGAATCTGCAGAAGGAATTGGGGTGATACTGTAGTAAGTTTGAAGACAGAAGATATATGGGGAAGAATATTTGAAAACAAATACAATAATAGGATACAATCCTAAAAAATTTATGGGGAAGAATCTTTTCATGGACTGCAATGCATAGACAGCTAAAGGATATACTTTTCAGTTCCTTTTTTTATCATAGAAATCTTTTAGTATCTAGATCAGAGATACAATCAGCCTTTGAGTTTCCTTCCCCTGCTTCAATTTCTTTTTGAGTGGGGCTATGCAAATCTTTTTGCTTCCTTTAATACATTACCTTTTTCTCAAAAAAAGGTTTGAAGACAGAAGATTTCTGATTGGTAATAGGGTCGTTGTTTTGTTTAGGTGGGGTTGTAAGTGAGGCATTGGGTTGGGATCTGTAGCTATATTTTTGTTGCTTGTAGTTTTAGATGCAGGGGTGGGTGACTGTTCTTCTTTTTTATGGTTTCTCAGGGTTTGACTGGAGGCCTTTCTTTGTCCACTTTTGGTCATTTTATGTTTTGAATGCCTTGGGGCTGGGTGATGATTCATCACCTTTCTTGTTCTTTTTTCCCATTTTCTTGAATAAATTTTATTTTTTATTTATCTCCAAAAAAAGTCTTGTATAAAGAGAACATAAGAGCAAATTCCCTTTACATCATGAGCAACAATATCAAGTGAAGGTGAAAAATCTAAACCAAATAATTACTGAGTGATCCAAATCTTTGATTTCCTAGTGCATCATCAGACAATTCATGATGAATGACCCTATATCAGCTGTCAATCTTCTATTATTATGCTTCTTTCTGTCAAAATCCTCTTACTCCTCTCTTTCCATATAACCTAGGAAACCACAAAAGGCATGGTGTTCTTTGTGCCTTTGTTAAATTTAGCACTTTTTGAACTTTTTGAAACATGTTGGGCCCCCAAACCTCTAACCGAACCCCTTGCGACAAGCCCAAATAAACCCATGCTAGGTTCATAAATTCTTAATCCATACTTAAAGATTGGTTTTGTGATTTAGTTTTAGGTTCTTATCTTTTTAAAAAAAATGCCTTGTATTAACTATAAAAAAAATGCCTTGTATTAACTATAAAAAAATGTCTTGTATTAGGAAGAATGAATGAATAATATTGTTCATTCAATCTTCCTAGTTCCTAATACAAGTCATTTCTTAAAAGATAAGGAACTAAAACTAAGGGGCCATTTGGCAAGTCTTTTTGGGAAGATCTTCTAGTTGCTCTGACAGTCAAAAGACACGGTGAGCTTTTGCATTAAGATCTTGATAGCCTGAAGACCGTTTGGTTCAGGCGTGTCTTTCCGCACAAAGACGAATCGAAAATACTGAAAAACTTCATTTGGAGCTTCCCGAAAATCGCCCAATACGGGCTTCTTGCGTCTTTTCGGCACGTTGGCTTTCGGTGGCTAGATCTACTACGAACCAAACAGGAAAAGACACAAACGTGGTCTGCTGGGCTTGTAAATAGCTGACAGACTACGCGAAAAGACGCACCAAATGGGGCCTAAATTATAAAACCATTTTTTTTTTTACTTTTAAGTATGAATTAAGAATTTAAGAACCTAGCATGGGCTTATTTGGGCTTGCCTTAAGGGTATTGGTACAAAGGCTTGTAGAATTAGATAAGTGATTGCTGGGTGAGGAAGACTGCAAATGCGATGGCATATATGTTGGTAAAACAAGGAGTTGACAGATCTCTTCTATTTTGGGCAAAATTGTAATATGATGTAATCTGAGATGGGGAAATGAGCTGATTGTATTAAATTAGGGGATTCATAGTATCCTTCATCAATTTCTTAACTTTGTCAGGTATGATGTTTACTCAGGGGATTCTATTCACTTTTGGGAAGATGTCTGGGTGGGAAATTGGGCTCCCAAAGACCTTTTCCCTTCTCTCTACTCTATTTCCTTGTTTAAGCATAAGGTTGTTTCCAATTTCCTTCCTTCCCCCCTTTCTCCTCTATCTTTAAGTTGGAATTTTGGCTTCCATTGCAGTTTAAGGGATGTTTAACTTGGTAATGTTTCACAACTCTTGGTTCTTGATAATGTCTGTTTGGATTCTTTAAAGTTAGACAAGAGGATTTGGTCCCCCCATCCAAAAGGTTCTTTTACTTGTGCCTCCTTTTTGAAGGCCCTTTCTTCCTCTTCAACTCAGCTGGTCTTTCTAGTTAAGGAGCTTTGGGCTAAGCCTGTCCTCCCTAAAATTATTTTGTTTTGCTGCAAAGTGTTTTACAGAAAAATCAATACTTTAGGCTGCTTGCAAAAGAAAAAGCCTTTTATGTGCTTGTCCCCTAACTGGTGTATTCTTTGCAAAGCTAATGGTGAGGATTGCTTGCACTTGCTAATTTCTTGCTCTTTTGATGTTGTTATTTGGGATTAGATTTTTGCCTTGTTTGGATGCAAGTGGAACCTACCCACAGATGTAAGTCTGCTTTTTGACCGTCAATCTCTATGTGGCCCACTAAAAGAGGGAGGACTAAGTGGAAATGTATTAGAGCAGCTGCACTTTGGACAATTTGGGAAGAAAGGAATTCAAGAATTTTTCAAGAAAAGGAATGAACTCTCTTCGATGTCAAGGAGTGCATCTTAAAAAGGACAATTCACTAGCTGAGAATTTTGGTTCTTTCCATTTGTTTTCCTTTGATGACTTTTGGAGGAATTGGTCAGCAATGGCAAATAGTTCCTCCACAAAGGAAAGGATTACTCTAGTGTGGACCCTACCACCGGAAGGTTGTATAAAGCTAACTTTTGATGGAAGTAGTCAAGGAAATCCTGGCCCTCATGGTTTAGGAGGTTTTTTGAGAGATACGGACAGCAATATCTTAGCCTTGTACTTGGGCCCAGTGGGAATAGGATACTCAAATAGGGCTGAGTTGTTGACAGCTTTACAAGGTATTCTGATTGCAAATCAACTTGGTGTTGATAATTTTCAAATAAAAGGAGACTCTAAGGTTGTTGTGAGTTGGTTAACAGACCGAACTCAGTCATTTGGTGCTACAAGGATCTCCTAAAGAAGGCTGGCTGGCTTTTAAGGAATATGAATGCTAGTACATTGGGTGGGCAGGTCAGCAAATGCTATGGCTGATAATCTTTCTAAACAAGGGGTTTTGAGGGAACATTTTTACTGGGCTACCTTGTATCTCTAGTGCTTTGTGGTTTTTAACACTTTCAAGGGAGGTCGCACCTCATGCCTCTCTGTGGGATGCTTGTAACAGTTCTCTTCTTTTGATAATAAAATTCCTCTTCAGTTATCAAAAAAAAAAAAAAAAGACTGTACTAAATCAGATTAGTGGATAGGGAAAGAAATAAAGAGATCAAAAGTTTCACGTGCTTGAATATGTTTTATATGTTATGTTTAATTTTATTTTTACATTTTCACTTTGCGTATGTTTTATGTATTTTAATGAGTCTTAAACCATTTTGTTTAATATTTAAGTATGCATTTTTAATTAATATTATTTTTTATTTTGTGTTTTTTTTTGCATTTTATCTTTTTTTTTGAAAATTTTAAAATTCCATGCCTTGCTTCAAAATGGTTAGCGTGCCACCTTGTGCCTTGTAGCTTAAGTGAGAAAAGCCCATTGCGCTTTTAAACACTGAAATAGTGTTGAAAAAAATACTGAAAATCATATTTATTATGATGTATTTGTTATCATTTTATACCCCTATCAGCTGATGTTCTATTGCTACTTGTTAGTATTAATTGTCATCAACAGAGTTATATTTGCTTAATTCTATAAATAACTGAATTTTAAGTTAGGTTTTTCTGCTGAAAGTTAAATAAAGTGGATCTCTGAATGTATGACTAATTTCAGGATGAATCTGTCTTAATATGGTTCTCGGGAAAGGAGGAGAAGCACCTTAAACTAAGTCATGTTTCCCGAATTATACCTGGCCAACGCACTGTAAGTTCTCCATGTTGAGATATCCTATGTCTATTGTATTCCTATCTTGTCTTAGTTCTGATATTTCCTCCATTTTGATGTTTTATTCCTATCTTGCGATACTTGTAATTTTAGGAACTAACAATTGTACAAAGTTCAATAAAGTGCATATCTGATTTTTTATAAATTAACAGTTTTGTTAATATAAAAAAGGATCAAACATTATAGCCATCGCTCGGAGAGTCATAAGATGCAGCGTCTCCCAATAAGATTATTTTTCATTACTTTTTATTTCTTTTAAAAGAAAAGGGTATTTTTCTAGTTTTTCTTTTCTTTGCAAGTTCTGTAAAGTACCATTCAGCATTTACTAAAATCCTATATTAGCTAACATGTCGTTAATTTCTGTAAGTTGATAGTTTATAGGTTTCTTTCTTGGACATTTTAATATATTTCTAGTTTCTTATTTTATTGAAGTGGTTTCATATTTAGCAAATAACAAAAGAAAACCATAAAATTAGAATAGTTTTATTGAAGACAAAATTACATTCATATGGATTTTGGGAAAGAAAGCTCTTTAATTGAGAAAATCACTATTTACAAGTTCCTTACACATCTCAAAGTTATGTAATCACTAATTACAACCTGAATATACTATAACTAATTCAAAGTTATCCTTCAACCTATTTTGTGCTCGTTTGTAAGAAGGTTATTGCCAAAAGTGCTGGATATTTTTGGACTTCACTTGTGCTTTCCAAAATCTGCGGTGGATCTGTTTAAGTTATTGGCAGTATAAGGGCTTGAGCAAAAAAGGGAAAGTAATTTGGAGAGTGTTGCCCTTGGTAATTTTTTGGACCACATAGATGGAAAGAAATGCCAGATGTTTTATAGATATACCATACAGCTCTTTTTTGAAAGCTGAATTGCTTTTTCATAATGTTTATTGTTTCTTTGTACAGATGGAGTTTTTTTTTTTTTGGTGGTGGTGTAATTTTTTGCTATTAATACAATATTTCACCTTTTTTCAAAAGAAAAAGAACATATCAGTGAGATCGATCATCATGTATCGGTTTTTAGGGTCACCGATATTCTAAATAATTGGAGTCAGGTGATTTTCGTTTGTTTTGATTGTTAATAGATGATGTGACATGTTCCCTATCAAATTATCAAATAGAAAAAAGTAAATCAAAATAAACTCTCAATATGCAAATTTTGTGTACCATGAGTATCGATACTTTGAACCTTGGGCTTAGTTTCTGATCATATGCTATTGTGCTTTCTCTAGGCAATCTTTCAGAGGTATCCTCGGCCTGAAAAGGAATACCAGTCATTTTCTCTTATTTACAATGACAGGTCACTTGATTTGGTTAGTATTTTCCTATTGTCACCACTGTTCTTCTATTTAATTAGTTGCTCAGCTATTCAATTTTGCAAGTTACTTCTCCTGATGGATGCTTTTCCTTTTTTTGCCTTTAAATAATTGTTTTGAGGTTTCATGAAGATTGAAGATCTGTCTTAATTTGGTGCTCTGAGTTTCTTGTACCAGATTTGCAAGGACAAAGATGAAGCTGAGGTATGGTTTATTGGTCTAAAAGCATTAATTTCACGTAGTCATCACCGGAAATGGAGAACAGAATCAAGAAGTGATGGAGTTTCATCTGAAGCAAATAGTCCTAGAACTTACACCCGGAGAAGTTCTCCTTTGAGTTCTCCTTTTGGTAGTGGTGATAGCTTGCAAAAGGTGTGCACTGCTTGTGCTTTCCTAGTTCCTGTATTTTCCACTAATTATCTCAATAATGAGAAATTCTTCCTTATGTTGATTCAGGATGGAATGGACCCTCTTCGTCTTCACAGTCCATATGGAAGTCCCCCTAAAAATGGTATGGACAAGACATTTTCTGATGTGATATTATATGCTGTTCCACCCAAGGGTTTCTTCCACCCAGATTCTGCTAGCGGGTCAGTCCATTCTTTGTCATCAGGTGGATCAGATGGTCTAAATGGGCACATGAAGAGCATGACAATGGATGCTTTTAGAGTAAGTCTATCGAGTGCTGTTAGCTCATCAAGTCAAGGTTCTGGTCATGATGATGGCGATGCTTTAGGGGACGTTTTCATTTGGGGCGAGGGCACGGGGGATGGGGTTCTGGGTGGTGGTACTAATAAAGTTGGAAGTTCTGGTATTAAAATGGATTCTTTTGTGCCTAAAGCCTTGGAATCTGCAGTAGTGCTTGATGTTCAGAATATAGCTTGTGGTGGAAGGCATGCTGCTTTAGTAACCAAGCAAGGGGAGATTTTCTCTTGGGGGGAAGAATCAGGGGGCAGACTTGGGCATGGCGTAGATTCTGATGTTTCACACCCAAAGCTAATTGATGCTCTTGGGAACACTAATATTGAACTGGTAGCATGTGGGGAGCACCATACTTGTGCTGTAACACTATCAGGAGATCTATACACATGGGGTGATGGTACTTACAACTTTGGGCTCCTTGGACATGGAAATGAAGTCAGTCATTGGGTCCCAAAAAGAGTGAATGGGCCCTTGGAGGGTATACATGTCTCGTCCATCTCCTGTGGACCATGGCATACAGCTGTTGTGACCTCTTCCGGTCAACTATTTACTTTTGGTGATGGAACTTTTGGTGTTTTGGGCCATGGAGATAGGAAAAATGTGTCAATACCTAGGGAAGTTGAATCCCTGAAGGGGCTTCGCACTGTTCGAGCAGCTTGTGGTGTCTGGCACACTGCTGCAGTTGTTGAAGTTATGGTTGGGACTTCAAGTTCAAGCAATTGTTCCTCGGGGAAGCTGTTTACTTGGGGAGATGGAGACAAAGGTCGACTTGGGCATGGTGACAAGGAACCCAGACTTGTGCCTACATGTGTTGCTGCTCTAGTTGAACCAAACTTTTGTCAAGTTGCCTGTGGGCACAGTCTTACAGTTGCACTTACAACCTCAGGCCATGTTTATGCAATGGGTAGTCCTGTTTATGGTCAGCTAGGAAATCCTCAGGCTGATGGGAAGCTCCCAACCCGTGTTGAAGGAAAGCTCTTAAAAAATTTTGTTGAGGAGATAGCTTGTGGTGCTTACCATGTTGCAGTTTTAACATCAAGAACTGAAGTTTATACCTGGGGCAAGGGAGCAAATGGCCGATTAGGTCATGGAGATACAGATGATAAAAATTCTCCAACACTAGTTGAAGCTTTGAAAGATAAGCAAGTCAAAAGTATTGCTTGTGGTACAAATTTCACTGCAGCAATCTGTCTTCATAAATGGGTATCGGGTATTGATCAATCAATGTGCTCCGGATGCCGTCTGCCGTTTAATTTCAAAAGAAAACGACATAATTGCTACAATTGTGGACTTGTTTTTTGTCATTCATGTAGCAGTAAAAAATCTCACAAGGCTTCTATGGCACCAAATCCCAACAAACCTTATCGTGTGTGTGACAACTGCTTTGGTAAACTCAGGAAAGCCTTAGAGGCTGATTCTGCATCCAACTCTGATCTGAGTAGAAGAGGAAATATGAATCAGTGCCTTAATGAATTGATTGAAAAAGAGGCAAAGTTGGACTCTAGATCTCATGTACAATTGGCTAGATTTTCTTCAATAGAATCCTTTAAGCAAGTGGACAGTAGATCTAAGAGAAATAAGAAACTTGAATTTAATAGTAGCCGTGTTTCTCCTGTTCCAAATGGAGGTTCTCAGTGGGGACCACTTAATATCTCTAAATCTTTCAATTCCAAAAAGTTTTTCTCAGCTTCTGTTCCTGGATCAAGAATTGTTTCTCGGGCAACATCACCTATATCAAGACGGCCTAGTCCACCTCGCTCCACCACACCAACCCCAACTCTGGGAGGGCTTACATCTCCAAAGATTGTTGTGGATGATGCTAAAAGAACAAACGATAACCTAAGCCAAGAAGTTCTTCAGTTAAGAGCACAGGTATATATCTTTGCTTTGTCATTAATAGTCCAACAGGTTTTTTCTTTTTTATTGGGTTTTTGATGTTCAAAGTTGAAGTATCTTGCTTTAGCTCATTTCTTGAGTTGCTTTGTTGCACTAAATATTGAAGTATCTAACATGAACATGGTGTCCTTTTTGAAGTGTTCATGCAACATAGAAGCCAAGCATGCATGTAACTTCAAAGACACCAGTTTGGTAAATCCTGAAGCCTTGATATCACAGAACTTGTGTTTAACCTACTTGCCTACTAAAAGAAGTGCTTCAGAGATTAATGGGACATGTCAAACCTTGGAAAACAAAAGGAAACAAATAAATAAACTGAAGATTGAAGACTGTTGCATTTATAAACAACATGTATGCTTAAATCATTATTAATAGCTTGATCTACCAACCATTGATGCAGTCATTTTATTTCTCTGCACTAATTGATGAAGTTTCTTTTCCATGTCATCTTTGCTGGATTTGTTGCAGTTGTATATTTGGCATTCTCTTCATGGACAACGGATTTATGCTTTTATGCATTCCAAATTGTAGAGCTCCAATATAGGGTTGAACCATATTTCAAACATGTACTTAAAAGCATTCCAAGGATATGTAGTGGCTCTCAATGATTCTACAGTATATTGAAATATTAAGAAATAAGAAAGTTTGGGTTATTTTCCAAAATCCTAAGTTAATGTAGGGATGACATGCTTGTCAACTATCTGATGAACCGTATTTTGTAGGTTGAAAATCTCACCCGTAAGGCCCAACTTCAAGAAGTTGAATTGGAAAGAACGACTAAGCAGCTAAAGGAGGCAATTGCAATTGCAGGGGAAGAGACTGCAAAATGTAAAGCAGCTAAGGAAGTGATCAAGTCACTTACCGCTCAAGTAAGTTGAATGCTTATCTTATTTATTGATAAAAAGTAATGACAATTTTATTTCTAGTAACCTCAAAACTTGTTAATCTAGGAAGGCATTCTTTATCACATTTTATTCAGCCAACTCTTTTTTTTTTTGTACTAAATAAAAAAAAAAAAAGAAAATTTCACTGGGTGAGAAAAGAAGATGAGTACAAGTAGGGGGTGATGAGGGATCACCTAGAAAGCAAGAACGAAAAAACATCAAAAAGAAAAAATACATCAACTTTCCCCCCCAGCTCCAATTCTAAAACTGACTAAAAACCAATCCCAATAGTCTTTACAATCATCCTCAAATTCTGGAAGAATCATAATCCAACCCAAGAATCTTTTCCCCATGATTGAGACAAGACAGTTGTGACATTTGTGTTGGTCTTCAAAATTTTTTCTATTTCTCTCCTTTTGTAACTCCCAACAGATTGCAAATTGAACACAACTCCAGGCTATCTTCACCTTCCTGCTTCTGTTTAGAGCTGGCCAAAGTGCAAAATCTCTCTCGGTGACCTTGGGAGCCACATCTCCATTTTGAATAAAAAAGGCATCTCAGTGACAGTGCTACCGCCAATGTGGGGTCTGGGGAGGGACAGATGTACGCAGCCTTACCCCTGCACATACAAAGAGGCTGCTTCCAAGATTTGAACCCTGGTCACCTGGGTTGCAATGGAGCAACCCAACTGTTGTGCCAAGACCCCACCCTCACATCTCCATTTTGAATAGAGAAAAGAAAACCCCAAATGATCTTTGCATAACAGCAGCCAAAACATAGATGAAGAACATCCTCTTCCTCAAGAACCCCGAGGATGCTGTGTGGTGCTATAAGAAATTAAGAATGAAACCAAGAAATTTAAGTGGCTGATAAGGAGTATGTTTGTAACTATACAGTGGGTGGGGAGATCAGCAAATGCATTGGTTGATGGCTTAGCCAAGCAAGGGGCAAATGGGGAAGTTATGTTTTAGGCTCAGCTTTAATGTGCTGCTTTTTCTAGTTTCCTTGTAATCTATTGGGAGAGGCTGCAGCTCGTGCCTCTCCAAGGGCTGTTGTATGAGCTTAAAGTTCTGAATCAAATTCCAAATTAATAAAATTTCTTTTTATTTCATCAAAAAAAATCCTCTTCCTCCACTAGGCAAAAATAATATCTTCCTGCCAACTGGATAATCCTGCTTTTGATGTGGTCTTGGGTAAGAATGCTGTCCAAAGCAACCAGCCACACAAAAAGCCTCAACCCTTAGAGGAAAAGGGCTGCCCCAAACACTTTTGATGTCTGCCCTATCAACCTGATTTCTTGCTAATGCTTTATAAAATGATTTTACAGAGAATATCCCATTGCTACTCTCCTTCAACAACCTTGCATCAGCCTCCATTTCCCAATCAAGAAACTGTCTCCTGAATTTTGGATGCCAAACTATGAGACCCTGAACAACTTCACAGCATTGTGAAATTGGAATGTCTTTCCTAGTCAACCTATACAGTCTCAGACATAACTCACAATTTTCCAAATCAATCATCCTCCCAAAACTTTTTCCCTATTTTCAACATTAAAAAAACATAACCCAAGAAAGATGAATGGGAATTCATGGTTCCACACACAAACTCCATATGATAATTTCACCTCCCTTGTATCCCAAAAAAGTTCACCACACCGTACTTACAAGCAATCACTCTATTGAATCCTTTTCACACCCAAACCTCCACAACCACTTCCCAAACATCGTCTTATTGAATAATCTAATCCTTCTAATCCCCAATCCCCCATTGTTTTTATCCCTACATACCCACTCCTACTGCACCAAATGATATTTTTTTCTTTGGCCCCTTGCTATAGATGCACAGAATTTTTAATACAGTCTGGTTTGAAAGGTTCTAATGAGGTATTGAGAATTAGTTGTCATAGGAGTGATTATTTGGAATTGTTTACAGCTTGTCACCTTTTGTTGTCTAATGATTGTTGTTTTTGTTCTTGTTGTCATTGCTGTAAATGTTATTGTTATTATTTGAATGAAGCAAAGGGCGGCAGTTTGTGGAACAGTGCAAGAAATATTTAAAATTAAAATAAATTATACAGGGTTGAAATATATAATGTTCATATGAAACCAATGATATTAGTTATGTTTGCAGCCCTTGCTTCACCAGCTTGTTCTTGTTGATCCCAACTGAAATCCTCAAGTGTCTTTGAAGCCTTTCAATCCCTTACTGACAAAAATACCTGTGCAGAAAATGTTGAATGAATATAAGAATAATAGATTAAATATACATTGCATGATGAAACTAGACATTATCTTGAACAAAATTTGTGCAAGAAATATGTTATCTATTTGGTGTGATAGGGGTATTCTAAATTTTGTTGCTACTCTTGCTTTTATAACAGTTGTTGATTTTATTTATTTCTTCTCTTTTTTTTTTATATATTTGTGTTTGTAATAGTTAAAAGAAATGGCTGAAAGGTTGCCTGTCGGAGCAGCACGGAACAACAAACCTCCTCCCTTAACTTCCTTTGATTCTAGTCCTACCCCCAGCAATGTTTCTGCAGCACCAATTGACCAGACGAGCAGTCCAATAACATCCCATGAACCAGATTCAAATGGATCAAATAGCCTGGTGCTCTCTAATGGACCAAGCACCACTAATAACCGGAATTTGAGTCACAACAGAATAGTCTATTCTGAAGCAACAAGGAATGGGAGCAGAACACCAGAAGGGGAACCCCATCATGAGTCTGAATGGGTTGAGCAAGATGAACCTGGTGTATACATTACACTTACATCCCTACCTGGGGGTGCCAGGGATTTAAAGAGAGTCCGCTTCAGGTACGTTTTCAACGACTTGGTTTTATTTTCCCCCTCCCTTACTGACCAGCTGAAAGACGAACCACCTTTATATAAACATCTCTTCTTGAGTTGAGGGTTGAATTGAAGTATTCGTTCTTCTGATGGTATTTGAATGCAGTCGGAAGCGGTTTAGTGAGAAACAAGCAGAACAATGGTGGGCGGAGAACCGTGCAAGGGTATATGAGCAATACAATGTGCGCATGGTTGATAAATCCAGTGTCGGTGTTGGGAGTGAGGATTTAGGTCATTGACACGTAGAAATAATCTGTATATGAAAAGGTATAGTTGAGGCTTCAATTGCATTGAAGCTTGTTTTGATCAAATTTAGATGTTGCTTTCATCTTATTGATGGGAAAAGGTGGTACATAGAAAGGCGAAGAGAGGATTAGAGAGGATTGGTTGTGTTTTGTCCCTTGATTTCCTTTTTTTCGTTTGGCCAAAATGTGCCTGTGTGGAAGAAAAAAAAAGCCAAGTTGGTTGAGGATGAGGAATGTAAATTCTTAGTAGGTAGCTAGCTTTTATTTAAAGCAGCTGCCTTGTAAATTCATAAGCAAATGCGTCTTCAAGGTTTTACAAAGTTAAAAATTTGCTTCTTTTACTTCTGAATTCTGGTTTTTGTTTTTTCTGTGATATAAGAGCTCACTGCATCCGTCTTCTCAAGTAATAGTCTTAGAGGATGATTTTGAAGTAGCCCCAATGGTTTTAAAACCGTCATTGACTTGGGTGGTTGAACCGTTCAACTTGGAAACTGGTTGCCTATCTCGTTCTATTTTCCTTTGACTCATTTGGCAGAAAAAACATTGAATTGGTCAGTCAACCAGCCAACTGTTGACTCAGATGGTCGGACTTCTGAACCTATCGATCCGAACAATGATTTATCTATTCTTTTCAGAAAAAAAGATTAAAATAATGGAGAGAGAGAGAGAGCTACCATTGTCATTTCTATTGCAAGTCACCACTAGCACTGCTTAATTGTTCGACATTTGAACCGTTTGAGCTCCTGACCTAGAAACGGTGGCCAAGTGGTTCCATTTTCAGATCAGTTTTTAAAACTTTGGTAGCCCATTAAATTTTATCCAATGTCTGAATCATCCTGCTGACTAAGTCGGATTCATTTTCATTTGAAACCGTCTTCTTGAAGAACGCTGCCTGCAAACTGGCAAGTTACAAATCAAGAAAGTTCCCATTTGCCATTTGAAAACATTTCAAAAAAAAAAAAAAAAAACAGTCAAAGGACTGCATTACCAAAGATTGGGAAGGTAGTTCATATTGTTTGTTTCTGTTTTTTTTTTTTTTTTTTTTTTGAAATCAAGCCCAAAGTTATTCTATTAATTTATTAGACTTTAAATGAACCCAAGTCTCCATTGTTGGGCTAAAACTAAAGGCCGCATCAATCTGAAAATAGGATAGACCTGTGTAAACACCAGTTAAATTGACCCCGTTACTACCACCCTGGTCCCCATCTCGGTCATTTCAAACCGCCATCACTGATTAATTAGGTTGTGTTTGTACGGGTTTCCCCACCTTATATTTTAAACCAAACACTGCCTTAGTTTCAAAAGCAATTAGCCAATTACGTATATAAAAGCACAAATGAAAAGCAAGACCAATTGGTTTTTATTTTGAAATGACCTTTTGTAATCGGGCAATAGCCACATTACACTAGGCAATGCACCTGGAGGAACTTGCATGAACGTATCAGCCACTTTAGAAAGGTATTGCGAATAAGGATGCAAACTGATCAGTTGGGATTCGTATCAGGCTATATCCGAATCTGATCCAATATTATTCATGTCAGATCCGATCTGATCCGGATCTGATAGGTATCGATTTGAAATCAAATCCTATCGATAAATTGGATATTTCGACCTGCGACTTGTTTTCTTTAAAAATTAATAAATTATTAAAAGAAAAATAAAATATATCGATTTAAGTAAAAAAACAAAAATACAAATATTTTTTAATTATTTTCATCATATATATACATGATTTTTATAAAAAATAAATAATATAACAAATTTATAAAAATACAATATAAATAATATATTCATAAATAAATAAATAACATAGATCTGTATTATATATTTATATTTATAAATATATAACATATATTGGATCAGATCTTCTCGAATTAGATAGGGGTGATCCGAATCCGATCCGATTTCTGATTGAATCCTATTATTCAACCCAAAGATCCAAACAGAGGTGATCCGAATCCGACCAAATCGGATCAGATCATGATCCAATCCATTTGCACCTGTAATTGTGAAACCCTGGTCGGACATAATAGGTCGTTTTTTAATGGTTTAGACAGTAATTTAAGGTTGTATTTGGTGTCATTAGTACTTCTACTTGAAACATTTTGGGTTGATCAATACAAATTGACATACAACTGTTTTTTGAGCTAGTTTATAGTTGAAAGCAAGGTTTTTAAAACCGAACCGAACAACAAACCGGTCAGTGGTCCAGTGAACGGACGACCCGTTCTGCCAAAAAATAAAAACCATCCAAACCGTTAAACGGTTCAAACGGTTTGACTGCTTGGGTCAGCAATTTGCTGACCAAATCAATGGTTTTTAGGGAAATAACGGTTCTGGGGTATAACGGAACCGGTCACCGTTCCCAGTTTTTCTAGTCCGACCGTCCAGTCTGGCCCAATTTTGAAAACCATGGTTGAAAGAGTCATATCTTAAAAATGCATGTGTATGTGTTTTTTATATATTGACATTTCATGCTTTGGACCTATTCCTAGGCCAGGAATGGGCTTAGCTTTTGCTACAATTTGTATCAGCCTGGCCTAAAGCAGTGTAAAATATTTATAGGCTGAGCTCAAAGCTTGACCCTAAAGCAGTGTAAAATGTTCATGGGATGAGTAGGGATGGCAATTTTCCCCATTTCCCCGATCCCCATGGGATCCGCCCCGAATGGAGCGGGGATGGGGATGATTTTCCCCCATGGGGATGGGGATGGGGATGGGGAAATTTTCATCCCCGTTAGCGGGCCACGGGGATCCCAATCCCCGCCCGTGGGATCCCCACTAATATATATGTATATATGTATGCATATGTTATATATGTACACACACATGTATATATTATATTTTAAAAATATGGTTGAATATGTTTGAATCTTTTTTAATAGATTGTAAATTTTAATTATTTCATTTTTATTTTTTAAATAAAATAAAAAACAAAAATAAAATGGTTAATATTATAAAAAAATTACAGGGAATGGGGATCCCCATGGGGATGGGAATCTATGTGGGGGCGGGGATGGGGATAACCTCATCCCCGTTAGCAGGGATGGGGATGGGGATGGGGATTTTCGCGGGGACGGGATCCCCATCCCTGCCCCGCTCCGTCCATTCCTAGGGATGAGCCTAAAGCTTGGCCCGTGAACAGGTCTTACCTGCTCCAGGGGTGAAGTTTAATCATTATAGATTTATAGCTGAAGCGACTCTCATATATGTTGTGACAATACATTATCACCAATTTATATGAATCAGCACAAAACGCCTCAGGTAGAAAGGAGTTCAGATCTGTCCTCACTCCGACCTCACAGGCACATCTCACCATGTATCGGGAACATCTCTCACAGACCTACACTTTTGTGTTATTCATGGAATGCACGGTGGGTTATGCCTATGAGGAGCATATCCCAATTCTTCAATGATACCAAATACAACCTTAATCGTTCAGCCCATAAAAGTCGTTACAAAAACGGAGACCCATAGGCTTACTGGGTCAGTTCATCGGTTGAATGTCCAAAGCTAATGTATTGAAATAACAAAGGGGAAGAAAAGGATAGAAAAGGAGACGTTTTGGAAAATTATTTTGATAAATCTCCACTACACTGGTTAATCCGATGGAACCAAACACCTTTGTTATCACTTTTGCTCTAAAGAACATGTCATGAAAACACAATTTATCAAATCATTTATACAGTACACATTAAAAAAAAAATACAACCCAACAAGTAAACCTTTACTTTTGGGCTTTAAAAAATATACAAAAGCAAAAATCTGTTCAAAACAGCACCATAATCTATTCTCATTACCTTCCCAAAATCAATTTCCAGAATTTTTCTCTTAACATCTTTCCAAACAGTCTTTAGGCTTCCATTGCATATACTCAGACCCTATTTCTCTTCTCATTCTATAGCGTTACCAAATAAGAAAACAATTTCTGAATGCTTAGCTCTTTTTTTTTATGGTAAGAATAGGCCAAAAAGGCTAGAGTTATGGGCCACATCATAATTCCATTGCTTTGCTCTCTTTTTTTGATGTAACGGAATTGGAGTAAACATTATCCATCAAAAAGAATTGGGACAAACATGAAAAAAGAACCCATGAATTCTGCATTCTAGCTGAATTTAAATTCCTCGCTAGTGCTAGTCATTTCATTTTGGTACAATAGGCAGAGACAATTCCAATAAATATGTTCCCACAATCCAAAGACAGCACTGACTTGCTTTTTCCTTTTTTTTTTTCAATTTTAAAGCTTCACTAATGATGTATCTGGCTTATTAAATAGAAAATGAGAGAAAAACAAAAAATAGGTTCGACCCATTGCCATATGTAAAAAAAAGTTTGCACACAATAGCATTTGCCACAGAAAATTGAGGGAAAAATCTCAAGAAATTTCACAAAAATTCTTCTAAGAAGGTTTATTTTTCTCTCTTATTTTCTGTATTTCAAAACACAGCCTTAAAAGCATAGTTCCTCTCCTGCCATGGAAGCTTCAATGCCTAAACAAACAACAACAGGTGATTGTGGGCACTGAGCAAGCACCATCAAGATCATCCACAAAAAGAGAGAGAGAGACCTGTGCTAGAAGACTTGTCCAATCGAAGAGCTATTGAAGATTCTAGGGTATCAAGCTTGTAATTTTCAACATCATATCATAATCAAGTTAGAAACAGAGACAGCCCATAACGCCAAAACACAACCCCACCACAAAGAAAAGTAAGAAATTACAGTAAAGAGGAAAAGAAAAGCAACACCACCATTTCCAAATCAGGTCATTTCATGCCTCCAAAATGATGGTTCTCAGGGCCAGGATTTGCAGTACTCCTTCCACATAACACCAACACTTTATCTCTCACTCAGTGATTATACTGTAATAGAGCTATCTTGGGTTTGGGCCACAATACCCTGATTGTGGCATGCAGCCCTCACAACTTGTTAGGTACCGAAGATTCAGAAGATCGAGACCCAAAATTGGGTCAGTCCCACCAGAGAGGTTGCATGAATAAAGCATTCATTTCACATAATTCAAAGGGTTTTTTTAACAGAAATTTTCCCCACTCTTCACTTATTTTGAGGAAAAACACATATTTGGGAAGCCTTTTGGACTGTTTTCCCTCTTGGTTACTGCTATTGTATCATCTTTTGCTTTTAAGTAAGTTATTTTTGTCGATCAAAAAAATCTATATCAATATTACTATTAAAAGTATGAATGAGAGTGAAACTTTTACTTCATTAAGATTAAATTATCCCTGTTTTTCAATTTGGTCACTCTTTGATTGTAAGGGTAATGAATATAATTTAAACAACTATTTTCATCACATTCAATTCCCCCTCATTATAACTTACATTAATGTATCAATTCTCAATTTTCTTTCATTGAATTCTATTATTGACTAAAAAATATCCTAATAATAATAATAATAATAATAATAATAATAATGGTTTTTAAAACCGACCCGTTGACCGAACCGATTAGGGGTTCGGTTACCGGGTTGAATGGTCCGACCGTTCAAACCGAATGCTTGACCCATTTTGACAAAAAATAAAAAAATTCAAAAGAATAAAAAATGGTCAAAACCATTCGAACGATTAACTGCCCAGTTCATCGGTTTGCTGACCAAAATCAACGATTTTGAGGAAAAATCCGATTTTTGGGGAAACAGAAACAGTCACTTGACCGGTTTCCAGTTTTTCCGATCTGACCGTTCGGTCCGGTCCGGTTTTGAAAACCATAATAATAATAGTGCAAATACAAATTAAAGGGAAAAGGAGGGGCTTCTTATGATTTGAGTATTGCAAATTTACCCAAAATTAGGAATGTTCCACTGGAAAGAAATTAGATGGCAAATTGGTATGAAAAGCAGGTTCTTATATATACACATTCTTCCCAAATTGAAACTAGGTTCTATTTCTATATGAAATTCTCTGCATTTATTTTCATGAATTTTCTACAATTCCAATCTGATGGCTGGGAGCACATCCACACTGCAGGCACATTTTTGGAGATAAAAACCCTCAAAGGAGCTTGGATCCTCCTCTGCAGGCACAAACTCTGCACACATATTATCCAACCACGCATTGAAAATATCTCATGTGCATGCAGAGTGTGAGGAGAATCCCATGTTAAATTTATGGGGAGATGTTCCAATGTGCATTGGGATTCCCATGCTTGTAGACTGTATCGAGAGTTTTTGATCGCAGAGAGTCCTGTCGCCATAGAAAGAGGAGAATAAACCCAAGTCTATTCCTTTCTTTTCCCTACCTTTTCCTTCAAAGCAAATACAGCCTAAAAGGAAAAAGATGTGCAGTAGGAAAATGAATCGTGCATTTTCCTAATTCTTTCAGTGTTTGGCTTGGATAACAAAGCTGAATGGTTAAAAATGCATGTCTTGTCAGAATTACATACAATAAGAAAAAAAAATGTCATTTTTCATGGCCATTGATATACATGCAACTAAACAAAGTCGTTGTGCAAGAGTTTTTCATTGTATTCTTATGTCTGGTGCCCCACCCATTAACGACAGATATGGTGGGGTTAACACATCAGATTGGGCAGGCCAGGGTTGAGCATTCTTTAAATTTTTTAAGGAAGATGGGCATGTGAGGCGCCCTCTGTGAAGAGCAGATCCGGTCTCTTTCTAAGGGGCTTGGCCCAATGCAATACCAAATTTGCACCACTATATGAGATTGTTTTAATCAAATCCTCATTCTTTCAGTGGCTCATGCTTGATTTTGACAAAGAGCCCAATCAAATGTTGGCTAAACCATCTGACAGTTTTATTTCAAAATCATTACCTGAAGAAAAAAAAAGTAGAAAATAATATATATATATAGAGAGAGAGAGAGAGAGAAGAAGAGAGAGAAAGAGACAGTCAAATTCATGGTAGTTATAATAACAAATCAAAAGAAGTCTGATAAAGGGGAGGAAAATGAATTCTCCAACCCACAAAGATTCCGAGTGGGAATTGCATGAAAAGCAATAACACCTACTATCACTTTCTATTTCTTTCCACCTCTCATTGTCATTAGCCTCCCTCCCAACAAATAAACATAAAGAGAAAATGGAAGAAGATATGTGATAGAACTCTATAGTTCTTGTTCCTGTCTCTCTCTCTCTCAGAAAACATGAGGAATGGTAGCCACAAGAATGGAGACAATTTTGCTTTCCACACCTGTTATGATGACCCAAGAATAACCTTATATGGAAATGGAACCCAGTAATTAAACATAAAGCCCATACACAAAATGTTCCTTTCTGGGCCCATACTCCATAGCATGTGGCTAGCATTCTTCATGTGCACCACTTATCCAAAACCTTTTATCTTATTAAGCTCAGACACACTTTTGTTCATAGATGCTTGGCTTGGGCAGTCGGCTTGTTCTGATCGTAAAAACCGTCTATTAAGTTAGACCCAGATAGCCCATTGGGTCACCGAGTCACCGGTTCAATCACTCAGTCTGATCCAAGTCTGACATACTGCTGCTTACGTATTTGACTAACAAATTGCTTATGCTTCTTGGGCCCTGAAACTATGCAAATCATGAAACAAAAATTGAAGCTACGTAACAACTAAAACAAGTTTTTTTTTTGTCCTTTTTGTGGCCTTTTCAGATGAATTGGAGCAATTGTTTCAAGAAAAAAACAATGGGTCAATCCACGATTTCATAATCAAACATTAAAAATATACAAATAAAGATATTTTATGAAAAAAAATTGTATATCTCTCTCTAATATTATGTATTTATTATAGTGAACAAAAATAAATATAATAAATAAAAATTATTTTATTAATGATGAAACAGCAACAGCAATGCAACGCCACACACCCCTAGAACACTAACTGAATCGATTTACTTTTTTTCTTTATTTTGGCACGCAAACAGTTCAATAGTTATGAATCTGAAATTCTGATTTTCTATTTTATTTTTTATTAAAAAAAGGAATGAACATGGATTCGGATTTTTTTTTTTTTTTTTTGTATTTAACACAACACGTTAACTTTTCAACGTAGGTGCAAATAGCAGGATTCGAATCTGCATCTGTGCTGGGACTACCCAGTTAACATGTCAATCGAGCCACCACACAGTTGGGAACATAGATTTTGACCATGTTTGATTCAACTCTCACTTTTACTTTCCGATAATAACTTAATAAGGCTATGTTTGGTTCACTTCTAAGGACTTCATTTTTTTCCAATAATGACCCGTTGGGATCGGGTCTGACAGAACTGAAATAAACTGTATCCTCAACATTCTCTAACAAATGAGGAATGTTGGAGAAAGGTTATCCTTAAAAGAGAAGTTACTTATAACTTCCAATCTATTGTTTAGCATTTTGGCCCACCCACACAAAGAGAGAATCATGGAAGCCAAAAAGCAAAGTGCTGGCCATCATCAGCTATATTCTGCTTTCTATTTTTGTTCTTGATACTGTACTGGACTCACTTTTATCTCCTGCAATTGAACTCTGAAGTGGTAGGATTCTTTCTCTTCTACATTAATAAAGCTTTACTTCTGATGTCATGACTGACAAAAATAAAACTATACTTTTTAATTTTTATTCACTTGAACAGTCCAGAAAGCTCCAAAGATTGTTCATAAAAATTATAAAAATGTGGTGGTTGAAAACGATCCATCATGCTGGTTGTTAGTGTAGCTGATCACTTTAATGGGCCCTACCCATTATTGCACAGATTCCAATGCAAATGGCAAGAGATCAATAGTTTGAAGTGTAACTTTATACTAGACCTGTTCATGGGCCGGGCTGGGCCGGGCTCACGTCGGGCTTTCACTTGTCACTAATGAAAATATATTAGGCCCGAGCCCGAGCCCGGTCCGATCAACGGGTTTATAACTTGGGCCCAAGCCCGGCCCTGGTAAAAAGCCCGAAATCCGAGCCCGAGCCCGAAACCCGACCTAATTGAAAAAAAAAACAATTTTCTCTATTCAAATTAGAATTAAAAATTCAGATAGTATTTTTTTTTCTATTTAAATGAACAATGGGCCTACAAGATGGTATTTTTCCCTTTCTTTTATATTTTAAAACACAATTTTACATTCTTAAATAAAAAAATTTATTCAAATGGACATAATCACATAATTAATTTTAAGTTTAATATTAGGTCGGGTCGGGCCGGGCTCGGGCCGGGCTATTTTGACAAAACCCGAGCCCGACTCGAATTTATTGCGGGTCGGGCTTTTTGGCCCGAATTTAAGCCCGCGGGCCTATAAGCATGTTCAAGCCCGTCCGGGGGTCGGGCCGGGCCACCCGGCCCATGAACAAGTCTACTTTAGAATAAATTCATTAGACTGCGTTTGGAAATGATGCAAATAGAGTGTAAATCCTGGTTTAGGGTAATTTTGCACTCTGATTCACTTTTACCTGTGTTTCGCAACATTACATTTATGTATTGAAAAATAACAGATTAATGCATATTTATATTGATAGTAAGATGTAAAAGTACATCAATAAAAAGACGTAAATTTACATTCAAGTGGGCTTTTGATAAAAAAAAAATATATGTTTTATTGTAATTCATCTTTGCATCCATTACAACTAAAAGTCTATTTGGTAAGAAGATAAATTTGTCGGTGCAAAACTAACCCAATTTTACAGTTTATATAAATTGTTTTACACTCTACATATTTGCATTTACACTTATTTGCATGATTTCCAAATGCAGCCTTAGACTCAATTTGGAAGGAGTACAAATAAAGTTATGTTAGTGTAAATAGGAAGCTGCTATTTTCATGAATCTTACAATTTGTATTTGCATTCTTCTCAAATGGAGTCTCGAGTCTCAGTTTGGAAAGAGTGTAAATACAAATGTATTCAATGCAAAACCTTTTATACAGTTTTTCCAAACTTTGTATTTACATTTTTTTTCCAAACGGAGTCTCAATTTATTTAGGAGCAAGTTTACTAATTAAGTTGTTAGAGAGCTTTCTCCAAAGGACCAGAGAGCCTTACACATGGCAAACTAATTGGAAGCTGAGAATTATCTAACTCAATGCTGTATCTTTGGACTGGAGTCGTGAGTTGAATTGTCAAACTTGGGATTCCGAGGACAATTACCATTTTCCTGGGCAAGCCATTGAAAATTCGTCTGTTTGGCCTCAAAGGCCTGAGCCCTATCAAAAACCTATGACAATTGAGTTAACGTAAAAATACGATTTTTTATGCTTTTTTTTTTTAATTTAAAGCATATGGGAAGGGTACTTTGGTAATTTTGGGTTAAATAAAAAGACCAAAATGAAAAGTTAATAGAGCAAATAGAATTCCTTATTTCTCTTAAGGCTTAGTTTGGTAAGAGCATAAATACAAATATATACAATGTAAATACATACAAAATAACACAAAATATAAGGTTTTGCATTCTATATATTTGTATTTGTACTCCTATCAAACTCAGCCTAAGGTTTTATAAAAATTTCATGCAACAAGGGCTTCTAAAAAAAAATGCAACAAGGCCAAAAAGAAATTGTTCTCTCTTCATTCTTTTAGTCAAATCAAGTGTGTGTTTTTCCTATTATTCTGCATTTTTGGGTGATTATAGCCTAGCATCCTAAGTTTGTTATTTTTTCTATTTTCTCCACACAAAAAAATACTTTCTACCCAGTTTTTGCCTCTCAATTCCTTTCCTAATGGATTTATTTTCTTTTTATTGATATTTTTTTGCATAGATTAAACCAACTAAATTATTTACTTTCCCCTAAAATGTTGGTAGCTAAAAATCTACTATCAATTACATGGATGATTCATTACAAAATTTCATTAGTGATAGAAACTTCCATGGTGAGGAATTTTTTATAATCTAAAATATATGTTGAACAATTTGAGAAATTTGGATTTCCAAACTTGAAATATAAAAGATTTATGGTTGTTAATTGATTGCTTATTATTTTGTTGAATGCTAAAACCTAGAATCTGTTACTTATAGACTTCTACTTTATGAATGCTTGTAAATTTTTTCATTGTTACTTCATCATATGTTATTTTTATTATCTATAAACATTAACTAATCTCTTTTTTTTAAGGCTTATGCCTCAACTATGTCTTTAGACTTTTAAAACTTTGACCCAAATTATTCAATGAAAATCAAAAGAACAATCATTAAATCATGAACAATAAACACATCAAGTATATAATGTATTATAAGTTTATGTGTTTAACATCATAGGTCACTCTGGTGAAGGCAAAAAACAGCCCCAAGTCTCCACTACAACCAGCCAGAAATCTTATCAACTGAGCCAACATCATAGGCAACTGGATCAGCCCAATGGTTGCACTGCTTGGCCGTGGCATAGTAGCCTTTCTGGTTTGGTAAAGGGTCCAAGTCTTACAACATTGATCTAATTAACAACCTGTTCCAACCCCTGTGTTAGTAAAAAATGGCCTCAAAACACCTTGCCACATTTGCAGAACAAGCCCATTTCTGTAAGTTTTATATTAGTTGAAAAGTGAAAGCCATCAATACAAGTTGGAGCCTTTGGAATTATTCAATCACAAAAGTGCCCTAGGGTTTTAGGTTTGAGTGAGGTAAGGGCAATAGTAGAATAACCAAATACTAGTTGAGCCTCACTGAGATTCTAGGAGGGCCACTTTGCTTACATGATAGTACTAGAAGACAAAGGTCTTAGATTCGCTAAGATATTATTTAAGGGACCCTTCTTCTTGTCATGTCATTTCATGCAGTCTATACAAGTAAACAACCTGGAAATTTCCACATTGAAGCTTTTGCAAGGCTAAAAACAGTTCCTCTCCCTAATTGATCTTACTAAATAGGATGAATTTCCAACCCTAGAAGCTTTGGCAGAAGTTCTATGTGGGGTCTTCCTGAAGGGCTTTTTTAGATTGAGCATTTAGAAATCAGAACTCAAGAGAGCTATTATTACTTGGGAAGAACTCGCATAAAAAGTAGTATATAGACTAATGTGGACTAGTGGATGAATGCTTGCCCAATTCAATGGGTCTTTAATTTATTCTGAAAATTTATTAAAATTAATAGAAAGAGGTCTCTTCTGGTCAGGTCATTTAGTGTGCTTCCATGATCAAACCCAATAATCCTCTATGCAGCAACCTAGTTAGGATCCTAAAAGGGCCTACATGTTCATTCCATTTCATAATTAAGCCTTGTTGCAACTATATATATATATGAGATTCGCTACATGAATCCTGTTTCATCATTCTCTGTTATTCTGTATCATTTCCGTTATTACATTATGAGTAATTAAATAATTTCTTATCACTTTCACCCAAGTCTTTTACTGTCAGTCCCCAGCTCCTCTATCCCCTTTCAACTCATAACAAACTACTTTTCTTAACAGGTATTGTAGATGATCTTCTATGCTATTTGTTCATTCCATTTGCTAAGACAAATTTCAGTCTTAAAATATATACCATCTGCTCATGATTAACCCTTCCTTTTGGACATATTTTATATTAAAAGTTTAAAATTTTTAGTGGCCAGTGTTTATTGGGAGAAGGATTGAACTCTTGAGACATGCATCCAGAGGGTCCCCCACCAGGAGATGGCTTTATATGTATCTGCCACTTCTTCCAAATAAATATAGTAGTGAGTTTTGTTGGTCTAGTCATTGCTTTTGTATGAATCTTTGTTTGTTTGTCTAGGTCTGAAACAAGTGCAAAGTAGGTTGTACTTCATTTAAAACTTTACTATTTAATAAAGATTACATTCATATTTTAATAAGAACTCTATAAGGGGGTTGATTAAAAATTAGTCTCTAAATGGACTACATTCATGGAACCAAAGAGAACAACTTTCAGCTGAATAAGTTTGAAAGGTGTTAGTTCATATATGGTTCACCCTTTTGTCAATGACCTAGGTAGTGTTTGGCAACAGCAAGATATGCACATTCTTTATGATGTAAAATGTGTTTGCGCAGAATCCAATTTGGCCAATTTTGATAATCATCTGGGGTGCACCCATATGTTTCTTCTAAGAGTGAAATCAATACATATGCTGAAAACAGGCATCGGAAAATTAATTATTTGATTCAAAGTGGAATCCTATGTTGTCCCTTCAACTTGTGAAAATAAAAAAAAATAAAAAAAAAAATCAGAAGGCATAACAAACACCACCTTAAATAAATGGTCAAATCATACACGGAACAATTACTTAGCAGCCCAAATGGGCTCCACATGTTTGCCAAATGTGTGTTTTGATTAAATGTTTGAATGATGCACTAAATGTATAAAGCAGATACCCTAGTGAAATTATCTAAATCGGATCTGCAACCCACAAAATGTTAGGAGAATTTATGTTACATTATTTGGATTGGGCCGATCCAAAGTTTAATAAAACTCCAACTCGAACCTGTCCAAGTTGCACCCCTACAACACAACTATTAACATGATACTATATCAATGGTGACATACAAATGCACGGCCATAAATCACATTGGAAGCTCTATAGGTACCCATTATATGGGGACCTCACATCTTTTCTTTTTAGTATTAATATCACGTGAAATGCACATGCCTTCCTACTCATATAATTAAAACAGATTAGTTTAATTAATAACCTTATTGTCTTTATCACTCATTGGCTTAATATTTTAGAAAACAAAAAAAATATTTTTTTATAATTCTGTAAAGGTTGAAGCATTCATTAATTACTCAGTTTTTTTTTTTTTTTTGTGCATGTGCACTCTAATTATTTATTATTTGACAGCTGGTTTTTTTGGGTTAAATTAATCTCATTCTAATGCTGCTTCTGTTGTTGTTGTGTGCTGATACTGTTGTTATTATTTTGTATCCTACCACCTACCACAAAGATGTTGTGTAGAGTGGTCCCACCATGTAGATTCCACCTTGGTGGTGGTGATACATGGGTTGTCCCACAAAGGGGAGCCTAAAGTTCTCCCCTTTTTTTATTTATTTTTATTTCCTAGCATGTTCCCTTGGGGACCTCAACTCAATGTGGACAAAGATGGTCCCCCATCCATGAGAGGGGCATAGATTTATGCTCTCATTAAATAAATGGTCTTCTTTTCTTTTTCAAAAATAAAATGATAAAGGGTCTTCTCAAATCTCAATAGCTTGCCAAGCCAATTCTATTTGATTCCATGATTCTCTCTTAAGCTGATTTTCCCATCTCATCTCATGATGATCACTCTTATTAGGAATACAAATGGTATCCAAATCCGAATTCGAATATGATCCCATTTGGGGTGATCCGCATTTGATTTGTTTATAATTTCATGAAATATCGATTCACCCTTATCTGATCTAATATAACCCGGTTTGATTTGATTGGATTTAAGGCTTAATTTGGAAAAAGTATAAATACAAATGTGTATATAAAATATAAGCTTTTGCATTCTACAAATTTGTATCTATACTTCTTTTAAATTGAGCCTAAGGCTGTGTTTGGTTGCAATGCAAATAAATTTGAACTGATGTAAAACCATAGCAGTGTAAATGATTTGAGTGTAAATTCTGACTTATTTTTGTTTTAAATTTTAGCTTATTTTGTTTGATTGCAGTACAAATGAAGTAAACTAAGACATGCAGAAGAATAAAATAAAATCAAAACAGAATTAAACAAGAATTTGCATTTTTTACATTTGCACTCTCATGCATTTATACTGTGCAAATAAATTTGCACGGCAACCAAACACAGCCTAAATGTTTATGATATTAATGGTATTTATTACTTGATTCAAATCCAGTATAAATCCAATTGACAAGATTTGATTTCAATCTGATCATAAACAAATGAAATTTGCATGTACCTTATAACCATAATTTGCCAACTCAGTAGGGCTGTTCACGGATCGGGTTGGGTTGGTTTATTGGTGTTTTTCCAACCAACCCGACTTGGTCGGGTTACTTGAAATTGAAACTGAAACTGACCTTGTATTAAGCGAAACCGACCTAATCGGTTTGGGTCGGTTTCAACTCTACTTAGTGGTGACTTAGTTGTTGTACAACCTAAAGTTAGGTTGTAATTAGGATAGAGACAACTTAGTTAAGTAGGAACTAAGTAGGTTGTAACTACTAACTAGGAACTAACTACTAAATCAGTTTAGTTCGGGTTGGTTTTGATTTTCACACATGAAAACCGAAAACCGAACCGAATCATCGATTTATGATTTTTTATAACCCGAAACTGACCGGTGCTGAAGAAAACCCGGCCGACTCGGGTTGGGTCGGTCCGAGTTGGTCAATTTAGATCTTCTTTTGAACAGCCGTAGCAAGAAGAGCAGGCTCGTGGAGGTGATTCTTTTTCCCTTCTTCTGACTCGTATCATTATCTATATTTAACTATTTTAAAATGCAAGAATTGATATACTAAGGATGTTGTCTGAGGTGGATGAATAGCAGATAAGAGTCCTGTTAAGCTGGACAAATTAAGTAATATGAGTTACGGTAGACGAGGTGATGAGAGTCCAACGACTTGCAAAAGCCAAAGCCTTTATGTGGTTCTTTAAGGAGAAGCACTTTGACGCTCAAGTCACTAAGCAAAGGAGAGGATGTCAACTAGGCTGAAAAACGCGAGAGCAAGAGCAAGAGGCTAAAACACTAAGAGTGGAATAAGAAAGAAATACCTGAGTGAAGTGCCCTTAAATACTTGAAGGAGTATTGTGGTGCTCCCCACTTCTCGAAACACGTGGAACAGCCCCTTACAACCTTGTATTAAAAATATCTCCCATGAAATAAATCACATAACTACGAAAATATTACCAACGCAACGCAAGACTGTTGAAATAGAGAAACCATCCATCCATCATTTGCCACATTGTAGAATCCTATTATGGCCAATCTAAACCATCCATCCATCATAATAGAGAATTAGAGATCCACTAGATTAGCCACTTCATATAATCTTGCTATTTATTGCACATCTTGTATTGGAACTTTATTTTTATTAATTAAAACAAATAATTTAATCTTAAAAATATATAATTTGTGATTATAAGATTTTTAAATTGTGACGGGACTGATTCATCGAGTCAACTCAATGACTGTTAAAACCTTGTGGAACCGATTCAAAAAAAAACCCTAGTCTTTTTCTAGCAGTCAAAGTGTAGTCCTTTCATTGTCGAAAAATCACTTTCTCAGGTTAGAAGTTTATAAGTCTGCGTTTGGAATCGATATAAATCAAGAATGATGTAATAATGATCCACATAAAACTTCACCCCATTTCAATAGACTATGAGCCATTCCTGTACGGCTGTACCACATGCATGGCCCACCATGATGCCTATCCGGACCGTCCAATCAAACCCGGATCAACTCGGAGTCATAAACCCATTTACACTTGAAACATTTTTCCGCACCATATCCAGGGGGGTCTTAGACTTTAGACTTCAGACACCACCCATTAATTCAACGGTCTGGATTTGATGATGCTCGCGTGAATGTCAAAAGCAGAGGGCCTACACGAGATCGCACGACTCCAAACCGTAACAATATTAAACGGATAAGGTCAAAATAGCTGAGTTTGAAAGTGGGAAGTTATAACTTAGAGGCGTCATGGTACCAGTCAGTGCATGGGGCCCACCAAGGCCATGATGACAGTGATCAAGAATAAAATGGGAGCGGATCGGACGGTCGAGAATCGCCCCATTACGTCGGTCCTTGATCTATCAGTACAGGATCTCTCGGGAGGGTCCCACAAGTCATTAAGGAACCACTTGTCCTCCTATAGTGTGATTTGTGAATTTGTTGTTGTCCTTTAAAATACTCAATAAGGAAAAAGAGAGTAGAAAGAACGAGGAGAGAGAAATAAATTGGAGAATAAAAACAGAGAGGAGAGAGGGAGCTTCACCATCTCTCTCTCTGTTTCTCTGGGTTGAAACAGAGGAGAGGAGCTTTCGAAGTTTTTCTGCGAGAAGAACTGAAAAGTGTAAGAGGTTTAGCTTATAAACCGAGTGGACTTAATCTGGGTTTTTTTTCTTAGCTTTCTGTGGTTGTTGGAGTATGAGTGTTTGATTTGTTCTGAGAAGAGAGTTTAATCTCTCTTTGATTGGTATTGGATTTGATCCACCGTGTTTAAGCTGAATTTGCTGTTTTTCTTTGTGTTTTTAGAAGCTTGGGATCATAATTCACGAGGTTGGTTTGATGTTATTTGTATAGAAGTTGCTTACTTGTTACTGGGTTCTTGTTTGTTGGTTTTGGTTTCTTGATCCTATTGGTTTTGCAGGGGTAGGATTCTTAGCTTGTTCTATGAGTCCTTCAAAATTTGATCCCAGTTTCCCGCTTTAACGATTTTTTGTTCTTAACCAATAAATGATTAATTCTTTTATGGATTTTAGATTTAACAGTAGTAAATGAACTCTTTATGTGTCAAAAATTTTGTTTGATTGAAAGCTTTTTGTCATTATTTAAAGTTTTATTTTGTTTTCTTTTTTTTTTGTCAAATATTATACTGATGGGATAAATTGTAATTATGTTATGAACTTATTCTGTGTCTGAACTGACTAGATGCAATTTCCTATAGCAAGAATAGTTATTTTATAAATATCTTGGCGTATCTTACTGATAGAATACGCATGCCCTTGATTCTCATTTTCATCTCCTTGGTTTATTCCTTTTTTTTTAGAATTCGGTGTTATGTTGCCACAAATGTTTCGAATTCCAGAAAATGTGCGTGAAACAACCATATTATAACTGAAAGGCAAAAAGATGACTCAGTCCCTGGATAAAATCAAAATGTTCACCAGGGAACAAAAAGATGCCTATTGGTGTTGATGCTGCTGCTGATACTAACACGGAAGAGAGAATTTACAAAAGTTTTTATTCCAAGTACCAAAATAATGAAAAATAACATTTTCCGGTCATTTATTTAACAACTCAGAACTGTATAGAATTTCTTGGTTTATCATGTTCCTCCTTATTATAGTTGTCTTGGGCTATCTCAATTGTAAGTCAATATTTTGCAAATTTCTTTTACTCTTTGGCTTGATTGTCAATGCTTGTGTAACATACTTACATACTTCTGACATGTTTTAAGTAATATTACATGTGTCTACTTTTTTTTTCATCAGCTTCTGTGTCTGCTTCATTCTTGATGCTATTGCTAGTTTACCACTATACTTGGTGTATTTTTCTCAATAATATGCAAGTTCTTTGTGTTTGCATTTTGTTGATGGGATTTTACCATCAGTTGCTTTTGTGTTCTCCAAAGTAGCATTAAATTAGGTTAGAGATTTCATATGTCTCAAAGAGTTGATATTATACTCATTTCTTCTGCTATATTTCTGTATCAGGGTACAGACTTAAATTTGCTCCAGTTTTTCATTAGAACAAGGAAGACCACTATCCGGTGTTATTATTATAGTGGTAGCATCCATACAAGGAACAGCTTTTTACTGTCTATATTTCGTTCTTTGAACTCGCCATATGCTCTCTTGGTGAGTATTGATTTAATTGTGGAATCTCAAGAAAAGTAGAGATTTAGTTGCAACTCAAGAAATGTCTGGTGGAGAGCCAAGAAGGGTCTCGCATAAAGATATACAATTGGTAAAGAAGTCATTAAACTTGACATTTCAATTACAGAATATCCTCTCCATGACTATGAATTGCCAGTTTCTGCTGATATCCTCACCCTGTTGATGCCTAGCCCATCTTCTTTCATTTTACAGATAATATCATTATTAAAAAAATGGTCCTTTTTATTCATTCAGTTCCAATATGAAATGTCTACTTATCTTCTTTTTCTTTTGGTTATCTTTATGGTCCCTGAAAACCAATAAGTAGTCTGAAGAGTAAAAAAAATGCATCTAACAAGGTGTTTTCTTTTTTCGTTTTTTTTTTGGTAACTAGATCAATTGATATTCATGAATGGTATAAAGGTGAAAATTTGATATATTCCTTCAAGCAAACAAAATATGGAAATAAAGGCCTAGACTGACCTTGTTCTCCCCCCCCCCCCCAAAAAAAAAAAATACAGCTCAGACAAGGATGACCAATAATAAAAGTTACCCTTACCTTTATGATCCTGGCTAAAGAAGTGACCTTGATAGTAGATTTATTGATCTAGTTGAGTGATATGTTCCATTTAGCAACTAAGGAGCATAAAGGTAAGGGTAACTCTCTGTATCCACATTAAAACATTTAATGAACTTAACCCTAGCAGAACTTTATGCATAAAATGTTTATAATGTCTGTGGCAAAAGATGCAAACAGTTTCTAATGAGAATTGCTTGATTTTCTTAGAATTGGTACTTGAGAAGTACCTCAGTATATCTTCTTATTTGAGTTGCAATCAATTTTTCCCTTATAATTACATGTACAATTTTAATTTTCTAAATACATCATTTGAAGTCAAAAATTATTCCATGCCTGTGACATCTCTCTATGCATATTTTCTAATTGCAGGTACAAAATCTTATAGAACGATGTCTGCAACTATATATGAACCAAAAAGAGGTTGTTGAGACTCTAATGAAAGAGGCAACCATAGAGCCTGGTTTTACTGAACTTGGTAATCATTATCTAGGATTTATTGCCAAGTTATGTCTCTTTCAGTATGACATACTCTAGCATGAAGACTTTTTTTTTTTTAATTTTAACTACCAAATACCCTTTTTGATATGGCAGGGCATTGTGTATGGGTAGTGGATAATGCCTAGTTAACCAAATCTGTTGTCTTCTGCTAAAACAATTTGAGATCAAGACTTGAATATATGCAATCCGTTTTCCCATTTAACCTTATTCACCATATAAAATTAGTGGATCGTTGAATTTGTGTCTATTATTGTCATGCTTCAAGGTCTTGTTTTTATTGTTATTAGGCTGTTAATCTCATTGAACAGTATATCCTCAACTACTAAAATTTACTTTTGATGCTTAATCACCAGCAACTCTGAGAGATCCACAACTCTAAAGCCCTGATCTCCAACAGGAAAGCTTGTTTTCCATCTCTATAGGTTAATCAATTTATGAAATCATATGGGGAATCATGCTTGCTTCAGTGATCCTCACATCTTGGGGGTACGCGAAGGAGGGAATGCTCCTTTAGTTTAAAAGACAAAGAGCATCATTGTCAAGGTTTTAAAAAGAACAGGTGAAAGGCAGAGAAATCTCCCTCATGAGTTGTCTAGTTGGATAGTTCTTAAATGAGTCCAAAACAAGAATGTTCTAGAGTTGTGTATTTATGTGTTATGGAGAACCTTCGCCGAAGTATTAGTGAGTAGAGATTGGGCAGCTTGTTTCTAATTGTATTCTACTCAAGAGCTTTGAAACTTTGATGTCCTTAACGAGGGTAAAAAGGATAGCGTAGTCCTAGAACTAAGGCTGGATATTTTGAGAATGGATCGTAAAGGGAATAAATCTCGATGATACAACAAGTGGATTAATGTATACTTTATTATGCTGCATGCATGGAATCAAGTCCCTTTTTCTGTAATTAGGAATGCCTGTGATGAGACTTAAAATTGCATAGCTTGGTGAGCCATCAATCTGACTATCTGAGTTAACTCATGGTCTGATCTAGTTGGCCTTTGAGTTAATTTGCAAGGCATTAAATCAATTATTTTTTCAATTCAAATATTACTATATTAATAGAAAATTAGGGTGTTGTCCCCTTTTCATAATAACAGGAGAAAGTGTACAGACAAAAGGAGGGAAGGAGATCCATGCTGTTCTATTATCCATTATGATATGATACAAATTATTATAAATTTGTAACTTCAAAAGCAAATTTTGATATTTGTGCTATTAAGAAAATGCATTGCATCAATTTGTGCTAAGTGCTTCTCTTGACTCATGTATCAAACATCTAAAATTTACAGCAGTGAGCATAATCATGTAGGGCCATGATGCCACCCACTTTCAGTCTAATAGATAGAGGGTGATGTTCTCAGTCGATCAAAACTCTGATGTAGCTTCAGTAGGAAAAAAAAAAAAGGAAATAACAGAAGAAGAGAGAAAGAGAAGAGAAGAGAAGAAGAATGTGAAGAAGAAAAGGGCGCAGATTAGAATTGGTTTCTGCCGCCCAGAAATAGAATTTATATGCTTCTATTAAAACAATAAACACAAAGACATCTATGCCCCTGCTGCCCAACACACTCCTTAATCAGTAATAACAGAAACAATAATAGGCCCAGTAAGGCCCAGAAAGACTAATAACAAGTAAATAAAAGAAAAGACAACTGATAATGGCAGGGACTTCACTAAAATACTAGTCTATTTCTCCACACTAACATTGTTGGATTACTACTTCAAATCTCCGAGATTGATGTTATAATTGTTGCCTTCTTCCAATATGACGATGCTTTTACATGGGACTCAAGTTCTATTCCCAAGAACTAATTTATCTTGTCTGTCTCCTAATTGAGAAGTTCCCTTAAAAGGCCAACCTCAGCCCTCCTCCTGAGGAAGTATGCTGCAAAAAAATAGGTTGATGGGAATATAGTAATGAAGTTCTTTCACAAGAAAAAAGGAGCTTTATTTCCATTAGTAGTAACCTATTTAATGGAAGATTGTTTTGTGTTACATCAGAAAGTGAATATGCTATTTACTTCTTCAGTCATTCTTGTTTTCCAGTTTGGCAAAAGCTTGAAGAAGAGAATAGGGAATTTTTCAAGGCATACCATGTTAGGTTGATGGTGAAGAATCAGATTTTGATTTTCAACAGGTTGCTGGAGAAACAGGTTGAATTGATGCATAAAATAAGCACAGGTGGCATTGCTTCTCTACCTGTTTCTAATGGATCTCATTTATCACAATGTATGAACACTTTCCACATCATTGATTTCTTTTTTAATGCTGTGACTGTTTTTATTGTGTGTAAAATCTAATACTTATTATGTTTATCATTCTATTCTAGTAGTTCCTATGGCATCATTTTGTCAGTCTTGGCCTGAAAAAAGTATTAATGGATGCTAGAGCCTTGTACGAGGTATTAGTACTCAACTGTGCAAATAATCCTGCTACCGAGGCCCATCTGTATGGAAACCTTAAATCAGTGGTTTAGTAGAGATATTCATCTTGACCAGTTTAATACATAAGAAAGGTGAAAAAAGAAAAGGAAGAAAAGTGGAGTACTAATGTGCAACTTTCGTAGGTATTCGTTGATATAATTTGATGTTAAACTAAACCCATCTTAATTTTTTTTCTTTGGATCAAGAACAAAAATTAGTCAATGATCAATGTTTACAAAAAAGTATACAAGAAACAGGAATTAATGATTATTACAAAATGACTAAAAATGCATGTATCAAAATGCTTCTTTTTTTTATAGGTACATGTTTCAAGATGCTTCAAAAAGGTAGCCAATGTACATGTAGAAAAGGAGATGAAACCTTGGAAGATGATATCAAGTTTTTTAAAATTCCCTTACTAGTGGCAAATTTGTAATTTTTGGACTATTGAAACTTTTGATCAATTTGAGTTTTAAAATGCTATTTAACATTTATTAGTGTCTTTGAGATAGGTTAGTTAAAGGATCAAACTAGTTCAAAGAGTTACTGTAGAGATTTTAGAGTTTTGAAAAGTTCAAAAAAAAAAAACAACTGAGTCACTTTTCTTTCAATGTATTTCTTAGAATCCAAAACTTGTCTGTTTTGCATGATTTTGGTGTTATTAGATAGGTAATTGAGCCACCTATCCAACAGACTAAGATATTGTAAATCTAACTTGTTTTGAGAGAGCTACAATTGTTTTATTGATAGGGTATTGGTTGGTGACGAGAATTGAGCCCTTTTATTTATTTACTTGAGTTGCAACAGAATTAGAAATGCATCTTTAAGGGCTAGACAAACCTCTCTTCTATAAATACGTCTTTGTAAAGTCATCAGAAGGAAGAGTAATAGATTTTTCCAATCAACATCATCATCTAAGCTTTGTCACAGTTATCTAGGGTCAGTTGCATGAATTCTGTTCTGCTATTCCTTCTTTGCAATAAAGATTTAATTTTCATATTTAAGAATTGGTGTTCTTGAAGGGTTTTCTATGCTTTTTCATCTATCTTCTTTTTGGTAATATCTAAAACTTCTTGCTTGTTTCTTTCATTCAGATCTTATTTTTCTGCATTCTTTCTTGAACCATGGACTATTTGTGATTATTTTAATTGCTCCTTGCTTCTTTGCATTCTTGCTAGATCTTCTAGCATATTTTCTTTTCTTCTTGAATCTCTTTTAATCGTTCTTGATTTATTTTTTTATCTCTAGGGACAATTTACCTACCTTAGGAACAGCACTGAACCTTCCCCAAATCCCGAAACTCAATCCTAAGAACCCCGCCACTCTCTTTTTTTTGGGCTAACCCCCACTCTCACTTGTGCCATCAATTGCAAACTGTATCAAGAAAATAAATTTTCTTTTCGGGTTACACCCACACACACATATAATGCATCAGTTTTATTTCTGGGAGTATCACTTGATAGCAGCTGCAACTTTTTCCATGCTTTGTTCTTGCCATTGCTTTAACTATTGACCTATAGATTTAATAATTTTTTCTCTGGATGTATATAGGTTTTGGATAACAACACTAAAAATATTGTAAGATGGCCTTTATGCATAATTGTCAAGGCGACACCTAGGCGGGCGCCTAGGTGACAAGGCACCCTTTTGAGGCTCGCCTCACCTAATCGCCAAGCAGTTTTGTACTTTCTATTTTAAAATACTTTTTATTCTTTATTTTTTGACATTATAATTATAAAATAGACATTATTAAACTAAAAAATTCATTTTGTGTGTTTATATACTAATTTCTTTTTATTATTTTCTTATTTGCTAGGGTTTAATGAACACAAACACTGCTAAATGCTTTAATGAACACAAACACTACTACTACTACTAGTAATAATAATAATACGCTTTTCTTTTCTTCTTCTCCTATATGAAAATAAGGGTTCAGCCCCTATATTTTTTTAAATTTTCTTTTCCTTCTTCTTGATTTTCTATACTTCAACATGAACTCTATACTTTTCTGATGAAACTTATGACTAATTATTAAGGAAATATGGTTATGATACCTAGGGAATTACCCCAGTATCTATGTTTTATACATAAAAAAAAAAAAAAAAAAAATCCATCGCCTAGCCTCACCTTGGCGCCTTGAAAACTATGCCTTTATGTGTTCATGTTTTGGAGTTTTAACACCCATTCAACTGGCAATCTGATGTCACTGTGTTGCAGTAAACCAGACTCGGACATGCATCTCAGAGCATGCAGTTACACCTACAAGGCTGGAGAATATGCATCATCCAATTGGTCCTCATACTCCTAATGCATTTATAAATGATGTGCCCTTGGTGCATAGAAGTATGCACATAGTTGATGATGTTCCTGCTCATACTGGAAGGATAGATGTCTCTACTAGCATGCTCTCAACTCAGAACCCACATATGGAAATAATGCCAGGAATGAATGGAATGGTGATCAAATCAGAACCTGGATATTCAAACAGTTCAGCTTTTAATTTTGGTACTGAAGGAAATGTCCTGGAAACACGCCCGACAATTGGGGATGCATCTGTTGCATCTTTCAATGGCATAGAATCCAACTCACAACCCCTGAATGAACTCCTGGATAACGATATGTCTTCATTTGGATTTTTAAGCCAGATTCCTCGAAATTTCAGTCTTTCAGATTTGACAGCTGGCTTTTCACAGAGTGCTGGTGAGCAGAATCAATCATTTTGATCGATCAGTAAGATGATTGTTTTTCTAATAGTCAATTCTGATCATTTTGTTGTTGGTCAATACTGATTATTTTATTGTTATCACTTCAAGATATACTGGAGAATTACTCTAGGTCCCCATTCCTAGGAACAGATGTAGAGGACTTCCTGGGTTACCCTCAGAAGGTTGAATGCCAAGGTGAGATTTTTATGGTTCACTTATTTCATGAAATCTTTGATTTGATTCCTGATGGTTTGCGTCTTGGTCTAACAGGAGAGAATAAGAGACTGGATACCATTTCAGAAGACTTAAGTTATGAAGGTTTTGGTGGTGATGGATCATTTTCAAAGTAGTGAGTTTCTTTCTCTTGGCACCCACTTTTAGATATGTTGTTGCTGCAATTAGGGAACCCTTGATATGGAAAACAGGTGGCCTGAGACAAGGGACAAACTCCTATATCAAGGCTGTCCCAACAGACTTGGAAGCTTTAAAAAAGTACAGCATACTCAACTCCCTATGCAAAGGCAGTTCCCAAATAATTCTTGGCTCTATGAACACATGATTTGGGAAGACTATTACTAAAGAATTAGCTGATCTCTGAACTCAATCCAATGACATGTTCGCTTTATCCACCAAATATCTAGCCTCTTAGATGTGCTGTCACTGGATCCAACGTCCCTCCTCATCCTTCAACTGACCACCACCTATGAATCTCCCTCTGCCTCCTGCCTCTGGATGCCCAGGGAGAACATCAATCTCAATCCCTGGAGTGAAGCCAATATCCTTTCTATAATGGAGATATGTTTTATCAGATATGAATGAACAAGAAGCAATCTCCCTTAAAGGTTTCTAGAAGTGCCTCCAATCCCTGATGACCCTGGATTGATGTTTCTGATTGATGAGACTTGATGAAATGTTGGTTTAGCCTTATGGACTAAAGATCAAATTTAGTTGATATATACTTCTGAAATGTTGAATTTGTTTGGTACGATGAAGCAGATTCTATTTCATATAACTGTGTAGAGATTAATCTTTTCTACATGCTTGTATGTTTAACTTCAGCCAGCATCTTTTGGCCCATACCCCAGGCACTAGGAAACCTCAGTAATTAAGACTTTGCTTGAACTTAGAATACAGTAGGTCGAAGATATACTCTAATGTTTATTTCTGTAGCATCACAACTTCTAATAAGATTAGATATAAATGGCCTATCCTCCACTTCATAAGTTTTTATCAATTACCTCATTTCCATGTCAAAACTCGTAAACATCTAATGTCCTGTAGCAATTCACGTAGCTCAAAACGAGTAAAAATGTTCAGATTCTCTGTTTAAGTTAGGATTAATGTGCCTTTGCAATTTGCATTGACATCAGAATCCTAGTCCTTTCTTTAAGAACTCTACAGTTTTTTGTTCGTATCCTATGATTCAGGATTTGAATCTTAATGCTATTAGATCCCACAAAAATGGGTCCCAGTATGCCTACTAAACAATATTACAACACACTGTTTTGTTAATGAAAGCCATTGGCTAAATTGTATTGCATGTACCAACTTGCATCTCAAATATAGAAGGCCCTAGAACTTCTTTAATCGATAATTACTATAATGAACAAATCTAATTGGTTTGTTTTTTATGTATAAGATGGGTAGAAGTTCGTTATATCATTTGGAATTTCAGCAAATTCATATCTCTAAACTCTTTTTGAATATCATCCATATAATTTTTAAAGAGAATTTTTAATGAGTTTTAAAATCTCCCTATTTCGACTTTATTTCATTTTGACTTGTATTCTCCATACCATTCAATTTTGACAACACTAATTCCTGATCTTTTGATTTTGTTTTTTCTGCTGCAGGGTAACTAGATAACTATAGAAAACAAGTGATTGACTGTACATAGCAATTTCAAATCAAGAAAGCTTCAAAATTTTAGTCTTTGTATTGAATAGTATGTAAACTTTCACTAACTAAATGGGTATTGATTTTAGATAGATCACCCAAGGAAGACGTCTACAAGAAGTTTCAAAACAGTGTGAACAGAAATGGTTCTCTATAACCATGAAGTCCAAAGAAGTGGTCTAGTCTATATTTTGGCATTAGAAGTAAATAGAGTAGGTCAGTCATATAATATTTGGATAATTTGTGTGGTTTCATTTAGGAGAGAGTGTAATTCATAGATAAAAGGCTACTATCTACCTTTTCATTGATTGAGGATTGAAATCTCTTTTATTTCTGTAATGTAATCATTTCATTTGTTGCCTCAAGTTCTATCTTTTTTTTTATTTTGTTTTCAGCTTAGTCTCTTTTTCATTTTCCATTTTTTGTACACTACAGAGGGTTCACTATTCCATAAAAGAATTAGAAAGAAAACCCAAATTTTTCATTTTCTTTTTTCCCTCTATGTTATCTACTTGACAAAGAGATACTGATAAAGACATCCTTCAGCAGTGCTAATTCTAAGGTTGGAAATGAGAGGTAAAACCTCATTATTTTAGATCTCAAAACATTGGCCTAAAGACAAACCAGTCAATGGAAGATGATGACTAGAGAATTAACTTTTGTCCACATGAAACCTGACAATTGGAGACTTAAGGTCATTCCAAAGCACTGCCTTTGACTACTACTCACAATTTTACTGGATTTTCATGGCCGCTCCCCTATGGAACTATACTCATCAAAGTGCTGCAGAATTAAAATTACAGGACTAATTATCCTTCAACAATCATGGTCTAGATTGTCAAGCAACCTTCTTAAAAGCTTCTTTCAGGAACCATCCACATCTGTTTGGTAATCACACATTCTGCAAATATGTGCCAAGTATCTTCTTCTAAGACATGACAACAATCTTGGAAATATCTATCTACTTGAACTTTTCTTTTCTTCAGGAATGCCCTTGTTGGAAGTCTAACACTAGTAAGAAGCCATAAGAAATGGTGGATTGTCATATGGCATTTGATCTTCCATACCTTTTAGAGGGCCCATTTTGAGATTTGGGCCGTTATGGTCCTCACTGTTGTTGCCCATACCCTTCCTTGTGGTTAATTTCATGAAGTATCCTTTGGGTTGGGCCCCCACAAGAGGATGTCCACTTAGTCTCTCAGTAGTCAGTAAGTATGTGGAATACAAGAATAGGCGTGTCATTGTTAATGGAATTCGGATTAGCTGAACGCGATGGCTGTTCAGTGGGCTGTGGAATCAATGAAAGTGTTTCATGCCAGTAATAAGTTCATGGGCCCCACTGTGAAAGGTGTGGGTCCCATGTATTTTATTACTGGCGTGTGGAACATTATCATTGGTTCCACAGTTCGCTGAACAATTAATGTGTCCAGGTAACCCTTGCTCTTGTTGAGGGAATTCTCCACAGGAGGGATCAATGAAGTGGATATTGTCCCCAGAACCAGCAGTCAACCTTAAGCACTTCATTAGGAGATTGGAGATCCTTATTGTTCAAAGTCCCTCTCCAAGCTCAAGAGATGGCCATAATGGGTTTTGCTTTAAAGTAGTTTGTGTTGCAGAGCCATTTAGGGAAAAAAAATTAAACAAAGCAGATATGCTACTTGTTGTCTCTCCATCCTGGTATGAAATGATCTTGTGATCCATTGAGAACATAAGTTCCTTCTTAAATTGATTCCAATTTAAATGAGGCGCATTGTGGTTAAATGAAATGGTTTCATTCAAGATGCAATCGAAGCATGCCAATGGTCTATTCTTTCCATTTGTAGTTTCATTCAAAGCTCATTGGATTTCAAGGCAAGGCGTATTAGTTATTGGTCAATGGCATATAATACAAAGATTTGAGTAGTTTTGAATTTAATGGATTTGCATCAATCAATAAAGTCTCAGCTCATTTTTACTCTAAAATGACATTTAAAACTGTATAAACTACTCCAACCTGGAAATGAAGACCAAGTATACCCAACACATTTAAATTAGGAATGCCCATAAATAAAAAGAAGGAACCAAATAGTTTAGAGTAAGAATTCCACCAAATCCAATTATTTCTACCAAAAAAATTCCACTAAATCCAATTATTTCTACCAAAAAATTCCACTAAATCCAATTATCAACCAAGCTGATCAAATGCTTGTTCATGAAACATTCTAGTTTCCTGTAGAATGAAGCACCAGAAAATCAACTATTTGACATCAACAAGCACTCTACATGGGTCCTGTCCTAATTGCATGATCCAAATCCTCAATCAGATCATTCACATCCTCAATGCCCACAGAGATTCGAACAAGATCTTCAGTTAAACCTCTGGCTTCACGGACAGCAGCAGGTATGTTTGAATGGGACATAAAGCAGGGCATGCTAATGAGTGACTTCACACTCCCTGAAAAATAATTGAAGAAAAATGAGGAACCATATCAGTGAATATCAAACCCATAAACTGTTGGAAATCATTTGGAAGAACTTTGAGATTAGAAGAAATAATTACCAAAACTGACAGTAATGCTGAAGTACTTGGTATTTTCCACAATGTACTTGGAGAGTGCCAACGACCCTGTCTCAAAGCTAAGCACAGAACCTGCACCTTTTGCCTGCAAAAAGGTGGAATGTAAGAGAATTTTTCCTGGTTGATTGTCCATCCTTCCAACTTCCTCAAATGTAAATACCTGAGAATAATGTAATGAACGTCCTGGATGACCAGGAAGACCAGCATAGTTAACTTTCTTCACTCGAGGATGAGATGCAAGAAATTCAGCAATCTTTTGGGCATTCTCCTGAAGAAGGATGTAAAAGCCACAGTAGCTATGAGAACTTAAATAAAGGATTAGAAAGAAAAAAAAAAGTCTTAAAACAAAACAAAAAAGAAAACCCAGGACAAGATATTTAAAAAAAAAAAATCCTTCATATAAATCATCAAACCGACCTTAAACCTCTGTTAAAGATTTAATGGTGATATTTAAAAAAAAAAATTAATCATTTGAGTTTAGTATAAGTAGGAAAGGTGGTGTTGCACCTGCTGCTTCTCAATCCGCAATGCCATTGTCTTGATACCTCGTAAGCAAATCCAACAATCAAAAGGAGCTAAACCAGAGCCTTCTGCATTTTGCAGGAATGCTATATCTTTGACCAAGCTAATTATTGCAGAAAAGTAGATTAGTAAATAAATAAACACAAAAAAATGGCAAAGAAGTCAAACAACAATAGCTTCAATGGAGAAAATATGTGATAGTTATAAACAAATGGTAAAAGTTACAAACCTTTCCCTCCTCATAGCAAGGACACCTGCCATGACATCGCTATGCCCAGATATAAATTTTGTAGCTGAGTGCATTACAATGTCTGAAAAAGAAGAAGGAATAATTAAAATTGCATGGTGAAAGTTGAAATAGGAGGCTATTGCAGTTATTTTAACCTGTATATATTCATCCGAGGCTATATGCAATTACCTGCTCCAAGTTCTAATGGCTGTGAAAGTACAGGGGACATAATACTGTTATCCACCAGCATAAGGGCACCATGTGCATGAGCCATCTCTGATATTTTCTGGAAAAAGAAGGGGAAAAGTTGGAGAAGCATCCCAATATTAGATAAAAAGAGTAATAAGTGTATGTTTCATATACTAGTGAAAGTTTTATGATAATGATGCATATGAAGACAAAAGGATTTGAAACTGAAAGTGTCAAAACTAATCCCTGGATAAAGGAACCATGGATATTTCTATTCTTTCAGCAATAAAAAAGAAAAAATCTTAGTAGAGATCCTGATACCAAATTTGTTGGCATAGCCAAGACTCAAGAGCTAGCTTTTCTTGGTGGGAAAATCCACCTTTTTCCTAAGAGACTTTACCATCTAGCTAGCTGGCACCTTCAGAAAATCCAGAACTTCATTCTCTAACAAATGAGTGGATGAAAAAGAAAACAGACTGAAAATCGAAAACATCCTCTAAAAGGATGCCAAACTTTTATCGCTTACTCTCAACTAAGTCAATATCAATTAGAGAAGTGTTCCCCACAAGAAAGAAAAAGAATTAAAGTCAGTCTGACTAAAAGAAGAGACCCTGTATTTCAGTTTCTAGTGATTCTAAAGAACAACACTTCTTACCCGAATATCAGAAATTTGTTGGCGAGGGTTAGTTGGACTCTCCAACCACACAAGCTTAGTCCATGGCCCAATTGCAGCTGCAACCTCATCTAGATCAGTTGTATTCACTCGTCTGCACATAATAACAAGTTTTCTCAACATCAACTGCAGCTACAACTTACAAAATCAGGAAGAGCAGTTGAAGGTAGGAAAAGATATTTACTTCACCACAATTCCTTTCTTGGGAAGTACTTGTGACAGCAACCGATCTGAACCGCCATATATGTCTTCTCCAGCAACAACTTCCTCACCTGAAATTGGGAAGTCAAGAAGATTACAAAGAGAGCCTGGTACCAATTAAATCAGAGAATTCAAGAAGGTCGACAAGCACCAGTTCCAATTAGATGTGTGACAGCAGAGAGAGCAGCCATTCCACTACTAAAGCAGAAAGCGCGTTCGGCCTTATCAAGCTTGGCAAGGAACCTGACAGTACAAACAAGACCATCAAGGACAGACCAGAGATTTTCAATGCTGAACTACTTCAAATAGACCCAGAACCTCTCACCTTTCTAATATATCACGGGTGGGATTCCCGGCTCTAGTATAGTCATAGGGGCCATACTGAGTTGCTGAAGGCTGCAATACAACCAAAACATATGAAACATAAAAACGAATATCTTGAATTCAGCATTGAAATTCTCAACCCAGAAACCAAAATTCTATATATCTTCACTCTTTGCAAAATAAATATGGAGATAGGAAATTAACAGATTATGACATGAAGCTTCACTTGCAGTGATTATAAAACACCACCATTAAATTCTCATCTTGTTTCTTCAGTCTCACTCTCACCTGCTTAAATGTGGCTGTCTGGTAAAGGGGAGTGCTGACAGCATCATAAGGATCAAACGAATTCCCGAAATTCATCAAAGTGGTTGAAACACTCGGCTCCTTCACTTCCATATCTGCTGCAATGGAACAAAATTAAATACACCCACTAAAGAAAATTAACAAAAATCAAAATCTTCAAAATACAAACCTTCCAAGCACTCAGCTACGCCATCAACCAAAGCCGATGTGCTGAAATCCATGTCTCTCTGTCCGGAGCACCTCAGCTCAAATTTCTTGCTACCCGCCAAGACTTTTACGTTCTCAGCCGTTGCTCTGTTAAACCCAAGCCTCCCTCTTGCAACTTGAAGAAGCTTTGGACTCTGAACCATCAACAACATGAATGAAAAACAAATCAAAATTAAAAAGATGAATTAATTGCGAGCAAAATAATAGAGTGACAAAAAGAGGGTCCTACGTGATCGTTGAGGCCAGAGGGAAGAGAGCTGAGAGATGTATTGAAGGTGAAAGAAGCCGCCATTGTTGAATAGTAGTGGAGGTTTCTGTTCTTTGGGTGTTGGGAAGACAAGCTATGAAGACAAGAGCGAGTGCTCTGGAGCTGCAGAGAGGTCGGCTTATATACATGCAGAGAGAGAGAGAGAGAGAATGGTCATTTGCATGAGAGGAGAGAGACTGTGTCCAACTGCGTTTGTTGCTACCGTTAGCTATTCTTGGGGGTTGATTTTGTCTCTGCATATTGACTCCGTAACCAACTCGTACACATGCTGATTAAGATTATAGTCCTCAAACGGATCGGATCGAATCGGATATGAGTAGATCCAAATTTGATTCATTATATATTCGGGTTCAAATTGAATTGGGTGAAGGTAGGTCCGACGGGATAGTTAAATGGGCAGAACCAATTGTGAACCAGGGTCTATAATCGGTACTATCGGGTTTGGCCCCCGTAACACCCAATTATAATTGACACTTTTTTTTAACACCCAATTATAATTTCCAACTTGCAACTTGCTTGCAAGTAGGCGGAGTGGGGACGGGGAGAGCCGTAACACCCAATTATACTTGACACTTATTTTCTAACTTGTAAGTTGTAACTCCAACAAAAAAACCTACTTATTTGTTGAATTGATAAATTTGAACAGCATAATATGATGATATTATAAATATATCATGAGGAAAATAACCAAGCAAAATGTATACTGCACAAATTGCATCTTGAAGCAAAAAACTTTAACTAATGATAAAGTTGATGGTGCACGATCTGGATGCTCTTAGCTGGAGGGCAGTTCGAATGTCGATCTGCTTTGCTGGCCAATCAAACTACAAAAGAGGAAGGCTCAGAGGACCTGAGGTGGCTTACCAGGTGTGGGTCAAGCCAAATTACCACTCATCAATTGCCCCCACTCCCTGTGCCTAGGGTCCTAACCTGGTGCGGAGAGTTCATGACAAGCCTGGGTGGATTTGGCCAGGTCTTCATTATGGTCGAGGTCTGGTCCAGAGGTCAAACCGTAATGATCCAACTGGCTCAACCATAAAGCTAGATCGCATATCGGGGACGAATAGACGTCACTCGGATTTATAAACTCCACATATGCCAAAACCCGTGCTCAACCAATTTCGACCTCGAGAGTCGTGCGACCGCTCTCACGGGAGCCATTGGATCAAGCTGATCTAAGCCATCCATGATCGACTACAACGGCTATAAATAGGGGCCTTGGGGTCCCATTTCGAGTTTTGGCATTCTGGAGATCACGCGCTAGCTTCTAGGTTGGTCATCTCTCTCCCATCTCTCTCTACGAAGCTTCCTGAATCGACTAGGATCCGCTTCACCTTGAAGTCGTTGATGATCATCTTGACAACGAGGGCATCATCATGCTGGAACTAGATCCCGCGAGCATCGTCCTCAGTGAAGTAGATCACCTCCTCCACCCGAGGGCGCTTCGATAGGTTCTCCTCCTCGTGCTCGAGCTCCCGGACCGCTGTCTTGCCCACTGCTACGCTGTAACCCGCTACAATTAATACATCAGTAATCACATTGATTACCCCATGGATCGGTCTCTCTTTTGCTAGCGGATCCCGAGGTACTTGGTCGCGTTCATTCTGCCTGCTCGACTCTAGTGTGTCTCTCCGCTACTCGGCAAGCCAATGATCTTTGTCTCTATCTTCATACTTGATGAAGTTTCTTAGATAACCGCGGCAGGTCAGCTCCTCGATCTCGTCCTTCAGATTGTAGCAACTCTTTGTATTGTACATGATATCCCGGTGGAAATGGAAATACCGGTTCAGGTTACGGTTTGAGGGATCTCCTCACATCCTAGGCAGCTATTTAACATAGTCGGTGTCCTTGATCGACATTAGGATTTCACCCCGTCTTGCATTTAGGGTGGTGTAATTTGTTCTCTGGACTGGAGGGGTTCTAGATCGCCGACCTGATCCAGAACCCTGAGGTGGTGACCGGCTTTTTCTTGGTGACTTGCTTCGCCTACTGTGCGGTGATCTACTTTTCTTTAGCGATTTACTCTTTCACCGTTGGTGCTTGCTGTTGCTCGCCTCTTCTTCAGTTCTCTTCCTTTTCCCAGCCTAGTGCAGCTCTAGCCAAGACCCGAGAGCCTCTCATGCCTTGATAAACTTCTCGGCTTCTTCAAGGAACACCTCTATAGAACTAGGTGGGCTCAACTCGAGATGCCAACGGAGATCAGGGTGGCGTACTCCTCTTCGGGCTGCAGCGAACTACACGGCTAGGTCAAGGTTCGGTACCTATAGTCTTTCCAGATTAAATCTTTTTATGTAGTCCCTTAAGGACTCATTCTCCTATTGGACCATGTTCAGAAGGATAGTGACAAACTTTGGGCACTTCTTAGTTGTGGCGAAGTGTGTCATAAAGCACTGTTTCCAATTCTTTATCGAGCCTAGGGGGAGACCTCAGTACCACAATCTTGCATCTCCTCTGAAGGTTGTTGAGAAGGCCACATAGAGACAGGCCTCATCTGCTCCTGCGAGTAGCATCAGAGACCAAAATCCATCGACGTGGTCATTAGGGTCTGGATTCCTATCGTAAGTCACCAGTGCAAGTGTCTTGAAGTTCTTCGGCTGTGGGGTTGAGAGGATTCCAGGTGCTAGGGGGAAGGCCAGCTTAGTGGAATTAAAGCCGGCTGTGCAGCTATCGAGCTCACTGCTTCCGTTCTTTTCTCTGCTTCCGTTGTTGGGGTAGCGCTACTCTTACCTGAGGTGTGGCATGCATGTTGGTGGCATCACTTCTTGGTTACCTCGTTTGTGTTGTTTACCTCAGTATTGGTCAGAGTCTTGACCTTGGTGTTCTCTCCGTCTTGGACATTGTCACGAACAGGGATCTAATCTCGGTTGCCAACATTCTCGCGAGCACGGGCTGGATCGTAATGGCTGAGGTGATAGGAAGGGTCCCGGACTGGATCCTCGCCCCTAACTCTAGGCTTTTGGTTGCTCGGTTGTCTGTCGTCCTGACGACGATGTTGTTGGAGTTGTTGTTCATGTTGGTCCTGACGATGTTGTTCATTCCGCGATCTTTGCTGCTGATCACTCTGGTGGCTGCGTTGCAGCAGGTTATTTTGCTGGTCGACTATGACTTGTCGAGGTGGTGATGGACGCTGGCCTGGTGTTAGGTCCCAAGGTGGAGATGGACCCTAGGGTGCTGATTGGCATCTGTTGGAGTTGTTCTGATTCTGGTTCTATCGAGGAAGAGGCGGGAACTGGTGTTGGTATTGTTGATATTGTTGAGGTAGTGGTGTAATAAATGCTCTAAATCTTTGCTCCCAAGACTGTATCTGTAGGTTCATGATTTGGACACTCAACATGAGCTCATGGAACTGCCGTGCTTCTATCCCACAGGAACCACAGATGGCTCTGTGACTGGGAGAGCGGCGTTCACATGGGGCAAAGGTGCATTGACTTGCTATGCTACGAAGGCTGGGTTCTGTACTGCTAACACTCCTGGAAGAGTGAAAGGCACAGTAACCTATCCAATGGTCATGGAGGGGCGTTATGGGTTGAGTGTTGGTTGCTCTTACCCCCCGGTGACAGGCATCTCAACTTTCTTGTTGTGCTTGGGGAGGTCATTGAAATTCGCAGAAAGTAAATAAGGTAGGAACTTAGCTTTTATGTCACGGTTCCTATAGACGGCGCTAATTGATGGTGCACGATCTGAATTCTCTTAGCTGGAGGGCAACTCGGACGTCAGTATGCTTTGTTGGCTGGTCGAACTACAAAAGAGAAAGGTTCAGAGGACCCGGGGTGGCTTACCCGGTGTGCGTGCTCTGATGCTTGAGTTAGCACTCTATTGTGCGAGCTGAATGCTTGTATGCTAGTAGGCTGGTGAGAAATAAATCGTGCGTACATTATGACGTTGGGGTTTGTGCCCTTATATAGGTGAGTTGTCGTGGGTCTAACAAAACTCCTCCGAGATCTCTGGCCCGTACTGCTAGGAGTCCATTCCGCACCAGGAGGTAGACTTTGTGCTAGCTGATAAGGCTTATCGAGTCCGCCCGATCTGGGTGGGATGAGGATAAGGCTCGCAGACGTGCATTGTGATCCCGAAGAGATCGAAGACAGCTAACTAGCTTCTAGAAGTTGGTTTGTGTCACCTCAGCAGGTCAGGCCATCGCAAGTTGCTTGGGCCTCGATCTTGGCCGAGATGCCCAAGGTACCTGAGGTGACATGGATTGTTGAAGTGACGGGAAGTATCGAGTCATCGTCCAATCAATACGTCGCTTCCACGTGTCCTAATGTTGATAGGTCGAGCCAAATTTCCCCTCATCAAAAGTGATGTATCACACTTGAATATTTGATGATGTTGAAGTTTTTAATAATAAGAGTATATCTTGTAAAAATTGATGAAAATACAACTTGTAATGAATGTAACATCTTTAACATGATTTTGATTTAATGTACAAAAATATTCAAAGCGCACCGTAGTTTAACACAAATAAGTATTTTTTATTATGAAATAGAAAATTAGATATTATGACGGGGTATCTTTGTTATATGCTAATATACATATACATGATTATATATAATTATGCATAGCCGGTTTAGGTGCTAATCGGATCAGAACAACCAAAACTGATCCCAAACAATTATAATTGGGAGACATAATTATGTGCACCAAAAGGCTATATAATTAGGATCTGCCCAACCCATTAACAGCCCTAGATAGATGAGATTGGATATTGAGTAGCATTAATAAATTGAACTTTTAAAATTATTAAAATATTTTATATTATTAATGAAATTAATTAAAATAATTATTGTATTTTATGAACAAATTGAATTCAAAATAACTTGTTGGAAATTTGAACCTCTTCAGAAAAAAAAATACAAAATTCAAACTAATTTTACTAATGGGTATATATATTCCATCTAATCACTTTTAACCAAATGATGTTACCAGCTTGCCTTTTATCTTTCCATATCTGTTCTTGCCACTCCTTTCTGAAGGGTGGATTGATGTGTGACAGTGTGAGACAATATGAATGGAAATTCCTAACAAGGTGAAGTGTCATTTGAAATCTATAGAATTGGGTTGGGCAGAATTCAATTTCACTTCCACTCTTTTATTAGTCCAACTACAAATCAGTCTTACATTGTATTTGGATCAGGTTGTATATTGCTTTACTGCGTTGCTGGTCGAATAGAAATCTTCTATCTTACAAATTTCACAATTCCACAATTCGGGTTCATTTTGTGGTAAAACCAATGCTGCATGGACTCTCCTAAATAAATGTCCATGCAACACTATATAGAACAAGAATACTTGAATGTTCAGAATTCATGACCATGATGATGATGATGATGAGTACATCTCCGCCCCACATCATATCTCTGCTATGTATTGGGAATATCTCCCGGTAATAGTATTAGAATTGATTATGTCATCATTGGGAGATGTTTCCAAAACACGGCGAAAATGTGGCACGGGGCATTGTGAGGCGGTTCTCTGTGGGGCGGAGATGTGAATTCGAACTTGAAATAATTGAGTAATTATATTAGGTAAGATCATACCGGTATTAATGCACCCGATTCCATCAAAACACTAAAGTTATGTGTGCTTGGGCAATAATAGGGCTATAATGGGAACCTCCTAGGAAGTCTAAAACCTGGTTTTGTGTAGTCGCTGCTGTTTTATCAAAAAAAAGGAATAGTTATGTCAAATCAGCATAATCAAGATAGGAAAGGAATTTATGTCCAAATCCGCCCTAGAAATCCAAACAATGAGAAAATATTACAACTAAAAGGTTTTGAAGCTAAAAGTCTAAAATATCACTAAAGAAGATGGTCCGATCCAATGTTTAAATTAACAAGAATTCCACACCAATGCTAAAGTCCGACTATTACTCTAATTCTGGTTGTCAACTAAATAGAATGAGAAATGAGACATCATATCTTGGTTGTGGTGAGAATCAGGCCACCCACGCCCAGCATACTGCCTGCCCTATGGATACTTTGGGCTTGAACTGAACCAGACTCTAAATTCAGCCCAATATCTTGAGCCCAGGCTCAGTCCACTATGTAGGAAAACCTTGGGCTGGGCCCTGGACGAGCCGCACCCACACAACCTATAAATCGAATCTGTATTCTATATCAATTAGTGATATTCCTTATATGCATTTTGCAGATATATAGGTACCATATATTTTCTATTATAAAATACATTTAAGATTCCTATTTTCTGCTGGCTAGACTTCAGTCCTATATTCTGGACCAGGCATGGCCCTAGGTTTTGTGGGCCAAGCTGGGCCAGGCTACAACTCAGATCGGGGAATACCCAACTAGGTCATTAGTACGTGAACATCTCTCTCTCTCTCTCTCTCTCTCTCTCTCTCTCTATTTATCTATCTATCTATCTATTATATATATATATATATATATATATATATATATATATATATATATCCAATTGGAAGCCTTACAAGTTACACCAGCCTTATGGTGTCTGTGAACCCATTAGAGGGCCTCAGGGCGTAAGGAATCCGGATCCCCTACCCACAAGACGCTACCCATATTGCTTCCAACATGATCTATAGACAGCAATCATGTTTGAGATGTGTGGCTACAAATCATGTTGGAAGTAGCATGAGTAGCAGATCCGATTCCATGGCAAGGGTCAAGGAAGGCTGTGAGACCTTGGAATATTCCATCCAGTCTTTAACTCCATCAGTTAAGAGTCCAACTTCGTCTCAGTTGGAAGAAGTCCTGAGTTGATATCCTTAACTAGCTTCATTGGTCATGACTCATGGCCAATTCAACCCTTATAATCAGAATAAATTTAGGCAAAATCTATGATGCATCCATCGCACTATACAGCAAAAGATATGATTGATTGAACACGATGGTAAGTATACCTTGTTAAATATGAAATACACTTTATAAAATGTGAATCAATGAAAAACAGACTTCAACACTATTGGTTGAAATCTATATTTAACATGCAACCAATATTAACAAATGTACATAGTTGAACTCCAAACTTAATTAAGCTTGGAAATTGCAATCTAGAGAAATTTCGGCAATTCATCTCAAGTACATACAGAGGGCTGCAAGATGTTTGATTCAAAGACTGGCATCAAAATGAAGCTCTCCGTTTAGATTCAAAGGGCATCACGTTGAGCGAGCAGATGCTTTCTAAAACTAATTGCTTCCCAAAATTAATTGGAAAACATGATTCGAGCCATTTTCAATTTTTCTTCACAACCAGTTGTCTCGGGGTGGAAACTATCTTCTGCCTTTGAATTTGATTAGAATTTTCTAGACAAATAGTGATGATCAATGGTTTTATAGAGATGTTTCTTTGAATTCTTTCATCGGTACTCAAATTGGAAAAACAATAAGGAAATAGTATTAACTTGAGACTGAGAATGTAATGGGAATAATGCTTTCACCTCTACAAACATTTGTTTTTCTTTTGGTAGAATAAATTGGGAATTGGATTGGAACTAGACTAATGGCTCTCAAGGTTGTTGCTAGATAAAGGAAACACTTCACAAACGCAATGTAATCTGTTTCAACCAGTCCCATTGGAAAATGAAAGCTCAACTGACTCAAAATTCAGTGGCGTCTTACTGTTTGACTCAAAACTGAATTAAATATTAAAAATGCAAAAGGACTACTATTTTTTTTATTTGACAATAAAAAAAATCATATTAAAGAAGAGAGCCATTAACATTTATCAAACACAATTTATAAAAAACAATGCATAAATTGAGCATGCCAAACCCTGAAATGAGTAGGCACAGTAGCCAAGCAAAAGAAGACAATTTGCATTAGTCGATTAAATTTCTATGCCAATTTGATGCGTCGTCACTCGAAGCAGAACCTAAAGTAGAAAAACTACATCATGTCAACTCACTCATTACTAGTTAAGCTCTGGCTTTGACATTGGACAAAGGCAATAGGAAATGTTTGCATATAAAGAAAGTTATGCATAGATTAACATAGTTTTCTACCGGAAAAAAAAAAAAAAAAAATTAGCATGGTTTCGCAATAAATAAAAAGATCACTGCTTGTTGTATTGTATGATCCATGGTTTTCAAAATCGGATCGGACCGGATGGTTAGACCAGAAAAACTGGGAGCCGGTCAGGTGACCAGTTCCGGTTTTCCCCAAAATCAGATTTTTTTCAAAAACCATTGATTTTGGTCAGTAAACCACTGACCCAGGCGGTTAGCCGTTCAAACGGTTTTGACTGTTTTTTATTTTTTATTTTTTTGTCAGAACAGGCCGATCATTCGGTTCGAACGGCCAGACCATTCGACCCAGTAACCGGACCCCTTACCAGTTTGGTCTCCGGGTCGTTTTAAAAACCATGGTATGATCATTAACCTATAGCCTTAGTTTGGTAAGAGTACAAATACAAATATTTACAATACAAATACATGCAAAATACAAGGTTTTGCACTCTACTTGTATTTGTACTCCTTCCCAACTAAGCCATAGATCCAAAAGTAAAGAAAATAAGAAACCAGATTCACATATCACACTAACATCTCCATAGGCTTAATTCAAAACGGGAAAGATATCCATTTGGGAAGCATCTCCTGATTCATTCCAGTGAAGTTCAACCCCATGCTGATCCCTTTTGAGAAATGTACTACAAAAATCTTCTAAAAGAGATACAGAAAATTAATTTGACAAAACAACTAATACAGAAGGCATAATTTCACTTTCCTTTATCATAAGCAGCTATATTTTGGGGTTCACATTCTGGACTAAAGAGGCGAACCAATAAAGCTGAAGTTGAGCTCATAGATACAGCTCCGCAAGCAGCCCACCTAAGACTCCTTGGGACCGTTATTCTTGGACCTATAGAAACAAGGCAAGTATGAAAAACACCAGATATCGAATAAATAAAATAGGTAATGGACATATATACAAGAAAAAATGCATGGCTACAACTCAATACAATAGTATAGTTACCAAAAAACCCTCAGTGCAATAGTATGCAGTTACGCCTAAACAATCAGAAGGTCGAGCCATTTTAGAGTGTACATCCATGATTGGCTGGCAAGAGAGAAGGTATGATGATATAGATCGAGTTTCTTCAGAAGAAATAAGTAACATGATCTCAATCACAATAGCTTAGAATACTTGTCAGAAAAGGGAAAAAAGAGATATAAATTAAAATAACAAGTAATTGCTAGCCAACATTGGGTAATCACAATAGCTTAGAATACTAGGGCTGGCAAGAGTGAGAATGTGGGTTCAAGTCTGAGAGTGGCCACTTTGTGCAAAAAATGCCGACCATATCCAGTCTACTCCTCCCATGGCTCTCTGGGGTTTTGGGAGGGGTGCACTGGATATGGACGTAATCTTTGGCATGTTCCGCACAAAGTGGCTACTCTCATACACTAACCTGCATTATCAAACTTGTCAGACTGAATTTTACCATTGCACTAAGCATGCTGGGGCTGTCAATGGGTTGGTTCTACCCAACCGACTGAACCAATTATATCGGTTCTGGCTCTGTGATTTTTTCCTGATTATTAGTTGGGTCAGTTCTGGTTCTTGCTTGTTCCAAACCAATTCAGACCTGAACTGATTATTTTGTTAATAATATATAAAGGTTTCCCAGTTTTTTTCTAATTTTTATATATTTTGTGCCTAAAAGGCTGTCCCGAACCAAACCCAACCCATTGACAGCCCTAAGCAATGTCCCCCTACCCTGATAAAAATAGAAGTACACATAAATTGACTTGGCAACATGTGGAGCTTGATTAGAAGCTCTGTAAACACAAAATACTACTAAAAATTAGAAGTGAAACTTACCATTAATAGACCTTAAATATGCCAACAAATTGAGAAACAAAACTTCAAATGAGAAAAGAGAATGCATAAAAGAAACAAATGTCAACTGCTACCAAATACAAATAGGAAAACAAAAGGCAAAGACTACAACTAATGAGATAACACGCATATAATGGTTAATCTGAGAATGTGAAAAAAAAAATGTTAAAAGACAATATGTGCTTTTGCTATTTATTCATTGTCATTTTACTTATGGCCTTGTAAATCCAAGTCTTGAAAAAAACTCGTGCATCAAAACGATGAGGTTTGATGGAAAAAAAAAAAAAAAAAAAAAAAGAAAAAACAGATTACTCATCTATATGTTTTGCCATTATTAGAGAGCCTACATCTCTGCCCTCAAGGCTTAACACTTGTTTAGATGCATCATAATATGAGCCAGAACCCTAGATGATTCTCTTGCAAGGGAGGAACAGATGGGCAGAATTATATTGTGGCCTGCCCTTCAGGGCAGGACCCAGGAAACTAGTAGATCTTTGTACTCTAGTAGGAGAGTACTATTATATTTATTCTATCTTCTTTTCTTTTGATTTCAATATTTTGATCAATTAAAAAAATTAAATATTTAAATGGGTAGTCACCTTATCTGCAAAATATATAAAATGCTAAGGGCCAATAACAGAAACAATAAGGGTATCAAATAAACACCAAATTAATAATAAAAAATTAAAAAATAGGAAAATATAAGGCAAACGTACTAACCATAATGCAATCTACAAAGAACCCAGAAAGCTAATGCTCCTCCCACAGTGAAAACCCCAGCTGTGTGTCTCATTAATCTTGAGCATGGCTTTGCATCTGATCTCATCAGCTCTCCATCAGAAAACCCAAAGAAGCGTCTCAATGCCATCAAAAACTTTTTGGAATTTTTTCTTTCTTATCTTGATCGTTTCAAGTTCAGCAACTGAGAAAGAGAGGCAGATAAAGTGTCAGAGAGAGAGGGGGTCAGAAGAATATCTATTACATCGCCCAATGAAAAAATGATGTTAATGATGATAAATATAAAAATTTATAAGTAAAATAAAAACAATTAAAGATTTAAGAAATCATTACCAAATAACCTATATCAAACATTTCCATGCAAAACTATATATAATGAATGTGAGCATGGGAAGGCTTACTTCATGGCTAGATTTTGGAGTCCCCATCCAACATAATTTGAAAGTTGAGAGTGATGGGCCTCTCAAATTTTAGAACTAAAAATCATTTTAAATTTTAGCGACTCCAATGACTAAATAAAGCTTTCTAGGTAAGTTGGGGAAGAGAAAATGAAGGTGTCAGGAAGTAAGAACCCCTCTCCCTTACCAATGTAGATGACAAATTCCCAAAAGAGCATCTAAGAAAACACAAAGCGAAACAAGGGAGCCGCAAATCATTCCAAAATTTTATGCCAAATTTCAACATGGAGAGGGAGTTTCTTGAGCCATCCAATTTTAGTTCCCCTTTCTGAGTGTGGGGACCCTTATAGGAGGCAAAGGAGTAGAGGCATTCACCCTTCCTCCTTTTCTATCCAAGGTTCCCACCACTTTTATTGACAGGAACTAAGAATCAAATGACAAAAAAGACTTCTAACAAGGAAACGAAGTAGCATCTATCCCCAAGGAAAAAAAAAGAAATAATACTCGAGGCAATTATTCGAAGGGAAGCAAAGTCAAGAAGGAAAATTAACGTTCAAATTTGACAGCCACCAAGACATGCAAGAAACTCAATCCAAAACTGCAAATTTATCTAGTATTGCATGTCTTTAACCAAGAGTGCAGCAGACCTAATCTCCTTAATATTAGTCAGGATAACTGATCAGAAAACAATGAGAAGATGAACATTATAAGGCTGTTACATACACTTTATAAGAGAATTCCCATAGCAAATGATGGGATCTGCTCCAGATCTTTTATTCTGGTCAAGATCTCATAAAGCTATTTTGTATCATCAGAATCATCAATCAAGACCTGTCCTGATCATGCATTCGAGTAGCAAAGAAAGTAAGGAACAAACATGGTGCTGCCACCAATTCAAACAATTGAAATCAAACAAGCAGGAAAGCCTGTGTTGAGATTGGAGGTTCAGAGACGGACTGGGTTCTCGGGAAACAGCTCCAGCCTTGCCGGTCAAAGAAGGTGGCTCAGTCATCTTACTTCTGGTGCTTGCTGAAACATTTGAGTGCAACTCTTTGATTCTGTAGCTTCCAGAAAGGTTGGCTTCAGCTTCCATTCTGTAAGGCTCTGATGAGTCATCAGAGTCATCTTCTTCCTGATCGGAGCAATCAGAAGGGGGCATCGGATGACAAAGAACCTTGTAGTGCTCATCATACTCTAAAGGAGGCATTTCAGCCGAAACACCTAGAGGGTACAGGGGTAGTGGGAGAATCTTCACTCTTCGGGTACATTTCCCCTAACTGTTCCAGGCTAGCAAATCTGTTGTGAGAGATTCCATCCCCGATCTTCCAAGTGGTCACTTGAGTAGAACCAGAGAGCTGCAGGATTTGAGGTAGCTTGGGTTTTTAAGTAGAAGGAATCTTTTAATTATCCTTCTCATTTAACCTCATTTCCACCAAAGGGCTAGAGTGCAAAGTGGGGTGTTCTTTATCATCTTTGAAAGTGCCATTTGCCTGGGCCAAAGAAGGCCGAGTGTCTGAGCTTTGGTGACTTTGCGAGCGATTCTGAGTTGACTCAGTCGTCTTCCTTACTGAAATTCTAATATTAAACCAGATGTTTCTCTCATGAATAGGGATCGATCTAGGCTCTAGACAGGTTTTTCAAGCTCTGACCCGAATCCTCGCACAAGACAAATCCTTCAAGGACCTAGTATTGCTATGAATAAGTTCGAAGTACTATCTCCCCTGTCCCCCCTAGTCACTCTGCTTTATTTTCTCCTTTTCTTGAATGTATGCCTTGTCACTCGTCTTCTGGCAGCCCCCCCCCCCCCCCACAGTTTTGTCACAGGTTTTGGCCCTCCTGCTATTGTTCCTCCCTCTTCTACATCAACACCATTATTGGAAGTCCAGACTTTGGAGGTTGATGAATTTAATGGCAAGGATGGTTCAGAGATGGATACAGATAAGGTAGCAGAGGTGTTGGGAATCTCTTTGGTAGATAAGAAAGGAAAAAAAAATGGAGTACAGAAAAATTTTTGGGAGAGGATGGAAACTCTCTAAAACCTAGATCGGTTAGAGAATTGAAGAAACTTCAGAGCAATTTGAAATGGAAGAATGGGGTTCAGAGTAAGGCTGGTAGAAAGAAGGCAGCAGGGATTCCTATTGCAGATAATCCATGAGGATCGTCTCTTGGAATGTGCAAGGACTAGGTGGAGAGGGTAAAAGAGCATTAGTGAAAGACACTCTTAAGAAGCTAAACTCGGATATAATTGTTCTGCAGGAAACTAAAAAAGAGTCTGTTGATAGGAGGTTAATTAAGGCTTTATGTAATGTTAGTGGTAAACATTGGGCTTCGATTGCCTCCTCCGGGGCATCGGGTGGGTTAGTGATTGTTTGGGATGAGAATCAAGTTTCTAGACAGGAAGGCCCCGTTTGGCATCAATTCTGGGGATTCTCATTCTAAGAATCCTTTTAGAAAAGAATGGATTCTGATAATTTTCATCCTGAGAATCACCAATCTTGTTTGGCACAGTCATCTGATTCATGTTTCTCAGAAACATAATCACGTTTGGCAGCAACCAATTTCTTTGAATCAATTCTCTGACAAAACCATGGCAATTCTAATAAATATAAGTACAAATGGAGTTAAAACTAGACTGACAGTTCTCTTAGAGCCAAAGTAATTAGTTCTTTACTTGGTGCGTCCATATCTCATACCAACTTGTCTTGTTTAGATGTGTTGTATAGACTGTTGTACAAAAAGGATATCAAGGTTAAATATCAGTTCGTTTAAGTTCACCAAAGGTGGGCAGCAGTCATTTTCGGAAGTGACACACAAAGCACAGATCTGATCCTGAACATGTCGTGTTATCATCAATAATTGCAACATTATAGTTCATTTCCATTAGCATGAGATGATGCAAATAGAATCTTCCCTCAATGAAAGGTTTCAAGATCTTTTGACAATCTGTGCAGTTTTCCTAGAAAAAAAAATCAATTTTCTTGCATAATATATGAATTCTCAAGATCAAGTTACTCCAAAGGAATTCATTCTAAATGATTTGCAGGTTTGGCTGCATGTACAATAGTCCAAATTGCAATTTATCTCATTGTTGGAGACTTCATTTTCCACCAACACTAGCTGATTTAAGGGAACCACAATACCCCATAAAGTTGAAGGTTAGATGAGAGGAGTGCACGATGATCAAGGTGTTGAAAGAGGGAGTGTCAACCCCTCCCCCCAACCTTTTTCTCTTTTTCCTCCAGTGAGTTAATGGTCAATGGTTGTTAGTGGTGGTAGTGGTAGTAGCACATGAGATTCTTGTTGCCAGCACCACTCAAGTGTTAAGGTGGCTAGGGTAGATGGAGATGATAATTTAAATATATGTTATAACTCTGTAATACAATTCTTTAACATAAGAAAATGATCATAATAAAGGAAATTTGACAAAATGCCTTGTACTGCCAATCCACTTAGGTTGGAACCATGGGATAAAGTATATAATTAAGATCAAATACATTATTCCATGGGTAAAACTTAACTTTGACAGTTTCTGTTTAAGCATTCTGGGAGCTTCAAGGATGTGAGAAGAAGATTTGTGGACATCAGAGCAAAGAGTTTTATATGAAGACTAAAAACAAGAATGGAACTCTGGGAAGATCAAAGAAGGAGAAAAGGTTTGGTGCTTGGTGGTGTGGTTTAACGGTCTTGACTGGAGAATTAATGGAAATTGAAATTTATGGGTGGCAGTTAATGGCAATTGTAGATGGAAACCGCAAGGGAAGTTTTATCAGATTACAAGATTGCTATGCCAAAGAAAAGTTGTGTTGTAACTGTATTCTAGAAGGAAGATGGTCTTGGAGATGGAAGAAAATGGCAGATGCAGTGCAACTCTTGCCTCTCAAGTTCAAATCAAGGAAATATTTAACCAAGGAAAATGAGAGAAACTTTCTTTGAAGAGAATAGGAGATTCCAACCAATTATATCTTTGTAACTACTAGTGTAGTTACTGTTACAAAACACTGAAACAGTGATAATTATATCTTTGTAACAACTAGTGTAGTTACTGACATTCGAAAACAGGGTTCTTGACGACCCACTAAAGAAACGTTCATTTTTTATTGAAAACAGAGAACAAGGAAAATCCGTCAGATATTTCCAATAAAATTCTAATTAGAAAGGAACAAAAACTGAAAATTAGAACATCCCAAGAACTGATCCAGGAAAAAACAAACCAATACCAAGATCACCAAAAATACAATAACAGATCAGAAAATAAAGAACCGAAATCACAATCCATTCCAGAAATCAAAATGAAAAACTATAAAATAAAACCCCATCAAGAAGAAACAGATCTGTTGAAAAAATCGGAGCAAAATCAAGACAAATACAATAAAACCGAGATCATTTTGATGGACTAACAACAGAAAGAAAGAAATCTGAGGGAATACCCAGATCAGAGTTGGAGTAATTACCAAAGAGCAAGCGAGCGTAACAGCATTGGAGTTTCGAAGGAAGATAACGAGAGACGGTGTGGTATAGTAAAGAAGAGAGGATATTTATTTATTCCTTTGTTTGTTTGTTTGTTTGCAAAAATATAAATTTATCACGTCGGTCAATAAATAGAGCCCTTCCTTTCTCCTTTGCAGTACAAGACACTCTCTCCTGTAGAAATAAGAAATAGAAAGAGGGAAAAAATGAAATCAGATCAGTGAGATTTTTGGGGGTAATGTTGTTCAAAAGTGGAAAAAGTAAAAGAAGAAGATGAAGCCTGAGGTCGCCAGAGTTGCAGAGAGCACCGTTGGAGAAGAGGAACATTGGGGGTGGGAGAAAACAATGAACGAGGTTAGTGCTTTTGACAAGATATGCATTGTAGTGCAAAATTACGGGAGTGCCCATGTTCACACATGAGGCACTCATGTTCGTAATTCTCAAGAGGACGTAGTGAGAAACTGCAGAATGAGAATTACCGGTCCTTATAAGTGAAAAATCTGGGCTCCCAAGAATCAGCCTTTCGGATGACTTTTTTCATCCAGAATCAAAGCAATTCTAGCCTCTGATGTCCTAGTTAGAGATAACCAAGGTTTGTCCTTTAATCTCAATTTCCGTAGAGCCCTGATGGACATTGAAGCCCAAGAAGTCTCCTCCCTTCTCTCATTAAATGGAGTCTCTCTCTTCTCACCTCCCTGATAAGCATATCTGGTCTTTATCTCCCAATGGCATTTTCTCCACTAAATCCTTTTTCACCCACCTTACTTCCGGAACCCCTCCTGCCTTCTTGGTCAACAGAATTTAGCCTCGTGTGGTACCTCTCAATGTCTCTTTCTTTATTTAGGAAGCAGTATGGGAGTGTATCAATACTTGTGACATGATACAAAGAAGAAGATTAGGATCTCAGTACCTCTCTCCCCACATTTGTGTCATGTGCATGAAGGATGGTGAGTATAGCCACTTATAAATTGTGAGGTGGCTCAGTCTCTTTGGCAATACTTCCTTGATATGATGTTTTGTGCTAGTTTCTATTGGGCTCCTCCCAATAGTGTGGCAAGCTTCTTTAATCAGTGGCCTTCTTGCAAAAAGGGTTCAAGAGGTAAAGCCTTTTGGAGATCCTTAACTCATACTGTTATGTGGTGTATCTGGGATGAACATAACAAGAGAATTTTTTACAACAAGTTTGCTAGGATGGAGGCCATTAGAGAAAGAATCTTTTCTTACATTTTCTCCTAACTTCTCTCTTCTGATCAGTTCAGAGGTTTCAGTTATCCTGATCTTGAAAGAAATTTATTAGAGATAGTACATTCCTCCCACTTTGACAATCAGCCCGGACAATCCAGCACTCCAAGACCAGATCTAGATTTCTTACTGAAGTTTGATGGCAGCAGTAGATCATCTTCCATCCAACCACTAGCGGCTGAATTCTGTTCTCATTGAGGGAGATTACAGAAATGTTGTTAATTGGGCTTCCCACCCAGAAAAGGGCCCTTGGAGGTTGGGTCATTTCCTCAATGAGATCTCAAAAATAACCTCTCCTCTACATTGCGACTTTAGATGGAATCTAAGGGAGCTGAACTCAATTGCGGATATTTTCGCTAAATCTGGGGCGGATAGAAATTTTTTATATAGTGCTAATAGTTTTCCCCCTTAAGTGGGATGATATTATAGTTGTGAGATCCTAATGGTTGCTTGTACATCTTCTCATGTACACCCCCCCCTTTTTGCCCCTTTTGAATATAATAGTTATCTTTTCTCAAAAAGAAAAATATTCAAAACATGAAAATTATGGGGGCCTAAATTCTTCAAAAAGTTCATAATGTAAAATAGCACACAGAGAGGGGTAGCTTTCAGTGCTGTGTTCTTGACCTATACAAGCACCAGAGAACTTCAACCGACCAAGAGTATCCCCTCATCTACTCTATCATGAAGGAACTCATGGGAAATTAATGGTGGAAAGGACTTACCCTCCCTGCTGCCACCTTCAGGTTATAATGTCAATGAGGCAAGGGTGGGGCAAAGCGGATGACTGCGACTCCATATGGAGTTGCTGATTAAATCGAGCTACTGTTCAAGTTTGAGTAAGAATACAGAGAAGACAAGCAGCTCGATTGGGAATTGTCAATCCAAGATGCAGTGCCCAGCTAGATGACAAGTGCTAATGTCTGAAAATGGTTGCTCAATCAGTGGTGGTGAAGGTTGGATCAAACGCTTGGCCCTTGCTACTTCACAGCTCAAACCAGTGGTATAATTAGGGCGGATTCTCAGATGGCAATGAAAATAATTGTCGATGAGTGATTTGGTGGCAAGTGAAGAGATCAGAGAAATGGATTGGGGAAGATGGGAGTGATAATGGCATTGGAAATAGTTGTTGTTTTGCTTTGGCAGTGAAGAAGAAAAGGGGGAGGAGTCTGAGGGAAAGGGTTCATATTGTATAGTTTTATGAGGCGTCCAATTGCCATAGATTGATTACCCCCTCCTCGAGTTAGCTCGGTACTGGAGAAGAAGAAGTCACCTCTTTGGCTCCATTTGGCATCAATTCTGGAAAATTCTCATTCTCAGAATCATCCAGAAAAGAATGAATTTTGGATTTTTCGGATTCTGAGAATCTATGCAAGCATTTGGCACAGAACTCTGATTCTTGATTCTAAGAATCAGAATGAAGTTTGAAATGACCCTATTTCTTTAGATCAATTCTCTAACTGAAAACCTCATCCATAATCCATCTAAATTTAAGGTCTTTTTTCTCAGCTCATCTTATAGGTTGTTTATAAACATGCAATTTACTATAGTTCCAACACCCAAATTGGGATTCCTTCAAAGGACCACTATGCACAAGTTGATACCAGAAGTGACCTTCTATGGGTGAACTGTATTCATTCCTCCAAAGGACTACTATTTTACGCCAACTTCATGTTAATATTTCCATTGTATGATTTCCAAAATATTAAATATTCCTGGCTGCAATGTCAATGGTTACTTCTGATACCATGTGGTGTATGGTGAAGGGAGAACAACTTCCGGATATTATGTAAGAGATTTTGTGGGATATGCTGAAGTATCAAGAAACTTATAAACAAAACCAGCAAATGCAAGTGTTATATTTGAGTAATTCAGATTACTGTTATCTTTATCTAAGTATGTAAATGACAATGTTTGCTACAATGGCTTCAAACATTAATGGGCATAGCTTGGTCTTTCCCATATAGAAATGTGTAATGGACCTGTAAAAATTCTGGAGTATGTCCTATTGGTCAACTGATCACATTATTTCAATCATTGGATAAAGGATGGCTCCAACACAACCTTCATGATTCATGGCAGAATAGGAACAAGTTAAGAGAAGTGAGAAATATGGCTAGAGTGCTGAGGGTTTCATTTAAATGGATCATTATAGAATTAGTTTTATTAAAATGTAAAATACCTTCTCGTTTGGGTGTCAGTTTTTATTTATTTATTTTTGGAACAGAGTAAATCCTCTTTATAATTCGAAGCTCAACCATACAAATTAAATGGAATGGCTTTAATATGTCATCCAAATTAAACCAAGACGACTTGAAGAAAAGTACAACAGTTCTAAGAAATCAAACTACAAAACAAATAACATATTGATAACACTTGTTGGTGCCAGTGAATGTCATTTCACTGTTAAAATAAGTCAAACTACAAAACACACTAAAAAGAACATAATGACACTTAGAGCGGATCCGAATACATCAAAATTGAAAAAAAAAAAAAATCAAACTACAAAACTTACTATTGGTGATGCTTGGAGCAGAGCAGATTAGAGATGAGATGGTGTTAACACCTGCAAATAACATGAACAAGAAAATAAGAAACTCAAACAAGAAAATAAATGGTAATCAAACAAGAAAATAGGTTTTGGGGTTTTGGGGTTTTTGGGGGTTTCAAACGCCAAACCAACTTCATATGAAGCTCAAGCGAATAGGAAAAATGTGAATCAATGGGAAACTCAAATGCTAATCATTTTTCAGTAAAACATATGGAAAATTCAAACAAAAATGCAATAAACAAGAAAAACTATAATAAACAAGAGAAGGATTTTGGGAATTTTGGGATGAGATTAAGGGGTTTGGGGGTTTGAAATGCCAAAAAATCTCATGAAAAGATTCTTATCAGGACGAAACTGAACACACGATTAAAATGGTGAAGTTTCCTACTTGCATTACAACAGAATAGAAGAGCGACGAGTAGTGATTTAAAAGGTGTGACTCAGGCGCACCTAGGTGCACAAGCGAGGCGCATTTTAGAGCAGGTGCCTTGCCCAGGTCCTAGGCTCAGCCATTTCAAAAGGTGCACGCCTGATGCGCCTTGCTCCTCAGCCCAAGTGTGTGCTTTTGAAAGTTTGATGCTTTTTTGCTTTTTTTGAACCTAGCGGCTGGGCCCATGCCACACCCCTCGAGGCAAGCCCAAACAAGTCCATGTTAGGGTCCTAAATTCTTAGTTCTCACACAAAAAATAATGATTTTATAATTTTAATTGCTTTTTAAGAAGATATTTTAGTAGGATGAATGAATGAAATTATAAAATCATTATTTTTTGTGTAAGAGCTAAGAATATAGGACCCTAACATGGACTTGTTTAGGCTTGCCTCGAGGGGTGTGGCACAAAGGCGGCTCGTAGAATCAGGAATGTAATATATTTTACATCAAATTAGCTACTTTAAGTAATGCAATTGAGATAAAAAAAAAAAAGAGATTGTGGGTTTTACATGCTTAAAAATGTTTTATATGTTTCATTTAATTTTTAAATTCACATTTGAATATGCTTTACATGTTATGTTTATGTATTTTAATTTTAGATAATAGGTTTTTTAAAACATTTATTTTAAAATTTAAAGTTTATATTTTTTATTAATATTATGTTTTTTTTTCATTTTTTTCATTTTTGGCATTTTTATTTTTCTAACATTTTTTAGCATTTTTTTATTTTTGTTCCTTGCTTAAAAATGGCGTGTGCCTTGCCTTGCACCTTGCACCTCGGGCACAAATTGACCCATGTGCCTTGTGCTTTTAAAACACTGGCGACGAGATTGGGCATTTTGTTCTAATTTCGTGCAAAATGTCGAATAGGCTCATGTCTTCGTTTTAATCAAAGGGAAAATTCCTGATCAGTACCCTGTAGTTTAGGGGTTAAGTCAGTCCCCGAATTTCAAAACGTGTCTTTGCAGTACTTGAACTTCCAAAAACTGTCTAATAGGTTCCTGTCGTTAACAGTTTGTCAGTTAATTTTGGAAATGTCAAAACTACCCTTCAATAGAAGACACTGTTCATTGCCTTCTACCTTGCGACTGAAGACAGAAATGTTATAGATTGTTACCAATCTAATAAGTTCTATGGTTTGGAAATGTTAGATTGTTACCAATCTAACAGAAATGTTATAGCCTATTCATTGTCTTCTACCTTAATTTGACTTGCACAAATATAACACTTGCATTTGCTGGTTTTGTTTGTAAGTTTCCAGATACTTCAGCATAACCCACAAAATCTCTTACATAGTATCCAGAAGTTGTGCTCCCTTCACCATACACCACATGGTATTGGAAGTAACCATTGACATTGCAGCCAGAAATATTTAATATTTTGGAAATCGTACAATGGAAATGTTAACATGAAGTTAGCGCAAAATAGTAGTCCTTTGGAGGAATGAATACAATTCACCCATAGAAGGTTGCTTCCGGTATCAACTTGTGCATAGTAGTCCGTTAAAGGAATCCCAATTTGGGTATTGGAACTATAGTCAATTGCATGTTTATAAACAACCTATAAGCTGAGAAAAAGGCAATTAAATTTAGATGGATTAAGGATGAGGTTTTCAGTTAGAGAATTGATCTAAAGAAATAGGATCATTCCAAACTTCATTCTGATTCTTAGAATCAAGAATCAGAGTTCTGTACCAAATGCTTGCATAGATTCTCAGAATCAGAAAAATCCAGAATTCATTCTTTCCTGGATGATTCTGAGAATGAGAATTTTCCAGAATTGATGCCAAATGGAGCCAAAGAGGTGACTTCTTCTTCTCCAGTACCGAGCTAACCCGACAAGGGCAATCAATCTATGGCAATTGGACGCCTCATAAAACTATACAATATGAACCGTTTCCCTCAGACTCCTCCCCTTTTTCTTCTTCACTGCCAAAGCAAAACAACAACTATTTCCAATGCCATTATCACTCCCATCTTCCCCAATCCATTTCTCTGGTCTCTTCACTTGCCACCAAATCACTCATTGGTAACTATTTCCATTGCCATCTGAGAATCTGCCCCAATTCTACCACTGGTTTGAGCTTCTGTGAAGTAACAAGGGCCAAGCGTTTGATTCAACCTTCACCGCCACCGATTGAGCAACCAATTTCAGACATTACCACCTGTCATCTAGCTGGCACTGCATCTTATTTTTGAAAGATCCTAGTAGACAGCAATTATATGAAGCCTTAACTGGTTTTAAAATGATAACTTTATAACTAACTAAACATGATGACTGAACAAAGAAAAAAAAAAGACTTAACTAGGCTGCAAAAAAAACTAACTACACAGGAAATGGTGGGCTTGTAGTCTAAAGAAATTATGACCCCATTACTATGAGACTAGAACACATGGATCATGAATCTTGATGATGTGAGTCATAAAAGAATGGAATGGTAATGGGAGCCTTTAAACGGATATGGACTGATTTATTAGCCAAATAAAAGAACAATGATGCTGTGTATATAAAATGAAGTAAAATTGCAAATTAACAACACAAAATTTATCTTCCAAATTGCATTGGACATATTCTACTAGACTACTATAGAAAGAGATAAACAACAGACTGACGATCTTCCAAAAGCTCAAGACCTAAAAAAACTGATGATCTTCCTAAAATTGCAAATCCTCCAAGTGGGATTTGAGCTTGTCTAGTCTTGTGAAAAAACGTGTCTTGGTCAATAGTATGAGATTTGAGCTTCCCACCAACTACTTTACTCCAACCCTCAATGGAATAAGTCCACCTTTTTAAGAGAACTATAATCGGACCAATTTCATAGAGATTGAGCTCCCTACTTTTTAGCTCACCGGTCACTTCCGTTGAGTTTTCAAGGCCCATTAACCTTAGTTCAATTCATGCATGCTATGATCTTCTCATTTTATCTACCTTTCCACTGTACTCCATCTCTTAATGTTCAACTATAGCTAACCAAGTTGAATTTACGAGCCCAAATCTTATAGAATTGAAAAACATTAGACAAACTTAAAACCAATACCTTAAATACTGAACTTTATTTTAGTATACTTTTGTTTTTTTTTCTGATGGCAATTTCCAAACAAACCCTTTGTTTTGTCATTTTTTGTTGCAGTGCAAATCTTTGGAGCAAAAGTCGTACTTGGTTCAGTTTTGTTTTTGTTCGTTTGTAATTATGAGTTTCATTTTTACTTGATACAAAACTTATGCTTTTTGTCTTTTTAACATTCGCTGAGTGTAAATTTTACATCCCAAAAACTTATGCAAATTTTGCACCAACTTCCCGCTACCTCAGTTCTTTATCTATTTCTCATATAAAGTGGAGATCATCTTGCATCCTACTTAATCTAAACAGATAACCCAGCCCTATCTCCATTCTCTTTCATAGGTTGTGTTTAGTTTGAAAGAAAGGGCAGGAAATGATAGGGAATCCTACACCCTACATGAAGCAAAAGTAAACCAAAATTTACACTCATCCCTTTTACGCTTCCATGAATCTAGAGCAGTGTGAATGAAGTTTAGGCTGCAATCAAACGTAGCCTTATATTCCATATAAATGTAAATGACGACACATGCATGGACTGCCATTTGCATGTGCAGAAACTCTTGCAATTCCATTCTCCTCATTGAGAGCTAGACTAACAAAATACTCACATTCCTAAAGTAGCATCCATCTTTACCATCATATGTAAATACTTGCTGAGTGCTTCCCAAACCACCAGTTACCAAATTCCCCATTACAATCATAGAATCCTGTGCAGCCTACAGATTCATGAATTTCCCCTTGAGAAACCAAATGGGCCATGTGAAAACAACTGCTGGTTGAATCCTAAGGACAGGTTTGAAATTGAAGTCGAGGTGCCATTTCCTTGATCCACAAAGTTAGTGTACAAATAAAGGGGAAACCTTCTAGATAAATCAATAAAATCTAAATGAGAAGGGAGCCTAGAACAAACATTGGCATTGACATCTGTTGTTTGATTCACAATCTGCTCATTCCCATTGTTCCAAAACTTCATTGTGTTCCTATAAGCAAAGTATTGATGTGATTGGGTTGTGATGTTTCCATGAGAAGACTTCACCCATCCAGCCAAAAGAAAAGACCTACTTGTTGTAGTAAGAAAATGTCCATTTGAACCATTGAAGTCCGAAACTAAGGTGATCACTAGAGGTTGGACATCATATTTAATCAACTTTCCTTTAGTTCTAGCACTTTGTTTATTCAACCATACGTGCAAATTTGCATCTAAGTACCACACACTAAGAGCATTTGTTACACTAAACCCCAACTGATGCTGCCTTCCATCCAAAACTTTTCCTAGGAACGGAGTAATATCAATATCTATGAAGGGAGATCAAAAGAACCAATTCCAAAGATGGGTGTTCATAGCAGAGGATTGATCCCTCTAGTGTATATCACAGTAGAAGGCCAGACAGCCCCAACTACAGTATCATCGATACTGACTATAACCTCCCTAAAAGATCCATCTCTTGGAGTCTGAGTAAGATTAATGGAAACCAATTCCTTAACTCTCCACAACCACCTTAATTACAATTTTAACATTAACGTGCAGGACAAGTCACCTAACATCAAACAGGTTTATATTGCAAAATTCTTCACTCTGTTTAGACACATATGGGACATGTGCAATGCAAAAATCTACCAACAAAACGTGTTGGATCCCCCTGCAACTGGTGGAGAAAGCTGGACCCTATGGACAACCACAAGCAATAAACAAATAGTTCACCAAACACCCCCCCCCCCCAGAAAAATCCCGAAGCCTACATATATGTTGATGGCTCATACGATCCAGTAACAGGAGCTGCTGGAATAGGTTATGTTATTCTAACAAATAGTTCACCAAACCGCATCAAACGAGTGTTTCTAATATGACTGAATCATTTGCTACGCCAACTATTTTTATTTTAACTTTTTCTTTTTTATTTTTCTTTTTTGAGATGTATATATGATTCAGATCGCAGAAATTTGAAATGTAAATAGACATCAAAAAATGTTGATGATAGAACACTAACAAATGTTAAGCACTAACCTGGAGCCTAATGTGTCAATGGAATCCGAAAAAAGAATGAGCAATGGCATTTGATTATACCTGAACACGGTGAACAACAGCTGGTAATTAGCCTCCTAAAAGAAAAAAATGTCAATTAGTACTTGATGGAAGAAGAAGAAGAAGAAGAGGAAGGGGAAATTCATGGAACGACGGTAGAAGATTGAAGGAATTAAAAAGGAGAAGAACTACCGGCGTCGATGCTTCTCAGTCGCTTGGGGCAAAGTTCCTCTCAGTCACTTTCGAAAGTGGAGGATGTTTCGTCGAGTTCGAATTTTTGCTACATGTAGGTAAAAAGCCCGAATAGGCAAAAGCTTCGGTTGCAGCTTTTCAAATAAAGACCATTTTGATAACAGTTTTTGGTCTTATGGGCTTTCATTATCCAAAAAAATGACGGCTTTTGATCTACCGGTCTTTTAAAAGCCCATTAAAACTTTTAAAAAAAATTTGCCAAACAGGGTATTACTAATGAAAATATCTATAAGGGATGATAAGAAATTAGAAATTATTAATCTAAAAATTACCTAACACGTAACACGTAGGGACTTGAAGATAAAATGAGCAGGTTCAATATCAAGAGACTTACCTGGGTCGTTGCTTGAAAACGTGAAGACGTTATCGCCGTATTCAGTAACCTCAACATGAACTCTGCATTCTTCTTGAGTTCTTGGATCCTTGGGCCGTTTAGATGCCTTTCTCCCCTCCCGAACCTTCTTGAAGCTTCCAACAATGGGTATGTTGCCCAATAACAAAAGAAATGTTGTTGGACGCTTTCAAGTGAAATGGAAAGGGAGTTATGGTTGTGAGAAACAAATCTTAAGGATTAGGATGTGTGGGGGGAGGGGGTTATAAATACCTAGGAGTGAGGACAATGTTGTAATGGATTACAGCAATGATAAAGAATGCTTGGGGAAGTCCTTGGACGTGACGTGAAGGGAGGTACTGTCATGAACTTAGACATGGTGAATATGAATTTATGATTTTTTTGGACATAAAGGGGTATTGTTTAGGCTTAATTGGGGTAGAGTTTTCTCCTTAAGCTAAATTCTGTCTAGAATGTGAGAAGGGAATGGAGGGCTGAGATAGGGAGCCAAGGGAGATCAATGGCTGAGGTTTAAAGGATTTTTGGAGGGAGATTGGTTGAGATAAGGGGCTATAAACACAGCATTGAGAGATATCCTCTCAATCAATCAAGATAATAAATGGAAGATCTTATCAACTTACCTAAATTGGATATTCCAAATTTAGGTGATTGGATTGATTGATTGGAGGCTCTAACTAGTCAAATATTTGATTTTAAAATGATTCTAGAAGCTGAAAGGAAGGATATGGTCATGGGATGTCCTACGTTCGAAGTTGTTGTGAAGAGGATTTCAAATGGAGGAACCGAATCGAATTTAACTTTGAGTCTCAAGATGGAGGGGCTAACGGTGTTGGAATTAGACGATTTTTGTACCATTAGACTCTGAATTTTGAGCTCTATCCATCTACAAGGTTGGATTTTAGATTTCATGAGGCATAGGGTTTAGGATCAAAGATGATCCCAATCGGATCATCGGAATCAATTCCGACTCCAAGTCTTGATATGAAGGGGTAAACAGTTTCGGATTTGGGTGATCTTGGTGTTGTCGGCTTGGATTTTTTGGAACCTATGTACCTATGATGTTGGACTTCTGATTTGACGTGGAATGAGGTTCAAGATCAAAATGACTTCCATTGGACAATCGAAATCGATTCTGGCTTCGAGTCTTAAGATGAAGGGGTAAACGGTGTCGGATTCAGGTGATTTTGGTGTTGTCGGACTTGGATTTTTTGGAACCTATGTACCTATGATGTTGGACTTCTGATTTGACGTGGAATGAGGTTCATGATCAAAATGACTTCCATTGGACGATCGAAATCGATTCCGGCTTCGGGTCTTAAGATAAAGGGGTAAACGATACCGGATTCAGGTAATCTTGGTGTCATTGAATTTGGATTTTTGGGATCTACGTACCTATGGTTTTGGATGTCTGATTTGACGCTAGATGAGGTTCAAGATCAAAATTACCTCAATCAGACAATTGTAATCAGTTCCGACTTCGAGTCTTAGAATGAATGGGTAAATAGTGTCAAACTTGGGTGATTTTGGTGTCATTGGATTTGGATTTTTAGGCTCTATGTACCGTCTCAGATTTGTAATTTGATATGAAATGAGGTTCATGATCAAAATTACTTCGATCGGAATCGGTTTTGGCTTTGGGTGTTAAGATGAAGGGGTTAATGATGTTGGATTTGGTTGATCTTGGTATCATCCACTTCAAATATTTTGGCTCTACATACCTATGGTCATGGATCTTTGAGGTTAGTTGAAGTATGCTTGAAGTTTGAAGTGCTATATAAAGAGTAAGGGGCACAAAAATGGGGTGTCTACAAGTCTCAAAACCTATGATCAAAGCTTTTGACTTGGCAAGAAATCCTTCTAAGACATTCGAATAAATAATGTGAGATTGCAAAACTTCATCTAGATCTCTTTACCAATAAATTAAGAAAAAAAAACATTTTTTTTTTGTAGTTATAGTTTATCATTCCAAAAGCTCTAAGTGCTTCATCAAATTCAAGTACAGTAGTGGAGCCCCTCGACCTAAAGCAGGACAGAGCCTTGTATATCAACGAGCGGTGGCAATTGGGTGGGTTGGGTTGGGTTTGGTTTGGGTTGAGTTTCAACCCAATTCATCTAACTCGCTAACCCATTAATGACCCAGTTATATAAAATTAAATGGATTGGGTTCAACCCAATCCATCCCGCCTAAACCCATTAATCTTATATTTATGTACTTAAAACAAAAAACTAACTCTCACTTAACAAAAAAATTGGTCATAGCTTGGTGGTCATAGTAGTTATTTACACAAGTGGTGAAGGTTCAAATCACATTACATGCATGCTACTTTTACACAAGCAGCGAAGCCATTTGACTATGTTTGAGTTTCGGGTTTGACCAAACCACTCAGGTTCAAACTGGTCAAACCAACTTGAATTATCTTATTGGATTGTCTTCGAGCTAATCACATCAAGGGTGGTTGAACCATTGAACCATTTAGATTTGGATCAGTCCAGTCAGACCAGACTAGACTGGTTCAATCAATGGTGGATTGACTTGGACTGACCCATATCAGGTTTGTGCACGGGTTTGGGACCAAATCGACTTGCCCGAAGCGAGTCAATATAAGTAAATCGGACTGGTCCAAAATCGGGTCGGGTTGTGCATATACGGCTTGGCACAAACCAAACCGTCAAAGCAAGCAAGGCGGGTTTTTGGCTCATACTCGTTTTGGATTCGGGTCGATCCAGATCCGCCTATCCTGGGTTGGGTCGAGTTCGGACTAGGATGATCGACCCAAACAAATCAAACCGAGGTGATCAGGTCTATTCATATTTAAACCAAGTTGAGCTGGTCCAAACTCGGGTCAAGTTGATTTGGATTTATGTCGATTTGGGTGAAGTGTGTTGATTTGAGACAAAACTAATTTTAGTTAATAATTGATAGAAAATTAATGCATTAATTATAAATTATTTCATTCAAATGAAGAAAATAAAAAAAAAACTAAGGAATTAATACTTATATTTGTAGTGGTTAACCCAATGGTTATCCACAACCCAACCCGTTTAAATTGACCCAATGGGTGATCAAACCATTTCCAACCCGCCTAGTAAATGGGCGGGTTGGGTGAAAAATTGCCACCCCTAATATCAACCAATAGGGGTTTCAAATTCATACATTGAATCTAGACTAAGCTTCTGGATGATGGTCCCTGCAAGAAGTTGGGCTCCATTCACCAAAGGAACTTAGAAACCACCATTTATGACGTTGTTACCATTGTTCTAAACGATAGTTTATGAACTTCCTCCAAGGCCGATGAGGAATGGAATGTTATTGTTGTCGCTGTTGAGGGGAATGCCATTGTTGACAGGGAGTACCATAGTGTTTGGCCTGGCAAAGGGAACTTGATCGTTCATCGTTGGGTTGTTCACAATTCCCATCACGGCTCAGGTATAGGGTGTTCGACCCACCAAGTATGTCATGCATGAAGAAGGACAATGGGTGTTGGGTGTCCGCATTAGGGATGGAAATATCTAGTTTTCTACCCTACCCGGTGGGTACCCGCCCCTACCCTCCACGACGAGTTTTGGGATTCTACAACCCACACACATATGGGTAGGGTACGGTATTAGGCTAAATCAAACCCCCTCTGACTGGCATAAGCATATAAACTTTATGCACTAAGTGTTGAATTTAATAATATTTTGAATCTTATGTGAATGATAATTGATAGTTTATGTGTTTTTTACACGTCTTTAATCAAATAATTAGAAATCTTGATGTTTATTTGTGTTGTTTTACTTATTGCTTATATATGACAAGAAATAATAGGAAATTAGATGTGGGTTTTAAATACAATCCACCCCCTACCTTGAATGCAGGGAGGGTAGGGTCGGGGAGGGTTTTGCACTTTCATGTGCGATGAGGGTTTGGATTCTCAAAATTCAACCCACTACGGGCTTTGGGGCAGGTACGAGTTGGGAGGTTTAGGGAGGTGGATAGGGTCTAGACCGCCCCATTGCCATCCCTAGTACGCATTCACCACAGTGGCATTGGTAGATGTAGAAGGAGCAGCATTTGATTGCTTGATGGAGGGTGGGCCCACAGGTGCTACATTAGTGACAAAAGTGGACACAGGTGCTCTATCTAGGACTATCATTTCAATTGGATTGGATGCCTACGGTGTTGTTACTAGAAGGGACAATTGTTCGTCGAGGATTTTAGATGAGGTGGCACATGTGACAGTGAGGGCTAGTAATAGTAGGTAGGCATTAGCCTTCAACGATCGATGAAGGAGAAGCTGATTTGGATCCTGATGAAGCTAAGAAGCTTGGGGCGGTCGACATTTCATCAATTGGGTTTTATTTTGAAAATTTGATGAATAGTGGAGGGCAAATTTGATATTCCATTTCTTTCCGCTAACACTTACCGACGATGTCAATTGTTAGACATAGTAGGGGTACTTTAAGAAAATATGCAAATAGTAAAGAGTTAGTCAATTAGTTATACCATATGGGTAATTTAAGAAATAAATCAAAATAAATGTAAATGTCGAACCGCTAACCGTTGCTCGGGTCGAATGGGTTGACAATTCAATCATCTGAGTCAATGGTTTTTTGACCATTTCAACGTTTTTGGGCTGAATGATGGTTTAGGGTAAAACCAGACCCATTCGAGTGACCGTTTTCCAGTCCGAACGGTCCGACCAGTCGGATCAACGACGGTTCGAAAACGTTGATTCTCTATGTCTCTCACTCGCTTGCTTTTCTTCTCTCTCCTTTTTGGTTTCAAAAACCTCATATGTTATCATTTGTAAAACATTCTCTAAAATTTGCAACTAATTTAATTAATAAAAGGATAAAAGGATAAAAAATGATACTTCCACCCCTCAAATAAAAATGAAAATGCCATTCTCGCCCCTCGTGAAACATAGTCAAACTCTATTACCATATTAATAGAAAGAAGAGGCATCACAGCCATGTTATAATTCTAATTGGTGTAAGCAAGCTCATAACTTGTAAACATGGATCACATGAAAGAGAAAATCACCATGGTTGATGTCTCTTTTTCATCTTAAGTTCTACATACGTTATTTATTACTTTAAAATCTAGTATGTCTTCTTCTAGCCACAAATCTATTGCTCATCATACGTGTAACGGACAATGTAACCAATCACAAGTGAGCACACCATTGCTTAAAACAAGGGTTGCAGCTTTGGTCAAGTTAGCCCAAGCCCAACCTGAAATGGTTGGATTGGATTGGATTGGGTTAATGATCGGGCTAGGGTTACGGTTAAATTTTATAAACCCAACTTCACTTTGAATTGGATTAAGATTGACCCTTCAAGCAATCTGACCGAACCTGAGCCCAACTCTTAATCTATTTCAATATAGCCCTAATGTTTTATGTTTTTTTCCTATTCAACCACTTTTCTTTCTACCTTCTTGTTGTCGTTCATCATCTTGTTACTGCCCTATGCCTTTGTATATCATAGATAGTTGCCACTCACTTTATCCTTGCCATTGTCATCGTTCATATCACCCTATCTGGTTGCCACTACTCAATGTCTCATATTGTCACTACTCTCAACTCTCAATCTCTCACATTGTCACTACTCTCAACTCTTACGGTCCGTTTGGTTTGAAGTCAAAGTTGGAATTGGAATCACAATTTGTTAGAATTAGAATTGGAATGGTCTATTCCCATTTGGTTCAGATGGGAATTGAAATAAGATGGAATTGGTTTTTATTCCCAAGGGAGGAGAAAGAGAATGGTCATTCCCTAAAATGGGGGAATGTCATTCAACTAGGAATGTGAATGAGATTCCAATTCCACCTAACTAGACAACTAGAACCAGAATGGGCCATTCTGATTCCAAACTCCTACTCATGTGAGCCAAACGAGCTCTAGTCCTTCATCTTGTCACCGTTGTTTAAGTGTCAACAGATGTTAAAACTTCTATCTCTTGCTATTGTTGACAAGAGAGTTGAGGGGCAGCTCTCAATATGAAAAGCTCTTGTTGCTAGCCCTATATAAGGTCTCTTACCTTGGCTCATCATCTTGGTGCTAAGGGTGGGGGGTGCAAATCAAGCGAGGTGTGCCCTCATTGACCAAAGGTCGTGGATCCAACTACCTTAAAGCATTTTTCACCCAACTTAGGTTTTCTATTCCATATGGCAAGATAAATTGTTCATAATGTTGCAAATTATAGACCAATTGCTAGTGGCTCAATTGGTAGGGTCTCTAACTCATTGTAACAAAGACCTGGGACCAAACCTTGCTGCCATCAGGAATGGGGGGCTACCCCTGTTTATGTAGCCCCATGAAGCAGAGAGAGAGAGAGAGAGAGAGAAAAGGACAATGCGAAAATGGTCTTGTGAGGACCAAATCTAAATTCCAAAAAAATGTTGTAAATTATAGGGGTATTTTAGAAAAATGCGAACCATAGGATAGGTTCTAATAAATACATGAAACTATTATTGCTCGAGGTGTTTTAGCAAATGACCTTGTTTCTCTAGGCCTTGTTTAGCATCAATTATGGGGATTCTCATTCTCAAAATCCTTTTAGAAAAAGGATAAATTTTGAGAATTTTTATCTAAATAATTATCAAATGTATTTAGCACAATCATCTGATTCCTGTTTTTTTTTTTCAAAAATAAAATTGCATTTAGTAACAACCAATTTTCTGAAATCAATTCTCCAGATGACTGATACACAAAACCATGGCAATTCTAAAAAATATAAGTTCAGATAAGGCTACACTGTACTCTATTACGTTCAAATGATGGGGTTCAGATTATAACAAAATCAAGTAAACCTTTTATAACATTTGATTCTAGCTACAATTTGGAAACCGGGTCTGACCTATTGGGCTGTTAAAAATCATAAGAGTAAATTCAGTTCTGAAGTCCCCAACAATATGGTTTCATAACTTCTGTCTACAAGAGACAAAGTCACAAAGGAATGAAAGGATCATCAATAGAAATATGTCTAATGGAAGGGCCACAAATTAAGCAACATTAGTAAAAGTTAATTTAGCATTACCTATGTATAGATGACATAAAAAACAAATATCCATTGCAAGTTTTTCCAACTTCAACTAAACGCAGCAAACTTCAACTACCAAGTACACCTAATTTTCAAGATGATAAATTTATACAAGTAGCTTCTCAATATAATAAGCCATTACCGAATGCTGGACTTGGGTCTGTGGGATCTTGGAAGGAGTGAACTGCATGCAAACCTAATCTCAGTCACACTTGGCAGCCCCTTCTGAACATGAATTCTTATTATGGAACAGAAACTAACTTGTTGAGCAAAATAACATAACACCAATAGATCTTTCTATTGAGAAATTGTGCACAAGATATCATGAACAGTTAACACCCATGCCTAGTTAGAACATCGTCTATCTTTTTTAAAGTACCCCTAACTTTATCTTTATTGTTTATATATTGTCCTGTACCCCTAAGTTTTCTTAGACATTATAGTTAACTAACGGAGAAAATGAAATATCGAATTTACCAAATTTGGGTCATCAAATGTTTTGATGACTAATTTTGATTCCTATGAATTAATTTTTTTATTGGAAGTTGTTGTTCTGTGATTTAATGGGCAACCTGGATCACTGATCAGATGAAGCTAACCCATATGAAAAACAGGACAATTTCGACAGCAGTTTTAAGCTCACATGAAAAGCCTCACGATGAATAACATCTAAAATCAATTAAGGAGCACAAGAAAGCCTCACGTCACAATCTTTAGTTATTTTACATTTCCACTTATTCCTTAAGCTACTATACTTCTCCTCGCCAATGGATGCCGTTTTCCAATTAGGTGATGGAAACGAAAGAGGTGAGGATGCTCGACCCAACCCATCCGACTCAGAAAGTTGATGATACGCACTCGCCTCATCTCTCCTGCTGCTGCTCCTCTGTTTTCTCCACCAAATAGGAAGTTTTGGACTAAAAGGAAAGGAGGAGTTACTGAAGCAGGACAGTGTGGGTGTGACTGGAATCATGCCGAGAGGGAGACGAGACAGACTAGACTTAGACAATTTATTGGAAAATAGATCAATCAATTAATGTCACACGTGATGGAGTGTGATAGAAAGTTAACATCAATGGAGGTTTTAGATCATTGTTAGGAAATTTAAGGGTAATTTAAAGCAATATGTAAACAGTAAGAGTAGAGTTAGTCAATTTCTTAAACCATAGAGGTATTTTAAGAAATCTGCGCCTTCAATCTTCTTTATTCACGAATGCAGAAAATTATACAATAAAGCCACAAGAAAAACTTAACCAAATTCAATTTCAAACAAAACCCATAACTGTACTATGTTTCTCAGCCCTAAAAGCATGGATTTCTGGACAAAAACAATAATAATAACAAGAACAAAAAGAAAAACTTACCCAAATTCCTACTCAAACAAAACCCAGAACTATACTTTGTTTCTTAGCTCTAGAAGCATGGATTTCTCAACTAGAATAATATTAAGCATGGATTTCTCGACGAGAACAATATTAACCACAAGAACAAGAATGCAAGAGTACAAATGACCATTGAGTGAAGAAAAGAGAAGAGAGAATTATAAATGATTCTACCCTTACTGTTTGCATATTATCTTAGAATACCTTTAAATTTTCTGACAATTATCTAAAACCTCTCCTACCATTAACTTTCTATCACACTCAATCACATATGACATATTTTTTAAAAAATTCCAAAAACACCCTTTACAATCCTTCTCTCTTTCTCACACACTCTCCTTACTTCTTTCACACACATTGGACTGTCAAGGAAGCCATTGATGTCGGTGCAACCTTAAGTGGTGGTTCTCTCTCATCTCTCGCTCTAGTTCTCCTCATCATTATCTGCTTCTTCACGTCTTCTAACAAGCGTAGCTTGAAATTTTCACAATTCTCCCCTAATTGCACAAGCAAGTGCCCTGTTGGGTGAAATCGTTGGATCCGCGTCCCTCTATATGCCACTACAACCTTTGGAAGCACCATTTAACCAGAGAAATAGAGCTCTCTCTCTCTCTGAAAACATTCTCTCCCTTGCTAGCGTCGATTACAATGTCAGGTCTTCTAGACGCCATTGCAACCTTTGGAAGCACTGTTTAGCCAGAGAAACATATACTCAGGTCATCCGCTGTTCTCCTCGGTAAACACGATTATCGTCTTCACCGACGCCCATAATTCGTCATACACCCCCATCTCAGTTGATCATTAGAAACCTTGCGATGACCAAGAATTGAGCATTGTAATCCCAATGGATTAATGACATGACTTGTGTTGGGCACATCTACCAACCTACGCATCTATGAACTATGAGGGCCTACAGTTGCTACCATGTTGGAAATCCCACATCTGCCCTTAGCTAGAAGAAATGAAATGTATAGAAAAGGTCATATGACGTGGCTCATTTCAAAGGAATTCTGACTTAGGGCCTGTTCGTTTCCTCTTAACTCTTATTTCTTAAGAGGAACCTTTTAACTTTAAGAGAAAAATAGTTGTTTGTTTCCTCTTATCTCTTATCTCTTAAAGTACAATCATACAAGTTTTTGTTTTCCAATTATTACCCCAAAAAAAGACAAACAAAAATTCTCATATATGGGGTCAAAATGGATATTTGATAATTTTTAGAATTCAAAATTCAGAGTTCAAAAAACATTCTCTGCATTCAGAGTTCAGAGGAAAGAAAAGTTTACCAATACCAATATACCTCTTAATGTAATTATTGCACTTTTAGATGTCAGACTTCAAAACAAACGAACAAGCCCTTAGATCTCACTACTCCAAACGTCACCATGAAAGCCTTATACAAAGTTTAGCAAGCCACCCATGCCGATCGGCCACTTTGCCTAAAGATCTATAGACTAGGGCAAGTAACACTCATCTCTAGTCATAATATTGAAGCTCCTACTACACATGAGATAACACATGTTCATGGTCCAACTATGAATACTGCCATGGGACCTGCACTTGAACTTGCATCTGACAAGGGATTAAGCCAACAGGATGAAGGTTTGTCAATCTATTCATATCTAGGGGCACAATTCCATTCTCTGCTCGATGAATGTAGTCGGTGGCAATTGTAGAGATGATTACGTCGGTTGATGTTGTGTAACCACAAAGGTTTTAGTATATGTTTGGCATCGATGTTGTAGTTGCAGCTGATGTGTGGCTTGGAGCACCGTTTTCTCATATTTTTGTTTTGAATCGTTGCTGCCAGGTAGGATGTTTCCCGGAGCAACAACAACTTTTTCTGTTTGGTACCATTGTTCCAAGAAACGTTTTCAACACTAGAGCCCATTATCTAGTGCCACATCACTGCCCTATTGGCAACAATGAGTTGCAGCTCCAGGAAACGCCAAATTTGGCGTTGCTCCAAGCCATGGCTTTCCGATTTCTGAGGCGTGGCTTGGAGCATCGCTTTTTACGGAAAAACAGTTCCAAACAAATGCCCGTTTCTTGGAGCACCGTTTTTTCCGATATGGTGCTGATGTGGTGTCATTGCTCCAGGAAACGGCAACAATGCCAAACAACCCCTTAATCCATTGACGTTAATGTTTCATTTTGAAAATTTGGAGAAGAATAATAGTCTTTTTCATCTTTTTGTTAACAAACATTAATGACAAGGAGGCCTTGGTCATTTTCCAGAAAACCAAGGGGTACTCTAAGACAATATATAAACAATAAGGATAAAGTTAGCCAATTACCTCAGAATTCTGAACTCCATTGCAGACCTACAACAATTCAAGATTTTAAATGCCTCCCCTTATAACACCAATACCTGCCCTTGCATTGGCATCAATTCCGAGCTGGCATCCACCCCAACTGTACAATGGAGCTAAGATTTGTTGGGGGTGGACTAAACAGTAAAACCCCCTTTTTTCTGTTTCATGTTATGTTTTGTGGAGAAATGACCAAAAAGCCCCTATTTTCACATGTATGAGGATTATACATATTCTTAATTAATCATATGAAATTTTTCATTTTGAGAAGTGAAAAAATATTGCTTTGGAAAAATGGGTTTTTCGAATGAGGAATAGAAATGACAATTTCACTCATCTCCGATGGGCCCCACCTCGATTGGGGTGGGTTTTTTTAACATTGATCGAGTGGTTGGGGTCAGGGTGGACAAATAAAACTATTGAAATGTGTTATATTATAGGGTAGATTTCTTAAATGACCCTTATTGTTTAGCTAATTGGCTAACTCTACTCTTATTGTTAACTATTGTCTTAAACTACTATTACTTTTTCTAACAATTGATTGGCTCTACCCCTATTGTTAGCGTTCGTTAATGTTTCGTCAAAATCCGTATACATGTGACACCATGTGATGTATAATTTTTTTTAAATCCAATATTATCCATCATCTCTCTCTCTATCTATCTCATATTTTGTGAATTTTTTAAAATTTCTAAAATCTATAACTATATACTTAAGGAAAATTGTCTAAAACTCACCATGAGTTTTAAACATTTCTCTTAAACTCACCACAACATTTTAAAATATTTAAAACTCACCATCTCAGTAAGTTTTTGTTTTCCAAAACTCACATTCCGTTAGTGCACCATCAATGCTTCCTAACAGAGGTGTTCATTGAAGCATAAATAACAATTTTCATGACCAAATTACCTTTAATGGTGAGTTAGAGGAAAATGGTATTTTCTAGTTTTCAATTTTCTTTTTTTTTTTGCATTTTTAGTGTTTTGTTATAATTTCCAATGTTTTTATAATTTCTGTTTTTTTTTTATATTTTTCTATTTTCCTATATTTTTGTTATTTATTTGAATTTTTTTTTGTTTTTCTATAATTTTTGGTGTTTTTTCTACAATTTTTATTTTCTTATTTTTTGTCCAATTTCTATAGTTTCTATAAATTGAATTTCTTTTATTTTGTTTGCAATTTCTATAATTTTTTATATTTTTTGTAATTTCTATGTTTTATGTATTTTATATTTGATTTTTTTTTTTGAATTTTTTCCTTTTTTCATGTCTAAATATTAAAATGGTAATATATTAACACCCGTTAATTTATTTTGTATATATTTTATATTTTTTATGAAGTTTAAAATGGTAATATATTAACACCCATTAGTTTGTTTAACGTCAAGTTAGTGACATGGTGAGTTTTAGACATTTTGAAAAGTTGTGGTGAGTTTAAGAGAAATGCTGAAAATTGATGATGAATTTTAGACAATTTTCCTATACTTAAAGCATTGAGAAGATATACGGTTGATATTTAGAAGTCAACACGTGGCATGCTCTTTGCTTGACATGCACCCCTTCTCCCTCCTCTCTCTCATTTATCTCTTTGCTCTCTCTCTCTCTCTTCTCCCACCTTCTTTCTTCACCCTCCCCCTTTCACGCCAATTCATTCTCTTTTAATGTCTATTCTCTCCCACCTTCTCTCTCACATGATTCTCTTTATTTTTCTTTACTCTCTTTTTGGTTTTTACTTTTTTATCTTGTTTTTTTCTTAAAATGAGAGATTAATGAAAGGGTCATTTACTTAGAGACCCCTGTAATTTCTGAAAACACCCCTATAGTTTACACAATAGGCTGTGTTTGGTTGCAATGCAAATTTATTTATTTATTTAATTCAGTTTAATAAAACATTATCCAACCATTTATTTATTTAATAAAATTAAAATATATTATTTATTTAGTTAGGAATAATTTGCTAACAAGCTATTATTATAGAGGTGTAAATTGGGCCATGCCACTTGCGGCCCGGCACGGCCTGACCCGACTTTGGACCAGCCTGGCACGGCCTGACACAATGGCATGCGGGCCATGCCAGGTCCGCCAAGATCGTGTGGGTCGTGTTGGGCTTGGGGTTTTAGGTCCGTAGGCCATGCCGCCCATGGCCCGCGGCCAGGCCCACGACATAACCCAACATGACCCATATATATTATTTATATATATTTTATATATAATATATAATATATTACATAAATTATAATTATATAATAATATATAGTATATAATATATTAATAAAATAAACAATTGTTTTCAATTTTATTATACTAATTTATTTAATTATTGTATATTTGTATATATAAGTAATTGTATACATCAAAATTCATATAAAATTAAAATTTTAATTTTTTTTAAGCAAATGGTTTTAACCCAATCCATGGCCCAACCTGACTTAAGATTTAGCCGATGAATCAGCCCAACCCGCAGCATAGCACAGGCTCACATGGACTTGGGCCATGCCGGGCCGACCCCCAAGTTATCCCAAGGAATGGACAAGACGTCTTCGCTCTCAAAGGTAGTCGGTCCCCTGGTCATTTGCATTCTTGACTGTCGCTGTCGCATAAAAGGGAGATTAAAGCCGTTTCCGGAAAACAGAAAGCCACCACTACTGAGAGAGAGAGAGAGAGAGAGTGGTTGAGGAAAGATAAACCGTCGCTTGCGGTCGTGGAAAACAGAGGGAAGGGGCAAAATGGAGATTTCATCCTTTTCGTTACGATTTAACAACACCACCTCTGTTCCAACAGTCCTCGGGTTGTCGCATAGTCAAAATTCTGGTTATGTATCGTGAACCAAAACTTCCCTCACTCCCCTCTCTATTTTTGCCGTGTCTTCTCCCAAATTGCAGCGGTGAAACGAGAAGCCAAGCAGAAAGCAGAGAAGTGCGATCTTGATTTTGAATCAAGGTGAGGGCGCAGATATGTAGCAAGAGAAGGGAACAATCGATCATTGACTGCAGATGTTATCTCTCACTCTAAGGTGAAGGCACACATCGTGATCGGAGTTGCCATGCAGATGCAGATACAGGCAGCTGTATTAATTGAATCTAGTGCCACCAAAATGAAACTCCCAAGCCAATTGAACACAAATCCTCTCGATCATTAAACGCAAAAAAATGTATCACTATTCGTTTCACTTAACATAAGTATCGTTAAAATGCCTCCTCAATCGTCAATCCTCATGGTGTGTGAGTGTCTACTTGGTTTGTGCTGGGTTCAACTTGCTGAGTGGAAAACATACACCGAAAACTTATACACGCAGTGAGAATGAATGGAACATGATTTTCATTAGAAACAGAGAAAATCTACCTTCACCGGAAGCAACAAATGATGTCGGAGGTTTCTTCATATACTGTCCCCTCGTGCATGTATCAAACGGGGACGGGGTTACAATGTATAGTGACTATGGGATCTTTCCCTTACGTTAGCGGAAGACTCTGGTTTGCAGGTTGAAATCCATTGGAGTCTTCCCCGGTGAAACCCCTAATCACTACCACGACAATAATGGTCCTGCAACTGAATAGAACAGCGGTGCTACCGAAGAGGCTGAATGCGAATCCAGAAAATAATAAAATCCATCCCCTGCCCACTGAATCACCATCACGATAATAATGGTCCTGCAACTGAAAACAACGATGCCACCGAAGAGGCTGAATGTGGTTTTCAGAAAATCCATCCCTAGCCCATTACAGAAACTATGAGTTGTGTGGCTCCTCCTTGAAGAAATATAGCCTTGTTTGAGAGAGCTTTTGCACGCCTTGTTTGACGAGAGGGATAGACCTTGGGCTGGTACCCGAAGCCACTCAAATATAGCCTCCGACTATGAAGCCGAGCTCTCCGAGCTCAACATTTTTTCTGGTAATCTCATAACTTAAACTATAAGCAATTAGAATAACTCCATGAAACGCAAATAGAAGCATCTTTGGATTGAGCAGCCCAAACCATTTGACTTTGTAAAATGGTCCTAATGTGTTAAAATGGAGGATCCATGGATTTATGACTATCGGAACCAGTAGTGCCGGCATTGGAGGCAGGGTGACTAGACGTGGGTGAAGAGGACCATACAAGTTGCGGTGGCAATCGGGAATAAACATAGAGGTTGAAAACGAGAAGAAGAAGAAGAAGAGAGGAGAAAGAGAGTGGGAGATGAAGGGGGTAGCGTCGCTGACTCGCCTCTTTTCGTCTCCAACGGAGGAAGGTGAACAATGCCATTTCGGTCCCTTTTACACTTTCTTATCCCATACCAATAAAACCAAACAATGTAAAGTTAAACTTTCACATTTTTCCATTTCATCCTATCTCATCTTTTCTCATCCCACCTAAATCTTCTCACAAAACAAATGGAGCCTAAGGGAGCTTTTAATCTGAATTAAGTGTAAAATGGACATTTCAGCCCTTTCATCAATATTTTATGGTAATTTTTCAAAATAGTATAAATAAGTTAATAGTCAAACAGTAAGGGTATACTTAGAGTTTATTCCTTTTCTCTTAACACTTATCTATTAAGAGGAATCTTTATGAAAGAATGTTAGGATCCATCTAATGGACGCCAATAAGGTTGCGGAATGGGAGGGCGAATTTCAAAAAAAATTCTTACCTTCTTCCAACTGGGAATCATATTCCCTAAATTTAGAATACCATATTCAAGGATTTTACTTGAACCATAATCGAACCAGATCTGAACCAAAAAGTAAAAGGGAGGAATATACCTGATACGGAGAAGCAGTATCTCCCAAAGTTGGTGTTCACACCCAGAGAATGCACCAAGATCCGTTCCTGCTGAAAATGACACAACTGTGGATGGAACAGAACCAGTAGGGTGTGTCCTACACACTGGATCATTCGCAAAAATCCTCTGGAAATACTAAACACAGAGTCTTTTTAGTCTTTCTTGCAAGACTGATGTCAAGAACTGATTTCTTGACTTCCTTTTGCTGCAAAGATCGAATCTTGCAAGAGGGAATGGTGGTGGCTGGAGGATAACTCCTGGGACAAAGATGGCTGAACTTGCTTCTCTTCTCTTTGGAGTACAATTGAGATCTAATCTCAATTCGCAGGAGGTATCCCTTGTGTACCAAAAAGTGGTTCGAAATCTGATATGATTCCACACACTTGTTTTTCCTCTTTTCTTCTTGATTAAGAAAACTCCTAATTAGGAGTTATCCCAATCTAAATCAGTATTTGGATAGGGGATAATCTTAATCCTATCTACAGATTAAGTTAGCTTACTCCTGATCTTATCAGGAGGTTACCAGATTCAAATCTAATTTGAATTTGGTCTCCTAGAGTGGATAAGGTTAAAGGCCCTATCCTTTTGCTAACATTAATCTCAGATTCGCCCCATATGGGTGATCATATCAGCCCACCTCAAAATGGGCTTTTGGCCCATTAAATATTCAGTGTTTAATTACTTTCCAATCTGCTGCCCAGTTGGGCTTCTTTGTATGGCGTGGGACTCAAGCATTGATCTACACACCAGCCACATGGGTTCAGCACAGCCTTTAATACAAGGCCCAGCCGAATTCACTGAACAAAACTCAGTAAACCCCTGAGCCCATCATATGGACCCTATGGGCCCAACACTTACATTAAGTGGTCCCTGGGCCAAGTCATCTTATAAAAACCCAGGGACTGTGGACAGGTGCAAGATTAGCCCATCAGGTACTATCCTAAATGGGCTTACACTTAACCTCTCAGCCCTTAATGATCAAGCACTGCTCGACAAGAGAGGACCTTTCCCTCGGCTGTAAGGAACAGTGCCGCACTCTCCACTCACATTGATCCCGGGAATTAAAACCATTTGCAAACATTTTTGAAACCGTACATATATATACATAAATATATTAATTTTGCAAAACAAAATTCCAACGATTGAAATCAACTGCCAGTAGTTTGGTTTCCATCAGAGAGAGTGCATTTCCTGATCATTACCCTTTGTCCGACAAAGGGGCTGATCCCATCACTATGATCACCCACTCAGATGAATTCTCAGACTGTCCCAACATACCCAGGTTTTGACCCCATCTAAGGATCTCACTGATTGACATATCAAAGACAGCCCGATTCGACACCTAGTGAAATGTCATAATCGAGTCTAGGGGTCAGGTGTAACTTTCCTGTTTTGCCCATCTGTCTCCAAGGTCCAGGGCAATACTAGAAATCTGGTCCAGTTCAAGAATTCAAGTAATCCCATACTGCATGTGCCTTGGGTCTTACCCTGGTGGCTGAGACAGGCCATCCCAACACTTGGTGGCACACCAATATCAGCCTTGGCAGGATAAATCTCCCCAGATTTATCCAATGGCTATGAACATTTAAAACTAACACGAGTCTCTATAAAGTGTATAGTTTTAGGGTCTTATACAGAATTATACCAAACAACATAAATCAAACATGCACTTTATTTATTTCCACTAAATAACAAAAGTACATCAAATCGGATTGAAGATAAGGGCATACAAAACTGTCTAACACTTTAAACTTTAAGAGAAAAATGATTGTTCATTTATTCTTATCTCTTATCTCTTGAAGTGCAATATACAACTTATTGTTTTCTAATGATACCCTAAAAAAGACAAACAAAAAAACTCTTATATATTGGGTTAAAATAGATATTTGATAATTTTCAGAATTCATAATTTGGAATTTAAAACAACATTCTCTACATTCAGTGTTTAAAGGGAATAAAAGTTCACCAATACCAATATATCTCTTAATGTAATTATTGCACTTTCAGATGTTAGGTCAAAGCAAACGAACATGCCATTAGTCAATTACCTAAACCATAAGGTTAGTTTTAAAAGTTTACTCTTATAAAAATTTCCCCCTATGTGGGAAATTTACTTATTCACCTGATAGATGAATCAGTTTTATACGAGGAAGTGAAACTTATTTTACCATGGGCCCATTATTAAATGCAAAAAGAACATTGTAAAGTTGGCCAATGGGGAAAAAATACCCATTAACCAACTTTACTAAGCTTATTTACTATTAAACCAACGAGGCCTAAGGGTAGAGTTAGCCAATTAGTTAAATAGTAAGGATAGTTTAAGAAATTTGCCCTATATTATAATATTATATAGGTTTAAGTAGGTTTAAAAAATAAAAAATAAAAAATAAAATTGTAAGAATAAAATAGGAATGAATGAGGTAGGATGGGGCAAATTAAGATGTTTCCGTTTTCCGTGGGTATGGAGATGGGGTTAGGATTTCTACCCCCCCTGAGATTTGGGGTAGTACATTTGAATTCGTGGTCGGGGATGGGGCAGAAAAAACCCGGCCTTGCTTGTTACCATTCCTAATGGATTCTCCGGAGCAAGCAGAGCCAAACGTAATTCTATTATGAATTTATTCGGAGTGATGGGCCTCTAATTTCTCCTTTGTAGGAGTATAGAAATGGAGTCCTCATCTGCTTCTCATAAAGCATGTCTCACGCCGACATCACAGCATGTCCTGGCCGCACATGGGGAACATCTCCGATACTTGTATTTATTATTCATGGGGAGATGTTACCAATACATGGTGAGCTGAGGTCGGTGTAAGGAGCGCTTTGTGAGGAGCAATTCTACAGCGAACCCTGTTGACAGCCCAGGCTGTCGAAGTGTCGAACAGACAGCCAAAAATTTTCGGTGTAGAAATCAATACGGGTGTTTGGAAACAAGTAGCAGCAAAAGCAGTAGACGAGCAGAAGCGAGGTGACCGACTTAATGGCGTCAAGGTTGCAGCTCCCGGTGGATGAATCAGTTCTTCTGCGGGTCACTCATTCCAACATTAAGTCCTTCTCTGCTGATGTTCGTTTTTCACTTCAGGTATCTGATGCAGAAGCGAACACTCTTGCAACTCAAATTATTTACTGATACCGATGTGTCTATGTATTGTACATAATTTTGCTTTACTGCAAAGGAAATCCATACTTCGCGACTTAAAAACAAACTGGGCTAGACTATATATTGCAAATGCAGCTCGGCATTCGACGGACCTTCGATTGCCCGTTTGATGGTTGACATTGGTGTATTTACAGTAATCGTAGCACAATCTAATGAAATCAGATTAGTTAAAAACTACTGTTAGATGCCCTTTAGGGTTGTGGAGTAGTACAGTGAATTATAGAATGACGGATTGAATCTTCATCTTCATCCGGAAACTTTTGCAGCTTGTGTGCATTTATTGGGATCACAATTACTACTCAGCTTTAGAATTCCCCAATTGGAAAATTTTGTTGGTTTTTGGGTTTATCTTATTGATGAGAACCAGAAATGAACTAAGGCCTATTGTTATGATGTTTAAGCTTTCTAAAGTTTCGTCAGAATTTATCCAGTCACCTGTCCAACCAACTGATGTCCATATTGGGTTAGTGTTACCACTTTCTGTCAGAGATCTTCCTTTATTCTCCAATTTCCGATGCAAAATTCGGATTAAAACTATTCACTAACCCAAGGGCCGAGAGCAATGTGGAGACAACAGGTATTTGTACAGAAAAATGGATTGTCAGCGCAGCAGCCAAGGCCCAAAACAGACAGTATTTCTGTTCCCTGAGAACGGTCATCCTGTTTGGGCTAGGGCTGGTTTTGAATAGACATGCCTTTTATTTGGACGGTGAATTGCACCCACTCTTGTCACCATCCACTTCTTTAATCTATATATGTATATTTTCTGCCAACAAAATTTCTTCTGTTTTGAAGACAAGTAGGGAAACATGTGTGTTGCATATAGTGTTAATAGTAGACATAAAAGATAGAGGTATTTTTTTTTTGGTATTAAAGGTAAAGTCCACTGTACATAGATTTTATACGTGCTCTCCTATGAAAGTCAGGTATTTGCTTTATATAGTAATAGAGTTTGCTTGAAATTGTTTTTCTAAACTACGATGTTCTTGGATTCCTCTACTTCAAACTTGAAAGGTTATAAAATCTACTTGAAACCACCTTTTAAGCAAGGACTTCACTTTTTCCAAACTCCGTATCAACTAAAGAATTAAACCACATTGTTCTTGCAAGCATTTTTGGCAGTAAAAGAAGAGAGGTAATGAATTGTTTCTTATTGGTCCAAAAGATCCAATAGTGGTGGAGGTTAGTGTTTTTCTCAGTTTGGTATGCTGGATTTACTCTGTTCATTTTCTTCTGTATTGTAATCCTGGATACTTTATTTTGTGGATGATGGAATTGTTGATAATAACAGAAATGTGAATGGCCCATTTAGGCCCATTAAACTACTGTATAACCTGGGACCTCGCAAGATGGCCCATTATGGCTAAAGAGGGGTAACTGACATCTATAAATAGCCCATGAAACAATGAGAAAGGCATCGAGCCATTTCAGAGTCTCTCTCTCTCTCTCTTTTTTTGATTTCAGGAGGCAGAGTCTCCCTCGAAGAAGACTCCTGTGGTGAGTAGGCTCTCATCAATTATGGTATTAGAGCTTGAGGTTTCGTCTAGAGAAGTGGTTGTCCATGCCGCTGAAAGAATGGTAGGATCCATCTAATGGACGCCAAAAAGATTGCGGAATGGGTGGGCGAATTTCAAAAATTTTCCTACCTTCTCCCAACTGGGAATCGCATTCCCTAAATTTAGAATACAATATTCAAGGATCCTACTTGAACCATAATCGAACCAGATCTGAACAAAAAAGAAAAAAGGGAGGATTATACCTGATCCAGAGAAGCAGTATCTCCCAAAGTTGGTGTTCACGCCCAAAGAGGACACAAAGATCCGCTCCTGTTGAAGATGACACAACTGTATGTGGAACGGAACCAGCAGAGTGCGTCCTACACACTGGATCCTTCTCAAGAATCCTCTGGAAACTCTGAGCACCAAATCTTTTTCAGTCTTTTCTGCAAGACTGATGTCAAGAACTGATTTCTTGACTTCTTTCTTCTTCAAAGATCGAATCTTGTCAGAAAGAGTGGCGGCGGCTGGAGAAGAACTCCTGGGACGAAAATGGCTGAATTGCTTCTCTTCTCTCTGGAGTGTGAATGAGATCTAATCTCAGTTCGCAGGATGCTTTCTTGCTTACTCAAAAACCCCTGTTCGAAATCTAATGTTTTTCTCTTAGGGTTTTTCCTCATTTCTTCTTGATTAAGAAACCCCTAATTAGGAGTTATCCCAATCCAAATCAGTATTTGGATAGGGGATGATCTTAATCCTATCTGTAGATTAAGTCAGTTTACTCCTGTTCTTATCAGGAGGTTACCAGATTCAAATCTGATTTGAATTTGGTCTCCCAGAGTGGATAAGGTTAAAAGGCCCTATCTTTTGCTAACATTAATCTCAGATCCGCCCCATAGTTGGGTGATCACATCAGCCCAGCTCGAAATGGGCTTTTGGCTCATTAAATGTTCAGTGTTTAACTAGTTTCCAATCTGCTGCCCAGTTGGGCTTCTTTGTATGGCGTGGGACCCAAGCATTGATCTACACACCAGCCACATGGGTTCGGCCCAGCCTTTATTACAAGGCCCAGCCGAATTCACTGAAAAAGCTCAGTGAACCCCTGAGCCCATCACATGGACCCTATGGGCCCAACACTTACATTAAGTGGTCCCTGGGCCAAGCCATTTTATAAAAACACAGGGACTGTGGGCAGGTGCAAGATTAGCCCATCAGGTACTATCCTAAATGGTCTTACACTTAACCTCTCAGCCCTTAATGATCGATCACTGCCCGACAAGAGAGGACCTCTCCCTCGGCTGCAAGGAACAGTGCCGCACTCTCTACTCACATGGATCCCGAGAATTAAGACCATTTGCAAACACTTTGAAACCGTATATAAATATATCATATATAAATTTTGCAAAACAAAATTCCAACAATTGAAATCAACTGCTGGCAGTTTGGTTTCCATCAGAGAGAGTGCATTCCCGATCATTACTTTTGTCCGATAAAGGGGCTGATCCTGTCACTATGATCACCCACTCAGATGAAATCTCAGACTGCCCTGCGGGTGATCATAGTGATAGGATCAGCCCCTTTATCGGACAAAAGTAATGATCGGGAATGCACTCTCTCTGATGGAAACCAAACTGCCGGCAGTTGATTTCAATCGTTGGAATTTTGTTTTGCAAAACTTATATATGATATATTTATATACGGTTTCAAAGTGTTTGCAAATGGTCTTAATTCTCGGGATCCATGTGAGTAGAGAGTGCGGCACTGTTCCTTGCAGCCGAGGGAGAGGTCCTCTCTTGTCGGGCAGTGATTGATCATTAAGGGCTGAGAGGTTAAGTGTAAGACCATTTAGGATAGTACCTGATGGGCTAATCTTGCACCTGCCCACAGTCCCTGTGTTTTTATAAGATGGCTTGGCCCAGGGACCACTTAATGTAAGTGTTGGGCCCATAGGGTCCATGTGATGGGCTCAGGGGTTCACTGAGCTTTTTCAGTGAATTCGGCTGGGCCTTGTAATAAAGGCTGGGCCGAACCCATGTGGCTGGTGTGTAGATCAATGCTTGGGTCCCACGCCATACAAAGAAGCCCAACTGGGCAACAGATTGGAAACTAGTTAAACACTGAACATTTAATGAGCCAAAAGCCCATTTCGAGCTGGGCTGATGTGATCACCCAACTATGGGGCGGATCTGAGATTAATGTTAGCAAAAGATAGGGCCTTTTAACCTTATCCACTCTGGGAGACCAAATTCAAATCAGATTTGAATCTGGTAACCTCCTGATAAGAACAGGAGTAAACTGACTTAATCTACAGATAGGATTAAGATCATCCCCTATCCAAATACTGATTTGGATTGGGATAACTCCTAATTAGGGGTTTCTTAATCAAGAAGAAAGGAGGAAAAACCCTAAGAGAAAAACATTAGATTTCGAACAGGGGTTTTTGAGTAAGCAAGAAAGCATCCTGCGAACTGAGATTAGATCTCATTCACACTCCAGAGAGAAGAGAAGCAATTCAGCCATTTTCATCCCAGGAGTTCTTCTCCAGCCGCCGCCACTCTTTCTGACAAGATTCGATCTTTGAAGAAGAAAGAAGTCAAGAACTGTTCTTGACATCAGTCTTGCAGAAAAGACTGAAAAAGATTTGGTGCTCAGAGTTTCCAGAGGATTCTTGAGAAGGATCCAGTGTGTAGGACGCACTCTGCTGGTTCCGTTCCACATACAGCTGTGTCATCTTCAGCAGGAGCGGATCTTGGTGTCCTCTTTGGGCGTGAACACCAACTTTGGGAGATACTGCTTCTCTGGATCAGGTATAATCCTCCCTTTTTTCTTTTTTGTTCAGATCTGGTTCGATTATGGTTCAAGTAGGATCCTTGAATATTGTATTCTAAATTTAGGGAATGCGATTCCCAGTTGGGAGAAGGTAGGAAAATTTTTGAAATTCGCCCACCCATTCCGCAATCTTTTTGGCGTCCATTAGATGGATCCTACCATTCTTTCAGCCGCAGACCAGATCAGTGTCGGTAGAAGAGAGAGAGAGACTCTGAAATGGCTCGATGCCTTTCTCATTGTTTCATGGGCTATTTATAGATGTCGGCTACCCCTCTTTAGCCATAATGGGCCATCTTGTGAGGTCCCCGGTTATACACTAGTTTAATGGGCCTAAATGGGCCATTCACATTTCTGTTATTATCAACAGTTTCATCAGTGGAATCTGTGAAAGTATGGCTTTTGCATGCTGTTTGAACTATGTTGAGAGTGTGTCTTCATTGATTCTCCCTCCTTTTTAAATATAGTAGTTGAAGTCTTTGTACATAACTGTTGTTTATGCTAACATCTGGTATCCATACCCACTGTTTTCAGATGACTGTGGAATCTGTGAAAGAGAAGTTATGGAAAAAATGTGGTACTTCTGTTGATTCAATGTGGCTTGAGCTGTTTGATGATACAGGAGCTAAAGTTGCAGATCTAACTGATAATTTGAGACCACTTGGATTTTATTCTCCACAGGATGGGTAAGCTTGATGACTTCTCTCATTTGTAAGTTTGTATAAGAATATATTTTTGAATAACCTACATATAGATTTCTACACTTTTCCTGTGTTCAGAACTCATGTAGTCTTCCTCAAGATATGGTTATAGCAGCTACGTTCTCCCCCCCCCTTTTGAGAGAAACCAACTGAATATATCATACAAAAGAAAAAGAGCACATAAGAAAAATGTACAAGTCAAAGGAGCAGGGAAGCCCTGCAAGAGCTATCACAATACATTACATCTAAGTGAGCATGAAATTTAGCTAACCTGTCAGCTATAGAATTAACTCTATAGGGACCCAATAAAAGTTTACATCCATTGAAGACACAATAAAAGGGCACCTAGGCGTCACCTTGACAACTATGCTTTTATCAAAGCACTTTTATAAAGGGCACTTGTCAGTCTGTAAAATTTAATTTTTAGGAAAAAAAGCGTTTGGTTCATAGCAATATTTTCCCATTCTGCCTATTTTTACCCATTCTTGTCCATTTTAGAATTTCATCTTGTGTAAGAGTGAGAAAGAATGAGAGTTGAACCAAACATGGCCTAAAAATCTGTCAAGCCTACAACTTAAGGCATTCTCCTGCATGTTCGACCAAGTAAAATTACCATTCCTTAGGGGGAGGTCGTGCAGCCTGTGTCTGGAATGAAGTTGGAGAACTCCCTCATACTTCTATTTACCCTCTTCCCATTGGAGTGTTCATGACTGAATCTTGTGACATTGAAGTCTCCTCCCACGCACCAGGGAAACTCATCGTGTTCATGCAAGGAATCCAGCTCTTCCAAAATCTACTCCTATTCGATGGAGCATCATGGCCATAAACTGCTGTTAAATCCAGGTGAACTCATTTGCCTTGTTTGTGACAAGTATTGAAAGGGAGAATTTGCCTCTATTAACTTCCACTCCTGAAACCACGTCTTCTCTCCACACTACAAGGACACCTCCTGAAGTGCCTATGGCTGGGAGGGCAGTCCATTTTCTGCCTCTTATACCCCAGATTGCTCTGATTAACTTCCTGTCCACCTCTTCTTTTTTGGTTTCTTGTAATAGAATAGTGTCAGGATTCTCTTTTCAAAGGGTGTCTTTTACTAAGCTTCTCTTAACTCCCCCACCCAACCCCCTCACAATCCAGCTCAAGATCTTCATCTCAAACTCTGTTTGGTCTTACCCTTACCTAATCTTCTACTCCCTTCTCCTGCACTGTCCATATTTTGATCAGCTATTACCCCACTTTAACCTCTTTAGTTCCCTACTTGGTCCCTTTTTCGACTTTTTCTTTGTTCTTGATATCTCCCGGCAACTCCCTTACCTCTTGTGTTGTTCCATTCTTTACCAGAGGCCTCGTTGGTATCACAATGCTGGAGACCTAGTTTTTTGGCCATCTCTGTGACTTCATCATCGTTCTGTTCCTTCCTAGGTCGACTAACAAAGTCCTTGGGCGCTGAAGTTGAACCCAAAACCTCCACAAAATCACCTTTGTTTGGGAAAGCCATTGGTTGGGATAGATGTTCACCTGAACCTGGAACACAAGGGCAGCAAGGGTGGCAATGAGAAGGTGAATCACGATAATGACATAAGCAAGAAGAAACCTCTAGATTTGAAAAGGAAGTAGAGTTAGAGAGATTTGTGAATTGGTTGTACGGTAAGTTTCTTCCTCGTCCAGCCTCAAAGCTTTTATTGGCGGATTGATCCCCGTAATTTGGATCTACCAAATGAACTTCTTCCAACAGTTCTACACTTCCCCACACTTCTCTTTCTGCAAAGAGGACTTTGGATCTATTGACGGCTATCTCCTGAGTATCCATCTCTGATTCTGTCCTGTAGGTGCTTAGGTCTTCATCCGATTCGGATTCATCTTCTCTAGAGGAGCTTGGGATCGAACTTTGCAATGGTGTTGGGGGTCGTTGGACTTCCTTTCTGCGAGCATTGAGACTTGGAGGAGTTACAGGGATGTTTTGTTCACTAAAGGTTGGTGTCAATGGAGGGCTTAGCCTGAATTGGCCTTCTCACTGGCCGAAAGGTGAATGACGGCCCGATGGTTTGACGGGTTGCTTACCTGGGTCGGATTTGGGTAACCAGTCAGTACCAGTAACACCTGGGTCCGAAAAAAGAAGCTCTGAAGAGAGCTTTGAAGCACAGGCCAAGGTTTCATTCGAAATTTGAAAACCTTTCCCTTTATGTCTCTTAGAAAAGAACTTCTCCCATCTTCCTTTACAGTTACCTGGCATGGAAAGGTTTTGCTTCTTCCTTGCTTTACATGCCTCTGCAATAACTGCCAACTTTTTGTCATCCTTGGCATGAAACCTTCCTGCATTGGTCACGGGCTGATCCAAGGCTACAAGGGTGCCATGTGTTCGAGAGTTGTTGCTCCGAGTTGACTTGGTGGATGGGGAAGATGATTCAGCTTTCTTCTCTACTACAATCATGGCAAAAAACCAGACATTTCTGTCTAGGTTTGGTATCGATCGAGGGATGGAGTGAACTCCTCGGTTTTTCACCTTCAGACGAGCAAAGTTCAGCTCTGACCAGTCTTTGGTTTTGGGGTCAATTTCTTCCAGCCCTCCACATAAGCTTCCTATCAAGGAAAACACCTCCTCCGACCAAAGATGGAACGGGGAGGCCGTGGACTAAGACCCAATCATCAAACGTCAATTCAGAAGGGACTGTGTTAACAGTTGGCCACCACCAATCGATCTTCACCCACCTGCCATAAACGTGAATCTTCTCCAACCTCACTTAAACAGAGACTAGGTCTTTGGACGGGGCAAAACCCACTGCTCTGTTTCGGGAGAAAGGGTGGAGATGTATGAGTTCTGGGGAATGAAAGTTAGCTGAAATTCCTAGCTCGATTTCGTTCCAAGTTAGGTCGTCGGCTTTGGAGCACACAAAAGCATTTTTCCATTTGCCGAAGGGTCTCACTTGATTAGCTATGGATATATGGGCTGAACCGCCAGCCTTAACAACTCTGCTCGTTGTTGCCAGTAAGGATGGAAAGGCCCCTGGTAAGGGAGCTTCGGAGGTTGGCAATCCAGGACTTGGAAGAAATAAGTTTAATACTTAAGCAAAAGTTTTCCAACCTGATTTCCCTACTTCTTCAGGAATGCAAATGGTTCTAAGTTTTTGAGCAAGTTCCCAATATCTTAAACGAATGAACCTTCCTCATCTGTTTTTGTTTAGTTGAATAAGAAGCACCTTCCCTCTGCAGGCGTGCTTTCATTCCTTTACCAACCTCTTTTGATCTTTGATCGCCTCTCGAAGAAAATCTCCCATCCATTTTGCCTCTTCTACAGACAGTGAGATTTTCGACCAAGCACCACTACCTCTCTCAGTCAACGCTAGCCCCCTGGATTTCCAAAAGCACTCCCATCAAAATTAAGACTCAACATCCCTTCTTCTCTGATGCTAAAACCTTTGGGGAGGACTGTGGTAGAATGGGTGTTGATTCTTCTTGAATTCAGTCATCAAAAAAGGAGGATTTTGGGAGTGAGTTAGGAGAGATTTTGGGATATCAAATATGTAATGTAGAGCCTGTTATCTAATTTGGTAGTAGGCTCTTTTGTTTTTCTTTGTTTTCGGTTGCTGTCTCATCACCCTGATATGTAATTTTTTCTCATTTAATAAAATTTTTGCCATTTACTTATCAAAACAAAAGGACTGGGAGAAGAGAACAAAAAGTTCTCAACGTTTCTATGAAGGTCATTGACCGAAATACCTTTAAAGTGCTCAGATGTAGTAAACCACAAAAAAGCACCCGTGAGTACTATGGGAAATCAACTCCTTCTGAAATCTGGCCATGTTATCAATGATACAGTTGTTTCCTTCTTCGCATACACTCCACATTACAGCGTGAATGACAGTTTGCCAAAAGATCTTGCCTCTAACATTATGTACCTACAAAAAAGGGTCTAAAATGTTGTCTTTATGGCATTCATTTCATACATTAGTAGTTCATTTATGTCAGATAAGCTAGGAGATAAAAAAGGAATGCTGTATAGAAGTGTCCTTAAGAGTCCATATAGTGTCAGATTCCAATACATGTCTGAAATGGACACGTCTTTCATTTAGAAGATTCCGTGCAGTACTGGATACTGTATTCAGCAATGTCCTTGCCGTATCTGGGTAATACAGTTATTAACTTCTCACCAAGATTCGATTTAATTCTAGAAAATTTGTTGAGTGTATAAATACTTAGAGCATCCTAAGATTGAGATGAGATATTTTCAATATATGATAAATGTCAAATAGATATCATGAAAATGCTGATTATGAGAGAAGAAATTTCAATTTGTTTTGGTGCTGATCCCTGACAAAAATGCTGATTCCTTCACTCCTATCTATTGAGTCCTACAGAAACTATTAGTGCTTATTCCAGTGGCTTTATTCCCTTAATTTATTATATCTTAAAGACATCCATGCATTCTCCACGTATTCTCCATAGAAGAAATACTGTTTTGAACTGATGCACTTGCAAGACAAGGGGTAAATTAGGAACATTTGTGTTGGGGATTCACAAGTGATGTTTGTATGTAAATATGACAAAGTAAATTGAAAAGGAATTGGGCAGTGGTGCTGGCCAAATTTATACATAATTTCTGAACATATTTTGCAATTACAATCAATAAAACATTTCTGTTACCTTTAAAAAAATAATAAATGAAGACTGTTGGGGTTTGTTAAGGAGGCAGTTTTCTCGATGGATAGAGCTAAAACACTAGGGCTGGATGGGTTCACAATGGCTTTCTATCAAGACTGTTGGGATTTTTTTAAAAGAAGACTTATTCAGGGTTTTCAATGAATGTTTTAGAAGAGGGGTAATAAATCCTGAAATGAACTAACTTTTATTGCTTTGATCCCAAAGAATGCGGAAGCAAACCACTCAAAGGATTTTAGACCAATCAGCCTAGTTAATAGCCTGTATAAAATCATTGCAAAGGTGCTGTCTCAAAGAATCAGAGTTGTGCTTCCTTTTATCATCTTCCTAAATCAAGGAGCTTTTGTAAAAGACAGACAGATTATTGATCAGATTTTAATTGCAAATGAGAGTGGAGGATTTCAAGAGAGGTAGGAAGAAAGGAATAGTGTATAAGCTTGATTTGGAAAAGGCCTACTATTTGGTGGATTGGTCCTCTTTGATGGAAGTCATGAGAAACTTTGGATTTGGGGAGAAATGGTGTAAACGGATTCAAGGTTGTTTAAAAACTTGCCACTACTCAATTCTGGTGAATGGAACTGTAGTTGATCACTTTCCAGCCATTAGAGGGATTAGGCAGGGTGACCCTCTATCCCCTTCTTTTTACCTTGGTAGCTGATGTGTTGAGGAGGTTAATAAAAAAAGCAGATTCTAGGGAATTGGTTAGAGGTTTTTTTGATCAGCAAAAGAGAACTTTATTTAAATTTAGGGTTAAATTAAAGTTTTACAGCTTGTGTATGGGATTAATGCTCCCACACTAGTACATATTTCTGTCCCACTTTACATTGCAGCCCAAAACAATTGTTGCCTCAAAGCCCCTTGTTTGGCAAGATCATCAGCTAGCCCATTTGCACTCCTTCTAACCCATTTGAATTCAGCTTCTACCTCCTTTGCAACCTTTACCACTTCCCTTATCACTTGTTTGAAAGTCCATGGAATACTTCTATTGTTTGTAGCCCAAGAGGTGGTCACCTTGGAATCCTCTTCAACCTCAATATGCTTAAGTCCTAGCTACTTAGCTATCTTCAGCCCTTGTAGCAATGCCATTAACTCAGCTTTTAGAGAGTTGCCAATGCCAATCGGTCCAGAGAACAAAGCTAATATTCTCCTTTCAGAATTTTTGATTACTCCTCGAATACCTGACAGTCTCGGATTTCCAAGAGAGCATCCACCAAAATTCAGTTTAATTCTGTTGCTTTCTGGAGGTTTCCATTCCATCCTTACTTTCTCTTTCACTCTTGAGAATTGTGCTACTTCTGTTCAAGATCTTAGAATGTCTGTGACTGAGAAATCTTGAAAGATATGCAAGGATTTTACCCAATGAACTACTTTAACTTTTATGGTGTCTATCACCTCCTCCACTATTCTAGTCTTCTCCAAGAATATTCTGTTATTCCTTTCTTCCCAAATCACCAAACAAATAGTTGCCTTTGTAGCTTTCCACATAACCTTCCCTCTTTTATTTTGGTTGGCTCAAGAAGTCTCAGTTGAAGAGTCTTGCCACATCTTGAGGGGAAGCCCACCTGCAACCAAAGAGAGTACAAAAAAAAAATCCCAAATGTGATGCACAAAGGAACAAGATAATTAATAAATGTGCTAGGGACTCACCACTTTCCTTACAAAGGGAGCACATGTGAGGAGAAAGGCAAACAAAAGACCTTCTTCTTTGTAGTATATCACAAGTATTTACCTTGCCAAGGAGAATTTTCCAACAGAAAGCTTGAATTTTTGGGGGAATAGGCTTACTCCAAATTTCTTTCATAGGGAAATCCTCAACTGGGATTCTAGGCGAAGCAAGAAAACTGAAAAAGGAAGAACAAGAGAAGAGGCCATCTGAAGAGCCTTTCCAAATTTTGGAATCTTCCAAGGATGGGTCCAAGTGAACTTGTCCCATTAGATCTAGCAACTGAACTAAAGAGTCGCATTCATTTTTCCTGAGGCCCCTTCTGAAACCCAAATTCCAATTAACCCCATTTGGACTAGGTGTTCCCAAATTACATACAGTTTCCCTTTTAAGGTTTGACAAAGTATAGAGATCAGGAAAAAGATCTTTAAGTGGGATTTCTCCCACCCAAAGGTCTTCCCAGAAATGAACTTTATTGCCTTGTCCCACATCAAATCGAATAAAGTTAAGGAAGGTAGGGTAGATTTCATAAATTGCTTTCTAAGGAGAAGTTGAAGAAACATGAGGGGCAACTTTTGCATCCCAGGGGTGCGATCATACTGACGCTAATGCACCGGATCCCATCAGAACTCCGAAGTTAAGTGTGCTTGGGCGAGAGTAGTATTAGGATGGGTGAGCTCCTGGGAAGTCCTCGTGTTGCACCTCAACCTTTATTTTCCCCCAAAAATTCAAGCTTTTTGTTGGGAAATTTTCCTTGCCAAAGTTAATACTTGTGATATGTTGCAGAAAAGAAGGCCTTTTGTATGCCTTTCTCCTCACATGTGCTCCCTTTGTATGGAAAGTGGTGAGACCCTGGCACACCTTTTATTATATTACTCCTTTGTGCAAAATATTTGGGAATTTTTTTGTACTCTCTTTGGTTGCAGGTGGGTTTCCCCTCAAGATGTGGCAGGACTCTTCAACCGGGATTTTGAGCCAACCAAAGAAAAGAGGGAAGATTATGTGGATAGCTACAAAGTCTGCTGGGTGATTTGGGAAGAAAGGAACAACAGAATATTCTTGGACAGGAGCAGATCGATGGAGGAGGTAATCGACACCATCAAAGTTAAAGTAGCTCATTAGGTAAGATCTATGCATATCTTTCAAGATTTCTCAGTCATAGACATCATAAGATCTTGGGCAAAAGTAGCACAATCATTAAGAGTGAAAGAGAAAGTAAGGATGGAATGGAAACCTCAAGATGGTAACAAGGTTAAACTGAATTTTGATGGAAGTTCGTTGGAAATCCGAGACTGTCAGGTATTGGGGGAGTAATCAGAAATTCTGAAAGGAGAATATTAGCTTTGTTCTCTGGACCGATTGGCATGGGCAACTCTCTAAAAGCTGAGTTAATGGCATTGCTACAAGGACTGAAAATAGCTAGCAACTTGGAATGAGGCATATTCAGGTTGAAGGGGACTCCAAGGTGATCATTTCTTCGGCTAAAAACAATAGAAGTATTCTATGGACCTTCAAACAAGTGATAAGAGAAGTGGAAAAGATAGCAAGGGAGGTAGATGCTGAATTCAAATGGATTAGAAGGAGTGCAAATGGACTAGTTGATTATCTTGCTAAACAAGGGGCTTTGAGGCAACAATTGTTTTGGGCTGCAATGTAAAGTGGGATAGAGATTTGTAATAGTATGGGAGATTTAATCCCATACACAAAGCTGTAAAACCTTATTTTAACCTAGTTTCAAATAAAATTCTTTTTTGCTGATAAAAAAAAAACTTTTGCATCGCAGCCATTTCCATCCAACCCATGAATGCTCTCAATGACTTTGTGCCACAGTCAATCACTCTCAAAAGGGAATCTCCAAAGCCACTTTCCTAGCAGAGCTGAATTCCTAAGGCTCCGTTTGGTTTGTGGGAAGATTTGGGTGGGATGGGATAGGATGGGAAAGTGTAAAAATTTACACTTCCATTGTTTGGTTTTATATATGGGAAAATAATAGGAAAGCACTGTTACGAGGGAGAAGAGAGAAGAAGGTGAGGGAGAAGAGAGAAGAGGAAGATGGAGGGAGAGACAGAGAACTCCATGACTGAAGCTCCAAAGAGGTCCTCCAGCACCGATAGTCCCCCCTCCTCTGGCGGTGCTTAATCGACATGGGAGTGCCACCACCGGAACCTAAGACAGATCGCCGCTGCCGAGAGATATGGAAGTGCTGAGAAGGCAGATTGCCGCTGCCGAGAGTTGTAGCGGCGACCAGAGAAAGAGGGAAATGCAAAGGGGTGAAGAAAGCGGTGAAGAAAATGGCGATTAGAGAAAGAAATAGATCTGATTCGTTGTTGCCGCACGGTGAAGAAAACGGTGAAGGATTGTGCCACCACTGCCTCCTCTGTTCGAATAGGGAAGGCAATGAACAATATCTGGTTCGTTGCCGCTGTCAAAAGGAAGGGGACTGTTCGTCGTTGCCACTGGTCTGTGGCAAGGATGTTCGTCGCCTTACTCCAGTTGAAGAAGAAGAAGGCTCCCTTTGAATGATTTTCTCGAGTTTTCCCACCGGGGTCGCACCAAAACAGTGTGACCCTGAATCCTCGATTTTGGGATCTCACATCCCACCTTTTTCTCACCCCATCCCTCTCATTCCCTCAAAACAAATATGAGAAAAGGGAATATTTTTGGAATATTCCCTTTTTCTCATCCCCATCCCACAAACCAAACGGAGCCTAAGTGAATGGTTTTCTATTCCCAAACCCCCATTGGTCCTTGGGCTTTCTAACTTGTTCCCAATTAATCAGGTGAACCTTCCTCTCCTCTCCTAGGTCCCAAAGGAAATCTCTCATGTATTTCTCTAATCAAGGTTATCCTTCCACCTAAAAAGATATAATTCCTCTTCCATAGAGCTAGCTTCCTAGCAAATCTTTCAATGACTGGCTTCCAGAACCCTTCTGATCTAGGGTTTCCTCCTAAAGGTAGACCCAAGTAGCTAATTGGCCAACTTCTAATCTCACACCCCAAAATCTCAGCGAATCTATGGAGTTCCCCTTCTTCTAGATTAACCCCTACAATGCCAGTTTTGGTCCAATTTATCCTTAGACCAGTCTTCTCCACAAGGTTATCCAACAGCAACTTTAGGTTTACCACTCCTTCCTCATTGCCTCCCTCACAAAAAAAGATTGTGTCATCTGCAAATTGGAGGTGGGTAACAACCACTTGATTCCTATCTATCCTCCACCCTCTAATCAGTCCTTGAAGATCAGCTTTCTCCACCATTCTGCTTAACACTTCAGCCACTAAGGTGGAAAGAAATCCTTCGCTACACCATTAATAAGAATTGAGTAATGGACAAAACTTAAGCATCCTCTAATCCAGGATCTCCATTTGGTTCCAAAACCCAACCTTTCTAGCATTTGTAGAACTTCCCAGTTAACCAGATCATAGGCTTTCTCTAGGTTCACTTTGCACACCAATCCTTTTCCTCTACCCTTTCTTTTTTCTGCAACACACTCATTGACTATTAAAATTTGATCCACAATCTGCCTTCCTTCCACAAAGGCACCTTGGAAAGGTAAGATGATCAAGGGTAGCACTTTCTTGATCCTTTTTGAGAGAACCTTTGAAATAATTTTGTATACACTCCCAATATGGCTTATTGGCCTATAATCTTTAGGAGTTTTGGCCTCCCTCTTCTTTGGAATTAAAGTGATAAAAGTGTCATTCACCCCTCCTTCGAGAAAGAATTCATTAAAGTGGTTAGAGGTTGGAGAGTGGGAAGGGATAGAGTGCCTATTACACATTTTCAGTTTGCGGATGACACAATCTTATTTTGTGAAGGTGGTAATCTTAGTTGGGTGAGAAATCTGAAACTAGTGGTCCAACTCTTTGAGCAACTTTCAAATTTGAAAATCAATTTTGATAAGAGTTGTGTAGTGGGAGTGAATATGGATGAAAGGGAGATGTCAAATTGTGCAACTATCTTGGGTTGTGCTGTATCACACTGGCCTATGACTTATTTGGGCCTTCCGTTGGGAGACAATCCGAGAAATGCCAATTTCTAAAATCCAGTGGTGGAGAGAGTCACAAAGAGGTTAGCCTCTTGGAAGAGAAACTACCTTTTCCTTGGGAGGGAGGATAACCCTAATTAAGTCAACCTTGGCTAACCTACCTCTTTATAATCTTTCAGTTTTCAAAATGCCAGTTGGGGTTTCCAAAAGCCTAGAAAAAGTATTTAGGGATTTCTTGTGGGAACCAGGGGAGAAAAGGAAAGATCACAGGGTCAATTGGGAAACTATAACTAAGAGCTTGAATTATGGGGGCTTAAGAATTGGTAATCTTCAAAAAAGAAATACGGCGCTCTTAGGGAAGTGGTTGTGGAGGCTGCTAGTTGAGAAGGATAGGTTATGGGCTAAGGTGATTTTGTGTATTCATGGGCTATCAGTGAAGGCTGGGATGTTGGAGTGTTGGCTCAAGCTACCAGTGCTTCTCCTTGGAAGTCAATACATGCCACCCTACCTTCCTTCCTTCCTTTTATCAGGTATAGTCTTTGCTCTAGGAACTTGGTAAAATTCTGGGAACATCTGTGGGTGAGAGAATTACCCTTGAAAGAGTGCTTTCCCTCTTTGTTTGCCTTGTCTGACTACAAAAGTGAACTAGTTCCCACCTTCCTTTCATCTCCTGTTGAGGGTCTTTAGATTGATTGGGATTTGGGTTTCAGAAGGGGAACTAGGGATTCAGACCTAAATAGCCTTCTGTCTCTTCATTTCTTACAAGGAGTTTGCTTTGGACCCTTCATAGTTGGACTCAAGAATATGGATTCCTTCTTCCTTCGGTATTTTTTTCCTGTGCTTTGTTCTTCAAATCTTTAACAGTGCCTTCTCATAGTGTTGGGCAAACCTTTCCAGTTAAAGAAGTACGGGGTAAACCGATTCCACCTAGGATTGGGGCTTTCTGTTGGGAAGCCTTCTTGGGAGGATCAACACTAGTGACCTCCTTCAAAGAAAGAAGCCTTTTTGGTGCTTATCTCCTAACTTGTGTGTTCTTTGTAAAGCTGATGGTGAGTCCTGCTTCCATTTATTAATTTCCTGTGCCTTTGTTTCTTCTATTTGGGAATGGTTTTTCTCTTTGTTTGGTTGTAGGTGGACTCCTCCACCAGATGTTCAAAGTCTCTTTGGTCCTACTGCCGTTAACTGTACAAAGAAAAGGGGGAAGGCTTTATGGAGATGTACAAGGGCTGCTGTGTGCTGGACAATCTGGGAGGAAATGAACCAAAGAACATTTTCCGATAAGGAAAGATCTAGAGAGGCAATTATTGAAGTAATTATGACAAGGGTAATACAATGTGTGAAGTCCATGAAGTTATTTGAAGATATTCCCACTTCAGCTCTGTTGAACAATTGGAAGGAAGTTGCTTGTTCAGCCCCTAACAAGGTTATTTCTCATCCAGTGTGGACTCTTCCAGTCCCCAGCTTTATAAAGCTGAATTTTGATGGTAGCAGTGAGGGTAACCCCGGTCCCTCAGGCATTGAAGGGGTCTTTAGGAATGAGGTGGGTGCAATAGTTGCCATGTTCTCAGGGTGAAGGAGAGTCCCTCCAAGCTGTAGTCTTGGCAGTCTTGGAAGGTGCCAAAAAGGCTAAGGAGCTTAACTTAAGATGGTTGATTATTGAGAGAGATTTGAAGTTGGTAATAGACTGGTTGCAAAAGGAGGAGAGTAGCATGTGGAGCTACTTGAATGAAAAGAGAGTATTTAAATGGCTAACTCGGGAAATGACAATGAGGGTACAATGGGTTAAGAGATGTGCCAATTCCTTTCCAGATTTACTAGCCAAACAAGGGCTTGGTGGCATACCCTTAACCCATTATAATGCTGATCCCTTCACCTTTGGGTACTAACTTATATAGAAACTATTGGTGCCAACTGCAGTGGCCTTATCTTGTATTAGTTCTCTTTCTTTATCTTATTGCCTTCTTTGCTCGTTTTTCTTTTTTTCTTATCAAGTTACTAATATCCGTTAACAAGAGCTGAAGAAATCCTTCTTGACCTTTTAGCCCTTAAAAACTTCAACCTGTTTGTATGACAGTCCATAGGAACCACCCCAATATTCTCAAGCAATGTGGCACCAATTAAATCTTTTGACAAGTCCATCTACTATCACAGGCTGATGGCAAAGCGGACTTTTGATATAGACCTTACAAAGTTGGTGTCTTCACTTGGTTTGTTTTCTTTTGGTTTATTTTATTAAGAGATGAATAAAAACCAGTCAAATCACATGATATACATCAGTAGATTCAATGTGTGATAGAGTAAGAAATCTAGCTATATAAGCTTGTTTTATTCATGATATTTTTTTGTCTTTTTTATTATTTTCTTTTAATTGCATCTTTTGTTTGTTTGTTTGTCTATCATTATGTGTCTCTCTTCTCATCATGTAAAACTGTAATATAAAAGTGCCTGATGGTTCTCTTTTTTTTTTTTGATCAGCAAAAATGATTTGTATAAATGGATTAAAAAGGTAATTAATACAACCTTGTCATAGGGAAAATGCTTGTCGGTTCTTAATAAAAGTCTCTTTCATCTGCTCTCTTTTCATTCGACTGTCAAAGTATGTTATTGCCATATAAGTTTTTTTTTTTTTTCTTTTCTTTCTTTCTTTCTTTCTTCATTTGGCTGACACATATTTGATATATTCAAGGTACCGGATGCATATCATAGATTTGGATCCTTCATCGGTAACCTCTGGTGGTTGGTTGGAAGACACTTCATTGGTAAAAAAGTATACAATTTCTGAAGAAGCATATGATAAACTTGATGGCAAGTTCCTTGAATCCTTATGTTGTACTTAAGCAAGAGGAATTTTTTATACATTTTTCCCATGGTAAGAAAATATGTATCATAGACAATGCACAGAAGGGGATACAATAATAATAAACTTGTGAACAAAAAGAAAAAGAAAGCTTCCAAGGATGGACCAGCTCAGAGGTGCCATAGAACCAACTTAAAGCTTCCTCAACTATACAAAAAGATATGTTTATCATGCCCAACACAAAGCCCCTTACAAAATCTGATCACACCCAGCCCAAATAAAAGGGGATACAACATGCAACCTTCACCCAGAGAAGAAGGCACTCATTAAGAACTCAATGCTACATCTCAAATGTAATTTATTGCGTCTTGCCATTTCCTCTTCATTTACATGCCACAGGTTGCAGCAGACTACAATAGATCCTTTGGTGTTGCCTTGTTGAGCATTTCTGCTTATGGGACAGGAGACTTATATCTCGTTCTGGGGCCACCAGAACTTGCCACTTGTCCTATGTTTCAAGCATATGAAACCACTGCCAGGTGGGTCACTGGGTCCTAACTAGAAGATCTGCTAGGCCAAAGGATAGAATGCATATAGAATATAATTGCTGATTTTACTACATTTAATTTGATGGAGAGAAGTTCTTCTTGTAGTTAAAACAATAAAACTTAGAAGCAGCTTTACACACAGTGCTCAAGTCAGTTAAAAAGTTCATCTGATTAAGCTGATTTTGAACATAGCAATGGTGAGTCCCAATTCCCTAAAAATGGGACAGGTGGAAAGTTAGAACCTAGGGGATTCCAGATCCATCGACAGGTCATGTGTCCCCATATCCCACACTCCCTATACATGATGAAAGTTCCTTTGAATTCAATTTGGTGGTTTGAGATTTCCCCTGCTGATTGCTATGCCAGCTGATGCACTAGAATCTTGGATAATCTCTTAATATGACCAAAATTGTTTTCTGGTGTCCTAAGTAGAAAAATATTTTTTTTTCATCTAAAAGAAAATTGTGTAAAAAATTTTCAAAATGCCAATCTTAAATAAAACTTATGGTTTCTTAAAATCAAAATTCATGTTGCTTAGCATGGTTCTGACAGCTAGAAATAGCAGAACATGTCCTTTTCAAGGAAAAAAAAAGCAAAACATGTCACTCTAGAAAAAATGAGAAGTATTTTTGAAGGCAACCAACTTGTATTAATATGTCTAGAGTGGAGTGTAGGTTAGAGTATGTGCATGTGGTAATGTATAAGAAGCATGTAAGGAATCAACCCATGAAAAAAATTATACATACAGCTATACAAAAGGACCTTCCTGTATCTGACCATGCCTTACCTAATTGGTCATAGAGCTAGAACTATACAAAAACCCTTGCCATGCCAACCTTCCCAAGCCATTAGCATTAGAACTCAGGTCTCTCAGATCCACCAAATCTGATCTGAGATGTCTGACAACATTTCTCGTATTCCAGTGAAATAGTAAGTCTCCACAAGCTCCACCCCATGCTATGGCTCCATTTAATTACATTGGAAAATTCTGATTCAATTGCCAAGGATGAAAAATGCATTTGCTTTTCTTTCCCCTTTTATGATGAATAACAACTCTGAATTTTATTTAACATGGTAATAAAAAGTAGGGCAAATTTCTCGAAGTACCCCTATGGTTTAGGAAATTGACTAACTCTACCCTCACTGTTTACATATTGTCTTAAAGGACCCTTAAGTTTTCTGATAATTGTCTAAAACATCCCTTGCTGTTAACTTTCCGTCACATGTGACATCACGTGATTAATATATTTTCTAAAAATTCCTAAAATGCCCTTTCTAACAGATTGTCTAACTCCACTCGATCTCTGTCTCCATCTCCGTCTCCAGTTGGTATTGAGATGTTGTTTCACACACTGGCAACTCTTCTCTAATGTTGTTCTGTTGTGTTGCTCTGTTTCGCCCTATTGAAAACCAGTTCTTCTCCCTGGTCATCTTCATCTATGGAATGGTAAATTGCCCTTGTTGGACTGGAGTAATCAAGCAACAAGGGTCATCATCACCCTGGATCCTATATATCGTGGATTCCAGAGTTCCCCAAGGGCAACCAGTTGAACAATGCATGTCCAGAGCAAAATGTTAGAATAGATATGAATGAACCAGACTTGCACACATGTCCTAGGGGGTGGAGGCGGAAGTGGAAGCTTATCAGTCCTGAATGGAGGACCCTCAGATCTAACCTCCATATTCCGTGCCTAAGCTTCTGAAAAACAAAATCTAACTATCCCACTCAAAGTGGCGAAATGGCATTTGAAAAAAATTCAGAGAAGAAAAAAAAATCAAAGAAGAAAACCTCCCTGGCCCATTTGAATCTCTGTCCTAAATGACGCTTGTAACTCCAAAAATCCGACTCCGTCAAGATCAAAGAAGAAACCCAAGAAATCAAAGCAGGAGGAGAAACTGAACTCCAGTAGCTCCACTAAAGCTCCACTAAGCATCAAAGCGGTAGTATGTATCGTGCCTCCTCCTGAGCCAAGAAAGAAAAATAGAACTACAAAATTACAAATTACAAATTACAAATGTATATACAAAAGAAAATACAAATAATCTCACCATTACCACTTCCTGAATCCTCTCTCTCTCTCTCTTGCTCATGTTCTCTGCAACTATTAAGAACACACCTCTATGGAAGCTTTGGGACATGACATAGGAGAGAATTGGGAATTTTTTAGGGTTTGGATTGATCATGTGAGAAAGAGAACGAGAGATTGATGAGACGCAAAAACTACAAAGACAGAGAGCTCAAAGTGGACTGAAAATAATTTTCCTTATGTATTAAGCTATGGTGATGCGTAATGGAGAGAGAGAGAGAGGGAGAGTATGGAGGACAATGGAATAGAGAAAGAAAATTTACTGAAGGTGGTTCCAAGTTCCAACTGTTGGGTGGTTGAATCAATCTTGGCTGCCTATATATTAAAAATGTTGAAGGGGCAAGGTCATCTTCTGTGGTTGGGTTTCATTTTCTCAAAGAGGAACGACATGGTAGGAGGAGAAGATGTACTGGTATCGCCTTCTCTACCTCAATCCCTCTCCAGCTGAATCTTCCTCCATCACCATTGTCAATTTCCCTAATTCCAGGCAACAACAACAACAAAGACATGGCTGCCATGGCTGACCAGATAAAAATCAATAGGCACGTAGAGTAGAGTCAGTGAGATCTAGGGAGGTGGACCGGTGGGAATGGTGCATGGTGGTGCGCCTGTGGCTTCTATCGTCATTGGGACATTGCATGGGATCCCATCATACGAAGCAACAATGGATGAAACCCACATCGACATCGATGACTGCTACCCCTGGCACCCATAGGGGTCAGTAACGGCATCTTGGCCGAGTCGGCATGGTCAGTAATGGGGTTTTAGACTTGTATTTAAACACCTTCTCTACCTGGAAAACCACCTGGACAACTTTACTAGAGAATAGATCAGAACTTCAGCTCTTTCATCTGAAATTGCTTCACACGACAGATAAAGTGAAATCTCCAACAAGTCCTTTGAAGGTTCAACAACTTCTTTGAATCCCCAACTGATCGTCAACTCCAGAGTATGCCTCAACTGCTTTGAAGACTATCATACAGTAATTAAAATTTTTCATCAGTTTGGTTCTATTTTGAAAATTTGAGGAATAGTAGAGGGCAAATTCGACATTTCATTTTTTCCGTTAGTTGTTAACGGTAATGCCAATTGTCAGAAAACTTGGGGATACTTTAAGACAATATGTAAACAGTAAGGGTAGAGTTAGTCAATTTCCTATACAATAGGGGTACTTTAAGAAATTTGCCCTAAAAGTATTACAAGATGATTTCATGCATCAGATGGCTAATCCCTCAGAGTTGGTTAGCCTTGGTTAACCAACTCGTGAAGGGTCCATGGTTAGCCTGTATTTCAAAGGACCCTCTTGCATCTTTTCCAGCCAACCTGTTTCCACTCAAGAATTTCCTTCTATGATTACATGCATGTAGTTCATAGCCTTAGCCCTTCTTACTCCTTCCAACACACCCCACAGTTATGCTCTAGCTGAATCTCCATTCCCTTCTGGCCCAGAGTACAATGCTAAAAATATGCCCTGCCTCATCCCTGAATACACTCCTACCCCAGATTGGCCTGGGTTACCAAGGCTGCGCAGATCAAAATTCATCATCATCATCATCATCTAAACCTTGTCCCAACTTTGTGGGTTCAGCCACATGAGTCCTCTTTCACCATTTCATTCTGTTCAATGCTAAAAATATGCCCTGCCTCATCCCTGAATACACTCCTACCCCAGATTGGCCTGGGTTACCAAGGCTGCGCAGATCAAAATTCATCATCATCATCATCTAAACCTTGTCCCAACTATGTGGGTTCAGCCACATGAGTCCTCTTTCACCATTTCATTCTGTTCAGTGCCATATCTCCCAAATTTTTGCAGAGGGATTAGACCGAAGCTTGGAAACAGTGGTAGACTGGCCTTCTGGAAGGACCCCTGGTGCTCTGGTCGCCCTTTAGATGAGCTCAACCTGCAGCTATTTCAGCTTGCCTTGGACCAAGAGGCTCTAGTGGTGAATTGTTAGTGTTCAAGGGATCAAGGTAGTTTGTATTCCTTTATTTAGAAGAAACTTTCAGGACTGGGAGCTGGGGAGTTATATAGAGCTCTCTCAGTTACTTATGAGACAGGTGTTGGACACTAGTGCTGAGAACTCTTGGATTTGGAATGGGACTGCGGATGGTTTGTTTTCTGTGAAGACCTTTGCCCTTTCCCTGGCTAGTAGTACCCACAACAAAGTTCCTGCTTCTAAGATTTGGAACCCTGTTCCCCCCTCAAAAGTCAATGCCTTAGTTTGGGCTGCCACTCTTAACAGGTGCCTCACTAAGGTGAATCTTGAGAGGAGGGGTGTGCAGGGGTGGACCTGTGCTCTGTGCTTTGTGGTCAGGAGCAGGAAGATTCAAATCAGCTCTTTGTGCACTGTTGGTGTTTGCAACCTGGGTTATTCCCAGATCTCTATTGGACCTTTTGTGGGGTTGGAATCTCCCTGGGCTATCGAAGCTGGCCTTCTATGTCTGGATGTCTATCCCCGCTGCAATAACCAACACTGTGTGGGCTGAAAGAAATAGAAGGATTTTCCTAAAAGAATCAAAGGGGGTGGAGGAACTAGTGTCCATCTCCTTTGGTAAGTTGGTGTCCTGGGTTACTTACTACTGTTAAAGGTTTTCAGCCGAGCCTCTTGGGGTTCCTACTGTTAGGGGATTTGTAATTCTGTGGATTTGTGCTCTTGTGTCCGGCTGGGAGCTTTTCTTGTGTTTTTTTTTTTTTTTGTATCTTTTATATGAGTTTGAATAAAATTGCATTACTTTTTAAAAAACAAAAAATTATGGGCTCTTAAATCATTTCTTACTACTTCGACCCATTGTTATTTTTGGTCTGCATCCATCAAAGTTCATCTTAAAAAATGCAATTTCTTTTATTGGGGCCAATTTGGACAAGAAGAGGATTTGTGGGCTTGAACCTCATTTTTCTCCTTGTATGGTGCTAAACATTCCAAAATATTCTCCTTGAGCAGAGGATAACTGAAAGCTATTGTAAAAGGAGAGGCTATTATCTGACAAAAGCAAATTTTTTAACCATGGGTGCTTGTGAAAATATTGAGTAACTTCAGGAAATAAATAAAATCCGACTTTATTGTTTTTTGCAATTATCATATAACAAAATCTTTTATAGTTGTTTTATGTGCAATGTGGTAGTTCTTTTGGTAAGATCCAAGAATTTTATTAATATGGAGATAAACAAGATTACAATGCTACAGGCTTTACATCTGATATGCGCAATAAGTCCCTGCAGTTGATGGCAGGAAGTTATTTATTGTGCATCCTTTGATATATAGAGGCAGGGTGTACATTATCTTTTTGTACATTGTTTTTTGCCTTTAACCATGTAAGCTGTTATTTATTAAGGTGGCTCTCCTTTTTACCTATATATATTATTTATTAAGGTGGCTCTCCTTTTTACATAAATATATATATATATATATATATATATATATATATAATTTATCAGTAAAAAGAGCCGGTTAGACCTAGATGTTGTTGTGAATCTTTTTTCAGCAGCTCATTATTCAAAATTCACTTTGAACAATTCAGGTACTATCAGGAAATTTAAGGAAAAAATAGCATCTCAAAATCCATCACTCTTTGAAAGTAAGGTAAGCCTCTCAGTTTTTACTAGCTTTGCATTGTGGATGCTTTAGGTGGCATTAAATATATTTTCAAGTTGGAGAGAACATACTGAAGAGGCCCTTGGAGATTATGCTATCAAAATAGGGAGGAGTTGTGCAGATTAAACCCCTCATCCAATTGGTTCCAAGATCTGCTAATTTGATGGCTAATGCGTTGCCTAGAGACTTGAGTTTGAGGATTGATTCTTTTAGGGCTTTTTTTATCAGTAAGACAGTAACTATAAACTTTTATTGATGAGAGTGAATATTGTACAACTAAGTATATATGGTACAGATGCCATGCAATAAATATTAACCTATAGGTAGTTCCTCCAGAGGTTTCATACCAAAACGAGGTACAAGCTGTATCTCAATTAATGAAAAGGCCCAACAAATCAGTTCCTGTCTGTTGATTCCTTCCTGGCTAGCTAATCAGCAATACTATTTGCTAATTGTGGCATCCATATAAAATATGTCAATTCAAACTATGAGATAAGCAAACAGCTTCTGTGATCTGATGTTGTAGGTGCCACGCCTCATCTTCTTCCTCTTTCAGCCAGCTGATTGTTGTCTTTTAATCCCCTCTCTCTATCAGATTTCTATATACCATTGAGTTTGCCAATCTTAAGCCTTGGAGTAATGCAAAAAAGTTTTGCTCTAATAGAATTTCCTTCCCCTTATTGGACCTAAAAGGGCTAACAAAATATTACCTTTATGATTTCTGAAGACCTTAGTTGTTACTTTCTGCCATGTTAAGATTTGTACTATTTTTTTTCCTGTATTGGGAGCTTTATGCATGGACTTTCGAAGACCTAGGTTATGTTTAATATACCTGGGGCTTTCTAGTTTCTTCATATTTATATTTGACTTGTTACAGACATCCCCTTGGTCACTTTCTGCAAAAACAAAAGATCCAGTTATTTTGCCTCTGATTTGCCTTGCTCTAGTCATACCTGCTTTTGTTCTTTCATCGTCGATTTTGTAGCACATGATGTGTATTCACAACTAGGCATGTGGAGGAATTTGTTGATTTTCTTCTATTAACTTGAAGTGTGCATGCAGATACCTGATAACTACATGGAAGACCTTGCTGAAAAAATCAAGGTTAGCAAGAATTATTTTTCTTATGTTCTTTTTCTGCTAAACAAATTGGCAGATTATGCGACTTTAAGATATGTTGCTTTTGGAATTGTTCTCATCGTTAAAGAGAAATCACCATGTTTTGTATAAAGTTATATGATGAAGGCTGAACTTAGGCCCTTTTACTTATTGGTAGCCAAACTAAATATATGCAAATTATTTATCAAAAACAGTGTAGTTGCATTTAGTTATAGTTGGGATAAGGCATGGATGATGATAATGATGATGAATGTAAATGCATTTAGTTAACCTGGAACTTCTCCCTTTTATCTCTTTCTTTCAATAATAATAATATTTATAAAAAAAATTGCATGTATTATTATAGCTTATGATATAGTTATTTAAGAATGTATCTTGAGGTGCTATCTCGTTACCTCAAGGTTACTGTGTAATTTTCTTTTGATAAATAAAGTGTTTTCCCTTTATTTTACTATTAAAGTGTGGTAATAGTAAACAATATTAAAGTAAATGAGGGAGGGGCAGAAAATGAAGAGGAGAGAGGAGATACTAGAGGAAAAGAGGGCATGAACTAGTAGAAGGACTCAGTGGCGGATTTTGTTGGAAGTCTTGGATGCAAATTGAAGGATCTAAATGATTTGAAAGTTTTTTTTTATATATATATATATATATATATATATATATATAGAAGAAGGAGAAAGAGAAAGAAACTAAGGTGAGGAAAAGGAAATTGAGTTAAGTTGAAAGATTGAGAATGGATGTGGAGTGGGATAAAAAAATTAGTGTAAGAGGGGAAAGGAGGGAGGGGAATAAGTAGGCCATTAGCAATAGAAGGGGAAAAAGCAAGTTTAAAATGAGAATAATTAGCTGGAATGTGAGAGGTCTAGGGAGTGCGGGGAAAAAAACTATAATAAAAGAGGTTATTAGGAAATTAAACCCGGATGTGGTGTTAGTTCACAAGTCCAAATGGGTAGAGTTTGATAGTAGGTAGGCCAAAAGTGTTTGGAAGGCTAGGGGGATTAATTAGGCAATGGCAACTTCGTGGGGGTCCTCTGGGGGTCTAGTGACATTGTGGAAAAAAATGAAGTGTTAGTAGGCATTGAAGAACTTGTAGTTAAATTTTTAGTTAGTGCCTATGAAATTTAGACAAGTAGAGGATCGATTTTAACGGGTGTTGACAAATATATATGGTCCCAATGATTATAGGGGGAGAAATGAAATGTGGGAAGAGCTTGAGGATATTAGAGGACTATGTAAGGGGCCTTGGTGCATAGGAGGAGATTTTAATGTAGTTAGATTCACAAAAGAAACTAGTAATTCCAAGCAAAGGGTGACAACAAGTATGAGGAAGTTTAACCAGTTTGTGGATACTTATGAGCTTAAGGAACTCCCACTTTTACACAATAATTTTACTTGGTCTAATCTCCAAATGAACTCAATCTGTTCTAAGTTGGATAGGCTTCTATTCTCACTGGATTGGGAAGAGCATTGGGGAGGTTTGATGCCAAGACTCAAGAGCACTTCCAAGAGTAACATCAGTTCATTGGCCAATGGTGATTTGTAAGAAGGTTTTGAGAAGTGTTGGTCCGTCTCCGTTTAGATTTGAAAATATGTGGCTGTGACATTTGGTATTTATTACTCATTTTTTTGATCAATAACAAATTCATTAATTCATCATTAAAATAATTACAAAAAGGAAGACAAACACTCTTATCTTCCAAAAACAACTTGAGCCCTCAAGAAGAAAAGAAAAAGGAAAGGAAGAAACAATAAAATTACAATTTGGCCCAAAACATTGAATCCCTTTCCACCCCTTGTTTAGCTAATCCATCAGCTAAAGAATTAGTTGATCTTTATACCCAATTCATCTTCACTTCCATTTCCCGCACCAGCCACTTAAATTTTCTCCTCTCATTGTTGTAATTCCATAAGCCATTGTTATCTTTGTTCAGCCACCCTATCACCACCTCCGAGTCCCCTTCAATTATGAGTTTTTTGATATTCATCTCCTTAGCTTTCTGGATTCCTTCTATAACTGCAGAGGTCTCAGCTCTCAGGGAGTCACCCACTCCAACTGGGCCTGAAAACAAGGCAAAAATGACCCCATTCTCATCCCTAAATACACTCCCAATCCCAAACTGTCTAGGATTCCCCCTACTACTCCCATCAAAGTTTAGTTTTGTGAATCCAGTAGGTGGTGGGGGGGGGGGGGGGCTCCAGGGCACACTCATTACTGATTTGGCCTGTGTACAGTTTGCAATCTCACCCCACTTCCTCAACATGTCATCCACTGTGTAATCTGTAAATAGCTCTAAGGATTTCAGCCACTGTACAGCCCTAATATGGATTATAGCCCTCAGTTCTTCAGCCCCTCTCTCAACTTCTGAGAAGATCCTGGAATTTCTTTCTTCCCATAATGACTAGCATACTGCAGCCCTCAGTCCTCTCCACATAGTCCTTCCCCTTTTCATATGCCACCTGAAAAAAGAAGGGGAGAAATACTCATCTAGACAACCAATGTGATAGGATGTAACCTTTGCTTTTAATAAATTTTCTTTCTTCTTGATTCTTCGAAAAAAAACATTTGGTATTTATTGCGAAAGTTAATGATTTGTGGGGGGAAGGTGATCCTAGAGTTAAATGGAAAGGAATGAGGTTCCATAAGAAGCTTCAAAATTTAAAAACCTAGATTAAAAAATGGAACATGTTGGAGTTTGGGAGATTAGAAGAAAGGAAGCAAGTTGTGATTGACCAAATTGAGGAGCTAGACTTGAAGGAAGGGGTTCTTTTGAGGAAGGAGACAAGGAACAAAGATGGACCTTGAGAAAACAATTGGAGACAAAAGTTGAGGCACAAGTGGTTAAAGGAGGGATATAGGAATACAAAATTCTTTTATGCTGTTCAGTTTCAAAAAAAAAAAAAAAACCCTTTTATGTTGTGGCAAATGGGAGGAGAAGAACGGGATGAGATACTTGGGGTTTTGTGGATCATTTCAAATCTATTTTTAGAAGGCTCTTAAATGGAAAAGTGCGGGTAGAAAGACTGGAGCGGCCAAGACTAGATATTAAGATCAGGGATTGGCTAGAAAGAAAATTTGAATTGGAGGAAATAAAGAGAGTAGTGTTTTCTAAGATAGATCAAAGGCACCAAAGCTAGATGGGTTTACAATGGCATTTTGTCAAGATTCTCGCGATATACTGAAAGAGGACATTCAGTTAGTATTTGATGAATTTTACAGGAGAGAAGTAATTAATCCGGGATTGAACTCCACATTTACTGCATTGGTTCCTCTGAAGAGTGATGCTTTCCATCCAAGAGATTTTAGACCAATCAGCTTTGTGAATAGTTTGTACAAGATTATAGTGAAGGTGATGTCTCTTAGGATTAGGCAAGCCCTTCCTAGTTCCTACTGTTATTGCACCTAGTCAAGGGGCTTTTGTGAAAGGGAGATAGATATCTGATCAAATTTTAATAGTAAATGAAAATGTGGAGGATATGAAAAAGTGTATGATATGGTGGATTGGTTGCTTTTGATAGAGGTGATGGTAAGCTTTGGATTTGGAGAGAGATGGTGTAAATGGGTCTTGGGATGTATTAGGACTGTACTCTGTTTTGGTGAATGGGACAATGGTAGATTTTTTTTCTCGGCCTTGAGGGGTTAGGAATGGCAATGGAGAGGGTTTGTGGAAGGGCACCCTCTCCTTGTCCTTGCCTTGCCCGTGGTGGCGGAGCGGGTTCAGGGCGGGGCACCTACTCTCCATCGGGGATAGGGAATCCCTGAATTTTTCTTGCCCGAGGAAACCGCCTAAAAATAATTTAATTTGTGGATATTTTACAAATAAGATGTGGGAATTTGGGGGTATTTTAGGAATTGAATTATGACAATTTGGGGGTATTTTAGGAATGGAATTATGGGATCCTAGGATTTTAAGATTTTGGGGGAAGCTTAGAGATATTTTTAAAATCAATATTAAATCTAGGGATGTTTTACTAATTTACCATCGGATTCGGGGCAGGTTTGGGGAATTATATGCAAACCCTGTCCCTGGTTTGGGGCAAAAATATTTTCCCCATCCCCACCTTGTCCCTGTTTTATATTGGGGAAAACCCGCTCCATTCGGGGCAGGTCCCCGGTTTTATGGGGAAAATTGCCATCCCTATGAGGGGTATTAGACAAGGGAACCCTATCCCCCTTTTTACCTTAGTAGTAGATGTCCTTGGGAAGCTGATTTCTATAAGGGAGATTACCAACATAATAAAGGAGATTGGGGTTTCTGCCAAGTGGACTAGAAGATAAGCTAATGGACTAGCTGATACTTTAGCTAAACAGGGGACATTGAGGGAGAATCTTTTCTGGGCAGAATTGTAAAAAGGTTTTTTGGGGCTTGGCACCCTATTCAGGGGCTGACAGTTGTACTTGATATATCTTAATTGACTAATGAAGTTTTTTTTTTTTTTTTTTTGATGAATGAAGATAATTCTATTAATCCATAAAATTAGGGCAATACAGGAAACCCTTGAAATTTTATTAATTGACTAATGAAGTTACCATTTCCAATAAAAAAATTGGATCTTTTAATCATGAACAAAGCTATTATTTATTTTTGCTGATAAAGAAAGCAATTATAAGGTTTGGATCCCCTACACATGCTAAAGAATGCCATTTTTCTCAATTCCCTGTAATGGATTTGTTCTTCACATTGACTAGAAGACTGGACAAATCTTTGATATGGAAGGAAAATTTCAGTTTTCACTTTCACTCTCCACAACCCATGTACCATTTTGCTACATGTAGAAGTAGCTAACCTGAAACCATGTAGATATACAAGTCTAAGAAGACTGTACTTGGGTAGCCACTGAAACATTTTGGCCAAAACGTTTGGGTTTCAGTTGATTAATTCCATTAGCCATTCTACTTTCTATAGAAGACCATCTACAGTACCTGATAGAATAAGTAATCTAGGTTGAAGGGTCTAGAAGAGCTAGGGGCTGACCAAAAAGAACTTGGGTGGAAGTAATAAGAAATGATTTAAGCACCCATAATTTTAATGATGGATATAGAACTGAACAAAACAGAATGGCAAAAATGATTCATGTAGCCAACCCCTTATGGTCGGGACAAGGCTTAGATGATGAAACATTATATTTCTTTGATTGTTATTGGCCCTTTTAGATTCTATAGCAAGTTTTCATAGTTCTAGCTTTGGGTTCACCCTCCCTGGTCTTGTAACCTGTGTCACTTATGAATATATAGGCTATTGGACCTTCTGATTTATATGCTGACATAACTCATCCATTTGCAGAAGGAGATGGCCTCCATGGCAACCATTAAGATATAGGAACTTCTCTTATAATGGACAAATGATTTCATTAGCATCATCATAGTGGCGTTTAGTTAGATTCTGTTTGTTTACTTTTAACAATAATGCATTCTAATAGTGGACAAATAGTCAAAATTCTTTTCTTCAGGGCAACTTTTTTTTTATATTTTTTTAAAGTTAAATAGGGAAAGATTTTGAGAGTCCAAAGAATATTTGTATGAAGGCTCATTAAAAAAATAGTAAATATATGAAGATTTTTCTGGATGCATTCCATATGTAGAATAACATTTTGGTAAATTTCTTTCCATGTTTGGGTAGCAATAAATAAATGGATACCTGAAGAGAAAATTGGAACATTAGAAGTCTGTGTGCTGATATTGCTTCCTTCTCTCAGATGTTTTAATGCAGAAAGATCCTTTTTTGCCTTAAGACTTACGGTATTGTCTTTGATATTGTAATAGATAATGGTTAGTGTGTTTTGTTCAATCTTATCAGAATGTATTTTTGTACAAAGATGACATTTGATGCTGGGGGCAGATGTACTAATTTTTAGCATAATATGGATTAGCCAAATGTGGTGTGTATTTGGCGCATTTGTATAGCAACAAGCTTCCTCCTTTGTAATTTGTAGGGATTCTTCCCCTGCTTTGTACATCTTCTCATGTACCTCTTCTTCCTTTAATAAATCCTGGTTAAATTTTCTCAAAAATAATATGTCTACGTCAGTGTTTTTATGGTTATTTTTTCTTCAAACAATAATTCAAAAAGCAATTCCTTGATGTAGGTTGGAGACAGATGCGAAGTTGAACCTGGAGAAAAAAGAGGAGTTGTAAAATTTGTTGGTAAAGCTGAAAATATTGCCCCAGGCTTTTGGGTTGGAATTCAATATGATGAACCATTGGGGAAGCATGATGGCGTGTATGAGAGTCTCCAAACTCTTGCTTATATTTTTTTGATTAGTAAACATGTATTTTATTAAAATTCAGATTGTAAACAATTTATACAACTTGGTGATGGGACTATTGATCCCCCTTAAATCACTCTATTCTATCCCTCATTACAGTGCAGCTCAAAATAATTGCTGTCTCAATGCCCCCTGTTTTGCTAAACCGTCAGCTAGCCCATTTGCACTTCTTTGGATCCATTTAAATTCAGCCTCAACCTCCTTTGCAATCTTCTCCACTTCCCTAATCACATGTTTAAACGCCCATGGGGTATGGCTGCTGTTTGCTGCCCATGAAATTACTACTTTTGAATCCCCTTCCACTTCAACATGTCTGTATCTTAGCTGTTTGGCTAGCTTTAACCCTTGTAGTAATGCCAATAGTTCAGCCTTCAGTGAGTTTCCAGTGCCAATCGGTCCTGAGAATATACCCAATATCCTCCTTTCAGAATTTCTTAATACTCCTATTCCTAAGATGCCCGGATTTCCCAAGGGGCTCCAATCAAAATTCAGTTTTACTTTATTGCCTTCTGGTGGTTTCCACTCCAACCTTACTTTATCTCTTACTCTCGAAGAGTGTGCTACTTCTGACCATGTTCTTAGAATGTCTGTGGCTGAGAAGACTTGAAAGCAATCCAAGGGTTTTACCCAATGGGCTACTTTCACCTTGATACTATCAATCACTTCCTCTATTGCTCTACTTTTTTCCAAGAAAATTCTGTCGTTCCTCCCTTCCCATATTACCCAGCAAAATTGCTGCCTTTGTTGCTTTCCACATTACCATCCCTCTTTTCTTTTGCTGTCTCAAGAATTCATGGTTGAAGAATCTTGCCACATCTTGAGGGGGAACCCACCTGCAGCCAAGGGGAGTACAAAAGAATTCCCAAATTCGAGTCACAAAAGAACAGGATATCATTAAATGAGAAAGGGTCTCACCACTTTCCTTACACAACGAGCACACATGAGGAGAAAGGCAAATGTATGGCCTTCTTTTCTGTAGCATATCGCAAGTGTTTACCTTACCAAGGAATATTTCCCAGCAGAAGGCTTGGATCTTCGGGTAATAGGCTTGCACCAAATTTCTTTCATAGGGAAATCCCCACCTAGGAGGTTGGGGGAAACAAGTACTTTAAGAAAGAGGAACAAGAAAAGAGGCCATTTGGAGAGCCTACCCAAATTCTAGAGTCTTCCAGTGAAGGGTCCAAGTGGATTTGCCCTAGGAGGTCTAGCAATTGGATTGAAGACTCACACTCATTTTCCCTTTGTCCCCTTCTAAAGCCCAAATTCCAGTTCACACCGTTTTGACACGGTGTTCCCAAAATGGATATAGCTTCCCCCTTGAGGTTAGATAGCGTAAAGAGATAGGAAATTGGTCTTTAAGTGGGGTTTCCCCTACCCATAAATCTTCCCAAAACAGAATTTTATTACCTTGTCCCACATCGAATCGGATGGAATTGAGGAAACTAGGGTAGATTTCATGAATTGCTTTCCAAGGAGAAGTTGAAGAATTGTGAGGGGAAACTTTTGCATCCCAGCTATTTCCATCCACCCCATGAATGCTCTCAATCACTTTGTGCCATAGTCTGTTGCCCTCAAAGGGAAACCTCCAAAGCCACTTACCTAGTAGACTGTGTTCCTTAAAAGGATGTTCCCAATTCCTAAATCCCCTTGTTCCTTAGGTTTGCTAACCTGCTCCCACTTAATCAAATGGTCCTTCCTTTCCTCTCCTGGGTCCCAAAGGAAATTTCTCATATACTTCTCTAATCACCTTGCTGCCCTAGAAGGGATTCTAAAGGTTGAAAGGAAATAGGTGGGGAGGTTTGCCAGAGTGGTTCTAAGCAAGCTTATTCTTCCACCCAAAGAAATATAATTCCTCTTCCAAAGGGCTAACTTCTTATCAAACCTTTCTAAAACTGGTTTCCAGAACCCAACTGACCTAGGATTTCCTCCTAAGGGTAGACCTAAGTAACTAATAGGCCAGCTTCTGGTTTCGCACCCTAAGATCTCCGCAAATCTTGTTAGTTCTCCTTCCTCCAAATTGACTCCTACAATTCCACTTTTGGTCCAATTTATCCTCAGCCTTGTCACTCCCACAAAATTATTTAGCAGCACCCTCAAATTTTCCACCACTTCCTCATTGTTTCATTTATAAAAAAGATAGTGTCATCTGCAAATTGGAGATGGGTGACAATCTCCCAATTTCTACCTACCCTCCAACCTCTAATAAGGCCTTGAGCATCGGCTTTTGCCACCATTCTACTTAACACTTCTGCCACTAGGGTAAAGAAGAATGGGGATAGGGGATCACCTTGCCTAATTCCTCTCCTAGCCAGGAAGAAGTCCTTTGCTGTACCATTGATTAGGATTGAGTACTGAACTTAAACATCCTTTAATCTAAGACCTCCATCTAGCTCCAAATCCTAGTCTTTCTAATATTTTTAGGACTTTCCAATTAACCAAGTCATAGGCTTTTCCTAGATCTACTTTACAAACCAGCACATTTTCTCTACCATTTCTTCTTTCCACAATGCATTCATTAGCCACCAAGATTTGATCCACAATCTGCCTTCCTTCTACAAAAGCACCTTGGAAAGGAGAGATGATCAAGGGTAACACCTTTTTTAGTCTTTCTGATAAGACCTTTGACAGAATTTTGTAAACACTCCCAATGAGGCTTATTGGTCTAAAGTCTTTAGGAGTTTTGGCCTCCCTCTTCTTTGGAATCAAAGTGATAAATGTGGCATTTGCTCCTGGTGAAACCTCCCCTTTGGAGAAGAATTCGTTAAAGACTTCCAAGATTTCTGATTTCACCATATCCCAACACTCTTGATAGAAGGCCATGGAGAAACCATCCGGCCCAGGGGCTTTAGATCTGTCCATTGAAAAAATAGCTTCATTGATTTCTTGCAAAGAAAATCTCCTTTCTAAAGCAAGAGATTGCTCTTCTAACAGAACATCCCCTTCCAACTTTGGCAATTCTGGCAACACTCCTTGTGGGCTTGCAAAAATTTCCTTAAAATGATTTACTAAAATCCTTGTAATCCTCTTACTTTCTCTTACCACTTGTCCCTCCTTCTCCTCCACACTAAGGATTAAGTTCTTCCTTCTCCTTCCAATTGCTAGAGAATGAAAAAACTTAGTGTTTCCATCCCCCTCTACAAGCCACTGACACCTTGATTTCTGTCTCCAACAAATTTTCTCTTTTCGTAATATCTCTTCCAGTTTTTGCTTTTGATTCCATCTTTCCCCTCTTTCTTCTTCGGAAATAACTTTGAGAGCCTCTTTCCTATCTAGCTCCTCAATCCTCCCCACCAAGTTATTTTTTATTTCTTCTAACCTTCCAAAATGGGCTTTATTCCAGTCTTTTATTTTTTCTTTTAGCCTCTTTAGTTTCCGGGAGAAACCTATCATTTTCAACCTGAGTGCCTCCCACCACTCCTTTAGCCTAATCTTAAATGTAGGGTCTTCAAACCACATATTCTCAAACCTGAAAGGAGAAGGGCCTGCCCCTAGGATTTCTTTTTCAATACAAATAGGGCAATGGTCTGAAGAATCTGTCCAGTTTAGAGCAGGTTGGGGGGGATTGAAAGTTTGACCAAGTATAGTCCACCTGAAGCAAGGGGGGGTCTCTTAATTCCAGAGAATCAATTAGCCTATTGAACTTCCTCATGCTAGTAGTAAATCCCTGGTTCGGGTTGTTTGATTCCCCCGAGTATCTGATGACATTAAAATCACCCCCCACACACCACGGACCATCCCACAAGCCCTTGACAACACATAATTCCTCCTAGAAAGCTTCTCTCTGTAAGAATTAGGACCATACACATTTGTTAGTGCCCATAATTTTCCGTCTGCCTTTCTTTTAATTTTTAGGGAGATTGAATACTGACCAATCAATTCTTCCACACATTCCATTTCCTCATTCCTCCATATGGTCAGAATTCCCCCTGAACCCACGAGGGTGCATATGACCAATTCAAACCCCTTGCTCCCCAAACGCCCCTTATCCACCTTCTATTCAGCTCTAATAATTTGGTTTCTTGAATCATGCTCAAGTCTGGTTTTTTTTTGCTGAATACATTTCTGACTAGTCTTCTCTTCTTGGCATTTCCTAATCCTCTTTCATTCCAACTTATTATTTTCATAGTAATGATTTGTGACACCCCTGGGCTGGTATTACTCAACACTCCCCTCTTCTTTTCTTTATACTCCTATTCTCCTCCTCATAATTTCTTCCACTCTTAAGCTTCTCAATCTCACTCATTTTCCTTTTTTTAGAGAGATTGGGACGAATGGGCCCTAGTATCTATTCTTTTATTCTTGTAGTGTGTTATTTATTTGTTTGTTAATGGGCCTGTCTTTGTGGGCCTGTTATTTCTTTTTTATAATCTTACTTTAAGTTTCTGCTTAGCTGGCTGCCCATTTAAGGGCATACTTGTAATTAGCTTAATGAATGAAGATTCACAAAAGGATTAGAGGGGGGAGAGAGGAGATTATCGAACTCTTCTTCTTCCTCTTCTTTTCTCCATCTTCTTCCTTTGTACTGCTGTTCTCTACTTTTCTCTCTAATTTTAATCAAGTTTATATCCGTTTTAGAGGACTGATTCACTTCTTGGTATCAGAGCAAGTTTCTTTCTTCCCTATTTTTCTTTTTCTCTTTTCCCATACACCCTTCGATTAGGAGAGTGTATGGAGAGATAGGTTCTCTATAGTTCAGAGGATCTTTTGCCTAGTTGGTGAAGGGTTTGGAGAGTTGAAGTCTGGCCGAAGACTGCCAACAAGTGATGTATTTTTTCTGCTCAAAGAAGAAGCTTTTGGTGTGGCTCTCAGTGCTTGGGAGGTGTCTTTTGACTTCCAAAAGAGGGTGGTTCAGTTCTGGAAGAGATTGAGAAGCTTTGGTAGGAGCGGTTACATCTTCTCTCTTTCTCCCCGACAGCCAGACTTAGTGAAACCCTAGTTTTCAAGCATCTGGGTACTGTTTTGACTTCAAGTAAGTTTATAAAGACTAAAACCCTAGTTTTTTTATTTTCGTTTTATCAATGGAGCAATACGGAAGTGAGTTCAAGTAGATGCCGGTATCTAGGCTTGGCTCAGTAGATTCCGTTTTGATTGGTGTGACCACAATTAAGTTAGATGGAACCAAGTACTTATCTTGGGCTCAATCTATATGGATTTATGTCTATAGTAGAGGTAAATTAGGGTATCTCACAAGTAGTAAGGTGAAACCCGAAGAGATAGGCCCTGCATTTGAGAAATGGATGCAGGATAACTATACAGTAATAGGATGGTTGGTCAACTCTATGCAGCCCCCATATAAGTCAGCATTATCTTTGGATGTCTTCGGCCAAGGAGATCTGGGATAGTGTTGCGGAAACCTATTCACAGAAGTTGAATGTGGCAAGAGCCTACAAGCTGAAAAGTGATATGAAAAATCTGAAATAGGGGGAGAAGAGTGTGGAAATTTACTACTCTATGCTGAAATCACTATGGCAGGAGATTGATGTTATGGAGACAGTTGTATGGGAGAGTGCAAAGGATGCAGACAGTTCACTGTATAACAAAAGAGACAGGAAGGCAAACACTTCAGACTCGAGCCAAGGAGTTAGTTGACTCTTACACACCATTTCAGGACTTGATAGTTTCTGCCTCCAGTTCCAGTATTCCTTTCCTTTCCCAGCAAAACCCAAGTAACTGTGTCCATTCGGTTTATGTTACTAATGGTTGCTATGTGTCTTGTGTGTCAGATACCAATCCCAGTCTAGAGGCTACAGGCTGTATAGGAGAAGAACAGGGAAGAGATAGAAGCAAAGATAGGGAGGGTCAGGAGAGAGAGGTAGGAAGAGAAGAGGAAGCTAATAGTAATAATAGAACTTTGGAATACCTTGAGAACACGATATATGAAGTTGAGGAGAATAACCCACAGAAGGAAGGGGGAGAAGAGTCTAGTGTAGAAGGAACTCAGGAGGAAGAAGGTAGAGGTGGGGACATAGGTCAGGAGGAGAGAAATAGAAAGACAGACAAAAGAGAGCTTGACCAATGAGGACTCTGTGGCAGTATTTGTATAGAAGTTGGGGTGTAAATTGAAAGATCCAAATGAGTTGAAAGAGTTCTTACAAAAAAAGAGAGAAGAAGTTAAGACTAAAAGGAGAAAAATGAGTGAGGTTGAAAGACTGGTGGAGGATGTGGAAGGAGATAAAAGTTTTGGTGTTAGAGGGGAAAGGAGGAAAGGAAACAAGTGAGGATAACAGGTGTAAGGGGTGGAGAATAAAGATTAATGAGGATCATAAGTTGGAATGTTAGGGGATTGGGTAGTGCAAGGAAGAGAGCAGTAATAAAAGAGGCCATCAAGAAAATAGATCCAGATGTGGTACTATTACAGGAAACTAAAAGAGCAGAATTTGACATCAAATGGGCAAGGAGTGTGTGGAGAGGTAGGGGGATTAGTTGGGTGGTTTTACCTTCCTGGGGATCTACAGGGGGTGTTGTGACAATGTAGAAGAATGAGGTAGTTGTAGGTTTGGAGCAATTGATAGGACAATTTTCAGTTTCCTTGAAATTTAGGCAAGTGGAGGATGGATTTGAATGGGTGCTAACCAATGTGTATGGGCCGAATGATTACAGAGAGAGGTGAAAATTATGGGAAGAACTGACGGACATAAGGGGTTTGTGGGAAGGGCCATGGTGCTTAGGAGGTGACTTCAATGTAATCAGAAAGAAACAAACAGTCCTAAGCAGAGGTCTACCACAAGTATGAGGAGATTTAATCAATTTGTTGATGCTTTTGAACTTAAAGAGATCCCATTGTTATATAGGTGTTATACTTGGTCTAATCTCCAAGTCAATTCAATTTGCTCTAAGTTGGACAAATTTTTATTTTCAAATGATTGGGAAGAACATTGGGGGAATCTGAACTCTAAAGCACTTCCGAGGGTGACCTCCGACCATTGGCCTATTGTACTTTGTAAGGAGGAGGTGAGAAATGTAGGTCCTTCTCCATTTAGATTTGAAAACATGTGGTTAGGACACCCGGGATTCATTAAGAAAGTTAAAGAGTGGTGGTTAGAGAGCAACCCAACAATGGAGTGGAGTGGGATGTGGTTTCACAAAAAACTTCAATTTCTGAAAGTTCGAATCAAGGATTGGAATCTTTTAAAGTTTGGGAGACTAGAGGAAAGAAAGCAGAGTGTGATTGCACAAATTGAAGATTTGGGTAGCAAAGAAGGGAGGGGCAGCCTAACAATAGAGGATAAGGAACAAAGATGGAAATTGCATAAACAGTTAGAGGACTATCTTCTTCAGGAGGAAATAAGTTGGAGGCAGAAGTCAAGATGTAAATGGCTGAAAGAGGGGGATAGGAATGCTAAGTTTTTTCATGCTATGGCAAGTGGCAGAAGGAGAAACTTTATTTCAAGTTTGGAGATTGAAGAGGTAACAATTACCAATCAAAGAGAGATTGCAGGAGCATTTGTAGATCATTTTAGGTCTGTATTTAGAAGGCCCCTAAATAATAGGGTGTGGCTTGAGGGTTTGGAATGGCCAACACTAAAAGATAAAAGATAGGGAGTGGCTGGAAAAGAAATTTGATTTGGAAGAGATAAAAGAGGCGGTATTTTCAATGGATAGACCAAAGGCACCAGACCCAGATGGTTTTATGATGGCTTTTTATTAGGATTGTTGGGAGATACTAAAAGAGGACCTAAGGTTGGTATTTGATGAATTCCATACCAGAGGAGTGATTAACCCTGGGTTAAATTCCACATTCATTGCATTGGTACCCAAGAAAAGTGGTGCAAGTCATCCAAAGGATTATAGGCCGATCAGTTTAGTTAATAGCCTTTATAAGATCATCATTAAGGTGCTGTCCATTAGAATTAGGAAGGTGCTCCTAACAATAATAGCAAATAATCAAGGAGTTTTTGTGAAGGGGAGGCTGATAACAAATCAGATACTTGTAGCAAATGAGAGTCTAGAGGATTTTAAGAGATCCATGAGAAGAGGGGTGGTTTGCAAATTAGATTTGGAAAAGGCTTATGACTTGTTGATCGGTCTTTCCTACTGGAGGTGATGATGAACTTTGGGTTTGGAGACATTTGGTGCAAATGGGTGATGGGCTGCATTAGGAATTGCCATTACTCCACTTTGGTGAATGGAGACCCCCTATCCCCGTTTTTGTTTACATTGGTTGCAGAAGTGTTGGGGAGACTAATCTCCAAAGCAAATTCTAGGGATTTAATAAGAGGATGGAGAGTTGGAAGAGGATACATACCACTCACACACTTGCAATATGCAGATGACACAATTCTGTTTTGTGAAGTAGGGGATATCAATAAGATTAGAAACTTGAAGCTCACTATACAACTTTTTGAGCAAATGTCAAACCTTAAAGTGAATTTTGAGAAAAGTTGTATAGTTGGAGTCAATATGGGGGAAGGGGAGGTATGTGAATGTGCAAACATTTTGGGATGTGTAGTATCTAATTGTCCCTTAAACTACCTTGGGTTATCATTGGGAGATGATCCTCAAAAAGGTGATTTTTGGGCTCCTGTTGTGGAGATGTTTGAAAAGAGACTTGCCAACTGGAAGAAAAACTATTTGTCTCTTAGAGGGAGAATCACTCTAATTAGGTCCACACTTGCTAATCTTCCTGTTTATTTTTTGTCAGTCTTTAGGGTTTCAGTTAGGGTGGCTAGCAGGCTGGAAAAACTAATGAGAGATTTTTTGTGCAAGTCGGGGGAGGAGAAGGACCACAGGATTAGGTGGGAGGTGGTGTGTAGGAGTAAGAAGGAGGGAGGTCTGGGAATTGGGAACATAAGGAATAGGAACCTAGCACTACTAGGGAAATGGTTGTGGAGATTTTCATTGGAGAAAGATAAACTTTGGGTTAAGACAGTGGGAAGTATTCATGGGGTGGCAGACAATGGATGGGATTCTAGCAAGGACTTCAAGAGCATCTCCCTGGAAAGCTATTCAAGCTGTTTTGCCCTTGTTCTCTCCTTGGATCAGGTATGATTTGCACTTAGGCAACCTCATTAAATTCTGGGAACATGTTTGGGTTGGGGATTCCTCTTTGAAAGATCAATTTCCAGCCCTTTTTGCTATCTCTACCCTTAAAAAGGAACCAATTTCCTCCTTCCTTGTACCTTCTAATTCACCTTTTGGATTCGGCTGGAACTTGGGCTTGAGAAGAGATATCAAGGACATAGAGTTAAACTGTATTTCAGCCTTATTATCCATTCTTGATGAGGATTTCCTTGAACCCACAATGACAGATAATAGAATCTGGACTCTCATTCCCTCGGGTTCCTACATTTGTGCCTCTTTCTTTAAGGCCCTTTTACCCCCTTCTGTTGGACTGTCCTTCCCTATTAAAGAGGTGTGGTGTCAACCTATACCTCCAAAGGTTGGGAGTTTCTATTGGGAAGCCTTTCTGGAAAGAGTTAATATAGGGGACTTACTTCAAAGAAAAAGACCCAATAGTTGTTTGTCTCCTCACTGGTGTGTCCTTTGTAAATCTGATGGTGAGTCTAGATACTATTTACTAATTTCTTGTCAGTTTGTTAAAGTTATTTGCGAATGGTTTACTTCTTTGTTTGGGTGCAGGTGATCCCCCCCTTTGAATGTGCAAACTTTATTCACTTCCATGCCTCACTAGCCAACAGAAAGGGCTAAGATCATGTGGAGATGTGTTAGATGTTGGACTGTTTGGGAGGATAGAAACTCACGGATTTTCTCAGATAAGGAGAGAAGCTTGGAAGTAATCTTGGAGACTATCCATATTAGGGTGATACATTGGTTGAAAACTTTGGAATTGTTTATAGACTTCTCAGTTGATGAGATGATAAGAAATTGGAAGGAGATTGCAAATTCAACTTCAATTAAGAAGACTCCAAGTTCTTACTGGACACCTCCACCTCACGGGTTTACCAAACTGAATTTCAGTGGCAGCAGCATGGGCAATCCAGGGCCCTCCGGAATAGGGGGAGTGATAAGAGATGAAAAAGGGAATCTGTTAGCTATGTATTCCGGTCCAATTGGGGTGGGAGATTCCTTAAGGGCTGAGATTCTAGGAGCTCTTGAAGGGATTCAAAGGGTCAAGGACATGCATATTAAAAAATTGATCATAGAAGGTGATTCTGAAATTGTGGTGAATTGGCTAAAAGAAGACAGCTCTAAGCTCTGGATTTACAACAATGAAATGAGGAAGTTTAAGTGGCTGACTAAGGACATTGAAGTTCATTGTACATGGATAAAGAGAAGTGCAAATTCATTGGTAGATGGTTTAGCTAGGCAAGGGATGAACAGAAACTCTCTTTTTTGGGTTGTTTTGTAACTGTTTCATGGTTTGGGTGTACATTGGTGTGGTAGGGAGTTAAGATTCTTTAGCTCCTCTTCTATGTAATTTCTTAATTTCTCAATTATTAATAAAATTCATTGTTATTGATAAAAAAAAAGAATGCAGAGACTTTTAGGAAATTGGTGGAACGAAACAGGGTCTATGAGTTCCTTATAGGACTCAACCCTGAGTTTGACATTATTAAGCAGAATATTCTGGCCAAGGATGAGGTAACTCTTGCCAAGGCATATGCTATGGTAAGCAGTGAAGAGAGTAGGCGGTAGGTTCAATTACAAAGTTCACCTATAGAACACTTTGCACATGCTGGAATAAAGCCAAAGGGTCCAATTGAGAAGAAAGAGCTGATATGTGAATACTACAAGAAACCGAGGCATACTAAGGACACTTGTTGGAAGTTTCATCCAGATCTTCTACCAAACAGGTTTAAGAACAACAACAATTTTAAGAAGACTGGTCAGATAGGAAAGCCTAAGATTGCTAATGTTGCCACAGTACTTGAAGGAGGGAATAAGGAGAGTGAAGAAAAGTCAACCATGGAACAGTTGGTAGCAATGAAGGCAGATTTTAAAAAGTATGGAAGGCTGTTAAATCACTTGGAAGCCACTGTCTCTACAGTGGCATTTGCTCACTGAGGTACTCGTGCTTTTGCAAACCATGCTTCTGTTTCAGGTAATCATAAAATCCCTTGGATCATTGATTATGGTGCATCAGACCATATGACCAGCTTGTCTAACCTTTTTTGTTCATATCACCTTTTCTCTGGTAAAGAGAAAATATCTCTTACTGATGGGTCTCTTGCTCCCATCTCTGGCAAGGGGGATATCAAGAGCTCTGACACCCTTATTTTATCCTCTGTTCTTCATGTCCCCAAACTTAATACAAATCTTTTATCTATTAGCAGCTTAACTAAATCCATGACTATAGCATAACCTTCTTTCCTACTCATTGTGTTTTTCAAGACCTGAAATCTCAGAGAATGATTGGGAGTGGTCATGAGGCGAATGGAATATACTTGCTAGACACACTTGATAGGATTCTTGGACCACCTCATGGAGTAGCCTTGGAGTCAGTTTTGTCAGAGTTTGTTGAGAGAGTCATGTTATGTCATTTTCGGTTTGGTCATTTGTCTTTTTCTGCTTCGAGTCGTTTGTTTCCAAATATTTTCAAGGGAGTGTCTTTATCGAGTCTTCATTGTGAGTCTTGTGAACTTGCAAAGCATTGTAAACAATCTTATTCAGTAAGCAATAAAAGATCCATTTCTCCTTTTCATATTGCGCACTTTGATGTGTGGGGGCCATATCATTTGCCTACTATGGGGGTTACAAGTGCTTTATTCTTTTTATTGATGATTGTTCTTGTTACACTTAGATTTATCTCATGAGATCTCGAGATGAAGTACCAACTATTGTGCAAAAATTTCATAAACTTATCCTTAGTTTAACACCTGGATCAAAATATTCCGTTCTGATAATGCTAAGGAGTATTTTGAGAAGAACCTCTCATCCTACCTTGAAACTTTTGGGGTTATTCATCAAAGTTTTTGTTCCTAAACTCCACAGCAGAATGGAGTGGTGGAAAGGAAGAACCGTCATGTGGTTGAGGTTGCCAGATCCCTCATTTTTTCATCCCATGTCCCTATTAAATTTTGGGGAGATGTTGTCCTTACTACTACCTTTTTTATTAACCGTATGCCTTTCTGGGTTCTGGGCTTCAAAACCCCCTTTAGCCTTCTCTTTCCGAATGAGGTTCTCTTCTCTTCCTCTCCGTGTTTTTGGATGCACCTGCTATGTACATGTTCACAACCATTAAAGGCACAAATTTGAACCTAAGGCTCGTAAGTGTGTTTTTTCTAGGATATGCTTCCACACAAAAGGGACATTGCTATTTTGATCTGGTCAGTGGCACCCACTTTGTCTCTCGGGATGTCACATTTGCCGAGTCTACTCCTTTCTTTAGTATTCCTCCTGAGGGGGAGTAATCTGAGGAGCCCTTTGCTATGTCTCCAGTAGTTCCTCTTCCTGTTCCTTTTGAGTCATCTGCTGAATTGTCCTCTTCTCCCATTGTGACTACCTCGAGTATTCCTACTCCTCCTCCACCTCATCCTCCTATAATTCCCTTACACCCTATTCTCCAATGGTGGTACCAAAGACAGATTTAGGCATGGGCAAGTTGTTTCCACTCCTGCAGAAGTGCCTCTTGCTCCTCCCATCATTACTGAGGTAACATGTCAACCTTCCTCTGACCCATCTACTTCCTTCCTAGACCTTGATCTTTCTATTGCTCTTCGCAAAAGGCAAGAGGAAGTGTATAGCCCATTGCATCTCTAAACACCTGTCCTATAGCCTTCTATCACTTACCTATTACTCTTTTCTTGTTTCTGTTTCTTCCCATGTGATACCCAGGTCAGTACCAGAAGCCCTATCTAAACCTGAATGGAGGGATGCTATGATGGCTGAAATGGATGCTTTGCATAAGAAGTTAAGAACCATACCTGGGATATTGTGGATTTGCCAGAAGGGAGGGAACCACCGAATTAGTGGGTTGTAAATGGGTATTTACCATTGTGAAAACCTATTCAGTTCTAGGTTAAAGTAGAGAAGAAGAAGAGGAAGAAGAAAAAGAAGAGAAGAAGAAGAAGATGAAGGAGAAGGGTTCGGCCAGTAGAGGAAAATCTCACCTCTCTAGTCGACCCACTTGTATTTATCTCAAATAAACTTAGTTACAAGAAAGACAATATTGTCCCTCATAAGTGATGGGACACACAACTTAAACTTGAATAAAATAAACCTTTCACTCTCAAATAGATAAAACCAAATGACCAAAATACCCCTGTTTTGTGAACTCTAACAACCATTAAATATCATTCTGATGGCTCTATTGAGAGGTTTAAGGTCAGATTCGTTGCTAAAGGCTACACTGAGATTTATGGTATTGACTATCTTGAGACTTTTGCTCCTGTGGCCAAGATGACCTCAGTCCGGGTTTTGTTGTCCCTAGCTGCTACTTTTGATTGGCCTCTCCACTAGTTTGATGTTGAAAATGCCTTCTTGAATGGAGATCTACATGAAAAGGTCTATATGTCTTTGCCTCCGGGAGTGTATGGAAAGGAAATGCAAGGGAAGGTGTGTAAACTGTAGAAGTCCATTTATGGTCTCAAACAGTCTCCTCGGGCCTGGTTTGAGAGATTCAAGGCTGCTATTGTCTCATTTGGTTACACACAAACTCAATCTGACCATACCTTATTCTTGAAAAGAAGCAACTCTTTGGTGACTTTTTTGATTGTTTATATTGATGACATTGTGGTCACGGGTAATGACACCTAGGAGGTCAGTAAACTCAAAAAGTTTCTTAACTTTGAATTTGAGATCAAGGATTTAAGGAGATCTCAGGTATTTTTTGGGAATTGAAGTTGCTAGATCTAAGGATGGTGTCTTCATTTCTCAGCGCAAGTATGTTCTTGACCTCTTTGTAGAGACTGGTAAACTTGGTGTTAAACCGGCATCCACCTCTATCAATCCCAATCATAAGCTTTATGCTACAGATGGTGAACTTTTATCTGATAGAGGAGTGTTTTAGAGGCTGCTTGGGAAGTTGTTATATCTCTGCATGACTCGGTCGGATATTTCCTATGCAGTGAGTGCTATTAGTCAGTTTATGCATTCTCCTAAAGATACACATTTAGTTGTTGTAGAAAGAGTTCCGTGTTACTTGAAAGGTACTCCAGGGAAAGGTATTCTATTTGCCAAACATGGACACATGAAGCTGGAGGCATACATTGATGCTGATTGGGTTGGATGTATTGATGATAAGTGTGATAGAACAAGAATTGGAAGAAATTGATATCTTTCAATTGAGAAAATAGTACATATATATACAACCTTGTAGATACTAAAAAGGAAGAAAATCATACAGCCTTGCAGATACAAAAAATGAAGAAAATCATACAGCCTTGTAGATACTAAAATAGGAAGAAAATCAAAGAAAGAATAATTCCTATAATCAAGTTATTCCTAATTGGGCTAATACTACATATTTACATCCTATAATTTCGTAAAACTCCCCCTCAAGATGGAGCATAGATGTCAATCATGCCCAGCTTGTTACAAATATAAGAAATCCGAGCTCCATTAAGAGTTTTTGTAAAGATATCTCCTAACTGCTCTCTAGTCTTCACATATGCTGTAGAGATCAAGTTTTGTTGAATTTTCTCACGAACGAAATGACAGTCTATCTCAATATGTTTAGTTCGTTCATGAAAAACTGGATTCGAAGCAATATGAATCGCAACTTGATTATTGCACCATAGCTTCACTGGAACTGAGACTTTAAGACTGACCTCAGTTAAGAGTTGAGAAATCCACATAACCTCACACGAAGCTTGTGCCATTGCTCTATACTCAAATTCTGCACTAGATCGCGACACCACATTTTGCTTCTTACTCTTCCACGAAACCAGATTACCACCAACAAAAACACAATAGCCAATAGTGGACCTTCGATCAATCTTGGAACTTGCCCAGTCCGCATCAGAAAAACATTCAATATTACTGTGGCCATGATTCCGATACAGTATCCCCCGTCCAGGAGCTCCTTTCAAGTAACACAAGATTTGTTCTAAGGCTGCCCAATGATGCACTGTAGGAGAGGACATAAATTGACTTACAATACTAACTGAGTAAGCATTGTCAGGACGAGTCACTGTGAGATGGTTCAACTTTCCAACTAATCTTCTATATCGTTCAGGATCATCAAAAGCATCTCCATCCTTTGTGAATTGCTGGTTAGGAAGCATTGGAGTATTGCATGGTTCGACTCCCAGTTTCCCAGTTTCTGTTAACAGGTCCAAAACATACTTCCTCTGAGACAGGAAAATGCCTCTTTTACTCCTTGCCACCTCAATCCCCAAGAAGTATTTTAGGTGCCCCAAATCTTTAGTATTGAACCGGCTCTGCAAGAAGGATTTCAAGGATGAGATTTCCTTCGTGTCACTCCTAGTGATAACAATATCGTCTACATATACAACAAGTAGAATGATGCCAAATGTGGACTGCTTATAGAAAGCAATATGGTTAGATTTGCACTTCCTCATCCCACACCTCTCTACTGCCTGACTGAATTTTCCAAACCAAGCTCGAGGACTCTGTTTTAGTCCATACAACGATTTTCAAAGACGACAAACTTTTCCAGACTCCCCCTGAGCAACAAACCCAGGTGGTTGCTCCATATAAACCTCCTCCTGAAGAACTCCATGCAGGAAAGCATTTTTAATATCAAGCTGGTAAAGTGGCCAATCATATGTAGCTGCCAGAGAAATAAATAATCGAACTGAAGTCAATTTTGCCACAGGGGAGAAAGTATCAGAATAGTCCACTCCATATGTCTGTGCATAGCCTTTGGCCACCAGGCGAGCCTTTAGGCGAGCCACTGATCCATCAGAATTAAATTTGACTGCAAAGACCCACTTGCATCCAACTGCTTTCTTACCAGCAGTTTAATCGACCAGATCCCAAGTACCATTCTCAGTCAAGGCATTCATTTCCTCAAGCATGGCATCACGCCACGTAGGATGGGATAAAGCCTGGTGAGCAGTTTTGGGAATCCCTACAGAATCAAGAGAGGCAACAAACGAACAAGAAGTAGAGGACAAACGATCATAGGTAACATAAGAGGAAATTGGATAAGTACACTGACGTTTACCTTTCTGAAGAGCAATAGGTAGATCAATATCACTGGGCATTGGATCCGATGACGAAGAAGAGACCGGTGCCGGACTTGTCACAGGAGGATTAGGTCATCGAGAATAGACTTGAGTAATAGGTAGTTTTGGTTGAGAAGGTGGTGGTGGGGGTATTGGAACAACACTAGCGTCTGGATCGGTGATATGATACACTAGTAGATCATCATCCTCTTGTGGACACACAGGTGTAGATGGAGCAGTAAAGAAAGGAAGATGTTCATGGAATGTAACATCAGCTGACACAAGATACCTGTTCAAGAGAGGAGAAAAACACCTGTACCCTTTTTGGAGACGAGAGTATCCTAGGAAGACACATTTTAATGACTTGGGATCCAATTTGGAAACCTGCGGACGAACATCATGAACAAAACAAGAACATCCAAAGATACAAGGTTCAACAGGAAACACAGATTTATTAGGAAACAAAATCTTATAAGGGATCTGATCATTTAGAACAATGGACGGCATGCGATTAATCAAAAAACACGCTGTAGAAACAACATCAGCCCAAAACTGTTTAGGAACATGTGTTTGAAATAAAAGAGCCCTAGTAGTTTCAAGAAGATGTCTATTTTTTCTCTCAAGCACTTCATTTTGAGATGGAGTATCAACACAAGATGATTGATGGAGAATTCCATTCTGAGCCATGTAAGTCTGGAAGGAATCAAAGAAATATTCTTTGGCATTATCACTTCGCAATGTTTGTACAGACACATCAAACTGGGTTTTTATTTCAGCACAAAAGGTTTTAAAATGTGAAAGCAACTCAGAACGAGATTTCATTAAATAAAGCCAAGTCATACGAGAAAAATCATCCAAAAAGGTAACAAAATATCGAAATCCAGTTTTAGACATAATAGGACAAGGTCCCCGAACATCTGAATGTACTAACTCAAAAGCATGACTAGCCCTTTTATTAACTCGAGAAACAGACGATAGACGACGATGTTTTGCAAACTGACAAGACTCACAATCTAAAGAAGATACATCATGAAACTGAGGAGATAACTTCTTTAACAAAGGTAAAGATGGATGCCCCAACCGACAATGAGCTTCAAAAGGAGATAAAGTACTGGAACAGGCAATGGTCTGAGGTTCCTGGGTATCCAAAATGTATAGACCTCCTGATTCTCGTCCTTTACCAATAATCCTCTTCGTCATAAGATCCTGAAACATACAATGATCAAGAAAGAATGAGATACAACAGTTAAGAGTACGAGTGAGTTTGCTAACAGATACCAAATTAAAAGAAAATTTTGGTAAACTCAATACGGATGACAAAGAAAGTGTTGGTGTGGGATTGATAGTGCCAGAACCAAGGACAAAAGAAATAGAACCATCTGCTAAGGTGACTGAAGAAGGAAAAGTATGTGATTGGAAAGTGGAAAAGATACTAGGATTACCTGTCATATGATATGTTGCACCAGAATCAATGACCCACTGAGAGGAAGAAGAAAGAAGACATGTATTGGTTTTACCTGACTCAGCAAGGGCAGTGATGGACTGAGAGGAGTTCTTTAATGCCTCTTGATACTGGGTAAATTTTGCATACTCATTTGCAGAAATTGTAATGGTCTGATCTGACGATGGATGAGGAGCATCACTCGTAGTTACAACATGAGCTGACTGAGACCCAGAAGACTTCTGGTTTTTCTTTAGCAATTTTTGGCAAGTCCTTTTAGTGTGTCCTGGTTCATGACAATAGTAGCAAACTACTCCCCCTGTGGCCTGAGTTCCAGCATTCCGACCACTATTACTGCCACCTCTGCTACTATTCTGAGAACGAGACCGGCCAGTTGATCCACTATTCTGACTGACAAGTGCACTAGGTTGTTGTACAGGTGAGGTATGGGAACCAGTATCTGTACGAAGGACCCTAGTAAAGACCTTTTAAAGAGGTAATCTCAGGATTAGACAGGATATGTGACTTAACACCATCAAATTGAGGATTAAGGCCAGCCAGAAAACTCATAATAGCCATTTGTTCACGTTGAGTCTGCTGAACTTTGATATTAGTACTGAAAGGTAACAAGGCGTTCAATTCCTCATAAGTGCGTTTGAAATTCATGAAATAGGTCTGAAGAGACTGATCCTGTTGTTCAACCCGATAAAATGTCTTGCAAACATAAAAAATACAGGAAATATTTTCTTTACCAGAGAACAGAAAAGCCAAATATTCCATTAGTTCTTTTACAAACTCACAGTGAGAGACATGACCGACGTACTCATTCTCAATAGAATTGCGGATTTGCAAAAACAATTGAGCATCATCTTAGCCATTCAGTGCGGGTCTCATCAGTAGGAGGGTCCTTAGTCAGATGGTTGTCCTTAGAGATACTCCGTAAATACAAACGAACAGTCTTACTCCAGTCTAAATAATTAGTTCCGTTTAGTTTTTGTTCGGTGATTTTAGACAGAATGGGGATAACACTAGGCATAGCCAAGTTCTTTTGTTCAACCGCCATCATAAACACGGGAAAATAAACTTTTAACAACCAGCAAAGCCAATAAAACACACTTAAACAGAATCGGCAGCAGATGCAACACCCAAACAGCAAGAAACCACAATTGGTAGCACCAAAATATCAACTGTATAAAAAATGAACAGAGAGGAAAGACTTTCCTGATGGGAAAACAAACACCACAGGAGTAACACCGAGGTTGAGGCGATCGTCGGAAAAGAGACCGGTGAAGGTGGGTAGGCCGATCTGGGATTCCGCTTCCACTGGTAGGGGCGGTGAGATGCAGATGTCACTCGGAATGGGTGACCTAGAGATTGCAGCTGCTGCTCACTTGGGCAACGTAAAGAATTCAAAGCTGTTCACTTGGGCAGCAGAGGGAAGAAAACCAGAAATTAGTTTCAGACTGGAATTGGTGTCTCCAGCTCTGATACCATGTGATAGAACAAGAATTGGAAGAAATTGATATCTTTCAATTGAGAAAATAGTACATATATATACAGCCTTGTAGATACTAAAAAGGAAGAAAATCATACAGCCTTGTAGATACAAAAAAGGAAGAAAATCATACAGCCTTGCAGATACAAAAAAGGAAGAAAATCATACAGCCTTGTAGATACTAAAATAGGAAGAAAATCAAAGAAAGAATAATTCCTATAATCAAGCTATTCCTAATTGGGCTAATACTACATATTTACAGCCTATAATTTCGTAACAATAGGAAATCCACCTCGGGATATTATGCTTTGGTGGCAGAGAACATTGTTTCATGGAGGAGTAAGAAACAATTTGTAGTTGCTAGATCCTCTATTGAAGCAGAATACAGGGCAATGGCACATGGTGTGTCGGAATTACTGTGGCTGCAATCACTTTTAGAAGAATTGGGAGTTGACTATGAAAAGCCAATGATGCTCTACTGTGATAACCAGACAGCTATCAAACATTGCACATAATCCTGTTCAACATGGCATAACTAAGTACATTGAGGTTGATAGACATTTTATACAGGAAAGAGTTTCCTCAAGAGAAGTTTGCTTGCCATTTATTGCTTCAGAAGAATAGTTGGCTAATGTTTTAACCAAGGGATCTGTTATGATTCGGCCTGCCTTAGAATTCTATCTGTCTGAGATTGGTTAGGTAGAAAGAGGTAGAAAGGTGGAAGAAAGAGAGAAAGAGAGAAACAGAGGGGGAAATTCTGGTTCGAATTGGAAGTGTCAACCTAACCTTCTCCCAGTTGGCCAGACAAAACTTATATTATTAAAACTGATTGAAAAGACATATGTGCCCTTATTTAAGTTAGGAGCACTGGTTCCAACACAACATTACAGATCAGCAACATTAATCTAGGTAAAAAGACAGAAATACCCCTACGCTAACACTCCCCCTCAAGCTGGTGAGTATATATCATATACTCCCAGCTTGTTACATATGTAGTCCACTCTTCCCCGACTCAAGCCTTTTGTAAATAAGTCAACCCACTGATTTCCTGTATTAACATGTGTAGTGTCTAGTTCTCCATTCAGCACCTTCTTCCTTACAAAGTGGCAGTCAACTTCAGTGTGCTTGGTTCTTTCATGAAACACCGGATTAGAGGAAATATGAACTGCAGCCTGATTATCACAATAGAGCTTCATTGGAGTGTTGATGTTGTACCCTACTTCCTGTAGAAGGTTCCTTAGCCACACCAATTCACAAGCGGTGTGCGCCATAGCCCTATATTCTGCTTCTGCACTGCTTCTTGCCACAACCATCTGCTTCTTACTTTTCCATGTCACCAGGTTACCTCCCAGGAAAGTGCAATAGCTTGTAGTAGACCGCCTATCAGACATAGAACCGGCCCGGTCAGCATCAGAATACCCTTCTATTTCAAGTTTTCCGCCACTCTATCAGACCGCGACCTGGAGCCCCTTTTAGATACTTCACAATTCTCAGAACTGCATTCCAATGAGGATTCATAAGTTTTTGCATGAACTGGCTTACCACACTAACCGCAAATGAGATGTCTGGTCTAGTAATGGTTAGGTAGTTCAGTTGCCCACAAGTCGTCGGTATCTGCTGGGGTCTTCAAACACTTCACCCATATCACTGCTTAGCTTGGTATTTGTGTCTATAGGTGTTTCAGCTGGTTTGGCACCCAACAAGCCTGTTTCTTCCAGCAAATCAAGCACATATTTTCTCTGGCACAGGTTAATACCATACTTGGATCTTGCTACCTCTATCCCCAAGAAGTATTTCAGCTTACCCAGATCCTTTGTCTGAAAGTGATCCTACAGATAAGTCAGCCTGTCAATACCCATGTTATCATTTCCAGTAATAACAATATCATCTACATACACCACCAACAGTATTTTTCCTCCCGGAGAGTCATGACTAAATACAAAATGGTCAACTTTGCACTGTTTCATACCAAATTTCTTTACTACCTCACTGAACCTACCAAACCACGCTCGAGGAGACTGTTTAAGCCCATATATAGCGTTCCTTAGTCTGCACACCTTACCATCCTCCCCCTGAGCAACAAACCCTGGAGGTTGCTCCATGTAGACCTCCTCGAGTAAGTCACCATGCAAAAAGGCATTCTTGATATCAAGCTGATATAGTGGCCACTCATACATGGCTGCAAGAGAGATCACAACACAAACTGACCCTATCTTAGCAACCGGTGAGAAGGTCTCTGTGTAGTCAATACCATAGGTTTGGGAGTACCCTTTTGCAACCAATCGCGCTTTCAGGCGTTCAACACTACCATCAGGCAGATACTTAACCGTATAAACCCATTTACAACCAACAGCTTGCTTCCCAGGAGGAAGAGCAGTGAGGTCCCAAGTATGATTTTGATGAAGGGCAGAGAGTTCTTCTTCCATGGCTCGACACCACCCTGGAGAGGCAAGGGCTTCCTGGACATCCTTAGGGACAACAACTGATGATAACAAGGTGACAAACTGGCGATGGGAAGCGGAAAGGTGAGTAAGTGAAACATAATTAGAAATAGGATGAAGGGTGCAAGTGCGTTTACCTTTCTGCAAAGCAATGGGAAGGCCAAGCTCAGATGCTGAGTGCGGGTTTGGTGCCGGATCCGTCGACGGAGATGTAGCCGGAGGAGTAGTAGCTGGTACACGTGGGCGATGTGTATACACATGACGGATAGGTGGGCGTTCAACAGGTGGTGGCACCGGAGGCAAGGGTTTGGTCATGGCTGGAACCAAGGGAAGAGGGTCAACAATGGGAAGTGGAAGAGGAGGAGGTGATGAGGAGGAAGAAGCATCACCGGACCCCAAAAAGAACGGAGTAGACTCAAAGAAGGTGACATTAGCACACACAAAAGACTGTCGAGAACTAGGATGGTAACACCGATACCCTTTCTGGGTCCGAGAATAGCCAAGGAAGATGCACTTAAGAGAACGGGCATCGAACTTGTCATTCCCGGGACCCAGATTATGGATGAAGCAGACACACCCAAATACTCTTGGTGTAAGAGGAAACGGAGACAAAGCGGGAAACAAGACCTGAAACGGAGAATGACCATCAAGGATGAACGTGGGCATCCGATTAATCAGAAAGCACGAGGTAAGCACTGCATCACTCCAAAAGGGTTAGGGAACATGCATGTGATGCATGAGGGATCTTGTTGTTTCCAGGAGATGGCGATTCTTTCTCTCAGCCACCCCGTTTTGTTGTGGGGTGTAGGTACATGAGGTCTGATGTATAATGCCATGTTGGTCCAGGTATTCCTGAAATGATGAGGATAAATATTCGCGGCCATTATCAGAACGGAAAACTTTGATGTGGGTACCAAATTGGTCACGAATCTTAGCATAAAATTTCTCAAAAATGGTAAACAATTCACTTCTTTCTTTCATTAGATAGAGCCACGTCATCCTTGAAAAATCATCCACAAAAATGACAAAATATCTGTATCCATTATATGACATCACTTTATAAGGACCCCAAACATCTGAATGAATTAAAGAAACAAGACTCGACACACGGTTATCAACCCTAGAACTAAAGAGAGCACGATGGTGTTTCCCAAACTGACACGACTCACAATCCAAAACAGAAAGCTGACTCAAGGACGAAACCAAAGACTTCAAGACTTTTAGCGACGGATGACCAAATCGGCAGTGCCACTGGAGAGGAGAAAGAGATGACTGGAGAGCTGTTGAAGTTCTACCACCACCACCGTCAAGATAATACAGTCCACCAGCTTCATGCCCTCCACCAATCTTCATCCTCGTCTTGAGATCCTGAAAAACACACATAGAAGGATAAAAGGTAATGGAGCAGTTAAGTGATTTGGTCAGCTTACTGACAGACATAAGATTAAAAGGCAATTTAGGAACATACAAAACTGAGGAGAGGGATACAGGATCTAGGTCAACATTACCAACACCACAGATTGAGGATGTGGAACCATTAGCAAGGGTGACAGATTGTGATGTTGAGCAATGAGATAAGGATGAAAACACACCTGGAGTTCCAGTCATGTGATTGGAGGCTCCAGAGTCAATGATCCAGGGATTGGGTGTGGATGCCAAACAAGCCATACCTGAGTGAGCAAAAGTCGCCGTGTTCTGTTGTGATTGGATAAACCTCTCATATTCATCACGGAGAACACTGACCATCTCCTTCACGGGACCATCTGTGGGTGTAGGAGGTATCTGATCAGATGAATGATTCTCTTGTCTAAAGTTGGAGCTTGAGTCACTGGTCGCGGCATGATTGGCCCAGGTTGAGGGTGGACCATGTAGATCATAACAATAGTTAATGGTATGTCCATCCATACCACAATGAGTGCACTTCCTCGGGCTTGAGCCACGTCCTCTACCACGGGCTCCCCCTGAATCTCTGCCCCTAGTACGACCACCATCACGATTATAAGTAAGCCCACCATTACCACTTCGGCCATACACAGAACCACTACCACCACCACGGCCAGACTGAGCTCCCCTAGCTCCACCTCGAGTACCACGGCCTCTCGATACAGCAAAGGCAAATCTATTTGAGATATTAGAGTTCTCAGTAGATCCGATAGAAAATCCTCCGGAGTCGAGCAAATACCTCTTCCAAGGAGGGAAGAGCTGATCCTCCTAATATCTGAGCCCGTACTGGTTCATATTCAGACTTCAGTCCCACCAAAAATCTAGTCACATCAAGCTGTTCTCTCTGTTGCTGCTAAATCTTGACATCAGAAGTGAGAGGGTGATACGTATGTTTCTCATGTTGGCATAGTACTCCTCAAGACTCTGATTGCCCTATTGCAGGTTAAAGTACTATTGATACAACTGATACACTCTGGTTGTATTGTCCTGACCCGAATACAATTTCTTCGCATGGTCCCACACATCTTTGGCAGTGTCAAGAAACATGAAGTTTACACTAATCCTGGGTTCCATACTATTCCACAACCATGTGATGATCTGAGCATCCTCTTGCTCCCAGTCTTCATACTCGTGAGAGTCAGTGGAGGGTTTCTCCTCTCTTATATGTTTTACCTTTTTCTTTGCCTTCAGAAAGACTTCGACGGATTTAGCCCAAGGCACATAATTCTCTCCATTTAGTTTAATGGAGGTCATCTGAACATTCAGGTAGTTTGTAGGCACCATCACACTAGGTTTACAATCACTGTTATCTCCCATTATGTTATCACTGATTTTGCACACTTGCTGAATTCTATTACCACTGAATTCTGCACACTGCACACAACTAGATCACACCTGTCACACTGGTTTCAGCACTTGTTGTTGCTGAAAAGTGTGTTCATTACACCACAAACCCTACTCCTACGATTGACTACCTGAAATCTCACCACTATCTGATTATAACTCTTCCTTCGAAATACACAAAAATCAGCATAAACCCTAGCACATTACTGTTTGAAACCCTAGCATATGGTCTGAAACACACTTCCTATTTGATCCATAACAGATATCATGCACTGAGATCTCTTACCTTATCACTGAAGTAACAACCTTACGAGCAGTAAATCAGTCCACACACGACAGCCACTGCACCACACAGATCGGCCCTCTATTCTTCATCGATTAGGGGAGGGCGATCTTAGAAACCACAGCAACCGACCACACACGACCTGATTAGAGGCATAGAAACCTCGAAGGGAAGAGGGCGATCATTCCTTTTCTGCCCTTTCCCTTATCTCCAGTCAAATGCAGAAAAAAAAGGAGAAACCCTAGATAGGGTGCGCAGAGAATAGAAATCTAGGCAGATTCAATCAGCTCTGATACCATGTTATGATTCGGCCTGCCTTAGAATTCTATCTGTCTGAGATCGGTTAGGTAGAAAGAGGTAGAAAGGTGGAAGAAAGAGAGAAAGAGAGGGGGAAATTCTGGTTCGAACTGGAAGTGTCAACCTAACCTTCTCCCAGTCGGCCAGACAAAACTTATATTATTAAAACTGATTGAAAAGACATATATGCCCTTATTTAAGTTAGGAGCACTGGTTCCAACACAACATTACAGATCAGCAACATTAATCTAGGTAAAAAGACAGAAATACCCCTACGCTAACAGGATCCAAGAGGGAAGTTGACACACTATATAAGCAAGCTGGGCATGATTGACATCTATGCTCAGCTTGAGGGGGAGTGTAGAGAGACTGGGCCGAATGGGCCCTAGTATCTATTCTTTTATTCTTGTAGCGTGTTATTTATTTGTTTGGTAATGGGCCTGTTATTTATTTTTTATAAGCTTACTCTAAGTTTTTTCTTAGCTGGCCGCCCACTTAAAGGCATACTTGTAATTAGCTTAATGAATGAAGATTAACAAAAGGATTAGAGAGGGGAGAGAGGAGATTATCGAACTCTTCTTCTTCCTCTTCTTTTCTCCATCTTCTTCCTTTGTACTGCTGTCCTCTACTTTTCTTCTACTTTTCTCTCTAATTTTAATCAAGTTTATATCAGTTTTAGAGGACTGATTCACTTCTCTTTTCCTTTGCTTACTCTTCTTTCTCAGGTAAACTTTCTTTCCTTCTGCCTTTATACCAACCATCCTAGCTCCTTCTAAGCCCTCCTTCCCCTCCTGCCTGCCTTCCTTTGTTCCCTCCAGGGTCTCGTTCTGGGTTGGGTTTGTTTGGGTAATGGGTTGGTTTAGGCTAGCATCAACACAATCTAAACCTAAGGTTGGGTCAGCTAGAACTTCCAGGATTAAAGATACAACTCTAGCCCTCTCTTCCTCTACTCTATCAACCACCGGGTTCTTTGGGTCCAAGACTGTGGCACTTCAGATTGGGAGTTCCATAGCAGGTGGGGATCGGACAGGACCTGCACAGGTAGTCGAGCATAAGTTAGAAACCTCTTTAGAAGGAGGCAAAGGAATAAAAGACGGAATAGGAGATAAAAGTGTAGGGGTTCCCTGATTCGACAAGTCCAAATCCTTCCTTCGATCAAAACCCGGTGAGTGAGAGTCCTTGGCAGGTAAAACTGGGATAGCATCTAAATTCTGTTCCTCTTGTGTATCTTTGCTTCGGATAGTACTAATATCCGATTCTCTGTCTTGAATATCCTGAACTTGTGTCTCCCTTGGTATTTCTCCTGGACCACTGTCGGCTACATCTAGGCCCACCTTAGAGATTGAGGCAGGTCTTAACCCTGTTTCTTCTTTTGGGGCCGACAAGGAGGAACTAGAGGGTTCTTCAAACAATATCTGCGTTCCTATTAGCTCATCGTTCCACATATTGTAAGTTTTAGTGGATGAGGCACTTCTAATGCTACTTTCGTCATTCCAAACATCATCTTGCCTTGGGTCTTCCCAATCATCTTCTTCCTCAAAGTCTTCACGCTCGGGCCTGTTAAATTTCGGGTTCGGCTTGTCTGGGGTTGTGGAGTTCGCTTTCACAACTGGCTTCCATTTCCAGTTGCTCTCCGACCGGGCACTTCCAAAACCAGCGTCACCAAATGCTTTCAAAGGGGTCCTGATAGGGTTTTTCGCAACCGCTGCAACAGAGGAGGTTGCAGGGGTCGATTTGGACGATGATAGACCCCAACAATCGTCCCCAAGCCTTTGGGCCGGCCCGCTCACATGCATTTTTAAGTGGCCACGTGACCTGTTTAGGTTATAAGTTGGTGTTGGGTTGTCTGGTTCAACCGGTTTAACCCCTGGGCCAAGTTTTGGCGCTCTTTCCAAATTATATCCTTTATTGCTGCCCCCTCCAGCTGCCACTTCAGCATAGGACCTTTTGGTAGCCCCTTGATCTGAGATGGATGGCCCAGATTCTAGTCCCTCTTTATAATTCTGACCGTCCTCTTTCTATTCTACAGTCTGCCCATTTGTCTACTCTTTGTAAAAACGGTCAGACTTCTCCTTCATGTTTTCCCCTTCCTTGACCTTTGCCGTGTCATCGTCTTCTACCTCCCGCAGGCTTCTACAAAGTCTCTCCTCCACTGACGACAGCAACCAGACTACCTCATGCGTTTCACCTAGTTCCAACCTCACTGTTCTTGGTATTGACTCTTTTTTAACTCCTTCCAATTTCATCAAAGCTGCACTGAGATTGGACAAGTCCAATTCTTCCATGACTCCTCTGCACAGAGCTGCGATTTTCTTGAAGTTTGCAAGGGACCAAAGATGAAATGGGAGCACTAGCACTTTGAGGCGGAAAATTTCTGTCTGATCTACACGATTTGCATTCGGACACCACTGACTGATCACCTTTACTCCTTCAGAAGTCTGAATAGGAAATGCATCTATTTCTTCCACCAGATTGTCAACTTCTAGTTCTAGAAGCGCCTTATCTTCTTGAAACGGTCGAAGATCGAAGCGTCCTCCCACTTTCAGCTTTCGTTTAATCTCCTCTGCAACACAGCCCCAACTACCTACTCTTTTGTTTGCAAGTATCACATATTTTTTACACCAGTTCTGGTAGGTTTGATCTTCACTCTCTGCAACATCCTTTTCACCATCTGGATGTGGTTGATTTTCCGGTGCTTGGTTGGGTTGAATATCTCTTGGTCTGTTTTCATTTCTCCATAGAAAGTTCTGCAACTCCCTTACGAACAGCATCCACCCCTTACTCTGTTTTCCCATGGGGATACAAATCATTTGTCTTCTACCTTCGCTGAACCATTCTGAGACAGTTGCGAATCAGCCCTTCCTATTGAAACAAAGTTCAGCTATGAATACCTTTCCGTTGATTTTGATTGAGTTCTTCCAGGCCCATGATTTCCTTGAAACTAAAGCTATGTCCAGGAAGCCTTTCAGCCAAGCTGCTACCTCCTTTTGGAGATACACTGTCTCTTTTTTCTTCTCTTATCTTCAGGAACACCAGAGACCTTGTTTTCACTTCTTCTAGTTTGTATAGCTTTGCTTCAAACGAAACTTCCTTTCTCCACCTTCCCACTACTTTGAACTCGCTCTCCATCATATTTTCCTTAATACTGTTGGTCCTCATCAGAAAATAAAACAATTATCCACCATAACTATTATTTCATGTAATTCGGATTCTTTACCCTTCTTTTATATATTCTGCTTGCTAATGCTACTGACAACCCACTTCAGCAATATGGATAGGGATAGAACTAAATTAAAAACAATCCCAAGCTCAGCTGACAACCTAGTTAGAGATATACAAGTATATGAAGGTTCATTTTGTTTCAACTTCAGATCAGAAAGGCTTCTCACTACATAAACTCGAGAAAATGAAATCCTCCAAACTCTTGCTTATTAGAATGAATGTTTCTTCTTTAATTTTCTATTGATTCACTTAACAATCCAGCATCAAAATTTGAAGGGTCAAACAGTTTTTAGCAATTTTATAATGTAGTTTTATAGCATCATGGGACACTGAACAGAACAGAATAGTGAAACAGGATTCATGTAGTCAACCCCATATAGTTGGGAAAGGGCTTTAGATGATGATGATGAGTTTCATAGCATCATGGCCTGTTGATCTTGCTATATTCTTTACGATCTTGTAACCCTGAAAAATGTAGAGGACATGCATTAGGCCCATCATGATTTGTTCTGTTTAACTTTTTGTCATAGACTCATATTTGGGTTGGATCTTGGGTGGAGTTCATCTTGGGAGCTGTGCTATGAGCAAAGGGGCCTGTATGTGCATCCTCTAATTTTTGCTGATGCGCCCTTTTTTTCTTCCTTGGTTGGGTTGGTTACTGTGGTTTTGGGTTTACTGGTGTGGTCTCTCTCCCTATTTCTGCCTTTTCTTTCTCTTTGTAGTAATGAATAATGATCCTTATAAAAATCATAAAGGTGATTTGGAGGTGGTTGTTAGATGGCTAAAGGAAGACAACAGTAGCATGTGGAGCTATAGCAATGAAAGGAAAAAAATTCAAATGGCTTACCAGGGACATTGAGGTGAAGTACAGCTGGGTGAAAAGAAATGCCAACTCACTGGCTGATGGGTTAGCCAAGCAAGGGGTGAATAGGGTCTCTTTGTTTTGGGCTAATATCTAATTCCTTTTTCTTTGTAATTTTCTGACGGGGAATTCATACTTTTTACCTCCCCCTCTCTTGTAATTAAAGTTTCTTATCTTTAATAAAGCTTATTGTTATTGATAAAAAAAATCATAAAGTTTATCCATAGTTTCATGAAATGTATTGAACTTAAAGTTTCCTAGGTGCTGCTAAAAATACATTTCTTGATCTAGGTTAGTGAGAGTGCTTTATTGTGGTTGTGAGTTGTGAGAGCAATGAATATTATAGTATTTTGATAGTTATGTCAACTTTATTTTTTTTCTTGAATGGATAGATTATGTCATTGTAAATGTATATGACAGTTTGTATGGTGCTCTATTGTAGGGTGAAAGGAAAACGTTACTTTGAGTGCCCTCCACTTCATGGTGTAATGACGAGGCCAGACAAAGTAAAGGTCTGTGTATGACCTTTTCTTATGGATGCATTCATAGGGAATTTCTTTACTGATGATATTTATGTGTGTTTTGTTTTGTTTTTTTGGGGAGGGGAAGGAGGGCAACAGTTTTCCATTTCCTGATTGGGTCAAGTAGGGCAACAGTTCGCCTCATCCTTTGTCTGTGGAATAAATTATTGCCAAAAATACCTTGCTCCTTGTCCTTATTAATGTCTTTTTTGATAAGTAATGTCGTTGCTGTGTTTTTAAGCAAAATCTATTCATTATGTTTATCAAGTCCTTATCGATACTGGGTTGCTTGTGCATTTTTCAGGTTGGTGACTACCCTGAGCGAGATCCCTTCGAGGAAGACGAAATATAAAGAAATCATCAAGAGCTTGCACGTGTATTCTCTTATAGCTTTGGTTAGCATTCCCACATGTAGTTCTGAATTACCATAAGGCTTCTAAAAAGAAGAAAAGAAAAGAAACACATGGCATTTCTTCCATTGGTTTGCAATTTTTTAGATAATGTTGCAAAGAGCCCTTGCAGAAACAAAGCCATTTGCTCATGAATTGTTATGTTGTATCTTTGCCTCCCATTAGATCTCTTTATCACCCATAATCCAATTTCTTCAGAGCACTTGTTAATGCTCTTTGCAACAGAAGACTTTTTAACTCTTTTAAATGGGTATATGTAGCAGTTAAAATGATTGAACACCCATTCTTGGATAGACATCAAATTTAGAAACAAAGGTTCAGCTTGGAAGGAGTACAAATACAAATATGTAGAGTGAAAAACCGTGTATTTTGTATTATTTTGTATGTGTTTGTACTGTACATATTTGTATTTGTATTCTTTCCAAACCGAGCCAAAAGAACTATTTAATAGATGTTTGCTGGTGTTTGTGTAAGATGAGATTCAGATAGTTTAGAGACCATTGATCGTGCCGTTTCATGACATGGTAATGTTTAAGTTGGGACTCATTCAATGGTGGGTCCCAAGTGATGGGGCCCCCTAGACTACTGGTCCTGTGCAAGGGGATTTAGGGCAGTTGAAATTAAACAATTAAACCATTTTTATTTATTTATTATCATTTTTTGTTTTGCAGATCCCAATCTGATGATTACTGCAAATGCAACATCATGGGTATCTCCGTATCTGAAAAATATGCACGTAACTTTGACTTGCAAAATCTGTGAATTCTGCTTTACTGAGACATGTGCTTGACCTTAAGATCATCTTTTAGTGATTGATTAACAAATAAACAATGTGTGTTTTGATTCAGGGAATACAAATGTTGTATTAGTGGTCAGGTAAAATTATCGTGAAGGGCAAAGTTTTATTGGTGAAGATTCTGAATGTCATTGGTTAGTGAATTGCGACATTAAGGCAAACCGTGATGTATATAATTCCGTAGATACATAAAAGAATGTTGTTTTTCCCTTCAAGAAAATTCAATCAGGCCTAATTACCTAGGTCAGAAGCAAGGAGAAAGGCCTGAATTAGATTTTGTATCGGGCCTAAGATTATTCACTAAGACAATTCGGGGCAAATCATAACTCACATTGCTCCTTTGCTCTATATGTATTTCTAAAAGCAAATAGGCCTGATTAAGGTGCTTTCTTTTATGTTACTGCAGTCTGCAATCTTTAAAGAGTACAACCTTGTATGGATAACTGGAATTCGGTTTAACTGAACGCGATGGCTGTTGGGCTGTGAATCATCCGAGACCAGTAATAAATTCATGGGACCCACTGTGAAAGGTGTGGGTCTCATGTATTTTATTACTGGTGTGGAACCTTAAGCCAGATTTTTAAAAGTGCAAGGCACAGAAAAGGAGCAAGGACCAATTTGCGCCTGAGGCGCAAGCAAGGCGAGGCATGCATAAAAAAAAAATCAGAAAATTCAAAAAAAGCCAAAAAAAATTAAAAAATTTTAAAAATTCAAAAAATATTAAACATAATGTTAATAAAAAATATAAATATAAATTTTAATATAAATGTTTTAAAAAACCAATTATCTAAAATTAAAATACATAAATATAGCATATTCAAATGAAAATTTAAAAATAAAAACAAGCATATAAAACATTTTCAAGCATGTAAAACCCACAATCTCTTTTTTTCCTTAATTGCATTGCTTCAAGTAGTTAATGTGATGTAAAACACTAAAACATATTGTATTCTTGATTCTATGAGTCGCTCAATTATTTAAAATTAAAATACATAGCGTATTCAAATGAAAATTTAAAATAAAAGTAAACATATAAAGCATTTTCAAGCATGTAAAATCCATAATCTCTTTTTTTCCTTAATTGTATTGCTTCAAGTAGCTAATGTGATGTAAAACACTAAAACATATTGTATTCTTGATTCTATGAGTTGTTGTTCATCAGAGCTCCGAGAACCCCCTATTTGTTAATGTTGTTCATTCATTCATTCTAATAAAATATGTTCTTAAAAGGCAATTAAAGTTATAAAATTATTATTTTTCATGTGAGAAATAAGAATTTCAAACCCTAACATAGATTTGCTCGAACTTGCCTCAAGAGGCATGGTCAGGGGTCAGGGGTCCGGGGGCGGAGCCCTCGGCCCAACCGTAAAACTAAAAAAAGGGCAAAAAATGCAAAATTTTAAAAAGACGCATGCCTGGGCTGAGGCACAAGGTGCATCAGGTGCACGCCTAGGCACACCAGGCGTGCACCTAGGACCTGAGCAAGGCACATATCCCAAAATGTGCCTAGGCGTGCCTTTTAATTCACTGCCTTAAGCCCACTGAACAGTCATTGCGTTCCGTTAATCCTTGCTTGGATAACTGAACTGCCAGAGAACTGCCCATTTGGCAGAGAAATCTCCTGAATTAGCTGCATCTTTATCATTGTTGTGAACAGAATTTTCTGGAAACAAAGATGTATAACAGTTACTGGTCCGCTAAATTAAAAATAAACAGGTGGGTTGGTCTCTGGACTGTTACCAGATGAACCAGCAACTATTACACATCTTGTTTTCAGAATATCCAAGTGGTGATTGCTTTCAGAAGATCTAGATGGTGTTTAGGATTGATGCCGGTTCTTGACAGGTGTTTTCTCAGAAAATGGTGCTGCAAACATGCTGTTTTTTAAGAAATGTTTTTCTCAGGCTTTCTATTTGGTACCATTACTGTGCTGGCACATAATCGTTTTTCAATGTCACATCAGTACACTATTGTTAAAAACAGGAGAAAAAACAGAAAAACACCAAAAATAGTATTTTCTCAGACTATACTTTTTCCGATTTCTAAGGTGTGGTATGAGAAAATGTTTTTTGGAAAAACATCTTACCAAACAGCATGCATTTTCTAAAAAAAACGGATTTCTGATGTGGTGTGTTTTTTGAGAAAATGGCATCGATCCCAAACGGCCCATATTTCATATCCAGTCATGTATCTCAACAAGATATGCTATAAATATTCTCTAATAGTTTTTTTTTTTTTCCTTAAAATTGGACTATTACCATATGGCAAGGGGCTACTATGGATAACCATGAAGACAAGAAGTTTTTCTTATATGCTTATTCTACGTGATTTTTCATAAGGGAATAATATTCACTCCACCCCAGTAAAATTCTGTAACGCAAAATCAAATTGGGTTGAAAATTTTGGGCTTGGCTCAAGATCCCAGGATTCTGAGCTAAACCAAGGACCGGTTGCTTTGAAGCAACAAAGATGAGATTGTTCTCACAAATTGGAACCAATAATCCTTTATCATATTTTCCTAGAAACCATTTTGAGGTGGAAAATATGCCGTGAAATTCAAGAGTGCACGTGTGCAAATAGATAGGCCTCCCCCATTGCATAGATGCCAACAAAAATAAATAAATAAATTATTCAGGTATGGTGGTTAAAGATATTTCAGTGGAAAGCTGGATAGGATTAATTAAATTAACATGAAGAAGAAAACATTATAGCAGAATTAATGTAATAGCAATGTTGGTGTTGTAATCCCTAGTATTGGAAATAGGGTACGTCCTACCCGAAATGTTGGATTAAGAAAAATTAAATGATAGGTGCCTTTTCATAGGTAATCTTGAAGCTCAACAATCTTGACAACAGATGAGTCCCCAATCTTCTGGAAGACAACAACCCGATCATTGGGCTTCAGCAATCCCACCGATTTACCATGCTCGAAGGCAAGTTTCAACCCAGACTGTTCACTGGAGAAACCTGAAGCAACCTGGCATATAAGAAGATAAACAGTGAATCAGCTCCCTTGCACTGATCATTGGGTTCAGAACAATCTTCAAAGACACTTGGGGTAAGAGAATCCTGAAATCAACTACCACTGGTTCTAGAGTATCTACCATCAGCTAATGTCATCCCCTGAAATCATTGGGGCAGGCAATTTTAGTTTGACCTGTCCCTTTCAACATATTCCAGATTTTACTCCAATTGAGGTATTTCTTGCAATTAGCAATTAGCAGTTCCTGATGTTATTTGGAATTTAGAAATTCAGTTGTTCATACGAAAGTTGCTGCCTTTCAAGGATGGTACAGTGGAACGAATTATACAAAGGGTCTGATTCTAGTAACCCATCTTTTGTCATACTTGGGGTTGTCCCTTTGTCCGCAATAGTAGCATACATTTTTAGGCACGCTTTTTGGGCTGAGCCTGAGGTTTCACTGTTTAATGTATGCTCACTGAGGATCATGCCCAGGTCTGGAGGGACAAACCCTATCACTATTACTTGTATACATACATCTTGAATATAATAGCAATTTTAATGGTAATAATTAATGGGATAAGCTCTGGTTTTCCAAACCAGGACCAGCTACAGCTGAATCCAGCTATTAATTTTCTTAAAAAGGCTATTCTATTGGGCACTGACCAACCCCAGTTTGGCAGCTGTATGTTTGAATGCCAAGTTGGTTCAGTAGAATTGGTAGGGGAGAAAATTGATAATTTACTTTTTTTTTGTTTTTGATTCTTAAAGAAAGGAACTTAAGATCAATAGCTTCATTGCAAGGTGGGATTCAATATTCCATAGCAATTAGGGAAAAAGGCATTTCAATGCCTTCAAAGGAATATCTACTCCCTTAACAATCAAATAATCAAACAGTCAAAAGAAAATAAATTACCATGTTAGGACTGGCCAAAATAGGATACACCCCTCTCACAGCAAGGCTCTGCCTAGCCTGCACAACAAGAACAGAGGATTTCACTACAAGATAATGCCATATGAAACAACAATAAGTTTATGAATTTTCACACTGGTAGCAAATATTGAGGTATCTAAATAATCCAATGATCCGTCATAACTAGTGCAGTGCTAACTTGACTGAGACAGATATTGATACCTGTAAGGTTCCAGAGAAACTCCACTTCAATGAATTTGTCTTAAGACGTGGTATTACTATAGCAAAAACGGGCACAGAAGGCCTATATTTGGCAACCAACCTATAAAAAATTACGAAGTTAAGGACCTCAAGATTTTTACTTGCCAAGTAAAAATTACTTTGTGGACTGTAGGCATGCGGAAAAAGCACCTTGCTGCTCTCCCAGATGATGTAAACACAACAATTACTGCTGCCTTTACTTTACTTGCAGCACGCACCTTTGAAGTACAGTGAGAGCCATCATTTATGCAGTACAGGGCAACTTGAAAACTGAAATAATAAAAATAATATATAACTTTAGATACCGCAGATGAAGCAACAGATTCTGCATGTGACATTGGCTCGCCAACATGTTTGATTATTCTCCTGTACTGAAGATCCTGGTTGTAGACGCTTTCAGCCTACAAAATGGTCTCTGTTGGAGTTAGTTGCATACTTGTATGCTGTCTTGTACTTCAATAATCATATCATATGACGTAAACCTGGTAAGCATTCTCCACAGGCTTCACATGGCAAATGTTGTAAGAACCAGATTACTGGGAGGTATTGAATATAATATCACTTCATTAGTATTGGGTTTATCTTTAGTTGTTCACAGAGGCTTGTAATTTAGGCCGCGCTTGTTTGTAACTATGGTTTGCACTCCTACCTGATACAAAATTTGTACTTTTTTTGTCTAATTTGCAGTCACTAGCAGTGTAAATTTTGCATCTCAAAAACAGATGCAAAGTTTTCACCACCTTCATCAATTATCTCTTATAGAAAGTGGGCACTAGCTTCTTGCTTCCTACCTCACTGCCAAACAAAGAATCCTCTTCCTACCTCTGTTTTCTTGTATATAAGGTGGGACCAAACCATTTTACATCCTATTTTACTTTTGACAAACAAACAAAACAAGGTCAAATCTGAAGCAAAAGTAAACCAGATTTTACACTTAGCCTATTTGCACCCCCATGAATTTACACCAGTACAAATGAAGCAACCAAACACAGCCTTATTTTCTCTTTCTGTTACATTAGTACATATAATTTCTTTTTGTTGATTGAAGAAAAAAGACTATTAATGAGAATGCCTCTAAGGGAATTTGAAGTTTTCACTCCAAGTACCTCTTACCATGACTCTGATTTTCCTAACTTTATTTGTAAAAACATTTTTCAGGTGGTTCTGAATACTTACCATTCATAAGTCAAGTAATTAGGCCATCCTTTTCTTCAGTCATCAATAGAATTTTTTGTAGTCTTGATTTGTCCATTGATCTGAGTGAGTTCATTACTATGGCCCACTACTTGACAATCTCAACCAAGTCACTTATAGAAACTGTAGATGTTTTTCTAGGGCAATTCAATTCTTTAAAGGGCATAATGTGTAACATTAGATATGTTTGATAAAAGGACTTTATGATTTCAATTCTCTTCCAGTGCATTATTAACATACTAATCTCCTTGTGCCTTTTTCCCTACTAGTTATACATTTCAACCCTAGGCAGAGGACGACGGAGCAGATTACTGATAGCATGTCACTAATAGGGGTTTCTCCAAAACTTAGGTAGTGAAACCCAAGACCTATTTGATTATTCCTAATCTCATTATTATTCCATTACTTATTTATTTATTTATTATGATGATTTTGGTCTTCCTTTTATCCTTCATAAGGGGAAGATAAGAAGAGCACTTGAATCTCTCACCTTACTTATCTGCTGGGAGTCCTTTTTCCTCTCACCTTACTTGGACCCCAAGACTATTTTTATCATTATTGGTATTGTCTTTTCATTGTTGTTGCTTCTGGTGCTGTTGTTGTTATTACATTTTCCATGGGAATCTCCAAAAAGGGAGGTTATCCTTACCAGTTACCAATGCATCATGTAGAATTAACTCCCACACTATTAGGTGCATTTACTTACTTCGGCACAAATTCTCCCAACAGTTCTTATTGAGTCAACAGGATAAAGGCCTCGAAGTGTCTCTGCACCTAATAAAATACCATCCGTTCCTGAAGTAGATAGCTAAAATTAGAGAGAAAATCTGAATGAACTAACATAAACTTTATAACATTCAAATGTAATTAGTTATGAACCATCGAGGACAGCATTTGCAACATCAGTTGCTTCTGCACGAGTTGGCCGTAGATTGTCAACCATACTGTCCACCACTCTAGTAATTATGGCAGGCTTTCCAGCCATGTTGCACCTGTAAACAGCGGACTTCTGAAATAAGAAGACCTACAAAAGTAGAACATACGTTTGCACAAGCATAAGAATGGTGCAATGTTTCAAAGAAATGGCTAAAGTTTAGAATGTTGAGAAAAAGCATTCTAAGCAAATATTCATGATCAATTATAGTCAGCATAGTTATTAATATATTATTGGAAATCATTTCACTCAAATTATTCAATCATGAATACTTCTAAATACAAAGAAACTCCTTAACAATTTTTTATATTACAAAGGTTTTTTTGTAGCTATGTTGCATGGAAGTGGGAGTTAGTTGTGGAATCTGACACAAGTACAAGTGTTGGTCTGCAAAAGTTTAAGATTACAAAACTCAACAAATATAGTTTCATTTTATTTTGTAGAATAGATACTTATAAACAACACTCAAATTGATGAATAAGAGGACAAATCAAGAGCCATTGGAGTGAGATCATCTAGGTGTTTTCCAACTTGATTGGTCTTGGTGACTGTATATGCTGATTATTTATCTCTGTTAAGGGCGTTGTGCTTGATATATGCTAGGTTACTCTATAGTTATAAGCATTATACTAGAGAGGCCAGATCATTGGACTAGAGGAAACATCTTTTCTTGATTAGGAGAACAGCCGATGGAATAACCAATAAATCGTCTAGAAGTGAGGTAGGATTAATAATGTTATACTGGCGCTTATCCCTGCTGATTAATGTGCATTATGGGTGTATTTGGAGCTAATAGGTTCAACCTAAGGGTTTATTTTTGGCTCTTCATTTATATTTTTCCTCTCTTTTAGATAATCCAGCTATCTTTGCTTTCAATTAATAAATTCTATTTCATCTTTCTTTTCTGGGTTTCCTTGATCTTGTTATCAGTTGCAAATTAAATTTAGAATCATAAATCAGTTAAAATATAACAACAATTAAAAGTATTTATAATCAACTTATATAAATTTATCAAATAGTACAGATGTTCAATTCTTTTCCTAATCTTAGAATGGGTGCCAAATATTTTATATTTCATATAACTCAGAGAAGAGTCCACCAAAGTGCCATGTCCTTTCTCCAAAGTGTTGAGTCAAAACTATTGTGTGTTTAAAAGCAACCCAGATGGATAGTTTACTAATAAGAGTATCATGTATCAATGAACATTTCTTAAAAGGCTTAAGAAGCATGGTTTAAAAGTAAATGTTTTTCAAATGCTTCCACAAAATAATTCTAGTTATATGGGTGTATCAACATGAAATATTACAGGTATGTATCTAGGCATATTCTGTAGTGCATTAATATTTTTAGGGTAAATGACGGATTATCACCTTGTACATTGGGGGTAGTGTCTAGTGACACTTAGCCCCCTCAACTTTGATTTGCGACAAAGACCCCCCTGAACATTCAGATTCCAACACTTTGCCTCTTCCATTAGCATTCCATCAATTAACTTCGAAAAAAGATTCTCATTTGACTGTCATGTGCTTGTTAAACATTTCTAAATCCCCAAACCACCCTTTCCTTAATTTGTTGGACCATTTTGCTCTTTCCCTTACATACTTATACTCTTTATGTATGTTTCTTTCTTCTTCTTTCTCACAGTCAATTAAGCTAAGCACAGATGAGTTTAGTCATCAACACATTGTTGACAAGGGTGAGATCATCTGCTTTTCCTTACCCATTTTCATTATTCTGAAATGATATCCTTTCGCCAATATGAATCTCAAAAGGGCATTTCAGTAAATTAACATTCTATGTCAATCCAATTAACAGGGAGGGGGGAAATGTTGGATTTTGAAATTTCAAGGGGGTCTTTGTCGCAAATTAAAGTTCAGGGAGCTAAGTGTCACTACCCCCAAAGTACAAGGTGGTAATCTGTAATTTACCCTATTTTTATATTGTTTTCAACAAATTTTGTTTTGTTAAAATTTGTTTTAAAAAATATCATCAAAATAATTTGTTTTAATATAAATGTTTTCTCTTTAAACCCATTGTTTTTTTAAGTTTATCATTATAGATAACTCCTTTCTTATTTTCCTTTATAAAATATTTTTAACTACATAATTTAATCAATGACATAGCCAGGAATTTTTTCCAGTGGGGTCATTCAATAACTTGTATCAAAAATGTTTTCATACATTAAATGATTTGACTAAAAGTAACAAAAAAATTTTTAAATCTTCAAAATACAAATATAAGGGAAAAGCTTAATACATTAATCACACTACTTCAGCAAAAATTAATAAATGTCTTTTTTCTGTTAGAGAATATCAACCTATTCAAGGACCTCACATAACAGCTTAAGCTTTTAGGTTGAATGGTTCTTTGAGATGGTATCAGAGCCACTTTGACCAAGTGGTCTTAGTGTTCGATCTTCTTTACCCCCATTGTAATTAATTAAGTTTCAGCACAAGGTATGGGTGGGCCTGTGCTTGTTCACACTTCAAGCCCAATGAACTTTCGTGTGAGGGGGCGTGTTAGAGAATATCAACCTATTCAAGGACCTCACCTAACAGCTTAAGCTTTTAGGTTGAATGGTTCTTTGAGATTTTCAATTGTCCTCAATGATTATATATCTTAAAACAAAAAATCTAGATGCAAGTACAAAAGAAACATATAAAAATATAATTTCAGAAGGAAAAATTGAAAGCATATAAAATTATTAAGTAAACTAGACAATTATAAATAAGAAAATTAGAGAGCTCATACTTTATCTTTCTCAATTTTATACTTGTGATTCTTGTAATTAAATTAAGATGGTATATGAATTCTTGATTTTAACTTCATAACAAGTCTTGCATCAAAAAAAATAAGAAACTACATAAAAAATCCATATGCATAAGATATATGAGAGGGCTATTCAATTGGAATGGTAGCTTTCTTTTGAATCTTTGTCTTTTGATTTTTTTTTTTATCTAAGGTTAAAACCCAACGGATTTTTGCTTTTGTGTATTTTATCCAACAATTAATTCCCATGTTTCTTGTCTCTTGATAGGCTAACCTACTCTTTAATATTTAAGTTACTAAATTAACCCTACCTCTTTAAATTTTCATTCAATTTCATTGGAGAGTGTGGGGTCAATATGGAAAAATGGATTTAAATAATACCTATACTTAGCATTTTATTTTTTGCATGGAGTGGCTGCTCTCAGATTCAATCCTGTATTCTCATGCTTGCCAGCCCAAGATTTTGTTCCTAATATGTACAAATTGGAGAGTGAAAATAAAGAAAAGGTATGGAACCCTTGTTGTGTTGAGTGAGACAGAGGTATCAAGGAGTCCATGCATGTGACTATGAATGACTGCAAGTATATTTATGCATGTGAGTATGCTATGTTAATTTCAAAGAAAAATGGAAAAAAAACATAGAAGGCTGGAGTCCTTGTTTTTGTTATATTAGAAATATATGGAAGAGTGATTGTAGAGAAAAAATAATAAAAATAAAATAAAGGCACAGCCCCTGTTTTCCCATAGAGAGAATGATGCTATTGTGTTACTCACAGAGATTGAGAGAGAAGGAATAAGAAGAATCTCCTGCAAATTATACCATGATGGATGGAGACTACTCTTTGAAGCCTTATCATAGTGAATAGGTTATGGTTCTTTGAATCGAAAAGTTGTCTTTTACAGTGCTATTTTATATCTTTTAACCTTATTTGTTTGATATTATATGGTTCTATTTTGGAATTATACAATCTATGCATGGTAGCCATGTGTTGAGAATGAAAGATGTTTGTCATGATGAACCTGTACCACACGTGCCTTTCACGTCCATATGAGTGGTGATGAACAAAATCCCTCCATCCCCCCCTATATTGGTGGAAATTAACTTCCATTCATCTCTGCAACTCTTGAGCTTCATTGTCCCCACCCATAAAAAAGTTATATTTGCTTACTCAGTTTCACCAACCTTTTTATGGCTTTGTTGTTTAATGTAGAACAACCCTGATCTAACACCCCCTTCGTATTTGTTTTTTGCTTGGTATCTTCATTTCATTTTCTTATTTTTCATACCTTTTCTCATACAATTATCTCCATTACAAGTTGAACGCACAATGACAATGATGATAATAGAAATAATAATAATGATAGATTTCTAAACTATAGCTTACCAACAGTTACGTGTAATAAGTCTCTAAGAATATAAGCCAACCTGATGGATTAATGATTAAAGGACAACTGAACCATCTAACCTTTTCTGGTGGTAGGTCTATTCCTAAATTCCCACGAGAAAGTATGATACCATCTGCTTCTTGGAGGATGTCATCAAAATGCTTCAGACCCTGGTAAAATGATAGATCAATTAAAGTAGATACCTGACTCATCTTATATTGACAAATATCATAACCTTGAAACTTTCAATGAATCAAATTAAACAAATAAGCAATATAATTGTAAATTGGCAGATATTCAATTAACAAAATTTCCATTTCAAATAAAAGTTCTCACCTCCACATTTTCAATTTTGGCAAAGATTAGAGTCTCATTAAGATTCTGTGCTTGAAGAAAAGCTTTGAGCTGAAGAAAACCAATTAAATGTAAGATTAATTCAAGTCTTATTTTTTTCTCTGTTTATTGCTATCCTGGACTATGCAATATATCATGTAGTACAATAAACTCCTTGCAATGATAAGAAAAATTGGGAATAATATTTGTTACTCCAGTAGAAATGACCAGTTGCAAAAGACCTTTGCAACAACATCTTTCCTTCAATTTACAATTTAAAGGTTGACAAGGGTGCACCACCGCAAAATTATTTTGAATTTATTGCTAAAAAGGTAATTTGGAGGCTTCATTTCCATTGGCATTTGAAGGTTAACAGGGCGCACCAGTGCAACACCGCTACGAATTTATTGCTACTAAGGTGGTTTGGAGTTTTCATTTTAATAGGCATGTCAATTATTAGGAAGCAAGGAAAGACTGAGACGTTGTTTAATAACATCCTATGATTCTTTACAAGCTGGTGATTGAGACATGAAATGTCAATGGATGAATAAATTGAAGACTCGCTAGAACAAGTTTAGGATTCTGCAGAAGAAATTCTAGAACAGAATCTCGGTTTTAATGAACAGAATGAGAAACCTAAAGACATTATGAGACACATTCAAGAATGTTCCATATGATGCAGATACATACAAATTTTGGCATGACAAAGTCAGAAAAGAATTGGATTGAATCTATCCCATCTAGTAAGATTACTTCCTGTCTTTTTCAATGTCTCAATGTGTTTTTCACAATTATCACTTCCCAATCCTTGAAAAGTCAAGTATGGATAGTTGATGTTAGAATGCTCGAGTCAGGGGTATTTTGGTCATTCTGGTGTATCTTATTGAAAGTGAAATGTCTATTGTATTTGAGATTAAGTTATGTGTCCCATCTTCTATGAGGGACAAAATTGTCTTTCTTGTAACTCAAGTTTTTCATAAATAAAAATCAAGTGGGTCGGCTAGGAGAGTGAATTTTGAACATCCTCTCTTCTAGTCTGGCCGAATACTCTTCTCCTCTCCTTCTTCTTCTTTCTCTTTTCTTTCTTCTTTATTCTTCTCTACTTTGACCTAGAAACAACTAGGGTTTATTCACATGGTATCAGAGCATTAAGGTCTGGTGTTCGTTTTCTTGCTGCTGTCTTCTTTCTGGGTTCGCCGCCAGCATCACAGTAGGTTTCATCATCCTACAGCTGATCTGATTGAAGACTCGATAAAGGGCTGAAAAGGAGTTGTCGTTTTGAGGGCCTGGAGGTGAGAATGCCTCTGGCCGGTGCTGTGGTGGTCGTTGAAGTGGTACTAGACCCTCTATTCAGTGTACGAAGAGGGCTGGTCGTGTGTTCAGTAATGAACTGTAAATGCTGATTTTTTTTGTGTGCTTCGAAAGTTAGTTGTTGTGGTGCTGGGTGAAACTAATATACATACCAGTCATGTTTTTTTTGTGTTTTCTTGCTCACATGTGTGCTGAAAGAAGAGTGGTAGACTGCTGATGTCCACGACAGCAGTGGTGTGGTGTTGATTGTGTTGTGGTGGCTGACATATCTATGTTTTTAAATGCTTAAAAGTGAACCCCTAGACCTTGTGTGTAATCAGTTCTGCAGTATGCAGAACAAGTGTTCGATGAAATGACTGAGTAATTTCAGTAGTGGTGTGTTGGTGGTAAATGGTCCTGCAGTGTGCAGTCCAAGTGTTTGATGTGTTGCCTGAATGATTTCAGCTTTAGAGTGTAGTGTGTAATGTGCAGTTGAAGAAAGTGAGTTGGTGGTATTGTAAGTGAGATAAATCTTGTGACAAGCGTGAGATTGTGGTGTATATTCAGAGGAGACATAATTGAGATGGCTTCAACTGTAGTTGGGAATGACAACAAAACAGGCATCATGCTCTCTTCAGATTATCTAAGTGTTCAAATGACACCCATCAAGTTGAATGGTGAGAACTATGTACCATGGGCAAAATCTGTGGAGGTGTTCTTGAAGGCCAAGAGGAAAGTAAAACATGTGAGGGAGGAGAAACCTTCCTCTGATTCTCCTGGGTTCAGTGATTGGGAACAAGATGATGCACAGATAATGACATGGCTTTGGAACAGCATGGAACCAAAGATTAGTGTGAACTTCATGTTCCTAGATACAGCCAAAGAGATTTGGGATCATGCTAAAAAGTTGTACTCTGGACAAGACAACACAACTAGGGTATATCAGTTATACCAAGAGTACTTCAATTTGAAGCAAGGAAGTCAAAGCTTAGAAGAGTATTATGCAAGTTTGAGAAACATCCGCAATGAGCTAAATGTGTATCACCCTCTAACATCAGATGTCCAGATCCAACTACAGCAACGTGAACAGCTTGATGTGACTAGGTTTCTTGTGGGCTTGAAGGATGAGTATGAGCCTGTCAGAGCACAGATATTGGGGGGATCAGCTCTCCCCTCACTTGAAGAAGTTTTTGGCCGTCTTAAGAGGACATCCATTGAGCCAGTGGAACATTCTTCATTCTCTGATAGATCTGGTTTGGTAGTGACTAAAGGGAGTAGTCATGGAAGTAGAAGTGGTGGTGGCAGCAGTGGTCCTCCAAGCAACCATGGTAGACACATGTTTAACTGGGCCAGTGGCCGGACTGGAGGCCGTGAGTCAGGGGGAGGCCGTGGAAAAGGAAGGGGTAATGCACAGAGAAAATGTACACATTGTGGCTTAGAGGGGCACACAGTTAATTTCTGCTATGATTTGCATGGTCCACCCAACACTTGGGCTAACCATGTTACATCTAAGAGTAGTAGCACAATTACTGAAAGCCAGCAAACTGCACCAACCCCCTCCACACCCACTTGTGCTTCCGGGCAGGAAATGGTGAGTGTACCACGGGCAATATATGACCAGTTCCTTCAAACATCTCAGCAGAACACAACTACACTTGCCCATTCAGGTATGACTTGTTTAGCTTCCAAAGCCTCACCCTGGATCATTGATTCTGGCGCCTCGGACCATATGTCTGGGACTCTTGATGTATTTTCTTCCCTTTCTCGCACCTCCACATCTCAGATAGTTACACTTGCTAATGGTTCTACATCTTCTATTTGTGGTGTTGGTGATGTTGATCTCTCCTCATTGTCTTTAGCATTTGTTTTATATGTTCCTAAGTTCCCTTTTAACCTTATGTCTGTTAGTAGATTAACCAAGTCCCTTAATTGTTTTGTAACCTTCTATCATTCTTCTTGTGTGTTTTAGGATCTCAAGACAGGGACGAAGATTGGTGGAGGGCATGAAGCCGGTGGTTTGTATTACCTTGATGGTGGTGGCCCTCCAGTGGCTTTTCAGTCGTCTCTTACTCCTCTCCAATGGCACTGCAGACTTGGTCATCCCTCTCTCAAGGCTTTGAAGCTGCTAGTTCCTTCCTTGAGTCATCTTTTGTCATTAGATTGTGAGTCATGTCAGTTGGGAAAACATCATCAAGTCTCATTTAGCCCAAGAACTGATAGTCGTGTCTCAAGTCCTTTTGCTTTAGTTCATTCTGATGTATGGGGTCCAGTTAAAGTGGTATCATACAATGGGTTTAAGTATTTTGTAATCTTTGTTGATGACTTTTCAAGGATGACATGGATCTATCTTATGAAAGACCGTAGTGAATTGTTCTCTATTTTTCAGAAATTTCATGCTGAAATACGCACTCAGTTTGGTGTTCATATGAAAATACTTCGCTTCGATAATGCCAAAGAATACATCTCCTCATCATTTCAGCAATACCTAGAACATCATGGAATAATTCATCAAACTTCTTGTGCCTACACCCCGCAACAAAACGGTGTAGCTGAACGAAAAAATATACATCTTCTTGAAACTGCTCGGTCCTTGATGATCAATATGCATGTCCCAAAGCACTTTTGGAGTGATGCTGTTCTTACATCCTGTTTTTTAATAAATCGGATGCCCATGTCAATCCTTGGAAGTCAATCCCCTTTCTCCGTGTTGTTCCCCACTTTGTCTCCCTTTCCTCTCACCCCAAGAGTCTTTGGTTATGTTTGTTTTGTTCAGCACTTGGGGCCTGGAGTAGACAAGCTAGATGCTCGGGCTACGAAGTGTATTTTTCTTGGCTACTCAAAGACTTAGAAAGGGTAGAAGTGTTATAACCCTAAGTTTCATAAATCATTTGTGTGCCTTGATGCCACCTTCTTTGAGTCGGTTCCTTTTTTCTCCAATGCCGGGGTCTCTTCTTCTCCCTCTGTGGTTCCTCTTCCTGTTCCAGTTGTGGACCCCCTTCCCGTAGCTCCCACTCCTACTGCAGATGCACATCATATGCCAGTTACTACAGAGAGGCCGCCAATTACTCAAGTCTATACTCGCAGAAGTGCTTCGGCTCCTCCTCCACTTCAGCACCCACCGACAAATCCTGCTACTGCTCCTTCTCCCTCAGATCTTCATCTCCCTATTGCTTTGCGGAAAGGTAAATGTACTTGTACTTCTCATCCCATTTCAGACTATGTTTCCACTGCTCACCTTTCTGCTTCTCATTGCAAGTTTATATCATTACTCTCATCGGTTCCAACTCCCAAGACTGTACAGGAAGCCCTTGCCTCTCCAGGGTGGTGGCAAGCCATGGAAGAAGAACTCTCTGCTCTACAACATAATCATACGTGGGAACTCACCACCCTTCCTCCTGGTAAGCACACTGTTGGGTGTAAATGGGTCTATACAGTGAAGCATCTTCCTGATGGCAGTGTGGAACGATTGAAGGCACGGTTAGTGGCCAAGGGCTATTCTCAGTTATATGGTGTGGACTATATGGAGACATTCTCTCCTGTGGCTAAAATTGGTTCAGTTTGGGTGTTGATCTCATTGACTACTATGTATGATTGGCCTCTCCTACAACTTGACATAAAAAATGCCTTCCTACATGGTGATCTTGTTGAGGAGGTGTATATGGAGCAATCACCAGGGTTTGTTGCTCAGGGGGAGGCTGGTAAGGTGTGCAGGCTCAAAAAGGCAATCTATGGACTGAAACAATCTCCTCGTGCATGGTTCGGTAGGTTCAGTGAAGTGGTGAAGGCCTTTGGGATGAAACAGTGTCAGGTTGATCATTCTGTGTTTAGCTATAACTCAAAAGATGGAAAAATCTTGCTAGTTGTGTATGTGGATGATATTGTCATAACTGAAAGTGACAGCAATGGAATTGACAAGCTGAAAAAATTCTTATAGGACCACTTCAATACGAAAGATCTGGGGAAGCTAAAGTATTTCTTAGGAATAGAAGTTGCGAGGTCAAAACAGAGGATTAACCTATGTCAGAGGAAATATGTTCTTGATCTACTTGAAGAAACAGGGTTGTTAGGTGCTAAACCAGCAGAGACTCCTATGGAACTCAATGCCAAGTTAAGTGTGGATGCAGGTGAAGAGTTTGATGATCCTGGAAGATACAGAAGGTTGGTGGGAAAGTTGAACTACCTGACCATTACCCGACCAGATATATCATTTGCTGTGAGTGTGGTGAGTCAATTTATGCAACATCCCCGGGTTCCTCACTGGGAAGCTGTTCTAAGAATTGTTAGGTACCTAAAGGGTGCTCCAGGTCGTGGTTTGTTATACCAAAAAGGAGGACCTCTTGAGATAGTAGCGTACACAGATGCTGATTGGGCTGGCTCTATATCAGACAAGAGGTCAACCACAGGGTATTGTACCTTCCTGGGTGGCAATCTTGTAACTTGGAAGAGCAAGAAGCAAACAGTGGTGGCAAGAAGTAGTGCGGAAGCAGAGTACAGGGCTATGGCCCATACCACATGTGAACTAGTATGGCTGAAGAACCTACTACAGGAGATGGGTTTCTCAATTGACAAACCCATGAAACTATACTGTGATAACCAAGCTGTTGTTCACATCTCATCCAATCATGTCTTCCATGAAAGAACTAAACATATTGAGGTGGATTGTCACTTTGTGAGAGAGAAAGTGATAAGTGGGGTAATAACTACATCTCATGTGAGCTCAGGAAATCAGTGGGCAGATATCTTCACAAAAGGATTGTCTCGGGGAAGAATAGATTACATTTGTAACAAGCTGGGACTATATGATATATACTCTCCAGCTTGAGGGGGAGTATTAGAATGCTCGAGTCAGGGGTATTTTGGTCATTCTGGTGTATCTTATTGAAAGTGAAATGTCTATTGTATCTGAGTTTAAGTTATGTGTCCCATCTTCTATGAGGGACAAAATTGTCTTTCTTGTAACTCAAGTTTTTCATGAATAAAAATCAAGTGGGTCGGCTAGGAGAGTGACTTTTGAACATCCTCTCTTCTAGTCTGGCCGAATACTCTTCTCCTCTCCTTCTTCTTTCTCTTTTCTTTCTTCTTTATTCTTCTCTACTTTGACCTAGAAACAACTAGGGTTTATTCACAGTTGACAAGTGTCTGATGAAACTATTTAATTTTATAAAATTTAATTAGCACTTACTTTATTTTAGAACTTCTTTTAAAAGTTATTGGTGTTAGATATTGCCTTTTTTTATAAATTCAGGAAAAAAACTGAAGTCTGTCAAAAAGGTCAAATTTTAGTTCTTCTAGGAGTTGATTAAGAATTACAACGTGATTTGTTTTCTAAGCTTGATTATTTTGGGCATTAAGGAATGTTTCCCATGTGATTCATAAGTATGGAATCACACTTTAAATTGAGCCAATTATTAAGAAAAGACTGAAGCTTTTTGTGTTTTGCTTGATTGTGGTGCTCAAGAACTTTTCCTCTTTGTTGTCACTTGATCAGGTCTTGTCCTATACTTACAACAGTTATGATTAATTTGGGAACAGAAATGAAGCTTGTAGACTTGCTCCTCAAGGAAGTGAATTTCACAATTTTTTTTGAAGAAACGTAACAAAGACTCGCCAATGGAATTACAAAGGTAAAAACAAAGCATAGGGTACATGAAGAGATGTACAACTGCAACAAAGACTCGCCAATGGAATTACAAGGGTAACATGCAGTCACTAAACAGGGAATCCCTATGAATCCCAGATTTTTCTAGACCATAGGCCACAGAGTTTAGTTCCCTAGGGATCCATCTAATCCTTACAATCATCTGAGCCATAATATCTCTAGCTTCAACCGGGTAATGTATTAGACGCCAAGGGCCACTGTCCTCCCATAGCCATTTTATGGTGTTTGCAGAATCTCCTTCCATGGTTAAGAGGGAAAGTCCAAAATTCTTAGCAATACTAAGATCTGTTAAGGCAGCCACAATCTCTGCTTTTGTAGAGTCCACAACCCCTAACGGGCCACTGAATATTTCCATCTTCCTCTCTGACCACACCTCCAGTCCCAGCTTCCCCTGGATTACCTACTGCACTTGCATAATCTTATATCCACCTCCTCCCTCCCTGGGGGAGCCTGAACAACAGCTGGATTCCAGGGAAAGGTCCACCAAATTCATCTGTAAGTCTGAAAGGGTAACCCCTTTAAAGATCTCAGAGCCTGTCATCCAAAGGTTACATAAAAAAGGTTATGTAGGATATGAGATCTTCAATGGTTGGTTCTTTTCTTGTTTTTCGAAAATTCTCTTGGTTGTTTCTTTCGACATTCCGCATAGCACCACGTGGGCCAGTGTGCACCAGTAGGCTTTTCCTCTCTGGACCAAATCCCTACCATGCCATTGCCTAAGGAAATCCAAGACATGTTCAGGAGCTGCCCAACTGTAACTGACCATGAATTTCACATACTTTGATATCCAGTAAGACCTCATACTTAGAATATTGGCAGATTTACAGAAACAATGCAAATACTTGATGGGTTCTTAATTGTAATTGAATTTATCAAGAACAAGCTAAGGAAGAAAGAGGTAGGGATGATAAAAAAAAATGACTTTGAAAATGTGTATGATCATGTATAACAGATATTCTCATTATAGGTGATGGAGGAAATGTGTTTCATGAGAACATGGAATGGATTGGTAGAAGTAGAACCTATATATCTGAAACTTCATTCTCCATTTTGATCAACATGTCTCAGAGGAATTCTTTCCATGCTCTAGGGGATTGAGGCAAGAGGCCTACTATCTCATTTTTACATAATAAAAAAAGAGGGTTGACTAAGCCTATGGTGGGCTTGATAAAGATTTTAGGTAATTCAGTTCCTCCGTGAGTGGAAGCATTCACTTAAATAGTGACCATTGGCCAGACCTTAATACAAGACATCACAAGGAGAGAAATATCAAATTGGCAAGAAATGTGAAGAAACAGAGGATGATGCGAATCATTTATTTTCCTTTTCTTTTATGAAGTTAGTTGTAGGATTCTACTTCAAATTAATGAGTTAATGCAGTATGTTCATCTATTCTCCTTAAGATGAAAGGTAGAAATTTATGGAAAATAACCCTGTTTACTACGGGTATTTGGAAGGAGTTGGGTTGAATAACCTTCCAAGGACTCTTAATGCTGCTTCACACAATTTTCAAGGAATAAGTTCATCCATTATGGATCGGGAACAAGGGCAGAAAGAGATGAGATATGGACAGAACTCATTTAAAAAAAATGGAGGAAATTGTGAGTTTTCCTTCACTTTTTGCATACTACATGTTAATATTTAATGGAATTCTTGCAACAGATAGAAAGTAGTATCTATTATTTTGTTCCTTTCCATCTAGGGAAGTTTGTATGACACTGAGATTCGATTTTTGGTTTTTTGTAGACTGGTTCTTTTGCTTTTAGTTTTATATGGTGTTAATAAAGCAATACCTGGATCATGGTCCTGTTGTTACTTTTGTTGGTAATGAGGGGGTAAGAATTATGGCTTCATGTATTGTTCAGTTCATTTTGTTAACCTATACAGGTAGGGGCTTCTTTGTGCAGTTGTAGGATGGAGAGGTCCATGTGTTTTTTGAGCTATGCAGCTCCATTCCCTCTTGCAAGAAAAAGAAAAGTTGCTTCTTTTGTTCTTGTATACATCCTGTACAAATGTTCCTTTTCTTCTTTATATATAGTTCAAATATGATACATTACTGAAAAAAAGGATTATGTCAATGCAAAACAGATAGACATGTATCAGATACCGTAGTATAATAACCAAGACATGGTAAAAGTGTGACTAAAGATGCCACTTCTCTAATGAAGCAACAGCTTACATATTCTCCTTTTTAGTATTGACAGGAGGATTTCAGTTTGCAAATTCTTCTGTTAAAGGACATAGTTCAATGATATCAATCAAAACAATAAAGTTATATAATAAAGTACATAACTACGTATATACTCTATATGGTAATTACAATGTGATTTAGATGCCCAAAAATACCTACCTCTCGCACATCTTCTACATGGCGGGTATATGAAAGGGAAATGAAATCAACATTGTTACGAGAACCCCATGTAGATATCACCTGTTAGAATTCCAAATAAAAGAAATTGGTAAAGTATCATTAGGCACTAGAATGACATTTCCAAATTATCAACCAAGAGAAAAATCTTCGTGCAGCAACCAAAGTCAAATCAAAATGGGAGTTGGTAGATTAAAGAATGTCAAAATACTACAGTGTAGTATTCAATCCGGCTACATCAGATAATTTAGTGCTTTCTTTAAACAGAAGTATAGAGAATAAAGTAGTATTATAAGCTCAAACTTCAACTCACAACAGGACTACATCAAGTAGGATTCAAACTTCACTGGAATTTTCTATCCTAAAACTGGATATGGATTAGGGTATGAGTATCCCGTATAACATAATTATATCATGCTTCTATATTTGGATTTTGAAACTAAGTGCCAATTCTCAAGGCTTATGTCTTAATAAATTTAATTAAATTTTAACATAAATTTTTTTTTATAGTAGGATTTGTTAAAATATACCATTTTACGTATTTCAGAAGTGTCAATGCTATAGAGTATACCTAGAAGTATCTGTGCATTATCTGGTGTCATATTGGGCATGTATTGTCTCCAACACCATTATGCTAGCCATGTGCAAGTATCCAGATATCATAGCAAATAATGCCTAAAGCATCCTTAGCTAAAAGTGGATCTAGGAAAATGATCTTTGAAAACTTAAAACCCTTCAATACATATATGACCTTGGCTCGGCCATTTCCTGGCCCGTTCTCAATGAATTACTATAAAAAATACACTTCATATCCAGAAACCTCATCATAGAGCACTCTTGGCTAGCAACTTTCATCCACTAACTTTATTGTCCTAAATGATTTGGAAAACAGCACGCACACACACACACACACACATACAAAAATCAACTGCTAATCTCCACAAGTAGGTTTTCATGGAAACAACTCTACATGTAGAAACAAAGAAATATCTCAAAGAAAGGCATGAACTATTTGTAATATTTAGAAAGTGCTGGGAGACGTTGAAATGTGATACATGCTTCTGGGATTTTTTTTTATCCTCTTGTGATTGGTAACTAATCAGAGGTTCTAGTAGAAAAGAATCAAGATAGGAATATAGCAAGGTAAGTAGCTCCACTACTACTCTCTCCTGTATCTAACTCTAAAGGGAAACATTAAACAACCATTAACCTAGGGGCACAGATCACCCAATATATATTCTGCCTGAGGACCTTCTCTGGCAAGTGAATCAGTGAGGGCCTTTCTTGATCTTTGGACTCAACTGAACGAAGGGTTCAAGTTACCTATGGGCACAGACCACCCAATATAGATTATCAATAAGGCCATTTCTTGATCTTTGGACTCAACTGAATGAAGGGTTCAATCGCTCAAGTTACCCACCAAAGATCAAGATTCCTGAGGATAATGATGAAGCTTCTAAGGACCAACATCCCATTCCTCATCCAGATAATGATGTTTTTGACTATCCTTATATCCCTAAGTTCACATGTATCAAGGATTATCACAGCTTAATCTTTGAAGTAAGCAAAGAAGTTTAAGTCCACATTGTTTGAGAATTTTCTCCATTTCATTTCTCTTTTTTCTCTCTCTTTTTATGTGACGTTCATTCTGATCCATGTACATTGGAATTTTCTCATTGAATCTGCTAATATCCTTACAATTCTCCATTGTTGCCGAGTTTTCAAAGCACTCAGACCTTGATTTCTAGTTGTTTAACCTACAAGTCAACTGAAAAGAGAAGATAGATACTGTATATGAACAACATAGAGATATCCTGAAACAGGTATAGATTTTTCTTCTTCAATTCACTTATAGATGTTAACTAGTTAAAGGAAATATTAAAAACCTTAATTTAGTATTAAGAACTAGAGAAACCACTAAGTAGAAAGCTTGCTGAATTAAAAAATATAAAATAAAAGGAGTTTCTTGAAGAAAGAAGGAAGAGCGAAGGAGAAGAAGAGAAGAAGAGAAGTTGAAAAGAAAGGAGAGCAATAATCTGGCCGCTCCCTTCACTTATTATTTATACTAAAAATAATAGAGCAGTACAAAGACAACTATGCCCTTATAGGGCGGCAAGACATAAAACAGCATATATAAGACACAAAAACAAAATAAAATTTGGATTCACATAACTACCGTGGTCCCCACCTCCTATCTAACAACTAACATAAAACATCTACTCATAAAAAACATCATAAAACTGATTAATCTTCAACACTCCCCCTCAAGTTGGGAGTAAATGTCACACGTTCCCAACTTGCGTAGATCATGTTCAAGCTTGTTCTTTGCCACCCCTTTAGTGAGAACATCAGCCAGCTGCAACTTTGAAGAGACATAAGGCAAATAGACTTCTCCGATTGTTACCCTTTCTCTTGTAAAGTGTCTATCAACTTCAATGTGTTTTGTCCTATCATGCTGAATTGGATTGTGGGCAATATTGATTGCAGCCTGATTGTCACAGTATAACATCATAGGTTCCTCTGCTTTCACCCCAATCTCACTCAAGAGAGATATAACCCAAAGAAGTTCTGAGACACCATGAGCCATGGATCTATACTCAGCCTCTACACTTGACCTTGCCACAACCGCTTGCTTCTTATTCTTCCAGGAGATCAAGTTTCCACCTACAAAGGTACACACTCTTAATGTAGACCTCCTGTCATCTAAGCATCCTGCCCAATCTGCATCTGTATAGGACTCTAGCTTTAGATTCTCATGATTTGAGAAAAGAATGCCTCTGCCAGGGTGCTTCTTCAGATATGCAAGTATCCTCTCAATAGCTTCCCAGTGTTGAACCCGAGGTGCATACATGTACTGACTCACAACACTGACAGCATAAGAAATATTTGGTCGTGTCATACACAAATACAGCAGTCGGCCCACCATTCTTTGATATCTCCCTGCATCCTTTACCAACTCACCATCCACACCATTAATTCTGTGAGTTGGATCAATAGGAGTGTCTGCTGGTTTGGTCCCCAGCTTCCTAGTCTCCCACAATAGGTCAAGTACATACTTCCTTAGTGAGATGAAGATCCCATGCTTGGACCTTGCAACTTCAATTCCCAAGAAGTATTTGAGCTCACCAAGATCTTTGATCTCAAATTCTTGCTGCAATGGTTTTTTGAGATCATCAATCTCCTCCAGATCATTTCCTGTCACCACTATATCATCCACATACACAATCAGAATTGACACCAGAGCATCTCTCCTCTTCACAAAGAGAGTGTGATCAGACTGTATCTGTGTGTATCCAAAACGGATGAGTGCCCCTCTAAACCTGTCAAACCAAGCCCTAGGTGACTGTTTCAATCCATACAGAGATTTTCTGAGTCTGCACACCTTTCCCTTATCAACATTCTCATAAAAGCTTGCTGGAATGTCCATATATACCTCCTCCTGTAAATCACCATTGAGGAAGGCATTTTTAACATCAAGCTGGAACAAGGGCCATGAATAGGTGGCTGCTAGAGATAAAAGGCTACGAACTGAACTCATCTTAGCTATTGGTGCAAAGGTTTCCAGATAATCAACACCATAGGTCTGAGTATACCCTTTTGCTACCAACCTTGCCTTGTATCTCTCTATCTTGCCATCAGCCCTATAATTCACTGTGAATACCCATCTACATCTGACTGTCTCCTAGTCTAGGGGGAGATCAACTATTTCCCATGTTTGGTTTTTAACCAAAGCATCCATATCATCTTGCATGGTTGTTTTCCACTCAGGTTTGGAGAGAGCCTCAGTAACATTTCTGGGTATAGACACAGAATCCAGGGAAAAAAGAAAAGCATGGTAGGAGGGTGATAAGGCACTGTAGGAAAGATGGTGTGAAATGCAATGGGTTGTACACTTTCTCTTCCCCTTACGAAGTGCAATGGAAAGATCAAGGTCAGTGGGATCAGCTGCAACAATGGTGTTAGAGACAAGAACATTATCATTAGAAAACATAACAGACTCAGTCTCAAGAGTAATGCCTAGAACTGTATCTGCCGAATTTGGAGTTTCAAAAGGACTGATAGAGAGTGGCGTGGGTTGAGGATGTGTGGAGTCAACCATCATCTGCCGGCGCTGATATTTCTGTGAGGCTGCCTGTAGTGGCTCAGGTAATGAAACTGGAGGTGCAGGTGTTGGCTGAACTGATGGAGGTGTTGGCTGAACTGATGAAGGTGTTGGCTGAACTGATGAAGGTGCCAAAGAAATAGGAAGAGGAACAGATTGTGAGTTCTCCTCCCCAAAACTCTCCCCCCGAGGAGAACCACTCGAGAAGAAGAAAGTGGATTCAAAGAAGGTAACATCCATTGTGACAAATTTGCTCCTTGACACTGAGTCATAATAGCAATACCCCTTTTGGTTCTGAGCATACCCAAGAAAAACACATTTCTTGGCCTTAGGATCCAATTACTTGCGATGAGGGCCAAGAATGTGAACAAAGGAAACACACCCAAAAACCCTCAGAGGTATATGAAATATCTCCCCATCTGGAAAAAACAGACTAAATGGCACCTTAAACCCCAAAGTCCGTGAAGGAACACGGTTAATCAAATGCACGGTTTTAAGAACTGCATCTCCCCAGAATTGCACAGGAACTGAAGCACACACCATAAGACTCCTTGCCACCTCCACAACGTGTCTGTTTTTTCTCTCAACAACTCCATTCTGTTGTGGTGTATATGCACAACTGTTCTGATGAATTACCCCATGTTCTAGGAGATAACGTGGTCAAGTCCTTCTCAAAGTACTCTCTGGCATTATCTGATCTAAAAAACTTAGTTCTCACTCCAAATTGTGTGAGAACCATCTGGTGGAACTGTCGTACCAAGTTAGGAACCTCATCACGTGATCTCATCAAATATATCCAAGAATATCATGTATAGTCATCCACAAACAAGAGAAAGTAATGGAATCCTCCCATGGAAGGGATATGATATGGCCCCCATACATCAGTGTGAACAATATTAAAAGCAAAAGTACTTCTTTTATTATTTGGTTTAAAAGACTGTCTACAATGCTTTCCTAACTGACAACTCTCACACTCTAAAGTAGATAATTGAACAGGCTCAAACAACTTTGGGAAAAGACATTTCAAAGAACTAAAAGAAAGGTGTCCCAAGCGATTGTGCTAGAGCATAATCTGGTTCACTGACTCTGACCCACTACTATTGTTGCTGCTAACATTATGGCCCTGATGTCTCGAAATCTCATCCAAAAGGTAGACTCCATTCACCTCACGACCACTCCCAATTATCTTCTTTGACTCCAGATCTTGCAAAACACAATTACCAGGAAGAAAGGTCACGAAACAATTCAAATTCTTTGTCAAAGAACTAACAAACAGTAGGTTGGTATGAAGTCTAGGGACATGTAAAACAGAAGACAGAGTTATGTCATTGGTCACTCTAACTGTCCCTTTCCCAGCAATGGGAGTATGTGAACCATCTGCTGTAGAGACTCTGTCTCTACCAGAGCACAATTGATAGGAACTGAAAAGGGTAGGGGCATTGGTCATGTTCTTAGATGCTCCTGATTCTATAATCCAAGGAGGTCCCTCCTTACCTGAAGTGGATGCAAGATTTGCAGTTGCATATGAAATACCTATATGTGCAAAGGAAGAGGTATAGCTGGCTCCTGCATTCTGTTGTCCATCTGGAAGGCTAGTGCTAGGTGAACCTTTCTTACTCATAATCTGTTAAAACCTCTCCAATTCTGTCTTCACTACTACTACCGCAATGGATTCCCAATCAGTTTAAGAAAGAGGGGCCGAAGAGTCTCCTGCAGTGGCTACATTTGCATTTCCCTTCTTGTTCCTTATTTGGGTAGGAATAAGATTTGGATGAAGCTTCCAACAAGTGTCCCTGGTATGCTTAGGCTTCTTACAATAATCACACACCAAGTCCTTCTTATCTTCCCTTCTAGTCTCACTACTCCCCCTGTCTCCATTCGGCTTAGGTTTTGTTGTACCAACCATAGCCGACTGGTCAATCCCAGGCTGTCTCAGCATTACATTCCTCCTACTCTCCTCTCCAGAGACAAAGGCATAGCCTTGAGAGAGTGTCACACCCTCCCTAGAAAGAATATGCTGCCTAGCAATGTCGAGTTTAGGGTTCAGCCCTGCCAAGAACTCAAAAACCCTATTCCTCTCTACCAGTCTGTGATAGGTTGCTACATCATTTACACTTTCCCATACCATAGTTTCTAAGTGATCTATTTCCTGCCATAGGGTTTTCAGCATGGAGAAATACACAACAAGAGGTTTTTCTCCCTGTTTCATACTTATCACCTGATTCCTTAACTGATAGGCTCTGGCTTTATTTTGTTTCTGAGAGTAGGTTTCAGTCACTCCATCCCAAATCTCCTTAGCAGTATTAGCCCATAGGAATTTTTTTGCAATATGAGGTAACATAGAATTACACAACTAGGACATTACCATGTAATTCTCCTACACCCATCGGGAAGAGTCTATATCAGGTTTCTTCTCCTCCCCAGTGAGATACCCTAATTTTCTACGAGCACCAATAGCCATCTTAGCTGATTGTGCTCACTCCAAATAACTTGTACCATCAAGCTTTACTATAGTAATGATCCCAGACCCAAAAATATCACTACTACCTCCAACACCCAGTCCCACAGTACTGGTAGATTTCATCTCGGTATTCCAACTCTCCATCTTACTTCAAACAGTTCAACAGTAAGAAAAAAATAGATTGGAAACCTTCCAAAAATAATTTAATATCACACACACAGAAACAAACCCTTCCGGAAGAAGAAAACCCTAGTTGGAGAGAAATCATTCTCCTCTCCATGTCTCCCAACAAAGAGAAGAGAGAATCGATCACTCCAGGAGGCTCAGAAAAATCCAGAAACCAAACCGCACTCTTCAGAAAATCAAAAGAAAGCTAACAATACCTGGCCACCTAAGATCATATCAAAAACAAAGAGTCCAACTTTTCAAGACTCTTCCTTGTACTCCAGTTCTTCCTGATTTTGATGTCGAACAGTAGATCACCTTCCTGATGATTAGATCCCACCAAAAAATCCAAGAACTGGGCAATCTACAGTAGATCGATCAGCCCTTTAATACTTCATGCAGTTAGCTAATCTAGGGCTGCATGAGAATGCTTTCCTAGCTGCCACTCTGATACCAAGTAGAAAGCTTGCTGAATTAAAAAATATGAAATAAAAGGAATTTCTTGAAGAAAGAAGGAAGAGAGAAGGAGAAGAGAAGAAGTGAAGTTGAAAAGAAAGGAGAGCAATAATCTGGCCGCCCCCTTCACTTATTATTTATAATTTTATACTAAAAATAATAGAGCAGTACAAAAACAACTATGCCCTTATAGGGCAGCAAGACATAAAACAGCATATATAAGACACAAAAACATAATAAAATTTGGAATCACATAACTACTGTGGTCCCCACCTCCTATCTAACAACTAACATAAAACATCTACTCATAAAAAACATCATAAAACTGATTAATCTTCAACACACTACATATCTAACTCCACAAAATAGATAATTAAGTGAGCATAAGGTATTGAATTAGAATAAGGAAAGCATAATAACATTTTATGGCAGTGATAGAATGATTAAAATCTTACTTGTTTATCGATTTCAGTCAAAGTAGGTAATTTGATATGGACTTGGGAGACATGCATGGTAAAAATAAATCCTGCAAGAGTAGCACTATTCTTCACCAAACAAATGACATCTGAACCCTTTGTCTCCACTACCTGCAAAAGCATATAAAAAACTAGCATATTAGTTTAAGATTCATATTCAGGCCGTCCAGATTCTTCTCATAACAAGCAATGGAGAATGCGTTCACTAAAATTTTCACCTCAAGCCACACAGAGGTTGTTTCACTTCCTGTGAAAAGATATTGCCCGAGAAAGATAGTGTCACCCCTTTTAACATCCTGTAGTCCCACAAAAGAAAAAAAAAATAATATTTATAAAGAAAAAAGGCATGGACTAATAAACCAGATGCAACCTTTTATAAAAATATAAAAAATTCCAATGACAAAACGAAAAGTTACTAGCAGACTCAGATACACACCTCAGCAAGTCCAGCATAATTGACAGTTAAGACCTTAGCTGATGGTTCCTTAGAAACATCTGCAGTAATAGTAACATGATCTTCAGCCTTCAGCTCAATTGGATTACCAGTCGTATTGCAAACTTGAAGCTCTGGCCCTGCAGTATCTAGCATAACCTGGTAATAATGAACTAAATTAAATGCAGGCATCAGGCATGTATGCCTAGAAAAAGCATGTTCTACCATTACCAAAAAGAAAATTCATGTTCTACCAAATTTCATAGGTGTAAGTGTGAAAAAACATTAAAGAATTAATAAAATAGCACTCCTGAAGCTTTGCTCCAGGTCAATCCTGAACCAGAGCATCACTCAAAAGGAATCACCTATATAATCTTACCCAAAATTTTCGAAACATAACAAGGATGAGAAGATAGAAATGTATGAGGCCTCCCTCTCTCCCCTCCCAAACTTTTAGAAATAGAACAAAATATCGCATCTAGTTATTCACTAACCAAAAAAACAAAATACATTATAAAATTGTCTCTTTTGGACTATGAAGCGGCATGAAATGCAATCTCAAGATATATATCTCAGTTTTGGCCAAAATTTCCTTATAGTGATAGAACAGAAACAAGGGGTAAATCCAGATAAAGTACAAGAATATGTTATTTGAGCATCCCCTTATTGCCTATGCTGGTTGATAAAAGATAAATCTATTCTACCTTCTCAAGAAGAAATTCACATTAAGAGGGCATCCAGTACCATCCAATATGAACCCCCTAGATTGGTTGTAATTTATTCCAAGAACATAGCTATAGTGGAGATCTACGAAGCTATTTTCTCTTGGAAAGATTGTACAAGCTCAGTGAAATTACGCATTTTTTTTCTTTTTTTGGATATAGAGAAGTAATCTGTTATGGAGAGAGAGGCCAATCAAGCCTTGGTTGCCTAGCTTCTTTTCTTATTATGAATGGAAAAATTATATTGCACCATTCTTACTTTCTTAATAAGCATAAAAAGCTTCATATGTAAGAATGCTAATACACTCTTCTAATAGCCTTGTGATTAATTGTACATAAAAATATAATTCTTATATAATGCACTTTTTACAAGAACTCAATAATTACCAAAAAGGCTTCATACTCTTTAAATAAAATTCTAAGTAGACAGGATTCTCAATAAAACACCTCATTTGAAAGTAGGGACCGTATTCTAATGTTTGAAAAGGGATTGTTTATGCAGAAAAGAATTAGTATTATCTGTATGCACATGAACATGTGTGTGCGCTGCCGCACAAAGTTAAACACAAAATCTATTGCCTAGACTTTTATTATATTGGAACTTTATGAAATGGTAGATAAAGATAGAGAAGAAAGACAACTTACAGCACATAGCCTTTTAACATTCTTCACAGCTTTCCTCAAATTATCAAGAGTTTCCTGGTGGTACTCTGCACTCAACCCAGAGAAATCGAACCGTGCAACTACCAGAAAATAAAGAATGTATTGTGGGCATCAGAACAGGGTTACATCACAACTAGGAAATGTATACTGATGAGAAGTATCCATGAAAATCACCTGACATTCCTGCTTCTAGGCATGCTTCAATCACCTCAACAGAGCGTGACTTTGGTCCAAGGGTTCCAACTATTTTGGTTAGTGATGGGATGTAGCTCTGCAGATTTCACATAAAACATAAGCAAAAATCTTTGTTTTAAATAAAGCATTACCATAAAACAGAATTATATTACACTACCATGAAATACAATTACAGGAACACTTCCAATTATTGAAGCAAACAAGAAAAAGTGCCTTAAGATGGATATTAAGGAAAAAAAAACAGCAAAGCAGAACATCAAAAGCAACATACTACTGCAGAGGAAAAAAATGCAATGAATCTTTAAATAAGAGCATAGAAAAACAATTCAGAGTTCTGTCTTATCTGCTTTCGCGTGGTAGGCTGGGGGAGATAAGCAAGAGAGCTCATAGTCAATAATGAGGATAGGTAGGAATAAAGCTGTATCCATAACCTCATCCAACTAAGGAAACCGTCATATTCATCATAATTTATCAGAGAAGTCTGCCAGGGTAGAACTTACGAAACAAAGCCCAAGCTCTAAAAACTAAATGAAGAGAATCTGAACAACAAAACAAGACGGGCTTGACAAATTCATCCCACAACGATGAATTGATGATCAATACTAAAAATCTTAAGAAAAAATCCGGAGAAAATAGCTTATATAATTAAAACCAAACAAAAACTAAATAAGAACAAAGAAGACAATATAACAGTAAAATTCATCTGAAAATCTGTACAATAACGATGAATATCACTGGAACACTGCAACAGAACAGGTTAAATAATCTATAATGTTTCAGGACGAAAACAAACTAATAAGAGCTCAAAAGAAACACAGCAACAGAATAAAACTAAAAACGAGTAGAAAGTTCAGCAGAACGGAAATTTAAATGCATATGTTCTTCATGTTACGTACGTAAAGATCTTGTAGCAATGGATTCATTCTAGAGAGAGAGAGAGAGAGAGGTGTTACAGGTATAGTAGATGTAAGAACTGAAGCGAGTCGAACTGGTTCTTCGATCACCATTTGACCTCCTTGCATTATGTTCAGCTTGAGAGAGAGATGGTTTGTTTGGTGAGGAACTTGGCTAGTGAGTTGGAGAGGAAGTAGTAGTTGAAGAATTTATACAGAAGACGAGGATGATTTATGAGGTTGTTTCTGTCTTCCGCTGTACTGGGAGAGTGGGAGTTGAGACTTTGGATTGGAAGGACAGATAGCATATGATGAGACAAATTTACCAAACAGCCCTCGTCCATGCTTTCATGAACGGACAGTTGATATCAGGCTACTTCCCTCTTCCCCAATAATCACGTTCTCACGTTCACAAGTTTGTAGAAAGCCATGGATGATGGATCTAGCCAGCTGGCAGCTTAGGTGGCAATCAGAAAAATGCTAGTTTTTGGTTGCCTCATTCTCTAGCCCAATCAGGATTAGCTGTTGCGTTGGATTCCAGATTCAAAAGAATAGTAGAAACAAAAGTTTTTTTATTCAGACAGGAAAATTGGAATCGGCTGATTTGTATTTTAGCTTTAATGACCTGAAAGAAAAAAATGGGAAATGCCAAGGATACAAAAAAAATCAAGAAATACATATTAGAGCTGCAAGTCGATGGAATTGGATGGGTATAGATAGGTCCAATATTTGAATTTGAATTTACATTATCCATTGGATTTATATTAGATTTGAATTGAATTTGGATTATAATTAAATATTGAATAGTACAAATAAATTGAAATAAAAATCATCAAAATATTATATATTATTAAAAAAGTAAATTAAAAATGACTTATATAAACTAGAAACTATGACAATTTAGTAAAACATAATATTCAAATCAATATATATATATATATATATATATATATATATATATATATATATATATATATACTACCAACAAAATGCTCCCAACTGTCCACTGCAGATATACATTGAGAATATTATTTATTATTATTCGAAACATCTTCCGTATTTACATATTATTATTTATGAGAAATATTCCTATGACTGTAAAGTCGGTGTGAGGAGCATATCCCAATTGATGCCTCCCTTGTCATTCATTCATGGGAGATGTTTCTCATGTATGGCTGCAATGGCTAATTGGGATGTTATTCGCACGTGTATTGGTATGGTAGTTGATTTGATCAGATTGGGGTGGATCGCCAAAAAAACAGGTCCAGGGTTTAATTTGTCAAGTAGGGAAAGTTGATGGTGGAACACGTGAGGGTTACAACTCTCACGTGTTGTGTGAGAGTAGGCAATACAACTCGTGTCCAACTAACTAATAAAGAAATCAACTAACTTAAGCCAGATAGGCGGCATCCATCTTTTTGTCCTTTTACGAATGCAACACCACTACACCAGAAGTCCAGAAGTTTTTAACGGTTTTCCTATTTCCTAAGGGAGAAAATGTTAGGCCCACAATAAGGTCCATTGGATTAGAACCTGTCTCAAGAAGTACACTTGTGTGTATTTCTGCGTTTTGGATAATAATATAATTAATAAGGGACATTCGACCTAGGTTTTGGATTTACTTGTATTTAATAATGGACTTCCATTGGGAGATTGTCACCTTTCAAAAAAAAAATTGGGAGATTGTCTTCACTTTACAGTTTATTGGGCCTGGACTTAGCTATTTCGCCACCCAATCCAAACAATTGTTCCTAATGGGCTTCAATTAATTAATTAGTTTGATACGCGCTAGATCGTCTAGTCACTCTGGTCCGGCCATTTGAAAGGAAACTACACCCATGAAGTTCTAGCCTTCCTTTTTCAGGTGTGCAAATTGGGTTGGGCCAAGCCCAATTAGGACTGTCAATAAATCAGATCTAATTCGATTAAATTGGATTTGGACGTCCATTATGATTATTGAATTGGATTGGACCAACATATGAATAAGCGGAGAGAAGAAACTAACAAAATAGACCACACTTAATAATCCATTCTGTTATCTGATCAGATTGGATCTATACCAGCTTGGACCGTTAATAATCCAGTCCAAATCAAGTGATATTTTTTTTCATTTTTCCGCAAAACCTTATTGACTCATCTCAGTTGCAGAGCTCCACCATTAGTTCCTTTGATTGTTCCATTGTGGAAGAATCACTTCGACAGTAAGAAGATCAAACACAGAACTCTATTACAACCCACACACAACGTGAGGGTCATTGGGGTCGATCAGATCAGAACCATGGCGATTATAAACCTAGGAAACCCCATCGTCCAGTGTTTGAGTGAAACCTACCTAAAGAAGCCTGTCAGATAGAAAAGTTAGTCCCCTATCAGTTGTCCCACTAGGAAAAAGTGGATATAAACCTAGGAAACCCTACCGTTGGATTGCAACCTAGGAAAAAGTGGATAGGGAAAACACACGGGGCTCTTTTTGAACCCCATAGAGGCTAACTGTTTGGATTGCAATCAGAACCGGAATCAAAATCCATAGGAGTTGAAATCGAAACGATCTATTCCTCCCGCCTATTTGGTTCAGATGGGAATCAAAATTAAAATTGAAATCAGCTGGAATGGATTCTCATTCCAGGAGGGGTGGGAATGGCGGGAAAATTCCATTCCACCATGAATGGGGTAATGGGATTCAGATACCACCCAACCAAAGGGTTGGAACCATTCCAATTCTAGACCCCTATTCCCGCAAACCGAATACACCCTTAATAAATCACTTGATTCCCTCTCTCTCCATACCATGCATGTTAATAGTCGTATGATCATTTATATTGAGCTAATAAGACCAAATAGCCTTGGCATATTACACATCACAATAGGCCATTATCAGGACCTTCTAAGATACTTGTATAGACCATGGCCCAACCGAGAGAGTATGGAAAGAAAACAATAATAAGCAAAACCCAGTACTGCTATCAATGCCTGGGCCAATGGATTCTGCAAGCCCTTGTTAAATTATTTGCACTTCAATCATTTCTTGTTACTTCTATCCTTGTCCTTTTTGGTCTACCCCTACCCCTTCTAGCCCCTTCAACTTGCAACTGAACACCAAAGGAGTACAAGGATTAGGAATAGACCGAAAAGGACATCATTGGTCTAGTAAGAAATATGGCATTAAAGTCCACTTGGCTAAGAAGCAGAACTGATGGAAAGAAATAAGAATCAGTAATTTGATTAGTAATACAGTACAGGAACTGAAATGATAGGTTCAATGTATACATACCCGCCATTGTATATGACATACAAGAAAATTATAGAATGCAAGTTTCAATGCATGTGTTGTCCCACCACCCAGGTGGGTCAGTAGCAAAAAATTCATACCTCCATCCTGCTCTAGACTCGGAAGTAATATCTTTTTGTTTGGTTAGTTCAAACTTATGCGGCTATAGCCACCAAAACTCTCCTGACATGCATACAACATCGAATGAAACCACAAGAATAACAATGACAGTATACTCCTAAAAGTTCGATAGACCAAGTTATAACTATTGCACTGATTTGGGTCAGAGGCTGCTATTTCTTCTTGAAGGACAAGTCCAAGTCATCTGCTGGCCCGAATCAATAGAGATCACCAATCAGATACAGGGAAAGAGACTTGTATATGCCAAAAAAGGGATGAGAAAGCTTCAACCAAATATCTAAGTGTAATAATCAAGTCCCTGCAGCAAAATCACCCATAATGATGTAAGATCTTATACCTAACAAATAAGCAAGGGATGTACCAATGAGAAAATATTATTTTCATGACCAGATGGAAATAGACCAAGTGCCTTCTTCCAATTACAACTCTTATTATGAAAACTACAGAAAGCATAATTCATGTATATTTATCAATTCTTGTCTCAGCACAGAAGAAGACCAAGAACACATTGTTGTCATTTTCTGAGTATGTAGCAGGAAAGAAGTTACTTGCTTATTCTGTTTCCTTTTTCTCCTCTTCAGTTTACTGCCTTTAGAAACCCTTGGGTTAGATAGCAACACAACCGTTTTCCCATCAACCACTGATTATTATCTACCATATATTGAATTTTTATGCTTTTTTTTCAAATATGTGAGCATGATGTGGACAACTTCAGCTGCCACCTCAAGTCAACATGTTAGAATATTGAAAAACAAAACATGGACTTGCACATCAAGGTTCCATATCTTTCCAATACTTGAAGCTTTAATTCCAAAGAAAATGTTTTTATTTGCACACCATATATTTTATTTTGTGCAAGTAACGTGATATTGATGGAAAAGAGGACAGGCTAAAAGTATAAGAATAAATCATTGCTATTAATTTATAACTGTTCATATTAAATTAATCAAGTACTAGAATCCCAACTTCATTCTGATATTTAAACCTAAAGAATGAAAGATTTTATAGTTGCATATCATGAGATTGTCAAAGAAAATTTCCACCTTGATGGTTCTATTAGGATTTTTCCTTTTTCCCTCCCTATTAGATTTTTTCCTCCATAATGATAAAGAGCTAAAACATCTGCTACTTTAGGATCTAACTGTATAAAGCAGGTGCAGATCTATGAATTGGAGATGTGCAAGTCTCTTAGGACCTAAACTACCTACAGGTCTTCAAGAACATTTGAGAATTCATCCAGAAATCACTCAACTGGAACACATAGAGGAACTCCTATGTCAGTCACTTTCATTCCCTTTATCGGACCATCTGTAGCACTCATAGCTACAGCTCTAATTCGATCATTTCCTAATAATTGCTCTACCTCACAAGTCACAATGATTTGCTGGTCTGCAGTATCTTGATCCTCCTTAACTACTAAAGCATCGTAAATATTATGCATCTTGCCCAGGGGAAAAGCTACACCCAATATCAGACCAATAACTTGAGCAATACACCCCAGGTATTTTTCTTCAGGCTCAGTTTGGGAAGAGTGCAAATACAAATATGTACAGTGCAAAACCTTGTATTTGTATTCTTTCCAAACTGAGCCTCAAGTGCAGAAACCCCAGGACCAGAAGTAGGATTCATACATTTCAATTCACAATATCTTCAAGATTCCAGAAAGTCCACGTAACATTAGTTCATGAAAGGGACAATATAAAATGAAAATTCGATACCTTTATGTTTTAGAATTTGTCCGTACAAAGCTGAGCTGGGCCAGGTAATTGCTCTCAGCAAAATCATGCAATGTACGATGCACCCGTGCTCCTCCACAATCAGTTCTTCCAAGCTCTTCCTTCATGGTTCTTCTACATTCATTAGCATCCTAATGGAAGATTTCCAGGCAATGGTTAGAATATACTCCTTTGGATAAAACAAGTCAGAGAACTGATAGGAATCCAAAACCACATAAGCCCCAACTGATAAGAGGGGTCCCCACATTATTTAGACTCCCTTAGGAAAAAATAAATAAAAAAACAGGGCTCTGTGTTCTAATGAAGCCCTTTAGACACCATGAAGTTCACTAATTTCTTCTGAGCTGTCCTCCCAAACCTTCTAAAAGCTAGTACTATTTGTATATTTCCTGCAAATGTTTGGAGCTTCCAAAGAGAATATGTCCTGTCTAACTTTTCTAAAGATAATGCATCATGTCCATGTCCTGAAATCAAGGATCCAGTCACTCCAGCATTTAAATGACTTTCCACATGAGCATCAACTAACCTACTAGGGTCAATACACAGACAAGTCAATCTAAATAACATGTTTAATAAACAAATAAGGCATAACTTGATAAATTGGGTACCGAGGGGCTGCCAATGGTTTGGCTGATTTGTTAGCCAAGCGAGGGGTCAATGGGGACAATTGTATTGAGCTCAAATGTAAATAGTTATATTGTGGAGGTAGGTAGATCTACTTCTCCTTGGTTCCTGCTATCATATATTTTTCTATTTATATTAATGAAACTGATTATTTATTTAAAGAAAAAAGGTATAACTTACAGGGTAAAGAAAGAGTGTTTATCACCTAGTAAATAGTTGCCAACACATATAAAAGCATAAAGTTGTTGAAGTCATACCTGTAAGAATTTCAGCATTTGCTCTTCAATGGTACCATGCATTGCCAAAGTTTCCACATGAATAGGACGAGTAGCACCCATCCGATGAGCTCGACTTATGACTTGTTCCTCTACACTGGTTTGATATGGCAAATAATTGTTTTTATATGAAATAATTTTATGGAAGTGTATAGCATAACAACATATTTAAAACATTAAAACAGCTTAAACTATCGTGTCTTTGGTTGGAAATTTTGAGGAGCAACTTTTGATTTGAATGGCACATTTTCAAGTCCAGGCCAATATGGAAAATGAAAGCATCAGCATACCAGTAAAACTGGCAAAAAAAACATGTTTTGTGTGACAGAAAGAAGAATACAAGATTCCACAGCAACCCAAAACAAGAAAAGGGGTCTCCTAGATATAACATGGGTCCTAGCCAAAGAGGAAACAATAGAAAAGAAACTAAAGCACATAAATACACATCAGAACCAGGGACCAAAAGCAACCCTCACCTCCCAAATACACAAAGCCCCTAGGTCCCTCAAGGAAAAACACAAGTTGAAAGGGAATGGCAGTAAATGGCTTCATCATCTTCTAGAACAAAGTTGATTTAGGCCTATAAGATTCCCCCACAAGAGGCAAGCTCAAAGTTGACAGCTGCACTCTTGGGAACCTAAGGATGTCAAGGATAGGAGTTTTTTAGAACCATGTGATAGAAATTTTGATCATTTATACAGGTCCAATTGGTCGAGGAAATTATAGACACACAGAGCTGTTTATCTCCCTTCAACAAGGGCTGTGATTATCCTTGTCTCCATTGAGGATCAAATTCAAGACCTCTTGCTTACTAAATGGGTGCTTTAACAATACGAAAACCTTGTTTAGAATATTTAGATGGTGATGACTGACAAGATCAAGTAACTGTGCAACTGATCCTTAGCAAGAGAATGAGTCAGCAGGGAAAATCTATATTGGGTGTCTGCCATCGGGGGAAAACAACTGCACTATCTTTTGGCAGTATAGTAACCTTGGGGCTCTTGAGAACCTGCTTTTAGCCAGCTGGCTCCAAGCTAGCTCTATCATTCCGATTTTTGAAACATCAATAATATATATATATATATAGAACCGGTTAACTTTATTCGAAATAAGAAAGGTACATGAGGAGATGGACTCAATAATATACTTTTTGATCTGTTAATGATATTAAAAGCGAAAAAGAAAATAACAGAAGTTATACCTTCTGTCCCAGATAGGTTCCATCAGAAATACACGAGTAACAAAGCTCAAATCAAGGCCCAAAGCTGCACTTCCATCCATCAAAAGAGCCATACAATTCACATCATGCTGGAATATTGTCAATGACTTTATCTATGAAAAGTGAAATTGAATTAAAACCCCAGAAAATGCCAATGTAGGTAGAAACAAATGCTTTCATTATTCATTATTACTGAAATGCCATAGAGAACAGAAATATTCGGTATGAATGGAAAGGTACATAGTAAATACCTTATTAGCAGAATGCATCGGACTATACATTCCAACAAATTTTATGCCAGCAACTGTTAACTGCCAGAAGGAAAGCACAAGTCATTCCAATAGTAAAGGAGAACCATAATAAATCACCGACTTTTTTTTTGTTATGGCATGTTAATTTTCATACTTATCCCCATGTCTTTCTTGTATTTCACATTTATCCCCCTGAATCATTTATGTTTTTTAAATCCAAAGCCATGTTATGAGGAACACAATGAGTAGGATGTGAATGGAAGCCACTGTATAATCTACTATAAGATGCAAAGCATAGAAGAATATCTTATATTAGAAAGTCAATATCCCATCACTTGTCCTGGGGACAATTTTTGGCATGTCAGTTTACAAACACCTTGAATTTGGTGTTGTTTGAGAGTTAGCAAGACCATAAACTTAAGAGACAAATTGAGTGAATATGACCAATCTACAATGGATATATAAACCTGATAAAAAAATAGATATGCAAGTCTGGATGAATTAACTAATCTAGGACCTAGGAGTTCAACTTTTGGAAAAACTATGATTACAAAAAGAACTCCAAATAGGGAGATCAGGGCTCAAGCAAAAAATGTTGGCTCACCTAGAATTTAGAAATTTCACCAAGTTGATTAGATTTTTGGTTTCTAGAATTTCACCATAGAGAAAGAAGTTGTTAAGGAGAGAAAGGAAGAAAGTTTTAGCTAGTTCCTAAGTTTAACTTCATGGATCCCAAGGAAAATATTTGGCATCCCATAAGTTCTATACAAATATAGAGCCACTCTGTATAATTGAAACTTTTGAATCAGTATAAATTCCTTTACTACTTATCTTTTCAGAATTCCTTTAACCTACCAAGAATTTTCTTAATTGATATGACTCAATTTTAGGCCTCATGTTGGACTTGGTGACTCCATATTTGGCTCAGGAAGAAAGGTCTAAGTTTTTATCAATAACTATTAATGATATCATTAAAGATTTAAAAATGAAAAACCTGTTGTTGAAAAGATGGAAATGAGGATTAAAACAACAAAATAGAACACAGCCTAGGGCTGCCCCAACAAAAAGTTTCCACTATTACCACACTTCATTACAATTTAATCCCTGAGCCTGGGCCTGGGTACCCCCAAACCAAAGCATCTCTTGCAGTCTCAGTTCTTTTAACAAATCAGCAAGACCATTAGCAGATCTAGGGGTCAACTTGAATGAGCAATTCATGTTAACCCTTGCTTCCCAGATCAAATGTCCTAAAGCACAAGGACCAGAAGCTGGTGAACAGAACCATGACATCACCACTTGACAATAGTAGTCGATCAAGACTACAATCAGTCTTGAATTCAAAAGAAAAAGAATGAAGAAATTGCAGAAGAGAAGAAGCACACGAAGAGATTTTGAAAAGAGAAAGGGTTGGTCTTAACATCAGCCGACCCACTCTTAATATTTATATATGTTGGACTAATTGTAAAAGGGCTGAATTGCCCTTACTTACATGGCAAATAAACTATTAATAAAGATGAAATAATAAGCTGAAATAACTACCAACTAACACTGACATAATTAACAGAAATGTGCTGCCATACAAACACAATGGGGTCCACATCAGTGTTCTCTATGCTCCCCCTCAAGTTGGGAATAGATATTTGTCATTCCCAACTTGCATAGGTCTGCCTCTAACTTCTTCCTTGGAACAGCTTTGGTGAGAAGATCTGCAAGCTGCATGTTGGAGGTGATATACGGGATACACACTTCTTGAGATGAAACCCTTTCTCTGACAAAATGTCGGTCTACTTCAATATGCTTAGTTCTATCATGCTGTACCGGATTATGAGCTATATTAATAGCAGCCTGATTATCACAATACAACATTAAGGGTTTCTCATAAGCAATACCCAACTCCTCAAATAATGACTTCAGCCATAGGATTTCAGCCACACCATTAGCCATAGATCTATATTCAGCTTCAGCACTAGAATGAGAAACAACACTTTGTTTCTTACTCTTCCAGGAGACAATGTTACCTCCTACAAAAGCACAATATCCAGAGGTAGACCTTCTCTCATCAACACTCTCAACCCAATCAGCATCTATATAAACCTCTATCTTCATGTGATCACTATTCTTGAATAATATACCTCTACCTGGACACCTATTCAAATATGCTAATATCCTCTCAACTGCAAGGAGGTGAGTAGTTCTAGGAGAGCGCATATATTGACTGACAACGCTGACTGCATAACCGATGCCCAGTCGTGTGAGACAAAGATAGAGGAGTTTTCCAACTAACCATTGGAACATAGCTTTATCTTCAAGTGGCTCTCCACCCTCTGCACTGATCTTGTGATTCTGTTCAATAGGTGTATCTACAGGCTTAACACCCAACTTTCTAGTTTCTTCCAATAGATCTACAACATACTTTCTTTGAGAAACAAAAATCCCATGCTTAGATCTAGCTACCTCAACACCCAAGAAGTATCGCAGCTCTCCCAGATCTTTCACCTCAAACTCTTGATGAAGGAGTTGTTTAAGAGACTCAATCTCACTGTTATCATTCCCTATCACTATAATATCATTCATATATACAGCAAGCAAAGTCAAGGAAGAGTCCACTCTCTTAATGAACAATGTATGGTATGACTGGGCCTGTACATAGCCGAATTTTTCAAGGGCTTGTCTGAATCTATCAAACCAAGCTCTGGGGACTGCTTTAGTCCATACAAGGCTTTATTCAACCGGCAAACCATCTTTCCTGTCTCTGCATCATAAAATCCAGGAGGTAATTGCATGTAGACTACTTCCTGTAAGTATCCATTGAGGAAGGCATTTTTAACATCCATCTGGAACAAGGGCCAAGAGTAACTGGTTGCAAGGGATAATAAAACTCTAATAGTGGTCATCTTTGCTACTGGAGCAAAAGTATCCAAGTAGTCTATACCATAAGTCTAAGTAAATCCCTTTGCAACTAACCAGGCCTTATACCTTTCAATGGAACCATCAGTATTATGTTTCACAGTAAATACTCATCTACACCCAACCAGTTTCTTCCCTTTAGTCTGGTCAACTAGCTCCCAAGTATTATTCCTCAGAAGAGTATCCATTTCAACCTTCATTGCATTTTTCCACTCAAGAACTGACAAGGCTTACCGCACTGTTTTGGGGATAGGAATATCAGCAATGGATGTGAGAAAGGACCTATAAGAGGGGAACAGGCGATCATAGGACAAGAACTGGGAAATGCAGTGAGTTGTGAATGTGGTGCAACGCCGTTTGCCTTTACAGACTGCGATGGGGAGGTCAAGGTCATCCAAAGGAGGTAAGGGTGCAACAGTGGAAGGTATCTCAGTGGGACCTGGATCTGATAAAGGGATTGTGGTACCTGGATCTAGATCAGTAGAAGGAACTGGGGCTGGCCTGGACCGCTGATGACCGAAATCAACCTGCCTCCACCGCCTGTGATAGACATTTGGAGGCAGGTTGATTTCGGATCAAATTTGGAATGATGAGGTCCAAGAATCTGAACAAAACAAGTGCAACCAAAGGTTTTAAGGGGAACAGTAAACAATTCTTTATCAGGGTATAGAAGGGTAAATGGAGGCTTCATGTTAAGAACCTGTGAAGGAACTCAATTAATGAGATACACTGTTGTAAGAATAGCATCTTCCCAGAAACGAATAGGCACATTAGAGTTAAACATAATGCTTCTAGTTCTAGCCACCTCCAGTATGTGCCTATTCTTCCTCTCAGCAAGCCCATTCTACTGTGGTGTATAAGGACAAGTACTCTGGTGAATAATCCCATGATCAAGCAAATAAGAGGCTAATGAGTTGGTAAAGTATTCTTTCGCATTATCGGATCTGAAGATTTTGATTTTGACCCCAAACTGGGTTAAAATCATCTTATGAAAGATCTAGGTCAAAGCAGCAACCTCATCTCAAGAACGCATAAGGTAAACCCAAGAAAAAGGGGTATAGCCATCAACAAAGAACAAGAAATATATGTATCCCCCCATAGCAGTGATGTGATACGGGCCTCAAACATTGGTATGCACAATATCAAAAGAATTACTACTTCTTTTATTACTCAATGAATAAGATGTTCTACAATGCTTTGCAAGCTCACAACTCTCACATCTCAAATTGGACATCTGAACAGACTCAAATAAATTTGGAAACAAACTCTTCAAAGACCAAAAGGATAAATGACCCAACCGATTATGCCAAAGCATAACCTAACTAACAAACTGAGAAACAAAAGACTTCCTATCTTCACTATCTTCCCAATGAAAACTCTCTCCAAGCAGATAGATCCCATTCGTCTCACGGCTAGTCCCAATCACTTTCCTTGTCTCCAAGTCCTAAAAAACACATCGGTCAGGGAAAAAAGTTACTAAACAATTCTAATGTTTTGTAATGCTATTGACTGAAAGCAAGTTAGTATTAAGCTTAGGAACATGCAGAACTGAAGATAAGGAAATGGTATTAGACAACTTGATGTCTCCCTTGCCAGAAATGGGAACAAGGGAACCATCAGCAATGGACACTTTATCTCTACCTGAAGATAAGTGATAGGTAGTGAACAGTGATGGCAAGACAGTCATATGGTCAAATGCACCTAAGTCTATTACCCAACAATGTTCAATGTTACCTAGAGCTAAAGCATGATAAGCAAAAGCTTATGTGGGAGGAGCTGATGGCAGCTGAGATGATTGGGCTTAATTGCCAACTTCCTTTTCCAATTGAGTTAGGGCAGCCCAGACAGCAGCTAGGGTGTCCAGAGGTGTGCCTTTTGTGCCCGATGAGGATGCGCAATCAGTATTAACATCCATATTAGCATTACCCCTTTTGTTCCTGAGTTTTGCTGGAACTAGATGAGGGTGCAGCTTCCAACATGTGTCCTTAGTATGCTTAGGTTTCTTGCAATGTTCACACACTAGATCTTGCTTGTCTTCCTTCTTTATATCTCCCTCCGTATCACCCCCAGACTTAGGTTTAACTGCTGCCAAGGCTGGTGGGAAGGACTGATGCCGCATCATAACCTTTCTCCTAGTCTCTTCACTATGCACTAAGGAGTAGGCTTGAGATAAGGTCACATTGTCCCTTGTTAGTAGTTGTTGTCTCACAATATCATAGTCAGGATTCAGACCAGATAGGAACTCAAAAACCCTATTAGTTTCAACTTGCTTTATATGAGTCTGTGCATCCTTCTGACTTTCCCACTCAAGTGTTTCTAGCTTGTTAACCTCCTTGCTTAAGGTTGTTAACCTCACACTTCAATTCATAAGCCCTAGCAACATTAAGGGGTTGGGAGTAAGTCTCTTTCATGACATCCCAGATTTCCTTGGTTGTTTTTGCCCACAAATAGTTCCGGCTGATATGTGGCTGCATAGAGTTGCACAGCCATGTCATAACCAAATAGTTCTCCTGAACCCATTTGGTATAAGTTTGGTCCTCCTTAGTTGGTTCTTTCACATCTCCCAACATGTAGCTCAGTTTTCCTCTACCCCCAATGGCCATCATGGCCGATTGAGCCCATTCTAAGTAGTTTGATCCATCAAACTTCACAGTTGTAATCTGAAAGGCATTCTCAGACATGTCGCCAGAATTTCTAGTCCCAAAAACACCTTCCACCTGATTCTTGAACTCCATTCTTGATCAAGAATTAATAAAAAAAAAAAAACCTTTTTAACTACTGTAATAGAATAACAACACCCAAACAACTGATAACAGTCGGCCTAGGTCTTCCAAAGAACAAAGAAAACAGAATTTTGTATGAAACCGGCTAAAAACCTGATCTGAAACCAACAACAGTTCTGAATTTTAGGGTTTTCTCTCAAAACCCTAAAGAAAAAACACAGATTTTCCAGCCGCACCTCTCAGAATAAACCAAGATGATTTTTTTCAAAGTTATTCTCAAGAAAAAACTTACTTTATGAAAGAAAATCTCTGTCCACCACCTCCTGTCTAAAGCAAAAACCCTAATCTTGAGGAGCCAAAGTCTTTTCTGATTCTTCCTGACTACTGGAACTCTCCCAGCCTTCTACAATCTTTTTAGTAGCAGCCGCACACTACCAGTAACCTCCAAGAATCAGCCGATCCTCCTTCTTTGTTGAAAAACTTCTAAACCTAGGAGATTCTCATGTAGTCAATCTAATTAGACTAACATAAGAGCTCTTAGGTTGGCTCTGATACGAAGTAGTCGATCAAGACTACAATCAGTCTTGAATTCAAAAGAAAAAGAATGAAGAAATTACAGAAGAGAAGAAGAAGAGAGGAGAGAAGAGAAGAAGCACACGAAGAGATTTTGAAAAGAGAGAGGGTTGGTCTTGACATCAGCCGACCCACTCTTAATATTTATATATGTTGATTAATTGTAAAAGGGCTGAATTGCCCTTATTGCTTACAAGGCAAATAAACTAATAATAAAGCTGAAATAACTACCAACTAACACTGACATAACTAACAGAAATATGCTGCCATACGAACACAGTGGGGTCCACATCAGTGTTCTCTACAACAATCACCTTCATCATCGTTGTTGTCATCTAAGCCTTATCCCAACCATATGGAGTTGGCTACATGAATCTTATTTAGCCATTCTGTCTGTTCAGTGCCATATCTATTAACTTGACAATCACCTTCCACAACCAAAATTGATAGATTGAAAGACAATGCCAATCTGTTACCTTCAAGGAATACTATCAACTTAGAGCTTAAAGAATTACCTACTCCTGTTGGACCTGAAAAACTGTGTATAATAGTTCCATTATAATCTTTTTTTATCAGTAAAAGGATTTCATTAATAATTAAAGATTAAAGATTTAAACTTAATACATCTGTCGGCAAAACCCAACACCCCTCAGTACCCAATTGCAAGTATGCCCAGAAAATACTTTGCCTATTTACTCCCTGTTTAGCTAATGTATCTGCTACCCCGTTTGCAGTTCTTGTCACCCAGCTGAAACTTGTATTCAAGTTCTTTGCAATCATATCAATCTCTCTAAATGCATGTCTGTATTTCCATGGTGCTTCTTTAAGGTGCTTTGCCCAATGAATTACTAACTGTGAATCACCTTATTTGTTCATATTTTTTTTGAATTCCAACTAACCCCCTGTTATTTTTCCTGACCCTTGGTTTAAAATCTAAGGCTGTGGTTGGATAAGCTTCCCTTAGAACCTTTGATTGCTGCAAGCAGGGACAAAAAATAAAGAAAGCCAACAGATTACTACATTGATTGTTCAAATTCTAAGGCTGCAATTGGATAAGCTTCCCTTAGAACTAATCTCAGCTTTGCAGTAGGATATAAGGGGTATTGGGGTGACCTGGCTAGCTTCCAGGCCTGACATACAGATCCAGCCCAATACCAACGCAGGACTAGGCTGGCAAGCTTGCCAAGTAACTTTATTAATAAATATAAAATATGTATAAAAAGGAGAGATATACGTATCCTATCCATATGAGAGACCCTTCTAGGCAAGTTGCAGAATAAGAATAGCAAAAGGAACAATCAGTGCCTACTAAGTCCACCCACTTGGCTTCAAAATCTATATTTCTCATTTCTTTGAAATATCTAGGCACTAGAGCCCAATCCACTATAAATGAGTTAATGTCCTTAGTCCTTGCAAATGGAACAGCCTTGACTTGTTTATAAGTACCCTTCTGTTCCTGAAGGTGCCTGCCAGATTATCACATCCCCATTCTTTGATGCACCAGAATCTCTAAAACCCCTTCTCATAAAGGTACTCATACCTGACAATCAGAACCTCTAAAACACATTTTAAGTCCATATCCCAAGACAAACCATTTGAAGAAATTTGTTTTTCTAACTGAAAATGGTGTATAGCCACGGGAACCAAGAACTAAATAGGACACTCTCCCACTTGAGATCTTCCCAAAATTTTATTTTCCTACCAAAAAATTGGATCATTCTTGGTATTTTGCAAGAATAAGAGATAAATGGGACCAATGGATTTCCAATGGGCACCACAATGTGACTTTGTTTATTGATCCTAAGTCCTAACCATTTTGGTTGAGGCTGTATTAGCCCTTGATTACTAAATGCCAAAGGGAATTAGGTTCAATTGGAAACTTGCAAAGCCATTTGCCTAACAGAGCAATATTCTTTTTAATATAAAAGAATTAGGTTATCACCAATTTGTATGTCCAGGCAAACCCCCCCCCCTCCCCCCATTCCTTCCTTGTCTTTATGTCTTTGTAATAGAGCAGTGTTCTTGGCTTTGACTCTTTGTAATCCTAGACCTGCATCAGATCTACTTCTACATAACTCTTTCCGCTTTAGCAGGTGACCCTTAATTGTCCCTGGATCTTAGAGGAGATTTATAATTATTTTCTCAATTTTGTTTACCACCTTCACCAAAGCCCTGAAAACTGATGAGGAAGATTGGCAAATTAGAAGACTTTCATTAGGCCAGGCTGCCAATTGCCACCCCATCTTGATAAGGAAAAACTGATTCAATGTCATTTTGAAGCAACAACGGCAAAATTGAAATCCATAAGGACAAAAAAGATGCTTTGAGCTTAAAAAGTGTAACAGCAAATTTGACATGCTTGAACATGCAGCATATGAAAGCATTGTTCTGCAAAGGTGCTTCTGTTCTTGTGGTTCAAGAAGTATAAAAGCTTAGGAAAGTCCAAACACAAGCTAATTATCAAAGATAAAGTAGAACTATATTAATGTATTAAGGGCAGAAGGGAGCCCTGCCCAAAATGCTATGAAAAAAGGGACAGAAAAAGAGCCCCAGTGGGTCAGATTGTGCATTATGAAGCAGGACTAAACTTTAACCTTTCCAAAATATTCTTATTGAATTCTACATTTTGATTTTAGTTTCTATGACATGTTTTTGAAAGAAAAGTTGTCTTATATCACCATGCCTTTACCTCAAGACTTCGAATCACCAAAATAACCTATGGTTATTCATTATTACTTTATATCCAATAAGATTGTATTAGTTTGATTACTTGACAACTTAAATTAAAGAAAATAGGTTTTTTTGTCTTATATGTACAAAATCCATTACCCAATATTGGTCCCAGTTGTCTGGGGTCTTGGGAGGGCTAGACTGGATATGGACCTAACCTTAGGCATTTTTTATGAAGTGGCTGCTCTGAGACACAACCCTGCATTCTCATACTTGCTAACCCAAGATTTTACCATTACCACGTAATAACCACCTTTTTTGTCTTCTATGTATGGATGCAACAAGTCCAGGTAATATACATAAAAGAAACATAAAATAGAGAAGAAGGGGATAGATATGAGCATGCAAAAACATAGGGGTTCAGATGCAAAAAGGCACCTATTTCACATAATTGCTACCTGCTGTTCAATGACATGTATATGCTCAAGGAACTGAGAAAATATTATCACTTTCTCAGGAAGTAACTTGTAAGAGTCAACACTTGTTTTCTTGCAGGCCTCTTGGTTGAGGAACACGTTCCAGTGTCTTTTCTGAGATAGAAAAAGAAGCGGATTAGAGAGCTTCACATCCTCCTCATCTGTGGAATAGCCTATCTTTCTATTGGCCTCTTGCAGATCTTTCAACCTTTCAACAAGATAAGCAACTTTACTGCTTGTTGTTGCATGCCAATCAGGATCCCAGTCATCCTGTATATCATAGAAAATAATATGTGAAAGCAATTAAAGCCACAAAGAAAGAGCAAAGGATGGATGAAACTTCATAGATCCTCAGAGATAAACCTACCTGTTTGTAAGAAGGTTGCAACTCAATAAGATCTTTAGGAACAGGCCATTTTGGGTTAGGGTTTTCAGGTCGGGTTAAAATTTCAGGACTCTGCATTTCATAAGAGTATCCACAACCAGGAAAAGTGCATCTTTCACTATCCATTGCAACACAATCAAGGCATAGAAGATGCCTACATGGCGTGATAATAGGTAAACGACACCACTCTTTACACCTAAACATACAAAAAAAAATAATTAACTTGGCTATAATTTGGCATGACATAGATAGATATGCCAAATGAAATCTCAAAGGCCAAATGATACCTAAAACAGTTACCACCATCAAGGAGATAACGTCTGATCATGGCATACTCTTCAGACGCATGTTCTAGACCTTGTTCAACTAAAATATCCATGGTTTCCTGAATATCCTCACCAGCATTTGTTACCTTAATATGTCCAGCCACACAACATGATAGCCTCACATTTCTGATTGTGGTACTTCGGAACTTCCACTGTTTTGGGTTCAAGAGACTCTCCACATGTGAAGGATCATTCCAGTCAGCCATTAAAATATTGCGGTGAACAGTGACTACCAATTCATTGTAACTTTTTGCATGTTGTTCAGTGAAATCCACAAAAGTCACTTTCTTGATGCAAGGAGGAATAGTTTGCAGATCTTTCTTTCTGGCACTAATCATGGACCTTTGAAGTAGATCCAGCAAGCGCGAACGACCTTCCTCCATCTCTGCCTCAAATGGCCTAAGAATGCCAGCTTCCCATGATTTCTGATTTTCTCCATATGCTTCCTCATGAAGGAACTTGAGCATTGGCTGAAGATGAGATACTTGACTGTTGGGTGTATTTGGAGTTGGCGTTCCAGTCAATATCCACCGGTTTGAAGCTGTCAATGAGACAGCCATTTGCAACTTGTTTGTCAAGTTAAGACTTGAACCAAGGGTGTGCCCTTCATCTAACATTACTCTAAGCCAGTGAACTTGCATTAATACACTCTTCTTACGGGGGCCCCATTCAGCACTTAAACGATTAAAGGTGGTTATGACAATATCATAGTCCCATGCCAAATTGTGTGCACTGGGCTTTTTTTGATCAGTCCAGACATAAACACGAAGCTGCCCTGGCTTGACATGCTTTTGGATCTGTGTCTTCCAGTGATCCACTAGATTTGCAGGGACAACAATAAGAGTTGCTCTTGACAAATATAACCTAAATAAATCTAAAGGTTTAGTTAGAGCAATTCGAAATGCTGCCAAATCAAAAGCCAAATTAACAAGCTTGCATGGGTAATACCATCGAACAGTACCCTTTTCAACTCTCTTTACCAGACCAAATGCTTGAAATATTTTATGGTATCCATTGGCATCAACATCAGAAACAATACGTGTATCCAAGACAGGACGTGTCAAACCAATTGTTTCCATTTCCAAGAGTTTGTCCTGAGAAAGTTTACCCAACCAAGTTAAAGCCTTCTTTGTCTCAGAATTTATCAATGTATAATGCTCTTTAAGCACACTTGCAAAAAACAACACATTTTGTTCCTTTCCTCCTGAGGTTCCTTTAGTGTAAAACCCAGGTAAGTATGTTATGGACCGTTTATAGTCCCAAGATTCCTCTGGAATGGCACAACTCTGATGTAATGGGTCTGTATTCATGCTACAAAACCATGCTGCAGTAGCATCTGGGATACTTTTGTCTGAAAGTTTTCGCCACTTGTGACAAGCATCACACTGAACCCAAGTTTCACTATTTTCAGAGAGCTCATTGGTAGCCTCCCTAGGCATCTTGGAAAGATTTGGCCGTTTCAATGGCATCCCTTGCTTCTCCAGAGGGGCATTTCTTGAGCCAGTTGATTTATGTCTCCTTTTATTCCTAGCTTTTTTAGCTTTACTATCTTTTGAAAAGCCTGATGCTCCTTCATATTGATCGAGAAGATTTCTCTTAACATGACTCAAACTCCTCGTGCATCGAAGAACACGTGTTGCTGGCAAAGAAGGTGTATCTGTTGAAGATGTAACTATTGCTTTATGATCATCAGAGGGCACTAATCTTGCTCTCTTTGGTAAGGATTTTGAACTCATTGCAGAAGTAAACTTATCAGCACAGATTTGTCCTCTTCGTCCATTCTGACCTACAATCCTCCTCCATGATGACATGAATTTACCAGGTAACAAATCACCAGAGCTAAGCTCATAGTAACCACATCTCATGTCAGGATTATGTGTACACCATGTTACTTCTACTCCATCTGGTGGATCTGCTAATGTTCCTTGTGTCTTCAGAATAAGAGAAAGAGCAGTTATAGTCTTACCTAAGCCTGGCTCATCACAAAACATACCCCCACGGAAATCTCTGATAGTGGGAGCAATACCAGTTGCTATTTCACCAGAAACAGCATTTACATAAAAATGGAATCCATCCTCAGTTGAGAAATCCATATAGAAAGGATGGGCCAATACTTCAGCATTGCGTTCACGTTTTAACATCCATTCGACTGCTGCCTGCTGATGAGGGAAAAGTTTGAGCTTCATACATGGCATGATTGATACAGCCAAGGACCTTAGATGGCGGCAAGTGGCAGCAACCATGACAAGATCCATTGGTCCAAGTGAAGTTAAGACATTAATCAACACATCATCTGAGACGGTCCAAATTCCTGAACTAAGAGATGCATCTTCTGGTTCTATTCTTGTTGAATAAACCTTGCCTTCCTTTTCTATACCAGGTAAGCTCTTGAAAATTTCATAAAGATCAAACCTCCTTTTCTTAGAAGATCCAAGTTCATTGCTATGCACATTACATCCAAAAGCATGACAATCTGAATGGTTCCAAATGTTCCTGTTGTCCCCACAGGTAATTTTATACTGATTTCCATCACCAATGAGCATGAAGCTTCTCTGCTCCCAGTCACAACTGTAGCATCATGTTCCTGAATTATGTTAGTGTGGCAGACAATAAATTGAATTATTCAATCAATATACACAACTGAGTTAAATACAGACTGGTATGCATTAAGAAAGTATACTGCAGTCAATTATCAACAAAAAAAAAAGTTGATCAAAGTATCAGTAATAAGTAAAGCCTGTCAAGAATGAAATTTAATCCACTTGAACAATATAAGAGTCATACAGTTACACAATTCAACTAAGCCTTGTCCAACTCCTAACCATATGGGGTTGGCTAAAGGAATTGTCTCACCATTCCACTCTGTTTAGTGCCATACTTTAACCCATTACCTTTTTAGCTTGTACTCTTCTAGGCCATTCAACTTGAGGAGACATGATGAAAACAATAAAGTAGAGAGAAAAGGGTGGGGGAGATAAAGAATAAGAGAACAATGCATTAATTTTGGTCTGCTGCACCCTAATGGCTTTTAATCAGCAATGGGTCAATCTATTAATTAATGAAAGAATGGTGTAAGTACAGATGTGCTGTGCATCCCTTGGATGCTAGCATTACCACTTTTACTCCATACTGTTACAGACTTCCCTGCATTTTCTTCCACCACTATATTAGTGGTGGAAGAGAATCTCTTTGTTCACTTCTCTGCATTCTCTCACCAGCATATAAGTTATCATTACCTGACCTCTGTGTCTGTGTGAATGCAACACTCATCTCCTCAGTCAACCTTTTTATCTCCATCATTGCATTCATGTATAACTATGGGCTTCATTGTTTTGCTTTCACTACCCTAATACGATTTTAGAATCCCCTTCTACCACTATATTGGTATAATGTAATGACTCCCCCAACCTTAAATGTTGCACATAGACACCAAATCTGCCCTAATGGATTTACTAACTACAATGGGACCTGAACACACCAAGACATTGTCTTCCATATCCCTAAAGACACCACCAATTCCAGTCATCCCTGGGTTGCCCAAACTGCAGCCATCAAAGTTCATTTTAATTACATTCCTGGTTGGAGGAGACCAAGTCCTGATAGTAATCATTCTTGCAGACCAGAAGTCTGGCACTATATGCTGATTTCTGATTATATCGTTATTCATTAATAGAGAAAGGCTGAAACATTTTTAATGTTTTCATGTAATGTGCTACATTTACAAAAGTAGGGGCCATTGCTTGGTTCAATGGTAAAATCTCAGGCCAACAAGCATGAGAACACATATTTGAGTCTGAGAGCAGCCACTTTGCCAAAGATTAGGTTTATATCTAGTCCACCCCTCCCAAGACCCCAAATAGTTGAGACCAACAATGGATAACGGCTTTTAAGCTACCTTCACAAACATGCTTTCAATTAGAGCTTCCTTTGTTTAGTTTTTGTCTTTGACAATTCCTGTGCCCTTTCCTCCCAAATAGTCCAAAGTAAAGCACCACTTCTGCAGCTCAACATGATTTTTCACTTTTCCCCTCTTCTTTCTAGGTGATGAAAATGAAATGCTGATTGCTGAATAAGTCTGCTACATTTTTTAGCACATTCCAGATGCATCCAAAAAGAAGTAGAAATCCTAAATGCAAGACACATAAGAAAAGGAGATTAATGTGGTAAGTGAATTCATAGATTACTCTGCAAAGAAACATGTCGGATAATAGACACTGAAACTCTTCTATAGATTCTTGTAGGTATTGTTTTTCAAGTGAACCACCTCCCAACAAAAAAAAAATCCCTTAATGCACCCAAATGCTTATTTATATGACAAAAAATAAATGAGGAAAGGGAAAAAAACTAGAGCCAAGTCATTCCATGGTTATAACATTCAACACTCTTTGGCATTCTCCCTAACATCAACCTGAAGTCCACATCCAAGCCTAAGCTCATTACCATGTATAGTTAAATGAAGATATTTGGATGGAAAAAAAGGAAATTATGGTTGGCACAAATGATTACCAAGGCACATAAAAAGTTAAAGTGGTGTGATTTTATTAAGTTAGGGTTTCTTCTAGAATGCCATTAATTCTAGGAAACAAAAATACAATGGTTTGGCTTTGCGGGTGGGGAATTCTCATGTGAGACTAGAAGCTGGCCTATGTATTTGGCCATATAATTGTGGTTGGTATAATGATTACCAAAGTTCATAAAAAGTTAAAAGTGGTGTGATTGTATAAGCTAGGGTTTCTTCTAGAATGCCATTAGTTCTAGAAGACATAAATACAAATGGTTTGGCTTTGGGGGTGGGGGATTCTCATGTGAAGAGTAGAAGGTGGCTATGTAGTTGGCTATGTTTTTTTTCCCTTTTGGCTTGTACTTCTGTATATTGTATTTTTTTTCTGAAACCTCTCTATCATTAATACAGAATTTGAATTACTGATTAAAGAAAGCCTTATCATCAAGTATTCTCTTGATTGTCTGCTCTGTTTTCATCTCCGTATTTATGGTTTATTTTGTTTTTTTTTTCTCACTTTGAGCTATTGATTCTTTGTTCTTCAAAACTCTGCCCACATTTCTGCTACTGCAGATTTTCCTTGACTCTTGGCCCTGATGGTGTTAATCACTAAATGCATTTGACCTCAACTGAGACAAGTTCTCAATCTGCAAGAGATTTCTTGCCCTTGTAAAAGTTATTCAGCATTTCAAACTACAACATCCAGATTTAGAACCCATTAGTGACTAATAGATTTAGAACCAACATTTCACTGTTTGATGTAATCGGATCTTACCAGGTCAGACCTGAATCTCAAAGAACGACCTACACTTGTTTGCTTCCATTATGGTGTTACTATATCAGTTCATTTCAAAGGTGAAAGATCTATGGGATATTGGTATCTCTGACTACAATCTTGGTTTGACTAGAAGTCTACTGTAAGACTTTAAGACAATACTTAACTCAGTAAATAATCCTTTCCTCTTCTCTATTTTGGTTACCCTTGAATTACCTATGCACCAAAAACATCATAATTTTCCTAGTCCCATCTTCACAACCATCCTTAACAATGTCTATCCCCATTCCCCAGCCAATAATCTATCTTCCATGTTTGGTCTTATTTGAGTCCTTATTACATGATTAGAGAATTATGTAGTTAAACAAGGCAATTTCACTTAGATTCAGAGGGGGGGGGGGGGGGGGGGGGGGGGGCGCAAAATGAAAACCACGTTAACTAGAATCAAAGTTAGGAAGCTGAGGCTGACCCCTAAACCACAATGAAATCGTGCTTACATATTTCTATAACCACTAATAGTCTGTAAATCATGTTAACTTAAATCGAACTGCAAACAAGGAAGTTAAGGTTCACACTCAAAACCAGAACAAAATTTCTTACGTAATTCTATAGTCATGAACTTAATCCCTAAACTGTATCTTTGGTGACTTCCTGCTGAAGGTCAAATAGTAATTTCTAAGGTTTAGGAGATTAATAAAAACAGCGCAAAATCTTACTAGCTTCTGCATCCATTTATTGTCCACCCTATAAAAACCTTACCATGGTCAATTAAAGTATATAGAAGTTCCCCTTAAAATCTGTGAAAAAGATATAAAGGCGGAACTTTTCCTTCGGAAGGTAGGATCATACAATACAGAAGAAACCATAGAAAATAGAACGACCTACAAAGAACAGACTTCATATCCAAAAATTATAAATTGCTACAAAAAGAAGTTTTATACCTCAAATGTCTGAACAGAGCCGCGGCAGTTGACCCTGATCTGGGGAACTGCCAACCAGACCATACCGCAATAGGCAAATACACATCAACCAGAACAACAGCCCTCGCCTCCCCGTTATCACGAATTGCAATTCTAACCACTCTAGCAACAATCTCCAAGCATTTATGCATTGTCAATGCGTGAAGCTGATGAACCACACTCATGCTACCATTCACGAGTCCCATTGTCCGCCTCTTCTTCTTCGAGGAACCGCATTCGTTCCCAATGCCCTTACGTTTCCCCGAATCCGGAGTCGAAATCCCACAACCGATCTCCATATTCTCTTTCGAATCTTTCTCCGGGGACAAATTTCCATTGCATTGAATCAATGACAACATTGTACCATCTTCGCAGCGGAAACCTACATCGGACCCTTCGCCGAAGATGTAACAACGCATTCCGGCAACTAGTTCTTTGGATTGGCCATTCTGTTCTTTCTGGTTGGGTGAATTCGCAACGAGCACAGCGCAGACGAAGCCACACAGCTTGTGCTGCCGAAGAGACTCTTCTGCTGGAGGGCTTGTCATTGCTGAAGTGCAAAGTTTGGGCTTCAAATTTCAGGGCTCGAAGCTGTTCTTCTGATCATTGGAGCTTCGAAACACAAAAGATAGACAGAGAGAGAGGAATAAATTGCAGAGCTTAAGAAAGCGAGAAGAACGGTGGGAGGTGTCTGTTTCCAATGGGTAGTGATGAGTGGGACCAATTAATTTACAATACAATTGTCAAATATCTTTCCCGAGAACTTTTCGGATCTAGGTCGTTGATCTGGAATTTAATTTGACCACAAACGGCTGGAGTAAACAGCAAATACGTAGACACTCTTCTACGACGTCTGATGCGTGATCAACGGTAGATAAATATATGGGACCAGTTTTATTAAGATAGATCGCGGTTTATTCGATGAAGAGAATTCCGATTTCCCACAACCGAAAAGTATTCCAGCGGGAAACTGATTTATTGTTTATAAACCAACTAGAAAAATGAATGCCCAATAAGCAAAAGGTAGGAATGTACGGATGAGATCATATTCGCGCCCCCGGCGCACCTATAGCACATCCCAACCTGTATTGGAACATCACTCAATGACAAAAGTATGGGAGTTCCCGATGAAAACTGACATGTGCATGGAGGGTGCGCTCCGTTGGTTGCAAACGATGGGCCAATTATATTCATCAGCGCCCTACATAGGGATGCAAAGGGATCGGATCATAGGGATGCAAACGGATTGAATCGGATTCGAATCAAAGTCAATTTAAATCCGATCCGACACTATATGTTGGATTCCATCTGATTTGATTTGATAGGACTCAATTTGAATTCGAATCCTATCACTAAGTCAGATCTTTAGATCTGATCCGGTCTGACTTGTTTTTTTTTTAAATTAATAAATTATTATAAGAAAAATAACATATACTAATTTAAATAAAATAAAAAACAAAAATACAAGTATTTTTTAATTATTTTCATCATATATATACATGTTTTTTATAAAAAAAATAAATAATATAACAAATTTATAAAAATATAGTATAAAAAAATATATTTATAAATATATATAATATATCGGATCGAATCTTCTTGAATCGGATAAGGGGTGATCCGAATAAGATGTAATTTCATATCCTAGTATCCGATCCGAAGATCCGAACAGGGGTTATCTGAATTCGTCTAAATAGGACCGGATCTTGGATTGATCCATTTGCACCCCTAGCCCAACAACAGGTAGTACATCCCAACCGTGTATTGGAAGAGTTCAAATATGTGTCCCACAAACGCCCCACACAGTGGAAGCCCGCCACCACATATCATCCTGCACGAATTCCCCCTTCAGTGTGTGCAAAGCTAATGAGACGGCCAGTTAGTTCCAAAAACTCACCCAAAACCCCACCCTCTCCACATTCTCGCCCTTAGCTCGAAGCCTATGTGAGAACCCTGACCCCATTCACTCCCCTTCATCTGAGCTTGGATCCAACAATCTTCGACACCCACAATTGCTCTAGTAGTTTCACCATCGGTTCATATGTAGATGAGACGTGGGTTCCCAAAAATATTCGAGTTCCCTTCTCTATTTTATCACAGCATTAGAATAGTAAAACAACCATATTCGGTGATAGGGCATCTTCTTGGAAATCACATCTCCACCCCACAACACATCCCCGTCGTGTATTGGGAACATCTCCCGATGATGACATCATCGAGACTAGTACTATCATCAGGAGATGTTCCCAATACACGGCGGGGATGTGCTGTGGGGCATTGTGGGGCAGCTCCTTGTGGGGCCAAGATGTGAATTCTTGTTCTTGCGGCTTGCAATGACAAATAGCTTTTCTGTTGTTGGAATTCGGTAGGGCTGTTCACAAATAAATTCAAACAAACCAAGCCGACCAACCCAGCCTGACCCAACCCGATTTGGCCGGTTTTTTCTTCACCACTGGTCGGTTTCAAGTTGATAAGATGGGTAAACCGATAATTCGGTTCGGTTTGTGAAAACGAAAACCGAATCAAACCGAACCGATTTATCTATAAATATATTCTAACTGAAATATTATATATAATATGTATATTCCGAAATATATTTTTCAGTTTTAAATATATTTCCAATAAATATATTCTCACTGAAATATTATATATAATATGTATATTTCAGTTATATATTGGTTTTAAATATATATATTTCTGAAATGTATATTTCAGTCTTAAATATATTTCCAGAAAATATATTCTGAAATATTATATATAATATGTATAATTCTGAAATATATATATTTAAAGCTGAAATATATATTTAGAAAATGTATAAACTTAACCAAAACCGACCCAAACCGACCTAAACCAACCAGGTTGGTTTTGCTTAATAGAGGGTTGGTTTCGGTTTAATCTTTAGGTAACCTGATCAAGTCGGGTCGATTGAAAAAAAAAACTAATAAATCGACCCAATCCAACTCGTGAACAACCCTAGTTTTCGATCAATTTGGAGGGAACCTAACGAATTAAAAAAAAAAAAAAAACGATTAGCTAGAACTTTGGGAGGACAAATGGAGGAGGTGTTTTTCTGCTCAGTTGTCTCAGCTATTCATACCATTACGAGGTGGATTTTGATTCAAGGAATAAACACACTAATGTGAGGATTGAAGACTGGAGTTCAAATTTGCGCCCCACAAAAATATTTTATTACTATTGGTGGTCGTCGAAGATGACCGGTGGTGGATGAATAGCCCCTCCTTTGTTTTGAACTAAAAAACAAGAAAATATCAAATATAAAATCAAACCCTAAGGTTGTGTTTGATTTGAAGGAAAAAGTAGGGAAAGGAAGGGAAAGATAGGGAAACCTTTATAAACCTTGTATAGGTTTCCCTACCTTTCCCTTAATTTTCTTACCATTTCCTTTGAACCAAACATAGCCTAAAGGAAATGGGTGTGAGAGAGTGATGATATAAGAGAGTCAAAGAGTACCTCACAATGGTGAAACTGTTGGAGCGATTGCTGGTGTCGGAGATTATGTTGGATCCGAGCTTGGATGGAGGGAGTGAATGGGGTTCATGATTCTCACACAAGCTCCGAGTTGAGGGCGGGAATGGAGAGAGATTGGGGTTTTGGGTGAGCTTTGGAACTAACGCTTGTCCCGTTAACTCCACAAGTGTTGAGAGGGTAATTTGTGCAAGAGAACAGGTGGCAGGCTTCCATTGTGTGGGACGTTTGTGGGGCGCTTGGGCGTGGGGCACAGATTTGAACTCATAATGGAAAAGGAATTCACATCAGCGCATCATAAGAGGCATCTCACAACGCCCCACAACACATCCCAACCGTGTATTATCAGTTGTCACAGGGAGATGTTCCCAATACATAGTTGAGATGTGTTGTGGGGTGATGAGGGCACTGATGTGAACTCATGTTTAGAGGGCTGATGTGGATTTGAATTTGGGTTTAGGCATCCGATAATAAACTAATAATAGGGATACCTTGGGTGGGAAGAGTACAAATATGTTGTATATTGTATTTGATTGGTCAAATTTCTTCTGGTACCATGTTTTTTTGGGTATCATGGATTTTTTTGTTGTATTTATAAACCTTATATTTGTAATGTACATATTTGTATTTGAGCTCTTATCCAATTGAACCTTAGGTTGTATTTGAGGAATACAAACATAGAATGGGGAAATGTGCACCCTGGTTCGGTTTTGCCGATGTTTGTTAAACATGAAATTATGCTCGAAAAATCGAAGCAAAAATGTCCATACCAACTCATTCGCCCCCAAGATGAGTACAATGTTTACTTAGAAAAAAATCAAAGTAAACATTTGCTCTGACCCACCATTGGGGTAAATAAAAGATAAATCTTCTTTGTTTGACCACTAACTAGCAAAATCCCCTTGAAATCCACATCCATCTTTCTCTCAAAGCTTATGATGCAAGTGGATCCATTTTTCTCAACCAATCTAAAACAACAAGCACACTCACCTTGAAATCACTTAACTAACTAGCCAAATGCCTCCTTTGACTTGGATCTAAATGGAGAAAAAGTATTGATTTTGTAGGTGTTTGCCATCGGTTCTGGGAACACCGCACCGTGTTCTCATAAAAATGGTGTTGAGCATGTGGAGTTATAAGCAAAAAATGGTTCTTATTTTTTGTTTAGAACCAGTGCTGCCACGTAGGCATTTTCTGAGAAAACAGCACTGGTTTTGTTTGGTACCAATGCTGGCAACAATGATTTCAACATTGATCTATATTATCCAATGCCTAAATTGATGCCACATCATTGCACTACTGGCAGAAACGCACTGTTTTCTCAAAAAATATTGAATTCGGTGTTGCTCCAAACCATACTTTCCCGATTTTAAAGGCATTGTCTGGAGCAACATTTTTTTTTTTTTTGAAAAAATGCTACCAAACAAGAGAAGGCGTTGTTTGAAGCACCACTTTCTCTTATGTGGTATGTACATTGCTTTTGTCTTTTCTTCTGGTGAGAAGCCACAAATCTCTTCCAATCAAGGAATAAATTTAAAAACTTTAGATCTGAAATATTTTATATGTAAAATATAACATCATCACCAAAAAGGGATTAGCTCATATGTAGAACTGGTTGTATTCATTCCAGCGCCATAGTTTCAAAAAAATTACTAACGATATTTTTAAATCTGAAAAATATGGAGTCATTTTATATGAGTTTGGATCTACTCTCCACAGAGTGTGCCTCAAACTGACCTCACACAGCCACATCGCACTGTGTATTAGAAACATCTCTCCATAAATATTAAATATCAGTATGGGAGATGTTCCCGATGTGCGACCAAAACATCCTGTGAGGTTGGTATGAGACGTACTTTATGAAGAGCAAATCTGGACTCATTTCATACGTGCTTGCAATGTAATTGCTATGTGGAAAATCCAAGTGCCCAAGTGTTTTAGCTAAAATTCTGTAGATAGCTAGCTAACTCATAGCTGGAGAAGCCAATGGAGATGGAACCAAAGTTGCAAGTAATTAGTTCCCATATGTAATTGAAGTCTTTATATATGCTCAATGAATAAGGTGGAGAAGATTGTTTGAATTCTTGGTAGTTTAGAGGTGGCTGCCTTCGCAATTGTTATTTGTTTTACATTTTTCTCTTGCTTTGTTTTTGCTGTTATCACCATTATTGATTGTATCACCATTGAAGGTTTCCATATTTTATTAAACCTTTTTTTGTTGCCATTTTGCCATTTGCTCAAATCTGAAGTGGATCTTTTTATATTTGTTAACACAATTGATCCCCTAGATTGATGGTGTTTGATAGTCAAGCTTGCTTTAAGATGTACGAAAGTTGTGTTTGTATCGATCTTCTAAAAACAATTAGTCACAAATGTGTAATGACAATTTGCATACATCAGAACCAAACATCAACTATACAATCTACCCTAAAAATATGGCCCAACTTTGCATTTTCTTGAACCGTTCCTTTTTGCATTTGTATCAAACAAATCTGTGTTTGTTCTCTTACCAAAAACAACCTATAGGATTGGCTTTAGGTCGATCTTTTCATATTTGTATGTATTTTGTATTTATAAAGGTTGCACTCCTCCAAAAACTGAGCCAAAGGTGCAAAAGTCGAGCCTAGGCTAGCCCAAATCTACAAACTAAGACCCAACCTAAGCTTAACCCAACACAATTCAAGTTAAATTTGGCCTCGGATTGGGTTAGGCCAAACTTAGTCAGGCTTGGGCAATTTGGTCGAGTTTGATAGAACTTATGACTATATTTTTGTATTATCATATTTTATTAGGCTTTTATTGAAGTGTAATTAACTGAAAATATGTACAAATGGACCCTCCTATGCCTGAAAAATCCCCACAATCCCATTTATCTTGCACTTATATTTTGCTACCCATCCATGTTTATTAACTTTTGTCCACCCCGCCCCCCAATCCATTGTTTGGTAACTTCTAGCCCCCCAAGAAAAAATCCTAGCTCCATCATTGTTGGTTTGGGTCAAGTCAAGTTTAAGTTAGGCTCAAGCTATTAAAGGCCTCACCCCAAGAACAACCTAAGTTTAGGTCAGGCCAAATCCCATCCCACAATCCGTTAATTCACATCCAATCTGTGCAAAAATTAAGGGTTGGGTATATAAATAGATAGAGAGAAAGAGAGAGAGTGTGTGTCAAATATGTAGGCATTTCACTAAAAATCCATCCTTTTCTTTTCTTTGCCACATCAACATTGTTGGTTGAAATTTACATCGAGAATAGTGTTTTGGCACAATACGCGCGTTGACAACACGGCAATATGGCATTCAACATGTTAGGAGCACTACCCATGTTTGAAGTTTGAACGTTACATATGCTACTGATGTACGACTAAATGCTATGTTATCGTCATCTTAGCATGCTTTTTATTGGCAACAAATCCCATTTCTTTTCAAGAAAGGTTCATATTGTTTATATGTATCATGTCATATTATACATGTATTGATTTTGTCATGGTAAATGCACGCAGTACTAGGAATTAGGGGTTACATGTGAGCATCAAATTTGGGAATATATTGATGTGGAGGTATAAGAATTAGGGAAGTATGGATGCTTTAAGTCAAGTGATACATGAAAATCAATACTTTTAACCTTGGTTTCAAGATATTGAGCATCAAATTTGGGAATATATTTTGGCATTTCATAGGTAAAAATCAATATTGTTTTTTTAAAAAGGGTATTTTTGTTCCATCAATGTGTTATATATATACATATTAACAAGGAAATGGGGTACGAATGACCCCTCTACATTCAGCAAATGCAATCACATAGTACCCTTGTGCATTCTTTAACCTTGTTAAATAAGTGTATTTATGAAACATGCCATTACGCCTTGTAGATATTTACCCACTAAAACCTTTATTCTTTACAATTCTACCATGCTTTTTTACTCTTTTATCCAATGTTAAGTAGCCTTCTATATATTTACCCACTAAATATATAAGATTATATTGAATTCCCAACATTCCATTTACTTAATTGTTTTGATTTTAACTCCTTTACTATTCGTACTTTTATTTTATTAGAATCATTTATTTTTTATGATTTTATTTTACTTTTTAGTGTTTAAACCTCTTGAAACCTCTCTCCTAAATCTCACAAATTTCATTGTTTCCTATATTTTTTATATTCTTTCAAATATTAGTAATAACCTAATTCTTATTCTTTTTAAATATTTTCTATATTTTTAATATTATAATAACTTAGTAAGGAACTTCCTAAAAATTATTTTTGATTTCATTTTTATTTTTTGAGATATGATTTTTTTGAAAAAAACTATTGAAGTTTTTAATGTTATTTTTCTATTTTTAAAGAAAATTAAAGTTTTTCTATTGATATCTATTATCTATTATTTAGACTTTAATGCCCTTGCTTAGTGTAGGCACAAAAGCCCTGTTAATTTGCATCTGATCCGATTACTGAGAACCTACATCCAAACCCGATCCAAAATCCAATCGGATTTAAAGACTCGGATTTGAATCTGAATTATAACGGACTCAAATCGGATTTGGATTTAATTCGGCTCCATTTTAAATTTTCTAAAATACCAAGAAAATTAAAAATGTATTTATTTTTTTTAATCTTCATATATAATAAATTAATATAAATATAACATACTAAAATTATTATATATATAATATAATATATAGAATATATTTTTATAATTTTAAATATCATTATATAAAATTTATATATTAAAATTAATAAATATTATAGTATAATTGGATTCGGATTCTAAGCGGATGAAATGAGATCAAATTTGAATCCGATCTTATTATTAATCAGATGTATATTGCAAGTTTGTAACATTTGAGTCTGATCTGATTACATAATTACATCATCTAAATCTAAGATAATCGAATCGAATATTGGATGGGCCTTGGATTTTGGGTATCATTTACAAGCATATGTGGGATATGGTTAAGCTAAATGTAAGAAAGAAGGGGTTGTATGTTGGATGCAATGGGCCGAGTGTTAAGAGAGAGATAGGGGTTGTGTGGGACCCGATGTCATAAATGGGGTGGAAGAGAAAGAGGGGGAGAGAGAGTGTGGGGTTGTGTGGCACCCAATGGATCTAATATTAGGGGAGAGAGAGAGAGAGAGAGAGAGAGGTTGTATGGAACCTGATAGGGTCTTGTGTTAGGAGAGAAAGAGAGAGAGTTTGTATGGGACCTTGTGTCATAATGGGGTATTGGGGTGAAAGAGAGAAGGGAAGGAGGGGGGGGGGGGGGGGGAAGGATTATGTGGGATCCGATAGGGTCTTGTGTTAGGAGAGAAAGAGGTGGAGAGGTTATGTGGTTTTATTTAAAAAAAGTTTTAATTTACTGAAAATAATTTATTTTTCTTTTTTTCAAAAAGACAATTTATATTTTTTTGACAAATTATTTTTTTTTAATGATTTTCAATCTTCCAACCCCATGAATAAAATTAGGATTAATTACTTGTATATACCTTGTATATTTAATAAATTACTTAAATGTATCTAAATAAAAGGTAAAAGACAAAAATAACCTTAACTGTTTATTAAGTTCTCAAAATAGATGAACTCGCCAATGATGTTCGAGAGAGAGAGAGGGAACAAGAGTGGCAAAAAAGGGAAGGAAAGAGGAGAGAGAGAGAAGGGGATATGATGCCAAATATGCCATTACAGTGGCGGTGGTGGAACAGGGGAAGGGAAAGAGAGCGGGGAGAGAGAGAGAGAGGGGGGGGGGGGGGAGTGTTAGGGAGTTGACAAATATAATTGCCACCCCCAGTCTCGAACCAAACTCGACCCATCGAATAAGATGGGAGCAGGAAAGAGTATCAGAGTAAACAGGCGAAGAAGATAAGAGCAGGAACGAGGAAGAAGGTCCAAAGGAAGTTCAAGATTAGAGGCTATACCTTGCAAATCAACACCCTATAAGAGATTCTATTTTTTCTTGAGTCGTTTCGAAGATGCTGAAGACAAAGCCATTAACCCATCATCGATGAAATTGAGAAGAAATCTCGTAAGTCAGAGTTACCCTCTTCCTCAAAACCTTCAATCTCTTCATTTTTTTCTTCCTTTAAATGGTTTTCGTTTGATTTTCCTGAGTTTACCTTTGATATTTCATTATTGTGAAAAATTGGCAGTTCAATCGTCCATTGACAAGGAGCCCATGCAACGGATTGTAAACCTTTTATTGGAAGTTGAAGCCACATTAGAGAACCCCAGTTCTAGCAATCAGTACTTTGTATAATAGATACTTTCGTTGTCTCCAAGTTTTGCTATGGTCCCATCAAAAAGGTCTTCTATGAGTAAGTCCCTTAATTAAATGTTTTTTAGTAATAGGGTTGGCCAAAAATATGAATGTAGTGCTTAGGAAAACAGAAATAAGATAAAAATACAAACATGTGTTAGAATATTGTTACCAAAAGTCCATCTGGGTTTTGGTTTTTAGTTATAAGGGTAATATCGGCATTATAAAAGAGCAAGGTATTAATGGGGCTGATCAACAAGGTATATATAAGTATAATTTGAAAGTTCATGGTACATTTTCAAATTTGGTTAGTGCAAGCCTTAGCTCACGATGGTAGAACAACCTCTTCCAACCTTACATCAGAAATATCTCCCCATGAAATAAAACATAGGAGATATTCCCAATGCAAGGCTATAACTGTTGTTTGAATGGGCTTTGCATTGATCAATATCGAATTCACATTTAAGTAATAAACCCATAAAATTGTTTATTTGAAAACTACTTTATCTTCTCACTACATAACACAGGGGTCCTCCGCTTGTAAATCTAAAAAAGGAACATGGGCTTCTTGGTTAGCAGGATTCACCTCGAGCAACTTTGCCCCCGCTCAAAATCCAAAAGGTGAACCCCCTTTTTTTTGGTATTAACCAATGGCTCACACACCCCATAGGGGCTGTACTTTTTCAAGTGAAGATTACGTATGTGTTTGGTGTAGCATCCGTTTATTAAATAAACGTTTGTACTTGATTTGTCTTCAAAACCGAGAAAAGTACTTGACTGTTTATGGACAACTAGGTGCCATTAGGCACTACATCAATGGAATAGTGAATAAATGCTCAACCATTGGGGGAAGCGTTAAAATGAAGATTTTAAAATTTTAGTTAAATAATATATTAAATCAATTAATAATATATTTTAAATAGATACTGAATAACTTTCAATTATAATAAATAGATTAAGAATTTAATTATTTTTGTTAAATAACGAAATATTTAACATAACTAGATTTTAAATAGTTAAAATAACAAAATCGTGTATTGATAGTACTATAATTTTATGGATTATTAAATTCAACAAGTAATTAATATTTTAAAATTTAAATAGTGATAGTATTTCAATAAATAAATAATATTGTAAATAACTTATTTCATTTATACCAATTAACAATTCTAGAAAATAACTTTCAAAAAAATTATTGTTTATTAATAATAATTTTAAAAACTATCTTTATTTATTATATATTTATCTAACTAAAATTAATATGTATTGTATTTCAGTAATTATTTATTGTTTTTATGATAAATATATTTTCAATAATTATGTATAAATCTATTTTTATTTTTTTATTTAATAGAAAATTTTCAATAATTATTGGAGTTTAAACTACTGTTACTTAGCTTATTAAATTTAATTTATTATGTTTTTCGCTACAAATTTTTAATATTTATTGGAGATTAAACTTTTATTCATGGGTTGGTTTGGTTCAGTTGTAGGTTGTTTGGCCAACCAAATTGACCTGGTCAGGTTGGGGGGTTGGTCACTCAAATTATGTCGGTTTGGGTCAATTTTCGGTTTGGTCGGTTGGTTCGAAAGATTTAAACTTAAAAAATTAAGTTTAATTTTAAAAAAAATTACAATGGCATTATTAAATAAATAAATTTAAAAATTAAAATTATGATATATACTATTTTAGCCTAAGAAATATTGGAAATTTTCCACTTTCTCGTATTAAAAAAATATATTTGAATATATATATATATATATATATATATATATATATGTTTAGGTCGTTTGATTTTAGTCAATTTGCAAATGGCCAAAGCGAAACTAATCCAACCTAGTCGGGTTGGGAAGTTGTTGAACAAAAATCGATTGGAAATAGTAGAAATCGGGTTGGTCAGTTTCATTAGTTTGATTAAGAATGGCAACGAGGTGGAGCAGGGACGAGGAGCCTCTCCCTATCCCCGTCCTTGCGAAAATCCCCATCCTCGGTAACGGGGACAAAGTTATCCCCATCCATGTCTCCATGGGGATCCCCACTCCTGTGATTCTTTATAATGTCAACCATTATTTTTTTGTTTTTTATTTTATTAAAAAAATAAAAATAAAATAATTAAAATTTAAGATTCAAACATATTCAACTATATTTCTAAAAATATTAACATATAGATGTATGTGTACATATATACATATATAAATGTATTCGTTATATATACATATATATTGGCAAGGATTCCATGGGGCGGGGATTAGGGTCCACACAGAGCAGGGAGTGCTCTCCTTGTCCCCACACCGTCCCCACCAACAGGGATGAAAATTTCCCCATCTCCATCCTTGTAGGGAAAAATCGTCCCCATCCCCACCCCATTTGGGGCAGATCCCCATGGGGATTAGGGAAATAGGAAAAATTACCATCCCTAAGTTTGATAAACAATCCTATCTAAAATTAATTATTATTGTTTTTGTATTGTAAAAAAGTTATTAGAAGTAATATACAAAATATAAATAATTATTAATTATTATATAAAACATTTATATACTCTTACATGTTTATATTGTTTATCTTTAACTTAAGAGAAAATTTCTGTTTAGTGCCATGTACTTTGGGTCTAGTGCCACTTTGGTCCCCAAACTTTAAAATGCGACAATTCAATACCCAAACTTTCAAAACATGACAATCCAGTACCTACTATTAACTAGTTGTTAACTAGTCATTAAGTGGCATTTGAAAAAGACAAAAAACCCTTTGAGATTGTTAATTTTTTGTCAACATTGGGGTCACCAGAATGCCCACTCAAATGTGATGTGACCCCAACTTTCTTGAATGGAAAAGGAAAATATTTAAGACCGTTAATTTTTTGTCAACGTTTAGATGGTTGATAAAAAAAATTAAATAACACTTGAAGGGCATTTGTGTCATTTTCAAATGCCACCAAACGGTTAGTTAGTGATAGGTACTGAATTATCACGTTTTAAAAATTTGGGTACTGAATCGTCGCATTTTAAAAACCAGAAACCAAAGTGGCACTAGGCCCAAAAAGAACATGGTACTAATTAAGGATTTTCCCTTAACTTAACCATATGCGCAGGTCCCCTCTAATTATTTTTCTTATAAAGATGATAATAGTGGAGAATTAGAATTTACTACTCACACCGACCTCATAGGCACATTCACCATGCATTAGGAACAATTCCCGTAAATAATAACACATAAGTACAAGAGATGTTCCCAATGCACGGCGGGATGTGCTGTAAGGTCGGTGCGAGGCGTCATGTGTGAGTAGTAGATCCGGTCTCAATAGCGGGACTCGAATATGCACCACGGCACCACCGCTAATACCATTCAGCCCTCATATGTGCCCTCAAATATTTGGTGCAACGAATCGGGTGGCTGGGCGGTTCAGACTTTCTGGTTTTAACCGGGAAGTTTAACTGTGGAAACCGCCAGCTTAAAAAATTGTTAAGCTTGCAAAAGATTCCATCCAATGAATGACCAACACGTTGGCGATGACACGCATTCAGCAATGGGTCCGGACCATCTCCACTCTTCGGAGTCAATTAATAAGAAACTCCTGTTCTCTCTCTCTCTCTCCAGAACTCGGGATTTGGCGAGCACCTGTAATGGCGGAAGAATCAGAAACTCGGGTCTCAAACCCTCCACCCTCTTCGCTACCCAAGTCATCTGAAGAAAATCTCAAGCAGTCTCAGTCTCAGGTACTCAAACCTTCGAACCGCCATCCGAATTGTCAATTTGTGATCTCTCAATCCGATTTATTCTTCTCCGTTCCTTTTGCACAACTTTTCATATTGATCTAGGGTTTCATTTTTTTCGTTCGGTTTCTCATGGTTTTCCGAATATGAGTGCCTAGAGGTTCATGATTTTGTGTTTTCTGGTTTCTATTTGCAGAAGATGATTTTGTTGGTTCTAAAACTGAATTCACGAATTTTTCTTTTTCTTTTTTCTCAACATTAAATGGTTTCCTTTCGTTCTTTATCTCTGGAGCTTTTGATTATTTGAAAGTTCCGAAATTCTTAAAAGCTATGGGTTAGTTTATTTTTATTTTCATTTTTATATTTATTTATTGTCTCTCTTAGAGGATAAGGATTTGAAAACGCTGTTTTCAAGTGTCCTAACTGGCTGGGAATTATAAGATTCTCAATGTTGAAAAGCTCTCTTAAGGTATGATATGGTCAAAGCTATATGGATATGACCTGATATGAAGCACAAGTTACACAGAAATACTTGTGCATAGATTCTAGCAAAACATAAAGATCCTGCCTCCGAGGGGGACAAACACGAAGAACCTATAATAACCATCAAGAAATCATGATGAAATTTTTATTATTCCATGATTTTCAAATCTTACAATCGATTCTGCTTCAGCCTTCTATTTACTCCAGAGTCTCTTCATAAGCATGAATATTATCTTCCGATCATCCTCTCCCATGTTGTCTTTTTGGACTTAGGTAACCACCTCATTATGCATTGTGGAAGTTTGCTGTTGTCGCTTTTAGTCCTAGGACCCATAATCAGAGCTTCCTTTACTTCACCACTTGAACGTATCTTTCCGAAATGCCCTTTATTTGACATAAAACCAACCCCTAAAATACAAAACCTTAGACTACATCAGTGAATTTTCTTTGTGAGGGTTACTCATTCCCTCAAAGTCAAGTTTACGTAACTCACCAAACAACTTTAAGTACTTAGAACTAGTTGTAAATGATTAATAGTGAAACCAATCTTCTTTGTACTAGGGTTATTTTTTTGCAGATTTCCTAGGGCATAAAATTTGAATGATGTATCCAATTGCAAACCTATAATTTGAATAATGCATGGCAGGCACCATAATTAGTCAGTTTCCTTTTTCTTTGGTCAGTAATGGTCATATCTATTTCATTAATATAATAGAAGAGATTGCGAGATGCAGATATGCTTAATAGATTGCCAGCAAAAAAACATCAATTGATCAATGCCATATGGAGAAAAAGTTCTAAACACAATGTCTAAGGCAATGGCCCACTGTACATCCTCTCCTTATTCACTCCAGATTTATCCGCAATATATGTTAGAAATCAGTGCCCGGAAATTCATCGTAATCCAATGCAGCATACAAGAATCCAGAAACTGACGAATATTGTTCAGATTATTCAATAGCCACCATGGTCCTCTACCAAATTCTTTCCCCATCTAATGGTATTTGCAAAATATTGTTTCGCAAGAAGGGAAGATAGACTCCAGGACATGACCTCTCTAAGGCCAACAAGAAGGGCTGTTACTTCTGCTTATATAGCCTGAGCTTCCCTAATGAGGCCAATAAATGCCTAGCATGTGCCCTTTCTTAGGAAAATGGCTGTTGTTAGGTAGCCATCTCTGGGTGTGAGATCAGTGAAGGTCAAGGAATAGCAGAGAGATTTCTGGACATGTCATAACAATAGATGACCCAAAGTTCTTTTTTGAACTGAATCCCAACAGGAAGCCATGTAGAGGAGGATACTTATTGATCATTTATGCAAATGAATTCATACAATTTAGTTATTAACTATCTGCAAGTTGGTGAAAACAAAATGAGATCAAGCAATCTTGACATACTGAGCAGAGAGGACATAATATATAGGATGAAAAACACCAATAGAGTTTTTTTTTTTTTTTAATGGGAAACGATAACTTTTATTAAAACTTGATAAAATTTGAAGGACACAAAGGTCCAACGGTCCAACCCCTTAAAGTAGGGTTTCTGACCACCAGCAAGTTTGCTATTACAACTCAGTCCAGAATAAATCTCCTCTATCTGTCCCTTGTTTGGCTAGAGAGTCTGCCAAACCATTTGTTGACTTTCTAACCCATCTAAACATCATTCCAATCTCTCTTGAAAGGCTTGTAATCTCCCTCAAGCTCTGCCTGTGAGTCCAAGTCCCCATAGTACCTGTTTGCAGCCACACTATCTCTAATTTTGAATCCCCTTCCACTTCAAACTGTTGAATACCCAACTGCTTTACCAATCTCATTCCTTGATGGAGAGATAACACTTAAGTTCTTAGCGAGTCAGCCACTCCTATTGGCCCAGAAAACACAGCCACAATTCTTCCTTCTCCATCTCTTACTACACCACCTATGCCCAAAGGACCCTGGTTTCTGGAGGGGCTTCCATCGAAGTTAAGTTTAAATCTTTGGTTTACTGGAGGAAACCATTTTGCCTGAAACTTTTGCAGCCAATGCAATTGCTTACAACTCACACAGTACTTAAACTTTGCAGCCATTATGATCAGAAATTTCCATTTGGACATGCCAACACATCGGCGGTGTCTTAGAGAGAGGAAGGACCAAAAAAGCCTTATAAGAAAGATATAACTAAGCAGGTCAGCATCTGAAAGTAGATAGACCTTTAAGGAATACTATGTATTTAACCAAAAGCAAACATCCAACTCCAACTGCTGTGTTTTTCAATATGTGTATATGTTTATTTGTATCTTGTCTCAGCATCAATATAGACTGATGTATAATGTTGAAAAGAAAATATGAAGTCATATAGGCCTTTGTGGTCTTTAAGGTTTAAATATTTGATGCTTCTCCTTTTCTTCTTGTTCTTAAAATTTTTTTTGGTGATTATTCTATGATTAGTGATAACTCTCTTTTCCTTGTTTCTTTTTCTTCCCTCTCAGGTACCTGCATTTCCTTTTTTCCCTGCTTTTCCCAATGGTGAACTTCAGATGTATCCAATCATGTACCCTGCACTTGCCCCAGGGTTAATCCCTGTGCAGAACCAGGAACACAGTAATCGTGGTGCTGGCATATATGCTGTTCCTGTTCTTCCATTCATGGGGCCAATGTCTGGAATTCCAACCAACACTCTTATTCCCCTTACCTACAGTCTACCAACGTAAGTATTTTTTTGGCACTCTTATTTGAAAGCAGGAACATTATTTCTAAATTGATTGTGTCCACTGGTTAATAAGTAATAAAAACGTGTCTCTCTGTGATTAAATGATTTGACAAGGTCCTCTTCCCTTAGGTTCCAGAATAAACACCTCATTCAGATGGATCTCAAGGTCTGCCAAGTCAAAAGGTGTTTTCCAATATGCATGACTTTGCTTTTTAAAACAAAAACAACTGCTACATTGTTCTTTCTGATGTGGCAGTTTCTGTTTTAAAAAAATCATGCATATTGGTAAAAACCCCCTCGGTGGTAGATGGTCTTTCTAAGGAGGGTTGATGAGGACTTCTTTACATTTGGGTGTTGATGTCTAAGAATGGTTTATTTTCTAGTTTTTTTTGTACTTCTAAGTTACAATGTTGCATTTTTTTTTTTGGTTTTTGCTCCATCTGTGGCCTTGTAGTTGTAATTTCCTGGTCTCTGTTTTGGTGTCTCCTATGTTCTTATGCTTGGGAATGTTGTCTACTTGTCTTAATATTTGTTATCCACATTTTTCCATCATTGATGAATTTGTTAATAATAGGAAATGGAAAGAATCAAATCATTTAGCTATGTTTTTCCTTAAGATGCCTGCTGAACTACCATATCTTTGTTTTGTTTTTTTTGAAGATTTGACCTTCTTGTCCCTCCTATTTCTCATAGTTTATTCCCACTGAAACCTGCCTTTTTGGTACTAGGCACTGTCTCCAAAGCAGGAAAGTTCCATGGTCTTCCTCTCTATTTTATTATTATTTGGGGGCAGGTATTGATTGGATTTTTAGAAATCATCACGAATAAATTTTGATCGTTTATTAGGCTCCATGGCATAGTTGTCAAGGTGTCACCTAGGCGCCTTGCCCAAACATCTTGACTTTTAGCAACTATGAACAAAAGCACCTTGAGCTTGACTTATGAGGGGGGGAAGAGCCTTTTTGATCCTCAAAGATAAGACCTTTGCCAGTATTTTATAGATGCTTGTTACCAAACTGATTGGCCTTAAAGTCTTTGGGATGTTTGGCCTCTTTCTTCTTTGGGACCAGGGCTAGGAAAGTTGCATTTACTCCACGACTAATTATAGACTGTTCCTCAAATTCTTTGAAACTTCTAGCAAGTCTCCTTTAATTATGTTCCAACAGTCTTGAAAGAAGAAAGTCTTATGTTCCAGCAGACTTTTCCTCAAAATAACACAACATTGCTCTTAATTTTTTTGATGAATACTTACATTTCTAGCCTGGTCAATGGAGAAATCAAGAACTGTGTTTCATCTGCATTCTGGATGTGGATAATAATAGGGCTTTCATATTAACTTTGAAACCAGAAATCGACCCAAGATCTTGAGCACTGAGTATCATTATACTTGAAGCCTCTACTTCCATGATGAAGAGAAATGGAGAGACCAGGTTGCCCCACCTGAGATCTATGGACCCTCCTAAAAGGTTTGCCAGAAGCACCACTATTGACAGAAAAAAGAAACTGTAAAGATGCATGCTCCAATCCATTTTCTCCACTTGGCCCAACATTTTAGGTTTTCTATATTTGCATCATAATTTATGCTAGGTGTTTGCCCAGCTAAGTGGATGTATCCATGCCATCAATTGCAGCATTGAGAAAACAAACATGAATGGCTGTAAAAAGGATACATAGCTGATTTTGTCGATAGTTGTTCATATGGATGGTAGTATAACTATGCAATTACTTTTTGAGGAAGATTTTCCCTCCACTATATTAATATACATCATACTTAAGGTCTATATATACAGGTTTGAGGGTTATAAGATCATCCTTGCTATGCTGAGAGAAGGGCACTGTCTAAGGATGAGACTATGAGTATGGGCTTGGATTGTGACCAGGCCTGAAATTGGCATAAGGTGCTAAAAACTTACCTTGCATGACTTAGTATACAGACCTTGTGCTAGGCTCGGGCTGGTGTGGGCTTGGTACAAATATATAAAATTGACAAGGCCCATTGGTAAAGTTTTAGGTCTTCTACTGGGATTGTAATCAAAGTTATTGGATTGGATAAAGAAAACTTACAAGACATATATGTATTACAATATACCATGTGGTACTAATGAATTATATATCTACATTGTAAGTCAATAAACTTCAGTATATGATGTTCTTTTAGTTGTACTAGATGTATGCAATGAAAACATAGAAAATTCCATTTGATCATAAAAAATGTTTGCATTTCCTGTGTGTGCCAATAGAAGGACAGCTGCTCCTGAGGGTGGAGCAGTCAATGATGAACATGGCCAAGACGTTCGGCAACAGCATGCCCCACAAAGACAAGTTGTTGTAAGGAGATTTCAGTTTGCATTTCAGATTGACTTGTTGCTCATACTGAAGCTGTTAGCTGTTATTTTCGTGTTCAACCAAGATGGATCAAGACAAAGACTCATTCTTCTTCTCTTTTTTGCTTTAGTCGTGTATCTGTAAGTGGCTGCACTTTGTTGAAATAATCTCTTAGTTCAAGTGTGTGTTGTCATTCCATGGCATCCAATCATCTGCAGTTGCCTTATTATGGAATCCCCCTCCCTCATTTTCTCCTTTTAGGGCCGGTAAAGTTCTATTAATGATCAATTGGATATAGGCATATCTGAAACTTGTACCTGATTTACATCTTACTGGAGTTGGGCTGGGCATACATACAATTTGGATCTGGATCATGATCCAAATTATTGACTGTTCTGTTTTTTTTTAGTTAAAACTTATTGACAATTCTAGGTAAGAATTTTTGTTTTTTTTTTTTTTTTGGGGGGGGGGGGTGTCATGACATCATGACGAATCTGTCCATTCATCTGAATTGGTCATTTGGGTGATGCTCTTGTAAACTTGACTTGTTGTGCTCAACTCATCTGAACAAAGCCTTATCCCTTTTATATGGGATTGGCATCATGAATCCTGTTTTGGAGTCTGGATCTCCTGCAACCAAAAAATCTGTACACATGGCATCCAGCTGCACATTAATGTACGACTGGATACCCCTACTTTCACAGTGTGCAGAGTTTTTGGCTTTTTGCTTGCAGGAGATCCCGTCACCCTGTTTTTTCCATTCCACTATATAAAGGGTGTTTACTGATCCAATAAAAAAGAGTTATTTTTGCTAAACAACACTATTATTATTGTTTATATTGTTGGTGTTGCAGATACCAGACTGGGGCTCTTACACCACTGATACGGTGGCTTTCACAAGGCATGCAGAGGCCAGTAGCACCTCCACAACCACGACCTGGAGTCAGAGCTGAGAATGGCCCTGCTCCTGCTAGGCCGGAGGATGAGAATGCTGCTCCAGGAGGTAATTGTTCTTTCCTATCTTCTCTGCATATACACCTGCATTTTTTGTTTGAACACTAAGCTCATCTACCAGTAAATTATGTCCACCATGAAGCTTGCATTTCATGCAATCAACTTCCTGAAATGTTGGGATGCCTTATTTTCCATTATTCCCTTTTACAGAGGCACAACCTGGAGTCGGAGATGACCTTCAGCATGAGGATGACGCTAATCAACAAGTTGAAAATGAGAATCGGCCAGAACCTGGTGCAGGGAATGGTGTCAACTGGTTGGGGATAGCAAAGGAGATCCAAATGATTGTTGTTGGATTTATCACTTCTCTTCTTCCAGGGTTTCACAACGTTGATTAGCAATCTGTACTGTCACCAACTTACCGAGTTAAGGGAATATCACTTGTAATCTTCTATGCTTGAAATCCTTATACCATCTTCGGAATGATTCGTTATTTTCTCCCTGCCCCCTTTTTTCTTCTTTCTTTCTTTTTTTATTTTTTATTTTTGAGGGTTGGGGGCGTGGAGGTGGTTAACGATGTGCAACAAAAATAGTAATTATGATTAGTTTAATTTAATCCAACGAGTTGTAGAGACACCAATTCAGATAGAACGTAAACCGTGTGATCCGGAAGAGTTCAAATCTGAGTTCAATCCTATGAGTTTAATCGGATTAATTTAACGGTGTGCAACAAAAGTAGTAACTATGATTAGTTTAATCCGATGAGTTGTAGGGACACCAATTCAGATGTGAACTCGATCCAAGTTCAAATCTGTGCCCCACAACGTTCTACAGTACATCTCCGCCGTGTATTGAGAATATTTCTCGATGATGATATCATCATTTCTGATACATTATCGGGAGATATTTCCAATACACGGCAGAGATGTGCTGTGAAACGTTGTGGGGCACCCCCTTCTGGTTCACAGATGTGAACTCGACTCGGAAGCCTACTGTAATCACATTATTGGCCCAAAAATATTAGAAAAGAAAATTAGAAGTAATCATGGCCTTGTTTGGGAGTGCTTGGCCTAAACGGGCTTCTGAAAAAATCATTTCAAATCATTTTTTCAAATGGGCATTTCCAAAAAGTATTTTTTTAGTGTTTGGCTGGTCACCAGTTTTTTTTTTTTCCAAAATAGTTTCATGCAAACGTAAATAAGAGGATAAATGTGATTTTTTCATGCTTCAAATGTATTTCATGTAAAAAGCCCATATTGAACTTTTTTTGTCAATTTTTTTTTCACTGGATTTCGACTTCTCCAACGTGAAAAATACAAATTGTCTGTTGGAGAAGCACTTCCAAATGCAGCCCTAGAGAACCTTAATCTTTAGGCCAACCAATGATGAATATGATAGGGCTTAACACTTGGGGTGATCATGGGCGATGCCCTTGGTTGGGTTTAGCACCTATCACATTAAATAATAAAAAATTAGATGTTTATAATATCTAATGTTATATAATGCATAATATATGTATAAAATGTGCGAACTGGGAGCATGTATTATATAAATAATATTTTTTAATTATTAATATTATATATTGTATTGCAACTTGAGGGTCTTGAGGGTGAATATTACAAGATCCAATGAGCATATATATATATATATATATATATATATATATATATATATATAATATAATTTAATATATAACAACAAAAATTTTAAAAATAAAAAAGCGATTAAAAACCATTGAACGGGTCAATGGGTCGACGATTCGACTGTTCGGGTCAATGGATCGTTGACCGATTCAATGGTTTTTGACTAGGGACCGGGATTGGGGTAAAATGGAATCGGTTTCTTGGACGATTCCCAATTAAAAAAATAAAAAAAAAACGGTAATTCAACCATCCTGTTCAAACGGATGACCCGTTCTGACAAAAAAATTACAAGCAAAAAATTGAGTGTGTGAGGTCCATTAAGCAGTATCATATGTGTTATGTCATTCGAGTGTGTGACTCATATGACCCGAAAATGGAATCGTTCTAGCCACCGGTTTTCGAGTCGACGGTTCGACCGTCCGGTTCGAATGGATGACCCATTCTGATAATAAAAATTAAAAAAAATAAAAAACAACCAAAAACCATTGAACGGGCCAACGGGTCGATGGTTTGACTGCTTGGGTCAATGGATCATTGACCGATTCAATGGTTTTTGGCCATGTACCGGGATTGGAATAAAACGAAATCGATTGCTTGAGTAGTTCCCAATTAAAAAAATAAAAAACGGTCAAAAACCATTAAACGGGTCGACAGTTCGACCGCTCGGGTCAATGGGTCATTGATCGATTCAACGGTTTTTGGCCAAGGATTGAGATTGGGGTAAAACAAAACCAGTTGCGTAGACGGTTCCCGGGCCAAAATGTCCGTCTGTTCGAGTCAACGACAATTCGAAAACCATGGTTTTTATGCTTTTGGATTTTTACTATTCAAAGGTTTCTTCTACTGTGGACTTTATTCGAGCGTGCGCGGTATTTTGTTTGTTTTTTTTTTCCTATGTTTGGTCTTCTTTTTCAAGATCCTCCAAATCGGTCTAAGGTTTACCACCATTTTATTCATCCCTTTTGTTTTTTCTTTGGGTTTTCTTGTACAATGTTTTTTTTTTTAATTTTCTTACAAGATGATTTGCTTTGTCTCTTTCTTTGATTGCATGTCTGTTTAGCTCCATTTCAAAGCGGAACTCTGGACTCGATTTTTTGATTTTTTTTCCTTAGCTTTCCAATTTGGTGGATTTACCGCTATTTTTTTTTCTGTGTTTAAGGTCACTTTGGATTTATCTTTCAAGGTTTTGGAATCCCTTGCAATGTCCACCCTTCCCATGACTATGACTACAAAGTTATTTCGTCTAATTATTGACATCTAGAAAAAACGACCTGGGAACGGAACCGTTCTGGCCACCAGTTTCTAAGTCGACGGTTTGACCATCTGGTTCGAACAGATGGCCCATTTTGACAATAAAAAATAAAAAATGGCCAAAAACCATTGAACGGGTTGACGGCTTGACCGCCCGGGTCAACGGGTTGTTGACTGATTCAATGATTTTTGGCCAGGGACCAGGTTTGGGGTAAAATGGAACCAGTTGCCTAGACGGTTCTCGGGCCGAACGATCCTACTGCCTGGTTCAATTGGGAGTTCTCGATATGAAACAAAAGACAACTATGAAGTAGAACTCAAAGCTATCACTGTATGATCTTATTCTTTTATATGAGATGCTTTGCTGAAGTAATATTTAAAAAACGAACACAGGATGATCTCTTTTAAGTCTTTATATGAATTTCAAGACTTGAGTACCTATAATTGCAAGTTTCTTATTAAGAAACCATTGTCTTTTTTAATGTAGCAAATAGCAATGTTGCAATTTCATTCTAACCCTTGTGAAGCAGGGGCCCCTCCGCTAGTTATTATTATTTTTTTAATTATTCAATAATAATAATAATTAAGTATTTTATCATTTAATTATTTACCATTAAATTAATAATATATTATTATTTAATTATTACCATTATTTTTATTAATTTCTCAATATTAACTTTATTTTAAAAATGATTATTAATATCAATTATATATGGGCACAGAACCCCAAGTTACAACACATGAGAACACTCTACATTTTAGTATCAAAGACACCACCCTAAGGACATAACTTCAATGCTTCTAACACCTTTCCATGACCACAAGTTGCCAAAACCCTAGGTCTTACATTCATCTCCTTGTTGTTAATCCAAGCAGCAACAAAGTCCATATTTACAATGTTATATGTAACCATATTAAGGTAGGTTTACCACTTAACACAGCCCTTTGACATCCATAGTAGGGGTGATCATGGGTCGGGTCCAAGCCGGGCTTTGCACTTATGATAAAGGTTATAGCTTAGGCACGGGCCGGGCTTGGCACTTATGATAAGGGTTATAACTTAGGCCTGAGCCCAGCCCGGCCCAAGCCTGAAATATAAGCCCTAGCCCAGGTCTATACGGGCCGAGCCGGGCCGAGCCAATGTCACTCATATATAAAACATTACATATTTATATATTAAATGACATAGTATGCATATAAACTTATTTTATACATTATATAATATAATGTAAAATAACATGTAAACATATGTATACATTATACACAAAATGTGTAAGTTTAAATATATGTGGGTCGGGCTGGGCTTGAAGTATTAAGCCCAAACCCAGCCCTAAAATTTATGGGCTTGATGTGGGCCTGGGCCCGGGCTGGGCTTGAACACAAAACCCAGGCCCAAGCCCAGAATTTCCGGGCCAGGCTTGTGTAGGCCGGGCTGAAATGATCACTCCCAATCCATAGTAATTACAAATTAGGCGTATTTAAAGAGAGTGGTGTATTTGGAGGGAGAAGATCCTCTTAAAACAAAAGAAATCATCTTCTTCTCCACTTTTGGTGGAGTTTTGGCTCCCATCAGGGCAACGCCCATTTGAGCAACCTTTACAGTCTTGCATTGGGAATATCTCTCTACTCATGTGCTTTATTTCATGAGGAGATATTCCTAATACAAGGTTGAAAGAGGCTGTTGGGACGGTGTGAACACGGGCTTGCCTTGACCAAAGCCGATCTCCTTTTGGTGAGTAGTGACAACTGAACCACTCCATCCAAGTGAAGATGGTATTTGACCCTCTACTTGTGACATCCACTATCCCTGCCATAGATTCTTGGGGGGTTTTAACCATTCAGTTCACCCCTAGGACAGAGCTAAGATTTTTATACTAAATCCTGATTGTGGATTGATGCCAAATCCACAGGCAGGATGCGATTTATAGGGGACTACAATTTTAAATTTCTGAAGTGGACTGAAGTCCACTACTAGTTGACTATGCGAGTTCAACTTGAATGCATCTCCCTACAAGATCGAAACTGACATAGATTCCCGTAAATTGGCCTAACCCAACATCCTAAGCACCCGACAAATCAAGGGATTCACATTCAACCCTTTGCTTTTTAGTCAATGGATAGCTCTCTTTAGATAGGACTGTCAATGGGTCATATCTATCGGATGTACCTGAACAGCTAGAACCGATTATAATGGGTCTGGTTCCATGATTTTATTCCTGTTAATAATTGGGCCGGTTCTGACACTTGCCTGTCCTGAACCAATTCAGACCCAAAACTGATTATTTGATTGAAATTTGAATATATAACATTTTCTTAATTTTTTTATAATTTCTATCATGTTTTATGTTTGAAATGATAAATTTGATAAATAACATTAGCTAAAACATATTTAATTTATTAACATACGTACAATTAATTAAATATTTTTCTATCAATTTTGTTAAGGTTATAATATCAAAATTTAAAATTTGAAGTTATTATTTAATAAAAACATACATAGTCTTCACTATAACTGTCCGGAATATTAACCGGGACGGTTCTGGTTCCACTTAGATCCAGACCCGACCCGACTCGATCTTCATAAAGAGCCATCAGCTTTGGTCGGTGTGGAGCGTTAGTAACCGCCATAAAAAGGCAGCCGTGATTGTCCGAAGTACTCTCCAAACAGATGAATGAGTGAGTGAGAATTGGACTCCAACTCCAACATTTTAGCCTTTTCGGTTGACGACCGGTTTTCTTATTTCTTATTATTGCCGCTTCTACTAATAATCTCTGTATCTGTTACTCGGTTAATTAAGTCGGTTAATAGAGTTCCATTCCAGCACACGTTACTACTAATAATCCTACTCTAAGTAGGATTCTTGTTTTATAAATAGTAAATAGAATCTGCCTCACTCTCACTCTCACTCTCACTCTCACTCTCATTCGCATCCGTACAGCATCATCAACACTCCACTTCGTCCGATTCAACACTGAGAAATCATTACGGTAAGTCTCTTCTCCCTTCCTTTGTTTCTCTTTCTCTTTATTCATTTTCTGTTCCATTACACTGATTTCTCTTTTCTGTTTACCTGCAGTGCGTGCGTCTGCAACAAACAAAATGGCTATGGTGTTGGCTATTCTTTCCTTCCTTTCAATCTTTTCCTTCACTGTTTCCTTCGGTCAATTAGATGATTACGAGTGGCCTAGACCTCAATATTCCGTTGTGGGAGATCCTGGTATGAGAAATTCTAACCTTAGATTGGCCATAGACTCATGGAACTACTGTAACAAGGTTGGATCTGAAGCTCCTAAGATGGGGAGCCCGGCTGCAGCTGATTGCTTTGATGTCCAACCTAAGACATCCTCTGTTCATCATAGAGTCACAGAAGCCGATAACAGATTTAGTGTTGGAAAGCCTTTTCCTAGTTCATTCAGGGGACAAGATTTGTCTCATCTTAATGACCCAGATTTGTATGCTGTTCAGAAGGAACTGTATCTTGGTTCCAAGTGTGAGGTACATGGGAACGACCTGAGGTTTATTTCTGACTATTATCAGTTTTGGATGATTACTCTTAGAAATGGTAATCTAGACACACATGTTTTGGAAAGGGGTGTATGAATCAGCCACTTATGTTCCATAACTATACCAGCTTGCAAACTATTGGAAAGGAGAATTTTCTTAGAGGGAGTTTCTTTGGCACCTATGACTTGGATGTTGATTTTGGTAAAGGAGTAACACGTAACATTTCCTACTACTCTGTGTCATGGGAAAAGAAGCTTGGAGAGGACAAGAGTTGGGCTTTTCATCACTTTTTGAGGACATCAGACAAATACCCATCACTAAAGCTCGCCCTGAAATCTGATACTGCTGGTGGAAAGTTTGGCTATGGTACCAGAGGAATGACTAAGGATGTAAGTATCAATGTGCTGGTTTCTTTCTTTATATATATATTTTTTTCTATAATTAATTTCTGATTTCTGATCATATTGATTATTTGATCATATAGTTTGCAATGATATTTTTTAGTTAGTTAAGAGTTTTAACTGCTTTTGGTTTGTTCTGATATTGCAGCTTACAATTTCACCGGACTTTGAAGTGATTTTCACACTTAATCTGCTCAAGGGAGGAGGTGCAAATAGCCAATTCAACTTGCTAGAGATGAGAAGCTGTTGGCGGAACGATGTTCTTAGATGCGAAGGCAATAGTAGAATTGATGTAAATCGATACTTCAGAATGATCCTCAGTCCAAACACAACTGCACTCTGTAGCCCTACCAACTTAAAAGCATGTCCTCCATATCACATTACTCGTGGTGGTTCCCCTCCCATATATCGTAATGACACAGCAAACTTTCCATATGAGGCTTACCATAGTTACTGTGCACCTAGCAATGCTGAACACCTTCAAGAGCTATACCATCTATGCGACCCTTACAGCAATCCAATGCCACAGGAGATTATTAAGATACTACCTCATCCGGTTTGGGAATCATATGGATTCCCAAAGAAGCAAGGAGATGGATGGATCGGTGATTCAAGGAAGTGGAAGCTAAAGGCTGGACAATTGGCATTCACATTACCTTTCTATCAGGATCCAGGGACTGTGCCTATAGATAGGTCTTGGGACTCTATTGGCGTTGGTACAGAGGTTTTCATGAACCCTGATCAAGTTGTAGATGGACTATCAGTGACTTTGATATCCTGATGCATCCAAGGCCACATGATTAGTAGTTTTTCCTTTTCTTCTATTATTTTTTGTACATGGTCTAAGGACCAAGTTATAAGTTTGACAAATGTATGAAGCTTTGAAATTTGATTTTTCTGGTTCTATTCAATTCAATCATTTTATTTATTTGGCTGTTTATGAGGAGTTTGAAAAGCAACCAGAAAGTTTTGTCCATTGTTTTAATTATATGATTGCTAGCTACCCATATAAAATCTTCAAATGGTTTTCCAATGCCAGTCTGGTTTGCTTCTTATGGATTGGTCTGGCTTCTTGTGGTCTAGAGAAAAAACAAAGAACCAAAGAAAGAAATAATTAGGAAAAGAGATTTACTTAGGTTGGTTCAGTGGTTTTCTCTAGGCTAATGGTTATGATCAATCAGTAATGACAATAAAAGGCTTTAATTTCTATAATTCATTTATGTGAGACCTTAAATGCCAACTTATACATCAAACTATTTAAACTTGCTTGTTTCTTTCAATTAAACGGCTGATAGTCTTATATGGGGGTGTCGATTGACCTGTTTTGGATTGGACCCCATCCAAGCCAAGTATTTATTTGATTGGATTGGACCTGGTCCATCCATAATGAAATTATATTGGATGGGTTGGATTAAACCAATATCTGATGATCCATTGATAGAAGATAAGAATATAGGTGCCAATGGATCAGGTTTGGATTAAAATTAATCTAAATTAAAACAATTTTGAACAGATTGGACGGTCCAGACATTGAATAGGACCGGTCCAAAATATTCATTGGATTGGATCGGACCTGGTTCATTTGTAATGGACTCACACAGGATTGGATTGGATTAGACCAAATCCAGTCTAATTGGCACCCCTAGTCTTTTGTTTTCAAAGGAAAAAATGGTAGGTTTTGTTTTAAAAAACAGTGCATATTTTTGGAACCAACAAAATATTGGTTTCTAAAACAAAAACAAATTTTTTAGTATGGAAGTTATATGATTTATGGAACATGATATTAAACAATCAGATGAAATCATGTTTTTTGAAACTAAATTCAAGGACATGTTTTTTGTTTCAATTTTGAAAACAGAAAACACAAAACCAAAATACGTTTTTTGTGTTTTTGTTTTTAGAAACAATCTATTTTTAAACAAGATGGTTTTGATTTGTTTTTGAAACTGACAACAAAAAAAAAACAATTCATATTGTAGAGCGCCCGCTAAAAGAGCATGATTAAGTCAGAAAACAACTTACACTTTAGATTTCATGGTTCCATTTAGACCAAAGGTACGACACCTAAGACATCACATATGCGTCTGCCCAATAAGATTTGGACACGCAAGCAACCCAACCAAAATTCATATTTATGGTGTTTTGAGTATTGAACTGAGAACCGTGCCTATATTATATTGGGCGGTCTCAAATTGTAATATGACGATGGGGTGTTCTTCAATGGAAGCTGTATAAATGGCACATAAAACAAGCCCAGTGGCATTTTTTCACCTTTGAACCACATCCACATCAGTTTGTAGTAGCATAGAAATTATAATTGCACCAAAACAGTTCTGAGGTTAACACTAGCAAACTCAATGGGGACTAAAGAGGAAAACGGAAGCTTTCATTTATTTCAAACATTCAACCTACAAGAGGGGCCATTGCTCGGTGAAATGGTAAAATCTCAGGCCGACGAGTGTGAGAACTTGGGTTCAAATCTGAGAGTGGCCCACTTTGTGCAAAAGGCTAGGACCATATACAGTCCACCCTTCCTATCATAGAAGTATCTCCTCTTGCACACTGACATTGAGTGTCTTATTTGGAAGAACAATGCTGTTAATGACCACGACTTCATCTTCAACAGTCACAGCTTCTCCTGGATTAGAAAATATCATTATTCACATAATGTTAGGAATCATGTACAGTGGAGCCTCCACTCCTGAAGAGAAAATTAAACATAAAAAATGAATGGATTCATAGAAAAAAAATTGAGGAGATGAATACCTAGGATGGTAATTCCAAGTTTGGCATTATAATCTCCTTCACCCTAAAATCAGTTGATAGATCCGGGTCAATTACTATGGACTGGAAATAAAAGGAAAAAAAAAAAGAAGAAAAGGTCATCTAGGCACACACACACACACACACATAGAGAGAGAGAGAGAGAGAGAGAGAGAGAGTCTTGGCTTCTTGCCTGCACACGTGACCATTTACCAATAGATGACTTCCACCCCACAATTGAATGTATAACAACTGCATTTTCCTATTGAAGGATGACAAATCATGCCTAAATAAGTCTTACATGGAAGAATTCACTAATGAATTCTATATCTTTAATCCAACTTTGTACCTCGATTTTGACATCATCCAGGATGATGCAACTTATGAGTCTTACCCCAGCTGCTATGTGAGCATTTGCAGAAATTGAGACATTGGGACCAATCTGTTTTAAATGGAGAAGAGCTAAGTTAGCTATAAATTCTGAAAAAGAACCCAAAATGTAGAAAAGACATCCAAAAGGGATTTTACTTAACAGGATGCAATTCTAAAGCTTACAGAATAAAAAAAAAAAAAATGGTAATACAAAACATCAGTTCTGATCATGAAGGCCAACACAAAGAGTCTGGCAGAGGTAGAAGAGAATTCATAGCTACAACAGTAAACAAAACTATGTTGAGGGGGTGCTCTCCAATACAACTTTGCTCCCCCACCCATCCCCTCTAGCCAAGCTTATTTGTCAAATAGTTGGTTAACCTCTTGATCCATCTAAACTAGATATTCACTTTTGGATGTTCTTGGATCCCTAAGATGGTCAGAGAACCCAAGGTCTGTCACAACAATCTCTAGGCCACTCAATAACAATAAGCCACCCTCTACCACCACCTGATCTGAGTTGATAATGTCTTCAAACTGAGACCCTTATCGAGAGGCTCTGTCTCAGTATGAACAAGTAACCTGACACAATAGGATCTCAGTAAGCCAAAAGAATCTATGTTGTCACTTCCTTGAAGGCCCCCCTAATTCTGACAGCCCCAAGTTTACTCAAAATCATCAAACAGAAGACAGATCCATGCAAGTTCCCATGAGCAACACTTGAATGCAATTTGCCATGTAGTCAAAATGAGGAAAAAAGAAAAAAAAAAACGAAAATACCTTTGCAGTTGGATGAACCTTTGCTGATGGATGCACATAACGTCACCAATGATAGTAGCACTCTTGGTGCCATTTCCACTTGCCAGAAGATGAGGAGAAGTAAACCGAAATTGGGCAAGATATAAGGCAGAACATTTCAAAGACATTCTGTAAGTTAAAATATAAGTTTAAACAGGTCATTTCATTGGTCCAAATATTCAAGGCAAGAAGAGAGGAAAATAGAGAACTAAGGAATTTTGCTCTACCCTGGAGTTTTGATTTGTTCCCAGAAGTCCATGGTTTCATATACATATAGCTGATTCTTCCCAGCAAGAGGTGACAGGATGTCTTGATCCAATCTTACAAAATCTGTAGGAAGGACCCTGCAATTAAACTAATTTCAGCATGATGTTGATCGGAAATTATTCTTCAATTAACATTAAAAATTTAATGGGTCCAAAAGAGGAATAGTCCCAACAATAACTAAAAGATATAGATTTGTTTGGATCTTACATGTTAGGAAAATAAGTCCTTGCATTAAAAAATAAATCATAAATGATCTTTCATACTCGATGCCAAAAAAATCAACTAGGTATTTTCTAATCAACTATGTTTCACTGTCACCCTTGGGATAAGAAAAATGTTCACATAATTGGATATCCTGTATATAACTCAAAGTGGGTAAAAAAAGATACAATAGTTAACAATCAGCTCTTAAGTCCCCAATACATGCTGAATAATACATGAACCTTGAATAAAATTTTACTTTGATTAAATGACCCATACAAAATATAAAAGACAATCTTGGACCAAATGGATGCCTTTGCAAACTGTAGGCAAAAAGACATCCAACCTCTTAGCTGCACTCATGACTTTAAGGAATAATGTTGTGATTCTCTCAATGACAAGGTCAAGATATTGCTGGTATTTCCACCAGAAGTATCAAGTGCAATGACTGTAACACGAGTAACCCTGACATTCCAGTGTTTTCCCATGTTGGCCTTCAATTTTTGGGGACTAGTAGCCCCAGACAAAACTAGTTGAGAAATCTGATTGGCGCCAAATGCAGCCAAGATCAATCAGAGAAAATAACCAAAAAACACATAGCCCCTCATGGGACATTTCTCTCTCACTGGCCACTTGGTGACAATTTGGCACTTATCTTGAAAGCACAAAGGAGGCATTAGGCATCAAACATGGCTAACTTGATGAACAAGAAAATGTTAGTGTAATCTGTCCATCATGAATAATCTGGGGCACTCAGAAAATATTTCCACTTTTTCCTGTAAAATCACATTCTGGTCGATACTTCATTCATGTAACTTGAACAGTTTTGTCAATGGAAAAAAAAGAAAGAAAAGCTGCATAAGGTCTCTATCTCATGTTCCATCACTAATGTCAACAAAGCATAATTTAAACTGTTAGGGTGTCACAAATGACTGTCATTCCACTCTACCCCGGGCTATTAAGAGGCATTTGCTAGATCATCTCTTCCACCTCAGTCTACATCTTTTTCATTCTTCATGCCATTCCTAGAGACTCCAACCTGCACTAGTATATTCCTCACTGCAGTTGTCGTTTTATTGAACTCAATTCAGGATTTTCTTATTTAAAAAACAAACAATTTCAAGGAGATTTGCTCAAAAAGAATTGCATAAATGGTTAAGACTGAATTTCTGACTCCCCAATAAAGTCAAGAAAAATAAACAATGAAGTTGTACAGGGTATATTAAATAATAATTGGTGACTATGTATATGATGTCATTGCAGAAAATTAAAAAGAAAAAAAAAAGAGAAAGAAACTTTCTAGATGCACCAAATGCCATACTTTGTTAGTGGCTGGAGGGCTTCAAAGCTGGACATGCGCCGTAGATTAGCTGCAAATGACAACATAAAATTAGATTTAGACAAGGTGAATATTTGTTTTATCATGAAAACATTAAATTATGCCACTAGAGAATCACAAATGTCAACAGGCAGGAACATCTAATGTTCAGGAGATGTTGCCTTTACATAATTAATCTATGACCATGAAAATGAAAAGAAATAATATGAAGATAGTGGAAAATAGAACATAGAAAATAACTATATAATTCAAAAGCTGTACATTCTCTGGAAGTGGTTGTACATAAAGGGAAAAATATGAAATCCACTGGTCTGTAATCTATGCATTCAACATATTGTCAAAGATGTCCAATTACAAACCTCTGTCTTTTCTTTGTGTGGAGACATTCTGGATGGCAGTAAAAATATCTGGTGTGAATATGTATACACCACAGTTAATTCGATCACTTACCTGAAAATATTGGTAGAATAAGAGCACACTCTATAGGATTAACAATTTAAAGCATTGTTTCCGATGCAAAAGTTACAAGACACAATGAGTGTGGCTAGGATAGGGGCCATATGCTCTGTTTGTGCTAAATTATGCAAGACATGGAGAAGTCATTCATGCATCTAACATCAAATTACTGAAGGTGCTTAGGCCTCCTATATAAGAGACATCAAATGCCAAATGGCTTGAAATATGCTAACACTAGCTGATTATCTCGTTTTACACATACAAAAGTTTCAGGCTTCTCCGTGTAATGCAACAACTCATTGGTAATTGGATCAGCCACTAACTCACCAAACTGACTGGCTGACTCAGCAGAAACCTGCATAAAACAGTAGGGTTCAATTTGAGCATGGTGAATGATAATTAGTTGATTTGAACATAATGATGGGTACCTACCTTGATCACTAAAATTGTTCCCATCCCTCCATATCTCCTATGAGCCTCTAGACATGCGAAGAAAGAAAACCGGAAGTTACAATTTAGAGAAGTCAAACAAAAGTTTAGGAGGAATTTTCCATATCAAAATAACTACTGCTTTTTGAGCTACAAATGCTATGCAGTATGCACAAGACTGAAAAAACAAGAATTAGCACTAGAAATATCAAATTGTTAGCAAGAAGGAAAGTTACCAAGCATGCCGGGCAGTGGGAAACTGCAGCAAACATCACAATTCAGCAAAAATATATGTGACTGCAATAGAAAAGAAAAGAAACGGGGGAAGTCAGAAGCACTCAGATGATGAAACTCTCATTTCATCTCAATAATCAGAAAAACAAGGAAGAAAGAATGACAAGGAGTATAAGATCCAAACCGGGCTGTCCTCCATTATAAGATCTCTGAAGTTGTAAAGCCCGCCAGCTGAACCATGTGGCTTGTCTTCTCTCAAGTATCTGAGAGAGTAACAACAGAAAAACCATTTAAGGTCGTAGAACTTAAACATTGTTTTCTTCCTACAAGAATATCAGATGCAAGAACAAATAACCAATAGAAGACAAAGTATATCCCAACTTACCTTACAGGAACTTTCAGCTCATTAGAGATTGAAGAGACATACAATGCGAATTCCCGCTCCTCATAGAAGCCAATGAGATAAATGTGCGCCAAGTTGGGGATCTGCAGGAGTCCTCAGGAATGATCTCAGTCACATTGGTGGAACGGTAAAGAAAATATACAACTGTGATTTCTAAAATGTGTATAATTTCTCTAGGGAATTGAGAATCATCTACCGCTTTGCAAGCTGAAATCGGGTGGTGAACCATCGGTTGTCCTGCCAAGGGGAAAAGCGGCTTCGGGATATTCAGAGAGAGCGGCCGAAACCGAGTACCTGCAAAATTCAAACAAAATTAACACCAAAGAAGGCATACAAAGAAGAAATATTTCCATTATTCCATCCAAAGGAAACAACTTCAAATAACAGATAAAGAAAAAATTCCATAAAATTCTTTCCAATTTCCTACCTTTAGTAGGTCCACCAACCATGATCACAGCAACAACCCTCTCTTCCGAGCTCCCCATTTTGAAGGGAAAAATAACTCTAGACTTCAAACCTCTAAACCTCTAACCTTGTAACACTGATCTTTTCAGAATACAATCTCTCTTCTTCTCTAACACAGAACAAAGAAATTCAAAAGAATGAGAAGAGAACTCCCTTCGCACTTCTCTCAGAACCTTTAACGTAAAGATACTAAAAGACGGGCATGGCAGAACGATAGCTCATAAGGTTTCAAAATCATGCATTCTACAGAGCTCGAACGCCCGCAAATTTGCAGCAACGAACGAAGAGAGAAGAGGGGTGCAATCCTTATGGCAATAACGACTTATGAGTCTGGGCCGTTTGATAAATGCTTGAGTGGCACTGAATGACTTATTGCCCAACTATATTTCTAAAATTGCTTTTTGTTTTTTTTATTTTTACTTTTTTCACTAAACAAAAGTATATTTTTTCACTTTTTTCCATCTTTGTTTTGTTTAACTTTAATTAATCATTCTTCTATTTGGGTTTTGCACAACATGGGATTTTTTATTTTTCTTTTACTTTTTTTTGGCTTAAGAAAGTAGCTGAACCAAAAAGCTTTTTTGCTTTGTCAATTTGTGAGATAGTTTTTAAGGACTGCAAATTTTTAAGAAAGTAGCTGAGCTACTTAATGACTGAAGTTTAGTAGATTACTAATACCTTTTTATTAAATATTTTATCCATTAAAAAATAGAGCAATAAATTATTCAGTCCAACAATTTCAGCAATTATAAAACAGTCCCCTAAGTTTCATAGAAACAAAATGTGTGGATGTATAGTAATTAACTCAAAAGTAGGCTTCAGCATTAAACTCTCAACCTCCTTAATAATTTATTTACTCAAAGATAAAAATCAATAAGTCACTCAGTTAAGCCTTCTCAGCTGCTATCAAGCCTTCCAGGTTGGACAATTGGACTTTGCCCACATCACTTGAAAAGATATATGTTCCAATTATGTGCATCAATCTGCATTTTCTACTCGTCTTCACATTCACCTCACAACACTTGCAGCCGTGCATTGAAGAGTTCAAATATGTGCCCCATGACAGGGCGCTCTATAACGTCCCACAGCACATCCCCATCTTGTATTGGGAATATCTCTCGATCATGATATCATTGGGTCTGGTATTATCATCAGAAGATGTTTTCAATACACGGCGGGGATGCGCTGTGGGACATTGTGGGGCGCCTCGTGGGGTGCAGATGTGAACTCTGCATTAAAAATATCTCTCTATGAATGAAAGTATACAGGTATGGGAGATATTCCTAATGTGTGGCTATAATGTAATGTGAGGAGAAAATCCGATTTTGAAAAAACCAAACTTTGCAATTTAGGCTACATTTGGTTGCACGTAAAATGAAGAAAAACAAATGATTCATTTTTTTTTTTGTAAAACAGTATTCAATAAAAATAAATGAATCATATTCCAAAATTTCCAGTCTTCACTTAAAAAACAACCTGAACTTAAAACAGTTGAACAGAACATGGGAAATCAGGAATATCATTCATTCATTTTCTTTCATACACTATGCTATCTATGTATATTCTGAACCATGTTTAGTGGATATTCATGTCACCAAAACCATATAACATTGTTTATGTTTTAAAAGAACAAAACTTCTTTACTGTGCAAACAAATGAAGCCTTCTTTACTCACTCCCATTTGTTGAAATAAAAGAAGAAACAACAAAAAAGGGACTAACCCAACAAAATTTCTAAGAAAGAAATTGAAACAAAGTCTAGAAAGAAAGAAAGAAAGGATCCCATATTCTTTAATCTTTGCTTCTACTGCAACATCAAACAGCAGGAGACTTCACTGGTTGAATCAGCTACCATCTTCAGGAAAACCCCATTATTATTTTATTGTTAAAAGATTCTAATATGAGTTGGAATTCCCAATTTTTTTTCAATGCTTTGGAGTTTGTGCTTCTTTTTTCCCTTCCTCACCAAGAATTGAAAAGTTGGAGGAAACAAAAGGAAAGGAGGCATTAATTTTAGTCCCAAGAGATTCTCACAACTCTCAACCATGTGATCAGACTTACCCCAAGTCTCATCTTTGCCATCTCTTCAAGCATAAGTTATCAGATAGGAAGCAAATTTACACCATGGATCAAGCCCAATCCATTAATAGACCAGGCATGGCTTGAGCCTAGGAAACAAATGGTTTTGAATCAGAAACCACTTTTTTGACGTTCATCATCCGTGTTTTGTGGTTTGTGCTTTATGGTTCTATAGTAATATCATCTGTGTTTTGTGGTTCAAAATAGGACTCGAACCTATTCATATTTTAACAAATCCTCAACCTGAACCTGTCCAAATTGCACCCCTAAAAATGGACATGCCAAAAAAAAATACCTAAAAGGCAAAAGCCACCTAAATTGGATTGGATTGGAGATACATGGCCCATATGTTATGACTCCATTCTGATTTCCAAGCTTGGACCTAAATAATTATATCTACATGTGGGCCCTGGTTAGATATGACAGACGAATTAGCCCGGCACAAAAATATATCTGAAATGTGATAAAGGGGAGTAGTGGATCTTGATGATCCAGTTGCTGGATCTGCACAAGAAATGAAGAAATTAGGGTTTGACTGTGAGAATTTGAGAAATTCTCTTTCCTTGGAAGCAACGAGGAGAATGAATAAAATTTGCACAACTTTCAGATATCTTCTCTCTCTTTTTCTCTCACAAACACACAACTTGGGTGGATTTGGGTTGAACGCCCGGTCTAAAGGCCTGAATCCAAAGCAGTTTAAAATGTTAACTCGGGCCAACCCGAATTGCACCCTTACCTGTCTGTAACCCACTTTGCAGTGCTTCCATTGAGAAAAGGAGATGGAATTGTCCTGAATGTCCTGAGCTTCCATTGAGAGTTGTCCTGATCAGCACTAGTAGGCAGTCTAGAATCACATGGTGCACATGTCTAATGTCTTTGTTCCAATACGAAGAACCAAACAAATGAGGAAGCTGAGAGGAAACTTCATGGAAAATCATGCTTCCAGAGTTCCGAGTTCCGAGTTCCGACAAAATTGGACTAAAGTCGGTGGTTAAGAAGATCAACATACTGCATTCATTCAAAGGATGATTCCACAAGAATGAAAAAACAAGCTTCAGACTATTAAGAAGGTTGTCGAGGTTACCAAATCATGGAAGCTTTAGGTGGATTAGGTCCATATCCTTTCTAATGTTGTTCTATAATAAAGGCGGGAATTCAAAAATCAATTGTGCAAATCATTTTCTTAGTGATTAGGAAAACCACTCATTACTCTTTCTATGTATCATTTTAGCCATGGTTTTGAAAACTTGACTGGACGGTCGGACCACTTGACTTTAGAATTGATTATGGGTCCAGGTCTGGTTTTGGACCCCAAACCATCCAATCTGAGGTTGGATCAGACGGCCAGACCATTTGACCCAGGAACCAGTGGCTAAAATAGTTCTATTTTCTGTCTAGTTTTGAAAACCATGATTTTAGCAAGTGACTCTCAAATGTAAAATGTGTTGTGACCGGTGACCACAACACATATCTCACCCAAATTTGTATTATCAACCCAAAACGTTTCACATGAAAATAGTATGGTATCAAATGACAACCAACTAATTTTGTCGCTTAGGCTGTGTTTGGAAACAATATAAATAAGTGTGAATGCAAATATGTAGTGTAAAACGGTTCATATAAAGGCTGAGTTTGAAAAGAGTACAAATGCAAATATGTAGAGTGTAAAACCTTATATTTTGTATTATTTTGTATGTATTTACGTTGTACATATTTGCATTTGTACTCTTTTCAAACTGAGACTAAATTGCAGAGTTGGGTTAGTTTTGCATTAATAAATTTAACTTTTTTCCCAAACAGACTTTTAACCTAATGGATGCAAACACGAATTCCAATAAAGCATATGCCTTTTTTTATCAAAACCCCACTTGAATGCAAATTTACTTCTTTTTTATTGATGCATTTTTACATCTTATTATCAATGTAAATATTGCCAAATATATAAGCAAAAGTGAACCAGAATGCAAATTTACCCTGAACCAGGATTTATACTCTATTTACATCATTTACAAACGCAGCCTTACCAGCATTTTATAGGAAAAATGGCAAGGAATATTATGTAAAAATGCCCCTAAAAGTACATCAAGCAGCATATAGGTCCAATTCCAATACAAACACTTCAAATTTCCATCCATTTAAGAGAGTCCATGCAATCGGCTTATTCTACAGAGGTACAAGCACGAGTTGAAAATGAGATGCAGTCCGAAAATGTTGGGAATCAGCGAACAAACCTGGTGAAAGGAATGGTGTCAACAGGTGGAAAATTACAAGAGAGATCCAAATTATTTTATCACTTTCATTCTTCTATATATATCTTGGAGGCCTACTACCATCTGAGATAGATCCAACAGAACTCAGGGTCCTTAGTTCACAGTTGGAATTGGAATCGGAATTTGGAATCAAAATCTGTTGTAATTGAAATTAGAATTATCTATTCCCATAATCTATTTGGTTCAAATAGAATTGGAAATGAAAATTGGAATAAATTGGAATGGGATTTCATTCTCAAAGGAGAGAGAGAGAATAGCCTTTCCCTAAAATTAAGGAACACCACTTCACCAGGAATGAGAATGGGATTCTAATTCTGCCCAATCAAATAATTGAAATCAGAATGACTCATTCCAATTCCTATTCCTGCAAATCAAATAGGTCCTCAATCCACATATAGATAGGAAAGTGGGTTTGGTTGTAGTTTTGGATCCTGGTCAAATTGCCTAAGCCATAGCCGATAGGATGGATCCATATCCAGTCCATTAACATAGTAGGGTCGGATTTGAAGTATATAATGTGCTGCATTAAACAAGGGCTTTCATCAAACACATTCCATCCATTTCCTTCCCAAGCTCAAGCAGTGCTCTCAATGTATTGTTTAAAATGCTGAGAATGAAAATATCTTGCTTAAATGCTGGAGTTTACCCCATACCACTCGGTAGGACTTGTATGACCAGCTATCATTATCATTAGAAAGCAAGTCAGTTATTAATTCAACACTACTTTCTAATGGCCAGCTCTTTGATTAAGCTGTTAGGTGAGGTACCTGAATCCCTATTTGTTTTTTTAACACGTCCCCCTCCTCCCCCAAAAGCATATTGGACTTGAAGTATGGATGATTACAAGCCTATCTATACCTTGAGGGCAATTAGGATTGAACATTATACCACTATTTTGAAAAAAATTGGACTGGATTGGATAGTTGGACACTTGGACCGTTCAACTTGGGCAGGTCCAATTTTAGATTGAACTGCTATTTTTGAAAAAAAAAAAACATTGAAATTGTTAAATCAAGGTTTTTAAAACCGACCCGGAGAATGAACTGGTCATGGGTCTGGTTCCTGGGTTAAATGGTTCGATCGTTCAAATCGAACAGTCATCCCATTCTGACAAAAAAAATAAAAATAAATAAAAAGCGATCAAAATCGTTCGAACGGTTCAACCGCCCAGGTCAGCGGTTTGTTAACCAAATCAACATTTTTTTTGCAAATATCCAGTTTTGAAGAAAAACAGAACCGGTCACCTGACCGATTCTTGGTTTTCCCGGTCCGACCGTTTGGTCCAATCCCGTTTTGAAAACCATGTGTTAAACAACCGCTGACCCGAGCAATGGTTTGTAGGTCATTTTTTTGCTTTTTTACAACTAAATAAAAAAAAATTACATTCAAATCTCAAATCTAATTTGGGCATATGATTAGAGGTGAACACAATTCGATTAAAACCGAAAAACCGAACCAAAATTTCGGTTTTGGTTGAATCGGTTCGACTTATTCGATTGTTCTGTTTTTTATTCGGTTTCTCTATTTTTTGGTTTTCGGTTTCGGTTACTATGTTTGCTAAATCGGTTAACCGAATTAACCGAGTTAGTTTTATTATATATTATTAATATTATTTATAAATATATAGTATACATCGACTCGAATTTGGCTATATGCCAAATTTCCTTATTAAGATATAACGTAAAAGACTCAAATTTTCTTATGAGTCACGAAAACAAAACAGGAAAGAGTACTCTGACTCTTCGTCTTCTTCCACACTCCACGTCCTGAGTCTCCTGACGTGCACAGACCACAGTCCACACAGAACGGCTTCGCTGCTTCGGGCCTTCAGCAATCGACAGTTCGGACTTCGGTGCTCACAGTTACAGAGTACTCTTCGGCAGTTCGCAGTTCGCCAGTTCAGTTCTTCTACATTCGCTAGGTAACTCTCAAACCTTCTTCTTCTTCTTCTTCTTCTTCTTCTTCTTCTTCTTCTTCTTTTTCTTCTCCGTCGAGTCTCGACTTCTATGGTTATAGCATCCATTTTTATATTCTAAACCAGAAATCTTCTTCGTCCCAAAAATCTTCTTCGTCAGAACAGAGACTCTTCTCCATTTTTATTTTCTTACAGTTACAGAGTACAGAGACTCTTCTCCGTCAGAACATCCTCCAAGGTCGGGGACTTAATCTCTCTTTTTCTTTTGATAAACTGAGACTTGCTCTCTCTCTCTCTTGTCTGTTTCATCTCTGTTGTATGATTGTATCATTTCCCTGTCATCGATGTGCTACTGCCTACCTCACAAAGATAAGCACTATTATCTTCCCCACCTTGAAGGAGATTAAACCATTGAAATCCTCTTAAAAACTTTGTTAAGAGTCTTGATGGAGGGTGATTTGGCCCGACCTCGTAGCACGGGGACACGTGTGCGTGACCTGGCTCAATGAACAGAACCTCAGCACAACCGCGACTTGACGTGAGAGACATGCCGAGTCCAACGCTATCCACTCGGCGGGTTAAGCGACTCGCCGAGGACTAACACCTGGCTAACCTTAACTCTCACCAAGTGTGGGAGGTCCCGAGCTCCTCTCGAAGCCCGAGCTCCCCTTGAGGTCCGAGCTCTTCCTAAGGGGCTCTGAGCTCTCCCTTCCTAAGAAGGGAGCACCCCGGTTTTTGGCTAAGTATCCCGAGGGAGAAGCACCTCGGGGCAGCACCGCCTCCAACGCAGGCACCTCGGCACCTCGGTACCAAGACAAACCTACCCCAAGTAGGGCTCTGATCCCTTGCCAGGCGGCGTTCTGTTTGCCATCTCTGAAAAGCATGGCACGTCAGTCAAGTCCATACCTAGCGATAGTACTCTGTAGCAGCAACCTGCACCTGCCCTGGTAGTAACGGTTAGGGCAGTGGCGGTTACGCCAGGTATGACCGAGCTCCGACATAAAAGAATTCCAACTCTCACGAAGCAAAGGTATTAAAGCTTAAGCACTTTCAACACTCTTATTCTCTATTCCTTCTTTGAGATTTCTCTAATTCTAACTTAACCATCGGAGTGTTCCCACCGGGAGAACTCCCCGAGAACCCTTCACCTTCTCCTTCCTCTTAGGTGTCGTCCATTCCAACCAGAAGCCAAGTCACAACCAGCTAGGAGTGCCCAGATTGTGTAGCATCAAGTCTGCTTTTTTTCCTTTATTTTTCTACTGAGGATAGGGAATAAACTTTGTTAAACTTAACAAGAGCAGCTTTTGCAATTTTCAATCAGTTTTTACAATTTTCGGTTTTAATCGAAAAAGCTGACTTAACCGAAAAAAAAATCAGTTCGGTTTGTTCGGTTTAACCTAAATTCGATTTCGGTTTGATTGCCACATTTCATATTTCAGTTTCTGAAAATTCGGTTTGTTCAATTCGATTTTAAACCGAACAAACCATTTGCTCACCATATGGTTAGGGTTTTAGAATTTAAGAAAAGAAGGAAAAAGACAAACTCTTCTCTCTTTCTTTTTCACTTTTCAGCATGGTTTTTAAAACCGAACCGATCAGGGATCTGATTACCGAGTCAAACGGTCCGACCATTCAAACTAAACACTCGACCCATTCTAACAAGAATAAAAAAATTCAAAAAAATAAAAAAACGGTCAAAATCGTTCAAACGATTAACCGCTCGGCTCAGCAGTTCGCTGACCAAAATCAACAGTTTTGGGGAAAATCCGGTTTTTGGAAAAAACAGAACCGATCACCTGACCGACTCCCAGTTTTTCCAGTCCAGACCAGTTTTGAAAACCATACTTTTCAAACCTCAGTTCTCAGTTCCAAACTTGAGCCACCATCTGACCTACGGTGACCAGCAACCAACAACCGGCGGTGGGTCCTCCGTCTTTCTCTCTCAACAAATACAAACCAACAACAGTGAGTCCGTCCCTCTCTCTTTCTCTCTCATCCTCCCAACAACAATGGGTTAGCAGAAATCACATCTTTTTCAGCCGCACAGAAATGCATTTTCTTCTGGACAGACAATGGAAATGTAGAAGCAACCACTAATACAACACGAATGCCAAAACATTTCTGAACATAAAATAAATGCTTTTGTCAGACGATCAAGCCCTATGGGCATCAAAATAGTGAAATACCATTTGCATTTGCAATGAAAGGAAAACGATAACAGTTCCCTTCTCAGTTGTTCTCTCTGCTGCAACAATGACCAGTAAATGGACAAGGATGATCGTAACCATGGTGGACAACTGGACACGGCTGCCGTCCCCTCCCCTTTGTTTCTCAGCCCGCTTTCTCATTGACTCTTCTCTAATAGAAAGCATTTTATATGATCCTTCTAATGAGACCTAATATGCTAATCCAACAACAGCCAGGATACAATAAATAAATAAACATGAACCAGTGGTCAAAGCGGTTTTTTCCCACTTGGTCAAACAAACTTTGATATCATTCAACCCAAAAGCAAGCTTTAAGCTATTATGTTAGGTACCTAAGTAGATATTTATTCTCTAACAGCATAATAGGTCCAGCCACGTTTCAACAAAAGCCCATAAAAAGGTTCACAAATGCCACAGGGAAAACATGTCACAAATCAAAACTCATAGGATTGACATCTGGCATAGACAAAGAATGACTCTCTCATGGCTGGTTCGCAGATCTTACTAGCTTTCACATAGACTTGAACATTAAGGCCCTCAATCCTTTTCATGTGTTCAATACATTTAGACACCAAATAAAGGTCCACCTTAGAATATTGTAAATGGTATCTTTACGATTGTGGTAAAAGCATGGAACTTGTGTTTGTGTATCAAGGTGAGTCTTCTTCTGCTCTAAAGCCTAAACCTTTGGAATAGAATGAAGAGTGAAGAGGCCTACTAAGAGAAGAACCAGAAAAAACTTAAAAAGATTCTTTTTAGCGGACTGTAAGGAAACTTGCCAAAAAAATTCTGTGCAAGTCTGATAAAATTTTTGAGCTTTAAAAGATTTAAAGAGGATAGTGGATTGTTATGCAACAATTGGCAGGCCTTCCTTTTTGGGAGGAATCACCACGTTCTTGTTTCCAGGGAAGGCATTGCGAGAAATGTCCACTAGGGCTTTGAAGCTATATGGCTCGTGCATCGACAGTTCTGACAGCACCTTCCTATTCAGTTGGATGTTCTCCTTCATCAGCCCATGCATGAAGTTTCCATAATTTACCTAACAGAACAGTAATAAAAGGATATGAATACAAACTACAGAAGCAAACTAGCACATCGAACATCATCTTGAAAACTTGAAAAATCAGTTGAGAGTACACATTCAGATGTTTCTTGAGCTAATCACAAATCATCATTTGAGACCATAAACAAACTCCATCATGGAGTGTTCTTTTTTCCCTCTTATTTATTTATTTATTTATTTTTGTGGCATGGTGACCCATTAACATGCAATGAAGAATAGAAGCATTATCTTTACCATTGATTACAACAAGGTTTATGATTTGCAAATATGTATTGAGCAGGTATTGGTAAATAGAAGTAAAACCCCAAAGGGGGGAAGAAGAGAGTGTTTAACCAAATCAAGCCTACATGTTATTCTCTCAGGGATATCTCAATCCTAATCTTTGCTTGATGAGTGACAGTCCTCGAAGACATTAACTAACACATTGAACATCTAGCATATGTTCCACAAGGAAATCTACCCCCGCTAAAAAAAGGAAAAAAGGGAACTGAGATCATCAAATGTTAACCTGATTGGATGATCTTAACCATTTTCCCTTTCTGCTGTCATATAAATAAACTGTAGTTTTTTTCAGAACCCTCAAAAGAATATGATATGGATCTTAATCTCATTTACCAAGCAAATCAGTATTATTCAAGAAGCATATGGAAATTCATTTATCTGATGTAGACACATCAGTCATCCTAAAACAATTTAACTTAACAAAGCCATCTCCCAATTAGACCTGTTCATGGGCTGGGTAGCCCGATGGCCTGGCCCGGCCCAGCTGCAGTTGGGCTTGGACATATTATTAGGCCCATGGGCCCAGGGTCGGGCCCTATTATCTAAGCCCAACCTGATTTTGGGCCAGGCTCAGGATTTCACAAAAAAGCGTGGCCCGCGCCCAGCCCGGTCTGACAATATTTTATATAATTAATAATATATATTATTAAAAATATAATATTTCTAACCCTAGCCCAAATTTTCATTCAAACTCATCCCTGTTTTGTTTGAACTTCAAATGAACTAATCCCCTTCACAGCGGCAGCCGACGGTAATGCTTCTACAATCTACACTCAAGCAGCAACCCAGTGACCGGTGAGGCGACGGCATCTCTCCAAAACTGTTACGTTTTCTTAATAAGCAATAAATTGTTACATTATTTCAATTCAATTTGAAAACAGATTTGTTGTCCATTTCAATATAGGCCGTTTTCCCCCTTTCCTGATGGGCTTCAATATAGGCAGGTACAAAGAGTGAAATTAGTGCCTTTTGATTTTCTCATAGCTTTTGAAAGAGCACAGATGGAAGCCACAAGTCCTTATGAAATTGAAAAGGCTAATATGAAAACTCACGTGCATAGTATGATGAAAACTGGGAACCCAAACAACGATTACTATTGGAATTTTTGCAAAAATTTGGTACGTCAGACAAATGCTATAATCTGTGCTATGCACAAAGAAACAAAAGCCACATTTTGACACAAAACAATGTGTCAGACACCCCAAGCCCCAAAATCTAAAACCATGGACAAGGCCATGAATTGATACCAACCTACATTTATAATTATGTAAATTTATATGAAGATCAGATGCCTACACAATATGTTCTCAAATTTAAAGGAAGAATAATATAGTGGACCACACAATACAAACTACATAAGAATGTCTTTATGTCATAATAAGTTGGACAAGTTTATATTTGTCCAAAAGGTATTGATATATGCTTCTGTCAACCTGTTTCCAACATGCCAGAAATCAATAGAGAAATTAAAAATATCAAAAATAGAATGGAAGATGAGAATGATGTCTAATGGATGATGCCCCTGGAACTCCATGGAAGATTGGGATTCACATGTGTATGGTTCACTGAGATAGAAGTGCTGAACCTACTCTATTTTACTCAAACATATCCCAGAGAGGGAGGGGAATGAATGAGTGATCATGGGCCAGGCCAGGATGGAGCAGGTTCCAGGCCTATAATTTTAAATTTTAAATATGAAATATTAAATATAATATATGAAGCCTATTGGCGTTTCCAGTAAAAAAAGGGAAAAGGAAAATAAACACCAATTTGCACACAATCTTGAAAACCCCATGAAGAAGACTCCTGTAAGTATGGTAGATGCACTACATTTTCTCACATTTCAATCACATCTGATAAAGGAACTAATAAATTAAAGCACCAACCTTTTTTCACAACTTTACACTAAAATCTAGTTCCCATTGATCAAGATTTCATTCATCTATACTTAAGTCTACATATAGTTTGCAAAATGGACTCTTTAAAATGTGAACATATACTAAGTTTTCATCAACATAAACAAGTATACACATGGAAACGATGACTCCAAATGAACTTCAAAAAGGAGAGGATGCACCAATTAAGGCTTTGAGTCAACTTACCCCATGCAAGCGGGTGCCAGCATTGATCCTTTCGATCCAAAGGGAGCGCATGTCCCTCTTCTTGTTGCGCCGATCCCTGTACGAATACTGCAAGGCCTTCTCCACTCTCTCCCTTGCTATTCGGATGCAGTTCTTGGCTCTTCCTCTAAACCCCTTTGCAAGCTTGAATATCTTGTCCTTGTTCATCTCTCTCCTCTATCTTTTGTCACTCTTGCTTGTTCTCTCTGCTTCTTAATTAAATACAATGACACGAGCTGGACACATAACCAGAATTTCTGCTGGGTAACAGGTCAAATGGTCCAAATATGTCTAATGGTCAAATACCATTAAAATTCAAAAAGTACAGAACAGCATGAATAATTCCTGAGTTATAGAAAATTTTGGAAAAATATGCAACAAATATATGTCTAATGGCTCATCACCAGAAGTCCAAACTCAAAAGAAGCCATTTTCTGTTACTAGAAAGAAGAATATAGAAATGAAACCAGTACTTGAACTATCTCATTTCCATCTTTAGTTGGCAACCGGAAATGCTTAATTAAACTGAAAACATGTGGAAGTTGTAGACAACAATCAAATTAAATGTCTCATTTCTATCATCCAGTGTCTAAAGATACTACACATCATACAACATGACAATTGACAACAATCGAATAAGAATGAGAGAAGAATAAATACAGAAAATAAAAAATAATTAGAAATTTAGGATCACAAGAAAAAAAACTTACTATTTGTGTCAATACACTATCATATCTCATGTGAATTATTTATGTTTTGTTTAAGGATTTTATCATTGAGAGATCCAAGGGTTTTAAGAAGAAAATATAAGCAAAATAGAGGGCTTGTATCCAAAAACCTATGTGAAAAGAGAATATGATTCAAGATAAAAAGAAAATTTTATATAACACTTATAAGGCCAGCAATGTTGTATGGAGCTAAGTGTTGGATGGTCAAGAAGCAATATGTCCAAAAAAAAAATCAGTGTAGTGGAAATGGATGAGTGGGAAAACTAGAAATGATAGAATCGGAAGCACATTTTAACCTGCTCCAAAACCAAAAAAAAAAAGAAAAAAATTGAAATCTTGTCAAGTTTTTCTCAAATATCTCTATATGTGTAGTGTTATATACCTCTTTCATTTCATTAGCGGTCAAAACGAAAACAAAATCTCGAAATTGCAAAATTTGGGTCAAAATTTAAATCCTATACTATGAGTATCCCCATAAACTGATATAGATAATAGTAATACTTGGCATATCCCAGTATTCTCCGGAATGACAAAGTTCACATAGCTTCACATATTACATATTATAGTATTTATTCTCCAACTAAGCCCAAAATTACAAAATTATTTTCTGCATACCATGGTACATACTAATATAAATTTTCATAAATACAAACACTGGCATTCATTATGACACAAATAACAGCATGAATGGATTCTAAACCAAAATGTTGTACGTAATTTCTAAAAGATACTGATGGTGATATCTTTGCATCCTGTCCTTCCCATGTTATGGAAGAATATCAGAACTTTCGATTTCGAGAAAACAATTCGACGGTGATAAATATTGTCCATTGATAGACAACGCTGGAATAGATCCTTTTTAACCCCCAATATTCTGCTCCTGGGCCTCATGAACAGGTAAGACAATGGTCCAGAAAAATGATAAGTCAAACCTATTTTAGGATCCAAATCATGCAACACTCAGAATTTTCTTGTTCGGGTGAAAAAAACGAGGAAGAACCACGGTTTTATTTGGACTGTAAGACCAGAGACCGGTCTCCTCATTTCTCTTTTGGTGAGTGAGATGAACTGAAATGCCATATCTTAAAGTTGCAATACATAACCTCAAATGGTAACTCCGATTTAGAGAAGAAACCCTAAATAATCCTAATCCCGCAAAAGAAGAAAAATATAAGTCTCATACCTCCTCTACTTTCTGGTAGCTTCTATGCCGACGACCTATCAGTTCCTCTAATGGATTTCGGCGGGAACGACGAGAGGATTAAAGTGAGATATAATTGTGTAACGGGTCCTTTCTGTTCTGCCCGACTGCCATGTATAGAAAGAGAGCTACGCATTTGTACTTTGGAAAACATAGCTTAGATGGTGTTTGGTATTGTTTCGCGCCACGTTTGCAACTTGGCTGGTGCTGGCCCAACCCGAGTTCGGATCCGCCCCGTAGGGCCCTGTTTGACAATGTTTCCACCTGTTCTTTTATGCTGTGTTTGGTTTGAAGGAAAAAAATAGGAAAATGAAGAGAAATGTAGGAAAACCTTTACAACCTTGCATATGTTTCCTTTCCTTTCTCTATCTTTTTCTTCAAACTAAACATAGCCTTAGAAATTCTTGTGATAGAACAAGTTCCTTGAAAGTAATAGAGGAGTTTAGCAAATTATTTTTTGATAGCGGATTTTTGTTCTATAGAAACAAAAATAGTATTTGGATGATGAAACAATTTCTTAACATAAGTTTTGCAAATCCATCAACACAAAAAAAACCCCATATTTTATGATATTCAATAAAGTAAAATAAATTAATATGAAAAAACGAGTTCAGATGAAAGTGGATGGAAACTTGACAACTTTTAAGGTATGTTTGGTTTGAAGGAAAAAGTAGGGAAAGGAAGGGAAAGATAGAGAAACATTTACAAACCTTGTATAGGTTTCCCTACTTTTCCCTTTCTTTCCCTACCTTTTCCTTCAAACCAAACATAGCCTTAGAGAAGATGGTGTTGCCAGAGATGTAAGCTTGGGTGAAATGTGTGAAATGGGCATAAAAACAGGGCAATGACAAGTATAAAACTAGGTATGACGAGAATGAACTTAACCTATCTGTTTACGTGAATCTGGCCAAAAATGTTGTCAGAGATTTGTTCTATTTGTTCGCCATCTGGTTGTTGATGCAGTAGGAGCCAAGGAAGTTTCCTCCTCTAGGTTGTGTAGTAGCAATGAGGTAAGTGTCGAACGAATGAGAATTGTTGTTTTAGGGCTTGTTTATCATTTTTGCATGAAATGCCAAAAATAACCTTTCTCTCATATGGGAATGACATTCATGTGTTCGTTAATATGCATAGACGTGCCTTCCCAGAGAACTCGTTTTTTGAGTGTCAATTTGCCACTCCCAAAGAACACGGGAGTGGCTTGTTTCTTTCATTTTCTTTTCCTGCCAAATGCGTTTTTGTTCTGCGAGAACGTCGAGAACAATAGAAACACTTTCACAGAATGTTGCCAAACAAGGCCTAATTTTATGATTTTCATTTTTTAGTCCACCAAAATGTCATGCTAGGTTTTTTTTATCAGGATAATATGCAAAGACCCGCTGTACTGTGGGGTTAGTGACAATTATCCCCTAAACTTTCATTTGTGATAAAGACCCCTTATGAAGTTTATAATAAATATTTACTCCATTAGTGTTCCATCAATTAACTTGGAAAAAGATTCTTATTCAAGTGTTTAAAACTTTTAAGTCCTTAAATTATCCTTTCCTCATTTGTTTAAACGATTTATGATTCTATTACTTTTCTAAATATATAATATTAAAATCCTCTTGGTTGTTTTAGTAAATCCTTGCAGATTTTTGGTTAGATTTAATATTTAAATAAAATGGTAAAAATTTCTTTCTTATGGATATAAATTTAAGGTCTTATTTGTTTTTCTCGATTTATTAGGTAAAGGAGTGGATAATTTTATATTTTATGATGAAAAGAGGCATTCATGTTAGTGAAATGAAACAAGATAATGAAACTCGTTTTTTTCTATGTCATTAAAACAATTCTTGTTACTTTAGCTCGTTTCATTTAGAGAAAATGGATGTATTTGGGGTCAATTAGGTTTTATGAGAAAAAAGATGAGGAAAAAAATAAGGATAATTCATATGGGTATTTTGGTAATTTAACACATTCCATTGTTTAACTTAACTGCTAGGGGGTATTTGCTAGAAAGTGGAAGTTCAGGGGGTCATTGTCACAAACAAAATTTTGGGGGGTAATTGTCACTAACCCCATAGCATAGGGGTTCTTTGTAATCTACCATTTTTTTTTAAATTTTTTTGGCAATGGGTTATTAGATGGTAGCTCAGTTTGGAAGGAATACAAATGCAAATATGTAGAGTGCAAAACTATGTATTTTGTATTATTTTATATGTATTTATATTGTATCTGTTTGTATTTGTACTCCTTCCAAATAGGTTTAGTCATATAGTTTAATCGAGTTTACATCTGCACCCTATTTGTTCCCCACATGCACATCTCAACGTGCATTGGGAACATCTCCCATACTTGTCATTGGGAGATGTTCCTAATACACGGTTGGGATGTGCTATGGGGGTGCAGATGTGAATTCGGTTTAATCATATCTAGAGGTGCAATTTATTTTAGCCCAATTTAATATTTTACACTATTTTGGGCTTCAAATTGAATTGATTGAAAATTTGACAAAATTCCAACCCTAATCCACCCAAGTTATACCCCTAAAACTTAACCACATCACAGTGAGGCTCAGTACATTCAAACAAAAAAACTTTGGTTGTTGGGGGCCAATAGCCTTTTGCTATTGAGAACATTTTTGGGAATTCCATGTTACCATAGTGGGGTAAAATAGTAATTGCTCCTTATTTCTTTTTAACCATAAACATAGACACGGGCGTGAATTGGTGAACGTGTCCAGCCTAAAAACACTCTCAACAGCCAAAATTAACTCCAGATGTAGGGACATCTGGAAAACCTGCAGATGTTGGCACGTGGCATCGACCAGATGCATCCTAGTCATCCATCATCAACTGTCTCGAACTACTCCTCCCTTAAGGCAACTCTGGCTATTATAAAAGGGGGGGGGTTCCACATTGAGATAAGGGCATGAATACACACAAGGCTTAAGCTCTAGCTTTCCTCTCTTGCTTGGTTTGACCCCTTGCACCACTCAGCTAACTTGACCGTCGGAGCCTTCACTCCTGGGATAACTCACAGGGCCTTTGATGCCTTCTTTCTTTCAATAGGTTGGATCCATTGGCCTTAGACACCTGAAACTACGTGATTGCCCTCGACATGAAATTTGGCAGCAACAATTGGCACCGTCTATGGGAACGTCTTTAAGGCTTCTCCTTAAGAAAACAATCCAGACTTAATCGAATAGTGTTTCCGAAATGGCTGACAAGCTAGACCCCACTCCTAATGCTTAGAACTTAGTCACGATCAACCAGTTCAGATTAGTCCTGGATAGGCTAGACCACTTGGCCTAGCGTTTGAACAATATAGGGTGCCTGACAAGAAGCCACCTACAAGGTGACTGCCCTGTCGGAAGCCACAGACAACATAGCAGGCGATCAACCCGCGCCCCGCAGAGTCAGCACTTGCGCGGTCCAAAGGAGGTCAACCTTATGGAATCTGATAGCAACAACTGACGGGCTAGCAAGCCCCGTTCAAAGACCTCTAGGCTACCCATTTGACAGGGCAAACCCATAGGGTCCTACCACAAGCACAGGGACCACAACTATCATTACCACCATGGGTTGACCAATCGGGACGATGGCGGGCGCTCAACTATAGTCCCCCTCCAAGGGTAGGAAGCCGACGCCGTGCCTCTCCCCCACTAGTCTCCGACCTCTGCAACCTCCTTAATGACCGCCGTGCCTGCAAGGATCAAGACACGTCGGTGTCCGAACACTCCAGGAACAGGGACGGCCCATCCCGCGTGAATGAGAGCCAGAACCAAGCCGAAGCATCGAGGCCACACATTGGCCAACACCTAGGATCTATTCAAGCACAAATTGGTGCCGTTCAAGATTAACTCAGTAGGTGAAGGAGGGTCGTGGTGACGCCTAGGCCAATTGCCATACTTCGCCTGCCCGGATGGAGGCCTTTGTGGATTCATCACCTCTGAGTCCCTCCTATCAAATTTCAAGGCTTCGGTGCTAGAAACTTACGATGGGAGTACAAAACCCGAAGACCATCTAGAAAGCTTTTGGGCCCTCATGCTCCTTCACATATTTTTTGATGCCCTCATGTGTCAGGCCTTCTAGGTCACATTCAAAGGAGCAACACATTGATGGTTCTCAATGTTGCAGTTCACAGATCTCTTCCTATCTCACTTCATGAATAGCCAACAATGTTAGAAAACCGTCATCTCTTTGATGTCCATCAAGCAAAAGCCAGGAGAAAGCCTTCGGTCATACATGAAAATATTCAATCAGGAGGAACTCGAGGTCAAGGACCTTAACCCTTCGGTCTCCATGGCCGCGACCATCAACAGGCTCCGGTCGGGGCCCCTCAGCTTGTCCATCTCCAAGAATCCACCCAAGACTAAAGCCCAATTTCTGAAGAAGGTCTAGAAATACATCGCCGTTGAGGAGGCCAAATCCAATAAATGCCTCCAAAACTCAGAAGTTGGTCCCAACGATAAGAAGAGGAAGGAAATGGATGGTTGTGACGACAACCCCGCCAACAAAAGTATTGGGAAGAAGCCGCCAGCCCCTTCCTTTGATAGGTATACGCCACAAAGCTTCTCCCGAATGCACATACTGATGCAAATAGGTAAGGAGGAATTTATGAAGTAGACAGCCAAATTGAAGAGAAACCCAAGAAGGGGGAACCCCAAGAAGTACTACAAGTACCACTACGGCATTGGCCACGACACTAAGAATTTCTATGACCTCAAAAACAAGATCAAGTCCTTCATCCGTCATGGGCACTTAAAGGATTATGTTAAGGGTGATGCCCATGCATCATCCTTGCAATAGCTACAGACCAGGCCCGAGGCCCATTGCCCCTAGCCGAAACCATTGAAGTCATAGCTAGGGGCCCAGCCTTAGGGGGAGCATCCACCTCGTGTCAAAAGGCATACGCTAGGCAGTATAACATTCAGAGCCAGGCATCGAAGAGGTAGAGGCCGGAGGTGGTGTTGATGGTCGTCGCCAACTACATGGTGAAAAGAATCCTCATAGAAAATGGCTCCTCGACTGATATTATGTTCTATGAGACATTTAAGAAGTTGCAGCTAATGCCAGATTGACTGCATCCCGCTGGCGTGCCACTCGTCGGGTTTTCTGGAGTAGTTATCAAACCTAAAGGAAGGATAACACCCTACTGGTTACCGTAGGGACCAAGCCTTGGCACGTCACCCAGATGATTGAGTTTTTCGTCGTGAAGATAGACTTCCTTTATAATGCCATCATAGGGAGGTTGACCCTTCATGCAGTCAAGGCAATCATCTTGTCTTACCACCTTGCCATGAAGCTCCCCACAAAAAATTGTGTATGAGTAGTCAGGGGAAACGAACAAGCCGCCAAAAAGTGCTATGTTGTGGCACTAAAAGGCAAGAACAAAGAAACCCTACCACTAGAAGAGCTCGACCTTAGGGACGAACCATCCAACCGAGGCCAGCCGGTCGAGGACCTTTTTGCGATTCCCCTAAACGAGGTCAACCCTGAGAAAATGGTACGAGACGAGTCTCGCCTCCCCCAAGACACATTTTCCAATCTAGTAAGCTTCCTCAAAGCCAATGTCGACATATTTGCTTAGTTTGCCGTTAATATGCCAAGAATCCACCCTTCAGTCGTTACTCATAGGCTAAGCATGGATCCGAGTTGTAAGTCTGTTTGGAAAAAGAAGATGAACTTTGCACTGGAATGCTAAAAAGCCATCAGGGAGGAGGTAGACAAGATACTCAATTCCAACTTCATAATAGAGGTACACTATCCTAAATGGCTATCTAATGTGGTCATGGTTAAGAAGGCTAATGGGAAATGACACATATATTTTAACTTTACAGATCTCAACAAGGTCAGCCCCAAAGACAACTCTTCTTTGTCGAGAATTGATCATCTCGTCAATGCCACCATAGGGTACAAATTACTGAGCTTCATGGATGCCTTCTCTAGCTACAACTAGATAAAAATGCACCCTGGCGGCGAAGAGAAGACTTCATTCATCACCGAGCACGACACTTACTGCTACAATGTGATGCCTTTCGGACTGAAGAACGTCGAGGCCACTTACCAAAGGCTGGTGAATAAGATCTTCAAAGAGCAGGTTGGTAGGAACGTCAAGGCCTGCGTTGACGACATGGTTGTGAAGAGTCTTAAGACTAGCCAACACACCTCAAATCTTGACGAGACATTTGGGGTACTAAGGAAGTATAACATGAAGTTGAACCCTAATAAGTGCGCCTTCGAGTAAGTTCTAGGGCTTTGTAGTCACCCAGCGAGGCATAGAAGCCAACCCTAAGAAGATACAAGCCATGCTAGACATGGAGCCCCCTCGGTCAATCAAAGAAACCCAGAGGCTCATCGGCCGAGTTACAACCCTCAGCTGATCAAGGTTTAAAGTATCGGAAAGATAATTTTAAGAGACGTATCGGGATACGCTTTAGATACGGACAAAAAATCAAGATACACATAAATATGCTAAAAAACTCAAATAAATCCTAAAAATATATATTAATAACGATAGTTACAAGTTTAATATGATTATAAATAAGTTATTTAAAATTAAAAAAACTGTAATTTAATGGTCTATATAAAATTCGAGACATCGGGTCACACTTAGTAATTATTGACAAATGATGGAATAACTAAAACATAAAAAAAAACAAAAAAAAACTAAAATGTATATTGATATGCATTAGTTTTATAATAATTAATATATTTATCTTAATATTTATTAATACATAAATTTTAATAATTAATTCTAACATTTATTGATAAGCATACACTAAGAAAAAGAGAAAATTTACTTAAAAATAAAAATTCATAAACCTATAGCAAGCAAATGGGCGTGGTTTAGTGGTGAACCTCTAGTTGTTAAAGCATAATGGCTAGGGTTCAAATCTTGCTATTGCTAAGTTTGTAGTTTTATACTAACAAAACGAATTTAATGAGAAAGAGGGTTATTAATTAACGAAATTAATGAGAAGAGAATTCTAATTAGGCACTAAAATTGAAATTCAAATTTAAAATTATGCATTAGTTATAGGAGTAATTAGCTAATTAATGAGAGAGAAATTGCACTTAAATATAGGAGTAAATATAAAATTAATGAGAGGTAATTCGGCCTTAAATATAATTTAATGAAATTAATGAGAGAGAAGGAGACTTGTATGTATCGAACTGTTTCGAAACCGTATCAGCCGAAACAGACCCAACACAATCCGATACATACGAAAATGAATGCTACAGATAATTTCTATGCTTTCCTATATCGGACTTGTACCAGAACGATACATCGACCAATACGGTCTGATACGTTACGAAATTTTGAACCTTGCAGCCGTTTCATGTACAATTCGGCTAACCGGTGCATACCTTTCTTTTGGGTCATTAAGAAGTTGAAGGACTTCCAATGGATGAGAGATTGCTAAAAGGCCTTCGAAGAGTTGATGACCTACCTTGTGTTGCCACCATTGCTCACTTGACCCATCTTGGGAGAAACTTTATTCTTGTACCTCTTGGTTGGGGAAGACGATGGAGTTCAGAGGCCGGTATATTACATTAACAAGGTTCTCCATGTGGCCGATACTAGATATTATGAAGTAGAGAAAATAGCCTTTGCACTGGTGATCTCGACCAAGAAGTTGAGGCCTTACTTTCAAGCCCACAGTATCTTGATGCTAGCCAACCAACCCCTCAAGTCAGTACTCTCGAAGCCTGAGACCTCGGGTCGGCTAACCAGGTGGGCTATCGAGCTGTTAGAGTTTGACCTACATTGTCAGTTGAGGCTTGCAATAAAGGCACAAGCATTGGCAGACTTCCTAGTTGAGTGCTCCTTTAGCCACGAACTAAGTCAAGCCCCTAAAAATGAGGAGAAGCCTCGGCCAACCTGGACCTTGTTCGTAGATGGATCCTCCAACACCAAAGGAAGCGGAGCTGGCCTCATACTTCTCACCCTGGGAGACAATGAGATAGAGTATGCACTACGATTAAGTTTCCCTACTTCCAACAACGAAGCTGAGTACGAGTCCTTGCTCGCCGGCCTTCAGCTTACAAAGGACCTTGGAGCTGAGCACATTGAGGTCTTTAGTGACTTGTAGTTGGTAGTGAACCAAGTGAATGGAGAATGTGAGGCCAGGGAGCCGAATATGACCGGGTACTTAGCTAAAGTTTGAGAGTTAACCGGTCACTTCTAGAACTTCGCCCTGTACCAGGTCCCTCGGGTTGAGAATGCACAAGCCTAGGCCTTTTCAAAACTTGTGGGCTACTTGGGATTGGCCCTCAGCTGAACTGTGCACGTTGAGAACCTAGCACGACCCAGAATCGAAGAGAGGCAAGTGTATCCCATCCAAGCTGAACCTTGTTGGATGGATCATATTCTCACCTATTTGTAACATGAGCAGTTGCCACACGATAGGAATATGGCAAGGAATGTCCGACAATAGTCAGCATGTTACGCCATACTTGAGGGCATGCTATACAAAAGATCCTTCACCCTGCCATACCTCAGATGTCTTTGCCAAGAGGAGGGCGAGTATGTGCTAAGAGAATTTCACAAAGGCATCTATGGTAATCATCTGGGGGGGAAGGCCCTAGCACAGAAAGCGCTTAGACAAGGATATTTTTGGTCGACCATCCAAAAGGACACTATTAAGTTGGTACAAAAGTGCAACCAATGCCAAAGGCACTCCAACATCCTCCATCGGCCTATGACGACCCTATCGGCCCTCAACAACCCTTGGCCCTTTGCAAAATGGGGAATGGACCTCCTTGGACCTTTCCCCTGGCCATGGGAAACAGAAGATACCTCGTTGTTGCAATAGACTACTTCACTAAATGGGTCAAAGCCAAGGCCTTGGAAACCATTATGGCTAAGATGATTCAAAGCTTCTTCTAGAATAACATAATTTGTTGATTTGGCATCCCATACCTACTCGTCACCCACAATGGCCATCAGTTCGACAATTTCAAGTTCAGAGAATGGTGTGAAAGTATGGGAATAAGGTAGTAGTACACCTTGGTCGGATACCCTCAAACTAACGGGTTATCCGAGGTCACCAATAGGATGATTCTAGATAGATTGAAAGCGAGGTTAAATAGAGCCAAGGAACTTTAGACAGATGAACTGCTTAGTGTATTATGGGTGTACCGAACAACACCTCGGACTACTATGGGTGAAACTCCTTTAACTTGACATATGAGACAAAGGTTGCCATCCCAACAAAAATTGTCCAACCGACGCTTCGAACCAAAGCATACCAAGAAGTTGAGAACAATGAAGAGTTAAGGAATAACCTTGATCTATTGGAAGGCATTCGAGAGCAAGCCCAGATCAGGGTCATGGCTTACTAGCAAAGAGTTGCAAGATACTACAACTGCCGAGTTAAAGAGCATCACTTCAAGGAAGATGACCTTGTCCTTAGAAAGGCCATGGTTCATGAGCCCGGTGTTGGGAAGCTCATCCCAAACTGAGAAGGGCCCTATAGAGTCAAGCAAATAGTAGGACCCGACACCTTTCAACTGGAATATATGAGTGGAAGACTGGTGCCTCGTACTTGGAACTCTAAAAACCTCCAGATATATTATCAATAGAAATGTAAATGTGATTATTAGAAAGAACACATTGAGCGAGTGGGCATGTGCTTGGCTAAGGTAGTCACCTCCCTCCTTTTTTCACTAAGGCAAGATGTTCTGAGACCTTGGTAACTGATATTGGCCTTGGCCTAAAGGTCTCTAGGGCGAAAAGTCTCCACGAATGACTAAGTTAAGAATTGCAAGTTTCTTTACAAAAATGCCTTAAAACATCTTTTGACAAGAAACGTAAGTTCCATTAACTCCAGTGCCTTCACAAAAAAAAAAGAGATACCTCTTATGGGGGAGGCGTTGGCTCCTAACAAAAAAAAAAAAGAAGAGAAGAAAGAAAGAAGTTCATAGAATGAACATAAAAACAAGGGCACCTTGGCCTTGTACAAAAATCTTCACTGGGCATCCCTAGTCTGAACATCGATCTCAGCATTATCCCCAGCCGCCGCTTCTTGCCCGATGGTTTGGTGAGCGCTACCTTGAACCTCAATCACACCCATGACATCGACCTCCTACCGGTTCTCGCCAAAGGGGTCTAGCTGGTTAACGTCGAAGTCTAGGATAAACTTCGACACATGGAATCAAAAGTCTTGATACCCCTCTAAGTAGGCCATGGAGCCGAACTAGGCCAAGTCCTTCTTGTGCTCGATCGAAGCCTTGTTGTCCTCCACGGCCTAGGACAACACCTCCTGGAGCGTTTGATCCATGGACTCCAGCGTGGACCTTATAGACTGAGTTGCTCTCTCTTTGCAGCCACGTCTACCTCGAGCTTCATTTGGCACTCGTTCTCCTCGCGAGCCCTCCCATCGGTTGCTTCTCAACCGGCCTGCACCTTGGCCAGCTTGTGCTTCAGATGCTCATTTTCTTCTTGCATCTGGCACAATTGTTGAACCATGACCTCCATCTTATCGTAGAGGTCCACTCCACAAGAAGCCACCTACAAAAGAAGAACAACTTTGTGTCAAATGGAAATGTCTAACCAAGGCAGAATACGTAACCAAAGAGACAAGACCTCGTCCTACCTCGGCTATCTTGTCCAGCAACATGTTACGAATGACCTGGGCGGAGAGTTGAGTCTAGGATTGGTGATCCTCTGAGGGAATTATGCCGACCACCAATTGATGGCCGACACCCGCATTGCTCAAGCTGTTCCCCTCATGGACGTACCAAATTGGATAGAACATCTTGCGTTGCACTAGCGGTTCATTGTCAAGGGGTCCGAATAACGAGTGGTCGAAGGCCGAGACCCCCCAGAGATGTCCTCAGCCCTACGGTCCCTCACTAAGACCTTCTTCGCCCGCTGGTTGTGAACACCTTTAGCTGGCCACTTCTGCATGACCACTTTCCTCCTCCTAGCCTCGATGTCTCCCCTTGGCCAGGTGGGTTCACCTCATTCAATCTTCATGGCATCCCCTCAGCCAGGCCCTTCCAGTTCTTTGTAGCTACCTTTAATAGGCTAGCCTTCATGTCACCGTCCATTTCTGCCAACAAGAAAAATAAACAAGTTAAAAAACGACAACAAAAATCAAATACCGTCACAACTAGCTGACAGAAAGAGTGTCCATACCAAGGGGGGCAGGATTAAGGCCGGCCATCACCAAGACCTCCTCCTTCACTAAGGGTCTGACATGAATTGTCCCGCTCAAATGAAGCCAATTCATCACGGCCTTCTCCTTGTCGCTGTTACGTGACGCGATCCTCTCGACCAGTGTATTTGTGTCCCCCCAACCGGACCAAAAGGACCAACTTTTGGGACAACTAACGAAGAAGAATTTCTTCTTCTAGCTATGATTGGACAATGGGTTGTCCACAACATTTCCCCGTTGGCCTTGGAAATACCACAAGCCTTCCCCATTGGGATGTTTCCTTAGTGTGAACAAACTTCAAAATATGTTTAGAGTCACAAACACATCTCAGAGGTGGGCCATCACCAACACTACCACTATCGTCCTGACGACATTGAGAGCAAGTTGGCTAAGGGTGAGCTTGTAGTGGTTCAGAATCTCAAGGATGAAAGGGTGCATGGGAAAGCGTAGGTTGAAGTGGAGATAATGCTCGCGAATACACACTTCCCCTTTAGGAGCGAGCCATGGCCAGTCACCGATGCATGGGACTCTAACCCTATAGTCTCCGAAGATGTGATACTTCTCGGCCAGAGTCCTAATTTGCTCCTTGCCAAGAATACTATCTAAGTCAAAGCGGGGATAACAGCCCAACATCACACCTTGGCTCTTGGCCTCGGCCTTGGTTTTGGTGGCTTCCTCCACATCCACCACTTTAGGAAGCGCAAGAGCATTTCCTGTGGCATTGGCCCTTTGCCGCGTGGAACTGGTGCTCTCATTAGCAAAAGCAGTGCCTTGTTGGTTGCACTCGGCCCCCCAAGGGGCAATCCTCTCCCTCAACACCTAGATGCTAGACGTATGAGAGGAGCTCTTGGAGTTACTACTGTCACTTCCACTACTATCTGAGGTGGAAGTAGAACTACTGGGTTCATTCCAGTCAAGAAGGTCGTAGGCTTCATGTCCAGAATCTGAGGCTGACATGTCGAAGACAGGATATCTTTACCTAGGGATTGTTTGAAAAAGAAGGTTGGGGAATCGGATTGTCAAGAGCCGAGGTCTCTGTAGTAGCTCCAAGACTCAATATTCCGAGCAAATGGTGAAGTCTCACTCAACCAACCCGTCTATTTAAAGGAAAATGTACGACCCAGATTTAATTAATCTAGCGGCCATAGACTCGCTGTTTTGATGGCTTGAACTGATGGGATCCACATGGCACTGACCTTGGGGAGATGAAATGACGCCAAGAGTAGGGGATGACTCAAAGGTATGTGGAACTGAATCCCCTCCCCTACCGTTTCGTGTACGGCCTCAACTAGTTGACCCCAACACCCGTCTTACATATAGAACTGCACTAGATGACGCCAACACCCGTGCAGGGCACGACCAAAGGGTGCGGACTGCCTACACCCGTGTGGGCCACAGCCACCCGCCCTCGGCCTGGGGTGATTTATTATTGACACGAAGGGCAAATAGAGGAGCAGCCGGTGCACAACTATTGAGAAGAACCTTCTCTTGCTGTGGTTGGCACCTCCTCGTGACTCCATCATACTCTCTTCGATTGAAGCCGATGCCTCCACACAACTCACCAACCAACCTCGGCCTCTACGACCTCGAGAATGGGGGGAAAGTGATGTAGGGACATCTAGCCGACCTGTAGATGTTGACATGTGGCATCGATCAGATGCATCAAGGCCATCCATCATCATTTGCCTCCAATTGCTCCTAACTGCTTCTCTCTTAAGACAACTTTGGCTATAAAAAGGGGATTCCACATTGAGGTAAGGGCATCCATACAGACAAGGCTTAAGCTCTAGCTTTCCTCTCTTGCTTGGTCCGACCCCTTACACCACTCGGCTAACCTAACCATTGGAGCCTTTGCCCCTATGATTACTCCCGGGGCCTCTAACGCCTTCTTTCTCTCAATAGGTTGAACCCGTAGGCCTCAGACACATAAAATTACGTTGTTGCCCTCACCCTTAGATTTCGCGGCAACAACTCCATTTAAATATACCACACTAAACACTAAACTAATCCTTAGTCATTAAATGAGGAGTGTTTTCGGGGTTCAACAAAGGGTTAGGTATTCAACAAACGGCAAGTTGCATTTGTTTAATTACACTCCATGTGTTTGAGAAAATGTGGCACAAAATTGTGATGTGCCTATCATTGTTTATTACTAGCATTATTATCTGCCTGTTAACCAATAAATCTTTCAATTTGACTGGTAGTTATTTTTTTCGCTTCATGGGGTTACACAACAGGGGTAGCCCATCCCTGGTAGTTTGGTCTTTAGAGAAGTCGTCTTCAACATAATTATTTATTTTCTTCTTGGCCAAACAAAATACGAGAACAATCAGCAACAAAATAGCGTTTTTTTTTTGTCAAAAGTTCCTTTTCTATTAACGTTCCTATCCTCTACAGTAACAGGACGATACTGGGCCAATCATGATATGCCACGTCAACCTACCTGCGCAGCTAGACTGTGGGTAGCCTCTAACTAATTATTACCAGTATAACCGTAGGGGATTATTACTGAACCTGTCGCATAAAAAACCGTTGGTTGGGTGGCGGTTCACAAATCAAATTACTGTAACAATGGAGGGAGAAGCAATTCCAACGTTAATGGTGGATAGAGAGGCCTTCGTGGCTTCTTCTGCAATCTGCTGAAGTAGAATCTGAATTTCAGGTTGCACTAGAAGCGCTGGACGGAATGGAGTCCATTGCTGATTGGAAACTATTCCCTCTGTTTTATGATGCTTTGGAGTCAAAATTCAAGTTCTTGGACTGCGATTTTCAGGTATTGAGTTGTAGTTTGGAGTTTTACTCTCGTTGACCTCCTTCATGGGTAGATGCAGGATTGGCTAAACACCTGTGTTATCTTCGTAACTCTGTTTTTCATCGTTTTATTACAGTGCTTTGTTTTGCTTGCTTCAAAAGAAACTAAGAAAGAATCTCATTACACTCTATGTTCTTTTATTAATTTTTTAGGGAAAATTTCTTCATTTCCCCGTCAACCCAAGGCCAGATAAGCAAAGAAGAGGTCTCCGTCAACCCAAATGGTCAATTGCTTCCTATATCGTGGGCATTCCTCTTCCATTGAGAAGAGGTTTCTTCCAGGAAGTTGCTCTTCTTCATTTCCAGTCGAGATTTGCTTACTCCGGAAATGGTGTCACTGAGGTTCTGATGATCCTTCAGCATCCCTTTTCCGGACTGAGGTTGGTGATCTTCATTTCTAAAATTTATGAATTTAGTTTGCAATCATGTATTTCTCTCCTCATTCTTCTCTTTTTGTGCAGTATTGTTCATGATATATTGCCCATATGGGTATTATTTATTTATTTATTTTTCTGGGTAAGTCTAGGATTCAGTTTCTTTTATTGAATTTTTTTACTTGTTTGATATCATATGTACTTGCTGTTATTCATCTTTGCTTCTAGGTTTGTCCAGGTTTGGGTTTATGATTGTTTTTTTTTTTATTTAGAAGTGTCTGTTATTGGAATAGTTTGATATCATATTTTTTCTCAATATAGCTATATATAGTTTCAAGTATCAATCTTCACGTGGTAATTCTAGATGATGATAATGATAGTAATAATGTATCTAAATTTTTCTATAAATTTTATGATTTTTTTTTTTATTTTTTGTCTTTATTATTAATCGGATGTGGATTGCAAATCCAAATCCGATTACATAAACACCTCATCCAAATATGTGATAATTGGATCGAGTTGTGAAGTTTCAAGTATCATTGATAGGCCTACTTGCTTGGTTAGATTCTTCTTTTTTGTAATATTTAATCTTTTTGGTGTATCTTTTTTGTTCATTTATTAAAAAAATATATGATTTAAATAGAGGGAATTGAATGAGGTGAAAAGTAGTTTTTCAACTTACAATTTAAACCTCATAATTAATTAGGGACTAAATTCAAAAATGAGTATTTTAGTCAAAAAGTAAGTTCCACAATCTTATTCATATTTTGAATAGTAGTGTAAATATAGAATTATAGATATGTTCAATTTTTCTATAGTTTTTTTGTATTTTTGTGTGTAAAAATAATTCTAATATGTCACACTTACTTTTTGTTTAATATGATAAATATATGATATTATACATGTACCTAAATGTTTTTTTTGCAAAACTTATGTATTTTTTTTCTTTTTTTGTATTTTATATTTTATTAACTTTCATTATTTATTTATGGCATTAAAGATTAACATGTTTGACCCAAAATTTGAACTATTGATCTTTGCCAAACAATAAAATAATTTCATTTTTGGTGAGTTCTAAATTATGTATTTCATTTTCATTACCAATAAAAACAATTCTTGTTTATTAGACTTATTTTTTTTTTTAATTTGATTAATAAAAATATCATAAATTTGTCTAATTTTTTATACATTTTTTGTAAGTTTCTATATTTCTTTCTATTTTAAAAATTTTATTGCCTAACTATGGCTTCATAGGTTGAGCAATTTGATTTGGATGGTTGAATTGCTTAGCGACCACTTGGATTAAAAATGGTTTTGTTTTTGAGTCAGTTTTAAAATTTATGGGTTTATATTGTTAAAAATATTGATACCAATCTAATTTAACAAGAGAAAATGGAAGTTAATAATTTAAATATAAGACTTAATGAGAGGGGATTAAATGAGGTGGGAAGTAATAATTGAAGTTACATTTTCAACCTTACTATTAGAGATGGACTAAATACACAATTATGAGCATTTTAGTAGCCATTAAAGCTGACATTAAAGCTGTAATAAAATGCCTTTTATACCCTTTCTCAAACAAAGAAGTAGAGGGTAATTTTAGTCCAAAAAAAGTCTCATGTTGCATTCACACTTTTATATATAGTATAGATATACATGTTTTAGTTTTCTCCACTTTTCTTTTTGGTACTTATGCATTTCTTCATTGGGATTAGCTTTTTTTGGGTTCAGTGTGCATCTAGTCAAAATTAAAATCTCTAGTTCGAAGAAGAAATTTAGTCATGCTTTTTGCAACTACTCTGGGCATGCATAGGAGGAATGCGGATTAATAACTGAATTAGACAAACTGCACTGTTATACACTGGTGGTATAAATCCTTGTATATCTTTATTTCTTTTTTTTTGTGGAACTACTTTCATATTGAAATCTTTTGTTACTCATCTAGGGAAAAATGCAGGTTATTAAGTTGAACCAATGGACTTTCTAGTTGTTCCTATTTTTTCATTTTCAGATCTTTTCTACATATCTTATTCATCTTATTTATCAATTTAAGCCACTTTTTCTCTTAGCTCCTCTTTGTTGCATGGGTGTTTTTTGAGCTTTTCAAAATACCGGGGTACTGCCAGGGATTTAACCTACATTTATCTTTTTCAGTCTCTTCAAGGCTGCATCCAAGCCATTAATCAGATTATCAACTGTTAAGAGTGGAGGTCAATTAATACATAGGTAAAGGGTGAGCAGACAACAAGGAGAACAGAAATTCTATCATGGAGAGAAGTTTTATGTGCATTTTATTAATCCTCTTTGCCATTCTTGCAATCGCCAATGGTGGCCGAAATCCATTCATTACAGAGAAATTGACGTCTAATACAGTTTCTGATGGGATCCACAATGTGCAAACAGAGTCTCCACTCATCCTTCTTAAGAGACAAGTTGCATCTGGAACATGTGAACAGACATATGGATTCTTGCCATGCACCACTACTGTTGTTGGAAACATCTTCCTCATCATTGCATATGGGTACTTGATGTTCCTAGCCGCGACGAACCTTTCCAACGGAAGTGAACTTCTGCTTGAGATCCTTGGCCCCGGTATCATTGGGGGCCTTTTCCTTCCTATCCTTGGCTCTTTTCCAGATGCAATGCTCATCCTTGGTAAGTATCTTGATTTCAATCTAACTGTTTTGATATATTTTCCTTTCGTCTTTCCTTTTTAAGGCCCCTTTCGCTTTTCGGTAAGTTATTTACCCAGGTAAATGCACTTACCTGGTTAAGTGTTTCCCAGGAAAGACTTATCTGGGTAAGTGCATTTACCCATGTTCTTTTATTTCCCATGTAAATAAGGAAATGACCATTTTAGCCATAAAAATCCGTTATTAAAAGGGGCATTTTTGTCCCACTCAAGTGTTGGTAACTTTCCCCACAAGTGGGAAAGTTATTTATCCACCTAGGAGATGGGTATCACATACCCAGGTAAGTGATACCCAGGAAAATAAACTTTCCCGAGTTCCCACATAAATCTGAAAAAAGAACATGGGTTTCTTAGTCAATGGGAATCAAAATCCCATTGACCAACTTTCACCCCTCTCAAAATCCAAAAAAAGAACACCCCCTAAATGAATTATTTTTCCCAGAAGAGGATTAGCTTTTTCATCAGTTTTCAGAACTTAAAACTTTTGATTTTTCTTCTTGTCCATGAGCAAGTTCAGGTTTCTATTGAGTAAGTAGGACCTGATATTAGTTGTTTATTTTACTTCTTTTTGTAGTGTGGGGCACATGAAGTTCAACACACATGATAGTTGGGGCAGAGAGATCTTTCTGGGCAGTAGGGAGACATATAGGGATTTTAGTGTTTGGAAAATGTATTAGACTACAATTATTAATTAGACTTCTCTAAATTCAGAGGTATGCACAATGTCGTCCATACTATGAGTTAATCTCACTGACATAATAGCTTAAACTGATGTTGAATCATTCTATACATATGGGACTCTCAAATCCATATTTCAAGACTTACTTGTATATTATATGTCTAAGAGATTTATCTCTTTTAAATGTTTGACTCCAGAGCATAAGGTGGACAATGCCAATTTATCCTTGTAATTGAATAAAAATAAAACTTCACAGTTATAACCAATGGAAAAGATCTTAAAACTTTTACAAAACAATAATTTAAAAACAGTTACAAACCATTTACTTACAACAGTTGGTGCAATAGCTACTGCAATGTACGCTGTAACCAAGACGTTACTTCTTGAATGGTTCATGCCTTAGGTGTCAAAACTATCCTCACTTTGAAGTTTCAGTTAATGCACAAAGTGGCTTAAGATCTTCTTTCTTCTTCTGGTGATTGGGGGAACAAGTTTGCATTTTTATGTTTAAATATCTGAAAACAAGAGACAGGTTTTTCTGATGGTGAAAGGAGCTAGTGATGGTTTTCAAGGATGCCATTGGAGTTTGTTATGATAGTTCACTTTTGGACAGTAGAACTTGGACCACCACTTCGTCTGGAGTTTTTATTTAGGCGTCCTTTTCCAAGTCATTAGTTTGCAGCGGACTGGTGCCACCTAAAATAAGGGCCTTTTGTTGGGAAGCTAGCCTTGTGAAGATTAATACTTGTGAGACTCTTCAAAAGAAAGGCATTTTCTTGTGCTTCACTTAGTATATGCTTTCTTTGTTGGGCAAGTTATGAAACTACACATCACCTACTAATCTTCTTTCCTTATGCATCTGGCATATAAGAGTATTTCTTTTCCACTTTTGGTTGCAGATGTGAAGCTCCTATTGACATTCTAAGTCTGTTCAGCAGCTCTTCTCACCACCAAGGGGAGCTAAGGTATTGTGGAGATGTGTGAGAGCAGCCATGCTATGGAGCATTTGGGAGGAATGAAGTACTAGACTTTTAAAGAGAAGAAGCTAGCTATGAAAGCTTTAACAAGGTGGTTCACTGGATGAAGACATTCGATGCTTTTGCTGATTACATGACTCTATTGTCAGGAATTGGAAAGCCATTGCCAAATCCTCATTAACTAGAAGGACCTTGATTGCTAAATGGGTGCCACCTGATCAGGGTAGGATTAAACTAAACTTTGGTGGTTGCAGTCTTAGGCTGCATTTGGTACTATTGCTGTTTCTACCTGAAAAGTTTTGGGTTGATCAATACAAATTGGCGAGAGATTTGTGTTGTCACATCACATATCAGAGTCAATTCAATTAGAACGATTAGTACCATTGCCAATGTTCTGAAAATCGTATTCGTATCGTAAATCATAGAGAAAGTTGAATCGAATCAAATTATGAATCATATTGTAAATCGTAAGATTATTTCTATTTTTTTTCAAACTTGTCAAAAAATTAAATATAGATATGCTAAGAGGTTAAATATATGGAAAATTAATTCTACCTTATTTTTAATCCATATCTACCATATATGTACCTAAAGTAATAGAACTTACCACTTTTACAATATGTCTAAGATGGTATAATCAAGTTTGACTTGAAAGTGAAACAATCCACCTACAATGGCTATATATGATGGAAAATAATCTCAATATATGATCTTAACTAACATAATAAATTAATTTCTAATTATATCTTTAAAAAAGTTTCCCTTGACAAAACTAAATATAAATAAAACAAAAATTCTTAATTCAATTGATTTGAATCGCAGGAATCGTATAAATCATAAGATTTATGAATCGAATCATAGGATTCAAACAAAAAATCATTAGATTTTTGTAGAAAAGGATTCAGATATAATATTTAAAGGGTAAGATTTTCATAAATCATAAGATTTATGAAACATCAATTTGACATTTCTACAAACAGCCTCTCGCACATGCATTTTTAAGGTATGCCTGTTTTAACTATAAGAACCTCAAATAATAGTTGTATGCAAATTTGTATTGATCAACCCAAAATGTTTCAGGTAGAAGCAGCAAAGGTACCAATAAAACCTAAGTAATCCAGGTGACTTTGGAGTTCGGGTGTTTTCAGAGATAATGAGGGTCACTTTTTGGCTCTCTTTTCTGGCCCTACGGGGTATGGAGATTCTATTGGGGCAGAGCTGAAGTCTATTAACAAGGTTTAAGGTTGGAAGAAAGACTGAATTATAGGAACCTAATGGTGGAAGGTGACTCACATGTGGTGGTGATGTGGCTGCTAAATGATGAGGCGGGGTCTTGGCACTACAAGCATGACTTAAGGGACGTTAAAGAATTACAAGAGTATTGGGAGTGACATATAGATGGACCCCATGTTCAGCCAACAGCTTTGTTGATTCACTAGTAATCCAAGGTGTAGCAAGGAACCGATTGTATTGGAGTAACCTACCAATGGGGAGACTTATAAGATCAAAGTGAAGAAATAATCGTGAATGAAGGTATTGGGTGGCAGTGTTTGGCCAAGCTAAAGGTTGCTAAATTATTTGATGCATATACAGAATTATTTTATTCAAAACTAATAAAGTTAACTGATACCAATAAAAAAATGGTGGATAACTTGTTAGGCAAAAAGTTACTGCTAGAGAATTTTGTTTCCTTAATTTAGAAGGATAAATAGCTGATATTTTCATTTTTCTGTCCTCATAGAACATGGGAACTGCTCTGTTGAGTTCATTTCTCTATTCATTCTTTCCATTTGTCTTATCCTTCCTCTCTTTCTTCTCTTACTTTTCCTCTTCTTTTCACTGTTCATTTAAATTTCAGATTATCATCTTTTACTCAAAATTTTCAATAATCCATGTTCCTTTTGGCCAGCTTGTACCCTTGGATGCATTTGAACATTAAAGAATCTTCTGACAACTCTGAATGTTTGATTATGTTCTCAAAAGTCATTGAAGAGACTAATATTTGTAGGAACTGATTCTTGTTTCTCCTGTCTTCTGTTCTATTTAAGTAAATGTAGTAGGGTTGTTGTACATTTAATTCTTAATCATGTACCTTATCTTTATTTATAATTTCCATAATTTTTTGTTCTGTTTCCACAGTTTCTGGACTCTCAGGAAGTAGCCAAACTGCTCAAAGTCAGATTCTGGTGGGAATGGGATTACTCTCTGGGTCAACGGTCTTGCTTCTAACATTACTATGGGGATCTTGTGTTGTTGTTGGAAAATGTGACCTTGATGGTTCAACTGCAGTAGATTTACAAGATACAGAAGGATTAACCATAGCTGCCTTAACTGGTATATTCTTCTGCTTCATTTAGTGGATTGTATCTGACAGTGGTTTGTGTTGGGGTTTCAGGTTTTGATATCTTTTTATTTTCTATCTGGATGCTTTATTTTTGGGTCTTTCCCCATTTTTGTGGTTTCATGTACCTTTTCGTATATTTTTCCTTGACACTCATTACCCACAAAACTATCCATTTTTGAGGAAGTTCTATGTTTTGAGAATGGTTTTGAATTAATTATTGCCTCTACATAGAGTGTTCTTAATGTTATATTACTTGGTATTTATCTTAAGCATGGTTCACAGTATTACTGAGATTTGGTGAAATTTCCCTGAAATCTCCCCATTTTTCTAGGTGGCTCCAAGAATCTCTTTTTCCTAATATCTCCAATATTTTTCTGATTTGTTAGCAACATTTCAGATTTTATTGTTTGACTATAAAATTAATGTTTAAAATCTTAGAATATTATTAAATATTTCTGATACTTCATTAAATCATCATTTTTTTAAAATCTTTTTCCTTAAAATTCAAAAGAAAAATAAGAAAAGGCAAACAACTATACAAGAGGATTCTCAATCCAATCAAAATGTCATCATCATCATGAATCCTATTTCACTATTCTGTTTGTTTAGTGCTATATCCAGAACACCCTAACATACCCTTGTGGCCATGCCCATTTGTCAGCATACTCAGGTTAAGGTGTAGCATGTCACTTCCGGAGAACGCCCTAGCATAAGCAAGAAAAGACAATTTAGGATCCATGACCATAAGAGTTTGGCAAAAGTCTTAATGTCAACTACCAACTTTACACAACTGTCCTTTATCTCAGACACTTGGGCCTGATAGTGTAAGACAAGCTACACTGGTGGATTGAGAATCCTTTAAGTAACAAGGTGTGATCTAATCAAAATGTATAGTAAGAATTAATTTAAATGTCAAAATGGCAAGTAAATGACATATGTAATGAAGAAAGATGACTAAAATACTAAAGGGAGATGGAGAGAAAGATACCTAAGTTTCTTAATCTTCTCTTATTTGATTTATATAGTTCTTTGATATGTTTTTTTGAATCTTAAATGTGCAATGGATTTTTCAAATACAAACCATGAATCCTAGGGTAATTCCCTAGGTTCCATAGCAACCAGAAATAATCTTTTACTAGTAGTTATCTACAATCAATGTAAATAAAGTAAAAACTTCATATTGAAACATAGAAAATCAACATGTTCATGAGAAGAAAAATAAGAAAGAAAAGTGAATTCAGAAAAAATAGGGGCTAAGCCCCTGTTTTTATCCTAGCCTTCTAGGACTAGGAAAAGAAGAAAATAAAGGGTCAAACGTGTCGATTGGACAAAATTGTAAGTTCTTCCTTGCTTATTGGTTCAGTTTTTGAAGTATTTGAGGTTTCAAGATAGCATAAACCAACATGTGTATTTATTACACCCTAACATATAGGAAGATAATAAAAAGAAACTAGTATATAACCCACAAAATGAATAATTTAGTTTAAAAAGTCTATTTTATTATTATAATCAGAAAAATGAAGAATATAAAATTATTTCATAGTGCCATGTACAAAATAGCTAGGCACTTAAGAAAGGTGACCTTCAATTGGTGTCTTGTTGCCTAGGCGTTCCTTTGAAAACTATGGCATGGACAACTTTGCAATGTGTTATCCTGAGAAAGAAGCAGCATAACCTACAATTTCTCCATCTTTGCAGGCTCTGGTGTTAGCACTGATATCTGGACCAGCTATGCTGCAAGGATCATGTGTGTATCAGTTATCCCATTTATCATTGTTCAACTACCACAGTTTCTACAATCATCTTCTGGAAGTCACTTGGCAATCCTGATTGCACTCATTTCTTCCATTGCATTACTGATCAGCTACTGCCTTTATCAGGTATTAATTCCTTATGTGGTGTTTGATCAAGGCCAATTAATTTTTATTTTTATTTTTCAAGTATATTGAAGACATATCACCAGTCAAATCAAGGTCATACTTAGGCAGGTGATGCACACAATGTTGTTTCCAGGGGATGACTAACAACAATCAGAAGAAGAGCCATAACTGAGTCATAATATGTATCCTTTTATTCTCTACATTTTGTGTTTGTTAAACAAGTGTTGAACTTGTAATGTAAAATGTGTGATGTAACACTAATGAATAAACTAATTATATTGAATTGCACCTCAAACATGAGGGGAAGATGTAAAAAACAGATAGCAGATTGAAAGGAACTAGGATTTCAAAGAATAATTGTGAAGGACTAGAGGAAACGGATGCTAGGAGAGAGATGTAACATCAAAGGGGATTGAAAATCATAAGGAGCTTCTTTCCTGGGAAATCCTAGGAAAAAGAGGTTAGGGCCATAGGCCCGTACACAGCCTACCACTTCCAAGATAGCTGAGACCACCACTGGGTAATGCCCTTTTCTAGATGGATGGCTGTTTTTTTTATAGTAAAACAAGGAATTATGTCAAAACAAAAAGACAGAAGAGTAACACAAGTTGTGGACTGACTGAGCAATCAACCCAGCGTCACAAAACATGACCAGATAGCCTATTAGTCAAGATTAAACATTGAGATTTATGGCTACATCCAACATAGACCATAAGTCTGCACTAAAAGAATGAAAAATGTCTCCAAATTTTGGGTGAACTAGCAACCGGCCTATGATGAAAGGTCCAATATCAGCAATTTATCTTGTTATCTTTTCTTTTTCCCTTCAAAAATCCTCTTATTTAACCTCATCAAATTTTGAACTGTATACAGCTCCAGAAAATTTGTGTATTCTTGCTTCCCCAAGGATGTCAACGTCTCTATGATCATTTAAGGTCAAGCATGGCAAAGCCAGGGTCCTTTAGAGGTGGGGGATCAAAGAAAGTTACAGAGAGATGAGATGAATAGTTTCCAAGAAAGAGGAAGAGGCAGTAGGAGCAAGAAGTAGGTTCTTTGGCAGGTTCCTTGGTGGTATGGTCCTAAGTAGGTCGTTAGGATTGGATTATTTTGATTTTATTTTTATTCTTTATTTTGGGCTACTTGTGAGTAGAAATTCAAGATCCAAAGAAAACTGCTGAAAAACTAAAAGAAAAAGCGAGGGAAATTAATCTTCCAGCAAAGAGGTTTAATTCTAGTTTAAGCTGGATAAAGATTGCTAATGAGATAGCAGATGTGTTAGCAGAACAACGAGTATAGGCCTCTTTTCTTTTGGAAAAAGTTATAATATGATGTAATATGGGCTGGGTGGATTGCTATAATAGTTGTACTAAGTTTCTGAATTAATTTTTAATGAAATTCTTTTGCTGATAAAAAAAGAAAAAGTGTCCTTGTGAAGAGGAAGAAGAACGGAGAAAGAGAGAAAAGTAAAACAATGAGAGAGGCAAAACGTTCTCCAGCCACCTCCTCTCTTATTATTTATATACTTTATCATAATGTGTACATGGACTACAAAGCCCTTAATAGGGCAGCCACAACTAAAGGAAATAAACTGTGGGCTAAGGCCCAACAACTAATGAAATAAAGAACACAACTAATAAAAGGAACACAAACTGAGGCCCATAAAGCTCACGGCCCAGTAATTATACTGTCAACATTGTGGATGGGTGGGAGCTTCTTTGTGGCAAGGTATACCTTTTCTCCTTTTTTTCTGCCTATTGAGCATTTTTTCCTTTGCACAAAGCCCATATACCTCTCATATACCTTTTAAAATTTAGGGAAAATTCCCGATTAGTACCCTGTACTTTGGGCCTAATGCCATTTTGGTCCTCGAACTTTAAAACACGACAATTCAGTACCCGAACTTTTATGCCAATTCAGTAACTGCCGTTAACCAGCCATTAAGTGACATTTGAAAAGACACACAAATGCCCTTCGAGTGTCATCTAATTCTCTTTATTAACCATCCAAACGTTGACAAAAAATGAGCTGTCCCAAATCCTTGCCTCTTCTATTCAAGAAAGTTGGGGTCACCAGAATGCCCACTGAGATGTAACCCCAACTTTCTTGAATAGAAGAGGCAAGGATTTGGGACTTCATTTTTTATCAACATTTGGATGGTTGATAAAGAAAATTAGATGACACTCGAAGGGCATTTGTGTCTTTTCAAATGTCACTTAATGGTTGGTTAATGGGTTGGTTAACAACAGGTACTGGATTGGCACGTTTTAAAAGTTTGGGTACTGAATTGTCACATTTTAAAGTTCGGTGACCAAAGTGGCACTAGGCCCAAAGTACAGGGTACTAATTGGGAAATTTCCCTAAAATTTATCTATAGTATTAAAAAATGACTACATAAGAAGTCTTAACAGTGATATGCTTCCATCGTGAAAAAGAAATTGGGGGGGGGGGGGTGTTGAGGTGGGTGGGACTATTGTGCAAGATCAATTGTGTAGCCTCAAGTGGAGGGGATATAGAGGTAAAGTAGGAAAGCTAGATACAGGTAAGGTTAGAAGAGGGAGTGCCATTACTTGAGTTTTGATCTCTTTTAATTGTTTTGTTACTAAAAGGTTCTTTAGGTGGGTTATTTTTTATTACCAGGAGGTTGGGATATACTTTCTTTTGTTAATGGAGTTGGTCTGGCATTTTCTTTTCCATTTTGCTTTTGATTCTTTTTTTCTTTCTTTTTTTTTTTCTTGGGGGGGGGGGGTCAAAGCCTGATTAAAAGAAGAATGTGGTAATTTAACTGTTTTCTAAGTCATAACTAGTTTTATATTTGGTGTATATTCTGGAGCTTGTATCTCATCATCCAACCATGGAGTGGCCTGTAGGGGTGCTCATTTATTGCTCATCCTGGCCCAGCCCAGAAATTCTGAGCTTGGACCTAGGTTTTGTGTCTACAAGGTTTCTCTCTTGAAGTTAGGCTAACTTAGGAAATTTATGAAATACATATTTTTGGGGTTCCTTTTGGAATTTGAACAGTGAGTACACACTAAGTCTTTAGTTGTTTGATGGTGCAACAGAAGTTATAGATCTGTTCTTTTGAGTTGTACTGGATTTTAGTGGATGTGATAATTATGTGGCACACAAATAATGACATGGATACTGTTTTCTGAATAAAATTTATTATGTTCTTCTGGAGATACTTTGATCTCTAATATTGTGTGTTTTGGCTAACTCTAATAGGTATATTCTTCACCCTTCTACTTAGTTTTCTTTCTCTTTCTTTTTTCTAGATCTATTATTACTGTTACTACTTGTTCTTGAACTTTGTGTTTTATTTTTCTGTTATCGTCTTGTATACTTGATGTGTTCTTTTAAGTAACAAAATCTTTAATGTATACACTTTAAAATCATCAACTTGTTGACCCAGATAGGTGAATTGCCAATCTATACAATCCATATAACATGAGTTTAAGTTGTCATCTGAAGCTTTATTCTTCATTTGAAGTGGGAATATCTTGAAAGACCCTACATCAAATAAAGCACCCAACCTTTCATTAATTGTATTTTGGGCTATTCCAACTCTTTTTGGTGCTATAATTAAACTTCTTTTCATATAATTTGTGCAGGTCTTTCAGCCTTGGATTCAGAGAAGAAGGCTTGCTTATGCAAAGCATAAGCGTGTAGTATCAGGAATTTTAGGAAATCTAAAAATGCGAGCACTAGGAAGGCTCCTAAAGGATGATGGTCAGCCTGATATAGATGTTATACGCAAGTTAGTTTCTGCTATACATCCTGCAGATTTTTTTACCTTTGTTTTTACTACTCTTTTGTTTTATTGTTACTATCTGAATGTAATGACAGGGTATTTAGGCAACTTGATGAGAATTTAGATAATCGTCTATCGGTTCCTGAGTTAAAAGCACTGATCATGGGAATCCAATTTGATGAAGTAGATTTGGACCAGGATGGTTTTGTTGAAGAAATGTTGAAAGATTTTGATACATCTCATGATTCATATATTGAAGAGAGTGAGTTTATTGAAGGAATATCAAAATGGCTTAATGTAGCTAAACATTCTGTAGCTTCACATCATAATTCAACTTCTGATTCAGTAAGATTTATAAATGAGTTACGTAATGTAAGTTTTTTTTTCTCTACACAAATATGTATAATAGTCCTTTCTTATCATGACTATCATTACAGTTTTATGGATTTTAAAAATGCATGCAGAAAGCCAAGAAAGAAGAATATCTTCTGGGATGTAGTGATGAGACCACAGAGGGTGTTAAAAATCCTAAATGGGATTCTGTTAAAGCAGTCTTAATGTTGTTGCTGGGAACTGGTATAGCAGCTGCATTTGCAGATCCCCTTGTAGATGCTGTTGACAACTTCTCCAATGCTACAAGCATTCCTGCCTTCTTTGTCTCATTTATAGTACTTCCTTTGGCCACTTCCAGTGAGGCAGTGTCAGCACTTATTTTTGCCAGCCGGAAGAAACAAAAAACTGCTTCTTTAACATTTTCAATGGTTTGTTTCTTCCACTCTAATTGCACTCAATAAATATAATATTGTGGATATTGGGTATCTGATTAGTACCTGTGGTATTGTTTCCAATGGTTTGTGCTTTCTCTGTGATCACTTAGGCATTAATGTGCATATGCTATTATACAGGCTTTTGATTTTAATATGTTCATATATTGAGGAACAACCTTTTCTCTGGTAAGTTCAATGCATCAAGTTGTCTACCTACACATTAATTTTCTCCCTTGTAATGGATAACTATTAAAACTTTATCACCAGTATATTGAACTTGGCAGATGCTAGTGTCACATGCCCTGTCCATTAGAAAGCCCTTAAATCACACAAGTACAAGATGTAAAACTACATAAGCCTGTCCTTTTGCATTATAAGCCCTGTCAATGTCTTGTCTTGTGATTTTAGATACTTTCATGCTGTCATTGTTCCTGAACATTTTACAGTAGTGTTTGAACCTAGTTTGGAGTCCAATGAATTTCCAGAAAGCTTTGAACATTTTACTGCATAGATTCTTGATTCAATTGTTGAGTCAGACTTTCCCACTTTGTTTACATCTAAAGGGGTTCTATTACGGTGAAGGGTCTTTCTCTAAATCAAGAGAGGAGATCTCCAAGCAAGAAGATGATTGAGGTGAAAAAATGGCGTAGCTTGTTATGAGGAAGGGTGGGCAGGAGCATAGTTTGAATGGAGAGGCACCTGACTCCAACAAGTCCAAGATAGACTCTTATTAATTGACCCCATTGTATAGAGTGAGGATAGAGAAGTCAGTGAACCTAATGATGTAGAGGAGTCAGTTGAAATCATTAAGAAGATTGATTTCTCTTTATAGGAGATGAACAAGGCATGACTACTTGGACTCTACAAGAGCTGAACTGCTTGCTGTACTTTATGGAGTTTAAAAAGCAAAAGAGTTGAACCTGGAGGGGGTAGTCATGAAGGGGACTCTCAAGTGGTGGTTGGCTGGTTAAAGGATGAAAAGAAGACAACTTGGACTTACAGAGGTGATATTAAAAAGATTAGATGGTTAACAAAGGCAATGACAATAGCAAGTCAGTGGGTTCCTAGGTCTGCAAATGGGTTGGTTGATTCATTATCTAAGCAAGGAGTTAATAGGGACAATTGTCTTGGGCTCAATGGTAATATTTGCATTTAGGGGAGGTGGATAAATATACCTCTTTATACTAATGAAATGAAATTATGTTATTTGCTCATCAAAACAAAAACAAAAAACAAGGCATGACTACTTTTCTATGATGGAAGCAAGGGACAAGGCAAAGATTGAAGATGGCCAGACAGTTCAGTTGCTAACAAGGAAGATTATGTTAACAAGGTTTCCCTTAATTCTATTGACTGGAAAAGCATGGGAGATTATATGACATATCTAAAGAAAAGTGGAGTTTGCTGTAATGAGTGATATTGGAAAAGAGAAGAAAGAAGGAAAATGATAGAATAGAGCAAGAAGAATTAGAGGTACTAGCCACAAAAAATTCTCTCTCTCTCTCAAATGAGAGAGATGCTTTATACTAACATTATAAATATCCAAATTACAAAATAAACATTAATGGGGCATATTTTACATTATGATCCTTGATTATAACCTTTCTACCCAAAAATACCCCTTCCTCATGCATGATACAATTTGAACGCCAACACTTTCTCTCAAATTAACACCAGTTAGCTTGCTTGAGTGAAACAACATTACCTTGGTAGCGACATGAATTAGTCTTCTAAATGAACTCCCGAACAAGGCAACTTGAAGACTCCAAGTATGGCAACAACCATCTCTTACACCATGCCAATAAGGATCCAATACTTGAAAACACCCACGGCAGCACACACAACTTTCATCCATGGAAAGGCAAGTTTTCAACTAATTAGATGGTATTCATGTTGGCTCATGGCTCTTATACCAAGACACGACCAACATGTTACTCATGGTGGTTCACAACTCTCCCAAGACATGACCAACCATCAACTTCTCTTGGCATATCCCCTAGAAATAATAGTACACTACCAACATAACAGAGTTCAAACCCCAACCACTACTATTAAAGGAAGAGGGCACTACACAATTAGAGATTTAACATCCAAATACCCCCAAAACAGCATATAGATAACTTGAAAACCAAAATCTGTAGTCCGTTTAGCCATTTCACCGAACATGTACATGGTCCAAGGGACTTTACTATTGAAGGCACTTGAGAATTTCAGTAAATACCTCCATTGCAACATAGGTTGCTAAAATATAGTGACAAAGAAGTTCTACAGGATTTGAAAGGTTAGACGATTTTATATGTATTTCTTCAAACATCCATTGTACACCTAACATATACACGTCCAAATCAACAATTATTGGACAAGCACTTACTGTTTATGACCAAAAAATTACTCCTCTTGTCCATTAACCTTCAAATCTAAAATTCTATCCTCTTGGTTTAGCCAAAATCCTCAAAAAAAAAAAAAAAGGGCATCCCAAAGGAAACGCATGCTCCTTCAAACAACCACTTAAAACAACCAAAAGAACAACTCATTCTCTCCACTTGGGATCATCATTGTGATCTTCATCTTCCTCATAGAGTCTACTTGCTTGATATCATCTTTTGAATGGTATGAGAAAAGAGAAGAAAGAAAGAGAACATTAGAAAAGAGAAACAAGAATTAGGGATACTAACCACAGAAAATCTATCTCTTCCAAATGAGAGAGATGCATTATATTAACACTATAAATATCCAAATTAAGAAATAGACCCTAACGAGACCAATATTACATTAAGATCAGGGTCAAGGTATTGAAACATATGGTATCGATTGAAGGCAACAAAGCCAAGTTTGATGGGAGCTCCCCTGGGAACCCAGGTACAGAAGGAATAGGATGGGCAATCATAAATTCTGATTGGAGGAGGATATTGGATTTTTTTTTTTTTCAGGGCCAATTGGTATGGGAAACTCTTTGAAAGCTGAACTGTTGGCTCTGCTGCAAGGTCTCCAGTTAGCAAAGCAGCTGGGATATAGACTAGTTGAGATGGAAGGAGATTCAAAAGTAGTTATTTCATGGGAAAATTGCAACATACGTACTCCTTGGACTCTTAAACATGTGATGAAGGAAGTGGAAAAGATTGCAAAGGACATAGAGGCTGAATTTAAGTGGGTTAAGAGTGCAAATGGGTTAGCTGATTCCCTTGCCAAACAAGGGGTTCTGAGGCAGCAACTGTTTTGGGCTTCTATGTAACTTGGGTTTGAAAGTTGGGGATGACACTCCTGCCACCGAGTTGTAATAACCACTTCTTTGATCAAATCTAATATAATAAAAATATATTTGCTGCTGATAAAAAAACATACGGTATCGGTTTTCTGGGTCACCAATGCACTAATAGAGAGTTTACTTATTTTTGTTGTTTTTTTGGCTTCATGGAGCTACACAATGGAGGGTAGCCCATCCCCATACCTATAAACTCCCCCAGCCCTGTTGGCAACGGGATTTGATCGCAAGTGTCCACCACAACTAGCCAAAGAACTTGCCAACTGAGCCACCATCAGTTAGTTACTTACTTTTATTGCTTTGTATGTTAAAACATGATGTGATAGGGCACTATTAAAGTATGAAACCAAAAAAGTAAAAAAGAGTATCGATGTTAAGGTTTCTGATTAAGATCTAAAATTTGGTATTGAGAATATCGATACTTAGAACCTTGATTAAGATCTCTGATTATACCTTTTCTACCCAAAAATATACCCCCTTTCCTCATGCATGGTATAGTTTGAACACTCCAACAGAGATGTAGGAGGACTGGAGGGAAATTGTTATCTACGTAGGAGAGGGAGAGGAAGAAGTGGCAGCTGTAATGCTGTTCAGTGTCTTAGGACTGGCGGTTGGAGCTGTTCATCAAAGTTGTGGGTGCTAGGCCTTTAGCTGGTATTTTGAGTGGTCTGTGCTGCCTGGATTTTGGATATTCCTTTGTTCATTAGATGCTCTTGGGGAGCAAAACATTTCTTTGATCAATAACCACGCATTTGTATTAAATATCTAAGTGAAACTTCTTGTATATCGCAAATACTGATATAATTATATAAAGAAGATAGTACAAAGCAGACGTGCAGATTTGCTTTTGGATGGTTGTCTTATCCTTGTTTTTGTTTTGATTGGGAGTTTGTCAGTTTGTAGGGGTACATCTTGTGTACCTTTTTATACATAGTGCACTGGTGTTGAGATATTACATCTTGGGTTTATTTTTGTACTAATACCCATGAAGTATAAACAAGAACAATAGGGCTGACTGACCCAACTTCTTTTCTCTCAAACTTATAAACTCCTCTGGTTTCTATTCTCCCCTCTCTTCTTTATCTCTCTCCCCTTTTATATTCACTCTCTATCTTTCTCACGTTTTAGTAACAGTAAAATAGGTTGTACATTAAGAAATGCTAGGGAATATACCAGACATATACATGCCAAGAAGCCTAGAGGGAAGTCAACTGGCTATTGGTGGTGTTTATTTTAGAATCTGATCATAAGAAGGAAATTCAATGCAGGTTCTATGTAATTCTTTTCTTTTATAAGTGTGTATTATGTATCAGCTAGTGCGCCTGTTGGGATATTTTGAGATTTAGTTTTTGAATAAGTAATGATTGTTATGGAAGGAGAATGATTCAACAAATCATATCGAAGTGTTAAAGGATTATGTGAAATTGGAACTATTTGGAACAAAATATCAAAGCTTTTAAGGGCATTACTGAAACCAAACTATATATGAAACAATAGTTATGGAACTGCAAATCTGGAAGAGCTTGTACTGTGAGACTAATATGTGTGTTATTTGTTGCAGATTTATGGGTCCGTGACCATGAGCAACATCCTTTCTCTAGCAGTATTCTTAGCAGTTGTTTACATAAGGAATTTAACGTGGGACTTCTCATCTGAAGTATTTATTATTTTTATCATTTGCACAATAATGGGTCTGTTTGCCAGCTTCCGCACCACCTTCCCTTTATGGACATGTTTAGTGGCATATCTGCTCTACCCACTCTCCCTGGTGCTTGTTTATGTTCTTGACTATGTTCTTGGGTGGTCATAGACACTCTCTTCTTCCAGTTTACCTTCCCTGAGATTTTCTCATCAGTTCAGATGTACCGGCCTTTAAATATGCTTCTGTATCTTTGGCATTTCTCCTGGATCTAAGAGAACCTGTTAAATATTTGCTTCTAAAGTCTGATTTTTAGGTATGGAGCGAGTTGGCATAAATCATGTTCTTGGTCATGTAAAATGCTTAGTGTCAAGCGTCCTGATGGCTTTTAGGTGTAACATCATAAACCCGAGTTGGAAGCAACTCATCTTTGGGCTTGCTCAGATTTGACAAACTGAGTCAATACCCAGACTGAGATTTGGAACCTTGTAGCTGGTTCCATTATCAGTGTATGATTTGTGTTAATCAGAAGATACCAGGCCCAATTTATAGGTAAGGGGAGGTAACATGCCTTGGCTACTTTTCATTGTTGTCTTGGGGGTTGGTTCAGATGGACCAAGCCTAATATTAATCTCGTTGGCATGATTTCATGGAGGAATTGGTATCCAGATCCTCTGGAATTTGTATCACCATGGTGGCATGCATGCTACATGGATGCTATCTGCCTATTGCATGGTAGGTGGGTCCTACCGTGGCAGTGGCGACCATCAGTTTTGAATTCGATGACTAAAATGTTCTTCAGTTAACTAGTAATTATTAGGTGGGCATCTTGTGCCTTCATATCCATTTAAATCAGAGGGGAAAGAAAGAAAACAAGAGCAGAGCAACATTGCTCCTTCTGTCCAAAGTCCAAACAGTCAAGGTTCTCAACCATTTGATTAGCTTGATCCACACTCGGTTTTAGGTGGGTCTCACTGACAATAAACTCTCGGTAGGTGGATTAGAGATTCGATTTTGATTGGCTTGAGCTGGAATTGGTCTCTCTCTCTCTCTCAATTGCTCAAAGATACCAGGGGTAATTTGAGTTCAGTACCCCTCAGAATTCATATAGGGGGGTGGGGTGGGAATAAATATATTTGGGAAATTAATAAATGAATTCTGAGGGGGAGTGGACTATAAAAAGACCAAGATACTACAGAAAGTTATAGCAGATTTTTTCTGGTGAATGAATGTTATAACTGATTCTGTCAACTAAAATCGTCAAAGAGGTATGGATTAACATTGAGTCAGTATTTTTAATCAATGAGCTGTGATAAGGTGTATGATTGTTGCAGATGGTGATGGTAGAGTATAGGCATCAGGGTATAATAAAAGAAAGAGAATCAAACAACTGAAAAATAATCCTTCAAAAGCAAGAAGGTTTTTCTTAGTTCTGGACTAATTGCCTAATTGAAGCCTGTAGCAGTAGGACAGTAGGACATCAATCTAAGCCTTCCAAAGTATTTGGCAAATTAGGGCCGGTTGGAAGTTGACCCAAATTGATAAACTATTTAATGCACCTTCCCCCAGTTCTTTCCTTTTCAATGTGCATAAGGTATGGGGTCTGCTGCTATCTGCTAACTTTGAAGGCATGACCAAATCTGGAGAAAGGCGCATATGATCTTGTCAGTTGAGGCAGTTGCTTTGTCATCTCTAGTCATGCTCTTTCTTAGAAGCAAAACCTAACTGATCAGACAAATACAAATTAAGGAATGGAGAATTAGTAGTTTTCTGACACCATTGTAACCTAATCAGTTGGTTCTCAGTTTAACAAGGGATATAGCATTTAATAGAACGAAATGGTGAAACAGGATTCGCGTATTCATGTAGCTGACCCCATAGAGTTGAAACAAGGCTTAGATGATGATGGATTTGGTCCTCAGTTTGCTCCCACAGCTTCAGCAGTGGATTCTCTAATATTCCTCTCCATCTCTTCATCAAGTTCCACCCTCTAGTCTCTACATCTATCAAGTGCGGAAATCTTGATTTAGAATTTCTAAGGAAAGCCCCAAGTAAAGAAGAAGATGAAGATCAAAGAAAAGATGTAATTGTGTGCAACATCATCTCTGCACCCAGATAACCTTTAAGGGAACAGATTTGAGAAGGAATAACTTAACTGATTTAACTGCATTTGGCTGCACATGACCCAACGAATACAAGACAAGTAAAATAGTAGCTTTTGAGATCATCTCCTAGAATTGTGTTAGACCCTCTTTAAGACACCAAAACAAACGATTCGAACACATCACCAGTAGAAGTGGTTTAGTCATGTCGATTTGGAGCCACAGAAAGGTCCAACGCAGTTCCAAGACATGTTGGACTCTGCCCACCACACCCAAGACCCAACAAAGCACTGCACCATCCCATACTCCCATTGTTCAGTGCTCAAATGCAAATAGTTTGCAAACTTGTGGCTCTATTTGTTTGTGTAAATCCAAACCAGATGTAAAATTTGTCTTTTAGTTCAGATTTTCATGCATTTGATTGCAATAAATAATTTGCACCCTCACTTTGATGAAAAATCTGCACTTGTTTCATTTGCACTCATTGTTGGGATAAATTTTGCATACCGAAAACTGATGCAAAAATTTTTACCACATTGTGATATTGTGGGCCTAATGTGCACCTTGCCCTATCCCCCACCCTTGTTTCCCTACTAACATCTAATCCGTTAATCCATCTTTTTCAGATACAAAAAGGAAAAGGCAATTAAAATCAATTAGCACTTTAAACAAAAATAAACACGAATTTTCACCAAACCCATTTGCACTCCCATACATATGCATTAGTGCAAAGTTCAGTAGAGCCTATATTATTAAGAGAAAGCTCAACTTCCTCTCCAAGGTGACGGGATCTGCTCCTCACAAATGGGCGCCTCATAGGCACATCCACCATGGGAACATTTTCTGTGAATATTCACTAATAAGTATGGGAGATGTTCCCAATGCATGATAGGATATGCATGTGAGGCGCCAGTGAGGCACAAGGTGTGAGGAACAGATCCGGTCTCCTCTCCGAGTACCTATTGCGTTGCTTGGGAGTTGGGTCAGTCTAAATCAAAACTCCAAAGCAAGTTAGAAATGATGCCCAAATGCGTAAGAAATCATCCCACTAAACAGATCTTTGGTGATGACCATTGCTTTTAGTTGGAACCCATTCAATACTGGGATCTAATTCTTTGAACACAGGACACGTGGCAAGTTATGTCCCCAGGGCAAATCATTATTCAACACTAAAATACTCAAAGAATGCTCAACCCAAAAAAGGAAAGAAAAGCCCAAACTTTCTCTCTAAGTATCCATCCATATGCATTGCTTGGGACATGGTGGTGTTAAGCCGTGGGCGTTTATTGAGTAAACGCTGCTACAAAGGTATCATTTCAATATTTCCCTCAATATATGAATATGTACAAAGAGACTTACAAAAGCAAGCATTGATTTATATGCACGCCCATTGTTTGGGGAAGCTTCATTTTAGTGCTTCCCCCAACGGATAGGTGTTTATTCAATGTTTTACTGATGTGGTGCCTAATGGCACTAGTGACGCCTAAGTGTTAATAAACAGATTCATTATTGCTTTTCTCGATTTTATAAACAAATCAAGTACAAACGTTCAGTGAAAATTTATTAATCTACCCAAATCAAATGGTTCAAATAAAATCAGAATCCATGGCACCCAGTGACACTTAAGTGTCAATAAACATATTCATTATTACTTTTCTTGATTTTATAAACAAATCAAGGACAAACATTTACTGAAAATTCATTAATCTACCCAAATCAAATGGTTAATCCATGCTTTTAGTTGGGAGGTGAGACCCATTCAATGGTGGGATCCTATTCTTTAAACGTTAGGGCATGTGGCAAGCATTGGGCCGCAGGCCCATCTGGGGGTGCTGTATTATCTGTGCGCATTTTTCACAATAGAAGCAAACTCAGAACGAAGAGAGTCGGAGTGATTATTCACTGCATTTAGATTTTAGGGTTCTGGAAAAGCAGAAAAGCAAATTTACTCATTTGTGCTAAGAGAGTAAGAGTTGTATTTTTTTTTCTAAAAAGAATTAGAGCTCAGATTTACCGGCTTACCGCCAACTCAGATACAGGTAACTTTGCATGTAGTTAGCTCTATTGGTTCATGGTTCATTCTCCGTTGGATAATTGGATTCTAATTCAACGGCCTACAAAATCCACTGAAACAGAACAAACAGAGATTCAGAGAAGCAATTGAACTCCTACAGTCCTACTCACTACTCCGTTTTGTCTTCACTTTGAAGGGTTGGGTTGGGGTTGGACCAAGGCAGAGGAAAGAAAACAAAGCAGCAGCGGCACCAGGAGGTATGGCGAGCGATAGCTGCCTTCGTCGGGTCACCACGGGCGTTGTCGTCGGCGGTGCTGTTGGTGGCGCTGTCGGTAATTATCTTTCCCTCCTCCCTCCATAAACCCTAAAACTCTAATTCTCAGATTCACACTTCTGCTTTCCTGATCTGTTTTTGGTTGAGTCTGTTATTTGATTTGTTTTCCTGATCAGTTCAAAGCTCGAATTTGTAAACCTATCCGACCATTAAAAATCTATTTTTTAACGATAATATAGCTCTGTCAAATATTTCGAACTAAGAATCCTCCATATTGATTTCTTCTGAGAGTTCTGGGTGTTGTTTTGCCTCACGAGAGCTTCGACTGACAGTTGCAATTCTATTTGAATTGTATGTATTTAAGGATATTTTTTATGGGCTTCTGTGTAGGTGCTGTTTATGGGACTTATGAAGCAATTCGATACAAGGTAAACTCTTTGAATCCTTATTCTTCTGCATCAGATTAGTCAAAATTTGTGGTTCTATTTGTGTCATCTCCATATTTGTCTGCTACAATGCTTTTGCTTTTAGCTTTTATTTTATTTTTTGTGATAATACTTCACCGTGTTACTTCTGCTGCATATATAATGCACAGAACCGGACACAAGAAATAGATGTCAGGCAAAACCAGGTTCCCCGGTGGTTGAGGACACTATCAATTCAAGCATAACTCAGCTTTATTTAGCCTTAATCCCAACTATTTGGAGTTAGTTACCTGAATCTTGTCCTCCTTTAAAACAATTGGAACAACACAACCTTTTTATGCTGGTTGTCAACCTGACACAGTCCTTTTATCTGGGCTTAGAACCATCAGTGTAAGACATGCAGTGTTTCCTGGATGAGACTGGATTCATTCCTCACAAAACCGTCCTCACACCGTTTTCACAGCCCTTGCAGCTGTACATTGGGAATGTCTCCATGAATAAAAATATACAAATACAAAGATGTTCCCAATGCAAGGCTGGGAAAAGCTGTGAGGCCTGAATCTGAATTCTTCATGGATTCCCACATTGATGAAGTGTCCAGGCCAGACACATGTCGGATTCCGACACTCTAAGAATTCCTGAAGGAAGCTTTTATTTAACATTTCCTTTCTCTCCTAGTTTATTTGACATAAATAAACAGTTAATAATACAAGGTTGGTGTTGGGATCAGTGCTGTTTCCTCAGAAAATGGTGCCACATAAGAAATCCATTTTCTGAGATAATGCTTGCTGTTTGGTTAGCCGTTTTTTCCAGAAAACGTTTTGTCAGACCACACCTTGGAAATCGGGAAAGGTATTGTCTGAGAAAACGTCCTTTTTGGTGTTTTCCCGTTTTTCTACTTTTGCTAGCAATAGTGTGCTGATGTGGCATTGAAAAACACCTATGTGGCAGCTCCAGCAATGGTGCCAAATAGAAAACCTGAGAAAGCAGCATGCTTAATGCAGCACTGTTTTCTGAGAAAATGCCTCTCAGGAAACAGCATCGATCCCAAACACCACCAAGATGAATGCCATTTTTCCCATATAATGTTACTTAGTAACACAGACAACATTGTAAACATTTCTTTTAGGTTCATGGTACAAATTTTTTTGTAGATGTTTCTGTAAGCCCATGTTTTCTTTCTCATCATGCTAAGTAAGACTCTTTGACATGTGCTGGATTCCTACTCCTGTGTCCGTGTCCATGTAACACAGAAGGCAAGCTAAGTAGAGTTGCTGTATAACCAGGGATTTTCAAATATAATGTTGCAAAATACTTAGGAGGTATGGTAATGGTTTAGTAATTTAGAGACCGGAAAATATCTACAAGCATGGACAAAGTATATGAAGGTTTGTAGTTTTCCCTAGAAAGAAATCACAATAATGATTCTGTTTCATATCACCAATGGAGAATGGCATTCATCCATCCTGTAAGCTGTCACTCGTATGTTCCCCCTAAAAGAAACAAGAACCTTCAGTTGTCAATTTTTCAAGGGTCCATCTTAGATTTTAAGCATCTGGAGTAGGGATTCTGACATTCTGATCCTATGTTCCTAATACACATTGCAATTGATGTGATCTAACTCAATATTTCTTAGTTTAGCTGTGGATGTTCTTTGCCTTTCCTTGTCAATATTCATTCTCAAAATTGTAATCATAAATTGAATATATAAACAAGTCTTCCTTGACAAAACTAAATAGAAACAAAGAAATTACAAAGTAGAGAACTAATTTTTAATGAAATTGATTTGAATCATATAAATTGTAAGATTCATGAATCACATTGCAGGATTCAAACAAAAATCATAAAGTTTTTGCAGAAAAGGATTTAGACAGAAGGTGTCAGCTAGCAAGCTGGTAAAGTCTCTAGTTGGTTATATTGGAGCTGCAGATTCTACAAGATTAAATGGTTGAAAATAATCCAATCATTTCCATTTTCCTTGGCAATCTCCTAATGCTGGGGTCATAATACATGGGTAATTGGGAGTGGTTACATTTTTTCCCTGAAATGTTGGGATCTTCTTGCACCTTAAAGGCAGGTTTTCTTGTACTGTATACACAAGATTGAATGTTTCTGACTGAAAATCTGAAACCTATTGTGCTGATCATAAAGCTGATTTAGCTGTACAAAACCCCACCCCTGCTGTTCCCTGCCTTATGGATAAAAAGAGGGAGAAAAAGGTAATAATAGTAATAGCAATCATTTGTCAAAAGAAAAAAAAACAGTAATTCACCTACAAGTGCTAATACTTGTTTCCTTGAGTTATTTTCCCTGGATATTTCCATTGGTCACCTAAAGGGCCTTACTGCGTGCAACACTACACTTTTTTTTTGATGAACGATGCAACAATACACTTATCTATATGTATCCAACAAGCAAAGTCATTTCCCAAATTTGGGTTTCGTTTAACTGAAAAATTGTAGTGTACTCCAACATCTAACTGTCAATCTCAAGTTTATTATTGGAATGATGCAGGTCCCAGGGCTTTTGAAGATTAGGTATATTGGCCAAACCACACTAGGCAGTGCAGCCATTTTTGGTCTTTTCCTGGGAGCTGGAAGCTTGATACATTGCGGGAAGTCTTACTGAATTCCAATGTATCAAATTAGTAAAATGTTCTTTGGAGGAAATTATCAGTTAGAGAATTGGTGTTGCAGCTAGGCCTTCTAACCAAAAAATATATGGAGGCTAAGATGTGGAGTAGATCTTTTCTTCGTGGAAGGTTGTTTCTTTTCTTTTCTTTATTTTTCTTTTCGGGATCAGGAATACTTCATGGAAGTGAGCCTTATATAATGCAATTTTCTGCTTCCATGTTTTTGTTCATGGCTAGGCAGGCTGTGCTATATATCATTTTATCATTTGATGATTGCCCTTTGATTTTGTATCTGGATGGATTCTTATCTTAAGAGTACAAAATCATGGTTTTGGCCTCTTCTAACTATTGTTGCACGCAAGGAAAACAAATGATATCCTTAAAAACAGAACTACTTTTACCTAGTTTTCGGTTGCATATAAAATAGATGCGAAAAATGAACATTTTCAAAGTGAATACTAGTAGGAAAATGCCATTACTTATAATTTTCTGTAACTCGTTATCTGATAGAGGCTGGTCTTCTGGACATATATAACACCAATGCATTTCTCAACAATTCAGGTTAAGGAAACACTAAGGCTGCATAATCCCGGTTTAGGGTAAATTTGCATTCTGGTTCACTTTTTCCTGTGTTTGGCAACATTACATTTATGCATTGACAAATGACAGAAAACATATTTTCCAATGCATATTTACATTGATAATAAGATGTAAAAGTACATCAATAAAAAAGAAGTAAATTTGCATTCAAGTGGGATTTTTGATAAAAAAGGCCTATGCTTTATTGGAATTCGTGTTTGCATCCATTATAGCTAAAAGTCTGTTTGGTAAGAAGTTAGTGTAAAACTAACCCAACTTTGCAATTTATATGATTCATTTTTCTTTTTTTGATCAATAACAAGAAACTTTATTAAATATATGAAACTATGTGAAGCTTAGGTACAAAGGGGAGGTAAAAAGACTTAACTCCCTATCAAAGAGTACAAGGAAAAAATAAAAGATTAGCCCAAAAAATCGAATCCCTATTCACCCCTTGCTTTGCTAACTCATCAACAAAGGAATTAGCAGTCCTCTTCACCCAATTGTAATTTACCACCATATCCCTATTCAGCCATTTAAATTCACCCCTTGTTTTGCTAACTCATCAACAAAGGAATTAGCAGTCCTCTTCACCCAATTGTAATTAACCACCATATCCCTATTCAGCCATTTAAATTTATTCTTCTCATTGTTATAACTCCATAAGCTGCTACTCCCCCTTTTAGCCACCTAATCACCACCTCCGAGTCACCTTCAAGGACTAAACATCTAATGTTCATCTCCCTTGCTCTTCCGATGCCTTCCAGGGCTGCGAGGATCTTAGCCCTAAGAGAGTCTCCTTCCCCAATTGGGCCTAAAAACATAGCAATAATATCCCCCACCTCATTCTTGAATACTCTCCCAATCCCAGAAGGCCCTGGGTTCCTTAAACAGCTGCCATCAAAATTTAGTTTTATGAACCCAGAAGGAAGAGGGGACTACAAAGGACTACAGCTCCTCTTACAGAGGGCAGAGGAAGCTATTTCCTTCCAATTTCTCACCAAATCAGCCACAAAATAATATGAGAATAGTTTCATGGTTTTCAACCAATGTGCCACCCTTAACAGAATTAGATCTAATAAGTTTCCAATGGTCCTTTCCTTATCTGAAAATATTCGTGAGTTTCTTTCTTTCCATAGAGTCCAACACACTGTAGCCCTGATGCTTCTCCACATAGTCTTCCCTCTCTTCTTCGGCCATCTGAAAAAGGAGGGAGAGAACAAGCTTTGGACACTCCCAGGGGGTATCCAAATGCACCCAAAAAGGGAAAAGACCCATCCCAAACTGATTTAGCAATCGAACAGGTAACCATAAGGTGGTAACCAGTTTCCCCATCAGTTTTACAGAGAGTACATCTATTAGGAAGTAAACAAGAGTTGGGTCTCTTTTTCTGAAGTAGGTCATTTGTGTTAATTCTTTTCAGAAAAGTTTCCCAGCAAAAACTAGCAATCCGAGGAGGAATGAATCTACTCCAAATTTCTTTAACCGGGAAAGACAACCCAATGGAATCAGAAGACTGAATTAAAGTTTCAAAAAATGAGGCACAAGAGAAAACACCTGAAGAGGAGGAAACCCAAAATCTGGTGTCCTTACACTCAACATATTTGCATTCACACTTATTTGCATTGTTTCCAAACGCAACCTAAGGAAATTATGAATGTGACTCATTTTTCCATAGGATATCATTGTCCAAAATCATTTATTTTTTCTTTGTACAATGAAACTCTTTCACAATGTGTGATTTGGTGAGGAAATAGAAAACCTTTTACTTGTAAAATAATTGAGAATTTTCAACTGACAAAGTACTCGAATTTTGAAATTGGATCAGATCTGAAGACTTTGGAATGATTTTAATTTGTAAGTCATTATTTGAAGTGTTTTATTCAATGTGCTTGTGTACCACCTATGAGAATCTTCTGGGGCAGGATTCCACACTCGCAGTAGGCCAATCCAAAGCCAATGGCTGTCAAATATTTTATTTCTTTCGTCAATTCATAACCCATATAAAACATTTTAGTGTTAAAGGGTTAAATTATGATTTGCATTTTCCTGCCATAGTCTTGTTTGTTTGAATCTGTTTTTTTGGCAACATCCCTGTTTGTTCGAATCTATGAGATGAAATTTGAATGCGTGCGGTGGTGCATACACTTGCACTGAACTGAATATTACAGCACTTCCTCACATGCTACACTAACAAGCAAGCTACTTCCGAGAGGGCATCCATTACTAGCAAAGATGAGTAGTGAGAACTGTTTCAAATAACTTTTCTAACTCTTCATCAGAACCATATAGGTGTTTTAAGTAATTTCTTATTTGGTTGAACATCAAGTAAAAAATGGTTATAATTATTTTATCTTAATTTTTATAAAACTTTTGATGAAAACAATTTTTTTATGTTTTTTATTCTCAAAGGTGCTTTGTCTTATATGAGACACACACACACACACACACATATATATATATATAATATATATACACAAACATTCCAATTTTTTGTAATTTTTTATATTTCTACATCTATAAAAATTATTCTTATTTTCACATATATTATGGTTCATTAATATAAAGATATATCCAAATAAAATTCTTGCAAAGGTCAAGAGAATGAATAAAATTCTTATTATTCTTATTTATCATTAGTAAAATTCTTATTATTCTTATTTATTATGGTTTATTAATAAAATTAATAAGTTTTATCAGTTACCTTTGTTAGAATTTTATTTGAATTTTCGTTATCTTTGCAAGAATTAACTTCTATATGATAAATTCAATTTTAGCTCCTTCAGCCGTTGAAAACTTTACAATGAATTGCTATAAAAAATATCACTTACTCTTGTAGATATCGTGCCATCCAATGATGTGGGCTTTAAAGTAACGAAAATGAAAAATTAGCCCACCATATGGTGGGAATAAAGAAGAGAAAATCATTTGCTACCTTAATGATTAAGAACTGAGCCAATGAAAATTGGTTAAAAATGATTTTTAAAAAACCATTACTTATCTATTTGCAAGTTGTAAATCTCTTCATGGTAGTTAATGTGGCCCAACATTGGCTATTGAGAATATAACATGTACTTTCAGTTATTTTTTTTTTTAATTTAAATAAATGAAAGGATAAATTGCCAAAATCTCCTGTAAAATTTTTTACCATAGCTGACCCCCCCTAAAGTTTGGTAAATGCAATCACCTCCCATGAACTTTTTGACACAATTGCAAGTAGGCCCTCTCTTAGAATCTTCTAACAAAAAGAACAAAAATGTTTAAAATAACTATGTAGTTACTTTTGACCAAAATGTTTATTTTCTGAATTTTTTCTTCATATCAATCACTACCCCAATCCCTTCTAATCTCTTTTTTCAGAATTGATGTAGTTTTCAAATTTGCCCTTCATACCAATTGCTCAAAGGTAAAATTGCAACTTTAAACTCTCTTTTTTTTGTTGCTCATAACATTTATGTTGTTTTTTATGTATAAACCAGCCTCAATAATAATTATATGGGTATTTTGGACATTTTCATACCTCTTGTTAAAGGATTTTACAAAGGGGATCTACTTGCAACTATGTCAAGAAGTTTAGGGGGGTGATTGCAATTATCAAACTTCAAAGGAGGTTTGGGCAATAAAAACTTTATGGGAGGTTTCAACAATTACCATGGTTTGTTTTCTAAGTATCGAACAAAAGAGGGACTTTTGTATATTTTCCCTAACAAGCATTAAATGGGAATGCTAAATAACATTTTTGTCATTGAATTGTTTTACAATTATGAACAAAAAGAAAGGAGTTGTGTCTCTTTTTGTAATAAGCATTAAATGAGAAAACAAAATTACATACTTACAATTACTCCTTCTCTTATTAAAATGTTAAAAATGTGGCATTTTAATATTCGTATTTTTATAAATAGTATATATATATATATATTGATCAGTAATAATATGACACATATATATTGAAATAGAATAAACATAAATATTTGGGATTTTGTGAAGTAATCACCTGCTCTCCCAAATTCCAAAGATGTAAACATTGTAGGAAATAGAATAATTCATGTGAATTATTCAAGTCTGGCCATTAATGCACTATTGAAAATTCCAATCTAATTTATTACAATATTTAGATGTCTATTAAATTTGATCGAGTCCAATTTAATTCAATGTCATAGTACACAAAGTGACATATAATAGTACACAAAGTAATGATTATTAAAGTAAATGTCATTAGTGGACCAATGTAGTATCAAGGTGCTATCAATATGGGACCCAATGCATGTGGGAGGAGTAATAATCATTCTAGCCATGGAGGTCCATAAAGGCTTTCTTGTATGGCGACTGCTATATTATTTCACTGGAAATGTTCTTTCTTCGCAGTATGCTTCCACCAACAGCACAGATTTGAAAAGGTGTGAATGTGTGATAATGGAAGAGATCTAGTACAGCTTTTTCTTATATATTTTTTCCCCAAGAAAGGGCAGATCATTGTAATTATCCTTCTATGAAAAAAAAAAAAAAAACGCCATGTATCATCATCATTATTAGTGTTTATCTCGACCACAACTGATAGCCTATTGGTCAAGATGGTCATTTGTCACCCCTCCAACTGGAAGGCGCAAGATCAAGTAATTGGGAGATTAAAAAATATGAAGGAAAAGAATAATACAAGTGATTAAAGAAATTAGTTGAATTTCTTTCTTCTATGTTGTCCATTATAGCAGCATACAAGCCCATTTTTATTTGACATATAACCACCATTATAGAGTAATAATTGTAAGAAAAATATATGAAATTATCTTAATTAAATTGAAAAATTCCCTATTTTCTCCATTTGTACACAAATTTTGATAAAAGATGTGAAATTATGAAAACCAAAAAGTACATTTTAAGTGTAATTTGTATACATTCATTCCTTCAAAATATATTGCAGTTTCCAAATTGCTTAGATACATATTAGACTATACAATCATGTAAAAATATGATCCGATACGTTTCCTTATACCCTTATGAAGTTGTTCCCTTCTTTGTTGGACTGTACATGAGCAAAACTTAACAATGATTTAAGCACCCATAACTTAACAATGGATATGGTACTAAATATTAACAGAATGGTGAAACAGAATTCATGTAGCCCATCCATTCAATTGGGACAAGGCTTAGATGATGATGACCATTAATTAATTGGAAAAATAAAGAAAAGAAAATACCCAATTCAATTTGGCAATTCTTTGTACAAAATTCCAATAATTTTTTTTTTTTTTTTTTTTTGCATGGTCTTTCTCCTTTTTGCTCCATATGGTTTAACTTCCATTATTCTTCTTTTGCTTCATTACTTTATCATCAACTTGTAGTGGATGCATGTTAGAAGTTAGAATGATTGAATTAATTATAGGTTTCAAAGCTTCCATTTAATTTTCCCAAGGTGAAAACCCTAGTTGTTCCTCTTTTTTCCGATAAATTTTGTGTTGAAAACCCAATTTAAGACATGAACCGAATGAGCTAATTCAAAGGTTTAAGAGGATAAGGAACTCCAAGAAGAGAAGACTTCAAATAGATGCTGGATGCTAGTAATTAAGAGCATGACTTTATTCTTTTGGAGGGAAGAAATGTTTGTCTTTTCAGCTATAGAACAAATATTATAGTCCCCATCAATTACATAACCTAGCTTATGGGAACTTCCCTGATTAGTTAGGAGATTCAAAAAGTCTAAAACAATTAGTCACCATTAAAAGTCTTAAAACAATTCTTGATTGTGTATATATATATATATATATATATATATATATATATATATATATATATATATATATATATATATTCTTTTTTTGTTTCCAAAGCCACCAAAAACGTGTTCTTGGATTCTTGTTTTAAAGAACACACTTTCATCTTGTTATGTAATGTTCCATAGCTCACATAATATCTGTACTGAGATTTTTATATGGTTTTAAAACATGATTTTATTTGAAACAAAACCCATTTATTTTTTCTTTCAAAATAAAAGCATAATTCAAGAACATTTTTTTTCTTTTTCTTTTGGGGGGTTTTGCAAAGTGTCCTCTAAGTGATCATGCAATTGGAATATAAAACATATAAAGCAGAACATATGAACAATATTAGCAAATATAATAACTAAATAGCATTTAGTGTGATTCTTATTTTAAAGGCAAAACTTATGATGATAGTCAATTATTTGTTACCAAATAAGTTTCTAGGGTCAAAAAGAATATGGAAGTATATTCATCTCAAAGGAATGGGAATGTTCAACTGTAAAAAGAAAGCAAAGATTTAGCCCAGCTTTGGTTTTGAGAAAGATAGATGTTGTAGTAGTCTCAGGTTTTACAGAGGGAGGTTTTGGGGAGTGTCCTAGACTTTAAAGTATGACTCTAATAGCAAATATAATAACTAAATAGCATTTAGTGTGATTCTTATTTTAAAGGCAAAACTTATGATGATAGTCAGTTATTTGTTACCAAATAAGTTTCTAGGGTAAAAAAAATATGGAAGTATATTCATCTCAAAGAAATGGGAATGTTCAATTGTAAAAGGAAAGCAAAGATGTAGCCCAGCTTTGGTTTTGAGAAAGATAGATGTTGTAGTAGTCTCAGGTTTTAAAGAGAGAGGTTTTGGGGCGTGTCCTCAACTTTAAAGTATGACTCTAATAGCAAATATAATAACTAAATAGTATTTAGTGTGATTCTTATTTTAAAGGCAAAACTTATGATGATAGTCAGTTATTTGTTACCAAATAAGTTTCTAGGGTAAAAAAAATATGGAAGTATATTCATCTCAAAAGAATGGGAATGTTCAATTGTAAAAGGAAAGCAAAGACGTAGCCCATCTTTGGTTTTAAGAAAGATAGATGTTGTAATAGTCTCAGGTTTTACAGAGAGAGGTTTTGGGGAGTGTCCTCGATTTTAAAGTATGACTCTAATAGCAAATATAATAACTAAATAGCATTTAGTGTGATTCTTATTTTAAAGGCAAAACTTATGATGATAGTCAGTTATTTGTTACCAAATAAGTTTCTAGGGTCAAAAAAAAAATATGGAAGTATATTCATCTCAAAGGAATGGGAATGTTCAATTGTAAAAGGAAAGCAAAGATGTAGCCCAGCTTTGGTTTTGAGAAAGATAGATGTTGTAGTAGTCTCAGGTTTTACAGAGGGAGGTTTTGGGGAGTGTCCTCGACTTTAAAGTATGACTCTATGATGTCTTGCATTCAACAGGAAGAGTTTGCTGGAGTTGTCCCTATACAACTCCCTTTATGGAAATTAAGGCCTTTTGTTGGAACTGTCAAGGGTTGGGCTCCCCCTTGACAGTTCGTGTAGCTAAAGAGGCCTTAAGAAAATTAAAAGCAGATGTGGTATTCTTTAGTGAGACAAAAAGCATCCTAATTAACTATAAGAGGAAATTTAGGGAGTTTTGGAATTGGAACTGCTAGGGGGTAAATGCAGTAGGTTTATCAAGAGGTTTAGCCTTGTTCTGGGAGAAAGACTTGAATCTTAAAGTGTTGACAATAGACAAAAACTTAATCCATACAAAAATAGAGACTGCAAACAGGGATAATTGCTGGTGGTGTACCTTTGTTTACGGGGAACTTGAGATGAATATAAGAAAACTCTTTGTGGAGAAGCTAAATCAGCTAGCCACTTTTTCTGTTGGGGCTTGGTGTTGTGTTGGAGGTTTTAATATGACTTTTAACTTGAAGGATAAAGTGGGGGACAAAGAGGTAAAAACTGGGCACATAAGGAAAAATAGGGGATTTCTGAGGGGGTGGGAGGTTGAAAGCGATTCCTAGCTCTAAACCTAAATATACTTGGACCAACAAAAGAGACCATCTAAATCATATTAGGGTTAAATTAGATAGAGGTCTAGGTAATTTAGAGTGGAAAACTATGTTCCTTGATGCAAATGTTTCAATCATCCCCTCTCATGGGTCAGACCACTTGCCTACTTGTCTTGACACAAACCCTATAACTTTCAAACTAAGGAAGCCCTTCAGGTTCAAAGAAATGTGGCTCTCACACACCATTTATGCTGACTTAATAAAGAAATCTTGGAATGAGCATTCTAATTCATCTTCGTTATCCATTTCAGAAAAGTTTGAAAGGCTAAAAAGAGCTTTAAAAAAATGGAACGGAGAGGACTTCGGTAAAGTCCAAGAGTGGATTGAGAGGCTAAAACTTGAGCTAGAAACATAAATGAAAAAAGAAGGGCCAAGCTATAACTAGAAAAAAGTGGAAGAGATTGAGGTGGAGTTAGATAGCTAGTTTAAGAGAGAAGAAATTATGTGGGTTCAGAAATCTAGGGTAAATTGGTTAAGATATGGGGACATAAATACAATTTTTTTTTCATAACTCTACCATTAGAAGAAGAGAAAAAAATAAGATTCTGAAATAAAAAAAATGGGAATGGAGAATAAATGGAAGGGCAAGAAAAAATTAAAGGCATTCTGGTTAATCATTTTAATAATATCTTTTCCACCTCTTCCCCCTACGATATTCCCTTGGCCTTGAAAGGAATTGAGAGTTAAATAACCAAGGAGAATAATGAAGAGCTGCAAAGACAGGTTACGGAGGAGGAGATAAAGGATGCTCTTTTTCAAATGGCACTCAGAAAAGCTCTAGGCCTTGATGGCTTCCCCAATTTGTTTTTTAGAAATTCGGGGATGCCACTAAAGAGGATGTGGTGAGAGAAGTGTCTTTATTTTTTAATGAAGGGAGCCTTAACAGGACTTTGAATTATACTTTTATTGCTCTAATTCCAAAGGTAAAGAACCTTGAAGAAGCTTCCCAGTTTAGGCCAAATAGCCTGTGTAACACAGCTTATAAAATAATAGAAGAAATCTTGGCTAATCGTCTGAAACCAATTTTGGAAAAGTTAATTTCAAAAAACCAGAGTGCCTTCCTCCCAGATAGAGCCATCTTCGACAATATTTTGATAGCCCATGAGTTATTGCACTTCATGTCTAACACCAAAGCAGAAAGTGGTTACATGACAATCAAATTAGACATGAGCAAAGCTTATGATAGGGTGGAATGAAATTTTTTGAAAGTAACCCTAGAAAAGCTGGGTTGTGGGGGATAAATGGGTCTCTTAGGTCATGACTTGTGTATCAACGGTCTCTTATCAAATTTTGGTGAATGGCTCCCTCTCCAGAAAAATCATCCCTCAGAGGGGTCTGAGGCAAGGTGACCCCCTTTCACCCTACCTCTTTCTATTGTGTTCTAATGTCTTTTCAGCTATCTTGAATAAAAAAGTGGCTAAGAAATAAATTTCAAGAATTAAAATTTGTAGAGGATCTACACCTGTTTCTCATCTTTTTTTTTTTTTTTTGTAGATGACAACTATTTGTTCTCTAAACCTGACCTTAGAGAGGTAGGTTTAATGCTGGAAGCCATCTCGCTGTATAAAAGAGCTTCAGGTCAATAGGTGAACTACCAAAAATCTGAGGTGTTTTTTAGTAAGAACCTGGACCCAAAATTTAAAAAAAAAAATCTGCTCTTTGTAATTGCTTGCATGTTAAAAAAGTGGAAAACCCCTCCATTTACCTTGGTGCTCACCTTTATTTTGGAAGGAAGAAATCTCAAGCTTTCAATCGTTTAGCTGAGAGGGTTTCTAATAGAGCTAAGAATTGTAGGGGTTCTCTATTATCACAAACAGGTAAGGAGGTGCTTATCAAATTTGTCCTTATAGCAACTCCAGCTTACTGCATGTCTTGTTTTTTAATCCCTAAGGAAGTTTGCAACTCCATGACTAAAAGTAAAAAAGCCTTTTGGTGAGGATATAGTGAGGATAGGAAAAAAGTAAGGTGGGTTAGTTGGGACCAAATAAGTAAAAATAAATCCAATGGAGGCTTGGGTTTTATAGACCCTCATGCTTTCAACTTGGCCTTGCTAGCTAAGTTGTCTTGGAGGCTATGCTCTAACTCATCCAGTCTATGGGCTAGGCTCCTAAAAGCAAAGTACTACCTGAATTCTCACTTTCTCCAAGCTACCATGAAAACAAACCTTCTTGGGGTTGGAGAAGTATCCTGGCTAGAAGAGCAGTTATTGAAAGAGGTATCTATTGGAAGATTGGTAGGGGAATTGATGTGAATCTATGGGATGATCCATGGATTCCGGGGATCCAAGGCTGCAAGTAAATGGGGCCTAGAATTGAGTACTCTCAAAGCTTGAGGATGGTTGACTTAATCGACCAAAATAACAAATATTGGGATGTTTCCATAATCAATTCCTTGTTTATGCAACCTATAGCTTAGAAGATTTTGGACTTAGATCTCTTGGCTAACCCTTAAACTGGTAAATTAGTTTGTATAGGAAGTAAAAATAGCAAATTCTCGGTTAGGCCAACTTATTTTTTAGCGAAATGCATCCAAGAAAATGATCCACCAAGTGTGAATGCCCATAATGATGAAAGAAGAATGTGGAACTTGATCTGGGGCCTGCCTTTAGAACCTAAACTAAAGCATTTTCTTTGAAGCTGTTGCATTGGTGGTGTAGCAATTAAAAATAATCTTTTTATAGGGGTTTGGCTGATGATGACGATTGTGAAAGATGTGAAAAGGAGCTTGAAACCTTACTGCATGCATTAGTACTTTGTGAAAAAGCAAGATGCATTTGGATTGGCTCTGGGTTAGGTATAAACCCGGAATTTGCAAGAGGCTTCTCTTCCTTTAAGGATTGGTTTAGAAGCATTTTATCCTTTCTTGGGGGTGGAAACTTAGGTTAGTAAGTTGTTTGTGGGAAATTTGGAAAGATAGAAATAAGTTTTACTTTGAGAAAGAGGATGTAAACCCTTTTATTGTGATTTTTAACATTCGCAGGTCAATAATGGAGAGATCTCTTCATTGGCAGAAAAAATTAAAGATTCTTCCAACTCTAAGAAGATGGATAATGTTTTTTCTTTCTTTTCTTTTCTTTTCTTTTCTTTTCTTTTTTTTTTTTTTGTGGAAACCCCTGACCTTGGAAGCATGAAGTTGAATCGTGATGCAGATTTTGTGAACTCCAATAAAGTTTGTGAGATCATTGGGGTGTGTGCTTGGGTGCCAGCTACGATACTTTGAAAGTAGTGTCACCACTTATGGGAAGCTGTCTAGTTTGCTGATAAGATGGAAATTTCAAATGTTGTTTTTGAATCAGACAATTTCAGCTTGATAAAAGTTTTTGATGAGTGGCGTGCCGACCCTTCTTTAGATCTTTTTTTTTTTTGCTTTTATGATATTAAAGCCTTGGCTGAGAAGAGAAGCTATAGGTTTGCCTGGTGCTCAAGGAAGAAGAATGGTGCTGCCCACGCTGCAGCAAAGTTAGGATTAACTTATGCTTTTAATTCTTGTAATGCTGTAAACTCTCGTATTCCCTTCATATAAAAAATTGCCTTGGAGAAATCAATATTTAACTAACTATTTTATTTTAATGTTTGTATAAGGTAATAGAGTATTACTAAATTAAAGTGAAAACTCTCAATTAGTACCTTGTATTTTGGGCCTAGTGTCACTTTGGCCCCCAAACTTTAAAATGCGATAATTCAATACCCAAACTTTCAAATTGTGACAATATAGTACTTGTTGTTAAGTAGTTATTAACTAGCCGCTAAGTGGCATTTGAAAAAGATGCAAATGCCCTTCGAGTGTCATCTAATTTTCTTTATCAACCATCTAAATATTAACAAAAATCTAACAATCTCAAATCCTTGTCTCTTCTATTCAATAAAGTTAGGATCACCAGAATGCTCACTCAAATATGACCCCAACTTTTTTGAATAAAAGAGGCAAGGATTTAAGACTGTTAATTTTTTGTCAATGTTTTCAAATACTAAATTGTCACATTTTAAAGTTCAGGGTCCAAAGTGACATTAGGCCCAAAATACAGATATTAATTGAGAATTTTCCCTAAAGTAAAGACCCCTTTTCCAACTAAATTTTCAATCTAGACATATATAATTACTACCTACTAACCTTTGCAATAATTTCAAATCCGTAAAAAGCGTGGAATTGAAAACCTGTGGAATTGGTCCTTCAATTGAATCTTCTAGATTTTATCTTTAGGGTTAGACTGGCCTATTTGCCAACTCTCCTGTTAAAGTGTCAAGCATATGGAGGTGGGATCAGAATTCAGAATTACCAGAAGAGGAACAAAAGTCAACTGTACCTTTTGAAAGCCGCCGTTACTTGAAGCATCGAAGTTCGTGCCGACAATTCCTGTTCTTTTGTGTTTCGTTGACACCTGGAATTAACGACCCATCCAAGAGCTGAAAGTGTCAGCAAAGGAATTCTGTACAATAGTTAAGAAAGTGAGAGATACAAGAGCTATTATTCTTTCTTTTTAGCCAAAATCCACTGCTCCAAGCCTCCAACCTCCAAATTCTAGTTCGACCTCAATCATTCTTCTTACGAAATATATGTTTTTTTCGTTTTGACCCTTTGTTTTTTTTTTTTTAATGCATGCAGTTCGATACCCACTACCCTCCTCAGTTCTTGATCTGATTAATTTTATATTTGTTGCTGCTCGAATGGGCTTTCATTGTGTAGAGGGAAATTGGGGTTTGATGCTTTTTTCAATCTGAGGGAGAACTGTTGCAGATTTGGGGGAAGAACCATGGCAATGCCGTGGAGCATGTCTCTCTGGTTGGCCAAGATGGTGTGGGTGGCTTTGTGTAGCTGGGTCTCCTCGTGCTTGATGGTCGCTGATGAGATTGCGAGTGCTCTCAGAAGCGGTGATGTCAGCCCTTTCAATGTTGGGTGATGAACCTGTGTTTTCATTAATTTGTTCAGGTTTGTCAGTGACTGGATACCCTTTTGGTTTTGACCGAAGTTGCTTCCTGTTTGCTTTCCTAGTACAGTTTGTTTATTGAATTGTTTCTTTTAATTTGTTTGATGACCAATTTGGTAGAATTTTTTTGGTCATGTTCTATGTTGTCTTCTTCCATCATTCCTTCTGTATTCTGCTTGATTCTTCTTTTATTCTTCGACTAATTTGATTGAGTTCAACTTTACAGAGTAATGCCAATTATTTTGCTATAGGGGATTCTTTTGATTAGCTCTTACTTTTCCTAGTCTTTGAATTGCCCTACTTTAGGAGGGAAAAGACACTTGCTTTGCCAACCTGAAGAAGTGTTTCGTATTTCTTGGTATATATTTTTCTGAAGCAATGCCTGTTTGTGTTTGGTGCTTCCTATTACCTGCTATATTTTGTGTGGATGATAAGGGTGGATGTGCAGTTCAAACTTGAGGGTCTTTCCTAAGGAGATTTTCTTTCTTATTTGAGCAGTTACAGGAAGAAATAGGGAATTTGCTTTGGTTTCTAACATTCTGTGGACAATATGGTTTTGTCTACATAGAAGACTGATGGATGTGGCATTGTGGCAATAATTTGTGACTCGGTAGAAGGGTTAGTTAAGTGATATGTCATTAGGTCGTCATTATATTTGTAAACTTTGGTAGTTTTCACCCCTTTTATCGGGTATGATTTGAATTCAGGTAACTCCATAAAGTTTTGGGAACAAACTTGGGTGGGGATTGCTCCCTTAAAAGACCAGTTTCCTTCATTGTATGCTCTATCTGATTTTAAAAATGAGCCAGTATATTCTTTCATCACCCCTTCCTCTTCTATTTTTGGGCTGGGGTGGAACCTGGGTCTGAGAAGGGCGGTGAGGGACTCAGACCTTGAGAGTATTTCGAGTCTCCTTGAACTTCTTGATAATGTCTTCTTAGACCCCACTAAGGAGAACTCTAGAATTTGGACCCCTACCCCCAGTGGCTCTTTTTCTTGTGCTTCCTTCCTTAAAGTCTTAAGCCAATCCACCAGTCCTGTTACCCCCCCTTTCCCTGTTAATGAGGTTTGGTGCAGACCAACTCCTCCCAGGGTTGGTAGTTTTTGTTGGGAAGCCTTTCTGGAAAGAATAAACACTGGTGATCTGCTCCAAAAGAAGAGACACAATACTTGCTTGTCACCTCATTGGTGTGTTCTTTGCAAAGCGGAGGGGGAGACTAGTTTCCACTTACTGGTGTCTTGCCAATTTGCAAAGTCTATTTGGGAGTGGGCCTTCTCTTTTTGGGTGTAGCTGGGACCCTCCATCAGACATGCAGTGTCTTTTCTCCCCTTCTTTTTTCAGGTGGCGTATGAAAAGGGGAAGGACTATGTGGAGGGGATTGAGGTCTGCAGTATGTTGGTCATTATGGGAAGAAAGAAATTCCAGGATCTTCTCAGAAGTGGAGAGAAGGGCTGAAGAACTGAGGGCTATAATCCATATTAGGGTTGTCCAATGGCTGAAATCCTTAGAGCTATTTACAGATTACACAGTGGATGACATGTTGAGGAAGTGGGATGAGATTGCAAACTGTACACAGACCAGATCAGTAATGAGTGTGCCTTGGACCCCACCACCTGCTGGATTCATAAAATTAAACTTTGATGGGAGTAATAGGGGGAATCCCAGATAGTCAGGGATTGGGTGTGTCTTTAGGGATGAGAATGAGGTCATTTTTGCCTTGTTCTTAGGCCCAACTGGAGTGGGTGACTCTCTTAGAGTTGAGATCTCTGTAGTTATGGAAGGAATCCAGAAAGCTAAGGAGATGAATATCAGAAAGCTTATAATTGAAGGGGACTCAGAGGTGGTGATAGGGTGGCTGAATAAAGATAACAATGGCTTATGGAATTACAACAATGAGAGGAGAAAATTTAAGTGGTTGGTGCGGGAGATGGAAGTGAAGATGAATTGGGTTAAAAGATCAACTAATTCTTTAGCTGATGGATTAGCTAAACAAGGGGTAGAAAGGGACTCAATGTTTTGGGCTAAATTGTAACTTTATTGTTTCTTCCTTTCCTTTTCTTTTCTTTTGAAGGCTTAAGTTGTATTTGGAAGATAAGAGTGTTTGTCTTCCTCTTTGTAATTATTTTAATGATGAGTTAATGAATTTGTTATTGATCAAAAAAAGAAAATATATTTGTAAACTTTGGTTGCATCTTCTGAATTTGCTTTCTTTTCCAATTCTTTGATAACTTGATATTTCTTATGTTTCTGGTGAAAATGACAAACTTTAAATCACATTAGATTGGTGGATTGTATTGCTTTTAAGGAGTAATTTATTGTTTCACCCCCACCCCTTACTTTTCTTCTTCCTCTCTCATTTTTTGGATTCAGTTTTATGAATCAGTTTTTACCTTTCTCTAGGTCTAAGCTATAATTGGTTTCCGATTTTTCCGTACAATGAAAGGAAGGAAAGGAATCTTGCATTCTTTTGTTAGCATTTTTTATCTTCTTTTGAATTGAACTTTTTGTGTAATATATTTGTAATATTCAATATTAATAATAAAAGGAAAAGGTTTCCTAGATGGATGTTCTAGCCTTCTAGGTATGTTGTTTTTATTATTTCTTTCATCCAGGTGGTGATATGGACAATCAAGGCCAACTCTATACCACCTGCAATCTTCCCCTGCTAATGCTAGATACTGAGATTTCAAAATGTTAATTAAACTGTGCCCTAGAGGGCTTTCTTTTGCATACTTGTTAGGTTAGCCACTTGTGTGGACAAGTAACCTACTAAATCCATTTGCCACTACTAATTCTTAAACCTTAAAGTAAAGATGAGCCATTTTCAGTCCAAGACAATATGATTTTCCTTATCCTGTTGAAAGAAATGTCACATAACATTATCAATTGTGTTTGTTGAAAATTGCTTGTTTTTCCTTGATATTTGGTCATGTTGTAGTTGTTATTTTCTGTTTTATGTGAAACTTCTACCTTGTAACGTTGTCTTAACTTCAAATCCTTGTTTTCTTATTTTGGCATGTCTATTTTTAAATCATTGTTGGGAACACCACATAAATAATACATTAAACTATTATCACATAGTCAATGCTACAAATGTCTGATCTAAATAAGAAGATGATTTTCAATTCTTTGTGTAGAAAGCTTACTGAGAGTGGGCCTCAAGGCTTTTTTTTTTTTTTTTTTCAAAATATCAGTTAAAGTTCTGTCCCATAATAGGGATGAGCAAACACCTCCCTTTGTATATCATAAGGTAAACGTTTTTCTATTTTCCTTTTATTCCTTTCAAAATGGAAAGATGCATAAAATTTTTACCTTGGAGGTGATTTATGTACCACTCCAATGCTTCACCGAGGCTGATAAGTATAACTATTCATGTTAGCTGTTAATACAACCAAGGATTTTTTGTAATGTAGCCAAATACATTTACAAGGGTTAAAATCTGCTCCCTGACTATCTATCTCTCTATTTCTCTATCACTCTCTGGGGAAACATATACAAGCCTGGTATAGGTTTCCCTACTTTTTCTTTCAAACAAGCACAACATAAAAGATCCATGGCAGAAGATTTTGGTCTTTAGTTTAGATGGATCTATACCCACTAATTTTGTGCAATAATGCCTTGATATATGGGAAGCTTAGTAGATATGAGTGTTTATTACAGTGCTTTGAGTCCAAGGAATGTCACTGAACAGAGTGGAATGGTGGAACAACATTCGTGTAGCCAACTCATATAGTTGGAACAAGGCTGATGATGCTGATGATTCCTATTGATCTGTGATATTGAGGTTTTGTCTATTAATGATATGGTTAATGTGACTAAGTAATGCAAGGATTATGCTTTTTTTTCCATGACAAGGATTATGCTTTTTAGAATTTAGATAATTGATACTTAATGTTTAATCCATGCATATCTTCATTTGTTTCTATATAATAGGACTGCACTGAAGAGGAGTAAAAATTCATAGCTCAGTTCAGTGTTAAAAAATGTAATTTAAGTGAAAAATCTCTATTTGATCAACACGAAGATGGATGCAAACAATGGTTAAAATGGTAGGCTTGGATGAGGCATGCATTCATTGAAGTTTTTACTTGGCTATAGTGACAATCCAAAATGGGGTTGTTTGAAATGAGTAGAATTTCATTCTTCTGAAGTTTGAGTTTCCCTTCAATAGATTGATGGAGCATATGGGACCTTGTATAAAATGATATTCACCGGGCTAACAAGTGTCTGCAATTGACAACTCTTACCTAACAGATTGGTATATGTCACAGAGATTAAGGTAACATTTTTTTAGTTTTGAAACCATAGTCTCCAAACTGACCAAGACACTTCTATGTCAAGGCACTGACAGGCCAAATGGAGAGAACTGATGTTTAAGTCAAAAGTTATTGTCAACTATGGGGCTTCCAAATGTGTCTTTATCGTTTCCCTCATTTGAGTACTTCTGGTTGAATTCATGAATTCGTTAATGGCAAAAAAAAGGTTAATGATATATGGTGAGTACAGGGAAACCATATGTATTTATTTAGGACCCACTATCCATGCAGTAAGTCTTGAAGCATTAAAGCTGGGTTTTTATTTGACATGGGAGACTAAATTAGATTTGATTTCTAATTAAACAACCCACTTTGTCTAAAAAAATGGGACCCACACCATTGTAACTTTTTGAAAGCCTTTGTGCTGGGTTTTTTGTGAGCTAGGAAACTAAGATTTGATTTATCATTAAAGGATATAAGATGACACATGGAGCCCTTGCCATGTTTTTGAAGGAGAAATTCTCCTGGCCTTTGCATGGTCCATAGGATGAAGTGATCCTGTTATCTCTCCAAGTTTACACGAGAAGGTTGAAATATCTGCATGACCTTTGTGGTATTTTTTTTTTTTTTTGATGAATACCTTTGTGGTATGTTATTAGCATAAAAAATGGTGACTATTGTGATCACACATTTTTAGGTTTGCCCATGAAGAACTCAACACCTATCCTTGTTGAGAAGTATTATTAGAGTGTGCACCATCATTCCCCAAATACCTTGTTAAATAGTTTGAATAGAAATTTAAGTAGTTGAGTTTGTCTAAGATCATTATGTAAGAGTCTTGAAAGGCTATTGCTACTTTTTCTACTTGTAATGAGGTTTAGTTATTAAAAACTTGTACATATTGAAAGGCCCAGTTGTATGATGGCACTGGGGCTTCCAATTAAAAGCCCCAGTTCTACGCTACTTAGTAAGGTTTAGTTATTAAAAATTGTACATACTTGTGCTACTTTGTGGATGTGGTGTCATTTTGATTTATGTAGATCAACAACATGCTTCTCAAACATTTGTTCTTCTTGTTAATTATTAAGGCAAAGCAATTGTATATTGAAAGCCCCAGTTCTATGATGGCAATTTTCAGCATCACCACAGAATATAAAGACCGTCGTTGTATTACATGATTGGTTGGATGGACCACTGGAAAGCTCAACTAGAGAATTTTCTAGTGCTATAACAAAGCATTAATTCATTCAAAATCAAATCTTAGTGCTGCATGCCTCCTATAGCCATGATTTTGCATCTGGTTTCATAGGAAACCAGGTCGGCAAGATGGATGGTTCTATCTTCAGCCTTGTTGGTAGAATAAGCAATGGAAGGTTCATCATCATCCTTGTGCATACTACCTCTTCCAGCAACATGCAACCGATTGAGCTTCATTTCAGGTTAAGCTTTAAAAGAAAATCATTCAGATCTCACTGATTTGATTGCCCATCATTATTTTCATAGTAAATTCTTTTGAACCTTGAGAAATGCTTAGATGTAGACTAACTCACTAAGTTCGTTATCTCAACGCATATTGTTATTCTAGCTTATATTCTGTTTACTCAGTTGCATGACAGGATCCAGTTGGACCTCATGCAATCACGTCTTTTTCTATCTGCAGGGACTGGAGTAAAATGGCAAATCCATCTTTGAATGTGCTGCTGGCCCCCTAAAGTGGTAGAAGTGTGAATTCTTGTGAATGAAATTGTTTCTCTCTTTCCTTCAAGTTAGCTACTAATCTATTGTGCAGGTTGAATGCACTGAAACAGTAAGAATATTTTGAACAGTGTGTAATATTTTTTTTACACCCACCATGATTACATGATATACATACAAAAGGAATGTAGTTGCCCCCTTCAATTCGTGCAAAACCGTGTTGTAATTAGCAGCATCTTTTTTTGTACAGATACCATTACCTTAATTAATTGTCTCGGTTTTATGATATGCTGGTGAACTAGAACTGACATTACCTTACAGTACAAAGCTGTCTATCCATCAGGTTCTGAAACTCATTTGAGGCTCAGCCAACCCCAAAAGATGCAAGTGTCTTTGTAAAATTGTAATTTGTCAAACGCAGACATGGAATACATACTAAACCATCTACACATAGCAATGCTGATTACCAAGTTGGGTCCGAGACGGCAATGACATTTTATAGTTCATAGTTAAGTGTAATTTTGGTAACCCCGGTTGAGGAATTTTATAGTTCATAGTTCACAGTGTAATTTCCTTTCCCCGTTTATGTCAATCGGATTGTTAAGATTTGCTAAATCAATAGCGTGAGATATTATTCTATCATTTATCCGAAGTTTGTACTTTTAGAGGCTATTGGAAAATCTTTAGATTAAATGCAGGATGTAATTAGCTTCTGGGTACCCCAGGCCCAGGTAGCTGGTATTATGTTGAGTTGGGAATACAAGACCTATAACTTGGCATGAACCACCGTATAACTTGACGTGCTCACTGTGAAGTATGAAGTATGAACCACCGTTCAAGGAGTTCCACAGTTCCACCATGGAGAATATCAGATTAACTGGGACAAATTTCAGTAACTATGCCTTTATGGCAAACATTTGGCTTGATCCTGCACCCGATGCCTCCATCGGCAAATATATGGTTGGTAGATAAAGGTTATTCAACCATTTGAACAGAAAGGAAACCAGATCAGGTGCTTATCACTTTGATTCTTGGTGCGTATCCAACATGTGAGGGCCCCATACTCGAGACATTCTTCCACTTGCTGTCCTACGAAACCCTTCTTACAAGAAAGATATGGTCCAGCATCAACCATTGTATTGGCACCTTTTATTCAAATTTGATGGGGATAGGCCTGAAAAGGATTGCCTACATTCTCCTTCAAAGGCAAAGTCACCAAAATTGATTGCCACCGACTGACCGGAGTACCTTAGATAAACTCAGCTTTAATCCTATCTACTTGAAGTCGATTGGCAGTTGGCACCATAACACTCTCCACGCTCCACCGTCTAACTAAAATGAAACTCCAATGGCCTAACTCAACATCCCATGCCTTTTCTGTTGAGCTTTACCACATTTTTTTTGACAACTTTTAAGCCTTAACCACATTGAAAACATACTTTAATGAAAAAGCAAGGTTCAAAGTATCAATAAATCACGATACCACGGAAAAGGCATATCAATTTTGAACCCCACTTTTTTCCCGAAACCTGTTCTTCTGTTCATGGGGTTCGTCTAAGGCATGCTTACCCCTTAAAATGGATTTTCAGTTGACCCCAACAGCCTTAAAAATCAGGTACGAGTGACGTGCCAATATAATTCAATTCGCAAAAAAAGGTGTATCTATCGTGTTGAAATTTTAAACCGTGAAGAAAGATCATTTTCTTTCTTTTTAGGATCAGTTTGGAAGGAGTAGAAATACAAATACGTACAGTATAAATACATACAAAATACAAGGTTTTACACACTACATATTTGTATTTATACTCCTTCCAAATTGAGCCTTAAGTCGAGGTGGGATGGGATCAACCAATAAAGAACACATTCAAATGAAAATTGGTTGTAAATTTCTTCGCAGCCAGAAAAATAATAAAATAAAATAGAAAGGAACGCAACATTTTTTAGGATGCTTATGACACCTAGCTAATACGACAACTGCAGTAAGACTAATATCAGTAAAGAAACTGTATATTTCAACAAAAAGGAAAAGCAAGATGAGTGAGGAGAAAGGGAAACAAAAAGGTCAGGTCATTTTTAAATGATGAACCGAGTGAACGTTCTACTAACTTCGTCCACAAACTCATTGTACAGAAATCCCGGTTCAATGTTCCAATTGTGTTACAACCCTGAAATCCAATGGTCCAAATGAAAAATGGACCAAGAATATTTGCAGGTGTTTATATTTTGCATGTCCTGGGCAGAGTCTTTCCATCGTTCAGCACAATCTGATTACTTTCATTTCTACATAAATATAAACGAATAGCCTACTGAGGTGCAGAACCATGTGCAGACTGTGGTGGTGGGGGCGGTAGACCAGAATGACCAATATTTGGTCCCAACGATCCCATGCCAGTTGAGCTTGGACTCCCAGACTGAATGAAAACATAAAAACAAATGAGAATACAAAGCGTTCACTTGAAGATGAAAAAAATGCAAGACAATGAAGTAACCTTCACTTACCTGGTATGTGCCCAGTCCCGGAACCAGAGGCATCTGTCCACCTTGTGTCCGATTGAACTGACCACCCATTGGGTACATTTGGGCTCCACTTGCACTTGAAGGGACCTGCATATTTGACATCCCGCTTGCAAAACCACCAATTGGGGGTGGTATACTATTAGCAGGTATTGAACCAGAGTGCATTGGATTCAAGCCCATGATGTGGCCTTGTGGCAATGGAGGAACCATCTGATTTGCTGAACCTTGCATACCCTAAAATAGCCATAGAAAACTCTGGTCAGCTGCTGCTCTCTTGTTTTCTCTCAAGAGACAACTAAGAATAGTAGTTACCATTGGACCAGGTGGTGGCGGCAATGGCAAAGATGCCGGCACTGAAGATGGAATGGCCGAAGGCATGCCAAGTGGTGGTAATTGGGGTGGAGGGGGGCGAGGTAAATGAGGATGTGGAAGTAGGGGTAAATGCGATGGGGGCTGCAGCTGGGGCAAATTTGGAGGTGGCAGTGGTAGAGATGACATTTGCTGTGGATGCTGTTGTTGTGGAGGCATCTGCTGAGGAATTTGCTGATATGATTGCTGACTCGAGGCTAGAAGAGATGGATGTGGACCTGGTGGGAGTGGAGGGGCTCCAACAGGCAGAGAAACTGGAAGAGGCTGCTTCTGCTCTCCCTGTTCAGTTGTGTCAAGGGATGGGATGGATAATGGCATTGCAACCCCAACACCAGGAATTGTTCCCTCATTTCGAGGCAATCCTGTGGCAAATGGCCCTGGAGTAGCTGGTGCTTCAGGTACTGGGAAATTACCAATTGCACGGCCAGCAAGAGGAATGTTTTGCTCCCCAAAACCTGGAAAATGAAACATCAAGACATGAACTCAAAACACACTTTGCCAGATTCCATTTCAGTTCTCGTTGCAAGATGAATAGATAGCTTCAATAGCAGTGACAAAACAATCATCTAAAGATAACTACAGCAACAGAATAAGAACAAACCTTGCATGTACCCCATGCTGAATCTATCACGAGGGGGGTCTCCTGGCCTATTTCTACACCAAAACCTTGTTGTGTAATCATTGCTACCACTGAACAAGAAACAGAATTGAGTCAAATCATTGAAGACATGTTTGAACCAAACGAGAAAAATCTCAAATGCATAAGCACCCAAACTCTAGAAAGAACACTAACCTTCATAGTCATTGTATAACAAATCAAAACCCATAAATTTCATGCATCTAACACAGTGCAAAAGAATGAATAGAAAAGACAATAAATCAAATTAAAAGAAAACAACAGAATGTGATGGCATCACCTTGGTATAAAAACTTGCTAACAATAAACAAAAGAAAATGAAGTCTATTGTACATCATATCAAAAATGAGTTGAAGCGAGGACACGAGTTATTCTCCATGGGCCAAGGGAAAAACAAACCAAACTTATAAATACCAGTAGCACTTTCATACTTTCCATGTGATTCTAGTTTTGGTCAATTTTTGTTTTCCATAAGTTATTTTCTAGTTTATTGGTGTTGTAAGCAACAGATTTAATAATCTTAATGGATCAAAGTAGCTTACAAAATTGCACTTTTTCTCACAGTCAAGTTTAAAGGTCAACCATTTGTATGGCTTGATTTTGGTGCCATAATATAGGTCTTTCAATTACCTACCAAAAAGACCATCAAACATGTAAACCCAATGTGTTTTGGTAAAGTTATGGCCATTTAGAGTGCCTTTACAATTACATTGAGTTAACTTTGGACCTAATGTAATTAGGAATTATTTCGGGTCAATTTTCAAGTCGGAATTGGAGTCTATAGAGAGAGATCACCAACTGCGCCAGTTAGAAGAAATGATTTGTTACACATTGAAGGGGCAGGAAGATCTCAGGGTAGACCAAAAAGGACATGGATAGTAGTAAGAAATGATTTAAGAACTAATAATTTAACAGGGGATATGGCTTTAAGTAGAATGGATTGGTGAAACAGGATTCATGTAGCCAACCCCATATAGTTGGGATAAGGCATGGATGATGATGAAGATGATGAATTGGAGTCTATAGAGAGATCTGAGACAATATGTTGAGATATTAAAAAAAAAAATCTCCAGGTAGTTTCAACATCACCATTACACAGTTTAGCTAGCTATATTTTGCCCCCGTTTGGGAGTGCTTATTTTTAAGCAGATATTTTAGGCACTACACCAATAAGCATTTATGTGCATTTGGGAAAAAACCGTGCTATTATAGGCACTACACCAATAAGCAGTTATTTTTGGCTTATTTTTAAGCCTTTTTTCAATAAGTGCTTATTGAGCATTTACATGATTTCAATTATTTAAGACAGTAATCAATGATGTGGCAGGGCCCCAATCAGATTACAAAAAGAAAATTTTAAGAAAAAACATAAGAGTTTTGCTTAATATAAACTCTCAATACATAAAATTTGCATACCAAGAGTATCAATACTAAACCATAACAAGATAACTTACCAGGGAACAGATGACCAAACTACACCATAATCAATAAATGATGTCAATGAACTAAATTGCAAGTCATTTTAAGGCAACAAATCGTCATCTTAGCACCCATTTCTTTCTATATTACGCTAGCTGCTAGCAGCAAAATTTTTGCATCAAATTTATGCGACAATAGGGTAGGAACTAATCAACTGTAAGAAAATGGCAAGAAAACGAATGGAACATAATGTCTATAATAGATTGACTAAGATTGTCTTGTAAGTTACCAACTTGTGATGTTACTTTCATCCTTAGTTTTTCTTGTCAAAACATGGTCAAGCACCTTATGATGTTCCTTTGTGTTAGGAGGTATGTTCTGGTTGCACTTATGTATTTACAAATGTCTTTTTGATCAGCAACAAGAAAACATTAAGATTTATTCATATGAACAGAAAGTACACATCATAGAAATTATGCTTCATTGCCTTTCCACCCCCAAAGTATGGTTCCCTGCTATCTCTCCCCACTACATTTTTCTTTTACAATTGAGCCCAGAAAAGCTGTCTCCTGGTTACCCCTTGTTCAGCAAGACAATCGGCCAAACCATTGGCAGATCTTTGAACCCACTGTATTTGTTAGCTGCATGTTTCTTGAAAGCCACCTGATTTTTTTAATCTCATTCCTATCTATCCATAATGCACTATCATTCTACCTCAACCAGCTTACTACTAATTTTTAATCTCCTTCAATTACAAGTTTCAACACCTCCAATTCCATTTCCTTTCAAGGTTTTTACAAATGTAAATCATTATCATATAAGCCTTGTCTCAACTGCATGGGGTCAGATAAATGAATCCTGTTTCACCATTCCAATCTGTTAAGTGCCACATCCATTGTTAAATTATTAGTGCTTAATTCATTTCTAACTACTTCAACCCATGTTCTTTTTAGTCTAACCCTAGTGCTTCTAGCCACTTCAACTCAAAAAAACAACCATGAAAATTTCCTTCAAAACGCTGGCTGTGTTCCTGAACCAAATGAAACATAAAAACAACCATGAAAAGAACACTTCCTTTGTAAGCAGATCGGATGATAATGGCCTGTAAATCTCTGAAAGTTTGACACATGCTGGAAGAATGAGGCAGTGGAGCTAGGGTTTCAGCTAACATGCCAAAAAAATGACCAGAGAAGAATGGCTGAGGGTGCCAAAGATGCAGAAGAGGATGGGAGAGAGAGACAGACAGACAGACAGAGAGAGACAGACAGAGAGAGAGAGAGTTCCCTACAAGGATACCGGATCTCCTATTTATAGGAGAAGCTGGCCATGCACATGCATGGCTTTGGATCGATATTCCAGAACATTCCAGATATTCTCTCAGGAAGTTATTGGTTATGACTGTAGATCCTAGGCTACTTCGGGTGAGGTGAGGACATGTGCAAGGAGAGGACCAGATACTGGCCTGCATGGTTTTCCCCACCTCCTATATGATCTCATCACCACCTGTCACTATCTGGGCTTATGCTTGTAACTAATAAAGAACTGGGTCATATGGACATGGGAAACATGGGAATCACACCTTTACAAATCTCACAGACCCAGATTTCAGCGAGTTTATCTGTGGGATTCACAATTTTACAGACTCACTGGCGTTTTACATGTCTCAGGGAAGTTAGTATTTGAGCTCTCCACCTATGGGCCTGAGAATTGCAATGTGCCCCAATAGTAGTACCATGGCAGTAGGCATATCTACACTCTTACACCCTTAATCAGCCTATCTTTTTACATGTTCAATACTTTCTTCCAATCAATTCTTTTAGTTGTCAATGGACATATCTTGCAATTTGCATATAGTCATGTAGCAGAATTGAGACAACATGAAGACTTATAACAATATGCTCAGATAAGATATGCCCTTGTGATACAAGTCTCGTTACAATTAAACTGAACGTACAGAAAAATATAACTAGAAAACCAGAATTGTTCTAGACGCATGTAACTTGAAGTGGATATAGCAGCAGAAAACTAATGATAGCACATAGACCTAGAACACATGAATGATTGTAATGAAACTTGAATGTAAAACACAAATATAAAAAAATTACTGAAAAAAAATATACATATAAAAAACAAAGTAAATGAAATAAACAACGTACAACAACTGCATATTGTACACAAGATCAAGATACCTGCACAGAATATAGCCAATAGGATGCCAAGCAAGGTCCCAGACACTGTTTTCATGAGCATTGGGTATTTCCACCTGAGGAGTTTCATGCCTATTCATCATCATCATCATGAAGATAACTATTAGTGACAATGAGGTCAAGTGCAAATAAATAACCATCCAAACAGCATTGTATCGACTGGCAAGATAAATTAAGCATATTTTTGAGGACACATTTAGGATCAACCTAGTTTGTAAAACAGGAAAAATGGAAAATTATGGGAAGGACTAGGTGGTATGTAAGATATTGAGAAATAAAAAGCAAAAAACGGTATGAGACTTCCACAAGGGGAAAGGTTGAGGTAGCACTGCTGCTAGCCTCTACTGTTGTAATTTTATTGTAAACATTTCTTAATTTTCTCAACAAAAGTGCAACCCTGCAAGTTACCTTCCAAAAAATGAATAAGAAGCACAAAAAAGACCAGGTAATCTTACTGCACAGACAATGCTAGCTTTGTTCCTTGTACAAAGGTTCTCTAAACGTGGTTACAGAGGTTGCAGCATAAAATATTTGTGTTTTTCCACCATAATCTTTCTACAGGGTAAGCTAACATCCAAATCTTCTGCTATATGGGAGGAGAGCTAACATTTTTTTGATCAGTAAAACTTTGGGAGGAGAGAAAAAATTGCAACCATTTTTTATTACTATATGCAATAAATCATCCAGTATGGAACTGGAAACAAGGTCAATATACATAAGACTCATCCAGAGAAAGCTCGCGCTGCAGGTTTCAAAGGCCACAGAAAGAGACCAGGAACCCCCCCCCCCAACATACACGCACACAAGCACAGAGGGAAAAGGAAAGAAGAAAAGAGGAAATGGATGTTACTATTCCAACATACCCGACAAGCCAATGGAAGATGGATCCATCAAAACTCCCACTCACAAAATATTCTTCATGGAATGGATGCCATGCCAAAGCTAGAAAAACAGAATAAGACAGTAATCATGAATACATGATCAAGGAAGTCAAAAACATAAGCAAAGACCTAATTGTGCCAGGGATTTTGGCTGCAGAAAATGTTATCACATATTGCTTATGTACCATGAATAATTTACATGAGGAATCATATTTCATGGAGCAAAGCAAAATAGAGTATGAGCTTGATTCCATATAAACATTATAACATCACAGAAAAACATTGCAGGGTGCTTTCTTTGTTCCATTACGAATAACAAATGCATTACACTGTAAGCAAAAGCTATCATTTCAGGGGAAAAAAAGAAATTCCATGCAAGACAGATCTATTTGGAGGAGAATGCTTATAGAGATACCCAAATTACCCTTAAACCGTGTTTACCAAAAAAAAAAAACCTTGAACCAGATGATGAAATAGCTGTTATATATTCTAACATATCAAGGTAAGTGATGTTTTAATGCTTCATTCACCTACAGTAAAAAGTTGAGATAAATATAGGCCATAATATTCTGGAAAAGAACTATGAGGATCTCATTTTTGTTTTCTATCTGAGCTTCACAGGTGAATCTCTCTGGTAAATGTAATGATGAGTAACACAAACTAGAATAAGCAGGGCTTAAGGAATTTTTTAACAGTAAATGAAAATGTTTTTATTGAAAAACGTATCTTATATGACTTCAGCTAATCAAGGAAACATTGCATATTTTATATGGCTAGTGCGAATTACATGCAAAGGTGAGTTTTAGCCTGTAGAGAAAATATTTCATAGCAAAAATAATACTCCTACTAACAATTTCAAAGGCATTGAATCAGCAGATAAGCATAGCATATGATTTTTATGACATCATTGTCCCATCCAATGCTTTTGAGTTATTGCAATTAGTTCAATGGCATAGTTCTCGGCAATATGGCATTAGCCTTGATTTTATATGCCCTGAAAGGTGCAGTATTGTATGTTCTCTCTTCCTAAGTAATGCACAGAACCAATAAAGAATAAATAAAAGGTCTATCGGCCGACATTTTCAGAAAATCAGTAACTATATAATCCTGGAAAATTTAAGGATGTTAGTTTTCAAGTTTCAACTAGTATAAAGACATTGGAGCAAAGTTGAAAATATTAATAACCAACATGTGTCAGATACCAGTAGTTGGGCGCTCTTGCATCAAATGACATACCAACGTATGCATATTTCCTCATGTACAATATTCAAAATGAACACTTGTTTGTACATTCTTCATCAAAAAATGGAGTGGAATTGTAAAAGAAAAATATAGGAGAAACAAGATCAGGGAAAGAGATTTCACTAACCAGTCACATCCTTCCGATGTCCACGAAAAGATTCAAGCTCTTTCATAGCACGTATATCATAGAGCTGAGATTTGATGAGGAAAATGATTTTAGGACATTAAAAAAAATGCTCTTTTATTTTGGAAACTGGAAACTAGTTGAAGGAGGAAGAATATAAAGATATGCAGAGAGAGAGAGAGAGAGAGAGAGAGAAAACAATACATGCAAGGTTATTCTGCATAAAGAAGATACAGTACAGGGTAGGTTTCAGAAAGACTCATGGATTAGATCATTCAAGGCATAAACAACAGTTGCATAATTAAAAAAGGCCAAAGGCCATTACCCAAAATTGGTCCCAGCTATCTGGGGTCTTGGGAGGGGTGGACTGGATATAATCCTAACCTTTGCCATTTGTAGGTGGAAATAAAATCAGAACATATAAGCCACTTAATTACACTAACTTGACGAAACTAGCAACCTCTTAATCATGCTTCAAGGTACATAGAGTAGCATATGATAAGATTCCAAGAAACAAAGTAACAGAGAAGGTTTCTGGAAAAAAAAAATGCAAAAATAGAAAAGAAACCAAAAAAATTATCAATTAAGCAGTCAAGTAATCGACCTCAATTGCATAATTGCTCATCTGGTTGCATTAGTCCATTATCTTAATTAAGTTAGAACATTAAATTCTCAAATCTTAACTACACTTCAAAATCTATAATATCACACTGTTGTCATATGCTTGGATGATCATTTCAAAGAATTAGCAAAGTCCGCTCACCTTGATGATTTGATCCTTTGAAGCAGTTAGCACCCAATTACCATTCTGATTCCATTTGACACAAAGCACGGTATTTTTGTGACCATGGCTGCAAAACATGGACATGACTAACCAAAAGCATGGATAAACAAAACTATGGTCTTGATCATTATAAGACCACACTTACAATGAACAAAGCTCTCTCCCACTTTTTGCATCCCAAAGTTTTACGAGGTTGTCTTTCCCACCTAAAATTTTAAAGAAATAAATCGATGTAAGCATGGTAGTAATAGGACAAAAAATTGAATGAACATGTTTGTAGGAATTTATATTGCACACCTGACACAAGTAATGACTTTGTTGGGTGCCAATCAACACTCTTAACATCCCAACCATGGCCTGCCTGAGTTCAAAGTGCATAGACAAGACTCTTAAGTTATTTCCTGCACACCCTAAGCACAAACTGTAATGACATAGAAACACTAAAGAAAAGATCTTTCTCTTCTATTCTCTATGAAGCAGAAAGGGATGCACATACAGAAAAAATGGGTAATTTCTCATTATATAGAAAAAGGTTTACTCCTACCAATAACAAAACAATTATACAAGCAAACAAAAAAGAAACACAAAGCATGGTAAATGTAGGTAAGTGAAGCACATGCCTAGGTGCAGTCATGAGGCAAGGTATGCACATAGAACTTGTAATGGCCTAGCTGAAGTGTTGTTAGCAGGGTTCATGTGTAGTGAACCTGGACTGAGGTTAGATGAATATGAAACATGCGTTCTTGCAGTGGGCCAAAGTAATTTGTTTCCCCTTTAAGAAAAGAAAGTGTCTTTTACTTCTTGAATGTGAGCCCTACCATATTGAAGGGTGGAAGCTTAAAAGGTCCTTTGCTTCTTTTCTTTTATGGAATCTCTGTTATCTTTTCTCAAAAAAATATATCAGAAACAGCCAAGAAACCACTACTGGTCATAAAACGGCCAAGAGACCACGAGTTCTATACAACCAGAGAAAGACAATAATTGATAAGGCATTTATAGAGTTTCTTTTAGAGTGTTTAAAGCTTCAAGGCTTAAATCAAAACCAAGGTATTAGAAGTTTTACTCAACCAAAAAAGCTACAATAAGGATGAGAGATGATGAGAACCCAATTAATCAAACTGATTTAATAGGCTTTCCTTAATTGGTTTCCTGAAGAAGCAAATAAACTCAACTTAAAATGTCATAAGTGACTGAAGCACATTACCGGATAATGAGCGTTCTTCTTGACATCTTGCGAAGTCCCAAACTTTAACAGTTGTATCATCAGAGCATGAGCAGAACTTCAAATCTGTCCTACAAAAGCTGTTTAAACAAAGTAACCTTCAAACAACTTAACCACTATACCTATATATATACACACAGAGAAAATTACAAAGATAAGTGCCGTACCAAGGGAAGGGCTGGCAAGGGAACAAAGCCTGTTAAGTAGCAGACTTGGTTGGACCAAGTAGTGTGGAGATTTTTTTGTGGGTGGTGGGTTTTGGACTATACTTTCAGGGTTGTTGGAAAGATTCCAATTCAGACAATAATGCTTTTCCATCACCAATAACAATGAACCTGAGTCACCATCTCTTTTTGGGTGTTGGGTACTTTTAGCAGTTGGGGAGCTTTTGTGAACCAGATCTATTGACAGGTTGATATTACAATTCCAGGGTTCTCCAAATGGCATTTGTTGTTTTGGCAGGGTGTGGCAGTTTTTGTGTATGTATGTGTGTGTGTGCGTGTTTTGTGACCATGATTAATGAATTATGAATAGAAATATGTCTTCAAGCATCATTTACTAAGAACACCTGAACAAATCATAGTTGTCAAAGTCAATGCCTAAGCAACTAAGCGCCTATAGAGGATCACCTTGCCTAAAAATCTAGTTATTTTTGTTCAAGGAAACTTAGGATATTCTATAATTGTTATATTAGTTATTTTGTTAGTTCAAATATTACAATAGATATTGTTACACTGAATTATTCATTTTGTGGGTTTATAATACATTCATAATTCATTTACTAGTTTCTACTCATTATTTTCTTGTTTGTTAGGGTTCAATCAACATACAAGTCAGTGGACACTGCTTTGAACTCTTGAAGACCGGAAAACTTCAACTATAAGCAAGAACTTGAAAATTTTGTCCAATCAACACCAATGTTTAACAAACCAGACCAGACCAACCGGTTGAACCGTGAACCAGGCCCCTAGTATGTCCAGTCATATACCCAAAACCACTGACCCAGATGGTCAAACCGGAAAACAAGTGACCCAGTCCCAGTTTTAGAAAACCAGCTGGTTTTGTGAAATTTTTTTACCACATAAATGCAAACTTCTAAAGGCCATAACTTTGTGCTCGGATGTCTGATAAGGGTGATCTTTTTTTATTTTGGGTAACTTTTCGAGAACTACATGTTACCATGGAGCCAAAGGCACCTTGACCCACTATTTTTACTAAAAATGCCTTTTTTGCCTCAAATCTTAATTTTTAAAATAAAAAATTGAAACTAAAATAAAAAAATATATGTTTTTTGATAAGTAATAAGATAAGTTTCATTAATAGAGAATTAATGCAATTACAAGCTTCCCATGGACTCCTAACAGCAGGAAGAAAGACAAAAAGAAAACAGATAACAAAAAACAGGAAACAGGAAACAGATTCAATCTACAATTGAGCCCAATATAAGCTTTCCCTGTTTACCCATTGCTTTGCAAGACCATCAGCCATAGAGTTTGCTGATCTCCCCACCCATTGCATTCTCACTGTTAAGCTCCTTGTCAGGCAGTAGAATTTTTTAATTTCATTCTTAGAAACCACACTATAGAGTCCAGGTTTTGTAGCAATCCCACTACCTACAACCTTGGAGTCCCCTTCTATTATCAGATGTTCCACACCTATCTGCACAGCTAGCTATACTCCTTGGATAGCGGCTGCAAGTTCCGCCCTAGTAGAGTTGTTTTCAACTCCTACGGGCCCCGAGTAAATAAGAACCACGTTCCCAGCCTCATTCCTCAGTACCCCTCCCACCCTTGACGGACCTGGATTACCAAGACTGATTTCATCAAAGTTCAGCTTTAAAAAGCTTTCAGGAAGGGGTTCCCAAGTCAAACTCACTTTAGTCTTTCTAGATGAACAATTAGCCACTGCTAACCAATTCCTCCAAATATCATTAAATGAGAATTGATGGAATAGGTCCAGTGATTTTAACCATAAGATCACCCTATTTAGAATGCAGTCCATCTCTTCTAGGTTTCTCTCCTTCTCTTGGAAAGTTCTGGTATTCCTTTCTTCCCACACGGACCAGATCAATGCTGTTCTTGCACACCTCGACATAATTCTTCCTCTTCTGTGCTGCCAAGGGAAGAAAACAGGATCAAAGATCAAACTTGCATCCGTTGGCCTAACCAACCTGCACCCAAACAATGAGAAGAGCCACTCCCATAACTCTGCACTAAATGAACATGAAATTAGTAGATGGTTATAGTCCTCACCATGTGACTTGCAAAGGATACACCAAGAAGGTGAGAGACAAAGATAAGGTCTTCTCTTTTGTAGAATGTCTAAAGTGTTTTATTTTCCCATAATGCACTTCCTAGCAAAAAGCCATAACCTTAGGGGGAACAGGCCTACACCAGATTTCCTTAAAAGGGAAAGGCTGAATGGGATTAGATTGAGTAATGGATTTAAAGAAAGAAGCGCAAGAGAAGGATCCATTTGGCTTGGGTGTCCAGATCCATTTATCGGGTTCAGAAGGGTCCAAACACACTGTATCAAGTAGACTTAACAGTTTTGTTAAGGATACAATTTCCTCTTCCCTTAGACCTCTACAAAACCCAAAATCCCAATTTGGTGTTAATGGATTATTCGTAAAGGAGCAAAACTTTGACACAGACTCTTTTTTGTACCTTGAAACAGAGAACAAAGGGAAGAGGTCCTTCAATGGAGCCTCTCCAACCCAAGTATTATCCCAAGAAAGGACAGTTACCATTACAAACATCATACCTGACAAAATTGAGAAATTGAGGAAGGATGCCATGAATAGCTTTCCAAGGTGTTGCCAAGGTTGCCCACCATGATACTCTAGCATCCCACCCATTATTAGAGCGACCATGAATACTACCCACCACCTCATGCCAGAGCCTCTCTCCATCCACTGGCCACCTCCACAGCCACTTCCCTAGCAGTGCTTTATTTTTTTAATTAAATTCCCTAACCCCAGTTCCCCCTCCTCTTTATTTTGGCATACCACCTCCCATTTTATCAAGTAATCCTTCTTACTTTCTCCCGGCTCCCAGAGGAAATCTCTCATCACCTTCTCTAGCTTCTTAGCTTCCCTAGGTGGTATCCTAAACACAGATAGGAAATAAGTTGGTAGGTTAGCTAATGTGGCTCTTATTAACGTGATTCTTCCCCCCAAGAAGTCAACTTCTTTTGAAACCTCTCCACCATTGGACACCAAAAGCTACTTTCCCTAGGGTTTGCCCCTAACGAAAGCCCCAAGTAGGTCATAAGCTAGGACAAGATGGAACACCCTAAGCTTCTTGCTATAGCCTCCATCTGATTGTCCTCCAAGTTAACCCCGGCTACACAACTCTTCCCAAAGTTGACACTCAGATTTGACACCATCTCAAAATTCCTAACCAGATCTTTAAGATTGTCCTCTTCATAGAAAATCAAAATATCATCTGCAAATTAGAGATGGGTGACCGGAGTACCAACCCTACCTATCCTCCACCCTTTAATCACTTCTTCTCTGTCAGCCTTTGAGATCATTCTACTAAGCACCTCTACTATTAGAGTGAAGAGGAATGGTGATAGACGGTCCCCTTGCCTGATACCTCTACAAGTTGGGAAGAAGTCCTTCACCACTCCATTAACCAGGACAGAGTAATGGCATGAACTCACACATCCAAATATCCAATTGCACCACTTATTCCCAAAGCCACAAATTCTCATTACTTGTACCAAGAAGTGCCAGTCCACCAAGTCATAGGTCTTCTTTGGATCCAACTTACAAACAAAGCCTTTTCTTTTCGATTTTCTCATATTCTCCACACACTCACTAGCAATTAGGATCTGATCTACTATTTGTCTCCCTTAAACAAATGCCCCTTGGGCTTGGCTTATTAGGGATGGGAGAACTACTTTCAGCCTCAAAGACAACACCTTAGCCAAGATTTTGTAGGTGCTAGTTGCCAAACTAATTGGCCTGTAACCCTTAGGTTGGATAGCATCTTGTTTCTTAGGGACTAAGGCCAAAAAGGTGGCCTTGACTCTCGGGCTTACTATATGATTCTCGGCAAATTCCTTAACAGCATCACATAAATCCTCTTTCAAAATGTCCCAACAATCTTGGTAGAAAGTCATAGTAAAACCATCCGGACCTGGTGCCTAAGATCTATCCATCATGAACATTGCCCTCCTGATCTCCTCTTCTTCAATGTTCCTTTCTAACCACTTTTCTTTTTCTCCATCTAACCTCGGTCATTCCAATCCTTCCATAGGCACCCTCTCATTCAATGTCCTTCTAAAGACACCTTTAAAATGGTCTACAAGGGTCTTAGCTATCTCCTCCTGATTGGTAATTACCTGCCCTTCTAACTCTAATCTATCCACTAAGTTCTTCCTCCTACCATTTGCCAACTCATGAAAGAATCTAGTATTCCCATCCCCCTCCTTAATCCACTTATGCCTTGACTTCTGCCTCTAACAAATCTCTTCTCCGAGTAGAACCTCTTCTAGATCCTTTGTCAATTGCCTTCTTGATTCTCTATCCTGCCCGCTCAACAATCCTTGGGCTTCCCTCTCATTCAACTTTTCATTTTGTGTGAATAGGTTAAGTTTTTGTTCCTATACCCTACCAAAGTGATCTTTATTCCACTCCTTCAACTTGACTCTCAGTCTCTTCAGCTTCTGATGGAATTTGATTCATTTCCACTTTATTCCCCTTAACTCCTCGTTCCAGCAATCCTTCACTATGTTTCCAAATTCTGGATGAGCTAACCACATATTCTCAAACCTAAATGGTTTTGGTCCACTAATTAGGGATTCCATACCGATTTTGATGGGGCAGTGGTCTGATGTAACCCTAGGCAAGGCTCTAGAAAATAGATTTCCCCAGTAGTTTTCCCATTCTAGGTTGAATAGAAACCTATCCAGCTTTGAATAGAAAGGATTATCTTGAAAATTGGACCAAGTGAATCTAGCTTGCATTAAGGGAATTTCTTTTAACTCACAAGCTTCTATAAATCCGTTAAATTTCCTCATGCTTGCTGTGATTGACTGTACATGATTACTAGATTGCTCTAAGTACCTTGTCACATTAAAATCCCCTCCCAAACACCAAGGCCCATCCCATAAACCTCAAATTGCATACAATTCCTCCCACAAGTCATTCCTTTCTCTATAGGTATTAGGACCATAAACATTGGTAAGCACCCAACAAAATCCATCCTCCATATTCTTGAATTTAATGGAGACAGAGTATCTACCTACTAGCTCCTCCACCTTTTCCACCACCTCATTCTTCCAAACGGTGACAATTCCTCCACAGGCTCCCCAAGATGGAACCGAGGACCAACTAACACCCCTAGTCCTCCAAAAGCTTCTTATCCACCTTCCATCCAGCTCAGAGAGCTTCGTCTCTTGCACCATCACAATATCAGGCTTCTCTCCTGTGAATAAAATCCTTTATTACACTCCTTTTCCTAGCACTTCCCAATCCTCTCACGTTCCAACTGATAATTGTCATGGATATACTTGCAATATAGTCCCTCCTGAACTCGACTCCTCACCTATAGTTCTTCCTCCTCTCTCCTGTTCCGCTAAACTCAAGATCAGCCTCAATGTCAGATATTAGCCTTTGCACCTCAATTCTTTTCTTCTTTTTATACTCCTTTTTCTCCTCTTTTTTTCTCCTTAGGTTTCCTATGGTATGTTTTAACTATGTCTTTTCCCACCCCTAGGTCAACCTCTCGATAACAACTTCCTGTTTTAGGATTCGGTTCTGTCCCCTCAACATCTTCTATTTCACCACTCTCTCCTTCCTCACTAGGCAGACCCTTTTTCTGATGATTCACTTCCAAGTAACCTTCCTTCATTCTGATTGCATCAACTTCTGTACAAATCAGCTTCCAAATTCTCTCCACCTCTTCCCCCACACCCTCACAAAGAGCTAACTCTTCCTTCTCCTTAAGTTCATGATTACCACCAGCACCTTCACCACTTCCTTTAGACACCAAATCTGCTCCTTCAAGGTGGGATATTAGAGTATCTGCAATAGGTTGAACACACGGATCAGTAGTAAAAACCGAATGGACGCCCATGCCTGATTGCAGAGTAGGAGAATGAGGAACAAACGAGGATTGCAGCTGAGACATTACTGGTGGTAGTGCCCCGTCCATCCCTTTAGTTGGCAATTGCAGTGAAGTGGTCAAGGTTAAAGTTTCACCTTTGACTATTCTTACCACCGGAGAAGCCTGCTCCTTTTCCTTCCTTCCTGGCCTATCTTCACAGATCATCAAAGAGTCTCGTGCCTTTGTACTAATTCTGTTTATGGTCTGAGAGGTTGGAGTTGCTCCCTCATGGAAGGGGGGGTGATAAGCCTAGCTTCCGAAGTTGTACTTTCAATCCTCCTCACCTCCACGTCTTCCCCTTGACAGCTTCCTTCTAAATAAAGAATCTCTGTGTTGAAACTTCCTTCCTGTAGCATGTGCAAGTTTTCTTATAGGTCAAAACTTCCCAAACTCTCTGTATCAGTTGTGCCTTCATCACCGCTACCTTCTTCATCTAAGTAATCAATGTCTTTAACAAGGTCAAGATCCCGTCGTTTTATGCTTCTGGGATTCTGCCTATCCAGGGAGAGATAATTTACCTTCTTGGTCGGAACCCATTGCAGTGACGAAGTGGCCAAACCTGCATCTCGCGCGTGGACATGAGAGGAGGAGCTCGAAGAAGAAAATAGATGATTCTTACCATCTATTGGAGCCTCCCCCTTTCCAGTCACGTGTAACTTAAGTGATTTACGTGCGTGCCCCCTTTACTTGAAACTTGGTTTGGGCCGACTTAAGTTGAGAACACAGCCCACCCTTGGTTTCTTAGCAGGCCCAACAACTTTTAGAGGCCCACTCAGGCTAACTTGCATTGGCACGTGAGACTTTACAATGTCACACTCAGTGCCCAGGACACCCGGCTCAGGTTCACCAATTTTTGGTTCGAGCTGGTCTGAATCCTTTAACCTTCCTTCGTAACTTGAATTTAAAACATGATTCTTGCCGCCTTTAACCATCTGAGCATAAGATTTACTACCATCCCTTCTGATAGCTTGCACTCCACATAGTTGACCACCCATCTGCCCCTGCTCTTTTATAGTCTCCAATTTTTGCTTACCCAAATTGGTGAAAGATCTATCAACCTTTGAGATTGCCAATCTCCTTGTTCCACATAGAGCCTCTTCTTCTACCTTCTCGTCCCCTTCCTTGTGAGACTCCCTCCACAGTGTAGCTTCTATGGAGGAGGCCAGCCAAACCGAGTAGAAGCAACCTTCCACGTTTATCTCCACTGTCCTGGGTATGTCTTCTGGTTTCACTCCATTTATTAGAAGAGTTGCTGATCAAAGGTCCCCCCAAAAGGCTCTGGCAAGGTTACCACCAAATAAAAGTGCAATAGACGCAGCCACTTCCTGTTTCCACAAATGAAAGGGCAAACCTAGAACTCGTACCACCACCCCATCCTCAGTGAAGAACTCCTTAGAGTTAGATGAAGGGTTCCACTTAAAGATTGTAATCACAACATATTCAGATTGAAGACTGATAGCTGAGAGCTCTAATTTATCTTCAGTCAGATCAAGCACCACTTTACTATTCTCAAAAGGTGTTAGAATAAACATCCCTTTTAACTTCAGCTGTAATACGAGCAGGTCTGTAATTCTCCTCCAGTTGCTAACCGGATTCTTAACTTGAACCACATATCTATCTTCCCACTCTTCTTTCCTAGAATAGCCAACCAGCCTGTCCTGTCCGTTACTTTTCGCCAGGGCTAGTAGCTCTTGGACCTGGTCTTCATCTTCAGTTGAAAGATTGTTGGTTTTTCCATTCTCCTTCAATATATCCATACGCAAGGTTTCCAAGTGTTGGATAAACTCTTCCAGTATTCCATTGATTTTCTTCCATCCAACTCCTTGTCTTCCCTCAGGAAAGCAGACTAGTTGCCTCCTTCCTTTCCCAAAATATTCAGAAAAAGCTAAATAACCCCCTTTATTGTTTCTTCTGCATTCTACAACATACCTCTTCCCTTTTTGAGTACTCAATTCCTTCCAGTTTCTTTGTTTACCTTTGAGACATGCTTCATTAACATACTCCCTGAACCATTTAATCACTTCCATACCTTACAACAGCACTGTGGCCTTCTTCCCTTCCCTAATCTTCAAGCTCGCCACTCCTTTGTTTTTCAGCTCTTCAAGCAGAAACTCCTTGGCTTCAACCTTCAGCATTCTCCTCCATTGTCCTGCAGCCACAAACCCATCCATAGCCACAAACTCCTTGCCTCTGTTACTTAGTAATGTTTGATACTACTTTGTCAATATTCTGCCATATGAAATTTATCATGAAGAGAAATTTCAATAAACATGGGAACATATGTGCATTGTTAGATGCATACAATACAGTAGACAATTCAGCCTTAGTTGAATCTCCTTGGGCAATAGGACCTGAAAATATTGCTAAGATAGTTCCATCTTTATCCCTGAATACCCCTCCTATGCCTCATGGCCTGTCGAAACAGCTTCCATAAAAATTAAGTTTTACAAAGCTTTCTGATGGTGGTTCCAAAAGCTGACTCTTCTAGTCTTTCTTGTAAATGGAAAGGCCACTTCCCTCCAATTCATTTTTATGCTCTCAAAGGAAAATGGAGAAAACAGATCCAAGGTCTTAACCCAATGAATCACCCTTGGGAGGATATGGTCTAAAATTGCTTCCAGGTTTCTCAATAATATATATATAGAAGAATATAATTATATATCATAAAATTGTGTATATTATATATATATATATTATATAATATTACATTACACTATAATATAAAATAAAATAAAAAATGTTATAGCAGAATATACTTATAATATGTTGTATGTATGTATATTATGTAATCATGGTTTGACCTCCGGTTCTACCCCAGTTGAACCTTTGATCCATGAACCTCTCCTTTTTCCAGGTCGATGTCCAGTCCAGTTCTCTAAACATTGATCAACACACGAACAGAAGAACTTGAAAATTTTATCTGATCAACAAAGAAGAATAACCCTTTCTTTTCTTCATTTTCTTAGACAAAAACAAGGGTTCTGCCCCTTCCTCTCCTTTTTATTCTCTATTTTCTTTTTATTCCCTTATATCCAGTTGAAAGGGCATTTAGTGGAAATCTAACACCTACCCTACCTGTCATTCTTCACTTCTTTTTACCTTTTTCTTCCATATCTTGCTCTTTGTCATTCTTTGGGAGCATTAATCTCTGAAACCTCCTAGTTTGACTTCTCTTTATTTTCTATGAACATATTTAACTTGTCAGTGGAGAAAATGAAAGATCACAAAGCACATACCTCAAGTCACGAACAGATTCCTTGTGAGCGGATTTATTTGCCTTCACATTATTCATGTTATTTTGCCAATATCTGAAAAATGGTGCCATGTCCATAACACATTTCATACAAAATAAGTACATAAATTAAAGATCCAGACCAAATACAAAATCTCAAAGCAGCACTATCAAATGATAATGAATGCCCTACTTTATAGAACCCCCATCATCACCAGTGACCATCCAGTTCTCATTATGACTCCACACCATGGACCTAATTGCCTGATCATGAGCCTGCACACAAACAAGTGTTAAAGCACAATCAAGCTTTTTTCCTTAATAACAAGCTCAACAAGAAATTCTAAATAAATGACCCATACCTGAAGAATCATTTCAAAATTAAATGATTGCCCATTCCAAAGAGTAAATTCACCACTTTGTGAGCCCGTGATGAGCCTCCTCCCTGTAGGATACCACTTCAATAGAAAACAATAGGCTGGTCAGCCATAGGAAGGATAAAACCCTGGCAACAGATGACTACCTCTGAAAAGCAAAAATTTTAGAGTTCAGATATCACAGCAGTGCTACCAAAGACAACCCAAGCGAATTAACAATAAAAAGCTAAAAGGGTATAATATTGAGCAATTTAATGTATTATATTAATATCAGAAAGTGTATGGTCATCTGTACAGTGAGATTCTATACATGTATAAGCCAATTAGGGACCCCAAAAAGTCCAACCTCAAAATAGAAGATGAAAACCTATCATCCTTAAATGCACTGTGTACACACAACCAATTCTTTAGATCCTCTACTACAACATTGTTAACCTCTGTTTCAAAACTTGACTTCTGATTAAATATTCTGCTATTCTTCCCATGCCATAGGGCCCACAAAATCATTGCTGGAACAATTGCTGAACACACCACCTTCCCCTTCCCAGACATGCCCATAATCCCTCTAACATCCCCTTCGCTGATCTGAGGCAGCACAAGTGTAGGGTTACAGATTTGAAGAAATGATTCCAAACTGAAGCACAATGTGTGCAGTGTAAAAACAGGTGATTCAATGTCTCATCCCCTCTGTAAGAGACACACAAACACAGTGATTTAAAAGGTGTGTCTAGAGGCGCATTTTAGGGTATACACCTCGCCTAGGTCCCAGGCACAGCACTTTCAAAAGGCACACGCCCAGTGCACCTTGCGCTTCAGCGCAGGTACGCTTTTATATGTTATGCTTGATTTTATTTTTAAATTTCCATTTTAAATATGTTTTACATGGTATGTTTATGTATTTAAATTTGACATAATAGGTTTTTTTAAAACATTTATTTTAAAATTTTGGTTTATATTTTCAATTAATATTCTGTTTAATATTTTTTAATTTTTGCATTTTTTTGAATTTTTAATCTTTTTTTTTTTTTTGCATTTTTGCACCTTGCTTCAAAAAGGCGCACGCCTCATGCCTCGGGCACAAATGCCCCTGCTTTTAAAACACAGCACAAAGGCCATCAGTGACATTGACTTCAGCAGCATATGAATCAACAATCCTAGTCATTCTGTTTTCAGCCACATTAAATAGATCCGGAAACATATCTTTTAAAGCTCTTTCCCCACCACACCAAGGATCCAGAGAAGCGCAGCCTCCTCCCTTCTCCTGCCTTGAGCTTTTTTCTTTCAATGAAATTGTTGAAAACTTTAGAAATACCCTTCCATACACTGCATCAATAAGACATTTGAGACTTATCTTCATCCCAACCTCCAGCATTTGCTTCTCAGACCGTACTTTTCTTCTATTATTTTTCTCCACAGATTAGTGGGTTCTGTAGAGAATCTCCAAAACCAATCCAGCAGAGCCACCTTAAACTGCTTAACCTTCCCGATTCCCAAACTTTCATGGGATATTCGTCTGCAAACCTGATTTCAATTTAGCAGATGACATTTGGTTGAATCTTTCCAACCAGTCGAAAGGAAGATTCTCATTTTCTGCTCCATTTTACCTGTCACTTCAGTTGGGATTGAAAAAATGGACATATAGTAGGCTGCGAGACTGGCCAAGACACTATTAATTAAAATCACCTTGCCTCCTTCCTTTGGAGAGGTAACAGGCCTTTCAAGAAGCCAGTTTCAAATCTATCCTTTCTAGTATAAGGTTCCGAATGGATTTTGAAGTGAACTTGGCCCCAAGAGGCAGATCCAAGTATTTGGTGGGAAGGTTACCCACCTTACATCCAAGGTTCAAAATATCAATACAGCTCGATATCGAGGCTCGCTTCTCTATTTTTTTAATTTTTTTCCAATCTGGTTCAGAGGGATCAGTTTAAGGCCCATCTACCCCCTGAACCATGGTTTGACCCAAAACACCCACTGTAGGGGCATATCAGGAAGCCCCCTCCCCCGATACAATACATATCGGCCGATACGGCCCAATACGTATCAAATCTTTGAACCTTGCTTACAGCCCAATACATCAGCTAACCTTCATTTCACTCTTAGGCTCTTGGCTAGGTTGACCTTCAATCCCAAGACCACCTCAAACCAATAAGGTAAGAATTTTAAACTATGCACCTGCTCCGAGGATGCATACAGAAGAAGAGAGTATCATCTGCAAAGTGCAAAAGAGCAATCTCTGTGCCATTTTTTCTAGCTTCAAAGTGCAAGGAGGCTCCAGCAGCAGTTGCTGCCATGTAACCGTTCACCATCACCGTCATGTTGCTACCATCTAACCATTTCAATTAACCAGTCTATTTTCATCTCAGGTTAAAGCTCAAATAATGAATAATGATGATAAAAAGAGAGCAGCAAATCATTGAAGATTTTTTATGGGAGCTCATAGATACAAGGAAAGGCCATCCCGTCAATTGAGACAGTGTTTAAAAACAGGAAAAATATGGCATCAAGAATTAGGAGGGGAATTAGATATGGAAAAACTAGGAAAATGGCTTTGGTCTATGCTTCTATTGAGATTATCATAGGAAATCAAAACTTGTGGTGGTATGATCTAATCCTCCAAGCTTCCTGGCCAAAGCAATCTGGTTTTGGATGCTATCCCACTAAAACTAAAAGCTTTCTGTTTGGAAACAATTAAAACCATACCCTATGAAGATGTTCCAACATGGGCAAAGTACCTACAAACTGCCTGCCTTGGTCCCTCCTACATAACTGGAGATCTCTTTTTACACTTTTTGATGAAAAACAATAATGCATTTTATCAAACAATCAGTAGATGTGAAGTTAGCCTTGCCTAACCTCCTTACATATACAATTGCATCCCCCCTTAAGCTACTTGGCCCCAATACAGTTGATCCCTCGATGTCCCTTGTTTTGTCAACCCATCTTCCAAAACAATAGCAGTAAGTGATACCCATTTCAACTTTGCCATAGCTCTTTCTATTAGTCTTTGTAGCTCTCTTAGGTCATATCTATATTTCCACACTACCTCCTTATCAGTCAGCCACCCTATTTCAACTTCACAATGTATGTGAAGCAACCTTATTAATAATCAAGAAAAAGAAAGGGCTTAAATTGAACAGAAATGGATATTTGAAGGGCTACATTTTACGATGTAGTCAACTAAAATATACAGGCAGAAAATAGAAATGTGTTCATGTCAATGTTTAACCACCTAAACGCAATCAGACAAGCAAGGTAGTGCTACCCTTGAACAGAATGCATCATTATTTAAGAGACATGGAAATAGTAGAAAACTTACCAAGACTTTGTTGATTGGACACTTGTTTTTGTTAGTAGATGCATGGACAAATTTTGCAGCAAAGCTTGTGGATGGATTGTCTGCATAGGCAACTGTAGGCAGCATCTGCACAAACCAACATGCTAAAAGTTACACAGAATGAACATATCCACCTAGTTATTACCAGGCTCTGTAATCTTTTTTTTTTTCTTTTTGATCAGCAGGCTCTGTGATCTAATGTTATTAATGTGGTGAGGCAATCCTTTTGGCCTCCCTAGTCAATGTTATGGCTAGTTGGTGCCTGGGCAGTGGCCAGTAGATAACAAAAGAATGTGTCTTAAATAGATGATATTGATCTGATCTCATATATAGACAACAAATATGCAATAAAATAATGATGTAGGACATTTAGTTTGCAATCTTTTTAGAAAACATAGAAAATGAAGGCTGGATAGGCTAGGATTTTTTCAAAGAAAGAGTGCAACCTTGATTATTCAGTTGCCCTTTTGTCTATGGCAACTCCATACCAACATAACTCTGTTTGGAAGAAAATTTATCATCATCTTTTATTATGTCTTATTTCTAGTTATATACCACGAACCAATCATGAACAATCACCAAATGCTTAATGCACTAGCTTGAATCCATCAAATAAAAGCATATACTATAATATTTTAAACAATTAAAGATAAACAAAACAAAGGAATTAAGTTTAAAATAACTTTATGTTTGACTACATTAACTAGTCATTAGATAACTAATTGACCTAGTTGATGCTTGGTAGTCCCAAGCAACCGAATCATGAATACCGACTGACTAACTAGTGAAGCAATTGGTATGATAACACAACTATGATCAATGAACAAAATTAACGAACAACTTTGGAAAGTCAAGCCAGTAACCTTCAATTATATAGTTGTATGAAAAAAATGGACCTCATTGTTCATAAAGAATCTATCATAAAGGGAGCCAAAAAATGATAGACAAAAGATTGAACATAATAGAGAGTCAAAAACCATGTTATGAGATATCATATCATGGTTTTACTCAACATACCAAACACTAATACAATTTACAACCCAAAATATACACTTTATGAAAATATTAACTAACATCAATCGCCGCAGCTGGTGTAGGTTGTAACACAGTCCTGTCCCTTGAGTCCTGCTGCCACATACGAGTCTGCATCATATACAAATTATTCAACCACCGAATGGAAATTAATAGACTTTAAGATAATTAGCTGGTTTATTAGTATATGAACAGTAACAAAGTCCAAAAGAGTGAAGGAAATATATACAAAATGAGAAGGCATTCCCAAAGAAGATTAAAAAAACAACAAAAATCAAAGGGGAAGCAAAACCTATGTATCTGCACAATGACTATGAATAATCACTTGTCATTTCTCTTTAAAGTCAGTCCTCAGTAAGTATTTTAAGTTACAAGTCTGCAATTTTACTGTACTGAACACATTCAAAACAAAAACAGGTGAAACTACAACATTGAGAAATACATGATGATTTTGATTATTTTTTGTTATGAGAATCTTTTTGCGCACAGTCAAGGAATGATGATATGGTGAAATACTTATAAACTTTGTACGTTCCAATTTGTACAGCCACTTGTTGTACAAAGGGCTCTTTTTTATATACAATACCTTTTCAAAAAAAAGAAAACAAAAGAAATGCATGGTTGATTAAAATGATACTTAAAAACTTGAATGGGATTTGATCCTACAACATTGAGGAGGCCGAAAAGGACTGAAATTGCCAATGGTCATAAATTTGAAAGCATCTCCATAGAGGTTCCTCAGCTTCTGGATTGGGATGTACTGGAATCATGTGTTTAAAGAGGAAGAGATTGAACAAGAAACAACAAAACACAGAGATCAGCTGACAGTATGGCTGCCATGACACAAAGAGAAGAAATAGGAATCAATTTTACTGGGGGTGACTTTACAAGGGGGAAGTTGACACTAGGAAGATAAAAGACAGCCTCTTGGGAAGCTCTATATACCATCAGCAAATGCTTAACCCCAAGATCATCACTGTGATACAGCCACTATATACATCATTCTTGATTTTAAAGATTAATAAAAAAATTGACAACTTGCTGATCAAAAGAAACAGAAAAGGTGATATGAAATGCTGAGCATAACAAAGGCAAGGGAGGCATGTGCTGTTCCGTGGTTGTCTTTTATTTGGGTTGCTGATACACCACCTAGGGTCTTCAAAAAGACCTAGGCATGTACTAAAGGAAGATATTCCAATACCCTCAATACAAATCAACCAAATGTTAAGTTCATTTGGCAGGAATTATACATATACCTACAATTATGTGTGTGAACTGCAAAAATATTAGTAATTTAGCACAACATTACAAATGCCCATCCACATACACTGTATAAAAGTGTTAGAATAACCAAATAGCAACAAACCTCATAAGCTAACCATGACACTGATAGACCTGTAGCTAGAACAAAGGTTCCCAACCTTGAGACTAGGAAGGAGGGTTTTGGCGTTACAATTAAAAAAGTAGCATTGGATGAGAATGGCATCCCAACTATTGTAGTTGTTACTCAAACCTGTTGGTTGAATAATTAGGATTCCACAAATAAATTGTCCACCATGGTTAAATTCTAAATACAACACATATGTTAAAAAACTATTAGTATCTTAGTATAAACATCCACCTGCACATATCGCACAACAGTGCTAGTATAATCAACTGCTCTCCGCTGGACAAGTTTTCGAATCCTTCTGGCTGCAAAACTCTCCCCATGAGCTGAAAAGACATGAAGAATTGAAATAAGATATAGCAGCAATCATGAGCAACCCTTGTTCACTAATACCAATGACCTTTCTGAAAAAGGTAAAAAAACAAATATGTCATATGACAAATTGACAATAGACAAAAATTCACTTGAATAAAACCAAAATTACTAATATCTCAATACTCATAAAAGTTTGCAATGCTTACATCAGAAAATTAATAAAAAAGAACCTTATATAAAGCCCTAACTCAAAGAGGCAAGATGAAATAGAGAGAGAACATTTTCCCAGTTCAAAGCCAAAAACAATTCTTAAGAGCACACATGTGAGATTCCAGTAAAAGATAAAATAACCTTCCCCTTCTTCTTCATGTGAGATTAAAAATCTCTTTATTTCTGGTTCCAGATTTTCTCTTTTCACAGATGCTCTGTTTAATTGACAACAAGGAATAAATAGATACTTGTCTACATGCAAATTTTAAGGCCACAACCAAGCATAAGAAACTCCTTTTTACAGAGAACAACATTTTTTTATGAATGACTGTAGAGAACAACATTTTTAACATATGTAGTTAATCCAAGGGATTTTGGTCACTCTAGAGAAAGTTTTGTTTCAGTAACACATCTCGCAGAATTTGATGTCTTTATTATTGGCCACTATTTCCATTCACTAAAAATGGGATTTTGGAAGTGGGCAGTTTGGTTCAGCTATTGGAACATCTGAGAAAGGATTAGCTGAATTTGATAGCTGTTTTACTGGCTGCGGGACCAACCATTTTGCTCCACATCATCCATAAAGTGCATATGGCCCGCAATCACTCGATCTCTCACTCGCATTTATAGCTGGTGTGGAGCAAAATTATTGGTCCCACAGCCAGTAAAACAGCTATCAAAACACAGCTAATCCTTTCCTAGTCAGTCATTTATTGTGTAGAGAAAACTGAACAATTTTGGAAGGTTGATCTTAATGAAATTCACAGTAAATTCGGAATGACCCCCTCTAAGTGACTTCTTCGGATTTGTTCCTTGGAAATGGATATGGAATGCCCATGTCCTGTCTCATTCTTCATGTGGATTTCATGTATCTCCTAACTAATGCATGTATTTGCAATTGCACCAGTGCCATAGTGCCATTCAACAAACAGTGTGCATCTAAAGTATAAAAGCATTGTGGCTGTGCATATTGAACCTAATCATAATTCCAGTTCTCATTGTAGATTCTGGCATCATACATTTTTCTTTTTTCTTTTTTTTTTTTTTTTGATGAACGAACTAGCATCATACATTATTCCTAACCTCCTTCAAGCCAATACCATCACACCTCCCAAGTTTAGAGCAATTCACAATGAGGGGTTGCAGCAATTCCTTACAATGATCTGGTTGCAAGTTTCGCTGAGACTGAATTTAGTACAGTGGTGTGGGGCATCTTTACGAGATGCCACTTGAAAGTTACAGATGGCTATCCCAGCTTCAACCTTGAGAACAAGACAGACCTAATGGAAGAGGATTGATATGGTTTTCTCAACGTGCATAAGGTCATGAGTATAGGGGTCAGTAAAGGTGTTTAACGTTAGTAATAGCCTTAACCAAAAGATACTATGGTATTCAGTCTTAGGAGTCCGTTTGAATCATGGCTGAGAAGTCGTAGGATTAGTGGGTCAATTTCCTAGAAAACGGAGTGAGTGGAATGATGTAGGTGGAAGCTACTGATGTATTTACGTGCATGGTTAATGAAGATTTGGCTACCCGATTTGAGACGTAAGAGGAGATCCACCTAGAAGAGGACTACCCTTTTTGGCTTTATTATCAGTTTTTTTTTCGCCTCATGGACAACAGGGGGTAGCCCATCCCCTTTCCCTTAACCCCCCCACCCCACCCTGGTAGCAGCGGGATTTGATCCCAGGTCTCTACTTCGACGAGTCAGAGAACCTACCAAGCTTTATTACCAGTTTATCACTGTTCAAAATAGCTTGTAAAAACGGGCAAAAAAACTACCAGTATGTTACGACATACTCCTCTCATATAATTACAGTACAATGCCACTGCTACAACTACAATAAACCATTAGAAAGACAAAAACGAAAACAAAAGGAGCCCTACATTGTTTGAAACCCTAGAACTTTAAAATCAGCAATCTCAACATCATCTGTAAAGAACAATAAACCGGAGAGAAATTTGCTTACTGTCGTAAGGAGGAGGCGGAGCAGGAGTGGAGGCGTGATGATAATCCGACGGGATTGTACTCGAAGAAGCTGAGGGCTGCCGCATCGGTGGTCCTCTGGGAAAATCACCGCCCTGTGGCGGTTGCTGGAGTGGTTGATCAGCGTACATCATCTTCCTTGGGGAAGAAATCGAAAATCCAACTTAACCTACAATGGAAGCGAGAGCGAGAACCTAAGCCTAGAGTGGAGGAAATCCTTTAGAGCAAAGCATTTTAGCCGTTTTGGGAGGAGACGAGGCGGGAAGAAATGTAACTGCGATTTATATACAGGATTTCAGAGACCACGATGTCCTAAACGAGAGTCCCCAAACGAATTTGAGTTTTATTAGTGAAAGAAAAGGGGTAAAATACTTCAACTACTTTTGTAAAATTGACCAACTGTACTTCTAAATCACCTCGAACCAACTCTATCCAATATGTTATCAGCTAAGGTCCAATTTTAACACCCCCATTTGGGCTGGTTCAAGGTTCAAGGATTTATTCCATACCCCAATTCATAGGAGATAGGGCTGTTCATAAGAATGTCCAATCTGACCAAACCGACCAACCTGGACCGACCTAATCCGAGTCAGTCAGGTTTTCATTAGTATCGGTCAGTTTCAAGTTGGGAAAATATATAAACCGATATATCGGGTCGGTTTCAGTTTCTTGTGTGAAAACCGAAACCAACCCGACTCGAACCAAACTAGTCTTCTACTAGTTCGGTAATTCCTAGTTTGAGTAGTTTCCTACTTAACTATAATTAGTCTTCTACTAGAACTAGAAGGCCCATTAGGCAATTACAATTAGAATAGGCAATCTATCCTAGTTTCTAACTTTCTATAATCTTTTACACCAAATAGGCAACCCATTAGGCAATTACAATTAAAATTCAATTAGGTGTCCTTTTGTACAGGAGCAAAACCGAAACCGACCCAAACCGACTCAAACCGACCAGGTCGGTTTGACCTATCAATGGGTCGGTTTCGGTTTCCACCTCAGCTAACCCGACCAGGTCGGGTCAGTTGGGAAAACCCCAATAAACCGACCCAACCCAACCCGTGGACACCCCTAATAGGAGAACCGGCATTGGAATCAAATTTGTCTTAAAATAAATAAATTGACCCGTGTGATGCATGGGAAAATCGGTATCATAATAACAGAGATTAAAAAGAAATGTAGACCTTAAGGCCATGTAAATAGGGCAATGACTATTTTAGCCATAAAATTCAATTATTAAAAGATGTATTTTTGTCCCATTCAAATGTTGGTAATTTTCCCCCAAGTGGGAAAGTTATTTACGTGAGATTAACTTTCCTTAGTTCCCACATAAATATGAAAAAATAGCATGGGTTTCTTGGTCAATGAGTATTAAATTCACATTAACCAACTTTCGTCCATCTCAAAACCCAAAAAAAGAACGCCCCCTAAATGAGTTTGTTGGGAAAACCTGATTATATATCATATATGTTGTTTTACACATAATAATGCTGAAGTTGAATTAAGTGAATTTGGCCAACCCAATGTCTACCCAATTCAAAGTTTTAGGTCTGAGTTAGGGTTAGAATTGGGGGTTCAATAGCTCAAGTTGGGCATGGGCTTTTGGTTGGGCCCATTCAAAATTTGGCAAAAGCCAAGCCTGAGCCCAGCCCATGAACAGGTCTATTCAAAATAAGGCATTGTTCATCATTTTCTTCCTCAAGAATCAAGATTGAACCAAAGCAATGGTGAATAACCTCAAACCTACCACCAATATTTCAAAGAAATTTATGCACTTTGATGGTTGATAAAGAAAATTAGATGACACTGGAAGTGCATTTGTATCCTTTCACATACCACTTAATGGCGGTTAATGCTTTTGGACTAAACTAAGACTGCATTTGACATTCTTTACTTTAAGGAATTAACACATTTTGAAATTCAATGAGACTAAGTCTAAGGCTGTGTTTGGTTCGAAGGAAAAATGTAAGGAAAGGAAGGAAAAGGTAGGGAAACTTTTACAAATCTTGTATAGGTTTTCCTATCTTTCCCTACTTTTTCTTTCAAAACAAGCATAACCTAAAAGTATGATACTAATATGCAATTTGCCCAATAATTAGTTATATTAGGAACCCATACAGCACACGGTTCACCACAACTCCACAAGATGAGTTACCATATAAAACTCAAACCCATATGTTGTATGGTGCTTTTAGAATTTGGTCTAAGTGACCCGCTTAAATCATCTTTTTCACCCGGATTGATAAAACAAGTTTTGTCAAACCCAGAAGAATGTATGTATATTCTTCTTATCCTAATGTGAAAGTAAAGACTTTTTTACCTTCTCATGATGAAAACTATGAAAGTTTCACTTAAACCAGCCAGCGTACACTTGAAAGTTTTATACGCTAGCTAGCCAGTGCAAAGCTTTGCTTTATTCTTTCAACACTACCTGAAAGACAATCTCTGTGAGGTGAAACTTTATAGGCTCAGTTTGAAAAGAGTACAAATGCAAATATGGAGAATGTAAAACCTTATATTTTGCATTATTTTATATATATTTGCATTTTTACATATTTATATGTACTCTCCAAATGGAAATACATATAAAATGATACAAAACACACACAAAAAAAGTAAATTAATACAAAATACAATAATTTACACTCTACATATCTGTATTTGTACACCTTCCAATGTTGGAGAAAATCTATGATATGGACAAAGTATCTTTTCCATATCATATCGGATGACATGGACCAATCAACATTCCACTTCTCTGTTTCAGTGAATACCGAAACAACCATTTAACTCATATTTCAAAAAAGAAATTCATTTCAAGATAAGAAAGACGTTAAAGGGGCGAGCCTTAGGCAAGTATGGGCAGGAGTGTTAATGGGGCTGTCCCGAAGTGTTTCCACTTCGGGATACTTATCCATAGGTTGGGGTGTTCCCTTAAGAGTTCGGGGCCCACTGGGAGGAGCTCGGGAGTCCTAGTTTGGAGGGAGTTCGGGGTGCTCCTCCCTAAGGGAGAATTCGGGGTAAGCTAGATGTTACTTCTTGGCAAGTTGCCACGTCCACCGAGTTGTCTCGCTGGGCTCCGGCGAGTTCATTACACCGAGTTATGGCCAGGCTGCCACGCTGAGTTGTCACTTATGCCAGGTTGTATTTATATATCCCCGTGCTATGAGGTCAGGCCAAATCACCCTCCATCAGTTGGATTCTCATACTTGTAGAGTGTGTGCAACTTATTACAACTTCTTTTTGGTAGAGATGAAAGAAAACAAAGATGAAGTGGAGTTATAATAAAGTAATATCATGCCATCATTCAACAAAATTTTCTATTTTAAGGTTATGTTTGGTTTGAAGGAAAACCTTAAACGTTATGTATGATTTATAAATTAATGGTCTTTTCTTTGTTAGTGACATTAGAAGATGTGCTTTAAAATTGAAAAATCAATGAGACAAAGAATATGTGCTTGGCCTTAATAGATGGATATTGTGAGAGTTAAATTAGCATCAATAGTAGAAAACTCAAAGGGTTGATGGCATAAAGCTTCATGCAAAAGGCTGTTTGTTTAAACCGATAAGAACAAAGCTGATTCCACATCCAAATTCAATCTAGTTATTTTTCCTTAGACTCAATTTGGAAGGAGTATAAATGCAAATATGTAGAGAGCAAAACCTTCTTTTTTGTATGTATTTGTACTGACATATTTGCATTTGTACTCTTTCCAAATTGAGCCTAAATGAAAGAAAAGTGGTTCGTGTTTATTTATTTAAGGCCAAGTACCATACATCTTGCTTCCTAGATATGCATCTCATGGGCCAGCTCAAGCCATAACCAAAAAAATTAACTGGATTAGTAAAGCACAGATACTAATAGTTATGTGAGTAAATCAAAAGCATAGTAGAAATTAAATAATAAAGGGAAATTGTCTAAAATTCATTAGAACTTTTAATCATTTCTCTTAAATTTACCATAACTTTTCAAAACATTCAAGGAACCCCATGTATAGTATGCTTTTATTTTCCAAAGTTCACCATCCGCTAGAACATCATTAGTGTAAATTGATAGGAATTGTTTACATCAGCATAAATGCAATTTTCATGACCAAAGTTCCCCCCAATGGCAAGACAGCCTTATTAAACATATTTTTATGATTAAAATGCCTTTGGTGCCCAATTGCCCTATACATATAAGATTTATACTTGTTGAAAGACATTTTGCTTTTGTTGTGCTGCTTGAATGTATCGCAAAGAAGCTGAAAAAAGGGTTTTGGGTCAAATAATAATAAGGGTATTTCTGAAATATTAAAAAATAGATCAAATACAATAAAGGGTAAAATAGTAATCTACTAGCACCCACGATGGGCTACCTTAAAAATGGGTATGTAGCCCGTTATGGAGATGAAGCTGACACTCTCTCGCACACCCTTACCTACTCACCGGCACTCTCTCCCACCTCGGCACACCTCGATTTTTCCTATTCACCTAGGCTTGATTGTTGGAGTGTGTTCATCCCATGACCACGGGGCCTCTAACAACTCTTTGTGTCTAAAGGTGGGACCCTCAATTAATCTCATGTAATTTTCCAATTTTACCCTCATTATAGAATTTGACAACACTACTAGAATCCAGTCAACTTCCTCTCCCTACTACCTCCACTAAGTTGGACCATTTGGTGTGGACCCCAACTCCTTATGGGTGTTTTTCCACTACATCATGTGTGAAGCTGTTACTTCTAAATGAGCTTACTCTTCAAATCTATATATATATATATATATATATATATATATATATATATATATATATATATTAAATGAGCTGTTAAAGTCTACAGTCAACTACCACCATTCAGGTGCCGTTTGATTGCACTTTTTAGAGGTCTGAATCTGAAAATGCTACTTTTTAGACCTCACCCCTTGTTTGGTTGTACCACTTAAATTGGGTTTGAAACTGATTTTCAGATATGAAAATCATAGACCTTGGGCTGATTCTTAGCGTGTTTCAAAGCCGGCCCAATGTCCAAAACATCCTTACAATTTTTCATAAATGACCCAAGTTACCCCTGATACCCCCCAAACCCAGAAAACCTAAACATTTGACCTCTCTCTGGCTCTCTCTCGGTCTCTTTCTCTCCGCCCTGTATTCCCGCCACCATTGCTGCAACTTGTAGCGTCGGTTCTCTCTCTCCCCTTGTCTTCTCTCTCTCTCTCTCCCCCTGTCTTTTCTCTCTCTCTTCGCCCTGTATTCTCCCCACCACCACTACAACTTGCAGTGGCAACTCTCTCTCTCTCTCTCTCCCCTTTCTTCCCACCATCGCCACTACTGTTGTCTTCTCTCTCTCCCCCTGTCTTTTCTCTCTCTCTCTCTCTCTCTCCCTCCCTATCTTCCCACCATTGCAACAAGTAGTGGTAGTTCAGTGAATAATAATATGCTTTTATTAATTATTAATTATAAATTACTTTTTATTAATTATTTTTATTAAATTTACTTGTGTTATTTATTATTTATTAATTATTTTTATTAACTAGTAACTTTTAATTATTTCATTAGTTTTTAAAAATCATTTTAATTTTTATTTTTGTAAATTATTATTTATTTTAGTATTTTTATAATCATTAATTATTTTTTAATTTTAATTGTTTCATTTATTAATTAGTAATTATTAATTTATTATTTTTCATTTATATTGTTTCAATATTATTTTGAGGTTGAAAATTATTTTTATGAGATAATGTAAATTGAATTCAACATTTCCAAATTGTATGCTTTAGGGTTAAAATAGTAAAATCAGTAAATTTCATATAGTAAAGGGTTGATCCAACACAAACTTATGGATTCAGAATTTCAGATCCTCTAAAAAGTAGAAAGGCAACTATGCCTTTTTTCAGATTTTAGATACATTTAATATCTTTTTAACTTTTCATATCTAAATTTTCAAATTTATCAAACGCCACCTTAGACAAGTGGCATTCTCATTTTCTAGAAACCTAGACACATGGCAATTTCTGAGAAATTCTTACTAAAGCCCACAACCCACTAATAGGCTACAACCCCCCACCATTCCGACACATGGCCTTCTCATTTTTCTAAAAAGCTAGACATGTGGCATTTTCTGAGAAGTTGCTGCTAAAGCCCACAACCCACTACCACCATTTTCAATCTATTCATAAAAAATGCAGAAAATACAAAAGTGGTTATCCACAATTACTTCTGCTTACATTCTATCAATCTGAGTTAATCATTAACCCTCTACGTATCATAACAAAAGAAAATTACCCATATTTTAATAATTATTGAAAAGCTATTTTTTAAAATGTTAATAATTATTTAAAATATTTATAAATATAAATTTAACATTATTGATTCCATTATGTAAATTTAACAGTACTGATTCCCCGTACTTAGTATGGGTCATTCACTAGTGTTGAATATATATTAGCTAATTTGACGTGGAGTATATTTTAGAATTACAAAAAAAAAAAAAATCTCTCAAGGATTTATGGTCTTCTTATGCCGTTGTATCCAAAGAATTATACCAACAAAGGTGTGCCTCTACTGTCATGATACCCTTTGTCATTTATGTGGAGAAAGTGAGGAAACTATTGAACACATCCTATTTTATTGCCCAGCTAGTGGTTCAATCTGTGTGGTGTTGGTCAATGTTGAACCTTAGGCTCAGTTTGGAAAGAGTACAAATGCAAATATGTACAGCGTAAATACAAACAAAATAATACAAAATGTAAGATTTTGCAATCTACATATTTGCATTTGTACTCTTTCCAAACTCAGCCTTAAGAATTGAGTATATATTGCTCACATTGTAACATGATCGATTGGTTATCCACTTGGTGGGAGATAGAGCAAGATTCCAATCACCTGGCTTACCTTTATATATGAAGCTTGAAGCATCAAAATGCCATCTTTGAGAAAAAAAAGTTCAATCAAGAGGTCATCATCTTGAAATCACAGATGATGTGTGATTTCTTCTTAATAAACATAAACACCATAACTCATGGTTTTCAAAACCGGGTTGGACTGGACAGTCAGACTAGAAAAACTGGGAATTGATCAGGTGTCTAGTTCCGTTTTACCCCAAAACTGTTATTTTGCTAAAAACCATTGATTTGGTCAGTAAATTGTTGACTTGGGTAGTTAAATCATTTGAACCGTCCAAATACCATTGGTGGGCATATATGTGGGGTCCATGTGTGGACATGTATGTAGGGCCCAAATACATTTTTCAAGGTGGGCCCCACACACCATTGGTGGACATGTATGTGGGGCCCACATACATTTTACAAGGTGGGCCCAACATACCATTGGTGGACATGCATGATGCATGTGGGGTCTATGTGTGAATATGTATGTGGGTCTCACATACATTTTACAAGGTGGGTCTAGCATACCATTAGTGGACATGTATGTGGAGTCCATATGTGGACATGTATGTGGGGCCAACATTCAATTAGTGGACATGTGTGTGGGGCCCACATACATTTTTCAAGGTCAAACCGTTCGACCTGAAAACTAGACCCTTGACCAATTCATTGTCCGATTCAATTTTAAAAACCTTGCCATATCTCTAGTGCTATATTGCTCCCTCAAGTGGTTCAACTTCTCAATATCATTCTTGGTCTAAACGACAACAACCTGGTTGGGTGAAAATTAACCAACAAATAAACTATAGATGAAAAGGGATTACCAATGAATATATGGATCTATTGACCTTCAAGTCAACAAGGAGTAGAAAAGAGAAGCAAGTGTGAGGTGCTTGTTCCAAACCGTATAGTGAATGAGGGCATGACAAGTCAATAGGGGCAGCATTCATTGAATATGCCAACAATTAGAGAGAGCATGAGAAAGAACCATGAGAATAATAATGGCTTTGATGATATGACTGAAAGTTTTATAAAAATCCACCCTTCATATTGCATAAAGCCACAACCAACTAGATGAACTTTATAACGACCAATGAAGACATCCTCTTTGCATTTCAAGCGAAAAACCCACTGATAGCTAACAACATTATAACCTGGAGGAGACAATTGCAGAAGCCATGTAACACAATGATTTCAGCCTCCATAACACATTACTTGGAGTGTTTGAGAGCTTATTCAGATTAATGTTTTCAAAACTGGATCAGATCGGAAAAACTGGGAACCGGTCACCTTTGTTTCACCCTCGAACTGTTTTTTGGCCAAAACCATTGATTTGGTCAATGAATCGCCAATCTAGACGGTTGAACCGTTCGAAATGTCGACCCAAACAATGATTTTTGGCTATTTTTTTAATTTTTTAAAATTTTTTGTTAGAACTGGCCATCCATTTGATTTGAACGATCAAACCATTCAATTTGAGAACCAAACCCTAAATGATTTTTTATCCGATTCAGTTTTAAAAACCTTTCCTCAGAATAAGATTTGAGCTGATTTAGAAATGTCATCGATGCATTAGAGGATATTGAGTAGTGTTGACAAGAGCTGCATTCTCCCACCCGAATCTTCAAGCTGGGACAAGTGATACTGGCCTTAAAGTGAGTAACCATGGCATGAGTCTTCAATATCATATCAGAGTAATATTTTGATCAGGACAATGACTGTACAGTGTTGGTGGATTAATTATTGGGTGAATGACGATTTAGCCCAGCGTTTGAATTTTTAAGTCTAAAGTATAATTGAGGTGAGTGCCAGCTCAGAATTGATACCAATTCACGGGCGGGCATTGATGTATAAAGTGTAAATTATTGACATTTTGAATATTTATAACTCTGCGGTCGAATTCAAAAATCTGTATTAAACTTGTTCGTACATTTCCATTAAATTCTTTAACGCCACCGTGGTGTGTTAATTCTATAACTAGCTGCTCCGTGTGCAACTTTTTAATATTGACAGCAACATATTTTTTCTTCTGGTTATGATCAACTGATGAGATGAATGAAAGCCTTTTACTTCTCCAAATTCAAAAAAAAAAAAAAAAATCGATCAAGCTGACGTTGAATGTTCTCATCAGAATTTTATCTGATGATGAAGTGGCACCAATCGTGGTCTTGTCAAAGAAAAATGTGAACCATATGAAAGGAGGATAGGGACAGGACAAACTTTATTTCAGGTGGTCCTCACCATTCATGTCATACACTCAAAAATATCTTGATGATCGAGTGGATGAATGTGTAAATAGGGGTGCAAATGGATCGGATCGTATCCCAATCTGACCCTATTTTGTTAGATTCGGATCACCCTTATTATTGGATAGGATCTGATTCAATCTGATCTATATATGTATATATTTATTTATAAAAAGACATGTATATATATTAATATATTTATTTATATTGTTAAACTTTTTATAAAAGGACATGCATATATATATATATATTAATATATGATAAAAATATTTATGTTTTTTGTTTTTCTTTTTATAAACTTTTATGTATTTTTTTCTTTTAATTCGAATATTTGGATATCTGACATCTTTAAAGGATTCAGATTCAAATTACCATTTATGAGATGAGATCGATCTCAAATTCTGCTATCTAATCAGATTCAGATATACCCTAATTCGAATCCAATCCAATCCATTTGCATCCCTAACAGTAAACAAAGAAAATGTCCAACTATTCCAACTTTCTTTCTTTTAAAATTACTTTTGTTTAGTCAAGTACGACATGAAATGGCCAATTGGCCATATGGGGAGGGTCCTGGGTGGGTTGTTTTCAAACATATGGTTTAAATTATTCACATTCATTTCGTGATTTCTCCCGTTGCTATAAATTTACATAAATTCCATGCAAAATTGCAAAGCCTGCAGCATCTCTCTCTCTGAGTCCTGGGTGGTGGCGATTTTGCAGTAAGTTTGAAAAGCAAAGAGGTAGTGGCAGCGGTGTTGCCTCTGCAGCAGGAACACTGGCGGATGCCCCTCTCAAATCTGGACTTATTTTTGCCACCTGTTGACGTGGGAGTTTTCTTTTGCTATCAGACATCATCAGCAATTAAGATTGTATTTGGTTTGAAGGAAAAAGTAGGGAAAGGTTGTATAGGTTACCCTATCTTTCCCAACCTCACTTTTAGATAGGTGGTTTGCATTCTCAAGAGAGCACTGGTTGAAGCCCTCGTGTTGTACTATGCGTTTGTAGGTGAGGTTGTCACCAACTCCGTCAGCGAGCTGGAGCTCCTCTGAAACAATCGAGGGGTGGATTTCATGGAAGCTTATGTCGATATCCAAGGGATGGCAATTTTGCCCATCCTTGATGGCGACCCGACTTCCTTGATCCGATGGGATCGGAGATGAGGACAGTGATTAATAGGAATCTTCGGTCGGGGTCAAGGTTGAGGATGGGGATTGAGGTTTCCACCCTGCCCCGACCCCGATTATATATATATATATATTAAATATAATATTATTTATATTATATTATATATCAAAATATATTTAAAATATTATTTATAATTTATATTTATTTTAAATAAATTTATTAAAAAATACTATTATTTGAAAACATTTCAGAGATTCGGGTCTCCACAAGGATCCCATCTCCATCGGGGATCAGGGATGGAAGACAAATTTTATCCTTGGTGGAGATCAGGGATGGGGATGGGAATTAATTTCAAAATCGGAATATGATTCCCACCCATGACAAGGGCTGTAGCCCAAGCCGGTAGTGAACCCCAGCCCAAATCCAAAGATTTGTGGGCCGACCGGGTCAGAAATATGATCACCCCTACTATAAACGCTCTTACCAATGCTGCTTTAATACTAAGGGTGATATGTTTATATATAATATTTGATAGTATGTCATGTATAAAATGAATTTTATATATTTATATTACGTTATATGATATAAAATATTGTAAATATCTAATATTTTTATATTTAATGTTTAATGTCATAGGCCCAAATCCCGGCCAATGATCACCCCTATTTAATACAGTAATAGACCTTTTAATCATACCAGCCCGTATTTAAATGGACTTGGGTCTAAAGTACAAACAATTTAAAGAGTAAATTACAGATTGACACTGTGTTCTTTGGATAGTAACATTTAGCCCTCAAACTTTGATTTGCGACAAAGGTTCATCTTTAGTTTTCAGATTCTAGCACTTCGCCTGCTAACTTGTTAATCGGCTTTGATGGTAAAGATAAAATTACGTAAGTGTCTATTCGAAGTTCTATTTTTTTTCGTTAGTTTCTGTTTCGATCTTTTGTTTGCAATTACTATTTTTTATTTACTCATTTTCTTTGTTATATTTTCTGCAATTTTCTATTTTCTGTTTTATTTTTGTTTTCATTTCTTGTTGTATTTCTATATTTCCTTACAATTTCATTCTTTTTCCTTTTATTTTAGTTTTTTTATTATATTTTGTTAATTTTGTATAAAATAATATAAAGGAAGTTTGGAGTTTTAGACATATTTAAATGCACATATGACAGCAGTCACATATGCTAACAACATGGGCTAAAGTCTGATTCATGGTGGGTCTTTGTGGAAATGAATATGTTTTTGGTTGCATTATATATATATATATATTTATATATATCAAATTTCAATTTTTTTTACAATATTACTTTAAATGTGTTATCTCATTGGCTGGATTTAAGGATTAAAATATTTGGGCAATTTCCCTTTTAATTATGGCCTTCACAAGAATCTAATGCAAGTATATGGATGCTCTTTAAACCATTTGTAGGGGCTAGTTTTCTAGAAATCACAATAACAAAGGAAAAAACCATTCATATTGGCAAAATACCCCGTAAATTAGATGGTTGAAATCCTATAATCATGCTAGCTGTTTTCTTTTATCGGGATCCTCTCTTTTGTTATTTTTCTCACTACGATACCCTTGTATGGAATGCTTAGATCACAAAAATGAGTTCACAAGAAATAAGAAGTAAAATTGGTTTGAAATTAGATAAAAGCTGGCTTAGGATCTGGTTAAGAAATATCTGTATTTACTTATTTAAACCATCGTTTGTATGAACAGGCAACGGAGCTCAGATGTGGGCCTATTCTGGTGGCATGCACATTTGATCACCGAATAGCAGATGCCTATTCTGCCAACATGTTCTTTGTGTCATGGGCAGAGATTGCTCAAGCAAAATCCATATCTACCTTCCCATCTTTCCTTCGTTACTTATTAGATCCTAGAAATCCAGGATGTTATGATCCTGGATTTTGAGGTGTCATGGGCAGAGATTTCATTATGTTTGGGTTTTGAGGTGTTTTAATATAAATAAAATAGTTTTTATTGAATAAAAAAGAAATAGTCTTTTTCCTAGTTGGGCTTGGGCATAAGATCTAGGTCCAATGTCAGGTTGGGCCCGACTCAGCCCGATCAGTTCTATTAATATAGAGACTAAGCCCGACTCAGCCCGATCAGATCCATGAAAAAGCTTGCTTGTGGCTATAAAGCTCCATATGTTGGGTGTTTGTTGTGAACTTTGAAAAGTTCATGGCTAGTTCAAACAAGAAATCTCCACCCTTTTTTTTAAAGGACATGGCATTATCCTTCTATAGTAGGGAGACATCCCTTTCATGTTTTGATAATAACAAACTCACCCTCATATAAACAAAGTACGTAAGACTCCGTTTGGGAGGAATATAAATACAAATATGTAGTGTAAAACCTTGTATTTTGTATGATTTTATATGTATTCACTGTACATATTTGCATTTGTACTCCTTTTAAAGTGAGCATAAGAGTTTTATTGGCTACCTTGCATATTGAAATATTCTATTTTGAAGTTAAAGAAAGGAATACATTCAAATGTTTCAAGCAGAGAAATGAAAGTAAGAAAAAGTAAGATGAAGACTGAAGACAAAAAGTTGGTGATTTATCTTGTACAAACAATTAGATTAAAAGATTCTATGAAATAAATTCATGGATAACAATCTTGTTTGGGGTTCAATGAGGGTTACCCCTACAGCCCACCCGCCACCCCTTACTTTTTTTGCTGCAAGCAACCCTGTTGTGTAACCCATTTGCTTGCCAGAACAAAATGCCCAGGGTTAGGCTTTTTGTTAAAATTTGAATGAACCCAACATGAAGGTCCAAGCCCAAAGCAATGCAAAATGCTAATTTAGGCCATTTTGAGTTGAACACCTAGATGTAGGGGTTCAATGAGGGTTACCCCTATGGCCCACCCGCCATCCCCTTACCTTTTTTGCTGCAAACAACCCTATTGTATAACCCATTTGCTTACCAAAACAAAACATAGATAAATAGATAGATAAATAGACAGAGACAGATAGATAAATAGATAGATAGATGATAGATATTTTTTAAAAACTATTTGTATATACCTTATACCTTTCAAACATGAAGTCTAACAAATTATAAAGGATTAAAATGTCCTTAATTGTCCATTAAATTTTCAAAGCATACCATTATCTTTTCTTTGTCTTTTTCTTTCTCTCTTTCTTCATCTTTCTCCCTTCGTCTCTCCCATGCCACTACAAACATTTCAATGCTAAAGAGGGTATCAATCAACTTCAAATGCTACCAAAAAAAAGGTTAGGAGCATTCAACAACTGAGCTTTTTCATGCTAATTTACTACATCGAGAAAGTTATTTATATCCCAAGGACATATTGATAAGCAAATTTAGTTGGATTCAGACGGGGAAAAACAACAAAGGTCCCTTCCTATGTAAGGAAGTGATAGAAACTTCTATTACAAGCAAGGACGAATGCATAATGTTTCTCTCCCTCCATTTCCTCATCTTGATGAGAAATTCAAACCCAGATTGCTCTTCGTCCCAGCGAATGCCACATAAAAAATAGAGAAGAAAGGAAAAACTTAACCATGTCACAACTGCTAACAATGTAGTGTTAATTACACAGACTTTTGATTGTTCAAGAATCCGGGCCTCATGGCCTACAAAAGCAAATCTCTCTCAACTAGCAATGGCAATGCTGGAATCTGCATGATCCGAAAGTTCACGAAACTACCTCTGAACATTGTTAAATGTTTTGCCTCCTTATTATGTCATAGACCAAGAAGAGTGCACCAACGGCTCCCCTATAATAAACACTAGTGATGGTTCAGTACCACTCTTGACCAGCACTATCCAGCCTTCATTGTCACATTAAAATATTTTGTGATTCATGTCTAAGAAGTGTGCAATTTCGATTTTGAATTTAGAGTCCGTTTCGTTCAAAATTGGAATTAGAATCAAAATCCTTTAGAATTATAATCGTAATGTTCTATTCTCATAGTCTGTTTGTTTTAGACGGGAATGTGAACGAGAATTGGAATAAGTAAGAATGGGATTTCATTTCCAAGGGAGAAACGGGGAATGACCATTCTCTAAAATAAGAAAATATCAGTCCAACAGAAATGAGAATGTGATTTTGATTCTGTCCAACCAAATAATTGGAATTGGAATGAGCCATATTCCTGCGAATCAAACAGGGCCTCAGTTATGGAGAAATATAAGGAAATTCTGATTAGTCACAGGAATGTTTATGGTAGATGCATCATTGATGGAGGTCCTCCTCTTCTCTTTGCTTTTGGGAAAACCCGGAAAATCGACCATTGTTGTCCCATTGATGAAATTAAATCATATTGGTGCTAAGGTCACTAAGTATTGGGTGTTATGAATTTCAAGTGGTGGGATTGAGTGTTGTAAAGAAACGAAGAATATGGCAGTCCATTGTTGGCGGTGAAGAAAACATAAAGACAGAAAGCAAAGAAGAGATGAGAGGTAAAAATGAGATTATGAAAAAAATTAATGGGCATGTGAAGGGCTCTAAACATTTTGTTAATAGATGACCTATTTGTATGTTATGTGGGGCCATTCTGTAAGGTATATACATAAGTAATTTTTAAAACTATAAAGCATATATAAGTAGTTTTCTCAAATCTCATGATTTGTATAAATAACTAATCCTTATTTTTAATATATGTAAATGCTTACTGGAAATTAGTGCAAGAGGTAGTGCTATTAGATCCTACTACTATGGAGTAATTACTAACTAGTTAGGACCCAGTGCATGGTATTTGTTTAACAAATCTGAAGCAAAGGTTTTATTGGACATTTAGGGCATGTTCATTTCCTCTTAACTCTTCTCTTTTAAGAGAAATCTTACAATTTTAAAAGGAAAATAGGTCTTCGTTTCTTCTTACAACTTTTTGTTTTTCAATCATACCTCCAAAGCACAAACAAAAATTCTCATATATAGGGTTAAAAGGGATATTTGACAATTTTCAGAATATAGAAATCAGAACAATATTATCTTTATAGAAAAAAAATCACAAATATCAATATACCTCTTAATGTAATTATTGCAGTTTTATATGTTAAACACCAGAATAAACAAACAAGCCCTTAGATTGGGTATAGCAATTCTTAGCAATTGAAAACCTTAATAAGGGCACTATGGTGATAAACTAATTAAATTGATTTAGTAATTAATAAATGCATTTTAATAATTTTACACCAAATGTCAAGGGAGGTTTTTGTAGAGGTCAAATTATAAGGGAGGTTTAAGTAGTTCATCTATTAATCTAAGTTAATTATTTCAATTAATAGTAATTTTTATTTTCATAATAACTTATTGGTTTTTAATGATAATGATTTGTATTAATTGTTAACTGTAATTATTAAATAGGGTAAAAGATTTAAACATGCCTTGAGCTAAATGTACGCTGAGCTTTTTAAAAAGACTTAAATATATTTCATGACTTTTTTATCCTTCATCTTTCCTTCAAATTTTAAAAATATACCATAAGGTTTTCAAATTCATGTGGCTAATGGACAACAAGGCATACCAGGCCCTCTCGCTCTCTATCTCTGTCTTATCTCTTCCATGTATAATTAGCTCTGATTTCTAACTGGCGTAGTATATATATTCTCATCCTTTGCTTTTTGTTTGCTCTTTTAAATCTAACGCATCTCATGAATAATATTTGAATCCTGTAGAGGTTCCACTGATTACTGGAAGTTGAGAAAAACTAGAAGCAACCGTGATTCAGGCGGTAAACATGAAGATTTGATTATTATATCTACTCAATCAATCTTAACCAGTATCTCTTCCCTCTTGATCACTCTCAACTCAAATGCAGCGGCCCTCTAGTCTATGGTTTTTAAAACTGACCTGGGAACCGAATCAGTCAGGGATCTAGTTATTAGGTCAAACGGTCAGTCCGTTCTGACAAAAAAATAAAAAAAAATAAAAAACAGTTAAAATCGTTTGAATGCTTTGAATGATTAACCGTCTGAATTAGTGGTTTATTGACCAAAATCAACTGTTTTTTTGAGAAATTTCGATTTTAAGAAAAAACGAAACCAATCATCTGACGGATTCCCAGTTTTTCCGGTCCAGTTCAGTTTAAAAAACCATGCTCTAGCCGTACGCCTGTATGAGCTTCCCTCCTTAAATCAAATTCCCGAATAACTTGGCCATGAGTAAGTTCCATTTTTGTTTCTTCTTGATTCCCTTCCCTGAGCCACATTCACTTGATTGTTTCTATTCTTGCAAATCCAGCAACCCACGTTCCTACTGTATGCTGGCGTGTCTTATGATAAAGCGTGGTTTTGTTTCCTTTGGGTTTAATTTTTGATTTCTCATCCACCGAACCAAAATCAAGTCTACTCAGTTTTTTCCTATTTCGCCCAATCAATGTTGTTGGCTTTGTTTTAAACTTTTAATTTTTTTCTTCTTCTTCTTCCTGCCTAGAAGGGTAAAATAGGATTTTTAAAAATTTCAATGACTTAAAACATGCCTTTTCATTAATGGAGGGTATGTATAAGTCCAATTGGGTCAATTTGTGAAAAACTCAAGGTATTTTAAGTCAATTTGTGAAAAATCAGGGTGTATGGTCTTTTACCCTATTAAACATCCTTCATATAGTAGTTATCTAAAGTATGTCTGGCAACTAGGTGGGGCACCCCCTCCTCCTTGCCTCGTAGCTAAGATACCCTACCCCTACATTGTCCCCAATGGTAGGGCAAGTTTGGGGCAGAGCACCCACAATCCCAAATTTTCTTTGCCCACCTAAAATTACATCTAATTTGGGGGTATTTTGAAATAGAATTATGAGAATTTAGAAATTGGATATGGCAATTTGAGAGTATTTTAAAAATAGAATTATGGGATCCTAAGGTTTTAGGAATTTAGGAGAGATTCAGGGGTATTATGGAAATTAATATTAAACATAGGATATTTTACTAATTACCATTGGATTTGGGGTAGGGATGGCAATTTTCCTTGTCGCCACTAGGTACTTGGCTTCCTCAACCTAATGGGGTCGATGATGGACATTGCCTTCGTGGGGACAGGGATTGATAGTGATATTCAACTGGGGATGGGGAGTGAATTCCCTACCCCATCTAGACCCTAATTATATAATTATATATAATATTATTTATATTATATATATAAATATATTTAAAATATTTTATATTTTAAAAAATGCTTGTTATTTTAAGTAAATGTATTTCATAAAAATAATTTAATTTAAAAATCTTAGGGATTTAGGTTCCAGAAGGGGAATCTGTCTCCATCGGTGATTAGGGATGGAGGGTCATTTCTATCCTTGATGGGTTCGAGGTCAGGGATAGGGAGTATGGTTCCTGCCTCGAACTTATCTCGTTGCTATTCTTAGTTTGGGTCAAGTTTAAGGAATTATATGAAAACCCCATCCCCAAATTGGGGAAAAAAATATTTTCCCCATCCTCGTCCCATCCCCATTTATGACTGGGGAAAACCTGTCCCCTTCGGGGTGGGGTGCCATGGTTTTATGGGAAAAATTTCCATCCCTAATCTAAACTAATATTGTCTAAATTAACCCATCATAATTAACATGAAATAAATTACTTGCCCACAAATTAATATTACTTAATTATCCAAGTTTAAGTATCTTATCTATAAGTTTAAATTGAATAATTATTAGATATGTATCTTATCTATAAGTTTAAATTAAATAATTATTAGATATGGGGTTTTCTTCTTTTAATTTTTGAACAATGGATATGGGAACTTCTTCTTTAGTAAGTACCTTACTTTTACTTAAGTTTAACTAAAGTTATCTAAATATAATTAATTAATATTTAAATTAACAAAAATCAAAATTAATTATGACAAACTTATTTAATTACTATAATTAAATATTTAAATTTGATTATTGTAATTAAATATAATTAAAATTTTCTTAACATAATTAAATTAATAATATCAAAACTAAGGTTAGCAACTTAAATAAATCACTATTATTTAAAATAATATTTAATCAAAGTAATAATGTTTAAGTTAATGTTTTACCTTATATCCATTTTAATTATACATTAATAGATAAATAGGGTGGGTTGAGATGGTGTTGATATGGAGTCGACAAAAGGGAAAAAGATGAGGGTAGGGAGGGAAATAAGAAGAGCATGTAGAATATAAATGTTGGGATGCGGGAGTTTTAGGAAAGTAGGGATTGAGAGATTGAGAGAGATTTTAAATAGTTGGAAAGTGGGATTAAGAGATTGAGATAGAGATTTTAAGAAAAAGTTTAGCCCTGTTGACATGGAAGCTTGAGAGAGCTGGAAATGGTATAAGGCAAAGAGGTAGAAACATAGGGTTGGGGTAAAGGAGAAAGGAGAAGCCATTTGATGTGGTTGTCTTTCTTTAATAAACATTAATAGATGTAGTCAAATTTAAAATTGGTTACTATAATTAAATATTTCTAAATTAATTAAATTAATAATATCAAAATTAAGGTTAATAACTTAAATAAAACACTATTATTTAAATCAAATTTAATCAAATTAATGGTATCTAAATTAATAGATGATAGGGTGGGTTGAGATGGTGGTGATATGGAATCGGCAAAATGGAAAAAAGATGAAGAAGGGTAGGGAGGGAAATAAGAAGAGAATGCTAGATATGAATGTTGGGGGTTCGCATTCTGTACACCTGTAGGTTCATCGGACGCGTGAACCCACCAATCAAAAACGGTTGAACCGGACAAAAAGGGCAAAAAATACTTGGGAGGCTAAAACCCATTTTCAAGGATTTCATTCGAAGTTTCGAACTCCCTCCCATTTCCTCCTCTCGTCTGACAAGCCCTAACCCAAAAACATCCCACCGGCAATCTCACTGTACACCGGTGATCATGGGCGCGAAATCTACCGGCGGAAAGCGGAGGAAGGTACCCTCTACAAGGATTCTTCTTCTTCTTCGTTTGCGAATTCCTGCTCAGCCAATTCATTTTGTCGTTTTGCTTGCTGTCTTGCCTCTTTAGCAAAGGCCTTTTCTGCCATGGCCAACCTTAGCTGCTCCCTTGCCTGTTCTTTCAGTCTAGAAGCTGCTAAAGCTGGTTCTTCAATGGCTGTCTTCTCTTTGGGAGAGTTTCTATCTCCATCTTTTCTCAAACTGTCATTGTTTGAATCAATTTTGTCGCCATGGTCACATGACCCAATATTTGAGAGCTGCAGCTGGGTAGCATGATTTTCGTCTGTATTTAGGAAAACCATGGTACCAAAGGTATTTGCGAGATAATTCGATGACGTAACAGCTACAGTTCCATATTGTGGCGTTGTTCCACAGTGGAAGGATTATTCCATTATGGACGTAAGAAGACGAGCTCCTTCGGCTTTTGCATTCTCGATCCAAGCCAAGGAGCTGTACTGAAATTTGTGTCACTCGATGGGCTCGGGCTTGAAGCTGTTCGAGACAGGCAAGCTACCGATTATAGTGTCTGCAACTCAGTTCTGAGACACCCAGCATTACAAGCGTCTTGGTGTTCAACGAAACTGTCAAACCTGATCAGAGAGAAATTAACACAAATGAATCAAACCTATCAGCTTACAGTTTGATCAAATGGGTACTTCAAATGGATGATGGAACATGAAAATAAAAAAATAAAATAAAAAAATAAAAAAAAAACTAGAACAAGCAGAACATTCAAGTGGCTCCTGATCTTCCTGTTTGTCTTGCAGAAGATATGTTTAACAAAAAAGGTGCACCCATCTTAAAATGAAATATATAAAGAAATCAATTAAAAAAAAGCTAGGTTTTCGTTAGAGTGGGTTTGGATTTTGGATTCAAACGGAAGATGGGGAGGGAAATCAATAAGAAAAAGATGAAAAATAAGTTATTCACCAAAGGACACTTGTGTTAAAGGAGATCCTGATCTTAAGAACTATGGCTCATCAAGTATAAATATTACTGAACTATTGACAATTTAACAAGGTACTCTCCATCAGCTGAGCTTAAGTTCTTGGGTTTGAATTTAATTGGATATATAGAAAAGAAAAATAAGAAACCCAAGAAGCAACTTCGATCAAGAGAGCGGCCTTTAGTTGTGGGTATTAAGATGAGGTTTATAATCCGATTGAACACGTATCCTTTGGAGCACTTCTCACACACCCATTGCTTGTGATTGCTGTGCTTCCTTCTGAAATGCTTCTTTATGCCGACGATATCGCCCAGTGCGTGGCAAGGGCCATGGTGTAAGTCGCTGGGTTCTGGGCAAGCAAGCACTATCTTTCGAACCTCTGGTGTCTCCCTCTTGAGTAGCTTCCATGGCACCTTTTGCCGGCGCAACTGCATCTGAAGGTTCTGGTCTCTCTGAAATCCCTGATTGCAGATCTCACGAACACAGTGGTCAGACTCCAACAACGTCTTTGAAAGAAGCCCTGTTTTTTTGCAGGTGATTGAACCGGTCTGTTCAGCAAACGGCTGAAACACCCGTTAAAGTTAGTGTTTAATCAAAATGCTGACGTGGTTGTTTTTGGTTGGTGGGTTCACGTGTCCAGTGAACCCACGGGTGCATTAAATGCGGATTCGAATGTTGGGATGTGCGAATGTTAGAAAGGTAGAGATTGAGAGATTGAGAGATTGTGAGGGATTTTAGGTAATAGGGAAGTGGGTAAAAATTTTAGGAAAGTGGGGATTGAGAGACTGAAAGAGAGATTGAATTTTAGCCCCTGCTGAGTGGCAGCTGGAGATAACTGATAATGGTATAAGGTAAAAAGGCTAGAAATGCAAGATTGGAGTAAAGGAGAAAGGAGATGCCATCCGATGTGACCATCTTTATTTTAATATATATTAATATATACCTTAGGAGAAGTTTTAGCAATATTATATTGGGAAAATTCTTGATAGGTACTGTATTTTAGGTACCCGTACTTTAAATCGTGGTAATCTAATACTCGAACTTTCAATTTGGGACAATTTGGTATCCAAACTTTCAATTTGCGACAATTTGGTACCCGATGTAAGATTTCCGTTAGAAACTCACATGTTGGGTTAAAAATTTCAAAATACTGAAAATACCCTTTACGAAAAACCCTTCTTATTTCTCCCCTGTTGTCTTCGTTTTGGGTTGAAGAACAAAAGATGTTGTCTTCGTCTTGGGTTGAACGAAGAAACCTATTTCTCCCCTGTTGTCTTCATCTTGGGTTGAACGAAGAAACCTATTTCTCCCTTGTTGTCTTGTCACTATTATCATTTGTTGATCGGTGTTTCAAGACTTTAAACTCAATCATTTATGCAAATCCTTTTCTTCGGAATCTCTTCTCTTTACCTACCAATTTTTGCAACTTCTACCAAGTAATTCTTAAAGAATATGTTTCATTTGTTCAACCCAGAATGAAGACAACAATTTTTGCAACTTCTTCCAGGTAATTCTTAAAGAATATGTTTCATTTGTTAAATCCAGAACGAAGACAACAATTTTTGCAACTTCTTCCAGCAATTTTTGTAATTTTTGTTCATATAAAACCTTTACTGGGATAATCAGAAATTTTTCTTAAAGAATAGGTTTAAACCAAACGTGGAAAGCTATTCCTTTATTCCTTGGCTTGGATAGGGATTTATTTTCTCTGTTCAAACATCAAACACTCCTATGGTTCTTGCAAGAGAAAATTTTATAGTCTGAATGTAGACTTTGTCTGTCATGAAAGAGTTATATCTACAGCCAAGTAGTTCTCATACAAGCAAACCTGGAGAGAAGAGAGAGAGAGAGAGAGAGAGAGAGAGAGAGAGAGAGCTAGAGGGAGGGGGGAATCTGATCAGCTGATCAGATTTCAGGGAGGGGAGGAGAGAGAGAGAGCTAGAGGGAGGGGGAATCTGACCAGCTGATAAAATTTCAAGGAGGGGAGGAGAGAGGAGAGAGGGAGAGGGAGAGAGGAAAGAGAGAGAGAGGAGAGATGAGAGAGAGAGAGGGAGAGCGAGAGGGAGGGGGAATTTGATCAACTGATTGCCTTTCTCTAATTAGAAATCTGAACTGGTCAGATTTCAGGGAGGGGAAGAGAGAGGAGAGAGAGAGTTGGAGGAAGGGGGAATCTGATCAGAAATCTGATCATCTAATCAGATTTCAGGGAGGGGAGGAGAGAGGAGAGCTTCATCATACAGTTGCTCAATTAATCTTGTAAGCAATTAAGGCCATTTATTTGTGTTCAAATTAATTATGAGACGCTGATTTCTTTGCATTTGATTTTATTCAGGGCAGCATACCTCCGCCATGCAATTTCTTTTAATGGGCAGTTCCCACAAACTTTTCTAATGAAGGCAATTCATCAGAAGATCATCTGGAAAGCCACATTGTAGAGCTTCATCAACTAGTAGCTGGTTTTGATTGTCACATTAAGGCTATGGAGTCCTCCCAAGAAGTAGTTACTGAAGGGTTAAAGAGCATGAGGGTCTTAGTTATTGTGTTAATTGTTGTATTTTTTGGCATGTATATGTACAAGAATTAGAGTTATATGTACAAGAAGTAGTTAATGAACTGTATTTGCCATTGCATTCAAGTTATATGTACAATAAAGTTCCAATGGTTAGTGTCCAATAATAACCGTATTCCAATTTTTTGCATATCTCCATTAGAATGGGATCACCAACTTTGCGCGTGAGATCCAATTGTTGGTTAAAGTGATGAGGAATTGCCTATCAATAATAGGTACCCTAGAACAAGTTACCTTAACAAATAATATTTCATTAATATGAGAAACAATTCTAAAGTGATCAACATTAGCATTCTCACACCAACACAAATAAGGGGACCACACCCATTCAACATTAGTATTCTTGTAAAGTCATACCATCACCATTTACAAAAAATGTGGAAGCAAAAATTAAGCAACAGTTCTTCCACAATATGTCTAAATGATGTGGTTATCATATTAACACCAACCTATAAAACATTGCTCCCTCATCCACCATTCAAAAAATAAAAGAACAAAAAAACCATAAACTACAATTGCAAATGTGTTTTAATTATCCTTTATGTAGTAGCTTTATGGTTAGAAGCCCACGCATATCAATATCCATCCAATAGTCCCTGTATCATTAATGGAATAAGTCAGTATTTGAGCAAATACATTTCAACAAAATCATACAAGCATTAAATTCAATACTCATACAAGCATTAAGTTCAATTAACTCATACAGGCAAACTTGGAAAGAGGAGAGAGAGAGAGAGGGAGAGCTAGAGGGGGAAATCTGATCAACTCATTAGATTTCTAGTTAGAAATCTGATCAGCTGATTAGATTTCTGGGAGGGGAGGAGAGAGGAGAGAGGAAAGGGAGAGGAGAAAGAGAGAGGAGAGAGAGGAGAAAGAGAGGAGTGAGGAAAGAGAGAGAGAGAGGGGGGGGAGAGCTAGAGGGTGGGGGTTGATCAGATTCACTTGATCAGATTTCAGGGAGGGGAGGAGAGAGGAGTGAGAGAGGAGAAAGAGAGAGGGAGAGCTAGAGGGAGGGGGGAGCTGATCAGATTTCAGGGAGGGGAGGAGAGAGGAAAGAGAAAGGAGAGAAAGAGCTAGAGGGAGGGGGAATCTAATCAGTTGATCAAATTTTAGGGAGGGGGAGAGAGGAGAGAGGAAAGTGAGGAAAGAGAGAGGAGAAAGAGAGGAGAGAGGAAAGAGAGAGAGGAGAGAGAGAGAGGAGAGAGAGAGAGAGAGAGGGAGAGCTAGAGGGAGGGGGGATCTGATCAATTTCTAATCAGAAACCTAATCACCTAAATAGATTTCAGGGAGGGGAGGAGATGGGAGAGAGAGAGATAGAGATAGGAGAAAGAGAGAGGGAGAGCTAGAGGGAGGGGGAATCTGATTAGCTTATCAGATTTCAGGGAGGGGAAGAGAAAGAGGAGAGAGAGAGAGAGGAGGAAGAGAGGAGGGAGGAAGGAGAGGGAGGAGGGAGAGAGAGAGAGAGAGGGAGAGCTAAAGGGAGGGGGGAATCTGATCAACTTGTTAGAAATCTGATCACCTTATCATATTTTAGGGAGGGGAGGAGAGAGGAGAGAGAGAGGGAGAGCTAGAGGGAGGGGGAATCTGATCAACTGAGTCAGAAATCTGATTAGTTGACTGGATTTTAGGGAGGGGAGGAGAGAGGAGAGAGAAAGAGAGGCGATAGGAAAGAGAATGCTAGATATGAACGTTGGGGGCTCGCATTTTGTGCACCTGTGGGTTCACTGGACGCATGAACCACCAACCAAAAACGGTTGAACTGGACACAAAAGGGCAAAAAATACTTGGAAGGCTAAAACCCATTTTCAAGGATTTCATTCGAAGTTTCAAACTCCCTCCCATTTTCTCCTCTCCTCTGACAAGCCCTAACCCAAAAACATCCCACCGGCAATCTCACTGTACACCAGATTCTAGTTCTCTCTCTCCTCTCTCTTTCTCCTCTCTCCTCCCCTCCCTAAAATTTGATAAACTGATCAAATTCCCCCTCCCTCTAGCTCTCCCTCCCTCTCTCTCCTCTGTCCCCCTCCCTCTAGCTCTCTCTCTTTTCTCTCTCCTCTCTTCTCCCCTCCTTGAAATCTGATTAGCTGATCAGATTCCCCCTCCCTCTAGCTCTCCCTCTAGCTCTCCTCTCTCTTTCTCCTCTCTCTCTTTCCTCTCTCTTGCCCTCCCTGAAATCTGATCATCTAATCAGATTCTCCCTCCCTCTAGCTCTCTCTCTCCTCTTTCCTCCCCTCCCTGAAATCTAATTAGCTGATCAGATTTCCCCTCCCTCTCTCTCTCCTCTCTCCCCCTCCCTCTAGCTCTCTCTCTCTCTCTCCTCTCCCCCTTCCTATATCTGATTTGTGGATTTACTCTCTTTCATATAGATCGGAACCACATCATCCTTACAAACAAACAAAACACAGGTAGATGTGAAGCAAAAGTAATCAAAGTTAGAAGATAAGACCCAAGTTAGAATTTCATCTCACCATCAAGAGCCATGCATATTATTGTGTAGGAGGACCACCATCCATGTTAAAGCTCTCCTGCAACAATGTTCATCCACCAAGGTTAGTTAATATCTGTGTCCAAACTCTTGTCTCTAAATTGGCATAAAATGGTAATGAGTAAGAATCCTACTCATTTACATGAACAACATCTCCCCATGAATGATAACTTATAAATATGAAAGATATTCACAATGTATAGTTATAATGTCCTATGAGTAGGAGATCCAAGCTTGTTTCTAATCGGTTTCTATTCTTGGGGCAAGTCTCAAGCCTTGAAATACTTGCCACTTGTACAAAAATAGACCCTCTGCGTGTGAGGATTTTCTAGCAGAAAAAAATTACAACTTTGAATTGCTACCATTAATTGGGAAATCACCAAACATGGCGTGGCTGATGGATGTAGATTGCTAAAAATGAACACAGATCTATGCAGTGGATTGTATGCATGGATGGGCCATATCATCTCTCTACATGGCAGAAATATGATAGGTCGTGTAGGAAAAATGATCCCAATAAGATTTTTTTTTTAATTTTCACACTATATTATTTTAATTTCAATTTGAACTGCAAGAATCAGGTCCTGATGTGCCCACAACAAAAAACTGTTCTAACATCTGTTCGCGTGTCACGTAAATGGTGGGTCCCAATCTCACGGTGAGATGTATGGCCACAGATCATGTTAGAACGTATTATACGTCTTGAAGCAAGAGTAATTAGAAAATAATTAAAATAACTAGTTAATGACCAGTCACTGTAGTTGTTGGTACGGGGAAACATACAGCATTTTGTTTGGGATTCATACATTTGATAAGTTGGGTTGGACTTTTTTTAGTTGAGTTAGGAAACTTAATCATATTTGCTCTAATTTGATGGATAAAACTCAATTATTATATATTATCTAAAAGTTCTTTCGAAGCTATAGAGATTTGGTTGACTGAAATTAAAATGAAATCCCAAACCACTACTCCATTAAAAAGTTTAAATTTTTGGGCAACTACCCTGTGATCTATTCTGTTGAGCTAGATGCTCAATATTCACGGGGAGATATTCCCAACACAGGGTGAGATGTGGCTGAGATTAGTGGGTCCCGTAGGAAAAATGATTCCAATAAGAGTTTTTTTTTTTTTTTTTAACTATCACACTATATTATTTTAATTTCAATTTGAACTGCAAGAATCAGGCCCTGATGTGCTCACAACAAAAAACTGTCCAATACGTTCTAACATCATCTGTGTTCGCGTGTCACGTAAATGGTGGGTCCCAATCTCACGGTGAGATGTATGGCCACAGATGATGTTAGAACGTATTATGCATCTTGAATCAAGAGTAGTTAGAAAATAATTAAAATAACTAGTTAATGACCAGTCCCTGTACAGCATTTTGTTTGGGATTTATACATTTGATAAGTTAGGTTGGACTTTTTTTAGTTGAGTTAGGAAACTTAATCATATTTGCTCTAATGATGGATAAAAATCAATTATTATATATTATCTAAAAGTTCTTTCGAAGCTGTAGAGATTTGGTTGACTGAAATTAAAATGAACTCCCAACTACTACTCCATTAAAAAGTTTAAATTTTTGGGCAACTACCCTGTGATCTATTCTGTTGAGCTGGCTGAGATTGGTGTGAAGTGCACTCTTGAGGAACAGATCCCAATTCTATTCTATTACCTTCTAACAAAATTAAATATGACCTTACCAAAAACACCTGCAACAAATTCTAGTGGCATCAATTGACGATTTGAAGCTAAACAACGGGATATTCTCTTTGTATCCCCCCTCCTAAAAAAAAATAAATAAATAAATAAATTATAAATAACAAATTAGGTTAACAAAATCAAGGAGGTACATCCTAGAGGTTCCATTTCTGATTCCACGAATCCACTACACAAAAACTTACAGCATCTTTGAATAGCAAAGGACATCACAGATGACATGGCCTTCAATTCCATTTTTAGTCAGATTTGATTTGTTGTTAAAATGTATGAGGTAAGTTTTTAATCAGAGTTAAAATTTATTTATCCTTTTTTTAAATGAAAAATTAACCATGCATTTGAAAGAGAAACGTTATTATCTAAAAGTACATACATACATACATACATACATGTAATAGATGGCTTTTGTTGCTTTCTCCACTTGGTTATGTAAATATAAGGTTGTGTTTGATAGATACATGTATAGCACATACCACCTATGTTGTTGAGCAAATTAAAATATAGCACATACCACCTATGTATAGCACATACCACCTATATATATTCATAAATATATAGTATATATTTTTCTAACCTTTCAATATTTGTTGACATAAATGGTGTTTCATACTTCCTGTGTTGTTGAGGAAATCAGAGTAGGTGGCATTCGACCCCACCTAGCTAGGTGGATTTCCGGCCCATTGCCCTTTTGACTTTGTCATATATGTCGACATTGGTGGTATTTGGTACCACCTATGCTGTTCAGGAAATTAGAATTTAATACAATGACTTACCAATAATTCTTTGGTCTTCTCCTCCCCTATTTGTTTCGTTCTACGAATCCAGATCTGCTGACCACAATATATTGTTGATCATGTTCATCCAACTGTGTATATGGAACATCGGTTGTGTTGTGGTCATGGATATTTCATATGGTGTGACTGAATGAGGTTGGCCGGTGATTAATAGATCCGACTCTCATGTTCCTGTTATTATTGTATATATAATATTAAGTAGTCATTTACAAAATTTAAGAGGTTCCTGGTTTCAGAATAAAAACAAGTTCAATATTAAGAGATTCCAGAGCTGAAATTCAACTGGTGGTTGTTGGAGTGATGGTGCCTGTACCAGCTCAATATATAATAACTCAATAATTAATAAGTTCAATTTGCCTTATAGAATTATATTATTAGCTCTTTCTGTTGTTATAAATTTCCAATTATCACATTGAAAAGTCCACAGCATATTTCTCTCTCTCTCTCTCTGGTACCGTCATGGGTGGTAGCGACTTTTCAGTAAGTTTGAAGAGCAAAGAGGTGGTGGCAGCGGTGTTGCCCATGCAGGAACACTGGCTGCCCCTCTCGAACCTGGACTTACTGCTGCCACCCGTTGATGTGGGAGTTTTCTTCTGTTATCAGAGATCATCAGCAACTAAAGGAAACAACCTCACCTTTAGATCGATGGTTAGCATTCTCAAGAGAGCACTGGCTGAAGCCCTCGTGTCGTACTATGCGTTTGCGGGTGAGGTTGTCACCAACTCCGTCGGCGAGCCGGAGCTCCTCTGCAACAATCGAGGGGTGGATTTCATGGAAGCTTATGCCGACATCCATCTTCAAGATGTCCAGTTCTATGATCCAGACACTAGTATTGCAAAGCTTGTTCCCCATAAGAAGCAAGGTGTGCTTTGCGTTCAGGTGCTTCTTCTTTTTCCTTTTTTTTTTCTTCTTCTTATTTTTGGGTACAGACTGATCTCTGTCTCAGCAGCCTCAACATCGTGCAGTATTGCAGTTTGGGTTCGTGCGCACAACTTTTTTACCATATTCTAACTAAGATATACTGTTTTTGTTTACATAAAACTCAAATATTCTTTTAAGTTCAAGACCCGTTCCCACCCCATTCCCAAAGCCCGTCCTTGTCCCAAAATTGTTTTTTAAGTAAGGTAAAAATTGACATCCCTAAATTCTTGGGGGTGATTCAAATTAAACCCTATAACGTTCCATGGCACCAAAAATATTAAAAAGACTTCCCAGCTAGACCGGTAGGGAAGTAGGGAATTTTTCCTTACGCATACAACCCCATCTATGGTGTGGGGTTGTGAAATTTATCAAGAACTTTCCTTGGACTTAGTTTCTCTCTTATTTGATCTATCAAATTAATTAATCCACATATGGCTGACCATGACTATATTGAGTTGGCCTCCTGTTCAACAGTTAGGATCTACTGACCATACTTGCTGAGGTGTGCATGTGGGGCGCACCCATTAACGGGGATGAAAATTTCCCCATCCTTGTGTCCCGATGTGGGAAAATTATCCCCATCCCCGGCCCAATCAGGGCGGAACTCGATGGAGATCGGGAAAACAGGGAAAATTGCATGCCATGCATCCTTAATTTGTAAGGGCTAATTTTCTTGAAATTAATCACAACAAAGAAAGCTGTTCATGTCACAAAATTGCTCCTAAATCAAATTGCTGAAGTCCTATAATCGTGTGAATCTTTTGTTTTATGTAATCCTCTCTTTGGTCTCTGCGTGAGACAAGGTTATTATTTTTTGAATCCAAACAAGGTTAATATTTTCTTTCGGTACGTCATCATTAATTGTAAAGAGGAGGGTGTTCTTTCTATCAAACTATAAATATGGAAATCTCAAGTCACATGCCTTTTTTCTTTTAAAGTTTCTACCAGAACAGCTTAATTAAAAGAGAACTTCTACGGGCCATTTTAGTTGGGAGTGACAACGGTATCCCACAATTTGGTTTCAAATTCCAGATTTGACATGATTGAATTGAATTTGGCTATGATCTGATTTGATTTGACAAATATCTCAATTCGACCGATTATATAATTTATATAATATAATATAAAATATTTAATTATTTTAGTTAAGATATATAATATTTAAATTATATAAATAGTTTATATATTTTATATAAATAAAACATTTATATTATATATTAATTATCTAAAATAATTAATCATCGAATTTGAATTCGATTATTTGTTTTATATCTTGCAGCATTAATTTGCAAATTAATATATACAAATTATCAATATTTGTTCCTTTGGTCAGAGCTTCAACTCCATTTGTTCCCAATTTGAAAGTACATATATCTGTCATCCCATTTGATAGTAACCACTGTGCTTCTATTCTTGCAATCCACATAAGCCTGGTTCATTCCAAACTTGTATTTGATGAGTTTTGCTGAATAGTTAGTAACCTTGTTTCCACCAATTCCACTTATCAAAGTATAAGTCATAAAACACTGAGTACCCTAGGAGTAGAAAAGGTTTGAAAGATAGAAACTTGCTTAGAATTGAATTTGGTTACGAAATTAATATTTGTATTAATTTGTGATGTGCTGAAAATTAAGCTCGTTAATTTGTATGAACAGGCAACGGAGCTCAAATGTGGAGGTCTTGTGGTGGCATGCACATTTGATCACCGAGTAGCAGATGCCTATTCCGCCAACATGTTTTTTGTGTCATGGGCGGAGATTGCTCAAGCAAAACCGATATCCATCACTCCATCTTTCCGTCGGTCCCTACTAAATCCTAGAAAACCTGCAGGATGTTATGATCCATCCCTTGATGAAATGTACATACCCATATCAATGTTGCCTCCTCCTCCTACAGTTGCTGAACTTGGAGTTCATGATGATCATCTCATAAGTCGCATCTACTATGTCACAGCTCAGGATATTGACCGGCTTCAGTCGCAGGCTAACTCTAATGGCTATAAAAAGAGAAGCAAAATAGAGTCGTTTAGTGCATTCTTGTGGAAGATGGTTGCCAAAAGCTCCAATGACGATGCCAAGAGATGCAAAATGGGTATTGTGGTTGATGGGCGGAGGAGATTAAGCATGGATGGTGAAGGCAAAACAACATGCTCAATGGATACCTACTTCGGGAATGTCCTTTCCATTCCTTTCGGGGATGAGAGTGTTAGTGAGCTTAAGACAAGGCCATTGAATTGGGTGGCAGGCGTGGTGCATAACTACTTGAAAGATGCAGTCACTAAGGAGCATTTCCTGGGTTTGATTGATTGGGTGGAAGATCATCGGCCAGAGCCAGCATTAGCCAAGATATATTGTAGCAGACGTAATATGGATGGACCGACGTTTGTGGTGTCCTCTGGGCAGCGGTTCCCTGTAGGGATGGTGGATTTCGGGTGGGGCAGCCCCATATTTGGGTCCTACCATTTTCCATGGCAAGGTGAGGCTGGGTACGTTATGCCCATGCCCAGTTCAAGAGGGAATGGTGACTGGATTGTCTATATGCACATGCCGAAAGGGCAGCTGGAGTTCTTGGAGGCTGAGGCTGCTGATGTCTTTAGGCCATTGACGCGTGGTTATCTCAAGTTGTCCATGAAGGATCTGGAGTAGTTGTTTTACATACTTATGTGTGTTTGTTGCAATGATCTAGTTATGAATCTTATGACTTTGTTGAAGATGGGAAGTTATATATGTATATAGATATAATACAATATCGATCATCACTGTTTTTCGGTCGAATAAAATTAAAGGAAAATGCTTGTTGTGTGTCCCCTACGTACCATAGTCAGTCGCTGATAATTTGAAGGTATATATGTATATATAGGTTTGTTTTCTTTATTGAAAAGTAACAAAAAAGAGAATATATTTTTATTATTCTTATAAGTTAAATTATATATATTTTTTTTTGTTGGGTTTGATTAGAGTTCAAATCATGGTTTTCAAAATCAGACTGGACCGGATGGTCGGACCGAATATCCAGGAACCGGTCAGGTGACCGGTTTCAATTTTCCTCAAAATTAGATTTTCTTCAAAAATTATTGATTTTGGTTAACAAACCGCTGATACGGACGGTTAACTGTTCGAGTGGTTTTGACAATTTTTTATTTTTTTATTAAAACGGGCTAACTGTTTGACCCGATAACCGGACCCCTGATGGGATCGGTGGGATCTGATTCCTCCATTACGACCAGCCAGTGACCATACAAGGAGATCAATTTGAATGAGAATGATTCAACACACCAAGTTTCGTAGTTGGGTTCAACATATTGGGTTGATAAAATAAACCCGAGTTCCCCTGATGAACTGAAGTGGCTCGATCGCCTTGTACATATCTCCCCACACCTACAGGACATGGATTCCTGGACAACACGACGTACATCTCCTCGGAAAAAAGGTATGATACACAACCCAAGACACCTGATGCTTATTTTTGCAAAACCTAATTAATGGACCAAGTAGACATCTTTTCTCAAACCATTGTTAAAAAAAAAAAACGCCTAAAATTTTATAAATCATACTTTAAAAAAGTCATTACCCAATCTAGTTTACATAAGCAAATGAGTTGTTTAGATGTGGTTTCCATCGTACCTAGTGCATTGCTGATGATCTTTGACTTATGCTATTGCTGTGGAGTCGGTCAATGGTGAGAAGAACAAGATGGTGATGATCAACAAGGAAAAGAAGAAGAATTTAATAATGGGCAAACGTAAAGACTTCTCTCAAATGGGTTGTCTATATATACACTTGACTCCTTTAAACCTTTGTTGGCTAGCCTATGGGCCAGGGAGTTTCCTTCTCTTTCAACAAAATAAAAGGATATATTATTAGAGTTTTCACACTCGGTCAGAATGAATATCCTTAAAAAAACAAGAAAGCATCCTGAGCAGCCGAAAGATCTCCTTGTGATAAAGCCTGGATTAAGGACCTATTATCATTTTCCACTACAAAAGGACCATGGGAGAACTGTTTTGCTAGCTGAATTCCACGAAGAGGACACAGAGAAGAACTGCTTCGGGAAATCCAAAATTATTTCTAATAACTAATTCATTCATCCACTTGATAAAACTATCATCCACATTGATTTTAAGAACATTCATTTGAGGTGGCTGCCACTAAAAAAATTTGTTGATCACCCTTACGAAGTTGCGAAGAATCTTGTCATTTTTTCAACAAAATCATCTACCTCTCCTTCCAAGCCCTGTTATACATAAGGACAGATTAGGATCAGGGATCACATTTTCTAAAACACATTCCTTTGTACTCTTCCATATCATCCATAATTGAATAGCTGTGTAATTCAATAACTCATCCTTTCTACTTTTAATCTGACCACATTTGTCAACTCAAGAAGCAAACCATACATCAAAAGAATTTGGAAGCATCCCTTGGATTTTAACCATAAAAAACAAGAAAACAAAAGACAAAGCTTTAAAAGAAATTTACCATTCTAATCGAATAGTCCCCTCATATATCATATACATATAAATTTCTAATGTAATTATTTTTTATGCAAGACTTGTTATGAAATTAAATTTGAAAAAGATGGAGTATGAGTAATCTATATTTATATGCTTTTAATTTTTTCCTTCTGAGTTGTGTTTTTTACATTGCTTTTGTACTTATATCTAGATTTTCTGTTTTAAGATAAAGATGACATTATTTTTTGTTGAAATAGTGTGATTAAGGTATTACAGTCTTTTCCTTATATTTGTATTTTGAAGATGTTAAATTATTTTTGTTACTTTTAGTCAAATCATTTAATGTATGAAAATATTTTTGATACAATTTATTGAATGACCCCACGGAAAAAAAAAAAAAAAAGAATTCTTCATTACGTCACTGAGTGCAATACCAACCAAATGTTGAGTACAGATGGCTTGGTATTAATGGAGGACTGGAAATAACTCTTTTCTGTTGTAAAATTTAATTTTAATGCAAAAGGAAAATTGATTTAGCTAACTCTTGTTATTTTTTTTTTTATTTCTTTTAAATAAAAAATCCACAAAACTTTAAAGGGATTTTTGGACTGCAATCCCCCTCAGAAAATGAATTTGCAGCCCCCTCCTATTCTACTAGTAATGCCCCCTGCCCCATAAATCACATCTTGCCTGTGAATTTGGCATCAATCCATGGCAGGAACCAGTCCACCCCTAGTCTAGTAGTAGCTTCACCTAAGGGTGGATTGAACACGGTAAAAACCCCAACTTTAAAAGAGTTGAAAAGCAAAAGAGAGAAAGTTACTATGCACAACTGCAGTTTTAAAATATAATATAGATATGTATGTATGTACACACGTATGTTATATTTGCTACATATGGGGCGGGGCTGATGGGTTCTGCATCCAATTTTTACTTTAGTTGGATCAAGTCAGGTTAGGGTTGGAGTTACTTCGAATTGAGTTCAGGAGTAAAACTTCACAAATTAGGGACCACTATCTAATATGCACGATTTTGTATTTCAAAACAAAAACAAGCGACTGTTCTCCACTATTGTGTTTGCCATTGTAGCGTGTTTTTGTTTTAAAAACTAAATTCACACATCTTGGAAAAACACATTCAGAATTTCTAATGAGTAATTATTTGATTTCTTTCATTTTTTTAAATCTCTGGTAGGTATGTTTCTCTTTCAATTAGACCATGCATGATTGGTCATAGTTATTTTAATCATGCATATCATACATACATATGTACATACACACACATACATGCATACATACATATATACATATATAGCTTTCCAGCTCATTAGCCTATTGCCCTTTGACATATCCACTTGGGGGATGATCAATATATATACACATACATATATGATACCTACTACCTATGTCGATAGTTTCTGAAAATCCAGATTCTATTCTAATTCAAATGGATATTAGCAAGTAAACCCATGCAATTCATGGTGTTGAATAAAGATTTGGTTTTGGGTTGATAATTTTGGGATTTGATTGATGTCATTTTGGGTCTAGGTCAGGGTCATGTCTAGGGTTAGTTTTGGGTTGGTTCTTAACTTGATCGAGTCTATCTAATTTATATTTTAAGTGGAAATAATAGATTTAATGGGGAGGGGAAATGTAACAAAAACATTAATTATTGGAGATGAGGAGAGAGTTTTAAGAATGATTTTTTTGGGCAAATTATTGAGGAGATGATGTCTATGAGCTTTGAGGTGAGCAGAGAAAGTGTCCTCTAACCATCTCTCCTAGAGGAAACCATCCATCCTACCCAGAAGGGTGTCTTCTGGGGAATCAGTCTAGACATTCCGGCATATACAGGAAAACAGTTTCGGGCACATTCTTCAAGCCACTGTATCTAGACATCCCAGCATCTCAAAAGTTTCAACAAGTCCCTACAACATAACCAAACTAAGAATGTTAATATGAATGTATACATGCACATATAAAATGTAAAACACATAATTGCACTATTATATTACCTTCTGCCTTTCAGAAATAAAGGTCCAACCATGATCATCTGGTCCTCCAATTGCGTCAAACAACAAAGTCAAAAACCAAGTCCACGACTCCCTACACTCATACTCAACTATAGTAAATGCAATTGGGAATATGCAGTTATTCCCATCTAAATCAACAGTCGAGAGGATATGGCCAAAGTTAGGTGGCTTCATGTGGCAGCCATCAAGCCCTATGAATGGACGACAACCCTCCAAAAAACCAACTTTCATTGCATTGAAACAAATGAACATCCTCTCAAATTGTCCAGGGACCCCCTTCTTGAAACCAATCTTCACAATGCTACCCGGATTTGAATTCAGCAAGACATGACAGTAATCGGCCAACTTCTTGAACTGTTCACTATGTATTCCCTCAATCTAGAAATTTGCCTTTCTCTTAGTTATGTAAACCAATCGCTTACTAATATCAACTCTAAAATCTCTTAGAGTCTCATTGCGTAAAGCAAGGGCTTTCCAACCAGGATCATCCATAAATTTGTTATTGTATTTATTGGTTAGCCATGTTGATGACATTTTGTCATTCCTCAATGTCCGTGTACACTCATACTTGTCACTGAAAGTTTTAACTTGAAAATACTCTAACCACACTTCTGCTTGCAAGATGTCGTGACCTTATTTTTATTATTCTTCACATAATAATACTATATGCCATGTATGATTGCAAAGTTAACCAGTGCTTCCTTAAATATAGTTTGATGGATTGGCAAATCTCATCCCCACCAATAAGTTGGGTGAATCCATCTGCCTCTCAGGTATAAATGACTCATATTGTGCACCTTTCTCGTCATCCGATGCATGTGGACTAAGCAACTCTTCTGGCTGATGATAATCATTCAACAATTCTAGCCCAAGAACATCATCCTCTAGTGGTGTGGAATGGTCATCGTGATCATTATTGTATTCTTCATCACCACCGATATCAGCTCCATCCAATGGGATGTTGATGTCATCATACTCATCTGCCCTAGGACTTGAGGAGCATGCCTAATTACCTTCCTGTTGGATGAAAACAGTATACGTCTGCAATACAATAAATGATACAATACACTATAAAATCCAATATAACCTATAAAACCATAGGTTTGGACCATTGTCTCAAGCGCACTTCAGCCCAATGTTTCTAAACCATATGGTTTAACCATGGTATGCACCATAAGTTTGAACCATGGTTTGGACCATGATTTGAACCACAGGTTAGGGCTTGGGTGTCGCACTTATCAAGGATGGGCAAGTAAGAACAAGTAAACAAAGTGGGGAACCACTTTACATATGCAGTAAGTACATTTAGGGCCCGTTTGGTAAGTCTTTTTGGGAAGATCTTCTCGTAGCTCTAACGGCCAATAGACACATTAAGCTTTTGACATAAGATCTGGGCAGCCCGAAGACCGTTTGGCAGACACATCTGTCATTTCGGGTCATTTTGTGCGAGATTAAAATGTGAAAGACGTGAGAAGCTTCATTTGGAGCTTCCTGAAATCAGCCCAAAATGGGCTTCACGCGTCTTTTCAGCGTTGTCTTTTGGCGGCTAGATCTTCCGCGTGTGAAACGGGAATAGACCGATTTTTGGTCTTCCCGACTTGTAAACAACCGAAAGACCACACAAAAAGACACGGCAAATAATGCCTTACTTTTTGTCTTTGAAGACAAATGAATGTCTGGCAGACAAGTTGGGGAACCACCACTAACAATGACTGATTAAAGAAAGGGAAACATTCCCCATGCACATCATTCTCGTATATATCAAAACCAGGTGTCCACAACTAATGCAAGGAGAAGTTGATGTTAAAATCAAAACATATCTAACCATGAAAAACACTAAAAAAATCAAAACCCTAAAAAATCTTGGATTAAAATCTCAATAACCCAGTTGTAGAGAAATCAAGGAGAAGTCGATGTTAAAAAACACATAAAAAATGATAAAAAAAAAACAATAGAAAATAAACATACCCTAGTTGTCTCTTCAGCTCCGGCAACAAGTCGTCTTCTTCGGTAATGGCTGAGTAAATAGTGGGTGCAAGAATGTTCCAGCGATGGGCAATAGGAGTTGTCCTCCGAAAACGGCACTGCTTCTCAGATTCTCGGCGGCGTAATACTTTTCCGATGTCGAAATCAACTTTTCCGGTGGCACAGTCGCCTGCACCACCGGGGTGAGGGAGCTGGTTCTCTGTAAATGAAAAAAATGGCATTGCTTCTCGGATTCTTGGTGGTGCAAAAGTTTTCCGACTTCAAAATCAACTTTCTCAGCGGCACAGTCGGCTACACCACCAGTGTTTGTTCTCTGTAAATGCAAGCATGAATAGTGGTTCGTACTTGCATTGGCCGATGAATTATTTTAATAATTTGGGATTAATAGGTCAAAATAACACTAGGGGTATTTTAAACATTTTATCCTCTAACCGACGGAAATCTAACAGGAGGTACCAAATTGTTCCAAATTGAAAATTCGGGTATTAAATTGTCACGACTTAAAGCATTGGTACTAAATTGACACTCAACCTAAAGTATTGTCCATGAAATATTCAGTATATAGTGTCATTGCTGTTCATGATGTTGGAAGGGCTCGCTTGACGCATTGAGCATGTTTATTGAGAGGGTAATGCTGCTGCAGACTCTTTAGCTAATTATGAACGTCATTCTCTCCAAAGCACTGATTTTGATGATATTTCTCATGTTCCATATGATATGGTTACAGCTCTTTGGGGTGATTGGCTTAACCTTCTATTTCTTCCTTATAAATGAATCACCGTTTTTTGATATATTGGATTTGGTTCTGTATGTTTGAACTTAACGTTTTACTTCTTTAGCTAATTATGAAGGATAAGGTTTTTATGTACCCATCCTAGTTTCTTTTTATTTTTTTGAAAATATTAATAAAACTTAACGTTGGCCACCCTACTACCGGGGATTCTTTTGGGTTAAAAAAATATCGTTCAATTGACTAAATGGCCCAAAGCGGAAAGGTAATTTTAGGGTGCCAAGAGGGCTCTTCATGTTCCTAATGAATTCAGATCTCCTACTCACTAGAATTCTACTCACTCACTTACATGAAGAACATCTTCCTATGAATGATAACTTATAAATATGAGAGATATTTACAATGTATGGTTATAATGTTCTGTGAGTAAGAGATCCAAACTTGTTTCTAATCGGTTTCTATTATTGGGGCAAGTACTTGCCACATGTACAGAAAAAGACCCTCTGCGTGTGCCAATTTTTTAGCAGAAAAAAATTACAACTTTGAATTGCTACCATTAATTGGGAAATCCCCAAACATGGCGTGGCTGATGGATGTAGATTGCAAAACATGAACACAGATCAACCCATTGGCTCCTCCTATGCAGTGGATTGTATGCATGAATGGGCCATGTCATCTCTCTACATGGCAGAAATATGGTAGGTCGTGTGGGAAAAATGATCCCAATAAGAAATTTTTTTAATTTTCACACTATATTATTTTAATTTCAATTTGAACTGCAAGAATCAGGCCCTGATGCGCTCACAACAAAAGACCGTCACAATACGTTCTAACATCATCTGTGTTCGCGTGTCACGTAAATGGTGGGCCCCAATCTCACGGTGAGATGTATGGCCACAGATAATGTTAGAACGGATCATGCATGTTGAAGCAAGAGTAGTTTGGTTGGTACGGGGAAACGTACGGCCCCAACAACACAGGGTGAGATGTGGCTGAGATTGGTGTATGAGGTGCGCTTTTGAGGAATAGACCCCAATCCTATTCTGTTACCTTCTAACAAAACTAAATATGACCAGAATTGGTTGACTGAAATTAAAATAAACTCCCAACCACTACTCTATTAAAAAGTTTAGATTTTTGGGAAACTACCCTGTGAGATCTATTCTGTATTCTGTTGCTTGAGAGAGTGCATCTCACATTGTTATGGGCCCACACGTAGGATCTCATTACGGGGCGGTCCATGGGGAAAACCCCTAACCTTCCCTTGCCCTTTCCTTTGCGTGCTGACCCTATTGTAGCGAACTAGGGAGTGATTTGTCCAAGAGATCACCCTAACTCTCCTAAGTTATTTTCTTGATCGAAAATTCAATGCCTTTTCTTCAATTCGTGGCTCCTTAAATAGGAGATTACAGAAGGAAATTCCTAATTAAACTCAAACTCCAACTTAAATCAAACTCCTAATTACCTACTCTTAATGGTAACACAACTCTTACTTAAGATAAGATAAGATAAGATAAGGAGGATAAGGATAAGGATAAGAATTGGTGTAGCTGGCGGCGAGTTGGCAAGCAAAGCTGACGTGGCAAGATAAGTGTGGGCCCACCCTGATGAGCTGTCGTGTGGGTCCCACCCTACCGCTGCTGCCGGGCGGCGCGCGCGTCTCACAGTGCTGCTGTCGTGCGGTGCGTGCTGCGCGCTGCCAGGCGGTGCGTGCTGCTGTGCGGCATTGACGGGCGGTGCGTGCTGCTGTGCGGCCTGCTGTGCGTGCCACTGCCTGTGACTACGCCGCAGTGTGCTGTCGAGCGGTGTGTCCATAACATCACACCCCTCCTAGACGACGAGCTTGTCCTCAAGCTCGAGGGCTGGGTAGGCGTTGTGAAGGTCGGTCCAGGGAATCCAGGTGGCCTCAGCTGAGGGTAATCCTTCCCACTCGACGAGAACCTCAAAGGTACCCTAATTGATGCGTGACCGGACAAGAGCTCGAGGGTGGAGGATGGGTCTGCCGTCCTTTAGAGGAGGTAGAGAAGGCATGTGCTCAGGGGGAGTCCCTGTAAAAGGCTTCAGTAGGGACACATGGAAGATATCATGGATTCTGCTGTGCTCCGGTAGCTCGAGTTGATAGGCAACCTTCCCTATCTACCATAGAACCTTGAAGGGCCTGTAGAATTTTGGGGCTAGTTTGGGGGGGCCTCGACGGTGGAGGGAGAGCTGATGGTAAGGCTGGAGCTTCAGCCAAACGAGCTGACCAGGCTCGAATGTGACTTCGCGGTGGTGCTGATCGTAGGCTTGCTTCATGCGCGCCTGTGCCTGCTGTAAGCATAGGGAGACTTCGGCCAGGAGGGCATCGCGGTCTTGGAGACTGCGCTCCACTTCTTCCAACCGTGTGGAGCCTGGTTAGTAAGATAAAAGACGGGGAGGGTCGCGGCCCTACACAACCCGGAAGGGAGTCATGCCAAGGGAGGAGTGGTAGGACGTGTTGTAGCAGTATTCGGCCCAAGGAAGGCAATCCACCCAGCGTTGTGGTTGGTCCCCTACGAAATAGCGGAGGTACATCTCTATGGTACGGTTGACCACCTCCGTTTGCCCGTCTGTTTGTGGATGGTAGGCGGAGGAGAATGCTAGGGTCGTGCCCTGTAATCGGAACAGCTCCTTCCAAAAGGTGCTGGTGAAGACTGCATCCCTGTCGCTGACGATGGACTTGGGCAGCCCATGCAGGCGGAAGATGTGTGTGAAGAAGGCGTGGGCCACAGAGACTGCGCTGTATGGGTGGGACAACGGAATGAAATGGGCATACTTGGAGAAGCGGTCCACCACTACGAATAAGACTGACTTCCCTCCGACTTTAGGCAAGCCTTCAATGAAGTCCATGGAGATATCGGCCCAGATCTGTGTTGGGAGTGAGAGGGGCTGCAGGAGGCCTGCCGGGTGTAAATTCTCTCATTTTTGCTGCTGGCATGTGGAGCAGTTTTGGATGAAATTCCTAACTGAGCCGCACATACCCTGCCAATGAAAATCGGCGCGGACGTGGTGTAACGTCTTCTGAACTCCTTCGTGGGTGGCGTTATGGATGCTGGCGAGGACGGCTGAAATCAATGGGCAATCTGTCGGGAGATATATCCTCCCTTTGTACAGCACAAGTCCCTCGTGGAAGGACCAGTTCGGGTTGGTTGTTCTGGATTGTAATTCTTGCACCCGATCCCTCCATGTTGGTGATTGGGGCAGTATGATCCTTAGGTTCTCCAATAGGGTAACGCAGGGCCGAGAGATCGCGCAAAGGTGTATCCTCTCTTCATCACTTCTAGATAGCGCATCTGCGGCCCGGTTTGAAGCCCCTGCCTTGTGGTCTACGTGGAAGTCAAACCCTAACAGTTTACTTGCCCAGTGCTGTTGGGGTGGAGTAGTAAGCCGCTGCTCTAGAAGGTACTTGAGGCTGTAATGGTCTGCCTTGACGACGAAGGGTCTGCCCCACAAATATGGCCTCCAGTGTTGGACGGCCTTGGCAAGCCCGATCAATTCACGCTCGTAGGCTGGTAGCTTTAGGTGCCGGTCTGCTAGCTTGCGGCTGAAGAAGGCTATGGGGTGCTCTTGCTGTTGCAGCACTGCGCCGATGCCTATGCCCGAAGCATCGCACTCAACCGTAAACTCCTGGTTAAACTTTGGTAACTGTAGCACGGGGGTTGAGGAGAGTGCATCTCTTAAGTTTGTGAAGGCGACGTCTGCTGCTTCATCCCACTGGAATGCATTCTTCTTTAACATCTTGGTTAATGGGGCCGCCAGGAGTCCGTAATCCCTTACAAACTTGCGGTAGTACCCGGTGAGACCTAAGAACCCGCGGAGAGCCCTAGTGGACTGAGGTTTGGGCCATTCCCGAATGGCCTGAATCTTGGAGTCATCTACCGAGACTCCTTCCTTGCTGATTATGTGTCCTAGATAAAGGACCTATTGCTCTCCGAAAGAACATTTGGTTCGTTTTAGGAAGAGCTTATGTTGGCGCAGCAGCTCCAGAACTGTCCATAGGTGACGAGCGTGCTCCACCCACGACGTACTGTAAATCAGGATGTCGTAAAAAAATACTAGGACGAATCTGCGGAGGTGGGGTCAAAATACCTCGTTCATCAAGGCTTGAAATGTGGATGGAGCATTGGTGAGACCAAAAGACATAACCAGGAAATCAAAGTGGCTGTGATGCGTTCGGAAGGCTGTTTTCTTCACATCTTCGGGGGCCATTCGAACCTGGAAGTAGCCTGACCTGAGATCCAGTTTAGAGAAATATTGAGACCCGTGCAGCTCATCTAGCAGTTCGTCCACCACAGGAATCGGAAACTTGTCCTCGACGGTCCTGGTGTTGAGCTCCCGGTAGTCTACACAAAACCTCCAGGTGCTGTCCTGTTTTGGCACCAGCAAGACTGGCGAAGAGAATGGGGAGCGGCTTGGGCGGATAATACCCTGCTTCAGCATTTCTGCACACTGGTTCTCTATCTCGTCCTTCTGAAGGTGTGGGTAACGGTATGGCCGAACGACCACGGGTCCAGTCCCTGGCATTAAGGGGATCCGATGGTCACATGATCGGACAGGAGGAAGGCCCTTGGGTTCTGAGAACACGTCTGGAAATTCGGCAAGAAGTCTCTCCATCTCTGCAGCGTGCAAGGTGTCGCCATGGAGGGTATGTACCTGTGGTCTTTTTGCTCTCATCTTGGCCCCTTTCCATTTGACTTGTTTCCCATGTAGGTTAAACGTCATGGTCAAAGCACTGAAATCCCATAGGATAGGGCCGAGGGTGATGAGCCACTTAATTCCCAACACCATATTGAACTCGTCTAGGGGCAATACAAACAGATCAGCGAGGAATGGTTCAGAATCCACTTGTATTTGGATGTTTCAGCAGATCCCTGGGCTGTGAACTCTCTCCCCATTTGCTACGGCTACCTGAAGCCGCGGTCTGTCTTCCACCGGTAGTTTCAGTTGGAGCGCAGCTTGTTTGTTGATAAAATTATGTGTGTTCCTTGAGTCCACCAGAACCCGTACCTGTTTTCCTACCACTTGGGCCCGCAGCTGCATGGTTTGGGAGTTTTGTATCCCGGTGATGGCGTGGAGGGAGATCTCGGGTTCTAGTGTTGTCTGCTCCTCTTCTTCCTCCTCTAGTTCGTCTACCAGGAGGCAGAACAACCACTTGCAGCGGTGGCCGGCGGAGTACAACTCGTCGCAGTTGAAGCATTGGCCCTTGGCCCGGCGTTCCGCCATCTCGGCTCTGGATAGGCATCTGATGGGAGGTGCTGTCGCGCTGCTCCCTATGCTGGTTGCAGATCGGGGAGGGTTACTAGTGAAAGGCCGCGGTTCCCTGCTGGCTGCCAGCAAGGGCCCTCCTCCAGCAGGCTTCGGGTTTGTCCAAGCCATTACTGGGCGTCGCATGCTGGACGTCCCTCGGCTAATCTGTAGTTTGCGCTCGAAGGCTCGGGCTAAATTCATTGTCGTGACCAGATTAGGCGGGCTCTGCATCTGTACGTCAACTCGTAGAGGTTCGGCTAGGCCAACTGTGAACATATCCACCTGCTGGTCTGGGCGTACTGAAGAGGCTCTGGCGAGAAGGGACTGAAACTGCCGCTGATACTCTGCTACTGTCCCGGTCTGCTTGAGGTTAATGAGTTTCCCCAAGGGGTTGCTTGTTAATAGGGGTCCGAACCGAAGGAGGCAGTATAACTTGAACTGCTCCCAACTAAGACCTGGTTCTTCCTGCTCTACTCGGTAGAACCAAAGCTGCGCTTCTTCGGTCAGGTGGAATGCGGCCAGGCTGACCTTGTCCTCCTCCGTGCGCTGATTACGGAAGAATTGCTCACAGCGGTACAACCATCCCAGTGGGTCACCGCTGCCGCTGTATGAGGGAAACTCCAGACGGCTGTATTTGGGTATGACCGCTGCAGCTGGGGTGGCGTCCTGTTGTTCACCGGAGCCTTCGGCCCGATCTGGGCGGCGGCTGTGGTTGGTGGCCGCCTCTTCAGGACTCCTTTCTTTGGTGGCGAAGTATAACTCTAGTAGGCGCCGAAGCTCCCTGACATCCTCCTTGACCTCTCTTACTTCTGCGTGGTTTTCCACGAGTCGGTGTTCCAGTTCGTGGACCTTGGATGATAGCTGCTCCATGTCGCCCATGACGCTAGGCTCTAATACCAAAATGTTATGGGTCCGCGCGTAGGATCTCGTCACGGGGCGGTCCACGGGGAAAACTCCTAGCCTTCCCTTGCCCTTCCCTTTGCGTGCTGACCCTATTGTGGCGAACTAGGGGATGATTTGTCCAAGAGATCACCCTAACTCTCCTAAGCTCTTTTCTTGATCGAAAATTCAATGCCTTTTCTTCAATTCGTGGCTCCTTAAATAGGAGATTACAAAAGGAAATTCCTAATTAAACTCAAACTCCAACTTGAACTCAAACTCCTAATTACCTACTCTTAATGGTAACACAACTCTTATTTAAGATAAGATAAGATAAGATAAGGAGGATGAGGATAAGGATAAGAATTGGTGTAGCTGGCGGCGAGCAGAGCTGATGTGACAAGATAAGTGTGGGCCCACCCTGATGAGTTGTCGTGTGGGTCCCGCCCTACCGCTGCTGCCGGGCAGCGCGTGCGTCTCACAGTGCTGCTGCCGGGCAGTGCGTGCCGCTGTCGGGCAGTGCGTGCCGCTGTTGCGCGGTGCGTGCTGCGCGCTGCCAGACAGTGCGTGCTGTTGTGCGGCGCTGCCGGGCATTGCGTGCTGCTGTGCGGCCTGTTGTACGTGCCGCTGCCTGTGATTGCGCCGCAGTGTGCTGCTGGGCGGTGTGTCCATAACACACATCAACCTCACACAGTATCTCCTACACTTGTATTTAATATTCACGGGCCCAACACAGGGTGAGATGTGGCTGAGAATGGTGTGAGGTGCGCTCTTGAGTAACAGATTCCAATTCTATTCTGTTACCTTCTAACTAAATTAAATATGAACTTACCAAAAACACCTGAAACAAATTCTAGTGGCATCAATTGAAGGTTTGAAGCTAAACAACGGGCTATTCTCTTTGTATCCCCCCCCCCCCCCCCCCAAAAAAAAAAAAAAAATAATAATAATAATAAATAAATAAATTAGGTTAACAAAATCAAGGAGGTACATGCTAGAGGTGCAATTTCTGATAAGATGGCCTTCAACTCCCTTTTTAGTCAGATTTGATTTGTTGTTAAAATGTAGGAGGTAAGTTTTTAATCAAAGTTAAAATTTATTTATCCTTTTTTTAAATGGAAAACTAACCATGCATTTGAAAGAGAAACGTTGTTATATAAAGATAGAAGGCAATACTTGGCTACGTAAACATAACGTTCTGTTTGATAGATACATATACAGCACATACATGTAATAGAAGGCAATATGTGGTGGACATTGGCGGCCCATTGCCCTTTTGACTTGGTCATATATGTGGACATTGGTACCTCCTATGCTGTTGGGGAAATTAGAATATAATATAATGACTTACCAATAATTCTTTCTTCTTCTCCTTCCCTATTTGTTTCGTTCTAGGAATTCAAATTTGCTGAAGATACGGAACATCGGTCGTGTTGTGTTCATCGATATTAATTAGTCATATATATGCGGTTCAGGAAATTAAAACATAATATAATGACTTATTAATAATTCTTTCGTTCTAATAATTCAAATCTGCTGAATAATATTGTGGTTATCGATATTGATATTTGATATGACTGAATGATGTTGGCTGGTGACTAATAGATCCGACTCTCATTCTATATTCCAGAGCTGAAAATTCAACTGGTGGTTGTTGGAGTTATGGTGCATGTACCAGCTCAATAAGTTCTACTTGCCTTATAGAATTATATTATTAGCTCTTCCTGTTGTTATAAATTTCCAATTGTCACATGAAAAGTCCACAGCATATTTCTCTCTCTCTCTCTCTCTGGTACCGTCATGGGTGGTAGCGACTTTTCAGTAAGTTTGAAGAGCAAAGAGGTGGTGGCAGCGGTGTTGCCCATGCAGGAACACTGGCTGCCCCTCTCGAACCTGGACTTACTGCTGCCACCCGTTGATGTGGGAGTTTTCTTCTGTTATCAGAGATCATCAGCAACTAAAGGAAACAACCTCACCTTTAGATCGATGGTTAGCATTCTCAAGAGAGCACTGGCTGAAGCCCTCGTGTCGTACTATGCGTTTGCGGGTGAGGTTGTCACCAACTCCGTCGGCGAGCCGGAGCTCCTCTGCAACAATCGAGGGGTGGATTTCATGGAAGCTTATGCCGACATCCATCTTCAAGATGTCCAGTTCTATGATCCAGACACTAGTATTGCAAAGCTTGTTCCCCATAAGAAGCAAGGTGTGCTTTGCGTTCAGGTGCTTCTTCTTTTTCCTTTTTTTTTTCTTCTTCTTATTTTTGGGTACAGACTGATCTCTGTCTCAGCAGCCTCAACATCGTGCAGTATTGCAGTTTGGGTTCGTGCGCACAACTTTTTTACCATATTCTAACTAAGATATACTGTTTTTGTTTACATAAAACTCAAATATTCTTTTAAGTTCAAGACCCGTTCCCACCCCATTCCCAAAGCCCGTCCTTGTCCCAAAATTGTTTTTTAAGTAAGGTAAAAATTGACATCCCTAAATTCTTGGGGGTGATTCAAATTAAACCCTATAACGTTCCATGGCACCAAAAATATTAAAAAGACTTCCCAGCTAGACCGGTAGGGAAGTAGGGAATTTTTCCTTACGCATACAACCCCATCTATGGTGTGGGGTTGTGAAATTTATCAAGAACTTTCCTTGGACTTAGTTTCTCTCTTATTTGATCTATCAAATTAATTAATCCACATATGGCTGACCATGACTATATTGAGTTGGCCTCCTGTTCAACAGTTAGGATCTACTGACCATACTTGCTGAGGTGTGCATGTGGGGCGCACCCATTAACGGGGATGAAAATTTCCCCATCCTTGTGTCCCGATGTGGGAAAATTATCCCCATCCCCGGCCCAATCAGGGCGGAACTCGATGGAGATCGGGAAAACAGGGAAAATTGCATGCCATGCATCCTTAATTTGTAAGGGCTAATTTTCTTGAAATTAATCACAACAAAGAAAGCTGTTCATGTCACAAAATTGCTCCTAAATCAAATTGCTGAAGTCCTATAATCGTGTGAATCTTTTGTTTTATGTAATCCTCTCTTTGGTCTCTGCGTGAGACAAGGTTATTATTTTTTGAATCCAAACAAGGTTAATATTTTCTTTCGGTACGTCATCATTAATTGTAAAGAGGAGGGTGTTCTTTCTATCAAACTATAAATATGGAAATCTCAAGTCACATGCCTTTTTTCTTTTAAAGTTTCTACCAGAACAGCTTAATTAAAAGAGAACTTCTACGGGCCATTTTAGTTGGGAGTGACAACGGTATCCCACAATTTGGTTTCAAATTCCAGATTTGACATGATTGAATTGAATTTGGCTATGATCTGATTTGATTTGACAAATATCTCAATTCGACCGATTATATAATTTATATAATATAATATAAAATATTTAATTATTTTAGTTAAGATATATAATATTTAAATTATATAAATAGTTTATATATTTTATATAAATAAAACATTTATATTATATATTAATTATCTAAAATAATTAATCATCGAATTTGAATTCGATTATTTGTTTTATATCTTGCAGCATTAATTTGCAAATTAATATATACAAATTATCAATATTTGTTCCTTTGGTCAGAGCTTCAACTCCATTTGTTCCCAATTTGAAAGTACATATATCTGTCATCCCATTTGATAGTAACCACTGTGCTTCTATTCTTGCAATCCACATAAGCCTGGTTCATTCCAAACTTGTATTTGATGAGTTTTGCTGAATAGTTAGTAACCTTGTTTCCACCAATTCCACTTATCAAAGTATAAGTCATAAAACACTGAGTACCCTAGGAGTAGAAAAGGTTTGAAAGATAGAAACTTGCTTAGAATTGAATTTGGTTACGAAATTAATATTTGTATTAATTTGTGATGTGCTGAAAATTAAGCTCGTTAATTTGTATGAACAGGCAACGGAGCTCAAATGTGGAGGTCTTGTGGTGGCATGCACATTTGATCACCGAGTAGCAGATGCCTATTCCGCCAACATGTTTTTTGTGTCATGGGCGGAGATTGCTCAAGCAAAACCGATATCCATCACTCCATCTTTCCGTCGGTCCCTACTAAATCCTAGAAAACCTGCAGGATGTTATGATCCATCCCTTGATGAAATGTACATACCCATATCAATGTTGCCTCCTCCTCCTACAGTTGCTGAACTTGGAGTTCATGATGATCATCTCATAAGTCGCATCTACTATGTCACAGCTCAGGATATTGACCGGCTTCAGTCGCAGGCTAACTCTAATGGCTATAAAAAGAGAAGCAAAATAGAGTCGTTTAGTGCATTCTTGTGGAAGATGGTTGCCAAAAGCTCCAATGACGATGCCAAGAGATGCAAAATGGGTATTGTGGTTGATGGGCGGAGGAGATTAAGCATGGATGGTGAAGGCAAAACAACATGCTCAATGGATACCTACTTCGGGAATGTCCTTTCCATTCCTTTCGGGGATGAGAGTGTTAGTGAGCTTAAGACAAGGCCATTGAATTGGGTGGCAGGCGTGGTGCATAACTACTTGAAAGATGCAGTCACTAAGGAGCATTTCCTGGGTTTGATTGATTGGGTGGAAGATCATCGGCCAGAGCCAGCATTAGCCAAGATATATTGTAGCAGACGTAATATGGATGGACCGACGTTTGTGGTGTCCTCTGGGCAGCGGTTCCCTGTAGGGATGGTGGATTTCGGGTGGGGCAGCCCCATATTTGGGTCCTACCATTTTCCATGGCAAGGTGAGGCTGGGTACGTTATGCCCATGCCCAGTTCAAGAGGGAATGGTGACTGGATTGTCTATATGCACATGCCGAAAGGGCAGCTGGAGTTCTTGGAGGCTGAGGCTGCTGATGTCTTTAGGCCATTGACGCGTGGTTATCTCAAGTTGTCCATGAAGGATCTGGAGTAGTTGTTTTACATACTTATGTGTGTTTGTTGCAATGATCTAGTTATGAATCTTATGACTTTGTTGAAGATGGGAAGTTATATATGTATATAGATATAATACAATATCGATCATCACTGTTTTTCGGTCGAATAAAATTAAAGGAAAATGCTTGTTGTGTGTCCCCTACGTACCATAGTCAGTCGCTGATAATTTGAAGGTATATATGTATATATAGGTTTGTTTTCTTTATTGAAAAGTAACAAAAAAGAGAATATATTTTTATTATTCTTATAAGTTAAATTATATATATTTTTTTTTGTTGGGTTTGATTAGAGTTCAAATCATGGTTTTCAAAATCAGACTGGACCGGATGGTCGGACCGAATATCCAGGAACCGGTCAGGTGACCGGTTTCAATTTTCCTCAAAATTAGATTTTCTTCAAAAATTATTGATTTTGGTTAACAAACCGCTGATACGGACGGTTAACTGTTCGAGTGGTTTTGACAATTTTTTATTTTTTTATTAAAACGGGCTAACTGTTTGACCCGATAACCGGACCCCTGATGGGATCGGTGGGATCTGATTCCTCCATTACGACCAGCCAGTGACCATACAAGGAGATCAATTTGAATGAGAATGATTCAACACACCAAGTTTCGTAGTTGGGTTCAACATATTGGGTTGATAAAATAAACCCGAGTTCCCCTGATGAACTGAAGTGGCTCGATCGCCTTGTACATATCTCCCCACACCTACAGGACATGGATTCCTGGACAACACGACGTACATCTCCTCGGAAAAAAGGTATGATACACAACCCAAGACACCTGATGCTTATTTTTGCAAAACCTAATTAATGGACCAAGTAGACATCTTTTCTCAAACCATTGTTAAAAAAAAAAAACGCCTAAAATTTTATAAATCATACTTTAAAAAAGTCATTACCCAATCTAGTTTACATAAGCAAATGAGTTGTTTAGATGTGGTTTCCATCGTACCTAGTGCATTGCTGATGATCTTTGACTTATGCTATTGCTGTGGAGTCGGTCAATGGTGAGAAGAACAAGATGGTGATGATCAACAAGGAAAAGAAGAAGAATTTAATAATGGGCAAACGTAAAGACTTCTCTCAAATGGGTTGTCTATATATACACTTGACTCCTTTAAACCTTTGTTGGCTAGCCTATGGGCCAGGGAGTTTCCTTCTCTTTCAACAAAATAAAAGGATATATTATTAGAGTTTTCACACTCGGTCAGAATGAATATCCTTAAAAAAACAAGAAAGCATCCTGAGCAGCCGAAAGATCTCCTTGTGATAAAGCCTGGATTAAGGACCTATTATCATTTTCCACTACAAAAGGACCATGGGAGAACTGTTTTGCTAGCTGAATTCCACGAAGAGGACACAGAGAAGAACTGCTTCGGGAAATCCAAAATTATTTCTAATAACTAATTCATTCATCCACTTGATAAAACTATCATCCACATTGATTTTAAGAACATTCATTTGAGGTGGCTGCCACTAAAAAAATTTGTTGATCACCCTTACGAAGTTGCGAAGAATCTTGTCATTTTTTCAACAAAATCATCTACCTCTCCTTCCAAGCCCTGTTATACATAAGGACAGATTAGGATCAGGGATCACATTTTCTAAAACACATTCCTTTGTACTCTTCCATATCATCCATAATTGAATAGCTGTGTAATTCAATAACTCATCCTTTCTACTTTTAATCTGACCACATTTGTCAACTCAAGAAGCAAACCATACATCAAAAGAATTTGGAAGCATCCCTTGGATTTTAACCATAAAAAACAAGAAAACAAAAGACAAAGCTTTAAAAGAAATTTACCATTCTAATCGAATAGTCCCCTCATATATCATATACATATAAATTTCTAATGTAATTATTTTTTATGCAAGACTTGTTATGAAATTAAATTTGAAAAAGATGGAGTATGAGTAATCTATATTTATATGCTTTTAATTTTTTCCTTCTGAGTTGTGTTTTTTACATTGCTTTTGTACTTATATCTAGATTTTCTGTTTTAAGATAAAGATGACATTATTTTTTGTTGAAATAGTGTGATTAAGGTATTACAGTCTTTTCCTTATATTTGTATTTTGAAGATGTTAAATTATTTTTGTTACTTTTAGTCAAATCATTTAATGTATGAAAATATTTTTGATACAATTTATTGAATGACCCCACGGAAAAAAAAAAAAAAAAGAATTCTTCATTACGTCACTGAGTGCAATACCAACCAAATGTTGAGTACAGATGGCTTGGTATTAATGGAGGACTGGAAATAACTCTTTTCTGTTGTAAAATTTAATTTTAATGCAAAAGGAAAATTGATTTAGCTAACTCTTGTTATTTTTTTTTTTATTTCTTTTAAATAAAAAATCCACAAAACTTTAAAGGGATTTTTGGACTGCAATCCCCCTCAGAAAATGAATTTGCAGCCCCCTCCTATTCTACTAGTAATGCCCCCTGCCCCATAAATCACATCTTGCCTGTGAATTTGGCATCAATCCATGGCAGGAACCAGTCCACCCCTAGTCTAGTAGTAGCTTCACCTAAGGGTGGATTGAACACGGTAAAAACCCCAACTTTAAAAGAGTTGAAAAGCAAAAGAGAGAAAGTTACTATGCACAACTGCAGTTTTAAAATATAATATAGATATGTATGTATGTACACACGTATGTTATATTTGCTACATATGGGGCGGGGCTGATGGGTTCTGCATCCAATTTTTACTTTAGTTGGATCAAGTCAGGTTAGGGTTGGAGTTACTTCGAATTGAGTTCAGGAGTAAAACTTCACAAATTAGGGACCACTATCTAATATGCACGATTTTGTATTTCAAAACAAAAACAAGCGACTGTTCTCCACTATTGTGTTTGCCATTGTAGCGTGTTTTTGTTTTAAAAACTAAATTCACACATCTTGGAAAAACACATTCAGAATTTCTAATGAGTAATTATTTGATTTCTTTCATTTTTTTAAATCTCTGGTAGGTATGTTTCTCTTTCAATTAGACCATGCATGATTGGTCATAGTTATTTTAATCATGCATATCATACATACATATGTACATACACACACATACATGCATACATACATATATACATATATAGCTTTCCAGCTCATTAGCCTATTGCCCTTTGACATATCCACTTGGGGGATGATCAATATATATACACATACATATATGATACCTACTACCTATGTCGATAGTTTCTGAAAATCCAGATTCTATTCTAATTCAAATGGATATTAGCAAGTAAACCCATGCAATTCATGGTGTTGAATAAAGATTTGGTTTTGGGTTGATAATTTTGGGATTTGATTGATGTCATTTTGGGTCTAGGTCAGGGTCATGTCTAGGGTTAGTTTTGGGTTGGTTCTTAACTTGATCGAGTCTATCTAATTTATATTTTAAGTGGAAATAATAGATTTAATGGGGAGGGGAAATGTAACAAAAACATTAATTATTGGAGATGAGGAGAGAGTTTTAAGAATGATTTTTTTGGGCAAATTATTGAGGAGATGATGTCTATGAGCTTTGAGGTGAGCAGAGAAAGTGTCCTCTAACCATCTCTCCTAGAGGAAACCATCCATCCTACCCAGAAGGGTGTCTTCTGGGGAATCAGTCTAGACATTCCGGCATATACAGGAAAACAGTTTCGGGCACATTCTTCAAGCCACTGTATCTAGACATCCCAGCATCTCAAAAGTTTCAACAAGTCCCTACAACATAACCAAACTAAGAATGTTAATATGAATGTATACATGCACATATAAAATGTAAAACACATAATTGCACTATTATATTACCTTCTGCCTTTCAGAAATAAAGGTCCAACCATGATCATCTGGTCCTCCAATTGCGTCAAACAACAAAGTCAAAAACCAAGTCCACGACTCCCTACACTCATACTCAACTATAGTAAATGCAATTGGGAATATGCAGTTATTCCCATCTAAATCAACAGTCGAGAGGATATGGCCAAAGTTAGGTGGCTTCATGTGGCAGCCATCAAGCCCTATGAATGGACGACAACCCTCCAAAAAACCAACTTTCATTGCATTGAAACAAATGAACATCCTCTCAAATTGTCCAGGGACCCCCTTCTTGAAACCAATCTTCACAATGCTACCCGGATTTGAATTCAGCAAGACATGACAGTAATCGGCCAACTTCTTGAACTGTTCACTATGTATTCCCTCAATCTAGAAATTTGCCTTTCTCTTAGTTATGTAAACCAATCGCTTACTAATATCAACTCTAAAATCTCTTAGAGTCTCATTGCGTAAAGCAAGGGCTTTCCAACCAGGATCATCCATAAATTTGTTATTGTATTTATTGGTTAGCCATGTTGATGACATTTTGTCATTCCTCAATGTCCGTGTACACTCATACTTGTCACTGAAAGTTTTAACTTGAAAATACTCTAACCACACTTCTGCTTGCAAGATGTCGTGACCTTATTTTTATTATTCTTCACATAATAATACTATATGCCATGTATGATTGCAAAGTTAACCAGTGCTTCCTTAAATATAGTTTGATGGATTGGCAAATCTCATCCCCACCAATAAGTTGGGTGAATCCATCTGCCTCTCAGGTATAAATGACTCATATTGTGCACCTTTCTCGTCATCCGATGCATGTGGACTAAGCAACTCTTCTGGCTGATGATAATCATTCAACAATTCTAGCCCAAGAACATCATCCTCTAGTGGTGTGGAATGGTCATCGTGATCATTATTGTATTCTTCATCACCACCGATATCAGCTCCATCCAATGGGATGTTGATGTCATCATACTCATCTGCCCTAGGACTTGAGGAGCATGCCTAATTACCTTCCTGTTGGATGAAAACAGTATACGTCTGCAATACAATAAATGATACAATACACTATAAAATCCAATATAACCTATAAAACCATAGGTTTGGACCATTGTCTCAAGCGCACTTCAGCCCAATGTTTCTAAACCATATGGTTTAACCATGGTATGCACCATAAGTTTGAACCATGGTTTGGACCATGATTTGAACCACAGGTTAGGGCTTGGGTGTCGCACTTATCAAGGATGGGCAAGTAAGAACAAGTAAACAAAGTGGGGAACCACTTTACATATGCAGTAAGTACATTTAGGGCCCGTTTGGTAAGTCTTTTTGGGAAGATCTTCTCGTAGCTCTAACGGCCAATAGACACATTAAGCTTTTGACATAAGATCTGGGCAGCCCGAAGACCGTTTGGCAGACACATCTGTCATTTCGGGTCATTTTGTGCGAGATTAAAATGTGAAAGACGTGAGAAGCTTCATTTGGAGCTTCCTGAAATCAGCCCAAAATGGGCTTCACGCGTCTTTTCAGCGTTGTCTTTTGGCGGCTAGATCTTCCGCGTGTGAAACGGGAATAGACCGATTTTTGGTCTTCCCGACTTGTAAACAACCGAAAGACCACACAAAAAGACACGGCAAATAATGCCTTACTTTTTGTCTTTGAAGACAAATGAATGTCTGGCAGACAAGTTGGGGAACCACCACTAACAATGACTGATTAAAGAAAGGGAAACATTCCCCATGCACATCATTCTCGTATATATCAAAACCAGGTGTCCACAACTAATGCAAGGAGAAGTTGATGTTAAAATCAAAACATATCTAACCATGAAAAACACTAAAAAAATCAAAACCCTAAAAAATCTTGGATTAAAATCTCAATAACCCAGTTGTAGAGAAATCAAGGAGAAGTCGATGTTAAAAAACACATAAAAAATGATAAAAAAAAAACAATAGAAAATAAACATACCCTAGTTGTCTCTTCAGCTCCGGCAACAAGTCGTCTTCTTCGGTAATGGCTGAGTAAATAGTGGGTGCAAGAATGTTCCAGCGATGGGCAATAGGAGTTGTCCTCCGAAAACGGCACTGCTTCTCAGATTCTCGGCGGCGTAATACTTTTCCGATGTCGAAATCAACTTTTCCGGTGGCACAGTCGCCTGCACCACCGGGGTGAGGGAGCTGGTTCTCTGTAAATGAAAAAAATGGCATTGCTTCTCGGATTCTTGGTGGTGCAAAAGTTTTCCGACTTCAAAATCAACTTTCTCAGCGGCACAGTCGGCTACACCACCAGTGTTTGTTCTCTGTAAATGCAAGCATGAATAGTGGTTCGTACTTGCATTGGCCGATGAATTATTTTAATAATTTGGGATTAATAGGTCAAAATAACACTAGGGGTATTTTAAACATTTTATCCTCTAACCGACGGAAATCTAACAGGAGGTACCAAATTGTTCCAAATTGAAAATTCGGGTATTAAATTGTCACGACTTAAAGCATTGGTACTAAATTGACACTCAACCTAAAGTATTGTCCATGAAATATTCAGTATATAGTGTCATTGCTGTTCATGATGTTGGAAGGGCTCGCTTGACGCATTGAGCATGTTTATTGAGAGGGTAATGCTGCTGCAGACTCTTTAGCTAATTATGAACGTCATTCTCTCCAAAGCACTGATTTTGATGATATTTCTCATGTTCCATATGATATGGTTACAGCTCTTTGGGGTGATTGGCTTAACCTTCTATTTCTTCCTTATAAATGAATCACCGTTTTTTGATATATTGGATTTGGTTCTGTATGTTTGAACTTAACGTTTTACTTCTTTAGCTAATTATGAAGGATAAGGTTTTTATGTACCCATCCTAGTTTCTTTTTATTTTTTTGAAAATATTAATAAAACTTAACGTTGGCCACCCTACTACCGGGGATTCTTTTGGGTTAAAAAAATATCGTTCAATTGACTAAATGGCCCAAAGCGGAAAGGTAATTTTAGGGTGCCAAGAGGGCTCTTCATGTTCCTAATGAATTCAGATCTCCTACTCACTAGAATTCTACTCACTCACTTACATGAAGAACATCTTCCTATGAATGATAACTTATAAATATGAGAGATATTTACAATGTATGGTTATAATGTTCTGTGAGTAAGAGATCCAAACTTGTTTCTAATCGGTTTCTATTATTGGGGCAAGTACTTGCCACATGTACAGAAAAAGACCCTCTGCGTGTGCCAATTTTTTAGCAGAAAAAAATTACAACTTTGAATTGCTACCATTAATTGGGAAATCCCCAAACATGGCGTGGCTGATGGATGTAGATTGCAAAACATGAACACAGATCAACCCATTGGCTCCTCCTATGCAGTGGATTGTATGCATGAATGGGCCATGTCATCTCTCTACATGGCAGAAATATGGTAGGTCGTGTGGGAAAAATGATCCCAATAAGAAATTTTTTTAATTTTCACACTATATTATTTTAATTTCAATTTGAACTGCAAGAATCAGGCCCTGATGCGCTCACAACAAAAGACCGTCACAATACGTTCTAACATCATCTGTGTTCGCGTGTCACGTAAATGGTGGGCCCCAATCTCACGGTGAGATGTATGGCCACAGATAATGTTAGAACGGATCATGCATGTTGAAGCAAGAGTAGTTTGGTTGGTACGGGGAAACGTACGGCCCCAACAACACAGGGTGAGATGTGGCTGAGATTGGTGTATGAGGTGCGCTTTTGAGGAATAGACCCCAATCCTATTCTGTTACCTTCTAACAAAACTAAATATGACCAGAATTGGTTGACTGAAATTAAAATAAACTCCCAACCACTACTCTATTAAAAAGTTTAGATTTTTGGGAAACTACCCTGTGAGATCTATTCTGTATTCTGTTGCTTGAGAGAGTGCATCTCACATTGTTATGGGCCCACACGTAGGATCTCATTACGGGGCGGTCCATGGGGAAAACCCCTAACCTTCCCTTGCCCTTTCCTTTGCGTGCTGACCCTATTGTAGCGAACTAGGGAGTGATTTGTCCAAGAGATCACCCTAACTCTCCTAAGTTATTTTCTTGATCGAAAATTCAATGCCTTTTCTTCAATTCGTGGCTCCTTAAATAGGAGATTACAGAAGGAAATTCCTAATTAAACTCAAACTCCAACTTAAATCAAACTCCTAATTACCTACTCTTAATGGTAACACAACTCTTACTTAAGATAAGATAAGATAAGATAAGGAGGATAAGGATAAGGATAAGAATTGGTGTAGCTGGCGGCGAGTTGGCAAGCAAAGCTGACGTGGCAAGATAAGTGTGGGCCCACCCTGATGAGCTGTCGTGTGGGTCCCACCCTACCGCTGCTGCCGGGCGGCGCGCGCGTCTCACAGTGCTGCTGTCGTGCGGTGCGTGCTGCGCGCTGCCAGGCGGTGCGTGCTGCTGTGCGGCATTGACGGGCGGTGCGTGCTGCTGTGCGGCCTGCTGTGCGTGCCACTGCCTGTGACTACGCCGCAGTGTGCTGTCGAGCGGTGTGTCCATAACATCACACCCCTCCTAGACGACGAGCTTGTCCTCAAGCTCGAGGGCTGGGTAGGCGTTGTGAAGGTCGGTCCAGGGAATCCAGGTGGCCTCAGCTGAGGGTAATCCTTCCCACTCGACGAGAACCTCAAAGGTACCCTAATTGATGCGTGACCGGACAAGAGCTCGAGGGTGGAGGATGGGTCTGCCGTCCTTTAGAGGAGGTAGAGAAGGCATGTGCTCAGGGGGAGTCCCTGTAAAAGGCTTCAGTAGGGACACATGGAAGATATCATGGATTCTGCTGTGCTCCGGTAGCTCGAGTTGATAGGCAACCTTCCCTATCTACCATAGAACCTTGAAGGGCCTGTAGAATTTTGGGGCTAGTTTGGGGGGGCCTCGACGGTGGAGGGAGAGCTGATGGTAAGGCTGGAGCTTCAGCCAAACGAGCTGACCAGGCTCGAATGTGACTTCGCGGTGGTGCTGATCGTAGGCTTGCTTCATGCGCGCCTGTGCCTGCTGTAAGCATAGGGAGACTTCGGCCAGGAGGGCATCGCGGTCTTGGAGACTGCGCTCCACTTCTTCCAACCGTGTGGAGCCTGGTTAGTAAGATAAAAGACGGGGAGGGTCGCGGCCCTACACAACCCGGAAGGGAGTCATGCCAAGGGAGGAGTGGTAGGACGTGTTGTAGCAGTATTCGGCCCAAGGAAGGCAATCCACCCAGCGTTGTGGTTGGTCCCCTACGAAATAGCGGAGGTACATCTCTATGGTACGGTTGACCACCTCCGTTTGCCCGTCTGTTTGTGGATGGTAGGCGGAGGAGAATGCTAGGGTCGTGCCCTGTAATCGGAACAGCTCCTTCCAAAAGGTGCTGGTGAAGACTGCATCCCTGTCGCTGACGATGGACTTGGGCAGCCCATGCAGGCGGAAGATGTGTGTGAAGAAGGCGTGGGCCACAGAGACTGCGCTGTATGGGTGGGACAACGGAATGAAATGGGCATACTTGGAGAAGCGGTCCACCACTACGAATAAGACTGACTTCCCTCCGACTTTAGGCAAGCCTTCAATGAAGTCCATGGAGATATCGGCCCAGATCTGTGTTGGGAGTGAGAGGGGCTGCAGGAGGCCTGCCGGGTGTAAATTCTCTCATTTTTGCTGCTGGCATGTGGAGCAGTTTTGGATGAAATTCCTAACTGAGCCGCACATACCCTGCCAATGAAAATCGGCGCGGACGTGGTGTAACGTCTTCTGAACTCCTTCGTGGGTGGCGTTATGGATGCTGGCGAGGACGGCTGAAATCAATGGGCAATCTGTCGGGAGATATATCCTCCCTTTGTACAGCACAAGTCCCTCGTGGAAGGACCAGTTCGGGTTGGTTGTTCTGGATTGTAATTCTTGCACCCGATCCCTCCATGTTGGTGATTGGGGCAGTATGATCCTTAGGTTCTCCAATAGGGTAACGCAGGGCCGAGAGATCGCGCAAAGGTGTATCCTCTCTTCATCACTTCTAGATAGCGCATCTGCGGCCCGGTTTGAAGCCCCTGCCTTGTGGTCTACGTGGAAGTCAAACCCTAACAGTTTACTTGCCCAGTGCTGTTGGGGTGGAGTAGTAAGCCGCTGCTCTAGAAGGTACTTGAGGCTGTAATGGTCTGCCTTGACGACGAAGGGTCTGCCCCACAAATATGGCCTCCAGTGTTGGACGGCCTTGGCAAGCCCGATCAATTCACGCTCGTAGGCTGGTAGCTTTAGGTGCCGGTCTGCTAGCTTGCGGCTGAAGAAGGCTATGGGGTGCTCTTGCTGTTGCAGCACTGCGCCGATGCCTATGCCCGAAGCATCGCACTCAACCGTAAACTCCTGGTTAAACTTTGGTAACTGTAGCACGGGGGTTGAGGAGAGTGCATCTCTTAAGTTTGTGAAGGCGACGTCTGCTGCTTCATCCCACTGGAATGCATTCTTCTTTAACATCTTGGTTAATGGGGCCAGCCAGGAGTCCGTAATCCCTTACAAACTTGCGGTAGTACCCGGTGAGACCTAAGAACCCGCGGAGAGCCCTAGTGGACTGAGGTTTGGGCCATTCCCGAATGGCCTGAATCTTGGAGTCATCTACCGAGACTCCTTCCTTGCTGATTATGTGTCCTAGATAAAGGACCTATTGCTCTCCGAAAGAACATTTGGTTCGTTTTAGGAAGAGCTTATGTTGGCGCAGCAGCTCCAGAACTGTCCATAGGTGACGAGCGTGCTCCACCCACGACGTACTGTAAATCAGGATGTCGTAAAAAAATACTAGGACGAATCTGCGGAGGTGGGGGTCAAAATACCTCGTTCATCAAGGCTTGAAATGTGGATGGAGCATTGGTGAGACCAAAAGACATAACCAGGAAATCAAAGTGGCTGTGATGCGTTCGGAAGGCTGTTTTCTTCACATCTTCGGGGGCCATTCGAACCTGGAAGTAGCCTGACCTGAGATCCAGTTTAGAGAAATATTGAGACCCGTGCAGCTCATCTAGCAGTTCGTCCACCACAGGAATCAGGAAACTTGTCCTCGACGGTCCTGGTGTTGAGCTCCCGGTAGTCTACACAAAACCTCCAGGTGCTGTCCTGTTTTGGCACCAGCAAGACTGGCGAAGAGAATGGGGAGCGGCTTGGGCGGATAATAACCCCTGCTTCAGCATTTCTGCACACTGGTTCTCTATCTCGTCCTTCTGAAGGTGTGGGTAACGGTATGGCCGAACGACCACGGGTCCAGTCCCTGGCATTAAGGGGATCCGATGGTCACATGATCGGACAGGAGGAAGGCCCTTGGGTTCTGAGAACACGTCTGGAAATTCGGCAAGAAGTCTCTCCATCTCTGCAGCGTGCAAGGTGTCGCCATGGAGGGTATGTACCTGTGGTCTTTTTGCTCTCATCTTGGCCCCTTTCCATTTGACTTGTTTCCCATGTAGGTTAAACGTCATGGTCAAAGCACTGAAATCCCATAGGATAGGGCCGAGGGTGATGAGCCACTTAATTCCCAACACCATATTGAACTCGTCTAGGGGCAATACAAACAGATCAGCGAGGAATGGTTCAGAATCCACTTGTATTTGGATGTTTCAGCAGATCCCTGGGCTGTGAACTCTCTCCCCATTTGCTACGGCTACCTGAAGCCGCGGTCTGTCTTCCACCGGTAGTTTCAGTTGGAGCGCAGCTTGTTTGTTGATAAAATTATGTGTGTTCCTTGAGTCCACCAGAACCCGTACCTGTTTTCCTACCACTTGGGCCCGCAGCTGCATGGTTTGGGAGTTTTGTATCCCGGTGATGGCGTGGAGGGAGATCTCGGGTTCTAGTGTTGTCTGCTCCTCTTCTTCCTCCTCTAGTTCGTCTACCAGGAGGCAGAACAACCACTTGCAGCGGTGGCCGGGGCGGGAGTACAACTCGTCGCAGTTGAAGCATTGGCCCTTGGCCCGGCGTTCCGCCATCTCGGCTCTGGATAGGCATCTGATGGGAGGTGCTGTCGCGCTGCTCCCTATGCTGGTTGCAGATCGGGGAGGGTTACTAGTGAAAGGCCGCGGTTCCCTGCTGGCTGCCAGCAAGGGGCCCTCCTCCAGCAGGCTTCGGGTTTGTCCAAGCCATTACTGGGCGTCGCATGGCTGGACGTCCCTCGGCTAATCTGTAGTTTGCGCTCGAAGGCTCGGGCTAAATTCATTGTCGTGACCAGATTAGGCGGGCTCTGCATCTGTACGTCAACTCGTAGAGGTTCGGCTAGGCCAACTGTGAACATATCCACCTGCTGGTCTGGGCGTACTGAAGAGGCTCTGGCGAGAAGGGACTGAAACTGCCGCTGATACTCTGCTACTGTCCCGGTCTGCTTGAGGTTAATGAGTTTCCCCCAAGGGGGTTGCTTGTTAATAGGGGGTCCGAACCGAAGGAGGCAGTATAACTTGAACTGCTCCCAACTAAGACCTGGTTCTTCCTGCTCTACTCGGTAGAACCAAAGCTGCGCTTCTTCGGTCAGGTGGAATGCGGCCAAGGCTGACCTTGTCCTCCTCCGTGCGCTGATTACGGAAGAATTGCTCACAGCGGTACAACCATCCCAGTGGGTCACCGCTGCCCGCTGTATGAGGGAAACTCCAGACGGCTGTATTTGGGTATGACCGCTGCAGCTGGGGGTGGCGTCCTGTTGTTCACCGGAGCCTTCGGCCCGATCTGGGCGGCGGCTGTGGTTGGTGGCCGCCTCTTCAGGACTCCTTTCTTTGGTGGCGAAGTATAACTCTAGTAGGGCGCCGAAGCTCCCTGACATCCTCCTTGACCTCTCTTACTTCTGCGTGGTTTTCCACGAGTCGGTGTTCCAGTTCGTGGACCTTGGATGATAGCTGCTCCATGTCGCCCATGACGCTAGGCTCTAATACCAAAAATGTTATGGGTCCGCGCGTAGGATCTCGTCACGGGGCGGTCCACGGGGAAAACTCCTAGCCTTCCCTTGCCCTTCCCTTTGCGTGCTGACCCCTATTGTGGCGAACTAGGGGATGATTTGTCCAAGAGATCACCCTAACTCTCCTAAGCTCTTTTCTTGATCGAAAATTCAATGCCTTTTCTTCAATTCGTGGCTCCTTAAATAGGAGATTACAAAAGGAAATTCCTAATTAAACTCAAACTCCAACTTGAACTCAAACTCCTAATTACCTACTCTTAATGGTAACACAACTCTTATTTAAGATAAGATAAGATAAGATAAGGAGGATGAGGATAAGGATAAGAATTGGTGTAGCTGGCGGCGAGCAGAGCTGATGTGACAAGATAAGTGTGGGCCCCACCCTGATGAGTTGTCGTGTGGGTCCCGCCCTACCGCTGCTTGCCGGGCAGCGCGTGCGTCTCACAGTGCTGCTGCCGGGGCAGTGCGTGCCGCTGTCGGGCAGTGCGTGCCGCTGTTGCGCGGTGCGTGCTGCGCGCTGCCAGACAGTGCGTGCTGTTGTGCGGCGCTGCCGGGCATTGCGTGCTGCTGTGCGGCCTGTTGTACGTGCCGCTGCCTGTGATTGCGCCGCAGTGTGCTGCTGGGCGGTGTGTCCATAACACACATCAACCTCACACAGTATCTCCTACACTTGTATTTAATATTCACGGGCCCAACACAGGGTGAGATGTGGCTGAGAATGGTGTGAGGTGCGCTCTTGAGTAACAGATTCCAATTCTATTCTGTTACCTTCTAACTAAATTAAATATGAACTTACCAAAAACACCTGAAACAAATTCTAGTGGCATCAATTGAAGGTTTGAAGCTAAACAACGGGCTATTCTCTTTGTATCCCCCCCCCCCCCCCCCCAAAAAAAAAAAAAAAAATAATAATAATAATAAATAAATAAATTGAGGTTAACAAAATCAAGGAGGTACATGCTAGAGGTGCAATTTCTGATAAGATGGCCTTCAACTCCCTTTTTAGTCAGATTTGATTTGTTGTTAAAATGTAGGAGGTAAGTTTTTAATCAAAGTTAAAATTTATTTATCCTTTTTTTAAATGGAAAAACTAACCATGCATTTGAAAGAGAAACGTTGTTATATAAAGATAGAAGGCAATACTTGGCTACGTAAACATAACGTTCTGTTTGATAGATACATATACAGCACATACATGTAATAGAAGGCAATATGTGGTGGACATTGGCGGCCCATTGCCCTTTTGACTTGGTCATATATGTGGACATTGGTACCTCCTATGCTGTTGGGGAAATTAGAATATAATATAATGACTTACCAATAATTCTTTCTTCTTCTCCTTCCCTATTTGTTTCGTTCTAGGAATTCAAATTTGCTGAAGATACGGAACATCGGTCGTGTTGTGTTCATCGATATTAATTAGTCATATATATGCGGTTCAGGAAATTAAAACATAATATAATGACTTATTAATAATTCTTTCGTTCTAATAATTCAAATCTGCTGAATAATATTGTGGTTATCGATATTGATATTTGATATGACTGAATGATGTTGGCTGGTGACTAATAGATCCGACTCTCATTCTATATTCCAGAGCTGAAAATTCAACTGGTGGTTGTTGGAGTTATGGTGCATGTACCAGCTCAATAAGTTCTACTTGCCTTATAGAATTATATTATTAGCTCTTCCTGTTGTTATAAATTTCCAATTGTCACATGAAAAGTCCACAGCATATTTCTCTCTCTCTCTCTCTCTGGTACCGTCATGGGTGGTAGCGACTTTTCAGTAAGTTTGAAGAGCAAAGAGGTGGTGGCAGCGGTGTTGCCCATGCAGGAACACTGGCTGCCCCTCTCGAACCTGGACTTACTGCTGCCACCCGTTGATGTGGGAGTTTTCTTCTGTTATCAGAGATCATCAGCAACTAAAGGAAACAACCTCACCTTTAGATCGATGGTTAGCATTCTCAAGAGAGCACTGGCTGAAGCCCTCGTGTCGTACTATGCGTTTGCGGGTGAGGTTGTCACCAACTCCGTCGGCGAGCCGGAGCTCCTCTGCAACAATCGAGGGGTGGATTTCATGGAAGCTTATGCCGACATCCATCTTCAAGATGTCCAGTTCTATGATCCAGACACTAGTATTGCAAAGCTTGTTCCCCATAAGAAGCAAGGTGTGCTTTGCGTTCAGGTGCTTCTTCTTTTTCCTTTTTTTTTTCTTCTTCTTATTTTTGGGTACAGACTGATCTCTGTCTCAGCAGCCTCAACATCGTGCAGTATTGCAGTTTGGGTTCGTGCGCACAACTTTTTTACCATATTCTAACTAAGATATACTGTTTTTGTTTACATAAAACTCAAATATTCTTTTAAGTTCAAGACCCGTTCCCACCCCATTCCCAAAGCCCGTCCTTGTCCCAAAATTGTTTTTTAAGTAAGGTAAAAATTGACATCCCTAAATTCTTGGGGGTGATTCAAATTAAACCCTATAACGTTCCATGGCACCAAAAATATTAAAAAGACTTCCCAGCTAGACCGGTAGGGAAGTAGGGAATTTTTCCTTACGCATACAACCCCATCTATGGTGTGGGGTTGTGAAATTTATCAAGAACTTTCCTTGGACTTAGTTTCTCTCCTGCGTGAGACAAGGTTATTATTTTTTGAATCCAAACAAGGTTAATATTTTCTTTCGGTACGTCATCATTAATTGTAAAGAGGAGGGTGTTCTTTCTATCAAACTATAAATATGGAAATCTCAAGTCACATGCCTTTTTTCTTTTAAAGTTTCTACCAGAACAGCTTAATTAAAAGAGAACTTCTACGGGCCATTTTAGTTGGGAGTGACAACGGTATCCCACAATTTGGTTTCAAATTCCAGATTTGACATGATTGAATTGAATTTGGCTATGATCTGATTTGATTTGACAAATATCTCAATTCGACCGATTATATAATTTATATAATATAATATAAAATATTTAATTATTTTAGTTAAGATATATAATATTTAAATTATATAAATAGTTTATATATTTTATATAAATAAAACATTTATATTATATATTAATTATCTAAAATAATTAATCATCGAATTTGAATTCGATTATTTGTTTTATATCTTGCAGCATTAATTTGCAAATTAATATATACAAATTATCAATATTTGTTCCTTTGGTCAGAGCTTCAACTCCATTTGTTCCCAATTTGAAAGTACATATATCTGTCATCCCATTTGATAGTAACCACTGTGCTTCTATTCTTGCAATCCACATAAGCCTGGTTCATTCCAAACTTGTATTTGATGAGTTTTGCTGAATAGTTAGTAACCTTGTTTCCACCAATTCCACTTATCAAAGTATAAGTCATAAAACACTGAGTACCCTAGGAGTAGAAAAGGTTTGAAAGATAGAAACTTGCTTAGAATTGAATTTGGTTACGAAATTAATATTTGTATTAATTTGTGATGTGCTGAAAATTAAGCTCGTTAATTTGTATGAACAGGCAACGGAGCTCAAATGTGGAGGTCTTGTGGTGGCATGCACATTTGATCACCGAGTAGCAGATGCCTATTCCGCCAACATGTTTTTTGTGTCATGGGCGGAGATTGCTCAAGCAAAACCGATATCCATCACTCCATCTTTCCGTCGGTCCCTACTAAATCCTAGAAAACCTGCAGGATGTTATGATCCATCCCTTGATGAAATGTACATACCCATATCAATGTTGCCTCCTCCTCCTACAGTTGCTGAACTTGGAGTTCATGATGATCATCTCATAAGTCGCATCTACTATGTCACAGCTCAGGATATTGACCGGCTTCAGTCGCAGGCTAACTCTAATGGCTATAAAAAGAGAAGCAAAATAGAGTCGTTTAGTGCATTCTTGTGGAAGATGGTTGCCAAAAGCTCCAATGACGATGCCAAGAGATGCAAAATGGGTATTGTGGTTGATGGGCGGAGGAGATTAAGCATGGATGGTGAAGGCAAAACAACATGCTCAATGGATACCTACTTCGGGAATGTCCTTTCCATTCCTTTCGGGGATGAGAGTGTTAGTGAGCTTAAGACAAGGCCATTGAATTGGGTGGCAGGCGTGGTGCATAACTACTTGAAAGATGCAGTCACTAAGGAGCATTTCCTGGGTTTGATTGATTGGGTGGAAGATCATCGGCCAGAGCCAGCATTAGCCAAGATATATTGTAGCAGACGTAATATGGATGGACCGACGTTTGTGGTGTCCTCTGGGCAGCGGTTCCCTGTAGGGATGGTGGATTTCGGGTGGGGCAGCCCCATATTTGGGTCCTACCATTTTCCATGGCAAGGTGAGGCTGGGTACGTTATGCCCATGCCCAGTTCAAGAGGGAATGGTGACTGGATTGTCTATATGCACATGCCGAAAGGGCAGCTGGAGTTCTTGGAGGCTGAGGCTGCTGATGTCTTTAGGCCATTGACGCGTGGTTATCTCAAGTTGTCCATGAAGGATCTGGAGTAGTTGTTTTACATACTTATGTGTGTTTGTTGCAATGATCTAGTTATGAATCTTATGACTTTGTTGAAGATGGGAAGTTATATATGTATATAGATATAATACAATATCGATCATCACTGTTTTTCGGTCGAATAAAATTAAAGGAAAATGCTTGTTGTGTGTCCCCTACGTACCATAGTCAGTCGCTGATAATTTGAAGGTATATATGTATATATAGGTTTGTTTTCTTTATTGAAAAGTAACAAAAAAGAGAATATATTTTTATTATTCTTATAAGTTAAATTATATATATTTTTTTTTGTTGGGTTTGATTAGAGTTCAAATCATGGTTTTCAAAATCAGACTGGACCGGATGGTCGGACCGAATATCCAGGAACCGGTCAGGTGACCGGTTTCAATTTTCCTCAAAATTAGATTTTCTTCAAAAATTATTGATTTTGGTTAACAAACCGCTGATACGGACGGTTAACTGTTCGAGTGGTTTTGACAATTTTTTATTTTTTTATTAAAACGGGCTAACTGTTTGACCCGATAACCGGACCCCTGATGGGATCGGTGGGATCTGATTCCTCCATTACGACCAGCCAGTGACCATACAAGGAGATCAATTTGAATGAGAATGATTCAACACACCAAGTTTCGTAGTTGGGTTCAACATATTGGGTTGATAAAATAAACCCGAGTTCCCCTGATGAACTGAAGTGGCTCGATCGCCTTGTACATATCTCCCCACACCTACAGGACATGGATTCCTGGACAACACGACGTACATCTCCTCGGAAAAAAGGTATGATACACAACCCAAGACACCTGATGCTTATTTTTGCAAAACCTAATTAATGGACCAAGTAGACATCTTTTCTCAAACCATTGTTAAAAAAAAAAAACGCCTAAAATTTTATAAATCATACTTTAAAAAAGTCATTACCCAATCTAGTTTACATAAGCAAATGAGTTGTTTAGATGTGGTTTCCATCGTACCTAGTGCATTGCTGATGATCTTTGACTTATGCTATTGCTGTGGAGTCGGTCAATGGTGAGAAGAACAAGATGGTGATGATCAACAAGGAAAAGAAGAAGAATTTAATAATGGGCAAACGTAAAGACTTCTCTCAAATGGGTTGTCTATATATACACTTGACTCCTTTAAACCTTTGTTGGCTAGCCTATGGGCCAGGGAGTTTCCTTCTCTTTCAACAAAATAAAAGGATATATTATTAGAGTTTTCACACTCGGTCAGAATGAATATCCTTAAAAAAACAAGAAAGCATCCTGAGCAGCCGAAAGATCTCCTTGTGATAAAGCCTGGATTAAGGACCTATTATCATTTTCCACTACAAAAGGACCATGGGAGAACTGTTTTGCTAGCTGAATTCCACGAAGAGGACACAGAGAAGAACTGCTTCGGGAAATCCAAAATTATTTCTAATAACTAATTCATTCATCCACTTGATAAAACTATCATCCACATTGATTTTAAGAACATTCATTTGAGGTGGCTGCCACTAAAAAAATTTGTTGATCACCCTTACGAAGTTGCGAAGAATCTTGTCATTTTTTCAACAAAATCATCTACCTCTCCTTCCAAGCCCTGTTATACATAAGGACAGATTAGGATCAGGGATCACATTTTCTAAAACACATTCCTTTGTACTCTTCCATATCATCCATAATTGAATAGCTGTGTAATTCAATAACTCATCCTTTCTACTTTTAATCTGACCACATTTGTCAACTCAAGAAGCAAACCATACATCAAAAGAATTTGGAAGCATCCCTTGGATTTTAACCATAAAAAACAAGAAAACAAAAGACAAAGCTTTAAAAGAAATTTACCATTCTAATCGAATAGTCCCCTCATATATCATATACATATAAATTTCTAATGTAATTATTTTTTATGCAAGACTTGTTATGAAATTAAATTTGAAAAAGATGGAGTATGAGTAATCTATATTTATATGCTTTTAATTTTTTCCTTCTGAGTTGTGTTTTTTACATTGCTTTTGTACTTATATCTAGATTTTCTGTTTTAAGATAAAGATGACATTATTTTTTGTTGAAATAGTGTGATTAAGGTATTACAGTCTTTTCCTTATATTTGTATTTTGAAGATGTTAAATTATTTTTGTTACTTTTAGTCAAATCATTTAATGTATGAAAATATTTTTGATACAATTTATTGAATGACCCCACGGAAAAAAAAAAAAAAAAGAATTCTTCATTACGTCACTGAGTGCAATACCAACCAAATGTTGAGTACAGATGGCTTGGTATTAATGGAGGACTGGAAATAACTCTTTTCTGTTGTAAAATTTAATTTTAATGCAAAAGGAAAATTGATTTAGCTAACTCTTGTTATTTTTTTTTTTATTTCTTTTAAATAAAAAATCCACAAAACTTTAAAGGGATTTTTGGACTGCAATCCCCCTCAGAAAATGAATTTGCAGCCCCCTCCTATTCTACTAGTAATGCCCCCTGCCCCATAAATCACATCTTGCCTGTGAATTTGGCATCAATCCATGGCAGGAACCAGTCCACCCCTAGTCTAGTAGTAGCTTCACCTAAGGGTGGATTGAACACGGTAAAAACCCCAACTTTAAAAGAGTTGAAAAGCAAAAGAGAGAAAGTTACTATGCACAACTGCAGTTTTAAAATATAATATAGATATGTATGTATGTACACACGTATGTTATATTTGCTACATATGGGGCGGGGCTGATGGGTTCTGCATCCAATTTTTACTTTAGTTGGATCAAGTCAGGTTAGGGTTGGAGTTACTTCGAATTGAGTTCAGGAGTAAAACTTCACAAATTAGGGACCACTATCTAATATGCACGATTTTGTATTTCAAAACAAAAACAAGCGACTGTTCTCCACTATTGTGTTTGCCATTGTAGCGTGTTTTTGTTTTAAAAACTAAATTCACACATCTTGGAAAAACACATTCAGAATTTCTAATGAGTAATTATTTGATTTCTTTCATTTTTTTAAATCTCTGGTAGGTATGTTTCTCTTTCAATTAGACCATGCATGATTGGTCATAGTTATTTTAATCATGCATATCATACATACATATGTACATACACACACATACATGCATACATACATATATACATATATAGCTTTCCAGCTCATTAGCCTATTGCCCTTTGACATATCCACTTGGGGGATGATCAATATATATACACATACATATATGATACCTACTACCTATGTCGATAGTTTCTGAAAATCCAGATTCTATTCTAATTCAAATGGATATTAGCAAGTAAACCCATGCAATTCATGGTGTTGAATAAAGATTTGGTTTTGGGTTGATAATTTTGGGATTTGATTGATGTCATTTTGGGTCTAGGTCAGGGTCATGTCTAGGGTTAGTTTTGGGTTGGTTCTTAACTTGATCGAGTCTATCTAATTTATATTTTAAGTGGAAATAATAGATTTAATGGGGAGGGGAAATGTAACAAAAACATTAATTATTGGAGATGAGGAGAGAGTTTTAAGAATGATTTTTTTGGGCAAATTATTGAGGAGATGATGTCTATGAGCTTTGAGGTGAGCAGAGAAAGTGTCCTCTAACCATCTCTCCTAGAGGAAACCATCCATCCTACCCAGAAGGGTGTCTTCTGGGGAATCAGTCTAGACATTCCGGCATATACAGGAAAACAGTTTCGGGCACATTCTTCAAGCCACTGTATCTAGACATCCCAGCATCTCAAAAGTTTCAACAAGTCCCTACAACATAACCAAACTAAGAATGTTAATATGAATGTATACATGCACATATAAAATGTAAAACACATAATTGCACTATTATATTACCTTCTGCCTTTCAGAAATAAAGGTCCAACCATGATCATCTGGTCCTCCAATTGCGTCAAACAACAAAGTCAAAAACCAAGTCCACGACTCCCTACACTCATACTCAACTATAGTAAATGCAATTGGGAATATGCAGTTATTCCCATCTAAATCAACAGTCGAGAGGATATGGCCAAAGTTAGGTGGCTTCATGTGGCAGCCATCAAGCCCTATGAATGGACGACAACCCTCCAAAAAACCAACTTTCATTGCATTGAAACAAATGAACATCCTCTCAAATTGTCCAGGGACCCCCTTCTTGAAACCAATCTTCACAATGCTACCCGGATTTGAATTCAGCAAGACATGACAGTAATCGGCCAACTTCTTGAACTGTTCACTATGTATTCCCTCAATCTAGAAATTTGCCTTTCTCTTAGTTATGTAAACCAATCGCTTACTAATATCAACTCTAAAATCTCTTAGAGTCTCATTGCGTAAAGCAAGGGCTTTCCAACCAGGATCATCCATAAATTTGTTATTGTATTTATTGGTTAGCCATGTTGATGACATTTTGTCATTCCTCAATGTCCGTGTACACTCATACTTGTCACTGAAAGTTTTAACTTGAAAATACTCTAACCACACTTCTGCTTGCAAGATGTCGTGACCTTATTTTTATTATTCTTCACATAATAATACTATATGCCATGTATGATTGCAAAGTTAACCAGTGCTTCCTTAAATATAGTTTGATGGATTGGCAAATCTCATCCCCACCAATAAGTTGGGTGAATCCATCTGCCTCTCAGGTATAAATGACTCATATTGTGCACCTTTCTCGTCATCCGATGCATGTGGACTAAGCAACTCTTCTGGCTGATGATAATCATTCAACAATTCTAGCCCAAGAACATCATCCTCTAGTGGTGTGGAATGGTCATCGTGATCATTATTGTATTCTTCATCACCACCGATATCAGCTCCATCCAATGGGATGTTGATGTCATCATACTCATCTGCCCTAGGACTTGAGGAGCATGCCTAATTACCTTCCTGTTGGATGAAAACAGTATACGTCTGCAATACAATAAATGATACAATACACTATAAAATCCAATATAACCTATAAAACCATAGGTTTGGACCATTGTCTCAAGCGCACTTCAGCCCAATGTTTCTAAACCATATGGTTTAACCATGGTATGCACCATAAGTTTGAACCATGGTTTGGACCATGATTTGAACCACAGGTTAGGGCTTGGGTGTCGCACTTATCAAGGATGGGCAAGTAAGAACAAGTAAACAAAGTGGGGAACCACTTTACATATGCAGTAAGTACATTTAGGGCCCGTTTGGTAAGTCTTTTTGGGAAGATCTTCTCGTAGCTCTAACGGCCAATAGACACATTAAGCTTTTGACATAAGATCTGGGCAGCCCGAAGACCGTTTGGCAGACACATCTGTCATTTCGGGTCATTTTGTGCGAGATTAAAATGTGAAAGACGTGAGAAGCTTCATTTGGAGCTTCCTGAAATCAGCCCAAAATGGGCTTCACGCGTCTTTTCAGCGTTGTCTTTTGGCGGCTAGATCTTCCGCGTGTGAAACGGGAATAGACCGATTTTTGGTCTTCCCGACTTGTAAACAACCGAAAGACCACACAAAAAGACACGGCAAATAATGCCTTACTTTTTGTCTTTGAAGACAAATGAATGTCTGGCAGACAAGTTGGGGAACCACCACTAACAATGACTGATTAAAGAAAGGGAAACATTCCCCATGCACATCATTCTCGTATATATCAAAACCAGGTGTCCACAACTAATGCAAGGAGAAGTTGATGTTAAAATCAAAACATATCTAACCATGAAAAACACTAAAAAAATCAAAACCCTAAAAAATCTTGGATTAAAATCTCAATAACCCAGTTGTAGAGAAATCAAGGAGAAGTCGATGTTAAAAAACACATAAAAAATGATAAAAAAAAAACAATAGAAAATAAACATACCCTAGTTGTCTCTTCAGCTCCGGCAACAAGTCGTCTTCTTCGGTAATGGCTGAGTAAATAGTGGGTGCAAGAATGTTCCAGCGATGGGCAATAGGAGTTGTCCTCCGAAAACGGCACTGCTTCTCAGATTCTCGGCGGCGTAATACTTTTCCGATGTCGAAATCAACTTTTCCGGTGGCACAGTCGCCTGCACCACCGGGGTGAGGGAGCTGGTTCTCTGTAAATGAAAAAAATGGCATTGCTTCTCGGATTCTTGGTGGTGCAAAAGTTTTCCGACTTCAAAATCAACTTTCTCAGCGGCACAGTCGGCTACACCACCAGTGTTTGTTCTCTGTAAATGCAAGCATGAATAGTGGTTCGTACTTGCATTGGCCGATGAATTATTTTAATAATTTGGGATTAATAGGTCAAAATAACACTAGGGGTATTTTAAACATTTTATCCTCTAACCGACGGAAATCTAACAGGAGGTACCAAATTGTTCCAAATTGAAAATTCGGGTATTAAATTGTCACGACTTAAAGCATTGGTACTAAATTGACACTCAACCTAAAGTATTGTCCATGAAATATTCAGTATATAGTGTCATTGCTGTTCATGATGTTGGAAGGGCTCGCTTGACGCATTGAGCATGTTTATTGAGAGGGTAATGCTGCTGCAGACTCTTTAGCTAATTATGAACGTCATTCTCTCCAAAGCACTGATTTTGATGATATTTCTCATGTTCCATATGATATGGTTACAGCTCTTTGGGGTGATTGGCTTAACCTTCTATTTCTTCCTTATAAATGAATCACCGTTTTTTGATATATTGGATTTGGTTCTGTATGTTTGAACTTAACGTTTTACTTCTTTAGCTAATTATGAAGGATAAGGTTTTTATGTACCCATCCTAGTTTCTTTTTATTTTTTTGAAAATATTAATAAAACTTAACGTTGGCCACCCTACTACCGGGGATTCTTTTGGGTTAAAAAAATATCGTTCAATTGACTAAATGGCCCAAAGCGGAAAGGTAATTTTAGGGTGCCAAGAGGGCTCTTCATGTTCCTAATGAATTCAGATCTCCTACTCACTAGAATTCTACTCACTCACTTACATGAAGAACATCTTCCTATGAATGATAACTTATAAATATGAGAGATATTTACAATGTATGGTTATAATGTTCTGTGAGTAAGAGATCCAAACTTGTTTCTAATCGGTTTCTATTATTGGGGCAAGTACTTGCCACATGTACAGAAAAAGACCCTCTGCGTGTGCCAATTTTTTAGCAGAAAAAAATTACAACTTTGAATTGCTACCATTAATTGGGAAATCCCCAAACATGGCGTGGCTGATGGATGTAGATTGCAAAACATGAACACAGATCAACCCATTGGCTCCTCCTATGCAGTGGATTGTATGCATGAATGGGCCATGTCATCTCTCTACATGGCAGAAATATGGTAGGTCGTGTGGGAAAAATGATCCCAATAAGAAATTTTTTTAATTTTCACACTATATTATTTTAATTTCAATTTGAACTGCAAGAATCAGGCCCTGATGCGCTCACAACAAAAGACCGTCACAATACGTTCTAACATCATCTGTGTTCGCGTGTCACGTAAATGGTGGGCCCCAATCTCACGGTGAGATGTATGGCCACAGATAATGTTAGAACGGATCATGCATGTTGAAGCAAGAGTAGTTTGGTTGGTACGGGGAAACGTACGGCCCCAACAACACAGGGTGAGATGTGGCTGAGATTGGTGTATGAGGTGCGCTTTTGAGGAATAGACCCCAATCCTATTCTGTTACCTTCTAACAAAACTAAATATGACCAGAATTGGTTGACTGAAATTAAAATAAACTCCCAACCACTACTCTATTAAAAAGTTTAGATTTTTGGGAAACTACCCTGTGAGATCTATTCTGTATTCTGTTGCTTGAGAGAGTGCATCTCACATTGTTATGGGCCCACACGTAGGATCTCATTACGGGGCGGTCCATGGGGAAAACCCCTAACCTTCCCTTGCCCTTTCCTTTGCGTGCTGACCCTATTGTAGCGAACTAGGGAGTGATTTGTCCAAGAGATCACCCTAACTCTCCTAAGTTATTTTCTTGATCGAAAATTCAATGCCTTTTCTTCAATTCGTGGCTCCTTAAATAGGAGATTACAGAAGGAAATTCCTAATTAAACTCAAACTCCAACTTAAATCAAACTCCTAATTACCTACTCTTAATGGTAACACAACTCTTACTTAAGATAAGATAAGATAAGATAAGGAGGATAAGGATAAGGATAAGAATTGGTGTAGCTGGCGGCGAGTTGGCAAGCAAAGCTGACGTGGCAAGATAAGTGTGGGCCCACCCTGATGAGCTGTCGTGTGGGTCCCACCCTACCGCTGCTGCCGGGCGGCGCGCGCGTCTCACAGTGCTGCTGTCGTGCGGTGCGTGCTGCGCGCTGCCAGGCGGTGCGTGCTGCTGTGCGGCATTGACGGGCGGTGCGTGCTGCTGTGCGGCCTGCTGTGCGTGCCACTGCCTGTGACTACGCCGCAGTGTGCTGTCGAGCGGTGTGTCCATAACATCACACCCCTCCTAGACGACGAGCTTGTCCTCAAGCTCGAGGGCTGGGTAGGCGTTGTGAAGGTCGGTCCAGGGAATCCAGGTGGCCTCAGCTGAGGGTAATCCTTCCCACTCGACGAGAACCTCAAAGGTACCCTAATTGATGCGTGACCGGACAAGAGCTCGAGGGTGGAGGATGGGTCTGCCGTCCTTTAGAGGAGGTAGAGAAGGCATGTGCTCAGGGGGAGTCCCTGTAAAAGGCTTCAGTAGGGACACATGGAAGATATCATGGATTCTGCTGTGCTCCGGTAGCTCGAGTTGATAGGCAACCTTCCCTATCTACCATAGAACCTTGAAGGGCCTGTAGAATTTTGGGGCTAGTTTGGGGGGGCCTCGACGGTGGAGGGAGAGCTGATGGTAAGGCTGGAGCTTCAGCCAAACGAGCTGACCAGGCTCGAATGTGACTTCGCGGTGGTGCTGATCGTAGGCTTGCTTCATGCGCGCCTGTGCCTGCTGTAAGCATAGGGAGACTTCGGCCAGGAGGGCATCGCGGTCTTGGAGACTGCGCTCCACTTCTTCCAACCGTGTGGAGCCTGGTTAGTAAGATAAAAGACGGGGAGGGTCGCGGCCCTACACAACCCGGAAGGGAGTCATGCCAAGGGAGGAGTGGTAGGACGTGTTGTAGCAGTATTCGGCCCAAGGAAGGCAATCCACCCAGCGTTGTGGTTGGTCCCCTACGAAATAGCGGAGGTACATCTCTATGGTACGGTTGACCACCTCCGTTTGCCCGTCTGTTTGTGGATGGTAGGCGGAGGAGAATGCTAGGGTCGTGCCCTGTAATCGGAACAGCTCCTTCCAAAAGGTGCTGGTGAAGACTGCATCCCTGTCGCTGACGATGGACTTGGGCAGCCCATGCAGGCGGAAGATGTGTGTGAAGAAGGCGTGGGCCACAGAGACTGCGCTGTATGGGTGGGACAACGGAATGAAATGGGCATACTTGGAGAAGCGGTCCACCACTACGAATAAGACTGACTTCCCTCCGACTTTAGGCAAGCCTTCAATGAAGTCCATGGAGATATCGGCCCAGATCTGTGTTGGGAGTGAGAGGGGCTGCAGGAGGCCTGCCGGGTGTAAATTCTCTCATTTTTGCTGCTGGCATGTGGAGCAGTTTTGGATGAAATTCCTAACTGAGCCGCACATACCCTGCCAATGAAAATCGGCGCGGACGTGGTGTAACGTCTTCTGAACTCCTTCGTGGGTGGCGTTATGGATGCTGGCGAGGACGGCTGAAATCAATGGGCAATCTGTCGGGAGATATATCCTCCCTTTGTACAGCACAAGTCCCTCGTGGAAGGACCAGTTCGGGTTGGTTGTTCTGGATTGTAATTCTTGCACCCGATCCCTCCATGTTGGTGATTGGGGCAGTATGATCCTTAGGTTCTCCAATAGGGTAACGCAGGGCCGAGAGATCGCGCAAAGGTGTATCCTCTCTTCATCACTTCTAGATAGCGCATCTGCGGCCCGGTTTGAAGCCCCTGCCTTGTGGTCTACGTGGAAGTCAAACCCTAACAGTTTACTTGCCCAGTGCTGTTGGGGTGGAGTAGTAAGCCGCTGCTCTAGAAGGTACTTGAGGCTGTAATGGTCTGCCTTGACGACGAAGGGTCTGCCCCACAAATATGGCCTCCAGTGTTGGACGGCCTTGGCAAGCCCGATCAATTCACGCTCGTAGGCTGGTAGCTTTAGGTGCCGGTCTGCTAGCTTGCGGCTGAAGAAGGCTATGGGGTGCTCTTGCTGTTGCAGCACTGCGCCGATGCCTATGCCCGAAGCATCGCACTCAACCGTAAACTCCTGGTTAAACTTTGGTAACTGTAGCACGGGGGTTGAGGAGAGTGCATCTCTTAAGTTTGTGAAGGCGACGTCTGCTGCTTCATCCCACTGGAATGCATTCTTCTTTAACATCTTGGTTAATGGGGCCGCCAGGAGTCCGTAATCCCTTACAAACTTGCGGTAGTACCCGGTGAGACCTAAGAACCCGCGGAGAGCCCTAGTGGACTGAGGTTTGGGCCATTCCCGAATGGCCTGAATCTTGGAGTCATCTACCGAGACTCCTTCCTTGCTGATTATGTGTCCTAGATAAAGGACCTATTGCTCTCCGAAAGAACATTTGGTTCGTTTTAGGAAGAGCTTATGTTGGCGCAGCAGCTCCAGAACTGTCCATAGGTGACGAGCGTGCTCCACCCACGACGTACTGTAAATCAGGATGTCGTAAAAAAATACTAGGACGAATCTGCGGAGGTGGGGTCAAAATACCTCGTTCATCAAGGCTTGAAATGTGGATGGAGCATTGGTGAGACCAAAAGACATAACCAGGAAATCAAAGTGGCTGTGATGCGTTCGGAAGGCTGTTTTCTTCACATCTTCGGGGGCCATTCGAACCTGGAAGTAGCCTGACCTGAGATCCAGTTTAGAGAAATATTGAGACCCGTGCAGCTCATCTAGCAGTTCGTCCACCACAGGAATCGGAAACTTGTCCTCGACGGTCCTGGTGTTGAGCTCCCGGTAGTCTACACAAAACCTCCAGGTGCTGTCCTGTTTTGGCACCAGCAAGACTGGCGAAGAGAATGGGGAGCGGCTTGGGCGGATAATACCCTGCTTCAGCATTTCTGCACACTGGTTCTCTATCTCGTCCTTCTGAAGGTGTGGGTAACGGTATGGCCGAACGACCACGGGTCCAGTCCCTGGCATTAAGGGGATCCGATGGTCACATGATCGGACAGGAGGAAGGCCCTTGGGTTCTGAGAACACGTCTGGAAATTCGGCAAGAAGTCTCTCCATCTCTGCAGCGTGCAAGGTGTCGCCATGGAGGGTATGTACCTGTGGTCTTTTTGCTCTCATCTTGGCCCCTTTCCATTTGACTTGTTTCCCATGTAGGTTAAACGTCATGGTCAAAGCACTGAAATCCCATAGGATAGGGCCGAGGGTGATGAGCCACTTAATTCCCAACACCATATTGAACTCGTCTAGGGGCAATACAAACAGATCAGCGAGGAATGGTTCAGAATCCACTTGTATTTGGATGTTTCAGCAGATCCCTGGGCTGTGAACTCTCTCCCCATTTGCTACGGCTACCTGAAGCCGCGGTCTGTCTTCCACCGGTAGTTTCAGTTGGAGCGCAGCTTGTTTGTTGATAAAATTATGTGTGTTCCTTGAGTCCACCAGAACCCGTACCTGTTTTCCTACCACTTGGGCCCGCAGCTGCATGGTTTGGGAGTTTTGTATCCCGGTGATGGCGTGGAGGGAGATCTCGGGTTCTAGTGTTGTCTGCTCCTCTTCTTCCTCCTCTAGTTCGTCTACCAGGAGGCAGAACAACCACTTGCAGCGGTGGCCGGCGGAGTACAACTCGTCGCAGTTGAAGCATTGGCCCTTGGCCCGGCGTTCCGCCATCTCGGCTCTGGATAGGCATCTGATGGGAGGTGCTGTCGCGCTGCTCCCTATGCTGGTTGCAGATCGGGGAGGGTTACTAGTGAAAGGCCGCGGTTCCCTGCTGGCTGCCAGCAAGGGCCCTCCTCCAGCAGGCTTCGGGTTTGTCCAAGCCATTACTGGGCGTCGCATGCTGGACGTCCCTCGGCTAATCTGTAGTTTGCGCTCGAAGGCTCGGGCTAAATTCATTGTCGTGACCAGATTAGGCGGGCTCTGCATCTGTACGTCAACTCGTAGAGGTTCGGCTAGGCCAACTGTGAACATATCCACCTGCTGGTCTGGGCGTACTGAAGAGGCTCTGGCGAGAAGGGACTGAAACTGCCGCTGATACTCTGCTACTGTCCCGGTCTGCTTGAGGTTAATGAGTTTCCCCAAGGGGTTGCTTGTTAATAGGGGTCCGAACCGAAGGAGGCAGTATAACTTGAACTGCTCCCAACTAAGACCTGGTTCTTCCTGCTCTACTCGGTAGAACCAAAGCTGCGCTTCTTCGGTCAGGTGGAATGCGGCCAGGCTGACCTTGTCCTCCTCCGTGCGCTGATTACGGAAGAATTGCTCACAGCGGTACAACCATCCCAGTGGGTCACCGCTGCCGCTGTATGAGGGAAACTCCAGACGGCTGTATTTGGGTATGACCGCTGCAGCTGGGGTGGCGTCCTGTTGTTCACCGGAGCCTTCGGCCCGATCTGGGCGGCGGCTGTGGTTGGTGGCCGCCTCTTCAGGACTCCTTTCTTTGGTGGCGAAGTATAACTCTAGTAGGCGCCGAAGCTCCCTGACATCCTCCTTGACCTCTCTTACTTCTGCGTGGTTTTCCACGAGTCGGTGTTCCAGTTCGTGGACCTTGGATGATAGCTGCTCCATGTCGCCCATGACGCTAGGCTCTAATACCAAAATGTTATGGGTCCGCGCGTAGGATCTCGTCACGGGGCGGTCCACGGGGAAAACTCCTAGCCTTCCCTTGCCCTTCCCTTTGCGTGCTGACCCTATTGTGGCGAACTAGGGGATGATTTGTCCAAGAGATCACCCTAACTCTCCTAAGCTCTTTTCTTGATCGAAAATTCAATGCCTTTTCTTCAATTCGTGGCTCCTTAAATAGGAGATTACAAAAGGAAATTCCTAATTAAACTCAAACTCCAACTTGAACTCAAACTCCTAATTACCTACTCTTAATGGTAACACAACTCTTATTTAAGATAAGATAAGATAAGATAAGGAGGATGAGGATAAGGATAAGAATTGGTGTAGCTGGCGGCGAGCAGAGCTGATGTGACAAGATAAGTGTGGGCCCACCCTGATGAGTTGTCGTGTGGGTCCCGCCCTACCGCTGCTGCCGGGCAGCGCGTGCGTCTCACAGTGCTGCTGCCGGGCAGTGCGTGCCGCTGTCGGGCAGTGCGTGCCGCTGTTGCGCGGTGCGTGCTGCGCGCTGCCAGACAGTGCGTGCTGTTGTGCGGCGCTGCCGGGCATTGCGTGCTGCTGTGCGGCCTGTTGTACGTGCCGCTGCCTGTGATTGCGCCGCAGTGTGCTGCTGGGCGGTGTGTCCATAACACACATCAACCTCACACAGTATCTCCTACACTTGTATTTAATATTCACGGGCCCAACACAGGGTGAGATGTGGCTGAGAATGGTGTGAGGTGCGCTCTTGAGTAACAGATTCCAATTCTATTCTGTTACCTTCTAACTAAATTAAATATGAACTTACCAAAAACACCTGAAACAAATTCTAGTGGCATCAATTGAAGGTTTGAAGCTAAACAACGGGCTATTCTCTTTGTATCCCCCCCCCCCCCCCCCCCCCCAAAAAAAAAAAAAAATAATAATAATAATAAATAAATAAATTATAAATAATAAATTAGGTTAACAAAATCAAGGAGGTACATGCTAGAGGTGCAATTTCTGATAAGATGGCCTTCAACTCCCTTTTTAGTCAGATTTGATTTGTTGTTAAAATGTAGGAGGTAAGTTTTTAATCAAAGTTAAAATTTATTTATCCTTTTTTTAAATGGAAAACTAACCATGCATTTGAAAGAGAAACGTTGTTATATAAAGATAGAAGGCAATACTTGGCTACGTAAACATAACGTTCTGTTTGATAGATACATATACAGCACATACATGTAATAGAAGGCAATATGTGGTGGACATTGGCGGCCCATTGCCCTTTTGACTTGGTCATATATGTGGACATTGGTACCTCCTATGCTGTTGGGGAAATTAGAATATAATATAATGACTTACCAATAATTCTTTCTTCTTCTCCTTCCCTATTTGTTTCGTTCTAGGAATTCAAATTTGCTGAAGATACGGAACATCGGTCGTGTTGTGTTCATCGATATTAATTAGTCATATATATGCGGTTCAGGAAATTAAAACATAATATAATGACTTATTAATAATTCTTTCGTTCTAATAATTCAAATCTGCTGAATAATATTGTGGTTATCGATATTGATATTTGATATGACTGAATGATGTTGGCTGGTGACTAATAGATCCGACTCTCATTCTATATTCCAGAGCTGAAAATTCAACTGGTGGTTGTTGGAGTTATGGTGCATGTACCAGCTCAATAAGTTCTACTTGCCTTATAGAATTATATTATTAGCTCTTCCTGTTGTTATAAATTTCCAATTGTCACATGAAAAGTCCACAGCATATTTCTCTCTCTCTCTCTCTCTGGTACCGTCATGGGTGGTAGCGACTTTTCAGTAAGTTTGAAGAGCAAAGAGGTGGTGGCAGCGGTGTTGCCCATGCAGGAACACTGGCTGCCCCTCTCGAACCTGGACTTACTGCTGCCACCCGTTGATGTGGGAGTTTTCTTCTGTTATCAGAGATCATCAGCAACTAAAGGAAACAACCTCACCTTTAGATCGATGGTTAGCATTCTCAAGAGAGCACTGGCTGAAGCCCTCGTGTCGTACTATGCGTTTGCGGGTGAGGTTGTCACCAACTCCGTCGGCGAGCCGGAGCTCCTCTGCAACAATCGAGGGGTGGATTTCATGGAAGCTTATGCCGACATCCATCTTCAAGATGTCCAGTTCTATGATCCAGACACTAGTATTGCAAAGCTTGTTCCCCATAAGAAGCAAGGTGTGCTTTGCGTTCAGGTGCTTCTTCTTTTTCCTTTTTTTTTTCTTCTTCTTATTTTTGGGTACAGACTGATCTCTGTCTCAGCAGCCTCAACATCGTGCAGTATTGCAGTTTGGGTTCGTGCGCACAACTTTTTTACCATATTCTAACTAAGATATACTGTTTTTGTTTACATAAAACTCAAATATTCTTTTAAGTTCAAGACCCGTTCCCACCCCATTCCCAAAGCCCGTCCTTGTCCCAAAATTGTTTTTTAAGTAAGGTAAAAATTGACATCCCTAAATTCTTGGGGGTGATTCAAATTAAACCCTATAACGTTCCATGGCACCAAAAATATTAAAAAGACTTCCCAGCTAGACCGGTAGGGAAGTAGGGAATTTTTCCTTACGCATACAACCCCATCTATGGTGTGGGGTTGTGAAATTTATCAAGAACTTTCCTTGGACTTAGTTTCTCTCTTATTTGATCTATCAAATTAATTAATCCACATATGGCTGACCATGACTATATTGAGTTGGCCTCCTGTTCAACAGTTAGGATCTACTGACCATACTTGCTGAGGTGTGCATGTGGGGCGCACCCATTAACGGGGATGAAAATTTCCCCATCCTTGTGTCCCGATGTGGGAAAATTATCCCCATCCCCGGCCCAATCAGGGCGGAACTCGATGGAGATCGGGAAAACAGGGAAAATTGCATGCCATGCATCCTTAATTTGTAAGGGCTAATTTTCTTGAAATTAATCACAACAAAGAAAGCTGTTCATGTCACAAAATTGCTCCTAAATCAAATTGCTGAAGTCCTATAATCGTGTGAATCTTTTGTTTTATGTAATCCTCTCTTTGGTCTCTGCGTGAGACAAGGTTATTATTTTTTGAATCCAAACAAGGTTAATATTTTCTTTCGGTACGTCATCATTAATTGTAAAGAGGAGGGTGTTCTTTCTATCAAACTATAAATATGGAAATCTCAAGTCACATGCCTTTTTTCTTTTAAAGTTTCTACCAGAACAGCTTAATTAAAAGAGAACTTCTACGGGCCATTTTAGTTGGGAGTGACAACGGTATCCCACAATTTGGTTTCAAATTCCAGATTTGACATGATTGAATTGAATTTGGCTATGATCTGATTTGATTTGACAAATATCTCAATTCGACCGATTATATAATTTATATAATATAATATAAAATATTTAATTATTTTAGTTAAGATATATAATATTTAAATTATATAAATAGTTTATATATTTTATATAAATAAAACATTTATATTATATATTAATTATCTAAAATAATTAATCATCGAATTTGAATTCGATTATTTGTTTTATATCTTGCAGCATTAATTTGCAAATTAATATATACAAATTATCAATATTTGTTCCTTTGGTCAGAGCTTCAACTCCATTTGTTCCCAATTTGAAAGTACATATATCTGTCATCCCATTTGATAGTAACCACTGTGCTTCTATTCTTGCAATCCACATAAGCCTGGTTCATTCCAAACTTGTATTTGATGAGTTTTGCTGAATAGTTAGTAACCTTGTTTCCACCAATTCCACTTATCAAAGTATAAGTCATAAAACACTGAGTACCCTAGGAGTAGAAAAGGTTTGAAAGATAGAAACTTGCTTAGAATTGAATTTGGTTACGAAATTAATATTTGTATTAATTTGTGATGTGCTGAAAATTAAGCTCGTTAATTTGTATGAACAGGCAACGGAGCTCAAATGTGGAGGTCTTGTGGTGGCATGCACATTTGATCACCGAGTAGCAGATGCCTATTCCGCCAACATGTTTTTTGTGTCATGGGCGGAGATTGCTCAAGCAAAACCGATATCCATCACTCCATCTTTCCGTCGGTCCCTACTAAATCCTAGAAAACCTGCAGGATGTTATGATCCATCCCTTGATGAAATGTACATACCCATATCAATGTTGCCTCCTCCTCCTACAGTTGCTGAACTTGGAGTTCATGATGATCATCTCATAAGTCGCATCTACTATGTCACAGCTCAGGATATTGACCGGCTTCAGTCGCAGGCTAACTCTAATGGCTATAAAAAGAGAAGCAAAATAGAGTCGTTTAGTGCATTCTTGTGGAAGATGGTTGCCAAAAGCTCCAATGACGATGCCAAGAGATGCAAAATGGGTATTGTGGTTGATGGGCGGAGGAGATTAAGCATGGATGGTGAAGGCAAAACAACATGCTCAATGGATACCTACTTCGGGAATGTCCTTTCCATTCCTTTCGGGGATGAGAGTGTTAGTGAGCTTAAGACAAGGCCATTGAATTGGGTGGCAGGCGTGGTGCATAACTACTTGAAAGATGCAGTCACTAAGGAGCATTTCCTGGGTTTGATTGATTGGGTGGAAGATCATCGGCCAGAGCCAGCATTAGCCAAGATATATTGTAGCAGACGTAATATGGATGGACCGACGTTTGTGGTGTCCTCTGGGCAGCGGTTCCCTGTAGGGATGGTGGATTTCGGGTGGGGCAGCCCCATATTTGGGTCCTACCATTTTCCATGGCAAGGTGAGGCTGGGTACGTTATGCCCATGCCCAGTTCAAGAGGGAATGGTGACTGGATTGTCTATATGCACATGCCGAAAGGGCAGCTGGAGTTCTTGGAGGCTGAGGCTGCTGATGTCTTTAGGCCATTGACGCGTGGTTATCTCAAGTTGTCCATGAAGGATCTGGAGTAGTTGTTTTACATACTTATGTGTGTTTGTTGCAATGATCTAGTTATGAATCTTATGACTTTGTTGAAGATGGGAAGTTATATATGTATATAGATATAATACAATATCGATCATCACTGTTTTTCGGTCGAATAAAATTAAAGGAAAATGCTTGTTGTGTGTCCCCTACGTACCATAGTCAGTCGCTGATAATTTGAAGGTATATATGTATATATAGGTTTGTTTTCTTTATTGAAAAGTAACAAAAAAGAGAATATATTTTTATTATTCTTATAAGTTAAATTATATATATTTTTTTTTGTTGGGTTTGATTAGAGTTCAAATCATGGTTTTCAAAATCAGACTGGACCGGATGGTCGGACCGAATATCCAGGAACCGGTCAGGTGACCGGTTTCAATTTTCCTCAAAATTAGATTTTCTTCAAAAATTATTGATTTTGGTTAACAAACCGCTGATACGGACGGTTAACTGTTCGAGTGGTTTTGACAATTTTTTATTTTTTTATTAAAACGGGCTAACTGTTTGACCCGATAACCGGACCCCTGATGGGATCGGTGGGATCTGATTCCTCCATTACGACCAGCCAGTGACCATACAAGGAGATCAATTTGAATGAGAATGATTCAACACACCAAGTTTCGTAGTTGGGTTCAACATATTGGGTTGATAAAATAAACCCGAGTTCCCCTGATGAACTGAAGTGGCTCGATCGCCTTGTACATATCTCCCCACACCTACAGGACATGGATTCCTGGACAACACGACGTACATCTCCTCGGAAAAAAGGTATGATACACAACCCAAGACACCTGATGCTTATTTTTGCAAAACCTAATTAATGGACCAAGTAGACATCTTTTCTCAAACCATTGTTAAAAAAAAAAAACGCCTAAAATTTTATAAATCATACTTTAAAAAAGTCATTACCCAATCTAGTTTACATAAGCAAATGAGTTGTTTAGATGTGGTTTCCATCGTACCTAGTGCATTGCTGATGATCTTTGACTTATGCTATTGCTGTGGAGTCGGTCAATGGTGAGAAGAACAAGATGGTGATGATCAACAAGGAAAAGAAGAAGAATTTAATAATGGGCAAACGTAAAGACTTCTCTCAAATGGGTTGTCTATATATACACTTGACTCCTTTAAACCTTTGTTGGCTAGCCTATGGGCCAGGGAGTTTCCTTCTCTTTCAACAAAATAAAAGGATATATTATTAGAGTTTTCACACTCGGTCAGAATGAATATCCTTAAAAAAACAAGAAAGCATCCTGAGCAGCCGAAAGATCTCCTTGTGATAAAGCCTGGATTAAGGACCTATTATCATTTTCCACTACAAAAGGACCATGGGAGAACTGTTTTGCTAGCTGAATTCCACGAAGAGGACACAGAGAAGAACTGCTTCGGGAAATCCAAAATTATTTCTAATAACTAATTCATTCATCCACTTGATAAAACTATCATCCACATTGATTTTAAGAACATTCATTTGAGGTGGCTGCCACTAAAAAAATTTGTTGATCACCCTTACGAAGTTGCGAAGAATCTTGTCATTTTTTCAACAAAATCATCTACCTCTCCTTCCAAGCCCTGTTATACATAAGGACAGATTAGGATCAGGGATCACATTTTCTAAAACACATTCCTTTGTACTCTTCCATATCATCCATAATTGAATAGCTGTGTAATTCAATAACTCATCCTTTCTACTTTTAATCTGACCACATTTGTCAACTCAAGAAGCAAACCATACATCAAAAGAATTTGGAAGCATCCCTTGGATTTTAACCATAAAAAACAAGAAAACAAAAGACAAAGCTTTAAAAGAAATTTACCATTCTAATCGAATAGTCCCCTCATATATCATATACATATAAATTTCTAATGTAATTATTTTTTATGCAAGACTTGTTATGAAATTAAATTTGAAAAAGATGGAGTATGAGTAATCTATATTTATATGCTTTTAATTTTTTCCTTCTGAGTTGTGTTTTTTACATTGCTTTTGTACTTATATCTAGATTTTCTGTTTTAAGATAAAGATGACATTATTTTTTGTTGAAATAGTGTGATTAAGGTATTACAGTCTTTTCCTTATATTTGTATTTTGAAGATGTTAAATTATTTTTGTTACTTTTAGTCAAATCATTTAATGTATGAAAATATTTTTGATACAATTTATTGAATGACCCCACGGAAAAAAAAAAAAAAAAGAATTCTTCATTACGTCACTGAGTGCAATACCAACCAAATGTTGAGTACAGATGGCTTGGTATTAATGGAGGACTGGAAATAACTCTTTTCTGTTGTAAAATTTAATTTTAATGCAAAAGGAAAATTGATTTAGCTAACTCTTGTTATTTTTTTTTTTATTTCTTTTAAATAAAAAATCCACAAAACTTTAAAGGGATTTTTGGACTGCAATCCCCCTCAGAAAATGAATTTGCAGCCCCCTCCTATTCTACTAGTAATGCCCCCTGCCCCATAAATCACATCTTGCCTGTGAATTTGGCATCAATCCATGGCAGGAACCAGTCCACCCCTAGTCTAGTAGTAGCTTCACCTAAGGGTGGATTGAACACGGTAAAAACCCCAACTTTAAAAGAGTTGAAAAGCAAAAGAGAGAAAGTTACTATGCACAACTGCAGTTTTAAAATATAATATAGATATGTATGTATGTACACACGTATGTTATATTTGCTACATATGGGGCGGGGCTGATGGGTTCTGCATCCAATTTTTACTTTAGTTGGATCAAGTCAGGTTAGGGTTGGAGTTACTTCGAATTGAGTTCAGGAGTAAAACTTCACAAATTAGGGACCACTATCTAATATGCACGATTTTGTATTTCAAAACAAAAACAAGCGACTGTTCTCCACTATTGTGTTTGCCATTGTAGCGTGTTTTTGTTTTAAAAACTAAATTCACACATCTTGGAAAAACACATTCAGAATTTCTAATGAGTAATTATTTGATTTCTTTCATTTTTTTAAATCTCTGGTAGGTATGTTTCTCTTTCAATTAGACCATGCATGATTGGTCATAGTTATTTTAATCATGCATATCATACATACATATGTACATACACACACATACATGCATACATACATATATACATATATAGCTTTCCAGCTCATTAGCCTATTGCCCTTTGACATATCCACTTGGGGGATGATCAATATATATACACATACATATATGATACCTACTACCTATGTCGATAGTTTCTGAAAATCCAGATTCTATTCTAATTCAAATGGATATTAGCAAGTAAACCCATGCAATTCATGGTGTTGAATAAAGATTTGGTTTTGGGTTGATAATTTTGGGATTTGATTGATGTCATTTTGGGTCTAGGTCAGGGTCATGTCTAGGGTTAGTTTTGGGTTGGTTCTTAACTTGATCGAGTCTATCTAATTTATATTTTAAGTGGAAATAATAGATTTAATGGGGAGGGAAAATGTAACAAAAACATTAATTATTGGAGATGAGGAGAGAGTTTTAAGAATGATTTTTTTGGGCAAATTATTGAGGAGATGATGTCTATGAGCTTTGAGGTGAGCAGAGAAAGTGTCCTCTAACCATCTCTCCTAGAGGAAACCATCCATCCTACCCAGAAGGGTGTCTTCTGGGGAATCAGTCTAGACATTCCGGCATATACAGGAAAACAGTTTCGGGCACATTCTTCAAGCCACTGTATCTAGACATCCCAGCATCTCAAAAGTTTCAACAAGTCCCTACAACATAACCAAACTAAGAATGTTAATATGAATGTATACATGCACATATAAAATGTAAAACACATAATTGCACTATTATATTACCTTCTGCCTTTCAGAAATAAAGGTCCAACCATGATCATCTGGTCCTCCAATTGCGTCAAACAACAAAGTCAAAAACCAAGTCCACGACTCCCTACACTCATACTCAACTATAGTAAATGCAATTGGGAATATGCAGTTATTCCCATCTAAATCAACAGTCGAGAGGATATGGCCAAAGTTAGGTGGCTTCATGTGGCAGCCATCAAGCCCTATGAATGGACGACAACCCTCCAAAAAACCAACTTTCATTGCATTGAAACAAATGAACATCCTCTCAAATTGTCCAGGGACCCCCTTCTTGAAACCAATCTTCACAATGCTACCCGGATTTGAATTCAGCAAGACATGACAGTAATCGGCCAACTTCTTGAACTGTTCACTATGTATTCCCTCAATCTAGAAATTTGCCTTTCTCTTAGTTATGTAAACCAATCGCTTACTAATATCAACTCTAAAATCTCTTAGAGTCTCATTGCGTAAAGCAAGGGCTTTCCAACCAGGATCATCCATAAATTTGTTATTGTATTTATTGGTTAGCCATGTTGATGACATTTTGTCATTCCTCAATGTCCGTGTACACTCATACTTGTCACTGAAAGTTTTAACTTGAAAATACTCTAACCACACTTCTGCTTGCAAGATGTCGTGACCTTATTTTTATTATTCTTCACATAATAATACTATATGCCATGTATGATTGCAAAGTTAACCAGTGCTTCCTTAAATATAGTTTGATGGATTGGCAAATCTCATCCCCACCAATAAGTTGGGTGAATCCATCTGCCTCTCAGGTATAAATGACTCATATTGTGCACCTTTCTCGTCATCCGATGCATGTGGACTAAGCAACTCTTCTGGCTGATGATAATCATTCAACAATTCTAGCCCAAGAACATCATCCTCTAGTGGTGTGGAATGGTCATCGTGATCATTATTGTATTCTTCATCACCACCGATATCAGCTCCATCCAATGGGATGTTGATGTCATCATACTCATCTGCCCTAGGACTTGAGGAGCATGCCTAATTACCTTCCTGTTGGATGAAAACAGTATACGTCTGCAATACAATAAATGATACAATACACTATAAAATCCAATATAACCTATAAAACCATAGGTTTGGACCATTGTCTCAAGCGCACTTCAGCCCAATGTTTCTAAACCATATGGTTTAACCATGGTATGCACCATAAGTTTGAACCATGGTTTGGACCATGATTTGAACCACAGGTTAGGGCTTGGGTGTCGCACTTATCAAGGATGGGCAAGTAAGAACAAGTAAACAAAGTGGGGAACCACTTTACATATGCAGTAAGTACATTTAGGGCCCGTTTGGTAAGTCTTTTTGGGAAGATCTTCTCGTAGCTCTAACGGCCAATAGACACATTAAGCTTTTGACATAAGATCTGGGCAGCCCGAAGACCGTTTGGCAGACACATCTGTCATTTCGGGTCATTTTGTGCGAGATTAAAATGTGAAAGACGTGAGAAGCTTCATTTGGAGCTTCCTGAAATCAGCCCAAAATGGGCTTCACGCGTCTTTTCAGCGTTGTCTTTTGGCGGCTAGATCTTCCGCGTGTGAAACGGGAATAGACCGATTTTTGGTCTTCCCGACTTGTAAACAACCGAAAGACCACACAAAAAGACACGGCAAATAATGCCTTACTTTTTGTCTTTGAAGACAAATGAATGTCTGGCAGACAAGTTGGGGAACCACCACTAACAATGACTGATTAAAGAAAGGGAAACATTCCCCATGCACATCATTCTCGTATATATCAAAACCAGGTGTCCACAACTAATGCAAGGAGAAGTTGATGTTAAAATCAAAACATATCTAACCATGAAAAACACTAAAAAAATCAAAACCCTAAAAAATCTTGGATTAAAATCTCAATAACCCAGTTGTAGAGAAATCAAGGAGAAGTCGATGTTAAAAAACACATAAAAAATGATAAAAAAAAAACAATAGAAAATAAACATACCCTAGTTGTCTCTTCAGCTCCGGCAACAAGTCGTCTTCTTCGGTAATGGCTGAGTAAATAGTGGGTGCAAGAATGTTCCAGCGATGGGCAATAGGAGTTGTCCTCCGAAAACGGCACTGCTTCTCAGATTCTCGGCGGCGTAATACTTTTCCGATGTCGAAATCAACTTTTCCGGTGGCACAGTCGCCTGCACCACCGGGGTGAGGGAGCTGGTTCTCTGTAAATGAAAAAAATGGCATTGCTTCTCGGATTCTTGGTGGTGCAAAAGTTTTCCGACTTCAAAATCAACTTTCTCAGCGGCACAGTCGGCTACACCACCAGTGTTTGTTCTCTGTAAATGCAAGCATGAATAGTGGTTCGTACTTGCATTGGCCGATGAATTATTTTAATAATTTGGGATTAATAGGTCAAAATAACACTAGGGGTATTTTAAACATTTTATCCTCTAACCGACGGAAATCTAACAGGAGGTACCAAATTGTTCCAAATTGAAAATTCGGGTATTAAATTGTCACGACTTAAAGCATTGGTACTAAATTGACACTCAACCTAAAGTATTGTCCATGAAATATTCAGTATATAGTGTCATTGCTGTTCATGATGTTGGAAGGGCTCGCTTGACGCATTGAGCATGTTTATTGAGAGGGTAATGCTGCTGCAGACTCTTTAGCTAATTATGAACGTCATTCTCTCCAAAGCACTGATTTTGATGATATTTCTCATGTTCCATATGATATGGTTACAGCTCTTTGGGGTGATTGGCTTAACCTTCTATTTCTTCCTTATAAATGAATCACCGTTTTTTGATATATTGGATTTGGTTCTGTATGTTTGAACTTAACGTTTTACTTCTTTAGCTAATTATGAAGGATAAGGTTTTTATGTACCCATCCTAGTTTCTTTTTATTTTTTTGAAAATATTAATAAAACTTAACGTTGGCCACCCTACTACCGGGGATTCTTTTGGGTTAAAAAAATATCGTTCAATTGACTAAATGGCCCAAAGCGGAAAGGTAATTTTAGGGTGCCAAGAGGGCTCTTCATGTTCCTAATGAATTCAGATCTCCTACTCACTAGAATTCTACTCACTCACTTACATGAAGAACATCTTCCTATGAATGATAACTTATAAATATGAGAGATATTTACAATGTATGGTTATAATGTTCTGTGAGTAAGAGATCCAAACTTGTTTCTAATCGGTTTCTATTATTGGGGCAAGTACTTGCCACATGTACAGAAAAAGACCCTCTGCGTGTGCCAATTTTTTAGCAGAAAAAAATTACAACTTTGAATTGCTACCATTAATTGGGAAATCCCCAAACATGGCGTGGCTGATGGATGTAGATTGCAAAACATGAACACAGATCAACCCATTGGCTCCTCCTATGCAGTGGATTGTATGCATGAATGGGCCATGTCATCTCTCTACATGGCAGAAATATGGTAGGTCGTGTGGGAAAAATGATCCCAATAAGAAATTTTTTTAATTTTCACACTATATTATTTTAATTTCAATTTGAACTGCAAGAATCAGGCCCTGATGCGCTCACAACAAAAGACCGTCACAATACGTTCTAACATCATCTGTGTTCGCGTGTCACGTAAATGGTGGGCCCCAATCTCACGGTGAGATGTATGGCCACAGATAATGTTAGAACGGATCATGCATGTTGAAGCAAGAGTAGTTTGGTTGGTACGGGGAAACGTACGGCCCCAACAACACAGGGTGAGATGTGGCTGAGATTGGTGTATGAGGTGCGCTTTTGAGGAATAGACCCCAATCCTATTCTGTTACCTTCTAACAAAACTAAATATGACCAGAATTGGTTGACTGAAATTAAAATAAACTCCCAACCACTACTCTATTAAAAAGTTTAGATTTTTGGGAAACTACCCTGTGAGATCTATTCTGTATTCTGTTGCTTGAGAGAGTGCATCTCACATTGTTATGGGCCCACACGTAGGATCTCATTACGGGGCGGTCCATGGGGAAAACCCCTAACCTTCCCTTGCCCTTTCCTTTGCGTGCTGACCCTATTGTAGCGAACTAGGGAGTGATTTGTCCAAGAGATCACCCTAACTCTCCTAAGTTATTTTCTTGATCGAAAATTCAATGCCTTTTCTTCAATTCGTGGCTCCTTAAATAGGAGATTACAGAAGGAAATTCCTAATTAAACTCAAACTCCAACTTAAATCAAACTCCTAATTACCTACTCTTAATGGTAACACAACTCTTACTTAAGATAAGATAAGATAAGATAAGGAGGATAAGGATAAGGATAAGAATTGGTGTAGCTGGCGGCGAGTTGGCAAGCAAAGCTGACGTGGCAAGATAAGTGTGGGCCCACCCTGATGAGCTGTCGTGTGGGTCCCACCCTACCGCTGCTGCCGGGCGGCGCGCGCGTCTCACAGTGCTGCTGTCGTGCGGTGCGTGCTGCGCGCTGCCAGGCGGTGCGTGCTGCTGTGCGGCATTGACGGGCGGTGCGTGCTGCTGTGCGGCCTGCTGTGCGTGCCACTGCCTGTGACTACGCCGCAGTGTGCTGTCGAGCGGTGTGTCCATAACATCACACCCCTCCTAGACGACGAGCTTGTCCTCAAGCTCGAGGGCTGGGTAGGCGTTGTGAAGGTCGGTCCAGGGAATCCAGGTGGCCTCAGCTGAGGGTAATCCTTCCCACTCGACGAGAACCTCAAAGGTACCCTAATTGATGCGTGACCGGACAAGAGCTCGAGGGTGGAGGATGGGTCTGCCGTCCTTTAGAGGAGGTAGAGAAGGCATGTGCTCAGGGGGAGTCCCTGTAAAAGGCTTCAGTAGGGACACATGGAAGATATCATGGATTCTGCTGTGCTCCGGTAGCTCGAGTTGATAGGCAACCTTCCCTATCTACCATAGAACCTTGAAGGGCCTGTAGAATTTTGGGGCTAGTTTGGGGGGGCCTCGACGGTGGAGGGAGAGCTGATGGTAAGGCTGGAGCTTCAGCCAAACGAGCTGACCAGGCTCGAATGTGACTTCGCGGTGGTGCTGATCGTAGGCTTGCTTCATGCGCGCCTGTGCCTGCTGTAAGCATAGGGAGACTTCGGCCAGGAGGGCATCGCGGTCTTGGAGACTGCGCTCCACTTCTTCCAACCGTGTGGAGCCTGGTTAGTAAGATAAAAGACGGGGAGGGTCGCGGCCCTACACAACCCGGAAGGGAGTCATGCCAAGGGAGGAGTGGTAGGACGTGTTGTAGCAGTATTCGGCCCAAGGAAGGCAATCCACCCAGCGTTGTGGTTGGTCCCCTACGAAATAGCGGAGGTACATCTCTATGGTACGGTTGACCACCTCCGTTTGCCCGTCTGTTTGTGGATGGTAGGCGGAGGAGAATGCTAGGGTCGTGCCCTGTAATCGGAACAGCTCCTTCCAAAAGGTGCTGGTGAAGACTGCATCCCTGTCGCTGACGATGGACTTGGGCAGCCCATGCAGGCGGAAGATGTGTGTGAAGAAGGCGTGGGCCACAGAGACTGCGCTGTATGGGTGGGACAACGGAATGAAATGGGCATACTTGGAGAAGCGGTCCACCACTACGAATAAGACTGACTTCCCTCCGACTTTAGGCAAGCCTTCAATGAAGTCCATGGAGATATCGGCCCAGATCTGTGTTGGGAGTGAGAGGGGCTGCAGGAGGCCTGCCGGGTGTAAATTCTCTCATTTTTGCTGCTGGCATGTGGAGCAGTTTTGGATGAAATTCCTAACTGAGCCGCACATACCCTGCCAATGAAAATCGGCGCGGACGTGGTGTAACGTCTTCTGAACTCCTTCGTGGGTGGCGTTATGGATGCTGGCGAGGACGGCTGAAATCAATGGGCAATCTGTCGGGAGATATATCCTCCCTTTGTACAGCACAAGTCCCTCGTGGAAGGACCAGTTCGGGTTGGTTGTTCTGGATTGTAATTCTTGCACCCGATCCCTCCATGTTGGTGATTGGGGCAGTATGATCCTTAGGTTCTCCAATAGGGTAACGCAGGGCCGAGAGATCGCGCAAAGGTGTATCCTCTCTTCATCACTTCTAGATAGCGCATCTGCGGCCCGGTTTGAAGCCCCTGCCTTGTGGTCTACGTGGAAGTCAAACCCTAACAGTTTACTTGCCCAGTGCTGTTGGGGTGGAGTAGTAAGCCGCTGCTCTAGAAGGTACTTGAGGCTGTAATGGTCTGCCTTGACGACGAAGGGTCTGCCCCACAAATATGGCCTCCAGTGTTGGACGGCCTTGGCAAGCCCGATCAATTCACGCTCGTAGGCTGGTAGCTTTAGGTGCCGGTCTGCTAGCTTGCGGCTGAAGAAGGCTATGGGGTGCTCTTGCTGTTGCAGCACTGCGCCGATGCCTATGCCCGAAGCATCGCACTCAACCGTAAACTCCTGGTTAAACTTTGGTAACTGTAGCACGGGGGTTGAGGAGAGTGCATCTCTTAAGTTTGTGAAGGCGACGTCTGCTGCTTCATCCCACTGGAATGCATTCTTCTTTAACATCTTGGTTAATGGGGCCGCCAGGAGTCCGTAATCCCTTACAAACTTGCGGTAGTACCCGGTGAGACCTAAGAACCCGCGGAGAGCCCTAGTGGACTGAGGTTTGGGCCATTCCCGAATGGCCTGAATCTTGGAGTCATCTACCGAGACTCCTTCCTTGCTGATTATGTGTCCTAGATAAAGGACCTATTGCTCTCCGAAAGAACATTTGGTTCGTTTTAGGAAGAGCTTATGTTGGCGCAGCAGCTCCAGAACTGTCCATAGGTGACGAGCGTGCTCCACCCACGACGTACTGTAAATCAGGATGTCGTAAAAAAATACTAGGACGAATCTGCGGAGGTGGGGTCAAAATACCTCGTTCATCAAGGCTTGAAATGTGGATGGAGCATTGGTGAGACCAAAAGACATAACCAGGAAATCAAAGTGGCTGTGATGCGTTCGGAAGGCTGTTTTCTTCACATCTTCGGGGGCCATTCGAACCTGGAAGTAGCCTGACCTGAGATCCAGTTTAGAGAAATATTGAGACCCGTGCAGCTCATCTAGCAGTTCGTCCACCACAGGAATCGGAAACTTGTCCTCGACGGTCCTGGTGTTGAGCTCCCGGTAGTCTACACAAAACCTCCAGGTGCTGTCCTGTTTTGGCACCAGCAAGACTGGCGAAGAGAATGGGGAGCGGCTTGGGCGGATAATACCCTGCTTCAGCATTTCTGCACACTGGTTCTCTATCTCGTCCTTCTGAAGGTGTGGGTAACGGTATGGCCGAACGACCACGGGTCCAGTCCCTGGCATTAAGGGGATCCGATGGTCACATGATCGGACAGGAGGAAGGCCCTTGGGTTCTGAGAACACGTCTGGAAATTCGGCAAGAAGTCTCTCCATCTCTGCAGCGTGCAAGGTGTCGCCATGGAGGGTATGTACCTGTGGTCTTTTTGCTCTCATCTTGGCCCCTTTCCATTTGACTTGTTTCCCATGTAGGTTAAACGTCATGGTCAAAGCACTGAAATCCCATAGGATAGGGCCGAGGGTGATGAGCCACTTAATTCCCAACACCATATTGAACTCGTCTAGGGGCAATACAAACAGATCAGCGAGGAATGGTTCAGAATCCACTTGTATTTGGATGTTTCAGCAGATCCCTGGGCTGTGAACTCTCTCCCCATTTGCTACGGCTACCTGAAGCCGCGGTCTGTCTTCCACCGGTAGTTTCAGTTGGAGCGCAGCTTGTTTGTTGATAAAATTATGTGTGTTCCTTGAGTCCACCAGAACCCGTACCTGTTTTCCTACCACTTGGGCCCGCAGCTGCATGGTTTGGGAGTTTTGTATCCCGGTGATGGCGTGGAGGGAGATCTCGGGTTCTAGTGTTGTCTGCTCCTCTTCTTCCTCCTCTAGTTCGTCTACCAGGAGGCAGAACAACCACTTGCAGCGGTGGCCGGCGGAGTACAACTCGTCGCAGTTGAAGCATTGGCCCTTGGCCCGGCGTTCCGCCATCTCGGCTCTGGATAGGCATCTGATGGGAGGTGCTGTCGCGCTGCTCCCTATGCTGGTTGCAGATCGGGGAGGGTTACTAGTGAAAGGCCGCGGTTCCCTGCTGGCTGCCAGCAAGGGCCCTCCTCCAGCAGGCTTCGGGTTTGTCCAAGCCATTACTGGGCGTCGCATGCTGGACGTCCCTCGGCTAATCTGTAGTTTGCGCTCGAAGGCTCGGGCTAAATTCATTGTCGTGACCAGATTAGGCGGGCTCTGCATCTGTACGTCAACTCGTAGAGGTTCGGCTAGGCCAACTGTGAACATATCCACCTGCTGGTCTGGGCGTACTGAAGAGGCTCTGGCGAGAAGGGACTGAAACTGCCGCTGATACTCTGCTACTGTCCCGGTCTGCTTGAGGTTAATGAGTTTCCCCAAGGGGTTGCTTGTTAATAGGGGTCCGAACCGAAGGAGGCAGTATAACTTGAACTGCTCCCAACTAAGACCTGGTTCTTCCTGCTCTACTCGGTAGAACCAAAGCTGCGCTTCTTCGGTCAGGTGGAATGCGGCCAGGCTGACCTTGTCCTCCTCCGTGCGCTGATTACGGAAGAATTGCTCACAGCGGTACAACCATCCCAGTGGGTCACCGCTGCCGCTGTATGAGGGAAACTCCAGACGGCTGTATTTGGGTATGACCGCTGCAGCTGGGGTGGCGTCCTGTTGTTCACCGGAGCCTTCGGCCCGATCTGGGCGGCGGCTGTGGTTGGTGGCCGCCTCTTCAGGACTCCTTTCTTTGGTGGCGAAGTATAACTCTAGTAGGCGCCGAAGCTCCCTGACATCCTCCTTGACCTCTCTTACTTCTGCGTGGTTTTCCACGAGTCGGTGTTCCAGTTCGTGGACCTTGGATGATAGCTGCTCCATGTCGCCCATGACGCTAGGCTCTAATACCAAAATGTTATGGGTCCGCGCGTAGGATCTCGTCACGGGGCGGTCCACGGGGAAAACTCCTAGCCTTCCCTTGCCCTTCCCTTTGCGTGCTGACCCTATTGTGGCGAACTAGGGGATGATTTGTCCAAGAGATCACCCTAACTCTCCTAAGCTCTTTTCTTGATCGAAAATTCAATGCCTTTTCTTCAATTCGTGGCTCCTTAAATAGGAGATTACAAAAGGAAATTCCTAATTAAACTCAAACTCCAACTTGAACTCAAACTCCTAATTACCTACTCTTAATGGTAACACAACTCTTATTTAAGATAAGATAAGATAAGATAAGGAGGATGAGGATAAGGATAAGAATTGGTGTAGCTGGCGGCGAGCAGAGCTGATGTGACAAGATAAGTGTGGGCCCACCCTGATGAGTTGTCGTGTGGGTCCCGCCCTACCGCTGCTGCCGGGCAGCGCGTGCGTCTCACAGTGCTGCTGCCGGGCAGTGCGTGCCGCTGTCGGGCAGTGCGTGCTGTTGTGCGGCGCTGCCGGGCATTGCGTGCTGCTGTGCGGCCTGTTGTACGTGCCGCTGCCTGTGATTGCGCCGCAGTGTGCTGCTGGGCGGTGTGTCCATAACACACATCAACCTCACACAGTATCTCCTACACTTGTATTTAATATTCACGGGCCCAACACAGGGTGAGATGTGGCTGAGAATGGTGTGAGGTGCGCTCTTGAGTAACAGATTCCAATTCTATTCTGTTACCTTCTAACTAAATTAAATATGAACTTACCAAAAACACCTGAAACAAATTCTAGTGGCATCAATTGAAGGTTTGAAGCTAAACAACGGGCTATTCTCTTTGTATCCCCCCCCCCCCCCCCCCCCAAAAAAAAAAAAAAATAATAATAATAATAAATAAATAAATTAGGTTAACAAAATCAAGGAGGTACATGCTAGAGGTGCAATTTCTGATAAGATGGCCTTCAACTCCCTTTTTAGTCAGATTTGATTTGTTGTTAAAATGTAGGAGGTAAGTTTTTAATCAAAGTTAAAATTTATTTATCCTTTTTTTAAATGGAAAACTAACCATGCATTTGAAAGAGAAACGTTGTTATATAAAGATAGAAGGCAATACTTGGCTACGTAAACATAACGTTCTGTTTGATAGATACATATACAGCACATACATGTAATAGAAGGCAATATGTGGTGGACATTGGCGGCCCATTGCCCTTTTGACTTGGTCATATATGTGGACATTGGTACCTCCTATGCTGTTGGGGAAATTAGAATATAATATAATGACTTACCAATAATTCTTTCTTCTTCTCCTTCCCTATTTGTTTCGTTCTAGGAATTCAAATTTGCTGAAGATACGGAACATCGGTCGTGTTGTGTTCATCGATATTAATTAGTCATATATATGCGGTTCAGGAAATTAAAACATAATATAATGACTTATTAATAATTCTTTCGTTCTAATAATTCAAATCTGCTGAATAATATTGTGGTTATCGATATTGATATTTGATATGACTGAATGATGTTGGCTGGTGACTAATAGATCCGACTCTCATTCTATATTCCAGAGCTGAAAATTCAACTGGTGGTTGTTGGAGTTATGGTGCATGTACCAGCTCAATAAGTTCTACTTGCCTTATAGAATTATATTATTAGCTCTTCCTGTTGTTATAAATTTCCAATTGTCACATGAAAAGTCCACAGCATATTTCTCTCTCTCTCTCTCTCTGGTACCGTCATGGGTGGTAGCGACTTTTCAGTAAGTTTGAAGAGCAAAGAGGTGGTGGCAGCGGTGTTGCCCATGCAGGAACACTGGCTGCCCCTCTCGAACCTGGACTTACTGCTGCCACCCGTTGATGTGGGAGTTTTCTTCTGTTATCAGAGATCATCAGCAACTAAAGGAAACAACCTCACCTTTAGATCGATGGTTAGCATTCTCAAGAGAGCACTGGCTGAAGCCCTCGTGTCGTACTATGCGTTTGCGGGTGAGGTTGTCACCAACTCCGTCGGCGAGCCGGAGCTCCTCTGCAACAATCGAGGGGTGGATTTCATGGAAGCTTATGCCGACATCCATCTTCAAGATGTCCAGTTCTATGATCCAGACACTAGTATTGCAAAGCTTGTTCCCCATAAGAAGCAAGGTGTGCTTTGCGTTCAGGTGCTTCTTCTTTTTCCTTTTTTTTTTCTTCTTCTTATTTTTGGGTACAGACTGATCTCTGTCTCAGCAGCCTCAACATCGTGCAGTATTGCAGTTTGGGTTCGTGCGCACAACTTTTTTACCATATTCTAACTAAGATATACTGTTTTTGTTTACATAAAACTCAAATATTCTTTTAAGTTCAAGACCCGTTCCCACCCCATTCCCAAAGCCCGTCCTTGTCCCAAAATTGTTTTTTAAGTAAGGTAAAAATTGACATCCCTAAATTCTTGGGGGTGATTCAAATTAAACCCTATAACGTTCCATGGCACCAAAAATATTAAAAAGACTTCCCAGCTAGACCGGTAGGGAAGTAGGGAATTTTTCCTTACGCATACAACCCCATCTATGGTGTGGGGTTGTGAAATTTATCAAGAACTTTCCTTGGACTTAGTTTCTCTCTTATTTGATCTATCAAATTAATTAATCCACATATGGCTGACCATGACTATATTGAGTTGGCCTCCTGTTCAACAGTTAGGATCTACTGACCATACTTGCTGAGGTGTGCATGTGGGGCGCACCCATTAACGGGGATGAAAATTTCCCCATCCTTGTGTCCCGATGTGGGAAAATTATCCCCATCCCCGGCCCAATCAGGGCGGAACTCGATGGAGATCGGGAAAACAGGGAAAATTGCATGCCATGCATCCTTAATTTGTAAGGGCTAATTTTCTTGAAATTAATCACAACAAAGAAAGCTGTTCATGTCACAAAATTGCTCCTAAATCAAATTGCTGAAGTCCTATAATCGTGTGAATCTTTTGTTTTATGTAATCCTCTCTTTGGTCTCTGCGTGAGACAAGGTTATTATTTTTTGAATCCAAACAAGGTTAATATTTTCTTTCGGTACGTCATCATTAATTGTAAAGAGGAGGGTGTTCTTTCTATCAAACTATAAATATGGAAATCTCAAGTCACATGCCTTTTTTCTTTTAAAGTTTCTACCAGAACAGCTTAATTAAAAGAGAACTTCTACGGGCCATTTTAGTTGGGAGTGACAACGGTATCCCACAATTTGGTTTCAAATTCCAGATTTGACATGATTGAATTGAATTTGGCTATGATCTGATTTGATTTGACAAATATCTCAATTCGACCGATTATATAATTTATATAATATAATATAAAATATTTAATTATTTTAGTTAAGATATATAATATTTAAATTATATAAATAGTTTATATATTTTATATAAATAAAACATTTATATTATATATTAATTATCTAAAATAATTAATCATCGAATTTGAATTCGATTATTTGTTTTATATCTTGCAGCATTAATTTGCAAATTAATATATACAAATTATCAATATTTGTTCCTTTGGTCAGAGCTTCAACTCCATTTGTTCCCAATTTGAAAGTACATATATCTGTCATCCCATTTGATAGTAACCACTGTGCTTCTATTCTTGCAATCCACATAAGCCTGGTTCATTCCAAACTTGTATTTGATGAGTTTTGCTGAATAGTTAGTAACCTTGTTTCCACCAATTCCACTTATCAAAGTATAAGTCATAAAACACTGAGTACCCTAGGAGTAGAAAAGGTTTGAAAGATAGAAACTTGCTTAGAATTGAATTTGGTTACGAAATTAATATTTGTATTAATTTGTGATGTGCTGAAAATTAAGCTCGTTAATTTGTATGAACAGGCAACGGAGCTCAAATGTGGAGGTCTTGTGGTGGCATGCACATTTGATCACCGAGTAGCAGATGCCTATTCCGCCAACATGTTTTTTGTGTCATGGGCGGAGATTGCTCAAGCAAAACCGATATCCATCACTCCATCTTTCCGTCGGTCCCTACTAAATCCTAGAAAACCTGCAGGATGTTATGATCCATCCCTTGATGAAATGTACATACCCATATCAATGTTGCCTCCTCCTCCTACAGTTGCTGAACTTGGAGTTCATGATGATCATCTCATAAGTCGCATCTACTATGTCACAGCTCAGGATATTGACCGGCTTCAGTCGCAGGCTAACTCTAATGGCTATAAAAAGAGAAGCAAAATAGAGTCGTTTAGTGCATTCTTGTGGAAGATGGTTGCCAAAAGCTCCAATGACGATGCCAAGAGATGCAAAATGGGTATTGTGGTTGATGGGCGGAGGAGATTAAGCATGGATGGTGAAGGCAAAACAACATGCTCAATGGATACCTACTTCGGGAATGTCCTTTCCATTCCTTTCGGGGATGAGAGTGTTAGTGAGCTTAAGACAAGGCCATTGAATTGGGTGGCAGGCGTGGTGCATAACTACTTGAAAGATGCAGTCACTAAGGAGCATTTCCTGGGTTTGATTGATTGGGTGGAAGATCATCGGCCAGAGCCAGCATTAGCCAAGATATATTGTAGCAGACGTAATATGGATGGACCGACGTTTGTGGTGTCCTCTGGGCAGCGGTTCCCTGTAGGGATGGTGGATTTCGGGTGGGGCAGCCCCATATTTGGGTCCTACCATTTTCCATGGCAAGGTGAGGCTGGGTACGTTATGCCCATGCCCAGTTCAAGAGGGAATGGTGACTGGATTGTCTATATGCACATGCCGAAAGGGCAGCTGGAGTTCTTGGAGGCTGAGGCTGCTGATGTCTTTAGGCCATTGACGCGTGGTTATCTCAAGTTGTCCATGAAGGATCTGGAGTAGTTGTTTTACATACTTATGTGTGTTTGTTGCAATGATCTAGTTATGAATCTTATGACTTTGTTGAAGATGGGAAGTTATATATGTATATAGATATAATACAATATCGATCATCACTGTTTTTCGGTCGAATAAAATTAAAGGAAAATGCTTGTTGTGTGTCCCCTACGTACCATAGTCAGTCGCTGATAATTTGAAGGTATATATGTATATATAGGTTTGTTTTCTTTATTGAAAAGTAACAAAAAAGAGAATATATTTTTATTATTCTTATAAGTTAAATTATATATATTTTTTTTTGTTGGGTTTGATTAGAGTTCAAATCATGGTTTTCAAAATCAGACTGGACCGGATGGTCGGACCGAATATCCAGGAACCGGTCAGGTGACCGGTTTCAATTTTCCTCAAAATTAGATTTTCTTCAAAAATTATTGATTTTGGTTAACAAACCGCTGATACGGACGGTTAACTGTTCGAGTGGTTTTGACAATTTTTTATTTTTTTATTAAAACGGGCTAACTGTTTGACCCGATAACCGGACCCCTGATGGGATCGGTGGGATCTGATTCCTCCATTACGACCAGCCAGTGACCATACAAGGAGATCAATTTGAATGAGAATGATTCAACACACCAAGTTTCGTAGTTGGGTTCAACATATTGGGTTGATAAAATAAACCCGAGTTCCCCTGATGAACTGAAGTGGCTCGATCGCCTTGTACATATCTCCCCACACCTACAGGACATGGATTCCTGGACAACACGACGTACATCTCCTCGGAAAAAAGGTATGATACACAACCCAAGACACCTGATGCTTATTTTTGCAAAACCTAATTAATGGACCAAGTAGACATCTTTTCTCAAACCATTGTTAAAAAAAAAAAACGCCTAAAATTTTATAAATCATACTTTAAAAAAGTCATTACCCAATCTAGTTTACATAAGCAAATGAGTTGTTTAGATGTGGTTTCCATCGTACCTAGTGCATTGCTGATGATCTTTGACTTATGCTATTGCTGTGGAGTCGGTCAATGGTGAGAAGAACAAGATGGTGATGATCAACAAGGAAAAGAAGAAGAATTTAATAATGGGCAAACGTAAAGACTTCTCTCAAATGGGTTGTCTATATATACACTTGACTCCTTTAAACCTTTGTTGGCTAGCCTATGGGCCAGGGAGTTTCCTTCTCTTTCAACAAAATAAAAGGATATATTATTAGAGTTTTCACACTCGGTCAGAATGAATATCCTTAAAAAAACAAGAAAGCATCCTGAGCAGCCGAAAGATCTCCTTGTGATAAAGCCTGGATTAAGGACCTATTATCATTTTCCACTACAAAAGGACCATGGGAGAACTGTTTTGCTAGCTGAATTCCACGAAGAGGACACAGAGAAGAACTGCTTCGGGAAATCCAAAATTATTTCTAATAACTAATTCATTCATCCACTTGATAAAACTATCATCCACATTGATTTTAAGAACATTCATTTGAGGTGGCTGCCACTAAAAAAATTTGTTGATCACCCTTACGAAGTTGCGAAGAATCTTGTCATTTTTTCAACAAAATCATCTACCTCTCCTTCCAAGCCCTGTTATACATAAGGACAGATTAGGATCAGGGATCACATTTTCTAAAACACATTCCTTTGTACTCTTCCATATCATCCATAATTGAATAGCTGTGTAATTCAATAACTCATCCTTTCTACTTTTAATCTGACCACATTTGTCAACTCAAGAAGCAAACCATACATCAAAAGAATTTGGAAGCATCCCTTGGATTTTAACCATAAAAAACAAGAAAACAAAAGACAAAGCTTTAAAAGAAATTTACCATTCTAATCGAATAGTCCCCTCATATATCATATACATATAAATTTCTAATGTAATTATTTTTTATGCAAGACTTGTTATGAAATTAAATTTGAAAAAGATGGAGTATGAGTAATCTATATTTATATGCTTTTAATTTTTTCCTTCTGAGTTGTGTTTTTTACATTGCTTTTGTACTTATATCTAGATTTTCTGTTTTAAGATAAAGATGACATTATTTTTTGTTGAAATAGTGTGATTAAGGTATTACAGTCTTTTCCTTATATTTGTATTTTGAAGATGTTAAATTATTTTTGTTACTTTTAGTCAAATCATTTAATGTATGAAAATATTTTTGATACAATTTATTGAATGACCCCACGGAAAAAAAAAAAAAAAAGAATTCTTCATTACGTCACTGAGTGCAATACCAACCAAATGTTGAGTACAGATGGCTTGGTATTAATGGAGGACTGGAAATAACTCTTTTCTGTTGTAAAATTTAATTTTAATGCAAAAGGAAAATTGATTTAGCTAACTCTTGTTATTTTTTTTTTTATTTCTTTTAAATAAAAAATCCACAAAACTTTAAAGGGATTTTTGGACTGCAATCCCCCTCAGAAAATGAATTTGCAGCCCCCTCCTATTCTACTAGTAATGCCCCCTGCCCCATAAATCACATCTTGCCTGTGAATTTGGCATCAATCCATGGCAGGAACCAGTCCACCCCTAGTCTAGTAGTAGCTTCACCTAAGGGTGGATTGAACACGGTAAAAACCCCAACTTTAAAAGAGTTGAAAAGCAAAAGAGAGAAAGTTACTATGCACAACTGCAGTTTTAAAATATAATATAGATATGTATGTATGTACACACGTATGTTATATTTGCTACATATGGGGCGGGGCTGATGGGTTCTGCATCCAATTTTTACTTTAGTTGGATCAAGTCAGGTTAGGGTTGGAGTTACTTCGAATTGAGTTCAGGAGTAAAACTTCACAAATTAGGGACCACTATCTAATATGCACGATTTTGTATTTCAAAACAAAAACAAGCGACTGTTCTCCACTATTGTGTTTGCCATTGTAGCGTGTTTTTGTTTTAAAAACTAAATTCACACATCTTGGAAAAACACATTCAGAATTTCTAATGAGTAATTATTTGATTTCTTTCATTTTTTTAAATCTCTGGTAGGTATGTTTCTCTTTCAATTAGACCATGCATGATTGGTCATAGTTATTTTAATCATGCATATCATACATACATATGTACATACACACACATACATGCATACATACATATATACATATATAGCTTTCCAGCTCATTAGCCTATTGCCCTTTGACATATCCACTTGGGGGATGATCAATATATATACACATACATATATGATACCTACTACCTATGTCGATAGTTTCTGAAAATCCAGATTCTATTCTAATTCAAATGGATATTAGCAAGTAAACCCATGCAATTCATGGTGTTGAATAAAGATTTGGTTTTGGGTTGATAATTTTGGGATTTGATTGATGTCATTTTGGGTCTAGGTCAGGGTCATGTCTAGGGTTAGTTTTGGGTTGGTTCTTAACTTGATCGAGTCTATCTAATTTATATTTTAAGTGGAAATAATAGATTTAATGGGGAGGGAAAATGTAACAAAAACATTAATTATTGGAGATGAGGAGAGAGTTTTAAGAATGATTTTTTTGGGCAAATTATTGAGGAGATGATGTCTATGAGCTTTGAGGTGAGCAGAGAAAGTGTCCTCTAACCATCTCTCCTAGAGGAAACCATCCATCCTACCCAGAAGGGTGTCTTCTGGGGAATCAGTCTAGACATTCCGGCATATACAGGAAAACAGTTTCGGGCACATTCTTCAAGCCACTGTATCTAGACATCCCAGCATCTCAAAAGTTTCAACAAGTCCCTACAACATAACCAAACTAAGAATGTTAATATGAATGTATACATGCACATATAAAATGTAAAACACATAATTGCACTATTATATTACCTTCTGCCTTTCAGAAATAAAGGTCCAACCATGATCATCTGGTCCTCCAATTGCGTCAAACAACAAAGTCAAAAACCAAGTCCACGACTCCCTACACTCATACTCAACTATAGTAAATGCAATTGGGAATATGCAGTTATTCCCATCTAAATCAACAGTCGAGAGGATATGGCCAAAGTTAGGTGGCTTCATGTGGCAGCCATCAAGCCCTATGAATGGACGACAACCCTCCAAAAAACCAACTTTCATTGCATTGAAACAAATGAACATCCTCTCAAATTGTCCAGGGACCCCCTTCTTGAAACCAATCTTCACAATGCTACCCGGATTTGAATTCAGCAAGACATGACAGTAATCGGCCAACTTCTTGAACTGTTCACTATGTATTCCCTCAATCTAGAAATTTGCCTTTCTCTTAGTTATGTAAACCAATCGCTTACTAATATCAACTCTAAAATCTCTTAGAGTCTCATTGCGTAAAGCAAGGGCTTTCCAACCAGGATCATCCATAAATTTGTTATTGTATTTATTGGTTAGCCATGTTGATGACATTTTGTCATTCCTCAATGTCCGTGTACACTCATACTTGTCACTGAAAGTTTTAACTTGAAAATACTCTAACCACACTTCTGCTTGCAAGATGTCGTGACCTTATTTTTATTATTCTTCACATAATAATACTATATGCCATGTATGATTGCAAAGTTAACCAGTGCTTCCTTAAATATAGTTTGATGGATTGGCAAATCTCATCCCCACCAATAAGTTGGGTGAATCCATCTGCCTCTCAGGTATAAATGACTCATATTGTGCACCTTTCTCGTCATCCGATGCATGTGGACTAAGCAACTCTTCTGGCTGATGATAATCATTCAACAATTCTAGCCCAAGAACATCATCCTCTAGTGGTGTGGAATGGTCATCGTGATCATTATTGTATTCTTCATCACCACCGATATCAGCTCCATCCAATGGGATGTTGATGTCATCATACTCATCTGCCCTAGGACTTGAGGAGCATGCCTAATTACCTTCCTGTTGGATGAAAACAGTATACGTCTGCAATACAATAAATGATACAATACACTATAAAATCCAATATAACCTATAAAACCATAGGTTTGGACCATTGTCTCAAGCGCACTTCAGCCCAATGTTTCTAAACCATATGGTTTAACCATGGTATGCACCATAAGTTTGAACCATGGTTTGGACCATGATTTGAACCACAGGTTAGGGCTTGGGTGTCGCACTTATCAAGGATGGGCAAGTAAGAACAAGTAAACAAAGTGGGGAACCACTTTACATATGCAGTAAGTACATTTAGGGCCCGTTTGGTAAGTCTTTTTGGGAAGATCTTCTCGTAGCTCTAACGGCCAATAGACACATTAAGCTTTTGACATAAGATCTGGGCAGCCCGAAGACCGTTTGGCAGACACATCTGTCATTTCGGGTCATTTTGTGCGAGATTAAAATGTGAAAGACGTGAGAAGCTTCATTTGGAGCTTCCTGAAATCAGCCCAAAATGGGCTTCACGCGTCTTTTCAGCGTTGTCTTTTGGCGGCTAGATCTTCCGCGTGTGAAACGGGAATAGACCGATTTTTGGTCTTCCCGACTTGTAAACAACCGAAAGACCACACAAAAAGACACGGCAAATAATGCCTTACTTTTTGTCTTTGAAGACAAATGAATGTCTGGCAGACAAGTTGGGGAACCACCACTAACAATGACTGATTAAAGAAAGGGAAACATTCCCCATGCACATCATTCTCGTATATATCAAAACCAGGTGTCCACAACTAATGCAAGGAGAAGTTGATGTTAAAATCAAAACATATCTAACCATGAAAAACACTAAAAAAATCAAAACCCTAAAAAATCTTGGATTAAAATCTCAATAACCCAGTTGTAGAGAAATCAAGGAGAAGTCGATGTTAAAAAACACATAAAAAATGATAAAAAAAAAACAATAGAAAATAAACATACCCTAGTTGTCTCTTCAGCTCCGGCAACAAGTCGTCTTCTTCGGTAATGGCTGAGTAAATAGTGGGTGCAAGAATGTTCCAGCGATGGGCAATAGGAGTTGTCCTCCGAAAACGGCACTGCTTCTCAGATTCTCGGCGGCGTAATACTTTTCCGATGTCGAAATCAACTTTTCCGGTGGCACAGTCGCCTGCACCACCGGGGTGAGGGAGCTGGTTCTCTGTAAATGAAAAAAATGGCATTGCTTCTCGGATTCTTGGTGGTGCAAAAGTTTTCCGACTTCAAAATCAACTTTCTCAGCGGCACAGTCGGCTACACCACCAGTGTTTGTTCTCTGTAAATGCAAGCATGAATAGTGGTTCGTACTTGCATTGGCCGATGAATTATTTTAATAATTTGGGATTAATAGGTCAAAATAACACTAGGGGTATTTTAAACATTTTATCCTCTAACCGACGGAAATCTAACAGGAGGTACCAAATTGTTCCAAATTGAAAATTCGGGTATTAAATTGTCACGACTTAAAGCATTGGTACTAAATTGACACTCAACCTAAAGTATTGTCCATGAAATATTCAGTATATAGTGTCATTGCTGTTCATGATGTTGGAAGGGCTCGCTTGACGCATTGAGCATGTTTATTGAGAGGGTAATGCTGCTGCAGACTCTTTAGCTAATTATGAACGTCATTCTCTCCAAAGCACTGATTTTGATGATATTTCTCATGTTCCATATGATATGGTTACAGCTCTTTGGGGTGATTGGCTTAACCTTCTATTTCTTCCTTATAAATGAATCACCGTTTTTTGATATATTGGATTTGGTTCTGTATGTTTGAACTTAACGTTTTACTTCTTTAGCTAATTATGAAGGATAAGGTTTTTATGTACCCATCCTAGTTTCTTTTTATTTTTTTGAAAATATTAATAAAACTTAACGTTGGCCACCCTACTACCGGGGATTCTTTTGGGTTAAAAAAATATCGTTCAATTGACTAAATGGCCCAAAGCGGAAAGGTAATTTTAGGGTGCCAAGAGGGCTCTTCATGTTCCTAATGAATTCAGATCTCCTACTCACTAGAATTCTACTCACTCACTTACATGAAGAACATCTTCCTATGAATGATAACTTATAAATATGAGAGATATTTACAATGTATGGTTATAATGTTCTGTGAGTAAGAGATCCAAACTTGTTTCTAATCGGTTTCTATTATTGGGGCAAGTACTTGCCACATGTACAGAAAAAGACCCTCTGCGTGTGCCAATTTTTTAGCAGAAAAAAATTACAACTTTGAATTGCTACCATTAATTGGGAAATCCCCAAACATGGCGTGGCTGATGGATGTAGATTGCAAAACATGAACACAGATCAACCCATTGGCTCCTCCTATGCAGTGGATTGTATGCATGAATGGGCCATGTCATCTCTCTACATGGCAGAAATATGGTAGGTCGTGTGGGAAAAATGATCCCAATAAGAAATTTTTTTAATTTTCACACTATATTATTTTAATTTCAATTTGAACTGCAAGAATCAGGCCCTGATGCGCTCACAACAAAAGACCGTCACAATACGTTCTAACATCATCTGTGTTCGCGTGTCACGTAAATGGTGGGCCCCAATCTCACGGTGAGATGTATGGCCACAGATAATGTTAGAACGGATCATGCATGTTGAAGCAAGAGTAGTTTGGTTGGTACGGGGAAACGTACGGCCCCAACAACACAGGGTGAGATGTGGCTGAGATTGGTGTATGAGGTGCGCTTTTGAGGAATAGACCCCAATCCTATTCTGTTACCTTCTAACAAAACTAAATATGACCAGAATTGGTTGACTGAAATTAAAATAAACTCCCAACCACTACTCTATTAAAAAGTTTAGATTTTTGGGAAACTACCCTGTGAGATCTATTCTGTATTCTGTTGCTTGAGAGAGTGCATCTCACATTGTTATGGGCCCACACGTAGGATCTCATTACGGGGCGGTCCATGGGGAAAACCCCTAACCTTCCCTTGCCCTTTCCTTTGCGTGCTGACCCTATTGTAGCGAACTAGGGAGTGATTTGTCCAAGAGATCACCCTAACTCTCCTAAGTTATTTTCTTGATCGAAAATTCAATGCCTTTTCTTCAATTCGTGGCTCCTTAAATAGGAGATTACAGAAGGAAATTCCTAATTAAACTCAAACTCCAACTTAAATCAAACTCCTAATTACCTACTCTTAATGGTAACACAACTCTTACTTAAGATAAGATAAGATAAGATAAGGAGGATAAGGATAAGGATAAGAATTGGTGTAGCTGGCGGCGAGTTGGCAAGCAAAGCTGACGTGGCAAGATAAGTGTGGGCCCACCCTGATGAGCTGTCGTGTGGGTCCCACCCTACCGCTGCTGCCGGGCGGCGCGCGCGTCTCACAGTGCTGCTGTCGTGCGGTGCGTGCTGCGCGCTGCCAGGCGGTGCGTGCTGCTGTGCGGCATTGACGGGCGGTGCGTGCTGCTGTGCGGCCTGCTGTGCGTGCCACTGCCTGTGACTACGCCGCAGTGTGCTGTCGAGCGGTGTGTCCATAACATCACACCCCTCCTAGACGACGAGCTTGTCCTCAAGCTCGAGGGCTGGGTAGGCGTTGTGAAGGTCGGTCCAGGGAATCCAGGTGGCCTCAGCTGAGGGTAATCCTTCCCACTCGACGAGAACCTCAAAGGTACCCTAATTGATGCGTGACCGGACAAGAGCTCGAGGGTGGAGGATGGGTCTGCCGTCCTTTAGAGGAGGTAGAGAAGGCATGTGCTCAGGGGGAGTCCCTGTAAAAGGCTTCAGTAGGGACACATGGAAGATATCATGGATTCTGCTGTGCTCCGGTAGCTCGAGTTGATAGGCAACCTTCCCTATCTACCATAGAACCTTGAAGGGCCTGTAGAATTTTGGGGCTAGTTTGGGGGGGCCTCGACGGTGGAGGGAGAGCTGATGGTAAGGCTGGAGCTTCAGCCAAACGAGCTGACCAGGCTCGAATGTGACTTCGCGGTGGTGCTGATCGTAGGCTTGCTTCATGCGCGCCTGTGCCTGCTGTAAGCATAGGGAGACTTCGGCCAGGAGGGCATCGCGGTCTTGGAGACTGCGCTCCACTTCTTCCAACCGTGTGGAGCCTGGTTAGTAAGATAAAAGACGGGGAGGGTCGCGGCCCTACACAACCCGGAAGGGAGTCATGCCAAGGGAGGAGTGGTAGGACGTGTTGTAGCAGTATTCGGCCCAAGGAAGGCAATCCACCCAGCGTTGTGGTTGGTCCCCTACGAAATAGCGGAGGTACATCTCTATGGTACGGTTGACCACCTCCGTTTGCCCGTCTGTTTGTGGATGGTAGGCGGAGGAGAATGCTAGGGTCGTGCCCTGTAATCGGAACAGCTCCTTCCAAAAGGTGCTGGTGAAGACTGCATCCCTGTCGCTGACGATGGACTTGGGCAGCCCATGCAGGCGGAAGATGTGTGTGAAGAAGGCGTGGGCCACAGAGACTGCGCTGTATGGGTGGGACAACGGAATGAAATGGGCATACTTGGAGAAGCGGTCCACCACTACGAATAAGACTGACTTCCCTCCGACTTTAGGCAAGCCTTCAATGAAGTCCATGGAGATATCGGCCCAGATCTGTGTTGGGAGTGAGAGGGGCTGCAGGAGGCCTGCCGGGTGTAAATTCTCTCATTTTTGCTGCTGGCATGTGGAGCAGTTTTGGATGAAATTCCTAACTGAGCCGCACATACCCTGCCAATGAAAATCGGCGCGGACGTGGTGTAACGTCTTCTGAACTCCTTCGTGGGTGGCGTTATGGATGCTGGCGAGGACGGCTGAAATCAATGGGCAATCTGTCGGGAGATATATCCTCCCTTTGTACAGCACAAGTCCCTCGTGGAAGGACCAGTTCGGGTTGGTTGTTCTGGATTGTAATTCTTGCACCCGATCCCTCCATGTTGGTGATTGGGGCAGTATGATCCTTAGGTTCTCCAATAGGGTAACGCAGGGCCGAGAGATCGCGCAAAGGTGTATCCTCTCTTCATCACTTCTAGATAGCGCATCTGCGGCCCGGTTTGAAGCCCCTGCCTTGTGGTCTACGTGGAAGTCAAACCCTAACAGTTTACTTGCCCAGTGCTGTTGGGGTGGAGTAGTAAGCCGCTGCTCTAGAAGGTACTTGAGGCTGTAATGGTCTGCCTTGACGACGAAGGGTCTGCCCCACAAATATGGCCTCCAGTGTTGGACGGCCTTGGCAAGCCCGATCAATTCACGCTCGTAGGCTGGTAGCTTTAGGTGCCGGTCTGCTAGCTTGCGGCTGAAGAAGGCTATGGGGTGCTCTTGCTGTTGCAGCACTGCGCCGATGCCTATGCCCGAAGCATCGCACTCAACCGTAAACTCCTGGTTAAACTTTGGTAACTGTAGCACGGGGGTTGAGGAGAGTGCATCTCTTAAGTTTGTGAAGGCGACGTCTGCTGCTTCATCCCACTGGAATGCATTCTTCTTTAACATCTTGGTTAATGGGGCCGCCAGGAGTCCGTAATCCCTTACAAACTTGCGGTAGTACCCGGTGAGACCTAAGAACCCGCGGAGAGCCCTAGTGGACTGAGGTTTGGGCCATTCCCGAATGGCCTGAATCTTGGAGTCATCTACCGAGACTCCTTCCTTGCTGATTATGTGTCCTAGATAAAGGACCTATTGCTCTCCGAAAGAACATTTGGTTCGTTTTAGGAAGAGCTTATGTTGGCGCAGCAGCTCCAGAACTGTCCATAGGTGACGAGCGTGCTCCACCCACGACGTACTGTAAATCAGGATGTCGTAAAAAAATACTAGGACGAATCTGCGGAGGTGGGGTCAAAATACCTCGTTCATCAAGGCTTGAAATGTGGATGGAGCATTGGTGAGACCAAAAGACATAACCAGGAAATCAAAGTGGCTGTGATGCGTTCGGAAGGCTGTTTTCTTCACATCTTCGGGGGCCATTCGAACCTGGAAGTAGCCTGACCTGAGATCCAGTTTAGAGAAATATTGAGACCCGTGCAGCTCATCTAGCAGTTCGTCCACCACAGGAATCGGAAACTTGTCCTCGACGGTCCTGGTGTTGAGCTCCCGGTAGTCTACACAAAACCTCCAGGTGCTGTCCTGTTTTGGCACCAGCAAGACTGGCGAAGAGAATGGGGAGCGGCTTGGGCGGATAATACCCTGCTTCAGCATTTCTGCACACTGGTTCTCTATCTCGTCCTTCTGAAGGTGTGGGTAACGGTATGGCCGAACGACCACGGGTCCAGTCCCTGGCATTAAGGGGATCCGATGGTCACATGATCGGACAGGAGGAAGGCCCTTGGGTTCTGAGAACACGTCTGGAAATTCGGCAAGAAGTCTCTCCATCTCTGCAGCGTGCAAGGTGTCGCCATGGAGGGTATGTACCTGTGGTCTTTTTGCTCTCATCTTGGCCCCTTTCCATTTGACTTGTTTCCCATGTAGGTTAAACGTCATGGTCAAAGCACTGAAATCCCATAGGATAGGGCCGAGGGTGATGAGCCACTTAATTCCCAACACCATATTGAACTCGTCTAGGGGCAATACAAACAGATCAGCGAGGAATGGTTCAGAATCCACTTGTATTTGGATGTTTCAGCAGATCCCTGGGCTGTGAACTCTCTCCCCATTTGCTACGGCTACCTGAAGCCGCGGTCTGTCTTCCACCGGTAGTTTCAGTTGGAGCGCAGCTTGTTTGTTGATAAAATTATGTGTGTTCCTTGAGTCCACCAGAACCCGTACCTGTTTTCCTACCACTTGGGCCCGCAGCTGCATGGTTTGGGAGTTTTGTATCCCGGTGATGGCGTGGAGGGAGATCTCGGGTTCTAGTGTTGTCTGCTCCTCTTCTTCCTCCTCTAGTTCGTCTACCAGGAGGCAGAACAACCACTTGCAGCGGTGGCCGGCGGAGTACAACTCGTCGCAGTTGAAGCATTGGCCCTTGGCCCGGCGTTCCGCCATCTCGGCTCTGGATAGGCATCTGATGGGAGGTGCTGTCGCGCTGCTCCCTATGCTGGTTGCAGATCGGGGAGGGTTACTAGTGAAAGGCCGCGGTTCCCTGCTGGCTGCCAGCAAGGGCCCTCCTCCAGCAGGCTTCGGGTTTGTCCAAGCCATTACTGGGCGTCGCATGCTGGACGTCCCTCGGCTAATCTGTAGTTTGCGCTCGAAGGCTCGGGCTAAATTCATTGTCGTGACCAGATTAGGCGGGCTCTGCATCTGTACGTCAACTCGTAGAGGTTCGGCTAGGCCAACTGTGAACATATCCACCTGCTGGTCTGGGCGTACTGAAGAGGCTCTGGCGAGAAGGGACTGAAACTGCCGCTGATACTCTGCTACTGTCCCGGTCTGCTTGAGGTTAATGAGTTTCCCCAAGGGGTTGCTTGTTAATAGGGGTCCGAACCGAAGGAGGCAGTATAACTTGAACTGCTCCCAACTAAGACCTGGTTCTTCCTGCTCTACTCGGTAGAACCAAAGCTGCGCTTCTTCGGTCAGGTGGAATGCGGCCAGGCTGACCTTGTCCTCCTCCGTGCGCTGATTACGGAAGAATTGCTCACAGCGGTACAACCATCCCAGTGGGTCACCGCTGCCGCTGTATGAGGGAAACTCCAGACGGCTGTATTTGGGTATGACCGCTGCAGCTGGGGTGGCGTCCTGTTGTTCACCGGAGCCTTCGGCCCGATCTGGGCGGCGGCTGTGGTTGGTGGCCGCCTCTTCAGGACTCCTTTCTTTGGTGGCGAAGTATAACTCTAGTAGGCGCCGAAGCTCCCTGACATCCTCCTTGACCTCTCTTACTTCTGCGTGGTTTTCCACGAGTCGGTGTTCCAGTTCGTGGACCTTGGATGATAGCTGCTCCATGTCGCCCATGACGCTAGGCTCTAATACCAAAATGTTATGGGTCCGCGCGTAGGATCTCGTCACGGGGCGGTCCACGGGGAAAACTCCTAGCCTTCCCTTGCCCTTCCCTTTGCGTGCTGACCCTATTGTGGCGAACTAGGGGATGATTTGTCCAAGAGATCACCCTAACTCTCCTAAGCTCTTTTCTTGATCGAAAATTCAATGCCTTTTCTTCAATTCGTGGCTCCTTAAATAGGAGATTACAAAAGGAAATTCCTAATTAAACTCAAACTCCAACTTGAACTCAAACTCCTAATTACCTACTCTTAATGGTAACACAACTCTTATTTAAGATAAGATAAGATAAGATAAGGAGGATGAGGATAAGGATAAGAATTGGTGTAGCTGGCGGCGAGCAGAGCTGATGTGACAAGATAAGTGTGGGCCCACCCTGATGAGTTGTCGTGTGGGTCCCGCCCTACCGCTGCTGCCGGGCAGCGCGTGCGTCTCACAGTGCTGCTGCCGGGCAGTGCGTGCCGCTGTCGGGCAGTGCGTGCCGCTGTTGCGCGGTGCGTGCTGCGCGCTGCCAGACAGTGCGTGCTGTTGTGCGGCGCTGCCGGGCATTGCGTGCTGCTGTGCGGCCTGTTGTACGTGCCGCTGCCTGTGATTGCGCCGCAGTGTGCTGCTGGGCGGTGTGTCCATAACACACATCAACCTCACACAGTATCTCCTACACTTGTATTTAATATTCACGGGCCCAACACAGGGTGAGATGTGGCTGAGAATGGTGTGAGGTGCGCTCTTGAGTAACAGATTCCAATTCTATTCTGTTACCTTCTAACTAAATTAAATATGAACTTACCAAAAACACCTGAAACAAATTCTAGTGGCATCAATTGAAGGTTTGAAGCTAAACAACGGGCTATTCTCTTTGTATCCCCCCCCCCCCCCCCCCCAAAAAAAAAAAAAAAATAATAATAATAATAAATAAATAAATTAGGTTAACAAAATCAAGGAGGTACATGCTAGAGGTGCAATTTCTGATAAGATGGCCTTCAACTCCCTTTTTAGTCAGATTTGATTTGTTGTTAAAATGTAGGAGGTAAGTTTTTAATCAAAGTTAAAATTTATTTATCCTTTTTTTAAATGGAAAACTAACCATGCATTTGAAAGAGAAACGTTGTTATATAAAGATAGAAGGCAATACTTGGCTACGTAAACATAACGTTCTGTTTGATAGATACATATACAGCACATACATGTAATAGAAGGCAATATGTGGTGGACATTGGCGGCCCATTGCCCTTTTGACTTGGTCATATATGTGGACATTGGTACCTCCTATGCTGTTGGGGAAATTAGAATATAATATAATGACTTACCAATAATTCTTTCTTCTTCTCCTTCCCTATTTGTTTCGTTCTAGGAATTCAAATTTGCTGAAGATACGGAACATCGGTCGTGTTGTGTTCATCGATATTAATTAGTCATATATATGCGGTTCAGGAAATTAAAACATAATATAATGACTTATTAATAATTCTTTCGTTCTAATAATTCAAATCTGCTGAATAATATTGTGGTTATCGATATTGATATTTGATATGACTGAATGATGTTGGCTGGTGACTAATAGATCCGACTCTCATTCTATATTCCAGAGCTGAAAATTCAACTGGTGGTTGTTGGAGTTATGGTGCATGTACCAGCTCAATAAGTTCTACTTGCCTTATAGAATTATATTATTAGCTCTTCCTGTTGTTATAAATTTCCAATTGTCACATGAAAAGTCCACAGCATATTTCTCTCTCTCTCTCTCTCTGGTACCGTCATGGGTGGTAGCGACTTTTCAGTAAGTTTGAAGAGCAAAGAGGTGGTGGCAGCGGTGTTGCCCATGCAGGAACACTGGCTGCCCCTCTCGAACCTGGACTTACTGCTGCCACCCGTTGATGTGGGAGTTTTCTTCTGTTATCAGAGATCATCAGCAACTAAAGGAAACAACCTCACCTTTAGATCGATGGTTAGCATTCTCAAGAGAGCACTGGCTGAAGCCCTCGTGTCGTACTATGCGTTTGCGGGTGAGGTTGTCACCAACTCCGTCGGCGAGCCGGAGCTCCTCTGCAACAATCGAGGGGTGGATTTCATGGAAGCTTATGCCGACATCCATCTTCAAGATGTCCAGTTCTATGATCCAGACACTAGTATTGCAAAGCTTGTTCCCCATAAGAAGCAAGGTGTGCTTTGCGTTCAGGTGCTTCTTCTTTTTCCTTTTTTTTTTCTTCTTCTTATTTTTGGGTACAGACTGATCTCTGTCTCAGCAGCCTCAACATCGTGCAGTATTGCAGTTTGGGTTCGTGCGCACAACTTTTTTACCATATTCTAACTAAGATATACTGTTTTTGTTTACATAAAACTCAAATATTCTTTTAAGTTCAAGACCCGTTCCCACCCCATTCCCAAAGCCCGTCCTTGTCCCAAAATTGTTTTTTAAGTAAGGTAAAAATTGACATCCCTAAATTCTTGGGGGTGATTCAAATTAAACCCTATAACGTTCCATGGCACCAAAAATATTAAAAAGACTTCCCAGCTAGACCGGTAGGGAAGTAGGGAATTTTTCCTTACGCATACAACCCCATCTATGGTGTGGGGTTGTGAAATTTATCAAGAACTTTCCTTGGACTTAGTTTCTCTCTTATTTGATCTATCAAATTAATTAATCCACATATGGCTGACCATGACTATATTGAGTTGGCCTCCTGTTCAACAGTTAGGATCTACTGACCATACTTGCTGAGGTGTGCATGTGGGGCGCACCCATTAACGGGGATGAAAATTTCCCCATCCTTGTGTCCCGATGTGGGAAAATTATCCCCATCCCCGGCCCAATCAGGGCGGAACTCGATGGAGATCGGGAAAACAGGGAAAATTGCATGCCATGCATCCTTAATTTGTAAGGGCTAATTTTCTTGAAATTAATCACAACAAAGAAAGCTGTTCATGTCACAAAATTGCTCCTAAATCAAATTGCTGAAGTCCTATAATCGTGTGAATCTTTTGTTTTATGTAATCCTCTCTTTGGTCTCTGCGTGAGACAAGGTTATTATTTTTTGAATCCAAACAAGGTTAATATTTTCTTTCGGTACGTCATCATTAATTGTAAAGAGGAGGGTGTTCTTTCTATCAAACTATAAATATGGAAATCTCAAGTCACATGCCTTTTTTCTTTTAAAGTTTCTACCAGAACAGCTTAATTAAAAGAGAACTTCTACGGGCCATTTTAGTTGGGAGTGACAACGGTATCCCACAATTTGGTTTCAAATTCCAGATTTGACATGATTGAATTGAATTTGGCTATGATCTGATTTGATTTGACAAATATCTCAATTCGACCGATTATATAATTTATATAATATAATATAAAATATTTAATTATTTTAGTTAAGATATATAATATTTAAATTATATAAATAGTTTATATATTTTATATAAATAAAACATTTATATTATATATTAATTATCTAAAATAATTAATCATCGAATTTGAATTCGATTATTTGTTTTATATCTTGCAGCATTAATTTGCAAATTAATATATACAAATTATCAATATTTGTTCCTTTGGTCAGAGCTTCAACTCCATTTGTTCCCAATTTGAAAGTACATATATCTGTCATCCCATTTGATAGTAACCACTGTGCTTCTATTCTTGCAATCCACATAAGCCTGGTTCATTCCAAACTTGTATTTGATGAGTTTTGCTGAATAGTTAGTAACCTTGTTTCCACCAATTCCACTTATCAAAGTATAAGTCATAAAACACTGAGTACCCTAGGAGTAGAAAAGGTTTGAAAGATAGAAACTTGCTTAGAATTGAATTTGGTTACGAAATTAATATTTGTATTAATTTGTGATGTGCTGAAAATTAAGCTCGTTAATTTGTATGAACAGGCAACGGAGCTCAAATGTGGAGGTCTTGTGGTGGCATGCACATTTGATCACCGAGTAGCAGATGCCTATTCCGCCAACATGTTTTTTGTGTCATGGGCGGAGATTGCTCAAGCAAAACCGATATCCATCACTCCATCTTTCCGTCGGTCCCTACTAAATCCTAGAAAACCTGCAGGATGTTATGATCCATCCCTTGATGAAATGTACATACCCATATCAATGTTGCCTCCTCCTCCTACAGTTGCTGAACTTGGAGTTCATGATGATCATCTCATAAGTCGCATCTACTATGTCACAGCTCAGGATATTGACCGGCTTCAGTCGCAGGCTAACTCTAATGGCTATAAAAAGAGAAGCAAAATAGAGTCGTTTAGTGCATTCTTGTGGAAGATGGTTGCCAAAAGCTCCAATGACGATGCCAAGAGATGCAAAATGGGTATTGTGGTTGATGGGCGGAGGAGATTAAGCATGGATGGTGAAGGCAAAACAACATGCTCAATGGATACCTACTTCGGGAATGTCCTTTCCATTCCTTTCGGGGATGAGAGTGTTAGTGAGCTTAAGACAAGGCCATTGAATTGGGTGGCAGGCGTGGTGCATAACTACTTGAAAGATGCAGTCACTAAGGAGCATTTCCTGGGTTTGATTGATTGGGTGGAAGATCATCGGCCAGAGCCAGCATTAGCCAAGATATATTGTAGCAGACGTAATATGGATGGACCGACGTTTGTGGTGTCCTCTGGGCAGCGGTTCCCTGTAGGGATGGTGGATTTCGGGTGGGGCAGCCCCATATTTGGGTCCTACCATTTTCCATGGCAAGGTGAGGCTGGGTACGTTATGCCCATGCCCAGTTCAAGAGGGAATGGTGACTGGATTGTCTATATGCACATGCCGAAAGGGCAGCTGGAGTTCTTGGAGGCTGAGGCTGCTGATGTCTTTAGGCCATTGACGCGTGGTTATCTCAAGTTGTCCATGAAGGATCTGGAGTAGTTGTTTTACATACTTATGTGTGTTTGTTGCAATGATCTAGTTATGAATCTTATGACTTTGTTGAAGATGGGAAGTTATATATGTATATAGATATAATACAATATCGATCATCACTGTTTTTCGGTCGAATAAAATTAAAGGAAAATGCTTGTTGTGTGTCCCCTACGTACCATAGTCAGTCGCTGATAATTTGAAGGTATATATGTATATATAGGTTTGTTTTCTTTATTGAAAAGTAACAAAAAAGAGAATATATTTTTATTATTCTTATAAGTTAAATTATATATATTTTTTTTTGTTGGGTTTGATTAGAGTTCAAATCATGGTTTTCAAAATCAGACTGGACCGGATGGTCGGACCGAATATCCAGGAACCGGTCAGGTGACCGGTTTCAATTTTCCTCAAAATTAGATTTTCTTCAAAAATTATTGATTTTGGTTAACAAACCGCTGATACGGACGGTTAACTGTTCGAGTGGTTTTGACAATTTTTTATTTTTTTATTAAAACGGGCTAACTGTTTGACCCGATAACCGGACCCCTGATGGGATCGGTGGGATCTGATTCCTCCATTACGACCAGCCAGTGACCATACAAGGAGATCAATTTGAATGAGAATGATTCAACACACCAAGTTTCGTAGTTGGGTTCAACATATTGGGTTGATAAAATAAACCCGAGTTCCCCTGATGAACTGAAGTGGCTCGATCGCCTTGTACATATCTCCCCACACCTACAGGACATGGATTCCTGGACAACACGACGTACATCTCCTCGGAAAAAAGGTATGATACACAACCCAAGACACCTGATGCTTATTTTTGCAAAACCTAATTAATGGACCAACTCAAACCATTGTTAAAGAAAAACGTCTAAAATTTTATAAATCTTACTTTAAAAAAGTCGTTACCCAATCTAGTTCACATAAGCAAATGGGTTGTTTAGATGTGGTTTCCATCGTATCTAGTGCATTGCTGATGATCTTTGACTTATGTTATTGCTGTCGAGTCGGTCAATGGTGAGAAGAACAAGATGGTGACGATGAACAAGGAAAAGAAGAAGAAATTAATAATGGGCAAACGTAAAGACTTCTCTCAATGGATTGTCTATATATACACTTGACTTCTCTCTGGTAGGTATGTTTTTCTTCCAATTAGACCATGCATGATTGGTCATATTTATTTTAATCATGCATATCATACATACATATGTACATACACACACATACATGCATACATACATATATGCATAGATATAGCTTTTCAGCTCATTAGCCTATTGCCCTTTGACATATCCACTTGGGGGATGATCAATACATATACACATACATATATGATACCTACTACCTATGTCGATAGTTTCTGAAAATCCAGATTCTATTCTAATCCAAATGGATATTAGCAAGTAAACCCATGCAATGCATGGTGTTGAATAGAAATTTGGTTTTGGGTTGATAATTTTGGGATTTGACCGATGTCATTTTGGGTCTAGGTCAGGGTCATGTCTAGGGTTAGTTTTGAGTTGGTTCTTAACTTGATCCAGTCTACCTAACTTATATTTTAAGTGGAAATAATAAATTTAGTGGGGAGGGAAAATGTAATAAAAAACATTAATTATTGGAGATGAGGAGAGAGAGTTTTAAAAATGATTTTTTTGGGCAAATTACTGAGATGATGTCTATGAATTTTGAGGTGAGCAGAGAGTGTCCTCTAACCATTTCTCCTAGAGAAAACCACCCATCCTACCCAGAAGGGGCGAGTTTAAGAGAGCTTGCAAAGTGTTCCCGGAAATGGCGGATGCGCCGAAAAACTTCATGGTCATGTTTTACTGCATATGACTGTAAATTTGGATGCATTATCGGCATATATAACTGTTTGTGGGAAATGACGAATACGAAATTCACTTTTGTTGTTTAGTTTGGTCGTTTCTCTTTAACCTCTTGATTACCTTTTAACTTTATTCTCCTGTTTCCGTGGAAACTTATTTATTTTCTCTGTTTGTTGAAATGTTTAAGCGGCAGCAGAGTTCTTATTGGTCTATGATGGATGCCTTTGAGATAGATAGTGAGTAGCGAATAGCCATGGAGAAGAGAAGATTCTCCGTTTACCATCGGACTGCCGCCGGTGAACTTCACGTCCACAAACATCGGTGTACAGCAAGATTTCCAGTGGGATGTGGGATGTTTTTTGGGTTAAGACTTGGTGGAGGAGAGGAAGAGGGAATTCGAATGAAATATTTTGTGTCCGATTCAACCGGATTTAATGGTAAGAAGTCCGTTAACTAAAGCCCAAATTCAAATTGCCGACGTGGTTGCATCTTATTGGTGGGTTCACGGGTGTACAGAACACGAACTCGAACAAAATCGACTAAACAAAGTGGTTGTCCACATTTTACCAAGTAAAAAAATGTTTTTTTATCATTTTTATTTTATTTTATTTTAATTAATTTGTTTGAACTAACAAGGGGGTCAAACCATCATCTTCCACTTCCAACTAATGGAAGGTTGATTAAATAAATCAGTTGCAAAGTATAGGGGGTGTTTTAGTAAGCACAAACTATAGGGTGGGTGGGCTTTAGTAAATATGTGACACGATAAGGGGTAAAGCTGAGCCTACATTTGATTTCTCACCACATCTGGGATTCATTATGAATTGAATGCGAGAGTTCCAACACCCAAATGGGTATTGGTGTATATGCAATGGCTCCAATATGCTAGATGTTCCATGCAATAAATTGAGCAAAACATTCAATTCAATTATTCCTTGGCAAAATCATGCAAGTTAGAATACGTTGGTTTCAGACCAAGGATTCTTAAGTGCATCTGGCCATATATGCATCCCATCCTTGAAGACGGTAATCTCTAGCAACCTCAGCGGGGTTTTCAGCCTTAATAATCCCACGTCCAACAATTATGATGTCACTTCCTCTGTCATAGACAACCTGAAAACACCGTTAAAATTAGACCCATGGAAAATACTAATTGATCTAAAATCGATATAAGCTTGCAAAAAACTTTCCCATTTGGTTTTTTCTATTATATACTGTTAAAATAATTGGGCATCAGAAAATTGAAATTGACGATTGATGAGACAAAAATCGGTTCTTGAAACAGCAAGAGAAAGAAGCAGGTATTATATTAGATGATGTAAGACTATGGATCAAATAATGCATTGGGTAGATCCAGATATAACTAATATTGCTCCTTATCCTTGTATCTTATGTTGAAGATCTACCAGGTTGAGTAGCTTTTCTGTTTTTTTATTTTTTTTTCCATTCAATTGTTCATGCTTCTAATATTTTGGCACCTACATACTTTAGCAGGATCTCTTCAATGGTTTTCCATCACGTGGAATTCAACTAAACTTCTAATTTCATGAACCCCTTTATGAGTACTATGATATACAAGCATATTGATTATTGACAAATATAGGACATATTCAAAAGTCAACAGGATATCAGTATTTGACCATTTGGGTATCAGAACATCTATCTTGGAAAAAAAAAGCATGCCATAACAGCATCCCCCAATCTTCTGGGAAATGATCATCAATGAGAAGCAGGAAGACAAAATGGAGTCAAGAAAATTTAAAATGATGAACAGGCAACTTCACATGCTTACTTTTCCCAAAATTGATAGAACCCCAGCATGAATAATTCAGGATCTTATACGTGAACCAGCCTGAGGACTTGTCCAAAAAACAAAAATTTGAATCTTCTACCTTAGGCTCCTTTCTTTAGACATTAACCAATGCAAAAGAAACAGTTTGACAACAAAAAACTGATACAACAGGAACAAGCTTTACATTATTTAAATTACTATGAAAGAGTTGGGAAAGCAATGTAATGCTGTACAAGTTTTAGGTTTCTTTTGTCCCTGCTACCCTCAGATCCCAATCAAAACGACCTTTAGACTTTCTGTAAAGACCAGTACGATGTAATTTCTTTTAGTTGATTCAGCTAAAAATCTCCCTTACACCATCAAAAGATCTTGCATTTTCTTTTAGTTTCATATGCATGGAAACTGTTGTTTACTCAGTTTCACTCATTTCAACTTCTCTTTTCTAACTTATATCTATCTACAGCCATTTCATTATTAAATTCTTTCGCATGATTCTTGCAAATGCCAGCTTGATTACCCACTCCCACACAGAAATGGGGGCAGGGAGCCTGAATTTTTTTAATGGGTAACAATCAAATTTATTGATTAAAGAAAAGATTTCTGTACAAGTACACACCTGTGCCTGGTACCCCTTATATATAGACTGGCTTCACCCAACCCTTTTCACCTTGAATAATTGACATTTCCAATCAATTCTCTAGTCAAAGCATCAGCCAGGCAATTTGCTGATCTCTGAACCTAACTAAACCTTGTTCTTATCAACTCCAGCAGCCTAATTTTTCTCCTTTCCACCTTTCTTTTGACATCAATAAGAAGCATAAATATGTACAAGTTTAAAAGAACGCAAAATGGAAAAGCCCCATGTCAATATGTGGACCCAGGACTAACCAATGAAAAAAAAAATTCTGTATTTGGTGGACAGGTAACACATGTTAACTCCAAACTCTACTCCTAGTATAACTTGGCATTTATCTGAAACTTTGAATAAATAAATTGGCAACAGAGAGCAAGAGCTAAGAAGAAAGATTACTCTAAAGAAGCAATACCAAATCAGAGAATGTGCAATCAATGGCAAAAGTAACTTACAGAATAAGGAGTATTGTATTGCTGGCCCAGTGTGTCACCTCCAGCAACCATTTGAACTCCAGGGGTTGCATGGATAAGTGCTGGATTTACTGGTCCACCTTGCCATGATGCTGGGTTGACTGAGATGAAGCCAATGACAAAATCTGAATGGATTTCAGCAATTTTCACAGCTGCAGCTGTATAGTCTCCTTTGGCAAGGTTTCCCGATGAGCTCATTTCTGCAAGCAGTAGTAGGCCTCTGCCACGGGGCAAGCCCTTCATTCCAGAATTTTGAAAGTTAAGTCATAGATTGGGCATTACCATCAAGTATCAACTCAATATGGTACATATGTAAAACCAAATAAAGTTCTAGATTTCTGATATATCATGAAAAATCAATCCCAAGCAGCAATTATTGGATATGAAATGTTAGTACTTCTGCCAAAGCCAGACCTTCAACTTTAGACCATCCACAATTCCTGGACCCGAGATTATGTGAGCATTAACTATATCTGCCCAATCCAAAATGCGGAACACACCTCTGAAAACAATAACATAAGAGCCTTCAAGCTAAGATAAAAAAAAAAATGTAAGCAAAAACTAATGAAATAAAAAATTGAGATAAGGGACAAAGATCCAGGACAGAAGTTGAATCTCACCCTTCATACTGCATAGTCACAGTATTTCCAATGTCAGCAAACTTACGATCCTCAAAGATTAAGAAGTTGTGTTTATCTGCGACCTTCAATAGAAATAAAGCCAATCAGCTACAAACCTAGCAATAATTTTAATTAATAAAAAATGCATAAATTAACTAAAAGAAAACTAGGCAATTGCATTCAATATTAAGTGGGTAACTTTCCACATGCGAAGATAAGAATAACTGTGACCTTGTACAGTTACTGGTCAAAAAAGATGCTAAGTAGCTATGCTTAATTATGGTTAGAGCATTTCAGTCAGCAAAGTACGCCTTTATGAAATGACATTGAGTTTAAACTACACAATATAGCCGACAATTACTGCTTTCCAAGTCCAAATGGCAAACCATTAATGTCCTTTTATTTTTTAAATCATGTTCTGACAGGAAAAGGGAGGGAATGCTTTGCAAAATTTCATCAATAAAATGCCTACAATCAAAAAATATGATTCATGAAATACCATTAAGAATGGATAAAACCAGTTCCAAAATCAGCCTAGAAGGGACTATTCTGGTAGCAACATTCTACCACAACACAATGCTCCCTATCAGAGAATGATCCAAGAGAAAGTTGGATGTTATTTCTTCCAAGCTAATCATTCCTATCTTTGCTTAGCCTTTTATTTGATCACACTTTATCACGTGCAGAGGCAATGTCTATGCATAAAAACCTGGCCCACCTGGATACTTAGGACAGACTAATGCACAAGAGTCAATGAACATTGGTTAATTGCTGAATCAAGCTATGTTTTTTATCCCTTCCTTGTCAATATTATTACCAATCAAGGATTCTGAGTATGGAAAAAAAGGAGAATGTCAAAATATAGAGAATGTGGATGACAGGAAATTCCGACACAACACAATGGTGAAGGTCCAAGCAGACATGCCTTTAAAACCCAATAAACATGTTACATGTTGGATGGGTACCAGCGCTTAGGCAGGCACCTACAATTGAACTTCCAATATATGGTACCTAGTCCCTACAGAAAATTAGATACAAATTTATTCTTCAGACCATGAAAGAAGCCATGGTTAACCAGTCCCAAAACAAAAATAAATAAAAGCAAGCAGAAAGCAAATACCAACCAATAAACTAGATCCTCATGATAAAAGCAACTAATTTAAACATTTCTTTCAATTATCCAAAAAACAATTAATTTAAGCAAATGTTAACCAGAAATCGTTGCCAAACACTCTAAGCACTACTGCACAAGAAGCCAAATCAAGGATGGTAGTGCATCACTTGAAAGGTATAGACCGACCAAATTTCAAATTTCATAACTAAATAATTATAAAAGAAAAAGGTTAAGCCATGTTGGAGAGAAACAGAAGGACCACTCATTCAGATGCTATTTAGGGTTGGAGATACTGAGAGGGTGAAGCCATACTGACTGATTTTCAAATTGCATGAGTTTACAGGTACACATCCAAAGGGCAAAGGATCCTCAGGTTTCTACCTTTAATAATACCATACAGTGAAGAGGGCCTTAAAAAACACTAGGCAAATGACTCAAGCTTTCCGGTTTGGTGGAACTCAACCTCTGCCTGAACCAGACACACTCCATTGTTTTGGAAACAAAATATGACTTGACCGGACCCAGTAAAAAATATTGAAAGAAACCATCCCAATAGGGTAACGGAAGAGCAGCTGATTCATTTAACCTACTACATTGCCATAACCCTGAAATAAGGATATATGAGATTCCTCATATACTTCAAAAGCAATCAAATATCTTTTTAAATTGTATCAAATGTCTATGGACAAGGGATATTGTTTATTTAAAATCCAAACTCCCCCGGAGTCTTTTATGACTAGGAAATAGATGAGCTGGAAAGATTATTACTTCAGCTGCAGCAATTCCAGTCGATTGCCCCTGAAGAGGATAGCAGAATTTGGAAGTGAGATAGAAAAGGCACTTACTCTGTTGTCCATGATGCAGCGCTTCAGTTGCAATGGCCCCTTCCCCGCCCCCCTCCCCCCCCCCCCCCCCCCAAAAAAAAAAAAAAAGTTGTGTGGGATTAGAGTGCCTACAAAAATGGCCCTTTAGTATGGACTGCAGCCTTGGGCAAGGTGCAGACCTTTGGAAAATGCTGAACCTGGGTCCTAGGCAAGGTGCATATCTTAAAATGTGCCTCACATGTGCTTTTAAATCACTGGATACACCCGATACAGGGCGTATCATATCAATACTTAGAACCATGCCTGGAAGCTTTCTACAGGAAAAGGCAATGTGCAATATGTATGGTGAAATTTAGTACTTCTTGTGCAAGTAAGAAAAGAACAAAATATAGAAACGGTCACAACCACAGTGTGGAGTGTCAGAATCCAATATGTGCTTGACATGAAATGCGGCCATTTACAGAAGTCATTACATAAATGTTGGTTAATAATACACTTTCATCTGCATTCTGAAGGAATTAGAGGAAATGATAAGATCATCCTCGACCAAAATCAATAACATTGTCCATGTAACTTGTTGATCTTCACAATCTAATCTTCTTATTCCTCACTATGCAGATGGCATTTGGCTGAATCATCATCAATCACCAAAGTAACCAAGGAATCCCTTTAAATATTAATAATCCTTGAAGGATTCTAGGTTACACTTCATTGAAATCCATCTCAAATAGGACCTAAAACATCCTTTTACAACAAGGACCAGAAAAAATCCAGCCTGGTTCAACTGGTATCAACTATCAAGGCTTTGAGCCTTCCATCAAAATTGAGCTTTGAAAACAGTCCTAATTATTCAATGATATTTTTACCTTGTGAAGAAGTAATGAACTGCCCAAAACATAAAAGTACATTCTTCATCTTTTGCTTGGTAAAGAAAATAAAGCATTCTATGGAAGACAAAAAGAAACGACGAGAAAACAAAAAGATATGCCAAAATAAAATAGGAAAGCAAATTGACATACTGAGCGAAGCTTGGAGCCAAACTCAGGGGTAAAATCTGGCAATATGTCCACATGGGTTTTCAATAAGCAAATCTCTGGTCCAACCTGCATGCATACCCAGAACAGAACCAATGACCAAATGATGTAAGAATTATTTTGAAAAGCATAAATGAACACAACTTCATACTTATCAAAATATAAAAGAAAACAGTCCATCTTCTCCTTTTCAGTAAATGAAACCAATGCCACCATCATTAGAACAAGTAATCAAGACCAGGTTTCAGGTTATCTTAGAAGCTTGGAAATGTGACCCCACAAAAATGATAAATAATGTAGGGCAAAGAGATCAGCATCTCTAAGATTATACTGAATTAAAACACATGTTATTGGCACCTATAAAGTGCTGCCCTCTCAAATAGAAAAAACAAAATGAATGATCACCATCTACTTTGGAACAAGATAAATCTACACAAACAGAACATGCATCAGACAAATTCCCGTGCAGAATTGCTAGAAAGTAAATCAAAGTGTTCAATCAGCTAAAGCTACATATCCACATCAGAACCTGTGTATAAAACATAGTTTCCACCCTTATCCTCCTTCAGCACCATAGGTTCAGGAAAAAAAAAAAACTGAAAGAATTCTATATGCACTAGAGAAAGGACTCAAAGTGACTGATGCTATCAAACTGTCTCTTTTTTTTTTTTTTTTGAGAAAAGGTAAGGTAAAGTTTTATTAATAGAACAACAAATTACAACAGAGGCCCCCCAAAGACAAGGAGACAAACACACTAATCAAACTGCATTACATCAAACTGTCTTTCACATATAAATAATTTTGCTTAAAGGAATTAGCATTTGAATGGGGAGAACTCAGTACTTTTGGGATTTATAATAGACAGATGATACATTTCTACAAATTACGATTTTTCATACAGAATCCTTGCAAAGTTCCCATCAATGAGATATCCTAGTAACGGCACCCATCTGATTAATGGACTTCATTTATAGCAATTAATCTTATTTTTATAAAACTGTCACTTACGGTTAAGCAAATGAGAAGTATTTCATGTTTTCATTACTAATTCATTTTTATAAAACTGTCGCATATAGTTGGGACGAGGCGATGATGATGGTGACAGTATTCTGATCGTTTAAATACAACCACGGTTCTAAACTATGACAACAGCCGCCGCGGTGTTCAAATAAGGAATTTTAACAGCTTTAACACTGTCCTAAGATATATTCATCAATTGCTAGCAAGTGAAAACCAACTGTATAGAACCATAATGAACAACGAACGACATTCTTATAGCTATTCTTTATTTTTTCTGATAGCAAAGAAAAATAGATAAAAAACGTTTTTATCAGCAAAAAAACGTTTTTTATACACTCAAATGAGAAAAAATTTGAAAATATGCGTAACCAAGAAAAGGAACAATCCACAGAGGACAGATTATCACAACTGGGTACGCAACAATCAGAAGGTAAAGATGAAGAACAAAGGGTAGAATATACCTTGTCTGCAAGGGCAAGTAGCTCTGCAGCAGTTGAAACATCAGCAGCTAAACAGAGGTTACTCTCTTTGGCAACCATTACCTCAAAAAGCTTTTTCCCTGTTGGATTTTTACTCATCTTTGCTCTCTCCGAATACGACAACTTAACTCTGGCCTTCTCCGGCGGCGCCACCGCCGGAACGGAAACCGCGCGATTCTCTTCCAAGAAAGTCTTAACCTGCTTTTCCATCTCCTCCGACACCTTACCATTCTTCCTCAATATCTCAATCATTTCCTTCAGCTTAATAATGGAATGCAGTCGGATTCCATTCTCAGCGAGGTTCTCCCTCCCTCCCTGCTCCCGATCGATAAGCACCACAGCATCCGTAACCTTCAACCCGACCGCCTTAAGCGGGGCGGCGGTTTCAAGAACGGAAGCACCGCTGGTGACGAGGTCTTCGACGATGAGACAGATTTGGTTCTCCTTGAACGCACCCTCGATGGCCTTGGAGGTGCCGTAGTCTTTGATTTCCTTGCGACGCATGACCATGGGGATGTTGTTGGATATAGAGACGCATGTAGCGATGGGGAGAGCGGTGTAAGGGACGCCGCATACAAGGTCGAAGGTGGTGGAAGAGACGGCGGAGAGGAGGAGGGAAGAGATTTGTTGGAGGAGAGATGGATAGGAGACGATGAGGCGAAGGTCGATGTAGATTGGGGAAAAGATGCCGGATTTGAGCTTGAAGTTACCGAACTTCACTGCTTCGATTTCGTGGAGTTGCAGAACCAAAGACTCCATTGTCGATGATTCAGACCTCTCTCACTCTGCCTCGCTCCCTCGGTAGACCCTCACCCTCAGTGGCTCTCTTTCTCTTATATAGTGTCTTGAGAGTAACGCGCGAACGTTTTCGTTTGTTCATGCGGTTCGGAGTTCGGACTAACGTTTTCTTTGTTAATGCAACTGGGTAAATTTCAGAAACCCGCCTATACTATAGTATTTTTTCGGTTTAATACCTAAAGAACTATCAGAAGTTGTAAATACCACCCCCTCCAACTTTTATAAATTAAGCGGCGTCAGCCATCAGCGGTAAAAGTAAAATGACCAGATTATCCTTGTTTGTTTGTTTCACATCCGGAAAAAAATCAGAGCACTAAAGTGGACCGGACCACCCCCCGTATGGCACGGCCCAGTCACTATAGCAATTAGCAAACACGCCATGCCATGCCAGGCCTGGCCCCAACCATCATCGTGTCGTGTCAAAGTAAGGGTTTTGAGGCCCATGGACCAGTACAGCACAAAGAATTGGGTCGTGCAAAACTTACAAAGAAAAAAATTTTAGTTTTTTTGTTTTTTATTAATTTATTTTAAATTTTTATTATTTTTTTATTTTTTGAAAAAAAAATGCTCCCATGGCCCGATATGGCTTGCAGCCCACTGGACTTGGATCGAGCCATGCTAGCTGATGGGTTGCAAAAAATGAGCCACATTACACCTCTAAATAAAATGAAGGGAAAATTCCTGTACTTTAGGTTTGGTGTCACTTTGGTCTCCCAACTTTAAAATGAGGTAATTTAATACCTGAACTTTCACAATGTGTCAATCCAGTACTTGATGTTAATGAATATGTTAACCAACTATTAAGTGCTATTTGAAAGACATAAATGTCCTTTAAGTGTCATCTAATTCTCTTTATCAACCATCCAAACGTTAATAAAATGTGAATAATCCCAAATTCTTGCCTCTTCTATTTTGGCGACCCCAATTTCTTGAATAAAAGAGGCAAGGATTTGAGACTGTTCACCTTTTATCAACATTTGGATGGTTGATAAAGAGAATTAGATGGCACTCGAAGGGCATTTGTGCCTTTTCAAGTGCCACTTACTAGTTGGTTAATGGATTGATCAACAATAGGTATTGGATTGACACATTTTGAAAGTTTGGATACTAAATTGTTAATTTTAAAGTTCGGGGACCAAAGTGACATTAGGCCTAAAGTAAAAAGGCTACTAATCAAAATTTTCCCTAAAATGAAAAGCTTTTATAAACAAAAGAAGTATAGTAGAAAGCAAACCCTTTTTTAAGAAGATAAGGAAAAATACATCTAGAAGGGTATCTTGGGTATTTTCAACAAAATTAATAGGCTAAAGATTCAAACATCATCATTTTCATTCCATTTTCCTAATGGGAGGTTAACATAAAGGCCTTGTTCGCTTTTCGGTAAGTTAGTTACTCGGGTAAATGCACTTACTCAGGTAAGTGTTTCTTAGGAAAAAATTACCTAAGTAAGTGCATTTACCCATGTTCTTTTATTTTCCAAGTAAATAAGGTGATGACCATTTTAGCCATAAAAATTCATTATTAAAAGGGGTATTTTTGTCCCATTCAAGTGTTAGTGACTTTCTCCCATGTGGGAAAGTTACTTACCCACCTAAGAGATGGGTATCACTTATTTGGGCAAGTGATACTTAGGAAAATAAACTTTCCCTAGTCTATACATAAATTTGAAAACATGGGTTTCTTGGTCAATAGGAAACAAATTCCCATTAGCAAACTTTCCCCCCTCTCAAAATCTAAAAAAAAAAATAGAACACCCCAAAGAGTTTTTTTTTTCGATACACCAGTGAAAGTTCCGATGGGTATGTGCAACTCTTTGATGTGCCCCTCTTCAATGACCACTCAGGTCAATGGGTTGTTTATCAAATCAATAATTTTCTACCAAAGACTAGGTTAAGGGTGAAACAGAACCAATTGCCTGAATGATCCTCAAGCCAAATGGTCTGACCATCTAAATCAAGGACAATTCGAAAACATTGCTTCTAGCTAAGAAATGAGCAAACTATTATTAAATTTTGTGAATATGATATTTGAGTAAAAGAAGTTTTGATGGATTCCTACAATGAAGGTTAATGAGTGAATTTTGATAATAAATCAATAATGTGTAACAACCATAGGAAATGCTTTTAAAAGAGTGAGTTATCACCCTATTAAACTGAGTTCCCAATTATATGGCATTGGCTACGTGTATCCTCAATGTGCCATTTCATTGCTAAACTGATTATGAGTGCTTAAATCATGTTTTACTATTTTGATTCATGTTCATTTTAGTCTATCTCTAGCCGTTCTAACCTTAACTTGCACCAGATAATCTAACACTTTTAGAGGATTTTACTTAACTCCTACCATTGAACCAAAGGCTGTGTTTGATTTTGGTGTGAATGTGAATCAATGTAGAGCTCCACCATTAGTTTGCATTTACACACATTTGTTTTCAGTATAAATATGGACCGGTGTAAAACTCCACACTTGGTCCATATTTTTACATGTTTGTTTCTAATGTAAAGTTTACATCATGTAAACCCTCTAATCAACTGATTTTTCCATTGAAAATTTATGTAAATAATACATCAATTTTATTAATGTACATTTATATTGATTATCACATCAAATACCTAAGATCGAAATGTAAAATGCATTTGGTCTGATACATGTAATGATCCAATAGCTAGAATGATTAACTCTAACATCAGTCCAATAAAGAGGGCATAGAAAGTTTAGAAACTAATCTTACAGGACTGTAGGCTGTGTGGCATGACTAATGTAACTTAGGTTCACCCTACTCTTTCCTTGATTCCCATTCAAGTCATAAAAGTTAAGTAGGTGTTTGGCATCAATGCTGGGAATATCGTGTCGTTTTCTCATAAAAATGGTGTTAGGCATATAGAGTTGTAAGTACTTATTTTTTGTTTGGAATTGGTGCTGCCACATAGGCGTTTTTTGAGAAAACAACATCGGTTTTGTTTGGTACCAATGGTGGTAGCAATGTTTTCAATATTGGTCTATATTATTCAACATCCAAGATGATGCCACATCATTGCACCACTAATAGCAACACGTAGTTTTCTTAGAAAATATTGAATTTGGCGTTGCTTTAGGCCACACTTTTTTCGATTTCCAAGGCGTGGTCTGGAGTAATGTTTTTTTTTAGAAAAACAGTATCAAACAAGAGGGCGTTGTTTGAAGCACCGCTTTCTCTAATGTGGCACTTACATTGCATCGTTTTCTCAAGAAATGGCATTAATGCCAAACATCACCTAAATCACATATTTACTATAACAAGTTTTCATTTTTTACTTTCACACATCCATAGCACATGTACTTACACTAATATCCTTCGAAAAAAATGTACTTACACTAATATATGTATCATAAAAAGAAAAAAAAAGTTTATGATTCCGGAAAGACTTGATACCAAAAAGGCTTTGACCAATCAAACCCCCATGAGTCTTGAGATGAAAACCCACCCACTTTTATAATGCTAGTTGATTGGTTATATGTTTTACTGGTATCATGTCTTTTCAGCACTATAGTCAAATCCAAAAGAAAAAAAAGAAAAGAAAATATGCACAATGATTTCATTGTGCAACATTTTACTACCTAGGTGTATACTTTCTTTAATACTATAATATTTGCAAGTAATTGCAATGATGAGTGCAATTTAACCTAACCTTATCTTGGTGGTTGTAAGAGGAGTCCGATCTCTTGCACAATCCTTCTCAAAGAGATTCCTATGCATCGCATTTTCTCATGTTTAAATTTCACATGTGCTAGTGGGAGTAACAACTATTTTAAACGTCCTCCCATTTTATTTTTAATATATTAAAAAATTAAAACAAATAAAAAATATGAATTAGGGTTTCTTCATCCTATTTCGTTCAAATAAAAATTAAGAATTTAGAGAGCTGAAACTAATCAGAAAAAACCACCAATAATAATTCCGACTTCCGACTTCCGACTTCCAAAATTGAACGCATGAAGCTGAGATGACTCTTTGACTTTTACGTAATTATCAACTGGAATCATGTTCTATTTCGAGTGCAAGATGTCACCACAAGGAACAAACAACCGAACTATATATATATATATATATATATATATATATATATGAGATTCTTGAGTGGAAGTCTAGCTCTGTACTTAATGTCTACTGACCCAAACATTGCAGATATTTATATATACCTATGCCTACCACATCATCAATGATCAACACAAGAAGTTGGGTTTGACCAAACGGGCATTTGAGAGTTTGATCCGACATAATCATTTGGGTGGAAGGAAGTAAAATTTACAAAGAGTGAGGCGTTCAATTCTTAGAAGTCGGAACTCCTATTCAAAGTTTTTTCTTCTTAGTGATATTCGACTTTGTAACGGGAATTGGAACTCTTGTTTTTTATTTATTTTAAAATTTTAATATATTAAAAATAGAATAAGAGGACGTTTGAAACATGTATTACTCCCACTCTTGCATATAAAACTTAAGCATGAGAAAGTATGGCACTCTCTAATTTAATGTATAGAAAGCTTTTGTAAGAAAGGATTATGTAAGAGATACGGACTTTTATAAGAGAGACTTGCAATCGAATTCCGCCTGTACGAAAGTTTCGGGGTTATGGTTAAAGAATTTTATTTGCTCGTCACATAATGTTCCTCACATCACATCCCAGTTGCATAAGGAATATCTGAAGATATTTCATATTTGAGTTTGAGATGTGCTATGCGGCGTGAGTGGAAAATCTCGATTCGAATCCAAGGATTTCAACTTGCTTCTCAGGTCTTCACACCCAACTGCCTTCACTCCTCTTCTCCATCTTTCCTTTCAAAAGCCTGTTTATGACCTTGGCGGAAGGATTGATTGAGTTTGGAATATTGAAACATTTTACACCACTTCGATTCTTGTGCTAAGGATATGATAAGTGGAAGCCATGCAGCGGTGGACAAGGAATAATCTGAGCTAAGACACCAATTTCGATGTGTTCAAATACCCTACCCACAAAATATTGCAGCCGCTTATACATCGAGAACATTGATTAAGGAATGTTTTCACTTTTCAGTTCATAATTGTAGTGTTTTGTGGGTAGGTGTGGATTGGATTATCATTTGAAAGCTACATAACTTAGAATAAAGTCAAGTCACTCAAAACATCATCATCATATCATATAGGTGGAGTCAAATTTGATTTGTTTATAATTGAATTTGAATCGAATTGTATCCATTAATGTTTAGCGGATTTTAATTGAATTTGGGATTATAGTTAGATATTAAATACTATAAATAAATTATGCTAAAACTTATCAAAATGGTATACATTGTTAATATAATGAAATAAAATGACTTTAGTTAATATTATATCTTGTGGACATAATGAATTAATAATTATTTATGTGAAATTTGAACTTATGACAATTTAGTGAAAATGCAATATTTTTAATCAAATTGAATCAGATTATATCATATTGGATAGAACTAGAGGTGTAAATCGGATTATGCTGCTTACTGCCTGGCACGACTTTAGACCGGTCCAACACAAAATGGCACGAAAGCCCACGGGCCTTGCCAGGCCCGATACGATGGTTTGTGCCGTACTGGGCCTGGGGTTCAAAGTCCACGGGCCGGCATGACACAATACGACGAAGCAGGCTGTATCGCCCACGACCCGGCCCAGCACGACCCATATATACTATTTATATATTATATAAATTATAATTATATAATAATATATAGTATATAATATATTAATAAAATAAATAATTGTTTTCAATTTTATTATACTAATTTATTTAATTAATGTATATATAAACAATTGTATACATCAAAATTCATATAAAATTAAAATTTTAATTTTTTTTCAATTTTATTAAATAAATAGGCAAAAATAACTTTGGCCTGATTCATACCTCGACTTGGGCCAAGGCTTGGCCCACGGGCCAGCTCAACCCGCAACACAGCCCAACATGGCACGGTCCCGCACATGCCTGAGCTGTGGGCCGTACCAGATCAACTTCTAAAATTTTCACTAGGGAGGGCGGCACGACCCATAACGGCCTGCAAACCAACACTACACGGCTCACTTTACACCTCTAAATAGAAGGATACATATTCGATGGATCACCCTTTATAGGATTGATCTCAATTTCAAAGTTGGATAATTAGATACCGTTTGCAACCCCTACATATGGAGGATAAAGGGGGAAAGCAACACGCTGTCTTTCTGTGTACAAAAAAAATGGGGGTTAGATTAATTGCAACATTAACGGTGAAAAACCTGCCCTTACGAAGAGAGGTGCAACTTGGATACTGAGCTGAACGTTTTTCTAATTGCATCCAATATTGTAAGAGTCGAACCGGATTAAAAACCCGAATACTCTATGGGTTACGGTTTTTTCAGTTAACTTGGTGATTGATTTGTTCAATTGGTAAGAAAAGAACCGTCATTTAACCGATATCCATAATGGAAACCAGTTCCTGGTTTTCACGGTCTGACAGTCTGGTCCAACCAAAATCTTACAACACTGATTGCATCGGGTTGGATTCCAGGGTTAAGCTCTTTCAAAGTTTGACAAATGCTCATTTGAATCCTATGGATAGAATTCTCGTAGCAGGAAATCCCAACCCCCTTGGACCTAGAAAATCCTTGTCTTATGTGACCATCAAATTCCGTTAACCTTTTAGATTTTTATGTGAAGTCTGGAGAGATGATAGCCACCACTCCCAAAAGAAAAAGCCACCACCGACCACCCCCGGGTCCCACCAAATATCATTAATAGATAGTACAAGGAAATGCTTATCGTAATCAACAGCTTTTTTTTGCGAAGGGAGAATAACGGTTTTGCCCAATGTTAGAATTTTTAGTCTCAAAATACAGTTGGGGTGGGTGTCAATTCACGGGCGGCCATCGGTGAATGTTTATACTTTTACATTTTGCAAAAGCTTTTGTAATCAGTACTGATTGATGGTGCGTAATTTGGCCGGTCCTAGCTGTCAACGATCTTGCCTTTGAATAGAGCTACAGGGAACCTGAAATAGAGAAGAGGAGGAAACTCCGGGGGGAACCCAATGAGATTGCTCTGAAGTTCAAGTTAGAATTCTCTCAAAAGCAAGATAAAACCAGATGGCGCAAAGTTCACATACATTGTTCTTGGGAGATAGGGAGCATTTTATTCCACCTTGTGCACTCACTTCTAAGCTTCTGTCAGGTCGGGTATGATTATCTCTGAGCTCCTACCAGTTCAGGTGTCATCCCCTTTGCTGGACAGAACTGCCACTGCTCTCTTTGTCGGAGCCGTCTCTACGACTGACGATGACGGTGGCAGGTGGCCGTTGAAGTGCGGCTGTCAAGCGTCAGACCCCAAGTTAGTCAGGTGCGTCGCCCTTGGATACGGACCTCCTCGGTGTCAGGTATGGTACGTTTGTTCAGTTCGGTGTCTTTGAGGCGAAGTGCTGGAGTGGTGAGCGAGGTGAAGTCTTGAGTTCGGATAGGGGGGTGTCCTGAACTGCCATGGGGCAGGCCAGTTGGGGTCATTGCCCTGTGTGAGGCTCAAGGCCTAAGGGAGAGTTCGGGTTCCTAGTAGGGAGTTCGGACTGCTGGTTCCTCCTTTCGGTGCTCGCGCCTTGGGCGCGTTGGTGTGCCGAGCTGTTGCCTTTGCCACATGGAGTGATTACGAGGTCGGGTCAAATCTTCCTTCATCAATTGCCCCCCACTCCTCGTGCTAAGGGTCTTGCCCTGGCGCGGGGAGTTCGCGAGGTGGCGGGTGGATTTGTCCCGTACTTCGAATTTTGGTTGACTGATAGCGCGAGGTGCGTTGTTCGGGTTCTTTGGGTTCCTCAAGCGCCCAAAAGACAGGAAACGCGCCGATCTGCCTACAAATGCTGACAGACGTGACAGTGCGCGCCTTATTTCAAAAATTCAAAAAGCGCGCCGCTGGGAGATGTGACAGTAGGCATCTTTTCAAATTTGAAAACGTGCCGCTACCACCTTTAATGTGAAGAGACGTGCGCTTTCAGTTTCGAGAGACGTGTGGCTAGTCACGTCTCGGTCTCAGGAGACGTGCGGTCAGCGTGACTACGGGCCATCGGATTGGCTTTGATCTGAGCCATTGATTCTCAGTTACTGTGGGTATAAATAGTGGGGGACCCCAGTCGCTTTGTCACTTCTGCGCTTTGCTTCTTGAGCTCGTGTCCAAGTTTCAACTCGCGTCCAAGCTTTTAGTTCGTACTCAAGATTTTTAGCTCGTGTTCAAGTTTCCGTAGTCCGTTCAAGCCTTTTTCCGGGTGAGTACTTTCCTGGAATCCATCTTCTCCTCCCGATTTCTAGCTCGGATAGCTCAGACAGTTCTTCAAGGGGTCCGATGCAGGTTCTACGAACCGAGTTGCATCCCCCGACGGTCCTAGCGAATCTGAGGTAGAACTTGGGGAAGAGTTCGAGCCCGTAGGCCGAGTCGCCTCGGGCAGTTTGGCGTCCTCCTCTCGTCGAGGTCAGACGTTAGACAAGTTTGGGCCCTCGACCATGACGCCCGAGGGGCTTCAATCCCTTATTACCCAGTTTAACCTGCTTGGAGAGTACGCCTACTTCATACCTTCAGGCAGTTTCCCTTGGGAGCACGGTCCTAATGAGATCGTGATATTCCGGGAGCAGCTCGCTGCGGGGTTGTGCCTGCCTTTCCACCCTCTCCTTGTCGAGGTCATGAACCACTTTGGCGTTATTGTCGGCCAGCTTCACCCAAACTCCATTTGTAACTTGGTGGGGACAATCTCCCTATTTTGCGAACAGGGCTTTCCTTTAGACTTGGAGATCTTCTCTTCCATCTTAATGCTTAAGAAGCAAGCAGGTCCCCTTCCTGGGCGTAGGCGGGCGTATTACATGTCTCCTCGCCTGGTTTTAAGCTTTTACATGAACTTCCCAACAAAGTCCCAGCGTGGAAGCGGGACTACTTCGGGGTGCGAAGTGTATTGGGGTGGCCGTTTCAGATCGGGTGGGGAATGGCCGCCCCTGACTCTGGTGTTACGCTTGATAAAGAGACGGTGAAGGGCCTCCGGCAATGGGCGCGGCTTGGGCTAAAATGCCATCAGTATCTGATGGAGGCCAAGCTCATTGCGACCGGCCTGAGTTCGGGTAGGTTCCTTACTCAGAGGTTTTTTGTTTTTGCTATTCTTTTGTTTTTTCTGATGCCGAACTCTTTTTGCAGGTGTGATGGACTCAGAAGGGACTCGTGGTGGGCACTTGTTTCAAGGCATGAAGAGGAGGAAGCGAGTCACCAAACGAACTCGTGCCAAGCTGCCCCGAGACACGGAGCCCGAGGTACCAGACTACCCGTCAGAGGATCCGCCCAGGGAGCCCGAGATGGTTCCTCCAATGCAAGAAGCGGCAGAGGCCCCTTATGCCGAGACTACTTACACGGGGCTCCTGATTACTCTGGGTCTGCTTATATGTGAATTGGGCCCTCAGGCTCGGGAGCCCAAGGGGAATTCAGAAGCGTGTTGTCGCCGAACCACGCTCTTCAGAAGTGTAGGGAGGCCATTTTCCCTGAGGAGGTTGCGGCGTGGACCGATCTTCCTTTGAACCAGGTGGCTTGTCGCGCTGTCACTCATGCCATGGTGGTAAGTCAGATTTCTTGTCGGGCTCTTTGCTTTCATTCCTCTTGCTATCGTTCTTTTCATCACTTGTTCTTCCCTTTTGGTAAGTGAATTCTTCTATCCATGCCTTGGCGGCCTAGGTGGAAAGGAGCTCAAGGCAGGCGTGAGCTGCCGAAGAGGCTCTCCGTGCTGCCGAGACGACATCCCGAGCTACTGAGGCGGCTGCTTGCGCTGCTGAGGTGGGTTCTGTTTAAGGTCCGCCCACCCCTGAACCGATACGATACGTATCGATCAATATGAGCTTGATTTGGGGCAGCAGTTACAATATTAAATTGCTCATGCTGCAATAAATTCAAAGGTGCATTTGCATGATGTTCAACATTTACAATATTAAATTCCTTTATTGGGGTTCCAAGTCATTTTGCGTCGTTTGCAGAGGTTTCACTTGTTTGTTCTTTCCTAATGGTTATATTTTACTTGTTTTACTTATGCAACAATACGGCTTGTGTTTTGTTTATGTTCACATTCAGTGTTTTTGAATCGTTGTTGACTCCGATGGTCTGACTGTTCATTCCAGAAACTGCACAGACAATTGGTTCTATTTCACCCTTAACCTGTTCCTGGGCCAAAACCTATTGACTTGGTCAAAGAACTGCTGACCCGGGCGGTTGAACAATCAACCTGCTCGACCCAAACAGTATTTTGCGGGTACAGAAGAAAAAGAGAAGAATATCTCAGATCTAAGACAAGAACGATATCAAATCTGAGGTCCAGGTACAGTAAAGAAAAGAAGAAGATCGTAGAGGTTGGAGACTGGAGAGAAATCAGATTTCAGATCTCATATTTGCGTTTCTATTGTCATCGCAGTTGTAGTTGTTATTGCCATCATCATCATCATTGCCGATGAAAGTCAAACCCTCCTCCTCGTCCTCCTCTTCCTTCCTCTTCCCTCCTTTTCCCCTCATTTAGTCATTCCTTCATTCCTTAATTTCTCTCATTCCTTTCTTTCTTTCTTTTTTTCTTTTCTGTTCTTTCCTTCTTTTGTTTTTTTCTTCTTCTTTCTTTCTCAGCTGACAATCACAACCTCTTTCTTATAAAAACTAAAAGTCTAAAAAACTAATACCAACATTTGCCCTAATAATATAAACCGTCTGGACCGTTCTACCGAACCACTGACCCAAAAACCAGTGATGACAGCGATTCCATTTCCCGATCAGATTTTAAAACCTTATTCACATTTGGACTTTTGTTTGACTGTTTTTGCTGTTGGTTACTTGGTTCCATTATTTGTATATTATGAGCTTTATTTCAGTGAAGTAATTTCGCTCATTAGGTTATACATTTTATACATAGTACAACGATGATAAAATTTTCAACCCGCATAGAATAACTTAATTTTTAAGTAAAAAAGCAAATACACAACAACACTAAATAATTGACAGCCTTAACGATTACTAGCCAAAAAGAAAAAGAAAATTAATTTGATAAATTCCTCCACATGGTTACTTTACTGACCCCAACAAATTCTTTTACTCATATAAAAGGCCTTTTCCCATGTTTTTGTTTCCCTTTAACTCCAGTTCATTTTGTCAATCTTTTCCTCTTCTTTTCTCTTGATGGCTGATAGCTTAAGTCCCACTAACCAGACATGTTCACAGTCTAAACTAAAGCTAAAGATGTCTTCGCCAATGTTTTTTGAACCACCGTTGAACTGGACAATCAGACTGTTTGGCCTTCAGGTAATTGGTTTCGTTTCACTCTTAACCTAATCTTTGGTCAAAAATCATTAATTTGATCAATAATTCATTGATTTGGATAATTGAATCGTCAATCCATTCAATGGTTTTTATTATTTATTATTTTAATTATTTATTTTTATTTTCTATTTTTTAAATTAAAATGAATCATCCATTTAAACCGAATGTTGAATAATCAACCCAGAAACCAATCATCAGAACAGTTTCAATTTCAAATCGATTTTTAAAACCTTGATGTTCATACCTACATTTCTATTCTAATCTATAGCTAATAAAGTGATATTTGGAATCAACCTTTTTTTTCATAAGTAATCAAGTATGATTCTTTTTTGAAGTCTTTTCTATACTCACGTCTAGGGTTTGACTCAGGTTTTGGGACCGACAATGATAAACAAATAGTTTCATCCATAACCAAATTATCTTCAAAAGCATACAAAGCTTGTCAATCAATAGCAATTTGGCTAAATTACAAACTACCACTCTATAATTTCACAATAGTCATGACACTTAGCATATATCTCTCCAAAAATATTTTTGTGACAAAGACGCACCCTGAATTTTTAGATTTCAGCACTTTGTCCCTAAGTCCTTAAGCTTGTTAGTCGACTTATTGAAAAGGTAAAATTCCTAAAATGTCCATTCAAAGTTTGATGGACTGAGAAAAAATATGAAATAACGAAAATATGTATGTTAAAGTGCAGTCTTTTTTAGCAATTTTTAGATTGACTCTTTTTCTGCATTTCCTATTTTTGTATTTTTCTCCTTTCCTTTGATGTATTTTCTGCTTTTTGTATTTTATGTATTTTCCAATTTTTATTCATTTTTGTTGTATTTCTTGTTTTTTCTATATTTTCCTATTTTTATTTTTGGTTATTTATGTTGTATTTTATCAAATTTCTATAAAGTGGTCTCATAAAATGATAAAAAGACAGTTTTAGATTTTTGAAATGTGTAAACACACACGTGGCAATAATATCAATAATATGAGAATATTTTCTTAAGTTAAATGGAATGCTAACGATGGGGGCAAAATACTGGAATTTGAAAGTTCAAAAAAGGATTAGTTGAATTCCATAGATGGTGTGGGATCAATCATTTTACTCCACACCACCAAGAAAATGCATATGATCCACAATCACGTAATCTCTCACTTGCATTTATGGCTGGTGTAGAGCAAAATATTTAATCCCACAATCGCTGAATCAATTATCGAATTCAACTAATTTGATTTTAAAAGTTCAAGATGAATTTGATGTTGTCTGATCTGAGGTATCTCGAATCAAGGTCACAGTTAAATAGTCCTGTCAATTGGTGAAGCTGAAGTAAAAGGATGAAGTTGTACATCAAGATCAAGATCTGAAACCAATAAAGAGAATCAGAGGCTCGAGGAATTATTCCCTAGATAGGCATTCCGATGCTCAAGTCAGTAATGGAAGAGATGAGTGGTTGGGCCGAGCAACTAAGAACAATGCCGGTCCGAGCAGAAGTAGAGTAATAGTATGAAGTTTGAAGAGTCAAAAGTCTCTTACCTTGAGCGATGGTTACTTATTTATAGCTGAAGATCCATGTCTTATTCGGATAAGGCTTCTAGGGTTGTCAGGATGAGGTTATCCGTCGATGTCTTCAGGATAAGTCCTCTTCCTCGACAGAGTTGTCCTCCTTACCCGTACGGGGCTCATTCTTGATTGTACTTATCCATCCTATATGGTGCCGACGTGGCCAAAAAGATAAAATGGCCATGGAGGTTGCCATGTGGCACCTGGGACCGGTTCAACCATAACTCAAACAGAATTTTTGTCACAAATAAAAATTTGGGGAACTAAGTGTCATTACACTCAAAGTAGAGGGTGGTAGAGTGTAATTGACCCTAACAATCTTGTGAGCTACTTTTGTACAAAAAGAATCTTTACATCAAGCATATGGCTATTAATAACTCCCAAACAAGCCTATAGACAAAGAATGACCTAACTCTCTGCAAAGAACCTCTATGAATGGAGAGCTAGGCCCTAAGAAATTAAAAAAAAAAAGTTCATCACAACCTCAATGGGACTTTCCTTAGAATCAAAAGACCCTTGAACTTAAGACCAAGCAGATCTGCCTTTTGTCCAAAATTACTCATGCGGTCATGCCATATGGTTAATGCCTTGAACATGCCACTCAATAGTAATGAAACCAAATTCTGCTAGAGAGTGTTGTGCCAAAACCTTGTCTAACTAGGTTTCCTCCATCAACTATATATCCAAAATTACTACCCCCAACACACAGACAAGAAAAAAAGACCTTTGTGGGTGCCATATTACACCAAATAAGCCTTATAAGGGAAAGAGCCCCTCTCATTGCCTACTAAGCTTATGTAGAAAATCTTACTAAAAAGAAATCAGAATGCTACTTGTCCTCATGCTTCATTGTTGCACCCCTGATTTTGCACCAGAAAAAACAGTAGTTCTGCATCTTGGCCCAGTTCCTAGTCATGAATCATGAAAATTTTCTACCAGGGTGTAAAATACATTAAGGCTATGTTTGGTTTGAAGGAAAAGGTAGGGAAAGGAAGGAAAACATAAGAAAACCTATACAAAATTTGTAAAGATTTTCCTATATTTTCCTTCCTTTCCCTACCTTTTCCTTCAAAACAAACACAGCCTAAGTCTCTCTAAACTAGTCTAATGTCTCTATACCAAGAAAAGGGTAAAATACAAATAACTATCTAGTTTTATTTGGGGGTAGAGTGACAATTAGGTTCCCGAATTTCAACAATTTGCTTCCGTTGTCAATTTTGAATTTTCCTGCTATCATTTCGCCCTCTCCTTTGTTGTATCTCCAAAACCCAAATTTTGAGTTTTAATGGATAATGCTCTATTTTTTTTTTTTTGACTTTTCTTTGCTAACAATGGAAGTAAAACATTGGAATCTAAAAGTACAAGATAGCTCTCTATTGCAAATGAAAGAATGCTCTTATGCTTGTTTAACAAACTCCAATGAAAATTTTGATATTTATCTAAAAGAATCCCTAAAGTTTTTTTCTTTTTTTATTGGCAAAACGACTCTTCATATCTCCCACTTAACATTCAACATTGATTTTCCATTGTGTCAGAAACTTTATTTCAGGTCTCGTCCCATTTTATATGTCTTAGTGCATCACATTAGAATGTGTTTGGTTTGACATAAATAAAATAAAAAGTTAAAAAATCTTTAAAGAATTTCAAAATATTTTAAGTACTCAACCTTTTCTCTCTTATTTTCTATTAAACCAAAATTAGCCTCAAATGAAAAAAAGAACACTTAAGAGGTAGAGTGATACATCATATTTTCTTGCTTTTGGTAAAATCTAATTTTGAAGAAAAAAGGGATCATTTGTTGATTTAACGAGATGTAGAAGATTAAAGAAAAAAACTTCTCTGCATACAGTAATTTTTGTATTTTAGTTTTGCCACGGGGGCCTCAATGCCTCATAACCACATTCCTGTTATTGTTTTAATAGCTACCACATGAGTGGTTATAACACTAATTTTAAGTGATTTATAATTTTATATTTAAGGTTTAGCTGAAAAGTAATAAACTCTTGTTTGGATGTGGGCTTTCCCCTACTAGCAAAAGCCTCATCAAGAATACCTTGAGAACCTAATTAGGACATTTTTTTAGTAATTTTACCTATGAATTTGAAACATCATATGAGCCTTTTCTAATGACACTAACCTCCCATATTGATTTATATCCTACGACAAAAACATCCTTCAGTTTTCCATTGTTGTATCAACTTGTGATCAAATGTAACATTAAGGCTATGTTTGGTTTGAAGGAAAATGCAGGGAAAGGTATGAAAACCTTTACAAACATTATATAATTTCCTGTCTTTTCCTTCCTTTCCCTACCTTTTCCTAAAAACCAAACATAGCCTAAAGTTTTATAAAAATTCTAATACTAACCCTATTCAACTTTGAATCAAATGGACCAAAATATTCACTGTTGCTTACCTTTGATGCATGTAAATGTCAAGTGAAGGGTCTGCTGCTAAATGAAAATTTAGTGTACTAAAGGTCCATCACCTATATTTGACCAATGTGGCCAACAAATTTGATCATATGACAAACTATCCCTCAAACTTAATCGATTACTTCTATATCAGATTGAAATTTTGTAAACGTCGATATCAGATTTTGATTCATTATTGGAATTGGAATTGGAATCGCCTATTCCCACTGCCTTTTGCTTCAAATGGGAATTGGAATCGGATTCCAATTGATGCTATTTGGTTCATCTAGAAGTTAAAATCGGAATTAACTAGGATTTTAATTTTGACTTTTTAGATAGTTTGGATGCATGTAAAGAGCTGCAGCATGATTTTTAAAATCAGACTGAAAATGAAACCGTTTTAGCCACCGATTCCCAGGTCAAAGAAGTAGATAAATCAATTTTCTAATTTGTTATGTATAAATTAATGTGTAATAAGGTTTCAAAATCTAATTCTTTAGCAGTGTAATTTTTTATAGAAATGAAACATTATTTTAAAAATAATTGCTTCAAATTCATTTAATTGGAATTAGATGTGGTGAGTGTTTGATGGGAAAATATAAAGGAAAAATACTTTTTAATTGAAGTTTATTTATCCCAATCAATGACTGTAGTAATAACCTTATGTCGGCGGTCATAGGTTAAATTTAGATAGCACTGTAGTTTTTTTTTTTCTTCACTTTGCTAGCATGGTAGTTTGATAGATTATGCCGCTTGTTATTGTCCATTGGCTATATAACATGTTTTTTTATAGTACTAGAATGGTAAGGTCTCCTGTTAGTCATAGTGGAAACTTGAGATTGAATCCCGCCTGTACCTGGTTGGGGAATGGACTACTCCCATTGTGTATCCCTTCAAAAGAAATAAAAAAAAAAAAATAGTGTGAGGGGAAGCCGAGAAGGAAAGGCTTTGAAGGATAGTTGTAGTTTTAAGAATGTAATTCTCATTCCTGGTGGAAGGGTAGGAACGACCATTCCCTTAAATGGGAGTGTCATTCCTCTAGGAATGAGAATCAGACTCCAATCCCATCTAACCAAACAGCTGGAATTAAAATAGGTTATTTCGATATCAAACCTCTATTCCAACAAACCAAATGGACCTTGAATGGTTAATTTGACCACATTAAAAATCATGTGATTTATTCGCAAGGACAGCATTTTGAGTTTCGGATTTAAACGTCCAAAACTCAATAAAGGCATTTTTTATATTTCTCCATTTTTTTTAAATTCATTAGTGGAATCCTTTGATAGAAGATTTTTAGGCTGTGTTTGGAAATGATGCAAATGGAGTGTAAGTCCTGGTTCAGGACAAATTTGCACTCTGGTTCACTTTTGTCTGTGTTTGGCAACATTGCATTTATGCATTGACAAATGACAGGCCAATGCATATTTACATTGATAATAAAATGTAAAAGTACATCAATAAAAAAAAAGTAAATTTGCATTCAAGTGGGTTTTTGATAAAAAAAAAAAACATATACTTTATTGGAATTCATGTTTACATCTATTGCAATTAAAAGTCTATTTGGTAAGAAGGTAAATTTATCAGTGCAAAACTAACCCACTTTTACAATTTATATGGACCGTTTTACACTCTACATATTTGTAATCACACTTATTTGCATCGTTTCCAAACACAGATTTAAGGATTAAGAGAGATTTTAGTATTTGTTAGAAACCTGAGAAAAGGTTTATGGATTTTTTCCAGAAAAAAGGAAACAAAAGAAAACCTAAACCAGTCAGAAAACCAAAATTTAGAAAGCATTCAGTTCAAAGTTCAATGGCTTCAACCATCCAAACTATTGGATACCATGTTGCATGGAAAAGTGGCTGAAGAATAAAATACATAATTCATTTACCAGATGGACTGTCAATGAACCGGATGATTTATATGAACTCTGCAGTTCATATCAGGTTCAACCATTCTGTTGGATTATGTACATTTTCCGGTTTGATAGCTGAACCAAACACTTGTAGGCTAATCTGGTCTGGTCCAATCTGCTTTCTAAAACATTTTCCGGTCGGAAGGTGTGCAATATCATTAACCTATTGCAGATTAATTGCTGGAATCAAGAGGTGCTAGATTCAATGTTTTTTGATAACACATTTTCACCTAGACAAAAAGAGTTGCACTTGATGACCCGGATGTAAGCACTTAAAACCGGGATCCAATTCCCTGAACTCCAAAGTTCAACCTGCTGGGTCCTTTATCTCCACACAAGTAGGGATGTCAAGGGATCCGGTCTATGGATGGGTTTGCCTTAAACCTAACTCGATCCTTCAATGCTTTGATTGCTTTCACCCAAACCTGGACAGACCCAATTTGATAATCTGCCTAACCCTATAAGTTTAATCCGACGCCAATCCAACCTACATGTGGTCTCTCAATTATATTTTTCATAGCACATCTAGAAAACCCAAAACTGTTACCCTAATTTAAATTGGAAATTGATTTGTGGATAGCAAGATGGAGAACATCTCATCCTCTGTCCGGATCATCTGTCCACGAGAATTCTGCTCACGCCTACCCATAATACATTATCCTCCGTAAATTAGGAACATTTCCCCTGCATAATACACACCTTCGGGGCGATACAAACCTAATTCTTCGGATTCAAGAATTAAAACTCTAACCCAATCCCAAAAGGATAGTCCATGTTCTGTGCACCGGTGGGTTCACTGGACGCATGAACCCACCAATCTTAATCGACCACGTCGTCCAGGTCCAAAACTCTTTAACGTTAATGTGCCTTTCACTGTTAGCATGCTCTAGCCGGTTGAACCAATTACAAAGGGACAAAATACAACTCAAAAACACCTAGCCCGCATTTCTACTTCATTCTCCTTCCCATTTTGTCTGGTTTTCGTTGCTTTTCCTCCACCGAACCGTATCCACACACGGCAACCATACCACAGAGGACGACCATCGGCGGCGAGGGTCTACTAATTCTGTTGTAGAAAAAAAAAATGGGAACTTCTATGGCACCAAATGTCACTTGTTTTTTATCGGTGGTAGACAAACCTACAAAAACAAAACACAACCTATCACTGGAGCAGATTATTACACCAAATAGTGGTTTTTCATTTGATAAGGGGCAGAAAGCAGATACAAGCAAGGTTCAAAATATTGATAAGCTAGTAGGGATGTATCCGTACCTTTTTTATTTTTTTAAAGCTGATACAAGAAATCAGGTATAAGGCTCCTCCACCCCTGAACCGGTCAAAACCCCGAAAGTGTATCAAAGAGCTCCTGAAACGATACATAACTTTGAACCTTGAATACAAGTATGACACTGGAGAATACTAGAAGCAAGGATGCTGGGACGATATTCTCTTGGCTTGCATTGTCACCTGTAGGTTCTTTAACTAACAATCTAGCATGATATGTCTTAGAGGCTTGGATGCAAAATGTAATGAGTCGCGTTAACTTCTAACAATAACCAAACGCTTATAAGGAAGAAGATGAGGTCTGCAATGCCACCAGGATCAGTGACTTCAATAGCTGAGATGAACCACTTATTACTCCATAGCCGTGCATCTCCTCGTTCACTGGTATGCCTTTTAGACTATGACAGTTGAGTTAGTCTGTAGATGAGTTAGTCATTGGTATGCATCTCCTCGTTCTTTGGTATGCCTTTGGCCCTCGCCGCCGATGGCCATTGGTTCGGGTCACCATCCGCTGTGGTATGGTCGCCGGTGTGCAGGTAGGGTTCGATGGAGGAAAAACAACGAAAACCAGACAAAATGGGAAGGAGAATGAAAAAGAAATGCGGGCTGGGTGTTTTTGAGTTATATTTTGTCCCTCTGTAACTGGTTCAACCGGCTAGCGCATGCTAACAGTGAAAGACGCATTAATGTTAAGAGTTTTGGGCCTGGACGATGTGGTCGATTAAGATTGGTGGGTTCACGCGCCCAGTGAACCCACCGGTGCACAGAATGCGGATTCTACAGGGTCTATACTTGGATAAACTTGGCCCTAGGGCTGTTAATGTACTCTGAAAGGCTAATACTTGATTCTAATTAATTGGATTGAATGCGGATTTATCCCAATCAGATCCAATTAAATTTCTGAGTCCAGTAAAAAAATTATTATTTTATTTATATAAATAGTATAATTATTTATATAGATATTGTATATATAATTATAAAGTTTTACTTAATAAATTTAATATTTATATTTATATATATTTATTATACATATAAATTAAAAATAATTAGATCTTTTAATTGTTTTTAATTTTTTGGTCATTTTTTATTTACATAATAGCATAATTACGGATTAAATCCGAAGACCCAAAACCTTACATGATAATCGGACCCTACTTGGCAACCTGAATCTGGGTTTTACAGTTTAACCCGACCCATTGGCATCCCTGCACACATCATAACAAGATTGTTGCAAATGCACGGAGAATGTTTGAATGTGCCTGTGGGGCACGTGTGGTGTGTGTTTGGCAAGGGATACCGGATCTGCTCCTCACACCTGGCGCCTCACACGCACATCCTACCATGCATTGGGAACATCTTCTGTACTTATTAGTTATTATTCATGGGAGATGTTCCCAATGCACGGTGGATGTGCTTGTGAGGTGCCCATTTGTGAAGAGCAGACCCCGGCTCACGGAGAGGAGCCCATTCAAATTTTGGAGGATGAGAGGGCCATCTAGGTTGCAAGCTATTGTCGGAACTTGGAAGATCCGCACCTAGCATCCGTTGTAAACGCATGGGGATGAACATGTGGCCATGTGGGTTGTGTGTGGACAATTTGGATCTCCTACTATCCTACCCACACTTACTCACGCCTCACTAGAGCGGTACATCCAAGGTTTTAAAAACCGGACCGAACACAAAACCATCATGACCACTGGTTTTCAAGTCAAATGATGAAAATGGCAAAAAATGATTGTCTGAATCGACGGTTTGATCGATTCAGACAATCATTTTTTTTTTAAATAAACCACCCAGTTCGAATGGGTGGTTCATTTTAATTTAAATATTTTTTTTAAATAAACAAAATAAAAGGTCAAAAATTATTGTTTGAATTGATAGTTCGACCACTTAGATCAGCATGTCGCTGACTAAATCACGATTTTTGGCCCAAGAACGATTTTAGGGTGAAACAAAATCAATTACCTGATCTGTTCTTGGGTCAATCGTTCAGTCCCATTTAAAGTTTTAAGGGAAATTGTCTAAAACTTACAATGAGTTTTCAACATTTCTCTTAAACTCACCACAACTTTTCAAAATGTCTAAAACTCACAATGTCAATAAGTTATTATTTTCCAAAATTCACCTTTTGTTAGTGCACTTTTAATGCTTCTTAACAAAGGTGTCCATGTTAGCATAAATAACAATTTTCATGACCAAATTACTCTTGAATGGTGAGTTAGAGGAAAAATGGTCTGTTTTAGTTTTCAATTTTATTGTTTTTTTTTGCATTTTTAGTGCTTTGTTATAATTTCCAATATTTTTTATAATTTCTGTTTTTTACATTTTTCTCTTTTCTACAATCTATAAATTTTCCTGTATTTTTGTTATTTATTTACAATTTCTGTATCTTTCTATAATCTTTGGTGTTTTTTCAACAATTTTTATTTTCTGATTTTTTTTTCAATTTCTATAGTTTCCATAATTTGAAAATAATTTTTTATTTTGTTTGCAATTTCTATTTTTTTATAATTTCTATGTTTTTATGTACTTTATATTTGAAAATATTTTTTTGAACTTTTTCTTCTTCATGTCTAAATATTAAAATGATAATATATTAACACTCTAATTTATTTTGTATATATTTTATATTTTTCTATTAAAATTAAAATGATAATATATTAACACCCGAGTCTCTTTAATGTCAACCTAGTGACACGGTGAGTTTTAGATATTTTGAAAAGTTATGGTGAATTTAAGGAGTACACATCTCCGCCCCACAACACATCACCGTGTATTGAGAACATCTTCCAATAACAGTATCAAAACCGATGATATCATCATCAGGAGATGTTCCCAATACATGGCCGGGATGTGTTGTGGGACATTGTGGGGCGGCATCTCGAATTTAATGCTGAAAACTCGTGATGAATTTTACACAATTTCTCCGGTACATTTGGGAGATGTTTCCAATGTACAGCTGTAGTGTTATGGGTAGGAAATCTGAATTGGGGTGTGTGGTGTCCAAAAGTCCCAACGAAAATGACGTGCACATGGACATGGTAAGGGGGAGAACGAAGGACGCCACCATGGCCATGGACAACAGAGCTTACGCGCGCATTCAAATTAGTTAACACCAACCGCAACCGGACTTCTAACCAAAAAAAAAAAAAAAAACCGCAACCAGACCCTCTTCATTCAATCATTCCGAATTTCCGCTTTTAATTTTCTTTGATTTGGCACACATTCAACGAATGCAAAAGTAATGAAAAATATTTTTTTTTTCATGAAAAAGCCGAATACAGATTCTTCTCATGAATCCAACCTGTTTTTTTCTCTTTTTGACTTTTGAGGCTTTTCTATAAGTTAGAATCTTCCATTAATCCAACCCCTTTCTCCAGGTACAGTTCCCATTTTCCTGCTCTGCATTATTTCTGTCTTTACCATTGCCGACAATATTTTAATTTTTCAACAACCCAGTTGGATCATTTCCACCATTTCTTTTTCTGTTTGTTTAAAACCTTTTTTGGGTTTTAATTCTGCTTGTTAAATCCGTTAACTCCCATGTTGTTTTTACGTTGGTTTTCACCTGCTTCTTGAGCTAATAAATGGGCCCGGCATTGCTTATCGAATTATCTCATGTTTGTTGATGCAGTAAGGGCGGAGGTGAGATGCTTTCTTTCAGGTTGCAGTGGTGTTTCATGATCTGGATCTGAACGTCTGGGTATTCTAAATGACTACCCCCACAGAAAAACCTGATCCCAGAAATCGTTCAAGTACAGTTTCCCCCCCTCCTGTTCATTACCTTTTGTTCCTTCATGAGTTTTAATTCTTTAAGATGGTTATGTTATTTCTCCTTCATTTAATGGTGAACCTTAAATTCTAGAAATGAAATTATGGAAAAGGATTAATAAAGTTGGGTTCAAGGGTCTGCTATTAGGAGAACAACTCTGAGAAAAAAAAAGTTTATCATGGAATTCTAGTTATCTGGTAAGTTAAGAATTCTTGAGAGGAATGTGGCATTTCCTCAGCGATAGTTTTTATTTTGTGGTTTTGTGGTTTTGTCTTTTTTTGGTGGGCGGGAGGTGTTGGGAGGAGATTGTTTTTTGCAGTTCTGATCTTGGGAGTAAAAAACATAAAATGAGACCACAAATAAGTTCCTGGCATGGCTAAGTTTTGGTCTATCGTGAGTAATATTTGTTGGACCTATTGTTTATGGTCTATATATCTTGGGGATAGGGAGCCAGTTATTCCTTGTCTATGATTAATTGGGCTTCATGTTTAATATCTGGCTGTTATTGTAATTGTTATTTGCTCTACCCAAAAAAAAAGCAATAGAGAAAATTTGGAATTTCCATCCTACAACTAAAATTAAAAGTAAATCTCAAACTTGCAAACTGTGAAAAGATGCCTGATATTGACACTCTGCTTGGTGGTACTTTAATCATTGGGATGAAGACTTGGTAAGGTCTAATGATAGCTTGAACAGATTCCTCATTCTGATGATAATAGTCTTTAGTATCAAGATAGAAGTTTGAAGTTGATATTGGTAGGGGGAAGTGATTTCTGATTGTTTTGATATTGCATGAAATGAATACAATGTTGGAGAAAATGACTGCATAGTCGATGTTAGTCTGAAAGAAAGAAAAAATTAAAAGGTTAGACGTTGAAAGGGGACGGTGTTCCACTGGGTTGTTTGCATGGTACAAGGAGGTTTACTTTGTAGGCTTCAGTAGTTTAACAAACATATAATTACATTTTCCCATACCAGTTCCGCTAATAGTTGATAAAAGGAATCCCAGGAGTTGACTTTGTCCGTTATATCTAAGAGATGTTATAACTTCATTTAGAAGGGAATATGTGACTATCAAGCTACACTATACTATTCCTTGGAGCTTTCATGAGTAATAGAGGCAAATTTGGAGCACCTTGGCAATGATTCCTATGCGGGGGCTTTCAGCACCTTGCAACTAAAATTCTAGTTTCTAGAGGCAAATTTGGAGCACCTTGATTTTCACATATTTTTTTCATTAGTTTTGTCTTTTTATATTGTATTTTGTGCTCAACATCATTTTATTGGCTAGATATTTTTCCTTAGATGACCTCTCTGTCTAGGGTTAGGTTTTCTCAGATATGGAATGAGTCTGGTTACTTGCAAATGTGGGAAGTCTGAATTTAAGTGTGTCTAATCCCACAAAAATAAACCCTAAAACCTTGCTTTAGGCCTAAGTATTTATTATAACTTTTAACAATTCTTTGATAACCAGAATGATGAAATTTCTATAGAAGACAGAACAAGCCATCATTTCCTTAAGATGAATGTTTGAATATCAATCTATGATCATTGGGAACTTTGAATTATATCCCTATAAGAAACTATGATGCTTATGATGTGTATTATTGCTTAGTAGTAAAGATTCCATTTGTCTATTGCTACTCTATCATCTTTCCTTAAGACTTTTGAACCATCTATTATAATAGTAGCTTCTTTTCTAATCATGAAAAAGGAATCTGATCCTATTTTAAATTAATTCATTTGGTCTATGAAGTTTGTCTTTTTGCATTCATGAAATCCTACTATTCAATGTTTTCCTTGTTAATGGTTCTACTAATTTGGCTCTGATGCACCTTTAAAGATTCTAATGATTCACAAAATTGTTTCAGTACCAAAACTTTAGGCCCAGAATGCAAGTAGTTCTTTTAACATTCTTTTTAGTTGTACTGTAGGATCTGAGTCTTGTTTAATTGACCTCTTAGGCTCAGACCCCTCAGAAAATTGGAGTTGCAGAGAGGATGATCAAAGATCATCTGCAGGTAACTTTAGAATAATCTTTTTATATCCCTGTTCCTCAGCCACTTGATTTGGATTTGTTCTATGCTATTCTCTCTTACAAATACTACTCTATATTTCTTGATTTTTCCAGTCAATGTGGTTGGAATTTATTAACTTGAACAATTAAGTGAGTGAAATTACAAAAGAAATTGACTACTAGAATTTCTTAGTAATAATGTAAATTAGATAACTAATGTATTAAAAAAATTCCAATTGCAATACCTATAGTAAAACCCTATGAGCAGGGAGCTGATGAGGAGCAATCAGATGGAAATACAGAAAATAATGAGAATTATACAGTTTTGTGAAATCAAAGGCATGAGGACCAAGAAAGATTGTTACCTTCTTCCATGGCTAGAAACAAAGGGAATGGAAGAAAGAAAAGCTTCCTCTTTGTATCTGTTATGAGGGGAACTTTCAGTTTTCATTCTTTTTCATCAACATAACCACCCAAGACTTGTTTTGGTGTATGTTCTTGGTGGGTCAATGTAATATTTCTTTTTTAATTGTGACTCCAATGTTTCAAAATATCAGGTCCACTAGAAAGACTGGAAGAGCTGATGAATCAACCAGGCAATAGGATATGTGCAGATTGTGGCTCTCCAGAACCTAAATGGGTGTAAGTATCTGATATGAGTATTAAGAAGGGCTAGATTTATAGCTGTCCAAATAACCTATATGAAGAAACTGAAATTATTGTAGCTGCTTATCTCATATTATGGTGCTTTTATTTTTTATTATAATAGTTCTTTTGTCCTTAGATTTATCTCATATGGTTTGATGTGAATCTCTCACTCGACCTACCTACCAATGTTTTAAAACATGGAGGTGTGATGCAAGGAATTTCACTGCTTGGAGGCATGAGGCATAGTTCAGAACGTAAGAGGAGGAAGGATGTGGAAGAAGAAGGAGGATCTTTCTTTTTTTCTTTTATGAAAGATGTCTTATATTAAAAAGAATGAAGATGCATAATACTAGCTGAATTGGAGTGGGAGAGGGGCAGAGCCCCCGACCCAAACTTTCTTTCCTTTCTCTTGTCTTCCCTTCCCTTCCCTTTCCTTTTTTTTTCCTTTCTTTCTACCTTTTTTGTATGAGGTGTGCATGAAGTGTACGCCTCTAGCATGCCTCATACAAAAGGTGTATGATGCCTCAGAGGCATCAACGCCTCTGGCATATGCCCTGGGGCATTTTGGTGTGGCTGCCACCAGGTGTATGCCTCTGGTGTCTTTTAAAACACTGCTACCTACCAACTTATTGTAGACATAGATGCCTTCTGTAAGACAAGTAATTACTAAAAGAAATACAAAGGAACAGGCCATGAAGATGATTCAGAGAGAAGAGGCTGCTGGAAGCTTGTATATCTCCAATAAACAAAAGATCTACTTCCATTTTTGCAATTACTGCTACAGTATGAGCTGGCAAATTTTGTTCCTTTCAATATAAGATATATTTATGTACAACAGCATTGCAATTACAAAAAGAATATAATAAACAAGATCTTGTGTAGATTTCATTCATGTTGCTTGGCAAAATATGTTGCAATGCCAGTTCCAGATCAGAAAATATATGAACTTTATGCATTCTATTCTTGATGGAAATTCTTGCCACTCTGATCACAACCTGGGGGTCAACATCAATCTATGAGTTGCCTGACATGTTTGTTCCATCATCTGTAATAAACAATCCTGAGTGAGAGAGGAAAATAACACCTGTGGCCCCATAAAAAAAGTTTAAATCATTAGTCATAAACTTCATAAAGATGTACAGTGATATTATGATCTGAAGATTGCATGTGATATCTGGGGATGCTTTTGTATTTTATGTGGTGTGTGTGATTTGTAGGGTACTTTATTAGATCTTGGTACATTAAAGTTTATTGATGCAGGACCAGCTAAATTCCAGTATGTTGAATGGTCTTCCTTGATCATAAGTCTATGGCTGTTGATGGCTATAATTTCTTAAAGGAATAAGAAAGAAAATAGGGAGAGAAAGAAGAGACAGAATACCTGGAATCACTCACAGGGTACCTAAAATCACTCTAGGGTATGTGAATCACTCACCATAATTAGCATAACCTCAATAAAGCTTAATAAACTTCATTGGTCTTTGACTCTTTCTGTAAAAGGCCCATACATATTTATAGACTTTAAAGTCTAGACTCATAAGAATCCTAGGAGTCAAACTATTAGACTCATAAGAAACATAGTAGGACTCAAAACTTACTGCCATTATCCTATTTCAATTCAAAGAAGACTCAATAACTCTAATCCTACTTATTTAATGACTTTGAAACTTTAAACATAAACAAACCATAATTAGAAAAATCAGACCATATCATTGGACCCCATAGAAAAATTGTAAAATGATGAAAATACTCCTACTATCCAAAAATACATAAATACATAAAATTTCAGAAAAGTCCAATTCGACTCAGCTCTTGCATCACTCTCCCCTGGTTCATAAGAACTTGTCCTCGAGTTTGAAAGAACTTGAGGAAAGGTTGATATGCCCCAATGGCAAAAGGAGTAGGTGTTCCAATGGTTACTTCAACTCACTTGGACTGTAGAGTTGATACCAAAAACATAGCTAGAAAAGGATCTTGAAAGCAATTTATATCTGAAACACTGCTTTCCATAACTGTCTTTGTTAAATCATCAGTAACATTAGATTTTTGAACACTTTATCAATCTGCCTATCTTGTGGTGAATCTTCCCCTTGCTTATCACTATGAACTTTCATGTCCAAAATCTCAAATGCAACATTTGGAACTTTTCCTTCAATTTCTAGTTTAGGAGTTACCATTTCTATGTGTTCAGCTACCCTTGGCTCTTCAACAAACTCTAAGATTTCTTCCATCATGGATGTTGGTGGACTTGTGCTGTGTCAGCTTGTAATGCTTGGATTGATTCCAAACTTCCAATTAAAATTGTAAGTTAAGGTCATGGCTTACTTCCTTAATAAGATCTATCATATTTGTATGCACTTGAATTTCTCCAACTTTGTCCACCTCTATCTCTTCGTGATCATTAACCTCAAGTTGATCATGGGTGCTGCTAACTCCTTCAACTATTTTTATCTTTTCTTGGCCCGCACTCCTCTTGATCTTCAATTCCTAGTACTTTTATAGGTTGAAGTTCTGGTTCTTTAGCTTCATTTTCAACTTTTGCTCTAGGATAGCCACTAAGATGCAATAAATCATCTACTTTATCTTTAACTTTGTACTTTTTCCATTGGTTTCAAATTTTTTGTTGTAACTTGCTGCTTCTCTTACTACCTTGAGAGCCAGTTCAAAAGCATAATCTAAGTCATAAATTTGAATTGTAGACAATTCCTTCTTGTTGTCAACTCTTAGTCCACTCTTGAAATAAGATAGAATGTACCTTTCACTTTCTATAGTATCACACTTAATAGATAATTTATCAACCTTATGCATATAATGAAATACAGATACCATACCATGCTTGAGATTAGTCAATTCCATATACAGATAATCATGGAAGTCTAGTGGAATGTACTTGTTTTCTTCCTAGAAAAGAGTGAGGAGAGAGAAGAGAGAAGAGAGAAGAGAGGAGAGAAGAGAGAAGAGAGAAGAGAAGAGAAGATGAGAGAGGGAAAACAGTTTGAGACTCAAAAAGTATTGCTGGCAGCACCCAGCTTCTCATTTATAATAACATAACATAAAATAAAGAAAGAAGATTACACTTACACCCTTGGCGTCACACCCTAATAATCTAATTAAAAGAAGAAAAGAACAAGCTGACAGCATCCTAGGCTGACAACACACTAACAACAGAGATAAAGAATAACACTAACAACACTCCCCCTCAAGTTGGGCTGAATATGTTTATCATGCCCAACTTGTCACATAACTCATTGTGCCACAAGTATGGAAGCCCTTTTGTGAGAACATCAGCTACTTGTTCCTTGGAGTTGACATAAGGAATACAAATTTCTCCTTTTTCCAATTTTTCTCTTATGAAGTGTTTGTCCACTTCAATGTGCTTGGTCTTCTCGTGTAGGACAGGATTGCTAGCAATGTTTATGGTTGCTTTATTGTCATAGTAAAGAGACATAGGATTGTGAACAGTAATTCCCAGTTCCTCTAGAAGATATTTTAGCCAAAGTACTTCAGCCACCCCATGTGCCATAGCCCTATACTCCGCTTCAACACTTGACCTTGCTACCACACTTTATTTTTTACTTCTCCATGACACTAGATTGTGGACTTTCTATCATCCACAAAACCTACCCAATCAACATCTGTATAGACTTCCACCTTCAGATGATTTTGTTTACTAAATAGCAAACCTGTTCCTGGATACTTTTTCAAATACCTAAGAATTCTCTCTGCAGCCTCCATGTGTGGTCTCTTAGGGGAATGCATGAATTGGCTCAAGACCTCAACTGAATAAGCAATGTTTGGACAGGCCATGGACAAATAAAGAAACCTTCCCACTAACATTTGAAACTGTTTCACATCTTTTAGAGGTTCACCATCATAATCACCTAGTTTATCTACTGGAGCAAACGTCTCATCATATTTAACACTATAGACTTGAGTGTACCATTTTTCTACCAACCTTGCTTTGTACCTTTCAATTGTCCCATCTGCCTTGTTTTTCACTATAAACACCCACTTACACCCCATTGGGTCTTTCCCTCTTGGAAAATCCACCAACACCCAAGCCTAATTCTTATGGAGGACATTAATCTCCTCCTTTATAACATCTATCCATTCAAGGTATTTTAAGGCCTTTTCAATACTTCTAAGTACGGGGATGCAATCAACTGTAGATAGGAAGGCCCGGTACGAGGGGAAATGTGATCATAGGAGAAATATTGGGTAATGGGGTGTTTGGTAGTGCATGACCTAACTCCCTTTCTTTGAGCAATAGGAATGTCAAGGTCATCCACAACCAAAATGGGAGTAGGGGTATCAATAAGTGCGATATGAATGCCTAGTTCATTTGGACTTACCTTCTAGGGGTCTAAAGGTGTTGGTTGCTCAATGTTTGGTGGCTCCACATCTTTGCCACATTGTTGATCTCTATGACGCTTACATTGGAAGACATGAAAGGGAGTAGGATCTAGAATAGAAAGAAGAGAGACTTGACGGACATGCTTCTCCTCTTCCACGCTACTCTCCTTCTGAGGAGAAGTAGGGAAGAATGGTTCAAACTCAAAAAAGGAAACATCCATAGAGACAAAAAGACTTATGACCAATGAGATCAAAGCACCGGTAACCCTTTTAAGAGGAGGGATAACCAAAAAGATACATGGAATAGACTGAGGGTCTAACTTACCACGAGATGGAGATAAATCATGGACAAAGGCATGACAACCAAGCACTCTCATGAGAATGGAAAATAAAGGAGATTAAGGGAACAACAACTGATGAGGGGCCATGTAGTTCAACACTCTGGAGGGCATGTGATTGATGACATAAGAAGCATCAAGTATAACATCCATCCAAAATCTTTTTGGTACATTCATGTGTAACATCATCCCTCGTGCTACCTCAAGAAGGTGCCTATTCTTTCTGCAACACCATTTCGTTGTGGTGTTCTTACACATGAGCTCCTGTGAATAGATTTATGAGAAGCAAAGAACTCATTGAGCTCACCATGGAAATATTCTTTTGCATTATCGAATTAAAAGATTTGGATTTCAACATGAAACTATGTAAACACCATCCTCTGGAAATCTTTCACAATCTTAGGAACTTCGTCTTTGCTATGCATGGGAAATACCCATGTATAATGAGAGAAATCATCAATCAATGTGATAAAGTACTTATACCTGCCCTCAGAAGTTATAGTAGTAGGCCCCCACACATCAGAATACACAATATGGAAAGGAAAACTTGATCTTTTATTACTTGAATGAAAAGTTGTTCTGCATTGCTTGGTCAACTAACATGTTTGACACGAACATGACTTAAATAAAAAAGGAAACAATGACTTCACTATTTCAAAGGAAACATGACCTAACTAACTATGCCACAAAAAAAAATTGACTCTTATTTGACTAAATATATATGACTCTGAAGATGACACCGAGAGACCAACCTTTTTGTCGAGAGTGTAGAGGCCATACACTAAGCTTCCTCTATCAATCGTCCTCCCAGAGGTTAGATCCTGAAAAACACATGAACCAATAAAAAAGGTTATGTTGTAGTTTGAAGAGATTGTGATACTACTAATGGAAAGCAAATTGATGGGAAGTAGAGGGACATGCAACACATTATTTAGGTTAAGTCCATGAGGAAGGGGTATTGATCCCGGACTGCAATGGAGAAGAATGATCCATCTGCAAGCCTCACTTTATCCCTTCCTAACAAAAGGCTAGTCTGAAAAAGATGTGGCTTACTAATCATGTGGTTAGAGGCCCTTGAGTCAATGATCCAAAGGGAATCAGTGGTAGTGGTGACATGGAAGGTAGAGGTCGCTTTACCTGATGTAGACACAAATGAAGTAGAAGGAATACCAGTAACTGAACTGTCCATCTGACGCAAGGCCCTACCATATGATTCCAAATGATTACGGAAGGAGTTCATGATATCTTCCTTGGGGTCAGAACCAGTGAAGTGGTCCCGAGTAGTACCAATAGACTGAGTACCTTGGGTTGCCACATTTTCTGCATTATGTGCTGTATTAGGCTTCTTCTGACCCTGCACTTTACCCTGTTCTTGGTTCTTTACAACCCACTTTGACCTCCCATGGATCTCCCAGCATGTGTCACATGTATGTCTTGAACGTCGGTAGTGGGTACAAAACAACTTGTCCTTATCATTAACCTTATTGGAGTCACTCTTCTTTCCCATATTGTTACTACCCATTGCAACTAATGCCACCTGTTGCTCCCCCTCAGTTGTAACCATCATACTCTACTTACTTTCCTCAGATTGAACAAGGGCATATACCTCTTGAACTAGTGATTTAAAAGGCGCGCTTGAGGCGTGCCGTGCCTAGGCACACAGGCGTCCTAGGTGCAGCCCTTTCAAAAGGCACACGCCTGGTGCGCCTAGGTGTGCGCCTGATGCGCCTTGCGCCTCAGCCCTTTCAAAAGACAAACATCATATTTTCACCTCCCATACCAGTTGAACCATGGGTTGATGTAACCTCGGATGAGGCAGAATCATCATTCGCCATTGAGAACAACACAAACTACAAAACAAAGCCCGATCTACAGATGCACACAACCAGTCCCCACTGAACTAGTATCTCTCACAGTCTCAGTCCGGGCACTAAACACCAAACCAATCACTGCTGAACTTGACAGTAGCAACTAGGCAGTCCGGGAACAATCAGACAGTCCAGAAAGAAAATAAAACACTGCTGAAATTCACTGGCAGAAATCCAACAGTCAAGGACAGTCCAGAGATTTAAATCTCAATCCCCTTTGGGCTACACGCTACACACACCAACCAATCACAGCACATACCTGTGACAAAGGGGATCACACACCCCTGTTATGTACAGCACCTGTTCGAAGGTGCAAATCCAAAAACAAGCCTTCACAGCATCGGCCAAAGAAAAAACAGGGTCTTCACAGCATCGGCCCTCTCTTACTAGGGTTACCTTGGTGCTACGGCAAGGAAGAACCCAGAAGAAACAGAAACAGGTGGTTCTATACTGTCCGATTAGAGTTTCTTGCCTTCACTTGTCGAAAAAATCAGAAAACTGGGTGGATGAGTGTGATTCAGAGGAGAAAAAGGACTCCTATCGCCCAGAGCCTTGCTCTGATACCATGTTTTCTTTCTAGAAAAGAGTGAGGAGAGAGAAGAGAAGATGAGAGAGAGAAAACAGTTTTCAGAGTCAAAATGTATTGCTAGCGGCGCCCAGCTTCTCATTTATAACAACATAACATAAAATAAAAGAAAGAAGATTACACTTATACCCCTAGCGGCAAACCCTAAAAATAATCTAATTAAAAGAAGAGTAGAACAAGCTGACAGCACACTAACAGCAGAGATAAAGAATAACACTAACAACAGTACTTTTCTTGCAAGCACCTCTTCATCTCTGCCCATTTAGCAATAGGATCATCACCTCTTCTTTTGGGCCATTGCTTAAGAGTTCTCTACCATACTTTAGCATGACCTGTGAGATTCATGCATGCAAATCTAATCCTTTGTTTGTTAGACAAATCATGCTAATGAAAATATTCTTCTAGTTCAGCAATTCAATCAAAGAATACTTGTGGGTCATCATCTCCTCTGAAATCTGGCATTTCCCTTTCTCTTATAACATTCTTGAAAACCTTACTCCTGTAGCTAACATTATTAGATCTGTTTTTTATTACCATCTTCTCAAATAAGTCAATAAGGGATCCTTCATATGGGTAATTCTCATTTTCCCATAATCCTAATGTCAAATTCCATAATATTCATCTCGAAAACATATTAAGAGATTTTTTCTGAAGAAGTGTAAAATTGGTCCATAGACAATAGTACCATAGCTGAAGCATATAAACCAAGGGATGGGGGATTTTTTGGTTTTAGGAGGACTTGGGAGAACAGTAATGCTACAATGAGAAACATATATTGGTTAATCATGCAAAAACATGACTCTCTGTGCGCACAAAGAATTACTCTCTCATCACTAAGGCACCTGAGTTCCTCCAGGCCTCTCTTTAATACCCCAGAGCTCTGAAGCAGGACACTATCTGATCAAAACAGGAAAACCAGCTGCTTTGTAGGGACAATGTGACAGATCAATCATATACCTGTGTCTATTTAGATATAAACATAAACAAACAGATCAGTCATATGCTTTGTAGGGAGAATGTGAGTATAGATTTAAACACACACACAAACACCCTATACCTGTGTGTATTAATAATTCCAATACTTGCCTTGTCTTGTCCTCACGCCAAAACTCTCTTTCTCTCTCCCCTCTCTTGCAGATACCACTCAACTAGTATATATTATATAGACACATGACATAAACACGTGCACATGTATTTATACATATATATATATATATATATATATGTTGAAAATGTTATTCTAAATGATCCTTTAGCTTGTCACTTTCCCAGTATTTCACTTTGTTATATGCTGACAGTTGATTTCCTATTTAACTGATCATTCATTCCTGTACACATCTGCACTATCTTGAGATCAGGATCATATTAGTCATGGGTCCAGTGATTATCATCTAAGTTTTATTAAATAATGAACTTCATTATTTAAACCTTGTTTCACCACCATCAGTGCATTGGCTAATGAGATCAATTGGTGGAGACCAGGTCTTTAAACCATGGAATATTTATTTGTATCAAGTGCTCTGGTGTTCATAGAAGTCTTGGAGCTCACATATCAAAGGTATTCAATTTAACATTTTCATTTTGAATCAATTTACTGAAAATATGCATATGGTGGCTATTGTTGTGATGGTACATTGTTTAGGGAAAATATGAGTAGTATACCTTATAACAACTTTAGCTATAATCTTCTGTTGTCTAGGTATGTATATATATATATATAAGTGGTTGGCAAGAATTTGTAAATGTATGATTTGATCTGATGATGCTGGAATGTGGAAGGGAAACAATTAGAAGAAAGAGTGCAAAGGACAGATGATAACAGCAAAATCTTTATAAATTACAATACAAATAACTACATGTGGAGGGGATCCGGATTACATTTTGATTGTTCTCTTATCTACAATGATGGGAATTCCATCTAGCTTACCCAAAAAAAACTCTTGTTCTTGTCCTCTCTACTCCTCATTTCAGCCTTTCCATTCTTGAGAACATAAGATTTCTCTCTAATAGATAAATTTAGAAATCGGAAAGGGAAAATCTTTTCCTCATTCCCTTTATTTCTTCAAGGTATAATTTGCTTTGAAACTCTCCAAAGTGGGAAAACATTTGGAACCACTCAGCTCAATTCAAATAAGCCTTGTTCTAACTATATGGGGTCGGCTACATGAATCCTGTTCTGCCATTTCACTCTGTTCATTGCAATATCCATTGGTTCCAATTATTTTAGTTAAGTATACAATTAGAAATCGATGTTTTTAACCATTTATTGACCTGGCCAGTTGAACTGGTGACCTGGTCACAACTCTGGTTCTGGTCAACCTCTAACCTGCCATATTTTGAAAAACTGTTGACTTGGTCGATGATCAGTTGACCTAGATGGGTGACCAGTGACCCATTCGACCTGTTGATTCGCTGAGTTACTGGATTTTTGTATTATTCTGTTTTTTTTTTTTCATTGTTATGATGACATGGACTGGTCTGTTGACTCAGATGATTGAACCAGTGACCCGTCTACCCAAAGGGAAGATTAGTTCAGCCTCCAGGCTGGGTTTCAAAACATTGTTAGAGATTTGTATATTCCAGTTGACAAAAAGGTAGATTTTCCTTAAAACAAAAAATGGTACTGTTAACTGGAATAGAAATTTCTGTGCACATTTTTTCTTTACTTGGAAAAAGATAAAAATAAGTTCTTGTAACTATAAAAAGAACCCTTAATTTGTACAATGTCACCAGACTCATCCAGATTACTTGGAGTTGGTTATGCTGAATTCTCTTCACCAGTGTTCACCATTTTTCCACGAGCAAGTACATTCACTGTTCAATGGTGAGTGTATAATTTTCCCATAAATACTGATTTATTGAGACAGAAGAGAAGGATACGAAATATGAAAGGTAGATAATCCTTGAAGAGTGAGCAAAAGACCAAAATACAGGGATGGGACAGGAAGACAACAATGAGATTTTTTCACCTTATCTCAATGGGAGAAATTTGGAGGACACTATTATTAGGGGACTATGAGCAGAGGAAAGAGAGTCTAAATAGGGGAAAGGGGGATGCCCAAGGCTTAATAATTTCCTTTGAGTGCTAGTTATCCATACTTGGGGTGGAGGTCTGTTCCATGTGTTTAGGCTGAAGGGTGGTTGGGCTGCGGGTTTTCTGTTGTTGGGCATGGCCCTTTTTTTGTTTGCTATTACAACTTAAATTTTTGAGTGCTTTTATTTATCCAGGGTGTATAAGCCTTTTCTTAGATTTTGGGTGAGAGGGTTCTTTTTTACTTTCTTCATTCCCTCTTCTCCTTTTGTATCTTATATGCCGTTCTCTCATTTAATATAGTCCTGTTACCATCAAGTAAAAAAAGTTTGACAACCTATTGTAGTTAGAATATGAGAAGGAACGAGAATGCTAAGAAAATTGAAAATTGGGTGACTTGTTTATTACTTTATGAAAAACCTAGTAATGGAGATGTAAATGTATCATGGCAAGACCAAATATGATTGAGCTAGACAATCTAATTATGCAGTTGGCACGGTGAGAACAATTAACTGGATGATGGTCACATGGCACTTTTTGTGGTCTTATATATGGCAGATGAATTTATCTATCAATTGCATATGCCTCGATTTCCTATTTATTCTTTGTTGTATGTCTCAGGTGCTATCAGTGAAGCTAGATTTATGGACAGATGATCAAGTTGATTTAATGGTTGCATTGGGCGGAAACACTACAGTAAACATGAAATATGAAGCTTTTCTTCAAGATATTAAAAAACCAAGACCAGATTCCTCCATAGAGGAGCGCTCTGATTTCATTAGGTAAAAATAAAAATTGCACTTGTTCAAACTGTTTGATAGAAACCTGTATCATTCTGAATCAGAACACAATGTCTTGAATATTTAGGAGAAAATATGAGCATATGCAATTTTTCAACCCTAATGAAAAGGTTTCTTCATCCCATCCATCAACTACTTTGAGTTCATTGTCCCGTCCTAGCACTGCTCCACCTCCAGACAAGAAAAACTGTGAGAAACAATCTACTGGCCACCGCATTCATGCATTTGGGCATGCATTTCACAGTAGCAGGAAAAAAAAAGAAACTGAGCACAAGAGCGCAAAGAATTCCAACTCAGCGGTATGACTATCAATATGATAAGGCCACTATTTGTGGAGTCTGCTATTTTGCAGCTTACATGTTTCTACTGAAATATTTTAGTATTTAGATTTTCAGTTTTCCATGGATAACAGAATCTCATACTATGCATCAACTGTTTATAGCCGGGTATGGTCGAATTTATTGGTTTGATAAAGGTCAATATTGTGAGAGGCACCAACCTAGCTGTTCGAGATATGATCACTAGTGATCCTTACGTCATCCTTTCATTGGGACAGCAAGTAACCCTTCCCCCCTGATCAACAACTCCTTGACATTATTGTTTCCAATCTAGGACTTAAACAACTGTATTAATAAATGAAAGTGTTCTATTTTTTTTTGTTTTTTGAACTACACAGTCAATGAAGACACGTGTGATAAAGAACAATCTTAACCCAGTATGGAATGAAAGGTTAATGTTATCAATTCCAGATACTGTCCCGCCTCTAAAAGTGGTAAGCTGATATATCTTTCAGTTTCATACATTTCTTTGATGGCATATTAAATATGAAGCGAACTCTTTGAAGCATCCATTCAGCCAACACCCTTTTCTTTTGATGCCTTGATGTTTGTCATATATTTTTTCGAATTAATCAGAGTTAGTTTTCCTTCTTTCAGATGAGTAATTTACTTAAGCTGCTTCTTTTTCTTTTCTAAAGTTGAGCTTATTTAAAAGAAGATATAGCTAGGGAAACATTTCTCATGCATAACAAAGATCAAATGAGCTCCATCTCAATGAAGCAAGTTGACAGGAATTCTTTGCTCCGGAATATTGCATGGCATGCCATCAATTATGTTTTATACTGTTGATCAGCTGGTGTGTTAAATTTAATGATCACCATATTAGAAATCCTGAGTAAGCCAATGTTACAAAAGTTATAGGGAAGGAAGCTTCAGTGAAAAGGTATGCCAAATTATATGGCTCTAAAAAGAGGATTAATCTTCTCTCCATCCTAACGAGGAAAGATGAAAACCAGTGTAGTTCCAGGATTTTTTTTAATTGATGATTAAGAGGATGTTGTTGTTTGGCAGGCTCTCCAACTCAGACAGAGCACTATTCAAAGAAACATTCCCCCACCCATGATGCAATCAAATTAAATCTTGATTGCTACTTTTGTGGGTACCTGAGGCCACCTGTGGTGAGAGGAGATTTCAAGAATCAGGAGAGGGAAATCGTCCCAAGTTTTTATGTCCTACTAGTGAAATTAATTCCATGTTTCCATTCATGCTGAGCCTTTAGCTCTTTTACAAAGACCTAGATTGTTCTCTTTAGGGAGGTGGACCGTCAGGTTGTTAGAGGATAGATAAGTCTTGACTTACACCTGCATGGAAGGCAGGATGGACTTCACTGATGATGAAAACAAAGTTAGTACATGATCTTGTTAATCAGATGCTCCAATGATCTGGGCAACCATTAATGCTCTTCCACAGTCCCACTTCTTTCAAAATACTTCAAGAAAAGATAAACTAAAGAAGATAGTTAGGATTCCTTCTCCAGCTTGCCAGGTATATATATATTGGAGAAGCACGCAAGAACTTAAAAAGGATTTAGGCTCCGGGACCAATATCTTGCCCCTTCATGATGTGGATTACCCACTTTATCTTGATGTTATTTTCAGTACATCTTGTTGCAGAAGGCCTTCTTCATTCTAGCTTCTTTTCACCTTTTAAGCACCCCTATTGATAGAGAGATGCTAAAGCTAGTGGTCTGTGCATATTAAGCTCAATTATTCATAATTTTGACATTGCCAATAAATATAGTGGTAGCTGTTTGGTTTCAGATTCAGGTATCTGAACATGCGCATTCAAATTTGCTTATTTAAACTGAATATATTCACAATCTGTTTCCTCTTTTGCAGCTTGTTTATGACAAGGATACATTTACACCGGATGATCACATGGGAGAAGCTGAGATTGATATCCAACCCCTGGTTTACGCTGCCCAAGCCTATGAAAACTCCAAAACCACAGAGACCATTCAGCTAGGAAAATGGCTAGCAACCAATGACAACACCTTAGTAAAAGACAGTGTTATCACCCTGACACATGGGAAGGTAAAGCAAGAAATCACACTGCGGCTGCAGAATGTTGAACGGGGAGTGTTAGAAATCGAGCTAGAATGTGTTCCTCTCAGCCAGTAACTGATGGGTGAAAAGAAATGCCTTCAGAGAAAGCAAAGGATGGGTCTAGAACTGGCTATCCTTCTCTCTCACCTTAAGCCTGTGAAGCTAAATTTCCAAGTTCATCTGAATTAATGCGTTGGGGAGGAAAATTTAGCCCTGCAACTGTGTTCTCTCAGATATTTGCCTGTATCACGCACTACCCTTTGTTTAGATTCTAACACTGGTAGAAAGAAGTCTTACACTTAGGCTGAAGAATATAAAAAGAGAACCAAAGAACATTGTCTTAGCCTATCTTGGTAGCATTTCAGTTTTAAGGAAACACTAGTATATAAGTTAAAATGCATGCAACTCTACAAGCCAAATAAGCGTTGCATGTGCCCAAATTGTATGGAAAAAATAGTTTGGCTAAGTTAACTACAAAACCAATATCTAGTTGCAGTTTGACAAGTAGAATAATCCCAATATACTAGTTGAGTTCGCTGAACAAAAAAAAAAATGCTAGTTGAGTTCAGAGTCAAGCAATTGATTGAAAAATAAATAAAAAGAAACGAAGTAAAGCTTCATACATTTCTATATAATGGTTAATAAGACAGCAACAAAAAATGTACTTTTATTATTATTTTTTTTTTGTATTGTCAAGAGAGATGATGAACAAATTCATCAAAAAAAAGAGAGATGATGAACAAGAATACCCAAGTGATGATCAATTTACATAGAGTGAAAGCAGAGTAACCCAGCAAGACTTTCAAATCAAACCCTAAATTGATAGAAATCCATAGCATTACTATGAGTTTCTTTTGTTTTTTCGTTTTTTATGCAATCCTCACCACACGTAGCGAACTATATATACTTGCAATCGATCACCCATAGCAATCAAGAACTGCAATCAGGGCACCGGATCAATCCGTTCTCATTGCACTCCGGGCAGCGCCGCAATTGCTCTTCCTCTTCGTCGAACACCTTGCGACTGCCATTGCAATTCAAGCAAGGAACAAACCTTGCATCACCACAGCTCCCACAGACAAACCCAGGTTCTCGAACAGGGAACCCTTTAAAAAGCTTTGCCAGTTCACCGACCTCATGAAGCTGCCGAATTTCATCAGCCCCTCCAATGTACTTCCCCCTGATAAAAACCTTGGGCAAGCTTACAGTCTTCTCTCCGAGCACACTCTGCAGCTCTTTCCGGTACGCCGAATCCATCGAAATGTCCCGCTCGTCGACCGGAACTCTAAACCCCTTGAAGATAGTTCGAACGGTACAACAATCCTCGTAAGTCCTCCGAATTCCCCGCAAACTGGTGAAATACAGCACGATCCTATCCTCAGTTCCTGGCAACCGAATCCGATTATCAAACAAAGGCGAAACCTTAGCTCCAGACCCAACTGGCCTCACTGCTCTCGACTGATTATACCCTAGTTGCTTAGTAGACAAAGCTCGCCTGAAACTAGAAGCGACATTCGGATCCAAATCCGCAAGCAGCGATTCCTCAGACAAGTGCTTCCAAAGCGGCTTCGACGGAGAACTTGGTATCTCCATTTCCGGAATCGCCATTGCCGAAGAATCAAAAGAATTGAATGAGTTACACTGCAATTTCTTCACCTTCGGATCGACCAACACCGAATTCTTTTTCGCTGGCGACGACCTGGCTGATTCAAATGAACTGCACATTTTCTTCACGAATCCTTCTTGAACTGGACACGGATAGGGTTTCTTGGGGGAATCACGAACGGAGGAAGCAGAAACGGATTTGGCGGAGTAATCGAAGTCATCGAGTCCAGCCATGAGTTCCCAAGCGTTGATCACAGAATCAGGCGACGGGGTCTCTTGGTCGGCTAGGGCTTTATACTGCGGAAAGGAAGCAGGGAGGCGATCTAGATCCTGATCTTGACGGTTGAATTTAGGGTTTGAGTGGTTGTGATCGGAGTCGAGGAGGAGGAGCGAACCGTAGGTGGTGGAAGTGAGGGAAACAAGGTGGTGGGTGTCGCCTTTCTTGAGGGGCGGGTGGTGGACAAGGGGAGTCGGCAGGGAGAGGGCTCGTGAGATCGGCGGAGTAGCACCGGTGGCAGAGGTCTCGACGGTGGCTGATTTGTTGAAAACGCGGCCTTCAGGTCTCGAAACAGAGCAGCCCATGAATGGATATGATGATTAGTTTTGCTTTTCTGCTTTTTCCTTGGCGTGCTTTGCTTTCAGGGTCTTTTCTTTCTTTTTCAAGTTGGTTCCCGGGTTCCTCTCTCTCTCTCTCTCTCTCTCTCTCTCCTCTTTCTCTCTCTAGGCTTGGAATTGTGTGTGCTTTGTAGTTTGGGACTGCAGCAGCCCAAGCGTGGGTTGAAAGCAAGGGAGGAGCTACACAATAAAAAAGGCTAGACCGCTGGACGGCTGGAGAGAGAAAAAACAATAAAAAAAGGGGGCCGTGTCCGAGAGGAGAGAAAAAGAGTCTAGAGAGAGAAAGAGATGCGATTGGTGGTTTGGGTTTTGATGGGATTGGGATGGCCTTCATTTATTGTGGGCAGCGACCTAATAGGGGCGACCTCATCGTACTGTGCAGTTATGTGGGCTCCATAGTGACACGTGTCGCGTGATGGATAAGTAGGGAGGTAGGGACTGTGCCTTTGATTAGCACGCTGGGGTTCCCTTGTTTTTATTGGGTTTGGGGATACGGGGGCACGTGGGTTAGTTAATTCCGTTTTCAAGTGTGTGCAGATAATCTGGGAAAAGAAGCTTTGTTTGTTTCAAGCAAAATTAAAATGGAGTCCAGCTCCAGTCTGAAGTCTGAAGTCTGATCTGATGAACTGTCTCTTGCTCGGACTGTTCGGACGGTTGGCAACACGAGAACAAGTGGGTCCGCTTTTGTTTGTTGGGATCTCTGAACTGCTCTCCTTCGTTGGATTGGAATCCATGATGGTGATGAACAGGATTGCCGGGTTTGTATATTGTAATATGGACGAGTCGAGACTCGGATGGACCAGCTACGGCCTACGGAGTCATGGACTCATGGTGGGTGAAGAGTCGCATCGATTTTACACCTTTTTGCAAACAAAGCGAAATGGACAATTTGATAACCCGAGGGACCACCGAGAGAAATTCAGCCTCGGGCCTACTACGGTACTACCCCAGTGGAGGACAAAGTTGATTACTGGCAAAAGGTGGGGTTGTGTCGGGTCGGGTCAGTGGGTCACTGTCTCCTTTTTAAATGTTTCGACAAGGGAACCATCCAATACGGTTAAAGGTTTAAAATTTTGCCGTCGGATTGGAATCCATTTGAGACTCGTCATGCAGCCATCGTTTGTTGGAAGCAAGGATCATGCACCGTATCACAACCCTTTGGTGGGTAATCAAGGTCGGGTCGTTGTCTCTGGCAACATTATTGATCCGATCCTTCTTCCCCTTTTCTGAAGAAGAGTCCATCTGAATGGGCCCACCACTGGATGGACATTAACCATTCGATCCATAGATTATCTATTTTGGCCCATTTATTGCACTTTCAGTGAGCCAACGAGACAATACCGAACATGATTCAATGAAACTGGGATCTCATGTGACATGGACCCTGACGGCCACTGGATTGGAATAACTTAGTAAGTTTAGTGGGTCCCAGCCACCACTCACGTTTTTTATTTATTTATTTTTTCTTTTGAATATTGTATCTAAACTATTTAAAATCAGTCTGGTGGGGAATCTCAATTAAGGCAGATGGAAGGGAAGGTGGTGTAGAATTAGGTCGTGTGATGCAGCTTCTACAATCTACAGCAGAGCAAACTTGATTGAGATTGATTTATTATTCTTATAGAGAATGCTTAGCGGAGAAGTGAGTAGCATATTATGAGTTTATGATTATTATCAAACTACCTAAGACATTAAACATCTCATTTCGGTTTTTTATTTGGAAAACATGTCTCTATTCTATGTTAAAAGTTACCAAATCTCTCTCTCTTGATGAATCCGGATTTTTTCCTCTCCTCTTCACAGCATCGGTCTGTAAGGAGTCTGGATCTCCTGCCCGCAGCTTTCTACCCATGTCTCTGCCCATGTCATAAATTTTAGACATCATATGTGCGGAATTGCATGTAAAGTCAAAAGGATGCAATGGCCGTCAGAACTCAGAATTCACCCATTACCTCAATTAATTTTTAACCTAAAAATAATTACTTTTTCCTTCCCAAGAACCCTAATAGTGTTTCGTTCTCTCCATTCATTCTCTACTACGTACTGTTCCAAGAAATTTCACAAGCAACCGGCAACCAGCAACTGGCGACGTGTTCACCGGCAACTTATTCTCTCCGTACTTCATCAGTTAACCTTCTTCTTCTACTCTCCACAATGTCCTGTTCCAAGAGGTTCTACTGACATCCGGCAACCAACAATCGAGGATGTACTCATCGATACAGTGGTGGTTAAGTAACCTCAACCAAGGGAAGAGAGGATTTAATTAATTAGTTAATTAATACAATTGATGAGATAGAGAAGTCAATTTAACTGCAAGGAGCTGGCATCTAGGTTCCCCCAAAGTTTGGTTGAGGATTAGAACACAAGGCCAAGGGAGCCAAATCAATCGGGTTTGGTGCTATTGTATTTCAAATTGATGTCGAACAGTTGAACGTCCTCACAGGGCACCTGTTTGTTGCACGCGATATTGACTGCAACCTTTGATGCCGAGGTGCTTCTGATATTCTTGAAATGAACATCGTTGATCTTTACACGAGATGGCTGCCGGCCGGAAAATAAAATAGAATCAATTAGTGGTTCTGACTTTTGAGTGATGAGTATATATAAATATTTTCTGTATTGGTTGAGGTTACTTAACCACCGGTGTATCAGTGAGCATGTCCTCGATTGCCGGTTGTTGGATGTCGATGGAATCTCTTGGAATAGGATATTGTGGAGAGGAGAAGAAGAATGTTAACTGATGGAGCATGGAGAGAATAAGTTGCCGGTTGCCCGTGAAATTTTTTGGAACAGTATGCAGTAGAGAATGAATGGAAAGAACGAAACACTATTAGGGTTCTTGGGAAGGGGAAAGTAATTATTTTTAGGTTAAAAAATTAATTGGGATAATGGGTGAATTCCGAGTTCTGACGGGATGAACGTCCCATTACATCCTTTTGAGTTCACATGCAATTTTGCACATGTGAAGAATAAGCACATGTTAATGGACAAGTGTTCAAAATTTATGGCGTGGGAAGGAACGTGGGTAGGAAGCTGTGGGCAGGAGATCCAGACTTGTTTGTAAGTAGTATTATATGGAGAGGAAATCGAGACTCTTTGACACTAGGTCGGCTAGCCGAATTGTAAGAAAAGTACCCGATGTGATTTACTCAATCCACATCTATGCATTCTCTTATAGTGCGCCACAAGGTATTCGAGGTGCATCTGAGATGCTTCTGAGATGGAGTTTGATCTAGGCAAAAGCAAGTTATTGCCTACTTGACATCAAGGTGCTAAAAAATGATTCGACATGCCACATGGCATGATATTACTGGAGAGTCAAATTCGTCTTTATTGATATGATATTTTGTTTTTGTTTTAAAAAACAAAACCAAACATGTTGTTAAACACCCCCTATATTGAATTGGGATCTATTCTTCACACAGGGCACCTCACAATGACCTCATAGGTACATCCTGCCATGCATTGGGAACATCTCCTATAAATAGTAACATATAAGTATGGGAGATGCTCCCAATGCACAGTGGGATGTACCTGTGAGGCGCCATGGGTGAGGTGCAGATCCTATCTCCCCTATATTAATGAATTTAGCCAACAAAATTTTCTTTCAACACATTTCGACATGATTTGTGTGGAACTCAGATTCCTTCCTCACAAAATTGGTCCTCACACCAACCTCATAACATTTACAGCTGTGTATTGGGAACATCTTTCCATGAATTAAAACATATACAAGTATAGAGATGTTCCCACTACATTGCTACAAATGTTGTGAGGAGGAAATCCCAACTCACCTGTGTCCGGACATCACATGGATGGTGGGTCCTAATCTTGTAATGGATCCTACATATGATGTGTAGATACAAATCAAGTTGGAATGTGTTGGAAAGGATTTTTGTTGGCAGGAGGTCCTGACTCTGTATCAACAACTGACTTAACATCTCAATTATATTAGAACGTGCCAACTAGAAGTCTAGATTTGCTACCCACACATATTCACAAGACACTACAACTACACATCTAATATATATATATATATATATATATATATATATATATATATATATATATATATATATATATATAGCCCCCACCATTCAGACACATGGCATTCTCATTTTTTTGGAATTCTGGACACATGGCAGTTTTTGAGAAGTTGTTGTTAAAGTCTACAACCCACTACCACCATTCAGACAAGTGGCTTTCTCATTTTCTGAAAAACTAGACAAGTGGCAATTTCTGATAAATTCTTGCTAAAGCCCACAACCCCCCACCATTTAAACATGTGGCCTTCTCATTTTTCTAAAAAGCTAGACACATGGCATTTTTTGAGAAGTTGTTGTTAAAACCCACAACCCACTACCACCATTCAGACATGTGGCATCCTATTAATTCAAGAAATAGGATTTAAAAAATGGGTAGTTTCACTCCTAAACATTCTCAATAAACATTTTCAAAAACAGTTATTTGTTTTTAAATATTTTTTTTCTAAAAAGAAAATACTTTATTAATTACAAACTTGATTTAACTTTTAGGAAGTAACCTAATTTAACTTTTAAAAATAAATAACTCGAAATAGATTTATTAGATAAATAATAAATACCAAATAAAATAGGTTATTGTTTACAAATAAGATCTCATTTAATATTTTAAATCAAATTAAAAAAACATAAATTAATAATGGTTTTCAAATAAAATAAGTTAAAATAAATTATCAATTACAAAGATGCATGACCCTAGTTGGTTCATGAATCACAATTGAGATGTTTATGATGATATGCGACTACAGTGTCTTGTGGGTGGTGTAGATTTGAACTTGCCAACTGGTTCAATTAATAAGGTCTCTGGCTGTTTGTATCGGAGACTTGGAATGTAATCCCACATTAGGTTTGGGGGAATGGAACCAAAACAAGGAAAAAAAATCCCAACCATATTCAACCTGAAGAGGGTCCCTAACCCTAAGCATGAATGAGCTTCTGGTTAATCTCTTATTATATGGTTGATGGCTCTTCCATTTTTAATGTCTCTCTTTTCTTATGAAGCTTCTTGACACCACTCTATTTAGGGCCGATTGTCCTATCATATTTGACCTGAGTAGGGTCCCTAAGCATGAATAGGTGCTTTTCTTTTGGCCTCTCTCTCTGTGTTCGCATTTCTGTATAAAGCTTATTGAGACCACTCTATTTCTATCATGGACCGACTTTTAACAGTCCCACCATATTCACTAAAGAAGGGGCCCTAAACATGAATAGGTGCTTTTCTTCTGGTCAGGCTGAAAGCTACTTGACCATCATACATCCCCTTGTAATGAGATAAGTGGCCTCTGACATCGGTCCACTAGCTAAAAGCACTCATTCATGGTGAGGGGCCCATTGTTAAACCCTAACCCTTCTTTTTTCCTTTTATTTGTCTACTTTATGTACCTCAAATCATCAGAAAAGCCTTCCATCAATGGAAATGGATAAAGTCATCAGAAAGTCCTCCATTGGGGTTGAATTATCTTCCCTCAACTGTATTTTTTACACCAATGTTCATGCTTAGGATTTTTTTTGGTAGAAATGTTCATGCTTAGGATTAATCAATTAGCATTTAACACCATGAAGCTAGAAGGCAAACAAGTTAAAATCCCAAAATAGACTGAGAGAATGCATTGAAACATATAGAATCCTTTGATCAAATCCAACAAGAATCATTATAACCATTCCATTCAGAAAGAAAAGAATAGAATCTTAATAATAACTATGGAAAAAATACGGACAGGCCCAACGCAGATATTTGAATTCCATTGCAAACTTATAAACATTCAAAACGTTCAAAACCCCCATTTTATACACCAGTACCAACCCGTGCATTGACATTAATTCCAAGCTGGCACCTATTTACCCTAATTGTACTTTGGACTTAAAAATTCTGACCTTGGGCTAAACCGTAAATCTCCCTGACTTCTGAATGATCATAGAGAGAATCACGAGCTGAATGAATACTGACATAAAAGCTAAGCATATGTATGATTAAATACATAATGGGTTCCAGGAATAACATATAGACAAAACCATGGGCCATTGGGTAAAACAGATTTCAAAAACCAGTTTGTGGCCAAGCGTATAATTGCACTTGGCCAATGTATTCCTTAAGGTAATGTGGAATGGGTTAGGCCCCCATGGCCATTAATTTTCTGTCCCAAAGTGAAAAAAGAAAGGAAAAGAAGAAACATAGTGCAAGGTGCCAGCTGGCTAGTTGTAACAGAGACTTGAGATCGAATCCCGCCTGCACCAGCCTCAGGATTGTGGGGTTATGGATTGGGGGATGGACTACCCCTATTGTGTAGTCCCATGAAGCAAAAGAATAAGGAGAGAGAGAGAGAGAGAGAGAGAATTAGGTAACAGTCACTTAGTCCGACCAGCATCAACAAGTAAACACCATGGTTGAAGCTAGCTTCTTGCCAGCCATGCCCGAGTTTGGCTTGGATCAGTGCAACACCCATTCGAACAGCTTTTACAGCTTTGCATTGGGAATATCTCTGTACTTATGTGCTTTATTTCATGGGGAGATATTCCCAATACAAGGTTGCAAGCCGTTGTTTGAATAGTATGAGCACGGGCTTGCACTAACTGAAGCCGAGCTTGCCATGCCTACCCCTTCTTCCTTCTCCTTCAAAGAGGTATAGATGATGAGAGATTTTGAGTAAATTTACCGAAAAATGCTGAAAATATATATTTTCTCTCAGGAATCCATCTTACACTACGCATCTGGAATATTTTGTGTGGAACCCAGCTATGGATGGTGCATCTGTTAGGGGTACAAGGAAACAAGCTACTAACACAGTACCAGTAACACCCCAACCAGCCATTACAGCCATACGTCAGAAATATCTCCCATGAATGTTTGTAAACTGTTGGAACAGTGTTAGGAGCATTTTATTTATAGGACATCCCTAACCATCATAACCAAATACAATAATACATTCATCAATGTAAAATCACGTTGGCATTTTTGTAAATTGAATATGATGTAACCGTTTCTGGTCACGCACCAAATTTTTTTTTATGATGTACCAATTATTGGCTAAGTACTTCGTCATTTGACCTGCTTCCAAGTGGCCTGTGACTCAGAAGATGATGGAGCTCCCTGGTGGCGAATTGCTTGGTGGTGAGCTACTTGGTGGCGAACTCCCTGGTGGTGACCTACTTGGTGACGAGCTCCCTGGTGGTGAGCTACCTGGTGACGAGCTCCCTGGTGACGAGCTCCCTAGTGGTGAGCTACTTGGTGACGGCTCCCTAGTGGTGAGCTACTTGGAGACGAGCTCCCTGGTGGTGAGCTACTTGGTGTCGAGCTCCTTGGTAGTGTGCTACCTGGTGACGAGCTCCCTAGTGGTGATCTACTTGGTGACGAGCTCCCTAGTGGTGAGTTACTTGGAGACGAGCTCCCTGGTGGTGAGCTATTTGGTGACGAGCTCCTTAGTGGTGAGCTACTTTGATGAGTTGCTGGGTGCACTGCCATGGTGGCGAGCCTCCTAGTGTAGTGGAACCCGACTGCCCTCTGCATGAGATGATCTGCTCCTCTTTGCAGACGATGGGAGCTGAAGGTCCCATCCTCCCTATGAGAGATGATCTACTCATCTTTGTGGACGGCGGGAATTGAGGGACCTGCGAGAACTAAATCAGAGGACCCGAGGGTGTTTACCCGGCGGGGCCACTCCAATGGCTAAGTTAACACTTTGATAGTAGAGAGCTTGAAGATGATATTAGAGAAATGAGAGAGCTAGAGAGCAGGGGTTACCTCCATTTTTTATCATCTTCCCCCTCTGAGGGGTCGGAGCTCTTATATAGCGGTTTCCTGACAGATCTGGCGTAACCGCCTCTGATTCTTTGCCGCAGCCGTAACTTGCCAGGGCTGAGCTGGTGGGCGCAGGTAACTGTTGTAGGGTACGACCCTGTCAGACATGAGGCGTTGTCAGAGTTGGTAGGCACGACGTCGCCTAGCCAGAGACGTGGGTGCAGTCTCCAGATCTGGAAGGTACGGTTGTCAGGTAGGAAATCTTCCTGCGATACGCCGAGCTGCTCTGCAACGAGCTACCTTGCACCGAGCTACTTTTTACCGAGCTACTTTTCACCGAGCTGCCGGTAATGTGTCGAGGTGCTTCTACCCGAGGCAGGTCTTCATGGCCTACTAGGAGGCGAGCTCTTCGTAAGATCCGGGCTGCCTGTGGCGAACTGCCTGTAAGTGGCCAGCTACTTGTGGCGAGCTATGCCGAGCTGCCTGTAAGTGGCGAGCTATGCCGAGCTACCTATGGCAAGCTATGCCGAGTTGCCTGTGGCGAGCTATGCCGAGCTATGCTGAGTTGCCTGTAAGTGGCGAGCTGCCTGTAAGTGGTGAGCTGCCTGTGGCGAGCTATGCCGAGCTGTCTGTAAGTGGCAAGCTCTGTAGCTAGCTCGAGCTGTCCAGTTGTCAAGAGGCTGCACTTGGTTGGCATGAGGTGCCAGGTGTCACAATTTCACTGGAGGGCCAAATCCGCCATCATCAGAACATAATAAACATACTTATATTTGCGCTAATCGCAGCCAAAATTAGGACAAAAAATTCCAATCACATTGGGCTCGGGATCTTAGGACCGTAGGGTTTGGGACCATTGAAAATTTGGCATTCCCAACCCAACTCAACCCAACCCATGTTGAAGGTGCATACCAACAGATCCCAACGTGCATCCTGTATTCACATGGCAGTTGTATACAGGATCGAAGGTGCATTCCTATTCGATATCCCTGAATGGATCCCACTAAATAAACAACATAAGTTATGGGCTCAGATTTGGAAATCAAAATACCTCAAACATCAGAGTCATATACCTTATTCAATGGTTTCCTCATGTTATATCTACTGGAAAGCGATTTGCCCAAAGCTCATTAAACTGGCCTCAGAATGTGGTTATCTAATAAATGAAAATTCTTATTTCCTTGTGCATCAGGTTCCCTGGATCCAATCCAATAATGAATTCTTTTGGATTTCCTTTCCCTTAGCTCCAGAGTTGAGGAACATGAATATTTTACATCATTTTACCTTAGACGATTGGAATATCAACCTAATCTGTTCTCTATTCTCAACAAAGGAAGCTTTAAAGATTTTGAGAACACCTATCTTTCCTTCAAACAATGAAATTTCTTGGGTCTGGACAAGTCATAAATATGAAAAATACACAGTGAAAGAGGAATACAAGAAAAAACAATTGAATTTTCTTCCAAATATTTCCTCTGATCTCAAGTTCTACCTATCTAAAATTTGGAAACTTTCTATTCCTCCGCATTATCAATTATTTTTCTGGAGAGTGGTTAATGCTTTTCTTCCAGTAAAGGATCTACTCTTTGTGGAAATTTCAGACAAACCTTGCATTCTCTGCAATGATGATGTGGAATCTTCAACTCACCTCTTTATTAATTGTCAATTTTCTCAAGCTATTCTCTTTGGAAATCCTTGGAACTTATGCTTGCATAACATATTTCAAGGGTCCTGGATCTTGTGTATAAATAATTTATATAATCTAATTTCTGATAGGGTTCGACTATGATATGGAAAAGATATGATATCTGAAAAACAATTGACCAATAAATTGGAATCATAAACGAGGTAGCGAATAAGGTGTTATTTATCAAAAATTCATAGGTTGGGTTTTGATTGGTCAAAACTTTTTCCATACCATATATTTTCTGCATCATAGATTTTCCCTCTTTGGTAATCAACTCTTTCTAAGAATATTAGGGTGGATAGCTATTGCCTGCTATTATATTTGGTATGCTCAAAATGAGAAATGTTTTAGGAATAGACAATTTTTTTCACAAACAATCATCAATATTGTTAACCAAACAGTTCAACAAACCATGGATTTCTTGAATGAAACTACAGTATCTAATATTTTCTCCTAGAATCATAGAATGCAGTTCTTTATATCTAATGCTACTGATTTAATTATCTTTACTGATGCAGGAAAATTTCTGACTCCTTATTTAGTTTTGGTATTATTATCTTATCTACAAATTTATCCTACCTAAAGATTATTAGAGACCGAACTAACCAAGCTACCTCTATTGATCGAGATGAATTGTCTGCGGTTATGTAGGCTTTAATGGAGCTTCAAAATTGGAATCACGAAGAAAAATGTATATGTTCAGATGCTCAATAAATAGTGAAGGCGTTAAAGAAGAATGTTAGATTTTGTTATGTAAATAGAAGCTTTAACTATCCTACCCATAAGGTATCCTAGATGGCGAAAACTCACTCCCAATCGTTTTTTGTCTTAAATGATTATCCTATTAGGATCCCTAGGGTTGAAGAGTTTGTAAATATTCTTCCTTGCTAATATAGTTATTTTATCATTCAAAAAAATGCCCTCTTAGGTTGATTCCTATTTGACAGAAAATTCTCACGTGGGTAAAACAGACAAGCTCGGATCTGCTACTCACAAATTATTCCTACTTCCTATGACTTAGTCTAGAAGGAATACAAATGCAAATATGTAGAGTGCAAAACATTATATTTTGTATGTATTTATACTGTACATATTTGTATTTGTACTCTTTCCAAACTGAGACTACATTTGTACCCATGGTACATTATAGTTGCACATTAGGAATATCTCCCTTTTTGTTAAGGAGATGTTCCAACACACAGCCATGGTGTTTTGTTGGTAGAAATGTGGGAACATTTTGTGGGTAGCAGATCCAAGTAAAAACAGAGTTCGTATTCAATCCTCACAGAACATTCTCAGATTGTCCCCACATCCTTTTACATCCATGCATTGAGAACATCTCTATAGTTGTGTTTACTTTCATGGGGAGATATTCCCTATGCACAGTTGCAAAGGACTGTGTGAGAACAGTCTTATGAGGACCAAATCCGATATATCCTAACCAAGGTTCAAAATATCAATACATATCATATCAGGAGCTTCATGATATACCCCTACAGAGGGTGTATCAGGGTTTTGACCAGTTCAGGGGGCAAATGGACCAGACCTTAAACCGACCTCTCTGAACCAGATTAAAAAAAAAAAACATTAGGCCTGATACGCCTCTACTGGCATATCGGACATATCAATATTTTGAAGCTTGCTCCTAACCAACCCAGTTCTTTCAATAATTTATTATGAACTGCAGTGCAATGTGCAAACCCATATCAGATGACCACCGATCTGGGTAATCATGGCATGACCCTGACAAAGGGCACCTTCATCTCCGCCCCACAGCACATCCGGCGGTGTATTGTGAACATCTCCCGATGATAGTATTAATTCCGATGATGTCATCACCGGGAGATGTTCACAATACACCGCGGGATGTGCTTTGGGGGCATTTGTTGGGTGGAAATGTGAACTCCACCTTGATACCTGAAAGCAGAGTCTGGATCTCCTACCCACGTCAAACTCTGTCCACATCTACCCACATGAGACCGCAACCATACATGGAGAACATTTCACGCCCTTAGATGGTGTTATGCATGGGAGATGTTCTCAATGCACGGGGTAGTTAGGACTAGGCTTAGCTGACGCATATTCTTCAAAAACCAAAAAAAAGATGATGTAGAGAAATGACATGCATATATGCAGGGTGCACATAATACCTCTGAAATAAATTTATACATGATTTCCAATACATAGATGATGGTCTTTCCTCTCATGTATTTGATGCAAGGTGAAGCAAAGAGAGCTTGCCTTCTACTATCCAAGAAATACATGAACAGAAGACACAGAACTATCAAAGGACTACTTGGAAGACAAAATCGAGATTGGAAAGGGAAAAAGAGTTAAAAGAGAGATCCTCACTGTTCCTTCCAGATCCTCCCAGTTACCCTTAGTTTCAATTCTTTCCTGTCTCCACCTGAGAAGAAAAGAGCCATATTACGTTGGATGATGAGACCATCAAAACTGTCACGCACCTTCCTATGACTGTCCCTTACACTTCTGGGGACTCCTTGCCAAATCATTTTCCTACCATTTCCTCCCACCTCTAGACTGTAGTTGTAGTTTTTGGCTTCATTATCATCGCCCATAAACCGCAAAAATGCTATATACACAGGTGCCATCCCCAACTGGAAGGCCTCAAAATGCAGACAGAAGTACTGTCCAAAGCAACTGAAAACCTACACATACCAAAACATGCCTACAAACAGTCAATAACAATACTATCGATTTAACATGGCTCTAGGTCATTTACATGTAGAGCCAAATATCACCCCCTCCATGAGAAAGTTTTCTCAGTTCCAAAGCATATGAATGATTTTAACCCATATATGACTAGAAAATGGGCATTTTTCAACAAAATGCTGGATAACTACCCAGAACCAGAAGACCATTCTCCATTTAACAAAGTAAGAGTGCAAAACCATTTACTAAAAAAAAAAAGAAAAACTTAAATGATATGACTAACAACAACAGTAGGCATTACCGTTAACATCCATGTGGCATTCTCAACCTCATGTGGATTTGATTTAACATAGCGATGGTTGAAAGTACTTCCATTGTGCATGTCTACTTTGTGATCATCTTTCAGATGGGCCACCAGAGAAGGGATATCACCAATAACAGTGCACTCTGAACCAGCATAGGGACAGTTATAGGGTCGGAATGCACACTGAGATTCGTGTTTTAGCTTGCTGTAATATGGGTATATGCCCACACACCCAAAATCATGATATTTGCATGGAAGTTCAAGTGAAGCTGCCACCTTCTCCAATGCAAGACATCTTATGTTGCCAAGTTCATGCCTGCAAGTGGGGCACCGGTTGTGCACCCTAGGCTTGCAACCAGAACATAATGTGTGGCCATTTGAACACTGCAAATAACAAGATCAAATGATGAATAAAGGATACATCAAATAGGTTTAATCTAAATTCTAAGCTAAAGGATGTTTTAAGTGAAGCCTAAACCGCCAAATGCAATATATCACTTTTGTTTATGAATATTATCAATAATGAATGATTGGACTAAAAGGCTTCATGCATTTTTAACAGTCAAGACAAACTTAATGATGAAAAAGAAATGATACACAAGAAAGACTATAATAAGCATCACAATAGCCTCTAATAATTACTAAGAACCAACCGAAAGCCATCTGGTAATGATACTAGACACAAGTAGATTTTTTAGTAGAAAAACTTCTGTAAAGTGACCATGAATCCTTAACCATATGGTGGCTAGACAATGAAAGATGATACAGTGGGATTCAAAGCTCTTGAAGAGCCATTTCAGAACACAGGCAGGAATATGGCAAGAACAAAAACACCCAGAACTGAAGGCAATATTGAGGAAAAAGAATGAAATAAGTTGCCACAACAGCAAACCAAAACTTCATGAATGATTAGCCAAGTATTGTTTGAAAAAGACATGGTCAATAACCCTAGAAAATGTATTATAAGTATAAAGAGATTAGAAATATATGCACTACAAAACAACAAGAGAGAGATTTCTTTTTTAACAAAGACTAAGTTCAAGAATTCATAATCACAATTATCAGGATTTTTTGACTATCAGCAGTGTTGCTTTTAAAATGATGATGTAACCAATCCAGATAATCCACCTTATAGAGGATCCTCTGGATTGGTCATAACAATGCCATTATCTCCTCCCTCCCTCCCTCTCTCTAAATTGCCATTGATGTGAAAGGAAAATGGCAAGACATAAATTTTAGAGTAAACATTGTAAGAAATGGAAACTTATGATAAGTTCTATCTATCATCTAAAGTTCAGTCAGTCACACACTTCCAGAGAATATGAATGCAACCCAGGTTGGCCCGAGTTAGCAATTTACACTGCTTCAGGCTTGGGCTTTTGGGTCAGGCCCATTCAAAATTTGAGAAAAGCCCAACCCAAGCCCACCTAAGTTGAACCCCTACTAGGGAAGCCCCACAAATAATCGTGTACTAGTAGGCATTCCTGAAAACATTATTAGATGCACAAACGAACTAAATATGTCATAGAGAAATGCAACAAAAATGACCTAAAGTAACAAATAGAAGATACAGCATCATCAAATTCAACAAGGAACAAATGCAGGAATAAATTTTTGACAGGTTTATTTCTGAGGCTTTAGGGTTCTTGCAAGGTGGGAAGAGTTCAGGCTGGATAGGAGTCCTTTGAGTAGCTCAGTCCTGATGGTATTGGATCTTTATTCACCATTTGGGTACTTTATAGCACAGGGTACAATCATTTTACATTTGCTCCTAACCCATCCCCTCTTTCGTGTTCTTTCTTCTATCCTTTATGTATCTTCTCCCTTTTCCAACGGTTAACGAATCTCATTACCTATAAAATCTAAAAAAGCATAAAACCTTAGACAGGATTCAAACTGTTCAGGAAGCCATGCTAATTACAAATTTTAGGATTAGGCGTAGGAAAGCATGTACTAAATATGAAAACTCACATTGAAGTTCTTTTCTTATTTTCTAATTTTGGTGAGGTCACAACATTGCATAAAGTTCTATTAGCTATTAAGAACAAGATAAAACCACACCTGATGGATTGGAGGATACATAGCATTCAAGCATACTGGACACTCCAATAGTTCACGAATGCCGCTAGCAACTGTCCCATTAGGTTTTAGAGTATGTTGTGGAGCATCATTCACATGTTCACCGACATCCAGCATAGCTTCATTTTGGGGAAGATCAACAACCTCAGACTTGGTCCTCATATCATCAATAAAGGTATTCCCAGATGACATTGCCAAACAATAAGGCTAGCTGGCTACTCCTTAACAATATGAACAAACCAAGTCAGTTTATGTTCTTTTCTTCTATTGAATCATGACAAATGCAAACATAAACCTTTTGTAAGAATAATTATATGCATGGTAGAGATTAGAGAATGCATAGAGATGAGTGGGTAAAATTCCAATTAGAAACTAAAACAAAACAAGGGATTGCATAAAGCTAATCAGCTGAATTTGCTTTATATTATACTAGTATAGCTTTCTATTAGTGCTTAAAATCTCCCCATATCTGTTCAAGCATCTACCTTTCAATAATTATGCATGTATGTATGTATGCAAACATGTATCTATATATGTATATATGTATGTATGTGTGTGTGTATAATTGGATTGGGGTAAAGTCAGGCCAAGGCGCCAGGCTCAGGCTACCTAAGGACTAGGCCTGGGCCCAACCTGAAAAATAAAAAAGCCCAAAATTTTGGGTGGCCCGGGCCCAGCTTGAAGACCAAAAATCCAAGCCCTTCCAGGCTGCCAAAAGTAAAATTACGGACTGGATCAGGTCAGTCTAGGATCGGGCTGGGCTTGCCCAAGTTGCACCCCTACCTTCCAAGCTTCGACAATGATTATTTTAGATGCCTATGACCTCCTTGTATAATAAATAACTTAAATCTTCAATTAACTGACAATTGATTCCAGTCCATGTCTACTGGAACCCACATTAATTGCTAAAACTATCTGAAAAAGCCACAAACCAACAAATGGGGTGAAAAAGGAAATGAGAAAACAAGCAAGGAGCCCAGCATAAAAAAGGATCCAAGCCTGACATCCTTTTTTTCTATATACCCACCCTTACACATACACGGCAAACACATCATGCACTTCCCATAACAAAACGAAAAAAAAGACCTCACCTTAGTTCTGAGATATTTATACCCAGTTTTCAACAAGTGTTGTAAATCATCAAAGCTCCAATATCAATTGTCATAACGAGTAATGGGATGCCTTTTACATTGATTGTAAGCAACATGTATCATTGGTTACATCTTAACAGGAAGGCCGGTTTTTTTTTTCTTCACTAGGTGCAACTGAATCATGTGCTCACCTAAACAGTTTTCATGTGAAAAAGCATATTTGCTTTGAAGGTTATTCACACATTTTAGTAATATTCATTAAGCAATGCAAAGGTACTAGGATCTGGTATGGCAGGTGAAATATTGCTTATAAAGCAGTTGGCTTAAGAGACTATAGCCACAGTGCATTTCCTTTCAGAATTGCATTGACGCTTGTGACCAGTAAAACCCAAAGCCACAGCATTGACATTACAAGATCCTGTATAGAAATGAAAGCTAATTAGACAAATCATGGTTATCTCCCATCCATTGTTCCTCGTTACAGAACGCAACATCTATACCTCTTACTAGATCTTGATTCAGAGCATTAGTTGTCTTATTTTACATTTTACTTGGAAATGCCAGAGCTTGTTATTAACATCGATAGGAAAAGGTAACACAACATCTATTTTTCTTTGCTAGATCGCGATCCAGAGGTTTCCTTTCTTTCTTTCCTTTTCAGTTTTCTTTCTTCCCGGCAATGTCAGAGCATGATAAATATCCATGGAAATAGATACGAATCATCAAAACAATTCCTTGAGCACATCAAACCAAGTAGTCTAAAGAGGGTCCAAACCCCCTGTCTATTGGCAAAAGCCCTTGATGGCAAACATCAAAGCAACCCAATTATCAGCAAAATCATGAACAGAGCCATTCACATTTGATACGAACTCAGAGAATACAACATATCCACATATGCATTCAAACCAAGGAGAAAAAACCAACAGATCCCAAAAGGATCATTTGAAAAAACAATAAAAAAATTAGATCTTTAGCCCGAAAAAAAAAGTAGTTCAGAGAAACAAAACAACCGTCCAAAGAATCAAATCCCATCGACCGATCAAAAAAAGAATCAAACCCCAACAGAATAAGGGAAAAGATCAGATTCTTTTGCACATTACCTTGATGAACCGCCTTGATCAGAACTCAGAAGCCCATGAGCCAAGAACCACAATAGCCGTAAGAGGGAATTCGTCGGTAAACAATAGTTTAAATAGTCACTTCCCAAGCAAGGCTCCGATCAGGAGAGAAAATTCGAATTAAAGCCGGTGAGGGAGGTGAGAAAGGGAGCGTAAATGACAGCGACCTCTTGGGAATACCCAAAAGGGAGCCGTGGACGCGAGGTCTGATGTCTCTCTCCACCCCCCTCTCTCTCTCTTCTCGTCATTCTAAAAGAAAGAATCTGATAGATAATAAATAGGGTAAAATTGAACGCGTACGGAGATGGGTTGTTTGAATTTGGGAGAGAGAGAGAGATGTGAAGACGAAATCAAATGAAAGAAGCGCCAAAAGACAAGTTGGTGATCTGGAAGCAGTGCAGAGAGATGGGGTCAGGAACAGGGCCCGGAAAATACTGCCAAGTGTGAACTGTGAAAGCCATTAAATATTGTATTGGCCACGGTCTCAGCCTTTTCAGGGTCTCTGTTCTGAGTGCCTGGGTTGAAGTCCTCTCGTGTTTTGTTGATGTTGGGTTGGGCAACGTTTAGGAAAATGAGGGCGTTGTCCGATTTTGAATTTTAAATTGGGGAAGTCCGAAGTCCACGACAATGGCGATTTCATTTGCACCGGCAGGTCAACAGAAGTCTTCGGATGGTACAATTTCAAATCTGCAATTGCAAGTAGACAGAGTCACAGAGATAATTTGAAAAAAAAGGTTAAAATAGGTTTCAAAAGGATCAGTTTAAGAGTTTTTTGGTCTCGGGATGCTCAATTTCGAATCTGCAAGTGACTGGTTGGGAAATTAAGAGGTTTAAAATAATAGAAAGCTTTTCACTTCTCAACAACATTTCTCATTTGGGAGATGTTCGCCAATAACTTGTACTTAGGAATTTACTCCCCAAGAGGAGGTTTTTAATTAGTTCTGAGTTGAGATAATCAAATAAATATTAAACTTTTTAATTTTTATTTATACTAAAGGAATTTATCTTAAGGATTTAAAAAAATAGAGAATAGAAAAAAATAAAAAAATATATAATATGAAAGGGACTGTAGGAGTGTTCACGATTCCATCCATAACCAAACATTGGGCTCACATTTGAAACTGAACCGGTCCTTGATCTTTGAAAAATACCGAAAAATGCTTTGATTTTTCGGTTTTTAATATTTATAACATATAATTTTGTTAACTGTGACTTTTAATAGATTAACTGGATTTTTTGGGTTCAGATTATCAGTTTCGGTTCAGTTTTTTATTTTTCAATTTTTTATATATAAATATATATATATATATATATATATATTGTAAAATCTTTGACCAATCAACTGGAATATAAACGTGTAGAATTTTCCATATATATACTAGTCGGTATTGTGTGGTGCATGGGATTTTTTAACTAAATTGCAAATTAGAGTTAATGGGCTTTTAAAGAACCCATTATACCTATAAACACCTTACCACAAATTTTCATCACAAATATCCCTCATTTAACCCTTCATCAAACTAAGATTTCAATCTAGGCTATCTCATGGCCAAGATATCCATTTCTTGTATGCCCTTGATCATACCATTTATAGACCAATCAAACCCCACCAAATGATCCAAGAGACCAATATCTTTAGAAACCCTACTATCAACACCCGATTTTTGTTCGGTTTGTTGTCCAAACCCTTAATTTACCTCGAACACCCAATCAAACCATTCTAATCCCTTTGAAACGCCTAAAAACCCATGAACATCGCCCATTAGACCCGAGACCTCCTAAAATACCTAAACTTGAAATTTCAACCTAAGATTCCTTTGTTTACCCTTTCATCAAACCAAGATTCCCTTTCGAACCTTTTGTTGGAAGGGTTAGGATCCATCATATGGATGGCTGAACCATATTAGATGGTTGGGCGAAATTGCAAAAATTTCCTAATCCTTCTAGGAATTGAATTCCCTATGTTTTGAAAAACTGTATTTTTTCGGATTAGTCTTTGCACTAAACCAGACCAGATTTGAAACTAAACAGAGAAGGAGATGTATACCTGATACAGGTACCATAAACGCAGATCCCAAGGTGGAAGTTCACACCCAAATCAGTCCTAAAACCAGCTTCTACTAAAGATAGCGTAGTGTATAGGTGAAGCTGATTCAGCAACACAGTTTTTAACAAAACTACAACCAAACTGCTTGGATCAAATTAAGGAAGGTAAGCTTTAAATTCCTTTGATTTTTTTTTTGAAAAAATCAAAAGAAAACTAATCTATATCAGCCCTTGATAGCTGATGTCGAACTAGGAAAAAACTAGAAGACAAAAGGGTGTAGAGAGAATCGAAAACTATAAAAATATGAAGTTGTCTTGGACTAGTCCGCCCCCTCCTCTTTTATAATCTCTTATGGAGCTATCTCCTAATCTAATTAAGAGATAATCTAAGTCTAAATTAGATTCAAACTCTAATTAGAGATATACCTTATCTTCTTGTAAGATTAGGTGCTCCATACCCAGATTCGCCCCATGTCACATGACAACAACTTAATCATATTAATTATGAGCCTTAGGCTCATCAACTATAAGGCTTATGACCCAAGGGTATTGCATGACCAACTTAGGCCTGATTTATATGGCGTGAGACCCCACAATGATCTCACATAAGTCAACATGGGTTCAGTCCAACCTTTGTGAAAAGGCTTGGCCAAATTCACTAATAAACGCAGTAAACCCCTGAGCACATCACTATGGGTTCAATATGGGCCCAACATTTACACTTAAATGATCATTGAATTCAGCATCCTATGAAGACCCAAGGATAATGGACTTAAATAAGATAAAACCCATTAGGTAATTAACCATTAATGGTTTCTTACACTTAACCTCTCGACTCATAATGATCAAACACTGCCCGACAGGTAAGAACCTCTCCCCTAGCTGCAAAGTGCAATGTCACACTCTCTACTCAGATGGACCTATGGATTATTTTATCACTCACTAAAAGTGTGGTGATAGAAATAATTGGACTGACCACTTCAGTCGAGGTATGGAAAGCACCCTCTACAACTTATTCCACTATATCTAGGTTGAGAGTGCCACATCTAAAATGACAACTATAGAGCACCGAGAAGGGGTCTCAATCCATAACTGAATATGTCAAGAAAGCCAAGGTAATAATTGATGATTTGGCCACAATCTTTGAACCTGTAGGCAAGGATGATCTTATTCTTTATATTATTTCTGGATTGGGACCTGAGTATGAATCCATAGTTATTGTGATTACCAATAGGCTTGATTTTGATAGACTTACCATTAATGATGTAATGGGCTTGTTATTAAATCATTAAGCTTGGTTGGAACAGCACAACCAACGCATCTATAATAATTTTCCCCCTTCAGCAAATTTGACTACACAGGGGAAAAATAAGAATAATTGGAACTCCAAAAACACTGTGAACCATGGTGGCTACTCTTCTTACAATGGCAGGGGTCGTGGAGGTCGCAACCAAGGGGGATATCCAAATCAGTTCCCCGGTGGAAGAGGTAACAATGGTGGATGAGGTAGAAGAAAATTTTCACTAATCATATGTTAGGTCTGCAGCACTGACCTATCGAAGACTATATGATTTAGCATATCAAGGCGAACAACAGAGTCCATCAGGTCCAACAACATATCATACGAGTATGGGGTCTGAACTTGATCCCACATGGTACCTGGACTTAGGTGCCACATATCATCCTCACTCTAGATATAGAATATTTGCAGAATTGATCAAACTACACGGGACAAAATCAAGTTACTGTTGGTAATGGATTAGGTTTGAGGATTTTACATTTGGGGTCATCATCCTTGCAACTTAATCATCATACTTTTGCTTTACATAATATTTATCATGTGCCTCAAATCACAAAGAATTTGATTTCTCTGAGTAAATTCACTAAGGACAATGATATTTATTTTGAATTTCATCAGGACTTCTTTCTTGTGAAGGATTATACGGGGAGAATCCTACCCAAAGGAACCAATAGAGATGGCATTTACCAGTTTTCGGGAGATACTCAAGTCAACAATAAAGCGGCTTCCTTTGTTGGAAAGCACACAACTTTCTCATGATGGCATCAATGACTAGGTCATGTTGCATTCAATGTAGTGAGTCACGTTATTTCTAAGTTTGGTTTACCATGTGTGGGTCGTATTAGTAAGACTATATGTCAACCATGTCACAAGGATAAAAGTCATAGGCAACATCTTCCAGTTTCTTCATTTTGTTCAATGCAACCATTAGATCTTATTTATTCAGATGGTGGGAACCAACCCCACCTTTATCTAAAAAAGACTTTCGGTATTATGTCATTTTCATGGATGATTATTCCAAATTTACTTGGTTGTATCCTCTTGTTAAGAAATATGAAGTCATTAATGCTTTTTTGCATTTTAAACAATATGTGGAGCGATTGTTTGCTACTAAAATCAAAAGCTTTTAGTCTAGGGGGAGGAGTTTCACACTCTCTCTTGGTTCCTAGATTCTGAAGGTATTTCACATCGATTGGCATGCCCACACACTCATGAACAAAATGGGATAATTGAATGGAAACACATGCATATTATTGAATCTACGCTATCTCTACTGGCCTCGTCCTCTCTCCCATTTTCCTTACGGACTGATGCCGCATAAACTACCATATACTTGATCAACAGACTGCCCCCGTCTGTCCTCCAATGTCGATCTCCATATGAATTGTTATTCCACCGACCTCCAGGCTACAACTTTATCATGACTTTTGGGTGTGCATGTTATCCATTACTGCGGCCATACAATCATCATAAATTTGAATTTCGGTCTCAACAATGTATTTTTCTCGAATACAATGCTGCTCATTAAGGGTTACATGTGCTTTCATGTTGCTAGTGGCAAGGAGTAGTACACCAGCCGACATGTTTTTTCGATGAGACCTATTTTCCCGGTATCTCCCAATCCTCTATTTCTCGTGAGAATACTGATGGTGTCTCTTCTTCCACAGGTGGAGTAGCTGCTGGCCCATTTACAGGCTCCACATCGGTACTCTGTCCAATTCCATGATGAATGTTGCATCTCCTCCCTTTTCAATTACCTCTACAGTTGCCAAGGCAGATATGTCACCATCAGACTCTCCGATTCACCCACCTAATTCTGCTGCTACAAAATCCACTTCTAGTCCATCGTCCACTTCAGGCCCACCACAATGCACCAGACTAGTTCAAGAGTTACTTGACTCTACTCCAGTCGTTCCAGCTCTTGCTCCACAATGCACCCACACTATGGTCACAAGGTCAATGACTTCTGCAGCCTCCCTTGAAAAGATGACTTCTCGGTATTCGATTCCAACTGTTCTCCTTGCCAATGTCAATCGAGATCAATGTGAACCAACCACATACTCTATTGTAGCCAAGAATCCTCTATGGCAGCATGCTATGCATCAAGCATATCGTGTTCTTATTGATTGGCACCAAATGGATTTACAAAATTAAATGTAAATATGATGGGACCATAAGACATCACAAGGCACATCTTGTAGCTCAAGGTTTCAATCAAGTATTGGGACTTGATTTTTCTGATACTTTCAATTCGGTGGTTAAATCGGTCACGGTGCGTACAATCATTGATTTAGCAGTCTCACACGGCTGAGATATATGCCAACTTGATATCAGCAATGCATTTTTAAATGGCTTTGTGGATGAAGACATTTATGTGAGATAACCCAGAGGGTTCAAAGACCCATCCAAACCTACACATGTTTGTAAACTACGCAAGGTGTTGTATGGTTTACGCTAAGCTCCACATGCCTGGTTCCCTCGGTTAAGTGAAGCACTTACCAATCTTGGTTTTTGGTGCTCTCAAGCTGATCCCTCTCTGTTTATCTATCAGCAGGGTCAGGTAACCATATTTATTCTTGTTTATGTTGATGACATCTTAGTCACTGGGTCCTCTTCTCAAGCTGTTTCTCAAGTCATTGCATCACTTTCGCTCACCTTTGCCCTAAAAGATTTGGGTCACCTACACTTGTTTCTGGGCATCAAAACTTATCATACATCTACCAGATTGATGTTATCTCAGTGCCGCTATATTTTAGGTCTCCTATGGTGTAGTGGGATGGCTGGTGCTAAACCCATCTCTTCTTCTATGTCAACATCCTGCAAGTTGTCATCACTTCAGGGTGTTGCATTTCTGAACCTAGCAGAATATAGGAGGAGCATTGCAATATGTTACACATATTAGGCCGGAAATTTCCTTCTCCATCAACAAGGTTTTCTGTTTTCTTTATGCTCCCATTGATGCTCAATGGTCATCTGTGAAGCGAATCCTTCGCTATCTCAAGAGTACATTGGATGTTGGTCTTCATTTTACTCCATTGTCATCTCTTCAGCTACATGCTTTCAGTGATGCCGATTGGGCCGGATGTCCAGACGATCGTAAATCTACTATGGGTACTTAGTGTACTTGAGACTCAACCTCATCGCATGGAGTGCCAAGAAACAAGCTACTGTAGCTCGCTCCAGCACTGAAGTCAAATTCAAAGCACTAGCTAACTTGGTAACAGAACTGGTATGGATTCAATCCCTCTTGACTAATCTAGGATTTCCCTCCAAGGTCACTTGTGTGACAATGTTGGTGCAACACACTTGGCTGCTCATACAGTGTATTGAGCACACATCAAACATGTAGAAGTTGACTTTCACTTCTTACGCGATTTAATTATAAAAAAAGAAGCTTCTCGTAAAATTCATCTCATCCAAAGATCAAATAGCTGATATTTTCACAAAAGCCTTACCGATTCCACGATTTCTTCATCTCCAATCCAAGCTACAAGTCTTCTCGAAGCAGTTTAGTTTGAGGGGGCGTATCGAGGATAATGATAAAGATACATAACTTTGTTAAACACGTATGAGAGACATGTATATCACATTATCAGTTACCTTCGTTATCTGTACTGTATATGTACTTTCTCACTTCTTGTAGAACTCTATTTCGCATGTAACTAAATACAATATAAATACCTCACGAGTCACGAGCTGGTGCTTGACTCACCACTCAATTACCTCTTTCAATTATATTCTTTTGCCTTGTTAATATTTTCGTAATTCTCACCTGGGTCCTTGTTGCACTGTCTCTCCAATTGGGTACGTAAATTCATAGATTTCTAATCTTTGAAGTGAATGGAGATGCTGTATTGCTGCTGGCAGATTCCTCAGGTTTGGATTTTGTGAAAGTTTGAGCTGTCGAAGTGATACCAAGTTATTGATCCACTTTGGCAAACACTCCAGTTTGGGGCATTGAAAATTCCCAGAATGTCAAGTTTGGTGAGGTGCTCATGTTAGAAAATACCCATTAGGGTAGGACCCGGATTGTGGCCCATCATAATGGCCACGATCCAGATTGATTGGTCCAAATCCAAACACCCAAATTAGATCTCATTATGTGAGTGTTAGGACTTAAACATCTTCCTAATACAGCTCCTTAATTAGAGGATTTGAAAATCCAATTTAAATTTGAAATGTCCCATTAATTTGGAAATAATGGGGACTGTTAATTGGAGAAAATTAAGAGAATTAAAATCTCCTTAATTAGGAAAGCTCTTTGATAGGAAGGCTGCCTAGTAAGACAAAAGAGAGGACCCCTCTTCCCTGGGCGTATGGTATGAAATCTCTCACTGCTAATCTCATTTTCAAGCTCCATTAGAGTGCTCCCTATCAGCACTGATTGACTGAGATAGAAAAAACACAGAGAGAGATTGTTTTGTGGCTCAAGGGAATAGTTCCGTCCTCGCAACACTGATCATCGTATTGGTGAAAGACTACTATATTGAATTCGGCTACACTGGTTTGAATAAGAAGGCAACGTGTACTTGACTGGACTTTGTTTTCGAGGATCAAAGGCTAAATCGAATACACATCGAATTCTACGAGAACATCAACTAACTACAGTGGTTATGGCGTCTGGAGGTATACACTGAACTAGTTTCTTTTTATTTAATTAAGTCGGTCAGTCAAAAGGTGATTACCAGTTTTGAATGAATCGATTCAGATATGTATGTTTTAGTTTACAGATTAATTCTATCCATTATGATTTATTCACTGTAAATGGGGACTGACATTCAAATCCGTGACACCTTGACCGACTAACATTGCATGCTCTCTGACAAACAAATCATCTCAGGTTCATCATTGATGTACAAGGAGTCAAGGGCTACGAGATGTTGTAGTGTATTTCCAAACGACATCATGGATTCCCTTTTTAGGTATACAAATTGGTTTTGGGCATCCCATAATATCAAAGACCAGAAGAGATTTGAGGTTGTTTAGTTCCACTGGCAGAAAAGCGAGCTCTTCATAATGGTGTGTGTTCTTTGTGCTTGCTTTTTTTTTTTAATTATCTCTGTTTTATTTTTATTTTGGGTGCTATTCAAATATGCTTTTCTTGGGTTTTCCGCAACAATGGTTTTGCTTTCAAGCAACCCATCTGATAGGAACAGTACATAACTGCGGAAATCCTGCAATCCTATGATAGGAAAGGCCAGCAGTAAGATTCATTGAATTCAAGATGCTTATCATCTTGCTCAAGTGTCTTGGAAGCTCTGCTAATTCACAAGTCTGCAAATTTACAAAGGATGCTGGAAGTTTCTTAATTCTAGTGCTAGAGAGGTCAAGACTGTAGGTGCTTAAGCTGATTAATGGAATTAGGTAGCTTTTTTATCTGCATACCATGTAAATCAAGTACAAAGCAACTCAAATTCAAATTATTTGGAACATGCATCTATATAATTAGAACCTCGCCATTTTTTGCAATGCTAAAGCAGGTTCGTAGGTTCTTTGACTCATGGAAAGGCTTAGGAAGAATTAGTTTCTTGCAGTTACTTACCTCAGAGAAATGATAAAAATGGCGTACCCTATTAATGTTATTGTAACATAATTTCTGTGGAGGGGCCATTCCACCATTTATAATCATGCAGCATTCCGCATTCAGCTCCTCCAACAGACTGAGCGAGATCATGGAAAAGGTCATGCATCTTGCACCATACAATGTCTCCAAACTCATCTTTCTCAACATCTTGAATTGAAACACTCATTACCAACATCCTCTACATCGATCCTCACCTCTTCTTGATGATTGAATAAAACCTTCTGCAACCCAAAACATTGCTTCATTAAATGCGGTTAAAGATGAACATAACTCAACTTCAGGACAGGTAAAATTCCAGTTCCATCTTCAAGTAAATTCCCATGATCTCTTAGCTTAGACAACCATTCCGTTTCTTTTCTATTGAACCCACCGCACTTCTTCACAATCTCCCTTCCAATGGTGACTAAGTTTGGAACCTCTGCTTCCATGCACCCCAAATGCTCTTCTCTAAACAATTCCCAGCAGTCATCTTGTAACAAACCTGTCAAATTATACGAATCCACTGTCCGCATAATGTCTGTAATACGGATCCCTCCTTTTAGACAGCACTGCTCCCACACCCATTCCATTAGCATCCGTTTCTACAACAAACGGTCTTGAGAAGTCAGGAAGCGCCAGAACAGGGGTGGAGGGTCATGGCTTCTTTGAGTTGTTTGAATGCTGCATCGGCCTTCTCAGACCACTCCCACCTTCCATTCTTCAGTAGCTGGGTCAGCGGTTGTGCTATGACTCTGTACTCCTTCACAAATTTGCACTTATTCCTCTTTACGAACAGCAATAATCCTTGAGCACTTGGTTCATCAGGGCCTGAAAAGAAGAAGGAGCATTGGTTAAACCAAAGGGTATAACCAAAAATTCATAGTGCCCCTCATAAGTATGAAATATCGTCTTGTGTTCATCTATTGTCTATCTGAATTTGGTGATATCCGGATCTGAGATCCAATTTGGAAAAACTGTTCACCCCATACAGATCATTGAGCAACTCATCAATGATAGGTATTGGAAACCTATACCTCACTGTGGCTCTATTAAGAGCCCTGTAATCTATGCACATCCTCCATCTCTGCTTCCTCAGGATCAGTTGGCTCTGATACCAAAATGGTATCGACCGTTTCTCGGCTCCTCCGAGAAGAGCGCTTCCTACCTCTCCCAGATATGGTGCTACCGGCACTGCTCAGGAGAAATCTAGAAGACTCGGTGTATTGGAAAATAATTAGCTTAATTCCCTCTCCTTTATTCATGCAATCCTTACAGTTACAACCATGTGGGTCACTGCCACGTCACAGATACAAATAATTGGAAGCTAACCAATGATTGGTTATAATAATAACCGTCGAAAAAAGTAAAGAGTTCGGTGAGAAGGTTTCATACAACCTGTGTGAACCTTCTACCAGATCATGAAGTAATGGGCTGGGCCTCTCCTATACGGGCCTTCGTCTAAAGGAGGGATCCGTATCAGTATTCCTCTTGGGCATTACGAGTGGTTACTACATTAATTTTGCTCTCTTGCTCCTTTCATTAAGACGTTCTTCAATTCGTCCCACTTGTTTAAATCCTTGTTCCATGAACTAGTAAAAATCGCCTCCCACTTAATACCTCTTGCAGGCAGGCGATGCTGCAAATTAAAAGGTCGAAATTTGAGACATCATACATGGTTCCTCGCCTCGTGGCAGATTCAATAATTTATCCAGTAATCTTTGCCACGTTAAAATCTTGAGAGACGCAAATCCACATTCTGATGAGTTCAAAAAGATAATTGTAAGCCAACTGAGCAAGCATTGTCTTGCCAAGGCCTCCCAGGCCAACAATGGGAATGACTGGAAATAAGTCTATCATCTTTTGTTTTACAGCTTCTCTTCCTTGATCACTCTCAAATGGAATTTGGACCTTTCAGCAGCAATCACATCTAATCTCTTCATAACAGTTTTAATCTTGTGGCAATGCGTCTCGCTCTTTTCTTTCCAATAAACAACTTCTATCCAGAACTCGTCTAATACATCATGGGCAGCGTCTTTAAGCTTCCAAAGCCAATCTCATATTGCATTATTGTTTAGTTGCTGCTCCTCGGCTCTGCGTCTTGGAGCACGGCTTCAATCGTCAATAAGATGTAAGATGTCTTCCGGCTTTTCCGCTTCCTCGTTAACACTCGTTATTAATCCATATTCCTTGGCATTAAGCGACTTCAATTATTTTTTAAATTTCTGGTTTTACATTTTTACATTAACCAAAAAGTCAACCAAATATTAAATTCTCAAATGTAAATTAAAATATCAATTAATAATTTATAAATATATATATATAATCTCAACTTAAAATATATCATATGTATTCAATTTTTTAAGATACATATCATATGAAAATTCATAATTTTTTATTACTAAAATGATTATTCTATTATTAATGTTTTTATTTTTATATTTCTTCTATAATTAAAATTCATTTTTGATAAAATTTAGATTAGTATATTCAATAGATTCGTTTTAATATTATATTTTGAATATTTTGTAAATAATAAATTTGTTGTCATTTAAGGTAAATTAAAATATTAATTAATAACTTTAAAAATATAAAAAATTTAAGATAAATACCATGTGTCAATTTATAAATTTTAAGTACTAAAACAGTTATTTTATTATTAATTTTTTATTTTTATGAATTTATTGAGATTCAATTAATCTTTTGATATAAATGTGAATTTGATAGACTATTTTTCATTATTTTATAAAATATTAATTTTGAATACTGTTTTTTTTTTTTTTAATTTTCAGTTGGAGTTGTTAAACCTAAATATGTATTGTTTGTTTGGATTGCATTTAAATAATGATGTTAATAAAAAGTTTTTTTTTAATTTTTTATTTCACTTATGTCACGAAAGGCTAAAGGGCTTAATGGATTAGGAGCTTAAACACTAATTGCTATTGTATTACTTGATTTGGGTGCATATTACCCCATTTTCTTTTTTAGTAGAAAGATACATGAACACATAGTTGTATATTGATTGGTATCGATGTGTATCGATCGATACAACGAAACGAACTGATATACACCCGTATTAGTCTAATACACACAACTAGTAGAATATACCACCAGTTGTAGCATATCTCGTGCTGATTAGGTATTAAACCAATATAATTTGCCTTGTATTGGGTTATTCATCTCATGCTAAGCACACTTTTTTTTTTATTTTTTAGGGCAACACAACATGGGTGGTTCTAGGGTAGCCCATCCCCCGGTGGCAATGGGATGTAATTCTCATAATATATAAACTATGTAAAAAGAAATAAGTTTGAAGCTTAATAACTAAAATAAGAAAAATTATTTTTTCACTATTTTATATGTAAAGAACTAGGAATATATAAATATATTTTTAATTTTTCATTTTATATATACCTACGTACACAAATGCTGCATGCCTTTATTACTAAGTGATGTTTTAAGGCAATGCCTATGCAACATTGAAATGACACTTTTTGGCCAAAAACCATTGATTTGGTCAGTAAACCACTGACCGACTAGTCAAACTGTCGACCTGTTGATCTGGACATCAGTTATTGGCAGCTTTTTACTTTTTTTTTATTATTTCATTATTTTTTGATAGAAACGGCTGTTCATTTTGTTTGAAGGAAAAAGTAGGGAAAGGAAAGGAAAATCAAAGAAATTTGTGCATACCTTGTATAGGTTTTGATATCTTTCCCTTTCTTTCCCTACCTTTGCCTTCAAAGCAAACATAGCCTTAATTCAAGACTTTTTGACAACAAAAGAGCAAAAAAAACTTTTGCTCTTAAAAATTAGGTACAAATGCACAATATGGATAACATGATCATCCCTCCCTATTTTTTGCCAAAAAAAAAAAAGAATGTTGGGTGTTGGTCTTCAGTTCACTAAGTGAACTTCTCTTCAGTTGCATGCATTTAGTGACACTGATTGGGCTAGATGTCTTGACGGTCGTAATTCCACTAGGGGATACTATGTGTATTTAGAAACAAGCAACAGTAGCTCGTTCAAGCACAAAAGCAGAGTTCTGAGCACTTGCAAATTCAGTGACAAAATTACTATAGATTTAGTCACTCCTAACTGATTTGGGTTTCCCATCTACAACTCCTCTAGTTTGCTTGGTGTGACAATGTGGGAGCCACACACTTAGCTGCTCACCCGGTGTTTCAAGCATGTATCAAACATGTGGAAGTTGATTTTCACTTCCTACGAGATCTAATTCTCAAATAAAAGTTGTTAGTCAAGTTCATCTCATCAAAGGAGCAAATAGTCGACATCACGACAAAGTCTCTTCCAACACCACGTTTCCTTCATCTTCGGTGCAAGCTTCACATCTTCTCGAAGTTGTTTCGCTTGCAAGGGTGTATTGAGGATAATGATGCACAACCCAATGCATCACACATCCAAGATTAGAACTGATCCATGACTATCCTCTTAGAATTCCTATTCTATTAGGATAATCCCCACCCTATTATCCTAATCTTGTTGTAACTGAACTTATTTGTACATGCTCCTAACATCTGTAGAACTATGCTCATATGTAAATATCAATATCACACATCTGATGGCCTCCAAAACCATTGACATTATTATTCTCAATTTTTTTTGTTCCAGTTTATCTTCTTAACTCCTATAAACTTCTTGCTTGTATTTCATCTATATATTTAGATATTTACTGTTTTTTTTTCTTTCTTCCTTTTTTCAAATTATTATGTGATCACAATATTGAAGTAGGGTGATTATTTGTTTCTTAGGCTCAGTTTCGAAGGAGTACAAATACAAATATATGTACAATGTAAATACATACAAAATAATACAAAATACAAGGTTTTGCTCAAGGATCAAACTATCAGTATTGGGTATTGTATCGGACAAGTCGGATACCAATACGGATATGTATACACTTTGAAAGCGTAACGAAAGATATAGAAACACTTGAATACAGTAGGAAAATGCATACAAATCACATAAATACATTAATGATACTAAATCAAAAACTGAGTTATCAATGAATAATGTATAAACACATAAGAAATGCATAGTTCAATAGGTCATATGAAGAGAAACATTACAATCAACAATATCGGAACTCTAGAACGTTCAAACATCAAACAATAATTATCACTCTATTTCAATTTTTATAATTATAATTTTTAATTTTTATTATTTTTTGGGAATATTTATTAATTTAGTATTTTTATATAAAAAGTACCTCTTTTTTAAATATAACGATGTTTTCATTTTTAACATATAATACACATAAATCATTTAAGGTAGACAAAATAAATTATTTATAATTTTCAATTTTTATTATTTTTTTGGGAAATTAAATCTTAAATTATTCATTTCAATTTTTATAATTATAGTTTTCTATTTTTTGGGGAAATTATTCTATTTTTTCACATAATAACTATGTTTCATTTTTAACATATAATTATGTGTAAAATAAAATACATAAATAATTTCAAGTAGATGAAATATATAATTTTTATAACTTATTTTTTAGAAAATTTAAATCTTAAATTACTTATTTTAGTTTTTATAATTATTTTTTATTTTTTTAATAAAGATGAAAAACAATCCAAAAGTAGTTAATATACAGTTTTGTCAAACTAGGCACGGATACACTTTCGTATCCGTGCATATCGATTAGACCGTATCCACTGAAACGATGCGATACAACTTCATACGGTAGTGTATCGTGCCGATACACACGACTTGTGAGATATGTACCCAGTCGTGGCATATCCTATATCTATGACCATGGATGCGGATACAATATGCCTTGTATTGGGAATATTGTATTGATACTTTAGTTCTTGGTTTTATGCTCTATATATGTGTATGTGTGTGTGTGTGTGTGTGAGAGAGAGAGAGAGATCATAATAGTGAATATGCTAATTTGGCTTAATGGGAGTGGTAGGAAGGAAAAGTAGAGAAAGTTAAGGATAAGGGAAAGGGGAAAAGAAGAGAAAGTTAAGGAGAAGGGAAAGGGGAAAAGGAGAAAGGAGAGGATAGCTGCCTTGACAACCTTGCTTTATATATATAATATAGATAGTCTAGATTCATTCAAAGAAAACAAAAGCAAGTCTATTGTACTAATAAAAGATATCCGACCCACATATTGGACTGGTATAACATCAAAGGAAGTTTATCCTTTTGTTTTACAAGCATTTACTTCATCATCTGCTATTGGTTGGTGGAACGATCAATCAGTTGGACCACATGTGAAATTCTCTTTTCAAGCAATGGCCTCTCTTTTTTTTTTTTTTTGGGGGGGGGGGGTAGGGTTTAATTGAAAATGTAAAATTGAGCTTATCGTATCTATCTTGGGGTCACTAAGTCATTGAATATAGGGAGTTACGACATCTGATTTCTTTTAAAGGCTAATACCCTTCATCCCTTCCTAATTAGGACATCTGATCATTTTGAACCTTGCTTCTAGATGATCAAACCATCAAAGATGAATATATGATATGATTTGTTGGGAAAAAGAGACATACATAAGAAGAAATATCATTTCAATAACTGGATTAGATTTGAGTTTTGCTGAACCTGATCTGAATCCGATCCATTTACAGCCCTAAAGGTATGGAGAGTTTTTCTAGAAGTTGAGCATCTTATTGTGAATCATTGTCAATGAATCATATCCGGTCCATAGTCCTAACAATATTGACTCTCATTCTGTGATCAAATTTAAATATTTTCTGATGATCGACTCATTATTACACATACATTAACATCTAGGTAATGATCTAATGGCTCTAAAGGCATATAACCAAGAAAAGAACCTTTGTTTTGGAGGTAGGGTTTCTTGGTATTTGTTGGTGCATTTACATCTTTGTTAGTAAACGATACCCCAAAAATATGTCCCTACATTGCCACATATGATGCCAACTAAGAGCTAGGAGTTAAGGTTTAATGTATTGATAGGATGCTCTTATACGGGTCCATTCTATCCATATCCATGGCCATGGATACAGGATACACCAAGATAGGGTATATATATCATGATTCATGTGTACTGGCACAATATGCCTCCATTTCGGGCCGTATCACATCGTATTGGTGGTTATGGTTCAACACGCATTGATATAGAAGTGTATTGCTGGCTAGTTTGATGAAACTATCTATTGACTTCTTTTGGAATGTTTTTGAACTTTAATAATTATAAAATTGAAATAAAATTATAATTATAAAAGCCTAAATGAATAATTTAAGATTTAATTTTTCCCATAAATATAATAAAAACTAAAAATAATAAAAACAATTTATTTTACCTACCTTATATGTTTTATTTTACAATTATATGTAAATCAAAACAACTATGTGTTAAAAATGAAAATATATTTATTATTTGAAAAAAATAAAATTATTATTTATATAAAGATATTAAATAAATAAATTTCCAAAAATCTTAATAAAAATTGAAATAGAGTAATAATTATTATATGATACGTATATGTAGGGTCCCGATATTGTTGACTATAATATTTATCTCTGTATTATTTATTAAAGTATGCATTTCTTACTAGTTATACCTTAGTCATTGACAATCCAGCTTTATACTAATCATCATCTATGCCTATCATTGAAAACCTTGTCTATAAAACAAACCCTGGTTATAAAATAGGGCTCTCCCCTACATGATATGTTAAGTTCACATAGAGGGCTCTCCCCTACATGAAATGTCAAGTTCACATGGAGTTCACATAGAGCGTGCCAGATATATTAGGCTAGTTGGGATTTCTTGGCAATAAAACAAGTTCCAATGCCCTACCTACCAACTTGTTTCTGACACTGCATATTTTAGTATAAAATTGGGGCCCATCAAATGGAACCCACAATGTATGAGATGTGTGATATCAGATGATGTTAGTAGGTGATGGACATACATGCTAGACGTATGGGTCATGGGTAGGTGAGTAATGAAATAATGTGGCATGCAGCCATAACCCTATTGATAGCCAAGGATGTCAAATTCGGGCAGCCAAAATTTTCTCTTGTTGCGTAGAATTATTATCAATTAACGTGTCAAGCAAGGGGATCAATAATTCAGGACATGCTGACAACAAACTTTTAAAATAATTCTTTGAATGTTGTTACAGCTATGTGGGAGGAAAATGATAAGATATTAACATGGGATCCATCATGCATGCGCCATGCATTATTTGTTACGTGGATAAACTCTTCTCCATCGAATGGATAATTATCTTAGCTGAACCAATTATCTTTGGTGAAGTTTGCAAGTCGGCTCGAATATATATATAATAAAAATATTATAATTATTAATTATTATAATTTTTAAATTTTTAAATAAAATAAAAAATTTTTATATATAATTTTTTTTTATAAAATATAAAACGAGTTGAATCAAGCCGAATTCGAGCTTATGAACTCTTGATTCGAGCCGAATTCGAACTCAAGGTTCTGGCTCGAACCGAACTCGAGTTCGAACTCAAGCCTCATAGAATAGTCTCAAGCCGAGCTCGAGCCTAATACTATTTGGCTTGACTCAGCTCGAATCCACCCTGAACTCCAAACTTTTTGACCACAAAAATAAAATGCTCCTTTTAAAAAGTATGTATTATCACTTTTATACTCTCCTTTTGAAACGCAAAATTCTTTGCTACTTTCGCTAGTGAAGATTTTTTTGGTGTTGGATGAGGTGATTTCAACATCCACTAGAATATGGGCAAAGGATGTAAAATAGGGTCTAAAATAACCCAGATAAGCCATAATGCGATGGTCAACCCGAACAACTATAGTGACATGGATACACCATAAGTCTGTCATAGAATTCACTGATTTGTAGAATTTAATTAGATAATTAGATTAATCCCATTTATTGTTTAGTGGGACTTAGATCTCTCGGTGACATAATCAATAGACCTGATAATCGGGTTGGGTTAAGGACTTAAGTGCTTTTGAATCAGCTCAGCAAATGCTAGACACTAACCCTAAATACTAGGGTTACGGGTAATCCATGGGTCAAATGGGTCAATGATTTGATTACTTGGGTCAGTTGTTTTTTGAACAAGTTGTCAAAAATATAGGTTGAATTGTTCAGTTCAAATGGTCTGAATGATTCACTGTTTAGGATAGTGTTTTGAACCAATGTTGTTTCTTGAGTCATTTTTTCAAAAAAACGCTATTTCATAAGCATGTTGTTTTCTTAGGTTTTCTGTTTGGTACCATTGCTGTTGTTGTCACATAGGTGTTTTTCAATGTCATATCAACATATTGTTGTTAGCGATAGTATAAAAGGATGTTTTCCCAAGTCATCACATTTCTCAATTTCTAATGCATGGTTGGTGAAAACGTTTTTTAAAAAAAAAAAAGACTAACCAAACAACATATGTTTTCTCAAAAAATGGATTTCTATTGATTTTGATGTGATGCTATTTTCCGAAGAAATGACATTGATGCCAAGCACCTACTAAGGGTATGTTTGGTACCATTACCATTTTCCAGCTGAAACCCTGCCACATCAATGCCACCTAGGCATTTTGAATTGCATTGGGAGTTTTTTATTTGGTTGAGACTGTTTTAACTGAAAACAGTCAAAAAGGGTTTTATTTGAAAATAGAAACAGGGGGTATTGAAGGAAATGTCAAATTGAGGTTTCCCGCAACAACCATTGCATCTCACAATGTTTTAGCTGATATGATACGATGCATCACATATCATACAACACTTTGAACAAAGCTATATAACCTCAATCTTTTTCATTATATAAGCTTCAACCTCTTCTTCTTCTCGAAGTAGCTACAAGCTCATGATAGCACATTTACAGACATAACTCGCCGGTACATTGGAGAAAATAAAATTTGATGAAATCCTAGATTTGGAAAATTCTTGTCCATTAGATTGACATAAACGCTTCAACGTGAAATAGGACATACCAAATACATATCTACCATAAACACTAAGTCATCAATGTTGTTGAGACTATAAACATTAAGTATTAACCAAACAGATTTCTCTTCTAACCATTAAAACTTGTACCACCCACACTACCCAAAACATTTTAGCATGGAATGAGAATGATACCAAACACAACCTACTCAACACCAGCTCGAATATGTTGGTATGAAAATAGGCAACCTAGCGATGACCCATGACCCAACCCAATCCAACTCGGACTTTTTTGGGTTGGGCCAGGTCATGTCAACCTCTAGTTTGGGTCACTGCATAGGAGACTGGATCGGGTCGGGATCGTGGATTTGATTGACTTTTTGCTAGGTCTAGTCAGCAAACACACACCTCCCCTTTGTTAGTACTCCATCCATCATGCGGGATTAAATGTTTATGAAGACTTAATTTTGCCCTTTATTTTGCGTCTAACTTTCTCCCCTCACCAACAATAAAAGAGACAACCTTTAACAGAGATTCCCGCCGTTAGCGTCTATTCCAATCCTCAATGAATTGTGTATATCTCACAGAGAACTCGTTCTGTAGACTGTATTTTTGGTAGTTATAATGAGGGAGAGAAAGAGGAAATTGTTTTCTATACATATTTTGAACGAAATACGACTTCAGATTTATTTTTTTCCTTTCTTTTAAAAAAGAAGTTGCTAAAAGAGAGGGAAAAGTGTAGTTTTATTTCTGGTTTTGATGAATTATATATGATTACAGATTTTCTTTTAGAAAAGCAACTTATGGATATAGAGGAGTGCTGATAAATACTCAAAACCAAATGAACTGCAGTAAGAGAATTATACACAATCAAGTGTTCATAGCAATTGAGTTTGTGAGTTGAGAGTTGCTGCTCATCAAGATGATGGGAATATTTTCTATTGTTACTTGGATTTTATTTATTTTGTGCTTCTTGTCAGGAGAATCAATCTATAGAGTTGATGGCATCCATTGCTTAGAATCTGATAAAGAAGCTCTTATGGACTTCAAAAATGCACTCGTAACCCTGAAAATCGGCTCTCCTCATGGCAAGGAAGCAACTGTTGTCAATGGAAGGGGGTGATCTGCAACAACCATACTGGAGCCGTAATTGGAATCGACCTCCACAATCCATATCCATATGACCCTTATTATGATGACTCTTCCAACAACAGGTATGGATTCTGGAACTTAAGTGGGCAGATTGATCCTGCTTTGTTAAGGCTTAAGTCATTGAAACACATTTAGACTTGAGTGGCAGCACATTTCAAGGCATCCCAATTCCTGAATTCTTGGGTTCTTGATATCTCTTCTTCTGTGTTCCATCCATATCTGCTATTGCTACCAACTGTTAAGTTTACTCAAAGGCTAGCTGATATTGAATGGATAAGTGGTCTTCGTTTCTTGAGACACTTGGCGTTGAACGGAGTGGACCTCTCACTGGTAGGATCCAAATGGATCCAACTGCCAAATATGCTATTGTCATTGACTGAGTTGCATTTATCACGGTGTAGCCTCTCTGCAGGTGTCATTCCATCCCTTCATCATCAATCTGTTGTTAATTTTACATCACTTGCAGTTATTGATCTCAGTTTTAATAACATTAATTCAAACATACTAGATTGGATCTTGAATGTGAGCAGCCTTGTCCATGTGGATATGAGCGACAACAGATTGCATGGAAGGATTCCCCTTGGTATCTCGGAGCTTCCCAATTTGAAATATTTGGACCTTTCTGTAAATGAAAATCTTTCGGCCAGTTGCTCACAAACTATTCAGGGGAAGCTGGAGAAAAATTGAATTTCTGAAGTTAAATGACAATAGAATACATGGGAAACTCCCTGCCTCCATTAGGAACATGACATCTTTGGTACATGTCGGTTTGTATCATAATAACATCAGTGGAAGAATCCCAAGGTCTATTGCAAACCCTTGCAGCAGCAACTTGATTGGTTGGTTCAACTGAAGAATTTACAGGTGCTTTATTTGGACTATAACTTATTCAAAGGCCCCATTCTTGACAGGTACCGTGTCTGAAGCTCATTTCTCAAACCTTACTAAATTGGAGGAATTGGACATATCTTCCAATTCCTTAACTTTGAATGTTAGCTCCAAGTGGGTCCCTCCATGTAAGCTCCACTCTCTAGAGATGGGATCTTGCATGTTGGGCCCTTCTTTTCCTGCTTGGCTTCAAACCCAAACTGATCTCACAGTATTAGATATCCCCAACGCAAGCATTTCGGTCTCAATACCCCACTGGTTTTGGGACTTGTCTTCCAATTTGATTTTGTTAAACATTTCTTTCAATAAATTGGAAGGTGAATTGCCAACCCACTTAAGGTAGTGTCATTAGCTTCTTCTGTTGATTTTATTAGCTCCAACCTCTTACAAGGAACCATACCGTCCAACATCGGCCAAGTACTATCCAATTTGCGCTACCTTATTCTTTCAAATAACAATATAACAGGGGAGATCCCACCCTCCATTGGAAATATGTCATCTCTGGAGCTACTTAATCTTTCAAGAAACAATTTGACGGGCAACATCCCTTCCACCATAGGGAACTGTTCTAATCTAATTGTGGTGGACCTCAGACAGAATTTGCTTTTTGTGTTGATGCCCGAGTCAGTTGGTCATTTGAAGCAGCTTCAGAGTCTGCACCTCAGCGACAATAAGTTAATGGGGGAGCTCCCATTGTCCTCGCAGAATTGCACGGAATTGGAAACTCTAGATCTTGGAAACAACAATTTCTCTGGTGAAATTCCATCTTGGATTGGCGAACTCCTAGCTCTTCTTAGGATTCTGCGGTTGAGATCAAATTCATTTTCAGGTCGAATTCCCTCTCATCTTTCCAATCTAAGCATTCTGTATTGGATCTTGCCCACAACAGTTTGATTGGCAACATTCCTATCAGCCTAGGAAGTCTTAAAGCAATGGGTCATGTGCATAAAGTAAACCATCATAACACTATGGGGTAGCACAATATTATGAAGAAAGCTTATCTGTCTCCATGAAGGGCCTATTTCTCACATTCTCCAAGACACTCTCCCTTGTAACTTGCATCGACCTTTCTAACAATGAGTTAAATGGAGAGTTCCCCGGGGTATTAACAAATTTGTCCGGTTTGATTTCTTTAAATTTGTCTAGAAACCATATCAGTGGAGAAATTCCTTCAGGAATTGCAAACTTGAACCAATTGCAATCTTTCGATATCTCAAATAATGAGTTATCTGGTGCCATTCCTTTTAGCATGGCGTCCATGACATTTCTGAGCTCTCTCAACTTATCAAACAACAGCTTCTCTGGTTCAGTCCCATTTTCTGGTCAGCTCATGACACTTGACGAGTCCTCATTCAACGGAAATCCAGGTCTTTGTGGACCTCCACTGCTTATAAAATGCCAAGATGACGATGAGGAACCAAATAGTAGTCATGAAGTGATGGGTAAGTGGTTTTACCTGAGCGCTAGCTTGGGATTTGCAGCGGGTTTGTTGGTACCTTTTGCGGTAATGGCAATGAGAAGGTCGTGGAGTGATGCCTACTTCCATCTTGTGGATCAAACTGTTGATAAAATAATGTTGGACATCATGAGAAGCAACAAACGCATATCCCAGAGAAAACAACGTCGTCACCAGTCGTAAATTTGTATAGATGTCAATCCTTGAAGTTTGGAGAAAGGCTTTGCTTTTTGCATCAGGTTGCTTGATTACGTACGCATGTGTTGTATATGAATTATGAACTTGTTTGTGTCTTCCAACTTTTTGTTTATTAACGTATATATATGTTTTGCTTCATCTACATCAGAGTAACGATGTAGATGATGATGGTTGATGCAAGTAGTATATTCAAGTTATTAATGTTTTCTAAAAGAGTTATAAAAAAAAGGAAATTTCTTAACTTTGGGGGTAGTGTCAAGTTAGTATCTAAACTTTCAAAAAGTGTTAATTAAGTTGGTAGCTGTTAAGGTGTTAACCGAGTCAATTATCTGTTGAAAATGTCAAAACTATCCTTCAAAAGAAGACATTATTCATTGTCTTTTACCTTGAGAATGTACCAGTTGAGGGGTTTGAGATTCTAGACTAATCAAGTTTGTTGAATTGATCGGAGTTGTTTTTATTTAGTTAGGAAGTTGTTAGGCTTTAGGCCCATTAGTTTATGTTTTTTGTTTATTTTAAGTTGTGACTGTTCAGATATATTAGTAACCGCCCTACTAAGGGCATCCTTGTAATATCCCATCCCTTAAGTTAAGTATAAATATAATGAGAGGTAGGTGGTTAGGGTTAATATAATCCTGGTTGACTTCCTACTATTTTTTTCTTCTCCTTTTTTCTATACTGCTGAAATCTTTATCTTCCCCCTCTTTTCTTTTACAAGAAATTTGACTAAATCTGCAATTAGTGATTTCTACTAAGTCATTGTCTTCTACCTTTAGATATGAAACACATTCTTGTCTAGTTAATTCTTTTCTTTCAGTTATTATTTTCCTATATCGTATTTCATGTTTTTCTCTCTTTTTCTTTGAAGATAGTCAGTTCAGTCTCAAGGTATAAGACAGTGAATAGTATATTCTTTTGAAAGGTAGTTTTGACATTTTCTAACGGTAACTAACGGTCGGTTAACAACAAAGACCAACTTGACACTTTTTAAAAGTTTAGATACTGCAGTGACACATTTGAAAGTTTGGGTACTAACTTGACTCTACCCCCAAAGTTTCCATGGATAAGAACATAAAATGGGTTAAAATCTCATGCATGTACATGAATCTAAATTTTAAATTTTCATCATGGAAACTTCTATGGTAAAATTATATATTTTAAATTTTCATCATTATATATACCTACAACAAATGTTGTATGCCTTTATTACTAAGCGATAATTAACGCAATACCTATGCAACATTTCCCAATATAATGCAATGACATTAACACCCTGTAATATTTGAGTAATTAAAACAAAAGGTTGAGATTAAAATATTTTTCACTCTAAGCATTTTAAGAAAAATAAACATCTTACAAATGGACTCCTATATTTTTTTCTAATATTCTAAAGCATTAAGGATTTAAAACTTAAAAATAATTAAATGATGAATAACAAAACATTAATTATTCCTAACATAACAACGGTTAGGACAATTTTGTATAAAAAACTAGCTAAGGGTTGTAACATCTAAAACACCAAGGGAGAGATCTCGATCGTCAAGTGTTTTCCATCCTTCAAGAATGTTACGATGAATAGAGATAGAGTGGTAGGAGTCTACCTACTTCGGTTCCTTGATTTCCACCTCCACAGGGGTGTTAATGGACCAGGTTTGGATTATACCCCATCTCAATCAAAATCGTTTTGAATGGGTTGGACGATTCAATAGGGCATATTGAATTGAACTAGTCCAAATTTAATGGCCCAAAGTACATTTAGTTTGATTGGATTAGACCTGGGTCAATGTATTGGATTTATATTGGACTATCGTGGGTAGAAATAATACCCAGTCCATTGATAGAAGATAATGAATAGAGGAATCAATATTGGGTTTGGGTTGGATCCAATCTGAATTAAAAACAATATGGTCAAATTGGATGGTAAGACGTAGTGAATTGGACTGATCTAACTTAACTGTGAAAAGTATTTATAGAATTGGATTGGACCTGGTCCATCTGTAACGGATTCATATGGACCAGGTTGGATTGGACCAATATCCAATCCATTGATAACCCTACTCCAAGCCTCCTACTAGAAATATGTGAGGATATAAGAATCAGATTTCAGTTTTAGATTTTAAGTATGTCTTGAGTGGATGCAATTATGAAAAATTTTAAAATTTTCATTATTTTATTAAAAATTTTCAAATCTAAGTGACATTTTTCCACACTGATCACATATATATAGATCTGCCTATGGTTCTAAGAAATACAAATGACTGGATAAATGATTTATGCAAAATGCATTCAGATTAACATAAAATTGTGTAGACAAATGCCAAAGTTTCAGATCTTTGATAGGTCAGTTTTTTTTATAGATATCATGATTTTATTAAAATAAACCAGGTTATCCCAAAAGTTTCAGATCTTTGAAAGATCTAATTTATAGACATTGTGCCTCATCTTGGTATGAAATACATAAGGTATTATTATATCATTTTCTAGGATATTGGAAAATAAGAAAAATTAACTGATCTCACTTTTAATAAAGTTTCTAATAATGAAAATTAAATCTGAGAGAAACAGACTAAAAAATGTGGTGACCATCATTGCCACTGCACTTTTCCCATGGGCGGCCTGCACAAAGTGCAGGTCATGCCATGCCTGCCCACGGGCCGTGCCGCCCTCCACTGGGATAACTTGGAGGGTCAGCCCAGCACGGCCTATGGTTCAAGTTTGTGCAGATTTGTGCCATGCCGTAGGCTGGGTTGGCCTGTAGGCCAAGCCTTGAGGTCAATTCAGGCCATAGATCGGACCAAAGTTATTTATTTAAAAAAAACTTAAAATCTTAATTTTATATGAACTTTGATGTATACAACTACTTATATATAATAATTAAATAAATTAGTATAATAAAATTAAAAACAATTGTTTACTTTATTAATATATTATATATTATATTATTATATAATTATAATTTTTATAATATATTATATTATATATAATATATATAAATGATATATATGGGTTGGGCCGCGGGTGGCATAGCCCACTCAATTGTGTTGTGCTAGTCCGACCCACGGACCTAAAACCCCAAACATAGCACGACTCACACAATCATGTTGGGTTATGCCAAAATTGGGCTAGTGCATCCCGATTTACACCTCCAAGTAAGAATTAATCTAAAAACTCAAGAAGACAAAAAAGAAAGATGATATTATATACAACATATAGCATATTTTGCTCAAAAATCAGTTATGCCTATGCGAGTAGCACGGGCTAAAACCACAAATCATGGCCCATGTATTGTTGTGTCCTCACCTTGAATTAGATGATGTGAGATAAGGTGAGACCATAGAAGTGCATGGAAAGCCATGATTTCACGGTTTTACCCTTAGCCTACTTCCACGGGCATAGTTGATTTTTCCTTGTATTTTCTATAATGACTTATAATTGATAACTACTCCCTTTGGAGATGTAGTCCTATCTGACTCTAAGAAAGCCTCCATAATGATTCTATGCATCAAATCAAGGATAAAAATATCACAAGCTCGCAATGTATCCAGTTGTATGTACTTTAAATGTATTGAGGGTTGCCAATTAGACTTGTTCAAATCGAGCCACTCGGCCCCCGAACGGGCTTGAACAAACATTTTAGCCTATGGGCTTGACCTCGAATAAAAAAGCTCAGCCCGTAATAAATTCGAGTAAGGCTTGGGATTTGTCAAAATAGCCCGGCCCGATCTATAGGTTAAACCCAAAAAACCTTAACTTTAAATATCCTAGCCACTCTCTTCTCACTCATCTCTTTCTCTTGGTCTTAGCCGAACCCCAATTCTCTCTTCTCAGTTTTCACAGTCGAACCCTAGTTATCTCTTCTCTTGGTCTCTCAAATTTCTTTCTCCCTCAGCCAAACAATATCACGATTGGTAGAGAAGGCTGATGGAATACCAAGATTCATCTGCTCCTCCCTCACTCTGCCAAACGATATCGCTGTCTCAAGATCGCCGCTGGTAGAAAATAGTGATGCATAGCAAGGTTCATCCGCTCTTCCCTCACTCTTTCAAACAAGATGCTGCTGCCAATATCGTTGTCGATGGAGAACCCTGATGGAATAGCAAGCTTCATCCAATTTAGTTAAATAGGAGTTCTCTCTCTCTCTCTCTTCCGCCCCCCCCCCCCCCACGATGGTCACTTGTTCAATTTTCTTTTCTTCTTTGTGTTTCTCAGAAAACAGGGGTTCTTCCTCTCTACGCTTTATCAACGCAAACTCAGCACTCGTGAACACAGTCACACAAACTCAACACCGGTGACCATCTCTCTGTTAGGTCGACAACAGGTCAGGCTTCGGACTCAGGCCCAAGTTGATCGGGCCGGGCTCGGGCTTGGGCCTAAGAAAATCCTATATATAAAGAGTTAAAGCCCGGCCCAAGCCTGGCCCAGCCTGACCCTTGAACATGCCTATTGCCAATACATGAAATACTTAATTAGAGCTATGTGGGTTTAATGGATTTGAATAATAATGATCATATTAGTGTATTTATCAACAAATTATCCTTATTCTTAAGGCTTATACCTCTCTTGACAAAGGATTGAGTTTTAGAAGTAAAATCCGAGCACTTCACCTCAAGGTTCAAACCTCACTCCTAAAAACTTAAGCTTTATGAAATCATTTAGGAAGCATCTGGTTTTCTTGTATATCCACCTTGTAATGATTTGTTTTTTTTTTTTCATTTTTTTCTTCTTTTATGAATGGTCCAAGTTTGTGAGTGAGTCTTTGTACCTTGGGTCTGGGGCAAGGTGGATTACACCCTTCCCCCGTGTGGTTAATAAAATTAATTTGAAGGTGGCCACACCTCCACAAGTTCAAAGTATCGATACACTAATAAGATGGAAAGGGTGTATCAGTACTTTGTACGGAATATATCATATTTTCTTTAAAAAATTCAGAATAGATTTCTCTTAATATTAATTAACTATTAAAAATATATATTATTAAAATTCTAAAAAAAAAACTATTTTGAGAGGTCACCACTCACCTATTTACAATATGATATACTCAAAATGGGGTGTATTGTGTCAATACTTGGAACCTTGCACCTCCAGCTAGAATAAACTTTGGACTGAAACAAAAAATATAGTTCAATTATATATTATATATTATTTGTTCTTCACACATGTAATCTCCTATATTAAATTCCAAACCATGAAAGTCTGGCCACTCCCAATTCCTTTTTTCCCTTTGTTCAATATTAGAAATGAAAGAAAACTCTAATTCCATTGGAGGAAAGATTAGTGGTGGATATTTATTTAATGAATTCCTTTATAAGAGAAAAGTAAGGAACAGAGAAAAAGTAGGAATCAATACAATAGAGGAGGATGTATAATGTCATTGCTTAGTTAGAAGAGATTTAAGTGGAGACTTTAGGATATGTTTGGTTTGAAGGAAAAGGGAGAAAAAATTAGTGAAAAGAGAAATATCTGAATTTAAGGTTTGAGGGCTGTAATTCCTACACACAAGAAAGGCAGAGTAGAGTAGAATGGAGATTTGTGTAATGGGCCTTTCTGTCAAGACATCTATGAAAAGGACAAGACAGCATAGAGGAGAATTTGGTAAATAAAAGGGCATGTCGTTTAGTCCTTTTCCCTTATTTGCTTGGAATTCTTCGGAAGGTCAAAATGTCAAATAGTAGTGCAAGGACTTCAACAGTAGTGCAAACCTAGCAATAACTTACATACCAACTTACCAAGTCATAGGTTCATGGCCTTGAAAACAACCTGAACATGAAGTTTTGCTACAATATATTCAAAAAAGTGAGGCTCAGTTTGGAAGGAGTACAAATACAAATATAGAGTGCAAAATCATATATTTTATATTATTTTATATGTATATATATTTGTATTTGTACTCTTTTCAAACTGAGATACAATAACATACATTGGGTGTTTGATTTTTTTCTTAACAGTTGGTTTGAGATACAATAGAGCCATTTGGCAAGTTTTTTTGGGAAGATGTTCTGGTAGCTCTAATAGTTAAAAGATGCATTGAACTTTTGCATTAAGATCTGAGCAGCCTGAAGCTCGTTTGATTAAGGCGAGTCTTTACGCTAAAGACGAATAGAAAAAGCGCAAAAGTTCATGTTCTGGTAGCTCTAATAGTTAAAAGATGCATTGAACTTTTGCATTAAGATCTGAGCAGCCTGAAGCCCGTTTGATTAAGGCGAGTCTTTACGTTAAAGACGAATAGAAAAAGCGCAAAAGTTCCATTTAAAGCTTCCTGAAAATCGCCCGTTTTAACCTTTTTGCATCTTTTCAGATCGCCGACTATTAGTGGATAGATCTGCTGTGAACCAAACAGAAAAAAGACTGAATCGCAGTCTGCCGATCTTGGAAATAACCAATAGACTGTATGAAAAAACGTGCCAAACGGGGCCAATATAATTGAGTGATGAGCTTTCTACCAAAGAGATTGAGTGATATACATGCGTGGAAAGAAAGAGCCATACAGTCGATGAATTCATTAAGTGGTCATATACTATTTCCTTACTTTAGTAGTATTTATTGCATCTCAACATGGTAGTACCCATTGATCCCTTGTTAGCTATTATTTTCCAATTACCTCTGGTGTTGATGAGATGGAGTGTGAGTGGTATCACGTCAACCGAAATTTCTCCTTGATTTCTATTCTATTGAAATACCCATTAGTCCCTGCTATCTTGTAAGTAATTGACATATTAGGAAGTTTTTTATTAAACATACATCTTTTCCAAGAAAGGATGCATTAAGTTAAACATATCCTTTATTATTTGTATAAAAAATTCAATCCTCTAAAGAGGTATTTAAAAACGTAGATGAGATAGGTTTGACCAAGTAAATTAATGATTTTCAAAGATCTCTGCCACACTCATTGTTTGCTTATTTTAATTTACCTCTCTGTGATACTCGAATTGGAGACATGTTGATAGGCTCTAATAATATATATCATAGTGCTTGACCAATATGCCAAAGCCATAAAACTATTGAAACTGTGTGAAGCATTTTAACATTTAGGATGGTAACATATATAACACTGTATTATTATCTATTTATTTCTCATAAGAATTAAGGTGCAATTTCTAAAATAATGGAAATGTATTTTAGAGTCCGTTTGTGGCGGAAGGAAGGATGTTGCCATGCAGACTTTGACAGGCGCGACGATGGAGATGGTTTCAATGGAGGACCAGCCGCTGAAGCTTTGCAGTCCAACGGTCAGTGGGTGTTTCAAATTTTAAGAGTTTCTCGCTCTTCGTTGGAGGGTGGGCGGGAGCAAATGTTTTGTTTTGAGTTGGGGCACGGGTAGACGTTTATGCGTCAACCCAATTACATGACTGAAAGCCAAGTTAATGTTGGGCTGGACGTGGCCGTTTCAATAAGCCCATGGTGCCTTACTACCCGTACGCAGTCGTCCCTCTCAATTCAGTTTGGCAGAGGCTGGAGGGAATTAAGAAGCCTCCGCAATCAGCGAATGACTTTTTTACTCACCATGAGTCTTCACCCAAGCCTGAGTCTAGCGAAGATGGGCTGCTTAGCTCTCCTCTGGAGAGATGTAATTCCAGCCTGGAGGAGGTTTTGGAGCGGGAGGCTGGGATGGATTCGCAAGAGAATGAAGGTTGTTTGGAGCGGAAATCAGTGAAAGTTAAGTGGAGAAATTTTTGAATTTGGGGAAGTTTTTGGGGGTATCCATATCTGCGGAGCAAGAGCCTCAGTTGCGAGATTGGATTAGTTCCTCTTTCATCCGTGATGTAAAGATTCATAATCCTCAGTCTGTAAGGAGCTCAGAGCCGGAGTCAAATTTGGAGATAAAAAGTTCTTGGTCAGATGTGTCTTCTACACCGTCAGTTCTGCCGGTCGAAAATAGGAAGTCCAAACTATTAAGGGATTGTTATGATCTACCGGTTGTTACCCCTCCTCCTCGAGGAGCCCGTTGCATTAGGGGAAGGGGTAGAAGAGGTAGAGGAAGAAATAGCTTGGGCTGTCTGTATGCTCTTTCTTTATTCGGAGGTCTATTAGGCAGGAGTTTTTAGGCTAGGTTGAGGATTCGGAGGAAGAAACGCTCAATCGTTTGACCCAGGTAGCTAGTGGTTCATAGTTGAATAAAAAATTATTTAATTTCTTTTAAGGAGGTATTATCAATGAAAACAAAGAGGAGATCATTGGGGGGTGGGGGAGGGAGACAAGATCTCAGGTCTAAGATTGGAGAGAGAGAGAGATATTGGGGACTAGACAGAAATTGAGAGATAAGCAAGGTCTCGGATCTAGGAGAAAGAGAGAGAGATCCAAAAAGGATGGGGGAGAAATGTCACCACTGTCATCGCCACCATCGTCATTGCTAGTGAACCTCACATCTTTCTCCTCCTTTTTTTCTCTCCTTCTAGCGGTAGATCCAAACTGATTTGAGATGAATACCTGGCTATTCAAGCTCGATCAATACATCTAAAAATTTTTATAAATATTTTTTATTTATTTTTGTTTTTTTTTTATTAATCAGATATAGATTGTAAAATCCAAATATGATTACATAAACACCTCATCCAAATATGTGATAATCGAATTGAGTTGTTAAGTTTTAAATATCTTTGGCAGGCCTATCTGCTTGATTAGATTCTTCTTTTGTAATGTTTTATCTTCTTGGTGTATCTTCTTTTTTTTGTTCATTTCTTAAATAATTGTAAGATTTAAATAGAGGGAATTGAATATGGTGAAAATTAGTAGTTTATTTTACAATTTAAACCTCACAATTAAATATGGACTAAATTCAAAAATGAGTATTTTAGCCAAAAGAAAGTTCTATAATCTTGTTCATATTTTTAATAGTAGTGTAAATATAGAATTACATACATGTTCTATTTTTCTATATTTTTATTGTATTTTTTGTGTGTAAAAATAATTTTGATATGCAACACTTATTTTTTGTTTAATATGATAATTATAAGATATTATACATGTACTTAAATGTTTTTTTTCAAAAATTATGTATTTTTTATTTTGTATTTTTATATATATTTTATTAATTTTTATTATTTATTTACGACATTAAATGTTAACACATTTGACCCAAAATTTGAACTATTGATTAAATAATTTTATTTTTGGTAAGTTCTAAATTATGTATTTCATTTTCATTATTAATAAAAATAAATCTTCTTTATTACACTTTTTTTTTTTAATTTGATTAATAAAAATATCATAAGTGTGCCTAAGTTTTCTACATTTTTGTAATTTTATATAAATTTATTTCTATTTTAAAATTTTTATTACCTAACTGTGACTTCTATTTAGTAGTCATTTAAAGCTGACAATTAAAATTATTATAAAATTACTTTTATACCCTTTTTCAAACATAGAAATAGAAGATAATTTTAGTTCAAAAAAAACTTTCACTTTGTATCCACACTTATATATATATATGTGTATGTATACTTAGACGTAGATCTTTATCTTTCTTTAATCTCACTGAAATCTACCTCACGGTATACACACAACAATTTAAAACTCCCACACTTTTACTTGTGACACCATATTCCCCTTATATTGCATCAATTCCCCCTGGTGTCATTGTTCCCAATTGCATGATAAAGTAAAAATTTGTTAAGGTGAGAATAAATGAAGATTCCCCTTTTTATATTTGCAAATCATTATCTATTGGTGTTATGGTGAAGATGATGGTGCAATTAGTATATGAGAACAAAATTCACCAACTAGCCAATGACAATATATAAATACATACAGAAAATGTTTTCAATGTTCAATGTTCAGTTTTTGGGAGACTGAAGAAGAGTTGCTTTGGGATTTTCAAGGTGAACCACACCGACAACTTATAAGTCACATTTTGGTGAAAAAATACAGAGACCCCAAATCATTTAGGGAGAAGTACAGACATATTTAATGTATAAATCTGATTTCCATTGCACAGATATAAACATTCAAAATGTCAAAAAACCACACCCTATGCATCCATACCTGCCCATGAATTGTCATCAATTCCGAGCTGACACCTACTCCAAATGTACTTTGAACCTACAAATTATGATCCTAGGCTGAACAGTCATTATCCCAATCATTTGAAGGGTTGTTTGCTTCAACATATTTAATTGGAGTGCTTCAAAGCAATTGAGCTAGCTTAATTAGCTGAATCTCTAGCTTAATCTTCCCAAATGGGCCCTATGATCTTAGAAGAAACAGTTAGCAAACACATACAAAGCTATTCGCATTTTTATTTAATCACAACTCAGAGATATAAAACAAAAGCTTATCCAAATATAAGCTTGTGGTACCTGCCAAAGTTTACAACAAATCATGTCTTCCCATGTAGGGGTGCCAATTGGACTGGATTTGATCCAATCCAATCCAGTCCAATGTGAGTCGATTACAAATGGGCTTGGTCCAATCTAGTCCAATGAATATTTTAGACCATTTTGGACCGGTTCAGAAATTGTTCAATCTGTTCAAATTAATTTCTATTAATTTAGATTGATTTTAACTCAGAAAACATCTATTTCTGGATGTTTTGTTATAATGTTCAACAGAAATGAAATATACAGAATGTGTTAGATTTTCTCATAATTTAGTTTAGGTGTTGATCATCAATAATCAGTGTACAGTGCATGATTTTCAGTTTAATTAGAAATATTTGCGGGTTTTAATAGTCTTATGAAAATATGAAATTATTGATTCATGGACTAAAAAATAAATGTTAACCAGTTTAGAACTTGAACAACTGATTTCATTTAACTGATCATACATTATCCCTCTTCTTAGAAGTCTGTGCATGTCCCATGCACTTGATGTCCCAAATGCTGACATGCAGGTAGGTGTAATCCTTATACTTGTGCATATAATAGCATATTGATACCCCAAATCAACCCTGTTGGAGAAGCCTTTGGGTCTGGTGCCCCCCCAAACTATCTCAATTCTTCCTACTATCTTACATGAGATATTTTCGGTAGGCTATTTGGCTGAATCTGGGTTCTATCAGTTGCAGAGAGATTTTCTGTGGAAGGGTTAGGAAAATCAAGAAGAGAAAGGAATGAAAAACGAAGGGAGAGAAAAAACATAGATTAAGAAAAAACGTAGAGAGGGAAAATAAAAAACGAAGAGAAAGCGAGAGAAGGAGAGAGGAAAGGGGAGAAAGAGAAAGAGGGAGACACGAAGACAAAGATAGAGAGGGAGAGAAGGAAAAATTAAAAACAAAGAGAGAGGGAGAGAGGAAAGGGAAAAAAGAGAAAGAGGGGTGTGCGGCATAAGTGTGGATATCACTGCATGTACGATATTAGATTCCGTTTTCTCAACCCACAAGGTGCCACGAATCGACTAATTCCATTAACATATATAGATTAGCAATATATAACAAGTTAAAATGGATTTATTAATTAATATTCTAAGCTTAATTCTATAACCAATATAGTAAACAGTACTATATTACTAAACATTTATTTATTTTATTGATACAAAATTTAATTTCCATTCAATATATATAAACCATTTAAATGGATTTAAAATGGCTGGCTGTATTGTCAAATCTAAACTAACATTGTTGGGAAGGATTGTACACCTCTTATATCTTTTTCTTATGGTGGGCCTCGATCGATATAGGGTTTTCCTTTGTCCATTTTATTTAATTTGAGAAAAGAAGTGAGGGAGAAAAAAATACGAATTGGATTTCTTTACATCTTATTTTTCAAGGCTCTCAATTGTCGTGGACGCTTTCCCTACTTCCTCAGGTTACTTTATCCCAACCCATCCACACTCCACAGACTACATTTGTCCTTTGCTACGATCTTTTATATTTATTAATTGTTTTTAACCGTTGTTGACCTGGAAAGTTGGATCGCTCAGCCTTAAAACCATTGAGGCAATCAAAATCCATTCTTCAAGAGATTTCCTCTTTCATGGCGGAATCCACCTTCTTGTCCGTGTGAGATCCATTTACTCATTCCTGTATTTTCTCAGTATTTGTTGCATTCCAACATAGTCGTATCCGTATCCAACTATCCATCCCTTTATAGCTATTAGTTTCCAGCAACAACTAAATGGTATTGAAAACAAATATGGAGTGTGAGTGGATATTACGTCAATGGAAATTTCTCTTGGATTTCTGTTCTACTGAAATACCCCTTAGTCCCTACTACTATCTTCGGGTCACACAAACTTAATTTGCCATTAAGAAAATAGGATACCACACAGACTTGGACTGATTTATGATTCCAATTTCCATGGCATCACTTATTTGTCCTTGCATTGTGATTCCAACTTTCCAATCACGACTTATTCATAACTTGTTTTACCTGCATCCGTGGGATTCACCTAATTTGTGTTTTCACATTTGCAATCACTCAAGATTTTTTTCTTGCCACAACAGAGTGAACAATATGGTGGGTACCACCTGAAAGTTGAAACATGCATGGAATCAGAAGTTTTTTCGTTGAAGCAGTCCAAGTCATTAACAAATTTATTGAAGTTTTATATGGCATTTTATTTTTTATTTTTCAAAAATTTGTCAGTTTCTTTTTACAATAGAATAGGATTTGTCTAATTTGACTTTCATTCTGTCAAATTTGGAGCCATGGGCAGCGAAATAATTTCTGAGGTCCGACGGCTGTGAGTCTTGTTTGCTAAGTGTGAAAAGACATCAGAGGCCCGGAGAGTGTTCTCAGGAGCAAAAACTCCGATAGTCAAATTAGCCAAGGGCTCAAAGGAAGCAAAGATTATCACAATAGTGTAAGCAGTTGTATGTGTATCTACATCACTTGCCCCCCACTCTAGAGGTTGTGGTTGAGGGCTATGAGTGATTCATGATGAGGCCTTGACCTCGACCGATGAGAGTAGTTGATAGCTTTACTAAGCTTCACTATTTGCGGACCGCGAGTGGAACTGATTAATGTGATCGTAGTTGAGTCACCATGCCTTATATGGGTGCTCGTTTCCTGTGCCTGACAGCCATATCTAAGACAACCATTCGATTCACCGATTGAAGAGTCATGCCCGAGACGAGCTCGATTTCAGTTTCTCAGGAGTCATGTCTGGGACGGATGGCTAAATGGTCACGCCAATTCGGCATAGGATGAGCTGGACACTATGGGTAGATAGACTTTGGGCCTCAGTGTTGTTTCGTCTCTTGAGGTCAATGCCACATGGAGGCTATCACTGTGGATGAGTGAGGTGCTTAGCTTACAGTTGTTGGATAGAGCGAATCTCTACTGTTCATTTTCCTTTAAAAAATGGGGTAGAGACAAGAGAGGCTTCACCATTTGCTCACAATGCACTCACCCAAAGTTTCTTAGATTATCTTAGCTCCAGTATATTTTTCTCAGTCCTTTTTCCAACCAAATATTTTCCTGGTAAGGTCTTGTCTTCCGCAATGTCTATTTCCGATTCCAATCATCAGGCCTATTCGCTTCCTAATTGGAGTGATCCCGGTAGTTCCTCTACTTCGATTAGTAGTGGGAGTGATAGTAGCAGTTCCGGGGGCACCTCTCGGACATTTGATGTGGAGGTCCTTTGGGAGTGGTTCATGTCTCATGGGGCCAAGCATGACCAATAAAGTATGGAGTCTTTTAATGAGAGTATTGAGTCTACGTGGCCAAGGGTTAGCATCCTTGTGCGTCCGTTTGTCAAGCCTCCGAGAGGAGATGCCCCAGGAAACGCGTTAGTACTCCCCAAGATTGTAGACGTCGAAAAGGCTGAGGGGCCGACAATTGAGGAGGAGGGTGAGGCTTGAGACTGGAGTGTTATCCACGTTCTAACCTAGATAGTATCCTCGGCAAGGATCAAATTAGGGCCTTGTCTAAGAAATATTTTATTCTAGGGGATTATATGATTAGAGTCCCTTGTGTCAGTGATAGGTCATGGTGATGCCTCGAAGGGGAAGTGTGTGTTCACAAGAATTAACTTCATTTTGGGTTGTGCTTTCCTTTGCACCCTTTAGTCCCCGAATTGTTTAACCATTACAAATTAACCCTCAACCAATTTGCTTCCAATGTTTAATCCTCAACCAACTTGCTTCCAATGTTGTCAGGAAAATAGTGGTTGTCTTGGTGATGGTTCATCTTTGAGGTGTCTCAATAACTATGAACATATTTTGGAGCCTATTTGCCTTGAGAAAGCACCTTGATGGTGAAAAGTGGTAGACAACCCATTATCTGTGCACAACTAGATGCAAAAAATTTTCTTTGTAAGTTGACTTGATAGATGGTCCTTCTGAACCGGTTTGGGGAGCCTAGATACATTGGCCGAGAGGATCGCGCCACGTAGCAGTGATGAGAGAAGGCAACGATGAATCGACTTCAGCTGGGCGGGATGATTCATGCCAAACCCTTGGTGAGAGAGGAATCCTTGGTGATGGCTGGCCTTAGTATTGCCCCCTTTGGTAGGGACACTCCTATTACTTGCTAAGTATGGCTTTGGTCGAGCCTTGGGGCTGTTTTCTACAACGTTGTTGGTTCATTCTTGCAAAGACGGAGGGTGACATGAAGGCAATGCTGCTAGTGGAGGCAGCCGCCGCTATGATCTAGACCCCAAATCAGTTGCCAACCAATCATTTGAAGGGCTGTCTGCTCCAACATTTTTAATTGGAGTGTTTCAAAGCAATTGAGCTAGCTTAATTAGCTGAATCTCTAGCTTAATCTTCCCAAATGGACCCTATGATCTTAGAAGAATCAGTTAGCAAACGCATACAAAGCTATTCACATTTTTATTTAATAACCACAACCCAGAGATATAAAACAAAAGGGTTTTTACCATTGGGTCCACCTCTGAAATCCTAGCTTTATCATACAACGGGTGTGAGTGTTCTAGGTGGAGGTATTCATAAATTGGAATTGTTGTAGGTCTGCAATTCAAATCTGAATTCTGAAGTGGAGTACAGTCTAAATATCCCTAAAACAAAAGCTTATCCAAATATAAGCTTGTGGTACCTGCTAAAGTTTACAACAAATCATGTCTCCCCATATCATACCCAAGCATTGTCACATAGGCAGAAGCATATTAGTTACATGTCATGTACCACCAAAACATTGATTTTTATTTTTATTTTTTTTCAGAAAAGAGAGAGAGAGAAAATGGTTTAGCTACCCTATCCCAAACCACCTATTGTTGTTATATTTCTGGCTTCGATCAACAATCTATTGGGTTACAAATTTTCTCTAAATTATTAAAACGTATGATGAGTGAATGGTTTAGCTACAAAGAATTAGGAAAAAAGCATTGACGTTGACCTTGACCCAATAGACTCCCTTAAAACTTAAATCTATTTTTGAACTACGTGGAAATCTCACAATTTCAACAAACCAAGTGTTTTTAGCAATTCAGTGACTGAATTGAAACCGCTCAAGATTATAAGAGTATTTTTGGTTTCCACAAAACAAAGGTAATAAGGGGTTAAGTGTGTTAGTTACTCTCATTAATAATATAATTTATGTTTCAGTAATATAGAAAGCCATCTAAATGGAAATAAAAAGACTACCTTAGTTTGAAATTTAGATACGGTTGAATAGTTTCTTTTGGTTGAAGATCGAATACAATATGACTTAATGTTGTCGTCAGACTTGAATTGGAGACAAAGCTATTTTGTAAATGGTAAATACCATAGGCTTAAGAGCTGTTTAAAAGTGTGCATGAAAAACTCTGCCCATCAGAAACTTCTTTTTCTCTCTCTCTGATACAATTTGGGCTTTTGTCAAAATTTGCAATTTTCTGAGTACTGATTACAAAATTGATTTCTTGGAGGACTAAATAGCACCATAGAAAAAAGCTTAATTAGAAATTGTCAACAATTGACATGTCAAATAAGAAACTTGCACACTGATGTGATTTGTAAGTTGTAAATTTCCATGGTATCTATGCAGAAATTTCGTCCAATTTCCATGGGTACCATTTGGCTCACAGCCTGTCAAAAAGCAGGTTTTAGAGGTGAAATTCCAGCCAGTTTGGGTTTTATATTTATATATAGCCTGAGGTATCTTGATATCTCTTTTGATATTTACTTCTCAGTTAATGGATTTGTTATAATGAATTAATGGGTAAGAGTTCTTTGTTTCTTTCTTGAGAGTTGAGACACCTAACATTGAATCGGGTGAACCTCGGATTGATATGATCTAACTGAATTGGTCTCTACTAGGCTTGAGTTCGGTTGAAATTGAGCCGAGCCGAGTCAAGCTTGAACAGCTCATGAAAAGCTCGGTTCGTTGCTGCCTCTACCTCTCGGACATTTGATATGGAGGTTCTTCAAAAGTGGTTAATGTCTCATGGGGCCAAGCATGACCAATAAAATATGGAATTTTTTAATGAGAATATTGGGTCTACGAGGCCAAGGATTTCCATCCTTGTGCATCCATTCGTCAAGCCTCCGAGAGGCAAAGGTTATTTGCAACCCAATGATTTATAATTCCTTGGCATCACTTATTTGTTCTTGCATTACGATTCCAACTTTCCAATCACGACTTATAACTTGTTTTACCTGCACTAGTGGGATCCACCTAATTTGTGTTTTCAATTTCATATATAGAATTTGACGATTCATTGTCATACTTGTAATCCCTTTCTATTTTCACATTTGCAATCACTCAAGATTTCTTTCTTCCCACAACAGAGTGAATAATATGGTGGGCACCACCTGAAAGTTGAAACATGGAATCATAAGTTTTTTCATTGAAGCGATCCAAGTCATTAACATATTTATTGAAGTTTTACATGGCATTTTATTTTTCCAGAAAATTTGTCAATTTTTTTAGAATAGTATAGAAGTTGTCTAATTTGACTTTGATGCTGCCAAATTTGGAGCCATGGATAGTGGAATAATTTCCGAGGTCCGAGTGCTGTGTCTTGTCTTCTAAGAGCGAAAAGACATGAAAGGCCCGGGGAGTGTTCTCAGGGGCGAAGATTTTGATGGTCAAACAAACCAAGGGCTCAAAGGAAGCAAAGGTCATCACAATAGTGTAAACAATAGTACGCATATCTTCATCACTTGCTCCCCACTCTAGAGGTTGAGGTTGAGGGCTACGAGCGATTCATGATGACGCCTCGACCTCGATCGATGAGAGTAGTCGATAGCTTTACTAAGCTTCACTATTCGTGGACTGCGAGTGGAATTGATTAATGTGATCGTAGTTGAGTCACCATGCCTTGTATGGGTAGATTGACTTTGGGCCTGGCAGCCATATCCAAGATGGACATTTGATTCATCGATTGAAGAGTCATGCTCGAGACGAGCTCGACTTCAGTTGCTCAGGAGTCATGTCTGCGACGGATGGCTAAATGGTCATGCTGATTCGGCATAGGATGAGCCAGACACTATGGGTAGATTGACTTTGGGCCTCAGTGTTGTTTCATCTCTTGAGGTCCATGCCACGTGGAAGCTATTAGTGTGGATGAGTGAGGTGCTTAGCTTACGGCTGTCGGAAGGAGCGAATCTCTACTGTTCATTTTCCTTTAAAAAATGGGGTAGAGACAAGAGAGGCTTCACCATTTGCTCACAATGCACTCACCCAAAGTTTCTTAGATTATCTTAGCTCCAGTATATTTTTCTAAGTCCTTTTTCCAACCAAATATTTTCCTGGTAAGGTCTCGTCTTCCGCAATGTCTATTTCTGATTCCAATCATCAGGCCTATTCGCCTCCTAATTGGAGTGACCCCAGTAGTTCCTCTACTTCGATTAGTAGTGGGAGTGATAGTAGCAGTTCCGGGGGCACCTCTCGGACATTTGATGTGGAGGTCCTTTGGGAGTGATTCATGTCTCATGGGGCCAAGCATGACCAATAAAGTATGGAGTCTTTTAATGAGAGTATTGAGTCTACGTGGCCAAGGGTTAGCATCCTTGTGCGTCCGTTTGTCAAGCCTCCGAGAGGAGATGCCCCAGGAAACGCGTTAGCACTTCCCAAGATTGTAGACGTCGAAGAGGCTGAGGGGCCGACAATTAAGGAGGAGGGTGAGGTTTGAGACTGGAGTGTTATCCACGTTCTAACCTAGATAGTATCCTCGGCAAGGATCAAATTAGGGCCTTGGCTAAGAAATATTTTATTCTAGGGGATTATATGATTAGAGTCCCTTGTGTCAGTGATAGGTCATGGTGATGCCTCGAAGGGGAAGTGTGTATTCACAAGAATTAACTTCATTTTGGGTTGTGCTTTCCTTTGCACCCTTTAGTCCTTGAATTGTTTAACCATTACAAATTAACCCTCAGCCAACTTGCTTCCAATGTTGTCAGGAAAATAGTGGTTGTCTTGGTGATGGTTCATCTTCGAGGTCTCTCAATAACTATGAACATATTTTGGAGCCTATTTTCCTTGAGAAAGCACCTTGATGGTGAAAAGTGGTGGACAACCCATTGTCTGTGCACAACTAGATGAAGAAAATTTCTTTGTAAGTTGTCTTGATGGATGGTCCTTTTGAACCGGTTTGGGGAGCCTAGATACATTGGCCGAGAGGATCGCGCCACGTAGCAGTGATGAGAGAAGGCAGCGATGAATCGACATCAGCTAGGCGGGATAATTCATGCCAAACCCTTGGTGATGGCTGGCCTTAGTCCTACCCCCCTTGGTAGGGACACTCCTGTTACTTGCTAAGTATGGCTTTGGTCAAGCCTTGGTGCTGTTTTCTACAACATTGTTGGTTCATTCTTGCATAGATGGAGGGTGACATGAAGGCAATGCTGCTAGTGGAGGCAGCCGCGTCAAAGAAGAACGCGAAAAAGCGTATGGCTGAAAGTACACCTTGGAGGAAACCAGAGGATGGTATGACCAAGACGGGGGCCAAGACCTAGGCGGCCCAAAAGAAGGCAAGGTACGACCAAGACGGGGCCAACACCAAAGTGTCCAATCAAAGGCACCCGAGATTTGCAGGCCACCAAGAAATTTCAAGTGAGGGAGCGTCAAGTTAAGGGGACTTCCGGTGGATCCTGTCAAGTTGTACCACTTTCCTCTTACCCTCAGGATCACAAGCCCATGACTGCTCATCGTCTACTAGCTGACCTGGAATATCAATAGCCAGCATCGGCCGATAGTTCGCCATAGGGATAGCATTTCTTGGCGATAATCAGTCCTGGACCCAATATTTTGTTAACTAAGTTCGGGAGGCCTTGTTGGATAAGGTGGCCGAGGTACTATTTTGAACTTCGTCAACTGTTAAAGGTATCTTGACCGGTTTCTTGTCCTTTTCCATAAGAATTATGGTGTTTGTCACACTTAAGTAGTGGACTGCATTGTCCTTTTCCATAAGAATTTTGGTGTTCATAGAGTGGAAAAAAAAGGCCCCTTGTAATACTTTTGAGGAGAGAATCAATAGAAATGGGAGCGATGGGACTCTGCAGTGACTTGCATGGTGTTTAGAAGCATGGGCACTTATGGGACCGATTTTCAAGAAAAAAACACCCATGTGTTTTTCACAAAAAAACGCTTCTGCCACGTAGGCAGTGAGCAACACTATGCTATTTGGTAAGCACCGTTTATATGTGCTGACAGGTAAGCATGACACAAGATACACATCAGCAACCGTTGGGGAAAACAGTTTACCGAAATTTGACGTTTCATGCATCAGTGAGTCCCAGCATGACCGATTTTTTAATAATCGACTGAACCAAACAATGAGATACATGGGCGTTTGTTGAAATACCTATGTAGATCAGACGTGACACTGTTTTTCTGAAAAATGGCCACGTTCCAAACATCCCCTTAAGTGGCCTACCTTCGCCTGCTATACTTGGGATAAGCTTATTTGGTTGCAAGCAATGGATGCACGAGTATAGGTGGCCATTACTATTTTGTACATCTTAACAAAATTACAGGTTTATCCGCTGGGAACCTTGACTTTTCTAGATTACTCTCCAAGATGGAACACGCGCGCGGTGTTTGCTCATGGATGACTTGTGAGGTTTGATTGTTCCATCCGAAATCATATTTAGTGGTCGAGCTTATTGTATCTCACCCCCACCCACAAATTACTGAATTGTTTATTGAATTTATTTTTGGAAAGAGAAACTTCTTGGTATTTCATCAAAGAAATTAAAAAGCTAAGTAAATAGTAGTCAAGTATGAAAAGGTACCATCTAATGGTGACTGAGTTGGTAGGATTTCTGAGTCGTTGGAGTAGAGATCAGGGATCGAACCCTACTGCGACCAGAGTGGGGTTGGGGGTTGGTATTCATCAAAAAGGCATCATAAAGAACTTATAACCAATGATCAGTTGGTATTCACCAAAATTGACAAGGGGTTGTGATGAGTCGAGTCACGTCTGGTATGATTCCTTGGTTTTTCCAGTTTATTTAATTTTGGATTAAGAAAATAAAAAGAATGTATCTTTTATTTATGTTTTAAATTTAAAATGTGTCTTTTATTTAATTATAGTAGTTATACAAAAACTTGTACCAAAAAAAGGAGTGGGATTTGTAATTTTGTATTTTATACAAATTTTTAAGGAAATATATACAAATTGAAGTTGACTAAGAAACACTACTCTTAAATAAATCTATATATAAGACCATTAAAGTCTGGCACCCAAGTTGATCAAGAAATCGATCGAGTGTTGTTAATTAGCAATTGAGGTAAAAACCACCCAGCAAGATGATGGGAATATCTTCTCTTGTTACTGGGATTTTGTTTATTCTGTGCATGTTGTCAAGAGAATCAATCTGTATTAATGTTGATGGCATCCCTTATTGCTTGGAATCCGATTGGAAAGCACTTGTCGATTTCAAAAAAGCACTCATAGATCCTGAGAATCGGCTTTCATCGTGGGAAGGAAGCAATTGTTGTCAATGGAGGGGGGTGAGCTGCAACAACCATACTGGAGCCGTAATTGGAATCGACCTCCACAATCCATATCCATATGACCCTTATTTTGATGATGACGAACCTTCTTCCAACAGCAGGTATGGGTTCTGGAACTTAAGTGGGCAGATTGATCCTGCTTTGTTAAGGCTTAAGTCCTTAAAACATTTAGACTTGAGTGGCAACACATTTCAAGGCATCCCAATTCCTGAATTCTTGGGTTCTTTGAAGGGATTGCGATATCTAAACTTGTCCACAGCAGGTTTTAGAGGTGTAATTCCTGCTAACTTGGGCAATCTATCAAGTTTGAGGTATCTTGATATCTCTTCTGAGTTCCATCCATATCTGCTATTCCTACCAACAGTTAATTTTACGCAAAGGCTAGCTGATATTGAATGGATAAGTGGTCTTCGTTTCTTGAGACACTTGGGGTTGAATGGAGTGGACCTTTCACTGGTAGGATCGAAATGGATCCAAGTGCCAAATATGCTATCATCATTGACTGAATTGCATTTATCTGATTGTGGTCTCTCCGGTGTCATTCCATCTCTTCGTCCTCAATCTGTAATTAATTTTACATCACTTGCAGTTATTGATCTCAGTTTTAATAACTTTAACTCAGAGATTCCCAATTGGATCTTGAATGTGAGCAGCCTTGTCCATGTGGATTTGAGAGGCAACAGATTGCATGGAAGGATTCCCCTTGGTATCTCGGAGCTTCCCAAATTGAAATACTTGGATCTTTCTTGGAACCAAAATCTTTCTGCGAGCTGTTCACAACTATTCAGGGGAAGCTGGAGAAAAATTGAATCTCTAGAATTGAGTAACAATAGAATACATGGGAAACTTCCTGCCTCCATTGGAAATATGACATGTTTGGTGCATCTCGAATTGTATCGTAATAACATCAGTGGAAGAATCCCAAGGTCCATTGCAAACCTTTGCAAGTTGAGCTCCTTAGATTTGGGTCGGAATAAATTAGTTGGTACCTTACCTGATTGGTCGGTTCAACTGAAGAATTTACAGGTGCTTTATTTGGACGGTAACTTATTCAAAGGCCCCATTCTTGCCGCTCTAGAGAGATTGCCGCCACAACTAACATCATTGTTTCTTGCTGGGAATGAATTTAATGGAAGTCTCCCTGACACTTTAGTAGGTCGCCTTTCTGAATTGGTTTCTTTAGATGTGTCTTCCAACCATTTGACAGGCACCGTGTCTGAAGCTCATTTCTCCAACCTTACTAAGCTAAAGTATTTAGACATGTCTTCCAATTCCTTAACTTTGAATGTTAGCTCCAAGTGGGTCCCTCCATTTAAGCTCCACTCTCTTGAGATGGGATCTTGCATGTTGGGTCCTTCTTTTCCTGCTTGGCTTCAAACCCAAACTGAACTCACATATTTGGACATCTCCAATGCCAGCATTTCAGGCTCAATACCCCACTGGTTCTGGAACCTTTCATCAAATATAAGATCTCTAAATGTTTCCTTAAATAAATTACAAGGTGAACTGCCAACCCGATTTAAGGTCGCTTCATCATGGGCCGATGTTGATTTCAGCTCCAATCTCTTGGAAGGGCCCATACCTCTTCCTACACCTGGCGTTTTCACATTTGATCTCTCTAATAACCAATTTTCTGGCCCTATCCCATCCAACATTGGCGATGTGCTACCTAATTTATACTCCCTCTTTCTTTCTAATAACCATATAATTGGACAAATCCCGACCTCCATTGGAAAGATACCGTATCTAGGAGTAGTTGCCCTTTCTAGGAATAACTTGACAGGCACAATCCCATCAAGCCTAGCAAATTGTTCTGATTTAATGGTCCTAGATCTTAAACAAAACCATTTATCTGGTTTGATCCCCAGGTCGTTTGGCCATTTGAAATGGCTTCAAAGTTTGCATCTCAGCGACAATATGTTATTTGGAGACCTCCCAATGTCTATGCAAAACTGCACGATCTTGGAAACTCTAGATCTTGGAAGCAACAATTTTTCTGGGGAATTTCCATCTTGGATTGGTGAAAGCCTACCTGCCCTTAGGATTCTACGCTTGAGGTCAAATTCATTTTCAAGTCGAATTCCTGCTCATCTTTCCAATCTAAGCTCTCTTCAGGTCTTGGATCTTGCGGACAACAATTTAATTGGCAGCATTCCTACCAGCTTAGCAAGTCTTGAAGCAATGGCTCATGTGCAAAACCTAAATCGTTATCTATACTACGGGGCATCATCAACAGAATATTATGAAGAAAGCTTAAATCTCCCCATGAAGGGCCAAGATCTCACATTCACCAAGACACTCTCCCTTGTAACTTGCATTGACCTGTCTAACAATGAGTTAAATGGAGAGTTCCCGGAGGTACTGACAAATCTGTCTGGGTTGATTTCTTTAAATTTGTCTGGAAACCATATCGGTGGAGAAATTCCCACAGGAATTGCAAACTTGCATCAACTGTTATCTTTGGATGTATCAAATAATCAGTTATCAGGTGTCATTCCTTCTAGCATGTCGTCCATGACATTTCTGAGCTCTCTCAACTTATCAAACAACAACTTGTCTGGCTCAATCCCATTTTCCGGGCAGCTCATGGCATTTGACGAGTCCTCATTCAATGGAAACCCAGGTCTATGTGGACCTCAACTGCTTATAAAATGCCAAGATGATGATGAAGAACCAAAGGGACAAGCAGGTAGTGTCGAGGATGAGAGTAGTAATGATCATGAAGTGATGAATAAGTGGTTTTACTTGAGCGCTGGTTTGGGATTTGCAGCAGGTTTGCTGGTACCTTTTGCTGTTATGGCACTGAGAAGGTCGTGGAGTGATGCCTACTTCCATCTTGTGGATCAAATTGTTGATGGAATAATGTTGGACATCATGAGAAGCAACAAACGCACATCCCAGAGAAAACAACGTCGTCACAAGTCGTAAATTTGTATCGCTGTCAATCCTTGGGAGTTGGGAAAAAGGCTTTGCTTTGCATCCTTTTGCTTAATTATATGTGAACTAGTACTCTGCATCTTTACCTTTGTTTTTACTTTTTCTTTTTATATTTTTGGCTATATATGTCAGAGTAATGATGTAGATGATGTGAACTATTAATGTTTTGTAAAAGAGTTCATGTATTAAACAACCTTTAAAGTTTAGACGTTCTCTGGAATGAAATAACTTCATTTTGGTTAGTTGCTTGACGACATAATTGGGTCGAAAAGAAAAGAGAAAAATATGGATGAATCTTTTCAAAAATATGATTCGATGGGGTTACAAAATAAAAGTAGTGCCAATTATATTTTAACAACAATGTGGACTTGATAGCACTTGATAACCCAATTATTTGCATGGATATTTTAGCATCACAGAATTTGATTAAAAACTAAATCTTTGTTCCCAAAAGTTACATATATTAAAAATGGAATCCAAAATATTAATGTTGGAACAAATAATTTCATTTGTGGGATCAAAGGGAGTAGAATTTAAATCCAGTTCTACTCAAACAATCTCAGTACCAGTGTTCCATGGATAAGGATATAAGATGAGTTACATGTACAAGATCTAATTTCAAGAGCTAGAATCCCATACATGGACTCATGGATACGTCTATCGGATATACCTATATAATGCCGCATGCCTTTATTAATAAGTGGTGTCTCATACAAAGAAAATGACATTCATCTTGTACATTAGTTGTTTATTTGTGTCACATAAGGTATAAAAGGAAATGTTTCTTAGAAATTTCCCCAAGATCCTGTGTAGTATGAATTTCTAGTGCATATCTGAAACATATACATGGATGAGATGTTCTGTAACATGGGTGGGCCACACTGTAGTCATTTACAATCTAAACTATTATAAAAAGTACGAATGAGGGTGTGGAACTTTTCTTAACTAAGGAGATGTTTTGTAACATAGATGAGAAATTGGTGGGTGTGAATTCACACCACACTCTATGGCAATGATTAATCCATATCACACTACAATTTACAGTTGTTCTGAACTTTGGACCAAATTATGTAGACAGAAACTGTTTACACCCACAAGGGCGTTCTGCAGGTGTAATGTGGACTGGTTCGCACCACACCTATTTACATCTCATGTACAACTTGTGAGATAATTTTACACAATTGATCATGTCAGATCAGATAGGGGTGATCCGAATCAGATCCATCCAATCCAATAATATGTCGGGTGGTTATCCAAATATGACAAAAATAGGATCGGATTTTGGATATGATCCATTTGCACCCGTACGATCATGAATGAAAAAGAACCATAATTTAAGCCAAAAATAATTTAAAATAATAGCAGATAAAATAAAATACTAATATGTAATTATTAATAAATATATTTGTCATTATAATATTATCTTTAGCAATAAATAATTTAAAAAATAATTTCTATATAAATTATAATATATTAAAAGATTAGATAAAATAAAAGTAGTGGAACCAAAGTAATACAGGTGTGTTACACCGAATCTTTCCCACAAACTGTCCACACTATAGTGTGACCCACCCACGAGAAAATACTGTGGACAATAAATTGGAGTGTAGCTCGTTCTTGTCCATGCTATTTTATGAACAGGGACCGTCCGCACCTAGTAGAACACCACATTCTACCGTGGACAAGACCAAAACAGTCCCAGCCACGATATTTTCACACTATTGATCACCACCTAAAATGCCCACATTTGTTATTTAGTCCATCTTTAATTATGAGGGTTGAAAATGTAATTTCAATTAATGCCTTTCACCTCATTTAATACCCTCTCATTAACTCTTGTAATTAAGATATTAACTTCCATTATCTCTTATTAAATCCATATTTAAGTTATTTTTCACCAATAAATGCTATTAATTAGATATAACCCATAACAAAATCATTCTTTATCCAAGTTAACACATTTGACCCAAAAGTTGAACCATTGATCTTTGCCAAATTGTAAAATAATTTCATTTTCTGTTAGTTCTAAATTATGTATTTGATTTTCATTATCAATAAAAGTAACTATTGTTTATTACACTTTTTAAAATTGATTAATAAAAATATCATAACGTGTCTAATTTTTCTATATTTATTTTTATTTTAAAAATTTTATTACCTAACTATGACTTCATAAGTTGATCACTTTGATTTGGATGGTTGAATTGCTTAGCCACCACTTGAATAAAGAATGTTTTTTGTTTTTTAGTTAATTTTAAAATGCATGGTTTATATCTTTAAAAATATTGGTATAGACTAATTAGCAAGGTTTTTAAAACCAAACCAGATAGGGAACCGTTTTAGGGGTTGGTTCTTGGGTCGAATGGTCCGAATGGATAACCTGTTCTAACAAAAAAAATAAAAAATAATAAAAAACAAAAGGCCAAAAAACAGTTGCTCAAGTCGACGGTTCGACAGCCTAAGTTAACAGTTTGCTAACCAAATCAATGGTTTTTTTTCCTAAAAGCAATTTTGGGGTGAAATGGAACCGATTCCCAATTTTTCCGATCCAACCATTCGGTCTAGTCTGATTTTGAAAACCATGCTAATTAATAGTATTTATTAGTGAAAATAACTTAAATATAGGATCTAGTAAGAGGAAATGGGAATTAATACCTAAGTATAAGGCTTAATGAGTGATGATTATATGAGGTGGAAAGTAATAATTGAAGTTACATTTTCAACCCTTACCATTAGAGATGGACTAAATACACAATTATGGGCATTTTAGTAGTCATAAAGGTATTAAAACCGTAATAAAATTTCATTTATACCCTTTCTTAAATAAAGAAGTAGAGGATAATTTTAATCCAGAAAAGATTTCACATTGCATTCACACTTTTATATATAATATAGATTTAGGGGTACAAATTCAACAGAATGAATTGGGTTTAAGCTCAACCTAGGGCCTAAGGCTTAAGCCCAAGCTCATGTCCAATCTGTCCAACCTTAGTCCAGCCTACACTAAAATTTCACGTGCTTAATTGGGGTCGGGCTTGGATTATTCAATCAGCCCATTCTAAATGTATATGTATGCAAGTGTGAAAATCTGTATGTATGCATATATGTAAACGTGCAATTTTGGGAACGGTTGAAGATGTATGTAAAATATGTATATATATGTATGTAAATAGTCAGATTGGACTCAAATTGGGATAGGGTCAGATCAGGCTTGATTTACCTAAAGCCGAGCCCATCTCAAAAAATACAAAGCCCAAATTTTTGAACTGACCCAGGGACCAAAAATCCAAAAGTGCAAAATTGCGGGTTGGATTGGTCCGGGCTCTGATTGGGCCCGCATTACAGTACTCCTATTGACAAACACTTATCATGATTTTAATTTGAAACCACGGTAAGAGTCATGATTTTCAATAACAATCCATAGATGAAAACATGTAAACAGATGTTGGAGTAAACCCATTCTAAACGTCTAACAGATGTTGGAGTCTGCCCCGGCCCAGGTGGTAAGTCATAATAATTTTCAAACGCGGCATTGACTCATGTCCGAATGTATATTGTCCTACCTAAAATCTATGTTCAATTATACAAGTAGGATTCAAACTCCCAGCCTCAGACCCAAGCATTGGCCTAGAGGCAGAGGAATGTCAGCCCATGTCAATGTCATGTGCAACCCAATCGTGCCGTGTGGTGTAAGAGGCAACCTCGGAGAAAATGTGAAGCATCTTGGTGGTGGAGGTGTAGACTAGATAGTACCACACAAGACTTCGGAGTTAATCCACCTATTTCATTTGCGACCCAATAAGACCAATAACAACATTGACCTTCACCAAGATACAGCCTAAAATCTATTAAACATCGTTGAAAGCTTCTAACAATAATTTAAGAAAACAGAGTAACAATCTTCGTGGTGGTTCACAGTAATTCTACGAGTGTATGAGCTACAACTGTTTTTGTTATTCATGTTCTGACAAAGTGACGTAAACTCCCTTAAAGATTGAATTTTTTGGGGCTCCTGCGAGAATTAGCGGCCAACGAACTATGCGAATGTCCTTGCAAGTCGAGCCCCTCAAAGTTTTCGAGCGAGTCGGCGACTTACAGTTAGTATAGTTGTTTCTGCAGGTCGAGCTCTCTGTGGCTTCTTGTGGGAGTGGATGACCGACGTCATTACGAGGCTGATGCAGTGCAGCTGTGGCCCTAAACTGCCGACTCACACCACCAACAACATTATGCCCTAGCAAGGGGGGGCAGAACATGTACGTCGTGGTTTTGCAAGCACTTATCCAGGAAGATAATCCCACAGGATGACATAGAAGCAGCCATATGAGAAGTTACTACAGAATGACCACCTACGTAGGTGGAAAGGTCAGGCCGCACATCGGCCAAATAATATTAAGGAGAGTGGACTACGAAGTCGCTCCCAGAGCCTAAGGGCTAAGGTGCCAAGCTGATAAAGACCTTGGCACAACCTGAGACCCAGTTGCCCTTTCAGCATGGGCAATGTCAAGAATAAGGAGAGTGGACTACGAGTCGCTCCCTAGGCCTAAGGGTTATGGTGGCGAGTTGACAGAAGAACTCGACACCACACAAGACCCAGTCGCTTTAGCATGGGCAACCTAAACCCTAGTCGCTTCGGCAGGGGTAACCTAAACCCCAGTCGCCTCTCCAGCATGGGCGAAATAAAAAAGTTGTTTGCATTCATTGGTGTGCAAACATGTCGAATACATTCCCTACAATGTTCGTGCCCCTCGGATTATTCCTAACTATGCCCAGCCCACCAATTCAGCACCTCGAGTGAATCCACACTTAGAATATTTTTTGGAGAAAAAGAAAAAGAGAAAAAGAAACGATGAAAGGAAGATTAATTCGGCACAAGAAAGAAAACAAAGGAAAGACTAGTTCGCTTTCAGCATCATAACGGACGCAAACTTGGCCGATCTCTTCACGGTCGACCTCCACCTCGGTTCCTACCTTCGCATCGAACTCGTCGACTACTCTTTTGAGAACCAGCTCGAGAAACACTACGTCGAAGTCTACCTAGGTGGAGCAACCTGATAAAACAACCACACAGAACCCCTTCTTGAGGACGGCATGATAAGCTTCGCTCTTGAGGTACTTAGTTGGATTGTAGAACCCCTTGATGGTCGCGTCCCTAATAAGGTAGATGCCCTCGGGGTACCTGCTCCACTTCTCCTCGAGTAGATGAATTCGCTCTCATGCCCCGATAATCAAGACAGTGAGGCCCTACATAAGGCTGCAAACACTTGGACTCTTCCGACCTGAGAAGCAAATTGGACCAATGCTTACGACTACGAGCTTATCAAATCAGTCATTCCGGGCCAAAAGGAGCAATCTACTCCCTTCACTGAGCTACTTTCAGCTCGGGAGTGGGGGCAGATTTGGCCTTCCAATGACATTGTGACACATGGCATCTTAGAATAGTTAGATGACACCTAGGCACCACCTAAGTGATGATTTGGAGTCTCAGATTGCAGCTCGTCTTTACCCCGACCTAGCAACCTGCCTTTATGCCGACCACAACTTAGGTCGGCTTATAGCACCTTGTCCAGGGTCAGCCTGTAGCACCTCGTCACTAGTCGAAGTGACCTCGACGCGAGGAGCGACCTCCCTCGAGGGCTTGCCGACTTGACTGGGGACCAGGCGTTGACCTGCGAGATGTGCTCGCCGACAAATTCGGCATGCATATCCCGACGCTCTCAGGTTTCTCGGAAGTTGGCCCACGTACCGAATATTCTAGAGGATGGTCAACGTGCACGGTAGTTACCTCCGAGGATCTCAGACCGGTTAGGCACGACCTCTCAGAAACCTCGGATGTAGTGCATGAAGCCCACACCAAACAATGCCTATATAAAGGCGCCAACCCCAATGACACAAGGGAGAGATGCGATTAAGTACATTCTAGCTCTCATACTTTCTGATTTTTTAGCTCACGATCTACTAAAAGAGTACTAACTTAAGCATCGGAGCGACCTCATCGGGTTAGCCGCCCCGAGTCCTTTGACACCGTTTCCTTGTAGGTCTCTTCGAAGAATTACCCAGCTCGGCACTCGAGCAGCCTCCTAATTCAATCCAATCAGTTTGGCATCCAAGCCTTTATCTAGCAGAAATACTCCAGCTCGACCTCTGAGTCATCGGACATTAGGAAGTAGTCGAAATAACAAGGTGCTGCCAAAAAATGCTTCATCAATCTTTTTATTTTTTATATATATAATAATAACTAATTTTTGAGAATTCTTAATTTTTATATGTAATTTTTTATTTTTATAGGAAATTTAGCTCACAATCGAGCTCGAATCAAGCTTGAGCTTCATAGCTTTCTGAAATGCCAAGCTTGAATAGCCAAATATTCGGCTCAACTTCAATCCACCCCTAAAATTACCAAATGCCTAACTAGCTCTAGAACTTTTCTCACTAACAGCTGCCTCAAAATTAATCTTGACAATTTTATGGGTCGATTTGGTCCATCTCAAAGGAGTACATTTCCACTTTCCACTTTCCACTATCCCAATGGGCTTATGAAGAAGGTTCAATCCCCAAGATTGCATTGTTTGCATTTTTTTTGTAGTGTAAATCAAGATCGATGTAAAATTTCACTTCCAGTTCAGATTTGTTAACATTTGTGATGTAGCGCAATCTAACTACTTTCGCATGTCAGGTGATTTGAATGCTGATTCGGATGATTACCTTGTCAGGGGCCGAGCTGTAGATGGCTGAGCTGTTTTGTTATGCAAGGGAGACAGAATTAGAGTGCCCAGGTTGTTTTTACCCGGGGGTGGGCACTCTGATTCTTAAATCAGAGAGTTGCTTGAGAGTTCTTTAGTAGACAAGAGTATTTGAGAGCTTAATCGTGCATACCTTCACTACTAAGAATGAGGGATTTATATGGATGTGAGTGACATAGGTCTTCTCACAACAGGTCTCATGTTCTCATGGAGCCATTTTCGCTCAGTTGGGAGAGTAATTACATTGGTTATATAATCTGCGCGGGGGTTATGGTCCGTCCGATTAACTCTGATGCATGCGATGTGGGAGGCCGACCTAATGGTTGATGTATTAGCGCTCCTGAGATCTCGGGCTGGTAATGTATCTATGAGACAAGTCAGCGGGCTTGCCTTGTAGGTTGCCACAGGTTCTTATAGCTCGGCCAGTCTCTGAGGTAGGTCGCCATATGCTGGGAGACCTATTAGCCCGGCCCGACCAAAGTAGAAGAAGTTGGCCTGGGCAAGGTGTTTTAGGCTGACTTGTCAAGCTGCTTCTCTTACTTAGCGCCATGGTATCATCTGAAGGCCATGTACCATAATGTAATTCAGAGAACCAAATTATCTCTCATCAATTTGGATGAAGTACAATTTTACATCCTAAAACCCCATTTACAATAGAGTTTTACATCAATAATTGACGTAAATACTACATTAACAAAAATAACCACATTTTTCAAAAAACAACGATTGATAGATTTTAAACCATCAATGTTGAACTCCATCGATATAGTTTTGCACCACAAACAAACGCAGACTAGAGTAATGGAAGGCATATGGGCTTGTGCCGGAGTAATGATAGTAAATGGATGAAACTGAGCAAGCTCAAAAATGCGTTTATTGGGAGCCCAGGCCCACCATATAAACCGGAACAGCACTATTCCACGAAAAAGAGACGAACCAGAAGCCTTCAATTCTGCATAACGATGCCACCAACCAGCTAGCCAGTCGCCAACTTTCCTCGTACAGTGATAATCAATCAGCACGCAGGTTCAGGGCCGACCATATGGGCAATACAGTAACAATTGTTCAATGTTTTCCTCGGCTTCACCACATAAAGAGCAAGACCCGTCCACAATAATTTGTTGAGAAACTTAAATTTTTTAAATTATACTTAAAAAATTCAAACATTTAGGCTGTATTTAGAAACAATGCAAATATGTAAAATGTAAAATGATTCACATAAATTGTAAAGTTGGATTAGTTTTGCATTGACAAATTTACACTCCATTTGCATCATTTCAAATTTATTTACATTGATCAAAAGTAAAATATAACTTTCTTTTTTCCTTTTTATTTCGTAAATTACTAGAAGTCTGATCATTTGTATAGATTTCTCTTTTTATTTTATTAAGAAAAATGTATTTGTATTTTTGTTGATTTTTCTCTTAAATGAAAAACTCCCTATCCCACATTGCCTATGAAAACAGCTTATTTGATATGGCATAGCTCAACCAAAACTGATAATAAGTTTCATTTTGCTTTATCGGTTACAGAGCTTATGGGTGTTGAATTGCTATCTTTCTCAAGTTATTGCCTACTCCTGATTTTGTTGGTCAGATCTTTTGGAAGCGTTGGAAACAGAGCAGTGAGTCATACTATGCCGCCTTCCATAGAAGAGTCAAGATTAGAGCATATACAACGGGCAACAAAAACTCTAACACACGTTAGCAATCCCTGCATCCAAACGTATAAAATAAGCGGGTAAACCCCATGGTATACGTCTTGGTTGTAGCAGATATGGAGTACTCTGCCCCCAGCCCCACCCATGTCGGCTCATATCACCATCTGTCACCAAAACTCGTGCCGTGTGGTGTATGGGGAGAAAATGTCTACTATCTAGTCTTGGGGGACTCAGGGCTGGACTACATGGCACCACACAACACTTCTTAGTCAATCCACCTGTTTGATTTGCGACCCAACAGAAGAACAAAATCATTGACCTTGACCAAGACATAGCCTGAAATAATCTATTAAACATCGTTGAAACTTCTCACAATAATTAAAAAAAAAAGGTAGAGTAACAATCTTTGTAGTTCACAGTAATTCAATAAGTGTGTGAGATGCTGCAACTGCTCGAGGAAATGAGAATGATTTCTTTTGTTATTCATATTTTACTAATTCTCTGCTTTCTGTCGAGGGAATTTGTCTCTAATGGTGATACAACATTTTGTTCGAAGTTTGATAGGGAAGCTCTTATCAACTTCAAAAATGCTCTTGTAGATCCAGAAAATCGACTCTCGTCGTGGCAAGCAGGAAGCAATTGTTGTCAATGGAGGGGGGTGAGCTGCAACAACCATACTGGAGCTGTAATTGCAATCGACCTTCACAATCCATATCCATATGACCCTTATTATGATGACTCTTCCAACAACAGGTATGGGTTCTGGAACTTAAGTGGACGGATTGATCCTGCTTTGTTAAGGCTCAAGTCCTTGAAACATTTAGACTTGAGTGGCAACACATTTCAAGGCACCCCAGTTCCTGAATTCTTGGGTTCTTTGAAGAGATTGCAATATCTAAACCTATCAAAAGCAGGGTTTAGTGGTTCAATTCCTTCCAGCTTGGGTAATCTTTCTAGCCTTAGGTATCTCGATATCTCTTCAGATCTTGATCAACAGACACAAGAGTTTACTCAATGGATGGTTGATTTTGAATGGATAGGTGGTCTTGGCTTCTTAACACACCTTGCATTGAATGGAGTGGACCTCTCACTGGTAGGATCCAAATGGATCCAAGTGCCAAATATGCTATCATCATTGACCGAGTTGCATTTATCCGGTTGTGGCCTCTCTGGCGTCATTCCATCTCTTCAATCTGTTAATTTTACTTCACTTGCCATTATTGATCTCAGTCATAATGATTTCAATTCAAAAGTACCCGATTGGATCATGAATATAACCAGCCTTGTACATATTGAAATGCACAACACAGGTTTGCATGGAAGGATTCCACTTGGCGTTTCTGAGCTTCCCAATTTGCAATACTTGGATCTTTCTGAAAATTTTAATCTTTCTGCCATCTGTTCACAATTATTCAAGGGAAGTTGGAGAAAAATTGAAGTTCTAATGTTAAGTTTCAATAGAATACATGGGAAGCTCCCTGATTCCATCGGAAATATGACATCTTTGGTACAACTGGATTTGAGAGGAAATAATATCAGAGGAAGAATCCCAAGTTCCATGGCAACCCCATGCAACTTAAAAAAATCAATTTTATATCATAATAATAACTCGAGTGGTAGCTTACCAGAATTTGTTCATTGCACATCTAAAGGTGCTCTGTCTGGTTTGAGGTACCTGGATTTGGGTCACAATAAATTACACGGTACTTTACCAGATTGGTTGTTCCAGCTGGAGAATCTAGAGGTGCTTTCTTTGGAATATAACTTACTCCAAGGTCCTATCCCTGCATCTTTAGGGAGATTGTCTCTCCTAAGTGAGTTGTGGCTTCGACAAAATGAATTTAATGGAAGTCTCCTTGCTGATACTTTAGGACGGCTACCAGAATTGGTGGCTTTGGATGTATCTTCGAACTATTTGACAGGTACAATGTCTGAAGCTCATTTTTCAAGCCTAGGTAATTTGGTGGTCTTATACTTTTCTTCCAATTCTTTAACTTTGAATGTTAGCTCCAACTGGGTTCCTCCATTCAACGTTGAAATTCTTGGTATGGGATCTTGCAAAATGGGCCCTTCTTTTCCTGCTTGGCTTCAAACCCAAACTGAACTCATACATTTGGATATCTCCAATGCTAGCATTTCAGGCACAATACCCCACTGGTTTTGGGACCTTTCTTCCAGTTTGACTGTATTAAATGTTTCATTCAATGAATTAGAAGGTCAGTTGCCAAACCCACTTAAGGTTGCATCTTTAGCCTATGTTGATTTCAGCTCCAACCACTTGAAAGGACCCATACCTCTTCCAACATCTGACATTAAATCATTACGTCTCTCCAATAATCAATTCTCTGGTCCTATTCCCTCTGAAATTGGTGAATTACTGCCTGATTTGCAAGCCCTATTCCTTTCAAGTAACCATATAACAGGTGAAATCCCCACCTCCATTGGAAAGATGCCATTTCTGCAATTACTCAGTCTTTCAAGAAATAATTTGATGGGTAGCATCCCTTCAAGCATAGGGAACTGTTCAAAACTAGTTGTCTTGGATCTTAGACAGAATAAACTATCTGGGTTGATCCCCTTGTCATTGGGTCATTTGAAACAGCTTCAGAGTTTGCACCTTAGCGATAATCAGATATCGGGGGAGCTCCCATTAACCTTGCAGGGTTGCACAAGCTTGGAAACTCTAGATCTTGGAAATAACAAACTGTTTGGTGGCATTCCATCTTGGATTGGAGAAAGACTCTCTGCTCTTAGGATTCTTCGATTGAGGTCAAATTCATTTTCAGGTGAAATTCCTTCTCACCTTTCCAATCTGAGATCCCTGCAGGTCTTGGATCTCGCGGATAACAATTTTACTGGCGACATTCCTGCCAGCTTAGGCAGTCTTGAGGCAATGGCTCATGTGCAAAATGTAAACCATTACATACTCTATAATGGGCCACGGGGACAATATTACGATGAGAGTTTGACTGTTTCAATTAAAGGCCTTGAACTCACATACACCAAAACTCTTTCCCTTGTAACTTGCATAGATCTTTCCAGAAATAATTTTTATGGAGAGTTGCCCAAGGAGATTACAAATCTGTCTGGTTTAGTGGTCTTAAGCGTTTCAGAAAATCATATCAGTGGAGAAATTCCTGCAAGAATTGCAAGCATGCATGAATTGTCTTCCCTAGATGTTTCAAATAATGATCTGGGGGGAGCCATTCCTTCTAGCATGTCATCCATGTCTTCTTTGGGTTATCTCAATTTATCATACAACAACTTCTCAGGTCAAATCCCATTTTTTGGGCAGCTGGCAACTTTTAATGAGTCCTTCTACCATGGAAACCCAGGTCTTTGTGGACTTCCACTTGCTATAAAATGCCAAAATGAGGGTCCAAACAGACAAGAGACCATCGAGCATGAGGGTGGCAGTGAACAACTACTCATGGAAACATCGTTTTATTTGAGCATGGGTTTGGGTTTTGCAGCAGGTGTTTTGGTACCTTATCTTGTCATGGCAATGAGAAAGTCATGGAGTGATGCTTACTTCCGTTTTGTCGATAAAATTGTTCATAAAATGTTGAAGATGAGAAGCAACAGGTACACATCCCAGAAAAAACGTCGCCGTCGATGAATGTGTATTGTTATAAATCCTTCAAATTGGGGAAAAGATGCTGCTTTGAATCATGCTGCTTAACTACAAACTTATTGCTCTGTTTTATATTTACACCTACTCAAATCTTCACTTTTTTTCTTTCTTTTTGCAAGTTATTATTTATCGTTGTCATGATGTACATAAAGCAAATAGTACATGAAATTAAGCTAAATATATTAATTAATGTTTTCTCTGTATATGATTACTTTTAAATGTTTCTTGCATTGAAATATATCGGTGCTGCTCTCCCAGTTGCTTGACTTTTCCATATCAATATCTTAAGAATCGAGTAGCCTGAAAACCATATTTTACTACTGCAAATCCCTGATTTTGATTATCAGACTCTTTAGTACTATTCAAGTATAAACAACAGTTGTCATGATTTTATTTAGTATTGGAAACACGGCACTGAGTCATGAGTATTAATATACCACAGCCCATAGCAATCGAGTTAGGATATGTTACAAACAAAAGTTTAACCATGATCAAACTAATATTTTGTTGAAGAGGTTGAACTCCTGTCTCCTGCTATAAATATATTTGGATAAGTTTAACTACACTCATAAGAACAATGATAACATCACAACCCCAGTCAATCATGGAAATTTCAAGTCATAAGATGACAATAATTAAACAGATATTTGTGCACAATCAGGATTTTGAAGATTGTTACTTTCTACACATTGTTGGAATATGTTAAGCCAAATTATTCCAAATATTTCAAATTTAGGAACAGGTACAGTCCAGATCTCCTAAATTTAACGCTTATGCCAAGTTTATTCATAGGGGTGGTTTTGATTGATGAGACTGTATTGAAATAGCTAAAGACACTTCCCAAATAAAACTTGAGTTTTTGTTTCTTGATTCCTAATTGAAAGACTCCTTCTGGATAGCAGTATCAAGTATCAACTTCCATTAATTACATTTAAGATCACATTGATTCCAGCATTTCCTTGCACCTGATGAGACACAATGTCACCTTCCATAATAGCTTCTTTGTTTTGTACATCAGAATCCTTAGAGTAATTTCGTCGAATACCATCTTCCCCTTCCTCTTGTACCTCCTCCTCAACAGGACCAGGAGAATCTACTTCAACATTTTCATCTTTCCCATCCGGATCCCCTTGTTCAATGGGGTCAATATGTTATATCATTTAAAGTACTACATATTTAGGATCTACAACCACCACATCCACCTGAGTCTCCTTTTTGTAGGGGCGACCTCTCTATTAGAAATCACTATATTTCCAGGCTTTTGAAGCTGGATCTTGTGCCTTACGATCTATCCCGATTATCTTTTGATCCACAACGTTGTTTGATGTTTTATTCACCTTATTATTATTGCAAGAAATTTCATCATGCCTTACTTTAAAATAGTTTTTGCAATAAGCGGGATTGTTCATACTCAACTTGTTTGCCAAAACCTCTCACGGCCAGTCCCAATCCAAACTCAATTGGGAATTTGGGATGCTTATTGAGCAAATCCCTTTCAATGCAAACCCTAGCGATATTCATTCTTCACACAGAGATTGTGGCTAGACTGGTCAAACTTCAAAACAGCGCCTATAGTTTGTACGATAGAATAAAATAACCCTTCAACATAGAAATTTATAGGAGAAAAGGGAAGTTAATCCACATCTGAAAGGATTGAAGGCTCCCAGCCTGGCTCAAAATCAGGAACCCATTTGAATAATCTCAATGGTAAGTTCTGTATCTTGAAAGAGATAATTCAAATGTATTGGTAAAATACTGTATTCAAAATTATCTCTGTTTACAGGAGTTTACAAAGGGAATTATATCCATAATACAGAGGCAGTTAATACAATTGCCAGAAGTTATTGGTATATGGTAATGTGGGGACGTATAGTGCTTTGCTTTAACACCCCCTCAGAGTCCGGCTTCAATCAGGGCAAAGACCGTTCCAACAGCCTTTACAGCCTTGTGTTGGGAATATCTCTGTAGTTATGTGATTTATTTTATGGGAGATATTCCCAATGCAAGGATGCAAGGGGCTGCTTGAAGGGTGCGAGCACCGACTTGCCCTGATAGAAGCCGAACTCCCCCCTTAAGCGAAATGGGAGTGCTAACGCTGATATTGTCATGTAGAGTAGTGAAGAACTTGATGTGGAGAGCCCTGGTAAATACATCAGCTGTTTGATCATGAGTGGATGGTTGAGACAGTTTATTTTTATCAACATATGGGATGGTTGATAAAGAAAATTAGATGACACTCAAAAGACACTTATGTCTTTTCAAATGTCACTTAATGGCCAGTTAACGAATTGATTAACAACAAGTACTAGATTGACACATTTTAAAAGTTTGGATACTGAATTGTCACAAGTACTAGATTGATACAGGGTACTAATTGGGGATTTTCCCTAAAGAGAAACTATAACCAAAAGGTTGAAGGGTACTTTGGACCATAATGGTCCGTTTGGTTGCCGAGAAGGGATGGGATGAGAAAGAAAAATTTTATTTGCTAAATTTCAGTGCCTGTGTTTGTTTTCCAAGACTTATTATCCCATAGAATTTGCTTTCCAGTGTTTGGTTGATGTGAAAATTTTGTAGGATGTTTGATTTTACCAAAAATTGTGTTCAATTCCACAACACAGCCCTACCCTATTTACGAGATGACATGGCAAAATATTATTTGATTCTTGCCATGTGGCATGCTAACATACATATATTAAAAACATGTGCATTTAAAATCTGGCATATTGGTACCATTTAAGTTAGCAAAAGTAACTCTCAAAGTCATACATTATCATGTCAGTTTCCCTATGTTCAAAACAAGCAAATACTTGTGGCGTCATTTAAGCAAATATAAAACTGTCGTGACCACCAAACTTACTATCAAAACAATAATGACTATTGATTGTGAATGAGGTTCTTTCAACGCCTTCACCTCCATGTCAGTATCCTCTACATAGGTCCTAGAGGTGTTCCCAATTGTAGGTTGTTTGGATGGTGGATGCAAATTACATTGGTATCGCTGCAATTGAGATACGACCTCTTCATAAGTGCAATACGAACAAAAGTTGCTCTGCTAAATTTGTGTACTTAGGCATTGCACTCTATTTATGTGAAATAAATTCTTGATTGACGCCCTTTGAACACAACATAATATTTTGCCATTTAGACCTATAATCACATAAGCACATATTCCATCAAACCCATATCTAATTAACCTATAATTCAACTCGAAAATAAATCAACCACTAAATCCAACAAGAAATCAAACATATGCTACATATGGGGACTTTGAATCTCTTATATTGAGTTAAAACCTCAATCAAAGAGTTGAACACCTGTTAAGAGTAAATATTTAACCACCCACGCTACTCAAGAGACCCACTCGATTTAATCTCAATTAAAAAAAAAAAAACTGCTTAAATTCATAAGCTCAACTAATAATTATTCTTATCAACATAGGAACCTCTGAACCCCATATCATGGAGTTAAACACTTGTTCAAAGTAAATATTTAATCACCCACACTACTCAAGAAACATGTTCATACAAATCAAAATGAAAAAAAAAAATTCTTAAATTCCGAACCTCAACTAATGATTAATTTTATCGAAATGGGAACCTCCGAACCCCATGTATTGACTTATAACCTGTCAATCAAGGAGTTGAAAACCTGTTCAAAATAAATATTTAATCACCCACCTTACTCAAGAGACTTATACTAATCTCAATGAAAAAAAAATTGCTTAAATTCAAAAACTCAACTATTATATCATTCATTATCATGGGAACCTCTGAATCCCATATATTGAGTTAAAACCTATCAATCAACGAGTTCCACTCGTATTGATTTCAAGAGACCATTCATACTAATTTCAATGAAGAAAAACTGTTTAAATTCATAAAGTCAACTAATATATCATCCATCTACATGGGAACCTCTGAATCCCATATATTGAGTCAAAAGTTGTCAATCAAAGAGATCCCTTCATACAAATTTCAATGAAACCAACCTGTTTTAAGTTCATGAACTCAAGTAATATATCATCAATCTACATGGGAGCCTACGAATCCCAAATTTTGAGTAAAAAACCTGCCAAGCAAATAGTTGAGCAACCTATTTATGTTCATAAACTCAAGTAATAAAACATGTTTAACGTCATCAATTCAAGTAATCATTTATCTATATGGGAGCATGTGAATCTCATAAAATGATTAGGAATCTATTAAGCAAAGATTTGAGATTTGAACACTTATTCAAACTAAACATTTCAATCATCCACAAAATTCAAAATATCCATTCATTTTAAGTTGGAAAACCCCGTATAAATTCATCAATCCAAGTACACAAATCAGCATTCACATGGGAACTTGTGAATCCCATATATTGAATGAAAACCTGTATTTAACAAAGAGATTAACACATGTTCAAAATTCAACAATCATGAATTGTTTCTACCAACTGATGAAGATAAAGCCAGCCAAGACATGTTTGAGTCATATGTCAAAATAAGTAATGTTCAAGTTTTCCAAAACATGAAAGTGCATCCAAGGAAAAACCCATAAAGCATAACAAAAAGTGGGGTGTTAGTAAACCATATATTCATCAATGTCTCCTAAAAAGGGGTGTTAACAAAGTAACTTCATTTAAGTGGGTCTAGCTTTAAATCCAACCATGTCTTAATTCCGGAGCCAAGGCATAAAATTCTATTGCTTGATTTTCAGACTCAGTCAGATAATCAATTACCCTTATGAGAAATGAGGGGTTGTGATCCCATAAGCTCAACACATCATCATAAATCTTTTCCTTCTTTAGCAACCCAATTCCCTTATCAATAGCAGAAGCCAATGATTTAATGCTAGATGCAATCTCATGTACTTCTTCAGCAACTACAACTACATACGACTTTCTTTTCCCTAGACCCCTCAACTCAGTTGAGCTACCCTCCTCAGGTGGCCTAGCCTGAAGAGTTGAGTCTCCATCAACCTCATCAAACACAGGCTCCTACATTGTTGGCATGCTAGTGGTTCCATTCACTGACGTTGCCTCACGCTTGTTTAGTTCCCTTGTAGTGAATGCCCCAACACCAGTTACTTGATCATTTCCACATACTATAGCCAGTTGGTCATAGTTGTGGATGGAATTTCTTCTAAAATGCTTTGCTTATGGGTGTCCCTGCTTAGATGTAATTGATCAATTGCAACAAGTCCATATCTTATTTGTGTATTGTAATATTTAGGATGAATATCATATTGAAGGTTACCTGAATATATTCATTCCATACACGGGGCTCTGCATCGATAATTTTAGTTATGTCATTCCAAGAAAAACCACTAGAGTTGATGATGTTTGTTATCATAGAGAAGTTCTTCTTTATGGTCTTCATTCGATTCCTAATGTAGTTTTGTGTACACTCCACTTCAATTCATACTTATGGCTCTTGTAGCTACACTGTACGCTGAAAATCCTTAAAACACTTGTCAACCTTGTGTATAAGGGTGACTTGCTCCACCAGAGTTTCAATCAATGTATTATCCATTTCACTTGTCCAAATCATGTTCACCTTATTAGCTCTACCATCAGTTTCGCCGAAGTGAGTATCCATGTCTGATTCTAACCAAACAACAATAACTTAAGTTACACGATGAACATAATAAAATCCATACATCTAGCGTGCCACCTTAACTAGTTCATATTAGTATTTCAACTTGGAGAATTGCGTGTTTTATTCTTGTACGTATCAGTATCTGTATCCATGTCTGGTTATGATTGGCACATAGGTGTAAAAGCCCCATCCCTTAGAAGTCCTCATATCAGATGGAGCCCGGGCCCCATTCCAGAAATCATACAATTGGACATTAACTAGTTCTTGTGGTGAGAATCATAATTTAACTACTTGTCTTACATACTAGCAATAATAATCTATAAATCATATAGGCTTATGGATCCAAAAAAAAAAAAAAAGAAGAAAAAAAAAAGAGGAAAACCAGCAGAAAAGAGATAGATTAAGGAAGAATAGAAAAGAGAATTGAGGGATAATTGCAACCATGGGGCACATTACAAATATATCCCTGACTTCCCATCTGCCAATGCATAAAGAAATAGTAATAAAAGAATTATCCTACTCTCTATTACACATTTGTAAACCTGCCAACAATCCCTCTTGTTGAGTACTTAGGGATATTATACTTTTCAATTATGTCATGTAATTAAGGTCTTAATGGATATTATTGTCTTTTATTGTGAACATTATTAATTGCCACTTGAATTTACAGTCCAACATCATTGTCTGCACTTGTATAGTCCATAAATAAAACCAGAGACTAAAACAGAAGTTCAATGATTGAATAAGAGAAAATAGAATGAGATAAAAAGAGAGAAGGAAGAAAAATGGTGGCAAAAGAACCAACTTTGGGTGCATGTGCAGTCATTTTCTATTTATTTGTAATGCTGAAAAGTGCAGAAAAATATACAATTATACCCCTGTTGCCAATAAGAAATGAATACAGCCACTAAAATGTAAAAACACCTCTCAAAACTGCTTGGTGAATTATGAGTGCATCTGCAAGGTGTTCTTCAAATGTAAAAAAGGAAGACATACTTCTATAAGCATAACTTTCCCATATAAAATGTTTGTAGAAGTATTTGGTATTTACTTACAAGTCGAGTAATAATTTCTTATGATATTGCTTTTTTTGTAACATATATATGATCTTTTGACTGGGATAATGGTACTAGGCTCAAAAGAAAGAGGCTACACTCATGGAAGCTCTAAAAAAGATCGAACCCCAAGAGTCATCGGAAGCAACCCATGATCCAGAAATATTAACACCAGAGGAACACTTCTATTTCTTAGAGATGGGTCTTAAATGCAAGAATTTTGTACCCATTGGAAGGCGTGGAATCTTCCAGGGTGTAATCCTTAACATGCATTTACATTGGAAAAAGCACCAGACTCTGAAAGCGATAGTGAAGACATTTACACCAGAGGAGGTGAAAGAGATTGCAGCTGAGCTGGCAAGATTAAGTGGAGGAATTGTTCTCGACATACACGAAGAGAACACAATAATCATGTATAGAGGGAAGAACTACTCACAGCCACCAACAGAGGTAATGTCACCTAGGATCACTCTCTCTCGGAAGAAGGTATTTATTTCATCTTTACTAGTTAGGCTGCAAGCCTGCAATTTAAATTAATGGGTTGCATGTTCTTTGAGGAATTTGAATGCATTATTAGATATAAATTACTTGAAGTTAAAAACATTTCAGATTATGCATCAAATTCTACTGAACTCGACAAAGTCTTGTCCCAACTATTTGGTTATGAATCAATTTTACCATTCCATTCTATGATGGCATGTCCTTTGTTAGAAATTTGAGTGCTTAGATATGCATTGGATGATATGTATAATTGTAAGAGGTAAATGTGAATGGTGAGTGGTTCCACTTACTATTTTCACCAAAATCTTCTTAAGTTAATTTGAACCATGGAGTGGAAAACTAAATGTCTTATTGATGGTAAGCATGAATTTTTCAGCACTGATTATTTTGGTCTAATGCTTTTCTTGTCCTACAATCTGCAGGCTTTGGACAAGTCCAAATATAGAGATGGTCTCCGGGCAGTTCGAAAGTTCATCCCAAGGCTTCAACAAGACCTGGAGTTACTTCAAGTAAAGGCCAGAATGAATCATGAGAATGGAACCAATGTTGTAAATGAAAGCATTGGGACCGTGATTGACAAAAATAACCATGAACCCACTTCAGACTGGCAGCCGGAGGACTCTGAAGATGACATCTCTGAGGATGATTCCATGATGGAATCTGATAAAATGTCAGACTCTGAAGCTTTGTCAGATATTTTTGAGACTAATTCGGACGAACAGGCGGATGAGGAGGCAGAACATCCTCTATACTTGGATGAATTTGATAAATTTCCGATAGAAAGCAATGGAGAACTAGAGGATTTTGAGGATCACCTGCGTCAAATTTCTTTGAACTCCACGAAAGATTATTCATTGGGGAAGGATGAAGGATTGCCAGACCTTGATGAGGTTGACAATGTTGCCATATAAAGCAAATAATCAGTGGCTGGTTGATCAGCATAAAATAATCAGTGACTTTCTCAATCAGCATAAATATACTCAAGATTTAGTTGCATTAGCTGGTCTTCAGGATTCTTCATTGGTTGATACTCCTCTCGAAGTGAATGTCAAGTACCACTCGGATGAGGGAGAACTACTTTCTGATCCATCTTTTGTATTCATATTATCTTTCCGTAAGTAGATTGTATAGCTGTAGGTAGAGATAAATCAGTGTAAATCAGGACTTAAATTATAGTATCAGAGCCATTCAATCAAAATTCTTTCGAAAGAAAAGTTATCATGGTATCAGAGCCATTGTCTTAGAGTTTTGGAATTTCTGGTTATTCTTGGGTGACATTGGAACTTCAGGCCGCCATAGATTACAAGTTCCATCTGGGTGATTTTCTTCAGAAAGCTCATGTATTTTGGTAATTTCTTTCTAGTCATATTTTGGGTTGTTTATCTCTCTATATTTGTCTTGTTTTCTGCTGACAATGGCTGGTAACCACTCTGAATTTTGTGTTAAATTTACAGGAAAAAATTATTTAGCATGGGAATTTCAATTCTGTTTATATGTTACTGGAAAAGAGTTATGGGGACATATTGATGGTACTACTCCAGCTCCAGCAGATGCTACTAAATTAGCTAAATGGAAAATCAAAGATGCTAGGGTGATGCCTTGGATTACCGGGTCATGTGATTCTAAAATTGTTCTTAATTTACGCCCCTATAGAAGTGCTCAAACCATGTGGGAATATTTGAAAAAGGTTTATAATCAAACAAATTCAGCCCGGAGATTTCAATTAGAGTGTGAAATTGCAGATTATACACAGGGGAGTCTCTCTATTCAAGATTACTATTCTAGTTTTCAAAATTTATGGGCTGAATTTTCTGATATAGTGTGTGCTGCAGTGTCTAAAGTTTCTCTTGCTGATGTATTGGTTGTTTATGAAATTAGCAAGCGTGATCAGTTTCTGATGAAGCTACGTTTAGATTTTGAAAATGCTCGTTCTAATTTGATGAATCATCATCCTCCTCCTACCTTAGATGTGTGTTTTAGTGAATTGCTTCGTGAGGAACAACGTCTTCTTACACAAACCACTCTTGAATAAGAGAAAATGACTACAACACACATGGCATTTTCGGTTCACGGAAAAAGCAAGGGTAAAGATATGAGTAAGGTTCAGTGTTTTAGTTGCAAGAATTATTGGCATATTAAAGCAAATTGTACCCAGAAATTTTGCAATTATTGCAAAAAGCATGGGCACATCATCAAAGATTGTTTAACTCGCCCTCAAAATCGTCAAAACACTGCTTTTCAAGCAACAGTTGGCAATTCTTCTACGGATCAGATTCAAACTGGGCCCTCAACTATGTCAGCAGTCAATCAAAATGCTCAATCCACTGTTCTTACTCATAAAATGGTGCAACAAATGATAGTTTCAGCCCTCTCAGCTCTGAGACTCCAAGGTAATGGTAATTCTTTATCTAAGTCTTGGCTTGTTGATTCTGCCGCATCAAATCACATGACTAGTTCTGCTAATTTGCTACAAAATGTCCGGTCCTATCATGGTTCAGAAAATATTCAAGTTGCTAATGGAAATCATTTGCCCATTACTGGTGTTGGTGATATTACTCCGGTTTTCAACAATGCTCTTATATCACATGGACTTTTTGATAATCTTCTTTCAGTTGGCCAATTAGTAGAAAATAACTATAATGTCCATTTTTCTCGTAATGGTTGTTGTGTGCAGGATTAGGAATCGGGGACAGTGATCGCGAAGGGGCCTAAAGCTGGACGTTTATTTCCTTTGCACATTTCCATTCCTAGTAATGTTTCTTTTGCATGTTCTGCTGTTAGTAATAAAAATGAGGTGTGGCATAAACATTTGAGACACCCCAATTCTACTATATTGTCTTATTTGTTGAATTTTGGTTTATTAGGCAATAATGATAAAATTTCAAGCCTTTCTTTTGATTGTTCAACTTGTAAATTGGAAAAAAGTAAAATTCTTCCTTTTCCTTTTCCCGGTAGTCGTGCAGATAAATGCTTTGATATTATTCATAGTGATGTATGGGGGATTACACTTGTTATCTCTCATACACATTATAAGTATTTTGTGACATTTATTGATGACTATAGTCGATTTACTTGGATTTATTTTCTTCGTTCCAAATCTGGTGTTTTTTCGGCCTTCAAGACTTTTGTTGCGCATGTTGAAACTCAATTTTCTACTGTCATCAAAGTTCTTCGATCTGATTCTGGTGGAGAATACATGTCTCATGTACTTCATGATTTTTTAAATGAAAAAAGTATTCTCTCACAACGTTCTTGTCCACACACACCTCAACAAAATGGTGTGGCGGAGAGAAAGAAGCATCATCTCTTAGAAGTTGCTCGTACTTTGCTACTTGAGTCTTCCGTTCCTCCTCAGTTCTGGGTAGAAGCTTTATCTACAGCAGTTTATCTTATTAATAGACTGCCTTCTCAAACTCTAAACCTTGAGTCTCCTTATTTTCGTATTTATCAACAGCATCCTCAGTATGGGCATTTACATACATTTGGTTGTGTTTGTTTCGTTCATTTGCCTCCTCTTGAACGTCATAAACTTTCTACTCAATCTGTTAAATGTGCATTTATGGGATATAGTACAAATCATAAAGGTTTTGTTTGTTATGATTCATCTTCTAAGAAGCTTCGTGTTTCTTGCAATGTTGTTTTCTTTGAAAATCAGTTTTTCTTTCCAACTTGTGATCAGTCATTCTCCGATATTTCTATTCTTCCTAGCTTTGATGAATCGTCTTCTTTTCCTGAACGATTCAAGCCTGGATATGTGTATGAACGACGTCATTCACCACCGCCCCTTCCAACTCCAGATCTGTCACCTGATCCTGCTCCGGCTATCTTGAGATGCTCCACTAGAGTCTCCCGTCCTCCTAATTGGTATGGCTCCTATCATACATCCTTTAGTGCTGCTTTATCCTCTGTTTCGGTTCCATCTTCTTACTCCCAGGCAGTTAAGCATGAGTGTTGGCAACAAGTAATGAAAGAAGAACTTTGAGCTCTTCAGGATAATCATACATGGGATATTGTTCCATGTCCACACAAAGTTAAACCTATTGGGTGTAAGTGGGTTTACTCAGTGAAACTTCGCTCTGATGGGACTCTAGAGCACTATAAAGCTAGGTTGGTTGCTCTTAGTAATCGATAGGAGTATGGGGTGGACTATGAGGAGACATATGCTCCTGTGGCTAAAATGACTACTGTGCGAACAATTCTTGCCATTGCTGCTTCACAGGGTTGACCACTTAAACAAATGGATGTCAAAAACGCTTTTCTCCATGGTGATCTCAAAGAAGATATCTACATGACACCTCCTCTTGGTTTGTTCTCCTCTTCTACTTTGGAAGTTTGTAAGTTGAACCGCTCATTGTATAGCTTAAAACAAGCTCCCCGTGCATGGTTTGAGAAGTTCAGATCTACCTTGCTACAGTTTAAGTTTATGCAAAGTCAATATGACTCTTCTCTATTCCTTCATAAAACTTCTACTGGAATTGTCCTTCTTTTGGTCTATGTTGATGACATAGTTATAACAGGAACGGATTCTTTATTGATTACTCAGCTTCAGCAGCGTCTTCGAGAATCCTTTCATATGAAGGATCTTGGCCACCTTACATATTTCTTGGGATTGGAAGTTCAATCTAACTCCTCTGGTATATTTCTCAATCAGCATAAATATATTCAAGATTTAGTTGCATTGGCTGGTCTTTAGGATTCTTCATTGGTTGATACTCCTCTCGAAGTGAATGTCAAGTACCATTCGGATGAGGGAGAACTACTTTCTGACCCATCTTTGTATTGACAATTAGTGGGCAGCTTAAACTACCTGACTATTACTAGACCTGACATCTCCTTTGTTGTCCAACAAGTTAGTCAATTTATGCACTCTCCCCATCATCTTCACTTGGCTGCAGTTCGTCGCATCATAAGATATCTTCGGGATACTCCATGTCGTGGTTTATTTTTTCCCACTGGGTCTTCTCTGCGCCTTAGTGCTTTTAGCGATGCCGACTGGGCTGGTTGCCCAAATACTCGTCGCTCTGTTACAGATTGGTGTATGTTTCTTGGGGATTCTTTGATATCGTGGAAGAGTAAGAAACAATATCGAGTCTCTAAATCTTCTACTGAATTTGAATATCGGGCTATGTCTACTGCCTGCTCTGAGATTACTTGGCTTCGAGGATTGTTAACTAAGATTGGATTTCCTCAATCTAATCCCACTCTGCTGAAAGAATGAGAGATCCATCCCATTGACGCCCAAAGATTGCGGAATAAGGGGCGAATTTCAAAAATTTTTCTCTCCCTTCAACTGGGAATCACATTCCCTATTTAGAAAATCATATTTTCAAGGATCATTCTTGAACCTTAAACTGAACCAGATCTGAACCAAAAGGAATAGGAGAAAATTATACTTGATACGGAGAAGTAATATCTCCCAACGAAGGTGTTCACGCCCAAGGAAGGATCCAAAGACTGCTCCCACTGAAGATGGCGCAGTGCAGGATGGAGCAGAATCAGCAATGTTCTTCCCCAAGAACTCTGTCCTTCGCAAGAATCAGTAAGATGGTACGTGAGCACAGCTTCCTTTCAATCCTTTCTCAAAGAACTGATGTCAAGATCCAATCTTGACTTCTCCCACAACTGGAGATCGAACTGGCAAACAGGGCGGCAAGAGCAGGGAGGCGGCAAGAGAGTATTCGCAAGGTGCAGAATTCTCTCTTCTTGATTTCAGCACTAAAGAAAATCTGATGATTTGTGTCCTCAAGGCTGCCGCCCCCTCCTTCTTTTGTTAACCTAAAAGATCAGCTCCTAATCCAGTTAGGAGCAGCTTATCCAAATCATATTTGGATAAGACTTCTCTTTAGGTGATAGGGATAAACCCTTATCTTATCTGCAGATTAGATTAGCTTTCTCCTAATCTCATTTGGAGGTTTCTAAATCTGAATCACATTCAGATCTGGACTCTCTGAGTGGATAGGGTCAAGACCCCATCCTATCTGCTAATCCATCTCAGAATTCGCCCCTTTAATTAACTAAATGAATAGCCCAGTTCGAAATGGGCTTCAGGCCCATTAAGCTTATGTGCACATTTAACCTTCCTAACTGCTACCTAGTTGGGCTTCCTTGTATGGCGTGGGACCCAAGCATTGATCTACACATCAGCCACATGGGTTCGGCCCAGCCTTTGTTACAAGGCCTGGTCGAATACACTGTTAAAGACAGTGCACCCCCTGAAACCCATCGAATGGGCTCTATGGGCCCAACACTTACCCTAAGTGGTCCTTGGGCCAAGCCACCTTGTAACACCTAGGGACTGTGGGCAGATGCAAGATTAGCCCATCAGGTATTATCCTCAATGGTCTTACACTTAACCTCTCAGCCCGTAATGATCATACACTGCCCGACAAGAGAGGACCTCTCCCTCGGTTGCAAGGAATAGTGTTGCACTCTCCACTTATATGGATCCCAGGAATTAAAACCCTTTTGCAAATATTTGAGAAACCATAATATATATACTTTTATATCTCATATAAAATATACTTTGCAAAACAAATCTCAACGGTTGAAATCGGCTGCCGGCAATCTTGGTTTCCATCAGTGGTAGTGCATCCTTGATCATTACCTTTGTCTAACAAAGGGGCTGATCCTGTCACTATGATCACCCACTCAGATGAATTCTCGAACTGTCCCAACATACCTAGGTTTTGACCCCCGCTAAGGATCTCACTGAATGGTATATCAAAGACAGCCCAATCTGACACCTAGTGCAGTATCATAATCGAGTGTAGGGGTCGGGTGTAACTTTCCAGTTTTGCCCATCAATCTCCAAGGTCCAGAGCAATACTGGAAATCTGGTCCAGTTCAAAGATTCAATTAATCCTACACTGTATGTGCCTAGGGTCTCACCCTGGCAGCTGAGACAGGCCACCCCAACCGACTTGGTGGCACCACAGTGTCAGCCTTGTCAGGATAGGTCTCCCCAGACCGACCCACTGGCTGTGAACATTCTAAACTAACACGAGTCTCATTAAGTGTCTAGTTTAAGGGTATTACACAGAAACATACCAAGGGAACATGAATCAAATATGCATTTTTATTCATTTACAATAAACTCATAAAGTACATCATTCTGATTGAAGCTAAGGGCATATAAAACTGTCTGACATCTGCTACATGCAAATAATACCAGTGCTATTCAAATTGCTACTAATCCAATCTACCATGAGCACACCAAGCACATTGAAGTTGATTGTCATTATATTCGAGATGCTATAAATGCTCAAGTTATTTCTCTTCCACATGTTTCTACAGCTTTGCAAATTGCCGATGTGTTTACCAAGTCTCTTACTCGACAGCGCCATAAATTTCTTATTGGCAAATTGATGCTTCTTGATCAGCCAACATCAATTTGAGGGGGGGGGATGTTGCCATATAAAGCAAACACCATATAAAGCAAACATTTATTTTGTACAGCCTATTTATTTTGTATTCATATTATCTTTCCGTAAGTAGATTGTATAGCTGTAGGTAAAGATAAATCAGCCTTAAATCTCTGTAAATCAATGTAAATCAGGCCTTAAATTACTGTATATTCAGTTATATATTCAATGAAATCAGAAAAAAAAGGCATTGAGCCATTCAATCAAAATTCTTTCGAAGGAAAAGTTATTAGACAAGATATTCTTGCGTGCAGGATCATTGTTAAGAAAAAAGAGGAGATAGACAAAATCTAAACTAGGAAATGATAATATTATAATCTTGAAAATCAGCTAATTTATTAATTTTATGTTTCTAACTTTCTATGGTCGATGCATCATCATTATCATTACCCAAGTCTTATCCCAAGTTCTCAACTTTATGGGGTCGACTTTCTTATTTTTGAATGTTGTATAATTTCTAAAACTCCATAATGCCCTTATATTGTATTATGGAACTATTTATCCTTGTATTTTTATGGTATAACCGATAATTGTGCTCTTCAACGAGCTTATTTAGCACGGGCGAAACGGATTTAACTAGTCCACTCTATGAAAAGCCTTCATTTTCTACTTCCTAGTTATCTCTACTTTGTGAAACTGGTTTACAACTTAAACTTTTCACCTAATTCTATTATTTGCCAATTAAATTGTTGGTGTGTGGACACCAGTTCTTCTTTTGGACAGTGGGGTTTTTCACTTCAATAGTCTTGGTTGCTTCTTCTAAATTGGGTGTTAAGGTTCTTTTTGTTTCTCACCCAAAGTGAGCGAGAAAGAGATAATATACTTTTCCTTGCCCATTTTCTCACCCAAAGTTCATAGGATCTTTGTTGCAAATGAAAGTTTAATAGGCCAAGTGTCACTACACCCAAAATAAAGGGTTATAATATACAACTTACCCATTCAATGCAAACCAAATTTCCTCGGAAGTTTTACAAATGCAATACATAAAAATAGAGAATTTGATAAAAGAAAGGTTTTTGAAACTATAAAAGAAAGAGCCTGAGAGAAAATTCAAGGCTGGAAACAAAAACTCCTCTCCCCAGAAGGTCGTGAAGTCCTCATCAAAACAGTGGCCACTGCTTCTCCACTCTACCACATGAGCCATTTCAAGCTTCCATTAGGCATGTGTAAGAACTGAATAGCCAATTTGTTGATTTCCTCTGGGTCAAAGAAGAGATGAGCAAAGGATCCATTGGATCAGCTGGTCAAAGCTTTCTCTTGTAAAGGCAGTTGGTGGGATGGGTTTCCGAGACCTGAGAGCTTTCAACTGGGCGCTCCTGGGCAAGGTTGCCTGGAGATTAATCCATAGTAAAAACACACTCTGGGGACGACTTCTTGCAGCCTTATACCATCCAAATAGGCCTTTGATTGAAGCGGGTAACCAAACTAATTGCTCTTGGTTATGGCAAAGTCTAATATATGGGTTGTCTCTTCTCAAGAAAGGCCTTATTTGGAGAATTGGTACAGGTGCTGAGGTGAACATTTGGGAGGACCCTTGGCTCCCTCACTCTATTGAGTTTAAAGTACACTCCCCACGGCCCCCAGACTGTCAGTACACTAAAGTTCAGGATCTCATGCTTCAAAATCCTCGTCGCCGGAACCTAGTAGTGCTCACAAGACTATTCAACCTTAAAGACATTATGTCTATTTCACTAGGCTCGATTGATGAAGAGGACTCTCTAATTTGGCATTTCTCAGGTGATGGGAGATGCACTGTAAAATCAGGCTACCAAGTAGCTTGCCGATATCTATTGGAAGGTTCAAATCAGGCTACCAACTCTTCTCCGTTTCAAAGGAAATTGAACATAAGCCTGGAATGTCAGGGGTGTGGAGAAACAGAGAACGTCCAACACCTCCTGCTCTACTACCCCTATGCACGAACTGTGTCGATCCACTCCCCGCTAGCATTAAGATCTGATCAGAGTAATAGTAACCACATTTTGGAGTAGATAACTACTTGGTTTGACAGTAGAAGCTACCTAGAAGGAGATTATGCAGACTGGGCAGCCCTCCAATCGATTATATGTTGGCAGTTTATGGTTGGCAAGAAATGATTAGTATTTCAAAAGAATAGACAGAAGCCCAGTGGTAGTGGTTCAGAAAAGTTTAGCTCTGTGGGGTGAGCTCTGTCCCCAGGTTGCAGCCTCTCAACCTACAGATCCACAAGTGAACCACGTTACAGACTGTGGCTGGATGCCCCCTCCTTCAAATTGGATTAAGGTAAATTGTGATGCAAGTTTTGATAAGATCTCGGTTGGGCTGGTTTAGCTTGTGTTGCTAGAAGTAACACTGGTCTAGTGTTGAGTGCTAAAGAGGAAAGAGTTAGATGCCAGTCAATTCTAGATGCAGAAGCCGGAGCAATAAGACTTGGCTGCTACGAAGCTCTAAATGCTGGTTTAGATAACATCCTAATCGAGTTAGACTCACTTTCGGTGATTCATTATATTTTAAACAAGCAAAATCCGGAGTTCTCTCCCCTGAAGAACATCTGGTTGGATATCAGTAGCCTTTGCAAGGCGTTTCTCCACTTCGAGTTTTCACCTTTCAGCACTGTAATAGCGACACAAACAAGCTGGCCCACCACCTAGCCAAGGCGGCTATTTTGCCTGGAAATTACTTTATGGCGACCAACCATTTCTCATTATGGTTCAACCCATTTGAACATTTCTGTTTTGAAAATCTGTATCCTCCTTGATCCTTTCTATTGGTGCAAATAAAGTCATATCTTTTTACCAAAAAAATCTGGTCTCTAATATATATCATGTTTTAGGACAATACAATTTACTTTTACTTCTGGTAGGTTCATGCACCTTATTGGATTTAGGAGTTTGATCATAAATATCAATCATTCTCAACTTGTAAAAAAGTCCAATGTGGTAGGGGAAATTACTCCCTTGATGAGAATATTACTAATTGATCTATAGTGATATAAAGAGTGTAAATGTCACTTATCTCAGACTTTTCCCTAATAAAATGTTTGTCCATTTCAATATGTTTTATCCTATCATGAAGAATAAAGTTGTAAATAATATTAATAGTAATGTTGTTATCATAGTACAAGGCCATAGGACTTGTCACAAAAAAGACCTAATTCAAGAAGCATGTTCGTACCACCACTGATTATTTCTTACTCCTTCATGTAGAGTTCCCAATTTGCATTTGTATAAGCTTCAACCTTCATGTGCTCATTGTGAACAAATAAGATGCCTCATGGATGCTTAAATATGTTAGTACCCTTTGTGACTAAGACATGTTATTATTTTAGAAAATGCATATGTTGATTGAGTACAAGAACAATATAAGAAATGTTTGGTGGGGTCATGGAGATTTACAACAACCAACCAACAAGTCTTCTGAACTTTCTAGCTTCAACAACAATATCCCCCACAATCTCCTAACATGTGAATGGACTCAATAGGAGTCTCAACCAGTTTATATCCAAACTTACTTACATCATAGATCTAAGACATATTTCCTTTGGAAAATGATGTCTTTCCTTCACCAAGTGAGAGGAAAGAAACTATTTCAACTTATAAATCTTTATCTCCCAATCACCTATGATGACAATTATTTTCTTGTGTTCCCTGTTCACAAACATAGTATAGTCTAACACTACTTAAACCCCATTTGCTAAATTGCTTGGTTAAATAAGCCAAATCAAGTACATCATGAATTCGTGATTGCTTCAACCTATACAAAAGACTTCTTAAGGTGACAAACATTCCCTTAACTACCCTTTAATTGAAAACCTAGAGGTTGTATCATATACACTTCTTTTAAGTTTTCATTCAAAAAGACATTCTTCACATCAACTTATACATCTAAAGTTGGCTACCAAAGATATAAAAACCATATATTCATCTTTGCAATAGAAGCAAAGGTCTTTGTATAATATACACTATACAATATATAAAGCCTTAAGCTAAAAGCCTTGCCTTATATCTCTCGATGGACTTATCAGCTCTATGCTTTATAGTAAGGGAAAATTCCCGATAGGTACCATGTACTTTAGGCCAAGTGCCAATTTAGTACCTGAACTGTAAAATGTGACAATCTAGTATCCGAGCTTTTGAAATGCAACAATCTAGTACTTATCGTTACTGGACCGTCAATTATGTATATCATGTGACTTCATGTGCAATTTAAGACTTTTGAAAATACCAAAATTACCCTTGAAAATAAAACACACTATTCATCATCTTCTTTCTTAAAAAAATGAAACAAAGCCCAAGCCAATCTCTCAAGATCATCATTTCATGATGAAAACACAAGACCAAGGTTCACCGCTAGCCGCCATCATGGCAAATGGGAGGGGTGGTGTTCTTAGTTCATCACCGTAGCTGCCACCATGGCCCACGCTTGATACTCCTAATCAAGAGAGAGAAAGAGAACTACAGCGGAAGCGGAACAGGAACTGTGGAAGAGGAGAGAGAAAAAAGGGCGTTCGTTGACTATGAAATCGTTGACCATGAAATGGAACAAAGGAACACTTGGGCAAAGTCTTGAATCCTGACTCCTGAGAATCTGGAGGTAGCAAAAGAGGCGGAAGAGAACGCAGACGAGGAAGAAGATGGAGGTCCGGTAGAGCCACGAACACAACTCCAACGTACATGCCAAGGCATCGCTCACGTAAACGTTACCCAAGAATGGAATTCGAGTGGCCCTGGAGCTGTACCATCATATCTTGTACGCACTCTCTGCCGCGAAACATGGCAACACGAACATCAAGGCAGCAGAAAGGGCTTGCAGTTGACGAAGAAGAAAACTCTCTGTAATGAACCGCCTCTCAGGACATCAAGGCGCTTCGTTAGAGCCGCCCCTCAGTTGACGCAGTTAGTCAAACGCAAGCTATTAGAAATACAAACTGCAGTTTTCTTCTTGACGCAGTTAGTCAAACGCCCCTCAGTTGATGCCCTGAGTTTTCTTCTTCGTCAGAACCTAAGTTTTCTATTTGAATTTCTAATGGCTTGTAGTTTGACTATTTGTATTTCTAATGAACCTCCCCCATAGCCCATAACCCACGAAGAAAACTCAGGACATCAAGTTTCTCATTTTGACTATTTGTATGTGTTTCTAATGAGCCCATAGCCCATGCAGAAAACTATCTGTTTTCATTTCTTGTAACATAGAGGAGGGAGGAGGGGATGTTGGATTTTAATCTCATAAGAGATTAAATTTAATGGGTTTGATTGGTCAATTACATGAGAAATTGCACATTCACACTTTGAAAAATTAGTTTTTCTCTTACAATACCCAGTTTTGAACTTGTCCCACATTGGAAAATTATAAGCTTTGTTTTCAGTATTTTAATAGGAGATGATTTATACTCCTTAGAAATAGTAGAGGAGAGTATGGGGGTTTGATATTGCACAACGCGCGCGAAAGTGTGTGTGCAGCGCAATGAGGCAAGTGCACTTTGCCCGCACCCGCGTGGCTCGCAAAGGGCGGCTTTGGTTTTAGTGCGATGCTGACCGTTGATCATCGTTGATGAGATCAACGGAGTTAACAATCATTATTTTAAATAGTCACAATGTTTGAAATTGTGACTATTCAAGGTGCCTTCTCTAAACCAGCACCTACCTTTTCTTCATACCTCTTCATAAATTATTTAAGGAGCATGAATTAGACTTCAAAAACACACAATTTCAAAATCCACTTTCTCTCTCTCTCAGTCCGGTCTGCTATAGTCTCACAGAAGGTTTCTTCAGAGATTCTTCAACTTTGCTGGTTGCAGATTCTCGCCTAAGGCTTTGTTGTATCCTGGGAACGGATTTGCCTGTAACCCAACAGCAAACTCGGTGAAACTGAGTGGGGGCAAATAACCTTCTAAAGACAGTGTCTTTAGACGCGCCTCAGAGGTTCTCCTCCAAAGTTACAGTGACCCCATTTTCCAACAGGGGAGGAACAAAGGAGAGGGAAGAAGAAATGGAACATCAATGTATTCCAATCTCATTAGAAGTGCACCTCGGCACATACCAAACGAGTGTAGGAAATCCAGTCTTGGTTTGGTTAGTGAGAAGTTGAGATCGTTGTTGCTTTATTAACAAAAGGTTGATAAAGAAAATTAGATGACACTTGAAGGGTAATTATGTCTTTTTTCATGACACTTAATGACTAGTTAACAACAAGTACTAGATTGTTGCATTTCGAAAGTTCGGGTACTAAATTGTCACATTTTAAAGTTCAGGTACTAAATTGATACTCGACCTAAAGTACAAGGTACCTATCGGGAATTTTCTCTTATAGTATAGACCCACTTAACTTAGGCTCTTTTCCTTCAAGAAAATCAATTAGTTTCAACATGTTCTTGCATATGGCATTAATCTTTTCTAATATAGTGCACTTAGTTATATATGATATGACACCCTTGTATTGGGCAATAAGAATATCAAGGTCGTCAATGACAAGAGGTGAAGGCAAAGGAATTATATTAGCTTGGAAGAAGATGGATTATAATGTGGATTTGCCTCCTAAGGATCGGCCCATTGGCATTGACTGCATAGCTTCTGGTTGCTTTACACCTTAAATGCATATTGGACCTCCTAATGATGATGATAATGAGAAAAAACATGAAGAGGATAAATTAAATGGCCTACTGAGGATGAGACTAGACTTGTTTGTGGTCCAAGTTTGAGGTTAGATTATGCCAAAATTTGAATGGGCTTAGCCCAAAGCCCAAGCCTAAAATAGTGTAAAACGTCCATAGGTCGAGCTTGAAGCCCATGCTGTGAATAAGTCTAGATAAGACAAACTGGTATGAGAATGAGAACTAAGGACAAAAGGAGTAGAAACCAAACTAGATCTAGGAAATTAAACTCATCTATCATCACCACAAATCTCTCCCTAAAGAGAAATAGAAAAGTAAGATTGGGGTTCATCTAACGAAACATAAAACTTAAATCACTCAATGGCATAATGTTTATACCCCTTTTGAGACAAAGGGTACCTAAGAAAACACAATAAATAAACTTGTATTCAAGTTTACCGCACCCAAAGACCAAAAGAGAAGAGCTTTTAGGATAAAAAAGCTTATAAAAGACCTTGTATTGGAGGATCTTGCCAAGCATTTGCAATAGTAGGCTTTAAACCATTTTCAACAAAATGTCTATTTTTCCATTTAGCTATACTATTTTATTGAGGTGTCTTACAATAAGAATTATGATATATGTTTATATGAAAGAATTAGTCACACCTTTGATAAACTGTTTCACATTATCTAATTGGAAAATCTAAACATCCACATAAAATTGAGTATAGATCATATAAGAGAAGTTTTTATTTCCTTATGTAAATTCTTCAAGTGAATTAAAGTAAATATATCCGTGTATTAAGAATAGTATTATCAATAAAAGCATGGACCCCATGCATCAAAATGCACAATATGATATGAAAAAATAAATATTCATTAGAAAACAAAGAAGACTTCATAACAATAAGGCTATCACTGAGACTCACTAAGAACAAAGAAGACTTCATAACAATAAGGCTATCAATGGACTCTGAAAGTCAGATATCGTATTTAACCCTAAATCCAATTATGTCAAATTCGGATGCTAGAACTTGCATCAATTAATAATTGGATCAGAAGCAGATTTAACCCCATTTGGCCCAGTTTGTTAGAGAACAAAAAGCCTATTCAAAAATCTCACCTAACAACTTAAGCTTTTAAGATAAATGGTTCCTTGAAATGGTATTAGAGCCTCCTTAACCTAGGGGTGAATGTGAACTGGGTTGGGCTTAGGCTGGGCTTTGCACATATGATAAGGGCTAACCTAAGCCTGGGCCTAGGTGGGCTTGATTCCAGATCTATGTCTTTCACATATGAAATATTACATATATATAATATTTTATATTAAATGACATATAACATGCATATAAACTTATTTATACATTATATAATACAAAATATTATATATAATATAAATGATAAGTGTCATATTGTAATATTTATATATAAAATATACAGTATAATATAAAATAACATGTGTATATATATAAATTATACATAAAAATGTGTATGCTTAAATATATGTGGATCAGGCCAGGGCCTAGCCCTAAAATTTGTGGACTTGATGTAGACCCGGGCCAAAGCTGAACACAAAATCCATGCTCAAGCCTAGAATTTTTGGGTCGGGAAAATCAGAACCAGGAAGGAAAAGAAAAGAAAAGAAAAGAAAAAGAAAGTAAAGGAAAAGAAAGAGGAAAAGAAGATAAAGGAAAAGGAAAGAAGGGAGAAAATCCAAACATCCTCCCGGGAAAAGAACCATTCCTTCTACGTGTCACGTATAGCCTTGGTAATTTCTCACCAGTTCACCTGTAGCCTTCGTAATGCACACTCCGTTTCGGCGTTTCCTATTAATCCCAAACCCTAAGAATCTCTTTCTCTGGCTCCATTTGAGGGGAAAAACCAGTCAACAAAGAACCACCAATTAGAAGAAATCAAGTAAGTTTTAGTTATCTTCTCTTCATCTGTTACCGGGAAAAAGCTAACTCGTTTTTGAGATAGGGGGATAAGAAATTTAAAATTTTTAATAACTTCTTAATCCATTTCTGCAATCGATTCCAACTCTTGTATGAAGCAGAATAATACTAATATAGTTCAAGGTACCTAGTGTAAGCGATTGAATATCACATTGGCTTCTGCAGTTTCGCATTTAATCACCTGTCATTCTTCAAGTGTGTTTTTCGAAGCCAAGTGGACTTAAACCATTGCATTTTCGTCTTTTTATATTATTTGGAAACATGGGTTGATCATCTAGTGTCGAGAAATCACCGGAAAGCTAATGGAAGGTACAAAAGGGTTCACTTCTTGAAGTCCCCAAATGGGCTCATTTGAATTTGAAGTGACGTTCCTGTAAAATGATTCCATGTTAGATGATGAACTCATGCATTTCAGTTCAGTGAAAGCCAAAATAAAAATCTTTTAAATTCCTTCTAGCTATGAAAAGCACCCAACTAGTCGATTGCGGGATTTAAAAAAAAATTGATTTCCTGCGCATTCATGTCTGCATCAGTGCACATACCAACTGTTTGATAAAATTTGTTGTTGTTTCGAAATATTTTACATTTTTTTGGGTAACCTCCAGAACATTTAACGTTGAAAGAGTATTATATCTGCTTTTGAAATATAATGGTTGCTATTATATTTTTTTGGTAGTGGACCTTGGATCTCCTATGAGTGACAATGATGAGATGATAGAGAATTCCCTGGGAAGGGATCTTCATGAAGGAGAGATGATAGAGAGCTCCATCATAAGGCATCCTCATGTGGGTGAGGATGGCGAAGTGATAGAAAATCCCGCAGGAACTGGGCCAGTTGCACATGAAAGAGATGAAAATCTGGAACCTTATGAGGGTATGGCATTTGAGTCAGAAGAGACTGCCAAGGCATTCTATGAGGCCTATGCCAGGCGTGTTGGATTTGTCACTCGAGTAAGCACATACTGTCGTTCAAAGATTGATGGGGCTGTTATTTCACGGAGACTTGTATGTAATAAAGAAGGTTTTAAGAAAGGGAAAATTAAGAGGCCACTTGCAGTGACGAGGGAAGGCTGCAAGGCAATGGTCAACCTAAAACGAGAAAAGCCTGGGAAATGGATTATCTCAAAATTTGAGAAGGACCATAATCATCCACTACTAATTTCTTCAAAGGTTCGTCGTGGTTCTCTTCAGAATCGATCTGCGGTGAGTTCTTTTATCTTTGTGTTTTTATTATAGTACTTAATGTAGAAATATGACTTTAGTAAACTCTCTTTTAATCTGTAAAGGCAACCTAGTATTGACACAGAAATAATGGATTCTACTCCAATGCTATATGTACCGAACAAGCTGAAGCTATGAATTTAATGTTTTCTTACCTCAAAGAGAAATTTCAAATTCAGTGGCTGTATTTTTCATTTTTGAAAAGGTAAGGTGTGGTTTGTATTTATATTGCAAAGTGCCTTAAATGTATAAATTCATCAGTGGAGATGGACCATCCCCAGGCCCATGGATTGCTTGCAGTCATCAATTCTAGTCCACTTCCAATGCTGATTCCATTAGACTACACTGGGGGCATGTTGTAACCATGGTTTGCAATTCTGATATTGATGGACATTTCACCATGTAGAGATGGAGAGATCAGGGATATTTCACTAATTTCTCTAAGATATTTGAGAAAATCTAAAAAAGTCAAAAAAAGTTTTCTAGAAACATGGAATTAGTTAATAAACCTTCAAGGAATCATTAGAAGTATAATTGCACATTTAAGACCTAAAAAACCACGACAAAAGACCATATAAATCAAATAGGGGAAAATAAGAGATTTTAATAGGTATATTTCTCAGTCTCCCTTTTCATTTTTTAGCCATATTTTCTCCATTAATTATGTCACTTCCTTTCCATTTTGACTTTTCTCTTTTTTGTTACAACATGTTTTGATTAGATTGAGAATACTCTTTTATAGATATATGCATTTTTCTTTTCTTTTGAATCATAATGACTTAGTAATGATTTGTATCAAAAATAGTAATCCAACTATTCAATCACCAATTCCCTATTTGTTATTTTAAGAAAGACATTTAAAAAAAATATGATGATTTTAATGAAATATACAAAAATTTTCAATGATATTCTGAAATTTTGAACCTTAAAAATATAGTCTATTAATGAAATCTATCGCCAACATATCGGCAAAATATTGGAAAATATTTGAAAAAAAATAAGTTTCCTGAAAATTTTGTATTACCACCTAGCAAAATGGGGATATTTCGGGGAAATTTTGCCAAATATCACCAATATTACAAACCATGGCTGTAACTACTCTGATTGCCCTAGATTCATTCCTTTCATCGACCAATGCTGCAAAATTCATCTTTATACCTTGCAATCTGAAGTTTTCATGAGGAAAACATTGTAGAGCCATTGAATCTGGGCATCTTCTTTTTTTTCTCTATCATGTAAGCAGGTGATGCCTTATCACTAACAATTCATGTTCTTTTATTTTAATGAATTTTTATTTTACTTATCAAAAAATAATCTACTAAAGAAAATTTCTTGGACTTATGACCAAGAAAAAATTAAGAGAAATAAGACCTGGACATGCAATCAGTCCAGGAAGAAGATCTAATTATAATCTTTCCAAAAAATAAAACAATAAAGAAGAAGAATAGAAGAATGAGGAGGAGGAATCTGATATATGACAGATAACATGGTTGGGTGTGAAGAGTAGAAGGTAAAGAAAGAAGAAAGATAGCTGATTAGAAGAGAGAAAGAACCAGCTGATTATGGTGGCACCTCACTCTACTGCCCCTATGTCCAATAAATAGAGAATTACAACTGATTCAAGCAACTTGAACAACTTGAACAGTAAAGTGCTCATAGATGTTAAAAATATAGTTCCATTTGGGTTGTTCATTAAGAAGTTCGTAATGGACCTTCTACATCCACTAGTTCATCCGTCCACTGTAACTGTGCATCTGACCTTCCTCCACTACTTACACCTTTAAATCATTTTATAACAATATTCAGCTCCTTCTTAAGAAGAGTACTTCTTATTTCATGATGACCTGATAGTTTAAGTTCCAGCCCAAATGGACTAATGTTGGCCATTTGAACAGAAAAAAGGACTTTTCACAAGATCAAATGATAATACATTTGTATAGAAAACTACATGATACATTGGCAAACTTTTTCTCTATCTCCTTTCTTCCACACTTTCAAGATTTATTGCTGATGACCTTTTTGCCCTTCGGCACATAGGCATCTATTTTTTATGTGCCCTTTAGCACATAAACATCAGCAGTGTCTAAAGCCTTATGCTTTCTTATAAGATCTTCCAATTTTCATTCATCTTTAAAATTAAAATCCCTTGTATTTGCACTAGCATTAGATTCATACTTCTCTTTTTGTTTCTTCATTCCTTATTTTCTAGCCTTACCTTGAATTTTTCATATACTTAATCTGGATTCTTTTTTGCATGCTTGATTTTTTTTTTTGTGTATATTGGTGGTGTTTCTTCCTAAAATTACCTCACCAAAATTCGCTATTACAGTACTTGCACCTTACATGCAAGTTATTATTTTCATTAACCTTGACACATTATTCCCACATAACATCTCAGGCCTTAGTCATATTTCCTACTAAAAAGTATAATAAGTTGATAGGTTTAAGAGCAAAGTATATTTCTTCTTCAACTGTTCTTCTTCATCCACTGCTGAGAGCGTCCTTCACCGCTGAGAGCACCCACCGCCTTGGCAATGTCTAATAGCTGGCTTTCCAGGGCTCTGTCCTTCACCCAAGGAGGTGGAGAACTGGGCCTCTTGGTTGTGGGGGATACCGGGAAAGATGCACGCAAGACAGTTGGAAGGAAATAAAGCGCTCCTAATATTTCCTACAGAGTTGGAAGTGATCGGAGCTTTGCACTCTGGTAAGTCCTGGTTCAACGGCTCTCACATGGCTCTGTCCAAATGGAGTTCATTTGGTTGCAGTGAAAGGCAAGCTGTTGGTTATGGGCGCTGGTGGGTTAGAGTTTTTGCGGCACCTCTCCATGTATGTTGCCCCTCAGTGTTTAAAGAGATGGGCAATGCTTGCGGCGGTTTTATCGAAGCAGATTCAAACAACCTAAACTGGAGCAAGATCAACTCTCTGCGGATAATGATTTGGAGCAGATCGGTTCAAGACATCCCAAAATTTTTTGTTTTAGACGCCTTGAACAGCAGTTACTTGTTTCATTTAGTGGTGGAAGATTGTGTTTTTGAAGCAGGGGAGTGGTGCTCTGTTTTACCTTGTTTGAACCATAGTGAGTTAAATAGGGGAGCCACTGTCACCCAAGAACAAGCATACCAGGATGCAGGCACAGGTGAAGGCCGGGTTCCTCAACAAGTGACGACGGTGAGTTCTGCCATGTATAAAGAAACCCCCGCTTCTATAGACACCATCGGCTCCAAACGACGATGCAGAAAACGTCATGTGGCGTCACGGTCAAGTATCGCCACGGACTACCTCCAATGGTGGTGCAGGGGCTGTTCCTTCTCCCGCCGGGCGTTCAAACTCTCTACCAGTGGCGAATCTTCAGATCGTTCCACTGTCAATAGCTCCTCCTTCGGCAGCTGCGTTTTTGGCAGGATTTTTAAATTCGAACATGAGCGGCTGTGTTTTGGGAAGAAGACTCTTGTGAATCTGGAAGGTGGGCCTTTGTGTGTGGTCTCGAGCCCACCCAGGGATTCAGGGTCAATTGGCCTACTGTTTTGGAGCTCTTCATGGTATTATGTGGGGGCCCATTCTCTGGGTGCTGGCCCACTCTCACCAACACTACTGGACCCCCCTTGTGTGGAGTCACAAGCTTTGATTCCATTGGGAACCATTTGGCATAGGCTGAAGCCCATTCTAGGGCCAGCTACCAATACGTTCTCTCCTGACTTTCCCTCAAATCAATCTAGCTTGGGGGATGCATCAAGTGTACTCTCTCTCAGTCCGCTCCCAGTGCCTAGTTCAGTTAGTGATGGCGCATGCACGAGGTTAGACCCGACAGTTGAGTAATCGATCCTTAAAGGAGTTGATAACCGTGTTGAGGATACAATGAGCTTTGGGAAGTTGCTGGGGGTGTCTTTTGCCATGGGTCAAGAAGAGCAGGTTCGGGAGTGAATTAAGGCAAGAGAACTCGTTTTGGTCCAGAATTAAAAGTGTGCCAAAACCAAAATGAGTTCTCTTGCCTTAATCCACTCCTGAGCCTGCTCTTCTAATTAATGAAATCTTTTCAGAGTTATTGATAATAAAGAGAACTCGGTTTGGTCCCTACAATCCCTTCAGATGTGGACTGTAGTTCGGTCTCCGAAGACGAGCCTAAATCTGAGAGCTGTGGATCAGAATGGTCTTCTGGCAGCTTGGATTACCTTCCAGGCTGTAGGAAGTTGAAACTTCTCGAGCATTTTTATGACATAAAGGTAGTAAAGCATTCCAGTACGGCAGTATCAGAATTAGGGCTGGAAAGGAGCGTAGCATTAAGGGTAGAGGAAGATCTGTAGCCTTGATGTAATTTTCTTGGGCCTTCCGTCTTCCCCTTGTCGGTGGCTTCACTGTTTTGTCTTCACAGAACTAGTTGAACGGGTTTCTCGGGTCGCCTTACCTATTCATGGGCATTGGCTAGGCTTTATTTGGTTTTAAATGTAGTGTTTGGTCTTGGTGTTATAGGTGTTTTATGCTTGTTGGGTTTGGTTGTTTTGTTCATGGTTTGTTTTGGTTGAGAGAGCTCCCTTGTCTTGAGTGTAGGGGCCCCTCCATATACATCTTGTATACTTTTCTCTTTTTCCTTTTTAATAAAATTACCTTTATCCTCTTCAAAAAAAAGTTGCAATGCTGAAAACTTCTTTTTAAGGATAAAAAAGAAATTTCATCAAAACTGAAAAAAAAGCAGTACATCTCAGGAAGATGGTTGTCTAATTGACAAACCAACTACTAATCAGAAATTACACTGTAAAAGACTCAAAATTACAAGGTTTCAACTCCAGAGTGCTCCAGAAATTCTCTAGCAGATCAGACTTATTTACTTGGTCGAACTTTGGAAGACTAATAGCCCAAGCTGCAATCGAGTTGCTCACTCCTGCTAACAAATATTCAACATTCTTTGCCTTGTCCTCAAAGACCCTTCTTTTTATCTCTTTCCAGATGGACCAGCATACTGCGAATGGAATACAGCTCCACAGGATTTTGGCCTTCTTGCTTCCTCTGATTTTTGGCCACTCGGAGAATGACACTTCTGGGACCAAAGGATGAAAGACATTCTCCCCAAACAGGAAGGAGAAACACTTATACATGAAGTTTGCCACACTACAAGAGAAGAATAAATAGATGGCTATTTCTTCCTCCTGGTTACACATATAGCAATAGTTTGCTAGCTGCAAGCCTCTGGATTTCAAGTGATCATAGGTTAAAATACTGTGCTGCGCCACCAGCCAAGCAAAAGTTTCTACCCTTGTGGGTGCTGGGTTACCCCACACTCCTTTTACCTGGTCTGAACTCTGAATCCCTACCATCTCTCAGTAAAGCCTTGTAGAGGGATTTAACTGAGAATCTTCCTTCTCTGCATTCTTTCCACCATAATCCATCTGCTGTAGCTCTAGAAATGTTTGTCTCTTTTAACTTTTCCAATAACAGAATACACTCTTCCACTTCTTGGTCCAAATTCCTTAATCGAATCTGCTACAATTCCTACTGGTGGAGGAATAAGAGAATTTTGGGAGGACGTGTGGGTGGTTGATAGACACTTGAAAGACCAATCCCAACCCTCCATTCTTTATCATCTTATAAATCCAAACCTGTGGGAGATTTGATCTTTTTCCTGGGAGGGATGGCTTTGTTTCCCTCCCTGCTTTATGTTATATTGTTTCTAAATAAAATTACCTTACCTTTTTTCAAAAAATAAAAAAAATCCAAACCTGTCACTCAACTTCTAAATATGCTACTCAGGGGATCAATTGTGACTTTGTGTCTTTATTGTGTCTAAACTGGATTGTAGGATTTGGAAAACCAGTTCCTTGGGGCTGTACCCATATGCATCTTTTTTTTTTTTTCAGTCCTTTCTTATTCTACTCCTGTTTTTTTTTTTCTCCTGTTCCTCAACGTTTTTTGGTGAAAGAAATTTGGAGTATACTGGTGCCTCCTAAGATAAGAGCTTTCTGTTGGAAGGTGTTTCATGAGAAAACCAACACTTTTGATGTGCTAAAGAAGATTAAACCGGTGCATATCTCCACACTGTTGGAAGGTGTTTTCTTTGTAATGTAAGTGATTAACTATTATTCTACTTACTAATCTCGTACTTGTTTGTTTCTAGTTTTTGGAGATGGTTTCTTTTTCTTTTTGGTTGTAGGTGGGATCTTCCAATGGATGTTATTATCTTGTTTAACCTGACATCTTGGTGCCTCGATGAAGGGGGAAATCTTGTGGAGGTGTGCAATAATGGCAGTGCTTTGGGCCTTGTGGCAAGGAGAAGATGCATTATAAAGTAAGATATTATTGAAAGTATCACAGTCAAAGTGTATGTTGGGCAAGGGCATTGGACATTTTTGCACCATTTTCTATGGATGAACTCTTCAGAGGGTGGTATTCCTCTGACTTCAAGGGTTGTGATTCAGACACAATGGGAACCACCTAGCAATAACTACATAAAACTGAACTTAGATGGCTGCATTGGACCTGGGACTGTCAGGTATTGGTGGAGTGTTTAGGGGGACCAAAATGGTACTATAGTAGCACTATATTTGGGTCTGGTTGGTCAAGGAAACTCTTCAAAAGCAGAACTTTTAGCATTATTATAAGGGTTAAGAATTGGCAAGTTGTTAAATCTAAGAAATATTATGGTTGAATGTGATGCTGTGGTGGTGGTGAGCTGGCTATCTTGGGTTTTCCTGCTTGCACATAGTCCATTCTTTCAATTTTAAGCTAGTAAAGGTTGATGTTAACTGGAAAAATATTGAGGATATGAGGGACATACAAGGTGCTGATCTTGTTTCTCTGATGGATGATGTTTTTAAGGTAAAAACCAAGGATTTGAAATTTGAATAGGGTGGTTGATAATGAAGTACAGGTTGGCAAGAGTCTGTATCTGTTTCATTCTGGGTGGAAAGAAATTTGCCATGAAAATCTTTATGAAACTGAAAAAAGGAAGCACTTTAAAAATTCTAGTAAGACTTTTGTGGATTCCAGTTTTCATTGTGGAAATAATTTTATTGATGATTTGGCTGAGTTAAGAGTCCAGGGCTCCAGGCAATGGTTTTCTTTGGAAATTTTGGGTTATTTTTGAAAGGTAGTCTAGGGAATTGGAGTGTAAAAGAGTTTTGATTAGTTAGATAATGGGTTTGGGGTGTTAGTGTTAAGATTGAACTTTTTGGGCTGATCGTATATTTCTTCTATCCACATTTTGGAAGACGGCATATTTTCAGTGGCTGCCAATTCAGGTTTTCAGAGTAATGATGTTTTGGGGTATGTAGTCCGGTTGACAAAGCCAGTAGACTTCTTGTATACTTTTTCTCCTTTATTATTTTAATAAAAAGATTTCTTGCTCACAAAAAATAATCTTCCTACCACCTGATTCGTGTTATCTTTGAGATGAAAACAGATTCAACAAGTTATGCATGGGCTTTTGGACCACAATGTTCACTTGGACCTATTAAGACTTGAGTCTTCGTTTATCTTCCTCACTCTTCTTTAGCATTTGAGCAAAGCCACAATAGCCTTAAAGCATCATATCGTATTGCTTGGAAGATTTGGTCCATTGAATCTGCAGCTTATCTTTTGATGTATGAAAGTTGTATGTCATTGTGTCATGATAGATCATAGGAGATGCATTTATTTCTTCCCAGAAGTTACTACATGATTGGAAGTTGGTCTTTACATCTTGCAATTTAATCATTAGAGTTCCACAAAAAGGAAAAAGAAAAGGAAGAATTAATTGAAGAAAATAGTGTCATGACTAACTTATTGACCCATTATTAATTTATACATCAAATCTGGTCATAATGACCAAATATGCTGCAACACAACAAAGACATGTCCTCGTCAAACAATTATGGTTGGAAAATGGGAATTAGCCATTATTCACATTTTGGCACATAATACATTATGTGGAAGGTTTATCTGATTGGTTTTATGAATAAAAGAAGGTTTATCTGATTGATCTCTCTAGTAACGCCAGGACTATCAGCAACTCTTGATTGTTCCTATCTCTTTTTTGAAACTTTTAACAAATATCCACTCTTTTATGCTGGTGTTTGGATCGCCAGTGGATATATTGCAGATATGGAATCACCTCTGCTCCCTACAACTGAACTCTTTAGGCTGGTTTTGGATTGAGCTATCCTTTCTTCTTCCCCTTCTTGAGACCTGACATGCTCCAGTTAATGAATCATATGACCAGTCATTCTCATCATGTAGACTAACTCTTATTGTATCTCTCTTGTTATATAGGAGGATGCAAAGAAAATCCGTGAACTATCATACCAGCTTCATCGGGCAAACAAAAAGTGCACAGTATATCGGGAACATCTGGACATGGTTTTGAAAGATATTGAAGAACACACTCACCACTTATCTGAAAAAGTTAAGGACATAGTTCACAGTATACAGAAATTTGAGTCCCAGGAACAACAGCATTTAATTTAGATGATCTTAATGTTACAGATTCAAGTAGCATTTAGTTGAGTGTATTGGCTGTACTATTTACTCAACTCATCAGAGTCGGTAGTTTTTTTTGGATGGGATCAATTTTTTACAGTCTAGGGAAAAATTGCCCTGTTTCCTACATTTCATTTCAAAGTACCTCATATCAGGGGTAGCACGGTAGACAATTCTCAGCAGTTCAATGCTGAGCCCTTTTCCTATGTTGAGGGATACTAAAAATGACGTTGACATTTGGAAGGCATATGCTATATGGTTGTCGTTGGCAAAGTGACATAAAACATGATTTATGACTTGAGATACAAAATATGCATGGTAGGGGAATGTGGTCTTGCTAAATATGGTTTACAGGAACAGGACTCAGATTGGTTTGAGATCCCACAACTTGCCCATTCTCATGTCTAAAGAACTTGGACCACCTTTCGTCATCATAATCCAAGCCTTATCCCAGGCACATGAATTCCGTTTTGGTATTCCATTTTGTTTAATTCCATATTCATTGTTAAATTATGAGTGCTTAAATTATTTATTAATACTTTGATCCATGTCTATTGAACCATTTTAAAAATATTAAAGTAGGGTGGGGGGCTTAAAAAAGCTTTCATACAAAGCAACATTTACTATGGATGTAAATCCCCTTACTTGTGCCACCATGTCCTAGGTCCATAGAAGATCAAGGAGAAAAAGAGAAGTCAATATGAGCTCCCTTTTAAAAAGCCTGTGCCTGTGTATATCTGTGCAGGTCATATGGCCACATCAACTCCATCATAACTTTTCTCAGTTGGTCTTGAGATTCATAGCGGGATTCTACACCCATGTTCTTATGTGGATTATAATCCTAATTAATCAACTGATGAAGGCGTCTTTGGCATCATTTACACGAATTGAATCCATTAACTCTGAATTTATGCGATGAAGTTGAAAGGTGAGGATACCAATACCTCCGAAGGTGTTCAAAATTGGTCTCTGCATCAGAGCTGCCCATGCTGCAAAGCATAGGAGCACCACCGAGTCACCGACGATGATGGAGGCTGGTCATGGAGCCTGTAGAAGAGTGATGCTTTCGCTTGTCTTGTTCCGAAGCAAACACTCTAATCCACTGTTTTCAAAACCGGATCAGACCGGAAAAACCGAGAACCGGTCACCCATTTTCCTCCAAAATAGTTTTTTCTCCCAAAACTGTTGATTTTGGTCAGTAAACCGTTGAACCGGTTGATTAACCGTTCAAACCGTTGAACCGTTCGAACGGTTTTGACCATTTTCTAATTTTTAATTTTTTTTTATTTTTTTGTCAATGGACTGGCCATTCAAGTCGAACGGTCGGATCGTTTGAACCGGTAACCAGACCCTGACCGGTTTGGTCACTGGTTCGTTTTTAAAAACCATGCTCTAATCAGATGGGTGTCTTCCCTAGATAAGTTTAATTATCTGGAAACTCTTGCTTCCACTGAACACCCGTGAACTCACGCTTTATCATATAAAATGTAATCGTTTCTTGTTGTTCACTAATTAAGTTGAAATTCATTTTCTTTCTTGGACATGTAGAACCAACCCCAATCCGCTCCCTTACTATTTACTAATAATCAACTTGTATTCTAGTATGTGAAGAAAAACAGAAATGGGATTTTCTAATATTGGACGTGTTTGGGTCTTCTTCACTCTAAAGGATGGGACGAAAAAGGATGATGAGAAATGAAAATTTATTTTCACAATTTTGCATCCTGCATTTGATTGCTGAGACCAAATGTGTGAGTTCATTTTCTAGTGTTTAGTTGCTAGGAAATTCGAACAAGATACATTTGATTAGTAAATGGATCATAATTCATAAGTAACATCAATCTTGAAAGCAATATTCGAAGTATCGACACGTATCGGCCCGTATTGGCCGATACATATCGTTCTGGAACCCCACCGATACTCAGGAGATGGAAGAGACCTAAACCGGCTCCCCTGAACCGGTTTCAGAAAAAAAAACTAAAAAAAATAATATCGATTCACCCGGTACACCCATACCGGTGTATCGGGCGTATCAATATTTTGAACCTTACTTGAAAGTACTTTGGAAAAGGCTTGGTTTTTAAAAGAATTAAATAACTAAATTCAAGTGATTCAATTAATGAGAAAAGGCTTGGTTTTTACAAGTCCGGTGGAAAACTCCACGTCTCCCCGAAAATGGAGAATTTCAAACTCAAAGACAAACTCACCCCCCACGTTTATGGCTCCGTCACTCTCAAGCATGTATTGTTCTCAATATACAACCTTCCATCTTAGTTCCACTCTTCCAGTTTTGTTATTCCATTCTATTCTGTTTAATTCCATATCCAATGTTAATTTATGAGTGCTAAATTATTTATTAATACATTGATCCACGTCCATTGAGCCATTTTAAAAATATTAAAACGGCAACAAAAGGAACTGCTGTCTATTAGCTTAGACTCATTGCTGTAGAGAAAGAAAAAGTGGGGTGCTCAAAAAAGCCTTCATACAAAGCAACATCTGCATTATGTCCCATCTAGGTATGAAATACAAAAGGTCTCTTTGTATAATTTCCAGGAAATCACAAATAAGAAAAATTGACCGACGACATTTTTACTCACGTTTCTAAATGAACCCTATCAATCTTATCATGATTCTATGGATCTAATGAAGGTTCAAAGATCACAAGTTTGAAATGTAATATTGGCTTCTACTCAAAATGCTAAAGTGCCATGCACGGTTCATGACAAGGCAAAAGAGATTGTTAAGTTAGTATCTGCAGTTGCTGGGGCTTAAATTTGAAGTGATAGCTGAGCTCATAGCCATTCATGACTGAGAGACCACTATGGCATGCCAAGCAGAAATTCTTAGAGCAACCTACGAACCAATACTGATATCATCATCTGGCTTTAGTCTAAATTCGACTGGCTCAAAATGCAAAGGGGAGGAAGGAGTGTTCCATTGAATTGGAGAATCCAACCAGACAGGTAATGCAGGCACTGGCAGTTCTGGCTCCAGCTCCAATTCCAGTAACCAAGGAGGACTCTTCAACATAGTCTGCAACAAAAAACAAAGTATATTACTTAGCATGGAGATTAAATATAAAAGTAGAGAATGTTGAAAGAAAGACCAAAAATAAAAATTTGCAGAATCCGTTCAAGGATACTAAACCTCTGCTTGTTTAGGTTTCATGGATATGGCAGGAGAAATTAAATCTGCAAGTGAATAGCTTACACAGTCAAGAGAAATGTGGAAACACCAAAATATATGCTATTCTAACAAGAGAAATGCTAGTAATCAAGTTTATGCAACTCTTAGTCATCTTCACCCCAGAGATAAGGTGGGACCCATGAAAAAACATGTCCAACATTGTCATGTCAACTCCCCCCAATCATGGTTGGAAAGCATCAAACGCGTATCATACTGCATTGTATGATACATATCAGCTTTCAGGGTTAAATAATAATACTAGGTGTGCATTAACGGTGATAAGATGGGCACTGATCAAAACTAAAAAAACAAAGAGAAATGATTGTTTTAGACACTTCAGTGCATCAATACTTTGAACCATGCTCCTGATCTTCACCCTACTAACAACAGTTGCACAAACTCATTTACTAGCACTCCATAAATACTAATGTGTCAGAGTCATGTAATGACCATGATCTAAAAGAAATGCGTCCAAAAAATAATGGTCCATTGCTGCTTCTTGCTTCTCTGTGCATTTTCTGTGGTCATGTAGAAATGCTTCCTCGGCTATATTGAACTCAACCTTTGGATGATTCTTCTTCTTTGATGATGTCTCCTTTTGAGGACATGATATGTTGGTAATGTCGCCAAGAGCTTTCCGGTTGCCAAAGCCCCCTTTGCCTTTCTTGATAGTTACTTTAGAACTTATGTTCCTCCCATCAACAGCAGGCCCTAGAAAAGAAATTTTCAATCTGGCTATGGATAACCAAATTCATCATGTTGACAACATAAAATGCAACCAATAATGAACATGCTGTAATACCTTTATGGAAAATGCCCAGATTTTCATCTTGAAGGATCAACTGCCTTTGAGCCCGTGTGCTTGCCATCACTAATGATTTCACTTTTATTGTCATTCAACAGATTCTGCAGCATGTTATCAATACAAGGATAAATTACCAATAACTATGAAGGAGCTTAGTTTCCCTTGGAAAGGTTTGAGACTGATTGTTGTCTTTTGGTGATGAAAGAGTAAAACTTCAGTGAAGATGAAAATGGAATCTCTATGTTAACTGAAAATTTTCCTCAGTTTAGCATATTATGCATGACATGATTCATAGATTAAGAACCACTTATCAACACTTCCAATACAGACTAAACTTAGATAAATAAGGTCACACTCACACACCAAATCATGCAAACAGGAACACACACAGAAGAATGGTGAAAAAGGATTCATGTAGCCAATTCTATATAGTTGGGACAAAGATCTCTTGAGTTCAGTTGAGATGAGTAATATATAGTTGGCAAGAATTCTGGATTGAAAAATGATCCCTAGAACACAACATGACATTCTTATAAATCTCCAAAAGCATTCTGGATTGAACAGCTAGAGATCACCAAACTTGAGTAATATAACATAAAACTTAAGATTTTTCTTTACAGAATTTATGGCTGTTCTCTACCTTTGTCTAAAGGGCAAGTTTAAAATCATCCCTAGAGAGAATCTTGTATCTTGCATCCCTCCAAATGATTCTTCATGTCACTTCTTCCCCACTGGTCTCTACGTGGACAAGTTTAATACTAGGCTTCTGACAAGTGTTTTGCTACCTCTTATCCATCCAAATAGACTTTTAAATAAGAAATTCTTAGTAGCAAAATCTATGACACTCTATCATTGCAATACTATACTATGCTATGAGATTTATCATCTCTTCCATATTAATCATCTGTTCCTTCCCCACCTAACCCATCTACCTTTCCAGAAAGGAAACAGGTTCTTCCTTGATACATCAGAGTCTTGAGTCTGACATGTCTAAGGAGTTCACTGTAACTCATGAGTCTACATCTCTTACAGCCTTAACAGGATTTGAATTTAACAGACTCCAGAGAGAAATGCCCAAGAGGACTTGACTAAACTCACTTCACTCAAACACTAAAACTACAGAGACAAATAGAGAGCAGTAACTTGCACTCGTTACATCATGAGACAAATTCCACATTCCCACTTTGATTCCCTTCACAAAATTTTAGAGCACCAAGGAGTCACATTCAACCAGCCTTTTCTCATTCATGCATCTAAAACAATCTAGGCTACAGTAGGAAGGGAAAAGGCAAAAAGCTTCATAATTTGTAAGACCAACTAGGACCAGAATAAGCCACAAGACTCTCTTACAACAATATGTCCTACACCCTAGATGAACCTGAATTTCCAACAGAACATCCATAAAAAGGTTTCCACTTTGTCTAGATCAAGAATGGCCCTTACAACTAGCTGAAACACCAAAGATTTATACCATCAGGAACAAGTAATCTGGACTATTAGTTGCATACAAGAAAGTCTTGACTTTTTCAAGAGTCATCTTCTTCAAAATCTTTTGTCCATATTTGTACAAACGATCATACTCTTTGTTTTCGCCTTCTCCTTTCCTCTTTCAACATGTTGTTCTTTGTTATCACATAGATAATGACCCTAAAAACATTAAAATAGCAACAAACTATAAAAGGATATTTCACATAAATATCATGCAAGTCAATAATAAACTAATCAATCTTTTTTCTTGGAAAGAAAAGAAATTTTTATTACAAAAGGAAAAATAAAAAATAAGCTTTACATCCTTGGGTATCTATTTCCCTTAGCATAGTAGCAACATTATGCAAAAAATCAACTAGATCACTAAAGGATTTTCCTTCTACACCATAATCCCCTACAAGACTGTACAATATAACAAGCCAGCTACAAAACTAGCTACCCTTTGTACAAATTCAAATTCAATTGACACAAAAAGGCTAAGTATAAATCTAGCTTCATGTCCAAGAGACAAAGGTCCTTGGCATCAATTATGGGGATTCTCATTCTCAGAATCCTTTCAGAAAAGAATGGATTCTAAGAATTTTCATCCAAAAAATTGCCAAATGTTTCTGGCACAGTCATATGTTCGGCAGCAACCAATTCTTGGAATGAATTCTCTAGATGACTCAAGCTACATTGTTACTCTATTACGTTTAAATCATTGTCCAATACATATTCACTGTTCAGTGTTCACACATACATGTCCAAGGGTCCCTTTGATGCTCGTAATTGTCTCCATACACAACTCAGTCCAATATGACATCTCTGGAAGCGCGAATACAATTGGACCAATGAAAAGCTTTCATCATGTTTCAACATATTCAACAGTATGGCGTGATTTCTTCTAGAAGATAGGTTTCTAAGGCTGTTGTCCAACCTCAAACTAGGAGTTGAAGGAGATAACGACCCTCTTATCCAAGGTTGAACTTACAAAACTGAGAATTGAAGGAGATAGTAGCTCTCTTATCCAATCTCCAAGGCTGCTGCCCAACATTGGGTGTGCCAGAGAAAAGGATCTGGAAGTGGAAAATTGATGCTTCTCTTCTCTATTTTTTTCACAAGACAGTCTTAAAAACAAACGAAACCAATAGTAGTTAATTATAATAAACACCACTTGAACTCTCCATCACCATAAACACCAAAGATCTCCAACAACAAGGCCAAGAAAGTTGAGCTAAACATATTTAATACTAGAACCTTTTCTGAATCCAAACATTAAATACCCAAAATTGACTTGATGAGCTGTTAGTTACCAGGGCCTAATTTTTTAAGATGTTCAAGATTCTTTGCTTATTGGCAATTTGATAAACATGAAAGATCCATGCTTTTCAATTAGTGTGCAATACAATAATTAGAAGATTTTATAATGGTTCTCTTAACAATTTAATAGCAAGTTCAATGAACATATAATAAACTTAACTGTCAATACATATCAATAAGAGCATATATCAATGAACATATAATAAACTTTTTGGATTGGACTAAAGACCCCAACTTATATATCAATACAACTTCAATATATATCAATAAGAGCATTCACAACTAAAACATCTTTAATATATCCAACGATTTCATATCAGAGCATGTAATAAATTTAACTGCTAAATTGAAAATTCATTCGAGTTGTTCACTTGGTTAATTGGTCAAGGTTTGATTAACCATTTTGTTATTATTAAAATTTGAAATCATAAAAGACTTACAGGTATGTATTGCAATACCCTAATGGCCTACCAACTACATATCAAATTTCATTGGAAGTCTCTAATTTAAGGTTGTGTTTGGTTTGTGGGAAGATTTTGGTGGGATGGGAAAGGATAGGATGGGTGGAAATTTTTCATATCCCATTGTTTGGTTGCAAAAGAGAAAACAGTGGAAAAATCAACCCTAATAATAATTTAATTAATTATTTATTAATTAAGTCATAAGTATTAATAAAATAAAATATTAATAATAAAACTTAAAATATTTATTAATGTTACAATTAATATAAAATTAATAACTAAATATAAAATTTAATTCATAAAAATATTATTAATTAAATAAGTATGAACAACAAAATATTTAATAATTATTTTATAATTAATAATTTCATTAAAATCAATTATCATAAATAACTTATCAATGAAAACTAATTTAATAATTTATGAATAATAATTAAGTCATGGTTATTAATAAAATATAATATTAATAGTAACTTATAAACTAATAAAATGTAAAATATTAATTAATAATAACTAACTAATTATGGATGTTAAATAATTAATATCTAATTAATAATGAAATACTAAATGATAAAAAAGTATTATTCACTAATTAATAATTAATTAATTATGTAAATAATGAATAAAGAAAAAGTATTTTATTATTAATCTAATTAGTGATTCAATAAAAACAATTAAATAATTAAAAATAATATTACAAATTAAGTCATAGTAAAAATTAATAAAATAAATTTTACAATATTAATTCTTAATGAAAAATTAATTAGATAATTATCAATATTAATTAATTAAAAATATTTATAATTAATAATAGTAAAATAAAAAAATGATAAAAACATTACAAATTAATCAATTAATAATTATTACTAGGGTTGATTCTCCTACTACTTTCCCTTTTGCAACCAAACAATGGAACACGAAAAATTTCCACCTATTTTCACTTACACATGATCCATTTCATCCTTCCCCATCCCACAAAAATCTTCCCATAAATCAGACACAGTCTTAAGTCAAAGACTTCCAATGAAATTTGATCTGTAGTTGGTAGGTCATTAAGGTATTGCAATACATACCTATAGGTCTTTCATGATTTCAAATGTTAATAATAACAAGATGGTTAGTCAAACCTTGACCAGATAACCAAGTGAACAACTCAAATGAATTTGCAATTAGGAAGTTAAGTTTATTATATGCTCTGTTATAAAATAGATTGATATATTGAAGATGTTTTAGTTGTGAATTATTGAAGTTGTGGTGATGTAAGTTGGGTCGCTAATACAATCCAAAATTTTTATTATATGTTCATTGATATGCTCTTATTGATATGTATTGGCAGTTAAGTTTATTATATGTTCATTGAACTTGCTATTAAATTGTTAAGAGAACTATTATAAAATCTTTCAATTATTGAATTCTACACTAATTAAAAGCATGGATCTGTCATACTTATCAAATTCCCAATAAGTAAATATTCTTGAACATCTTAAAAAATTAGGCCCTTGTAGCTAGTAGCTCATCAAGTCAATTTTTGGGTATTTATTGTTTGAATTCAGCAAAGGTTCTAGTATTAAATATGTTTGGCTCAACTTTCTTGGCCTTGTTAGAGTTCTTTGGTGTTTAAGGTGGTGGAAAGTTCATTTCAAGTGGGGTTCATTATCACTAACAATTACGACTTCAATAGTTTCCATTTATTTTTAAGACTGTGTTGTGAAAAAGTAGAGAAGAGAAGCATCAATTTTCCACTTCCAAATCCTTTGGTCTAGCACACCCAAGGTTGGGCAGCAGCCTTGGAGATTGGATAAGAGATTTGTTATCTCCTTCAACTTCCGATCTTGTAAGTTCAACCTTCGATAAAAGGGTTGTTATCTCCTTCAACTCCCAGTCCAAGATTAGGCAGTAGCCTTAGTAACCTAGAGACAATCCTCTAGAAGAAATCACACCCAGGGTCTATTGAATATGTTGAAACATGATAAAAGTTTTTCATTGGTCCAATTGTGTTGGTGCTTCCAAAGATGTCATATCAGACTAAGTTGTGTATATAGACAATTACTAATTGCCACTATATATGTAGTGAGCATCAAAGGATTACACATTGATAAACTTCTAGAGTTGTTTTATTTTTTTTTCAATGTCAATATCCTATCAGCTACGTGAATCCTATGCTGCCATTCCATTTTGTTCAATGCAATATCCATTGATAAATTATGGGCCCTTAAATGATTTCTCACAACTTCAACCCATGTCTTCATCCCTAGCTCTTCTAGCCCCAAGAACTTGTAACAAATCACTTCTTCTTACTGATTCTGTAGATGGTCTTCTTTGCACATAATAAACCTTCTTATTCTACTTTCCTGCATTTTATTACCTATTGAAACTAATCCTAGATTCATTCAGAAAAGCTCATTTCGAACCTTATATTTTCTAGTTTTCCCACTTATCCATATCAATGTTTACATTCCCACCACACTCATTTTTGTACATGTTGTCTTGATTTGCCAACGTTGCTCCATACAACACTGCTCATTTTACAAATTTTTTCTTTTAATCAATGCGGTACTCTCCTATCACATTTGTATATGCACCCCTCTATCTTGTCCATCCTGCTCTCATATTTGTATATGATAAGTTTGAAACTTATATAAGTGACTATGCAATATATGCTAAGTTACATTTTGAATGGACCCAAGCCCAAGGCAATGTAATGTAAACTGTAAAATCTTCAGTTTGGGTACCCAAGCTGCACCCCTAGTATCCCTACCATACCAAGTTCAAACAGAATACTTACTAGATACAACACAATATATTGCATGATCACTTATATATCACTCCGGATCCAGTGCATCTGAATAAATGATTTTTCTTCAAGTCCAGTTCAAATGCTGTCATGTCAAAAGTGATTAACCAGCAACCATCTCTTCTCCTATGCTTCTTGTTTCTCTTCCCTATGTACTTCCACTGTTAAAAGCAGAAAGCATCAAATAAAGTCAGATAACCAGTTCTCAATCTTTTTAGAACCTTTAAATTCCCCACTATATTATCGATCAAAAAAAAATTGCCCACTATATATTCTCCAAAACACCACACCATCATCTATTTCAATGAGTGTATAGACTTCTAGTCAGGAGCCATCCTAGCTGAAACCAACTCCTTCAAGCTTCCTAGGTAAGGAGACAACAGAGGAGAAATCAGGAGATGTTGTCACCTGGAAGAGATATACACATTAAGGACAAGAAAGCACAAGCATTGCAGAGGAGAAAGTGAGAAACTAGAGGAGACCAATGAGATTTGTGACATGGAATAGAAAAACAGAGAAGAAACTTTTGTGCTAGCTCCCACCTTGTTGAAGTACTCTCCCCATTCCCACATTCTGTTCAAAATGACTGTATTGAAACCTTTGCTACGAAAACCAGAATGGTGAATATGGAGAATGAACCAGAATGAACCAAAGATAATGACAAATGGTGAAGGTATGGACAATTAAAAAAAGTTGTAAACAACAATGAAAGAAAAGATCGTACGTAAATGTCTGCACTATGTAGGAGAAATGAGTCTCCTTTTACTGAAATCCTACATGAACTCATGTGGCTTAATTCTGAAATTTGACTTTTGTGATTGCTGAACTTCCATTAATGAACTTTTTCCATGGCTTCTGTTGATGATGCTGTATTTGTGTGGTAATGGAATTTAAAATTCTTCAAGAGTTATTGGTTTGGTGTGGACTTGCCATTCATTGGCTCTATATTGGGTATTGTTTCCAAAAGAGGGTAGCGAAGGTTTTACATTTCAGATTTCAGTTCAGTCCCATCTTAAAGCCACCAAGATCCAATAAAAGTATACGGGAAAAGAAAAAAAAAAAAAGATATTTAGCAGATCCCACTATCTAAATTCCACTCAAGTGGTGGGATGTGTATATATATTCTCTGTTTAGTTGTATCTCTCTTTGGGATGGTTGTATGTATATATATTCTCTGTTTCATAATAAATTTTTTCTAAAGTTAGCTATCAAAAAAAGAAAAAAAAAATGACAATACTATTTCAATGGGCTCCAAGGGATGCAAATGGACTGGCTAATTCTTTACCTAAGCAAGGGGTAAATAAGGGGCAATTCTACTGGGCTCAGTTTGTAATTGCTGTTTTCTAGGGGGTTTTTTACCCCTTTTCTTGGATCCTTATTGTACATATTTCTTTATATTAATGAAATGAATTGAGGTTACCTATCAAAAACAAAATCCAATAGAAAGAACTAAATTATTAGGCAAGTCAATACTAAGAAACTCTTGTATAAAAGTTATAACCTCAAGAAAACAACTAACGACCATGATTTTAAGTTTGGAAGTACAAAAGAAATCTTGATGCCAGAACCTAAATCCTAGCTACATCAAATCACACTACATTAAATAGAGATTTCAGTAGAAATCAATTGCAAAGAAGAAAAGATGAAGAGCAGAGGAAGACTGATATGCTTCGTATCATATGATCAAATCAGATTCTCTCTGAGTAAGATGTTGCAATTGGAGAAATTGTTTAAATGATATAAAGATAGTACTTTTTTATGTTAGCGAGGGTGGACCTTGGTGCAATGGTTAGGCTGCTCCATTGCGACTTGGGTGACCAGGGTCCAAATCTTGGAAACAGACTCATGCACTGAGCTGCCCTTTTAGTATTTTTTTTTTATGATAATAGTAATCATATAGCCACTTCACAGTCATCGTCACTAGCTGCAACATTGGATGGAATATTGAATCATCAAATAATAAAAGTCCTCCTGAAGGTAAAAACACACACACTGACAAAAAACAAAAAAATAAAAATAAAACAAAACAAAACAAAACAAAACAAAGCAAAACAAAGGAAGAGAAGCCCAAGAGTGGCAACAATTGGGAGCAGCATAAGGAGTCAACACTTCCCATTTCCCATTACATTTTCCTCCCATACTAAAAACGTTTGTAAAAAAAACCACAGAACTCGAAATAATACCCACCATCCCAAGGTACAAGGGCATCCTCCTAAACAGCTATATCAAATTGCATTGCCAATCACCAAAGCAAACAAAAACAGCCATAGGAGGTTCAATAAACATTCTCCATAACAAATAATCCACATATAAGCCCTTGAAATTGAAGATGATTTTCTTAAGCATGTACTATCCTCGAGGTCATCTGCACTAGAAACATATGGCTGACTGTACCTCATCAATCCACGATCCAATAGCGTCCACCCTAACATTTTCAAACACACACACACAAAACAAATAGAACAATCAACAAAATTTTCCAATTTCTAAACCCACTTTGGCAATTCAATTCTCTATAAATCCTTAGTTATAAGTCATTCCTTACCAGCTACTCCTAAACACTATCAAAGCATTGGTTATATCTCAACTCAGAGTCTCAGACAAAAGGAACCAACTACAAAATAAATCTCAAAACCAATAACATCACTGGAAATGAACATCGGTTTCACAAATACAAGCCTCAAATTGTTATTTTCAACCTTTTCTCTAACCCAAATTAGAAATTACAAAATCCTCTGTCTACTCGTCACTTGTCAGAAAGAAAAACCCCATCAAGACCAATGAGATCTCTGCATCTTCAAAACCCAATATCTAATATTAATTTTCTTAGAGAATTTCATACGTTATGGTGAGACTAAATGTCCGAATCTGAAACCCAAACAGAAATTTAACTCAACGAGGGCGCCCCGCTAGTTGTTAAGCCTCTGCAACAATGTCTTCGCTCGCTTGAAATCTACTTTGAAATTGAAACTCTCTTGTAAATCCATATAGGTGTTTCCTCCAGATCTTAGATTCCCATCTCCAAACCCAAGAAATCTTTACGATGACCACAGAAAACTCAAAAACCAACAAGATTTGATGAATAAAGAAGAAAAAAAAAAGGAAAGGCGAAGACAACTAAGTTTTTTGGTTCTGTGCCTCTGCTTCGACTAGTGCCGCAACCAAAACCAAAAACCCTAAATTTGTTCGAGGTTGGAGACACAGAAGAAACTTTAATGCAAGAACGAAAATATAACTTTTATTAGGCTATACTAACTTAGATGTTTTCACCAAAATTAACCAGAACTACAAAAATAATAATCATGAATAACAAAAAAGAAAAAAGAAAAGGACTAACAGGTTTTCAGATTATCAAGTTGAATACTCTCTTCGGGTTGAACAAGCCTTCAGCACCAAAAAATCGACTCACGGAGGTAGCAACAGAGACTGAAGTGACAGTAAAAGCCGAGAAGAGAGAGAGAGAGAGAGATATTATTGTAGGAATGGAAATGGTAATTGGGTTTTGAATTTTATTGGGAGATATATTTCTCTCCGATTCGGTTCCAACATCTAACTAACGGTAGTCTCTATGATTACGTCAGCACTACTCTTAATTAACTATTATGCTTGCGAGTTAAATGAATTAGATCCAATTTTTATAGGCCGGGCCGAGGCTGGCTTAGCATCTATACGACTATACTTACGGGCTCTGGCCCGGGCCCAGCCCCATACGGGTTGGGTTTCAATCCTTTGTTTTTTTAGCGAAGGATTTCAATCTTATGACATTAAACATCATGGTTTCTAAAATCGGACTGGACCACACAACCCAACCAGAAAAACCGAGAATGATCACTTGATCGGTTTTGTTTTACTTAAAAATCGCTTTTTTGCCAATAACCAAGGATCAAAGTATCGGTATCGAGTATCGTACCGAATACGTTAAATATGGATACAGATACGCATTAGAAATGCATGGATACGAACGAAAGATATAGAAATGCTTGGATACGCTAGTGAAATGCATACAAATTACATAAATACATAAATAATACTAAACCAAAAGCTGAATTATCTATGAATAAGATATAAAGACATGAGAAATGCATACTTCAATAGGTTATATGAAGAGAAATATAACAATAAACAATACTAGGACTCTAAAACATTCAAACATTGTACAATAATTATCATTCTTTTAATTTTATAATTATAATTTTCAATTTTTATTAATTTTTCGAAATATTTATTAATTTAGAATCTTATAAATAACAACTGTTTTTTTAAATAATAAATATGTTTTCATTTTAACAAATAATGTTTTTATTTTACACATAATTATAAAATAAAACAAATAAATCATTTAAGGTAGATAAAATAAATTATATTTAATTTTCAGTTTTTAATAAATCTTTTGGCAAACTTAAATCTTAAATTATTCGTTTCAGTTTTTATAATTATAATTTTCTGTTTTCCATTAATTTTGTTGGAAAATTGTATTTATTTAGTATTTTTATATAATAACTATTTTTTCAAATAATAACTATGCTTTTATTTTTAACATATAATTATGTGTAAAATAAAATATATAACTCATCTAAGGTAGATGAAATATATTATTTTTATAATTTTTAGTTTTTATTAATTTTTTGGAAAAATTAAATCTTAAATTATTTATTTCAGTTTTCATAATACTATTTTTTAGCTAGTATTAAAGATGAAAAATAATCCAAAAGTACTCAATGTACAATTTTTTCAAACTAGACACGGATATGCCTCCGTATCGGTGTATCGGATTGTATCCACCGATACAGTGCAATACGGCCTGATACGAAGGCATATCGTACCGATACACACGACTCATAGGTAAGGTTCAAAATCGATACTCGTTTTTTTACCTTTTTTTTTATTATTTTTTTCAAAACTGGTTCAGGGGGGCCGGTCTAGGACCCCTCCATCCCCTGAACCGGTTAGACCCCCGAAACATCCACTGTAGGGGTGTATCAGAAGGGTCGCATAACGATACGTATTGGCCAATACGAGCCGATATGTAACGATAATTTGAACCTTGCTCGTATGATACATATCTAGTCATAGTGTATCATGTATCCATGATCATGGATACGGATACGTCACGCCTTGTATTAGGAGTATTGTATCGATGCCTTAATCCTTGCTAATAACCATTGATTTGGTTAGTGGACCGTTGACCTGGGCCGTCAAACTGTCAACCTTGACAACGGTTTTTGGTTATTTTTTGCTTCTTTTTTTTTTTATTTTTTTGTCAAAGTAGGCCATTTGTTCGAATTGGACAGTCAAGCTGTTCGACCTAAGAACCAAACCCAGATCGAACAATATCGTTATTACAAAATGCGTAAAACATATGAGTCCGGATCTCCTGCCCACACAAACTCTACCTACGTTTACCCACATAACATCGCAGCCACACATGAACATTTTATCCTCCTACGTAGTATTATATAGGGGGAGATGTTCCTAATTCACGGGGTAGTGTGTTATGAATAGACGTGGGCGGAGTTCTCGTGGGCAAGGATAAGCATGTCAGTTATATGTGGGTATATCAACAATTTACATGTTTAGTTTTCAAATTCCATTGGGTGTTGTAGCACTCGCTATAATTTTGTTTCTAGGAAGATCATTGTTAAATTTTCATTCATCGCTAGTTATTACAACTTAAAAATTAAAAATTGAAAGAATATAAATATGACTGCCAATGGGTCGGTTCTACCTGATTTATCAAATCAAACCAAACCAATTATATTGGTTCTGGCTATTTGATTTTATTTCAATTAATAATTGGGTTCTGGTTCTTGGTTGTTGCGAACTGGTTTAGATCCAAATCGATCATTTTTTAATATTATTATAAAAAATTTCAATTTTTTTGTAATTGTTATTACATTTTATGTCTCACATGGTAAATTTGATAGATAATATATAAGATAAATTTAGTTAAGAACACTTTATTTATTAACATATAAATAATTTACTATTTCACTGTCATTTTTAAAGGTTAAATTATCAAAAGTCAAGTTTTATGTTATTATTTACACATAATTATAACTATCAGTATAATTTGGTCTATTGGGTCAAACCCGATTATTAATTAAGAAGTTTGGGTCTATGATTTTGTTCAAATTTGTAATCATTTGTGACTGGGACACCCTATCCCAACCCAGATTTGACCCATTGACAGCTCTATATATTTGTTAACTTAGTTCAAACCGTAAAAGTTTTCAACTAAACTATGTCCTTAATGCTGTAATGCAAATAAATTTGCACTGATGCAAAAGTATGGCAATGCAAATGATTTATGTGTAAATTTTAACCTATTTTTGTTTCAAATTTTAACTAATCTTGTTTGATAGTAGTACACATGAAGCAAAATAAAGTAAAACCCAAAACAAAATTAAATGAGAATTTGCATTTTTTTTTATTTGCACCCCATGCATTTGTACTGTGCAAATAAAATTGCACTGCAACCAAACACAGCCTAGGCTCAGTTTCGAAGGAGTCCAAATATATATATATATATATATATATATATATATATATATGTGTGTGTGTGTGTGTGAGTGCAAAACCTTGTATTTTATACGTATTTGCACAATACATATTTGTATTTGTACTCTTTCCAAACTGAGCCTAAATAGAAGTATTTGCTTTACCTTTCAAAATATATATTCTGAAATGGGCTTTTTGCATAAAAGTTAATAAGTTTAGCAAATTGGCAAATTCAGTTATGTTTTAAAAAATTCAACATTTTAGAACCAATAAGCCCTTTCTTAAAAAGCCTACCCAAATTTTATTCTCTCCCACTAGACGAAATTCCTCTACCTCTTCTCACTATCCTCATTGTCTTAAGCTTATTTCATACAGGTAAGCGTCTCTCTCTCTCTCCCCTCATTGGTACAAGCCTACAACTACTGCTACTTTCCATTCGTTATCCAATTCGAATTCAAGTGACTGAAGTAGAGGCAATGACCAAAACATAGCACCAATGACAACACCCTTCTTCTTATTCTTCTTCTCTCTCTCTCTCTCTCTCCCATTTCTTTGGCATCAATGGTAGCAACCAACTCCATTGCTACACTTCACCAAGCCAACAACCAATTCCACTGCTACACTTTCCCCAAGTCCAAACACCTTCACTACTATTCCTCAAAATCAAAAGAAAAATAATGAATCCATTCGTTCATCCAGAATTGGTCCAATTTCATCCAAGACTATACATTTGTAGGCCTAGATTTTTCTCAAAGAAAAACCTATAGATACTTCTAGTAGTATTAAATCAAACAACAAAAGCTTTTAATCATACTAACGGGTTTGTTATTACTAATAAATTAATGAATGAAAAAATAAACAGAACATATAAAGCTCTTGCGTCTGAGACAGGGAAGCTAACAAGAAAGTTTGGATCATCTTTTTTAAATTTTCAATTATTAGATAGTAGCAAACATTGATCAACCAAGTGATCGCATAGTATTTACACCCTCAAATGCATCTAAAACCGAATATACCACAAATTTGTATATGATTCTCATACGTGCTTAGATCATCCTGTATGAAATAAGCCGGATGGTGTTCAACACATTTAGGCATATGATTCATCTAAAACCTGATAAAATAGTGTTTACACTCTCAAATTATTTAAAACAAAACAAACCACAAGGTTTTATATGATTCTCACAAGTGTACAGACCATCTAGTATAATGGAAGACCAGATAGTATACTATAGACTTAAAAATCATCAAACATTAAAAAGATTGGATGATTGCTTACAATTTTGAAACATCAATTGTAATTGCAAACATCTATCCCCCAAATAATCTAGTTGTAGTTGCACCATTAATTGCACCTAGGGCCAATAAACCACATGGTTATGTATGATTCTCACAAGTGGATAGACCATCCGGTATAGTGGAGACCAAATGATGTTTTATAGACTTAGAAACCATCTGACATTACATAGGCAGATGATTTCTTGCAATTTTGAGTCATCAATTATAATTGCAATCATCTATTACACAAGTGATAAGATAATACATACACCCTCAAATTCATCTAATACCCAATAGACCACAAAGTTGTATATGATTTTCATAAGTGTATAGGCCATCTGGTATAATGGAGACGGGATGGTGTTTTATAGACTCAGAAACCATCTGTCATTAAACAGACCAAATGATTGCTTGCAATTTGAAACATCAATTATAATTGCAAACATCTATCCCCCAAATGATCTAATTGTAATTACACCATCAAATGCACCTAGAACCCAATAAACCACATGGTTCTGTATGATTCTCACAAGTGCATAGACCATCCAGTATAGTGGAGAATGGATGGTGTTTAATTTATAAACTTAGAAACCATTTAGCATTAAATAGACTGGATGATTGCTTACAATTTTGATACATCAACTATAATGTAAACATCTATCTTGATGATCTATCCCCCAAATGATCTACTTGTATTTACACCATCAAATGCACCTAGAACCCAATAAACCACGTGATTCTATATGATTCTCACAAGTGCATAGACCATCCAGTATAGTGGAGAACAGATGGTGTTTTATAGACTTAGAAACAATTTGGCATTAAATAGACCGGATAATTGCTTACAATTTTGAAACATCAATTATAATATAAACATCTATCTCTATGATATACTTGTAGTAACACCATCAAATGTAACTAGAACCCATAACCACATGGTTTTGTACGATTCTCATATGTGTACAAACCATCTGATATAGGACAGCCCGAATGGTGTTTTACAACCTTAAAAACACTCAACATTGAACAAGCCGGATGGTTTTTAGCATACTTTCTTGAAAAAAGGTGTTACTAGTATAAATCATCCTACATAATTGAAAATACACATAGATAAAGGATAAGTACAATCCATATTTAAAAGGAAAAACAAAATGTTACTTAGAACGCCAAGCATCTTGGAAAACAGTTACACTTATTTATACTTAGAACCAAAATAGAATTAATTGATAACAAAAATCATTTAGGAGTCTATTGTGTTTCCTTTTGGGTCTACTTCTGAGCTCATATCCCCTTTTGACTAAAATTGAAATTGGGGTAGAGAATTTTTAATGGTGATACTTATTCAACAGAATGTGAAATAATAAAATCAGGAACACGATAACAAACTTTTTTCCTCTTCTATTTTGCATGTATTGGATTATTTGGTAGAGGCTCAACTTCCTTACATGTTTCATTGTTAGTTATGGATACACCTACCAATGAAGCAATAACATCCAATGCTTCACCAACATCTTGCCTATGCTCATGTTTTAAAATTTGCAAGCGGGAGTAGCATAGGGAGAAGACGTTTCAATGTCCCTTGTTAAAACAAAATACAATAAATGCCAATTCAGTATTTAAGAAAATAAAGGTCCAAATTACTAAATAGGCTACAAGATCTTTGATATAGAGGTGATAATCCAATATGAAGTTGAATATGCTTATTGAATGCTCTCACTTGACTAGTGGTGATGATCCAATGGAGGTGTTGATCTTTAGTCTTCAATTCATTTTAAGAATATTCTACAATCACCTTTTGGAATTAAGAAAATCCAAAACTCTTTTCTTTCACTTTTCAGTGACTTGTGGCTTGTATAAGTATATTAAACATCATGAACAGTTAATGTAAGAAACATTGGGCAAAGAAATCATATATTTACACCTCCAAAAAAATAAAAGACAAAAATTGGTGAATTTCATATCAGGTTATTTAGCAACTTTGTTGGCTCAAGAGTGCCAATTTTGGAATATGATTCATTTGATCAAGACTACTCAGTGTGATATGTTAATGACATTAACAGCAATACCATCACTGTTGAGCTACAAAAAGTGGGGGAGAAGTGGCGGGTAAGAGACCTTGGTGGTGTCTATGAACAAGGTTATTTAGAGGATGGCTAAAGAAAGGATTCTCAAATTCAAATAAAATCGAAAGTTGAAAGGGAAAATAAGGAAATGGAAAACAAGGAAAAGAGAGAAAATTAAAAACTACAAAGCAATTTTTCAGTAGAATAATTTCCTATCCATTGAAATCCCTTACTTGTCTTGGAAAAAAGAACCTTGCAATTTGTGAAGCCACCATCCATATTACATTTTGAGATTCATCTATTTGTCATCATGAAAATTTGGTTTTCTTTATAAATAAAGCATTTTGATCTTCATAAAATATACTATCACAATTGTCAATGAGATGACATCATTCCACGGTTATGTTATCAGAATCAGCATTCTAGGTGCATCCATGCTCTCTCTCTCTCTCATACACAAATACATATTTGGATGTCTTAATTGGTAACTTTTGTTGTTTAGAATTTTGTTGTCACCTCAGAGGCAAATGTTTGTCAAATCAGAGAACAAGAACAAGAGAAGAAAACATAAGCATAGTAGCAATTATACTGATGAGTAATTACAATTTTTATCTCCCTTAAATTTTAATCTGTTTTTAGTTGCTTGAAGATATAGTCTTTGATAATTGATAGGTGTTATAGGTGTTACAATTTAGAAAAATCTTTCTTCAATAGGGAAATAGGATGAAGAACATAGTTAAGTTGGATTTAGTGCAAGTTACTTGAATGAGAAAAAGATACAAAGGAAACAGAGAGAAAGAAAGAAAAATAGAATAGTATGGGCTTTTACTTTCTATTTCATATAACCAATAAAATGGGAAAGATATAAAGGCAATAATAGCTTTTCATGTATAAATAGTTAAACACTATGGTACTTCAATACTACCCCTCAAACTAAGCATAAATACTTTTAAGTTCAGCTTGACTCAATTATTCATAAGTTTTGATTTGACTACACATTTGGTGAATACATCATCTAGTTGGTATCCTCTAACAAAAGGAAGACAAATTTTCCTAGAAGTGACCTCTCTAATGTAACATTGGTACATTTCAATGTGTTTGGTTAAAACTGATGGATAGGGTTATGTATTATGTTGATTGCATTTGATTGTCATAGTAAAACTTCATTGACCTACTAACATTCACTCTAATCCTCCTAAAAGAATGTCAACCACAATAAGTTTAAAACTCTTGTGCCATAGCCTTGATTTTGGCACCACATATCATTGACATGTTATTACTACACTTCTCTATTACCAACCTTTTATTACTAGGAAATTAAGGTTGTAAACTTCCAATGCCAATTTGTATTTTCTTATTAGTTCTGTTGATTGTACAAACATGTTTCTTGTGCTTCACATAATTAAACACCTTAATAACCATTTTGAATTTTGTAAATATAGCTTTTTGATATGGACCCAATTAAGTATGAATGAAAATATGCAATTAGAACTTTCAACAAGATAAGTATTGCCTTCACTACTATGAATCTCATTATGAATGATAACAGATTTTTCATAAATAATCTCTCTATGTTTAAAAGGTAATATACATTGTTTGAGTGGTGGTGGTATAAGTATTGTGGAATTCCTTAGGCGTTCTAAATATGAAAATTTTAAGGTTGTATGGATTGATGGAACGAATAAACAAAGTCTATGTCTATATAGAAGGTGAAAAACCAATATTCCATCAGCCAAAACTAAAGGAAAACTTATGCTTCAGAGGGAAAAACTCTAGTTATTGGGCTATTGGCTATTGAGAATCTTATAAAGGGATTGAATGGGTTAAAATACCATGCTCACAAACATTCCCAACAACTTAGGTTGTTGGCCCTCAACAACCAAAGTTTTTTCCCTTTGACATTTCATTAACTAAGCAGGTTTCAGTTGTTTTGCATCATTCGAGTCCTCAATTAAGCTCAATTCTTAGCATACAATCGACTTAAACATGAAACTAAAATTAAACAAGCAAAAAACTGAGCACAAGAGAGCTTCATTTGTCATGATCCTCACTCATCTATTCTAGCATGGAAGGCAACAGTAAACACGATGGGGACAAATTTACATTTTCTAATATTGCCTTGATGGAGTTGATGTTGCTGACCTCCAAGTGAATGACTCTAAGTTGAATGGAAATGGTGGGTGACACCAAGAACTAAGACAAGGCGCTATTACAAAATCATGAGTGATGTATCGATGCTCAATCAATTAGATACGAGAGATGGAGAATAAATCCCCAAATCAAAGATGGTTTTAGCCTTAGTATAAAATGTTTTTTGAGTGTGGTTTCTAAAAAAATTGGTATTTTGGTCTTAAAAGCTTAGGTTTTCTCCCACTCACCGGTTTTGTCGTTATTTTCAAAACATAGAATAATTTTCTAATTGACCAAACTTGGTCATTTGTTTTGCAAAATGCCCTTCTAGAATTGGTAAAATTATTCTTATTTATAATTTTATTAAGAATAAATTTCTTAAATTATCCTTATGATTTAACTAATTGATTAAATGTACTTTTATTATTTAAAAATTAATTAATGCCACTCTTATTGTTTATGACAATTGTCCATCTCTACACTTATTGTTTATGACCCCTTCCTCCTCTAACCTCTCTCTTCCTTTTATCTTCCTTCCACCATCTCCGTCGATCGGTTCCCAAATCAACATTCTTATCAAGATCAACCCTCCGTTGAGCTCTCAAGCTAATAAAGAGAGATTCCTCTAATGGGGTTCTCTCTCGTCTCTCTCTCTCTTTCCACCTCCTTCGCCCAACAAAGCCACCACCGCCATCTAGGGTTTTCGAACTTCACTAACCAGAGTCTTAAGGGGCAAAGAGCCACGGTTCGCCGTAGAATTGGTAATAACGAAGACAGTTTTCCTGTCATCGCCATCACCATCCATTTCTAGGGTTTTCGTTGGGCTTCGTAGAGGATACTATTGTCAATTGAGCAGAAGGAAGAAGCCAAAGGGAATGCAGAACGCGAAGCGGGTCAAGACCAAGAAGACCCTTAATTGCCCAAGTAGCATTCTCTTAACCTTCCGATTTGCCTTCTTAGCCAATTTCAGAAGGGGAACCACTCCACCTTCATCGATTATGAGCTTACCATATCTATCATTGTCGCGGACGAGCGATAAGAGAGAGGCGGCCGCATGAGAGGACATTTTCTTGAAGGCAGCATCGGGAATAATGGTTAAGACGCACTTCATGAGCCCATTACGGGACGAGTGAGAGAGCAAGAGTTAGGGAGACAGAGTAGAAAAAGAGACGGATCTCTGGGTTTCATTTTTTTTTTTTTTTCTTTTTCATATGATATGTTGGAATTCTTGTTATTGAGTGTCTTTTGTATCGGCTTCTCCACCATTTCTTTTCTTGCTTGTCAAAGTAACGGCGGGAGAACTGCTTCGAGGAACCAGAACAAACCCCCTTTACCCAACGCTACTCCTTGAAGTCCTTCTAATGTAAGGTTTGATTTGCCTCCCTCCGTGTTATTTTCCCTTGCTCTCTCTCTCTCTCTCTCGTCCCCTGCCTCTTAGCAGCAGCGACATCTTTGGTTCTTACAAATGTTGGTATTACTACACCTGGTCGAGCCGAAGTTCCGATTGCTGGTTTGGACATCATTCTCCTCTTCATATTCTCTGCAATCGAGCGGGCATGCATCACCGGTAGCTGCAAAGAAAATGTTACTGGGTTGAAATTAGTGGCAGCTGTAGTGAGGAGAGATCGGTGGCCATTGGCGGCCACTCAGCCAAGCTAAGTGAATCCGCACATATGGGTTAAAATGAGGGATAAAAAAGTAACTTTGCTATTTGAGTTAAAGGGTAAAATAGACATTTTAGACTTTTCGTCCATGTTTAACGGCACTGGTTAGACTTAAACAATTGGCATGAACAATCAGTCAATTTTCAAACAGTAAGGGTATAGTTAGTCAATTAACTAAATTATAAGAATAGTTTAAGAAATTTACCATTTTGTTAAATATAATGTTCATATCTTGAAAATCTAATTATCATGAGATAAATCTTTGTTCTTTTTTCTTTTCTTTTGAAGGGCTACACAATGGGGGTAGCCCATCTCCCAACCCATAACCTCCCTAACCTAGGTGCAGGTGGGATTCAATCCTAAATCTTTGCTACGATCAATAAGAGACCTTACCAACCAGTCAGTTAGCATCTTGCGAGAGATAGATTTGTTCTTTAGAGGGCATTTTCTTGCCCATTGATTTTACTTCCTATTATGACGTTATGACATGATGAAAAAATGTCATATAAATAATTTGACCCACAATAAAAACCATTTGAGCACATTACACCACCATGTTTGAGAGTGGCACATTACTATGTGTGATTTAATTTGATATGGCAACACTACAACTGATTTAATTCAATATGGGCACACAACTAGTAATTTAATTTGATATGGCCACACCACATTTGTATTTATGGAAAAGAAGAGTAGAAGACTATTATTATTGGGTAAAACACTTAAAACTCTTTTCATGTTTGTTTGAAATATCGAAATCTCCCCTCTTTTCAAAATGGACTTAGACCTCCCCCATGTGGTGATGTTTTCAAACAAAGACCTCTCCTCCGTTAGTAATGTGTCAAGATCTGTATCATATGACATCATGTGCAAGTAAAACTTTTTAAAAATCCAATTTTGCTCCTTTATAACCCCTATACCTTAGTTTGTGTATTTTAACTTATTTGGACAGAGAGCACTCCTCAAAATCCAGTTCTCAGCTGCATCATGTAGCTCATCAACACCCATAGCCCAACTCACAACTTTGAGAAGTTTGACTTCTCATCACCTAAAAGGCTCTTGGTGAGCATGCTATGAAGAAATCTACTAATTTATTTGTTCTCTGAAATCAAAGACAACTCCTACAACAATTAGCTTTTGAATATTCATCCCATTGGCCTTCTTTGCCCCTTCGAAACTCTATTGTCTTACTTTAAGGTATTAAAACCACCCCATTCGGGAGCTGTAGTAAGGCCAATATATCACTGACTTCAAGGTCCTGAAGACCCCTTCTAAAACCCTAATCCCAATCAAAGCCATAACTAGACTCAAAAGGGATTAGAAAAGTAGACATTGATCAACTCCTGTTTAAACAAGGATATAGAATACATAGAAGGAAATTGTTCTTTCAAAGACACATCTCCCACCTAAAGATTTTCCCAAAACTTCACTTGGTTACTAGAACAGAGGTCGTACTTGGTAACATTGTTTTAAAAGGCTTAAGCCTTAAGACGAGGCACACAGATTTTACCTCAAGGCTTAAGTCTCAAAGATGTGAAGCTTAAGCCTTTGTCATAATGAGGCATAAGCATTAAGCATCAAGGAGTGAGGCGTAAAAAGGCATCAGCCTCAGTTATCAATAATAAAAGTAGAAAAACCTTTTTCTAAGTGTTTTAAGAGAGTTCCATGCAAAAAGGACTAATCAAGTTAATAGTTTCTTTTGGATAAATCAAGTGAGATTTACTTATTATTTTAAATGTAATGTCCCAAGTTTGTTATTTTTCTCATTTTTTCCACTAATGGGTCATTTTTCTTTGCAATAATAATAATAATAATAATAATAATAATAACAACAACAACAACAACAACAACAACAACAACAATAATAATAATAATAATAATAATAATTATTATTATTATTATTATTATTATTATTATTATTATTATTATTATTAACTAATCAATATTACTATCATTTATACATTTAGGCCATGTTTGGTTCAATTCTCATTCATTCTCATCTTACCCAAGATAAAATTCTAAAATGGACAAGAATGGGTAAAAGTAGGCAGAATGAAAAAATATTACTACGAACTAAACACTTTTTTCCTAAACATGAATTCTTTTCAGACTAACAAGTGTCATGTTGCTCATTTTCATTCTTCAAAAAAAAAAAAAAAACTATGCCGGTATTCATAAACTGCTAGCCTAGGTCTCCAAAATTGTTGGCATAGATATTTACCAATGGATAGCCGACAATTAATGTTTACTAGTTGGCATAGATGTTTTGCAAAAGTACTTTCACAAAAGTGCTTCTGTAAAAAGTACTTCCGTAAAAATGCTTTTATAAAAGTACTTTCGCAAAAGTGCTTTTGTAAAAAGTACTTCCATAAAAGTGCTTTCATAAAAGTACTTTAATGTAAAGTACTTTTGTAAAAGTGTTTTCGTAAAAGTATTTTTGTAAAAGTATTTTTGTAAAAGTACTTTTATAAAAGTACTTTCATAAAAGTGTTTTCATATAAAAGCACTTTTGCATAAACATCTATGGTAGTAGTTTATTAGGTAGAGTTTTCTCAAAGAATGAAAATGAGCAAGATGGGGCATGATTATTTTTCATGCTGTAGGCTATTTAACTTTTGTGCTATGGGGCTGATTTTTCATTCTAAAAAGAATGTGGTCCATGGAAAGAATTTTGTAACAAAACACTAATGTTATTCATTCTTGCCCATTCTTTCCTAGAATGAGTAAGAATTAAGAGAATGAGGCCTAGAGTAGTGAACCAAACATGGCCTTAGGTAATTGGGGGAAATCATAACACCATTTTATTATGACTACCCTCTCTAGTTGTTGCCATTGTAAAAAAAAATAAAAGTCACCACGTACCACACATCACACCAATTAAACAACTGTTGCTGAGACACTACTACTATCATAGGGTTCAGCACCAAAAACCTTCCTGTTGTCACACACATTCAGACATAAATAGGGAGATAAACAGTCCATACGCGTACCTACCAATCAGAACTGCTACATAGTTGAAATCCAGTCCAAAAGTGGTAGAACACACCATACTATTAGCTGACTATAGGGTTCTGTTCACACCTGTCCATAAGCTAACCATCTTCGAGTCATGATTAGAGGGTTTCTCACAAACCAGCAAGACAAACACCACCACAGAAGCTGGAGGCATAGTTACCTCCTAGAAGGAAACACGGCCACTCCTTTTTGGCCTCTTATCAAACCTCCGATTGGGTTGTGAGTTATTTCAAAAACCAGGTCTAATATGGTGATCCAAGGAGAAAAGAAGGATAGGACAAAAACTGAATTCTAGACTGATTTTCTAGTGCTTTTATACCATGTAAAGGGTTCGATTAACACTAGTTCAGTCCTAGGTCTGAAAGAAGAAGAAGAAGAAGAGAGGAGAGAAAGAAAGGGTTCATTCAGATAAAAAAAGAAGAAATCAATCACTCTCATCCCACCCATCTTATATTTATAGTCTTTGCATTAGAATACAAAGGGCAGCTCTGTCACTCATTAAGTATGGGACATACAACTTAAACAAAGACAAAATAGATAACTTACCTTTAATTAAAAGATAAATGACCAAACTACCCTTATACGATTGACTCTAACAACTATAAAGTTATTCCTTCTCCTAAATTAGCCATATAATAATTGTTTATCTATTAATTGATACATTTAAGTAAACTATAAATAGGACATAAGAAGAATTGAACCCTATTCATTGTTTGAAATGACCAAACACACCACCATAATTTTTTTCTTGTTAATGGATGCCCATTAATTAATACTAAAATTGATTATTAAAATTTATATAAATAATAGATAATAAATGATTATTATTATTATATTGATTTTCTAAAAATTAATACATATTTTAGTTCTTCCATAAATTTTCTTCTGTATCCTGTCATCGATCTCACACTTGGTTTTTTCTGTATCCATACATATCCAAACTTATCCCAAAAAATCTCTTAAAATTATCCTTTTAATATGACTGTCCTCAATGCTCAAAACCTTCTACAAGTAACAATTGAGCGAATGAAGGGAAAGAAAACCTACATAAGATTTGTGATTGTGGATGTGTCACGCACGTCACCTAAGAACAATAATTCAAGCTTGAAAAGTTGATAGGTGAAGGGCTTTCCTCAAAAAACAAATAAAATAAAGACCACTATCATTTGCTTTTTCTGGATTTCCTTGTTAGTTGTAGAGAGAGAGAGAGAGCGCTTCCTTTAGACTGTTGGGGTGTCTCATCTTTTAGAACACTTGAAGTGGTGAGTTCCATTTGCTCCAACAACAGAAACGACCTCTTCTTTCTTTGGGAATTGTTACTTGGCTCTTAAAAAGTTGGTGGGTAGGCACTTATATTTGCTGCTCTTTCAGGTGGCTCTTGAAAAGTTGACCTCTCCCATCTTACGAGAGTTTGGCTTGTGGTTGGGGGTGGGTAAGGACCTCACGAAGCTCCTGAGAACTTTGTCAAAGATCCAGTTTGTGCTCAACGATGCTGAAGAGAGGCAGATAATTAAGCGACATGGCAGTAAAGATGTGGCTAAGTGACCTTAAAGACATCGCCAATGATGCAGATGATATACTAGACGAGGTCGGCACAGAACCTCTGAGATTTAGCCAAGAGAATCAAGTACAAAAATTGTTTACCTTGTTGAAATATTTCCTATTTAAACTTGGGCTAGAACCTAAAATAAAGGATACCGCTGAAAGATTTAGAGGAAATTGCAAAGAAAGGGATGTACTTGGTCAGTTAAAGTGAGGGAGGGAATTTGGGCTAGGCCAGTCGAAGTGAGGGAGTGACTACAGACAAGTTCTCTGATGGATGAATCTTGTGTTTTTGGTAGGGTAGGAGATGAATATAATGGAAATGATGTTTCTATTATTTCCATAATTGGCATGGGGGCCTTGGAAATATCAGCTTGTGTACAATGATCAGAAGGTGCAAAATCATTTCAATGTAAGAAGGCTCACAAAATCAATCATGGAGTCTGCTGGGGGGAGGTTTCTATTTGTATTAGATGATGTATGGAATGAAAGAAATAGTGATCGAGAATTAAGTTCTTAGGCTTCCTTTGAGAGCTGGAGCAAAGGAGGGAAGCAAAATTATTGTCACTGTCAAAGAGTGAAAAAGTTTCTTCAATCATGGGCACCGCAACCGCGCATAGATTGGAGGCTTTTATCAAATGATGATTGTTGGGAATTGTTCAAGCAAAGAGCAATTGTTCATTGGAACTCAGATGCATATCCAAATCTGATAGCAATTGGTAAGGAAATTCTGATGAAATTCCAAGGTTTTCCTTTAGCAGCAAAAACACTTGGAGGAATCTTACATGGTAAAATTGACGAGTATGAATGGGAAATCAAATGATCTTGAAATATACATGGGACTTAAAAGAAGATGAAAATGAAATTTTGCCAGATCTAAGACTAAGCTATAATCATCTTCCTACACATATTAAGCAGTGTTTTGCCTATTGCTCTATATTTCCCAAGGGCCAATGGCTATGAATTTAAAAAGGAAAAACTAGAGCCATTGTGGATTGCATAAGGCTTTGTTCATCCTCAACACAAGGAAATGTAGGTTCTGAGTATTTTGATGATTTGATACTGAGGTTCTTCATTCAACTTTCCAAGATTAACAAGACTCAATTTGTTATGTATGATTTGATCCATGACTTGGCACAATTTGTTTCAAGAGAAATGTGCTTTATAGTGGAGGGAGATAAACCATTTTGAATCTTAGTAAAGGCTCAGCATGTGCCACTGCTACTTGATACATTCAATTCAAGTACGTACATTTGATGTCTAAGTGCATCCATTATTTTATGCACATTTCTACGACTACATAACAAACTCTCACGTGAAATCCTCAATGTGCAGGTCCTTCACAGTTTGATCTTAACCTTGAAGTATCTACGTGTCTTGGATTTGAATCGCGTATTGCTATGACTGAGTTACCAGAGTTAGAGTCAATTTGGAAATTTGAGTCGTGCATCTGTTTGCGTGTTTTTGTGGAGTTTTAATTGTTTTCTTTTGACGCCTATGTAGTATTTTCCCTCTCTTTCTTTCATGATGTTATCTCTTTGTTGTGTTGGATTTTGAAAATCTGGGTGCTGTCTCATCACCCCCCCCCCCCTCTGATGATTGTACTAAGGTTTTCTTTTTATTTTAATGAAATTTTCTTCTTACTCTTCAGAAAAAAAAATAAAATAAAAAAATCTTGATGTTTATAGTACATACATTAAGGGGCTACCAGAATCAATTTGTGGCCTCTACAATTTACAAACACTGATTCTCAAAAATTGTAACCAACTTCTTGAATCACCCCCAAAGGTACATGAAACCTAGTTAACCTACAATATCTAGATTTAACTGGATCTTGGCAGCTTATTTCTATGCCACCTGAAATTGGAAGATTAACTTGTGTACAGACATTGCCTAGGTTCATTGATGGTAAGGAGAATGGATGTGGGATAGGAGAACTAAAGGACATGTTGCATCTCCAAGGCACACTTTCTATTGATAGGCTAGAGGGTTCAGTCAACATTACCAATGTGAAGGAAGAAAATCTTAAGATCAAGCCACATATTCACTAATTAGAATTGCAATGTAGGTAGATTGTATTCACAGGATCAAATTGATGATAAGGGTGCTCAAAGGCCTCCAACCTCATGAAAACCTCAAAGGCTCTAAATTCCCAAACTGGATAGGTGATTCATCACCAAACATTTCACTCTCTCATTTAGAAATGATTGATCTCTCCCAATGTATCGATTGCAAAATCCTCCCATCTCTTGGTCAGCTACCAATCCTCAAACGTTTTAAGTATATAGATGCCATGTATGAACTTGAGCATGTTGGTCATGAGTTCTGTGGTGATGGAAAGGTAACCGGCTTCCCATCATTGGAGACACTAAAACTTGAAGACATGAAAATTTTGAAGGAATGGCATGGGATAGGAGTTGGACAATTTCCTTGCCTTAGTGAGCTTATGATTATAAATTGCCCCCAGATGACTACCCTTCCAAAATTTCCATCTCTCCATAGATTAGTGTCGGATGAATGCAATGAGAGGATATTGAACTCATTTCCTTACTTCACCTCTCTCTCATTGAAAATCTCAAACTTCCGAAAGCTGAAATCCCTACCGGAGGGCTTGTTACATCCTCTAGGTGCACTCAAGGAACTGAAATCCATCATTGGCTCACTGCTACCATCTCATGACATTGCAGGATGTGGGTATACAAGAGCTCATATCTCTCCATCATTTGGAAATTTTGTGCTGTGCCAAAATCATGTCTTTGACAGGTCAACTGCCTTCAACACTAAAACACTTTTCTGTCCAAGTATGTGGTAATCTGAATTCCCTGCCAGGGGATACAAAACCTATCCTCTCTTGAAGAATTGAACATTTGCAACTGTCCTCAACTTTCACCCTTTCCTGGTGAGAAGCTACCAGTGACACTTAACACCTGAAAATATCCACCTGTGCAAATCCCAAGACACTTCTAGTGGGGTTACATGGGCTTATAACCTCTCTTAAACATTTGCAAATTGAAGCATGCCATCAACTATCACCCCTTCCGGAGGAGAGTCTTCCTGCCACACTTAATAATTTACATATGCCAAATGTGACTTACTAAAGAAACGATGTCAAGAAGGCAGGGAAGATTGTCCTAAGATAGCTCATATTCCAAACAAATGGATTTCAGAAATTTGAATCAATTTCCTATAGGTGAAGTTCAAGTGCATTCACAAATTAAGTTCAGGTGTTCTTTACATTGCAATTCCATGTATATTCTGTATGAGTTATAATACAATATAATCAATTAGTTTTCATTTGGAAAGTTTCTAGAAAGGAAGTTATGCTAAAATATGGATTTCCTTATATTGTTTAATTTAAAATTGTTTGTTGTCCACCTATGTTTTTGACATAAGATATTTGTCTGAGGTTCCTAATTTCTTATTCTTATGAAATTTATTGATTCCATAGTGTATTATTATCTGTTGCTGCTTAGATTGATGACTGGTGAAACTAAAAAGGGCAGGGTTAGAAATGAAGTCATAATAAGGAACCCAGGGGTAGCTCCAATAGGTGATAAATGAGAGAAAGTAGACTAAGGTGGTTTTGTCACATGCATGGAAGACCATCTGCAGAACCCAATAAAAGTGATCTGTTACAAGTTGAAGGAGCTAAAAGAGCTAAGGGCAGACCAAAAAGGACTTCGGTGAAATAAGAAATTATTTACACACCCGTAATTTAATGATGGATATGGCACTGAATAGAATGGAATGTAAAAAGAGGATTCGTGTAGTTGACCCCATATAGGTGGAACAAGGCTTACATGATGACAATGATGATGAGTGTATTATCTGTTTCAAGTTATCTTTCTTTCTTTTTTTTTTATACTTCTTGTTTCTATGAGCATTGGTCATATCATGAACAAGCTTTGAGGGTAAAATTCCTCTGTTTACATTTATATTCTTCTTTGTCTTACATAGAGCATCATGACTAAAGGGAAAGAAACAGAGCACGTTTTCTTTGGGAAAGAACAAAGCACTATAGAGGTCAGGGGTAAAAAAAGGGTGGGGGAAGGGGACTTGGTTCCCTCTTATGACTCAAAGTTCCCCACCTATATTATTAATATAATAGATTAATAGTCCTTATTGTTCCCCCCTCCGCCCCTAATAGAGGTTACAGCGTTTTAGCCATTGCTGCAGGTAACCATAGAGGTGATCTATTAGTAGCAGATATTTTTTCTTATTTTCTAAATTACAGTTTCTAATGTCTGCTAAAACACAATCCCACTAATTGATATGACATTGTTATTTTTGAGGCCTTGCTGATTTAAACCTAAATTGAGGTCCTCAAGTTTCTAAAAAAATTTTAAAATTTGAAAATTTTGTTTGCTTTCTAAACATCATTGGATGTCTCCAGTGGCTTTTGGAGCATTCCCTATGGCTCTAGACATGGGCTGTGTATCTTTGATTATGTAGGATTATGCTAAGTTGAAGTTGATTTGTGGACCCTATGATAGGCAAATGATGAACTTGATAAAGAAACATTAGGTACAGATAACATCAAGGGTAGTTTCCTACCCCGGGAAAGTAAAAGAGAGGACTAACAATGTAAAAGGGTTTCATTTCTTATTCCTCTCAATTAGGGATTATGGATTTCTCATGTTCACATGAAAATAGTGTTACATAATGTCAGAGTCAAATCGAAAAACTGAGAAAGAGAAAGAGAGAGAGAGACAATACAACCGAATGGTGGGTGTGACTACTTGTGTCAATCGACACCCTAAAAGAAATATTTATATTAAGTTGTAAAAGGAAAGATTTGCCCTTAGTATACATGAGAGATATACAAAAAGGAAACATAAAAGTACAAAAATAGCCCTATGGCTAGATTTCACTATCACTACACTCCCCCTCAAACTGATGCCTAGGAATAAGCATTAGTTTGTTCATGAGAAATAGATGACAAGCTCGTGTCATTGCTTTAGTTAACAAGTCTTCTAGTTGGAGCCCAGAGGAGACATGAAGAAGAGATATGGTACCCTCAAGAAGGAGATTGCAAATGAAGTGGCAATCAACTTCTGTGTGTTTGGTGCGCTCATGGAAGACGGGATTGGATGCAATTTTGATTGCACTGATGTTGTCTACATAAAGAGGAACAGACAATAGTGGCTCACTTAGTATTTCAAATAGAAGAGCCCGAAGCCATATGATCTCACTACACACGGAAGACATATCCCTGTGTTCAGTTTTAGTGGAAGATTTAGACATAATAGCTTATTTCTTGCACTTCCATGAGATAAGGGAGTTTCCTAAGAAGACACACCAGCCAATTGTGGACCGTTGGGTGTCAGGGCATCTAGCCCAATCAGCATCTGCATAGGCCATAAGATGAATGGGAGATTGATGAGGAGAAGAATAACCCATGTGATAGTGTGCCCCGTACATATCTTATAATCCGATGAACTGCAGATAAGTGTGGTTGTCTCGGAGAAGACACAAACTAACTTACTATATGAATTGCATAAGATATGTCCGGCCGAGTCATGGTGAGATAGATTAAACTGCCCACTATCTGATGATAAAGGGTAGGATCTTTAATGGGAGATCCATCATCTTTGCTGAGTTTCAAATTCAGTTCTAGTGGAGTGTTAACAATCTTAGAATCACTAAGATTTTCCAGTTTAACCAGATCAGCCACATACTCCTGTTGATTAACAAAGTAGCCTTGAGAATTTCTGTTCACCTCAAGGCCCAAGAAATATGTCAGCGGTCCCAAGTCCTTCATCTTGAAGGATTCACTAAGTAACTATTGTAGCCTATAAATTCATTCTATGTCATCCCCTATAATGAGTATATCATCAACATAAAGGAGTAATATCGTTACTCCTTGCTTCTGCCTTAGGATGAACAAGGAGTAATCAGTCTCTGAACAAAGCCAACATTAGTGATGACAGATCTGAACTTCTCAAACTAGGCCCTAGGAGCTTGCTTTAGGCCATAAAGTGACTTTTTCAAACGACAAACAATCTGTGGATCTGTACAATATCCCGGAGGAGGCTTCATGTAAATTGTCTCTTTCAATTCCCCATGGAGAAAAGCATTCTTGACATCCATTTGATGAATTGTCCACTGTTTGACTACAGACAGCCATCAAAAGTCGTACAGTGATCATCTTAGCTACAGGAGCAAACGTCTCCTCATAGTCTATCCCATATTCCTGTTTGTAACCCTGTGCAACAAGCCTAGATTTGTATATGTCTAGGCTTCCATCAGATTTTAGTTTCACAGAATAGACCCATCTGCTTCCTATGAGAGATGTCTCAGATGGAGCTTTGACTAGGTCCCAGGTGTCATTCTCCCGAAGAGCCTGAATCTCTGAATCCATTGCATCTTTCCAATGTGGTTATGCTACAGCCTGCTGATAAGATCTATGAATGTCTATGGTAGATAAAATGGCAGAAAAGGAGCTATGGTCTGGTGAATAACCATAACGGTTAGGTGGATGAGAAATTCTAGAGGAACAACGTAAAGTAGGAGCAATAGGTTCAGAGGGAAGGTCTTGAACACTTATTGAGGTAGCTGGAGTGACTAGATCATCAACTAGATGCGGAGCAAAGGGGTGGATGGAGACTGAAGAAGGTCGTTGTTTCCTGAAGTAGGTTTGAAGTTGCTGCGGAGGTGACAATGGAGTATTCGATGTACTTGTAAAATCAAAACTATGCAGCAAGGAAACAGAAGGAGCTGGGAACTTCACAATATGTTCAAAAAATTACACTTTCAAGAAAAACTACATTACAAGAAATTCAAAGACGACGAACCAAAGGATCATAGCAAAAATACCCTTTATGTTCAGAGCTATACCCAATAAAGAAGCACAAAGCTGTTTGTGTAGTTAACTTTGTGCGTTCATGGGGTGGAAGGTGGACAAAACAAGCACATCCGAATACTTTAAGCATGGATAGGTCTGGGGATTTGTGGAAAAGGGATTGAAAAGGAGAGGTGTTGTTCAAAATTGATAACGGAAGACGATTTATGAGATACACAGCAATGTTGGCCGCCTCCACCCCAAACCAAGAGGGTACATGGGAATCCTGCAAAAGGGTTCTGACTACACTCAAGATATGCCCATTTTTCCTTTCTGCAACTCTGTTTTGTTGTGGGGTGCCTGGACAAGACTTTTGGGTTTGAATTCCATGTTGTTTTAAGTAGTTTTGGAAATCTCTGTCAATATACTCTCCTCCTGAATCCGTTTGTAGCACACAAATTCGGGCATTAAATTGAGTGGCAACATAAGTCTGAAAGTGTTGAAATATAGAGTACCTTTATATTTCTTTCGAAGAAAATAGGCCCAAGTGAAACGAGTGCAGCCATTAATAAAGGTCACAAAATATTTAAAACCCATCCGTGAGACAAATAGAGACGACCAAACATCACTATGTATTAAATAAAAAGAGATTGTTGCATGTTTAGAATGAGAAGGAAAAGGCAAAATATAACTCTTACATAAGTCACAAGTAATGCAGTCTTTATTCACATTTTTAAGAGAAACATTAGAAACAGGCAAACTACTAGAGGAAAACAACTAATCAAGTTTCTTAGAAAAAGGATGGCCCAATCGTTTATGCCACAACTGTCAATCTTTATTACATTTAACAGATTCAAAACTAGAAGTAGTAGAAATCAAACATGAAGTAGAACCAGGCACAGTTTTATTCTTCTCAAATTCTAGAGCAAAGAGTCTTCCCAATGTAGGCCCCTTCCCCTTCACCTCCCCAGTTTGTCAGTCCTATATCAAACAACCATCAGAAATAAATAAGACATTGTTACTTTCCTCTATGAATTGGCTAAGAAAAATTAAATTGGTGGTAAGCTTAGGTACAAATAAGGTTTTGGACAAATGAAATGGAAATGACTTAGAAGTAGATAAATATAGATCATCACATCCAAGTATATCTAATTTCTCACCATTAGTAGTAACAATGTATTTATTGGGGAGATGGGGTTTAGGACACTGTCTAAGAGTGGCCCCTGTCATATGGTTAGAGGCTCCTGAGTCAATGTACCATAGATGGTTCGGTGAGAGATAGTAGGTAGGGGACTTACCAGATAGGCCCATAGAAGAGAAGGCTAAAGAAATAACAGGGGACATGAGTTGTCAAATTCGTTCTTCAGACATGCTACATGAGGTATCATTCTGCCCAGTCATGGAAGTAATGGAGGATGTTGCATCTGATCATCTACACCTGTCTGATAAGCCTTGTAGCTTCCTTTCTTCTAATTTGATCCACTTCTTTTATGAGGTCGAGTGGGGCATTCAGTGATAATATGGCCAACCTGCTTACAGTAGGTGCATGTATTCTTTCTTGCAGTGAGAAACAACATGTTCGAACTCCTTACATTCATAGCATTGTATTTTAGAAAAGTCATTCTTTCATTTCGGTTTTATTGCTAGAAAGACTATATCAATGTTAGACTCCTTCCTTCCGTCCAAAGTACTCTATGTGACAAATCTGGTTTCGGCCCTCGGAATTTCACCGAGAATAGTATCCAAATCAGGAAGTGTTCCTCAACTCGGGATATTAGATCTACCAACATCGAATTTAGGTTTGAGATGCATTAGGAAGTGCATAATCATTCTTCTATCAAAATGTTCTTTCATATACTTCACACAACATTCTAAAGGACCATTCCCCATGTGAACAAGCTCATATTCAGTCCAAAGGTTAATAAACCCATAGTACTCTTGGACCTTTCTTTCTCCTTGATAATAGGAGAAGATGTCAACCTCTATCTAGTACTATCTTGAGGTGTTTGCTTGCTGATAAACTCTTTTGAGATACTCATACATCTCATAGGCAATCATGTATCCTCTCATAGGAATTGTAATGTCAATTTCAATGGATCCTAAGATCCAAGGTGCACTTTTTGCATTATCAATTCTCCGTTGATTAAGACCCTTGATGTCCGAATCATTAGGTTTAACTATTGATCCATCCAAATATCCCTAGAGACCTTTCACCTCCACATGAAATTGGAAATTGAATTTCCAAAGTGTATAGTTCGTACCATTAAATTTGATGGGGAGAACTTCCATTCTTTCTAATGCCATTGAATCACGAGAGCAAGAAAAACCACAAAGAGAAGTGTTCAAAACAGTAGAATAATGAAGTACCTTTCAATCAATGTCTAAAAAAGGAAACTGTAAGGGCCTGTCAAACTCTGAAGTGGCCCAAAACCCTTCTAGATCAAATCTGATTCAAACCAAACCAATTGGAAACAGTAGATCTGCCATGGGCGACACTAGATCTAAAGTTTCAGCCTGATCCATTGCTTCTAGAGGGAGATCCAATCCGAAAGAGAAATCTGGTGACACAATAGTCCAGGAACAGAGTCTGTCGAGTTCTGATTAAAAACAGCTTCAGAAATCGGATTTAAGAACACTCAAGAGACTCCCAAATACTGTTAGGGAATACTCTAGATAACAAATAAGAAAGAGGTGAGGAAATAGTCACTCGCAAATCAGATCGTGACCTGCTCTGATACCATGTCAAAGTCAGATCGAAAAACTAGGAAAGAAAAAGAGAGAGAGAGACAACACAGCCGAATGGTGGGTGTGACTACTTATGTCAGTCGACACCCTAAAAGAAATATTTATATTAAATTGTAAAAGGGCAGATCTGCCCTTAATATACATGAGAGATATACAAAAAGGAAAAGTAAAATCACAAAAATAGCTCTACCGCATACATCTACTAGCATTTCGCTTTTTTCCCATGCTCATTTCAGACAAGTTAACAGCTAATTTACATGATGAATGTCATTTTTCCTACATATTGTTGTTTAGCAAACTGTCTTAATTAATTTCTGTTCATACCATTGACAGAGATTTTTTACTATATTTATCTTAATAGAGCATGTATCAGTTATTTGCACTTTATGCCTTGCACGGGGTGAACATATTGAAATATTGGTTCTACCGGAGCTCCTCAACTAATGGTGATATTTCTTGTTTTTCCCAGCGGTCTAGGACCCACCTGAACATCTGTTAGGAAGGGGATTCAAGGATGAATTGAGAAACATTTGGTGTCATTTTGGGTTCCAAATCAGATTGCCAGCTGGAAAATTCTCGGGTCATTTTTGGAGAGAAATCAAAGCTATGACAAGACAATAACTCTTGATGTAAATAGACCTCATGCATGACAAGAATCCTCTCTGTTGGTCATTTCTTACAACCGGCGGTGGTTCGAAAACCGTTGATGCAACAACAGCAACAAAACTATTACTTGTACAATAGGAGGTTTGAAGTTTTAACAGGCAGAAATCCAGATTCTAAAGCAACATGTGATATGATCAAGTTTTACCAAATTTTGGAAAAACAATTTTAAGAGGCATTGGGATACAATATAAAATTACGGTATAAATATTGAGATCTTGTGTAAAATAAATATAATAATACATTGCCAGTTTATCTTGGTTTTTAGGACCAAAGGTTCAAAATATGATGTGTCTATCATAGCGTATTGTACAGTATGTATCAATTATGGTTGGGAAATGGGAATTAGCCATTATTCACGTTTACTTGTTGATTTGGCACATAAATACATTATGTGGGAAATTAATCTGATTGATCTCTCTAGTAATGCCTGGACTATCAGCAACGCTTGATTGTTCCTATCTCTTTTTTGAAACTTTTAACAAATATCCACTCTTTTATGCTGGTGTTTGGATCACCACTGGATATATGGCAGATATGGAATCACCTCAACTCCCTACAACTGAAATCTTTATGCGGGTTTTGGATTGAGCTATCCTTTCTTCTTCCCCTTCTTGAGCAATCCTATCATACCAGCTTCATCAGGCAAACAAAAGGTGCACACTATACAGAAATTTGAGTCCCAGGAATAACAGCATTTAATTTAGATGATCTTATTGTTACAGATTCAAGTAGAACTTAGTTGAGTGTATTGGCTGTACTATTTCTTCAACTCATCCGAGTCGGTAGTTTTTTGGATGGAATCAATTTTCTACAGTCGGTAGGGAAAATTTGTCATGTTTCCTACATTTTATTAAAGAGTACCTCATATCAGGGGTATTACAGTTGGCAATTCTCAGCAGTTCCATGCTGAGCCCTGTTCCTATGTTGAGAGATACTTCATATGATGTTAACATTTGGAAAGCATATGCTTGTCATTGGCAAAGTGTACATAAAGTATGATTTATGACTTGAGATACAAAATATTCATGGTAGAGGAATAGCTTGAGTGTAATTTGGACCGAACAGTAAAAGGAGAAATGGGGAAAAAGAAAACAGGATCATCAGTCAAGCGAATGTAGTCTTGCTGAATATGGTTTACAGGAACAGGACCTCAGATTGGTCTAAGATCCCACAACTTGCCCATTCTCATGTATAAAGAAATTGGCCACATTTCATAATCATAATCCAAGCCTTATCCCAGGTACATGAATCCTGTTTTGTTATTCCATTCTGTTTAATTCCATATCCATTGTTAAATTATGAGTGCTTAAATTATTTACTAATGCTTTGATCCATGTCCATTGAGCCGTTTTAAAAATATTAAAATGGCAACAAAAGTAACTGTTATCTACTAACTCGGACTCATTGCTGTAGAGAAAGAAAAAGTGGGGTGGGGGCTCAAAAAAGCCTTCATACAAAGCAACATCTGCATTATGTCCCATCTGGGTATGAAATACAAAAGGTCTCTTTGTATAATTTCCAGGGAATTTACAAATAACCAATGAGAGAAATTGACCGATCACATTTTTACTCACGTTTCAAAATGCATCTCTATCAAAATCTTATCATGATTCTATGGATCTAATGAAGCTTCAAAAATCACAAGTTTGCAACGTAATATTGGCTTCTACTCAAAATGCGCGGTTCATGGCAAGGCAAAAGAGATTGTTCAGTTAGTATCTGCAGTTGCTGGGGCTGAAATTTGAACAAGGAGCTGATTTCATAGCCATTCATGATTGAGAGACCACTATGGCATGCCAAGCAGATATCCTTAGAGCAACCTAGGAACCAACACTGATATCATCATCTGGCTTTAGGCTAAATTCGACTGGATCAAATTGCAAAGGGGAGGAAGGAGGAGTGTCCCATTGAATTGGAGAATCCAACCAGACAGTTAATACAGGCCATGGCAGTTCTGGCTCTGGCTCCAAGGACTCTTCAGCATAGTCTGCAACAAAAAGCATATTACTTGGCATGGAGCTTAGAAATATAAAAGTAGAGAATATTGAAAAAAAAAAAAAGAACAAAAGTAAAAACTTCCAGAATCCACTTAAGGATACTAAACCTCTGCTGCTTGTTTAGGCTTCATGGATATAGCAGGAGAAATTAAATCTGCAAGTGAATAGCTTACACAGTCAAAGACTTGTTCATGTGGAAACACCGAAAGATATGCTATTCTGATAAGAGAAATGCGAGTAAGCAAGTTTGTGCAACTCTTCAGTCATCTTCACCCAAAAGATAAAGTGGGACCCATGAAAAAGCATGTCCATCATTGTCAACTCTTAATCATGGTTGAAAGCATCAAATACGTATCATACTGATTGTATATATATATATATATATATATATATATATATATATATATATATATATCGGCTTTCAGGGTTAAATAATAATACTAGGTGTGCATTTAAGGCGATAAGATGGGCACTGATTGAAACTAAAAAAACAAAAAAGAAAAGAAATTGATCATTTTAGAAACTTGAGCACATCAATACTTTGAACCATGCTCCTGATCTTCACCCTACTAACAACAGTTGCACAAACTCATTAACTAGCACTCCTCCATAAATACTAACATGTCAGAGTCATGTAATGACCATGATCTGAAAGAAATATGTCCAAAAAATAATGGTCCATTGCTGTTGCTTGCTTCTCTATGCATTTTCTGGGGTCATGTAGAAATGCTTCTTTGACTATATTGAACTCCTTTGGTAATGTTGCCAAGGCCCCCTTTGCCTTTCTTGATGGTTGCTTTAGAACTTATGTTCCTTCCATCAACATCAGGCCCTAGAAAAGAAATTTTCAATCTGGTTATGAATAACCAAATTAATCTTGTTGACAGCACAAAATGAAACCAATAATGAAAATGCTGTAATACCTTTATGGCAATGCCCAGATTTTCATCTTGAAGGATCAACTGCCTTTGAGCCTGTGTGCTTGCCATCACTAATGGTTTCGCTTTATTGTCACTCAACAGATTCTGCAGCATGTAATCAATATAAGGATTAATTACCAATAATTATGAAGGAGCTTAGTTTACCTTAGAAAGGTTTGAGACTGATGCTGTTTTTGGGTGATGAAAGAGTATAACTTCAGTGAAGATAAAAATGGAATCTATGTTAACTGAAATTTTTCTTCAGTTTATCATAATTGGCATGATTCAAAGATTAAAAACCACTTATCAACACTTCCAATACAGACTAAGCTTTGATACTTAAAGTAACACTCACCCACCAAATCATGCAAACAGGCACATACAAAGACAGAAAGAGAAGAATGCGAAACAGGATTCATGTAGCCAATCTATATAGGTGGGACAAAGATCTCTTGAGTTAAGTTGAGATGAGTAATATATAGTTGGCAAAAATGCTGGATTGAAAAAGGACCCCAGGAGCACAACATGTCATTCTTATAATTCTCCAAGACCACCATACTTGAGTAATATAACTTGAAACTTCAAAATTTTCTTTTCAGAAGAATGGCAATTAGTAATTGTATCCATACACAACTCAGTCCAATATGACATCTCTAGAAGCACCAATACAATTGGACCAGTGAAAAACTTTCATCATGTTTCAACATATTCAACAGGCCATGGGTGTGATTTCTCCTGGAGCATAGTCTATAGGTTTCTAAGGCTACTATCCAACCTCAGACAAAGAGTTGAAGGAGATAGCAGCCCTCTTATCCAAGGTTGAACTTACAAAACTGGGAGTTGAAGGAGATGGTAGCTCTCTTATCCAATCTCGAGGGCTGGTACCCAACCTAGGGCGTGCCAGACAAAGGGATGTAGAAGTGAAAATTGATGCTTCTCTTCTTTACTTTTTCACAAGACAATCTTAAAAACAAACGAAAACAATTCAAGCCACAAATAATTAGTTATAATGAGCACCACTTGAACTCTCCATCACCATAAACACCAAAGATCTCCGACAACAAGGTCAATAAAGTTGAGCCAAACATATTTAATACTAGAACCTTTGCTGAATCCAAATAGTAAATACCTAAAATTTCGATGAGCTGCTAACTACAAGGGCCTAATTTTTTAAGATGTTTAGGAATCTTTGCTTATTGGGAATTTGATAAGCATGACAAATCCTTGCTTTTCAATTAGTGTGGAATACAATAATTGGAAGATTTTACAATGTCTCTTCACAATTTAATAGAAAGTTAAATGAGTAAATAATAAACTTAACTGTCAATACATATCAATAAGAGCATATCAACGAACATATAATAAACTTTTTGGATTGGACTAACGACCGAACTTACATCAACACAACTTCAATACTTATCAATAAGACCATTCACAACTAAAACATTTTCAGTAAATCCAACGATTTCATACCGAAGCATGTAATAAACTTAACTGCCAAATTGCAAATTAATTCAAGTTGTTCATTTGGTTAACTGGTCAAAGTTTGATTAACCATTTTGTTATTAATAAAAATTTGAAATCATAAATGACTTATAGGTATGTATTGCAATACCCTAATGGCCCACCAACTACAAATCAAATTTCATTGAAAGTCTCTAATTTAAGGTTGTGTTTGGTTTGTGGGAAGATTTTGGTGGGATAGGAAAGGATAGGATGGGATGGAAAAAGGAAAATACGTGGAAATTTTTCATGTTCCATTGTTTCGTTGCAAAAGGGAAAAGTGCGAAAATTAACCCTAATAACAATTATTAATTAATTAATTAAGTCAACTATTGATAAATAAAATATTAAAAACAAAAAATAGACTAATAAAAAGTAGCATATTAATTAATGTTAATAATTAATCAACAATTAATATCAAATTAATAAAAAAAGTATTAATTCATATTTAATAATTAAATAATTATTTGATAATTAATAATATCATTAAAATAAATTAAAAGAAATAATTTATTGATGAAAACTAATTTAATAATATATGAATAATTAATATTAAAATATGAAATTATTAATTAAGTCATGGTTATTAAAAAATATAATATTATTAATAACTTATAAGCTAATAAAATGTAAATTTTTAATTAATTCAAATCATTAACTACTTAATTATGAATTTCCAATAATTAATATCTAATTAATAATAAATAATAAAAAAAGTATTATTAACTAATTAAACGTTTCAAAAACTAGTTAATAATTAATTAACTAAGTGAACAATGAATAAAGAAATAAGGATTTTATTATTTATCTAATTAGTGATTCAACAAAAATAATTAAAAATTAAAAAAATAAAAATAATATTACTAATTAATTCATAATAAATATTAATAAAATAAATTTTACAATATTAATTCTTAAAGAATAATTAATTAGATAATTATCAATATTAATTAATTATAAACGTATTTCATTAAAATGTTTATAATTAATAATAATAAAATATAAAATAATAAATGCATTACTAATTAATTAATTAAGAATTGTTACTAGGGATAATTTTCTCACTATTTTCCCTTTTGCAACCAAACAATGGAACATGAAAAATTTCCACCCATTTTCCCTTTCCCATCTAATCAAAATCTTCCCACAAACCAAACACAACCTTGAATCAGAGACTTCCAATGAAATTTGATCTATAGCTAGTGGGTCATTAGGGTATTGCAATGCATAAGCATAACCATAAGTCTTTTATGAATTCAAATTTTAATAATAACAAAATGGTTAAGCAAACCTTGACCAATTAACCGAGTCGACAACTCAAATGAATTTGCAATTTGGCAGTTAAGTTTATTATATGCTCTGATATGAAATCGTTGGATATATTGAAGATATTTTAGTTGTGAATGCTCTTATTGATTGAAGTTGTGTTGATGTAAGTTGGGTCGCTAGTCCAATCCAAAAAATTTATTATATTTTCATTGATATGCGCTTATTGATATGTATTGATAGTTAGGTTTATTATATGTTCATTTAACTTCCTATTAAATTGTTAAGAAAACCATTATAAAATCACTCAATTATTGAATTCCACACTAATTAAAAAGATGGATCTATCATGCTTATCAAATTCTCAATAAGCAAATGTTCTTGAACATCTTAAAAAATTAAGCCCTTGTAGCTAACAACTCATCAAGTCAATTTTCGGTATTTATTATTTGGATTCAACAAAGGTTCTGGTATTAAATATGTTTGGCTCAACTTTCTTGGCCTTGTTAGAGATCTTTGGTGTTTATGGTGATTGAGAGAGAATTCAAGTTGTGTTCATTATAACTAACTAATGTGGCTTCAATTGCTTTCATTTGTTGTTACAATTGTCTTGTGAAAAAGTAAAGAGAAGCATCAATTTTCCACTTCCAAACCTTTTCTCTGGCACACCCGAGGTTGGGCAGCAGCCTTGGAGACTGGATAAGAGATCTACTATCTCCTTCAACTTCCAATCTTGTAAGTTCAACATTGGATAAGAGGGCTGCTATCACCTTCAACTCTCAATCCATGGCTAGGCAGCAACCTTAGAAACCTATAGACTAATCCTCTAGAAGAAATCACCCCTATGGCCTTTTGAATATGTTGAAACATGAAAATTTTTCATTGGTCCAATTGTGTTGGTGCTTAACCAATCCCTATTGGAGTCAGCTACGTGAATCCTATGCTGACATTCCATTCTACTCAATGTCATATTCATTGATAAATTATGAGCCCTTAAATGATTTCTCATTACTTCAACCCATGTCTTCATCCCTAGCTCTTCTAAGCCCCAAGAACTTGTAACAAATCACTTCTTCTTACTGATTCTGTAGATGGTCTTCTTTGCACATAACAAACCTTCCTATTCTACTTTCCCTCATTTTATTACCTATTGAAACTACTCCAAGATTCATTAAAAAAGGCTCGTTTCTAACCTTATATTTTCTAGTTTTCCCACTTATCCATCTCAATGTTTACATTCCCACCACACTCATTTTTGAACATGTTGTCTTGACTTCCCAACATTGCTCATTTTACAAAATTTTCCTTTTAATCAAAGTGGTATTCTCCTTATCACATAAGACTCCATATGCACCCTTCTATCTTGTCCATCCTGCTCTCATATTTGTATATGATAAGTTTGAAGCCTATATAAGTGACCATGCAATATATGCAAAGTTACATTTTTAATGGACCCAAGCCCAAGGCAGTGTAAAATCTTCAATTTGGGTACCCATGTTGGACCCCTAGTATATGCCTACCATACCAATGTCAAACAGAATACTTACTAGATACAACACAATATATTGCATGATCACTTATATATCAACTCCGGATCCAGTGCATCAGAATAAGTGATTTTTCTTCAAGTCCAGTTCAAATGCTGCCATGTCAAAAGTGATTAACCAGCAACTGTCTCTTCTCCTATACTTCTTGTTTTCTCTTCCCTATTTTACTTTCTGCTATTAAAAATAGAAAGCATCAAATAAAGTCAGATAACCAGTTCTAACTCTTTTTAGAGCCTTTAAATTTCCCTCCATATTCTCCAAAACCACCACCACCATCATCTATTTCAATGAGTATCTAAACTTCTAGTCAGGAGCCCATCCTAGCTAAAACCAACTTCTTCAAGCTTCCTAGGTAAGGAGACAATAGAGGAGAAATCAGGAGAGGTTGTCACCTGGAAGAGGTATACACATTAAGGACAAGAGAGTACAAGCAATGCAGAGAGGAGGCCAATAAGATTTGTGACATGGAATAGAAAAACAGAGAAGAAATTTTTGTGGTAGCTCCCACCTTGTTGAAGTACTCTCTCCATTCTCACATATCTTCTTTTCAAAGTAACTATATTGAAACCTTTGCTATGAAAACCAGCAAACCAGAACCAAACATAATGACAAATGGTGAAAGAATGCAGAAACAAAAAAGAAAAAAAGATGGTAAGCAACAAAGAAAGAAAAACTTGTAAGTAAATGCCTGCACAATGTAGGAGAAGTGACTCTCCTTTTCTGAAATCCTACATGAACTCATGTGGCTTCAATTCTGAAATCTGACTTTTGTGATTGCTGAACTTCCATTAATGAACTTTTTCCATGGCTTCTGTTGATGACTTGATAATGTTGTATTTGTGTGGTTATGGAATTTAAAATTCTTCAAGAGTTACAGGCTTACAGTCTTTGACAATAACCACAATTCAAGATGACTTGACTGGTTTCTGTCTGAGGTGTTAAAATCAAGGGAAAACCTCACTGAAACCTACCTCAGAAATTTTAGCTCCACTGATAAACAAGAGGAAATCAGTTTTGGTTTGTTGGTTCAAGAGCTACTGGTTTGGTGTGGACTTGCCATACATTGGCTCTATTTTGGGTATTGTTTCCAAAAGAGGGTAGCAAAGGTTTTACATTTCAGATTTCAGTTGAGTTCCATCTTGAAAAGACGAAACGATATACTTGTTAATTTTTAAATGATAAGAAGCTTTTAAGTGAAATGGAAAAGCACCTCAGCAGCAGGTCAAGTGGTTCATACTTTTTACATGTCATTAAATCATTTGAGTTCAAAGGAAAACCCCTTCAATTTCAAAAGCACTAAATCTGGACTCTTTCTAGATGTACTCTATAATTAAAACTTTTAAAACATACAAAATGGTATGTTTTAACAGATTATACTAAAAAAAAAAAAAAAAACTGTAGGTTTAAGATATTTAATTAAATTCCGCAATAAATAAGTCTTGAGAAATGATATTTTACTTCAAAATCTAGATATAGAACCCCGATATAAGCATATAACATGAAATCAATACCCACATATGCAGCTGGAATTTTAGGAAATGAAGTCTTTCCTTAATCTGTAATTGTTGTTTTCTAGGGGGTTTTTTACCCCTTTTCTTGGATCCTTATTGTACATGATTGTTTATATTAATGAAATGAATTGAGGTTACCTATCAAAAAAAATCTAATAGAAAGAACTAAATTATTAGGCAAGTCAATACAAAGAAACTCTTGTATAAAAGTTATAACCTCAAAAAAACAACTAACAACCCTGATTTTAAGATTGGAAGTACAAAAGAAATATTGGTGCAAGAACTTAAATCCTAGTTACATCAAATCACACTACATTAAATAGAGATTTCAGTAGAAGTCAATTGCAAAGAAGAAAAGATGAGGAGCAGAGGAAGACTGATATGCTTTGTATCATATGATCAAATCAGATTCTCTCTTTGAGTAAGAGTTGCAATTGGAGAAACTGTTTAAATAATATAAAGATAGTACTTTTTTATGTTAGACGAGGGTGGGCCATGGTGCAATAGTTAGGCTACTTCATTGCGACTTGGGTGACCAGGGTTCAAATCTTGGAAACAGCCTCATGCACTGGGCTGCCCTTTTAGTACTTTTTTATGATAACAGTCATCTTATAGCCACTTCACATGATGGAATCTTGAATCATCAAATACTAAAAATCCTCCTGAAAGAAAATCACAGAATTCTAAATAATACCCACCATCCCAAGGTACAAGGGCATCCTCCTAAACAGCTATTTCAAATTGCATTGCCAATCACCAAAGCAAACAAATAAACATTCTCCATAACAAATAAACAAATAAACAGCTATATCAAACAGCCATAGGAGGTTCAATAAACATTCTCCATAACAAATAATCCACATATAAGCCCTTGAAATTGAAGATGGTTTTTTTAAGCATGTACCACCCTCGAGTTCATCTGCACTAGAAACATATGGCTGACTGTACCTCATCAATCCACCCCAACATTTTCGAACAGACAAACACACACTCAAAAAAAAAAAAAAAAAAAAAAAAAGAACAATCAATAAAATTTTCCAATTTCTAAACCCACTTTGGCAATTCAATTCTCTATAAATCCTTCGTTATAAATCATCCTTACCAGCTACTCCTAAACACTATCAGAGCATTGGTTATATCTCAACTCAGAGTCTCAGACAAAAGGAGCCAACTACAAAATAAATCTCAAAACCAATAACATCACTGGAAAAGAATATTGGTATCATTAATAAAGCCTCAAATTGCTATTTTCAACATTTTCTCTAACCCAAATCAGAAATTGCAAAATCCTCTATCTACTCGTCACTTGTCAGAAAGAAAAGCCCCATCAAGACCAATGAAATCTCTGCATCTCCAAAACCCAACATCTAAAATTAATTTTCTTACAGAATTTCATACTTTATGGTGAGACTAAATGTCCGAATCTGAAACCCGAAAAGAAATTTAACTCAATGAGGGCGCCTCGCTAGTTGCTAAGCCTCTGCAACAATGTCTTCACCAGCTTGAAATCTGCTTCGAAATTGAAAATCTCTTGGAAATCCATATAGACGTTTCCTCCAGATCTTAGATTCCCATCTCCAAACCCAAGAGTTCTTTACGATGACCACAGACAACTCAAAAACCAAAAAGATTTGATGAATAAAGAAGCAAAAAAATGGAAAGGCGAAGACAACTAAGTTTCTTGGTTCTGGGCCTCTTCTTTGACTAGTGCCGCAACCAAAACTAAAAGCCCTAAATTTGTTCGAGGTTGGAGACACAAAGGAAGTTTTAATGCAAGAACGAAAACACAACTTTTATTACATTATACTAACTTAGAGGTTTTCACCAAAATTAATCAGAACTACAAAAATAATAATCATAAATAACAGGAAGGAAAAAAGAAAAAGAAAAAGGACTCACAGGTATTCAGATTATCAAATTGAATGCTCTATTCGGGTTGAACAAGCCTTCAGCACCAAAAGATCGACTTGCGGAGGTAGCAACAGAGACTGAAGTGACAGTAAAAGCCGAGAGAGAGAGATTGTAGGAATGGAAATTGCTAATTGGGTTTTTTTTGCATGGTTTTGGGTAGTAGAATGATATGCACTTTACCCTTACAAGCAAAATAAGCAAAAAGATGGGCCATTGGATTTAACTGTCTATTTACATGAATAATTGAGAATGATTGGAAACTAAGCAGTAGCTTCCGGATGTGAGCCCAGTGCATCTATTCTACCCATGAACTTGGTCTGGTGTGAATTGTGAAGAGATTAACCAGTTTTTGGCAATCAGAGTATATTGTTATATCACATTGGCTGTTGAGGCTGCTTCTAGACCACTAGTTAAGGCACGAAGCTCCGCATCATAACTTTCTACGGCCCAACAACTTCTGCCTTCTGCTATTGTGAGGTTTCTACCGGTGTCTTGAAGAACGAAAGCTTATCCTGCAGCACTTGTGTTTGGGTCAAATGAGCCATCTATGTGAAGAGTAGCACAATTCCCTACTCCAATCATGTTAATGCGTTGTGCTTGCATACCCCTTGCCAATTGATTGTTATCACCGAAGAGATAGTATTTGGCTTTGCTTATTATATCAGAAGGCATCATCTCAACTCCATCAAATATTTTCTTGTTGCGTGCTTGCCATATTATGTAAACCACTACACAGAATTTTAAAGAGGTTGCGTCACCATTGCGTCTAGATTGATCCCAATCTGTGCTTCACACCAAACAGCCCTAGCATAAGGACATGATGAAAAGTTTCTTGCTGTTGTAAGCAAAAACAGCAAATTTGATCATGTGGAGATAGCCATTTAGCACACTTGTCCTTTGTTAATACACCACCCCATAACGCTTTCCAGACAAAAACTTGGCATCTATAAGGGATCTTAAGCTTCCAAAGCAGATTCCAATTGAAGCGAGGGGCTGAAGGGGAAGGCAATAAAGAGAGAAAACTTTTATACACAGATTTGACTGCAAAAACCCCAGAATTGGTTCTTTTCCAAATCAATTGATCCCTTTCTAGATCTATTTGAGGTCTTATTTGTGTGATGTGACTCAAAGTAGCCTCATCAAAGAATTGTTGTAGGACTCTTAGATCCCATGTACCTTCCCCACTTAGAAGGTCTACTACCTTCGGTTTCAAGGTGTGTGACTCACATGTAGGACTTGGTGTCGGTATTCCACTTGGAATAGTTGATACCCAAGGATCATTAAAAGCTGATATGGATGAGCCATCCATTACAATCCATAGTAGATTTGGCTTTAAATCAGCTAATAAACTGTGAGCTTGTTTCCACCATTTAGAGCTTTGCTGCCCTTTCTTTGCCATGAAGGGATTGCATTTAGAAAAATATTTTTCCTTAACTAATTTGCACCATATACTACTCTGTTGCTGAACATAGCTCTATTCATTAGAAGACTCTTCCTAAACCTAATCCTCCAGTTGCTTTAGGAAGACATAATTTTTGCCATAAGATAGTGTGTTTAACACTATGTGATTCAGCTCGCCACCAAAAGTCCCTTATGAACTTATCATATTGGGTATGAAATGTATTAGGAAGAATCATAGATGCCATTGAATAGTTTCGAATGGATTGTATGACTGATTTCACTAGTGTGGTTCTTCCCGCTTGAGAGAGTAGCTTTGAGCTCCATGAATTAATTCTAGAGTGTATGCAACCCAGGAATTCTTTATTGGAAAGCTGATTTTTGGCATTTAGTTCCACTCTAGAACCTAAATATTTAGTGCCCCACACGGATTTACTCACCTTGAGAACTTTTGAGTAGAACTTTTGATGCTGACGCGGTACATTTCTGCTAAACATCAAGTTTGATTTCCCATAATTGATTCTCTGTCCTGATATCTTCTCAAAATTATGAAGTATTTCTCTGAGGGCCTTGATTTGTGGTAGATCAACTTTACAGAAAAGTATGCAGTCATTAGCAAAGAAAAGATGTGTGATAGGTGTGCCATCACGACATAATTTGATACCTTCTATGAGACCTGAAGTAGCTGCATTGTTTAACAATTGGGAGAGAACCTCTATGCTGATAATAAATAAATAAGGGGAGAGTGAGTCTCCTTGATGAAGGCCCCTTTTGAGATGAAAGTGGTCATGTGCTTCACCTCCTAATTTGATGGAAAAAGAGGGAGTGAAGATGCATTGATGTATTAGATTGCACCATTTACTACGAAAATTCATTTTATGAAGAGTCTCTTGTAAAAATTCCCACCCCATTCTATCAAAAGCTTTCGACATGTCAACCTTGAGGGCTATGTATCCCTTACCTCTTTTCTGAGCTTTCATCATATGAGCAACTTCCCTTACTACAAGAATGTTGTCGATAATTTGCCGCTCCTTAAGAGTTTAGAAAACTTGTCTGAAATGATGAGATAATCTCCTGTAACACTGGTTGTAATCTCATGACTAGCCATTTGGAAATGATCTTGTAGAGCACGTTGCAAAGGCTAATCGACCTATAACTAGTTGCATCCATTGGTTGGGTGTTTTTTGGAACAAAAACCTAGTATTATTTATCTCCTTTGGTAAAAGCTCATAATTGAAGAAATGACACACCATGCTGTAGATATCATTTCCTATTGTACTCTAGTATTATTGGTAGAAGAAAGTTGGGCCTAGGGCTTTATGGGGGGTGCATATGCTTCACAACTGCTGAGACTTCCTCATAAGTTGGCGGCTGCATCAATGAGCTCACATGGTTGTGAATTTTATAATGTGAGATATATTTCTCTCCGATTCGGTTCTAACTTCTAACGGTAGTGTCTATGATTACGTCAGCACTACCCTTAATTGGGTTTTGCTTGCGACAATGAATTAGATCCAATTTTGATAGGCCGGACTGGGGCTGGCTTAGAATTAGCATATCTATTGCTAAACTTGCTAAGGGCTCTGGCCCGGGCCCAGCCCAATGGCAGGTTGGGTTTCGATCTTTGTTTTTTCCAAGCAAATTACGAACCAAAATGTCAACATTTTGGGGGCAAACTCTATTCTCTCCCACTAGGTGAAATTCCTCGACCTCTTCTCGCTTATTCCATACAGGTAAGCATCTCTCTCTCCGTTGCTATAAGCCTACAAGTGCCGCTACTTACCATCGTCATCTCGTTTAAATGCAAGTGATCCGAGCAAAGGCAGTGACTAAAACATAGCACTAATGGCAACACCCTTTCTCTTCTTCTTCCTCTCTCTCTTCCATTTGTTTGACATCAGTCTCAACAACCAACTCCACTACTCCAAGCCACCGAACTAGTGGCTACGTGAGGACATGAGTGCAAGAATGGTAGAGATGCACTGTTGTGGAGGATGAAACCTCTGCTGTGGAAATAAATTACGAGAGGGACATCGGGATAGGTAATTATTTGGAGAATGTGGGCTGAATCGGGTTTGCCAAGTGCCTTTGCTTCATATTCCTCAAAATCGAAAGAAAAATAATGAATCAATTTTTTTCATCCAGATTTGGTCCAATTTCAACCAAACTATACATTTGTATGCCTAGATTCTTCTCAAAGAACAAACCTAACATACTAACGGGTTCAAAATATCAATGTAGGCTAATATGCCGGCATTGATATTGTTTTTCTTTTTTTTGATAGGGCATATCATTGTTTTTTTTTTTTTTTTTTCAAAACTGGTTTAGAAAGGCCGATTTAAGGCCAGTTTACCCTCTGAACCACTTGCCAACCTGAAACACCCCTTATAGGGGCATATCGAGAAGGCTCCGATATGATACATATATCGACCGATACATAGCGGAATTTTGATCCTTGATAGAAGAAATATCCAATGTTTGTTCATTGTGCATATTGATACTTTGAACAACCATGTTTAGGATCAACTAAGGGAAACAATGAAGTTGAATGTCAAAGTGTAGAAATCAGAATTCTGCAATGGGCCTGCCCCTACTTCTCCGTAAATTTATTGACTTGACAAGTATCAGTATCGTATCCATAGCCGACGGAGTGGAGGAAAAAGGATTGGGGGATTTTGAGACGACAAGTATATCAGAAGAGAATGGATACTGCCGTATTGGGTAAACCCTTAAAAGCAAGACAATAGGAAAATTAATCTTAAAAGTTACATTTGGCACCATCATTCTTTTCAGGTAATTTTTCAAAAAACAAACAATAAAAAACAGAGAAGAAAAAGTCTAATTCCTCCTACAAAATTAACTCCCCACTCTTACAAACGAGAAGTTACTGACAAGTGAACACTGTGTAATGTATATGGCTCATATCGTATAAAATGTCAAGTGACTTTAAGTGACACAAACAAGAAAGGAAAGTACTAGACCTAACATATCATACTAGTCTAATATCTAGCAAAAAGAAGAAAGGGAAAAGGCAAAGGCAAGTTTTTTCAAAGTGCAAATATACAAAACTGTCTTTAATTAACTTCATCCCCATGTGCTTTGGTTTCACTCCCTTCAGCTGTCGGTACAGCGACTGTTTGCTCGCTCGTCATAAGTTTGCTTTCTGTTGTGGCACTGTTGACACTCTTAACTACATCACCACTAGTTGGGGTTGTTGGGGAGCTTATGTTGGTGGAGCTGGAGCCATTATCATGCTCTTTCTGTTCTGCTGACCTATTTAATGCATGGCAATGCGGGCAGTAATAAGTTATGTATGGGAAATCTTCTTTCCTGGCCAGCCCTGCAGTAAATGGATATGGATCATTCAAATAACTGTCAAATAATATTTTTCATCTAAGAAACAGTCCCAAGTGTCCTGACAAGGAAGGGGGATCCAGATCTCCTACATTTTCTATTCAGTATCTGAAAGGCGTCCTCACATCACATGTGTATTCTGATATTTATGGGTATTATTTACACAAGTGTAAGGGGACCCCTGTTAGACTGAACCCAAGTACTAGAAAAGGAGAAAAAGTGGAGAAACTGAGACCAAAGGATGCCAGCAACTCACCATTGTGCATATGGCAGTTACCACATATAAGTGCGTAAGACTGTGTTGGATCCTCTCCCACAAGCAAGGCCGCAATTCGAGCAATCCATCCTCCATCTTGCATGGTTGATCTTGGGTGGTGTTGAACAACCATTTGATTCTGCATGGGACTCTCAGCACCAGCAACCCCCAAGTCATGCTGTGTTTCATCAATGGGTTGATTCATCATCATGCTTACTGCACTGCCAGATCTCACTTGAGGTTTTTTCCGATTTCGAAGCCCACTAGATTGCACAAGTTCAATATCGTTGCTGGATACTGATGCAACATTGATCTTGGACTCACTATCCCCAACATATAACTTCAAGCCTGAATCTGCACCCAACTTCGACGCAAGAACTGTAGCAGCTGCTGCTTTTGCTGCCGGGTCAGGGTCATATCTCTGCACTGACAATGGCTTTCAGTAAACACCCCATACAGAAGACACATTTATGCATTTCCAAAATACTAGATAATTTGAAAAGATACTAGCATAAGCATAATATCAAAATAGAGACTGCAGTGGTTATGTAGAGATGATGCTTCTTTTCATCACCTGAATGAGCTGTTGTGTTGTATAGTAGTTTGTCCTCTCTTTAAGTTCATCAATTTTTGCTTGTCTTTCAGCACGCAGCCTTTCAAGGGTTTTCTGGTCCTTCCTATCAACTGCAGATATGCATAGTATGAAATATAAGGTTCTAGGTGTGCTGTCGAAACCAGGAATCCATACAAAAAGTAATTTGTATCTATGCCTCCATGGAAAGCCAATAATTTTGTGGAAAAAAAGGATAAATTGTTGAAACCTCCCCTGAAGTTTAGTAATTGTAATCACCTCCCTGAAATTTCTCATATAGTTGCAAAACCCCCTCTGTTAGAATTTTCCAAGTTTGCCCTACATATCAATCGCTCAAAGGCAAAACTACAACTTTAAATTCTCTTTTTTTGTTGTTCATGAAGTTTGTATTGTTTTCCTGTAGAAATCAGCCTCAATAGTAACTGCATGGGTATTTTGGACATTTCTATGCCTCTTATTAGAGGATTTTAATAGAGAATTTCTACTTGCAACAATATGAGAAAATTGAAGGGAGGTGATTTCAATTACTAAACTTCAGGGGAGGTTTCAGCAATTTACCCAAAAAAATTGTAGATGATTGGTAATGAGATACACAAATCTTTCAAAAGCACCACAATATACTACTATCCAAGAGAAACTAGATGCATTTAATCACCAAATGCAGAATATCTTTCCACAGAACAGCCAATGGTTCAAAAACTGCAATGTTCATGCTTTTCACCTAAGAAAGAAACAAAGAAGTTACTAATCAAAACAAAATCAAAATGCTCCTAAAAGAAACAAAAGTTATAAGCATCGAAATCAAAAGGCTAACCATTGAGTATTCTAAAAGGTATGACAGAACTACTATCCATATTAAGTAATAATAAGAACAAATTACAAGGAAAAACTAAAAGTATGTGGATCATTTGAAACAGATTTAATAAGTCAGTTTACAGAAGAAAATGAGCTACAACTGAAAAAAATCTAATCATAAAAGGACAAAACCATGTAAGGTTTAGAGAATAAGATATTTACGCATTCTTGTGAAGTTTACAAGTGTTGAATAAACAAGAAAAGATAAAGCAGGCAAAAGAAACATCGGCAAAACCCGAAGTGCCCTCATCTTCCAGTTTAAATCAAGTGCTCTAGTTGTCATGATGGCATAACTCACTGCAACAACCTGCAAAATGCAACTGTAGTAAGTAGACTGCTCCCAAGTAAATTAAATTTTCTACACAAAATATGTATTTACTAAGGCACCATAGGTGTCCTCAAGCAAGAATAGACTCTAAAGGTCAAATAAAGATAAACGAAAAGAGCCCAAGGGTTTATCCAATGTATCCCCTAAGTGCGATGGCTCTTTTTTTTTCAAGACTGGATCTCCCAAAAGAAAAAATCTCAGAGCACGGCATCCAACCAGACATCAGGAATATCTCCCATACACATATCATGTATGTTAAATTTGTGAGGATATGTTTCCGATGTGTAGCTGGATGCCATGCTTTCAGAGTATTTACAGAGTGCTATCTTTCAAGAGATCCAGTCTCATTTTTCCGATCAACAATGAACAAATATATTTGAAGATCAAAAGAAAGTACAGAATAAAGAAGCCCTGAGTATACAATATGATTATCCCAAGGATGAAAAATGAACTGCCCTGGGGCATCCACAAGCCAGGACTATCCTGGGGGATAACAAGCTATCCAACATGAACACCAATAAAGGACCCTCTCAAATGCAATGGAGAACCCAGGACTGACTGAAGATCTCCCTTATCCATTCAAGGGCCACCCATCAGCTGCAGTCTACCAAGAGAGTTTCCACCCTGTTGGCATGGATAAACTTGAAAGTTGAATCCTTGAACAAGGGGCATCATCAAAGATCTAATTGAAACTCCAATGGCAATTGGACCAGAATACTACAAGATGATATTACACTCATGAGAACCCAGGACCCACTGGAGATGCTCCCTTATCCACCCTGTTAACATAGATGAACTTGAAAGTTGAGACCCCAATACCAATTAGACCAGGATACTACAAAATGATCTAACAGTATGAGAAACTCCACCAGTATTCTTGACAGTACCAGTAGTGTCAGAATGACCCATGTTTTATGGCAAACATTCATTGACTTCCTAAAAAGCAAATACTAAAGACCAACAAAAACTTAGTATCTAGTGATATATATATATCCAATACCACATTATAGAATCAACTGTGATCCCTCTAATGTGCAATTCCGACATCAATAAGATCAACAATCTCCAAGATGGAATGAGAGTAGATCCGTCTGTAAGATCTCCCTTTCTTGCCAAATGCTTCAAAGAAAGCTTTCTACATCAATTTCCAAGGGAAGCCACAATTCTGAGTAAACCATGTCATAAGCAAGGAGCCAAAAAACAGAAGACATGGCAATATATAAAAAGACACTTATAAAGTCCCTATTTGGAAAATCTAGATGCAAGAATAAGAGTGATTTAACAATTGGTCTCTCCTCTAATTCATGCCAGAGGTGCTAATCTTCTTATGAATCATTTCTTCATGGACAAGTTTTTCTTTTTTTTTTTTCTTTTGTGTGTGTATTGTGGGGGAGGGGGGAACCCAGTAGGACTCCATGCACAAAATTCTACTGTGCTCACCGTTAGGAAGAAAATTGTCTCATTAAAACAGACACTAAGTGATACAGATGAACAATTTCCAAATATTGTAAATCTAAGACCAAAACATTGTTGTAGTGATAGCAAGGTGGAGTAGGGCGCCTCATACCCTAGGCATTATCTAGGTTATGAATCTGAATGACTAAAAATCTACATTTCTAGGTTGTTCTCCTAGTTGAGATAGAAATGAGCAAGTACAAAAATGAAGAAATAGCAATGGATTTTATAAAAAAAAATAATGATATTAACATATCAAGGAACACCAAGACATAAACCTATAAGACAATAGCATATTAAGCCATTAATTTCAACAATCCAAGCAAACCGTTCTCATAAAATTATTAATTCATTATTTCATAAATCATGAGAATATTAACCTCCACTCAAGGTTCAAAAAATCGATACAATACGCCCTGTATCGGGCGTATCGTATCATATCTTTTGGGTCCCAATACGCCCATTTACAGGTGTTTCGGGACCCCACTCTTTTCTAATAAAAAAATACTCTTTTTTTAACTCCCCAAAAACCAAATTTTGAATAAAAAACTAAAAAAAATTCCGTGTGTATCTAAGTACCGATACGCCTCTGCCGATACACAGAGGCGTATTGATACTTTGAACCATGCCTCCACTTTCTACTTATCCTTCCAATTTTCTTTTCATCATTTCTTTAGAAGTTGAGGCTCTGGAGATTTTCAGCCATATTGAAGGTGCTAAAATGATGTTATACTTCAACTCAGAAGATGAGGTTCATTTGTGGAAGCCATCAAGCATCACAATAAATATGCAAAAATCAAAATAATGGTGATGTAGCACAGCAGAAAACTTTAAAGAGAAAGAAATCTAGGAATCACTCATAGCGGGTTTAGGCCTCACCCTAACATAGGAAGCATCACACATCTACACAAAGAAACAAACTTCTGTATTTTACCTTAGGCCTTGGTTGTAGATGTTAAATTGTGTTTGGCTCCTTGTCTTGGGGGCCTTGGTTGTAATCTGCCATTTCAGGCTCATTTGAAAAAGTTTTACCTTACCTTTTATCAAAAGAAAAAATTTATTCACTCTGTCTTGAGAAACAACCAATAGACCAATATTTATGACATAAAAAAGCAAATGGTTCTCCAACTAGGAAGCCTACTCTTACTTCACTTAGGAATACCAACTGAAAACAGAAAACAATGACTCCTAACAGCTATGCAACTAAACAACCTTGCTGTACAACACTCTCCTAAAACACTTCTAACACCACTATTTCTTAAGCCGTAGAATTATTGGCACTTCTGTTTTTCTTCTTTAAATCTTGATGTCTGCTGTGCAATCCCTATCAGATGAGTTTGGGGTAACTCTTCATGCATAGTGTAGACCTAGAATAGTTGAATCAAGCAGAACATTGAGGTTTTCAGATTAAAAGGAATTTCGAGGTTGGGGATTTAAGGTAGATAGAAGAAAAGGTAACAAGAGAGCTTTAATTCCTCAAGTGTTGCTTTGCTTCTTCACCAAACCAAGGAGTTGAAGGCTCAATGGAGTCAGTAATACCTCCTGCAATGGTTGTGCTTCCTCCATCCAAATAGGAAGCTATTCTTGCAATTCTCAAAGACTAGACTTGATGGAACCTGAGGATCAAGAGAAGTTAGAGTTTCCTTCTATACCAACGGTTGCAGAATATTTGCAATCTGCTGCTAATAAAGCAGTTTGATGCAGTGAGTTCTTTAGTTGCATGAATCTTTCCTCTCCTAGAAACATAGAACATCTGAACCAACCATCTTGTCTATGAAACCTATGGAATTACCCTAGGATTCATGGTTTTTATTGAATAATTACTGGTGAAAGATGGTCAGTGGTTGCCATGGAACCTAGGGAATTACCTTGGGATTCATTTGTTTTATTTAATAAGATCCATCGCCTGTGTGGCTAAGCAACAAGGCACCCCCCTGTAACCTAGCCTCACCTTGGCACCTTGAAAACTATGAGTATGAGTTTGGACGAGAATCGCAACAATGAGGCTGGTGGATAAGAGAGCAAGGATTCAGAGGAAGAGTTCATTCGAGAAGGGGAGGAGATTCAGATAGACGAAGTGCACAAAGCGAATGAATTCCCCCCCCCCCAAAATAAAAAAGGTCTTACCAAAATCTTATTCTAGAGAAAACACCACATCCAATATAATGAACCGAGAGAAACAGAGAACAGAGGAGAATAGCATCAATGGTTTCCATGGGCAGGAGAGAGAAAACTTGAAAGCTTCCCTGTGTCTCAAGCATTCAGGCTCAGTCTTCCTCTGCCCTTGATAAGTGAACATATAATCTCTATTTTTCCACAAAAAATTCTCTTCCGTGATGGAAGGTGCTCCCATCTGCCATCTTCCTTATCTTATATTTGCTTTCTCTTTACTTTCTTATATCAATTGCTTGGGTGGTTCATTTTGTGCCACCTAGCTCCCACCTTATTCCTAAGGATATTTTCTACCATTTTATATTCAAAAAATAATATTTTCTACCCTTGTAATGATCTTAACAATAGCTCTAATGTTTGAATAAAAGTAAATCTGGAGCCCTGATTCAGCATTCATATTGCTTAAAAAATAAAAAATTGCAACTACAGTTAAAAAGTTGTATATAGACCTTGGTTAGGAGTTCCATGATCTTTATTTTTCCTTAACTAACAGATATACATCAAACAAAAGGTCCACAATCTTTAAGTTTCTTCCTACTAGAATGTTGCCTTTGACAGAGATATACTGCCACTTAACACACATTCCTTTTTTTTGGTAAAACTTAACACATTCCACATGTTGGAAACAAGGTCAAACATAGATAGATGTGTCTATCTTTCTCAAATGTACATAACAACATACTATGCAATTCATATTGGGATTATTTTTCTTTTAGATTTGGAAACATAAAATTCAAAAGCACTAATGTAACAGATAAACCTAACTACAAGTCTGACTGATTATTTGTCTATGCATATGCATGGCCTTGTCCACATTTCTAGACTTTTTCCATATCTAACACCTCAAGTCCCTGACAAATCTTGTAAGTCACATCTATATCATCAACATATCATAACTAAGGATGATGTCTTTCAATCAATTTCCTGCACTACTACTTCCAAATTGTAGTTCATAAGTGGTTAACTTTCTCCATTTTACTTCATATTACAGAACATGGCTGCTACCTGCAGCCACATAGTTTCCAAAATCTACAATAAAAGGATTTATTTGTACTTCTGACAAAACGGATTGCCCTTATCCAGTTCTTTTATCATCTTTCTCTTTCATATATGTCTTCTGAGCAGGTACAAGAAAGAACAAGTAAAATTTTACTGCAGTCCATTATATCCCATTCCCCATCTACATCAAGTCAACAAAATGTCAAACTATATACAAAGTTGAAAGATAGTAAGGGTGTTCTGTCATGGTGAAATATCATGATCAGGAATAGTATCACAGATCCATTAACTTGACAAAATATGCCATCCTTACAGAATTAGGCACATAAGGCGCCAAAAAGTCTTACCTCAAGAACCACAGAGAAAACGATAATATTCCTCGCCGTCCTCCGCCAACTATGAGATCTCCTCTTCATCCTTGCAAGGACAGAAGTTTCTTCTTTGGATATATGTTCCAATCTCTTCTCAAAATCCTCCCCTCGTATTCTAAAAATTCCACCCCAAACCCGAGAAAGTATTCCTCTTCGTTGCTTCTTGATAGTCTCTCCCCCTTTCTTTGTATCATTGGACACTGCATTGTTTTCCCCAGAAGCTCGACCCTCTTTGGCGTCGTCAGCCATGTCCTACACAGTAAAATTAAAAATCAGAGTCAATGACAGTTGGGGATCCAAACCACTCTCACCAAGTAAAACAAGAACATATCAAAATCCCTGCTTTCATGAATTATTCGATAAGAACCCACTCAAAAGACGGTTCATCTACTCGTATGTCCTGCTTATCTAGAAAAAGGTCTGCAAATCAGGCCAAGACAGACATACCCAGATGGGGAAGACGGGAGAAAGGACTCAAATTATAATCAATGCTGCAAAGGGTGTTCGAAAAAGAAAGAAAATGGGTATCAAAGAACCTCAAAGACACAGCAAAAACAGATCCAAAAAAGTAAAGATATAGGACGAAAAGCAAAAGCGCAAAGAATAAGAATCGAAAAGGGAGGGGCGGTGAATAAGATATCTGACCTGGCTGTATGTAGGTTGTGATCGGCAGGGATCTCGAGAGAACGTACAGCGAAGGGAGCCGAGAACGAGACTCTTCCAGCGAGGGACGGACGACCCACTTACTTTAATTGATGATGAAACCGGATACAGAGAGAGATAGGGAAAGTTGAACCACTTTTGCGATCAAAAATTTAATTTAAAAAAAATGACGAAAGAGAAAGGATATGGAGGAGGAGAGGGGACGGTACCACTTTTTCGAGTTCTGCTCCATTAACATATTTTAAGTGCAGGAGGTTTCCTTTGGCTTGGGTTTACTTCTCATTTTCCCGGTGAAATTCACGCGGAACGGAAGTTTAACTGTTAAGTTTTAACGCGTATATGGCATACAAAATGACGATACGATACCTTTTGACGTTTCGGGCCTTTTGGAGACCGACACTGTTAAGTTGTAACCCCTAAGAGCCCGTTTGGTCTGCAAAGACTGAACTGTTTCAGTTTCAGAGAAGCTATGTAAGATAGCTTCACCGGGAGCTGGGTGTGGCTTCTCTTGTGCTTCCTCCCCCCTTGAAGTTGAAGCAAAAGCTCTTCTTGAAGCTGTTTTATTTGTTGTGCGTTTCAGTTTGGATAAGGTCGTTTTTGAGTCAAACAATTATCAGTTAATTTTATCTGGTGTGGGTGAAGAATACTCTGGAAGGTCTGTTAGTTTCAGTTGGTAACTTGGTGTTCAGGAGATTCAAACAAAGTAGCCCATATGTTGGCTAAATTTGGTCTAAAGAAAAGTTAGAAATGATCTACTGTACTACTTTGTTGGTCTGTCGGTTTCTATTTCTATTTTCTCTTTTTCTTTGTTGCTGTGTTGTTTTTTTCCTCTTGCTGTGTGGTCTATTTCCAGCTTGTAGATATTCTTTGTGTTAATGAATTATCTTCCTTACCAAAAAAGGAAAGATTGCTTCACCGGGAAAGTCGAATTTTTTTGACTCATGGAAACCTATTTTTAATTTTCTGGGTTTTCTTACCAAACATATGGCATCATGAGTCAGGTTTCTCAGCTCATATAACACTAAAAGCTACTACAAGCCCTCCCAAATGGTGCAGAAAGGGACAACTTCCTGCAAAAAGTCAAAAATCTAAAACCCCGTTTGGTTTACAGGAATAGGGATTTGGAATCGGAATTGGAATGGGCTATTTCAATTTTGTTTGGTTGAGTGGTCATTCTCTGCCTCTCAGGAATAAAATTTCATTCTTAATAATTCCAATTCTCATTCTCATTCCTATCTGAATCAAACATACTATGGGAACAAACCATTCAGATTCTAATTCTAAAGGATTTCAATTTTGATTCTGATTCTGACTGCAAATCAAATGGACCCTAAGTAAAAATCACACAATGTCACCATCTCAATCCACCTTACAAAACAAATTAAAAATAAATAATACATCCAAACAAAGAGAAAAGACCATTAACCAATACAAAGACACTAAAACAGGAAGTCTTTGATAGTATTCTCTAAGTACATTCATAAGATCACCGGGGAGACTTTTGTAAGTCTTTGATAGTCATATGTTTCCTTTTCTAAGAATCCATAACCATTTTATTAATTTTTTATATTTTTTAATAAAAATGAGCATGTTTCTCTTAGTTTTGGTCGACAAATCTTGACTTTTTTCCAATTCTACCCCTTATTTAATTTGTTATTTCAATCAATGAGATTGAGAATCTAACATTTGAGACATATGTTATAGGCTCAGATTGCATGAAATTGGACAAGTGTATTGGGCAGCTGTCCACTTGTTGCAACTCACCCACAAGTTCGGGAGTTCATCAATATGTTAATCAAATGTTTTTCTTTTTTGGAATATATAAGATTTTCTGATCAAATGGTTGGGTGCCATGCTTCTTCTGACTTCTGATCTTCAACACTTTCTTTACAAGCTTCTATGCTTCCAATAAGATAATTAAGGCTCCAGCATTAGGAAATGGTTCAGCATCTTATATACCGGAAATAGCATAGCCATGCCACCAAAACCAACCATAGGTTGTCAAAACCCCAAGTGAGGAGCTCATTTTCTAGAGCAACAAGAAGAGAGGAATTCCTCACTTATTTCGCCCCCACTTATGCCAAATTATCAATCCCATTCCGCTTCCATGACTGTTTTTTATTTCTTTCCTTTTATGATCATTTTATATTTTAATTTTTTTCTAATGTTTTTTCAATTTACTTTATACTTGCTGCTTGCAGATGAGGACCGATAATTATGAGTTGATGTAGTTACCATTTGAATGCACAAATGCTGTAAATGAACAAAAGAGAGGGACCATATGTAAAGAACACATTGTTTTTGCTTTTTTGTTGCTTGAAACTTCTTGAAAAACTTAGGAATCACTTTAATCTAGTTAAATTAGAGCCTACAATTGAATAGTTTTTGATGGATATGTCAAATGTGATAGAGTTCAAAAAACCATACTTATGTTGATATGTTCATGCTTTGGTGAGAAGTTGCTTGATTAGTTGGGTTGATATCGGTAAAAAAACTAATTTCTTTGGATCAGAGGATTGGGTTCAAATAAATATTAGAGTCTGTGTGGCATGCAATTTTGCCACTTTATAGATGGATCTTATTCTCATGGCTGAGAGATTGCCGATAGGAGCTTGAAGGCGTAAAAGTAAAACCACCTCTCATTGAACATGGTAATAAATATTCTTTTTTAATAACTGGACCTAGGGTCTATGCTATCCATGACTTCCACAAATATTGGTTTTTGTTGTTTAACACAATACATGTAACTAATAATCAGAGGCTGCATGAATGGGTTATCATTTAGGGTCTCAAAGTTTAATTCTGGTGATAACTAACTTATCGAGTGTGTAAGGCTGGGATTCGAATTTATAGTCATTATCAATTCACTACAGCAAAATGACTTTTATCAATTCCGCTAAAAGTCCTAAAAACTGCCACTAAAGGTATTACCGGCTATCGCCAAGCTGCCGCTAAACATTAATAACTGCTGCTAGAAATCAAGATGCAGTTAAAAGCTGCCACCAAAGGGCAATTTCTCAGCGGCGGTTTTACCCGCAAAAGGGGTGCACCGACTGCCACTAGATGTTTATAGTGGCAACCAAGCAATCTCTAATTTTTTTACCTGCCAAAATAACTGGAGTTTGTTATAAATAATTAATAATTTGATTGTAATTTGTTATAAGTCTCAGCTATTAAATAAACTTGTGATTTGTTTCATTCATTCATCCAAATTAAAAATTAAATACAAAAAATTTATTCTCCCCATTCATCCAAATTAAAATTTATTCTCCCCATTCAGCTATTAAATAAACTTGTAATTTGTTTCATTCTTTTTTTTTTTTTTTTTTGACAGCATTTGAAACTTTAGTTTTGTGGGCTGGTATGTATAGCTGAACTAACAAGGAGATGAGAAAGACGTCGACAATGGTCCCATTTAGTCACAATGTGGTTATGAGTGATCTTCTTGAGTGAGTAGCAACCGCCTAATGCCATAGTGTCTCTGAGTGTGTTCAATCCCCATGAAAGCCAAGAGTGCAAAAGAGGAATCCATTTGAGGGATCGTCATAAGATCAATTCATACACATCTGATTGCTCAGACTCCTAACAGAACACCCTGTTAAAGTAGAATAGATGATCTTCTCATCCTAGCAGATATATATCAAGCAATTGTTGTAAGCACTAAATTGCTTAAATGATAAAAATGAAAAAAGAAATAATTAATGAAAGCTCTGAGTTCTGGCAAAAGAGAACTTGAAATTTAAAGTTCCAGCATCCAGTATCTGGATGCAAATATATATTACTTTCAGAGAACTTGGTATTCAAAACCCTGGAATATGCAAAATGATATTTCATAAACTAAGAAAATAAACATATATAAAAAAAATAGAAAAGAATGTAGTAGTTTTCCCCCTCAAAGAAAACTTTATAAAAGAAATGCTAAAAGATTACTGTGTTTTGCTTAGAGGAATCGAATAATGGAATTAAAAGATTTTCTTCTGCTTTCTTTTTGAAAAGGTAGATATATCCCAAATTAATAACCTTGAAATGGTTGTCATGTAAAGACATCTATGTATTATATCTAATATTGAAGTACTATTTGGTACAAATAAGACATGAATATACCAATAGGGTTCACATTGCCCCAGTATGTTTCAGTCTGAGGATGTTGAAGGGGGTCCCTATAAATCTCTGAAGTTAAGGTCAACAAAACCCTGTTGGAAGATTGTCAAACATGGAGTGAAAATATGCACTGTAACTATGGCATAAATCAAAATAATTGCGAGGGGTCAGAATTAATTAAACCTTGCTCCAACTCGCTTGGCAAGTCCTAACATGTTCAGTGTGCCAATTAAGATAAACAATAGTGCAAACAAAACCCAAAGGAGTACAAAAGGAACAGGTTATGTGTCTAACTCAAGATATTGTAGGAAACAGAACCAATGAACCCAGCTCCTCCAATAACCAAAATTCTCATATTGGACTGATCTCAAATGAAGAACAAAATGGTAATAAGAATAATAATAACCAGGTAAAAGAATGAAACCGATCTCAAATGAAGAACAAAATTATCAGAAGTTTTGGTTCAAGAAACATGTCAACTATAATCTTTCAAAAACTTAGGAATGAGATATAGGGTGAATCCGTAAACACCAGAAGCTTGAATATTGGTGACTGTTACTACATCAGTTATTTAGAGAAATAAAAAAAAAAAAAACCCTCTGATTTCTCTCTTCCTATAAAGTCCAACAACTAGAAAAAAAAAATCTTTAAATGCTAAAAATGTAAAGTCTTGTTTCTAAATATTAGTTTCCTTATGAAGTTTTAACTATTCCAGTTTCCAGCATGAATTTCTAAAAAATAATTGTAGTATTTCAGTGTAACGGATCTTCTGTTAGGCTTACTTTCAAACATTGGATTTTGACCAGAAGTCATATTCTAAGGGGCAGGATGGTCTGAGAAACATAAATGGAATGAGCAGAAAGAGTGCCATTGAGGAATCTGAAGGTTTGTCCTCTGTTTCTTTGGATGGCAAGCAATTAAAAGAAGTAAATCATTAAAATAGAGGTGAACTAATATGATATATATTACCTTAGAGACATTGAAAATATTTAATTAACTAAATTTGTAAAAGTTAGCAAATTTTCCTAATGATAATTTCAGTTTTTAGTCCATCTAGAAGGCATAAATATGAGTTGTGAATAATGTATTCATCATGAAGTCCTGATTTACCAAAATATAGATTTTAACATCATTGATCCCAAAATATCTTAAAACATGGCATATGGAAGCTGAAAATTTTTGAATAATTTCAAGGCCAAAAGCAATAGCTACTAGAAAAGTTCAAGTTCCAAGTTGCTAGTATGGTCTCTACCCATAATATTTGCATTGCAGAAGGAAAACCAAGCCAGATAACTAATTCCACAAAAGTTGAACTCTGGGCTGTCATCCGTGGTCTAAGAAGGCTCCTCATTCTAGGTATCCAGAAGGCAGTTCTCATTTCTGATGTGAAAGAAATTTTAGAGAAACTAAAAGGAAGCACTGAAAACACCAGATGGAATGAACAAGCTCTATTGGATCAAGCACAACTCCTTCTTACTCTTTTTGTTAATATAAATATACTTTATGTAAATAGAAAAGATGTAAATATTGCTCATTGCCTAACTAATTAAGAAGGTGGCTGTAACAAGAGATACGTTTTCTGCTACTAAGATACCCCCTATCAGACTTTCTGTAGAAAGGGGTTACTTTTGTATCCTTGATGTTTTTAGTGAATCATTTTACCTTAAAAAAAAGTTGCTAGTATGGAAAAAAAAGATATTCCTAGCAGAGACCATTCTTTTTGTTTGACGCAAGACATGTTTCACTTTCCAAGAAAAAGCAATCTTACTAAGAAAATCTCTAACTAAAGGCTGAATCGATCACAAAGAGCCAATATCTCAAAAGAATGGAAGAGTCATCACCATAATAATTATAGGATCTGAAACAAAAAAGCCCCAGGACATGGTATAAAGAAAAAGTAGAAGAGGACTGCCATCAAACAAGTTACCACGACATGGTATAAGAATTAGGGCTGCAAGTTGGGTATGGTTAGACCCAATGTTTTCAAAACTGGACTGGATCGGATGGTTGGATCGAAAAAATTAGGAACCGATCACCTGACCAGTTCCATTTTACCCTAAAACCATTTTTTGGCCAAAAATCATTGATTTGGTCAATAAACCGTTGACTCGAGCGGTTGAACTATCCGAACCGTTCAACAGTTTTTTGCCATTTTTTATTTTTTTTGTCAAAACGGATCATCCGTTTGATTCGAACAGGCAGACCGTTTGACCTAAGAACCAGACCACTGAACGGTTCATTGTCCGGTTCGATTTTAAAAACCTTGCTTAGACCCACCAAATTTCAAATTGGATTAGTTAATGCCCATACAGTTAATGGAATAGGAACTCTAGAAGGTTGTTAATTAGGGATTGTATTAGATCAATAATTTTTGTAACCTTCTTATCTCAAAGAATTTATACAAATTAAATAAATAAATCAGATTATCAAAATTCGATTATATTTTTTAGGCAAAGCTAATTTTTACTCAAAGCAACAATCGATGTTTTCTTTGCTAGTCAAATGGATTGCAAATATTGGGGTAGCTAGAAGTGCAATATGCAACTTGGTGAGCTGGGGTTGAATATTTGTTAAAATTTGAATGGACACATTACTTAGGCTGATATCAAATCAAGTATCCAACTTGCACCCCTGGGGTAACCCAACAATGACTGTATAGTTTAGGTGGCCAGTAGGCATCCCTCACTCATGAAGAGGCATAGGCTCAAAACTAAGAAAATTGGCTTTGTATGTTTTCTTGCTACCTAGGGTTGCAACTTGGGCCAGGTTAGTCTGAATCCATGAAAAAGTAGGGATTGGATTGGGTTGAAGATTGGGTTAAGGTTGAAAAGTATGAACTTAACTTAATTTTGGGTTAGGTTAGGGTTGAGGCATTGACTAACCCGGACTCAACTTAACTTCATATTTGCATGTATAAATATCATATAAATATGTATTTATTCATTTAAGTACATGCAACTATGCATCCATATATGTATATATCTATATTTTATGTATTTTTTTCATTGAAGGAATATATATATATATATATATATATATATATATATCATGTATGTGTGCATGTATATTAATTATATGTTAACAATTTTTAGTCTAAAGGCAAGTTGCCATGTACACATAAAAATGCAAATATTGAATTAACATGAAAAATAGCGAAGTCAAGCCAACCTGAGACTAATTAATCCAAACCCAGCCTGCCCAAGTTTTAGGGTTAGGGATTAGGGTTAACTTCAACCCAACCTGACCCACCCCTAATGCTACCTTACTTTCACTATCCAAAGTCTAGTGTATAACAGCACCTCACCCCTATAGGCCCAAAGCTACATTACTATACACGAGTATTTCCAACCCATTGTTGATGTGTCTGTTCAGACCATTTGACACGCTACCTGGTCATGATAATACTAGTTCAAGAATCATAAGACCACAGGTTGATCTATTTGATCTAAATAGTTGAACCGTGACCTAACAAATCAGTTTCTGAATCAGTTTTTAAAACATTATCAAATATATAAACAAAACAAGCACAAAAAAAGGAAAAAAAAAAAACTTGAAATAATCCTTACATCACTCCCAACAAATGTAAATTCAATATTTAATCTCACATATCCACTACAACCAATATGATTAGCTTTATCAATTGAGCCAGGCATTCTATTTTTTGAGCAAAGGGAATGAAACATGAAAAACAAATAGCATTTTCAGTGAAAAAGATATATAATTTAAAGAACATGCTGCTCCATGTATTTTAAATGGATCATCCCAAGACAGTCATTGACTATGTTAGATTTTCCAGGGAACAAGATTTTCAATTGCCTTTTCTTCCCTTCACTCCTTTTTCACATATAATTTCGATAGATTGACTATATTGACCTGCCTATTCATTCCACAGGAAGAACGAAGACTATAAGAAAGATTCTGAATACTAAAATTGGTGTTAGTAGGAACCTGAGCACAAGTTAAAACAAACCTGATTTGAAAATACCAACAAAATAGACTTATTTCAATCCTTGAAAATTTTATCAACACACCTTTCAAACAAAATATAAGGCCAATTGTGACCAAAAGAATCTCTCAATTATTTTATTCATAAAATTTTCTATAGACCAAATAGGACCCATTTGGTTCATAGGAATAGAGATATGGAATTGGAAACAGAATGGGCCATTATGAATCCAACAGTTTGGTTGGGCAGAATCGGAATTCCATTCTCATTTAAGGGAATGACCATTATTCCCCCATTTAAGGGAATGACCATTATTCCCCCTCCCTCCTATGGGAATGAAATATGATGACGTGCAGATTTGCCTGCTTCCCTGTTGGAGAACAACTCAGACAAAACGTGCTGAGATCGGCGTGCCAATCTGTAAAAGTAGAATTAGATCAGAGTGTCCGAGGGTTTAGACACGGGGTGAGCAATTCGATGCTTAAATCAGCCGAGCTAATTGAGAGTAGAGAGCAAGAGAGTGGGAGCTAGTTTGCACTTAATTGCACATACCTTTGTGAATGAGAGTTGAGTCCTTTATATAGGCGTTGAAGTCTGAATCCTGTGTCTGAGACATCCAGGGACATCGGGCCTTGTCAGCCTTCTTTACTGAGGTAGTGTGTGTTGCCTTGTTGTCCCATTGGTTTCCTTAGGTCGGGTTACACGTGGTACATGATGCTGATGTGCTTCTGGGCAGTTTGGATGTGCCACGTATCGCTCCGTGACAAGTCAACCAAATTATCCCTCATCAAAATCCTATTCCAATTTTCATTCTGATTCCTGTCTGAACCAAATAGACTATGGGAATAGACCATTGTGATTCCAATTCCGAAAGATTTCAATTCCAATTCCAACTGTGAACCAAATAAACCCTTAAAAACGACTGATGTGAACAATTCTGAATTCCTATTCTCAAGGACCAGCAAATAAAACAACTTTAGCAAAAGGGCAAAGACAAAATTCTACTCTATAGTAGAATTGGTGACTCACTATGAGTTTCACAAAGGACACAATTCTACTCTATAGACACTCCCCTAGCAGCAATATTCTCCTTTGTACACACAAAATCTCTGCAAATTCTTCACAAGAAAAAGACTATAATTATGTTGAAACCTTCAATTTTCGAATGATTCTGAAACATTTCACTAAACAAGGGTGTAACTTTTGCTTTCTATTCCACCGAATTTTAAAAACAAATTACTTCATCAAAAATTTTCCAAACTTAGCACCCAACCATATAATTGAATATTTTTTCCTAGTCTTTGAAATTAAAATCATGAGTTTCTTGAAAGTGAACTTTTCATCTCATCATCAAATTATTGATCAATTAAATTCCCAACTTGAGATGCTTTTGGGCTAGTGATGAAAGCCATATAGGAGAAACATACCAGTTTCCATCCAAGGCAAGCTCCATATGTCGAGGTTTGAGTTCATAGAAAGTTAACAAGCTAAATTATTGATGCATATACATGCAAATACTAGTGGATAAATATATGTGCTCTGGTTCAGTTTTATAGGCATTTGTGTACTGAAAATGACAATAATCACATATTTTAAGACATATTTATATTCAAAATGAGAATAAAGTTGAATGCAAATTTTGCACTCAAAGTTGATTAATGTTAAAAGGTGGATTTCAATCTTAGAATTCATGTTTGTACCAAGGTTTAAAATGTTGGTATCTGTGGAAATGTCAGTTATCCAAATATGGGAAACATGTCAAAAATATTGTAAAAATTATAGTCATGATGGAAACATTATAAATATGTAAAATATAAAATGATAAAAGAAGCATAAATACATCCTTTTAAATTATTATCTTGTTCCAAATCATTAAACAAAGCTAAGAAACTAAGGTTATAGGAAAACAAATACATTCTAAAGTTGTCCTATAAACCTTAAGATTCAAAGTTTCATGATAGAATGAGTTAACAAAATTTGAATTCATAGAAAATGTAAATGGTTGTAATAGATCAATCAAATAATCTATTGCACAAAAAAACTAATATTTAACTTCATGCTTTATGTTTACAATGAATATTGAGCTAACTCAAAGTGGTAATCATGTAAGATAGGCAGACAATAACATTTTTACTCCAAATATCTATAAAATTGTCACCAACCTATGTTATAATACTATCTCTTACACTCGGCATATTGCTAGCAGTGTTTGTTGAGGAATATGTCAATTCTAGTAAAATTTAATGTCACTACTTATGAAAATAAAGATAGAAATATGTTGTCAAAGATATCTCTTGTACTCCACATAGCACTGGTAATGTTCATTGGAGAATGTGCTGATTCTGGTAAAATTTTGTGTTGCTACTCATGAAAATGGAAATGTGTCATGGAAATAGGAAAATTAGGGACATTTTAAACCATAATTTGTACCCATCACAACAAAACCATTTAGTAAGAATACAGAATATATCAATGCAAAACTAAACCAATTTTGTATTTTCGAAACTATGCATATTTGCACCTTTTGATCCCCCCCAAAAAAAAATCTAAATTAGGTGATTGTAAAACCTTTTCCAGAGAATTAAACAATAGAGATACAATGAGTTGAAGTAATTTACAACAATAAGGTGTGAGATAAAGCTTGGCTTTTCTTCCAAAACAAAGGCCAAAGTACTTAGTAGACAAATCAAGCTTATCGATCTTGAGAATCCTTTTCAAGAACTTTTACCAAAAGGGCAAAAATAAAGACTTCTTCTCAACACCTGTAAACCACATTTATATTAAAAAAAACCCTCAAATTTATTAGGGTTTGTTTGGTTCAAGGGATTTTTTTGGTATTTGGTGATACACACCACTAATAACTCCCCTCCCCAAATTTGGTGGTTGTAGGAATTGAATCTGTGTTTATGTTGGAGTGAACAAGCAAACATACCAACTGAGCCACCCCTCAGCTGGTTGATTCATGGGAATAGAGGTTTGGAATTGCAATCAGAATGGTCTATTCCGATTCCAAGTATTTGGTTGGATAGAATAGGAATATGATTCTCAATCTTGGTGCAGTGACATTCTCCCATTTAAGGGAATGGTCATTGGTCATTCCCTCTCCCTCCTGTGGAATGAAAATTACATTCCAGTCGATTCCTACTCCAATTATGATTCCAATTCCCATCTAAACCAAACAAGTAGGAGGAATAGATCTTGATTTTGATTCAGACAGATTTTGATTCCAATTTTGACCATAAACCAAACATACCCTTTGATGAGAGGTAACTTGGTCCTTAAATGATATCATAACATGTGACATTATAGAATAGTAGAGTGACACCTCGACACCATGTAAGCAGACCCCAAGAGCACTTTAGACACTTCACAACCGTCACAACAACGTTGGCACCACTCCGGTAGGCCAAATTGCGAAACAGCCAAAAAAGACCTCAGGTCGGCATAAGAAGCGACTTGCTTCCACCGGTCTAACCCGACTCTAGTTAGCGACCTACCTAACGTGCCGAGCAACCTCCCCCTTAAGTGGGCTATCGCCTCCAAATTCCCTAGGATCAGGATGCCATGTCGGAAGGGCGGGGTTATTTAAGCGGAGTCCACCTCCAGGCTTGAAAGCACCTCCGAACCAGACATGCCAAAGATGCTAGATGCATTTCGGGAGGCTCACGGTAGCTCCCCTATATAAGGGCCTCACTTCCAACCTCACAAGGTACACGCAATTTAGCTTTTTAAGCTCTCTTGCTTTATTGCAAACAATTTACCAGTTCGTTGACTTAAGCATCAGAGTTCCCACCCTAGGTCAAGCTACCCGAACACTTTGATATTTGTCTTTTTGCAGTTTGACCACACAACCTACTTAGTCCGACGTCCGAGCTATCTACCAACAGGGAGCACCAGATCGCTAGGGATGGCAATTTCCCCCATAAAACCGGGGGCCCGCCCCGCCCCAAATGGGGCGGGTTTTCCCCGGTCCTAAATGGGGACGAGACGGGGACAAAGAAAATATTTTTCTTCAAATTGGGGATGAGGGCGGGGATGGTTTTTGTATATAATTCCTTGAACCCGCGGTAAATTAGCAAAACATCTTTAGGTTTAATATTAGTATTTAAAATATCTCTAAGTTTTCCCTAAATTATTAAAAAACTAGAATCTCATAATTCTACTTTTAAGTACCTCTAAAGTATTTTAATTCAATTCCTAAAATACCCTAAAATTCTTATATTTTATATATAAATTGTTCACAAAATAGATAATTTTTAAGTAATTACCTTAAGAAAATTTAAGAATTCCCCATCATGATGGAAAATAGATGCCCTGCACTGGGGACAGGGGCAGAGGGGGTGCCCCGCCCCAACCCCACCCCGTTGCCATTCCTACAAGTTTGAATAAGTTGAAGGATTTGTGCTATGCGTTTGAAAATGTTTTGGCTTTATATTGGTTTGACAAGCAACACCTGTAACCAAAGACTCAACCTTTTTTTGGTTCAGTTTTGTTTTATCACAGCCAAAACATTTTCTGGATCTTACACATTGTTAAAGAAAAGAGTATTAGAAAATCGATGATATATGTTTCAAGATGAGCATTAGGTGTGCAATTTGGGCTGGTTGGCTTGAAGAAAACAAAAAAATTAAGGGCGATGGTGCGCGATGCTTGACTCTTCACCGCAAAGGAGCTTCTTTTAAAGTCGAGGAAAGGTCACTACAAACTGGGTAAGTTGGTAGGCCGTAATTTAAGTCTATAAACACGGACCTGGTATGTTAACTCACGGTTACGGACTCCCGGGTCAAGGCCCTTCATTGTAGCTTCTCGCTTCTAGACTCTCCAAAACAAGAGGTCACGTCGCAGCGACCTAGCAAGGTTTGAATTTCCCGGCAAACGTTTCGGACTCAGCGGTACCCTTCTCCGCATTTTCACTCCATTTAGTTGTTTGCTTATGTAAGTTACAATTGTAAATTGTCGTCGTTCATTCTTTCTTGCCTCGGCTGTACATCGATTCTTCTGGTTTGCTTCCCTAATTGTTGGTGATCCAATAATGTCATCTAAACTACTTCGAATTGCTGCCCATGAAGCCGAAAACCTAACCGAAGTCTCACTACGGGAAGACTTCGAGCTTCTAAAGCATAAGCTGAAACCCCCATTCCCTCTAACAATCCCTTCTCCAGAAGAGTATTTGCAGCTCAATCGGGCAATTCTTTTTGGACTGCTAACTGAGCCCCAACTCGCGAAAACCCATTCTACTCATTTACATGCCATTGTCACTGATGGGTATGGCTTTTTCGTTAGCTTGGTTCTGAAGCTGGTAACTGAGTCCTATCCGAAACTTCTCGAACCCGTCAGGGTTCAGTTGATATGGGTTACTTCGAAGTTGGTTGATGTTTCGGCGACTGGGGTTGATAATTTGTTAATCTCCCTGTTGAGACAGATAGTTGGTGGGGATTTTAGTGACGTAAACCTGTGGTTGGCTATGGAGATGCTTAAGGTTTTGTTGGGGCATTGGGATTGGTTACTAGGTGAACCATTACTTTTAACGAGTGCCTTGTTTACATATCTTCGATTACTAGCTGATCATTATAGGTTGTCGGGTCATCCAAAATTAGAGAAATTGAAGCGTATGGAGATTGATTTTTGTGTTAAAGTTTTGAGGGAACACTTCAATTTGTGCTTACAGATTGGAAGGGATTTGATTCGTCTTCTGCAGGACTTGTTTAATATTCCTGAGTTCCGGTCAATATGGAAGGACTTATTGTTGAATCCAGATGAATTTAGGGTTCCAGGATTTTCGGATATCACTCACCTGTACCACTTAAGGACTAAAAGTAGGTATCTTTTACTCCGGATCACACCAGAGATGGAGACCCAACTACGGTTCTTACTAACACATGTGAGATGGGGGAGTCAGAAGCGGTACCAGGCATGGTTTGCCAGAAAGTTCTTCTGTGGGCCTGAGAGAGAGACTCTTATACCTGACCTTATTCGGTTTATATGTTGTGCCCACCACCCTCCTAATGAAATTATCCAATCAAATATCATTCAAAGATGGGCCATCATTGGTTGGCTACTAAAATGTTGTAGGAAGAATCATGTGGAAGCGAATGCTAAGTTGGCTTTGTTCTTTGACTGGCTGTTCTTTGATGAGAGAGTAGATAATATTATGAATATTGAACCAGGGATCCTATTGATGGTAAACTCTATACCCAAATACGTTGACATGACTCACACCCTTCTTGAATTTCTGTTCCTGCTTGTGGATAACTATGATGTTGCACGGAAGGATGTCATAGTTCGTGGTGTCTCAATAGCTTTTGGTACACTTATCAGGAAAGGTGTTGTCCACTCTTTGGATACTTTAATCTCTTGCAATGCACTTTCTCCCCTTCTCAAAGAGAGGCTTGTAAGTATCTTCCCTAGTTCTAAATCGGGGGCTTCTAAAGTATTAAATCCAGCTTGCCTTCCTCATTGTTCCCTTTCTCCCTTGACTTTGCCAAGCCCACCTAACACAAGAAGCCAGCTATCATTGTCAAAGGAGCTGAAGACACCTGCATCCACTAGAGAAGAAGGATTGAAGAACAAAGTTATTGACACTTACAGTTGTGTTTTAGATAGTCCACTTTCAAATTGCAGCACAGTTGTTAAAAGTAGTGAAAGTCAGGATGACATCATATTTAACTTGGTTCAGAATCTTGGGGAGTCCATTAAACAGTCATACAAAGTTGGCCTTCAAACTCTGGATAAGATACTTGTTTTATTTGCAAATCTTGGTAGTGAAATGCTTGATATTGCCTTCAGGTGTGATTCTGTTCTTACTGTGGAAGCATTAGCATGTCGAATAACTGATGCATTCAAACTGCAGAATTATAAAATGTTTTCTCCTCTTGATTCTCCATCAATTGATTCCAATTTCGATGATGAAATCGAATCTGCAACAGCAGTAGTTATTCGTAACTATATATTTTCTCAGAATGAAAGGATGCAAAAAATGATTTTGTTTTGGTTAGAAAATGATTGCCCTGTGGGGGCACGCTTACTATCTTATGCATCAAGACTTGCTTATGAGGTGAACTTGATGGGTTGCACAATGGATCCAATAGATACAAATAATTCTGTTGATTTAAGTGGTCCAGAGATATCTTTATTGAAATGTCATGTTGATGAGTATGTTTCTTTTAGGAGCAGTGTACAAAAAGGCTCTCTTGATGCCCCTGTTTCTATCTCTACAGTGAATGGTGGATTAGTTACTAGTTTGGTAGAAGATGCTTTTTCTGCATACAGATGTTACCTTGTGTTTTCGCAAAACATTTTACATAAAGAAGAAGATGGAGCTCTAGGTAAACTCCTTTTTTCTGACTTAAAATCCTGTTGTGGGTGGATAAGGAAACGATTAAAATCCCTTTTCTGCAGTACGTTTTCATATCTTTCTGATTTATCTACTGGTGAGGAAGATATCATTCAATTACTTGTGGAGCAGTTGGATCATGTTGATGTGGTTGGCATGCAATTTGATCTTGGATTGAAGAAATTCTTTATGTTTGGACTGGACAGTAATATTATATCTCACCTTGTCAAGAGCTCTCTAAGTTGGGGATTTGTGGAACAGCAGAAACTTTGGCTTTTGATGAGATCAGAATTTGCAGTCTCCAAGCTGCAGGTCAATAAAGTTGTTTTGGACTTTTTCTCTTCAGGTGTCTTAGATCCAAAAGTACATTCCATTGCAGCAGGAGGCCTTCTCATGCTATGTAGTTGTTGTGCTCCAACACCTGAGCTTGTTGGCACAATGATTTCATTGCCTAATGGTATTTTCCAGGACTTTGCAGCTACAGTTTTGGCCAGTTGGGCTGTCTCAAATGCCATGATGCTGTTTGATAGTTTAGCCAATTGTTTGGAGAAAGCCAATAACAAGAATGAAGATGTTGCTCATATTAATTCAGGTGGGATGAGAATAAACCATTCTTCCATTCTGAAGTTGTTGAGTTTTCTCAATAAAGAGGGGATGAGAAGCATAAGTTTTCCAAACAAGGAGTTTGTGAGCATTCCAGAAATAAGAGCAATAGTAACAGCTGCATCAGTGGCACAGGAAAGTGGATAATGCTTCTACCAGAAAAAGGGTGAGTGTGTGATCTGATTTCTTCATGATGTTATCAGTTTCAGATTTTTGCAAGATTTTGATATATTAATAGCACTGTTCATGTGGTAATTATTTGTATTGTTTTCTCATAGTCATCCTCTTGGATGTAGGATATCTACTATTTTCTGCATTTGATAAAGCTCTTTGGATTGCTGTTGCTCACCAAATACATATTCTTAAAAGCATTTGGCAGGAGTGTAATTATTCTTATGCAATATGATTTAGAGAGGATGTCTCTGGGGAGGCTTTTTCTTGTATGTTCTCCTTCTTGGATTTTCCTGAACTTTGTTCTCAATCCTATATGGGCAAAATTGTTACTTATACTGATGGGACCAGAAGAAAAAGATTTGATAATATATCAAGGGTTTAAAAAGAAGTGCTAAGTAAATTATGACAGTCCATGTGCATAAAAAAATACATGGTGGATCTAAGATTTTTAATATTAAAATGCGTTTTACTGTTTCTAGGTAACTGATTTATATTGAATCTTTTTTTTTTTTTGATAAATAGTGGAATTAAAGATTAACTTTTGCTTCACCTGACTTTTGCCATATCTTGAATTGCTAAATAGGTGCAATTAGAGAAACTTTCATCGACTCTAAGAAATGTTATGCCTTCTCTTTCTAGGTGAGGTTCAGATAAGCCCTACATTTTGGCTCCATCTTTTGTATTCTGCTTTCCTTTAATTCTCTCTCTCCCTTACTTTTTGGAACTGCAATCAGGCATATGTCTAATCCAAATTGCATTACAAGTTTCAGCATCTTTTCTATGTCAAGTTCAATCTCATAATGATAAACTACTTTGGTTAATACTTTTCTGATGGGTAATAAGAAACTAATGCTAAAAAAAGAGAGGTAAGAAAATATTTTGATTGATGTATCTTCTTTATTATTATATGAGATGTACATTCCTGATTTAAGGGGCCTCAAGATGTGGGCTTTGTGATTATATTTGCAAGCATGAACCTCAAGATGTAAGCATTCTAAAAGCTCACAAAACTACAAAGTGTTATTTTTATCCATTCTTGTAATATGTTGCATTTTCTTTTGGTCTCATTGCTCTTGGTTGTGTTGCTTTGGCATTTTAAGGAAGGAAAAAGTGATGATAAACTGTAATATTATTTAATTGTAGAAATATTTTGACTGCTTATGAAATTCAAACATTGTTTTTATTGGAACAACATGATACGAATCAGTTTTTATTTTTTTCTTCCTTTTTTCATTTTGTTTTAAGTTGAACATATCTTTAAATGAAGCTGTTGTTGACCTGAGTTTCTGGTTCTTGTATGGCAGACCAATGGAATATCTTGAAGTTTACTAGTTGAACACTATAAATTTTATCTTTTCGAAAAAAAAAAAGGAAAACATAAAGTTTTGTTCATGGTAGGAAAAATACCACCTGTTGTAAGAAAGCTTACTACAATGTAAGAGGTCTCTGATCAAGAAATAAGAAATCAGCATTCAGACCTTAGTACCCTCAAACTTTGTACAAAAGATGACGAGTGGAACAATGAGGAGAGATATTGTTTTTCAGAAAGGGAGAGAAATTCAAAATGGTTTTGGGCTCAATTTTTCTGTTTCCTTTCCTTTGGTCCTATCCAAGTTTACAGAGTACACTAGAAAACTAAATTGGTCTATCTTGAATAAAGCTTAATGTTATTGATAAAAAAAAAAGAAAACTAAATTGGTCAGGACCTAACTATAGGACATTAAGAATAAAAATAAAACAGAAAAACAGAAAACAATATGTCGTGCATCCATGAACTGTTCTGAGGTGTTAAGTGGAAAGTGAGAAATATGAGATGATCTGTGACTGAGATGTTTATGAACTCTTGAAGTTTTCCGCTGATGTGGAAATGTACAAATGGTTCCTATGTGAAACTGTCCAGAGTACTGAAAATTGTGTTGTTATCTTATATATAATCTTATAGTAAATGAGTGGGCGACATACATGGCCACTTGGTTTTCCTGGAAGGTGGGTGACATGGTTGCTCAGTTTGTCTGTAAATAGTATAGATGTGTGTGGTATTCAGTTGGTCGCTCACATTATTATACATGTATGTGCAGGTCAAACCACTCCTAACTGTCTCACATGTTTTCCAGTGTCAACACTGTCAACTCAGAATCTCAGATCTTGTGAGTATAGTTCGTCACACAAGAAAGTCTTGATAATTCTTGGTAAGTACATTTCTGCCAAGGAAACCTAACTTTCCTGAGAGGAAAGAGGAGAGAGAAATTGGAGAAAGGGGAAATCAAAGCTAGAGAGGAAAATATGTAAGAGAGGTCAATAACATGTTCATCTTTGTTGGTACAATCAACACTTCATCCCTGTTGACAAGGGCAAGGTAAGGTTTCTGCATTTCTTACTTCTTATTGCTGGTAAGGAAGGCAGAAGGATGGTGTCTGGTAAATAAAAGTAGTTTCCTTTCTGCAGTGCTCTCTTTCTGTTTGGTTGAAGAAGACCAGAAGTGTTCTCATGGACTCTAGAACTATTTGTAAGGATATCATCACTGGTTTGGCAGCCATAGTGAGTTCTTTGGTATCATCTTCTTTCCCACTTGTATTTTTTATTTCTTTATATATTGGCTTTTCATTTCAAGAAGTCTTGGCAGATCTCAGCCTTTTAATATTTCCATGTAGATTTTCTTTAAAGCTTTTGTCTGCCCAACATGAATGTTGAATACTATGTGGTTTGAGTAACAAATGTTAAATATCTTTCTGTTGAGATTGTGATTTTTCTCTTTTATTAATAACAAAATGTGGGTACATAGAAAGAACATTAGATGCATTCTGTTTATTTTTTTTGTTGTGCTAAAAAATAATTGTTGATCCTGTGCAAACTTTATTATGTGGCTTGGTTAACAATTGTTTCTTTTTTTGATAATGTGTTGACCCTTTTAAGGATGTCTAATATGCTGATTTTTTTTTTGAGCAAAGGTAACTTTGATTGAATAAACAGGAAAAAGTACATGAGTGAATGTACTGAAAGCTAAAGCAGCTGAGGCAGAACTATAGAGGTAAGCAGAAGTCACTATACAAGCTTTCCCTAAAAACCCCTGATTTTGCAAGGCTGTCTGCAACAGTGCTTTGCTCCCTAGGAATCCAGACCAGATTTACATTCAATGACTCTAAGATATCTCGAGCTTCAGCTAGCAGATGTGCAAGTCTCCAAGGCCCTCCTTCCTTCTCCCTTAGCCAGGCTATAGTATTTGCAAAGTCCCCTTTTATAGTTAAGGAGCAAAAGCCTAGCTGTTTAGCAAGCCGAGTTCTTGATAAGTGCTGACAAGACCTCTGCTTTTGTAGCATCAGCCTTCCCAGTTGGACCACTATAAGCCCAGCTGATCCCCCTCTCCCCACGGAAGACACCACCAATTCCTGCTTGGCTGGTAGATCCTTGGGCACTGCTATCAAAGATTAGGGTCATCCCACCATCTTCCCTAACAAGGCTTCTCATGGTCGATTCAGATCTAGGAGAGGACTGCAGGATGGCTGGAAGGTTACTTTGGAGGTCATTTAGAGACAGACCTTTGAAAGCTTCAGAATTAACCACCCAAAGGTTACAGAGGAAAGTTATGTAGGAGATTAGATCTTCCACATTTCTGAATTTGTTTTTAAAGGTTCTGTTATTCCTTTCTTCCCAAATACCCCAAAGGACTGCATGCGTCAGTGTACTCCAATATACCCTTCCTCTTTTTCCTAGATCTTTGCCTTTCCACTGCCACAGGAGGTCCACCACCTTCTCAGGGAAAACCCAGCTGTAACCAACTTAGTTTAGGAAGAAACACCAAACCTTCCTAGTGACAGGACAGTGGAGAAGAATGTGATTAGCTGTCTCACCATCACCAAGGCAAAGAGGACAAACATGAGGGGAGTACATAACCTTCCTCTAAGTTTTTTCTGTATCAAGTCACAAGTATTTATTTTCTTTAAGCAGGCTTCCCAGACAAAGAAGGAAACTCTAGAGGGAACATGTGAACACCAAACGTTCTTAACCAGGAAGGGAGTGATCTGATCTTCTGAAACTAGAGCCTTAAAAAGGGAGTTAGTTGAGAACTTGCCGGCAGGATTAAGTTTCTAGATCCTTTGGTCAGGGGAGGCCGGAGAGATTTAAGCCTCACTCAGAGAGTTTAGCAAGTTTGCTATTTCAGCAAGCTCTATCTCACTTAAAGGCCTTCTAAGGTTCAGATTCCAATCGGTTCTTGAGGGAGAGTGGCTGAGGCTATAGGCTACCGTGGCTTCTTTGGAGCAGGACAGGTTAAAAATTCTAGGGTAGGGGTTTGCAAGGGTGTCCTCTCCCCACCAGAAATCAATCCAGAATTTGGTTCTATTCCCATTTCCCACCTGGTATCTTACAAAATCAATAAAGAGGTCATACACAACCATTGGCATGTCTTCCGTGCTTGCTCTTGATGATTTTTGTCTGCAACGCTTCCATCTCCAAGGGGAACCTCCACAACCAATTTCCAAGAAGAGCTAGGTTCCTTTCTTTAATATGTTACTAGGAGACTGTTTACCTTGAATGATATACCAAATGCCTGGTACATTGTTGTCAAAAAGTCGACAGTTTTCCTGCTGTTTCAATCATATTTCCTTCCCAAGTTTGCTAATCGTTTTGATTTCTAATGTGTAGTTTTAATTAGTAATATATCTGGAGTTCTGAATTGTAGATTATTACATATAATTGAGGAACAAGATCTACCATCAAATAGGTTTCACCTAGGAGATCATGTAGGCTAATTTAAATATGATTGTGCAATTGCTGCTTGCAGTTGAGTATGGAAATCTACCTTCTATGTATTAATGAACAACATGGAATCTAAATAACACATTAACAAACAAGAAATTAAAAATAAAAAATCCAATAAAGCAAATCATTCGAAAGTTATCTTTCTTGGAAATTTTCTTCGAAGGGCTTTTTGCTTCTTAAAAGTTATAATGATATTGCAAAACATACTTATCAGAAAAAAATGATATTGCTAAAATTAATCAAACAGGATTTTTTTTTTTAATTTTCAAAAAAGGAATTTTATACATAGCATCTCCATTATTAATCAATTTTTTTCTTTGATGTTGTTGGTGTTCCAGGGTCTTTGATCTTCATTTGCTTGCAAGTAACTGGAATCTTTCTTTCAGTATTTCCTGTCCAAGAATGTTGAGCAGAATGGAAGTATTGACTCCTCCCAAGGCTGGAACAACAGTAGACTTTAACAGAACCGTGGACTTAAATCTTGATGATTCAGCTCTCCTAGATTTCTTCACCTATTAAGAAGTCTGAAGTAATTTTTCTAAGGTCAAAGAGCTTGATCGACTTTCACAGAATCGTGGACTTAAATCTTGATGATCCAGCTCTCTTAGATTTCTTCACCTATTAAGAAGTCTGAAGTAATTTTTCTAAGGTCAAGGAGCTTGATCTCCTAGAATTTCAAGTTGTTGATAAAGGAGTTGAGATTCAAGACAACAAGATGCAGAAGTAAAATCTGAAGAATCTCTAGACAAGAGGTTAGTTTCGAGTGACGTTTTTGAGGAAGTTGTGGAAGATCAAGTCCACGGGTTAAGTCCATCTGCTGGGTTTCAACTTTCAAGTAAGGTTTTTGGGTAAGTTGTGAGATTGGTCTCGAGTGAGGTCTTTGGCCCTGTCATTGGTATCATTCCACCTGTATCCATGGGAATCGGCCAATACCCAGCAGTATCAATTATGTATTTGATTGTATTGAATCAATATTCAATCATTACAATTGAAAAAACAATCGACATCGTGATCCATTTAGGGTCCGTTTGGTTGGCAATTGGAATCAGAGTCGGATGGTCTATTCCCATAATCTGTGAACAAAGAATAGTCATCTGTGGGCTGTTGGAAACTGTGCTCCTTGAGTTCAATTGTGAATTTTTCAAATCACATACGAGAGGCCTGTTTAAGGCCATATAAGCACAACCAACAAATTTTATAGGAAGACTTTTTCAAATCCTTGCGATATGTGCATGTAAACTTTTTCATGGTGGTCTCCATTCAAAAAAGCATTGTTAATGTCCAATTATCGGAGCGATCCGACTTTGATTGATGTAACTGTTAATAAACACCATACAATCGGTATTTTGGCCATAGGAGCATATGTATCAATAAACACCATTCCGTCAGCCTAGTATTTGACTTTGTAAATACACTTAGAGCCAATGGCCCATTTTCTTGGTGGAAGGTAAATACACCAGTCCGTCAGCCTAGGATTACATGCTGTTTTTGCAAAATTCTTTGGTTCACATTGTGCGTTATTGTCATAGTTTATTGTTTGAACTCTAGATGTGGGCGTAGTTGTGGGTTAATGGTCATCATTTAGCTAAGGTAATGGTATTACGGGTTCTAATTGGGGCTGATGGGCTTGGGATCGGAAGGGGAAATGGGACTCATCATTTAGCTGAGGTAACGGTCATACACCTTGAAACCTTTATGCACATATGAATAACCCACAAATATGCATTTGTGTGCCTGTGACATGAATTTGTCCCGAGAAGGTGAGGTATTTCGGGCAAAGCATAGACAATCAAATATTCTGAGATACGAATAAGATGGAGGTTTCTACAATAATACCTCAATAGGCACTTTGCCTGTTAAAATTGATGTAGACATGTAATTGATAAGGTAATAGGGGTGTTGATGGATTGGGTTGAACTATTCAGTTTACTTATTGATTAAATCGAAGCCAACCAACCCTGAAGCAAAACCAACTCAAACAGGAAGGGTCAGTTTATCGGTTTAGTCGGTTTTATATATATTTTAAACTAAAATATCTATATCTAAATATCTATTTATATTTAAGTTTATTTCTTTTTTTATGCAAAACCAATATATATATATATATATATATATATATATATTTAAATTGATTAGTTTTCTATGCAAAACTGATTTTTTTGTCAATATATATTTAAATTTATACAAAACTGAATTAAATATTATACTATTGTGTTATATTTGTATTGGTTTTGTGTTTTTAGTTTTTATCATAAATAACCATTTTTTTTTCAAAGTTCAAATAAAACACAAATAAAATATGTCAATATTTAACATATAAGGTAGGGACTAATTACTAATTACTTAAGCATATAGGATCAGTTCAGTTTGGTTTGATTTATGAAAACCAAAACCAAATCAAGTTGTCGGTTTATTTTCTTATACAAACTGAAACCGACTGGTGGTTTTAAAAAACCAACCAACTTGAGTTGGGTTGGGCCAGTTTGGTCAGTTTGACATTTAATGTGAACACCCCTATAAGATAAGTTGTAGTTAATACACACTCACCCTAAAATGTAATGGGAAGAGCAACTTGAAATCGAAGGGCAAGAGCAATTTCCAACAAATGTCTATGTTTAAGGTCAGTAATTCCGTTTTGTTGCGGAGTTTCAAGACATGATCTTTCATGAAATACCATGACTCATGAGTAGTTGACCCAAAGAGAAATGAGATAGAAAAAATGCATTGGGGGAAGCATGTTCCAGACGCTGGTACATAGCATGTAATCAAATGAGGGAAGAGGAACAAAAGAGGCGTGGACGATGGACGTGGGAGTTGGGTTGAGGAATCAAATAGTCTTTAGTAAATGAGTCAAGAACGATCTGATGCCCCGCTGTCAACAATCCAAGATGTATGTGAATTAAAAATAAGAGAAGCAACAACAATTCAGCAATGTTGGTTGTGTTGAGAGTTGGCTTGTCACCATTTAGGAGGGACAGTAATTGTTTGTATTGATCACGTAAATCTTGGAATTGGAGAGTTGTTAGACACGAAACAACTTGATCATTAGTGTTTGGAGTCGGAGCAACATGTGTTTCTTGGATCAACGTCCTTTGTCCCAGTTGGCCGGGTATCCAACCAATTTGAAGAAACGGTCTTTGGCGTGGGTGTTCTTGCAGTGGTCACAATGATATCTTTGCTCGTGAATTTAGATCAGAGGTGGGTTTGATCTTTATGAACGAACATTGCAGCAGCATCAAGATATTGGAGTCCCGGTTCTAAAATGAGTAACAAATGGCGTTTCTCTTGAACGATCAAGGCATATGTTCGATTAATATCAGGTATAGGCTCAGTACTCAATATGTTGGGTCTGATCGTGTTGAAGTTGCCATTTAATCCCATGAGGAGGAACTGATGTAGTTTCTCACATTCTTGTTTGGCCATGAATTCTTTGGCCACACCACAGCTGTAAATAGGGATAGAAGACGGAACAGATAGGTCGTCCTAGAGCCCTTTCAATGTAAAATAGGCTGAAACAGTTAGTGAACCTTGATTCAGAATGGCGATGTCACGCTTCAGGTGGTGTATTCTTGGGACGTTTCCTTGAAAGAAACAATCCTCAAGATCCTTCCAGAAGCCAAAGAGTTGAACAACCATGATATCACCATCCGTCAATAAAGACAAATTTAATTTTGCCTGAAGAGCATTTTGCATAGCACCACCAAATTGAGTAGCTTTCGCCAGTTCACGGTGCTGAAACAAGGATGGCACCTGGGTTGTCAGAAGTATGGAGAAAATACGGTGATTTCAGATCATTTCCGCAATTGACAAGCTTCAAGAAATCTTGAAAGAAACTCAGATTTACAGAGCTTGTGGCTCTGATACCATGACAGAGTGGAGCGGGAAGAAACAGGCGTGATTTCATTCATGAAACGTGTAATATACATAGTTACATATGTTGAACTCTAGAAGACTCGTACTTGAGTTAATCTCTAACTAATTATGCCAGCTAGCTAACGACAACATATGTCAAAGGAATTAAATGTTGGGCTCAAGATAGCTACAATGCCGAAATCAGAGCCCTTTTAGCTGAAGTTGAAGCAGACTCACTATTGAACATAACAAGATCATTGTGCATCATGACTCTGCCCAGCTTATCAGTCTTGTGAATAATGTAAGTGGTATCAATAGTTAACACGTGGATTGAACAACTGGAGTGGAATCATCAACAACTTGATCAACTTTTTTTTATCAAATATGTTTTGTCCATGTAAACAGGCAGTATAATCAGCCCACATTATGGCTCTTTTGGATTGTAAAGCTCAAGCATGTACTCTTTTCTATTTGATCAATGATATTCCTATTTTCTTTAAAAAAAGGCCAAAATTCAAGAATAATTCACAAGTTAATAGTTCTGAGTTCTGACATAAGGCCGGGTTGCTATTAAAAACTTAAGACTGACTTGAGATCCCTTTCACCCTCCATGCGTTATTTTTACTTGTGGCATTTGATTGTCACAATCCTAAATGGTCCATTTGGTAGAGGACTGTTGGGATTATAGTTGCAAAGTTGTAAGTGGGTCAGCAAGATAGATTCTTTCGATGTCATGGAATTGTGTTGAATCTGGTGACTCAAAGCTGCTGATTTCAAGTCTGCAATGTCAACTCGATCCTCCATGGAGACTAAGGATAGGATTATTCAGTAATGCTGGGAGCTGAGAGATCATTTCAATCTGCACTGCATTGTTCGAGCTGTGTTGATAAGCCGCTTGGAAAATCGACTTTACAGCTCATGTAAGTACATTTCTAGTCTTTTTATGGAACATGACTTTACGGGCATTCCGGGTTTCTCAGCTCATGATGCCAGAAGCCGCTGCGTAAATGCCCTCCCAAATGGGCACTAAGTAAAACGGTTTATGAATAATATCCCCACATGCTTCACTGCTTCTCTTTGTCAATTTTTTACTTTTCCCTATTGTTTAATAAGTTTCTTTATTTGGCAGAAAAGAGATCGCTACCTTTTACAAAAGTTAAAAATCTATTGTTTTATGGGGCAATTGGAAACCCAAGGAATGAAATCATTTCAGTTATCTGAAACATTTGAAACTGTAAGAACCAACGTGGTTCATTTCCCCGATAAAAATAAAATAGAAAGAAAGTTCAATGAAGGTGCTTTAGGATCTCAAAAAACGAAATCGTTTCTATGTTACATTAACATTCTGACATTTTTGGATGATCAAATGCCAAGGGGTAGTCAGTAGTGAAATGACTTAATAAAATGCCCGCTTCTAAAAATTCTGACATTTTTAGTTCCATATGGCTTGTAAATGCCCACTTGATATTTTGGCAATCTACAGTATAACGACAAAATCATGAAAAGGAATGAAATTTAATAGAATAAAAAACTGTGTAAGTCACAAGGTCACAACTAATGTCTCTAACTGGAATATGTAGATATTGCATCTATTGCCACAGTCCCGCATGTTTAAGCAAAGATTATTTGTTCTTGAGTTGTGAAAATGGGCAGCTATCTTGTTGGAACAGATATACAGCTAGTACTGAAATTAGTAAGATGAAAACTGCCATGAAAACATACTTGAAATTGAGCTGCCCTGCCTCTATTGTTCTCACAGTGTCGACCTTGGATGCTTCATTAGTGGCATTCCCTGTGGAACAGGCAGGGTCTACTTCAGTCTCATTTACAGATGTTGCTTTTGCTGGCTTCTCCACCTGAAAGAGCACAAGTTGGAGTAAATATACATTTTTTTTTCTTTTGAATCAGATAAGGTGGTATGAATATTTGAAAACTGTCAACACCCTTGGACCAAAAATGCCACTGACCACCTACCTACTTCATGCCTTCCTGGAAAGTCAAATCATCACGTTGCCTAGTTTCTTAAGTTGTTCCATTTTGGAAATTTAGGCTAATGACAAGTAGCATTATAATTGTGCAGAGTGTTGCAGTCCCCTTTTTGATGATTTTACCCAGGATAATGGCGAAATCTTGAAAAAAGTAAAACCAAGTTCAAGATAATTCAACAGTTGCCTGCTTGCTCTCTCCCAAATACAATGGTTAAGTTGATTCCAGCATAATTACTTGCAAAAAGTTGCTTGAAACCAAGCACCTTACAGTAAATTAGCTAATCAGAATTCAAAAGTTGGCATAAGATTGTCAGGCAGGGGTTTTGTCATCAATACCAAGCAACCCTGGTCATAGATCAGAAAGAATAGGCTTGTGGCAAGATGCCATTGCTAGTAAATTCTAGCTGGAGAGTTGTGTTAGGAACTGCCTAACTCAGGGACTCTTTCGAGGGAGCCTGCCTCCTGAATGAGAGAGAGAGAGAGAGATTGTATTCCCAAATCGATAATCCCCTCCTAGCTTCCTTTCCTTATTTATATACTGCTGTTACTTATACCCGCCTCTCCACTTGTCCAGTTTGTTAGTTAGTTTATTCTAGTGGTTGGCTGTTAGTTACATTCTTTAAAGGCTGGCGTGGCCTTTTCTTGTACACTTTGTATTCCCTTTATTTGTGTCTCAACAGTCCCTCCTCCCTTGAAAGCGACCTTGCCCTCAAGGTCAAGATGTGGAAATCTATTCTGTAAATCCAAGTAAGGTTCCCAAGTTGCATCCTCAATTGAGAGACCTGACCATACCACCAATGCCTCTGGTTCGATGTGATTCCCTTTGCGTATCCACCTGAAATTTGTTCCTTAGGTTCTTGGAAGACCACTGAGAACTTCTAAAGTAGCTGCTGTAGTTGTGTGCGACCTTCTTCAGATCTGCTTCCTTGGGCTAGAATGGAGCTGTTCCCGTGGGAGTCTATCTGCATTAAAACGATGTGGGCTGGGTCTGCTGCCTGTTTCCTTAGGGAGGCGAGACTAATAGGTCCTGGACCCTTGGACAGCTGCCCTTGAATATGCACCTGTGAGCTGCCCACTTGAAAATCCATGGTGAGACGTGCCCAATCACATATCACGGGCCCTAGTTTCCTTAACCATTGGATTCCGAGAACTACATCTGCTCCACAGACTTCCAGGGGGTGCAGATCTACCTCGAACTCATGTCCTTGTATCTTCATCTTTAATTCTGTGCACGTACTGTCGCACACCAGGTTGCTCCCATTAGCTACGTGCACCCGGAAGGCTGTACATGGTTGGACCGGAATCCCTAGTTGTCTGACCAATGTTTGGGTAATGAAGTTGAGAGTGCTGCCACTGTCTATCAGAACTGACACATGGTGTCCTTGTACCGGTTCGGTTACTCTCATAGTTTGAGAAGAAGCAAGACTTGTCAAGGCTTGCAGGGATACTTTCGGGTATTCCTTTGTCCATTGCCCCCATTCTTGGTTCTCCCTTGGCTCTTCAGTGTCTGTTGATTGCTCGACATATTCGGTTTCAGGTTGAAGGAAGAAAGCTTGAGGGATCTTACAGCGATGGCCCGGCCCGAATTTGTCTCCACATGCATAACAAAGGCCCTTTTCCCGTCGGGCTTGCATCTTAACCCAAGTTAACCTCTTGGCTAAGCCGGGGCCTGAACCAGAGTTTGCATCATTGCCTGTGATTCCTACTCCTGATCTGGGCTCCAGTTTACCCAAGATACCTGGTTCTGGGTTCGGTATACCTGGTATAATCGCAGCTCCCAGAGGTTGATTAATCCTTCTTGCCTGATTCAGTTTGTCTTCATGTAGTCGAGCTAATGGTGCTGTTTCAAGAACGGTGGTGGGCTGCATGGCTTTTACCTCCAGCCGCAATTCTTCCCTGAGTCCACCAACAAAACTGCCGGCAAGCGTGTTTTCTGGCCAGCCTTGCACGTGCACAGCTAATCTTTCGAATGCCATCTGATAATCTTGGACGGAGCCGGTTTGTCGTAGCTTAGCGAGGCTTTCATCATAGTTCTCAAAGACCGAGACTCCAAATCGCATGGTTAAGGCGCTGGTGAAGTCTGCCCATGTGGCTCTTGGGTGCCATCGCCGGTACCACTGGTACCAGACGATCGCCTCTCCTTCCAGGTGTGCAGAAGCTAATGGGACACGATCAGGTCCCTATGTGTCGTGGTAATCGAAGTATCTTTCTGTTCGCAGAAGCCAGGATGTGGGATCTCCCCCTGCGAAGATGGTAAACTCGATTCTTGCTGTTCTTGATCCGCTTCAATGACTGGTGTCACTGCGCTCTTCCTGATTCAGCGCAGGTGGTGCCTGTGCCAGTCGTTCAAGCAAGGATGCGAAGCTTTCTTTGATTTCTTTGACGTCAGCCGATATTCTTTGCATTTCTCCTTCCATGTTGTCGACTCTGTTCTCCATTGCGGATGACCTTGTGCTTGGCATCTTGGCTCTGATACCAACTTGTTAGGAACTGCCTAACTCAGGGACTCTTTCGAGGGAGTCTGCCTCCTGAATGAGAGAGAGAGAGAGAGAGAGATAGATAGAGTGAGAGAGAGAGAAAGAGAGATTGTATTCCCAAATCGATAATCCCCTCCTAGCTTCCTTTCCTTATTTATATACTGCTGTTACAATTTTGTTATACCCGCCTCTCCACTTGTCCAGTTTGTTAGTTAATTTGTTCTAGTTGTTGGCTGTTAGTTACATTCTTTAAAGGCTGGCGTGGCCTTTTCTTGTACACTTGTATTCCCTTTATTTGTGTCTCAACAAGTTGGGATTGAGTCCCGCATTCATCAGGGTGGGGGGTATAGGGGTCTTGGGGAATGCTACTCCCTGTTTTATAGTCCATTTGCCTACCACTTGTCAATTCATTCAATGTCTGAAACCAACTTCAGAAATGAACGGTAATAGCTCAAACAAAAGCAATTAAAGGAAATCCATGTTCAAAACAGATTATACATGATACAAACAATGATAATGTGTTGTCAAACCTAACAAGTTACATTAGATTATGTTTTATCTTTATCTTGGGAAAAGACTGGGTTTGATATGTTAAATATCCAGATGTTATTTTTCTTGCTTGTGGATCTTGGAGAAATCTTAACCCTAAGACTGCAGAATGTGTATACATACAGTTCTGAAGGGTTGTAGCTGCACATAACAAGTGATCAAGTGATCAACTAATATTATGCTTCTGGGATTGTCTCAAATCTTCAGCCCTAGGAATCTAAAAGAATGTTCTGTACAACGCAATAGTTGCTAACAGGCTAGGTCCACTAGGTAGGATGTATATCTAATATATCTGGTCCAAGGGCCATTCTCACCTAGGCCCAGCTAGCTGAGACACCCCTTGTACGGTGGTTAAATGTTTGTACCAACCCTATAGCAAGGTTCAAATTATAAGTATTGGTATTGACATATTGTGTATCATATCAATAAGCTTGGATATGGATACATAGCAATATGTTTTGTATATGTTTAGATACATTGAGGAAACTCTTACAAATCCCACAAATACGTTAGTAATGATAAATCTAAAGTTGAAATAACTATGGATAAGGTATAAACACATAAGAAATGCAAACTTTCATGGTTTATATGAAGAGATACATTACAATCCACAATATTGGGAGTCTAGAACATATCATGCAATAATTTTACTAATAATAATACATAAAATAATGTTTGAGAGTTCACTACAAGACACGTTAAATTGTTGTTAGATCAATGAGTTTAAAAGATCATTGATGGATTCATTTATATTTCTAATATCCTAAATCTGCATGCAAAATTTCATAGAAAAATTCCATTTCCAGACCTACTTTCTTGGTTTTTGCAGATTCCATTACTCCAGGGTCCAATAAATTGTCAAATCTGATCCAGAAATCTTTATGGGTCCAATTATACATCTTATGTAATTCTCATAAGCTCTCCTAAAGCAGAAATTTACCTTATAGAGTCATTCCTTTAATTGTTCAGTCTACCTAGCTCCCATAGGACTACTTTTCCTACATCATCATGCTAATACACCCAAATTGGCTCAAATTTGGCAAGCCCAAAATCAGTTCTACATCCCACCTTGATCTCCTAAACTCACGAGTAGTGGCCCCACCTCTACATAATGTACATGTAGCTAGCTCAAAGATAGCTTACATAACAATACAAATTCAGATTAATATCAAGGTTTAAAATGTCGATGTCAATGGAAATGTCGCTTACCAAAATATAGGGCATATGTTGGAAATGTCGAGGGGAAATATTGTAAAAATTAGAGACATTTGGGAAATATGCAATGATATTTTGTAAAATGATAAAAGAAGCATTCATGCATATTTCTAGACTATTATCTTATTCCCAACCATTATATAAAGCTAAGAAACTAAGATCAATAACAAATTAGTAAATGACGATTTACTGATTTATTATGCATTTTGATGTTTTTACAAGGTTATCCAATATTTTCTTTTCTTATTTTTAATTCTGATTTATTATAAATTCTAATATATTTATTTCACACTAGTAAATAGAAATACATTTATTCTGATTTTTTAAATATTAAAGTTATAATACATTATGTTTTATTATAAATTTAATACACTGATTCTCCTTTTTGTAGTATTAAGATTATGCTAAATTCTGATTTCTTATAAAACTTAATGAATTTATTATGATTTTTAATACTAAATTTAGAATAAATTATGTTTTAGTATAAATTTTAATAAATTTATTCTCATTTTTTATATTTAATTTAGAATATGATTTATTTAAAATTTAATAAACATTTTCTGATTTTAATAAATATTTTAAGAATACTAACTAGTTAATATTTTATTACTTGAAAAATATTTTATGTTTTATATTATAAAGTAATTAATCTATTCTTTTGTTTTTATTTTTTGTGAATTCTTTTTTATAAATAAATTATTAATGGAATAATTTATATTAATATAATATACTAATATATTATATTATTAGTGTACATTAGTCAACATCCTATCGACATAATAGGAAAAACTGTCTTTTTTTTGGTTATTTGGACCGATTTGGTTGACATTTCCGAAATATAGGAAATGTCGACTGAAATAATGTAATTTTTATATTACCATCCATTTTCATGTCGGTGAGCCTCGACACCGACATATGTCGGGCAACATTAGCGAAATTTCGCGACATTTGAAACCATGATTAATATCCTTTTTATGGTATAATAATACAAAACTTCCATCTTATATTTTCATATTTTATCTATTGGAATTGAGAAGGAATTTTCCTAAGTATTGATGAAGGTCAGATTTCTAGTCTGCCAAAGGTATATTGGTAAACACTGATCTTTCAGTGGTGCCATTCATTCCTATTCTGATTGCCTCATGGCTAAGGGCTTCAGTGAAGGAGGAACCATTTTCCTTTCACCTTGTATCAGTGCATATGGAAAGAGAGAAACAACTGAAATTTTAAAGGTAAAAGGGCTCTGTTATTTTGATTGAGAGGACCAAGATAATGCCAGTTTGTTGGGCATAGTTCCTAAAAATTTTGAAGGATTATCCCACAACCACTTAAGGAAGAGATGTGAAAATATAATTTTCGATTCTTCATTAATATGGATATACATGTAAAATACACATCATTCTAAATCATCAACCACGTAAAGTTTGATGTACCTCTTGAGGTTGTCCTTTCTGCAACATGGTACTATAGTTTTGCACCACTCATTAAAAAAAGAAAGAAGAAAAAAAGAAGAAAAAACTGGATTTGTAGCTTCACCACAAAGTTATAAGAGATCCACAGAAGTACCTACCTGGAAACTAGCAGCTGAAGACTCTATTATTACTTCCTTGGGTGATTTTGTAGAAGTATCTGTAACCAAACTATCCTTGCAAAATAGAATTTTTCTATCATTTCCATTCACATCATAGCTCATAGCCTTAGCCACATCCTTCTTTCTATACTGTAATTTCTGTGCCAAAATTCTGTTCTCCTCCATCAATGAAGTTAACTGCATATAATGGATACTTCATATTTTAGTTATAAACATTAACTTAGACACTCAAAAAACCCCAGGAAAATGCAAATGCAATAGTTAATTTCTTTATTCTCAAAGCTGTAATTTATTACAACAAAACAAAAATCATATAAGAAATCTATTCATAATTTTTTCAAAATAAAAAAAAAAAGCATGGAAGAATGAAGTTATTGCAGTTAGAAGAAAGTATAACCTTGTGTTTGCATCTCAAATTCTTTGATGAAAATAAAAGAAGTTATCACCCAATGTTAGTCCTAGATATCTAATTTTGCAATTATGGAGAACACTAGTCCTAGTGTATCTACACAGAGGACCATGTGTGTTGGACATACGTGTTAGATCGAGACATATGTAGAAGTAGAACTTTTTGAAATGTTAGACTTTGATTTGTGATCACTTATTTTACTTGATCTACATATTGCTTGTTGGGAATAAAGTAAAAAAAAAAATTAAAATTAAAACAAAACAAAGCCTCAGCTTCAAGTCCAGCAGTCCAGATTTGTTGGTAGAGCAATTCGGGGATGGGCAATCTAGACCATTGCATGCTTAGTATTTTGGTAAATCTGAGTTTCAACAAAATGCATAAAATAATAAATTATAATTGAGATGTGTGTGAGATGCCATATGTTGGACTCTATGGGAGGAAAGGAATTCAAGGACCTTTTCTGAAAAGGAAAGTAAGAAGACATAATTGAAGTTGTAACAGTTAGGATGGTGCAATGGCTAAAATCTTTGGATCTGTTTGCTGATGTCTCCACGAGTATGCTGCTTAGCAGTGGGAAGGAGGTGGTAAATTCTGCACCAGCTCATTCAACTGCGTGCCCTCTGTGGTCACCACCGGCCTCTTGTTTTATAATGTTAAACTTTGATGGTAGTAGTGAGGGAAATCCAGGACCTTCAGGAGTAAGGTGTTTTCAAAGATGTAAATGGAAAGGTGGTTGCAGTGTACGCAGGTCCCATTGGGGTCGGGTCGGTGACTCTCTTAGAGCTGAGATGTATGCTTTAATGGAAGGATTAAGGAAGGCAAAGGAGCTGAATATTCAAAAGCTAGTTGTTGAAGGAGACTCAAAGCTGGTTCTAAACTGGTTAGGGAACGACAATGGACTCTGGAAATATGCCAATGAGAGGAGGGAGGTTAAGTGGTTATCCAGGGGATTGCAAGTTCAGTTTCATTGGGTGAAGAGAACTGCAAATGCCTTTGCAGATACTTTGGCAAAGCAGGGGGTGTGAAGGGATCAAATGATTTGGGCTAATTTGTAATCTCTTTTTCTTGTTCTCTTGGGGAGAGTTAAGTCATTTTATCTTTCCCCGGAGTGCTGTATGTAGTCATGTTTTTTAATAATATGAGTTTCTGTTATTGATATAAAAAGTAATTGATGTAAGTGTTGGGATGAGACCTTAGAAAGGTTCCATCAAAACCACTCTACAGGACAACCCCATCTATCTCTCACCCTTTTTTATCAATACAGCAAATTTCATTAAATAGGAATAAGCTTACAAAGGAGGGGAGCTGAAGTGTCTTAACTCCCCAAGTATCTCTCACCCATTCACAAACTCCATTTAGCCTACTTTTTCAAACCATCCTGTTTCCTTAAGACATCAAAAATCCTTCTGTCTCACTCTTTAAAATTCTGAATATGTAGGATTTTAGAATATTTCCTCTCCCTCCATGAAATCCTAGTCTCCTTCACCAATCTTCAGCTATTTAGACCTATCCCCAAATCTTCCTATGCACAAGTCCAATCATCATCCTAGTTGTCTTCTTTTTCCTCCTTTTTACAACACTCTATTTTCAACATTCACCATGTGATTTTAGGAATGTTGGTTATTTATCCTACATCATCAACACAACAGAAAAATGTTCAAAAATATAATCATCAATATCTTCCATTCCTAACATGACACTCTTGCCCAAGTTCACCTTAAGGCCTGTTAGACTTTCAAAGCTTACTCCAGTGAATCATCAGCATACTACAGATGAGAAATAATTGGACTATCTGTACCCAGCTTAAATTCTTCAATGGTCCAATTTCTCCCCTAACTTGATTTTCCACTAAGAATTTCAATCACCAAAACGAATAAAAAAAGGAGATAGAGGATCACCTTGGTGAATGCCTCTAGATGTTCAAAGGAATTCATTAAATGACCCATATACAAAAGTTAGAATAAAACTGAAGAAACACATGAGAATGTCCAATTCCACTCTTCTCCAAAACCCATTATGTATAGAGCTTCTTTGAAAATATCCCCACTCAATGTGATTGCATGCCTTCTCAAGATGAATTTTACAAATCAGACTTGGTTCCTCACACTTCAATCTAGAGTCAACCCATTTGCTTTCTATAAAAATACCATCCAAGATTTTTCATTCTTCTTATTCTTTGTCTTCCTTCTATAAAAGCCATTTGCATAGGGCTAACAACTTGTAAAACTGATTTCAGCATGAGAGACTTACCTTTTTAATAATTTTGTATGCACTACAATAAGACTAGTTGGGTGAAGATCATAACTCAAAAGTCTTTTTTTTTTTCAATAATAAAGTAAATTCCACATGACTACCCCTCTCCAGCATAACACCACTAACCAGCAGCATGTCATCCTTCACAAGCTTAAAGGTGTAGGCCAGAAAATGATGTACAACAAAGATGGTAATTCATACGATTTTTGCCTTTCCTTCCACTTCTCTAATCTGAATTGGCTCTCCTCTTTCATTTGGCTGCTTTACCAAGTCCTGACTTGATTATTACCTTATTATTTTTCTAAGCCAATTCTAATTGGCTTTTCAATTTGTATCCCTTTAAATGTATTTCTTTCAAATGAAATATCATAAAGTAAGAGATCAGTACATCACAGCACATAAAAGATGCAAGGCAGGAATAAGGGGACTGTGGCAAGTTATAGACAGTTAAAAACTATGAAAGAGAAATGCAATACCTGCTTCTGGACACGTTCTCTTTCCAAGGCTAGTTGCATGACCAAATCCACTATTACTTTGGTTCTAATGCTAATGTCCTTCGCTGTTGCTATTTTAGTATTATCAGCCTGATGCAAAGACAACTCCAAACATTCCATTCTGTTCCTCAGAAAACTAATCTCGTCATTAAGTTCCATGTTAGTTTCAGATAATAGATTACACTTAGCTTCTGCACTCTCAGTTTGGCTTTCAGCTTTTGACACCTTGGACTTCAGATCCTTGATTAAATTTTCCATAGAATACAGCATATTCTGCTGCTTCTGACTTGCTTCAGCAGACGCTTTTGCATTTTGTAGTTCAACTTCATATTCTCTCAGCTGCCTCTCAATTAAGTTCTTCTTCTCCATGTTATTACCACCACTCTTAAGAAATCCCAACTCTTCATTAAGTTCCAAGTTAGTTTCTGTTAACAATTTACACTTGGCTTCTGCACTCTCAGCTCTGTTCACAGCCTTAGAAAGATTTTTTTTCAGGTCTTCAATTGTGTTATCCATTTCACTGAGTTCAGAACATAAAGCATCATGCTGCTCCTGACTTGCTTCAATTTCAGCCTTTGCGATGTGTAGTTGGATTTCAGATTCTTTTAGCTGCTCCTCTAGCACACTTGCCTTTTCTCTCAAAGTAAAGGCTTCAGAATTGACAGAAATATATCTATTTTCAGCCTCCTTCAGAATGGCTTTTAAGCGGTTTGTTTCTGTGAGTAGGAAACTGTCAAGCTCTGCATTGCTGGTCTCAAGCTTCTGCAAAACACTTTCCTTGGCCTTCAGCTGTTCTATGCAGTCTTGAAGCTTAGATCTGACTTCACCTTCTCGTTGAATCGAACCATTCAGATTGAATTGAACAACTTGAAGTCGACCCATAAGTTCTTTCGTGATTCCCTTTAATACCTCGGTGGCATTTTCTGCCTCAAATAACCTCCAAGAAGTAATTTTTTCTGCTTCTTCCATGCATAGTAGTTCTTGTTCTGTAGAATGCAGTTTTAATTTCATCTCTTCTTTATTTTGTCTTGACTCAGCTAGCTTCTTTTCAAGGTCTAGCTCTCTCGCCAAAGATCTCTCCAGCATTCTAAGGATATGCCTTTGTTGTTCGGCAGTCTGCATTTTTAACTCTGCATTCATGTCCGAAAGTTGACCACTTTCAGGAAAATCTGCACCCTTGCCATCATCCACTGTCAACAGTAATCAACAAGAGGAAAATCAGAAACTAAGCTTTCCTTATCAATATCTTCATCTTATGCTTGAATTCCAGCAATTCTCTCGAAAGTTAAGTTATCAAACTTACAATTTTTTTGCTCACCAAAAGCTGATAATTCCCTTTGGAACTTCGCAGATTGCTCAATCATCTCACGCACCTGATCTTTTGACTGCTTCAAAGATTCTTCAGAGTCGTGCAACTTCGCCTCCATTTCAAGAAAAAATTCTCCTGGGTGCTCGCACGAAGATATTCTCCGACGAGCATCCACAATCTCCAACTGAAGAGAATCCATGAAACCATCCAATTCTCTAACCTCTGAATCTAAAATTCCGGACAAGAGATGAAACTCCAAGGCCTTCTTAGCAGAGTCAGCTTCAATATCATCATTCTCTACAGAAAAAGCCTCGAAATCGCCTTCCCTAGCGGCGACGTGCATCAAAAGCATGTCCAAGTTCACCAACTTCTCAGACGAATATGCCAAATCAAGCTCCACTCTGGTCAGAATTTCTCCGCCTGTTCCTACTTCCCGCACCGCCTCGCCACTAGATGAGACTTCTCCACTCGAACAAACATTCTCCGGCTCCACCTCCACATCTCCAGCATCAACACCTTCAACTGCAATAATTTTGTGCTCCGTATCCGTAGCATCATCGGCCATGGCTTCTTCGCTGTTCGCTCAAACCCTGAAATGTGAAAACTGAAAAGAAGTCTTTGTTTTTCAATTTACAATTTTTCATCCAATGTTATCGGAGTCGGATCGAACCGAGAACCGGCAGACAAAATGGTTTTTGGATAGCCCGGTTATTGAAATTTGAAAACGCCTACTTAGCACTTGGCCACTTGCCATTTGTCAAAGGAGAAAGATTTGCTCTTGGACAAGTGTAAATCTCCGAACTCGAAATCAACAACCGTCTCAATCTCATTTTGATCCCTCTCCCTGCCTCCCTGGTTTTAACTACATGGAAACTAAGTACAAACAACTAATTTGTGATGGACAGGTGATGGCCGAAATGAACAAAGATATGTTTGGAGTTTGTTTGGGTTCGGGTCATTAGACAGAAATATTTTAAAAATAAGTCAATTTTTTCACTCACAAAGATTTCATCGGATTCTATTTGGTGGAAGCAAAGTTAAGTGTTGGATCATGGATGAACTCAAAATAAGTCTATTTTGTTAAATTAAAAATGAAGAACAGATTTTCCTACAAACTGACCTGTGGGTTCCCACTTTGCATGGAGGAGTTCCCGTCATCAACAAAATCCAATGATCCAAATTCCACCAAAAGGTAAAGGACTTGTTGAATACACGATTGCTGTGTCTTAATATATTTTGAATAGGAGGAATCTGTTAAACATATTTTGCATGCAAGGCTGAACCAAGATTTAGATTTTGTGGAAGGGAAATACTCTTAATTTTGCTTATAGGATTTTCATAAGCAAATACCCATCCACTTCTAAACAAGTAGTAAGTTGGAATGAAATATGGAAGACTAGCATGTGGAAAGTCCTTGGGAGTTTGGGGAGGGAGTCCTTAACATTCTTGGAAGAAGAGGAAGATATAAATCTTGTTGTAAACAGATGGCAATGAATTTCAATCATTTGTTTTTCACTTGACCAATTTGGTTGCCCTTACAAAATTAGGTCTCAACCTAGGGGAAGATAAATGGGTGTACAGCAAAAATTAATGACTCTAACGACTAACGAAGAGGAGAAGCTAAACTACAGTTTTGTGCTCCATATGGGATGCGAGTAATAGAGTTCTATTTCATAATTAAAAACCAAACTCAAAACAAGTTGTTGCAGCAATCTTGTCAAGTGATTGGGAGAATTCCTTGCAAAAGGCTCATCCCAAATAATAACAATAATAATAAATAATAATTGTGTTGATGGCTTGTATGAACCAGAAATAAGATATGCTGCAACGACATTGATGATCTAAAATGCTATTAATCATGGTTTTAAAACTGTCCTTGACCCAGACAGTCAGACCGTTCAGTCTGGAAATCGATTAAGACATTGTTTTTGTTTTCATGCTAATCCGTTAATTTATCAAAAAACATTGAATTGGTAAACAAACCATTGACCCGAATTGTCAGACCGTTGATCTGTTCGACTCAGGAAATGGTTTGCAATCCAATACACTTTATTTAAAATTTTCAAAAAAATAAAATAACAAAAAAACAGAGAAACAGATTGATCTCTAAGATCTAGCGGGGGGGGATCACATTACAGATCTGCAAGAGCGATTTGAGAGAGAGATCCGTTGTCACTGCAAGACACTGTCACCATCACTGCTGCGAAGTCGCTGTCGCCATTGCCGCTATAGGTCACCCACATGGCCATACCTCTACTTCCTCCTCTCTTCTTCTTCTCTCAGCCAACAGACCCTCCTCTCATTATCACTCTTATCTCCTTTCTCATAATATTTATATTCATCATACCTTAATAGTCCAATCTAAATGATAGGATATGATTTACTCTTAAAATATTTGAACCAGTTGACTTGGGCGGTCAAACCACTGACCTAGAAACCAGTGGCCAAAACAATTCCATTTCCAATTCGATTTTTAAAACTATGCTAATACCAATAATGTTGTTTTTGCCTCTGACTATCATTGTTGTGCAAAGAGTAATGGTGAGACTAAATGGTGGGCAGTTGTACGAGCTCTGAAGTTTGCTCGGGACTGTTGTGTTTTCTGATGCTGAAATCGTTATCATGCAAATTAACCAACCTCAATTGGAGTGTCAATGGTCTAAAAGGATATTAAAAGAACATGTTTTGAACTTTCTTTTTTTGATATATGTCGTATAGTCTATGTAAATAGGAATGAAAATATTATGGCACATCAACTTGCTTTCCCAGCTTGTAAAAAGAAAGAAAGACATATGTTCATATACTTGAGCAGGGAATACCTGTACAAAGTTTTTAAGTCTAGTAATGAAAAGTTGATGTTTGTTGTTTGTTTAAAAAAAAATTAGTGGGCAATAATGAGTTTACATTGGCCCCCACAATGCCCCAGATGCACATCTCAGCATGCATTGGGAACATCCACCAAATTCCCAATGCTAGGAGTGTCAATTGGACTGGATTTAGTCCAATCCGATCCAGTCCAATGTGAGTCCATCACAAATGGACCAGGTCCAATCCAATCCAATGAATATTTTGAACCATTTTGGACCAGTCCAATTCAATGTCTGGATTGTCCAATTTGTTCAAATTCGTTTTACTTTAGATTGGTTTCAACCCAAAACCGGTCCATTGACACCTATACTCTTATCTTATGTCAATGGACCAGATATTGCCTTAATCCAACCCAATCCAATATAAATTTATTACGGACGGACCAGGTCTAGTCCAATCTAATAAATATGGACCGGATTGGTTCAATCCAGTGTGTCTTATTGGTCCATCCAATCTGTTTAAATTGATTTTGGACTAGATGGGGTCCAATCTAGAACTGGTCCATTGACACCCTTACCCAATGCACATCCTGTGGTATAAAAGATGTTCCCAATACACGATTTGGATGTGCTGTGGGGCACGCATGCAAATTCGGCAATAATTATTTTAAAGCATGAATCGTATTTAAGGTCTTAAAATGAATTGATCATTTTGGAAGTGCTCTCCAGCAGCCAGGATCTTTTGCAAGTAAAGACAATGTACACATGGCATCCCACCACACATTAAGAATTTCTCTTGTATATGTATATTAAATTTAGGGTTAAATACTTAAAATACCCATATGATTTAACAAATGGACAAAAAACTTACCCAAAGACCCTTAAGTTTTTTCAGAATGGAGAAAATCCTCTTTACCGTTAGTGCACTGTTATAATCCGTTTGCCTATGGTGTCATGTGATTCATATAATTTTTTTAATTCCAAAATTATCATTTTTATGGTCGATTTTGCCCTTCATTATTCTTTAAATTTTCAAAATAAAACCCAACTGCAATGTATTCTCAAATAGTGGCTACATTTGAACTAACAAAATAAACATCACTGAAGAGCGGCAATTATAGATCACAGAACCCGTGAGAGTACGTTGAAGAAAAAACAAAGATACGAATTTCATCACACATCAACAACACACACAACTCAAGCTTTACATTAGCATATGGAAAGCCATAAAGCACTGGCTTCATATACTTGAATACAAGTATTACCAAAAAATGTACAAAAAGTACTTGTACTTCGAAACCTTCTCCCATGGCCGCCCCATAGTGACTCCCAAATGAAGGAATACCTCATCACATAGCCACACCTTGTTATAAATTTACGTTAGCCTTCAAAATCAATTTTCACCCATTGCCCAACCGAGCGAAGAAGGGGGATTTTTCAGCAGAAAAATGGGAGGGAATGAGGCTATTGATAGGATGAACAGAATGAAACTGAGGGATGATAGGAGGAGATTGGGAAAGGAGAAAGAACTTCTAAGCTTGGAGGAAGCCATTTGGGTAGGTGGGGATTCTCTAGTGAATGATGACGTATTAGACGGGTTTTAGACTCTCTTACAGTTCTTGATTTTTTTATCAGTTGGATTTTATTTTGGAAATTTAAAAAATAATGAAGGACAAATTTGATATTTCACTATTTTCTATCAATACTTGCTGGCGATGTCTATTGTCAAAAAACTTAATGGTACCTAAAGCAATTTTTTCAAACAGTAGGATACGTTTTTGCCCATTTGCTAAATGATAGGGGTACTTTTAAGTATTTAACCCTTAAATTTATAGGAAGATATTCCCAGTAGTGTGTGTGCCAGCTTTTCCTTTGGAAGAGATCTGTCTTGTTATCAAGATGATTTTATTGAAAAAAAATGTTGAGATAAACATGTGAGAATTAGGATTTATAAATTTAAAAGGACAAAAATGGTATCATAATAATTTGAAGTTTTAGAAATGTTTAAAAAAATATTCCATGACTATGGAGTAATGATGGAATACTAAGCAAAGAGTTTGGATCTGCTGACCACAACACCTTTCTGGCCACCTTCAAGTGCAACCGATGTTCCCTATGTATAGTTGAGTGAACGTGGCCAATAATGTCTTCTGGTCAGCAGAATGGAACTCTAAGTACAGTGCTGAAAGTCTGAAACCTCAAACTTCACAGGATTTGGTGGGGCTTATGCCTTTAAACACTCCATGATTACCGATGAAATGTTTTAGTGGGGTCTTCATCACAAAATAAAGATTTTACTTGGCTAGGTGCAACTTGGGAGGGTAATTGGGTATGGGCCAATCATGGGCTTTGGCTTGACAGAAAAATTAAGGTGGTTTTTGGTTTGAAAGAAAAGTATAGGTTTGGGGTACTAACCTTCCCCTTCCTTTTCATTCAAACCGAACACAGCGTAAGGGAACATTAAAATTTCAGGTATGGAGCACTAACCCCTACGTTTTACCAAATTAATGGGATTCCGATTCTCTGCTTGTTGTGAAACATTAGCCTGATACACAGTATTTATATTTAGTTAAATTACACGTAGAGATGCAGGTTGTTAGAGAAAGACTCTTGCCAAGTCAACTTTCATACGGTTATCTTTGGCCTTATGTGTGGTAAAGAACCTTTCCCATTAAACAAAGGCTTCATTTGGTTCGCACTCATTCATGGGCCCGACTCAGGTTGAACTATAGTTTTTACATAGTGTTTATGTTTATTTGTTTATTATGAAAACTAAAGAAAACAATTATGAACATAATATATAATTAACTCAAACTATAATGAGTATATTAGACGTGTTGTTATAATTATTTTAGCAATCCATGATTCCATGTTTTGTTGAAGAGAAGGTAATCTAAAGTGCACAAAATGTAAGAATGGAATGATGTATAGGGATAGGTTTTTTACTTTCTAAAACTGCATAGGGATCTCTTGATCAATCAATTACACTACTACTAAGAGAACTATTTTGATTAGATGCATTGCATAATCAGCTTGCATACAGACAAAAGCTTAGTCCAAAAAGTCGCTCATACTATTACACAAAACACACTAAATCCTTATTAAGTTGATGTTCTCCCCTGTTTACATCCTTGGATATACTAAATATTGAATTCACTACAAGTGTAATCAGCAACAGAGTTATTTTCACACACATACATGCCAATCTTTTGGATAGAAGACAACAGACATAGATGCGGATAGATATTATGCATAAGAAATACATGCCAAGGAATCATTTCCTGCATGCATAAAGTTGAACGCTTCCCTTGTTGAGGTAGGTAATGTTTGCGCCTCCAAAATCCATAATCTACCAAGATACAGTTCGCTGACAATGAAAGAAAAATTCCTCATTACCAGCAAATCCGTATAATGATGAATAAAAGGAAACCAATATGTATGGAAGAGATAAAGGAAGGAATTACCCATAGATCAGTTCATTTTCCTTCTTTTGAGGCTTCAGCCTCCAAAGCTTTACCACTTTCTGGTTCACTGCTGGGTGCAATCTCGGGAGTGTTCATGCAGGGCCTGCTTATAAATTGATCCCCACGCTGGGGCTTAGCCAATGCACAAGATGAATTAGGTCCTTGGTGAGAGATACTTAGTTTTTCTGTTGAACTCTCTGATAGGGATCCCACGGGCAGGTTCACTAGATCATCTATTTTTGGTCCAGATGGAAGCTTAGTAGAAACGGGTGATTTAAGCACTTCACCATCCTGGGCATGCTTTGCAGGTATTTCCAAGGGCCTGTGAAATAGCAAATGAGCAACAGTTCTGTCTATGGGGTTCGTCTCTGTTTCTGCATCTGCTACTCTTGTAGGCCTGAATATAACATAAATCCAATTGGGTTATTCTACCAAAAAAAAAAAAACAATCCAATTGGGTTAGTTTTAGGAACTATTTGTAACTGCAGAAATGTAAAACTATAACGGTAGCCTGGCCTTTGAGCAGGGATTCTTAAGGGAGTAATGTTTTCCATGGCAAAACAGAACAAATTTTGACTGGCTTAGGCCAACATGGAAGAATATCCTTAGGTGGAGGAAAATCTTTCAATAAAATGAGAAGGTGGATCTTATGATGGGAGTAAGGGAGATTCTTCCACAATAAATGAAGATTAAGTTCTAGGAGCATTAGTGACATCTTTATCAGTGGGAGTATTCTAGGATATTATGATATATACAAATTGTAACTCAAAATTGATTACGTTCAATAAACTAAACCATAAAACATTATAGAAAAGATTAAGGAAATCTAGTAGCATTGTAAACAAAGATTCTGGGTGCATGTGACATCTTCAAGCAAAAAAGAGTACTGTCTAAGATACTACAATATATACAAATGCTGACTATAAACTAATCATGTTCAATAACCACAAACCATTATAAAAAGAGGAAGTAAATATAGTAGCACTGCAAACATAGATTCTCCCATGGGATATGCACATAATGGCACAGGACTCGAACAAAATTTATTTTTTTTATGTCCATTTTTAATTTTCCTACTAAGCTGTCTGGTCTTGATAAAAGACCCCTGTTTGGTGTTTGCAGAAGAGCCTGCCACCTCAACTTATTATGTTTCACAAGCTCTTGACCCAAACAACAGGTAAGGTGGGTTCTATGGGTTGAGTAGCCATAGTACTAGTTGGCACTCTTCTATTAAGACACAACTCTGTAAATATGGTTGTGGAGAGGATGTAAGATGAAAACAAAAACTCTCCTTCGAAAATTATTGTGAAGGGTCCTTTTAGAATCAATTTCTCTTTGGCACAAGGTAATTCAAAGAATATATGGTCTACTTGGAAATGGCTAGGATACTGGTCTAAGGAGAGAAAATATGAGGTGCCTATGGAAAGGGAATTTCTGCAATCTACCCCACCTTCATTCAATATATAAGATATGATCCTATATTCAGAAATAAAACCAGAATTTTGAGAGGATCTTTGATTCTACATTCAGTTACTACGTGTCCATGACGTTTGCAAGACACAGAACAATGCCTTTGCTTGCAATGAGAGGCAAATGCAATACAATCAAATTCTTTGCATTCGTGACAATGAAGGCAAGAGAAATCACATACATTCATGATTCATCCCCTTTGCCTTTGGTTGTGTGTGCTACAGAAGCCACTTCTGATTCATTTTTCCCTTTAAGCATAGCCTGTGTAGTATGTGGCTCCCCAATAATTCTCCCTAAGTCCTTTTCCTTTCACATAAAATTGAAACCAAAAAACACCACATGCTGTAGTTCAGTCCATCAAACCAAACTGATATCAACTCAGTTTCATCCAAAGCCATTGAGACAACACTGCTTACGAGAATTGAAATCAAACAAATTCTAGGAGATCAAAGCTCCTAAAAAATACCAGAAACTGACCCGAGAGGGCTTTTCCAAATAAAATCACTTGCTGGAAGCTAATAGCAAAAATAGAACCAGAAAAAAAAAACATAAAAAGAAAATGCTTGAAATATGGATTGAAACATGTCCTAGTTGACCTGTCAAACTAGGTTTGCTTGCACAAATGACTTTTAGGTCTTCTCCCATAAAAACTATCTGGAATCTAGATCATGTCTGGATTCCACAAGATGAGAGAGAAAAGGAAGAAAGATCAAAATTGATGGCTAATTTTTCTTGCTTTCTAGCTTATCTGAGTAAGGACAATACCACCCCTTACAATCCACAGAAAAATACAAAAAAAAAAAATGATGATAATGCGTTACTAAAAATTCCTCATTGAATGGTAGAAGTGCACAGCAAAGGTGATGCACAGAGTTGAGCTCCCATGACCAGACGAGGCTAGGATTTTCTTTAGTACAAGACAGTAGTCACATATAGCTTATCCTTCAGTTCTCTTTAAGTAGAGAATAAAGCCACAACAACTCTAATACACCATGGACTATGGGCCTATATTCAGCTAATCCTTCAGTTCTCTTTAAGTAATTGCTTGGGTGTTTCCCTTGTATTTTGTGATGGAGGTTTGAGTGTGTGGAGAGGTGACTCTCAGTGCTCTCCATGGTTGTGTGGTTTGAGGTCCAATCAGCTGAGTGGTAAGCCTTGTTGTTTGGATCTCTCATATCCAGGTCTGCTTTTTGGCCTTCAGTTGTGCTGGAAGTGTTTTTTCTACTTGAAATTCAAAGATGTTGCAGTGTTTAACCTGTGAAGTTCAGCTGAAGGGTTCTTTCTCTTGTTTTTGGCTTGGGGTTGCTTAAAGGTATTCTATATTTCTATCTACTTCTTGTGGAAGGAGTTCTGTGCATTTTTAGTTGCTTACAGTGGACTGTAAATTGGAAAACAGACCTGGTTTCTTCTCTTGTTGATTTTGTTCCCTTTTTCTGGTGCAAGTTACTTGTGGGTTGTTATATTTACTGAGCATAGACAATGTCAACTTATGATTCAGTCATATCCAAAGTCACTAGAGGTCAGAATATGGTCAGTCCAGAGGCTGAAAGCTAGGGTTTTCCTATTACTATTACTGTCCTTAATGAACTGAACTATTTGGAATTGCCTAAAAGTGTTAAACTGTATGTTGGATTCAGAGGAAAGCATGGGCACTTGTTTGGGGATGTTCCTTAACCAAAAGAGGCTGGTACAGCCTGTGATAAGTGGGATCAAGACAATTATTTGATTATGTCTTGGCTTGTAATCTCCATTCACACCAGCCTAAGAAAGAAATTTATGTGGCCTGAAACAACAAAGGGGATTTGGGACCAAGCTAAGGCCACTTTCTCTGAACAGAGGCACTATGCCCGTATTTATCAGCTATAAGTTGAGTCATCCAATTGTAAATAGGGGGAGAAAAGCTTGTCATGCCACTACTCTTCCCTTACCTCCATGTGGAAAGAACTTGATTATTATCAAACTGTTGACTAGAATAATGAGTCAAATGCAAAAGAGTACAAGACACTTGTGAATCAGCAGCAAGTATTTGCCTTTTTAGTTGGTCTTATAACCCTAGCTATGAGCCCATTCAAGATCAAACTTTAAGGAATAAGGAACTCCCATCATTTCAAGAAGTGTACTTTTTGGTTTAGCTTGAGGAAAGTAGGAGGATAGCCATGAATCCTCCAAAGGGGGAGCAGCAAGCTTCTCTCTTTTCCAGGGAGGCCAATGGAAATAAAAAGGGTGGTGAAGGGATGAAAAAGACAAAGGAAGTTGATAAAGATAAGATGTACTCACTATGGTAAACCCAAACATACTAAAGAGACATGTTGGGATCTTGTTGGGAAGCCGAAGAGTTTTCAGTCCTTCTAGAAGAAGCAACCACAATATTCTAGGAAGAATTCTAGTTTGACTAATGTTGTTTATGGTGGTTCATCTTATGTGGGTGTCTCTATAGGTTCTAACCCTAAGGAGGGATTGCTGAATTCCTTATGTGATTAGTTGGAAGAATATGGTAGGACTCTCCATCAACTTGAGGAGACTTTTATCACTCCTACCTTACATGTGTCCACTTTAGGTAACCAAGCCTCTGCATTTCATGTTTCTACTTCATCCTCCAACCCTTCAATCATTGATTTGGGCAACCAACCATATGACTGGTAAGCCTAATTTGTTTTCAGCATATCATCAGTCTATCATGTTCCCAAATTTCTTACCAACCTTTTATCTATTAATTGCATTACCAGATCCTTGAATTGCAGTTAACCTTTTTCTTTTTTTTTTTTTCTGATTTTTGTGTTTTCTAGGACTAGTAATTAAGCACGTGCATTGCACGTGAGAAATTTTTTTCATATTAATTACTTGAATTTTAGATATATCATAATTACAATAAAAATTGAAATTAACAAAAGTAACAATATGATTAAAAATAAGCTCAAATGCTTGTAGTAAATGTGCACGTGCATTGCATGTGGAAATTTTAAATTACAATAAAAATTATTACTATTACTATTACTATTACTATTATTATTATTATTGTTATTATTGTTATTGTTATTATTTTTATTATTATTATTATTAAATTTTGTATTCAATTTTTGAGTAAACCCCTTTGCCACAAGTCTGGCCTTGTATCTTTCAATGGACCCGTCCTCCCTATGCTTCACAGTGAACACCCACTTGCATCCCACAGTGCTCTTCCCTTCTGGTATAATTCCCAAGTCCTTGCTTTCATTAAGGCTTTCATTTCTTCATTCATAGCCTCTCTCCATCTTGGGTCAGACACAGCCTCTGAGTACCTAGTAGGGACATGCACGGAAGAGAGAGCAGACACAAAGGAATTATAACGAGGAGATAAACGTGAGTAAGAAACAAACTCAGCAATGGGGTGTCAGATAGTACAAGAACGGGTAGATTTACGAAGAGCAATAGGGAGATCTAAATCAGAAGTATGAGTGATAAGATTACCTGGAGTTGCTGAGACAGATTGATCCGAGTCCGATTGGTTGCTGCCATGAGTTAGAGGGTCTTTTTTCCTTCTGTTGTAGGTGATTCTTATATCTTTTTGTTGCCTACTAGTGTCCTCAGTTACATCTACAGCATCAAGAGTGGTAACAGGTTCAATGGGAGCCTCACTAGATTCACCTAGGATGCTACAACTAGGAGGATCAGGAGGAGAAGATGGAAGGCCCGAGGCAGAAAGAGGCACAAAAAAGGAGGGGGAAGAAGAATCCTTTTCCGTCCCACTAGTCTCCCCCTGAAGAGGACTCTGGGAAGAATGAAAATAGGATTGAGACTCAAAAAATACCACATCTTTTGTGACGTATTTCTTCTTGGTAATAGGATCAAAACACTTGTAACCCTTCTGTGTAGGAGAGTACCCTAGAAAGATTCCTTTCGTAACCCTAGGATCCAACTTGGTCTTTGTTAACAGGTGTATTATATGTACTGCACACAGACTTGGTACCCGCAGGGGTATTTTCGTAATTCTGTAGACATATTGTTATGTTCGGCCAGAATAGTATAAATAGAAAGCTTCACTCGACTGAAGCTAAGTTTTGTCGAGGCCTTAACTCAGTTGCCTCTTATTCTTCTTCCTCTTCTCCTTCTTCCTTCTTCTTCTTTTCTCCTTCTTTTCTTCTTCTTCTTGGTCTCCTGCTCAACATGGTATCAGGCACTCTTAGCCCTGCACTCTAAGTTGTTCTTGGAAGGTTACCTTTTTGGGTGGATTGCCAACCTAGAAGGATAAAGTAGGTTCGGATGAAAGCAAATTCTGGGTGTAATTATCTAGTCTCAGTTATACAAAAGGCATTCGTTAATCTTTTCTTGACAAAGAATGGAGTTTAAGAGCCAAGGGGAAAACTGTTTAGGGGCTAGTGATGCTGGTAGCATACCTGAGAACAGTTTTCAGATTGCCACTGTAAAATTTGATGGGTCAAACTACCTAGAGTGGGCCCAATCAGCCATGATGGCTATTGGGGGTAGAGGAAAGCTAAGTTATTTACTGGGAGATGTCAAGGAACCAGCCAAGGAGGACCAAATATATACCAAATGGGTTCAGGAGAACTATTTGGTTATGACATGGTTGTGTCACTCCATACAGCCACATATCAGCTGAAATTATTTATGGGCAAAAACAGCTAAAGAAATTTGGGATATCATGAAAGAAACCTACTCCCAACCCCTCAATGTTGCTAGGGCCTACAAGCTAAAATGTAAGGTAAATAACCTTAAGCAAGGAGAGAAGCCAGTCTTGGTTTATTTTTCCACCTTGAAATCCTTGTGGCATGAGATTGATCACTTAGAAACAATTGAGTGGGAAAGCCAGAAGGATGCACAGACCTACAGAAAGCAGGTTGAAACTAATAGGGTATTTGAGTTTCTAGCTGGTCTGAATTCTGAGTATGACATTCTGAGACAATAGCTTCTAACAAGAGGCAGTGTGGCCCTATCACAAGCTTACTCTCTAGTGCACAATGAAGAAAGTAGAAGGAAATTTATGTTACAGCATTCGCCACTTGAATCAGCCTTGGCAGCAACTAAACCTAAGTTTGGGGGGGATAAGAAGAGAGGTATGAAGAAGGAAGACAAGAAGGACCTAATATGTGAACATTGCAAGAAACCTAAGCATACCAAAGAAACCTGTTGGAAGCTAGATCCTCATCTAGTTCTAGCAAAACTCAGGAACAAAAAGGGGAATGCTAATACAGCTGTTACTACTGATTGTGCAACCTCATCAGGCACAAGAGCAGCACCACTAGACACTCTAGCTGCTGTCCGAGCTGCCTTGACTCAGTTGGAAAAGGAGGTTGGCAATTCAACATCATCATCTCAGCCAGTCACAACATCAACTCCTCCCACCTCAGCATTTGCTCATTCAGGTACACGAGCCTCAACTTATCATGCTTTAGCTCTAGGTAACACTAAACATTGTTGGGTAATAGACTTAGGTGCATCTGATCATATGATTGGTTTACCTTCACTATTTACTACCTATCACTTATCCTCTGGTAAAGACAAGGTGTCTATTGTTGATGGATCACTTGTTCCCATTTTTGGCAAGGGAGACATCAAGTTGTCTAGTGCCATTTCCCTATCTTCTATTCTGCATGTTCCTAAACTTAGCACCAATTTACTTTCAGTTAGCAGCATTACTAAAAACCAGAATTGCTCAGTAACCTTTTTTCCTGATCGATGTGTTTTTTAGGACTTGGAGACAAGGAAGGTGATTGGGACTGGCTGTGAGACAAATGGAATCTATCTGCTTGGAGGAAGTTCACAGTGGGAAGGCAGTGAAATTAGAGGGTCTTTTGTTTCTCAATCTATTGGTCAAGTCATGCTTTGGCATAACCGATTGGGTCATTTATCCTTTAGGTCTTTGAAAAGCTTGTTTCCTAGTTTATTTGAATCTATCCAGATGCCTAGTTTAAAGTGTGAAAGTTGTGAGCTTGCAAAGCATTGTAGAACAACCTATTCATTAAGTAATAAGAGAAGTAGTGTTCCTTTTGACCTTGTGCATACTGATGTTTGGGGACCATATCACATCATTGCTATGGGGGGCTACAGATACTTCTTGCTGTTTGTCGATGATTACACCCGGTTTTCTTGGGTCTACTTGATGCGTTCTCGAGATGAGGTCCCTACCCTGACCCAACCTTTCATCAGATGATTTTAACCTAGTTTGGGGTAAAAATCAAAATTTTCAGATCTGATAATGCGAGAAAATACTTTAAAACATCACTAGCCTCTTATTTTCTTGACCATGGGATTATCCATTAGAGTACCTGCCCTCATACCCCTTAGCAGAATGGGGTGGCTGAGAGAAAGAATAGGCACATATTGGAAGTAGCTAGAAGTATCATATTTAACTCCAATGTGCCTATACATTTCTGGGGAGATGCCATTCTCACAGCTGTGTATCTCATCAACCGAATTCCTTCACGGGTTCTTGACATGAAACCTCAATTCACTCTTTTATATACTGATAAAGAGTTGTTTTCTGTCCCTCTTAAAACCTTTGGTTGTACCTGCTTCGTGCAAACTCTTGGCCCTCACTGTTCCAAATTTGACCCTAAAGCCTCAAAATGTATTTTCCTTGGCTATGCACAAACTCAAAAGGGATACTGCTGCTATGAACCTACTTCAGGAAAGAGATTTGTATCCATGGATGTTACTTTCTTTGAGGATGTACCTTATTACTGTAGGGTTTCTTCTTAGGGGGAGAGTAGTACGGTTGGGGTTAACACATCAGAAGTTCCTTTACTTGTTCTATTGAGTGAAGAGGGGTGTAATGGGGAGGGTTGTCAAAAATGTCGGGACTTGAGAGTTTATTACAGATGATGAAGGCAGGTTGATTTCGATCATCAGTAGTCCAGACCAGCCCCAATTCCTTCTAAGGATCCAGATTCAGGTACTACATCTCTTCCAGCTCCCATTGCAGATGAACCTTCTGCTATTGAGCCTTCTCCATCTTCTGAGCCCTCACTTCCATTGAATGACCTTGACCTTCCCATTGCAGTCCATAAAGGCAAACGCCGTTGCACCTCATCCACAGTCCACTGTATCTCACAATTCTTGTCCTATGATCACCTGTCTCCCTCTTACAAGTCCTTTCTTACATCCATTGCTGATATTCCCATTCCCAGAACAGTACAGGAAGCCCTGACCATTCTTGAGTGGAAGGATGCAATGAAGGTAGAAATGGATGCCCTTCTGAGAAACAATACCTCAGAGCTAGTTGATCAACCCAAAGGGAAGAAACCAGTTGGATGTAGATGGGTGTTTACTGTGAAACATAATGTTGATGGTTCCATTGAAAGGTATAAGGCTCGGTTAGTTGCAAAGGGATTTACTCAGACTTATGGTATAGATTACTTGGAGACTTTTGCACTAGTAGCAAAAATGACCACTATCAGAGTGTTATTATCTCTTGCAGCCAGTTACTCTTGGCCCTTGTTCCAAATGGATACTAAAAATGCCTTCCTCAATGGAGACTTGCAAGAAGAAGTGTACATGCAACTACCTCCTGGTTTTTATAGTACAGAGATAGGTAAGAGGGTTTGTCGGTTGAATAAAGTTTTATATGGACTAAAACAGTCCCCTAGAGCTTGGTTTGATAGATTCAGACAAGCCCTTGAAAAGTTTGGCTATGTGCAGGCTCAATCAGATCACACTTTGTTTATTAAGAAAGTGGATACTTCCTTGACTCTACTTATTGTATATGTGGATGACATTGTAGTAACAGGGAGTGATAACAGTGAAATTGAGTCTCTTAAGAAACTTCTCCATCAAGAATTTGAGGTAAAAGACCTGGGAGAGCTACGGTATTTCTTGGGTATTGAGGTAGCTCGGTCCAAGCATGGAATCTTTGTTTCTCAAAGGAAGTATGTCCTTGATTTGTTAGAAGAAATAGGAAAGTTGGGTGTTAAGCTAGCTGATACACCTATTGAACAGAATCACAAGATTAGTGCAAAAGGTGGAGAGCCTCTTGAAGATAAAGCTATGTTCCAAAGATTAGTTGGTAAACTACTCTATCTTTGTCTTACATGACCAGACATCAGTTATGCAGTCAGTGTTGTTAGTCAGTATATGCACTCTACTAGAACTACCCACCTACTTGCTGTTGAGAGGATATTGGCATATTTAAAGAGGTATCCAGGCAGAGGTGTACTATTTAAGGATAATAATCACATGAAGATAGAATTTTACACGGATGCAGATTGGGCCGGTTGTGTTGATGATAGAAGGTCTACCTCTAAATATTGTGCCTTTGTAGGAGGTAACCTTGTTTCTTGGAGGAGTAAGAAACAAAATGTTGTTTCTCATTCCAATGCTGAAGCCAAATATCGGTCCATGGAAAATGGTGTGGCTGAAATACTATGGTTGAAATCATTGTTTGATGAATTGGATATTACCTATGAAAAACCTCTAATGTTGTACTGTGATAATCAGGATACTATTAATATAGCTCATTACCTGGTACAACATGACAGAACCAAGCACATTGAAGTAGATCGACATTTTATTAGGGAAAGGGTTGCATCTCAAGAAGTTAGTCTTCCATATATCAGCTCCAACATGCAACTTGCTGATCTTCTCGCCAAGGTAGTTTCAAAGAAGAAGTTAGAAGTAGATCTATGCAAGTTGGGAATGACAAACATCTATTCCCAACTTGAGGGGGAGTGTAGAAACCACTGATGTGGTCCCCACCTCTTTCTATTGTACTCGTATACAACTATTAGTTATTTAAGTCAGTCCACAATTAGTTGTTAGTCTTTTATTAGGATTTTAATTGTCTTTTATATCTTCTCTTCTTCTCTCTTTCTCCTCTCATTCTCTCCTCTCATCCTCTTAATTTCCTATTGATTATACACCACAGCTTGGGCTGTTAGTAGTTTCATACGACTACATATTCCAACCACGACCATCTAAAGATTGAGGCTTACACATATGTTGATTGGGTAGGATCCATCGATGATAGAAGATCTACATCCGGTTATTGTGCCTCAACTAGAGGCAATGTGGTTTCCTAGAGAAGTAAGAAGCAATCTGTGGTTGCTCGTTCTAGTGCTGAGGCAGAGTACAGGGCAATGGCTCATGGAGTGTTTGAACTATTCTGATTGAAGACCTTATTGACTGATATGGGCATCCAAGTAGATGTTCCAATGAGACTATATTGTGACAATCAAGCAGCCATAAATATTGTTCACAATCCTGTCCAACATGATAACATGATCGTATGGAGCATATTGAGGTGGATAGACACTTTATTAGAGAAAGAATTGCTAGTAGAGAGATTTGCCTTCCTTTTGTAAGGTCAGAAGACCAACTAGCTAATTGCCTCACTAAAGGTGTTCACCAACCAAAGTTTGCTGCTAAGAACCTTGCCAAGCTAGGCGTGATTGACATATATGCTCAGCTTGAGGGGGAGTGTTAAAAATGGTTAGATAGGGGTGTTTCTAGTCTTTTTCTCCTTTCTTATATTCTCTTAGTATTTGGACACCCAAATAGGGGCCTTCTTGTAATTATTATTTTTCCAAATTATAATGTAAATTTTTGAGGGTGTGAACTATGAACATCACACACCTCTCGACACACTGCTCTCTTCTTCTTCTCTTCTCTTCTATTCTTTCTTTCTTTCTTGAAACCCTAGTTTCTACAACTAGTTTAAGTTGTGTGTCCCATAATGAGGGACAACATTGTCTTTTGTAATCCAACACATAGAATATAAATACAAAGTGGGTCAGCTGGGAGATGTGACTTTTCTTCTCCTTGACCGAACCCTTTCTTCTCCTCTTTCTCTCTTTCTCCTTCTTTTCTTCTTACAGACTTTAGACCTAGAACTAAACTAGGGTTAATCGATCTATTCACACATCTCATGGCTAGTCCTAATCACCTCCCTTGTCACCAGATCCTAGAAAATACAATGGTCAGGAAAGAAAGTTACTGAGCAATTCTGGCTTCTTGTAATGCTACTAATTGAAAGTAAATTAGTGATATGTTTAGGTACATGCAAAATTGAGGATAAGGTAATGGCATAAAAAACTCTGATGTTTCCCTTGCTAGAAATAGGCCATCAACTATAGATACTTTACCTCTGCCTAAAGACAAATTATATGAAGTGAATAATGAAGACAAGCTGGTCATATGATCTTATGCACTGGAGTTATAATCCAAGTAGGGTTAGTGTTACTTGGAGTTGAGGCATGGAAAGCAATGGCTCTTGTACCTGAGTGGGCAAAAGATGAAGTAGAGGAAGGAGGAAAAGTAGTGGTAGAGGTAAATTGAGATGATCCTGCAAATCCAGCTTCATTCTCTAATTGTGTCATAGTTGCCTTGACTGTAGTTAAGGCCTCCAAAGAATTAGATCGAGGTCTAGGAAGGGAAGAACCATTTGATGTAATAGCTGCATTTGCATTTCCCTTCTTATTCTTGAGTCTTTCTAGTATAAGATTAGGGTGAAGCTTCCAACAAGTGTCTTTTGTGTGCCTAGGTTTCTTGTAGTACTCACAAAACACCCTTTTTCCTTCATTCTTCATCTCTTTCTCCCTATCACCACCATGCTTTTGTCTTGCAGCTACTAATGCTACCTCTATTTGAGAATTTTGCAACATAACCTTCCTCCTACTCTCTTCACTATGCACTAGGGAGTAGGCTTGGGACAAGGTAACACTTTCCCTAGTGAGAAGTCATTGCCTAACAATGTCAAAATTAGAATTCAGACCCGCAAGAAACTCAAAAACTTTGTTTCTTTCAATCAACTTGTTATAAGTTGCTGCATCCTTATTGCTTTTCCACTCAATTGTTTCAAGGTGATCTATCTCATGCCATAAGGATTTCAGAGAAGAGAAATAAATTGATGCAGATTTCTCCTCCTATTTTAGATTGTTCACTTTAGTTTTCAACTCATAAGCCCTATCCACATCAAGTGGCTATGATTTAATCTCTTTCATATTATTCCAAATATCCTTGGTTGTATTTGCCCAAAGGTAATTTCTGCTAATATGGGGTTGCATCGAGTTGCACAACCATGTCATCACAAGATAATTCTCTTGAACCCATTTTGCATTAGTGTCTTCCCTGGCTGGTTTCTTAGTGTCTCCAGTCACATAGCACAACTTTTCCCTTCCTTCAATGGCCATCATAGCAGATTGAGCCCACTCCAAGTAGTTTGAACCATCCATTATGGTAATCTGAAAAGGGTTGTTATCAGTCATACTAACAGCCCCTCCAGCACCTTCTCCAGCAGATTTCTGTTCACTCCCAAAGAACTCCATACTGGATTCAGTTGTCTGAAACCAAGGAGGTTCAGACCTGTTTAGTAAACAGAAAAGAAAACAGAGATGAAGAGAAGAAAGAAAAGAGAAAGGAAGAAGAGAGGAGGAAGAGAGAATAGAAGAGAAAAGAGGGGTTCGGTCTGGCTCAGTCTGCCACCCCAAGTGATATTTAAAATAGGTCTTCAATAATAAGGGGTACAATGACAGGAATACCCCTGCCACTAGAAACAACAGAAAAAGAGTATTCTAACAGCACTATAATCAAAGTAAAAACATATGAACAAGTGGGAACCACAAGCTGGTCAACCATTTTCTCTACAGATTCAACACAGCGAAGAAAAAGAACACAGTAGGCTCCCCCTTTTGAATACAAAAGTTCGTCCAAAACTGAGAATAGGAACAACAATCCAGTAGATTTATTGTTTTAAGAGAAAAACCCTAGGAACAGTCTTGGAGAAAATTAAAAAGAGCAACCGCTCCTTACAGAGATTCCAAGAACCCTACCTCCTGTTACAAGTCTTCAGGAAAGTTGAAAAACTACCAAGAAATTTCTGGGCGGTACCTTCAATATGAGATTTAAGCTTTAAATCTCACTCGAACCTAATTTCTCTGATTCTTCCTAACTGCTGGGCAATCTCCAAGAACAGAACTGTTGGAAAGCTTCGAACTCTACCAATCTCTAAGAATCAGGCCACTAAGAGAGCTAAATCTCCAGCCCTAATAAAATCTCGTGCAGCCGGCTGGGAAGAGCTTAAATGAGATTCAGGAGCAGACCTAAACCTGCTCTGATACCAACTTGAAGTTACTGAAGTTAGCAGAATTGTTTTCGGGTGAAAAAATAATTCAGAAAGAAGAAGAAGAAGAAGAAGAGAAATGGGGGCAGAATGTTATGTTGATGCCGCCCTAAACAGTATTATTTATATGTTTTTAACATAACATGAAGTAAAAAGACAGAAGTGCCCTGATGCTTATAATAGTACAAGAAAACAAGAAGAAAGCAAAAAATAAGCAACAAGATAACTGAATGCATGGGACCACAAGTAAATATATCAGGTCTGGTCCACTGTATCACTACAATTCATAATAAACATATCCAAGATGGTGTACTCATAGCTAACAAATTAATTGACTCAAGAAAAAGGAGTGGTAAGAAGGGTCTGGTGTGCAAAATCAATTTAGAGAAAGCCTATGACCATGTAAACTGGGCTTTCTTAGACTACATGCCGAAGAGGATTCACTTTGGGTAAAAGTGGAGGAACTGGATGAAGGTGTGTGTGACTACTCCTAGATTCTCAATCTTTTTAAATGATCTGACAAGGGGTAATTTTAAAAGCTCTAGGGGTCTTTGTCAAGGAGATCCCCTCTCCCCTCTTTTGTTCCTTTGTGTTATGGAGGGTTTAATTAAGTAGGATGACTGCTAGAGCAGTGGAGAGTAGCTGTTTAGCAAGCTTTGAAATATCTCCAAATGGGGAAGAAATACCTCTTCTCCGATTTGCAGATGACACCCTATTTTTCTGTGGTGCTAAAGCTGAGCAGGTTTTGTCCCTAAGGAACATTCTATGTTGGTTTGAAGTGGTCTCAAGTTTAAAGGTTAATCTGGCAAAGAGTGAAATGGTGGCTGTTGGAGAGGTCGTTAATCTGTAGTCCCTGGCTGACTTGTTGGGTTGCAGGGTGGGTGCTTTACCTTCCTCCTATATGGGGCAGCTTTAGGGACAAAGTGCAACTCCAAAAGCATTTGGTCCCCGGTGGTGGAGAAATTGAAAAGCAAGTTAGCAACGTGGAAGGCAAGGTATTGTCTAAGGGAGGTAAGTTAGTGCTGTTAAAGAGTGTGATGGCCAGTATTCCTTTGTATTTCATGTCTTTGTTTCCATTGCCTGCGGAGGTAGCTTCAAAATTGGAGAAAATCATGCAAAACTTTCTTTGGGTGAGGTGGAAAGACTCCAACAAATTTCACCTGGTAAGTTGGGATCGGATTTGTAAACCAGTCAACTGTGGTGGTATGGGAATCAGAAAGTTGAAGCACTTCAACTTGGATCTTCTTGGGAAATGGTTTTGGAGGTTCCTCCAGGAGCCTAACGAACTATGGAGACAATTTATAGTGCAGAAATATGGATTCCACAGTAATGGGTGGGATCCGGCTGAGTCCAACCTCTCTTATGGGTGTTGGTGTGGAAAGCGATTTACAAAGCCTACCCACAGTTTCTGAAAGGAATTAATTATAAGGTAGGGAATGGTTCCAGGATGAATTTCTGGTCTGATCCTTGGTGCACTGATTTCTCTTTGAAAGAATTGTTTCCTGATCTATTTCAGCTGGAGACTGATAAAGAAGATTTGGTGGCCGAGGTTTCGATGTTTCAGGAAATTCTTCAGGTTATAGATCTGTTAAGAAGGCTGCAGGGCGTCAAGATAAACTCTTTGGTTCCAGATCAGTGCTTTGGTGTTAGTCAAAGGCTGAAGTCTTTTCAGTGAAATCCTTTTATTCCAGCTTGGTGCCTGCTTCCCTTAGCTCTTTCTCCAGTCATTTAGTGTGGGGTAGTGTGGCCCCATCTAAAGTGAAGTTTTTTGTTTGGGTGGCTGCTGAAGAAAAGTGTTTGACGAAGGTAATGCTGATTAGAAAAAGGAGTAGTGCTATCAGATGTAATCTGTGCTTTATGTGGGAAGGAGGAAGAATCTTCAAACCACCTGTTTCTCCACTGTGATTTTTCTTCAAAAACCTGGGCCCACTTTTTAAAAGCTATTCAGTGCTCTTCTTGCTTGCCTGTCTTGGTAAAGACCCTTCTAGAAAGTTGGGGGCATGAGCAGAAAAGGCAGGATTCTGTGGAAAGCAATTCCTCTAGCAGTGCTGTGGTCAATTTGGAAGGAAAGAAATAGGAGGATTTTTGACCATAAACAGCTTCAGGTTGAAAGTGTGATAAATTTAATTGTAGATGACCTCAGAGGGTGGCTGAGTTCCAATTTGCTTTTCAAGGGGGATGTTCTGGCTTCTTGTGTGGCTGTAAATTTTTTTGAGGGATCTTAAAGCTGTTTTCAGTTGTACAAAATCTTGTACAGTGAGCAGTTTTGCTTGCTTTTATCCTTTTTATTAATATAATTTTACCTTACCTTTTCAAAATAAAAAAAAAAGAGTGGTTCTCTTGGGTAGAATTTTGACTATTAATCACTTGAAGAGTAGAGGATTAAGATGCAGGTTAAAAAGGACATGGGTTGTAGTGAGAAATGATTTGAGGGGCCATAATTAACAATTGATATAGCACTTTACAAAGCTGAACAAAGCACTGAACCCATTAAAAAGGACATGGGTGAGTCCTGTGATGGACAGGCTGAAAGTCAGGTCGAAGATGGCATGATTTTTGAGGAGGTTGAAATTGGAAGACTGGGTGTTGATCTGGGTCGAAGGAGAAAAACAGAGGAAAAGGATCAGTCTAGTGGGTTAAACAGCAAGAAATCATGGAATGTGAGGACCCGTAATATAGTGCATGTGGCAAAGATCTTTTCAAGACTAAAATTCAGCTTGGCAGGGACAGGACCTACAAAACAATATAAATGGGTGTACAGAAGGAAAAGGGTGACGGGTAACAGGACAAGTGGTAATGATCATAGAGAGGTAACAGTGCAAGCTAAGTCACAGGACCCCCTTTCGTTTAAGGAACAACAGGAAAACAAGGTGAATGATGTTGACCCTGAATCTGGTTCGATACGGCTGAGGCAGGAAAATGATGTTGATGAAGTTTCAGGTAAGGTAGACATACAAAAATTGGTGGATAGAGAGGTCACAGTTGGGAAAAGCTTGGGTCTAGGAAATTGAAGAAAGGAACAAGGAAGAGAAATTTTCTAGGAAGGCTTTCGGAGAATTTGAAAGAAAAAAAGAGGAAGAGAATTTGAAGAAAAAAGCACAGATGGAAAGGAACATGAAATGGGATGAGGAACTCTCGAATCAAGAGGATGAGTTCACAGATGAAGACTGATGTGGGAATCTGGAAGGGTTTTTGTTCTTGATTAGATTGGGGGTGGCTTCTAGCTTTTTTGTGGTTTTTGTATTGGGTCTGTCTCGTGATCTTTTATCAGAGTTGTTTGGGTAATCTTTTGTACAAGGTGTGATTTTTTAGGATCTTTTTTGGGTTTTCTGTGGGTGCTTCTTGCTTCTGGTGATGTCTTATCACCTCCTTCTGTACTTCATCTTTTCTTAATGATTTTTTATTTGATTCTTCAAAAAAAAAAACAAAGAACGACAATACCACGAGAAGCCAACCCATATAGTTAGGAAAAGGCTTGGTTGAGTTTATTTTTGTACATTGCAAGAAGGGAAGAAGAAGACTGAGTAAAATGGGGGTGAGTGCAGCTTAGTGTCTCTTAGTAGGATGCCAGCACTAAAACAACTAAGCAAGAACCAAATAAAAAACAGGCCCAGGCCCACTAATACAGCTTAAGTAACATAACAAAATAAAAGAAGGCCCAGTACAAGATGCTTAACCTTTACAACAATTTTCATTTACAACAAAAATGAAGATATGAGATGATTATTTATCTCATTCAAGGTTGTAGTTTTTAGTTTTTTAGTGGTATTTCAATTTTTCACTACTTAGGAAGCTATTATAGTGGGTCTATTCATCCTAAAAGTTTTCACTATGCTTGCCTTTCAGAAGTAAGAAAGGCAAAAAAAATATTTAGTACCATTCCCTTTTCAGTTTATTGGTGATTACATTTGAGGGAAATATTGACATAACATCTCTTGTTTTTTATTAGTCAAATGGTTCATCAAATTAATTTTAGGTCATTGTCTTTTTCCTTTCTTGTTTTTTTTGGTAAGATACTTTCTCATTGTATATGTAACCACCGAACATGACAAATTGCACAAGTGCTTCATATAAAAATTACCCTAAATTATTTTGATTTTCATTTTTTATTGTAATTAGATAATTAAAAATTAGTGAATAAAATTATTTTTACCAAATTAAATCCATTTTTAACGATAACTTATCTGTTACAATTTCTTGAATGAATTTCTATTATTCAAAATATTTATAAAGCATTTTGAGTTAATGGGCAGGCCATTTACGTAATTGGCCTCTAAAGCAAACCAACATTAGATGTAATGGAGATGAATACAACACACACAAACAGACAACACAATTAACCTTTTAGGTGAACTTCTATCGATCTTTTACATCAGAATTGCCTTATAGATAAGATACCTGCTCTGGTTGTTTATTTCTTCTTTTTCAGTAACCTCATTTTCATCATTGCTGCTTTTGTTGGTACTGCTTGTATCACTAGCACCATGCCTTTGTGTTGCACTTTGAGCTAAACGGGACAAACTATCCCGAATACAAAGCCTTATTCTAATATCCAACTGCAAAATGGAGAAAAGTAAGAGCATTTCTCTCACATAATGTAATTGAATTCACAATAGACTGGTTATACATGCAAATCACATATACCTTTCCAATAACATCTTGAAATTGCTCAAGTATTGTTTCCTCCAGTGAACACTCATTAATTATCATAGGGACTGTATTGGAATCATCTTGTTCTACAGGTGAACTTGGTTCCAGGGACAAAGAATTTTTTATGTTTTCATCAACAATGTTAGTTGCCACCGAATCTTCGCTTTGTTCCTCTTGTAGGCAAGATTGGGCAATTGAGTGGTTGGTACAACTGACCTGATGACTAATCTGCTGCTGTTGTTTCTGAATGGCAAGCATTGCTTGCATCTGCTGCCGTCGTCTTAACTTCTCAATTTTTTCCTGAGGTGTCATGGTTGAAGTATTGGCAGTGACATCTACTGACTTCTTTAAAGAATTTCCTTGCTTAGATGCTCTGGGAGAATATTCATAGCTGACAAGGACTGGTTGGTGCTTATCTCCTTCAGTGTGAACTTGCTGTGACAATGGCATTACAGGATAATACTGTGCAGAATATCCGTACCCAGGGGCAAAACAAGAATTGGAGTTGTGCATGTATCTCAAAGACTCGGGCTCTCCAAGCAGGTGTTGTGGACTGAGAACTGAAGATGGAATTGTTTGTATAGAAGAGGTTGCAAATGGGTTTCCAAATTGCGGATACTGATTTGAGGAAGGAGACCAGGCACTGTACAAATCTTGTGTCAATCCTCCATTTGTTTCTTCTGACTTTACCCGACATTTCAAAAGTCTCTTTTGCCTATTTGCCTGTATATATGTGGAAATAATATGACTCAAAAAATCTCATAATTACAGAATAATACAAAATGTTTCATTACATAAAATAGGCAGGATTTAGTACAATATAAGACCTGAGAAATCTCATTATTAGTATCATGCAATCCTTCAACACCCATATATCTTTATTCATTTAATGGAAATTGAGATAGTTGCAATGATGAATATGACTGCTATAAAGTATCAGTGTTACAAGTCCATCCCATTCAAATGTATCATCACTAGTAATGATAGCATATTCTTACAGCCTAAATTATAGCCCTGGATGAAACAGTCGGATTCATCTTCATCCTGAAAGTTTAATGTGCAGGTTGGATTCTAACTGAATATCAATAAATACATATATCTGATACATATCAGCTTTGGTCTATACCAATATGATATGCCAATTTGCACACTGGGTATCCTTTTCTTTTATCATAAATAGAAAATTTATCAATGACCAAAGATGAAGGTACATAGAAAATGTAGGACCTCCCAAGCCAAAGGGACATAAACCATGGCTAGGAAGCCAAAATCACACAAAGTACAAAAGATATTCTCATCCTCAAACCAACACCATGATAACTAGACTGGAAGACCTACCATTGATAACCATATTATTAAGTTATGTTGAACTGTATCATAATTTCAATAATGAATCATTGCAATCCAATCAATGAGGATTGATACTTCCAAAACAGTGTTTCTTGTAGTTCTACATGCTTGTACTTAGTTAATCTGAATACTTAATTTGAGATGAGTTGAGAGATTGTGGTGGCTCTGACCCCCTGAGGATCCTCCCCCAACATTGTTTGCTTCCATAGTCCGATCCTATGCAACCATTACACCCTTAGATGTGATTCAGTCCAATAAAAAGAAGAAGAGTTTGATGGTCTCCTCTTCCACCTCTCTTATCTTTTATTAATCTTACTAACATTGAACAAATTACAAGTCTGCCCATAAGTGGGTGTCCAGCTCCTCATACATAAAGAAAGCATAGAAAAGAATTAAAGGCCCATTAGTAAACAAAACAACTAGGAAGAACTAACAATAAGATAGTAATGGGCTAGGGCCCATTCGGCCTAGTCTCTGTACACTCCCCCTCAAGCTAAGTGTAGATATCAATCATGCCCAGCTTGTTTATATAGTGAATCAGCTTTCCTTTAGGAACACCTTTTGTCAAAACATCAGTCAATTGTTCTCTAGAAGCGATAAATGGCAGGCAAACTTCTCCTGAAGCAATTCTCTCCCATATAAAATGCCTATCAACCTCTATATGCTTAGTTCTGTCATGTTGAACAAGATTATGAGCAATGTTGATAGCGGCCTAGTTGTCACAGTATAGCATCATTGGCTTCTCACAGTCAATGCCCAATTCTCCTAAAAGTGATCTCAACCACAAAAGTTCTGAAATTCCATCTAGCCACTAGGTCCACTACAAACTGCTTCTTACTCCTTCATGACACAATGTTCCTTGCCACCCTGAAGTGGATCTCCTATCGTTAATACATCTAGCCTAGTTTAGCATCAATGTATGCTTCCAACTTCATGTGTCCATGCTTAGTAAACAAGATACCCTTTCCTGGAGTCCCTTTCAGGTAACACAAAACCCTCTCTACAGCTGCTAAATGTGTATCTCTAGGAGAATGCATGAATTGACTAATAACACTAACTGCATAGGAAATATCTGGCCGAGTCATGCAAAGTTATAACAACTTCCCAAGTAGTGGAACACCCCCCTATCAGCCAACAGTTCATAATCAATAACTAAGAGCTTGTGATTGAGGTCTATAGGAGTGGATGCTGGTTTAGCACCCAGTTTACCGGTCTCTACAAGTAGATGGACATACTTATGTTGAGAAATGAAGATACCATCCTTAAACCTAGCAACTTTAATTCCCATGAAATATCTGAGTTCATCCAAGTCTTCAATCTCAAACTTAGTGTTAAGACACCTTTTGAGCTGAATCACTTCCTGAGTATCATTACTAGTAACCACAATGTCATCAATATAGACAATCATAAGGGTCACCAAGGAATCTCTCCTCTTAACACATAGGGTATGATCAGATTGGAATTAACCCTGGAAGGGTACACATATGCTAATTGGGTAGGATCATCAATGGACAGGAGATCTACCATAGGTTATTATACTTGGAAAAGTAAGAAATATAGTGTGGTAGCTAGAACCAATGCTGAAGCAGAATATAGAGCTATGGCACATACAACTTTTGAATTAGGCTGTTTTGTGATAACCAAGCTTCCACTCATATTGCTTCTATTTCAGTCTTCCATGAGAGAACTAACCCAATCTTCCATTGCTTCCAATCCTTCTGTTATTTCTCTTGCTTTCCTATCTTTTATCCTCTCCCGGGACCTTCTCCCAAGGGAAAAACCCTAGGATAAACTCAATAAACCATGACCAGGACTAGGGCATTAGACAACTCAGCAAAGGAAAAGAAGAAGGGAAAAAGGAATAGAAAAAACAGCGGCTGATCTGAAGTCAAACCAGAAAACAAACTAGGTTTTTTTTTAAAGTATTGGGGAGTATACAAAAAACTGCTCTAATTGAATCACTCCATGCTCTAATAAATATAATGCTAGGTTTTTTTTAAAGTATTCCCTAGCATTATCTGATCTGAACACCTTGATCCGCACACCAAACTACGTAAGAACCATCTAATGAAACTGTCATACTAAAATGGTCACCTCATCACGAGATCTCATCAAATATACTCATGAATATCGAAAATGATCATCCATAAATAAAAGAAAATAACTATATCCACCCATACAAGAAACATGGTATGGTCCCCAAATATCAGTGTGAACAATATAAAAAATTGAAGAACTTCTTTTATTACTTGATTGAAAAGAATGCTGAAATGCTTTCCAAGTTGGTAGCCCTCACAATCTAAACTGGACAACTTAACAAACAAATAACTTTCGAAACAAAAGAAAAAACGTAAAGAACCAAAAGAGAGATTCCCATACCAATTATGCCAAAGCATAATTTGACCCACTGATTATTTTGGTAACAAGGAAGCACATCGAGTAGGTAGGTTACATTCACCCCATGACCACTCCCAATCATCCTCTTTGACTCTAGACTTTGCAAAACACAATGACCATGAAGAAATATTACTGAACAATTCAAAATTTTAGTTAAACTACTCACAGGTAAAAGATTAGTATGTAGTCTAGGAATATGAAGAAAAAAGCATGGAAATGTTGGTCATATGTTTAGAAGCTCTTGAGCCTATAACCCAGGGAGGTCACCCCTTACTTGTAGTGGAGACATAATTTGTAGTAGCATATGAAGTACCTATATGAGCAAATGAAGTAGTATGACCAGCTCTTGAGCTACTTGTACCTTGCTGCCCACCAGGTGAAGAACTGAAACTAGCTATATCTTTTTTACTCAAATGCTACCAATATCTCTCCAACTCACCCCTGGCTGCGGCTAATACAATTTACTCTAAGGCTAGTGTACGAGGTCCAGATGAGTCTTCAATTACTGCCATATTAGCATTCCCCTTATTATTTTTAAGCCAAACTAGTATAAGATTCCCTTTCTTATTTTTAAGCCGAACTGGTATAAGATGTGGGTAAAGCTTCAAACAAATGTCTCTGGTATGCTTAGGCTTCTTATAATAGTCACAAATCAAATCCTTCTTGTCCTCTTTTTTACTTTCACTATCACCCTTATCCCGACCAGGCTTAGGTTTTACTATGCTAACTATAGCCGGCTACTCAATGATTAGATTCCTCATCATAACACTCCTACTCTCTTCTCCAAACACAAGAACATATGCCTAGGAAAGAGTTACACTATCATGGGAAAGAACATATTGTCCAACAATGTCATAGTTCCCAAAACAGCTTAAAACTTCAATTGTAAACAAGAAAACACCTCTAGAAATAGATTGATCCCCTTTGGAAACCTCAAAAAAAAAAAAAAAAAAAAAATCTGACAACTAAAACCCTTTACCCAAAGATATTTCTGTCTACTCAGAAAATTCCATAAATTGAATCATCCCCTGCAAAAAACTTCAAGGAATCAAAAAAAAATTTAAGCACCTCTTCCTAGATAAAAAACAAAGAATCTTGCTACAATCAAGATTCTTCGTCCTCTAGTTCTTCCTGACTTTAATGATCAACCCAAGATCAAACACATAGGGTTCTAGGTCCACGAAAAACTCCAAGATTTGGGCCCTTTTGAAGTCTTCGATCAGCTCTCTATCTCCCCATGCGGTTGAATGATCTAGGGATGCATGGGAGAATCTCAAGAATCCCTAGGAAAAGCTCTAATACCAAGTAGAAAGCTAAGAAAAATAAACTGATTTGTAACAGAAATAAAAGGAAAAGAAGAAGAAAGGTTTCTTAGAGAAAAGAGAACAGAAGAATGAGAAAAAGAGATGAGAGAAGCCAATGTCTAGCCGCCCCACTCATTAGTTTATATATTCACTGATTAAAAAAAGATAATGTCTAATATGTCCTTAATAGGTTGGCTGCCGTCAATAACATAAACAGAACTTAAAGAAACATTAAATATTGGACCTTGGGCCCAATAACACTAAATTAAAAAAATAAAATCATTAACTACTAAAATCTCAACAATTGTTAATAGTTGATCGGTTGGGAAAAAACTACCTTAGCATCTATCATGGAGACAACTAAGAGTGAATCAAATGTCAAAGACGAAGGATTTGTACTAGGGGCTGGAAGTTTGCCAAACAACACCTTTCATATCACTACTATCAAGTTTGATTGAACTAATTACTTAGAATGGGAAGGAGTGATCATTTTCTTCTTCTGGAGGTTTTCATGCCTCCAGTTAGTGGTGCAGCAATCATTTCAGGTGGTTGGTAGAAAACCATCTAATTGATGGATTGAAGAGGGTTGTTTCAGATAGTGTAGTGGACAGACTAGTGCAGGACAGATTTGTGTGGTTCAAATAGGTGAGTTGCATGGGTGTTACAGTGTGAGGTATTGATTGGTTGCAGACCTAGTGCCATGTGTGTGGGGTGTATTCAGGTGGTTTTATGATGTTGAAAGTGAAGAACAGCAGTGACTATTATTGCTGAAAACTGTGACAACAGATGTTTACAGCAATAACTAGCCATTAGTGTGCAGTGTGGTGGCTAATAAGTGAGGTGATGTGACATATTAGTAAGTGAAAAGTTCTTTTTATCATAGCAGCTATAGGAGAAAGCAGTGAACATAATCTAGTTTTATGATTCCCCCTAATTACTTGAATGTGTAGATGACTTCTATTAAACTAAATGATGAGAATTATGTGCCTTGGGCCAAGTCTGTAGAAGTTTTTCTTAGGGCTAAGAAGAACGTGAAGCATGTAAAAGAAGAAAAACCCCCAGTTGATTATCAAGGGTTGTGTGAACTTAGATATAGCCAAGGAGATTTGGAACCATACTAGCATGAGGAATCTTTAAAATGAGTTGAATGTGCATCATCCCCTTACATCTAATGCCAAAATCAGCAACAACAGAGAGAGCAGTTTGATGTAATCAAATTTTCAGTAGGGTTGAAGTTTGAACATGAACCGGTGAGAACACGTATACTAGGTGGGTCTGCCATCTCTGATAGGTTTGCTTTTGCAGTGAAAAGAGGGGGAGGTCATGGAGGTAGAGGAGGAGCTCGGGGAGTTCAGCTAGGTTGTGATGGTGGTAGTAGTCCCATGTACAATCGTGGTGGTGGGAGCATTGGAGGTTGAGATTCAAGGGAACCTCGTGGTAAAGGATATAGTAATGGTCCGAGGAAGTGTAATTGTGGAATGGAGGGACATATTATCAACTTTTGTTATGATCTACATGGCCCATCCTCAACTTGGGCAAATCATGTTGTGGCTAGTGGTGGTGGTGGTACGAGAGATGAAATTCAGCAAGTTGATTAGATACATTCTACATCTACAATTGTCTCCGAGAAAGAGATGATGAGTGTCCCACGTGATGATTATGAACGGTTCCTCCAAGCTACCTCTCAGTAGAATACAACTACCGTTGCCCACTCAGGTATGGCTTATTTGGCACCAAAACCCTCCTATTGTATTATCGAATATGAAGTCCAATCATATGACTGGGACTCCAAATGTGTTTTCTTCTCTTTCTTAGTCCTCTACATCACACACTGTTACTCTTGCTAATGGCTCCACATCTTCCATCTGTAGTATTGGTAATTTTGACATAGATTCATTATCCTTGTCTTCAGTTTTGTATGTTCCCAAATTCCCTTTTAACCTTATGTTAGAAAATTGACCAAGTTTCTTAATTGCTTTATCACCTTTTACCCTTTTTCATGTGTTTTTTAGGATCTCAAGATGGGGATGAAGATTGGTGGAGGGCATGAAGCTAGTGGACTGTATTATCTTGATGGTGGTGGTTTGTCAACAACTCTTCAATCGTCCATTTCTCCTCTCAAGTGGAATTGCAAGCTTAATTATCTATCTATTAAGGCACTTAACCTATTCCATCGTTGAGTCATATTTCTACTTTGGAATGTGAGTCGTGTCAGTATGGGAAACACGATCGTGTTCCCATTAGTCCTAGGGTTGATAGTCGTATGTTGAATCCTTTTTCTTTGGTCCATTCAGACATTTGGGGTCTAAATAAAATAATGGCATACAATGGTTACGAGTACTTTGTAATTTTTGTTGCTGATTATTCAAGGATGACATGGATTTATCTTATGAAAGAAATGAATGAATTGTTTTCTATTTTTCAAAAGTTGCATGCTAAAATTCACACTCAATTTGGTATACACATTAAGATTCTTCATTCTAAGAATGATCGGGAATATTTCTATACACTGTTTCGGGAATATTTAGAACGACATGGCATTATCCATCAAACCTCATGTACTTACACCCCTCGGAAAAATGGGGTGGATAAGAAAAAGAACTGCCATCTCTTAGAGACTACTCGGTCCCTTTTGCACCATATGAATGTATGCAAATGTTTTTGGAGTGATGATGTGCTTACATCTTTCTTCCTTATTAATCGGATGCCCATGCCTATCCTTAAAAGTCCTTCTCCCTTCTTTGTTTTGTTCCCCACCTTGTCTCCTTTTCCTATCACTCCAAGGGTTTTTGGGTGTGTGTTTTGTTCATAATCTTGGACCTAGAATGGATAAATTAGATGCACGATCTACTAAGTGTGTCTTTCTTGGCTATTCTAGGACCCAAAAAGGGTATAAATGTCATAACCCTAGTTCCCAACATTCTTTTGTTTGTCCCGATGTTACGTCTGTTGAGTCTTTTGTTTTTCTCTGTGTCGAATGTATCTCCTCTTTCTCCACCTCCACTTCTACTTCCTATTGAGGGGTCCATTCCTCTTGTTCTAGTTGTGACCAAGCCTTCACCTTCGATGTAGCTTCCAATTGAACGACCACCTCACCCCCTCTATCTGACCTTGACCTTCCTATTGCCTTGTGGAAAGGTAAACGCAATAACACTCTTCATTCCATTTCTAATTATTGTTTTTGTATCTCATCTTTCTACCTTCCATTGACAGTTTGTTTCTCTGCTATCTTCTGTTTTTGTTCCTAAGAATGTTCAAGAAGCTCTTACCTCTCCAAGGTGGTGCCAAGCAATGGAAGAACTCTCTTCTCTAGCTCATAATCATACATGGGATTCTCACCACTCTCCCACCTAGCAAGAATGTTGTAGGTTGTAAGTGGGTAAACATTGTCAACTATTTACCGGATGGTAGTGTAGAGCGGTTAAAAGCTCGGTTGCTTGCAAAAGGTTACTCATAGTTATATGGATTGACTACACAGAGACCTCTCTTATTGCTAAGATTGGCTCAGTCTACGTTTTGATATCCCTAGATACTATGTATCATTGGCCTTTGTTTCAACTCGATATCAAGAATGCCTTTTTTCATGGTAACCTTCTTGAGGAGGTTTATATGGAGCAACCACCATGGTGACCTTCTACTTGTTTTTTTGCTCACCCCTATAGTTGGAAGCTTTAGAGATGTTGAAAAGAAAATAAAAGAAGAAGAAAGTTTCGAGAATGCTTGGTGTGTTACTGTTCACACCAAGAGAATTTCTATTTTACTTCACAAGCTAAATTACAAAGATGCCCTTGAATAGGCAGCCAAATACAAATATTCGTAAAAGGACAAAAATGCGCTCACACTCTTAACACTCCCCCTCAAGCTAAGCATAGATATTTATCATGCCCAGCTTGTTCATATTGTTGTTGAGCTTTGATTTGGGAACACCTTTAGTAAGATAATCAACCAACTAGTCTTCTAACGTCACATAAGGTAGACAAATCTCTCCACTGGCAACTCTTTCTCTAATGAAATGTCGATCAACCTCTATATGTTTTGGACGATCATGTTGTACAGGGTTTGGGCTATGTTTGTGGCAGCTTGATTGTCACGATATAACGTCATTGGAGTATTAATCTGCACTCCCATTTCTGTCAACAAATTCTTCAGCCACAACAATTCTAAGACTCCATGTGCCATAGCTCAGTACTCTACCTCTGCACTAGATCGAGCCACAAATGATTGCTTCTTATTTCTCCAAGATACAACATTACAACCCACTAAGGTACAATAACCAGAAGTAGACCGCCTATTATCAATAGAACTTGCCCAGTCAACATTAGAATAGGCCTCTACCTTTAGATGCCCATGATTGGAATACAACATCCCCTTTCCTAGACATCCCTTCAAATATGCAAGTATTCTATTCACTGCTTGCATATGAGATGATCTAGGCTTTTGCATGTATTGGCAGACCACACTTATAGCATATGATATATCTGGTCTAGCCAGACATAAGTAGAGAAGGCAACCGATAAGTCTCTAATGCACACCTTGTCAGGAAGGACATCTCTATCATCAACTCCCAACTTATGATTAGGATCAATTGAAGTTTCGGCCGGTTTAAAATCCAATTTTCCTACCTCCTGAAGCAAATCAAGGACATATTTCCTCTGAGAAATAACTTGAATAAATTAAACCAACAAATAGTTGTTTTCTAATTTAAATCAGCAAAAAAGAAAGAGAAAGAAGGGTCACGAATAGAAGAGGGAAGAGAGAGAGGAAGAGAAGGAGAAGGAAAGAAGGGGTTTGGCAGAATTATGTTTCTAGCCGCCCACTAAGTTGTATTTATTGTAATCTATTACAATTACTAGTTACCATAATACCCTTACTTAAAACAAATAAAAGAAAGACAAACAAGGCCCAGCCGGCCCAACTATTCTAAATAAAAAATAAAATAAACAACAGGTATAAAATGTGGGGTCGGAACCCCACACACACTAATAGCTTATCAGCTATCTCTGCACTCCCCCTCAAGTTGGGAGTAGATATTTGTCATACCCAACTTGCGTAAATGTGTCTCCAACCTGAATTTTGTGACTGCTTTAGTAAAGAGATCAGCTAGCTACATGTCGGAGGTAACAGAGGGAAGACACACTTCTTGAGATGCAACCCCCTCTTGGATAAAATGTCTGGTCCACCTCGATATGTTTAGTCCTGTCATGCTGTATTGGGTTTTGGGCAATGTTAATTGCTGCTTGATTATCACAATAGAACATCAAAGGTTTCTCATAGTCAATTCCAAGTTCATCCAGCAAAGATTTCAGCCATAACACTTCTGCAACATCATTAGCCATGGACTTGTATTCAGCTTCAGCACAAGAGCGAGCAACAACATTTTGTTTCTTACTTCTCTAGGAAATAAGGTTCCCCCCAACAAATGCATAATACCCAGAGGTAAATCTTCTGTCATCAATGAATCCAACCCAATCAGCATTTGTATACACCTCTATCTTCATGTGTCTATTGTTCTTGAAAAGTAAGCCTCTCCCTGGGCATCTCTTCAAGTAAGCAAGTACCCTTTCCACCGCAAGAAGGTGAGTGGTCCTAGGAGAATGCATTTACTGACTGACAACACTGACAGCATATGAAATGTCTGGTCGTGTTAGGCAGAGATAAATAAGTTTCCCAACCAACCTTTGATACATAACCCTGTCCTCAAGAGGCTCTCCACCTTCTGCACTTAATTTATGGTTCAACTCAATGGGTGTGTCAACAGGCTTTACTCCTAACTTTCTAGTTTCTTCCAATAAGTCAAGGACATACTTTCTTTGAGAGATGAAAATGCCATGCTAAGATCGAACTACCTCAATTCCCAGGAAATAGTGCATCTCTCCCAAGTCCTTTACTTCAAATTCTTTGTGAAGATTCTGCTTAAGAGCATCTATCTCATTAATATCGCTTCCGGTCACCACAATATCATCCACATAGACAGCAAGAAAGGTCAAAGAGGAGTCTGTCTTCTTAAAGAAGAGAGTGTGATCTGATTGAGCCTACATGTAGCCACCAATGCCAATCTAAACCTATCAAACCAAGCTCTCGGAGACTGTTTCAGCCCATATAAAGCCTTCTTTAGTCGACAAACTTTCTTTCCTGCTTCTGTATTGTAAAAGCCGGGAGGTAACTCCATGTACACCTCCTCCTACAAATCTCCATTTAGAAAAGCATTCTTGACGTCCATTTGAAATAGTGGCCAAGAGAAGTTTGCAGCCATAGATAGTAGGACTCTGGTTGCGTTCATCTTTGTAACTGGTGCAAAGGTTTCCATATAGTCTATGCCATAAGTTTGCATGAAGCCCTTTGCAACCAATCTGGCCTTGTATCTCTCTACAGAGCCATCAACACTATATTTCACTGTAAACACCCATCTGCATCAGATGTAAATCAGTCCTCTAATATCAAGTTTAAACTTAGTGGTTAGCAGAATAAAACAGGTCTGAATAACTATATTAGAGAAGAAGATGGCGAAGAGAAGAGGTAAGAGAAGAAGGAGTCGAATCATTCTCCATTCTCCTCTAACCCTATTTTATTAAGATCTAAAATTTAATGATGACAAGAATGCCCTTAAGTGGGCGGCCAGCTTGGCAGTTACATAAAGAAAATAAACAAGAATAAATAACAAACCCATTAAGTGTGGCCCATCAACATAAAATAAAAGATATTACAAGAGAGGCTGTTAGGGTTCATTCGGCCCAGTCTCTTTACACTCCCCCTCAAGCTGAGCATAGATGTCAATCATGCCCAGCTTGCTTATATAGTGTGTCAATTTCCCCCTTGGAACTCCCTTGGTCAAGATATTAGCCAGTTGCTCTTCTGATGTGATGAATGGTAAACAAACTTCTCCTGAAGAGACTCTTTCTCTTAGAAATGCCTACCAACCTCAATGTGCTTAGTTCTGTCATGTTGAAAGGGATTATGTGCAATGTTGATAGCAGCTTGGTTGTCACAATAGAGCATCATTGGTTTCTCGTAGTCCACCCCCAATTCCTCTAGAAGGGATCGTAGCCATAGTAATTCTGACACACCATGAGTCATTGCCCTGTATTCTGCTTCAGCTGAGGATCTAGCAACTACTAATGGTTTCTTACTCCTCCAAGACACAATATTCCTAGCAACCAGAGCACAATAACCAGAGGTGGACCTTCTGTCATCAATACATCCTGCCCAATCTGCATCAGTAAAGGCTTCCAGCTTCATGTGACCATGCTTAGCAAACAGAATACCTTTCCCTGGAGTACCTTTCAAGTAGCATAGAACCCTTTCTGCAGCAGCTAGATGAGTATCTCTGGGAATATGCATAAACTGACTGATAACACTTACTGCATAGGAAATATCTGGCTGAGTCATGCAAAGGTATAACAACTTCCCAAGCAGTCTCTGAAACACTCCCTTATCAGATAAAGGTTCACCATCTGTGGCAGAAAGATTATGATTAGGATCAATGGGAGTGAAGATGGGTTTAGCTCCAAGTTTACCAGTTTCAGCAAGAAGATCAAGGACATATTTGCGCTGAGATATGAAGATACCATCCTTAGATCGAGCAACTTCAATGCCCAAGAAATACCGACGATCTCCCAAGTCTTTGATTTCAAATTCAAAGTTGAGAAATCCTTTCAGTTTGCTGGCCTCTTCAATGTCATTACCTGTGACCATAATGTCATCAACATAAACAGAGAGTCATTTTTCTTCAAGAATAGTGTATGATCAGATTGTGTTCGAATGTAGCCAAAGGAGACAAGAGCAGCCCAAAATCTCTCAAACCAAGCCCGAGGAGATTGTTTGAGACCATAAATAGATTTGTGTAGTTTACACACTTTGCCTTTCATTTCTTTCCCATACACTCCTGGAGGTAGAGACATATAGACCTCTTCATGCAGGTCTCCATTCAGGAAGGCATTTTTAACATCAAACTGATGTAGGGGCCAGTCAAAAGTAGCTGCTAGAGAAAGTAAAACCCTGACTGAAGTCATCTTAGCAACATGAGCAAATGTCTCAAGATAGTCAATGCCATACATTTGGGTGTAACCCTTAGCAACCAACCGAGCCTTAAACCTCTCAACAGAGCCATCAGAATGATACTTAATGGTAAACACCCATTTACAACCCACTGGTTCCTTCCCTTCCGGCAAGTCCACAATATCCCAGGTATGGTTCTTATGCAATGCATCAAGTTCAGTCATCATAGCATCCCTCCATTCAGCTTGAGATAATGCTTCTGGTACAGACCTAGGTATCACATGGGAAGACACAAAGGCAAGAAAGGAGTAGTAGGAAGGGGAGAGAAGTCTGTAAGATAAGTGTTTGGAGATACAATGGGCTGTACACTTCCGCTCGCCCTTGCGAAGAGAGGTCAAGGTCTGGGACAGTCAAAGATGGGTCAGTAGAGGGCTGACCTGTTTCCTCAGGAATGATGGGAGTGGCAAGATGCTCTTCTGAAGGAGTGGAAACAACCTACACATGTCTGAATCTCTGCCTTTGGTACCACCTTTGGAGAGCAGGAGCAGAAGGAGGAGGAGGAGCAGGGATATCAGAGGTAGGTCCAGTGGAAGAGGTGGACACCCCATGATCGGACTCACAAGGGATGGGAAGAGGAACGGCAGGAGACACAGCAAAGGGCTCATCAGATTTTTCCCCCTCAGAAGGAATACTAAAGAAGGGAGTCAACTTGGCAAAGGTGACATCCCGAGATACAAAGCGGGTGCCACGAACTGGATCAAAATAGCAATACCCCTTCTATGTGGAAGCATATCCCAGAAACACACTTATGAGCCTTAGGTTCAAACTTGTGCCTTTGTTGACTATGAATATGCACATAGCAAGTACACCCAAAAACACGAAGAGGAAGAGAAAAGAGATCCTCATCCGGGAAGAGAAGACTAAAATGAGTTTTAAAGCTAAGGACCCGGGAGGGCATACGGTTGATCAGAAAGGTAGCGGTAAGAACAGCATCTCCCCAAAACTTTACAGGAACATGGGATGCAAACAAGAGGGATCTGGCAACCTCAACCACATGCCTGTTCTTTCTTTCTGCCACCCCGTTTTGTTGTGGAGTGTAGGAACAAGAACTTTGATGAATAACCCCAAAAGTTTCAAGATAAGTGGAGAGGGTTCTCTCAAAATACTCCTTAGCATTGTTAGAGCGGAATATTTTGATATGAGTATTAAACTGGGTGAGGATGAGTTCATGAAAAATTTTCACAATAGCTGGTACTTCATCCCTGGATTTCATGAGATAAATCCAAGTGTAACGTGAATAATCATCAATAAAAAGGATAAAGTACCTGTAACCCCCCATGGTTGGCATGTGATATGGCCCCCACACATCAGAGTGAACAATATGGAAAGGAGAAAGTGATCTTTTATTGCTAATTGAATAGGAATGTCTACAATGCTTTGCCAGCTCACATGATTCACAATGAAGACTCGATAAAGACACTCCTTTAAACATATATGGGAACAGATGACTCAAAGCAGAAAAAGACAAGTGACCAAACCGAAAATGACATAATAAAATTTTGTAAACAGACTTTGACACGACTGACTCTAAGGCAACTCCATGAGGTGGTCCCAAAGCTTGATCCGGTGTGTCCAGCAAGTATATTCTGTTCGCCTCATGGCCACTCCCAATCATCCTCTGAGACTGCAGATCCTGAAAAACACAATGAGTGGGAAAGAAAGTTATGCTGCAATTCATGGACTTTGTTAAGCTACTAACAGATAAGAGGTTTGTGTTAAGCTTAGGGACATGAAGAACAGAAGATAAGAACAGGGTGTCAGAGGTCTTTATATCACCTTTACCAGAAATGGGGGCAAGGGATATTTTCTCTTTCCCAGAGAGAAGGTGATATGAGCAAAAAAGGTTAGATAGGCTGGTCATATGGTCCGATGCACCGGAATCGATAATCCAAGGGATTTTATGATTACTTGAAGCTGAAGCATGATTTGCAGAAGCACGAGTACCTGAGTGAGCAAAAGGCGATGAAGATGATGTACTGTTGGAAGAGTGAGCTGAAGAAACTGTAGCTTCCAGGTGATTTAGGAGCTTCCCATACTTCTCAAAATCCAGCTTCATTGCAGCCAACTGTTCAATGGTTGATTTCTCTTCACTCTCCTTACTTCCCCCTTCAGGTACTGTAGCAGCATTAGCAGTCTTGGGTTTTCCCACCTGACTGCCCTTCTTAGGGTTATTATTGTTCTTAAACCTATCAGGGAGAAGTCTAGGATGAAGCTTCCAGTAGGTGTCCTTCGTATGCCGTGGTTTCTTGCAATATTCACACACCTGCTCTCTCTTCTCAGTAGGGCCCTTTGGTTTCATTTCCACGTGTGAAAAATGTTCTGTAGGTGGACTCTGCAACTGAACCTGCCGCCTACTCTCCTCACTACTTATCATAGCATATGCCTGTGAAAGAGTAACCTCATCCCTGGCCAAAATATTTTGTCCGATAATATCAAACTCAGGGTTGAGTCCAGTGAGAAACTCAAACACCCTATTTCTCTCCACCAGCTTTCTATACATTTCAGCATCCTTTTAACTCTCCCATACCACTGTCTCCATAACATCAATTTCCTACCATAGGGATTTTAGTATAGAGTAGTAGATTGCTACACTCTTCTCCCCCTATCTCGGGTTTTTCACATCACTTTTCAATTTGTACGCTCTGGCTACATTCAGATTCTGTGAGTAGGTCTCAGTTACACTGTCCCATATCTCCTTAGCCTAAGACATCCAGAGATAGTGCTGGCTTATATGGGGTTGCATAGAGTTAACTAACCATCCTATAACAGTGTAGTTCTCTTGCATCCATTTTTCAAATTCAGGGTCTGTCTCTTCGGGTTTCACCTTACTGCCTGTGAGATACCCGAGTTTTCCTCTACTACAAACATAGATTTTTATAGACTGTGCCCAAGCAAGATAGTTCGTCCCATCTAGCTTAATTGTGGTAACACCAGTCAAAACGAAATCTACTGAGGCAGGTCCAAAAACCGACACCTGCTTGAACACATAGATTTTTATAGACTGTGCCCAAGCAAGATAGTTCGTCCCATCTAGCTTAATTGTGGTAACACCAGTCAAAACGAAAACTACTGAGGCAAGTCCAGAAACCGACACCTGCTTGAACTCACTTCCGTATGTCTCCATTAATCAAACGGAAATCAAAGAATAGAAATTTTGACTATGTAAACTTACTTTAAGCCAAACCAGAACTTGGGTGCTTGAAAAACTAGGGTTTTACTCCATCCAGCAGATGGGAGGAAGAGAGAAGATGCTGCTGCACCTACCAGACTAACTCGAACTCTTCCAAACTTGAACTGCCCTCCTTTAGCAGTCACAAGACACCTTCCAAGCACAGAGCGCCACACCCGAGCATCACCTTTCCTGGTAACCTTGAAAATCTCTAGTCGGCTAGGGTTTCGGGCAGCAGTAGAACAACAATACTTCTTGGCAAAATCTAGCCAGAACTAAACTCTCCAAACCCTTCTACCAACTAGGCAAGTGATTCTCTATACTATAGAGAACCTATCCCTCCATACACTCTTGATTTTAGAGTGTACAGGAACGAAGAAAAAGGAAGAGGAACTAAACCTGCTTTGATACCAAGATGTAAATCAGTCCTCTAATATCAAGTTTAAACTTAGTGGTTAGCAGAATAAAACAGGTCTGAATAACTGTATAAGAGAAGAAGATGGTGAAGAGAAGAGGTAAGAGAAGGAGTCGAATCATTCTCCATTCTCCTCTAACCCTATTTATTAAGATCTAAAATTTAATGATGACAAGAATGCCCTTAAGTGGACGGCCAGCTTGGCAGTTACATAAAGAAAATAAACAAGAATAAATAACAGGCTCATTAAGTGTGGCCCATCAACATAAAATAAAAGATATTACAAGAGAGGCTGTTAGGGCTCATTCGGCACAGTCTCTTTATAGCATCCAACATGTTTCTTCCTCTCAGACTGGTCAACTAGTTCCCAAGTGTTGTTCTTAACAAGTGCATCCATCTCTATTTGCATTGCTTCCTTCTATTCAGGTATCAGAAGGGCCTCTTGCACTGTTCTGGGTATAGAAATGGTAGCAATAGATGCTAGAAATGATCTGTAGGATTTTGAGAGACAACCATAAGAGAAAAACTGGGAGATACAATGAGCAGTGGATGAAGTACAATGACGCTTCCCTTTACGAATTGCAATTGGGAGATCAAGGTCATCTGAAGGAAGAGGCTGAGGCTCAACAGTGTTAAGCAAAGCATCTGCAACAGTGGGCTCAACAATGGGTGTAATGCCTGGATCTGAAGCTGTAGGAGGTGTTGGAATCGACTTGGACTGCTATGAACGAGAATCAACCTACTTCCACCACTGTCTGTGATACACTCTCAACTCCCTACACTTCTGACAACCCTCTTCACGGCACTCCCCCTCAACAGTTGGGATAGGTAATGGAACTTCCGGGGCTGAAATCCCTTCCTCACGACTCTCCCCCTGAGGAGAAGCCCTATGATAGTAGGGCATATCCTCAAAAAAGGTGACATCCATGGACACATAAGGCCTTCCCGAAACAGGACCATAACAGCAATACCCCTTTTGATTTTGTGTATACCCAAGGAAAATACATTTAGCAGCTTTGGGATCAAATTTGGAGCAATGAGGTCCCAGGATTTGAACAAAGCAAGTACACCCAAAGGTTTTAAGGGGAATAGTGAACAAGTCCTTGTTTGGATACAGAAGGTTGAATAGTGTTATGTCTAAAACCCGTGAAGGAATTCGGTTAATAAGGTAAACAGCAGTATGGATTGCATTGCCCCATAAGCGTATGGGAACATTAGAGTTGAGAATAATGCTTTTGGCTACTTCCAAAATATGTCTATTTTTTCTCTCAGCAACCCCATTCTCCTGAGGTGTACGAGGACAAGTGCTTTGATGAATAACTCCATGGTCTAGAAGATATGATGCCAGGGGTTTTGCAAAATACTCCTTGGCATTATCAGATCTGAGAATTTTGATCTTGATTTCAAATTGGGTCAATACCATCTGATGGAAAGCTTGGGTCAGTGAAGGAACCCCATCTCGAGAGTGCATAAGGTAAATCCACGAGAAATGGGTATAATCATCAATAAATAACAAGAAGTATTTGTACACCCCCCCCCCATGGCAGGAGTATGATATGGCCCCCAAACATCAGTATGCACAATTTCAAAGGCAATATTGCTTATTTTATTGCTCAAATAAAAAGTTGACCTACAATGTTTTGCAAGTTCACAACTTTCACACCTCAAACCAGACACTTGGACCGACTCAAACAAACTTAGAAACAGACTCTTCAGACCCAAAAGATAAATGACCTAATCTGTTATGCAAAAGCATAATCTGACCCAAAGACTGAGAAACAAACAATCTCCCAACTTCACTTTCCTTCCCCTGTGGATGCTCAAGCAGGTAGACTCCATTTGTCTCACAGCCAATCCCAATCACCTTCCTTGTTTCCAGATCCTAAAAAAGACAAAGATTGGGAAAAATAAGTCACTGAATAGTTTTGGTTCTTAGTAATACTACTAATTGAAAGCAAGTTAGCACTAAGCTTAGGGACATGCAAAACTGAGGACAAGGAGATGACATCCGACAGTCTGATGTCTCCCTTGCTAGAAATAGGAACAAGAGAGCCATCAACAATAGACACTTTGTCTCTGCCAGAGGATATGCAGAAGGGTCTAGTGTTACCTGGGGCTGAAGTGTGATATGCTGTAGCTCTTGTACCTAAGGAAGCAAAAGCTGAAGTAGGAATGACAGGAGTGGCAGCTGAAGACTGAGATGATGACCCAGAAATACTAGCTTCATTCTCTAATTGTGTCAAGGCGGCCCAGACAGCAGCTAAGGCATCTAGAGATGTGGTTCTTTTATTGGAAGACGATGCATTGTCAGTGTTGACTGCCATATTAGCACTTCCTTTCTTATTTCTGTATCTAGCTAGAACAAGATGGGGATGCAACTTCCAACAAGTATCCCTAGTATGCTTGAGCTTCTTACAATAATCACAAAACATCTCCTTTTTATCTTCCTTCTTTATTTCCTTTTCCTGATCTCTCCCAAATTTCTGTTTTGTTGCTGCTAGGGCTGATTCCATGGGCTGAACCTGTAACATTACTTTTCTTCTACTCTCTTCACTGTGCACTAGTGAATAAGCCTGAGACAAGGTCACACTATCCCTGGTAAGTAGTTGTTGTCTTACTATGTCAAATTCTGAATTCAGACCTGCTAGGAATTCAAAAACTCTGTTTGTTTCAACAAGCTTGCTTCAGGAAGTTGCATCTCTCTAACTCTCCCATTCAATGGTTTCCAAATGGTCAATTTCATGCCACAGAGATTTCAAAGTAGCAAAGTAAACGGAGACTGGCTTCTCCCCCTACTTGAGATTTTTCACTTCACACTTGAGTTCATAAGCCCTAGCAACATTAAGGGGTTGGGAATGGTCTCTTTCATATTATCCCAGATTTCCTTAGCCGTTTTAGCCCATAAATAATTTCGGCTAATGTGGGGTTGCATTGAATTGCATAGCCATGCCATCACCAAATAGTTCCCTTGAACCCATTTGGCAAGTGATGTGTCTTCTTTAGCTGGTTTCTTTATATCCCCCGTTACATAGCCTAATTTACCTCAACCTCCAATAGCCATCATAGCTGATTGTGCCCACTCCAAGTAATTTGTTCCATTGAACCTAACAGTTACAATTTGAAAAGAACTTTCAGTCATACTTCTAGCCCCTAAAATACCTTCCCCTGGAGTCTTGAATTCACTTCCAACCTTCTCCATTTTAAAGAGGATGTTAACAGTCAGTACTTTGATCAAAGAAGCCTCTTTTATGTAAAAAAAGGTCTCTGCTGAATCGGAAAAAAAAAAGGAAACTCACAGCCGAGAATCACCACAAAGAAACACTCCTCAGTCAGGAAGAATTACCCAGAAATCAATTTCAGATTAGTAATAACTTCCAAGAAACACTCCTCAGTCGACAAGAAACACCCAGAAATCAAAAATCAGATTACTGTAGTTGCCAAAGAACCAGTCACAGTCGCAGAAAAAAGTGGGAGCAATAGTTGACAGTGGGATTTCACAAAAAACTCAGAGAAACTAGCAGATATATCAGAAAACTACTGAATTAAGGTCGATCTCTGCCAGAAAACTAACAGCAATAATAGACTTAAATCAGAACTGTCAAAAAACTGTCAAAACTACTCCTTTTAAGGTCAATCTCTGTCAAGAAATCCTAAAGAAATGGAAAGGGAGACAATTCTATTAACCACTGCTTCCAGAAGGTTAAAAACTGCTCCATTTAAGGTCGATCTCAATAAAGATGAGTTCTTTCTCAGAAAGAAATTGATCGCCACCTTTAACCTTTAGATTAAGCCCTAATCTTTGACTTACCTTACTTCTCTGACCCTTCCTGGTCACCGAGCACTCTCCAAAGGTCGTGTAACCCCTTTGGCACAATTCGAAACTCCAGTGATCCTCCAAGAATCAGGCGAAGATGCAAGACATCAGATTCAATAACTTCTCATGCTGCCGACTGGATTAGGCTCACATGAGAACCCTAAACTGCTCTAGTTTTGGCTCTGATACCAACTTGAATAAATTAAACCCACAAATAGTTGTTTTCTGATTTAAATCAGTAGAAAAGAAAGAGAAAGAACGGTCATGAATAGAAGAGGGAAGAAAGAGAGGAAGAGAAGAAGGAGAAGGAAAGAAAGGGTTCAGCAGAATTATGTTTCTAGCCACCCACTAAGTTGTATTTATATTGTAATCTATTACAATGACTAGTTACCCTAATACCCTTACTTAAAACAAATAAAAGAACGACAAACAAGGCCCAGCCGGCCCAACTATTCTAAATAAAAAATAAAATAAACAGCAGGTGTAAAATGTACGGTTGGAACCCCACACACACTAATAGCTTATCAGCTATCTCTACAAAATATAAATGCCCCTCTTTGACCTTGTGACTTCAATCCCTAGGAAATATCGGAGATTTCCAAAATCCTTAATTTAAAATTCAGTAACAAGGAAAGACTTCAGTTCAGCAATCCCAGAGATATCATCCCCTGTGCTAACAATATCATCAACAAAGTTATTTTTCCATTTGCTCTCCAAATAAACAGGGGACTGTCAAACCAATTTTTAAGACAACTTTCCTGAATCTATCAAACCAAGCTCTAGGGGACTGTTTAAGGCCGTAAAGGGATTTCTTCAAACGGCAAACCTTTCCTTCACTCCCAGGGATGTTCACTTATGGAGGAAGTTCCATGTAAACTTCTTCCTAAAGGTCTCCATTAAGGAAGGCGTTCTTAACATCCATTTGATATAAGGGCCAAGAATAGTGGTAGCAAGAGACATGATAACTCGGATTGAATTCATCTTGGCTATTGGAGCAAACGTTTCCTGGTAATCAATATCATAAGACTGAGTGTACCCTTTTGCCAAAAGTCGAGCTTTATACCTTTCAATTGAGCCATCAACTTTACGCTTCACTGTGTAAACCCACTTGCATCCAACATGAACTTTGCCTTCTGAAAGAGAAACAATTCCCCATGTCTATTTTTTTTCAAGTGCCTCCATTTCTTGGTTCATAGCATCCTTTCAATGAGGGAACTGCACTACCTCAGTAACATTGTGAGGGATAAAAATAGAAGCAATAGAAGAGATATAGGCACAATAAGAGGGTGATAAAGTATCATAAGAGATATAATTTGAGATAAGATACTTAGCACATGTCCGTCTTGCTTTACGAATTGCAATAGGAAGGTTAAGGTCAAAATCTAAAATAGGAGGCTCAACAACAGATTCAACATAGGCATCGGAAAGAGGAAGAAGTTCAAAATCCAAATTACCTGAGTTCGGGAGGTCAAATTGTAATGGACATTCAATCCTTGGAGTCATCATCTTTTCTCGTCTGACGAACCACTGATGCCAAGACCGAGGAATAGGAGGAGGCAACAGGAGGAGGACTACTACCACCACAAGGAGGAAGAGGAGAAGGATTGACAACATCAGTTGCAGGAATAGGCATACAAAAGGGAGTCCGATCTTTACTAGCATTTTCCCCTTGAAGAGAAGGACGAGAGACGGAGAAGAAGGGAGTAGACTTAAAGAATGTGACATCTTTGGATACATACCTTTTTCTAGAACAAGGGTCATAACAATGATACCCCTTTTGGACTGAAGAATATCCCAAGAAGACACACTTGATAGACTTTGGATCAAATTTCAACCTAGAAGGACTCGTGTCATGGACGAAACAGACACACCCAAAAACCTTGGAAGGAAAATGGAATGTATCCTTATCAGGAAAAAGAAGCTAATGAGAAGACTGGAGATGCAAGGTCCACAAGGGAAGTCTATTAATAAGATATACAACTGTTTGAGCAACATCCCCCCAAAACCGATTTGGAACATGCATAAGGAATTACAAGTCTCTAGCAACTTCAATCACATGTTTGTTTTTCCTCTCCGATTTGGAACATGCATATGGAATCACTCCTTTTTCTTCAAGGAATGTTTGTAAGTGCTTCTCAAAGTAGTCCTCGGCGTTGTCAAATTTAATAATCTTGATCTTCTTCTCAAATTGAGTCCCCACCATACTAAAAAAGCCTTTCACAATTAAAGGAATTTTATCTCGGCTCTTCATCAAATACAACCAAGTATACTGCGAGTAGTCATCAACAAAGAGAATGAAATATTTATAGCCACCTATACATGGAATAGAATAAGATCCCCAAACATCAGCATGTATTAAATGAAAAGCAACATTACTTATTTTCTTACTTGCAAAAAAGGAGGTTCTACATTGTTTTGATAGTTTACAGACTTCACATTGCAGACCAGAACTAGATAAGGACTCAAACAAACTAGGAAACAAAATCTTCAAGGAACCAAAAGACACATGCCCAAGACGGTGATGCCACAATTTCAATTGACTGGGTTTCTCATCATGACAAGACTCAAACTAACACAACAACCCAAAAATTGGAGACTGATCAAGAAGATAAAATTCCATCGGCTTCATGTCCACTACCATTCGTCTTCCCTGTACTCAGGCCTTGAAAGACACAATGAGATTGAAAGAATGTTATAGAGCAATTATGAGACTTTGTAAGAGAACTAACAAATAAGAGATTTCTATGCAATTGTAGAACATGGAGTACAAAGTTCAGAGAAAGGTTATTGGTAAGTTTAACTTCACCCAAACCCGATATTGGGGTCTGGGATTCATCAGCAACGGTAATCTTACCTTTCCCTAAAAAAAGCCTATAGGTGGTAAAGTAGGAAGGCATACCAATCATATGACCATTGGCTCCCATGTCAATTGTCCAAGAGCTAGAGGGTGGGGCATGGCACACAAGTGCAGTACATGATTTTGCAAAGGCACTAGAAAAAGCATTTGAACCGGTAGATGTAGGCAACCCGCTCTTTTCAAACTGGAGTAAGATGCCTCTTAATTTTTCCATCACATCAGAGGTGTCGTGAGTAGATGCCAAAGCAAGAGGATTTCCCTTAAGCATCCGGCTTAGCTTCCTTACGGGTAATAAATCCAAGCTTACCTCTTCCACCAATTGTAAGCTTGGCTAATTGAGACCATTTAAGAAAATTTGTTCCATCAAGTTTTACAGTAGTAATCTGCCCTCCAACATTGTCATTGCTTCCTAGGAGAACATAGGTAGGTATGCAGACGTCTTTGTGTCAGTCCATCAATCACAGCACCTCCAAAAAAAATTATTTCTCACCAGCACCATAGTATTCCAAGACTCGTTGAACTCCCAAACACCTTTCCCTCAAGGTTAGACACGAGTTACATCTAAAAAACTAGGAAAAGTTGGTACTAGCGGCAAAACATGGAAAGAAATTTCCCAAAAATGTTTTAGGGCTCCAAAAAATTCAGGACTACATGTAGTCCTAGGGGTCTACCACGACTCAAACACAAGAGGTTTCAGTAGCAACTAACCCATCATATGAGCATGCAAGCCCTAAACTCCAGATCTGGATTTTTTGCCAAGTTTCATCCGAAAAATCCAAATCAACTTCAAACCACCATGAAACTTATACCAAAATTCCCCTAAAATCAGGGTGAATCAACGACCATCAAAAACCCATAAGGATGCCACCGACTGTATGGATTGCTGACATCAACTGGCGGTGTGCTGACGTTAGTTGGTTTGTCTGTGAGTCATGACCAACAACAAATAGTTTCCTTGATCGTGTGATGCTCTGATACCAAGTTGGAAGGTTTAGAGATGTTGAAAAGAGAAGAAGAAGAAAGTATCGAGAATGCTTAGTGTGTTACTGTTCACACCAAGAGACTTTTCATTTTACTTCACAAGCAAAATTACAAATGTTCCTTTGAATAGGTGCCCAAATACAAATATACATAAAAGGACAAAAATGCCCTCGCACTGTTAACAACAGTTATTTTCTAACATGCAACAAGAGGTGTTAAAATAAGTAGGATTAAAAAGGAAATATGATGTCATTTTAATAATAATAGGAGTAGAAATCAAGGTACACTTAGGATTGGAGGCCAAAAGATAAACCTTTTTCAATACCTTGGTTCAATGATTCATAACAAAGGAGAGATTGATGAGGATGTCGCCCATAGAATTAGAGTATGATGCAAAAAATTGAGGGTTGCATCTAGAATTTTATGTGAGGCAAATATCACTTAGATTAAAAGGAAAGTTCTATAAAACGGTTGCAAAGCCAGCTATGCTGTGTGGAGCAAAGTGTTGAATAGTCAAGAAACAATAATGTCCAAAAAATGAGTGTAGAAAAAATTCTTGTGCTGAGACGGATAAGTGGAAAAATAAGGAAGGATAGGATTAGAAATGAGGTCATTTGAAGGAACCTAGAAGTAACCCCAACAGGTAACAAAATGATAGAAAGTAGGCTAAGATGGTTTGGTCATGTGCATAGAAAACCACCAACAAAAATTGTAAGAACAAGTAATTTGTTGTAGGTTGAAGGGGCTAGAAGGGCTAGGGTAGATCAAAAAGGACACGGGTCAAATTAGTAAGAAACGATTTAAGCACCCATAGTTTAACAATGGATATGGCATAACAGAATAGAGAGACAATATTCATGTAACCAACCCCATATAGTTGGGATAAGGCTTGGATGATGATGATGAAATATCATAATGTTGTGTTTGAAATATTAAAATTAATCACTTAAAATGCTATTATCTTTTAGATATGATGATTTTCCATGTTTTAAGAAAAAACTAATGTTGTAAGTAAAGAGCATTGCTATTTTTTCCTTCATAAAATTTTGTTTCCTAGGTGAGCACCTATTTTTTCCTTTATAAAATTTGCATGTATACTATTTGTCACACAACCGGTTTGAACAAGAGAGCACAACTAGTTTAGGGTGAAAAGAGAAATATGTCAACCCCACCCTAGAGAGTCAGAATATATATATATATGTATGTATAGTATTTACAGAAAGGGCCTTGTGGGGCAAAGAAAAGAAAATAAGAAAGAATACATGATAGTATACAACAAGGACTATAGAAATAAGGTACAGCATCAAGATTCTTCACACTCCCCCTCAAACTGATGCAAGTGCATTAGCATTAGTTTGCCCACAAGAAATAGATGTCTGGATCTCGTCAATGTCGTCATGGCCTTGGTGAAGATGTCAGCAATCTACATATCTGAGGCCACATAAGTAAGGGAGATAGAGCCAGCAAGAAACAAGTCTTGAATAAAGTGACAATCCATCTCAATGTGCCTCGCCCTTTCATGAAAGGCAGGGTTGGAAGCAACCTTTATAGCACTGGGTTGTCTGCAACAAAGGGATAGGTGTAGAGATAGGATGACCAAGGTCAATAAGAAGGGATTTAAGCCACACAATGTCACTGCATACCGACGACATTGCCTTGTATTCAGCTTCTATGGAGGACTTGGAGACAGTCTGTTGTTTCTTGCATTTCCATGAGATAAGAGAAGCACCCATGAAAACACATCACCTAGTAGTGGAGCGATGAGTATCGGGACAACCTGCCCAATCAGCACCAGCATAGGCCTTCAAAAAGAATAGGAGAGGATGAGGAGAAGAATAGTCCTTGTGATAAAGTGCCACGAACATAACGGATAATTCGACGGGCAACAGTCAAACAGGGTTAATGAGGAGTAGATACAAACTGACTGACAACCTGAACCACACAATAGATGTCAGGTCGAGTCATAGTGAGATATATAAGGAACCTCACCAATTGACGTTAGACAGAGGCATCGGTGAGGGAAGGTCCTTTTGACTTGGATAATTTAACATTCAACTCCAAGGGAGTATCAACCTGCTCATTATAAGTAAGACCGGCTAACTTGACAAGATCCGAAGCATATTTGTGTTGTCAAATGAAATAGCCTCAATGATTTCTTTGGACTTGACAAGATCCCAAGTCCTTCATGTGAAAGGATCTATCAAGAAGAAACTTGAGGTCTTGAATTCCTTCTACATCATCTCCAGTCAACAACATGTCATCCACATGCAAGAGGAGAATTGTAATACCTTGAGGCCTTTTCTTAACAAAGAGAGAATGATTAGAATCACTCTGACTATACCCGGATCCACAGTGTCTTTTAACTTCACAAACCATGCCCGATGAGCCTACTTCAGCCCATAGAGAGATTTCTTCAAGCGACAGACAAGAGACGAATCCCTACAGTACCTAGGAGGGGGTTTCATGTAAACTGTTTCCTTTAAATGTCCATGTAGAAAGGCATTTTCACATCTAATTGATAGATAGACCAAGAGTGCACAACAGAGAGAGCTAAAAGGAAACGAACTGTAGTGATCTTGGCCATGGGAGCAAATGTCTCCTCGTAATCAATGCCATACTCTTGTATATAACCCTAAGCCATAAGACAGGCTTTGTATCGATCTAAGGAGCCATCAGATTTCAACTTGATAGAATATACCCACTTGCTCCCAATAATAGAGCCATTAGGAGCTAGAACAAAGTCGAAAGTGTCATTCTCATGCAAGGCTTGAATCTCTGCATCCATGGCATCTCCCCAGTGGGGACTGCTAATGGCTACTAGTAAGAACGAGGAATATCTATTGAAGGCAAGACAGCAAAAATTGAACTATGGTTTGAAGGGAAACCATAGTAATCAAGGGGTCTAGAAACACGATTAGAATGCCGTAAAGGAATAGAGGTATCACTTACGGGGTTATCGGTGGAAGAATGTGTTATGGGCCCGCGCGTAGGATCTCGTCACAGGTTGGTCCACGGGGAGAAAGCCCTGCTTTCCCTTGCGCCTTCCCTTGCGTGCAGACCCTATTGTGGAAACTGAATGGGTGATTTGTCCAAGAGACCACCCGAACTCTCCGAATGGGTGATTTGTCCAAGAGACCACCCGAACTCTCCGAATGGGTGATTTGTCCAAGAGACCACCCGAACTCTCCTCACTCTTCTCTTGACTGGAAAACTGAATCCCTTTATTTCAACTCATAGCTCCTTAAATAGGAGATTACAAAAGGGGGTTCCTTGTTGAATTTGGCTAGGCTAGGGTAATCCAACTTAAACTCAAACTCCTAATTACCTACTCCTAAAGGTAACACAACTCTTACTTAAGATAAGATAAGATAAGGATAAGTATAAGGGATGAGGAATGGTGTAGCTGGCGGCGAGTTGGCGGGCAGAGCTGATGTGGTAAGATAAGTGTGGACCCACCCTGATGAGCTGTCATGTGGAACCCGCCCTACTGCTGCTGTCGGGTGGTGCGCGCGTCTCGCAGTGCTGCTGCCGTGAGGTGCGTGCTGCTGTCTAGTGCTGCTGCTGTGTGGTGCGTGCTGCTGCCGTGCGGTGCGTGCTGTGCGCTGCCGAGCGGTGCGTGCTGCTGTGCAGTGCTGCCGGGCGGTGCCTACTGCTGTGCGGCCTGCTGTGCGTGCTGCTGCCTATGACTGTGCCGCAGTGCGCTGCCGGGCGGTGTGTCCATAACAGAATGGGGATCTGGACCAGGAGGAAGGAGGGTTGTAGGCGTAGGTGTTGGATCCGAACTCGCTTGCGATAGAAGACGAGGAGATCCTTCAAAGCCATTGAAGACGGAGCATCTAGTGAGTCAAAGTCATACAAAACAGAGACAGAAGGTGTAAATAACTTGGTTACTCCTTAAAAAAAGAAATATGCTCATGAAAAATGGCATTCCAAGAGATATGGGTGTGATGAGCAGAAGGATCATAACAAAGAAATCCTTTGTGGCTGGGACTATACCCCACAAAGGCACATATAACTGACTGAGCTGAGTTTGGAATGTTTCCAAGAGGGAAGAAGTACAAAACATAAGCATCCAAAAACATGAAGGTTAGAGAGATTGAGAGGAGAACCAAATAGTTTTTGATGAGGAAACATGTTAGCTAGAACAGATGAGGTACACAATTAATTAGATACACAACCGTGCTAGCTGCTTCCACCCAAAACAAAGATGGTGCATGAGACTCCTGAAGAAGAGTTCTCACAACACTGAGAATATGCCCATTCTTGCATTCTGCCACACCGTTTTGCTGAGGAGTGTCTGGACAACTCTGTTGAACTCGTATCCCAAGATTTCTTAGGTAGGACAGAAATTCACCATCATTGTATTCTCCCCCTAAGTCTGAGGGTAGGATACGAAAACTAGATTGAATCCGAACTCGAACCATAGCATGAAACAACATGGTTTTCAAAACCGGGCCAGACCAGACAGTCAAACCGGAAAAACCGGGAACGAGCCACCTGACCGGTTCTGTTTTTCCCCAAAACCGGATTTTTGCCAAAAAACGTTGAATTGGTAAGCAAACCGCTGACCTGGGCAGTTAAACCATTCGAACCGCTCAACGGTTTTGACCTTTTTTATTTTTTGTCAGAACGAGCCGACCGTTCGACCCGGGAACCAGACCCTTGACCGGTTCGTTGTCCAGTCGGTTTTAAAAACCTTGTGAAACAACCGATAGGTTGGAAAAACTTCTGACTTGTGTCTGAGGAAGTAGAGCCCAAGTGTACCTGGTGTAGTCATCAATAAACAATATAAAATACTTTTACCCCAAACGTAAAACAACAGAGGAAGTCTATACATCATTGTGTATAATTTCAAAAGGTAAGGTAGCATGTTTAGCTTTGTGAGGAAATGGTAAAGTATGACTCTTACTGAAACAAGTAACACAAGATGTATCAAAAGTTTGCAAAGAGGGAATTTTACTTCTAATGAAACCAGAGTCAAACAAAAATTTAAGTTTTTCAAAGTTTGGGTGACCCAAACATTTATGCCATAGATCCCAAATGTTATTTCTTTGACCCAAACCAGAATTAAATGAAGAAGAACTAAAATAAGCATACGGTTATGCTGATTGAGATCCCTCGAAGTCCAGTGCAAACAAGTGGCCCAGTCTATGCCCCTTCCCTTTCACCATCCTAGTGCACCGGTCCTGAATCAAACAACCATTAGAAGAAAAGGTTAGAATGTGACCTTCATCATCCAATTGACCAAATGAAATAAGGTTAGTAATAAGTTTGGGAACAATGAAGGTTTTGGTAAGGGAAAGGGAAGACGAGGGTGAGAGCTTCAAACACAAGTCATTACTCCCATTGATATTCAATTTCTCACCATTGGCAATAACAATATGATTATGATGGGTCTCCAAAGATTTATTTGAAGGTTTGGGGTAGGTTCCAGTCATATGATTGGTAGCCCCAGAATCAATTATCCAAACATGTGAGGAAGAGGAATAATAACCAAAGAACTCACCAAATAGGACAACAGCAGAAAATGCAGATGAGATAGCAAAGGATACAAGTTCCCATATCTCTTCCCTGTTCATAGGAGCAGAAGATTCACCTTTGACACTAGGTGCACTGGGTGCACCAGCCATCTGTCCTTCAGATACCTGGTAAGCCTGTGTCTGATTCTTCTTCATACTACCTTTGGAGGGATGAACAAGACAATCTGGAATGATATGACCATGTTGCTTACAATATGTGCAAACATTTTTCTTCCTGCAGTGTGAAGCAATATGTTCAAACCTTTACATTCATAACATTGGGTTTTAAACATATCCTTTCCACCAGATTTCTTACTCCCTTGTGTAATAAAAACTGTTTCAGCCTCAAATTCAAATTGCTTTCCTTCCAGATTTGTAGCAGCCATAAGTTTAGTCTCTTCTCTCAGCAACTCTCCCATCACGGAATCTAAATCTGGTAATGTACCCCTACTTAGAATATTGGACTGAATAATCTCGTATTCAGGTCTCAGTCTCATGAGGAAATGGTTCACCTTCCTCCTCTCAAAGTGCTTCTGTAGATACTTAACACACTCCGCTGAATCAGATGGCTCAATGTGAACTAATTCATGTTCTGCCCACAAGTCGAGAAATAGCAGAGAGATCAGGTTCAGCAGGTATATATGGTCATTCACCTCAGTTATGCAATCCACAGAGATATGCCAAGCTATGAAGGAACCAAAATCCTTCGAAGAAAATGCCAAAACAGATCCAATCTGATAGTTCTAAGTGATAACTGTCCAAGCCAGCAGAGTTTCAGGACTGTTGAACTGGAGGGAGAAAATACTCTCCAGAACTGAATCTGAAATACAACTGAGTGGTTTATGGAGTGAGAGTACCCTGGGGCAACACTAAAACTAGGGCTCTCAGAAACAAAGGATATCCTATTGAGCAGATAGGTTGGATTCACCAACCTGATATGCAGATTTCCAGAAACTTCCATCCAAGAGAGGAGAGATCAGAACTCCCCAAATACTTGTCCAATCATGATGAGATTTTCTGAGTAGGTAAACCAGGTCTGGGCAACACACCAGTTAAAGTTTCACTTTGAACAGATGCTTCTCCAAGGAGTTCTATGAAGATTTCCCTTGCTGAAATCACAGAACAGAGTAACCAGGATTAGAGTTGACTGAAACAGCCCTAGCTTCAGTCAATGAGTCCAGAAACCAGCAAGGTTTGAGAGGTTAATGAGTGAACATGGAACAAACACAGTTTATGGAGTAACCTGCTCTGATACCATGCCACACAACCAGTTTAGGGTGAAAACAGGAATCTGTCAACCCCACCCTAGAGAGTCAGAATATATATAGCATTTACAGAAACGCCCTTGCAGGGCAAAGAAGAGAAAATAAGAAAGAAAGAATACATGATAGTGTACGACAAGGACTATAGAAATAAGGTAGAACATCAGGATTCTTCACACTACTTAAAATGAAAACACAGATAAATAGTCATGAACTTATAAATAATTAAATTAGAATACATATCTCTTACATCATGTCATTTTAAATCAACATTTTCAGCATATTTTATTTTCTTGACAATTACAAGTACTTTGTGGTATATTTGACAAGTACTATACAAGGTACCTTTCCTTAATAAAAATATGTGAACAGGCATAAAATAAGCATATTATATATTCATATGTTTTCCATGAAGAAAATATTCCAAGATTAAAGGTAGATAAGAGCATAGAGACATAAAGAGATCCTATGTCTAGTGTTGCAAATATGAATCAAGTGCAAGATTCACTCAGTTGTCCTACAGTACTTGTATAATATGAACTCCCATCTAGGCAGAGTACCCAATGTCTTTTTTTTTTTTTTTGATAAATGAAATATCACTAAACAAGCAAAAATATTACAAATATATTTTTCCATCTAGTCAGATGGACTATTCCACCAATGGCACATCATAAAAAAATTTGTCCTTTTGGGCTAGCACATGAGCAGCTTTTGTATTCAAGATTTCTGATTACAGATAAAATTTTATTTATTCAAATAGCAAAAAACCAAGAGTCCCCACTGTCCTTGAGGAGCATAAATACTGACTTGAACAAATAACCAAGCCAGATTGTGGATTCTGTACTTTTATTCAAGACTCAAGAGGGTGCCTTTTTCTATTTTTGATTAGTTAGTCAAGAGAGTACCTTGTCTGCACAATCATTCTGCGCTGCACTATTTTCACTAGCAAGCTGAGAGCTAGATGCTGCTGTTTCCCCAGTTGCTACAGGAGTTGTCTGTCAAAGCAAACAAGTAAGAATTTCCTATGCTTTGTCCAGAACATTTGAATCACAGAATATGCAAATTTTGATTTTATCATGATTTGCAATGAAATTCCAAACCTTCTCCTTCAATGAAAGTTTCCTTTTTCCTCCAGCAGATTCAACTATTGCATCAGCAGATGAGCTGTGCTGTTTCTCAGGAATGCCATCCTCACTTGGATGTACATTTTGTAAACCACAGGCCACAGGATCATTTATCTTCTCATTTCCATGGGTAAGAGACTCACTAATGTGTGGCAAAACTTCTATATTAATTCCATACTGTTCTGGCGTGTTCCTCGATGCTCCCAACCCTGAACTTGGGGATCCTGCAGAGAGGGGAAAAGATTTTCCTGGGCTGCTAATTACATCTGTAGAAGATGGCCACAGCTCATCTGCATTAACAAGACTTCCACGGCCAAATATTGAGTCATCGTTTCTGCAAAATCATCACTTGTGAGAATAATGGGTCAGACATATGCCATTTGACTGTGCAAAAGAAGAATAAAACTATTGTTACTCTGTCTTTCAGTCAAAGTACTAACAAGCAAAACGTATGCCATGAATATGAGAACTCATTCAAAGCTCAGAAAAAAGCATATAGAAATCTATTACCTAAAGATTCTATCAAGATCATCGAAGCTGCCAATGTTATCCCAACCATAACCAAGAAAGCTATTCTTCTCTTTATCTTCATTAGTCCCAAACAGTTCGGGTTCATTATCAACCTGAGATGCATCAGCTGTAGAGAGAGAGAGAGAGAACAAATATTTTCAGACAAATTTAACTTAATTCCAAAGCATTCCAATTAAACAATATAAAGAACTGTTGAATCGTATTACCTCTTTCTGAATTATTTGTAATTTCACCGATTGACTCCTGAGCATCTATGCCTGAATACGCTTTATTGCACACACCAATTGATAAAGGTAAATCAGGCCAAGAATCAATGTCCAACCCAGGAGCTGATAGGCCACTTTTCTCAAAGTCAGAACTGCTTCCCTGCTTAGAGTCAGGAACAACATTTTTATTTTCTGATATGTTTTGCTCTGCAGGCTTAATAGTGCTATAATCCTCATTCTGTTGTTTATTGTCATCTCCAAACGTAACCACTGATTTCTCTTCACTTTCCTTGGGGTAGGGCACAATTTGGTTACCATCCTCACTGGCGTCACCCCATATTATGTCTGCAAGCTGAATGGTTAACAGAAGTGTATTATGTATCAATATAATTGGAAACACTTAACCTAACAAGTGAGGCACTGTTGGATTGAATTTATAGAGGAAACAAGACAAAAAATGAAGTATAAAAAAATCATAACTTTAAAGAAAAATATAAGCATAAGCCTTTAGAGGAGAAAAAAATAAAAAAGAAATGAGGAAAAAATTTAACATGGTTTTGCTTGATGGCCTACATTGACAGGAGAGAGCTGCACAAATCTACTAGTTCAGTAAATAGAGGAAGACAAAATGAAACCCCTTACTCCCTCTCACTCACCACATACTCAAAGAGAATAGAAGACCATACACAAACCAAAGTCAAACAACACATGTTAACCCAGATTCTATGACCCATATGCGATATTATTTAACTTGGCTAGATATTACATCAAACCCAGATAGAAAACCATATAATTGATCCAACTAACCAGATCCATACTCAAATAATACTTTTCAATATTGTTTCCTGAATAAAACTAAAGTACAACCAGAGCCCCATATCTCTACACTTTTGACCTAAAAAGTAGGAACTCTGGATTCCAAATGCAATTAACATAAAGCAAGATTGCAAAATTTGTATTAGAACTTCCTAGAAAAACTTTTATATAACACATCCTTGGCAGAAAACAAATATGTTCTTAACTATTGTAGCGAGAATGGGCTGAATGGGCCTTAGTTTCTTTATTTTATTTAAGTTATGTCTTTTGTTTATGTTCTTTAAGTAGTGAGCCTTAGTTATGGGCCTGTTACTTGTTTTTATTGTTTCTTTAGTGCTGGCCGCCTTATTAAGGGCACTCATGGAATTGTACTTAGATTAGAATTAAAAGAAATAAAAGAGACCTATGGGGCTAGAGAGAAAGAGATTGAACTCTTTGCTTTTCTCTTCCCTTCTACTTTTCGCTCATCTCCTTCTTCAAACTTCTGCTGAAACTTCTTTTCTTCTTTTCTTTTCTTCTCTTTTCTCTATTTTCTGGATTATTATAGGTGTGTTCCACAACTTGGTATCAGAGCAGGTTCTCACCTTAACATTTTTTTTCTCCTTTCTTGGCCCATACACAGTGTGTATGGAGAACTGATCATATGATTAGTTAGCAGCTTATGTAGCCCAGTGGGAGGGTTTTCGGAGAGGCTTAATGGAGTCTTTTCATCCCTAGTTGAAGCCCAAGGAAGGTTCTTGCATGAACCTAGCATAGTTTCTTTTTGGAATTTTAGATTTTCTAAGAGTGCCTTGCATTAGTTTAGAATTTTGATTACTTATTTGTGATATTTTGTCTGTATTGGCATTGCATCCTTTTACTTTCATCCCATTAACATTTCATTAATACCCAATCATCATGGTTAGCAATGCTGAACTTTCTGCTAGGGTAGAAGCCTTGTCTAAGAACCAAGAAGCTTTAACCAAAGCCCAAGAAGAAACAAAAGCAATTTTTGAAGAGAAGATACAAACCCTTAGTTCAGATATAAATGCCCTTAAAGATTCTATGACTGAATTAATGAAACAAATATCTGTATCCATGGGAAAGCATCCTATTGAAGACGAGGAAATATGCCCAAGAGTCTACCATAGGGCATAATTATCGAAATGGTCAACCCTTAGGTTCTAGTGCTCAACAACCGGGTATCAGGTGACTAAGGGTGCATGCATATCAGGTGACTAAGGGTCAATTGGTCAAACCATGATACTTCCTCTTCCAAGGGTGAGGCTTCTACATCTGCATCTATGGATAAGGACAGAATTCGGCAACTGGTATCCTCTTCTATTTCTTCTACATTTTTTGCTATTGGTCTATCTAGTGAGTTTTCTGGTTACTGTTCTTCTCAATCTCACATTTGGATCATTGATTCCAGAGCAACTAATCACACGAAAGGGGCTTTCCCTAAACCCCCAGATATCATTTCTAAAACCCATCATAAACAAATCATTACTTCCAATGGTGAAAAACTGAATATCATTGGTAGCAATGACCTATCCCTTAAGCTGTAATCTATAGCCTGTTTACCTCTTACCAAAACTTTTATTGTTCCTAACCTCACTACAAGTCAGATTTCTGTTGGTGAACTTATTGATGGAGGATATACTCTTACATTTTCTCATGATTGTTGTTTGATTTAGGACTAGTATACTGGGAAGGTAAAAGGGAAGGGGTGTAGGTTGGGCTGTTTATTTGCATTGGAGTTCGAGAATTCTAAAGCACCAACATCATTAGCATATTTTAGTTCATCTACTTCTGAATCTTTTATTGGGCAAAGAAATAATGTTTGGGACTTATGGCATAAACGTTTGGGACATCCTCATTTTGAAAAGTTGAACTTTTTGTTCGACTCTGGTTCTATTAAAAATAAAATTCCATCTTTAAATACTTTTGGTACCTCATGTGTTTCTTATCGTTTGAGTAAAAGCCGCACTTTATCTTTTCCTCACACATCTAAGCATGCCACCTCACCATTTGAAATTATACATGGTGATGTTTGGACTTCATCTATTGTTTATCGACTTGGATACAAGTACTTTGTCTTGTTTATTGATGATTGTACCAGGTATACATGGATTTACTTTTTGAGATATAAATCAGAAGTATATCCTACATTTTAGCTTTGGCATGCTATGATATGAGTCCGGTTTCAATCTCATATATGTATTCTCCATTCAGATTCAGGGGCAACATACACTGATAGAGACTTCTTATCCTACTTGAGAAGTCGTGGAATACAAGTTCAACGAAGTTGTCCAGATACACCTCAACAAAATGGAGTGGCTGAGCGTAAGAGTGGCCATGTGCTCAATGTTACGGGAACCCTATTCCAAGAATCTCATGCTCCTTCATTTTGGGTAGAGGCCGCTAGTACTATTGTTTTCTTGATTAATTGCGTTCCCTCATCCACTCTTGCTAATATGTCCCCTTTCCAGAAATTGTTTGGTCGTCCACCAGATTTATCTAGCCTCAATGTTTTTGGATGTCTTTGCTTTGTTCATCTCCTGTCTCGTGAACGTTCCAAGTTATCTACTCGGTTTGTTATGTGTGCCTTTGTGGGATATAGTCCAGATCATAAAGGATTTCTTTGTTATGATCCATCTACTCATCATATTCGGGTTTTTCGGAATGTTGTTTTCCTTGAGCATATCTCCTTTTTTGCTATTGTTGCAAAGCTATCTGCTCCATCTATTTCTGTTTTGCAGAATTTTAACTCGCAGGATACTTCTCCTCCTGCTGGTGTGAAGGACTTCCTCGTCTTCTCTCGCAAAAGGTTATGTGCCCTAGATCCTACGCCTACAACCCCACTTCCTCCCGACCTAGATCATCCTCCCACTAATGCTCCTATAAGTGATGTTCCTTCAAATTCTGTTGTTATTCCTACCACATATTTTCATCATTCCTCTCATATTTCTAGACCTCCTAACCACTATGGTTTTCCTTCAAACAATAGGTCCTTGTCTATTGTATTATTGTCACAAATATTCCCTGCTCATATCAACAAGCCACCACCAGTCCTCATTGGTGAGATGCTATGGATGTAGAAATTCATGCCTTACAGGAGAATGACACTTGGGATTTGGTAATTCTCCCTTAGATGTTTTAGTCATTGGAAGTCGTTGGGTTTATACAGTCAAGTTTGTATCCTTCTAGCTTTATCTGTTGTGCATTCATGGGCCATTTATCAATTAGCTGTGAAGAATGCTTTTCTTCATGGTGATCTGAAGGAGATAGTATACACGAAGCCTCCTCCTAGATATAGTAGTGATCCCTCCCTTGGTTATCAGTTAAAAAATCCTTTTATGGTCTCAAACAAGCTCCTCGAGCCAAGTTTGAGAAATTCCGAGATGTCATAGTTGCTGTTGGCTATCATCAGAGTGCCTCTGATCATTCTCTCTTCTTCCATCAAAGGTTTCAAGGCATTACTATCTTGTTGTTGTATGTAGATGACATGTTGTTGACAAGGGATGATAAGGATGGAATTCAAGAACTCAAGTCTCTTCTTCACAATTCCTTTCATATAGAAGACTTGGGTTCTCTTACTTATTTCTTGGGGTTGGAAGTACATCGTAGTAACCAAGGTTACTTTGTTTGTTAGCACAAGTATGCATCTGATCTTGTTAAGCTTGCTGGTCTTATAGACACCAAATAAGTTAATACACCTTTGGAACTCAATGTCAAGTTGTCTAAATCTGATGGGACCTTGCTTGATGCTACTCTATATCGACAATTGGTTGGGTCCCACATTTATCTCACCACGACTCGCCCAGACATCTCTCATGTGGTTTAGGTAGTTAATCAGTTTGTTTCACCCCCATGTCAACCCCACATGATTATTGTCCACCGAATTATCTGTTATGTTCATGGCACTTTATCTTAGGGACTACTCTTTTTTTCTTCCTCTCCTATTCAGTTGAGGACTTATGCTGATGTAGATTGAGCAGGTGGCCCTAACACCAAACGGTCTACTACAAGGTGGTGTGTCTTTTTGGGTGACTCCCTTATCTCCTAGAAATGCAAGAAACAACAAACAATTTCTAAGTCAACTACAGAAGCCGAATACAGGGCTATGTCATCAGTGTGCAATGAAATTGTTTGGCTTCCTTCCCTCCTTGTTGATCTTGGAGGTGAACACAAAGATCAACAAGGAGGGAATGAAGCCAAACAATTTCTAAGTGATCTACAAAAGCCGAATACAGGGCTATGTCATCAATGTGCAGTGAAATTGTTTGGCTTCACTCCCTCCTTGTTGATCTTGGTGTTCACCTCCATTTTCCTATTACTCTCTATGCTAATAACACAAGCGCTATCAAGATTGCATCTAATCCAGTGTTCCATGAGAGAACCAAGCACATTGAGGTGGACTGTCACTTTATTAGGGATCTATTTCTTGTTGGCTCTATCTTTCTTCCACATATAGCTTCTGACTTGCAAATTGTTGATATACTTACGAAGCCTATGATGAGATCTAGACATCTATATCGTGTGAGAAAACTGATGCTTATGTCTCAGCATCAATTTGAAGGGGAGTGAGGAGGCACTTGATGTACTATAGTCCTATGGTCTCTGTTGTACTATAGTCTTTGTCTTCTTTTTATCTTTCAGCCCTCCATGGGCCCTTTTTTGTAATTATTCTTTTTCTCCTTTAGCCCTTCAAGGGCTCCTTTGTAAATACATATAATTAATATATATTTAGGCTCTTTGGGGTGGGGGTCAACTCATTTAGTTAGGCACCCCAGAATTCTACTATGTTCTCTTGTGATTTCTCTTGTACGAATTAGGTCGGTGACACTTTTACATGATAAGGAAGTATTTCAGAGATTATTGGGGAAACTTCTGTACTTATGTATGACTCGTCCGGACATTTCATATGTTGTAAGTGTAATAAGCCAGTTCATGCATGCCCCTAGAGATACACATATGGCTATTGCAAAAGGGTACTATGCTATCTAAAGTGAACTCCCAGGAAGGGTATACTATTTGTTAAACATGATCATATGAAAGTAAAAGCATATACAAATGCTGATTAGGCAAATAATATATATGACAAGTGGTCCACATCAGACTATCGTGCTATGGTAGCTTGGAGAAGTAAAAAGCCATCAGTGATTTCTAGATCTTCAGCTGAAGCAAAGTACAGGGCTATGGCCCATGGGGTTTTTTAGTTGTTATGGCTTAAATATTTCCTTGATGAGATGGATATCTTGTGTGATAAGCCACTGATGTTATACTGTGACAACCAAGCAACTATTATCATTGCTCACAACTTGGTTCAGCATGATAGAACTAAACACATTGAAGTAGACATACACTTAATACAAGAGAGAGTGGCTTTAGGGGAGGTGTGCCTTCCTTTTATTGCATCATAAGAGCAGGTAGCAGATTTTCCAACTAAGGGAGTTACAAAAGCAAAGCCTCAACACTATGTAAGCAAGCAGGGCATTGATATCTATGCTCAGCTTGAGGGGGAGTGTAGTGAGAATGAGCCGAATGGGCCTTAAGATGTAAACCAGTCCTCAAAAATAGGTGTAAACTTGAAAAGTTAGAGAGAAAAGAGAGGAAGAAAAATAAGAACAGCAGTACAAGAGAAGAAGATGGGAAGAGTGGAGGAAGAAAAAGTAAGGTTCGAATAATCCTTCCCTCCCTTCTCTAATCCCTTTTACTAAAAATTAATGTTAAAATAATTACAAGTATGCCCTTAAGTGGGCGGCCAGCTAGGCAGTAACATAAAGAGATCAAACAAAAAGAAATAACAGGCCCATTAAGAGAGGCCCATTAGCTAACAGGAAAATAGAAAAAATATTACAAAAGAAGATACTAGGACCCATTCGGCCCAGTCTCTTTACACCTTAGTTTCTTTATTTTATTTAAGTCGTGTTTTTTGTTTATGTTCTTTAAGTAGTGGACCTTAGTTATGGGCCTTTTACTTGTTTTTATTGTTTCTTTAGTGTTGACCGCCCTATTAAGGGCACTCATGGAATTGTACTTAGATTAGAATTAAAAGAAGTAAAAGAGACCTATAGGGCTAAAGAGAAAGAGATTGAACTCTTCTTTTCTCTCATCTCCTTCAAACTTCTGTTGAAACTTCTCTCCTCTTCTTTTCTTCTCTTTTCTCTATTTCTGAATTATTGCAAGTGTGTTTCACAGCTACTATCTAAGGGAAATGGAAAAGTGCTAAAGAAACTTGGTGATGGAATGAAAAGGTTCAAAATATAATCAGGTTTAAACGAGCATGTTATAAAGAGTAACAAAAATCTAAAAATAGAGAAAACTTCGAAAAAATATAGAACCATAAGAAAGGAATTTAAAAAGAAAGGTAAATTAAAGGCACACAATGAAGGATGAACTCTATCATAAACTAGGTGCTAAGGAAGGAGAAAAGGGAAATTATAAGCTAACAACAATGAGAGAAAGGAAAGACAAAGATTTAAACCATGTTAAGTGTATTAAAGAGGAAGATCAAAGTGTCTTGATAATAGATGGAGAAATTAAGGAAAGATAGATAAACTATTTTGAAAAATTATAAAATGAACAACATGTAGAGGCACTACCAAAGGAGGGATTAGTCATACTAATAGTGTTGGAAATAACATATACTTTCGTAAAATCAGAGTTGCTTAAGTGAAAGAGGCGCTAAATAGGATGAAGGGAAAAGCGTTAGGACCAGATGGTATTCTAATAGAGGTGTGGGAAGGTATTGGGGAGATAGGCTCATTATGTCTAAGTTATTTAATAAGATAATTGTTGTTTATGTAAATTTAAGCCACGTTTTTAGTGTCAAGGGCAGATCTGTCTTTTTTCCCTCTTTTATGGTTGTCCTAGTATAAATATTAAGGACTGCTGTTCCATTATTCGTTTTAACTCCAAATACTTTCCCTCTATTTCTTCTTTTCTTCCCTTTTCTTAAAGATTCTGCTGCTGAAAATATGGTATTAGAGCACCAGATTTGATTGATTGGACTCTTTTTTCTACTATGCACTGTTCATTCTTCTTGGATTTCTTCATCATACATGGAACAACAGCATTATAGCCTGATCTGATGATTCTGATCGAAGCAACCTTTCATTCTCTTCACTTTTTTCTTTGTCCTTGGTCATAGAATCAAAGGAGATGCTTCCAGTTCTTGTTCATGGACCATGTAAACCTTCTTAGTAAGGTTTCTTCTCTGTTCATGACCTGCAGGTGGTGTTCACCATTGTGGAGTGTTCCAGCAAGTCATGGGATGCCCGAGTGACATGTTTTGTGCATCCTCCTTCTCTTGTTTCTAGTGTTTAATCTGATCTGTGTGTACAGATCCATTCTCTCCCTATTCTCACACCCTAGACTGGTTGGCAAAGTAAAGGAGTGCAAGTTTTGATCAGGAATAGTGAAGGGTGATTCTCAGCCAGGTTGTTTTTCTTTTCTTCTGGCCTTGACAGATTCGGGTTGGTTGTTGTGAGCAGAACAGGGTGTTAGTGTGGGGTTCCAGGGACCTACTTGTAATTTGGTTGTTTTTCTTTATTTTTAGGGTGTACCACCAGGGACATACTTGTAATTTCTTTATTCTTTATTTTGTTATAACACATTAAGATAAAATAGATGCTGGGCGTCACCAGCACTATTCTTTTGACTCACATATTTTTTTCTTCCTCTTCTCTTCTCCTTTCTTCTCTCCTCTCTCTTCTTCCTCTTTTCTTGTAAGATAACATGGTATTGGTATCAGAGCACAACTCTGGGCAATAGGAGTTGTGTTTTCCGCTGAGAAGTATCCATTCAACCCAGGCACCAGATTTCTTGGACTGTGAAGACAAAAAAGAATCTAAGCGGACTGATCAGAAATACCTTTTGTTGCTTCTTCTGGGTTCTTCCTTGGTCGTAGCACCAAGGTAACCATAGTTGGAGGAGGCCGATGCTGTGAAGCTTCCTTTTTTACCTTTGGCTGATATTGTGAAGGCCTAGTTGTGTTTTTTGCACCTTCGTACAGGTGCTGTACAGGGGTGTGTGATCCCCTTTGTCCAGGTATGTGCTGTGTTTAAATTGGTGTGTGAAGTGTAGAGTTTACAGCAGTATACTTCTTCTTTCTGGACTGTTTCTGGACTTATTTGCTGCAAGTAGCCCTTTAGTAGTGTGTACATGTTTTCAGAAGCAGTGTGTGGAGTTTTGCCCTAATTGTGACAGTTAGAAGTAGTACTAGTGTGAGGACTGGTCTTGTGCACCTGCAGTTTTGTTTTTGACTTGTAGACCTGCCTTTGAAAATGGCGAATGATGATTCTGCCTCATCTGGGGTTACATCAACCCGTGGTACAGCATGTATGGGGACTGAAAGTATGATGTTCCCTATGCCGATTACCCCTTTAAATGGTCTGAACTACCTGGAGTGGGCCAAAGGTGTAAAACTTTATGTAACAGCAAGGGAAAAAGTTGGTTACATAAATGAAAGGGTGAAAGAACCCAAGAGTGGGACTTCTGAACATGATCGGTGGGACCAAGAAAACGGTATGGTGATGCCCTAGCTTCTTGCAGCCATGGAATCTGATGTGAAAAAGAACTTTATGTGGGCAGATATTGCAAATGAGATATGGGGACAGGCCAAAACCACCTATTCTGAGCAAAGGCACTATGCTAAGATCTACCAGTCTATTATTCAGCCCTTACCTCAGTTTGGAAGGAATTGGACCATTATCAAGATATAGAATGGAAACATGAGGATGATGCTAGAGCCTAAAAGAAGACGGTTTCTCAGCAGCGGTTTTCGCCTTCTTGTTGGGACTAAACCCAATATATGAACCCCTTAGGGTTCAGATTTTAGGAAGTAAAGAGTTGCCTTTGGTTCAAGAGGTGTATGCCCTTGTTCAATCTGAGGAAAGTAGGCGAAGTGTGATGATTACAACTGAGGGAGAGTGACAGGTAGCATTAGCTGCAATGGGTAGAAATAATATGGGAAAGAAAAATGGTTCCAAGAAAGCTGATGATAAGGATAAGTTGTTCTGCACCCACTACCGTCCTTCAAGACATACACGTGACACATGTTGGGAGCTCCATGGGAGACCAAAGTGGGCTGTAAAGAACCAAGAACAGGGTAAGGTATAGAGTCAGAAGAAGACTAATACAACACACAATGCAGCAAATATGGTAACCCAATAAACTCAATTTGTTGGGGTGCCAACTAATACTACTCGAGAACACTTCATTGGTTCTGACCCCAAGGAAGACATTATGAACTCCTTCCATAGTCACTTGGAATCATATGGTAGGGCCTTGCGCCAGATGGACAGATCAACTACCGGTAACCCTTCTACTTCATTTGTGTCTGCATCAGGTAATGCAGCTTTTGCCTTCCATGTCTCCACAGCCACTGATTCCCCCTGGATCATTGACTCAGGGGCTTCTAATCACATGACCGGTAAGCCAAACCTATTCAGTTCTTATAACCTTTTGTCAGGAAGGGATAAGGTGAGACTTGAAGATGGATCATTTTCCTCCATTGCAAGCCAATGATCAATATCCCTTCCTCAAGGACTTAACTTGAATAATGTTTTGCATGTCCCTCAGCTTCCTATCAACCTTCTTTCTATTAGTAGTATCACAAATTCATTAAACTGCAATGTAACCTTTTTTCCTGATTCATGTATTTTTCAAGACCTAACTTCTGGGAGGACGATTGGTAGAGGAAGCTTAGTGGATGGTCTCTACACTCTCGACAACAAGGCTGGTTTCTCAGTGTCATCTCCAGAGTCTCATAGTCTGACAAATTTTTTTGTGGCATAATCAGTTAGGTCATGTGTCTTTTGAAATAATAAAGTCTTTGTTTCCTTTTTAATTTAAGTCATGTTCAGTGTCAGATTTCCTTTGTCAAATGTGTCAATTGAGAAAGCAATGTAGAACAATATTTTCTTCAAGTAATAAAAGATCAAGTTTCCCTTTCCATATTGTGTATTCTGATGTGTGGGGGCCTACTACCATAACTTCGGAGGGCGGGTATAAGTACTTTATTACATTGATTGATGATTTCTCCTACTATACATGGGCTTTTCCCATGCGTAGCAGCGACGAAGTCCCAAAGATCGTAAGATATTTCCAAAGGATGATGTTTACACAGTTCCATGTTGAAGTTCAGATTTTTCAATCCGATAATGCGAAGGAATATTTCTGTGGTGAGCTAAATGAGTTATTTGCTTCCCATGGATCCATTCATAGAAGCTCATGTGCAAAAACACCACAACAAAATGGTGTTGCAAAAAGAAAGAACAGACACCTCCTTGAGGTAGCCCGAGGGATGATGTTACATAAGAATGTTCCCAAACGATTTTGGGTTGATGTTGTACTTGTTGTTGCTTATGTCATAAATCGCATGCCCTCCAAAGAGTTAAACTACAAGGCCACTCATCAGTTGTTGTTTCCTCAATCTCCTTTATTTTCCATTCTCATGAGGGTGTTTGATTATCGTGCTTTTGTCCATGACTTGTCCCCGTCCCATGGTAAGTTGGATCCTCGGTCTATTCCATGTGTCTTTCTGGGGTATCCTTCCTCGCAAAAAGGTTATCGATGCTTTGGTCTCATTAGTCATAAGTTCTTTGTCTCCATGGATGTCTCTTTTTTTAAGTCTAAATCATTCTTCCCTGCTTCTCCTCAAAGGGAGAGTAATGTGGAAGAGGAGAAGCAAGCCCAAGTTCGTCAAGTCTCCCTTCCTTCTATTCTGGATCTCACTCCTTTTCGTGTCTTCCAATGTCAAACGCGGTAGACATCAGCAATGTGGCAAAGATGTGGAGCCACCAAACACTAAGCAACCAACACTGTCTGATTCCCAGGAGGTAAGTCCAACACCTATCGATCCCATAGCCCCCATTTTGGTTGTGGATGACCTTGACATTCCTATTGCTCATAGAAAGGGGGTTAGGTCATGCACTACCAAACACCCCATTACCTAGTATGTGTCCTATGACCACATTTCCCCCTCTCACCGTGCCTTCCTATTTGCAATTGATAGTATTCCCATACCCAGAAATGTGGCAGAGGCTTTAAAATACCCTGAATGGATAGATGCTATAAAGGAGGAGATCAATGCCCTCCATAAGAATCAAACATGGGAGTTGGTCGATATTCCAACAAGGAAAGACCTGGTGGGGTGTAAGTGGGTGTTTATAGTGAAACACAAGGTAGACGGGACAGTTGAAAGGTACAAAGCAAGGCTGGTAGCTAAAGGGTACACCCAAGTTTATGGTGTTGGCTATGATGAGACATATGCTCCAGTAGCTAAGATGAATTCAATACGGGTTCTTCTATCATTGGCTACAAACCTTGACTAGAAATTGCACCAACTAGATATAAAGAATGCCTTTTTAAATGGTGATCTGAAGGAGGTGTACATGGTTCAACCCCCTAGTTTTTGTGCCAATGGAAGTGAAAGTAAGGTGTGTAAACTAGGAAAGTCTCTCTATGGTCTAAAACAATCTCCTCGAGCGTGGTTCAGTAAATTTCATATGGTGGTTCAACAAGTGGGGTTCAAGCAATGTCAGTCTGATCACACTCTCTTTGTGAAGAGATGTCAAGAACAAGTGGTTGTATTGATAGTGTACGTAGATGATATCATCATTACAGGAAACTGGAGCACAGAAATACAAAAGTTGAAGGAATTCCTAGCCTCTCATTAGGTGCAAAACCAGCCAACACCCCTACGGATGTTGACTACAAACTGGGAAATTGTGATGGTGAACCACTAAAAGATGTGAAACGGTTTCAATGATTAGTAGGAAGGTTGCTTTATTTGTCCACGAAACGCCCTAACATGCTTACTCAGTTGGGGTCCTAAGCCAATTCATGCATTCCCTTAAGGGACCACACATGGAGGCAGCAGAGAGGATTCTTAGGTATTTGAAAAAGTATCTAGGAATAGGGTTACTATTCAACAAACACAATCATCTGAAGGTGGAAGTCTACACAGATGCTGACTAGGCAGGTGTTGTGGATGATAGAAAATCCACAAGTGGATATTGTACCTATGTAGGAGGAAATCATGGTATTAGAGGAAGATCAAGGTCTGAAGGAGGAGGTGCAACCACAGGATCTGTCAACGAGGACTGAACTGGAGGAGGGGCCAGTGCTCTTCTGTGAGTATACACTTATCGAGTTGGTGGCCTCTCAGTAATAACCTGCACGGAAGAGGGAGGAGATAGAACAGGAACCACAGGAGGGGGATCCGCAAACGGAACAGGAACCACAGGAAGAGGGTCCTCAACTGGAAGTCTGGAATAGGAAGTGGAACCATGGGGGAAGGAGAAGGGACCTTAGTACTCGAGAAAAATGGGACTGGCTCAAAGAAAGTGACATCCGAACACACAAATGACTTATGAGAGTTAAGGTTATAGCACTGATGCCCTTTTTGAGTTCTGGAGTATCCAAGGAAGATGCATTTAGTAGCACGTGCATCTAACTTGTCTAAACCAGGCCCCAAATTTTGAACAAAACAAACACATTCAAAGACTCTCGAGGTAAGAGGAAACAGAGACAGAGTGGGAAACAATACTGAGAAAGGGGATTGACTTCCAAGGATGGACATGGGCATCCAGTTGATGAGGAAACATGATGTTAGGACAACACCACTCCAAAAACGCTTTGGGACAGTTGAAAAACAGCCCACTTGATGTGTGGAACTGTTTGAGATTAGATGCAAACCAGAAAAGAGAACAAACAAGAGAAGTAGAGAAGAAAGAGCTGGCGGCAATGAGTGTTAGAGAGTAAGAGGTTCGAACATAACCCCACTCTAACACTCTAAACATCTTATTAATAAGTTAATCTTTGACAAATTACAGAGAGGCCCTTGAGAGAGCAGGAAAATACAAAAAACAGAATAATACAGAGTATGGGCCCAGAATAAGGTCCACAACAGAGAGAAACATAACATAACATAACATAACATGAACTAACTGTCTATGGGCCATTCGGCCCAACTTCTCTACACTCCCCCTCAAGCTGAGCATAGATGTTAATCATGCCCAGCTTGCCAGTGTCATGTTGAAGCCTTGCCTTGGAAATGCCCTTGGTGAGAAAATCTGCCAGTTGTCCGTCAGAAGTAATGAATGGAAGACACACTTCACCGGAGGAGACTCTTTCACGAATAAAGTGTCTATCAACCTCAATATGTTTGGTTCTATCATGTTGTACCGGGTTGTGAGCAATGTTGATGGCAGCCTGATTATCACAGTACAACATCATGGGTTTGTCATGATCTACCCCAAGTTCTTCCATTAATGACCTTAACCACAACAATTCCGAGACTCCATGTGCCATGGCTCTATATTCTGCTTCGGCGGAGGATCGAGCCACAACTGTTTGTTTCTTACTCCTCCAAGAGACAACATTACCAGCCACCAGACTGCAATACCCTGAAGTAGATCTTCTATCATCAATATTTCCAGCCCAATCAGCATCCGTATAGGCTTCGAGTTTCAGATGACCATGTTTGGCAAATAGAATTCCTTTTCCTGGAGAGCCTTTCAGATAGCACAAAATCCGTTCTGCTGCTGCCATATGGGTATCTCTAGGAGCATGCATGAACTGGCTAATGCAACTGACAGCATACGCAATATCTGGCCGAGTCATGCACAGGTACAAAAGCTTCCCAAGAAGTCTCTGAAAGACCCCTTTGTCTTCCAACAAAGTTCCATCCGAAGCTGAAAGTTTGTGACTCATATCAAGAGGAGTTGCAGCTGGTCTTGCACCCAATTTTCCAGTTTCAGACAACAAATCAAGGACATATTTCCTCTGGGAAATAAGAATCCCATCCCTGGATCTGGCAACTTCTATGCCAAGGAAATATCTCAACTCCCCCAGATCCTTAATCTCAAATTCTGTACGGAGGAAAGACTTAAGGCCCAGAATGCCTGAGACATCATCACCAGTCACTATAATGTCATCAACATACACAATGAGATACACTGCTAGAGACCCACTTTTCTTCACAAAAAGAGTATGATCTGACTGTGTCTGAACATAGCCGAATTTAACAAGTGCAGCTCTAAATCTCTCAAACCAGGCTCTAGGAGATTGTTTGAGGCCATAAAGAGATTTCTTCAGTTTACATACTTTTCCTTGCATATCTTTCCCATACATTCCTGGAGGAAGACACATGTAGACCTCCTCATGTAAGTCACCATTCAGAAATGCATTCTTTACATCTAACTGATAGAGAGGCCAATCAAAGTGAGCTGCCAGAGATAAAAGAACCCTCACAGATGTCATCTTAGCAACAGGGGCAAAAGTCTCCAGATAGTCAATCCCATATGTCTGTGTGTAGCCCTTTGCAACAAGTCTGGCCTTGTACCTCTCAATAGTCCCATCTGCCCTGTATTTAATGGTAAAAACCCACTTGCATCCAACTGGATCCTTCCCTTCAGGCAAATCCACCACCTCCCAAGTACCATTTTCATGTAGAGCATCCATTTCAGCCTGCATGGCATCTCTCCATTCTGGAATCCCAAGAGCTTCTGATATAGACCTAGGAATGTGGTTAGAAGCAACTGAAGAGAGGTAGGCACAATATGAAGGGGAAAGTAGGTTATAAGAAAGGTGTTTGGAAATGCAGTGTGCAGTACACTTCCGCTTTCCTTTCCTAACAGCAATGGGGACATCAAGATCTGGGAAGGGGGATTCCAAGGGAGCTGAAGCAGTACCTGGTATCTCATCTGTGATTGGGAGGGTATGAGCCTCATCTGTTGTAAGGGAAACCACTTGCTCATTCCTGGATCTCTGCCTCTGATACACTTTGGGATTATGGGTAGGACGAGGAGGTAAAGAAATAGGAGCACTAGGACAAGAGGAATGGAGTGGCTGATCCTCCTTCGATTCATTTTGTGAGGATACAGATTTGTCAGGAGACTGAACTGGGACAGGAAGGGGAAGAGCAAAAACTTGTGACAGACTCTCCCCCTGTTGACAATGTCCTTCCTGAGGGGAACCATAAAAAGGAGAAGGTTCATCAAAGGTAACATCCATAGAGACATGTCTGGTGCCAGTCTTTGGATCAAAACAACAATAACCCTTTTGTGTGGGGGAGTAACCGAGGAAGATGCATTTGTGGGCTTTTGGTTCAAACTTGTGTCTCTGCACACTTGGAATGTGAACATAACAGGTACAACCAAACACACGAAGAGGAATTGGGAAGAGATCCTTATCTGGATGAAGAAGACTGAAGGGGGATTTAAACCCTAAAACCCTGGATGGCATATGGTTTATGAGATAGGTAGCAGTAAGTACAGCATCACCCCAAAATCTTGTGGGAACATGTGAGGCAAATAAAAGGCTCCTTGCAACTTCAACAATATGTCTATTTTTTCTCTCAGCAACTCCATTTTGTTCAGGGGTTCTAACACAGGAGCTTTGGTGAATAACCCCCATGTCAGAGAGATACAAGGATAGGCTCTTCTCAAAATACTCTTTTGCATTGTCAGATCTGAAAACCTTAATTCTGGTACCAAATTGAGTCAAAATAAGCTCATGAAATTGCCTCACAAGTCTCGGGACTTCATCTCGGGATTTCATTAAATATATCCAAGTGAATCTAGAAAAGTCATCAATAAACAGGATAAAGTATTTGTAGCCCCCCATAGAGGATAAGTGGTAAGGTCCCCACACATCAGAGTGTACAATATGAAAAAGAAAAGAGGATCTTTTATTGCTCACAGGGTAATTTTTTCTACAATGCTTTGACAACTGACATGACTCACAACTGAGACTGGACACACTGACTCCCTTAAACAGTTTAGGAAGCAAATGACTTAAAGCAGAAAAAGGTAAATGACCCAACCGACAATGACTCAACATAATTTGACTGACAGACTCTGAAGAAGTAGAACCGAAAGCAGCATTCTTGGGATGATCAAAGCATTGGCCAGGGGTGTCGAGAAAGTATATTCCATTCGCTTCATGGCCACTCCCAATCACCTTCCGAGACTTCAGGTCCTGAAACACACAGTGAGAAGGGAAAAAGGTTACACAACAATTCAATGACTTGGTCAAGCTACTTACAGATAACAAGTTGGTATTTAACTTTGGTACATGAAGAGTGGAAGATAAAAGTAAAGAGTCTGTAGGCTTGACAGTTCCCTTGCCATAAATGGGGGCAAGAGAACCATCAGCTAAGGTGATTTTGTCACGACCAGGAAGCAAATCATATGACACAAACAAAGTGGAAAGGTTGGTCATGTGATCAGAAGCACCTGAGTCAATGATCCAAGGGGTCTTGGGATTACCTGAGGTAGATGCATGGTTAGCAGAAGCCCTTATACCTGAGTGAGCAAATGCAGTGGTGGCTGGACTTCCAGAAGGGTTGGATGATGAAGTTACACCTTCAAGCTGGCTGATCATCCTTCCAAACTTCTCATAATCAGCTTTCATGGCTGCCAATTGTGCACTTGCAGACTCAAACTCTGTATCTGTACTTGTGGCTGTATGTGCACTTCCTGTCTTTCTACTGTCATTCTTCTTCTGGAATCGGATAGGGCCAAGACTGGGATGCAATTTCCAGCACTTGTCCTTAGTGTGTTTCGGCTTCTTGCAATATTCACACACTACCTCCTTTCCTGTGCCACTGGGGGCTCCTGTAACCCCTTTGGGTTTGATTCCCATATTTGCAAAATGATCATTGATACTGACCCCTTGAACCTGCACTTGCCTCCTGCTTTCTTCACTGCTGACCAAGGCATATGCTTGAGACAATGAAACATCTTCCTTGGACAAGATGTTTTGCTTTGTAATGTCATATTCAGAATTCAGTCCTGTCAAGAACTCAAAGACCCTATTCCTTTCAACCAATTTCCTATATGTTTCAGCATCCTTAAGGGTATCCCATGTCACGGCCTCTATCAAATCAATCTCTTGCCATATAGATTTTAGGGCTGAGAAGTATGTTGCAAGTGACTTCTCCCCCTGTCTTAGATTCTTCACATCACTTCTTAGTTTGTAAGCTCTGGCAACATTCAACTTCTGGGAGTAAGTTTCTGCAACACTATCCCAGATTTCTTTAGCCGAGTTCATCCACAGGTAATGTTGGCTAATCTGTGGCTGCATTGAGTTCACAAGCCACCCAATCACTGTGTAATTCTCCTGCACCCATTTCTCATAAGAGGGATCCTCCTCTGGGGGAGCTTTCTTGCTCCTAGAGATAAACCCCCACTTTCCTCTACTGCAAATATGAATTTTTACGGATTGTGACCAGGCCAAATAATTGGTTCCATCCAGTTTAACTGTAGTTACAGCCAACAAGGAATCAGTTGTAGTTCCCAAATTATGTCCATATTCAGCAGTGCTCTTGTTCTCAATTTCTGAGAAGTCCATTATGTAACAACTTCAATTAGGGTTTCAGCAGGCCCTTAAAAGTGATCTGATTTCAAGGAACTCAGATTGAGTTGAACAATAGCAAACACAACAACACACAAAACTCAGTTCAGAACTGACAGCCGTGAGAACCAAGTTCGGTGGCAGCACTTTCAAAGAGGAGAAACCTTGATTCAGCCTTCAAGAAAAAGTAGTAGGCCTCCAAACAATATGTATTCTTGGTTCCCAACAATAATTTCCCAAGGAGAACAAAGAAAAACAGTCCACAGTACCTAAGAGGACTTTTTACAAACACTATGTATGCAACAGTCAACACTTCACTGTTAACAAGCAGAAATCACTTCAAGAACACTTTGTCTAAGTCCAAGAAGCAGCTGAACTAAAGTAGAGGCTTGTACCACTTAATTTAGATCAGTTTTTAGCAGTTTGGAAGCCCAATAACAGCCGAACCACACTTCCAGAATAACCCAGAAATCAGTCCAGCAACAGTGGGCCGAATGGAGGTGTGCTTTGAATGCTTTAACAGTCCTCCCAAATAACAAAAATAACTCAGCAAAGAACTGAGAAAACAACTTACAGTATCTCTGGTTTGAACTTCAAACCAGGCCGAACACTTTCTCTGAGCTAGCTTCGAAATCTAGCTTCGGAATCCCTTTTCTCTGATTTCAAATCAGGCTGAAAAACTTGCTCTCTGATTCCTCCTGGTCACCGAACCCTTCTCCAAGTGTATAGAAACTTGGGCACCCTCCAATGACCTCCAAGAACCAGGCGGATGACTGTAAACTTCAGCCCTAGAACCTCCTCATGTAGTTGGCTGAACTAGAACCACATGAGGGACACGCCAAGCAATGGCCTGCTCTGATACCAAGTTGAAAAACAGCCCACTTGATGTGTGGAACTGTTTGAGATTAGATGCAAACCAGAAAAGAGAACAAACAAGAGAAGTAGAGAAGAAAGAGCTGGCGGCAATGAGTGTTAGAGAGTAAGAGGTTCGAACATAACCCCACTCTAACACTCTAAACATCTTATTAATAAGTTAATCTTTGACAAATTACAGAGAGGCCCTTGAGAGAGCAGGAAAATACAAAAAACAGAATAATACAGAGTATGGGCCCAGAATAAGGCCCACAACAGAGAGAAACATAACATAACATAACATAACATGAACTAACTGTCTATGGGCCATTCGGCCCATCTTCTCTACAGGGACATTCATATTAAGCACAATGGACCGAGCAGTTTCAAGTGTCAGTTTTTCTGTTCAGCCACATCGTTCTGTTGTGGGGTGTAGGAACAAGAAGTTTGATTAATTATCCCATGGTGCTCTATGTATTGTTGAAATAGTGTTGAGGTGTACTCTTTTGCATTATTGGAGCGAAGAATTTTAATATGAACTTCAAATTGGGTATGTATTTCAGCATAAAACTTTTGAAAGATAGAGAACAATTCACTGCGATCTTTCATAAGATAAAGTCATGTCATCCTTGAAAAGTCATCAACAAAAATTACAAAATACTTATAACCATTGTATGACACCACTTTATTTTCCCAAACATCTGAATGAACTAAAGAAAAATGACTTAAGACACAACTATCACTATTGGGCTAAAAGAGACTCCATGGTGTTTCCCAAGCTGACATGACTCACAATCCAATGATGGAAGATGACTTGAGAGATGGATGACCAAGTATGCAGTGCCATTTAAGAGGAGTAAAAGATGAATGAAATGCTACTGGCGGGCCACCACCATCAAGGTAATACAATCCACCTGCCTCATGCCCTCCACCAATCTTCATCCCCGTCTTGAGATCCTGAAACACACAGGAAGAGGGATAAAAGGTTATAGAACAATTAAGTGACTTGGTTAATCTACTAACAAACATAAGGTTAAAAGGGAACTTGGGGACATATAAAACAGAGGATAAAGATAAGGAAGTAAGATCAACATCACCAACACCACAAATGGGAGAGGTAGATCCGTTAGCAAGGATAACTGTTTGAGATGTAGAAGACTAAGAAAGTGAAGAGAACACATTTGGAGTCCCAGACATATGATCCGAGGCTCTAGAGTCAATGATCCAGTGTGAAGGTTTGGAAGCCAAGCAAACCATTCCTAAATGGGCAAGAGTAGTTATGTTCTGCTGAGAGGATGTTTGAAGGAACTTCTCGTATACCTCACGTGGTACACTCACCATCTCCTTCCCAGAAGAACCAGTAGATGTGGATGGAGTCTAATCAGTTTGCTGATTTTCACTAACTGTACCACTGCCACTAGTCACAACATGGTTAGCCCAAGTGTTGGGTGGACCATGTAAATCATAGCAGAAATTAACAATGTGCCTCTCTAATCCACAGTATGTGCATTTTCTAGTTCCATTACTTCTTCCCCTGCCATGACCTCCCCCTGACTCTCGATCTCCACCGCGACCACCAGAACGATTAAACGTAGGGCCACCTCGGTTTCCTGGAAACCCACGGCCACTACTTCCACCACCACTATTTCCACAACCTCCCCCTCTAGTCACCACAAAGCTAGATCTGTCTAAGAGAGAATAAGGCTCTGTAGAATCAATAGATATCCTTCGAAGACGGGCAAACACTTCCTCCAGAGAGGGGAGAACAGACCCCCCAAGTATTTGTGCTCTAACAAGTTCATATTCAGCCTTCAGACCCACTAGAAACCTTGTCACATCAAGTTGCTCTCACTATTGTTGCTGAACCTGAACATCTGGTATCAAAATATGATATACATTAAGCTCATTACAAATATTCCTCATACTTGCATAGTATTCCTCCAAGCTTTGGTTACCCTACTTCAAATTGAAGTACTCTTGGTAAAGATGATATACTCTAGTGGTATTATCTTGGCCTGAATAAAGTTTCTTAGCATGGTCCTAGATTTCCTTAGTTGTATCTAGGAACATAAAATTCACACTGATTTTAAGTTCCATGCTATTCCACAACCATGTCATAATCTGTGCATCCTCCTGTTCCCAATCACTAAACCCTAGAGAATCAGAGGGGGGTTTCCCCTCTCTCACATGTTTTGTGGCTTTTAAAAACACCTCCACAGATTTGGCCCACAATACATAGTTCTCACCATTCAAAGTAGTCACCTTCCATCTTAACCGGTTCACCTCACTTCACCAAGAAATCACTATTATAAACAAAGTAGTCACCTTCTACTATTCAGCACCACACCACACACTACTCAACAAAATATAATTACAACCACACTGCTGCTGTCATGAACTCAGAATTCGAAAACCCTACTTTCAACTCACATATCCAGGTATAAACAGAAGGAAAAGAGGCTCATATGCATACCTATCAATTCATACTACTACATAGATGAAATCCAGACTAAAAGGAAGCAGCCACAGTCCACTACTAGCTGAATAAGGATTTCTGTTCACACCTGTCCACAACCAGCCCTCTTCGTACCATCGAATAGAGGGTTTCTAGTACACCATCACAATGACCACCACCACAGCAACTGGAGGCATATTTACCTCCAAGAACAAAAAACGACTACTCCTTTTTTGGCCCCTTACCGAACTTCCAATCTGTCTAGGAAATATTTAAAAAAAAATTTGATATGGTCGGCGACGATCCCAGAAAGACGAAGGGCGATGAGATTTAATCCTACCAACTGGTTTTTTATTGCTCTGATACCATGTAAAATAGGTAGATTAATCCTATTCAGTTCCAGAAGAAGAAGAAGAAGAAGAGAAAGAGAAAGAGAAAAAGGGTTTGGCCAGAAGAGAAAAAGTCACTCTTCCCAGTCGACCCACTTTGTATTTATAATGAATAAGTTGAATTACAAAAGACAGTATTGTCCCTTACAAGAGATGGGACACATAACTTAAACTTGAATAAAGCAGACCCTTTCACTTCTAATTAGATAGACCAAAAGACCAAAATACCCCTGTACTGTCGACTCTAACATGTGGAACCATCCACAAATCCCCATAGGCCATTTCCCTTAACATAGAACTGGAAATGGAATTTCCAGAAGGCATAGTTTGTCCCATTGAACTTTACTGGTAGAATATCCCTTTTCTCCATGGCCATTTCAGCAATGAATAAACAAAAACCTAAGAAAGTAGAGCAGCCGAAGGTCCATAAGAAACCAAAACTTGATGGAATATGTGTGTCCAATCACACAGCACAAGGAGGAAGCAAAATCCAATTAAAAAAACAGTCGCACAGTTTTCGAACTGATAACAGTGCAAAAAAGGTAAGTTTCCTGGAGTGTCGAACAAGAAGAAGGGCAAAACACCCTTCAAATGTAATCTGAACCAGAAATAAATTATAAGATCTATATAAATCTGACCTGGGCAACTTCAGATCTGAAGTTTCACAGTGTTTGAAGTAGCCAATTGAGAGAAAGAGAAGAAACCCTATTACTGATGGCGATCTTCCAGAGAAAGAACAACAGAGTTGTGTTGATCAATACAACAACCTAAGAGATCCAAAGTTGAAATAGATGGGTCGATCTCACAGGCCTAAACAGATTTCAATCAAGAACAGGTTAAAAAAACCTGCTCTGATACCATGTCAACTCAGTTCAAATCAGAGAAGATGGTAGGGTTCTGCCTACCTCAGGAGCTTCTTCGAGGGAGCTCAGGCCTCCTACAGAAGAAAGAGAAGAGAAAATGATTTTTGGTGCTCAAAAAGGTGATTTTCTTTATTGCGATTCTGTTACTTGTAGCCCCTTACATCACATGGGATATGCTCTCAGTTGTAACTAACTAGCTGACGTGGTCCCCTCACATAGGTCTTAGGGTAAGGTTGTATGGGTACCATGCTGCTGGGCCAATTAGTGGTAATGGGCCTAGTTGTGTGCCTATCAAATCCCCCCACCTTGAGACCGACCTTGTCCTCAGGGTTGACTTGGGGAAATTCCTGCTGCAATCAAGAGTATTCCTTCCAGGTGGCTTCTTCTTCCAGCAGGTTGCTCCACACAACTAGGACCTCTTCTATGTAGTACTTTCCTTTGCGTACCCAATGGAAGTCTATCAGCTTGTGGGGCTCCATGATCATGACTCCTTCCTCAGTGAAAGCTGGAAGGGTTGTCTGAGTTTTGTGCTCTTGACCCACTTGCTTCTTGAGTAGGGATACATGAAAGACGGGGTGGAGTTTGGAGGACGGTGGTAGTTCTAGCTTGTAGGCAACTGACCCGACCCTTTCAAGAACTTTGAAGGGTCCATAATATTTGGGAGCCAATTTCTGCCATGCTCGCTTGGCTACTGAGGTCTGTCGGTAGGGTTGAAGCTTCAAGTAAACCATGTCATCATGCTGGAATTCCGAGGGGCGGTGTTTGCTTTCATAGGTACCCTTCATGACCTGCTGAGCCCGTTGCATATTGTTCTTAAGCTCTTGCAAGATTAAATCTCGGCTGGTGAGGTACTCATCTACTGTAGCTACTGTTGTGGAGCCTGCCTCGTAGGGGAGTATGGCAGGGGGGTCTCTCCCATACAAGGCCTTGAAGGGTGTCATCCTGGTATTCACATGAAAGGTGGAATTATACCATAGTTCTGCCCAGGATAACCATTTCAACCACTATTTTGGTCTCTGCCCAGCAAAGCACCTCAAGTAGGTCCCGATGCATCTGTTAACTACCTCTGTCTGCCCATTAGATTGGGGATGATAGCTCATGGAGTGAGCCAGGTGTGTTCCTTGGATTTTAATGTACTCCTGACAAAATCTTCCCATAAATAGAGGATCCTGGTCAAAGGCGATAGAGGCTGGTGTTCCATGCGGTTTTGTGATGTCTCTCACGAACAGATCTGCTACCTGTGCTGCTGTGAATGGGTGCGACAAGGCTGAGAAGTGGGCATATTTGCTAAGTCTGTCCACTATCACCATGATCACTGTCTTGCCTTGGGAGGGCAGTAAACCTGTGATGAAATCCATGGTGACATCGTCCCAGACTTGGTTTGGTATTTTGAGGGGTTGAAGGAGCCCAGCTGGTTGTTGAGTATCATATTTCTGCTACTGACAGGTTGGGCAGCTGGCCACCCTCCTAATTCCCCTCCAGTAGTAGTGTGCTGCAATGCGACGATAGGTCCTTAGTACCCCTGAATGGCTGCCTTCAACGGAGGAATGGAACAGCTGTAGAAGCTCCGTTATGTGAGGAGATGATGAGGGTAGAACCAGTCTTCCTTTATAGTATAAGAGGGAGTCCCTCACAGTGTAGCCCGGCATTTTGACTGGATCCTCGGCCCACTTCCTTTTGATAGCCCCCAGATCTTCATTGTTCAATATCTCCTGCTTAAGAACCTCCAGTAGCAGGTAGACGAGTCTAGATTCCGCCATCAACTGTAACTCATTTTGCCTTGACAGGGCATCTGCTACCCGATTAGAAGCTCCAGCTTTGTATTCTATCAAATAATCAAACCCCAGCAACTTAGACACCCATTTTTGTTGTTCTTCCATAAGGAGATGCTGTTCCAGCAGATATTTGAGGCTCTGTTGATCAGTTCTGATGATGAAGCATCGTCCAAGAAGGTAGTGGCGCCATTTAAGGACTGATAGGACGACAGCCATTAGCTCCTTAACATAGGTGCATTGGGCCTTGGCGCGAGGGGAGAGAACTTTGCTGAATTAAGCCAGGGGTTTACCCTCTCGCATCAAAACAACTCCAATGTCGGCACCAGATGTGTCGCATTCCACCACGAAAGGCTGCTCAAAATCTGGTAGGACCAATGTGGGCGGAGTGGAAACTGCTGTCTTCAAGGAGTTGAAGGCTTGTTGTGCCTCCGACGTCCAGTAGAAGGCTTCCTTCCAGAGAAGTTGGGTCAGTGGTGCTGCCATCAGCCCATAGTTCCTGATAAATCTTCTGTAGTACCTGGTTAGGCCTAGGAAGGCCCGCAGCTGTCTAACTGAAGTGGGCCAGGCCCAATGCTTTATACTAGCTACCTTCTCAGGATCAGGCTTCACCTCCCCTTCCTCCGCCACATGACCAAGATAATGCACTCTCCCCTGCCCAAAAAGACACATTTGGAGAGCTTGGCCAAAAGCTGATTTTGCCTTAGCACATCCAGGGTTAACGACAAATGTAGGAGATGTTGCTCTCAATCAGAGCTATAGATAAGAATGTCATCAAAAAATACTAAAATGAACTTACGGAGATAGGGCCTGAAAATGACATTCATGACTGATTGGAAGGTTGATGGTGGATTGGACAAATGGAATGGCATGACTAAGAACTCGTAATGACCATCGTGAGTCCTAAAAGCCTTTTTATGCACATCACCACTGTGGACTCGGATCTGATGATACCCTGACCTGAGATCCAGTTTTGAGAAAACCCGGGCCTTCCGCAATTTGTCTAACATCTCATCAATCAAGGGAATGGGAAACCGGTCCTTAACTGTAATGGAATTCAATGCCCGGTAATCCACGCAAAACTGCCATGAACTGTCCTTTTTCACTAGTATAACGGGGGAAGAATACGGGTTGTTACTGGGTTGTATGAACCCTTTTGTAGGAGGTCTTGCACTAAGCGCTCAATTTCTTGGCACTGATAGTATGGGTACCAGTAGGGCTGGTACGATGGGAATCCAATGGTCCTGAACTCTCTCTGGAGGAAGCCCTTGTTGTTCTTGGAAGACTTAGAAGAAAAACAGTCTTTTGAGAATAAAGGACTATTTAGAACAGATGCAGAAATCAAAATAAAATAACAGAAATCATTCTTCTAAGGAAGAGAAGATGAAGAAGAAGATGGCGGCAATAAGGGTTCAGAGTAAGAGAGTTTCGAACCTTAATCTCCACTCTTACACCCCTAACACTATTTTATTAAGTTAAACTTTAACAATTTACAAAGAGGCCCTTAGTTGGGCAAGAAATTAAAAGAACATAACATAGAAAGAATAGGCCCAAAATAAGGCCCATTACAGCAAAGAACATAAAAGATAAGAAAGGATAAACAGCCTATGAGCCATTCGGCCCATCTTCTCTACACTCCCCCTCAAGCTGAGCATAGATGTCAATCATGCCAAGCTTGCCAGTATCATGCTGAAGTTTAGCCTTGGGAATGCCCTTGGTGAGAAAATCTGCTAACTGTCCTTCAGAGGTGATGAAAGGTAGACATACTTCACCAAAAGCCACTCTTTCTCGAATGAAGTGTCTGTCAACTTCAATATGTTTAGTTCTGTCATGTACTGGGTTGTGAGGAATGTTGATGGCGGCCTGATTATCACAGTATAACATCATTGGCTTATCATGCTCAATCACCAATTCCTCCATCAATGATTTTAACCACAATAGTTCATAAACTCCATGCGCCATGGCTCTGTATTCTGCTTCTGCTGAAGATCAAGCAACAACAGATTGTTTCTTGCTTCTCCAAGAGACGATATTACCAGCCACCAAGCTGCAGTACCCAGAAGTAGATCTTTTGTCATCAATGTTTCCAGCCCAGTCAACATCTGTATAGGCTTCAAGTTTCATATGGCCATGCTTGGAAAACAGAATTCCCTTTCCAGGGGAGTCCTTCAAATAACACAGGATTCGCTCTGCTGCTGCCATATGAGTATCCCGGGGAGCATGCATGAATTGGCTGATGCAACTGATAGCATATGCAATGTCTGACCGAGCCATGCATTGATAAAGAAGTTTTCCAAGGAGTCTCTGGAAGACTCCTTTATCTTCTAACAATATTCCATCTGAAGCAAAGAGTTTATGACTCGTATCAATAGGAGTAGCAGCTGGTCTAGCACCCATCTTCCCTGTTTCAGAGAGCAAATCAAGAACATATTTCCTCTGAGAGATAAGAATCTCATCTTTGGATCTACCAACTTCTATGCCAAGGAAGTATCTCAATTACCACAGATCTTTGATCTCAAACTCTGTATGAAGGAAAGATTTGAGATCATTAATTCCTGAAACATCATCAGTCACAACAATATCATCAACATGCACAATCAGGTAAATTGCCAGGAACCCTCTCCTCTTCATAAAGAGAGTATGATCAGACTGTGTCTGTACATAGCCAAAGTTAACAAGGGCAGCCCTAAACCTCTTAAACCATGCTCTAGGGGACTGTTTTAGTCCATAAAGAGATCTCTTCAGCTTGCATACCTTTCCTTTCATATCTGTTTCATACATCCCTGGAGGAAGAGACATATAAACCTCCTCATGTAATTCTCCATTTAGAAATGCATTCTTTACATCCAATTGATAAAGTGGCCAGTCAGAGTGAGCAGCCAAAGATAGAAGAACTCTCACAGAAGTCATCTTGGTAACAGGGGCAAAGGTCTCCAGATAATCAATCCCATATGTCTGTGTATAACCTTTTGCAACCATCTTAGCCTTGTACCTCTCAATGGTGCCATCAGCATGATATTTGATAGTAAATACCCACTTACAGCCAACTGGATCCTTCCCTTCAAGCAAATCAACCACTTCCCAAGTGTCATTCTTGTGCAAGGCATCAATTTCGAATCTCATAAAATCCCTCCATTCTGGAATATTAAGAACTTCTGACATAGACCTGGGAATTGAGTTAGAGGCAACAGAAGAAAGGTAGGCACAATATGAAGGAGAAAGCAAACTATAAGAAAGGTGTTTGGAAATGCAATGTGCAATACGCTTCCTTTTTCCTTTCCTAATAACAATGGGGATATCAAGGTCTGGGAAGGATGGCTCCAAAGGGGCTGAAACAGTACCTGTTGTCTCATCTGTAACTGGAAGTGCATGAGGCTCATGTGTTGTAGGGGAAACAACCTGCTCATTTCTAGATCTTTGCCTTTGATACATCCTAGGATTAAAGAGAGAACGGGGAGGTAAAGGGGGAGGAACACTTGGACAGGAAGAGTGGAATGATTGATCCTCCCTTGATCCTCCCCCTTTGGACAATGTCCCTCCATAGAGGAACCATAAAAGGAAGAAAGTTCATCAAAGGTGACATCCATTATGACATATCGAGTACTAGTCTTTGGATCAAAGCAACAGTAACCCTTCTGTGTGGGGGAATAACCAAGAAAGATACACTTGTGGGCTTTTGGTTCAAATTTATGTCTTTGAACACTAGGAATATGTACATAACAGGTGCAACCAAAGACACGAAGAGGAATAGAAAAAAGCTCATTGTCCGGATGAACGAGACTGAAAGGAGACTTAAACCCAAAAACCCTAGATGGCATATAAGGTAGGTAGCAGTGAGAACAACATTACCCCAAAACTTTGTAGGAACATGTGAGGCAAACAAGATACTTCTTGCAACTTCAACAATATGTCTAATTTTTCTTTCAGCAACTCTATTCTGTTCTGGGGTCCTAACACAGAAGCTTTGATGAATAACCCCTAAGTCAAAGAGATAGCAGGACAAGTTCTTCTCAAAATATTCTTTTGCATTGTTAGATCTGAAAATTTTAATCCTGGTATCAAACTAGGTTAGGACAAATTCATGGAATTGCCTCACAAGTCTGGGAACTTCATCACGGGATTTCATCAGGAATATCCAAGTAAACCAAGAAAAGTCATCAATGACAAGAAAAAATATTTGTAGCCACTCATAGAGGGTAAGTGGTAAGGCCCCCACACATCAGAGTGCACAATATTAAAAGGAGAAGAAGATCTTTTATTACTCAAGGGATAATTGTTTCTACAATGCTTTGATAGCTCACAAGACTCACAATGAAAACTGGACAAACTAATTCCCTTAAATAGTTCAGGGAATAAATGACTCAATGCAGAAAAAGAAAAATGACCCAAACGAAAATGACATAGCATGACTCGACTGATAGACTCTATAGATATAGACCCAAAAGCAACTTTTCTAGGTTGTTCAGGGCACTGTCCGGGAGTATCAAGCAGGTATATTCCATTCGCCTCATGGCCACTCCCAATCACCTTCTGAGACTCCATATCCTGAAAAACACAATAGGAAGGGAAGAAGGTTACACAGCAGTTTAATGACTTAGTTAGACTACTTATAGATAACAAGTTTGTATTTAGTCTAGGTACATGAAGAGCAGAAGGTAGGAACAAGGAATCTATAGCCTTGATGATTCCCTTGCCGGAGATAGAGGCAAGAGAACCATCGGCTAGGGTGATTTTGTCACGTCCAGGAAGTAAATCATATGAAACAAACAAGGTAGAAAGGTTGGGCACTGAGGAGGCAGTAGGATTTGAATTGGGTCCAACTAAGCCCAGGTTCCTCCTGTTCCAATCGATAGAACCAGAGTTGTGCCTCTTCCGTCAAGTGGAATGCAGCTACGCTAACCTTGTCTCTGTCCTTCGTCCGCTGGTTGCGAAAGAACTGTTCACATCGGTAAAGCCACCCCAAAGGGTCTCCGGTGCCGTTGTAAGAAGGGAACTCTAGTCTGCTGTACTTGGGAACGACCGCGGCTACCGGGGCGACGACCTGTTGTTCATCGGACGACTCCGTCAAGTCTGGTCGGCGGCTGTTTGTGGTTGCCGCCCCTTCCGGATTCCTTTCCTTGTTAGAGAAATACAAATCCATCAAGCGTCGTAACTCTCGGACATCGTCCTTGATTTTGCATACCTCCGTGCTGTTCTCCACGAGCCTGTGCTCCAGTTCGTGGACCCTGGACGTCAACTGCTCCAGATCGTCCATGACGTTTGGCTCTGATACCAAATTGTTAAGGGCCCGCGAATAGGATCTCGTCACGGGGAAAACCTCCTGTTTTCCCTTGTTCCTCCCTTTTCTTGAGGAACCTATCTTGGCGCCTTAATGGTGATTTGTTCAAGAGATCACCAACTCTCCTTGCTCTTTCTTGACTGAAATTTTTGATGATTTTATTCAATATTCTCAGCTCCTTAAATAGGAGATTACAAGAGATAAGAGTCCTCCTTATAGGAAGACTCCCTGCTAATCTATACCACTTACAGATAAGATAGATAAGACTCCCTACTTAAGATAGATAAGACTCCCTAAGATAGATCAGACTTCCTACTAATCCTTATTGAAAACAGATAAGATAAGATGGACTGTACTAGCTAGAATCCGATGAGAACACCAAATCACTGCTGCTGTCGGCGGCGATATTTCTTCCCAATAAACGCGTCCATATCACCTTTCTTGTTTTCCTCTTCAGTTTGTCCAGTTTGGTTTCCCATTAGACAGTTTGTCATGTTTTGGCAACCACAGAAAAACACAAGATCCCTTGAAACATTACCACTTGTGTCTGATATTTTCATTACCAATAGCAAATTCACGATCACCCGTCAATAACAAAACACCCAGATATTTGGTCGCCCCAAAATTCAACAAAGAAATGCCCCAGAGATTAACATAAATCAACAACAACAACGACGACTGCGACGATAATAAGATCTAATATATCAAGAACATTAAAAAAAAGGAAAATGGAAACCAAAATGGAGCTAACTCAAAACTACTTTAGTAATTTCATCTATATTTTTGTGTAGTGGTTTTTGTGTTCGTTTTTTCTTTTTTTGGTTCTCTGTGTTGTTCTGTTTCTTGTTCATCTAAAATTCAAAAGGAAATAAATGAAAAAACAAAGGAAGGTAGTAGAATTACCTCTTCCTCGTTCCACTCAAACATTTCTGAAGAAGACGTACCAAATCTCTTTGCCAAAATCCAGTACCACAGCACCTTCGCAATCCGACTCGAACATCGCCGAACCCACAGATATTAACAGAAACCAATCTTCTTCTTCTCGATCCAGAAACTAAAACGGCCGAATTTGGACACAGAAATCACAAATAAAAACATGAACAGGCGCAGGAACACAGAACGCAGTAGGTTTTTTTTTTCGATTTGCACGGTAAAACTGTTAACAGAGGTTTCCAGAGAAGCTTAGAGTTGTGAGAGAGGGGGTGTGGATCGAGTTGAAGGCAGTGCCACGTGGCAGAAGTGGGCAGAAGTGATTGGGTAGAGATAATGGTAATTCCATATGCCACGTGGAGTGGCATATCTCATGTTGTGGTCTAAAATAGTCGATCTATTACTGCCACCTGATTGGCTGGACTTGGATTTGAATTTCATTTGGAGTGAATTTAGTGGGCATTTGGACTTCATTTGGAATTCTCATTTGGAGTGCCGGGTGGAACACTGAAAAGTTAGAAGTTGGTGGTTGGCGTTGTTTTGCTGGTCGCTGTCTCTGTCTAGGTTCGGCGAATTCCACGTGATAGCTCTTATCTTGCTTTGCCACTTGACAGAGGGACCTAACACACCAAAATCTGACAATCAAGCGGTATTGCTCGGCATCTGTAGGGGATGTAAATGGGTCTAGCCGAATTTGGACACGGTCGTAACCGAATCCGTTTTAACATAAATCTTGTGAGCGACTGGAACAGCTTGACTTGAGTTGATTTTAAATAAATTACTATATAAGGGTCCGTTTGATTCGTAGTCCGAATCGGAATCGAAATTCTTTGAAATCGAAATTAAAATGGTCCATTATTATATTCTGTTTGGTTTAAATAGGAATGAGAATGGGAATTAAAATCTCTTAAATGGGGATTTCATAAACCATTTGAGCAAAGTATTGTGAAACTCGAACTTAGCTCAAGTAATTATTCAACCCGAGTTGAGTTCAACTTGAACTCAATGCGAACTGAATTCAAGTATTTAGTTAGTGAGCTCAAATAGCTCATGAATAGGCTTGGCTCTCTTACACCCCAAGGCTATACCATTTCTATTCGGTATAGTAGATTCCCCCATCCCATTTATGTCAAATTCGAATCAAATTGGGTTTGATTGGACATTTTATTGATCAAAATATAATATAGTTAATAAAGGAGGCATTTTACAAGTCTTTGCATGTGGTTGTTTGGGCTTTTTAAAGCTTGGAAGACTAAAATTTTGGACTTTCTTCAGCAATGGAAAAAGGGAAGTCATAAAGGCCTATGCCCTAAAAAGCTCATGAAAGCCTAAAATGGCCAAAATTTTGGAATTTTCAAATGGAACTTCTTGTCTTTCTAGACCTCAAAGCTCAAGGACATTTGGCAAGTCTTTTCATGTGGTCTTTTGGTCTTTTTAAAGCTTGGAAGACCAAAATTTGATATTTCTCCATTTGACAATGAAAAATAAGAAGCCAAATAGACCTCTGCCCTAAAAAGTTCATAAAAGCCCAAAATGGCCAAATATCTAGAAGCTTAAAATCAAGTTTTTTTTTTTTTTTTTGTCTTTCTACATCTAAAGTATTTCATGTAACAACTTTGTAGACCATGGTAGATAAGCATACTTACCAAATGATATAGATCTTTAAAGAAAATACCCCAAAAACTCATCACATCTTTTGGCCACCTAAGCTATTGGAAGATCTTCATAAAAGACTTGACAAACAACACCAAAGTGATTTTCAAAAAAAAAAAAAAAAAACACCAAAGTGAACTAAAAATAACTTTAATATTATATACATACATATATATATGTATATATATATATATAAACAAAGCGGTCAAGAAATTTTCTCCTTTTATTTTGAATTTTTTGTTTTTTTATTCCATGTCATTTTTGAAACAGCCAATGACATGCACTTTCCCAATAACCTAAATAATCTCTTCTCCTAAAATTTATCCTAAACTACCTCCCCCACTTTCTCCACAATTATCCCTAATTCCTATTTATCCTCTCCCCTACTTTTTATCTATATCTATCTAAAGAAAGTTTGGATTAAAAAATTTAAGAATTATTTAAATATTATAACAAAATTATATAATAACTAAAATATTTATTAAAAACATAAAAAAATAATTTTATATTTTTACTAAATATATCATGAAATTATGTACTAACAATTTAAATTATGTTTTTCTGGGTTACCAATTTAAATGCTCCTTAAATATTTAATAATATGTAATAGCTTTAAATAAATAAAATTCAAATAACAAAAAAAATTAAATATTTTATATATTATTTAAATAACTAAATATTTATCATAATTATATTTCAAATAGTTAAAATAACGAAATTATCTAATAAATAATTTTATATTTTTGCAAAATATATCACAAAATTATGTACTAACAATTTAAATTATGTTTTGTCAGATCATCGATTTAAATATTTTTCAAACATTTAATAATATGTAATAGCTTTAAATAAATAAAATTCAAATAACAAAAAATTTTAAATATTTTATAGATTATTTAAATATTTAAATAACTAGATATTTATCATAACTAGATTTGAAACAGTTAAAATAACGGAATTATGTAATAAATTAAAAAAAATTAAAGCAGAAAGATAATTATAACATAATATTTAAATTAATAATAATTTAATATATTACAAAATTAATAATGAAATTAATTAATAATAGAATAAATTATGATTTTATGGATAATTAAATTCAATAAATAACTAATATTTTAAAATTTAAATATTTTACATATTATTTAAGTATTTAAATAACTGAATATTTAACATAACTAGATTTTAAATAGTTAAAATAAAGAAATTATGTAATAAATTTAAAAAATTTCTAAAAAGTTAAAAAATAATTATAACATAATATTGAAATTAATAATAATTTAATATTTTTAGATAATATTGTAAATAACTAATTTCACTTATATCAAGTAATAATTCGAGAAAATAACTTTAAAAATATTAATATTTATTAATAATAATTTTAAACTCTTAATCTGTATTTATCATATAATTATATATACTAAAATTAATATTTATTGTATTTCAGTAATTATTTATTGTTTTTGTGATAAATATATTTTCAATGATTATGTATAAATTTATTTTGTTTTGTTATTTAATGGAAAACTTTCAATAATTATTGGAGATTAAACTACTATTAGTGAATTTTTTAAATTTAATTTATTGTATTTATTATAATTATTATAGTTTTGTTATAACTTATTGATTAATATTTATTAGAGATTAAACTATTATTTGAGATTATAATATTTATTGACTAAGTTAATATATTTTTAGTACTTATTGTATTTTTGTAATTATTGTATTTTTTCATTATCAATATATTTTCAATAATTGTGTATTTTTGTTATAAATTTTCAATAATTATTGGAGATTAAACTATTGTTATTTATCAGGGATGAGACTATTAATTTATATGAAACTATGAGTGGTCATGAGTTGGTTCGGCTCGGTTGTAAGCTATTTGGCCAACCAAATTCATTTAGTCAAGTTGGGTAGTTGGTCAATCGAAACTGATTGACCTTTTGTGAAAACTGACCCACTCAAGTTTTATCAATTTGGGTCGATTTTTTGGTTTGGTCAGTTGGTTCAAAAGATTTAAACTTAAAATTTTAATTTAATTTTAAAAATTATAGTGTAATTATTAAAAAATAAATTTAAAAATTAGATTTATGATATAAAACATTTTAGACTAAGAAATATGGGAAATTTTCAACTTTTCCATATTAAAAATTATATTTAAAATACAAATATTAATACATATCCATGGTTAGGTCGTTTGATTTTGGTTGGTTTATAAATGGCCAAAGTGAAATTGATCCAATTTGGTTGAATTGGGAAAATTTTGAACCAAAGCCGACCTAAAATACTAGGAAACCGACCAATTTGGGTCGAGTTGATCGGTTTCATCAGTTTGATTAATAAACCTAACTAAAATTAATTATTGTTATTTTGTATTATAACAAAATATTAAAAGTAGTATATAAAATATGAATAATTATTAATTATTTAAAAAGTTGAAAATATAAAACAATTGTATACTCTCATGTGATTCTATTAGGTTCATTTACTAGAACACATCTTATAGTTTTATATATTTACTTAAACCTACTTTATAGTTTTCATTTTATTAAAACATCCCATATATTTTACAACTTATTTATTTAATCAACCTTTCATTAAGGAGTGATTGTTTTGCCATTTGGCCCATGTTTTTTTATTCCAAAAATACCGTTAATACTTTTTTTTGTATAGAAAACAAAATTAACCAAATATAGCCAATAGAGTGGTCGTCCGTGTCTTATAAATGGCAAAAATGGTATTTTTATTTTTATTTTTATTTTCTTTTGATTAAATTTATTTAAATGAACATCAGGGTCAACAATGTCATTTTCCACTAATATCTAATGGAAGATTGATTAAATCCATTGCAAATTATAAGTGGTGCTTTAGTAAAATTTGAACTATATGGTAGATTTTATTAAATCCATGAAACTATAAGGGGTATTTTAGTAAATGACCCTTTCTATTATTTAGCTTTCGCTTAATAAATCCCGTGCATCGCACGGGTCCCCGCTAGTTACTTATATAAAAATTCAGCCTAGAAAATTTAGTAAGAACAAAACACCTAAATCAATGTTACTAATAGATAAAATATAAATTTATTTATATATTAACACGTATATTTAAATTGAATTGAATCTAATTATATCGAATAGGACAATGGTGAAACAACTTACCAGCTAGCTACAAGCCATAACCCATCCCCACTGTGATTTGGAAACATCTCCCCATGACAAGTACGGGAGATATTCCCAATGCATTAAGGGAAGGGGTGTGGGGTTTACTTCGTGAGGAGTCCATTTGAATTCATCATCATCTTGTATAAGGGGCCGGTTAAGGATTTTTGTTTCACCAAAAAATGCATACTTTAAAGCTATATTTGGTTTGAAGGAAAAGATAGAGAAAGAAAGGGAAAGACAGGAAAACCAATACAAGATTTGTAAAGATCTTCCTACTTTTTCTTTCCTTTCCTTTCCCTACATTTTCCTTCAAACCAAACATAATCTAAATGAAAAATAAATTTATCTAAATCCCAAATCCTGAACCTTATACTAAATGCCAAAATAATGACCTTTTACATACACACTTGGATCAATTCAATTAATAAGCAAGTCATATACATTTTTCTTTCAATCGAACTTTGGTCAAAGGGTTATCCAAATCAAACTTAAAGAAATTGAACTTGAATTCTAATAAGACAAAATCCGATCCATTTTCTGTACTAATTACTAAACATAATATTTGAATCCCAACGTTTTCACAAAGCATTGATCAAGGCCACTTTGGCCATTAAACAAGGCTTCCAGCATGTAAATACTAACATCCTGTCTTATCATCAAAGTGACAAACATCCAATGCATAAGAATTAGGATAGTATAGATCTGCTCTTCACATAGCACACCTCACACTGACGTCACAGTGTGTTCTGGCCGTACATAAAAAACATTTCATATATTTATATTTATTATTTTAGAGAAATATCTTAAATACAGGATGGCCAAGAGTTTGACATCTTCAAATGAAGGTCTGGTCACTGATTGGGCTAACTTTTGTGAAAGAGGCTGTGAAAAAAACTAATTGATAAAAGAAAATGTGGATAAAAACCAGAAGGTCTGCCGACCAAACGTTTGATGGTGGCGAGATAAGCTTCCCACCTACTCCAACCCCACCGCCACCTCCAATATGTGTATAATGTCACCTTTCACCAATGAAATTAATAGTTAATCAATTCTTTTTTTCTTCTGGTGGTACTAGAGTTCATTGGCTATGGCCCCTTCTGAAAATGGCTGTTAAGAAACTCAGATTATTGTTTTGAGTTTATTTTAATATGAAGAAGGCTCTTGAAACTCAGAATTATTGTTTCATCAAAATAAATACTGATATGTATGGGTATTTAATTTTGGAGTTCTATTTCTTCAAAATAACCATGTTTGTGTATGCAAAAAATGGAAGGTTGTCCACCAACCAACCAAAGAGACTATAGCTCGGATCTCCTTCCTATAAATTCTTTCCACATCCCCCACATGACATTAAGGTGATTATTCCATTAAAAAATCCTGCATGGGTTCACTTGTTGCTACTTCTTCCTCCCTCATGCACATACCCTCAAAGCTAACCAAAAAACTAATTTTCATTGCTATAGTCCAACTTGCCTAATTGGTTGAATCACCTCAATTTGAGAAGTAGCATTATTAAGATAATTAGAAATTATTGCATCCATGTAAGAGAGTATTTGAAATAAAATTTCTAGAGTTCTGGATAAGAAAGAAGTTTGACATATACCAAAATTAAAAAAAAAAAATGGGGAAACAGGATTGTTGTTGAATGTAAGGAAAATATTTGGCATTACATCAATAATATGGATTTTTAGAAAGTGGGGTCAAAATATGTTAAATAATCCAAAATTTTTCTTTGAATTTTTAAATGTAAATGTATAACACAAATGTCTTTTGTTGAGCTTTTAGGGCATCACATTTGTTTGATCAAGTTCTTAATATTATTCTTAATTTTTGATGCGATTTCTACATGAGCTTTAATTTGTCATACTATCATTATATATATTATGTAATTTATGTTTTGAACTTTGAACTCATATAAAATGGATGGCAAAAGAGAGGGGTGGGGGTGGAGTTCTAAGAAAATTTGTGAAAATAAAATTCCTCAGAAATGGATTCATTTATTATTTGAGATATAAATTCAACCCATTTAATAGACAAATTTGTGGCCTCAAATGTGAAAAAATAAAATAAAATAACTTATTTTGCAAATAGCTTCCTATTGCACCATAATTAATGCAAGAAGTTGAAAGTCCAAGTCAACATGCATATGGACGATATAACATTTACATCAAAGCTTGCCGTTGGAAGTTTTAGCATCTCATATCATGCTAAGACATGTGGCTCAAAAACGATTACATGGCCAAATTTGATTCTCTAAAAATATTAGGATCTGTTTGGTTTACAGTTGGAATCGGAATCGAAATCTTTTAGAATCGGAATTGGAATAGTCCATTTCCATAGTTGATTTGATTCAAACAGGAATGAAAATGGGAATTGAAATTAGCAAGAATGGAATTTCATTCCAATGATAGGACAGGTGTCATTCCAGCAGGAATGGAAATGGGAATGGAAATGGAATTCCGATTCCATCCAACCAAACAATTGGAAACGGAATAACCCATTCTAATTCCAATTCCAGACCCCTATTCCCATGAACCAAAGGGGGCCTTAATATTATTTAGTATAGAACAATGAAAAATCCTACATCGTAGTCAAAACATACATGCATGATGCAACTTGTATTAATTCAATTTGAAAATGAACTGACCAAATTTATAATTTTATATGGACTGAGCTTGGATGTTAAATTTGGGCTTAACCCTTAGGTAGCCCAAACTTGGCCTGAACCAAAACCCAACTTTAGCCCAACCCAAGCCTGGTCCAACTACACTATTGCAGGAATTCAAATCAGCCTCCCACAAGGAGAAGCCCCATAATGTCCCACAGCACATCCCAGCTGTGTATTAGGAATATCTCCCAATAATAGTACAAGAAATGATGAGGCATGATCAGGAGATGTTCCCAAGGTGTATTGTGGGATGTTGTGAGGCACCCCCTTGTGGGGGGCTGATGTGTGGACTTGACATTGTTGTGTGTAAAACTGAGACTTGCCTCCATTGGAAAAGGGACTCCAAGGGGTAGAAGAATGCCTGTAAGCTAGGGCCAATTTATTTTCCCCCTTTGCATTCGTTTTCATATCTATTAATGAACTCCGAATCTCCTGCCCACAATAATCCTCTACTGCTCTACACATCTACCCACAGAACACTACGGTAACATGTAAAGACTAAAGATGTTCCAATGTACAGCGTAGTGTATATGGGTATACGTGTATAGGACTTTTGTGGGCAGAAGATCCGAGCTCCTATTAATGTTATAGAAAAAGTGTGATTTTCCATTTTCCATCCAAATATAGGGAGACATGGGCAGCAATGGGTTGAGATAAATGATAGATAAAGAATTTGGAGTGCTCATACCTCAACAATATGTATGTTTTCTTTCGTTTTCAAAACAAAAACAACTGCTACATCACTAATGCATTATTTGGATAGATTTATACTTTTGTATTTTTAATAGTACTAAAGTATAAAGTACATAAAATGCTTTTTACTTTGGTACTTTTATTTTGAAAATCATTTGGGTAAAAAATTTTGTAAAGTATGATTTCTGTAACTATTTCCTATTTGGTAAAAGTACATCGGAGGGTGTTTACATGTGACCACCCGTTTTCACAAAAACGGAAGTATTATTTTGCCAAAAGCACGAAGTATAAAAAGGCAATTTCATGCTTTTGGGGGTTTTCATACTTTTAAAAAGTATGAAAGTAGAAACACAAAGTATACAATACAAATACGATATACGGAAGTACTTTATAAAAGCCTATCTAAACCCAGCCTAAAACACCCCCTTAGTAGTGGTTGTTTCTAAGAGTGCCTTTAGTTTTCAAATGAAAAAGAATTGTGCATCAATATTTGAAAAAAAAAACCCAAATATGTAGAAATATAGGCTCAATTTGGAAAGATTATGAATACAAATATGTACATTACAAATGGATACAAAATAATACAAAATATAAGGTTTTGCATTTTACATATTTGTATTTGTACTTAGCAATGGCAATTGGGCAAGTTGGGTTGGGTTTGGTTGGTTTGGGTTGAGCTTCAACCCAATCCATCTAACCCACCAACCCATTAATGACTTAATTATATAAAATTAAATGCATTGGGTTCAACATAAACCCGCCCTTCCAATCCAACCCGTCCAAACCAATAATCTTATCTTTATGTAATTAAAACTAAAAACTAATTCCTTTTTTATGAATAAGTTAGTTATAGCTTTGTGGTAATGGTAGTTTTTTTTTTTTTGGTAGAAAAACAGGAATATAATACTCAGAAAGAAAGATAATTACAAAGAGGGCGGAGGGGTCATCCAATTTGCTAGCCACAAGGGTATTGCATTTGTATAAAAACCGAAATTTGACAACCCCTATTTTGCAAGGTTGTGGGCTAGCAAATTGGTCTCCCATTTAGCATAAGAAAAAGAATGGTCCTAGTCTTTACATTCTTCAAGAATATCTTTACAAAAAAAGAAAGCTTCAGGAACATCATTTGGCTTCTTTGGTATTAGTGCCTACATCAGGGATTTGCTATCACTTTCTATCACAAAAGAACCCTTGTTAACAAATTTCCCTAGATTTACTCCTTGAAAGCAAGCATATGCTTTTGTCTGGAGGGGAGAGGTTGCACCTGACTGCCCAAAAGAGATGGTTTCCAAAAGACCCAAATGATTTCTAGCCGCCACATTAAAACCTGCCTTCCCTTCACACAAAAAATTTCCATCCACATTTATCTTCAAAATGTTTGGCTCTGGGGGATAACACAAAAAAGTAGGCTCCACAGCTTCAGGCACTTGCAAAGTACCTAGCCATTTTTTTAGCAAAATCTTCTTCCTCTCCTTCTAGGCCCTGTTTAAGCAAAGAAGATTCTTGTGGGAGTTAGGCACTTCATTATCAAAGACAAATCTATTCCTACATTTCTAGATAGTCCACAACAAAAGGGTCGAATAGCTTAGCAGCTCTTCTTTTCTATCCTTCCACTGATTACATTGTTTGGTCCATTCCGAGAACCAAAAGAAGAAGTCATTTGGAGCATTCTTTGATCTGTAGCCAAGACTAGAGCCGAACCAAAGGAACTTGGCATGGTCACATTTAAAAAGAGCGTGCATAATTGATTCTGGCTCTTTTGCACAGATAGGACAGGATCTGGATTGGGATAATTTCCTGTTGGCTAAATTCACTCTAACAACAATTGAATTCCATAAACATCTCCAAATGAAGTGTTTAATTTTAGGGTCTGTTTTTTTTTTTTTTTTCACAGCTCCTAAATTTCTCTATTTTGAGTGTGGCCATTGTTTGGTAGTTGTCTTGTAGGCACTTGTAGGCGGAGGGGGGGGGGGGGGTTCAAATCTTTCCCTACTTGCTATTTAGTAACCTGATTTGACAGAAAATTTTCCAGATGGACTTCCTTTCGGAATTAGCCTATCCTCCTAGTTACTTGATGCTAGGGGGATTTTTTTTTTTTTAATTTGACATACTATTTTTTTTTTTGTGAAGCTGGACTCTAAAATGGAAGAGTTCCAACATCTTCTTTCATGATCTTTTAGATCTTTGACCCAAAGGGACCATTCCTTCCTGGATTAGGCCCCATTAATTGGAATTCTGGCAAGTCCTTTAGCTAAGGATCACTCCAGATCCTGACCTTATCTCCCGAGTTAACTTCCCAAAAAGCCCCTTGTTTTAGGATTTCTTTTCCTACTAAGATGCTTTGCCACCCCCAAGAACACCTGTGTGGGAAGTCACCATTTAGGAAGTTTTTTCCTTTTATGTACCTTGCCTTGATGACTTGGCACCATAAATTTTGGTCTTCTGTACAAAGTCTTCATGCCTGATTGGCTAGGAGAGCCTTGTTGAAACAAAGGGGATCTTAAAATCCTAGCTCGCCATCATTTTTGTTTCTGCTAATTGTTTTTCAATTGACCCAATTGATTTTCTTTTTTTTTGTCTTGGGAGCCCCACCAGAACTTTCTTTGAGCTTTTGTCATGCCATCACAGAAAGACTTGGGAATCAGAAAACAAGACATGGTGTAATTTGGGATGGCAACTATTACTGATTTTAGAAGAACTTCCTTTCCTTCATTTGACAAGAGCAGTTCATGCCATTTGGAGGTTTTGGATTGGATCCTTCTTATCAGATGATTGAAGAGCACTTTCTTTGATCTGCCAATTGTTGTAGATAGACCTAGATATATATACCTGGGTGCTCCACTTTTTTAATGTTTAGTCTTCTAGTCATGATCTTTTGCAATCTTGGGTGGAAATTTCTACTAAAGAAGACATCAGATTTTGAAAAGTTTACCTGTTGATCAGAAGACCTTTCATACAATTTGATTGCCTCCACCAGATATTGACTTTCAGATGGGTTTGCCCTCGTGAGGAGGTGGTAGCTGCCATCTACAAAAAAGAGGTGGGAGATTACTGGGCATTCCCTATTTAGTTTCACTCTATAAATTTTCTTCTACAAAACAAGGTGATGAAGGTATGAAGAGAGAGCTTCAGACACAAACAGGAATAAATAGGGGGATAAAGGGTCTCCTTGTCTGGTTCCCCTTTTTGGATGGAAGGATTTGCCCGGTACTCCATTTACTAGAATTTGGTATGACACTATTGAGATGCATTCCATGATCCAATTTACCCATTTGTCCCCAAAGCCAATCCTTTTTAGTACATTTTCTAGGAAACTCCACTCTACTCTATCATAGGCCTTACTCATGTCTAATTTAATTGCCATCCAGGCTTTTTTACCCCTTCAATTTTTCATGTAGTCAATTATTTCATGGGCAATGAGTATGTTATCATGAATTTGTCTGCTTGGGATAAAAGCACTCTGATTCTCACTGATAATTTTGTGCAACAATGGTTTGATCCTATTAACTAGGACCTTTGCTATGATTTTGTAGCTGGTGTTACAAAGGTTGATTGGTCTAAAGTGACTTGCTTCAGTAGGCTGTTTGACCTTGGGAATTAGGGCTATAAAGGTCTTGTTTATGTCTTTGTTTAGATGGGTAGAGCTGAAGAATTCTGAGATGGCTTTGCACAAATCAGGACCAACAATTTCCCATTTTTTTTGGAAAAAAAATGTTCTGAAAACCGTAAGGTCTTAGGGCTTTGATGAGGGCCATATGAAAAAGAGCTTCTTTAATTTCTTCCTCTTGTAGATCCCTTTATAGACAGCTAGTCTCTTCTTCCATAGGGAGGAACAAATATGGGCTAAAAAATATAGAGTGAACTGGCTCCAGCATGGGGAAAACAATACAATATTTTTCCATGCCTAAGCCATGAAAAGGAGCAGGAACAGAATTCTAAGCTTGGAGAAGGAACCAGGAATTTGGGTGGAAGGAGAGAACCAAGTAGAAGAAGTCCTAAACCATCACTTTGAAAATATTTTTACATCCTCAGTTACCCAGAGCCCGGATGAGATTCTGGAGGTTTTGTTTATATACATATATATGTGTATAAATATATATTTTAGCAATAAATAATGTATAAATATGTTTTAGATATATTATATGTATTATTTTATATTTAGTTTATGTTTTTAGTTTAGTTTTTAACTTTTTATTTATAAAAATATTAAAAATTGAAATTTGAAGCCAAAAAAGGGTTTTCTTTTTCACGAAAAATAGCAAGGGCGCCTTAGAAGTTAGAATTCATAGATCTCGAAAGGTTACCCAAAAGAAAAAAAAATCACCCTAACCAGACATCAGAGTGCAAAGTTATGGCCTCCAAAAGCTTTGCATGCATTGAGTGTGCAACCCGTGACCCGGTCACTAGGTCAAATAGGTCAACGGTCAAATTGGCCAAGTTGAAGGTTCTTGACCAAGTCAATGGTTTTTGACTGTTTGACCGGTCTTGATTGAATGAACCCATAATCCTGGCAGGGTGACAGTTTGAACAGTTCAACCGATCGGATCAACGATGGGTTGAAAGCATTGTCGGGCCATTCTAAATTCAGGTCAGGTCGGTTAGGTCGTAGTCAGCTGATCTGAATTGTGTTAAAGCGGATAGGCCAAGTCAATTTGGGTCGGGTCGGGCCATAACAATCCGGAATTGAGTCATTTTAGGCCGATCATTGCCAAACTGAATTCAAGTCATTTTAGATTGGACTAGGTTCGAACTAGACTGGCCGACTCAAATGGATCAAACCAAGGTGCTCAGGTTTGCTCATATTCAAATTGGGCTGAACTGATTCAGACTCGAGTTGGGTTGATTTGGATTTATGTTGGTTAAGGTGAAGTGTGTTGTTTCGGGGAAAAACTAATTTCAGTCAATAATTAATAGAAACTTAATGCATTAATTATAACTTATTTCACTCAAATTAAGAAAATTAAAAAAGAAAGGCTAAGGAATTCATACTTGTATCTTTAGTGCTTAACCGAATAGTTATCCACAACTTGACTCGACCAATTTAAATTGACCCAATAGGTGATCAACCCATTTCCAACCCGCCAAGTAAAAATGGGCACATTGGGTGAGTTAGATAGTGAGTGGGTTGGGTGGATTCAGTAGGTTGAATGAGAAATTGCCACCCCTATTTGTATTCCTACCAAACTGAGGCTCAGTTTGGAAGGAGTACAAATACAAATATGTAGAATGCAAAATCTTATATTTTGTATGTATTTATGCCATACATATTTGTATTTGTACTCTTTTCAAACTGAGCCATAGCAACAAAATCAATTGAAACCAAAATGTATGATAGATTTGTATCAAAGGAGTACAAATAAAAACTGAACTTGTGATGGCAATCTAGGAATAGCCAATAGCTCATTCATTAATCCATTTTTTATCACCGGCCAATCCAACTTCTAAACCACTTGAAGGTTATTCCCTACTCATTAGCAATTGCAATCTAGAAACTTCTCCATAGAAAAGCTTTTGCTTTGGGCTCTATTGGGATGGCTCAAATAGTCTTAGGATGCATTTGGCATTCCTTATTTAAAGGATTTATCTCCTTTTTAATTTTTACAATTAAAATGTCTGAACACTAAGTTTTTAACTATAAAAAGGAGACGAGTCCTTAAAATAAGGAATGCACTCCTTATGAGGGTATCAACTCCATCTCTTGGCCACAAAATAAGTTGATTTAACAAAAAACACAAAATAGGTTGATTTAAAAAAAAATTGCCCTAGCATCAGTTATCTAAATTAGCCTATATGGTCATTCACAATTTGCCAATGTCAAGTACAAATTTGTCTTCTAGTTCTAACAAAAATACATCCTAGCCTCTATCAATTGAACATTCTATCACCTTTCATGTTGAAGAATCAACTTTGCCAGAAACTTTGGGCCTAGTTGGTACTTGCCCATAGCCCAATAATTTGAAACTTCCTATACTTGGTGGGCTGGTAGCTATAGTTTGGACCATATAGCAATCCCTTTTCTGATATTTACAACAAAGAAAAGGAATGCTCCCAAGAGGCACTTTTCCAACCCTACAACCCATTTTTTAAAACTTAGATCCCAACAAATTCATATTTGTTAGTTATATGGTTCTCATAACTTTAGACAAAGGTTGTTAGGCTCATTATATAAAGTAGGTGAGGATCCTTAAACCAAAGCCTCCATATCCAAATTATTTTGTAGACATGATCCCATCCCACCCGATTTATATTTTTTCTTTCCCTCCTTACCTCTCCACCAAAATATGGGCTGATATCTTGCTTACATCCAAACAAACTGATTAAAAAGTTCAAGAGTATCTCCTTGCCTACCTGAGAGAGAAGGATCTCCTTGCCTACTTGAGAGAGAATGATCTCTTTGCCAGTTCTAAATCTTCTTTGCCACTCTATTCAAGAGATAATTAAAATATCACCTTTTAGATAGGGAAAATTCCCAATCAGTACCCTATACTTTGCCTCGAGTGACAATTTGGTCCCCAAACTTTAAAACGCGACAATCCAATATCTGAACTTTCAATTTGTGACAATCTGGTACTTAATGTTAACTCACTGTCAGTCAAAGCCATCATGTGATATCAGGTGCAATTTAAATAATTTCATAATGCCAAAACTAACCTTTATGATAATATTCAGATTTTACCCTTTTCGTTTCTTTTTACCCTGTTACCTTTCTCTTCAATTTGGGTTGAAGGAATGACAAAAGAGGTAGCATTCACTGATTAGCCATTCTTTTTCCCTCCTATCCAATTGAATTCTAAAATGTAAAATCTAATCTACTTTGTGTTCAATCCATCACGGGGATGGATGGAAAGAACAAAGAGGTTGCTGAATTTTGAAAGACTCTGGTTACTTGATCATTGCTGAGAAAGATTAACGTGAACCAGAAGAAAATGTTGGGATTTACAGGGAAGCACACACGATTCATCTACAACAACGATGACGAGATAGAAGAGGTTGTAGAAATGAAAAGTTTATCACCTAGTATCATTCATTTGAAGGGTATGCCCACTCTGGTAGGGAAGCATCTTCGCTTCCTTGAAGAAGAATAAAGAAGAGAGATGGGCTTTTGAAGGCGAGCAATATTGTAGGAGATTATGATCTCTGTTTTTGTTTTTTGTTTTTTGTTTTGAGAGGATCAAATTGTCGAAAGCGACACAACCTATTTTGAGAGGAATGAGTTAAAAATCCCCACTGCCGGTTCCATAGTTTACTACTTCCCGCAAGGCTATGCAGAGAAGGCTTCTTCTTCTCTAGATTTTAGTTCTCTAACCTGCATCAGGCACATGGTTCTATGCAGAATCGTATTGGTTATGTTCTTAGTGAATCTCGATACTGATGAGGTTTTTGCAAAAATACATCTTGAACCGTTGGATCTACTGTTTTACGGAATGGTTCGTATGTCGCCGGTTGCAATGGGATTGTCGCAGGATGGTGACATTGAGGATTCCGAGGAAAAGATTTTGTCATTCTTGAATATCTCGACACCAAGTGATGCAAACAATGGAGGTGGGTTTTCGATTCCTAGGTTTTGTGAAGATTTGGTATTTCCCCCACTGAACTACAAGGCGGAGCTGCCAGTATAGATGATTACAGTGAGAGATGTTCATGGTTTGATGTGGGATTTTTGGCACATTTACCGTGGGATGCCATGCCAGCATTTGTTGATGACTGGGTAAAGTAAGTTCGTTAATCATAAGAAGCTTGTTCCTAGAGATTCAGTGGTTTTTATGAAGAACCAAACTAGAGAGCTTTCTGTTGGGGTAAGGTCCACTATGAGGTCAAGCAGCAGGGGCAGGGTTTAGAAGCGGAGAGGGGTTATTATAAGAAGTTTCTTCGGTGGAATTATCATGTTGGGTCTATGGCTTCTCCCATTGTGAAAATGGAAGAGGGGTTTGGAACTGGAGAGGGGTTCTTGAGGAGTAGCAGGGACAGGGTTCCAGTTGAATTTGTAGTAGAGGTTGCTGAGTTAGCGAGAGTAAATAGGCCTTTTGAGGTTGTTTATTATCTAAGAGAAAGTTCACCGGATTTTGTGGCCAAGGCGGAGGTGGAATGGCTTTAAAGCTTTCTTCTACCAACAATAATGAGCAATACAAGGTAGTGTTTGTGTGTAAGATCGGCCAACCGGAGAATACAACAAGATACAAGCCATAAGTGTTTGTAAGGCAGGTTACAAGATCACATCGGAATGAATGGCTAGTCATGAATATACTACCCCATATGGGATTAGATCATAGAGGGTATCCAACTATATCCAAGTGGTACACCCCTTATGTATACTCTTTTGCAAGGTAGATTTTTTGTATATCAAAGCTCTCAGTCAAACCCTTTGAACTTTTGAAGAGTTTTTATGACAACAAATCAAGTATGAGAAGTCTAGTTTGTTATTTAGCAGGAATATGCCTAGGCACCACCAAAAGTTCTTAAAGTCAGTAAATCTATGTGAGGAACCAAGTACCTGGGCTCCATAATAGAATACATATCAACAATAGAAGCTAGTACCTTCCCATTGACAAATATATCGGATCGGGTTCAAGTAGAATCAACTCATGGAACTCAAAGTTACTTTCCCAAGTTGAGAATCACATCACCAAACACACAGTTGACAGTTTTGCCTTGTTTATTAGGTAGATATGGAGATTGTTGAATCAATTGGAAAACAACTCGTGGTGCAAGCCCATAAAGAAAATGTATTTTCTTAATTCAAACATATGATCATGTCAAAACAAGGTCACAACAACTCTAAATGGTGGAAACAAGCTCACAGTTTGCTTGAACACTTTAAGCCCAACATCATAAAGATGGAATATCCCACAGCCAATTTCAGATCTTCCATCCCTTCCTCAAATTAAAACCCAAGGTGGATGATCTCATGAATACTGATGGCACATGGGATCAAGATATATAAGCTACAATATAGTTTTCTGGATGGATCCACAATAAGCTATATATCTTGAAAATAAGGCCACAACCAGCAGAAATTGAGAAGGATCAAAACGAACACTAGGCTGTTCAGTGTTCACAATCAATTTATCATGCAGATCTTTCTATGCTACCTTGCCTCTCCATTAGGACCTCATTTTAAATGGAAATCATTATGTAGAATTAAAATTCCCTATAGATGCCAGAACTTCATTGGGAGGGCATTCTAACAAAAGACAAGGGTACTAGATTGCTCATATGCCCGAGCCATAATTGAGCAAAAACCACTGAGCAATATCCTGGATGGTTGGTTCAAGGTGCTCTAATAGTCTAGCTCTAGCAATCGGATCATAATCTGATTCATTTGCACCGCTACTGATTATTAGTCCCTAGCTAGTAAACCTTTTTGCTAGCTACTAATACAAGAATTCGAATGGACTCGAGGGCGCTGGTGGAATATGGTAGACCAGCACTGTTGCCTCGCCTCCGCCCACCTTTGGAGGAGGAGGCGGAGGTGGGTGGCGGTGGCAGTGTTAGGCAAAGGCAGAGGTGGGCAAAGGCATTGTCGGAGGTTATCGGAAGTGGTGGTGATGGCAGCGCTAATAAATGATCAGCAAGAGGAAGAAAATGAACAGTATTTTTGTCTTTATTTAATATTATTTTTAAAAAATTAACCTATTTTTAAAATTTTATTAAAATATTATTTTTATTGATATTAGACCTCCAAAAATTGCCCTTCAATCCCTTTGTAACTTGCAAGCCCGAATTGCCTCCGACAAGATTATTTGAACGGTATTCGTTCGGACACGTAGGTAACTCGAACGAGAACCTACAGATCCGGTATCATAGATTTTGCCCACTCAAAAGGATGCGGTTCTTGGATTCTTACAAGTTACAACTAACAACCTCCAAAATCCAAATCAAGCTCCTACCAGACATGAACCCTTTCCACGCTTCGATCTTTTCTCTCTTTCATCCTTATCTCCCTCTTTTTCTTCTTCCTCGCAAAGCCTCAGACCAAGAGGTCCAAGACTCCATGTCCCTCGTCCTACCCTCTCATCGGAAACCTCATCGGTTTCCTCCGCAACCGCCACCGCTTCCACGATTGGGTAGCCGAGATGCTCTCATCCACCCCATCCAGCACTCTTGAAGTCAACGGTTTCCTCAACACCCACCACGGCATCTGCACCACCAACCCCACTGACATCGAGCACCTCCTCCGCACCAACTTCTCCAACTACATCAAAGGGTCCCGCTTCCACGACGTCCTCCACGACCTCCTCGGCGACGGCATTTTTAACGTCGACGGCGACCTATGGTCAAAGCAGCGAAAGATCGCCAGCCACGAGTTCAACAACCGTTCCCTCAAGTCCTTCATTGCCCACATCGTACAGTTTGAAATCTCGTCTCGCCTAGTCCCTTACCTCAACGCAGCATGTGACAACAATGAAATTCTCGATCTTCAAGATGTCTTCAGGAAACTTGCTTTTGATAACATCTGCAATCTGGCATTCGGTGTCGATCTGGCTTGGTTGAGCTACGATGATTCTAGAACTGCATCAAGTGCTTCCTTTGTTCAGGCCTTCGAAGAAGCCGTGGAAATCAGCTCCTCGAGGTTCATGTCGCCGACGCCTTAAGCGAATTCTCAACGTCGGATCCGAGAAGCGTCTGAAGGACGCAATTGCTGTAATCGACGACTACGCTATGAAGATCATCGAAGCTAGAGAACAGGGAGGGGAAAATTCGTATTCAAATCAGGATTTGCTTTCGCGGTTCATGTCTTGGTGCGATCACGATGATCTAGGGTTCCGAAATTGCAACGAGAAACGGAAATTCTTGAGAGACATCGTGATCAGCTTCGTCCTTGCCGGGAAAGATTCCACATCAACGGCGCTCACGTGGTTCTTCTGGTTGATATCGTCGAGTCCTCGATGTGAACGCTTGATCTACGACGAACTATCGTCACTGCAGATGCCGGAGATCGGGTCAACGGGGGGATTTTCAAGTACGAAGAGCTGAAGCAGTTGCACTACCTCCACGCGGCTATCACGGAATCGCTACGGCTGTTCCCGCCGGTGCCGATAAATTCGAGATTGACGGTGGCGGATGACGTGTTACCGGATGGGACATACGTGGGTGCAGGATGATGGTTTGCCGATTACTCAGCGTATGCGATGGGGAGGATGGAGAAAGTGTGGGGCCCCAATTGTAGAGAGTTTCTGCCAGAGAGATGGTTGGATAAGGATGGGGTGTTTGTGCCGTCCGATCAGTATCGGTTTCCTGTGTTTCATTGTGGCCCCAGGATGTGTTTGGGAAAGGAGATGGTTTACGTGCAGATGAAGTCGATAGCGGCGTCGGTGATATATGGATATGAGATTGAGGCAGTTGATACAAAGGTTCCCTCTTACACGCAATCTCTTCTTCTCAAGATGAATGGCGGATTCAGTGTTCGGCTCAAGAGACGTAGTCAGAACCGGTCGATTGGTTGGCTTTCTGATGGGCTAAACAAATAAAAAAATAATTTGGTCTAAAAGTGAATACTTATAATTATTCTTAAAGATTTTACTCATAAGGCATAAAAAAGACTCCATGGCCCAATGGATAAGGCGCTGGTCTACGGAACCAGAGATTCTGGGTTCGATCCCCAGTGGAGTCGATTTATATGACTTTTACTTTTATTCCGTTGTCCGCTGGAAATGGGCCTCATGGATCATGGCTAGGCTATCATATTCTTTGTAGTGCAATTTGGGTTGGACCAGCTTCCGACCCCTGAAAATCCGGATAAATGTGGGGCCCAGTCGCTCAGATAATCGGTTTTTGATTCCATTCTGGTCAGGGAGTTGGCTGCTTGGTTAAAATATCGAAGTTGTAAATATTCTTTTTTTTTTTATTTAATTTTTTGAAATGCATAATTTCTTGTAACTTCTTCTTAATTCTCATTCATGTTTATATCTCAAACCAAGGTATATTGATATATAGAAAAAATATTTTTGATGAATTGTCAGTTTCCTCTAATTGGAAATTGTATCTTTTGTGGAGACTTGAAAGAGAGAGAGAATCAACTAAAAGTATTCATTAAAACTTGGAAAATAATGACCTCAACAAAACCTTTGTAAATAATAAGGAATTATAGACGCTTATCGTAATGGATTATCATACAACTAAAACTACGAAACAAATAGACAACAGTACATGCCACTGAATTATAGATTCTTCAGTTTATTTTATTTTTTTAAATATGAAAATCAGATTTTAAATATGCTTCTAATTTTCAAGTTACAACCTTACATTAATAGAGAAAGCAACACATGAAAATGGCATTTTCAAGATAAATTTGGGCAAGATAAGTTTTGATTTGTGACTAACATAAGAAATAAAACAATGATCTAATTAATTTTCCTTTTCATTAATTTGGTTTACAAGCAATAATTTGTTCTGTTGTTTAGATTTAGGGTTCTTGCCAATGGGAGTCTAAGATATCAACATTATTTTCCCCAAATATCAAAAACCATCATATCTTCACACATGTGCACACACACTATACATGGATCTATATAGGTCGAATCAGAGCAGCTCACGCCATTTGATGCCTTAGCCACTAGATGTTTTGTACTTCTTTTCTACTCCAACCCAAATATTGTACTTTAGTGGGGCTCTTGACTTGGGATCCATCTGGCCTAGCCAAAATATGAATATGGGGTCCAACTTCAAAATGGCCATCTTCCTCAAATAGCCCCTTCCGGCCTCCCCACTCCAATCTGTCCCAATCAAAGTGGGTGGATGGATTGGTGGGGCTTTTGATTTGGAATAAATCTGGTCCAGTCAAAATATAAATATGGGTCTACTGCAATGATGGATCCAACTCCAAAATCAATCGGATCTACTACCCACAAGAGTCTTACCCACACCTACCCATATGACACTAAGGTGTAGATTGGGAACTTCTAAAGAATGGTAACATGTATATAGACAAGATGTTCTCAACGTACAGCTGTAGTATTTCATGGATTAGAGATTCGAGCTCCTCCAAAATGGTCATCTTCCTCATATAGCCCCTCCCCCACTCCAATCTGGTCCAACCAAATTGGGTGGATGGATTGGTTGGCGGGGCTTTTGATAGGGGATCAATTTGGCCCAACCAAAATATGAATATGGGGTCCACTACACCAAAGGCCAAACTCCGAAATGGCTAGGGATGTCAATGGGTCAGGTTTGGCATGGGTTTGCCTCAACCTGAACCCGATCCTACAGTGTCTCAACTCGAACTTTACTTGACCCGCCTTAAAATATATAGTTTTTAAACCCGACTGATCCTATAGGGTCTAACCTGATACCAACCCGACCTAACCTGTAGCATTTCAATTGTATTTTTTTAACACGTTTTGAAGATCTAAAATCCATTAATTTAAATTAAGAAATTGTTTTATAAAATCTAAGATATCACTTTTACTATTAAAAAAAAGAAAAAAGAATCAAAACCAATATATAAATAAATCTTAAACTTTAAAATTATAGAATTAGAAGTTAAAAAGTTACACAAATACTTTATATATATGCAAGGTGTTAAAAACCTAAACGGGACAGGTCAGCCAAAACCTAAACCCAATTCAGATTGAATAATCAAAACCTTAACCTCACCTTATAGCCAAATATATTAACCATAACCCAACCCTATCAAGCCATATTTACCATTTAATCGACCCATTAACATCCCTAAAAATGACCATCTTTCCTCACATAACCCCTCCCCTACTCGAATCCATCCTAATGCCGGCCGGAAGAGATGGGCCCACAGAATCATGCTTTTCCATGCTGCAAATACAACTGCCTACCAACCACTACACATTCGCTGTATCACAGGGCTCACACCAATCGTGCGGTGTTAATATTAGCCAAGCACCGAGCAGATTCATTAAGCTGTGTGGACCACCACAGCACTATCGTGAAACCGAAGTGTCGCGTAGTGAAAAGCCTGAATAACGCACACGAGTCGCAACGTTTGTTGAATTTAACGACCATCATCAGCTTTGGAAAACGCCCATCGTCCCACCGTTTCCTTTTGCTGCTTTAAATAATTCTCCGTGCTGATTGGGCTCGGATCTGTTGCCCGCGAGCTGTCTCACATCTCTACCCACGAGACATTATAGCTGCGAATTGCGCATTGGGAATATTTCCCTTATCATTCATGAAAATACATGGTGGTGCTAATGCCAACGAGATTCTTCTGAACCTATATACTTTGAGATCGCAGCCGTCCAATAGTGGGGCATGATCCTTCCAATTTTCACCAAACTAGAAAAGCATATTGAAAGAGGAATCTATTTAAACTGGGTCTGGTCGACCTTGTCCGGATCCATTTGCAAAACTAGATTATGCCTAAATTACTGCCATTAATAACTAATAAGACCTTAACAAAATCAGAAAAACTGTAGGCGAAATATAGACAAATTGAATACTCTCTTTCAGTTGAAGGATTAAACTGAAGGAAACAAAAATATGGTATAAGCAGGTGTTAGCGTTACCATCGAAACTAGGACTCCTGGAATTAAATTGCTGGGATTATAAAAGGAAGAGCAAAGCTAGAGCTGAACAAAGCTTAGGCTGTAGAGAGAAAAACAGCAAGAGTTTTGAGTGAGTACTCAACAATGGCTACCCTTGTTGTTCCTGACCACCCTTCTCCTGTTCAAGACGCCGAGAGCCTCAGAAAGGCTTGCCAAGGTGTGATACATGGGTTCATCTCTTGATCATTTCCTGATTTAATTCTTTTTGTTCTTATTCCATGAATTAGTCATACATGGGTTCATCTCTTCCTATCACATTGTAAGTGATATCCTTATCATCTTCAGAAAATATCTGTTTCTGGGTTTCATTTGGAGTCCTTTTCTTCCCTTTGCTGCCATTTTTCTCTGTGAATGTGTTAAGCTTGCAATATACAGTATTATCTAATTAGTTTATGACAAAGTAATAACAAATCTATTAAGAAACTTTAATTCTAAGTTGCTGCACTTCGTTTGAATAGTATATAGCAAGAATTTGTTTAATCTGCCTTGCATAAAAGAAATTTGATCTCTGGCTATCTTTTAGGATGGGGGACTGATGAGAAGGCCATAATTCAAATACTTGGGCACAGAAATGCAGTTCAGAGGAATCAAATTAGGAAGGCTTATGAGGAGCTTTATCAAGAAAATCTTATTAAGCGACTTGAATCAGAGCTTTCTGGGGACTTTGAGGTTTATTTTGTTGTATTTTTTTTTCTGCTATCTGTTTCTCAATAGATGTGTATATCATTACAGACTAAAGAACCAGCTTAGTTCACTTGATTGTATAGAAAGCAGTATATCGTTGGTTACTAGATCCTGCAGAACGAGATGCAGTCTTGGCTCATGTTGCAGTGAAGGATAGCATGCTCGACTACCAGACGATCATTGAAATTGCATGTGTTCGATCCTCTGAGGAGCTCTTGGCAGTGAAACGAGCCTACCATTTGCGTTACAAGCATTCCCTGGATGAAGATGTCGCCTCTCATACTACAGGCGACTTCCGCAAGGCAATGAACTTAGACATGTTGATGATACTGTTTGCAGGGTAGAACCAACTGTTTGTGTTAATTCCCTAATGCTTTTGTGGGTGGTGGTTTGTGTTACAGCTTCTGGTAGCCTTAGTAAGCACATTCAGGTATGATGGTGATGAGATAAATGTGAGCCTAGCAGAGTCTGAGGCTAAGCTTCTTCATGAGGTAATCAAGGGGAAGGCCTTTAGTCATGAAGAGATAATCAGAATCTTAAGCACAAGGAGTAAGTCACAGCTGAATGCAACCTTCAACTGCTACAGGGATGCACATGGTACTTCCATTACCAAGGTATCAAATTACCAAATATTTAGGGAGTTTTCTCCAATGTGAATTTTTTTTTCTTGTTGTGAGCTCCATAAGCAAATCAGAACCATCTGGTTTGAAAATGAATTGTTTTTTTTTTTTTTTTTTAAATGGAGTATTGAATTTCTTGCTTAAAGAACATGTTTTAATCTGGTGATTGATTTAATGTTTCATTGATCTTATAATATCTGTACTCAATATTTTTTGATAGTTTGAAATAAAACCAACTTATTTTTGCTTCTCAAAATAAACACATACTACTTCAAGAATGTGTTTAATTCTTTTGCTGATTAATGATTTTAAAAACAAATGAAAATAAAAACATACATGTTTTAGAACACTATGTGAAACTCAAACTTGTTTATTAGAAAACCAAGTTTACATTTTAATGGCAGACCATTGATCTGATGAGATCATATTGTATTTCCATCTGCAGAGTTTGTTGGATGATCCGGCTGATGAATTCTTAGCAGCACTGCGCATGGCTATCCGATGCATCACTTTTCCTCAGAAGTACTTTGAAAAGGTTGGATTTTAAAAAAACTATGAACAAACGGTGTTCTTTTCTGAATGTAACTTGAGAATTTCAGACTTGGATTTCTTACGGATTTTTGGGGTATGCTGTGGATCAGGTTCTGCGCAATGCAGTTAATAAGGGAAGAACTGATGAAGATGCGCTCACACGTGTGATTGTCACACGTGCAGAAAAGGACTTGAATGATATCAAGGAGCTATATCACAAGAGAAACAATGCCTCCCTTGAGCATGCAATCAACAAGCACACTTCAGGAGACTACAAGGCCTTCCTTCTTGCTTTACTGGGGGATAAAGAACTGTAGCTCAGTTGTTCCAAATGTGAAAAGCAGATGCATAAATCTGGGTTTAGTGGTTAAAATCTAGTGTGTCTGGTTTGTAGGGCTGAGTTTCTAGGTTAGTTTTTATCAGAAAATGGGCCTTTTGATATTTGGCTGTTAATGGTGATGAGTGTTTAAACTTTGAGTGCAAACCATCCTATCAATCCCAACTTCTCCCCTGTTTTTCTTAGTTTGTGTGTGGCTCAGTGCACTGAGTTTCTTTTTATTTGTTTCATGATGTTCACTAGTTGGTACTCTACTTTCTAAGAAACTTTTTCTAATATTGATGTCTCTCAACTTGGTGTTCAAGTTTTCAGCTATGGCATTCATGTTATATAATGGCATTAGCTAATTTTAGATTTAGAGTTTTAAAACCATCAATGACAGACAGTGGGACCATTTGGCCTGGAAACAGGCCAGGGTACGGGTTCCGTTTCAGCCTTAAACCATTACTTTCTGAAAAATCGTTGAATTGGTCAGCAATGATGGTCAAACTGTTGACCTGTTTGACCCTGACAACGGTTTTTGAGCTAATTTTTTATTTTAATATATATATATATATATATATATATATATATATATATATATATTTAATTTTAAAAGTGTCATAGGATGATTCATTCGGACCAAACAATTGAACCACTAAGCCAGAAAGCAGTTCTGCTTCTGAGTTGGTTTTTAAGACATTGATTAGATTAACTAACTGACCAAAAAAATGCAATTGAGAAGGTAATGCTATTTATATTATAATCATAAAAGAGTGATTCAAAGAAATAAACTTGTTTTTCAAGCATATTTTTTCATGCTCTTTCTATCAAGTAAAGAAGGTTCAACAATATGCAACATGATGAGGGGCAATTTGGTCCTCTAAATTATATCATGACATATTGCTTCCAAGTGATACATCGGCGTTGAGTAAGCAGATCACCTTGGCAAGTTGGTTAGTAGCTCCCCGCCAGGGCCGACCTAAGGTACCTCGGCCCGATCGACCTAAAGGACTTCTGAATCAGGAGTGTCCTACCTCAAGGGCTGGCTGGGCTAAGAAAGTCACTATTGGCGACTTACAGGGCAGATTCGCTGATTTGTCACATAGATCCATTGCTAGACCATGTTCTTCAGAATATTAATGAGTTGACCATTAGGCTGACCTCAGCCATCTACGTAGATTATGTAACCGACGTCATTACTCTGCCGACTTAATGGAAATTGCTCTGCGAGAGGTCTCTGATCACTCACATCTATATATGGATATCATTTCTACTTCAAGAGGTACGTGCGATTAAGCTCTTGCATTCTCTAATCTCTTAAAAATTTCTAAGAATTTTTCGCTGACTTAAGCATCAGAGTGCCCACCCCGGATAAAAGCAACCCAGGCACTCTAACTTTTTCTCTTGTAGAATCATATAACTTGGCCAAACTCATCTCGGCCACCGACATAATAAACTTCCCGAATCACTTGCCACGTGAGAGCTGTCAGATTGCGCATCATAAAGTTTCAACCAAATTACCTCCATTAAAGGTCATTCATGCATGACAGTCCTATGGTATCACCAAAGTTGCTTAAGGGGATTTGACATAAAGATCTACAGCCTTTATGTTTGTGTTATGAATTAAGGAGCTCATCAAAACTGGGGTTCGTAGATGTACATGCACGTAGGACTTACACACAAGAGAGGAACACTATATACAACCCAAAAGCTTAAATCATTGGGTAATGGGCCATTCTTGTACTAATCCTTTAAATCTCTCATTCCTTTCCAACGTGGTATTCTCTTAGACTACCATATGTGAATCCCAACAGTTTGGAGAAACTCGTATCATAGGCAGCCATCCTACACTCAGGGGATAATGACACTTAGCCTCCTGAACTTTGTTTTATGGAAATTATCCCCTTAGAACTTCTAGATTTTATAAATGTTTTTGAATGGTTATTTTTATCATTTTGACATTTGTTGCTCTCGGGGCATAGAATATTGAATGGGCAACTTAGTAATTTTACTTTTGCAACCTACCCTGTTAGTGGGTTGGGGGAAAAGTGCTGGAATCTAAAATTTAAAGGGGACCCTCTGTACAGGTAGCTATTTGTAATTTTACCCTTATTTTTTGTTTTAAATTACTTTGACTTGCTTGTTTGCAATGTATAGAAGAAAAAAAAGGGGGAAATTTTCAGATTAATAACTTTTACTTTGGTCCTAGTATCACTTTAGTCCTTGTCTTGTCTTAACAGTCCATCAGTTATCCCTATCATGTCATAATATGTGCAACTTCAAACTTTTAAAAATATCAAAACTACCCTTCAATAAAAACAGTGTTCACTGTCTTCTACCTTAAGACTGAATCAGAATAAACACTATTCCATCTTTATACGGTCCCCATGTATCTCCTGAAAAATGGGGAAGTGGTGGTGGTAGCAGCGGTTGGAGGTGTGCCTTCCTATGAATGATTTGTCTGGCCAAGTGACCTAAACATGGGAATTACTTTCCAAATTTAGGAAACTTCTAAATTTCGATTTCTGAATCTCATAGATCTGAAAGTTTCCACCCAACTATAGATTGCAATGGCAAGGGGACTCTGGTCTACAAGATGGAAGGGATGCCGGCATTGATCTCGTCGGAGGCCCACAACCCGACGTTCTATATGGCGAAGTTGGGGATGTCAACTCCAATCGTGCCTGCTGGATGAGACCAGAATGATTGCGGCAAACGCTATTGGATCCTTAAACATTAGAATTCACCATAACTTCAACTGCGAATCTGAAAAATGTTGCATAGCTAGCTTTAATGTATGGGAACCAAAATTAATCTCCATATTTAATAATTGGGTAAAATACTTATACCCTCAGTAAGTAAAAATCAGCTCTTACCATAACTTCAACGTTATGTTAGCACTTTCAAAAAAATCAGCTTTTAGCATACACCTCAGTGATCAACGTCTTTCCTTCCCTCCTCTTATCCCTGCAACTTCACTATTGACTCTAATTCACACTGAATTTCATTGCCTTCGCTATCTCCTCCAACTTCGACATCATGCTACTAACGAGTTTTTGTCATCATGAAACCCAACTCCTTTTCTTCCCTTTCTCCTCGAACATGGGTAACAGATCAAATGGGTTCAACAACGATGTTATGTGAGAAGTGTCAAGTGTCTCTGTTCGTTTTCACATAGCATAAATTTCATTTCGGTCGAAACTCCTGAATTCCCTCGCTTCCTTCGTCCTCGGCAACAATTTTGATACTTACTTGAGGTACAGTAGACCATCCAACGATCGAGCTCGAATGATGTGGCACCATGGAAACTTTTGCATTAAAGGCTGATATCGTCTGGCATACCCTTATACCCAATTATGTATTCATTGGATGTCATTGAGTGAATCATTGTACGTGTAACTACTAGACCAGCTTATATAAACCACCACGCGCGTATTAATAAATAAAACTCATGGTCTTTTGCCTAAAATTTCTTCTGTGTTCTCTGTTTTTCGTGTGAGCGCTGGTCGACACTATAGCTTGGGGTGATGGTGGTGGCCTCACTTCTCAGCAATGGGATGAGGCTCATAACATTCTGATACCAGACTTTCCATCTTTTGGAAACCAAGGATGGTGGGGTTGGAAGAACAATTGAGCTACATCAAAAAGAGTCTGGAATAACTTCAAGCCAGACTCACTGATCGAGATCATCGACAGACTTAACCAGGCTTTGGTGTTTGTTGGAAATCTAAGGAAGATGGTAAGAGGCGTCTTTCCATGGTGGGTTCAGGCTCAAGAAGAACTGAAGGTTCCAACTAGGGTCATCAGTAGCTGTGGGTTAAACTCGATATACCGAGGTTTAACGACACCCACCTTGATGGATGGTAATTGCTGGTGTGGCAATACTTCGACCTCAGTGAAATTCCAGAAGAGCAATGGGTTCCATTCTCCAGTATGGGGTTAAGGAAAAATAATCTAATGGTTCCGTTGGTTCAGGGATTACCACTCTCAGTCGACTTAGAATCAAATACGTAGTGGCCTTACACGTTTCAACGGCCCGCAAGAGGGATGAACTATGCTGGACGATTGTCAAAGATTGTGCAAACTACCACTGTCATTGAATACCAAGAGGAGTTCCAACGTCTTTCCAATGGAGTATCTGAGTTGATGGAGGAGCATCTGGTTGTTTGAAGCCATTACCCTTGCCAGAGCATTTCGGCTGGCCCAATTGGAGGAAGAGGAGGTAGCAGCTCGTAGGCGTGCTATGCGATTAGAGCTTCTGAAACCACAACCAACCACCCCAGTAACTTCTCTAGCCAAACCTGTGTTGGAAATCAGAAGACTCACTCGCAGAGCCCAAAATGCAAAACCCCGATTGATGGCTCTAGAAGAAGAGATGGGAGAACTACCCACTGTGGAGACAGAACAAGCCCATGCTCATAATGAAGGAGAGCCTTCGGAGATCTTGTTACAATGGTAGGAGGAAGCTCACCACAATGCACGTACTTGGGAGTTGGGACTATATTAGGCAGGCCAACCCCTTACTATGTTGATCAGTTCGGGCTCAACTCATAACTTCTTGAACCCCAATGTTGCTGAATGAAGCAATCTGCCATTAACAGCTAATAATCAGTTCAAAGTCATGGTGGCAAATTGAAATAGGCTCTTGGGCAGAAGTAGGTGTCCTGAAGTTAAAATCTCAACTTAGGGGAGTATGCAAAAAGCTGACTTTTACTTACTGAGACTCCAAAGATATGATGCTATTCTTGGAGTCCAATGACTCCGAAGACTCCAAACCTTGGGGCTAATGACATAGAATTTCGTTGATATGACCCTGCAATACAGTGATGACAGTGGTAGTCACATTCTAGAGGGTGCTTAGTTTTTAGAATCTATACATTGAAAGCCAAAAGAGTCGGTATGGGACTTTACTAGCTTTGGCCAGAGTGCCAGACTGATGCGAGGACTCAGTCAGTAGTGGATTAATTTAATGATGTATTTCAGGAACCAATTGAAATACCACCCCCATGTCCCCTCCCTGAACCATGCTATCACACTGATTGAAGGAGCAAAACCAATCTAAGTCCATATAGATACCCATCAACTTATATAAACCACTGCGTATTAATAAAGTTTGTTGTCTTTCTCTCTTTTGCCTAAAATTTCTTTTACTTCTCTGCTTTCCCCTGAGTGGTCCGTGGCACTATAGCTTGGGGTACGGGTGGCCTCACTTTCCCAATAATAGGTTGAGGCTCATAACAGATTTCTTGAATTAGAACATCTCCATGATCTTAGATTTGGTGATCCAAGTATGGGGGTTTGGGTCCAATAGCTTTATGATTAGTAGAAACTGCAGGAACTTGAAATCTCCTCCATAAATCTTCTCATACATGGTGACGACATTGTCATCCTGGAATGCCAATAAAATGAGTGTGGCTACCACAAGATATAGTGAAAAGGGATTTTGTGGAGTTGAATCATGCATTTCTTACTCCCATCTTCTTGGTTGGGAATTCAGAGGTGATGGAAGGTTGCACAAAGGCATTCCAACTCTATTTGTTTTGTTTTCATTGCTATGGTAGTTGGTTCTGTATTTTCTCTATTTTCATGCCCAATGCTATTGTATAGAAAAGCTTTATAATTTTCAATGATCATCTTCATTCCTAAAATTGGGATCTGCATCATTTTTTTTGGCATGGATTAGGTATTATTATTGACAAATTCCTTGGCCTCCATTTGGTTTCATCTGTTGCGAGAAGATTGTCTAGGAATTAAAGCACAGAAAGAGAAATGGTAAACAAAGATTAGCTCGATGGATGCTTGGGATCCTGTTGGAGACCCATTCAACAAGTTTAGTGATTGGATTAGATATGACTTGATTGCTCTGTTATTATGGAAGTTAGTAGATGCATTTGGACAGTCAATGGTTCCTTCATTGAGCTACCTTCTGCAACCGGAATTGATTCTTTTCTTCAACCAAGTTAAGGTCCTCCAGTTATGATCATGATATGGATACAAATTGCAAATGATGTTTTTGCACTAAAACCATCTCGGAATTGAAATAATATGAAGAAACAGAGAACTTGTTGAATGGAATTATTTAATTCAGGTCATACTCATAGGCATAGTTTCATTATATGGTTGAGCCTTGAGCCAACTGAAGGTTTCTTAGTCAGCACAAGACACATTATTTTACTTATCTTAATGCTCGGATAATCTATTTCTTGTCTTCTTTTTATCATCCATGTTTTGAAGTATGGTGTTCTTTATCAGGGATGGATAATGACTAAGGGTTTGTGAAGATTTCTTGTTGGAAGGTCTCCTTTGTATTCTCAAGCGGATTATATTCTAGGAGATGATTACTTAGACTGTGACTGGTTTTAAGAGTTTCTATATCCATATTGGTTCTTCAAACATGAGGCATTTTCAGTTATCCTTTAACAATTTTCCGCAAAAGCATGCACCAACTGTACAAGACCTTGAATTCCTGGTTTCCATGGATGAGAAATAGTTTGTCTTCAGAGAGAAGTTAACAAGCCAGTTGATTTTCTTTCACATTTTGTAGTCAAAATGTAGGGACTTCTCTACCATATTTCTTTAGTTAGTGGTATTTCACCTTGGTTCATCCTGGAATATCAGATATAAGTCTACCAATCTCAGAATTATTACAAAATATCTGAGAAATTAAAGAACTCCAATTGTATTGATGATTTTTTATGAAAAAAATTGAATTGATAATAATAAATGACATATTATGTGGTATGCTTTTGATTCACAGGGACAACTAAAATTTATTATTCATAGAGACAAACTGCATGGTGAAAATCTCTATAGAGGAGAAATTTTCATTTTTGGCCAACAACATGGTAATGATGCATGAAACAGAAAAAAAATCACACAAAACTACATATGAGAACCAATTTAATCTAATGGAACTTAGATATGAACTAGAAAGAAAAATATCAGGATACAAGTTCAACTGCTTCTTGTGAAAGGATTACTAGACCCCTCGAGAAACCAAGGTAAGCAAGAAATCCTTGTAGTTCCCCTTAGTTGTTTCTTCAATTTTCTGTGAGAGGGAAACCCCATATTGCTGAAGGTACTCCTCTGCTATCTCCTTCATGTAGGCATCAGCTTGAGTTACAATTATTCGAGTCAGAGCTTCTTTATGTTTCTCATCTGCTCCACCCATCATTGCTATATCCAATATCTGAAAACCAGAAATAATAATGAGAAAAATAAACTAAAAACATAGAACTGAACATCTTGTTTGACAGGTCCTTCTTTACCCTGCTGAAATATGCCTTAGGAGAGGAAAGGCACTGAATTGCATCTTTTAAGCTTGAGTCTTCTTCCAGATCCTGATAAAAGCATTAATCCATTATATGGACTTACAGTTACAAGGGAATAGAAACAAACATCTCAGGGTACATGCTCTGTGTAAGAGGGGAATAGAACTGCACAATTCTCATATGGCATTAAGAAGGCTTGCTCACTGCATACCTCTTCAATGTTTTTGCCAGATACCACCTTGTAATGGTTGAAAACTGATTTGAGATGAAGCTTGCTCCTGGTTGTTATTATTCTCACCACCTCTCCATCTTCAATGGGATTCTTATTAACATTCTTGAAGGCTTCCCAGAGAGTCTTGGCCTCTTTCTTGGCTATTTCTTCATTAACTTTTGGACCCTCATATCTGTAGGAGCTTACTAGTGCAACCAAGAGCTGTTATAGCACACAAATATTACAAGTTAGTAGTGCTAGTTAATGTTAATCATATATGCTATTTTGAGATTAGGGCTAGGTGGTGTTTGGCACGGCTTCCAAGTTCTGTGCAATCAATTTCCACAAATTAGGACCACACCACCATTTTGAAAATTGATTTTTGATACAACTCCTGTTAAATCACGTTAGTGAAAGTCTCATGCTGACATGGCATTCTTGAAACGATTCCATTGAGAATACATTATCCGGTTGGGTGTAGCTTTAATTTTTCTTTGGCAAGAAGTGTAGCTTTAATTTGGTGTTTGAGTAGCACCAAATACATGTGCCAGATCAGCTTATTTGAGCAAGTTATTTTTGTAATCACTGTTTATAAAAAAACAAAAGTCTGCCGAATGCCACCTAAGTGGTTGTTTGGTAGGAGAAATGTACTTCTCCAAATAACTTTCTGAGAAATAATCGATTTTGAGGTATTCAGGGAATGACTTGGGCAATGTTTGGTTTGACAAAAACATAGAGACAAACAGAAAGTTAGGGAAAGTTCTTAACAGGTTATGTGAGATTCCTTGAGAACTTTCCCTCAACTTTCTGTTTGTCTTATTTCCTATCAAACCAAACACAGCCTTAATGGTCCATTTACCGTTGACAAGGATGAAGTTTTGCGTAAGCCTAGTAGGCTTTAAAGGCCCAATGAGTTCTTGGTAGGGGGGCCTGGTCTATAATTTATAATGGCTGAAGTTATGGTCACAACATGGATTACTAGCCCATTCAAATGGAGGCCCACCAATTCGATGACGTGAAAGAGCAACACACACTGGTGGGTACTAATGTACTCTATACAACTCACATTGCGGTTGTTGTCATGGACACTGTATGCAACGTCTTCCTCAATTGAATGGTCGAATAGGGAGTGGTAGGCCCTCCTTGTCCCGAGGAGCTCTTCAGATGATCGGGTACAGGCGATCTCAATGAGAATATCGTATTCCCTGTTTTTCAATGCTTCTTTTGCCATACGAGCATCTCTTTCCCAAGGATGTAATATCCACAACACCATAGCATTCTGTGGGTAAAACAGATCAGCGGGTATCAACGGGCCCACAACGGATAAAAAAGAACAGCAAAGATCATTATTCTGGGGCCCACAAAACAAGCGCACAAAAAGATGATAGATCCGAGGGAAAAAGTCAGAAGAAAATAAATATATGGATGAATGTGAGGCTGCCATCCTCCCATCCTCATGTTCATTGGTCCATTATACATACGAGAGGATTAAAAAAAAAAAAGGAAAAAACATAAGAAATGAGCTTTGGCTCCACCGAAACCCTACTGAAAAGTGAAAACTCTACCATCAAATGCATGTGGTGGGCCATTGAATTTGATCAGCTCAGAATTTACTTGAAAACAGGATGTTAACTGTATGCACTCTCCACACCATAATACAACCCCTAAATCATTGAGAATTATTGCATACTCCATGAGGTAGAAAAATATCTTACTACATATAAAGTAGAATATAAAATTACACAAATGATGAGTACTTTTCTAATGATTTTTTTTTTCAATTTTTACATTAGAGAAGCCAAAAATCAGTTAAAAAGTCGTTTGACAAAAAAGCTAGAAAAAACGTTTTTTTTTTTTTTCTCAAAAAGCCCATTTAAACCAAAAAGCATTCTCCTAAACCTACCACATGATCTCCTACGAGCAAAAATTCTGTACACACTCTAAAAGTAGATTTATCCCGTCAGACATCGGCAATGTCTTCTTTTAGATTAATTTAACATACATGTAAACATTCTCGATGTAATGTGTGTCGGAGTGTGTATAGAGTTTTTGTATACAGGAGATGCAGATTTCCCAAACATGTCCTTACTAATATTAAAAAAAAAAAAAAATAGATGAAACAAGAAAGAGAGAAAGAGATAAAGAAGAAAGAATAGATGATGATCACCAGAATATATTACCTTAAAACGCAAGAATTCACGTTCGAGGAAGGCGATATGGTTATCATCCCACCTCTCGAAGAGACGTTCGTCTTCCCAGAAGAATTGGGAGCATCCCTTCCTGAAGGATCTCCTTTGCTCTGGATACCATTTGCCCAATATCCATATTATTGCATTCTCGTCCACTCCAAATCCTACAGAAGAGCGGAATTGCAATTCCGATGTAAATACTTAAAACAAATTCCCTACAGGAAAGCAACCCAATAGCAGAGAAAATAGAACCTACCAATAGAAATAATTCATTAGAAGGATTGTAGAATAGTGAAAACTAAATATTATATTACAAAAGGAAATTTTCTGTAAAACAATGACGACTGAAGAGAAGAAATAAAAAAGGAGGAAAAATTAAATTAAGAAAAAAAACCCCTAGAACCTGAGAAAGCCTTTGTGAGTGCATCAATATCTTGAGGGAAAGCCATTTTGTCTTCTTTCTTCCAACAGTTGAGCAAGGCAGCGATAAGGAAGGCGATCTCTTCTCTGCATGTTGATGTTGTTATATATAAAAATCTAAGGGCAATTTTGTCATTTTAAAGTCAATGGGCATTATGGTCATTATATGATAATATCGACTTAAATATATATTTTTCTTCCTTATATTAGCGAGAAGTTTTCTTTTCTTGTGTTTTCTTTTTTTTTTTTGTTTTTGTTAAGCAATTAATAATGCAAACTGGATGTCCTTGTATTCTTAATTAGGCCTTCAATATAAAGGGAAAAATGACCAGTGGGTCCCCACAAATAATTTCTGTATTGAAAGTTGATATAACGTTTGATAATAAAATTTTGAAGTCCTCGTGTTAAACGAGCTGAAGATATGAGAAAAGTAACCCAAGTACCCAGCCAAGTGTATGATTTGAATCCTTGCTTTTTAATATTATTATTTATTACATCCTCAGTATGATATCAAATTACCTCGTGCCTCAGATTTTCATTTCCGTTTTGTAGGGAAAGCCCCTCGCATTGATTGATATATACATTTTTTTATAATTCATATTATAAATCTAAAATACGACAGAATTGAATCAGCCAAAAACTAAATCAATCAACTGGTTAACCGATTGATTCAATTTGGTTTCAGTTTAGAACATTTCACCGAGGGGATGTTGGATAACAGGCCAGGCAGGGTTTTGGGCCTTTAGAAGGGTTTAGAAGTTAGACCTGAATGGGCCACTGGACTGGGTCAGACCACTGAATTGATTTAAAATTGAATTATTATTATTATTATTATTATTACGTCCATATCCTTAACATTTCATTTTGAACCATGCATGTGATTGCTTTTTTGTGCAGGTAAGATCATCATTAATAACATTTGATAACTGCCTTGTATCCCATACTATCCCATACCATTATATATATATATATATATATATAATTAATTAATTTTAATATATAGAATTTAAACCATTAATTTTTTGCCGCAGTTAAACCATTTAAATTCTAAACGTTTAAATTTTGTTTTAGAAACAGTCTATGAAAACGTTATAATAGATAAAACACTGAATAACAGCAATGTTCTAATTAAGACTATTACCATTTTCAGAACTCTGCTTAGATATAACCCCCCTAACTTCACAAGTTGCTGAATTTCCCCCTCCACTAAGAACAAAAATAACCAAAAGGTTTGGTTGTGTTGATATGAGGGGTGGATTATTTTGTGAAAAACCCTGCCCATATTTTTAATTGCTAGGCAACTGACCATAAAATCATTGAATGGGCACCTCATAATTTAGTGGTTCAATGGTCTGGTTCAAGCGGTTTGACCTGTTATCATGCTGAATGAGGTCGTAAGTATATTAGTAAAAATATGAAAAGTATAAGTAGAAAAAAAATATTTACAAGTAAGAAAATAATTATAAGTAAGCCAAACATTGATACATTAGGGATTTTGTTTTTGTTAGTACAGGATGGTGGGAGGTCTAACCTGAACCATTTTTATCTGGTTTGGTTCTCAAGAAATTGCTTTAACTTATGCTATTATGTAATTATTTTTTTCTTTTAATTTCCTTCTTTTTCCTTTTTTCTCTTTGTATTTACATGATTATCACACAAAGGCGATTTTGCAATCACTTTTGTTGGTAGAGTGAAGGGCCTACACACTTTATTGATATAGTCCAAGAATAAGTGACAATTCAACTCATCTCCCATGCATTATTATTACTTGGGTGGGCCATTATTCATAACTTCATGAATTTGGATAAGCCTTTTATGATTGTCATCAATTGCGGGTAGGGGTGTTAATTGGACTGGATTTGGTCCAATCCTGTCCAGTCAAATGTGAGTCCATTACAATTGGACCTGGTTCAATTCAGCCCAATGAATATTTTGGATCGGTCTAGAAATTGTCCAATCTGTTCAAATTCCTGTTAATTTAGATTGGTTTCAACTCAAATCTGGTCCATTGATACCTATGTTCTTATCTTTTATCAATGGATCAGATATTGGTTCAATCCAATATAAATTCATTATGGACGGACAAGATCCAATCTAATATGTCATATTGGTCCGTTCAATCTGTCTAAATTCAATATGTCTTATTGGTTCATCTAATTCGTCCAAATGAATTTTGATTTGGACAGAATCTAACCCAAAACCGATTCATTGACACCTGTAATTGCAGGTCTCTAATTAGTGATGGAGAATTTCTCCCCATGTTCAGTGAGAAAAGTAGAAATAAGGAGGCACATACACTTTTTTAGCACATAATACTTTCATCCTGTATATCAAAAACCATGGTTCAAAGTATCCATGCGTATCATATCATATTTGAATAATATGCATTAATCGATTTTCGGCAAACACCATATAGTAAGATTTAAGGGGTTAATTTCTATATGTTTAAATATTAGAGCCAATCAGACTGAAAAATTAAGAGAATGAAAGATTGGTATAGTAAGTTTTAGATGCTCGTTATTGAAATTTTTAGTTTGAATCATGTCTAGAACTCAAGCCTGAACTGCATGCCTATAGAGATCACCTCATAGAAGTGGCCGGCATTTTTGGACACGTGTATATGATCAATTGTCCACGTGGCAACTCCAAGAGCCATACATATTTGAAGCTTGATTGACCATATAAATTAGCTAAGAGTTGAAAACAATTGTTGTTGTTAGTGGTCTTATAGGCATTTTAGATAAGCTTTTGCTTTGCAGCTTAATTTGGGCTGTGAAAAATACAAAATTTGAGGTAAGAAATGTGCTTTTGAGTGTTTGGTAAGAATTGCTTTTAAAAACTCAATTTTTTGAAATAAAACACAAGCTTAAAATTGGGGTTTTGTGCTTTTGGGATTTAGAAGCACAAATTCTCAAGTTTATACAAATACAACCTTATTTTGTAATGCTATATAGTTTATTTCTCTTGATTATTACCTATGTAAATAAAGTAAATGCTGCCTTAACCAATAGCCCATTTGGTTAAGGTTCTATTTTCAAATCAATTGATCCTCCATCTATCAAGGGTATCTCTTTATTTATTGCTTTTTGGAGTCAGTTTTGCTGTTTTATTTTGTATATATAAACAAAATTTTACTTTGTTAGAGAAATAAATACATTTATATATATATATATATAAACATTTTTTTTACTCATGATGAGAGCTGAGGTGGCAACCCATAGTTTCACTTGTATTGGTATTAATTCCATCTTTCCACTTGGCTAGCTGGTTTTGGCTGGGTGAAGAATAGTACATGTTCTCTAATTATATCTAATAATTAATTCTTGAAAATTGAAGGACGAAATATTGTAAAAAATAAGAGTGATGCAAGATCAGATGTGGAGTTTTTTCCCCTACTTTCACCTTTTGCATTTAACTTCACTATATAAATAGATATCTCTATTTGATTTGTTTAATCTTTATTACGTCCCATATGGCTTTAGTTTCTCCTTTCACGGTAGATCCTATCTAGGCTCCACTTGCACAAATACAAATGCAAATTTTGATTCACTTTTGAATTGGCTTTTGTCTTACTTTGCTTCAGTTTTTATCTTACATTTTTATTCTATCTGCAATACAAATAAAGAAAATAAAAGAGAAGCTGAAACATGTCAGTGCAAATAAAATTGCACCACCAACAAACTAGCAAAGATTCATTACAAAAATTTAATAATAATTAATCAAAACTGTTGAATTCATTTTGATCATTAATTCTCTTTATTTGCATATAGTGGAATAAGTATAGAAAAGCACAAGGATACAAACACAAATAACTGAAAGTACATGGGCACAAGTGAAAAAATCGCATGTAAAAGGGAACACCTACGAATTTGAAGATAGACAAGGGTATATCGGCAAAAATCAAGAGAAAGCTTGGATTCTTTTATCTCGGCGATATATGGAGACACGTGTAGAAAGAAAAAAACGACTGAAGAGAAGAAAAACTGTTCCCGTGATCCAATCCAACATTTAATTTCTCCTCATTTAATGAATGCAAGATACCCTATTATCTTTCTTCTCGTTTCAGAAAGGAACCTGCCACAGAAAGGAGAACAAAATGGCCACTCTGAAAGTACCAGATACGGCTCCTTCTCCAACCCAAGACAGTGAAAAACTGAAAAAAGCTTTCCATGGTTCTCTCTCTCTCTCTCTCTCTCTCCCCCTATCCTATCATCTCTATTTTGTGATGATGACGAGGAAAACGATGATGATGAATGAGTGCAGGACTGGGGACGGACGAGAAGGCGATCATTTGGATACTGGGTCACAGGAACGCAAGCCAGCGGAAGAAGATCAGATACACTTATCAAGAACTCTACAACGAGTCTCTCATCGATCGTCTCAAATCCGAACTCTCCGGCGATTTCAAGGTTCTCTTTTTCACACCATTTCTTCTCTGTTTTTTTATTCAAATTTCCATTTCAATTACAAGATAGAAACCATATCGATTATCAGGAGTATGCAAATCTTTTGCCTGTTCACTGCTCATTTTCTCTCATTTTCTTTGGTTTTTAGTAGTGCAAAGGCTTCCATTTTGGGAAATTTTTTTATAGTATTGGCAACAAGGCTTTTGATTTTCACTCTGGTATGGGAGTCTGACTACGACCAAATCACAGCTTAAGCAGCCATTACTAATCAAAATGAACCGCGTCGCATACAGACCATAAACATGCAGAGTTGCAGACTGAAAATGGTGTTTATATGCGTATCCGATTTTATTGGCCATTCCGCGGCTTAAGCTACGACGTCGTTGTCGGGTAGACTTTTGCCATCATGCAACCTTGGGAGTTAGGCCAGATAAGGCCCACGTTCTGTTTGACCCATGACCCAATTACCAAAATTCGCCGGTTTGAGTTCCATCTATTGGCTGGTTGCTTGGTTGGGTTACTATGCCCTTAATGATTAGGGCTGCATAGGGTGATAAATTAGTGGGTGTGGGTGTGGATTGGGACAATTCACACCTTCTGGTAGCAATCAATTCACACCGCATCACACTTTAAAACTGTTTTGATTTGTGTATAGATTATGTGGATTGAATTAGTTCACACGTGGTGTGTGACCTTTTTTTATTTTATATATATTTTATGAGAGATCTACACAATGGATTATAAATGTTCAATTTTTGTATTTTATATAGTAAATAAATTGAAAAAAAGGCATCAATATATAAGCAACAAATTGCATTTTTTAAATAATTAAAAAAAATATTATTTTAAATATTTAAAAAATAAAAAATAATATTTAAAATATTATTTTATTGATAAAAATATTAAAAAAATAATATTTAAATAATGAAAAAAAGTTGAAAAGGATAACTGTCGGACTTGTGCTAGAATTAACATTAAAAATTATTATTTTATTGATAAAATATTAAAAATAAAAAATTTAAAAATTATTAAAAGATTAAATAAAATAAGAGTAATTGGACTAATGTGACGTAACTGCGTTACATTGAGACCTTTTCACAATTTATCCATACCATAGTGTGGACTATCCACAAGAAAATACAGTGGACAATAAATTGGGGTGTGGCCCGTCCCTGTCTACGCTATTTTGTGGACGGGGACCGTCTACATAGCAAAATACCATATCTTATCAGATATTTACACAGTACTGAATGCCACCTAAATAATTGGATTACACGCACATTTAATCTTATTTAATCTAATTTAATATATACAAAAAAATAAGTATTATTCATACATGATATATCGTAAGTTTATTTATTTTTCAAATGTAGATGGTGGATTAGATTTGATTACAATCATAGTTTTGATTTTTGAATAACAAAAAACTCAAATTATGCTAAAACATTCTTGCTTTCCAGCAAAAACACAATGGTTGGCAGTAATAAATTCATAGGTCCCATAGTGAGAGGTGTGGCTCCATGTATTTAAATACTAGCATGGAGAATTATCATCTGAACAGCTATTGTGTCTAGATAATCCTTTCTCCCAGCATGTTGTAGCCGAAACTTATGATATCAAATGGGGTGGGGTGGGGTGGGGGGTTATTTGTTACACTTGTCTTGCCATTGTATTTTAGGTTGATCCATACACATTTTGTATGAAAAAGGTTTTTTCTACTTAGATGTTTTGAAAACGTTTTGTTACTATTTTTACTTAAAATAATCAAATATAATGTTTCTTACATATGCAGTTTTCTAATTGACATGACACTTAAGCCATGTTTAGTTGCAATGCAAATAAATTTGTATTAATGCAAAACCAACTATGTTAGTGCAAATGATTTGAGTGTAAATTCTGACCTATTTTTGTTTCAAATTTTAACTTATTTTGTTTGATTCCAGTACAAATGAAGTAAGTTAAGACATCAATAAAGTAAAATCCAAAATAAAATTAAACAAGAATTTACATTTTTTACATTTGCACTTCCATACATTTGTACTATTGTAAATAAGTTTGCATTGCAACCAAACACAACCTATGTAAGATGTGGCAATACATTTTTATCACAAATTTGTATCGATAAACCAAGGGCAACACCATGTCATTGTACGAAACACCAGAAGATTGTTGCTTTCCTCATGCTTAACTGTCTATGTATGTTTGAAACTAACACTATTATCCATGGTTTTCAAAACCTGACCGGATCGGACGGTTGGATCTGAAAAATCAGGAACCGGTTCTATTTTTCTCTAAAACCGGATTTTTGTCAAAAAATGTTAATTCGGTCAGTAAATCGCTGACCCGGGCATTGAACCATTTGAACTGTTCAATGATTTTGACCATTTTTTATTTTTTGTCAGAACGGGTCAATCATTCGGTTTGAACAATTGGACCGTTCAACCGGGAACCGGATCCCTGACCCGTTCAGTGTCCGGGACGGTTTTAAAAACCTTGCTATTATCCATTTGGCTCGGATATCAATCATAGAGCTGGATTGGATGGCGTTAGATAAATGCAAATTAAGCCTCTATATGAAAACCAAAATTGAGGCAGAAAATGGTTTGAGCTAGCCTTTGTCAAGAATTTCTTTGAAAACACAGTGAAGCCAAAATACAAGCACCAAAGCAAAATTTGAAGTCTAGATAAAGCGTCATTTCACGTAACATTTAACTTTACGATGAGAACAGAAAGCAGTGATACTATGGACAATGGATCCTCCGGAAAGAGATGCGAAAATGGCTAACAAAGCTCTGCAGAGTAAGGACAAGGGCATAGATCATCTTAAAGTGATCATCGAGATAGCGTGCACCACGTCCCCACATCATCTGATGGCTGTGAGGGAAGCTTATTGCTCCATGTACGATTGCTCCCTCGAGGAAGATATCGCATGCCGCGTAACACCACCTCTTAGACAGGTAAGGTAATCCAAAGTCCAAACTCACCTCCCACAACCAACCAGGTGGTGGAACTGAGTCAACTCACTCGACTGGACATGAACTCACTGTAACTAAATCGCTTAGAGCTGTCGTATTGAGTGCTGGATGAGTTGCTCTTGCTCTCAGCTTTCTGACTGAAGTTAATACATGGATATATATATATATGTCATACAGCTTCTTGTGGGCTTAGTGTCCTCCTATAGATATGATAAAGAAGTTGTGGACGAGATTGTTGCGAAATCGGAAGCAGCAAAGCTTCGGGATGCCATTGAAAGGAAGCAGCTGGATGATGATGATGTGGTGTGGATACTCTGTACAAGGAACGTGTTTCAACTCAGAGCAACATTTGAGTGTTACAGGCAAATATATGGGAATCCCATCGATCAGGTATATATATTTCCTCAGGCCATTCAATAAATATGATATTTGGCATTTCTTATTTTAAGCACTTAACTCTTTTTTTTGCAGTTAAAAGTTCTATTCACAGGTATTAATTTGAACAGCAAAAAGGAGATAAATCCTTATGATAGGAAATGCCAAATGCTACCCAAGTCTGGAAGTGTTTACAAATAAGTATTTATTTGAATAATCATTTATTTGGGGCCGGAACCACATTAAAAAGCATTTATTTGTGTTTGTTAAATAAGTCCAAATAAGTGTTTATTTATAAGAACAAGCACTTAAAAATAAAAGGAAATTGTCTAAAACTCACCATGACTTCTCATCATTCCTCTTAAATTCATAATAAATTGTCAAAACTATGTTTAATAAGGCTGTGGACAACTTCTGTCAATGTATACTAGGGTGATGTAACGGGATGGTGAGTTTTGGAAAATAAAAACTCATTGACGTAGGGTTCTTGGAACGTTTTAAAAAGTTATGGTGAATTTAAGAGAAATGCTAAAAAGTTATGGTGAATTTTAGATAATTTTCCAAAAATAAACACAAATTCAATAAGTAGTTCTCATTTCCTTTTTGACATGTCTTGGCCCACCATGTTATTTTGAAAATACCTATATTATCCCTATTTGATAAGCACATATTTTTTTTTTTCAAATAAATACTCCCAAACCTATTGAAGTCTGTATCATCTATCCATTTATTTGTTCTCCATGAAAGGACATTAAGTGTTGTGGCACCGGCAACTTGGAATCTGTCTTGCAAATGGTTATTTGGTGTATTGATTCGCCGGAGAAATACTTCTCAAAGGTGAAAAAGAAAATGATGAGTAAAGTATATTTATTTTGTTATCAGTGATTCATTAAGACCGCTCTGCTGAAGAGTATATTTTTTTTTGGTTGGCTGATAATAAATTAAACAGGTTTTAAGAGCTTCAGTTGTTGGGCTTGGAACAGAGGAGGATTCACTAACCAGAGCCATTGTTACTCGGGCTGAAGTTGACCTGATGAAGATCAAAGAAGAGTACTTCAACATGCACAAAACTAGCCTCGACGATGCAATCGTTGGTGACACATCAGGAGACTACAAGGATTTCTTGACGACCCTTCTTGGAACAAGACTGTGATGCTTTTCTTTACCTATTCCAAACTGATTAATGTTAGTGATATTATCGGTTGATCCTGATCAACTTCAGTTCTCTTTGAAATAAAATGGAAGGACAATATGGATGCAATTTGTGAATAACCTAACAGTATCATATATAAGGGTATTCACAGTTCGGTTTGGTGACGTTTGGAGAATATCTTAGACTAAATTGGTAAATTACGGTTTAAGAAATTTTTAAATTGAACTAAATCGTTTTGGTATGAAAACCAATTCAGACCAAACCGTTATATTACAATTTGATACAATTTCTAATATGATTTGGGGATTTGGACCATTCCATGATTCTATTGGACTTAATCCAATTAGAATCCCTAAAAATTAAAACTTAAAATTTTTGTTTTATTATTTTATTATAAAATAAAGAGTTTATCATACATTTATAATTTTATGCATTCAATTTAGATATATTATATCATATATTCATATTATATTTATACATTTACATTATATATAATTTTGATTTATAAAATCCAATAAACCAAACTGAAACTGTAAACTGTAATTTAAAAAACCATCAAACTGAACCAAACCATTTTTAGGTGTAAACTAAACCAAATCACAAATTCAGTTTAATTCTGTTTGGTTTTACGATTTAAACCATTATATAATGAACACCCCTAATCATATCCAATCACTTAGCTTGTGATTTTGCTTACTTGTTAAATTTGTATAAAGCTTGAATGATTTGAATGATTTATGAAACTTGCATTACTTCTACTATCCATGGCTGACAGTGCTGTAGACTACTGTGGTTATACGTGGAAACTATTGGAAATAGAAGATTCCCTTTGACAATTTTCCATTTGTTTACGCAGCCATAGTTCTTTGTTTAATGTTAATGATTGCAGAGAAGAGGGAAAAAGAGAGAGAAAGAAGGGGAGAAAGCGACTGTCCAAATGCAAGCTAGTGAGACAGAACCGCTCTTTTGATTCAAGGACGTATACTTTTTTTCTTAAAAGATATTTCTGGAACCTGTGATGCCACATCAGATAAAGTTGCCAGCTGTACCACTGACTTATTCTTACACTATACTTGTCTTGGATTATTGTTTAGTAACTTGTTTGGTGTTGGATCTGGTTGATTCAGTTTGCATGTATATATATGCTCTTACAATGTACGTTGGTAGTGGCAATTGGGTGGGATGGGATTTGGTTGACTTTCAATCCATCCATCTAACCAACCAACCCAGTAAATGACCCACTTAAATGTAAATTTTGATTTAGTTTTGCTTTAAGTCTGGTGTCGTTCAGATTTAGTTCTCACAAAATCGTGCTTATAGTCATGCATTATGAATATCTTCATATTTGTATGCTTTTTTTTCATGAGGAAATATTCTCAATATACAAGGCTGTAAGGACACTGTCATGTGAGGACCAAATCTATTTGAGTCCAATTTGTTTTTAAAAAGTAAAATGATGTGATTCTCACTTTATAGGAGAGAGAAAGAAGTGGAGGAAGCCGTGAGCCTGAAAGCATTCTGAGGCATAAGGCCTAAAAAATTGCATATGTAGTTTTATATTTGTAACATTTCTACTTGGATGAAATAAACTGTTTATTTTAATTTAAATATATTTTAATTCATTTTTAATATAATTAACTTATAAATATTCTCAAGTGAATAACTTTTTTCGATCCCACCATTATTCAAAACATAGTTCTTTTAACTAGTTTAATACTGTGCTCTGATGTGTTTATATGTAGATTGAGGCTGCTTAGTGGCCCCCTTTTTTGAGGTCTTTGTGTTGTTTTGTTTGGGCCCTAGTCCCATTACTATGTGGGATTAGGTTTAGACCTTTTTTAGAGGTTTTTTTCTTTTATTGGTTGAGGTCGTTCTTTTTATGCCTCTCTCTGTATACACCTTGTATACTTTTCCTTCAATTAATACTTTACCTTTTTCAAAAATAAAAATTAATAAGTATGAGAACATGGATTCAAAGCATTAAGGTTGGGTGGGATTTGAATTGGGTTATCAGATTCACCTACATCTGAATCCAATCCAATTATTGCAATTTGAAATCCAAATCAGTTTGACATTTGAAATATCAGACATTGATCACATTTTGATTTAATCTGATTCCATTTTTAAACTGAATAAAAATTAATAATTATTTTTTTAATTTATATATATGTAAATATCTATCTATCTATCTATCTATCTATCTATCTATCTATATATATCTAAAATCAGACTCGTATTTTTATCAAATTGGAGAGTTGATTGATTTACCTATAAAAATTATCTCCTCAAAGAAATTATTCTCTCTCTCTCTCACTTCACTTCACGGTTTTAAAGGGCTAAAAGTGTGGTTGGGGTGTCATGACTGAAAAAGGTCGGGTATAAGCCTAAAAAAAAAATTAGAAATGGATCAATTAAGGTTCATAAATGATAAAAAACAATATAAGATGGACTAAGATAGCAATGATGGAATTGACAAGCATTCATATATAAAATAGAAATCTATGAGTAATCCTAACCTTTTAGCACTTAACCAAATAAAATAATAAAGCTTTTATATTTCAAGTTTCAAAATATAAATTTCTCAACCTATCATATGTTCTAGATTATCAAAAAATTCTCCATTATCAAAAGTTTCTTTCACTAATGATCTTTTAGGTTATGTTTGGTTTAAAGGAAAATGCAGGGAAAGTAAAAGAAAGGTAAGAAAACCTATACAAATCTTGTATGAGTTTTCCTACCTTTCTTTCTCTACTTTTTTTCTTCAAATCAAATACAGCCTTAAGGAATATATAATTGATACTAGATTTCTAGTTACCCAACATTTTAGAAGTCAGGAAATAACTTAGTTGGAGTTCACCAACTGCAACCCGGACTCATACCTCAACCTGCTTAGCCAGACATAGCAAGATGGAGGATAGTGTTGCCGTTATCAATTTATCATCTTTGAAGTTCACAAACTCATCGTCGCCCGCTAACACCAAGCTTATCAACAGCTTCAGAGCCTCTAAATGATCACACTTCACAGAAAGGTGTAGAATAGTCTGTCCATGATCGGAAAGGACCCTAGTTGCTTCGGGTCTCACTCGGACTAGCACTGAGGGCATCCACTCGGCCTTTTATTGCTAAGCTTCGTATTCTCTTGTGACCTGATTGACCAGGATCTGGGAATCGTTGCAGATGATAATGTGCTTGGCTTTCATTTCTTTGGATAGAGCTAGCGTGGCTATCAATGCTTCGTACTCTGCTTCATTGTTGGATGCCGCGAACTCAAAGCATAGTGTGTACTCCAGTTTCATGCCACTTGGGTTGTGTAGAACTATTCCGGCTCCGCTGCCCTACTGGTTCGATGAGCCATCTACGTGAAGGATCCAGGGCTCCTCATCCTAGTTCGCGCTTGCCTAACTAAGAGAGATGCTGCACTAGCTGCTACCTCACGGTGCTCAGACTCAACCGACCTGGGAGCTCCGGGCTCGCCCGAATTGGGGGCCTCGTGCTCAACCGGCCTGGGGACTTCGGAGCTGAAAGTGCACTCCGTGACGAAGTTTGCTAAGGCTTGGGCCTTGATAGCAGTTTGTGGCTTGTATTGGAGGTCGTACTCACTGAGCTCAACGGCCCACTTCATCAGTCGACCAGAAACCTCGGGCTTGAGTAGGACTTGCCTCAGAGGTTTGTTGGTGAGGACGATAACAGTGTGAGCTTGAAAGTACGGACGGAGCTTTCGGGCTGCAATAACCAGTGCATATGCCAGTTTTTCTATCTTTGGATATCTCGTTTCTGCTCCTTGCAGCACTTTACTAACATAGTAGATAGATCGTTGGACCCGATCTACTTCTTTTATTAGTACCGAGCTTACCACTTCGTCACTTGTCGAGAGGTACAGCTCCAAAACATCGCCCTCTTCGGGCCTGGTTAAGACCGGTATGCCAGCAAGGTACTTTTTGAGCTCGTCAAACGCGAGCTAACAATCTTGGGTCCATTCAAACCCTTTGCTTTTAATTGCTTTAAAGAAAAGTAGGCAGCGATCTGCCAATTTAGACATGAAGCGGCTCAAGGCGGCTATTCAGCCATTTAGCCTCTAAACCTCCTTCATTTTTCGGGGCGGTCTCATATCTAAGATGCCCTTTATTTTGTCCGGTTTGGCTTCAATGCCGCGTCGGTTTACGATGTATCCCAGAAATTTACCCGAGGTGACACCAAAGACACATTTATTCGGGTTTAGCTTCATATTGAATCTACGTAGAATTTCAAAAACTAAATTCAAGTCTTGTATTAAATCACATGAGAACTGGGTTTTGACAACCATGTTGTCTACATAACATTCTACTTTTTGGACAATCAATGGCTCAAACAGTTTGTTTACAAGTCTTTGAAAGGTCGCCCTGGCATTTTTTAGCCCAAAGGGCATGACCTTGTAGCAGTACAGGTCGAGCTTGGTTATAAACGCAGTTTTCTCTTCATCAGTAGGGTCCATCCTGATCTGATTGTAGCCCGAGTAGGCATCTAGAAAGCTCAGCAACTCATGCCCCGAGGTCGCGTCTACCAGACGGTCGATCCTGGGAAGTGGGAAGCAATCATTTGGGCAAGCTCGGTTCAGGTCGATGTAGTCGACGCACATGCGCCATTTACCGTTAGCCTTTTTCACCAGAACGGGATTGGCCACCCAGCTCGGGTAATGGACTTCCCTGATAAAATCGGCTGCATGGAGCTTCCCGACCTCCTCGTCGACTGCCCTCCATCGCTCTGGGGCTAGGTTGTGTTTCTTCTATCTAACAGGCCTAACTACAGGATCAGTATTAAGCTTATGAGTTATGATGCTAGGGTCTATGCCGGACATTTCTGCCGCGGACCATGCAAAAACATCTAAATTCTCATGTAGAAAGCGTACCAGCTTGGATCGCAGAGGCTCCTCGATGGAAGCACCGATCTGAAGCGTTCGGGCAGGGTCCTCCGCCGAGGCCGGGATAGAGACAGTCTCTTCCGTGGGCGCAGCTCGCTCCTCGCTTTGCTCCGTAGGTCGCTCCAACTCAAGGTCATCGACCACCTTGGCTTTTCCCTTGAGGGTGGCGACGTAGCATTTGCGAGACTCAAGCTAGTCACCTTGCGCTACCCCGATGCCGAAGTCCGTGGAGAACTTCATGGCCAAGTAGTAGGTGGACACCATAGCCCGTAAGGCATGGGTAATCGGCCGACCTACTATGGCGTTGTATGGGGAGGGGGTTGCGACCACTAAGAAATTATGGTTGAGCCTCACTATGCTAGGCCAGGTGCCAAATTCCACAGGTACTGTTACCCTTCCCAGGGGCCGAACTTTCTCTCCGTTGAAGCCTACCAGGGGAGTGTTCGCGGGCTTTAGGTCGCACTCTTGAAGTTGGAATTAGTCGAAGGCCGCTTTGAAGATGATGTCTGCTGAGCTGCCCAAATCGACAAAGACGCAGCTGACTGGCTCCTTGATGTTGGCTCCTTGATGTAACCGTTTCTGGTCACATACCATATTTTTTTTTTTTTTTGTGATGTATCAATTTTTGGCTAAGTACTTCGTCATTTGACCTGCTTCCAGGTGGCCTGTGACTCAGAGGATGATGGAGCTCCCTAGTGGCGAACTACCTGGTGGTGAGCTACTTGGTGGCCCTAGTGGTGAGCTACTTGGTGACGAGCTCCCTGGTGGTGAGCTACCTGATAACGAGCTCCCTGGTGGTGAGCTACTTAGTTGTCAAGAGGCTGCACTTAATTGGTATGAGGTGCCAGGTGTCATCGTCTCAATGGGTTGGGTCAAATCATCCTCCATCAATCTTCTTTGGGCATCAACTAAGGGAGTGAGGTAGAGACTGATAGTGATTTCCCGTTTTCTTTGTTAGGCCAGTTTTGAATTAAGCAGCTCATCTTTTGTATACTTTTTGTATATTAGGGGTGTTGATAAAAAACTGAAAAATCAAAACTGAACCAAACCGAGAAAACCAAACCAAAAATGTGATTAACCAAATCACTCAGTTCGATTTTGGTTCAATATTTCAAAAGACCAGTTCAGTTTTCGGTAAACCTAGAAAAAAAATGAATGTTAACTGAACCAATCGGTATATATTTTTACATACATATTTTTAATGTCACGTATTTTCTCTATATATTATATATAAATATAAATATATATACATTATATATACATATATTATATATCATTTATTATTTATAATTTAATATTATTATTAGACATATATTTATATAATATATATATATATTACAAATATAAAAAAACGAAACCATTCGACCGATTAACCATGCTACTGATTTGGAGAAATCAAAAAACCAGTAGGATCAATTCGGTTTGAAAAAAATGGCTATGGTTCGGTTAACCGAACCGTGGACACCCCTAGCCCTACATTGTACACTGCTTTTCTTCATTTCTGATAAATTATACCTTACCTATTTCAAAAAAAAAAAAAAAAACATCAACAAATAGATGCAAAGCCTGAAGAAATGAACCATCAGGTGCGAATGTGCGATGACTACATACAAAATCCAAATACTTTCATTCATACATGTGGAGAGAAAGGAAAATAACTACCAATCTGATTAATATAAATAATAAGAAAACCACGAAAAACTTTAGCCATTATTGTCTCATGTTATCTTACACATTATTAGGAACTCCGTATCATGAAATTTTCAACATCCTTACAAGACAGAAGGGGATGTTTGATGAAACATGATTTAATGGTTGGGCAAATTTGGACAGGCAAAAGGATTCAGTGGTTTATGAACATATGTTGCCGGAGGTTTGATCAATTCCTACGCGCTAATGCTGCAGCAACCCCACCTGCCAGAAGTCCCACGGCAGTTGCAGCAATGCCTATGCCGATAACGCCATCTGCATTTCAACAGAAGTAATATTTCTTAGCAGCCAAATGAGTGCTAGAGAGTGAAACAATTAATAAACAAGCATTTGTCATTTACCTTTAGCAATTTTATCTTCAATAACCTTCTTCAGGGTAAGGGCCTGCCTCCAATCCGGTGCAATCTACAAAACATGTCCATCAGAAATAATGTTGTATACATCAAGTACATTCATGACTGCTGCAGAGTTTGAAAGGAAGCAAAGCTTCCAAATTCGGTAGCAAATGGTTAAATGTCTTCAAATAGGGACTTCTTGGTTCTGAAATAAACCATTGAAATTGTGGGGTATGAATAGCAAAGAATACTTAACAGCAAACAAAAATAGAATAAAATCAGAAACTGATTGAAATATTGAAGAGAGGAATTATCCAGAGAAAATTGATACTTCTAGTACATGAGAAAAGAAAATTAAAGACGGATGCTTCTGTGAATATTGAGAGGATGGCAGGCTGTAGCTGGCTTTCAAGCTACAAGACAACAAAGACTGGTGGAGTGGTCCCCACCAACAGCCAGAAGGGTTAAGTTTAATTTTGATGGGTGCTGCATTGGAAATCCAGGGGAGTCACGTGGGGGAGGGGGGTAGTGAGAGATGAGAATGGTAATATACCTGTGAGTTTTCAGGCCCAGTTGGGTACAGTAATTCTGTAAGGGCAGAATTGATGACAGTTATTCAAGGCCTGAAACTTTTAAATTTAAAGGGTTTCAGAGATGTGGAGGTTGAAGGGAATTGTCAAACAGTTGTCAGCTGGTTGAAGAATCAAGACGATCTAGCTTGGAGGTTTAGACCGATGCTAAGGCAGGCACTATTTCTTGGGGCTTCTGTGAATACCTAATTCAATTGGATTCCTAGAAGTGCCAATTTGTTGGCAGATGCATTGGCAAAAGCAGGAGTATTAAGGGACCAGTTGGAATGGAGATGTCCAGGGATGGGTTGTAATTTATAATTACTATCAGTTTTATTTTTTGTTTCTTATTTCTTTTCCTGTATTGGAGCTCCTTTGGCCAGGAGCTTTTTGTTCTGGTGATATTGTTGTTCATTTGATTTCTCTGTTTGATTCTTAATAAATTATCAGCTACTTATCCAAAGAAACAAAGAAAAGAAAATTAAAGAACCCAAAGTCCTGCAAACACTTGAGCATTCTATTGTCAATAAACATCAGTCATGAATCTGCAAGTGACCAAAAACCCAATTATGCAAACGAAATACATTTTATGCATCAATGGAAGCCATATTATAACAAGTGGTCCAGGTCTACATTTGAGTGTTTGTTGGGTTACTGCCCAACACAGGAGCTCTCTTCAAGGGAAGCTCAATCCTCCTGAGAAGGGAGAAGGGAAAAGAGAGAGATTGCAAGGATAATTCGATATCTCCTTTCATTAGTAATCCATGGAAATATATAGAGAGGACTGACACATGTCCTAACGGACTGTCAGAATAACAACCAGAATATTCCAAAAGTAAAACTGCCTCTGATCCGCATAACTAATTCTGAGGTCCATCGGGCTGTCGTGGCTTGCGGATGTACACCTTTTCAATGGGAGGCCTCATTCTGGGTTCAGCATTAAGCCCAGCCATTGTAGGTTCACTGGCTGGCATGACCCGGCTAGGAGGAGAGTGGGGGATCCTAACAGTGCCTCCCCCCTTCAGATTGACCTTGACCTCAAGGTCTAGGTGTGGAAATTGTTGTTAAAGCCGGGAATATGGTTCCAAAGTAGCATCTTCAACTGGTAAGTGGGTCCATGAGCTTTTTGCTTCCTGGATTATCTTGCCACCTTTCTTGACCCATCTAAAGTCTGTGATCCACAGGGGTTCTATTAGCAGCTGGCCTTCTTCTGTGAACTCGGGTAAGGAGGAGCTGGAAACGTCTTGGTTCCCCAGGCTTTTCTTCAGTAGTGAGACATGAAAGACTGGAGGGATTCTTGATTCCGAGGGTAAACCCAGCCGGTAGGCTACTGATCCCACTCTCTCTAGAATGAGAAATGGGCCATAATATAGTGGGGCCAATTTCTGCCATGCTCTTTTGGAAAGAGTAGATTGTATGTACGGTTGAAGCTTCAGAAAAACAACATCCCCTACCTGAAATTCAACTGGTTGGTGCTTCTTGTCATAGAAGTGTTTCATTTGCTGCTAAGCTTGCTGCTAGTTACCTTTCTCATAAGGTAAGATTGCAGGAGATTCTCTCCCATACAGAGCCTTAAAAGGAGTCATCCTTGCTGCGGAGTGGTATGTAGTATTATGCCAATATTATGCCTAAGGTAACCATTTAGTCCATTGGCGTGGTTTCCCCCCAGCAAAGCATCGAAGATAAGTCTCCAAGCAGCGATTCGCTACCTCAGTCTGCCCGTCAGTCTGTGGATAATAACTGGTGGAGATGTTCAGTTGAGTGCCTTGAATCTTGAAGAATTCTTGCCAGAATTTACTCATAAAGGCAGCGTCCCTGTCTTAAACAATTGATTTCGGTATGCCATGCAACTTAGCAACATCTTGGATGAAGGTTTCGGCTACTTGGGAAGCACTATAAGGGTGGGAGAGAGCAGAAAAATGGCAGTATTTAGTGAGGCGATCTACCACCACCATGATGACAGTTTTTCCAAATGAAGGGGGTAGTCCAGAAATGAAGTTCATGCTTACTTCTTCCCATACCTGTTGGGGGATAGATAAGGGTTGAAGGAATCCAGCTGGGGTGGTAGTCTAGTATTTCTGTCATTGGCAAGTGACACACGTGGCAACAAAGTCCTGAACTCTTTTCTTCATACCTTTCCAAAAGAAATGTGCAGCAAGCCTGCGATAAGTCTAGAATACTCCGGAATGGCCACCCATGAGCAAGCTGTGAAACAACTGTAAAAGCTTAGGGATATGAATAGAAGAAGCTGGAATGACCAACGTGCCTTTGTAAAACAATGTTGAGCTGATCATTGAATACCCTGGTGCATTGGAGGGATCCTGGGACCACTTCTCATGGATCCCAATAAGTTCCGAGTCCTTCATGGCTTCTTCTTTAATCTGGCCCATCAAGGGATAAATGGGCTGGGAAGAGGTGAGGCATAAAAAGCTCACTGGACCTAGATAGTGCATCAGCCACCTTACTAGTTGAGCCTGGTTTTGTACTCTTTAGCATAATCAAAGCCCAATAATTGACACCCATTTCTGCTGTTCACAGTTGAGTAGTTCTGGGTCCTTCATGGCTTCTTCTTTGGTCTGTTCTTATTATGAACCTACGGCCCAATAGATAGTGCCTCCATTTTTGGATCGCCATGACAAGGGCCATGAGCTCCTTCACGTAGGTGGACTTTAGCCGGGCCTGGGCTGAAAGGGCCCTGCTGAAAAAGGCTATGGGATGACCTTCCTGCATTAGACCAGCCCCAATTCCTACCCCGGAGGCATCGCACTCCACTACAAGATTTTTGGAGAAGTCAGGCAGTGCTAATGTGGGGGGTGATGTTACTGCGGCTTTGAGTCTCAAATGTGATTTGTGCCTCCGCCCCCCATTCAAAACCATCTTTCTTTAAAAGTTGGGTTAACGGGAACACAATATTCCCATAATTTCTGATAAACCTCCGATAGTAACCAGTCAGCCCTAGGAACCCATGAAGAGTTTTAGCAGAAGTGGGTTGGGACCAATTTGTCATGCTTTTCAACTTATCCGGGTCTGCTGCTACCTGCCCTGCTGAAACCACATGGCCTAGGTACTGAACCTGATTCTGGCCGAATGTACACTTTCTTGCCTTGGCATACAACTTATGTCTCCGCAGGAGCTCCAATGTGGAAGTTAAATGGGCTAGGTGGGAAGTTCAATCTGGGCTGTACACCAGTATATCATCGAAGAACACCAATACAAACCTCCTTAAGTAGGATCTAAAAACTTCATTCATGACGGCCTGAAATGTAGAGGGAGCATTAGTGAGCCCAAAAGGCATTACGAGGAATTCGTAATGTCCCTCATGAGTGCGAAAAGCAGTTTTTGGTACATCTTCAAGGTGCACTCTAATCTGATGGTACCCAGATATAAGATCCATTAGAAAACATTGTAGCCCCATGCAATTCATCCAATAGCTTGTCCACAATGGGAATGGAGAATTTATCCTTAATGGTTATATTGTTTAGTGCCCTGTAATCAACAGAGAAGTGCCAACCACCGTCCTTTTTCTTCACTAAGAGGACAGGGGACAAATAAGGGCTAGTGCTGGTCTGTATCAGCTCTTTAGACGGAAGCTCTTCAACGATCCTCTCGATTTCCAGTTTCTGAAAACGAGGATACCTGTAGGGTCGAGTTTTTGTGGAGGCTACTCCTGGTACAATGGGGATTTTGTGGTCTTGGGATCGGGTTGGGGGTAACCCAGGGGGCTCAAGGAACACATCTTTGTATTGCTTCAAGAGTTGCTGAAGCTCTCGGGACTGAGAGCCATTCAGCTGAAAGTCTGGCCCATGGCCCAAGACTGGTCCAGAAGAGTCCCATCCCAATTGTGAGAAGACCAGTTGATTCTCCTTAAGCAAAGAGTTTAGCCTGATAGCTTGCGGTGGGTTGGGTTTGACCCCACTGAAGTGGCATGTGCTCCCATTCAATTCGAAGCCCATGGTCATTTAGGCCCAATTACACATCACTGAGCCCAGCTGTTTGAGCCATTGAACCCCCAAAACAATGTCAGCTCCCTTGAACTCCAAGGGGTATAGGTCCAGATGAAACTTGTAGCCCTGAATGGCAATGGTCAACCCTTCACACATTCCCCGACATACCAGTCGGTTCCCATCCACAACTAATACTGAAAAATATGGCTGATGTTCTATCGCCAACCCTAGTTGTTTGGTTAGGGTCTGGTTAATAAAATTAAGGGTACTCCCATTGTCTATCAAAATGAAGACCCTTCGGTCCAAAAGCCGTCCGTCCACTCTCATTGTATTGGCGGAATCCAAGCCCATTAAAGCATGTAAAGAAATTTCATGGGTTTCCTCAAGAGGGAACTCACCTTCATCGTCGCCTCCAGCACTTGGTCCAGTCATTTCTTCCTCTGGTTCTTCACACTAAAGCAGAAAAGCTTGTTGGGATTTGCAATGGTGACCAAGGGCGAACTTGTTACCGTAGTTGTAGCACAATCCTTTCTCTTGTCTCGTCTGCATCTCCGCCCAGGTCAGTCATTTAAAGGGAACGACCGGTTGGGAGGGAGCTCTGCCTGTGCGTGGTGCTGATGCCTCTCCTCTCACACGTGGGTTTTTGAGAAGGGGACCCAGGGGTCTGGCAGTCTTCTTCCCTTGATTCAGCCTCTCTTCTTGGAATCGAGCCATCCCTACTACCAAGATTACCTTCACCAGTCACTGGGCTTTCACTTTGATCCTGATGTCCTCCCTTAGTCCACCTATGAAACAACCCACCAAAGCCTTCTCCAACCACCCATAGACTATGTTCGCTAGACGTTCAAACTCCATCTGATAGTCACGAACTAAACCGACCTGCTTGAGCTTGGATAGGTCCTCGTCAAAGTCTTTGAACCATGTAGGTTCAAATCTGATAATAGAGTGTGTCCATGAAGTCTTGCCAAGTGAGTTGGGGGTGGTTCCTTCGGTACCACTGAAACCAAAGGATAGCCTCATCTTCAAGATGGAAGGAGGCAATGGTAACCTCTGATGTCCTAGTGTTTCATGGTACTCGAAGTACCTCTCCGCCTTGTAGATCCAGGGTATTGGGTCTTCTTCGACGTACTCAAAGTACCTCCCCACCCCTACTTTTTTTTTTATGAATACCTCCCCACCCCTACTTTCACTACTGACTTGAATCCTCTGCTTCACTATCCCTCCCTGCCGCCTTCTCTTGTTGTAGAACCAGGGCTGGAGTTTCTTTAATTTCTTTAATGTCTATTGAAACCTTGTGAACATCAACTTCTATTTGATCGACCCTTTCATCTACAGTGGATGCTCTGTTGTTCGTCATCTTGCTTGGGCTCTGATACCAATTATTGGGTTACTGCCCAATACAGGAGCTCTCTTCGAGGGAAGCTCAATCCTCCTGAGAAGGGAGAAGGGAAAAGAGAGAGATTGCAAGGATAATTCGATATCTCCTTCCATTAGTAATTCATGGAAATATATAGAGAGGACTGACACAGGTCCTAACAGATTGTTAGAAATACAACTAGAATATTCCAAAAGTAAAACTGCCTCTGATCCGCATAACTAATTATGAGGTCCGTTGGGCTGTCGTGGCTTGGAGATGTACACCTTTTTGATGGGAGGCCTCATTCCATTGTAGGTTCATTGGCTGGCTCAACCCGGCTAGGAGGAGAGTGGGGGATCCTAACAGTGTTGAACAAGCTTTTCCATGTTTCTTATCTTCATCTATTTGGGGGAGTGCCTTTACCAGGCCTTTTGTCCTATGTATCTATTTTGTTATCAACCGATTCAGCCCATCCTCTGAGTTTAATAGGTAGTTGCTCCACCTGAAGAGGATGTTAATTCCATGGACAAGAAACTCCATATGGTGAGAAGTGGTTTATGACATAGCCTCTTTAAAGTAGGAGCCTTCACCAGGAGTTAGATAAATGGTCACCAGCATTATTGTGGTAACATGTAAAAGAGTTATGAGGCAGAAATATTGTATGAGCAGAGTATTGGCAATCAAGAAATAACATGACCAAAGAAAATGAGTAACAGATATATGAATGTTGCAATCAATGTTTTAAAACACGGAGGTGTGACGTAAGGTGTTCCACTACCTAGAGGCATGAGGCGTAGTTCAGAACGTAAGAGGCGTAAGCCTCCCGAACACAAGGAGGCTTTGAGAGGAGGGGAATGAGGAGGAAGAAGAGGAAGAAGGATCTCATTTAAGATTATTTTTAATAAAAATCTTTTATATTGAGAAGAAAGAAGATGCATAGCACTAGTTGAAAGGAGGGGTCTTGTTGAAGCGGAGTTGAGCAAGCGAAGCGAGCAAGCTGAAGCGGAGCAAGACCCACCTTTCCTTTAGAAAAGGATGATAGCTATCTAGTTAATTAGAAAAATGCATGTGATTTCTAAACTAAGAGGTAGGTATCACCCTTTCTAGACTAAGAAAGGATGATAGCTATTTGTTAATTAGAAGAAACTTTATTATGCATGCATTTTTCTCATTCATGGAGCAAACTATTCGACTATAGGAGAATGCATACATTACTTGATCACCCCCAAAAGATAAAATATGTCTAGTCTAGTTAAAGGTAATCTAAGAACACAACCTACCAATCTCTAAAATTTCCTGTTGTCAGACAACAATTCCCCTTGAGCATTCAATTTGTGGTTAGGATCTATAGGAGTTCAAACAGCTTTAGATCCCCAGTTTTTTGTAACGTATAATAATTAATAATATAACAAAAAGTTCCTCTGCAAGATAAATATACCTTGCTTTGATCAAGCTACCTCAACACCAAGAAAATATTTAAGGTCTCCCAAGTCTTTGATCTCAAATTCAGAATGTAGTAGAGCCTTGAAATGTTGAATTTAGAGAGGCAATTCCTTCTCACCACAATATAATTGGCATACACAACAAGAGTTGTAATAATATCCCCTCATGCTTCAGGAATAAGGTGTGATTCACATGATTGAGAATGTTCAATCTTCTTAACGTTTTGTTGAATTTGTTGAAACATGCTCCAGGAGACAAGGTCCATCTAATTACGATTTCCATTTCAGGTAAGAGAGGGAGATATCATTTGGTCGCTCAGAAAGTTAAGATTTTGTTTTTCTTTTACATTCTTATTTTATTTATTTCCCTGGGGGGTGCACTTTCAGAGGCAGCTCTTAAGCTTTTTATTGATTAAAAGGATTTGGCCAACACTGTTAAATGGGGGAAGGGGATCTTGGTTTCTTGGAGATTATCTTGACTAGTTACTCAGACTATAGTTGTACTTGCATGGTGAAGCAAAATTTGATGCTGTGGTAAATTCTTCAGTAGAACCTGGAATTTTGAGAGTGGACATGAATAGTGGGTTGTCCTTCCCTATGCAATGCCTTTTGCATGGACATATAGCTTAGGCAGTCAGGAGGCTCCTTGACTCTTAGTCGCCATCTTGTATGTCATGTTACACTATTTTCTCTTTTATAATACAATAAATTTGTATTAATCATCCAGACTGAAGGGGAAAACTAGTCCTACTATGAGCAAACAAACCAAAATATTTCTGTGTGCATGGTTCTTTTTCCAAGTACTGCAATCTTTTAAGAACAAACTTCAATAAAACATTCTAATATGTTATCTCATGATAAGTTTGAAATGCTTCTATCCCATCACTGAAGTTATTTCACAACATGAACATCTAGGCTTAGTGGGCCATTGCAAATTGACATGTACATGCGTTTTAACATATGACCCAAAATAGCAACTGTAGATAAAATTAACTGATAATAAGTACTTGGAAAATTAAAGCAGGAAACAGAGATCAAACCTCCAAACATCGTTCCACAAGTTGCCTGCTCCTCGAACAATCACCACTTCTGTAATGTCCTACAGCCAGAAGATAAATCTTCTCTCTCCTTTGTAGAGGGCTGCTTGTACTGGACAAAGAAGCTGAAAAGAGAAGTTCATTAATTCACCTCATGCCAATAACCCCACAAAAAAGGAATGGTATCAAGCAGGTGAAAAAATTCTTGGGTACAAGTTCAGCAACAGTAAGGACAAGGACAGACAAAACAAAAATTGGGAAAATAAAGAGGAATGGCCTAATTGGCTTTATTTGAACCACCTTCAAGCATGGCTATCCCACGTTGCACATCTTCTGGTTGCCTTGAGTGAACAAGGGCCCATGACAACCGCATGATGCTCTCATTCATAGCTTCTTCTGAGACACCATCAGCTTGAGAAACTTCTCTCTCACAACCCTGTAATGAATTAAAGCTATGACTATGGTAGCAAAATAGCAGAAAAAAAAAAGACAGCATAACATACATCACAAAGGTAGCAGAATTACATGAGAAAAGAAAGCATGACTCTATTTGCAGCATCTGATACATAAAAGCCAGAAAAGGAGTAAAAAGGCAGTATTAGCCAAAAAAATTGGAAAAAAAAAGGAGAACAATAAGGCAGTATCAGGTAAAAAGATAGACTGCTAAAAAGATAGAAATGCTAAAAAAAAGGAGAACAATAAGACTCTTTTTTATAACAAATGAAGAAATTATCAAGTAAAGATAACAGAACTCATCCCTACCCAAGAAGAACTTCTAACAAACCATTCCCCAACAAAATCACCCAAACCATAAAATTTAAAACCACCCACCCAACAACTATCAAAACCTCCCCAATCAACTAAACACTATGGCACTAAGGAAGTATTTAGGAGCTCTGTTTTCAGACCCAATTTAGTATGGTGATTCCACAAGGGCCAAACTTCTGGTGGTATTACAAGGGTTATAAATTAGTAAAGCACTCAGCTACAGAAATATCCTGGTTGAAGGGGATTCTAAAGTAATGGTGCACTAGTTTGGAAAAATACACAGTGGAACTTGAAAATACAGAACTTGTCGAGGAACAGTAAATTGGTAGTTGAGCAGAATGCAACACAAGCTCATAGTCAAGGTTCAAAGTATCAATACAGCCCAATACAATCTGATATGGTCAATATGGGGCATATCATGTCAAAATTTTGAACCTTGCTCATGGTTGGCAGATACAATGGTCAAACAACGGGTAACAAGCACTCAACTTTTTTCTTTTTTGGGATTGAGGGAATCCCATTTGGGGACCAGATGTAAATTTTCATAGTGTATGGAGTAGGTAGTGCAAACTTGCCTACTTTTTAAGGCCTTTCATTTGAGACATGCCAGTAAATAATTCTGTCTTATTAATAAAAGTTTTAACTGTCACTGGTAAAAAACAAAATAAAGGAAAAAACCAACAATTGAATGCCTACTGAACCATGATTCTAATACTCCCCCTTATACAGTACTCTGCAATCAACCAGGTCATAACCCCAACAATATCCCAAGGATAAAAACAATATAGTTCTCATATCCTTCAGCTAAATCCTTCCCAAGACAGCTCCTGGAGCTAAACCACCATTCCCAACTTAATTTTGTCTTCTAACTCTCTAAATATTTTCCTTGCATGTTCTACTCCAAGAAATAGGGATACAAGTCAGGCAACTGACTTGAATTTACACAGAATCAGACTCGGGACTTTGGACCAGGTCCATCAAAATTTAAACAAAGGCTCAACCCAGCCCATTCATGTTGCAGCCCTACCAAGAACAAGCAGACCTAGATTCTTCCCCACTTGAACTTCTCCTTCAATCATGTTCTTAATCTCTATCTTTTTATTACTTGAACTACTTCATCTATCAATCACATCATAAGGTCCATTTTCCTGAAGCTCACCTGGAGTGTAAGGCAGCATTCAAGGAAAATGCTTCACGACTCAACTTTAGAGGTTCAAACCCCTAAAAGTTCACACCTTAAGATGTGAAATCTGCCACCTCAAATCACATTTCATCTTTTATCATATTTCTGAAGCAATTCGCTCGCTTGCCTCCACTTCAACAAGACCCCCCCTTTCAACTAATGTTATGCATCTTTATTCTTCTATAAAATATTTTTATTAAAAATAAAGAAAAAATGAGATCCCCCTTCCTCTTCATGCTCCTCCCCTTCCTCCTCCTAACCCCTTTCCTCTTAAGGAGGCTTACGCCTCCTTGTGTTCAGGAGATTTACACCTCCTTGTGTTCAGGAGGCTTACGCCTCTTGCGTTCTAAACTACGCCTCACGCCTCTAGGTAGTGAAACGCCTCGAGTCACGCCTCCACATTTTAAAACATTGCTTACAAGTGATTATTTTGTGTTGTGCCTCAAGAATAAGGGAGAACCAGTTATTTCTTCAACTCCCATCTCTACATGTTCTTTGTTTTGCTAGTCACTCTTCTCACCCGTTTTCTGTTTTGGAGCTTGAATGGTTCCAGAAAGAGACTACCAGAAAACTGGACCTTAGAAATTTAGAAAAGAGCCAGTTGAGACTGTTGCCTCTTAGAAAATAGGAGTATCTTACAATATGGTTGCAACTGCAGAATGACATAAGTTGTCTTATTTTTCTTTTGTCATTTTGGATTTGTGTGCCGATGTTTTGAGTTAGAATTGGCTGATATTCTGGTGGTGCTTACACTGGAATTGCTGTTTGTCACAGAGAACTGGCTCCCCAACTCCATCGCCTCTCTTCACGGGCACAGTAAAGAGAAAAAGAGGACAGATTGAAGAAATATCTGAGTGGTGATTGAAATCTTAAAACACAATTTAGTGAACAATAGTTGTTGTTCAGTAACTCAGCCAATTGCTAATGGTATTTACAGAAGCTGGCAATGTCTGCATTTTAGGCTTCAAAAACCCCAAGAGAAAGCGTTTGGGGCAGGGTTAGGTAATTAGGGTATTTTAGTTCATATAATGGGGGGGGGGGGTAATATAAGTAAATTTACAAAAAAAAATTCTTCCCTTGACACCTTTTTCCAAAAGAAGGAAGATCACTTTATAACATTTAAAAATGGATCAAACATAAGTCAAATAGATTTTTTCCATACTAGAAGAATAGAACAAATGGAGTGTAAAGATTGCAAAGTTATTCCAAAAGAAAGATTAATAACACAACATAGATTAGTGGAGGTAGATATGCACATAGGGAACAGAAGAAAAATAGGGAAGAAAATAGGTGTTCAAGAATTTGGTGGGAAAACAACATAAAGAAAGTAGCAAAGGATGTCTTTGGAGAATTTAAAGAAAAATACTAAAGAAACTTGGTGGTGGAATGAAGAGGGTTTTTTTGATATGTAAAAGTTCATTAAAATTTCAGATTAAAACGCACATGTTACAAAGAATGGAAAAAGTTAAAAATACAGAAAATTGGAAAAAAAATATAAAACCATAAGAAAGGAAATTTATTAAAAAATAAAAAAATAAAAAGTGAATGAAGCTAAATGTAGGGCTTATGATGAGACTTAACATAAATTAGGCATTAAAAATGGAAAAAAAAAAGGAATGTATAAACTAGCAAAGCTAAGAGAAAGTAAAGGTAGGCATTTATACCACGTTAGATGCATTAAAGATGAAGATCAAAGAGCCTTGGTAAAAGATGAAGAAATCAAACAAAGATGGAAAAACTATTTTGAAAATTTATTAAACGATCAACAAGAAAGGGTGCTAATGGAGGAGAAACTACCAATACCAGTAGTATTAAAAATAATATGTACATCCGTAGAGTTAGACCTACTGAAGTAAAAGAGGCACTAAATAAGATGAAGAAGGGAAAGGCATTAGGACCTTATGGGATTCCAATAAAACTGTGGAAAGGTATAGGAGGGGTAGGCTTGACATGGCTAACTAAGCTATTTAATAAGATGATAAAAGAAAAGAAGGTGATTGATGATTGGAGAACTAGTAGTATGGTGCATATATGTAAGAACAGTAATATACAAAGCTGTAATAACTCTAAAGGGATTAAACTCATAAGCTACACTATGAAACTTCGGGAGAGAATAATTAAACAAAGATTACAACTTGAAACATGTGTATCAAATAACCAATTTGGCTTTATGCCAAGGAGATCAACCATGAAAGCTAATATTTCTTCATATGGTGTTCAATGATCTAAAAAAGGCTTATAATAGAGTTCCTAGAGAGATAATATGGTGGGTCTTGGAAAAGAAAGGGGTTTAAAATAGGTAATATAGATCTAATTAAGGATATGTATGAGGGGGCAACAACCAATATTAGAACACGAATGGGAGAGACTTTAGATTTTGCAATGACGATGGGTCTTGACCAAGGTTCAACACTTAGCCCTTATCTATTTGCACTGATCATAGATGAATTGACTAAACATATTTAAGAAGAAGTTCCATGGTGCATGTAGTTTGCGGATGACATTGTTTTAATTGATGGAACTAATGAAGGATTAAATGCAAAATTAAGTTTATAGACAAATGTCCTAGAAACAAGAGGTTTTAAAATAAGTAGGGCTAAAATTTAGTAATAATAGGAGTGTAAATCAGGATACACTTAGGATTGGAGACTAAGAGATAATGTGACCATTTCTGATACCTTAGTTAAATAATTAGAGTAGGTTAGGCAAATTTGAGGGGTGCATCTGGACTTTTGTGTGATTAAAGAATACCACTTAGATTAGATTAAAAGGAAAATTCTATAAAACAATTGTAAGGCCAGCTATGATATTGTACAGAGCAAAGTGTTGGGCAAAAAGATAGAAAGGGAAGCACGCGCAATAAATAAATAAATAATATGAATAGATAACGAATATTCTCACAGCTCAAAATGAAAATGAATCTTGAACACCCAAATTAATAAGAGAAAATACCAAATTACACAATATACAGTAATAGAATTAGAACATGAGAAAAGGCATTTTTAATTCAATTAGGAGTATTAATAAATGATGAAAGCTAAAATAGTAGAAATTAGAGAAACTTTAATTCCATCCAGCAAACAAAAAAAAATCTCGGATCCTTATAAAATGACAACAAAAACTCACCACGATGACATCCCTATCGCACCAAGGAATGTTGTCTCCACCACTGAAAAATGCTCCAACGGACTCAAAGAATTTGCCGATCTTAGCATCCATGGCTACCGCAATAAAACGAAAACGAAGATAATGAAGGAGAAGAACAACAACAACAAAGCTTCAACCGCACAAAGGAATTTTTTCAGAAATTTTCATCCACTTTCAATCTATAGGTTTTGTATCGCTTGGTCTTGGCCAGCCAGAGAAATGTGATAAGGGCGAGAAGTTAAAACTTGGGTTTTAAGTAATTGACTCCTACGAAACTCAAAACATAATAATCCTACAATTAAACTCGTAACATAAATTTTGTTGATTTTTTGCATTCGAATCCGCAGACGCCCAGTTGTTTCGTAGGTCGGGACTCGGCAGTTTTCACTTACTAGTTACTAATTTTTAATTACGACTTGCGAATAAATAAATAGAAATTGTTACTTCTTTTGGAGTACCATAATACTGTGTATCGAAAGAATCAATCAAGACGTGGAGCGGGTCATTCATTATCACATATCGGGGGCTTTTCCCCAATATATTGAATGATCTCGATTTCAGCTTGAAAATAAACATATTTGTATATTTTTATTTATAAATATGATTTTTTATAATATATTATAAAATATATTTTTATATAATATTTATGTATGTATGAACCAAATTTATGAGTTTTCGAACCAATCTTTTTATTGATTGAACTCGAATTCAAATAATTAATTGAGCTTTCTCCAAAGTTTGAACTCGAATCGAGTCTAATCGAATTTGAGCCTAAATTATTTAATTAGAGCGCGATTCGATTGCAGCTTTACTTTTGCTCAATGTAACGGGAAAAGCAGAAACTATCCCTTAGTCAAGCTGAATTAGGTCGGTTTGAAATCAACCATAACCAACTGGAGCTACGTAACCTCAACCCAAACTCTAAACTAAGTTAAGAGTTTGGATTGGGCTTGATTGGATTGACTATTTTCTCAAATGTTGTTAAGGTTATATATAACTATTAAATTCGGCTTCAGTCAATGCAACGCCCGTTCAAACAGTCTTTAGGGCCTTGCATTGGGAATATCTCCCTTTTCATGGTGCCTAGGTAGAAAGATATTCCCGGTACAAGACTGAAAAGACTGTTTGAATGGTGTTCAAACGGGACTTACACTGACCGAAGCCGATCTCATAACTATTTAACCTTTAGTATAGATGTACAAATATGAAACAATGGTTAGTTACTTAAGTTGAGTTGCGAAGTTCCCAAAAACAACCCTCACCCACTTTGACATTATAATTTCAAACCAGGACCCATAAAAATAAATGCACAATCAAAGCCCACCAAATTATATTTTCATTTTCTACCCTTCTGGACAGAACACCTAGGTTGCAACTTGCAAGCAAGTGATTGAAGAAGCCTAGTGCATGCCTACCCAATGCCAACCATGGTTCAAGGTTAACAAAAAATTAAAATTGTGCAAAAATTTACTCAAACAGTGGAACAAGAACAGTTTTGGGCATATTCATGATCATCTCAATAGGATTTCATAGAAACTTACCTCACTCCAAATGGAAGCTAACTCAGTTGTTAGTGATAGAGAAATTCAAAGCCTCAAGCGGCAGTATCATTATTGGTTGCTAAAGAACAAACTTTAGATACTGAAATCTAGAGAAATTTAGCTAAAAGAAGGAATCAAAAACCAATTTTTTTTTAACTAAATACCCAAATAAAAATTCAACAAAAGCACCAATTGTTGGATTAAAAATGCACAAGGGAAATGGGCTTCAAATAAAATGGAGGTTGCTAAAGCCTTTCAAGGTGTATGGAACATTAGTGGCATCCAGGAAAAAAATTGATTCCCCTTGCCTTGATGACCTCTCACTCCCTCAATTATAGCAGCATCACATAGATTCTCTGTTGTGGCCTCTTGATCAAGAAGAAATTCAAGGCATAATAAATCAAATGAACCCCCATAAAGCTCTGGGCCCGAATGGATTCATGACCTATTTCTACCAATAGTATTAGAGCATCCTTTCACAGGAGATCACAGAAATGTTATCAGAGTTTTTAATACAAGTTTGGCTTTTCTGCCAAAATGCAACTTTCCAATTAATGGAGGTCTCACACTATAGGCCCATCAGCCTTTGTAATGTACTATACAAAATTCATTCCAAATGACTACAGCCTATGGTGCAAGAGGTCATTTCCCAATTCCAAGTAGATTGTTAAAAAACAGGCAAATCACACCAGATGAAGTCCCAATGAAAAGGTAAAGGCTATATTGCTATGAAAGTAGACATGTCAAGGGCCTTTGAAAGAATGGATTGGAGGCTCTTAAAAAAAAACCATGACAAAAATGAACTTCCTTTCAAAGTGGTGCAACTTGATTTTCCGATGTATCTCCACTCCCACATACTCAATCAAAATAGGAGGAGAAGACTATCAACACTTCCATCTCAAAAAGAGGCTTGAGACAAGGTGAACCATTCTCATCATACTTATTCATAATAGGTATGGAGGTTTTTACTCAACTTCTAACCAGCAACCACTCAAGGCAATATCAAAGGTAATCCTATGGAGAGGATAGAGAAGCTACACTGGAATTGCATACAATGGCTTCTGAACCTCTTCGAATATGTCTTATTTTATTCATGTAAATAGAACCAGAAACAAAGTTACTCATATTTTAGCTTATTGATGGTGTGCCATCTAGAAGATTGCCTGGATGCTAGTTGCATAGCGAGCTAGACCAAGCTGCAAGGCAAAGGATCAAATAACCCGGGGTGGCTAACCTGGCGAAGTCGCTCCAATACTTAAGTCAGTATTTATTCTGGCTACGAGCTGAAAGCTTGAATGCTAGAATGCTAGTGAGCAAGTAATCGCGCATAACTAAGTATTGGGGGTTGATTCCCTTATATAGCTGGGATGTCGTAGGTCTCGCGAAACGCTCCCAAAACCCTTGGCCCGTGTCATAGGGATCCGTTTCTCTTTGGAAGGGGGGTAACATACCAATTAATGAGGCTTACCATTTCCCCCCGATTCAGGCGGGGTAAGGATGAGGCCTACAGTTACGCGGCGTGATCCCGAGAAGTTTAGAGATGACTGTCGAGTTCTTAGGTCCAGTTACATGGTACCTCGGTGCAAGTGGGTACCGAGGTGCTCTAGGTTCAAAGTGGCCGAGCACCCGAGGTCCCCCGATTTGCTGACATGGCACTATGTGCTATTTTGTCATTTGGCTAGCAAGCCGCGTCCACGTGTCCCTTACATATCAGGTCGGGCCAAATCACCCCTCATCACTTACGTAGCATGTAAAGGATATTTTATTTGTATCCTTTTGCCAAAAAATAAAAAACAAAGTGAAATCAAGTTCACATTTTTTAACTCTAGCCTGATTCAACCCCACCCAATTTTCACAACACATGATTGGGCAAACTAGGACCAAGTTGCAACTTTATTTGTATCTATAGGGAAATCTCTTAAACTATTACTAACGAAATTGACTAATCTTATCCCTACTATTTAAAAAAATCCCTTAAAATAGCCCTAAGTTTTATGACAATTGACAATTGATCATTGAAAAGGCCATTTTACCCTTCATTCTGCTTTAAATTTCAAAAGGGAACCATTTAAATAAACAATGTGGAATGATACATGACAGTAATAGAGCTTCATCGCCAACCATTGATGAATAGGGTCCTTCTCTCTAGTGAGAAAAAATGTTAAGAGTCATTATTAGTGCTCATCAAGGTAATGGAGTTCATGAGTAAGGTCTAAAACCAGTTGCAAATTAAAGAAAACTGGTGAGCAAAATCAAATTTGTGATGGTTGGAAGAATGGAACGAGTGAAATTGGTCATTTTAGTAAAGAACAAGGGAAATTAAATTAAAAATGATTTCAGTGAACTTATAAGGGGAACCTTTGAAACTATATATCGTTGGTTTTTATTGGTTTTTCAGTAATAGGTGGGCATAGATCGATCAAACCCACCTAACAAAACATTGTCAAAATATCAATTTCCAAGGGATCACTTGATCCCATTGGTTTTGCACTCCAATTGAAGTTTTATTTTATTTTATTTTATGATTTTGATGGCTATGGTTAATAGTCATGACATGACTATGGTTAACAGAATAATGTAGGATGGTAATGATATTTTTGGCCCTGTGCTAAGAGAGAGAGAGGAACTAGTTTACCGGGGGCATGGTCAAAGGCCAAGCACAAATTTGGGTTTCAGAAATGTTTTAATAGTCAAAGGCCAAGCACAAATGTTTTAATAGTCATGTGCTATCATATACAAATAGAATGTGATGGCATGTTAATAATGGGGTAGAGTTAGTCAATTGTTAGAAAACTTAAGGGATAAGTCCCGAGCTCAAGGTCAAATCTGATTTTTTCAACTCCAGCCTATTTTGCATTGTAATCTGATGAACTTGAGTTGGATTTGAGCCTAGGCCGGGCTTGGATTGGGACGAAGTTGGACTGGGCTCAACCTGATTTTAGACCACCTAAGGGCTAAGCCCGAGCCTAGCCCAAAAAATAAAAATTCCTAAATTCTTGGGCCCAAACCCAGCCTGAGGACTGAAAATCCAAACCCAATTCATGCAAAATTTCAGGCTAGGTTGGTTTGGGCTCAAGTTGGGTCTGCCCAAGTTAAACTCGTATGTATAAATCCATTTCCTAAAACTTAGGGGTAATTTAAGGGATTTCCTTGCACCCCTCCCATGACGTAAATAGTTGAACCAATATTCGGTACATAGTAGTTTTAATTTGTGTTTCAGTACATTACATTACATTAACCTCACGACTGGATGTAATACGTAGAGAGTTCAACCCAAGGTTCAAAGTATTAAAAACATTAAGTGTATCACAAAGACAAATTTAAGAGAGGGAAAATTCCCGATAGGTACCCTATACTTTAGGTTGAGTGCCAATTTAGTACCTAAACTTTAAAATGCGATAATCTAATACCCAAACTTTCATTTTGCCACAATCTAGTACCTACCATTAACTCACCATTAAGTGTCATGAGAAAAGATATAAATGCCCCTTAAGTTTTATCTAATTTTTTACCGTTCACCATCACTATTCATCATCTCCTTCGTTGAACACCGCCACTGTTCTCCCCCACATAAGAGAAAACTAGAGAATGAAAACTAGTAGTCAGAACTAAACAAAAGTTCACCGCCACTGTTCCTTCACTGTTCACCGCCACTGTTCCAGTCAATGAACATTGTTCACTGCCACTATTCCAGTCCGAACCATGGTTTTCGCATCATACTGTTCGCCGCCACTATTCCCCCGCCACTGTTTTGACCTCCTATTTATGATTTGATCCCTGTTCTGCGATTCTTCCGATGGAAACTTTTTTCTTTGAAAAACTATAAATAAATAAAAGCGAACATAATTCTCACCAATGAGAAATATAATCCTTTTATGTACACTGTAAAAAAGCACGTTATATATATCAAGCTTAATTAAAGAAAAATCCTCACGATTCACCAACTAGTTGCAGAAAAACTGCAAATGGCCCCGTGGGTGGTATGATATCGGGAGGCATTGACGGTGGTGGGTCGATACTCGGAGGCCTAGGCGGTATTTGATCCGGTGGTTGAGGTGGCACTACATTCGGCGGCTTTGGTATCGGAATGTCAGGAATGCTCGGAGATGGAATTGGGGGTCCTGGAAATTCTGGCCCAGGATTAGGCCTTAGCGGTATTTGAGATGGAAGAGCAGGAGGAGGATTGGGGATCCCTACTTCAGGCGGCGGCGCGGTTTCGATATTCGAAGCTGTACAAGTTGCAGGCACCTCCGGTGGAAAAGAGGATGGCTCCGGAGTTGGCCTCGACGGTAGCTCTGGAGGGCTTATCGCAGGTGAATCAGATGAACCGAAGGCAACTAACACATGACGAAGTGAAAGGCGGACGCGGGTTGGGTTGGTCTGCAGCAGGTGGCTTACACCGTATCTCAAGGAAACCACTTTGCAAGAATATGTGAGAGAGGAGATGGAGCGGTGGAGTTTCATTGCAGTCAATGAATTCGACATGTAGAGAGAGAAAGAAGATGACGAAAAGTGTATTTTCTAAGGGTAATTTTGATGTTTTTAAATTTTTTAAATCACACATGAGGTTATGTGATATACATAATCGACGGTCCATTAACGATAGGTACTAGATTGTGGCAAAATGAAAGTTCGGGTATTAGATTGTCATATTTTAAAGTTTGGGGACTAAACTGGCTCTCGGCCTAAGGAGATGTATTGGGATATGCTTTATGACAAAAAGTTAAGGATACGTATGGAAATGCATTAAAACACTATAAGTACCTTGATAAATCATAAAAATATATTAGTAACATTAAAATAAAGCCTAAATGAGTTATACATACATGAAAATCACATCCTCTAGTGATTTTTATGAAAAAATATATCATAATCAACATATGGGAACATAAGGGTATTCTCTAATAAGCTTATAGCTACAAAATATAAAACTAATAATTTTATAAGGAAAAATTTTCTATAATTTTTTAAACAATTATTTATTTCTTATTCAAATAATTATTTTATTTTTTATTTAAAAAATTATAACAAAAATTAAAAAAATGTAACAAAAAATAACTCTATGGATGTGATATATCATCCATAGATTTACAACATGGTAAATATTATGGTTAGATCATACCAAAAATTATAAAAAAAATAAACATTTCGTATTCTAAAAATAAAAAAATAAAAAATAAATAAATATTTCACAAGAAATTTCAATAGATCTATGAAATAACAAAATTATAAAATGTACATATTTTTATTCTAAAATTACAAAAAGTTTTAACAAATAAATATTTTTTGTTTTACAAAAAAAATAATTATTTTTATTTTAAAAATTACAAAAAATAAAAAATGAATATATTATAAGAAATTTCAATAGATCTATGGAGATGGTAGATCACCCATAGATCTATTTAAAGCACAAAAAAAAAATATAGGATTATCAACACAAGGGGAGTATATCAATCCATATATAAGCATTTTCAAGCATCGAAACAAAAAAACAAAGGGTAAATCTCTAAAACTATCCCTACTATTTAGCTAGTTGACATGTGGTACCCCTACTGTTTAGCTATTGTCTTGCCGTACACTTAAATTTCATCCCCTCTTTTTATTCTCTTTCTCCCAAAGAACTACCATTAGCATCATCGTAGACATTCTTTCAATCCTTCGTTAAGATCCTAAGCTAACAAAGAGATATTCTTCTCCGTTAACACCAAATCAGTTCCCAAATTAACATTTTTATCAAGATCAACCCTTCGTTGATCTCCTGAGCTAACAAAGTTGGTGAACAGTTAAACTCTCGTCACTCTGTTGAGCTCCTAAGTTAACAAAGATGATGGGCCACCAGAATACAGGAAGACATACTCATGGATATACGTAAATGAAAAACACCAAGAAAGGGCTGCAAATAAAGCTCTATAACTCTCTGCTCTCTTGCCTCCCTTTTCTCTCTTAGATGAGAGAGAAAAGTCTGTTTTTGAATAACAAAGATACTGGTTGGGCATGCGGGCCGAGGGGTGGGGTGGGGGGTGCGTCGGCACCAACGACGGTGCCGACACTGACAAACAACGGAGATACGGGTATAAAATCAAAACCGATGATGTTGTATACTCAGCACCGACGCCGTAGTGCTGCCGGAGAACCTACATTGAAGCGGTGAGTACCTACATTGAAGCGGTGAGTACTTTTTGGGTTATCCTTGAAGATTTGAGATCTGGGTTCTCCTTGCAGATCTCAGATGGACGGTGAGTACCTACATTGAAGCGGTGGACAATGGGCCAGATCTCAGATCTAGGTTCTCCTTGTTTGAGATTTGGGTTCTCCTTAAATATCTCAGATGGACGGTGAGTACCTACATTAAAGTGGCGGACGATGGGCCAGATCTGAGATCTGGGTTCTCCTTGCAGATTTGAGATCTGGATTCTCCTTGTAGATCTCAGATGGACGGTGAGTACCTACATTGAAGCGGCGAATGATGGGCCAAATCTCAGATCTGGGTTCTCCTTGTAGATTTGAGATCTCCAACCTTTTTCTCACTGTCGCATTGCCATCTGGAAATTGCAGCGACAAGCATCGTTGGTGGAGGTGACTGTTGGAAAAATGGGGTCACTGTAATTTTGGAGAAGAAGCTCTGAGGCGCGTCTGAAGACACTGTCTTTAGAATGTTATTTGCCTCCACTCAGTTTCATTGAGTTTGATGTTGGGTTATAGGCAAATCCATTCCCAGGATACAACAGAGCCTTGGGCGAGAATCTGTAACCAGCAAAGTTGAAGAATCTCTAGAGAAACCTTCTGTGAGACTGTAGCAGACCGGACAGAGAGAGAGAGAGAGAGAGAAAGTGAATTTCGAAAATGTGTGTTTTTGAAGTCTGATTCATGCTCCTTAAATAGTTTATGAAGATGTATGAAGAAAAGGTAGGTGCTGGTTTAGAGAAGGCACCTTGAACAGTCACAATTTCAAACATTGTGACTGTTTAAAAAACAGTTAACAGCTAATGACTGTTAACTTTGAATTGTGCATCTTGATCACACCCGACCGAATCGTGTCCGTTGATCTCATCAATGGTGATCAACAGTCAACGTCGCACCAAAACCAAAGCCGCCCTTTGCGAGCCATGCGGGTGCGAGCAAAGTGCACCTCTAAAGCACCTCATTGCGCCACACACACGCACGCACGCACACGCGTGCACACGCATTGCGCGGTATCAAACCCCCATACTCTCCTCTACTATTTCTAAGGAGTAAATCAGCTCCTATTAAAATATTGAAAACAAAGCTTATAATTTTCCAATGTGGGGCAAGTTCAAAACTGGGTTTTGTAAGAGAAAAGTTAATTTTTCAATCAAGTGTGTAGGTGCGATTTCTCATGTAATTGACCAATCAAATCCATTGGATTTAATCTCTTATGACATTAAAATCCAACAGTGACGGTGCTCCTCTCTATTCTTGAGTGCATTTTGCTGCAACCTCCACCACCATCCTATGAAAGCCATAATTTCCACCCCCATCGCCACCTCTACCTCCATAATTTCCACTACCCCTACTGCCACTCCCATAACCTCCACCACCACCACCTCCACCACCACTTCCTCCATAATCTCCACCATTGCCACCGCTGCTTTTGTGACCCCCGCCCCCATTGCTACCTCCATAGCCCCCGCTAGCAATACCTGCATAGTCACTACCACCACCAGTTCCATAGTTTCCGCCACTGCTAGATCCATAGCCTCCACCAGCATCGCCACCGCCATAGCCTCCACCACCACCTCTGAGAATGGAGGGATGGTGAAGAAGAAGAGAGAGGGACGAAGGGCAAAATTGGGTTTTGAAAAAAAGTATACATCACGTGGGGTCACGTGTGGGGTCAATGGAACATTAACGGATATTAATGGCAGGGGCAAAGCTAGTCAATTGTCAGAAAACTTAAGGGTACCGCAAGACAATAGCTAAACAGATGGGGTACCATGTGTCAATTAACTAAATAGTAGGGGTAGTTTAAGAGATTTACCCCACCACCAGTTCCATAGTTTTCTCAAAGGTTTTTAATTTATTTATCACCCACAGAAAAGTCATATTGTATCGAATGATACACCTTGATGTTCCCCCATACACCCTTGATATGGCCCCCATACATCCCGATATAGTCACGATACTAGGTCGGCACAATGAAAAAATATGATGCAAAAGATTTTGTAGCGTTTCGCGTGCTAACCCCTTAAAGATAAGATACATATCAGCCGATACATGAACTGGTACATAGTAAAATTTTGAACCTTGATTCAAACCAAAGTCGTTCCATTCCATATGGATTTCTTTAGTCAACAATGTTTTCTTTTTTAATTTTTTTTTCACTTGGTGATCATACCTTACAACCAGTTCCATAGTTTCCGCCACTGCTAGATCCATAGCCTCCACCAGCATCGCCACCGCCATAGCCTCCACCACCACCTCTGAGAATGGAGGGATGGTGAAGAAGAAGAGAGAGGGACGAAGGGCAAAATTGGGTTTTGAAAAAAAGTATACATCACGTGGGGTCACATGTGGGGTCAATGGAACATTAACGGATATTAATGGCAGGGGCAAAGCTAGTCAATTGTCAGAAAACTTAAGGGTACCGCAAGACAATAGCTAAACAGATGGGGTACCATGTGTCAATTAACTAAATAGTAGGGGTAGTTTAAGAGATTTACCCCACCACCAGTTCCATAGTTTTCTCAAAGGTTTTTAATTTATTTATCACCCACAGAAAAGTCATATTGTATCGAATGATACACCTTGATGTTCCCCCATACACCCTTGATATGGCCCCCATACATCCCGATATAGTCACGATACTAGGTCGGCACAATGAAAAAATATGATGCAAAAGATTTTGTAGCGTTTCGCGTGCTAACCCCTTAAAGATAAGATACATATCAGCCGATACATGAACTGGTACATAGTAAAATTTTGAACCTTGATTCAAACCAAAGTCGTTCCATTCCATATGGATTTCTTTAGTCAACAATGTTTTCTTTTTTAATTTTTTTTTCACTTGGTGATCATACCTTACAACCAGTTCCATAGTTTCCGCCACTGCTAGATCCATAGCCTCCACCAGCATCGCCACCGCCATAGCCTCCACCACCACCTCTGAGAATGGAGGGATGGTGAAGAAGAAGAGAGAGGGACGAAGGGCAAAATTGGGTTTTGAAAAAAAGTATACATCACGTGGGGTCACGTGTGGGGTCAATGGAACATTAACGGATATTAATGGCAGGGGCAAAGCTAGTCAATTGTCAGAAAACTTAAGGGTACCGCAAGACAATAGCTAAACAGATGGGGTACCATGTGTCAATTAACTAAATAGTAGGGGTAGTTTAAGAGATTTACCCCACCACCAGTTCCATAGTTTTCTCAAAGGTTTTTAATTTATTTATCACCCACAGAAAAGTCATATTGTATCGAATGATACACCTTGATGTTCCCCCATACACCCTTGATATGGCCCCCATACATCCCGATATAGTCACGATACTAGGTCGGCACAATGAAAAAATATGATGCAAAAGATTTTGTAGCGTTTCGCGTGCTAACCCCTTAAAGATATGATACATATCAGCCGATACATGAACTGGTACATAGTAAAATTTTGAACCTTGATTCAAACCAAAGTCGTTCCATTCCATATGGATTTCTTTAGTCAACAATGTTTTCTTTTTTAATTTTTTTTTTCACTTGGTGATCATACCTTACCACCAGTTCCATAGTTTCCGCCACTGCTAGATCCATAGCCTCCACCAGCATCGCCACCGCCATAGCCTCCACCACCACCTCTGAGAATGGAGGGATGGTGAAGAAGAAGAGAGAGGGACGAAGGGCAAAATTGGGTTTTGAAAAAAAGTATACATCACGTGGGGTCACATGTGGGGTCAATGGAACATTAACGGATATTAATGGCAGGGGCAAAGCTAGTCAATTGTCAGAAAACTTAAGGGTACCGCAAGACAATAGCTAAACAGATGGGGTACCATGTGTCAATTAACTAAATAGTAGGGGTAGTTTAAGAGATTTACCCCACCACCAGTTCCATAGTTTTCTCAAAGGTTTTTAATTTATTTATCACCCACAGAAAAGTCATATTGTATCGAATGATACACCTTGATGTTCCCCCATACACCCTTGATATGGCCCCCATACATCCCGATATAGTCACGATACTAGGTCGGCACAATGAAAAAATATGATGCAAAAGATTTTGTAGCGTTTCGCGTGCTAACCCCTTAAAGATAAGATACATATCAGCCGATACATGAACTGGTACATAGTAAAATTTTGAACCTTGATTCAAACCAAAGTCGTTCCATTCCATATGGATTTCTTTAGTCAACAATGTTTTCTTTTTTAATTTTTTTTTCACTTGGTGATCATACCTTACAACCAGTTCCATAGTTTCCGCCACTGCTAGATCCATAGCCTCCACCAGCATCGCCACCGCCATAGCCTCCACCACCACCTCTGAGAATGGAGGGATGGTGAAGAAGAAGAGAGAGGGACGAAGGGCAAAATTGGGTTTTGAAAAAAAGTATACATCACGTGGGGTCACGTGTGGGGTCAATGGAACATTAACGGATATTAATGGCAGGGGCAAAGCTAGTCAATTGTCAGAAAACTTAAGGGTACCGCAAGACAATAGCTAAACAGATGGGGTACCATGTGTCAATTAACTAAATAGTAGGGGTAGTTTAAGAGATTTACCCCACCACCAGTTCCATAGTTTTCTCAAAGGTTTTTAATTTATTTATCACCCACAGAAAAGTCATATTGTATCGAATGATACACCTTGATGTTCCCCCATACACCCTTGATATGGCCCCCATACATCCCGATATAGTCACGATACTAGGTCGGCACAATGAAAAAATATGATGCAAAAGATTTTGTAGCGTTTCGCGTGCTAACCCCTTAAAGATATGATACATATCAGCCGATACATGAACTGGTACATAGTAAAATTTTGAACCTTGATTCAAACCAAAGTCGTTCCATTCCATATGGATTTCTTTAGTCAACAATGTTTTCTTTTTTAATTTTTTTTTTCACTTGGTGATCATACCTTACCACCAGTTCCATAGTTTCCGCCACTGCTAGATCCATAGCCTCCACCAGCATCGCCACCGCCATAGCCTCCACCACCACCTCTGAGAATGGAGGGATGGTGAAGAAGAAGAGAGAGGGACGAAGGGCAAAATTGGGTTTTGAAAAAAAGTATACATCACGTGGGGTCACATGTGGGGTCAATGGAACATTAACGGATATTAATGGCAGGGGCAAAGCTAGTCAATTGTCAGAAAACTTAAGGGTACCGCAAGACAATAGCTAAACAGATGGGGTACCATGTGTCAATTAACTAAATAGTAGGGGTAGTTTAAGAGATTTACCCCACCACCAGTTCCATAGTTTTCTCAAAGGTTTTTAATTTATTTATCACCCACAGAAAAGTCATATTGTATCGAATGATACACCTTGATGTTCCCCCATACACCCTTGATATGGCCCCCATACATCCCGATATAGTCACGATACTAGGTCGGCACAATGAAAAAATATGATGCAAAAGATTTTGTAGCGTTTCGCGTGCTAACCCCTTAAAGATATGATACATATCAGCCGATACATGAACTGGTACATAGTAAAATTTTGAACCTTGATTCAAACCAAAGTCGTTCCATTCCATATGGATTTCTTTAGTCAACAATGTTTTCTTTTTTAATTTTTTTTTTCACTTGGTGATCATACCTTACCACCAGTTCCATAGTTTCCGCCACTGCTAGATCCATAGCCTCCACCAGCATCGCCACCGCCATAGCCTCCACCACCACCTCTGAGAATGGAGGGATGGTGAAGAAGAAGAGAGAGGGACGAAGGGCAAAATTGGGTTTTGAAAAAAAGTATACATCACGTGGGGTCACATGTGGGGTCAATGGAACATTAACGGATATTAATGGCAGGGGCAAAGCTAGTCAATTGTCAGAAAACTTAAGGGTACCGCAAGACAATAGCTAAACAGATGGGGTACCATGTGTCAATTAACTAAATAGTAGGGGTAGTTTAAGAGATTTACCCCACCACCAGTTCCATAGTTTTCTCAAAGGTTTTTAATTTATTTATCACCCACAGAAAAGTCATATTGTATCGAATGATACACCTTGATGTTCCCCCATACACCCTTGATATGGCCCCCATACATCCCGATATAGTCACGATACTAGGTCGGCACAATGAAAAAATATGATGCAAAAGATTTTGTAGCGTTTCGCGTGCTAACCCCTTAAAGATATGATACATATCAGCCGATACATGAACTGGTACATAGTAAAATTTTGAACCTTGATTCAAACCAAAGTCGTTCCATTCCATATGGATTTCTTTAGTCAACAATGTTTTCTTTTTTAATTTTTTTTTTCACTTGGTGATCATACCTTACCACCAGTTCCATAGTTTCCGCCACTGCTAGATCCATAGCCTCCACCAGCATCGCCACCGCCATAGCCTCCACCACCACCTCTGAGAATGGAGGGATGGTGAAGAAGAAGAGAGAGGGACGAAGGGCAAAATTGGGTTTTGAAAAAAAGTATACATCACGTGGGGTCACATGTGGGGTCAATGGAACATTAACGGATATTAATGGCAGGGGCAAAGCTAGTCAATTGTCAGAAAACTTAAGGGTACCGCAAGACAATAGCTAAACAGATGGGGTACCATGTGTCAATTAACTAAATAGTAGGGGTAGTTTAAGAGATTTACCCCACCACCAGTTCCATAGTTTTCTCAAAGGTTTTTAATTTATTTATCACCCACAGAAAAGTCATATTGTATCGAATGATACACCTTGATGTTCCCCCATACACCCTTGATATGGCCCCCATACATCCCGATATAGTCACGATACTAGGTCGGCACAATGAAAAAATATGATGCAAAAGATTTTGTAGCGTTTCGCGTGCTAACCCCTTAAAGATATGATACATATCAGCCGATACATGAACTGGTACATAGTAAAATTTTGAACCTTGATTCAAACCAAAGTCGTTCCATTCCATATGGATTTCTTTAGTCAACAATGTTTTCTTTTTTAATTTTTTTTTTCACTTGGTGATCATACCTTACCACCAGTTCCATAGTTTCCGCCACTGCTAGATCCATAGCCTCCACCAGCATCGCCACCGCCATAGCCTCCACCACCACCTCTGAGAATGGAGGGATGGTGAAGAAGAAGAGAGAGGGACGAAGGGCAAAATTGGGTTTTGAAAAAAAGTATACATCACGTGGGGTCACATGTGGGGTCAATGGAACATTAACGGATATTAATGGCAGGGGCAAAGCTAGTCAATTGTCAGAAAACTTAAGGGTACCGCAAGACAATAGCTAAACAGTTGGGGTACCATGTGTCAATTAACTAAATAGTAGGGGTAGTTTAAGAGATTTACCCCACCACCAGTTCCATAGTTTTCTCAAAGGTTTTTAATTTATTTATCACCCACAGAAAAGTCATATTGTAGCGAATGATACACCTTGATGTTCCCCCATACATCCCGATATAGTCACGATACTAGGTCGGCACAATGAAAAAATATGATGCAAAAGATTTTGTAGCGTTTCGCATGCTAACCCCTTAAAGATATGATACATATCAGCCGATACATGAACTGGTACATAGTAAAATTTTGAACCTTGATTCAAACCAAAGTCGTTCCATTCCATATGGATTTCTTTAGTCAACAATGTTTTCTTTTTTAATTTTTTTTTTCACCTGGTGATCATAACTTGATTAAGGCTCTGTTTGAGAAGAATACACTTCAAATATATATGAGGTTTAGGAATACTTTATACAAAGTTTTGCATTAAAACATATTTGTATTTGCACTCTTCCCGATCCAAACAAACAGGCCAAATACAAATTAATCATCGAGTACTACATACAAAACCGACGATACTAGAGAATAAGAAAAAAAAAAAACATTTAGAAGAAAACTACTAAGAAACAGAAAAAACAAAACTGAGAACTAGATACAAAACCGACAATAATAGAGAATAAGATAAAAACAAGCAGAAGACAACTATAAAGAAGCATATAAACAAGACTTAGAATAAGAGAGTCCCGACTTTTAAACAAAATTTTCACATCGTATTTCTGGGATAATTATTTTACTAGGTTTTGCAAAATATTCAGTTAAAGTAAGTTCAAAATTAGGCCAATTAATCTCTCAATAATTATTACCTATCTTAGTCTATTACATTGTCCATGTATTATAAACTTTTCGAGTTTGTAAATTCTTTTCATTGTGGTGAGAGTTACTCCATGTTGTGCAACTAAGATTGATAAAATTCAAGAATGTGAATGAGTTGGGGTTGTTGAAGAAAATTACACCAATGCCCAGGCCCACGGTCAAAGAACCTCTACAAACACTCGTGGCAAGGATTCGTCCTATGTATCCACCCAAAATACTTCAACAATCAAAACTCTCGGAGGATAGAAATGCACCTTATCAACTTTTCCAGGAGTCTATTACGAATCTGTCTCCTGTACATATCTGTTTGTAACATATTTTCAAATTTCAAAATTTGTAAGTCTATAAATTACAGCCAATACATCACCCACTCTAAAATTGAGTGAGCTATCATAGATCATGGTTTTGAAAACTAGACCGGACCAGATGTACAGACCAATTGACCCAGGAATCATTTAGGCAATAGGTTCTGTTTCACCCTAAAACAGTTTCTAGGCCAAAAACCATTGATTGGTTAGCAATCCATTGACTCAGGCAGTCAAACCATTGACATATTGATCTAGAAAATGGTTTTGGCCATTTTTTATTTTTTAAATCAAAACTGATTGTCCGTTTGAATCAGATGGCCACATCATTCTTGTACAAATATTGTATAGGTTTCGCTACCTTTTCTTTTAAACCAGACACACCACAGAAGAATTTTGGAGTCTAAGTCAAAGCTTTTATCAAAACTGAAATGGATTTGCAAATCTTGAAGTATGGGTCATTAGTAAAATAATTTGATCAATAAGTAATTATGTTTAACTCATAAAATCAATAACAAATGGAGACCCGAAAAGCTCACACTGCTAAATGACTCCTATATAAGGGAGGTACCCTATATACATACCTTGGGGGCGGGGGGTGTAGTGACACTTAAAGCCCTCTGGGACAACAATATACCTTATACTTTTAGAAATCAACACTGAATTCCAGACTTTAGCAATTTATCTGGAGCATGTGATGTCATGTGCACCTTCAAACAATTGAAAAATTCCAAAAATACCCTTTGAATATTATTTTAATCACTTTGTCTGTACTTTATTGAATCTCTAAAACCATGGTTTATAACCTTTTCTTTTAATAAACCCCAAAGTTACCCTTGTCATATTTATTTGAAACCACTCCGCCCTCTACTTTATTGAGTCTCTAAAACCATGCTCGTAACCTTTTCTTTCCCACTTTCTTTTTGAGAGTTGTGAATATATAGGGCACGAAAACAACATGGTGATCTGTAATTAACCACGCCCATTTCAATCATTTTGCAATTTAATTTTTTCAACAACGCAAACCATGAATGGGCATTTCAGTAAATTTATCATTCACCATAGCGTCGATTAACAGGACTTGAGTGTTGATTTCTGAAAGTGCAGGGTACCTTATTGTTGCAAGCGAAATTTGAGGCCCTTTAAGTGTCAATACTCTCAAAGTGTAGGGTACCTTCCTTTACTTTACCTGGCAAATTAGCTTATTTTGTTTAACTTTATCAAGGGTGATATACTCTAAGTTTTGTGCGTATTAGAGAGTTCAGGCTCAACAACTCTAATTCAAGCATAATTATCAGCAAGGTTTCAACCAGCTGGTTGGTAAGGTCTCTTGCTGGTGATAGCGGAGACCTGGGTTGGGGAATGGGCTACGACAAACTTGTGGAACCTGGGTTGCTGCAGTGGACTGTTGGGAGGGTTTTGTTGGTAGCAGATCCCTACCCAATGGTTGAGATGGTCACTGGACATCCATCTAAAATAAGTACATAATCAAACTTGTGGAACCATAGGATTTCTATGACATGGCCAGTGGGTCTCACTCACATGCACCCTGCTCTGTTCCCTGCAATGAAAGATAGGTTTGTTTCTGATTATTCATTTACTGCAGTTCTAAAGGTTCAAGGTGTATAACACATAAACAGCCAATGAACCAGTAGTGAAGATGGTCACTTGGCACCTCCTCTTGTTTAGAGGTGAAGAGATCAAACCCATGGAACCACAGGCTGTCCGTGATATGGTCAGTTGGTCTCACATGCACCCTGCTCTGCCCCTACCCGTTTCGTGTAGTATGTAATACCAAAAAGTATAACATAAAGGTATTAGTTTTATACGTTGCTAAAACTTTAATTTACTAGTCGTGCTTCAACAAGAAGAGAATAATACCAAAGAATTTTGATTTGTTGTTGGAACAATCTAAAATGGCTTAATGGGGTATTCTTATAACATTCTAAAATCTAAAAAATTAAGGCAAAATTACCTAGAAGGTGAAGATAACAGAAAACTTTACCTGCTCCATGAATAATTTGCTCTCAAATAGACAAATTTTCTTCTTCTCTTCTTTCATTTCTTTGAATTTTTTTGCTTAACATGTTCAACTTTTGAAATCAGAGAGAGAGAGAGAGAGGGGGGGGGGGGAAGAAGTTAGCATAAGGGTAAATTTTTCTATTTCAAAAATACGAGACAGAGGTTGTCTATCAAGTTTAATCCACTAAAACAAATTTTTTAATAGATTCAACCCTAATAGCAAGATATTAAAAAGGCTATCCTCGAAGGTAAAATCCTGTATCATCAAGATCTCACGGGTAATTTTCTTAAAATCTAATTGCCCATCCGAGGTTCTTAACTAGTTCATCATTTCATCTTGTCAATTTAAATCATCTAATTGCCCCTCAGCTGGATTGTATTCTTAATGGGGTTTGGATTTATGCATGGACTGCAAACTTACGAGAAGGAAATAATATAAAAATTGAGAAAAACTAGTACTAATTAAAGGGTTTTCATGGCTATCCACTACTCTAGTAAGCATAGAAATTCTCCATCAAAGCATCAGACTTGCTTATAATTTCTCTCTTACCCGATCGAAACGATGATCAAAATACAAGCACAAACAATCTAGTTATATTTACTATTGATGATGCCACCACAAAGTCTGTTTCCTATGTTAGCTAAGAACCGGAAGTAGACAGCTCTCCACGACCTTTTGAACAGTAAGGGACCCCATACAACCCAGAAACCCACAACAAAACCCAGTGCCATGCTAAGATAGAACGACTTCAGTTCAAACTCATCATCAAAGTCTTCGTCTCCATCATTATTTTCAGCAACTGGGTCACCTTCAAATTTGTCATCTTCGGGGCATTTCTCTGTGAGAGGAGGTCCACAGAGTTCATTGCCGATAAAGCTGGATGGGCTTAGGCTCTGGAGCTGAGTGCTGGATGGAATCCTCCCTGACAGCCTGTTATATGACACATTGAAATAGCTCAGAAAGGTTAAAACCGAAATGCTTGAAGGAATTGCACCTGAAAGTTGGTTCTGTGAGAGATCAATGGATTCTAATGATCCCATGTCACCGATCTTCTCAGGGATCTTTCCTGTCAAATGATTTCCAGATAAATTCAAGGACAGCAAGCCCAGAAGTCTTGTTAGTCCTCCAGGTATCTCTCCAGATAAATAATTGCCTGACAGGTCCATGCTCACCAAAAGGTGAAGGATTTTGTTATATTCTTGCTCTTTTCCTTTCGTCAAGAAAGTTGCTTCCTCTACAAAATCACCACCATATGTTAGGTGAGAAATAGGATCCTGTGATTTGTTCATTGAAGTCATTGCAGTCAGGTTGCTGAAGCATCCTGGTATGGTTCCTGATAGATTGTTTTGTGAAAGGTCCAAGACTTGAAGAGAACTGAGATGGCACCAGTCTGAGGGAATGGTGCCACTGAATCTGTTTGAGCGTATGCCAAGAATCATCAGCTTCGATAAGCTTTTTCCGATCCATGTCGGTAAGCTTCCAGAGAATCCATTCTTACTCAAGTCCATGATCTGCAACTCTGTACAATTTTGTAAAGATGAAGGTAACTTTCCGGAGAGATTATTGCTGCGCAAATGCAAAGATTGGAGACAGTGCAGATAACCAATAGAGCTTGGGATACTTCCAGTCAAATTATTGTTATTCAAATTTATCACTTGGAGTGACTTCAAATTTACCCAACAGTCTGGAAGCTCTCCTGATAAAAAATTGTTTGAGGTCCAGAATTTGCAGACTACTAAAACCATCTTCATGGCAGAGCAAGGGGGAAATAGGTCCAGAAAAGGAATTGTTGGAAAGATCTAGTTCTCCAACATTAGAGAAATGAGGCAGTGGGCCATGAAACCGGTTGGAACTAAGAATAATTATTGGGTAAAAAGCGGTGGTTTTGACTAGACTTGGAATTTCCCCATGGAGCTGATTGTTTGAAAGATTTAAATATGAAAAATGGAATGATGAATTCCAAAACCAAGATGGAATCGTGTCTGAAATTCCTGTGTGCGATAATTCTAGATTAGATAAGTTCTTCTGAGTTTGAAGCCATGCGGGGAAACTGGGTCCCAATTGCCATGACCCCATTTCTATATCTTTAAGTTGAAAAGGAGGAATCCAGTCAGACCTCACATCCAAAATCAGTGAGTTTGAAGAAGCGCTCAATGATTTTAACCTTGTGAGGTTGGCGAAGTGAAGCTCGGTTACCACACCTTCCAAAGAATTAAAAGACAAGAGTAAAGTTTCAAGCTTTGAAAGACGCCCAAAACTTTCAGGAATCGTTCCATTGAATTGATTAAGGGAAAGGTGTAGAACTCTTAAGGATGACAATCCACCCAAAGACGCAGGAATTGGACCAGAAAATGAGTTGGAGCCCAGAATAAGGTCAGACAGATTTTTAAGTTGTCCTAGTTGAGGAGGCAATTGGCCTGAAAGCTGGTTATTTCTCAACTCTAACCATTCTAAACCACTATTTAGAATGCACCCAGATGAATTTCCCAAAAACCCAGATAGTTCTCCTTGAAGTTTGTTATCTGCAAGATCTAATTTTTTCAAGTTGCAGAGATTTCCCATAGTTGTTGGTATCTCCCCTTCAAGCTGATTTTGAAATAGCAAGAGGTCTGTAAGCGAACTCAGGTTACCTACAGCACTTGAAATGCTACCTTGCAAAAAATTTTTTTGGAGATCGAGGACTACAAGACTGGTGAAATCATATAACCAGTCAGGTATGGTAGAACTGAGTCTGTTGTTAGAAAGATCAAGTACTCTGAGAGCAGTCATGTTCTGAAGAGCACTTGGAATTGGACCTTCAAAATCATTGTCATGTAAATCAAGAGAAAGAAGACCAGTGAGACCAGACAACCATTTGGAAACTGAAAATTTGAAATTATTTTCAGAAAGGTCTATGACAGTGAGAGATGTAGAATTAACATGTGGAAGAGGAAGAGAAATATCATCAAGTCCACACGAAGATAAGCGTAATTCTGATAAAGAAGGGAGCATATTCACTACATGCAACCAATTAGATGCCTTACTGAGGTTAAGTCCACTAAAGTCCAGGTATTCCAGAGAAGAAAGATGAGATAGCCATTGGAGATCCTCAACATGAGGCCTAAAACCATTACCGTATGAAGTTCTTCCGCTAAGATCGACATACCTCAACTTAGATAGATTTCCCAGCTGATGAGGAACAGGGCCACTGAAACCTGCATTAGAGAGATTAAGATATCTCAAATTTTTAATGGACCCAAGGAATTCTGGAATAGCAATGCCTCCAAAGTTGTTCATGCTTAGGTCCAGATAACTCAGACGTCTCAAATTGAGCAAAGATGGGTTTATCTTCCCACCCAACAACGATCTTTTATAAGCTGCAAATTGGCCGGGGCCGAGTTGATTTGGCTGTCCCAGGTCCAGCTCAATGACGTGCCCAGTTCTGTTGTCGCAACGGATTCCTTTCCATTCACAACAGTCTTCACCGGTCCATGAGGAAAGCCAATTCTCAGGATCTCTAAGATCATGTTTGAAACTGAGAAGTGCTTTTCTCTCTGTTGCAGAGCAAACCACGCCAGGATTTGCATTGCAGAGTGTAAACTTGATTGTAAGTAAGTGTAGAAGAAAGCTGAGCAAGAAAGCCAGTATTGTATCCATTGTAAATAAACAGGAAATAGGATAGAAGAGAAGATTGAGAGAGAGTAAAAAAGCAAATGCTGTAAATGAGAGTGTGAACTAGTGCTAGTCCAATTTATAGAGGAAGAACAATGTTTGGCATCAAAAGCAAATAGATAGCAAGGGCAGATACTTTTTTTTTTTTTTAATTTGGGTTTGACCAGAAAAGAAAAAGGTAGAATCCAACAGGTATATATTTGAGCCATTAAGGTTGGCAGAGACCTCAAAAGTAAGAAACCTTCCTCACAAGTTCATCTCCATTTCTCAGATTTTGTTTGCATCCAGCTGTTTTTGGTGCGATAGAAAATAAGAGAGATATATAGAAAGTTGAGGGAAAGTTCTTGAGCAATTTCACAAAATTTGTGAAGAACTTTCTCCGGCTCAACTTTCTACTTCGATCTTGTTTTTGTCAAACCAAACAACAACGAGTCAAGAGCCTACAATCCTCTATCTAATTATCTATTGTGCAACTTTACTAGGCTATTCAACATAAATCGAATCCACTATGGGCTCCATTATAACGTGTGTTTTACGCTGCAGCATGTTGGACAACATTTTTATTTTTTGGAAAACAAAATTAAGAAACTGCCACAAACATCTCTAATCTAGCTTATATAAAAACTTAAAATCTTTTGTGTCACACCCTGTAGTTTGTAGTCCACACCAGAACTATATCTTGAGTGTAGTCCACGACAACTCCACGGAACAGAGTTGGCCAAGGAAAAAACTGAATTGATAATTGAGATCCATAGCTTGAGCCTCAAGCAACCTGACAACAACTCAGCCAAACAAAAACTAAATTGTATATTGCTCAAGATTGGATTTAGATCTACGCTTAATAAAAATTGAAAAAAAAAAGGGTTTAAAGCTAGAGATCTATATGCTCTGTTTGGAAAGAGAAAAAATAATAAATATATATATATATAAAATAATATAAAATATAACATTTTGTACTCCATTTCACATCTCCACCCCCACAAGGGGCCGCCACTTTGTACTCTATACATTTGTACTCCTAAACTGAGCCATAATTTGTCATGTCTTCCCAAGGACCCAGGACCCACCACTCCATACTAGGGGTTAACTTTACTGGGTCAAAAGTTGACTTGATTTCCTTGATGCAGTGGGATGGTGATGGTTGATGTATGAAACCGACTAATTGGAATCTGGATTTATTCCTCACACCAACTTCACGGCATTTTCAATTGTACTTATAAGTTGTTATTGATAGGGGGATGCTCTTAATAAACGCGGTTGCAAAGTGCTGAAAGACTGGTGTCAGTAGGCTCGAGAAGCAAATCCAATTTGGAATGAGAGTTGAGGTCATAAAGTGGGACCTGAGAGTATAAAGTAGAACACATACCTATACAAAGAGGGGTTGTTTGGTTATGATTTTGTACCATGCAGATTCAAGTCCTGCTACCTGTTTAATTTCACCGACCTTGGGAGTTATTAGTGTATTGCGTAAAAGTAAAAAAAAAAAAAATAAATAGTAATCCGATCAAACACAACTTTGAGAGATCCATCTTTCGGGGAATATATCCCAACAAAATTGAGCTAGTATTTGGTTTGAGTTCAGATTTGCACCCCAAACTTGCCCCACAGCAAATCACAATCATGTTTCAGGAACATTTCCGAGATGTTCCCAATGCATGTATGTGAACATGGGGCGCACTCTGTGGGGGCACAAATCTGAACTTTTTAGTTTAGAAAGTGGGGTTCAATGAAGGTATGGCAAAGTTTGTCTTCCTAAATCAACTCTTATTCTTTGGTAACCATTTGTCGAATATTTGCTATTTCTTTTAGATGTTTATATTTAGAAGTGAGCGGGGTTGGCAAAATTGGGGAGTTTCTATGTGAAACACTTCTAATAAGAAAAAAAAATTAGGCTGCATTTAGCATTCCTGATTATACCGACTTGTCTCCATTTTATTCATAGGTGTTTGGGTGATGGTTGAGTTGGCCAAAGATGTCATGTGGCAACCTTCGCAGCCGTCTTCTCTCTCTAGCCATGTCGATACTATGTGTGACAGAAGAGCACGACCAATAAGGAGTGTCCTGTACGGACAAGGAAGCGAACTCCATCAGGGAAGAGGAAACCTTCCGAAGATTTTGACATACGACCTCATCCCGACAACCCCAAAAGTCCTATCCATTTAGAACACAGACATCCAACTATAAATACGTATTCTCTGCTCGAGGTAAGGGACTTTTGGAAGAACACACTTTGAATATCTCTTAGGCCTGGACCAACATTATTTCAACCTACTTGGCCTAGCTACCTCTTTTTCTACCCAACTGACTTGAGCGTCAGAGTACCTACTTAGGGAATAACTCCTCGGGTCTCTGACCTTTCTCCTGGTTGCAGATCTCAGTGTGCGGCTTTGTCCTTCCACCTCGGCCTTGTCCAATTGGTAGGATTATTTGATTATGTCCACAGTTCGGAACACCTCAGATCGGACAACATCAAATTGGCGCCGTCTGTGTGAACTGTACAAAAAGCCATTTCCCAAACACCTTTCCCCGCACTTAAAGCAACCATGCCTAAAAACACATCCAACAACTCTGGAGCCCGTTCCCCATCTCGGGGGTCCCGCTCACTTCGCAACTGTCCACCTCGAGAGCCCTAACATCAGGCTGCGGTCGACATGCACAATTCCAAGCCATGAAGCAAAAAGTCAACCACATCATAGCCATGATGGAGACGTTGGGGCAACCACCTCACCCTCCCCAAGCTACTCACCCTGCCACGTAGGTGCCTACTATAGTCGATCCTCACACCAAGGACCCCAAAATGTGCCATGCAAACAGGCACAAGGCCCAGTCCGACCGCAAACGACCGCAACAATCCAGAAGATTCGACTCCCCAGCCTGGCCTCGTGCACATGACACCCACAGTAGATCATCACTTCGCCTAAGTGCTGGCGAAAGAACGACTCAATTAGTGTCTGCAGTAGCCACCAATCTCAATAGCCGAATCCAACTCGGTCCAAAATCTGCCTACAATCCCAAAAGGGGAGAAGTCTATGAACATGGTCCCAGCCCACAAAGATGCCAAGATCAGAGAACAAAGAGAGCACTTGGCCTAACTAGAGTGCATCCAAGCAGATAGAAGTGCTGCCCCCCCCCCCCCCCCCCCCCGACAGCTTGACCAACAAAGCAACACCACGGTCAACACCCCGCCAAAGAGCCCATCTTTATCCAAGAGATCGTCGACGAGCTCCCCCTAGTCGGATGGCGACCTCCTCAGTTCGAGAAGTATGATGGAGCCTCAGACCCCAATGACCACATTGAGGGGTTCAAGGCGATAATGATGTTGCATGGCTCCTCTGAAGGCCTCATGTGCAAGGCCTTCGTCACCACCATCCATGGAATCACCAGAACCTGGTGCGCCTCCCTTCCTTCGTGGTCCATATCCTCTTGGGAGCTGCTAGAGACATAGTTCCTAGCACAGTTCACCTTTAACCAAAGGCACTAAAAGATGTCAGCCGGCCTTATGCAAGTGCGATAAAGGAAAGGAGAAACCTTGAGGGAATACTTGGCGAGGTTCAACGCTGAGGCCCTCTAGGTCCGAGCACTAAACCAATCAGTAGCTATGACCACCATCATGAGCGGACTGTACTCCTCGATGTTCAGCTTCTCTTTGCAAAAACACTCTCCGCCCAACCTGACTGTGCTCATGAAGCATGCACGGAAGTATATGAATGTCGAAGAGGCCCAAGCGTTGCATAGGGAGGATGATGACTAGCACGACTGGAAGCGCAAAGACCATGACAACTAAAGACTGAACTGAGAAACCAAGAGGATAAATTGCCGACTTGACTGTAGACTAAGGACACTGCCACCGACGTATCACAAATTCACTCCACTCAATGCTCCGTGGGCTCACATACTAATGCAAATCTGTGATTGATCGACTGCAACTCCGTCAAGTGGCTCGAGAAGATTAAAACTCAGGGCTACAAGAGAAATTGAGACAAGTTTTGCAACTTCCATTGTAACCACGACCACAACATCGAGAGTTGCCACAACCGTTGCCATCACCTGGAAGACCTCGTCCCATGTGGATACCTTTGCAGATTCATTGACATCAAAGAACATAAACCTAGATAAGAACCGCCTACGCCGACGATCCCCCATCCAGAACTTCCCTGGTTGGGGTCATCACCGTCATCTCGAGCAGGATGACCCTTAAAAGGGGAAACTAGGCATTGAAGATCTACCCAAAGAGCTAGAGTACCAAAACTAAAATGTACCGACAACCATCAGCACTGAACACTAATGGTGACCAAATCGTACAAATTCAATAAATAAAGAATCCTCTTCAAGCACAAATGACCAAACGCCCATGCATAGCTTGGTCGAACTCCAATGACCAGACTTTGCATTGACCAACGATCGCAACGCGACAGTAACCCCACGAAAGACCCAACTGACCACAGATGGTTGAGGCCAGAACAAGCCTCCGACGGGCACCACGGGAATGACGTCCCCGCCACATAATGGCAATAGGATGGCCATCTAACTCCACACACCCACCCAACTCGTTGTCGGAGCAAAACTAATCGATGACCATGGATAGCTCAACCAAATAGAATGCAACTCTCTAAGACCAGGTGCCACCGAGCTCCCCGACAACATTGGAAGCTTGAAAGCACCTTGGCCAGCATAAGACCGAGGCCACTAAGCTAGAGACCTCGGCTAGTGAAGATCGTAGACCTAGGCCAGCATAAGACCTAGGCTACTAAGTCATAGACCTCAACTAGTGAAAACCAAAGACCTCGGCTAGTATGAGATCAAGGCCACTAAGCCAGAGACCTCAACTTGTGAAAATCGAAGACCTCAGCCAGTATGAGACCAAGGCCACGAAGTCGAGAATCCAGACCATCTAGCGTCAAGTCCAAGACCTTGGTCACTGAAGACCGAAGTCCTTAACCAGCATAAGACCAAGGCCACTAAGTTGGAGACCTCAGCCATAGAGACGAAGACCCCAACCACAATGTCAAATCCAAAACTCTAACTAGCCTGGGAGCCAAGCACAAAAGCATGACCTACACTCCTTACCGACTGACCTAATTCCGAAGTCCAACAACTTAGAAAAAGGGAAAAACAACATAGATTGGTAAAAAAGACCAAACTTCCATTAATGAAAAAAGTTGATACATTGATTGTAAGCTCAACATACTGAGCTGTATACAACAAAACAAGAGGAAAAAAGAGCACATCAACTCTCCATTGGGGATCCTTAATTCGCTTTTGTTCGTTGGCAACAACGACACCCCCATCAGGCTCTTCGGCATCAAACGGGTCGAACCCCTGAATGATTTCGGCCACCTCCGGGAACTGGTGCATGACCCTCCCTTGGTAGTGAGCAAAGCCGGTTTGCCACAAGTGCAGCTTTTCAGACGTCACAGCTCTTCATCCTTGGCCGTCGCCGCTTGTCTCAGCTTGGCCATCTTTGCCTGCAAACAAGAGAATTTTCCCTACGAAGGGTGCACATCCTATCGGCCAACATCGTCATTGTGCAGACAACCTAGGAAATATGAAGTTAATGAGCATGGCCAAATAAATTGAAGAATAGAGAAGATAGTACAGAAATCGTATCGCAATGGACTCTCGAATGTTCATGCTCTCTAGTGCCCCGCCTATGCAGTTGTTGGTCTCTCTTCGGATGCCGAGTAGTAGAATGCCCCTAGCCAACTGCTCGGGCACGCTTTCAGTCTCTAGAGTGTCCTCCAGCTCGGCTTGTAAATCTCAGTTGTCGACTTTGCTAGACCTAGGGATGGGATCTCGAAAACTTTCCATGGCACGGACCTCGATGGAGACTTGTTGGAGCCAACGTCCACCACATCTCCCTCAACCGGCCTCAACCTCTTGCTTGGTCGAAGGCTTGCGACCTCAGGACAACGCTGTCGCTGAGCTACCCTAGCCTGGGCTACCACCCTCCTCTACGTGGCAGCCTACATATGTCTGGTTCTCTCTTCCTCATCTACGATTGCCATATCTGTTAGAAAAAACAAGTCAGTCAAAGCCGAAGAAATAAAACAAGAAGAAACACTTATAGACCAGTCGGGGGCTCCATCAGCCCAGCACAGATCAACATTGAGAATGACGTGTACTCCTGCACGTTGACCCTCTCTATCCTCCTAATGGCCACTAATTCCTCCCTAGACAACTTGGCCTCGGTTGACACCTTCACTTTGGTCCTCAGGGTTGACAGCTCGACGGGGAACGGCTAGCCCCCCGGGTAGCGCACAAAGAAGAAACCCTCCTAGTTTTTCACTGAGGAGGGGGCTCCAACGAACACCTTATTGTGTTGCTGAGCCGAAAAGTAGTAATAGCCTTACTGGTGCTTCTTCAGGTGCAGAAAGTATGTGAACATTGGCAGGGTGATGTCCACGTCGTGAATTGAATAGTAATAAAGGAGGCTAACCATGTACCTAAAAGAATTGGGCATCAGCTGGATTGGCTGGACGCAGTACCACCTCAACACTGTCGTGATACCCTCACTCAAAAGAAACCTCATCCCATCTATCAGGCTATGCACATATATGGAAAGCTCCTCCAGTGGAGGACAAAGTGGCTACCGAACCATGCAGTGACACTAGGCCCCTCTTCTGACACAATATCTACTTTGGCCTCGTTGATTTCCCTGACCTTGGCCTCTCAAAAGGCCACGACCTCCTCCACCGTGGCACCTCCACCCTCAGGCCCTTTGACCTTGGCCCCATGGGTGTTGGTCTCACAGACCACGAGCGCAGTGGCCTTGGGATGAAACCTCGGCTCAGAATCGTTGCTCGATGTACAAGAGCTAGAAGAGGAGGAACAAGAAGACGATGAAGATGAAGACATCTTACCAAAGAGATTACACCGCAAAACACTTGAAGCACCATTCGAGGACTATTTCACGTTGAACTCCAAAGATCACTCACTCAAAATGACAAAGTAAAATGGCTCGCCTACCCCCTTTTTTTATAAAGGTAACCAATGGTTCAGATCAACGGCGCCAATTCGATGCCGCACTCTGCACACACGTAACCTCGAGAAGATGAAACGTTGCGCATGCCGACCCATTTTAAAAATGTCACGAGCGTTGAACCGGCTAGTTTGCCTAGTAAGCTGGCTTTACTTTGGGCCAGTCAACTCGAAGAAATTAAAGTTCCTCAACCCAGGACTGCAAAACTCTTCCACACCTAGTTGCGGCCAAGCACGACCCTCCTCGACTTCAGAACTAGGGGAGTGATGTTCGGGTGATGGTTGAGCTGGCCAAGGATGCCACGTGGTAATCTTCACGGTCGTCCTCTCTATGTTGGCACCACATGTGATGGAAGAGCATGACTAAGAAGGAGTGTCCTGCATGGACAAGGAAGTAAACTTCGTCGGGAAGAGGAAACCTCCCGAAGACCTCGACGAACAACTTCATCTCGACAACCCTGGAAGCCCTATCCATATAGAAAACGGACACCCAACTATAAATAGGTATCCCCTGCTCAAGGTAAGAGACTTTTGGAAGAACACACTTTGAACATCTCTTTGGCTTGGACTACATTATTTCAACATGCTTACCCTGGTTACCTCTTTCTCTACTTAACTAACTTGAGTGTCGAAGTACCTACCTAGGGAATAACTCCTTAAGCCTCTAACCTTTCTCTTGGTTGCAGATTTCAGTGCGTGGTTTCGTCATTCCACCTCGGCCTCGTCCAGTTGGTAGGATTATCTAATTGTATCCTCGATTTAGAACACCTTGGATCGGACAACATTAATAGGTGCATTTTAACTACAAAAAGGAGATAATTTCTTAAAATAAGGAATGCAACCTTAATGGGCCAATCCTTGTATATATATAAATCTCTTGCACCTTTTATATTTTTCTAATATAAGTTATATAACACATAATCATTCACAAAGAGAGGTCCATCTGACTCAATTTACTCTTTAGAGAACAACCAATTATCACCGAAGATTGGCCTGAGCCAATAAATGGATACTAAGGGCCTGTTTGGTACATCTTTTTGTGCGGTCTTTCGGCTATTTACAAGCCAAAAAGATTGTTTTTCGGTCTATTCCTGTTTGGTTCGCAGAAGATCCAGCCACCAAAATCCAGAGCACCGAAAAGATGCAAAAAGCCCATTTTGGGATGATTTTGGGAAATTCCAAATGAAGCTTTTTGCGTCTTTCACGTTTTATTCTCGTGGAGAAAGACACAGAAAGACGAACACAAATATGTATATCTATCAAACTAGCTTCGGGCTGCTCAGATCTTCATGCAAAAGCTCAATGCATCTTTTGATTGTTATAGCTACCAAAAGATCTTCCCAAAAAAACTTGCCAAACAGCCCTATGTTATTAGAATTCAAATGAAAGCTTATGGTTTTCAAATGAAAGCACCGTCGTCGGTGGATTTGAGGGGTGATTAGAAGAGCAAATACATGTTTGTTCACCCACTGGAGCTAGATCCTTTCCAGTTTCCACTCTAGAAAACATTTTAAATATTGGAAGGGTTAACTTCCAAATCCATGATCTCGAATTTGGTTCCAAGTTCATGTATCAAACCCTTGTTCTATCCATTTAGACTTTCAGCATAAATGTCTTATCTTGGTCTCCAAGTTCGTATTCTTCCTAAATTGCTAAAACATTTGCAATTTTATTCTCTTGGTCTTGGGCTGTTGTGACATTGAAAAGGTGCATGAAGTTCAATTCCATAGGGCCCATGAATCCTTAACACTGGATTTAATGTCGTTGGGTTCAACTGGATGTCGGCGGCGGCGGCCACAGAACTGGAGTGCATAGTCATGGATTGGCTTGGCAATCCAGATCAGACCCACTGTGCACTCCAGTATTGGTAGGGAGAACATAGGGAAGTTGGTGGTTTATGGATCAGATCAAACCCATTGTGCACTCTAGAAAGCTGTCTAGATTGTATGGATCTTTCCAAACAACTTCCGTGCCGTTGCAACGAGTAAGGCCACTTCATATGGGCTGGCCCCTGAGTCTCTTCGTTCTGCAATCCAAGCAGATATACAAGCTGGGCTCATCCCATTATTCCTCTTTGCTACTCAGTATTACATCGTTGACAGCCATCGACCCAATTGCTCCTCTATGCGCAGTGGCCAAAGAGTATGGAGTTTGGGTTCACATCAACGCAGCATACGCTGGAAGTGCATGCATATGTCTTGAGTTCAGACACTTCATCGATGGGGTAGAGGATGCAGACTCGTTCACTTCCAATGCACACAAGAGGTTCTTCACCACTCTCGATTGCTGCTACCTTTGGGTCAAGGACCCTAGTGCCTTGTTAAGGCCCTGTCAACCAGTCGTTGATTCCGAGCAAGTGATAGACTACAAAGACTGGCAAATAGTCCTCAGTCGTTGATTCCGAGTCATGAAGCTTTGGATGGTGCTTCGGAGCTATGGTGTGGCCAACCTAAGAAATTTCCTTCGGACCCACGTGAAAATGGCTAAGCACTTCGAAGAGAAGGTAACCATGGACAAGAGGTTTGAGATTGTGGTGCCGAGGAATTTCGCGATGGTATGCTTCTGGCTGCTACCGCCGCTGGTGAAGGATCATGAGATGAGGATGAGATGCTCAAGCAATCGATGGAGTTGGAATGTGCAAACGAGATCAACCATAAGTTGCTGGAGTCGATCAACTCGGTTGGGTGCATATACATGACGCATGCGGTGGTTGGGGGTGTTTACATGATCAGGTTCGCTGTTGGTGCAAGCCTTACGGAGGACCGCCATGTGAGCTTGGCATGGAAGGTAGTGTAGGAACATGCAGAGGCCATTCTCAAAGCGTGCTGATTAAGATGGCGACCTGCGACCACCACTCCGTATTCGTGGAGTTGAGGGTTTAATTCAAACTTACGAAAATAAAGATTAAGACCCAGGAAAAAAATAAAAGAAACTAATCACTTGGGTTCATTAATTTTGTTCGTATTCATCATCTGTAATTTTTTTTCTTAAATTTCTTTTGTATCTATTAAATCATTTACTTTGAATTGCTTCTACTGTGAAATTATCAAATTATTATTGATTTTACAACAACGATTCTTAATACTCTTTCTCTCTCCGTTTGTATGGCCGTTGGCGTCGGTCGATGGAACGTAACTCGAAAGAGTTTAACTCCGGTGGGTGGGTTATGAAAGGGGGCGCCAGGGGTTTCAGTTCACAGTAGAATAGGAGAAAGAATACCCAGAATGGGAGAATAAACCCTTTTGGGCAAGAAGGAATTAACAGACGTGATAAAAACGGCGTAAAATAAAGACCGCACGAATCATCCTAGTGCATGTGTGTCATGACATGCGTCACGCCTTGGTTTGGTGGGACGTTTTTGGGGGACAAGTCTGTGGGGAGCAGATGTGTACCCGCTTTAGAGAAGTCAATAAAAGAATCTCCCTAAAAGCTATATAAATGAAAAATAAACAATGGTCAGTTTGGATTTTCGGAATTTTCACCAGGCATTACTTGCTGCAAAACCGAAAAGCAGAAGCCTGAGCTGGGGCTGTTCATAAGAATGCCCAATCCGATCAAACTGACCAACCTGGACCGACCCAACCCGAGTCGGTCAGGTTTTCATCAGTACCGGTCGGTTTCAGGTTGGGCAAATATATAAATCGATATATCGGGTCGGTTTCGGTTTTCTTGTGTGAAAACCGAAACCAAACCAACCCGAACCGAACTAGTCTTCTACTAATTTGGTAGTTCCTAGTTTGAGTAGTTCCTACTTAACTATAACTAGTCTTCTACTAGAACTAGAAGACCCATTAGGCAATTACAATTAGAATAGGCTCTATTCTAGTTTCTAACTTTATATAATCTTTTACACCAAATAGGCAACCCATTAGGCAATTACAATTAGAATTCAATTAGGTGTCCTTTTGTACAGGAGCAAAACCGAAACTAACCCAAACCGACCCAACCCGACTCAAACCGACCAGGTCAGTTTGACCTATCAGTGGGTCGGTTTCGGTTTCCACCTCAGGTAACCCGACCATGTCGGGTCGATTAGGAAAACCCCAATAAACTGACCCAACCCAACCCGTGAACACCCCTAGCCTGAGCCTGAAGGCCCCTCTAAAGGGGTAATTACGTGCACCGACATCGCGACTCGTAATCGGAATGCTCACTCGGTCATTGTTTTATCGGTTTATCCGACAGTTAGTTCATTCAAATCATGAAAATTGAAAACCATTATTTAAACCAAATTCAGATTTCCTCACAGAATGCTCCTCTGCACGGATGCAAGTGCTGCGAGGTGGGTATGAGAAGCATTCTGTGAAGAGGATGGGGAGAGGATTCTCTAAGGAGGAAATCCGAGCTCATTTAATCTGCGAACCCAGAGAAGCATTGGATCACTCAGCCATTGGTTCAACCATTCAATTCGGTCTGAGTCTTACAATACTGTTTAGAGCCTACAACTTTGACTTGAAATGTTCATAATATATATATATATATATATATAGTCACCAGGATTAAAAAAAGCAAGATAAATGTCATGTGCAATCTTAGAAAATCAAGTGTAATATTTGGGTGTCTTTTGCTCTTTCTTATCCGTCCTCTTATAATGAAACCAATTCATCAAAAGGATAGAAAAACTGCTGCACCCAGCCGGCTCTAAATGGTTCACCCACTTTTGAGTGGGTTGGAGCATAGGTACTGCAGTGTACTGCTTCCTAAATGCAGAAATACTTTTTTCTTTTCTACATAAGCAATGTACTGCTTCCTATTTGCAAAGTGCAAATTCCAACATGTGGATTTCTTTTTTTTTTGAAGAAGAGATCATGAAAACAAAAAACATAAATTACTCAATATTCTTATTGTTTGCTAATTTATTTTTTCTTGTGGTTAAATTGAACGACTTATGGACTTGTTTCTTAATGTATAAAATAGCCAATTTCAGCTTCAACCATTAGATGGGCATAATCAAAAGGTCACTCCATTCATTAAAAGAGAAAGCAATAACTTGTTCGGTGCCCGTTTGAGAGGCCAAGTAGCTTTTAGTTTTAGGGGTTTTTACCGTTCAGTTCACCTCTGAAATCCTAGTTCCATTGTACAGTTCTGGGTAAGTGCCTGCTTGAAATTGATGTTAATTTACAGGTGGATATGGGTGTTATAGGTGGAGGTATTCATAAATTTAAATTGTTATAGGTCTATAGTTCAAATATGAATTCTAAGGTGAAATGCAGTCTAAAAATCCCTTAGCTTTATAATAAAGTGGGCCCAATTTGAAGCTGATCCAATTCAATCTAAGCTTTTCCACCGGGTTCAGCCTGATTTTTTGGGCTTTGGGCTGGATATTGACCAGATGGGCTAACCTAAATTTGGATTGAGGCCCTGAGCCCGATTATTTGAGACTGGACCAACCTAAACTGGGCACAACTCAACCTGAACCCGCCTGACAAATACGTATATGGACATTTGGAAACAAAATTTTGTATATATTTTCAATCAATTCTACTCCTCAATTACACTATAAATCCCATAAAAAATGATCATATAAAATATATATTCATAATTTTTGAGCCCGATCAACCTACCCAAGCTCAACTAAACCTGAGATGATACAACCCATGCACAAATCAGTCCGAATTCTGCTGTTGGGCCAGGGTTAATAAACATGGCCTTAACTGTAATTGGTCCAGACCCGAACTCTAGGTTTGTACCTTTGGCTGCATTTGGAAACGATGCAAATGGAGTATAAATCCCGGTTCAGGGTAAATTTCACTCTATTTCACTTTTGCTTGTACTTGACAACATTATATTTATGCATTGACAAATGACAGATCAATGTATATTTACATTGATAATAAGATGTAAAAATACATTAATAAAAAAGAAGTAAATTTGCATTCAAATGGGCTTTTGATAAAAAAAAAAACATAATCTTTATTGAAATTCATATTTGCATCTATTACAGCTAAAAATCTGTTTGGTAAAAAGATAAATTTGTCAGTTCCAAACTGATGGAGGACGATTTGACCCGACCTATAAACGGTGACACGTGGACACTGACTCAGCACAAGCAACAACTCAGTATTGTAGCCTAGTGCAACCAAGTGACGGGCCCATAAAGCAGCTCGCTACGTCGTAGCTCACAAAAGGAGAAGCTCGCCACAACGCGAGCTCCGGGTTCCCCGAGATACTTTTGAAGGGATACTCCGAGGCAACTTTAGCTCGCGAGCAAGGGGAACTAGCTCGCTCGAGCTCCCAAGCAGACAAGTCATCCCAAGGACCAATTCTATTAAAGGTAATCCTGAAGTATTCCGAGCTCGCCACAAAGTAGCTCGAAAATGAGCCCCGTGAGCACTCCTCAGGAAGCTTCTACCCAAGCTCAACTAAACCTGAGCTGACACAACCCATGCACAAATCAGTCTGAATTGTGCTGTTGGGCCAGGGTTAATAAACATGGCCTTAACTGTAATTGGTCCAGACCCGAACTCTAGGTTTGTACCTTTGGCTGCATTTGGAAACGATGCAAATGGAGTGTAAATCCCGGTTCAGGGTAAATTTACACTCTGGTTCACTTTTGCCTATACTTGACAACATTATATTTATGCATTGACAAATGACAGATCAATGTATATTTACATTGATAATAAGATGTAAAAATACATTAATAAAAAAGAAGTAAATTTGCATTCAAATGGGCTTTTGATAAAAAAAACATAATCTTTATTAAAATTCATATTTGCATCTATTACAGCTAAAAATCTGTTTGGTAAAAAGATAAATTTGTCAGTTCCAAACTGATGGAGGACGATTTGACCCGACCTATAAACGGTGACACGTGGACATTGACTCAGCACGAGCAACAGCTCAGTATTGTAGCCTAGTGCAACTAAGTGACGGGCCCATAAAACAGCTCGCTACGTCGTAGCTCACAAAAGGAGAAGCTCGCCACAACGCGAGCTCCAGGTTCCCCGAGCTACCTTTGAAGGGATACTCCGAGGCAACTTTAGCTCGCGAGCTAGGGGAACTAGCTTGCCCGAGCTCCCAAGCAGACAAGTCATCCCAAGGACCAATTCTATTAAAGGTAATCCTGAAGTATTCCGAGCTCGCCACAAAGTAGCCGCGTGAGCACTCCTCAGGAAGCTTCTATCTGACAGGCCGTACCGATCAAATTGCGCCACGTCCCTTACTGACGGCGCAGTCCCTGTCCTTTCGACAGTCTGCGTCCACGTCTCTCAATAGGTGGAGGCGTGCCTGCCACTTTGGGGACGTGTCATTCACCTGGGCGAGGAGTACGTCACAATAGCCACCTGCGCAGCCCTGGCAGGTAACAGCTGTGGCAGGGACCCAGTGGCGTTTATGCCCGACTTGACAAGAACGCCCCTATAAAAGCCCCTAGGGCGGAAGAGATTTTATTCTTGAGACTTCATATCTCTCAAGTATAGTGATAAAGTGCGACCTACACTCTTAGCACCGCACTCTTCTTTTCTTCCTTCCTTCTTGCGTTCTAACTTAAGCATCGGAGTATTCCCACAGGGTAAAATCTCCGGGAATCCTTCATTTCCGTCTTCTCAGGTGCCGTCCATTGCCAACAAGGAACCAGTCAACAGCCAATTAGGAATGCATAGATCATGCCGCATCACAAACTAACCCAATTTTACAATTTATATAAATCGTTTTATACTCTATATATTTACATTCACACTTATATTTGCATTGTTTCCAAACACAGCATTTAGGCTTGGTCTATACCAGGCTTGGCATCGCCCAATTGCTACTTTCATATTCTCAGAATTCCAAACAAAATGACTCCCCACCCCCACTAACAACAACAACAAGAAACTAACATTAAATACGGTGGATTTGTCTGAAACCAAAACGCCATAATTCCATTCCAGATTCCTTTCATATTTATCATGATTGACTTTTGTGCTCACCAAGCAGGGTCAACAACTTGTCCATGTTCGAAATGTAATTAAGATAAGGAGGATGGAGCTCTGCTAGGCGGCGATCGTATGGCAAAGAGATATATATGATGTTGATATTCCATGGATGGATGTCTTAATCTTGCTGCAGTTTAATTAATTGATTAGGTGGCCGCCCAAATAGCTATTGGTCAATATGCGTATATTCCATTCCCTATGCAAGGGACAAAGTTTCAGCCCAAGTTGGTCTAAATTTCTCAAATTCACTGTCCACTCCAGTTTACAAGTTAGTACAAGCCTAAGACCAGGTTTATTTGTAGTGCAATTTCATTAATGTGGAATTGCAAATGATTTGATTGTCAATTTTGATTTATTCTTGTTTCAATTTTCTCTATATTTTGTTCTTTATTCTATTATTTTTATTTTGCTTATTTCAATTATGGATGAGGTAAAATAAAACCTGAAGCAAAGAGTAGTGAAATCTGAAATAAAAGTGAACCAACATTATTTTCACTTTCATGCATTTGTATTGATACAAATGAATTTGCATTGAAAATAAGAGGAATAATGAATCCAAAGTAACCTTTTGTTTGTTTACGGTGCAAATTTCATTAACAGTAGTGAAAATGCATGGGAATGCATATAGGCTGACTGCACATTCTAGTTTACTTTTGCTTCAAGTTTTACAATTTTTTTTTTCTTTTTTGAGGAATAACGTAAGAAGCTAGTAAAATAATGTAGTCTCCACATATATAATAAGAGAGAAAATGAAAGTAGAAAGAAGGTAGTGGAGGACATTTTGCATCGGTTTTTATTTGGATTTTTGGCTCGAAAACCCTTGAATTTTTTGAAAAGGACAATTTTGACCCTAAAAAATTTAAAGAGTCATTTTCTACCCTAGACTTTGGAGAAAAGGTCATTGTAGGCAAAAACATACGACATTTGAAACAGCATTGATAGAATTAATTAAGTAAATTACTTCAGGGTCTAATCAAATGACACTAAAGTATAATTAAGTTTTAATTTACTTAATTAATTAATAAAATTCATTAACTAAATGACCCTAAAGTATTTAAATTATTTAATTAAATTAAATAAACTATACAAATTAGATAATTAAGTAAAATAAGCTATTGAATCAGTAAACTAAATTAATTAATGAAACAAAATTAATTAAAATAAATAAATAAATAAATCTTATCAAATAAAAAATGGCCCCAAAATCATTTATCAGATCAAACAGTTTAGTGGTTCATCCATTTGGGCCAGTAGTTTGTTGACCAAGTTAAAAATTTTTGGCGGTCTAACTGTTTGACCCAATAATTGGTCAATTGTCTAGTTCTATTTTATACTCAAGTGGTCGAACCATTCAACCCAAGAACCGAATAATTGTCTAATTCCATTTTATACTTGGCCCAGAATTTTTCAAAAAGCACTGACTTGGTTAACAAACAGTTGTCATGGACGATTGAACTATTAAATTGTTTGATCTAGTAAATGGGTTTTTGAATTAATTTTTATTTTTCATTTTTTAAAATGTCATGTGTTGATCCATTTTAATTATAATTTTATTTTATTATTTTAATTATATTATATTATATTTTTATTCTTATATTTCAATTAATCTATTTAATTAACTTTGTTTCCTTAATTAATTTAATTTACTAATTTAATTAATTACCTTAATTAGTATAATTAATTTAATTTAATTAATTAACTTAGTTAAATAAATTAAATAGTTTAGGGTCATGTATTTAGACCTGGCCTGAAGTAATTTACTTAATTAAGTTTATTAAATTGGCCCATTTTCAAACTTTAGGGTCAAAAGTGGCCTTTTTCAAACTTTAACAGTGCCACATAATGTTCTCTAATGGATCTGTCAAAGTTCTTTCAAACGTCATCTGTTTTTGCCTACGATTGAATTTTTCTCCAAAATGTGGGTTAAAAAAATGATCCTTTAAATTCTTTAGGGTTGAAGTTGGCCCTTTCACAAAGTTTAGAGATTGTTAGATCCAAGAATCCATTTTTATTTGCAAAATCTTCCCGACCGATAAATGCAAAAGAGATAAAATACGAATTTTGCATCAAGGATGCACATTGTAGTTGCAAATAATACATGCAAATATGAACTAGATGCAAATTTTGTATCTGGTTTAGATTAACACTGCAAACCAATATGGAGTTTAGGCTCTCTTCAAATTGAGGTTGAGTTGGAAATGTCCAGCTAATTAAAAAATATTCATGACATAAGTTTGAGCTGTTTGGCTCAAACAAGAAACACACACACACTCAAAAGGAGGGAGAAAAATAGATGCTAGAATGTGCACGGGTAGCCAATTAATTATTTCATTTTTTTGTTCCTTTAGCTGTGTTGGTGGAGTGCAAACCTGAACCAGATCAAACAAATCAGTCTGGTCGGACTAGACCCAACCCGAACTGGTTTAGTCCGGTCGGACAAAAACCCGATCGGACCGGTCCGATCGGACCAGAGTGGTTCAATTCAGTCGGGTCAGACCCCAACCGGGCCGGTTCAGTCAATTGGTGGATTGACTTGGGTCGGCTCATGTTAGGCTTGCACACGCGTTTGGGGCCGAACCGATTGGCCTGAAACAGGTCAAAAGAAGTAAGTTGGACCGACCTGGATTTGGGTCGGGTTGTACGGATATGAACCAAATTGAACGATCCAAACCGGGCAAAAGCAAGCGGGGCGGTTTAGGGTTCGGACCCCACCCAGTCCGACCCGTTTTGGATTTGGGTCAACCCGAATAATCTTGTACCAGGTCAAGCCGGGTTGTGTGAATAATGGTTGGACAGAATGACCCAAACTACACAAAGCAAGCGGTACCGAGCCATCCCGTCCGAGGACCCAGATCGGTATATGTTGGATTGGGTCAGACCGCATTGAACTGGTCTAGACTTGGGTCAAATTGATTTGGATTTATGTTGGATGAAGTGTGTTGATTCAAGAAAACTAAATTTAGTCAATAATTAATAGAAAATTAATGCATTAATTATAAATTATTTAATTCAAATGAAGAAAAAAAAAAGGCTAAGGAATTAGTGCTAATGTCTGTAATGACTAACCTAACGGTTATCCATAACCCAACCCAACTCAACCCATTTAAATGGGTGGATTAGATACTGGGTGGGTTGGGTGAAAAATTGCCACCCCTAGGTGGAGTACATCCATATATTATTCTAGAGACCGGATTTATTCCTTACACAGAATGCCTTACACCGATCTCACACATACATCCTACCATGCATTGGGAACATCTTCCGTATTTATAAGTTATTATTCATGGGAGATGTTCCCAATGCATGGTGGATGTGAGCGCCTCATGTGTGAGGGGCAGATCCCGTTCCATTATTCTACTTCCGTACATTACTTTTTTACAAACAAGACTCAAATTGAAGCAAAAGTAAATCAGAATTTGCGTACATCCAACCTATTTGCATTCTCATGCATTTACACCAGTGCAACTGAAATTTGCATTGCAATCAATTGCAACCTTTTTGATTTTACCTCCCATATTTCGACTTCTTTACCTCCAATCCAAACAATCTTGGACCACATTGCTTCAGAAACATTTTTAATCTGTACGTTCCCCAGTTATATATTTCAAGCATTTTTGTTGTAGATAATTTTATAAAATTCAGTTATATTTAAGCATTTTTTTACTGCCAAAACTTTATTTTCTGCCCCTTCTACATGAATTAAATGCATCCTTAAGTGACTTTTTCCAGGTTACACCAGACAGTTTTGCAAATCTATTTACGAGCCAAACCGACTTAATTATCACAAAGAGTTTCTCCGGTTCATCTGGTTATGGGTAGAGTTTACTGGTTCATCTGGTTTAACCCATTGAGCTGTTCTGTCTTTACAACAATGGCAGTATAACCAATAACTATCGTCTGTACCGTCTTGTCCTGGGTGATATATATTTTTCTCCCCTACTTCTCATCATATATCTTACGATAAAGGAAGTCAACATTCCTTTGAGCCCACGCTTCCTAACAGTATTATCCCAAAGCCCAAGTATTCAACGACAAAGCGATCAAAATTGACCTCAATATGGCCGCCCGGGTCCATAGTCGCAAGTTGTCCTCAAGATAATATGGTATTTATTGGCAAATCAAATATAATTGTGGGCCTTGGGTCTATTATGTTTTATCCTTTTTCGGATTAAGGCAATAAAAAAAAAAAAGAAAAAAGAAATGAAATGTTCTACAAAAGAATTAAAGCACAACTCAACAAGTTGGTTTTTATAGATATTATATGAAATGAAACAAAAAATATGTTTTCTTTCAAATCAGAAATTTAAGAATGCATTTTTGGTTTCAGGTTTTACAATAATATATACATATATGTATATATATTTACAAAATGTGTTTTCCATGCTTTTATTTTTAGAAATAATTTATTTTTAAACCCAAGATGTCGGCAACAAGATAAAAGAACTCACATTGAAGAACACCCCAAGCTTCTTTTGAAACAAACCGATTTTTTAAAGTAGGAAAAGTCCTCTGAAGCTGGGAACCGTTCAAGTGGTGATGAGATCATACTCTATACCAAACACATATGAGAAACTGCGTGGAAATCTAGCTAATAGCAGAAGGTCAATGATAATTAAACCTTATGGTGGCTATATTATGAGGTGAGATTTTGGAAGTTTGTTGAAAGGAGATCAAGTGATCAACTATACTCTACATGGCAAAGCTAAGTTTCCTGTTCTGCATCTTGGCTCTGCATCGAATCCTTCTCGTCCCCAGTAGCTGTTCTGGTCACCTCCGGCAGCCGGAAACGCCTGTCCCCTTCTTCATCTTCGGTGATTCAATCTTGGATCCTGGGAACAACAACTACATAAACACTACTACTCAGCACCAGGCAAATTTCTGGCCATATGGAGAGACGTTCTTCGAATATTCTACTGGGAGATGTAGTGATGGTCGTCTCATCTCAGATTTCATTGGTAAGATACATGAGTTCAGCTCTTCTTTTTTGTTTTCTCCCTTAATTTCTGACTCGGCTAAACAAGAACGAGCCACTTATCCGATTAACCTGAGCTGGCCATTTAACTCCACCCATATCCCCCAGTACTGATTGCTAGAAAGCCCAAATCCTCGACAGATTGCCTAATTAATTAAGATGCAAAATGCAAACCTCAAGTAAAATTTGATATTTAGCTAGGCTCTGTAGTCTGTTCGCAGTGCAGTCAAACCTGAATTGGAAACAAATTTTGCACCCAGTTCAGTATTGCTTCTATTTGTTTGTTAATATGATTCACACTCCTAGCTAGTTACCTGATCTAAAATTTGCATAAATCGTCTTATTTGCACTTATTGGCAGTGCAAATTTTGCATCCTAAAAACTTGTGCAAAATTTCCACCACCTTTTTCCTACTTCAATTCTCTCTCATATAAAATAGGGTCATATCATCTTCCTACCTTGCTCACAAACAAATCATTAACCTAATTTTTACTTCTCATTTTACTTCCCACAACAACTAAGATAAAGCCAAATATGAAGCAAACGAGAATTTACACTCAATTAACCCATTTGCACTCCCATGTGTTTAGTGCTGATATATGAAATAGGGTCATATCATCTTCCTACCTTGCTCACAAACAAATCAATAACCTAATTTTTACTTCTCATTTTACTTCCCACAACAACTAAGATAAAGCCAAATATGAAGCAAACGAGAATTTACACTCAATTAACCCATTTGCACTCCCATGTGTTTAGTGCTGATATATGAAATTTGCATTGCAGGAAAAAAAGGCCTAAGTACCAAATATACACTTCTAGATCTATCCCAATTGGCCCCCGGTACAAAATACTATACATAGAGACTTGTCTCATAGTCGTTGACTCGTTGTCCCAGCAAAATCGTGTATTAACAGAATATTAGTTCACTCTTGTCCTACTAACATACATGGTTTCTTATTAATTTATTTGTTTAATTTGAATCTAATTTCAGCCAAATATGCCAAGTTACCAATGATTCCGCCCTATCTACAACCTGGCGTTCAGTTTAATTATGGAGCAAACTTTGCATCAGCTGGAGCCGGTGCTCTGGTAGAAACCTATCAAGGGGAGGTATGTAACTCTTTCACATAGTCACATGGTCTGTGATGATGGGTTGCCCTGAACCTGAAGCACTGATAATTCTGATCCTTAAATCAGGTAATCGACCTCAAAACTCAGCTAAAGTACTTTGAGGAGATGGAGACTTCGTTGAGACACAAGTTGGGAGATGCTGAAACCAAGAAATTCTTGTCAAGAGCAGTTTACCTCTTTAGCATTGGAAACAACGATTATATGAGCCCTTTCTCCACTGTCTCCAGTATGCAGGAGACTTCACAGAAAGAGCTGGTTGGGAGAGTAATTGGCAACCTTACTGCTGTCATCAAGGTAAGAAGCATTTCCATTTTGATCATGAAACAACACTAAAATATTAATTAGAGTTTAAACTAATTGGGCTCCAGGTTTCCATGTTAAGGGCTTGTATGGGCTAATATTCAGGGCCTAAACTTGAGTTGGTCTGGGTTTGGATAGGTCCTGTCCAAGCCAAGAGCCCAACATGTCATCATTGCATTGTATTAGACCTGCAACTTAAAGTCTATTAATTGATGTGGATGTTAATTTCTTCTTCCTTGTTGTCATTTAATTTGGCAGGAAATACATGATAGAGGAGGAAGGAAATTTGCCTTCCTTAATATGGGACCTTTGGGATGCTTACCAGGCATGAGAGCACTTGCACCAGGAAGAAAGGGTGGTTGCCTAAAAGATGCCTCACATCTAGCAAAACTGCACAATGCGGCCTTCTCCCAACTCCTCCTAAAACTGGAGAGTCAGTTGGATGGGTTCAAATACTCAAACATCAACCTCTACAGTTACATTAGCCAAATAATGGAACACCCCACAAACTATGGTATGTCAATACGCTTGGACTCTCAACTTTTTCCCCCTTAGGTTAAGTTTGGTTGCAGTACAAATTCCATTTGCACTGGTGCAAATACATAAAGAGTGCAAAAGGGTTGAGTGTAAATTCTGGTTTACTTCTACATTAGATTTGACTTTGTCTTATTCTTTATAAAAAGTAAAATGAAGTCACCTCTACTTTAAATGAAAGAGAAAGAGAATATATGGAGGTAGGATGAGGGTTATCTGTATATATAGGAGTAATTAAGTTAGGATGCATGATGATTAATTTGGTCGCAACTTTATATGAGAAATGAGGTAGGAGGAAGGTGATGCAAATTTTGTATCAGTTTCTGGGATGAAAAATTTGCACTCATTTCAATGAGTGCAAAAGAGAAAAAAAAAAAAAAATTGGACTCAGTTAAGATATGCACCGCAACCAAATAGCAATGTTAGGAGCCATTATTTGCGTCTGACAAGCATGAGAATTCGGGTTTGAGTCTAAGAAAAGAAAAGGAAAAAGAAAAAAAAAGGAATATAGCCATTTGAACAATATGTTTTATTTTTCTTTTGACATTTGGGCTTAGTACGAAAAGAATACAAATACAAATATATATAAATATAAATACATACAAAATATAAGGTTTTACACTTTATATTTTGTTTGAAAGGCGCTTTTTGTGACCAAATTTTAAGAAAAAATGTCCATGTTTCTAAGACCTGTTTTTTACAAAAAAAAAAAAAAAAAAAAATGCTTCTGCCACGTAGGCAGTGAGCAATACTATGCTGTTTGGTAAAGTGATTTTCATCACCATTTTTTATGTATGTGCTGATAGGTAAGCACCACATAGGATATACATCAGTCAACCGTTGGGGGAAACGATTCACCGATGATATTTCATGCATCGGTGGGGTCCCGATTTTCAAGGCATGCCCGATTTTTTAATAATCGGCTGAACCAAACAATGAGATACATAGGCATTTGTTGAAACACCTATGTAGATCCGATGTGGCACCTTTTTTTTTAAAAACGGCCACGATTCTAAACATCCCCTTATATATTTGTACTCCTTCCAAAATCAGCCTTATAGTTGAAGAGAACAAATTAACAAGAACTAATTGTTTGTTTGTTTGTAATTTGTCTCGAAGGATTCAAGGAAGGGATAACTGCATGCTGCGGCTCGGGACCATTCAGGGGAATATATAGTTGTGGAGGAAGAAGAGGAGTGAAAAGATATGAGTTGTGTGACAAGGTCAGTGAGTATGTCTGGTGGGATTCTTTTCATCCCTCTGAACGGGTCTACCAACTGATTGCAGAGCAAATGTGGAATGGAAATCCTAATGTCGTTGAGCCTTACAGTTTGAAAAGTCTCTTTGAATGGGTGGAAGTATAGGTCCTAACCGTATCAATGAGGGCACCAAATGGGATTAATATTTCTTTTCAATATTTGGACTAGAATTCTTTATGTTTTCAAATTTGGTGTTATTGGATGCGATTTATGATGATATTAATAAGATCCTTAATTTCTGTCGATAGAAACATGGCCATTCAGTCATTCATATATATCAGGGCCCCTATTGATTATGGAATATATAATATAATATAAAAAATCCCAAGTAGACAATGACACCAGTCCAAAAATCACCCTTGAGGGCACTCATTAAGAAAAATACATGAAATCAATGTTTAGAATTTCACAGCATAACACAGGGTGCCAAATGTTAGGACCATATATATCTAATCTATTCCTCACAAGACCCTAGATACATATAGCTGTGACCAACATTGGCACTTCAGCTAATGTATAAACTATAAAGTGTTCCAAGACCCTGGAGTAAAGCTTTTGGGTTAAAATTAAAAAAGCCTCAGGCCTATTGATGTTTGGGTTTTAAAAAATTATGACAGTTGATGATGCACAATAGTACCTACTAAACCATAACCAAAATTATCAAATAACTTTTTTTTTCTATAAATTAACCTTATGGAAGAAATGTAAATTCTAAAATAGAATTTTGTAAAAAAAAGTATCCAATTGTCAAGGCTTGTAATTCCAAACTATGTTTTGTATAAGTTTTTGTTTGATATGAAATTAATTATCTTGTTTAATTAGATTGAAAAGAACTTTGTAACACTTCAATTAAATTTTTAATTAAGTTTAGCTTAGTAAAAATAGTGCCTTGGTTTGTTGTTTCAATAATATTTATTTATGCTAGCATTAAAAACTTGAGAGAGCCTTAGCTCTTTCATTTGTAATTGCTTCATTAAACTTGTTAAATTGAGATCAAAATAAAATGAACATGAAGAAATTGGCATCACACAATTGAAAATAATTGCCATGAAAATCAAAACTAGCTTAGTTGGTTGAAATAACAGACTCCCATCCTGTACTTAGGGGGTAGTGACATTAATTTAACCCTCCAAACTTTTATCTCCCCACAACCCACCCTGAAATTCCAAATTCTAGAACTTTACCCTGATGTTAGCATTCAATCAATTAATTTCAGAAAAGATTCTGATGTAACTATCATCTGTGTTAAAACCCCAAACTCCTATCATTTTAGTAGACCATTATGTAAAAAATTGATAAATACAACAAAAAAAAGGAAAAAATAGGAACTTACAGAAAATACAGAAAAACCAAAAAGAAAAAGAAAACTAAACAAAATAAAATTGAATGAGCAAATGCATGTGGCCACTGGCCACCCAGGTGAATTACATAGAGAATAAAATTAATGGCACTCGAATTGAAATCTCCCAGAAAATTATTTAATATTTTATCATTTAGGCTCTGTTTGGAAGGAGTACAAATACAAATATGTAGAGTGCAAATACATATAAAATAATACAAAATATAAGGTTTTACACCCTACATATTTGTATTTGTACTCCTTCCAAATTTAGCTTTAATAATTACAATGGCACAAAAAAATCTAAAATTTATACACGCATGCAGAGAGAGAGAGAGAGAATGAGAGTTTGATATGGGTTTGGATAACCATGGGTCTAATCTAGAATGAGGGATCTAGATTGGGTTGTGGGTATCCATTTGGGCCAATTGCATGACAGAAGTATGTAATTTTTCTCATGATTTTTATTTTCTCTTTCATCTCAATTTTTCTTTTCTCTTTCATAGTCTCTATTTTTTCTCCCCTTTCCTTTTCATCTTCCCTCTCTCTTTCCTTTTTCTCCCACTCATGCATCTCCCTTTTCTCCTACATGCGTCTTTCTTCTCATTCCTTTCTCTTCTGTGTTTCTTTCCTCCTCTTTCCTTTGTTTCTTCTCCCTCTTCTTATTTTTCTCTCCGTTCGCCTCTCCCTCACCTCTTGATTATCTCACTTCTCTTTGTTTCTCTAACTTCCTAGTGAAGTCAATTTTTATATTTGGATTGAACCAAGGTATATATGCACACGTGACACTACAAGAGAGAACTACAGTTTTTCTTTCTCTTTCTTTTTTTTTTTTTTTTACATCCAATTCATCTCAACCCATCCATATTCCACTCGTAGGAAATAGAAAATTTGACAAAAAAATAATGTCTACAAGATTCATGATAATCATCAGAAGTGAAAGACAGCACGTACGTTCAGGTTCTTGAAAAGAATGATGTTTTTAGCAAAGGCTATTTTTATAATTTTTCCTACAATCTGAAGTCTTATATAAATAATTTAATGAAAAGAAGGAGATAATTATTAATTAGGTAGGCTTCATTTTTTCCAACAAAATGAGGTATTATATAAGAACGATGTTCCCCGTTACCACTGCATTAGTTCTTATAAATACCAAACTTGATTCTCTTACCTGTGAAAGAAAAAATAAAAAGAAAAAGAAAAAAGAAACTACTTTGTTCAAAGGTAAGTTCTTCTTTTACTGGTTTCACTCAATCCAAATTCTTTGGTATATTTTCACTCAATCCAAAAGTCCTAATTATATTCTACAACCAACCCTATTCAATTTTTATGTCGGGTCTTCATTAATTCTTTCTTTTTTCTTTTTTTTTTTGGTAATGGATCTTCGTTAATTCAAGGCCTAGCAGGGTGGGCTCAGGTCCAAATTAGATCAGCCCGCCCCATCTGCAACAATAGCAACATTCTTACTTCGTAGGTAAATGTTGAACCCAGGGACTTTATTTCTTCCGGTTAGGTTTGGGATGATGATCCATTCCACTGCACCCGTTCAGCCTTTAAATTTCTTTATTTTTTTTCTCTTTTCTTTTCCTTTTATGTTTTAAGTCTAAAAATGAAGCTTTCGAGCATTTTCAACTTTATCATTTCTCACTCAATTATGCTTTTATCTATATATATAGATAGATAGATGGATATATGTATGTATTATAACCTTTCTCCTCCTCCTCTCTCTCTCTCTTGTACGCGTGTTATAACTAATGTTGAATAAACTGGGTGTTCTCTTTCATTCTCTGTAACAATTAAAGCAACTGCGCGGCCCTATCCGTAAGTGTTCTTCCACCCATCTATTTTACTAGCTCCTCAGCTGATTGGTTTAAGCCGTGCATGTAATGAATCTTGGATCTCTGTTTGTAACGATGCAAATCATCAATAAATAGGGTAGGTTGTCTTTCAAGAATCATAATTTTTTAACTTTTAATTAGGAGTTACGAAAATATGATGTGCCATGTGCCTGAATCATGATGAATTGTTTTTAAATAAATCCATGATCTCCCAAATGATGTTTTTTCTACACTAGCAAATTTCTACGTGTTTTGAGTTTTCTTATCAAATCCGTGTAAAAGATAAATAATCAAATTATAGTGTTATTGTGGATTTAATTTTTTTTAATATTTCATTTTCATTCTTAATAGAAGTATTTTTTATTTATCACATTCACTTTTGTTTAATATAATAGTTATGTAATATTAGAGATATTCACAATTTTTTCTACAGTTTTCTTTTGTATTTTTATATAACATTTTATTTCTATTTATTTTTTTGAGTTTTTATTATATAATTATTGATATCATGAGTTCACCCATTTGACTCAAAAGAAAAAATGATTTTATTTTTGGATGACTTAAATTTTTTTTTCTATTTACATAAAAAATAATATTATGTATTATATATGATGATATATGAAATTAGAGATGTGCCTAGAAGGAGAACTGGTACCTTACACCCATATAAGTGTGACCAACATTGGGTATGGCATTTTTTATAATTGTACCATACATGAATTTGCCATGCATGCCATACTTGTTTTGTACCGTTACCATGTGCATAATAACCACAGATTTGGAACATTGTTCATAGGGCCTATAAGTGGGTTAAGCAGATTAGGTAGTCCAAACTAATAATTGGGTTGGTTCTTGTTTGGTTAAAAACATGGTTTTATGACACCGATTTATTGGTAACAATTGCAATTGGTTACTGCCAAAGATGCTATTTTTTGGCAACAATTGCAATTGGTTGTTGCAAAATATTATTGCTACCAACAGTTTCATTAATTTGTACAATTGTTGCTAAAGAATGTATTTTGCAACTCTGGGTTATTGCCAAATATATTTAACCATGGCTCAATTAGCATCAGTTAGTTTAGTTGTAAGTAAAACATTTATAAACAATTTTTCTACCATTAGCAATAGTTTTTTGCTGTTGTCAAAAGTCCTTTTAATTTTCTTTTAATTTGTAGTATCACTAATCACTACAAGGGTTAGACAAACAATACCTCTGATTGGATTGCTAACCCAATGATCATATAGTAGGGGCTCAGGTGTGGGAATGGTGAAAGGAACACAAAAGAGCTAGGTGGTGTTTGGTTTAGTGTTGTGGAGCATTTTTTTCATCATGTAAATGTCATACAGGCAATTTGATCTCACTAAACCAAAATCAGGCCAGTTTAATTGGGATGATTCAAGTATAATTGTTTATATTACTTTTTACCTGACCAGGTTATATGTGAGTCACTTTAGAAGGAAATACCATTTGAATGTTTTGGATGAACAATTTAATTCACAACAATTAATGTTTTTTTTTTTATTTGGAGGGGGGGGGGGGGGGGGGTTGTGGATATGATCCACAACATGATAATGTTCCAAATTAAAATGGATGAGTGCCGGTAATTACCATGGTTACATTTATTTTATTTTTTATTTTCATTTAAACCATAGATATGGTTACAATTGGCATCCATATATAGCCATCAACTCATATCTGGTACCTGTAATAATACAGGAAGGAAATTAAAGAAGTTAGGTCTTAAGTCACTGAAGAGTGGATATGGTAGCCAACAAGATTGCATCGACAGATATGGCGAGCAATGTGCCTAATACCATGAAAAAGGAACAGCAAACAATCTCAAGCTCCCTTGGACGGGACATGGGAACAGCTGCTCAATGGTTGCTCAGTGTTGAACAATGGAAAAGTAGGGCAGGAATTAATCAACCTCAGAAACATCAAATACAAAAGGTTCCGAGTATGATGCGTAAAGGACACGAGAAAATCTATGATCCCCAGGTGGTCTCGATCGGTCCCTGTCACCATGGCGAAGAAAATCTCAAGGAAATTGAGAACCACAAGCCAAAAATAGCAAATAAATTGGCTTCATTAGCCAATCTTGAAGTACAGGATCTCTACCACAAAGCCATTGAAAATAATGAAAGCACAATAGAAGAAGCGAGGAAAAGCTACACTGATGAAATAATCAACAAGTTTAATGAAATGGTCCCCGACAAGCGTAACCAGAATGAATTCTTCAAGCGTCTAATGTTCCTGGATGGTTGTTTCATTGTTTATTTCATTTGCTGCGTGGAGAAGCAAAGGCTGGAGGATATGGAGATGAAAAATGATGATATTTTTCTCACAGGGACTGACTTGTTCAAGGTGGAGAACCAGATCCCATTTATAGTCATCGAAGAACTGATGAAGGCAGCATTCCAGTCGGGAATAGATTATATGGAAATGATCAACAGGTTTGTGGAGGCAACCAACATCTTAATCGCTAAGGATGGTATGGGTGGTAAGCCTCAGAGAAAAGTAAGTTCCGAGCGGCCTTCTCATCTCCTGGACCTTCTGCGTAGCAAACTCACTGAAAAAAGCGATGAATCGAAAGAGAAACAATGGAGTTGCTTCCCATACGACAGGTTGCTTCGCCCATGTTTTTCAGTAAATAATAAATGTCTGCCCATGTTCAGAAATGATAAAGCGCATGGATCTCATCGACAAGGGACAGACTGTTGTTCTTCGTTCCAGAAGCCATCCAGACTTTTTCCTTTCAAGTATGTCTGCAAACCCAACTGGCGGGAGCGATTCATCTGGCATTCATTCCGTTCAGCTAAGGAACTAAAAGAAATGGGAATCAGATTCAGGATGAGCAAATCATATAGCTTCAAAAGTGTTCATTTCCGACTTGGCTACATCCAAGGATATGTTTACATTCCTGGACTAGTTATTGATCGCTCAACCGAGGTTAGGTTTCTGAACTTGGTAGCCTATGATAGATGCTTTGGCAAGGGTGAGAAGGAGGTTGACGACGCAAATTTGTTAACATCATACATTTGTTTTCTGGATTCACTCATTGATCATGGTGATGATGTCAAAGAGCTGAGATCAGATGGTGTACTCTTCAACTATCTTGGCACTGATGAAGAAGCTGCCAACCTCATCAACGAGTTGGCAAGAGGATTGGTTGCTCCTGATAGATTTATAGATGTTAAGGAGAAGATTCAACGTTACTGCAGAAACAAGATGAGGACGTCGACAGCTGAAATGTTGAGCAAACACTTCAGAAACCCTTGGACGGCCTTGGCTCTATTTGGTGCAATATTAGTCTTGTTCCTTACTGCCATTCAAACTTACTTGACATTTGCTCCTCGAAAGCAATAGTTTGAGGAATATATGTTAGACCATTCATCAAGCTAGTACACTCCATGAGCAGTGTTTATTTATTTATTTTGTCTTCTCTCTCAGTCTAGTCTATTAATTAATTTTGCACTTCACTCCATGAGCAGTGTCTCCATTCTTTTCTTTGTATTTGAAATAAAGGCTGATCCAAGTAGCTAATTGATTCCTTTAATTAATTCACACATTTTATATTCTAACTTTGCGTTCGAAGGAAAGATATATAATAGGGTATAACAGAATTGGGTTTCGGAAAGACATGATACCGAGAATACTTAGAGCCAGAGGTAACCAATCTGATGGTATTTATGATACCAAAGCCTAATCCAAAGGTGTCTATTAACTTCTCCACCAGGACCTACCTTGTTCATACATGGGCTTCTCGGGTAGGAAATGAGCCACTTCAAATAGGTTGATTGCTCCGGACCAGATTACAATTAATCCGGCATGGGATGTTTTGATTGGTCAAATTTCTTTCGGGTATCATGTTTTTTCGATATCATAAATTTTCTCAATAATATTTTAGTTAATAAATTTGAAATTTGAGATTTTTTGTTTGTTTAATATCAATAAAATTGCAAAACCAATTTTCAAATCTAATGACTAATTTCCTGTTTGGCATGCCTTTCTGTATAGGCTGTGGGTTGACTCGATAATTCACATTTTAGTCTTTTCTTATTTGATTGAAAAAAAATCTAACCACCAAAAGATGACGGGCAGGAAGACGCATGCCTTTTTTTTCTCATGGTGGAGCTTTTCGGCTTTTTTTCATACCTTTTGGTTGTCAAATCTACAAGGAAATCTTTCAAAATAACTGGTCAAAAGACACCTAAAACGCCATCAGTAGCTAAAGCTAAGAGATGTTCCCAATGCATTGCTGCAAATGCTGTGAATTGGGTATGAGGACCATTTTGTGCGGAAAAAATAAATCGGATTTGTGGCTTTCGCCATAACTTGAGTAGTTTTAGCAGTAACCACCCAATGCATGGCAGAGAAGTCTCCATTCCGTTTGTGTGGGAAGATGGTTAATCTGTATCGGTGGTCACCGGTGTTGGAGAAAGGTTGCGTTTTCAGGGAAGCGCAGAAATGGACTGTCCACTGCTTTGGACTCCCGTTACATGCTTGGTGTCTAGAGGTGTTCAAAGCGATGAGGCTGGTGGTGTGGGCGAACGCTCCGAGTGATGTTCCAAAACCAAAAGCACTGACGATGGAAGTGCTGGGGGAAATTTTCATTTTAAGGTGGGTGGCTGTGGGCTCTGTTTCTAGGCCATTAGGGGCCGGAGGTGTTTCTGGCTAATCGGGGCGGAAGACTTCGTCACGGCGCTTCGGGTTGGGACAGGCGCTTCTGTCAGGAAGCTGCAAACGTTTACCGCTGATCCCGCTGGCTTCGGAGAAGGAAGCTAAGCTATTGCCTTTTGGTGCAGGGCCTACGGTGAAGCGGCGAGGAGCGGAGTTCAAATTTGAACTTAAATGTGGACTAGTGAGTGGTTACTGGTTAGGAGGTGTGTGGATCCCAACCTGCTGAGTGGGCCTGGCTGCAGCCCAGCAGGGCTAAATTGGGCCCAAGGGGCGGGCCTGTCTGTGGTGGCCAGCAGAGCTAAATTGATGTATTTTTGTATGTTCTCCTGTTCTTTTTCTAAAGAAAAAAAAAAAAAGATAAAACGTACATAAAACCCAACGAAATAAGAATAACTGAAGTACTGCAAGAGTAATCATCCTTTATTTAATTCTTTCAGCGACGGCTTAAAGTTCATAGATTTAAAGGGGGAGTAAGATTAAATGAAAAAATCAGGTAATTGACAACAATTGGGTAACATAATTGACACCGACTACAAGTTACAGGACCCACTTGCACTTCCCACAAATTGATCCTAAATCTGAACAACAAGATCAACCACTGTAATTTTATACGACTTTTGACAAACTGAAGCTATTAACCCTTGAAAAAATTCTGAACTTCTCAATTGGGTTAATTAATGGTGTGATTTAATTTCTACGGCACAATGTTCAAGGCTCCACAGTCGAAAAAGCACTTCATCAGTTTTCTCATCTTGTGATCTTGTCGAAAGGATACTTGTTCCTATGGCGGATTCCAGTGGAAGTTTAGGACGGAGGATGTACATGAGGATTTCATCATCAGCCAAGAATGCTCAAATTCTATCTTCTGCTTTGCTCATAACCATTTTCACTCTGCTTTTATTATTACTAGCAGAAGGGCACGTGCTACTTATGTGTATTTAATGTGAAAATATATACTAAGAAAAATTATTAATATGAAAGATGATTTTTATAAAATAAAATTAGAAAGAAAAGTCATATTGTGAAAAATTAATTTTTTTCATAATCCTAATCTACAAATCAGGCCACCTATCCCTATCTGTCCAAATGTCCAACAAAGTTAATCCCCCATTATCAAAGTAAAACGAATACAAGAAATAAGAAGAAGGAAACAGAAAACAAAATAGTAACATCATCTTCCACATCGTGCGAATAGGTCCGTCTGAGTAGATTCTGCATATCAATTGGAAGAGCTCATCACTGCGCTTGTTTTGCTGATATCTTTGATGCCATAAGTTTCATGATTACGAGAAATTTCGCCTATCTTCTTCTGGATTTTTTTATCTGCTTTCTTAACTTGTATAGATCTTTCCCCTTGTTGACCATGCCAAAGCAATTCTGGGTGAAGCTCTGTCGTCTCCTCCTCCCCTGCACGTAGGTATCAATAACACCCTCCACCTCATAAGCAACACCCCTGATTTCCCGAACCCAGTTGCAGATTCTTTCGTCTTTTTGCTGTCTCGCTTCTGCATCTTTTAAGAAGCTCAAATCCATTCCAGTTCAGATTGCAACCCTTTGACTTCATCTCTCACGTCAGACAAGAAAAATGCTTCTTGAACGAGCAACTCACCAAGTTTTTCTATGGGCAAGGGAGACAATAGGAGAAACAATAAGATCGGCCATCCAGTGCTACTTCTCTGGTCACCTCTTGATAAGAGATTGTCAAAAACTTCTGAAACACCTCCGAAGCTAGTGGACTCAGACTGTGCTAGACCGATTGAGTCTTTCTGCTCTGTTTTCTTTCATTGAACTAGTGACTAATCAACTCACCAATGGACTTATCAAAAAAAAAAAACAAAAAAAACTCAACTCACCAATGGAGTACTAGCCAACCTGTAGGGATCTATTTTCCCGAAAGTTTAATCCATAAAAAATAAAGTTAACGGAGGGTTAACTTTGTTGGACATTTTGTTGGGAGGTTGGACAGACAGGGACAGGTGGTCTGATTTGAGTGGGTTAGTAGTGAGGAGAGGAGGAAAAGGTTAGCAGTAAATCAGAACTGGATGGATATAGTACAGGAAAATTAACGTTGAACCAACCTTGCACCCACTACCGCTGTGCTCGAGAATCATTCTAAGTCTGATTGGTTCATTGAGACAAAATCTAACCTTTTTTATTGAATTCTGGTGTAAATTAACAAGCTTGGCATCTCTGAATGAAGTAGATTCTTCCACTAAGTACCTTACCTTTACTACATTCTACTACAGTTTAAGCTAGATCAGAAGCTGTGGATTATAAATGAAAATGCACGCTACTGTGAAGTACGTGAACAAACAAGAGCACAACTCTCCCTTCTCTTAGCTAGCATTGCAACAACAGAAAATCCGGGGCTTTGTTAAAATATTAATGGATGAGAAAAACAAGAGTGTGATCGTTGAGTTCAAACAGATCTCGATTTCCAATCCAAACAACCTCAGTAGCAGAGATTGGCTGGCTTCACTAGTGAGTGAAGAAGATACAACAGCTCAGACTTTTGGCTCTGGCGTCCGAATAGGAAAGGTCCCCAGTGTAATCCGTGAGAAAGGCGAGAAAAGCTATGACCCCAAGGTGGTCGCCATCGGTCCCTACCATCATTCCAAGCACGAATACGATCAAATGGAGAAGCACAAAACGAAAATGGTGAGGAAGTTCATTTCGTTACTCACTCGTAAAAAAGGGGTAAAAGCTGATGACCCAAAACAGAAAGCAGAAGCCCTGTACCAGAAGGTTGATGATGTAGCACAAGAAGCAAAGCTCTGCTATGAGAAAGGTTCAGTTGAGATATCCGACGACGAATTCAATTGTGTAATGTTCACAGATGGTTGTTTTGTTGTCTATTTCATTCATTGCATGGTGAACGATGACTTGGAGAAGTTGGAAATGAGAAATGATCATGTATCTTTTGTAGAAAATGACTTGTTCTTGCTGGAGAACCAGCTCCCATTTTCAGTCATTCGTGCATTGATGAGCTCTGAATTCCCTCGCGATGATTGGAAGGCAATGATCAACAAGTTCGTTAAGTGGGAAATCTCTAAAGATGATGACGATGACTATGATGAAGATGAAGAACAAGATCCTTTTCATCTCCTCGACCTTCTCCGGACCAGACTCCTCAAAAGCAACAGTAGGAAAGACAGGCCTCAACTTGGAACTAGCCGTCGGTTGCTGCAACTGGGAATTCTCCGGCAGCTGTTTCACCTGAACCCCAATCAACAATCCTGCCCGCCAGAGCAAGAGACTGAAGACGACTCAAAGGAGTTTCTCTGGCAATCATTCGATACAGCCAAGGAACTTAAGGCAGTGGGGGATCAACTTCGGTAAGAGCAAAACACCTAGTCTAAGTAGTGTTCATTTCAGACCAGGCCTCATCTATGGAGAGCTGATACTTCCTCCCATAGTCATTTAGATTTCTAAACTTGATAGCCTACGAAAGATGTTTCTTTCCCTTCAAAAATACAATGGTAATGTTTTACATCTGTTTTCTGGATTCGCTCATTAATCATTCTGATGACGTGAAAGAAGTAAGATCAGCAGGAGTGCTTCTCAACAATCTGGGTAGCGATAAAGATGCAGCTGATCTCATCAACCAAATGACAGGGGAACTGGTGGACTGTAATGAGTACTTCGAAGTTATGAGGGAGATTCGGAGGTTTTCCAACAGGAAGGCAAGGACTTGGATGGCTGAAATGTTGAATACGCATTTCAGTACCCCCTGGACTGCCATTGCTTTCTTTGTTGGGCTGTTGCTTATCCTTCTCACCATCTTCCAGACATGCTACACAATGTTCCCTCCGGTTTAAGGCAGAGGCATCAGTGCTAATTTAGTGTTAATTATGTACTACTTTGTTTCAGGTCTCAATTTTCACATTTATCCCACTTCCTCTTTTGCCATTTTTGTCAATCATTTTGATCAATGTTGCAGGATTTAGAAGTAGTAAATGGGTAGATTTTACTTGGAACCAAATGAAATTCACCTCAATGGCCTTCAATCAACCCTATCCAATCTGTCACAGGATAGAGTCTAGTTACAAATTCCTGAAATTAACCCATTTAAGCTGATTCAAAAGTCAAATAATTTACACACTTCACATGTTTTATGTGACGTGCTACAATGCGATTCGTCAAAGTGTAAGCCCACTCGAATAAATTGCTGTATTTTTATAAATATTTTTAATTAATACAAAAATTTAAATTTAAATTTATAGCTTGGATGTGAAGGCAAAGGCAAGTAAAAGTAAATATAAATTTCAGTAAAATAAAAAATCGGGATTGCATGTGCTTCATGACATGGTTTTCAAAACCGGATCGGATCGGATCGGACGGTCGGACTGGAAAAATCGGGAACCAGTCACTTGACCGGTTCTGTTTTTTTTTCCAAAATTGCTTTTTTTCTCAAAACCGTTGATTTTAATCAGCAAATCGTTGACCCAGAACGAACCAACAGTTCGGATTAAATGGTCGGACCGTTGGAACCAATAACCGCACCCCTGACCGGTTCGATTTTAAAAGCCATGCTTCATGATCATCTTCTTAAATGGGTGAAGTAACATTTCTCTTTACAATAATATAATAATGTTTTGCTCCCAGACTTTAGGGACGAAAATTAACTAAGTTAGGGTCAACTCTGTGATTATTTCTGATTAATGATAAGTTAATGCATGCTTGAATCCCAGGGGCTTTCACTTCGACACGTCTTCGTTCGTGATCGCTTAGAGCCCCTCTTCCATCAATAGGTACTCCCAACGCGTCGACCACACGGCCTAGCATTGCCTTTCCTGCAGGAACATCCACAATAGATCCAGTGCGCTTGACAAGATCTCCTTCTTTAATAGCGGTATCACTTCCAAAGACAACAATACCTACATTCTCATTCTCAAGATTCAACGCTATTCCTTTCACACCGCTGGCAAATTCAACCATTTCCCCAGCTTGAATCTCGTTCAATCCATAAACACGTGCAATCCCATCTCCAACTGAGACCACTCGACCGATCTCATCCACTTGAAAATTTGTGTAAAAGTTGGTAATTCTACTTTCTAATAGAGTCGTGAGTTCCGCAGCTCTGGGAGATAATTCCATAATTCAAAAATAGGATAGTCAGCGTTCTGTCTTTTGACAACTAGATCTTCTATGCGCCAAACAGAAATAGACCAAAAATCGGTCTTCTCGACTTGTAAACAATCGAAAAATCACACAGAAAAACGCACCAAACGCAGCTTTCATTTCCTGATTGAAGTTGAACTAGTTGAGCTTTATGTATCATTTTTTAGGCTAACGGGACTCTGGATTTAAATATATAATTTTTAAGTTCCAATCTAATTAAGCCGCACCACTCGATGATTTTATTAGGAGTGAATAGAATCGTTCGGGATCAACAAAGTACACAAAACTTCAGTTAATCTTTCAGTTATCTAAATGGGTGAACAAGGTATAGTGACAAACAACCCTCCTACAACGGATCGGATGATGATCTCTATTAAACAACAAAACGTGAAACCACACAGAAAGCCCCTCGTATAGAAGGTTCCATGGATGCAAAATGTCAAAGCCAACAAGAAGATCTATGATCCATTGGTAGTTTCAATCGGGCCCTTTCAAACCTCAATACATACAAATGGAGAAGAATATGTCAACAGTACTGGAGAAATTTGGTAAATTCCTTTCGGATGGTGGGATTGATATACAAGATTTGTACAAAAAAGTGCTAGATATAGCAGGAAAAGCAATGACTTGCTATGTAAAGAATAATTGCAAAGGTCGATGCCCAAAAAGAATAGTAACTCTTGTATTAATCAATAGAGGGGACAGTTAATATATATACAATTACATCAAGATTAAAATTAGCAAGACTAAAATCAGCAACATCCTAATCAATGGAGGAGCAAATATTCTAACTTCCTAAAACTCTATAAGCACAATATCTTTCTAAATATGTATAGTATCTCTATTACTCCCCTTCAAGTTGGAGCATGTAAGTCACGTATGCCCAACTTGTGAAGAAGAAAATCGAACTGACGTTGGCCAAGTGCCTTTGTCAAAATGCCTGCCAACTGATTGTAAGTTCACACATGAACAATTTCAATAATCCGGGCTTGCATAGCATTATGAACAAAGTGACAATCAACCTTTATATGTTTGGTGTGCTCATGAAACACCGAATTAGCTGCAATATAAATAGCGGCACGACTATCACAATGCAATCTCATAGGTCTGGGATGTTCCATGCCAAGGTCACATAGGACACTCTTCAACCACTTCAGTTCACACATCGCGGCAACCAAGGACCTGTGCTCTGCTTCTGTAGATGAACGTGAGACGGTATGTTGCTTTTTGGTTTTCCAGGAAACAGGAGACCGTCCAAGCATCACAAAGTATGCAGTCAAAGAGCGTCATGTCAAAGGACAACTAGCCCAATCGGAGTCACAATAAGCATACAGTCGGAGATCACTGTTGGCGCTTAAGATGATTCGCTGTCCTAGATTCCCTTTGAAGTGTCGAACCACCCGTAGAGCTGCATCCCAATGTTCTTGTCGTGGTTGTTGCATAAATTGTGCCAATATGTGCACAGAATAGCAAAGCTCAGGTCGTGTTATTGTAAGACAGATCAATCTTCTTACTAGACGTCGATATTTTTCTGGGTCATCAAGCAACTTCCCATCGGCCAGTGCGAGCCAATGATTTTGTTCCATGGGCAGATGAGCCGGTTTAGCTCCTAGCAATCCTATTTCAGAAATAATATCTAGTGCATACTTTCGTTGACAGAAATAGATGCCCCAATCTCCTCTAGCAACTTCAATACCAAGAAAATACTTCAACAACCCAAGATCCTTCATGTGAAAGCACCGACTCAGATATTGCTTGAATCGATGTATCATCTCCCCATTGTTTCCTCCAACAACAAAAACATCCACATACACCAAAACACAGAGTGTAGCTCCTTCCTTATGGTAAGTGAATAAAGAATAATTTGAGTGTGATTGAGTAAATTCATACATCTTCAAGGTCGTGCCCAATTTGGCAAACCAGTTTTTGGGTGCCTGTCGTAATCCGTAGAAAGATTTTCGCAAGCGACATACCTTTCCTGGATGTGTAGATGAAAAACCAGGCGACAATCGCATGTACATCTCTTCTGCCAGGTCACCATGCAAAAAGGCATTATGCACATCCATTTGATGAAGCTCCCACTTTTGTGCTGCCGCTACATCCAAAAACAACCGAACAATCACCATCTTTGCTACTGGAGCGAAAGTCTCATTATAATCTATCACAACCTTCTGATTATTCCCTAAAGTCACTAATCTAGCCTTGTGTCTTTCGATCGTTCCATCTGAGTTATACTTGGTCTTGTACACCCGTTTGCACCGCCTTCTGATTATTCCCTAAAATCACTAATCTAGCCTTGTGTCTTTCGATCGTTCCATCTGAGTTATACTTGGTCTTGTACACCCATTTGCACCCGATCTTTTGCTTCCCGGGAGGCAACATTTCAAGAGTCCAGGTGCCATTACGCTCAAGAGCTTCAATCTCCTTCATGGCTTGTCTCCAGTGTGGCTCACGAATCGCGTCTGAAAAAATATGTGGGATCTTTCCTTGTAGTTATAGCTACTAAGAACTGTCTCTATCTCAAGGAAAAATTAGTACAAGTCACGTAGCGTGCAGTAGAATAAGACACACCTGAGGAGTGGCATAATCAGCAAGGGAGTCGTTGATGTGTTGTGCTATGTGGCATACATAGTCCTTCAGCTTCTCAGGAGGACGCCTTTCCCTACATCCTCGACCAAGTTTTTCACCTTCACTGTTCCTTTCCAAGTTCACGTTGTCCCCTCTCTGTTCATTAAGAACCTCACTACTCCCCCTTGCTTCCGGAGTCAAATCTTCTTCAGGAGTTGGTTTACCATTCAAAGTATCTTCGCTATCCAGCTCATGAAAATGTACATCATCATTACAAATAGGTGGTTGCTCGATCACATCGGTGTTAAGAGATTTAGAAACAGCAAGCTTATAAGGAAAAATATGTTCAGAGAATACAACATCACGGGATACAAAGAACTCATTTGTATCCAAGTCGTAGAGTCTCCATCCTTTCTTACCGAAAGGGTATCCAACAAAAACGCACCTTCGACTTCGAGAACCAAACTTATCTTTGTCACGCCCTTGATAATGAGCAAGAAATAAACACCCAAAAACACGAATATGTTTGTAAGTTGGTTCCTTCCCAAACAACAATTCATATGAACTCTTTCCATCAAGTAGAGGACTTGGAGTATGGTTAAATCAAATATCATGCAGTCAATACACATTCACCCCAAAAACTTACAGGTAAATTTGCCTGAAAACGTAGAGCATGCGTAATATTCAGAATATGGTGATGCTTGCGTTCCACCCTACCATTTTGTTGAGGTGTCCCAACACATGATGTTTGGTGAATGATGCCATGAGTATCACAATAATTGCTCAAGGCTACGAATTCTGACCCATTATCACTCCTTATCACTCGTACCTTACTATCAAATTAGGTAATTACCATGGTACAAAACTTCACAATGTTAGCACTGACTTCACTCTTTTCTGCCATCAAATAAATCCACACTGCCCGTGAATAATCATCAACAACGGTAAAAAAATATATAGCACTACATGAAGTAGGAGTACGATTTGGTCTCCAAACATCGTAATGAATCAAGGCAAAATGTGCAAAAGCTTTATTATTGCTTAAAGGAAATACATCACGGGTTTGTTTAGCTCTTAAACAAACATTACACAACTCACTGTGTGTTTCTTGACTAGCAATTTTATTTTTAATAGTAGGAAGCAAACTAACAACTCGTTTTGAGGGGTGTCCCATTCGCATGTGCCACAGCTCATATGAGTCCACCTTCGCCAATCTGCATGCACTAGTCCTTGCCACACAACGCCAAAGATAGACCCCATCACGTTTCTCACCCACACCAATCACTGTCCTCGGAGTGGGGTCCTGCATTACACACATTTTTTCAGAAAACGTGACTGTACATTTTAATTCATCGATAAATTGAGACACAGATATCAAATTGCAATTCAAGTTGGGAACATATAAAACATGTTTTAAGATCAATTATTTCCCAAGCTGCACTTCTCTTTCTTGCAATGCCATCATATTCTTTCCGTCAGGAAGTCCAACAACACAATGAGGGATTTCACGCACATTCTTCAATAATTTCAATTTCCCGATCATATTGGGAGAACATCCCGAATCTATCAACCACATTTTCTTACCCGTCAATTTCTCTGAAGTGGATTCCTTGTGTGAATTGATCACCGCCATTAGCGTTGCCCACTGCTCATCATTAAGCCCGGGAAAGGCAACTTTATCGCTAGTCCGGATAGTAGCAGCAGTGGTGCTGGCGCCGTAGCTTCCTGGTGTCTGGACAGCATTGGCAGCCACTGTACCAGACCCTCCTCGACCCCTTCCCGTTCCTGTGCCTTGACTTCCTCTTCCCCCACTACCACCAGAACGACCTCCTTTGCCTGCAAACCACCAATCTGGGTAGCCCACAAGTTGAAAGCATTCTAGCACCTCATGTCCAGTTTTTCCATAGTGAGAGCACATCTTCTCATCCTTGTTCGGTGCTTTGGCTCTATTTCCAGTTTGCACAGCAAATCCCATAGCCTCTACTCGTTCTTCGCGTGCTCAAGCCACCGTTTTGTGCCGTTCTTCTTGCACAATTATTGCATGTATTCGGTTCAATGAAGGTAAAGGATCTGTACTCAGAATATTTGATCTAACAGTGCCATAAACTGCACTGCCCAGACCCATGAGAAATTGATGAATTTTCTCCTTTTTCCGCTCAAACGCCAGCTCGGTCACCGCTCCACACTTGCATCCACCACACGTACATTGTGGGTTCTTCACATACCCAGCCAACTCCTCCCACATGGTCTTCATCTTCCCATAATATGCGGATACAGTCATGCCCTCTTGTTTGCAATTGGCCAAGTCACTCTTTAATTGGTGAATCCGCAAATCATTCCCAATAGTAAACCGTTCCCGAAGATCCTCCCAAAATTCCTTTGCTGTCTCCATGTAGAAGAATGTAGATTGTAGCCCCAGTTCTATGGTATTGAATATCCATGCTACCAACATGGAATTCACACTATACCAATCTTCTAATTCGCTGGGATCGTCACCAGGTTTCGTCACAGTTCCTTCAAGAAAAGCCAGTTTCTTCTTCGCCCAGAACGCGTTCTTCATGGCTTTGGCCCATTCATCATAATTATCGCCTTTCAAGATGATCATGGTCACGACCAAGCCGGGGTTGTCATGCGAACCGAGATAATAAGGGGATTTCGGATCAAGGGTTGGTAGTTTCGCACCATGGCCAGCCGCTCCTTCTCCTTTGTTTTTATCAGCCATGGTGTACGCATGGCTCTTATACCATAAAGAATAATTGCAAAGGTCAATGCTCAAAAAGAATGGTAACTCTTGTATTAATCAATGGAGGGGACAACCAATATATATACAATTACATCAAGACTAAAATTAGCAAGACTAAAATCAGCAATATCCTAATCAATGGAGGAGCAAATATTCTAACTTCCTAAAACTCTGTAAGCACAATATCTTTCTAAATATGTACAATATCTCTATTATTATGCAAAGGGCTCTCTAGGCTTCACTATCAGCCGTGAAAGGTTTGCAGATGTAATGTTCGTTGATGGCTGTTTCCTTGTTTTTTTCATATGCAGGGGAAGTCTGATCTGTTGGACTTAAGAAGTGATGCTATAGTTTCAGTAACAAGAGATTTGTTCTTGCTGGAGAACCTGCTTCCATTTCTAGTCATCCGTACTTTGATGAGTTTCGTTTTCCCCCAAAATGCAGGCAACGGAATGCTGAACGAGTTTGTCGAAGTAGCCAACCGTTTGGTTTCAGAAGATTATTACAGGTATCGGAATATGTACATGTATATGAGTTTCTACATGTAATATATGTACAAGTATATATTAATTTTAAATTCTGGTTCCAATTTTTTATTTGTAAAAAATATTAAAAATTGCAATTGAGGCCAGAAAAGGGTTTTTTGAAATAAATAATAGGGCAAGGTGCCATAACACATAGATCTTGAAAAGTTACACATTTGATAAAAAAAAAGCACCACCTCAATATTTGACATTAGAATACAAAGTTATGACCTCCCAAAATTTGCATACACATTTAATGTATAACAAGTGACCCAGCCACTATGTAAAAGTAACGCCCTTGGCTGGACATGAGTTTGGTTTGGTGAATAATGGCAATTTCATTTTTAAAATTTTATTAATTAATTAAATTTAAATTAAATTATAGCTCCCGAAAGTCTTTCTCCTCGTCTCTCCTACTTGGATTCTTTTATTTTAATTTGTTATTATTCTTTTGAATGAAAAAAATTAAAACAAAAGAATAAAACTAAAAATAACTAAGTGGTTTTCTTTAAAGAAAGCATAAGTCAAGTACATATATGATACACCACACACTTCACAAGTTTTATGTAACAGGTTACAATTTAAGGCAGAATGGCAAGAAAAAGAAAATAGAGAAAGTTTAGATGGGTATTTTGGTTATTTAATGCCTTTTGTCATCTAACTTAACAGCCAAGGGGGTATTTGTCGCAATGTAAAAGTTCAAGGAATCTTTGTTGCAAATTAAAGTATAGGGAGTTTGTGGCTAACCCTATTGTACAGGGGGCTTTGTAATTTACCCTTTTTAAATTTCTCTTTTTTTTTCCTTTTTTGTTATCAAAATTGCATAACTAGGTCGAATTGATCAAATCATATTGGTCCAATATGGCATGAACTAGTAATTGAGGTTAGTGAGTGGAATGCTTTCGAGTATTCAAATTACCATGGTTTTTGAACCATCGTTGACCTGGTCGGTTAGACCGTTCGGCCGAAGAACTGTCCAGACAATCGGTTCCGTTTTACCCCAAACTCGGTCCATGCCAAAAATTGTTAAATCAGTCAATGACCCATTGACCCTGGCGGTCGAACCGTCGATTCGTTGACTTATTCAACGGTTTTGACTATTTTTTATTTTTAATTATTTTTTTTTTATTTTTGATAGAACGAGCCATTTGTTTGAACTGGACAGTCGAACCGTCGATTAGAAACTAGTGGCTAGAATGGTTCCTTTTCCAAATCGTATTTTAAGACCATGCAAATTACTCAAACCTACTATTTTTTTGAAAATTGCATAATCTGGTCAAACTAATCAAACCAAATTGTTCTAGTTCAAGTATTCAAATAACCCAACCCATTAACTTCATCTTCTTGATACATAGCAATTTTTAGGCCTCTTGGCCCATTTCTTCTTTTTCTTTCTTCTAATCCTAGGAATCTAACAAAATTGGCAATCATCTTGAAAAATTCAGTTCAAAGCAATGGCACCATAAGACAAAGGGAACAATTCTTGTTCACCAAAAAGGAATTTTAGAAAATTAGTAGTGAAACTTTCATATAATTTATTAAAAAAAATAGTGAGTTTCAACAGAATATTTTTGAAAATATAATAGAAAAAATATTTTATTGAAAGAAAAAGAATAAGTATATTAGAAAAAATATGGATTTGATCCTATGGTTTGATCTATTTTCTATAAGAAATTGTTTTTTTTTTGTCATTTATTTAATATGACCAGGTCCAAATGGTTGATGTAATTTGCACAAGTTGGAATTTTTTATCAACAGAAAAGGAATTTTAATTAATTGAAGATTAGAAATTACACAAGACATGGGGTGTAGGTTCCACCCATTCACAATGGCTCAAGCCTGAATTCCAAATGTTAGAAATTACACAAGGAATTTTTTTTGTCATTTATTTAATTGAAGATTAGAAATTACACAAGACATGCATATATATGTAAAATTTTAGAGTGGATTAATTGACCAATCTAAACCTGGCCCAGGCCTGAATTCATCAAATTACAATGCAGGTTAGGCTCAAGTTGGAAAAATCGGACTTGATCTCAGGCTTAATCCACCCTAAGCCCAAACTTTAAGACTGGGACTGAGTTGACCATAAATCCGGCCCAACTCGCCCTACTTGCACCCCTAACATTAAAGCATTATAGCACACCAAGCATAGAGAGGTATATTTTTTCTGAATTAATGCATAATAAAGGGTGTTCTAATCAGTACCTACCAAGGGTTTGATTTATGCACCCATTTATTATATAACATTCTTAATTTCTTGTTGTTTAGAAGACAAGATTCTTGGGTTTATGTGCCACTTCTTTTTCTTTTATCCCCAGAGGGATATATAGATTTGTATGTTTAGTATGCCACCTCATTCATTAATTCGATGATGTAATTCCATCACCCTTTACAGTAATTTTAATATTTTATAAATATTTCAATTAATGATTAATTTAAATTTTGAAAGATATGGATAATTATCTTTCAAAAGCATTATTAATATCATATATTTTTATTAAAATATTCTGATTTAATTTTTATAATTTGAATGTGAACTTGTGAAGCAAGGCTAAGTATAGAAAATGTAAATTTCTGTAAAACGAACAAAAAAAAATGGAGTCACATGTGAATTATTTACCTACCAACTGTTTGTCATTTTTAGTGAATTATTTCGTTTACAATAATATAATAATGTTTCGCCAACCAGCTGTTTGTCATTTATTGAATTTATTTCGTTTGCTCCAAACTGACAATATAAGTTTCAGTAGGGTAGTAATCAATCTCAAACTCGAACCTTAACCAATCGAATATGGTGGTATTGTGGTAATCAGCGAGCGACGTCCGAGAGAGACAGAGAGAATGAGAGCTCTGGGAAACGAGATAGACACCATGTTCTGTAAGTTCAAATTGTTATTATAGCCTTGTTCTTATTCCTTCGTTTCATTTGTAAATTTAGGTTGAAGCATTGAGGTTTAACTTACCACCAGTTATATCGTTTAGTCCGTAATATAAACCATAAAAAGACTAGGAGTCTATTAGGACCGATGAAGCTCACAGGGCTATCAGTCTCACCAGTCCAATTGCCGGGTGCAATCCAAGTCTGGTAATACTAGATAGAGGATCTCCAATTTTTTTCTTTATTAGCTGTGCTCTTTCTTTTTGAATGTTTTTGTCATTTCAATTTCTAACAAAAGACTGTATCGGAATTTATCTCCACCTCTTTCCTATTTTCTTTATGTTTATGCACATAATCTTAAGCCTTTATTCATGTAAATTTCTTAAACTACCCTAATCGTTTAACTAATTGATTAAATATATTCCTACTTATTGAAAATTAACTGTCTCTATCCCTTGTCTTGTTTCTTTCGGACAATTGTCTAAATCTTCCTTTACCGTCATAATAACTTTCAAATTTCCAATGTGCCATCACGTCACTATTATAATTTTAAAAAAATCCAAAATGACTCATTTATGTTCAAAAATGCCCTTTCAAATATCCCATCATGTAACCCTTCAAGCCTGCCTTAAAATACCCTCATAGGGTTGAACCACTCACCCGTATGGACTCGAGGGGGAGAAGGGGAGTCTCCAGCACCGGCACCGCTGTTTGAGTTTGAAGACTCTCGCATGGCGACTGTGCACATCTGAATTTGTATTAGCACGAGGGAAGCACGAGAATTGCCACACAGGAAGTACGAGAGGTAGTGCTTAGGTTTGAAAACTCTGGCATGGCAACTGTTTCCCCTGCCTGGCTGACTATTTCCCTCTCGTCTCGTCTGTACAGAAATCGAAGACAAGCCAGTAAATGGCTCCACTTCTTCCATTCTTCCACTTCTCCTCTCCCTCTCGTCTCGTCTGTACAGAAATCAAAGGCAACCCAGTAAATGGCGCCATTCTTCCATTCTTCCATTCCTCTCCCTCTCGTCTCGATTGTACAGAAATCAAAGACAACCCAGTAAATGGCACCATTCTTCCATTCTTCCACTCCCCCTCTCCCTCTCGTCTTGTCTGTACAGAAATCAAAGACAACCCAGTAAATGGCGTCATTCTTCCATTCTTCGACTCCTCCTCTCCCTCTCCCTCTCCCTCTCGTCGCGTCTACATGGCGCCATTCTTCCACTGTTCACCTTACCGGGCTGCCTAGCGACTGTTCACCTTATTGTGCTGCTGCTGCTGGTACAGGGAAGCCATTAAATGGCGCCCATAGGGAAGTCAAATCCGTGTTAAGTACACTATACACCATTAGACCAAAGAGAGCAAGCGACTTTAGCAGACTGTGTAGAGCTGACGGATTTGACCATCGATTTCTTCTGAGCAACTGCTCCGGCAAGTTTAGAGAGAACTTATATCCCACTTTATGGTTTGAGAAAGAGTGATAAATAATAGGGAAGGGAAGGGGAGGTGGAGGCAGAGACGAGACAGAGATCATTGGGTTTTGATGAATCAGCGTTTTTTTTTTTTGTCTTTCTGTTAGCAGACGTTACTAGTAAGGAAAGTATTAATCAGTTGTAAGAAACAGCGTGAGTAGCGACAAGACAATTTTCAAACAGTAAGGATACATTTGGTCAATAGTTAAACCATAAGGATAGTTAAATTTACCCTTAATTTTATTTGCTAGTTGTGCTGATCTTAGAATCAATTGTGATCTTATGAGTATTATCTATATCTTTGATATCTAATGTAAAACATACAAATAATGAGTGTACCCAAGGATTTGACAAGACAATGGAAGTCCAAATAATGAGGTTTGGTTAGTGATTTTTTCCCTTGTTATTCGTCCACTGTGCTCTAATTTCTGCATTTCAGTGGCTTATTTAGTACTTTTGATGAAATTTTAATTACAAATCTTGAAATCATGCTCAATTACTCCAGTTTCCTTTTTCTTGCCCTCCAAAAGATTTGTATTGCCAGATTATTGAGACGTGGCTGGTAGGGGTATTTATTGTATGATCCAAAAGGAAAAATTGAACCGAATCAAACTGAATTTGAAGTTGTTCGGTTCTATCTGAACCTGAAAATGGTTTGCTTGGGTGTGACGTTTTCCTAAATTATGGTTTACAGTTTTGGTTTTGTTTATTTGGTTTATTAGATTTTATAAATTAAACCAAATCATAAATTGAAATAATATTGTTAGAGAATATCAACCTATTCAATGATTTATCTAACAACTTAAACTTTTAAGCTGAATGGTTCTTTGAGAAATATAAATATTTATAATAAATTATTTTTTTATAATAAAATAAAAGTTCTAACTTTTCTCTTTCTAACCTCTCGAGACACTGGTATGTATAAAATACATGCACATAAAAAAAAAAAAAAAAACTGCAAGAGTGTAGGGGTGTTATTTGGACTTTCTAATGGAATTAAGCCTAATAGAAGCATAAAATGACCGAAACCGTATTTGAAACAGCTCCAAACTGTTATAAAACGGTTTGGTCTGGTTTGGTTTCCATACCAAAACAATTTGGTTGATGGTTTGCTGTAAAACGGTTTGGTCTGGTTTGGCTTGATCTGAGATCATTTTTCAAACCGCGCCAAACAGAACTGATCTGATATTGAAATTCCAATTCTGAATCAGATCTGTATATATGTATTATTATATTGTATATAATCGAACTTGATTTTATTGGAAACCACCAATAACAAGACTTAAAGTTTGCATTAAGTCTTATATGAAAGTATTAACTCTTAATATTTTCATTAAATCATGTTATTAATTAAAATATTCCTATTTTTGAATAGGTTATGTGTGGGCAGAAAATACAATTAGAACTATTACTTTTTCACCACATTCAATTATTTCTACTTTTTCAATCACATAGTTAAAAATTAGAGAAAATCAAAGACACTTGCTGGTCTTTAAAGAAAACCTGAATTTTTGAAACATTTTTTGTATGTATTTTTCCCAATAATCTTCTTCCACTTAGCTGTGTGGTTTCTGATGAACAACAGGAGGGCGGATAAACTTGATTTTAAGCTGATTTAAACTCTAACCATAAATCCCAATGACCGAGAAACGCAAGAGAATGATGGATGAGGCAATGGAAAACCCCATTTCCTTATTTAAAGCAAGTGCACCTTCAACTGTGAGGAAAGATCTGCCAAACCCATTTAATGCAATATTATTTTCATGGCAAAAAGAATTTAAATGGAACTGGAGCACCCTACTGGGTGACCATTCCACTGATGAATGGTTATCAGAAATAATTGGAGACAAGGAAGGAACCACTCAATCTGATACGAAGGTACTAATGCGAGAGGTTCCAAGGATAATGCAAGAGATCAAAGAAAACGAGAAGTGCTATCGTCCTGAAGTGATTTCTATCGGCCCTTATCACCACGGAGGTGGTGAGAAAGAGAAACACAAGATCAGAATAGCGTGTAAGTTGGCTTCAGAGGATAAAATCAAAATGACGAACTTGTACGTGGAGGTGGAAAAGAGAGCTCAAGATGCAAAGAGAGATTATCTCGATACTTCTGAAAATTTCAGGGAGAATGAATTTGCACGTATGATGTTCTTGGATGGGTGTTTCATTGTCTATTTTATTTACTGTGTTGCAAAAGACAGGCTCGAGGATATGGAGATGAAAAATGACGATATATTCTTTGCAGCAAAAGACTTGTTCTTGATGGAGAATCAGCTCCCATTTTGGGTTCTCGAGGAATTAGCGAGCTTGGCATATCCCGACGAGGATTGGATGAAAATGGTACGCAAGTTTGTTAACGCAACTAATTCTTTGGTTGCCGAAGATGTTAAGTTTGATTCGAGCAATCCTCAGAACAGTGAGTCTAGTCAGAGCAAAAGAACTAAACCTCATCATCTCCTTGACCTTCTTCGTACCAAACTCCTTGAAGAAAGTAATGAAACAGATGGACCCAGAAAAGGAAGATCCGATTGGTTACCCCCAAATCCCTTTACGCTATGTTCTTTCAGAGATTCATCCCTGCCCCTCACTACCAAGGATCAAACATTGCAGAGATACCAACAACAAACAAGCTGTGCCTGGCTCAGTAACATGTTCGGATCTCGTCTTTCCAAATGTTGTTGTTGTTGTCGTCCAAATTGGAGGGAGCAATTCGTGTGGCACAAGTTCAGGTCAGTCAAAGAGCTTAAAGCAGTAGGGATCAAATTCAAAATGAGCAAATCATCTAGCCTCAAGAGTGTTCGTTTCCGACTTGGTTTCATCTATGGCTACGTGTATCTTCCTGCACTGGTTGTTGATCGTTCAACCAAGGCGAGATTTCTGAATTTGATAGCCTATGAAAGATGTTTAGCTGGTGGTTCTGAAGAAAAGTTAGGCACTGTTTTAAAAACCGAACCGGAACTAGAACTACTTTGTCCACCGGTTCCTGGGCGAAATTGTCCGACTGTCCCGGACAACGACGTTTCCAAAACACTAAAGTTAGGAATAACTTCCTACATATGTTTCCTGGATTCACTAATTGATGATGCTGATGATGTGAAAGAGCTAAGATCAGACGGTGTACTCTTCAATTATCTTGCTAGTGACAAAGAAGTGGCCGACCTCATAAACGAGCTAGTAAAGGGTTTGGTGGATTCCGATCAATTTGATCAGGTTAAACTGGAAATTCAAGATTATTGCAAGAGAAAGATCAGGCCATGGGTAGCTGAAGTGTTGATTAAACATTTCAAAACCCCTTGGACTATCCTCGCTCTACTTGCACCCATCTACTATGTAGCATTTTCAGTTTCATTGGACTTCTATAAATTCAGACATTGGTCGAACTTCGTATTCTCCATTCCAACTATTTAAGATTTAAAAGCATGTCTGAACTTGATCTAAACATTGTATTCTAAATGATTATTTATCTTATAAAAAGCGAGAATAAAAATCTCAAGAGAATTCTAAAATTAAGAAAAAAATCAAAATGGTAAACCTGATTTCAAGTCAGGTTTCAAGTTGTCGAGCAAATGCAGACCTAAATCCACGTCTGAAGTATCACTTCTAAATGATTTCTATCCTTGAGTTCTAAGTTTGAAATAGAATGGTAGGTTTTTGGTTTGGTTTCAGATCTGGTTTGGGATTGACAAGAATTGAGACCTAAAGGGATGCATATCCTTACACTAGGAAACTGAATCCATTGTAACTTGTAAGAGTAGTAGTCTCTATTTGTTTTTTTTTTTTTTTTAAATAAAAAACACAAAATTCTAAAGTGGTTGAAAAGAAAAAGAGAGTAAGATTTGTGACAATGGACATCTGAAACGGGAAAACGGGTTTGAACCCAACAGAATCGGAAACCTCATTTGATCATTGGTTTATCGGTTAACCATCTGGCTAGATTGTTAAGTTAAGACCATGAAAATTGTCCAATAACAATAGGGCTATGCTATAATAGGGGTTGGATTCGGATTGGATTCATCTAGCATCCGAATCTGATCTCATTACTGAATTTTCAAATAAAGAATAAAGAAAAATTAAAAAATTAATTATTATAATATAATCAGGCTCAAATTTTTATGGAATCCGCATCCAATGCAATTAATTACTAATAGATGTAGGTTTTAACATGCAAATACGAGTAATCTGATCGGATATCGGATTTTTTTGAAGTAATCACAGCCCAAAAACCATCAACATCACTTATTCCCTTTCTTGGATTTTATTGGACGTAGTTCAGGAAAGTTCAGGTTTGACGACCAACCTTGCACCCACTACCTGGGAAAAGCATTCCAAACTTTATTCGTTCATTGCGACAAAACCTAATCTTTACTGAATTAATTCTTGTCTAAATTAACAAGCTTGGTATCTCCGAATAAAGTAAATTCCTTCATCACTACCTTTACTCCATTCTACTTCTACTTCAGTTTAAACTTAGATCATACGCTGTGCATTAAAATGAAAAATGCACGCTACTGTGATCGAAGTGTGAACAAACAAGAGCACAACTCTGAACTCTCCTTCCTCTTAGTATTGCAGCAACAACAACAACAGAACAAATCCAGGGCTTTGTTATCTCTTGATGGGTGAGGAAAGAAAGAGTGTGAGTATTGAGATCACATAGAACTCTATTTCCAGTCCAAACAATGGTGGCGATTTTATCAAAACTGCCGCCAATGAATTAAACCAAGGAAACCGTTAAAACAGGGTGGCGGTTAAGTGAACTAAACCAGCGGTATTCGCATTAAACCAGCCGGTCATAATTAAATTGTTCTTAGATCGACTGGTTCAATGCTTTCCCTCCATTGATTTCTAAAATCATGGAGCCGATTTCTGCTCCGTCCGTCTTGGGAGAGAGCAACGACTCCTCCGCTACATGGGAAGAGCAACGATTTCTCTCCCACACAACTCTACTTCTTTACTTTCTCTCTCACACAACAATGGAAGGTTTCCTTTGATCGGGAGTCTGAATTGATCTCTATTTATATTCAATCGGCGCAGAGCTGTGAAATTCAACAGAGAAGTCGAGAAAGGTAAGTTCATCGACCCTTGTAGTTTTTATACCCCATTTTTGTTTCTCAATTAATTATAAAACCCTAATCGTGCTTTTTTTCATCGTAGGGCTTCAACAACTGCTGCTCTACACTCCTAGTACATAGAAGAACAAGGAAAGGGCGGAAGAAGCTTCTTCTTTTATTTACGTTTTCTTACTTGATTGGAGAAGGGCTCCGCTTTACTGGTTAGTGAATAATTTTCAGTTTGAATCTCTCCAGTTCTCCATAAATAAGTTATTTACATTTTTTGCTTTTCTTGCTTTGGTTCTAATATGAAGATGAGTATCGTAGATCAAGTATGTGAATGCAGAATCCTGAATTATGGCTGATCTAGAATCATAGGAAAAAAAAACAGAACAAGTCTACAATTTTCAGATGATTTAGAATAAATGGATTAATTTTCCGCATAAGATATGACCCAAGCTGCCAGAGTAGCTTATACCACTTCTTGATGAAGTTAGAAAATCATTGTAAATCTGAAATGTATTTGGAAAAAAGAATGTTGTATATTAGCAGAACTTGCATAGAGGAATTATATCTGTAAGAGAAATATATCAAGAATAAAAGAAAGATTTCAAATTAACTTTCTTACTGTTGCATAGAGGAATTATATCCTTTTTTCATAGAGCATTCAGGTAATTAACTTTCTTACTGTTGTTTCTGTTATTCCAATTATAAAGATTTCAAATTGTTTAACACATTCCTAGTTTCATCACTTTGTGGATGAGGTGATGGCTTTTGCATTAACTGCATATTGATTTCAGACATTATGGTTTCTATCTTGACTACCACTTGTTCTGTTCCATATAAAGTAGTTATGTTTACAGCTCTTCTTGATACATATATGGATAGGACTCAACAATCAAGCTATTATATATGAGTAGGATATTATCAAAAAAAATATGGTAAGATGCTTTTCTTGTTTAGTAGCTTGCAAAGGCAAAGAAAAAGCTGTGACCTTAATGGGCAGGCCCACAGGGTTATGCATTTGTATTATTTAACTTAAGAGGCAAAACCTTTACAGTAAATTGTAAATGAACAGAATATTGTTCTCTGCTCGATAATATGGATCTCTAAGAAAGTAGTTATTTGATTATTTTACCTAGAAAGCACATTATGAAGATTCTGTCCTCTTTATTCACATTATCATTTGGAAATATTTCCTGGGTTTTTTTTTTTTTTTTGTGCTGATATGATGGACTCACTGTACTGGGAAGCAGTGAGATGTGCAGATGTTAAAGGGGAGAAAGATGGTTCAGCCCAGGGTCAGAATTTATAGGCTCAAAGTACTGTTGGGGTAGGTGCCAGCTTGGAATTGATGCCAATTCACGGGCGGGCGTTGGTGCATAGAGTGTGGTTTGTTGACATTTTGAATGTTTATAGCTCTGCAGTGGAAATCAGAAATCTACATTGGGCCTGTTCGTACTTTTCTGGATGTTAAAGAGATTGCTGATGCCATCAAAGAACAAGGAAGTTGTTATAATTCATAAACTGAAAAAAGGGAAACCGACCATTCCAACCCATGTATAAAAAATTTGGAATCAATTTTAACAGTAGATGACCTTCAAACTCAGGAACTACAGGGAAGATTTATCATGGGGTGTGTTGCTGACATAACTCATATTCTTTTTTTTTTTTCATTAGTTGCATGGTCTGTGAGTAATCTATAGTTATTAAGAGAAAGCCTATACCATTAGAAGTTTGTTTTTAAACCAATGATGCATAATGGTAGTCTTATCATTTTGAACAAATTTTCTTGTGCAAATCCTCATGAGCTGTAGGTCTTTTGGAGAGGAGGCACCTATTTAGATCCCGCATAAACATTTCTAGGTAATGTAATGACTTTGAGAGAAGTAGAGGCAGGCCTCCTCTCTTCAAAGTGTGGCCTGTTTGTGCAAAAGCTCAAGACTAGAATAACTCTTTTGGATGTACAAATTAAACCCAACTCTTTGATTATATCAATCAATGTTTTGCATTTAATTTGCTTTGATTTATGCCAAATTATCTATAAGAAAGTATTCATGCTGGAATAGATATTAAAGTTAGTTTAATACTACGAATATGATCCTTTTTTACATTTAAGATGAATGGCAACTTATTTGTTCTTCAAGTTGATCTTCTGACTTGCTTAATGGTTATTCCAGGAGGGCTTGCAGAGATTATGACGTTCCAGAGCCTTCTTTTGGGTGGAAGATCAGAGGTATATGATCAATACAGGGATTGGTGGCTTGAAGTTGATAATATGACATGAGGAATTTCTTGAACTGGGAGGTAAAATTGGATATGTAAATACTAGTTTAAGAGAAGATGAGATATTCCATTGCCTCAGAAAAATTAAGCACTCCTTTATGGAGGATCTGCAATCACATATTCCCACTGAAACAGATTGGAAATGTAGCATTTGTCAAGAAGAATATGTAGTTGATGATGAAGTGGGAAAGCTGGACTGTGACCACAGTTATCACCTATTTTGTATAAAGCAATGGCTTCTGCAGAAGAATGCTTGCCCTGTCTGCAAGGCTGCTGTAGCAGCATACTAAGATTGGAAATCATTCAAGAATATGATGCTGATAATGAGATGGGAAAGCTGGATTGTAGCTAGAGCTATCACATGTTTTGCTTAAACCAGTGGCTTCTGGAGTGCTTGCCTGGCAGCCATGCTGCCAAGTGCCAGCTCAATATTAAGATTGACTTCATTTGAACCTCAGTGTCTGCCAATGGGTATTGGATCAGTGTTTCTCCTTTATTGCTTTTTGTACAGCTTTAGACTGAAATAAGCATGCATCCATTCTTTGTTGTGTAATTCCTCTACCCGTTTGTCTAATATAAAATATTGGGCTTTTGTGGGAGCCACAAACACTTGAAAGTTTACAGCTGTTGTCATCACCATTTCATGGGCAACATTTACATTTCATTCAGTTGTTTTGGTTCCTGTGAGATGAAAATACTTTTAATGCAGTCAAAAGTTACCATTCAAAAAAATTAGTTATATTTAATCTATTTATCATTTTCATTCTTCTGTCTACTGTTAATAGAACTCACATATATATGGATGTGAAACAAGGATCTGCTGCAGTGACAAAAGCTGAGCAGTAGCAGGATTAATTTCAATGATACTGGTAAGACTGCATCAAGACAGACGATGATGAAAAAATCTATCCCCATATCCTCAAATAAAGCCAGCAACAAAAGTAAGAGCATAATTGGACTGGTAGATGGTGAACCTGAGGATGGAAATAAAACAGGAAAGAAGAGAAACCTTGGAATAAAAATGGAATCACCAAACCTGCATCAAGTGTTCAATTAATTATAGTGCTTCCACTACTACTTACTATTTTCCCTTTTTTTTCTTTGCCAATGGAGATACTTTCTGGGAGCCAATTTGCACTGAAAATTGCACTCAACACCAGATGGGAATGCTGTAGATGACTTCCCTTCATCTTATGAGTAGGATAAAAAGTCCTGCAGTTGGAAGAAAATTGAGACAGTACCTACTCTGCCCATATTTCTGAAGGTAATGTTTATTACTTTACTAGAGATGGGTTCCTTTAGCTGAAAATTTTCAAGTTTTCACAAATTCTGTAGCTCTAGGGTGTAATAAGAAATGGTTTAACTTCCATGGTTATTGTCTGCAGTTCCAGGATGTCAAATACAAGATAGTTATGAACAAGAGAAGAAGCTCAGATGCTCAGAAGTACATACTCTATGGGATTACGGGTTCAGTGCAACCAGGTTCGTGCAACAATGTCGTGTTTCAGATAACTGAGTCTAGAGTATAGAGTTCATTTTGACCAGAAGGATCTCAGCCCTCATACTTTCAAAAGAACCGAGTCTAGAGTTCATCCAATAAGTGAAGCTGAAGGTGTTGAAATGACAAACAATGTAAATGATTCACAAATAACACTAAGGATTCAAAACTAGGAAGTTTCAGATATTCGACCGGAGGAAGAGGAACCAAGACAACAACAAGGAATCTCCTCCCACAAACTGCAACCCAACTACAAGTTTATATCATATTTGATGGAAAGATTGCCTTGGTTGATCAATATGTGGCTAGCTTTTTGTACAAGCGTAGTTGGAGGATGTGGCCTTGTAATAGACTAATAGTAATATGTGTGCAATGTAAAGTGTGAACACTCTTCAATGATTGTATTGAATTCTTGATTAGAAATGCAAATCAGATTTCAGATTATTAGAATTGATTATATTGAATTCTTGTTTCAGGTTTCAGTTTTAAGCAGGTGTCAACTGATGTTATTATTTAAAAACTAACAAAATCTATGCCGGCAGTCATAGAAACCACCACATTTGACAGATCATTACACTTAAGCTGGCGGTTAATACTATATCTAAGCCGGTGGTCAATATATTTATGGTGGCGGTTTAATTAGATGACAATTTATTCTAAGCTGACGGTTATAAGCGTCGGATTTGATTACATCGTTTACCAAAGGTGGTGGTTTATTAAAATGACAAATGGCTCTAAGCCGGCAGTTATGACTACCAGCTCAATAACTAGGCCGGTAATTAGGTTGTCGTCTAACATACCCTGCCCCGGCAGTTTGGACTGCCACCATACATTCTATAGGTCGACGGTTCTATAAACATCGCTGGCTTATGAATGGTTGGACCGGGTCTATAGGACGGCGGTCTTTGTCTTTTAGGCCGGCATTCATGACCTAGGGCGACGCAACTATAGGTGGCGGCCAATGAACCGTCGGCTTAGGCCTATGCCGGTGTTTCAGCTAATGCCGGCTTAGCTGATTTTTCTTGTATTGACGCCACTCAATCTTTTGCTTCTAACATCCGACTAGGAAGGATCCTGATGAGGGCGAATTTGGCCCTCCAATGACATCATGACACATGGCATCTTGGAACAGCTAGTTGACACATAGACACCACCTGAGCAATGACTTGGAGTCCTAGATCGTGGTTTCTCATCGCCTAGACCTGGCAACCTGCCTTCACCGCCAACCTCGCGACCTCGACCACAACTCAGGTCGGCTAGAAGCACCTCGTCCAGGGCCGACCTGTAGTACCTCGTCACTGGCCGAAGTGACCTCGATGCAAGGAGCGACCTCCCTCGAGGGCGTGCCGGCCTGACTGAGGTCCAGGTGGCGACTTGCGAAACGTGCTTGCTGAAAAATTCAGCATCCATATCCTGACACTCCCACGATTCTTGGAAGTTGGCCCACGTACTGAATGTTCCGGAGGGTGGTCAACGTGCATGATGTTTACCTCCAAGGATTTCAGACCGGTTAGGCACGATCTCCCGGAAATCTCGGATGCGGTGTGTGAGGCCCACACTGAACAATGCCTATATAAAGGCACCAACCCCAAAGACCCAGAGAGGAGAAAAAAGAGAGGTACACGTGATTATTTACTCACTAGCATTCAAGCACTCAAGCATTCAGCTCGCATCCACAGTCTAGTAATGACTTAAGCATCGGAGCAACCTCGTCAGGTTAGCCACCCTGGGTTCTCTGATCTACTATTTTGCAGCTTGGTCCAGCTCGCCGCGCAACTGGAGTTCGGATCGTCTTCTAGTTAGGAGTATCTAGATCGAGCACCATCAATTGGCATCGTTTGTGGGAAACTCTACTAGAAGCTAAGTTCTCACATTCTAAAAGGCTAAGTCCTCTTCTTCTAGAAAGCTAAGATCTCACCTTTTAGAAACTAGAGTTCTCACTTTCTAATTTCCATTTTTATGAACTCAAAGGCACTTTTGAGCAGCATCAACACCTAGAACGAATACCGATTACTGGGGGACAAAAACACCTACGATGAACCTGGAAAACTCCCCTGTGACAAGTAGACAAGTTCAGGCCAAACTTAGCATCCCCATTGCCCTAGATAAATACACCGCTACTATATGTGAACGCCCCACTCCCCACGGTAGAGCCATCAGTGGTTCCCGCCGGGATTGAAGTGTAGTAGTTCTATGAGATGAAGTATGAATTTCTAGATCTGAGCATGGGAGAAGCCCGATGTAGACAACAGCAGAACATCTTAACTCATCCTCAGCAGCAGTTAGCCAGGGTGAGGCCTCATCAGCCCTGTTTCGCGAGGTCACCTCTACAAGACGAACTCTTCGTGGCTTCCACGGGAGTTGGCAACCAACGGACTACATGGACGCCCTTGCAGGTCAAGCCTTCTAAGGCCCCCGTGCGAGCTGGTGACTTAAAGTCAGTAGTGCTGACCCCGTAGGTCGATCTCCTAGTGGCTTCTTGTAGGAGTGGATGATCGGTGTCACTAACGAGGCTGATGCAATGCAGCTGTGGCCCTGAACTGCCGACTCACACCGATAACAACATTATGCCCTCGCAAGGGGGCCAGAACATGTACGTTGTGGTCTCGCAAGTACTCACCCACGAAGATAATCCCACGGGATAACGTAGAAGCAACCATATGAGAAGATACTACAGAATGACCACCCGCTTAGGCGGAAAGGTCAGGTCACACGTCGGCTAAATAACGACAAGGAGAGTAGACCGCGAGTTGCTCCCAGAGCCCAAGGGCTAAGGTGTCGAGCTGATAAAAGACCTCGGCACCACATGAGACCCATTTGCCTCTTCGGCATGGGCAAATAAAAAAGTAACTTGTGCGTAGGTAGGACGGGCACATACCCTACAATGTCTGTTCACTTCGGTGTACATTGAGATCGGGTTATTCCTATTAGAGCCTAACACGTCAGCCCGACACTTCATTAGTAATCCACACTTATCCATGTCAACTTGGGCATATGCCTAGTCACCTCTTAGGCATGGGCAAAATAAAAAAGCAGTTCGCGTTTAGCCTCATCAGTGTGCATATAGTTTGGCACCTCGGGGTAATCCACACTTAGAAAACTTTTACGCAATGGACTGGAGGACAAAATACAACACCTATTCGACATACCATTTGGCCACCATGACAAACGCAAACTTGGCTAATCTCTTCACAGTAGGTCTCTACCTTGGTTTTAGGCTCCGCATTAAACTTACTAGCTACTCTTTTGAGAACCAGTTCAAGTGGTACTGCGTCGAAGTCTACCTAGGTGGAGTGACCTAATAAATTAGTCACGTAGTTAGAACCCCCCTTTGAGGACAGTTGGTAAGTTTCACTCTCGAGGTAATGGTCGGATTGCAGAACCCCTTGATGGTTACATCCCTAATAAGGTAGATGTCCTCGGGATACCTACTTCACCTCTCCTCAAGAGGATGAATTTGCTCTCGTGCCCCGAGAATCAAGATAGCGAGGTCCTGCGTAAGGCAACAAAAACTCGAACTATTCCGATCTGAGAAGTAAATCAGACCAACGCTTGCAACTACGAACTGATCGAATCAGTCATCTTAGGCCAAAAGGAGCAATCTCCTCCCTTCGCCGAGCTACTCTCAGCTTAGGAGTGGGAGGCAATTGATGAGGGCGGATTTGGCCCTCCAATGGCATCATGACACATGGCATCTTGGAACAGCTAGTTGACACATAGACACCACCTAAGCAATGACTTGGAGTCCCAGATCGTGGTTTCTCTTCGCCCAGACCTGGCGAGCTGCCTTCACCGCCAACCTGGCGACCTCGACTACAACTTAGGTCAGCTAGAAGCACCTCGTCCAGGGCCAACCTGCAGCACCTCGTCACTGGCCGAAGTGATCTCGACGCAAGGAGTGACCTCCCTCGAGGGCGTGCCGACCTGATTGAGATCCAAGTGGGGACCTATGAAACGTGCTTGCTGACAAATTCGGCATGCATATCCCGACACTCCCACGATTCTTGGAAGTTGGCTCATGTATCGAATGTTTCAGAGGGTGGTCAACATGCATGATGTTTACCTCCAAGGATTTCAGACCGGTTAGGCATGATCTCTCGGAAATCTTGAATGCAGTGCGTGAGGCCCACACTGAACACTACTTATATAAAGGCACCAACCCCAGAGACCCAAAGAGAAAAAAGAGAGGTACGTGTGATTATTTACTCACTAGCATTCAAGCACTCAAGTATTCAACTCGCATCCACGGTATAGTACTGACTTAAGCATCAGAGCGACCTTGCCGGATTAGCCACCCCGGGTTCTCTGATTTACTATTTTGTATTTGGATCGTCTTCCCGATAGGAGTATCTAGATCGCGCACCATCAGATCCCATTCCAAATCCGAAAGACAAGGAGAACAGATCGCGCACCATCGGACCATATCATTACTTTGATCCTGCTTGCAAGCAAATGGAGCAGCACAAAAAGAAAATGGTGAAGAAATTCATTTCACTCGTTCATGAAGAGCGGGCGAAAAAAGCCGATAACCCAGAACAGACAAAGAAGTTCATTTCAGAGACAGCAAATGATCTGTACCAAGAGGTTGCGAAGGTAGCAGAAGAAGCGAGGGATTGCTACGAGAAAGGTTCAACCAAGGAGTTCAGTGATGAGGAATTCAAACGTTTGATGTTCATGGACGGTTGCTTTGTTGTCTATTTCATTCATTTCATGGTGACCGACGACTCGGAGCAGTTGGAGATGAAGAACGACGACATATATTTCGTAGAAAGTGACTTGTTTCTGATGGAGAACCATCTCCCGTTTTTGGTCCTCCGCACATTGATGAGCTCTGCATACGCTTCAGATGATGAATGGAGGGAAGTCTGAAATGAGAACTTAAAAACAAAAAAAAAATTAAAAATAAAAAATTAATCTAAAAACTATGATAGATATGTGGTTCTGCCTTTTTTTATTCAAAATATGATCGATATTGGCCATAATTCTACTTTTTTTTTTCCATGTCACATAGTTCTGGCAAAATTAGATCGGAGCTCAACTCTCTCAATTAGCCCATAATTCTTTTCAACCGGGGTTGGTTACCTCCTATATTAATGCAATTTCAAATACAAACCCACATAATGGGTAAAATGTAAAGCGAAACAGAAGCAAAACTTTGGCACTAAGGGTATGTTTGGTTTGAAAGAAAAAGTAAGAAAAAATAAAAAAATTTATACAAAATTTGTAAAGATTTTTCTCCCTTTCCTTACTTTTTCCTTAAAACCAAACAACAGTAGGAAGGAGTAATAATACGTATCACAGGTTACCAACATAACCAAAGTGTGAAGATCGGTCTTAAGAGAAAGTCCTAACTGGAAAACTTTCGGTCCTTTTAAATTGTAGCTACAATCACTTTTGACGGTGGATGATGAAACCGCGGCTCCATGTTTTTGTCAAAATTTTTGAACGCTCTATAGGTGACTTTAAATCCATCTGAAAGGGTGATTGTAACTACAATTTAATAGCAGCCAAAGTTGTCTCGGCCCTAACAATGCTTTGTGCTGGCCCATAGGCAAATCATTCATTCATATCATCAACTCGACCAAGTAAAAGAGATTACAAGCAAATTTTGCGATCAAATGTGCTGCTCTATTGCCTGTACGAGACCTAAAGAAAATAACTAAAGACTGAAATTCTTTCAAAAGGTCCTTACAATCAGTGATAATGGGAAATAACCGCCAAGGGAAATCCAGACGGTCATTCAACAGGGCTTGGACTACCTTTTGAGCGTCACCTTCAAATATGCATGCTTTTTTTTATTTTGATAAATCATATTCATGCATGTATGTATACATATATTTATATTAAATTTTAGTATTGATCGATTTTCAAATTTGAGCCTGGCCGGGGTTCAAGCCCAACCCAAGTACATCAAATTTCAGTACAGGCTGGGCCGAGATTGAATATTCAGACTTGACCTTGGGGTTGGGCTTTAGGCATAATTCTTAGGGTTAGGCCTGGGTTGAGATTAAAACCAGACCAGCCCACCCGAATTAGACCCCCAATTTTAAATTGCTTTATTCTCGGGCATTTAATAGGGTCCATTCAAAATTTGACAAAAGTACAACCCAAGTCACCCAAGTTGCACCCCTTTTAATAGTTCTGAAACACTTCACATGTATCAGGCATTGTTTCCATGGATCTATACAAAGGCCTGGTTCACATCTTGATAAATGACTTACCTGGATAAATGCACTTATCTGGGCAAGAGCACTTACCAATATTCTTTTATTCCCCATGTATTATTGAATAGACAATTTTATCTCTAATCACGTATTAACAATTTTCGGTGTACATTGATAAATAATTTACCCTAATCTGAAAAGAGTATTACTTCCTCAAATAAATAAATCACTCGGAAATCCTTCAACCCACTAATACTGGAAAACAAACGTGATGTGGTTGGCTGTTCATTTAATTTGGTTTTGAAATACCGAAAACATTTCCTTTATTCATGAATCTCAGGTTGTAGACTTGTAGTTATGGGACCACAAAACTTGTGGTCCCCAGATACTAAATGCCCCCCATTCTCAACACCTTGAATCCCCCGTGTTCCACCAAACAATAATTTCCATCGATTTAACCATGATTTTTACCTTTCCTTGAAAATTTGTTTTCATATTTCTCCCCTTTCTTTTTCAAACCACACACATCCAGTTGAAACCATTTAATTGGAATACAAATATATGCATTGATTGTGTGCATAGGTGCTCTTATGTAACCAAGTTTGACCAAATAAGAGAGTGAAACAACCATCATCTTCAATTTTGAACCACACCCACACCATAAAAAAGGATCTACTACTTATACATACCCACAAGACATTGCAGCCACATATCAAGAATATTTTTTATACATCTTCATTCATGGAGAGATGTTTTCATATACTGTTGCAATGTCTTGTGAGTAGGTATAAGTGTGTTAAGATCTCCTATCCACAACTACATCACTACAGCCATACATTTTGAATATCCTATATATTTACATTATTACGTACCATTCATGAAGAGATGTACCCAATGCACAACCGTAGTCCATATGGGTAGGTGTGAGTAGGATTGGGCATAGTAGGTAGGAGATCTGGATTGAGCATAGTAGCATTCTTGTTTGTGGGTATTAGATCGGGAGTCTTTCATAGTACTAACACAGTACTATTTTTGAACTACCACCACACCAAAAACACAACCATGAGCACAGCACAGCACCACCTAAAAGCTTCATAATCATTTTAAAGTTATGAGCAAAGGTGGGTTATCACCGCTCATACACAGGATTCATCGATACTGTCTTTAATAACCAAGCTGAGGATCTCTTTTCATTCTTTAGTTTTCAAGTCCTTTCATAACAGGCCTTGTTTTAAAGAAAATAAAAAATGGTGGTCAATATTTGACAGCCTGCACTGTCCACACGATAGTTCATGCTAACAGTGTCCAAGGCATGGCTGTAGAGGTTCTGAACACTGGACAGCCAAAGTTTTCTCCTGTTTAAATCAAAACTATAGGTTATATTATATGCAACTAGAAGAGGTTATAGGCTGTCAAATCCTTATTTTATTTGAGGGGCTGTGTTGGCAAAGCCCATGCATGAATGATGCTATCAGCCAATTAACCAACCCTAGAGATTTTTTTTCTTGCATAAGCTTGCAGTGAGATTGAGGAGGGTGGAGGTGGAATTTCTCTTACAATAAAAACCAATTGGGCAAAATTTTGGATATGGGGATGCTTATTAGTACTGTAGTAGATGCTTGATTCAATTGGTCTTATAATGTGCCACATGCAAAAATGCATCCTTTTAATCCCATCATGTGTTTTAGAACCAGCTGCAACTGGTTCTAGAATGCCACTCCAGATCTGTTGTTCCCACATCTATACCCACCGAACACTGTGTCGCCGTGTATTGGAAACATCTCCCCATGAATATTGAAAAGGGATTAATACATCAAAATCTCATGTTTCAGAACACACCATATCTTAAGACAAAGATTATTAGTTTACTATATTTTAATCATATTTGTGACTAAAACCTACCATTTTAAACACACTATAGATTTTGGAATACATCAAAATCTCATGTTTCATAACACTCAATATCTTGGAAACGCTCGATAAACATTCACTTAATACATTTTAACACAATTATAATATTTCAGATCATGATGTGTAGAAACATACCATGCGACCACAGTACACATAATAATGGGGCCAGCAGTAGCCTAAAATGCACCAAACCTTTTGAAAGTTCATTGAAAGCATGGTTGTAATTTCATTGGGTTATGCCATTTTGGTCATGAACCCAATTCCCCTAATTGACTCATCACCATATATTTCTGCCCCACACTAGCTAGAAGAATTAATAAAAGAATCTGGATGGATCTGCTGACCACAAGATCCTACAGCTGTACATCGGGAACAAATGTACTTTTTGTTATAATTCATGATTGTGTTCATTCTAACAAATCCGCAACCGACGATCCCTTTTATTTATTTCAAACGTGGGTGTCTTGTGATATTTTACCACTTTGGGGTGCAATTTTGGTTGGGTTAGGTTGGGAGTTAAATTTTCAATGGACCAAGGCCTGAATTAAGCCCAACGCACGATTAATTTTCTTCAAATGGGCCAACCCCACTTGAACCTCTACCACCACTCTGTAACCAACAAAGAAAAGGATATATACTTCTAAATCACTTGGGGATTAATGATACCATTTTTTCTCTCTGTTCGTGTTCATAGGATGAATCAGTTTGTCCTTGAAAGATAAGAATGGGAATCATGGAGTTTTTTAGAGAACTACTTATCACATACAGGAAAGTTATACGATAGATAATTTTGGACCACTTTTATGTTGAATGTTAGCCGTTGGATGCAACTTTTCAGAGGATTTGGGTTCATCGTTGATGAGATTGAGAACCATTAATCGGACTGTCAACCATGGGCTTTTCAAAAATAGGTTCGGTAGCATTTGGTAAAACTGAACTCTCAACTCTGCGAAAGCAAAAATGGTTTGAATGTGGCTGTGGACACTAAATAACCAGTTCTCTTTTTTGCTTTTATGTCCTTTAAATGCAAATGCAGTTGAACTGTTTGAATATTTAAATGTCATAATATCTGAAAAGAGATTGTTTTACATATTTATCTGTATGAATTTATGAGCTATTTTTACCTGTACGAAGAAGGAAAAAAAAAAAAGAAATTTGGAAGAAAATGGTTTATTAATAACCCTGGCCGCTCCCCTTAATAAAGAGAAGCAAAAGAGAGAAGTAAGGTTTTGGGTAAGAATTAAAGAGTCATTTATGTCATATTAAAACCTGAGTGAGGTCACTCTTGCAACAAAGGGTTATAAAACACCTCTTATTCTTAGGCCCCGTTCGCTTTTTGGTAAGTTATTTATCCGAGTAAATGCAATTACTTGGGTATGTTTTTCCTAGGAAACACCTATCTAGGTAAGTACATTTATCCATGTTATTTTATTTACTAAGTAAATAAGGTAATAATCATTTTATCCATAAAAATCCATTATTAAAAGGGACATTTTTGTCCCATTCAAGTGTTAACAACTTTCCTCTTACTTGGGAAAGTTATGTACCCACCTAGGAGATGGGTATCACTTATTTGGGTAAGTGATACCTAAGAAAATAAACTTTCCCTAATCCCTACATAAATCTGAAAAATGAACATGGATTCTTGGTCAACGGAAACCAAAATCCCATTGACCAATTCCACCCCCCCCCCCCCCTTAAAATCCAAAAAAAAGAAAACCCCCTTAGTTCTTTTAAAGGTGGATTTCAAGATCCATTTATTTCATTGCCAAGTTTTGCATGTCTTGCCATCTTATTAACGATGATACCATTTCATTGAATCACTCTTCTAAAAACATCTCCCTTTTCAAAAAAATATATATATAAAATCTAAACTATTTCTCCAACAAACTACCTAAAGTCTCTCTTTCCCTCCCTCACTTTCTTCTATTAATTATCTTTTTGATAAATGTAATATATTCAAAACTAAGGATCTATTTGGTTTGAGGAAATATAGGTCTAAAATCGGAATGGCATTCCCTCATCCCCCTGTACTGGGAATGAGAATCCATTCCAACCAAGTCTGATTCCAATTCCATTTCCAGTCTGAACCAAACAAGTGAAGGGAATAAACCATTCTAATTCCAATTCCAAAGGATTATAATTATGACTGTAAACCAAATAGACCCTAATTATTATATCAAGTTGACCTAATTTACTTAATATATGTCAATTAAGTAAATTAGTAACTTATTAAATTTAACTTAATTAATCTAACATTATAAATTAATTAATCAGTTAAATTAACTTAGCCAACTTAAATTAACTAACAAAACCAAACTAACCTAATAAATATAACACAACTTAACTTAGGGCTTGTTCGTTTCCTTTTAACTCTTATCTCTTAAGAGGAAACTTTTAATTTTAAAAGAAAATTGAGTGTTTGTTTCCTTTTATCTCTTATTTCTTAAAGTGCAATTATACAATTTTTTATTTTCCAATGATATCCCAAAAAGATAATAAAAAACTCTCATATATAGGGTCAAAATAGATATTTGATAATTTTCAGAATTCAAAACAATATTCTCTGCATTCAGAGTTCAGAGGAAAGAAAAGTTCACCAATACCAATGTACATCTTAATATAATTATTGCATTTTCAGATGTTAGACTCCAAAACAAACGAACAGGCCTTTAGTTAGCTGGATATGCGCTAGGTATCTAGCCTCCCCAATTTGATTGGGTTGGGGATAGGGGCTGCTCTAGTGAAGACGAGGATGGGGATGAGGAATTATTAGGATACCTAATCAAGGATAGGAAGAAGATGGGGAGTGAAGTCCCCACAATTTAGATTACTGATTTTTCTTTTTTTAAGTAAGTAATTTCCCGAATCATAAAGCAAACTTTTCATTAAAAATGTAGGCCCCTAATCAAGAATTCCTCCCCATTGAGGATGGGGGTTCATTTTCCCCCTAGACAAGGATGGGGGGGGGGGGGGGGGGGGGTTAGTAAAATGGGAACAAGGATGGGAAGTATGGTCCCGCCGTGAGCTCTTCCCTTTGTCATTATTAAATTCTATGATGTCACTATATTAAGGCTGTGTTTGGTTTGAAAGAAAAAGTAAGGAAGGGAAATGTGAGAAAACCTATACAAGGTTTGTTAAGGTTTCTTGCCTTTCCTTACCTTTTCTTTCAAAGCAAACACAGCCTAAATTAATCAAAAAATTATATATGTAATTGTAGTCAAATAATTAATAATTAATAGTATATAATACCAACACATGAAGTCATTTAAAATAAAATATTATTAAGATAAATTAAGAATATTAAAATAAGTATTAATAAATAATACTAAAACAAGTTAACAAGTATTAGTAAGTATATGTGTGTAATATTTCATTAGATATTTTAAATTAGCTATCAAATTTGAAATTATTATTTATAGGTTACACCTTAAGTTCCACTTAAACTAAATGAAAATAAATAAAATCTAACAAAAATATTAAAAAACTAATAAAAATAATAAAACAAAATACATTTAAATTCAATTTAGAATAATAAAAATTAACAATAATTTATCTAATCATAATAAACATTAATAGAAAAATTAATACAAGTTTTTAGAAAAATACATAACCCAAAAATAATATTTGGGTTGGAATTGGTTTGGCTTTGCCCAATTAAAAATGTTGTAACTCGTAAGGATCCTTTAACAAATCCAAGTTAATGAAACATAACAGGTCCACCTAAAAGGTCCATTCAATGCAAATAAATAACAATACCTTAGAGATTCTCTTATGAGTTTTGTGTTCAGGCCCAATTCGGGTCCGGGCCCACATTAGGCTTGTAAATTTTAGGGTCGGGCTTGACTTAACACTTCAAGCCCAGCCCGGCCTGCATATATTTAAACTTACACATTTTGTGTATAATGTATACATATTATTTTACATTATATTATATATTTTTTATATAAATATTATAACATGACATGTATAATTTATATTATATGTAATATTTTATATTATGTAATGTATAAAATAAGTTTATATGCATATTATGTCATTTAATTTATAGATATGTAATGTTTTATATATGAGTGACATTGGCCCAGAATCAGGCCCGGCCCGGCCTGGGCCTGTATAGACTTAGGCTAGGGCTTAAGTTTCAGGCCCGGAACCCCAGGCCTGGCCGGGCCCGAGCCTAAGCTATAGCCCTTATCATAAGTGCAAAGCCCAGTCCGGCCTAACCCATGTCATCCCTGAGTAAATGACAAGAAAACCCCTCCCACAATATGACAAAGGTACATGTGTGAAGAGTTCATAACCCATCACATTTTTGCAACGAACTCATGCCCAAAACAAGTTCCGATGAACTTTGGCCTGCATAAATTTGCGATGAGTTTCAGACATGCACAGACCCGTGATGAGTTTTGGATGTGCATGAACCTACAATGATTTCAAAGCTATTGCAGGCCCACGGCAAACGTGAAATTATTGTACAACCGGGAATAAATATTAGATACACGTGCATCTTTAAATTATGCACGTGATGAGACGTTCTGTAAGCCTAATAAGAGTGTGCCAGCTAAGTAATGATGTTACGCGGATTATGAGAATCATCGAAAGAAAGGAAAGTTCGTCCCTGAGATATCTCGTAAGACACGTGACAAAACCCTAGCAGTATTCCCTGATGAATCCAATATTCCCTTTCCTAGTGGGAATCAAATGCTTTTGGCTCCTTCCTTTCGGGACCTCGGGATCTTTCCCTATAAATAGGGGTCCATCTCATAATGAAATTATCATTCTATCATTTTCATTTGTCCTAACTTTTAGCCTACCTCCTGCACTGGTCTTCCTATGTCCTTCAAAGAAACCTCCATATATAGCCTCACCACCACACTTACAGAATCAATTCTAGGTCAACCAAAAAGTAAACCGATCCCTTCAATTTTTGAAAAATACTGAATCGATCAATTCGATCAATCGGACTTTTCAGCGAATCTGGATCTACTCTTCATATCAACCTCACAATTCATCCCAACCGCATATTGAAAACATCTCCCTACTAGTGTGTTATTATTTCATGGGAGATGTTTCTAAAACATGGTGAAATGTGGATCTTAAATCGGTGTGAGGAACAAATACCAACCCCTTTTCAGTTGAAATTAGAAATTACTCGATTTGGTTCGATTTTTTTATTTTTCAATTTTCCATGAACACCCTTATAAAAATTGGAAATACCATGGTATAGTAGATTTTGAGAGTAGGTATTACACCTAGGGTCAAACATGAATAAAATTAAAATTTTGAACATCTATATTTGTTCATAAAAGAACAGTCATCATTTCTTTGTAGAAATCATAAATCTCAACACTAGCACTACATTTTTTTGTCAACATTGCTTTTTCACTCTTAGTTCTGAAAGAGAACTAATAAAATTCTGTTAGCCTATTTCACAAGTATCTAAGGGATGGAGGTCTTCCAGTGCGCATGATAAAGATGTCCACAGTCCAAACCTGTTTCTTGAAAAAAACAGGGAAAAAATTTAGAAACTTTGCAGGAAGGCTTGAGTTATTTTCCAATAAAAAAAGTATTCCGTTTTTTTTTTTTTTTTGTAAAAGAGGAATAGATCAATAAAAAGCTAAAACAGTTGCAACTAACAAACGGCAAAAAGGTACTAAGAGTTTGTCACAGTAGTCAAATGCCAAAAGCATTTAGTCTGTGCATATGTGTTACATGACTGGTATATAGAAAAAAGAAATCCTCTCTAACAAAAGCAATCAGAATGCTGATCAGTTCAAGTTCTTGACTCAGGCTTCTCAGAAGACTGCCATTGAAGCTCTGTTAATTGATCATGTCGGGATCAATGAGAAAGACGGAAGGAATCGAGGCGCTGAGGGCGGCGAGCCTACGGTCATCGAGCTTACGGGGAGCAAGCCAGAGGATGTTTCGAAGTGGTGAAAGCATTTTTACGACATCAGCAAGCATTCGTAGAAGCAATGACGATGAAGAGGAGCTTAAATGGGCTGCACTGGAGAAGCTACCCACTTACGACAGGCTCAATGTCTCGCTTCTGAAGCTGGACAAGAGCAAGAGCGGGCACGATATCCAAGACCAGGTTGATGTTCGGCGAATTGATCTTGAGGCTCGACGAAACCTCGTTGACAGGCTTGTGAACATTGTTGATCATGATAATGAGCTGTTTGTGCAAAAGCTTCGTGAAAGGATTGACAGAGTGGGGATTACATTGCCAGAAGTTGAAGTACGCTATGAACATCTCAACGTCGGAGCAGAGGTGTATGTGGGTCGAAGAGCGATGCCAACGCTACTGAATTCCTCGTTGAATATGGTCGAGGTGAGCTTAGGAATATATAATGAAGGGCAGTAATGGTGAGTTCACTACCCAGATAAATGGGTTGGGTTTAATCAGTATTCATTCATTTGGTTTGGCAGAGCATTCTGAGCTCCTTTATGATGTACAAGAGCAAGAAAAGGTCGGTTGGGATTCTCAAGGATGTGAGTGGCATCATCAAACCTGGAAGGTAATAAACGAACTGTTTAAATTAAATTCGTTTCCGTTTTATTCTGTTCCTCTGTAAGTGCGCCAAAATTTAGCATCACAAGAAACCAACTAGGTTTCATTCATTTGGCAGGTTGACTCTGCTTCTCGGCCCTCCTGGTTCCGGAAAGACTACCCTTTTGTTGGCTCTAGCTGGTAAGCTAGATAAGGGTCTCAAGGTAAACCTGAAAGAATGCTTGTGTATTGCATGCAGTGGTAGACAGAATCAAGCATTCATAGACATTCTTCTGAGAGGTTTTGTTTTTTGGCCTTTTGGTTATAAGGTTTCTGGAAGTGTTACATACAATGGGCACACCATGAAGGAGTTTGTCCCACAGAGAACATCAGCCTACATTAGTCAACATGATCTGCATATTGGAGAAATGACAGTAAGGGAAACCTTGGACTTCTCTGTCAGATGTCAGGGAGTCGGATATAGAAATGGTACCATCTCTCTCTAAACCTTCCAAGTTCAACTTCAAACAACCATAACAGATATTGGGTTTCACTCTTTCAACAAATCTTGCAGATGTCCTTTCTGAACTTGCAAGAAGAGAGAAAAAACAATCAATTAAACCAGACTCAGATATAGATTTCTTTATGAAGGTAAACAAAATGACAAAAACAGAACATGCAAAGATACAAATTAATTTTCAACAAATGACTTAATGAAATCCTTTTATTTCTCTCTCAGGCAGCAGCTGTTGAAGGCCAGAGATCCAACATTATGACTGATTATACTTTAAAGGTGAGGAAACATGATTAATTCAAATTGAATATGTGCACATAGGCTTTCTGTTCATTAATGAATCACTATAAGGATGTGATCACCATGATTTTGGACTAACACAGACTGCAGTTATAAGATAGTCAACTGACACAAAGTAACCATGAACATACAGTTGCTTGGATTGGATATCTGTGCTGATATAATTGTGGGAGATGATATGAGGAGAGGGATTTCAGGAGGGCAGAAGAAACGAGTGACCACAGGTGAGATGATTGTGGGTCCTTCTACCGCTCTCTTCATGGATGAGATCTCCACAGGGCTGGATAGTTCAACAACTTACCAGATTGTCAAGTGTCTGCAGCATATAATTCATGTCTTTCATTCTACCATGGTCATCTCTCTCCTTCAACCCACACCAGAAACATTTGACCTCTTTGATGATATCATACTCATCTCTGAAGGCAAGATAGTCTACCATGGACCTCGAGATTCCATTCTTGAATTTTTTGAGATGATGGGATTTACATGTCCTGAGAGGAAAGGCATAGCAGATTTTCTCCAAGAGGTTTGTTTCCCTCTTCATATAGAAATCCAAGGGTATTTATAGCAAGGATCTCCTTATCTGTTGTATTCATGATTAATTAGGAAGTATAATCAAAACCAGGTGACATCAAAGAAGGATCAAGAACAATATTGGTACAAGAAGGAACAACCATATCGTTACATTCCAGTTGAGGAATTCTCTCAAGACTTTTGGTCATTTCATGTAGGGAAAGAACTGTATACAGAAATTTCCGTTCCCTATGACAGGTCCAAAGGCCACCCAGCTGCCCTTGTAAGAAAAAAGTATGGGCTTCCAAGAAAAGAGCTCTTTAAAGCATGCTTGGATCGAGAAATTCTTCTAATGAAGAGGAGTGCGTTCATCTACATTTTCAAAGCTGTGCAAGTATGAGGAAATGATCTTCCATCTAAGTATTTTCTTTATCCTTCAAACTGAAAAAGTTGTCAAACTAATCAATGCTTTATTTCCTTCTTTGTGTCATAGATTGCAGTAGTTGCCACCGTAACAATGACAGTCTTCCTACGGACAGAAATGGATCATAGCTCTCTACAAGATGGATCAAAGTACATGGGTCTCCTTTTCTTTGGACTGATCAACAACCTGTTTAATGGGCTTGCAGAAGGACAGATGACAATAATGAAATTGCCAGTATTCTACAAGCAGAGGGATGCCATGTTCTTTCCATCATGGGTTTACTCACTTTCAACATTTATCACAAGAATTCCAGTGTCACTAATTGAATCTTCCATCTGGGTAATCCTTACCTATTACACAGTTGACCTGGCACCAAACCCTGGAAGGTGTTCTCTCATTTGATTAAATTTCAAGATTTACATCTTATTTCAGATTCTTCGGTCTGATACTTTTACTATTTGCTTCCCAGATTTTTTTGCCAATTGCTTCTAATGTTCAACCTTCATCAAATGTCGCTTTCCCTATTCCGTTTCATTGCGGCATTGGGACGGAATGAGATTGTGGCTAACACATTCGGAGCATTTGCTCTACTGATCATATTTATTCTAGGTGGATTTGTGGTTTCTCGAGGTACATGAACCATCTCTTTTTGCATACTAGATAAAAGAAAAAACATCAGACTACAATTACTATTGTGTACTAAGTGCATTTCTTTCTTAACTAAAAATCACAGAGGATATACATAAATGGTGGCTCTGGGGGTACTGGGCATCTCCTTTAATGTATGCTCAGAATGCGATTGCCGTAAATGAATTCCTAGCAAGTAGATGGGGCGAGGTATATCCTGGTTTTCAGTGGAATAAATAAGCAGGTTAAGATGTATAATAGTCAATAAAATCTAGCCTATTTTGCAGGGAGGGGAGATACTTCTGAAGCTGAGGGGATTATTTCCAGAACAAAAGTGGTTCTGGATAGGAAATGGGGCCCTCTTGGCATTCAACATTTTCTTCAACATCCTCTATACTGTCGCATTGGCATATCTAAACCGTGAGTAGAAAATCAATCTTGTACATTGATTTCACAATCTGGTTGGTTTCTCTAAAACTTATTTTCTCCTATTGTCTTTTCAGCTCTTGGTAAGCCTCAAATATCAATAACTGATTCTGGTGAATCTATAAATGGGGAAAACAGAGATGTACAAGATTCTGGTATGCTATTATTTGTATTGTAGTAAAAATAATTAACCATTGTACAAAGAATATCTGTTTAGAATATGTCCTAGAAGGTTATATGCATTCTACACTTGAATATAATGTTATTGGTACTTTCAGGCAAACATAGTAAGACTCTGAGGAAAGGAATGGTTTTGCCATTTAAACCACTTTCCATGGCATTTGACAATGTGAATTACTTCGTCGACATGCCTAGAGTAAGTTTTCATGAATTGAACCAATTATTCCTTATCTAATGGATCTTTCATTCTAATACACTATCCTAGAGTTAGTAATATTTATCAAATCTTTTCATCTAATAGGATGCTATTGGGTAAAATGAAAAGAAATTGCTCAAAAAAGAGATGGTTTTCCCTGATAAAAAGAAACTTTTGATTCATCTAACAAGAGAAAGATTTCCCAATTAGCAAAGCTAATCCTGTCTACAGGCAATAATATATTTCTCAAGTCATTTGTTGTGTTGATGCAGGAAATGAAACAGCAAGGGATACTAGAGGACCGTCTCCAACTACTGTGTGGAGTAAGTGGATTTTTTAGACCAGGTGTCTTGACATGTTTGATGGGAGTGAGTGGTGCTGGGAAAACCACCCTAATGGATGTACTTGCTGGACGGAAAACTGGTGGATATTTTGAGGGCTCAATCACCATATCTGGCTACCCAAAGAAGCAAGAAACTTTTGCACGAATCAGTGGCTACTGTGAGCAAAATGACATTCATTCTCCCAACCTTACTGTTTATGAGTCTCTTCTTTACTCGGCCTGGCTTCGATTGCCTGCAAAAGTGGATGTGAAAACAAGAGAGGTAGACTCCATTGAACCACTCTCAAATTTTTATAGAAGATGCTAAATTACTACCATGAACTATTTATGCAATGAAAAAACTTCAAAACCATTATGCAGATGTTTGTGAAGGAGGTCATGGATCTGGTTGAACTAAACAATCTGAAGGATGCCCTAGTTGGCATTCCACGTGTTACGGGGCTCTCGACAGAACAAAGAAAGCGTCTCACCATAGCTGTTGAACTTGTTGCCAACCCCTCCATTATATTCATGGATGAACCTACTTCAGGTCTTGATGCTCGAGCTGCAGCAATTGTGATGCGAACTGTCCGGAACACAGTAGACACAGGAAGAACCGTAGTTTGCACTATTCACCAACCCAGTATTGATATCTTTGAGTCATTTGATGAGGTTTGATTTGAAAATGAATTATTCAACAAAACACCCAAGAACAAAATTTTACACCAACTTTGAACTAATATGCCTCCTTTCTTATTGGTGAATTTGTTTTCTAGAACAGCTATTACTCATGAAACGGGGAGGACAAGTAATATATGCAGGTCCACTTGGAAAACACTCACAGGAGCTTATCAACCACTTTGAAGCAATTGACGGTGTCCCAAAGATATCTCCTGGAATTAATCCTGCAACATGGATGCTGGAAGCAACTTCAATAGCTTCTGAAAATCATCTTGGGGTAGATTTTGCAGAAATTTACCTTAACTCCACTCTCTATAAAAAAAACAAAGCAATAATAAAAGAATTGAATAAACCAGTCCCTGGTTCCAATGATATACACTTTAAAACCAGATTCTCACAGTCTTTCTGGGTTCAAGCAATGGCCTGTCTCTGGAAGCAACACTGGTCATACTGGAGGAATCCACAATACAATGCTGTCCGCTTTTTCTTCACTTCCATATGTGCTATACTACTTGGAAGCATATTTTGGAACATGGGGAGCAAAATGTAAGCATCCATAATAAAAAACTTCAAGTGGAAATCCCAATTAACTACTAACTCATTTTTCTCATCCATATTGATTTCTTATGATGGATATGCCAGTGAAAAGCAACAAGATTTTCTCAATGCCATGGGATCCATGTATGCTGCAGTTGTTTTCCTAGGTTTCAGTAATGCAGCATCCGTGCAGCCAGTAGTAGACATTGAAAGGAGTGTTTTCTATAGAGAAAGAGCTGCAGGCATGTATTCTGCTCTTCCATATGCCTTTGCCCAGGTAACATGAATCTGCAAAAACTTATTTCTCTAGCATTAAATGACCAAGAAATGTCATGCTACAGTCAATCAAAAGTGATTATTTAAACTTGGTACAAATTGTGAATTGTACAGCTAATGATGGAGCTCCCTTACACCTTTGTGCAATCCGTCATATATGGACTAATTGTCTACTCCACTTTAGGCTTCCATTGGACAGCAGCTAAATTTTTGTGGTTCTTCTTCTTCATGTTCTTCACTTTCCTCTACTACACATACTATGGTATGATGACCGTCGCATTGACTCCCAATGCCCCATTTGCAGCAATTATGTCTACAGCATTTTATGGATTTTGGATGATCTTTGCTGGTTTCCTGATACCCAGAGCTGTGAGTGGTAAACCATATAGCTTTTTACATTTCCTTTATGTTTTTGTTCAAGTTGTTTAACCAATCACTTGCAATTTACAGAGCATCCCTGTTTGGTGGAGATGGTATTATTGGGCATGCCCTGTTGCATGGACGCTATATGGTTTAGTGGCTTCCCAATTTGGAGATGTCACAACAACCATGTTAACATATGAAGGATTTGAAGTCCCTTTAAAGAATTTTCTAAGCACTAATTTTGGTTTTCACCATAACATGCTGCCAATTGTTGCCTGTGTAACCGTTGGCTTTGCAGTTCTCTTTGCCTTTGTATTCGCCCACTCTATACACTTTCTTAACTTCCAAACCAGATGAAGATTCATTTATACAAAATTTGAATTGTTGGCTCCCAAACTAGATTAGAAAATGAATTCAAGAGTTAACATATATCATCATTCTTGTCTCTAATTCATAGCATTATATTTAATTTTTATTGTGTTTATTGTAATAAGTCTTTGTGGAAAAGCATCAAGTACCAAATTTTTGTAATTATACGTTCAATAGGGGTGTAACTGTTCATTATGCATTTTAGTGTTGAGTTCGCTTTGTTTTCAACTTTTCATCCCTATTGTGGAGTGGCACGTACTTTGCACAACCAGAAGCAGATAGATTGCAGTTGGTGGTAATTAGGGATAATAGTTACTTAGAATTGTACTATTAATCCACACCTTTCACATTATGTTGCTGCATTCTTTTGGCAGCCTCTTGGATTAGCCATGACCCTAAATCAATTTAAAGTATGATGAATGTGACTCTTTTTTCCAACAGTAAAAATCTTTATTTTCCCCCTTTTGAAGCATCTTTAACCCTAAAACAAATGCTTTTTGGGATGCATCAGAGTTAATAGAAATCTACCAGTTTTTCCTATGCCAGCCCACAATTTTTTGAGTCTTTCTTATTTTTATTTCTACTTTATTTGGTTACCAATTTTATTAGTTTCCACAACATTTTCCTGTTAAGATCTGAAAACATCATTTCGTAAGATGGATTAACAGCTTCAGTGGCCTGAATTGATTAGAGTCAACATCCCTCAATAACCAACAGTGTCCCAACTCTTCTTTTTCTTGACGGTATCGAGATAAACTGATAAATGATAACCTTGATTGAGGAATGAAGTCATCTCATCTCCTCACACTTGACTCAAGCCTAGTCTCACGAAGTCGCGATGATGGTTAGACCGGGCTCAGGAATGAATTTTTTTCCTTATTCTTAAAGACCCCTAAGGTTTAGGAAATTGATGTACTTTACCACTACTGTTTACTAACTTTACTTATTACTTATTAGTAATAATTTTAAAGTATCTTTAAGTTTTCTAACAATTAACTAAATCCTCCCCTACCATTAAATGTCCTCTAGTTTGCTTTCTTAAAAATTTTTATTCCTAACACCTAAAATCTGAAAGTCTGGCAGTGCTTAATCTTGTTTCAACAGTAGGGAGAGAGACCCCATTATTCTCTAACCTGAGAATGCTCATTCATCACCCTGGATCTAGGAAATATACAAAGCTCCAAAACCAAAATGGTTCAGGGAGAAAATGACGTCGTGGAGAAGATGACAAGCTCTTCTGAAAAGAAATGTTTCAGACGAATCAATTAATTGGGTGATGGAATAAGAGGATTCATGAGTCCGACCATTGCATAGAAAGATTGTGAATTTCAACGAAGGGCTGGTGTGTCCGTGTTTGACTGGGTGATCTAGGTCATATTGTTACCTCCATTGAAAAGGCCTACATTAGATTAAGATTAAAGATTAACTGGTAAAATTGATTTGAAGGTTGAAAACTTGAAGAACACCCTTTGTTTTCCATTTATCTTTTCCTGCTTTCTGGGCGGGGAAACAAGACTGAGAGTGTTCTGTTCAGTTCCTCCGCTTATCAACAGAATGCTTGAAGCTAAGAAATCACGTTCGGAAATATTGGTCATTGTCATATCTTATTTTTTCTTCGAAAATAGTCATCTAGAATAATGTTTTGAGAAATGATAGATTTCTACTTTTAATTTCATGAAAGAGAGAACGCAAAAGTCCACAATAATTTCTTAAAGTTCCAATAAGATAAATTACGGGCCCAAACATGGTAGCGGAAACTGTTTGGAGGTGTATATTGCTTTGAGGTTGCATAGTCAAGCTAGTTAGCTTTGTCTTTCTCCCTTCTATTATTTTGAAAAGGCAGAAATAGATCAATGGTTGTGTCCATTTTAAAAGTTTAAACAATATTAAAGGGAAAAAGTCTTCTCAATCTTTCTATTAGTGGTAATCAATGATTGTGGATTGTAACAAAACTTATCAATAGTTTAAGACAATTTCTAAATATTAGGGATGAATAAGTCAATTTTCTAAAATTTTGGGGTACTTTAAGAAATTTGTCCTATTTTATTTTACTTTTGGGGGACTCCAAATGGTGAAACTTGGTATCATAGTTTTGAACCATCGTGATTGAAATGGTCAAACCGTTTGACCCAAAAATCGTCTAAGAATCTAGTTCTGTTTTGCCCCTTAACCTCTTTGTTGCCAAAAATCATTGATTAGATCAATGACATGTTGACCTGGGCGGTCAAACCATTAGCCTATTTAACCCGGACAGTGGTTTTTGGCCATTTTTGTTTTAAGTTTTTTTTTTTTTTTTTTTTAATTGCAACAAGTCATCCATTCAAACTGGATGATCGAACCACTAACCTAGAAACTGGTGGCCAAAGCTGTTCCTATTCTGGGTCGATTTTTAAAGCATTGCATGATATGGACTAGGTCCTTACAAGATTTAACGAGAAATTCCCTTTTGACTTTTATCTTATTTTACTTCATTATTTTTTGTCCTTTTTGTTTGAGTATATTTTATGCATTCTTAAAGAAAGGATGTCTTCTATTTTTTATGCATTCCTTGATATATCCCTTTTTTCTTTTTTTTCTCCTTTTTTTATATATTTTTCTGTATTCTTTGCTGCTTTTTATTTTTCTTGTATTGATATATTTTCTTTTATTTTTTGTCATTTTTTATTTTATTATTTTCTCCTTTCATTTTTTATGTTTCCTTTTTTCTTTCTTTTTTTCCTCTTCATTTTAGCTTTTTACTATTTTTATTTTTTTACTAGTAATTAAGCATGTGCATTACACGTGAGAAATTTTTCTTTGCAATAATTAATTGAATTTTAGATATATCATAGTTAAATGTGCACATGCATTGCACAAGAAAATTTTAAATTACAATAATAACAACAAAAACAACAACAACAACAATAATAATAATAATAATATTACTAAATTTGTATTTCATTTCTGTTATAAATACAAATAATTTTTAACAATTATTTTTATTTAATATGATGAATATATAACATTAGAAATGTTCCCAAATTTTTTGGCAAAATTTTATACTTTTTCATTTTTGTGTTCTATCATTTTTAAATATTTATTACTCAATTATGATATCAGTTTTAAATTATATATGCATCTACATTATATAAATAATTTTTAATTATCACACTCAATTTTTTTTGACATAATCAATATATAATTTTTATATATTATTTTGATTACTTATACTTTATTTATGTTTTAAAGATTTGTTATTTAACTATCATATCATCGATTAATCCATTTGACCTAACCCACTACCCAAAAAGAAAAATAGTTTGATTTTTTATGTTAACATTAAATATTGTATTACATTTCTATCATTTATAAAAGTAATTATTTTTTATGTATAATACTTATTTTTGTTCAATATAATTAATGTATAATATTAGAGATGTACCCAATATTTTATTTTTTATAAATATATAACATTAGATATGAGCCCAAAATTTTCTCCATTTTTTGTGATTCTTTGTATTTTCTATTTTTAAAAAATTATTATTTGACTATGACATCATTTCATTTATAGGTTGATTTTAAATTTGGCATTTCATTTTCATCATTAATTAAAATAATTCTTACATTTCATACTTATTTTTGTTTAGTACAATGAATATACAATATTAGAGATATGCCCAATTCTTTTTTTGTATTATATATTTTATTTATTTTAAGCTTTTATTATTTAATTATGGCATTATTTATTAATCCATTTGACCCCAAATGGTTGAATTGCTTACCCACCACTAAGAGGTAAGAAAATGGTTTTGTTTTCAAATTACTTTTCAAAATATTTCATTTATAGGTTGATTTTAAATTTGGCATTTCATTTTCATCATTAATTAAAATACTTCTTACATTTCATACTTATTTTTGTTTAGTACAATGAATATACAATATTAGAGATATGCCCAATTCTTTTTTTGTATTATATATTTTATTTATTTTAAACTTTTATTATTTAATTATGCATTATTTATTAAACCATTTGACCCCAAATGGTTGAATTGCTTAACCACCACCAAGAGGTAAGAAAATGGTTTTGTTTTCAAATTACTTTTCAAAACATTTATTTTTATATTATTAAAATTAATATCGTGGATATACTTAGTAGAATTTAATAATGAGAAAAATGTATCTTAAATATAGGATTTAATGAGAGAATATACTTTAGATATGGGATTTAATGGGAGAGAATAAGAAATAGTTTTATTTTCAATCGGTTTTAAATTTTACATTCCATTTCCATCATTAATAAAAATATTTCTTATTTATCATACTTATTATTGTTTAATATGTCGAATATATGATGTTAAGTGTTCCCAATTTTTATAATTTCTATATTTTTTACATTTTTATCTGTTTTTTGAATTTTATTATTTAATTGTGGCAACACAGATTAACCCATTTGACCCAAAATGGTTTAATTTTTTACCACCACTTAGATGAAAACACTATTTTTTTTTGTAGGTAGATTTTAAAAGTATAAGTTCTTATGTTTTTGGAATTATTAATTTACTTATCCTATTTGCCCTCATTTTTTATCAATACATTTAAATATGAAGGGGCAATTTTTGTCTACAAAAAATTCTAGAAATATGCTTAAGGCTATTCGTGCTTTTTATAATAGTATAGATTTTTATATATTTCAATCTAGACCCCTTTTGTTTAAGGATTAGACTATGATACCAGATAAGCATGTAATCAATCAATTAGTATCATAGAACTAATAAAGAATCAGGTAGTGCAAATTTAGGGAAGTTGGGTTCATTCCAGTAGCTTAGATTTTTCTAGCATCATGGCTAGTCGAACCTTTTATTTTTGGGTTAAATCGCTAAAACATCCCCTGAAGTTTTTTATCATTGCTGAAATCTCCCCTGGAGTTTAATAATTGCAATTATCTCCCATAAACTTTCTAATACAGTTGCAACTAGATTCCCTCTAGTAGAATCTTCTAAAAAAATGCATGAAAATATCCAAAATATCCATGAAGTTAAAATTGGGCCTAGTTTCTATAGAAAAAAAAAAAACAATATAAACTTTATGAACAACAAAAACAAAGAGAATTTAAAGTTGTAGCTTTACCTTTGAGTGATTGATATGAAGGGCAATTTTGAAAAATAAATCAATTTCAAAAAAGAGATTATAAGGCTTTGGGGTAGTGATTCATATGAAAAGAAATTTTGAAAAATAAGCATTTTTGTTAAAAGTAATTACATGGGTATTTTAGGTATTTTCATGTCTATTTTTAGAAGATTCTATTTGAAGAGATCTACTTGCAACTATGTCAGAAAGTTAAAGGGGATGTATTTGCAATTACCAAACTTCACGGGAGGTTTTCATCAATGGTATGAAACTTCAAGGGATATTTCAGAAATTTACCCTTATTTTTAGGGAAAATTCTATTTTAGTACCCTGAACTTTGGGGGTAGTGTCAAGTTAGTACCCAAACTTTCAAATGTGTCACTGCAGTACCCAAATTTTCAAAAAGTGTCAAGTTGGTCCAAAACCGTTATCATGTAAAAGGACAAAAATGCCCTTCACCTATCATCTAATTTTCTTATGATTGGTATCCGATCTCTAACCAGTAACCATCACCAATATCAAGCTAGCTAACGAGCTTCTAAAACCATTTCTCTACAAATTCTCTCTAAAGCTATAGCAATTTATAGTGTAAAACTCGAAACCAATACAAACGACACTAAAATGTCTCCTATTGCGGCGAGAAGAGGCGCCAACAAGAGCAGAAGTTACGCTTCCTCAAGTCAATCAAACAATTCTCGCTCTCATATCATCGGTAAAGTGGGGTTCCAAAAGCTCTAAAATCAGAGAATGTGATGAAACCCTAGCCAACGACATGATAGCAGAGGCAATTTCATTTTCCAGGGGCTCTCTAGTCATTATAATGACTAGTGGATGCTGCTACTCTGCAGTTAAAAATGCAAAATGCTTGAACGATAGGAATCCCTCGAAGGCACCATGGCTAGGGTTTCAAAGATCACAACACCCGAACGAGAGGAAAGATTTGATTTCTACTTTATTCCTTTTTTTAATCAATAAAATGTTTCAGCTTTCAAGAGATGCAAGAGCCTAATTTCGGATTTCTCTATCTTTCCAATTTTATTTTGGATAAATTTCTTAAATTACCCTTGTGATTTAGTTAATTGATTAATTCTATCCTTACTGTTTGAAAATTGACTAAATATACCCTTATTATTGTTGACAATGAACTAACTGTTAAATATAAACAGAAAAGGTAAAATGCCAATTATACCCTCATGTGAAAGAATACTATTATTCTTTAGTTAGGCCCTTTCTTAGAGACTACTGTATGTACTTGCAAGTTTCCCCGCAAAAAGCTCTCCACGCCTACTCTTAGAAAGAGCACTATTATTCTTTAGTTAGGCCCTTTCTCAGAGACCGTAAGACCCCGGTGGAATCGAAGGCCTACAGACAACAGGGGACCGTTTCTCACCCTGCAAACGGAGGAGCAAGTTCAGGCGCCCGCTAGGGCGCCGCAACGCGTCAGGTTGCTCAAAGCCCAAGAGCATGCGAAGAAAGCCGGAGCAAGAAGCAACCCTTGATAGCTGCGCTGACGCGCGGCGCTAACGCGCAGCCGTTTTGAAGCTGCTAGCAGCATGATGAAAAATGTCATGAAAACTCTCATTATTTGACTTCCGCTGGAGGCGGTGAGTTTTTTTCTCCTCTGTTATTCGTTCAAAGTCATTTCTTCCTCTGTATTTGACTCCTCATCCGATGCAACCAAACTCTCTCGCATTCCGTTAATGCCACAGTTCTCAATTGTGTTTTTGCAATCCCGCGGCGACAAAGTCTCATAAACATCCAATCTCGGCTGTTTCCGGCAATTTTCCTGTGGTATGGAAACTCCAGCAACAAACTTAAATCGTCGGATCTGATCTCCAAGGTTGCCTTTTTACAGGGGGCCTTCCTTACAACAAAGGGGAGCCTTGAGCCTTCTCCCTGGGCCATAATACCACGGGCAACTGCCTGTCAATGTCACAGGTAGCCTCCGACAGGTACTGTTGGTCTGACGTAGTTCTTCTAACGCGTACAAGAGCGCATCTCGGCCATCCATCGCAGCACCAGTTTTCTCTCTCCAACCTAATAGCCCAACACGGGTGAGACCTCGTTTGTTGACAGTAACGTGGCCCTATTAGCTCCCAACACGATAACCGAAGACCTTCCTTTTCTGACACGCATGTGGTTCTATGTGACTTCTCCTAATACTGTAGATTAGATATCGGAACCACCATGTGGTTCTATGTGACTTCTCTGGGACGTTTCAGAGAGAGAGAGTGACATTAGATTTAGAGGAAGAAACGATTTTGAATTAAGAGGAGAAAAAAACTCACCGACCTCCGGTTGAAGTTCGTGGTTCCAGCGCCGTTCGTCGTCGGCCGGAGTCGACTTCCGCTGGACCTCCACTGTTCGGTATTTGTAATGACCGTCATCGGTGATAATGGCTAAAAATGGAGATAAAAATGTAATTTTGTATAGGGGTATAATAGACATTTTACCTTTTTCGTCCATATTCAATGGTTAAGGGTATGATTAGTCAATTGTCAGAAATAATAAAGTATAATTAATCAATTTTCAAATAGTAAGAATAGAATTAATCAATTAGCTAAATCATAAGGGTTTTAAGGAATTTACCCTTTTATTTTTTAAATTGGAAAATTTCCACTTTAGTATATGCCAGTATTGAAATCTACCCTTATTTTGGTAATGTTGTTGCTGCTATTGGAGGAGCAAGAGCTTCTCTACAACTAGTCTCTGATATTTGTCTCGGGCATCGTCCATCTCCCTGATGGCTCTGCATGAGATGGGCCACTTGATCTTCTCTCTTCCTTATGTCCTCCTGAGCTGTAGTCTTGTTGTTTCTAGCTCAAGAGTGATGCATAAGAGAGAATGCTTCAGCTCCTCCATGGTTCGTATAACTACAACAAAAAAATAACACAGTTCATCAAGAATAAGCTAAGCTATGTAACATCCAAAAAGAAACACAGGACAAGACCGCATAAAAGGAACCAGTCAAGAAACTTTGTTATGCTACACAGGAAATCCATTAATCCCCTAAACAAGAAGACAATGCAAGAGATAGGAGTAGACCCAAATGAGATTTGTACCTTTCCTTCTAGGAAATAACTCTAGCTAAGGCCAAGAAGTAGGGGTGTTTACGGGTCGGGTTGGGTCGGTTTATTGGGATTTTCCCAACCAACCCGACCTGGTTGGGTTACCTAAGGTGGAACCGAAACCGATCCACTGATAGGCCAAACTGACCTGGTCGGTTTGAGTCGGGTTGGGTCGGTTTCGGTTTTGTTCCTATACAAAGCCGAATAAAATCTGAATTAGTTGATAATTTGATATTCAAGAGTCCAAGATAAATCTAAATTTAATTCAGGTAAAGAATAAAATCAATAAATTATTCATGTAAAAACAAGTGTCAAGTAATAAATAAAAACAATCATAAATTGAACATCATTTCAGCCATCTCCTATGATAAAATTTAAATGAAAAGTTAATCACAAAAGTTGTTCATTAATCACTAATCCAAAGTTGCTTGCAACCATTCAAAAAGGTGGCCTAATGGGCTTTGGAACTTCATGTTTGAAGAAGAAATGCGGCAATGCTAATGACTCAACTGTCAAAAAATAAACAAGAAAAGTTTGTTTTAGATTGCCACATTACTTGGAAAATAAAATTGTAACTTGTAAAAAAAATAATTACATTTGTAAAGATTATTAAGTCTTACCAAAACAGTGAAAACACCAATCATCACCACTTAATTACACTTGTTCCGTTGTTCCTGACAATTCTAAAACAAAGAAACAAATATTAGTATGTAACCCAAAAAATTATATAATTTATAAACAATATCATGAAATAAAGTTTATTCACAAGATAACAAATATTACCTAATGCAATTTCTTCATATTTTTCCACTTCATCTATAGCTTCTTGAACATCAATTGGGATTGGTTTGGACCGTAACCAATCTTGGCCATATATAAGAGCCTCCACCATTTTTGGAGATAGTGAACTCCAAATCAAAATGTCAAATGAATCACTTGGCTTTTCACAACTCTCTAACAAATACCTTGCAACCACAGATTTACTTTCTACAATTTTTTCACTTTCTAAATGTTTTGCAAATTGAGATGCTAAGAATTTCAATGTATCATCTAGAAGCTTTATTTGAACTTGATGTTTCATATCCAGTATTAAAATTTGAATTGCATTTATGATCATGATAATGGTAATATAAACGATTAAGAGTTTCCTCTACTCTCTCAGTCATTTCTCCAGCCCACAAACTATCATATATTTGACCAAAACAAAATTTCACATTTTAATTTGTAACAAGGATCCAAAACAATGGCAACATATAACAAGAAATTCAGATTTTCAAGGTTCTCCCAATATTTATCAAACTTCTATTTCATGCGCTCTGCCATAGAATTCAAGAGACTGTCTCAACTTCTACATAAACGAACCAACCGAGTTTGCAATGCCACAAGTTCATGAAAAAATGCATTCAATGTGACATAAAGAGATCCTGAAAACCACAATGTTACATTATAGAAAAGCTTTAGAAACTTCACAAAACATCTGGCATTGTCCCAATCATCATAATTAGGAGGCCCGACATGCTTATTCCCTCTCCCTTTTCCTCTCTTATTCCCACCTCCACTCTCCTCATTTTCATCCTCATCATTGCCTTCAAAGTATAAGAAATATCTTGGGTCATCCTCACCTAGCCGGTTAAAAGCTCTTCTAAATTTTTCAGCAATCTCCAACATCAAATAGGTAGAATTCCACCTAGTCTCAACATTAAGGCATACAAGATTCTTATCTATTTTTTCCTTCTCAACACACATTTTGAAAGTTTGAAACCTAAATGGAGATGATCTCACATATCTTACAACATTTCGGATTTTGAGAATAGACTCATGTAAGTCTTCCAATCTTTCTTTCACTATCAAATTCACAATATAAGCAGAACATCTTAAATGCATGAATTCATGTTCTAAGATGGTGCCTTTCCAATCCCTAGTTCTTCTTTTTACATATCTAATTGCACTATCATTAGAACTTGCATTATTAACAGTAATTGTAATAATTCCATCAATTCTCCATTCAAGCAAGCAATCCTCAATAGTCTTACCAATTGTTTCTCCCTTGTGATTAGGAACTTGACAAAAGTTTAAAATTTTTTTATTCAAATTCCATTCACTATCAATCCAATGTGCTGTCAAGCACATATAATTTAAATTTTGGATTGATGACCAAGTATCAGTGGTAAGACATATATGTTGATTTTTTATCACTTTTTACAGTTTCATCTTCTCCTCACGAAAAATTTTCATGCAATCTCTAGAAAACTGTGATACGTGATGGGATTGTAAATTTAGGTTGCAAAGCTTGAGAATATTTCTTAAATCCTTCCCCCTCCACAATCCTAAAAGGCAATTCATCAATTATAACCATTTTGGCAAACTCCTTTCTAGCTTCCTCAATACTAAAAGTCACTGCTTTTAGCTTACCAGTAGTGAGACCATCTTCTCCTCCTTCATTTTTAGGCTCGAAAGATAATATATTTTGCATTTTATCAACCCTATAGGGATATTTCATGCACTGCTGTTGCAAATGACTCCACATGTTACTAGTGCCATGATTTTTTGTGTCACATGCCTAGTCTTTATCACAATAATTACATGCAGCCCTAGGTTCATCCTTATCCTCCATTTTAGTGAAATGATCCCAAATTTTTGATTTTAATCTAGAACATTGCCTTTTGTTTTGCTTAGTGGGCTGTGTCCTAATAATTTTACGAGGAGCAGGAGGATTTTTTATCGAATTTGTAGCTTCTAAATCTTGTTGCTTTTAGCCCATTGCTACTGAATCTTCAACTGAATCAACTCCATCAATCCCATGCACATTTTCATTTATTTTAGGATCCATCTGAAAACAAAATATCATTATAAATTTATAATTATTATTGAGTTTCTCAAGTGACATTCCTAATGTAACAAATTAAGAAAAAAGCAACTGATTGGTTATAATAAAAAATTATATATGTTATTTTTTTATCTAACATCAATAAAACTGAAATATATAAAATAATAAAAACATGTTTTAGAATATATATAATATAATTTTGAAAATATATATATCTGATATATTTCAGTAAAAATATATAGTTTTTGTGCAAATTATGAAATTACTATAAATATCTATTACTATATTTCAAATATATATATATATATATATATATGAAAAATGTATATTCCGAAATATATCAGATATATATTTATGGAAATATATATAATATATATATACATATATATATTATATTTCAGATATATATTACTATATTTTAGTTTTAATATATTACTATATTTCAGCTTTATATATATAATATTTAATTATTTATTTCAGAAATATATATATTATATATAAAATTTCAGAATATATTTTCTGGAATATATTTAAAATTGAAATATATAATAAAAATACATAGTTTTTGTGCAAAATGCAAATTATGAAATTACTATAAAATCTATTACTATATTTCAAATATATATATGAAAAATATATATTCCGAAATATATCAGATATAATAAATATATATACTATATTTAAATACTATATATAAATATATATATACTATATTTCAGATATATATTACTATATTTCAGTTTTAAATTTTTAATATATTTCTATATTTTAGTTTCAGAATACATTTTCTGGAATATATTTAACAATTAAAGCTGAAATATATAATAATATAAAAATACATAGTATATATATATATATTTCGGAAATACACATATTATTTATAATATTTAAAAGTATATTTTCTGAAAATATATATCTGATATATTTCAGAATATGTACTTTTTAGATATAGATTTTTTCAGATAATTCGGTTTTTATGCAAAACCGAAATATCTTTATTTAACAGTTTTAAATATAAAATATATTTAAATTAAAACCAAAATATATATTTAAATAGATTAGGTTTTTCATAAAAACTGAAAACTGAAGTTTTTACTTTTTAAGATATTTTCTGGAAATATATTTATAACTGAAATATGTATTTTAAAATATATATATATAAACAAAAATATACATACAAATAAAATATATTGGAAATTTGGAATATATATTTTCTGGAAATATATATCTCATATATTTCAGAATATATATTTTTTAGATATAAATTTTTTCAGATATTTCGGTTTTTATGTAAAACTGAAATATCTTTATTTAATAATTTTAAATATAAAATATATTTAAATTAAAACCGAAATATATACTTAAAATTTTAAATATATTAGGTTTTTCATACAAAATTGAAGTTTTTTGTGCAAATATATCATTAACTGGATTTTTTTCAAAGCTTAAACTTAAACAAAACACAAATAAAATATATCAACTTGTAACATGCATTAAATTAAAAAAAAAAATAAATAAATACTAACCTTTGAATGACTGAAGTTGAGACTTTGAGAATGAGACTTGAGCAGTTGAGCTTGAGGGGAGCGGACCAACCAAGTTAGAGAATAGAAGATTTTAAGAGAAGACAAAAGTGATCGATAAAATAAAAAAATAGAAACCTTCTAAATTCTAATCTAGGTAAAAAACTAAAGAAGGACACCTAATTGAATTCTAATTGTAATTGCCTAATGGGCCTTCTAGACTTCTAGTTCTAGTAGAAGTCTACAAGTAGAAGACTAGTAGGAATTAGGAAACTACTAAAACTAGGAAGTAGGAACTACCAAACTAGTAGAAGACTAGTTCGATTCGGGTCGGGTTGGTTTCGGTTTTCACGCAAGAAAACCAAAACCGACCTGATATATCGGTTTATGTATGTGCCCAACCCAAAACCGACCGGTGCGGATAAAAACCCGGTCGACTCGGGTTGGGTCGGTCCGGGTTGGTCGGTTTGGTCAGGTTGGGCATTCTTATGAACAACCCTACCAAGAAGAGCGCTACGTTGGTTGTCCATGAGCTTGTTATGAACTGAAACCAACAACCACTGTAACAGGAAACAGGAGTGAGGTGGGAAAGGAGGAGAGTGTCGTTTGGCCTAGTCTGGTTCTCTCTTCTTTCCCACTTTGGTTAGAAGCGGGTCTACTATCTAAAGGTGGAAGATAATGAATAATATCTTCTTTTGAAGGATAGGTTTGATATTTTCAAAAATTTTAAGTTGTACATGTCAACATGATCAAATAACTTACGGTCAATTAATGGCAGGGACTAACTAGACACTTTTTGAATATTTGGGTACTATAGTAACACGTTTGATAGTTTAGGTACTAACTTGACATTACCCCCAAAATTCAGGGTACTAAAGTGGAATTTTCCTTAGTGGTTCTGTTTTCTTTCAATGTTTAAAATTTGAGATGTTGAACATTAATTATCTACATTTTTGTTTGCTTAATATTAATAAATGGGTTGGTTGGCTCCTATTAGGCTATTAAAGTATTAATGAAATTTCAAATGCAAACCCAAATGGTTGGTAAAATATATATGGTAAATTGCTATAAAATTTTAGAGGAAACCTCCCTTAAAATTTCTAATACAGTTGCAATGAGATTCCCTCTATTAAAATCCTCTAACAAAATGCATGAAAATGTCCAAAATATCCATTGAATTACTATTGAGGCTAGTTTTAACACAAAAAAAACAAGTACCCTTCCCGTTTAGATAATTGACTAACTCTACCCTTACTTTTTACATATTGTTAACATCCCTTAATGTTCTACTAAAATCCGTATACATGTACCGTCCATCCCTCTTCTATAAATCAGTTAAAATTCACCACCTATGAACGGGACAAGACTGTTACGGCCTCCACTGATTCTTAGCTAATGATCCCACACAACAAGAGATCCGTGCAGCAATGCAGTTCGAATTCCAACAATGTTGGGCACTCGTCGGCGATACTCGCCAACCCAATCTCAATGGCACAAATTAAAACAAACTTCGGAAGATTAGGGCATCCACGAGAAATACCTTGTGGGAGGAGAAAGAAAAGGAGGAGAAAAAGAGAGGAAGAGAAGAAGAAGAAGAAGAGGAGTTGCATAGACAAAGAGAGTAGAAGTGGTTGTTGGAGAAAAAGAACAGGAGGAAGAGAAAGAAAGGCAGAAAGATCACGTCTTGCTTCTCGTCGATCCTCATAGAGACCACATCTTGATTGTTGTTACTTCATGACAGATGGAGAACTCCGTATCCCAGGGATCATTTAGGAAAAAAATCCAGACTCTCACTTCAATCCTAACTGCTCGAAGCAAGGCTGCTTGTGGTATTGCTGACGTATTACCTTATCAAGATAATAAGCTTTACGGGTCGAGCTATTCCTGAACTCAACAAATGCGAGCCATGGGAGCTTCTTGGTATAATACATCATCTTCTACTACCCATCAAGTTCTAGTACTTGTATAAATAAAACTTTACACTGATTCTGAAAAAAAAAATTGTTGTGGTGAAAGGGAAGATGGGAGAAAAAGAATGGTACTTATTCAGCCTCTGGGACCGAAAGTATCCGACTGGGCTTCGAACAAATAGAGCTATGCAAGTTGGGTACTAAAAGGCCACCGGTAAGGACAGGGAGATTTACTGTTCAAAGACATGTGGATTTATGGGCATGAAGAAGACTCTGGTGTTCTATCGAGGACAGGGAGATTTTTAGAGATATAGGATTGCTTCTTTTCTATTGTTTCATATGGATATTGTGTTTTGTTAAATTTAGTAAATTAATTCAATTATTCATCCGACACCCATGAGCCTATAGGATTATGGGTGATCTCACGGGTGTTCCAGAAGACTAGTGGTGTTGATGGGAGCAGCGGTAATGGAGGGAAGAAGAGATGTATTTCTTGTGGAGCTAACCTCTATCCCGACGTTGGGTCCCCGTCGTTGACGTCGCTTTCTCCGTTGCTGGATTCATCTCTCTACACTGGGGCCACTGACCGCGAGAGTTGCTCATACGAGAGCGAAAGCGCAAGGGAGCACATATCCTGTTTCTCCACCGTAGTTGTTGTTGCCGCTGCCGCTGCCGCTGCTGCAAACTTCAATCACCAAGCACAGTATCAGTTGGAATCACCGGTATCTATCATGAAAACTGCAAACTATGCCGCCCGATTTGGAAGGAACAGAGGACTGTCGGCATTTTCGAGCTTGTCGCTGTAGGAGAATCTTCAGTTGCCCTTCTTCTCATCTATGTCATCGATGATAGTGATGTCTGTCACAAGCCCAAGGAACCAGTTTTGACATTGATTTTGTAGATTCCAGCCGATAGCCGACAACTAATCAGTTACCTGTAGCTGCAATGGAAACATGTGTCTAAATGTTTCAGTTAACGAACAAAGGGCAGTACAGCAATACAACAAAGGGCATTATGCTTGATGGTAAGATAGGGCCAAAGGCAGAACAAAGTTTCAATTGGTTATGTAGTTGTGGGATTGATGAGTCATTAATCCAGCGACGGAAACGGAAACGGAAACGGAGACAGTAGAAGAAAAACGGAGACGGGAGAAAAAAACGGAAAACGGAAATGAAGGCATAGAGAAGAGAAGAAAAATAGAGATGGAGACGGAGATAGAGACAGAAATGGAGTAGCGATTTACTTTTTATTTGGGTTTTATTTTGAAAATTTAAGAAATAGTAGAGGGTGAATTTGATTTTTCATTTTTTTCATTAATGATAATGTCAATTATCAGAAAGAATAGGAATACTTTAAGACAGTAGTAGATAATAAAGGTATAGTTAGTCTATTAACTAAACAGTAGGAATAGTTTTAAGACATTTGCCCAAAAACAATGGAAACTTTATAAACAACAAAGGTATTAAAAGTTGGGATATCAGAAAAATAAGTTTGCCAATGTGACCATAGAAAAGTCGGGATATCGCTCTTAGAAGCAAACCCTAACAAAGGAGTATTTGTTTTTCCATTCATGAATGAATATTAACAAATGTTTTATGTTAACAAACCTTGTGGTTCTTTAATTCTAAATACCCCTGATAATGCATGATCCGGCCGGTCTTAGCTGTCAACGATTTTGCCTCTGAGCTGAGTGGCTGGGGACCTGAAACGGAAGGAGTGAAGAAGCTCCGGGGAGAACCCGGCGTAAGGGCTCCGAAGCTCAAGTTAGAGTCTTTTTAAAGGCAAGATAAGCCAGATAGCGCAAAAGTTAGCATACATCGTTCTTGTGGGGTAGGAGCCTTTTATAACCACCTCGCGCACTCACTTCCAGGCTTCTGTCAGATCGGGCATGATTATTTCTGAGCTCCCGCCAGTTCGGATGTCATTTCCTCTGGCTGGACAGAACCGCCACTGCTCCTTTTGTTGGAGTCGTCTCTGCGGCTAGTAACGACGGTGCAGGTGGCGGTAGCAGGAGGCCGTTTGAAGTGCGGCTGTCAGGCGTCAGATCCCAAATCAATCAGGTGCGCCGCCCTTGGATACGGACGTCCTTGGTGTCAGGTACGTTTGGTCAGCCTGGTGATTCGGAAGCGAAGTGTCGGAGTGGCGAGCGAGATGTCTTGAGCTCGGTTTGGGGAATGTTCCGAACTGCCATGGGTCAGCTCGGGTCACAGCTTTGCGAGGCTTGGGACCCGAGGTAGTTCGTGCTCCTTGCAGGGAGCTCGGGTTCTTAGTAGGGAGATCGGGCTCTTAATAGGGAGCTCGGACTCCTAGTAGGGTGGTCTGGTGGAGTTCGGGCTCGGTAGTGAGCTTGGACTTCGTTACTTTCGGTGCTCGTTTTAGGCGCTCTGTTGTCCCGAGTTGTTTGCTTTTGCCACGTATCGGGTGATTGCAAGTTCGGGCCAAATTTCCCTTCATCAACCCCTATTTTCTCAAATGTTTTATGTTTTTTTTTTTTTTTTGTACAAAGGAAAGACGCATTTAAATAAAAGCGACGAGGAGAGAGAGAGTAACTCCAAAAGATGAGAGAATGACTTATCAGCCCAGCTCAGAATTCTCTAATCCCATCGTAATGAATCCTGACCTGATTGATGTCAAATCCACATACAAAATGTGATTTATAGGGCTACTAATACACTATGGGAGGGTGTAATTCAGAATTCTGTATTGAAAGGCATAGTACTTTCCCCTCCAAAGATATCTAAGTTCTTAATGGACATATAAGTATATAACCACCATTGTATTAAATGCTTGAGGCAGTTGGCTCTCTCAAAAGCCAACCTCGCAACATCTACGTGATTTCTATATGAACTTTAAAGAATGTCGGCATTAATCACCCTAGTGTTGTTCACAGTTTTGATTTTTTTTTCTTTTTTGAAAAGACAAGGCTTTATTGCAGCAAATCTAATATATATATATTTAAAACAAAGCAGTTAAGAAATTTTCTCCTTTGTTTATATTTTTTATTTTTTTATTCTATATCATTTTTAAAATCACCAATGAGATACACTTTTCAAATAAACAAAATAAATTCTTCTCCTAAAATTTTTCCTAAACTATCTCCCCTACTATCTCCCACTTTCATCAAAATTGTCTCTAATTTAGGAGAGAGTTTCTCTCCTAAATTATCTCTAATTCCTATTTATCCTCTCCCTTATTATTCATCTATATCTAACTAAAGAAAATTTGGATTAAAAAATTTAAGAATTAATTAAATATTCTAACAAAATTATATAATAACTTTGAAAACACAAAAAATAATTATATATTCTTACAAAATATATCACAAAATTATGTACTGACAATTTAAATTATGTTCTCGGGATTATCAATTTAAATGTTGTTCAAATATTTTATAATATGCAATAGCTTTAAATAAATAAAATTCAAATAACAAAAAGTTTAAATAATTTATAGATTACATAAATACTTACCATAAGTAGATTTTAAATAGTTAAAATAACGAAATTATGTAATAAATTTAAAAAAAAATCTTCAAAGTAGAAAAATAATCATAACATAAAATTAAAAATAATAATAATTCAATATATTACAAATTTAATAATGAAATTATGTAATAATAGTATAAATTATGATTTTATGGATAAATAAATTTAATAGATAATTAATATTTTAAAATATAAATATTTTACATATTATTTAAGTATTTAAATAACAAAATACTTAGCATAACTAAATTTTAAATAGTTAAAATAAAGAAATTATGTAATAAATTTAAAATTATTATGAAAAGTAGAAAAATAATTATAATATAATATTGAAAATAATAATAATTTAATATTTTTACATAATATTCTAAATAAATAATTTCACTTATATCAAGTAATAATTCGAGAAAATAACTTTCCAAAAAATTAATATTTATTAATAATAATTTTAAACTCTTAGTTTGTATTTACTATATAATTATATTGTATTTTCAGTAATTATTTGTTATTTTTTGTGATAAATGTAATTTCAATGATTATGTATAAATTTATTTTGTTTTGTTATTTAGCAGAAAACTTTCAACAATTATTGGAGATTAAACTATTATTGTTGAAAATTTTAAATATAATTTATTATACTTATTGTATTTATTGTATCTTTGTTATAATTCATTGATTAATATTTATTAAAGATTAAACTATTACTAGAGATTATACTATTTTTATATTTTTAGTACTTATTGTATTTTTGTAATTATTGTAATTATTGTATTTTTTTCATTATCAATATATTTCAATAATTATGTATTTTCGCTATAAATTTTCAATAATTAATGGAGATTAAACTGTTGTTGTTTATTAGAGATGAGACTATTAATTTAGTTGAAATTATGAGTGTTCATGACTTGGTTCGGTTCGGTCGTAGGCTATTTGACTAACCAAATTGACCTAGACAAGTTGGGGAGTTGGTCAGCTGAAACCAATTGACCTTTTGTGAAAGTTGACCCACTCAAGTTGTATCGGTTTGGGTTAATTTTTTGGTTTGGTTAGTCGGCTCAAAAGATTTAAATTTAAAAATTAAATTAAATTTTAAAAATTTCAGTGCAATTATCAAAAAATAAATTTAAAAATTAGATTTCTGTTATAAAATATTTTAGACTAAGAAATATGGGAAATTTTTCACTTTTCCATATTAAAAATTATATTTAAAATATAAAATATTAATATATGGCCATTGTTACATTGTTCGATTTTGGTTGATTTACAAATGGCCAAAGTGAAATTGATCATACTTGGTCAAATTGGAAAAATTTTGAACCAAAGCTATCCTAAAATACTAGAAAACCGACCAACTTGGGTCAAGTTGATCGGGTTGGTCGGTTTCATTAGTTTGATGGATAAACCTCACTGAAATTAATTATTGTTATTTTTGTATTATAAAAAATTATTAAAAGTAGTATATAAAATATGAATAATTATTAATTATTTAAAATGATGAAAATATAAAACAATTATATACTCTTATGTGTTTCTATTTTACTAGAACACACCTATAGTTTTACATATTTACTTAAACCTAGCTTATAATTTTCATTTTACTAAAACATCCCAAATATTTTACAACTTATTTACTTAATCAACTTTTCATTAAGGAGTGTTTGTTTTTCCATTAGGACCACGACATTTTATTCCAAAAATACCCTTAATACTTTTTTTGTACTGAAAACAAAATTGACCAAATATAGCCAATAGAACGGTTGCCTATGTCTTATTAAGGGAAAAAATGGTATTTTAAATTTTATCTTCTTTTGATTAAATTTATTTAAATGAACATTAGGGTCAACATTGTCATTTTACACTGTCATCTAATGGAAGATTATTAAATCCATTGCAAATTATAAGTGGTGTTTTAGTAAAATGCTAACTATATGGTAGATTTTAGTAAATCCATGAAACTATAAGGGGTATTTTAGTAAGTGACCCTTTCTATTATTTGGCTTTTGCTTAATCAATCCCATGCATCCATGGGGATCCCCACTCCTCGTGATTCTTTATAATGTCAACCATTATGTTTTTGTTTTTTAGTTTATTTAAAAATAAAAATAAAATAATTAAAAATTACAATCCTATTAGAAAATATTCAACCATATTTTTAAAAATATTAACATATAGACATATGCATACATATATACATATGTATGTGGGGATCCCATGGGACGGGGATCAAAGTCCTCGTGGGGTAGGGAGTGCTCACCCCGTCCTTGTGCCGTCCTCACCAACGATGATGAAAATTTTCCCATCCCTATCCCCACGAGGGGAAAAGCATCCCCATCCCTACCCCATTTGGGGTAGATCCTCACAGGGTTGGGGAAATGGGAAAAATTGTCATCCCTAAGTTTGATAAACAACTCTATTTAAAATTAATTGTTGTCATTTTTATATTATAAAAAAAATTATTAAAATTAGTATATAAAATATAAATGATTATTAATTATTATAAAAAACAATTGTGTACTCTTACATGTTTCTATTATTTATCTTTAATTTAACAAACCACATGCATCGCAACGGTCCCCACTATATATAAAAGAAGGATTTTAGGCTACAACTCCCACCATTCGGATACATGGATTTTTCAAATTTAGACGCATGGCATTTTCTAAAAAGTTTGTCAAAACCCACAATCCACTACCATCATTTAAACAAGTGGTGGCAATTTCAGAGAAATTCCTATTAAAGCCCACAACCCACTTCTAGGTTACAGCTCTCCACCATTCAGACACATGGCCTAGCCTTCTCATTTTTATAGAAGGCTAAACACCTAACATTTTTTAAAAAGTTGTTGAGCCCACAATCCACTACCACCATTTTCAATCCATTCCTAAAAAAATACAAGAATAGTTATTTACAACCACTTTCAATCCATATTCTAATAATTATTGAAAAACTATTTTTTTGAAATAAATATTTCTTAAAATTTTAATAATTATTTAAAATATTAATAAATATAAATTTAATATTACTGATTTCTCGTTATAAATTTATATTTATATTTAAATTTAATAAATATAAATTTAACATTACTCCTACTTTAAAGAATGAACAAAAAATCTGGTTGGTACAAGTAACACAGCCTTGAATATTAACCGCGAACCTCGCAATGCTATATGTGTCACTGCGTTTGCTTCACGCTTGGCGTGGAGGAAGCAACACTCCTGCTCTCCCGTACACAATCTCCAGCAGAATTCCTAATGACGATGATACCAACTCCTGCTCTATTTGTGGGAAAAAGCTTCATCGACGTTGAATTTTAGGAAATCAGAGGCTGGTGGTACCCAATGTACATTACCTGAGATAGCGTTCCAGTGTTGTCGAGGTTCCAAACGAGGCCTAGTATGAGCAAGTAACTCGTCGATCGATTTGGGCCTTAGCGGAGTCAATTACATCCCAAGGAGTGAATACTTTCGCATCGAAGACCTTCCTGCAACGCCATTTCCATGCATGCCACATTACCGGAGAGTACCACTAACCTCTGCATCGGCTTCCAGCCAATATTGAAACCAATCGGCCATGCATAGACCTATTTAACTGACTGAAGGTTTGGCTTATTCGAATGGCGTCGGAAGCACCGAACCAAATTGGTTCCATTATGGGGCAATGAAAGAAACGGTGTTCGATAGTTTCCAACGCCGACCCGGTACGAACAACTTCAGAGAGTTGCGCAAGTTCTGGAAGAGAGGAATTAAGGCTATATTTGGTTTGAAGGAAAAAGTAGGGAAAGAAAGGGAATGTATAGGATTCTCTTCCTTTCCCTTCTTTTCCCTACCTTTTCCTTCAAATCAAACACAGCCTAAAGGGAAGATTACCCTGTAGCTTATTGCAGAATTCTTGAATTACAGCCCCACACTCTACCAGTAGTCTATTAAATTAAATGAATGTGCGGGGGAATATGCTTAAGACGCCAAAAGTCTTTCCAATATAGCTTATTAGTCTCCAATGGACAGAATTCTAGATGCCTCGCCATGGTCGAAATTTGATGAAACTGGACTTTGGATCGATCCATGTTTTATTGTTTGGTAAGTCTGAACGTGATGACGTTAGAGGGAGTTAGAAGATTTTGTGAAGGCAATGGGATCCAAGGGGCTTTAGGTGCCCAGAGATAGTCTACCATGGACCTCGAGACTCCATTGTCGATTTTTTCGAGATGATGGGCTTTAGATGCTCAGAGAGGAAAGGCATAGCAGGTTTTCTCCAAGAGGTTTGTTTCCCTCTTCATATATAGAAATCCAAGAGTGATTGTTTTGATGTTCTTTTGATTGCTGATTAGGGAATATAATGGAAACCAGGTAACATCAAAGAAGGATCAAGAGCAGTATTGGTATAAGAAGGAACAACCATATTGTTACATTTCAGTTGAGAAATTCTCTCAAGCTTTTCAGTCTTTTCATGTAGGGAAAGAACTGTTTGCGGAAATTTCTGTTCCCTATGACAGGTCCAAAGGCCATCTAGCTGCCCTTGTAATAAAAAAGCATGAGCTTCAAAGGAAAAAGCTCTTTAAAGCATGCTTGCATCGAGAAATTCTTCTAATGAAGAGGAGTGCGTTCATCTACATTTTCAGAGCCATGCAAGTAGGAGGAAATATATCTTCCTTCCAAGTATTTTCTTTACACTTCAAATAGAAGAACTTGTCAAACCAATCAATGCTTTGTTTCCTTCTTTGTGCCACAGATTGCAGTAGTTGCCACTGTAACAATGACAGTCTTCCGGACAAATATGGATCACAGATCTCTAGAAGATGGATCAAAGTACATAAGCCTCCTTTTCTTTGGATTGATAAACAACATGTTTAATGGGGTTGCCGAAGCACAGCTAACAGTCACGAAATTGCCAGTATTCTACAAGCAGAGGTATGCCAAGTTCTTGCCATCATGGGTTTACTCCCTTTCGATATTTATCACAAGAATTCCAGTGTCACTAATTGAATCTTCCATTTGGGTAATCCTTACTGATGTGACCGTTTTTGGTCACGTACCATTTTTTGGGATGTGTAAAATTTTTTTTGGCTAAGTACCTCGTGTTTGACCTGGTGGTGACGTGCCTTGGTGATGAGCTACTTGGTGGTGAACTGCCTAGTGGCGAACTGCCTGGTGGCAAACTGCCTGGTGGCGAACTGCCCGGTGGCGAACTGCCTGATGGCGAACTGCCTGATGGCGAACTGCCTGGTGGCGAACTGCCTGATGGCGAACTGCCTGGTGGCGAACTGCTTGGTGACGAACTGCCTGATGGCAAACTGCCTGGTGGCGAACTGCCCGGTGGCGAACTACCTGATGGCGAACTGCCTGGTGACGAACTGCCTGATGGCGAACTGCCTGCTGGCGAACTGCCCGGTAGTGCTCCCTGGTGGCGAACTACCTGGTAGTGCTCCCTGATGGCGAACTTGTCACTTGACTTGCTCCTAGGCGGTCTGCAACTCAGAGGATGGTGGAGCTCCCTGGTGCAGCGCTACCCGACTACCCCCTGCGTGAGGTGATTTTCTCTCCTTTGTAGACGGCGGGAGCTGAGGGACCTGCGGGAACTGAATCAGAGGACCCGGGGGTATTTTCCCGGCGGGGACTCTCCGATGCCTAAGTTAGCATTCTGATTACAGAGGGCTTGGAGAGAAATGAGAGAGCTAGAGAGCGGGGGTTACCGTACTCTTTTCTCCTCCCTTGGCTTTGGGGGTCGGAGTCCTTATATAGTGGTGCCCTCGCGGGTTAGGTGGGTAAAAAGCCTTCAAATGGTAAGACGTCATATCCCTTCAGAACCGGGGTACGGTGATGAACTCCTCGAGGTTGTCAGGTCGGCGCCTGTCAGTCGACGGGTCGGTGTCCAGGCCAGGTTGCCAGGCCGGCGCCTGTGTCTGTCGGCGAGTCGGTGTCCGGGCCAGGTTGGCAGGTCGGCGCCTGTGTCAGTTGGCGGGTTGGTGTCCAGGCCAGGTTGCCAGGCCGGCGCCTGTGTTTGTCGGCGGGTCGGTGTCCGGGCCAGGTTGGCAGGTCGGCGCCTGTGTCAGTTGGCGGGTCGGTTTCCGGGCCAGGTTGCCAAGTCGGCGCCTGTGTCAGTCGGCGGGTCGGTGTCCGGCCAGGTTGCCAGGTCGGCGCCTGTGTCCGAGTCAGGTCATCTGGTCGGCGCCTGTGTCCGGCTCATGTTGTCAGGTCGGCGCCTGTGTCCGGGCCAGATTGCCAGGTCGGCGCCTGTGTCCGTGCCAGATTGCCAGGTCGGCACCTGTGTCCGGGTCATGTTGTCAGGTCGGCGCCTGTGTCCGGGCCAGATTGCCAGGTCGGTGCCTGTGTCCGGGCCAGATTGCCAGGTCGGCGCCTGTGTCCGGGCCCGATCCGGCCAGGTCGCGCGCAGGCCGCGCGCAGGCCGCGCCAGGTCGCGCCAGGCCAGCCAGACCGGTGCCCGGGGGGGGGGGGACCAACTTGGTAAGTTGTTGCCTGGAGGCTTGCCTAGTTGTCACGAGGTGCCACATGTCGCAATTTCACTGGAGGGCCAAATCTGCCCTCATCACTTACCTACTACACAGTTGACCTGGCACCAAACCCTGGAAGGTGTTCTCTTATTAACTAAAAATCCAAGATTATTATCTTGTTTCAGACTCTTCTAACTCATACTATCACTATTACTTGTCAGATTTTTTGGCCAATTGCTTCTAATGTTCTACCTTCATCAGATGTCACTTCCCTGTTCCGTTTCATTGCAGCATTGGGACGGAATCAGATTGTGGCTAACACATTTGGAGCTTTTTCTCTACTGACAATATTTGTTCTAGGTGGATTTATAGTCTCTCTAGGTACATAAATCATTTATTTCTGAATTCTAGATAAAAAAAAAGAACTTCAGACTACAATTACTATGGTTTATTAAGTGATTTTTTTTTCCTGAATGAAAATCACAGACGACATACATAAATGGTGGCTCTGGGGGTACTGGCCACTGGGCATCTCCTTCAATGTCTGCTCAGAATGCAATTGCCGTAAATGAATTCCATGCAAGTAGATGGGGCGAGGTATATGAGTATATCCCGGTTTCCAGTGGAACAAATAATCAGGTTAAAATGTATAAAAATAGTCTATAAAGATGACCTATTTTGCAGCTAGGAGAGATTAATTCATCTGAAGCTGAGAGGGTTATTTCCAGAAGATAAGTGGTTCTGGATTGGAAATGGGTCCCTTTTAGCATACAACGTTTTCTTCAACATCCTCTGCACTCTTGCATTGGCATATCTAAACCGTGAGCAGAAAAGTAATCTTAATTAGGCTGATTTCATAATTTGGTTAGTTTTCTTTAAAACTTATTTTCTCTTATTGTCTTTTCAGCTTTTGGCAAGTCTCAAATAAGTGAATAACAGTAACTGATGCTTGCAAAACTATAAATGGGGAAAACAGCAATATACAAAATTCTGGTAAGCTATTATTTGTATTGTTGTAGAAATAAATAACCATTGTACAAAGAATATTTGTTTTAGAACATGTGGTAGAAGGTTATTCGCATTCTAAACTTGACTTATACAATGTTATTGGCTCTTTCAGGAAAGCAGAGTAACACTGAGAAGAAAGGCATGACCTTGCCATTTAAACCTCTTTCCATGGAATTTGATAACGTGAATTACTTAGTTGACATGCCTAGAGTAAGTTTCCATGTGTTGAACCAATAGTTCATTATCTTATGGATCATTCATTCTGGTACACTATTCTAGAGTTAATAAGGACTTCCAAATTTCCCCCTATCTAATGGAACACCATTGCGTCAAATAAAAAATAAATTCTTCACAAAGAGAGAGCTTTCCTTGATGAAATGAAAAAATTGATTCATGTAACAGGAGAAAGATTTCTTAATTAGAAAAATTAACCATGTCTACAGTACAGGCATTAATATATTTCTCAATTCGTCCCATTTATTCTATTGGGACACCAGGGGACTGTCTCCAGCTACTACGTGGGGTAAGTGAGTCCTTTAGACCAGGTGTATTGACATGTTTGATGGGAGTGACTGGTGCTGGGAAAACCACCCTCATGGATGTACTCACTGGACGGAAAACTGCTGGATATTTTGTGGGCACAATCACCATCTCTGGCTACCCAAAGAAGAAAGAAACTTTTGCCCGAATCAGTGGTTACTGTGAACAAAATTGCATTCAGTCTCCCAACCTTCCTGTTTATGAATCTCTTCTTTTCTCGGCTTGGCTTCGACCACCTGCTAAAGTGGACGTGCAAACAAGAGAGGTGAACTCCATTGAACCACTATCAAATTTTTATAGCAGACCTAGACAACTTTTATGAACTATTTATTCAATGAAACAAAAGTTTCAAATTTATTATGCAGATTTTTGTGAGGGAGGTGATCCGTATGTGCTATACTCCTTGGAAACATATATTGGAACATGGGAAGCAAAATGTAAGCATCTGACTTGATCAAAAACTTGAAATGAAAATCCCCAATTAACTACTAACTCATTTTTCTCACCCATATTGATTTCTTACGATGGATGCGCCGGTGAAAGGCAACAAGATTTTCTCAATGCCATGGGATCCATGTATTCTTCAGTTGTTGTCCTTGGTTTCATAAATGCAGAATCCGTGCAGCCAGTGGTAGACATTGAGAGGAGTGCTTTCTATAGAGAAAGAGCAGCAATCATGTACTCTGGTCTTTCATATGCCTATGCCCAGGTAACCTGAATCTGCATAACTTATTTCTCTAGCATTAGATGACCAAGTTATCTCATTATTCTCATACTACAATAGATCAAAAGTTATTATTTAAACTTGGTACAAATTGTGAATTATACAGCTAATGATGGAGCTCCCCTCTACCTTCGTGCAATCCATCATGTATGGAGTAATTGTCTTGCCACTTTTGGCTTCCAGTGGACAACAGCTAAACTTTTGTGGTTCTTCTTCTTCACCTTCTTCACTTCCCTCTACTACACGTACTATGGTATGATGGCAGTCGCTTTAACTCCCAATGCCCCATTTGCAGCAATAGTGTCTACACCATTTTATGTATTTTGAACAATATTTGCTGGTTTCCTGATCCCCAGAACTATGAGTAGTAAACCATATAGTTTTTACCTTTTCTCTAATATGTTTTTATATAAGTTGTTTAACCAATCACTTGCTATTTGTAGAGCATCCCTGTTTGGTGGAGATGGTATTATTGGGCATGCCCTGTTGCATGAACGTTGTATGGTTTAGTGTTTTCCCAATTTTGAGATATCACAACAACCATGTTAACATATGAACATACTCAAATCCCTTTAAAGAATTTTCTTGGCACTTATTTTGGTTTTCACTACCACATGCTGCCAACTGTTGCCTGTGTAACTGTTGACTTTGCTCTTATCTTTGCCTTTGTATTCGCCCACTCTGTACTCATTCTTAACTTTCAAACCAGATGAAGATTTGTTTGGACATAGTTTAGTTTAAACTGTTGACTCCCAAACTAGATGAGAAAATGGATTCAAGAGTTAACTTAGGCCCTGTTTTGGTTCGTGGGAATAGGGGTCTGGAATCGGAATCAGAATGGGTTATTCCAATTCCAACTGTTTGGTTGAGCGGAATCAGAATCCCATTTCCATTCCTGCTGGAATGGCATTCCCCCATTTGAGGGAATGGCCATTCCCTGCCCCTCCCTTGGGAATGAAATCCCATTCCTACTGATTGCAATCCTCCTTCCTGTCTGAACCAAACAGATGATGGGAGTAGATCATTCCGAATCCAATTCTTAAAGATTTCGATTCCAATTCCGATTCCAACTGCAAATTAAACGGACCCTTGTATCTTATTCAATTCTTAAAGTGTAATTAATTATGTTTATTGTAACATGTCTTTGTAAAAAGCATGAAGTGCACAAACATTTGTAAATATATGTTTAATGGGTGTGTTCATCATGCATTTTCCCTCTACTCATACTTGGCACAACCACAAGCACACAATTGCAGTTGGTGGGAACAGTGGATAATAGTTACTTAGAAATTAATTATAAATCCACAAATTGCACATTTATTGCAATCGTTTGGCAACCTGTTGGATTAGCCATGGCCCTCAATGAAGTTCAAGAAAACGATCACATACAAAAATATGATGTAACAATATGGTTTTTTAGGATAGAGCTACAATAAATGCCATTGACCCTACAGAAAATAATCTTTACTTTTTCCGCTTTTGAAACACCTGCCTTTGACCCTACAATAAATGCTTTTTAGGATAGAGCTAATGGAAACCTACCAGTTAATCCCATGCAAATCTACAATTTTTCCTATTGGTAATTTGGGTGCTCTCTTTTTATTTCCCCCTCTTTTCACTGTATTAGAATATCAATTTTATTAGTTTCCCACAAAATTTTCCTTTTAATTTGATAATATCTGAAATCTTCATTTTGTAAGATGGATGAACAGCTTAAGCGGTCTGACTTGATTAGAGTCAACATCCCTCAATCACCAACAATGTCCAAATTCTTAGGCTATGTTTGGTTTAAAGGAAATTGTAGGGAAAGGAAGGGAAAGATAAGGAAAACCTTTATAAACCTTGTATTGGTTTTCCTGTCTTTCCCTTCTTTTTCTTATCTTTTCCTTTAAACCGAACATAACCTTATTTTTCTCAGGAATATTGAGATATATATTGATGAACGATAAGCTTGATTGGGGAATGAGGCCATCTCCTCGCATTTGGTTCAGACCTAGTGTTGCAAAGATAGCTAGACGCCTAGACCTAGCAGCTCAGGAATCAGGAATTCAGGACAACTTTACACACAGCACTAACCGATCTTCAATACACCTTATTTCTTGCCACCATGGTTCAGGAACACTACATACCATACATACAAGGTTAATGGGCCGCGTTGTACCAGCTGAAGTTTCTGAACGGAATGACTTAATGCTTTGACTCGATGTTTTAAGAACCAATCTGGAACTAGAACCTCTTTGGCCACAGGTTTCTGGGTTAGCAGTTTGACTGTGCAGTCCGACAGATGGCCTGTCACAATTTAAAAAAATATATAATTGAAACAAAAAGCAATCAAAAACCTTTCACTGGGTTGATGGTTCAACTGCTCAAGTCAGCAGGTCGCTGACCAAGTCAGTATTTTTTTGACATAAGACTGGGTTTGGGGTGAAATGGAACAGGTTGTCTGGACGGTTTTCGGGTTGAACAGTCCACCCAGATCAATAATAATTTGAAAACCATGCTTTGACTTTTAGGCTGTGTTTGATTGCATTACAATCTTATTTGCACTAATACAAATTTATCGGAGTGCAAATGAAAAGAATGCAAATTCTGGTATAATTTTATTTTGGGTTTTACATGATTCTGTTTCAGGTCTTATTTTATTTCATTTGTATTGCAATCAAATAAAATAAGGTAAGTTTTGAAAAAATAAAAAATAAATCAGAACTTGCACACAAATCATTTGTACTATTTTAAATTTGCATCAGTGAAAATTTATTTAAACTACAACTAAACACAGCGTTAGTAACTCACTTTTACCACTTAAACCTTTATGAAGAAATTTGGATTTAGTCCTCACACTGTCCTCACAGACCTTACAACCTTATCATGCATTGGAATATCTCCATATAAAAATACAAGTACAAAGATGCTCCGAATGCATGGCTACAAGGGCTATGAGGATGGTGTGAGGATAAATGTCCTATTCCTGTTTTTGTTTGGGAGCCAAATTTATGCACCAATGTCCTTTTTTGTTTGGGACTCCAGATGAAGATTTATATAGACATAAAGATTTATAAATTTTTATCAATTCCTTAAATTTTATTAACTATTTATGATAAATTTGTTTCAATTTTTACGAAATTTTATTAATTGCTATTACTTTTAAGTGAACTTTAAATTAATGAAATGATTTTAAAATAAAATTATTTTTATTAATATTTTTAAAAATCATTATTAGATTAATTTGATTATCTTGATAATGGTGTCTATCACCTTTAATGATGACATGATAATAATGTCAACTAAAAAGTATTAAAAATATATCTATCTATACTATCTATAAAAGTACAAATATGTGTGGTTGGCTTCTAGAATTTTCATTAGACTAAAATACCCCATTTCTAAGGTTTGAATTAGAGAATTAGCAATGGTAAATATGTAATTTTGTTTTCTCATTTAATTCTTATGAGAAAATGACTCTTCTTTCTCATTTAATTCTTATTACAAAAAAAAAACACAAAACTCCATTCTTTTTGTTCATAATTGTAAAACAAGTCAATGACAAAAATGTTATTTTAACATTCTCATTTAGTGCTTGTTAGGGAAAATACACAAAAATCCCTCTTTTTGTTCAATAGTTGGAAAACAAACCATGGTAATTGTTGAAACCTCCCTTGAAGTTTTTAACCTGCCCAAACCTCCACTAAAAGTTTGGTAATTGCAATCACTTCCCATAAACTTCTTGACACAATTGCAAGTAGACCCCCTTTGTAAAACCCTCTAACAACAAATATGAAAAATAGAGTTTAAAGTTGCAATTTTACCTTTGTGCAATTGATATGAAGGGAAAATTTGGAAATTACATCAATTCCGAAAAAGAGATTAGAAGGGATTGGGGTAGTTATTGATATGAAGAAAAAAATTGGAAAATTAACATTTTAGTCAATAGTAAGTATATGGGTATTTTGGACATTTTTGTGCTTTTTGTTAGAAGATTCTAATAGAGGGTCTACTTGCAATTGTGTCAAAAAGTTCTTGGGAGGTGACTGCATTTACCAAACTTTAAGGGGGTTTAGCAATATGATCAAAAATTTTACAAGAGGTTTTAACAATTTTCTCTTTAATTTATTTAAATTAAAGAAAAAACTTGAAAGTACATCTTCTGTTCTCAATAGCCAATGTTGGGCCACATTAACCACCACAAAGAGATTTTCTAATTGCAAATGGATGAGTAATTTATTCTTTAAACTATTTTCTTGTTTCATTGGTTTAGTTCTTGATCATAAGGTGGGTTCATTTATAATTTCTGTTTCCTCAAAGCCCACATTATTGGATGGCAAGATATAAGAGTTAGTTCTTGCAAAGGTAACAAGAATTCTTGCAAAGTTGAAGGAGCTGAAGCTAATTTCTGTTACCTTAAAGCTAATTTATGTTACTTTTAGCGGTTGAAGGAGCTGAAGTTGGATTTATGATTTATCATATAGAAGCTAATTCTTGCAAAGGTAACGAGAATTCAAATAAAATTCTGATGAAGGTAATTGATAAAAATTATTAATTTTGTTAATGAACCATAATAAATAAGAATAATAAAAATTTTATTAATGATAAATAAAAAATAAGAATAATAAGAATTTTATTAATTCTTATTACCTTTGCAAGAATTTTATTTGGACATATCTTTATATTAATGAACCATAATAAATGTGATAAATAAGAATAATTTTTATAGATGTAGAAATATAAACATTTGTAAAAAAACTAGAAATATATTATATATTATCATCATCACAAAATTAGTTACGTGATTTGCACATACACAAATACTAGTACTACTTTAAAAAGCACAAATGGCCTAAAGAATATTTTTGGATTTTTTTTGGGGACAAAATTTACCCCTCTACATTTTAAATTTACTAATAAAAAGTAAGGGAAAATAGGGTAACCAGTTATTGATATTAAATGAGTTGAAAAGAAGTAATTTTATTATATTCAATGCATTCAATTCCCTCTCAATGGATCCAATATTTAATTTATTAACTTGCATTCATCTTCAATGAATCTTATATTTAAGTCATTTTTGTTTTTTCTTATCATTAAGTTTTATTAATTAAATCCATACTTAATAAATTAATAATTCTAAATTTCCAATAACATAAAAGCTTATACTTTTAAAATCTACCTAGTAAAAATAGAATTGTCATCTAGGAGGTGATAAGAAATTAAACAATTTTGGATCCAATGGGTTAATCCATGTTGCCATGATTAAATAATAAAATTCAAAGATAGATAAAATAAAAAATTGGGAACATTTTTAACATACATATTAAATAATAATAAATATGATAAATAAGAAATGGTTTTATTAATGAAGGAAATTGAATGTAAAATTTAAAACCAATTGGAAATAAAAATATTTTCCTATTCTCTCTCATTAAATCCTATACTTAAGATATATTTTTCTCATCATTAAATTCTTGTAATTAAATCCATAATACTAATTTTATTAGTATAAAAATAAATAATTTGAAAACAAAACCATTTTCTTCCCTCTCGGTGGTAGGAAAACAATTTTATCATTTGGGGTCAAATGGATTAATAAATAATTCCATAATTAAATAATAAAAATTTTAAAATAAATAAGTATAAAGTGTAAGAAGTATTTTTATTAATGATGAAAATAGAATGCCAAATTTAAAATCTACCTAGAAATGAAATGATGTCATAGTCAAATAAGAAAATTTTTAAAAATAGAAAATACAAAGAATCATAAAAATAAAAAAAAAAGATAGAGAAAACTTTGGGCACGTATCTAATGTTATATATTTATAAAAAATAAAATATTGGGTACATCTCTAATATTATGCATTCATTATATTAAACAAAAATAACTATTATACATAAGAATTTTTTTTTTCAATGATGAAAATGTTATACAAAATTTAATGTTCACCTAGAAATCAAACTATTTTTCTTTTTGAGTGGTGGGTTAATGGTTTAGGTCAAATGATATCGTAGACAAACAAAAATTAAGTGTGATAAGTAAAATGCTATTTATATAATATAATTGAAATATATAATTTAAAGGGAAAATTATAGTCAAAGTCGATTATACATTTAAAAATAGGTTGTAGGTTGGTCCAGAAACAAATAAAACTCTGACAACTGGCTCTACATTTTAAATTATAAAAACCCCCCACCATGTCATTAGAGGCTTATGTGGTTGTTGATAACATGGGACTCTTAATCCATGTTGGATACAAAAACAAAAGCCTATACCGAAAATAGGTTTTCAATTTCTCTCTCACTCCCTTTGTCTCTCGATCTTCCTCCTTTCTCTCACACTTTCGCAATCATCTCTCGATCTCCCACTCTCTCAACTTTGGTAGGTAGTCAAATCAAAACCTCGGTTTCCCTTCCATTCTCTCTCTCTCTCTCTCTCTCCCTCTCTCTTCTTCTTCTTCTTCTTCTTCTTCTTCTTCTTCTTCTTCTTCCTTACTCTCCCTCTCAGTTAATATCTCCTTCTCCTTCAATCTCTATCACTCTCCTGCTACTTCTCTCATTCTTTTTTTTTATATTTTTCTTACAAACTTTTATAATATTAAATAGACCGTATAAAAAAACTAAAGGGAGAAACTACTTATACAATCAAGTTATAAATTTCTATCAAGTTGGTGTAAATTTCATAGTTAAGAGTTTCTTGTGAACTTTTATCAAATTGGTGTAATGATTTTTGAACTATACCAAGTTGGTCTCATGTTCTTTTATATGGTCTGATTAATATCATATAAGTGTGTAATAAATAAATAAAAAAAAAGAACAAGAGGAGTGTGAGAGAAACTAAGGGAGAACGATAGGTAGAGAGAGAATGAGAGAAATTGATAGAACATAAATACAAAAACCGAAAACCATTTGTATTTATTTTCAAATCATACAATCGTTGAGCAGAGAGAGAGAGAGAGAGAGAGAACTAAAAACCATTTTCTTATTTTCCAATATGGATTAAGAGTTCCATGTTGGCAATTTCAGTATAAGCTTTTTGTTGTGTCCGATATGGATTAAGAGTCCCATGTTGGCAATAGCCACATAAGCCTCCAATGACATGGCAATGGTTTTATAATTTGAAATGTAGAGTTAATTGTTAGAGTTTTGTCGTTTTTTAGACTAACCAGTAACCTAATTTTAAATGTATAGCCAGTTCGGACTATAATTTTCCCTAATTGAAAATGAATCCGAAAGCAAAGCTATTTTCTTATCTAGATGGTGGGTCAATGGTCCAACTTTTCTAAGAAACCCATGATGTCATAATTGAATAATAAATATTAAAAAAAAAAGATAGAACACCAAAAATGAAAATGTACTGAATTTTGTCAAAACATTTTATAATATTTCTAATGTTATATATTCATCATATTAAATAAAAATAATTGTTAAAATAAAAGTTATTTTTATTTATGATATAAATGAAACACAATTATTATTATTTGTTATTATTATTATTATTTGGTACAAACATTTATGTCCATTTTTAATCATTTTGTTACATTTATTAATTTTCAATTTCTATCTTAACTATGATATATCTAAAATTCAAGTAATTAATATGAAGAAATTTTTTTCATACAACACATGTACTTAATTAATAATATAAAAAAATGTATTTAAAGTGAAAAGCCATGTGATATGAACATGATACCACACAAATGAATACACTTGTTCTGTGCACATGGAACTAGCCATGGCCAATAATGTTCCATATATACGGGCCACACGAGCCCAGATTAGCTGGAGATTGGCTGGACTGCCTATCATGACGGGGATGCACTGTGGGACGTTCTAGGGCGCAGATCTGAACTGTTCATGTACATAGGGCCACACCCACGTGTACTTACACATGGACCAAAAATATCGCCTGATGCCAGCCATAAACTACATATGTCCCACTACAATTCAAACTCTCACTTCACATTTATGACTAGCCTGAGGTATCATTATTGGTCCCACAGCCCGTTAAACCGCCATCAAAATTCAGCCAATCCGTTCCCCATTTAAGCGATTATAATTTAACGATGGATATGACACTCACTATATCTGAATGGTGAAACAGTTTTCATCAATGTTTTAATGTCGATCTCTAACCCGTTTTTGTGTTCAGGCTGTGGGTTATCGGTTTCATGATTTTTAAAATCAAATCGGTCAAGGGTCTGGTTACCGGTTCGAATGGTTTGACTGTTCAATTTGAATGGTCAATCTGTTCTGACAAAATAATAAAAAAATCAAAAAATGGTCAAAACCGTTTAAACAGTTAATTGACCGGTTCAGCAGTTTGATGACCAAAATCAACGGCTTTAGGGAAAAATAGAACTGCTTAGGTGACCGATTTTTGGTTTTTCCAATCTGACCGTCTGGTCTAATCCGGTTTTGAAAACCATGATCAGTTCAACTTTCCAGTTTCATTTCATTTTTAACTGGTTCATGACACATCAACGCATTGTTCTTAAAGGGTTCGGTCTCCAGTTTCGATTTTTAAAATATTAATTAAAATATATAAAAAAGGGGTTTTTTAAAAAAATAATAGGTTAAGATACCTTTGGATGAATAAATCTCAAAAAATTACCTAAAATTACAAAAAACAATCTCGATTAATATCTTATATTTAACAGCTGTGAATACTAAATTATCCTATTTAAATTCCGGAAATGAAGTGGCACTAGGACCAAAGTACTGGATATTAATCCAGAATTTACCCTAAAAAAATCACCCCTACCAAACGTACAAAGGCAAAGCCTCTAAAGTTTGCTCAGACATTTATGTACAACCCGTTACCCGTGACCCAGTGACCATGTCGAACGGGACATCGGTTCAACTGCCCAGATAGGATAATTTTTTTTTTTTTGGTAAATCAACCAAATTCTGGGTTGGAGAAAAACCGGGACCAAAGAGATGACAGTAATGACGGTTCGAACGGATCGACCTTCCGAAACAACGACAGTTGAAAACTTCGGTTTTCATCCAGCGAATCAATGTACCCGAAGGCCAATGATGATGAGTTGTTGAGACGAGACTAATGATGCTCAATTGCTGATGATGCTCAAACTCACCTACTTTGTGCGTATAGCTCGAAATAAGCAGAAATGATTTTTAAGTACAGAGTATAATATTTTCATTCAGCCCTCTCACAAGACTGCCATTGAGGTTATATAAATGATCATGTCCGGATCAATGAGAATACCCGAAGGCATCGAGGAGCAGGGAGCAGCAAGCCGACGGACGGTGAGCCAACCGGGAGAAATCCAAAGGATGTTTCAACGTGGAGAAAGAATTTTCACGGCATCAGAAAGCAGTCAGAGAAGCAATGACGATGAAGAGGAGCCAAAATGGGCTGCACCGGAGAAGTTACCCACTTACGACAGGCTCAAAGTCCCACTTCTGAAGCAGGAGAAGTGCAAGAGCGGGCACCATATCTCTGACCAGGTTGATGTTCGGCGAATTGATCTTGAGGCTCGACGGAACCTCGTTGACAGGCTTGTGAACATCGTTGATCATGATAATGAGTTGTTTGTGCAAAAGCTGCGTGAAAGGATTGACAGAGCGGGGATTACATTGCCAGAAGTTGAAGTACGCTATGAACATCTCAACGTCGGAGCAGAGGTGTATGTGGGTCGAAGAGCAATGCCAACTTTGGTGAATGCCTCGTTGAATATGATCGAGGTGAGCTTAGGAATACATAATGACTGATATTAATGGTGACTTCACTACGCAGATATATGGGTTGGGTTTGAATATTGGTATTATTTTGGTTTGGCAGAGTATTCTGAGCTCCTTTATCATGTACAAAAGCAAGAAAAGTTCCATTGGGATTCTCAAAGACGTGACTGGTATCATCAAACCTGGAAGGTAATAAACGAACTGTCTAAAGTAAACAACATTTGTTTCCGTTTTGTTCTGTTCTTTTGTAATTTCGCCTCCGAATAATTAAACCAATTTGGTTTAATTCATTTCACAGGATGACACTGCTTCTTGGTCCTCCGGGTTCGGGAAAGACTACCCTATTGTTAGCTCTAGCTGGAAAGCTAGATAATAAGGATCTCAAGGTAAATTTGAAAGAATGCTTTTGGAAACATGTTTTTCGCACTACGAGAAAGGTCTTTCACTAGGGCTGTCATTTGGACTGATTTGGTACAATCCTGTTCAATCAATATATATTGCTTCATTTACAAATGGATCATATCAAATTCAGTCCAAATCCATGCAAATTAAGTTTAATTTAGTCCAAATAAAATGCAAATAGATAAAATTGGGTCCAATTCAATCTAAATTGAATCAAATACCAAAATAATATAGAAAAATGCAAATGGACCGGATTGGGTCAAATCCAATCCAAAGTGAATGAATAAAAGCACTTTTGTAAAAATGCTTTCATAAATGTATTTTTGTAAAAGTACTTTTATAAAAGTATTTTGGTAAAAATGTTTTTATAAAACTATTCTCGTAAAAAACACTTTTAAACGTGCTTTCATAAAAGTACTTTCGTAAAAGTACTTTTATAAAAGCAAAAAAATGCTTTTATAAAAGTGCTTTTATAAACGTGCTTTCATAAAAGTACTTTTATAAAATTGCTTTCGTAAAAGTGCTTTTATTAAAGTGCTTTTATAAAAGTACTTTTGTGAAAGTGGTTTCGTAAAAGTACTTTTCATATAATTACTTTTGCAAATTGGACAATGATTTGACATCATGACTGGTTTCAAATTGGACAAGGATTTAACCTCATGATCGAATTATTGGGAATTTGGTTTAGGTCCAATTCAGACTTATAAGAATATGAACCAATTTATTTTGGAGTGGCCCAATCAAATAATTATAATGGACTGTCCAAATCCAATTTGATAAGGCTTGGATTGGATTGGATCCAAAACCAGTCCATTGACACCACTATTTAATACATCATATCAGACCCAAAACAATCATAAAATAAAGGGTAAATTACAAATAGGTACCCTATACTTCGGGGGTAGTGACAGATAGGTACCTAAACTTACAATTGCAACACTTGAGTACCCTGAACTCTTAACAATAGACACTTGGGTCCATCCACTAGTATTTTGTTAGTTAAACATTACATAATGTCAAAAATACCCTTCTCGTGTATTTTTGAGATCGTTTTACGGAATAAAATCTTCACCTAAGAATGCCATCATTGGAAAATTTGAATATGTTATTTGCCACCCATGTGAGAAAATCATCATGGGGAGATGTTCAACTACCTAAAAATGATCTCATAAATACACAAGAAGGGTATTTTTGGTATTATATAATGTTTAATTAATGGATGGACCCAAGTGTCTATTTTTGAGAGATCAGGATACTCAAGTGTTGCAATTAAAAGTTCATGAAACCTATCTATCACTACCCCCAAAGTTCAAAGTACTTATCTGTAATTTACCCTAAAATAAATAAAGGGAAAATTCCCTATTAGTACCCTATGCTTTGGGCCTAGTTCGACTTTGGTCCCCGAACTTTAAAATGTGACAATTCAATACCTAAACTTTCAAAACGTGCCAATTTAATACCTTCATTTAACCAACCATTAAGTGGCATTTGAAAATACACAAATACCCTTTAAGTGTCATCTAATTTTTTGTATCAACCATCTAAACGTTGACAAAAAATGAATAGTCACAAATCCTTGCGCCTTCTATTCAAGAAAGTTGGGGTCACTGGAATGCTCATTAAGAGTCTGAGACATGACCCCAACTCTCTTGAATAGAAGAGACAAGGATTGGGGATTGTTCATTTTTTGTCAACACTTAGATGATTGGTAAAGAAAAATTAGATGACACATGAAGGGCATTTGTGTCTTTTCAAATGCCTCTTAACGGGTGATTAACAATAGGTATTGGATTGGCACATTTTGTCAGGTGTGATTTATTTTAGGAAAAATTCTCAGTTAGTACCCTGTACTTTGGGCCTACCTTTATACATTTAATCACTAAGGTGTTCACAGCCAAGCTTTCTATTGTTGGACAGTGTGCCACAATTTTCATCAAGTCCCCCATCAACCTAGCAAGATAGTGTAAGTGGTGCACCAGTGTTCATGCACCTCTAATGGATTCTCTGATGGAAAGATGAATATGCAACTGATTTGGATGCCTCCAAGGTATCTTATAGAGCAATGAAGAAAGCTGGTTTACATCTGATTTGATGCTTAATCAATCAATGGTTGAACATACTTACTAGTATAAGGTTACTTTCTAGCAACTAGTTTGCTAATTTCTAACAATGGTTAGGGAAGATGGCGAGGGCAATTGATAGAATATCCCAGACTTATTTTGTTTTATTTGGTCTCCAAAAATCCCTAGAATAACCCCAATTGATTTGGGATAACTCATGCGCCAAGTTTACTAACCAAACTCTCCTACTAATTATCTAGGATAAGTTCTAGTGTAACTAAAACTTTGATTCCCAACAAACCAACTCTAAGAATCCTTTTCCAGATCGAAGAGTAATTTAGGGAGAGTAAACTTGTACGGCGTGGGATCCATAGGAATGCACCTAGGATCAATTATGGCAGTACCCAACTCGAGTTCAGCTTCTTTCAGGGCAACGCCCGTTTGAGCAGCCTTTGTAGTTTTGCATTAGAAATATCTCCCTATTTATGTGTTTTGTTTTATGGAGAGATATTCCCAATACAAGGTTGTAAGAAGCTGTTCGGACAGTATGAGCACTGACTTGCCCTGACCAAAGCCGATCTCACCCAACTCCAAGCACATGTGCAAGTAATAGTGGGACCCACATGGGCTGAATTCTTTGACCCTTACTATATGGGCCTATAATTAAGACCATAAATGTCTAACTTTATGCTTGGACTTTGCCACCCTTAAAGCCTAAACCCATTGGTCCTATGTGAATTATTCTGATCAAATTTTTGGGCCTAATAAAACATTTGTTTCACATTCCTTCTTCCATTAAAACTGAACACTAAGAATAGGAGAAGGACCTCTTTCCACTTGTACAATATCAATGTTATGTTTCCTACCTGATGAATCCCGAGAAATCACCAATCCCAAACCAATTTGATATCTTATGGCAGTAGATTTAGGTATCCATAAGAAAGAATATATACAAAGAGTTTTCTCTTTTAATTAATAGAATAGAAGATTTTTTCACAATAATCACCTATCACAACCCATTACTAACTTCTCTAACATAAGTAACTTTGATTTTAAAAGAACGTTACTAGTTGGCATATCAAAAGTAGAGATATCAAAAAATTGACATACTACCACTTTCAAGTAGTGGTGGCAATTGGGCGGGTTGGGTTGGGTTTGGTTTGGGTTGAGTTTCAACCCAACCCATTTAACCCGCCAACCCGTTAATGACCTAGTTATATAAAATTAAATGAGTTGGATTCAATCCAAACCCACTTTAATCCAATCCAACCCGCCTAAACCCATTAATCTTATATTTATGTACTTAAAACAAAAAACTAACTCCTTTTTAACAAATAAGTTAGTCATAGCTTTGTGGTAATAGTAGTTGCTATTTACACAAATGTTGAAGGTTCAAATCACGTTATATTCATGTTATTTTTATACAAGCAAAAAAGCCATTTAATTGTGTTTGGGTTTCGGATTTGACAAACCACATAGGTTCTAACTGGTCAGACCAACTTAAACTATCTAATTGGATTGTCTTCGAGGTAATCACATCAAGTTCAAGAGTAGTTGAACCGTTAGATCTGGATTAGTTCGGTTGGGCTAGACCTTGCCCAAACCGGTTAAGTCCGGTTGGACAAAACCTGATCGGACCGGTACAGTTCAGTTTGGTAGTTCTAGACCCTGATCGAGCCGGTTCAATCCGGTCAGACCAGACTGGACTAGTTCAGTAAATGGTGGATTGATTTTGGTCGACTAATATCAGGTTTGTGCATGGGTTTGGGGCTGAACCTATTGGCCCAAAGCGGGTCAAAAGAAGTAAATCCGACTGTGCCAGATTCGGGTCAGGTTGAACAGATGTGAACCAAATTGGATGATCCAAACTGGACAAAGCAAGTAGGGTGGTTTAGGGTTTGGACCCCACCCGGTTCGACCCATTCCAGATTTAGGTCGGCCCAGATCAGCTTGTACAGGGTCGAGCCGGCCTGTGTGAATAATGGTTGGACCAGACGACCCAAACCGGGCAAAGCAAGCGATATCGAGCCATCCTGTCCGAGGTCTATTTTGGATTTAGGTCGGCCCGAATTGGTGTATGTTGGATTGGGTCAGACCACGTTGAACTGGTCCGGACTTTGGGTCAAATTGATTTGGATTTATGTTGGGTGAAGTGTGTTGATTCAAGACAAAACTAAATTTAGTCAATAATTAATAGAAATTTAATGCATTAATTATAAATTATTTAATTCAAATGAATAAATTAAAAAAAAGGCTATGAAATTAATACTAATGTTTGTAATGGTTAACCCAATGGTTATCCACAACCCAAACCATTTAAATGGGCGGGTTGGGTGATGGGTTGATCATACAACCCGCCAAGTAAATGGGCGGGTTAGATACTAGGTGGGTTGGGTGGGCTCAGCGGGTTGGGTGACAAAATTGCCACCCCTACTTTCAAGTCAAAGGACTGCAAGCAACAATCCAAAACAATTGTCTAATCACAAAGTCTAGGAATATAATAGAAGTGGTCCGGTTCAGAATTTCATAAATGCCCACACACTAAAACTTTGGGTCTTACCCTGGCAATTGAGACAAGTTGCTCTTGCACACAACATAATACGAGTATGCCAACTTTAATTGGGTAAACTACCCCAAGTTGCTCTTGCACACAACATAATACGAGTATGCCAACTTTAATTGGGTAAACTACCCAAGAAATTGACCCACTGGTTGGGAACATTTAAATCATATACAAATTATGAGAGTCTCAGGTAAGTTATCATAATCTTAGAATGTCAATCAGGGTAAAAAACAAAAACACATACATAAACTGATTATATTGAATAATAAATCTAGTATACTACAACATTGGACTCTAAGGGCATACACTGTCCAACATACATTTTTTTATGTGTATAAATACACTAGTAGATAGAATCAAGCATTGTTAGACATATTTTGATGGTTTTTTTTTCCTTATTTGGTTGTAAGGTATCTGGAAGTGTTACATACAACGGACACACCATGAAAGAGTTTCTCCCTCAGAGGACATCCGCCTACATTAGTCAACATGATATGCACAATGGAGAAATGACTGTAAGGGAAACCTTGGACTTCTCTGTCAGATGTCAAGGAGCTGGATATAGAAAAGGTACCATCTCTCTCTAAACCTCCTGGTTTCAACTTCAAACAGCTATAAGAATTATTGGGTTTCACTCTTTTAACAAATCAATGCAGATGTCCTAATGGAACTTGAAAGAAGAGAGAAAACACAATCAATTAAACCAGACCCATATATAGATCTCTTTATGAAGGTAAATAAAATGACAACAACAGAAGAGCAAAGAAACGAGTTAATTCTCAACAAATGACTTAATCAAAGCCTTTTTCGTCTCTCTCAGGCAGCAGCTATTGAAGGCCAGAAATCCAGCATTATGACAGATTATATCATAAAGGTGAGGAATGAAAGATGATTAATTAAATATGAATTTGTGGACATAGTCATTTTGTTTATTCACGTATTGTTATGAGGACTCTATCACCATGAATTTGTTACAACATAGACCGCAGTTATGAGATAGTCAACTGATGCAAAACAACCATGAATATACAGTTGCTTGGACTGGATATCTGTGCTGATATAATCGTAGGAGATGAAATGAGGAGAGGGATTTCAGGAGGGCAGAAGAAACGTCTGACCACAGGAGAGATTATTGTGGGTCCCTCCACTACTCTCTTCATGGATGATATCTCCACAGGGCTGGATAGCTCAACAGCTTATCAGGTTGTCAAGTGTCTGCAGAATATAATCCATGCCTTTCATTATACCATGGTCGTCTCCCTTCTCCAACCCACACCAGAAACATATAATCTCTTTGATGATGTCATACTAATCTGTGAAGGCAAGATAGTCTACCATGGACCCCGACACTCCATTATTGAATTTTTCGAGAAGATGGGCTTTAGGTGTCCAGAGAGGAAAGGCATAGCAGATTTTCTCCAAGAGGTTTGTTTCCCTCTTCATATATAGAAATCCAAGAGTGATTGTTTTGATGTTCTCTTGATTGCTGATTAGGGAATATAATGGAAACCAGGTAACATCAAGGAAGGATCAAGAGCAGTATTGGTATAAGAAGGAACAACCATATTGTTACATTTCAGTCGAGGAATTCTCTCAAGCTTTTCGGTCTTTTCATGTAGGAAAAGAACTGTTTGCGGAAGTTTCTGTTCCCTATGACAGGTCCAAAGGCCATCCAGCTGCCCTTGTAAGAAAAGATTACGGGCTTCCAAGGAAAGAGCTCTTTAAAGCATGCTTGAATCGAGAAATTCTTCTAATGAAGAGGAGTGCGTTCATCTACATTTTCAGAGCCATTCAAGTAAGAGGAAATATGTCTTCCTTCCAAGTATTTTCTTTACACTTCAAATTGAAGAAATTTGTCAAACTAATCAATGCTTTGTTTCCTTCTTTGTGCCATAGATTGCAGTAGTTGCCACTTTAACAATGACAGTCTTCCTACGGACAAATATGGACCACAGATCTCTAGAAGATGGATCAAAGTACATAAGCCTCCTTTTCTTTGGATTGATAAACAACATGTTTAATGGGGTTGCCGAAGCACAGCTAACAGTCATGAAATTGCCAGTATTCTACAAGCAGAGGGATGCCAAGTTCTTTCCATCATGGATTTACTCGCTTTCGACATTTATCACAAGAATTCCAGTGTCACTGATTGAATCTTCCATCTGGGTAATCCTTACCTACTACACAGTTGACCTGGCACCGAACCCTGGAAGGTGTTCTCTCATTAACATAAAATTCAAGATTATCATCTTGTTTCAGACTCTTTTGACTCATACTATCACTATTTACTTGTCAGATTTTTTGGCCAATTGCTTTTAATGTTCAACCTTCAGCAGATGTCACTTTCCATGTTCCGTTTCATTGCGGCATTGGGACGGAATCGGATTGTGGTTAACATAATTGGAGGTTTTTTTCTACTGACAATATTTGTTCTAGGTGGATTTATAGTCTCTCGAGGTACATAAACCATTTCTTTCTGCATTCTAAATAAAAGAAAAGAACTTCACATTACAATTACTATGGTGTACCAAGAGAACTTCTTTCCTGAATGAAATTCACAGATGACATACATAAATGGTGGCTCTGGGGGTACTGGGTATCTCCTTTAATGTATGCTCAGAATGCAGTTGCCGTAAATGAATTCCTAGCAAGTAGATGGGGCGAGGTATATCCTGGCTTTCAGTGGAACAAATAAGCAGGTTAAGATGAATAGACAATAAAATCAACACTACTTTGCAGGTAGGAGAGACTCTTCTGAAGCTGAGGGGACTATTTCCGGAAGAAAAGTGGTACTGGATAGGAAATGGGGCCCTTTTGGCATACAACATTTTCTTCCATATCCTCTATACTCTTGCATTGGCATACCTAAACCGTGAGAAGAAAATCAATCTTAATTGGACTGATTTCATAATTTGGTTAATTTTCTTTGAAACTTATTTTCTCTTATTGTCTTTTCAGCTCTTGGTATGGCTCAAATAACAATAACTGATACCGGTGAAACAATAAATGGGAAAAACAGCCATATACAAGCTTCTGGTAGGCTATTATCTGTATTGTAGTAAAAATAACTAACCACTATACAAAGAATATTTGTTTTAGAATATGTGGTAGAAGGTTATATTCTAAATTTGAGTATATAATGTGTCATTGGCATTTTTCAGGAAAACAGAGTAAGACTGAGAAGAAAGGCATGGTTTTGCCATTTAAACCTCTTTCCATGGAATTTGACAATGTGAATTACTTCGTTGACATGCCCAGAGTAAGTTTGCATGTGTTGAACCAATAGTTCATTATCTAATAGATCATTCATTAATTCTAGATTTAATAAGGACCTACTAATCTCTTTTCTATCTAATGGAACACCATTAGATCAAATCAAAAAGAGATATTGATTCATGTAACAAGAAAAAGATTTCTTAATTAGCAATATATTTCTCAATTCGTCCCATTTATTCTGTTGGTGCAGGAAATGAAACATCATGGGACACCAGGGGACCGTCTCCAGCTACTACGTGGAGTAAGTGGGTCCTTTAGACCAGGTGTGTTGACATGTTTGATGGGAGTGACTGGTGCTGGGAAAACCACCCTAATGGATGTACTCACTGGACGGAAAACTTCTGGATATTTTGAGGGCACAATCACCATCTCTGGCTACCCAAAGAAGCAAGAAACTTTTGCCCGAATCAGTGGTTACTGTGAACAAAATGACGTTCACTCTCCCAACCTTACTGTTTATGAATCTCTTCTTTTCTCGGCTTGGCTTCGACTACCTGCTGAAGTGGATATGCAAACAAGAGAGGTGAACTCCATTGAACCACTATCAAATTTTTATAGTAGACCAGCCAGACCTAGACAACTTCTATGAACCATTTATTCAATGAAACAAAAGCTTCAAATTTGTTATGCAGATTTTTGTGAGGGAGGTGATGGAACTGGTTGAATTAAACAATCTTAAGGATGCCCTGGTTGGCATTCCAGGTGTTACTGGACTCTCAATGGAACAAAGAAAGCGTCTTACCATAGCTGTTGAACTTGTAGCCAACCCCTCCATTATTTTCATGGATGAACCTACTACTGGTCTTGATGCTCGAGCTGCAGCAATTGTGATGCGAACTGTCCGCAACACAGTAGACACAGGAAGAACCGTAGTTTGCACTATTCACCAACCAAGTATCCACATCTTTGAGTCATTTGATGAGGTTTGATTTGCAAATGAATCATTCAACAAAACACCCAAGTTCAAAATTTTACACCAACTTTCAACTACTATGCCTCCTTATTTGTTGGTGAATTTGTTTTCTGCAACAGCTATTACTTATAAAACAGGGAGGACAAGTAATATATGCAGGTCCACTTGGAAAACAGTCACAGGAGCTCATCAACTACTTTGAAGAAATTGACGGAGTCCCAAAGATACCTCCTGGATATAACCCAGCAACATGGATGCTGGAAGTAACTTCAATACCTTCTGAAAATCATCTTGGAGTAGATTTTGCAGAAATTTACCTTAACTCAACTCTCTATGAAAAAACCAAATCAATTATAGAAGAACTTAAAAAACCAGTCCCTGGATCCAATGATCTACACTTCAAAACCAGATTCTCACAATCTTTGTGGGTTCAGGCAAAGGCCTGTCTCTGGAAGCAACATTGGTCATACTGGAGGAATCCGCAATACAACGCTGTCCGCTTTTTCTTCACTCTCATAGGTGCTATACTCCTTGGAAGCTTGTTTTGGAACATGGGAAGCAAAATGTAAGCATCTGCCTCCACCAAAAACTTGAAATGAAAATCCCCAATTAACTACTAACTCATTTTTCTCCCCCATATTGGTTTCTTATGACTGGATGTGCCAGTGAAAAGCAACAAGATGTTTTCAATGCCTTGGGATGCATGTACACTGCAGTTGTTTTCCTAGGATTCATAAATGCAGCATCCGTGCAGCCAGTGGTAGACATTGAGAGGAGTGTTTTCTACAGAGAAAGAGCAGCAGGCATGTATTCTGGTCTTTCATATGCCTATGCCCAGGTAACCTGAATCTGCATAACTTATTTCTCTAGCATTTGATGACCAAGTAATCTCATATATACTACAATAGATCAAAAGTGATTATTTAAGTTTGGTACAAATTGTGAATCATACAGCTAATGATGGAGCTTCCTTATAACTTCGTCCAAGCCATCATATATTGTGTAATCATCTTCTCCGCTTTAGGCTTCCAGTGGACAGCAGCTAAATTTTTGTGGTTCTTCTTCTTCACGTTCTTCACTTTCCTGTACTACACATACTATGGTATGATGACCGTCGCCTTGACTCCCAACACCACAATTGCAGCCATTGTGTCTACAGCATTTTATGGATCTTGGATGATGTTTGCTGGTTTCATGATTCCCAGAGCTGTGAGCAGTAAATTTGTAGTTCTTACCTCTTCTTTTGATGTGTTTCTATTTAAGTTATTTAACCACTCACTTGCTATTTGCAGAGCATCCCTGTCTGGTGGAGATGGTATTACTGGGCAAACCCTGTTGCGTGGACGCTATATGGTACAGTGGTTTCCCAATTTGGAGATATCACAACAACCATATTAACATATGAAGGAATTCAAATCCCTTTAAAGGATTTTCTAGGCACTTATTTTGGTTTTCACCTTGACATGCTGCCAACTGTTGCCTGTGTAACTGTCGGCTTTTCTCTTCTCTTTGCCTTTGTATTTGCCCACTCTGTATGCATTCTTAACTTCCAAACCAGATGAAGATTTATATAAACATAGTTTGAACTGTTGACTTCCAAGCTAGATTAGAAAATGGATTCAATAACTTATAACATTATCCTTGTCACTAATTCATAGCATTGTTTTCAATTCTTAATGGGTAATTAATTGAGTTTATTGCAAAAATAAATAAATAAATAAATAAAAACATGTTCTTGATCCATGTTTTTGTTTTGAGAAGCAAAAGCAAATTGATTCTGCTTAAAAAAAAAAGACAATTCATGTTCATGAAACTATCAAAATGGATGGTTTCTAAAACAAAACAATATTTGAAATACAGAGTTTTGGTGGGAGCTCTTTTAAGGATCTCTTCCAGGAAAGTATTAGATTAGTGAACCTGAAGGTATCTCTCTGAAGGTTTTCATTGCAATTGGCATTATAGAAGTGGTAATCAATCAACTGGCATAAAAAAAATGGTAACCAATCAGGTGGTTTTCATCAAAATTCACAGGGTCACAGGGGTTTTGATTGGTCAAAACCTTTCCAGCATCATAGATTCTCCCAATTATTAGACTGTGTTTGGTAAGAATGCAAAAAGTGAATGCACTGACGTAAATGCAAATTTGTTCAAATAAAACGATTCAAACATTCTTCTCCTTCTCGGGCCTTCTTAGTCTTCTGTGTTTCAGAGTCTTCTCTAACCCTCGTTTCTCCCTTCTTCCCCTCTTCCCGTCTTATCCCCTCTCTATTTTCAGTCTTCTGATCTTCATCATCTTTTGTTGGTATTGGTCTTCTTCACGCATGAATCATGCAAAAGGTTCAACAACCAGAAACACGGGACGTGATAATCTGGATTCACAGATTGAAAACATGCTCTCTGACCAGCCGCCTCGTGCTGCAACAAGGCAAGGTGACACTTTGCCATGAGCCTGAATGTGAAAGATAGATACCTTGTCATCAAGATTCTTACCAATCGAGAAACCAGGCTTGTTGCTCTTCAAGAGACCCTGTCTCGAAGTTGGAAGTCATCGGATAGAAACTCGGTGGCAGGGTTTTGTGATGATTCTTACGGAGTGAAGTTTCCCTCGAAACATGCAAGAGATGGTGCGTTTACCAAAGGACCCTAGACTGTTTGCGATCATTACGTGATTATGGATAACTATTGATGAGGAATAATTTTGCCCGTCAAATGATGTGGCGGCACATGGAGTGAGAAAACTATATAGTGACACCTCAGCGATTTCGGTGACCTCAGCGATCCTAGTCACCTCGTCGACCTTGGGTCACCCAGCTAGACCGAGCGAGAAGTAAGTCAATTGTCTCCGATTTCCTCAGGATCATAGCACCACGTCTACAGAGTTCATCTTATCCCTGTCTGATTCGGATGGACCTGGATAAGCCTTATCAGCTTATGCGGAGTCCATTTTCGAATGCGAAACCAACTCTGGACCAGACGGGCTGAGAATCTCAGACACGCATCGTGAGGCCTACAGTAGCCTGCCTATATAAAGGCCTTGCCTCTGGCCTTACAAGGTATGCACGACTCAGCTCTTAATACTCTTTCAACATAGATTTCAGCTCTCTCATAAACCTCCAATTTGCTAACTCAAGCATCGGAGTGCCCACACCAAGTAAAGCACCCTAGACACTCTGACATTCTTTTCTTGCAGCTCGACTAGGTGACCTAGCTTGCCCGACGTCCGAGATGTCCTCCAGTAGGGAGCACCAGATCGCGCACCATCATTTAGTGCCGTCTATGGTAATGCTATAAAAGCCAAGTTCTCACCTTACTTTAATACTATTAGCTCATTGGCATCATCAAGCAACCAACCTGCTAACAACAACAACCAAGTCATAGGGGGGTAGGACCAACTTGGAGTACACCCCGAGATCCCCTCAATGACCATTGGGCAGTTTACTGTACCACTGACCTTATCAAGCATTCCAGTCATGCAGAATCCTATCACACAATCTGCCCAACATGAGCGTGCCTCTCCCTCCAGTTGAGCCCTCAGTGGTTCCTGTTGGGATCGACCCGCGCATGTTCAATGAATTGGTACAGTTATTCCGTGGGATAGACTTGTAGATGAGAATGTGGGAGGGTCGCTTCGTGGCAATGGCCAAACAGTAACAACAATAACATCAGCAGCAACAACAACAACAACAACATATGAATCATAACCAAAATCAGGACCAGGTTCTGGATCCTTCTTGTCGCATTGACAACCGGAACCAAGTCCTAGTCGAAGAGCTCAATCGAGCAACCACATGAGTAGGGACTAAAGCAAACAGCTCAATCAAGGTGTCGAGGAGAAGGCGCCATCAACGTGTGCACCACAACATAGGGAGAAGCCACCTCGCTCCCACCAACAATAACAAGGAGACAAGAAGGAAAGAAGAGGGCAGCCAGGTCTCTGTCTTGCCAGACCCACACCTCCTCGCTAGCACTAGAGATCCTTATGGCCCCACAGCCTAAGGACTTTAAAGCCCCAAGCCTTGAGTCCTACTATGGGACCACCGACCCAGTTGACCACCTAAATAGCTTCCAGGCCCTGATGCAACTACATGGGAAGAATGACGCAAGCCTTTGCATGGCCTTCCCGACCACTTTCCAGGCACAACTTGGATGTGGTACCCAAGGCTGGCCATGGGCTCCATTAAGAACTAGAATATGTTTGCCAACTTATTCACAAACGTTTCACCATCAGAAGAGATTTCCAAAGTCGGGAACTTGCCTCCTAAATGTGGTCCAACAACCTAATGAGACGCTCCAGGACTACATCAAGTGGTTTAACCTAAAGAGCCTACAGATCCCGAAACTCAACCTAGCTGTTCAACTCACTGCATCAGTCAATGACATCTGACACCCTGACTTGCCTTGAGAAGTCAAGTTGAACCCTCTGTCTTCCATGGAGGAGTTCCTCCACCAGGCCAACAAGTTTATTAAGGCTGAAGAGGCGCTCGGATCCTTATTAGAGCTAAGCGGGAAGAGGAAAAGAGCAAAGGAAGAGGTGGGGAGCAGTGAGCAGAAGTGGAAGAGTAAGTCGTCCAAGAGAAGCATGTCTCCCCGTAACAAACACAACAAGTCAACCAGAAGAAGAAGCAGGTCTTCATACAGGAGCAACAGGTCGTTAGGCCGACGTTTGAGGACCCCTCCCGTCCAAAACAGAAGCTACACCGCCTTCAACATGAAGAGAGGGGAAATCCTGGTGCAGATCAAGATAGTCGAGTACGTCAGGTGGCCACCCAGGACAAGAGGAGATCCCACCAACAAAAATCCCAACAAGAACTACCACTTCCACCTCGACATTGGTCATGACATCAGAGAACTATTGCAACCTCAAGGACAAGATCGAAGAGGTGATCCGTCGAGGCTATTTGAAATAGTTCATCAAGAGAGATGACTGGAGTCGACCTGCCGACCAGCCAAGTGAAGTGCCAAAGTCGAGTACCCAAGTTGGGTTGCCAACGTAGTGTTCGTTAAGAAAGCCAACGACAAATGGCGCATGTGCATCGACTACACCTACCTCAACAAAGCTTGCCCAAAGGACAACGTCAGTACCCAATTTTTGCTCAGTCCTCTATCTGAACCCCCAACTCACCTTCAAACACTAATTAAACCATTTTGAACCCCACCTCATACCCTAAATTCCCAAAAGTACCCCTTCTTCCAAAAGATACCAAAATCCCCTTACCCCAAATTCCCAAAGTACCACACCTTCCAAAATGACAAAAATACCCTTGACCAGGACCAGGATACCCGAATTACCCCTTGGACCAATTCCCAAATTACCCCTAACCCAATTCACAAAATACCCCTCCCTCCAAAATACCCTTGACCAGGTTACCCGAATTACCCCTTAGACCAATTCCCAAATTACCCATGACCTAATTCCCAAAATACCCCTCCCTCTGAAATTACCAAAATATCCCTCCCTCCAAGATTACCAAAATACTCCTCCCTCCAAAATCACCAACATACCCCTTCTTTCAAAATCACTAAAATACCCTTCATTTTCCCCCTCTCCAAATGCCCAAAAATATCCTTAACCAAATGACCAAAATACCCTTGACCAAATTACCAAAATTATCCTTGCACCAAATTCCCAAAATACCCCTAACCAAATGTCCAAAATACCCTTGACCAGATTACCAGAATTACCCTCAAACTAAATTCCCAAAATACCCCCTAATCTAATTCCCAAATTACCCCAAGTTTCCAAAAAATGCCCTCTAAACCCAAATTACCCAAATCACCTGAATTGCCCAAACACCTCTAAGCCGTCATTCATTTACCCACTTCAAATCCTAACTCACCCACTAGAACTCCTCATTCATTTTGAGAAATTTCGAAAAACTCGTCCTTCACATTATAAAAGGGATCGATCCTAAGAGGAAAAGGGGTGGATGGGGTGAAACTTGAGAAGGGGGTTTGGTCGCCTTAAGTTTTTGAAGGAAGAGAGAGAGTTCGAGTGGGCTAAAGCAAGCTATCTGGGAGAGAAAAAGCAAGGCGTCTGAGAGAGAAAACGAGAGAATGCTAGTCGGATGAGGGAGGTTTAAAGAGGGAGTCTCGAAGCTCGACTGAGTGAGGGAGATTGAACGGGACTGAGATGAGAAGAGAGGCACCTTTCGAGAGAGAAGAGAAAAGGTTTTTTGGGAAGAAAGAGTAGCGAACAAGGGTTAGGGAAGCTCTACTCATCAGTCCTTTCTCTAGGTTTTCGTCAACTCCTGAAAAAAATTCCTCTAACCAAACGCTTCAGTGGAAGAGTAGATTCTTATCTTCTTCATTTCTTTACTCTGGTTACATCTCATCGCCGATGGCTCCATCCGCGTAGCCATCCAGTTCGAACCCAAGCTGGCATTCCGCCGCTAAAAAGAGATCGCCAGGAGGCCGAGCTTCTCAAAGTCTCTTGCAGCATTTTTTTGTTTCAGACTACAAGAGGTAAATCTTCTACCTCATCCTTATTTAATTATTTATTTTTTTAGAGTCTTTTCTACTGGTTGAATAATAAAGTCTATTAATCTAACTTTGGTTTCATTATCTCAGTTCCTTGCTATTGACTTAATCAGCTCGCTGCAGCTTTTCTTTTTTGGGTAAGAATCATGTATTATCTGGCATTTGAAGAAGGAGGTTGTCTCGCTCTCTCCACACCTCAGACTTACCAATTCAGTCCGAAGGTGGGGATTTTTGCTCAGGTCCCTACGTCCAAAAGGAGTTGGTTTGAAGGAGGGAGGGGAATGCTATTTCAATAACACCCTTCCAATTTGCTAGAAAATATGGAATCCCAATCCACCAACTTGGTGTATTTCTTTGTTTTACAAGCAAAATCAAATAAAAAAATTAATTACAAAGAGGGGATTTCAGCATTCACCCAGGGGTGCCTAAACCCTTCTCTCTCTCCCTCTCAAGATACCCAGATGAGCCTTGCTTCAGCCGAGTGGTATAGAGTCACTATTAATTCAGAGATGTTTTACCAAAGGTAAATCCGTGAGCCCCATCACTCCCCGTTAGTTATTTCTGATGGGTGGCAACTACATCTATTTGTCCATGAAGTGAACTGCCAGAGGGATATTTTTCCAATGTTCATAAACAGTTTCCTGCTCCATAGGATTGATTATCTAGTAGACACTACCTCAAGGAATGAGTTATTGGGTTTCATGGACGCATACTCCGGCTATAACCAGATTCGGATGCACCCAATTGACCAGGAAAAGACTGCATTTATAACTGAAGTAGGCTTGTACTATTACAAAGTAATGCCCTTTGGTTTGAAAAATGCTGAAGCAACTTTCTAGTGACTTGTAAACAAAATTTTCTCAAAATTAATTGAAAATAAAATAGAGGTATATGTTGATGACATAGTAGTAAAGATTCGGTTTTCTAATTCTTTAATTTCCGACTTGAATTCCGTTTTTGAATTTCTGAGAAAATATAATGTGAAGTTCAACCCTAATAAGTGTAGGGCAAAGGCTGTCCAACGTTCTTTGGGCCTATTGAACTACAATTAAAACGGTAACCAGAGAGACTCCCTTCAATCTAACAGATGGAATGAAGGCTATCGTCCCTATCGAGATCGAAGTGTCGACCTTACGGTCTGAGGCATACGACAAAGAGACCAACGAGAACGAGTTGCGAACCAACCTCGACCTAGTAGAAGAAGTCTAGGACTTTACATATATTCGGACCGCGACCTACTAGCAGCGAGTAGCTCGGTACTATAATGCCCGAGTCAAGAGACGCCAATTCCAAGTCGGCAACCTAGTACTCCAGAAAGTTCTGCTACCTAAGCTCGGTGTTGGAAAGTTAGGACCGAACTAGGAAGATCCCTACCTACTTAGGGTAATCAGTGAATGAATGTACAAGCTCAAGACATTGGAGGGGAGGCAGGTACTGCGTGCATGGAACGTGGATAACTTAAGAAGATACTATGTCTGAGTTGAGGAGTTTGGTGTCCACAACTTCAAAAATTTCATTGTGTAAAAAAAAGAGACCACCCGCTTCAATGACTTGGTTGAGCCAATCTACATTATGGAATACGTCAACTAAACTATATCTAAAGGGGATGCCAAGTTGCTCTCAGTCTAAAGGCCCCCTATGCCGACCTTGCGATGATGTAGGCAATTCAATAACTTCGGCACCTAGGCACTTTCGGTCATTATCCCTTACTATGCTTAGTTGCTTTGACACCTAGGCACTTCGAGTTATAATCCCATACTTAGTCTACTTTTTGAAGTATATCTTTCAAAGAAGGTAGATGCAAGGTGTACAAAAATAAGTTTCATTAAAGATGAAAAAGAGTTACATCATCAAAAAAAAATTCAGGTCGAGCTTGGAGGCTTGGCACATTATATATATACTAGGGGGGTCCAAGAAAAGAGACAAGATACTTCAAACATCATAGGGCTCCTCGACCGCATCACCAACAACCTCAGTGGCATCAACATCGACCTCAATAGCTCTCTCACTAGTTGCAACTCCCTCGTCGACCCCATCTTTCTCATCCTCAGAGTCAAGCTCTAGATCGACTCGATCCATCATCTCATTCATGCAAACTGAGGACTTTATCTTGAAAAGGTCGACCTTGGGGTACATCGACCCCACCAGCATCCGACACCTCTTGAAGCCTTAGCGAAAAGTGCTGGTGTCAAACTCCTCCATTTCCTTCAGGAAGTCTGGTGAAGTCTTGAACTCCTCGACAACTAGAACCCTAGAAGCCTAGACCTCATCAAGAAGCTATGCCTTATGCTCGACGAAGAGAGCTTCCTTCTACTACAGTTCTTGGTTGAGCTTCTTGACATGAAGCTCCAACTCACCAATCTGGTTCCGCTTTGCGACCAACTTGTTTTTCATCTCGTTAATGAATGGAATGGTCCGTTCAACCCGAAACTGGTACTCATTCGTTGCCGCCTCGATAAATTTAACTCTCACTGGATGCCTTTCAGATTACCTGAATAAGGAGTGAGTCAAAGTGTTCGCCTACAAAAGAAAATAGAAGCTAAGTATGGAATACAAATCAAGAATAACACGACAAAGAGATTGGAAACTTACCATCATGAGGTAGCACATGGTTTTGTCGCCAAGCATGCTAGGATGTGCTTCACGAAGTTCAGCGACCTCCTCGAGGAATACAACCTCCTTGATTTTAATTAGGGGGGTCCAAAAATCCATGACAGTACGCCTCCCCTTGGAAACATCCTCCGCACCCAAACTTTTGATCACCACAGCCCTGGGTGGTAGATGACGTGCCTTGGATGTTTGGGCTGCCTCAGTCTCTAGTGAGGTCCTCTTTGGCTGATCTTCTCCAACCAGGTTGACCACCGGGACCACCTTGGTAGCACTCGATGTTGTAGACTCGGGATCTAGTACCCAAGGTGCTTCCTCAACGATTACCTTTCTCTTCTTCTTCCTCCTCATGTTTTGAAGCAACCCGAAAATTGGTAAGCTCGACATGTCTCCTACACGAGAAGCCTAAGAGCTAGTCAAACTAACTTAAAGTAAAGAAAGGGAACTCCCAAGCCTGAGACGATGACCTACCCGGAGGACTCAACCCGGCCTGGATCAACTTCTCCTCAAACAAGAAATCACTCAGCATCAATTGGTAGTCCACAAGGTTCCTCACTCTGGCCTACACCTGCTCGCATAAGGTCTCATCCCCGGAGTCTCTTGCCCCCTCTCTCTAGGACATCAAGAACGGCCATCCACCAAGTAGCTCAAGGAAGAAGTACTTCCTCTTCCTGGCTGGCACTTTGGAAGGGAAGCTGTGCAAAAGTTTGTACCTGGGTCGGTAAGACAAGTAGTAACTAACCTTACCCAAGGTGATGACAGGGTTCTGTTTAATTTGGAAGAGGCTGGCAAATGTCCTAACATCTAGGGGAAGGCCGATATGATGACAAAAGGAAATTGCACTGATTAGAGTACAAATTGAGTTCGGGTGCAACTAACATAGGCTAATATTGTAATAATTTAGGATCTCAGGGATAAATAGGTGAAGAGGAAACCAGAGACTTGCCTTTAGAGCCTCCTCGAAGATGGCGACTTCGTCCTCGTCATGCTCCCAAGGGAATGCCCCAAGAAGAAGGGAGTAGTTGAATTGTTCGGGGATCCTATACCGAGCCGCAAGTTCATAAATCTCATCGGCAGAAAGTCTAGTGGGACCAAAGTGGTCCGATACCTTGGCCCTAGATGGCCGATGGGAAGACGAAGCCCCATTATGGGAACCTCATCAGTCTTGGACCGAGGACCCCTCCTTAGCCTGATCGGGAAGCCCTCTCTCCTCTCCAGACTCACTACTAGACATAATGGAAAAAGCAAGGAAAGACGACTCACCTAAGGAACGAAATAACCGATCTCGCTGACTTGATCAAAGACTCCTACAACATCATGCTCTACGACCTCAATATGCACCGAAACTCAGTTGGGACAAAAGAAATGGGCCCCTAAGGTCCCTATTTATAACCATCTAAGCCAAGCGTGGATGGTCCAGATCGAACAAATCCAACGGTTCCTAGGGGTGGGACTGTTCGAATTCCGAGTCCGAGGCAAAAATAGTTGAGAACGTTTTCGACGTCCACGGACCTTAATGACTAGCATGACGTCCATGCGTACCTAAGATGCAACCTCGCCCCAAGGTCGAGCCAGTTAAGTCGGGCTCGGGAGTGAGGGGCAATTGATGAGGGATAATTTGGCCCATCAAATGATGTGACAACACGTGGAGTGAGAAAACTATATGGTGGCACCTCAGTGATCCTAGTCACCTCGCGCACCCCGGGTCACCCAGCTAAACCGAGGCTCGAATAGCTCAACTATGTGCACCGATCTGCTGAGGTGCCATGTAACCTCCATCCAGAAGCAAGCCAACTATCTCCAATCTCCTCGGGATGATGACACCACATCAATGGAATTCATCTTATCCCTGCCCGATTCAAATGGACCTAGATAAGCCTTATCAGCTTATGTGGAGTCAATCTTTAGGTGCGAAACCAACTCCGGACCAGACGAGCCGAGGATCTTCGACACGCATCGTGAGGCCTACGATAACTCGCCTATATAAAGACCTTGCCTTTAGCCATACAAGGCGTGTACGATTCATCTCTCTCAATACTCTAGCAACATAGATTTTAACTCTCAAAAACCTCCAATTCGCTAACTTAAGCATCGAAGTGCCCACACCGAATAAAGCATTCTGGACACTCTAACATCCTTTTCTTGCAGCTTGACTAGACGACCTCTCTAGCCCGACATCCAAGCTATCCTCCAGTAGGGAGCACAAAATGGCACCGCCTTGACCCCGAGTTATAGTAAGACACCACTCAAAGGTGTTGTCACCCGAGAAGGTGACAAGCAAGATATTCGAATGGTAGGAAAATGTGACAAGTCTTTATTCACTCAAATTCAAATGGAATTTATAGAGGTCTTGTCAGACCATTACAATTCAATCATTGATAATCATTACAAAATATTCGCTCAAGGGTAGTTGTAAGGCTAACATGCGTCGACAACTAACCCTGTCCTTCAGGAGACACATCAACGAAACCGCCCCTCCTGGTCTCTGTGCATGTTTGTACTCCATTAATGGTAGTGGTTCATATCATTCCCCCTCCATTAGGATCGTCCTTGTCCTCAAGGACAACATCTAGAAACTTACGATAGAGATCGTACCAGTACTCCCACATGGCAGTTGCTTTCGAAGTGCCTTCCCATAAGATTAAACATTCTGGGTCAGGCTTGTTCCCGTGTTCTACAATGCGCTGTTGCAGTATGGGCTTCAGGTGAGGAACAAGTGACCCATCGGATTGCACAGGTGGTAAAGTGGATTAAGCAGTTGGATCCCACATTCTTCTTTAGTTGGGACACACGGATCATCGGATGCAGTTTGCATCCCTCCGGAAGAGCGAGTCGGTAAGAAAAAGGATCTAACACTCGTATGGTCCGTAGTAACGAGCTAAGAGTTTCTAGGAACGACGAACAATCACTATGCCTTGCCTGTATGGTTGAAGGCGAAGTCCCCAACCTCAAATGTCCTTTCAAATCTGTGGGCCTCCGCATACTTCTTCATCCTATCCTGTGCTTCTTGGAGGTTCCTTTTTAACTATATCAAGGCCTTATCCTTGTCCCAGAGTTTTTCTTCCACCGCCTGCACTCGGGTGGTTCCAAGAATATATGAAAGCAGGTTAGGGGAGGTCTTCCATACACAGCCTTGTAGGGGTGGTCTTAATAGTTACACTCAGTTTAAAACCTTCGTCTGTTCATTAGTCTGGGGATAGTATGAGGAGCTTAGCCTTAGTGTAGTTACTTACAAACGAAAGAACTCCCTCCAAAAACTACTAGTATAAACAAGGTCCCTGTCACTTACTATTTCAGGGGGCATCCCGTGAAGCCTAAACACTCTGTTGTCTATGTACAAGGCAGCTACCTCCTTGGTAGTGTAAGGGTGTGAAAGAGCCAAAAAATGACCGTACATGGTAGTGTAAAGTCCATTGACACTTCTAACCATACCTCCTGTGGAATTGGAAGAGGTTGAAGTAACCCAAGTAGAGGTACATTTTCACTTTTATTACGTTGGCAGCCATCACTCTCGGACCTATCTCTTATATCTTTTCTCATCCCTCTCCAATAGCAGGAACTCCTAATCCTTTTCAAGGTATTGTGGATCCCAAATACCCACCACTAGGTGATGTGTGCAGTTCATCAAACATTTTTCTTTTGTGAACTGATGCCAACCCCAACATTAATCTTCCCTTTCTCCAAAGAAGTCCCCCCTAATACATGCTATACTCCTGGGTGCTTACCATCTTTTCAATGACAAGCTGCAATTCTGGGTCAATAGTTGTCTCCTGTTTGATCTCATCCAGCCAGACTGGTATGGGGCAAGAAAGGGCAAAACACTATTTATGGGGCTCTTGATAGAGAATCTACTACTATGTTTTCCTTCCCCTTCCTATACCTGATTTCATAATCGAATCCAATCAACTTGGTCAACAAGTGTTGTTGGACAGGAGTGGAAATCTTTTGATGTAGTAAATATTTTAAGCTTTGATGATCCGTCAAGATGGTGAACTTAGCTCCCAACAAATACTGTCATCATTTTTGAAACGCCATTACTACTGCAAGTAGCTCCTTCTTGTATGTAAAGAGAGACAAATTCCTACCTTGGAGGGCTTTTCTAAGGTAGGCTACGGGTCAACTATCTTGTGATAAACTGCCCCAATGCCACCCCCACTTGTGTCACATTCTATGGCAATTTCCTTTTAGAAATTGGGTAGAGCCAGAATTGGGGTCCTCATCATCGATTCCTTAAGAGAGTTGAATACCTACTCTGCTTTAGTATTCCACCCCATTCATCTTTCCTGAGCAATGACGGAGTGGTTTAGCAATGGTTCCATCCTTCACAAACCTCCTATAGTAGCCAGTGAGACCTAAGAACCCCTGAAGCTCTCTGATATTCTTCGGATGAGGCCAACTACTCACACCTTCCACCTTTGAGGGATCCATAACCACTCCTTCCCTACTAACTATATGGCCCAAATATTCAACTATAGTGGTGGAAAATCTGCATTTAGTCTTCTTGGAAAAGAGTTTGTGTGTTCTAAAGTAGACAAAACCTCCTTGAGGTGTCTAAGATGCTCCTCCATTGACTTGCTGTAGATCAGAATGTCATCAAAAAATACTAGCAAGAATTTTCTGAGGAAAGGCCTAAATACATCAGTCATCAAGGCCTGGAATGAGAAAGGAGCGTTGGTCAGCCCAAAGGGCATGACCACAAACTCATACTTCCCTTCATGGGTTCTGAAGCCAATTTTGTATATATCATATTCTTTAATTTGAATTTGATGATACCCAGAATGCAGGTCTAGTTTGGAGAATATATGTGATCCATGAAGCTCATCTAATAGTTCATCGATGAGAGGGATCGGATATTTATGTTTAATGGTTACTTGGTCAAGGGCTCTGTAGTCGATTCATAGTCTCCAGCTGCCATCCTTCTTCACTAACAAAATAGGGGAAGCAAACGGGCTGCTGCTAGACCCATTTTTCAACAACTCTCATACAAGTCTCTCGATCTCATTTTTCTAGGCATAAGGATATCTATACGGCCTTAGACACATTGGTTTGGCTCCTTCCATCAGTGTAGTCGTATGATCATGTGCTTGAGAGGGAGGCAGCTCTCGAGGCTCTTGAAAGATGTCCTGAAATTCAAGTATCACTTCTTAAACTTCTAGGTCAAGAGTCTGGGATCCCACCTAGGCATCCATTGTTCTTAACTGCAGAATGTATATCTGCCCTGGCTTGCCTACAACCTTATCAAGACCAACCATCTAAGGCTTGAATAGCTTAATTCCCCTTAAACATCTGACCACTTCTACACTTTGGTATTGTAGGCTCATATTGGAAAAATCCCAGGACCTAGAGTTCTAAGTCACTAGGCTCCTAGAATTGCATCATAATCAAGTAAATCCATTAAATAGAAATCTGCTATAATTACCTCGCACCTTAATAGGAACCTCCAAGCATTTTCCCGCACCACTCAACCGTTCTCCATTTGCCACCTTAACCTGGAACTGAGAACCTGATAGTGTGGTAAGCTTACACTTGTTGGCCACCTGCGGATCTAAAAAGTTGTGAGTTGACCTACTGTCAATGAGAATCAAGAGTGATTAATCATGGAGAGTGCCCTGAACCTTCATTATCAAAGGAGAATCCCCTCCGGCTATAGCATGGATAGAGATCTCAGGCGATCCTTTATTCACCTTTGTTTCCGTTGTAGGTGCCTCCACTGATTCTTCCTCTTCCTCCTACTCAGGACTGTGAACAATCCATAGCAGCTTTTGTTTCCTACATTTGTGTTGAGGCATATAAGGCTCATCACAGATGTAGCAGAGGCCCTTGGCCCTACGTTCTCAAGCCTCAACAGGGGTCAGCCTCTTTATCTCTGGTTGGTTGTGGAGAGGAGTGGTGTTTTGATTTGTCAAGGACGGTGGAAATCTGGATCTGGGTGGGTCACCTCTTGCCACTCTACGCCTAACTACTGCCTCCTCTTCTTCTAACAAGGCCAGTCATAGAGCTCTCGCCATAGTCATCGGCTCTAACTTTTCCACTCCAGCTTGATCCCCACTACAAAACATTCCACCAAATACTCTTCCGATAGCCCTTTCTCTCGGCTCGAAAGCCATTGAAACTTCTCTTGATAGTTGGTGACTGAACTGGTATGCATGAGTTTGGATAGGTGGCCAAAATGGGAAGTTCCTTGTGGCTTGTTAAATCTTGCATCTAGAGCCACAACATATTGTCGCCATGTCGGGGTTGGATGGTATTCACAGAACCACTGATACCATTCATCCGTGCTTCCTTCCAACCCCATGCTTGATACTGTCACCCACTCTTCCTCCAATAACCCGGTGAGAGTGAAATACTATCAAAGTAAAAGAAGCCACCCATCAAGCTGAGTGCCATTGAATCTGGGTAGGTGCAACTTGAACCTCCGTCCATGGGTTCCAGAACAAGGCTGGCCATCTGATTGAGCTTGTCCAGAATCTCGTTGCGCCGAGCGTGGAGAGCTTGTTGCCCCTTCTCCACCCCGCTCCACCTTTCTTCAACGTCCGCCATGTGAGTTGCCGAAGTAGACACCTGCTCTGATACCAAAATGTTATGGACCTCCTCCCGTTGCCAAGAAGAAAGCCCACTTTGACCTTGATCTATAATGAAACACTACTCAAAGGGGTTTGATGATGCACAATCCGGCCGGTCTTAGCTATCAATGATCTTGCCTCTGAACTGAGTGGCAGGGGACCTGAAACGGAGGGAGTGAAGAAACTCCGGGGAGAACCCGGCATAAGGGCTCTGAAGCTCAAGTTAGAGTTTTTTCAAAGGCAAGATAAGCCAGATAGCGCAAAAGTTAGCATACCTCGTTCTTGTGGGGTAGGAGCCTTTTATAACCACCTCGCGCACTCACTTCCAGGCTTCTGTTAGATCGGGCATGATTATTTCTGAGCTCCTGCCAGTTCGGATGTCATTTCCTCTGGCCGGACAGAACCGCCACTGCTCCTTTTGTTGGAGCCGTCTCTGCGGCTAGTAACGACGGTGGCAGGTGACGGTAGCAGGAGGCCGTTTGAAGTGCGGCTGTCAGGCGTCAGATCCCAAATCAGTCAGGTGCGCCGCCCTTGGATACGGACGTCCTTGGTGTTAGGTACGTTTGGTCAGCCTGGTGTTTCGGAAGCGAAGTGCTGGAGTGGCGAGCGAGATGTCTTGAGTTCGGTTTGGGGAGTGTTCCGAGCTGCCATGGGTCAGCTCGGGTCACAGCTTTGCGAGGCTTGGGACCCGAGGTAGTTCGTGCTCCTTGCAGGGAGCTCGGGTTCTCAGTAGGGATCTCAGGTTCTTAATAGGGAGCTCGGATTCTTAATAGGGAGCTCAGGCTCCTAGTAGGGAGCTCGGACTCTTGGTAGGGAGCTCGGGCTCCTAGTAGAGTCCGGTCTGGTGGAGTTCGGGCTCGGTAGTGAGCTTGGACTTCGTTACTTTCGGTGCTCGTTTTGGGCGCTCTACTGTCCCGAGTCATTTGCTTTTGCCACATGTCGGGTGATTGCGAGGTCGGGCCAAATTTCCCTTCATCAATTGCCCCCCACTCCTTGCGACAAGGGTCCTGTCTTGGCGCGGGGAGTTCGTAAGGTAGCAGGAGGGTTTTGGTCTGTACTGAGGGAGCTTGCTTTAGTTTGATTTTCAAAAAAGGGCGCGCGTTTGGGAGACGTGATGGTAGCCGTTCGGGAGTCGTGCTGCAGATGCTTTTATTGTGAGTAGATGTGCGCCGACACCCTGTCAGTTTCGAGAAGATGCGTGCTGACGCCCCGTCCTCTGACAGGACGTGCGCGACGCTTTGTCAGTTTCGGAAAGACGTGCGCTGGTTGGCTTCGGAAGACGTGCGGTTTAGCGCGGCTGTGGACCGTTGGATTGGCTTCGATCTGGGCCGTCGCTTTTCGGCCGCAGTGGATATAAATAGCGTGGGGGGGGGCGTCCTCGCTACTGTACCTCTTGAGCTCACGCCTAAGTTTCAGTTCGCGTCCAGGCTCTTCAGCTCGCGTCCCAGGTTCTTTGCTTGTTCGAGCTTTCGTGGTCTACTTCAGTTTTCTTCCCGGGTGAGTGCTCTTGGAATCCCGTTCCATTCCCTGATGTCTAGTTCGGAGGGTTCAGATAGTTCAAGCGGGTCTGATGCAGGTTCTACGAACCAATTTGCGTCCCCTGGTAGTTCAAGTGAGCCCGATGTAGGTCTTGAGGAAGGGGTTGAACCTACAGGCCGAGGTGCCTCGGGTAGGTCGGCGTCCACCTCCCGTCGTGGCCGAGCTTTAGATCAGTTCAGCCCTTCGACTATGACGCCTGAGGGACTTCAATCCCTCATAGACTACTACAACTTGCCCGAGGAGCACGCCTACTTCATCCTTACGGGTAGCTTCCCTTGGGAACACGGTCCTGATGAGATCGTGATTTTCCGGGAGCAGCTTGCTGCGGGGCTGTGACTGCCTTTTCATCCTCTTCTCGTCGAGGTTCTAAACCACTTCGGTGTGACGGTCGGCCAGCTTTACCCGAACTCCATTAGGAATTTAGTGGGGACGATCTCCTTATTCTGTGACGAGAACTTTCCTTTGGATCTGGAGATTTTCTCCTCTATTTTAATGCTGAAAAAGCAAGCGGGTCCCCTCCTGTGCAGGAGCCGGCGCGGAACCACCCCAGGGTGCGGAGCCCAAGGTGCCGGACTACCCGGCGGAGGATCAGCCTATGGAGCCCGAGATGGTCCCTCCTGTGCAGGAGCCGGCGGGGGCTCCTTATGCCGAAACCACTCACACAGGGGCTCCCGCTTACTCCGAGTCTGCCCATACGCGAGCTAGGCCGTCAGGTTCGGAGGCCCCGGGGGACTTCAGGAGTGTGCTGTCGCCTATTCACGCTCTTCAACGGAGTAAAGAGGCCATGTTTCCCGAGGAAGTCGCGGCGTGGACCGAGCTCCCTCTGCACCAAGTGGCCCGCCATGCCGTTACTCATGCCATGGTGGTAAGTGCTCCCTTTAGAGTTCTTTGGCCTTTATTCTTATATTCGTTCCTTTGATCCCTTGTTTCCCTTTGATAGGTGAACTCTTCTATTCACGCCTTGGCGAACCAGGTGGAGAGGTGCTCGAGGCAGGCGCGAGCTGCCGAGGAGGCTGCTCGCCTCGCGCGGTCTAGGCAGGCGAGGTCTCAGAGATGCTGAGGCCATGGGAGTGGTGGTGAAGCATATGGCGGAATTGAAGTTGGACCTGCAGCATCAGGTCGAGTATCTTCAGGAGGATATCAGGGAGAGGACTCAGATCTTCTCTCAAGGCATCGAGGACGCGAAGAAAAAAGCTGTCAGTGATTATATTGCTTCGCCGGATTTCGATGATCTGATGGTGGACTCCTACAGGAGGGGTTTCAAGCTAAGCCGGTGGATGATCCGGAATACGTACCCTGAGCTCGATACCAGCGCCATATCCACTTCGCGCATTACTCAAGAGATGGCCAATGCTGCGGATGCCGAACCGGACTCCGAGGGGGAGGCAGGACCTTCGGGTGTTGTCGAAGTGGCTTCTGATAATGATGAAGTAGCCCCCGACTTGTAAAAGATGAAGTGGCTTTTTTTTTTTGAATGTACACCTTTATTTGAAATGAAATGGCTTTTTTGTTTAAGTGCTAGTTGTCCTGTCTTCGAGCTGCGTTTTTTGCTGAACTGACCATTTCGGTCCTTTAGTTCGTTTTTTACCTCGGCTTCGGGGTACTTGCCTTTGTGGTTTATAGGTAGTATCTTCTTAAGTTGACGACGTTCCATGCTCGGGGTACTTGTTTTCCTTCTAGGGTTTCGAGCTCGTATGCCCCCCCACCGAGTGCTTTCTTTACTCTGTAGGGTCCTTCCCAGTTTGGTCCAAGTTTCCCTACGCCGGGTTCGGGCACCATGACCTTACGGAGAACTAGGTCGCCGATGCGGAAGTTCCTCTTCTTTACTCGCGCATTATAATACCGAGCTACCTTTTGCTGGTAGGCCGCAGTTCGGATGTGCGTGAGGTCCCTCACTTCGTCCAGTAGGTCGAGGTTGGTGCGTAACTCGCCCTCATTTGTCTGTTCGTCGTATGCTTCTAGTCGCAGCGTAGGTACTTCGATTTCCGCTGGGATCACCGCCTCGGTGCCATATGTGAGGTTAAAGGGGGTCTCTCCTGTGGCGGTCTTTTCCGTGGTTCGGTGAGCCCACAAGACACTTGGTAGCTCGTCCGCCCACAACCCTTTAGCTCGGTCTAGTCGTGCTTTCAGTCCGCGGATGATGGCTCTGTTCATTACTTCTGTTTGGCCATTTGCCTGGGGGTGTGCGAGCGACGTGAAGTTCTGACTAATTCCCATACTTTGGCACCATTCTTTGAACTTGATATCTTTGAACTGTTTGCCGTTGTCGGAGATCTGTACCCGAGGTAGCCCGAAGCGACATACAATGTTCTTCCAAAAGAAGTTTTGTATGTTTCGGGCTGTAACTATTGCTAGGGGTTCAGCTTCTATCCACTTTGTGAAGTAATCTACTGCCACCACTAGGAATTTTCTCCCGCCTGTTGCTGGTGGGAATGGCCCCAGGAGGTTGATGCCCCATTGGGCGAAGGGCCATGGGCTGGTGAGGTATTTGAAGTCGGCAGCGGGCTGATGGTGGATGTTGGCATGCTTCTGACACTTGTCACATTTTCTGACGAGCTCGATTGCCTCTGTCTTCATCGTTGGCCAGTAGTATCCTTGTCGAAGTGCTTTTTGGGCGAGGGCTCTGCCCCCCAGGTGTCCGCCGCACAAGCCTTCATGAGTGTCGCGGAGTACCAACCCGGCTTTGGCTGGGCGCAAGCATCGCAGGTAGGGGAGCATGTAGGATCGTCGGTACAACCGTCTGTCTATCATGACGTATTTGGCTGTCTGGCACTGCACCCTCTTGGCTGCGTTGCGGTCCGCGGGGAGGGTTCCGTCTAGCAGGAAGCTCGCGAGTGGGTCGATCCAGCTCGGCTCTGCTTCAGTGACGGGAGCGACCTCTTCTGCCCCACCGAGAATGCTGGGCCGAGGTAAGTCCTCTACGTACACGGTTCTCCTGGCGTTGTGGCTCGTGCTAGCTAGTCGGGACAGGGCGTCGGCCTCAGCGTTCTCTGACCTCAGGATTTGCTTGATGAAGTGTGACTGGAAGTTGAGCAAAGCCTCCTTTACTTTTGCCAAATATGCAATCATTGTGAGCTCGCGCGCTTCGTATTCGCCTGTAACTTGGTTGACCACGAGCTGGGAATCACTGCAGATAACCATGTGCTTTGCTCCAACCTTGCGCGCTAGGCTTAGCCCGGCTATCAGTGCCTCGTACTCCGCCTCGTTGTTGGATGCCGCGAACTCAAAGCGTAGTGCATATTCCAGCTTCGTTCCGCTCGGGCCGCGTAGCACTATTCCAGCCCCGCTGCCTTGTTGGTTCGAGGAGCCATCTACGTGAAGGATCTAGGGCTCCTCATCCCAGTTCGCGCTTGGTCTAACCAGGAGGGATGTTACACTGGCTGCTACTTCACGGGGTTCGGACTCGTTTGGCTTGGGAGCTCCGAGCTCACCCGAACTGGGGATCTCGGGCTCGACCGGCTCGGGGGCTTCGAGGCTAAACGTGCATTCTACGATAAAATCTGCCAAGGCTTGGGCCTTAATGGCAGTTCTTAGCTTGTACTGAAGATCGTACTCGCTGAGTTCGATGGCCCACTTAGTCAGTCGGCCGGAAACCTCGGGTTTGAGTAAAACTTGTTTCAGAGGTTTGTCGGTCAGGACGATGACAGTGTGAGCCTGGAAGTACGGGCGGAGTTTCCGTGCTGCTATCACCAGTGCATACGCTAGCTTTTCTATCTGCGGGTACCTTGTCTCTGCTCCCTGCAAGATTTTACTAACATAATATATGGGTCGTTGGACCCGGTTTGCTTCCTTTACTAGTACCGAACTGACCACCTCGTCGCTAGCCGAGAGGTACAGTTCTAAGACTTCGCCTTCCTCGGGCCGAGCTAAGGTCGGCACACTGGCGAGGTAACCTTTTAGCTTGTCAAACGCGAGCTGGCAGTCTTGGGTCCACTCGAACCCTTTGCCTTTGATTGCTTTGAAGAAGGGTAGGCAGCGATTTGCCGACTTGGACATGAAGCGGCTTAGAGCGGCTATGCGGCCGTTTAGCCTCTGAACTTCTTTTACTTTCCGAGGCGGTCTCATATCTAGGATGGCTTTTATCTTGTCCGGGTTGGCCTCGATACCGCGCCGATTGACAACGTAGCCTAGGAATTTGCCCGAGGTGACGCCAAAGTCACATTTGTTGGGGTTCAATTTCATGCTAAACTGACGCAGGATTTGGAAGACAGAGTCCAAGTCTTTTATTAGTTCTTGTGAAAACCGTGTCTTGACGACCATGTCGTCTACATAACACTCTATCTTCGTGCCAATCGGGGGCTGAAACAGCCTATTTACAAGTCTTTGGAAGGTCGCCCCGGCATTTTTTAACCCGAAGGGCATGACCTTGTAACAGTATAGACCGAACTCGGTTATAAAGCTGGTTTTTTCCTCGTCGGACTGGTCCATCCAGATTTGGTTGTAGCCTGAGTAGGCATCCAGGAAGCTTAGCAACTCATGTTCCAAGGTCGCGTCCACTAGGCGGTCGATCCTAGGGAGGGGGAAGCAGTCTTTCGGGCAAGCTCGGTTCAGGTCGGTGTAGTCGACGCACATGCGCCACTTGCCGTTCGCCTTTTTCACCAACACAGGGTTGGCCACCCAGCTCGGGTAATGGACTTCCCTTATGAAGTCTGCCGCGAGGAGCTTCTCGACTTCCTCATCGACCGCCTTCCAACACTCTGGGGCTAAGTTCCGTTTCTTCTGTCTAACGGGTCTGACTAAAGGGTCAGTGTTAAGTTTGTGAGTTATAAGGCCAGGGTCAATACCGGGCATATCGGCCGCGGACCATAGAAAAATATCTAAATTTTGAAGTAAAAAACTTATCAGTTCAGTCCGTAGGGGTTCTTTGACGGAAGCACCGATCTGGAGTGTGCGAGCTGGGTCCGTAGGCGAGGTTGGGATCGCGATTGTTTCCTCTGTGGGCGAGGCTCGTTCTTCGCCTTGTTCCGCGGGCCGCTCCAGATCGAGGTCACTGGCTGCGTTGGTCTTTTCCTTTAGGGCGGCAACGTAGCACTTGCGGGACTCGAGCTGGTCGCCCCGCGCTACCCCCACACCGAAGTCCGTAGGGAACTTCATGGCCAAATAGTAGGTGGAGACCACCGCCCGCAGGATATGCGTGATTGGCCGCCCTATTATGGCATTGTATGGGGAGGGGGTCGCGACCACCAGGAAGTTGTGGTTGAGTCTGACCACACAAGGCCACGTGCCGACTTCCACAGGTACCGTTATTTTTCCGAGGGGCCTGACTTCCTCCCCGCTGAAGCCCACCAGGGGAGTGTTTGCGGGCTTTAGTTCGCTCATCGGCAGCTGTAGCAGATCAAACGCTGATTTGAAGAGGATGTCCGCTGAGCTGCCCGAATCTACGAGTACGCGTCTAACCTCGAAGTCGTTGATCCTTAGTTTAATGACAAGCGCGTCATCGTGGGGGTAGCGAACTCCTCGCGCGTCGTCTTCCGTGAAGAGGATTGGCTCTTCGGTCTTTGGCCTTTTTGGAGGGTTCCGCTCCTCGAGGACCGTTTCGCGAACTGAAGTCCGGGCTGCCGCCGTTGTACACCCCGCTACCACCGAACCTCCCACAATTACATGGATGGTTCCTCGAATTGGCCTCTCTACCGGAGGTTGTCGCTGCAACGGTTCGGCAGGCCTGCTGCTAGATTCGGGGGCATCCTTTTCGTGCTCGCCTGGTCGATCCGCTTTATTGCTATTATTGTTGTGCTGTACAAAGTTTCTCAAGTATCCGCAACGGATGAGCCCCTCTATTTCGTCTCGGAGGTTATTGCATTGCTCGGTACTGTGACCATGGTCCCTATGGAAATTACAATACAAATTCTTATTTCTTTCGTTCGGATTTCCCTTTACGCGAGGTGGCCATTTCACGTACGGGGCATCCTTGATCGTCATTAAGATCTCGGTCCGCCTTGTGTTCAGTGGCGTGTAATCCGTCCGAACTGGTAGGGGAGCTCGGAACGACTGGTTCGGTTTTGGGTCCCGAGCCGGGCTTCTTCGGTCGGCTGAGTTAGAGGGCTCGCCATCCCTCTTTCTTTTCTCGTTTCCGCCCTCGGTTCGTTGGTTGATTTCCTCCTCCGTCCTCATGAACTTGTCCGCGAGCTTGAGAAACTCGGCCACGGTCGCGGGCTGGTTAGCTACCATGTGCCATTTGAACTCTTTGTGCGTCACCCCTCTTTTTGTTGCCGCGAGCTGCACCGCAGGGTCTAACCGCGGTATCTGTAAGCATGCTTCATTGAATCGTTTGATGTAGCCCCGTATGGGTTCTCCTTCCCTTTGGACTACCCCGAAGATGCTTTCCTCTGCTCTGGGGCACCGTTTGCTGGTGACAAAGTGTGTAGTGAAGACCTGCACGAACTGAGCCCAACACTTTATCGACCCGAGGGCCAGGTTCCTGTACCAAGTGCGGGCTACCCCCCTGAGGGTGGTGGTGAAAGCCACGCACATGCATGATTCGCTGGCTCTGGCGAGGTGCATTTGGGACTGGAAAGCGTCAACGTGGTCGTTGGGGTCGAAGGACCCGTCATACTTGTCTAGAGGTGGGAGCTTGAAATCTCTAGGCAAGGGGACTGCCAGGAGTTCTGACGCGAGGGGGGAAGGAACTGAGAGAATTGGGGCAATTCCTACCTCGTCCGAGCTCGTCTCGCCTTTGCCTCTGAGCTCTGACAGGACGCGGGTGGCGGTTCGTCGACCTCGACGGCGCCTTCGCTGCTGAGTGGGCCTTGTACTGGTGCTGCTGGCCTCCGTGTTGCCGAGCTCGATGGGCCCGGAGTGCTGGTAGTCCGCTGCTGCCAGTGCGCCGAATCGGTTTTCCACGAGTGGGAACTCCGGTTTGGAGCCCCAAGGTGCCGATCTCGCGGGCGAGGTTCCCGACCCGCCTGCGAACTGCGAGGCGGGGATGACTTTTCTCTCTCTCTAGCCTGGGGACGAGGCCTAGCTGTTTGGGGGGTTCTGGGGCCTGGAGGCCTTTCCTTGGTGGGGGCGCCCATCCTGCGGAGAGGCCTTCACCGGCTTCGAAGCAGGGTGGCGAGGTGGAAGTAGTGGTTGGTTCAGTGGCAGTTGGGGGAACTACTGTTGATAGTGATACTGGGAGAGGTTGTGCAACACTTGGTGCTGGTGAAGTTGGTGTTGCTGGAATTGTTGCATCTGGGCTTGCATTGCCCGCATGCACTGCATCAGGTCGTCCAACCGATTTTGGCTAGCTGCCAGGGGGACGGCGGTTGGTTCAGCGAAGGTAGTCTCGATGGGGAGAGGAAAGGGGATGTTTGTGGCAGGAAGGTTTATAGGCGCCACTGCTTGTGGCGTATTCAGATTGGGAATTCCGTCCACCGAGAGGGGGATGGTGAACTGCCCAACACACACCACGGGAACTTGAGGTTGTTCCCCGGTGGTGTTTGTCTCTGTGCCGCGTCCGGCGTTGCTGGAAGAGGCCATGAGTGTTGAGTTTTTCAAAGAAGAAGAAAGGGGTATGAAAGTTTGGAGGGAGGCCTTTTGAAGCGTTCCCACAGACGACGCCAATTGATGATGCACAATCCGGCCGGTCTTAGCTGTCAACGATCTTGCCTCTGAACTGAGTGGCAGGGGACCTGAAACGGAGGGAGTGAAGAAGCTCCGGGGAGAACCTGGCGTAAGGGCTCCGAAGCTCAAGTTAGAGTTTTTTCAAAGGCAAGATAAGCCAGATAGCGCAAAAGTTAGCATCCCTCGTTCTTGTGGGGTAGGAGCCTTTTATAACCACCTCGCGCACTCACTTCCAGGCTTCTATCAGATCGGGCATGATTATTTTTGAGCTCCTACCAGTTCGGATGTCATTTCCTCTGGCCGGACAGAACCGCCACTGCTCCTTTTGTTGGAGTCGTCTCTGCGGCTAGTAACGACGGTGACAGGTGGCGGTAGCAGGAGGCCGTTTGAAGTGCGACTGTCAGGCGTCAGATCCCAAATCAGTCAGGTGCGCCGCCCTTGGATACAGACGTCCTTGGTGTCAGGTACGTTTGGTCAGCCTGGTGTTTCGGAAGCGAAGTGCTGGAGTGGCGAGCGAGATGTCTTGAGTTCGGTTTGGGGAGTGTTCCGAGCTGCCATGGGTCAGCTCGGGTCACAGCTTTGCGAGGCTTGGGACCCGAGGTAGTTCGTGCTCCTTGCAGGGAGCTCGGGTTCTCAGTAGGGAGCTCGGGTTCTTAATAGGGAGCTCGGATTCTTAATAGGGAGCTCGGGCTCCCAGTAGGGAGATCGGACTCTTGGTAGGGAGCTCGGGCTCCTAGTAGAGTCCGGTCTGGTGGAGTTCGGGCTCGGTAGTGAGCTTGGACTTCGTTACTTTCGGTGCTCGTTTTGGGCGCTCTGCTGTCTCGAGTCGTTTGCTTTTGCCACGTGTGGGGTGATTGCGAGGTCGGGCCAAATTTCCCTTCATCAGGGTTGTTGCCCGAGAAGGTGACAAGAGAGATATTCGAATGGTAGGAAAATGTGACAAATCTTTATTTAGTCAAATGAAATTTATAGAGGTCTTGTTAGACTGCTACAACTCAATCATTGATAATCATTACAAAATATTCGTTCAAGGGTGGTTGTAACGGCTAACATGCGTCGAGAACTAACTCTGTCCTTTAGGAGACACGTTAGTGAAACCGCCTCTCTTGGCCTCTGTGCTCCATTAATGGCGGTGGTTCGTATCAGCCAGACGATGAGGAAGTTGAATAATGAATCTAGATTCCTTTCTATATTTATAATCCCCTTGCTCGATCATTGGATTTTATTATACCCTCCTGACCAATGATATATCACGATATTCTTTCAATACTAGCACCTGGTGCGAGGAGGGGGGAGCTCCCAGGCAATTTGTCACCTTCATAAACTCCTGATTCATGATTAATAAGCATATTTTCTTCTTTGTACCCGAAACAAAATGTTCTCTGAAATCTGAGAAAATTTTGCTCATTTTGCTACATGTGATCATGATATAATTGTTTTAAAAGGTCATTCTAGCGGCTTCTGGGTTAGTTGGACGAACCAGGTTCAAGTTTATGTGACTTTTAAAAGCTCTAATTTAGTTGTTTTTTCTCATTCATAATTTTCCTATTTACAAAGAGTGGTGGAATGGCCTGTACAATGCACAAGGTATTTGATATTAATGGTGATGTACGACTATACTTTTATATCTTAGGCATAGATAAAAGTTCACATAAAAGTCCCAAGACAATTATACAATACATAAAAAAGACTATCCTCACAAAATGCCAAGATCTTAATTTTATAATATGCATATAATGTTGGTTGCAAATGCATCAGATTGAAACATTAGTGCACCAAATCAATGATAAAATTACATTCAACAACATTATATACAAATACAGTTCATCCTATTGAAACACAAAATTTTTGGAGAATAGGAGATGCCACTCTTAACTAACCTCCTGTTTTGTAATAACGTAAAACCTATGAAAATAATTACTATTAATGGTTAGGAGTAAACAAAGCTATTATGTTAATTTACACAAGTAACCATTGAATAGAAGAATCCATTATCTAAGATGACTATTAAATGACTTACATTTAAGCTTAAAAACATTTTCTTCTTACTTTTTTAACTAAGAGGAGATAAAAAAATTAGTTGGAAGCAAAATTTATTAACCAACCACTAAAGTAATACGTATGCAAACACCTTCTAGGCATGTTGAGCACCTCCGCAATCAAACAATTCATAATGTGTCATAGTGTTGCATACAACCGAGGACATGAGTTGTATGCCTTACTAAACAACCACACACATGGATAACATATAGTCCTAGTGGCCAAATGCCCTTATAAGACCAGGGCCTAATTGACAAACATGTCCAGGGCCCATGGAATGAAATTTCTATATTTTCATTTTTCTTTAATTTATGGTTTTCTTTGTTTTTTGTATGTTTTGCTGTTTTTCATTAATTTTTATTATTTTCTACATTTTTTGTAATTTTTTTTGTGTATTTCTTTGTTTCCTTTTGTAATTTAGACTTTTTCTTCATTTTCTGTGTTTTTATAATTATTTTGTAATTTTTATTTTTTATTTAATTTATGTTATTTTCTACATTTTATATCTTTATTTATATATTATGTATTTTTATAGCTATATTTTTCTAGAATTTATGTATTATGTGAAAAATTAATGAGTTGGGTAGGTTGGGTTGGGTTATGGTAGGTTTGGGTTGAACCCAAAATGGGTCATTTGCAGGTTGATGGGTTAGGTGGGTTGGGTTGAAGCTCAACCCAAACCTAAGTACCTAACCCACCCAATTTCTTTTTAGAAAAGACAATGGTTTTTCTTTTTTTTTTTTTTTTGCCAACAACTATCATGCACCCTCATATAGAATTAGGATATGTCGAATTAACCAAAAAACTAAGAGGTAGAATTAGTATGAAAAATTAGGGTCTTTTGACCACACTAACAATCATTCTCATTTTTAGTAGATATAAATTTTTATTTTATTCTCCATTTTTTTCATTTTTCTATAATTTATGGTTTTTCTTTCTTTTTTGTAATTTATGTTTTTTCTTCAATTTTTATGATTTTCTATATTTTTTGTAAAATTTATCTCTATTTCTTTTCTTTTTGTAATTTATATTATTTTCTTCATTTTATGTGTTTTTTCATAATGATTTTGCAATGACATGTATACAATGGGAAAAAAATAGAAAGTTGTGGGTAAAGTTGGAAAGAAAAATCAAGGTGTTTTGACCAAACCAATTGCAACATTCTCATTTTTTAGTATGGTATATATATAGAAATTTTTATGATTTTCTATATTTTTTGTAAATTTTCTATGTACTTTTTTGTTTTTTTTGTAATTTATATTGTTTTCTTCATTTTATGTTTTTCATAATTATTTTGCAATGACAATATATACAAGGGGGAAAAATAGAAAGTTGAGGATAAAGGTGTGTAGAATAAGAGAGAACTGGGGTTTAAAGGAGAGAATTGGGGTTTTCTACTTCTTCCTTCCTACTGTAAAGTAGGGGGAATGGATAATATACACTATGCAAAGAAGGGTTTAAAGGAGAGAACTGGGGTTTTAGAATTCATATCTTCACTTCATGTGTGAATGATGACATTTGGCCTTTTGCCTCCTACCATTCTGCTCATAAATGGTTGCACCGTTATTTGCATATCTAACGGCTAGCATTAAGATATAGGTTGATCCTGATTCATTTATATTCAGATTCGAGTCGAACACACATTCAATTTATATAGGAGAGTTCGGATCTCTTGCCAACAAAATGCATTCCAAAATCCAAACCCCTATGACCCTACCAAGTACAACCTCTACGATACTATGTTGGTAAGGTGTTAGATTACCAAATTGGCCCGATGATATTCGAGAAAAAACACCGTAAAACGAATCAATATAATGAATCTAAGAGCATTTCTTGATCCAATACAACTTATTACGTTAACGAAGACAATTGAAAAAAATCAGGGAGAAAACAAAAAAAAATGCTTCATTTAATCATCTAATTGATTGTTCCATGATGAAAAGAGAGATGTTGAAAAAATCCATTCCTCTCTTCAATTCAATGTGTGGTTTGGGCAAACCATCCAATACTTGACACCTGTTGGCTTTAATCAATGAAGAGGTTTGTCAGGTAGGTGCTTCGGGACAAGATTAGATAAGGCGAAGAATAAGTTCCACAGTAGTCTTATTATTATTTTATTTGTTTTATCCAATTACAAGTGGTAGTCGTTAATTAAATAAAATTGGAAAAATAAAAAGCATAACAAAGGGTAAAAATGAAAAGTGAAAATTAGGCTTTTCGGTGAAACATTGTCACCATCCTCATTTTTATAAATGAGATACAGAGATTATCCAATTACAAGTGTCACCATCCTCATTTTAAATCAAGTTTTAAAATAAAAAACATGATAAAGGGTAAAAATGGAAAGTGAAAAATCAGGCTTTTTGATGAAACATTGTCACCATGCTCATTTTTATAAATTGTACAGAATGAATCCTCTTCTGTGTTTATAGCCACCCGTGTTCTTCACATAGGAACGAGCTCTGGTCTTATTTCCATTCCTCACAATCTGGGTTCTTGGACATGTTGAACTCTTGTGGTCTGATTGACTTGGACCTTCAAGATAAAGGCCCTTAGTTCACTTGGTCTAACTCACAGTTTTCTTAGGGATTAATTCGAGAATGCCTAGATCACTACCGCTGCTTGGCCACTTCGAAATAGCTCATGCTGTTTTCCAATGGGCACTGTGAAGCATCTACTAGCCCTCCATGGCGACCATTGCCCATTTTACTATCTTGTTATGGAAATTCTAGAGTCGTCCAACTCTACTTCGTTTCGAAGCAGCTTGGCTCAAAGAACTTGGTCTTTGTGATACAGTCCTTAGCTCTTGGGATACAGCAACTAGTGATTTCCAGATGAAGACGAGGAAAGTGTTGATGGATTTCTCAGCCTGGAGTAAACACACCATTGGTAACATTCCCAGTGACTGACTAATTTGGCTAAACAGATTGAAGCTATCCAATCAAGCACCAGCTCAGATGATGATATCATGTTGGAAAGACTTCTTAAGGCCATATCTCATTGTGATTGGTTAAAGGAGAGCAATTGAAATTCTCACTTATTCCATGTAACAGCTTCCAATAGAAGGCAGAATTCCATCACTGGCTCAATATCAATGGCACATAGACTGCTAATAAAGAACATATTCATTGTCACCTCAGGAACTCCTTCGAAGAGCTTTTCACCTCCTCTTCCCCAGATTTTTCTGGCATGCATCAACGTGGTCAATTCAGCTGAAGACGAGAATTCTAATCTTTGCAGGGTTTCCACCAAATGAAGAAATGACAAAATTCTAATCTATGTTGGAATCTGCCAGGATAGAGTAAGAGGGGAATGTGTGCGTGGAAGACTATCCCTGGTGCAGTAATTGAATCTATCTGGGCAGAGATGAACAACAGACTGTTATGTAATAGGAGGAATTCTGAAGATGTTATCAGATTTCTAGTGGGCAAATTGGGTCCTGGGTTTCTATAACGGAGTTTATTAATCAGAATATTTTTCTGCCGCCTAACTCCAGATATCTGTGGGATTTAGTGTTGCTCCCTGCCCAGGATGGGGTTTGTGTATGTGTCTTCCTGCCCTTGGGGCCTGTTGTGTTGTTCTTGTTTTCTTGCAATAAATTTATTACCTTACCTCATCTCAAAAAAAAAATACCATTAGACAAAGTAATGGCCCTATAAAATTGAAAAACTAAACATCACCAAAAAAAATATCTTAAGTATATCAAATAGAGATACAAGCTACTCTCTACCCAAAATTTTCAACTCAAAATGCACCATCAGCTACTGGGACAGCATGAAATAAATATCAGTCAATTAGAATAATGTTTATTTCTGTCCAAATGCCCCAATAGGTTACAAAAAGAATAGAAGTACAGCACTTCAGACAATCTTTGATTTCCTTTCACCAGCGAAGTAGGCTATATCAGATGTTTCCAAAGAGACAGCTAAGTAGGCTATATAATATTAAACTTGAGTCCCTTGGGTCTTCTATAAGTGCACATCTTGAAATCTTTGCATATGAATGAAAATTTCTAGATTTATGGTGAACGCTTATATCTTATCTGAGAGAAATCTTCTACAAATGCTCTATCTCAAGGCTGATATTGCTCAGAGATCCTGGAATAGGACGCGTGAAGCTTTAAAAAATTCTAAGAAAAATTTACTTAAAAGAACATTCCAAAAGCCAGATATTTAATTCTGAGAAATGCATTTGATTCATTTGCTTTACTGCTGCAACTTTTATTATCACCTCCAGATTTGTATAAATCTTCAGTTTTCCTAGATTGAAACAAATATCATTTAGGAGCTATTTCAAATTTTCATCATGATGTTGGCCTAGATATCTCTGGAACCTTTTCCACCCTTTTCTTTTGCATCTCTTCATCTCCATAAAATCCAGTATCATACTCTCCCCATGATCATAAAAACCCAGGTTTAGCAGTGTCAATTCCACACCAAGTACCAGTCATAGCCTTTGGTAAACTCTCACAGTATTTGTCCTCAATGTAAATGTATTAAGGTAGGTTGTAAATTAAAAACGAAAATTTCAATATCTGATTTACAGTCTCCATGGGACTTTTTTGTGGTTTACCTTTTGTTAGATATAGAAAAGTTGCCATTCCTGTCTGTCATTATCATCTAGAAGAAAGCTCCAACATCTACAACATTATGGTTTCTGTTAATATTTTGCCACTAAACAATTTTTTTCACTTTCTCAGAAAAATTCTGCATGAGCCTTGCATCATTGATCCAAACTATTTCATCAATCAAGTACAAACAAGTTTGGTCATAATCCGCAAATGTTCCATCTAACAAGGTATGCAACACAGGTTGGCCCGAGTTAACATTTTACACTGCCTCAGGCTGGGGCCTTTGGGTTGGACCCATTCATATTTTGACAAAGGCCCAATCCCAGCCCACCCAAATTGCACCCCTACATCTAATATGTGATCCTCTGGGAGTGCTGACCTTTTCTTGCTTTTCATTTCAACAGTGAGAAGTGACAATATTGGTAAAGAATTTTGGATAATGGCCCATCCATAAGGTAACTCAACAGGAAACCACCAAATGGTTAGGAGTTTATTAGCCATGTATAAAGACTTTCATCTGGCCTGTATATGATGCAGCTGACTGCATCTTATCTAATCTCCGTTTCATATATGTTTGGTGCAAGTACCATCTTTTAGAAAGAGGTTGTGCATAGTTCTAATCTTATTTCAATTTTTCACTTTAACTAAACTTGTTATTTAGGTCATGCAAGGAAAAAAAAATTCAGTTAGAGTGGCATAGCAGGTGAAACTTATTTACTGCTCTCACTTGGTCTCACCAGCTGGTTCGCTCTCCTCTTAAGAACTATGAATCCCAAGTGTGTCTCAAACATCACCAACCTAACTCAACCAAAGAAATCAATTCCAAGCAGATTCGGAAGTGAGATCCAAACAGACTTCAGAGTTGAGTCCAGCAGGTATCAAGATCCAAACAGCCACTCTACAAGTCACCAGTTGTAGAATAAGAAGAAAAAACCAACTTTAACAAGGGGTAGCATATCATAGGTGAAAGAAAATCTACCAAAATTCAAACCTCTCCAGAAATTCCCAACTCATGTTAATTCAATTCTCAAATATCATATAAATTGAATGTAATCAGTCAACATCATCATCTAAGCCTTGTCCCAACTATAGCCCCAGAAATCCTGTTTCGTCATTCCGTTCTGTTCAGTGCCATATCCATTGTTAAATTATAGGTGTTTGAATGTAATCAGTCACATTAAAAATAACTGATATCTGCATCTACCAACAGAGATGTCTACACTGGAGTTTTCTGTTTTTCCCACAGCAAATTCTAGAAAATCAGATGAAGGCATCAAACAAAATGCAAATCATCGCCATAAAATCCTATAAATTAATATCTACCAGGATTTAGGCTTCCCTTTCTCAGATATTATAGGCCATCTAGACCCCTTCAGAAATCATATGGACAGTTTGTGACATCAACACGCTCTTCTCTAAGTGAGGAGATCAGAAGAACCAACTTTGATCTTCTCTGGTATTACCAGGAAAATAGGGTTCAATCTTAGTGAAATAGAAGCAGATGAAGAAGAAAAGTGAAATATGATAAGAGAATAAAAGAGGAGAAGATAATATAGGTACATGAGAAGTGAATCTGTTGAATTGACTGAGCTTTCTATTAGAATATATATACCTTGCTAAATAGAAGGTACAACTGCAAAATTATCTCCAAACAATTATAACATAATATCTCTACAGTTCCTTTTTTTTCCTTTTGCAGACAACAAGAAGTTCAGTCAAAAAGAACTAAAACAAAACTCATACAAGAGGAAGACATGGAACATTACAAGGAAAGAAGAAGAAGAAAAAAAAAAAGAAAAGTGGACAAAACACTACAATCCCCCAAGAACAAAAACAAAGGATCTGACAGATCTGTATTATAAAAATTGTCTTTTTCACTTAGAAAAAAAGATCCAAAAGATTGGGCAACAATATTCGATAAAAATTATCAGAAGCATTGCCAATCTTCTATTGACTAACATTGAGCAACAATTTTGTCAAAATCTTACAATTTACGATTTGAATCATGAACCCCAAGGGTTTCGATTCGAATCTTATGTCTGAATCTTTTTCTGCAAAAATCTTACAATTTGATTCATAAATGTTATGATTTTTACGATTCAAATAAATTCAATTAAGAACTAGTTCTCTACTTGTTTTTTTTTTTTTTTTTTGGGGGGGGGGGGGGGGGGGGAGGGGGTATGTTTTAGTTTTGCCATGCGAGAATTTTTTAAAGGGCCATTATATGTAGATTTGTTTGATTTTCAAGTAAAACGTGATTATATCATCTTAGACTTCTATTGTATAAGTGGTAAATTATATTGTTTTAAGTACATATATGATAGATATAGATTAAGAATAGGGTAAAATCACTTTCCTATATATATTTAACCTTTTAATATATCTATATTTAATTTTTTGACAAGTTTGTAAAAATAGAAATAATCTTACAATTTATGATACGATTCATGATTCAATTCGATTCAATTTTCTCTATGATTTACAATATGATTACGATTTTCAAAACATTGCTTACATATGGATATATGTATATTACAATCAATGCAAGAACCCTATAACAACTAACAACCTGCTAACTTTTTCCTTTTTTTTCTTTTGATAAATCTAACTTTTCCCAAACTTCAGTTAGAAAGAAATAATTTCCACATTTGAAGCTCTGATGGTTATTTTCAGAGATGCTTAATAAGAGCTGTTCTGTGTCTAGAAGATATTTCAGGAAACAACAACATTTCTCCACCTTAAAAGGAAGCAAAATTCTAATGCTTGACTTATTTAAAAGTGACATTCAACTACTGAACAAAGTTCTAACAAGAAAGTGTTGGCACTCCTACAAGGGCTGAACTTGGCTAAACAACTGGGTTTTCAACATTTGGAAGTGGAGGGTGATTCGAAATTGGTAGCAGGCTGGATGCAAACTAACAGTTTGGGCATCTGGTCCCTTAGACAACCAGTAAGGGAAATTATGCACCTAACAATGGAGCTTGAAGTACACTTTAAATGGACTAGAAGGTCAGCCAATGCAAAGGCTGATACCTTAGCAAAGCAAGGAGTTAGTGGGGAAAACCTATTCTGGGCATGTTTGTAATCTATTTTATGTTGAGGGATCACCTTGCTTATGAAGGTGACAGTTGTACTAGTTTTCCTTAAAGTTTAATGAAAGGTACCATTTCCTATAAAAAAAAAGTGAGAAATGAGAAACGAGAAACTCAAACTAGCCATTGCTGATCAAAAGAAAAAAAAAAAAAAAAAAAAAAAAAAAAAAAAAGAAAGAAACTCAAACTAGTTATTAAGTGTATTCTACAACTATACCTGTAGATATGTGTACCATGAAAATTATTCTCTGCGGCAGAATAAAGATAAATTTCAAGATAAAATGACCAAAAAGCCAAACTTATCAGCATTTGGAAATCAAAAACCAACTTTAGTGAAATCACAACTGAGTATTATAGTTTAATCATATATAACCAATATAAAGGAGGTGCAAGGATAGTGGAATACAGAGGAAAAGAATCTTAGACTCATGCAGAAAATACATTGATTACTAATTCAACTCAATGGGGGAATGACGTCAATTTCTGATGTTCAGTAAGAAAATTGCATTACAGACTAGCTTGAGATAGTTGTAGTGGCATCTATTTGTGACAACAAAATAACCATTTTAGATACAAATACAATGCTGCATTTAACATACACCAAATGAATATCCATCATCTTAATCTCTATCCTGTACTAAGTTGCTTATCATGTTTACCAGAGGAAGAGTGCCCTTTGCCATAATCTCTATTCTACTAGTATTAGAGGCATGAGAGAACAATGAAAGTCCAAAGAATATAAGTTCAGGAAGAAACAATCTAGATGACAAGAAGCCATGCCAATAATGAGGTTCTAGATCAAAAAATGCATCAAAAAACCTCCTTGTGCTTTGTAAATCAAGCTTGAGTAGAATATCCATGCCAAAGCAGAAAAACTCTCTCTGTCTCCTCCTCTCTATGGGCCAAAGATCCTTCCAAACTTCTGCAGATAAATCGTTGCCCAAAATCCCTTGCTCAGAACCAATGTACTGAACTATTGATTTTGCAACTATTGGAGCTGCTGCAAGTGTCCTTGCCACCATGTACCCAGTTGAGGGGTGAACCATCCCTGCAGTACCACCAATTCCCACAACCCTCTGAGGGAGCACAGGAAGGGGACCACCCATTGGAATAACACATCTCTCATCTTCTTCAATGCTTTTCACCTTTATACCCAAGTGTTTCAATCTGGCCACCATCCTTTCCTGTATATCTTCCATGGCTACTCCAGGTCTAGCAACTAAGGACGTCTCTTCCAGAAAAATCCGTTTGGATGAGAAGGGCATTGCATACAAAAATGTGGGAACCTGGCTATTTTTCTCTTTCAGTTCCTTCTTGTCATTAAGGTGTGAATCTCTCCAATCCATGAAAACCATCTTATCCAAATCAAAGGGGTGTTCTTCTACTTCTGCCAAGATCCCATATGCCACTTGGTACCCAGGGTTATAGGGCTTATCATACTGAACAAGACACCTGGAAAAACCAGTAGCATCAAGGACTATGGTGGCCTGGATGATGACTCCGTCATTGCAAATTAAAAGAGACTTAGACTCCTCGTGTATAACTTTAATGACCTTTGCCTGATAAAACTTGACACCATTAGATATGCATTTCTGCATCATTTTCGACTTCAACTGCTTTCTATTAACCCTGCCATAAGGCCTATCAAGATACTTCCTTGATTGGTCATCGATGAAGACAACTGCCCCTGGCCAGGTTGTGTCAAGGCAATCGAGCAAGTCCATGGCTTCAAACTCATCCACCCAGACCCCATAATTGTTAGGCCAAATTACTCTTGGAGATGGATCAATAGAGCATACTGAGAGACCAGCCTCAGAGACCTGCTGTGCAACAGCAAGCCCTGCAGGACCTCCCCCAACAACTGCCAGGTCCACGACGACGCCTTTTGATGGGTCATACATCGGGAGCTCAAATTCAAGGTTCTCCTTCTTGGTTTCGGGGACGAGTTCCAAAAGGGCACTGTTGCTAGCCCTAATGCAACCATTCCTACACCATTTCCTATGAGCTCTTCTGGAACGAAGCTCAACATCCTGCCTTTGAAGCTTTGAAGAACTTAAAGGATTTTGCTTTTGTGCAACCCCATGAAGCGGGTGCAGATATTCAAGCTTATAGTGCGTTCGGAGCAGGGTACCCATGAAATTATGTGGTGGATTTTCGAAATTTATCAGAATCAAAAGCGTCTCAGGAAGATCAAAATATGAACAGTGTGTAAAGGATTCTCGACTTCCTGACCTGAATGCTTCGAGCTTCTGCAAAATCTAAAAAGGGATGCAAGCGAAGCTGGCCTTCACACAACTTCAAAAAAAAATCGTAGAATTGTGACAAGAACTACAGCAGAAAGAGCATACTGGAACACAAATATGCAACAATTCTAGTGGCCTTCAGAATTTATCAAGATTTTCTATTTTCATAGTGACTCATAATGGATAAGAAGAACTGAATCCAAGTGAAGCCTTTCCTCAATGCAAATTAAGAAAATAGATTGAGAAGACTTAACGACGAATACAGAAACGAGAGATGGACAGAACGACAAGAGTTAACATCTTAAGAGAGGTGGAGTGGGGTTGGGTGGAGTGTGGGTGACTGAGTGTGGTGAGTGGGGCCTACCCACCATACCACATCATGGCCCACGCATTTTTCCTCCTCCCTCCAATATAATTATAGAAATGCTCGGCAACAGAATGGCGGTGATCCTTGATATCAGTCCACTGGTTTGCACTTGGCAGTGTTTGTCTGGTTCTGCACAAGAAGGGCACAAAGAATTGTGTGGATTCAGAAGTTCAACCGACTAAAGCGGTAGCTGGTAGCCTAGAGTTGACCCACTACGTGTCTCGTGTTATAACTTATAAGCTAGTGATTTCTACAACCACCTCCTGATTCTACGATTAGCATTTCCACTTTGTAGAGCGCTGTACAGATTGATACGTGGTTGTGAATCCGCCTCGTCAACCAATAAAAAGATGAGCTCGGATCTGCTTCTACCCACCACCAGACACCGACACGATGGCAGAGATGTTTCCCATGTGCGGCTGTAGCATCTCGTGGGTTTTTTTTTTATTTTTGAGAAATGGTGACTGGTTAGATGAGATGAGACCGGATTCAGTCCTCACAAATATGCATAAATAGGAAGCACCTAATCGGAATTTAATTCAAATTGAACTCATTTTTTTGTGGGTTTTAGACTAAATGATCTTTTAATTTGTACCATTTGTTAGGGTTAGATTTTTAGAATCTAAACTCTTTATGCACATAAAACTACAAAACCCTTTTTCGATCCTATCCTCTTTTACATTTGAGTACGGGATGGATCGGACTAGTGGATTGAATCCAGAACTTCTTATTATATATAAGCAATAAATAAGAAAAATAATATAAATAAACATCAAAATTTTTAATTATATACATAGACACACATTTGAGGTCGGCTCAATTAGTAAATAAGACTATATTGGGATTGAACTTTATTTAAAGATCAATTTAAACTGAGTTGAATCAAACTTTTTATGAGTTGAGCTCGAATAGCTATCAATTTGTATCCACTTCATATAAACTATCAATTATCTTTTACATAAAATTCAAAATATTATTATATTCAATACCTAATAGGCTAATACATAAGTGCATATGCCTTCTAACAATATATGGGTCGGAGATGGTTGGGATTAGCCTAATATGAAACCTACCCATACCCATAAAAGGCCATGTAAGTTCTTAACAATTTGAGTGTGCTTTAGAATCCAAATAAACCTATTTTCTGTTAATAATGTATATTTTATTCTATGTTTAATTGTGTAGGTTTATGCTTATTTTAAATAGATTACCGTTGCCCTTTTTACCCCAACTTTCCAAGTTACCCCCATACTGAAATTACAAAATTACCCCTTTTGACCACCCCAAGTTGTCAAATGCTCCTCTCTCTCCAAATCCTAACTTACTAAAACCCCATTCACTTTGAGAATTTTTGAAACCACCCTTCCTTCCCATTATTATAAATAGAAGGCAACATTCCTTAGAAAGGGGGCTCGATTTGAAGAAGAAAGAGGGGGTTCTCTCGATTTTGAAAGGGGAAGAGTGTCTCCGAATCCGAGAGAAAAGAAAGAGAGGGAAATTTTCGAACTAAGAATAAAAGAGAAAAATAGAGAGAGAGAGAGCATAGAGGGGCTCTTGAATGAAATCAGCGAGAAAGGATCTTGTGACCAAGAACAAAGAGAGAGAGGGGGCTGTTGAGCTAAAAGAAGAGCGAGAGTGAAGAGAAAGAGAGGGGTGAAGAGTCTCTCAAATTTGGAGAAAGAGGGAGGAGATTGAGAGAGGATTATTGAGCGGGAAAGAGAGAGAGAGAGTAGAGATGTTGAGAGATGTGGAAGATATTAGCTAGAACGAAGGAAAGCTGAAAAGAGAGAAGCTCGAGTTCAGCCAAGAGAGATCAAGAAATCAAAGGGATGTGGGGTATACGATTCTTTCCCCTTTCCTCCTAGTCACCTAATACATCAGCCATCTCTGTTACCATCGCCATTTAACACCCATCACCACTGAAATACCGGTGCCACTATTCTCCCCTCGACCTGCCTCCCTCTTTATTATGAACTAAAAATCCTACTACATCAACCCAAGCTATTCAATGTCATTGACTTAGTCGAATCGTCTCAGTTAAATTCGCTCATAGTGTACACTTTTATTTGGATTTGTGTTTTCTCGTTTTCCATGTTTTGACAACAACATCCTTAATTTGTTCAAAGGCTATATAGAGGTAAATCTTTTACCTCACTCTCTTGGAAAGTTTTTTCCTTGTTTAATATCTGGTGATCTTTTTATTTGGTCCCGCTTTATTTTTGTGAGTATAAAAACCAATGTGTCCTCCCATATTTGAGAGGTTAGCATGCTCTTTCCACTCTACTGGAGAACCTCATTTCTCAGTTCACATCCAAAATAAAGAAGGAATTCAGCTTTACATTGACCGAAGAGAAGAGTGCCTAACCCCTTCCATCTCTCTCTTTCTCTCTCTCTACTTACCTAGATTGGCCTTGTCCTGGCTAAATGGTATGGTGTCGCCATTATTTCTCTCATCTTGATGGGTGGCAACTCCATCTACTCAGCCATGGAATGAACAACCAGTTTTTTTGCCTCATATCATTCCAACCCCAAACACATGTACTCAATTACTATCTCCACCAGGAACAAGGATCCCCAAATTTCCCTAACCATTCCTAGCCATGGTTTCATTCATTCATTTTGGATTCACTTTCTCCTACCTTTTTTATAAGTTAACATATTGAAACTTGACTAAGTTGTTCGTTTTTTTATAAATTCTTATAAAATCCTAATATCTTTACGTCTTAAAGGGTATATGATGATTTGGTTTATCAAGTAATATTTGATATATCAAGTCTCAAAAAATAGTATATATTATATTACAATATACATAATTTTTTAATCGAGGGGGTTTAGGGCTGGGCTTGGAGCAAGGTGGACAAATACCACCCTGCCCCATCCCTAGTCACTTGAGTTTTTGATTTTTCCAAAACCTGCCCCAACCCCAATCAAGAGTTGAAAAGACCACCCCAACCAAGGCAAGGTGTAGTGACACTCTCCCATTGTCTAAGGGTGTAGATTCTTTGTTAAACATTCACGAAACTATAGAATCCTTCACAGACACATAGACTAAAAGGACTTTGCATAAGAAATTAATGGATGCGCTACAATATTTCCTATGGGTTAAATAGTTATAAAGAAAAGTAACTATAGAAAAAATGTTTTATGATAAAAGTATAAATTCTATTATCAAGGAAACTCAAGGAAACAAGTACATCTGGCTTTAAATGAATACACGGAAATCCCATTTCCAACATGAATTTCTCATTTACACTGTATCTGAAGAACTTACAAAACCAAGATAAATGAACTTGTGCTACTAGAGCACATCTTTCTAGAAAAAAAAAAGAAAGAAAACAGAACAAAGATCTACTTGGTCTCTTTCAATCATTGATTAGTTTGAAATTTGGATAGCTATTTGTGGTAGAAAATAAAATAAACAAACTAAGCAATTTGCCTCCATCTTTCTTGTCCTTCATGCAAGTTTAAAATATTGCAACATCTCAATGTATATCGTATGATATGTATCGGATATTGATGAATTAAAAAAAAAAATCCAAATATTAGGATGTAGGAGGAAAAGCCATATTTTAATCATTAACACCCTTTCAGATAGCCTGCTTCAATCCTTGAAGTCTAAAACAATCTTGAAGCATGGATATCACCCTTTGCAATTAGATATTTTGATACTTTGGACCATATTTGCCTGAATGTGGATTTTTTTAACTTTACGGTGTGAACTTGGGGCTATTTAAACAATGAAAATAACCCATCCCACATGTGGAACAACTTTAACTATGTGAGAAGATAAATGCTTTATGTCAATGACATGACATTTTTCATATTTTTTACAAGATAAATAACACTTGAAAAGAAAAACAAAACCATCGCAACAAAAAAAATAAAGGAATGTAAAATATAGAGAACTACCCTTTACTTTGGGGGCACTAACACTTGGTTACTTGAACTTTCATTTGCAACAAATAGCTACCATGTACTTTCAAATTCAAACACTTTACCATTGTTCTACATCTTTCATCTCTCATTTTTTTCTCTCTTAAACAAATGAAAAGAAAAAAAAATGAAAGAAGATAGGAAAAGTTCAAAACATAGGTTTCTTAGATGTAATAAAAAAGAGGGCAAAATGGTCTCACTAAAGTGCACAATTGATGGAATACTAATGATAAGAGCAACGTGTTGGAACCTAAAAGTAGATGGTAGCTCTCTCTTGCAAATGGAAACTTGAACGCTTAAGTGTTACTACCCCAAAGTATACAGTAGTTTCTCATATTTTACGTGAGAAAAAAGACAACCCCCTAGAACCAAAAAGTCAAAAACAGAAAAAAAGAAATCCATCTTGCTTCCTTTCTTCTCTCTCTTTTATCTTTTCCATTGACGCTGCCTCTTTTTGGCAGTACCCTGTTGTTCGGACTACTTTCAGGTAGACCTGTTCATGGGCCGGGCCCGGCCAGGCTCGAGCCGGGCTTTTACTCATCATTAATGGAAATACGCTAGGCCTGAGCCTGAGCCCGAGCCCAGCCCTGATAAAAAGCCCGAAGCTTGAGCCTGAGCCCGATAAACACAGTTTTACATTCTTAAATCAAAAAATTTATTCAAATGGACATAATCACATAACTCATTTTAAGTCTAATTATAGGTCGAGCTGGGCTTTTTGGCCCGAGTTTAAGCCTGCAGGCCTATAAACATGTTCAAGCCCGTCCGGGGGCCGGGCCAGGCCGTCGGGCCACCCGGCCCATGAACAGGTCTACTTCCAGGTGGCCGACGACTTAGAGGGAGAAGTGGAGGATTTTTGTTGGATGAGGACTCGGATGCCTGGCTGAATAATCCCTACCTGGAATGTGGCTTGGATGCCTGGCTGAATGGTTCCTACCTGGAAGATGTCTTGGACGCCTACCTGAATGGTGACGAGCTAGAGAGGTGGCTCTGACGCATAACTGAATGGTGATGAGCTGGAGAGGTGGCTCTGATGCGACCTGCAAGGACATAGTGTCAGAGTCCCGGGTTGCTTTACCCGGGGTGGGCAATCCGATGCTTAAGTTAGTGAATCAGAGATTTTAAGATAGCTAAATGTGAGAGAGTTGGAGAGCTGCGAGAACTAAATTGTGTCTCTCCCCTCTAGGGTTGGAGGTAAGGCCTTTATATAAGCATTGTTTGGCGTGAGCATCACGCAACACGTCCGGGATCTCCGGGAGGACGTGCCTAACTGCTCCGAAGTCCTCGGAGGTAGTCGTGCATGTAGGCCAATCTTTGCTCCTTACTTGGTTTCTCACAAAACATTCGGTGTGAGAGTTGACTTCCGAGAGACTCGGGAGTGATGGGATGCATGCTGAAATCGACGGCAAGCACGTCTCATAGGTCACCAGGTCGGCGCTAGAGGCATGTCGCCAAGTCGTCAACAGGGGCAGATCGCCAGGTCGAAAATAGGGGCAGGTCGCCAGGTCGGCGCTAGAGGCAGGTCGTCAGGTCGGCACCAGAGGCAGATCGCCAGGTTGGCGCTAGAGGTAGGTTGCTAGGTCGGCACCAGAGGCAGGTCGCCATGTCGGCGCCAGAGGCAGGTCGCCAAGTCGGCACCAGAGGCAGATCACTAGGTTGGCGCCAAAGGTAGGTCGCCAGGTCGGCGACAATGCTAGGTCTTTAGCTGGGACTTCATCATTTTGGCTAAGGCAAGTTATCGCCTAGGTGGTTCTAGGTGTCACCCAGTTGTTCCGAGTTGCCATGTGTCATGATGTTAGTGGAGGGCCAAATCTACCCTCATCAACAACCATTAGGGGTGCAACTTAGGTGGGCCCAATCTGGCCTGACATGAGTTTTTGCACCAGTTGGCTTGGGTGGGTTGAGGTTTTGGGTAGCTTGAGCCCACTTGAACAAATACATAAATATGTCTATTATATTTATATAAAGTATCTTTTTTCTAATTATATATATATGCACAAAATATGTATATGTACATTAATAAATGAAATTTCTGTATATTTTCAATTAATTCTATTCTTAAATTATTAGGCCATAAAGTCTAAGTAAAAGATAACTATATAATATATGCATAAATTCTTTCAAATCTAACCAACCCACCCAAGCCCGACTAACTTGGTTAGGCCTAAGCCCAACCTGAGTTATGTTGGGTTAAACTAAAGGTGGGCCTAAGTTGATAAAATTAGGCTTAACCTCGGGGTGCGCTAAGCCCAAACCCGAGGTTTGCACCTCTAAGGATTGGGCTTAAGTTGACCTTCACTAGTTTCTTCCATCATTAAGAGAGGGAAATATAAAGTTATATAGGAGAGAGAGAGAGAGAGGGCTGCTTGGGCTAAGCTTTCCGGCCGGGAGGCTAAGATTACATGGTTGAAGATAGAGAAGGAAAACCTCAAGAAAGAGAAGTGTCCTGATTATAATTGCATCAAATGAAAATAACCAAAATGGAACTCTTGAAATCAGTAAAAATGTTGATGCTCAAGGTTTTCCAAAGTCAAAAAGTGAGGTTTACAATAGAAAGCAGAGGTGTTCCTTATGGTATAGACGGCCAAAACGGATCAAACTAAATTGAAGTGGCACCAAACTTAAGAATGATCTGGTTTGATTTGGAACAAAAAATCAGTTTACAATTTTGGTCCGATTTTCTAATAGAACTCAAACCAAATAGAATGGTCCAAATCGTATTAAAAATTGGCCCAAATTGGTATTAGAATTTGTCATACTACAATTTATTGGTTTAATTTGAGACTTTTCTCCAAACTAGATAGAATCGAGCCATGAGCACCCCTAAGAGAAAAGTATGGAGATGAATTTCCATGTATATTGACACCATCTATTCTTAACCGATAAGGAACCACATGATGCAACTAAGGGAAGAATTTGTATTTTGAAGTGCATTGATAGAGCACTTGCAATCTTTTAAGTAGTAGTCTAGGGCATCCCTTCTTTCTTTTTAATGTAACACACACACATTACATTAAAAAGAATAGGGAAATTTCCTAAAGTACCCCTAATGTTTAGGAAATTGACTAACTCTACCGTTACTCAAAACAAAACTCAACTAATGAGAAATTGGTAGAAGATGAAAGATATCAGGGCCATAAGCTACCCAAACCCCCAAGCTCCCATCTCCAACATATACACCTTCCCCCATTTGAGCATGCTAGCCCCAAGCCTCCATTGTTGTTCTTATTGCCACTACTACACCGTTGGTTGCGCTACAAGTAGAGGAATTCCAACTGTGTTACTTGTTCAGGCACAACTTAGGCTTGTTGGGAACCCATGATTGCCACTGTTGTTCTTATTGCCACGACTGCCATCATCACACACTCACACTTGGCCCATCGCCGGGAACCCATGATTGCAGCCTTCAATCCCCTACCTCTTTTCTCATGCTAATCACTTGCTTTTCTTTGCAAATTCAGTCATTTTAGATTCTAGGCCTCATGTTGATCAAATTCGAATATTCGATTTAATAATCGAATTCAAATTCAAATTGAAACATTCGATATCCATGGGATATTAAATCGAATTCGAATATTGTTTTTTATAATTGATTTCGAATTCAAATCTATCCTGAATCGATTCGAATTCGATTTGTTTACAAGCCTAGATATCATGACCACCTATTATTCCTCAAGTGCTTGCGCCACCAATGACTTATCCACCTACTCCTATGATATTATTTGATCTATCGATCACATGGCAACCTCGGTCAAGGTTTAATTTTGCTTGAAATTGAACTTAAATTGTAGGAAAGCTTACAGATTTGGGGGGAATATTTACAAATTTCTCTTATTGATATCTTTTTTTTTTTTTTAATTTCTAGTACTAATTTTCATTTTAGCAACAAATTTTCTACCCACATATAACCTACAAATCTATGAGGAACTGTTCAATGTTTACAATCAAGTAAAAACATGAATGAAAAAGCCAACATCAATGTTAAGCTTTCTTCCTAGTTTTGTAATATTTAAAACAACTTCATTGGCCGAGAGAATGCAAATGGCCCGAGGACCCTTGTGAGAAAATGAAAATATCTTTGCTGCAACATCCTTACTTGTATTTATAGTAACCACATAGTGTGAAGTTTCCTGCAGTTGTATTTGCAATCAACTCATCTAAAGAAGCAAGTATTTGCTAGAGGTGGAGCCAGTGGCCGCCCTCTATTTCGCTTGGGAGAGAAGTCAGAAGAAGATGAAGAATAGCCTGGTGAGAGTGCTATGACTATGCTCCCATCTGAACCATGCTTTCTTGGCCTCCCTTTCGTCTTTCTACCCATCTGAACCATACTCTATTTCATTTCGAGTCATTTATAGTGCCAAACAACTCTTTCCAATGGGATGAAGTTGCTTCTATTATGCGAAAGGACCAGATGTGAGGCTTGGTTCTCACACGAGTTTCTAGAATTTCAATAGCAAAAATCAGATATCATCGAAGCAGATATTGCTGGATAAGCCCACCTGAGAGCCGGAAGTGGAGGATATTTTCTCGGAGCACATGCATGGCATTTTCTCTCTCTTATTGATATCAATCATGCATATCTTTGTGTAGATAAGCCAATCAGCACTAAGCAAACCCTTAGGCTCTATTTGTTCATTGAGAAAGGGATGAGAAAAGGGAATATTCCTGAATGATTCTCCCTTTCTTATGTTTGTTTGTTGGTAAACAGTGTTTTGGGATGAGAAACAAGAGGGATGTGGGATCCCAAAATTAAGTGAGCGGGGTTGCACCAAAACAGTGCGACCCCGGTGAGAAAAGAAAACGCTAAGAAAATTGCTCGGGCTTTATTAGAGCAAGAAGTCGATCATCTCCTCTCTCTCTCTCTCCACCACTAACCATTTTCTTCCTGTTATCAACACCTCCATCACCGCCGCCGATCATCACCACATCCTCCTCCAGCATCCCAACCATAACCTCCTCTTTGTTCGCTCATTCGCCTACAAATCATACTTCAGAGTTCAGATGGTGTAGTTGTCACCTCAATTCCATGGACGAACTTCCTCCGGCTATTGTTCTCGAAATACTAAACCGACTGAATGATTCCGTCGATTTAGCTCGTTGCAGACTCGCTTCCAAGACCTTGAACGCCGTATCTTGTGATGTTCGATCTTTGAAAATTCTCTGCTCATTCGATCGATATCTGAAATCAAAGGTACCCACAACCAAAAGCTAGATTACTCCCTTCAAAACGATAGTTAAGAATCTTGTCTTGAATTAGAGAAATATTGAATTCATTACCATTGGCGTTGAAAAACCATTTTGGGGGATACCCGACGACGAATCCGACGATCTCTACCTTACGACGGTTAATTTCGTGTCTCAATGGTTGTCGGCTATCTCAAGACAATTGAAATCTCTAGCAATTTCGAATTTCTGGATCCAATCTTCCTGGTGACGATCCGATGTTCTGTCTCTGATTTCTTCATATTGTGAGTTAACCGAATTTCATTTCATCCCCCCCCCCCTTTTTCTTCTTGACTCTTTTTTGTCTCTATGGACTATATCTTTGCGCAATCAACAATCTCATGGAATTTATATTCTCTTTGTAAACCCACATTCTGATTCTAGACTATTTGAATAACCAATTTAAAGTTTTGGATTCCAAATGATCCAAATTATGATCACAATTGACAAAAATAGAGAATTAGGAATTTGTTAAGAAACAGAGAGGTGAAGAATTCTATTGTTAAGAAACAATTTCAGCAAGCTCTGGACTAATTTTTGTTTTCTTCGTAGGCCACTCCCTTCTCGAATTGGAGGTCAAGAACGCTTGGCTGTCGGTGGAGGGCTTGAAATCAATGCCGGTGCTCACAAGTTTAACACTAGAATTTATAAGACTGGATGATGAAGACCTAGACAAGGTGAATGAGTGCTTCCCCTCACTGCAAGTTCTTAATTTGATCAGCGTTGGAGGGCTTAGAAACCCTAGAGTTCATCTGCTGCAGTTGAAAAAATTTTCTTGCAAAACAAACACTAGAAAGTGGATTTTCTCACAAAAATTTTCTCAGCAAACAAACACATTATAACTAACTGAGAAAATAAAATTTCCTCTTCTCATTCCATCCTTTCTCAGTCCAATTTTCTTAGCAATCAAACATACCCTTAGTATCATGCTGATCTCTTTGCGAGGAAGATGACAAAATCACTAGATAACACGAAACTTCGAGTGGAATAGGTACATAGCTCTTTCACTGGAATAACCTTAGCCCATTGCAGCTAGAACAACCGTAGCTCCCCCTGCCTCCGCCACTGCCACAACAACATTAGGTTCTCATTCAATCACCGAATTCGGCAATGGGGTGGATTTAGAAGGATTCCACACATGGAGAATATCTCATCGTCTGCATAGTATTATGCAGGGGAGATGTTCCCAATTCATGGGGGGTAGTGTGTTGCGGGTAGACGTGGGCAGGGTTCTCGTGAATAGGAGATCTGGACTGATTTAGAAGTGGGTTTTCTTTGTCATTTATAGTTTGATACTAAAACTATAAAAAAGGTATGTTAGAAATTTTTAAAAATACATTAGTCATGTGTTGTCACATGTAAACGAAGTGTAACAGAAAGTTAACGATAAGGGTGGTTTTAGACAATTGTCAGAAAACTTAAGGGTACTTTTAAGACAATATGTAAAGAATAAAGATAGAGTTAGTCAATTTCCTAAATCATAGGGATACTTTAAGAATTTTTCCCAAAAGAATATGTATGTAATAAAAAATGGGAAAATTGGAGATTAATACCCTATACTTTGGGCCTATTTTCACTTTGATCACCAAATTTCAAAACATTCTAATCTAATACCTAAACTTCCAAGACGTGCCAATTTAATACCTAAACTTCCAAGACGTGCCAACTTTACCTATTGTTAACCAATCATCAGTAGGTGTGACATCATGTGCAACTTAAAACTTGAAAATGAAAAAATTACCCTTCAAAATAATTATTTTAGGGTGGCAAAACTACCAATTCATGTAACAGTGTTGTGTCCTCATCCCCTCTATGGACCTTTCCAAATCTACACCTAGGCGCCAATGCACCCGTGAAATTCCAACACTTAATGCCACATTCATGTCCTGCCCACAATTGAGTCTTGGTACACGTAATGGTCCTCAACTTCCCTCAAGTCCTTAATGGATGAGAATCATGAGACCTCAATTCCAAGATCGACAAATGACCCAGATGCACCCGCCCTCACTGGCACCTTAATGATCTCAGTCTCACTAGGTCACCATCGCTACCTATAAACTCCAGAAATCAAGGTTTTTAAAAACGAACGGAAACAGAATCAGTCAGGGACCGATTTTCGGTTAAGCGGTTCAACTGTTTGGGTTAAACGGTTCAACCTGTGATGTCATAAATAAATTAAAATAAAAAATATATTTATAAATAATAAAAAATAGTATAAAATTAAATAAAAAGGAAAAAATACAGAAAAAAACAAAAAAAATTATCTAAATACAAAAATAACAAAATATATAACAAATAGAAAATAAAAAAAAAAATACAGAATTTTCCTCTCTGTTCTCCCTTCTTCTTCTTCACTACGATAAAGAGTAGAGCCGATAGTCTCTATTCTAAAGAGAAAGTTTTAAAAACAATAAAATGAATAAATTAATAAAATAAAAGCAAGAGTATGAGGGAGAATGAGAACAAGAATCATGGAAAATAAATGGAGAGATGGAAAGGGGAGGAGGAGCAACGACATTGTTCTTGCTGCTCGCGAAGCAGAGTATATGTTCTCCTTCGAAAACAAAAGCAATAGTTTGAGAGAACTTATGTAAAATCGTTGGCCGCCACTACAAAATTTCCGGTTGCCGCTGTTCTTATTTCTCCTTGCTACTTACTGATAACAAGAAGAAGGAAATCCGTCGTTGCTCCTTGTTGCTCACCGCCATAGATGAAGCTCTTTTGAGGAAGGAAATCCGGATGACAATCGCCGGTTATCGTGATTCACCTTTGATCGACGTTGGTTGTGGCTGCCACAGGTCGTCGATCGCGCTGTCGGAGTATGAGAAGGAAGGCTAGAACTTGGAAGGGTTAGAAGTTAGAAGAAAAATCTAACTCGTAAGGGAGAATTTGGGATATGAATGGAATTTTTTTTTAAATCGGACAAAAATAAATTTTGCCTACCCACAAACCGCCAATGTTGTTAGGAATGGCAATGGGTAGTGTACCCATGCAAATTGTCCTATCCAAACGTTTTCTACTAAAAGAAAGTTTCTTAATGCTTATTATGTGATTTGAACCTAGGTCAATAATAATAACACCAAATCTCTTAACACTACTTTAAACCACTAAGCCATTTCCCTTTTTTGGTTATTTAAAGGAATAAAATAGATTTTATTAACTTTTGTGTTCATCAAAACAATCAATACATATATATGATTAACAATTCCAACTAAAAATTAAAAGAAATAATATTTAAAATTAGAATTTTATAACTAAATGAAATAAATAATCTATCAAATCCAAATTTACATCAAATGATAATTTTAATCCTAAAAAATTTATACAAATAAAATATTAATAATAGAATAATTATCTTAGTACTTAAAATTTATAAATTTGTACATGATATATAATATAATAGGTTGATATTTATGCATCACAGGTATGAGGTATTGGATACCTTAAAGTCAAAACCCAAACCCGTCTCAAACCCTATAAAATTTTAATAAACGGGTCCTATTAGGGTCGGGACGGGTCCGATACCAAAAAATTCCCGTGAAATTTCCATCTCAAAATGCCGCCACTAACATTCAAGACATTGCATTCATCGTCTGGCAACTCTAGCTCTAAACATCAATTGAAGTTCTTACTAATTTGTTCCTCGTCGAAACTGTGTTTACTCTAGATGTCCCGTGCTTAGAGTTACTATGGATTCTCCGTCGACGTCCTCGAATTTTTCATCCATGATCGTCAGAAGCTCTGAGCTTCGTTAAGTTGAACCAAGAGAGACAAAATAGAAGGGGAGAGAGAGATGGGGTTTATTTGTAATTAAATGAGTTAACTTTAAATTATCCTTTTACTGTATTTGATTGGGTTTAGCATTGAAGCATAGGTGAAGGAAAGTTAGTGCTAAGTCAATGGTTTTTATTTGTTTGTTAGCACGAAGGAGATGTGAATGCAACCAACCACACTGGACAGATGACGCTTCATTGGAGTGCGGTAAGGGGTGCAATCCAGGTTGCTGAGCTCTTACTCCATGAGAGTGCTCGAGTCAATGGTACTGATTTGATTTGTATGGTTATCAGGTTTGTAAAATTGGCAAACAAACTAAAAGTCTTTTGGAAGTATATTTATAGGGACTTGGAAATGTAGAGATTGGAGCTACTACAACACTTGTCTTGTCGGTGATGTTGAAGTTTGCCGGTGAAATTGCTCACTACCACAAACTGCCACTGTCATCACCACCGCCACCACCTCCACTTAAGGTCCAGCATTCACGTGACCTTTTCGCTCGCAGAAGCTACAAAAAACAAAAGCAATGAAAAATTTTCACCTATTAGTTTCCAAGCCAAGAGGACAGAATAGAATTAGTTCTCTATTCACCCTCCTAATTCCTCATTTATTTCTTTTAAATGAACGAGTTTTTCTCTGCACTGACATCTCATTAGGAGAGAGAGGAGGTTTTGGAGATGTCAGTGTCACCGATTCAGGTAGACATTGTGGTGTCCAAAGATGGAAATGGAACGTATAAGAAGATACCTGATGCGATTAAGGCTGTTCTTGGTTACAATAGTGTTGTGGCAAGAGTATAACCATTGCAAAGAATAGTTTTTTGGACATTTTTTCTGATGATATTTCCTTTTTCGAGTAACATTTATACATATTAGAATCGGTGCGAAGAACTGGTTAATAAAGAAAATCAGGTGGCATCTGAAGGGTATTCGTGTCCTTTTACATGCCACTTAATATTAAGTACTAAGTTGGTATGTTTTGAAAGTATAGGTAATTGGCACGTTTTGAAGTTGAGAGACCAAAGTACATAGTAATAAATGTGCAGTTTTCCCTAAAAAATATATAAACTCACATGAAATAAATTGTGTTTATATGCGTTATAAATTCCCTAAAAAATATATTTATATTTATATTTATATTTATATTCACCGCTTTGAGGCTATTTGACACTTAATCATCTCTCCTATGCCCTTGTTTTTTTTAAAGCTTGCAGAAAGAGTTTGGATATGCTCTTCACAGCGTGTGCCTCATACCGACCTCACAACATGTCCTACTGCACATCAGGAATACAAGGTGGGATGTGACTGTAAAGTCGGTGTGAGGCACACTCTGTTTTCATATAGGAGCATATCCCAATGCTTGTGGGAAAGGGATTCCTGCCATGAACCCACCTGTTTCCATTCATAGTATGTGTTTGGTACTGTTGGTGTTTCCTCAAGGGGCATTTATCGGATAAACACTCACTTTGAACGTGTTTCATTTGGTTGTCTGGTTGGGCCTATTTTGGGCATTTCAAGAAACAACCCATAAAACTACTTTACAACTCAACAGGATAAACGTTTTCTCATGGATTGGATGTTTCCTGTTTGATTGCACATTTCAAGAAACAACCATATGTGTGTCTTGGTGTGATACTTTCATTTGGATGTGTAGGAGCTATTAGTTAATCCAATGGTCCAAATTATCTATGCTTGCACATAATGACCGATTTTCAGATTCAACGATGGATTTATGATGCAAACCACATCTAATGGTCAAAAGAGGGAAACTTTAACTAAAGGTTGCTTGCAAGAAGAGAAGAAATATGAAAAACATAATTAGAAGGCTTATCATAAACACATGTGGCTAGTATTGTTGAATTAGAATTCCTCTCAAATTCAAGATGAATAGCCAAAAAGATAGGTTCTTCACCAAATGACTAGACTTGGAAATCCACTCCCCCAAGAAAAATGAATTAAATCAAGTTCAGCATTTCCCATGGTTTGTCAAAACAAACCATGATAGAAAGATTACACAAAGGTTTCTTCCTCCATGAACTTCAATTCATACTTGGTCGAGTATTGCATAAGACCAAAAGAGAAGAAAAAGAATGTACTCCAACATTACACAACTTGGTGCCCTATTTGGTGCATCTTTCCGCGTGGTCTTTTGACTGCTTACAAGCTTGGAAGACAAAAAATCGGTCTATTCTCATTTGGCACGTGGGATATCTGGCCATCAAAAAGATGCGGAAAGCCCATTTTAGGCTAATCTCATGTGGAAAGACCTGAAACGACACATGAAAAGATGCACGTCTACCAAATGGTCTTCGGGCTGCCCAGATTTTATGTCAAAAGCTCAATACGTCTATTGACTATTAGATCTACGAAAAGATCCTCTCAAAAAGACTTGCCAAACGAGCCTAGAATCATGTTTAATGATTATAAGATGCCTTAGTCAATGCGGATTTAGGCAAATGTCCATTAAAGAAGCAACAAGAACCAGCCCTAAAACGTAAGTCACATGGCAATCTTTTCTTAGCAAGGTTACCCATTAAAAATTTCTTGATTACATGAATACTAGAAAGTAGGAAAGACGTATGTTCTTTGGTTTAGTGTTCTTCATTCATAGCATAGAATTGCTTTGCTTAAAGGCCATATGATGGAGATTTTATGCAAGAAAATCACGATTGCCCTTGCCCTTATAGGAGATCACCATTTTAGAAATATAAGACAATTCAAACCCAAAGCAGCCAACAGCAGAACTATAAAGCAACTGGAAACCTCTCTATCAGCCAAACGGTAATTTGACACCTAGCCATAGCAGAAGGGGAAGAAATTACAATTAATATTTAGATTGGGTTTGGTTCTGACTTTTAAGGTGAAAAAAAAAAAAACACCAAGGACATTATACGAAGATTTCTGATCTGGTGCATCGAGGATTTACCATTTAAAAAAAAAAGATTATATATGATAAACTTTTGAGTCCTAATATCAATGAAAGTAATATTTTTAATAAAATTTTATAAATAGGTTAAAAATAATATTAATTAAGGCAAATATACTTTCATCTTCTTCCGGAAACCATTCATCGGCGCCGTCCCTGCAACCTTCGACAATGTTCATCGCCTCCGTCCAGCTCTGCAATGCCGCCACCTCCGCCCACCTTCGCTTCTGCTCCTGACAATATTGTCGGAGGTGGGCGGAGGTAGAGGTGGCGGCGGCGACGCTGGTGGATTTGAATGCCATTTCCATCCACCTGCCTGCCTCCGACACTGGTTGACTGTATTGTGTTACACTCTTACCTTCCATGACTAAATAAATAAATAGACAAACATTTCAATGATCCAATCCATTGACGCTTTCAACCTCCTTGACGCTCAGCTCCGCAATCATCGCTGTTTTAAATTGCGGGACATCAATTAACAAAAGACCGCATTCACTGTTACAGAGTACAAATTTGAAATTTCCTTCCTTTTAACAACTTCATTCAAACGCTTATAATCAAACACTCCTTCACAAACTCAAGCTAGGGACTGGGGAGCGTGGGGCAGTTGGTTACGTCTTCCTAGTGCCAAAACCCAATGAAATTATCCCACAAGAGTGCAACAATGGCGAATACAACTGACAAAACAATATGGCTTCCGTAATTGGACAGAGAGTGCAGTTTCTTCATGTGGACGGCGACTTTCATGCCACTGTAGCAGAATCCTTTGCCACTGATGAAGTAGTATGTCTTGGTGATATTGAGTGGAACCACATCCCTCCTTGCGTCAGTGGTCCAATTGTGAATCGGATGGTTCTCGTTGCATGTCTCATAGTTTGTCTTGTTCACTTCTAGCACATTCATCTGGTTCCTGTCGTATACAAAAACTGCGAGCAGGGGAAATGCAGAACTGGGTTAATTAATAACGCAATAACTCCAATCAAAATCATTGATAAATAGAAAGAAAATTTGCAAAAACTGCGAGCAGGGGAAGTGAAGAGCTGGTCAATGACTATCAGTCTATCACCAGTGCCGCCGCCGCCGCCGCCTCTGTCTCCGCCCACCTCCGGCAACGTTGTCGGAGGCGAAGGTGGGCGGAGGCGTTGCCAGAGGTGGCGGCACTGATGAATAGATGAAGATGAACAGTATTTTTAACCTTATTTAATATTTTTTTAAAAAATAATCTTTTTCTGAAATTTATTAAAATTATTACTTTTATTTATATTGCCTTAAAACCTATAATCCCAAAAAAAAGCATGGCCAAACCCTAACCACGAATTTGGGTATCGAACTGAGGATAGCCGCAGACGGTCGGATTTGCAGAGAGTTGCTTCTTCTCACGCCTTGACGCTGCTCGTAGGTTGTGGACGCCGGTAAATTTGCTGTCGACACCCCGTTAATCCCCGCCTTGATGCCGGCAAGGTGCTTCATACTGACAAATTGGCCATTTTCTTCTTTTTTTGGCAGCACTGTAACACCCGCAAGGTGCTGAATACGTCGACAAGGTGCTGAATACACCGTTAACCCCTTGCAAATTCGTTGCTATTTCTTTTGCCCATTTGAACGGTATGTCCCCCGCCCCCCTCCTCTGAACATTGATAAGCTTCCTTTTTATTGTGAATGTTTCAACGATACAACGGTGGAGTGAAGCTTCCCCCTTATCATTCTATGTTTCAAGTTTCAACCATAATTTTTAAAATCGGATCGGAAAACCGGTAACCGTTCAACCCTCGGATCCGATTATACTATAAACCGCTATTTTTTAATTAATCGTTGAAAAGATTAAAAACCGCTGATTCGGGCGATCGAACCGCTAAACCGTTCGATTCGGGCAGCGGTTCGCGGGTTGCGAAATTTAATTTCGTTCGCTTTATAAAAAAGAACAAAAAAAAATGGCATTCATGTCCCCGATTCCAGCCTTACGAGTTAGGGTTAGAACGAACTTCCAGCCTTCTGCCTTCCTTCCTCGTACCCCGACGGCGCGACCAACGACCTGCTGTAGCCACGACCGACGGCAGATCACGACGACCGGCGGCTACGGCGGATTTTCTTCCTCAGAAGGGCTTTATCTACTGCGACCGGCGACTACGGCCTTCCTTTCTCACAGAAAGGCTTTACCTACGGCGACCGGCGATTACAGCCTTCCTTCCTCACAGAAGGGCCTCATCTACGGCGACCGGCGACTACAGTCTTCCTTCCTCACAGAAGGACTTCATCTACAGCTGATTTCCTCTTGTAATCAGCAGCAACAAGGAGAAGCGGCGGCCACCGGTGAGTTTTGAATTTTTCGCTTAATTAATCTTGCTTAATTATTTATTTGCAATTTTATGTTTTATTTTTCTGTATTTATTTGCACTTTTCTGTTTATTTTTCTGTATTTATTTGCAATTTTGTGTTTTATTTTTCTGTATTTATTTGCACTTTTCTCTTTTATTTTTCAGTATTTTTTCTGTATTTATTTGCAATTTTCTTGTTTTTTTTTCTATTTTTTTTATAATTTTCTGTGTTTTTATGTACTTTTTTGGATTTTTTTGTATTTTCTGCACATGTATGAGTATGACTAAACACATCCTAATTTATCTTTATTTTTTCTGTACTTTTCCTGTATTTTTTTTGTGTTTTCTGTATTTTTTTTAGAATGTTTCTGTACTTTTTTTTTGTATTTTCTGTTTGTTATATGCTTTGTTATTTTTGTATTAATATAGTTTTATTTTTCTGTATTTTTTGATTTTTTTTAGAAATTTTCTGTAATTTTTGGAAATTTTCTGTATTTTATTTTTATATTTTCTGTGTTTTGTACTGTATTAGTTTTGTATTTAGATAATTTTATTTTCTGTATTTTATTTAATTTTATGCTATTTTTATTATTTATAAATATATTTTTTATTTTTAATTTATTTATGACATCATGGGTCAAACCGTTCGACCCGGATGGTTGAACCACTTAACCGGAAACTGGTCCCCTGACAGATTCTGTTTCTGGTTCGTTTTTAAAAACCTTGGTTTCAATGACACCTCCTCTGATGTTGACTGTCCTTGATTTATACATATGATGCTGAATGTTTTTGATTTACAATTTTTCTTCTCATGTTTTTGATTTACATGGTTGTTGTTGAATGTTTTTGATTTACAATTTTCTCATATTTTTGATTTACATCAACACAGTTGTTGTTGAACAGAAGCAAAGGGGTGGATGAAATTCTTTCACTCTAATTTGTAAATCAAGCGTAATGTGATTGGTGAACAAATAACGAGGGGAATATATGAAGAGAAAGCATACCAGGGAGATCAATGACAATAGTACATTTATCTTCCTCTGTCTTCCATCTGTGGCAGTGTTTATTAAAAAAATGTTAATGGAACCAAACCCGCTCCTAATTTCGTTCGTGTTCTAGGATAAAGAATAACAACAAAACGAGAAATGAGAGAGAGAACCGCCTGTCGTGGTGGAAGTCGATGGTGATTGATGGGGACTACTGACGGTGATTGACGTGAGAGAGGGCAGAGGGCGGAAGGCAGGGGAGAAAGGAGAGGGTTAGAGGGGAAGAAAAAATAAAACAAAATATAACAATTTATATAGGTGAATGGCCCTATTCGTGTAAATCTAGCATGTACTCATTTCATTGGCCCCACAGCCCGCTTAACAGCATTGGGGCATTCTTCAAATCCGAGCTCGTTCAACAGCCTAGAATTTAGCCCATCAAATGCATCAGACCCGGACTTGATTTCCCTGATTCTCAACGAACAGAAACTTCGGTATGAAAACTAGGTAAGTTCAATTCCACTACTATGCTGATAAACTATGGTTCTTCTTTTAGTTCTTTAGTACATGTTTTACTATAAAATCATCTTAGTTATTTTTTTTTTAAAGTTTGTTGTTGTCTGCCTTTGTGCTTTTCTCTTTTGCAATCAGAACTGAGTAAAATTTCATTCTTCCCATTCCTTTTCTTATTTACATCATGTCTCTCATAAAGCCTAATCCTCTGGCCATGTTACCTCTTTGCTTTGTTTGTTTTGTTCTTTAAGGAAGCTGGATTTAGGGAGGCTATCCAAGCGACAGAAGATCCCTCATAAAACTAGTTCTTTCTTATAATGTCTCATGCATCATACAGGGGACCTGGGATGACATCTGTTTTCATCCCTGAGTTTGTAATCGACAGTTAGTAACTGACCATTGCCTCAACCTCCCTGGGCTTCCTAACTGTCGATTGCAAGCTCAGGGATGAAGACGGATGCCATCCCAGGTCCCTTGTATGATATATGAGACATTATTAGAAAAAACTAATTTTATGAGGGATCTTCTGTCGCAAGATAGCTTCCTTAAAGAACAAAACAAAACAAAGGAAAGAGGTAACATGGCCAGAGGATTAGGTTTTATGAGAGACATGATCTGAATATGAAAAGGAATGGGAAGAATGAACTCAGTTCTGATTGTAAAAGAGAAAAGCACAAAGGCAGACAACAACAAACTAATAAAGAAAACTGAGATGATTTTATAGTAAAATGTGTACTAAAGAACTAAAAGAAGAACCATAGTTTATCAGCTTAGTGGTGGAATCGAACTCACCTAGTATTCATACTGACAGATTTTTGTTTGTTGAGAAGCAGGGAAATTGAGTCTAGGTCTGCTGCATTTGATGGGCTGGACTTTGGGCTGTTTAACGAGCTCGGATTTGATGAATGCCCCGATGCTGTTAAGCGGGCTGTGGGGCCAATGAAATGAGTACATGCTAGATTTACATGAATAGGGCCATTCGCCTGTGTGAATTGTTATATTTTGTTTTATTTTTTCTTCCCCTCTAACCCTCTCCTTTCTTCCCTGCCTCCGCCCTCTGCCCTCTCTCGCGTCGATCACCGTCAGTAGCCCCCGTCAATCACCATCATCTTCCACCACGACAGACGGTTCTCTCTCTCTTTCATTTCTCGTTTCTCGTTTTGTTGTTATTCTTTCGCCTAGAACACGGATGGAATTAGGAGCGTGTTTGGTTCCATTGACGTTTTTTCAATAAACGCTACCACCTCAGCACTACCTCGGTGTTTGGGTTGATAAACGTTTATTGGGTTTGAAATCAATGTTTGGTTCAATTGTTTATTGAGAAAACGATGGTAAACGTTTCTTCATCGATTTTTGTGAAAGGAGCCATTGTGGGAAGCATTAAATTCTTGTTTCCCCCAACGGCTAGATGTTTCATGAAATCCATGGCTGATGTGGCGCTGATGTGTAGTTTGATGTGGTGCTGATGGTTTCTGATCCGATGCATCGCGGATCTACCATTCCACAAGAAAAAAAAGCATGTCCAAACCCTAACCACGAATTAGGGTATCAAATTGAGGATAGCTGTAGACGGTCGGACTTGCAGAGAGTTGCTTATTCTCACGCCTTGACGCTGACTGGAGGTTGTGGATGCTGGTAAGTTCACTGTCGACACCCCATTAATCCCTTGCCTTGATGCCGGCAAGGTGCTTCATACTGACGAATCGGCCATTTTCTTCTTCTTTTGGCAGCCCTGTAACTCCCTGCAAGGTGCTTCATACACCATTAACCTCCTGTAAATTTGTTGCTATTTCTTTTGCCCATTTGAACGGTATGTCTGCTGTCCCCCTCTGAATATTGATAAGCTTCCTTTTTACTGTGAATGTTTCAATGACACATCAGTGGACTGAAGCTTCCCCCTTGTCATTTTTATGTTTCACAGTTTCAACAACAGCTCTGATGTTGACTGTCCTTGATTTTATACATATGCTGAATGTTTTTGATTTACAATTTTTCTTCTCATGTTTTTGATTTACATGGTTGTTGTTGAATGTTTTTGATTTACAATTTTCTCATGTTTTTGATTTACATCAACATGGTTGTTGTTGAACAGAAGCGAAGGGGTAGATGAAAATTCCTTTCCAGTTAGACCCACTGGATGGCTGGATAATAAACAATTTTCTCATGTTTCAAATTTCCTCAGTAACAGTCTCATATAAACAATCAATATAGAATGATGCAAATGCCTTTCCAGTTAGACCCCACTGGATGATTGGATAGTAAACTAAGAAAGTCTATGTAACATTGATCTCTAGACAAAGATTGGAGGGCTTATGTTAATTACGCCAACTATGGATCAAACATTCTAGTCTCTTGCTAGAATGTTTGAACCTCAACATTAAACTTCAATACAAATGTATTAAATATTTGCATTTTTGGTACTGGTGAATATTTGCATTGTATTCTTACTAGAATGTTATAACATCTACATGAAGCTTAAATTTTCTTTGGGCTTTCAGGTCAAACATGCTTTACCTGTGTTGCATCCTGACATTCATAGAAGCATCAGTATATTTTTATACTTCTTGATAGATAAGATTTTATAGATGTTATGCTCATTGCTTATAAACCATTGAACAGTTAAAATATTGTAGTCCATAACAATGGACTCAATCATCTCTGCTGCCTTGGAGGAGATTTGTGCCCAGGGAACTAATGGAATTTTGCTTTTGGATTTATGGCCAAAGCTACAAAATTCACTTTCTTCAGCAGGACTACATCTTTGCAACAATGTTAAAAGTGCCATCTGGACCAGAATCATCAGCATTCCAGGGCTTCATTTTGAAGCTGACAATTCACCCTCCACCTCTTATAGCTCTCAAGACCTTTCTAATCAATCATTTGAAGAATCTGAAAAGCTGAGGTTGAAGATTGTAGCTGCAGAGCATCTCAGGGATAGCTTTGCGGGGCTTTATGATCTCAAGGCTGCTGATTCTGGATTTTCCCCACTCCAAAGGCGTACACTTGAACGACTCGCCATTGCCAGGTTTATTCTGGTTGAGTTTTGTGTTATTTCCTTTTTTTTTGTAAAATTTTTGTGTTTCCTTTACATGTTTATTAGTTTTATTAGATGATTGCAGTGTGATTTTTTTTGTATTAAGTTGTTTCTTAATCATAACGGGGGACAAGAACATTATACTTAATAATAATATTCACAATTGTAATCTTATCAAGAATGGAATGAGTGAGGTAGGTGATTTGGATGATGGGTTATCAGAGGATTGCCTTGGGATGCCAGGTGGGGAATTTCCCTTTAATGTTTCACCTAATTGTGTATTCCAATCGGAGCAAATGCGTCGGCTGTGTCTATATGGCAAGTAGTGTTGGATAAAGTGGATAAGAGACTGGAGTCTTGGAAATATAGATATTTACCTTTGGGAGGTAGAATCATGCTTATTCAAAGTATGTTCTCAAGCTGTTTCTTTATATTCCTCATCTATTTTCAAGGTTCTGGAAAAGGAAGTTAAAGAGTACAAAAAGAACCGCATATTCCATGAAAATTTTCATTTAGTTAAATGTAGACAGGGTGGTTTGGGAATAAGGCGAATTTGAGAAATGAATAAAGCTTTGCAGTAAGTGGTCATGGAGATTTGGTATGGAGAGATGCTTTGTGGAGAAAGGTAGTTGCTTTTAAATATGGGGTGTCAAGATTTGGTAGGGAGTCCGAGGAAGTTACATCATCATCTGGGGTTAGAATATGGAGAAGAATAATGAAGTTCCAAGAGGAATTTGCTTCTCATTTAATGTTTTAAGTTGGAAAAGGAAGTAAGGATATGGTGAGGTTTTGGAAGAAGTCTGGTGTGGGGAGGAGAAATTTAGTGATATTTGTCCTAGACTCTACAAGTTGAGTTCCAAAAGTATTATGGTTAACCAATGCGTCGAAAGGAGAGATGATCAAATTGTACGAGTCCTATTGTATGATCTGCAAAAGAGATTCATTAGATTAAGATATTAAATAAGTTTAGTACAACATTGGAGCACTCCAACCAACCCAGGTATATAGCTTCACACTTTTTCCCAAAACAAAGTATGTCTGTTAACTCCATGTTTTGCTAAATGTCTGCCATCTCATTTGCAGCTCTTCTAATCCAACTAAGTTTGGTGTTGAGTTCTCTTGATAGGTAATCTATCTCCTTAAACGTATGCTTGTAACTCCAAGGTGCTGAAATTGATTGCCTTGTCCATGATATGACCAGTTTTGAGTCCCCTTCCACTTCTACATCTTTGAAGCCAAGTTGTTTTGCTAGCCTTAGTCCTAGAGATGGCAATTTGACCCATCTCTGCTAGGGCTCCGACCTGCCCTACTTCAGTTAGGGTGGGTTTCTTATCAGGTTTGGGGCAGGTTTCAGGGATGGTATTTGCCCACCCTGCCCTAACCCTGACCCCAAACCCACCCTAACTAAAAGTGCGTGTGAGTCTTTATATATACACACAACGTTTAATATATATTATGATAGTACATTACATAATATAATATAATATAGTTCTGGGTAGGTTTCAAAAAATAAAAAAAAAAGATTTTTGTGTAGGAAAGATTGGTACAAATTTGGGGATCCTTGTTCCCCACAAGGACCGGGATGGGGTTAAGATTTCTAGCCTTGTTGGAGTACGGGGTGGGGTATTTGAGTTTGGGGTTGGGGACAATGCTTGCAAAACCCAACCTGCCCTGCCCCGCCCCCGATGCCTTTCCCATTTAGTCCTTATACCAATGCCAAAATCTCAGTTCTATTTGAGTCACCAAAACCAATTGGTCCCAAATAAATAGCCACCACAACACCTAAATGGTTTCTAAATACTCCCCCTATGTCTGCCCTTCCCAGGTTTCTCATAGAACTATCGTCAAAATTTAGTTTCAATTTGTTTTCAATTGGGGCCTTCCAATCCATACTTACAATGTCTCTCCTTCTATTTGTTTGTGCCACTTTTGATTAAGATCTTACTATCTCATTAACTGAGAAACAACGAAAATTTGCTCTTACTTTTATACCCACTGTGTAGCTCTTACTTTTGTACCTTCTATAAGCTCCCCCTTAGACCTGCTATTATCGTTGAGAATTCTTTGGTTTCTTTCTTCCCACAAAGTCCACACAATTGCTACCTTTACTACTCTCCACATAACTCTTCTCTTTTTTGGTTGGCTCGAGAAATTGGGATTGAATAAGCTTACCATATCTTGGGGGAACCCACTTGCAACCAAAGAGAGAACAGAAATACTCCCAAACACAATGCACAAAAGGATAAGAGATCAGTAAATGGGGATGGTTTCACCACAAGCTTTGTATAGCACACACATATAAGGAGAGAGGCATATATTAGGCCTTCTTTTTTGCAGTATGTCACAGGTATTAATCTTTCCAAGGAACACTTCCCAGCATAAAGCTTGAACTTTTGGAGGGATGAGCTTACACCAAATTTTGTGGAAACAAAATGGATGAGTAGGTCAAAAAACCTGGCATAAAAAAAGAAGCCACAGGGTTGGGAGACCAAATTCTACTATCTTCCAAGTTAGGATCCAAAAGGACCAAATCCAGCTTGGCCAACAAATGGATGAAGGATTTGAAAGTATGAGAGTTTTATTAATTAAGTAAAAGAATGAATATGTATAGAATACTGAGCATCCCCAAGATATAAAGTGCCTAACACTGTTGAGGTTTTTTCTCACCCTGCAATTATTCTCTTACAACAAGTTGCCTCAAAACCTTTGTTCTGTGTTCACCCCTTGCCTAGCCATTGCATCAAAAGCTTGCATTCATTTAGTAGTTGTACAAGACTACAGAGACTCTTTAGGTTTTGAACAGAAAATAAAAGAGAAGGAGAAAAGGAGAAGAAGAGAGATAGAGAAGAAGCACTCGTGGGAGAAGCTTTGAAATAAGAGAATGGTTGGAGTGCTTAAAACAACTGCCCCAGTCCTTAATTTATTTACATGGTTTCCTAATTGTAAAAGAACTTTAATGCTTACATGGCAATAAAAGATAAGATTAAAATAGAACTAATCCTAGATAAGATAGAATAACTAATCCTAGATAAGATAGAATAAAACTTATCCATATCCTACTAGGAAAGCTGATCCTAATCAATTAAATCTAAGTACATCTTAGGGTGTCACACAAATACTCTCAATGTGGGGTCCACAGTTTCCTACACTCCCCCTCAAGTTGGGTAGTAGATATTTGTCATTCCCAACTTGCATAGATCTTCTAACTTCTTTCTTGAAACAACCTTGGTGAAAAGGTCTGCAAGTTGCATGTCGGGAAGGCATATTTCTTGAGATGTAACCCTTTTTCTGATAAAATGCTGGTCCACTTTCATATGCTTAGCTCTGCCGTGCTGTACTAGATTATGGGCTATATTGATGGCAGCCTGATTATCACAGTACAACATTAGGGGTTTCTCATAAACAATACCTAATTCCTCTAGTAATTACCTCAACCATAGAATCTCAGCCACACCATTTGCCATGGACCTATATTCAGCTTCAACACTTGAACGAGAAACAACACTTTGTTTCTTACTCTTTCAGGAGACCAGATTACCTCGAACAAAGGCACAAGAGGTAGATCTTCAGTCATCAACACACCCAGCCCAGCCCAATCAGCATTTTTCTTGAACAAAATGCCTCTGCCTGGGGACCTTTTCAAATATGCTAATATCCTTTCAACCGCAAGGAGGTGAGTAGTTCTAGGAGAGTGCATATACTGACTAACTACACTGACTACATAACTGATGTCAGGTCTTGTGAGGCAAAGATAGAGAAGCTTTCCAACTAACCGTTGAAACATAGCTTTATCTTCAATAGGCTCTCCACCCTCTGCACTAATCCTGTGGTTTTGTTCAATAGGTGTGTCCGCAGGCTCAACTCCCAACTTTCCTATTTCTTCTAATAGATCAAGAATATACTTTCGTTGAGAGACAAAAATCCCATGCTTGGATCTAACTACCTCAATGCCCAAGAAGTATCGTAGTTTCCCCATATCTTTTACCTCAAACTCTTGATGAAGGAGTTGCTTAAGAGACTCAATTTCACTAGTACCACTCCTGGTTACTACAATATTGTCCACATACATGGCAAGCAAGGTTACGGAGGAACCCACTCTCTTAATAAACAAGGTGTGGTCTGGCTGAGCCTGCACATATCCGAACCTATCGTCTGAATATGTCAAACCATGCTCTGGGGGACTGTTTTAGTCCATATAGAGCTTTGTTCAACCGACAAACCTTTCTTGTCTCCGTACCATAAAATCCTAGAGGCAACTGCATGTAAACTTCTTCCTGCAAGTCTCCATTGAGAAAGGCATTTTTAACATCCATCTGATACAACGACCAAGAGTAACTAGCTGAAAGAGATAATAGTACTATGATGGTGGTCATCTTTGCTACTGATGCAAAAGTTTCTAAGTAGTCAATACCATATGTCTGAGTAAATCCTTTTGCAACTAATCGGGCCTTATACCTTTCAACAGAACCATCAACATTGTGTTTCACAGTGAATAACCATCTACATCCAACCGGTTTCTTTCCTTTAGGTTGATCAATTATCTCCTAGGTATTGTTTCTGATGAGGGCATCCATTTCTACTTTTATTACATCTTTCCATTCTGGTACTTCCAATGCTTCCTGTAGTGTTCTGGGAATGGGAATATCAGCAATGGATGCGAGAAAAGACTTGTAGGAGGGAGACAAATGATCATAGGATAGGAACTGAGAAATGTAGTGAGCTGCGGTGCAACGACGTTTGCCTTTACGGATTGCTATGGGGAGATCAAGGTCACTGAATGAAGGTGAAGGCTCCATGGTTGAATGTCTCTCATCTGTAGTATCTATGGTACTTGGATATGGATTTGCACAAGGAATTGGGGTTACTGTGGTATTGGGATCTGGATCTGTAGTGGGGACTGGGACTGGCCTGCACTGTTGATGTCCAAAATCAACCTGTCTCCATCGTCTGTGATAGATTCTCACATCCTTGCACCTTTGACATCCTTCCCCATTACATCATTCTTCACTTAATGGGATTGGAAAAGGAACTTCCAATGAGCTACTCTCGGCTTCACTATTCTCCCTCTGAGGAGAAACCCTTGGATAATAGGGTTTATCCTCAAAGAAGGTGACATCCATTGAGACAAATCTTTTTCCAGAAGTCGGTTCATAACAACAATATTTCTTTTGAGTTTGGGCATAACCAAGGAAAATACATTTGGTGGCCTTGGGATCAAATTTGGAGATGAGGGCCTAGGATTTGAATGAAACAAATGCACCCAAAGGTTTTGAGGGGAATGGTAAATAATTCTTTATCAGGATATAAAAGGGTAAATGGAGTTTTCATGTTAAGAACCCGTGAGAGAATCTGATTGATGAGATAAACAACTGTAAGAACAACATCCCCCCAGAAACGTATAGGCACATTTGAGGTAAACATAATGCCTCTGGCTACCTCCAATATGTGTTTATTCTTTTTTTCAGCAACCCCATTCTGCTGTGGTGTATGTGGGCAGGTACTTTGATGGATAATCCCATGATCAAGCATGTAGGAGGCTAATGTGTTTGCAAAATATTCTTTTGCATTATTTGATCTAAAAATTTTAATTTTGACCCCAAATTGGGTTAAAACCATTTGATGAAAGATCCGGGTTAATGCTGGAACCTCATCTCGAGAACGCATAAGGTAAACCTAAGAAAATTGAGTGTAATCATCAACAAATAATAGGAAATATCTCTAACCCCCCATGGTAGTGGTATGATAGGGTCCCCAAACATCAGTATACACAATTTCAAAAGGAATATTGCTTCTGTTATTACTTAATGAATAGGTAGTCCTGCAATGTTTTGCAAGCTCACAACTTTCACATTTCAAACTAGTCATCTGGATAGATTCAAATATACTGGGAAACAAACTTTTCAAAGCCTAAAAGGATAAATGGCCCAATCTATTATGCCAAAGCATCACCTGATCAACAGACTAAGAAACAAATGATTTCTTAGTTTCACTATCTTTCTGATGAGCACTTCGTCCAAGTATGTAGATTCCATTTGTCTCACTGTTAGTCCCAATCACCTTCCTTGTTTCCAAATCTAAAAAACACATCGATCAGGAAAAAAGGTTATTGAACAATTCTGCCCTTTTGTAATGCAACTAACTGAGAGCAAGTTAGTATTAAGCTTAGGAACATGCAAGACAGAGGATAGGGAAATTGCATCAAACAACTCGATGTCTCCTTTGCTAGAAATAGGAACAAGAGATCCATCAACAATGGACACTTTGTCTTTACCAGAAGATAAATGATAGGTAGAAACTAGTGAAGGCAAGCTAGTCATATGATCAGATGCTCCTAGTTCTATTATCAAAGAATGTTCTGTATTACCTGGAGCTGAAGCATGATAAGTTGAGGCCCGATTACCTGATTGAGAAAAAGATGAGGTTGAAGGAGCTGATGATGGCTAAGAAGATGATACTGAATTACTGACTTCACTTTCTAATTGTGTCAGAGCAGCTTGGACAACAGATAGGGTATCAAGAGGGGTACCTCTTGAAGCCGTTGAAGCTGCACTATCAGTGTTGACAGCCATATTGGCATTACCCTTTTTGTTTCTGAGTTTTACTGGAACTAGATGTGGATGCAACTTCCAACAGGTGTCTTTGGTGTGTTTAGGTTTTTTGCAATGTTCACAAACTAGGTCCTTTTTAGCCTCTTTCTTCATATCCCTTTCCTTGTCTCCCCCTGGCTTGGGTTTAACTTCTGCTAGGGCAAATTTGAAAGGCTGCTGGTATAAAATGACCTTTCTCCTAGTCTCTTCACTGTGCACTAGGGAATAGGCTTGTGATAGAGTCACACTTTCTCTTGTCAATAGTTGCTATCTTACAATATCATATTTAGAATTTAGACCAGCCAATAACTCAAATACTCTATTAGTTTCAATCTGCTTTCTGTAAGTCTATGCATCTTTCTGACACTCCCATTCAATTGTCTCAAGGTGGTCAATCTCATGCCATAGGGATTTTAGGGTTGAGAAATAAACAGAGACTTGTTTCTCCCCTTGTTTGAGATTTTTGACCTTACATTTCAGCTCATAAGCCCTAGCAACATTAAGGGGCTGAGAGTAGGTTTCTTTCACAACATCCCAAATTTCTTTAGCTGTTTTTGCCCATAAGTAATTTCGGCTGATGTGTGGTTGCATAGAGTTGCATAGCCATGTCATCACCAAATAATTTTCCTGAATCCACTTAGCATAAGTGGGATCCTCCTTGGTTGGTTCCTTCACATCGGCCAACAAATAGTTCAGTTTTCCTCTTCCCCCAATGGCCATCATGGCTGATTGAGCCCACTCTAAGCAGTTTCAACCCATCAAACTTTACAGTTGTAATCTGGAAGGTGTTTTCAACCATGCTGCCTGAACCAACCCCCAAAACACCTTCCCCTTGGCTTTTAAACTCCATTAGAATGCTTCCTAATTACTGTACCAATCGGCCTACTGGGTCTGTAGTAGATAACTGGAGGGTTCTGATTCATAAACCCTAATTTTGTGACAGTTGGCCTATTGAGACTGAACTGTATCAGTCCTGTTAAAAGGAACTATTGGATCTTCCAAAGAGCAAAGAAAAATAAAGGGAGAGGAGACAAATCTGATTACCTCCCTAAAGCAATAACAACCCTGAAACTTGAGGGTTTTCTCTTAAACCCTAAAAAATGCAGAAAGGAAGGGTTTTTTTCTTAGCTGTACCTCTTATATCAAGAGACACTTGCTGCAGATTTCTGTTAAGGCTTGAAAACTTAACAGAAAATTCTAAGAAACTTTGATCTTGATAATTAGCTTCAGTCTTGAATAGCGGAAACCGATCTTGAACCAGAATTCTTCTGAAACTTTGATCACCACCTCTAGTCTTGATCAAGAACTGACTTGATCCTCTTCTCTTCCTCCGATTCTTCCTAGTTATCAAAGATCTGATCCAATCTTTGGACTATTGCTGTAGATACCCTCCAAGAATCAGCCGAAGGGAGTTTTCTCTATTCTTCCAGCTCTAGGCGGTTCTCATGTGGTCGGTTGGATCAAACTCACATGAGAAGCCCTAAATTTGGCTCTGATACCAAGTAGTCATACAAGACTACAGAGACTCTTTAGGTTTTGAACTGAAAATAAAAGAGAAGGAGAAAAGGAGAAGAAGAGAGATAGAGAAGAAGCACTCGTGGGAGAAGCTTTGAAAGAAGAGAATGGTTGGAGTGCTTAAAACAGCCGCCCCACTCCTTAATTTATATACATGGTTTCCTAATTGTAAAATAACTTTAATGCTTACATGGCAATAAAAGATAAGATTAAAATAAAACTAATCCTAGATAAGATAGAATAAAACTTATCCTTATCCTACTAGGAAAGCTGATCCTAATCAATTAAATCTAAGTACATCTCAGGGTGTCACACGAATACTCTCAATGTGGGGTCCACAGTTTCCTCTGAGCAAGGATCAAAATTTCGATATGATACGCCCCATATCGGGATGGTTCTGAGCTCCTTCAAGCAACACTAATGTTGCCGAGGACATTGTTTGTTTTGTTGTAGCCAATGCCCCACCTTTTAGTTTCCTCCCTTCACTAAATTCCTCAATTTTAGAGTCCTTGCTATTCTTAGATCTTGCAGTTGTGCTATCAACTCAATCTTGATTGAATTATCCTCCCCTATGGGTCTTGAGAGGGATGCCAAGTTGTTCTCCCATGTGGTCTCTAGAAACACCTCCTATTCCATATGTTCTACGGTTGTTCCTGCTACATCCTTCAAACTTTAATTTTACAACACCTTCTAATAGGTAGTGTGTAGATTCCCCACTTGCATAACACAGAACAAACATGAGGAGATAAGCACCAAAAGGGTATCCTTTTTTGTGGTATTTTACAAGTGTTCTTTTGGTTATGCACCTCCCAACTAAAATCCATAATCTTAGGTGGTATAGAGTGGTTCCCCTCCCCCGGCCCTTTATTAGTGTCATCTGTTGATATGTCTCTGAATTCCTCTTTGGTCTAGAACATAGTGGGCAACTTCAATAATAATAACATCTATCAATAGTGAGGGATAGGGACTATGGAGGAATAGTGATTCGTTGAACTCAATGGCAGGTGGATATGAAGTAGAGGTTTTTCAACAACAGCGAACTGGAGGAGAGAAGTGGATATCTCGAAGCTAAGAAATTATGTTTTGAAGAATGAAGAAACAATGGTAGGTGGGCGTTAAAGATCATAGAAGAAAAAAGAGCTACCATTTTTGTAGTTGAGGAGGTGATTAGTTGAAGGGTTTCATGGATGGGGCGATATTCTCCATTATAAAATAAGGTTGGAGTAGTGTAGTGGGAGTAGCTGGAAAAAGGTTCAAAGTTGAAATGAGGAGAAATGTTAAACATTGGTTTGTAGTGATCATGGAAATATTTGGTGATAACAGAAGACAAATGCTATGTGTGCTGGAGGGGAGAAAGAGAACAGGGTGGCAAGGTTCAAAATTTCGATATGTATCAGGCCGTATTCGCCGATACGTATTGTATCGGTGGCTTCCCGATACACCCCTACAGGGGGTGTTTTGGGGTCTGACATGGTTCAGAGGGTAGAAGGGCCTTAAACCAACCCTTCTGAACCAGTTGGAGAAGAAAACCTAAAAAAAAAATTAAAAGGGAGCCATGATACAGGCTGATACGCCCATACTGGCGTATCGGCTATATCAATATTTTGAACCTTGCAGGGTGGAGAATGTTTGCAGACTTATTACAAGAGTTTTTGTTGATATTGGAAGAAAGACAATTTCCAAAACAATGCAATGGCCCAGAGATCTGCGACGAGCAGAGCTAAGGGAGGAGATGAAGGAGGAAAAACAAAAAAAAAAGGAATTCCACAAGCTATTGTCTCTAGTGCTACCATAAGCCAGAGGATGCTCTTAGATGTGGAGAACGGTGTTTGGGAGAAAAACGTGATCTTCACAACAACAAAAAAAAATTACAGATTAGGGAAGGATTTTGGAGGCAGTTATGAGAGATTTAAGATAAAGGGTTTTGTGAACATTAAGCCCTTTGATGATTTGAAGGCTGTGTTATTTGGAGTTGACGATGACGTTTTGGAAAACCAGCTCTGTTGATCTCGAAAGTGGATTTCTCTATTGGTTTAGAGAGGTTGGAAGGGGGGGGAGGAGGAAGTTGGGGAAGGGTGTGCCATTGTTGGTGATGAGTTTGAGAATGAAGGTGAGATTGGAGGAAAGGGGGTTACAAGGGATGCCGGAGTCGCTGGGGGTTAGTATGAGAGCTACGTCAAGGATTTTTTGTATTTCGAGGAGGTGAAGGTTGGAAGGTTGGGTGTTGACTTGGGCCGAAGGAGCAAGTCTAAAGAGTATGAGGAACAGATTGACAGGGTGATTAGTAAGAAATCACGTAGTTTGAGAAGCCATAATGTCATGCCTGTGGCAAAGATCTTCTCTAGGCTAAAACTTGGTCTGGTAGGGGCAGGACCTACAAAAAACTACAAATGAGTTTATAGGAGGAAAAGAGCAAGAGGCAATGGGACATTTGGTACTGACCATGGGGGGGGGCGATGCAAGTTCAGCCATCGATCTCCCATTTGGGGAAGGAGCAACAGGAAAACAAGATGAGTGGTGTTGACTTTAATTCTAGTACGAGCTGGATGTTGCAAAATAACGATGTTAATGTTGGTGACTCAGTGTGTGTGACTCTCTAGAAATTAGTGGATAGAGAGGTCTTGATTGGTAAGAGCCTAGGTTTGTTTTTCTTGGGTGGTTAGGAGTTTGCTAGAAGGGCCTTTGAGGAGTTTAAAAGGAGGAGATGGTAAGAGAAGTTGAATAAAAGCTAGAAGGGCCTTTGAGGCCCCAAACCTTTCCACCACTGGGGTCTAAAAGCTAAGTGATCTAGGTTTGTCACCTAGAGGTAACCCTAAGTATTTAAGCAACCAATCCCCTTTCTCACATCACAAAGAGTCTGCCATATCCCTCAAAACGCCTTCGTCAAAATTGATGCCAGCCAATAAGCTTTTAGTCCAATTAATCTTCAAATTGGAGACCCTCTCAAAAAGATTCACTATCAACTTCAAGTTTTCCACTCCATCTCTACAATCCTCATTACAGAAGACAAAAATATCATTTGCAAATTGCAGGTAAGTTAGCAAAATTCTCTCTCCCAAATGCTCTTTGTGATGTTTGGGAGTTGATGAAAAAAAATGCTGTTAATGTGAGAGCTGGAGATTGAGAAGAATCATGGAGAAGTTTGTCCCGGCGAATAGGTGGAAGAAGGCTTTGGGTGTGGAGAAAAATTTTCTGTTTGAAGAACAGGAGGAGGTTCCACTTTCAAGATCAAAGAAGACAAAAGGGCTGTTGTGGTTCTAAATAGGGAGGTGGCAGGATGGCTCAAAAGTTTCATAGATGGTAACCTTTTTGCCATTACTGAGATAGGGTGGAAAGCTGAACTAAATTTGCTGCAGAAGAAGTTTCTGGTAGAAAAGAAGAAAAATGATAAAGGAGAATTTATCCAACTGATCGAGTTTTTTTGGTTTGGGTAAAGGGTAGGTCATTTGCTTTCTTGCTAGAAAAGGAAAACAGGGCTGGGTGAAGGTGGTGGAGACTTTGGACGATTATGAACAAAGACTCTGGGCAAAGGAAGGTCAGAATGTTTGGAGAGAAAAACCAGTGGAATACCCAGACATGGAATGATATTATGAAAATATCAGTCCTGTGGATAAGCTGCCAGAACTGGGAGGCATGAGCAGAAATACTATATGCTCAAAGATGGTGGCTGATGGTAGATTGGATGAGTGGAGAAGAAAGAAGGTGCTCAGGTTGAGCAAAACAGTAGTGGACTGGGAGAGAGTGCTACAGGACTTGGTTGAAGCTCTGCCGGTCATGGAAAAGACAACTCTTCATCCCTTTGGTGATATGGCAACAGTGTTGGATTTGCCAAATAATATTGAGAACTTAACTCATTTCAATACATGGGAAGGGTTAGAAGTGGTGGAGAACTGGAACCCTTCCTACAATGAGCTGGAGGTTGAAGGTGATAACATTGGCCTGAAACTTCTGGGACATCCCTTCAATTAGTGGGTAGAGGAGGTCTTCCTCCAGATTGCAGCACTATGCAGAGGAGTCCTACAGGAAGTGGACCTATCTGACCTCAAAGTTGCAAGAGTACGAATTCGTGGTTCCAAACCAGAGAAAATTCCAAAATCGATTGAATTCTTCTCCGTCGGAAGGTGGAGACAAGTTTGGGTTGCGTCGATTTGGGAGAGTGGGAGGCAAGTAGAAGATAATGACCTAGCAAGGCAAAGGTCATGTGGCACAGTAAGAAGGGGGGGGGTAGTTTCTTATGTGGACATTTTAAAGTGGGAGTCCAAAGGAAAAAAATTTTGGAACCGGGGTCGAACCAGATGGTCGGTTTGAGTTTTAAGGGGCAGTCATGTAACAACTTAAAAGTCATGTGTAGGTCTATTGGGAAATCGATGGGGGATGCTAGTTTGGGTGTATCGTCGTCCCCATTGATCCCTGACAGCAGCAGTAGAAAAAGAATGCCAAACTTTTAGTGGGAGAAACGTGCTTCTTCACAACAAGATAAGCCTAACCCTAGGTACACAAGATCGAAGGATGTACAGGGGGATTAAATTGATGATAGGCGGTGGATCAATTGTTAAGTTTCTGAAGAGGAGAGCATCTTAGACGATGACTCTAGCATTGGAAGTATCAATGGGACAGTCCAGGCGCGATTGGATGATGAAGAGGACATAAGTATTGAAGAGCTATTTGCGGTAGACAAAGTCAGTGATACCAAGAACACAGGAGTGTCTACTGTTAATGAACCTTTATAGAAGTTTCTTGAGGCCGAAGGAGGAAGAGAAAATTCCAGCTCTCAGGCGGCACTAAACCAGGTCCAGGATCAACAAGGATATTCATGCTCCCTTTCGGTGAGTAAACCCTCTCTTGTGAGTAGCAAAATCAGGGCGATCAAATGGTGTCTGTGCAGGGGATCCATAAAGCTTCGAAAGTGATACCTTTAAGGGATACACGTACAGGTTCTGATCAGTTCACAGTAGCCATGACTCAAAACCAAACAGAAAAGCTTGTTGTTTTGGAGAACAATATTGGTCCGAGTTGGGTGTTAAAGGTTCCGAAATCCCCCAGTCTATTGATGTGGTCCCTCCTGCGGATAATGGTAACCCCTGCAACCTTCGTGGATTTCCTTTTGCTATGGACTCCTTTTCTAGTTCTGTTGCAGATGGCCTAACCCCTGATCTCGCTGTGATTAAGCCCATGGACTTGAATAACAATGTTGAAGTTGTGGTGGGGGAATCTCCAAATGAAGATCCAAAACTTGATTGTGTGGGGAAAGCAGCATCTTTGGGGGAAAATGTGAGGCATGTTGAATATAGCGAGGAGGGGGAGAAGGGTAAAGAAAAAATGGGACCAGAGAAGGATAACCCTGATTTGGTGAGAGAAAAAGAAAAGAGTTGCAGGCATGAAGGAGAGTCTTTAGGGGGAAAGCAACAGGCAGAAGAGGATCAAGTAAAGAACCTAACTAATAGAATGGGGCTTAACCTAGGGAAATCTAAGGAGGTAACAACTCAAAAAATGATTTGGAAAACACGGGGTGGAATAAGGAAGAAAAAATTGATTGATGTGGAGAAACTAATCAATGATGTTGAAGGGGACAAAGAATTCAGTGCTGGGTGGGGGGAGAAGAAAAGGAGGTCTTTAGGAAAAGGGGGCATTGAGATTCTTTAAGTAAGCATAATGAAGATCATTAGCTGAAATATTAGGGGTCTAGGAAGTGCTATAAAAAGAAGGCTGATTAGGGAGTTGTTGAAGAAAGAAAAGCCAGATATAGTTATGATTCGGGAATATAAGGTGCAAGAGGTTGATAGGAAGTGGATTAGGAGCTTTTGGGGAGAAAGAAGTGTGCAGTGGAGTTTTGCACCAGCATGGGGTGCATCCGGAGGAGTAATAACAGCCTGGAAGGAAGACCTGTTCACTTGTTGTGAAGAGCTAGTGGCCTAGTGGGAGGATTTTCTGTCTTAGTAAAACTGAAAAACAATCAGGATGGGTTTGAGTGGGAAGAATTAGCAGACATTAGAGGTTTGTGGGATGGCCCATGGTACTTGGGAGGTGATTTTAATGTGATCAGATTTATGGGAGAATCAAGTGGAGGAAGACAGAGGGTCACTTAAAGTATGAGGAAATTTAACAATTTTATTGAGACTTTTGAGTTGAGAGTTCCCATAGGTCAATCTTGTTTTACTTGGTGCATTCTCCAGGCTAATCCTATTTTCTCCAGACTGGATAGGTTCTTAATGTCTCCTGATTGGGAAGAACATTGGGTGGGCTTTAGGGGGAAGTTTCTACCCAGAATCACATCAGACCATTGGCCAATCTGCTTGTTTCAGAGGTCTGGTGAGGGGGGACCTATTCCTTTCAGGTTTGAGAATATGTGGCTTACCCACCCAGGATTCAAGAAAAATGCTAAGGAATGGTGAGATTCCCAAAGCTTGCAACCTATTCCCAAAGCTTGTACAAGGAGGGATTGCGTTTCTGATCAGATATTGGACTGGCTGTCTATGTTTTCATGGGGATTTTTTTTGGGGGTTTTCTTTGGTCTTCGCTCAAAGTTGGTTGGGTGAATCCTAATGTTTGTAAGTTGTGTGGTTGTCGGGTTTTATTATGGGGTTATTGAGGTCTGGTTGATGATATAGACGATTGTTGGCTGCCATGCAAAATAAGAAATCAATGTAGGATTTAGTTTGTTTTTTCTTGTTACTTGCAAAACTCATCACATGGGAGATGTCTAGGCTGGCTGGAACCTAGACATCTAGTCATCTAGGCATTCCCTTCACATAGCTTCAAGTTGGTGCCTTAAACTATGCTAATCTATGGAGTCCACATATTTGTTCTTCACTTCTTTGCAGATAGAAGTTGTACGAAGCCATGCTTGTCATAATTCCTCCTCCTCCTCCTCCTCCTCATCTAAGTCTTATCCCAACTTTATGGGGTTAGTACCTGAATCCTGTTTTGCCATTCCATTCTGTGTTTTGCCATATCCATTCCTACTTTGACAGTTTGACCCATGTCTTTTTTGGTCTGCCCCTAGCCCTTCTAGCCCTTCAACTTGCAAGTTGCAACAAATTACTTCTTATAGGTGTTGTGGATGGTCTTCCTTGCACATGACTTAATCTTGTTAGTCTACTTTCTCTCATTTTATCACCTAGTGGGGAGCTACTCCTAGGTTCCTTTGAATTACCTCATTTCGGACCCTTTTCTAGTTTTTCCTCTCATCCATCTCAGTATACATTTCTGCCATACTCATTTTATGGACATTTGACTGCCCCAACACTCTGTTCCTTACAGCTGAGTTGGCCTTACAACTGTTTTACAGAAATTTCCTTTTAATAAGTGCTATTCACCTATCACATAAGACTTTGGATGCATCCCTCCATTTTGCCCATCCTGCTCTAATTCTATAGGCAACATCCTCCTCAATCTCTCCCTCATATTGATATTGAACCAAGGTACCGGAAAAGATCATATTGAGTTATTTCTATCCTTGTCATTTCTTACCCAGTCCTTGTTTTTGTTATTTCAATGAGCTCTAATTGTTGTATATAGTCAGTTGCCTTGAGAACTTTTACTTGCTATTTGGAGACAAACTGTCTGACATTTCCAATGTATCATAAAATGCAAGCTTATTTGCTGGTTTCACCATTTTTTATTTATAGAAGATAATCTATTTTAGCTATATCATGATGATTCTATGGTCATACATATGTTGTCCTCTTTTGTGATATAACATGTGTTGTCATTTATTTTGCATTTGGATCTGAAAATAAAAACTATATTGCTTAACATTTCATTGTCTTGAATGATTACCTTTTTTCTTGATCAGTTTCTCTTCGATTATTATCTTCATTATCTATAATTGATACATGTAACATATGTACAGAACGGATGGAATAACACAGAGTCAACTTGCCAAGGAATTTGGTTTGAAAGGAAACAAGATCTTTTATATAGTAAGGAGCCTTGAATGCCGGGGTTTGATTGTCAGACAGTCAACAATTGTGAGAACAAAAGAACATGCTACTGATGGTGAAGGAGATTGTGTGTTAAAAAATACCTCTGTTGTGAATACGAATTTGATCCATCTATATCGTTATGCAAAGCATTTGAGTTCTCACGAAAGACTGGAAATCACCAAAGAAGATGCAGTGGAGGGTCTTGGGAGTGCAAATGGAAGTACCACTGGTGTTGATGTTGCTGGAGAAAATGTAAGAGAAGATGTGCTCATAAAGGACTATTTACCTGCATTAAAAGCTGTTTGTGACAAACTTGAAGAAGCTGACGGCAAGGTCAATGACACCTGAAGCACTTTTTCCTTGCAAAGTCTTTGTATTCTGTGATATATGCTGATTTTTATTTTTCTTTCTTTTTTCCTTTGTGAATGCTATTCTTTGTCAAAGGTCCTTGTCGTCTCAGATATTAAACAAGCTCTTGGTTATCGGAAGACTCCAGGGCATCGCGCTTGGAGGCATGTAAGTTAATATTATCATCTACCTTTGCCCCAATTTTGGTTTGAGCAATTTCTGCCTCCTCATTGTATCTTTTTGTCTCATGTGTCAATAGATCTGTAACAGATTGAAAGATGCTCACCTTGTGGAAGAATTCCGTGCAGAGGTCAACAAGAAGGTGCTTTCTTCATTTTTATATTTGGGAAGAAGCTTTCTTTTGCAACTGTGAAATGTTGCTTGTACACTTCCGATTCATTTTTTAAATCATATTTAGTATGAGTTAACTACTACCATTGATTTTGAAATGGTTTCTGGTCCAATTTGATAGGGTCTGGTCATTTGTTGGTCCAATTGGAGTTGAGTAAGGTAATTGATAGAGATCTGAGATAGGGAAGGTGATGGGTGTATTCTATGTATGAGTAGAGCCAGCCAAAAGAATTGTATATTGAGGAAAGAGAAAGGAAGACATGAGAGATGGTAAAACAGAATAATAAGAAGGATTTTTGTGTAAGGTTGAATTAGTTGGTTGCAACAGTTGAGTAGGGGAGAGGGGGTAGAAAGAGCTAGAGAAGACAGTGATGAATGAGGAGGAGTCACAACAGTACTAGACATGCTTGATGTCTGTTTTGAGCACAGCTGTGGTGGTGGTAGGTGGATATGAGTAGCAGAATGAGAGAAACTTGGTTGTCTAACTTTTGTTATAACATTTCTTATTATTTGGTATGGAGTCACGATCATTGGTATATACAATTTTGTCTTTGATTTTGCTTCTGGGAGTGGTTATGGTGGGTATTGCTTGCTGATGGTGGGGAGTTTGAGAAACATGGCACTAATGTCAGCCTTTGTGAGTGGTTATGTATTACCTATTTTTGTACCTTTTCTTTTCCTTCAATGGTGGGGAGTTTGGAAATGGCAAATTCTTGCTATGATGCCTGGATACCTGTACCTGCCTAGCATACTGGTGTCAAACACGATGTATACCCAAAATATGACAATAGATACTGTATGGACACTTATAAATATACTCTATGGCATTAACTTACTCTTGTAAAAGGTTGTCAAGTAGTATTGTTTTATAAATCATACTACAAAGTTTTAGCAATTTCTATGTTACTGTACCTGAAACAAACTAACCAATCAATACCGATTGATTGGTTGTCAGTTAGGTACCACACCTTTTTCGATACCATATATATCTTTCAAGATGGAAGGAGCATTTCAAGTGGCATGCTTTGTATGCATCCTTGGTAAGAACAAGTTTTGCAAATATCCTGTTACTTTATAACCACCAAGACAATGCAAAAGGAATCAAATTCATCAAAATTATACCCTTGACTTTGAAGAGCATAAGATCATAATATTTGTTACTTGTAAGGGGTCATATGTATGTGTTTGTTTGTGAGCACAAAATGTTAAGTTCATAGTATGATAGTTGGGCACTTTTGGCAGGTTGTTACCTGTTTGCGTTTACTAAAAAGGTTTGATCCAAAGCACTTTCAAACAAAAGCTCTTGGATGTGGATATGATGATCATGACACAGATCAGATGGTAAAACATGGGAAGAGGGGCCAAGTTACTGACCAACTTGTAGAGCTTCCACTTGAGCATCAAATACATGATATGATTGATGCTTCTGGCTCAAAAGGACTGACTGTTACTGAGGTGTGTATGTATGTTTCTTGGTTGTTAGTTTGTAGCTTTTTATTGTTATTTTTTTTTCTAATTTTGAATATCTGACCTCCATAAATCATTTTTCCTTCTATTTAATTTTCTTTTGATGAGTAACAAGAAACAATTTTATTTGATTAGAAACACTAATCATTTTTTTTAAATTAGAAACAAAAATGTACAAAAGACAGGCATCCCTGAGATTGAGATAACCTTTTTTGATAAATAACTTCTTTTATTAGATGAGAAAGATGATCGAGTAAGATGCCATCCTATACTTGATGGCATTAAGATGAAGTTGTCTCCATTACAATTTCCAAAAAGAAATAACTTCTTTTTGATAAATAACTTCTTTTAATACTGCTAATACATCTGCACTTTTTGAACTACCATGATCTACTGGTCCAAATAATAACATGAAGTTGTCTCCATTACAATTTCCAAAAGCCCCTCCTATACTTGATGGCATTAAGATGCCATCCTCTAATAATGTCATCTTTGAAGTTAAATAACCCCACTGTTTTAAGCCAGCGTACAATTTCCATCGTGATGTTATTGTAATCTTATGTGTTTTGGAGACAAGATAGAAAGAATACAAAAAGAAAAAAAATAGAAGAACGAATGAGGAAGATTAAGATTTAAGAGAACCTTAGTGGGCCTAGTGGTGCCCAGTATATATATGTTAGTGTGACTTAAAAAAGAGAGAAAATATTATGGTATTGGCACTCTTTTTAAAAGACATCAGCAAGTTGCTCCTGAGAGTTAACAAATCAAGTACAAATTTCACTCTTTTCAAGTTTCTTTCTAATAAAATGCTTACCAACCTCAATGTGTTCAGTTCTGCCATACAGAACTCAATTGGGAGGTATGTTAATAACAGCCCTATTGTTACACTGAAGTGAAGTGGGATGATCCACAATGAATTCTAACGCTCAATATGTTTTTAATCTACAAAATCTCAGCTAACCCATGAGCCATAGCTTAGTACTTTGCCTTCGCATTGGATCTAGCAACTACAGCTTGTTTCTTACTTCTCGAAGTTATTAAGTTACCATCCTCGAAAGTATAATGGCTAGTAGTGGACCTCCTGTCATTAATTGACCCAACCTAATTGACATCAGTATACATCTCCACCTTTAAGCAGTTATCTTTTGAAAAAAGGTTTAAAGAAGAGAACAAATCACTCTATTATGAGTGATAATGGACTGGGTTCTATTTTGAGAATGGCCTTTTTTTGAGGTCGTCCTGGTTTGTTTTTGTACAGCTTCTCATTGTACAAAGGACCTTTTGATTACAGTTACACTTTACCTTTTTCTCAAAATAAACCACTCTTATCATGCGGAAAAAGGATAATGGACTGGGTTCATATACTTCCAGAATTTGAAGGGGTATCAAAGGAAGATTTTGGTGCTGGTTTTTGTACTCATCTTGAATTGGACAAAAGCGTGTTATTCTGTTTCTTTGTTTTCCTTATTTGATGTTTTGAGTTATATTAGAATTTTTCTAAGGGGATTTCTCATCACCCTAGCTGATGTACTCTTTTTTAATAAATCTTTCTTTTTTATTTATTACCAAAAAATATTTAGTAAATAACACACCACTTACAAAGTGCTTCTTCAAGTACCAAAGGATTTTCTCTATTGCTTGAAAGTGAGATATTTTGGGAGTATGCATTTTATAAGAACTCCCATTGCATGGGCAATATATGGCCATGTCCAAGGTTTAAAATTTTGGTGGTGGTCGTCCAAATATAAGAAACATGTCAGAAATGTCAAAAGTGTCATGGAAATATTGTAAAAATTATAGACATGGTGAAAACATTGTAAAATATGCAAATGATAGAATGATATTTTATGAAATGATAAAAGAAGCATAGGTACAATTTTTAAATTAGTATCTTGTTCCAAATCATTGAACAAAGCTAAGAAACTAAGATTATAGACAAAAGAATACTTTCTGAAGATGCCCTGTAAACCTTGAGATTCAACGCTTCACGATACAATGAGAGTTAAAGAAAATTTTAAACTCAAAATAAGTAAACGGTTGTAATATATCAACTGAATAATCTCATACACAAACAAAAACTAATATTTAACTAAATGTTTGAGATGAATTTTGAGATAGCTTAGAGTGGTACTCATGTATGTTAGGTAGGCAATAACATTGTTATTTCACATATCTACAATATTGTCAGCAACTTATCTTATAATCCTATCTTTTGTACATAGTGAGGGAGGGAGTTGGGGCAACGGTTGGGTTTCTCCATTGCAACTTGGGTGACCAGGGTTCAAATCTTGGAAATAGCCTCTCTGTATGTGCAGGAGGGTAAGACTACGTACATCTGTCCCTCCCCAGATCCCGCATTGATAGGAGCCTTGAGCGTTGGCCTGCCCTTTTTTCTTGTACTCCTAGTGCTGCTAGTCTTTTTTTGATAAGTAAAAATAAAATTCATTAAAAGGAAAACAGGATACAATCTATGTGAGTGATAAGATATTACCAAACACCAGCAACAAAAACATAAACTACGTACTTTCAAATATCCAAATTACAGATTTGAAATCCACCCCCTCACATAAGCTTTTGCCAGAGTCATCTTACCCGACCTGAGAAAACTCAGGGAAAAAAACACGACCAAACTGCAACATAAAAACCAGTAGTTACCATCAGCTTGTCCCACTTCCAATCCTTGACTTCAAGGTCTCTCTTCCTTTCCATCCAGATTAAAATAAACATGAAACGTATCCTTGAAGGCAAAATAGTTGAACCCACACCCCCATATCCTGAAACTTCTACTAAAGCTCTTAACCTTCTTCCCCTCATCTGCAGACACTACAACAACCTCCCATTACTCTTCATCCGCATGATCTTCTCTTCCTTCACCTTACTCCCAAACCTCACCCTTCCCCTCTTCCACGTACTCTTTTCCAGCTTTGTTCTCTTCACCTTCCATATACACTATCAAAACCGCAATTTTGTCCTGATTCCTCTTAACAAATAATATATGATAAGTCTACCATTGTCTGAACTGCACTTGCTGTACCATCTTATTATAAATGCTAAACCTAACCTTGGGAGATTGCTTCAGTCTATACAAAGATTTTTCAAGTGGCACACATTTTACTCACTACTCTTGACATGGAAGCCAGGAGGTAGGGTCATATATACTTCTTGAGATTGTAATTTTTGGTGAAAGAACCTTTTTTCATTCTAGTAGCTAGAACCATTTTCAGGACTTTGTAAAATCCGTGCAGTAAATATATAATTACTATTAACATGGGAGCTTTTGAAGTCTTTTTTTTTCATTGGTAGAGGTGTAGATATGAATATTAGATAAGTGGATGTTATGTTATTAGTAGAGAGGTGCCATTCTGAACTTTATTTTTTCCCCCTTTCCTCCATGTCTTTGAATTTCTTCCCCATGTTTTTATGCATTGTTATGAGCTCAAACTATTAATTTTCTACGTGTTATGGAAAATATGGTAATCAGGTCTGTAAGCGGCTTGGACTTAACAATAAGAGGAATTATACTCGGCTTCTTAATATGTTTTCAAGGTTTGGGATGCAATTGCAAGCAGAAAGTCATAACAGGGGTATGGCCTATCGGGTGTGGACAGCTCAAAACTTCAATCGTGGTGCATCGATTGCTTTTCCTAGTAGACATGAAGATACCCGTGATGGAAGTGAGCTTTCCTCACAAAGTGTGGGTGATCTGGTTCTCCATGAAAAATCAGCTCCGTCCATTGTGCACTTGGATTCTTCAGCTTCTGTAAATGAATCTTCAACTCCTGGAACAGTGAAAGAGGGAGGAATGAACTCAGAAACTTGTCTTGTCCTGTCTGGTGATGCTACAAGTAATCAGATGGTTGTTTATGGAAGCCAGCCAAAAGATTTGCCTCTTGAGATTGATTGTACAGTTCCTGATGCTGAACGTGATTTAGTGAATAAAGTAACTAAGTCAAATATTGTTCCACCAGGAACATCATCCCTGATTTTTTCAAAGCCCGCAAAGCTCCAATCTTGTCAAAGGTATCCGTGTCTTACTTTGGCTGCAATTAACACCCAAAGGGAGCGGAGGATACTTGAGCGGCTACAGGTCTTTCCACCCTCTTTCACTGTTTTCTGTTCTGTGTTGGTTCTAATTGTCATTTCTTTTATGTGCTATACTGTCTGATTTTGTCAATTGGATCTTGGTGTGCATTTGTTGGTTCTGTACAGGAGGAGAAATTTGTTCTAGCAGCTGAGCTCCATAGGTGGCTTGAGAGTCTTGAAAAGGAAAAGCCCACAACAATGGCTAGAAAGACTTTAAACCGCACATTAAACAAGCTTCAGCAAGAAGGACTGTGTAAATGTGTTCACATTAGTGTTCCTGTTGTCACTAATTGTGGCCGTAGCCGCACTACTGAGGTTGTTTTGCACCCGTCTGTTCAAAGTTTACCACCTGAACTGTTAAGCCAGATTCACGAGAAGATGAGATCTTTTGACATTCAAAGCCGTGGCCAAGGTTTAGCTCGACTGAAAAAAGATGAATCAGTTCCTGTGCTGAATGGTGTCCAAAGAACTCAGAACCATGTAGTTTCAGATGTCCAAGCTGCTAGATCAGAAGCTATGCGTGCTAATGGATTTGTTTTGGCAAAAATGGTTCGTGCAAAGCTGCTGCACAACTTTTTGTGGTGTTACCTCAGTAGTTCTTCTGACTGGGGTGATGCTTTATCTTCTGGGAAACATGGATATGACCTGAAGAACCCTCACAGCACTTGCAAATTGTTCTCAATGAATGCAGCAATAAAAGCAATGCCTCTTGAGCTGTTTCTACAAGTTGTAGGGTCCACACTGAAATTTGAGAACTTAATGGATAGTTGCAAGCGTGGTTTGCGTCTCTCTGACCTTCCAGTGCAGGAGTACAGGTGTCTGATGAGTACCCTAGCAACTGGACGACTCTCATGCACAGTTGATATTTTACGCCGGTTGAAGGTATAATCACCATATCATCAGCACCACTTTCTGCATTATCCATATAATTTCACATCCTGAAGATAACCAGTTAAAACATCTTAGGATTTTTTTTTGATGAATAACAAGTATTTCATTACTTAGTTGTAAATGATCTAAAAGAAGTGGATGGCAATGAAACCTCCAACTATAGTTTGAACATTATATAGTGATAAGAATTTCTTTTCTTTGAATTGGTAACATGAATTGTAACAAAATTATATCATTGTTTCACAACCTTATCATTGTTTTTTTGATAGGCAACAGAAAATATTTCATTATATAGATAATAATATACAGAAAGTGATACAACCAGGGAATGAGTACCCCTTAGATCATGTGTAACATTTAAGTCCTATACAATCATTCCCTGCCCATCCCTTACCTGCAGGATCAGATTAACATGTTCTCCTTTGTTAGAATCGACAATACAAGGGTAGTTTCTTCATTTGTCTATTTTATTAAGGTTGAGTTGTCTATTTTGTCTGGGTTTAAGTTGTGTGTCCCATACTTAATGAGGGACAAATTTGTCTTTTGTAATCTAATACAAAGAGTAGTGGGTCGGTTGAGAGGGATTGACTTTTCCTCTTCTCAGACCGAACCATTTCTTCTTCTTCTTTCCTTCATACTTATCTCAGACCTAGGACTGAACTAGTGTTAATCGAATCATTCACATGGTATTAGAGTGCTAGAGAATCTGTCTAGAACTCAGTTTTTTTCTTCTTTCTTCCTCCTAGGATCACCATATCAGAACTTCTTTTTGAAATAACTCCCAAACTAATTGGAGGATCGGTAAGGGACCAAAAAGGAGTGGTCAATTTTCCTTCTTGGAGGTAACTATGGTCTATGCCCCCAGTTGCTGTGGTGGTGGTCGTTATGGTGGTTCACTAGAAAACCTCTAATCAATGACTCGAAGTGGGTTGGTTGTGCACAGGTGTGACCAGACCAGAACTCTCTAGTCGGCTGATAGTGTAGTGTGTTCTCTCTCTTTTGGATTGGATTTCATCCATGTGGCAGTGTTGATTGATAGGTATGCGTATGGCCTGTTTTTCTCTCTGTTTATGTTTGAATATGTGTGGTAACAGTAGGGTTTTCTGGTGCTGAATCTATGACAGCAACAATGTCGTAAGAACAGTGTTTTATTGTGTGGTGTGTGGTTTATGGTGTAGTGCTGAATAGTGAAGGGTGACTTTTGTCTCTTGTAGTTGCACTCTTTTTTCTGGTGTGTGGTGATTTGGTTATAATGGCAACAACTAGAGAGGTTAGTGATAATAAGACTGTGTTATGATTTACCCCGATTACCTGAATGTTTAAATGACCTTTATCAAATTAAATGGTGAGAACTATGTCCCATGGGCTAAATCAATGGTAGTGTTCTTGAGAGCCAAGAAGAAGGTGAAACATGTGAGGGAGGAGAAACCCTCTTCTGACTCTCCAAGGTTTAGTGAGTGGGAACAGGAAGACACACAAATTATGACCTGGTTATGGAATAGCATGTAGCCTAAAATTAGTGTGAATTTTATGTTCTTGGGTACAACTACGGAGATCTGGGACCATTCTAAGAAAATTTATTTTGGCCAAAATAACACTACTAGAGTATACCAACTTTATCAGGAGCACTTTAACTTGAAGCAGGGAAACAAAGTCTAGAAGAGTACTATTCAAGCATGAGAAATCTTCGTAATGAGCTTAATGTATATCACCCTTTGACTCTGGATGTTAAAATTCAGCAACAACAATGAGAACAACTTGATTTATCAAAAAAAAAAAACAATGAGAACAACTTGATATGAAAAGTTTTTTAGTGTGTAAAATCTGAAATATGAACTTGTTCGAGCACAAATATTAGGCGGATTTGCTCTCCCTTCTCTTGAGTTGTTTGCTTGACTTAGGAGGATTTCTATCGAACCTATGGAGCCTTCCTCTCTCTCGAATAGGTCTGGTTTTGTGGTGGTGAGAGGGGGAGGTTGTGGAGGTGGTTGTGGGTTTCTAGGGACCCGAAGTGGTCATATGTTCAATCGTACTGGTGGTCGCAGTGGAGGTCGAGATTTAGGGGGAGATCGTGGTAGAGGACAAAGTACTAGTCCTAGGAGGTGCACATACTGTGGATTAGAGGGGCATATTGTTAACTTCTTATATAACTTACATGATCCACCCAACACTTGGGCCAATCATGCTGTGATTAGTGGTGGTGGTATAATTAGTGAGAACCAGCAGGCTGATTATACACCCTCCACATCTATAGGTGCTTTTGGGAAGGAAATGGTGAGTGTCCCACGTGAGGGGTATGAGAAGTTTCTTCAAACATCTTAGCAGAACACCGCTACACTTGCACATTCAGGTATGGCTTGCTTGGCATCCAAACCCTCACACTAGATTATTGACTCTAGAGTCTCTAATCATATAATTGGGACTCCAGGTGTGTTTTCTTCACTTTCTTAGTCTTCCACATCCCAAACAATTACCCTTGCTAATGGTTTTTCCTCTCCCATTTGTGGTGTTGGTGATGTTGATCTCACTTCTTTATCTTTATCCTCTGTCTTATGTGTACCCAAATTTCACGTTAACCTCGTGTTTATTAGTAGATAAATCAATTCACATAATTGTTCTACAACCTTTTATCCCTCTTCTTGTGTGTTTCAAGATCTCAAGACGGGGATGAAGATTGGCGGAGGGCATGAGGCAGGTGGATTGTATTACCTTGATGGTGGTGGTCCAAAAGTAACTCTTCAAGCCTCTCTTACTCCTCTCCAGTGGCATTGCAAACTTGGTCATCCCTTGCACAAGGTCATGAAGTTACTGGTTCTGTCTTTAAATCATCTTTCATCGTTGGGTTGTGAGTCATGTTAGCTTGGGTTACCATATAGTCTCTTTTAGTCCTGGAGTTGATAGTCATGTTTTGAGTCTGTTTTCTTTAGTTAATTTAGATGTTTGGGGTCCAAATAAAGTAGTGTCGTATAATGGCTACAAGTACTTTGTAATTTTTGTTGATGGTTTTTCAAGGATAATATGACTTTATCTTATGAAAGACAGAAGTGGATTGTTTTCTATTTTCCAAAAGTTTCATGCTGAAATTTATACCCAATTTGGTGTTCATATTAAAATTCTTCGCTCAGACAATGCAAAAGAATACACATCAACACCATTGTAGCAATTCTTAGAGCACCAAGGGGTAATTCACCAAACTTCTTGTTCTTATACCCCACAATAGAATGGTGTGGTTGAACGGAAGAACCAACACTTACTTGAAACTGCTCAATCTATTATGCTTGATATGAATGTTCCAAAGCGTTTTTGGAGTGATGCTGTACTTACATCATGTTTTCTCATCAATTGGATGCCCATGTCTATCCTTGGAAGTTAGTCCTCTTTCTCAGTCTTGTTTCCTACTCTTTCTCCGTTCCCTCTTACTCCCAAAGTCTTTGGTTGTGTTTGTTTTGTTCATAATTTAGGGCCTGGATTGGACAAGTTAAATGCATGTGGTACAAAATGCATCTTTCTTGGCTACTCCAGAATCTAGAAAGGATATAATTGTTACAACCCTAGCTCTCATCGGTCATTTGTTTGTTCTGATTTCACTTTCTTTGAGTCTGTTCCATTCTTTTTTAATTTTGGTGTTCCTCTTGCTCTTATATTTCCTCTTCCAGTTCTAGTTTAGGACCTCCTTCCTACGGTTCCTGTTGTGTCTCAATCGTTTTCTCCAATGTAGGTTAATATTGAAAGGCCACCAATCACACAAGTGTATATTCACAGAAGAGCACCAACCCCTCCTCCAGTTCAGCCCTCGTCATTAGATCCTATAGTTGTACCCTCTCCCTCTAATCTTGATCTTCCTATTGCATTGCGGAAAGGTAAATGTAGTTGCTCATCTCATGCTATTTCCCATTATGTCTATGTTGCTCACCTTTTTGCTTCCCATTTCGATAGTTTATATCTTTGTTATCATATGTTTCCATTCCTAAGAATGTTTAAGAAGCCATTAACTCTCAAGGGTTGTTGCAAGCAATGGAAGAGGAATTGTTTGCACTGGCATACAATCAACGTGGGAGCTTACCCCTCTCCCTCCTAGTAAGCATGTTTTGGATGTAAGTGGGTATACACAATAAAGTATCTTTTTAGATGGCAATATGGAACGATTGAAAGCCAGGTTAGTGGCCAAAGGCTATTCTTAGTTGTATAGTGTTGACTATACAAAGACATTTTCTCCTGTGGCTACGATTTGGTTCAGTTCGTGTGTTGATGTCTTTAGCAACAAGGTATGATCGGCCGCTCTTTCAACTTGACATAAAAAATGCCTTCTTACATGGTGATCTTGTTGAGGAGGTATACAACTGCCAAGGTTTGTTGCTCAGGAGGATGGTAAAGTTTGCAGACTTAACAAGGCGATTTATGGGCTGAAATCTCCATGTGCATGGTTTGGCAGATTCAGTGAAGTAGTGAGGGACTTTGCAATGAGACAGTGCAAGGTAGACCATTCTGTGTTCAGTTATGAATTAGAAGCTGAGAAGATTCATTTCGTGGTGTATGTGGATGATATTGTCATAATTAGTAGTGATAACAATGGTATTGATAGGTTGAAGAGCTTTCTACATGATCACTTCCAAACAAAAGATTTGGGTAAAGTGAAATATTTTTTGGGAATAGAAGTTGCAAGGTCAAGACATGGTATTAACTTGTGCCAAAGAAAGTGTGTCGTTGATTTATTTGAAGAAATAGGGTTGTTGGATGCCAAACCAGCTGAAACACCCATGGAACTAAATGTTGAGTATTTATGCATATGAAGAGTTTGATAATCCTGAAAGGTATAAGAGTTTGTTGTGTAAATTGAACTACGTAACTTTTACTTGGCTAGATATATCATTTGCAGTAAGTATGGTGAGTCAATAACATCATTGAGTTCCACATTGGGAGGTAGTTCTATGAATGGTTAGGTACTTGAAGGGAGCTCCAAGTCGTGGACTGTTATATAAGAGTGGAGGGACTTTTGAGATAGAGTGGTACACAGATGTTGATTGGGCCGGCTTTGTGTCTAACAGGAGATCTACTTTTGGGTATTATACCTTCCTTGGTGGCAATATGGTAACTTGGAAGAACAAGAAATAAATTGTGGTAGCAAAAAGCAGTGTTGAAGCTGAATTCAGGGCCATGGCTCATAGCCTCATACTATGAGGTTGTACTGTGATAATCAAGCTGCGGTCCACATTTCTTCTATTCTAGTCTTTTACGAGAGAACAAAGCATATTGAAGTTGACTGCCACTTTGTAAGAGAAAAGGTGACCAATGGAGTGATAAAGACAGCTCATGTGTGTTTAGGAAACCAATGGGCAGATTTGTTTACAAAAGGGTTGAGTCAGGGGAAAGTGGATTACATTTGTAACAAAGATGAAACTATATGATATATACGCTCCAGCTTGAGGGGGAGTTTTAGAATCGATAGTACAAGGGTAGTTTGGTCATATGTCTATTTATTTAAGGTTGAGTTATTATGTCTAGGTTTAAGTTCTGTGTCCCATACTTAATGAGGGACAGGTTTGTCTTTTGTAATCTAATACAAAGAGTATAAATATAAGGTGGGTCGGCTGAGAGGGATTGACTTTCCCTCTTCTCAGACTGGACCCTTTCTTCTTCTCCTCTCTTTTTTCTCTTCTTCTTCTTCTTTCCTTCTTATCTCAGACCTAGGACTGAACTAGTGTTAATCAAATCATTCACATCCTTAAAACAGCTGAAACCAAAATACTTGTTCCCTTACAACCCCTTGCCTTACAACCTTATCATAATTCTGTTGAAATCAATTTTTTTCATGTCCTTGAACTCTTTTTTTCACCAAATATGCTATTTATGTATAGACATGTATTAGATCAGTTAAATGATGTATAATCGTATTATACATGTAATATATGTATATATGTAGTTTATATAAGGTTTTATTTTTATTTCATTTTTTATTTTTTCATAAATAAAAAGATAAAAATTGAAATTTGAGGCCAAAAAAGGTTCTTTTTTGGCAAAAATAGTGGGCCAAAGCACCTTTTGGAATATCTAGAACTTGAAAAGTTGCCCAAAACGAAAAATGGATTATCCCAATCTGATAACCAAGTGCAAAGTTACCTCTGGAAGTTTCAATACATTTGAGTGTGCAATCACATCCTTTATTCTGTTATTGATTAAAAAAAGGTGCCAAAATAAGGCATTGAGGCATATTTTGGCACAAAAAATGGAGGCTGAAAGTAAAACAATGGGACTGTGTCTCATATGACATAATTCTTGATTTCAACACTTATTTGTCCATCAAACACTTTTGCATCTTGATGTTTCTCATTTCCATGATATCGTTTTGTGGAATTCATGGAACATTGAGTATTATTCTCATGAATGTTTCAGTTTATTATCTATTATAACAATGACAAATACTCCTTTTCCTTGCATACATTTTCTCCTTGGAAAATAGAGTAAAAGATCAGCCATTAAATCTTTTTGAGTGAACCAGATAACACACTTTTATTATTTTATCTTAACCTTGCCTTTGGCTTATTGTTGACTCTGACTTCAGTTGATTCGGCTAGTGACTGATGGGCGTGCAGAACAAGACACAATCCCTCATGCTGTTCTTACACATGCAATGGAACTTAAACCATACATTGAGGAACCTTTGTCAATAGTCCCGCCATCTTCAGGTGTTACTTCTATTGATCTACGACCAAGAGTCAGGCATGATTTTATCCTGTCAAACAAGGATGCTGTTGATGCCTACTGGAAGACCTTGGAATTTTGTTATGCTGCAGCTAATCCAACTGCTGCTTTACATGCATTCCCTGGATCTGCTGTTCATGAGGTGTGTTTCCTAGGTTGCTGGTTATTTTCTTTGGTGTTTCCTTTTGCTTCATACTTGATTTACATTAATGTACAATGGTCTCAAGGATGGTAACAAAGGGGCTCAGGCTCGGTTGGGGGGTATGGTCCCCCAGAACTTTTGAAGAACCTGGTCAGAGGTTTAGAAATTTCTGTATGACAAGAAAAGTTTTCTGGCTCTACCTCTGAATGCCCTAGTCTCCTATGACTGAAAAGATGTTTGGTCTCTTGAATACCATTTCTTGGCCCATCAGAGCATCAATGATGTTGGATGTTGAGTTGATGCCTCTTGTATGGCCATGGTCCAACAAAAAAAGGACTAGGAGTTCAACATCCACAAGAAAATAATTTATCAAGACGTTGAAAAAAACATTGGATGTTGTCCATCCAAGAGGTGTCCTAGTGATTGAGCTGTTAGATACACCATAAGTAGGATGTGTCTGTTATAAAACAAGGCCCACATGATTTGGGTCATTAATGATCTCATGTACATAAATCATTCTTGTTTTTTGGCTATTCATTTGTTGAGTGTTCATGGAAAGTGTTTCCTTATTAAATTTGTATGGCATGTTCCAAGTGATTTCAAATATGACATAATGTTGATGGTTGGAAATTGATGAAGAAGGGGAAGTGTTCCTCTATTTCTCATATGGTTGTCTGGTGGAGAATTTGAGCCTGAGGAACTGGAAGTAGTTGAGGTGGAAGGCTGGCTCTTCATATTCCAATCTGAGGTGCAGCACTGATTCTCCTAAAGTGTCGCTACTAGAGGTTAGGTGGGCTAGACTTTTTCACTTAATCTGTGAAATCCCCCCATGGTAGTATTGTGCAGGTTCTTCAACAGGAAACATTGATAGCTGGCCAGTATCTATTGGAATTCCTCCTTACTAAAGGTGTTTTGCCTCATTTAGAGCCATACGGCAAGGGTGTCGTGGGTTTGTAGATGTTCTTGTCAATGTCTAGAATTGGAGAAACTTGACAATGTGAGAATGTGGGAAAATATTCCTCAGAGTTTGATATTGGTGGGAGGAATTAAGTGTGTGGCTTGAATTATTGTTGAGGAAGATGATTTGAATAGGAATGGTTTTCAATATCAACCAACACTTTTATTGCCTTAAATTGATTCAGATGTGAAGTTAAGCTTTACTTGTAGGATCTTTCTGTTGGGGATTCCCTTTGAGGTCCCATAGGTTGAGGTCCATGGTGACGGATTTTGGTGGATTTGTTCTTCATAGGAGATATCTAGTAGCCAAAAGGACATGGCTGGTATTGCATCAGCTTTTGGGTATTGTGGAGCGAGGGACTTATTTTTCCGTTTGAAAGCCTAGGTCCTTAATGCTTTCATTGATCAATCCAAGCTATAGAGATCTTGATTCTAAGCTGTATGAAGCCCAGATAGGTACTTGCTATGGACGTCCAGATGAACTTTTTTCATATTATCTCTCTAGGAAATTTTCATATGCTTTCTCTAGATAAATGAACACCAGATGAAATACTGCTGCATACAAGGAGTAAGTTGTTAAATGTTTAGTCATACTTGGAAATTGCATCATAGGCGTTGACTGACTATTTATTGAGGCAGCAGCAGTTGGTAACTTGGTATTGTCCTTAATTGACCAGTTGACAATTAGGTTACATTGTTTCCTAAGTTGTATAGTATCGACTGAACTCTAGGAACATCACAAATCAGAAATGAGCCAATAGTGTGGTGTCTAGCATTCGCAAGAGCATAATTGAGTAGGGAGATTGATGGGTGTAGTATTTTTTTCAGCGAATTGGGGATTGCATGTATTTCAGTTTATTCTTAGGATGCATGGTTGTGGATTGAATATGCAAGCATTTTTCTGTCATATCCTTTTATAATGCATTAGTGACAAGTATCAGAAATGTACATGTAAGGATTGTTCTTAGGATCATTGTTGTGGATTGATGGGATTTGGGTTACCACAAGTGGATTAGCCAGGTTTAAAATGTTGGTTTCAGTGGACACACCAACCACTTAAAAATAAGAAATATGTGAAAATATCAGAAATATTGCATAGATTTGTTTAAAATCTTTATAACATTTTAAATGTTAATCAATTTTTAAAAGCACTTATTTGTTTAAGTATTTATATCATTATAAAGTGATAAAATTGTTGCTTTTAATGTGATTACACCATTTCAAGAAAGCCACCTCCTCCAGGGGTTTTTGATATGATTACCAGGTATAGGAAAGTGTAAGATATCATTTCAAGACAGCGACCTCCTCCAGGATTTTCAAGATAGCCACCATTTCAAGATATCATTAACAGGTGTTTGGGGTTTTTGATATTTCCTGGGGGTAGGCAAGTCTAAGACCAACCCCCTTGTGAATCAAAAAAAAAGTGAAGTGCATGATGCAAACATCCGATATTTGTGTATCAGGGTGTCTTGACACTTTGAACCTTGTTTAGAATAAATTTAAGGATTTAGGAAATTATTATATAGTACCACTTTTGATAAAATGGTGATTTTGTAGACATAAGCTGGTCATCTTGTATAGAAAGAATATTGTACAGTGACAACCATGCTAAAATCATGGTTTAAAATGTCTAAATGTTTCTTAATATTTTTATGATATATTTCTCTTTCCATTGGTACTGATAACAATGATGTTCAAATAAAATGTGCAATTCTCTAATGAATAAAATGTTGTCTAAGAGAATCTTTGCTTTCACACAAAACAAACAAGTTTTTTGTCCCCCTGAAAAATAGGATGAAAGAAAAAGGGCATGATTGCATCTTTAAGTTTTGAAAATTCTAAACCCATCTAATTTGACTCTTTAAACTTTTAATACCCTTTAAGGCAATTAAACCTACCCCTAAGTAATAAACTAGAAAATAAATTGGGAAAAGCTACTGAAAGAGCAAAGTCTAAATTACCCAAAGATTATGAAATTGCCACTAGTTCAAGAATATGGAGAAACTTGGTATCTTAAGTCATTTCTTTTGTTGCTTCCTTACCTGCATTAGTCTCATTCTGGTAGATACTTTTAATTTTTTTCTAAGGGGGTTATCTACACTTTGCTCCATTATTGAGCTTTTGTTTTCATTTTAATAAATCTTCTTTTTTTCCTACTTTCCTGTTGACTGAATGGACTTGTCATTGTCCCTAGAACATTTATGGTTTCGAACCCTTCTCTGCACTCTATTTTATTCATGCTCAATAGCTTCTCTCTATCTCACATGTTTTATAATGGTAGAGAATAACAGTAAATTTGTTTGGTATAGGTTTTCTTTTACCGGTCATGGGCATCTGTTCGGGTTATGACAGCTGAGCAGCGTGCTGAACTTCTCAAGCGTGTGGTAAAGGATGGTCCCAACAAAAAGCTTTCCTTTAGGGAATGTGAGAAAATTGCTAAGGACCTTAATCTTACACTACAACAGGTTAGTGTGTAAAGAGACTGGGCCGAATGGGTCCTAGTATCTTCTCTTGTAATATCTTTTCTTTTATTGTTGGCTAATGGGCTTCTCTTAATGGGCCTGTTATTTCTTTTTGTTTAATCTCTTTATGTTACTTCCTAGCTGGCTGCCCACTTGAGGGCATACTTGTCATTACTCTAACTTTAATTCTTAATAAAAAAAGGATTAGAGGAGAAAGGGAAGATAATTTGATTCTTCTTCTTCTTCCTTCTCTTTTCGCCATCTTCTTCTCTTGTGTTGCTGCTCTTACTTCTCTTCTTCCTTTTTCTTCTAATCTTCTAATTTACACCTAATATTTGAGGACTGATTTATATATTAGTGTTTCAATGTGTGTGTGTGTGTATGTTTTTTGCTTCATGGGGTTACACAACCGGGGGGTGGGGGGGTAACCCTTCGGTCCTAAGTCTCTGCTACAACCAGCCAGAGACCTTACAAACTGAGCTAGTTGGCACTACTTGTTTAATGAATCATCATCATCATCCATGGCTTATCCCAACTATATGGTGTCGGCTACATGAATCCTGTTCGGGTAATCCATTCTATTTTAAAGCCATATTATCTGTTTAATGAATACAAATTTTTTAATTGATGGGTGGATCACGATAGCAGTTTAGCACCTGACTTTGGATAAATAAAATTTATGAGCATTGGTAACTCTCTAAGATTGTTGTCCTTGGGTTGATCTTTATCTCAGATGTCATTTTGTTGGCCCTATGTTATATAAATTAATATATTTTATTTCTTTATGGTTCCAATTAGCTAGATCAAATGAGCACTTAGCAACCAAGTTGGCTAACTCTGATGCACATTATGCACTATGATACAAGTGGAGGAGTCCATGCAAAAGTTTTGACCCAGTTAAATGATTGTAATATAGATTCTTTGAATTTCCATAAAAGCATTAGAAGTACTATTCAATTTTGATCATCTTATACAGGATTATGTGCAATGTCACAGCAATTCTTCTTCTTCTTCCTTATACTTTTCTTCATTGTACAAGCTGGTATCAGTGCACTTGTAAAATGAAGAAAGTGTAAGGAAGAAGAAGAAGATTTCAAGTGAGGGGTGAGTTACTGTTCACACTCCAAAAGAACTATTTATGTTGAGATAAAAAATTACAAGAGATTCTATTTGTTGAGATAGTATTTTATTAGCCTTTTCAGTAAACAAAAGAATGCTGCTTGCAGGTTCTTCGAGTTTATTATGATAAGAGGCAACAACGTCTCAGCAGATTTCAGCGAGATTCAGAAACCAAAGGGCAGGAGTTTCAACCAGTAACAAGTAAATCTGGTTCAGCTTCCCGGAAAAGGAAGAAGCATACAGAAACAAGGTTGTCAAAGCACGTGAAAACATATTTAGTATCTGGAGAATTGGACAAGCAGATTGTACCCATTTCAAGTGATGGTCAAATGGAAGAAGAGCAACTTCTCTTAATAAATTCATCTGACCATGAAATTCAACTGCAAGCTTGTGATGATGATGTTCAATATGAAACTTCTGATGATCCATCAGAAGATGAAAATAATTCCAATAATAATTATGCATTTATTAGCCAGTGTGCTTTTTTAAGGCAGAAACCAACACGTCAAAGCAGGTTTTTTTGGTCACAAACATGTGATAGGTAAACAGAAGAAAATTTTCTTATATAATAGAAATAGAATAGATGATAGTGATGATAACTGTTGGTAAACAACATAGCTGCATTAGCAGTCATATACATAGTATTTGGACCCACCATTTGAATATATTCAATGTAGGATATTTCCTACACTATGAGACTGACCTGATTTCCAATCATTTATTTCAATCTTTTTGACAGGTAGAAAAAAGAGAGTAAAGGATTGAGTCTGTGTAACATTGTTGTCTGCAGCTATCTGTTGTGTTAATATTGATCCACATGATTTCCTATGTGAGATCAACTAAATTTTGCTATACCTATCTAGATTCCCAATGTTGTGCAATACTTGCCTTATGTTAAGTATAATTCTGATAGGACCTTGAAATTCTTTTCTACCTAGGTGGATGTTAATTTTTAGCTCTTAGTTTTCATATGTATATTTATATATATATTATATTTTTTTTTGCCTACAGGAAATTGGTGATGCAATATGTAAGGCACCGTGCAGCCCTTGGAGCCAAATTTAATCGCACTGATTGGGGTTCACTTCCTGACCTTCCAGCACCTCCAGATACATGCAGGAGGAGGATGGCATTACTTAATAGCAATCTGAATTTTAGAATAGAGCTAATGAAGCTCTGCAACTTGCTTGGAGAACGATATGCCAAGAATCTAAAAAATTCCCAGGGGAAAAAATCCTTCAGTCGTGATTATTGTGGACAGATGGTTCATGATTCTTCTTTAGATGCCTGTCGTAATTCCAATGATGTTGTAAATAACTTGGAAAACAATTTTGAGGTGCAAGCATGGGATGATTTTGAGGATGAAGCTATTAAGATGGCTCTTGATGAGGTGCTTCAATGCATCCGGATGCCCAAAATGGAGGCTTTGAGGAGAGTTAAGGAAGCACCTGAGAGGGAGTGGTCAGATCTAAATTTGGATGCAAAAGCTTGTGTAAGTTCTCATAATACTAAGTTTGTGGTTAAATACCCCATCCAGTTGTCACAATTCCCAGAAATTGATTCTTCAAAATTCTGAACAAGTCAATACAATTCATTTATATTGAGTATTTGGGGGAGGGGGTTTCTGGATTTTCAATCTAGTTTAAATGGGCAAATCGCTTGCTCAAATAGGCTATATTTTTAAGTGTTATTGACATTAAATTCGTTTTATTTATTTATTTTTTTGTTTTAGATTTTCCCCCTTTTCTAGGGCTACATTAAGAGAATGGCAATCAACTATAGAAACCCTCTTTATATATAGAATGTGTATACATCTATGGGCATATATACACAGTTTACTATTGATGTGCATGTATATACATGAATGCATGCTTTTTTTTATTATCAGCTATGATACCTCGACACTTGTACAAGGATGCTGTATCGTGTCAGATGCTTCAATTTTAGTGTTAATTTTATTACTGATACTGTATCCAGCCATGTCCTTTCTGTATCTGGAGTCTGGACAATATATGTTTTCAATATTTGTCATGATTTGATTCATATAATTTAGTATTTACGTTTCTGGAAATTGTTAGAAACTGATTTGCTGGTAATAATTAATTTTCCTTCATCCCCAGGATGCCCATGAAGATCCCCAATCAATTCCATCCTCAGCTGTGGATGAGGAAATTCAGAACCATGTTGGAAGGCGTCGAAAAGATTCTGGTCGAAGATCGGGCTGTCATCGCCTTCCTGGGAAGTTTCTTAAACTTTTAAATGAAGGCATAAATGTTAGTAGACGAGCCTATGAATCACTTGCAGTTTCCAATGCCGTGGAGCTCCTTAAGCTTGTATTTTTGAACTCCTCCACAGCACCTGAAGTTCCAAAGTTGCTGGCAGAGACTCTACGACGTTATTCTGAGCATGACCTTTTTTCAGCTTTTAACTACCTAAGAGAGAAGAAATTCATGGTAAATATTTGTTGCTGCCACAGCTTTCATGGAGGTTTTTTCTTTTTTTTTTTTTTTACTTGGGTATGAATATTGCCCAAGATTGGACTTTCTTAACCCAAACCTTTGGGTATTTGGACATGCTTTTACACTTGGTACTATATACACACATTTCAATACTACATTTTTTTATCATGAATCTTAGTTCACTTCTTTATAGACCCGGTATACTTCTTGTATGCCATATCATCCAAGAGTTAGACTAGACATTTTGGACTTTGTAGAGCGGATAGCAGTCCCATCTTGTCATTTCTGTAGCTAAACTGTGTGGTTATGTTACCTCTATAAGTACATTGTTTTAATGTTTGGAGTTCCATACTGCTCACTTTTGTTTTTGGTTATGATCCGAGTATTGCCTTAAATTTCTAATTACCATTTTTGTGCAGAAAATGGAAGAGCCTTAATGGAATCCTATGGAGATCCTTAAGGTTTAGTGAAGGGATTTTAGTGCTGTCAGTGATTAATTATATTTGCGAATTTTTACATTTTTCTTTATTTTCTATTTTTGTTTTTTCAGGATGGATGTTTTTTTGGCTTATTCACACTAATTCCATGTTGGTTCTATCTGTTGGAATATTCTTTTGGCCCTTCTTTATTTGCCTTTGAGTCCACTAGATATCATTTTTCGTCATAAATCTGTATAGGAAGATAAGAGATGAGAGAATGCAGCAAGAGAATAGAAACTTTTAGGAGAATCAATAGCGTGAGGCAGCACCCACAATCTTTATTTTATTGTAGTGTTTAAAGTGTATTATGTAGAAAATATCCCTGTGTCCATGAAACTATGATTGACAACATTCCCTCTCCAGTGGGGTATTCACAATGTTCAGCATGACATAGGCTAGTTTCACTCTTATTAAATATATCAGCCAACCACTCTTTACAACTTACAAATAGAGGACAAATTTCATCCTTTTCAACATTATCAAGAATAAAATATTTGTCCACTTTGTTGTCTTTTATTTTATCTTGCTAGATAGGGTTGTGAGATATAATAATTGCTGCCTTGTTATCATAGTACTCTGCTTGAATTAGAAACAGGGAGTCCAATTCAGTAAGCAATTTTTTAATCCACAGCACTTTTGCTGTCCCATGTGTCATTGCCTTGTATCTGCTTCATCACATCTTACTGTTACAGATTGTTGCATAACAAGAAACAATGCAAAAACAGCAATATCATTGTAGTAGCATTATTTCACGCCTTTCTCTTAATGATTTGATGTGGGAATTTACTACCCATCTTTCTTATTCCTTATAATTTCCTTCCATTTTAGATTGTTAAATTTGAAACTTCTCTCTTTTAAATTAAAACTTGTTTTGGTCGACTCCCATATTCATTCTCTATTGATGCAAGTCCCATTTGATACCAATCCTTTTGTAAAAGTCCCCTTTGTGTGAGAGCTTCTTAATTGGATGCAATGCAATTAAAACAAAAAATTTGATCGTTTTCTTTCTATGTTTATTTTTTTTTTGTTTCTTTTCTTTCCTTAGTTATTTTTGTGTTTTTCTTATTTGTCTTTTCCTGGTAAATTTAACCAAATCTAATTCTAGCTATTTTATGTTGAAAATTTTCACTATTGCTAAAATTTATCTTCTGTAGGATTCTGAGACCTTGGTGTTTTTCTTGGGTTCTACTTGAGCTTTAACTGGTATTCAGAAAATCTAGCTAATACAAAGCTTATTTTTCATTTAGATCAAATTTAGCAATCAATTGATGTATTTCTCTTAGAAATTTATCCCTGATAGTATGCTTATATTAATCGTTTGTTCACTTCACTTCTCATGACCACTGTACTTTGTAGGGTGTCTTCTGTGGTTGTTGGATTCTTTGGACAAGATAGCCTTTTAAGCCACAGAGATAGATGGCTAGACCAATTTAGACTTGTCTCTGATGGCTATGCTCTGGATTGAACAATCTATACCATTGTGCCACATCTAAGATTCTCTCTGAGACATAAATTTTGCTATCATTTTGTGTTTACTATCTTCTCCATTATGTGCAGGTTGGTGGTAATGATAGTCAACCTTTTGTTCTTTCTCAACAATTTTTGCATAGTGTTTCTTCTTCTCCATTTCCCACAAACACTGGAAAGAGAGCTGCAAAATTTTCTAGTTGGATCAACGAAAGAGAGAAAGGTCTAACAGAGGAAGGAGTTCATCTTGATCCAGACTTGCAGTGTGGTGATATTTTTCATTTGCTTGCTCTAGTTTATGCTGGAGAATTGTTTATTTCACCTTGTTTGCCTGATAAGGGCATTGGAGAAGCTGAGGAGCAGAGAGGTCTGAAACGGAAAAGTGATACAAAGGACCTATCCGGTGGTGACAAGGTTAAGAAACCCCGCTCTTTGATTACAAAAGATGGAGAGTTTACTTCACGCCGAGAGAAAGGTTTTCCTGGTATCATGGTGTCTGTAGGTCGTGTGGAAATTTCTAGAGTCGATGCTTTAGAATTGTTCAAGAATGAGGAAATGGGTGTCACCACATTATTACATAGTGAGCAAAACCAGGCCACATCTGTACTTGCAACAGCCACTGATTTATCTCTTTCTAACCATTTCATTCAAAGTCACAATTTTGGAAGTAATATTCCCATATCACATTCCCCCAATGAGTTTACATGGGAGTACGTTGCTAGCTATGCTGAACACTTGGTGTCAACGTTTCTTGATCAAGAGGAACAAATTGGTCCCTTCCATTCTGAACTTTTCAAGACTATTTATGCTGCCATTCGTAAGGCTGGTGACCAGGGATTAACCATGGAAGCAGTTTCCCAAGTCCTGGGCATGCATGGTATTTTATTTTTTCCTCTCTGTCTCTAATACACAAGCAAAAAGAGTAATACATTGAGGCATGTATGCCTCTTGTATTATGTGCAAATCCTGAGTTTTTAGATCACCTCCTCTTGCAGTGCAAGATGGTGGTTTATCAGTAAGGAATTTTTCAGGTTTCCTTTTGGATTGACATGTACTTGTTTGTCTCTTTGGCAGGAGACATGTCTTCCTGTCTTTTTTTTTTTGGGGGGGGGTGGTATGGTTTTGCTTCTTTTGGCTTCTTTTAGGGATTTGATTCCAGTTGCAATTTTTGGGACCTCTAAGAGAGGAATAAAAGGATTTGTAGTTCTTGTACTTTGACTAGGACTCCTCCGGATGTCACCAATTCCCCTTGTGAATTGTCAATCATACTAAGGATTTTCATGGGTATAATTAGTGGGAGACAGCATCAAGTTGGGATGGTCATTTTGGGTGAGAGGGTGGTCTTTTTGTAGCTATTTAGTATTTATATTTAATATAACAATCTTATATCATTTATTGTTAAAAAAAGTTCTTACATCAAGAAAAATGTACTGTATTGATGCATTTAAATGTTTTTTTTTTTCAGGAGAAAAGATGGTTGAACTTACTGTAGATGTGCTTCAAGTATTCGGACTTGCTCTAAAGGTAACATTAAATGATTTCATTAGTTGTGTCAATTCCTTGTTTTTTGAAATAAAGATCACTGGAACTGTCTAATGGTGGCAGTGTTGGTAATGTTTAATGTTGTGGTGGAACCCCATCATTCAACTGCACATTTCCAGAATCTCTTTACTGTTTCTTTTTCAATTTCTTCCATGCTTTCTACTTGTCTAAGTGGCTGTATTGTTCTTCTCATTAATCTTGCTGCACCAAAATGTGCTTTACCCAGCTCTGAGTTGTGGGACTTTGAACAAACAGGTAATAAGATTATGATTGATTTTCTGTTTGACAATTTTTAAAGAACAGTCGAAAGGGTCATTGTCTGTAGAATTAGAGTGTGGTGTGTACTAATTTGGAAGCATGATGAAAAGGGTATTCTAATAACTTTACCTATTTAGCATTGGGGAATAATTTTGTTGTTGTATTTTTTACAAAGCTAAGTATTCAGAGAACAACTTCTACACAAATGTACATATTAAAGACTGCTAGTGTGAGCCTATGAACAGTTCTCAAAACTCTCCCAACTGTTTCTCTTTTATCTATTCTATCTTATTCTAGTCTACTTTTCTATTTATTTTGTGTTTTAATTATTCCAAGCTGGTGTTAGAGCACTAGTTATTTCTTCTTCATGTACCAAACAGATAAACTTTGAAGTGGTCCTTGCCGATGTCACCGAGTGGGTTGGGACTTTTTTGTCTGCAGTGTCCTGTCCTTTGGATGCTTCTTTGCTTTATGTTTTTTTGTACTTCTTGAGACTTATACTTTATGGGTTATTGGTTTCTTCTTGAGTTGGATTTCATTTTTGTTGTGGATCCTTTATCCTTAATCTACAAGTATGTGTTCTTCTTGGGTGCAAAGTTCAAAGTATCAATTAACCTGATACACAGTTAAACACAAACTTGCTTATTGGGTGAAATGAATTCTTTTCTAAGTTTTCTTTATTCAAAATTTTATAGGGGTCGGTCTTAGGCCTAACTACCTCTTGAAACAAAAAACCAAAACCTTGAGTATTTAGTGTATTAGTGGTGTAGCCGGAATGATATGATGTGCTCAATACACTAATATTTTGTGAAATTTTGAACCTTGGGTTCAAATGATATTTAGACTTGTTCGAATATTTTGCTTGAGGGATTTCTTCTATACTTCTTGTATTGTTGTACATCCTCTCTTAATGGATTCTACAATTACAGGGAAGATTGTCAGAAATAAAGTTAAAAGTCAAGAAGCATCCTGATTAATCCATACATATTATTTGCTATATCAAGAAATTAAAAATGAATTGACTAAATTAAGAAAAAACATCACAAATATTGGAGCAATAGGGAAATGAGGTGGAAAATTGTCATTTTAAGTTGGTGAGAATGCTTGGGCAAGGGTGTTTTTGGTCCTTTTCATTTTTTTTTTTTTTTTTTTTTTGTATTTGGGCACCCAAATAATGGCTTTCCTGTAACTTTTCCCAAAAATATAAATATCAAGTTTGAGAATGTAAATAGTAACATATCTCTCATTTGGGAGTGTCATAGTTGAATCTTGAATGTGAAGTTTGTCATCTATCCAAACAATGTAGAACCATATGTTTTGTTAGTAATAGAAGTAATATTGCTTCCCATGTGGTACATACTGATGTTTAGGGCCCATATGTTATCCCTTGTATGGGTGGATATAAATACTTCATTCTTTCCATTGATGACTATAGTCGGTATACATGGATCTACTTGATGAAAAGCAGAGACGAGATTCCTATGATTGTTTAAAATTTAAGGGATATGGTTGAGACACAATTTGAGAAAGCTAAGATAATAAGATGTGGCAATGCTAAGGAATATTTTGAAAACCATTTGCATTGCTTTGTTGAAGATCGGGGAATTATTTATCAGAGTTCATGCAGTCATACTCCATAACAAAACGGGGTTGTTGAGAGGAAGAATAAACATGTGGTTGAAGTTGCTCGGGGTTTATTGTTCCAAACTCATGTTCCCATCGATTTCTAGGGTGGTGTTTTCTTCCCTGATTAACCTCTTTTTAATTTACCCCTTAGGATCTATGATTGTGTTTGTTTTGTTCGTGATATGAGTCCTTCCCGACATAAGTTTGATCATAAATCAATCAAGTGCATATTCCTTGGTTATTCTCTAGTCCAGAAAGGCTACAAATGTTTTGATTCTCACTCTAGAAAGAGATATATTTCAAAGTATGTTACCATTTTGGAGTCCTCTTTCTTTGTCCAGTCATTCCATCATTCTCTTTAAGGGGAGAATGCAAGTGAAGATCAGATTCTCTTCTGTCTTCCTATTCCTGTCCCTGTTCTTCCTCTTACTATCACCCTTGTAACAATGGTATTCCTTCTCCTTTTCTTGTGTATCGGTCTCAGTCCTAGCTACAGTTCTTCATCAGGAGCAATAAGAGGGTTGCTGCTAAAGTTGAATGCCCATTACAATCTAATCTCCTAGACTTAGGTAATCTTGAACCCCCAAATAATTCTATTACTAATCTTGACCTTGATCTTCCTATTGTCATCCGGAAGAGAAAGAGGACATGTAAAAAGTATCCCATTACTATGTATCTTATGATACTCTCTCTCCTCTTGGGCAAGTATTCATGGCATGATGTCAAGGATGTTGTTTTGGCTACAAGAGTCACTTTAGCTTCCTCGGTTTCCTATATTCCTGTCATCAAAATTGAGTTTGATGGAATCTTCTTCAGGAGATGCCCATACTGAGACAACCCTTTGTTAGATGAAATTTTTGCTATAGCTTCCCGATTTCTCCAAATATTGATGGTTTTGTCCAATGTATAACCCTAGATCCCAACTTATACAACTGATGAAGAGAAAGAAGCCAACTTTTGAATAGGTTCCTCTTTAAATAGTGAAAGGAAATACAAAGAGGGAAAGTGATCCTTAAGAGCCAGAGTAACCAACCCAAATATCTTCCCAAAAGAGTATTTTATCTCTAGTACATGCATCATACTGGACATGGCTTAGAAACCGAGGGAGTATCCCATGAATTGCTTTCCAAGGTGAATTAAAAGTAATCTGTTAAGATACGTCAGCATCCCATTTATTGTCAGCCCGCCCATGTATACTTTCCACTACCTTGTGCCACAATCTCTTCCTTTCTAGAGTCCAATCTCCACAACCATTTTCTCAAGTCCAAGCCACCTTTTTTTTTAACACTATTAGGGGTGGATTTGAATTGAATCAAACCGAATATTGGTTACTTGAGCTCATCTTGGCAGAAAAGCATGAGGCTTTAGTTCAGGCTTGAGCTCTCGATTTGTGCTAGAAACATGATCTCAAATTTGGCTCCACTTAAATGCTCGTATATTTGAGCTCGGCTCAGCTAAAGCTCGATAGTGAAGCAAGCTTCGTATAAAAAATAAAAAAAAATGTATATGTAAAAATTGTACATATAAAAAGTTAAAAATAATATGAATATAAGCTTGATTAGGCTTACAAGCATTATGAACTGAGCTTCATTGGCCTTAATTTTGACTTCAGATTGAACCAAATTGAGCTTTTCACAAGCCAATCTTGAATAGCTTGTAAGAAGCTTGGTTTCTATTTACCCCTACACACTATTCCCCACTTCACCAAATGATCTTTATGACTTCCACCTAATTCCCACAAAAAAATCCCTCATAACATTCTCTAATTTCACCACCTCCCTAACTAGGACCTTGAAAACTGAGAGGTAATAGATAGCCAAGTTTGTTAAGGTAGATTTTATCAAAGTTATCCTACTCCCTAGAGAGATATAATTTCTCTTCCAACCAGCCAACCCCTTTTGCACATCCTTTTACAATTGGGCTCCAAAATTGACTCTCCTGAGGGTTATCACCTAAAGGCAAATCTAAATATTTCATAGGCCAAGAGATTATGGTACAATCCAATGAACTGCTATCAAGTTGAATTCTTCCTTTGCCAAATTTATTCCAGCCACACAACTTTTCTCAATTCTCAAAGTTAATATTTAACATGGACAACTGCTCAAAGTTAATATTCCAGCCAAGAGGTTGTGGGATCATTTCCCTCAAAAAATTGTTGTATCATCAACAAATTGCAAATGTGTTACTAGGCATGATTTCCAATCCTAAAACCTCTAAAAATATCCATTGTACTAGCTCTCAATATTTATCTACTAACACATATGCTATCAAGGTAAATAGGAAGGGTGAAAGCGGATCATATGGAGGTGAAGATGTACTATTTGTAGGAGGGTTAAACCTTGTAACTGTATGGGTTGGGGGTGTCCCGGCCCTGTAAGAAAGCCAGTTGTGTATTCTGTTCATATTCAATAAAGTGTCTTTTACTTGTATATAAATGGAATAACAAGTCTCTTAAGTGTAAAACCAACACTCTTGAAGATTCTCTCAAAGATTCAAATTATATTTGACAGAAATTGGAGAAAATCCAGCCACTCTAGAAAAAGTCCTTATTTGATGTGCCATACCACATAGGAAGCTCTATCAACTCAAGTAGTTCCACCTTAGAAACTTGAGAGGTGTCTACTTGACCAAGGCCTATTCCCAAGAATTCAAAGCTCACTGCCCTTATCTATGCTATAGTTTACTAAGACCTGTTCAGCAGCTTATTTGGGGGTCCTTTTATAAAAATCCAAATTTTATCTTTTGACTAAACCTTACCATAAACTTCTTGGCTGCTCAACTATGATATCTTAGTACCTGTAATGTCGTGTTTGATACTAATTTTTAGTGCAAGTTTTATATCTGATACCGTAAACAGCCATGTCCTTGCCATATGCAGGTAACTTGGCTGCTGAAAGCTCTTGATCCTTTTAATTTATCTGCTGTGAAGCTAGGGACTTGTGTATTCTTTAAAATCTGTTGGTGTAAATATTAATGATGATTGTGTCCTGAATTTCAAGTTTCAGTCCTTGAAACCAGGAACTTTTTGATGTCAAACAGCTTTATGCAAGTGCCTAGTATACCAATTGAGGCTGCACTTTCTAATATTCAAGTGCTTTTATTGCAGGTCAATGCTTATGATTCTGTCCATGTTGTTGATGCCTTATATCGTTCCAAGTATTTCTTAAGTTCAGTGGCTGGTCACTATCAAGATCTCAATCCTACTCCATCCATGAACTCTTCAGAGATGAATGATAATGGTTCTTTGATCCTCCTGCCAGAAAATCATGATGTTGGCACTTCAGGGAAGCAAATGAGCATTAATATTGATGACATACACAAAGTAACTATTCTCAATCTGCCAGAGGAGGTTTCTCAACCCTCCAACGAAATCCAATCTAGGAATGGTTTTGAAGATCATATGCAGGTGAAAGTTGCTTCCTCAGAAGGGATTCACAAGAATGAGACTTTCAAATGTGCAAGATCTCGTGACTGCCATTCATTTTGGCCAATATTGCCATGGATAAATGGCGATGGGACCACCAACCTTATTGTGTACAAGGGACTTGCACGCCGAGTTCTTGGTACCGTGATGCAGAATCCTGGCATATTGCAGGTATCTATTGGACCGGTTGTTCATATTTTCATTAGAAAGAGGTGGTATGGTAATTACCATTACTGCAGTGAACTGGCATGGACATAATTCTGGGCATTCCATCTGATTTGCCGCCTATTGGATTAATGGATTGATATAGTTGAAATTAGCATGGTTGGATGATCCTGACCTTTATATGGACCTCTACTTGGTGCACCCAATAAACAGCCCCACAAAGCATTTTTTATTTAACTTATGCTTGCAATTGATCATTTGATTGGGAAACCATGCTTTTACCACTTCAGAGTTCAAATCATCTTAGTGACTCTCCCTTATCTTGTAACTAATTGGGCCTACTCCTAAGTTGCCTCTAATGTGTGTGCCCACTCCTGAAGCCCAAATGCATGTAAGTCCTATGCAAAAGCTTAGATTGTTCCTGGATGGTTTGGGTGGTGCCCACCAAGTTGCACACCCATTCACTGAGGAATTTATATAACTTCTCGAGAAAGATAATTTAACGAGTAACTTCTTTTAAAGAATCTCTGTTTTTTCAAAAGAAAAACCGATGAATGAAAAAGAAGACTAAATTTTTACTAGAAACCTTCTGGGGCATTTTTGAAATCTCATTATCATTCCATAATGCAGTATATTGAAAAATGTTTAAATCTTGATGTAAGGTTTTGCTCACTTTGTACTTATTTGGCTGCTACTTGACCTGGGTTAGCTTATTGTTAATTAACAAAATGATGTTTTTTATCAAAAAATTCCCATTGTCATTCTTTTTCCAATCATCGTTCACTTGTAGACATTGCACCTAAACTAATCATTGAAATGTCTAACAGTAATATGTAACCCATTTTGAAGAATCTCTTTAACATAGCTTGAATGTCTTTCTTGGCATTCTTGATGGGTGGAAAAAATGCTTTGTTATTTATTTATAGTCTGCTCTGACATTTTCTTTGTTGTTGTTGTTGTTGTAGGATGATCTTGTACGCCGCATGGATGTATTGAATCCTCAGGTATGTTTTCAGTTTAAAATTAAGTTGTTAAAAAATAAAACCAGTATCCTTCTGTTTATACTGGCTAGAACAACATATTATTAGCCAAATATGGAGAACCAAATGGCAAAAGGAGGTCAACCATTTTTTTGTGTTTTGGTGGTTGGCTTGATAAGTCTAGGTCACATATGAAAGATGCTCATATTTTGGCCCAGAAATCAATTTATTTATTTATTATTTTTTTTTATGACGTGTGTTATTCGTAGAATAGTCATGGTTGGAACAGTATCCTTGTAAGCTTTTTTGTTTAATTAATGAAATTTCCCTTATCAAAAGGTAAAAATAACGGCAGAAGGAGGTAAACCAACAAAACTATCAATCTTAGTTGAGCCACATGCATAAATGCAAACCAAAAATTGAGATTAGTGCTATTGAAAACCTGTGGTGCCTTAAAGAACTCCTCAAAACTATCAATCTTTGTTTGGGTGATGCTACACTTATGCCATCTGCAAACCAACCAAATGGTAAAGAGAATTATGAAATTTGTGTTGCACCCTGAATCAAAAACTGCTTCCCAAGTTACAATTTTCATACTACAACCTCACATGTCAATATGCATTTTACTTTTCTCAATATTCATGTACTACTTGTATATGCATCTAAAAAAAGTATTTACTTGCCCTCCTTTTTGAATTTTAATACAATTTCTATATCATTTATCAAAAAGAAGAAAAGTATATATTTAACAGTTTATGGCAATAAGTGATCTTAGTTGACCATCTATCACTGTCAACGGATCAGTTCATGATCTGGCTCAAATCCAGTTAACCAGAATATGGATGTAATGTGGCGTTTATGACAAAAAATATATATTTAACACAGTTTGATTAATTAAGATCCAACACTTTATACATGATATGCAATTTTGTAGTTTCTACTGAAGTTTGACTTTGTACTATGGTTTATGCTTTTTAACTAAAAATTGTTAGACTGAACATTAATTATTTGGAAGGAAGACATTTTAAGCTGATTTTCTTAATGATATCTAATACCCAATCTCATAGAAGGTATTAGTTCATTTTATTAGAGAAATTTAATACCTGAGTCTGCTTTGAATCTAATTGGTGAGGATAATTTTATTCCCAATATTTATCTGACCAAACTCAGTTCTAGGTATATCTGCTCTGAGTCTGATACATTGACAGTTTATGGCCATCCATCAATTCATGTTGTTCATATCAGGGGCCCAAAAGGATCTGACTTTTCTGTTATTTAAGACTTATGACCCCTTTTTGAATGTTCTTGTGTATGGGTGTGTCTCTATTTGTGTATTATTTTGTTTCAAACTTCTGATTTACTCTTGTACGATCTACTATTACTCCTTAAGTTCCAAATGTCAATATTTGCTAATTTATTGACTTGAACTTATCCAGAGCTGTAAAAGACTTCTGGAGCTGATGGTTCTGGATAGCCACCTTATTGTAAGGAAGATGTATCAAACAATTTCCAGTGGCCCTCCTGCTTTATTGGGGAACTTCCTTGGAAATCTCAGAAGTACAGAATCCATTTGTCGTGAGCATTACTTTGCCAATCCCATGAGTACTTCATTACTTTAGGTATAGAGTAAGTCTTGGAAAGTGTTTATGACTAATTTATCTTTTTGTAAATTATATAATGCTTTTTAGTTAATGAAAAATCTCTTGGCTGGATAAAAGACTTTTCTCCTTATTAGTCGTAATCTTAATTATCTGCAGTGTACTTTTATATATATAAGCAAGGTTTAAATACAGGCTGATACTTACTGGTTATGAGGGTTATTGGCATGCTGCATGGGTGGAATGGCTGTAATTTTGTTCCATTCCACCCATATCTCATGTCAGGCGATGCAGACCAGATACTGTGGGCATATCAAATCAATATGGTGGACTTTTTATTCTATTAAAATCAAACAATTCACATTATTAATTGCTGTTATCTCTCATCAACTCCTATTAACGCTCATTTTCTCTCATCCAACTTCTATGTCTAAAGCATTCATATTTAAATTCTAATTTGATTGTGTCATTGACTTTTATTATAATATGAGTTGTAGATACCTCATCTACAGTCATCCAAGTCATATATAATGTTATTACTGCATCGTTTGGGAATTTATTTGAGTTCTCTTAGCATATTTATGCATATCTTAATTTTTTTCCACTGTATTCAGTCGATTCCAAAACATATTTTAAATTGATTTTTTGATATTATCGTACTTTAAACCTTGTTATTGAGTATGTTAACCTATTTTCCGTTTTAATAAATTGGTTTGGAAGATGGTCCTACAACGTCCATTACTTGATTAGCATGTAAATCAGTTCAGAAAACTATTCTGTTTTAATTCAATGATTAATCAGTAAATGCTCCTCTTTGTCAAGGTACTGGTAAGTGGTAACTACTTTACGTATTTAATGTAGATTCTGTACCGAAACAATGGTTTCTATTTTGGGATAAACCATTGTTACTAGTAGCCCGGTAGCCCCCCTATAAACCGCATCCTGTCTGTGGATTTGGCATCAATCTAAGGTCAGGATTCAGTCTATCCCTAGAAATCTTAGCACCACCAAAGGGGTGGACCGAACTATAAAAACCCCTTCTATACTTGAATCTGATATTGTCCAAATATAAATTGTTAATGTGGTATTATTGCGAATTCCAGCCATCTTGAATCAAATATGCTTGCTTGAACATTCGTTATTCATCAACTGAATTTTGAAATGAGGAAAGCCAAATTAATCTTAAAAAATATATGAATTACAATAAATCTATAGTTTTAATGATCATAAAACAAAATATAAATAGACGAATATATTTCAAGAGTTTATGTGAAGTTAACTTAAAAATCCAATTTAAATCTCATGCTCAAAATTATAAATTTCAATAACCATTTCTGTAATTCTTTTAACTAATAAGCAATGAGAAAAAGTTACAATAAGACAAGAAAATTAGTTATCGTATGGTAATGACTGACGAGTAGAGGTGTAACCCGGCCCAGCTTGGCTCGATTTTGAGCTGGCCCAGCAGCATGATGGTCCATGGGCTGTGTCGGGCTTTGGGTTTCAGGTCTGCGGGCTGGGATGGCACAGTACAACCGAGCGGGCTTTGCTGCCCGTGGCCCGTGTGCCGGCCCCCCCCATTCTGTGGCCTGGCCCAGCATGCTCAAATATATATTTTATATATTTATATATAATATATAATATATTAATAAAATAAACAATTGTATTCAATTTTATTATACTGTTTTATTTCATTATTGTATATATAAACAATTATATACATTAAAATTCATATAAAATAAAAATTTTAAGAATTTTTTTCAATTTTTTTAAATAAACCATTCATATCTTTGGCCCGGTCCATGGCCTGACCTGGCCTAAGGTTTGGCTCATGAACCAGCCCGGCCTGTGGCTCCGGCCGTGGGCCATGCCAGGCTGATCCCCCAAAATATCCCAGGCGAGGGATGCATGGCCTGGGTCGTTTCATGCCGGCCCAGCATGGCCCGTTCTACAACTCTACTGACAAGGTTTGATCCTTTTCAAGTTCAACTAAGAAACTTGGGGTAGGTAATAACATTAATGAGCAAGGAGAACCGCCTTAAATCTGGAAGTTAATAGGAGGTTTAGTGGATTCATAATAATAGGAACTAGTGAGAAGTTAATTTTGAATATAGGAATTAATAGGAGGCAAGCAATTTTCCTCGTCCCCGAGGGTACCCGGGCTCCCCGACCTGATGGGGTCGTGGATGAGAGGTACCTTGGCGGGGTCGGGGATGGGGCTACCCATGAATCCCCAATCGGAGATGGGGATGAAGACGGGGAATGCAATCCCCGCCCCGACCCGTCCTTAATTAATATTATATATTATATAAGTATAATAATTAATAATTTATTTATAAAACAATAAAAACTAAAAGTCAAACATAATTCAAAGAAATCAAGAAAACTTGAAAAGTTGGAAAAACCTTAACCCTCGACTAAACCAGTTATCAGTCTTCATTCTTTTTTTTTTCAATAGAGAAGACTCGAGAGAGGCGATTGGACCATAAAACCAGTAAACCCTAGCTTCGTCTTCGTCGTTGATTCACCAACCGCCGTCGCTGATTGTTGTCACTGCCCACTTGCCCGTCGGACATCAAACAGAGGAGAGGCCAGAGAACTGAGGAAGAGACTTCATCTTCATCGCCGATTCGCAGACCACCGACCGTCGTCCCCGTCACTGTCACCCTTCGGACTCTCTCATCAATCACCATCGACATAAACTCTCCCAAGTCCCAACGGTCCTCTCTCTCTCTCTTAGTTTCGGGGATTTGGGTCTCCAATGGGGAATTCATCCCCGTCGGAGTCAAGGATGGAGGGGGGATTCCTTTCCCCGTCAGGGATTGGGGACGAGGATGGGAGTGATTTGGGGGTCAGGGTCGGGGATGAGGAATGTACTCCCCGCCCCGTTGCCATTCCTAATCGGGTTAAAAACTTAAATTAAAATACGGTATAATAGAACTTATATATTTTTACATTTAATTACAATGTGATATGATGTAAAATTATATATTGATGCTTGTTAAAATTATAAAATGTATATGGAAATGTCTTAAACAATGTTTTGTAGGCTTATCACTTGCATGCATACAATATTATTAATTACCTTGAAGCCTTTAATGATTTTTATTACTCGTGTATTTATAAGAACTAGCACTTAACACCGTGCAATGCATGGGAATAGAATCATAAATATGAAAATATGAATTTGAAAGAAATACCCCTATTTTTGAATTCAATCTCTCTCTAGTTGCGAGGATAAAAAATGTCATCTATACTTCCCTTTCGTTAAGTCTTATATTTAAGGTATTAATTTCCATTCTTTTACACTAAATCCTATATTTAACATATTTTTTCTTTAGAATATTTTTTATTAATTATATTTATATCCAATATTTGTATCAATATAAAACCCATGTTTTCAACCATTTGTACATATTTCCAATATTTTATGTTTATCATGTTAAAGAAAAATATGTGATAAACAATAGTAGTTTTTAGGGCAAATTGTAGATTAGTATCCTGCACTTTGGGATTAGTCTCACTTTGGTACCTGGATTTCAAAATATGCCAAACCAATACTTGAACTTCCAAAACGGCCCATTTAAGTCCCTACTCCCGTCAGTTATTTATATCACATAATGACATGTGTGACTTAAAATTTTTGAAAATATCAAAATTACCCTTCGATGGTTGGATGGTTGATACTGGAAGGGCATTTGCATCCTCTGGATTTGGGTTTGGACTGGATTTGGATTTGGATTTGGACATTTGGACTGGATTTGCATTTGCATCCTTTCACATGTCATTTAACAACAATTAACCTGGGATGTTTTGAAAGTTTGTATACTGGATTGGCACATTTTCGAGTTCAGTACCAAAGTGAGATACTAGGCTCAAACTAAAGAGTACTAATATGTAATTTACCCTAGTTTTTGTTAATAAATTTAATAAACTACAATGTTTATAACCAACTTAAAAATGAAACTTTTTTTCTTGTTTGGTGGCGAGTCAACAATTCAACCTTTTGTGTTAAATACATAAGCCCTTGATGTAATTAAATAAAAAATATTATATTAAAAAGATAAAAGCAAAAAATTGAAAAATAAAGTTTTGTAGAAAACATTGGGCACATTTTTTATACTATATATTCATTATACTAAATACAAATGTGTAATAGTAAAATAATTCTAACATAGATATAATACTGAAAAAAATTTTGGATAGGCATTATTATTATCATTATCATCATTTTCATTTGGAATGTTTGCATGTAAATTTGCTAGTTTGATAAAAAATGCGGATGCATCAAATAAGAAAGATATCATTACTTAAAATGAATTTTGGAATAAATCTTTTCTACAGTGTGTATAAAAGAGTTTATACTAGGATATGAGAATTTATATTATAGCAGGAGTAATGAAACTATAAATTTTATTATTATGAAATATAAAGTAATGTTTGAAATTTTAATTATTATGTTACTGTAGAGTATAGCCACATCATGTCATAAGCTCCCAAGAGTTTGTGGTTAATTCAAACACTCCATCTGCTACTTATCTAGTGTATTTCTGTTGTATTATTATTTTTTGTATCTGTATTTATCTCTTTTGTTACACTAATTATCCAAAACCAACTCGTCTTGGCTCATGTATGTATATTCATACAATTAAAGCCAATAAGATACATAGAGTACAATTTCATAACCTTTCGGTTTAATTTAAAGGTTGTTGTGTTTGGTACCATTGCTACTTCTATTTGTAACATTTTGTGTTAGTCAATACAAATTTTTAAGAAATTATATTGTCACATCATACCAGATAACCACTTCCACTTAAAAAGTATAGGCAATGATATCCAATGTTGCATGATATTTCAAAACATTTATGGTTAGAAAAAATATATTCTTATAAAATTTGTATTGACCAACTAAAAAACGTTGTATGTAGAAGTGGCATGATACCAAACACAACCTAAGTTATCAAATTAGTAAATTGTAAAAGTCTCCCTTGAAGTTGTTGATAATTGCAATCATCTCCCATAAACTTTTTGACATAGTTACAATTAGTCCCCCTCTGTCAGAATCGTCTAAGAGGCATGAAAACGTCTAAAATACCTATATAGTTACTTTGACCAAAATACTTATTTTCCAAATCTTGTTTTCATATCAACTGCTACCTCAAGCCTTTCCGATCCTTTTTTCCAAACTGATTTATTTTTCAAATTTGCCTTTAATATCAATTGCTCAAAGGTAAACTGCAATCTTAAACTCTTTCTTTTTTTTTTTTTTGTTGTTCATAAAGTTTGTATTGTTTTTACTGTAGAAACCAGTTTCAATAATCATTGCATAGACATTTTGGACATTTCTGTGTTTCTTGTTAAAGGATTTTAATAAAGGAAATCTACTTACAACTATGTCAGAAAGTTTAGAGGAGGTGATTACAATTACCAAACTTAAGGGATGGTTTAGCAATGGTGAAAAACTCCAGGGGAGGTTTCAACCAAGGTTCTAAATATCGATACGCCTGATACGCCGATAGGGGCATATTGGGCAGTATCGGTCCTTTTTTATATTTTTTCAAAACCGCCGGTTCAGGGGGGGCGGTTTAAGGCTCCTCCAATTTTCAATTAAAAAAAGGAAGAATGAATGAACATTGATCTAACTTGCACCAAATTCAACGTCAATATAGTGACATTGAAAAGTTGTCAACATAGCATTCGTTAATAAGAAGAGTGAAATTGTGCACATATGAGAAAGAGTAAAGGAGAATTTAGTTAGAGAATATCTTTTTTTCGACTTTATAAAATGATTATTTTCATTTTTTCATTGGAGAGAGAGAGAGAAGCATTTTAGGGGGAGAGATTTTAATGGTAATTAACTACGTGGATTGTGGAAAGAGAGAAAGCTAATCAGTAAGGAAATGTGTGAAAGAAAGTTAGGAATAAATCATTTTAGGAGATCTAAAAGTGTCCTATGTAAATATTTAAAAAGTTAATAAAAAGAATTTTTCCTTTTCAATAATAAATTAATTTAAAAATAAATAACAGACATGTGAATCCAGGCTCCTCACTCTCTCTCTCTCTCTATTAAATACACACATGCATATGGTAATTATATCTCCATGTTTAATCCCTAGCTCCAATAGCTGAAAAAATTCAGCATTTAGTGACCATGGGGCTAGGGGTGCAGGTTGGGGTGGGTTGGGCCATGTTTAAGTTATATAGCCGTTCTCTAAGGGGACATGATTTGAAAGAAGGGTATTCAAGAGTAACATAATTCATAAACTACCAAAAGGGTTATGTAAGTTACATAATAATAAATAATCAACCTATGATAGAAATTAACTAAAACATTCAAAAAGGTATGGATTTATCAACTATCGAAACATTTAGATATGTTCATCAAACCTGAAATGAATTGAACGTTGCTTGTTGGAGTTGAGAAAAGAGATGAAGACCAATATTTATATAGGTTCGGCCCTTTCCAAACCTGCATCCTATCTTGAACACAACCCCTTTGAGAGTTTCAATCCATTACTTAATTGGACTTCACAATGCCAACAATACCATGTACATTAAATCAAATGAAGTTCACAAAAGACTTGACACCACACCTTTGCCTTCAAACCTATGACTTTATGCTACCAGCAAAAACACATCTTGTTTTGGTTCTCCCTTAAAACTTTGTTGACTGTTGATGCAAATTCACAAATACATGGGATATCTCTTTTAGATAGAATATGCCAATACAGCTCAAACTATTTAGCTCTATGCGAAGATAGAATTTCATTGCTTACATTATGGGGATCACCTTAGCAAGGAATCTATTTTAGTTCAGAAAGATGCCTTCATGAGATGCCAATTTCGAATTTACTCTTATCTTCTAAAATTCTTCACTTTCTCCCTTTGTTCAAAAGAAGAGGGTTCTAATGTCTCTTAGACTCACGAGTTGCCTTTTTTTTTTGAAACAAACAATCTTACTTTTGTGCTTTTCACACTTTCACAAATGATGAATCTTCTTACATAAAGGATTTGCCTTTGTCTCTTTCACAAAACTAGAAAGAACCACAAACCAAGAGCATTAAATACTAATTTAAATGTTGGAAGTTAAACCCTTGGTTTGACCATTCCAGCTAGGATGTGAAGGATGCCTCAATACCACTTTGTGTCATCTCTTGTATATGTCAAATTTTCAAGTTTCATGAGCTCCACGACTGGGATGCTGGGCATGTCCCCCATAACTAGTCTGAAGATGTTCCTTACGGTGGATTTAATCTAAACCAAGAAAGAGTTCAAACCATTCTAATATTTTTGGTTCAAGTAGGAATAGTGAAACCACTAAACCACCCAAGGTCCATTCTCATCCAAATGCAAACAAGTTCTATTTCACTGATGCCGATTATATGATAAGCCTAAGACACCATAATTAAACTGACTTGGAGTAGACTTGATCGTCTTGCTTTCTTTGTATCTTTCAAATTGATCCTTTGAAGCCAAGATAGTTTCTTCAATTTCTCACAACATCCATGATTTCCAACAATGTAAACTACTGCAAGACTGAAAACATGGGGTTAGGGCATTCATAGCTTTAGTGTAATTGCTATCACCAAAAACACTATATATATAGCCGGATCAGGCTCAGGTTCGGGTAAGGTAGGATTGGGCTTACACTGGATTCGATTTTACCTAAGTGCTACTTAGTGCAAAAAGTAAAAAAATACCAAATAAACTTTAGACCTAGGCCCAGCCTGAGTACCAAATATCCAAACCCAGCGCATTTACAATTGAGGCTGGGTTAGTCCGGGCTTAGATTGGGCCTGCCCAAGTTGCACCATACACAGAGCCAAGGTGCAAAGTGCAAACTGTTTGGTTGCCCTTTGTACACAGTTCGGCACCTCGCCCTCATGGGAGACTAAAGATGATGTGGATATTCAATTTAAGGGCCTGAACCATGGGAAGAGTGATTCAGAGTGGACAAGCTTACTGTTGGGAAGATCCAGTAAACATCCATACATACAGAATGTAGCTGGTTTATCCTTTATGAATTTCATTGGCAGTTCAATCTCTTCCCTGAGCAAAGTCTACAAATGCCTAATATTGGGCTGGTCCGATCTAGTTTTCAGCGAATTCAACATATAAAAAAGACCTAACCAACCTGCTTCATCAGACGAAAAGAAGTATGCATGTGCTTCAGTCAGCTAATGACAAACACCACAAAGGAGGGAGGGGGGTGTCAGCAGTCAGCTTAGGAACTGTGCTTCTATTTTGAGGACAAAATTACCTATTGACGGAGTACGTGGAAAAACCCCAGCTACTAAATTCCCAAAAGAATGGAAGTAAAGCTAGTTCTTTCTTTCTTTCTTTTTTCTTTTATGGTAATCCATATTATAAGCCAGTAAGGCACAATAGCAGAACTTGACATCATTATTCCAATATAGAGAAACACAACTTTAAAAAGAATTCTTAATACAATCATGTGAGGATGAAGTAAAATTCAAGAAAGGAATGTAAAGTGGTAAAATCATGTCGACGAAACCAAAGGCTGTGTGGTGCTTGATTCTGAAGAAGTGATATCCGCAGGCTGCATACAAGGTGGGCGGTATGCAAGGATTGCATGCTCAGAGTTGACTTCCAATGTACCAACTTTTTCATCACGATCATCATTTTCCACCGCATTCTGAACAGAAGAAATACATTACTGGAACACATGAAAAGTTCATTCAACAAATTCTAAGAAGCTCTACTATTACTATAATCACCATTAGATAAGCAAGTCAACATGCAATGACAACTAGCACACCACCCAGAGTAGCCAAAAGTTAAATGCATATTTTTACAATAATTTGATTTTGTACTATTTATGAGTTCTTTATAAAATCTAATATGATTTGGTAACAATTGTCGCTAAAATTAAGAAAAATACTGATTTTAAGTATACAGAACAGGGGCCAATATACTGACGTAAAATACTCAATGTGATACCAACTAGAAGCTTCTAGCAGGAAATCAAGTACCACCACACTCACAGAGCAGGGGCCAATATACTGACATAAAATCACCATATAAAAGCTTCTAGCAGGAGATCAAGTACCATCACACTCACAGAGAAGCAAATCGGGCGGAGGTTGTATTAATAATAGGAATGAACTATATACTGTACATTATTTGTAGTGGCCTAAAAGATTCCAAGGGGAAATAAGCACCAATTGCTTTCAACTATGCACAAAGGGCACTAAGCATTGACAATAACTATTATTTTTCAGTAGTAAATGATTAGAACTTCTATCTCAATTTAATTGAACATATTTCCTCCATCCAGCCCCAAAATGCCCTAAGAAAAGCCTCCACATTTTCTGGAAATGAAGAAAGGGTGAGAACAATGTAGAGATTCTCCATCATCCTTATAAAGGATTACTATATGCTATAAATCGTTTCTTGATGAGGAATGCAACAAAGTATCTAGATTAACACAATTCAGTAAAATGGCATTGCTAACTGTTTAAAATAGACAACTCTCATTGCAGTCAAGAAGAGATGCAGTAATCCACCCTTCCGGACATCTCTTTACTTCAGCATCGCATCCACATAAAATGAAACAGGTTTCTGTATACTCAACTCTTTACATAAAACCATAAATTCAGAATAATAATCATGGAGACTTTTCCCACCCTGTTGAATGCTAAAAAAAGAATTCAAACGTTGATAAATTCAAGTTACATTATTGGACCAAGATTACCTTTTCTTCACTTGTTTTCAAATTTCTCTAGTCGTATTGATAAAAATGAGACTGCTGCTAATCCCAGGCTCCAATTAATTCTATAACTAAGTCTTAATTTTGAATCATTTTGGAGCAATTTAGAATAATTACAGGTGCCAGATTATGGTTTCTTATTCTCAAAGAAACGGTTCAACCTAAAAGCAAAGCTGTTAGGTGGGATATGGACCTGAAGATCAGGGCTTGAACCAGCCCATGCCAACCCCAGCTACAGCCAGTGGTCCAGCCAAACCTACCTCCAAGCATTCGTTACATCCATACAAGCAGACTTATTCTAGAAGATCACATCAGCAAATAGTTACAACTAATGTCAGAATGAACTGAGCTGTTATTTGAGCCGATAACTACATGTAAATAAGCCTGGAGAGAATAATATAAATATCAGATCCTTAGCAAGTATCTTCTTCTTCTTATGTTCTTTTCTCTTCTGTAAGGAGGTAGAGTCTCCCTCGAAGAAGTCTCCCCAGATAGGCAGTTCCGTTCCTGAATAGGTTTTTATTCTCTAACACATCCCCTTGCACAAAAGCCCAACAAGGAACCATTAAACCTAAAAGCTTAAGCTGTCCCTAAATAAGTTTTTATTCTCTAACAAGCCGCCTCATATGAAATCCCATCGGGATTGAAGCATGGACAAGCACAGGGCCACCATACCTTGTGCTGAAACTTAATTAATTATAATGGAGGTGACAAGAATTTAACACTAGACCACTTGGAGAAACAGGCTTTGATACCTTAGCAGGGAACTGTTCAACAAAAAGCTTAAGCTGTTAGGTAAGGTCCCTAAATAGGTTTTTATTCTCTGACATGCCCCCTCATGTGAAAGGCCATTTATCTCGAAGCATGGACAAACACAGGTTCACCCATATATATATATATATATATACACAACAAAAGAATAATTACAACAAGGAAGACAAACACTCTTATCTTCCTAATATAACTTAAGCCCTCAAGAAAAGAGAAGAAAAGGAAAAGAATGAACAGTTAAATTACAACTTGGCCCAAAACATTGATTCCCTTTCTACCCCTTGTTTAGTTAATCCATCAGCTACAGAACTATCTTTTAACCCAACTCATCTTGACTTCCATCTCCTGCACCAGCCACTTGAATTTCCTCCTCTCATTGCTATAGTTCCATAAATCACTGTTGTCTTTATTCAGCCACCCTATCACCACCTCCGAGTCCCCTTCAATTATGAGTTCTCTGATATTCATCTCCTTAGGTTTTTGGACTCCTTCCATAACTGCCAAGATCTCAGCTCTAAGGGAGTCACCCACTCCAATTGGGCCTGAGAACAGGGCAGAAATGATCCCCATTCTCATCCCTAAAAACACCCCCGATCCCTGATTGTCCAGGATTCCCCCTACTACTCCCATCAAAGTTTAATTTTAAGAAACCAGCAGGTGGGGGGGGGGGTCCAAGACAACCTCATTACTGATTTGGTTTGTGCGCAGTTTGCAATCTCACCCCACTTCCTCAACATGTCATCTAACATGTCATCCACTGTGTAGTCTGTGAATAGCTCTAAAGATTTCAGCCACTGTACATTCCTTATATGGATCACAGCCCTCAATTCTTCAACCCCTCTCTCAACTTCTAAGAAGATCCCGGAATTTCTTTCTTCCCATAATGACCAACATACTACACCCCTCAGTCCTCTCCACATAGTCCTTCCCCTTTTCATGCGCCACCTGAAAAAAGAAGGGGAGAAGAGACTCTACATGTTTGATGGAGGGTTCCACCTACGCCCAAAGAGAGAAAAAACCCATTCCCAAATTGACTTTGCAAATTGGCAAGACACCAATAAGTGAAAACCAGTCTCCCCATCCGCTTTGCAAAGAACACACCAATGAGGTGACAAGCAAGTATTGGGTCTCTTCTTTTGGAACAAATCACCAGTGTTGAATCTTTCCAGATAGGCTTCCCAACAAAAACTACCAACCCTAGGAGGAACTGGTCTACACCAAACCTCATTAACCGGGAAAGGGGAGGTTGCAGGACTGGTGGACTGGCATAAGACTTTGAAGAAGGAAGCACAAGAAAAAGAGCCCGTGGGGGTAGGGGTCCAAAGTCTAGAGTCCACCTTAGAGGGGTCTAAGAAAACATTATCAAGAAGTTCAAGGAGGTTCAAAATACTGTCGAGGTCTGAGTCCCTCACAGCCCTCCTCAAACCGAGGTTCCACTCGAACCCAAAACTGGAAGAGGAAGGGGTGATGAAAGAAGAAACTGGCTCATTTTTAAAATCTAAGAGAGCATACAAAGAGGGAAACTGGTCCTTAAGATGAACATTCCCCACCTAAGTTTGTTCCCAGAATTTTATGGAATTACCTGAATTCAAATCATACCTGACAAGAGGGGAGAAAACTGGTAGCAAATCATGAATGGCTTTCCAAGGTGAGGTGCTTGTGGTCCTAGTTCTGATTCCAGCATCCCATCCATTTTGCTCCATCCCATGTATGCTTGCCACTATTCTAGCCCATAGCTTCTCTGCTCCAAAGGAAACCTCCATAACCACTTCCCCAAAAGGGCCATATTCCTTTTCTTGATGTTCCCAAGCCCCAAACCACCATAGATCTTACTCCTTGTCACCACCTTCCAGCTAACTATATGGTCCCTCTTCTCCTCTCCCGGCTCCCAAAGGAAATCTCTCATCAACCTCTCTAACTTACTAGAAACCTTCACTAGAATTTTGAACACTGATTGGAAATAAATGGGTAAGTTTGCTAACGTGGCCTTAATCAGTGTAGTCCTTCCACCAAGAGAGAGGTAATTTTTTTTCCAAGAGACAAGTCTTTTTTCAAATCTTTCCACCACTGGGTTCCAGAAGCTCTCTCTCTCTTAGGATTATCACCTAAGGGAAACCCTAGATAACTTAATGGCCATCTTTAAACTTCACACCGGAGCACTTCTGCACTCTCCCTAATCTCTCCCTCCTCCATATTCACACCCACTACACAACTTTTCCCAAAGTTCACCTTCAGATTTGACATTTGCTCAATGAGTTGAATCACCAGTTTCAAGTTCCTGATGAAACTCACATTACCTCCTTCACAAAACAAGATCGTATCATCAGTAAACTGTAAGTGAGTGAGTGGGATGTCCTCCTTTCCAACCCTCCAACCTCTAATGAGGCCCCTAGAGTCTGCTCTGTGAATCAGTTTCCCCAGAACATCAGCAACTAGTAAGAACAAGAAAGGAGATAGGGGGTCTCCCTGTCTTATACCCCTAATGGCTGAAAAGAAACCTACCACTGTCCCATTCACTAGCACTGAGTAATGACAATTCCGAACACAACCCATGATCCATTTGCACCATCTAGCCCCAAACCCAAATTTGGTCATAACTTTCCTCAAAAATTCCCAATCCACCAAGTCATAAGCCTTCTCTAGATCCAACTTACAAACCACTCCCTTCTTTTTATCCTTTTTGAAATTCTCCACTCTCATTAGCAATGAGGATTTGATCAGTAATCTATCTTCCACTCACAAAGGCACCTTGATTTTGTTCAATGATGTCCAACAGTACCTCCTTCAATCTCAAAACCTTTGCAATAATCTTGTACAGGCTATTTACCAAACGGATTGGTCTAAAGTCCCTTGGGTGTGAAGCTTCTTTCTTTTTGGGAATCATAGCTATAAAAGTGTTCACACCCGGATTAACAATTCCTCTCCTATGAAACTCCTCAAAAACCAATAGAAAGTCATCTTTCAAAATATCCCAGTAGTCCTGATAAAAAGCCATTGTGAACCCATCTGGCCCTGGAGCTTTTGTTCTATCCATAGAAAACACAACCTCCTTAATCCCTTCCAAGCCAAACATTCTTTCCAATCTTCTCCTGTTATCCCCCCCTACATCTGGCCAATCCAATCCTTCTACCCACACCCCTCCACTTACAGGCCTTCTTAGAATGGATTTAAAATGTTCTACACATGCCCCGACTATCTCCTCTTGTTGAGTTAACTCAACTCCATCCACAACCAATTTGGAATTGAATTTTCTCCTTCTCCTTCCATTTGCCAAAGAATGAAAGTACCTGGTATTTCTATCTCCCTCTTGCAACCATTTACACTGAGATTTTTGCCTCCAGCTTATTTCCTCCTTATGTAGGCAATCCTCTAACTATCTTCTCAAACCTCTTCTAAGTTCATTGTCTTCCTCTCCAAATTCTCCCCTTTCTTCTTTAGAGTCAAGGCTTTCAAGTTGGTCCACCAGAGCTCTCTTTCTTTCTTTTAACCTCCCAAACTCCAAGAGATTCCACTCCTTGATCTTTTCTTTCAAGAATTGTAGTTTCTTACGGAATCTCATACTCTCCCATTCCACCATTGGGTTACACTCATTACACCACTCCCTTACTCTATTGGTATACCCAGGATGGAGTAACCACATATTTTCAAATCTAAAAGGGGCAGGTCCTCCACTCCTCTCTTCCTTGCATATCACTATGGGCCAATGATCCGAGGTCACTCTAGGTAGAGCTCTAGATGCCAAGTTCCCCCAATGTTCTTCCCAGTCCAAAGAGAACAGGAACCTATCCAGCTTAGGGCATATAGGCCTAGATTGGAGATTTGACCAAGTAAAAGTCTTCTGGGCTAGAGGTATCTCCTTGAGCTCAAAGGCATCCACAAACCTGTTAAACTTCCTCATGCTAGTTGGTCAAATAGGCTCTGATACCTTAGCAAGGAACCCATTCAACTTAAAAGCATAAGCTGTTAGGTGCGGTCCCTGAATAGGGTTTTTATGCACTTATCAGTTACGTATTTTGATTTCCCTTTTGCAATCAAAATACCTCAACTGATTCTGCCCAAACAACATAACTACTCTCATTATGTTTAATCGATGTCATCTGAATAAGGAGAAAATCAGATGGTAAAATCATAGCTTCCTTGGTTTCCATCATATGTCACAAGAAATATGTTCAGAAGTTCACAACCCACTTCTGATCACTTTCTTGGAACAAAGAAATCAACAGCCACAATTATAAAGTCACTACACATACATCACCTCTCAAGTAGGGGTGCAAGTCCGGCTGGGTTAGGTCTGGTTTTGGTCAACCCTAGACTGACCCTAATCCTAACCCAACCTGACCTACAACCCCATCTAGTAAACCCTAACCCTAACCAACCTAACTCAACCCAAAGATGACTTCAGGTTGCATTTGATTCGGGTTGGGCTGACCCAATCTCCTCCCATCCTCCTAAAATCTCATAAAATTTCTCTCTTAATATTTTATTTTCTTATATTACTCTTAATATTTGATTAAGAGACCTAAATGTAATGTTTCAAATTACTAGTCTATTATCAACGTTGATAGATCTCCTATTAAAAATCTAAAATCATGAAATCATCAATAATGAGACATAAAATTATGGAATAATCACCAATAACTTGCATTGGGCTTAAGAATTAAGGCAAATGGATCAATAATATGCAGTGGGACTATAATGCATGTAGTCAGGTTCGGATTGGGTCGGGCTCTCCAAGGGGTCATCCGTAACCCTAATCCAATTGTTAACCCAACCCAAGTTGCAGCCCTACTCACAAGTTACAATTGTAACTTGCCCATAATTCAACATAATATAAAGCTGTGGCTGGGACAGGTCATTCACCATATCAGATCACAGCCAACCACTCAAATAGTTTCAGTCACAAACAGTTTACATGTACAATATCAATTCGAATCTTTATTACACCACCGCTGGAATAAAAAGAAAGTAGATTTCTAGAAGCTGACCAGATCAGAACAAATGTAAAATATCCACCTGATTTTCTAGCTTTAAACTGTAAGAATGAAAAACTGAAACCAGGTCCAAGATGGATCAGAACAGATGCTTCGTAACAATTGTTGAGATTCTAGATGAAGAAGATTTAGAATATATATATATATATATATATATATTTATATATATATGGAGAGAGAGAGAGAGAACTTCCTATTAACACAGATCGTATATTTAGAACATTCTGAAAATTACAGAGAAGTCACTCAACTCATCAGTAATCACATACATGCATTCTAACACTGCCTTTAACACCAAAGAACTAAAGCAATCTCAAGTACATTTCGGGCTTTTAGGTGGCAAGGTCAAACAAAGACATTTGTATCTCACAATGCAAACATTTTGTCGACTTGCTTAATAAATTGGACAACTTGTAGAGTTATAGATGCACCAATTCATCCAAATCACAGACTCAGTTGAATCAAGGGAAACTGGTGGAAGAGAAAGCAACATTCCAGGGCTAATTAGGAAGTTATTATGCCTATTTTTAATTAGGATGGCATTGCTTAGGTTGTGGGAGTCATCAATCAGTACATACATGATACCATATCTGGAAGTAGTTGAGAGTCATGACCATGACTCATGGTGTGGCAGACTTACCGTGGTTGAAGCTACCACTAGCAGTTGGTAATCAGATTGATAGTCCTTCTAAGTATTACAACAACAAGGCTTCCATCAACAGGGTTCATAATCCCATACAACATGATCACCCCAAGCACATGGAAGTAGGTAGACACTCATCAAAGAGAAGTTGATTCCAAGGAGGTTTGCTTGTTCTATGTAAAGATATAAATATAATATCAGCTTGCTGATTTTGTTTTGTTCTTTTTTTCTCTGATAGAAGGCATAGTCAAAAGTAAACTGATGGGCAAATTGAGCATAACTAATATCTATGCTCCACTAGAGGGAGAGTATAGATAATAATGAAATAAGGGTATTTATGTCTTTTCCTATTTTATAATAATTAGAGATATAATTATCTTTCTGGTACATTCTAATAATTGAGATATATAAATGAACAGAGGGTGTTACAATCTCCAATACTACTTTTCTCCCCGAAATTTTTTTCTTGCATCCTCCTCTTTCTCTCTTCTTTATCTTATTTTACACTCTAAATCACTCAAGATCTCAACTGTAGATCAAGCTAGCTTAGATCCTTGACAGTTTAACTCCACCCAACAACCCCAAGGCTTTTATGAGCATATTTCCATTTTTACTAGCATGGTTAAACATGCATAGCTACTAAGGGATGGCAATTTCCCCTGCCCGGCCTCCCCAACAATCGGGTTGGGTATGGATACTACTATGGCAGGGATGGGAATGAGGATGAGGATTAACTCAGGTACACAATCGGGATGGGGAGTGAAGTCCCCACCCTGACCTAATCCCGACTGTAATATTTTAATTTTGAAAATATATATGCATATATTAAATATTCTAAAATATTATTTGTATATATGTTCTTAAATAGATTTATATTCATTTCAACTCAAATTAAACCAATTTAGATTAATGATTTTTTTCTTTTTTAAGTAAATATTTTTTCCCAAGAAAACTTTTAATAAAAAATAAAAATAAAAAAAGAATTCAGAGATTTGGGAACCCACCTCCACCAGGGATCAGGGATAGGGGTGGAGGCGGCAAAGGTTGGGGCTGTGGAGAAGGAAATAATGTGTCTCACCTCACCATTACTCTTCCCCTCAGGTGAGACAAGGAAAAAAGGATGAGAGCCAAAGAATGTCACATCCGTAGAGATAAAGGCCTTATGAGACATAAGGTCGAAACACTTATACCCCTTGTGAGTAGTAGGGTAAAAAAGCAACTGATGTGGGGCCCGGGATTGTAACAAACGTGATGGCATGTGTAGCATCAACCCAAAAATGCCTTGGAACATTCATTTGGAGAAGTAAACCACGAGCCACTTCTAATAAATGGTTGTTCTTCCTTTCAGCAACACCATTTTGTTGTGTTGTTTTAGGGCAAGAACCTTGATGTAGAATACCATTATTCAAAAGATAAGTATTGACGTCTTTAGTAAAATACTCCTTTTCATTGTCTAAATGATATGAGTATCAACATGGAATTGGGTATATCATACAATGGATGCATTTTTATAACTTCAGGGACTTCATCACGAGAACAAAGCAAATATATCCATGTGTAGCGCAAATAATCTTCAATGAAACTAATGAAATATCAATATCCACCTTCAGAAACAATAGAAACAATGCACAACATTATGAGAGAATGCACAACATTTTCCCTTCCAAAGAAAATAATCAGTTTATCCAGAATAAATATGTAATCAATGTATCTTTTAAAGGATGGATATAGGGTTGCTCTATTTTATTGAGAATGGATGATAGATGGCTCTTTCTCTTCTATTTCTGGACAGGGCGTTATCTCCCTTCCTAATGGTTTAAACTTGTCTAATGTTTACCATGTTCCAAGAATGCCTATTATTCTTCTTTCTACCAATCATCCTCCCCGATGTAAAATCTTGAAGCACACAAGAATCATGAAGAAAAGTTACGAAACAGTTTAATGACTTAGTAATACAATTGATAGAAAGAAGATTAATAGGCATTTTTGGAACATGGTAAACATTAGACAAGTTTAAACCAATAGGAAGGGAGATAACACCCTGTCCAGTAATAGAAGAGAAAGAGCCATTAACAAGCTTAACTTTATCTTTTCCAGACAAAACATGATAAGAAGAGAAAAGAGAAGACTTTTTTTTATCAATAAGAAAAGAGAAGACTTTTTTTTATCAATAAGAAAAGAGAAGACTTACCAGATCCTGTAGATTGAACAATGGAGGAACTACCATTACTTGACTATTGATGGGTCTCTTGATTTGGTATAGTTGAGGCAGTATTGACTACATTAGATTTTTACTCTACTTCTCTTGGAACTTTTTATGTTTTCATGTAAATCCCAACAAAAATCCTTATTGTGTCCAGACCTTCTACAGTGGGTACACCATAATATATCCTTATCAAAATCACCTCTCTTGTTTTCACCATTAGTTAGGAATGCAACTTGCTCTCCCTCAGGAGGATTCATAGCCATCCTCCTAGTTTCCTCGGATTGAACCAAAGCAAAGACTTCTTCAAGATCCAGGAGTTCCTTGCTACCCAAAATATGAACTCGAATAGGTTAATAAATGGAATCTAGACCTACCAAAAAGGAACATACTCTTGGGAAAGTAATTTTCTATAGACAGAAGCATCATCATCATTTTTCCAATCAATGATCCTATAGCGGTCTAACTCCTTCCACATAGATGTGAGAGAAGAATAGTAGGCTGTATGTGATATGTCTCCTTGCTTATAAGTTGATGATTCAACTTGTAATTGATAGATTCTAGGCTTTCTAGCAAAATACCTTTGTTCAAAATAAGTTGATATTGCTTGGTCCCAAATCTCCTTATCCATTTCAGCCCACATGAAGTTTTTTCTAAGTGAAGGCTGAATAGAAGAAACAAGCCAAGACATGATCATTGTTTTAAAAGGCATGGGAGGCATACACCTGGAAGCGCACCCCCAAAACGCCCTAAGGCGCAGACCCAAGGCATACACCTTATACGCTTTTTTCATGAGGCATGCTAGAGGCATATGCCTCATGCACACATCACAAAAAAAGACAAAAAAGGAAAAAAAAAGAAAAAAAAAAGGAAGGGAAGGGAAGGGAAAGGAAGGGAAAGAGTAAGAAAGAAAGACCAGAAAAAAAGAGAAAAAGAAAAAAAAAGGAAAAGGAAAAGGAAAGGGAAGGGAAGAATAGATAAGGGGAAAGAAAGTGGACCAGGGGCTTTACCCCGGACCCCCCTTTCAACTAGTGCTATTCATCTTCATTATTTTTAATATAAAATATTTTTATTAAAAATAAAGAAAAATGAGATCCGTCTTCCTCTTCCCCTTCCTCCTCCTCCTCTCCCTCCTCTCAAGGAGGCTTAGGCTTCTTACGTTTTAAACTACGCCTCACGCCTCTAGGTAGTGCAACGCCTCATGTTTTTAAACATTGGACATGATTAAATAGTTCTCTTGTTTCCACTTATCACAGTCACCTCCTTCTATAGTAGGTCTCTTGGTCTTCCCAGTGAGATACCCCAACTTTCCCTTGGCTCCAACAGACAGTTTTATACTTTTAGACCACTCCAAGTAATTTAATCCACATCAATAAGGATGATGGAGACTGGGAAACTAACACTCTCCGTACTGCTATTAGCACTACTTTGCCCTCCAAGAGGATTAGATGTGACTGAACTATTAGTTGACATGGCTGAACAAACTGTTAACAGCACACCTTTAGGTCACAAAACCAATCACAAAATACACTTCCAGGAAATACACCAACATCTGAATAAGAGATGAAAATAAGAAAAACCAAAGCTCAAAAAGCTGAAGAGATGAGATCCAGTCAGTCCAAGATTACAGTGCGGCACCCTTTAAGAAACCAGATTGCTGTAGAAAATTAGAAGGGAAAAATGGGTTTCCTAGGACAGATTATGCTCTGGTACCATGTAAAATCTGTCAAGGATAACCCATGTGAGAAGGAAGAAACAAAATAGAAGAGAAGAGAAGAGAAGAAGACAGCAGAATGTGAGGTTTTTTTTTTTCAATTTAGTTCGTGCAGAGGGAGGACCCCTCTGACCTCTTTTATATAAATAAAACATAAATACTACAGAGAAGTCCCTGAGAACAGAAAAAAAACAAAAAGATCCCCTGCACCTGAAAACATAATAAAAGGCATCTTACAACAGCTACTAATTGCTCAATACCAAGAAGGAAAGTTCGAATTTTATGACATGAATGATGAATCATTGAGGAGAACTATTTAACTGGTCCATCACCATATAACACCCCTTCCCCCCGGGAAGAAAAAGGAAAAAAAAAAAAGAAAAGAAAAAGAAACCAAGTTGACAGTATTATGAGAGAATGCACAACACTCTTCTTTTCAAAGAAAATAATCAGTTTATCCAGAATAAATATGTAATCAATGTATCTTTTAAAGGATGGATATATAGGGTTGCAAGTCAGGTACCTGACTAAAAGAATTTATACTACAGTATGGCCAGGCCCTTTCAAATTTTAACAAATGCTGAACCCAAGCCTGCCCAATGCATTTCAGGGGATATTCAAGTCATTGATAAATTCCTTACATGACCATGGATTTGATACAAATTTAGCATCTCAGGACTAGGTCTGCAAATGGTATCTGTTTGTCCAAATTCAAATTCAGATCAGATCCAACATAAGCAATCCAAATTTGATCTGTTTATTACTTGATCAAGTATGGATCCACCTCAGTACAATGAAATATGATCCTATCTGATATTTAAATATATATGCTTATATCTTTACAAAATTGATATGTATGTTTTAAATTTCTTTTGATTGTTGTATGCTTAGTAAAGTTATAGATTCAAGTCTCAGAAGTTATTTTCAAGTCATTTTATTCATGACAAACAATATACAAGTCGCTTTTAGTTCATTGTATTCATAATATAGTATTCTGATAATTGATAGATTAATAATTTGTTGATGGTATTATAGATACCATTAATGCAAGAAAGGTCACTTCATGCCCAAAAAAACAAAACAGATCAGAAGGCTGTCGTGTTAGAAAAGCCTTTCTCAGAAGAGGAGGTCAAGAAGGCCATTGATGAAATGGAAGGGGAGAAGGCTCCTGGACCAGATGGGTTCACAGTATTATTTTATAAAAAATTTTGGGATTTAATCAAATCAGATCTGCTCTAAGTCCTGGAAGAATTCCATAGCTCAGCAGCCTTGGAGAGAAGTCTGAATGCCTCCATCTCTTTAATCCCTAAGAAAAGTGGAGCAGCTCAGTTAAAAGACTTTCGCCCTATCAGCCTAATTGGAAGTGTTTATAAAATAATGGCAAAGATTCTAGCATCTAGATTGTGAGGAGTGATGGACTCTCTCGTTTCTGACTTCCAAGGAGCGAAACGTGATGGAGTTCTAATTGCAAATGAAATCATTGATTCAAGAAAAATAAGTGGGAAAAGGGGGCTGGTCTGTAAAATCGACTTGGAAAAGGCCTATGATCATGTGAATTGGGCCTTTCTAGATTATATGTTAGCAAGGATGCACTTTGGGTCATAGTGGAGGAATTGGATGAAAATGTGCATATCAACTCCAAGTGTATCAATCTTGATCAATGGGACAGTGAAAGAACAATTTAAATTCTCAAGAGGGTTAAGACAAGGTGACCCTCTATCTCCATTACTTTTCCTCTTTGTAATGGAAGGTTTGAGCCGGATGGTGGAAAGAGCCTCGACTTCAGGCTGTTTAGACGGTTTTGAGGTCAGCAACAATGGACTAAGGTACCTTCATTGCAATTTGCATATGACACACTATTTTTTTGTGATGCCAAGGTGGATCAGGTAAGCTGTTTTAAGCACTTATTGTTTTGGTTTGTGGTGGTGTCAGGGTTTAAGGTCAACCTATCTAAAAAGTGAAATGATGGCAGTAGGAGAGGTGCCAAACATACAGGATTTGGCTGATGTGTTAGGGTGTAAAGTGGGAATACTTCCCTCCAAATATTTGGGACTTCCTCTGGCTCTGGGTGCAAAGTGCATTTCCAAATCTTTGTGGGATCCAGTCCTTGCAAGTTTAGATTCAAAATTGGCCCCATGGAAGGCCTGGTACCTGTCAAAAGGGGGTAAGGTGACCTTAACTAAAAGCATCTTGGCCAACCTACCTGCCTATTTTTATCCATTTTCTCAATGCCCTCAAATGTGGCTGACAAAATTGAGGAAAAAATGAGAAATTTCCTCTGGGCTGGCTGGAAGGATTCAAATAAGTACCATCTTGTCAATTGGGAGCAGGTGTGCAAGCTTCAAAGTCAAGGAGGTTTAGGAATCAGGAAGTTTAAACTGTTCAATGCTGCCCTGTTGGGAAGATGGTTCTGGAGATTCACTGCCGAACTAGATAGTTTGTGGAGAAAGGTTATTGAGGAGAAATACGGGTTGAGAAGCAATGGGTGGGATACTTCGAACTCTAACCAGTCTTGCGGGTGCACAATGTGGAAGGGTATCTCCAGAGCTTATGACCAGTTTTCTGAAGGCTTAAAACTCAGAGTGAGGGATGGTAGGAAATTTTACTTTTGGATGGATCCTTGGTGTGGGGATGCTGCCCTAAAAGATGTCTTCCCGGCTCTATTTACAGTGGCTGCAGATAGATCAGCATTAATAGCTGACTCTTATGTGGTGGAAATGGTAGCACATCTCTTTGAAGTGGGCTAGTCACCAGCTTTAAGGAGAGATTTCAATGATTGGGTGGTGGACATGGTAGCCCATCTCTTTGAAGTCCTTTCAAAGTCAATGGCTGAACCCGCAAGCCCAAGACACAAGATGCTGGAAGTAGACAAGGACCGAATAGCTCTCTGTCAAATCCTTCTATATGGGTCTGGCAGGACAAGTGAGAGATACTTTTCCAAGTAAATCCATATACAGAACAGCGGCCCCCTCTAAAGTAAATTTTTTTCTCTGGGTATCTGTGCTGGACAAATGATTGACAAAGACCGTGCTAGTGAAGAAGGGCTTCAGTGTTCCTGATCTGCTGTGTGTTTTCTCTAATAGAGAGATGGAGACTTCTAGTCACTTGTTCCTGAACTGCAGTTTCAGTGCTTCAATTTGGAACTATTTTCTTGCTGCTCTAAACATAAGGTGGTGTGTTCCGAGGTCATTGGAGGACCTACTAAAAGGCTGGCAGGTCCAGGGTATGTCAAGGAAAGGCAAGCTGTGCTGGTCCTCTGTCACAGCAGCAATTTTGTGGGCCATATGGCTAGAAAGAAATAGAAGAATTTTTTAGCAGAAGCTAGTTTCAGAAACAGTGGTGATTAACACAGCAGTAGGCTTCTTCTTTCTTGATGGTGGATTTTTTTGGAGGTACCTAATGGGTTATCTTGTATAGTTACTCATTGTACAAAGGACCTGGTTTAGATATTAATTCAATTTACCATACTTTGCCTTTATCAAAAAAAAAAGAAAAAGAAAAAAGAAAAACAACAAAAGACAAAAGGCTAAGTCCATATCCAGTCCAACCCTCCCACGACCCCAGATAGCTAGGACTAACATTGGATAATGGCCTTTCATTAGAGGTATTCGATATCTCAATCTGATCTGATATTGATGATTGATCTAAATCTGCTGGTGAGATTTGATTCAAATCTGAATATTAATGAATCAAATCTGGATCTAGGTATATCTTGTTCAATCCTATCTGTTGGAAGCCCAACTCAAAACCACATGACATGTTCTAAGTTTGAGTTGCTAACTTCTATCTCTGCAATGGGGCTCAAAATGAAAATGACAATGGAGCCTCAATTGGTAGAGGTTCCCTCATTAAAACATTGTACGATAAAAAAATGTAACCAAGAAATAATAAACTTCCATTTACTGATTATCACTGTAAGACTTTACCATAAATGCACATATAGACTCGAAGATACCTGGATAGAGTAACAGCAAAATGTAGGAAGGAAGCGGATCTTGCAATATTCATTGAACAAGAAAGTGCACAAGAGGAGTGGTATTGTTGAAATTGATGCTGCTGGCTTTGACTTCAATCCAAAGAGACCAATCATAGTAATTTGCATAAGAATGATGGCCATGAAAATATAATGATGAATGTATGGCCAGTATTGTCCACATGTCTCATAAACAAATTCATATACATTTTCAATCTGCAAACAATATTTGCACCAATTATACTCAATTCAACTCAACAAATCCTTATTCTACTATCTGTTGTAGCTAGAAAATCCCATTTTACCATTTCACTCTATCAAGGGCCACAAATTCCAATAAAATGGAATCATTTCATGTTTTCCATTGAATTTGGACCCTCCCAATTATCATTTGAAAGTTGAAACTAATCAATTGCAGGTTCTTAAGAAAAATCGTAAATGATCTAACTTGAAAGAAAAAGAACAGAAGAAATTGCTGCCTTATTCCATCATTTTATAGACAATTGAGAATGGATCCAGTTTACATGATGAACTTGTGCTGTAAAGTGTATAAGAAAATGGCCTTGGCCTTTTAAGGACTTTTCCAAGAATTAGTGTTATGAATGCAAAGAGTTTGGGCATGTGGCCTCTCACAGTCTAGTCTCACTGTAAGAAAAAGAATTTTGTACCTACTAAAAGCAATAGGGGCATATTATCATTGAAGGCCCGACTCAGCCTCCCAAGAAAGGTAAGCATAAGGCACTTCACACAGTTATAGAGTCCTTATCTGATAGTACTCCTTCCTCCACTTCTACTAAAAGGGGGAATCTTTTGGCACTTTGGCTGAGGAGAAGATACGACAACTCACATCTTTGGCTATTTCCTCTGCTTTCTCTTCTCTTGGCCCGTCTAATAAGTCTTCTACCATTTGTTCCTCTCCTAGCCATATGAGGATTATTGATTCAGGTGCCTTGAATCATATGATTGGGGCCTTGCTTCATCAAACTTCCAAACTCTACTCTTTTAATACCTAGATTGTCACTAGTAGTGGTGAGTCTTTGAAATTGCAGGTTGTGATGATTTGTTTCTTTAGGCTCTGTTTGGAAGGAGTACAAATACAAATATGTAGAGCATAGAACTTGTATTTTGTATGTATTTGCACTGTACATATTTGCATTTGTACTTCTTCCAAGCTGAGCTTTATATTTCTCAGTTAGTCTTCCTTTCATCTCCCAAAAGAACTTTTTTATTCCTCAATTAATTATTAATATTATATCTGTTGGACAACTTGTTGATGATGGTAAGTTCGTAACATAGTTTTGTTTTCTCGTATTGGTTGTTTTATATAGGACCAATGCATTGGGGAAGTGAAGGGGAAGGGGTGTAGGCTTGGGAGGCTATTTGCTCTTGAGTTTGAGAAGAGGCCATTGTCTTCAGCTTCTTGTTTCCTTTCTAGTACTAGTGATATTTTGCATTCTCATTGAAATAATATGTGGCATTTATGGCAGACATTTAGGCCATACACATGTTAAGAACTTGGATCATCTATTTCTTTTGTTTGCTTGCTTACTGTTACTTTTGCTTCTAAGAATATTAATGAATCTTGCATAATTGTGGTCTTAGAAAAAGTCACATTTTGCCTTTTCCACCTTTTGGGCATGCTACTATTCCTTTTCAAGTAAAATACATAGTGATGTTTGGTTATCTCTTGTTATATCTAGACTTGGCTATAGACATTTTGCATTATTTATTGATGATTGCACTAGATACACCTGGGTATACTTGATCCAAAAGAAATCAAAAGTTTTTTCCACTTTTCAAAACTTTCATACTATGACAATAACATAGAATAGTGCCACCATTCACATATTATGTTTGGATTTAGGGGGAGAATGATGGGGGAAAATGGAGAGTTCTAGACTTATTTGAAGAACTCCTCAATAAAGCGGAGTTGTAGAACACAAAATCTGACAAATTTTGAGATGGTCAGATCCCTTTTGCTTAATTCCCATGTCCTTGATGCCTTTTGAGTGGATATTGTTGAGAGTGTAAGGGCATTTATGTCCTTTTATGTACTTTTGTATTTGGGCAGATATCCAAGGGCCCCTTTGTAATTTTGCTCAAAAGGATTAAATTAAATGTCTTTGGTGTGAATAGTTACACACCATAGCATTCCCGGCACATCTCTTCTTCTCCTTCTTCTTCCTCTTCTTCTTCTTTCACATCACTAAAACCTTTAACTTGGTATCAGAGTGCCACACGATCAAGGAAACCATCTACTACTGGTCGCGACTCACAGACAAACCTGCTAATGTCAATACACTGCCAGTTGATGTCAACAGCCCATACAATCGATGACATCCTTATGGTTTTTTTATGCTCATTGATTCACCCTGATTTTAGGGAAATTTTGGTATAGGTTTCATGGTGGTTTGAGGCTGTTTTAGTTTTTTCTTGGATTTTTTTCGATGAAAAATGGCGAAGATCCAGATCTAGAGCTTAGGGCTTGCATGCTCATATGGTGGTCTGGTTGTTGTTGAAACCTCGTGTTTGAGTCGTACTAAATCCCTGGGACTGCAAGTAGTCGTGGATTTTTTGGAGCCCTAAAACATTTTTGGGAATTTTTTTCTTCCCCTATTTTTCCCCCAGTACCTTTTTGTTTCAAATTTTACGGTTGTAACTCCTATCTAACCTTGTGGGAAAGGTGTTTGGGAGTTCAGCCGGTGTTGGATACTCTGGTTTTGGTGAGAAAGGAGTTTTTGAAGGGTTTGTGCTCGATGGACTCACACAAAGATGTTCGCATACCTACCTATGTCCTCTCAGGAAGTAATGACAATGCTGGAGGGCAGATTACTACTGTAAACTTAATGGAACAAATTTTCTTGAATGATCTCAATCAGATAAGCTTACAATCGGTGGAAGAGGTAAGTAAGCTTGGATTTATTACTGGTAAGGAAGCCAAGCCAAAGCCTAAAGATCCAAACCATTCAAAATGGGAGCAAGATAATCTGTTGGTTATGTCTTGGCTTGTATTCTCTTTGTAGCCACACATAGACTGCAACTATATGTCCCTTTCAATAGCTAAAGATATTTGGGACGGACTAACTGCAACTTATTCTCAAGCGAAAAACACTGCTAGAATTTATCAATTGCGAAGAGAAGCATGTAATATGCGACAGGAGGAGAAATTAGTGGCTATGTATTTCTCCTCCTTACAATTAATTTGGGAAGAAATTGATCATTTAGAGGCTAGAGGCTTTGGAGTGGAAGGGTCCTGTTGATGCAAAACGGTACAAGAAGTACATTGAAAAAACCGAGTTTTTGATTTTCCTGCTGGGCTGAATGACGATTATGACTTCACCAGGAAACAGAACCTAAGTGCTGACATTTTGTCTCTCTCCACAACATATTCTCCTGTGTAGAATGAAGAGAGTAGGAGGAATGCTATGATGCAAGTGTCTGTACGTGAGAACACTGCTCTTGTGTCCACAAAGCCTAAGAAAATTTTTGGTAAACTTGAAGAGGTAGGTGAGCACACTACCATGGAGGTCCCCAACATGTGTCTCTAGTGTGCCTGGTCTTTCAGACAGTGAGTGCACCAAAGTTTGTCTTTGCCATCCACTCTCTCTTGTAAATCACCCTTCTTAGAAGAGCCTCCAACATTTGAATTTGTACCTCCTCTGATAGCTAGAGCAACTGGCTCCCCCTCTGCACAATTCATCACACTTCTTCTACTCTTCAGATTGAACTAAGGCATAAACTTCCTGAATTGAAGGCAAGTATTTACTTTTCAAGAGTACCCTAATAGACTCATATGTAGGATTCAGCCCCAAAAGAAAATAAAATACTCGTTGCTGGGAAACAAGTGACTTGTAGGCCTTTGCATCTTTATCACACTTCCAATTCACATTTTGGTAATGATCTAGTTCCTTCCATATTGATGTCAGATCTGAGTAGTACACTGAGAGACTTCTCTCCCCCTGCTTGCAAGTGGAGGATTCAGCTTGCAATTGATATATCTTGGCAAAGTGCCTTTGTTCCGAATAGGTATATTTCACTTGCTCCCATATTTCACAAGTTGTTTCAACCCACATGAATGTTTTCCTTACTTGTGGCAGCATAGAAACCAAGAGCCATTACATCACCATACTATGTTCTTGGTTCCACATGTCATATTCAGCACTTCTAGTCTTAGATTCCTTCACTTAAGCATTAATATATCCTATCCTCCCCCTAGCAATAATGTAGAGTTTAATTCCCCTAGACCATTCAAGGTAGTTCAGTCCATCAAAGGGAATTACAGCCATAGGAAAACTCATATCCATCTCCCTATTCATTCCGTTTTGACCTCCTGAAACCTCAGAAGTTGCAGAATTCTCAGAGGACATGGTTAAGAACACTATTTAGTTTCAAAACACAACTTAGGATCCCTCCTAACACCAAAAACAAATTCCTAGAAGCACCCCAAATAAGCAGTCTACATGCACACAATTCGTTTTGGACACAAACTGAACACAGACCAGCACCAACTCTCCAAAAAAAAAAAATTAGGCTTAGATTGATTTCAGACCTGTACAGAATCAACAGTTCTAGTCTACCAGGCTTCCAAGAGTGTCTAAGTGTATTAACAACCGGAGAGATCCTCATAATATTGTAGTCACACCAAAACTGGGAAATAACAGGTCATCCGTGACCTACAGGCATCCCTTTCACAAGTACAGGATCACACGATCCAAGAAAAGAGGTCTAAACCTCACAATTTTTTTGACAGCATTCAGCAGGCCAGCTTATCGAGTTTTTTCCTTGGTACACGACCAAGATAAAAGAAGGAAAAGAAGGAAAAAGAGAAGACTTGTATCAGTCGTAGGTCAGTTTTTTTCTTTTTTGTTCTCAGTCTGGAGAAGACAGCAAGATGAAGGAGAAGACTTGTTCGATCTGCTCTCAAATCCAGTAGAGTTGCTCTGATACCATCTTAACAATGGACGAACAGCAGTAAACAAGAAGGGAAGAGAGAGAGAAGAGAGAAGGTAGAAGAGAAGAAAGAAGATTGGCGAACCCAATCATAGTCTGGCGACGCCAGATTACATTAATATTTATAGGGCAACCATAATTAGAAGGGAAAAGACCCTTGTGCCCCTGCTAAGATTAAAGTACAAGAACAGTAATAAAAAAACTACTTTAAACAGACCAAACAGACCCTAACTAAGAAGAATAAGAAAATAAATATGAAATAAACTATTTCAACAAAGTGAAAACAGAAACATCTTTGCACAGAGCAATTACTTACATGGTGTTAGTAATAAATATTAAGAAAATAAAAAATAGAGAAAACTAGGATGGATCAATTCAGAACATACTAATGAATTGAGAAGCAAGGTTGACCTGATTGATATATACAATATATCCAAGGATGAAGTATCCTACAAGAAATGGAAGCAGCAATGGCGCAACTAATGCATATACCGTCCCAATTAATATTGAAAGTGAGACAATAGGAATAACTCTGTAATATGGAAAAGAATAAATATATGGTTTCCTCTTTTTTCCTCGAAAAAATAAATGAACGTTCAAAAAATTCCATGCCATTAAGCCAGGCTGAAGAATTTCCAATGAAAACCCTGATAGTCCATCTGTCAAAATGTATGTCATGAAGAAATCCGCCTGGGATAAAAGAAGAAAAAGGTAAGAACAATCACAAATGCAAAATCCATTTTCTGTATGATGCCATATGCAGAAACAAGCTACAGAGATTTTTCCATTCCTTCATAAAAGTGTTAAAAGGAATACTTGTTTCTATACATGAAGCTTATAAAAAAGAGTTCAAAATATCTTAGATTCTTTAGATCAAGATTCAATTTTACTCATATCATAATAGAACATTGCTGTTGGTTTTGCAGAGCATTGTAACAAGTTAAATCTGTTACAGCATAAGCACCAAAAATGGTATCTCATGTCAATTGACTGGAGTGCAAATTAATTGTACCAGATATTTTTTCCATGGTTATTAGCAAGCTACACTCTAAAATTATGTCTACATAAAATCAAGGGACTGGATCAACTAACACATACCCATAGAAGACAACAATACCTGCTCGTATGAGGTAGGGATGGAATAGAAAACCCAGTTCTTCTCACATGTATATATGGAATGATCCACCAGCCATCATTCAAATTGTTGTGGATAAGAAAGTGTATAAATCAACAAGAAGAAAGTGTGACTTAGTCAAATCAAGCAGTAAGCTCTGCTTACAGATCAAAGAGAGCTGAGCTAGCCTATTATGTTTTTTCTGCAACAACTCTCAGGTGGCAACTATATACACTAGCATTCTAAATTGAGTGACACATAGACAGAGTGAGCTGTAATCTTGACAAGGTTGGAAGATCTAGCCAGAGAAGATGATAGATAGGTTTGTAGATTTTTTTTTTTTGATCAATAACAGAAATTTTATAAAAAGAGATATAGAAATTACAACCAGGAGGGAGGGGTAAAAAGACTTAACCCTCCCTAACAAACTGAAAAAACATATTACAATATAGCCCAAAAAAGATTTGTTCTTCCCACCCCCTGTTTGGCCAAGGTATCAGCCATGGAGTTAGTGCACCTCTTGGCCCATTGAACCCTTACCGACATATTCTGAGTTAACTGAGTCATTTTCTTTCTTTCATTAGAGAACTTCCACAAGCTGGACACTTCCTTCTGCAACCATTTAATAGTCAACTGAGAATCTCCTTCCACCAACAACTTACTAATATTCAGTTGTCTAGCTCTTTTAAACCCTTCTAGAGCTGCCAAGATTTCAGCTCTCAATGAGTCCCCCCAGCCTATAGGCCCTGAGAACATAGCAATGATTCTACCTTCCTCATCCCTGAAGATACCGCCTATACCAGAATGGCCTGGATTTCCTTCGCTGCTACCATCGAAGTTCAATTTGATGAAACCCAGATCTGGTGGAGTCCAAACAGGTCTAAGAGCTGTGAAGATGGGAGCTGACCGAGCCACTTCATCCCACTTTCTAATGATGTCTCCTACTGAATAATCTTCAAAGAGCTTCAAAGGCTTGACCCAAAGAGCCACCCTAACATAAATAAGTTCTATGATGGCTTCCTTACTTTTTTCTTTATCATGAAAAACTCTTTGATTTCTTTCTTCCCAAACCGTCCAACAAACAGCAGCTCTAGAACAACTCCACAATATTTTCCTTCTCTTTTTTAATCCCCTCACTGTTGTGGAGCTAAACAAGCTTTGCACATTAGAAGGGAAGGTCCACCTGCAACCAAATAGAGAAAAAAACCAACACCAGATATCTGAAACAAAAGGGCAAGAAACAAGCTTTGTAGATTCATTCCCATGGTTCTATAGTTCCCACCAAAAAATGGTGTATTCAAATTCTGATAACTTTTAGGCAATGAAGGGGACCATCTTCTAAACCTACATATTCCACAATGACCAATAGCATACAAGTACATGATAGAAAAGTGAAAAAGAGAACCCTATGTAAGGGGTGCGATAAAGAAACCTAAAATCTGATGCAAACAATCAAATCTGATAGCAAATTTGAAGCAAAACTAGGAACATGAAGAACAATCATTAAGGGAGAGACCCTTTTTGAGCAAGGTTTTAAAAAATGATCTAGAACTGGAACCATTTTGGCCACCGGTTTCCGGGTTGATGGTTCGAATGTCCAATTCCAACTAAAAAAATTAAAAAAAATTAAAAAATAATAACTAAAATAAAAAACGGCCAAAAACCATTGAATGGGTCAAACGTGTCAGCAGGTCGCCGATCAATTCAAGCCAAAGACCAGGTTTGAGGTAAAACAGAACCAATTGCCTAGATAGTTCCTAGCTCAAACGGTCCGACCATCCGGGTCAACGGCAGTTCAAAAACACTGTTGCTGAGGTTTACCTCCCCCCTTTTCTACCTTATCAGTTGTGAAATCTAGGAAAGACCCTAAGGTAAGGGAACTAGTGATCTATCCCATCAATGAAGGAGAAATTATGAATGTATTCTTCTACCCCTTTGCACTATTACACATGGAAACATTCCCACTTGGTGTCTGACCCTTCTGTGGGTTCTTACCCTTCCTCAAGGCTGCTGGTTTCAAATGAGGATATAAAATCTAGCATGTATTCTCGATGTGTCTCTCACCCTCACAATGAGTACATTTAAGATTCCTCTTGTCAAAACTCTTCCCCCCTTTGGGCTAGAGGAAACAAGGGTTGAGTGTTAAATAGGTGGCTGCAGCTATGTATCAATTTGCATCTCTTTTCTTCTTACCTCATTCGTTATGAGGTAATAAACATGCTATAGATTTGGATGTTCATCCCATCCCAATATCTGGGACCTTATAACTTCATATATAGGATCTAACCTGATAAGGAATTTAAATGCCCTGCCTTCAATTTGTTTGTCATATTTCTCCTAGTCCTTTGTGTCATCACAGTCAATTATCAAGTTATGATCCAATTCCTCCCACAACCAATGTAACAAAATATGTGGCTTCAGACATGTCTCCTTGCTCTAGAGCAGCAATACCTTGTGTTAATCTATAGATTCTAGCATTGTTCTTTCGTTGTCCACAAGTCTTAGATACCTTCCTCCAAATCTGATGGGAGTAGGGAAATGATGGACGTCCTTGCAATTCTTGGAGTCATAGAAGCAAGGAGCCAAGACATAACAATTGCATTTTATCTACACCAGGTAGAGCATTCAGCATCTTCATCATTAGGTTCCTTTTTCTTTACATTAATATACACCAAGAGATCTTGGGAAGTGATGAACAACTTGGCTGAGACTGACCATTCCCTGAAATTTTACTCATCTATCAACACATGGTTATCAATAAGCTGTGCAAATTTGGATTATCAAGGTTGAAAGTCCTTCCAGCAGATTGGTTGTCCTTAAAAGACACTTTCCTGAAATTGATGACATTATTCCCTTCTATCCGCTCACAAATAGCAGCTCCAACACAAAAAACGACCTATATACTGATGAAACTCAGTTTTGAGGTTTGCAAGAACACTCTCAGTCACAAAAATAAACAGCTACAATACTCTTTTCAGACCACCTTAACTCTTCTACCTCAACCGGCTACACCAGCACTTTGGTTCCAGCACAAATCTAGGGCTGTCTACTCAGCCATTCTAGATCTGTTCAAAAAACAGATCTTTCTAGTAGCCAAATAGCTTCTGGCTGTCACTTCAATCTAGCAGGGCATGAACTGGGCTGAAAAACTTCCTCTTTGATCCCTACTCCAAAGAGAAACCCTAGTTACAGACTGTCTAGTGTGTGACGACCACAACTAGGGCTTCTTAATCAATAGACAAAAATAAAAAGGAGAATAGAGGAAAGAAGAGAGGATTATTGAAGTTGGAACTTGCAGAAGTTGGATCATTACAGCTCTGATACAATGTTTGCAAACCCGAAATGGAGTTTAGGGCAAGAAGAAGAGAGAACAGAGAAGAGGGAAGAGAATGAATGGGCACAAGTGTATTCTCAGCCAGTCCTCAAATAAAATTTATATTAAGTGTTTAATGGGTACATAAGAAGACTAATATGCCCCTAATTAGTGAAGGCACAATCAGCCACAAACTAATCCAGGCCCATTACAGAAATAAGTATGAGACATAAAGAGATAAAGGCTCACAGATAATTACCCATTACAACAACAAAAAGAAAATATCCAAGGCGATGGAAGCATTGGAATTTCCTTTCTTATTCTTGAGTCTAGCCAGTACAAGGTGTGGGTGAAGTTTTCAGCAGGTATCCCTTGCAGCTTCTTACGATGATTGCAAAAAAATATTTCATCTCTTCCTTCTTTATTTCTTTCTCCTTTCAATCATTATTACACTTTAGCATTGGGACAGTAGGAGCAAACAGCAAAGGCCTCAACAATTTCATAGTCATGGTTGAGTTCAACAAGAAATTCAAAAAACCTATTCCTCTCAATTTCTTGTAAGTAGCTGCATCCTTCTAACTTTTCCAGTCTATATTTTCCAAATGATCAATCTCATACCAAAGTGATTTTAGAGTAGAAAAATAAACTGACACTAGCTCCCCTCTCCCCCCCCCCCCCCCCCGAGATTGGTCACATCTTAGTAAAATTGAGAGATTGGGAATATGTCTCTTTTGCATTATTCCATTTGCAGAATTCACCCATAAGTAGTTACGACTAATACGAAACTTCATAGAGTAGAGAATAGCCATGTCATAACCATGTAATTTGTCTTGAACCCCTCAACTGTGAGAAGCATACGTAGATAACCAATCTTGCCTCTTCCACCAATTGCCACCATAGCTGATTGGGCCCATTGCAAATAGTTCGCCATATCCAGCTTCTATTGAATTTGGAAGTTGTTCTTACCTGTTATGCTTCCAGCCCTTGAAGAACCTTCTCCATTAGTTTTGGGTCCATTTCCAGCAGTCTCTGTAGTATTTACAATTCCAAACTTAAGGAAAACAGATTCAAGAAAAGAGAAAATAGCTGCCCCTATTCACCACTTCGATTGGGTAGAATAGCCCTCAACCAGTATATATATATATATATACTCTTCCAGGAGTAATCCGATTTCCCTGATAATCCAAAAACAAAGAACTGACCTGTGCAATCACTACCAACAAGGATTTTAAACCTGATTACCTTGGAAAACCCTAGACCACCTCTTGGAGAAGAGAGAAAACAGCAGGTGCTCCCACCAGACTACTCCAATCAAGCTCCCATGAGCCAAACCAATGAAGAAACCTTGCTCTGGTACCAAGAAGTTGAGCAGGAAATAATAGGTTCTGTTAAAAATAAAAGAAAGCAAGAGAAGAGGAGAAGAGAAAGGTGAAAGGTCAAGGAAGAAGAGAATAGGAGGAGATACATGATGAGAAGAAAAGGAGGGAACAGAAAAGTCAGTTCTGTCACCCCATACATTAGTATTTATATGCTGATGTTATGAACAAATTACAATGACCAAAATACCCCTTCCAACTAAAACATAAAACATAGACATATAATGAAAAGATATAAACAACTGAAAGGGAAGAAACATAATAGCCCACTCAATCTACTGCATCTCTACAAAGGCGGTTGTTGTTCTAATTAATAATTTTCACTGTACAAAAACAATCGTTATTCTGCATGAAGGCCAAGTTCTATCATCTCTTAACCAAAACTTCATATTACCATACAAAATAAATACAAGCAACTAACCATTCGTTTTCTAAAGCATATAGTGTCCATATCCATTCCTTCCCCCAATATCATGGAAATTCATAAGTCATATTAATTGCCAGAAAGATCAAGAGAATAAAAGATTACTTGATCAGAGACAGCACTTGCAAGATGACTAGGAAAGTCCTTCGGATGAGTGAAGGATTGTCCAATTTGGTCCAGTAAAGACCCTGATAACAAGCTCAAAAAGAAAACATTTCCCACTAGGAAATAGAAAACCATGCTGCAAGCTTTTATCTCTCTTTTGCTCCTTGAGATGCAGCCTTCTAGTTTAGCCATTAAGAGCATGGCAAAGGGAACAATGTAAATGAAGATGTTAAGAATGGCACTTGGAAGATATCCTGTCACAATAGATCTTAAACCTGGTCTGTAGGTTACTATGTTAGCCAAAAACTACAAACTGAAATCAAGAGAATTACAACCAATAGGTATTTCTAAAATGAAAAAAAAAAACAAGAAATAACAAGACAGCTAATTGAAATCAAGAGAACTACAACAAAATTAATAGTTTAAAACTTAAAAATAACAAATTCAATAGGGTTTGAACATGATACCGGAAAAACTTGTACCAATCAACCGGCATCATAAAAGGGGTAACCAATCAGGTGGTCATTTATCAAATTCAAGGGGGCTTTGATTGGTCAAAGCCTTCTGGTATCATGTCTTTCCGACAGCATAGATGTTTTTCAAATAAATATTAGAGCTTCAAATAACATAATATCTTGATTTCTTGGTATATAGTATATACAACCTACTTGTAGATTCATTTCATGGGTCAAAGGACAGAATTATCAAAAGTTGCAGACATGCACTTTTCTGAAGTATTAGGGAATGAAACTTCAGGTAATTAATTTCCCAAAGTTACAGCATAGAAAATTGTTTTTTTCTTTATGAATAACAGAAACTGATTCATTAATATTAAAGATGTACAAAGAGGATAGAGGGAAAGATAAATTTTCTTAACTCTCCCTCACCCAGGAAACATGATTACAGGATTACAAAACAACCCAAAACAAATGATCCCTTCTCACCCCCTGTTTTGCTGAAGTATCAGCAAAGGAGTTAGAAAATTAAGTTGTAGACTAGTAGTTCACGAATAAATAATAAAGAGGTGAATTGTCAATTATTTTGACCAATAGGTGAAGCTTTTTTCAATAATAAAACATAAGAAGTGGGGAAGTTCATGCTATTCACTTAAGACAATCTTCAACAATGATGAAATTCTAATTCATAGTTTTGACCACACAAAAGACATTAACTTTATCAAGAAAAATTTAACTAATTTTCACCATTTAGGGTTGATTAAAAAAATCATGTTTAAGAAATTTATCAAAAGATAGGTCCCAACTTTTTTTTCTCATAGTTGGGAATCAAGTTCAAGACTACAAGAAGGCAAGGGAAAGAATGCATTGACAAGAAGGAACTTGCTTGACAAGTATTTGAAGGGAAAGAAAGAATGGGGAAAGAAAACAAATTTCTTCCAGTTCCTCCTACTCCAATGTTAGTTACATTACATATTTTACTATTTTCCTAGATTAAGTCAAATTTGGCATTTTTTAGGCTATCTTTTGTTCTATCATGGTCAAAGGAATGTGTTCAATTGTAGTTTTTAGAATTTAGAGAAGTTAAAATTTGTTGGGGGTCAAGATTTGTTGGTTTGACTTTAATTTTGGTTTCATGAAATAGATTTTTCAGATATTTATCAACAAAAGATTGAGATCTCATGCATCAAGTGTGTTATGAAAAAGTAACAGTCATTTTATTTGTAGGTCGCCAATGGCTGACTTGGTTTTGTCGCGAATTAATTAGATACTTGGTAGTTTTTCAGTTGTCATTTAGTCCAGAAACAAGTTGTTAGCCCAACTCATTCAATTAAATTTTACACAATCCTATTTTTAATTGGTCGTACTTCAATATTTATTAACATTTATAAACAAAATGAAATACAATAGTGCGCTAAGCACCCAAAATAGGAGGCTAGCATAGGTTAGTTGCCACTTCTTTATTCCTCTTACAAATCCCCCCTTGGGGAATTAAACCCCAATACATCTGATATATATATATATATACATTTTGATAAATAAAGAATTTATTAGAAAAAAAAAATCAAGAGCAACTATTACAGAAGACACTTGCAGAGGCAACCTCTCCAACCCATCAAACACTAAAAAGGATTACAGCTTGAGCCCAATACAAATGTTCCCTCGGTTCCCCTTGCTTGCTAAGCAGTCAGTCATAGCACTGGCAGATCTCCCTACCCATTGTATTCTAACATACAAGTTTCTCGTCAACCATTTGAATCTTTTAAGTTCATTTCTGAAGCACCAAACTGCAGTCTTGGATACTGTAACCACCCCACAACCACCTTAGAATCACCTTCTATTAATAGCTGCCTCACTCCAATCCATACAGAAAGTTGTACCCCTTGTAGTGCAGCTAATAGTTCTGCCCTTGTGGAGTCCCCCTCACCTAACAGGCCTGAAAATAGAAGAGCCACAGAACCACTTTCATTCCTTATAACCCCTCCCATCCCAGAAGGGCATGGGTTGCGCACTACTCCCATCAAAATTTAATTTCAAGAAGCCTTCACGTGGAGGTACCCAGCTCATGTGCATCTTTGTCTTCAATTTACTGAGCAGTGTTCATTTTGTGACTTATTTCCAGTTCCAAAGCTAGCTTCTTTTTTTTTTTTGATAAATGAAGAAAGACTTTACTATAAAGTGTATGGAACAGGCACAAGTGCCCTGTGGAGAGGCATGAGCTGCGACTTCTCCAAGGCATCAAAAACAAAAGCTTACTACAGAGATGCCCAATACAAGTGTTCCCTGTTTTCCCCTTTCTTGGCTAAGCTATCAGCCATAGCATTTGCTGATCTCCCCACCCAACATATTCTAATACACAGACTTCTTGTTAGCTACTTGAATTTCTTTCTTTTTTTTTATCAGTAAAGGAGATTTCATTAAGAAATTCAGAAAGATTACAGAAATGAGTAGCCTCGGCTACCCCACTAGAATTTAGAATTTTCCAACTAACTTTTAACTTTCCAGCCTTACAACTGAACCCAGAAACAATATTCCCTGTTAACCCCCTGTTTAGATAGCTGATCTGCAAAGCCATTTGCTGCCCTTGGAGTCCACTGAATTAATAACTGCATGTCCTTGGAAAAGCATTTAAACTTCTTAATTTCATTTCTGAAGAGCCAGGGAGTCTTTTCATTTTGCTTTAACCAGGTTATAACCACTTTGGAATCGCCTTCCACAACCAGCTTCCTCACTCCCAACTCCATAGCCTTTTGTATCCCAAACACCACTGCCTTTAGTTCAGCTCTAATGGAGTCTCCTCTTCCAATAGGTCCTCAGAACAACCCCACCACAGTCCCTTTGTCATTTCTTATCACCCCTCCAATTCCAGACATTCCTAGGTTGCCAAAGCTACTTCCATCAAAGTTTAATTTGAGGAAAACACAATCAGGGGGATGCCACTTGAATTTCTTAATTTCATTCCTAAAACACCACACCACCAACTCTGGTTTCTGTAACCATACCACAATCACCTTGGAGTATCTTTCTATTATTAGATGTTCCAGTCCTAGCTGTACTGCAAACTTCACCCCTTGAAGGGCAGCTAATAATTCTGCCCTAGTGGAGTCCCCCACTCCTAAGGGGCCCAAGTATAATATAACCGCATTTCCTCTTTCATTCCTTGTAACCCCTCCCATCCCAGAAGGACCTGGATTGCCTTGGTACTACTATCAAAATTTAGTTTCATAAAGCCTTCAGGACAGCCCAATTCAAACACCTCTTCTTAAGGGAGGAGGAGCTTGCCACTGCTGCCCAACTCCTCCAAAGATCATCAAAGGAAAAATTGATGAAAACGATACAGAGATTTCAGCCACAAGATGGCTCTATACAAGACACACTCCTTCAGTTCTTGTAGGCTTCGCTCTTTCTCTTGGAAAATCCTTGTGTTCCTTTCTTCCCACACTATCCATATTAGAGCTGCTCTTGCACACCTCAACATCATTCTTCCTCTTCTATGTCGCCAAGCAAGGGTAGACAGATCAAAAAGCATTCTTACTTCTGCTGGCCTATTCCACCTGCACCCAAAAATCAAGAAAAGTAAATCCCACAATTCTGCAGTAACTGAACAAGAGATTAGTGCATGATAACAATCCTCACCATGCGACCTGCAAAAATGCACCAGTTAGGAGAGATACAGAGAAAAGGTTTTCTCTTTTGTAGATTATTCGAGGTGTTTACTTTCCTATAGAACACTTCCTAGCAAAATGCCAAAACCTTGGGGGGACTAGGCCTGCACCAAACCTCCTTAATGGGAATCATCTGATGGGAAGAAGATCAACAAAGGGATTTAAAAAAAGAAGAACAAGAGAAAAGACCAAAGGGCCAAGAAGTCTAGATTCTATTGTCTGGTTCAAAGGGATTTAGACTCTCAATCTCCTCATCCCTTAACCCTCCATGGAACCCAAAATCCCAAATTGGTGACATAGGAGTTTCCAAAGGGAAAAATAATTTTTGAAACAGGCCCATTTTTTTATTGAGAGACAGTATACAAGGATGGAAAAAGGTCCTTCAAAGGAGCCTCTCCAACCCAAGGATCTTCCCAAAAGCGGACTGAATGACCACCACACACATCATACATGACGAAGTTAAGGAATTGAGGAAGAATACTATGAATTGCCTTCCAACTTCCAAGGTGTTGCCAATGTTGCCTGCCGAGATATTCCAGCATCCCATCCAATCTCTGATTGACCATGGATACTTCCCACCACCTTGTGCCACAGTCTCTCTCTTTATATTGGCCATCTCTACAACTATTTCCCCAATTATGCTGTATTTTTCTGCACAATAATTCCTATTTCCAAACCTCCCTCCTCTTTACACCACTTCCCATTTGATTAGATGATTCTTCCTACTCTCTCCCAATTCCCAAAGGAAATCCCTCATTAATTTTTCTAGCTTCTTGGTTTCCCTAGAAGCATGGTTTCAAATGTTGCAACAGTTCGCTAATGTCACCAGACATATGTCGATGTCGAGGCTCACCAACATGAAAATGGATGGTAATATAAAAATTACATTATTTCGGTCGACATTTCCTATATTTCGGAAATGTTGACCAAATCGGCCAAAATAACCAAAAAAAAGACAGTTTTTCCTATTATGTCGACAGGATTTCGACTAATGTACATTAATAATATAAAATATTAGTATATTATATTAATATAATACAGTATATTAATATAAATTATTCCATCAATAATTTCAATTTAATATTTCAAATAAATATATTTATATAAAAGAATTGACAAAAAATAAAAACAAAAGAATAAATTAATTACTTTAAAATATAAAACATAAAATATTTTTCGAGTAATAAAATATTAACTAGATAGTATTTTTAAAATATTTATTAAAATCAGAAAATGTTTATTAAATTTTATAATAAATCATATTCTAAATTTAATATAAAAAATCAGAATAAATTTATTAAATTTTATACTAAATCATAATTTATTATAAATTTAGTATTAAAAATCATAATAAATTCATTAAGTTTTACAAGAAATCAGAATTTATAATAATCTTAATACTACAAAAAGGAGAATCAGTTTATTAAATTTATAATAAAACATAATGTATTATAACTTTAATATTTAAAAAATCAGAATAAATGTATTTCTATTTACTAGTGTGAAAGAAATATATTAGAATTTATAATAAATCAGAACTAAAAATAAGAAAAGAAAATATAGGATAACCTTGTAAAAACATCAAAATGCATAATAAATCAGTAAGTCGTCATTTACTAAGTTGTTATTGATCTTAGTTTCTGAGCTTTATATAATGGTTGGGAATATGATAATAGTCTAGAAATATGTATTAATGCTTCTTTAATCATTTCACAAAATATCATTGCATATTTCCACATAGTTCATAATATTTCCACAATGTCTCTAATTCTTACAATATTTCCCCTCGACATTTCCGACATTTCTGACATATGTCCTATATTTTGGTAAGCGACATTTCTATCGACATCGACATTTTAAACCTTGCCTAGAAGGAAGTAAGTTGGTAGGTTAGCAAGGGTAGCTCTAATTAGGGTAGTTCTACCCCCCAAATATATGTAATTCTTCACCCATGAAGCTAACATCCTTTCAAACTTCGCTACAACTGGGCACCAAAATCTACTCTCCTTAGGATTTGCCCCTAGTGGGAGCCCCAAATAGATCATAGGCCATGTTGATATAGAACATTCTAAACATTCCGCAATTGCCTCCACCTCTCTATTCTCCAAATTTACCCCTTCTACACTGCTATTGTCAGGATTGACTCTCAAGTTGGACACCCTTCCAAATCCTTTCACCAAGAATTTTAGATTTTTCACCTTTTCAAGATCTCCCCCTTCATAGAGAATTAATAAATCGCCTACAAATTGAAGATGGGTAACTGATATTCCACCCCTTCCCACTCTCCACCCATTTACTAAATTCTCTCTCTCTCTCTCAGCTTTTGAGATCATTCTACTGAGCACATCAGCTATTAAGGTGAGGGTGAAAGAGGGTCTCCTTGTCTTACTCCTCTACTAGCTGGGAAATAAACCTTTACCACTCCATTAACCAACATAGAGAGATGACAAGAGTTGATGCAACCGTGAATCCACTTACACCATCTTTCTCCAAAACCACAATTTCTCAAGACTTCTAAGAGGAATTGCCAACCCACCAAATCAAAGGCCTTTTTCAGATCTAGTTTACAAACAAAACCTTTCCTTTTAAATCTTTTCATCTCCTCTAGGCATTCATTGGCTATCAAGATTTAGTTTGTGATTTATCTCCCTTGTACAAAAGCTCCTTGGACTTGGCTGATTAAGGAAGTACTTCTTTAATTCTCAAGGAAAGAACCTTAGCCAAAATTTTGTAAATACTAGTCACCAAACTAATTGGCCTAAAGTCCTTAGGGTGAATAGCATCGGTCTTCTTAGGGATTAGGGCTAAAAATGTGGCATTAACTCCCAGGCTCATTATGCTATTATCTGCAAATTCTCTAAACACCTTACAAAAGTCATCTTTTAGTATATCCCAACAATCTTGATAGAAGGCCATTGTAAATCCATCTGGGCCCGGTGCCTTAGCTACCCATCAAAAACACTACCTTTTTAATCTTCCCTTCCTCAAAGCTTCTTTCCAACCAGCTTGTTTTTTCCCGTCCTAAATTTGCCCACTCCAACCCTTCCAAAGGTAATCTCTCATTCACAGGTCTACCATAAAAAGATTTGAAGTGATTGACAAAAGTTTTGGCTATTTCCTCTTGATTAGTAATTACCTCCCCTTCTACTTCTAATTTGGCTACAAATTTTTTTCTTCAACGTCCATTTGCCAAATCATGAAAAAAAATCTGGTATTCCACCATCTTCCTTAATCCATTGATGCCTTGATTTCTACCTCCAACACATTTCCTCTCTTAGTAGCACATTTTCCAGTTCCTTTTTAAGATGTCTTCTCAACTCTCTATCTTAGTTATTCACCTTTTGTTCTTCCACTCTACCAAACTGATCTTTGTTCCATTCCTTCAGTCAGTATCTTAGCCTCTATAGTTTCTTATGGAGTCTCACTCCCTTCCATTTTATCTCACTTAACGCTTCATTCCACCACTCCTTCACCTTAGAATCAAACTCCGGGTGTGCTAACCACATGTTTTCAAATCTAAAGGGTCAAGGGCCACTTACAAAGGTTTCCACACCTATCTTAATTGGGTAATGATCAGAAGTGATCCTAGGAAAGGATCTAGAAATCAGGTTACCCCAATAACTCTCCCAATCTACGTTGAAAAAGGAACCTATCCAATTTCAAACACAAAGGGGTTTCTTGGAGGTTAGACCAAGTGAACTTGGTTTGCAAGAGTGGGATTTCCTTCAACTAGCATTCATCTATGAAACCATTAAATTTCCTTATGCTCATTGTAATTACCTATTGGGAATTACTAGTTTCATTGGAGAATCTGATTACATTGAAGTCCCCGCCTAGACACCAAGGACCATCCCATAAGCCATTAATTGCACACAACTCCTCCCACATTTCATTTCTCTCCTTGTAGGAATTGGGTCCATACACATTAGTTAACACCCAAGTAAAGCCATCCTCCACATTTTTTGAATTTGATAAAAACAGAGAATCTTCCTATCAGTCCCTCTATAGGTTCCACTATCTCATCCTTCCAGACCATTACTATTCTTCCTGATGCTCCCCATGACGGAGCTGAAGCCCAACTTATCCCCCTTGATCTTCAAAAGCTTCTAACCCATCTTCCATCTATTTTAGACAGTTTCGTCTCTTGCACCATTACAATGTCAGGTTTTTCCCTCCTAAGTCTTTTATTACTCTTTTATTTCTTGCACTCCCTAGACCTCTCCATTTCCAACTCATAATTTTCACCATTAACTCTTTTCTAAAGCCCCTCCTATCTCCTTCTCTTCTCCTTACCTAAGAGTATTCCTCCTCTCTCCCCTTCCACTAAATTCTAGGTCCCCCTCAATGTCAGTCATTAATCTTTCCACTTCAATTATTTTTTCTTTTTGGTTTCCCTTTTTCTTCTCATTTTTCCCATGGTATTTCTTCAATTCTTCCATCTCCTTATCAAGACCAGTCCTCTTATTCCTCTTATCAATTACCAATGTCGACTCTTTATTTTTGCTCTCTTTTCCTATATCAGCCTCTACCTCCCTCCTAGCTGCTCCCCCCCCCACCCCGTTGTTCTCTTCCATGTATCCTTCCTTTAATCTGAACTCCTCAAAGTCCATCACTACCAATCTCCATATTCTTTCTACTTCGCCCAATCCTTTCCTGGTTTCATACCCTACCTTTTCTTTCAACTCCTTGTCATTGCCTTCAGCATCCTTAGAATCAACACTACTCCCTTCAGGATGAGATGCCAGAGTATCTGAAAAAGGCTCCTCAGCACACGAGTTAGTACCAAAAACCAAATGGGCATTCATACCTGGGCACCCACCAGACAAAGGAGGACTGTTTGGATTTTGAAGTGGAGGTATTACAGCTGAAGCCATATCCTTCCCCTTATCCGGACAATGCAGTGGAGTGTCTTGGGTTAGATAGACATCCCCATCTGATCTTGCTATGATAGGACCTTTTTCTCATAACTCCCTTTCCGGTCTTCCATGATCAGCCACATGGGATTCCTGTCCCTCCGTACTATCCCCCAAACAGTGCTGCCTGGTGGGGTTAGCTCCCTCAACGATGGGGGATGTAACTTGCGCAGCTTCGTCAACACCTGATTCAATCCTCCCCCCATGAACCAATGTAGTCTCTTTTTAACCATCCTATGATTGCATAACAATCTCTATCAATCATAATATATTTGTAACTTGGGAATTTTGTTATCCTTAAGCCATGAGGTATAGCCTAACAACTCTGCTCCAATTGAATCACCAAACTCAATCAGTCTGAAATAGTTAACAGTTTCTTTCCAACTTTCTGAGAACTCACTTTATTCCACTAGGTCCTGGATTCCTCACACTTCAGCCATCAAAATTTCAGCTTTATTTGCTTAGAGTAAGGGGGTCCATGGAATACAGAGGAGTTTTTAACAGATAAAGATACCAGTCTATGAATTCCTTACAACATCATCAGTAGTAAAAGAAGAAAAAGCATCCAAGGTCTTCACTCAATGTGCTACTTTTACAATGATATTCTCCAAGGTGGCTTCTCATAAGTGTTCGTATTTACAAAGTCATTTTCTATTGTATTCTTCTATAATTCTAATTAGTACCCATAAATTTCAACAATTCAACTGAACTCAACTTAACAAAGCCTTGTCCCAACATATTGAGTCACATGAATCTTGATCCACAATTCTATGCTATTCAATGCTATGTACATTCCTGTTTAATGGAATGTGCTTTTTTCCAAAAAACAAAATGGGCATGTCCTTTTTGGTCCCCCTAGATCTAGACCATTCAACTTGAAATGGATCATTTCTTCTTATCGGTGCAGTAAATGATCCTTTATATGCACATGATCAAACCATCTTAGTCTACTTTCTTTCATTTTATCACCTACAGGGGTAACTCTTATATACCCATGAGGCCATGAAGATGTTAACTTACAATCTCATTTTATCATCATCAATATCAAAAGTTTCCTACCTGCCTCATTCATTTTTTTTTTGGAATCATTTTTTCTTAACTTCACAAAGCTTTGCTCCATGCAACACTGCTGGCCTTATGGCTATTTCATAAAACACTATTCATCTTCCTGTCTCTGATCACATGCAACACTCCAAATGCAGCCCTCCATTCAAATTGCTCTAATGTTATGTGCTACCACATCCTCAATCTCTTCCTTGTTAAGAAGCAAAGAACCAAGGGAGCATGAGGTCACATTGAGGCATCTCTTGATCTCTGCAAATATTTTATTTTAGCCCTCATCTTAAAACCTCTTGATTAGCATATTTCCATAGATTTGGTTTTGTATTTAATCCTACTCTAGTTTGTTAAGCCAAACCATGCCATCAACAAACAATGTACACCATGGAACCTCATCTTAAATATGCTTAATTAACCTATCCAATTACCAATGCAAACATATAGCTAGGGATGATCATGGGCCAGGCCAGGATGGACCCAGGCTGGGCTTAGCACATATGTCAAGGACTCTATTCCAGGCCTGAACCCAGCCTGGTCCACACTCCGAGTCTGAAATATAAGCCTGGGCCTGGGGTTACATGGGCCTGGTCCAGGCCAGACCAGGTTCCAGGCCATGATTTTAAAAAACATCATATTATTTTCCTTTTTCTTCTGATCCACCACAAAAAGATTATTTTCCTTTTCATATATTCATTTATAAATTATAGAAAAAGAGGCACACAGTAAAATCCATCCTTCACTGAAACCCACTCTACAGCCTTGAGAAAATAAAATAAAACCCACTCTAAAGTCTAAACAAGTGTCTTATCTTCCTATTTAGTTATCAAAAGAAGAAAGTAAAAAAAGCACATACCTTGGTTTTCCATTCTAAAACTGAGTAGCAAAAAAGATTAAACAAATCAAAAGTGACTGCTGCAAATCCCAACAGCAGCAGCCCCCTTGCTCACAGAAACTCATTCCTGTTCAAAGTTTGATATCTTAAAATATTCTCGCATCACATGAATTTCCCAAGGAAGAGCACTGAGCATTGCAGAGGCATACATATCTTAAAATTGGGATCCATCTCCTTCCTCATACTAATCAATCTATTCAAAATCACAGTCCCCATGAGTCCAATTGCAGCAAACAGAGTTCCATTGTACACAAATGTCCCAAATTTACTGAGGATACTGCATACTCCTGATTCAAATATGCACCAACTCCAACTAGTTTCTCCATAAAGGGGAACTGCAGGCCTGCAGCAACCCTTGATATCCATCTGTTCAAAAATAACCCTAGAATTCTTAAACATGAAGATGATGGTGATGATGCTGATTGATCCTCAGAATCTCTGCTACCACTATAACCAGAACTCAACTCATCATTGCCACCTTCACTTATTCCATGGCTAGCTATGCTGCCTCCATTACCTCTGCACCAAAAACTTCAAACTTTCCACGGGAGCTGGTATTAAAAGTTAGGAGAAAGGAGAAAGAAATTTTTCAAGGGGAAGTAAAGGACGAAGAGAGAGATCCAGAAAAAAGGGACTTTGATTGATAGTATGCCGGTTTCCAGGGAGATTGCAGCGGTTAGAATGAGGAAGATATTGGACCTATACATGCCGCCATGCCTTCAGATTAGGGCCTTTCAAACTCCACCAAAATAAGAAAATATACATGTACAAATTATAAATGTATTTCAGGTAGAGCCTGGGCCTGGAAATTTATGGTCTGGGTCAGGCCGGGCCAAGAATGATCACCCCTCACATATAGGGGTAAGTGCTGGCACTGGTTGGTTTTGAATTGACAACAAGCTCAATGAATTTATGTCTCAAAAAGGAGACGAAGAAAGGAATACATCATGCAAGAAGAAAAGAGATACCAAAAAAAAAAAAAAGGATCACAAAACCATATACGGTCATACTACAGCCTTCCCATCCTAGATAAATGAAAAAAAAAAAAAAGAACTCCCCAAGTAAAAAGGAACCCAAATACATTATAACAGCTCTTTTTTTAAGTATTTCAACTCTGAAAGTTCTATAAACTGTCTTTTCATTTCCATTTCAGATCTTAACCTTACTTAACCATCATTTATCCACCAAAAGTCATATTTCAGCAGACACTATGCTCACACACCATTACAGTATAGCTGTTACACTTATCTTCCCCAAAACTCTTACTACCAATCTGTTATGCCTGAAATTATTAGGAACTATCACAAAAATAAATTAGTTTGTTCATAAATCCTCATATTGTTTGATGATATTAATGGTCTATAGCACTAAATGTAAACAATTAGGCATTCTTTTCCCCTTGGGAAAATATACCAATATCCTATTTTCTTTAACTTTCCCTGGGAAGACCCTAAAATTTCCCCCGTATTACAAATACTTTGCAAATTTTCCTAGAAACTTAATATTTAAAGCTATATTTGTGAAATATCCAGAGATAACCTCTTCATATGGTAGTATTTATAAGGATATCAAAATCATGAAACTTAATCCAGACTAGAGAAAGAACAACATAGGACTTCAATACCCAAAAGAAAAGCAGCATACTTCCTCTAGCAAAGAATGTTTGTGAATGGAAATCTAATACATTTAATATGAAAACCTTCTCATTCACATATATGATACCCAGATACCTGTACAAGGGTACTGTCATATCAGATACTTCAATTTTTAGCATAAATTTTGTATCCAATACCAAGATTTGAAGTATCGAAATGATTGATATGATACTCGCAATACAGGGCATATAATCTCTGTGTCCATGGCCAGGGATACAGGATACAGCACGATTAGATATGTATCCCATGACTCGTGCGTACCCACACAATACTTCTCCGCATCGGGCCCTATCGGTTGTGATTACAATCCGATGCGCATTGATATAGAAGCATACCAGTCACAAAATTGTACATCGACCGCTTTTCAATTGTTTTTGGACTTTAATAAAAATTGAAAATTATAATTATAAAAAATGAATCATATTTTGCCTACCTTAAATGAATCATATGTTTTATTTTACATATAAATTATGTGTTAAAAATGAAAACATATTTATTATTTGAAAAAATATAGTTATTAATTATATAAAATACTAAATAAATTTCCCACAAAAATTAAAAAAAAATTGAAAACTATAATTATAAAAATTGAAATAGAATGACAATTATTATACGATGTGTACATGTTCCAGAGTCCCGGTATTGTTGATTATAACGATTCTCTTCATATACCTATTAAAGTGTGCATTTATGATTTATCATGTCTTTTTACCTTATTCATAGATATTTCAGCTTTAGATTTAGTGTTATTAATGTATTTGTGATTTGTATGCATTTCCCTAGCATATCCAACCGTTTCCATATCTTTTGTTGTATCAATGCATTTCCCAAGATGGAGTCCCTCCATATGATTCTCACGTGGTTTGAGGTTGTATCAGGACCCAAGATTAATCTTCATAAGATGGAGCCCATCCATATGTTTGTACCTTATTTCTATAGTCCTTGTTGTACACTATCATGTATTCTTTCTTTCTCATTTTCTCTTCTTTGCCCCGCAATGGCATTTCTGTAATATCTATCTATAGGGTGGGGTCGACTGATTCTGTTTTCACCCTAAACTCTCTTGTACAAACTGAATGTGTGACAAGTTGATCTGAAGGGTCTCTCTAAAGAAGGCAAGTTATTTGGTGGGTAGGACCAGCTTTATTGGTTTGGACAATATGGACAGAAAGAAACAAAAGATTGTTTGAAAACATGTGTTTCGGAGGAAAATTTATGTAAACGTTTTTGGGGTAGGATGTACTCATGGGTAGGAACACATAAATGATTCAGGAATAGACCATATAACTCTTTTTATAATTCTGGGGATCTTTTTGTATCTATGCACACAGGGTAAACAATACAGAAGATGTACAGCTTTTAATTGGGAACTGCACAACTCCTTGTTGTGCAGATTTGGTTTGCTTTTTGTCTAATATATTACTTTACCTTTTCTCTCAAAAAAAAATCCATGTGTTTCCCAAGTGTATTCATATTTGTATCCGTATTGGAGCTGTTTGATACCATATAAATCCATGTCCCTACTATCCTGGTAACTTAGATTCATTCACATAACCTACAAAGAGCAACAAATGGCAAGATACTTACACCAATTGTACAGCCATAGCCGGAGGGAACCACTTCTTTAGCTTTTCAAATTTTGCTATTCCTTGAACTGCAGTGACTGGGATAGCAAAGAAAATTGTCAGAACCATTGCTGCAAGAAAGGCTCCAATTTTGTAGAGTGGTAGATGAGCATATGGGATAGCCAAATTACTCCATAGAACATCCCTTGGTTCTGGAGCCATTTCTGTTATCCATGAAAGTGGATTTGCATGATGCTGAGATTGGGCAGCAAGTGTAGCACCCCACCGTGTCTTGAAGGACACAAATGCAACAGGCAACTCCTAGAAATGAAAGGTGATAATTGGTTAGAAAAATATTGATCCATCTAAGATCATAAAGAGAAAACTGAAAATGGAAAATATAACACTATATGATTAAAAGAGAATAATTAACTACGTTCTACAGAAACTTATATTTGTTGAGGAACAGGCTCACAAACCATATATAAGAAAATTTGCAAATTCATTTTCATTCGAAGAGAACATATTAGGTAATTTCAATACAGTGCAGAAAAAATGAACTGAACAGATAAGATATACCTGCATACATACAATCATGCAGAAAATATAACACTGTCAACTCAAAGGACAGAGTGCACAAAAATGGACTGTAAGAACCTTACGCTTACAGTGAATCGTACTTACACAGAATGCTTAATTGAGTTCTATTTGTTTTACATCCTTTAGCATTGGGTACTTCCTAACCCCATAGGGTTCATGTGTGATGTCCATAAAATTATGCTCTTTTCTAAATGTACAACTCAATCCCCACACCACAAGGTATAGTGCTAAGGGAAAGTATCAAAGTATACATTTTCCATATAAGTATTTTTCAAAAAAAAAATATTAGTTACCAAAAAAAAAGAGTTGTAAGAGGTACCCTTAAAGCATCTGTGCACTGCCAACCAAGAATATAGCCTTCCCATAAGACCTTTGCTACATAATCTGCCACATTAATCTTCTCAAAAATCTTTGCACTTCCTTCTTGACCATACCATCCAGACCAGAGTCAATGGAATTATTCACCAAATTACTTCCCCCTCCTACTAAGTCCTCTGACCTGCCGGTTCCATGGAAAGTCTTCCATGCTTTCATTTCTCTAAATGAAACTTGAAACTATGTTTACCAACAGGTGGCATATATTAAAAACGAAGGGGGGAGGTTAAGAGTTTTAGCAGAAGTCTTGGTTTGGTGCATGGTTTAGTCTTTTTTCCTTCAAGGTCTTGTTTCAAGTCCATCTTATCCTGGTTGGAATAGAAGAGAGACCTTTTTGTAGTCAATGTTTGATAGAGGGTGAAGCTGTTGGCATTTGCTGGTTTTGCAGTTTGGTTAAGCTTTTCTGTTGTTTCTGGTAAAAGCCCTGGGAGGGATTGGTTTTATTTTATCATAATATATATATATATATATATAATTAAAATGAATTATTCATGAAACATCTATAGCATGTGACAGTGACATTGAATAATCTGGAAACTAACAACAGTAGTACTGTTAATCGGGTGGGTGGAGTTGGTATTGATTGGGACAGTGTAAGGTCGAGGCAGGTTCTGTAATTCATTAAGTTGGATTGAATTCAATAGCAGGTGCCTTGGGGTCAAGTTTGGGCAGGCAAACCCATAACAAAATCAACTCTCTAACATCCCTAATTAGGCATAGTCTTCTCCTATAGCATCTTACCAAGTTTCCATTAAATCCTATTCAATACATAGGTTACCATGATAGTAAGAATAGAAGCTAGTGTTTAGCCTACATTCATATGGTTTTAAAACCACAAACAAGAGCCAATAAGTTTTCCCACTTATTTCAGACAATTACAGAAAAAGATCATAGAAAAAGCTTTTCCTTAATAACAATTAAAATTAGACCCCATTAACAATGTAAAGATGATAAAGAGAAAATTAACAATTACCTACATAAAACTTCAGCACGTATCCACATTACACATATCCATAAAAAATAAGGCCACTACCCACTGCTGGTCTGGGCTATTTGGTGGACAGTATAAGGGCCTAACCTCTGGCTTTTTTCTGCAAAAAGTGACCACTCTCATACTTGAACCCGGCATTCTCATGCTTATCAGCCAAAGAATTTACTATCATGCCAAGCAATGACCCGTACATATCACACATACACAGACCAAAAAGGACATAGGTTGAAGTAATGAGAAATGATAAAAGGGCTCACAATTTAACGATAAATATGGTAGTAAACAAAACAGACTAGCATAACAGGATTCATGTAGCCAACCACATATAGTTAGTGCAACACTTAGATGATGATGGTGCTATATGTCAAAAATTGCCAGGGGACATGATATTCTTGGGTTCTTGTGTTCCTTTAGTCTCACAAACATGGTTCTTTCTCATGCACCTCTTTTTTCCAAGCCCTTCATCTCAACCTCCCATGTTTTTTTCCAGTAAAAGCCATTTGGAAATGGCCAAAGCCACCTAAAATAAAAGTTTGTTCTTGGGAGGTGGTACATTGGAGAATTAATACTTTTCAGGTATTTAAAAGGAAAAAACCTAATGGTTGTCTTATTCCAAACAAGTGGTTCCTATATAAAGCAAGCAGCGAGACTACTACTCTTTTACTAATCACATGCCCCACTGAATAGCATGGGGAGACTATATGATAATTCCTCCTTTAAACCCTCTACACAGAGAGGGATAGTCACAGGGGTTGTCTTAGAGGGGCTCTCCTATGGTCAATATGGGAAGACAGCAATAGTCAAATTTTAGGGAAGTTTCCCACTCAACGGAAGTGGTAACAAAATATTTTGATAGGAATGGCCTCCTTGGCCAAAACTGTCATTGTATGTTTCATTGATGACATAAAGAGGATGGTCCAATGTATCAAATTGCTCCACTACAAGGACAGTAAGTGCTTCCCTTTAGAAGGCTCCTAACGGAAATCATGTAAAGCTTAATTTTGACGGAAGCAGCATTGAAAAATCTGAAATCCAGGAATTTCAAGCATCAGTAGGGTGTTAAGAAAACAGTGATGGTGAAGATTTGTACTCTGGACTTATAGGCCAAGAATAGTCATTGTGGGCTGAACTCTTAGTTGTATACCAGGGTATGAAGCTGGTGAAGACCCTAAATTTTAATGATTTAATCATGGAAGGTGATTCTAAGCGTCATTGTAAGCTTCTTGTAAAACAACAACCCAAGACTTTAGCTGTAGCATCATCGGATGAAAAGTTGCACGAGACTTATAAGCTCAACTTCTGTGGATAAAAAGGGAGGCTAACTGCTCAGCTGACCTTTTATCAAAATAAAGGGTCAACATGGAAAATTTGTATTGAGGAATGACAATTGGGAAATGCTTATGGTAATAATATATGATGTAAACCAGAGTTGCTTGGGGTGCTGGAACTTCTTCACGTAAATTAGGCTTTCTTCTCAATTAATAAAACAAAGTAACCAGTAATCAATTGAATAACTCTAATGTACCTAGAAAGTAACTTCTAGAATGAGGAAAGCACAACTATTGATTTCTCAAAATTCTTGTGTTGTAACTATGGACCCAAACTCTGACTTTTCTGCACAAAGTATACACACCAGATGTTTTGCAAAAAGTGGTCAGAGACTCAAAACTACATTCTCATGCTTGCTAGTCCAGGATGTTACCATTGCACCAAGCCCTTTCATATGACACACACATAAGCAGTTGAGAAAACAAACCAAGTAACTTCAATATACCTAGAAACTGACTTTTAAAATAAGGAAAGAACCACAATTGATAGAAAAATCTCCTCATGTAACATTGATAGACAAAAAACTATAAAATGAAACTAATCCAAAGTAGGAAACTGCTTTATTCTAGAATTATCTAACTTACCGGTGAATCCTCAACATCTTTTCTACAGTAGACCATCTGATAAGATTGATAAGAATATGGATGATGCTTGGAGAAGAACTGTTCTACACAACACTCATGAGACTTATGTTCAGTGCAGAATGGAATTTCTCTTACTAAAACTGTGAACTGCTCAGGCCGATTCCTAACATTGCAAAGGCATTTAATCCTTTTCACCGATATCTCATTGTACTCCTAAGATGAAACAGTACAAAAAGGCACCATGTATATCAAACCATAGAAAGTCCAAATGAGCAACAAATATAAAAATCTTCAAAAATTTTTCAACCAAAACAGATGGTCCAATTGAGCAAGAGAAAGTCATGCAAATTGAAAGGAGATAGGCGTAAATTTTGGGATTACATATAAAAAATGAATGGGAAAGATACATTTTTGTACGCTAAAAGTATCATCCAAAAAGACCAATGCAACTGGAAATTATCAACCACCACAGAAATTTCATTCTTCTCATCAAAATAATCCAGTAAATTAAATAACATATAGTTTTTGCTAACAAGAAAATGTCACTAATATTATCAAGGGCGGTAACTGTTATGCACAACATAAAAGAATAATAAAGCATTCTATTGATTATATGATATTTCTTATTATATTCCTCATGGAAATGGTCAATTAAAAACATTAGCAGTTATTATGATGTTGTAATTCCTGTTTAGATTTTATGACATTATGTACTGACAAGGTTAAAGGCATTTAATAATCAATAGTTTTGTTGTCTTACTACAGGGGAGCATCTGGTTGTCAGCTTTTCATCATCCAGCTCCTACAGAAAATGACTTACAATAGACCATTAGCTATGCCATTGGTACAGGTTATGATAGCTTCTTGTAGGGAAGTTATGTCACAAATCACACTTATTTCCTGTATACCAATACACACTTTCCCATGTAGATCTAAATATTATGGTGATGCTTACATGCACCACTTTATCCCATGCCAATATACTTCACTTTTCTAGGCATGGGGGCTTTGAAATTTCCCTCGGGTGTGAACCAAGGACTCTCCAATGGAAAAGATAGTAGAAAAGGAAAAAACAATAATCCAATTTGATAATAGTGAAAAAGAAGAGAGAAAGAGAGATCTTAGTGAGAAGAGAAGAAGAGATGGGGAGAAGCCAATAATGATCTGGCCACCCCACCCATTATCTTATATACACATAAAAAAGATTAATAACAAAGACTATAGTGCCCTTAATGGGGAAGCTACTGTTCATAACATAAAAAACAGCTCAAAAAAAAACAACATAAACTAATGGGCCTTGGGCCCAATAACACTAACTAATGATTATAAACAAGAAAAACATAAGAAACTACTGAGTGTCCCCCCTCAAGTTGGGAGTAGATGTCACACATTCCCAACTCGTATAGATCATGTTCAAGATTATTTCTTGCAACTCCTTTTGTGAGAATATCAGCTAGTTGTAAATCAGATGCGACATATGGTAGGCACCCTTTCTCTTATGAAATGTCTGTCCACCTCTATATGCTTTGTTCTATCATGCTAAATTGGGTTACGAGCAATGTTAATTGTTGCTTGATTATCACAGTACATCATAGGTTATTCTGCATCAACTCCAATCTTTCCCAATAAGGACCGAACCCAAAAAAGATCTAAAACACCAAGTTCCATAGCTCTATATTCAGCTTTTACACTCGACCTAGCTACAACTGATTGCTTCTTACTTTTCCCAAACCAGATAACCTCCAACAAGAGTACACACTCCTGATGTAGATCTCCTGTCATCTGGGCACCCTATCCAACCAACATCTATGTAAACTTCCAGCTTCAAATTTTAACATCAAACTGGTGAAGAGGCCAATCAAAAGTAGCAGCTAGAAACAACAAAACTCGAACATAAGTCATTTTAACCACAGGAGCAAAAGTCTCAAGGTAATCAATACCATACATCTGAGTATGGCCTTTAGCAACCAATCGAGCCTTAAACCTCTCAATAGTGCCATCAGAATGATATTTGATAGTGAAAACCCATTTACAAACTACTGGTTCCTTCCCTATAGGCGGGTCCACAATATCCCAAGTATGGTTTTTATGCAAAGCATCTACCTCAGTCATCATAGCATCCCTCCATTCAGGTTTGGACAAAGCTTCTAGTACAGACCTGGAAATCAAATGGTAGGGCTGTTCACGGGTCGGGTTGGGTCGGTTTACAGGGGTTTTCCCAACCGACCCGACCTGGTCGGGTTACATGAGGTGGAAACCGAAACCGACCCACTGATAGGCAAAACCGACCTGGTCGGTTTGAGTCAGGTTGGGTCGGTTTGGGTCGGTTTCGGTTTTGCTCCTGTACAAAAATGATAGAGAAGCCTAGAACTAGGACACCTAATTCTAGTTGTAATTGCCTAATGGGTTGCCTATTTGGTGTAAAAGACTAGAGAAATTAGGATAGATACAATTTAGTTAAATAAGAACTAGAAGATAGGGATGTTCTAGTTCTAGTAGAAGACTAGTTAAGTAGGAAACTAGGAACTACCGAACTAGAAAACTAATTGGTTTGGTTTGGTTCGGGTCAGTTTTGGTTTTCTTATGTGAAAACCGAAACCAACCTGATATATCAGTTTATGATTTTGCCCAACCCGAAACCGACCGGTGCTGATGAAAAACCGGCCGACTCGGGTTGGGTCGGTTCGGGTTGGTCGGGTTGGTCGGGTTGGGCCTTCTTATGAACAGCCCTATCAAATGGGTATAAACAAAGGCAAGGAAAGAATAATAGGTAGGGAATAGAAGGCTATAGGGCAGGTGTTTGGAGATACAATGTGTTGTACACTTCTACTTGCCTTTGCGAAGGGCACTAGGAAGGTCAAGGTCTGGGAAGGTAGAAGATGGGTCAGAAGAAGGCTGACCTATTACCTCAATAGTGATGGGAGGTGCAAGAGGCTCTGTTGAAGGAGTGGAAACAACTTGCCCATGCCTGAACCATTGTCTTTGGTACCACCTTTGGACAATAGGGTGTGAGGGAAAAATAGGAGATTGAACTAGAGGAGGAGGAGGAGGAGGAACATGTAAGGAAGGCACAGTGGAAGGAAAGACATTAGGAGAAGAGGACTCAACAGAAGACTCACAAGAAACTGGAAGAGAAACAACTGGAGACATAGAAAATGGTTCCTCGAAATGCTCCCCTTCAGGAGAAATACCAAAAAAAGGAATAGACTCAGCAAATGTGACATCCCTCAAAACAAAGCAGGTGCCACGAACCGGATCAAAACAACAATGTCCCTTCTGTGTGGAGGCATATCCCAAGAAGGCACACTTATGTGCTTTAGGCTCAAATTTATGTCTCTGATGATTATAAACATGAACATAACAGGTGCGTCCAAAGACTCCTAGGGGAAGGGAAAAATGATTTCCATCCGGAAAGAGAAGGCTAAATTGGGTTTTGAAACCCAGAACCTGGGAGGGCATACAGTTAATCAAATATGTGGCAGTAGGGATGGAATCCCCCCAAAATTTAATAGGAACATCAAATGCAAAAATGAGGCATCTAGCAACCTCAATCACATGGCAGTTCTTCCTTTCCGCCACTCCATTTTGTGAGGAGTGTAGGAACAAGAATTCTGATGAATAACTCCAAAAGTCTCAAAGTAGGATGAAAGGTTCTTCTAAAAATATTCCTTAGCATTATCAAACTGGAATGTTTTGAGCCGTGTTAAACTAGGTAAGAACAAGTTCATGAAACTTTTGCACAATAGTTAGTACTTCATTCTGGGATCTCATGAGGCAAATCCATGTATAACGAGAATAATCATCAATAAAGAGGATAAAGTACTTGTAACCCCCCATAGTAGGCAAATGATATGGCCCCCACACATCAAAGTGCACATATGAAAAAGAGAAATAAATCTTTTATTGCTTACTGAATAAGAATGTCCACAATGCTTCGCAAGTTCACGAGACTCACAATGAAGACTCGATAAAGACATTCCCTTAAACATATTGAGAAACAATTGACTTAAAGCAAAAAAAGGTAAATAACCAAACCGAAAATGACATAACATGACTCTATCAATAGACTCTAATAAGACAGACTCCAAGGCTACTCCATTAGGTGGTCCAAGACTTCTATCAAGTGTGTCCAACAAGTATATTCCACTCGCCTCATGGCCACTCCCAACCGTCCTCTGGGATTTCAGGTCCTGAAAAACACAATGGGTAGGAAAAAAGGTTATGCTATAGTTCATGGATTTAGTCAAGCTACTAACAGATAAAATGTTGGTATTAAGCTTGGGGACATAGTTGTCAAGGCGACACCTAGGCGGCTAGGCAATTTTTAGAAGTCGCCTCGCCCAACGCCCAGGTGTTTTTGTATTAGTCTCTCACCCATATATATGCTATACTATTTTTTTGAATGTGCATAAGTGTATTATATCACTTTATTGGTTTGTTTTATCTTATTAGAATACACCCTGTTGTATATTATCATTTTTTTATTAAAGTAATTCTCTTTTACATTAAAACTGCAAAAGTTTCTTTGGGTTTGAGTCTGAGATCGAGAGCTGAGAAGAGAAAACGATGACTAGGAAGTTTCCATTGTTCAGTCCAAGTAGTCCAAGACCTCCAGGTACGTTTTTTCCTTCTTCTTCTTGAATTATTTTTGGGATGAAACAGGGGCTCTACCTCCTCCTCCTTCCTAAAATCACATTGGTACTCCTTTCTTACTTTTAACAATCCTCCATTTTTTTAGCCTGAAATATCTCCACCCCCTTAAACATAGTCCACATCATCCTCTTGGACAACTTATGTTGGAAACGAAACAGGAGCTCCGCCCCCTTATTTTTCACTCTGTTCTTATCTGCAATCCCCCATTTTTGTTGGCTTGGATGTTAGCTATGGCATTTTATGTTTTATTCGAATGATTTTATTGCTAATAGCTAGCATACAGGTATGTTGGTTAGTATAAAAAACCAAAAAACATAGCTTAAGAGGGGTAGGGATATATATTTTATACTTTCAAATTCTATCGGCTAGGCGATTGAGCACCCTGTGGTCGCCTAGGCGCCTTGACAACTATGCTTGGGGACATGAAGAACAGAGGATAAGACAAGTGCTTTAGAGGCTTTGACATCTCCTTTGCCAAAGATGAGAGCAAGAGACCCATCAGCAAGGGATATCTTCTCTACCAGAGAGGAGTTGATATATACAAAAGAGGTTAGATAAACTGGTCATATGGTCTGATGCACAAGAATCAATAATCCAAGGGATTTATGATTACTTGAAATAGTAGCATGATTTGCAGAAAAACGAGTACCTGAGTGAGCAAATGCGGATGATGAGGTGTTGCCTAAAGGGTTGGAAGCTGAAGCAGTGGTCTCCAAGTGATTAAGTAACCTCCCATACTTCTCAAATTCTGCCTTCACTGCTGCCAGCTGCTCCATAGATGGTCTTTCTTCACTTTCCTTATTTCCACCCTTAGGCACTATGGCAACATTAGCATTCTTAAGCTTCCCAGTCTGACTATTCTTCTTATTAAAGTTTCTGTTATTGTTGTTCTAAAACCTATCCAAGAGAAGATCCGGATGAAGTTTCCAACAAGGGTCCTTAGTGTTAGAATGCTCGAGTCAGGGGCATTTTGGTCATTCTGGTGTATCTTATTGAAAGTGAAATGTCTATTGTATCTGAGTTTAAGTTATGTGTCCCATCTTCTATGAGGGACAAAATTGTCTTTCTTGTAACTCAAGTTTTTCATGAATAAAAGTCAAGTGGGTCGGTTAGGAGAGTGACTTTTGAACATCCTCTCTTCTAGTCTGGCCGAACACTCTTCTCCTCTCCTTCTTCTTCTTCTTTCTCTTTTCTTTCTTCTTTCTTCTTCTCTACTTTGACCTAGAAACAACTAGGGTTTATTCACATGGTATCAGAGCATTAAGGTCTGGTGTTCGTTTTCTTGCTGATGTCTTCTTCCTGGGTTCGCCGCCAGCTTCACAGTAGGTTTCATCATCCTACAGCTGATCTGATTGAAGACTCGATAAAGGGCTGAAAAGGAGTTGTCGTTTTGAGGGCCTGGAGGTGAGAATGCCTCTGGCCAGTGCTGTGGTGGTCGTTGAAGTGGTATACTAGACCCTCTATTCAGTGTACGAAGAGGGCTGGTCATATACAGGTATGGACACTGCTGTCGTGTGCTCAGAAATGGACTGTGAATGCTGATTTTTATTTTTTGTGTGCTTCGAAAGTTAGTTGTTGTGGTGCTAGGTGAAACTGATACACATATCAGTCATGTCTTTTTTTTGTGTTTTCTTGCTCACATGTGTGCTGAAAGAAGAGTGGTAGACTGCTGATGTCCACGACAGCAGTGGTGTGGTGTTGATTGTGTTGTGGTGGCTGACATATCTATGTTTTTAAATGCTTAAAAGTGAACCCCTAGACCTTGTGTGTAATCAATTCTGCAGTGTGCAGAACAAGTGTTCGATGAAATGACTGAGTAATTTCAGTAGTGGTGTGTTGGTGGTAAATGGTCCTGCACTGTGCAGTCCAAGTGTTTGATGTGTTGACTGAATGATTTCAGCTTTAGAGTGTAGTGTGTAATGTGCAGTTGAAGAAAGTGGGTTGGGGGTATTGTAAGTGAGATAAGTCTTGTGACAAGTGTAAGATTGTGGAGTATATTCAGAGGAGACATAATTGAGATGGCTTCAACTGTAGTTGGGAATGACAACAAAACAGGCATCATGCTCTCTTCAGATTATCTAAGTGTTCAAATGACATCCATCAAGTTGAATGGTGAGAACTATGTACCATGGGCAAAATCTGTGGAGGTATTCTTGAAGGCCAAGAGGAAAGTAAAACATGTGAGGGAGGAGAAACCTTCCTCTGATTCTCCTGGGTTCAGTGATTGGGAACAAGATGATGCACAGATAATGACATGGCTTTGGAACAGCACGGAACCAAAGATTAGTGTGAACTTCATGTTCCTAGATACAGCCAAAGAGATCTGGGATCATGCTAAAAAGTTGTACTCTGGACAAGACAACACAACTAGGGTATATCAGTTATACCAAGAGTACTTCAATTTGAAGCAAGGAAGTCAAAGCTTAGAAAAGTATTATGCAAGTTTGAGAAACATCCGCAATGAGCTAAATGTGTATCACCCTCTAACATCAGATGTCCAGATCCAACAACAGCAATGTGAACAGCTTGATGTGACTAGGTTTCTTGTGGGCTTGAAGGCTGAGTATGAGCCTATCAGAGCACAGATATTGGGGGGATCAGCTCTCCCCTCACTTGAAGAAGTTTTTGCCTGTCTTAAGAGGACATCCATTGAGCCAGTGGAACATTCCTCCTTCTCTGATAGATCTGGTTTGGTAGTGACTAAAGGGAGTAGTCGTGGAAGTAGAAGTGGTGGTGGCAGCAGTGGTCCTCCAAGCAACCGTAGTGGACACATGTTTAACCGGGCCAGTGGCCGGACCGGAGGCCGTGAGTCAGGGGGAGGCCGTGGAAAAGGAAGGGGTAATGCTCAGAGAAAATGTACACATTGTGGCTTAGAGGGGCACACAGTTAATTTCTGCTATGATTTGCGTGGTCCACCCAACACTTGGGCTAACCATGTTACATCTAAGAGTAGTAGCACAATTACTGAAAGCCAGCAAACTGCACCAACCCCCTCCACACCCACTTGTGCTTCCGGGCAGGAAATGGTGAGTGTACCACGGGCAATATATGAGCAGTTCCTTCAAACATCTCAGCAGAACACAGCTACACTTGCCCATTCAGGTATGACTTGTTTAGCTTCCAAAGCCTCACCCTGGATCATTGATTCTGGCGCCTCGGACCATATGTCTAGGACTCCTGATGTATTTTCTTCCCTTTCTCGCACCTCCACATCTCAGACAGTTACACTTGCTAATGGTTCTACATCTCCTATTTGTGGTGTTGGTGATGTTGATCTCTCCTCATTGTCTTTAGCATCTGTTTTATATGTTCCTAAGTTCCCTTTTAACCTTATGTCTGTTAGTAGATTAACCAAGTCCCTTAATTGTTCTGCAACCTTCTATCCTTCTTCTTGTGTGTTTCAGGATCTCAAGACGGGGACGAAGATTGGTGGAGGGCATGAAGCCGGTGGTTTGTATTACCTTGATGGTGGTGGCCCTCCAGTGGCTTTTCAGTCGTCTCTTACTCCTCTCCAATGGCACTGCAGACTTGGTCATCCCTCTCTCAAGGCTTTGAAGCTGCTAGTTCCTTCCTTGAGTCATCTTTCATCATTAGATTGTGAGTCATGTCAGTTGGGAAAACATCATCGAGTCTCATTTAGTCCAAGAACTAATAGTCGTGTCTCAAGTCCTTTTGCTTTAGTTCATTCTGATGTATGGGGTCCAGTTAAAGTGGTGTCATACAATGGGTTTAAGTATTTTGTAATCTTTGTTGATGACTTTTCAAGGATGACATGGATCTATCTTATGAAAGACCGTAGTGAATTGTTCTCTATTTTTCAGAAATTTCATGCTGAAATACGCACTCAGTTTGGTGTTCATATGAAAATACTTCGCTTCGATAATGCCAAAGAATACATCTCATCATTTCAGCAATACCTAGAACATCCTGGAATAATTCATCAAACTTCTTGTGCCTACACCCCGCAACAAAATGGTGTAGCTAAACGGAAAAATAGACATCTTCTTGAAACTGCTCGGTCCTTGATGATCAATATGCATGTCCCAAAGCACTTTTAGAGTGATGTTGTTCTTACATCCTGTTTTTTAATAAATCGGATGCCCATGTCAATCCTTGGAAGTCAATCCCCTTTCTCCGTGTTGTTCCCCACTTTGTCTCCCTTTCCTCTCACCCCAAGAGTCTTTGGCTGTGTTTGTTTTGTTCAGCACTTGGGGCCTGGAGTAGACAAGCTAGATGCTCGGGCTACGAAGTGTATTTTTCTTGGCTACTCAAAGACTCAGAAAGGGTACAAGTGTTATAACCCTAAGTTTCATAAATCGTTTGTGTGCCCTGATGTCACCTTCCTTGAGTCAGTTCCTTTTTTCTCCAATGCCGGGGTCTCTTCTTCTCCCTCTGTGGTTCCTCTTCCTATTCCGGTTGTGGACCCCCTTCCTGTAGCTCCCACTCCTACTGCAGATGCACATCATATGCCAGTTACTACAGAGAGGCCGCCAATTACTCAAGTGTATACTCGCAGAAGTGCTTCGGCTCCTCCTCCACTTCAGCACCCGCCGACAGATCCTGTTACTGCTCCTTCTCCCTCAGATCTTCATCTCCCTATTGCTTTACGGAAAGGTAAACGTACTTGTACTTCTCATCCCATTTCAGACTATGTTTCCACTGCTCACCTTTCTGCTTCTCATTGCAAGTTTATATCATTACTCTCATCGGTTCCCATTCCCAAGACTGTACAGGAAGCCCTTGCCTCTCCAGGGTGGCGGCAAGCCATGGAAGAAGAACTCTCTGCTCTACAACATAATCATACGTGGGAATTCACCACCCTTCATCCTGGTAAACACACTGTTGGGTGTAAATGGGTCTATACAGTGAAGCATCTTCCTGATGGCAGTGTGGAACGATTGAAGGCACAGTTAGTGGCCAAGGGCTATTCTCAGTTATATGGTGTGGACTATATGGAGACATTCTCTCCTGTGGCTAAAATTGGTTCAGTTCGGGTGTTGATCTCATTGGCTACTATGTATGATTGGCCTCTCCTACAACTTGACATAAAAAATGCCTTCCTACATGGTGATCTTGTTGAGGAGGTGTATATGGAGCAACCACCAGGGTTTGTTAAAAGGGGGAGGCTGGTAAGGTGTGCAGGCTCAAAAAAGGCAATCTATGGACTGAAACAATCTCCTCGTGCATGGTTCGGCAGGTTCAGTGAAGTGGTGAAGGCCTTTGGGATGAAACAGTGTCAGGTTGATCATTCCGTGTTTAGCTATAACTCAAAAGATGGAAAAATCTTGCTAGTCGTGTATGTGAATGATATTGCCATAACTGGAAGTGATAGCAATGGAATTGACAGGCTGAAAAAATTCTTACAGGACCACTTCAATACGAAAGATCTGGGGAAGCTAAAGTATTTCTTAGGAATTGAAGTTGCGAGGTCAAAACAGGGGATCAACCTATGTCAGAGGAAATATGTTCTTGATCTACTTGAAGAAACAGGGTTATTAGGTGCTAAACCAGCAGAGACTCCTATGGAACTCAATGCCAAGTTAAGTGTGGATGCAGGTGAAGAGTTTGATGATCCTGGAAGATACAGAAGGTTGGTGGGAAAGTTGAACTACATGACCATTACCCAACCAGATATATCATTTGCTGTGAGTGTGGTGAGTTAGTTTATGCAACATCCCCGAGTTCCTCACTGGGAAGTTATTCTGAGAATTGTTAGGTACCTAAAGGGTGCTCCAGGTCGTGGTTTGTTATACCAAAAAGGAGGACCTCTTGAGATAGTAGGGTACACAGATGCTGATTGGGCTGGCTTTATATCAGACAAGAGGTCAACCACAGGGTATTGTACCTTCCTGGGTGGCAATCTTGTAACTTGGAAGAGCAAGAAGCAAATAGTGGTGGCAAGAAGTAGTGCGGAAGCAGAGTACATGGCTATGGCCCATACCACATGTGAACTAGTATGGCTAAAGAACCTACTACAGGAGATGGGTTTCTCAATTGACAAACCCATGAAACTATACTGTGATAACCAAGCTGCTGTTCACATCTCATCCAATCCTGTCTTCCATGAAAGAACTAAACATATTGAGGTGGATTGTCACTTTGTGAGAGAGAAAGTGATAAGTGGGGTAATAACTACATCTCATGTGAGCTCAGGAAATCAGTGGGCAGATATCTTCACAAAAGGATTGTCTCGGGGAAGAATAGATTACATTTGTAACAAGCTGGGACTATATGATATATACTCTCCAGCTTGAGGGGGAGTGTTAGAATGCTCGAGTCAGGGGCATTTTGGTCATTCTGGTGTATCTTATTGAAAGTGAAATGTCTATTGTATCTGAGTTTAAGTTGTGTCCCATCTTCTATGAGGGACAAAATTGTCTTTCTTGTAACTCAAGTTTTTCATGAATAAAAGTCAAGTGGGTCGGCTAGGAGAGTGACTTTTGAACATCCTCTCTTCTAGTCTGGCCGAACACTCTTCTCCTCTCCTTCTTCTTCTTCTTTCTCTTTTCTTTCTTCTTTCTTCTTCTCTACTTTGACCTAGAAACAACTAGGGTTTATTCACACTTAGTATGCCTTGGTTTCTTGTAGTATTCACATATCACTTCTTTCTTCTCATTCGGCCCCCTTGGCTTTATTCTGACATGTGAAAAGTGTTCTGCAGGTGGTCCCTATAACTGTACTTGTCGCCTACTCTCTTCACTACTTTCCATAGCATATGCTTGAGCAAGTGTAACCTCATCTTTGGCTAGGATGGTTTGCCTAATAATGTCGAACTCAAGGTTGAGTCTTGTAAGAAACTCAAACACCCTGTTTTGTTCCACCAGTTTTCTAAAAGTTTTTGCATCCTTAGCACTCTCCCACACAATTGTCTCCATAACATCAATTTCCTGCTACAGTGATTTCAACATGGAATAGTAGACTACTACGCTCTTCTCCCCCTGTCTTAGATTGTTCACATCACTCTTCAACTTATAGGCTCTTGCAACATTCAATTTTTGTGAATATGTCTCCATAACACTATCCCAAATCTCCTTGGCTGAGGTCATTCATAGATAATGCTAAATTATATGGGGCTGCATAGAGTTAACCAACCATCCAATCACTTTGTAATTCTCCTGCATCCATTTCTCATATGTAGGGTCCATCTATGCAGGTTTCACCTTACTGCCTATGAGGTACCCTAGTTTCCCTCTACTGCAAACATAAATCTGTATAGACTATGCCTAGGCAAGATAGTTGGTTCCATCATCTAGTTTAATTGTGGTCACTCCAGTCAAAAAGGAATCTACCAGACCAACCCCAAATATCGGCATCTGCTTCATTTCACTTTCAGATTGCTCCATTAATCAAACGAAAATCAAAAAACTAGTTTTTCAGTCTTTATAGACCTAGCAGATGTCAGTACAGTACCCGGAGACTCAAAATTTAGAGTTTCACTGCACCCAGTTGTCGGGAAGAAAGAGAGAAGAGGTAGCCGTTCCTACCAGAGCTTCCCAAACTCCTTAAAATCTCAACCGCACCCTTTTAGGGATCAAAACACACCTCCCAAGCCTTGAGCGCCACACCCAATCCTTCTCCTTAACCTGTAACTTGAAAAAACTCTAGTCAGCTAGGGTTTTGGGCAGAAAAATTATAGCTTCACCTCTTGGCAATTTTCAGCCAGATCCACACTCCCCAAACCCTCTACCAACTAGGAAAAACAGTCCTTCAACTGATCAGGAACTTATCTCTCCATACACTCTTCTAATCGAAGGGTGCATGGGAAAAAAAGGGAAAAATGAAAAATGAAGAACTGCTCTGATACCAAGGTGCAAGTCTGTCCATCAAATCTGAAATAAAATCTGAGAAAAAAGAAAAGAATGACAGAGAAAAAGGATTACAGCAGAATAGAAGAGAAGATGGAGAAGAAGAAGAGGAAGAAAAAGAGAGGTTGATAGTTTTCTCTCTTCCCTCTCTAATCTTTTGTTAATCTTAATTAAAATGATTAATTACAAGTCTGCCCTTTAAGTGGGCGGCCAGCTAAGGAAGAACTAAAAGAAAAAATAGAAAGAGGTTAACAGGCCCATGAAGAAAAGGCCCATTAACACATAAAACGTAAGGAACACTGCTTAAACATAAAAAGTAAATACTAGGGCCCATTCGGCCCAGTCTCTCTACACGATCATTATAAACATCAATCCCACTCTCTGGCTTTGGATCCTTGATATATTGTAACTTCCCCTTTCTGGTGAGAAACACTTCAAAAAATTTCGCCCATAGTACAAAATTGGTACCATTAAGTTTGACTGAAGTCATCTGCACTACCATATAATCTGGCTACCCACCATGGTAGACTTATTCATACCACTAAATGAGGCCATGATAAGAAAATCAATGCTGAAAACACCTAACACCACCACTGTTTTCTCACAAACACATCAAGTTGCCTTTACAAACTGTCACCTGCACGACTTATCTTTATACCACAAGAAACACCAATTAACAGCAATATACTTCAACAAGAAACAGTTCTCAATCAAAAAAACTCAACAAAACAAATCTGGAATAACGGCTAACCTCAAAAACTTAACAAAATCTCCTGATGCCACACTTCATTCTATCATCCAAATACTGCAACATATAGAATACTCAACTGCTAAAGTAACTAACCTGAAACATACTTCAATCTGTACCTCTTTGAACTGTCAAATAGAGGGTTCTCAGAGCTTCCATCCCTTGATGTGATCAGTCCAGAAAGTCAATTGGTGATTCCCCTATTCATAGAAGTAAGAGTAACCTATGTTCAAGGTTGAAGAATAACTAAAATTGATCCAGGTGAGTAATGGTGCTCTGATATCATGTAACCAGCCTGGAATAAATCTCAGAACAAGAGAAAATAAGAAAAAAAGTATGAAATCAAAGCAAGTTGAAAGAACAAGAAGAGAAGAGGCAAATAAGAAAGGGAGAATAATAAAATAGGGATAAAAGCAGAGGAGATCAAACAGAACTTATCTCCTAACCACCGACCATCTTTATTTAGTATTCTAATGTGATGTATATTGATTAAACTGCCCCTGCTTAAGTAATATAAAGAAAGAATCACATTTATGTCCTGCCACCTATATATACAACTTCTAACAACAATGACATACAAAGTTCTTTTCTCTTATAATTTCTTACTCTCATTCCTTGGTGGACAGCAAGCTTTCTAGTTGCTTTTCTACTATTCTTCATTCCTAATCACTTCAAACCCCTCCACCCTACAAAGCCCACCACCAGATCTGAAATTGGTAGGACCCCTACTCCGTCCTACACCATTGCTCCTCCAAGCATCACAAAGCTTCTCAAAAAATAGTATGGGACAATATTCAAATTTTGAACACATCCCCAACTTCTACATTGGGTAACACCAACGATTCAACTTTTACGATTGTGATTTGACCAGCACCAGACTCTATACCTTGAACATGTTATTCATAAATCTCAAGTTAATTGCTCTCTTAAAGGCATGAACTGAAGGATGATTCACTATATAGGGTTATAATGCATGGCCATGTTATCTGATGCAAGCCTGTGGATCTACACTGAGATCAAAAGAAAACAAGAAGTAACTAAAATGCAAGAATCTCCTGGAAACAATTGTAATACTGTAAATTCAAGAATAAATACTGCCGGTCATTATACTTCGTCCTTTGAAATATCTTACAATCATATACCTGACTTTTGAAGTTTTATAGTAAGCAAATACAAAGAGCTTTTCATTAAAAAAAATGAAAATTTATCAGAAGAGGAAAATTTACAGAAGGGAAATAGGATTTATATCCATGGAGCAACCCACAACAAGAACCAATAAACAAGAGAACAAGATGAGCATACAATGTGAATGTCTTGTTAGTAGGATTGTCACTAAGCTAATTTATGTATTGTGAGATCTTGGTTAAAAGCTCAAAATGGTCCTTGGACCAAGCAAACCTAGGTGCTGAATATTCCACAAGATTTTAAGCCCTTTGTTCTGTTTGAGTTGTTTGTACATCCCCCCCCCTTTGCTCCTTTTGAATATAAAAGTTACCTTTTCAAAAAAAAAAGGCCTTTGGGTCAAACGTCAAATGAACTAAAGTTTCAGGAAGGTTCCTAGTCTAACCAACCTTACAGCGATATATTAATTACTTTTCAACGTTTTAATTTTGAATTTTTATAGCGGACCTTAAAGTTCATCTATATGTTTATATGTTGGTTATGTTTTTGTGGTCTTACTGTTGATAAAGTACAAAAAGGGCTAGAAGATATTCCTAGAAAGGTGTATATTTAGTGGAAAGTGACCAGTTGAGTGAATATTCATTTACTCAACCGCAAGATGGAACTTCTCCTCAAAGGTTAATATGGATACTACAATAGCTTTTCTTTTCAATGAAACAATTTTGCTTCTCCGTACTATGTCTATTCAAGGTTCAAAGTATCGATACAATACGTCCCATATCAGGTGTATCATATCATTCCAGTAGGTCATCAAAACACCTATTTCAAGGCTTTTGAGAATTTTGATTTTTTTTTTAACGTTAAATAATGGTATTATAACCCCGCTGTGAGAACACAAAACCAAAAATATAAAAAAAAAATAGCATATGACTCACCCAAAATGCCTGATATGCATGTTTATGCATATTGGGTGTATCAATACTTTGAACCATGTGTCTGTCCCAGTTTGTGAGGATGCTCTTATGAAAACCTTATCTTAGCCTGATTTATCATCTAACCACAGAGTGCTAAAAATGAATTTAGTGTCAAATCCCTCAGCTGGTAGAGAAGCATGCCACAAGGGTGCAATGTGCTGCTGCTTTTGATTATAGACTCACTTGTACACACACATAGTAGAAGGAAACCTATGATGCCCATATACCTGTACAAGGGTGCTATATTGTGTCAAATACTTCAATTTTTAGTGTAAATTCCATATCCATCCATGTCCTTGGCATATCTGGGTAACATAGAAGCAAACGCAAAGCAATCTAACATCATTTAAAAGTTATGAGGAATGGTGTAACACACAGGCTAAAAAAGAACTCAGAGAACATTTTATGCAAAGAAGATCACCAGAGAAACTAAAAATGGAGTTCTGTATGATACAAATAATTCACCTTGACAAAGTATCCTGAACATTTTCATAAACTTGACAGAGGAACTAGTTGAACATTCCAATTATTTCACTACAACTCTAATCTCTTGGAAAGAATATTCTAGAATAGACACAGTTATATAAAGCAAATTCTCGGAGTACTGTAAAAAAATCACCTTATACAGTAAGTATAATCCATAAACAGATATGAAACACAAGCATGAAAAATGCACCCAGAGCCTGTAAAGAAAAAAGGACTAAGTAAGTACTTTCAAGAACCACTCCACTAAAGGAAAAGATTATTTATTTCATAGAAATTATAATGCGGCATGCGGGAAACAAGTGATTATAGAAGGAAATATGTTGTGGGTGTCATTGGGTTCATAAAATGAAATACCTTCCAAATGGCACTGTTGAATAATTTAAGGCTTGATTAGCTGCAACAGGACACACCAAAATGTATGGAGTAAATTATTTCAGACCTTTTTTTCTTTTAGCTAAGGTTAGCTTTACTAGGGTTGTTATTTCTTCATCAACTACACACCAAAATGTATGGAGTAAATTATTTCAGACCTTTTTTTCTTTTAGCTAAGGTTAGCTTTACTAGGGTTGTTATTTCTTCATCAACTACACACCAAAATGTATGGAGTAAATTATTTCAGACCTTTTTTTCTTTTAGCTAAGGTTAGCTTTACTAGGGTTGTTATTTCTTCATCAACTAATTTGGGTGTTCCTTATTCCAATGTAACAATAAAAGTGTGTTTTTACATGAGGACTAAAGATGTATATTGAGCAACCTCCTAGGTTTATTGCTAAAGGGGGAGTCAAATATGATGTGAAAACTATTTGCAAAATAATACATGGGCTGACGCAGTTGCTAAGAGATTGATTTGAAAAATATAGTAAAGTAATAAAGAAATTTAGGATGAAACAGAACCTGGTTAACCATTTTGTGTTCAGTTATGTCACAGACTCTAAAAACATTATGCTAGTAGTTTATGTTTGTTAGAGGTGTCCTTTATTCTTAAAGTATTTGGGCAGCTGGGAAATTGTCTTTTAATTTTCTGTTATAAGAGCATCGTAGTCCTAAAATTATAGCCTCCAATCCTCTCTTCCATGAAAGAATGAAGCATAATGAGGTAAATTGTCATTTTGTACAAGAGAAGGTTCTAAGTGGAGACATTGTGATGCCCTACATGAAATCAAAAGATCAATTGACGGATTTGTTTACTAAAGGTCTTGGTAAAAGTCAGATGGACTAGATTTGCAGCAAGCTGGGTCGATGTGATATATATGTTCCAGCCTGAGGAGGGTGTTGGAATTATCATTTATTCTTAAAGTATTTGGGCAGCTGGGCAATTTCAGTCTTTGTTATAAGGACACTCCAATCCTAAAATTACTGTAATCAGGGAAATAATTGTAATCACCTTTTTATTAATATAAAGAGAGAGGTCAACAGGCTAGGGACTGACTCTTTCCTCTCTTCTCTCCCTATGTTTGTTCGACTCTCCAGTTTCCACTTCTTTCTCTTTTATATTCTCTATATCAATTCCCTATTCTTCTCTCTCTAATAACTGGTATTGTTTACAATGTTGATGATATTGTCATTGGGAGTGATGTCCATAGCATAGAGAAGCTCAAACACTTTCTACAATAGAATTTTTAAACCAAAGTGGCTACATCAATTAAAGGCGTCAATTAGAAACAAAGGAATTATGTATTTGATCTACTCAAGGATGAATATATCAATACTCCTGGATTTGGTGTGAGGACAATCATCACATGGAGATCAAAGAGTACACATAGATGTTGATTAAGCCAGTTGTATTCCAATAGGAAGTCCACTACAGGGTATATACTTTCTCTAGGAGAAAATAGTCACCTGGAAAAGTAGGAAACATAGTGTATGCATGAAGTAGTACTGAAGTCATCAAGTAAAGGACTATAGCCTATACTACATGTAAATTAATTTGGCTACAAGACCTGCTTCAGGTGATTGAATAATCTGATAAATAATTTTTTATGCAAACATTTATGCATGATATCCTCAGCAACTGTCTTTTAACTACAATTTTGTTTTTCTACCATGGAATCGGGTTTTGTTTGGAACTATTAATTCCATACATTGGTCATTCATGGGTGCCTCTTTAATCATCAAAGGGCATTGAATTCTTTTATCTTTTCATTTTGGCTATAAACAAACTTATAGAAGTATAATTCAGCATTACTTCTTTCAGTCTGAATGGACAAAAAAAAGACCAAGCCACTAGGGACTGTTTGATAATGGCTGAAGTGGCTGAACTGAAAAGCTCATTACTTTGTGTTTTGGAGAATAAGTTTTTAAGTGGGTTGTGAGCTCCTTAAATGGCCAAATCTGAATCTGGATAGATTACTAACCTTTGTCTTTTAGTGGATAAAATAATTAAATAATAAAATATTCAAAACAGTAAATTGTTCAGTTTGACAACTCCAGCTGTTATCAAATGGACCCTAAAAATTTTGTTTTCTTTTTATTCCATGAAGTTACATAAATCCCCATAATCTATAACACCCCCAACCCTGGTTAAGGCGGGAATCAATCCCAGGTCTCTACTAGAACCAGACAGATACCTTACCAACTAAGCCAGGTAGAACTTCGGCACTTAAAAGTTGAAAATCACAACAATAGACTATAGTTTGCGATAACACCCATAACCTGTTGTTTTTCAATATTTCCCAATGCAAATATGGATGAACTTACAGAATAAAAAAGCCTCACCTATCAGAGCCTCTAGTAATATTAGATATTGTAAAAGAATCCATGGTGTGTGAGAATTTGATTGTAGAAGAATCTCGTTTGCAGGTGTAATTGACAGGGAGAAGTATAGCCAATCCAACAATGGAACAACCCAAGAAGAAAATGATTCTGCAAAACAAATCTTACTTACAATTGTGAAATGGAAAATTAAACTATACTCAAATTATGTCCTTTCTTGAACTAGGTCTCAGCACTACTACTGACCATGCTAGAAGCCTAGAACCAGAAAAAAAATTAATAATTGACTAATGTAACCATAGTAGTTAGACAGCAAAAAAAGGAAGGGATTAGACTGAGTTTGTCTCCACTATAGTTAGAAGAATAAAATAAAAATAGTATTATTTAATACTGACTGAGATGTTTGGAGGTTGTCGGGTTCATCAGAGCTACAGGTCTTTGGTTGATGAAGGTGATACCCTTGCCAGGGATTTGGATTGTGAGGTAATTGTTCCTGGAGAAGCAGAGGAGAAGGGAGAAGAAAGTGGTTAGGTTAGTTAAGTTGATGCTTATGGCAATGAAGCTTTTGAGATGATACCCCAGAAATTCTAGAGTTAGCAGCATGTGTTCTAGAGGAAAAAAAATACATAGTGGTTGGTTTGACTGTTGGTGATGGGCAGGTTTGTCATGTGGTATCATGGTACAAGGATGGGAGTTGATATTTTTATCTCTTGATAGGATTGGTCATCTCCCCTCTTTGACAATAAACTTCTGCCTATTGTTAATTGATATACCTCTAGGGTTCAAAAGCTTTGTTTTTTTTTGTATAATTGTACATCTCTTTGGGCTTTTATTTTGAAGGGAACACAATGTTAGTATGATTCTTCTAGCTCCCTTTTTCTTTAATTTTGAGTTATTAATTTATTATCAAAAAATACACAAAAGTTGAAAATTGTTCAAGGTTGCAAGGTTGTGTTTGGATTGGAGAATTGGAAGTGGAAACACGGGGGGGACCTGGTTACAACCATAATTCACTAAACCAAACTTTTGTTCATCATATCAACTCTTCAATTTGGACTAGGAAATTGACCAAAAAGACCAGAAGCAACTACCAATTGCTACAGAACTAAGCAAACTAAAATATAACACATAAAAGAAAATCAAATATTGGTTCTAAATCCTAAACCAAGTCTAAATACCAATTACCAATCATACTAAAACCAAACAAAAGAAACATATCTTCAAGATACATCCAAAACATAGAAACTTTCTGATCCTATCATAGACTCACATCCTATTAATAAGATGAATATAACTTTCCCAAAATGCATTAGATTCACAATTTCTTGGTCTAATGGGATAGGTAAATGAAAAATCTATACCAAAATTAAGCCAAAAAAAGTTTTGGCTCCTTAAATTTGACTCCAACAAACTAGAATATAATTTTAAAAGCCAAAAAAACTCAAATTGACCAAAATCCAGATCACCCAAAAACTATGAAATTGCCACTAATTAAGGAACTTAAAGAAACCTGATTTTTTTTCTTCCAAGAATTATTTCCCTTTTCCACACCTGCATTCGTGTGTCTCTTCATATTTGTCACTAGTTAGTGGCTATGGGAATGGTTTAAATGGTTTCAATTGGTAATCTCTTTCCATTGCAATATAGAATATCTTTATCTTCTTCAAGAATCACCTCTGATAATCGATAACCCTAACATTCCCAGAACTCATCAACACAAAGTTTTTTACTGGCCATATGACACTCTACTAGCCTATGTTATGTCTTTTTCCTGGGCACTTATGATTATACGAGGGGAACAGTTTCAACTTAGATGTTAAATAGTACCATTCATTCTGGTCAAGGACATAGATCACCAATCACCATCCTCATAAGTGATAACTAATGGCCAAACCTTGTCCAACTGGTATACACATGAAATTTATTTAAGCTCCCATAATTCAACGATCGATATGATACCCAACAGGACGGAGGACGGAATGGAGAAACAAGGTTAATGTAGCCGACCACATACAGTTGGGACAAGACTTAGATGATGATTGATAAAATCAGAACCTCACAGGCTTCAGATGACTTTGGTGCAGCTTATCACACACAAAGTACGGAAGGGGTGACTGAGACCACATGTATCGTGATCCTTACAAAAAACATTACCACACTGTTCAATATATAAACGGATGTTCTTCACAGGATAAGTTTCAACTTGGTGAGTTCTAGAGTTTTACTGTGTTAGATCCCGCAATACCTCTCACCGAATTCATTTTGTTTCTTGAAAATGTTTTGTGGCATCTTCTATCATAGCCTCATAGGTATCTGGTATCACTGCTTCCTTACAAAATCAAATAAAAACGTAAATCGGAAATTTCAAATCAAATAAGCATCGTCGTTTAATGGCAAAGGCAAACAGAGATGAACATGGAATAGTTGAGAGTCTGAAAGACTGAAACTAGAAGAGGATAAAATAGAGAATCGGACCCAAGTTTGAAGAGTCTGATGAGAACGAGAGCATCGAGGCCGCTGTTTTCGAGAATTTCTTCTTCAGAAACCCGAAGAGCACGTTGAATCCAAGAAAATGAAGGGACGAATCGAGCAAAAGTGAAGCCACGATCGAAAGGGACGCTTTCTTGCTCCGAGAGACGACGAGCATAGTAAAATAAGGCATTTGAAGGTTGTTTCTTTAAGATGGAGAAGAGTGAAACAACAATACAGGCTAGGCTTATATTAACAGCCGCTGAAGCGAGTAAGCTGTGTGGATGCATCTCAGAACTTTTTGTTCATCGATTCATCTGAGAACAACACGCAACGTCACAACATACAGAGAGAGAGAAGAAGAAGAAGAAGAAGAAGAAGAAGGGCAATGAAAACGAATACGGAAAAAAACATGGGAGTGGTGACTGGTGTCGCCACCTATCAAGCTACATGGGTACGTGGCGGGCGAAACGGGAGAACGTCACAGCAGCGGCCTTCGTTGGTTGCATGCCATATTGCAAATTTGCAATGAGTTTATTTTGGTTCCTCGAACGAACGACACACCAGCCAACGAGGGAAACATTATAGCCTCGAATCTATCAGAGGGCCCCTCTCACCCGTCAGTGCCGTCACTACAAAGTATGTTCCGTTTATATTTATTGGGTGGGCATTTATCAGAAAAACCTTTATCTAATAAACGCCCACTTTAAACGTTTTTCTCTATGTTTGGTTAAGTTTGAAATGCCCTTTTATACTTCAACAACAATGAACGTTTTTCCATTTCATGCTATTTGGTGAGCGTTTCAAGAAACAGCCATATAGATGTTTCAATATCACACTTTCATTGTGATCTATAAGATATGATGGAGGGTGATTTGGCCCGACCTCGTAGCATGGGTACACGTGGGCGTGATCTTGCTTAAGCGATGACTTAGCGTGACAGTACAGCAGGCGCAGCCGCAACTCGGAGGGAAGGTCCCACCGAGTTTATCCCAGAAACTCAGTGGGATAGACTACTCGTCGGGAGCCGCCTGGCCTGCACCTCCTCCCCGGGGCTAAGGCACCCCGAGCTGCCCCCGAGCTCGGGGCCCCCTGACCTTTTCTAATACCCGAGCTCCTCCTAGTGGACATCGGGCCACTCCTAGACGGGAACACACCAATTCGCTTATAGATACCCCAAGGTGAAGACACCTCGGGCCAGACAGCTCGACATAGCTTGCCACAGGCAGCTCGTCGCTTACGGGATATCCCGGCACAGGGTAACTCATGAAAGAGTAGTTCGGCATATCGCAGGAAGATCTCCTGCCTGCCCACTGTACCCGACAAATCTGGGGACAGCAGTCGTGTCCCTCGTCAGGCAGCATCGTGCCTGCCACCTTTAGAAGGTGCCTTACACCTGACAGACACGTACCCTGCAATGACGGCCCCGCGCATGCCACTTCAGCCCTGCCTGTAACGGCTACGGCAGGCTGACAGTGGCAGTTATACCTACCCTATCAAAGGCCAGTGGGCCTAATGCAACGGAATTCTGTTTTAAGGAGCCTATTCTCAATAAACGAGGTATCTTCTACCACTCGCGCTATCTGCACTCTTAGCCATTTTTCTCTCCTTGCTTCTTCCACAGAATACTAACTTAAGCGTCGAAGTGTTCTCGCTAGGCAAGCCCTCGGGGATTCTTCTTCTTCTTCTTTTTCTTTTCCATCGCAAGTACTTTTCGGGAGTCACGCAAATGCCAGCTAGGGGTGACCGGATTGCACATCATCAAGATACATTAGTCAATTCAACGGTCTAAATTACATGTGCTTCAATTTGAATACCGATTTTCAGATCCAACAGTTAATATATGATATAATCCACATCCAACGGTGGATATATGACACTTTCACTTTGACTCTCTCTCTCTCTATCTCTCTCTCTATATATATATTATCTATCATTATAATGACTATTAATGTTATTCAAAAGAAAATTGAGCAAAACAACACGGAATTGTTTTACATTTATTAAGTTGCCAATATCCATCTTCTTTCCAACATTTTATCGGATCACTTTTTTTTTTTTTTTTAATAACAAAGATACCATTGGCAAGGTAGATCAATTTGAGCTTGCTTGGGCCCACCAAAGCCCAAATTCAAGTAAATTTCACGTCCCAATTTACTCTCTCTCTCCCTCTCTCTCAATTGCATCCAATAAAATTTATAAAAATAAAAGCACAAAACCCTTATATATTCCATACTAACCATACTAACAAGTTTGCAATGATAATTAATAAGTCAGATAAGTTTTTGTATATAAACCTACATCATTGTGAAATCTATTCAGTTTTCTGTACATAGTTAAATTCAAAAAAAGTCTACACTACTAGACAGGTTCCATATTTTTATCATTTTTATTTCATAAGATGGAATAAAAGAACAACCAAGCATACCCATGCCCCAAAACAACGGATGTTGGGTATCCCCCATTGTATTGGTCTACTCATATGAAAGAGCCTCTGTGATCTCCTCTTAATGGACAACGGAAGAACCATCGTCCATAGTTTTTACCGGTCATGGCTATATGCACTGTCATTTTTCCCTCTCCACATGAGCACATTGGCAAAGAAACTCCTTCCGTCATTAGTATCTACATATAGTTTTATATGGCAACTGTAAAAACAATATCATGAATATTCTAATGGTAACATAAAAATAGAATTAACAATAGCAATGTGCACATGTTCTGTAATGTAAGCTAATGGCATGTTATCAAAGTAGACCAATGTATAATGCATGTACAAAAAAAAACAAATTGAACACAATCTACACTAGACGGCAAACATGCTATTGTGTCATCTGATATTTCTCCCATAGTTCATTGGCAATTTGATCCTGCACTAAGTTGATTTCAGAGTTGCTACTAGAAGCATGTTCACCGCCGTGCCCACCATCACCATCATTTGCTTCATCATCTTCATTATCCATCATTTGTTCATCGGCCCATATGTTTAGATGTACATCCTCACGTGCCTCTCTCCTATTAAAGTTATAAGTAACGAAGCATGCCATAACTATGAACGGTTGCAATGAAAGATCATAACGTGGCATATTCTTCAATATTGGGAATTTACCCTTTAGTACACCAAAACATCACTCTATTACGTTCCGTAGAAATGAGTGTGTATAGTTGAATAGGTCTTCATTGGTTCTAAATCTACCTCGTTGCCCATGAAATTCACTCAAGTGATAGGGCTGACCTGAATCCGGTGTAAGATAATCGGGTGCACTAGCAAAGCCAGAATCAACAAGGTAGTATTTCCCTGCATGCATATAACGAAGAAAATAGCCATTACAATGAATTCTACTAATAAATGTAGTAAATATAATGATGGAATAGTCTCACCTGGGGGAGCTATTGGGAAGTGGATGTTTGGCCTAGCAATAGCTTCTGCAAGTATCCTAAAATCATGAGTCGACCCCTCCCATCCAGTGTATACAAATCTGAACATCATGTCAAAGTCATACAAGGCCAAGACAATTGATGTGCAAACCTTCTTATCGCCTTTGAATGGGATTTGCTTGTCACATGATACACATGCTTAGACATGGGTGCCATCTATAGCCCCCACACAATCCTAGATACAAATAACACCATTCACTTACTCCACCGGTATAATAAGATTTGGTATAAGCATATATATGCTAATTCAATTACCTTAAACATAGAAAAGTATCTATCTGATCTTCTGATGTGTGATGGTGTCTCTGTAAAGGATGGTGTAGTAATGAGCTCATTCCCTAACTTGCATATTGCTATAACAACCTTCTTTATGTGGGTGTTAATGGTTCATGTTAAATGTTGAAATCGCTTTGCCATTACATGGTTTTTATCGTTTTGACTTATGATGAGTGGGAACATTGCAAGAGACTCCTCAACTGTGGTCTATCTTGTGCTTTTTAGGAAACCCCTATCCCTAAGCAGGTCAGCAAAGTTTTTGAACACTTGGCATTCCATCCTAAATGACTCATAGCACCTATTCGGGTTTTCAATGTCACTTAGTATTTCTTGCCACATATAATTGTGTCTGACAGTCAGGGATGAGGTGCGACAAGGCTGCTTAGTTAATCTCGATGCATATGTCTCTAATAATAATGGAATAACAATCGTGTTGACTATCAATTCATCATCATCCGATGATGAGCTAGTTTCAACCCTAGTTTCACGACCACTATGAGTAGGCATTGCTGTACCATAAGATCCATAAATCAATATAAAGCATGAATCAAATCATGAAGAGTTCACACGTTGTGATTGCTCAATCACAATGTTCGGGTCTTCAGCATTACTATACCCATGTTCATCGGTTGCATGTGTCCCCTCAAAGATATAATGCAATTCATCCCAGTGATGATAAACCTTCGTTGGATACTTCTTAGCCCATCTATTACTCTGCAAATATACACACAAAATTAAGGTTTAGTTAATGGATCTACATCAAATATTTTGAAAATTTTCCTCTCATGCTTGCACCTTTTAAATGATTTACATTTTTGCATGACAAAAGTGTAGGTATTACTAGCTCAAGATTTTGGGCAGACTTATCTTATGTTTCTGCTTCTCAACACCCCCATTAATTTCAATCTTTATCAGATGGATCCTCAGATATGGACAATATGATATATGGTCTTGCTAGATTCTGGGAAGAGAGGGAGATTTTATGGTGAAAGCTCTTTATCTTAGTTTCTTTTTTAGGGGAGGGAGATGTCATTGCACATTTATACATCCTTTATTTAGATGTCAATATATTTCTCCTTACCTTACAGAAAGAAAAGAAATTGGAAAAAGGGAAAAAATCTATTTGAACCTAAATGCTTCACAGCTGAACTGTGCACCTATTAAGAATGTGGTGAAGCCTTTTATCCAAGATATTAGATCCCTAGTTACATGGTTAGCACTCTCTTTATAGTCTATAAATGGTGGCATATAGAATTGGAAATGATCTTTTATTTATTTAATTTTTTTACAATAGCTTATCCCTGACCTTGCAGGAACCTTTATCTTTCTTCTTCAAATAAATTGTTGAACAAGTATACTTGTATGAAGAGTCCAACTATGATATTGGAAATGCATCATATCTAAAAATCAGATAACCACTCAACCAGTATCATAAAAGTGGTAAATGGCAACCAATTAGCAGGTATTCATCAAAATTCAACCCCGGGGGTTGATAGGTCAAATTAAGTTCTTCGGCATCATATCTTTTCAGCATGATAGATGCTACCTTGTATAAATAAATAGTGCCATAGTGACAATTCAAACATAACTTTCGGGCTTTGCTTCCCCACATCCTAGGTTCCACTCGGATCTCCTCAATTGTTTCTTCTACAACATCAAGCAATTCTTTAGAGGAACCAGCATTCTTCATGAATGACATTGTAGGCACTGGATGCTGATTCTGGTGATGGTTGCTTGAACTTGTGGTCCTTGAATTAATGATGAGTAATTGGATCGAGAAAGATAAATTCCATATGGCACACTATTTGGGGAACCAATTGAATCTTGCCTTCCAATCAGATTATATACACCATCATTAAATTGTTCCCAGGGGAGAAGCTTATCCTGTCTATGGAACCATTAGCCAAGTCAGAGTTATGACGTGTCTCTGACCTTGAAAAACTTGGGTCTAACAGTGCAGTTGAGAAGAAAATTTCTTAGAAAAACAAGGAGAAAGTGGAGGCCAAGTCTTTATAGCTCTCTGGCAAGGAAAGATATCAATATTAAAAAGAAAAACAGAGGGAAAATGAGGGAAAAATTAATTTGCCCACATAGAACAATTTCTTGGACATTAGACTCTTTATCTGCCGCGTTAAAATTGTAATGAAAGTCACAAAGGAGATAAAGCAACCATCGAGGGCCTGCTCAAATTAGTTCTAAAATATATTACCTCCATATCATGGTAGACCCAGTCCTGATCTTAGGATAAGCAAGTAACGGCACCAGATCATATAGCTATAGGATCTACAAGTAATAGCTCCAAAAGCAACCCTTACACAATATTCAATCAATAATGAATTTAGCACCATGGGCCACTTTGGAATAATTAGTGCAAGAGGAATGCCAAAAAATGCCTTAGATTGATGTGTAGTAACAAGTCAAAGATTTTGAAACTTTTATTTGTTATTGGGATATATCCTAGATATGTTGGATGCGTTAAGGGTAGTTTGGACCATGGGATCACTTCAATGGCACCCATACACCCCTATAGCTGTCATTTTGACCGTTGGATGTGGTTTTCATCCAAAATCAACCATTGGATCTCAAAATATGCAAGCGAGTGTAGTTTGGACCATTGGGTCGATTTAATGGCACACAAATATCAAGGAAATGTGCCACACTGAATCACATAGATGCCTATTTCTGAAATGCCCTTCTAAGCCACAAAGTATGTGTTTGGTTCTGTTGGCGTTTATTGAAAAAACACCACCACATCAGCGCCACATAGGCATTGGCGTTTATAAAATATAAAGCAAAATGAAACAACTGTTTGGTTTTGCCGTTTATCAAATAAACGGTAAAAAACTGAAACGCTTTGATTTTTGTACATGGGGCATTTGGGGAAACGCCAAATTCTTGTTTCCCCAATGCCCCAATCTAAGGTGAAGAATAAAAAATGTTTAAAATGAAGCCCAACCAAACAACAAAAACAAGAAATGTTTAAAGTAAAAAACGTTTAAAGTGAAAAAGTATAAATAAACGTTTAAAGTGAAAAAACACAAATAAATGGCCACCCATAAATGAAAACGGAACCAAACACCCTCAAAATTTGAGTAAACATTTATATTTGATGAGTAGACAAGTGCCTTTTTAAGCGTTGTTTCTTGAAACGCCCACTCCAAAAAACTCCAATGGAATCAAATATATAATATTAGGGTAAATTTCTTAAACTACCCTTATGGTTTAACTAATTGACTAAGTATACCCTTACTGTTTGAAAATTGAATAACACTACCCCTATTGTTTCTGAAAATTGACCAACTCTACCCTTGTTGTCAGATTCTGTTAATATTACGTCAAAACTCATAGGCACATAACATATAAATTTTTAAAAACCCAATTTTACCCTTCACCTCCGACCTCCCCCTCTTTCACCGTAGATCTATGATCTCTCCCATTTGCTCTAATTCTCTTCTCAAGAAATGCTAGAACTGCAGAAGTCAAATGCAATAGGGAGTTGCAGTTACGACCTTCCCCCTCTTCCTTTTCCCTCTCATTCTCTTCTATAGAACCATCGGAACTGCCAGAATTGTAGAGGTCGGATGCTAACATTTTGCTACTGCAAGTGTTTCTCGACCATCTAAAACTCTATTCAATTATTATGCCAATGGAATAGGTGAGTACATATGCAACGAGATGTTTGTTGGTTTCTTTGCATCAAAGGACACTTCGAGAGAAGCCCAAGGGATCTTAGCTTGGAGCTTTAGTAATAAAGGATTTGACACTTTGCCTGACATAAACACAACGGAATTGCCAAGCTTTACACATCTTTCACATTCGCAACCGTCATATTCTGTGAGATCTATATTAGGAATCATTGTTTCTTCTTTCGCTGTTATAATTTTAATCTTTTCTGGAACTTATTGGTTTTGGCAAAGGAAGAGGAAAAGTGAAGAGGAGGACAACATCGAAGAATGGGAGCTTGAGTACTAGCCCCACTAGTTATCCTTCCAAGAGCTTAACAAAGCAACGAATGAATTTTCAAAAGAAAATCTTCTAGGGTTCGGTGGTTTTGGAAAAGTATACAAAGGAACTCTACCCAACAACAACACAGAGGTTGCAGTCAAATGCGTCAACCGTGAACCCAAGCAGGGATTGAGAGAGTTCAGGGCCGAGATCTCAAGCATGGGCAGGCTGCAACACAAGAACTTAGTCCACATGAGAGGGTGGTGCAGGAAAGGCAACGAGTTGATGTTGGTCTACGATTACATGCCTAATGGAAGCTTTAGTAGTTGGATCTTTGACAAGCCGAACCAACTGTTGGGGTGGGAGGGATGGCAAAGGGTGCTCATCCGTGTAGCAGAGGGCTTGAATTACCTGTATCATGGGTGGAACCAAGTGGTGTTGCATCATGACATCAAGTTTAGCAATATATTGTCTTCTCTGGAACCGCCTCTCTTCTCCGGAATTGCAAAGGACGGCACCCCTCTCGTTCTCTTCTCTAGAACCGCTGCAACTGCAGAGGTCGACGCCCCTCTTGTTCTCTTCTTTGGAATTGCTGCAAATGCAGAGGTCGATACTCTGAATGTTCCACTGATTACGATAATTAAGAGGTTGGGGAGCTTCGATTTTGCCTTTGGCCTTCGTTCTACTGGTTACAACAGTTAAGAAGGTGCGTACAAGGACTGGAGGCATCACCGTTTGAACAATTCACAGGGATCATGTTGCAATGGACTAATGTCTTTGTGAAGCCTTCAAGAACAATGCCCAGTTTGGTGTTACTCTGAATTATACCACATATGGGGTCAAATCATATGTGAGTATCTGAAATACTGGTCATTATCCCTAAAATAGTCTTTTTCATATCTCTGCTGACGGACCTTAATGCTTAAAAAGGATTAGTTAATTATTGGAAACAAGAAACAATAGGGTAGTATTTGTCAATTTTTAAACTATAAGGGTACACTTAGGGCCTATTCATTTGCTCTGAGTCTAATGAAACTACAATAATTATATCTGAAAGTACAATATTGGTATTGGTTAATATAAAATGTTGTTTTGAATTTTAAAAATGATCAAATATCCATTTTGACCGCACTAAAACAAACAACTAATTTTATCTTAAAATTAAAAGATTCTTAAAAAAGAATTAAGAGAAAATGAACATGCTATTAGTCAATTAACGAAACAAATAGTTTAAGAAATTTACACTAAAACTACGACGTAGCAAGACTGAACTCGACCTGATCACATCACATGCAGGAAAGTAGTTTATTATCCTTCATTCGAGACTTTGGTTATTTTAGCCCGTTGGATTACGGCCCTCGTAGACATGATCTTCCATTTTGAGCTACTTCAACGGTATAAATGTCTTCGAAGTACAATATTAATATAGGTAAAGGAATAAATAGATCATCAATATCGCAAAGTTCGCAATCATATTTCCGTCTGAAAATCCTCGTTAGGTCCACTGTGGTGTGCTCCTGTTACTCTGCGTGTGCGTGTTTGAGAGAGAGAGAGATGGGGAGTTCATCGGGCGACTTCTCGGTGTTGGTGTTAGCGTCAGATCTGGGCATCGACGCTCGGCCCTTCTTGACGGCATCTGATCGAGAAGAAGAAAATAATAACAGAGAGGAGGAGACCTGGCATGATTGCCCTTCTTACCTTTCCGATGAAGACTTTTCCGACCTCGATGCGTTACAGCTCTTCCGTGTTCAAGGCACCGATAAGTCTGGCAATCGTATCGTCCGCATCGTCGGAAAGTACTTTCCAGGTCTCTCTCTCTCTCTCTCTACACACACACACACGACAAACCTCCCATTAAAGCTCGTTCTATTTCATCTGTAATTTGTATGGATGTCTGGGGATGGTGGTGGTTACAAGTTGTAATTTAGAACCCATTTTCATTCTAAGGGTCTTCCAATAACCCTTTTTTTGGGATAAAGGTTAAAGGTTTCTTTCTTTTATTTATTTGCTTCAAATTAGGCATCTGAACTCTAAACCCATCTGCTTGAATCGGGTTGAAAAGACTTTCAAGGGGTCAGCTCATAAACTGGAATTTTTTTTACCTCCTTGAAGTTTATTGTAGGAAATTGGCTTCTTCTCTCCCTCCCCCTCCTTTTCATGGTTAGGTACTTAGGTTTGAGCTTGTGTTTCGTTATACTTGGGGGGGGGGGGGGGGGGTTGGTTCCTTTTAGTTGTTTCTATTTCTTATTACTCTTTTTTCTCTTCTCTTGGTATTGCAATTTTTGGAAATTTAGCTATCCAAGTTGAAGAGGTTATCAATATATATGCAGGAAGATTTTCAAAATGAAGTTTTTGGAATATAATATTGTAGGAAATTTGTTCTTCATTTTCTAGTTACTAGTTAAGGCATTTTACTATCATATTTAACAGTTTATATCTTAATTTGAAGACATATCTTGGCCATAATTTTCTGATATGTAGCCTTCCCCTTGATAAATTGCAGAGTTTCTCACTGCTTTCTTCAGATGTTTTTTTTTTTTTGTAGTGTTAAGTTCTTTCTCTAGTTTTCATGTTTCATGGAATTTAGCACTGCAGGAAATTCTTATTTGTTTTTGGTTCGAGCCCATAAGGTGAACATTAAGACTTTTCTGTTTCTGCCACTTGGTTAACTTGTAGACGATGCTTATCTGGAAAATGTTGAGAATGAATTGCTTGAATGAACAACTTTTTGGGATGATGACATGCCTAAATGTACCTGGTTTTATTCATGATATGCAGCTCCAGTTGTGAGTGGAGAACGGCTGAAGAAGTACATTTTCCACAAGATCTTCACTGAATTGCCTGAAGGACCATTCTGCATTGTTTATATGCATAGTGCAGTGCAAAAGGAAGATAATTACCCTGGTTTGACCATCTTGAGGTGGATTTATGAAGAACTTTCCACTGTCTACAAGGAGAGGCTTCGTATTGTGTATTTCCTGCATCCAGGAATCCGTTCAAGGCTAGTCTTTGCAACTCTTGGCCGATTCTTTTTAAGTGGGGGGTGAGGACTTGATACCTGGAGGTTTTTAGATAGAAAACTTGAATTTAGTTTTTTTCTGATCAGCTATATACTGATAATTATTGCCATTATAGGTAACTGTAGACTTAAAAATTTTATCTGCTGCCTTTTTGTAGTTTATATTGGAAAATCAAGTATGTTAGCCGTCTCCAGTACCTTTGGGAAGATGTAAAGAAGGATGAGATTGATATTCCTGATTTTGTGCAAAATCATGATGATGTTCTTGAGCATAGGCCACTGACAGATTATGGGATAGAACCAGATCCACTCCATCTGTCTGAGGTTCCACCTGTCGGGTTTTCATTTGGGAGGTATGAAGATAGGTGGGCTTCTCGAGAATATATGTCCTAATTTTATTATTTCTTGGAAATTAACAAATGTACAGAGTAAGGCTTTACAATGTTCTTGTTCCATCAACAGAGTCCATGAGTATGAAGCTATATGTTGGTCTTTTGAGATTCATGTAATGAAGTATGCACTATGCAGTATAATATACTTATCCACAGTGACATGTGGTAGGTATGCAATATGATAATGTAGCTTTCTACCTTCCCCCCCCCCCCCCCCCCCTGCCAGTTTCATCATCATCATCATCATCTAAGCCTTGTCCCAACTATATGAGCTCAGCTACACTAATCCTGTTTAGCCATGTTGTTCTATTCAGTGCCATATCCATTATAAAATTATGCAGGTTTCATTTAATTCTTTTTATATCCTTCAATTCACTTTTATTCCTCTATTCCAATTCTAGTTGGTTGAATCATATCCTCCTTGAAATTCATTTTCAGCATATAAAGTGTATGAATCATCAATAAATATATTGTATGCTTTGAAAGACATGAGCTCTGTTGCCACCGAACCGTCAAAGTTAGGAGTTTCTATGTGGTTTTATTCAGTATGGGGTGATAATTTTATCCTACCATGTACTGTTATCCAACTACTCAACTATCTTTTATAATCATGAATTACAAGAGTTTATACTCAACTATCTTATATAACCATGAACTAGAACAGTTTTACAACTTCTTTGCTACATGGAATGTGGTTATCCATTATCCCTTCTCTCTCTCTCTCTGTGTTTTTATTACATTAGACTTTTGAGTTAACCATATAATTCAAAGTAGCTGGATTGTGGAATTTAAAGGGTTTATTGGTTTAAGTAGGATCAATTTTTAAAGAGGGAAGAAGACCATGCAGGAGTGGAATAAGTAGAACCATCTATGGATCAGCATCAATAGAGGGATCTCCAGAGTCATTGTGGGTTGCAACCAATGAAGGGACATGCTCCCGTTTCTGCACCTTACTGGAATAAGTAGAACTGTCCATGGGTTGTGGTTCTTCATTGGTCATAGAGGTACCCACCAAGATGTTCAGGGCAGTTTGTTGGTTAGTGAGAGCTGCCGGCTTTTGTGAGTGATCGCCCAAGTGACTCTAGAAAGGCCCTATGGAGTTGTAGCATCTACACCAAGTCGGCAGCTTGGCAGAGCACATTTTCGGTGACTGTGCTGTGAACACATTGAATAGAGCGCTCACCTAGCTGAAACAATTGCGAGCCGATGATTACAGCAGCAACAACAATAACGTCTCACTCTCACCAATTATCCGATTTCCACTAATGTTTCTTCCACTGTCCATCTATTGTTGCCACCGAAAATTTGTTTCATGGTGACCATGCTGAAGCAGGTGAAGACGTTGTAACCTGCAACCGAAGTCTGGGTGATCTCAAAGACTTGCAGAGGAAAAAGAAAGGAGAAATCTCATGCTTGCAAGTCACTGCTTAGCCGTTAATGGATACTGATTTAGGAGTTATAAAAACAAATTGAAAGTCATTGTTGAGTCAGTTAATTACAGGTGATTTAGAAGGAATTTAGAGAAAGGAATTGCAAGTCAATGCTGAATTAGCCAAAGAAGAACAATGAAGGGATAAGAATGAGGGGGCGCTTACATGTCTCCATCTCTCAATTTTGTTTTTTGTTTTTACTTGAAAGAAATTGGACGTAAGCATGAGACGAATATCTCTGCAAGTAACGGGAGTGAACATAGATGCGAAAATCTGTTAATTGCCAAAACTTGAAATAAAAAGAATAATAAAACATGAAAGAAAATGACAACAGAATGAAATAACAAAGTCAAAGGTTGCATAGTGTTTTGGTCGCAGTGATGCACATGGTGAGATGTTTTGTAGATTGAGATGTATTTGCAGAGCTCCAGCTTTGACTGCACTCGGAGTTGGATCCAAAAATGGATGCCTCCTTGCTCTCTCTCACTTTTGGTAGAAGGGTGGAAAGGAAGAGAGTTGACTCTAAAAACGCTGGAAGAACATGGGATGCGACCAAGAGAATGAAATGCTAGAGTGAAGGAAAGCACTACTTCAAGAGAATGAAACGATAAAGATTGTCCTTTTAGATTGGAAGCTCCCCATTTTTAAGATTGGAAGTTCCAATTCGTTTACGTATCTAAAATATGACAATTTCCCAGTTTTTGGCAACTTCCCTCAATTACAATACTAATTTTTTGGCAACTTTTCTGTGATATTATAATGTGATTTATAGAGAGATGACATAATCCAATAGGAGAGGGAAAACGTTAATGAGGTGGCAAGTTGAGAGTCTAAAGAATGGTATTTTGAGGAGAGAGAGTGAATCAAGGAGAAGTCAGGAACTCAGAATTGGGGTAATTAAGCAAGGAGAAGCTATCTACTGCCACTTTTGACAGTGGATAAGAATCTTCTTTTAACCAGTAAGCTTCATACCGGATAGGTTGTTTATGACTGTTGCGGTTAGCCAGCAAAGAGAGAATGGTCAAGTTTGAGCCCGATATATAGGTTATTGATAATTGTAGGGAGGTGCCAAACTAAGGTTGAATTGAACTATAGGAGCTAGGGGTGGCCATGTCTAAGCTTCTCACGAGATATTTGAGCTTGGCTTGGCTTGGTTTAGACCAAGCTTCGAGTCGAGTTTGAGCCCGATATATAGGTTTGTTTGCTAATTGAGTCGAGCTTGAGCCCAATTAAGCTCGGTTAGTGAGGCTCATGAGCCTAATTGAGCATAACTTTTATTTTGTATACATAATATTTTTATTTTTTATGTATAATAGTAAATAATTTTTATAAATCTTAATTTTTTGTATGTAAAATAAAAAAATATTTTGTGTAATTTTTATTTTTTAGAAAAAGCTTGGCTTACAGTTGAGCTTGAGACTAACCGAGCTTGAACTTGTGAGCTTTGAACCGAGCTGAGCTTGAGCTCAAATCTCTAACTCGAATCGAGCTCGAGCCTAACACTATTTCTGTGAGTCAAGCTTGAATAGCCAAATATTTGGCTCGACTTAGCTCGAATCCACCCCTAGGCCCTAGTAAGAGCTAGAAAGGAGTGACATAAACACGGTCAAGTTGTTTACTAACCAAACCTGAGGATCTCTGATTAGACCAAGTAAAATGAGGACCTTGGGAACATTACGTTGTGAATTGAAGGTAGTAATTTGGGCTCAAAGCTCATCACGATTTGTGTGGGATGAGTGGCCATAGATTTCATAATGTGAAGAGCTTTTTTTTTTTTTTTTTAGCAATAGAAAGCTAGCATTGCTAGCAAATTTATTTATATGAAGGGGAGATTGTCAACCTATTACATATTTAGCTAATATTAATATTATATATACAAGATCAGTAAGCAAAAAGATGAGCTATGGTGTTCTACTCACGTCCAACATGTTCTATCTGAACCTCCTCAAAGGATCTTTGTAAAATGTATATATAGTCTAAAAGCATTGTTTCGACCCAGTTGCCACTGCATTCTTTACTTTGGATTTTTGTCACCGCTTGTGCTGCATTAGAAAATATAAAGACTTTTTTGAATCCTTCCTTTTTCGCTGCTTCCTTTGATTATGGCACGGAGCTCAACATCTTGGCATCTAGCTGCTTGACATGGATTTCCTTCTATAGATATTAGATGGTTCTCCTTAGACACTATAGCATAAGATACACTAGCATGCAAGCATGAGGGTTTAAATGAGCCATGAGTGGAAGAGCTTTCAAGGTTTTCTTTGTATAGCAATTTTAATTTTTCTAGCACCTGTATAGGAGATGAGAATGTATTCCGAAATTTCCTTGAGTTTCGCTTGTCCCATATAAGCCTCAAAGTAATGCAGAGTTTAGCAAAGTAGTGATCAAGTTCCTTCTTACTCATAGTTAGTTTGAGCCTGTTCCACCAAGAATGAATGATGAGGTGAAGAGGTTCTTGTTGAATGTTTTCTGGATTGATACCTAGTTGAGTACCACACCAGATAGCCCTAGAAAACGGGTAGTGGAAGAAGATATGGTGAAATGATTCCTGATGAGAATTGCAAAGATAACATCTATCCTCCATTTTCCTTGTGAGAAATTTGCTCTGGACAGGAGTTCCATTCCATAAAGCCTTCCATATAAAAAGTTGATACCTGTATGGTATTTTTAATTTCCATAGAATAGACCATTTAAAAAAGGAATCTGATGAGGAAGGCCTATTAGAAAGGAATTCCTTATAAATGGATTTGATCGAAAAAACTCCACTTTGAGTTCTGGACCAGACAAGCTTATCCCTTGGAATCTCACTTAAGAGTCTTACTTTTTTAACTTGTTTTAAAGATGTAGGAGAAAAGAACTATCCAAGTAGAGACAAATTTCAACTGCTATCATTATTTAAGAAACAAGAGACCTTCATATATTTTAATTGTGGCGGAACTTGAAGATCCCATGGAAAAATTGGAAACCAAGGATCTTGAAAAGCCTTTACCTTTTCACCATCATGAAGGACCTAGCAAATATTGCTTTTAATGGATGATAGTAGTTTGAAAGCTTCCCTCCAGTAAATATTGGGGTAGTATTTAGCTTTGATAAAAGCTTGCCTAGAGAGAATTTTCATCACTTATGAGCTTCTAAATTTGTTTTGAGAACATTGCCTTGTCCATTTCTAGGCCTGGTCTAAAACCAATTCCTCCTTTTGCTTTGGTTGACATAGTTTCTCCCATGAAATTGAATGAAAATTATAGCCATCTTAAGAGCCTGTCCACCAAAAAATCCTGCATAATTTATCATAGTGTTAAAAGAACTTCTTTGGCAAGATAGTTGTGCTCATAGTGTAGATAGGAACAACTTGAGCTATTGATTGTATTAATGTATTCCTTCCTGCCTATGAGAGAAGTTTTGTTTACGAAGACTCTAATTGAAGTTTTAGCTTATGAAGTAAGTCTTGTTGTTGCTCCTTTTCTGCCTTATTTCCCCCCATCTTGATGCCAAAGTATTTCATGTAGGTCTTGACATTTGTAATACCTAGAATTGAAGATAAGATTCTTCTATGCCTCCTAAGTATATTGTTACTGAAAAGTATACCTGATTTGGAGAGATTGATTTGTTGGCCTAATAATATTTCAAATCTATTTAGCATGGCTTTAAGATTTCGGAACTGCTGAGGAGTGGCTTCACAAAATAGTAAATAATCATTTGCGAAGAGCAAATAACTAATACAAACATTTGAGCACTTTAGTTTGCAGCTAGAGATGAGACGTGAAGCTTCTGCATCCTGCAGTAGTGAAGTGAGTACCTACATGCCTATGATAAAGAGGTAGGGGGATATTGGGCCCCCTTGCCTAATGTCTCTTTTTAATTTGAAGCAGCTTCCTACTGAACCTCTTAATTTGACAGCATATGAGGGTGTTGAAATACATTGTTCAACAAGATTACACCATTTGGAAGGAAACTTCTTAGCTCTGAGCATCTTTATAATGAAAGACCACCCCATCCTATCACAAGCCTTTGATATATCTATTTGTAAAGCAATCGAATGCTTACCTTTGCGTTGATATCTCATTGAATGTAGGATCTCCTTGGCAAGCAGAATGTTATTTGAAATTTGTCTTTCTTTTAGAAAACCAGCTTGGTTTAAGAGCAATGATGTCTTGGAGAAGTGGTTTTATCCTGTTAACCATACACTTTGTGACAATTTTGTATAACACTTTGCAGAGACTGATTGGACGGAGCTGCATTGGCTCCACAGGAGATTTGACTTTTGGTATGAAGACTGGATTGGTATTGTTTATTTCTTTTAGTATATGTTCATTGTTATAGAAATCTAGAACCATTTGGTAAATCTCCTGTTCAAGGAAAGACCAAAACTTTTGATAAAAAAAAACAAAATATCCATCAGGCCCCGGAACCTTATGTGGGTCCATTTGAGATAATGCTTCTTTGACTTCATCACATGTAGGAGACCTCATGAGAGTGAGAATTTGAACGTCTATCAAAGTCGGGAGTGAGATGTTATTCAACCCTTCCTTGGCAAATAACTCATCTACATCACTCACTTTTTGAGCTTCCCTTTCAAAAGCCTCCATGATATCTTGGCTTTTAGTCAACCAAGAGTTGTTTGGTGCTCTAAGGCACATTATCTCCTAATGTCTTCTCTTGTGTTTCACCATTTGATGAAAAAACTTTCTATTACGACCACCATCTTTGAGCCATAGTTCCCTAGATTTAAGTCTCCAAAATTGTTCTTCTTTCTTAAGCCAGTCATCATATTGTGATTGAAGATGTAGCAATTCCTTCTTTTCTCCAGGAGACTTTAAGGATTGTTATGAGGCTTGAATAACATTCTGGATTGAATGAAGTTGAACTTCAATTCTTCCAAAAACCTTCATATTCCATTCCTTCAACCTTGATTTGCAAAGTTTAAGCTTTTGGACTATTCCGTATGTAGCCGATCCTGTTAAAGTCTGTTCCCATATTAATTGGATAATTCCCTTGCAATCTTCATGATCTGCCCATATGGATAAAAAGTGGAATTGGGACTTACCACGATCCACTTTCATGGAAGTATTAAGTAAAATTGGGTTGTGATCAAAGTGGATCATTGGGAGGTGCTGTATCTTGGAGTTGGGAAATAACGATAGCTAAGGATCACTTGCTAGTGCCTTGTCTAATCTTTCAAAAACTCTAACCTGCCCCATTTGGCCATTGGTCCATGTATATGGGGGCCAATGAATCCCAGATCTTGAAGAGCAAATCTTTCTAGAACCCCTTGCATTATTGATGATAATTGAGGAGTAGAATTCCTTCTTGAGCGATAGTCAATTTGAATACATTTATCGTTCATGTCACCAATTAAAATCCAAGGGCTGTTCTCAAGCTTAATATACTGAAGAAGGGTTTCCCATATTTGTCTTCTATGTTCACGTTGTGGATGACCAAGAAAAAAACAAGAAACCAAGATGACACTAGGGGTAGATCTTCAACTCTTAATTTGATAATATGGGAGTTTTGGAAGATTATCGAGAGAGATATATTTTGACCCCAAAAGCAAAGAAGACCATCTGAATTGCCGACAGCCTCTACCAAACATGAGAGGGAACTTCTTACAGAATTTCAATGCATTTTCCTTTGACATTCGAGTTTAAGATATAAACATGAAGCCCGGTTTATGTTTGTGATAAAGAAATTTTAAATGTCTCTGCGTTTGAGGGTTGTTTAAACCTCTCACATTCCATGAAAGTATTTTCATATTGGTACTATCTCCAAGACGATAGATACAAAAATATAAGTGCAAACCATACATATGTATATTTTAACGGAGAGAATGATTACCTAAGTTAAATAGCTGCCACTTGTATTAAGAAATGTATGGCCTATCACTAATTAAGAAAACCCATGATATCCGCTCAAGAAAATCGTGGGCTAGTATTTTATAGGTGGGAACAAGTGTGGCTGCCATGTATTGTGATGGAGCTGTGATTACCACCTGTTATGAGGGAGTCTTGCATGTTGGAGACGTGGAGAGTTATAGGGAATGAGGTAGGCCATTGTTCATCTTCCGAGCTATTGGCCTGGTTGATTCACTTCTGCCTGTTGCCTGAAAACATGAAGCCAATGATGCCTACCATCAAGGGTTCTTGCAAAAACATATTGTTGAACGTGAATAGATGCCACCAGATTCCCTAGTTGTCTATGTCTCATTTCTGTAATAGCAGGATTTGAAGAGAAATAAAAGTATTGATACAGGATCAAGGTGAGATGAGGACTAACCCTGACATAGAAAAAACAGGCTTGAAACTGAGAGAGATGAATACAGTCTTAAGGCCGAAGAACTTGACTACAGGCTTGGTGCCGATGAATTACTACAGGTTTGAGGTCGAAGAGCTTAACTTCAGGCTTGATGCCGATGTGGAGTCAGACTTTGAACATGCACGAGATAGGCTTGACGCCGATGTTGAATCTGAAGAAAAGAGCTTTAAAATCCTTTATTTTTATTTAGAATTGAAGAGACTCCGCTCGGCTTGTCGCTCACTCATTGATGACTCTGCCGGATGGCTTGGATCTAGGTACATTGGATCGCTATGGTGAGTCTTGAGACTTGAGAGAGCTAACGAGTTCCAATTTAGCTTCTCCCCGGCGACTCGGGTCATTGATTATCATCGCCGCGTGCAACTGACGCAAAAGATGCAATTGGTGACGAGCACCGAGCGGTCGTTGCCAAAATACCAATTCAAGCTGATGTTCTTGGTTACTACGATGAGCGCATATTTGATACGCCTACTTCAATTCAAGAGCTTAGTGGCCATGTCAACAAACATGACACCTGAGCTACAACCCATGACAGAGTTCTACCGCTAGCGACAGGCCAAATTGGCTATGTGAAGTGCAATTGAATTTAAAGATTTCATAATAATATTGATTGAAAGTACAATCCAATCAAAGACACTCATGAAGTTGTAAGGTGATTTCTTCTCTAGTCAACAAAATATAGTCAAGAATTCTAGGTATGGGTTTATAAACAAAGAAGAGGTTATAAACAAAATATAGTCAATCCGTCTTTACCTTTTTTATCCTTTTTGTGTTTCTGATACTTTAAATGAGGTAACGTTAATTAATATTAAGGCCTCGTTCGCTTTTTTTGGTAAATTACTTATCCATCGGGTAAATGCACTCACCCAGGTAAGTGCTTCATGGTAAACACTTAGTAAGTGCATTTACTTATATTTTTTTATTTTTCATGTAAATAAGGCAATGACCATTTTGGCTATAAAAATCTTTTATTAAAATGGACATTTTTGTTCCACTCAAATGTTGATAACTTTTTTCCAAGATGGGAAAGTTATTTACCCACCTAGGAATAGGGGTGTCAATTGGACTGGATTTGGTCCAATTCGATCCAGTCCAATGTGAGTCCATTATAAATGGACCAGGTCCAATCCAGTCAAATAAATATTTTGGACCATTTTGGACTAGTCGTCTGGTCCAATTCAATGTCTGGACCATCCAATCTGTTCAAATTCATTTTGATTTAGATTGGTTTCAACCCAAACTTGGTCCATTGACACCTATATTCTTATCTTATATCAATGGACCAGATATTGGCTTAATCCAACCCAATTCAATATAAATTTATTACAAACGGACCAGGTCCAATCCAATCTAATATATTTTGGACCGGATTGGTCCAATCCAATATGTCTTGTTGGTCCGTCCAATTTGTCCAAATTGATTTTGGACTGGACAGGGTCCAATCCAAAACCGGTCCATTGACAACCTTACCTAGGAGATGGGCATCACTTGCCCCCCAACAAGTGATACCCAGGAAAATAAATTTTCTCTAGTCCCCACATAAATCTGAAAAAAAAAAAACATTGGTTTTTTGGTCAATGGGAACCAAAATCCTATTGACCCTTTTTATTTGTATTTATGTCCATGGTTTTATGGGCCCATGTAAGGCTGTAATTAATCACACCTAGACCTCTTCATGGGCCGGGTTGGGCCAGGCTTTTTCTCTTCATTAACAAAAATTTTTTAGGCCTGACTCTAAAGAACAAGTTCACTGGTGGCGTCGGTGCCTGAGTTCACCTTTGAGAGTGAGAATGGCGCCTGAGTTCGCCGGTTCCTAAGAGTCTGAGAGTGAGAATGAAAAATGAGAAAGTGAGAAGATAGAAGATGAAAATGGTGCCGATCGGAGAGATGGCCTAATTTTGGTGGTGCCGATACTTGAGTTCGCATGGGTTTGTCGGTTCTAAGAGCTTGAGAGAGAGAAACTGAGAATGAGAAGAAAAGTGAGAAGATAGAACACTACTGAAAAGAAGGAAATGGGAAAGGGTTAGGTGATTTAAGAATTTAGGGTTTAAACTATATAAAAGTTGGGACGGGCCAGGCTCTTTTGAGTGAAAAAAAATCGAGCCGGGCTTTTAGGCTTGAGGTTAGGCCTACGGGCTAAAACTCATATTCAAGCCCGTCCGAGGGCCGGGCCTGCCTGTCGGGCTACCCGGCCCATGAACAGGTCTAATCACACCACATATGTTGTTCCGAATAAGATCCATAGAAGCAAAAGGATGTAATTAATGTAATTAATGTACAACAGAAGGCTGTAATTAGTCTTTCTGTCAATTGTCAACCCAAGCCCACTAAATATGGGTATTGTGTAGGGTCAACTAATGGATCATTCCGATTCCAATTCCAAACAGATTATGAGAATAAATCATTCCGATTCCAATTCCAAAGGATTTCGATTCTGACTGCAAGCCAAACGGACCCTTAATAATTAATAGAGTAATTGATTAAATGAACGGGTCCGATTTCCTACTCACCACATTCTATTGCCCTTCCTACTAACTTAATGACATGGTGACATCTGTCCCATGCCTTGTTTGACATCCCTCCCTCGTGTAATATGCTCTCTCGTTTTCCTTTTCTCTATTTGCACACCTTTGGTTGAAAGTCGAAACCCTAAATAAGCAGCAAATCCTATCCTTTTCTCTTAAATAAAAAAGAAGCACGATAGACAAATTTTGTAGCTTTTCTAATAAAACTTTTTTTTTTCTTTTTAAAAAATATGTACTTTTTGGATGTCACAATGAGTTAGGGGTTCTGTCTGGATTCACTACAAAGAAAAAAGCTACCAGAGGCGGTGAAGCAGAAGCAAATCATAACTATTTTGTTCGACAATCATTGTGAAGGAATAGTTGGGGGTTCAGTTTAGATTGACTATAAAGCAAAAATGGGAGAATGACTGATCAACCCAGCTCAGAATTCTTAACCCCACCTCACAGGGGGATGAATCCTGACCGTGAATGACCATGAATTGATGCTAAATCCACGGGCAGGATATGGTTTATAGGAGGCTACTAATAGACTATGGGGGCAGTAATTTCAGAATTAATTCTGCATTTAGCTGCAGTGTATTTCTCGTAAGAAAAAATAGCAGAGGTAATGCTTTCAAACAAACCAGAAAATGACCCCTGTCAGTTGTGAAGAATTACCTTGACCAATCTACAATTGGTTTTGCTTCCGTTCCCAACAAGCTTTAACCATTATACCAATGGGTCTTTTTGTTTTTTCAGTTTCTTTTGGTAAATGGGTTCTTAACGTCCTATTAATTTTGGCCATTAATTGAACATTAAACGACGAGGAATGAATTTGGAGACTAGTTGAAGGCCAATAATAAAAGCTCCCACCCATTTAGCATTGTTTAAATGAACCAATAGGATGGATAAAATCTATTATGAACTATGAACAGAAACAAGAGAAAAAGGAATTGATGGGGAGGACGATGATACTGTTGAGCAGCGCTAGATGGGGGAGTGGGAGATGTTTCACGTAGAAATTGTTGCACATAATAATGAGGTCACACGAATATGGGACAAATGTCACCTAAGTCATTGAATTAGTAGGAAGGGCAGCAAAATGGGGTTAATAGGAAATCCGGACTGAGAGTTGGGAGGGGTTATTTGTGTCTGGCCCACAAAAAAAGAGATGAACTGAAAAGTATATCCAAACTGTTTTGATGGTTCAGACAAGTTTTACTCAGAGACACAGAGAAGAAGAAGAAGAGAAGAGGAGAAGAAAGGAGAAATCTGTTAAACTAGAGAGACCAAACCCGAACCCAATCCAACTTAGGTTGGATTGGGTTAGGATTAGGGTTGAAATTCTTGAAGCCGACCTTAGTTTGGGTTGGGTTAGGGTTGACCCCTCGGGCAACCCGATCCAACCCGAACCTGACCCCTATAGTACTAGACTACTAGTCTACAACTCTACTACATGTCATATATATATTATACTGATTTGTTTAGATGCACGATAGTTATATAGCCCCCCTATATACTATCATGTCTTTCTTTAAGTAATTCATAGGTATTTGATTATTTGTCTTTTCCTTTTGTCTTGTAATTTTTATGTGTGACCAAATTCAAATTATTTGCTTGATCCTATGAATTGTTATTAGTGATTTTATTTTCTTAATTTTATGTTTCATTATTGTTAATTTCATGAATTTATATTTTTGAGAAAAATTCTATCATAGGTCATAACTCATGATAAATAAATATTTATTTTTCTACTAAATTTTAAGGGATGGGAAGGTTGGGTTGGGCCCAACCCGAAGTTGACATCGGGTTGGTTCGGGATGGGTTAGGGTTGAAGGAATTAGTTAGGGTTAAGGTTAGGGTTGAGTAGGTCAGGTTGGGTTAGGGTTAGGATTGGGGGTTTAGAACATAGGGTTGGGTTAGGGTTGGCCTCAATCCGACCTAACCCGGCCCGACTTGCAGCCCTACTTTTATTTTATTAATTAAGGGTATAAAGTCAAATATGCCCCCTATGGGATGACAATTCACCACTTAAAGTCAAATGAAAAAGACTAAGTCACCCTACTCGGCCAACTCTAACACAAACAAAGCAATGCACACATGTCATCAAATATATCAATGAGAAAATAAGAGAAAATGAGCATTGCCCACGCAACAGCCTTGTTCACTACAATTTGTGAGAGTCTCTCGGTACTAAAATATGAGAGAATGAGCATTGTCCACGCAACTGAATTATCACCATTCATCCAAAAAATAGAAAAGAGTAATGGCGATTGTCTTCCCTACTTATTTGCTTTGTTTTTTTTAAATCTTCTTCTCCTTCATTTCTCTTCAGTTCCTTCCCGATTACACTCTCGATGGCCTTGTCGACCCCTTTCTTTTCTTTCTTCTCCTAGCATTCTCACATTGCTAGAGAGAGAGAAAAGAAGGGTGTCAGACAGGGAAATTGGTGGGTGTGGCCTTCTGCAGAGGAAGGGAGGCCAAAATGTCTGGTCTTGATTCTAATTCTGCAGATGGCCTTAGCTTGAACTTCACAGGGGAGCCAATTGTTTGTTACTCGCCAACCATGATCACGGCTGGCGGAATTTGGGAAGGTGACAACCCCCTGGACTACTCCCTTCCTCTTTTCACCTTGCAGCTTGGCCTGATCGTCATTATCACTCGCATTCTTGTCTTTATCCTAAAGCCCTTCCGCCAACCCAGAGTCGTGTCTGAAATCCTCGTAAGCATACATATACTACACCTTGAACTCAACTGCATCGCATCGATCTTTTTATTGTTTTTGCTTTGTACGTAGATGTAAAGACGAATTAATGAATGCAGGGAGGTGTGATTTTGGGCCCATCTGTCCTTGGGAGGAGCAAGACCTTTACTGAGATTGTATTCCCGTTGAGGAGTATCACGTTGATAGAGACAATGGCAAACGTAGGACTTCTCTACTATTTGTTTCTAGTTGGAGTGGAGATGGACCTCACCATGATTAAGCGCACAAAGAAGAAAGCATTTTCCATCGCTATTGCTGGTATGTTCCTGCCATTTGCCATCGGAATTATATTCATGTCCTTCACAAGCCAAAACACCGGTGTGAGCCATAGCACTTCATCTATATTCTACCTAGCAGTTGCCCTCTCTGTAACTGCCTTCCCAGTGGTAGCACGCATCTTGGCAGAGCTTAAACTCCTCAACACTGAGTTGGGGAAGATCGCCATGTCTGCAGCCCTTGTTAATGATATGTGTGCATGGATATTACTTGCTGTGGCCGTTGCCCTATCTGGGAATGATTCAAACAACATGGCCCCACTTGGCATGGTGTTCACCACCATCGGCTACGTCGGGTTTTGCATCTTTGTCGTAAGGCCTGCCATTGAATGGATCGTAGAACGCACTCCAGAGGGTGAGAACTTCAGTGACTTCCATATTTGCCTCATCCTCACTGGTGTCATGGTATTTGGGTTCATCAACGATGCTGTGGGCACCCATTCCATCTTTGGTGCATTTTTCTTTGGTCTTGTCATACCCAATGGTCATCTCGGAGTTGTACTCATTGAAAAGCTTGAAGATTTTGTCTCAGGATTGCTTCTTCCCCTCTTCTTCGCCGTTAATGGCCTGAGAACTGATGTCGGGGCTATTCAGGGGTTTGGCAGCTGGTCTACTTTGATCCTGCTCGCTGTCTTGGCCTGTCTTGGCAAAGTATTTGGCACACTATTCGTTTCTTTCTTATACAAGATGCCAATGCGTGAAGGGGTTAGTCTTGGACTGCTGATGAACACCAAAGGCCTTATCGAAATTATCATCCTCAACATTGGGAGGGAACATGGGGTACAAATATTCTCTCTCTCTCCACGACTTGTTAATCATGCCAATCTCACAGCATGTTTACAATTGAATTCAATTTACTCCTCACAGAACGCGCCTCACACCACCTTGCAGCCATGCATGGGAATATCTCCCATCCATGAATGCATGACAACGTACAAGTACAGGAGATATTCGGAATGTGCCGTTGCACGTGCTGTAGTGAGGAACAAATCCAAATTCTTCCCAATGCATGACTGCTACATGCCGTGAAGGAGATGGGATTTCATCCCCACAAAATTGCTCCTCACCTTGAACAACCGGCCCTGCGTTGGGAACGAGTCCACCGGATCACCTGCCAACAAAATACACTCCAACAACCTACAACCATGATCTCGCATTGCACATCTTATACATGATGGGTGCCAATCTCAGTCTCATAATGAGATGTGCAGTGTTGGTAGGGGTTAGAAGGTATCTTATTGGCAGAAGATCCCAACTCATTGGAACACCTCAGTACTTTTATGTTTTCATCCTCACATTTGTGCTGTAAGGAAGATGTTCTCAATGCACGGTTAAGTGTTGTGAGGTCAGGGTGAGTACCAAATCCGGATTAACTGTGAGGTTGGTGTGAGAGCAAATCCAATTTACACGATTGTAATTAATTATTTTGCTTGTGACCTTCACAAAAACACACACCACACTTGTATACTGGGTGGATAGGTTCTGGATGAACAATCATTTTCAGTCATGGTGATTGCGGCGATTGTGATGACGAGCCTTATCACACCCATCGTGACGACTATCTACAAACCCACAAGGCGATTTTTACCCTATAAGCGTAGGACGATTCAGATGTCGAAGCCTGAGAGTGAGCTCCGAATACTGTCTTGCATCCACAGCCCTCGCAATGTCCCGACCATCATCAGCCTCATTGACGCCGCTCATCCTTCAAAGAAGTCCCCAATTTGTGTCTACGCTCTCCATCTTGTTGAGCTCACTGGTCGAGCCTCCGCCATGTTGATCGTCCACAACACTCGCAAGTTCGGTCACCCTGCTCTTAACCGCACTCAAGCGCAGTCAGACCATATCGTTAATGCCTTCGAGAACTACAGGCAACACACTTCAGGCATCGCCATCCAGCCTCTCACGGCCATCTCTCCCTACTCCACCATGCATGAGGACATCTGCAACCTTGCTGAGGACAAGCGTGTTACGTTTATCATCCTTCCATTCCACAAGCAACAAACAGTTGATGGTGGTATGGAGGCCACAAACCCTGCCTTCCGTAGTGTAAACCAGAATGTCTTGGCCAACGCTCCTTGCTCCGTCGGCATCCTTGTTGATCGGGGCTTTACTAGGTCAGCAAGAGTGGGAAGCAACCACGACACTCACCACGTTGCCATGCTCTTCTTTGGTGGACCAGATGATCGAGAGGCGTTGGCTTATGCATGGAGGATGACAACCCACCCTAATGTTAAGTTGTCATTGCTACGCTTCCTTCCAGGGAATGATACCAGCGAAATCATAGTGGCAGCTGGCAATGAAACTGAGGATTCAAGTATTTTGACAGTGGTAACCGACAACGATAAGGAGAAGCAGCTCGACGAAGAATACATAAATGAGTTCAGGCTAAGAACCGTCCACAATGAGTCAGTCACGTACAGAGAGAAGATTGTTAAAAATGGGGAGGAGACTGTAGCGGCCATACGGTCCATTGATAACATACATGACCTGTACATAGTAGGGAGAAGCCATGGTGTGGTATCGCCTCTCACGGCTGGTCTCACCGACTGGAGTGAGTGCCCAGAGTTGGGGGCGATTGGGGACTTGTTGGCATCATCGGACTTTGCAGCCACGGTATCGGTACTTGTAGTGCAGCAGTACGCAGGGACAGGAAATCATGCAGATGGGATGGGGACAACAGACAGTGCAGCACAGCTCCAACAAAATGATCAAGACAAGGCAGGGAACGCAGGAGGTGGTACTTTTCAAAATCAACCCCTGGCCATGGAGGTGTAGCTAGCACTCAAGGGAAGGGGTGGGGCGACTTTTTAAATTGGGTAGGGCTCCCATTCATCAATATAATATTGGTGTGGTTAGTAAGGAATTGCTCTGATAATGTGGGAAACAAAAAACTACCTTGTTTGACAAGAATTGTAATGTAGATATCCAAAAGGGGAAAAAAAAAACAAGAATAGCAATGGGATTGGACCAAATTTTGTTTATGGTTCCACATCATCTTCTTCTTCATTAATTTCCTCTTTTCTTTTCTGTTCTTTCAATTTGTTTTTTTTTTTTTTTCTGTTCATCATGGAGCTAAACAAGAAGTCCCCAAACCCATAGCCCACCAAAACTCTGATGAGAAGGGGATTTGATCCCAAGTCTCCCCTCATCCAGTCAGATAATTTACCATACTAAGCCACACATCATCAGTTGGTCATTATGGTTCCACACAGCTTTGGGCATGCACTTGAAAAGATTACACACTCATAGTTTGCTAGTATATCCCAATACCTAGAAGGCAATAATTTTAAGGCACAAATTTTGACTAAAATAGGACACACTTTGGAATTTGGAAACATTAATGAAATATAGTTCAGTAGTACTAAAGAGTTTTGCATGTCATTTGGGTCATAGATGTAATCCTTGCCAACAACATCAACATATATATACCTTTTATGCAAAACTTTAAATTTTGAGAGCGGATGGATGGATTTTATTTGTTATCCGGAATTTTGTCAAAAACCTTCCAGATCATCAAAAACCTCTGTTGCTAGGCTCCTAGGTTCTCCGTGCACTGATGGGTTTGGGATCTTTACCAAATAATATAATTATTAGATCATTAGTAACATGACCTTGAAAGAAAGAAAAAAAAAAAGTTAACTTCTCGATCTTGATTTGGGTTACGAAATTGTGTATAATTTTATTTATTTAGGGAGATTTAAAAGATTTAAGAAGAGCTTTGTTTTGATTTGATAATCAATCGAATTTTAATTAAAAACCATATATGAATTATATTAAATAAACTATTTGGTGAGACTCGGTGCTCGTTTGGAATAGCTTTCTCATTTGTCAGGTAGGATCCACCTGAGTAGCCTATTTTACTAAGCCACTTATTAAAATCAGCTTCACCACAGTCAATTTCTTGGCTGAATGTGAAAGCCTATTTCGGCTTTCCTGGTTTTTAACCAAACAAAGCTTCGAGGCCTTCCGTGTGAAACCCATCTTGCAAACCTAGAAGCCGCTGCATGAAATCCTCATGAATGTTTGAAGAGTGGCTTCTTCATAGTGGTTATTTTGGCAGCTAAAGCAACTCAGCCAAAGCTTAGGCTCTCCCATTTCCCAAACAGGGCCTCATTGTCCGCATGGAAAGGGCGAATTACGTGAAAAGCCTGTATTCTTGGCTCTTGAGAAAAGAAGTGGCCATGTGGAGTGGATGAGAGAGAAACCTGTCTAAGGGTCCTTGTTTTAGTGTGTATTTATAACAGTGTTTTTAGACGATTTAGACCAAAGGCGGTTGAACCAATAACCAGTAACTCAATTAGTGTTTATTTGGTTTGAACCTGACAAGATTGGTCTATATGGAGGTATTAAGCAAAACATGATTGGTAAGAGTTTGATGTAGCTAAGCAATAAGAAGAAAAATGGAAAAAATAACTTAACAAATAAGAGAGAGAAGATAAATTGGATGAGTATAGATAATAAAATTACATAGAGGCTAGCTAGGTAACATAATTTCGGGACTCAATCAAGAGATTATTCTCTTGACACTCAAAAACTATGTTCCTGACTCTTACCTAGAAAGGAAAAATTTAGATGTTTCAAGCTTGAAAATAGATGGTTTTACATAAAGAAAAATATAGATGTCAAATTGGAAACTGGCTTGGAAATCCAGTATTAAATTAGTTGTTAAAAATTCACTAATAAATTAGGTGTTAGAACTTAATAAATTAGGTGTTAGAACTTAGAAGCCAAGGTGCAAACTAACTATTAGAAATCTACCAACCAAAATAGTCATTTATAATTCCATTTGTTTTTTAATAAAAATGATTTGGTGTTTCTTTTTCTTTTTTTTGGTAAACAAAGATGGTGTTTGAAAGTGTGGGTACTTTTTGGGACCGATTTAAAAAAAAAAAAAGCCCATGCTTCCAAGACCCATTTTTTCACAAAAAAATGCTTCTGCCACGTAGGTAGTGAGTAACACTATGCTATTTGGTAAGGTGCTTTTCATAACTGTTTTTCATGTATGTGCTGACAGGTAAGTAGTGTGTCTGGAAGCACGTCATTAAACACTCTGGAACACCAGTTTAAACATTTTTAATTTTTATCGTTTCTCAAACAACTAGTAACATAGTAATTAGGTGAAAACGGGTCGTATCCACAGGGAAGCAAGTGAAAAATTAATATATACTTAGATCTGGACTACAGAATGCATTCGGGAATGACAGAAAATACGAAAATGAAATCTATTATTATTGAAAGTAATGTTTCAAATTTAAACAAGATAATAAATAAAAATCAGAATTTAGTAAAGTATGGGAATCAACAAAGGAAATAAAAGAAATAAATAAAAAACGATCCAGAATACGGATCCGGTGGTGGTAGCAGCAGATCGGCCAGACAGCTTGCAGAAACCCCTCCTAACAAGAACCGGGCGTCTGTTCTTTCTACAACCCTTGAATCACCTTAGTCTTGAACTGAACGAATTTAGATCTGCAAAATAGAGAAACAAAAAAGAATTAAATCTAAAAGATTGTAGAAATAAAAATAACAGAAAAGAAAATAAAGAAAAGAAAAGAATGGTTGATCATATCCAGTAGCAGTAGTTGCAAAATGGTTGAATAGCTTGTAGAAACCTCTCTTGACAAGATCTAGGCGTACTCCCCTTCTACAACCCTTGAACTCCTCAAGAAACTTTAGCCTTGTTAATTGGGTGAATTGACCAATCCCTTCTACAAGGCCCCTAGGACCCTTTTTGTAGAGAAGGGTGGACACAACTGGATATAGGGAGAAAGATGGGGGGCAGTAACTGGGATTTAACAAATTTAGGGACGTCCTAGGGTTTCTAATGGATGCTAAGATGGTTTTGGGGTGATCCGATTGCTGAAAAATAAAAGGAGAGGGTGCCCAATATTATGTAGGGCTGAGATTTGGGCGCCCAGAAATGGAGAGTGTAGATTAGAACATCTAGGGTTGAATGGTTAAGATTAAAAGAATAGGTGATTTGGATGTGAAGGGCTGAATGGTGAGATTAGCAGAATAAGTGGCGCCCTAGGGTTTAAAAACTATAAAGGAAAGCCCTAAAATGAGTGGTTGAAATTAAAAGAGGTGGAGGGTGGAGATTAAACACCTAGGAGCGACTAGGGTTTGTTAGGAGTGAAAAGATTAGGTTAAAAAGGCTCCCTACGGTTTGCTAAGGAGAGGGGAGCATGGTAATATAATAGGATGGGTGCCAATTGGGTTTAGCAGATAGGAGGCGCTCTCCTATTCTCAATTCTTTACAAAAACACCCCCTCTCTCAATTGGTCTTCACACCAGCTTCCCAAAAACTGTAATTCAGCCTAAAAAACTTTCCATATTTTTACATAATTTGCACAAAGACCCTCATAGGTCACATAATTGATTTTAATTGAGAAAATGGTACACTTTGACTATTCTAAGGCCAAAAATACCCCTGAATTTTTGCCCTTAAGGCATCAAAATGCAGGGTTATCACACCCCCAACTTAAACATTGTGAGTCCCTTAGCAATGCAACCTTAAAACTACACCGAGTATATAGATCTTTCCCATTACAAGGTCATCCCTAACAGAATTAATCAAGCATCCTGATTCCAACATTCTCAAACTCTGTATAGATAGGTATTGGGCTTTAGGGGTAAAACTATCTTATTTTGAATATTAACAAAACATGGCTTAAAAATGTTATTTACCTTTCCATTTGCAAACTATCTTGATAGGATGAGATTGATTTTAAAATCAAATAGGTATTCTTATTATTTCTGATAGCGGATTTTTACCCCTGAACTTATTTTTATTGTTACCTTTCACCGTTTTACATGAATCTCGACACTTGACTTAGGTGAAGAGACCCGATTATTAAGTGTTAGGTAAGTTTCTTTGGCATTCCCTTTTTCGTTTGACCCAAATCTCAACACTTGACCTAGGTGAAGAGACCCGATTACTAAGTGTAGGGTGTCCATTGACCTTTTATTCTCTCTCTCTCTCTCTCTCTCTCTCTCTCTCTCTCTCTTTGCAACACTGTTCAGGGTAGTCCACTATCTCTTAACAATTTGAAGAATTTTGTCTAATTTCTCAATCTTTCTCTTCCTATCTTGATAGGGGCAAATTTGGGAGTATTTTCTAATTTCTAAACGGTTCGACAATATTCAAACAGGACCAATTGGAAACTTCCCAATTGGAAACTTCCACTTGTCCATTTGTTTCCCAATTGGAAACTTCCACTTGTCCATTTGTTTGAGGATGGTAAGGGGTTGCTATCTTATGAATGATTCCATATTTACAGAGCAAAGCACGGAATTGTACATTAGTGAAATGTGACCCCCCGTCACTAACGATTGCTCGCAAGCACCCAAACCTAGAGAAAATGTTATTTTGCACAAATTTCATTACAATTTTGTGGTCAATGGTCTGGGTTGCTTCCGCCTCAATACATTTTGATGCATAATCAACAGCCACCAGGATGTATTCGTAACCGGATGATGGCGGAAATGGTCTCATGAAATTAATACCCCAAACATCGAAGATTTCTATAATTAGAATGAGATTAAATGGCATCATATCCCTACGGGACATATTCCCAATATCTTGGCATCTTAGGCAATTTTTACTGAAAGCATGGGCATCCTTAGATAAACATAGCCAATAAAAGCCACTTTGCAGTACTTTGGTTGTCGTTTTCTTCCCCGAAAAATGCCCATCACAAGCAAGAGTGTGACAAAAATAATGATACTTTGGGGTTCAAACTCAGGGATGCATCTTCAGATTACTTGATCCGAATAGAGACAGAATAGCTCAGGGTCTTCCCAGAAATAGTATTTGAGCTGTGAGAAGAATCTATCATTCTCATTCTTGGACCACCCCTCAAGAATTTTACCCACTGCTAAATAGTTGATAATATGAGCAAACCACAGAGGTGTGCTATGGGAGACTGCTAAGAGGTGTTCATCTGGAAAAGAGTAGTCATGCACAGGTTTACTCTTCTCAATTTGGATTCTGGACAGATGATTAGCTACTACATTTTCAGAGCCCTTTTTATCCCGAATCTCGAGGTCAAATTCTTGTAAAAGAATGATCCATTTGATGAGCCTAGGTTTGGCTTCTTTCTTAGACAACAAATGTCTTAAGGCCGAGTGATCAGAATAGACAACCACTTTGGTCCCCAATAGGTATGGGAGGAATTTTTCCAAAGCAAACAATACAGCTAACAATTCTTTTTCTATGGTGGTATAATTCAATTGGGCTTCCGAGAGGGTACGACTTGCACAATAGATCACCACAGGACGTTTATCCACCTTTTTTTTCCAAAACAACTCCAATGGTGCGGTCGGAGGCATCACACATGATTTCAAAGGGTAAAGACTAGTCGGGAGGTTACGAAATTGGAGCCTTGGTTAGTGCCCATTTCAAATACTCGAAGGGCTTAAGACATGTGTCATCAAAGCTGAATGGGACATCTTTTGCTAGGAGGTTGCACAATGGTCTGGAAAATTGGGAGAAGTCCTTAATAAATCGTCGGTAGAAGCCGACATGTCCAAAAAAAGAACGGATTTTCTTGAAAGAAGTTGGAGGTGGAAGTTTAGAGATTAGGTCAATTTTTGCTTTATCCACCTTGATACCCCGTTTAGAAACTATGTGGCCTAAAACAATGCCTTTTTTTACCATAAAATGACTCTTCTCCTAATTGAGGACCAAGTTTGTCTTGATACATCGTTGAAGAACTTTTCGTAAGTGTTCGAGACATGATTTGATGGAATCCCCAAAGATTCAGAAATCATCCATAAATATTTTCAGGAAATCACCCACCATTTCCAAAAAAATTGGCGTCATGCACCTCTGAAAGGTTGCTGGTGCATTACATAATCCAAACGGCATTCATCGAAAGGCGAATGTTCCATAAGAGAAGGTAAAAGTTGTTTTCTCTTGGTTTTCGGGGTAAATGGCCACTTGGTTGTACCTAGAATACCCATCTAAGAGGTAGAAATATTTTTGCCCGATGAGTTTTTCTAGAATTTGGTCAATGAAGGGAAAAGGGAAGTGGTCGCTTTTTGTGACTGCATTGAGTTTCCTAAAGTCGATGCACACTCGCCATCCCATGGTAAGTCGGGTAGGGATTACTTCACCTTGATCATTAATGACCACGGTGAGTCCAGTTTTCTTAGGCACCACTTAAGCAGGACTTACCCAACTGCTATCCGAGATTGGGTAGATAATACCCGCATCTAACCACTTAACTATTTCTTATTTGACCACCTCTCTCATATTTGGGTTAAACATTCTTTGCATCTCCCTATTAGGTTTGGCACATTCCTCTGTATAAATATGGTGCATACAGATGGATGGACTAATACCCTTCAGATCAGCTACTGACCAACCAATAGCACCCCTATACTCTTTTAATACCTCAATCAGTTTCTCTTCCTGTCTAGGGGTTAAGTTTGTGGCTATGATCACCGACAGTGTTTGGTCGGGTCCTAAAAACACATACTTAAGGGAGTCCAGTAAGGGCTTTAGTTCTAGTTGCGGGGGAGATTCCAAAAAAGGCACAAGTGGTTCACCCTTTAGTTTTGGTAGAGGTTCAACAATAGGCCAAGATTGAAATGGGTGAGGAGACTTCATTAAGGCATTAGTTTCCTCTGTCAGGTCATCTACTGTGGCCAGATTGGTTTCTCCGTGGTTTCTTTCTACATCTATCGTACAACAATTCTTATTTTTTCTAGGTAGGTAGAAGGACTTTCAGACTCATACAGGTCTTTACACCTTTCCTCCCTTTGAAAAGCTGAGGTTTCTACAACATTTTCTAATTCTAGGGTATTAAAGGTTATAGGATCTTGGTATTGGGGAAGACCTAAGGATTCATCTCTGGTGTTTACAACCGGTTGACTAGGCATTGAATCATTTTCCCATTGCATATTAGTTTCCCTAAGCAGAATTACTTAGCTCTTTAATTTTAGGATTGATTGTTGCTGAGCTAAGATTAGCTGTTGGAGCTACCAAAACCTATCATCAAATGAATCGGTTTGATAAGGCTGAACCGGTTGGGTCCCAGAGTAATCATTATACTCACAGTGAGCCTATGCTATAGACCATTAAGAGTGCAAATCTGGCAGGGTGGTTTCTTGGGCTTGGGCCCAATAGGCAAAATTGGGTTGATTCTTCCACCCAGGATTATATGGATTAAAGGATGAGTTAACATTGGATTGAAGAAAATTGTTAGCTGCATGTAATTGCTCTGTAATTATTGGTTGACATGGGCCTGCCACAGGGCATTGACTCACATGATGGGTTGGGCTTGAATAGATGGAACATGTTGAGTAGGATGACAAGGTTGGGAATTGTTGACGATATGCAAGGATTTGGTCAAGTCTTTGGGCCATCCCATTGATCTTGTCTAGTTGTTGAGACACATGATTCCAATCTATTTGTGGCTTAGGTTGGAATTAGTTTCTCATTCCACACGCTCCGGCCATTGCAATTTGTTTCTTTCTTCTTTTTTATTTTTTGAAATTTGAAATTTTAATTTCAAATTTAGATATTGAAATTTAAATTCTGAAATTTAAACTCAAATTTGATTTTTTTTTTACTTTTTTTATTTTTTATAATTCAAAATTTAAATTTTTGGAATTTTAAATTCAATGTCATATTTTGAATTTTAAATTCCTAAAGTTAAAATTCAAATTTGAATTTTTGAATTTTTTATTTTTTATTATTTTTTTAAAGGCAAACAAATCAACCACACGACCTAGGGGCTGACCTAGGGTTTCCTAAACTAGTGGTTCAACCAATGTGAATCCTTTTAGGTTCACTTGGAATTACACCACTTCCTTTGATTAGCCAAGTAAGAGGTGGGGATGTGGGAGGCTCCCCTTGCTCTCACAAGGACCTAATTAAGTAACCACAAAACCTGCTTAGGCTTAGCCATTTAACCTCTTTCCTTAGACACCAACCGCCAGTTATGGAAAGTAATTACAAGCTTTTCTAAAATTCAACACACCTTTGAACCAAGTGTCAGGCTTCCCTAAAGGCTCTTGCTATCCAAATTTTAAATTAGGGTTAAGGTGAACCGCATGTGAACAGTGGTGATTTTTGGTCCAAGGAAGGGTGATGAAATCCTCACCTTATCTTATTTAAATTGGATAAACTTAAATGGATTAATGGAAAAGCAAAATAAACACAACAAATGCAACTAATTACAATGCATGAACAAGTATTTCTAATATGCAATTCAGCAATATAACATAAAAGAATAAAATAAATTAAGCAAGAGAAGAAATTAAAATAAAAAGAAACCTAGCACATTCATAACTAACAAAATAATTTCAGAAATTAAATAATCCTATATGATGCATGCTCTAGAACATATCAAATCCTAGATGTTGGAATGCAAATGCAAAAATTTTAAAATACTAATTTTTTAATTTTAATTTTTTTGAAATTCAATTTCAAATTCAAATTCGAATTAAAACTTAAATTTAAATTCAGATTTCAAATTTAAAGTCAAATTCAAAAATTTAAACAATTTCCTATTTAACAATTAATTATTCAATTAAAGCAACTAAAAGAAAAGAAATTAAATAAAGCAACACATAATAATTGCAAAAAATAAAAATAAAACAACAATTAATTGTTCTAAACAGAATTAATAACTACCAAAAATAAATTCTAACAAACTAATTGTTAATCTAAAAATTAAACTGAAAATAAAATTATCAAAAAGAAAATTATGTAAGAAATAGATAAAATAAAAGAAAAAAATACAAATCTAAAAAAATTAAACAAAAAAAATATACTGAATTATTTATTTATATATTTTTTTTGTTTTTTTAATAAAAGAAAAACACAAATCTAAAAATTAATACGAAAATAAAATTAACAAAAGAAAAATACTCTACAAAAATAAAATAAATGAACTTTTTTGTTTCTTTTTTTGTTTTTTTTATTGTTTTGTTATCTGAAATAAAAGAAAAAAAATGAAACTAAAATTTAAACCAAAAATAAAATAAAATAAAACAAACAAACAAAATTGTGCTGTAAGAAATAAAATAAAATAAACAATTTTTTTGTTTCTTTTTTAAATCTAAAATAAAAGAAAACACAAACCTAATAAAGCAAAAAAATCGAACAAGAAATTAAAATAAAGAAAGAAGAATAGATCTAGAAACAAAATGGAAGCAAAATACTACTAAAACTAAATAAACCGGATCTAAAAAAATTAATTAAAAATTCAAAAAGTACTATTCAACTAAAAAAAGGAGTTCAGAAATAAAAATAAAAAAATCAAAAGTAAAATGGAACGACTACACCTGAAACGCAATCCAATTCTCTTCTCTTCTCTTCTATCCCATAATCCCACAATGCTCTGGTACCCCACCTTTCGCTATTCCGTCCTGTAGAACCAATGAGAAACAAGAATTAAACTGAGATAACGGATCAAGTAATAAAACGAAAAAGAAAAAATAATGAAACAGATTTAGAAGAAGTAAATAAAAATTTTTCTCCCTGCTTCCCCAGCATTGGCGCCAAAAACTTGGTGTGTCCGGAAGCACATCGTTAAACACTCTAGAACACTAGTTTAAAATTTTTTTATTTTCACCATTTCTCAAACAACTACTAATGTAGTAAATGGGTGAGAACGGATCGTATCCACAGGGAAGCATGTGAAAAATTAATATATACTTAGATTCGAACAAGAGAATGCATTCGGGAATGGTAGAAAATACGAAAATAAAATCTATTATTGTTGAAAGTAAATGTTTCAAATTTAAACAAGACAATAAATAAAAATCAAATTTTAATAAAGTATAGGAATCAACAAAGAAAAATAAAGAAATAAATAAAAAAAATGATCTAGAATCCAGATCCAGTGGCGGTAGCTGCAGATCGGCCAGACATCTTGTAGAAACCCCTCCTAACAAGAACTGAGCGTCTGTCCTTTCTACAACCTCTGAACCCCTAGAGAAACCTTAGCCTTGAACCGAACGAATTCAGATATGCAAAACAGAAAAACGAAAAAGAATTTAATCTAAAAGATTGTGGAAATAAAAATAGCAGAAAAGAAAATAAAGAAAAGAAATGATTGGTTGATTAGATCTAGTGGCGGTAGTTGTAGAATGGTTGAACAGCTTGCAGGAACCCCTCGTGACAAGATATGGGCATCCTCCCTTTCTACAACCCTTGAACACCTCAAGAAACTTTAGCCTTGTTAACTAGGTGAATTGACCAACCCCTTCTACAGGGCCCCTAGGACCCTTTTTATAGAGAAGGGTGAATACAACTAAAAATTAGAAGAAAGATGGGTGGGCAGTTGGGATTTAGCAAAGTTAGGGACGCTCTAGGGTTTCTAATGGATGGGTAAGATGGTTTTGGGGTGATTCTATGGCTAAAAAATAAAAGGAGAGGGTGTCCAATATTATGTAGGGCTGAGATTTGGGCGCCCAAAAATGGAGTGTGTAGATTAGAACATCTAAGGTTGAAGGATTAAGATTTAAAGAATAGGTGGTGTTCAAGATTGAACGGTTGGGATATAAGATGGAGGGAGTGGTTGAGATTTGGAGGTGATGAACTGAATAGTGAGGATTAGCAAAATAGGTGGTGCCCTAGGGTTTAAAAGCTATAAAGGAGAGCCCTAAAATGAGTGGTTGAGATTAAAAGATGTGGAGGGTGGAAATTAAACACCTAGGGGCGGCTAGGGTTTGTTAGGAGTGAAAAGATTAGATTAAAAGGGCTCCATAGGGTTTGCTAAGGGGAGGAGAGCATGGTAATACAATAGGATGGGCGCCAACTGGGTTTAACAAATAGGAGGTGCCATCTTGTTCTCAGTTCTTTGCAAAAACACCCCCTCTCTCAACTGGTGTTCACACCAGCTTCCCAAAAATTGAACTTCAACTTAGAAAAATTTATAATTTTCTACATAATTTGCACAGAGACCCTTAAAGGTCACATAATTGATTTTAACTGGGAAAAGGGTACACTTTGACTATTGTAAGGCCGAAAATACCCCTAAATTTATGCCCTTAAGGCATCAAAATATAGGGTTATCAGTAAGCACCACATAGGATACATATTAGTCAACCGTTGGGAGAAACACATCGGCGCGTCCCGATTTATGAGGCATGCCCGATTTTTTAATAAATGCCTGAACCAAACACTCATATATATAGGCGTTTGTTGAAATACCTTTGTGGATCCGACGTGACACCGTTTTTTGAAAAACGGCCACAGTTCCAAACATACCCAAAAGGATATGGTCTTCAAAGAGCATAATTTGATGAATCTTTGAGAGGTGTTGGACAGCACGGTTGGCTTTGTTTTTGAAAACAAAAACAACTGCCATGTCATGCCAGCCTTGCCATGTCGGCTTGCGAGTCTTGGTGGGTTGTACTTGCTTGGCACGAATTTCCAAGAGGATAGCCTAGTATGGTTTGAAGCCCGGATCCAAAATGGGCAACATGACTTGTTTTAAAAAAATTGAAAAGAATAATATAAAATGTTAAAATAAATTAACAGGATAGATAAAAAACTGAAAGAAAAGATCTTAAAATTTTATTTCAATGTTGATGTATACAATTGTTTATATATGAAATAATAAAAAGAAATTAAAAAAATTACAATAAAATAGAATAATAAAATTGGAAATATAAATTTATATACATATATGTATATATTAATATATTATTGTATATAATTATTACATAATAATAATATTTATTATTATTATTATTATTATTATTATTATTATTATTATTATTATTATTATTATTATATACATATATACATACATACATATATATATATATATATATATATAACTTGGCCCGCTTGCTTAGTGACTGGGTTGTGGTGGCCCGGCCAGGCTGCCAACTTTACACCTCTACAAAATACCCCTAATCAATGACCATAATTATAAAACAATTTTCTAAGACCCATACCCGATATGGACCTGTTGTAATGGGTTGAAAATGGCTCTACTTGGCTCCAAAAGAGAAAACAAAAACCGCTTCAGTTAATAACTATAAAACTATTTCGTCTATACAGGACTAAAAATGCATGGTTTTGGCCATGTCAATGATCATTTCAAAACCCGTTATTTTGCATTAAAAAAATAGGAAATTTAAAGTTCATTCTACCTCACGGATTTTTATTAGATTTTTAGGTTTTGTTTACCAACAATTCCACCTATGATTCACTATCCCCTTGAATTTTGATTCATTCTCTTTCCTCCACCTGGATGAGTAAACTGATATGTAGACTTGGCAAAAAGTTGACCCAATCAAACCTGAAAAAAATAGGATTAGGGTCTATATGTAACTACTTGAATTTGAGAATGACCCGATTCGATCCAATTGGGAAAAATTGGGTTAGGTTGGACCATGGGTCAACCTGCTGACCCGATTGTTAGTTCTAATTGTGACTATTTATGTATTGCTAGAAGCTTTCTCTCTTTCATCTTTACTATTTAGTCATTACTCATTATCATTTACTTTTTGAATTGTTGAATGTTCAAATTCTTTGATTTTATGTTTGGAGTTTTAAGGCTAAATCTTTTAATTTTGACATTTTTCATGTATTTTTTCTTTATTTTTTAAAATTTCTATTATTTTTAAAATGACCCGACTTGACCCATGGGTCAACCCTAACCCAAACATTTAGGGTTAGGGTCTATCATTTGCTGACTCAACCCGGAATCCAACCCGATACGAAATCAACCCATAACGTCTCGACCCACCCAACCCAATTTCCAGGTCTACTGGGACTACACAACATGATATAACCCGTCCCCCATACCCATAACCCACCCAACCCTGTTGACAGCGGGATTTGATCCCAAAGCCTCCATTATAACTCAGCGAGAGACTTCACCAACGAATTCACATCTGCGCCCCACACAGAGGGCGCCCACAAACGCCCCACATACACATCTCAGCAGCATGCATTGGGAACATGTTCCAAATAAAAAGAAGACAGTAAATGACATGAGTCTTAAGCTAAAAAGCTAAAAGGTTGAAAACAAAATGACCTTTGCTTCAGAAAGATTAGTAAGAAAAACTACTAACTTGGACCGGTGATCCACAATCTCAGGCCTCATGCAATCCCGCTTCAGTAGGATGACAGATTAAGATACGGGATTGTAGGGATTCCAAAGAAAAGAGAGAATGAGTAGTGACCACACAACAGAGCGCATCCTCCAAATGGGGCGCCCGACCACCTAAAGAGTCAATAGTAATTCTTCCCTCCTTTACCACCATTCATCTTCCAAGCGGAAACAAGGAAGCATTACAGTGCGTCAAACCTGTATTTTTTTTTTCCTTATCCTCTTGGGTTTCCAAGTTTTTCTTTCTTTTACTACAATTCTCTCACGTCCCCATGTTCTTCTTTCCCTCATTTGACTCATATCTTCTCTCTGCTTCCTCTCTTGTCTTAATGCGTTGAGGGAAAGAAATCGTATCAAAGGTTATCACTGCAGATCATCGTGGTGATGGGGGATGCACTTGTTTCGTTTTTGTTGTAGGTAGAATTTAGAAATATATTGCTGTTGGTGTTGAGGACGGAGGAGTGAAATGGAGTTAAACGTAGACACCTCTGGGGCTGCGGTTGGTCCTATGAACAAGACAGAAGACCTAATCGTATGCTATTCGCCAACCATGATCACCACAAGTGGCATCTGGCAAGGCGACAACCCTTTGGATTATTCGCTTCCTCTCTTCATCTTGCAGCTCACTCTCGTCGTCATTACCACCCGCGTTCTTGTCTTCATCCTCAGACCCTTCCGCCAGCCCAGAGTCATCTCTGAGATCCTTGTAAGGAAAATATAAAGCAAACAATTGCACTACTGGACTTCATGATCATCTATCTTCTCTCTGATTTGTAGTTTAATCAAAACCAAATTAGAAACAATATATAACGTAACGAGATGAATGAATAATGATGAATTTAATTAATGCAGGGAGGTGTGTTGTTGGGTCCATCAGTTCTGGGACGAAGTAGTAAGTTTGCCAACGCAGTGTTCCCATTGAGGAGCGTGATGGTTCTAGAGACCATGGCAAATGTCGGATTGCTCTACTTCTTGTTCTTAGTTGGGGTGGAGATGGACCTCACCGTGATCAGGCGCACAGGAAAGAAGGCCTTGTTCATCGCTCTTGCTGGTATGATCCTGCCATTCATCATAGGCGCTGCGTTCTCCTTCTTTTTGCTCGAAATAAAGGAGCAAACCACTGTTAACCATGTCACCTACCTCCTCTTCCTCGGCGTCGCTCTTTCTGTGACAGCTTTCCCCGTGCTAGCTCGTGTCCTTGCAGAGCTAAAACTCCTCAACACGGAGATCGGGAGAATAGCCATGTCTGCGGCCATAATAAATGACATATCTGCATGGATCCTGCTTGCCGTGGCCATTGCTGTGGCCGAGACTGATGCCGCCTCTTTGGCCTCCCTCTGGGTGATTGTCTCCACAGCCATGTATGTCTTGGTTTGCATCTTTCTTGTCAGGCCTGCAATTTCATGGATCATAAGACGAACCCCAGAGGGCGAGAACTTCAATGATGTCTATATCTGCCTCATTCTCACCGGGGTCATGATCTGCGGATTCATCACTGACGCTATAGGCACCCATTCCATCTTCGGTGCCTTCGTCTTTGGTCTTGTAATACCCAATGGACCGCTTGGAGCAGCCCTCATTGAGAAGCTTGAAGATTTTGTCTCAGGGCTTCTTCTCCCGCTCTTCTTCGCCATTAGTGGCCTTAGGACCGATATTGCCTCCATCCATGGGTCTTCCACCTGGGCAGTATTGATGGTCATCATCGCTTTGGGCTGTGCCGGCAAGGTGTTTGGAACAGCTCTTGTTGCTTTCTTCTACGATATGCCAATCCGAGACGGAATCGCTCTTGGACTACTAATGAACGCTAAAGGCTTAGTTGAGATGATTGTCCTCAACGTCGGCAAGGACCAGAAGGTTTCTCTCTCTCTCTCTCTCTCTCTCTCTCTACCATGAGTGCAGTGTACTTATCCCTTTTTATATATATCGAGTACTGGAACAGGTTATAGACGATCAGTCATTTGCGCTCATGGTGGTTGTTGCAGTACTCATGACAAGCGTCATCACTCCGGTCGTAACGATGATCTATAAACCGGCGAGACGATTTGTACCATACAAGCGTAGGACCATTCAGAGATCCAAGCTTGACGGGGAGTTCCGTATATTGTCCTGCATCCACACACCTCGCAATGTCCCAACCATGATCAATCTCCTTGAAGCTTCTCATCCCAGTAAGAGATCACCCATTTGCGTCTACGCACTCCACCTTGTGGAACTCACAGGACGTGCCTCTGCCATGCTGATTGTCCACAACACCCGCAAGACTGGTCATCCTGCTCTCAATCGCACCCAGGCACAGTCTGACCACATCATCAATGCTTTCGAAAACTACGAGCAACATTCAGGCTCTGTCTCCGTCCAGCCCCTCACTGCAATCTCTCCCTACTCCACCATGCACGAGGACATATGCAACCTGGCTGAAGATAAACGAGTCGCCTTCATCATCCTCCCTTTCCACAAGCAACAAACTGTGGATGGTGGTATGGAGGCCATCAATCCTGCCTGCCGCAATGTCAACCAAAATGTCTTGGCCAATGCCCCTTGCACCGTCGGCATTCTTGTTGACCGCGGCCTTGGTGGGGCTTCACGAGCGGCAGCAGGCCAAACCTCCCACCACATTGCTATACTCTTCTTTGGTGGACCTGATGATAGAGAAGCATTGGCGTATGCATGGAGGATGTCGGAACACCCCGGCATTATCTTGACCGTGATACGCTTCATCCCAGGGGAAAATGCAGTGGATCCCCTGGTGGAACCCGCCAGCGATACCCATGATATAAAAATCCTAACAGTGATTACAGACAGCGAGAAAGAGAGGCATCTCGACGATGAGTACGTAAATGAATTCAGGATGAAGAATATGCACAATGAATCGATTACATACACGGAGAAGATTTGCAACAATGGGGAGGAGACGGTGGCCGTAATACGGTCCATGGACAACATGCACGACCTATACATTGTTGGGAGAGGACAAGGTATGGTATCACCTCTCACCGCTGGTCTCACTGATTGGAGCGAGTGCCCGGAACTGGGGGCAATCGGAGACTTGCTGGCATCGTCGGACTTTGCTTTAACAGTATCGGTGCTTGTGATGCAACAATATGCGGGAGCGTCACATCATAACGAAGGAGCTGGGATACCAGACAGCCCAGCAACACAATCTGGTGACTATTTCCAGCAAATAAACCGGCGGATGTTTAGGGGGGGTTAGTGATGTTCAACTTCCAACCACGAATACATGACGGAGAGAGGTCTAGGGAGTGGAATTGAGCTGGAGGAGCTCCACTGAGATTTGTTGTACAATTCTGAATAGTATTGGAGGATAAACAACGACCTTCTCTAACCTACTGAACCATTTGGAAAGGAAGAAAAAACACAAGTTTTCTTCTTTCCTCGACCATGAAATACTGTTACAAATATGTTAGATGTAGTAAAATTGTCAATTATTAAATGGTGTAAGTAGTGATAGATCCCTGCAGCTTACTGTTCTAAGTAGATTGGTATAATTTGATAGTGCCTAAGTGCCCGCTTTTTCCAAGTCATATCAAACTTAAAAGGAAATAAAATAAATCTTTAGGCTCAGTTTGGAAGGAGTACAAATACAAATATTTACAGTATAAATACATACAAAATACATAATTTTGCACTCTACGTATTTGCATTTACTCCTTCCAAACTGAGTCTTAGTGATTAACTGCCATGGTGATGAAGGTTTGCTATCTGTTCTTAAATCTGGACTAGTGAATGAATTGTATGAAGCTGAAAAAGAGGAGATATCTTGGGAGGTTTTAATGCTTAAAGTGGCATGCATTGACTTGGAGCTCCTTTCAAACGGACCAAAGCAAGTTCTGCACTAGATAGTAAAGATACTAATCAAGGACCAAGGAGATGTTCCTCATGTGTGGCTTTCCCAGCTTTGGATCCAATGTCTTCTCTCAAATCTGTCCGTTTTCCCTTTCCAAGTTTTCACATTGGCCAGCTTTCATCGTTCAAGTGTGATGTTCAGAGGGAATTCGCCATGAGATTCATCATGCTTGATACCACCTTTCTCTGAACATATAACTATTTGGTTTTGTTCAAGGTTTAAAGTATCGACATGTATCGGGTTATATCGGCCAATATATATCGTATCAGGAGCTTTCCGATACACCCCTGTATACTCTTACAGAGGGTGTATCGGGGTTTCGACCAGTTCAGGGGGTGTACGGACCTTAAACAGACCCCTCTGAACCAGATTTGAAAAAAAAAATAAAATATCTATCAATATTGCCCAATAAGCCAATCGGGTGTATTGATATTTTGAACATTGGTTTTGTTCTGTTTGTCATTTAAACAAAGTAGGGGATAACAACTTACAGGGTGTTTGGTTCCGTAGGCGTTTATTCAATAAACGGTACCACATAGGCACCACTTCAGCAATTCCCCTCTCTTACTCTTCCGTACGCATCGAGAATGGCAAAAGTGAACTTCAGTTTTTGTACATACCTACCGTTTGGAGAAGTTATTTTTCAAAGCTTCCACAATCGGTTAGACGATTTTTTATTGATATACTAATGTAGTGATATGGGCTTAATTATCATAAACGGTTATAATTATTACGTTTCTCGGTTTTACAAACAAATTTTATACAAATGTTTGAATGAAAAAAACGTAAACGAAACCAAACACATATTTGTTGTGGCCCTCTGTCCCTTAAGTAAATTCCTCTTTGATCTGCTTTAAGATGACAAGAATAATTCCCTCTTTGATCTGCTTTAAGATGACAAGAATAATTCTTTGAAGGTCATCAACGTGGGTGAAAAAGACACCATTGATGGGGAACTTGACAGATGAACAACTACAGCAGTACTACTGTACTCCGAATCATCAAATATTGGAAGCACTTCTATACGAACAGTTAGTTTTGAAGCCATAGAAGGCTCCAAAGTTTCCAACTCTAGTAGACAGTTTTCAAAATTGACAACCTAATCGATATATTCACCTTTTACATGTCTTAGCAGGACTGTCTGCTATGTAAGCCAATAGCCTGCAGTCATGATGAACACGTTTTCCTGTGCAACAAAAAAATAATTCCTTCGATGTCTGAAATAAGCCCACTTTAGTAGGAAAATAATATTTTCTAATTCCAAATTTAGTATTTTATCAAATAATCGACCCTAGGCCCTATTAAACAAACTTCAAAAATCAAGCCCTCAAGGTTGGTTATTCCTTTGCAAAGGAGACTGAATAGATAATAGGTTTACGTTTAACAAGAAGACTTGAAACATTTCACTGTGAGCATAAAGAATGCAACAAATCAATGACATACTGTACAAGAATACACCAATGTTGTACAAACCAAAAAATAAATGCATCAGGGTCGCTGAGTACCTGATGAAACCTCACTTTCAGGTATGTTTACATTTTTCTGTGCAGATACTTCTTGTGCAAAAAAAACTAACGTCATGACCAAAACTAGGCCTTTCATTCCACTCTTTTTCCCACAAACACAACACTTTGTGCCAAACACCCATTAGGGGTAGAAAATCTGAGAAAGTACGTGTCCTGGCAAGTAAACCTGAGCAGCCATTCCCATGACCTCCTCCATAAAACTGCAATTCAAGGAAACCACAAGTTTCAATGGACAACTTATATGAACCAAATTCTGCAAATTTCCATTTCCAAGAGCTTTTCCAAATCCTTCTGGAATCCACTTTAACTTCAACTAATGACGTGGAACTATCAACTCTATACATCTCTTCTCAGAATTTGCAAACTTGCACTCTGGTTTCATGTTGTTGTCCAGTGGTATGGTTGGTGAATAGTTTCTTGGAACACAACCAGCTACTAGTACAGCTCTTGTCTTTTTAAACAGATTTCTTCTGAAGTTGAAGCATCTTCGTCACCATGCTTCAATAATTCCCCATTTCCACTATAGAGCCGGGCTGACAACGATGGAGACAATGGTGCATAATTACCTGTATGGATGTAAACATAGTAAATACAAGAGTCTAGAAGAAATTCAAAAATTTAGTAAAATGATTGTATGGGAGTGAGTGGGAATGAAGACAGATTGTGAAAGAAAATAACAAACTTATCTCGCACCTCTAAAGGAGGAACTTCTATCAGAGTCTTTTGTCACATGTAATAAAATGGTCCCAGAGAGCACTACAATAAATCCACATATTTCTGATACAATGCTTCCTCCACTTTGCCCATCCCAATCCTGAAATATTTCACCAGAAACAGTGTGAACTGACCAAAGAAAGATTTTTTTTCTATTAAATCTTTCTTAATATTTTTTATGATAAAATTCAGATGATAGAAGATTGGTCTGACACAAAATGGTCTCACATATCAGCTTGTGTGAGGAACCAACCCAACAAAGCTAGCACAAAACAGACTAACTTGAAGAAACAACTAAGAGGAGCAGTAGAACCAGCATGAAAACTTCAGTGGATTGACAATACCTTAAACATTATGACGCTTGCAAGGATCGTAAGTGTTGTGAACATGACATAATATATAGGAGACACGATAGCAGTGTTGAAGGTGTCAAGAGCCTGAAACATTGCAGAGAAAACCATAGGTGATGTTTGGTTACAATTCTGCTCCAAAGAACCACTATTGGAAGAATGAGTTCTGAGAAAAAAGTGATTCTTTGTTGAAATTAAAATTTTCAGCTTCAAAGAATCAATTCTTAGAACGAGTTTTGAACCAGAAAAAGAATAAATTGAAAAAAAAAATCATATATTCTCTATTTTGGGCTCATTTGTAATTGTAATATGTTATTTGGTAGTTTTTCCCATTGGGAAAGTTAAGAGAGCTTATCTCCCCTTTTCTGTATTCTCATTTTAATCTGTTTTAATGAAAAGGTTACTTGTTATTGATAAAAAAAATTAAAAGTGATTCTTAGAATCACCATAGGATTTTTTTTTTTTTGAGAAAGGATAACTATTATTTTCAAAAAGGGGCAAAAGGAAGGGGGTGTACATAAGATGATGTACAAAACCATCAAGATCTCACTATCAGAAATTCACTCTTCAAAGAAAAAACTATCAGGATTAATTCTCTGAAAGTATGCCAACTGTAGCCTTAGTAGCTTCTAAAAATATGTAAATAAACATCTATGTCACGTTGGAAATTGACAAACAAAATAAGCTAATGAAATTAAGTAACAAGTCCAGAAATCTAAAATATTCTGAGATAATCCAAAGAAAGTAATGACTCCAAGAGCTAATAAACTGAACATGGGAGGAAACGGATACAACCCAATAAACATTATGCACCCTTACAGATTTTATTAAATTTAACCTGTTCATATGAAGCCCATGGCAATTTCTCTATATATGCAGGATCAATGTGAACGAGTATTGATACTTTTTTTTTCATAATCAAAATGTAGAGATCCGAAGATGCAGTACACATGATATTATGAAAATTATCTTAAAAGAATTTCCTAGATACACTTAACAGAAAAATTAAAAGTTAACAGAAAAATTAAAAGTTCAACAAAAGAGATCTATATCTAGGTTGTTGGTAGATCGCATCTCCAGTTGAATGTGATGTTCAGACTTATACCAAGATATCTAAGCTCCCTAATGTGATAATGAAGCACACCTGAAAGTCCCCCTCCACCTCTGCCCACAAGGTGATTTGGAGTTGTAAATTAGAAGGCTTCTTCTGGATAGGGAGGTGGAGGAGTGTATCAGGCTGTTGGATGTACTAGAAAAATCAAAGCTGTCAAGTTCTTCAAGGGATGAACTTTTGTGGAAAGAGTGCAGGAACCAGAGGTTCACTGTGAAACCCTTTTATTCAGCCTTAATAAGTTCGCAGATGGGTGCAAATCAATGTGTAGGTGCATGGGGCAATCCTGTTCCCCCAAGAGTGGAAGGCTTTGTGTGGTTGGTTTCTATGGAAAATGTTTTAACAGCAGATCACCTAAAAAACAGGGGTTTCAGTTGGGCTAGTGTCTGTTATATGTGTGAAGAGCAGGACGAACCATTCTTTCACTTGTTCTTATCCTGTAAGATTGCTGGTTTTTGTTGGAAATTCTTTTCAGTCTGCAAGTTTTTCAACCAAGAATCCCAGAAAAAATCTTTTCAATATGGCCAACATTTAGAGGAGGTAAAAAGTTTAAGGTAGTGTGTGGAGCTGCATTCCATTTGCTATCCATTGGACCATCTAGAAAGAGAGGAACAGAAAAACGTTCGAAGATAAGCATCGAAAGATTGAATTTGCACAGTCTGCATTTCAGATCTAGGGGTTAATTTTAGGGTTGTACTTGAGTTATGAAACTGCAAGTGCAAAACTTTCTTTTGAGTTGTTCTTCCTCGGTGTTACCTTAATACCTGAGTATATTGTAATTCTCTCTTTTTTTTCTTTTAATGAAATTTTCATTTTACCATCAAAAAAGTACTTAAAGTTTTGAGAAAATTTAACCAAGATTATTTGAGAATAAAGGGGGGGAGGGGGGTGGGAACAAGAGGAGATATACAAAACAGGGGAGGGGGGGGGGACCCCCTGAAGTTACAAAGGAGGAAGCTTGTCGCTATACAAATGCTCCAAATACACACCAAATTTAGCTAGGCCATCTTCAGTATGATTGTATTCCCTAGGAATCCAAACTAAATTAACATTCAATCCATCCAAAGAATCCCAAGCTTCAGCCAGATAGTGATAAAATCTCCAAGGGCCCCTTTTTTTGTCTCTTAACAATTTTATTGTATTTGCTGAATCACCTGCACTGATCAAATTCTGAATACCCAAATTCTTAATCATCCTGATTCCGGTGAGAGCAGCCATCACTTCAGCCTTTGTGGAGTTGGCCCAACCGATTGGGCCACTAAAAGTCCAGCAGATATTGCCCCTTTCGTCCCTTACTGTACCACCAATACATGCAAATGCCGGATTGCCTAAGGCACAACCGTCAAAATTAAGGGTTTTCACACCTTCACTGATGGGAACAGAATGCCTCAAGGGAGTTTTCTGAGGATGAGGCAGAAACAGAAAGGGGTGAATATTTCTGCTAAATATAATTGACTGAAAGTCCTTTAAATAGATCTGAATTCACCGACCAAAGGATGCAAAGATAGGTAATATCTGAGATTAACTCCTCCAAGGTTCTGCTTTTATTGTCAAAGATATGGGTGTTTCTTTCATCCCAAACGCCCCACATTACTGCATGAGGCACTGATTGCCAAAAGACTTTACCCCTTTTGCTAAGCCCTATTCCTTGCCATTGATTCAAGTTGTCCATAATGTGTTTTGCAAAAGCCCAGCTGTACCCTGCCATATTCAAGAAATGGGACCATATCCTTTGAGTGAAGCTGCGATGAAGAAGGATGTGATCTACAGATTCACCCTCGTTGAGACATAAAATACAAACATGAGGAGAAATGGAGCGTCTTCCCAAAAGCTTTTTCTGAAGGAGATCACAAGTATTAACTTTCTGGAGACAGGCTTCCCATACAAAAAAGCAAATTCTTGAGGGGATGTGACTGCACCAAATTTTCTTGTAAGGAAAAGAGGGATGCTGATCTTCAGCAGTCAAAGCCCTGAACATAGACTTAGAAGAGAATTCGCCATTTGGGTGAAGGGTCCATATTCGGGTGTCAGAATGAGAGGGGGATATATAAGCATCTTTGAGGGTTTGGATTTAAGCTATTAAATCAGAAATCTCCGAGTCCCTTAGGGGTCTTCTGAGGTGGAGGTTTAAAGAATTCTCGGTGGACTGGTTTGGGAGGCAATCAGAAATAGAGGCTTGGACAAGGGTGAGGTTAAACAACCTTAGGGAAAGAGGCATCCAAGGTAGATTACCCCCACCAAAGATCTTTCCAGAATTTAATTTTAGAACCATTTCCCACTTTATACCTTATAAAAGGAAAGAAAGAAGTATGAATGGAACATATACCTTTCCAAGGATTGATGGCCTTTATCCTGTTCAAATGGAGATTGCAATCCCACCCGTTTGTATTTCGTCCATATTTACTTGAGATGACAGTAGTCCAAAGAGCATTAGGTTCTTTCGGAAATCTCCAGAGCCATTTGCATGGAAGAGAGGAATTTTTCTCTTTAAGCTGTTCAATACCCAAACCGCCTTCCTCTTTTGGTCTGCATACTTGTTTCTAACTAACTAAATGGTTTCTCTTATCTCCACCACCTTCCCAAAGAAAATTCCTTTGAAGCTTCTCAATCTGATTTCTGGCTTTGGTCAGAATCTGGAAGACAGAGAGAAAGTAGACCGGCAGATTTGATAAGGAGGCCTTCAAGAGAGTAAGCCTACCCCCTTTGGAGAGATAACACTTTTTCCAAGTCGATAGTTTCTTCTCGCATTTCTCCAACACAGGACTCCAAAAGTTGAGGGATTTTGGATTCCCTCCAAGAGGCATCCCAAGGTAGGTAATGGGTAGATTCTCCACTTTGCACCCCAATAAAGATTTGAAATTTTCTAGAAGATCCACTTCCACTGAGTTGATAGCCACAATACTACTTTTGTAGAAATTAACTCTCATACTAGTAAGAATCTCAAAACATTCAATTACCATTTTAGTGTTTGTGATGTTGGTTATAGAGGCATCTAAGAATAGGATTATGTCGTCGGCGAACTGTGAGAGATGTGAAGTTTATCCCTACCCACTTCAAAACCTTTCACCAAGTTGAAAAGAATTGACTTGTCAAAGAGATAATTAAATATATCCATCACCAAAGTGAAAAGAAAAGGAGAAAGAGGACGACCTTGTCTTAGACCCCTGCTTGCCTTGAAATAACCTTTCGCTTCACCATTTATCAATACTGAAAACCATGGAGAGCCAATACACCCTTTAATCCACCTAATCCAGTTTCTCCCAAAACCTCTTAGCCTTAAGCAATCAAGAATGCCGACCCAATCCACTTTGTCGTACGCCTTCTCAAGATCAAGTTTCATAAGGACCCCTGGGATCCCAGAGGATTTTCTGTCTTCTACACACTCATTTGCAATAAGAATGCTGTCCACAATTTGTCTTCCTTTAACAAAAGCAAACTGATTTGGGGAAATTAGATCTTCAAGGGCTTCTTTAAGTCTATTGGCCAGAACATTCGCCAAAATTTTGTATATGCTCCCAACCAAACTTATGGGTCCAAAGTCTTTAACTTCCAAAACTCCCCCTTTCTTAGGGATGAGGCAGAGAAAGGTAGAGTTAAGGCCCTTGTTAACAATGGCAGATGAATGGAGGTCCCTGAAAAACTCCATGAGATCTGACTTTACAATTTCCCAACAATTTTGGAAGAAAAGATAGGGAAGCCATCCGGCCCTAGAGCCCTATCACCGTCCATGCTGAAAATAGTCTTCTTGACTTCTTCCTCTTCAAAACTTCTTTCCAATCAATCCCTCTTTTCAGCTGAAAGGGTAGTGCTATCCCAATTAAGTATTGTGAATTGATTTTCACTATCCTTGGAGTAAAGGTTTTTAAAGAAAGAAAGGAAAGCTTCAGAAATTTCCTCAGGATTCTCCACTTCTCTCTAATTAAGATTGAGCTTAGAAATAAAATTCTTCCTACTTCTTCCCGAGGCATAGGTGTGAAAAAATCTGGAATTATTGTCCCCTTCTTTCAACCATCTCACTCTTGATCTTTGTCTCCAATAGATCTCTTCCCTTCTAACTAGTTGCTCCCATTCCTTTCTTAATTCTGCTCTTTTATTTCTGTTTAAGGCATTGAGGGTCCCATTTTGCTCTCTATTGTCCAAGTCCTCTAATTCCAAAACTTTTCTTTTTTTCTCTTCTTCAACAGCTTTAAATTCTTCTCTTCCCCAAGCTTTAAGATTTTTCTTCAAAGCTTTTAGTTTCTGAAGAAGTCTGAATCCAGCCCACCCCTCTACTTTGCGGTCTTCCCACCATGTTCCAACCTTTATACTGAAATCCTTGTGTTGTAGCCAGAATTTTTCCAATCTGAATGGGGACTTTCTTTTAATTATTCTCTCGGTGTTCAGAAATATGGGCCAGTGGTCTGAGGTACATCTTGGACGAAGTTCTTGACATAGCAATAAAAGAGAACTAATTACAATAGTGCCCCTTGAGGCACAAACTACTATAAAATCCGAACATTTATTTTGATGATATTCTTATATATAGAAATAGTCCAAAAGAACATATCAATCATTTAAGTCAAGTGATGAGAATTTTACACCAAGAGAAACTCTACATCAACTTTAGGGAAATGACCTTTCATGACACCCGAAGTTATATTTGTGGGGCTTGTTTCTGCTGAAGGCGTAAGTGTTGATCCAGAGAAGGTAAAGGCTATCTTAGAATGGCCCCTCTCTCTTCAAGAGATTAGGAGCTTCTATGGCCTAGCTACCTCTTATAGGAGATTTATTAAGGGGCTCAGCACTATCATGGCCCCAATTACTGATGTAATGAAAAAGGTGAATTTAATTGGATTAAGGCAGCAATAAAAGCATTTGGGACTGATTATAAAGAACAAAATGACAAAGGCACCTATTTTACAACTTCTAGACTTCTCTAAAGTCTTTGAAGGGGCAAGTGATGCATCCAATGTAGGAATTGGAGTTCTCATGCAAGAAAACATTATATTGCATTTCATAGTGAAAAACTAAATGAAGCCAAGAAGAAATATTCAGCTTATAATTCTATATATATATATATATATGTGTGTGTGTGTGTGTGTGTGTGTGTGTGTGTGTGTATTCAACTTATAACAAGGAGTTACATGCAGTAGTGCAAGTTCTATGACAATGGCAATACTACTTAATATCTAAGGAGTTTGTATTCTTTTCAAATCATAAAGCCTCAAAAGTACTCGAATTACCAAAACAAGCTAAACTATAGGCATGGGGAGTGGGTGTCATTCCTACAAGAATACACGTTCGTTCTTAAGCACCAAGTTAGGAATAAGAATAAAGTGGTAGATTCTCTAAGTTGGGTGTCTTACACACTTCATTCCATGAATGTTCAAGTCATTGGTTTTGAACAATTAAAGCAAGACCATGCAGGTTACAAGGATCAGCATCATCTGTGCTGATTTACAAACGAGGAAGCAAGATGAGTATCATTTATTTTCACTGCATAATGGTGATAGGCCCCCAATTAACCTTACGTATGCTAGGAGAAGGAAAGGGCAGCATTAGCCAGGTCAACAATCGGTTAAGGGAGAAAAAGAAGAGTCAGAAGGGAATAAGAAGAGTCTTGGGGCATTTATAGAGGAAGTCAAAAGGGAATAAGAAGAGTCTTGGGGCATTTATAGCTATGTCAGTTATGAATAAGAAGAGTGTTGGGCATTTATAACTAGGCCAGCTGGGCATTTATAGGGGGAGTCAGTCATGCTGTCAGAAGAGTATAAGAAGGGTCTTTGAGGGATGGGGAAAGGTATGTTTTTGTGGAGTGAAGAATATTTTGAGTGTTTGGGAGAGCCGGCGGTCTCTCAAAGAACTGACCAACTGTTAATGCTTTCCTCTGAATGAATACCAGTTTCTTTTCATTTGAGTTATGCAATTTTTGCTGTGTGTCTGAGAATTGTGTGTGAAATCTTCCAGGACATATCAAATGGCTATTTGTTTTATGATATTTGGTTATGTCTACCAAATACCTCTTTACGGGATTTTGTTATTTGGGAGTTACATGCTGGAGGTGTAGTAGACTAGTAGGTCATTTTGGTAGAGATAAGACTGTTACCATGGCAAAAGATAGGTTTTATTGGCCTAGTTTGAAGAATGATGTTGCTCATATAATAAAGCAATGCAGAACATACCAACTTGCCAAAGGACAAAAAAAAAAAAAAAAAACATTGGGCTATATACACCCTTGCCTATTCCTCATGAACCATGGCAGGTTTATCCATGGATTTTGTCCTTGGATTACCCAAGAATGCTAGAGGTTACAATACATCTATGTTGTGATGAATTGTTTCTCCAGGATGGCCCATTTCTTACCATGTAACAAGACACATGATGTTTCACATATTGCTACTGTATTTTTCAAGGAAGTGGTTCAACTTCATCATGGAGTTCTTGTTACTATTGTGAGCAATCCAATGATGAAAATCACAAGAAAGTTGAGAGCAAAGCTGGCAGATCACCTATTGATGAAAATCAGACTTAGTGATCCTATTGGAGAATATGTGATAGATGTCAAGAAGTTTCAAAGGTTGGTGGGAAGACTTCTCTACTTATCAACGACTCAACTTGATATAGCATATGTTGTTGGTGTCCTTAGTCAGTTTATGCATGCTCCAAGAACTTCCCATTTGGAAGTAGCAAAGAGGATACTTAGATATCTAAAGAAATATCAGGGAGTGGCATATTGTTCAAGAAACATGATCATATGAAAGTGGAAGTTTACACAGACGTAGATTGGTTGGCGCAGTTGATGGTAGGAACTCCACTGGTGGATACTGCACCTTTATTGGCGGAAACTTAGTCACTTGGAGAAGCAAGAAACTAAGTGTAGTGGCTAGATATAGTGCTGAAGTTGAGTATAGGGCTATGGCTCATGGGGTAGCTGAAGTACTTTGGGTAAAAAATTTAATTGGTGAATTGGGCTTCGCTGTTGATGGTTCAATGTCCCTTTACTGTGAGAACAAAGCAACCATTAATATTGCAGCCAACCTAGTTCTTCATGGTAGGACCAAGCATATTGAAGTTGAAAAGCATTTTATAAGAGAAAAAAACTTGAGAAGGGTGGAGTTTGTACTCCTTACATCACTTCCAAGGAACAATTAACAAATGTCCTTAGAAAAGGCCTATACTATTTGCAGCATAATGAGTTGTGACAAGTTGGGCATGATTGACATATATGCTCCAACTTGAGAAGGAGTGTTGTAATATGTTATGTATGGTGTCGTAGGGGTATATGCTCCAACTCTAAGTATAAATATAACTTAACCATCGCCAACTATAAACTTTTGGAAGAGACTCTTCCCTTCTTTCTCCTATTCTCTTTTCTTTTCTTCTCACTTTTCCTACGTTATTTTCTTTTCTTCTTTGCTAGACTACAAACACTAATGAAGTATTTGCAACCTCTTTCAGCAACAATAGTATTAGGGCCCCACACATCAGAGTGAACAATTTGAAAAGGAAATTCAGCAATTTTATTTCTTGGATGAAAACTTGTTCTACAATGTTTGCTTAGAGGACAAGTTGGACACTAAAGTGAAGACTCAAACACTGACTTAAATAAAGTTGGAAACAAGACTCTGAAAGACGGAAAAGACAAATGACCCAAACTGTAATGCCACAACAAAATCCGGACTTGACTACAAGGACTCTCAGACTAACTCACAAAACTTGTTGTATTTCTTGACTCTAGAGCTACATCATCCAAAATGTAGAGACCATCAACCACATGACCATTACCAATTGTTCTCCCATAAGTCAAATCCTAGAAAACACATAAATTAGAAAAAAAGGTTACACTGCAATTCAAGCATCAAGTAATGCAATTAATGGACAAACGATTGGTAGGAAATTTGGGAACATGATATACTGAATGAAGAACCCCATTTTGTAAGGGCACTACACCTTGGCCAGAAATGGTAGTGTGTGAACCATCATCTAGCCTAACTTTGTCTCTACCAGAAAGTAAACAATATGCTAAAAACAAATTAGGCTTAACAATCATATGGTTGGTTGCCCTAGAATCAATGATCCAAGGGTTAGAGGATGAAGTAGACACATGAAATGCAAAGGCCTATTTACCTAAAGTGGACACATGTGAGGACCGTGAGGTAGGAGTTATAGGAGTCTCCTCAAGTTGACATAGAGTCCTACCATATTTTTCCAATTGATCACATAAGGTATTCGATAATTCCTCCTTATGGATAAAACCTATAGAGACCCTCTTGAGATGAACCACCAAAAACAACATTAGTCGAGCTAGAACTCTTCCCAGAATATTGTGGTTGCTTCTTCTAGAAGGACTAAAAATTCTTCAACTTCCCAAAAAGATCCCAACATGTCTCTTTAGTGTGTCTGGTAGGGGTGTCCACGGTTCGGTTAACCGAACCATGGCCCTTTTTTGTAAACCGAACCGGTGGTATCGGTTTTTCCTTTTCTCCAAACCAAAACCGAACCGATACCACTGATTAACCGGTCCGCCGATTTCAGTTTTTGACCGGTTTGATTCTTTGGTTTTTCGGTTTTTTATATTTATAATATATTATAAATAATAAATGATATATAATATATTATAAAAATTATAAAAATATATAATATATATAATATATTTATAAATAGATTATTATAAATATAATATAAGTATATATTTATATATAATGAATATATTTATATACATAGAAAATATGTGACATATATTAAAAATATATATAAAATATACATATAAATATATATACCAGTCGGTTTTTTTGTAGGTTAACCAAAAACTGAACCGGTCCTTCGTTTTTTCAAAATCCCGAAGCGAAACCGAACCGATCGGTTCGGTTTTTCGGTTTTTCATGGACACCCCTAGTGTCTGGCTCTATCATAGTGAATACATCTTAACTTATTCTTCATCCCTACACCACCTTTTTTATTTGCACCACTTCCCTTGGTAAAAAGATCAACTTGTTGCTCCCTCTAGAGGATTCATGGCTATGCTCCTACTCTCCTCAGACTGAACTAATGAGTATACTTCTTGAAGTGATGGCAGTTCTTTGCTCCCTAAAATCTAAATCCATATGGGCTCATAACAAGGGTTAAGACCTACTAAGAAGGCAAACACTTGCTACTGATTTACAAGCCTTTTGTACTCTCTTGCATCTGATTCATTCTTCCGGTCAACACTTTGGTAATGATCAAGTTCCCTCCTCATGGAGGTAAGAGATGAATAATAACCTGACAGCCTTTTCTCCCCTTGTTTACAATTGGAGGACTCAACTTATAGCTGATAAGTACAAGCATAGTGCCCCTGCTCAGAAAAAAACAGCCTTAGCCTGGTCCAAAATCTCCTTTGCAGTTTCACCCTACATAAAATTCTTTCTCAGACTGAGGTGAATAGAAGTTACAAGACATGACATGATCAAATAATTTTCTTGAACCCACTTATAATGGGCTGCACCAGCCTCTTTGGGTTGAGGGATATCACCGGACAAGTACCCAAGCTTTCCTCTAGACACAACATACAATTTAACACTTCTGGACCACTCCAAATAATTCAGTCCATCAAGGATTGAAATCGCAACAGGGAAACCCCAGTTTTTAGCCCCTGGACTAACCATATTCTGACCTCCAATGACTTCAGATATGGCTGAATCATCAGTTGACATTGTTTGCACACAGTAAATATTACAACCCACAAGCAACTTATACCAGGAAGAAAGGAACAACACTAACAACCAAAGAAATCCGGTCTGTTTTCCAGTTTAAAGTCCACTGTAAGCAGCAAAGAAATGCTCCAAACTCCTTTCACAAGAAGTAGGTAACATAATAAAACACTTTTAAACACCCCAAGTTAGAAACAAGAGGAAAAAACCTTCATCCAAACTTCACAGGTTAAACACTGCTACAGTCTTGAACTTCCAAGTAAAACAAAGAACATCCAGCAAAAAAAAAAAAACAACAAACAGTACAGCTGAAGAAAACACGGACCTGAAATGAGAGATCCAAGAAACTAGGCTTACCACTCAGCCGACTGGACCTCAGACCACACAACCATGGAGAACAAAGAGAGACACCTCTCCTCACACTCAAACCTCCATCACAGGATACAAGGGAGACACCCAAACAATGACCCTTTTGGTTCCACAACCAAATGGGGAAAAACAGTACAAAATCCCTTGCCCAATCAGCTCCTTCTCAGATTTGAAGTGTTAAAACTTACAATCCTTTCCAGAGAAAACCAAAAGAAAAAAGAGGAAGAAAGATCCACACGAGCACCAATCTGCTGTCAAACCTGCTCTGATACCATCTGGAATGGAAGAAGAGAAGAGAGAAATAGAGCATAGAAGAGAAGAGAGTTTACCAAAAGATAGTAGGGGCGGTGGCCCACTTGGCTTATATATTAGGGTGATCAAATAAAAAGAGGATATTACAAGAATACCCCTGATTGCAACTTAACAGAAAAAACACATAAACAGGCCCACCAACAACCCACTAACGGCCCAATAACAGCCCTAATAACATTCCTAACAACAAGGATATTTTCTCTTCTTTCTAAACTTTTCTGTCAATCATCTCAATAGAAGGATAGCCTGCATGATTGATCTCCTAGTCATAGAACCAAAGTGGTTTCTTGATATACTTGTTTCATGCCATAACCTTTGCTCAATTACTCCCTCATAAAGTTTCATAGTGTTGCCGATGAGCTTAATCCCATGATAATTGTTACAATTATGTATATTTGTAAATACAACCATCAGTGTTCTTTCTCCATTCATCTGGCACCTTATTTGTTTTCATTATCTTATTAAATAGTTTAGCAGCTTTAGCTAGCCATGATAGGCCAAGCTCTCCCGTACCATACCAAACTTCTAGCGAGATACCAACAAGTCCTAATGTCTTTTCCCTTCTTCATCTTATCTAACACCTCCTTCACTTCCAAAACTCTAATTTTGTGAAAGTGCATATTATTTTTAGTATTTTTTTTTGATAAATTATTATTATTACTAGTAATATTAGAGTTACTAATCCCTCCTCCAAAGACTTTGGGCCTGGGACACATCTCTAAGCTTCACTATGTGGTCCTTTTTTAGAAATTAATCTCTTGGAAAGGTTATGCTTTCTCTAGTAAATGCATTTGGAAATACAAGCCCTCATTAAAGGTCTCCTTTCTGGCATGGACTGCTGTTCTCTGACCAAAGATTAGCTACTTCATATGGGCATGAACATCTAAGATACAACATGTGTTTCTTATGGAATGGAAGAGAAGGCAAGCAACCATTTCTTCCTTCACTACAGTTTGCAACCAGGCGCAGAGTTTCATTGTGGCTATTTTTGGAGTGGATTGGTTCTTTAGTCTACTGGAATGTTTAATGTATGGTATCTTCTTAAGTGAACAAAAAGGGTAGGGTGGTTTGGAGGCTGGTTCTTATGGATATAGTGTGGACAGTATGGAGCGAATGAAATTACAGAGTTTTGTATAACAAACGAGCATCTAAAGAGATGGTTTTGAAAAGGGTAAAAGGATTCATTTATTCGGTTAATTCTGGTTCAGAGATTGAAGGTTCCACTTCAATAAATGAGACTCAGTTAAGAGAGTTCCCTGCATACTCACTTGAAACAGGGGGCTAGTTGATGGTATGAGGTAACAAATACATTTGATCTTGGAGATTTCACTCTCTTGAAGGTAACAGATACATCTAAACAGAGAATCAGTCTACAGAGGGGTCATAACATAAGTCTAAACGTGAAGATTCCATTCTCTCCTAGTGTGAAAGGTAACAGATACATTTGGACAGAGGACATCGGTTTACAGTGGGGTCATAAGGTAAGTCTAAACATGGAGATTTCACTCTCCTACTATGAAAGGTAACAGATACATTTGGACAGAGAACATCAGTTTACAGAGAGGTCACAAAGTAAGTTTGAACCTGGAGATTTTACTCTCTCTCCTACTGTGAAATATGGCAGATTTGCGTTCTGATTTCATAGGTTAGTGAAACCTTTGTCTAATTTAGTAGATTTCAAATGAGTTTCATAGTTAGATGTGTTTCTTAATAGGGGAAGCAAAACCAACTCAGTAAGAGTTCAATCATCTTCTTTATTTTTATTGGAGTTCAATCTTCTTCTGGTTTTAATGAAGTTGCAGGGTTTTTAATGGAATGGATTCTTATTTTGGTTTTAAACAGAGAAAATGGTGAGAGTGTCCTTGGTAAATGTGCAAGTTGCATTTTCTTCAATTTAAACAACCAAACACTCACAAGTTTGCATTCAAATTTGTATTGTTCATGTCCAAACAAAATGAATCCATTGGGTCTTGAAATTTAGTCCCAGTTTGCACACAACTAAACCATTCTAAAACACTTATGTAACGTACATTTTTGCATTTTATCACAACCAAACGCATCCTAAAGTGCATTAAAGAGGCAGAGAACATCAAACAAAATCAGAAGATTGGGAAATTATCGAGCTTGTCATTTTTTACAATTATTATATCTTGAACAATGATGCATATATTCATGATGGTTCACAAGTGTTTGGTTTTTATCACATAAGTAAGAAAACATTTTGTCCCTAGACCCTAGCTGGGATAGCTTTTTGAATGTAACAACTTCACAAGAGAAAACAGCATTATTTTAAGCATTATCATAGTAAACAACAGTAGCCCATAACTAACCTTGTTGAGGTAATTCATTTGTGTGACAACACAGGTAACCACTACCAACATAAAGAACCATGTTTCTGGGTAGACCAATTGATTGTTACCCTCAAAGGTCAATTTCAGGGAAGTTCCAATGGCTTTAACACTCATTACCTGCATAGTAAATCAATACTCAGTGGATAAAAATTGCAATTTATATGTAACTTTAATAATTTCCTTTTAGCTTTTAAATCCTAACTAGGTAAGCAAGGATTTTTTGGTTTTTCAATCACAAGCTAATGAGTGAAGCAAAGATCAAGCATAGTCATATGGAATAGCTAGAGAATCCGAAGGTTATGTATATTTGGGTAATTTGTAAATGAAACATTTTAGTCAATCACTACACTCTAGTAATCTCACCCAAGCCTTTAACAAGTTTATGGATGCCCCCAAGAACATTGGAGTGTCAGGTCAGATCAAAGTCTCCAAACTAGAAAAGCACAAGCAACTTAACTAGCTTACCGAAAGGGAGCCCATCAAAGAACAGATGCCCGTGAAAACTAGTACATTTGTATTCCCATATCGTGGTGCAAAATGAAAGACTAGAACAAAAACCAGCACAATTACTGATGCCACGTAAAGCAAAAATGCTGAAACATAAACAGAAAAGAAAACAGAAATACAAGGATTTAGCCATTAACAGAGTAGTCAAATCATGTATAAGGAATATGAAAATAATAAGAGAAGCCTCACACCTGTTTGAGTTGCCAAACTCCAAATTTCTTGAACAGAAGTAATTAGGTGCTCTTGAGGTGCATGGATAACAATTACAACTGAACCAGCAATGCACATCACACAGCCCAAGATTCCCAGTTTGTGTAATCTCTCCTTCAAGATAAAATGAGCCAACACAGCACTAGTCCATGACATCCAAACCACCATAAATAGTCACTGAAATTCCCTCTTACACAGAAAATATTGAGTGAACACTGAAATAAAGATAGAACACAAGGACGGTGATTACCTGACAATTATACTTAAGGCACCAAGGGGGGTAACAAGAACAGCTGGAGCAAATGCATATGCAACAAAATTTGCAACTTCTCCCACGATCACTAATCCAGCAAGAGATGGGAAAAAAGTATTATAATTGCAGACATTCAGTAAGAGAAACGAAGAGAATGCTGAACAATAGTTTGGTTTCTGAATACACCAACCATGAAAAAAAATAGGAAAAAAAAGACCAACCTACAAATTCAAACTAAGAGAACTTTGCACTCACTAAAAACATAGCCAGAGTCGCATCCAATCTTACTAAAAACATAAGCATGTATTCCCATTAACATCTAAAACAAACTACCGCTTTTTTGCATCAATCTAGACACAAGGATACTAAATGAAGTTAAATTTCCAAACACTCATAAGAAAATGATTAACTTAAATATATACAGTGAACACAAAATTAAACCTGCAAAATCCATAGAAAATAATGCATCTCTAATACCACGAACGGAAACTCATAACATTTTCTTGAAATAACTATAATCCGTACTCAATTCAAAAAGTAAGTTAAAAGCCTAAAAAATACATAATTTAACACCATAATCTATGAATCACAAATAAGAGGAAAGCCATAGGAAAAAAATGAAGCAGAAACAAAATTTAATAGTTTGTGCACAAAAGGTATAAAAAGAAAAAAGAAAGTTACTTGTGATCATGCCTGCCCACCACAGAGGCTCGAAAAGATACGAATAGCCACCAACTCCTACACCGGAAAAAAGGAAAATAGGAAAAAAAAACAAAGAATCAACAGAAACCCATGTCAGAAAATCAATAACTCACCAAAGCATTGCATCAAATGAACCCACCCGCTCGAACTCCAGAAGCAGCTGCAGCACGTCTAAGACCTTTCTTTTTAATTATAAAACTTGCCCCTATAAACCCACTTGAGAGAAGAGCCAAGACAAATCCTTTCAGATTATCTGCCGAGAAACCCATTCAGATCTTCCCTCCTTTTACTTCTCCTCCACTTCTCATTGAAATTTAGCAACAAAAGCTTCTGATCATTTGAGTCTTCCTTCCAACCACGATAGTTTTCTGTACTACCATATAAAACAAGGCTCTGCATTATATATGGGTCCTACTCCTACCAATCAGTTCCGGGTAAAACCCACCAAATTTGTCATTCAGAACAAGGTTTCACTGTTCCACATCCAATTACAAGCTGGAGTACAGGGATATTTGTTATTTTTGTTTTTATTTAATAAGGTATTTGTTTCGTAGCGAGGTAAGAAACGAATGGAAGAGTCGGGTTGAGGCCAATCCTAACTCAATTCAAAGTTTTAAACCCTAATCTAATATGGCCTTCAACTCGATTAACCCAATCCTAACTCAATACATGATACTATATGGTGGGGGCTATACAAATATTATGCATCTAAATAAATCAATGTATGTTACATATAACATATACTATAGAGTCGGATTCGGGTTGGGTTGGGTTGGCTAAGGGGTCAACCCTAACCCAACCCGAAGTAAAGTCGGGTTCATGAATTTCAACCCTAATCCTAACCCTAACCCGAACATCAATCCAACCCAACTTTTTCAGGTTGGGTTCAAGCCAACCCGACACAAGTTGCAACCTTAATACTGACCAATGAAGAGTAGAGTAGAATACTTGACAATTTTTTTAAAGCAGTCCTAAGGTAATAACTCTACCTTTACTGTGTACTATCCCAAGTGGCAATTGACATTACCGTTAAAGGATTCATAAAAAAAAAAAATAAAGTGTTTGAAAATTGACTAACGCTACTCTTGAGAATTGATTAAGGTGGCGTTTGATAAATCTGAAAATTCATATCTAAAAAATTAAAAAGATATTAAATGTGTTTGAAATCTGAAAAGAAGTATAGTTGCTTTTTTACTTTTAGAAGATCTGAATCCATGAGTTTGTTTGTGTAGGATCAACCCTTTACCATTTGAAATTTATTAATTTTACTATTTTACCCCTAAAATATATAATTTAAAAATTTTGAATTCAATTTACATTATCTCATAAAAAATAATTTTCAACCTCAAAATAATATTGAAACAATATAAATAAAAAATAATAAATTAATAATTACTAATTAATAAATGAAACAATTAAAATTAAAAAAAATAAATAATGATTATAAAAATATTAAAATAATTAATAATTTATACAAATAAAAGTTAAAATAATTTTTAAAAATCAATGAAATAATTAAAAATTATTAGTTAATAAAAATAATTAATAAATAACACAAGTAAATTTAATAAAGAATAATTAATGTTTAATAAAAAATATTTTATAATTAATAAATTAATAAAACCATTATTATTGTTCACCGAAGTACCGAACCACCATAGGGGGGAGAGAGAAGACAACAACGATGGGAATACAGGGGAGAGAGAGAGAGTGAGAGAAGAGAGGGAAGGAGAGAAAGAGAGAGAGAGGGGGGAGCGAGAGAAGACAGGAGGGGAGAGAGTTGTCGCTGCAACAACTGCAAGGCGGTGGCGGGAATATAGGGGGTGAAGAGAGAGAGCAAGAGAGAGAGAGAGAGAGGTTGAATGTTTTGGTTTTTTCCACCGGATATTCTGTCGGTCACGTGATGCTATAAGACAACGGTTCACTGTCCTATTCCGCCAGTCCCTACCTTCTCCTTCGGTCTCTTTTTATCATTTTCTCCTGCCTCTCCTTCATCCCGTTTCTCTCTCTCTTTCCTCTTTCCTCTTCCCTCCTCTTTCTCTTTCTTCTTATTCCTCTCCTTCTTGTTGGTGACGTTTCAACTCATCCTCTACCTTTGTTCCCCGGTTACAGAGGAGAACCGGTCCAACTAGGGGAGAGAGTAAGCAAAGAGAGTGATAGAGAGGGAATAAGAGGGAAGAGAATGAGGAAGAGGGGAGAGAGTGATGGTTGGCCGATACCGTAAGTCGCAGTGGCTGCAGTGGAGTTTCAGAACGAGTGAGCAGAACAGAGGAGTAGGAAAGATAGAAAAATCACAGTATAGTTAACTTTTCTCCAACCATCTCAGATGATTCAGAAGAGGATCTTGATGCACTTCTTTCTTACCAAAATGGCTCATCTGATTCTGTGATTCTAACAAAAAAATGCGAGTTTTTTAATCTTTCCAGAAGTGCTTCCATTCGTCTTTTTTGATCTTCCATTATGAGAAGAGATTCACTTGCAAAAATATCCCCATGCAGATCAAGTATCTCTGTAGTTAGCAGGGTGTCACCATTTAATTTGTTCTATATTTCGACTATCAGGACTTGCTTCTCCTTTGTTCGGTGATGGAACTGGATTCAGTTCCCATACTACTGACAGTGGCGGACATTCATTTAGGCTAGTTATGTAAGGTGGCGCACTGCCTGTCTCGTTCATTGGCTAGTGCACGCAAAGAGCGCGTTGTTGTGCTAAGACGGGTTGGCTAGGAATCCGTCTGAATCCTCTGGTCTCACAGGGAACTGGTTGGTTGTGCCAGTCAATCCCCGCCGTTCTTTCTCTAAGATTTTAAAGGCTCTTTGCTTCGCCGAGCTGACCAGGTCGGTGGAGTGTTAATTATTTTGTTCTTGGGTTGCGCGAGCGGACGTGGAGTCTTGTTTTGCTAGGTTTGATGAGCATTCAGCAGAAGAAGCATAGCGCTGGTTATCTACGTGTTTTTGTGCAGTCAAAATCCGCCAAAGTCGATTTTTACATAAACAATGCCGTCAAAAAACAAAGATTGTGGGTGGGTCAGGTTTTATACAAATATTGGTTGCCAACGTTGATTTTTACAGAAATCATGGTCGCTGGCGTAGTTTCAGGAACCGATCATTGTTTTCCAGTGGGAAAATCCCAGAAAAGGTACCCTGTTTCGCTACTATAGTTGCTGCGTCGAACAAAAACTGTAGCGAAAACGGGTTAAGAAGACAATGAATCCGGGTCGGATTCTAGAAATTTTGTACAGTGAGATGCTCACACACAGCTCACTTTCAGACTTATTTTTGACATCTAGATGTTTGTGTGTGTGACCGTGTGGAGTTGTCATCTGTTACCGGGAAACACAGCCTTCATTTTCAACCTCCTTAATGAGGTTCTAATATTGATTACCAAAAAAAAAAAAAAAACAAGAGTTTTAATCTGAAAAGCCAACGATGACGAGGGCTATATTTCAGTGAGAGACCACACCTTCGGCGGGTTTTTTAGTATACGAGCAAAAGTTGCAACGATGACGAGGGGCCGAAGGTGGATGGGGTTATTCCCGCCACTAGTTATCCCGGTTCGGTTTGCCGCTACAGAAGGGGACGGACGAGGGAGTGATAATATTGGGTTTTTAAAGAATTTTAAACATCATATGTTATCACGTTTATATTTGTTTTGATGGGATATTAATGGATGTTCGGTAAGGGTAAGGTTAATCAATTGTTATAAACAATAATAACCGTAAAAAAATTTACCCAAAAATAAAATATTAAATTTACCATTCACTATTTTTCGAATTTTCAAAATAAAATCAATTGATGAAATTTTTGAATCCATTGGAATAATAAAGAGAAACTACTTTCCTCTTTCGATCTTACGACTAGAAGCTTCAGCAACCGACTTAACACTTTCTCTGATCGTCCTGGGCCTCTGGCTGATGACTGGTATAGATCGAAGCAACCTGGATTTGTATTGCTGATTGTGGAAGAAATTGTAGATAAAACCATATGGGTCTCCACACCTACAATCCTATTCGGACAGCTAAGCTAACGAGTGCAGCAGAATTGACGCTCAGATGCCAATGGCCCTCGCATTTGAAACTCATACCATATTTTCATTTTTATTTTGTCAGTTAAAAAATGGAAAAGTTCTTTATTAGCATTTTGTATTTTGTGTCTAGTGCCACTTTGGTCCCTCAACTTTAAAATGCGATAATTCAATATTTGAACTTTTAAAATGTGACAATTTAGTACTTGTCATTAATCAGTAGTTAATCTGTCGTTAAGTGATATTTGAAAAGTATACAAATGTCCTTCAAGTGTTATTTAATTTTCTTTATCAACCATCTAAATGTTGACAAAAAATTATCAGTCACAAATCCTTGCTTCTTCCATTTAAGAAAATTTGGGTTAAGTAGGCATTTTGGTGATCTCAACTTTCTTGAATAGAAGATGCAAGGATTTGGGACTATTAATTTTTTTGTCAATGTTTAACTAATTGATAAAGAAAATTAGATGACACTTGAAGGGCATTTGTGTCTTTTTAAAGTATCACTTAACAGCTGGTTAACAACTAGTTAATGGTAGGTATTATCACATTTTGAAAATTTAGATACTAAATTATCACATTTTAAAGTTTGGGGACCAAAATGACACTAGACCCAGAGTACATGATATTAATCGAGAATTTCCCCTTAAAAAATCTAAAAAAAGGAGGAATTTTGATGAACTTCCTGGTACGAGAAGAAAGAATCGATAAGAGAGTGCAAGAGAATCTTTCAAGAGACCAAAAAAAAATGCAAAATCAAGCAAAAGAAGATGCTTCCACCACTAAAGCTGGTACGCTCTCTGGTCTTGGGAGAAACCATTAACAACCCTCTTCTTTAAGCCCAAACCCACCGTTACCATAATAATCTTGTTTCTAATGATGATGATAATGGTGCTCCATGTCCAACTCCTTCACCTCCATTGAAGAAGTCGAAGCTACAACAATAGAAACGCAGGAAGAAGAAAGAGTGGTAACAGTGGCAAGACCAGCAACAAGATGAAGACTCCATTGCATTGTTGAAGGTGGCCCACCCCAATTGGAGCCCCAGTGCCATCAAGTCGGCCCTTATGACCACCGCCTACACCCGTAAGAACACCAAATCCCCTCTCCGTAATGTAGCCAGTGGAGCAATTTCCAACCCCATAGGCCCATGGGTCGGGACATGTGGTTCCATAGAAGGCTTTGTCTCCGGGGCTGGTGTACGACGCCACACCTAAGGAGTAAGGAATACATCACATTCCTCTTCTCCTTGGACTACAGCATATCCTAAATCCAGGTGATCACCAAGCAGCCTAATATCACCTACTCACAACGGTTTGTAGACCCCGGTCACGTAAACTATCCATCCTTCTTTGTATTCTTCAGTGTCGAAACGAGGATGGTCCAATACACGCCCTCAATTTACAACATGATGTTTTGACCGAATCCGCCAGTTCTATGAAAGTTGGCGATCAAAGTGGCAGGTTAGGTCTCAAACGTTTCAGGTCACCACTGGTTTGGCGGTGACAGAGGAGACTAGAACTGAGGAAAGAGGAGTAGAAGAAGAAAAAGTATTTTAAGAATTTTTAGGAAGTTTGCAAAAAAAACTTTTTTAGGAATTTTAAAAAATATCAATCACGTGATATTACATGTGAACAGAGTGTGACAGAAAATTAATAGTAGGGAGGTTTTAGACAATTGTTAGAAAACTTAACAACACTTTAAGATAATATATAAACAATAAGGGTAGAGTTAGTCAATTTCCTAAATCTTACGGATACTTTGAGAAATTTGCCCAAATTTTAAATTTTCTTTAGGGGCGACTGGTAATAATTCTTGGCTTCTTGCTTACTTATATAGTTGGATCATGAATGAATGAATTGAGTGGTCACCGAGAAATCGATGAGACCTCTCTATCTTTTTTTTTTAAGTATTTGGCACCATTAATAACTTCCCCCTTGACCCCTTTTTCCCTGAAAGTGGTGGTTATGGGATTCGATTCCGCATCAAAACTGGAACAAACCAGTTAACACATCAACGAGCCATCCCTTAATTGGTTTGAGACCTCTCTATCTTACATCTAACAACTACTGGATTGAAATAAATGAACTTTTAGATCCCACTACTGGTTTGGTGTAGTGGTTGTAGAGTAATTCCAACAACTTCAATTTTGTTGAATCAGTAGAAAAATCATTTTGCTGAATTAATATAAAACTGAATCTTGCTCGTGAGTTGTGACCTTTGTTGTTTCTTTTTGTGAACTCTATAACATTATTGATTTTAGTATCTATTTCTCCACCGCTGGCTTGTAGATTCTAACATGAGCTAATGATCTTTGAAAAGATTTTTTTTTTTTTTTGCTTAGTAATCTCATCACATAGGTCACACAAGCCCCTCTCTATTCTTTGACCTGTGTAGAAATAAAAATGATAATCTAAAAATGAAAAACAAAAATAAGACCACCTTGTCTCTATTCCCCTTTGGCCCTTTCATGCCTTTCATAAATCCAATTATAAATAGGAAATTTGAAGAAGAAAAATTCTACAAGCTACTTTTGGTGGGTAAAAGAGCTGAGATCGAAGAGGTTTCCATAGAATGCATCCCATGTGTGCCTCACACAAGACTGTAATTGAATTAAGCACTAATCGAATAGTTTGACCTTGAGTTTGATTAGGCTCGATTCGATTTCAATTCTAATCGATAAAGCTAAAGACAAGCACATGCCTAGCCCAAGATCCAAGCCCAAGGCATAGCAATTAAGCCCAACGTAATTCCAACGACTTCAAATTGTTGTAATTGTTACAACTTGTGTTCAAAATTCAAATTGCTCTTTCTCTCTCTCTCTCAAGGCTACCTATCATGAAACAGAGACCTCTCTTCCAAACACACCTAATACATGGTATTATTCCAACCTTGTCTCACCTACATCTTCAAGAATCACCTTCTCTAGCCTAACCAACCTAATTTTTATCAAACTCTACAGAACTATCTTTCTTCTTTGGCTTATCAAACTATTCCAACCTTAAAAGGCCATCGAATCTTTGTCTACATTGATGGCTCATTCCCTTGTCCACCTCAACATGTGACTGATACCAATGGTCGAAGTATTCCAAATCCTTATTTTATCTTGTGGAAATAACAAGATCAACTGATCCTTAGCTAGTTGCTTTCCACACTAAAAGAAATAATGTTGGCACAAGTAGTTGCTGTTCATCCTCTCAATCCATATAGGAGACACTAAACAAGCTTTCTCTTTATCCAATAGAGCTTGAATTCATTATCTTAAATTGGAGCTAGCACATGTGAAGAAAGGTAACTTATCCATATCTGACTACATTCAGTGTGTAAAAGGCATAGAGGATTCTTTGATTGTTTCCAAATATCATGTTTTCAATTTTGATGTGGCACACTATCTTTTTGGTTGCTTATCCCCAAAGTATGACCCATTTGTTCTCACTATTACCACAAATTTTGATCATTTAATCACCAATGAAGTATAAAGTTTGCTTCTCACATATAGAAGGCAACTCGAGAGAGATGACTCACTCACTATGCCTCCCTCTACACATGTTTCCAACTGTACAAAAGACAAAGAATTCCACCTCTAGTATTCTTCTCAATCTCCATATCAAAAGCTCAAACAATCACCCAACAACCAGAAAACCAAACAACAGTATCCTCCTCCCATCAATAACAACAATGCTCGACATAAAGCCTCTTGTTATATATCAACTTTGTGGATACAGTGGACACATTGCAACAATATGCTGACGATTAGGGCTGCAAGTCGGACCGGGTTAGGTCGGATTAAGGCCAACCCTAATCCAACTTGACCTATCCAACCCTAACCCTAACTAAATTCCTTCAACCCTAACCCAACCCAAAGTCAACTTCGGGTTGGGCCCAACCCAACCTTCTTCCCATCCCTTAAAATCCCGTAGAACTTCTTAATCTTAGATCTTAACTCAATTTTCATTAAATATATTAATCCTGTGTTTTATTAGTATTTGTTTGTTGATGTTTTTATTGGTTCTTTATGTAGAAAATTCAGGAAAAAAAAGTGTTTGAAATGACTATAGTTTATTATGATGACTTATAATATATATTTTATGGCAGCAAGCTATGGGTGACAAACAACTGAGAGGAGATAAAGGATAAAATATTAAGAAAACATAAAATATGTTATCAAGGTTTTAGTATTTCCAATTAGGATTAAGTGAAGTGATTATCTTAAATAAAATAAATGATAGTATGTGGTAGTGGCTATACAACTATCATGTATCTAAACAAATCAATGTATGATATAATATATATAACCCTAACCCAAGCATCAACCTGACCCAACCCAGTCCGACTTTTTCAAGTTGGGTTAGGGTTGGGTTCTGGCTAACCCAACCCAAATTGCAGCCTAATTGAAGATACCTTGCACTTAAAGGATCTTCATCTTCTCACTCAAATGGCTCAACTCTCATTGCCTCTTCTCCCTCCTCCAACGCTGACACAAATTGGTACCCTGATTTAGGGGCCACCGATCATCTCTTGCCTGATTTGCAGAATCTCTCTTTGTATAACAACTATCAAGAGACAGATCATGTTACTGTAGGCATGGGAGAAGGTTTGGAAATCTCTCATGTTGACTCATCTATTGTGTACATTCCACATGGATCTTTACAACTTGGGAACATTCTACATGTTCTCAATGTCACCAAAAATTTTATTTTAGTAAATCAATTCTGTCACAAAAACAATGCTTTGTTTGAGTTTAATGTTCATGGTTTTTGTGTTAAGGATGAAGCCACTGTTACAAGGCCCAATTAAAAATGGTCTCTATTAACTTCAGGCTTTACGTTAACAACATTCAAATAAAGGTGGTGTTGCACTCATTGGTGAACGGATCACAGCTTCTCTTTGGCATAAGAAACTTGGCCATTTGAGTCCAAGAATCACACAACATGTTAACTTTAAGTTTCAACTACCTATTTCTAATAAAAAAAGTTGGACTTCTATGCTTCTTGTCTATTTGGAAAGAATCATAGGCTCCCCATTGTGTCTAGCACTTCTGTTGTTTCTAGTCCATTGGAGATCATTTATTCAGATGTTTGGGGTCCTGCCCCCTTTCCATCTTCTACTAGTTACAAATATTATGTATTGTTTGTTGATGAATATAGCAAATATTCATGGTTGTTTTTGATGACTTGCAAATCCCAAGTTACATATATCTTTCTTCAATTGAAGGCTTTTATTAAAAATAAGTTAAATTAAAAAATAAAGAACTTGTATACTAATGGCAGTAGAGAATACAAACCTCCAGATCCTTTTCTCCAAGAATATATCATCACTCACCAACTCACATGCCCATATACTTAGAACAGAATGGTGTGTCTAAACGTCACCATCGACACATTATCAAAATTGGCCTCACTTTTTGCCACTTCATCTATTCCATAATCATATTGGGTGATTCTTTTAAAGCTATAGTCTATCTGATTAACATCATGCCATCCCTAATCATTAACGTGGTCTCTCCATGTGAAAAATTGTTTGGCTCCATTCCAAATTACATATTTCTTCATGTATTTGGGTGCTCTTGCTACCCTTACATTCATCCATACCAACACAACAAGTTTTAGTATCAGGCTTCTCTTTGTGCTTTTCTTGCTTACAACAATCAACATCATGGCTACAAATGCCTTGACATGACAACATAGAGGATGTACATTTCTAGACATGTGGTGTTCGACAAACAAAGTTTTCCCTTTGCCAACAAAGCTTCATCTTCCCTTCATCCTACCACATCCACTCAACTATCCACCCTTGGACCCTCACATGTGCACTTCCCATCTACCAACCCGGTTCCCTCTCTCACCTAAACACTACCAACTTCAAACCCACCTATTTAACCTTCTTAATCTTCACCATTACCACCACAACCCACACTGTTAGATCAATCCCCTTCCACTAGTAACTCGCCTACTCCTATTTCATCTCTTTCCATATCCAACATTGCTCCACTTACTGAACCATATCACCCCATGGTAACCTAATCCAAACATGGCATTGTCAAACCCAACCCCAAATGTGCCTTACAAGCTAGCTCATTACCTGAAACAAAACCCACATGCTACATCATTGTTCACAAAGACAATCATTGGTTACTTGCCATGGCTGAAGAGTATGAAGCCCTTCTTTGCAAGAAAACATGGACTCTAATCCCACCACTCACTGGTCGCACTATCATTGGCAACAAATGGATCTTTCATATCAAGCAAATACCATATGGGTTAGTACTTGACCACTTCAAAGCCTGTTTAGTGGCAAAGGGCTACAACCAAGAATTTAGGATTGACTATAAAGAAACTTTTAGCCTAGTCATAAAACCAGCCACAATTCAGGGTTGTCATTTCTCTTGCTACCTCATCTAATTGGGTTATCTGCCACTTGGATGTTAGTGATGCTTTCTTGCATGGCCACTTGGAAGAAGAGCTCCATATGAAGCAACCTATTGGATTTGTTAATCTAAGACACCCTAATTATGTGTGCAAATTTCACAAATCTTTGTATGGACTCAAGCAGACCCCTAGAGCATGGTTCAAATGCCTTCGTGATTATCTTCTCACTCTTGGATTCTCTGACTCCAAAGCTGTTGCATTAATATTGTTCATTTTGCGTACAACCAATGATATTACTTTCTTTCTCATTTACATTGATGACATTTTGACATTTTGATCACAGGATCAAATCCTACAACCATTTAGAATATCATCTTGCATCTCACATTACAATTTCCTCTCAAAGACCTTGCTTGGCTACATTTCTTCTTAGGTATTGAATTGAAATTCATTGTTCTAGTCAAGGTATCCATCTCTCACAACACAAATACATACAAGACCTTGTACGAGCTAAGATGCATGCAAAACCTTGCTCTACCCCCATGGTAGCTTCCACTCACCTCACCTCCACAAAGTGGTCATCCCATTTCCCATGTCTATGAGTATCAAAGTGTAGTTGGCAGTTGGCACACTTCAATACGTGATTATCACACAATCAGAGTTGGCTTACTCTGTCAACAAAGTATGCCAATTTCTAAAAGCTCCAACCACTAAACATTGGTCTGTTGTCAAAAGGATACTTAGATATCTGAAATGCACCATTGATTATGGACTTCCAATAAGGCCTGGTCCTTCCATTACCCTTGAAGCATTTTTAGAAACTGATTGGGAAAGTTGCCTTGAAGGCCGACAATCTCATGGTTGGTTATGCATTTATCTTGGTCCAAACTTGATCTCATAGAGCTCTAGGAAGCAAAGTACTATTTCCCACTCCAGTACCAAGTCTAAATACATGAGTATTGCCTTTGTAGTTGCTAATTTTACATGGGTTTAAATGCTTCTCACTGAAATGGGTTTCTCCCCTACATCTCCACCCACAATTTGGTGTGACAGCTTAGGGGCAACATACCTATCTACAAATCCAATTCATCATGCCAAAATGAAAGCATATCAAATTAGATATACATTTTGTGCATGAAAAAGTTGCCAACAACTCTCTTTAAGTTTGTTTTCTCTCCACTAAGGATCAAGTTGTTGATATATTTACCAAACCTTTATATAGTGCACACTTTAGTGACTTACGTGCCAAGCTCACCATCTATTCTCAAAACAGTTTACTTGAGGGGGGCTGATAGAGCTAAAGACAAGCACATACCCAGTCCAAGATCCAAGCCCAAGACATAGCAATTAATAAGACATAGAAAAAGTTCTTCCTCTTCCTCCGATTACAATTACAACTACCATATATACTTTGTAGTCTATGTAGTCAAATTTCAAATTGTTGTAAACGTTACGGTTTGTACTCTATAAATTTGTACCTATTCAATCAATAAGACATAGAAAAAGTTCTTCATCTTCCTCCGATATTTCACTAATCAAGCTCGAATTGAGTTCAATTAAACCTCAGGGTAAGTTTGATTAGTTGGACTTGGGCAGGTTGGTCGGGTTTGAAAGAATTTATGTATATATTTTTATATAGTTATCTTTTATTGGGCTTTATGGCTCAATTTAAGAGTATAATTAATTGAAAATATGTACAAATTTCATTTATAAATGCATATATACATATTTTATACATGTACACATATATACATAATTAGAAAACAAGATAATTTTTATATAAATATAATATATAAATGTATGTATTCTTTGGGCGGGCTTAGTTTGGGTTGGGCTCAAGCTACCCAAAAGCTTCAACCCAAGCTCAACCCAAATTTAGGTTGAGCCCAAGTTTTCTGGTCTAGGACCAGCCTACAACCCTAAAACTCAGTCCCAAACCCATGCAAAAAATTCAGGTTAGGCTCAAGTTGGACCTACCTAAGTATCACCCCTGGTAGTGGTTTCCTTGTGAAATTTATTAAGAACTCCCTCAAGTTTTCCCACTCGTACTTTTCTATCAAACCAAACACAGCATTAGGGATAGGGATGTGTTCCATTTGCCAAAAATAAATGTACCCAATCACTTAGGGTGCAAGTTGGGGAGACTAGACTAGGTTTGATGTCAACCTAGGTCCAACACTAAGAATTGGTCCTAAGGCCTAAGCTTAAATTTGATAGAGATAATGATAAAGATAACATTGATGTTAGAGATAATGCTAAAGATAAGATCATGCACCAAAGAGTCATCAAGAACCCAAATACTGTGTTATCCTAATCACTCATTTTCCTTATCTTGTACATAATTTTCTTTATATTGTATTCTATTGACATTAAATAACTTATAGCTATATACATGTAACTCAAATATAAATATGCAAACGACTCTCAACAAGAGTCATCGATTTTATTCTTTCCCTCAATCTGTTTTGTTCTTTATGGTATCAGAGATTTCTATGACCATGACTTCCTCTGCTACCTCTCAAACCTCTAACACCACTATTGCTAATCTCAGTCTACCAGCAACAATCGCACACCTAATCTCTGTTAAGCTAGACCGTACAAACTATCTTTTGTGGTGGTAATTGTTCACTTCAACATTGAAAGGATTTAAAGCTCTCGAGTATGTTGATGGAAAAAGCAAAGCACCAACCAAGTTCCTCAACTGGATCTGGTGACTCAATTGATCTGAATCCAGAATACATACTCTGGGAGCAGCAAGACCAACTGATTCTAAGTTGGATTTTATCATCTCTCACCGAGGGCGTACTTGCTCAAGTTATTGGCCATACCACCGCTAGAGGAGTATAGGAAGCTTTATCGAGGCTCTTCACATCTCTCTAGAGCTCACATTATGCAGCTCATATTTGAACTCATGCACCTCAAGAAAGGAACTACAAGCATGGCAGATTACCTTTAGAAAGCCAAGATACTCTTTGACAACTTGGCAGTTATTGGTGAGTTCATTTCAGATTCGGAATTGATCCAGTATGTTCTTAGGAGGATTGGGTTCAGATTATGAATCTCTTGTAACTAGTCTTGTTCTAAAACCTGAAGACTACACACTTGATAAAATTCGTGCTCTTTTGTCTAATCATGAACTTCGAATGGAGCAATCAAAGCTTCTATTTGATGTTACACCATTTGCAAATGTTGCTTCTCGATCTACTCTTTACAAGTCTTCTACTCCCAAAACTGATGCTAGTAAGAACAAGAACAAGACTGATAGAGAATGTAAGTCAAATCCCTACCAAGGAGTCAAATGTCAAATTTGTCTTAAACCAAATCATACTGCCTACAAATGCGTAACACGTTTTGATAAAAACTTCAAACAGGAGAGGTCAGAAGGCAGCAGTGTTGGTGGTAACGTTTCAGCCTTTACTGCAAGCACTGCATCATTCATTGACAGTAGTTGGTACCTTGACTCAGGAGCCAGCTATCACATAACATTTGATATTGAGAACTTATCTCTGCATTCTGAATATGATGGTCCTGATCAGATTAAAATTGGTAGTGGAGCAAGTTTGGGCATTAAACACATTGGTTCTTCTACACTCTTTTCATCCTCTAGAAAATTTGCTCTTCATGATATCTTACATGTCCCTGACATCACTAAAAATCTATTATCTGTTGCCAAGTTTACACAATATACGATGCTATAGCGAAGAGATGGAAGAAAAGCTTACTTCTTGCAATAGCATCCAATGGGACAAGGGTTTTTCATGGCTAGCATATAGCATTGCTATATGCCCGCCCCGAACCACTTCAACTGCCCATCCAAGAGCATTTGGCTTTAGAATACTTGTTTTTCTTTTTTTTTGGACTGAAAAAATCTTCCAGCCCAAGCGTAGCGAACACAGAGAGCAGCTCACGCAGAAGGGATAATAACTGCTACTTTGAATTCTATCCCTTTGGTTTTATAGTGAAGGATCTACAGACAAAGAACATACTTCTAAAAAGACCAATTGAGGAAGGAATCTATAAATTGCAAGTCTACTCCAAGGGAGCAGTAGATTATAATGACTTTGGTTCAGCATTTGTAGGTGAACGAACTTTAGCAAATAATTGACATGCTCGGCTCGAGCATCCTGCAACACCAATTGTTAGACATATTATGCACAGATTTCAACTTCCAATCTCTTCTTATTGTTTTGATTTTTGTTCATCTTGTCCTCTTGGCAAGGCACATAAGTTACCTTTTGTTTCTAGTAGTAGTACATATTCTGCTCCGTAGACTTAATCTATTCAAACTTATGAAGACCTTCCCCAATTTCTTCAGTACATGGATATACTACTATATTATTTTTATTGATGCATTTAGTCATTTTCAATGGATTTTTCCTCTCTACAAGAAATCTGATGCCTTGAATGCCTTCTTGCTATTTAAAGCAAAAGTGGAGAATTTGTTTAACACCACCATCAAACAGTTTCAATCTGATAGTGGGGGAGAATTCAAAGTATTTAAGCCTCTCCTTGATAAGTATGGTATCATTCAACGTGTGTCATGCCCACACACACAGGAACAAAATGGTTTTGTAGAATGTAGACATCGTCAAACTATCGAGACTGGTTTAACATTACTTGCTCATGCCTTGGTACCTATTAAGTACTTGTGGGAAGCTTTCCACTCAGCTATGTACCTTGCTAATCGCTTTCCTACCAAGACTCTTCAGATGAAAAGTCTGATGGAAGTCCTATTTGGAATTACACCAAATTACAAAGAATTGAAAATGTTTGGGTGTGAATGTTTTCCTTTAGTTCGACCATACAATGCTCACAAGTTTCAATACCGCTCTATAAATTGTGTTTTTTTGGGTTATTATGATTCCTATCGTGGCTATAAATGTCTTGATCTTACTTCAGGTTGAACTTATATTTTCCAGTACATCACATTCAATGAAAGTTCATTTCCGTTCACAATGAAGAATGTGTAAAGGCAATACAATGGTTTCACAGTCAACTCCTACTTCCAACTATATTGGACCACCACCCATTGTGGTTGCCATTCCAATCACAGATTCAACTAGATCCACTCACACTATTGATGCATCAAATCATGTCATTGAACTTGTCACAGATCAACACACTATTGATGCATCAAATCGTGCAGTCGAACTTATATTTCCCGCTACATCACATTCAATGAAAGCTCATTTCCATTCACAATGAAGAATGTGTGTAAAGATAGTACAATGGTTTCACATTCAGCTCCTACTTCCAATTATATTGGACCACCACTGATAACTCTGCATTTTGATGCCTTAAGGGCATCAATTTAAGGGTATTTTCGGCCTTAGAATAGTCAACATGTGCCATTTTCCCAGTTAAATGCAATGTTGTGGTCTCTAAGGGTCTTTGTGCAAATTCTGGGGAAAACTGGAAAGTTTTCATGGCTGAAATGTAGATTTTGGGAAGCTAGTGTGAAGTCCAAGTGAGAGAGGGGTGTTTTTGTGAAAAACTGAAAGTAAGAGGGCGCCTCCTAGCTGCTAAACCCAGTTTGACGGCCCTCCTACTATATTAGCATGCTCCCCACACCTTAGCAAGCCCTAGAGCGCCTTTTAACCCATTCTTTTCACTCTTAACAAACCCAAGCCACCCCTAACTGCTAAATCCTTACCTTCCATCCCTTCTAATCTCCACCATCCATTGTAGGGCACTCTCTTTTTAGCATTCTAACCCTAAGAGCCACCTAACCTCTAATCTTCACCATTCAGCCTTTAGCCATTAAATCTCAGCTTTACATAATATTGGGTGCCTTCTCATTTTCTTCTCAGCCTTATGATCACCCTAGAACCATCATAACCCTTCATTCTAAACCCTAGGGCACCCATATTTTTGCTAAAACCCAGTTGCCGCTCCCCTCTTTCTCTCTATTCCCAGTTATGTCCACCCTTCTCTATAAAAGGGGTCCCAGGGGCCTTGTAGAAAGGGTTGGTCAATTCACCTAGTTAACAAGACTAAGGTTTCTTGAAGAGTTCAAGGATTGTAGAAGGGGAGGATGCCCACTTCTTGTTAGGAGGGGTTCTTGCAAGCTGTTCAACCATTTTGCAACTATTGCTACTAGATCTGATCAACCATTCTTTTCTATTATTTTTATTTCTGCAATCTTTTAGATTTAATTCTTGTTCGTTTCTCTGTTTTTGCAGATCTGAATTCGTTCGGTTCAAGGCTAAGGTGTCTCGAGTGGTTCGAGGGCTATAGAAAGGACGGGCGCCCAGTTCTTGTCAGGAGGGGTTTCTGCAAGCCGTCTAGCCGATTTGCAGTTACCGCCACTAGATCTGGATTCTGGATCATTTATTTATTTTATTTTCTTTGTTGATTCCCATACTTTATTAAATTCTGAATTTTATTTATTGTCTTGTTTAAATTCGAAACATTTAATTTCAACAATAATAGATTTTATTTTCGTATTTTCTGCCATTCCCAATTGCATTCTCTTGCCTGGATCTAAGTATATATTAATTTTTCACTTGCTTCCCTGTGGATACGACCCGTTCTCACCTATTTACCACGTTAGTAGTTGTTTGAGAAATGGTAAAAATTATAAATGTTTAAACTACTGTTTCGGAGTGTTTAACGACGCGCTTCCGGACACACCAACCACCCACTGTGGTTCCCATTCCAATCACAGATTCAACTGGATCCACTCACACTATTGATGCATCAAATCGTGTCATTGAACTTGTCATACATCAACACATTGCTGATGCATCAAATCATGTAATTGAACTTGCCACAGATCAACATGATTCTACTGTTGACTCTCCTCCAATGCATCTCTCTCCAGAAAACACTTCTAATGATGATTCTCCTACATCACATCCCTCACTAGTACCAGTTTCCAATGCTTTTACACATGTAGCAGTTGTAGCTCCTCCCACACTTTATGTTTATCCTATGGTAACTAGAAGCAAAGTGGGAATCTTTAAACTAAAAGACCTATATTGCCTCCACTTCCCACCCTCTTCCCATGGATGCAGAACCAAGTTGCTTCCACAAGGCTCTACAATATCCTATATGAAAGGCAGCTATGCAGCCAATCTCACATGAACATAGTTGGTTGCAAATGGGTGTTTCGTCTCAAGTACAATCCCGATGGCTCCATTGTGTGGCACAAGGCGCGTCTTATTGCCAAAGGATACAATCAATGTGAAGGCCTTGACTATCAAGAGACATTCAGTCCAGTGGTTAAGCCTACTACTATTCGAGTTATTCTCTCCCTTGCTCTCTCTAAGGGCTGGTGCATCCATCAACTTGATGTAAAAAATGCATTTTTACATTGGTCTCAACCACCCAGCTTCATTAACTCCACCCATCCTACCCATGTTTGTCATCTTAAGAAGTCACTCTACGGTTTGAAGCAAGCACCACGTGCGTGGTACTCTAAGTTATATGGTTTTCTTCTTGAAAATGGTTTTATGGCTTCAAAGTCTGATTCATCTCTCTTTATCTTTCTACAAGGGAATATCATGCTCTATGCTATCGTCTATGTAGATGACATCATTCTCACTGGTTCCCATTCATCTTTGTTAGATGATCCTGTTCTAAAAATGAGTTCTACATTTATTGCCAAAGATTTGGGGCCTCTTTATTTCTTTCTTGGCCTAGAGGTGCATCACACTTTCAAGGGATTGCTTCTCTCTCAAAGAAAGTACATAGTTGATCATCTTAGATGTGCTGGTATGATTGATGCTAAACTAGCCTCTACACCCATGGCGTCATCAACTAAACTCAGCAAGCTCGATAGCCACACTCTCTTTGATCCCTCTCTCTATCGAAGTGTTGTAGGAGCACTATAGTATCTTACCTTCACTAGGCCTGATATAGCCTTTGTAGTAAATAAAATGTGCCAATTTCTTCACTCCCCAACTAATGTTCATTAGGCAATTGTGAAGCGCATACTGTGCTATCTCAAAAGCACTCTATCACATGGCTTGCTACTCCAACCTTCCTCTTCCTTGCATCTTCATGCATTTTCTGATGCAGATTGGGATGGATGCCCTAATGGTACGTTCACATGGTGGCTTTTGCATATATATGGAACCAAACTTGGTCTCTTGGTCATTTCGCAAGCAATCTATTGTGTCACGATCTAGCACGAAGTCTGAGTATAGGAGCCTTGCACTAGCTGCTTGTGAACTTGGCTGTGTTCTCTCCTACCACCTGTTTTATGGTGTGATAACTTGGGCGCAACATTTCTCACTTCCAATCCAGTTTTCCATGCACGTACGAAACACATAGAAATAAACTTTCATTTCGTATGAGGTCAGGTGACCTAGAAGCTCCTTGAAGTCAAGTTTATCTCCTCAGGTGATCAGATAGCTGGCATCCTAACAAAGTCTCTTGGTCTTACTCCATTCTTTGTTCTTCAGTCCAAGTTAACTGTATCATCCCCAGTCAACTTGCGGGGGGCTGATAGAGATAATGATATAGATAACACTGCTATTGGAGATAATGCAAAAGATAAGATCATGCACCAATAGAGTGTTCATGGGCCGGGTAGCCCGATGGCCCGGCCCGCACCCCGGTTGGGCTTGGTCATGTAATTAAGCCCGCGGGCCTAACACAGTAAGCCCGACTGTGTTTCGGGCCGGGCTCGGGATTTGTCAAAAAAGCCCGGCCCAACCCAATTCAATATTATATATTTTATAAAATACATAATATGTATTTTTATATATTATATAAAATATATAAATAATATAATATTTATAAATATATATATATATATTTATAATTTAATATATACATTTTTTATTTTTTTCTTTATAATTTCTCTCTCTCTCTCTCTCTATCTATCTCTATTTAGCCGCTTTAGCAATAGTAACAATATGGGCTAAATTTCGGGCTCGGGCCTTAAAAAAATTTGTTAATACAGAGTGAAAGCCCTGCCCGGCCCATGAACAGGTCTATGCACCAAAGAGTCATCAAGAACCCAAACACCCTGTTATCCTAATCACTCATTTTCCTCATCTTGTATTCTATTTACGGTAAATAACTTACAACCGTACACATGTAACTCAAATATAAATATACAAAGGACTCTCAACAAGTCATCGATTTTATTCTTCCCTCAATCTGTTTTGTTCTTTAAAATCAAACATAAGGTCAAGTCCAATTTATCCAACCTAGGCCTAACTTCCACTAAAATTTGACATATTCGGATTTAGCTTAGGCCCAAGCCAAGTTTGAATTGGTCAATAGGCTTGGGCCTAAAATTTTGTATAGCTAGACCCAATATATTAAAAAGTTGCCCTGAACCCAATATATTAAAAATTTGCAGGTGTATTTGTATATATTTATGTATATATCTATGCCCGTATTTATGATCTTATATAATTGGATTGATCTTAGGTTGGATTTGGAACATGCTTAAAGTGTCGTGCCCATAAATTTTGGGGCTCAATGAGCCGGGCCTGAACACAAATAAACCTACGCTCAAATTCAAAAATTTCCGGGCTGGGCTTGAAGCCTGGAAAAGGTCTCGCCTAAACTGTCTAGTGCTTGCAGAAATTCAATAGAAGCAATCTTACCCAAAAAATATAGAAGCGAAGCGATTATTTTTCTCATTTACTGTTCGGACCAGTTCCAGGGGGTTTCAGGTTTGGGTTGTATTCGGTTTAATCTAAACTTCAAACCGTACCCCCTCATTCACTCAACATAGGTTTTGCACTTTTGCTCAGGTCGAATGCGTACACTTTGAGTTCGGCTTTTATTAGGGCACGGTGCATACACCCACCGTTCTCGCAAAAGGAAGATGCGCTACGCGTCTTTTATTTTATATATCCGCTTAAAGCGTGCGAGGAGAAGGAAAGACGTTGATAAGAGATGCCATTAGACTCTATTCGAAAACAAGTTCTTTGCCGCCTTACACTGAACCCAGTTCACTCTCATTTTTTCCCTCTCCAACCGGCGGCGATTAACATGCTCAGGTATTGATTTTTTTTTTTTCATTTTTACTTTCTCAAACATTGCTTTAGGTATTGCATTTCCTTCCATCCTTTTGTTTTTCCCAAAACGTAAATCGAATTGCATTTCCTTCTCTGGTGCAATTGGATCTGGTGAATAGAGTATCCAACGAAGAAGGGGGATTGCCCCTGCTTCTGCAATGCCTACATGATTCTCCTTTCTAGTTTTTGCAAGAAACCTCAACTCACGGGCAACAATTGTTTTTGCCCCCTGTGACCCATTTGATAGCTGTTGGATAAGAAGCTTAGCTGTTGCTCTGTTAGAAGTTGCAACTTTGGCTGATGGTGGCGTTGAAACAACTTCTGAAGGCATACCAATGTTCTCAGATGGATCAAAGTGGATTCATGAGTTGTGAACCATTGGGAAATAAGGTTTCGGAGAACTCTATTTGGAACAAGGCGCATATGAGAAAGCATCTACCCTGTCTTTGGGTAGGTACTGTGACCTTCTTCCATCCATCAAGAAATCGGTGATCGATCTTAAATTTGCCCGGTGGAGGTTATCATCGGATCTCTCATCAAATCCAATGAGATTGGGCAATAGAGATCCTTTGGAATTGTAACGAAGGTCTCCCCAATTTCCTGATTAATAATACCCTTCCATGCCTTCTGATTCCCAGAACCCATTTATTCTTCTTCCTCAAATCCGAAAAGCAAGAATCTGCAATACCTAGTCAGCGAGAAAGCCATTGAGTACTAATGATGCAGTTGGCTCAACGTCCCCTTTGTTATTGTAAATATGCTCCTCTAGAAACTCAATCTCGGCTCTACAAATTTTTGCCTCCAGAATCCCCAATTTTTCGATAAAGAATGTCCGAAGTTCCACTGCATCAAGTATTCATCCTTGCTCGAATTCATCAAGGAAGGAGTAGAGGCGGAGTTTGAGATTTTCATCATGTTGATCGACGAATAACTTGGCTCTTCATGCTTGCTTCTGCATAAACTCTAAATGTTCTCTAACGTTGGGAGTAAGACCAAGCTCGCCGGTCGTTGTTCGCTGTTGCTGCACAGAGAAGATGAAATTTCGATGTAGGTTTTGGGAATACTGAAAGAAATCCAATACTTGAAGCAATGTTTGGGAAAGAAAAAATGAAAAAAAAAATCAATATTTGAGCTTTTCCTCAGTTGGTGATGGTTGTTGGTCGCCACTCGCCACTGGTGCGAGGTGGTAAAATAGAATCTAGGGAGACTGATCAGCCCAATTCAGAATTCTTTAGCCTCATCGTATAGGGAATGAATCCTGACCGTGGATTGATGCTAAATCCACTTATAGGATGCGACTTATAAGAGGCTATTAGCAGATTATGAGAGACTGTAATTCAGAATTATACAGTGAACTCAGGAATACTTTTCCCTAACGAACGGCATCTCCTGTCAACGTCGTTTCCTTTGCTTTGCACGGTTTAAGTAGGCACACGAAATAAACGACGCGTGGCGTTTTGCGCGATTTATGCGCTAATAGAAGCCGGACTCATACACTTCGGTGCTGGTGGGGATATTATGAGGCTGATAGGCATCATGATTGGTTGGTCCAGTATCCTTCGGTTAATGGCTAATCACGACATGTCACGCTATCACAATACATTGGGTCCCACATTTACAGACTGACGTTTGTGTTGTTATTGGCGATACCACAATACAATTATAGTATCTACGAGACCGAATCTGCTCTTTATACAGGGCACCTCACATCGACCTCACACGCAATCCTCTCATGCATTAGGCACATCTCACATGCACGGTTGATGTGTCTGTGAAGCGCCAATGTGTGAGGAGCAGATCCCGTCATCCATGGGATTGATGACGGTGGATGTGCCTGTGAGGCTCCCAATTTTTTTCTTGGGAAGCAAGTAAACGGAAAGGGACAATTCGTCATCCGTGACTGCGTTCACGGTAGCCGTAACTTTTAAAAGCCCAAAACCAGATTCGGGAAAGTTTGACGAACACAAACAACTTGACGCGCCCATCGTCCCATTTGTCAAACCAGTCATCACCGGACAAGGTTTAGACATTAGACAGACGTCTATACTTTTCTCTGCTTTTCAAAAACGCCAGAGTATTCTTTCGTCTTCCTCGTTGCAAGCTTCAAGCATTCAGGTATTATTTCTCTGCTGATGTTACATATTTGATTTGGTTACTGTTTATTCATGGAGTGAGAGAATTGAAGCAGAAAAAGGGAAGGATCAAGAATTATTTTAATTGGATTTTATTTGGGTTTGTTTGTTGATTTGCCATTAAGTTAATGCCTACTCTTTGTTTATGTTGTTTAATGGGTCTAAGCTTTGATTATCAGTGGAGAACTCTAACTGAAAGTAGATAATAAATTAAAAAACAAATTAAGACATGCTTTTGAAATAAACAGTTCCTTTCATAGAAGAACCGAGCTTTCTTTTATTTATTTACTTTTAATTATGCGTAGCTGTTTATATTTTTTATTAGGGAATGAATCTGACTTTATCTATTATTCATCACTTCTTGTTGGTTGCCCGGGGAGGGGGGTTGGGTGTGTAAGGAAGAAAAAAATTGTTAGGACATCAACGCTGAGGATCACTTTCGTTGATGCTAATGCATATTATTAATGGGCTTTTATACTTGCAAGTTATCCTTTTTATCCGAAACTTATTTGCAATTGTTATGCTCTTATTTTCATTTGATCTCTTTCTCCCTCTTCTTATTCTATAGCTTCATTATTCCTGCAATATTGTGGAACTATACCTGTAGTGTTGTAAATGGGAACTATAAGGTGCACTGTCTAGAGCTCATGCACTAAACTGTATCACTCTTATCTTAAAATTGGTTTTTTTTTACCATGTTCGAGTAATATAATGCTCACTTGAGTTCTTGGTATCTAACTGATGTTACATTCACTTTATGAACCATTTTAGTTATACATAAGCAAATAGCTTACTCAACTTGGGTAGCATGTGATGATCATCTTATGTCAAAACAAGAACTTATTCAACAAGTGGTGAATTGGTAGCAGTGCAGTAGATACAAGTTCTGGTGATGTAATAATGTATGTAGCTGGATTAGATATTGAGATGGGCTACATCAAGACTGAGTGGATATAACTAGGAGTATGTGATATCAGGGAACCTAGGGGGTAGCCCTTACAGTATTAGTCTTTTCCATTGGAAGGTGGATTCTCAGGTTTTGGAAGAGGATCATAAAGGTATCTTTTTGATTAGCACCTTGTGTTGTCCTTTTTGGATTTTGAATTTGCTGGATCAATGGATCACTCCAAAGAAGGTTTGATCAGCTTTTATTGAACCAATCAGTCAACTACAAAAAGTATTACTTGATGGTTGCTTGATGGTTTCTTTATTGTCAACCATCTAAAGAACAGGGTAAGTGAATGGATAACTGGTGTAAGTGTAATGAGGAGACTGTGGACAATGGCTTTCTCATTGCAGACTTGCTAGCTTGTATGGAGAATTTTCTTTTCCCTATTTATTTTGAGTGGATATTACTTAATGAACTTTTCTTTTATTTTCTTTTTGAACAATATAGTTACTTGTTACTTTCCTATACTCTTAGGAATGTGAGATACATAGAGGAGTCAAATAAAGACCTTTTAGCAATGTGGAGATGTTGGGATGTAGGGTCACCTTTTCTGGGTTGGAATTTGTTTTGAAAGCATTTACAAATATGGACCATATATTTTGCCAGGGGATTGTGGTGTTTTGTTATGGATAAGTCCACCTGATTTGCATAAAGCTCTGTGCATATTTAGTTAGGTGCATTATATGCCATACTTGTTCTTCTAAAGAAAATACTCATGACTGGTTGTTCATCTAAGGATCATAATTAGTAGATGGAGAGAATCATAGTAAATGTATCATAGTTTTACTCCTGAAAGATCAGTAGCAGGCATGAGTCCTTTTATCAGTACACATCCCTTAGATATCACATATATCAAACCCACATATCTTAAAATGGACCAAATATGTACCACAAAATTTGATCTTTATTGGACCCAAGTCCTGATCCGGCAAGCATGCTATTCAATAAATTTTGTACCTGGCTCTAGTTTAATCTGGTCCAGATCTAATTATCTAAACCTGATTTATGCCCACTAAGATATTTGCTCCAGAATAGGAATGACAAAGGGATAGATGGTTGAATGGTCTTTAATTATTGATTTTCTTGGTTGTAGGGTCAACCCTAATCTAAAGACGCTACATAAGTCATTTTCTGTAGAGTTCTGGTCTACTTTTGATTTTATTTCTGATGATGTTTAATAGTTGTGGTTCATCTGAAGTTCTGTTATTTTCACGATTTCTCCTTCTCTTGTATTTTCTTTTTTTTATTCAATGAATTTTTATTTTTACAATGAAAAATAAGTAGTGAAAGTCCAAATTGTAGTAAACTTGGACAATTTTCCTTTCCCCATTCATTGGGATGACCATTCCTAGGATGTTGTTTCAAGTGGTTCCAGTGTGCCCTATTACTCCCCCTCCATTCTTTTGACTTCCAATGGATTGAGGAGTGGCATCTGTCCTTCATTCTTTGAAAATCCCTCTCTCTCTCTCTCTTTCTCTCTCTCTCCCCCTTCCTCTTGGAAATGTTTAACTAGGATGATTTGAAGCAGAGTGATTAGATGGATAGGATAGACTATAGGTTTTGAAAAGAATTGCAAATTGTCAAATATGAAGTTAAAGTGTGGGATCAAAAGGTTTTTGGGCTAACAGAAATAAGGAGAAGGAGAAGATTGCCATTATAAAATCAAATTGAAGATATTGATCAATTGGAGGAGGGATCCTCAGCTCATGTACTGGGTGGGATAGGATGGGCTACGAAGCCTAGGATGGCCTGATGGGCCCCTGAGCCCGACCTACCATGTACTGGGCTTAACATTGAGCCTCTAATAAGCTTTTTCAAATATTTTATTTTCTTCAGAATTTAGAATTGCATATTCTTGTACTTGTGTATTAAGCTATTTTAATTTTTCTTAATTGTGGCACCTCACCCATTTAGATGTGCACCTTGCTGCTTTACAGATCAGTCTCTTAAGCTGTGTTTGGTTTGAAAGAAAAGGTAGGGAAACCTATACTTGTCCTTTATGGTTTTCACTTTAAAACCATGCTTAGGAACTCCTTTTACTTTGGTCTTGCTTTTCACTTTAAAACACCAGAATTTACTTATCCCTCATGGTTCTTTCTCTGATTCCTCCCTTCTCAAAATTGCTTGCTCCAGTTTCACCTCCTCAACTGTTGTTTCTAGTAAAAACAATGTGGCTGGGACCTATGCCACTAAAAACTAGGGTTATTTATCTGCGAGTGAAAGAAGAATATCTCCTCCAGCTCTAAGGAAGTGGTGAGGAATGCAATATCTTTATTACCAGCCTTTGTTATTTTCTTTTTTTTTGAAAAAAAAGAAGGTATACATGTATGGTCCTCTGTAGTCATATAAATAATTTCTGTATATTAGCATATCCCTTAAGGATCCCCCCAAAAAAATCTATGTTCAAAAAAGAGGATGAAAAATCATTTCCACTGAAACAAGTAAAGTAGACAACCAGAAGACAATCAGCTCCTTGTCAAGTCGGCTGCACAATTCATTACTACCTCCTCTGGATTAGATTTCTGATAAAAAATTCTTAATTCTGTCATTCCTTTCAGACCACAGTGCCTACATGACTGCTAAAGGCACCACTACCCAGCAAGCTCTTCCTCTCTTGGACATCCCTTGAACTTGCCTCCCAGCCAGAAGGGCCTTCACTGAATTCGGAAAATAACCATACTGGAGCAGCCTTTCTGAAATGGTTTCAAATCTTATAAAAGAATTTGCAGATCAGGAACAGATGTTTCAAAGACTCCATTTGTTCATTATAGAAAGAATATTCGAGGTCTGGCAGATTAACTCCCTTTCTGACAAGCGTTTCCTTGGTTAAGCACCTTTCCCATGGCACCACCCACAGAAAAGTTTAACCTTTGATGGTGCTGCAGTTCCCCAAATGGCTTTGTAAGGGAAGGACCTGTCTTGTTCTCCCAATAAACCATTTTAGAAAGACCTGACTGAGAAGTTACCTGATTTGGACCATTTACACTTTCTAGTATCTTGTCTTGATTTGCTGGTTGTACAGCAAGGACAGCAAGTCAGCTACAATCTGCAATTCCCGTCATAAACATTCCTTCTAAAAGCAGGATTCCAAGTACAGGATGTTCCTTCTACCTGATAGCATTCTGCTACTGTAGCTTCTTTGTTGCACGCCAAAACAAACAACTCTGGAAATCTTTCTTTCAAGGTCAGTTCATCACACCAGAACCAAAATCTTATTCTAGCTCCATTGCCAAGAAGGTATTTTACGTCTTTCAAGAAGTTAAGGAAGGCTTCATAAATTCCCCTCCACACTAGGACATCCAAAAATAATTAGTACCCGAGAGATTATCGCATAAGCCATACTTCTCAGCAATCAGCTCCATCCACAAGTTGTTCGGATTTGTGCAAAACCTCCACAACCACCCTCCCAAGAGAGCAGTATTGGAACTTTTGACTTTTATTATCGACTTATCCCAAGTCCACCACAGGAAATAGGTTTGCAGATATCATCCTGCATCACTAAATGAAACTTCTCTTCATCTTTCCAACCTTTCTACAGGAAATTCCTCATAGCCTTTTCTATCTGTTTTTCCACCTCCACTAGAATTGGAAAGAGAGACAAGTAATTAGCTGTTAGGCTTGCTTGTTAGCTTTCTGTTGACCTACTCTAAGACTGGTCCCAGATGTATTTTTGAATTACATCTAGCATTTAGGGGTAAGCCCAAATAATTGGTTGGGAATTTCCCCACTTACAGCCTAGAACCTCTGCCAGATCTGAATCATCTGATATATTACCCACTTCTCCCACTGCCAATATCTCACTCTTTGCCATATTGACCTTTAGGCCTGAGACCACCTCAAACCAGCTGTGATCAGGCCTGTATTTTGAGAAATAAACAAACAGAAATCCTGGTACAGTAGAGAAGAACGTAGAGAAGAGAATAGGACTTCAGACTCTCTCTCTATCGAGAGACTGAAATAACCCTGCACAAACACTTAATTTAACACCAGCAAAGAAGATATCTTAAGTTAAAGACCTGTTCCAAGTTGGCATCCAAAAAGAATAAAGTATTGTTTGCAAACTGCAACAATGCAGTTTTGAACCATTGCTTTTCACTTCAAAACCTAACAACAGACCTCCCTCAATGGCTCTTTCTGTCATTTTCCTTAATCCCTTCAATACTATAAAGGACAATAGGGGGGATGGTGGATCCCCTTTCTCAACCCTCTGGAGCTCTTGAACTTACCCTTTGTAGACCCAAATTGTAGTGCAGACTTTGATCCAATTCCTCCACTTTTTTCCCAAAGTTCATTGTACCCAACATATAGTCCAAGAAAGTCCAATTAACATGATCGTATGCCTTTTCCAAGTCAACTTTAATGATTACACCCTATTTGTCATTCATTTTCCTTGATTCAAAATGTTCATTTGCAATAAGAACATTGTCTTGAATATGTTTATTGTGCACAAAAGATCCCTGGCACCTAGAAATCAAATAATTCATTACCTTCCTCATTTTTATGGCCATCCTTTGTTTTGAATATGTTTGGTAATTATGTTTCCCTTGCCAAGAGGGGAAAGATAATGCACATGTGTTTGAGGGCAACCCTTTATGGTTCCTCTGAGTAGACATGGATGCTGTTCTCTAATAAGGACCAACCACCTAATGTGCTGATGTGCTGATTGATATCATTGATATCGGAGTTACTGGATTCTTGTTGAGGGGGTTCTGGGATTTTTCAACTGATGGAATCATAAGAGGATGATTCAGTGCAGCAAATTCATGAATTCATATATGAAGGAGTATTGGGAGCTGGATTCCTGGTACACATGGTGCAATCAACTAAAATTTTGACACCTGTTCTATTTTGAATCTAGGGCAGGTTTCAGGATTCAGAAGATGGAGATCAGCTAAATGTTTTCATGCCCTATTAGTGAGGGTGATTCTGTTTGGGCTGAGATCTCCTCTCTCCTACATGGACTTGGAGTAATGTTTTATTTTGCTTTTTTATCGTGTGGAAGTGGTGGATGACTTCAAGTTATCATCAAGTGGATGAGAGATGGTGATGAGGGGCCTTTGTCCTTCCAATATCACATTAGAGGTGTAATATCTTTGTTCTCCAGATTTTTTTTAAGAGTGCTAGCAAGGTCAAATCTGTCATTGTAAAGGGTCATGTCAAGTAGAGGAAACAAAAATACAAGGAAAAGGAAAGAAGAATCTTGGCTGACCCTCAATTAGGCATAAAATGCCTGAACTAAACCTGCAATCTATCTCCAGATTTCCATTAAATGAGATGTTCATCCTAGCTGCCAAAGATCTTGCATCCTCAATGAAGTAAGGAAACTTAGGAAGTGTCCAAGTCTCTCCCATAGGATCTTATCAATGTATTACCACTGTTAGAATTTTCATCAACATAAAAGTTGTTTAGTTCTAGAGTGCGAGGTTCTTAGACCTTGAAAGAGTAAGCATATTTCTATTCTATTAGCTCTTTGCAACTTGGAATCCCTATTATAGGACTGGACAAAGGAGCTGTAACTTATCCTACAGGCCTCCTAAAGCTCATAATATTCCCAAATGTGCTTATATCTCTTTGAGCTTTACCCTTTCATTACAGGGAAAAAAGAAAAAAAAAAAAAGAAACGGGATGGCGATACAGCTGCCCATGCTGCAAAGGAAGCATTTAGAATGAACTCAATTAGATGAGTCCTGAGATCCACCAAGTCTTGGCGCATATCTCTTGAATAGTTAAAATATCTGATGTCTGAGTTTTGTTGGAAGACCTGTTTCTCTTTCCAGTGGATTTGCTGGTTTATTTTCCTTTTCAGCTTACATTGTATGTGGCTTGTTGCATTTGTAAGTCCTGTTCATTTCTTCACTTGAGTATTGAAAACTTGTTTCTTGTACTTCTACTTTAGCTAATAAAAAAAAGACAATAATAGGTAACTTGTTTCAAGTCACCTATTAAAATAAGACAATAATAATAAACTGGAAGGTTGGCTCCTTAGAAGCTAGTTTGCAAGCCATTGATTTCTTCTTTCAGGTAAATATATAGATAATTGGATAATTATCGGAACAGACTACTCCAGTACTCCCATTTTTTGTAGTCTGCCTAGTGTCTTAATACAACTCCTCCCTCCAAAAATAAAAAAAAAAAGAAAAAAGAAAAGAAAATAAAAGAAAAAAAAGTTACAGAGGATGATAGATAATTAGTTGTCTGAGATTGTATTATCCTTCTTTCCTCTATGTAGTCTAATGGAGGGGGACATTTATACTCTTATTGTTGGAGAAAATCATGTATATTTATACATACATCAACTGTCCGATGTTTTACTCTGGACAGATTTACTATTTTTATATTCTTCCTTACAAGGTTAACCATCTTTAGGACACAGATAAAGTAGATCTAGTTCTTATATTGGATTTTTTTATAGACTAATCTTGGATATGGTGGCCCTCCCTTTGGACTTAACTGTCACTTTTCTGTGTTGTGAATTTATGGTTCCTTATTCTCCTACCATTCTAATGTGAAGTTTCTTTAACAGTTGCATTCCACGAGTCCAACGATTCTTCGCAATGAGCAGCACAGAGGTTGCGGTGTCTACATTTTTATCCTTGACTTCATCTGGATCAAAACAAAAGCAAGGATCAACCGCAGCATCTGGGGCTGATACAAAACCAAAGAAGAAGATCTGTTGTGCTTGCCCCAACACTAAAAAGCTCAGGGATGAATGCATTGTGGAGCATGGTGAAGCTGCTTGCACAAAATGGATTGAAGCTCATCGTGCATGCCTCCGTGCGGAGGGCTTCAATGTTTGAAGTTGTGTTGGACAGATAGAACATAGAAATTCAACATTCTTGCTTAGATTGTATTTTAAACTTCTTAATTCAGGGCTCTATTTTGCCAGAAGAGTATGTTTTACTTGAAATTACAAAAATAAGGATGTAGAACTCCATTCTTCAATAAACTTAGACAAAATACATTTCTTTCCTAAATAACTGGGAAATCATTTTATAGTCTTGATTTCTTTAGGCTTTTGGACACTCCGGATCTCCTACCCACAAACTTTTCCCACTTCCCTACCCACAAGACACCATTGCTGTGTATTTGCAACATCCTCATTATGAATGTGACAAGGGAGATATTCCCAATGCACACTTGTAGTGTCCTGGGTAGGGATGTGGAAACAGTTTGTGGTAGGAGATCCGAGTTCCAGTATTGAATTTCAATTCTGTTACCACCTGGATCCCACAAATGAAATGACAAGTGCCTCAAATTCTTCTATGATGCAAAATTTGCAGGTTAAAAAGCCCACTTACAGCATTTTAAGATGTTGAAAAAAAAGAGAATTTTAGGATGATGAAAATTAGACCAAAACAGAGAATCCTAAGATTCAAATGCAACCTTTTAAGGTATTTATACTTTTATAAAGATTGACATGTGTTAGAAACCAAGAACAAGTCATTAAACCAGTTATCAGACAAGTTTATTCAAGGAGAATAGCACATGGGTTAAAATCAGTTATGCAAGATTCATGTGGTAATTTCGAATGAGTTGTGACAACTACAACTTGTACATCTATAAATAGAAGGCAAAGCAATAAGAAAGATATCTAGATTCAACTCGGTAATCTCAATGTTCTCTCTTTCCTCTCTCATTTCTTCTCTAGGAGACTATGCTATCTCGAATTAGTGTCTGTATTGGGTAGAAACCCAACAACTGGTATCAGAGCCTACACTATGCCTCCCAGTTGCAATAATGTGGCAGAGGTCGTGACATCAAGTATTGTAGTGTTCGGTTGAGGCTAGGTGGATTAGTGCAAAGTTAGTCTACGTAGGTGTCGGGACTGTGGAGTGTGGTGGAATGTTACAATTCATTTGTCCCACGTTGGTAGTATGGAATGCTAATGTGAGATATCCCACATCGGTAGTATGGGATACTGTTGTGTGGTATATATGTGTTTGGATTCCCTCCATCTAACAACTAGTTTTTAGGGATAAATTCTCCTATGACACATATCGAATGGTATCAGAGCTCCCCATTCTAACAGTCTTAAAACCGCAATACCCACTACTATGCATTCTAAAATAAAAAATCCAAGAAAAACCCCAAACTGCAAGCAATTCAATCTAAATGGGCCCAAAACCCAACAATGGTACTAGGTTACTCAATGCAAGGCTCATTTTTTTTTCAAGGGTCACATGGTTATGTCATCCACTTTAGCACACTTACCTCAGTTATTGCAATTGTACCACAACTTACTAGAGGGAGGACACTCAGGCATTTTAAGAACATACCGCCGCATTGCATCACACTATTTTTGGGAAGGCACCGAAGTGCATCATTAAGGAATTTGTAGCAATGTGCCCAATGTGCCAAGTTCAAAAATACGAGGTGCAATTACTTGCTGGTCTTCTCCAATCACTAAAAAGATACCAAATTTAGTATGGGAAGAAATCTCTCTTGACTTCATTGTGGGTCTGCCCAAGTCTAAGGGATACTCCATCATACTGATGGTAGTTGACCGATTATCAAAATAGGCTCATTTTATACCATTGTCGCACCCGTATAGTGCCACAACGGTAGAAACTATGTTTGTAAAGGAAATCGCACGTTTACATGGTGGCATACCTAAAGCCATCTTGTCGGATCGTGATCCAACATTCCTAAGCAATTTCTGGCGTGAATATTTCAAGCTCCAAGGCTCCACTCTCAATAGGTCAACGAGTTATCACCCACAGACAGGATGGACAAACAGAGGCCATTAACAAAATGTTTAGAAACACATTTGAGGCGTTTCATCAGTGATAACCCACGACAATGGGTCCAATGGCTACCCTGGGCAGAATTGTGGTACAACTCCACATTCCACGTCTCCACGGGTATGACGCCATTTAAGACAGTTTATAGGTGTGAACCACCCCCATTTCCATATGAAAAAGGATCTACCTCATTAGTGGCGGTTAGACAATCACCTATCATATAGAGATAACATTGTCAGAGAGCTCAAAATAAATTTGACACAAGCTCAACAACAAATGAAGGTCCAATATGATAAACATCATTGTTAGGTTGAATACAACATACGTGATTTGGTTTATCTGAAGTTTCTTCCTTATCGGCAAGATTCACTAGGGCGAAAAAGTTGGCACAAGTTGTCTCCAAGGTACTATGGACCATTTTCCATCACTGAACAGTTTGGAACATTTGCATACAGATTATCTCTACCCCAATCCTGCCGTCTCCACCTTGCTTTTCATGTATCAAAATTAAAAAAGAAAAAATAAAAACATGTGGGTACTTCAGGTTGCATTGCCCCAGCTCTACAAGAATTTGATGAGAGTGGACATGCCATTTTGCAGCCAAAGCATATCGGGGGTTATCGTTGAATCAAACAGCATCAGCAACTGGTATGGGAAGTTTTAATTGAATGGGAAGGGCTTCCTCCAGAGTATGTAACATGGGAGGCCTGCTCAGTACTAAGGCAACAGTTTTCTCACCTCATCCTCAAGGATGAGACTACTTCAGAGGGGGAAGGAACTCTTAGTAACCAAGAACAAGTTAATAAACCAGTTATCAAACAAGTTTACTAAGGAAAAGAGAACGTCGGTTAAAACCAACTATGCAAGAGACAAGTGGTAATCTTGATTCTTGAATTCTTGAGTTGTTACAACTACCAACTTGTATATATTTATAAATAAAAGGCAAAGCAATAAAAAAAGGTACCTAGATTCAACCCAGAAATTTCTCTTTTCTCTTTTCTCTTTTCTCTTTTCTCTCTCTTATTTCTTCTCTAGGAGACTACGCTATCTCAAATCAGTGTCTGTGTTGGGCAGAAACCCAACACTATCACCATGTCAATGTTAAGGTTCACGCCTTAGTTTTTCTTGGGAAATTAAGGATTTAAGGATCCTTCAATTGACCATGATTCTGCAGCTACCCTATGTTGTCTTTGATGATATATTTTCTTCATACAAGGTGAGTGACATAATTGTCAAGATGGTCACTTGACACCCCTCCAAATAGGTGTGGGATCAAACTTGCATAACTGCAGGTTCTATGTGGTATGGCCAGTGGGCCTTGTGCATTCTGCTCTGCGCCACCCCACCCTCAATTTCTGTCCTACGAAAAAAACAAAATTCATACGAGAAGCTTATGGTGAAGTGAACTGCAACTCAATTTTCATTAAGAGAATGTATAGGTCCGACTATGATATGGAAAACCATATCATATCTAAAACCTATGCTACTGCCACGTATACAGCAGTTACTTGAATTATTTAAGTAACTGGTAATTATATTTTTTTATATGTTAATTAAAGTTTAATACTTTAACCTATCCGTTAATCTCTAATCTTCCGTTATCCATTCTTATATCCTTCGTGTTCCCTCTTCTGGTCAACTTCTTCGAGCTCCCTCTTTTGGTCGAACTTCTCCTTCAAGTTCCCTCTTCTGGTCAACTTCTTCGAGTTCCCTCTTCTGGTCGAACTTCAAGGGAACAAATTTGCTCTGAAAAAAAATTTACAATACGTTTTTTGGCCTAAAGATCAGTGGCTAATTCATTCTTAAGAAGTTTTGCCCTTTGATATCAGGTTCAAACATTTTTAGCTGAATAAATGGGCACTTAAATTATTCAGTATTTGATCATGACAAGTTTCATCTTGAAGGGTATAGGTACTAATGAATTTCTATTCTATAAACTTACTGCACATTAACAAAGTATGAATTGAAGTTTGACAACTGCATGAAATTGACATTAAACGAGCAATGGAATTCATTTCCAAGCTGCCAAAAAGCAACCCTAAGAATCAAGAATCAACCTACAAATATACATATATTCCAAGTTTCTTTTTCGTTAATTCCATCAATACCTCATTGTGTAGATCCCTGCTGCAAGTTCTGTCACTTCAGCACTTATTCTTATTTGTCAAAATGGCCTGCAAGCCACCTACAAGAGAACAAGACTTGTCATTCCCACTCCAACATATACACAAATGTAGAAAAGAGGGATCTAATAACAATGCCTAGAGAATGAGATAACAAACCTAGAAATGTGTTTGCCGTTGCCGGTTGGTGTCGTCCATGGAGAACATAAAGAAAATCAAATATGATATCGAATACAGAGAGAGGAGAGAAAAGACAGAGAAAGAGGAGATAGAGATTTACCAGTGGTTAGATGCCGCCGCTGGTTCCGTCCTTACCGGTGATGTGAAGTTTGAGTAAGAGAGAGAAAGAGACGACTGTGGGAGAGATTCATCTGAGGAGGAAGAACGAACGGAAAGACGTTAACGTCTTTATTATTTGAAATGAATTTCTTTTTTTGAAATGTGATTTTAATTGTTGTTAAAACCGATTACCTGCAATACCCTGTATCATCGAAACAGAAAGTCGAAGTTGATTGGTCATCTCATCCGATATGGTATGAAAAAGATACTTTTTCCGTATCATAGATTTTCCCATATTATATATTTAGTAGGCAAAATCTATGATGCAAAAACTGCACTGTGAAGTAGTGGGTCGGGTTTAGGTCAAGACAAGGTTGTCATAGTCCCAAACCAATTATTAATTGGGATAAAATCATAGACCAAGAGGCTAGGAAACTTGAATTTTGATAACATAACCGTAATAAAAAAAATAAATACAAACAAACTTTAATAAAAATGATAGTAAGATATTAAATTGTTTATATATTAATAAATTAAACATTTTAACTAATATTATCTATCAAATTTATCATTTTAAACATAAAACATGTAAAAATAATAAGAAAATTAAGGAAACTTTATGTATACTTAATAAAATAACCGGTTCAAGATAGGCAAAAAATAGAACTAACCCTATTATTACTTGGGACAGAATCAATCATGGAACCGGAACTAACATAATTGGTTTGATTTGGTTTGGAGCAGTCCAACAGAACCCATCCATTGACAGTCCTCTCTCTCTCTCTCTCCTTTTATTTATCCTATGAAAATGATAACTGATATCCAACTTGCACGGCTGCATCCAAACAATGGTGTATAGCTGACAGTGGACCCTTCACCGGGCTAACTGTACCACACTAGAATTCTTGACCACATAAGCTCCATATGCATCTCCATGACCATGACTTAATTTTCTAAAAGCTTTAATTAAGAAAGAAGATACGATGAAGTTTGGTTTGAGTGTGTCGTCAATATAAAAAGAAAGGGTTTGCTTGATGGGCAGAATTATAGAATTATTAGGAGAAATTTCGTAGAAAGGAGGTAGTTGGTGGATTTATTTTGGATCGTTACACCCAACTAGGCAACTACACTACAACCTACAAAGCCTCGACCTCGAGTCACGTTTTCTTATTGTAGCATAATTGGACACCCATGGAATTGAATTGATACAAAAGTGATGTTCCCAAATCCCAATTCATTGTTTCGTTTAGGGAAAATCTGACTAGTGTGCAAAATGAAACTAGAAACTTGGGTATGCATGTAATTGTAAAGTAAGAAATGGGTGTTATTTCAAGTATGTTCAACTCTTAATTAGCTCACAGAGAGTGATGCTAAAGCAGATAGATATACGCCACACATATCCAACATTATGTGATTTCAAGTACGTCCCCGTCCCTCACTATTAGCAGACGTGGGGTCCTAGAGACAATTCCAATCCAATGGTTACCAAGAATGAGATAGAATTCCATACCTAAGCCGTTTGATTGGAATCTTCTATCCCTACTGTGTAGTTCTTTGACCTATTTACCAATGACATCCAAACTGCCACAAAAAACCCAACAGAACAACCATCCAGTTCCCTCCACTGCTCTTGGGGGAGTGTTTACTGCAGCTCACTGACTGACCGACCCCTCTCGCTCTCGGTCTCCATCCAATCTCTTAAATAGAGCAAAAGCTGTTCTTAGAAGGAGAAATGCTGCACTAAAACCACTCATTTCTCCTGCGTTCTAAGCAACTCACACCGAGAAACAATGTATAGAGCACTTGGCTTACGGCGATCAGTACAAACCTTACTACAACAACACTCCTCCAATCCCTCTTCGATCCCTCATTTCCAAGCTCTGAAAACCCTAACTGCACTCCCTCAAGACCCTTTTAATCCTAATCCTAACACTAGGTTCATCCGTTCATTCTCTTCTTCCCCATCCTCCTCTTCTTCCGATGCCGAAATTCGCAAGTACTTGGGATACTTTGCTCTTCTCCTGGGCTGTGGCATCGCCACTTACTATTCCTTCCCTTTCCCTGAAGATGCTAAGCACAAGAAAGCTCACCTCTTCCGATACGCTCCACTGCCGGAAGATCTCCACACGGTTTCGAATTGGAGCGGGACCCATGAAGTCCAGACAAGGGTTTTTCTGCAACCCGAGAGTCTGGAGGAATTGGAGAAGATTGTGAAGGAGGCGAACGAGAAGAGGCAGAAGATTCGGCCTGTTGGATCGGGGTTGTCGCCGAATGGAATTGGGTTGCAGAGAGCTGGAATGGTGAATTTGGCATTGATGGATAAGGTTTTGGAGGTGGATAAGGAGAAGAAAACGGTTAGAGTTCAGGCGGGTGTTAGAGTGCAACAGCTTGTTGATGGGATCAAGGAGTATGGGCTTACATTGCAAAATTTTGCGTCTATCAGGGAACAACAGATTGGTGGAATTGTTCAGGTACAATTCTCTCTCGAAATTTTGTTGATGTGAAGAATTCTGTTCACACGAACTGATTCCATTATAATTTTATTAAAAGTAAGTTCATTTGGTGATCTGAGAATTTTGTGTACCATTTCGGCTCTATGAAGTATGCTTTCATGGATTTCATGTTTTGCCGTGCCATATTATTGATGGTATCACTGACCTGTAGAAAGAAATTTGGTCCCAAGATGGTTTAGTTACCTTCCCACCGGAACTCTAAATTACCGCTAAGGCTTAAATTCTGTAATTTGCTTAGTGGATTGGGTTTTACAAAGTATGTGTACACCAGATGCTGATACTGTGCTAACATACTTTTGAGTTTAGATTCTTTAGCAAAGGGATATTTGCTTTGTCTGTTTTAATGCATTTTCTAAGAAATTGTGTCCATTGAAACAATGGTTCTTTTAGAAAATGTGATTGACCGGCATTGATAAGGAATTTGTTATGTGAGAAATTATCAGGGAATGTTACTCGATTTGTATCCATGATGGGAAAGTGATTTGTTATTATGTACTTGTTTAATTTTTCATTTCTCAATACATTAATTTGTACTTCGGTGCAAAACATGACATGCATGAGTATGCTGCTAAGCTTCCTAAATATGCAGCTGCAATTTATGCTAACATCTTTGAATTCATTTGTTCATCAGGTGGGTGCACATGGTACTGGTGCAAGATTGCCTCCCATTGATGAGCAGGTCATCAGCATGAAACTGGTTACGCCTGCCAAGGGAACAATAGATATTTCAAAAGAGAAAGATCCAGAACTGTTTTATCTAGCTCGCTGTGGTCTTGGAGGGCTTGGAGTGGTTGCTGAAGTCACCCTCCAATGTGTTGAAAGACATGAGCTTGTGGAGCACACATTTGTTTCAAATATCAATGAGATCAAGAAAAATCACAAGTAACTAATCTCTTAATCCTTGTTTGGTATCAAATGTTTGGTTTTTCTTTCTTTATTACAAAGTCAAGGAGTGGTTTTAAGAATCATATCTGTCCATTTCACATATGATATTACACAATTGAGTGTACCATTAATTCTCCCAGGAGTCACCATCTTTTTCCTTCATTTTTGCAGGAAATGGTTGTCTGAAAATAAGCATGTGAAATACTTGTATATTCCATACACAGACACAGTTGTGGTTGTAAGATGCAATCCTATTTCAAAGTGGAAAGGCCCACCTAAGTTCAAACCCAAGTATGGGAAAGATGAAGCTATCCAGCATGTTCGTGACTTATACTGGGAGTCTCTCAAGAAGTATAGGTAGAACTTTAGAAGTGTATCTTTTATTATTCTAATTTCAAGTGTTAAAATAAATTAAATTACACAAACAAAACTAATGATTACTTTATGTTTCCTTTATATGTTTATTTCAAGTTTGTTTCCTCCAAACAATGTCTTTTATTTTCTATCTAATTGTATATTTAGGAACTTTTCCTTATTTTCCTAATTAAGTGCTAAGCTCAAGATTCTATTTTCTGCAATATATCCATTTAGTGTGGTTTTTGATTTCTGTTTTCTTTGTTGTTAGATTTGCCTTTTAAAAGATCTGTCTCCAAAATCTAGTTTATTTGTGGCTGACTTAAATGAATGTATTCATTTATTCGTTTATTCTATCTGCTCTTAATATTTTAGTTGATCTTTTTCTTTTTTCAGAGTTGAAGAAACTACAGCTAAATCTCCAGAAAACGACGAACCAGACATTGATGAGATGTCATTTACAGAGCTCAGGGATAAACTTCTTGCACTTGATCCTCTCAATAAGGACCATGTAATCAAAGTCAATCAAGCAGAGGCTGAATTCTGGAGGAAGTCTGAGGGTTACAGAGTGGGTTGGAGTGATGAGATTCTGGGCTTTGATTGTGGTGGCCAGCAGTGGGTTTCAGAGACATGTTTCCCTGCAGGAACCTTAGCAAAACCAAACATGAAAGACATAGAATACATAGAAGAGTTGAAGAAGCTAATACAGAATGAAGGGATACCAGCACCTGCTCCTATAGAGCAGAGATGGACGGTTTGCAGCAGAAGCCCCATGAGTCCAGCTTTCAGTTCTGCAGAAGATGATATATTTTCATGGGTAATTTCATTTCCATTTCCATAAATCTTGTTCCTGTCATGACTCATGATTGGACAATCTGTCTTGCTTTGTGTTACTGCCTAGACAAATCTCATCCTTTGTCTTTGTTTTTTGAGTCTATATATTAATATGTTCTTTTTTCAGCACCTAGAAATATGCTTTTGAAATGCAACTATATTTGCACCCCAGAATCTGGTGGCAACCTTTTGAAAACCAAAACCAAAATCCATATTTATATCACAACCTTAGGAATTGCAAACCATCATGGGTTTAGTATTTATGGATGCCATGTGATCTAGCAAGAGAAATATGTTCTATGCTATGTATATGTTTTACTAGGTTCAGAAAATAGATAGAATTGAATAATAAAATCCATAGCTACATTACCTGCTTGTGTCTCTGCTTTCAGGTAGGCATAATAATGTATCTTCCTACAATGGATGCTCGCCAGAGGAAGGAAATCACGGAGGAATTCTTCAACTACAGACATCTAACGCAGAAACAGTTGTGGGATCAATACTCTTCTTGTGAACATTGGGCTAAGATTGAGGTATGAACTATGAATTGCATATTGGATTAGTTCCTCCTTGGGATTCACAAAATCAAGTTTAGATCACAAAAATGAAAATATCTGTACTTTAGTGATAAAAAGATGTATCAATTCTATTAAACCTGTAATTCCATTATCTTTTTAGAATTTTGCTAGAAATTACTTGAACTCTTGGTGTATATAGGGTGCATGTTTCATTTTGAGAACTTTGGCCCCATTTGGTTCGCGGGAATAGGGATCTGGAATCGGAATCAAAATGGGCTATTCCGATTCCAACTGTTTGGTTGAGCGGAATTGGAATCCCATTCCCGTTCCTGCTGGAATGGCATTCACCCATTTGAGGGAACGGCCATTCCCTGCCCCTCCCTTGGGAATGAAATCTCATTCCAGCTGATTCCGATTTCCATTCCCATTCCTATCTGAACCAAACAGACAATGGGAATAGACCATTCCAATTCCGATTACGATGGATTTCGATTCCGATTCCGGCTGCATACCAAACGGACCCTTAGTCTCTGTTCTGTCTTGAGTATTGATAGCAAGTTGTCCAGGACCATCAAAATGAATCACTTTCTATTCTGGCACAAAAAATATCCAACATTACCATTGAGATCCCTGCAAAAATCTAGGCAGGATCTTTTTCTGCTTCTCTCTCACTTTTTTCTTATTCTTTTTCTTTTATTTTTATAAGCTGAAAAGATGGGCTACACAACATGGTGGGTAGCCCTTCCCCAGGAATCATAAAAACAAATGAACAAAGACGAAGAGTCACTTACCCCCAATCAACCCATGACCCTCATTAGCTTACCAATCAGCAACAGCATTTGTCTCCCTATAAACATGAGAATAGATAACATTAAGCCCTCTCCTCCTACCAATAACAAGACACTCTCTTATAATGTTATCAATACTCCATGGGGGTTTAGCTAGACCCGAGAGACTGTCTACTAATAAGAAGACACTCCTTTAGGATGTTAGCAATGTTCATTCTTTTGCTGACGTGATTGGTATAAGAAAGGAAGGAAAAATTTGGATCAAGCTGAGTTGATATATTCTTGTTCTTGTCTATTAATGTAATATTTTTTTTGCTTTTATTTGTGATTATCTAATATTACATACATGTATGCGTAACCTAATGGGCTAATTTCTACTTCTCTAGGTTCCAAAGGATAAGGAAGAGCTTGCGACACTCCAAGCAAGGCTGAGAAAGCGGTTTCCAGTTGATGAGTACAACAAAGCGCGAAGGGAATTGGACCCTAACAAGATCCTGTCTAATGGCATGGTTGAGAAGCTATTCCCATTATCAGAAGCCAACTGAGACTCGTTCTTCTGCACTAGTGGCAAAGCACATATTCTCTTTTCATTCCAATGAAGCGTAATGAATGTAATATGTACTTGATTCCTCTTGGTCATTTCTTTGGTTTAGTGAAACCATTTTGGAGGGAGCTAAGTGCATCTTCTAGCTCCAGGATAAGACTGGGTTTGAATATACATTGAAGAAGTCCTGGGATCAGAGGAAAGGTGTAATTTGTTGCTTTTAGCAAAATAAAACAAAGTTCACCATGGAGTATTTGATGTTGACGTGCAAGGTGCAACATCAGCGGCTGCGATCCATGGGTCTTCAAGAGCGGCCTTGGTGGCACACCTGACACCTCCAACATCCACTTTGCACAAGTATTGAATTCATGCCACTTGTCAGATGGATGGATAAGTTCTAGTAGGTAAGCTCTGGTAGAAGCATGAAAATCAGACACTGCATTACATATATTTGCATTTTGAAGTTCATTTTCGCAAGTACTATTGGCTATTGGATTCAATATGCTCTACAGAACACAAATTTGTGGCTGAGGCAAAGAGAGTCTTTGCCAAATGAAATGCTACCTGTAACTCGTAAACATTAACTATTAATCGACAGTTCGGGAAGAGTTGGCGACTTTGGTTAACGAGACATTAGAATTTAGAACTCAAATTAGTTCGGATGGTCTATACTCCATAGTACATGAAGCCTAGTGGAGTAGGACCGAAGAGGATCCTACTTTGTAGTAGTCTTTGAAATGCTGTAACCATATTAGTATAAACCCCATCGAATCGCAAAGGGAACGTGATGTTCGGGACTTACGCAAACTGCAATGCAAATCACATTCACAGCTGAAAAACACAAATGCAAAAGCTGAGGATCACATTAGCCCGTAAGAATCATGAATCCCATTTTAGCCCAACCAGGAACTTAGACACATTATTCTCCATGTTTGGATTGCTAGAGAATTAAGAGAGGAACAGAGAATTATATTGTCCGAGTCTGATCACACATTTTTTTTTTTTTGATAGATCAGTCTGATTCACACTAGCAGCAGAGAAGACAAAATTCACAAAATCCTCAAATCCAGGTAATTTGTATATGGAAGGCATAGTTGCGAACTCCCAAGTACGGTTTCATGATAGAAACATGCTGCTACCCAATGGGCACAAAAAATGCCTTCACTTGCTACATATTCTAAACTCTAGCATTCAGCCAATTGTCATTCAGTCATCACAGGCTTATTCTCGCTTGCTTTAGGCTTCTGTTCCTTAGGCTTTTGTTCTTCAGTTCTCCTGGAATTACCCACAAAACATGTACAACAGTTAGGACACCACAAGAAAAATCATAAAAGAAAGAAAACTACTTTAACGCAGTAATCATGCAAAAGTATTTTGTCTCCCAAATAATGTGTTCTCACAATGCATCATCTTTTGTGCCTTTTATCAATGTTGGGGGGGGGGGGGGGTTCTGAATTTTTAGAGCTACAGCTACTCAAACAAAATGATTGATTGAGGAAACAAGATGAACCCTCACATAACCCAAACAAACTTGAGAGTAAAACAGAAATGGTAAATATGTATATATATCCAAATACTTCTTGTTGTGTCAGAAAAACATGATGTTTGCATTTCATCCAATGAAACCTGTAGCCAGAGCTATCCAGCTTGTTCACTATTCTAAAACAAGAAGAAAAATTATGCAGCAACTTGGTTAATTGAAAAAGGAGGGAGAACTATGATACAAAGGGAAAGAAAATCCTGACAGTTGTTACTTAAGAAGGGGCTGGGGATGGTTTCTAGTTCGGGGGATCTAGAAAACAAATTCAAACCATTTCCAGACTTCCAGTATGGGTCTCAACACAGTCTCCTGTTTCCATGACTGGAAGCTGGTTCTTTTTGAGGTCATCAAGGACATAAGATTTCCCTAAGACAGTCTTCGAGCCTTCTGTAATGAGTAAAAATGAACAAAAGACAGCCTAAACCTTCACTTGAGCTATATTTGGTTTGACAGATATAAGAGAGACAGTCAAACAGAAAGTTGTAGGAAAATTCTTCAGAAGCTTTGTGAAATTTCTTAAGAACTTAACCTCAACGTTCTGTTTCTCTCTTATTTTCTATCTTCAATCATTCAGTCATTACATTTAACCCTCTTCATATTTCATTAAGTGTTTACTTTATTCATTGAAAAGGAGGATATGAAAAGAAGAAAAGAAGTTAGAAACCACCAAGTGTATTAGGAGACATAAACAGTAGTGAAATGTATTGCAATAACCTGGTGCATCAAATATTATGCTTGTTCAAGAGAGATTCATTATCTCTTTAATTAGTCCACCCATAAATGATCCCATCAAAGGCTATTATTTGACATAATGTAAGATGTGCATAACAAGTACAAATTAAACTTTCAAATGGTTTAATTAGCGCTATCTCTCCTCTCTCTCTCTCTCTCTCTCCAGAGTTTTTAGACAAACAAACCCTCCAAGGCTCCAACCACTGTTTCAGACACCAGTAAGAAGAATTTCTTTTTTACTCATGGCACAGTAAGAAAATTCATCCTTTTGCTCACTCCATGATAAACTCATCAAATCAAGGTTGAAACAGAAAACCAAAATAAACAGAAACAAAACAACTAATTTACAAGAACTGAACTATTTTTGGGAATCGAAGCCCAAATTAGGTCGTTCAGGAGGTGGTTTATTCGCTCTTTCTCCTAAAAAGCACATTTGAACTTGAACTTGTTGATAAGGTCGAATAAAGAAAACCAAATGCAAACTTTCAGAACCAAACATTAGAACAGTCTCTATATCACATTACAGAGTAAAAAGAAAACAAAATAAAGATAGAAAGGTCCAGCTAACATTATAACGGACGAGAGTGAGAGAGTGTGTGTGTAAAAATACCTCTTGTCAGAGGCCCCGCCCTTTTGGCTGAGGAAGGATCTGAAAAGAGGGGAGTTCACGTCGTAGATCATTGTGTATGGTCTCAGAGGTCCAAGCCAAGATAGAGCTCGAGAAACCCTAATTTTCTGGTTTTCGCATATATTTCGATGGGGTTTATGGTCGGTTTATATTATATACGAAAAGATGAAAACAAATACGAAGAACGGAGGAAGTGAGGAATGAGTTCTCCAGAATCGGGTTCGGGGCGCCTAAAAACAATCGGGTTCGAGTCGGTGATCATATTCGCCGTCGCCGACTTCGAACCCCGCCGGGGATAAATGAAAGGTAAGCAAATTACCAATAGCTTCCGTGAAGTTTCTGAGATTTCGGACAGTGCAAGACCCGTTCGAACAGCGGAGATATTCTCAATGCAAGGCTATAAAGATTGTTCGAATGAGCCTTGCACTAACTGAATCCGGTTTCGGACTGTTGCTGAAAATTTTCCTAAAGTTCAGTAATTGCTATCGTTTCTTTACACAGTGGCAAGTAGATCCCGAGTCGTAGATCCTTTCCTTGAAGTATCCTCTAAGGCTCTAAGATAGGCATTAAAATGTAAAAAATATCCATACAATTGATTAAAATGTTTATTTTTCAATTTTTTCTTCATATTAATTACTATTTTAAATCTTTTTAATCTTTTTTCTTAAATTGATTTATTTTCCACATTTATAATCATATCAATCACTTAGTGATTGATAATTAAAACTAATCTTAATTATAATTGCATGAATACTTTGGACATTTTGTATCTCTTGTTAGAACATTCTAATAAGAGGGTCTACTAATAACTATATAAAAAAGTTTAGGAGAGATGATTGTAATTACCAAACTTCAAAGGAGGTTTCAACAATTTATCCAAATAAAAATGGCTTTTTGGTTTCTTCTTTTGTAATTCAATTTATGGGATTTGCCCCCTTAATCCATAACATCCAAATCCTTATTTTTCCATCACTTAATGTGGTTCAGGTTGTCGAGATTTGATAGAAAAAAATTGGAGTATGATCATATTGGAACACCTTCTCACCCATGGACCGGAGATCATTGGGGAGGAGTTTCAGCTAGATCTTGTAGGCACAATATGGTAAGCACATTCAATGAGCACTTGATAAATATTCTGACAACTATCAAAAGTGGTTTGCTCTTGGTTAAAACTGTGAAATCATAGCCTTTGTCCCATTTTACGTATAATGTAGATATTATTTGGTTAAGTTGCTGTTTATGTGAAAACAACGTCAGTTCAATGTTATATAAGCACTTTTCGAATAGAGTTTGAAATGTTATTTGGTTATACCATGCAACAAATAAATTTTTGTATGAGACTCATCTATTTGAAGAAACTTCTTTTTAATATTTTTGCCAACACCAAGGTATCTTTTATTCCTCAGAGAGCTTGCCTTATACTTCACAATACATTCTATTGTGTATTGGGAACATTTCTCTATGAATATCAATGTGAGCATTTGGCATTCCTTATTTTAAGGACTTATATCCTTTTTGCGACCTCGGATCTCCTACACTCGCTTTTCGTGTATGATGAGGTGCATTTTCATTCAAGTTTTTATACGTTAGGCATGCGCGAACTTATTGAGATCTCACATGGGCCAAGGGCAACAGGGTAATTATGCTTCCAAGATGAGGGCTGGCTAATAAGTCTGAGCTCTGGTGTGGTTGAGGGCTTGTAGGTCAGTCTTGTAGAGGAAGAGAGCACGTCAAAGGCCCCGGATGCTAACCCGAGGTGGAGATTTCGACAGTCAAGTTAGCGAGAGTGTGATGGGAGGTGGACGAGGCCTGAATTAGGATAACTTAGACGAGGTTACAATGGAAGTAATTGAGCTCCAAGTAGCAGTGTCTGGATCCCTCACCTTAGGGGGGGTCACCCCCTATTTATACTTGAGACTGCTTGGATGTAGGTGTGCACGAACGACCAGAATGCAGTCCGGCCTTGTGTGTGTGCGGCCATACCATTGGGCCCGCATTGCACACTGGCTTCTGCTCCGCACGACGTCCCTATTGGGTCCGCGGTGTGTGCCGCCCTCTGCCACGCGTGGGCATGCAACTGGTTTGCCATGAGTGCCTACATCAAAGAGGGAAAAACCTATTAAGAAAAAACCCTAGCTCTTCTTCTTCGTCAGCTAGGAAAAGTTCCTATGTTGAGAGGCTTAACCTATGTTTACCTCTTGACCTCAATAACCACTCTATGGTGTTGTAGATAATTTCCAAAGGTCTTGTGGGTCTTTAATTTAAACATTGTTGGCTTTTACATGTGAATGATTCAGACATTGGGAATGACCATGTACAATGGATTTGAAATAGAACATCGATTCCTAACCACTTCAGCCCAAAAGCGTAAGGGGCTTAAGAAATTGGATTTGTATTATAAGAATATATTGTTTACTAAAGATTTTGTTTCTATAAGACAAGAGGGATGCGGCAGCCGTACTGGTTTCTAGGGTGTCAATTGGACTGGATTTGGTCCAATTCGATCCAATTCAATGTGAGCCCATTATAAATGGATCAGGTTCAATTCAGTCCAATGAATATTTTGGACCATTTTGGACCGATCCAATTTAATGTCTGGACCATCAAATCTGTTTAAATTCATTTTGAATTAGATTGGTTTCAACTCAAACCTGATCCATTGACACCTATATTCTTATCTTATATCAATGGACCAGATTTGGCTTAATCCAACCCAATCCAATATAAATTTATTAAGAATGGACCAGGTCCAATCCAATCTAAAAAATATTTTGGACCGGATTGGTCCAATCCAATATATATGGTTGGTCTGTCCAATCCGTCCAAATTGATTTTGGACCGGACGGGGTCCAATCCAAAACCGGTCCATTGACATCCTTACTAGTTTCTATGTTCAAAATTTGCAAACTTTCGGACATTCTACCGTGTTGTGGATTGGGGTTGAGATGGTCTTTGTTTTGAGTTTCCATATATTAAAGCAAGCTCTCTGCCTTAAGATTTGGGCATCCTAGAAATTCATGAAAGTGTTATTTAATGGATGAACAAATCAAGAGAAACAGATTCCCAGCCATCGGTTGGGTGATCAGTTCACCTGAAATTAATGGAAGTGGAAGAAAATATGAACGTCCTTGCATCCCTCTGGTCATTTCAGAGGCCAAACTACGGCTAATACAAGTCTCTATAGGTAATAATATCCATATTTAGCTTAAAGTACTATCTTAATTAATATTCGGAGATTAATTTGAGTATTTAGGTTCATTCGCTTTTCCGTAAGTTACTTACTCGGGTAAATGCAATTATTAGAGTAAGTTTTTTCTAGGAAACACTTACCTGGATAAGTGCATTTACCCATGCTCTTTTATTTCTCAGGTAAATAAGGTAATGCCATAGAAATCCATTATTAAAAGGAGCATTTTTGTCCTATTCATGTATTGACAACTTTACCCCTATGTGAAAAAATTATTTACCCACCTAGGATATGGGTATCATATGGATATCACTTTACTAGGTAAGTGATACCTTACATAAAACTGAAAAAAAAACATGGGATTCTTGGTCAATGGGAACCAAAATCCCATTGACCAACTTTGTCAAAAAAGCACCCCCTCAAAGTCTCTTAAAATACTATCCTCGTAGTAGCCAAACTTTTATTAGTTCTGATTAACTCTGAATATCTTGCTCGTATAAGCTTCAACTATACGTTACTTTTCCCTTATCCCATCAAACTCCAGTTAAATTTAAAAGGACACATGCTTATACATCAATACATGCACATACACCTAGCTTTCTTAAATGGGTCCTTCAGATTCCCAATATAAATCTCATCCATGCATGGATGGATTATGTTAGACCTTTGAGGTTAATTTCATTGAAATCCTTTGCTAGGTCCTAGGCTCCTAGCTACCACATACTAGGAGAATGTAGAGACTTCTGGCACCACTCAAGCTTTTCCTCAAGGAAGAACTCTATGTAATTTAGATCTCAAATCAATTTTGACATACCTGTTCACACATATGTTTTAATGATGAAAGTTTTTTGTTTTTTTCCAGCAAGTTTAATAAATATATGTAAATTTGCTATATAACCATTACCATTTGGTAGAAACTTATAACTAATTCTTGATTAATCAACTTTTCATGTGTTGTGTAGGTGTGGGTTTAGATATAGGATTGCTCCTTTCTACTTATTGGTTGTATCATGTTTTGAAGAGAAAACAAATAAAAAGATTCTTCGGAAGAAGTGGTGGTTTATTATTACAACAACAAGATATCATCAAGCGAAAGCAGTTTTGAGAAATTAAAAATTTTTATAGTAGAAGATTTGGAAAAGGCAACAAATTATTATAATGAGGATCAAATTCTTAGTAAGGGAGGACAAGGAACAATATACAAAGGGATGCTATCAGATGGAAGAAATATTGTAGCAGTCAAAAAGTCGAAAATAGTGGACGAGGGCCAGCTCGAGCAGTTCATTAATGAAGTTGCCATACTTTCACAGATCAATCATAGAAATGTGGTTAAATTGTTAGGTTGCTGTTCAAAGGCAGAAATTCCTTTACTAGTTTATGAGTTTATATCAGGTGGAAACTTTTCCGACAATATCCATGATAAAAATAAAGGCTCTTACAATCGTTTAAGAATTGCAATAATCGCAAATGCAATTGCCTACATGGAAAACATAGAGCTAAGGTTTCAGATTTTAGGATTTCAATGTCAGTTGCAATTGATAAAACTCAGTTAACCACATAGGTACAAAGGACATCTGGATATTTGGACCCCGAGTACTTTCTACCAAACCAGTTCACAGAGAAGAGTGATGTCTATAGGTTTGGGGTAGTTCTTGTAGAGCTCTTAATAGGGAAGAAACCAATTTCTTCCATCAAACCATTAGAGGAAAGAAATTTAATAACATATTTTATTTCGTTAATAATGGAGAACCATCTTTCTGAGATTCTTGATTCTCAAGTTACACAAATAGGTAAAAAAGAGGAGCTCCAAGCAATTGCTGATCTTGCAAAGAGATGCTTAAATTTAAATGAGAAAGTTTGATGAACATTCATTGGATCAAATTAGCAAGAACTAGTGGAGAGTTTCATAAATGAACCATTTAGATTATGGGCCATAGGATCAACTTCACCTGGGTGTAGAAGTTGGGAGAACAATGTCATCTCATGTCTAGATGAAAAACCACTACTGTTAAATCTATCAACTCCACATCTTGATTAAGATGTAGGTGTTGGAAACTTGTCATTTTAAGCTTCTGTATAATTATATTAAACCTTTCATGCAATAATATTACAGTCATGCAATGCTTTAGATAAAAGTTTTCTTCTAGGAGCTATTTGGGCACATCCCAACTTTGAAATGGGGCATACCCCTATGACCCTACTTATTAGACAAAAGTACATGCTTTGAAAGATAAAAATGTATACTTTGTACGTGCTTCTTTTGAAGGTAAAATAAAATTTTTTTATTAAAATGAAGGAAAAAGATGGTTTAATCATGTGCATAAAAAACCACCACTAACAGCTCTAGTTAAAAGAAATGATTCGTTACAAGTGGAAGGGGCTAGAAGAGATAGGGGTAGACCAAGAAGGACAAGAACAGAAGTAGTAAGGAATTATTTAAGCACTAATAATTTAACAATGAATGCTTTAGATAAAACGAATTGTTGAAACATGCAGAATTCATGTAGATGATCCCATATAACTGGGATAAGGCACAGATGATGATGATGATATCGTAATATGTATATGTGTGTGTGTGTGTGTATGTGTCTATATAAATTTGGTGGGGACAATCTCCTTATTTTGCGAAGAGAGCTTTCCTTTAGACTTGGAGGTTTTTTCTTCCATCTTGATGCTTAAGAAGCAAGCGGGCCCCCTCCTCGGGCGTAGGTGGGCATACTACTTGTCTCCTCGTCCGGGCTTTAAGCTTTTACACGAACTCCCCAACAAGGTCCCGGCGTGGAAGCGGGATTATTTCGGGGTGCGAAGTGTGCTGGGGTGGTCGTTTCAGACCGGGTGCGGGATGACCGCTCCTGACTCCGGCGTCACACTTGACAAAGAGACGGTGAAGGGCCTCCGGCAATGGGCGCGGCTTGGGCTGAAGTGTCAACAGTATCTGACGGAGGCCAAGCTTATTGCGGCCGGCCTGAGTTCGGGTAGGTTCTTCCCCTAGCGATTCTGTCTTGCTCTCTTTTGCTTTTTACTGATGCCGAACTTCTTTTCGTAGGTGTGATGGACTCTCGAGGGACCCGCGGTGGGCACTTGTTCCAAGGCATGAAGAGGAGGAAGCAGATTGCTAAGCGAACTCGTGCCGAGCTGCCCCATGATGCGGAGCCTGAGGTGCCGGATTATCCGACGGAAGATCTGCCTAGGGAGCCCGAGATGGTTCCCCCTATGTAGGAGCCAGCGGGGGCCCCTTATGCTGAGACTACTTACATAGGGGCTCCCACCTACTCCGGAGCTCTTGCTTACTCTGGGTCTGCCCATACGCGAGCTGGGCCGTCAGGCTCGGGGGCCCCGGGGGATTTCAGGAGTGTGCTGTCGCCTACTCATGCTCTTCAAAAGAGTAAGGAGGCTATTTTCCCCGAGGAAGTCACGGCGTGGACCGATCTCCCTCTGCACCAAGTGGCCTGTCGTGCCGTTACCCATGCCATGGTGGTAAGTGAACTCTTCTATTCACACCTTTGGCTTTTGTTATGTTCTTTTTGGTAGGTGAACTCTTCTATTCACACCTTGGCGGCCCAGGTAAAGAGGAGCTCAAGGCAGGCGTGAACTGCCGAAGAGGCTCTTCGCACTGCTGAGACGACTTCGCGAGCTGCTGAAGCGGCTGCTCGTGCTGCCGAGGAGGCTGCTCGTTTTGCGCGGATCAGGCAGGCGATGTCTCAGAGAGATGCCGAGGCCATGGGAGTGGTAGTGAAGCACATGGCGGACTTGAGGCTGGATCTGCAGCATCAGGTCGAGTACCTCCAGGAGGACATCAGGGAGAGGACGCGGATCTTTTCTCAAGGCATCGAAGATGCCAAGAAGAAAGCTGTCGATGACTATATTGCTTCGCCGAGCTTCGATGATCTGATGGTGGATTCGTACAGGAGGGGTTTTAAACTAAGCCGGTGGATGATTCGGAATACGTACCCCGAGTCGATGTCAGTGCTATATCCACTTCGCGCATCACTCAGGAGATGGCCAATGCTGCAGATGGTGAACCAGATTCCGAGGGGGAGGCGGGGCCTTCGGGTATCGTTGAAGTGCCTTCTAATAATGAAGAAGTAGCCCCAGGCCTATAAAAATGAAATGGTTTTTTTTTTTAATGTACACTCCATCATTTGAAATCGAAATGGCTTTTCTTTTGGTTAAGTGTTGGTTGTTCTATCTCTGAACTGAGCATTTTTGCCGAACTGACCATTCGTTCGGTCTTCCCTACTAGTTCGTTTTTGCCTCTGCTTCGCCTTTGCCTTGTTAGCTTGGTATGTTCGGGGTACTCGCCTTGGTGGTCTATAGGTAGTACCTTCTTAAGTTGACGATGTTCCATGTTCGGGGTACTCGCTTACCCTCTAAGGTTTCGAGCTCGTATGCCCCCCCGAGCACTCCCTTTACTTTGTAGGGCCCTTCCCAATTTGGTCCAAGTTTGCCCACGCCGGGCTCGGGTATCATGATTTTACGGAGAACCAGGTCGCCAACGCGGAAGCTCCGCTTCTTTACTCTGGCGTTGTAGTACCAAGCTACTTTTTGCTGGTAGGCCGCTGTCCGGATGTGCGCGAGGTCTCTTACCTCATCCAGTAGGTCGAGGTTGGGGCGTAATTCGTCTCCGTTTGCCTGATCGTCATACGCTTCTAGTCGTAACGTAGGTATTTCAATTTTCGCTGGGATTACCGCTTCGGTGCGGTAGGTGAGGTTGAAGAGGGTCTCTCCCGTGGCGGTTTTTTCCGTAGTTCGATGAGTCCATAGAACGCTTGGTAGCTCGTCCGCCCACAACCCTTTAGCTCGGTCCAGTCATGCTTTCAATCCGCGGAGGATGGCTCTATTCATTACTTTTGTTTGACCATTTGCTTGCGGGTGTGCGACCGATGTGAAGTTCTGACGAATTCCCATGTCTTGGCACCATTCTTGGAACTTAATATCCTCAAACTGCTTGCCGTTATCGGAGATCAGTACCCGAGGTAGCCTGAAGCAACATACTATGTTCCTCTAAAAGATGTTCTGTATGTTTCGGGCTGTGATCGTTGTCAAAGGTTCAACCTCTATCCATTTTGTGAAGTAATCTACTGCCATCACTAGGAACTTTCTTTCTCCTGTTGCTGGTGGAAAAGGCCCCAGGAGGTCGATGCCCCATTGCGCAAAGGGCCATGGACTGGTGAGGTACTTGAGGTCGACAGCAGGCTGATGGTGTATATTGGCATGCTTCTGACACTTGTTGCATTTCCTGACGAGCTCGATCGCCTCTGCCTTCATCGTTGGCCAGTAGTATCCTTGTCGGAGTGCCTTTTGGGCGAGGGCTCTGCCCCCAGGTGTCCACCGCACAGACCTTCATGGGTGTCACGTAGTACAAGTTCGGCTTCGGCAGGTCGCAAGCAACGCAGGTAGGGGAGCGTGTAAGATCGCCGGTACAATCGTTCGTCTATTATGACGTATTTGGCTGCCTGGCGCTGCACCCTCTTGGTTGCATTGCGATCTGCGGGGAGGGATCCATCTAGCAGAAAGCTCACGAGTGGGTCGATCCTGCTCGGTTCCGCTTCAAGGACGGGAGCGACCTCCTCTGCCCCACCAAGAATGCTGGGCCGAGGTAAGTCTTCTATGTACATGGTTCTCATGGTGTTGTGACTCGTGCTGGCTAACCTTGACAGGGCGTCGGCCTCAGTGTTCTCTGACCTCAGGATTTGTTTGATGAAGTGTGACTGGAAGTTGAGCAGAGCCTTCTTTACTTTTTCCAAGTATGCGATCATAGCAAGCTCGCGTGCTTCGTATTCGCTCGTAACCTGGTTGACCATGAGCTGAGAATCACTGCAAATGACTATGTGCTTTGCTCTTACCTTTTGTGCTAGGTTCAGCCCGGCTATTAGTGCCTCGTACTCTGCCTCGTTGTTGGACACCGCGAACTCAAAGCGTAGTGCGTATTCCAGTTTCGCGCCACCTGGGCCGTGCAGGACTATTCCAGCCCCGCTGCCCTGCTGGTTCCAGGAGCCATCTACGTGAAGGATCCAGGGCTCCTCATCCCAGTTCGCGTTTGGCCTAACTAGGAGAGATGCCACACTGGATGCTACTTCACGGGGTTCAGAGTCTATTGGCTTGGGAGCTCCGGGCTCACCCGAACTGGGGATCCCGGGCTCGGCCAGCCCAGGGGCTTCGAGGCTGAAAGTGCACTCGGTGATAAAATCCGCTAAGGCTTGAGCCTTAATAGCAGTTCATGGTTTATACTGGAGGTCGTACTCGCTGAGCTCGATGGTCCACTTCGTTAGCCGACCGGAAACCTCGGGCTTAAGTAAGACTTTCCTTAGGGGTTGGTCAGTCAAGACCACGACGGTGTGGGCCTGGAAATACGGGCGGAGTTTTCGAGCTGCAATTACCAGTGCATACGCTAGCTTTTCTATCTGTGGGTACCTCGCCTCTGCCCCTTGCAGGATTTTACTAACATAATAGACGGGTTGTTGGACCCGACCTGCTTCTTTTATAAGTACCGAACTGACCACCTCGTCGCTTGCTGAGAGGTACAGTTCTAAGACTTCGCCCTCCTCGGGCCTGGCTAGGGTTGGTATAGTAGCGAGGTAATTTTTTAGCTGGTCAAACGCCAGCCGTCTTGGGTCCATTCGAACCCTTTGCCTTTGACTGCCTTAAAGAAAGGTAGGCAGCGGTCTGCTGACTTGGACATGAAGCAGCTCAGGGTGGCTAAGCGGCCGTTTAGCCTCTGAACTTCTTTTACTTTTCGAGGTGGTCTCATGTCTAGGATAGCCTTTACTTTGTCCGGGTTGGCCTCAATACCACGTCGGTTGACAATGTACCCTAGGAACTTACCCGAGGTGACACCGAAGACACACTTGTTCGGGTTTAGTTTCATGCTAAACCGACGCACAATTTGGAAAACAGAATCCAAGTCTTGTATTAACTCCCGTGAGAATTGCGTCTTGACGACCATGTCGTCTACATAACACTCTACTTTCGTGCCAATTAAGGGCCGAAACAGTTTATTTACAAGTCTTTGGAAGGTCGCCCCAGCGTTCTCCAGTCCGAAGGGCATGCCCTTGTAACAGTATAGGCCGAACTCGGTTATGAAGCTGGTTTTTTCCTCATCGGACTCATCTTGATTTGGTTATAACCTGAGTAGGCATCCAAGAAGCTTAGCAGCTCATGTCCCGAGGTCGCATCCACTAGGCGGTCGATCCTGGGGAGGGGGAAGCAGTCTTTTGGGCAAGCTCGGTTCAGGTCGGTGTAGTCGACGCACATGCGCCACCTGCCGTTTGCCTTTTTCACCAGCACTGGGTTGGCCACCCAGCTCGGGTAATGAACTTCTCTTATGAAGTCTGCTGTGAGGAGCTTTTCGACCTCCTCGTCGACCGCCCTCCAGCGCTCTGGGGCTAAGTTGCGTTTCTTCTGTCTAACGGGTCTGACTACAGGGTCAGTGTTAAGTTTGTGAGTTATAAGGCCAGGGTCAATACCGGGCATGTCGGCTGCGGACCATGCAAAAATATCTAAATTTTGGAGTAAGAAACTCACCAATTCAGTTCGTAGAGGTTCCTCGACGGAAGCACCGATCTGTATTGTTCGAGCCGGATCCGTAGCCGAGGTTGGTATTGCGACAGTCTCCTCTATGGGCGAAGCTCGCTCCTCGCCCTGCTCCGTAGGCCGCTCCAGTTCGAGGTCGTCGGCCGCCTTGGTCTTTCCCTTCAGGGCGGCAACATAACACTTGCGGGACTCTAGCTAGTCGCCCCGCGCTACTCCCACACCAAAGTCGGTCGGGAACTTCATTGCCAGATAGTAGGTGGAGACCACTGCTCGCAGAATATGCGTAAATGGCCGTCCTATTATGGCATTGTATGGGGAGGGGGTCGCGACCAGTAGGAAATCGTGGTTGAGTTTGACCGCACAGGGCCATGTGCCGATTTCCACTGGTACTGTTATCTTCCCGAGGGGCCTGACTTCCTCTCCGCTGAAGCCTACTAGAGGGGTATTTGAGGGCTTCAGCTCGTGTCTCTGCAACTGTAGCTGCTCAAATGCTGACTTGAAGAGGATGTCTGCCGAGCTTCCCGAATCCATGAGCACGCGCTTGACTTCGAAGTCGCTGATCCTTAGTTTTATGACGAACGCGTCATCGTGAGGGTAGTGGACACCCCGCACATCGTCTTCTGTGAAGAAGATCGGTTCTTCCGTCTTCGGCCTCTTTGGAGGGTTCTGTTCTTCTTGGGCTGCCTCGTGAACTGACGTCCGGGCTGCTGCCGAAGTACATCCTGCCACCACCGAGCCTCCCACTATCACGTGGATGGTTCCTCGGACTGGCCTTTCTTCTGGAGGCTGTCGTAGCAGCGCTTCGACTGGTTTGCTGCTGGATTCGGGGATATCCTTTCCGTGCTCCCCTTGTCGACCTGCCTTATTATTATTATCATACTGTACAAAATTTCTCAAGTATCCGCGACGGATGAGTCCCTCTATCTCGTTCCGGAGATTATTACACTGTTCGGTACTATGACCGTGATCTTTGTGAAAACTACAATATAGATTTTTATTCCTCTCGTTTGGATTCCCCTTTAGGCGAGGTGGCCACTTCACGTATGGGGCGTCCTTGATTGTCATCAAGATCTCAGTCCGACTCATGTTTAACGGGATGGCGGTTCGGCTGAGGGAGCTCGGGATGGCTGGTTCGGCTTCGCCTCTCGGGCTGGGTTTCTCCTGTCACTTGGGTTGGTGGGCTCACCTTCTCTTTTCCTTTTCTCGACCCCGGCTTCGGTCCTTTGGTTGATTTCTTCCTCTGTTCTCATGAACTTGTCTGCGAGTTTGAGGAATTCAGCCACGGTCGCGGGCTGGCTGGCTACCATGTGTCATTTGAACTCTTTGTGCATTACTCCTCTCTTGGCCGCGACGAGCTGTACTGCCGGGTCTAATCGCGGTATCTGTAAGCATGCTTCATTGAACCGCTTGATGTAGCCCCGGATGGATTCTCCTTCTCTCTGGACTACCCCGAAGATGCTTTCCTCCGTTCAGGGGCATCGCTTGCTGGTGACGAAGTGTGCTGTGAAGACCTGCACGAACTGGGTCTAACTTCTTATTGACCCTGGGGCTAGGTTCCTGTACCAGGTGCGGGCCACCCCCCTGAAGGTGGTGGTGAAGGCTACGCACATGCATGATTCACTGGCCCTAGCGAGCTGCATTTGGGATTGGAAAGCATCGACGTGGTCGTTGGGGTCAAATGACCCATCATACTTGTCCAAAGGTGGGAGCTTAAAGTCCCTGGGCATGGGGACTACCAGGAGTTCTAATGCGAGGGGAGAAGGAACTGAGAGAATCGGGGCGTCTCTTACCTCGTCCGAGCTCGTCTCTTCCTTTCCTCTGAGTTCGGGCAGGACGCGGGTGGCAGTTCGGCGACTTCACCGGCGCCTTCGTTGAGTGGGCCTGGTACTGGTGCTGCTGGCCTCTGTGTTGCCGAGCTCAATGGGCCCGGAATGCCAGTAGTCTGCTGCTAGGGCACTGAATCGGTTCTCCGTGAGCGGGAACTCGGGCCTGGAGCGCCGAGGTGCTGACCTCGCGGGCGAGGTTCCTGTTCCGCCTGTGAGCTGCGAGGTGGGGGTGATTTTCCTTTCACTTCGGCCTGGAGATGAGGCTTGACTGTTAGGGGGGTTCTGGAGCTGGGAGGTTTCTCCCCGGTGAGGGCGTCCACCCTGAGGGGAGGCCTTAACCTGCTTCGGGGCTGGGTGCCTAGGTGGAAGCAGTGACTGGTTCAAGGGTAGTTGGGGGAACTGCTGTTGGTAATGATGTTGGGAGAGGTGGTGTAGTACTTGGTGCTGTTGGAGTTGATGTTGCTGGAATTGCTGCATTTGGGCCTGCATCGCCCGCATGCATTGCATCAGGTCGTCCAACTGGTTTGGGCGGGTCGCCAAGGGTACCAGGGGGACAGTTGGTTCAGTAAAAGTTGTTTCGTTAGGGAATGAAGGAGGAATGTTCATGGTAGGAGGGTTCACGGGCGCCACTGTTTGAGGCGCATCCAAGTTGGGGATCCCATCCACAGGAAGGGGGATGGTGAACTGTCCGATGCATACTACGGGGGCTTGGGGTCGTTCCCCGGTGGTGTTTGTCTCTGTGCCACGTCCGGCGTTGCTGGAGGAAGCCATGAGTGTTGGGGTTTTTGGAAGAAGAGTAGGTTGAGAGTTTTAGAGGGAGGCTTTTAGAAGCGAAGTTCCCACAGACGACGCCAATTGATGGTGTGCAATCTGGCTGGTCCTAGTTGTCAATGACCTGGCCTCTGAACGAAGCTGCGGGGAACCTGAAACCAAGAGGGTGAGAACGCTCCGAGGGGGACCCGGTGTGGAGGCTCTGAAGCTCGAGTTAGAATCTTTCAAAGGCAAAATGAAACCAGATAGCGCAGAGTTTGCATACCTTGTTCTTGGGGGGTCGGGAGCCTTTTATAACCACCTCGCGCACTCACTTCCAAGCTCTGTCAAATCGGGCATGATTATTTTTGAGTTCCTGCCAGTTCGGATGTCATCCCTTCTGGCTGGGCAGAACCGCCACCACTCCTTTTGTCGGAGTCGTCTCTGCGACTGGTGACGATGGTGGCAGGTGGCGGTGGCAGGAGGCCGTTTGAAGTGCGGCTGTCAAGCGTCAGATCCCAAGTCAGTCAGGTGCGCCGTCCTTGTATACGGACACCCTCGGTGTCAGGTGTGGTACGTTCGGTCAGCCTGGCGTCTGGGAGGTGAAGTGACAGAGTGGCGAGGCGAGGTGAAGTCTTGAGTTTGGATAGGGGAGTGCCCCGAACTGCCATGAGGTGGGCCAGTTCGGGTCACTGCCTTGTGAGGCTCGAGCTCTTTTGTAAGGAGCTCGGGTGTCCTAGAAGGGAGCTCGGATTGCTGGTTCCTTAGACACTCGTGCCTTGGGTGCGCTGTTTGTCCCGAGCTGTTTTGATTTTGCCACGTGGAGTGATTGCGAGGTCGGGCCAAATCTCCCTTCATCAAATGCCTTATAGCATCAAATTCTAGGTGATTTTGGTCCAATAATTTATGTGGGCCTATTCTAAGGTATAGTTTTTGATTGCTGTTAAACTTTATTAGAATATGAAATTATGGATTATATATCAAAGAGAAAACAATAGTTCCCTATTATCAGCATGAGATATAGGGCCGGGCTTCTTCCTGCTGAGAGCTCTTATGCCAGAAAAGTTATTTGCCAGAGCACTTAACCATCCAATTTTGTTTATCCCAAGAGTTTGTTAACTCTGATAGATATAATCCTGTGAATCCAAGTTAAATTAATTAACTCGATCTATCTATTATGTTAAGTTGCTGCAATCACATTTCTCATGATTGAGAACTCTATCTTCTAGTCTAGCGCAGTTAAGCAATTGCTTTGGTACTCCCTTCATCAAACAATAAAATTCCAATTGATTATATATCAATTGAGATTGCTATTAATTAGTTTTCTCTTTACTCTATTCTTGTTGTTTTATTATTTTTTGTACAGTATTAATACCAAGCAAATGCCTCCACATAATATAATAAGATGATTATTAATGACTACTTGTTATTATTTTATACTCAAGTGATCGATCGATGACCCCAAAGATTATTATGACTCTTGCTAAGCAAGTTTTCGGGATCATGACAGTTATTGGATTTAACTACAACTGGAGACAATATTATAACACATTTGGTATATAGTAGCTAAAAATTAATAATTATATATATTATATCTCTATAAATGGCCAAAAGAGTTCTGATGGAGCACGAACTGGATGCTCCCTTTTGGAGGATGATTTGGAGTTTTGTTGTGTGATGAGCAAGTTGTTCTACAAAACAGTGAGCTCAAAGAACCCAGGGTGGCTAACCTGACAAGGTCATTTTGATTCTTAAGTTAGTATTTTTGCGGTAGATGGGGAGCTGGAAATGAGCTAGAGTGCTAGTGTGAGGGTGACACTCAGTCCATTCAAAGTGCTTGTTCCTTTTTATTGCCTTAAAAAAGGGCAGACACCGACCTGCTGACTTAGACATGAATCGGCTCAAGGCTGCTACTCGTCCGATCAGTCTCTGGACTTCTTTTATTTTTCGAGGTGGTTTCATATCTAAGATGGCCTAAATTTTTTCGGGTTGGCTTCGATGCTGCGTCGGTTCACTATGTAACCTAGAAATTTACCCGACGTGACTCTGAAGACACATTTGCTCGGGTTCAACTTCATGTTATACTTCCTTAGAATTTGAAAAACATCATTCAAATCACTTAATAGAGAGCTAAAAAGTTGGGTTTTTACGACCATGTCATCAGCATAACACTCAATTTTATTGCCAATTAATGGTTCAAAAACTTTATTTACAAGGCACTGGAATGTTGCCGCAGCGTTTTTCAATCCAAAGGGCATAACCTTGTAAAAGTATAGCCCGAGCTCAGTTACAAATGTGGTCTTGTCCTGGTCAACATGATCCATTCTAATATGGTTGTAACTAGAGTAGGCATCTAGAAAACTCAGCAACTCATGCCCCAAGGTCGCATCTACTAAACGGTCAATCTTAGGCAGTGGTAAGTAGTCTTTCAGGCATGTTTTGTTTTGGTCGGTGTAGTCGACGCACATGCACCACTTGTCGTTGGCCTTCTTCACCAGCACCGGGTTGGCAACCCAGCTCGGGTAATGGACTTCCCTGATGAAGTCTGCCGTGAGGAACTTCCTGCCCTCCTCATCGACTACCCTCCATCGTTCCAGGGCGAGGTTGCATTTTCTTTGTCTCACTGACCTAACTAGAGGGTCGACATTAAGCTTGTGAGTTATTACTTTAGGGTCAATTCGGGGCATCTCCATCGTGGACCAAGCAAAAATATCTAAATTTTTAAGTAAAAAACTTACTAATTGAGTTCGGAGTGGCTCGCTGATTAGTGCATTGATTTGAAGGGTTTTGGCGGGATCGGTCTCTGAAACCGATATGTGAACTATTTCTTATATCGGGGCAACTCGTTCCTCTATGTGCTCCTCTGGTTGCTCTAGTTCGATGAGGCACGGAAGGGACTTGCCCTGAGTCTGCACTGTGGGCTTCAGATCAATGTTCTTCTCTTTGCGATTTGTCGTTCTTAGGTCGCGAGTATTGCAGTTGGTTAGCTCTGTCAAGCTGGTTGCCTTCACGCCTCTCACCTGGGTTCCCCCTTTGAGAAACTGGGGAAGCAAGCTTTTTGTCCGCTCCACCTCGTGGTGGAGTTTGGTTTATGGGGAATTCCGGTACATGTGATGTCCCTTCACCATGATGGGGAGATCGGCGGACGTTCTGACGCTGAGCAACATAACAAGGTAGGACCGGTTGGTGGCTCGGGTGCAGAGGAGGAAATTGCTACTGATAAAGGAAATGTTGCTGGAACTGTTGGATTTGTTGCATTTGCATCTGCATGGTTCGGACACATTGCACCAGGTCGTCGACTTGCGAATGCCCGACCCCAGAGGAAATCACAGTTGGTTCTGAAAAAGAGGTGACCAACTGGGGGAGCGGCTCACTTGCGAAGTGGTTTGTGGTACAAACAGTGATGGGAACCCCAAAACTGTGAGAGGGATGGTAAACTGACCAATACACACCATGGGACCCTAAGGGAGAGTTGATGGTTGATCTTGCCCCCCGGCGATGTTCATGTCAATACCTTTCCTAGTGTTGTTGGAGGAATCCATTGAGATATTAAGATGACATTTCATTCAGGTTCCCACAGACAGTGCCAATTGAGGGAGCACGAACTGGATGCTCCCTTCTAGAGGATAACTTGGAGCTTCACTGTGCGACGAGCAAGTTGTTTTGCAAAACAGTGAGCTCAGAGAACTCGGGGTTTATGATCAATTCATTCAATATTTTCTTTTTTAGAGGAAAAATTATCACGTTTAAATTATGTGTTAGATCTACTAATACCTTACCCCATTCATTCAGAAATCTTGGTTCAAACTCTTCGTTGCTGGGTAAAGGATACCCCTTCTTTGCATTTATTACGATTTTTTCTCCACGAGTATTGTAATTGGAATAGTCTTATTACTCCAAAGAAATCTAGTTCCCTTTTATTTCTCTGGTACGAAATAAGCCACTTCAAATAGGTTCATTGCTCCGGCCCAGAATACAATTAATCCGGCATGGGCGACGTGAGCCCCAAGTAGTTTATCGGACAAATTGATAAGTCGGGCATTCCCGGCCCACCAAGCGAAACCGGTGGTTTCTTGGTCACGACCAGCTAAAGCTAAAGTTCCATTAAAGAGCGTTTCCACGTGGTAGAACCTCCTCAGGGAATATAAGGTTTTCATGAGGCTGATCCTGAGCCGCCATCCAAGCACGAATCCCTTCGTTTAAGAGAATATTTTTAGTGTAGCTAACTTGGCAAAGTCACTCCGATGCTTAAGTTAGTATTCTTGCGGTAGATTGTGAGCTAGAAATGATCTAGAGTGCTAGTGTGTAGATGATATATGCGTACCTGGGCTCTGGAGGGGTTGTTGCTTTTATATATAGAGCTGCCGTGAACCTCACGGAATAGTTCCGGGATCTTCGGCCTGGATGGATGAGGTCTATTCCTGTTTTATTTGGGGAGTATCGTGCCAGTTTACGATCCTTATCATTAACGCCTAATCCGGATGGGGATAGGATAAGGCCTACTGTCGTGCGGCGTAAGCCCATGAGGTTCAGAACCGTCTAGAGCCGATTACGTGTCACTTCGACTCCTATGTCACGAACTGATCGGGACACTGAGGTGACCTGCTACATACCGAGATAGCTTTGCGCCGAAGTGACCGATCACCGAGCTCCCGACCTGTTGACTAATCTCTCCTTGCTGAGTTGTTGCTTTGCTAGTGGATCGTATCTAGGTATCACCCTTACTAGATCGGGTCAAATCACCTTTCATCAAATTCCTAATTAATTTGGTAAACCATAAAGGACTTGAGTCGTCATTTCACATACGTCGGGGATTTGAACTTTGTGATCAATTCATCATCAGATAAGGTCAATTACAGACTGGGTTGCTGGGCTGCAGGCAACATATTCAGGAGAAATACCATCAGCCTTATCTCTCATTCTTGTTGAAGTAATAATATGAATCGAAAATTAATTTCTCTTGTTAATTTTAGAGGTTCAACTTGAGAGAGATAGAGATGAGCATCCAATTTAAATTTTATGGGTTTGATGATGTGGAAAATCTTTAAATTGTGTACCTGAGTTGTTGCATGCAAACCTACCTATTTATGATATGGGCACATCCCAAATGACTTCTCAAATCGAAATGGCCCTACAGATGGGTAAGGTATAGACTTGGGCTCTCTGGTTCAAAGTCAAACTTGCCTCATGAGTAGAAGGTAGACAGCTCAACTTGCGAATCGGTCAATAGGGTCCCCTGTCAGAACCCAGATCACATGTGGTGAAGCTGGCGCTTATTAAAATTATCTAGCTAGCTTCTTGTGGAGACCACAGTTTATCCAGTGGCTTGTCAATGCCTGTGGCTTTATTTTTATAAATATGAGCTGGGCTAGCTAGCCTGCAAATAATTGAGCAAAATCAGTTGTTTATCTGAATGAAGCGGGTTCTGTGTTAAGGTACGTTATATGGACCTTCATTCTATCTAACCCGTTTGTCTTTCTCTTCAGCTTTCAGTTGGATGAATTGGATGAATTGAGATAGGTTAAGGGCCAACCTAAATATGAACCATAGCTTTGACCTAAATTAATATGGATCTCAAATTTGTCCACCAATACATGGGATGAACCAAATTTCTTCACTTTAAAGAAATCATTTCTCCTTCCAATGGGTTATTAGGATTTTTCTATTATTTTATTAGTTTAATGTAGATTTGTTTCATGGATTCTTCTGGTTTAATAATAAAAATCACTTAAAATGAGCCTTTGGTTATATTTGTCAGTTCAATTTTGATTTTTTTAATTGGCTATTGATCTAAGCACAATTTTTGGCTATATTAAAAGTAAAAATTTGAATCTCGAAAACTAAAAGGGAAAATAAATTACTTTTTTACTATTTTATATATAAAAAACTAGAAATATATAAAAACTTTGACAAATCAATATTACTTCATTTTTCCCTTCAAAATATATTTTTAAAAAACAGCCCGTAGATAGCACAAACCACTACCACTAGTTTATTAATCATAGAATGTAAAACATGGATATCCATTTACTAATGATAAGATAATACAGATAAAACATTAAAATTTTGTATATTATGATAGAACAAATTAAGAAAGAAATAAAAAGCCGGGGGATATATAGGTTTTCACCGCTGCCATGATCTACATTGCTTATGCTTCAACGATTCACTGTATAAAAGGAAGAAAGGGGAAATGAACAAGAAGTGGGGAAACTTTGTGGACAGAAAATTTTCCTAATGTTGATGCAGACGAATCGGAAGTCCTTTTGCAGGGGTAGGCATCATATCGCCTATTATCTTCTCCTCCGGAAACACCACTTCCCATTTGTACCTTTTCACCACGTTATGGATGAAGGTGAGTACTGCTAATCGAGCATACTCTTTTCCTGGACACATTCGAGGTCCTCCGCCAAATGGAACTAAAGTGTATGGAATTGGAAATCCAGTCCCTTCATCATATCTTGTTGGGTCGAATTTTTCTGGTTCTGGGAAATACTCTGGATTTTTGTTTGTACTGCTAACTGTCCAATACACCTAAAATTAAAATTGTAAAGCAACAATGGGTAAGTAATAAGTTAATATATATGGAATAGATCTTCTGGATTAATTACTGAAAAATAGAAAGTTGATAATGGGTCGGTAATTTCATACCTTCCAACCCTTTGGGATGGTATATCCAGCATAGGTGAAGTCAGTTATTGCCTCTCTGAATGTTCCTTGTAGAGGGGGTGTCAGTCTCATTGCTTCTAATACTACATTCCATGAGTATTTCATATTTTGAATATCATCCCATTCTAGTGCATCTCCAGCTTTTTTCGACAGGTAGATTTCCTTTTGTTCTGATTTCCAGAAGATATGAATATAATTAGTCTCCAACTCTCCATCTCACAAAATATATAAAGGACTTGCAAAATTCTATCTTTTTATAGTCCGTTGAGATGTGTAAACTAAGTTTGTTTGGATAGGATTTTGATATTCATCTTTAGGATGTTAAAACAAATTTGAGCCAAAAAGTGCTTTGAGCATTTGGTGAAAGTTATTTCTAAAGCCATAACAATTCAAAGCCGAAATACTTTTAAACCCCGAAGAAACAGCCTAATAATCTGTGCGCTTAATTTTTCCTTTATTTTTTCAAGTCAAAAACAGGAATTTATCTCTCCGCCCCACAAGGCCCCCCCAGCAGTGGAAATGTGTTGTGGGGCGGAGATGTAATCTCCAAAAACAGAAAGCATGATTGACTTTCTTTTGGCAGTGGGGAGTGTGTGGGAATGTAGAACTTTTTGTATACTGTGGGAACAGAAGAAATTAAAGGGTCACGTTTGCTAAGCCGACCGGGGCTGTCGATTATAAAGTTGAGCTCTGAATGACGGGGAGACAAGAGGTGAGCTCAGGTTCTTCTACTCTTCCATTTATCAAAGGTTAAATTAAACTTTCTGAGGTATCCATCAAATACTTATACCTCCCCTTTTACCTGATGACACCATGAAACCAAATTGGGGTTTGCCATTGCCAACAAACTGATAGAATTTAAAGGGAAATAATTATTTTACCAAAACACCCTTAATTATTTTATTATTGCCTTACTTCTGCTTTGAAAAGTATATTTTAAAATCGATCAAAATCTCTTCACTATAATTACATATATAATAAATACAGTTTCTTTGATACTATAATAGGAAAAAGTTTAATACTAAAAAAGTATAAATTAAGGATTTAAGGGTATTTTTGTCAATGTAATATACAAAGAGGCTGCATAAAAATGGTAATATATACATTTAATTAAAAAGTATTAAATGTTACATGAGAGGTCACGTTAGTGGAGGACTTGATCCCAAACTACGAGAGAGGTGAATAAGTAAATAGGTAAAACAGAAGGGAGGTATAAGTAATTTACCCTTTGTAAAAATCCATTAATTTTATACTTTGTGCAAAAACAAAAATGCTACCCAAATGTAAATCGTGTTAATTAAATTATATGATACTTCCCTAAATCTATGTTTGGTTTGAAAGAAAAGGTAGGGACAGGTTTTGTATAAGTTTCTCTACCTGTCGTTCCTGCCTTTTCTTTCAAACCAAACACAGTTACGAAGCTAAGGAAAATTATTTTGAACAAAAATAAGTAAACAAATATATGATGGTCAACAGTTCCCAAAACTAGAGTTAGGTAATATACCACTAAGAATCTTTTCGTAGATATCCGGTCTCTCTCCCACATATTTTATGAAGAAAGTTATGGCAGTGGCCACAGCGCTGTAACCTGCAACCAGCAAACCCATTATTTTGTCGGCGATCTCGGCCTCTGGCATAAGCCTGCCAGTGGGTTCGGTCGCTACGATCATATGGGACAGTATGTCTTGCATTTGTGCACCGGTAGCCATTGCTGTTTTCTTCTCTTTAATCACCAGCTGAAGCTCCTTCCGAACTTCAATGGCCGCCTTGCTACCACGATAAAATTGCGTTCCAGGGAAGTTTAAAATTATGGAATGCATTCCCAAGGTCATGTCATCAAATTTACTCACAAGCTTGGCCACTCGTTCTGGGTCTTCAATCCCCAAGAAGAAACGACTGGCCAAGGTTAGTGTGAATGTCTTGGCAAGGGGGAAGACCTTCACTTCATCTCTTCCTTCCCAGTACGTTTGGAGGTGGTGCTGACTGATTGAGTCCATTTTGCCCAAGTATCGAACCAAAGCTTCCGGCTTAAGAAAGCCTGGGGAACGCAAGACTTTTGTCTCTTCCCCGCGCTTGGGGGGAACTGCAACCGGAGCTGAAGCCTGCTGCTGGTAGGAGCGGAAGAGCCTCTGCATAGGATGTGGACGCCAAGCTACAACGAGCTTTTGCTCGTTGGAGAAGAGGAATTTGTTACCGGCGGGGCCACAAATAACGGCGGTCGGCTCTCCAAATATTTTGGTCTTGAAGATATCAGAGGAGTACTTCTTCATCCTATCTCCCACAAATTTCTCTGGCTTTCCGAACACAAATTCAAGAGTCTCACCAATGATGGGCCATCCAAGACTACCAGGGGGCAGCTTGGTGGCACCGCCCACCTTGCTGCTTCTGTAAGCATAGAAGCTAAGGGCAAGAGAGACGACGATAAGAAGCACAGATAGAGATAGAAAGAAGAGCTCCATGGTTAATATTTTTGTGTGGACACGGCAAATGTTGAACGAAGTTGTGTGAGATAGAGGCGCAGAGACGTGCTGGTATATATAGGTGAGAGTCAGCATCTAGTCGTTGGTTTTGTGTTTGTTTATTCTTGGTGAAATTATCATGACCGTAATATTCACGTTACAAGCCGGTCAGTACTGGATTTACTTTCAACTAGTTGTAAGTATAAGAAGACGGTGGACCTGTTTTCATATTGCGCTGTCTGAAAGTATAATAATTATATTAAGAAGTATATTTATATTGGTCAATTTTTCTAATGTAGAGAATATTGTTCTGAATTTTGAATTCTGAAAAATGTCAAATGTCCAATTTAACCCCATATAAGAGAATTTTTATTTATCTATATAATTCAATAAAAAACAATATTAAAAATTATTATAATAAATATTAAGTAATATTAATTATTAATAATTATTAATAGTAATTAATTAATAATAAATTAATGATTAATTTATTACTAACAATTAATTAACTATTATTAATAAATTAATAATAAGTAATAATAATTAATTATTACTTAATTATGAATTATTATTATTAATTAATTAATGAAATATTATTTTATTAATTAATCAATAATTATTTATTTTTATGATTAAATAATACATATTTTTAATAATTAATATTTTTATGAATAATAATTAATTAATTATTAATAAGTAATAATAATTAATTATTATTTTGATTAATTAATAACTATTATCAATAATTAATTATTACTTAATTATGAATTGTTATTATTATTAATTAATGAAATATTATTAATAATTAATAATTAATTAGTAATTAATAATAGGATAAGGCCTACTGTCGTGCGACGTAATCCCATGAGGTTCAGAATCGTCTAGAGCCGATTACGTGTCACTTCGACTCCTATGTCATGAACTGATCGGGACACTGAGGTGACCTGCTACATACTGAGATAGCTTTGCGCCGAAGTGACCGATCACCGAGCTCCCGACCTGTTGACTAATCTCTCATTGCTGAGTTGTTGCTTTGCTAGTGGATCGTATCTAGGTGTCACCCTTACTAGATCGGATCAAATCACCTTTCATCAAATTCCTAATTAATTTGGTAAACCATAAAGGACTTGAGTCGTCATTTCACATACGTCGGGGATTTGAACTTTGTGATCAATTCATCATCAGATAAGGTCAATTACAGACTGGGTTGCTGGGCTGCAGGCAACATATTCAGGAGAAATACCATCAGCCTTATCTCTCATTCTTGTTGAAGTAATAATATGAATCGAAAATTAATTTCTCTTGTTAATTTTAGAGGTTCAACTTGAGAGAGATAGAGATGAGCATCCAATTTAAATTTTATGGGTTTGATGATGTGGAAAATCTTTAAATTGTGTACCTGAGTTGCATGCAAACCTACCTATTTATGATATGGGCACATCCCAAATGACTTCCCAAATCGAAATGGCCCTAAGGTATAGACTTGGGCTCTCTGGTTCAAAGTCAAACTTGCCTCATGAGTAGAAGGTAGACAGCTCAACTTGCGAATCGGTCAATAGGGTCCCCTGTCAGAACCCAGATCACATGTGGCTTTATTTTTATAAATATGAGCCGGGCTAGCTAGCCTGCAAATAATTGAGCAAAATCAGTTGTTTATCTGAATGAAGCGGGTTCTGTGTTAAGGTACGTTATATGGACCTTCATTCTATCTAACCCGTTTGTCTTTCTCTTCAGCTTTCAGTTGGATTGGTTTGAACTTATTGACCCATGCACATATCTATTGGATGGTCTAATTTGATCCAAATGAGTTCCATGTGCTTTGCGCTTTAATTTTTCTGCAATTTGCATGAGTTAAGAACAAAGTAAGGTTATACGAATAGTTCAATAATCAATACAGATAATTGAAAATGCCAGTACTGCCCAGAGGCGCGCGCCAATGTGGTGGTTGAAAGGACTTGACACCGATCCCTCTCAAGATTATAAAAGAGGAAGGCTAGCTGTTAGCTACACTACAAATATTTCCTATCAAAGTAGTCCGATCCAAACAAAGCCAATTGAGTTTGAGGCTAGTAAAAATGAGTTTATTAGTCGCATTGCTTCAGTCGTTCCTTCTGATGATATGGCCAACTATGGCGGCACCATCAAAGGTGTCGTCGATGGCGAAGCCCGGTTGCAACGAGACGTGTGGCAACATTACTGTTCTACACCCCTTTGGTTTGGATCAGCCAAACTGTTACAGAGACGAGCACTACAGTCTGACCTGCAACTACACTTTCAACCCTCCCAAACTATTCTTAGGAAGCTTGGAAGTCTTAGAAATATCATCCTTAGGGCATTTGCGTATCAACAACTACATGAGTTTTGACTGCTACAAGAGTTCGGGTAAAAACTCCAAAAGTTTCAGTTATTGGGTGGATTTAATGAATTGGCCTTATACGTTTTCCGCCACCCACAACAGATTCACAGCCATCGGATGCGACACTCAAGCCTACATAATAGGCTCGTCCGGCCGCAACTTTACAAGCGGCTGTTCCATGCTCTGTAGCGATTTAGGAAGCGTGGTTAACGGGTCATGTTCAGGCATTGGTTGCTGCCAGACCTCCATCCCAAGGGGTTTCAAGAGGTTCGACCTGCAGCTTTACAGCTATTACAACCACATCTATGTCCGGTCTTTCAGTAACTGCAGCTATGCATTCCTGGTTGACTCCAACTGGTACAATTTCTCAGTATCCGATCTTCCAGGCTATGATTTCTATGATAAATATAAAGGACGGATCCCCATGGTTCTCGACTGGGCGATAGAGAATCATTGGTGCCCAAATGCTTCTACAACTGACTCCAAATATGCATGCGGCAACAACAGTGAATGCTTTGACTCCCCCAACGGCCTTGGCTATCTTTGCAACTGTTCTAAAGGCTACCAGGGTAATCCTTATCTTGAAGACGGATGCCAAGGTAGATAACTAAAACCCCTTCTGTTCAGCAGGATGAGTGTATATAGAGTAAAACCCCTTCTGAGTTTGATGTATATATTAATGGATTGCAGATATAAATGAATGCGAGGACCCAAATAATAATCCCTGCGAGGGGATCTGCACTAATACGCCTGGGGGATACACTTGCTCATGCCCACATGGAAAGAAGGGGGACGGAAGGAAAGACGGAACTGGTTGCTCAGTGACACAGTTTCCCGTGCTGCAAGTGACTTTAGGTAATAAAATTTACAGTAGCTCAATTTCTTTCTTTTCAGAATTAAACAAGATAAATTTACAGTAGCTCAAACCAATCAAATTACCTCTTTTAAAATCTCTCTCGACGTTTCTTCAATCTTCAGAAATAACTAAAATGCGTAAATGGAAAAATTACAATACTAAACAGCTCTTCTATATGGCTATATGCATTAATTCAAATTCAGGAATGATGAAAAAAAATTGATAAAAATAGGTCAAAATTACATGGTATGATTAGGTATAAAATGGTTGGTAAATTTTCTTTTGAAAAGAGAGCCCCTAGGCAATTTCATTCAACATTCTAGGTTAGTAAGTCTGATACATTTGTAGGTTTTGAAAAAGAAGGAAGAGGGTGACCATGTATATATAGCATGAAGAAATTAGCTTGGCATGGCACAGAACTAACGAGCAATCAAACTTATGCAAGTTGCATCAAGGAAGTCATATGCAAGTTGCATCTTCTTCAAGAATGATATTCAAAAATTGCATATGGCGTGCAATTTGAAGTCCATCATAGAATGCCACCACTATAGCTTCATTGTGCTTCATCTCTAGAGCTCTACAGATTAAAACAAATTATTATGATCACTTACAATCAAAAGCTTCCTTCCTCAGACACGTGTCTATTCATTCAAAAAGAAGCATGAGCTTAGTTATTTGCATTCTCAGAAAGAGTTACTGGTAGTTATCTCCACTAAAATGAAAAACAAAAGAAAACTCATTTCAAATAATATAAGATTCATAAAGTGGGTTATTATTTAGAAATAAAACTTGATTTAATCTCTTAAATTAATAACAAATTTATTTATCAAAAAATATCAAACAAAATATTAACCTAAATTACAACATAGAAAATAGGTGTCAAATAAAATTTATCATAATATATGAGTACAACATATCAGAATACTAGCCACGTACTTAGTATGGGGTCATTCTCTAATGATGTTTAAGAGGTGTCGGGATGCCTTATGTTCGTTGATAATATGGTATTAACTGGTGAAATTAAGGAAGGATCAAATGTAAACTTAGGTTCATAAACAATTACATTAGAGACAAGAGGTTTCAAAATAAGTAGGATTGAAATTGAATATATGCAATGTAAATTCAATAACAAGAGTATAGAGAAAGCTACATTTATGATATAAGACTTAGACTTAATTCAATGTGACTGTTTTTGTCACCTTGACTCAATAATTGATAACAAAGGATAGATTCAAAAGGATGTAAGTCATAGAATTAGAGTAGGATGGGCAAAATGGACATGTGCATCTAAGGTCTTATGTGATAGGCAAATACCACTTTAGCTAGAAGGAAAAATGGAGATGTGCAACTAGGGTCTTATGTGATAGGAAAATACCACTTTAGATAGAAGGAAAATTCTATAGAATTGTTGTAAGGCCAACTATGTTCAGTGGATGAGAGTATTGAACAATCAAAAAGAAATATATCTAAAAAAATGAGTGTGGTAGAAAAGCAAATGGTTGATAGTTATTGGTTTTCAAACTCACAGAAATGCTAACTATAAATTTTTTTTTTTTGGTGGGGGTGGGGGGTGTTTAACTTTTAGAACCCTTCTTAGCATGTTTATTATAAAATTCTGAGACCACAAAACTAGTAAATAATAGATTATTGTCTCTTTGAATTGTACAATACAGAATTTGTGTGTTGTGCATATTAATACTTTGAACAAAGACTTGCTGGAACTAATGAGAAATTATTTAAGCATCCTCGATTTAACATTGGATATGGCTATTTAAAGAGAAACTAGTAAATAATGGATATGGCACTGAACATTACGAAATAGAAAAATTGGATAGGATTTATACCATATGTCACAAAGCTCAAATAGTGATGATGATAAGATCCCTTAACATTCAACAACTAGCTAATGATCCTTCCTAGAGTTACTAACTAAAGGATTGGCACAGGCCCAGGCCCATCCCAAAAGTTTATAAAAAAAAATATGGGGTTTTGCAGTTTTAGGTGTGAGACCGGCTGATTAAGAAGCCAAGTTCAACCGTTGGTTTGGCCAGGCTTTGGTTTGGCCTTCTAATTACTGTACATCCAAGGGTGGAGCCATGGAATTTTCATAAGTGGGCCAAAACCTAAAGTGGATTAGGAAGGTAGGAAGGAATAAATATAAATGGGCCTATAAGGGAGCCAACCATTTGGTTGGAGAGGGGGAGGGGAAAAATTTACATGAAAATTGTATTACTAATGGGGGATTTTTGGACCACAGGGGGCCATGGCTCCCCTGGGCCTCCCTGGCTCCGCCCCTAGGTATATCAAAATAGAACGTTTACGTTTGTTTATTTGTTTTTTTTTGTTTTTTAACTAACAAAAGGAGTTTACATATTGTTCAATACAAGCTGGGGCCCTGCTCCACTCCATATACTGAGTCCAAGAATTTAATTATTTGGGCCAGAGAGTGAGCTGCCCTATTAAACTGGTTTGGGTTGTGAGACTACTAGTCTACTTGGTGACTATATAGCATTGGTTAAGAACTTAGAGTCCCTTTGGTTCGTAGTTGGAATTGGAATCAGAATTCTCTAGAATCAGAACTGGAATGATCCATTCCCATAGTCTATTTGGTTCAAATAAGAATGAGAATGGGAATTAAAATCAGTAGAAATGAGATTTCATTCCCAAATCAGAAGCAGGGAATGGCCATTCCCTCAAATAAGGAAATCCATTCCAACAGGAATGAAAATGGGGTTTCGATTCCGTCCAACCAAACAGTTGGAATTGGAAAGGGCTATTCCAGTTCCGATTCCAGACCCCTCTTCCCACGAACCAAACGAGGCCTTAATTTGGAGTCTTGAGTCGCTTTTCTTTAGCCTATGTTGCCCTGCATATGAGAATCCCCTGGATCAGGCCAGATATCCTTATCCTACTCCCTTTCGGAAACATATAACCTCGTAGATTGCTTATCTTGACAGGCCACTGGGGGTGGGATATAAGGTAGCCGCAAGGGTCAACAATACGAAGGTACCTTCTAAATTGATGGTCTGGATTTCATTGATCCAATTAATAACCTATATAAAAGAGAGTTTTCCATTAAGAAGTCCAAAGTAATTGATGCAAGTCAGATTGAGCAATTTATCAATGAGGTGATTATTCTCTCTCAGATTAATCATAGAAATGTAGTAAAGCTCTTGGGTTGCTGCCTGGAGACTGAAGTTCCTCTGTTGGTATATGAATTTGTTACAAATGGAACCTTATTCCATCATATCCATGACGAGGGACACAGAGCTTCCATTTCATGGGATGATCGCTTAAGAATAGCTACTGAAACTGCAACAGCACTTTCTTATTTGCATTCTGCAGCCTCTCCACCAATTATTCACAGAGATGTCAAGACTGCTAATATACTATTAGATAATAATTATACAGCAAAGGTTTCAGACTTTGGGGCATCAAGGTTGGTGCCACTAGATCGAACTCAATTTACGACCTTAGTGCAAGGGACCTTGGGCTATTTGGACCCAGAATACTTTCAAACGAGTCAACTAACAGATAAGAGTGATGTTTACAGTTTTGGTGTGGTTCTTGTGGAATTATTAACTGGGAGAAAGGTACTTTCATTTGACAGACCTGAACAAGAAAGAAATTTAGCTACCTATTTCACTACTTCCATGAAAGAGGAGAATGTTTATGAGATTTTGGAAGCTCGAGTGGTGCAAGAGGCTAGTACGGATCAACTCCAAGAAATCACTAAGCTTGCAAAAAGATGTTTAAGATTGAAAGGGGATAAAAGGCCTACAATGAAGGAGGTGGCAATGGAGCTAGAGAGATTGAAGAGACTGAACAAACATCCATGGGATGAAAGTAATCTTGAGGAGACCCAGTGTTTGCTTCATGCATCTTCAAGTTACCATAATCAAAACGCAGTTGAGTGTGATATCCTATGACCTTTTACATCACTATGTGGTCAGCAACTGTTACTTTTGCATGGTAAAAATGAGTTCTCTATTTGAAAGAGAAAGGATGTCTAATTTTATAATCTCTTGCATCAAAGCTTGCAAAAGGATGTTTAAGACTGAAGGGGGATAAAAGACCTACGATGAAGGAGGTGGCATGTCGCAATGAGCTAGATAGATTGAAGAGACTCAATACACATCCATTGAATGAAAGCAATCTTGAAGAGACACAATGTTTGCTTCATGAATCGTCAAGTTATCAAAACCAAAACATTGTTGAGTATTTGAGGAACCTAGTTCCATTAAATAGTGAGCGATGATTATGTGAAGGTCCAATTTACGCCTTTGCTATGAGCTTTTGCTTCATTATGTGTTCATTAATTGTTACTTCTACATGGTTTTTATCAATGTAATAAAAATGAGTTCTCTTTTTGAAAGAGAAAGCATGTCTAATTTAATTTATAATTTTTCGTTTTTATTTATTGGGTCGGTGGCGATTTATGTTATTCTATTTCAACAAGGATGTGGTAGAGAAGAATGGGGAGTTGATGGAAATCCATGAAATCAAGGGAAGACGTATGGTCATTTTTATTTTCTGTATCATGAAATTTTCTAGATGGACTGTAATTGATGCATGCCATTGCTATTAAGGAATTATAACTTTCATACTTCTTTATGCATCATAATTTGTGATTTTCTAGTTTTGACATCTTGGGAAGCTAAAACAGAGTATCGCCCTGATCAAACCGAACTTATGCACCGGTGGTCTGTGGTCGGTGGAGGCAGTAACTTTGGGCCTTTGGCTGGCATAGAAGTTGGACTTCGACTAGATCAAATTGGCCTTGCTCAAGGGTATACCGTGTGATTCCTAGCCTGACCCAAGACCGCTTGATCTTCTAGAGTATATGCATACTTCGGATATATTCAAAGGGTCCTAAATTTGATGTATAATAGTACAATATGGTGATTTAAAGATTTTTAGGATAAAGCAATGTTTCCCTTAGGGGGTGTTCTTTTCTTGGATTTTGAGAGGGGGAAAGTTGGTTAATGGGATTTTGGTTTCCATTGACCAAGAATCATATGTTCATTTTTCAGATTAATGTGGGGACCAGAGAAAGTTTATTTTCCTGGGTTAAGTGATACCCATCTCCTAATAACTTTTCCACGTAGGAGGAAAGTTGCTAAAACTTGAATGGGATAAAAATGCCCCTTTTAATAATGATTTTTTATGACTAAAATGATCATTACCTTATTTATTTGAAAAATAAAAGAAAATGAATAAATGCACTTATTCGGGTCAGTGTTTCCTAGGAAAAATTTATCCAAGTAATTGCATTTACCCGGATAAATAACTTACCGAAAAGTGAATGGGGCCTTATTATGAAACTCACTTGGAGATTCTTCTCTTTGACTCAAACAGCCTATGGGCTCAATTTCTCAAGGTAAAATATCTTGCTTCTGAATCGTCCTTTTGGAGGACTAATTCTAGAGTTGAGTATCTGGTCTTCTCTGTTTTATTGTCGAGCTCTCATGATTCATGGACTTCACTGGGTGATTGTCTCAGGCTGTAAGGTGTACATTCTTGATGATCCTTGGACTGAGGGGTGGAGTCCGGATGCCATCAAGGCCGCAAGTTCGGAGAATTCACCCATCCTTATTCGAGAAGTTGGCAGAGGAACATTACTAATTATCACTTCCCTCTTGAAATTGCTGAACTGATCCCCCCAAGGTTTAAAAAGGCACAACATATTGGCCTATCATTCCAATAACATCCTGATACATGGAACGCTATAAATCCAATAGTTTTGTTCCTTTTCGTTTGTATCATATCGATATGGACCCGTATCGAGTCGTTTCAGGTTTGTATTGGCCGATACACATTAGAATATTAGATTCTCTCTCCCTCTCTCTCATAAATAAACCTATTTAATAATTCTTTGTCTCTCTATAACTCCTATATTTAATAAAACTTGCCCTAAATAACTCCTAATCCCCTATAATTATTACCTCTCTTAATAATTCATTTTCTCTCTTAATTAATAATTAATTACTACATTTATGACAATATTTAAATTCAAATTTTAATTTGACCCGCCATTAAAACAATAAACACAAAGTTGATTTGTCATTAAACCAATATATTTAAAACTACAAATAAGAAAGGTAAGGGGAATTGAACCCTAGTAATTTGATTGTAATAAACATAAATAAACCACTACACCATATTCAATTGTTGATTACAATTGTATGTATTATTATTCTTAAGCAAATATTTTTCTTCTTAATGGATGTTCATTAATTAATGTTAAAATTGGTTATTAAAATTTATATACTAATAAGCATTAATATAAATTATATTGATTTTCTGAAAATTAATACACATTTTACTCCTATTATCTTCAACGATTACCAATTTGTCCCTATATCTCACATTTTATATAAACTATTGAGGTTTGGGTTTGTATGTTTAAGTAACTTGTTTTCTTTATAAGTGTTTAGATAACTTATTTAAGGTCATATAAAATTTATATTTGTTGTTATTAATGTATTTTTCTTAAGATTTATATAAGTTTACTAATGTATCCATGCGTATATTGATTTTTCTTATATATCCATACGCATCTAAAATGTATCCTGAAACATTTTTTAAAATTATCTTTCTGATACACATCTTACGTTTTCGATGCCTTGAGTCAAGGCTTAATGAAATTTTGGCCACTAATTAAAAATATGGTGAAAGTCACAACTTGGACAAAAGACAAACATATACAAAGAAATTCATACCGAATAATCTTAAATCTGAAATAGTCTTCCAAGACGACCTCCTAATAGTTTATAAAAGTCTTCTCATAGTCATACCGTGCCCCCATCTACATCCAACTCCATTATACCATTAATTGTAGATGACGAATAGTCACGGGTTGGTTGAAGTGGATTGCAAAATGAAGAGAGTGGTGACTGGTGAGCATCATCGAGTTGTTCCAGGTAGGCCACCGTTATTTATAGTCGCAAGATTTGATTTTGAGATGCCTACCCCGTTTGACAAAATCAACAGGCTACCCCAAAAATTTAGAAATTCGATTCATTCTCAACAACAAGCGTGCATTATGATGCAAAACAATGCTTCATGCTTTCGTCTTGCTTGTTCCAATCCCATTCAATTTTGTTTCATATAATTTCAATTTATCAGAAGCGTGAAATGAACTATCAATTAAAGATGCCAACTACATTTGGGAGGACCGCTCCATATTCTATAACCCATTTGTGTAGAAAAATTAACAAAGTAAGAAAGAAATAAATGAGGCAATTAACTCCATTTTTTTTTGAATAACAATTACACTTGTATTGCCTTTCACACATGTTTTGTCATATCAGTTATAGAATTATATTTTACCCATAAAAAATGTTGTAGAATTATATTTATTCTTAATTTTCTTAAGCACTTTACCTCAAAACTTTTGCTACAAAGTAATTAATTGGCAAATTAAATCATATGAAACCATCCCAATTAATAGTTTCATAGTTGATTTTGTTTCATGTTGTGCTAATAATAAATACTTTATTTTTTATAATCGTAATATTAATTAGTATATATCCATTCCTTATAACCATTGATTTTTAAATTTTAAATACTAAACTCATCAAACAATGTACATATTTCCTAGCTTAACCATTGATTTTTAAATTTTAAATACTTTATTATTTATAATCGTAAGATTAATTAGTATATATCCATTCCTTATAACCATTGATTTTTAAATTTTAAATACTAAACTCTATCTCCTGCAATCACATTTCTTAGGATTCAGGAAAGAGATCGTGCCGTCAAGGAGTTCAAGGAGTCCCTCGAGTTTCACGACGTCCAAGTCGAGTACGGTTCTGGCTCGTATCGATCGGGCTTCAAGCTCTACAGGTGGCTGGTGCGGCGAAAGTTCTCCGAGCTTAACATTGGATCAATCTCCATGTCTTTCGTTACTCTAGAGATGGCGAAGGAGGCCGACAAGGAACCTGACTCCTTAGAGGGAGAAAGTGATGATGAACTCCTAGAAATGAGACCATCAAAGGAGGTAGGCCGAGAAGACGTGGAAGACCACATGGAGACCGACCTACCTGCTGGAGGAGATTCTAGAAAGTCCGATGTCTGAACTTGCCTCTTTTCTTGGACCCTCTTGTAGTTATGTGCATATCCCAAGCCTCCGAGCTCGGTTGAAACTATAGTTAGTTTTGTATTTTCTTCTTCTTTCTTTTGTTTTGTTATGTACTTTCGAACCTTCATCTAATGAAATACAAAAGTTCAAAAAGTTTTCTAAGTGTTGGTTATCCTGAAGTGCTAAGCTAGCGAGCTAGGCTCCGAATTGGAATAGGCAACGCCGAAGTAGACAGGCACTGTAGGGCATATGCCTGACCTGTCTGTGCACTGGCTTCTTTCATATACTGATGCAGTCGAGCACTTCCTCCCCCCCCCCCTCCTTTATATATATGACCTATATCGAAGCGACTAGGTCATACTGGGAGTGACTCATTGTCCTCTCTCTAGCTCAATCTTGCAACGCTTAGGCTTCTGTGTGTGACTCGCAGTCCTCTCTCTAGCTTGGTCTCGTAGCCCTTAGGCTTCTGGAAGTGACTCATTATCCTCTCTCTAGTTCAGTCTCATAGCCCTTAGGCTTCTACGAGTGACTCATTGTCCTCTCTCCAGCTCAGTAATCCCACGGACGAGCTCATAGGTAGTATCTCCTTAGGTTGTCGACGTTCCACGCACGAGGTACCTGTTTCCCCTCCATGGTTTCGAGCTCATACGTGCCTTCCCCAAATACCCGTCTTACACGGTAAGGACCTTCCTAATTCGATCCTAACTTACCCACACCGGGCTCTAGTACCATAACCTTCCGGAGGACCAGGCCGCCAACATGAAACTGCTACTTCCTTACCCGAGCATTATAGTATCGAGCTACTCTTTGTTAGTAAGCCGTTGTCCGAATGTAGTCCAAGTCCCATACCTCTTCTATCAGGTCCAGGTTGGTACGAAGATCGTTGTTGTTTGCTTTCCCATCGCATACTTCAAATCGCAATGTTGGCACTTCGATCTCTATTGGAATAACCGCCTCCATGCCATATGTGAGGTTGAAGGGTGTCTCACTTGTCATAGTCTTAATGGTAGTTCGGTAGGCCCAAAGGACACTGGGCAACTCATCTACCCATAGTCCCTTAGCTCAGGCTAGGCGAGCTTTTAGTCCACGGAGAATCACTCTGTTCGTGACCTCAGCTTGTCCGTTCACTTGCGGGTGTGCCACCAAGGTGAAATTTTGTTGGTTTCCCATCTCGGTACACCGATTCTAGAACTTGATATCTTCGAACTGCTTCCCGTTGTCGGATATCAACACCTGAGGTAGTCCGAAGCGACACACTATGTTCTTCCAAAAGAAGTTCTGAATGTTCCGCATTGTGATGGTTACCAAATGCTCGGTCTCCACCCATTTTGTGAAATAATCTACAACTACCACCAAGAACCTCCTCTGCCCAGTTGTTGGGGGAAATGGTCCAAGGATGTCAATCACCCATTGAGTAAAAGGCCACGGGCTGGTGAGGTACTTAAGGTCGGCAGCAGGTAGGTGGGGAATGTTGGCATGCCTTTAGCAATTGTCACTCTTCTTGACTAGCTCGAGGGCATTTGCCTTCATAGTAGGCCAGTAATATCCTTGCCTCAGCACCTCTTGGGCAAGCGCCCTGCCCCCCAAGTGTCTTCCGCAAAGTCCCTCATGAATTTCGCATAGTACTTGATCAGCCTCTAAAGGCCGCAAGCAATGTAGGTAGGGGAGCGTGAAGGATCTTCTATGATTGCCTATCAATCAGAACATACCAAACTGACTGCCGCTATACCCTCCGAGTTACGTTGCGTTCTGGTGGCAAGGTCTCATGTAGCAGACATTCGACGAGCAGATCAATCCATATCGGCTCTGCTACAGACATAGGAGCCACCTCTTCTGCCCCCATGAGAATGCTAGGGCGAGGCAGGTGTTCGATGTATACTGTCCGCATTGCGTTCTCACTAGTACTGGCTAATTGAGACAGTGCATCGGCCTTAGCATTCTCGGACCTCGATATCTGCTTAATGAAGCAAGAGTTGAAGTTTGGTAAAATCTCTCTGACCTTAGTTAAGTATGCTACCATGGTTTGGTCGCGAGTCTCGTAATCACCGTTAACCTGGTTAATCACCAATTGTGAGTCACTGCATATGATGAGGTGTTTTGCACCCATATCCTTTGCTAAGTTGAGCTCGGCAATAAGCACCTCGTACTCTGCCTCATTGTTCGATGTGTCAAATCCAAACCAGAGAGCATATTCTAGCTTCACCTTGCTTGGGCCGTACAACATCAGCCCAGCGCTGCTGCCTCGCAAATTCGACGAGCCATCTACGTGAAGAATCCAGAGCTCCTGGTCCCACATAAGTCCAATCCTGACGGGAACGGGTGCCGCACTGGATGATTCTTCCGATGGAGTAGCGTGCTTAGTCAGGTCCAAGGTCGGCACGCTGAATGTGCATTCTACAATGAAATCTACCAAGACTTGGGCTTTGACCGCTGGGTGGGGCTCGAACCGGATGTCGTATTCGCTTAGTTCGATGGACCACTTTGTTAGTCTCCTAGACACCTCGGGCTTGAGCAAAATCTGCCTTAGAGGTCTGTTGGTGAGGACGATGATGGTGTGGGCCTAGAAGTATGGGCGTAGTTTCCGAGCTGCTATGACTAGTGCGTAGGCCAACTTTTCAATCTCGGAGTATCTGGTTTCGGTGCCCTACAAAACTTTACTAACATAGTAGACAAGGCGTTGGACCCGATCTGCTTCTTTGATTAGTACTGAACTAATTACCTCATAACTCGCGGAGAGATAGAGTTTCAACTCATCACCCTCCTTAGGTTGGGCTAAAACCGGTGCGGTACTTAAATATCTTTTCAGCTCGTCAAATGCGAGTTGACACTCCTCATTCCATTCAAAGTGCTCGTTCTTTTTTATTGCCTTAAAAAAGGGCAGGCATCGACTTGCCGACTTAGACATGAACTGGCTGAAGGCTGCTACTCGGTCGGTCAGTGTCTGGACTTCCTTTATTTTTTGAGGTGGTTTCATATTTAAGATGGCCTTAATTTTTCTCGGGTTGGCTTCGATGCCGCGTCAGTTCACTATGTAATCTAGAAATTTACCCGACGTGACTCTGAAGACACATTTGCTCGAGTTCAACTTCATGTTATACTTCCTTAGAATTTGAAAAATGTCATTCAGATCACTTAATAGAGAGCTCGAAATTTGGGTCTTCACGACCATGTCATCAACATAACACTCAATTTTATTGCCAATTAATGGTTCAAAAACTTTATTTACAAGGCGCCGGAATGTTGCCCCAGCGTTTTTCAATCCAAAGGGCATAACCTTGTAAAAATATAGCCCGAGCTCAGTTACAAATGCGGTCTTGTCCTGGTCAGCTGGATCCATTCTAATATGGTTGTAACCAGAGTAGGCATCTAGAAAACTCAGCAACTCGTGCCCCAAGGTCGCATCTACTAAACGATCAATCTTAGGCAGTGGTAAGTAGTCTTTCAGGCAGGTTCTGTTCTAGTCGGTGTATTTGACGCACATGCGCCACTTGCCGTTGGCCTTCTTCACCAGCACCGGGTTGGCAACCCAGCTCGGGTAATGGACTTCTCTGATGAAGTTTGCCGTGAGGAGCTTCCTGACCTCCTCATCGACTACCCTCCATCGTTCCGGGGCGATGTTGCGTTTTCTTTGTCTCACTGACCTAACTAGAGGGTCGACATTAAGCTTGTGAGTTATTACTTTAGGGTCAATTCCGGTCATCTCTGTTGTGGACCAAGCGAAAATATCTAAATTTTTAAGTAAAAAACTTACGAATTGAGTTCGGAGTGGCTCGCTGATTAGTGCATTGATTTGAAGGGTTTTGGCGGGATCGGTCTTTGAAACCGGTATGTGAACTATTTCTTCTATCGGGGCAACTCGTTCCTCTGCGTGCTCCTTTGGTTGCTCTAGTTCGATGAGGCGTGGAAGGGACTTGCCCCGAGTCTGCGCTATGGGCTTTAGATCAATGTTCTTCTCTTCGCGATCTGTCATTCTCAGGTCGCGAGTATTGCAGTTGGTTAGCTCTGTCGAGCTGGCTGCCTTCACGCCTCTCATCCGGGTTCCCCCTTTGAGAAACTAGGGAAGTGAGCTTTTTGTCAGCTCCACCTCGTGGTGGAGTTTGGTTTCTGGGGAATGCTGGTATCTGTGATGTCCCTTCACCATGATGGGGAGATCAGCGGACGTTTTGACGTTGAGCGACATAACAAGGCAGGACTGGTTGGTGGCTGGGGTACAGAGGAGGAAATTGCTCCCGATAAAGGAAATGTTGTTGGAACTGTTGGATTTGTTGCATTTGCGTCTATATGGTTCGTACACACTGCACTAGGTCGTCGAATTGTGAGTGCTCGACCTCAGAGGAAATCACAGTTGGTTCTGAAAAAGAGGTGACCTGGGGGAGCGGGGCGCTCGCTTGCGAAGTGGTCTGTGGTACAAATAGTGATGGGAACCTCAAAACTGTGAGAGGGATGGTAAACTGACCGATACCTTTCCCAATGTTGCTGGAGGAATCCATTGAGATATTAAGATGACCTCTCGTTCAGGTTCCCACAGACGGCGCCAATTGATGGAGCACGAACTGGATGCTCCCTTCTGGAGGATAACCTGGAGCTTCGCTGTGCGACGAGCAGGTTGTTCTGCAAAACAATGAGCTCAGAGAACTTGGGGTGGCTAACTTGGCGAGGTCACTCCAATGCTTAAGTTAGTATTCTTGCAGTAGATTGTGAGCTGGAAATAAGCTAGAGTGCTAGTGTGTAGATGATATATGCGTACCTGGGCCCTGGAGGGGTTGCTGCCTTTATATATAGAGCTGCCGTGAACCAAACGGAATAGTTCCGAGATCTTCGACCTGGATGGATGAGGTTTGTTCCCATTTTATCTAGGGAGTATTGTGCTAGTTTACGATCCTTATCATTAATGCCCGATCCGGATGGGGATAGAATAAGGCCTACCATCGTGCGGCGTGATCCCGTGAGGTTTGGAGTCGTCTAGACCCGATTACGTGTCACTTCGACTCCTATGTCACGAACTGGTCGGGACACTAAGGTGACCTGCTACATACCAAGGTAGTTTTGCGCTGAGGTGACCGATCACTGAGCTCCCGACCTGTTGACTAATCTCTCCTTGTTGGTGGATCGTATCCACGTGTCCCCTTTGCTAGATCGGGTCAAGTGACTCTTCATCAAGTTCCTAATTAATTTGGTAAACCAAAAAGGAATTGCGTGGTCATTTCACATACGTCGGGGATTTTAACTTTGTGATCAATTCATCATCAGATAATGTCAATTACCGACTGGGTTGCTGGGCTGCAGGCAACATATTCAGGAGAAATACCATCAGCCTTATCTCTCATTCTTGTTGAAGTAATAATATGAATCGAAATTTAATTTATCTTATTAATTTTAGAGGTTCAACTTGAGAGAGATAGAGATGAGCATCCAATTTAAATTTTCTGGGTTTGATGGTGTGGAAAATCTTTAAATTGTGTACCTGAGTTGCATGCAAATCTACCTATTTCCAAAGAGCAATGATATAGGCACATCCCAAATGACTTCCCAAATCAAAATGGCCCTACAGTTAGGAAAGGTATAGACTTGGGCTCTCTGGTTCAAAGTCAAGCTTGCCTCATGAGTAGAAGGTAATGAATAGAAGGGATGGGTGTCTAGACAGCTCAACTTGCGAATCGGTCAATAGGGTCCCCTGTCAGAACCCAGATCACATGTGGTGAAGCTGGCGCTTATTAAAATTATCTAGCTAGCTTCTTGTGGAGACCACAGTTTATCCAGTGGCTTCGTCAATGCCTGTGGCTTTATTATTATAAATATGAGCCAGGCTAGCTAGCCTGCAAATAATTGAGCAAAATCAGTTGTTTATCTGAATGAAGCGGGTTCTGTGTTAAGGTACGTTATATGGACCTTCATTCTGTCTAACCCGTTTGTCTTTCTCTTCAGCTTTCAGTTGGATTGGTTTGAACTTACTCAGATTGACCCATGCACATATCTATTGGATGGTCTAATTTGATCCAAATGAGTTCCGTGTGCTTTGCGCTTTAATTTTTTTTGCAATTTGCATGAGTTAAGAACAAAGTAAGGTTATACGAATAGTTCAATAATCAATACAGATAATTGAAAATGCCAGTACTGCCCAGAGGCGCGCGCCAATGTTGTGGTTGAAAGGACTTGACACCGATCCCTCTCAAGATTATAAAAGAGGAAGGCTAGCTGTTAGCTAGACTACAAATATTTCCTATCAAAGTAGTCCGATCCAAACAAAGCCAATTGAGTTTGAGGCTAGTAAAAATGAGTTTATTAGTCGCATTGCTTCAGTCGTTCCTTCTGATGATATGGCCAACTATGGCGGCACCATCAAAGGTGTCGTCGATGGCGAAGCCCGGTTGCAACGAGACGTGTGGCAACATTACTGTTCTATACCCCTTTGGTTTGGATCAGCCAAACTGTTACAGAGACGAGCACTACAGTCTGACCTGCAACTACACTTTCAACCCTCCCAAACTATTCTTAGGAAGCTTGGAAGTCTTAGAAATATCATCCTTAGGGCATTTGCGTATCAACAACTACATGAGTTTTGACTGCTACAACAGTTTGGGTAAAAACTCCAGCAGTTTCAGTTATTGGGTGGATTTAAAGAATTGGCCTTATACGTTTTCCGCCACCCACAACAGATTCACAGCCATCGGATGCGACACTCAAGCCTACATAATGGGCTCGTCCGGCCGCAACTTTACAAGCGGCTGTTCCATGCTCTGTAACGATTTAGGAAGCGTGGTTAACGGGTCATGTTCAGGCATTGGTTGCTGCCAGACCTCCATCCCAAGGGGTTTCAAGAGGTTCGACCTGCAGCTTTACAGCTATTACAACCACACCCATGTCTGGTCTTTCAGTAACTGCAGCTATGCATTCCTGGTTGACTCCAACTGGTACAATTTCTCAGTATCCGATCTTCCAGGCTATGATTTCTATTATAAATATAAAGGACGGATCCCCATGGTTCTCGACTGGGCGATAGAGAATCATTGGTGCCCAAAGGCTTCTACAACTGACTCCAAATATGCATGCGGCAACAACAGTGAATGCTTTGACTCCCCCAACGGCCTTGGCTATCTTTGCAACTGTTCTAAAGGCTACCAGGGTAATCCTTATCTTGAAGACGGATGCCAAGGTAGATAACTAAAACCCCTTCTGTTCAGCAGGATGAGTGTATATAGAGTAAAACCCCTTCTGAGTTTGATGTATATATTAATGGATTGCAGATATAAATGAATGCGAGGACCCAAATAATAATCCCTGCGAGGGGATCTGCACTAATACGCCTGGGGGATACACTTGCTCATGCCCACATGGAAAGAAGGGGGACGGAAGGAAAGACGGAACTGGTTGCCCAGTGACACAGTTTCCTGTGCTGCAAGTGACTTTAGGTAATAAAATTTACAGTAGCTCAATTTCTTTCTTTTCAGAATTAAACAAGATAAATTTACAGTAACTCAAACCAATCAAATTACCTCTTTTAAAATCTCTCTCGACGTTTCTTCAATCTTCAGAAATAACTAAAATGCGTAAATGGAAAAACTACAATACTAAACAGCTCTTCTATATGGCTATATGCATTAATTCAATTTCAGGAATGATGAAAAAAAATTGATAAAAATAGGTCAAAATTGCATGGTATGGTAAGGTATAAAATGGTTGGTAAATTTTCTTTTGAAAAGAACGCCCCTAGGCAATTTCATTCAACATTCTAGGTTAGTAAGTCAGATACATTTGTAGATTTTAAAAAAGAAGGAAGAGGGTGACCATGTATATATAGCATGAAGAAATTAGCTTGGCATGGCACAGAACTAACGAGCAATCAAACTTATGCATGTTGCATCAAGGAAGTCATATGCAAGTTGCATCTTCTTCAAGAATGATATTCAAAAATTGCATATGGCGTGCAATTTGAAGTCCATCATAGAATGCCACCACTATAGCTTCATAGTGTTTGATCTCTAGAGCTCTACAGATTAAAACAAATTATTATGATCACTTACAATCAAAAGCTTCCTTCCTCAGACACGTGTCTATTCATTCAAAAAGAAGTATAAACTTCAAGATGTAGTTATTTGCATTCTCAAAAAAAGTTAGTGGTAGTTATCTCCACTAAAAAGAAAAACAGAAGAAAACTCATCTCAAATAATATAAGATTCATAAAGTAGGTTATTATTTAGAAATAAAACTTGATTTAATCTCTTAAATTAGTAACAAATTTATTTATCAAAAAATATCAAACAAAATAATAACCTAAATTACAGCATAGAAAATGGGTGTCAAATAAAATTTATCATAATATATGAGTACAACATATCAGAATAATAGCCACGTACTTAGTATGAGGTCATTCTCTAATGATGTTTAAGAGGTGTCGGGATGCCTTATGTTCGTTGATAATATGGTATTAACTGGTGAAATTAAGGAAGGATCAAATGTAAACTTAGGTTCGTAAACAATTACATTAGAGACAAGAGGTTTCAAAATAAATAGGATTGAAATTGAATATATGCAATGTAAATTCAATAACAAGAGTATAGAGAAAGGTACATTTATGATACAAGACTTAGACTTAATTCAATGTGACTGTTTTTGTCACCTTGGCTCAACAATTGATAACAAAGGATAGATTCAAAAGGATGTAACTCGTAGAATTGGAGTAGGATGGACAAAATGGACATGTGCATCTAAGGTCTTATGGCATAGGCAAATACCACTTTAGCTAGAAGGAAAAATGGAGATGTGCATCTAGGGTCTTATGTGATAGAAAAATACCATTTTAGATAGGATTCATGTTGCCAATACCATATGTCACAAAGCTCAAATGGTGATGATGATAAGATCCCTTAACATTTAACAACTAGCTAATGATCCATCCTAGAGCTACTAACTAAAGGATTGGCACAGGCCCAGGCCCATCCCGAAAGTTTATAAAAAAAAATCTGGGGTTTTACAGTTTTAGGTGTGAGACTGGCCGATTAAGAAGCCAAGTTCAACCGTTGAAAAATCTCGGGTTGGGTCCGTCAGGGCTCTGGTTTGGCCTTCTAATTAGTAATTACTGTACATCCAAGGGTGGAGCCATGGAATTTTCGTAAGTGGGCCAAAACCTAAAGTGGATTAGGAAGGGAGGAGGGAATAAATATAAATGGGCCTATAAGGGAGCCAACCATTTGGTTGGAGAGGAGGGGTGGGGGAAAGTTTACATGAAGTATTACTAATGGGGGATTTTTGGACCACAGGGGGCCATGGCTCCCCTGGGCCCCCCTGGCTCCGCCCCTATGTACATCAAAATAGAAAGTTTATGTTTGTTTGTTTGTTTGTTTTTTTTTTTTTGATAAATAAAGTAAAACTATAAACTAACAAATGGAATTTACATATTGTTCAATACAAGCTGGGGGCCTGCTCCACTCCATATACTGAGTTCAAGAATTTAATTATTTGGGCCAGAGATTGAGCTGCCCTATTAAACTGGTTTGGGTTGTGAGACTACTAGTCTACTAGGTGAATATATAGCATCGGTTAAGAACTTAGAGTCTATTTGGTTCGTAGTTGGAATCGGAATCAGAATTCTCCAGAATCAGAACTGAAATGATTCATTCTCATAGTCTATTTGGTTCAAACAAGAATGAGAATGGAAATTAAAATTAGTAAGAATGGGATTTCATTCCCAAAGGAGAGGCAAGGAATAATCGTTCCCTCAAATGGGAGAATACCATTCAAGCAGGAATAGAAATGGGGTTTCGATTCCGCCCAACCAAACAGTTGGAATTGGAATGGGCTATTCCAATTCCAATTCCAAACCCCTATTCCCACGAACCAAACTAGGCCTTAATTTGGAGTCTTGAGTCGCTTTTCTTTTGCCTATGTTGCCCTGCATATGAGAGTCCCCTGGATCAGGCCAGATATCCTTATCCTACTCCCTTACGGAAACATATAACCTCGTAGATTGCTTATCTTGACAGGCCACTGGGGGTGGGATATAAGGTAGCCGCAAGGGTCAACAATACGAAGGTACCTTCTAAATTGATGGTCTGGATTTCATTGATCCAATTAATAACCTATATAAAAGAGAGTTTTCCATTGTTTTTTTTTTCAAAGGTAAGGAAAGAAATTTTTTCCTTTTCTCTCTCTCTAAGGAAAGAGAAGGAAAGAATTTATACCCTTTTGGTCGATGATCGAACTCTTCAGTTACTTGGTGAACAACATAATGGCAACAATCTGAAATTCACATTTTCCAGCATTCATGATGCCAAAATAATGAAATAGTATGTAAATTAATTATCAAAATTTTCATGGCCATGCAGGTGTTGGCTTAGGGGCATTGTTCATAGTTATTGGTGGCTCTTGGATATTTTGGATACTTCAGAAGAGAAGGCTTGCTAAACTGAAAGAGGAATTTTTTCAACAAAATGGGGGCGTTTTACTAAAGCAGCAACTTTCCTTACATGATAACCCTATTGAATCTGCTAAAATATTTACTACAGAAGAGCTTAAAAAAGCAACTGATAACTTTGATGAGAGTATGATACTCGGTCGTGGAGGGTATGGCACAGTATACAAAGGAATTCTACCTAATAATAGAGTAGTTGCCATTAAGAAGTCCAAAGTAATTGATGCAAGTCAGATTGAGCAATTTATCAATGAGGTGATTATTCTCTCTCAGATTAATCATAGAAATGTAGTAAAGCTCTTGGGTTGCTGCCTGGAGACTGAAGTTCCTCTGTTGGTATATGAATTTGTTACAAATGGAACCTTATTCCATCATATCCATGACGAGGGACACAGAGCTTCCATTTCATGGGATGATCGCTTAAGAATAGCTACTGAAACTGCAACAGCACTTTCTTATTTGCATTCTGCAGCCTCTCCACCAATTATTCACAGAGATGTCAAGACTGCTAATATACTATTAGATGATAATTATACAGCAAAGGTTTCAGACTTTGGGGCATCAAGGTTGGTGCCACTAGATCGAACTCAATTTACGACCTTAGTGCAAGGGACCTTGGGCTATTTGGACCCAGAATACTTTCAAACGAGTCAACTAACAGAGAAGAGTGATGTTTACAGTTTTGGTGTGGTTCTTGTGGAATTATTAACTGGGAGAAAGGTACTTTCATTTGACAGACCTGAGCAAGAAAGAAATTTAGCTACCTATTTCACTACTTCCATGAAAGAGGAGAATGTTTATGAGATTTTGGAAGCTCGAGTGGTGCAAGAGGCTAGTACGGATCAACTCCAAGAAATCACTAAGCTTGCAAAAAGATGTTTAAGATTGAAAGGGGATAAAAGGCCTACAATGAAGGAGATGGCAATGGAGCTAGAGAGATTGAAGAGACTGAACAAACATCCATGGGATGAAAGTAATCTTGAGGAGACCCAGTGTTTGCTTCATGCATCTTCAAGTTACCATAATCAAAACGCAGTTGAGTGTGATAGTTTGGGCAACCTAGTTCCATTAAACAGTGGGCGATGATTATTTGAAGGTCCAATTTATGCATATCCTATGACCTTTTACATCACTATGTGGTCAGCAACTGTTACTTATGCATGGTAAAAATGGATGTCTAATTTTATAATCTCTTGCATCAACATTATCTTTTTATTTCCTCACGTTATCCCAAGATAAGAAGTCGAAGCAGAAGTTAAATGGCTGGTTTTGTTTTTTGTTTTTCCTTTTTATTTATTGGGTCAGTGGCGACTTACGTTACTCTATTTCAACAAGGATGTGGTAGACAAGAATAAAGGGTTAATGGAAATCTCTGAAATCAAAGGAAGATGGATGTGGTCATTTTTATTTTCTGTATCGTCTAGATGGACTATAATAGATGCATGCCAATTTGCCATTAGGGAATTATAACTTTTATACTTCTTTGTGCTTAATTTGTGGTTTTCTAGTTTTGACATCTTGGGAGGCAGCCCAACCTGATCTTATGCACCGGTGTGGTTCCTAGCCTGGATGTGGTCGGTGGAGGCAGCAACTTTGGCCTTGGGCTGAAATAGAAGTTGGGCTTCGTCTAGCTCAAATTGGGCTGCTCAAGGATATGTATACCGATGTGATTCCTAGCCTGGCCCAAGACCACTTGATCTACTACAGTATATGCATACTTCGGATATATTTGTCTGAGAAACAGTAGCCAACAAATAGCTTATTCAAAGGGTCTCATATTTCGATTTACAAGTGTTTGTTATTTTGAGAAACACAAAAAAATCATATTTGGTAGAGATGCAAGCTGATTGAGGATTTAAAGTGATTTCACTTAGTATTACAAGATTGACAACTATAGAACATTTTAGAAAAGAAGTCGGCTTTTTCAAATTTCAATGTACCACATCACCTAGTGGTTTAAGATCATTGAGGCAATTCAAAAACCATCAACTAATAGGTGTTTGGGATTGACGTTGTTTCCTCAAAAAACAGCACACATGAATGCCACATTAGACATCCATTTTGTGTTTTTTATACTATTGTTAGGAATAATGAACTGATGTGGCATTTAAAAATGCTTATGTGGCAGCAAAAACAATGGTACCAATAGAAATCCAGAGAAAACAGCATGCTTATGTAGCACCATTTTTTGAGAAAATGTCTCATGAAATGGAATTAATCCCAAACTGCAAGAATGAAAGAGGCTAATACAAATCAACTGCAAGAATTTACAAAACTTGCAAAAAGATGTTTAAGACTGAAGGGGGATAAAAGACCTACGATGAAGGAGGTGGCACGTGGCAATGAGCTAGAGAGATTGAAGAGACTCGATATACATCCATTGAATGAATAAAATTTGCCCTAAATAACTCCTAATCCCCTATAATTATTACCTCTCTTAATAATTCCTTTTCTCTCTTAATTAATAATTAATTACTACATTTATGACAATATTCAAATTCAAATTTTAATTTGACCCGTCATTAAAGCAATAAATGTGAAGTTGATTTGTCATTGAACCAATATATTTAAAACTACAAATAAGAAAGGTAAGGGGAATTGCACCCTAGTAATTTGATTGTAATAAACATAAAATAACCACTACACCATATTCAATTGTTGATTACAATTGTATGTATTATTATTCTTAAGCAAATAGTTTTTTTCTTAATGGATGCTCATTAATTAATGTTAAAATTGATTATTAAAATTTATATACTAATAAGCATTAATATAAATTATATTGATTTTCTGAAAATTAATACACATTTTACTCCTATTATCTTCAACAATTACCAATTTGTCCCTATATCTCACATTTTATATAAATTATTGAGGTTTGGGTTTGTATGTTTAAATAGCTTGTTTTCTTTATAAGTGTTTAAATAACTTATTTAAGGTCATATAAAATTTATATTTATTGTTACTAATGTATTTTTCTTAAGATTTATATAAGTTTACTAATGTATCTGTGCATATCTTGATTTTTCTTATGTATCCATATGTAGACCTGTCATGGGTCGGGTGGCCCGATGGGCCGGCCCGGCCCGGCCCGGCCTGGCCCCCGGATGGGCTTGAACAGGTATATAGGCCCGCGGGCTTAACCTCGGGCCAAAAAGCCCGGCCCGCAATAAATTCAAGCCGGGCTCGGGATTTTCCAAAATAACCCGGCCCGACCTATAACTAAACCTAAAAACCCTAGTACAATACCCCTCTTTTTTTCACCTCTTTCCCTTCTTTTTCCAACCGAATTCTTATTCTCCACATCCTCTTTCCCTTTTTTATATTCTTTTTTTAATATAAATAAATTTTGAATTTATACTTTTTTTAATGTAAATAAATTCTGATTTATATTGATTATTGAATAGGGAAAATTTCTAATTTTTTTTATTAGGTCGGGCTTCGGGCTTTTTATTAGGGCCAGGCTCGGGCCCAAGTTGTAGGCCCATTGGTCGGGCTGGGCTTGGGCTTGGGCCTAACATATTTCTATTAATGAAGAGTAAAAGCCCGGCCCGAGCCCGACCCAGCCCGACCCATGAACAGGTTTATCCATATGCATCCAAAATGTATCTTGAAACATTTTTTAAAATTATCTTTCTGATACATCTTACGTTTTCGATACGTTGAGAGAAAGCTTAATGAAATTTTGGCCACTAATTAAAAAAATGGTGGAAGTCACAACAAGTATTGGACAAAAGACAAACAGGTGGAAGCCACTCTCTTAAATATCATGTTCAACTTATATTTTAGAGGTATAGGTACTGGACAAAAAACACACCTATTAGACAAGTTACATTCTTGTTAACATATAAGACAAAAATCAAGCATTAAATAATTAATAATTTACAAACTTTGTTTTTCTCAAGAAATAAGTAGTATTGACTTTGAGGTAAACATACAATATTGAATGCTATGAAAATCCATTTATTGAAATTAGCTTGATTGAGTTTTAAATCCTCTTTATTATGAAAATCATTGGTTATTGAGCCTAGGAAACTACAAGTGGTGATAGATGCCCTATATTTTCAAATTTTTATTGTTTATCTATTTCAATACCTTGATCTTGATCCAGGTGGTGTTTTGTTGATATTTAACAAAATAGAGTGAAAGATGTGAGAGTCATCTCAGGCGTTTAGTCTTCTGAACCCTTATCCCTATTTTTCTAGTAGGGTTTATTAGTTTGTGGAGAAAAACTTAAAATTTAAAGTATATTTTAATATATTAAAATTGGGATTGGAAGATGTTTAAAACACTGTTAATATTATTCGCACGTGCCAGTTTATATTGAAAAGATGCTGATATGGCACTTTCTGATTTAACGTAAAAAAAAGAGGGATGGGTGTATAGGATATCCTGTAAAATCAAGACAGGAAACAGAGCACAAGAATTCATTGCAAATGTATAAACCTCATCGCAAACTGTATTGAATGAAATGAGAGTATTTATAAATACATTTTGTGTGAGAATGGTAACTGACTTATAACTAATTGACATTGACACAAGTGGCAATTAACACGTGGTTAGGTTAGGTAGCCAGCTGTCCAAAATGGTAACTAATGGAGGATATCATTCAAGCCTCTATAATCATGCAAAGCCCAAAATGAGTCAATTAAAATTTGCAGGAATTAGATAGAACACCTCTAAAATGGTAGAATCAAATTTTCAACCGCTCATTGAATTTTGAGTGAAGTTCAAGTAGTTTGCATGACAATATCACCCTTTTTAGGGTTACTGCGTTAGAATTTAAAACCCAAAAAGAACTAAAAAAAAGGGGGAGAAGAGTCGCTCTTTGTTGCCTCTACACATTCCTCGCTTTTAAACTATATATTTCACCAATCCATGAGGGATTGTCTTTAAAGCATTTAGCAAAGGATAAATATTTGCTAGATGCTAATAGTATCCTAGCTAGCTCACACATACATCATTGTGGGATAATCCAACCAAGAGATAAAGAGTCTATTTTGGCATCGATGTCGTTGCTCCAGAAAATGGTGATATGTCGAAAAAAAATGATGCTTTAGGAAATATCTGTTTGTTTGGAACCATTTTTCATAAAAGATGGTGCTTCAAACCACATCTTAGAAATCAAGAAGGTGTGATTTAAAGCAATGCTGAATTTGACGTTTTCTCAAATTGTAGGTCGTTGCTGATAACGAGGACATGATGTGGCAGTGGCATGGACTTCTTATAATGGGTACTAATGCTGAAAACAGACATAAAGCATTGGTACCAGACAGAAAGTATTATTGTTGTTCCAAGAAATGTCCTACCTGATAGCAATATTTCCAAGCAAAAACAAAAAAAAAACACTATTTTCTCAAAAAACATTGCTTCTAGACCTGTTCATGGGCCGGGCCAGGCCGGGCTCGGGCTCGGGCTTTTACTCATCATTAATGGAAATACGCTAGGCCCGAGCCCGAGCCCGAGCTCGTTCCGACCAATGGGCCTATAACTTGTGCCCGAGCCCGGACATGATAAAAAGCCCGAAGCCCGAGCCCGAGCCCGAAGCCCAACCTAATAAAAAAAATTACAATTTTTCCTATTCAAATTAGAATTAAAAATTCAGATGGTTTTTTTTCCTATTTAAATGAACAATGGGCCTACAAGATAGTTTTTTTTTTCCCTTTTTCTTTTACGTTTTAAAACACAGTTTTACATTCTTAAATCAAAAAGTTTATTCAAATGGACATAATCACATAACCCATTTTAAGTCTAATTTTTGGTCGGACCAGGCCGGACTCGGTCCGGACTATTTTGACAAAATCCGAACCCAACTTGAATTTATTACGGACCGGGCTTTTTAGCCCGAATTTAAGCCCGTAAGCCTATAAACATGTTCAACCCATTCGGAGGCCGGACCGACCCATTGGGCCACCCGACCCATGAACAGATCTAATTGCTTCTAAGTTCTAACGCACACTGGACAATCGATGCCAAACATATACAAAGAAATTCATACCGAATAATCTTAAATCTGAAATAGTCTTCCAAGACGACCTCCGAATAGTTTATAAAAGTCTTCTCATAGTCATACCGTGCCCCCATCTACATCCAACTAAATTATAAATTATACCATTAATTGGTGCATTAATTGTAGATGACGAATAGTCACAGGTTGGTTGAAGTGGATTTGCAAAATGAAGAGAGTGGTGACTGGTGAGCGTCATCAAGTTGTTCCAGGTAGACCACCGTTATTTATTGTCGCAAGATTTGAGATGCCTACCCCGTTTGACAAAATCAACAGGCTGCCCCAAAAATTTAGAAAATTTTAATTAAGAAAAATAAAAATAATTCAACTAACCTCTTAAGTTAGACCATTGTTAACGTAAAGGCATCAGACTGTCCACTGTGTAGGCAGTATTCTGCTGTCCGCAGTTGCAAGTAGATCTCTTTGTTAAAATCCTTTAAGAAGAGATATAAAAATGTTCAAATATCGCAGTTATTTTTTATTAAAATGTTTATTTTTAAAATTTTCCCTTCATTTCAATTGATACCCTATGTTCTTTTAATCTCTTTTTTTAAATTGTTTTATTTTTCAAATTAATTTTTCCTTAGTATCAATGGCTCAAAGTTAAAACTGTAACTTTAAACTCATTCTTTCTTCTTGTTCATAAAGTTTTGTATTATTTTACCATAAAAACCAGTCTTAACAGTATTTTGGACATTTTGGTGCCTCTGTTGGAAAGGGGATCCACTTGTAATTGTGTCAAAATGTTCAGAGGAGATGATTGCAGTAAGAAAACTTCAGCGATCCGTTTCAGCAATTTATCCAGTAAAAAACAATACCCTTATATTCTCATTCATGCTTTACCTTTTCAAGTCCAAACCGAAACAAAGCAAAGCAAACTAGCAAAGATAATTTAGTAGTTACTATGGCTTTGGTTGTGCTGTTGATTCAGATCCTCTTGTTATGGCCAACTCCGGCGACTTCATCAAACATATCGGTGGCAAAGCCCGGTTGCCAAGAGAAATGTGGTAACATCACTGTTCCGAATCCATTTGGCTTCGGAGACGCAAGCTGTTACAGGCCTGGTTATGACGTTAAATGCAACCATAGCTTCGTCCCTCCCAAACTGTTCTTGGGAAATGATTCAGACCGGCCCAGAGGAACTGAACAATTGGAGGTTTTAGAAATATCACTATTACAAGGTCAATTGCGCATCAACTCCTTCGTAGCTTATGATTGCTACAACGATTCGTATGTTAAGACAAATTCGTCTGCGATGTGGATTAATTTGAATGATTGTCCCTATAGTATTTCCATCACCCGCAATAAACTCACAGCTATTGGTTAGGAACCATCCTCGCGACAGGGTGCTCGACGATTTGCCTTTACGACGGAGAGAACTTCATGAAAAATGGGACTTGTTCAGGTGTAGGTTGTTGCCAAACCACCAGCATGCTTGGTTTAAAACAATTCGTGGTAGAGGTAGACAGCACCTTCAATCACAGCGACATTACTCGTTACAGTCCATGTAGTTTTGCTTTCATGGTTGACAATGAGTGGTACTCCTTCTCAACAATAGATCTCCTGGGTCGTAATTTCTATAGTAGAACGGGAGGAAAGGTTCCACTCGTGCTCGACTGGGCAATAGAGAAATATTTATGTGAAAATGCTTCAACGAATGACCCCTTTTATGCTTGCGGCAAGAACAGCGAGTGCTATAATTCTCCCAATGGTCTCGGATATCTGTGCAACTGTTCTCGAGGTTACCAAGGCAACCCTTATCTCCCAGACGGATGCCAGGGTAAGTAATCCACTGGTTCTTTGGTATTCTGCTATTTTTTTAGTTTCTAGTATTCTATTACTGCTAGAAATTGTGGTCTAATGATTTAATTTGGGTGTAAATGATGGATTCCAGATATAGATGAATGCGCCCATTCATCTCAGAATGACTGTTCCAACATTTGCATTAATATACAGGGAAGTTACAACTGCTCTTGCCCACCTGGTACAAAGGGCGACGGAAGATAAAATGGACTCGGTTGCATTAATATAGTCTTGATCGGTAAGACTTCAGAGCAGGAAAAATCTACTATGCCGGAAAGACATGCTACCGGAGAACAATGAAAACGCACCTGAAATTTTTTTTTGATAAACTATTGTCAATCTGGATATTGGGGACGTTACATAACATGAATTTCTTGTTGCCCGTTTCAAAAACAATTCAAAACGATCTTAATTGAAAATAGGTTGTTTCTTAAAACAAAACCATGAAAAACATGTTATTGTTTGTGAATGTGTTTTTTGTTTTGTGTTTTGAAAACTGAAATAAAAAATATGTTATTGAATCATCTTATTTTTATACTAGAAATTTTATTTTTGTTTTAGAAACCAATATTTTGTTGATTTCAAAAATGTGTATTGTTTTTCAAAATAAAATCATCTTATTTTTTCACTTTGAAGACAGTCAAAATTCAAGAACATGCTTTTGTTTCTTTTTTATTGATATGGCAATTCCAAAAACAAATAAAAACAAAAACATTCGTATTGTAGAACACCCTATTAATTTTTTGAAAACAAGTGTATGCTGTGGCACATATACCAGATTTTGATCAATCAAACCACCCCACCCAGTGCAAGGTGCGAACCTATTGGTTGGTGAGCTCCAGTTGATGGTATCAGAAACTTGGGATCGAATCCTGTCTGCTTCTGCGTTGGGGTTTGGGGGATGAGTTATCCCCCATTATGTAGCCCCTGGGAGCAAAAACGACACCCCTCCCCTAGTGAGTTTTGCTTAGTTACATTTTTTTTTCCATATCATATCTTTTTGGTATCATAGTTGCACCTGGAAAAAATTATCCTACAGGGACGGATATGATATTACACCCACCTAATTTTTTAAAGGATTCTATGATACCGGAAATGCATAATATATTGATATTTGAAAAATTTGTGGTCAATCAACTGGTATCATAAATGTGTTAAGTAATTATTAGATAGAATCTATCCCTGCCAAGGCTGCAACTTGGAACAGGCCCAATCCGAGTAAGGTCCGACCCAACCCAAGCTTTTACACAAGCTGGATTCGAGTTTTTGGGCCAGGATCCATACTTGTGTCCGAAAGTTTGGGCCTTATCTAAACTTTGGGTTTGCTTCGGTTGAGGTCTTGGTCAGCCTGAGTCCAGTATATCCCAACTCAAACCAACCCCAACAATTATAAAAACAGTTTTCTAATTACATATATCAATAAAGTATGTCAATCTATTCTGATGTTTGTGGGCACTAAAGCCCAATAAAAGATAGATGTGCAAATCATTTTCAAAAATCCCTTTAAATTTGAACAACCTGTCTAAACTTAACCAAGTCCAAACCCATCCCAGATTGGGCATGGATTGATATATTCAGTTTTTACATCAAGGTTGACCAGGCCCGAGCCCAAGGATTTCATCTTAGGATTGGGTTTGGCTGATCCCCATCCCGACAAAACCCGCCCAAGCCGAGAAGGGTTAATTACTGTACAATGACCTTATATTGCAATTCTTTAACCAACCCCAGGCAGGGTCTCCAAAAATGGTTATTAGATGCTCAAATTTTCAAAATTTAAATTTAAAGCATGTATTAAGCTAAAATTGACTCCATTTGGAAAGCATGCAGAGCCTTGTTATAGCACCAGAAAGCTGGCCCAAGGTTCCTATGACACCCAAATTCTTTTGGGAATTTCATTGTATATGTTATTGCAAGTTAGCATTTGGTATATATTTTATGAATTTCTGTATCCTAAATTAAATTTCGTCCATTATACAGGTGTTGGTGTAGGAGTATTTTCAATGGTTTTCAGTGTTTATTGGTTGTATCAAGTTTTTAAGAAAAAGCAGATCAATAAACGCAAGAAAAGATTCTTCAAAAGAAATGGTGGTTTGCTGTTACAACAACAGATTCCAGAGGAAGGTAATATTGAGAAAATAAAAGTTTTTGAAGCAGAAGAGTTGGAAAGTGCAACTGATCACTATAATGTGGAACGAATTCTTGGTCAAGGGGGCCAAGGTACGGTGTACAAAGGTATGTTATCAAATGGAAGAACTGTGGCAATAAAGAAATCTAAAATAGTGGATGAAAGCCAACTGACTCAATTCATCAATGAGGTTGTTTTACTTTCTCAAATTAATCACAGGAATATAGTTAAACTATTAGGTTGTTGTTTAGAGACAGAAATTCCTTTATTGGTTTATGAGTTTATATCTGGTGGAACCCTTCATGATCTTCTTCACAACTACAATGAGGATTTTCCATTTTTATGGGATGATCGTTTAAGAATTGCAATGGAAGTTGCAGGAGCAATTGCCTATTTGCATTCGGCAGCCTCTATGCCAATCTACCATAGAGACATCAAGTCTTCAAACGTACTGATAGATGATAAGTATAGAGCCAAGGTATCAGACTTTGGAACTTCAAAGTCAGTTGCAATTGATAAAACACATTTAACAACAGCTGTACAAGGAACATTTGGATACTTGGACCCTGAGTACTTCCAATCAAGCCAATTCACAGACAAAAGTGATGTTTACAGTTTTGGGGTGGTTCTTGTGGAGCTCTTAACTGGCCAGAAGCCAATTTCTTCTACGAGGGGCCTAGAAGGAAGAAGCTTGATCACATATTTTATTACCTCAACAAAGGAGAAAAATCTTGTTGAGATTCTTGATCCTCGTATTTTAAAAGAGGGCAAAGGAAATGAGATTGAAGTAGTTGCAAACCTCGCAATGAGATGCTTAAATTGGAATGGGAAGGAAAGGCCTACAATGAAAGAAGTTGTAGTAGAACTTGAGGGATTGAGGATGCCTGAAAGGAATTCTCTTATTCAGAAAAACAACCAAGAGGGGGAGTGCTACATAAGTGAAACATCAAGCCTGTGGGATACTGGTTCAACTTCTGTTGGGTTCAAAAGTTCAGAGAGCAGTTTCACATCCCTCCTAGATGAGCAGCCACTACTGCATAAAACATCATCTAAATAATGGTGCGGAGATGGATCTTGGATATTTCTCTTATTTATTTGTGCAATATCACATGGTATAATTTCAATTAGCATTGACCTGATACATTGTTCATGCTAATGTAAACTTGATGCTTCACAATATATGCATATTATTGGACTATTTGAGTGTTCAAATATCGTGGGTTCTACAGGTATTGAGTGTACGTGAAAGAAATCATTCTGTTGCCGATGTCAAGGATCCTACAGGTATTGAGTCATATGGAATTGCTATCCCATCTGGACCAGGGCTATGTCAAAGTACAAGACCAAAACTCTCTACAGAGTCTAGATCTGTTCCCTACAAAATACATTCCAATACATTTCCAACATAATTTGACACCGCACATCTCATATAGTGGATCTTAGATTCATGAGATATGCAGTGTCAGATCATGTTCGAACTGGTTTTGTTGGGAGCAGTTACACAGAATTTTAGGACCTGTTTGATTTGTGAGAATAGGGATCTGGAATCGAATGATTCATTCCAACTCCAACTATTTGATTAAGTTGAATTAGAACTCTATTCCATTCTTGCTGGAATGACATTCCTCCATTTGAAGAAATCACTACTTCCTATAATTCAGGATAGCATATCCACAAATTGTACCCACAGAGCACCACCACCATGTATTGGGAACATTTCCCCATGAATGACAAGAGAGATATTCCTGCTGCACAGTTGTCGTGCCTCATGGATAGCAGATTCAAGCTCATTTCCTCCCCCTCCCTTGAAAATAAAATGTCAATTTAACTAATTCTAACTCTTATTCTGATTCTTGTCTGAACCAAATAGGCTATGGGAATAGATCATTCCAATTCTTATTCTGAAGGATTTTGATTCCTATTCTAATTCAAACTGCAAAGCAAACAGACCCTACTTATTCAATGCCCATAATACCTAAAGGGTGCATTCTGGGGAGGCCAAACGAGATCAAGGGCCGGCTCAACACGAACTTTTGCAACTACTACTGTTATTGGAATGAAAAGGACTACTGATTTTGAAGCTTAGGAGGTTGGGCCTGCTAATGGTGCCTGGTAAGACTACCATAGAAGTTCAGGCCTTTGGTTTTTCTCTTCTTTGTACAGGTAATTTCCTCATAGATCTTTTAAAATCAGGTACAATTGAATTTTTGAAAGAAATGTGACAACCGGTTTTCTTTGTGGTATAAATAGCAACTGATTTTCACAGCAAAAGAGGTGCCTTTGCTGCGTAAAAAGAAGGTAGAGATTTTTTTTTTTAAATGTTTATGCATAAAAGAACAGGTTTTTTGTTAAGAAATTAATATGTAATGAAAGGATTAATGCTTCACCTGTTGTTGAATGAAGTAGGACTTTTATGACTAGACAAGAGACAAGTGTGATATTAGTAGAGAAGAGAGTAGATCACCATGGTTATAGGAAAACTGGAAGTCCAAAATCACCTTGGAGTTGGAGAAAATTTTCTTACTTCGTGATTCAACTATGATATTGGAAAATGAACAGTTTTGGCCATTAGTTTTTGGTCAATGGTTCGACCATATTGTCAAAATGAATAGATTTGTTGCAATTTAAAGAAATAAAAATAATCAAAAACCATTGTTCAGATTGAATGAATTGATAGCAACTGCGTAGGTTAATGAGTCACTGACCAACTCAATGGTTTAGGGGTGAAACAAAACTGGTTGTTATGAATGATTTTTTTGGGTCAAATGGTCCAACCATCTCAGTTAATGGTAGTTCAAAAACAATGCATCAAAAATAATAATGGAGAACAAGGACCAAAGGCATGAAACTATTTTCTGTGAGAAAACATAATGGGGCTAACGGGAATTTCATTTTCTCCGTTACTCATACTAGAAGGTGTTTGCTTGTATAATTTATCTTAAAATTTTAAGAGAATTTTGTGGAGAGGTCTAAGGCCATGTTTGGAAGTGCTTAAAAATAAGCCCTTATTCTAAATAAGTGTTTATTTGAGCTAGAACCACACCAACACCATTAAGCATTTATTGGTGTTTATTAAATAAACTGAAAATAAATATTTATTTCAAAAATAAGGATTTATTTTGTAAGTTCAAATTTAGAATTTTTTTAACAATAAGCACTTGTATCATTTTTCCTACCAAAATTATCCACAATAAATTTTTCTAATACCATTAATGCCCTTCGAATCTAAAAGCCGAGGGTTTGGCCCATCGACACAATCTATGCCTTGTTCAGACATAACTATAACCAATGTTAAATGCAAAATCGTTGAGAGTCAGAATGAGCAGCTTCCCAATCACCTCTTAGAAAAGCTTTGTACAAGAGTCGGAAATGCCTCAGTTCCTTCAACACTTGTCGATGAGTAATGAGATCCATGGTTCGATCTGTTATGAACCAAACTTTCATTGTTAGAGTATTCTTTGGAGGAAAAACACAAATTGATTAAAAAATTGGGGAAGACATTCAGGGAGATGCAAAGGCGTGTTGAATTTGTCATTTATGAAATGAAGGACAAAAGTGCTTATTGGAGGAAAAAAAAAAGCACCAAACACCTGATATGAAATAAAAAATAATCACTTAAAAAAGCTGGGTGCCAAATGCCAATAAGTGCTTATTCGAATAAACACTTGTTTTTAAGCACTTATTCAATAAACACTTATTTTTAACATAAGCACTCCCAAACATAGCCTAAGTACAATGGAGATTTATGCATTTATTAGAAAACATAGGAAAACTTTTAAATAATTTACCCTTTTCTTGGCAAAAACTCAAGATTCATTACTTGTAATTCAATTTAAATCCTTACTTTCTTTGTTTTTTTTCTTTTTGCAAAAAAAATAAAAGGAAACAAGATTATTTACTTATAGTTCAATTTAAATCTATTTTGTCCATCTGCCCACATAATAAATATAGGTTTTTTTTTCCTGATTTTGGAATTAAAGTGATGTCAGGATTAAGGCTCTTCTCATGTCACTGGACTCTTTCTTGGTATCTGGTGTTCTAAGATGGAATAAGGCCTCGTTCGCTTTTCGGTAAGTTATTTACCTGGGTAAATGCACTTACTTGGGTAAGTGCCATTACCCATGTTCTTTTATTTCCCATGCAAACAAGGCAATGACCATTTTAGCCATAAAAATCCATTATTATAAGGGACATTTTTGTCCCATTCAAGTGTTGGCAACTTTCCCCCAAGGTGAGAAAGTTATTTACCCACCTACGAGATGGGTATCACTTACGCAGGTAAGTAGTACCCAGAAAAATAAATTTTCCCTGGTCCCCATATAAATCTGAAAAAAGAACATGGGATTTTTGGTCAATGGGAATAAAAATCCCATCGACCAACTTTCCCCACTCTCAAAATCCAGAAAAAGAACGCACCCTAAATGAAAACGAATTTTCTTTTGATTAAGGTTCTTCTTATATCAGGGCTGGGTCACTTAAGTTGCCACGAAAGTTGGATATCCCTTACCTAGCTTATTCTTTCATTTTTCTTCACCATTAACAAGCATTCTATCTGGTATGTTCAGGATCTTAGTGGTTAAGACTTGAAATTAATCTTATTGGAATGGACTCGCACCCAGGCCAGTTTTAAGGTCTAGAGATTTACCTTATCCAACTGACCTGGAGATTTTGGCATTGATTAGCTAAGGTGGGACTCTCGACAGGTAAAAATTAAAATAAAAAAAGCAGAAAATTTTTAACCTTTTTTTAACATTATTTTCTTGATACTACGCAATTTGAGAGTTCATCTCTTGCTACTTCTATATCTCAATCGTTCAGACCTGGTTATGTGTCTATCCTTGCTAAGGCTGTAACTTGACCAAGATCATCAGCCCAAGCTCCACCCGACCCAACCCAAGCTCTTGCGTAAGCTGAGCTTGAGTTTTTGGGTTTTGGAATAGGTCTGGATGATAAAATTTGGGCCTGACCTATATTTGGTTTATCTTGGGTTGAGGCCTTGGATAGCCTGAGCCTAACCGGTCCAAATTGCCAAAGTCCAAGTCCATCCCTATTTGTGTTTGAATAAGTTCAGGTTGAAACTGGGTTTGTAATTAAATTCGGGCATGTCCTCGGATTGCACCTCCAGTTTTTTGTATATAAGGTGGGGTGACACCATTTTACTACGTATTTTATTTTTCACAAACAAACAATATAATGTAAAGTCGGAAACATAAGTAGAGATTCTAAGAGAATTTTGTTTCAAATTGAATACCTTTGCTTCAAATTGTTTGTTGAGATTGGCTACTTGAGTCAATCTTCCCAAATTTAAAAACGAACCGCTGACCGAACTGGTTAGGGGTTCGGCTATCGAATCGAACGGTCCGATTGTTCAATCCAAATGGCTGGCCCGTTCTGACAAAAAAATAAAAAAATTAAAAAAATTAAAAAACGGTCAAAACTGTTCGAATAATAATCGATCGGTTCAGCGATTTGCTGACCAAAATCAACAGTTTTGGAGGAAAACGGAACTGGTCAGATGACCGATTCCTGGTATTTCCGGTCGGGTCCGGTTTTGAAAACCCCACGGATCCCTGGAGTCTTATTTTCTAGATACGTAGTAGGTTATTTTCATTGAAAAAGAAAGCCAATGTAATTTTGAATGGTCTCGATCGAGAAAATTGTTATAAATGACAATGAACATCCTATGAAACAAAACGATTCCTGGAAAGAGAAAACTATGGCTTTGGTCCTGCTGCTTCTTCAGCTTCTGTTCTTACGGCCAGCAAGTGCGAAATCGTCGAACATGTCAATGACAATGGCAAGGCCTGGATGCCAGGAGAGATGTCGAGACGTAACCATTCCCTACCCATTTGGGATCGGTGACTCAAACTGTTATAAGCAAGGCTACAACCTGACTTGTGAGGAAGGAAAACTGTTCATAGATACAGGAAATAATCGTCAACAAGTGTTAGAAATATCGCTAGGAGGCCAATTACGAATGTACGCTGCCATCAGTTACAAGTGCTACTCATCAGTCCATGAATCTGATCGACGAGATTCGTTCACTTCGATCATTAATTTGCAATCTTTGCCTTACACAATTTCCGACACCAGTACCAGATTCATGGCTATCGGGTGCGACACCATCGCATCCATAAATGGCTTCACCTCCAGCAATCGAAACTCCACAGTCGGGTGCAGCATGCTTTGTGGTGACAGAGAGAGCGTTGTGAATGGCTCATGCTCGGGCATAGGTTGTTGTCAGACGTTCATCCCGAAGGGACTCAAGAAAATGAACTTGGAGCTGGGGACCAACAACGCCCACCGTGAGATTATGGAGTTCGATTGGTGGTGTGACTATGCCTTGCTCGTTGAGGGAAACTGGTATCAGTTCTCAATGGCGGATCTCGAACATTTTCATTTAGGCGAGAAAGCTAGCGTAGTTCCAGTAGTGCTCGATTGGTCGATAGAGAATTATACTTGTGAAAACATTTCAAGAGATGATCCCTCTTTTGCATGCGGCAAGAACAGCGACTGTGTTAACTCTCCCAACGGGCTTGGATATATTTGCAACTGTTCTCAAGGTTACAGAGGCAACCCTTATCTGGAAAACGGATGTCAAGGTAATATATATGTAATCTCCTTGGGGCCTGAGAGTCTTTATCAATAGTTATTTCTGGAGATCACAGTTTTATCTAATTATGGGTTGCAGATATAGATGAATGTGCCGATAAATCTATGAACGACTGCCTGGGTATTTGCAGAAATACACCTGGAAGTTACAATTGTTCTTGTCCACCCGGTAGCAAGGGGGACGGAAGAAGATTTCCTTGTAAGAAAAAGCAATTTCCGGTGGATCAAGTCATCATAGGTAACAAAATCAAACACTACTTGCTCATGTATATTTTGATTTTGACTCTACTTACCAAAAAGTATACTTTGACTGTTTACTAGCTAGGTTGTTTGACTCCCAAGTCATAAGATTATACAGTTCTACTTGTGGACTCTCCATCTCCTACCCAAAATATCTTCCCAGAAGTCCACAACCCTCCGTTTTACCGTGCTTTCATCTTCTTTGTCACCTCAGAGCTAGGCCTTGGACCGGGCCCATATCACATGCCCAATTCTGACTAAAGGATAGAATTTGAATTGTGTGAAGTTGTACTCTTGATTTCGGGCCCATGACAATACAGTATATCAGCTTGGACCCCACATGTCAAGCTAATATGCTGTATCATGATTGGCCCAGAATGAGGATTCAAAGTGTCCAAGGCACCGGGTCTTAGAAAAAGATTCCTAAGTTGTTTAAACAAATTAAGGGGGAGTTCGACAACTAACCATGTGGTCGAGCACCCCCTAAGAGCTAAGATTCAAGAAACCGGTTGTAACATAAGTCTGGGAAAAGGGTTTAAACTTTGATTGAGCTCTATGTTAATCGACGCCCCGGCCCAAATAATTTTCATAAATACCGATTTTACCCTTAGTTAATAGGGATTAGCAAATGGGTCGCGTAATTGATTGGAATTAACCTTAAACCGACCTCCACCTATGCCGAAACTATTTTTCATAAATACCCATTTTACCCCTACTTAATAGGGCTTAGCAAATGCGTCCCGTAATTGATTGGATTGACCTTGAATCGGCCTTGGAATTGCCCACTCCAATAAGTTCTCACATTGGATCTGATTTTGAACCGACCTCCACCCAGGTTAATTCTAAAGTTTGGGGGTTAATCATACCTGAACTGCCACAACCGATTTTGATTGGCTTTGGTTGAATCATATTTAGTAGAACCGACTTGGTTAATCTTGTTAGAACCGACCTTGGTGGAATGAAATTACACAACCTTGGAATCAACCTGATTAATCTTAACAGAATCAGCCTTGGTGGAATCGAAATTATCCATTCCTTAGAAACGAACCTACCTTACAATAAATTCCAAAATATTTTAAAGATGTAAAAAATTGAACACAAGTACTCATGGTTCAAAAAACCATAGTTTAACTTAATTATTGAGCCACTTGAGCACATTGATATTTCTTTTTTCAATAATATCTGAATGTGTATAGCAAGTAATGTAAGTCGATAAATATAATATTTACAAAATTTAAATTATAATAATAAGTTTTGAACTTTATATTATGATAATCTATAGATTGAAATTACTCAATTGAGTATCATATATAATGTTTTAATCCAATATTCATTCAATTATTATTACTGAGTGATATTGATAATTCTAAATGCCATTTTGTCATATTGATAATTCTTAATGTTATATTAACACAATTTAATGATTAATATATACTACCATATTAAACTCAAGAATATACATACTATACTTCTACTATAAGTATAACTTGACATTTAATGGTAACAAGATTATACATTCCATTGTAGTACCACAAAAAAACTATTTAAATCATTATTGTTAAATAGTTGTGTTTATGACTTATAACCAATCATATATACTGATAAGAAAGCATTATTATGAATCAATCGGGATAAAAAAACTTTATGATAGATATTTAATCAATCATTTGATCTTTTAAAGTTATTAATAAATATGCACATGCATTGCACGCGGTTGTTTCAACTGACAACAATAATAAGAACACAATAATATGGTGGCCTAACTATTTGAATCACATGGTAGTTTCAATTGCACATTCCTTTTGTGCATGTACAAATTATGTCACTCCCAACAATTATGTTGAAGTTCATTATGTCTAACTATGTAATTTGGAAGTTGAAGATGCATGCAATGTTAGTGAAAGAAGATTGAGCAATTTCCTTGGAAAGAAAAAGAGAAGAAGCTTGTTGATATGAAAGATGAAAAGTTTGAAAAGAAATACTACATAGCCATGGTGGATATTCTTCTCGCATTAAAACATTTTTTTTTATTCAATGCGTCCAAAGAAATCATTGCCAAGGGTTTGTAAGACAAATTGCAAAATCTCTATGAGGGAAATTGATGTACAACTAATCCTTCCTCAAGAAACAACTCTATAAACTAAGAATGAATGCAAGAACGATTGAATGAGTTTTACACTCTAGTGCTCTTTTGGTTTGTTTTATGCATGATTCTTGGGATAGATTGATTATGAGTTTGAGAAATACAAAAAAAAAAATCTATCATTGGAATCTACCATTTCTATGTGGCAAATAAAAGAGTCTCATAGAAAAGTTAGTGAAAACTCTTATGGTGATGAAATGATGGTAAGAAGTAGATCTCGTGAGAGAACCAACTCTGATAGAAATCAAATAATATATAAGTTGAAATGCAGGAAATGACCAATGTTTTGGAGCTAAGGTAAGAAGGATTACTTTCAGAATGATTATAAATTACCCAAGGTAAATCAGAGTCGATCCAATTCTTATTAGGATCCAAATTCAAAGAATTTCCACAGTAAGTTAGAGCCAACCTAACTCTTATTGAATTATGACATTTCTTTCCATATGATGCCATGAAGAGATTGGTTCTACACATATTAGCTATGTAGTGGTGCAACTATTTACATGGGTGACAATAATACATATAAAATAGTGGGAGTTAAAGAAGTTAAAATTACCATGTTTGATGGCATCACTTGTATGATATTTGGTGTATGACATATTTCAAGACTACAAAAAAGTATCATAATGTTTGAAAAATTTAATGAGGATGGTTATAAGTTTTCTAGAGAGAAAGGTGGGCTAAAGATCATTTAAGTAGCTATGGTGGTTGCAAAAGGCAAATTGCAAGGTAACCTATACCACTAGATCAGAGATATCCTAGCCATCAATGCTATTATTGCAAATATTGTGACTGGTTTTATCATGACTTTGCACAACCATTTAGGTCATATGAGCAAGCAAGGACTAAAGGTATTTTTGATCAAAATTTGCTTCCTAGTTTAAAATCTAGTGGATTTCTATGAATACCACCTATTTTGGAAAATACCATAAAGCTAGATTTTCTAAGTCTAAAGCTAGAAGTAGAGAAGTATTAGACAATACACTTTGATACTTGGAAAGCTACTATAAAATCTCCCAAAGGTTTGTAAATCTTGTTTCATTTATTGATGACTTCTCTAAAAAGATACGAGCATATATACTCCAAAGGAAGAGTGACACTTTTTTCTTCTCCAAGAAGTTCAAAGCTTTGGTAAAAAACCAAGAAAGAAAAAGGGTTAAGTTTCTTCAAACAAATGATGGATCAGAACATACCTAAAAAAGATTGTAAGGATTTTTGTAACAAGCACGGCATAGTGAGGTAGTGTATGGTTCTTCAAACTCTACAACAAAACAAGGTTGTTGAATGGATGGACCATAGGCTCATGAATCAAGCCAACAACATGTTGAGCACAACTAGGCTACAGTAGTACTTTTGGGAAAAAGCTATCAATATGGCATTGGTAAATTAGTATTCCATTAAAGCACTTGATTGTAAAATTCTAAAAGAGGTATAGTCAAGAAACCCTTCATTGCATGCTTTTGCTATGATACTTATGTATGGATTTCCAAAAAGCAAAGGATCAAGCTGGATGCAAGGTCCAAAAAGTGTATTTTTTTTTTTTTTTTTGCTATACAAATGATACAAATGGGTACAGGTTATGTAGTCCTACTATCTACAAGGTTATTATTAGTCAAGATGTTGTACTCAATGAAGACACAATGTAGAAAGAAAATATGTGGCTAAGCTCAGAGATAACAAAGAAGGTTTAAGTGGAACCTTTCAACAAAGATTTAAGATCAATAAATTGATGAAATTGTTGATGACAATGATGAAAGAAAATTGAATTTTTTGAGAGTGAGACTCATGGTTATCAAAGTCAACTTAGGTGGGATACAAAACCTTTTGTCTACCTTTAGGGTTATGTGACAGCTTATGCATGCATCATAGAAGAGTATGATCTTACACTACAAAGCTATTGAAAGTATACATGCTTGCTACTAGCAAAAGGCTATGGATAAAATGAAAGTATTGAAGAAGAACAAAGATTGGGAGATAGTTGAACTACCTAAGGGTTGGAAGGCCATTGATTGAAGATGAGTGTACAAGCTCAAGAGAGATGCTCAAAAATTACCTTCTATGAAATGTTATCTCATGTTGTTCATTTGAGTACTATCCACACTATATTGAGTATAACTGAAGTACTTAACTTAGAGTTTGAGCATTTAGATGTTAAGACTGTCTTTCTACTAGAAAATCTCAAAGAAGAGATTTCTATGACCCTTCCTAAAGGTTATATCAAGAGAGAAGAAAGATCTGGTTTGTCGATTGATTAAATCACTTTGTGGTTTGAAATAGGTACCTAATGTTCATAGAAGTGATTTGATTCTTCATCATAAATTAAGTAGGGGATGAATGGTCCCCTCCTATTTTCTCATGTGCTAAGATGCCATAGCCGATGCAAACTATCCAATAAGTAGGGGAACCAATGTTCATTTCCCTCCACTCAAGAATTATACCTTATTTTAAAATATCATATGACATATATGCAAGTTTAATATTAGCTATCCAAAGCTTTAATCTAATCTAAGTTGTTTAGTCTTCTAAACTGATTGTACTTTTTATTATTCTAGTCTATTGTTAGCATACCATGTGTTTGATTTTTTTTTCCTTACCATGCTAGAAATTGGAAAACAAGTTTTGAATTTAAAATGTTTTGGCATGTATTACGGTCATTTGGCTAAAACATAACCCATTTTAGTAATATATGGAGACCCTTTAATTAGTCTTACCTAAATGATAAATTTTCCTAGCTCTTGCATATCTCCTTGCTAGAATATATTCATCTTGCAATTGATAAAACTCACTTAACAACTGTAGTCCAAGGAACCTTCGGATATCTTGACCCAGAATACTTCCGGTCATGTCGGTTTACAGAGAAGAGTGATGTTTATAGTTTTGGAGTGGTGCTTGTAGAGCTTCTAACCGGGGAGAAGCCTATTTCTCCCATCGGACCACAAGAATGGAAAAACTTGGCCGCATATTTTGTTTCTTCAGTAGAGGAGAATTGTCTAGACAATATTCTTGATCCTCAAATTGTAAGGGAGGATAGAAAAGAAGAGATACAAGTAGTTTCTGACCTTGCAAGGAGATGCTTAAACCTAAATGGAAAGAAAAGGCCAACAATGAAAGATGTTGCTTTGGGGCTAGAGGGACTAAGAAAGTCTGAAGGGCAGCCTTTAGCTCAACAAAATGCTCAAGATGATCGGAGATCCATATCATAATTGAACCATTGGATCTATGGGATAAAGGTTCAAGTTCAAGTGGATATGGAAGCTATGAAAATAGCATTAAAACCACTACTTAAGTCAAACATTCTAGTCATTCACTAAAAATATAGTATTGGAGGAAGTTTCAGGTTCAGTTGTTGTAATATGATGAATGATCAATTGTTTGCATTTTAATTTTATTTTACTCTAATTCCATTTTAATTTTATTACTTCATAAATGATCAATTGTTTGCAATAAATACAAATGAAATAAAATTTTTAGAACTTTCTTTTCGATTTGTTATTTATTTTGTATTTTTTTAATTTTTGATCATTCGCCAAAATACTTGTCATTTTTACTTAGCAAAAAAAGTAAAAAATACTTAACAAAAACAAAAACAGAATCAGGCCCCTGGCTCGGCCCAGCCCAGGCCTACAGCTTGATGTTGCCTAGGCCTGTGGCATAATTCTGACATGGCATGGATCCACTTGGGCTAATGTTAGAGGCTATGTTAGGCTTCCCCTTTAAGGGGTTCTAGGCCAAGCAGGCATAACGTGTCTAAGCCTGCTTTTCAGCATGGCACAACCCGCTACAATGATGTGGGTGTCCCGCTAGGTCATGATAGTGTAGCATGTTCCACATTACACCTCTACTTGTACTATTGTACATAATTTTCAAAAAGTCTTTTCCACCCTTTTGTTAATTCTTCAATTTTCAATATAATGGAATATCTCTTATAAAAAAGTGAACCATAAAACACTTGTCTCACTTTTGACTTCCCCATGCGCATGAACTCAGGGGTCCATGGTCATAATAAAGTAGAACAGAAGAAAATATAAAATAAATAAGGGAAAAACTACTATGTTCGTAACAGCTAGTTGGGGTGAAAAACTACTTCCATTTTAACGAAATAGGTGAAGAGTTTACTTCAGCCACCTAAACTAATTGGCACCGCTATGTTCGTAACAGCTAGTTCTGCTTCACGGAATCTACCCTTAGCAACTACTACGTTCGATCTCTACTAGTGTCTGAGGAGCAATAATATTTCCTCTCCATCCGACCTGAGCGTTTGAGATCTAGGCGATGGAAATTCGAGAGAACGACGAGCCCCCTCTGTCAACTTGTTCCGGTGCTTCTTTTTTACATTTTTGGATTTTCTCTATGTTTTCGTTTTCTCAATACCAATAGTTTTTAAAGCAAGATTTAGGTTTTTGTGAAGATAAAACTTCAGAGGAAGTTTTTATATTTTACCCAAACCATACAGATCAATTAAAGATAATATTAATTAATAGAGTATGGATGACAACATGTTCGGAAGAATCACTGCCAAACTTTTTCTCTCATTCTTAATTATTGAAATTTAATTTTCTAATTTATTCCATTGGTGCAACTTGTCTGGAGCAGTTGTTAAATTTCACTGACTAAACACTCAATGGAACCTTTCCTATTTGTTATATGTCTGGAATCTGGAGCGGGTTACATATCATGGTTATATGGACCTGCTATCTTACCCGTTTGCCTTTCTTCAGAGTTCATACCTATGCCAGCTGTATGTATGGTCCAGTACACATCGGATTGGTTTTAACTAACCCATTTTAACCCACATCCAGCGGTGCAGAATTATGCATTATGCGGTGTAATTTGATTCAAATGAATATCATTATGCTTAAGTTGTGCTTTAATTTTTGCGCAATTAGAATGGGTTAACGAGATTAGAGTGAGATTATACAAAGAATTCGAATCTCCTACCCATAAATTATTCCCAAGGGACATTACAGGTATATATACATTTAGAATGTTTCCCTTATCCTGATATATATTGTCAATACACGGCCATGGTTAGGAATGTGGGAAGAGTTTGGTTGCGGTTCCATTGCTTCAGCTCGTGTTGATGCTATGACCAACAGTGGCGGCATCATCAAAGGTCTTGATGGGAAGGCCTGGTTGCCCAGACGCGTGTGGGCCGTGGCATATTACTGTTTTATACCCCATTTGGCTAGATCAACCAAATTATTATAAATAAGTTCTGCCAACTGACCTGCAACTAAGAGTGGCAATGGATCGGTTTTGGATTGGAACCCATCCAGTCCAAAATCAATTTGGATGGATTGGATGGACCAACAAAACATGTTGGATTAGATCAATTCGGTCCAAAATATTTATTAGATTGGATTGGACCTGATCGCCCGTAACAAATTTATATTAGATTAGATTGGATTAAGCCAATATTTGATCCATTGATATAAAATAAGAATATATGTGTCAATGAATCAAGTTTGAATTAAAACCAATATAAATCAAAATAAATTTGAACGGACTTAACAGTCCAAACATTGAATTGGACCGGTCCAAAACATTCATTGGATTAGATTGGACCTGATCCATTTATAATGGGCTCACATTGGACTGGATTGGATTGGACCAAATCCAGTCCAATAAACACTCCTACCTGCAACCACACTTCCAACGACCGTTCTCAAATGGATATTAGGAACATTGGAAACCAAATTGTTACATGTACTGGTTCACTTTGTACCGTGGCTGTGGCAAACACATCCATGTATACATACTTTGTAAGGTGTCAGTGGCTGTGTCAAATACATCCATGTATACATATTTTGTAAGGTGTCGGCTGAAAGAAGAAAGAAAAATAAAGGATAAAACCAATCCCTACTCAACAGTGGTAATCCATAATATGGGTGCAAATCGGGTTGGCCCGTGTTAACAGTTTACATTGTTTTGTATTTAGGCTTTGGGTTGGGCCCATTGGGTTTACTGAAAGACCGTGCTCCAAAAAAATATTAGAAACTCAATTCAAGCTTATTTCAGAAAGTTAGAAATGTTCTCATCTTTTGTCACCTGTTCAAATCTTGTCTTTATGCGAAAAGATATACCTCCAACCAAATAATCTATAGATTGCCAAAATTTTTATGTAAAATCTCACACGGTTTCTTGACTATCGGATCTTCCAGAATATCTTTAAAAAAAACTTGCAAAAGTGACACCACAACCAGAAAACACCACACCTTACCAACCAGCTAATTGACAACTTACATTTATTTTCCTCTTCTCTCCTATTCTATAACAAGCAGCTGGTGAAATATAATTAATGCATTATTTATTACTTTGCCTGCATAATGCGACAACCATCACAAAATTTTAGGGGATTATAACAGATAAAGTTAACTTTAGGTCCTTAATATCAATAAAAGTAATGCTTTTAAAAAAATTCAAAAATATGTTAACTTTTTAAAAATAATATCAATTAAGGGCAAAAATACTGTTCATCTTCTTCCTCTTATAATCTATCAGCTAGTGAAATATAATTAATGCATTATTTATTACCTTGCCTGCATAGTGCGACAACCATCATAAAATTTTAGGGGATTATAACAGATAAAGTTAACTTTAGGTCCTTAATATCAATAAAAGTAATGCTTTTAAAAAAATTCAAAAATAGGTTAACTTTTTAAAAATAATATCAATTAAGGGCAAAAGTACGTTAAGAGCCAACCCTAGGTCTAAGGTTTTCAGATCTGAAAACAAAATTCCAATCAAGTTTAAGAGGTAAAACCAAACAAGTGTGAGGATCTAAAAAGCAGCAATTTCAGATTTAAATTAACCTGTGAAAAGTGCAATCAAACGACCTCATAAACTACATGAATACAACTTTAATTTGCGCTACAAGAAAGGAATACAGCTTTAACTACTATACTAGAAAGAGAGAAGGAACACAAAAAGAGTTGGAAAGAGAAAGCAACTTAACCCACATACTTGAAGGTATTGTTCACAAAAACATAAACAGCCTATGCATTTATCTCCTGAGTTTTCTACAGGATATCCCATCGAAATGCTTATTAAATGAAACCCAATGGAAACCATACAAGTTTGGCTGGCATTGGGCATTTCTTTTTAACCAAGCACATGATTCATGTCTGTGTATCCGTGGTATCTGGTATGCACATGGAGCGAAGACTGTCACTCGAGTCCCTATTTAATACGGCATTATTGTAAGATCTAGTAACCTATTTTCTATTCTAAGAGCCCGTTTTGGAGGGTTTTGACACAGTGCCTCCTTGTATTGCAGTGTAAGCCTCGCACATAAAGCCATTAGGTCATATTTGGTGAAAAACCTGAAATGCTCAAACAATTGTCTAGTAGCTTATTTGAAGCCGACCCGGTAGTTCAATCAATGCTGAAGCCTTTTTAAATAGATTCTTAATTAGAAGTCCCGGCACGGCTCGGCACGAAATTGGACCGATCTGGCCCGGCCTGGCATGATGGTCCGTGCCGTGCTGGGCCAGGGGTTCACAGTCCATGGGCTGGTACGGCACAGCCCGACTGTTCGTGTCGTGCTGCCCGCGGCCCGCACCACGGCCTATCATAGGCCGGCATGGAAAGGCCCGTAGCGGGTCGTGCTCGACTCATTTGAAAACTAGTCGTTGGGCCCCCCTCCTCCAAGCCTCAAGTCCCCCCAACGGCTAGTTTCAGCTTTTTGGGGGATTTTTTACATAAACTCCCCCTAACAGCTATAAACAACTATATAGGGGGGTATTTATGTATTTTGCTTATGGAGGGGAGAAAATTGACACAAATGCCCCCCAACAGCTATATAACAACTAGTTTTAGGGGGCTTTTTGGGTAAAGTTATAAATAATTTTATCATAACCAAAACACCCCTCCTAATAACTAAAAAACAGATAGTTTTTAGGGTATTTTGGGCAATTAAATTATTTTCAATTCCTATAAATAACCCTATCCTCCACCATTCTTCTCATCAAACCAATTCAACAATTCTCTTATTCTCTTAATCTCTTCCCTCTTTCTCATACATTCTCTACAATCCGAGTGAACTCTAATAGTCTGATTAGCTGATTGTCTGATTCTCCAAGTTAGCAATTTGGGAGGCTTGGAGACTTGAACGTTGAATTTTAAAAAATTCAATCAAATTAATTTTTTTTTTAGAGTTTAAAAAAATGGTCGATTCTTTCCAAAATCCCAAGTTTAGTAGTTCGATTTGGAAAATATTTAAAATAGAGGATGTTGAGGGGAAGGGGAAAAGAGCAGTTTGACAAAAATGTAGAAAAGACTTTAGCTATTGTAGCAAGGGTGGTATTGGCCATTTGAGCAGACATTTTCTCATACATGAGAAGGAGGAAGAAGTAACCCACAATTTAAATGAATTGTTGAAATAATGGAAAATAAATTTTAAAAATATTGGGAGAACATTTCTCGCTGCCATGGCACGTGATCCATGATCTACTAACCCCTCCGGTGTCTACAAGCTACAGTTCCATGACTTCCATCGAAGTTTTGTTCAGTTGTTTTAGTGCAGGTACCACTGTACCATGGTTGGCTAGATGTAGTCATGATGCAGAATATAGGTTATAACTTTACAATTATAAGACAAATGAGGGCATGATACTACTACATACATCGGATATTTCACCTGAAGCAGATGATGAAAGTCATGATTCATGAACAATAGTTGACTAGTTGTATAGATTTTTTTATTTTCTTCCCAATTATTGTAAATTTTGTTTTAATTTTATTTAATTTATTTGCTACTAATGTAATTTTGTATTTTCAATTTGTAACTATATTATATTTTTATATTTTATTAATTTATTCCATTTTCATATTTCATTCATCCAAGTATGAAGTATGAAGTATTCAACCATTGTATATTTCAATATTTGTAAGCTTTGTAATTTGTATTATTAATTCATTATTCATTCAAATTTAAATGAAATAAAATTTCAATTTGAATTGTTTTATTTATTTATTTTTGGGTAATCGTAATCCATTCAATCTAGCTTGGTTCGGCCTAGGCCCAAGGCCTGCCCTATGGCCCAGCCCGACATGGCCCAAGCCCACAGCACGGCCTGTAGCCCAGCTCGGCCCAGGCCCGCGGCATGGCACGGCATGGTATGGGCCTGCACGAGTCAGCGGACAGTTATTCGTGGGTCGGCCCAGACCCACCTTTTGATCCTCTTAGTAGCAATATTTGGTTTGATTGTTGAAGATTTTTAAAACCAAACCGGACAGTTATTCGTGGGTCGAACAGTCCTACAGTTTGAACAGAATGGATGGTATGTTCTGATAAAAGAATAATAATAAATTAAAAATAAATAAAAAGGCCAAAAAGCTATTGTCTGGGTTAATGGTTCAATAGTTTGACTGCCTGAATCAACAGTTCGCTGACCAAATCAACGGTTTTTGACCAAAAAGCAATTCTAAGGTGAAACAGAAATGGTTCCCGGTTTTCGAGTCTGATTGTCTAGCCCCATCCAGTTTTGAAAAATTGATAAAACCCATATCTGTGAGAGTAATTTGCAAAACATAGGAAAACAACTCCAAGCGATGCCAATTCACTTCAACATGAATTTTCGAGAAACAATATGTAAAGATTTATCTCTCTAGTATTAAAAGTCCGATGGGCTTTCATTGAATGACTTGAGAGCTTCCTCCATTAACCCAATGGGTAGGTGATGAAACCAGAAATTGAAGGATCAAGACCCTTGTGTTGTCTATAATTAAGTAGAATTATTTTTAGGTGAGATGCCTTCGAGTTCAATATGACAATGTCTTTTAGAAATCAAGTAGGACTTGAAGGAAGCCCTAGTTATCTTGCTTGAATGAAGGGACAGTTAAGTAAGCCATAACATCCCATTTCTTTCATGACTTTTACAGTTTTAATGGTTTTATTTGAAAAGTTAAAGAGTTATGAAGGGTAGCAATGTCTTTTGATGTATTTTGTTAAATATAACGGCATGTTGTTCTAATGGTGGAGCTTGGAGTTGTATAAAAGATTAGAGGGGAGATATAAAATAGCATAGATGGAAAAAAAAGACTGTTTGCAGAAATTTTCTGAAAAGAAAGTTACTGATTTATTTGGATTTAACATGGCAGAAATAGGGAATCATTATAAGAATTTGGGATTTGCTGCTCATATAGCGCTTCTCACAACGAGTTCATAGTCACATCCCATCATGTAGTGGGAACATCTCTCATGAATAATAACATATAAGAATGGGAGAAGTCCCCAATATGTGACTAATACATGCTGTAAAGTTGGTGTGAAGAGCCATCTGTGAGGAGTAGATTGGGACTCTATTATAAGGCCTTGGCACTTAGCCAAGTAGTAAGCCTTTTCCTTGCAAATTGGAATCCAATGAAACTTAGTCCATGTGCTCAAGATTCCTTGATTTTTCTTTGGGTAAATTATAAATAGATACCTTGAATTTTGAGGGTAGTTACAAATAGGTATCTAAACTTTTAATTATAACACTTAAGTACACTGAACTCTTAAAAATACATGATAGATAGATTTGAACTTTTTACAAGATCAAGATGGCTTGATTCGTGTGTCCTTTAACAAAAGAATTGGGATTAATCGAACTTTTTTATTCACCCTTAACATTATCAAGGCTGTGTTTCGTTTGAAAGAAAATGAAGGGAAGGGAGAGATACCTTTTCAAACCTGAAATCTTGTACAGGTTTTCCAAATTTTTTCTTCATCTCCGTACCTTTTTTTTCGAACCAAACACAACATAAAGGAATAGGGATAAAGTGCTGCAATACGAAAGTGGGGAATCTTTTGTTGCAAACCAAAACTATGGTGGGGGCTAAATATCACTAGTCCTAATTACAGGGTGGTAATCTGTAATTTATTTGTAGTTTCATTGTATTTGAAAACATTGTATTTGAAAAAGTTCAAGAGAGACTTGTGTAGTTTCATTGGGTTTCATTTATAAGCATTTCAATTGAATCTAAAAGGCAGGGATGAAAAAGAATGCTCAAGAGGTCTTTTGATCTTTACGTTGGGATTTCGATAGATCTTTTTTAGAAATACTTACGAAATAGAATCTTAATTTAGGGCCTGTTTGGCATATCTTTTCTCATAGTCTTTCAATTATTTATAAGCTGGGCAGACTGATTTTTTATTTATTTTTTTATTTAGCTCGTGGAAGGTCTAACCACCAAAAGTCAAAGTGTCGAAAAGATACAAAAAACTCATTTTGGGCTGATCTCGGGAAGCTCCAAATAAAACTTTTGGTGTTTTTCGCATTTTATTCTTGTGCAGAAAAATACAGAAAAACATGTATATGTTAAATATGCTTCAAAATGCTCAGATATTCATGCAAAAATTCGCGTCTTTTGAATATTATAACTACCAAAAGATCTTCTAAAAAAGATACACCAAACAGACCCTTAGTTAATTTGTTAGTCTTCGGGATGAATTGACTAACAAGCAACATCTACGTCTGAGGCGGAGCCCCAACCTACAATGATAAACTTGTGAATTTCATAACAAAAAAAAATAAAAAATAAAAAACCTGCAAAAGCAGTACTGAATCCACTGCAATCAGAAGCGCGTAAAGCGGGTTAATAACCAATCAAGACGACCCGGAGCACTCTTATACTGGTCTTTATTGAAAGTTGAAACTGTCGTCGTTTTCATAGAGATTGCTGATTGGATAGAGTTGGAGGATTCCACACGGAGACTAAAAGAAGACGAGGTGTCACAAGTGACCAAGTCGCACTCGAGCGACAGAGGGGCACTCTTATACTATTTCAACATTCATCCAGCTCGGCCTATTACCTATATGTAGAGGGTGCCCATCCCATACGAAACCAAACCTAACATTAATTGATAGATATGGTTCTGCTTATTGTGCTTTTCCTGCTCCTTTGGTTGTGCTCAACGGCAACATCTTACGCCACACCGGTGGCAATTGCCGGCTGCCCGGACAAATGTGGGAACATCACCGTTCCCTATCCGTTCGGCATGGGAGGAACAAATTGTTACAGAGATTTGTACGATGTAACCTGCAACCACACTTACAACCCTCCTAAATTGTTCTTAGCACAAGGAACGGTGGAAGTTTTAGAAATATCACTGGAGGGCTTATTACGCGTTAATGGGAGCATAGGCTACACTTGCGACGATGGCCGTGGATCTGAGAGTAGTAGGGAGCACCTCTCTCAGGTAGATTTAGAACGGAGGCCCTACACGTTTTCGGACACCCGCAACAGATTCACGGCTCTCGGGTGCGACACAATCGCCACCATAAAAGGCTCCAATGGTCGCAATTTCACGAGTGGATGTGCTATGTTCTGCAGCAACGAAGAGAGCGTGACCAACGGGTCTTGTTCAGGCATTGGTTGTTGTCAGACCTCCATCCCCAAGGGGTTCAAGAAGTTCAACTTGGAGCTAGGGAGCTATGAAAACCACACCAAAACCTGGAATTTCAGTTGGTGTAGCTATGCTTTCCTTGTTGACCATGAGTGGTATAACTTCTCGGCAACCGATCTCTCCGGATTTTGGAGTAGAAATAACGGAAAAGTTCCACTCGTGCTGGACTGGGCAATAGAGGGTTTTCGGTGCGGAAATGCTTCAACGAGTGACCCAAACTACGCATGTGGGAAGAACAGTGAGTGCTTCAACTCTTCCAACAGTCTTGGGTACCTATGCAAGTGCTCTCCAGGTTACCAAGGAAATCCTTACCTGAAAGAGGGATGCCAAGGTTGGCAATCAATCTACCTTTTTATTTCTTCTTTCATCATGCAAGTTTTTTTTTCCTAATTAATACTGATTTATATAATCTAATTATGATAAACATTGCCTTTGATTTTAGTGAAACAATAATTATGGTAAGCTTACTTAACTTGGATGTGAATAAAATTATTGAATCCAGATAGAGACGAGTGCGCCCATTCAGAACAGAACGATTGTTTGCACATTTGCACTAATACGCCTGGGAGTTACATCTGCTCTTGCCCTCCTGGTATGGAGGGGGATGGAAGAAAATATGGAAGTTCTTGCATAGCTCCAGTGCCTCCAGTCAGGCAACCTCTTCTCATAAAAGTTGCGTTAGGTAATGAATCTTGAATCATATCCCACCTGATATTCCCCTGATATCTAATTAAGAAATCGCAGGACCCCAACTGATGGTGGATCATCAGTTGGTAGCACTGGGATCAAAATCCCGCTGCCATTGGCCCATTGGGGGTTAAGGGGATGGGCTACCCGGTCCCCATTTGTAAATCCATAAAGTCAAAAAATTAATTTTAAGTATTATGAGAAATAAAAATAATAAAAAAGAATAATGATTTTATTAATTAAAATTTAAGTATTCAATATGATATGATATGTATCTTATAAATTATAATGGATTTAATAAATTTCAAAATTACGATAATATATTCCATAAATTATTAGTTATTTAATTTACAATAAATAAGTAATAATATATTAATTATTTACAGAAATAAAAATACTATTTTCAAAATTGACTTAACATTTTTAAGAAGCTAAAACCGTTGACTTAATTTTTTCTGGTAGTTTATAAAATTAAAAATAAAATATACAAAATTGGATTAATGTAATTAAAATATAATAGTTACTTCTTTTTTTTTTGTTTGTTTGAGCTAAGCAGATATGGGTTGTGCTACCAACTCTGTTGATCAAGGAGAAGCATCATACCAAGACTTTCCTAGTAGGAATCTTAAGACGAATTCGTTGAGGAAAAAAGAATAAAGAGTAGGTTGAGGAACGGGATTGGAGGTTTGTGAGAAGTCTGATGGGGAGATCAAGGAATTTGATGTTCTCCCTGCCTCCCTGGTAGAAAAAAAATAAAAATAAAAATCTCTGTTTGGTCACAGTTAGAATCTGAATCAGAATTTGAAATCCTTCTGATTCAGAATTGGAATGGTCTATTTACTTTGGTTCACTAGAATAAAAAATCAGAATCTGTTGGAATGGATTCTCATTCTTGGGAGAGGAGGAGGAAATGGCCATTCCTTCATATAAGATAATACTATTCCCATTCCACCCAATCAAACAGTTTGAATTGGAATGACTATCCAATTCGAATTCTAAACTCCTATTTCTACAAACCAAACAGACCCTGAAAGACTGTTAAGCTTTTACAGGAACGTGGTGGTTGTAGGTGGCAACATATAGACTATAGAGACCAGAAGCATTATGGATATGGGAGAGGGGGGAGAGGTAGCCGGGGTAAGAGTGTCGCTATGTGATCTTTTGAGGGAGGGTTGGCTTTCCCCATGGAGTGGACTATAGGCTTCTCTGCTTGAGGGTGTCAGTTTTTTTTAAATGTTTTTCTTTTATATTATTTTATTCTTTCTATCAAGAAAAAGGATAATAATTTCGTTGTTTTAGTTTAAAATTCTTTTCCATGTCTTAAGATTTATTGAGTTAAATGGGGATCGGTTCTCGGCTTGAACGGTCCGATCATTCGGATCAAATGGACCGATTGTTCTGACAAAAGAAAATTTTAAAATTTTAAAAACAAAAAAAAACGGCCAAAAATTGTTGTCCATATATATATATATAGCATATTTGGTGGTTAGAGATTTTATTTTGGTAATTATGTTCTACAATATTCGTAGTTTCCATTTGGTATTAATTTTATGTTAATTGTAAAATTTAAAATTTCAATGGTTATGCAGGTGTTGGTTTAAGTGTAACTTTACTCCTTGTTGGTGGTTATTGGTTGTACCAAGTTTTAAAGAAAAGATGGATCAAGAAACTCAAAGAAAATTTCTTCAAAAGAAATGGTGGTTTGTTATTACAACAACAAATCTTGGCAGAGGAAGGCAATGTTGAGAAAGTAAAAATTTTTACAGCAAAAGAGTTAGAAATTGCCACAGACCACTATAATGAGAACCGTATTCTTGGTCAAGGGGGCCAAGGCACAGTATATAAAGGTATGCTCTCCGATGGAAGAATTGTGGCAATCAAGAAGTCGAAATTATTAGATGAAATTCAATTAGAACAATTCATTAATGAGGTTGTCTTACTTTCCCAAATTAATCATAGGAATGTGGTTAAATTGTTAGGATGCTGTTTAGAGGCTGAAATACCTTTGTTAGTATATGAGTTCATATCCGGTGGAACCCTTTTCAATAATATCCACAATCAGAATGAAGACTTCTCATTCTCATGGGATCATCGCTTAAGAATTGCAACAGAGGTTGCGGGAGCAATTGCCTATTTGCATTCAGCAGCATCCATGCCAATCTATCATAGAGACATCAAGTCATCAAACATTCTTTTAGATGATAAATATAGAGCAAAAGTATCCGATTTTGGGACTTCAAGGTCAATTGCAATTGATAAGACTCATATAACCACAGCGGTACAAGGGACCTTGGGTTATCTAGACCCAGAGTACTTTCAATCAAGTCAGTTTACAGAGAAGAGTGATGTTTATAGTTTTGGGGTAGTTCTTGTGGAACTGCTTACCAGTGAAAAACCAATTTCTTCAACTAGACCGCAAGAAGGGAGGAACTTAATCACACATTTTATTTGTTCAATACAAGAAAATCGTCTTTTTGAGATTATTGATCCTCAAATTGTACAAGAGGGTCAAAAAGATGAGCTCAAAAAAGTTGCCAACCTTACGAAGAGATGCTTGCACTTGAATGGGAAGAAAAGGCCTACAATGAAAGAAGTTGTAGTGGAACTTGAGGGATTGAGGATGTGTGAAAAGAATCTTGTTTTTCAAAAAACAGAGGAAGAGGTGGAATGCTACATAAGTGAAACATCAAGCCTGTGGGATACTAGTTCAACTTCAACTAGGGTCAGAAGTTCAGAAAACACTTTCAGGTCCCCACTAGATGAACAACCATTGTTGTTTAATTAATATATCAATTCAATCGTAGTCCATCCTGTATTCATCTTTCTTCTTTGGTAAAGGTAGTATTGTATTCATCTTATGCTCTTGGTTCATTGATTTTACTAAAGAGGGCTTTATATCGTGTAGTCTAATCCCTGAATCAAGATGGAAGCTAATAGAATGGCATTATATATTTATATACATGGGCCCAAAAACACTTAAAATCCAATGTCTTCAACCAATCTCTCTATAGTGAGATATACTATTCAACAACATTTGCCTTAGTAAAAACAAACTTAGCTGTCCAAAGAATTCTTTCACTCTAAGTTTTAAATGTATTGAAGTAGTTTTGTGCTTTGTAGATGTCAATCATGAAATTTTAATGAAGAAAGCATCATCCAGGCTAGTCACTATATATTCCTAATTAAATAAACTTGGTCACGAGGTTTGGCCATTGGACACCCTCTTGGCTTTTAATTTCACTTCTCAAGTTATTGCTCAATCTATCATCTATATACCCTCCTATAGGGCATATTGTATATTTGTATCATATCTGTCGATACACCTATTTCAATGGTATTTTTCAAGAAACTTTTTTCTAATAATTAAAACACATAAAAGCAAGCCCAAGCTCAAATTTTGAAAGAAAACAAAAAAAAAAAAAAACAAAAACCAAAAATCGCAAAACGCAAGGTTCAAAGTCTCAAAGTCTCAATTTGGGGCATGTATCAAAATTTTAAACTTGTTCCTACCACGATTAAAATATCCTTTGAACTGCCAATAATGAGTGCTACCTCTATGATGTCATAATTTTATCCAATGTTTTAGACAATTTTATCAGGCATAAAATATATTGAAAGACACATAAATACTAATTATTATACTTGAATGTGATTGATAAGATGGCTAGTATATATATATAATGAGTGCTACCTCTATGATGTCATAAATTTATCCAATGTTTTAGACAATTTTATCAGGCATAAAATATATTGAAAGACACATAAATACTAATTATTACACTTGAATGTGATTGATAAGATGGCTAGTTCTTATATATATATATATATACTATTATATGGAAAGATGCATATCTACTAAATAGTCTTCGGGTTATTTAAATTTTATGTCAAAAGCTCAATGCATCTTTTGACCGTTAAAGGTACAAGAAGATATTCTCAAAAAGATTTGCCAAACAGATGCTTATTTTTTAATATTTCTCCCAATTCTACTACCCATCAACTTATCTAACGTCTAATGGTTTCAAATCGCATTCAACGGTCAAACAATAACAATAAACGTTTAATCTCGTGTTTCAAGACAAATCTAGTGTGCCGATGCATTTCAATAATTTACTAGTAATCACGAGAAAGTAATAAATATTTAATGTTATTATATGATCTTTTAATGTCCAATTTTGCAAGTAGTAACAATTAACAAACAATGCACATAGGTCTTACCCACCTGCTAGTAATACTTAAGGTCTACGATACAAAGCTAAATACACGCTTAGCTCGGGGAAGATCATGCAGAGAGGCCCTCACAAGAGACTGAGGTGGCCCTGACATTCGAGGCACGCCCTCTACAACCCAAGGCCCAAACATCTAAGGAAGCTCCTGAAGAGAGGCGAACCATCATGGACTTTAGGACTGCCTTAATCAAAACCAAGGAGGCCATCTTCCCCAAAGAGGTTTCCAACCTTTCTGACATGCAGTTTAGTGAGCTTGGCGACAAAGCTATGCACTTCCTCATGATGGCAAGTTTCCAACTTCCTCATTGTGCTATTCTTGAATTGTGTTTTTATACTTAGCTTCTGTTTTCCTTTGTAGATGAACACCATGGTCCACTCCCTTGTCAAGCAATCTAAGTGATATTTGGTGAGGGCTAAAATTGACGAGGCAGCGGCAGGCGAGTATCAGTCTCGGGTGGAATGAGCTGTAGGAGTCATCGGCCAGTTAAAGACGAGCTGATGAACGAGAGGAACCGTAACGGTGAGATGGAGCTTCACGTCAAGAAGCTCAAGAAGGAGTTGCAGGAGAAGGATGATCACCTCGCTAAACGCAAGGCCCAATTTCTCGACAAGATCCAAGCTTCCAAGGTCCGAGTCATCGAAGAGTTCAAAGTCTCCCCAGACTTCTTACAAGAGAGGGAAGAGTTCGAAACTAGTGCTTTCTGTCAAGTTATTAAACTTTGCCAAATGTTGGTGAGGTCAGCGATGTACCCTGAGCTCGACCTCTCACCCATCAAGTCCTTGGCCTATACCAATGAAATGTCAGATCAGGTCGATCTGGAGCCCAATTCCAAGGATGAAGAAGATGGGGTAAGTGAGGAAGCTGAGGTCGAAGTCGGTGTGGATGTTGCCGAGGTGGATGCTACCGAAGGAGAAGCTGCCGTCGTGGTTGGTGATGGGAATGAGGATCCCTAGAATGTCTGAGTCCTTTTTGCCTATTTTCTTGGACCCCCTATAAATGCGTAATGTGCCAAGCCTCCGAGCTCAGCCTAAGAAATTTTCCTCTTTTTTTATGACGATGCAATCACTTAAGCTCAATGAAGTAAACTTTTTGCACACCTCGTCTCTTTCTTCTTTCAAACCTAAACAAAAAATATACTAAGTATGGGATTAACCCGAGGTGCCTAGGTGCTAGAGCAACTAGGCATATCAAACTGCCAACATCATTGCCAGGTCGGCATAAGGGGCCTTTATGGTAAAAGTGACTTACCATACCCTTTAAGATGTAGTTTAGTCAATGTGCCCCCATAATGCAGATCGGCTCGACCAGGTTGCCGAGGTGGGTGGTCTTTTATACTTAGTGAAAATTTGCAAAGTTAGTGGCATTGCAGACGCTGAACTCTTGAGCTCAAAGGTAGTTCCTCCTTAAGTTATCCACATTCCAAGCACAGGGGACCTGTGTCCCCTCCAACATCTCGAGCTCATACGTTCCTTCACCGATCACCCTTAGTACTTTGTAGAGACCTTCCTAGTTCATTCCTAACTTACCTACATCAAGCTCAGGTACCAAAACTTTCTGAAGTATTAGGCCGCTAACTCGAAAGTGGCATTTCTTGACTCGGGCATTATAGTATTGAACTACTCGTTACTAGTAGGTCACGGTCCAAATATAGGACAGGTCTTGGACTTCTTCCACTAGGTCGAGGTTCGCCTGTAGCTTGTCGTCGTTGTCCTCCTCGTCATACGCCTCAAACCATAAGGTGGGCAACTCGATCTCAGCAAGGATGATTGCCTTCGTTCCGTATGTCAAATTAAAGGGGGTTTCTCCGATTGCCATTTTGATCATAGTCTGGTAGACCCAAAGAATGTTGGGCAGCTCGTCTACCCACAAACCCTTAGCTTAGGAAAGCCGAGATTTATGTTTATAGAGGATTGCCCTATCCATTACCTAGGCCTATCTGTTTGCTTGGGGATGAGCTACTGAGGTGAAGTTTTGCTGGATCCCCATCTCGGCATACCAATTCTGGAACTTGATATCCTCGAACTGCTTCCCGTTGTCCGATATCAGCACTTTAGGAGTCCGAACCTGCACACTATGTTCATTTAGAAGAAGCTTTGTATATTTTAGGTTGTGATTTACACCAGTGGCTCAACTTCCACCCACTTTGTGAAGTAGTCAACTGCGGTGACCAAGAACCTTCTCTGCCCGGTCGTAGGTGGGAAGGGACCGAGGATGTCTATCCCCCATTGAGTGAATGACCATAGGATGGTTAGGTACTTCAGGTCAGCGGTAGGTTGATGTGGCATGTTAGCATTCCTCTAGCAGTTATAACATGTCTGAACGAGTTTGAGTGTGTCCAATTTCATCGTAGTCCAGTAATAGTAGGAGAGCGTGAAAGACCTATGGTACAACTACTCTCCAATGATGATGTAGCGAGCTGACTGCCGCTCTACCCTCCGAGTTGCATTGCAGTTTGTTGGTAGGGTCTTGTGACATAGATATTCAATGAGTGAATTCATCCAGCTCGATTCTACTACCAAAATAGGAGCGACCTCTTCTACCACCCTCTCTATACTTGGTCATGGTAGGTCTTCAACATAGACCATTCTCCTTGTGATTTTTGTTGCACTGGCTAGCTTTGAAAGAGCGTCGGCCTCTGTGTTCTCAATCCTCAGTATTTATTGAATATACCAAGAGTGAAAGTTGGGCAAGATTTCTCACACCTTGGCCAAATAGGCCGACATGGCAGGCTCCCGGGCCTCATACTGCCCACTCACCTGGTTTACCACCAATTGAGAATCGTTGCATACCACAATGTGTTTTGCACTGACCTCCTTTGCCAAAGTCAGCCCGACTATCAGTGCCTCATACTTTGCCTCGTTGTTTGATGCTTCAAATTCAAACTAGAGGGCATACTCCAACTTCACCTCGCTTGGCCTGCAAAGCAACAACCCAGCTCTGCTTTCACATTGGTTAGACGAGTCGTCGACATAGAGGATCTAGGGCTCATCGTTCCAGGCCGGGACTCCCAAGGCTGGGATAGGTGCCACACTGGTTGATGCCTCCGATGTGATAGCATGCTTAGCCACTCCAAGGGTCGGCGTGCTGAACATGCACTTGGCGACAAAGTTGGCCAGGACCTGTGCTTTAATTGTTAGGCGTAGCTCAAACCGGATATCATATTCACTCAGCTCGATGACCCACTTCATTAACCTTCCCGAGACCTCGGGCTTCTAAAGAACATGCCTCAAAGGCTGGTTAGTTAGGACTACGACAGTATGGGATTGGAAGTAAGGGTGCAACTTCCGAGCTGCCAAAACTAAAGGCCAACTTCTCAATGTTGGGCTACCTAGTCTCAGCTGCATGCAACACTTTATTTATATAGTAGATGGGTCGTTAAACCCTGTCTATTCTCTAATTAGTACCGAGCTAATCGTCACTCGCCGAGAGGTAGAGTTTTAGCTCGTCTTCGGGTTATGGTCTGGTCTGTAGTGGAGGTGAACTGAAGTACCTTTTAAGCTCGTCGAATGCGAGTTGGAACTCTTTACTCCACACAAAGTCCTCATTTTTCTTTATGGCCTTAAAGAATGGGAGACATTGCCCAGCCAACTTAAACATAAATTAGTTTAGGGTGGTTATCCAACCTGTTAATTTTTGTACATCCTTAATTGACCAAGGTGGTCTCATATCTAGGATTGCTTGGATTTTATACAAGTTGGCTTCCATGCCACGTCGGTGCATTATATAGCCATGGAATTTGCCCGATATGACCTGAAGACACACTTGTTCGGGTTGAGCTTCATGTTAAAATTTCTTAGAATTTCAAAAATAGAATTTAAATCAGAAATTAAAGAGTTTGAAAATTGGGTCTTCATGACCATGTCATCAACATAGGCTTCGATTTTAATGTCAATTAATGGTGAAAAATTTTTATTTACAAGTTGATGGAAAGTTGCTCCAACGTTTTTCAATAAGAAGGGCATTACTTTATAACAACACAAGCCCAGTTCAGTTACAAAGCCAATCTTTTCTTGGTCTTCCAGGTCCATTTGGATCTGGTTATAGCCAGAGTAAGCGTCCATGAAACTTATCAACTCGTACCTCGAGGTCATACTTACTGGGAGCAAGAAATTATCCTTTAGGCAAACTCTATTATGGTCGGTGTAGTTGATGCATATGCACCACTTGTCATTTGCTTTTTTCACAAGCATTGGGTTGATTACCCAACTCAGACACTGGACCTCTGTAACAAAGTTTACTGCGAGAAGCTTCCGATCTCCTCGTCAACTATCCTCCACCTCTCTTGGGAGAGGTTCCTCTTCGTCTGCCTGATTGGTCTAACTATAGGGTCCACATTAAGTCTATGAGTAATGACAAAGGGGTCTATGTCGGGCATTTCTACTGCCGATCATACCAAAGCATCTAAATTACTAAGAAACTTACCAGTTGTGACCGGAGTGGTTCTACAAGGCGAGTTTCGATCTGGACCATCTTCTCGGGCTTGGTGTCTAAGACTAGGACCAAGACGGTGTCCTCCATTGAATGGGCTCGTTCGTCGGTGTTCTCAGGAAGCAGCTCCAGGTTGACATCTTCTACTAGTTTTCCCTTTCCTTTTAGCGACACCACGTAGCACTTGTGCGATTCCAGCTGGTTGCCTCGTACTACCCCTACTCCATAGCATGCAGGATAGGCTGACCTAGGATGGCATTGTAAGGGGACGGAGTCGTGATCTCCAGGAAGTTATGCTTAAAATAGATTGAATTCGGCTCCAAACATGCTATGACTAGCACTTTAATCCGGCCTAGAGGCCTCATCATGTCTCCGTTGAAGCCAAATGAGTAAGACGTCAGCTAGATGTAGATCCTTCCTCTCAAGCTTCATCTTCTCAAAGGTGTCTAGAAAAAGGATGTCGACTAAACTTTTAGAGTCGATCAGAATTCGCTTTACCTCGAAGTCATTAATTATCATTTTGACAATGAGGGCGTCGTCGTGTGGATAATGGATCTGCAAGAATCATCCTTAGTGAAGTAAATAACTTCCTCCACACGAGGGCGCTTTGGTAGGTTCTCGTCCTCGTGCTCGAGCTCCCATACTGAGTTTTTCCCTGCCGCATTGATGCATCTTTCCACAATCGAACCTCCGGTGATCATGTTGATCACTCTGCGAATAGGCCTCTTCGATTGTGGTGGGTCCCGAGGTGGGTGGTCTCGGTCCTGGTTCCTTCTTGACTCCGGTACTTCTCTTTGCTAGTTAGCAGGTCAGCTCCGGTCGTCACATTTGATGAACCACTTCAGGTAACAACGACAAATCAACTCCTCGATCTTGTCCTTACAGTTTCTACAGTTTTCAGTGTCGTGGCCTATATAACAATGGAAGTGATAGTACTTATTCGTGTTCCTGTTGGTGGGGTTGCCTTCATCCTGGGTGGCCATCTCATATACTACGCCGTTTTTATTTGCATCAAAATTTATCCTCTTTTGGGATTGAGGGTTGTGTAACTCCGGTTCTGGACTGGAGGGGTTCTTAAATGCTGGCCCAATTTGGAACTCCGGTGGGGGGACCTGCTTCTCCTTCTTGGCGACCTACTACTTTATTTGGAACTCCTATGGGGGGACCTGCTTCTCCTTCTTGGCAACCTACTTCTCCTGTTGTGGGGTGATCGACTTCTTCTCTTTAGTGACTTACTCTTGCGCCACTGCTTGTTGCTTCCCACTTCTTCAACTCGTTTCCTCTTCTTGGTCAGCTCTAATTGGGATCCCATCACCTCCTCCGCCTTGGTGAACTTGTCGGCCTAGTGGAGGAACTCCTCCATGGAAGATGGAGGGTTCAACTCAACTTCCCAACGCAAGTCGAGGTGGCGGACGCCATTGACCATTGCAGTGAGCTGGGCTACCGAGTCAAGGTTTGGAATTTGGAGGTGCTCCAAGTTGGACCTCTTGATGTAGTCTCGGAGCTTCTTGTCTGGTCGTTGGACCACGTTCAATAGGCAAGTTGTTGACTTCAGACACCTTTTGCTAGTGGTGAAGTGCATCGTGAAAAGATCCGCGAACTGGTTCCAGCTTTTGATTGAGCCCCTGATCAGTCTCGAGTACCACATCCGAGCTATACCCAAAAGTTCATTGGGAAGGCCATACACAGGCTCACATCATTTTCTTGTGAAGCTGCATCAGGGCTTGGAAACTATCTATGTGGTTGACCAGGTTTGTAGTGTTACCGTAAGACTCTAGGCTCAAGGCTTTAAAGTCCTTAGGCTGTGGGGCCATAAGGATCTCAAGTGCAAGTGGGGAGGTGCAGGTCACTGGCTATGCAGCTGGACAAGCAGCAACATGGCTCACCTCTCATTTCATATTTGTGTCCTCGTTGTTGGTGGGAGTGAGGTGGCTTTTCCCAATGTTGTAATGTGCACGTTGGCGACACCTTCTCCTCAACGCCTCGGTCAAGATGTTACCTTTGTGCCCCGATTTGTGTTGTAGCTCGGCTATGCTCTTCGACTAAGACCTGGTTCTGATCGTCAGCATGATGAGGGTCAAGAACCTGGTCCTAGTTTTGGTGGCTAGGCTATTGGTTACTGGGCTGCTGGTTCTGTTGTTGTTGTTGCTGCTACTAAGGTTGTTGCAGGTGTGGCTGTTACTGCATTAGGGCAGCAAACATTTCCTCCACGTCCGCATCTGCATGATCATGCCATAGACATACTGCACCAATTCGTTGAACTAATGCACTTCGATCCTAACATGAACCACTGATGGCTCAACTAGAGGAAGAGTATGAGCAAACCCTTGGCATTAGTATACACATTAAATCGCGCTACATAACACGAAATGATGAGCAAACCCTTGGCATTTTTCGTGTTAAGTACCTCATCCTTCTTCTTCTCCTTCTCAGGTGTTGTTCGTTGCCAGTTAGGAGTGAGGCCCCTGACAGATAGGAATGACCAGATCGCGCTACATCATTAATATACACATTAAAACAGCAAAAAGGAATAAAATTGGGTGGGTTTCTTGGAAATTCCCTACTTTATTTGAATTCAAGTTAAATGTAGATGGGGCTAGCTGTGATCACCCAGGAACAAGTAATGGTGGAGGTGTAATTAGAAAGGTTGATGGTCGTTTGTTGTTTGTTTTTTCTAATTCCTATGACTATACTACCTCTCTTCAAGCTGAATTCCTTGCTCTGTTGGATGGTTTTCGGCTTTGCCGCAATAATGATATTTTATCAATTGAGATGGAGATTAGTTGATATAATGAATGACAAACGTTCCTCCCCTTTGGTTGATTTTTTTACACAATGCTTACTGGCATGAATACTATTTTCATGCACACTCTAAGGGAATTCTCTGTGCTGATTATCTTGTCAATGGTTTTCAAAATCGGACTAGATCAAACGGTTGGACTGGAAAAATTGGGAACTGGTCAGGCATTTTTCAAATCGGATTTTTAATAAAAAAACGTTGATTTGATCAGCAAACTGTTGATTTGAGAGGTTGAACCATTCAAATCATTTGAACTGTCTAACGGTTTTGACCAATTTTTACTTTTTTAGTTTTTTTTTATTTTTTTGTCAAAATGGACTGACTGTTCGACCTGAGAACCAGACCCCTGATCGGTTCGTTCTTTGGGTCAGTTTTGAAAACCTTGATCTTGCCAATAAAGGTATTGAGAATAACAGAATGGTTTGTATCTTGGTTTAGAAGAAAGGTGGGTTATGACCTTCCCTGTTATCTTTTATTTAGTCTTTGATAATGATTAATAAAATTTAAGGTGGCCGCCCCTCCACCTGAAATTAAATTTTGGGGTTAAAAAAAAGCCTTGATTCCATATATCGAACGATCTCAGATCAATTGTAAATCTCATATACATACATGATAATATGTTGGACTGAGTTAAAAACGGAGCTATCGTCTCAAAAGTATCATGCATTTACTTTCTGCTTTTCAGTATCCAATGGAAATTCTTATAAATGAAACCCAGTGGAAACCACACAATTTTGGCTGGCATTTCCTCTGGCTCCTATTCAATGTTATAATTTCTCGGAAACCACACGTAGTTATTAGTCAATGCTTATATAAGACTAGAAGAGAAGACTGAAGACTTTAACCATATACATCTTTTCCAAGTGGACCAGGTCTCCGTCTCTCACTTTTTCATATGGAGTGAACACTCAAATTCCTATTTAATACTGGGGCCTTGGTTATTTGGCATTATAGTACGTAAGAGAAAAAATCTAACCAGAATGAAGTGCAACCTACAGGTAAGTTTTAGTGGGGAGTAAAATCACAACCTATTTCCTCATCCATGACAATGGGCTAAGAATTACTCCTGGAATTTCAGGACATAGACTAGCAGAAGAGTTGTTTCAAGAAGGAAAGGAAGTAAGACTCAGTTGGAAGGAATACAAATATAAATATGTATAGTTAAAACACGTACAAAATAATACTAAGTACAAGGTTTTTAATGCACTACAAATTTGTGTTTGCAGTCCTAAACTGGGTTAAGGAGTGTGTAAACAGAACACTTAAAATTTTAAGCATAGATAAAAGAAAATGCTTAATAGATCTATCGCGGACTTTTCAAACTGGAAAAAGTAACAGGTTAATGTATTCATATTGGACAATAAAGAAGAAAAGGTTGAGACTTTTCACTCTACAATATCATTAATTTAAGACTCGGCATAGACCAGACAGTCTGACCACGAAAACAGGGAGCTTGTGGCATTTTCTGAGTCCCGTTAAATGATGATTTTTGATGGGCTGAACGGATGAACCACCCAGTTAACTGACAAAACTGGGATCCGTGGAACATTACAGTTTTTAGCTTGAACTGATTGATTGATTGCCTTGTCTTTTTAAAAGGTCAAATTAAATAATTAATATATAAAATATTTTTTTGTTGTCTTGATAATCCAACTACATAGAAAACATTTTAAGGTGGCCACTCCTTCACTGGAGTAAACTTTGGGGTTAAAATAAAAATCAATCCACCAATAAATAGTATATGCAATCAATATTGACGACGGCCCATTACTAACTGGATAAGCTTTTTGCTTTTGTGCTGTGCTCTGGGTGTTTGTGAGAAATAAAAATGAGTTCTAAATGTTTGGCAAGAAATAAGAATCGCTTTTAAAGTGTCAACCTGTCAATGGGTCCCCATACCTCCCATCGACTTGACTTTTAATCCAGTCTGAGTTTATTCACACTTCTACGATAGCTTAATTAGCATTAAGTTTGTCGCTTATTGAAGAGGGCGGATTTGGCCGTGCAATGATATTGTGATATATGATACCTCGGAACAATTAAGTGAAACCCGTAATTATTTTGGCAATAACTTGTCTTAGTCAATTTGATCGTGCCCCACCTAGCGGTCTGGCCCAGGTGCGACTTGGCAGTCTGGCCCAGGCACGACCTGACGGTCTAGCCCAGGCGTGACTTGGCAGCCTGGTACAGGCACCGACCTAGCGGCCTGGCCCAGGCGTAAACTGGCGGCTTGGCACGGGCGCCAACCTGGCGGCCTGGCCCAGGCGTGAACTGGCGGCCTAGCACATGCGCCGACTTGGCGACCTGCGAGATGTGCTTGCTGACAAATTCGGCATGCACATCCTAACACTCCCATGATCCTTGGAAGTTGGCCCGCATGCCGAACGATTTGGAGGGTGGTCAATGTGCATGGTGGTTACCTTCGGGAATCTCGGACCACTTAGACGACATCGAGGAAATCTCGGATGCAGTGCATGAAGCCCACACCAAACAATGCATATATAAAGACGCCAACCCCAATTGCATGGTGGGGCAAGTAAGCATATTCTAGCTCTCATACTTCATGATTTTTAGCTCACAATCTACTATGAGAGTATTGACTTAAGCATCGGAGCGACCTCGCCGGGTTAGCCACCCCGGGTCCTTTGACATTGGTTCCTCGTAGGTCTCTAAAGAACTACGAAGTTCAACAATCAATCCAGCTGGACATCTAATAGGTAGCCTGGCACTCTAGTCAGCTCGACAATTATAGGCAGCTTGGCAACTAACCTGCCCAGCTCGGCCCAGTCAGTTTGACACCTAACCTGCCCAGCTCGGCCCTATTAGTTTGGCACCTAACCTGCCCAGCTTGGCTCAGTCAGCTCGACACCTCATCTACCCCAGCTCGGCCTGGTCAACCCAGCATCCAGGTCCTCATCCAGCAAAAGTTCTCCACTTCGGCCTCTGAGTCATCGACCACTTGGAAGCAAACCAAATGACGAGGTACTTAGCACGAAAAATTGATACATCACCGAAAATTGCTTCATCAATTGGCGTCATCTGTGGAAAACACTACAAAAACCCAAGTTTTCATCATCCGAAAGGCTAAGTCCTCTCCTTCCAGAAAGCTAAGTTCTCACCTTTTAGAAACTAAAAGCTCTCACTTTCTAGTTTCCATTTTTTATGAACTCAAAGACTATGCAGAAAATTGATGGCCAACAGACTAAACAGCTCTACCAACTTTATTTCAACTCGGATAAAGCCTCATCTGTCCTCTTTGCGAGGTACCCTCTACAAAGATGAGCTCTTCTTGGCTTCCGCAGGAGTATGCGGCCAATAAACTGCATGGACGCCCCTACCGGTCGAGCCTTCTAAGGCTCCCGTGCGAGTTGGTGACCTAAAGTTAGTAGTGTTGCCCCCGTAGATTGAGCGCCTAGTAGCTTCTTGTAGGAGTGGGTAACCGACGTCACTAACGAGGTTGATGCAACGCAACCATAGCTCTAAGGTGCCGAGCTGATAAAAGACATTGGCACCACATAAGACCCAATCGCCTCTTCGGCATGGGCAAAATCGAAGATCGAGGAGAGTGGACTACGAGTCGCTCCCAGAGCATAAGGGCTAAAGTGTCGGACTGGCAAAGACTTTGGCACCACATAAGACCCAGTCGCCTCTTTGGCATGGACAAAATCAAGGGTAAGAAGAGTGGACTGCGAGTCTCTCCCAGAGCCTAAGGAATTGAACTGACGCTTACGAGCTCATCGAATTAGTCATTTTAGGCCAAAAGGAGCAATCTACTCCCTTCGCCGAGTTACTTTCAGCTCGGGAGTGGGGGGCAAATGATGAGGGCGGATTTGGCCCTCTAACGATATTGTAACACATTGCACCTCATAACAACTAGGTGACACTTGGAACCACTTTGGCGACAACTTGCCTTAGCCAAGTTGATGGTGTCCCACTTGGCGGCCTCGCCCAAGCGCGACCCGGCGGCTTAGCCCAAGCACGACTTGGCAGCCTGGCACAGGCACCGACCTGGCGAACTGGCCTAGGTGCGACCTGGTGGCCTGGCACAGGCGCCGACCTGGCGGCTTGGCCCAAGCACAAACTGGCGGCCTGGCCCAGGTGCGAACTGGCGGCTTGGCACAGGTGCCAACCTGGTGACTTGCGAGACGTGCTCGCCAACAAATTCGACATGCACATCCTAACACTCCCACGATCCTTAGAAGTTGGCCCGCGTGGCAAACGATTCGGAGGGTGGTCAATGTGCATGGCGGTTACCTTTGGGAATCTCAGACCACTTAGACGACCTTGCGGAAATCTCGGATGCGGTGTGTGAAGCCCACGCTAAACAATGCCTATATAAAGATGCCAACCCCAATGGCATAGGGGGGTAATTAAGCATATTCTAGCTCTTATACTTCGTGATTTTTAGCTTGCAGTCTACTATGAGAGTATTGACTTAAGAATCAGAGTGACCTCACCGGGTTAGCCACCCCGGGTCCTCTGACATTGGTTCCTCGTAGGTCTCTAAAGAACTTTGAATCTCAACAAACAATCCAGCTCGACACCTAATAGGCAGCTCGGCACTCTGGTCAGCTCGTCACCTAATAGGCAGCTCGGCCTAGTTAGCTCGGCACCTAACCTTCCCAGCTCGGCCCAGTTAGTTTGGCACCTAACCTGCCCAACTCGGCCCAGTCAATTCAACACCTACCCTACCCTGCTCGACACCTAATCTGCCCCCAGCTCGACCTGGTCAACCCGGCACCCAAGTCCTCATCCAACAAAAGTTCTCCACTTCATCCTCTGAGTCATCGATCACTTAGAAACAGACCAAATGACGAGGTACTTAACACGAAAAATTGATACATCACCAAAAATTGCTTTATCACTTATTAATAAGGGTATGAGCAAATCAAATGAACCAGCTGAGTGGCTGAGTCTTACTACTATGGCTCTTGCTAATATGCTGTTGCTTCTTCAAATAATCCTTGTGCTTTGGCCAACGAGAACGGCAATATATGCATCGGCAACTGAATCAATGGCAAAGCCAGGGTGCCAGGAGACTTGTGGGAACGTCACCGTTCCCTACCCGTTCGGGATGGTTGATGACCAAAATTGTTACAGATATTTGTATGAAGTAACCTGCAACCACAGTTTCAACCCTCCGAAGCTGTTCTTAGGGACAAATGGAAACGTTGAAATTTTAGAAATCTCATCAGGCAGTTTGCCCGTCAAAACCTATATAGGTTATGATTGCTACACTAATTCGGAGAATGTAGACTGGTCACTCCCGTCATTTGATCTGATGAGTAGACCCTATAGTTTCTCCGACACCCACAACAGATTCACCGTTCTCGGCTGCGACACATATGCTTACATAAATGGCTCCAAGGGTCGCAACTTCAAAAGTGGATGTTCCATGGTTTGCAACGAGCAACAGAGCCCAATCAATGGGTCATGTTCAGGGATAGGCTGTTGCCAGACTTCCATACCAAAGGGGTTTAAAAGGTTCAAGGTAACCATCTACAGCCTCGAAAACCACACACAGGTCGAGGATTTCAACCCATGCAGCTATGAATACTTTGGACATTTTGTATCTTTTGTTAGAAGATTCTAATAAGAGGGTCTATTTATAATTATATCTAAAACTTTAGGAGAGGTGATTGCAATTACCAAACTTCAAAGGAGGTTTCAATAATTTATCTAAATAAAAATAGCATCTTTGGTTTCTTCTTTTATAATTCAATTTATGGGATTTTCATTCAAGTTTTTACACGTCAGGCATGCACAAACTTATTGAGATCTCACATGTGTGAAGTTATTATAAGGTGTAATTTCCCTTGCCCTTGTATCCTATTTTCTCATATTGTTTTGAAATGAAAAGTAAAAAAAAAAAATAAGTGAGAAAATCCCGCTGCCATTCCAACGTGGACATAGGAAAAACAGAAGTGTTGCTACTTGGATGGGCCAAGGGCAATAGGGTAATTATGCTTCCAAGACAAGGGCTGGCTGATAAGTCTGAGCTTTGCTGTGGCTGAGGGCTTGTAGGTCAGTCCTGTAGAGGAAGAGAGCACGTCAGAGGCCCCGGATGCTAACCCGAGGTGGAAACTTCGACGGTCAAGTTAGCGAGAGTGTGGTGGGAGGTGGATGAGGCCTAAGTTAGGATAATTTAGACGAGGTCACAGTGGAAGTAATTGAGCTCGAAGTAGCAGTGTCGGGATCCCTCACCTTAGGGGGTCACCCCCTATTTATACTTGTGACTGCTTGGATGTAGGTGCACACGAACGGCCAGGATGCAGTCCGGCCTTGTGTGTGTGCGGCCATCTGAGGTCGCCGTGTATGGCCATACCATTGGGCCCGCATTGCACACTGGCTTCTGCTCCACGCGACGTCCCTATTGGGTCCATGGTGTGTGCTGCCCTCTTCCACGCATGGGCATACTACTGGTTTGCCATGAGCGCTTACATCAAAGAGGGAAAAACCTATTAAGGAAAAACCCTAACTCTTCTTCTTCTTGGTCAGCTAGGAAAAATTCCTACGTTGTAGAGGCTTAACCTATGTTTACCTCTTGACCTCAATAACCACTCTATGGTGTTGTAGATAATTTCGAAGGTCTTGTGGGTCTTTAATTTAAACATTGTTGAGTTTTACATGTGAAGCATTGGGAATGGCCATGTACAATGGATTTGAAATAGAACATCCATTCCTAACTACTTCAGCCCAAAAGCGTAAGGGGCTTGAGAAATTGGATTTGTATTATAAGAATATATTGTTCAGTAAAGATTTTGTTTCTATAAGACAAGAGGGATGCAGCAGCCGTACTGGTTTCTAGGGGTGTCAATTGGACTGGATTTGGTCCAATCCGATCCAATCCAATGTGAGTTCATTATAAATGGACCAGGTTCAATTCAGTCCAATGAATATTTTGTACCATTTTAGACCCGTTCAATTCAATGTCTGGATGATCAAATCTGTTTAAATTCATTTTGAATTAGATTGGTTTCAACTCAAACCTGGTCCATTGACACCTATATTCTTATCTTATATCAATGGACCAGATTTGGCTTAATCCAACCCAATCCAATATAAATTTATTAAGAATGGACCAGGTCCAATCCAATCTAAAAAATATTTTGGACCGGATTGGTCCAATCCAATATGTATGGTTGGTCTGTCCAATCCGTCCAAATTAATTTTGGACCGGACGAGGTCCAATCCACAACCAGTCCATTGACACCCTTACTGGTTTCTATGCTCAAAATTTGCAGACTTCCGGATACTCTACGGGTTGTGGGTGGGTTGGGGTTGAGATGGTCTTTGTTTTGAGTTTCCATATGTTAAAACAAGTTCTCTGCCTTAAGATTTGGGCATCCTAGAAATTCATGAAAATGTTATTTAATCAAGAGAACAAATTCATCATATGCTAGGATTCAAATGAAATTGTATATAAACCCCTCCACCCCTTGTGGAATTGAACGCATATGCTTCTGTTAAAATCATAAAAAAATAATGATCCATAGTTTCCTACCCTTTGTTAAGAATCTTGCTAATCAGTTTTTGTGAATGTCATTCAATACATATTTATTGTACTAGAGATGAACTTCCAAAATTATTCAAAAGGGAAAACATATATTCATATTCTTTCTATATTGTGTCTTCTCATTTTTTGCATAGTAGAACTCTACAATAGCAGACGAATATACATGAATAGTGGATAGTAGAACTCTATCAAGAAACTTGAATATAAAGAATTAGTTACAGTACCAAGCAAGAAAGCCCAAGACAAATTCTTAGGAAGAACAAAATATACATGAATAGTGGATAAAGGAGAAGAAATGAACTTCTACAAAAGACAAAAGGTGAGTAAAATCACCAACAGAAGAAACAGCAATCTGATGCAGCTCCATCCACCCAATGTGAGAGAAAGAGATAGGAGGGATGCTCAAAGAAAATGGCGAAGAGTCAGTAATAGTGTGACCAAGAAAGCTGCGAAAGGTGACAGAGCCCCAAAAAAACTGCAACTGTTTCCAACAATGCAACTGCCACCAAAATAGCCACGAAGAATCTGCAACTACCACCAAGAGACTGCAACCGCCACCAAAAAACTGCAACCGACGATGAAAATAACCTTCGATCCAAAACTACGAAGGTTTTGGGCTTCGAGAAACAGCCATGGATGGCAACCAAAGTAGCAATTGTGGCCAGCGCCCAACAAGCAAAAGATTGAATATTGCATCTCCTATACCAAGTTCCCTGCACAACAAGAACAAATAAATAACAAAAAACAACAGAGGAACAAAAAAGAAAAACATGTAAAGGGAAAAACGACAGAGGATGGAAGGAGGAAGAAGAAGTGAAGCAAAGGATGGAAAAAACGACAGAGGATGGAAGGAGGAAGAAGAAGTGAAGCAAAGGATGGAAAAAACGACAGAGGATGGAAAACAAATGACAGAGGATGTAAAATGATAGAGGATGGAAAAACAACAGAGGACGAGAGAGGAGTGAGAACTAAAGGGACTAGAGAAGGGGAGAAGAGAAATAAGAGGACTAGAGAGAACGAGGAGGAAAAGAAAAAGGAGATGGGGGGAGCCACCCCGGTGGACCGAAGGTGGAAGAGGAGACAATGAAAGGCTGAGAAAGAAAAACCTTGAGGAAGTCTCGAGAGGAAGGCTCTCTCTAGACAGAGAGCCTCTGGAAAACCCAGAGAGATAGCGGAAGAACTTTCTTTTTCAGTTCTACTTGATCAAGCCAACTGAAACCTTCAATATGAGCAAATATGGGTCGTAAGTATATGGGCGGTTATGCATATTTGATTCCCGGGTCAAATAAACTGACTGTTCGATCCAAACGGTTTTTTAAAAATTAAAAAATTAAAAAAATTAAAAAAAGGTCAAAATCGTTAGACGGTTCAAACGGTTTGATCACTTGAATCAATAATTTGCTGACCAATCAATGGTTTTTGGTGAAATAACAATTTTGAGATAAAATAAAACTGGTCACCTGACCGATTTCTGATTTTTCTAATCTAACCATCTGGTCCGGTCCGGTTTTGAATACCATGGGATGTATGATGCAAATTAATTATCCGGTGCTTGAATAGAATTGCTTAGTTTTCACACTTTTTTTCAGAGTGTAGAGATATAATGAATTATAAAGCTCACACAAAGAGACTTTATACTTATATCCCTTGGATGAAAGCCGGGTCAATAACTAGATATACCCTTTAATATGCTAATCAGATCCATATATTATTTGCTTTCACTAACTTAATTAACACGAAAACTCAAATGTATAATGATGTCAGTCTCTCAAGACTTACCTCACCTGAACTATTTAATGGGGTTATCCTAAGTGGTCACTCCATGAAACAAAGAAGTCATATTACGAACTATTGGCTTTGGTTGGGCTGATGCTTTTGCTCTTTCTTCCATTGCCAACCACAGTGACATTATTAGCAGCCTCATCAATGGCAAAGCCGGGCTGCCAGGAGAAATGTGGGAACATCACCATTCCCTACCCATTTGGCACTGAAGGTGACCCAAAATGTCATAGAGAACGATTCGACGTTACCTGTCCCAAACTGTTCTTAGGAAATACCAACTCTGAAGTTTTAGACATATCACCCCAAGTGCACATTACTGCCCCAATACGGCCGGGTTACCATTGCTATTCCAAACTGGGGAATCCTCTAATGCATGGCCCAGACTTGATTTGAAAGATAGGCCCCTGTACGTTTTCTAAGACTAGAAACAGATTCCCAGCCATCGATTGCGATATTATTTCCATCACAATAGACCCTGGGGTCTACAATTTCACCAGTGGGTGTAACATGTTTTGCAGTGATAGAGTGCGCATCACCAATGGGTCTTGTTCTGGCGTAGACTGTTGCCTGCAGACTTCCTTCCCGGGAGGGATGAAGGAGCTATCACAATCGCCTTTGGGAGCTTTTTCAACCATAGCTATATATCTTGGATTTCAACCCATGCAGCTATTCTTTCCTGGTTGATTACAAGTTGTACAACTTCAACTTCTCAGTATCTGATCTCCTGAGCTACATGGATTTCTATAATAGAAATCAAGGAAAGCTTCCAATTGTGCTTGACTGGGCGATGGAGAACCATACGCGTGGAAATGCTTCCAGAAATGATCCCTCTTATGCATGTCACAACAACAGCTATTGCTTGAACTCCCCAAATGGTCTTGGATATCTTTGTAGGTGTTCTCCAGGTTACCAGGTCGGGCAACCCTTATCTCGAAAATGGATGCCAAGGTATATAGCTGAGCGATCTCCTTCCTCTTTGCCTTACTTTCTCTAGCTGGAAAGTTGATCTTCATTGTCTAGTGATGAGTCTTATTCGATTGCGTCATATGGCTTGCAGATATAGATGAATGTGCTAATTCTACTATGAATGACTGCGAGGGGATTTGTACTAATACACCTAGAAGTTATAACTGTTCATGTCCACCTGGAATTAATGGAAGGAAGTGGAAGAAAATATGAACGTCCTTGCATCCCTCTGGTCATTTCGGAGGCCAAACTACGGTTAATACAAGTCTCTATAGGTAATAATATTCATATTTAGCTTAAAGTACTATTTTAATTAATATTTGGAGATTAATTTGTGTATTTAGGCCCATTTACTTTTCGGTAAGTTACTTACTCGGGTACATGCAATTACTAGGGTAAGTTTTTCTTGGGAAACACTTACCCGGATAAGTGCATTTACCCATGTTCTTTTATTTTCTAGGTAAATAAGGCAATGGCATAGAAATCCATTATTAAAAGGGGTATTTTTGTCCTATTCAAATGTTGGCAACTTTACCCCTATGTGGGAAAATTATTTACCCACCTAGGATATGGGTATCACTTAGAAAAAAGAACATGGGATTCTTGGTCAATAAAAACCAAAATCCCATTGACCAACTTTCTCCCCTCTCAAAATCCAAAAAAAAAAAAAGCCCCCCCAAAGTCTCTTAAATTACTATCCCCCGTAGTAGCCAAACTCTTATTAGTTCTGATTAACTCTGATTATCTTGCTCGTATAAGCTTCAACTATATGTTACTTTTCCCTTACACATGCTTATACATCAATACATGCACATACACCAAGCTTTCTTAAATGGGTCCTTCAGATTCCCAATATAAATCTCATCCATGCATGGATGGATTGTGTTAGACCTTCCATAAAATTCAGCTCTCTAATTAAATTTCTCATCATGTAATACACCAAAAAAAAATAAAGAATGAAAAATAAAAACCTCATCATGTATTATGCTAGAAATTTGAGGTTAATTTCATTGAAATCCTTTGCTAGGTCTTAGGCTCCTAGCTACCCCATACTAGGAGAATGTAGAGACTTCTGGAACCACTCAAGCTTCTTCCTCAAGGAAGAACTCTATGTAATTTAGATCTCAAATCAATTTTGACATACCTGTTCAGATATAAGTTTTAATGATAAAAGTTTTTTTTTCCAGCAAGTTTAATAAATATATGTAAATTTGCTATATAGCCATGACCATTTGGTAGAAACTTATAACTAATTCTTGATTCATCAACTTTTCATGTGTTGTGTAGGTGTGGGTTTAGGTATAGGATTGCTCCTTTCTAGTTATTGGTTGTATCATGTTTCGAAGAGAAAACAAATAAAAAACGCAAAGAAAGATTCTTCAGAAGAAATGGTGGTTTATTATTACAACAACAACATATCATCAAGCGAAAGCAGTTTTTAGAAATTAAATTTTTTTATAGTAGAAGATTTGGAAAAGGCAACAAATTATTATAATGAGGATCAAATTCTTAGTAAGGGAGGACAAGGAACAATATACAAAGGGATGCTATCAGATGGAAGAAATATTGTAGCAGTCAAAAAGTCCAAAATAGTGAACGAGGGCCAGCTCGAGCAGTTCATTAATGAAGTTGCCATACTTTCACATTTCAATCATAAGAATGTGGTTAAATTGTTTGGTTGCTGTTCAAAGGTAGATTTTCCTTTACTAGTTTATGAGTTTATATCAGGTGAAAACTTTTCCGACAATATCCATGATAAAAATAAAGGCTCCTCCTTTTCATGGAACAATCGTTTAAGAATTGCAATAAAAGTCGCAAATGCAATTGCCTACTTACATTCAGATGCTTCCATATACCAATTTGGATCCCGAGTACTTTCTACCAAACCAGTTCACAGAGAAGAGTGATGTCTATAGCTTTGGGGTAGTTCTTATAGAGCTCTTAATAGGGAAGAAACCAACCATCAGACCATTAGAGGAAAGAAATTTAATAACATATTTTATTTCGTTAATAATGGAGAACCATCTTTTTGAGATTTTTGATTCTCAAGTTACACAAATAGGTAAAAAAGAGGAGCTCCAAGCAGTTGCTGACCTTGCAAAGAGATGCTTAAATTTAAATGAGAAAGTTTGATGAACATTCATTGGATCAAATCAGCAAGTAGTGGAGAGTTTCATAAATGAACCATTTAGATTATGGGCCATAGGATCAACTTCACCTGGGTGTAGAAGTTGGGAGAACAATGTCATCTCATGTCTAGATGAAAAACCACTACTGTTAAATCTATCAACTCCACATCTTGATTAAGATGTAGGTGTTGGAAACTTGTCATTTTAAGCTTCTGTATAATTATATTAAACCTTTCATGCAATAATATTACAGTCATGCAATGCTTTAGATAAAAGTTTTCTTCTAGGAGCTATTTGGGCACATCCCAACTTTGAAATGGGGCATACCCCTATGACCCTACTTATTAGACAAAAGTACATGCTTTGAAAGATAAAAATGTATACTTTGTACGTGCTTCTTTTGAAGGTAAAATAAAATTTTTTTATTAAAATGAAGGAAAAAGATGGTTTAATCATGTGCATAAAAAACCACCACTAACAGCTCTAGTTAAAAGAAATGATTCGTTACAAGTGGAAGGGGCTAGAAGAGATAGGGGTAGACCAAGAAGGACAAGAACAGAAGTAGTAAGAAATTATTTAAGCACTAATAATTTAACAATGAATGCTTTAGATAAAACGAATTGTTGAAACATGCAGAATTCATGTAGATGATCCCATATAACTGGGATAAGGCACAGATGATGATGATGATATCGTAATATGTATATATTAAAATATTATATATATATATATATATATATATATATATATATATATATACTGTGTGTGTGTCTATATAATATAATATTAATGAAATTTGGTTTTAATTGAAATAACAAAAAATTGAACAAACAATTTCATTTCTGGTTCATTTTTTGTTTTACCAGTTCAGTTTTTAGAATTTCATTTTATTTGGTTTACTTTTTAATTGAATAAACCAAATGTCCACTCTTAATGGAGAATACTAATCTCCCTCATCCACTTGTTAATTTTTCTTATGAGGCTTGAGGTTGACACCCCCGTTTCTTTGTATATATGAGACAAAGATAAAAGTATCAATATTGTTATTGTACCATACAACTTGGATATGGATATGTTTTAGAAACACATGGATAGGGACAAAAAGTATGAAAATGTTTGGATACACTAGAAAAATGCATACAAATCACATAACTCGGTTTGGAAGGAGTACAAATACAAATATGTAGAGTGCAAAACCTTGTATTTTGTATTATTTTGTACGTATTTGCACTCTACATATTCGCATTTGTATTGCTTCTAAATTGAGCTTTAATAACATTAAATCTAAATTTGAATTATCTATGAATAAGATGATAAATACACTTTAATAGGTTATATGAAGAGAAATATTATTACATCATACAATAATTATCACTCTATTTCAGTTTTTATAATTAAAATTGACAATTTTATTGTTTTTTAAAAAACATATTTATTTAATACTTTTATGTAAATAATAGCTTTATTTTTTCAAATAATAAATATATTTTTAATTTTAAGATATAATTATTTATTTTACATATAATTGTAAAATAAAACATATAAATCGTTTAAGGTAGACAAAACAAATTATTTTTATTAAATTTTTGGAGAAATTAAATCTTAAATGATTTATTTTAGATTTTTAATTATAATTCTATTCCAAATTTTAAAATTATAAATTTTTAATTTTTTACTAAATTTTAGAAACAATCAAACTAGACATCAATACACTTCTATATTGATGCATATCGAAATATATCCATTAATACAATGTGATGCAATTGAATATGGAGACTATCAAGCCAATACTCTTGACTTGTGGGATATGATGCATATCTAGTTGTGGCATATTTCTTATCCATATCCATTGATATAGATACGATACACCTCATATCAGAGGTATTGAGGTGTATCATAATGATATTTTAATTCTTGATATGAGAATATCTTACTTTCCAAGTCACCCAATTGAAGCTAGATGGCAAAATTATATAAAATGAAGTTTCCAATGGTTTGGTCGTTTAAAATTGTCATGCAGAGAGATCCCACATTATGTTTAACATCCCTAATGATCTCCCATGGAAGTGATCTCATTGTAGGAGCATCTTTGATTGTCCATTAATGGTTGTTTCTTTTAGCTTGTTTTAGCGAGGAAGTGATTCAAAGCAGAATAGTCTCCATTGACATAACATGCCATCTTTTTTATAATAAAAATAAACAAAAAAAAAGTGTATGCTATGCCACTTGATTTTTCCCCGCATTAGAAAGGTCACAACTAAGAGAGGGCTTTTGGCTATGGTTTATGCATTGTGATACCGGTTTAGGAAGTAGTGTAAGGGTACATGCTATGCACATATTTGCAAATAAACAGTAAATATATAAATTGATATTGTATATTAAGATTTACTTTTATAACCTATACTACAATCAAAGTAAATGTCCACTTTATAATAGTATAAATATAAATATGGATATAGACATAAATTATAGTATACATTCTTTATAGCATCGAATTCTAGGTGATTTTGGTCCAATAATTTACATGGGCCTATTCTAAGGTATAGTTCTTGATAGCTGTTAAACTTTATTAGAATATGAAATTATGGATTATATATCAAAGGGAAAACAATAGTTGCCTATGATGATTGACTTGCTTAATTTACTTTTTTAAATAACAATTTGTTTGGTTATTTTAGCATTGCAATAGGTTGATCACGACAATAATTCATTGAAGGAAACTCAATTATTATATTATAAAGAACAATTTATGGTCATTCTCACTGACTAGAATAATAATTCCGTGCCTAGATGTGTACCAGAACGTTTCATCATCAGGAAAAGTAGGTGGAGTGTGTGCATGCTTTTAAAAGATTGTTAATGTCCTCATATATAAATGAGTGTAAGCAAAACCATCTGATATGGAATAGTTGAATATCTCACAAAACAAAAATGCAAAATATACGTTCTTGGTTGTGTATTAGTTTATGCTTTTTTTTTCAAAACTGAAATAAAAAATATGTTCTTGAATTAATTCCTAGTTTGAAAAAAAATGTTTTCATCTGGTTTTTTAATATCATATTTCATAAATCATATAATTTCTGCATTATAAAATATGTTTTTGTTTTATAAATCAATTGTTTTGTGGTCCTTGTTTTTTGAAACAAACCAACTTGATTTTGTCTTTGAAAACAAAAATTGTGCTCTAAAACATGTTTTTACTTTTTTCTTTTGACATAGCAATTTCAAAAATAAATGAAAACAAAAACATTTATATTACAAAACACTCCCATAACTTTCACTAAAAATAGGGGTATACTTTTTGTGGGCCAAGGATGATTAGGTTTGATAATATAGTCCCATTCCATTTAATCGGGTCAGATTTAGGTTGCGGTTGAAACTGTACCAACCTAAACTGTTGGCATCCATATTCGAATACCAGAAGAAGCACAAGCAACATATGGTTGATTAGAGGGAAGGGACATGGTTTTTTTTTTTTTTTCTTAAGCCTAAGAGGATGGTAATGGAGATGGTTTTAGAACCAATGCCATTTTCTGAGAAGTATTTTTATACATGCCGAGTCTCACTCTTAAGGTGGTCCCAGTTTCATGGTGAGATCTGCGGTATAAGATCAGATCATGCTGGTGTCGTATTGGAAAATGTTTTGTTGACATCAGATGCCACTTCCTTTTAAAAGAATGACAGTTCAGCCCAGGATTAAAATTTTTAAGCCGAAAGTATAGTTAGGATAAGTGCCAGCAAACATTGATGCATAAAATGAGGGTATTTGACATTTTAAATATTTATAAATGGGCAATGGAATTTAAAAATCTACATAAGGCCTGTGAAGTCACCATATGATTTGACATTATATATGCATATAAATTAATGCTATGACGATTATATTTTCTTGTACGCTAAAAGGTAGCCACTGCCTTGTGGCACAAGATTAGTAGATAGGACTGACTTGGATTAGGGGATGTAATGGATCACCCAAATTAATTTGATTCATTCTCAACAATAAGCGTGTTTTATGATGCAAAACAATGCTTCATGCTTTTGTCTTGCTTGTTCCAATCCCATTCAATTTTGTTTCATATAATTTCAATTTATGAGAAGGGTGAAATGAACTAATCAATTAAAGATGCCAACTACATTTGGGAGGACCGCTCCATATTCTATAACCCATTTGTGTAGAAAAATTAACAAAGAAAGAAGAAATAAATTTTTTCGGGTTGGCTTCATATCTAAGATGGCCTAAATTTTTTCGGGTTGGCTCCATTTTATTTTTCGAGGTGGTTTCATATCTAAGATGGCCTAAATTTTTTCGGGTTGGCTTCGATGTTGCGTCGGTTCACTATGTAACCTAGAAATTTACCCGACGTGACTCCGAAGACACATTTGCTCGGGTTCAACTTCATGTTATACTTCCTTAGAATTTGAAAAACATCATTCAAATCACTTAATAGAGAGCTAAAAAGTTGGGTCTTCACGACCATGTTATCAGCATAACACTCAATTTTATTGCCAATTAATGGTTCAAAAACTTTATTTACAAGGCGCTGGAATGTTGTCGCAGCGTTTTTCAATCCAAAGGGCATAACCTTGTAAAAGTATAGCCCGAGCTCAGTTACAAATGTGGTCTTGTCCTGGTCAACATGATCCATTCTAATATGGTTGTAACCAGAGTAGGCATCTAGAAAACTCAGCAACTCATGCCCCAAGGTCGCATCAACTAAACAGTCAATCTTAGGCAGTGGTAAGTAGTCTTTCAGGCATGTTTTGTTTTGGTCGGTGTAGTCGACGCACATGCACCACTTGCCGTTGGCCTTCTTCACCAGCACCGGGTTGGCAACCCAGCTCGGGTAATGGACTTCCCTGATGAAGTCTGCTGTGAGGAACTTCCCGCCCTCCTCATCGACTACCCTCCATCGTTCCAGGGCGAGGTTGCATTTTCTTTGTCTCACTGACCTAACTAGAGGGTCGACATTAAGCTTGTGAGTTATTACTTTAGGGTCAATTCGAGGCATCTCCGTCGTGGACCAAGCAAAAATATCTAAATTTTTAAGTAAAAAACTTACTAATTGAGTTCGGAGTGGCTCGCTGATTAGTGCATTGATTTGAAGGGTTTTGGCAGGATTGGTCTCTGAAACCGGTATGTGAACTATTTCTTATACCGGGGCAACTCGTTCCTCTATGTGCTCCTCTGGTTGCTCTAGTTCGATGAGGCGTGGAAGGGACTTGCCTGAGTCTACACTGTGGGCTTCAGATCAATGTTCTTCTCTTTGCAATTTGTCGTTCTTAGGTCGCGAGTATTGTAGTTGGTTAGCTCTGTCAAGCTGGTTGCCTTCACGCCTCTCACCTGGGTTCCCCCTTTGAGAAACCGGGGAAGCGAGCTTTTTGTCCGCTCCACCTCGTGGTGGAGTTTGGTTTATGGGGAATTCCGGTACATGTGATGTCCCTTCACCATGATGGGGAGATCGGCAGACGTTTTGACGCTGAGCAACATAACGAGGTAGGACCGGTTGGTGGCTCGGGTGCAGAGGAGGAAATTGCTATTGATAAAGGAAATGTTGCTGGAACTGTTGGATTTGTTGCATTTGCATCTGCATGGTTCGGACACATTGCACCAGGTCGTCGAATTGCGAATGCCCGACCCCAGAGGAAATCACAGTTGGTTCTGAAAAAGAGGTGACCAACTGGGGGAGCGGCTCACTTGCGAAGTGGTTTGTGGTACAAACAGTGATGGGAACCCCAAAACTGTGAGAGGGATGGTAAACTGACCAATACACACCGTGGGACCCTAAGGGAGAGTTGATGGCTGATCTTGCCCCCCGGCGATGTTCATGTCAATACCTTTCCCAGTGTTGTTGGAGGAATCCATTGAGATATTAAGATGACCTTTCATTCAGGTTCCCACAGACAGCGCCAATTGATGGAGCACGAACTGGATGCTCCCTTCTAGAGGATAACTTGGAGCTTCACTGTGCGACGAGCAAGTTGTTTTGCAAAACAGTGAGCTCAGAGAACTCGGGGTTTATGATCAATTCATTCAATATTTTCTTTTTTAGAGGAAAAATTATCACGTTTAAATTATGTGTTAGATCTACTAATACCTTACCCCATTCATTCAGAAATCTTGTTTCAAACTCTTCGTTGCTGGGTAAAGGATACCCCTTCTTTGCATTTATTACGATTTTTTCTCCACGAGTATCGTAATTGGAATAGTCTTATTACTCCAAAGAAATCTAGTTCCCTTTTATTTCTCTGGTATGAAATGAGCCACTTCAAATAGGTTCATTGCTCCAGCCCAGAATACAATTAATCCGGCATGGGCGACGTGAGCCCCAAGTAGTTTATCGGACAAATTGATAAGTCGGGCATTCCCGGCCCACCAAGCGAAACCGGTGGCTTCTTGGTCACGACCAGCTAAAGCTAAAGTTCCATTAAAGAGCGTTTCCACGTGGTAGAACCTCCTTAGGGAATATAAGGTTTTCATGAGGCTGATCCTGAGCCACCATCCAAGCACGAATCCCTTCGTTTAAGAGAATATTTTTAGTGTAGCTAACTTGGCGAAATCACTCCGATGCTTAAGTTAGTATTCTTGCGGTAGATTGCGAGCTAGAAATGAGCTAGAGTGCTAGTGTGCAGATGATATATGCGTACCTAGGCCCTGGAGGGGTTGTTGCCTTTATATATAGAGCTGCCGTGAGCCTCACGGAATAGTTCCGGGATCTTCGGCCTGGATGGATGAGGTCTATTCCCGTTTTATTTGGGGAGTATCGTGCCAGTTTACGATCCTTATTATTAATGCCTAATCTGGATGGGGATAGGATAAGGCCTACTATCGTGCGACGTAATCCCATGAGGTTCAGAGTCGTCTAGAGCCGATTACATGTCACTTCGACTCCTATGTCACAAACTGATCAGGACACTAAGGTGACCTGCTACATACCGAGATAGCTTTGCGCCGAAGTGACCGATCACCGAGCTCCTGACCTGTTGACTAATCTCTCCTTGCTGAGTTGTTGCTTTGCTAGTGGATCGTATCTAGGTGTCACCCTTACTAGATCGGGTCAAATCACCTTTCATCAAATTCCTAATTAATTTGGTAAACCATAAAGGACTTGAGTCGTCATTTCACATACGTCGGGGATTTTAACTTTGTGATCAATTCATCATCAGATAAGGTCAATTACAGACTGGGTTGCTGGGCTGCAGGCAACATATCCCTGCTAAGGCTGCAACTTGAACAGGCCCAATCCGAGTAAGGTCCGACCCAACCCAAGCTTTTACACAAGCTGGATTCGAGTTTTTGGGCCAGGATCCATACTTGTGTCCAAAAGTTTGGGCCTTATCTTAGGGTTTGCTTCGGTTGAGGTCTTAGGCAGTCTGAGTCCAGTATATCCCAACTCAAACCTACCCCAACAATTATAAAAACAGTTTTCTAATTACATATATGAATAAAGTATGTCAATCTATTCTGATGTTGGTGGGCACTAAAGCCCAATAAAAGATAGATGTGCAAAACATTTTCAAAAATTCCTTTAAATCTGAACAACCTGTCTAAACTTAACCAAGTCCAAACCCATCCCAAATTACAGTGGATCAAGATCAGATTGGGCATGGATTGGTATATTCGGTTTTTACCTCAAGGTTGGCCAGGCCCGAGCCCAAGGATTTCATCTTAGGATTGGGTTTGGCTGATCCCCATCCCGATAAAACCTACCCAAGCCGAGAAGGGTTAATTACTGTACAATGACCTTATATTGCAATTCTTTAACCAACCCCAGGCAGGGTCTCCAAAAATGGTTATTAGATGCTTAAATTTTCAAAATTTAAATTTAAAGCACGTATTAAGCTAAAATTGACTCCATTTAGAAACTGAATCCTTCATTTCAATTCGTAGCTCCTTAAATAGGAGATTACAGATGGAAATTCCTAATTAAACTCAAACTCCAACTTGAACTCAAACTCCTAATTACCTACTCCTAATGATAACGCAACTCTTACTTAAGAAGATAAAATAAGGGATAAGGATGGGCCCACCCCTATGAGCAATCGTGTGGGCCCCGCTCTGCTGCTGCTGCCGGGCGCGTGCACGCGGCTCATGGTGCCGCCGCCGCGCGGTGCCGCTGCCGCGTAGTGTGTGCGCGTTGCTCATTGGGCCGCTGCCGTGCGGTGTCGGGCGTGTGCGCAGTGCGTGCTGCCGTGCGGCGTGCTGCCGGCGGTGCGTGCTGCGCGCTATCGGGTTGCTGTGTGGCGCTATCGAGCGATGCGTGCTGCTGGGCGGCCCGCTGCCTATGACTGCACCGCAGTGCGCTGCCCGGTGGTGTGTCCATAACATCACACCCCTCCCGGACTACGAGCTTGTCCTCAAGCTCAAATTGGGTGTCGAAGACACCCTCAAAGGAATCCTGGATGGCTTTGCCCTCCTGGCGGCGAGTTCTCTTGACGTGTCCAGATAAGGGTGGGCCCACCCCTATGAGCTGTCGTGTGGGCCCCGCTCTGCTGCTGATGCCGGGTGCATGCACGCGGCTCATGGTGCCGCCGCCGTGCGGTGCCACTGCCGCGCAGTGCGTGCGCACGATACCGGGCGTGTGCGCGGTGCGTGCTGTCGTGCGGTGCATGCGGCATGCTGCCGGCGGTGCGCGCTGCTGAGCGGTGCGTGTTGCGCGCTGCCAAGCGGTGCGTGCGACGCACTGCCGGGTTGCTGTGTAGCGCTACCGGGCGGTGCATGCTGCTGGGCGGCCCGCTGCCTATGACTGCACCGCAGTGCGCTGCCCTGTGGTGTGTCCATAACACTGTTAACTTTGAATTGTGCCTCTTGATCACACCCGATCAAATCGTGACCGTTGATCTCATAAACGGTGATCAACGATCATCAACGCACCAAAACCACATTGAATGTTTGTAGTACCAAGAAGTTTGACATGTATAAGGATGAGAGCTATTAATCAGATTCTTGAGATGATAGTGTAAGGGATAAGAAGAGTAGGAAAGTGGGCCTCTAAAGCACCTCATTGTGTCGCATGTGTGCGTGCGTTGCGCGGTATCGAATCTCCATACTCTCCTCTACTAATTCTAAGGAGTGTAAATCAGCTCCAATTGAAATACTGAAAACAAAACTTATAATTTTCCAATGTGGGACAAGTTCAAAACTGGATTTTTGTAAGAAAAAAACTGATTTTTCAACCAAGTGTGCAGGTGCAATTTCTCATTTAATTGATCAATCAAACCCATTGGATTTAATCTCGTATGAGATTAAAAATCCAACAATCCCCCACATTGATAGATCAATTACATATTTCTCTCTCAATCCAAACTACTATGACACAATTATGCATACAAAAGGTGTTTATCAACTTAAACATCTTGTTAGTATAGTTATCTCGGAGCCTTGTCAAAGTTATTGTGGTAAGACCTTAAACCAATTACTCTTAAGACAGACCAGAGACACCTATACACACAAAAATGTCTAGTCTCTACAAGAGTTTCAAGTTTTGCTCAACACTGTTATGGTCATGTGCTTATTTCCTGGTTTCATGAACAATCCCGAGAGCAAACCCAAACCCTCATGAGAAGCGGCACCACTTCTATGTTCACATAGGTGAAGTTCCACTATGTGCTCCGTTATTTGACACATTTCAGAACTTCATTAAGAGTTTATCTCAACCTCTCATCATAACGGACATCACTGTTTATGTTGTGATGGGAAATTTCTCAATGTCAGTGCTAACCGTCACATTGCTGTAACTTGTTGTTACCCATTAAACCCAATACTGATGATTTTTCAGTTCAGGTTGGGTTACCATTACAGGTGACTAAGTAAAGGGTTTTAATCCCATTTCTTTGGTTGTCATTCTTACCAATTCTCTGGCTAAACCCTTGGTAAGAGGATCAGCCAAGTTTTTACTTGACCTCACATAGGTTATAGTGATGACTCCATCTTGAATCAGTTGCCTAACAAATTCATGTCTCAGACTTATATGTCTGGACTTACCATTGTAGGTACCACTGTAGGCCCTTGACAGAGTTGCCTCACTATCACAGTAAATGGAAATTGGAGGCATAGGACTAGGCCAAAGTTTTATATCCAATAATAAATTCATAATCCATTCAGTCTCTATTCCAGCAGCCGCTAAGGCTATGAATTCGGATTCCATGGTCGAATGAGATATACAAGTTTGTCTCTGGGATGCCCAAGAGATTGCACCCCCACCAAGGACGAAAATCCATCCAGATGTGGACTTGTTATCTCCATTACCGGTAATCCAACTTGCATCAGTGTACCCTTCTAGTACAGCTGGATAATCACCCCCACCTCTTCCAGCAACTTTGGCACATGTTTGGTTTCCCATCTGTACCTCCGGGCCATCAGTCACCTCTTCATATGTCTTGAACAAGGACTTGTCCTTGCAAACATGGACTGTGGCGCTTGAATCAAACCACCATCCAGAAGACGATTCTGCCATGTTGACTTCAGTAATCATGGCCACGAGATTGTCTTTATCATGTTTGCAGACTTGGTTCCGCTTTTCCGATGTCGGCAGACTCGGGCATAATGCCCCTTCTTTCCACAAACATAGCAGGATCCTTTTTTATTGTTGCTCTTCTTGAAGTTCCCATCCTTTTTCTTTACTTGTTATGCAGGGTTAGTCTTTTCAATCCGTTTTCCACGAAATTGACCTTAGAGTTTAGCATACCGGCCAGGGACTTATCCCTACTGTCTCTAAACCGAGACTCTTCTTCAATACGAAGGCGTTGCTGAATTTGCTCCAAGGTAAGTTTTTCAGCCTTGTGCAGAAGCTTCTTCCTGTAATCCTTCCAAAAGGGTGAAAGTTTGGCAATGATTGCTCCCACTTGGAAAGATTCAGGAATTTGCTCCAAGGTAAATTCTTCAGCCTTGTGCAGAAGCTTCTTCCTGTAATCCTTCCAAGAGGGTGGAAGTTTGGCAATGATTGCTCCCACTTGGAAAGATTCAGGAAGGATGATGTTAAGGGATCGAATTTTAATGACTATCTCCTGTAGTTCATGAACTTGCTCTAGTATGGGTTTATGGTCGTTCATGATGAAGTCAAAGTATTTTGCAATAAGATACTTATTCGTACCTGCTTCTTGCACCTTGTATTTGAATTCCAGGGCCTTCCATATTTCTTTTGGAGATGTAAGTTCCTTGTAGAAGTTGTAGAGCCGGTTTGATAAAGCATTCAGTATGTGTCCTCGGCATAGAAGTGAGTCATCTTCTCGTTTTTCTCTTTCTTTCTTTAATTTCTTTGAGTCTTTGTCAGTGGGTTCAGGAAGTGATTGCAGATTTGGGTCCAACAGATAGTATATTTTCAGTGTGGTCAGAAAGAAGATCATCTTGTCTTGCCATTGGCTGAAATTTGCTCCATCGAACTAGTCTAGTCGAACAAGATCTTGGTTCATCATCTTGATCGAAGTCATGCTTGCTTCCGCCTCCATTGCAGGATAACGTTGTAAAATTGTTGGGGAAAAATGGGGTCACTGTAACTTTGGAGGAGAAGCTCTGATGCGCGTCTGAAGACACTGTCTTTAGAACGTTATTTGCCCCCACTCAGTTTTACTGAGTTTGCTATTGGGTTATAGGCAAATTCGTTCCTAGGATACAATCGAGCCTTGTGCGAGAATCTGCAACCAGCAAAGTTTGAAGTCTCCGAAGAAACCTTATGTGAGACTGTAGCAGACCGGACTGAGAGAGAGAGAGAGAGAATTTCGAAATTGTGTGATTTGGAGTCTGATTCATGCTCCTTAAATAATTTGTGAAGAGGTATAATGAAAATGTAGGTGCTGATTTAGAGAAGGCACCTTGAACAGTCACAATTTCAAACATTGTGACCGTTTAAAAAGTAGTTAACAGTTGGTGACTGTTAACTTTGAATTGTGCCTCTTGATCACACCCAATCGAATCGTGACCAAAACCAGAGACGTCCATCGCGAGCCACGCGGGTACGAGCAAAGTGCGCCTCTAAAGCGCCTCATTGCAACGCACGTGCGCGCGCGTTGCGCGGTATCGAATCCCCATACTCTCCTCTACTAATTCTAAGGAGTGTAAATCAGCTCCTATTGAAATACTGAAAACAAAATTTATAATTTTCCAATGTGGGACAAATTCAAAACTGAATTTTTGTAAGAGAAAAACTGATTTTTCAACCAAGTGTGCAGGTGCAATTTCTCATGTAATTGACCAATCAAACTCATTGGATTTAATCTCTTATGAGATTAAAAATCCAACATTCGTTTTCTCAATACCAATAGTTTTTAAAGCAATACTTAGGTTTTTGTGAAGATAAAACCTCAGGAGAAGTTTTTATATTTTATCCAAACCCTAGCGCGACCTGGCGCGACCTGAGCGCGGCCTGCGCGACCTAGCGCGACCTGAACACGGCCTGCGCGACCTGGCCGACCTGGATCAGCCTAGCACATGATCCAACTTAGCCGCCCAAAAGACGCCCACCGGTAAACTCAGCATGCATACCCCACGAGCTCGGTAGCTCACCAAAGAGCTCGCCAAAGAGCCAGGCACTTCGGCAGAGCTCGCTACAAGCAGTTCGGCATAGCTCCCCCGGGCAGCTCGCCACTTGTACGGTAGATCGGTACAGGAGTAGTTTGGCAAATCCCAGGAAGATCTCCTGCCTAACAACCTGGCCTCGACACGACCCACCGACTGACCCAGGCGCCGACCTGACAACCTGGCCTCGACACGACCTGCCGACTGACACAGGCACCGACCTGCCGACTGACACAGGCGCCGACCTGACAACCTGGCCTTGACCCGACCCGCCGACTGACACAGGCGCCGACCTAACAACCTGGCCTCGACACGACCCGCCGACTGACACAAGCACCAGCCTGACTACCTCGAGGAGTTCACCAACGTACCCCGATTCTAACGGGATGTGACAAGTCTTACCTTTTGGAGGCTTTTCACCCACCTAACCCGTGAGGACTCGGGTATATAAAGACCTCACCCCCCAAAGGATGGGGGATGGGAAAAAAGGGAGGTAATCCCTGCTCTCTCTCTCTCATTTCTCCAATATCATCCTCAAAGCTCTCTACAATCAGAGTGCTAACTTAAGCGTCGGAGAGACCCCACCGGGAAAATACCCCCGGGTCCTCTGATTCAGTTCTTGCAGGTCCCTCAGCTCCCACCGCCTACAAAGGAGAGGGAAAAAAGGATGTTCTGGCAGGTCCCTCAGCTCCCGTCGCCTACAAAGGAGAGGAAATCACCTCATGCAGGGGGTAGTCGGGTTGCGCTGCACCAGGGAGCCCCACCGTCTTGAGTTGCAGGCCGCGTAGGAGCAGGTCGAACGACGAGCTCGCCATTAGGCAGTTCGCCACCAAGGAGTTCGCCACCAGGGAGCTCGCCACCAGGGAGCTCGCCACCAGGCAGTTCGCCACCAAGTAGCTCATCACCAAGGCACGTCACCACCAGGTCAAATAACGAGGTACTTAGCCAAAAAATTTATACATCACAAAAAATGGTACGTGACCAGAAACCGTTACATCAATTGGCGCCGTCTGTGGGAACACTACAAAAAGCTAAGTTCTCATCCTACAAAAGCTAAGTTCTCATCTTACCGAAGCTAAGTCCTCACTTTTTAGAAATTGAAGCTATCGCTTTATAGTTTACATCTTTTATGAACTCAAAGACTATGCAGGGAGCTAACAGACTAAATAGCTCTACCAATCTTATTTTCAATTCAGATGATGCCTCATCAGTCCTCTCCGCAAGGTCCCCCCTACAAAGATGAGCTCTTCGTGGCTTCCGCGGGAATTGGCGGCTAACAGACTACATTGGCGCCCTTACCGGTCGAGCCTTCCAAGGCTCCCGTGTGAGCTGGCGACCTAAAGTTAGTAGTGCCTCCCCCGAAGGTCGAGCTCCTAGTAGCTTCTTGTAGGAGTGGGTGACCGGCATTACAAAGCTGATGCAGCACGATCATAGCTCGACACCTCACAGGCAAAGCCTACGGACCACATTACTACTTAAGACCCGGTCGCCTCTCCGGCACGGGCAAAGTCAAAAAAGAGTAGACTACGAGTCACTCCCAAAGCCTACGGGCCACATTACTGCTTAAACCGGTCGCCTCTCCGGCACGGGCAAAGTCGAAAAAGAGTAGACTACGAGTCGCTCCCAAAGCCTACGAGCCACATTTCTGCTTAAGACCCGGTCGCCTCTCCGGCACGGGCAAAAGTCAAAGAAGAGTAGACTATGAGTCACTACCAAAGCCTACGGGCCACACTATTGCTAAATACCCAGTCGCTTCCTCAGTATGAGCAAAATCATCAAATGTGAACTATAAGTTTCCCCCAAAGCCTAAAGAGCTACACTACTGAACTGGCGGAGACCTCCTCACCTTACTGGCAGCTCGCCACATATAGGCAGCTCCCAAAGCCTAAGGAATTGGATCAGCACTTACTAGCTCGTCGACTTACAGGCCAAAAGAAGAAATCTACTCCCTTCGCTGAGTTACTCTCAGCTCGGGAGTGGGGGGCAACTGATGAGGGCAGGTTTGGCCCTCCAGTGAAATTGCGACACGCGGCACCTCGTAACAACTAGGAAAACACCCAGGCAACAACTTACCAAGTGGGTGACCCACCCGGGCACTGGTTGGGCCGGCCTAGCGTGGCCTGCACGCGGCCCGGCGCGACCTGAGCGCGGCCTGTGCGACCTGGCGCGACCTGAGCGCGGCCTGCGCGACCTGAGCACGGCCTGTGCGACCTGGCGCAACCTGAGCGCGGCCTGCGCGAACTGAGCGCGACTTGCGCGACCTGGCGCGACCTGAGTGCGGCCTGCGCGACCTAGCGCAACCTGAACACGGCCTGCGCAACCTAGCCGACCTGGATCAGCCTAGCACATGATCCAACTTAGCCGCCCAAAAGACGCCCACCGGTAAACTCGGCATGCATATCCCACGAGCTCGGTAGCTCACCAAAGAGCTCGCCAAAGAGCCAGGCACTTCGGCAGAGCTCGCTACAAGCAGTTCGGCATAGCTCCCCCGGGCAGCTCGCCACTTGTACGGTAGCTCGGTACAGGAGTAGTTTGGCGTATCCCAGGAAGATCTCCTACCTGACAACCTGGCCTCGACATGACCCGCCGACTGACCCAGGCGCCGACCTGACAACCTGGCCTCGACACGACCCGCCGACTGACACAAGCGCCGACCTGACAACCTGGCGTCGACATGACCCGCCGACTGACACAGGCGCCGACTTGACAACCTGGCCTCGACACGACCCACCGACTGACACAAGCGCCAGCTTGACGACCTCGAGGAGTTCACCAATGTACCCCGATTCTGACGGGATGTGACAAGTCTTACCTTTTGGAGGCTTTTCACCCACCTAACCCGCGAGGACTCGGGTATATAAAGACCTCACCCCCCAAAGGATAGGGGATGGGAAAAAAGGGAGGTAATCCCTGCTCTCTCTCTCATTTCTCCAATATCATCCTCAAAGCTCTCTACAATCAGAGTGCTAACTTAAGCGTCGGAGAGACCCCGCCGGGAAAATACCCCCGGGTCCTCTGATTCAGTTCTTGCAGGTCCCTCAGCTCCTGCCGCCTACAAAGGATAGGGAAAAAAGGATGTTCTGGCAGGTCCCTCAGCTCCCGTCGCCTACAAAGGAGAGGAAATCACCTCATGCAGGGGGTAATCGGGTTGCGCTGCACCATGGAGCCCCACCATCTGAGTTGCAGGCTGCGTAGGAGCATGTCGAATGACGAGCTCGCCACCGGGCAGTGCGCCATGGAGCTCGCCACCAGGCAGTTCGCCACCATTGAGCTCGCCACCAGGCAGTTCGCCACCATTGAGCTCGCCACCAGGCAATTCGCCACCATGGAGCTCGCCATTAGGCAGTTCGCCACCAAGGAGTTCGCCACTAGGGAGCTCGCCACCAGGGAGCTCGCCACTAGGCAGTTCGCCACCAAGTAGCTCATCACCAAGGCACGTCACCACCAGGTCAAATAACGAGGTACTTAGCCAAAAAATTTATACATCACAAAAAATGGTACGTGACCAGAAACGGTTACATCAACCATGAACGACCATAAACCCATACTGGAGCAAGTTAATGAACTACATGTTATAGTCAACAAAATTCGATCCCTTAACGTCATCTTTCCTGAATTTTTCCAAGTGGGAGCAATCATTGCCAAACTTCCACCCTCTTGGAAGGATTACAGGAAGAAGCTTCTGCACAAAGCTAAAGAACTTACCTTGGAGCAAATTTACCAACACCTCCGTATTGAAGAAGAGTCTCGAATTAGAGACAGTTGGGATAAGACCTTGACCGATATGCTGAACTTTAAGGTCAATTTTGTGGAAAACGGATCGAAGAAGACTAACCCTGCATTACAAATAAATAAGAAGGATGGGAACTTCAAGAAGAGCAATAATAAAAAAGGATCCCGCTATGTTTGTGGAAAGAAGGGGCATTATGCCCGAGTTTGTCGACATTGGAAAGGCGGAACCAAATCTGCAAACATGGTAGAAGACAATCTCGTAGCCCTGATTACTGATGTCAACATGGCAGAATCATCTTCTGGATGGTGGTTTGATTCAGGCGCCACAGTCCATGTTTGCAAGGACAAGTCCTTGTTCATGACATATGAAGAGGTAACTGATGGCCAGGAGGTACATATGGGAAACCAAACATGTGCCAAAGTTGATGGAAGAGGCAGCGTAGAGTTGAACTTCACCTCCGGAAAGACACTGACTCTCCTGAATGTTCTCCATGTTCCTACATTAGAAAGAACTTGGTCTCAGTAAATGTTGTTTGTAAGAGGGGATTCAAAATTGTCTTTGAATCCGACAAACTAATCCTATCCAAGAATGTGATGTTTGTTGGAAAGGGATATGATTGTAATGGTATGTTCAAATTAAGTATTAATGAAGGAAAAGTTTCTACTTATATTGTTGATTCTTTCTCTTTATGTCATGATAGATTAGCACACTTGAATTTTAAATTCATAAAGAACATGAGAAAACTTGGTATAATTGTTTACAGTAATGAATCAACTGAAAAATGTGAAATATGTGTAAAATCTAAAATGCCTAAGAAACCTTTCCCTAGTGTTGAGAGAAATTCTCAACTTCTAGAACTAATCCATTCTAACATCTGTGAACTCAATGGTGTATTAACTAGAGGAGGTAAGAGATACTTCATAACATTTATAGATGACTTTTCTATGTACACCTATGTCTACCTTATGAGAACTAAGGATGAAGCCTTTGACATGTTTAAACTATATAAGACTGAAGTTGAAAATCAACTAGAAAAGAAAATTAAAACCCTTAGAAATGATAGAGGTGCTGAATACCTTAAAAATGAGTTTAATTCTTTCTGTGAAGAATTTGGAATAATACATCAGTGTTCTGCTCCCTATACCCCTCAACAGAATTGTCTGGCTGAAAGGAAAAATAGAACACTTACAGAAATGATAAACTGCATGTTGTTAAAAGCTAATGCACCCTTAAACCTATGGGGGGAAACACTCCTAATAGCCTGCCATTTACATAACAGAATTGTTTCTAGAGTTAATAACAAATGCCCATATAAATTATGGACAGGAAGAAAGCCTAATTTAGCATATCTAAAAGTGTGGGGGTGCTTAGCATATTCTAGAGTTCCAGATCCTAAAAAAACTAAATTAAGACTCAGAGCTAAGAAAAGTGTGTTTGTTGGATATGCAGAACATAGCAAGGCCTATAGGCTTCTAGACTTAGAGTCTAATATAATAATTGAAACTAGAGATGTTGAATTCTTTGAAAATAAGTTGTGCTCTGAATCTACAGAAAATGAATCTACAGGAAAAGACAAAGAAACTCAGATCTCAATACCTATTGATAATAATGAGACTGAAAGAAAAAATGATACAACTGTAACACCTACAATAGGACTTAGAAGAAGTCAAAGACAAAGAACAGAGAAACACTTAGATTCAGATTTTATCTCTACTCAATCAATTGTATTTTTAGTTGAGGCTGATAGAGAGAAGATTTTAAATAAGATACCTATTGTCCTAAACATTGAAAATGATCCAAAAACCTACAGTGAGACCATGACCTCTAGAGATGCTGCATTTTGGAAGGAAGCCATAAATGATGAAATGGATTCAATAATGTCAAATAACACATGGGTACTAGTAGATCTGCCTTGAGGATCAAAATCAACAAAATGTAAATAGGTGTTTAGAAGAAAATACAACACTGATGGAACTGTACAAACTTTTAAGGCTAGATTGGTAGCCAAAGGATTTAATCAAAAGGAAGGGATTGATTACTTTGACACCTATGCACCAGTGGCTAGAACAACTTCTATTAGAACACTCATAGCATTAGCATCCATTTATCACTTATCTGTTCACCAAATGGATGTTAAAACTAATTTCTTAAATGGTGATTTAAATGAAGAGGTTTACATAAAACAATCAGAAGGATTTGTTATTCCTGGAAACGAGAAGAAAGTCTATAAATTGGTTAAATCACTATATGGATTAAAATAAACACCTAAACAGTGGCATGCGAAATTTGATTATTGCATTCTAGCTTTTGGTTTTAAACATAATAGTGTTGATAGATGCATCTACTCAAAATTCACTGAAAATTATGGAGTAATTGTGTCTTTATGTGGATGATATGCTTATTGTGGGTACAAATATGGTTGGCATAAATGAAACTAAAAACTACTTAGCCTCTCTTCTCAAGATGAAAGATTTAGGAGAAGTAAATACCATCTTGGAAATAAAAGTTAAAAAGCATAATAGGGGCTATGCATTAAGCCAATCACATTATATTGAGAAAGTACTTAAGAAATTTAAGCATTTAGGGTTTAAAGAATATAGCACGCCATATGATTCTAGTATAAAGCTAATAGAAAATACTGGTAGAGCAATTGCACAACTTGAGTATGCTAGTGCAGTAGGAAGCTTGATGTATGCTATGCTATGTACCAGACCTGATATTGCATTTGCAGTAAGTAAACTCGGTCGGTTTACAAGTAATCCCGGTGCAGAGCACTGGAAGGCGATTGGGAGAGTTCTTGGGTATCTCAAAAGAACCTTGGAACTTGGCTTGTTTTACGGTGATTATCCAGCTATACTAGAAGGGTACACTGATGCAAGTTGGATTACCGGTAATGGAGATAACAAGTCCACATCTGGATGGATTTTCGTCCTTGGTGGGGGTGCAATCTCTTGGGCATCCCAGAGACAAACTTGTATATCTCATTCGACCATGGAATCCGAATTCATAGCCTTAGCGGCTGCTGGAATAGAGACTGAATGGATTATGAATTTATTATTGGATATAAAACTTTGGCCTAGTCCTATGCCTCCAATTTCCATTTACTGTGATAGTGAGGCAACTCTGTCAAGGGCCTACAGTGGTACCTACAATGGTAAGTCCAGACATATAAGTCTGAGACATGAATTTGTTAGGCAACTGATTCAAGATGGAGTCATCACTATAACCTATGTGAGGTCAAGTAAAAACTTGGCTGATCCTCTTACCAAGGGTTTAGCCAGAGAATTGGTAAGAATGACAACCAAAGAAATGGGATTAAAACCCTTTACTTAGTCACCTGTAATGGTAACCCAACCTGAACTGAAAAATCATCAGTATTGGGTTTAATGGGTAACAACAAGTTACAGCAATGTGACGGTTAGCACTGACATTGAGAAATTTCCCATCACAACATAAACAGTGATGTCCGTTATGATGAGAGGTTGAGATAAACTCTTAATGAAGTTCTGAAATGTGTCAAATAACGGAGCACATAGTGGAACTTCACCTATGTGAACATAGAAGTGGTGCCGCTTCTCATGAGGGTTTGGGTTTGCTCTCGGGATTGTTCATGAAACCAGGAAATAAGCACATGACCATAACAGTGTTGAGCAAAACTTGAAACTCTTGTAGAGACTAGACATTTTTGTGTGTATAGGTGTCTCTGGTCTGTCTTAAGAGTAATTGGTTTAAGGTCTTACCACAATAACTTTGACAAGGCTCCGAGATAACTATACTAACAAGATGTTTAAGTTGATAAACACCTTTTGTATGCATAATTGTGTCATAGTAGTTTGGATTGAGAGAGAAATATGTAATTGATCTATCAATGTGGGGGATTGTTGGATTTTTAATCTCATACGAGATTAAATCCAATGGGTTTGATTGATCAATTAAATGAGAAATTGCACCTACACACTTGGTTGAAAAATCAGTTTTTTTCTTACAAAAACCCAGTTTTGAACTTGTCCCACATTGGAAAATTATAAGTTTTGTTTTCAGTATTTCAATTGGAGCTGATTTACACTCCTTAGAATTAGTAGAGGAGAGTATGGAGATTCGATACCGCGCAACGCACGCACACATGTGACACAATGAGGCGCACTTTGCTCGCACCCGCGTGGCTCGCGATGGGCGGCTCTGGTTTTGGTGCGTTGATGACCGTTGATTACCGTTGATCACCGCTGATGAGATCAACGGTCACGATTCGATCGGGTGTGATCAAGAGGCACAATTCAATGTTTATAGTCACCAACTGTTAACTATTTTTTAAACGGTCACAATGTTTGAAATTGTGTGTGTTCAAGGTGCATTCTCTAAACCAGCACCTACATTTTCATCATACCTCTTCACAAATTATTTAAGGAGCATGAATCTGACTCCAAATCACACAATTTCAAAATTCACTTTCTCTCTCTCTCTCAGTCCGGTCTGCTACAGTTTCACAGAAGGTTTCTTTGGAGACTTCAAACTTTACTGGTTGCAGATTCTCGCCCAAGGCTCTGTTGTATCATGGGAACGAATTTGCCTGTAACCCAACAGCAAACTCAGTACAACTGGGTGGGGGCAAATAACGTTCTAAAGACAGTGTTTTCAGACGCGCCTCAGAGCTTATCTTCCAAAGTTACAGTGACCCCATTTTTCTCCAACAGCAACTTTAACTACTATACTAGGAAGAGAGAAGGAACACAAAAAGGGTTGGAAAGAGAAAGCAACTTAACCCACATACTTGAAGGTATTGTTCACAAAAACATAAACAGCCTATGCATTTATCTCCTGAAAACCCGGTTCCTGTGGTAGACACCGTCCTGGCTGTCATTGGGCCTTGCATCGTCGGTCCACTTCCATTTCCAGAAAAGGAGAGCATTTCTCCACCACTTTCTCTTCTTCGAGTCTTCTTTCAGTATGGGCTTCTGTAGTTTAAAATGCAGAGCATCAACGAATCTGAAACTGTCCCGCTTGTGCTTCCGGGCTTCTTCTAAGATTTTCTTTTTCGGAAAACACAGAGAAAATAAATGCATTTAAGTATCATTGGAAGGTCTGAAAAGGAAGATTACAAAAAAGGGGGAACAACGATATAAACAAACATAAACAGATTATGACCTGAAAATAATCAATTTGGGGGTTGAAGCCGTAGTTGCTGAAATGCTGAGGGTCCGGCATTGGAAATATCGGAGACTTGTTCAACATTTTCCCTCTCCCTCTCTCAGCTATTTGTATTGCTTCACCTTACCAGTTCCCATCGGGATATCTTTGTGTTCTTTTTATCAACCCTTTTGCTGTAGCAGCAGCCGAATAGAAACAGAAGAGGAAACTGAGAAAAAGAAGAAGAGGGAGGGAGGGAACCAGGAACGAGATGAGTTAGAAAGTAAACGTAAAAGGTGGTATTCGGAATGTTTATCACAGTGAACAGTATTTCTGATTAGTTAAATGAGATATTTTAGTGAAAATAGATGCATATTAATTTCGAAAAGGTTAAAATAGATATTTTGAAATAAAATGATCATCATGTTAACGCTTTTCGTCTTGGTCATTGATAGAAGGAAAGTATTTGTCGATTTTTTTGTTTTTTTTTAAAGGGGAGATTTTTGCTAAAGTAAAATTATAGGGGAGGTTTTTATGATTGTCAGAAACTTCAAGAGAAGTTTTTTGTATTTTACTCTAAATAATATATAATATTTAATATATATTATACCTATATAGCTCTGACTGAATCTGAATAAGTTCATGACTGAATGGAACCGATTCCAAACGGAACCATTGGTTTCAGTTTCTACAATTAGAACTGGCCCATTCTATTTGGGTTTATTGGGTCGGACCCGACCCATTGACAACCTTAACTACACCTACGACAAGAACTGCAAAAGTGAATTCCAAATGTGGGTTCTCACTTCCACATACCACCTCCACGGGCGTTGGACGATAGTAAATAATATAGCCGTCTATGTTTGACAGGCCGGGCTATCGACGGGATTTTCCTTGCAATCCTCATGATACGTACAGGGTTGTGGGTATTGATGATCAACCCATTTTTGCTGGTTATTTTAGTGCAGTGTTAAAATCATATTGTAGGAAAGATGGTTTGATTTAAGATGCATGAAAAAACATTGACTGCCCACGGTAGATTTTTAGTAGCTATCTCCTCCAAATAGCATTTAATTGTACATTTATTTTAAACTCAATGGGGTTGTAGGATTCCCTTACTTTCATAGAAAGTTTTTGCTTCGAAAGTATTCTAGAGTCTATATTAGTTGAAATAATTGTTTGCGGCTAACCCATTTATTTTAAACTCAATGGGGTTGTTGGAACATGTTCCATAGGTAGACCCTGAATACAATCTTGGAACCACCAAGGCTAATCCATGCTCACCCCTCGCATATTCCCATGCAAAATAATATGTAAGAGCATGAGATGTTCCCCATGTATAGCTACGATTTCATGTGGGTAGAGTTGTCATAAGCAAGAGATTCATACTTTTCCTGATTAGAAGTGTAAATTGGGCAGTGTTGTTTGCGGCCCGGCACGAACTTGGATCGGCCCAGCATGACGGTCCACGGGTCGTGCCAGGCCTGGCACAATCATGCGGTTTGTGTTGGGCCTGGGGTTTTATGTCCATGGGCCGGCACGACACAATACGACCAAGCGGGCCGTGCCGCTCGTGGCCTGTGGGCCGGCACAGCCCAACCCGACCTAGCACGGCCCAACACAACCCATATATATTATTTATATATATTTTATATAATATATAAATTATAATTATATAATAATATATAATATATAATATATTAATAAAATAAATAATTTTTTTTAAATTTATTATACTAATTTATTTAATTATTGTATATATAAGCAATTGTATACATAAAATTCATATAAAATTAAAATTTTAAGTTTTTTATCAATTTTTTAAATAAATAGCTTTGGCTCGATGCACGGCCCGACCTGGACCAAGGCTCGGCCCACGGGCCAGCCCGACCCACGTCACGGCACTGGCCCGCTGCTGTGTTCGGTTCGATTGAAGAAGAGAAGAAGATGGCCGCTGCTGTGTTCAGTTTGAATGAAGAAGACTACCGTTGGCCACTGGTGTGTCTGCTGTGTTCGGTTCGAATGAAGAAGAAAAGAAGATGGCCGCTGCTGTGTTCAGTTTGAATGAAGAAGAGAAGAAGATGATCGCTGCTGTATTCGGTTCATTCAAATGAAGAAAATTACCGTTGGGATATAAAAGGTATAATGGGATGGAAAGTTTCACTTATCTGACGTGGCAGGGTGGGGGAGCTGAAATAAATTTTACATTTATTTGGGTGGAATTGAATCGAGTTTCCGTATATCTTTAATTGAATTTTCGACTTTATCCAATAGAAATTCTTTATAAATGAAACCCAAAGGAAACCCAGCAATTTTGGCTGGCATTTCGTATGTCATAATTTATCGTAAACCATACGTAGTTATTAGTCAATGCATATATAAGACTAGAAGAGAAGACTGAAGACTTTAACCAAGTACGTCTTTTTCAAGTCTCCGTCTCTCTCTTTCTCATATGGGGTGAATACCCAAATCCCTATTTAATACTGGGGACTTGGTCATTTGGCATTATAGTAAGAGACAAGGATTAACCAGAATGAAATACTTCATCATCCATGAAAATGGGGTGAGAATTACTCGTATGGAATTTCAGGCCATTGAATAGAACAGCAAAGTAGTTTGAAGGAGTGTGTACACAGAACACCTAAGATTGTAAGAATAAATAAAAGAAAATTCTCAATAGATCTACTACTGTCTTTTCAAACAGGCAAAAGCAACAGGTTAATGAGTTGATATTGGACAATAGAGAAGAAAAGTTAGTTTGTGAATTGTGACTTTTCACTGTACAATATTCATTATTTTTTCAAGTAAACAGAAGATTTGCCTTACGAAGTTATTAAACAACTTTTGTGGTCAAATTAAATAATTAACAACATATAAAATATTTTATTGTTGTTTTGATAATCAGTATATATCCACCTATGAAATTTCTTTTTGATACAAATCCACCTATGAAATATTTTAAGGTGGTCGCTCCATCACTGGCGTAAACTTTGGGGTTGAAATAAAAATCAATCCACCAGTAGTATATGCAAATCAAGGAGATCACGACGTCCAATTAGTATTACTATAACTGAATAAGCTTTTGCTTTTGTCAGCTTTGCGCTTTAGTTGTGAGATAAAAAATGAGTTCTGAATGTTTGGTAAGAATCGCTTTGAAACTGTCAACCTGTCAATGGGTCCCCATACCTCCCGTTGACTTGACTTTTATAGTTTTATTCCTGTCTGAGTTTATTCACATTTCTACTATTTGTCATGTCCTGTTAATATAAGGTAAATCAACACAAATTCACGAGAGTGAAAGAAAATTAAACCGCCAGCGTTAGCAGTAAGTTTCTCACTTATTAATAAGGAAGGGAATGATCAGCAAATCAACCTGAGGCTTACTACTATGGTTCTTATTAACATGCTGCTGCTTCTTCAAATCCTTGTGCCAACGGCAATATATGCATCGCCAACTGAATCAATGGCAAAGCCAGGGTGCCAGGAGAATTGTGGGAACGTCACCGTTCCCTACCCGTTCGGGATGGTTGATGACCAAAATTGCTACAGATCTTTGTATGAAGTAACCTGCAACCACAGTTTCAACCCTCCGAAGCTGTTCTTAGGGACGAATGGAAACGTTGAAGTTTTAGAAATCTCATCATCAGGCAGTTTGCGCGTCAAAACCTATATAGGTTATCGTTGCTACAATACTTCGACGAAATCGTACTGGTCACTCCCGTCGCTCGATCTGAAGATAAGACCCTATAGTTTTTCCGACACCCGCAACAGATTCACTGTTATCGGCTGCGACACATATGCTTACATAGATGGTTCCAAGGGGCGCAACTTCACAAGCGGATGTTCCATGGTTTGTAGCGACCAACAGAGCCCGATTAATGGGTCATGTTCAGGCATCGGCTGTTGCCAAACTTCCATCCCCAAGGGGTTTAAAAGGTTCGAGGTGGAGATTTATAGCTTCAAAAACCACACCCAAGTCTGGGATTTCAATCCATGCAGCTACGCTTTTTTGGTTGACTCTGACTGGTACAACTTCTCAGTACCCGATCTCTTGGGCTATAAGGAGTTTTTCTATAGAAATGAAGAAATGGTTCCAGTCATCCTTGACTGGGCAATAGAAAACTATACGTGTGAGAATGTTTCAAGAAACGACCCATCATATGCATGTGGCAATAACAGCGAATGCTATAACTCCCCCAACGGTCTCGGATATCTTTGTAAATGTTCCCCAGGTTACCATGGCAATCCTTATCTCCAAGACGGATGCAAAGGTACGTACATAATCTCCTTCCTCTTCACTACTCGATCGGCACATAAGAGTAAATATACTTCTTGTACTTCAGAGTTTAGCTAACTGAGTCAATTTGGATAATTAATGAGATGCAGATATAGATGAGTGCAACGATGGAGCTAGTAACGACTGTAAAGGGATTTGCACAAATACGCCTGGGAGTTACAACTGCTCCTGCCCACTTGGTTTGGAGGGAGACGGAAGGACGACTTGCATCGTACCGATGCATCCACTGAAGCAATATCTGATTCTACAACTAACCATAGGTACGTAATTAACAAAGCCCACAGTAACTCTATTAATGCCTCAAGTTATTTTAATATAAATAGTCGCCGACACCAAAAATATTTAAAATCTTATTTATAATTTAAATTTTTATTTATTTTAAGTAAATTTGTTTTTTAGAAAATATTGTTATCTAAAAAATATTCAGGGATTCAGGTCCCCGCCGGGATCCATCCCCGCTAGGGATTGAGGATGGAGGACAAATTTTATCTCCGACTGGGATCGGGGATGAGTATGAGGGTTAATTTCAGAATTGGGGTCGGGGACATGGAATATGATCCCTGCCCTGTTGTCATTCCTAAGAATCATTTTGTTAGGCATAACTAAAATAATAAAACCTAGCACAAATCAAATAAAAAATTTAGATCAGTTTGGTTTGTAGTCAGAGTTGGAATCAAAATTGGAATCGTAATTCTTTAGAATCAGAATCGGAATGGTCTATTTTCATAATCTGTTTGGTTGAGACAGGGATAGGAATCAGATTTCATTCCCAAGGGAGTGGTAGGGAATGATCATTCCCTGGAATGGAGGAATGTCATTCCAACAGAAATGAGAATGAAATTCTGATTTCTTCCAACCAAACAATTGGAATCGGAATAACCCATTCCTATTCCAATTACAAACCCCTATTCCCGTGAACCAAACAGGGTCTTATATACCACTGATTTGATGGTGCTTCTCAAATAAAATATAAAAGGATAGTTTCTTTGTAGCATGGGTTTAATAACTGGTACTATAGAAGACTAAGGCTGCATTTGGCATTGGCATTGTCTTATTTCATTTTCACAATTAAAAGTTCATAAGGGCATTTTAACTAATAAGTCCTTAATGCCAAGCAGCCTAAAACCCCGATCTATGCATGACACATTTTGATAGATAGAATTAAATATTGGTTGTCATGTGGCTAACACGGAGTGTTCGCATTGTTAATTAAGATTTTGTTTGTCTGTTTGTTTATTTACTTTTTGCCACATGAACAAAAACATATGTGGCTCAAAAACATTTGTTAATTTAAGTGCTTTTAAGGCAATTCGATTTTTTATATGCATAAACTAAATTTCTTTGGAAATCTATCAATATAAAATATATTTCCTTACATATTTTGATAGGATCTTTTAGTTCCTATTCACTTTCTCTACCTACCCCCTACCCACAGTATACTGCAGCTGCACATCTCAATACAAGTTTGGCAGCAATTCAAGGCGGATAGAGTGTGGGTAGAGAGTATAGCTAATGAGCATAAATCCGGTTCGGATCTTTTATGACTTGTGATTGGTCATGTGTTAATGTAGGTACTGGCTCAGGCATTTTGTTCCTACTTATTGGGGGCTCTTGGATATATTGGGGATATCAAAAGAGAGAGATAATCAAGCTTAGAGAGAAATTTTTTAAGCAAAATGGAGGTCTTTTGCTGAAGCAACAACTCTCTTCGCATGATACCAATGTAGAGGCTGCAAAAATCTTTACTGCGGAAGAGCTTGAAAAGGCAACTGACAATTATGAGGAGAGTCGAATCCTTGGTCGTGGTGGCTATGGTACAGTATACAAAGGAATTTTACCTGACAACAGGATGGTTGCTATTAAGAAGTCCAGAGTAGTTGACGAAGGACAGGTTGAACAATTTATTAATGAGGTGGTTATTCTCTCTCAAATCAATCATAAGAATGTTGTGAAACTCTTGGGTTGTTGCTTAGAGACTGAAGTTCCACTATTAGTATATGAGTTTATTCCTAATGGAACCTTATTCCACCATATTCATGATGAGGGACACGAATCTTCAATTTCGTGGGAAAATCGTCTAAGGATAGCCACGGAAACAGCAATAGCACTTGACTATTTACACTCTGCAGCCTCTCCTCCAATCATTCATAGAGATATTAAGTCTCCTAATATACTCTTGGATGAAAATTATATGGCAAAAGTGTCAGACTTTGGGGCTTCAAGATTGGTTCCATTAGATCAAACTCAGTTTACTACATTAGTTCAAGGGACACTGGGTTACTTGGATCCTGAATATTTTCATACAAGTCAATTAACAGAAAAAAGTGATGTTTATAGCTTTGGCATAGTTCTGGTAGAACTATTGACTGGAAGAAAAGCACTAGAATTTGAAAGACCTGAAAAAGAGAGAAACTTGGCAACCCATTTCATAACTTCAATGAAAGAAGACAACGTTTCAGAAATTTTGGAGGAGAGGGTACTAAATGAATGCAGCAAGGATCAACTCCAAGAAGTCACTCAGCTTGCTAAGAGATGCCTAAGTGTGAAGGGAGAGGAAAGACCGACAATGAAAGAAGTAGCTATGGAGTTAGAGGGGTTAAGGAGGTCGAGCAAACACCCATGGGTAGAACAAACTCGTGAAGAAACAGAGTGCTTACTTGGGGAGACATCAAGTTTTCATAACAGCAATAATATTGGCTATGATAGTTTAAGGGATCAAGTTGTCATACCATTGGATAGTGGGCGATGATCATTTAATTTACTTCTTCAACTAAATCTTCTGCTATTTGTAATGCTTCTTAATTAGTTGCGTTTGATTTCCAACAAAATAAATTTCCCTAGCTCTTAAATAAATTATTATCATCTTCATATTATTTAATCTGTGCTCAATAAATTTGCTTTGCTGTTCATTGGCAACAAATGAATGTACAATTATAGTTGGAGGTAGTGTTACATGAACAACTTTCAATTTAATGAAATAATATTAAGGCATCAGCTATATAGATTGTTGATTTCCTAATCTCTTTCATCAAATCTTATGACTTTTTTTTTCTAGTTAACTGCTTTTGTTATTGATTTTTTCCATATAATTCTACAGAAAATACGCCAGCAAACTTTACAGCTATCTTTGGGTTGAAAGAAAAGGTAGGGAAGGGAATGGACAGGACATTAGCTAGTTTCTTTCAAGCCAAACACAGCCTAACTAACGATGATCGGCTCCACATGAGAAGTTTCTTACAAAACTATAAATTGACGCCCAGTGGGCACGACACTAGAGAGTTTCGTCGTTTTTTCCTTTGGCCCTTTTCAATAATATATCTTCTCGTGCATCACAGTAGTTAGTTACTGGTTAACGCATATATGGATATAAAAACAGACCTTTGATTTTCAGTCTTTATTAGCCATTTAACGAGAAGGGACCCGGATAATGCACGGACCGATGTAAACAATGTTTGTACTAATTCTGCATATGGTTATGAGAGTGAGGATACGTTAATATTAGGTGAAATTAAAAGAGAAAAGTATTAATTACAAACTGCACATGTGCCCTATGCTTACTTCTAAATCTTAATTTCAAGAAAAAAAAAAGTTGAATACACTAGACTTTCTTATATGGTTAATACACCATTTCAGCTTAAGGCTGCATTCGGTTTGATAGAATATACGAAAAAAATAGATAACCCAAACTTATATGAAAATTTGGGATTTGATAAGTAAATAAAAATTTATTTAAAAAAGGGTTTTTACTCTACCTTCACCGTACAGTTGGAGGTAGTATCAGCTCGGAAGTAATGTCAATTTACGGAGGGGTATGGGTGTTATAGGTGGAGGTATTCATACTTTCGAATTGTTGTAGGTCTATACATTAAATCTGAATTTTAAGATGGAATGTAGTCTAAAAATCTCTAAATCTCTAAAAAGAGGAGATGGCAAAAGAGATTTAGATACGGGCCCAGTCCAACAAAAAGAAGGCCTATTTATCTATAGTAGAACGACCCAACCCAGTAACACTCGTCCTTGTTGGATGTGATGCAAATTACAAATGCATGGGACTATAAATGAAAAGAAGGTAAATTCTGGTTTCATATTGTTTTGGCTTTTCCTTATTCCATTTCAGGTCTTATTTTATTGCATTTGTTCTGCAATCAAACAAAATAAGATATATTCGAAAAATTTACAATCAGTTAATATCACAAATGAGGTGGTCAATCAGGTGGTATTAATCAAAATTTACAATGATACTTTGATTGGTCAAAGCTTTTCCGGTACCAAATCTATCTGATATCGTAGATTTTTTTTTTCTTTTTCAAATAGCTTAGTCAAAACAGTAGAGTTACTGCTGAACTCATGGTTTTAGAACCGCCGTTGATTTGGACGGTCAAACCATTTGGCCTGGGAATCATCCAAGCAATTGGTTCTATTTTATTTCAAACCCAGTTTCTGGAAGAAAACCATTGAATTGATCAATGACCCATTGATCTGGGCAATCAAATCATCTGCCCGTCTACCCATTCAATGGTTTTTGGCTGTTTTTATTTTTAATTATTCTTTTTTGTTTTTTTAAGTTTTTGTTGTCTGAATGGGCTGTCCATTCGAACCAGATGGTCGAATCGTCAATTCAGAAATCGGCAGCCAGAATGTTTCCGTTTCCGGGTCATTTTTTAAAACCATGGCTGAACTACGTTGCAACTTCATTGGCAAATAAAGTGATCACCGTTAAACAGTAGAGCTACTTTGATAAAATAAAATGATTTTCCAATTGTGACAATTATTTACATATAATGCATAAAATGTTAAAAGTAAATTACCTTCTTTCATTAATTTGGTAGCAGTTCAAATCAAGTAACCACAACGTTGTAAGCATGTTCGATGAGTAATTAGAAAGTTTTTTGACAACTATTTGATGAAAATATTCTTGGAAGAATGACGGTTCAGCCCAGGGTCAAAATTTTTAGGCACGAAGTACAGTTGGGGTGAATGCTAGCTCGGAATTGATGCAAATCAAGCGAACAGATTGTTTCGTATATAATTGAATCATATTTATGATTTTTTTTCTGATTCTATACAATTAATTAAAAACAATAGTAGATCAATACGGGCTTGTATTATTTTGTACTTTTTCCAAACTGAGCCTTAGGTAGTTTAGCAAATGAACATTTTTGTTAGCATTTCATTAGAAAATGGACTGAAAATGTCGCTGCATAATATTATACAGGGGGAGATGTTCCTAATTCATGGCTGGGTGACTTGAACTCGCTTAATTAGTCTCAGAGACGAGTTTATGATTTTCTAACATTAGCGAGATGACTTTTTTGGCTTTTCCAAAATTGTCTTAATTGGTACGTACTTCCTTATCTATAAAAAAATGGCTTCCCACGCTAAATTGAAGCATAAAAAGTCTCCACTGCACAGCCATGCATTAAAGGGTTGACTCGACGCGACCTGAATATACTGCTAAGATCTCGTATTTAAAAATGAATTTCGTGGAAAGTTCGGTGATTATAAGCAATAGACTGGTTAGGTTTCGGGCCTTTGATTTGTCAAATTGATGAAAGTGAAGTTGAAGTTGTGGATTTTACTTTAAATAAGGTTTTGAACCAAGAGGGAGTATGGTCTTTTCATGACATTGGAACTATTCCTCATGCCATTCAAACGAGAGCTATAGACTCAAATTGTTGTTTAAGCAGTGAAGATGATAGGTTAGTTTGGAAATTTAATCAAAGTGGCTCTTTCACTACAACATCTGCTTGGAATATCATTAGGAATCATGGGCAGCACATCTACTAGTTTAAATATATTTGGAAAGTTAATCTCCCAATACTTTTATGTGGAGATTTATGCATGGTAGAGGTGTTAATTTGGCTTCCAAGTGTTGTTGTGGTAATCATGGGGTGGAATCATTTGGCTTCTAAAATTTGGTCTTATTTTAGTAACCTCTTTAACATTCCCATCTATCCTACTCTACATGTAGTGGATTGAGTTCTTCATTGGTGGAATGTTTGTGAAAAAGATACTCAAATGAATCAAGTTATTTGCATCACTCCATTTATAATCCTTTGGACCATGTGGAAAGAAAGATGTAAACATATGTATGAAGTTAAGGGTTCTTCATCCTTATTACTTATAGAAAATATTAAGAAATGATTGAAGGACATCAATAATAACCACGTGAAGAGCAAATTTGGCTAATGTATGGGCACCCCATCCCTAATCATATATAGCGATTTATTTATTTATTTATTTATGTTGAAATGTACAGCACAAATTCATTTATTTATCTCAATTCCACTAATGTATGGGGAAATGAAATTAAACCTTCACTTGAGCTATATTTGGTTTGCAGATATAAGAGAGACAGTCAAACAGAAAGTTGTAGGAAAATTCTTCAGAAGCTTTGTGAAATTTCTTAAGAACTTAACGTCAACGTTCTGTTTCTCTCTTATTTTCTATCTTCAATCATTCAGTCATTACATTTAACCCTCTTCATATTTCATTAAGTGTTTACTTTATTCATTGAAAAGGAGGATATGAAAAGAAGAAAAGAAGTTAGAAACCACCAAGTGTATTAGGAGACATAAACAGTAGTGAAATATATTGCAATAACCTGGTGCAATAAATATTATGCTTGTTCAAGAGAGATTCATGATCTCTTTAATTAGTCCACCCATAAATGATCCCATCAAAGGCTATTATTTGACATAATGAGTTTATTAGTCGCATTGCTTCAGTCGTTCCTTCTGATGATATGGCCAACTATGGCGGCACCATCAAAGGTGTCGTCGATGGCGAAGCCCGGTTGCAACGAGACGTGTGGCAACATTACTGTTCTATACCCCTTTGGTTTGGATCAGCCAAACTGTTACAGAGACGAGCACTACAGTCTGACCTGGAACTACGCTTTCAACCCTCCCAAACTATTCTTAGGAAGCTTGGAAGTCTTAGAAATATCATCCTTAGGGCATTTGCGTATCAACAACTATGGATAATGACCCTCTTACACTTCAAGTGCTAAACATTCCTTTGAAAGCTTCAAAACAGAACAAATACAGATGGGTTAGCTGGAAATTTGCAAGTAATTTTGCTTACAAGATGAATGTGGATGGGGCTTGTCGCGGCAATCCTAGTGAAGGAGGAGGTGGGGGTTTACCTAGAAACTCGTTTGGAACTCTCATATTTGCTTTTCACTGTTACTATTGTCAGTCTACCTCTACTCAAATAGAATTTTTAGCTTTGTATGATGGTCTAAGCCATTGTTTGCAAAGAGGCTATAAAGAGATTGAGGTTGAAGGTGATAACATGATTATTATTGACATTCTAATGGGTAGATCGAATTATCCTTGAAACTCTGTTTACATCTTGCGCAGGATTAAGAATTTAGTGCAAAGAATGAATATTAGGTAGACCCATATTTTACGAGAAGGAAATCGTTGTGCTGATCTCCTAACTAACAAAGGAGTTGATGAAAGATGCATGCTTAAAGTGATCAATGACAATTCCCAAATTCCTAGACATTTAGCTCGTCTTATTCACGAAGATAATTTGCGTTCTCCTATCCTTAGAATTAATTAGGTTGTGCTTGGCTTTTTTTTGGTCGGCCTGAGATGGTGAGAGAGAGCTATATATGTTTGGGTAATGGAGCAAGGCGGACTAAGTCCTCCCCTGTTATTACAAATTTTTCTTTTGAGAATGGTTTAAGGTGGTCGCCCTCCACCTGGATTAAAGTTTGGGGTTAAAAAAAAAAAAAAAAAAAAACTTGTTACACGCGTAACCCCCATTAAGCTGCAACATATGACAACCCATTAGATTGTTTATGTTAACCTCTTGTGGCGGTCACCATGTTACACTTAATTGCTTTTGTTAAGTTATTTATATATTACTTATTAGGGTTTAAAAAATCCAAATGCACAGGACCTGTGCTATGTATAGAATTTGTCAATAGAAATTTTTAGTTTAATGTTATTAATTACTTTCAAATGGATTTTAAAGATGGAATTTAAACTAGATCAAATTTTAGGTGTTCTTTGTTTGAACTCCTCTCTTTAGGATATATTTTTTTTTTTAATTTCTCTTTTTTGGTGGTTTTTCTTACAACCTTATCGACCTCATCAAGTCCATGGCTTATAATTTCATGAGTTATTTTCACCTCGTATACCACAGTTATATCTAAATTATCATATATAATAGATGTATTGTTAATACCTATTTGTACATATGCATAGTTTATACATTTATACTAATTTATTCCATGTTTGTAATAATACAAAAATGTCCAACTGCCAAGTAGATAAGGCTGCAAGTTGAGTTGTCTAACTCAAAGAATTTCAACTACATGGGCATTGGATTAGGGTTTGGGCCCATTAATATATTCCTAATCCAATTCGACGAAAGTTGAACCCTAGAGTAGCCACTTCTTTGAGATGGTATGTTTTATAATATGCAAGAGGAAAATTGGCATGATGAATATTTAGGCTGTGTTTGGAAACAATGTAAATATACACTTTGATTCACTTTTGCTTGTGTTTGGCAACATGACATTTATGTATTGACAAATGACAGAATAATGCATATTTATATTGGTACTAAGATGTAAAAATACATCAATAAATTTATATTCAAGTGGACTTTTGATAGAAAAAAGTATATATTTTATTGAAATTCATGTTTACATCCATTACAACTAAAAATCTGTTTGGTAAGAAAATAAATTTATCGGTACAAAACTAATTCAACTTTACAATTTATATGAACCATTTTACGGTCTATATATTTATATTCACACTTATTGATTTCCAAACGCAAGCTTAAGAGAAAAAAAATGTCTGGTTCCGTACTCCGGGTTCATCCCTTATCACTTATTTTAAATGTGCATGTGACCATAAACTGTTAATAATTGCAGTTTGTTGTGGTCCATTTAATTGAGTTGACATGGTCCGGTCTTTAACAATGACCTATCTCATTTATTTATCTCAATTCCACTAATGTATGGGGAAATGAAATTAAACCTTCACTTGAGCTATATTTGGTTTGACAGATATAAGAGAGACAGTCAAACAGAAAGTTGTAGGAAAATTCTTCAGAAGCTTTGTGAAATTTCTTAAGAACTTAACCTCAACGTTCTGTTTCTCTCTTATTTTCTATCTTCAATCATTCAGTCATTACATTTAACCCTCTTCATATTTCATTAAGTGTTTACTTTATTCATTGAAAAGGAGGATATGAAAAGAAGAAAAGAAGTTAGAAACCACCAAGTGTATTAGGAGACATAAACAGTAGTGAAATGTATTGCAATAACCTGGTGCATCAAATATTATGCTTGTTCAAGAGAGATTCATTATCTCTTTAATTAGTCCACCCATAAATGATCCCATCAAAGGCTATTATTTGACATAATGTAAGATGTGCATAACAAGTACAAATTAAACTTTCAAATGGTTTAATTAGCGCTATCTCTCCTCTCTCTCTCTCTCTCTCTCTCCAGAGTTTTTAGACAAACAAACCCTCCAAGGCTCCAACCACTGTTTCAGACACCAGTAAGAAGAATTTCTTTTTTACTCATGGCACAGTAAGAAAATTCATTCTTTTGCTCACTCCATGATAAACTCATCAAATCAAGGTTGAAACAGAAAACCAAAATAAACAGAAACAAAACAACTAATTTACAAGAACTGAACTATTTTTGGGAATCGAAGCTCAAATTAGGTCGTTCAGGAGGTGGTTTATTCGCTCTTTCTCCTAAAAAGCACATTTGAACTTGAACTTGTTGATAAGGTCGAATAAAGAAAACCAAATGCAAACTTTCAGAACCAAACATTAGAACAGTCTCTATATCACATTACAGAGTAAAAAGAAAGCAAAATAAAGATAGAAAGGTCCAGCTAACATTATAACGGACGAGAGTGAGAGAGTGTGTGTGTAAAAATACCTCTTGTCAGAGGCCCCGCCCTTTTGGCTGAGGAAGGATCTGAAAAGAGGGGAGTTCACGTCGTAGATCATTGTGTATGGTCTCAGAGGTCCAAGCCAAGATAGAGCTCGAGAAACCCTAATTTTCTGGTTTTCGCATATATTTCGATGGGGTTTATGGTCGGTTATATTATATACGAAAAGATGAAAACAAATACGAAGAACGGAGGAAGTGAGGAATGAGTTCTCCAGAATCGGGTTCGGGGCGCCTTAAAAAAATCGGGTTCGAGTCGGTGATCATATTCGCCGTCGCCGACTTCGATCCCCGCCGGGGATAAATGAAAGGTAAGCAAATTACCAATAGCTTCCGTGAAGTTTCTGAGATTTCGGACAGTGCAAGACCCGTTCGAACAGCGGAGATATTCTCAATGCAAGGCTATAAAGATTGTTCCAATGAGCCTTGCACTGACTGAATCCGGTTTCGGACTGTTGCTGAAAATTTTCCTAAAGTTCAGTAATTGCTATCGTTTCTTTACACAGTGGCAAGTAGATCCCGAGCCGTAGATCCTTTCCTTGAAGTATCCTCTAAGGCTCTAAGATAGGCATTAAAATGTAAAAAATATCCATACAATTGATTAAAATGTTTATTTTTCAAAATTTTCTTCATATTAATTATATTTTAAATCTTTTTAATCCTTTTTCTTAAATTGATTTATTTTCCATATTTATAATCATATCAATCACTTAGTGATTGATAATTAAAACTAATCTTAATTATAATTGCATGAATACTTTGGACATTTTGTATCTCTTGTTAGAAGATTCTAATAAGAGGGTCTACTAATAACTATATAAAAAAGTTTAGGAGAGATGATTGTAATTACCAAACTTTAAAGGAGGTTTCAACAATTTATCCAAATAAAAATGGCTTTTTGGTTTCTTCTTTTGTAATTCAATTTATGGGATTTGCCCCCTTAATCCATAATATCCAAATCCTTATTTTTCCATCACTTAGTGTGGTTCAGGTTGTCGAGATTTGATAGAAAAAAATTGGAGTATGATCATATTGGAACACCTTCTCACCCATGGACCGGAGATCATTGGGGAGGAGTTTCAGCTAGATCTTGTAGGCACAATATGGTAAGCACATTCAATGAGCACTTGATAAATATACTCACAACTATCAAAAGTGGTTTGCTCTTGGTTAAAACTGTGAAATCATAGCCTTTGTCCCATTTTACGTATAATGTAGATATTATTTGGTTAAGTTGCTGTTTATGTGAAAAACAACGTCAGTTCAATGTTATATAAGCACTTTTCGAATAGAGATATTTGGTTAATACCATGCATCAAATAAATTTTTGTATGAGACTCATCTATTTGAAGAAACTTCTTTTTAATATTTTTGCCAACACCAAGGTATCTTTTGTTCCTCAGAGAGCCCGCCTTATACTTCACAATACATTCTATTGTGTATTGGGAACATCTCTCTATGAATATCAATGTGAGCATTTGGCATTCCTTATTTTAAGGACTTATATCCTTTTTGCGAGCTCGGATCTCCTACACTCGCTTTTCGTGTATGATGAGGTGCATTTTCATTCAAGTTTTTATACGTTAGGCATGCGCGAACTTATTGAGATCTCACATGGGCCAAGGGCAACAGGGTAATTATGCTTCCAAGATGAGGGCTGGCTGATAAGTCTGAGCTCTGGTGTGGTTGAGGGCTTGTAGGTCAGTCTTGCAGAGGAAGAGAGCACGTTAGAGGCCCCGAATGCTAATCCGAGGTGGAGATTTCGACGGTCAAGTTAGCGAGAGTGTGATGGGAGGTGGACGAGGCCTGAGTTAGGATAACTTAGACGAGGTTACAGTGGAAGTAATTGAGCTCCAAGTAGCAGTGTCTGGATCCCTCACCTTAGGGGGGGTCACCCCCTATTTATACTTGAGACTGCTTGGATGTAGGTGTGCACGAACGACCAGAATGCAGTCCGGCCTTGTGTGTGTGTGGCCATACCATTGGGCCCGCATTGCACACTGGCTTCTGCTCCGCACGACGTCCCTATTGGGTCCGCGGTGTGTGCCGCCCTCTGCCACGCGTGGGCATGCTACTAGTTTGCCATGAGTGCCTACATCAAAGAGGGAAAAACCTATTAAGAAAAAACCCTAGCTCTTCTTCTTCGTCAGCTAGGAAAAGTTCCTATGTTGCAGAGGCTTAACCTATGTTTACCTCTTGACCTCAATAACCACTCTATGGTGTTGTAGATAATTTCCAAAGGTCTTGTGGGTCTTTAATTTAAACATTGTTGGCTTTTACATGTGAATGATTCAGACATTGGGAATGACCATGTACAATGGATTTTAAATAGAACATCGATTCCTAACCACTTCAGCCCAAAAGCGTAAGGGGCTTAAGAAATTGGATTTGTATTATAAGAATATATTGTTTACTAAAGATTTTGTTTCTATAAGACAAGAGGGATGCGGCAGCCGTACTGGTTTCTAGGGGTGTCAATTGGATTGGATTTGGTCCAATCCGATCCAATTCAATGTGAGCCCATTATAAATGGATCAGGTTCAATTCAGTCCAATGAATATTTTGGACCATTTTGGACCGATCCAATTTAATGTCTAGACCATCAAATCTGTTTAAATTCATTTTGAATTAGATTGGTTTCAACTCAAACCTGATCCATTGACACCTATATTCTTATCTTATATCAATGGATCAGATTTGGCTTAATCCAACCCAATCTAATATAAATTTATTAAGAATGGACCAGGTCCAATCCAATCTAAAAAATATTTTGGACCGGATTGGTCCAATCCAATATATATGGTTGGTCTGTCCAATCCGTCCAAATCGATTTTGGACCGGACGGGGTCCAATCCAAAACCGGTCCATTGACATCCTTACTAGTTTCTATGTTCAAAATTTGCAAACTTTCGGACATTCTACGGTGTTGTGGATTGGGGTTCAGATGGTCTTTGTTTTGAGTTTCCATATATTAAAGCAAGCTCTCTGCCTTAAGATTTGGGCATCCTAGAAATTCATGAAAGTGTTATTTAATGGATGAACAAATCAAGAGAAACAGATTCCCAGCCATCGGTTGGGTGATCAATTCACCTGGAATTAATGGAAGTGGAAGAAAATATGAACGTCCTTGCATCCCTCTGGTCATTTCAGAGGCCAAACTACGGCTAATACAAGTCTCTATAGGTAATAATATCCATATTTAGCTTAAAGTACTATCTTAATTAATATTCGGAGATTAATTTGAGTATTTAGGTTCATTCGCTTTTTCGTAAGTTACTTACTCGGGTAAATGCAATTATTAGAGTAAGTTTTTCCTGGGAAACACTTACCCGGATAAGTGTATTTACCCATGCTCTTTTATTTCTCAGATAAATAAGGTAATGCCATAGAAATCCATTATTAAAAGGAGCATTTTTGTCCTATTCATGTATTGACAACTTTACCCCTATGTGGGAAAATTATTTACCCACCTAGGATATGGGTATCATATGGGTATCACTTTCCTAGGTAAGTGATACCTTACATAAAACTGAAAAAAGAACATGAGATTCTTGGTCAATGGGAACCAAAATCCCATTGACCAACTTTCTCAAAAAAACACCCCCTCAGAGTCTCTTAAAATACTATCCTCGTAGTAGCCAAACTTTTATTAGTTCTGATTAACTCTGAATATCTTGCTCGTATAAGCTTCAACTATATGTTACTTTTCCCTTATCCCATCAAACTCCAGTTAAATTTAAAAGGACACATGCTTATACATCAATACATGCACATACACCTAGCTTTCTTAAATGGGTCCTTCAGATTCCCAATATAAATCTCATCCATGCATGGATAGATTATGTTAGACCTTTCATAAAATTCAACTCTCTAATTAAATTTCTCATCATGTAATACACCAAAAAAAAAGAAAGAAAAATAAAAACCTCATCATGTATTATGCTAGAAATTTGAGGTTAATTTCATTGAAATCCTTTGCTAGGTCCTAGGCTCCTAGCTACCCCATACTAGGAGAATGTAGAGACTTCTGGCACCACTCAAGCTTTTCCTCAAGGAAGAACTCTATGTAATTTAGATCTCAAATCAATTTTGACATACCTGTCCAGACATATGTTTTAATGATGAAAGTTTTTTTTTTTTTTCCAGCAAGTTTAATAAATATATGTAAATTTGCTATATAACCATTACCATTTGGTAGAAACTTATAACTAATTCTTGATTAATCAACTTTTCATGTGTTGTGTAGGTGTGGGTTTAGATATAGGATTGCTCCTTTCTACTTATTGGTTGTATCATGTTTTGAAGAGAAAACAAATAAAAAGATTCTTCGGAAGAAGTGGTTTATTATTACAACAACAAGATATCATCAAGCGAAAGCAGTTTTTAGAAATTAAAAGTTTTTATAGTAGAAGATTTGGAAAAGGCAACAAGTTATTATAATGAGGATCAAATTCTTAGTAAGGGAGGACAAGGAACAATATACAAAGGGATGCTATCATATGGAAGAAATATTGTAGCAGTTAAAAAGTCGAAAATAGTGGACGAGGGCCAGCTCGAGCAGTTCATTAATGAAGTTGCCATACTTTCACAGATCAATCATAGAAATGTGGTTAAATTGTTAGGTTGCTGTTCAAAGGCAGAAATTCCTTTACTAGTTTATGAGTTTATATCAGGTGGAAACTTTTCTGACAATATGCATGATAAAAATAAAGGCTCCTCCTTTTCATGGAACAATCGTTTAAGAATTGGAATAATCGCAAATGCAATTGCCTACTTACATTCACATGCTCCCATATACCAATTTATCATAGAGATATCAACTCTTCAAACATACTCTTGGATGGAAAACATAGAGCTAAGGTTTCAGATTTTAGGATTTCAATGTCAGTTGCAATTGATAAAACTCAGTTAACCACATAGGTACAGGGGACATTTGGATATTTGGACCCCGAGTACTTTCTACCAAACCAGTTCACAGAGAAGAGTGATGTCTATAGGTTTGGGGTAGTTCTTGTAGAGCTCTTAATAGGGAAGAAACCAATTTCTTCCATCAGACCATTAGAGGAAAGAAATTTAATAACATATTTTATTTCGTTAATAATGGAGAACCATCTTTTTGAGATTCTTGATTCTCAAGTTACACAAATAGGGGTATACTTTTCGTGGGCCAAGGATGGTTAAGTTTGATAATCTAGTCCCATTCCATTTAATCGGGTCAGATTTAGGTTGCCGTTGAAACTGTACCAACCAAAACTGTTGGCATCCATATTCGAATACTAGAAGAAGCACAAGCAACCTATGGTTGATTAGAGGGAAGGGACACGTTTTTTTGTTTTTTTAAGCCTAAGAAGATGGTAATGGAGATGGTTTTGGAAGCAATGCCATTTTCTGAGAAGTACTTTTATACATGGCGAGTCTCACTCTTAAGGTGGTCCCAGTTTCATGGTGAGATCTGTGGTATAAGATCAGATCATGCTGGTGTGGTATTGGAAGAACTACAGTTCAGCCCAGGATTAAAATTTTTAGGCCTAAAATATAATTGGAGTAGGTGCCAGCTCAGAATTGCAGACATTGATGCATAAAATCGGGGTATTTGACATTTTAAATATTTATAAATGGACAGTGGAATTTAAAAATCTGCATGCGGCCTGTGAAGTCACCATATAATTTGACATTATATATGCATATAAACTAATGCTATGACGATTATATTTTCTTGTACGCTAAAAGGTAGCCACTGCCTTGTGGCACAAGATTAGTAGATAGGACTGACTTGGATTAGGGGATGTAATGGATCACCCGAATTAATTTGATTCATTCTCAACAATAAGCGTGTTTTATGATGCAAAACAATGCTTCATTCTTTTGTCTTGCTTGTTCCAATCCCATTCAATTTTGTTTCATATAATTTCAATTTATGAGAAGGGTGAAATGGACTAATCAATTAAAGATGCCAACTACATTTGGGAGGACCGCTCCATATTCTATAACCCATTTGTGTAGAAAAATTAACAAAGAAAGAAGAAATAAATGAGGCAATTAACTCCATTTTTTTTTGAATAACAATTACACTTTTATTTCCTTTCACACATGTTTTGTCATCTCAGTTATAGAATTATATTTACCCATCAAAAATGTTGTAGAATTATATTTATTCTTAATTTTCTTAAGCACTTTACCTCAAAAATTTTGCTACAAAGTAATTAATTAGCAAATTAAATCATATGAAACTATCCCAATTAATAGTTTCATAGTTGATTTTGTTTCATGTTGTGCTAATAATAAAAACTCATCAGACAATGTACATATCTCCTATTATCAGCATGAGATAAAGGGCCGGGCTTCTTCCTGCTGAGAGCTCTTATGCCAGAAAAGTTGTTTGGCAGAGCACTTAACCATCCAATTTTGTTTATCCCAGGAGTTTGTTAACCCTGATAGATATAATCCTGTGAACCCAAGTTAAATTAATTAACTCGATCTATCTATTATGTTAAGTTGCTGCAATCACATTTCTCATGATTGAGAACTCTATCTTCTGGTCTAGCGCAGTTAAGCAATTGCTTTGGTACTCCCTTCATCAAACAATAAAATTCCAATTGATTATATATCAATTGAGATTGCTATTAATTAGTTTTCTCTTTACTCTATTCTTGTTGTTTTATTATTTTTTGTACAGTATTAATACCAAGCAAATGCCTCCACATAATATATAATGAGATGATTATTAATGACTACTTGTTATTATTTTATACTCAAGTGATCGATCCATGAGCCCAAAGATTATTATGACTCTTGCTAAGCAAGTTTTCGGGATCATGACAGTTATTGGATTTAACTACAACTCGAGACAATATTATACCACATTTGGTATATAGTAGCTAAAAATTAATAATTATATATATTATATCTCTATAAATGGCCAAAAGAGTTCTGATGGAGCACGAACTGGATGCTCCCTTTTGGAGAATGATTTGGAGTTTTATTGTGTGATGAGCAAGTTGTTCTACAAAACAGTGAGCTCAAAGAACCCAGGGTGGCTAACCCGGCAAGGTCATTTTGATTCTTAAGTTAGTATTTTTGCAGTAGATGGGGAGCTGGAAATGAGCTAGAGTGCTAGTGTGAGGGTGACACTCAATCCATTCAAAGTGCTTGTTCCTTTTTATTGCCTTAAAAAAGGGCAGGCACCGACCTGCTAACTTAGACATGAACCTACTCAAGGCTGCTACTCGTCCGATCAGTCTCTGGACTTCTTTTATTTTTTGAGGTGGTTTCATATCTAAGATGGCCTAAATTTTTTCGGGTTGGCTTCGATGCTGCGTCGGTTCACTATGTAACCTAGAAATTTACCCGACGTGACTCCGAAGACACATTTGCTCGGGTTCAACTTCATGTTATACTTCCTTAGAATTTGAAAAACATCATTCAAATCACTTAATAGAGAGCTAAAAAGTTGGGTCTTCACGACCATGTCATCAGCATAACACTCAATTTTATTGCCAATTAATGGCTCAAAAACTTTATTTACAAGGCGCTGGAATGTTGTCGCAGTGTTTTTCAATCCAAAGGGCATAACCTTGTAAAAGTATAGCCCGAGCTCAATTACAAATGTGGTCTTGTCCTGGTCAACATGATCCATTCTAATATGGTTGTAACCAGAGTAGGCATCTAGAAAACTCAGCAACTCATGCCCCAAGGTCGCATCTACTAAATGGTCAATCTTAGGCAGTGGTAAATAGTCTTTCAGGCATGTTTTGTTTTGGTCGGTGTAGTCGACGCACATGCACCACTTGCCGTTGGCCTTCTTCACCAGCACCGGGTTGGCAACCCAACTCGGGTAATGGACTTCCCTGATGAATTCTGCTATGAGGAACTTCCCGCCCTCCTCATCGACTACCCTCCATTGTTCCAGGGCGAGGTTGCATTTTCTTTGTCTCACTGACCTAACTAGAGGGTCGACATTAAACTTGTGAGTTATTACTTTATGGTCAATTCGGGGCATCTCCGTCGTGGACCAAGCAAAAATATCTAAATTTTTAAGTAAAAAACTTACTAATTGAGTTCGGAGTGGCTTGCTGATTAGTGCATTGATTTGAAGGGTTTTGGCGGGATCGGTCTCTTAAACCGGTATGTGAACTATTTCTTATATCGGGGTAACTCGTTCCTCTATGTGCTCCTCTGGTTGCTCTAGTTCGATGAGGCGCGGAAGGGACTTGCCCTGAGTCTGCGCTGTGGGCTTCAGATCAATGTTCTTCTCTTTGCGATTTGTCGTTCTTAGGTTGCGAGTATTGCAGTTGGTTAGCTCTGTCAAGCTGGTTGCCTTCACGCCTCTCCACCTGGGTTCCCCCTTTGAGAAACCGGGGAAGCGAGCTTTTTGTCCGCTCCACCTCGTGGTGGAGTTTGGTTTATGGGGAATTCCGGTACATGTGATGTCCCTTCACCATGATGGGGAGATCGGCGGACGTTCTGACGCTGAGCAACATAACGAGGTAGGACCGGTTGGTGGCTCGGGTGCAGAGGAGGAAATTGCTACTGATAAAGGAAATGCTGCTGGAACTGTTGGATTTGTTGCATTTGCATCTGCATGGTTCAGACACATTGCACCAGGTCGTCGAATTGCCAATGCCTGACCCTAGAGGAAATCACAGTTGGTTCTGAAAAAGAGGTGACCAACTGGGGGAGCGGCTCACTTGCGGAGTGGTTTGTGGTACAAACAGTGATGGGAACCCCAAAACTGTGAGAGGGATGGTAAACTGACCAATACACACCGTGGGACCCTAAGGGAAAGTTGATGGCTGATCTTGCCCCCTGGCGATGTTCATGTCAATACCTTTCCCAGTGTTGTTGGAGGAATCCATTGAGATATTAAGATGACCTTTAATTCAGGTTCCCACAGACAGCGCCAATTGATGGAGCACGAACTGGATGCTCCCTTCTAGAGGATAACTTGGAGCTTCACTATGCGACGAGCAAGTTGTTTTGCAAAACAGTGAGCTCAGAGAACTCGGGGTTTATGATCAATTCATTCAATATTTTCTTTTTTAGAGGAAAAATTATCACGTTTAAATTATGTGTTAGATCTACTAATACCTTACCCCATTCATTCAGAAATCTTGGTTCAAACTCTTCGTTGCTGGGTAAAGGATACCCCTTCTTTGCATTTATTACGATTTTTTCTCCACGAGTATCGTAATTGGAATAGTCTTATTACTCCGAAGAAATCTAGTTCCCTTTTATTTCTCTAGTACGAAATGAGCCACTTCAAATAGGTTCATTGCTCCGGCCCAGAATACAATTAATCCGGCATGGGCGACGTGAGCCCCAAGTAGTTTATTGGACAAATTGATAAGTTCGGCATTCCCGGCCCACCAAGTGAAACCGGTGGTTTCTTGGTCACGACCAGCTAAAGCTAAAGTTCCATTAAAGAGCGTTTCCACGTGGTAGAACCTCCTCAGGGAATATAAGGTTTTCATGAGGCTGATCCTGAGCTGCCATCCAAGCACGAATCCCTTCGTTTAAGAGAATATTTTTAGTGTAGCTAACTTGGCGAAGTCACTCCGATGCTTAAGTTAGTATTCTTGCGGTAGATTGTGAGCTAGAAATGAGCTAGAGTGCTAGTGTGCAGATGATATATGTGTACCTGGGCCCTGGAGGGGTTGTTGCTTTTATATATAGAGCTGCCGTGAACCTCACGGAATAGTTCTGGGATCTTCGGCCTGGATGGATGAGGTCTATTCCTGTTTTATTTGGGGAGTATCGTGCTAGTTTACGATCCTTATCATTAACGCCTAATCCGGATGGGGATAGGATAAGGCCTACTGTCGTGCGGCGTAATCTCATGAGGTTCAGAGTCGTCTAGAGCCGATTACATGTCACTTCGACTCCTATGTCACGAACTGATTGGGACACTGAGGTGACCTGCTACATACCGAGATAGCTTTGTGCCAAAGTGACCGATCACCGAGCTCCCGACCTGTTGACTAATCTCTCCTTGCTGAGTTGTTGCTTTGCTAGTGGATCGTATCTAGGTATCACCCTTACTAGATCGGGTCAAATCACCTTTCATCAAATTCCTAATTAATTTGGTAAACCATAAAGGACTTGAGTCGTCATTTCACATACGTCGGGGATTTGAACTTTGTGATCAATTCATCATCAGATAAGGTCAATTACAGACTGGGTTGCTGGGCTGCAGGCAACATATTCAGGAGAAATACCATCAGCCTTATCTCTCATCTTGTTGAAGTAATAATATGAATCGAAAATTAATTTCTCTTGTTAATTTTAGAGGTTCAACTTGAGAGAGATAGAGATGAGCATCCAATTTAAATTTTATGGGTTTGATGGTGTGGAAAATCTTTAAATTGTGTACCTGAGTTGCATGCAAACCTACCTATTTATGATATGGGCACATCCCAAATGACTTCCCAAATCGAAATGGCCCTACAGATGGGTAAGGTATAGACTTGGGCACTCTGGTTCAAAGTCAAACTTGCCTCACGAGTAGAAGGTCGACAGCTCAACTTGCGAATCGGTCAATAGGGTCCCCTGTCAGAACCCAGATCACATGTGGTGAAGCTGGCGCTTATTAAAATTGTTGACCCATGCACATATCTATTGGATGGTCTAATTTGATCCAAATGAGTTCCATGTGCTTTGCGCTTTAATTTTTCTGCAATTTGCATGAGTTAAGAACAAAGTAAGGTTATACGAATAGTTCAATAATCAATACAGATAATTGAAAATGCCAGTACTGCCCAGAGGCGCGCGCCAATGTGGTGGTTGAAAGGACTTGACACCGATCCCTCTCAAGCTTATAAAAGAGGAAGGCTAGCTGTTAGCTAGACTACAAATATTTCCTATCAAAGTAGTCCGATCCAAACAAAGCCAATTGAGTTTGAGGCTAGTAAAAATGAGTTTATTAGTCGCATTGCTTCAGTCGTTCCTTCTGATGATTTGGCCAACTATGGCGGCACCATCAAAGGTGTCGTCGATGGCGAAGCCCGGTTGCAACGAGACGTGTGGCAACATTACTGTTCTATACCCCTTTGGTTTGGATCAGCCAAACTGTTACAGAGACGAGCACTACAGTCTGACCTGCAACTACGCTTTCAACCCTCCCAAACTATTCTTAGGAAGCTTGGAAGTCTTAGAAATATCATCCTTAGGGCATTTGCGTATCAACAACTACATGAGTTTTGACTGCTACAACAGTTTGGGTAAAAACTCCAGCAGTTTCAGTTATTGGGTGGATTTAAAGAATTGGCCTTATACGTTTTCCGCCACCCACAACAGATTCACAGCCATCGGATGCGACACTCAAGCCTACATAATGGGCTCGTCCGGCCGCAACTTTACAAGCGGCTGTTCCATGCTCTGTAACGATTTAGGAAGCGTGGTTAACGGGTCATGTTCAGGCATTGGTTGCTGCCAGACCTCCATCCCAAGGGGTTTCACGAGGTTCGACCTGCAGCTTTACAGCTATTACAACCACATCTATGTCTGGTCTTTCAGTAACTGCAGCTATGCATTCCTGGTTGACTCCAACTGGTACAATTTCTCAGTATCCGATCTTCCAGGCTATGATTTCTATGGTAAATATAAAGGACAGATCCCCATGGTTCTCGACTGGGCGATAGAGAATCATTGGTGCCCAAATGCTTCTACAACTGACTCCAAATATGCATGCGGCAACAACAATGAATGCTTTGACTCCCCCAACGGCCTTGGCTATCTTTGCAACTGTTCTAAAGGCTACCAGGGTAATCCTTATCTTGAAGACGGATGCCAAGGTAGATAACTAAAACCCCTTCTGTTCAGCAGGATGAGTGTATATAGAGTAAAACCCCTTCTGAGTTTGATGTATTTTATATATATTAATGGATTGCAGATATAAATGAATGCGAGGACCCAAATAATAATCCCTGCGAGGGGATCTGCACTAATACGCCTGGGGGATACACTTGCTCATGCCCACATGGAAAGAAGGGGGACGGAAGGAAAGACGGAACTGGTTGCTCAGTGACACAGTTTCCCGTGCTGCAAGTGACTTTAGGTAATAAAATTTACAGTAGCTCAATTTCTTTCTTTTCAGAATTAAACAAGATAAATTTACAGTAGCTCAAACCAATCAAATTACCTCTTTTAAAATCTCTCTCGACGTTTCTTCAATCTTCAGAAATAACTAAAATGCGTAAATGGAAAAATTACAATACTAAACAGCTCTTCTATATGGCTATATGCATTAATTCAATTTCAGGAATGATGAAAAAAAATTGATAAAAATAGGTCAAAATTACATGGTATGATTAGGTATAAAATGGTTGGTAAATTTTCTTTTGAAAAGAGAGCCCCTAGGCAATTTCATTCAACATTCTAGGTTAGTAAGTCTGATACATTTGTAGGTTTTGAAAAAGAAGGAAGAGGGTGACCATGTATATATAGCATGAAGAAATTAGCTTGGCATGGCACAGAACTAACGAGCAATCAAACTTATGCAAGTTGCATCAAGGAAGTCATATGCAAGTTGCATCTTCTTCAAGAATGATATTCAAAAATTGCATATGGCGTGCAATTTGAAGTCCATCATAGAATGCCACCACTATAGCTTCATTGTGCTTCATCTCTAGAGCTCTACAGATTAAAACAAATTATTATGATCACTTACAATCAAAAGCTTCCTTCCTCAGACACGTGTCTATTCATTCAAAAAGAAGCATGAGCTTAGTTATTTGCATTCTCAGAAAGAGTTACTGGTAGTTATCTCCACTAAAATGAAAAACAAAAGAAAACTCATTTCAAATAATATAAGATTCATAAAGTGGGTTATTATTTAGAAATAAAACTTGATTTAATCTCTTAAATTAATAACAAATTTATTTATCAAAAAATATCAAACAAAATATTAACCTAAATTACAACATAGAAAATAGGTGTCAAATAAAATTTATCATAATATATGAGTACAACATATCAGAATACTAGCCACGTACTTAGTATGGGGTCATTCTCTAATGATGTTTAAGAGGTGTCGGGATGCCTTATGTTCGTTGATAATATGGTATTAACTGGTGAAATTAAGGAAGGATCAAATGTAAACTTAGGTTCATAAACAATTACATTAGAGACAAGAGGTTTCAAAATAAGTAGGATTGAAATTGAATATATGCAATGTAAATTCAATAACAAGAGTATAGAGAAAGCTACATTTATGATACAAGACTTAGACTTAATTCAATGTGACTGTTTTTGTCACCTTGGCTCAATAATTGATAACAAAGGATAGATTCAAAAGGATGTAAGTCATAGAATTAGAGTAGGATGGACAAAATGGACATGTGCATCTAAGGTCTTATGTGATAGGCAAATACCACTTTAGCTAGAAGGAAAAATGGAGATGTGCAACTAGGGTCTTATGTGATAGGAAAATACCACTTTAGATAGAAGGAAAATTCTATAGAATTGTTGTAAGGCCAACTTTGTTCAGTGGATGAGAGTATTGAACAATCAAAAAGAAATATATCTAAAAAAATGAGTGTGGTAGAAAAGCAAATGGTTGATAGTTATTGGATATGGCTATTTAAAGAGAAACTAGTAAATAATGGATATGGCACTGAACATTACGAAATAGAAAAATTGGATAGGATTTATACCATATGTCACAAAGCTCAAATGGTGATGATGATAAGATCCCTTAACATTCAACAACTAGCTAATGATCCATCCTAGAGTTACTAACTAAAGGATTGGCACAGGCCCAGGCCCATCCCGAAAGTTTATAAAAAAAATCTGGGGTTTTGCAGTTTTAGGTGTGAGACCGGCTGATTAAGAAGCCAAGTTCAACCGTTGGTTTGGCCAGGCTTTGGTTTGGCCTTCTAATTACTGTACATCCAAGGGTGGAGCCATGGAATTTTCATAAGTGGGCCAAAACCTAAAGTGGATTAGGAAGGTAGGAAGGAATAAATATAAATGGGCCTATAAGGGAGCCAACCATTTGGTTGGAGAGGGGGGAGGGGAAAAATTTACATGAAAATTGTATTACTAATGGGGGATTTTTGGACCACAGGCGGCCATGGCTCCCCTGGGCCTCCCTGGCTCCGCCCCTATGTACATCAAAATAGAACGTTTACGTTTGTTTGTTTGTTTTTTTTTTTTTTTTGATAAGTAAAGTAAAGCTATAAACTAACAAAAGGAGTTTACATATTGTTCAATACAAGCTGGGGCCCTGCTCCACTCCATATACTGAGTCCAAGAATTTAATTATTTGGGCCAGAGAGTGAGCTGCCCTATTAAACTGGTTTGGGTTGTGAGACTACTAGTCTACTTGGTGACTATATAGCATCGGTTAAGAACTTAGAGTCCCTTTGGTTCGTAGTTGGAATTGGAATCAGAATTCTCTAGAATCAGAACTGGAATGATCCATTCCCATAGTCTATTTGGTTCAAATAGGAATGAGAATGGGAATTAAAATCAGTAGGAATGGGATTTCATTCCCAAATCAGAGGCAGAGAATGGTCATTCCCTCAAATAGGGAAATACCATTCCAACAGGAATGGAAATGGGGTTTCGATTCCGCCCAACCAAACAGTTGGAATTGGAATGGGCTATTCCAATTCCGATTCCTGACCCCTATTCCCATGACCCAAACGAGGCCTTAATTTGGAGTCTTGAGTCGCTTTTCTTAGCCTATGTTGCCCTGCATATGAGAGCCCCCGGGATCGGGCCAGATATCCTTATCCTACTCCCTTACGGAAACATATAACCTCGTAGATTGCTTATCTTGACAGGCCACTGGGGGTGGGATATAAGGTAGCCGCAAGGGTCAACAATACGAAGGTACCATCTAAATTGATGGTCTGGATTTCATTTATCCAATTAATAACCTATATAAAAGAGAAATTTCCATTGTTTTTTTTTTCAAAGGTAAGGAAAGAATTTTTTTCCTTCCTTCTTTTTCTCTCTCTCTAAGGAAAGAGAAGGAAAGAATTTATACCCTTTTGGTCGATGATCGAACTCTTCAATTACTTGGTGAACAACATAATGGCAACAATATGAAATTCACATTTTCCAGCATTCATGATGCCAAAATAATGAAATAGTATGTAAATTAATTATCAAAATTTTCATGGCCATGCAGGTGTTGGCTTAGGGGCATTGTTCATAGTTATTGGTAGCTCTTGGATATTTTGGATACTTCAGAAGAGAAGGCTTGCTAAACTGAAAGAGGAATTTTTTCAACAAAATGGGGGCGTTTTACTAAAGCAGCAACTTTCCTTACATGATAACCCTATTGAATCTGCTAAAATATTTACTACAGAAGAGCTTAAAAAAGCAACTGATAACTTTGATGAGAGTATGATACTCGGTCGTGGAGGATATGGCACAGTATACAAAGGAATTCTACCTAATAATAGAGTAGTTGCCATTAAGAAGTCCAAAGTAATTGATGCAAGTCAGATTGAGCAATTTATCAATGAGGTGATTATTCTCTCTCAGATTAATCATAGAAATGTAGTAAAGCTCTTGGGTTGCTGCCTGGAGACTGAAGTTCCTCTGTTGGTATATGAATTTGTTACAAATGGAACCTTATTCCATCATATCCATGACGAGGGACACAGAGCTTCCATTTCATGGGATGATCGCTTAAGAATAGCTACTGAAACTGCAACAGCACTTTCTTATTTGCATTCTGCAGCCTCTCCACCAATTATTCACAGAGATGTCAAGACTGCTAATATACTATTAGATAATAATTATACAGCAAAGGTTTCAGACTTTGGGGCATCAAGGTTGGTGCCACTAGATCGAACTCAATTTACGACCTTAGTGCAAGGGACCTTGGGCTATTTGGACCCAGAATACTTTCAAACGAGTCAACTAACAGATAAGAGTGATGTTTACAGTTTTGGTGTGGTTCTTGTGGAATTATTAACTGGGAGAAAGGTACTTTCATTTGACAGACCTGAACAAGAAAGAAATTTAGCTACCTATTTCACTACTTCCATGAAAGAGGAGAATGTTTATGAGATTTTGGAAGCTCGAGTGGTGCAAGAGGCTAGTACGGATCAACTCCAAGAAATCACTAAGCTTGCAAAAAGATGTTTAAGATTGAAAGGGGATAAAAGGCCTACAATGAAGGAGGTGGCAATGGAGCTAGAGAGATTGAAGAGACTGAACAAACATCCATGGGATGAAAGTAATCTTGAGGAGACCCAGTGTTTGCTTCATGCATCTTCAAGTTACCATAATCAAAACGCAGTTGAGTGTGATAGTTTGGGCAACCTAGTTCCATTAAACAGTGGGCGATGATTATTTGAAGGTCCAATTTATGCATATATCCTATGACCTTTTACATCACTATGCGGTCAGCAACTGTTACTTCTGCATGGTAAAAATGAGTTCTCTATTTGAAAGAGAAAGGATGTCTAATTTTATAATCTTTTTATTTCCTCACGTTATCCCAAGATAAGAAGTCGAAGCAGAAGTTAAATGGATGGTTTTGTTTTTTCTTTTTCCTTTTTATTTATTGGGTCAGTGGCGACTTACGTTACTCTATTTCAACAAGGATGTGGTAGACAAGAATAAAGGGTTAATGGAAATCTATGAAATCAAAGGAAGATGGATGTGGTCATTTTTATTTTCTGTATCGTCTAGATGGACTCTAATAGATGCATGCCAATTTGCCATTAGGGAATTATAACTTTTATACTTCTTTGTGCTTAATTTGTGATTTTCTAGTTTTGACATCTTGGGAGGCAGCCCAACCTGAACTTATGCACCGGTGGTCTGTGGTCGGTGGAGGCAGCAACTTTGGGCCTTGGGCTGAAATAGAAGTTGGGCTTCGTCTAGCTCAAATTGGGCTGGCTCAAGGATGCGTATACCGATGTGATTCCAAGCCTGGCCCAAGACCACTTGATCTGCTACAGTATATGCAAACTTCGGATATATTTGTCTGAGAAACAGTGGCCAACAAATAGCTTATTCAAAGGGGCCCATATTCAAAGGGTTCCATATTTCGATTTACAAGTGTTTGTTATTTCGAGAAACAAAAAAAAAAATCATATTTGGTAGAGATGCAAGCTGATTTAAAGTGATTTCACTTACTATTAAAACTGCTAATATACGAGTTCACATCTGCACCCTATAAATGATCCACATGCACATTTTAGCGTGCATTGAGAACATCTCCCAATGACAAAGTATATATATGGAAGATGTTCTTAATACACGGTTGGGATATAGTATGGGGCGTTTGGGTTGACAGTTTGACTGCCTGGGTCAATGATTCGCTGATAAAATCAATTGTTTTTGGCCATGCAAAAAGTGGTTCTGATTTGAAACAGAACTAGTCAGGTGATTGGTTCCCAAATTTTATAGTCCAACCGTCCAATCTGGTACAGTTTTGAAGACATTGCTCACTTTTACTATCAAAGCTGGATAAAGGGGGTCGGGTTGGCTTGACCTACTCTCATTTGAAAATTGTCACACATTGAGTGTAAAGTGAATGAGAGCTTGAAAAAGAAACAGGGCAAAAGAGTTAAATCCAATATTTTAAAAAATGACCCGAAAAAGGAATTGTTATGGCCACTAGTTTTTGGGTTGATGGTTCAACCATCTGGTTCGAACAAACAACCTGTTCTGAAAACAAAAATAAAAAAATAATTAAAAATAATAAAACAACCAAAAACCGTTGAACGGGTCGAAGGTTCGACCGCCTGAGTCAATAGGTCGTTGATCAATTCAACGATTTTTGGCCAAGGACCGAGTTTGAAGTAAAATAGAAGTGGTTACCTGAACAATTCTCAAGCCGAACGGTCCAATCATCTAGGTCAACGGTGGTTCAAAAAGCTATACTTAAACCTCCCCCTACATTTCACCTAAATACTGGATGTCCTCTAATTTTTCAAAGGGTTAGACCTCCCCTATTTGCTGATATGGACAAAAACCTCCCATCCGTTGACTTTTCATTAATATACGACATAATGTACAATTTAAGTTTTCTGAAAATTTCAAATTTGCTCTTATAAGACAAGAAGACATTTACATCCATAATTTTCTTGGAGGACAATATGCGAGCTCACTCATTATTTTTCAATTAATGAACAATCAATCCTCCATTGCCTATTGCATCCCACCTACAAGTCAAAGAATGTAATACAAATGATTATCAAAATGGATCATTTATAGCATTTTGAATCACATAATAAACCATTCTAAAACCCACATTCTGATCCTCTTAGTAGCAATATTTGGTTTGATTGTTCAAGGTTTTTAAAACTAAACCGGACAATTATTCTTGGGTCAAACAGTCCAATAGTTTGAACGGAATGGATGGTCTGTTCTGACAAAAGAATAATAATAAATTAAAAAAAATAAAAAAGGCCGAAAAACTATTGTCCGGGTTGATGGTTCGACAGTTTGACTACCTAGGTCAGCAGTTCGTTGATCAAATCAATGGTTTTTGACCAAAAAGCAGTTCTGGGTGAAACAGAACTGGTTCCCGGTTTTCGAGTCTAATTGTCTAGCCCCATCCAATTTTGAAAACATTGATAAAACCCATATCTGTGAGAGTAATTTACAAAACAAAGGAAAACAACCCCAAGCGATGCCAATTCACTTCAACATGAATTTTCCAGAAACAATATGTAAAGATTTATCTCTCTAGTATTAAAAGTCCGATAGGCTTTCCTTGAATGACTTGAGAGCGTCCTCCATTAACCCAATGGGTAGGTGATGAAACCAGAAATTGAAGGATTAAGACTCTTGTGTTGTCTATAATTAAGTAGAATGTACAACATCATTTATTTTTAGGTGAGATGCCTTCGAGTTCAATATGACAATGTCTTTTGGAAATCAAGTAGGACTTGAAGGAAGCCCTAGATATCTTGCTTGAATGAAGGGACACTTAAGTAAGCCATAACATCTCATTTCTTTCATGACTTTTACAATTTTAATGGTTTTATTTGAAAAGTTAAAGAGTTATGAAGGGTAGTGATGTAACCATTTTTGGTTACGTACCAATTTTTTGTGATGTATCAATTTTTTTTTGCTAAGTACCTCGTCATTTGACCTATTCTTAGGAGAGGATGGTGGAGCTCCCTGGTGGCGAACTGCCTGGGGGAGAGCTATGCCGAGCTGCCCGAGCTAGGCCGAGCTGCCCTAGCTATGTCGAGCTGGGGAGAGCTATGCCGAGCTCCCTGGTTGTGAGCTACCTTGGTGGACTCGTCATTTGACCTGCTCCTAGGCGGCCTGTAACTCAGAGGATGGTGGAGCTCCCTGGTGTAGCGCAACCCGACTGCCTTCTGCATGAGGTGATCTCCTCTCCTTTGTAGGCGATGGGAGTTGAGGGACCTACGAGAACTCCATCTTTTCCTCCTCTTTGTAGGCAGCGGGAGCTGAGGAACCTGCGAGAACTCCATCTTTTCCTCCTCTTTGTAGGCGGCGGGAGCTGAGGATCCTGTGAGAACTGAATCAGAGGACCCGGGGGTATTTACCCGGCGGGGACTCTCCGATGCCTAAGTTAGCATTCTGATTGTAGAGAGCTTGGAGAAAAATGAGAGAGCTAGAGAGTAGGGATTACCTCCATTTTTCCCTTCTCCCCCCTTGTCTTTGGGGGTCGGAGTCCACATATAGTGGTGTCCAGTCAAATCAGGCATAACAGCCTCTGTCAAGTCAAGCGTAACTGCCTCTATCTCTCTGTCGCAGCCGTTACTGCCAGAGCTGAGGTGGCGGGTGCAGGCGGCTGCTGTAGAGTACGGCTCTGCTAGTCAAGGGACAACTCTCAGGACTGGCAGGCACGGCGCCGCCTGGCGATAGACATGGGCGTAGGTCTCCGGATCTGTCAGGTATGGTTGTCAAGCAGGAGATCTTCCTGCGATACGCCGAGCTGCCCCTAAGTGGCGAGCTATGTTGAGCTACTTGTGGCGAGCTCTGCCGAGCTGCCTGTGGCGAGCCATGCCGAGCTGTCTGTAAGTGGCAAGCTGTGGCAAACTCTGCCCAACTGCCTGAGCGGCCCGAGCTGCCCAGTTATCAAGAGGCTGCACTTGGTTTGCATGAGGTGCCAGGTGTCACAATTTCACTGGAGGGCCAAATCCGCCCTCATCATTTGGCCCCCACTCCCGAGCTGAGAGTAACTCAGCGAAGGGAGTAGATTTCTTCTTTTGGCCCGTAAGTCGATGAGCTAGTAAGTGCTGATCCAATTCCTTAGGCTTTGGGAGCTGCCTATATGTGGCGAGCTGCCTGTAAGATGAGGAGGTCTCCGCCAGTTCAGTAGTGTAGCCCTTAGGCTCTGGGGGCAACTTATAGTTCACTTTTGCTAATTTTGCTCATGCTGAGGAAGCGACTGGGTATTTAGCAATAGTGTGGCCCGTAGGCTTTGGGAGCGACTCGTAGTCCACTCTTCTTGACTTTGCCCATGCCGAAGAGGCGACTAGGTCTTAAGCAGTAATGTGGCCCGTAGGCTTTGGGAGCGACTCGTAGTCCACTCTTCTTTGACTTTGCCCGTACCGAAGAGGCAACTAGGTCTTAAGTAGTAATGTGGCCCGTAGGCTTTGGGAGTGACTCGTAGTCCACTCTTTTATGACTTTGCCCGTGCCGAAGAGGCGACTGGGTCTTAACTAGTAATGTGGCCCGTAGGCTTTGGGAGTAACTCGTAGTCCACTCTTTTTTGACTTTGCCCGTGCCGAAGAGGCAATTGGGTCTTAAGCAATAATGTGGCCCATAGGCTTTGGGAGCGACTCATAGTCCACTCTTCTTGACTTTGCCCATGCCGAAGAGGCGACTACGTCTTAAGCAGTAATGTGGCCCGTAGGCTTTGGGAGCGACTCGTAGTCCACTCTTCTTTGACTTTGCCCGTGCCGAAGAGGCGACTGGGTCTTAAGTAGTAATGTGGTCCATAGGCTTTGGGAGTGACTCGTAGTCCACTCTTTTTTGACTTTGCTCATGCCGAAGAGGCGACTGGGTCTTAAGTTGTAATGTGGCCCGTAGGCTTTGGGAGTGACTCGTAGTCCACTCTTTTTTGACTTTGCCCGTGCTGAAGAGGCAACTGGGTCTTAGGTAGTAATGTGGCCCGTAGGCTTTGCCTGTGAGGTGCCGAGCTGACCAGGTTCCGAGCTACCTGTGAGGTGTCGGGCTGACCAGGTGTCGATCTACCTGTGAGGTGCCGAACTGACCAGGTGCTGAGCTGCCTGCGAGGTGCCGAACTACCAGTGAGGTGCCGAGCTGATCAGGTGCCGAGCTACCTGTAAGGTGCCGAGCCGACCAGGTGGGTGCCTTAGAGCTATGATTGCGCTGCATCAGCTTCGTAATGCCGGTCACCTACTCCTACAAGAAGCTACTAGGAGCTCGACCTTCGGGGGCAGCACTACTAACTTTAGGTCACCAGCTCACGCGGGAGCCTTGGAAGGCTTGACCAGTAAGGGCGCCTATGTAGTCTGTTGGCCGCCAACTCCCGCGGAAGCCACGAAGAGCTCATCTTTGTAGGGGGACCTTGCGAAGAGGACTGTGAGGCTTTATTTGAATTGGAAGTAAACTTAGTCTATTAGCTCCCTGCGTAGTCTTTGAGTTCATAAAAAATGTAAATTATAAAGCGATGTTTTTAATTTCTAAAAAGTGAGGACTTAGCTTTCTAGGAGAAGAGGACTTAGCTTTTGTAGGATGAGAACTTCGATAAGCGTGTTCCCACAGACAATGCCAATTGATGTAATCGTTTCTAGTCACGTACCAATTTTTTTTGGCTAAGTACCTGGTCATTTGACCTGCTCCTAGGAGAGGATGGTGGAGCTCCCTGGTGGCGAACTGCCTGAGGGAGAGCTATGCTGAGCTCCTTGGTGGTGAGCTACCTTGGTGGACTCGTCATTTGACCTGCTCCTAGGTGGCCTATAACTCAGAGGATGGTGGAGCTCCCTGGTGTAGCGCAACCTGACTGCCTTCTGCATGAGTTGATCTCCTCTCCTTGTAGGCGATGGGAGCTAAGGGACCTGCGAGAACTCCATCTTTTCCTCCTCTTTGTAGGCAGCGGGAGCTGAGGAACCTGCGAGAACTCCATCTTTTCCTCCTCTTTGTAGGTGGCGATAGCTGAGGAACCTGCGAGAACTGAATCAGAGGACCCAGGGGTATTGACCTGGTGGGGACTCTTTGATGCCTTAGTTAGCATTCTGATTGTAGAGAGCTTGGAGAAAAATGAGAGAGCTAGAGAGTAGGGATTACCTCCATTTTTCCCTTCTCCCCCCTTGTCTTTGGGGGTCGGAGTCCTTATATAGTGGTGTCCTGTCAAATCCGGCGTAACAACCTCTATCAAGTCAGGCGTAACCGCCTCTGTCTCTCTGCCGCAGTCGTTACTGCCAGAGCTGAGGTGGCGGGTGCAGGCGGCTACTGTAGAGTACGGCTCGGCCAGTCAAGGGCCAGCTCTCAGGGCTAGCAGGCACGGCACCGCCTGGCGAGAGCCATGGGCGTAGGTCTCCGGATCTGTCAAGTACGGTTGTCAGGCAGGAGATCTTCCTACGATACGCCGAGTTGTCCCTAAGTGGCGAGCTATGCCGAGCTGCTTGTGGCAAGCTCTGCCAAGCTACCTGTGGCGAGCCATGCCGAGCTGTCTATAAGTGGCAAGCTGTGGCAATCTTTGTCGAGCTGCCCAGTTATCAAGAGGCTGCACTTGATTTGCATGAGGTGCCAGGTGTCACAATTTCATGGGAGGCCAAATCCGCCCTCATCAGGTAGCAATGTCTTTTGGATGTATTTTGTTAAATATAACGGCATGTTGTTCTAATGGTGGAGCTTGGAGTTCTATAAAAGATTAGAGGGGAGATATAAAATAACATAGAAGGAAAAAAAATGATTGTTTGCAGAAATTTTTTGAAAAGAAAGTTACTGATTTATTTGGATTTAACATGGCAGAAATAGGAAATCATTATAAGGATTTGGGATTTGCTGCTCACATAGCGCTCCTCACATCGAGCTCATAATCGCATCCCACCATGTAGTGGGAACTTCTCTCATGAATAATAACATACAAGAATGGGAGACGTCCCCAATGTGTGGCTAATACATGCTGTAAAGTTGGTGTGAGGAGCCCTCTGCGAGGAGTAGATCGGGACTCTATTATAAGGCCTTGGCACTTAGCCAAGTAGTAAGCCTTTTCCTTGCAAATTGGAATCCAATGAAACTTAGTCGATGTGTTCAAGATTCCTTAATTTTTCTTTGGGTAAATTACAAATAGATACCTTGTATTTTGGGGATAGTAACAAATAGGTATCTAAACTTTCAATTATAACACTTGAGTACACTGAACTCTTAAAATAGACACTTTTGATGTTAGATAGATCTTTGAACCTTTCACAAGATCAAGATGGCTTGGTTGGTGTGTCCTTTAACAAAAGAATTGGGATTAATCGAACTTTTTTATTCACCCTTAACACTATCAAGGCTGTGTTTGGTTTGAAAGAAAATGAAGGGAAGGGAGGGATACCTTTTCAAACCTGAAATCTTCTACAGGTTTTCCAACTTTTTTCATCTCCGTACCTTTTTTTTTCGAACCAAACACAACATAAACGAATAGGGATAAAGTGCTGCAAGACGAAAGTGGGGAATCTTTTGATGCAAACCAAAACTATGGTGGGGGCTAAATATCAATAGTCCCTAATTATAGGGTGGTAATCTGTAATTTATTTATACAATTAAAGTAAAAGGAAGGTAGTGCACAAAAGTCAAAACATTGTATTTGAATAAGTTCAAGAGAGACTTGTGTACTTTCATTGGGTTTCATTTATAAGCATTTCAATTGAATCTAAAAAGCAGGGATGAAAAAGAATGCTACCAACTCTGTTGATCAAGGAGAAGCATCATACCAGGACTTTCCTAGTAGGAATCTTAAGACGAATTCGTTGAGGAAAAAAGAATAAAGAGTAGGTTGAGGAACGGGCTTGGAGGTTTGTGAGAAGTCTGATGGGGAGATCAAGGAATTTGATGTTCTCCCTGCCTCCCTGCTAGAAAAAAAAAATAAAAATCTCTGTTTGGTCACAGTTAGAATCTGAATCAGAATTTGAAATCCTTCTGATTCAGAATTGGAATGGTCTATTTACTTTGGTTCACTAGAATCAAGATGGAAGCTAATAGAATGGCATTATATATTTATATACATGGGCCCAAAAACACTTAAAATCCAATGTCTTCAACCAATCTCTCTATAGTGAGATATACTATTCAACAACATTTGCCTTGGTAAAAACAAACTTAGCTGTCCAAAGAATTCTTTCACTCTAAGTTTTAAATGTATTGAAGTAGTTTTGTGCTTTGTAGATGTCAATCATGAAATTTTAATGAAGAAAGCATCATCCAGGCTAGTCACTATATATTCCTAATTAAATAAACTTGGTCACGAGGTTTGGCCATTGGACACCCTCTTGGCTTTTAATTTCACTTCTCAAGTTATTGCTCAATCTATCATCTATATACCCTCCTATAGGGCATATTGTATATTTGTATCATATCTGTCGATACACCTATTTCAATGGTATTTTTCAAGAAACTTTTTTCTAATAATTAAAACACATAAAAGCAAGCCCAAGCTCAAATTTTGAAAGAAAACAAAAAAAAAAAAAAACAAAAACCAAAAATCGCAAAACGCAAGGTTCAAAGTCTCAATTTACCCCTTTTGGCATGTATCCAAATTTTGAACTTGCTCCTACCACGATTAAAATATTCTTTGAACTGCCAGTAATCAGTGCTACCTCTATGATGTCATAATTTTATCCAATGTTTTAGACAATTTTATCAGGCATAAAATATATTGAAAGACACGCTTAGCTCGAGGTCTTACCCACCTGCTAGTAATACTTAAGGTCTACGATACAAAGCTAAATACACGCTTAGCTCGAGGATCTATTATTGTATTTTATTTTATTCGAAAGAGAGAAGGAGAACTGTGTAACAGGAAAAACCTTACCTGGAAATATCCTCCCATAAGATTTTGAATGATAGAAATAGTAGGATTATAAAATTACATAATTCTAGTAGTATTGTCATCCTTTTGTTTTATCTTTGCATCTATTCTTTTATTGGTAGAGTGAGACAGATGACAATTCAACTGCATTGTTGTCCTGGTGGAGGAACTCCTCCATGGAAGATGGAGGGTTCAACTCAACTTCCCAATGCAAGTCAGGGTGAAGAGCGCCATTAACCGCTTCGGTGAGCTAGATTGCTAGGACAAGGTTTGGAATTTGGAGGCACTCTAAGTTAGACCTCTTGATGTAGTCTCGGAGCATCCCGTTTGGTTGTTAGATCACATTCAATAGGCAGGTCATTGAATTCACACACCTTTTGCTGGTCACAAAGTGCATCGTGAAAAGATCTATGAACTGGTTCTAACTTTTGATTAAGCCCGTAGCTAGTTCCGAGTACCACATCCGAGCTGTACCCTAGAAATTCGCCAAGAAGGCCATACACAAGCTCACATCATTTGCCCCATGAAGCTGCATCAGGGCTTGGAAACTTTCTATGTGGTCAACTGGGTATGTGGTGTCATCATAAGACTCCAGGCTCGGGGCTTTGAAGTCCGTAGAACGTGGGGCTGTAAGGATCTCAGGTGCAAGTGGGGAGGTGTGGGTCACCTGTTGTTCTGCTAGATGAGTGGCAGCCTAGCTTACCTCTCCTTTCCATTCTGCCTCTTTGTTGTTGGTGGGAGCAAAGTGGTTTCTCCCAATGCTGCGACGTGCACGTCGGCAACGCCTTCTCCTCGACGCCTTGGTCAAGTTGTTGCCTTCGGTCCCGATTGGTGTTGTAGCTCAACTGTGCTCTTCGACCGAGACCTGGTTCCAATAATCAGCATGACGAGGATCTAGAACCTGGTCCTATTTCTATCGTTCCTGCTACTACTAACATTGTTGCTGATGTGGCTCTTACTGGATCAGGGTGGAAAATCTTTCCTCCACATCTGCATGTACATGTTCATGCCATAAACATACTACACCAATTCGTTGAATTAGCGCATGTCGATCCCAGTAGGAACTATTGATGGCTCAACTGAGGGAGATGCACATTCACTTTGTATAGAGGGAAGGCCTAGTTTGGCATTATTGGTATGCCTAGTAGAGCCAAGGGCATTGTGAACTACCCAATGGCAAATGAGGGAACTTTAGGGTGTGCTTCGGGCTAGTCTTGCCCCCTGTAACATGGTTGTTGTTGGTTGTTGCTTGATGAAGCCATTGAAGTAGTAGAAATAGCAAGGAAGTGAGAATATGACTTTTTGTTGTGTGTTCCCACGTATGGTGCCAATTGATGATGCGTGATCTAAATGTTCCCTGTTGGAGGATAGCTTGGACGTTGGGCTAGTGAAGCCATCTAGTCGATCTATAAGACAAAGACAATTAGAGTGTTCCAAGATGCTTTACTTGGTGTGGGCAATCTAATGCTTAAGTTAGCAATGGAGATTTGAGAGAGCTGAGAGATTGAAAGTAAGAGAATGCGAGAACTAAATCGTGCATACCTTGTGAGGCTGGGGGCGAAGCCTTTATATAGGCAAGCTATCATGGGCCTCACGATGAGTGTCCGAGATCACCAGCCCGCCTAACCCGGAGTTAGCTTCACTCCCAAAGATGGACTCCGAATAAGCTGATAAGACTTATCCAGGTCCGTCTGAATCAGACAAGGTAAAGATAAGATCTATCGATGTACATCGTGATCCCGAGGAGATCAGAGATAACTAGCTTACTTCTAGAAGGAGGCTACGTGGCACATCGGCAAGTCGGTGGATGTAGTGAGATGCTTGGGACTCGGTCTACTTGGGTGACCCGAGGTGCTTGAGATGACTAAAATCGCTGAGGTGTCTGAGGTCACTGAAGTGTTGCCATATCATTATGCTGCTCCATGTGTCATTACATCATTGGATGGGCCAAATTATCCCTCATCAATTGCCCCCACTCCCGAACCCGACACAGTCAACTGAAGGCGGGAGTATCAATGACCTGAATGGATTTGGCCCAGTCTTTGGTTCAACCGTGGTCCAACCAACGGTTCAGAGATGATTGAATCAACTAGCTCGACCTTAGGGGAAAGGTCATGTCTCAAGAACGCATAGACGTCACACAAACATTAAGCTCTCTAGATGCCAAAAATGCACTCAACTGATTTCTGCCTCAGAATACGAATAGTCACGCCCCTAGGAGCTGTTGGATTTGTTCGATCTAGATCGTCCATGGTCGATTAAGGTAACTATAAATAGGGTCCTTGGGGACCCATTTCCTTTGTCCCTTTTTGAGTTCCAGTTCATTTTGAGGTCGCGGAGCGCATTGTCATTGGTTTCTTCAGTTAGTTGATGAGGTCAGTCATTTCTTCCCTTAGGTAAGTAATCCGGTGAGGAGAGAGTGCAGTCCGATCAAGCCAAGGATGGGTCCTCGGTCCAAGAACAACGTGGTTCCCATAAAGGGGCTTTGTCTTCCCATTGGCAACCTAGGGCCAAGGTGTCAAACCACTTCGGTCCTATTGAGTTGTCTGTCAAGGAGATTCATAGTCTCATGGCTTGATATAGGTTTCCTGACCACCTTGATTACTCCCTTCCTACCAGGGCTTTCCCTTAGGAGCATGATGAGGATGAGGTTGCCATCTTCGAGGAGGCTCTAAAGGTAGGTCTCTGATTTCCGCTTCACACTTTCATTCCCAAGGTCCTAAATTACTATAATGTCAGCCTCGACTATATGCATTTGAACTCCATTCATACCTTGGTTAGTACAATTTCTCTTTCCTTCCATATTGACTTTCCTTTAGACATTAAAACATTTGTCGTCTTTTCCAAATCCAGCAAAACCTTGTTAGCACCCTGGGCAAAACAGTCATTATCTGTCTTACCAGCCCAGGACAATCTTCTTCATGGGTTTCCTTCTAATGTCTCGGCCTAGAAGAGTAAGTACTTCTTCCTCGATCTATCTGGTGGGTGGTCCTCCTTGACACACTAGAGAGAGAGGGAGTGAAACACGTTAGGGAGGAACTGAATGAGCAATTGCAGAACAGAGTGTGGAACCTGGTGGATCGCTAGTTGGTGTTGAGTGACTTCTTGGCTGAGGACAAGCTAATCTAGGCTGGGCTGAGTCATTCGGGTAGGTCATTGTTTCAGGTTCAGGTGTTTCTTTTCTTTGCTTCGTTGTAATTTGACTAACTCTTGGGCTTCTTGTGCAAGAGTCATGTCGAGCATTGCAACTTCGGGGTTCCTTCAAAGCATAAGGAAGAGGAAGAAGAGAAAGGTGTCCCATAAGGATGCACCTCGGGGAAGATCAGGCAGAGAGGCCCTCACAAGAGACCGAGGTGGCCCTAACATTCGAGGTGCGCCCTCTACAACCCAAGGTCCAAACATCTAAGGAATCTCCTAAAGAGAGGCGGACCATCATGGACTTCAGGACTGCCTTAATCAAAACCAAGGAGGCCATCTTCCCCAAAGAGGTTTCCAACCTTTCTGACATGCAGTCTAGTGAGCTTGGCGACAAAGCTATGCACTTCCTCATGATGGCAAGTTTCCAACTTCCTCATTGTGCTATTCTTGAATTGTGTTTTTATACTTAGCTTCTATTTTCCTTTGTAGATGAACACCATGGTCCACTCCCTTGTCAAGCAATCTAAGTGATATTTGGTGAGGGCTAAAATTGACGAGGCAGCGGCAGGCGAGTATCAGTCTCGGGTGGAATGAGCTGTAGGAGTCATCGGCCAGTTAAAGACGAGCTGATGAACAAGAGGAACCGTAACGGTGAGATGGAGCTTCACGTCAAGAAGCTCAAGAAGGAGTTGCAGGAGAAGGATGATCACCTCGCTAAACGCAAGGCCCAATTTCTCGACAAGATCCAAGCTTCCAAGGTCCGAGCCATCGAAGAGTTCAAAGTCTCCCCAGACTTCTTACAAGAGAGGGAAGAGTTCGAAACTAGTGCTTTCTGTCAAGGCATTAAACTTTGCCAAATGTTGGTGAGGTCAGCGATGTACCCTGAGCTCAACCTCTCACCCATCAAGTCCTTGGCCTATACCAATCAAATGTCAGATCAGGTCGATCTGGAGCCCAATTCCAAGGATGAAGAAGATGGGGTAAGTGAGGAAGCTGAGGTCGAAGTCGGTGTGGATGTTGCCGAGGTGGATGCTACCGAAGGAGAAGCTGCCGTCGTGGTTGGTGATGGGAATGAGGATCCCTAGAATGTCTGAGTCCTTTTTGCCTATTTTCTTGGACCCCCTATAAATGCGTAATGTGCCAAGCCTCCGAGCTCAGCCTATGAAATTTTCCTCTTTTTTCTATGACAATGCAATCACTTAAGCTCAATGAAGTAAACTTTTCTCACACCTCGTCTCTTTCTTCTTTCGAACCTAAACAAAAAATATACTAAGTATGGGATTAACCCGAGGTGCCTAGGTGCTAGAGCAACTAGGCATATCAAACTGCCAACATCATTGCCAGGTCGGCATAAGAGGCCTTTATGGTAAAAGTGACTTACCATACCCTTTAAGATGTAGTTTAGCCAATGTGCCCCCATAATGCAGATCGGCTCGACCAGGTTGCCGAGGCGGGTGGTCTTTTATACTTAGTGAAATTTTGAAAAGTTAGTGGCATTGTAGATGCTGAACTCTTGAGCTCAAAGGTAGTTCCTCCTTAACTTATCAACATTTCAAGCACAAGGTACCTGCCTCCCCTCCAACATCTCGAGCTCGTACGTTCCTTCACTGATCACCCTTAGTACTTTGTAGAGACCTTCCTAGTTCAGTCCTAGCTTACCTACATCGAGCTCAGGTACCATAACTTTCTGAAGTACTAGGCCGCTAACTCGAAAGTGGCATTTCTTGAGTCGGGCATTATAGTATTGAACTACTCGTTACTAGTAGGTCACGATCCAAATATAGGCCAGGTCTTGGACTTCTTCCACTAGGTCGAGGTTCGCCCGTGGCTTGTCGTCGTTGTCCTCCTCGTCATACGCCTCAAACCATAAGGTGGGCAACTCGATCTCAGCAAGGATGATTGCCTTCGTTCCGTATGTCAGATTAAAGGGGGTTTCTCCAATTGCCATTTTGATCATAGTCTGGTAGACCCAAAGAATGTTGGGCAGCTCGTCTACCCACAAACCCTTAGCTCAGGAAAGCCGAGCTTTATGTTTGTAGAGGATTGCCCTATCCATTACCTAGGCCTATCGCTTGGGGATGAGCTACTGAGGTGAAGTTTTGCTGGATCCCCATCTCGGCATACCAATTCTGGAACTTGATATCCTCGAACTGCTTCCCGTTGTTCGATATCAGCACCTTTAGGAGTCTGAATCTGCACACTATGTTCCTTTAGAAGAAATTTTGTACATTCTAGGTTGTGATTTACACCAGTGGCTCAACTTCCACCCACTTTGTGAAGTAGTCAACTGCCGTGACCAAGAACCTTCTCTGCCCGGTCGTAGGTGGGAAGGGACTGAGGATGTCTATCCCCCATTGAGTGAATGACCATAGGATGGTTAGGTACTTCAGGTCAGTGGTAGGTTGATGTGGCATGTTAGCATGCCTCTAGCAGTTATAACATGTCTGAACGAGTTTGAGTGTGTCCAATTTCATCATAGTCCAGTAATAGTAGGAGAGCGTGAAAGACCTGTGGTACAACTACTCTCCAATGATGATGTAGCGAGCTGACTGCCGCTCTACCCTCCGAGTTGCATTGCAGTCTGTTAGTAGGGTCTTGTGACATAGATATTCAATGAGTGAATCTATCCACCTCGATTCTACTACCAAAATAGGAGCGACCTCTTCTACCACCCTCTCTATACTTGGTCATGGTAGGTCTTCAACATAGACCATTCTCCTTGTGATTTTTGTTGCATTGGATAGCTTTGAAAGAGCGTCGGCCTCTATGTTCTCAATCCTCAGTATTTATTGAATATACCAAGAGTGAAAGTTGGGCAAGATTTCTCACACCTTGGCCAAATAGGCCGACAAGGCAGGCTCCCGGGCCTCATACTGCCCACTCACCTGGTTTACCACCAGTTGAGAATCGTTGCATACCACAATGTGTTTTGCACTGACCTCCTTTGCCAAAGTCAGCCCGACTATCAGTGCCTCATACTTTGCCTCGTTGTTTGATGCTTCAAATTCAAACTAGAGGGCATATTCCAACTTCACCTCGCTTGGCCTGTAAAGCAACAAACCAGCTCTGCTTTCACATTGGTTAGACGAGTCGTCGACATAGAGGATCTAGGGCTCCTCATTTCAGGCCGGGACTCCCAAGGCTGGGATAGGTGCTACACTGGTTGATGCCTCCAATGTGATAGCATGCTTAGCCACTCCAAGGGTCGGCGTGCTGAACATGCACTTGGCGACAAAGTTGGCCAGGACCTGTGCTTTAATTGTTGGGCATAGCTCAAACCGGATATCATACTCACTCAGCTCGATGACCCACTTCATTAACCTTCCCGAGACCTCGGGCTTCTAAAGAACATGCCTCAAAGGCCGGTTAGTTAGGACTACGACGATATGGGATTGGAAGTAAGGGTGCAACTTTCGAGCTGCCAAAACTAAAGGCCAACTTCTCAATGTTGGGCTACCTAGTCTTAGCTGCATGCAACACTTTATTTATATAGTAGATGGGTCGTTAAACCCTGTCTACGTCTCTAATTAGTACCGAGCTAATCGTCACTTGCCGAGAGGTAGAGTTTTAGCTCGTCTTCGGGTTATGGTCTGGTTAGTAGTGAAGGTGAACTGAAGTACCTTTTAAGCTCGTTGATTGCGAGTTGGAACTCCTTATTCCACGCAAAGTCCTCGTTTTTCTTTATGGCCTTAAAAGAATGGAAGACATTGCCCAGCCAACTTATACATAAATTGGTTTAGGGAGGCTATCCAACCTGTTAATTTTTGTACATCCTTAATTGACCTAGGTGGTCTTATATCTAGGATTGCTTGGATTTTATACAAGTTGGCTTCGATGCCATGTCATTGCACTATATAGCCATGGAATTTGCCCGATATGACCTGAAGACACACTTGTTCGGGTTGAGCTTCATGTTAAACTTTCTTAGAATTTCAAAAATAGAATTTAAATCAGATATTAAAGAGTTTGAAAATTGGGTCTTTATGACCATGTCATCAACATAGGCTTTGATTTTAGTGTCAATTAATGGTGAAAAAATTTTATTTACAAGTTGATGGAAAGTTGCTCCAACGTTTTTCAATAAGAAGGGCATTACTTTATAACAACACAAGCCCAGTTCAGTTACAAATCCAATCTTTTCTTGGTCTTCCAGGTCCATTTGGATTTGGTTATAGCCAGAGTAAGCGTCCATGAAACTTAGCAAATCGTACCCCGAGGTCATACTTACCGGGAGCAAGAAATTATCCTTTAGGCAAACTCTATTATGGTCGGTGTAGTCGATGCATATGCGCCACTTGTCATTTGCTTTTTTCACAAGCATTGGGTTGACTACCCAACTCGGACACTGGACCTCTCTAACAAAGTCTGCTGCGAGAAGCTTCCGATCTCCTCGTCAACATTCCTCCACCTCTCTTGGGAGAGGTTCCTCTTCGTCTGCCTGATTAGTCTAACTATAGGGTCCACATTAAGTCTATGAGTAATGACAAAGGGGTCTATGCTGGGCATTTCTAGTACCAACCATACCAAAGCATCTAAATTATTAAGAAACTTACCAGTTGTGACCGAAGTGGTTCTACAAGGTGAGCTTTGATCTGGACCGTCTTCTCAGGCTTGGTGTCTAAGACTAGGACCAAGACGATGTCCTCCATTGAATGGGCTCTTTCATCGATGTTCTCAGGAAGCAGCTCCAGGTTGACATCTTCTGCTAGTTTTCCCTTTCCTTTTAGCGACACCACGTAGCACTTGTGCGATTCCAGTTGGTTAACTCGTACTACCCCTACTCCATAGCATGCAGGATAGACTAACCTAGGATGGCGTTGTAAGGGTACGGAGTCGCGATCTCCAGGAAGTTATGCTCAAAATAGACTGAATTCGGCTCCAAACATGCTATGACTAGCACTTTAGTCCGGCCTAGATGCCTCATCATGTCTCCGTTGAAGCCAAATGAGTAAGACATCGACTAGATGTAGATCCTTCCTCTCAAGTTTCATCTTCTAAAAGGTGTCTAGAAAAAGGATGTCGACTAAACTTTTAGAGTCAATCAGAATTCGCTTTACCTCGAAGTCATTAATTATCATTTTGAAAATGAGGGCGTCGTCGTGTGGATAATGGATCTACAAGAATCATCCTTAGTGAAGTAAATAACTTCCTCCACACAAGGGCGCCTTGGTAGGTTCTCGTCCTCGTGCTCGAGCTCCCAGACTGAGTTTTTCCCTGCCGCATTGATGCATCTTTCCACAATCGAACCTCCGGTGATCATGTTGATCACTTTGCGAATAGGCCTCTTCGGTTGTGGTGGGTCCCGAGGTGGGTGATCTCGGTCTTGGTTCCTGCTTGACTATGGTACTTCTCTTTTCTAGTTAGCAGGTCAGCTCCAGTTGTCACATTTGATGAACCACTTCAGGTAGCTACGACAAATCAACTCCTCGATCTTGTCCTTACGGTTTCTACAGTTTTCAGTGTCGTGGCCTATATCACAATGGAAGTGATAGTACTTATTCGTGTTCCTGTTGGTGGGGTCGCCTTCATCCTGGTTGGCCATCTCATGTACTACGCCGTTTTTATTTGCATCAAAATTTATCCTCTTTTGGGATTGAGGGTTGTGTAACTCCGGTTCTGGACTGGAGGGGTTCTTAAATGCTGGCCCAATTTGGAACTCCGGTGGGGGGACCTGCTTCTCCTTCTTGGCGACCTACTACTTTATTTGGAACTCCTATGGGGGGACCTACTTCTCCTTCTTGGTGACCTACTTCGCCTGTTGTGGGGTGATCGACTTCTTCTCTTTAGTGACTTACTCTTGCGCCACTGCTTGCTGCTTCCCACCTCTTCAACTAGCTTCCTCTTCTTGGTCAACTCTAATTGGGATCCCATCACCTCCTCCGCCTTGGTGAACTTGTCGGCCTAGTGAAGGAACTCCTCCATGGAAGATGGAGGGTTCAACTCAACTTCCCAACGCAAGTCGAGGTGGTGGACGCCATTGACCATTGCGGTGAGCTGGACTACCGAGTCAAGGTTTGGAATTTGGAGGTGCTCCAAGGTGGAACTCTTGATGTAGTCTCGGAGCTTCTCGTCTAGTCATTGGACCATGTTCAGTAGGCAAGTTGTTGACTTCAGACACCTTTTGCTAGTGGTGAAGTTCATCGTGAAAAGATCTACGAACTAGTTCTAGCTTTTGATTGAGCCCCCGACCAGTCTCGAGTACCACATCCGAGCTATACCCAAAAATTCGTTGGGAAGGCCATACACAAGCTCACATCATTTTCTTGTGAAGCTGCATCAGGGCTTGGAAACTATCTATGTGGTTGACCAGGTTTGTAGTGTTACCGTAAGACTCCAGGCTCAAGGCTTTAAAGTCCTTAGGCTGTAGGGCCGTAAGGATCTCAAGTGCAAGTGGGGAGGTGCAGGTCACCATCTATGCCGCTGGACAAGTAGCAACCTGGCTCACTGATGAGACTTAGAAGAACCTTATTTTGTCTCCTTAATTTCATCCTTTTACACTAATTTAGCACTTAAATGCACTCATTACTCTTGTATTTCGATTTAGGGCAATAAAGAAGGCAATTGGAAGGAAACAGGCCAATTCGGGTGATTTTGCATAGTTTCGGCGATAGTCAATGATCTGGGCCTAACTCACAGTTCCGGACTCCGAATTGGGCAATTCAAAAAGCATTAGAATAAGAAAGAAAGGCCCACAACTATCTCAATTATTGTTATTTTGGTTTAACTGTTTTCACAAATCTTAATGCTATCACTGTTTAACATGGAACGCTATTGTACCCAATTGAGTGGTGATAAGTGTTGATCGAATGCTGGGTTTGGTCAACTGAATTAGGAAAACACAAGGTTTATTATGGCTATCCTAATAAATCTAAGGTTAAATGCTTGAATTGCGAGAATGCTGAAGTGTACCTAGGATCGATGGTCAATCGATTCAACCCGAACCCTTGAACCAAAATTCGGTAAGACTGATTTTCTCTTGTTTGTTTAGTTTGTTATTCTTTTAATTTTAGTTATTTAATTTTCCCACACAATTACTTTACCCATTCGGCTAAGAGATTATTGATTTGCTCCCTGTGGGATTCGACCTAGAACCACTTTTACTGCAAATATTTTATTGTGGGACTAGTAATAATTTTGAGGGCTTCGACAACCCGTCAAAATTTTGGTGCCGTTGCCGGGGAGCAACGTTAATTTCTTAGCTATTACCTTCTTTTTGTTAACCTTCTTGTTTTATGACTCGTGCTTCTCAACGAGGTGAACTCAAGTATAACCCTGAAATTGAGAGGACCACCTGTCGGTTAAGGAATGTGGCTAAGCAAAGGAATGATCATTCACCTAAAAGGGTGAACACAGATCTTGATCTACTCACTTGTGATTTTCCCATCTTTGAAGAAGTAGTAAGAATGGCTGACAGAGAGAGGACATTAAGGGAGTTGGCTGCACCAATTATGACCCAACAGCACTTATGCATCACGTACCCCACTCTTGAGGTAGCCTTTGAACTCAAATCTGGTTTGATTCAATTATTGCCTCTGTTTCATGGTTTCCCAGGTGAGGACCCTCACAAACATCTAAAGGAATTTCATGTCGTCTGTTAAAGCATGAAACCCCACGATATGACCGAGGACCAGGTAAAAGTCATAGCCTTTCTATTTACTTTAAGAGATAAAGCAAAGGATTGGTTGTATATTCTCCCTCCCGGTTCAGTACGCACATGGGATGAAATGAATAGGATATTTTTAGATAAATATTTTCCTGCATCCCGGGCTGCAAATATAAGAAAAGAAATATGTGGAGTTCGGCAGTTTAGTGGTGAGACATTATATGAATATTGGGAAAGGTTTAAGCAACTTGTTGCTAGTTGTCCCCACCACCAAATTCCTGAACAATTGTTAATCTAATACCTCTATGAAGGGCTTCAGCCCATGGATAGAAGTATGGTCGATGCAGCCAGTGGAGGAGCTCTAGTGAACAAGACACCTGAAGCGGCTAGGGAATTAATCTCCAATATGACCGAAAATTCTCAGCAATTTGGTACAAGGACAGAAGGTACCATTAGAAGGGTTAACGAGGTAAGCCATGCAAATTTAGAAAACCAGATTTCTGATTTAATTGCCTTGGTTAAGCAGCTCGCAGCAGGACAGTTACAAACTTCCAAGGTGTGTGGTATCTGTTCGATCCTAGGACATCCTACGGACATGTGTCCATCACTACAAGATGGCCCAATGCAGCAAGTCAATGCCGTGGGAGGATTCCCGGGCCAGCCTCAACGAAAGTATGATCCTTACTCCAATCATTACAATCCGGGGTGGAGAGATCATCCAAACTTTAGCTACGGGACCCAAGGACAGCAGAAATATCAGCCCCAGTTTTTCAGTCGACAGCTCCAGTTTTCAACACCCATCACAGCGCAAGGCCAACCCCCGAATTCAGGTATGTCTTTGGATGAAATAGTTAAGGCTCTAGCTACTAATACTCAACAATTTCAGCAGGAAACGAGAGCTAGCATTCAGAATTTGGGGAACCAAATTAGCCAACTTGCCACTTCCATCAGCAAGTTGGAGGCGCAGAACTCCGGGAAACTACCCTCACAAACGGTAGTTAATCCGAAAGAGAATGCAAGTGCGGTGGTGTTGAGAAGCGGAAGAGAGTTGCAGTCCCAACCAAGTTCACCATCGAAGGCAGCTAAGGAAGAGGAAGGACAAGGGTCAAACGACAACCCCATTGAGGTAAAATCGGACCCCCCTCTCCCTAAGGTTACTAATGTTGTACCACCTTTTCCTAGCAGGTTGGCAAATTCAAAGAAAGAGGAATATGAACAAGAAGTGTTAGAAACCTTCAGGAAGGTGGAGATCAACATTCCCTTGCTAGATGCAATAAAACAAATCCCTAAATATGCAAAATTTTTGAAAGAGTTATGCACTAACAAGAGGAAGTTGCGAATTGATGAAAAGGTAAGAGTGGGAGAGAACGTTTCAGCCATGATCAAGAGGACCCTGCCAGAAAAGCGTGCTGATCCAGGTATGTTTACCCTACCCTGTGTGATTGGTAATAAACGAATCGAGCATGCCATGCTGGACTTAGGTGCATCTATTAATGTCATGCCATACTCGATTTACTGTGCATTGAGACTGGGTCCTTTAAAAGAGACTAGAGTTGTTATTCAATTGGCTGATCGTTCTAATGCATACCCAGAAGGGATTGTTGAGGATGTATTAGTGCAGGTTAACGATTTGATCTTTCCAGCTGATTTTTACATCCTGAAGATGGAAGAAGACATAGCCACGAGTTCAGCCCCACTTCTATTAGGTCGTCCATTCATGAAAACGGCCAAGACCAAAATAGATGTGGACGAGGGTACCCTCTCCGTCGAGTTTGATGGAGAGATTGTAAAATTTAATATTTTTGATGCAATGAAATATCCTAGTGAGTGTCATTCGATTTGCTCTATTGATACTATCGATTCGATTGTGCAGGAAGTCTTTGGAGAGGAGGACATGGATGATGAGCTAGAATATAAGGCACAATCAGACAGGGAGGAGGAGATCGATGCATCCTATGATACTCTGGAACCTGAACAGGAGGTAAGGACTTCTGATGTTCAATCGAAGGTTTCTCACACAAGGCTGCTGCCCTCTGTTTTGCAAGCTCCAGAGCTGGAACGAAATACCCTACCTGATCACCTAAAATATGCCTACTTGGGCGAAAAAGAGACACTGCTTGTGATCATTGCAAAAGGGTTGACTGAGGAGCAAGAGGAGAGGCTCATCAAAGTCCTAAAGGACCATAAGGAGGCGATTGGCTGGACCCTAGCCGACATAAAAGGGGTCAGCCCCTCAATTTGCATGCATAGGATCCTTTTGGAAGATGATGCCAAACCAGTTAGAGAACCACAAAGGAAACTCAACCCGGTAATGAAAGAGGTAGTAATGAAAGAGGTGCTTAAACTGTTAGATGAAGGGATAATTTATCCAATTTCAGACAGCAAGTGGGTAAGTCCTATTCATGTTGTGCCTAAGAAAACTGGGATGACTGTAGTAAAAAATAAAAATAATGAACTAATTCCCATGAGGGTACAAGGTGGCTGGCGAATGGTAATAGATTTTTGAAAACTCAACTTGGCCACTCGAAAGGACCATTTTCCCCTACCCTTCATTGATCAGATACTAGAGAGGCTGGCAGGTAAGGCTTTCTTCTGTTTTCTCGATGGATTCTCTGGGTATTATCAGATTGTTATTGTGCAGGAGGACCAAGAGAAAACGACATTCACTTGTCCATTCGGCACCTTCGCCTACAGACGAATGCCCTTTGGTTTGTGTAACGCTCCGGGCACTTTTCGAAGATGCATGATGAGCATATTTTCTGATTTTATTGAAAAATGCATTGAAGTGTTCATGGATGATTTTACTGTTTATGGAGATTCGTTTGATGATTGTTTGAATAGTTTAAGTAAAATTCTGAATAGGTGTGTGGAAACAAATCTTGTCTTAAACTATGAAAAATGTCATTTTATGGTGAAGGAGGGTATTGTGTTGGGAGATGTAGTTTCAGCCAGAGGAATAGAAGTCGACAAGGCAAAAATTGATTTGATTGTGAGTTTATCTTACCCTACAAATGTTAGGGAGGTTCATTCTTTTCTTGGACATGCAGGCTTTTATCGCAGGTTCATCAAAGATTTTTCAAAAATATCCCTGCCATTGTCCAGTTTGCTGCAAAAAGATGTGCCTTTCGATTTTGATGATGAGTGCAAGAAAGCTTTTAACAAGCTTAAAAATTTATTAACCATTGCACCCATCATTCAACCACCCGATTGGAACTTGCCCTTTGAGATCATGATAGATGCAAGTAATTATGCAGTAGGGGTTGTTCTAGGGTAGCGAATAAATGGGAAGAGCCATGTCATTCACTATGCTTCCAAAATGTTGAATGTTGCACAGAGCAATTACACAACCACAGAAAAAGAGCTATTAGCTATTGTGTTTGCCTTAGACAAATTTAGGTCATATTTGCTTGGCTCTAAAGTGATTATTTTTTCTGACCATGCAGCTTTGAGATACCTACTAGCAAAGAAGGAGTCGAAACCGAGGCTGATAAGGTGGATACTCTTGCTCCAAGAATTCGATCTAGAAATCAAGGATCGAAGGGGAGTTGAAAATTCGGTGGCTGATCACCTAAGTAGGTTGGTGAAAGACGAGGACTCTTCTCCCATTTGTGAGTTGTTTCCTGATGAGCAGTTGTTCCACATGAGAGGTATGACTCCATGGTATGCTGACATTGTGAATTACTTGGTCACAGGAATTTTGCCTAAAGACCTTAGCAGATCCATAAAAAATAAAATCAGGTATGAGGCGAAATATTATGTATGGGATGAACCCTACCTATGGAAATTTTGTTCTGACCAAATGATTAGGAGATGTGTCCCTGAGGAGGAGCAGATGTCGATTCTAAGGTTTTGTCATAATTATGCTTGTGGGGGCCATTTTGGGCCAAAGAGGACTGCTCGAAAAGTCTTGGATAGTGGGCTGTATTGGGCCACCCTATTTTGAGATGCCTACTTGTTTTGTAAAAACTGTGAAAGATGTCAACAAACAGGTACACTATCTCGCATGAATGAGATGCCCCAAACCCCCATTCTTATATGTGAATTATTTGATGTTTGGGGCATTGATTTCATGGGACCCTTTCCCCCCTCTTGTGGTTTTTCTTACATACTTTTGACAGTCGATTATGTCTCAAAATGGGTGGAAGCCAAAGCCACCAAAACTGATGATTCTAAATGTGTTGTAGGGTTTATAAAGTCTAACATCTTCAGTAGGTTTGGCATTCCTCGAGCCATCATAAGTGATCAAGGGACCCATTTTTGCAATAGAACAGTTGAAGCCTTGTTGAGAAGATATGGGGTGCAGCACCGAATTGCCACTGCTTATCATCCCCAGACTAACGGGCAAGCTGAAATTTCCAATAGAGAGCTAAAGTCCATCTTGGAAAAGACGGTGAATCCAAGAAGGAAGGATTGGAACCTACGTCTAGATGATACTCTCTAGGCATATCAGACAGTTTACAAGACCCCAATAGGTATGTCCCCTTACAGGTTAATTTTTGGCAAATCTTGCCACTTGCAGGTGGAAATTGAACATAGGGCCTATTGGGCAATCAAGCAATGCAACATGAATATGGAAGAAGCAGGGAAGGAAAGGAAGCTCCAGTTGCAAGAGCTAGAAGAGTTGAGGTTAGAGGCATACGAGAATTCAAGAATCTACCAAGAAAAGACCAAATCATTCCATGACAATGCACTCTTAAGAAAACAATTTAAAATTGGACAAAAGGTCTTATTGTATAATTCTCGACTTCAACTAATGCCAGGTAAGCTGCGTTCCAGGTGGATGGGTCCGTTTACTGTGACTAATGTTTTTCCCTATGGTGTAGTAGAGATCAAAAGTCTCGACACAGGTAAGATCTTCAAGGTGAATGGACATCGATTGAAGTTGTTCCATGAGGATGCAAATGTCCCCTCTACGGTAGACATCTCGTTGGACATTCCACGGTATTCATTGGATTAAAGGAGCAAAAAGAGGACGTCGAGCATAACGACGTTAAACAATTGCGCTTCTGGGAGGCAACCCATTATGTTTAGTTAATTTTGTTATTTGGTTTTGATATTTGTGTTTAGCAGGAACCTCAAAAAGCGAACAAGGAAGTACCCCCAAATCCTTATACTTTATGCATAATCACATACATTGGGGACAATGTATAACTTAAGTGTGGGGGGATTAGGGAAATCTGATGAAAATTTGGGATACCTTACCGTCTTGAAATTTCTGCTCCCGGAAACTTATCCTAGAATGATTTCAACTTATCAGGAATCATGTGCTTAGGCTGAATAGATAAGATAGGATGCAAGCATGACTAACTAAATCTTTCTTGGCTGCATATGGTACCTCATGATTTTAATCGATCAATACGCAAGATGCATAAGGGTTTGATTGATTTTCACATAATTATCTGTCAAACATGGGTTGATTATTCTAGAACTTGCTGTGTTAGGCATATAGAGACCACGATCAATGAATTCATGGATCAGGCAATGAAACCCCATTGATTCGTGTGAAAAAAAAAGAAAAAAAAAGGAGTTTGAAAATAAAATCGTGACTAATGTGAGATGGAGCATAAAATGCACTCACATATAGAAACAAAAACAAGTGTGAGATGGAGCATAAAATGCACTCACATCTAGAAACAAAAACAAGTGTGAGATGGAGCATAAAATGCACTCACATCTTGAAAAGAAGGCAAGGGTGAGATGGAGCATAAAATGCACTCACCCTAGAACCCCAACCCCATTCTCACCTTCAGATCCTAGGAATTCACACTAAGTGGTGGAGATGTGATACATAGCAAGCTTATGGAAATAAGCACACCTTGTTTTGATTCAAAGAAAAGTAATTGCATCTGGCTGAATTGGTTTGTTAAAAGCAATGAGAACCCGTGCAGTCCAAGGAGTTTCAGCCCTAGAAGGCTTGCCTCCTTGACTATCGATTTAACTTGAGACCATGATGAATGATGATTTGCGATCACTCTTGGACAAGAAAAAGGGGAAAAGAGATGAAAAGGGAAAGGTTACCAAGACTGGACTGAATCATGCATTGGACCAGGCCTCGTGGAAAGGAAAAGAAGAGAGATTCATTAGTTAGGTTCTTCTGTTTTGCTTGAATTTTGCCTTGCTCGAGGACGGGCAAAGTTTAAGTGTGGGGGGATTTGATGAGACTTAGAAGAACCTTATTTTGTCCCCTTAATTTCATCCTTTTACACTAATTTAGCACTTAAATGCACTCATTACTCTTGTATTTCGATTCAGGGCAATAAAGAAGGCAATTGGAAGGAAACAAGCCAATTCGGGTGATTTTGTACAGTTTCGGGCCTAACTCACAGTTCCGGACTCCAAATTGGGCAATTCAAGGAGCATTAGAAAGAAGAAAGAAAGGCCCACAACTTTACTGTTTTGGGTTTTAATTGATTCGGCCCGCATCGAGTACGAAACTGGGCCCGAAGTTGGAGCAAATTCGTAGCCAAGCCCATTTAACAGCTGAAGCCCAACTCGCAGAAGAACCTGGAAGCAGTCCAAGTAGCAGAGAAGCCCAACTCGGATGCAAAAGTCTAGAGTTCTAATTCGAATGTAATCTCCCAAGAGGGAGAGAGTCTTATTAGATCTAAACTTTGAATGTAATCCTATAAGGATAAGAAGGTTGGGGATTAGATAAGAGATAGGATAGGATTAGTTCAAAGAAGATCAAGACTCCCTAAAGATAAGATGATCTCCTAGAAGGAGTTGGAAAACAGCCCTCTCCTTTGGCTATATAAAGAGGGGGGCGAACCAGCTCTAGCATCACTCATTCCAAGATCCAAGAGATCATCAAGAGGCCAAGAAGCTCAAGAAAGCAATTCGGCTATGGAGAAGAAAGGCATGGAGATTGCGCAGATCATGAGTAGCTAAGCTTCTTTTTCTGGTTCAAGGGGGGAGGTTCAATTGTGTCATTGTGAGGTTCTGTAGTTAATTTATTTTCTTGCTTTTTAATTCAAGTATTCATTGATTCTTGTGCATATTTTTATTGGATGTTGATGTTAATTAGTTTAACAAACTGAATTAATGTTGATTTTCCTACTGCTATCCATGATTTCGGTAATCCGTAATTGTCACGAATATTGGTGCAAGTAGCAATTAGGTTGATATCTTTTGGGGTCAATTGTTCGTGATAGCATTTGACCAATGTTTTAACATGATTCAATCTAAAGGAATCGATGGAACAAGATTCAGTAGTTGCAGCTATCTCAATTATTGTTATTTTGTTTTAACTGTTTTCACAAATCTTAATGCTATCACTGTTTAACATGGAACGCTATCATACCCAATTGAGTGGTGATAAGTGTTGATCGAATCCTGGGTTTGGTCAACTGAATTAGGAAAACACAAGGTTTATTATGGCTATCCTAATAAATCTAAGGTTAAATGCTTGAATTGCGAGAATGCTGAAGTGTACCTAGGATCGATGGTCAATCGATTCAACCCGAACCCTTGAACCAGAATTCGGTAAGACTGATTTTCTCTTGTTTGTTTAGTTTGTTATTCTTTTAATTTTAGTTATTTAATTTTCCCACACAATTACTTTACCCATTCGGCTAAGAGATTATTGATTTGCTCCCTATGGGATTCGACCTAGAACCACTTTTACTACAAATATTTTATTGTGTGAATAGTAATAATTTTGAGGGCTTCGACAACCCGTCACTGACAGAAGACACAAGTTTGATCCTGATTAGCATTAAAAAGTTTTGATTTAACAGGGAGGTAATAAAAAATTATGCGCCAAAGAAGGATTTGATAATGAGGGGGACAAGTTAGGCACCAAATCCATTTAATACAGGATTTAGTATGAATGGTTAGAAAAGGTAAACTAGCCTGCATTAAATTTTTGTAACTAGTTGAATTTGAAAATTTGCTTGTAGGATGTTTAGTCCAAATACAATTTGTGGGAGTATTTGGAGGTAAGATAGGGGTTTTCAGGATGGCAAAATCTTGAGAAGCATCAAACATTGAGGAAATAGCTGAGACATTCCAAGTTCCATGAAGAATTAAGTCATTAAACTTTAGATTGGAGATTTCATTGTCTAGAGGTCTCTGGCTCATATAAAAATTCTGATTAGTTTGGATCCAAGGAATTTGAGATATAAAATTTGTTGATTCTTGTGACATAGATAACCTACTTCATGGAAGAGAAGCTGAAGATTGGGGGCTAAGGATTTCTAAAAGAAGAAACTTGACGCAACGTGGAAGCAATGAGAAACTGGGCTGGCTATGCAAGCACCGGGCGATCGCTAGCTTCTAGCGAAGAGCACCGAATTCTCTAGGAGAGAGAAAAGGTGGCAAAAATAGGAAGAAGAGAACTTGAAGAAATTCTGAAAATCTGAAGTATGAATTGATTTCATTAACTAGAAAATAGTAGTATTTATAATACATCTGGAAATTGAAATTGTAAATGAGCTGGAAATTATAAAAGAGCTGGGAAAGAACAACTAGGATAGATCAAAACATCTAATCTAGATAGTATTGAATTCCTCTTTGCCTGATCTCCACCGTCCGATCTCCCTAGATGCATGAATCTTGGATTATCTTGCTAATCTTGATGCTTCTTGGAGTCTTTCTTGATAATCTTGGAAGAGTCTTGCCTTATCTTGCTAATCTTGGAAGAGTCTTGCCTTATCTTGCTAATCTTGAAAGAGTCTTGATAACCTTGGGTTCTTGAATTCTTGATGTATCTTGAATTCCTGAATTATCTTGGATTCTTTGAGTTCTTTGGCTTATCTTGAATTCTTCCCATGAGTTGTCGCCCATATGATGAGATGGGCCTCCATCATTCTCCCCCACTTGTAAAAGACTCAACCCCGAGTCGTGGCTAGGATATGCGAGGGTCGTCTCTGGTAGGTAGCGATGAAGGTCAGCAAGTATTAAAGCACTGGGAAATTGTGTAGTAGCTTCCCCTGAGAAATTGTTAACATAGATTGCAGACGCTCTCTTATCACATATACGGTAGGCTGACCAACATGGATGAAGTGTTTTGGCCACTTGCTCAACATCAATTCCCTTCCCCGATTCTATCATCCAATAAAGGGCTTGTTTCTGATACAGCCTTAGATCACACGTGAGTGTGTTTGGGGGATCCATTTCCTCCAAATTGTATGTATCCGCTGTACCAACAAGTTTATTTAGAGCTGACTCTGAGATAACTTGTTCATCGTTACTTTGCTCAGGATGTTGACCCTCTTTTCTTCGTTTCAAAAGAGGCAAAAGTGTTGTAGTTTCATCTGAATCACCCTCTAGGTTTAAGGAACGTTTTCGCTTGTCAAGATCCTCCGGGGTAAATTCTGCCTTTTAATATGGCTTAATTTTCAGTAGTTTGAAAAGAGTAGGAAGAGGATCGAAGTATGAAGGAACTTCTAACTTCTATGAAGACTTATTACCCTCAGTAAAAATAGAATTGTGAATGTAAAAGCTTACATACAGTACGATTTCTTGCATCAAACTAAGGTTTTCTGGTGTAGCTACACATCGACCACAAACCTTATATCCTTTAAAGAATTTACAAGGGGAATTATGATTCTAGCCCAATCCGTTGGCAGCCTCCTTGTCGCAGCATACAAAATTATGATTCTAGCACCAAGAACAAAATCAATGTGATGTTGTATATCTCGCATAGGTGGGAGTTCATTTGGTAATTCATCTGGAACTATGTCATGGAACTCATCAATTAGTCCCTACACTTCCACTGGAATTTTATTCTCCTCCAGTGTTTCATTCATATTTTTTCCCTTCCACAAATGTACCTCGCGGGTATCCTTACATTCTTTTATGAATTCAGCATGATGATTTGTAATAGTAAGGAAATTTTTCTCATTTGTTTTTGGGGCCTTTGGAACATTCTTTTCAACCATGGGTAACAAAGTGTAACGTATACCCTCTTTTTCAAATTGGTAGGTATTCTTCCTACCCATGTGTCTTGCATCTGTATCAAATTGCCAAGGCCTACCTAACAAAATATGGCAAGCATCCATGTCTACAATATCACAATAGACTTCATCATTGTACTTACCAATAGAAAAGGGTACTTTGCAACGTTCCTCCACTCGTACGCCACCTCCTTCCTTGATCCACCCAATTGTGTATGGGTTGGGATGTTTTGCAGGAAGTAATTGTAACTTTTGTATTACATCCCTGCAAATAATATTTTCTTGACTGCCACTATCAATAATTAAATCAAATAATTTACCCTTGACAGTACATCTGGTACGGAATAATCTGTGCCTTTGAGAAGTATCTTTATTTTTCTGGGGCAGCATTAATTTTCTTACCACACAAGTATACTCTTCATGTTCGTATGGACCCTCTTCATCTTCCCCATCAGGTCCATAGTATACTTCCTCCTCAACATCCTCTTCCTCCTCCCTTTCTATCATATTAACTGCCTTCCTCCTGGGACAGTCACTGGATCTATGCCCAATCTCATTACATTTAAAGCACTTAAAAGGAGCAGGCTTTGCATAGGGATTACTGGGTTTAGGAGGGTTGGAAGGATTACCTCGAGTATGTCCTCCTGTAGTAGCCTTACCGGCGTTACTTGTGCTTGTCGGGTGAGAAGGTTGTACTGCCGGGACTGATTTGTTCCTGTCGACAGTTGTCGGTCTGTTATCGCTCCCGCTGTACCGACGATAATTATCACTACGTGCCTTGTCTTGGAACATTAATTCTGCTTTCAAGGCTAGGTTCCTTGCTTCCTGCACACTGAGAACCATCTGTACACCAATTTTATCTCTGATGGATGGTCTCAAACCGCTTAGATAACGGGCTGCCTGCTGGTTATCGCTTTCAGATAATTGATTTCTCTCATCTAATCTCAAAAATTCAGATGTATATTCATTAACACTGTGAGAACCCTGCGCACACCTCTGATAAGATTCGAACATATATTGTTCGTAGTCAGGAGGTAAAAATGTACCCCTGATTAATTGTTTCATGTGCCTCCAAGTTCGAACAGGACCCCTTCCTTCTCTCATCCGTTCCCACCAAACAGATGTGCCTCCCTTTAATCGGAAAGCTACTAATTTTACCCTTCGTTCCTCTGGTATTTCCATGTAATCAAAGAACCTATCGACTTCTGTGATCCAATCCAAAAGTCCCTCTATACCAAGATCTCCACTAAAAGTAGGAATATCTACCTTGAGTTTAAATTCATCATTATTCCTACGAGGATTGAAATTACCTTGATTGTGCCAATTTCTACCGTTTCTATCGTTGCCGGGAAGAACTGGAGCACCACCAAATTCGAAATCATCATCACTATCGTCGTCAAGAACTGGACGTCGGGACGCAGTAGCGACGGGTGGTCTGTCGTGGTTGTCTCCTTCGATCTGCTGTGGATTTTCCCGGTTTCGTGGGACAACCTCCCGTAACAAGGTTTGCAATTGCTCAGTCACCTCTGCCAACTGCCATTCAATGTTACGTGTGGCTGTATGCTACTCTTCGATTGCTCTCCAAACAGCTGGAAACCCCTAATCTCTGTCACGGGGTGGGTTGCGACTGCTACCATCTGGGTTGGACATGACAGGGCGAATTCCCTACTCTGATACCACCTGACGCAGCATGGAAGCAATGAGAAACTGGGCTGGCTATGCAAGCACCGGGCGATCGCTAGCTTCTAGCGAAGAGCACCGAATTTTCTAGGAGAGAGAAAAGGTGGCAAAAATAGGAAGAAGAGAACTTGAAGAAATTCTGAAAATCTGAAGTATGAATTGATTTCATTAACTGGAAAATAGCAGTATTTATAATACATCTAGAAATTGAAATTGTAAAAGAACTAGAAATTATAAAAGAACTGGGAAGGAACAACTAGGATAGATTAAAACATCTAATCTAGATAGGATCGAAATCCTCTTTGCCTGATCTCCACCGTCCGATCTCCCTAGATGCATGAATCTTGGATTATCTTGCTAATCTTGATGCTTCTTGGAGTCTTTCTTGATAATCTTGGAAGAGTCTTGGAAGAGTCTTACCTTATCTTGCTAATCTTGGAAGAGTCTTGATAATCTTGGGTTCTTGAATTCTTGATGTATCTTGAATTCCTGAATTATCTTGGATTCTTTGAGTTCTTTGGCTTATCTTGAATTCTTCCCATGAGTTGTCGCCCATATGATGAGATGGGCCTCCATCAGAACTTGTTCGAGAAATTTTGTGGGGGAAAATTTCATCCCTCAGGAGATACTTGGATTTCCAGATTTGGGCCCACCATTTATTTTGCTCATTAAGATATTTCCAGGCAAGTTTTTTCAAAAAGACTAAATTGACCAACTTGATTTATCAAAAGCCTAAACCACCATGTGATTTGGGGAGAGTAAGCTTAGACCAAGAACACCAGTGGTAAGGATGGGATCTGGAGGTTGTTTTTCCCCACCAAAACTTTTCTATAATAGAATTTATGGCCGAAATAGTTTTGTGGGGTAGTTGAATTAAGGCCATCACATGATTAGGGATGGTTTGAAGAACAGAGAATAAGAACCCTTTTACCAGCCTGACTAATTGAAGTAGCTTTCCAAGCATTGAGTTTGTGCTTTAAGTTGTCTAATAGGAACGAAAGCTGATGATGTTTTGAACGACCCCAAATCAGAGGGAGCCCTAAATATGTAGAATTTTTAGGAAGATTTTTCATGTGGAGTTGCCTCCTAATCATGTGCTAGTGATGAGGGTGAGCATTTTCACTAAAGTGGATTCCCGATTTTTCAAAATTAATAAGTTAACCCAAAGAATCTTGAAAAACGTTTAAAATACCCTTTAGATTGTCTAACTCATCTCTATGGCATCTGAGAAATAAGAGAATATCATCAACAAAGAGGAGATGAGAGATAGAGGGGGCTCGAATAGAAAGTTGAATACCTTGGATTTGATTTTCTGATTCTACTTTATGAATTAGACGAGTAAGACATTCTATGGCTAGAATAAAAAGATAGGGGGATAAGGGATCCCCCTATCTTAGATCTCAGGAGGGGATGATTTTACCCTCAAAAGCACCATTTATGAGAACAGAATAGGAGACAAAAGAGAGACATTCAAAAATAATTTTACAGAATTCAGAAGAAAAACCTAGGGCTTTGAGTATTTCGAGAAAAAAATGACCATTCCATTTTATCATAGGCTTTTGCCATATCTAACTTAATAGCTACGTAATCTATACCACTTTTATGATGTTTTATGAAATGGAACATTTCATGGGCAATAATGGTATTGTTTGTCATTTGTCTGCCCGGGATAAATGTTGATTGATTGGGAGAAATGCATCTTTTAAGGATAGTACAGAGCCTATTAGCTAGAATTTTTGGAAAGATTTTATAGATAACATTGTAGAGACTCTTGCACTTTAGTACAATTTTCCTTTTTTGGGATGAGATAAATAAAGGTAAGATTTAGTCTCTTTGGAAGTCTCTTGTTTTGGAAGAATTCTTGAGCAAAGGTGATGATTTCAGTGCCCATTTCTAACCAGTATTCTTTATAGACTAGGGTAGGAATACCATCTGGACCAGGGGATTTAAGACTGCCAATACTAAAAAGGGATGCCTTGGTTTCTTCTTTAGAAGGGATAGCAGTAAAAAAAGTATTATCCTCGGTGGTGATAGCAGGGGAAATAACTTCTAAAATAAAAGATAGATTTGAGGAATCTTTGTGGATGAAGATGTCTAAAAAATAAGAAAGGAAAGTACTAGCAATCTTTTTATGGTTTGTAACGCAAGATCCCTGGGAATTTTTGATGCCCTGAATTTCATTTCTTTTCTGACAACAAATAGCATTCTTATGAAAATAATGAGTGTTTTAATCTCCCAAAGTCGGCTAGAGCTGTCGAGATTTATGTCTTTTGAAACTTTTTAATTGAATCTGAATTTCATCATCTTGTTTGTAAAGATTAGTAAGTAGATCCTTGTCTCAAGGATTGGACTGTTCAATTTGAATAATTTGGGGCTCCAAGTGGCTTAATTTAGTTTGAGGATCAGAATACTTTAGTTCCTCTAATTAATTAAATTGTGCTTAATCTGATCCAATTTTGTGGTAATTCGGAAGGTTGCATATCTTGAGGCAGGAGAGTTCTAGCCCTTAATGATTTCAAAATAGCAAGACTCTTTAGAAAGCCACATCTCATAAAATCTGAAAGGTTTAGGATATTGGGTTACTCTAGGGGTGGAATTAAAAATCAGGGGGTGATGGTTTGAGCCCCATCGAGCTGCCAGAGATAAGGATGCATGAGGAATGGCTAAAATCTGGTTTGGGGTTGCTAGGCACCTATCTAGGGTACGGTTTATTGGGCCAACAGTTCTTTTGTTTGACCAGCTTAGGTGACCCTCTTGAATGTCGATTTCCATTAGATTCTAATTCAAAACCATGTGGTGGTACTGAGAGGAGGTAAGCCTAGGTGTGTCAGTAGAAGTTGAGGGATCTTGAATGTTCACGTGATTTGCCTCATTAAAATCTCCAATTAATAAGGTAAGTTGAAAGCGTGAAGGTCAAGATGAAGGTTAGACCAAAAATTGTTTTTGTGAAATTTCACCGAAGGTCCATAAATACAACCTAACAAAGGAGAAGAAATTTCGAAAAAGACATACCTAGATCTGGTGACAAAAAGAGATGCAGACAAAATATTCCAAAAGACGACTATTCCTCCTTCTCGACCTATAGGAGGAATAAAAAAAGAATTAGTAAAATTAAGGCAATTTGATATAAGTTGCATCTTGTCGATAAGGATTTTAGTTTCACATAGAAAAAGGAAGTCAGAACTAAAATCCCTAGTCCTCGAACTGCCTTGGGGCGTGCAGCGCCTTGGCAGTTCTAACTGATGATCAACATTGGTGGTCTTGTGGCTGTTGCAGGCCAGCCACCACCGCCTTTTCTAGAGAAGAGTAAAACGAAAACAAAATGAAGCTCACCTGACTGGTACGATCTGTTAGAGGTTCACCAAATGTCAGAGCTTCAGAAGGCAGATTAGGATTTAAAGGGACTATGTTCACAATCCTTTTAGTTTGATTACTCTAGTTGGAGGATTCTGGTCTGTCATAAATGGGTAGAGTAGGAGAGTCCTCTAACTGTAAGTGCTAAAGTAGATCGATACGAGGGCATTTACCTCGAGACGAAGATGCGCCCATCGGATGTGGCAGAAAAATATTGTTAATGGCAATTTGAGCATAAAGAGCCATGTTGAAAGTTTCCGGGGAAACACGAAGGGTAGGAGTAGTATGGGTAGTTGCATTGGTAGAGGAGGTACCTAATGTGACACTAGCAAGGGTTGAATTCAGAGGATTAAGAGGAACTAAAGTGGGAGAGGGTGAAGAGGTTGGTGATTTAGAGGTTACCGGGGGTTAAGGGTTTTGAACTAGGTTGCGAATGTGAACAAAGTCACGGAAGGAGGGGCGACACCAATTACGATGAATTTGGATCTCGGCTCGAAGCCAAGGACCAGGGAGGTGCATGGAATGACCATTAACATATTGTTCATAAGTTTGGCCGATGAAATAGGGAAGAGGTTGAGAACAACACCGGTACATATGTCCAACTTTACCATAGAGATAACAGGTGTCAGGGAGATCTTCATATCGATAAACAACCCAATTGGTAGCATTGAATAAAGAACCAGTTTTCAAAGGCTGGTCCACAATAATTTAATGAGTGGGACCTGTATGTTCAAAAATTGGACGACCAACATCTATTGAGAGGATTTCATAAGGGATATCATGTAACTGAACCCAGATTTCAATCTGGTTGAGCTGCCATTCATATTGAGGTTGCACTGGCACCAGGGTTTTAGGATTATCCACCGGCAATCTAACATCTAGGGACCATTTTCTCGAATATGAACAACGTCTGCTTCATAATGAAAACGCAGTGAGAAATGACCTCATTGAAAAGGGGCAAGGAAGAGACGGGTGCTATAGAGGCGCCACATATTATAGAGACCTTCTTCCAATTTAGATTCAGAGAACTGATCAATTAAGTGAGGAAAGATACGACAGATAAAGGAAAATTGCCAATCCTCATGGAGGTTTTCAAGGATATGGAGACGTATGTCAATGAAGTCGATTCTAGGGATGGGATCTGCTTGGAGCATATGTTCCCATAGTTGGGGTAATGATACTGAGGAGAATAGACTAGTAGAAAGAAAGGAGCGAGTTAGCTAGTAAGGGTTAAGCGGGGGAAGAGAAGGAGAAGGAAGAAGAAAGTAAATGAAATAGAAGAAGAAAAAATGATTATCAGATCTTCGCAGCCCAAAATGATGATAGTAAAGCACAGGTGGCAGACGTAAACTAATACGAGTCAGGTAGGAATAGGTTAGAGTAATTAAGAGAAGGGACAGATGAAAAGACATTGGAGAGGAGGGAACTAGGAGGGAAACTAAAGAAGGATTTAGTTTAAAAAGCAAACTAGAAAGCAACTAATTAAGAAAAGCAACTAGAAAGAGAATAAACGAGCGAAAGAGAAACTGGGAAGGAAAAGATACACTCGAATTAAAGGCAAAATAAGAATAGTAAAAGAGAGCGATAAAAATCACAAAGAAATAACAAAACACAATAATAGTAATTAGCTAGAAAGAAAAGAAGCAAAGAAGAAATACTTCCTGTAACTGAAACACAAGTAGTAGAACAAGGATACTTTAAGCGCAGAGCTCCGCTCTGAATAAGTTCAAGTTTGTGGAGCTTCACCTCAAATTCATCTTTTCATCGACGTAACTTCTCACTTGAGAAGGAAACTCATCAAACCATACCATACGCCAACTCTCTTCTTTCAAGGCTGTTACATGCATTTCTATAGTTCTCTAAAACTTGCTCTCACTTATCAAAGCCTCCAAGACCTCATCAGGTTTTATTGTTTAAAACTTACCTTCCCTTATATAGGTTTGGGTGGAAATGCCAATGTAGATGAGGATTTTGGCGAGTTGGCGCTGAGAGAGAGGCAAAGTGGAGGGCCATGGAGGGACGATGGAGCTGCTGCATGTGAAACATTAACGATGCTTACCCCAACCATAAGCAAAGACGGTTTGATGCACAAAACCTTCGACAATGCCTCTGTATCTGTAGTCTCTACTCTTTCCTTTTTATATTCTTGGTCTGTGACTGTACGAAAGTTGTTGTAAAGTACCAAAGTCACAAAGTTCCGATGCATTGCCTATAGTTTGCTTCAATCTACGTCATGAGCTTCACTGTCACATGAAACTTGAAAGCACAAAAAACCCGTCCAATAGGGCGGGAATTGCCGCTTCTCAAATTTATTTAACATAGCTATTAGCCTATCTCAACACATTGTAGATCGTGTGAAGGGTTGGTGGAATATAAGTAAAAAGGATTACCAAATTCATAATTTATTTACGTGTATTGTCACATCTATCATTTTGTGGATCATTTGGAATGAGAGATGAAAGCGGGTGTTTGAAGGCAGTGGATCCTAATTAATCCCATTCTCTGATTAACAAAGTAAAAAAATATGGTTAGTTGAGATTGATGCATTACAAGAAGATCCTAAATCAAATGATCCCAAGTCACTAGTGCTTCATTATCTTAACATACACATTAAAACAGCAAAAAGGAATAAAATTAGGTGGGTTTCTTGGAAATTCCCTACTTTATTTGAATTCAAGTTAAATGTAGATGGGGCTAGCTGTGATAACCCAGGAACAAGTAGTGGTGGAGGTGTAATTAGAAAGGTTTATGGTCGTTTGTTGTTTGCTTTTTCTAATTCCTATGACTATACTACCTCTCTTCAAGCTGAATTCCTTCCTCTGTTGGATGGTTTTCGGCTTTGCCGCAATAATGCTATTTTATCAATTGAGGTGGAGAGTGACAATTCAAGTCTAGTTGATATAATGAATGACAAACGTTCCTCCCCTTGGTTGATTTTTTTACACAATGCTTACTGGCATGAATATTGTCAATGGTTTTCAAAATTCGATCAGACCAGATGGTTGGACAGGAAAAATTGGGAACTGGTCAGGCATTTTTCAAACCAGATTTTTAATAAAAAATCGTTGATTTGATCAGCAAATTATTGACTCGAGAGATTGAACTGTTCAAACCATTTGAACTGTCTAACGGTTTTGACTGGTTTTTATTTTTTTAGTTTTTATTTTTATTTTTTTGTCAGAATGGGCTGACTGTTCGACCTGGGAACCAGAACCCTGACCGGTTCGTTCTCTGGGTCAGTTTTAAAAACCTTAATCTTGCCAATAAAAGTATTGAGGATAACAGATTGGTCATATTAGATATAGTCTCTCACCTTCCTCAAGTTCTTATTACTCATTGTCGAGAGAATTATATCAATGTTCCTATATTGGTTTTGGATTTCTGATTGTATGTGTTGAGTTTGGGCTGAGTTTGTATCTTGGTTTTGGGGAAAGGTGGGCTATGACCTTCCCTGTTATATTTTATTTAATCTTTGATAATGATTAATAAAATTTAAGGTGGCCGTCCCTCCACTTGAAAGTAAATTTTGGGTTAAAAAAAGCCTTGATTCCATATATCCAACGATCTCAGATCAATTGTAAATCTCATATACATACATGAGAACCAAAATTAATCATTAGGGTTCTAATGTTCGAGCTAGTCCTCTGGGGATATGTTGGACTGAGTTAAAAACGGAGCTAGCGTCTCAAAAGTATCATGCATTATTCTTATGTGCCTAATTATTTCTTCAACACAGCTCTTACTTGTTAAAAAGGACAATATATATATATATATATATACCATATGCATTTACTTTCTGCTTTTCAGTATCCAATGGAAATTCTTATAAAAGACTGAAGACTTTAACCAATTACATCTTTTCCAAGTGGACTAGGTCTCCGTCTCACTTTTTCATATGGAGTGAACACTCAAATTCCTATTTAATACTGGGGCCCTGGTTATTTGGCATTATAGTACGTAAGAGACAAAATCTAACCAGAATGAAGTGCAACCTACAGGTAAGTTAGTGGGGATTAAAATCACAACCTATTTCTTTATCCATGACAATGGGGTAAGACTCAGTTTGGAAAGAATACAAATATAAATATGTATAGTTCAAATTCATATAAAATAATACAAAGTAAAAGGTTGTTAATGCACTCTACAAATTTGTGTTTGCACTCCTAAACTGAGTTAAGGAATGTGTAAACAGAACACTTAATATTGTAGCATAGATAAAAGAAAATGCTCAATAGATCTATCGCTGACTTTTCAAACTGGAAAAAGTAACAGGTTAATGTATTCATATTGGACAATAAAGAAGAAAAGGTTAAGACTTTTCACTCTATAATATCATTAATTTAAGACTCGGCAAGAGACCAGACAGTCTGACCACGAAAACAGGGAGCTGGTGGAATTTCTGAGTCCCGGTTAAATGATGATTTTTATAGGCTGGACGGGTGAACCACCCAGTTAACCGACAAAACTGGGATCCGTGGAACATTACAGTTTTTAGCTTGAACTGATTGACTGATTGCTTTGTCTTTTTAAATGGTCAAATTAAATAATTAATATATAAAATATTTTATTGTTGTCTTGATAATCCATCCACCTAGGAAATATTTTAAGGTGGCCGCTCCTTCACTGGAGTAAATTTTGGGGTTAAAATAAAAATCAATCCACCAATAAATAGTAATTGACGACGGCCCATTACTAACTGGATAAGCTTTTTGCTTTTGTGCTGTGCTCTGGGTGTGTGTGAGAAATAAAAATGAGTTCTGAATGCTTGGTGAGAAATAAGAATCGCTTTTAAAGTGTCAACCTGTCAATGGGTCCCCATACCTCCCATCGACTTGACTTTTAATCCTGTCTGAGTTTATTCACACTTCTAGGATAGTGTTAATTAGCAGTAAGTTTCTCGCTTATTGGTGACTGTAGATTTGGCCCTCCAATGATATTGTGATATATGGTATTTCAGAACAAGTAGGTGACACTCGGAATCATTTTGGCAATAATTTGTCTTAGTCAAGTTGATGGTGCCTCACCTGACGGCCTGGCCCAAGTGCGACCTGGCGGCCTAGCCCAGGCACGACCTGGCGGCCTAGCACAGGCATCGACCTGGAGGCCTCGCCCAGGCGTAAACTGGCAGCCTGGCACAGGTGCCGACCTGACGGTCTGGCACGGGTGCCAACCTGGCGACCTGGCATAGGCGCCGACCTCGTGACCTACGAGACGTGCTCGCTGACAAATTCAACATGCACATCCTAACACTCCCATGATCATTGGAAGTTGGCCCGCGTGCCGAACGATTTGGAGGGTGGTCAATGTGCATTGCGGTTACCTTTAAGAATCTCGGACCATTTAGACAACCTTGAGGAATCTCGGATGTGGTGTGTGAAGTCCACGCCAAACAATGCCCATATAAAGACGCCAACCCCAATTGCATAGGGGGGGCAAGTAAGCATATTCTAGCTCTCATACTTCGTGATTTTTAGCTCGCAATCTACTATGAGAGTACTGACATAAGCATCGGAGCGACCTCGCCCGGTTAGCCACCCCGGGTCCTCTGGCATTGGTTCCTCGCAGGTCTCTAAAGAACTATGAAGCTCAACAATCAATCAAGCTCGGCACCTGATAGGCAGCTTGGCACTCTAGTAAGCTCGGCACCTAACCTACCTAGCTCGGCCCAGTCAGTTCGGCACCTAACCTGTCCAGCTCGGCTCAGTCAGCTCGGCACCTAATCTGCCCCTAGCTCGGCCTGGACCCAGCATACAGGTCCTCATCCAGCAAAAGTTCTCCACTTCGGCCTCTGAGTCATCGGCCACTTGGAAGCAAACCAAATGATGAGGTACTTAGCACGAAAAATTGATACATCACCAAAAATTACTTCATCAATTGTCGTCGTCTGTGGGAAACGCTACAAAAAGCCAAATTCTCATCGGCTAAGTCCTCTCCTTCCAAAAAGCTAAGTTCTCACCTTTTAGAAACTAAAAGCTCTCACTTTCTAGTTTCCATTTTTTTATGAACTCAAAGGCTATGTGGAAAGTTGATGACCAACAAACTAAGCAGGTCTACCAACTTTATTTCAACTCGGATAAAGCATCATCAGTCCTCTTCGCGAAGTACCCTCTACAAAGATGAGCTCTTCTTGGCTTCCGCGGGAACAGGCGGCCAACAGACTACATGGATGCCCCTACCGGTCGAGCCTTCCAAGACTCCCGTACGAGTTGGTGACCTAAACTCAGTAATGTTACCCTCGTAGATCGAGCACCAGTAACTTCTTGTAAGAATGGGCCGGTTTAGAATCAGACTGGGCCCGCCCAAATTGCACCCCTATGTTAAATGAGCATTTGATAAATATTTTCACATTCGTCAAAAGTGGATATTAATCTTTTTTAAAAGTGGATGAAGGTATTTTAAAGTACAGGTATCAAAAAAATTTTTAAATACTCATTAAACTTGCTTACAACTTCGTGCCTACCTCATCCCAACCCCATCGTTACATAAGTGTTAATTCAAAAATGCTATTTGATAATATTTATAATCATTTGTCTTGATCGATCTGTATAAAAACTAACGGGAAAACATCGTTTTTTAATATTTCTCCCAACACCTATCGACTTATGTGACGCCTAATGGTCTCAAATGGCATCCAACGGTCAAACAATGTCAATAAACGTTTAATCTCGTGTTTCAAGACAAATCTAATGTGCCGATGCATTTCAATAATTTACTAGTAATCACGAGAAGGTAATAAATATTTAATCTGACTGTTATAATTTTTTATTGTCCAAATTTGCAAATAGTAAAAATTAACAAACAATGGACATAGGTCTTAGCCACATGTTAGTAATACTAAAGTCGATGACACAAACCAAAATATACGTCTTAGCTCGAGGGTCTATTATTATATTTTATTTGATTCGAAAGAGAGAAGAACAGTATAACACGAAAAGCTATTACAGCATCGCCATAAACCTAACCCAGAAATATCCTCCATAAGATTTTGAATGATAGAAATAGTACGATTTTCAAATTACATAATTCTAGTAGTAGTATTATCATCCTTTAATTTTTTATTATATTTGCATCTATTCTTTTCTCGGTAGAGTGAGACTGAGAGAAGATAATTGGACTGCATTGGTCCATAAACTCTAAAATTGCTTGAAATAAACTTTTGGCTTGCCATACATGACATTTTATTACACCCAATGCCAAAATAGTAGAAAGAAAATCCAATTCAACTATAATATCCTGATATCCTGGATCCCTGACCCCACCCATGCCTTCATATACCTTCCAAAGGTTAGCCATTTCATTTGTTGTGGTTCCAATGTAGACCCAAATTCTTTCCTAAATGGTCACAAAATAAATTAGCTGCATTGGCTGATTAATTAGTTTGGCTCCCCACACATGCCCCACAGTTCCCAATACAAGCTGAGACGTGCTGTCGCGTGAATTTGGACTACTTTTGTAAATTAAAATAAAATAACTCTTTATTTCTTCAAATATTGCATAAATGTTTCTTTACTATTTGTTTAATATTGTTGTTTATTTTAACTTTATAGAACTGCAAATTAGGAAAGTCCATTCTCATACCTATATTTCTACTAGTGGAAAAGCTATTTATTCATTTAGGAGATGGGCATAAGGTTCAAAATATCGATAAACTGATGTATCAGGTGAATCAATATTCTTTTTGGTGTTTTTGTTTTTTGTCAACTGGTTCAGGGGAGCCGGTTTACGTCTTTGCCACACCCTGAACTGGTCAGACCACCGATACACTCATTGTAAGAGCGTATTAGTGAGGTGCCAAAACGATACGTATTGATCGATACGTGTCAATACTTTGAACATTGAATGGGTATCATTTACCTGGATAAGTGATACACCGAAAATAAACTTTCTTTGATCCCCACATAAATCTAGAAAAAGAACATTGGATTTTTGGTCAATGGGAACCAAAATCACATTGACCAACTTCCCCTCTTTCAAAATCCAAAAATGGGAGGCTCCCCAAAATCTCTACTGTAGCCAGCTAGAAACCTTATTTGATCTAGTATATATAGGATCACTATTGCTAGATTTAATGAAATTTATGGATTTAAAGACCGTCATTCTTGTTTGCTCTTTATTTCCTTTTTCTATGGCACAGTGAGTCTCAACTAGGGAATTATACTTGGAATCATTGTAGGATATTATGCACCTTTGCTGAACTTGGAACCTACCCTATAGGGACGGTGAGCATATGGGTCAGTTTGGTTCGATTCCACGGCATAACCTAGAACCTACCCTTTAGGGGTCATTTCCATGCTTTGGGGTCAATTCCATGGTCTACCCATAGAACATATTCTTTCTTTACTTCCCCCTCCCCCGCTCATTCAAAATAAAAATTAAAAATGCCCTTTAAAATTTTGATTTTCAATAATGATAATATACAGTTTAAAACTTATATTATCTTTATTGATTAAATTGAGTAACTTAATATATGGTTCAAAATTTGTCATTATAATTTAAATTTTGTAAATATTACATCTTTCATTATTTATTATATACATTCAAATATTAAAATGAAAACAAATGATCAAATCACTTAACTAACTCAATAGTAAAATGTGACCATGCCTTTGTAACTATGAGTGTTTGGGTTCAAATCTTTACATCCTTAAATATATTTTGGGGTTTAATTCAAGACAAGTTCAGTTCCGAGGTCATTTCACCAAGGTCGGTTCATTGGGTTGGTTTGGGTAGGGTAAACCCCTTGGCCCTGAAACTGACTTGAGTGGGGTCGGTTCCATGAATTTGGAACCAAACCTTACCTGTAACAGATTGAGTAGGGTCAGTTCAAAGTTGGTTTGAGGTCAGTTCCATTTGGTTTTGGGTAAAACCTATCCATTTGCTCACCCCTATTTACAATTCAATTTTGCAAGTATAAGAATATAATTTAGCATTAATAATGACAATAAATTTGTCTTTGACAATTTTACATTTAAAATGAGAGCAAATTTTTGCATTCAAAGTAAGTTCATGTATAGGTAGATTTTAGTTTTGAAATTCATGTTTGTGTCCATAAGAAATTATATTTGGTAGAAATAGAAAACGTATCAATGCAAAACTAAACTAAATTTGCATTTTCATAAAGGGTCAGTTTGGAAAGAGTACAAATACAAAAAAGAGTACAAATTTGTACTCTTTCCAAACAGAGCTAAAAGGAAAAATATTTGCACTTGCACTCTTGAGAAATGCAAACTTAGACTTAGTGGTGAGATTTTATGGGACAATGTTGATGACAAAAGGCAACATGGGTAGAAAAAGTAGTAGGCCTTCCCGAACCGGAATTGCAGATAAAAGAAAGACTAATTCAATATAAATGAAAATGCGAATAGGATTTGTGGTTGAGGGACCGAATCAATAATTCACAACTATAACATCATAAAGATGGTGTATGCTTTTTTGACAAAATCCACTAAAGAAGAGAATCGGAGGAAGATGATTAATTAATAGTGAGACATGCATTGACCAAGTGTCTCTGTAGCTTCTTTTGTCTTATTAGTCTACTTGCGTAAGAATTTCCAGAGGTCCTGTGTCCTTAATTTTTCAGCATCTAGAACTAGTAGTCTATAAATGAGGGAAGCGGTATACACCCCGTAAGAAAACCAAAAACCAAAAAAAAAAAAAAGGAGAGAAAAAGAAACAGAGATTTATGGTTTTGCTTGTGCTTCTTCAGTTGCTTTGGCTATGGCCAATGGCAACAGCATCAACGGCAAGGACCGGTTGCCAGGAAAAATGTGGAAACATCACCGTTCCCTACCCCTTCGGCATCGGCGATGCAAATTGTTACAGAAAATTGTACGATGTAACCTGCAACCACTCTTTCATCCCTCCCAAGCTCTTCTTGGGCAAAGGTAAAGTGGAAGTTTTAAATATATCATCAGAAGGCCAACTGCGAATCAACAGTACCATAGGCTTCACTTGCTACGATAGATCGGGAGATAAGATTAGTGAGCACTTGTCCTGGATCGATTTGAAAGCTAAGCCATATACATTTTCAGACACCTACAACAGATTCACGGCTCTGGGGTGCGACACAATTGCCACCATAACAGGCTCCAAGGGTTGCGATTTCAAGACTGGATGCTCTATGCTCTGCAACAGCATTGACAACGTCATTAATGGGTCTTGTTCAGGCATTGGTTGTTGCCAAACCTCCATCCCCAAGGGATTCAAGAAATTCGACTTGGAGTTAGGGAGCAATAACAACCACACTGATGTTGTTGATTTCAATTGGTGTAGTTACGGTTTCCTTGTTGACCATGAGTGGTATAACTTCTCGGGGGCCGATCTCTCTCTCTTTTCCACCAGACACGACACACAAGTTCCACTCGTGTTGAACTGGGCAATAGAGGGTTTTGGGTGCGGAAATGCTTCGACGAGTGACCTAAATTACGCATGCGGCAATAACAGTGAATGCATCAACTCTCCCAACGGGCTTGGATATCTATGCAGGTGCTCTCCAGGTTACCAAGGAAACCCTTATCTGAAAGACGGCTGTCAAGGTAGGGACTAATCTCCTCTTTCTTTATACATACAATTAAAAGATGCGATCGAGTACTTCTACTTGGTTAATTTTAGAAATTCCGGGATATATATATATATGTTAAAAAGCTGAGTACATGAGATGTAAATAATGGGTTGCAATCCAACTAAGAACGATTGCTCGGACATTTGCATCAATACGCCTGGAAGTTACAACTGTTCTTGCCCGCCTGGGACGGAGGGAGACGGAAGAAAGCATGGACGATCTTGCGTAGCCCCTCCGCATGCACTAAAGCAATCTATGCTCATACGAGTCACCACAGGTAACAAAGTTCATGCTCTACATTCCACATTAAGTCAACTGTCAACGGGTACCAAAAATAAATAAATAGAATAAATAAAATAAAATAAAATTGGCTCCTCCCTGAGTGCCTGGTAGCACCAAACGAAGGCGGCCCGTGGTCCACACTCCACAGGCCACAGCCCAGCCTGTCTATAGCGCTCTTCCTGTGTGATGCATCTAGCAGACTAGCACAGCCACAGGCCCACAGTAACACCGAGAGTCTTTAAAAACTAACGTGTCATGTGGGAAAGCCATGTTGATTGTCCTGGCTGTTTAGGTGTGCAAGTTGGGTGGATTCGGCAGGTTTTATCGTCTAATTTGATGCATTAAGCTTGGGATTGGGCCCGGGCCAGGCTCAAGTTGGTCACTAAATTTATTCTTAAATTATATATATGCAAATATGTGTATATATATATAGATAGATAGAGTTGGACTGGACTTGGACCGGGTTGAAACTACCTAAGGTCTAAGCCTGAGTCCGATCTTACCCTGTAGATTGAAAAACTAAACCCAACCTGTGTCTGAATTGATTTGGTCTCGGGTTAGACCCGCCGAAATTAACCCCTATGGCTGTCAGACTTGACCAGCCAAACTAGCTTTCCCACTCCAACCTTATACAAAATATTGAGGTGGCTCTACGGATGATAGGGGTGTAATAGAATTTTGAGCTTTGCAGCTTTGACCTGGCCCATACGAGTTTACATGTGGGCAGGTTAGGTCCGGGCCCAAGGTTTTCAATTCTATGCTCAAGCAGCCTTATGGCACTCGTGGGTCAGAGTCGTCAGACCAAGCATTGACTATAGGCATTGTCCGGAAACATATGGTGCATGTACACCCTCTTTAATGGATAGAAATTGTGGGATTTCATGTGTGTAACTGAGGGAGTGAGTTATACCCAAAAAAAACAAGGACAAATCAATATTTTGCCCAAACTAATGGCATAAACGCTTTAAAGACAATTATTTTGTTTTTACTGTTGGAGGGTAGCTTACATTACTTTGGAATTCTACAGTAAAAGTATTTTTCCTTGTCTGATATACAGGATCCTTGTATGACTTGTGGTGATTGTTGTTGTGTCAATGTAGGCACAGGCTTAGGCATTTTGTTCCTACTTATTGGGAGCGCTTGGTTATACTGGGGATACCAAAAGAGAAAGATAATCAATCTCAGAGAGAAATTTTTCAAGCAAAATGGAGGTCTTCTACTGAAGCAACAACTCTCTTCACATGATACAACTGTAGAAGTTGCAAAAATCTTTACTGCAGATGAGCTTGAAAAGGCAACTGACAACTATGATGAGAGTCGAATCCTTGGTCGTGGTGGCTATGGTATAGTGTACAAAGGAATTTTATCTGACAACAGGATGGTCGCCATTAAGAAGTCCAGAATAGTTGATGAAGGACAGTTTGAACAATTTATTAACGAGGTGGTTATTCTCTCTCAAATCCATCATAAGAATGTTGTGAAGCTCTTGGGTTGTTGCTTAGAGACTGAAGTTCCACTATTAGTATGTGAGTTTGTTTCTAATGGAACCTTATTCCACCATATTCATGATGAGGGACACAAATCTTCAATTTCGTGGGAAAATCGTCTAAGGATAGCCACAGAAACAGCAGTAGCACTTGACTATTTACACTCTGCAGCCTCTCCTCCAATCATTCATAGAGATATTAAATCCTCTAATATACTCTTGGATGAAAATTATATGGCAAAAGTGTCAGACTTTGGGGCTTCAAGATTGGTTCCATTAGACCAAACTCAGTTTACTACATTAGTTCAAGGGACATTGGGTTACTTGGATCCAGAGTATTTTCATACAAGTCAATTAACAGAAGAAAGTGATGTTTATAGTTTTGGCATAATTCTGGTAGAACTATTGACTGGAAGAAAAGCACTTGAATTTGAAAGACCTGAAAAGGAGAGAAACTTGGCTACCCATTTTGTAACCTCAATGAAAGAAGACAATGTTTCAGAAATTTTGGAAGGCAGAGTTCTAAATGAATGCAGCAAGAATCAACTCCAAGAAGTCGCTCAGCTTGCTAAGAGATGCTTAAGTGTGAAGGGAGAGGAAAGACCAACGATGAAAGAAGTAGCTATGGAGTTAGTGGGGTTAAAGACGTCGAACAAACACCCATGGGTAGAACAAAATCTTGAAGAAACAGAATACTTGCTTGGTGAGACATCGGTTTCTAATAATGGCAATAATATTGTCTATGATAGTTTAAAGAATCAAGTTGTGATACCTTTGGATAGTGGGCGTTGATCATTTAGTTCTTCAACTAAATGTTCTGCTTCTTACATCTCTTAAGAATTTGTGATATTTGCAATGATTCTTAATTAGCTTCTTTTTTTTTGACAAGTGCATCTTAATTAATTAGTTATGTTTGATTTCCAACAAAATAAATTTCTCAACGACAATGAGTAGTTGCTCTTAAATAAATTATTATCCTCTTCATATTATTTAATCTGTTATCCATAAATTTTCTTTGCCGTTTATTGGTGAGAAAGGATTGTAAAATTACAGTTGGAGGTAGTGTTACATGAATAACTTTCAATTAATTAAATAGGGAAAATTTTCAATAGGTATCCTGTACTTTAGGTCGAGTGCCAATTTAGTACCCAAACTTTAAAGCGCGATAATCTAATATCAGAACTTTCATTTTATGATAATCTAATATCTATCGTTAATAGACCGCCAATTATATATCACGTGATCTCATGTGAGATTTATAACTTTTGAAAATATTAAAATTATCCTTAGACACTATTTATCATCTTTTTTCTTAAGAAAATAAAACAAAATCCAAATACATTATTTATCATCTTCTTTCTCAAAAAAAAAAATAAACATCAGATTCCAAAAAACCCAAATCTCTTGATGGAGGTAAGATGAATTGAGTTCTCCAATTAATGTTACCTCAGAAATGGAGTTCTCCAAATAAATGTCAGGGTGGGGAATCCAGTCGTAATATGAAACAGAAACCTTCATTCAACAGGAAACATAAATTTTAAATAAATAAGGTGAAAGTGTCAAATCAACTGGATCCAGATTACTGAATCAACTAACGATTAATATCTGTAGCCTGTGACGAATTGAAACCCACCATCAAGTTCGGAATATGTGGGTGATGGACCGGGTCAAAAAATTGAAACCTACTGACACTTCACGTTCGCACATGCTCAAGGTTCTTTGACAAGGTCAACTGAGGTAGTCACCAGAACTCCGTTAACCAAAAGTATTAAAATTTCGTAGCCGGACTCATGATGTGGATGTGGGGGTGTGATGTTATCTGATTGCATCACTGGCATGTGTAGAAACCGACAAAAGTTTCGAAATTCGTCAACTCTTCATTTAATTATTTTACAACGAAGTAAAAAATTGGTTCAGTTTGTGAAGAGTACGAACCCATACAAATATAATCACTTTAAAACCTTGTATATTGTATTTGTAAATCTTGTATTTTTGCTTTACATATTTTTATTTATATTATTCGCAAATTGACACTAAGAGATAACTGTTTTATTGCAATTTTCAGGACTGTTTGTTCGGAATACACCTAGCCTGAACGAGGGTTAAACAATACCCTGCAAATTTTTTAATAAGAAAGAATAAATTAAAGATGGCCACCATCTTGTTATTTAGGGTAGTGACATTTTGCTCCTGAGCTTTTATTTGTGATAAATACAAGGTTTTCAAAATACAAAAATTCTATAGTTTTATTTTTTTACTTTTGTAAAATTTTCCCTATTTCCTCAATTTCGTTTTTCTTGTTTTTTTTTTTGCAATTTTATGTTTTCTGTATTTTACTCTTTTTCTCATTTTTTAGTGTATTTTCTGCAATTTCCTTCCTTTCTTTTACTTTTAATTTTTTAATGCATTTTATTAATTTTCTATGAAATAATCTCATTTTTTAATGCATTTTATTAATATAACCAATCCTATGTTAACTAGGATTCACCGCATCTTGAAGTTAGCAACCTCGGCTATAATCACCAGGGCGATCTTGTCTCTTGCGAGGTCCCGGTCTGATCTCTCCGTCCTATGTTCCTCCGTGTCCCTCCTCTTCTTCTAGGGCTTTTCTTCTTCTTCATCCTATAGTTGCGCCTAGGCTTCCTCTGCGTTGATGTACTTATGCGCATGTGCCATTAGCGATGGTCTGAGGGGGGTTCTTGGAGATGGAGAAGTTGAATGGTGATGGGCGGAGTCCGTGCTGAATGGTTGTGACGGCCACCGATTGGTTAATGTTATAGACCTGGAGTGCTTCAGCATTGAACCTCACCAAGTAGTCCCTGAGAGATTTGTTCTTCCTTTGCCGCCCCTACATGAGGCTGGCCTAGGTTTTCCAGTGTTTTTGACTTGATGTGAACTGCACTAGATACAGGCTCTCCAGATTCTCCCATGATGATATAGAGTGTGGGGAAAGAGAGGAATACCAGGTCAAGGGTGGGCCCTTAAAGGTGGCCTCGAGAGCCTTGCACATCAAACCTGAAGGAATGGTAGGATCCATCTAATGGACGCCAAAAGATTGTGGAATGGATGGCCAAATTTCAAAAATTTCCTACCTTCCTCCAACTGGGAATTGTATTCCCTAAATTTAGAATACCATATTCAAGGATCTTATTTGAACCATAATCGAACCAGATCTGAACCACAAGGTAAAAGGGAGGATTATACCTGATCCGGAGAAGCAGTATCTCCCAAAGGTTGGTGTTCATGCCCAAAGAAGAAACCAAGATCCGCTCCTGCTGAAGATGACACAGCTATGGATGGAACAGAAGCAGCAGGGTGCATCCTACACACTGGATCCTTCGCAAGAATCCTCTGGAAACTCTGAACACCGAATCTTCTTCAATCTATCATGCAAGACTGATGTCAAGAACTGATTTCTTAACTTCCTATTGTTGCAAAGATCGAATCTTACAATAGTGAATGGTGGCGGCAGGAGGAGAACTCCAAGGATGAAGATGGCTGAACTGTTTTTCTTCTCTCTGGAGTATGAATGAGATCTAATCTCAATTCGCAGGGAGTTTTTTTTTCACCAAAAACCCTAGTTCGAATTCTGATGTATTTTCTCTTGTATTTTTCCTCCTTTCTTCTTGATTGAGAAACCTCCTAATTAGGAGTTATCCCAATCCAAATCTATATTTGGATAGGGGATTATCTTAATCCTATCTGTAGATTAAGTTAGTTTACTCCTGATCTTATCAGGAGATTACCAGATTCAAATCTAATTTGAATTTGGTCTCCTGGAGTGGATAAGGTTAAAGGCCCAATCCTTTTACTAACATTAATCTCAGATTCGCCCCATAGATGGATGATCATATCAGCCCAGTTCGAAATGGGCTTTTGGCCCATTAGATGTTCAGTGTTTAACTAGTTTCCAATCTGTTGCCCAGTTGGGCTTCTTTGTATGGCGTGGGACCCAAGCATTGATCTACACACTAGCCACATGGGTTCGGCCCAACCTTTAATAAAAGGCCCAGCCGAATTCACTGAAAGACTCAGTAAACCCCTGAGCCCATCATATGGACCCTATGGGCCCAACACTTACATTAAGTGGTCCCTGGGCCAAGCCATCTTATAAAAACCCAGGAACTGTGGGCAGGTGCAAGATTAGCCGATTAGGTACTATTGTAAATGGTCTTACACTTAACCTCTCAGCCCTTAATGATCAAGCACTGCCCGACAATAGAGGACCTCTCCCTCGGCTGCAAGGAACAATGCCGCACTCTCCACTCACATGGATCCCGGGAATTAAAACCATTTGCAAACAATTTGAAACCGTACATATATATATATATAAATATATTAATTTTGCAAAACAAAATTCCAACGATTGAAATCAACTGCCGGCAGTTTGGTTTCCATCAGAGAGAGTGCATTCCCGATCATTACCCTTTGTCCAACAAAGGGGCTGATCCTGTCACTATGATCACCCACTCAGATGAATTCTCAGATTGTCCCAACATACCCAGGTTTTGATCCCCATCTAAGGATCTCACTGATTGGCATATCAAAGACAGTCCGATCCGACACCTAGTGAAATGTCATAATCGAGTCTAGGGGTCAGGTGTAACTTTCCAATTTTGCCCATCTGTCTCCAAAGTCCAGGGCAATACTGGAAATCTGGTCCGGTTCAAGGATTCAAGTAATCCCATACTGCATGTGCCTCGGGTCTTACCCTGGTGGCTGATACAGGCCATCCCAACACTTGGTGGCACACCAGTATCAGCCTTGGCAGGATAAATATCCCCAAACTTATCCAACGGCTATGAATATTTAAAACTAACACGAGTCTCTATAAGTGTCCAGTTTTAGGGTCTTACACAGAATTAAACCAAACAACATGAATCAAACATGCACTTTATTTATTTCCACTAAACAACAAAAGTACATCAAATCGGATTGAAGCTAAGGGCATACAAAACTGTCTAACAGCTCCCACTTGCACTTAGGTCCAATCTGGTACAAGCCGGAGTCCCATACTTTCCACGTGTTTCTCAAACACTTTCTGTGTCAGTGGCTTAGTCAATGGGTCTGCCACATTATCCGCTGATGCTACCTTCTGAATTAGGGCGTCCCCTCTACCAACGATCTCCCGCAGTACATGGTACTTTCTCTCGATGTGCTTTGACTTCGAGTGAGCCCGAGGCTCTTTAGCCTGGGCGATCGCTCTATTGTTGTCACACAACAACGGGATGGGTGATGTGCTGGATGGAATCGCTCCCAATTCGTATATGAATTTCTTCATCCACACGGCTTCCTTGGCAGCTTCACTTGCGGCAATGTACTCGGCCTCGATTGTGGAGTCTACAGTGGACCCCTGTTTGCTGCTTTTCCAACAAACAGCACACAATCCTATCGTGAAAACATACCCAGATGTAGACTTTCTATCATCTGGATCCGACTGGAAATCGGCATCGGTATACCCTAGAACTTGTAGTGAACTACCATCGAATACCAGACAAAACTCTTTTGTCCTTCGAAGGTATTTGAGTATGTTCTTCACAGCAGTCCAATGCTCCTGCCCTGGGTTTGCCTGGAATCTACTTACCACACTCACCGCCTGAGCAATGTCCGGGCGAGTGCACAGCATGGCATACATGATGCTCCCTACGGCTGAGGCATAGGGAACGTCTCTCATGCTCTCAATCTCCTCAGAAGTCTTGGGAGACATCTTCTTGGAGAGTGTGACTCTGTGCCTGAAAGGAACGTTTTCCTTTTTGGAGTTCTCCATGCTATATCTTTTGAAAATTTTGTCAATATAAGCAGCCTGGGATAATCCAATTATCCGCTTCGATCTATCTCTATAGAGTCGAAGACCCAGTATGTATAAAGCTTCTCCAAGATCTTTCATGGAGAACTGTTGTGATAACCATACCTTGACCGAAGTCAACATTCCTACATCATTCCCAATGAGTAGGATATCATCCACGTACAACACCAAAAAGGTGATCTTATCCTCACTGGATTTCCTATAAACACAGGGCTCATCCGGATTCTGCTCAAAGTCAAACATTTTGACTACAGAATCAAAACGGATGTTCCAACTCCTAGAAGCATGCTTTAGTCCATATATGGATCTATTGAGTTTACATACCATGTGTTCCTGACCAGCAGCAATGAAGCCTTGCGGCTGCTGCATGTAGATATCTTCACTAAGATCTCCATTCAGGAACGCGGTTTTGACATCCATTTGCCAAATCTCGTAGTCATGGTACGCTGCTACAGCTAGCAGGATCCTAATGGATTTAAGCATGGCCACGGGCGAAAAGGTTTCCTCATAATCGATGCCTTCTTTCTGAGTATATACCCTTTCGCCACCAAACAAGCTTTGTAGGTCTCAATCCTGCCATCGGGGCCCTTCTTCCTCTTGTAGATCCATTTGCAACCAATTGCTTTTACCCCGGAGGACGGATCTACTAGAGTCCAGACTCCATTGGTCTCCATTGAGTCCATCTCAGCTCTCATGGCCTCCACCCACTTCTAGGAGTCTATGTCTAACATAGCTTCCGCGTATGTCACGGGATCCTCTTCACTAGTCAAAGCTTCCACCAGGTAACTATTCTGGTCATAACCATATCGGACTAGTGGTCTGGATACCCGGGTGGACCTTCTAGGTTGGTCATTACCTGGAACTTGTGGGACATCTCCCACTGCTCCTGAGCTCTCCTCATCAAGAACTATTTCCTGACGATGGATGTCCAGGATGTATTCGGATTCAAAGAATTGGGCGTTTCGACTGCAGAACACTTTCTTCTCACTTGGGTCATAGAATAGATAACCCACCGAATCCTTTGGGTAGCCTATAAACAGGCAACGGCTGGTTTTAGATTCCAACTTGTCCGTACTTGTTCTTTTAACATGTGTAGGACAACCCCAAATCTTCAAGTGTCTTACACTTGGCTTCCTTCCGGTCCAAAGTTCATATGGAGTTTTTGGAACTGATTTGGTTGGAACCCGATTCAGCACGTAGATAGCAGTCTCTAATGCGTATCCCCAAAAGGATGTGGGTAATTCTGAGCGTACGAGAAGTGATCGGACCATGTCCAACAAGGTCATATTCCTCTTTGAAACACCGTTGAGTTGAGGTGTAGCAAGAGGAGCTAATTGTGACACTATTCCATTGTCCTTTAAGTAGTCCATGAATTTATCAGAGAGATACTCGCCACCTCGATCTGATCAAAGGGCCTCAATTTCTCTCCCTAATTGTTTCTCGACTTCATGTCTAAACTCATTGAACTTTTCAAAGGATTCAGACTTATGTCTCATTAGGTACACGTAACCATATCGTAAAAAATCATCTGTAAAAGTGATGAAATACACGTGTTGATTCCGTGTCCTAACACTCAGGAGACCACATACATCAGTATGTATTAGGTCAAGTGTGCCTTCAGATCTTTCAGGCTTACCGTCAAATGGCCGCTTAAACATCTTGCCTTGAAGGCAAGGTTCACAAGTGGGAAGATTTTCTACGGTTAGAAAATCCAAAGGACCATCCTTTACCAATCTTGTGATTCGGTCAACACCGATATGGCCAAGTCGGTAATGCCAGAGGCACGTGGGATTTACTGTATCACGATTCCTTTTCTTGGGATTTTCGACCGACGCAGTTTCGGTTAAGTTAGTTTCCAGAGAAGGATGTAAAACATAGAGACCATTCTCCAGTTCCCTGCATGCAATGAATTTGTTATTTCGTTTAACAGTAATCATATTACTAAAATAAACAGTATATCCATCAGCACACAGTTTAGAAACAGAAATTAAATTTCTTCTCAAGTTCTGTACATGAAAACAATCTTTAAGCACAAGTACTCCTTCTCTAAAAACTAATTATACGGTTCCTATTGCCGCAGCTGCAACACTTGCAGTTGTTCCCAAAAATAGTGTCACTTCGCCTTCACTCAATCTTCCACTAACTTTGAACCCCTACAGTGAGTTACACGCATGAGTTGAAGCCCCGGAGTCAACACACCAGGACACAGAAGTAACTAACATATTAGTTTCTATGACACAAGTTTCGATGTTACCTTTCTTAGATTCCAGGTAGGCAGGACAATTCCTCTTCCAGTGGCCGGTCTGCTTGCAGAAGTGACAGACATCAGATGCCTTGTTCTTCTTCTGCTTCTTAGGTTTGGCAGCTTTCTTCTGGGGCTTCTTTGCCTTTCTCTTTTTCTTGCCCGATTTGTTAGCTTCGGCAAGCATAACCACAGGCTCATCCTTCTTGAGTAGATCCTCAGCTCTCTGCAACATATTGCTGAGTTCCTGGACGCTGACATTCAGCTTATTCATATTATAGTTCATTGTGAACGCATTGAAGGAAGAGGGCAAAGAATTTAGGATGGCATCCACTTGCGTGCCAAGATCTAGCCCGGATCCAAGAGCTTCTAGTTCGTTAATGTATCCCATCATCCGAAGACAATAGTCAGGAACTTTCTGCCCTTTGGACATCTGCACGGTCATGAACAATTTCAGGACCTTCTATCGAGTAGAACGGTTCTTCTCTTCATACATTGTTCTTAGACTGTCCAATATGTCCTTGGCTAGTTCGATCTGATCGAACTGCCTCTGTATTGAGTTGTCTAATGAGGCAATGACAAAGCAGCGGGCTAGGGAGTTCTTATCCTCCCAATCTTGGTAGAACCTCCTACGGGCCTCAGAAGCCCTATCACCCGGACGTTCCGAGGCAGGATTTTTCACCACCTTGTCTAACTTTTCAGAAGTTAGGACCAGCATAAGATTTCTGTACCAGTCGGCATAGTTTGGGCCCTTAAGCTTGTTATCATCCAGCAGCTTTGCAAATTGACCGTTTGCCATTTTCTGATAAAACAGCAAAGACATTAGTCCACAACCTTAGTTTGATTCATGTTACTTACATAGATATGGATTTTAATCTATGTTTCATTCCCATTTGTTCATCTCTGAGATTTCCCTCCATTCTCAGTGACGGAGACGACGTAATGTCTCTGGAAATGTAGGAAATCACATGGGGTGCATGAAGCTAACTATTTCAGCTGCATAACCCCACCACCTTTCTGTGACGGATCATATCCACTCATCAAATGAGTTTCCCTTTTGGCCTCTATCAGACAAGGTTCAGAGCTATTTTTAGGTAAACCTTTCTGTCCAGTGAGTGCTTACCCATCATATTCAGGTTACGTCAAGGTACCATGAGAGAGTTCCCATTTTCTGGTGAAGCCCCTCCCACATCGGTCTATGGCGCCCCTATCATCTTATGAAACACTCTAACAGATCCAACAGCAAATGGATAGCCCAATTTTATGGTGTGTTTCCTCATTACTGAATGACCCATCATTGTGCTAATGATGGAAGGCCTTTAGAGAGTCCATCATATGGATCTCCCTATCATATGCATTCATATTTGCTGGAGGGAACGAAATTACGTCCTAGTTCTAATTTAGGTCAAACCAGAGTGGCTCCCACTGACTTTCATAAAGTTAGATTTCTGGTGGGCCTTAATCGGCTAGGGGTTCCGTACGCATCCCTTTTTAGGGTTGTGGGGCCCACCAAACAAAGAGGGGTCATCTAATGACCTTAAGGGACACCATGGCAATGATGTGCATTCAGCCATGGTGTGCGCAAGAGCCACTAATGAGTCTTCATGGGCCAAGTGCTTATGGCTCATGGTCGTAGCACATCGAACATCCAAACATCACATGTAAATGAGGAATTGATCCAATCAATTAACTGCTATAAAGCCCATCGAATAGCCCATTTAAAATCTAAATCATTAACAATTAATGTCTACTAGGTGTATGGGCTGAATCGCAGTTAGCAGTTCCACACAGTTTATCTCACAATAATGGGCTTTTGCAGTTTTAACCCTTTAAAACTGGGCTTTACAGGTGGGCCGAATTAATCCCTGTTATTGAACATCAGATTTGGAACAGCAAGTGTGAGAAATATGGACTGAAAAACAGTCCCCTTTGAAACCCAGATTCGGTCCAAACATCACATGTAAATGAGGAATTGATCCAATCAATTAACTGCTATAAAGCCCATCGAATAGCCCATTTAAAATCTAAATCATTAACAATTAATGTCTACTAGGTGTATGGGCTGAATCGCAGTTAGCAGTTCCACACAGTTTATCTCACAATAATGGGCTTTTGCAGTTTTAACCCTTTAAAACTGGGCTTTACAGGTGGGCCGAATTAATCCCTGTTATTGAACATCAGATTTGGAACAGCAAGTGTGAGAAATATGGACTGAAAAACAGTCCCCTTTGAAACCCAGATTCGGTCCAAACAGTTTTGGTCCAATCTAGTCCAAAAGGGTCCAAAACTGATTTTCAATTCAAGAATTAATTCATGAAAGATCTGAAATTAATAAACTTGATTTTAAACAAACACAAATCAATTATGGACTGTTCGCACCACCTGCAAAACAGAGGTTAATCACTAATGTTGCAGTTTCACAAACTGCAAATCGCAGGAAGCGATTTCTACATCTGCAAATCTCCAGCGCCGCCATCTTCTTACTTCTTCTTTAATCAAGAAAATAAATAACATAAATCCTATTTCTATTAATTAATTACATTCTTGATCAAATCCTATACATTCAGTCTAGAAAAAAAAATATTTACAGACCGAATTGAATGAAATAAATAAATAGAAAGGAAAAAGGGTGCGCAGACCATCTGCGCCAAATCTGCACTGCGATCTCCAAGTTTGAACAGTCCATTAAATCAAAATAAATAAAGAACAATTCTAAATAAATTTTGGATTTAACAAAATTAATTTCAGATCAATCGCCCTTAACAAGAAACCATTTCTTGAAAAAAAAGAAAGCAATCTGCACAAATCTTGGAAGAACAATTTCTATCCATCTGCGTAGGGTCAGATCTGATTTTCTTTTGGTTCAAGATTCGAACCTGTGGCTCTGATACCACTGAAGGAATGGTAGGATCCATCTAATGGATGCCAAAAGGTTGCGGAATGGATGGCCGAATTTCAAAAATTTCCTACCTTCCTCCAACTAGGAATCGTATTCCCTAAATTTAGAATACCATATTCAAGGATCTTATTTGAACCATAATCGAACCAGATCTGAACCACAAGGTAAAAGGGAGGATTATACTTGATCCGGAGAAGCAGTATCTCCCAAAGTTGGTGTTCACGCCCAAAGAAGAAACCAAGATCCGCTCCTGCTGAAAATGACATAGCTATGGATGGAACGGAACCAGCAGGGTGCGTCCTACACACTGGATCCTTCGCAAGAATCCTCTGGAAACTCTGAACACCGAATCTTCTTTAGTCTATCATGCAAGACTGATGTCAAGAACTGATTTTTTGAATTCCTATTGTTGCAAAGATCGAATCTTGCAATAGTGAATGGTGGCGGCAGGAGGAGAACTCCAAGGATGAAGATGGCTGAACTGTTTTTCTTCTCTCTGGAGTATGAATGAGATCTAATCTCAATTCGCAGGGAGTTTTTTTTTTCACCAAAAACCCTAGTTTGAATTCTGATGTATTTTCTCTTGTATTTCTCCTCTTTTCTTCTTGATTAAGAAACCTCCTAATTAGGAGTTATCCCAATCCAAATCTGTATTTGGATAGGGGATTATCTTAATCCTATCTGCAAATTAAGTTAGTTTACTCCTGATCTTATCAGGAGGTTACCAGATTCAAATCTAATTTGAATTTGGTCTCCTGGAGTGGATAAGGTTAAAGGCCCAATCCTTTTACTAACATTAATCTCAGATTCGCTCCATAGATGGGTGATAATATCAGCCCAGCTCGAAATGGGCTTTTGGCCCATTAGATGTTCAGTGTTTAACTAGTTTCCAATCTGTTGCCCAATTGGGCTTCTTTGTATGGCGTGGGACCGAAGCATTGATCTACACACCAGTCACATGGGTTCGGCCCAGCCTTTAATAAAAGGCCCAGCCGAATTCACTGAAAGACTCAATAAACCCCTAAGCCCATCATATGGACCCTATGGGCCCAACACTTACATTAAGTGGTCCCTGGGCCAAGCCATGTTATAAAATCCCAGGGACTGTGGGCAGGTGCAAGATTAGCCTATCAGGTACTATCCTAAATGGTTTTACACTTAACCTCTCAGCCTTTAATGATCAAGCACTGCCCGACAAGAGAGGACCTCTCCCTCGGCTGCACGGAACAGTGCCGCACTCTCCACTCACATGGATCCCAGGAATTAAAACCATTTGCAAACAATTCGAAACTGTACATATATATATATATAAATATATTAATTTTGCAAAACAAAATTCTAACGATTGAAATCAACTGCCGGCAATTTGGTTTCCATCAGAGAGAGTGCATTCTCGATCATTACCCTTTGTCCGACAAAGGGGTTGATCCTGTCACTATGATCACCCACTCAGATGAATTCTCAGATTGTCCCAACATACCCAGGTTTTGATCCCCATCTAAGGATCTCACTGATTGGCATATCAAAGACAGTCCGATCCGACACCTAGTGAAATGTCATAATCGAGTCTAGGGGTCAGGTGTAACTTTCCAATTTTGCCCATCTGTCTCCAAGGTCCAGGGCAATACTGGAAATCTGGTCCGGTTCAAAGGATACAAGTAATCCCATACTGCATGTGCCTCGGGTCTTACCCTGGTGGCTGAGACAGGCCATCCCAACACTTGGTGGCACACCAGTATCAGCCTTGGCAGGATAAATCTCCCCAGACTTATCCAACGGCTGTGAATATTTAAAAACTAACACGAGTCTCTATAAGTGTCCAGTTTTAGGGTCTTACACTGAATTAAACCAAATAACATGAATCAAACATGCACTTTATTTATTTCCACTAAATAACAAAAGTACATCAAATCAGATTAAAGCTAAGGGCATACAAAACTGTCTAACAAAACCTCCGGACGACCCATGCAACATCATTTGGGCCTTGAGCGCTGCAACGTGGTCTCTAGGATCGGTATTCCCATCATATCTATCCAGCTAAGGTGCTCGACAACTGGCAGGGGGTAACTCGTCCACAATCTCCTAGACACTGGGTAGCTCTTTAGTGGGGTGGGCGGTTGGCTGCACGAGCTGGTCTATAGGCAGTGTCATGCTTCTCTGAACTTGGTTGTGCTCCAACTCTTCCAAACGTTGTCTAAGTTCCCGAATCTCGGCATCCTTGTTGTCTGAGACAGAGTATGTGTGGCCCTCTCCTTCTTGGGCCGTGTAGGGTGGTCTTTTACTAAATTGGACTCGGAAACGGAGACCACACGGGGCGGTGTCTGCTTGCCAAGCCTTTCTTTAGCGAGGATCCATACAGTCTGATGTGTCCTACTACAGTTGTCAAGTTCGCGAGAGCGGGCGGAGGAGACGGAGTTTCTTGCCATATCTTGCTTTTCTTGATGGGACCACACTCCACTCTTGTCCGGCCGGTGCGTTTTGGGGTCCTAGGGGCGAAGGTCGTCCTTCGTACGCGTCAGTGCGTGAGGGGGGACAGCCTGGTTGAGCGGTGCCTCGGACCCTAGCGCCTACTCTCAAAGATCTTGTCGACCTTTTCTTGCATTGCCTGGAATTGCACAAGGTCGACCACGGCTGGAGATTGTTGAGTTTCTTGGTGCATTCCCGAGATGGGGATCGGCCTGTTGATCGCTCGGAATGGTTTATAGGCATCTTGATCGTTTTTTGATTGCGTAGTGAGAGAGAGATTTCAGGAAAGATTTTTTGTGCGTTTCCCATAGACGATGCCAATTTGATGCTGCTCAATTCGAGGTGATGCACAAACCGAGGTTGCAATCAGAAATCCTTGCCAACAAAGCGTAGCTGAGTTAGAAGGATGAAGCCACGCTTCAAGACTTGTGATCAAGAAAAGTGTCAGAGGCTCGAGCAAGTAAGTAGGAGGTGGTGGATGGTCGGGCCGAGCAATGAGGATGTTGGACCAAGCAAAGTGGAAGTACAGTGCTAGAAGTCTGTTGCCCTTACCTTGAGAGGGGGATACTTTTTATAGCCGAAGGTCCATTTCCTAGTTGGATTAGGATTCTAGGGATACCAGAATGAGGTTAACCATCGAGGTCTTTGGGATAGAGTCCTAATCCCCAGTGGAGTTGTCCTCATCCCTTCCTACTCTTGCTCGTACTCATCCGCGTGATGTGGGACTAACGTGGCTGAGAGGATAAGGTGAGGGGCTATGGAGGTAGTGTAGCATAGCCATCACTGTATGCCACGAAGCTGGTTGGGCGATGCCGACATGATCGAGGTGACTAGGCAATGATTGGATAGCCACGTGGCTTTAGAGGCAACTCAAAAGTGAGAAGGAGACCTGGTCCACTTGGAAAAGTTATACTTGGCTAAAGTCTAGTCTTCTCTTCAAGTCTTATATAAACTTTGACCAATAACTACGTGTGGGTTACGAGAAATTATAACATTGAATAGGACCATAGGAAATGCCGGCCAAAATTGTGTAGTTTAGAGATCGTCTGTCCCTAGGGGACAGAAACTTTTCTGTCTCTACCAATAATAATCAACCACGTCTCTCTTTTCCGTAAATTTCAAAATTAATGGAGTCCAGGCCTTAACGGCAGCTGGACTCCAAAACTTATTAATTTTAGTTTAACCGCCCTTTTTGGGATCCCACTTTCCAAGTTTTTTCTTCATTTTCATTTTTGTTCTGTTTTCTCTCCCTCTCCCTCACATCCAAAGTTCGTCTGCACCAACACCATCGCATATCGCCATTGCAATCGAGACGCCAATCATTCGTCTGCAGAAACAACTGGAGTCTTTCTTGACCACCTGTCATTACCCTCGTTGGAGATCACCGGCTTCTTTTCATTATTCTTTCATTGTTGGGATTGGTTTTTGCCGATTGTAATGACTAATGATGGGAGGATCCAGGGGCAGCAGACCATGGAAGAAGAGCTTAATGGAGACGACAGGTGACTGTGACGATGATGAAGAGGAAGATAGGGATAGGTGGTGGCATGGCCGATTCTATGTGTTCTGATCTAAACTAGACATCAGCGGAAGGAAGGTCAAACATAATCCCAATTGCTCCTGCTATACCTCGTCTCTTCTCTTTAATTTCAAAATTTCAATCCTGGAGTTTTGAGCTTCACTTCTTTATTTTTTTATTTGTGTCTATACAATACACCATATAATATGCATGTCAATACAAAATTCAACACCCCATGAAAGAGGGTAACGAAACAGATGTCTTTCCGAATTCATTAGTTTTTGCAATTTATTCTTGAAATAATACAAGCTCTATTGTCTGTTCTACATGATTTAAAAACCTGGCACATTTGTTGTTGTTGGCATATTGCAGTTTCCGGATTAAACATGGGAAAGGGAAACAATTCTCGATTAATTAAATAAGTAACCAATTCAAAAAATCTTAGCTTAAAATTTTGTCATTCAATAAAAGAACAAACACATTGCAATGTTTTGTACTGTTAAGGCTAAACGATATCCAGATTACCTAGTGGCACTATAAAGATAAAAATATCTGATGAATTGACCTTTTGGTTATTAATACACAATGTCACTAACAAATTTTTGTGGATTCAAGAAAAGCAATTGAATGATGTATATACAAAAATTACCTTGATGTTACGGTGCCTCTGGTTTCTGTAGTTGTGCTTAACATCGTTATGGTTATATTGGACCTCAGAGTTCATCTCAATTAGTTGGGTAAAAGCAGGGGCGGAGTCGGGGGGACCTAGGGGAGCCATGGCCGCCCCTATGGCCCAAAAATCCCTACTCTTCTATATAAAATTTCCCCTCCCCACTCCCCACCCCAATGGGTTGGCCCCCTATAACCATCCATATTTATTTTTCCTCCCCCTCGTCCCAATCTACCTTAGGTTTTTGCCCCCCCTGAAGCTTCTCTCTATTATTAGCAAGCCATGGAATATCATCTCCAATGTCCACCGATCCTTTGTGCATATATGGAAGATTCTTGTGTGATGTATCTATAAATCATTTAATTTATGAGAAATCTTAGAAGAAAAAATCTTTACAGTGCAAGATTTTTCCAGACAAGAAATAGAGGGAAAAAGGAAGAAATTTTGAATCTTTAAGCCAAAATACTGCTGAAATGAACGTCGAAGATGAGCGGTGGAAAGATTTCGAAAGCTTGCAGGGAACGAACTCCTGTAGCTCGGCTCGCGAAGGCAGTATTCTCCTACGATGATCTCCGGCAAGGGGATTGAGCGGTGGATGAGAGAGACTCCGGCTGTTGCCGCAGACAAATGACGGTGGCTCGATTGCAATGGCAGTGTGCGATGACGTTGGTGCAAAACTTTCGTTGTGAGGGAGAGGTGGAGAAAATAGAACGAAAATGGAGAAGAGAAACTTGGACAGTGGGATCCCAAAAAGGCTGTTAAAACAAAATTGCTAAGTTTGGGAGTCCAGCTGCCGTTAGGTTCTGGACTCCGTTGATTTTGAGATTTACCAAAGAGTGACACGTGGTTGATTATTATTGGTAGGAACAGAAAAGTTTCTGCAAAGACAATCTCTACTCGAATATAATGGCAAATTTAATTGGCTGGCCCTAAAAATTAATATTTCGATAGGTCAAAAACTGCCGCTAAAAGCGGTTTTTCCTGTAGTAAACACATACATGTGAGTTTGTTCATCAACAGAGAAAACTGGTAAACAAGGATGCATCATCACTATCCCCCATGAACAGAAACTAAACATACCAGTAGCGTGAGTTAATTTGCGAGTGAAAATACGAACTATTACAGAGAACATAGGTTGAAATCATCCAAGCTAAGATTATAGAGGTAAGACCGAGCATGTTGGTAGATGAAACTATGTTCATCTTTCTCTCGTTCTCAATTTGTCTATCTCTACCAGTTTCCTAGCATGATGAAAAACGGATGCTCGCGAAAAACGCCGTGCAACGGCTTTCCCGCCATTCCGTTGCTTGCTTCGGTTTACACTAGAAAGTGCTTCGAAAGGTGTTAGCAGGTGTGGGGAGCCGGAGCCCGGCATGTTCGGCCCATTTGCCCAATTGATTGTGTAGGGTAGGTGATACAGTCATTCCATTGAATTGGGTCACAAATAACTGTTTGGGTCTCAAATTAAAAGGCAATAAACAGTGTATTTTTTGAAGAATAGTTTTGACATTTCAAAAATTTTAAATAACATATATCATCATGTGATACAGATAATTGACAGACTACTAATAATACATACAAATTCGTACATTTTAAAAATTCGGAAACCGGATTGATACGTTTTAAATTTTGAAAACCGAAGTGATACTATGCCCAACATATAAGATATTAATCAGGAATTTTTTCTATGGTGTTCAGTTGTGACCAGGGGTGACAACGAGTCGAGCTTTTCACGAATTGTTCGAGCTTGACTTGGTTCGGTTTCAATCGAGCTCGAGCTCGAGCCTATTAGAGCTCAACTCATGAGGCTCGCGAGCCAGCTGAAATATATATATATATATATATATATATATATATATATATATATATATATATAGAAAATAATATATATAATAAAAATATTATAATTATTATTTTTTAAATATAAAATAAAAATATTTTTATATTTTTATAAGATATTTTTTCTCAAAATCAAACTCGAATCAAACCAAACGTAAACTCAAGATTCTGGTTCGAATCGAATTCAAACTCAAACTCAAACCTTATAGAACAGTCTCAAATCGAGCTTGAACCTCATACTATTCGGCTCGGCTCGACTTGAAACCACCTCTAGCTGCGACCATGGTAGCAGGAAATCCGATTTCTAATCCCCACATCCACTTAATTGTTTGGTCATATTGACTTGTTGCCATCCGTCATTTATCCATCTCCTTAATTTACCTGGTGGTTGCTCAATGAATGAACCATCATCATCTATCTGGATCCCAACTTGCACGATGGGTAACCTACTAACCTTTAATAATCACGTTAGTGAGAAAATTAAATTAAAAATAAATAAGAAAGAGACAATATATGTGTGCTACTGTTGTGATTTAAAAGCTCCATGTCGATAAAAGAAAACAAAATAGAAACCCAGTAACATGCTTCCTTGAAACTTCTTCTTCTTGATAATCTTGCTTAGATGCTTCTGTACCGACTTTGGAAAAAGTGGTAGAGTTCCCAGTATCCACACTTTCACCTCTCCCAAGTCCAAAGTAGTGTTTGAGCTTGACGAGAGTAACGTGGACGTTTTTGGAAGTGAGATTGGATTTATTACTCCGACTCCGAGACTAACGTCTAATGCCAATCTTACAGCATATCGCAGCCGTGCATTAAAAATATCTCCCCTACTTTATTATTATCATTATAAAACTGTGAGGTTGATGTGAGGTGTAATCTTCAAGTAAAAAACCCAAACTAGCGGAGGGGGTTTTGCATTGCAATTCAAATTAGAGATTTGAGTTTAAGTTCGAGTATGATTCGAGTCAAAAGCTTGGAAGTTCGAGTTCGATTATCTTTGATTGCAAATTTCTCAAGTAGTTGAGGTGTCGATTCAAGGTTTTGATCCGAGGTCTCCCTCGATTGTCGAGGTGTCAAATTAAGGCCTCCCTCAACTGCTGAAATGTCGAGCTAAGGTTTCCCTAGTAGGTGAGGTGTCGAGCTAAGGTTTCTCTTAGTTGTTGAGGTGTTGAGCTGAGATCTCCCTTAATGACCGAGGTGCCGAGCCGAGGTCTCCCTCAGTGGTTGAGGTGTCGTCTATCTGGAGCTCGATTCGAATTAGAGACTTGAGCGTGAGCTAAGTTCAAGCTCGGCTCAACTTGAACTAGACTACCTTTGATTGCAGGTCCCCTAACAGTCGAGATGCCGAGCTGAGGTCTCCCTTAGTTGGAGAAAGAGTGGCATTCTTATAATTTATAAGAGGAGAGAGAGAGATGGTAGGAAAGAGAAAGAGATGGCATTATTGTAATTTATAAGAAAGAGAGAGAGTGGCATTCTTGTAATTTGAAAGAAAGAAAAAAGCAAAAGAGAGAATTGGTAGAGAGTGGTATTCTTGTAATTTTGAAGAAAAAAGGCAAAAAATATTGTTAGATTCCATTTCCCTTATCCTTAAGCCTTCTTACGTACACATTTCAGCTCAATATATTTACTAGCAAAGGGGGCCTTGCGTTGCAGAGGCTCACTCATAAACTATCAGGCTCGAGGTCGATTTGAATTAGAGACTTGAGCTCAAGCTCGAGCTCAACTCGAATCAAAAGCTTGGAAGTTTGAGCTCAACTATCTTTGATTGTAGGTTTCTCAAAAAGCTGAGGTGTCGAGCCGAGGTCTCCTTCAATTGTTGAAGTGTCGAATTGAGGTTTCCCCCTCAGACGATGTGTCGAGCTAAGGTCTCCCTTAGTTGGCAAGGTGTCAAGCTGAGGTCTCCCTCAGTTGTCAAGGTGCTTAGCCGATATGTCCCTCAGTGACTAAGGTGCCAAGCCAAGGTCTCCCTCAATTGCTAAGGTGCCAAACCAAGGTCTCTCTCAACTGTTGAAGTGTTGAGCTGAGGTTTTCTTAGTAGGCGAGGTGTCAAGCTAAGGTCTCCCTTAGTTGACAAAGTGTCGAGCTGAGGTCTCCCTCAGTTGTCGAAGTGCTTAGCTGAGATCTCCCTTAGTGACTGAGGTGCCGAGCCGAGGTCTCCCTCAGTGGTCGAGGTGTCATTTAGGTCGAACTCGATTCGAATTAGAGACTTAAGTTTGAGCTTAGAAGTTTGGGTTCGTCTCGGCTCGAACTCGACTACCTTTGATTGCAGGTCCCCTAGTAACCTTGATGTCGAGCTGAGGTCTCCCTCAATTGGAGAAAGAGAGTGACATTCTTGTAATTTATAAGGAGAAAGAGAGAGATGGAATTCTTGTAATTTGTAAGAAAGAGAGAGAGAGAGATGGAATTCTTGTAATTTGTAAGAAAGAGAGAGGGAGAGAGAGAGAGAGAGAGTTGGTAGGAGAGAGAGTGGCATTCTTATAATTTGAAAGAAAAAAAAGCAAAAGAGAGAGAGTTGGTAGAGAGTGGCGTTTTTATAATTTCTATGAAAAAAGGCAAAAAATACTGTTAGATTCCATTTCCCTCATCCTTAGGCCTTCTTACGTACACATTTCAGCTTAATATATTTATATAGATATTTTGAATAGTTAGCAACTTTGGGAGATTGCTGTAAATGATATCTCGTAATGAATGTAGGCAAAAAGTATTTACACTCAGTTTTTTTTAGTTGAAAAGAGAAATGAGGACCTGAATTAGTTGGTGAGGTGTCATGTGTTCTTAAATGAACTCAAATAGCTCAGGTTGGTTATTCAAAACAGCGAACTAGGGGATGTGATGTGGGATGTTGTGGGGTGCTGTCATTTTTGTGTGTGTGTGTTGGGGGGGGCTGATTTGAACTCAATAAAAATACTACCAATTCTGTGCCTTTATGAACGATAAAAGAACGTTACTAATGTACAGCTGCAGTGGTCCCTTGGGACAGCCTTAGAAGCATTTTATTGGTAGCAGATCCCCACCTATTACTCTATCTACTTATCAAGTTCAGATTAATTACCAATACATGGTGTTGTTGCCAAGGATGAAGCGAATTTGACGCTGATGAGTCCAACCTGAGAGTAGGAAAAGAGCACATGTCCAAGGCCCCGGGTGTTATCCCAAGGGCGGAGACTCCGACGGTCAAATTGTCAAGCGCTTAGGAAGGGCTGGACTAGGCTAGGGACGAGGGCTCAAACGAGGCCACTCGAGAGCAAGTATGCAAGAGAGCAAGAGTGAGCAAGATGATCTTGCCTTGATTTGGGCACCCCCTTTTATACTTGACCTTGCCATGGAGTAAGTGGAGGCAGTTGAGATAAACGACCAAGATCTTGTTTGGTTGATGCCACATGGCACCATCTGGGGCCTTGCTATGTGCGCCTACATCACTTGCCCCCATTATTGAGGCCGTGGTGGTCGAGGTTGAGTGGTGTGTTGGGAAGAAACCTTAGATTTAGTCGAAGAGAGAATTATGATGCTTTGTGGAGGCATTAGAGGGCTTGTTGGGCAGAGGCCTCGTCTTCGGTTGGAGAAAGTCTCATACAATGACGTGGAGGCATCAACCTCAGCTGTTGAGATCTCTCCATGGTAACCCTATGGTGACTGCTTCCTTGCTGACTTCTAGCCCCTTTGGAGAATTGTGGTGGGCTGAGAGTGCGCAACCGTGTCCGGCACGGGTGTGAGGCATATGTGTTTGTCAATCATGCTCCCTATGGGTATCGTCACGAATCTGTGCGCGGGATGGGCATTGACATTGATTAGCTATGGCCATGCATGGGATGGTACTATGAGGCCTGATTGAGGTTGCTCCTGACTCAAAGTCGACAGGCGGACCGACTCGTTTGCTCAACGTCGGTTCGGGCTGTTAGGTTGGCACCTCCACGACTGTTGGACTGAAGAAATCTGAGCCATACATTTTTCTTTAAAAAAGGGAGATGGCTGAGGCAACCTTCACCATTTGATTGCCGCTACTTGGGATCTTAGAGACCTTGGCCACCAATCCAATTGATCCCTTGCTCATTTCCTTCAACCTCACAGACTAGGTAAAAGACTTATCCTTGAACCATGTCATATTCATACTCCGGACCCGAGTGTTATGATCTTCCTAACATGAGTGACACCGGTAGTTCTTCTTCCACCTCATCCAGTAGTGGGAGTACCAATAGTGAATCTAAGAGCTCCCCTCGAGTGCCTAGAGTCCAGGTACTGAGGGAGAGGGCCACCCTTGGAGGTGCCGAGTGTGACCAGCGGGGCAAGGAATCTCCTAATGAGAATATTGGCTCCATGAGGCCAAAGGGTGATGCCACGGGAATGCCCTAGTGCATCCCGAGGTGGTTGGGCCAAAGGAAGCTAGAAGCCCTACTCCTGAGGAGCTTGCCGAGGCCGAGGGCCGAGGTATTACCTTGATGTGTTTCCCATGCTTTGACCTGGATAGTGAGCTCAATAAGGAGCAAGTGAGGGCCCTTTTTGAGATGTATCATGTACCAAGGGGATGTGTGTTTGCACGAGCACTATCTCAACTTTGGTCTTCGTTTCCCTGTACATCCCATCATCCCTGATATTCTAACTTATTAGAACATTTCCTTTAGTGAGTTAGCTCCAAATGCGGTTAGGACTATGATAGTCATGCTGGTAATGGATTGCTTTAGAGGAGTGTCATCCCAATTGGGGACTTCCTATGGTACGTCTAGGGCCAACAGGGCAAGGTGGTGAACAACCTGTCTGTCCACAACTGGAAGAAGAAATATTTCTTTGTCTCCTATCCGAAGGGGTGTCCATTCAGGTCTGACTAACGGAAGCCCAATTCTTTGGCCGAGAGGATTTAGCCTTACAATAACGATGAGGAGTAGGCCGTGATGACCCAAATATGGCTAACGAGGATGATTTACACTGAGCCCCTAGTGGTAGAGGAATCTTTGGTTTGGGCTGGTCTCAACTCCGCCTACCTTAGTATGGGCACTCCTATCGTTGGCTATCTATGTCTTCTTCTTGCTTGCTTGATCTCTCTTCTGACTTATTTATTGGTGTGTCATAGAGATGGATGGTGGCATCAAGGAGCACATCATGTAGATGGGTAAAGTCCACTTAGAAGGGCTCGGGCGAGGGGCCATCGAAGAAGCCCACCCCAAAGGAACAACCTCAAGCGAAGGTCCCTATCGAGGCTAAGAAGGGGAGAGTAGACATGCCCAAGACATTCGTCGAGGCCCTTCAAGCTCCGTAGGGGAAGAGATTGGCGATTAGGGACTGCCAAGCCGAGGAGATGCCAAGGGCTCTCATTAGATGAAGCCTCATTGATCTGACCACCATGATGACATGCCGTTAGCGGCTTAGATGGTTTTCTGCCCAAGATGTTGTGTCAGGGAGGGCAACACCCTTAGTACCCCCTCGACCGGGAAAGCCTTGGTGATCGGGATGGTACCAGTAGAGGACAAGAATTCCTTAACCCACATGACCACCCATGGGTCTGGGATACTCTACTAGATTCGCTAGTCAAGGTGAGGTTTCTTTTCTTTACACTTAGACATTTTCTTCTTCATCTTGCTTTCACTTCTGACGATGTTTGTTCCTCGCAGATGTCTTCTACCGTCATTGGCCTATGTCACAAAGTAGTGGTCCTTCTTCAATAGCTCAGAAACTCCAAGGAGGAGATTGACTAGCTAAACTGTCAACTATTTGAGGCACAAGCTGGCCAAGAGCCCTCTGTTGTGGTGGCTTGTGAGGAGCGTGACCGTTGAAAGGAGCTGGAAGCTGATGTTTTGGCGAAAAGGGAGAAGCTGAGGGCTACCCAAGATTCTTTGAACGAGGCAGAAGAGAAGCTCAAGGAGGATGAGTAAAGTCCACTTAGAAGGGCTCGGGCGAGGGGCCATCGAAGAAGCCCACTCCAAAGGAACAATCTCAAGCAAAGGTCCCTATCGAGGATAAGAAGGGGGGGGGGGGCAGATATGCCTAAGAGATTTGTCGAGGCCCTTCAAGCTCCGCAGGGGAAGAGATTGCGATTAGGGACTGCCAAGCCGAGGAGATGCCAAGGGCTCTCGTTAGATGGAGCCTCATTCATCTGACCACCATGATGACATGCCGTTAACGGCTTAGATGGTTTTCTACCCAAGATGTTGTGTCAAGGAGGGCGACACCCTTAGTACCCTCACAACTGGGCAAGCCTTGGTGATCGGGGTGGTCCCAGTAGGGGACAGGAATTCCTTGACCCACATGACCACCCATGGGTCTAGGATACTCTACTAGATTCGCTAGTCGAGGTGAGGTTTCTTTTCTTTACACATAGACATTTTCTTCTTCATCTTGCTTTCACTTCTGACGATGTTTGTTCCTCGCAGATGTCTTCTACCGTCATTGGCCTATGTCACAAAGTAGAGGTCTTTCTTTAATAGCTCAAGAACTCCGAGGAGGAGATTGACTAGCTAAAGTGTCAACTATTTGAGGCACAAGCTGGCCAAGAGCCCTCTGTTATGGTGGCTTGTACGGAGCGTGACCGTTAAAAGAAGCTAGAAGCTGATGTTTTGGCAAAGAGGGAGAAGTTGAGGGCGACCCGAGATTCTTTGAACGAGGCGGAAGAGAAACTCAAGGAGGATGAGTAAAGTCCACTTTGAAGGGATCGAGCGAGGGGCCATTGATGAAGCCCACCCCAAAGGAACAATCTCAAGCGAAGGTCCCTATCGAGGCTAAGAAGGGGGGGGGGGCAGATATGCCCAAGAGATTCGTCGAGGCCCTTCAAGCTCCGCAGGGGAAGAGATTGCGATTAGGGACTGCCAAGCCGAGGAGATGCCAAGGGCTCTCGTTAGATGGAGCCTCATTCATCTGACCACCATGATGACATGCCGTTAGCGGCTTAGATGGTTATCTGCCCAAGATGTTGTGTCAGGGAGGGTGACACCCTTAGTACCCCCGCGACCGGGCAAGCCTTGGTGATCGGGATGGTCCCAGTAGGGGACAAGAATTCCTTGACCCACAGGACCACCCATGGGTCTGGGATACTCTACTAGACTCGCTAGTCGAGGTGAGGTTTCTTTTCTTTACACTTAGACATTTTCTTCTTCATCTTGCTTTCACTTCTGACGATGTTTGTTCCTCGCAGATGTCTTCAACCGTCATTGGCCTATGTCACAAAGTAGTGGTCTTTCTTCAATAGCTCAGGAACTCCCAAGAGGAGATTGACTAGCTAAAGTGTCAACTATTTGAGGCACAAGCTGGCCAAGAGCCCTCTATTGTGGTGGCTTGTGAGGAGCGTGACCGTCGAAAGGAGCTGGAAGCTGATGTTTTGGCAAAGAGGGAGAAGCTGAGGGCTACCCGAGATTCTTTGAACGAGGCGGAAGAGAAGCTCAAGGAGGATGAGTAAAGTCCACTTAGAAGGGCTCGAGCGAGGGGCCATCGAAGAAGCCCACCCCAAAGGAACAATCTCAAGCAAAGGTCCCGATCAAGGCTAAGAAGGGGGGGGGGGGGAGGGCGGGGCAGACATGCCCTAGAGATTCATCGAGGCCCTTCAAGCTCCGCAGGGGAAGAGATTGGCAATTAGGGACTGCCAAGCCGAGGAGATGCCAAGGGCTCTCGTTAGATGGAGCCTCATTCATCTGACCACCATGATGACATGCCGTTAACGGCTTAGATGGTTTTCTACCCAAGATGTTGTGTCAAGGAGGGTGACACCCTTAGTACCCTCACGACCGGGAAAGCCTTGGTGATCGGGGTGGTCCCAGTAGGGGACAGGAATTCCTTGACCCACATGACCACCCATGGGTCTAGGATACTCTACTAGATTCGCTAGTCGAGGTGAGGTTTCTTTTCTTTACACTTAGACATTTTCTTCTTCATCTTGCTTTCACTTCTGACGATGTTTGTTCCTCGCAGATGTCTTCTACCATCATTGGCCTATGTCACAAAGTAGAGGTCTTTCTTTAAAAGCTCAGGAACTCCCAGGAGGAGATTGACTAGCTAAAGTGTCAACTATTTGAGGCACAAGCTGGCCAAGAGCCCTCTGTTATGGTGGCTTGTGCGGAGCGTGACCGTTGAAAGAAGCTAGAAGCTGATGTTTTGGCAAAGAGGGAGAAGTTGAGGGCTACCCAAGATTCTTTGAACGAGGCGGAAGAGAAACTCAAGGAGGATGAGTAAAGTCCACTTAGAAGGGCTCGAGCGAGGGGCCATCGATGAAGCCCACCCCAAAGGAACAATCTCAAGCGAAGGTCCCTATCGAGGCTAAGAAGGGGGGGGGGGCAGATATGCCCAAGAGATTCGTCGAGGCCCTTCAAGCTCCGCAGGGGAAGAGATTGCGATTAGGGACTGCCAAGCCGAGGAGATGCCAAGGGCTCTCGTTAGATGGAGCGTCATTCATCTGACCACCATGATGACATGCCGTTAGCGGCTTAGATGGTTATCTGCCCAAGATGTTGTGTCAGGGAGGGTGACACCCTTAGTACCCCCGCGACCGGGCAAGCCTTGGTGATCGGGATGGTCCTAGTAGGAAACAAGAATTCCTTGACCCACATGACCACCCATGGATCTGGGATACTCTACTAGACTCGCTAGTCGAGGTGAGGTTTCTTTTCTTTACACTTAGACATTTTCTTCTTCATCTTGCTTTCACTTCTGACGATGTTTGTTCCTCGCAGATGTCTTCAACCGTCATTGGCCTATGTCACAAAGTAGTGGTCTTTCTTCAATACCTCAGGAACTCCCAGGAGGAGATTGACTAGCTAAAGTGTCAACTATTTGAGGCACAAGCTGGCCAAGAGCCCTCTATTGTGGTGGCTTGTGAGGAGCTAGACCGTCGAAAGGAGCTGGAAGCTGATGTTTTGGCGAAGAGGGAGAAGCTGAGGGCTACCCGAGATTCTTTGAACGAGGCGGAAGAGAAGCTCAAGGAGGATGAGTAAAGTCCACTTAGAAGGGCTCGAGCGAGGGGCCATCGAAGAAGCCCACCCCAAAGGAACAATCTCATGCAAAGGTCCCTATCAAGGCTAAGAAGGGGGGGGGGGGGGGGAGGGCGGGGCAGACATGCCCTAGAGATTCATCGAGGCCCTTCAAGCTCCGCAGGGGAAGAGATTGGCAATTAGGGACTGCCAAGCCGAGGAGATGCCAAGGGCTCTCGTTAGATGGAGCCTCATTCATCTGACCACCATGATGACATGCCGTTAACGGCTTAGATGGTTTTCTACCCAAGATGTTGTGTCAAGGAGGGTGACACCCTTAGTACCCTCACGACCGGGAAAGCCTTGGTGATCGGGGTGGTCCCAGTAGGGGACAGGAATTCCTTGACCCACATGACCACCCATGGGTCTAGGATACTCTACTAGATTCGCTAGTCGAGGTGAGGTTTCTTTTCTTTACACTTAGACATTTTCTTCTTCATCTTGCTTTCACTTCTGACGATGTTTGTTCCTTGCAGATGTCTTCTACCATCATTGGCCTATGTCACAAAGTAGAGGTCTTTCTTTAAAAGCTCAGGAACTCCCAGGAGGAGATTGACTAGCTAAAGTGTCAACTATTTGAGGCACAAGCTGGCCAAGAGCCCTCTGTTATGGTGGCTTGTGCGGAGCGTGACCGTTGAAAGAAGCTAGAAGCTGATGTTTTGGCAAAGAGGGAGAAGTTGAGGGCTACCCAAGATTCTTTGAACGAGGCGGAAGAGAAACTCAAGGAGGATGAGTAAAGTCCACTTAGAAGGGCTCGAGCGAGGGGCCATCGATGAAGCCCACCCCAAAGGAACAATCTCAAGCGAAGGTCCCTATCGAGGCTAAGAAGGGGGGGGGGGCAGATATGCCCAAGAGATTCGTCGAGGCCCTTCAAGCTCCGCAGGGGAAGAGATTGCGATTAGGGACTGCCAAGCCGAGGAGATGCCAAGGGCTCTCGTTAGATGGAGCGTCATTCATCTGACCACCATGATGACATGCCGTTAGCGGCTTAGATGGTTATCTGCCCAAGATGTTGTGTCAGGGAGGGTGACACCCTTAGTACCCCCGCGATCGGGCAAGCCTTGGTGATCGGGATGGTCCTAGTAGGGGACAAGAATTCCTTGACCCACATGACCACCCATGGATCTGGGATACTCTACTAGACTCGCTAGTCGAGGTGAGGTTTCTTTTCTTTACACTTAGACATTTTCTTCTTCATCTTGCTTTCACTTCTGACGATGTTTGTTCCTCGCAGATGTCTTCAACCGTCATTGGCCTATGTCACAAAGTAGTGGTCTTTCTTCAATACCTCAGGAACTCTCAGGAGGAGATTGACTAGCTAAAGTGTCAACTATTTGAGGCACAAGCTGGCCAAGAGCCCTCTATTGTGGTGGCTTGTGAGGAGCTAGACCGTCGAAAGGAGCTGGAAGCTGATGTTTTGGCGAAGAGGGAGAAGCTGAGGGCTACCCGAGATTCTTTGAACGAGGCGGAAGAGAAGCTCAAGGAGGATGAGTAAAGTCCACTTAGAAGGGCTCGAGCGAGGGGCCATCGAAGAAGTCCACCCCAAAGGAACAATCTCATGCAAAGGTCCCTATCAAGGCTAAGAAGGGGGGGGGGGGGGGGAGGGCGGGGCAGACATGCCCTAGAGATTCATCGAGGCCCTTCAAGCTCCGCAGGGGAAGAGATTGGCAATTACGGACTGCCAAGCCGAGGAGATGCCAAGGGCTCTCGTTAGATGGAGCCTCATTCATCTGACCACCATGATGACATGCCGTTAACGGCTTAGATGGTTTTCTACCCAAGATGTTGTGTCAAGGAGGGTGACACCCTTAGTACCCTCACGACCGGGAAAGCCTTGGTGATCGGGGTGGTCCCAGTAGGGGACAGGAATTCCTTGACCCACATGACCACCCATGGGTCTAGGATACTCTACTAGATTCGCTAGTCGAGGTGAGGTTTCTTTTCTTTACACTTAGACATTTTCTTCTTCATCTTGCTTTCACTTCTGACGATGTTTGTTCCTCGCAGATGTCTTCTACCATCATTGGCCTATGTCACAAAGTAGAGGTCTTTCTTTAATAGCTCAGGAACTCCCAGGAGGAGATTGACTAGCTAAAGTGTCAACTATTTGAGGCACAAGCTGGCCAAGAGCCCTCTGTTATGGTGGCTTGTGCGGAGCGTGACCGTTGAAAGAAGCTAGAAGCTGATGTTTTGGCAAAGAGGGAGAAGTTGAGGGCTACCCAAGATTCTTTGAACGAGGCGGAAGAGAAACTCAAGGAGGATGAGTAAAGTCCACTTAGAAGGGCTCGAGCGAGGGGCCATCGATGAAGCCCACCCCAAAGGAACAATCTCAAGCGAAGGTCCCTATCGAGGCTAAGAAGGGGGGGGGGGGGCAGATATGCCCAAGAGATTCGTCGAGGCCCTTCAAGCTCCGCAGGGGAAGAGATTGCGATTAGGGACTGCCAAGCCGAGGAGATGCCAAGGGCTCTCGTTAGATGGAGCGTCATTCATCTGACCACCATGATGACATGCCGTTAGCAGCTTAGATGGTTATCTGCCCAAGATGTTGTGTCAGGGAGGGTGACACCCTTAGTACCCCCGCGACCGGGCAAGCCTTGGTGATCGGGATGGTGCTAGTAGGGGACAAGAATTCCTTGACCCACATGACCACCCATGGGTCTGGGATACTCTACTAGACTCGCTAGTCGAGGTGAGGTTTCTTTTCTTTACACTTAGACATTTTCTTCTTCATCTTGCTTTCACTTCTGACGATGTTTGTTCCTCGCAGATGTCTTCAACCGTCATTGGCCTATGTCACAAAGTAGTGGTCTTTCTTCAATACCTCAGGAACTCCCAGGAGGAGATTGACTAGCTAAAGTGTCAACTATTTGAGGCACAAGCTGGCCAAGAGCCCTCTATTGTGGTGGCTTGTGAGGAGCTAGACCGTCGAAAGGAGCTGGAAGCTGATGTTTTGGCGAAGAGGGAGAAGCTGAGGGCTACCCGAGATTCTTTGAACGAGGCGGAAGAGAAGCTCAAGGAGGATGAGTAAAGTCCACTTAGAAGGGCTCGAGCGAGGGGCCATCGAAGAAGCCCACCCCAAAGGAACAATCTCAAGCAAAGGTCCCTATCAAGGCTAAGAAGGGGGGGAGGGGGGGAGGGCGGGGCAGACATGCCCTAGAGATTCATCGAGGCCCTTCAAGCTCCGCAGGGGAAGAGATTGGCGATTAGGGACTGCCAAGCCGAGGAGATGCCAAGGGCTCTCGTTAGATGGAGCCTCATTCATCTGACCACCATGATGACATGCCGTTAACGGCTTAGATGGTTTTCTACCCAAGATGTTGTGTCAAGGAGGGTGACACCCTTAGTACCCTCACGACCGGGCAAGCCTTGGTGATCGGGGTGGTCCCAGTAGGGGACAGGAATTCCTTGACCCACATGACCACCCATGGGTCTAGGATACTCTACTAGATTCGGTAGTCGAGGTGAGGTTTCTTTTCTTTACACTTAGACATTTTCTTCTTCATCTTGCTTTCACTTCTGACGAGGTTTGTTCCTCGTAGATGTCTTCTACCGTCATTGGCCTATGTCACAAAGTAGAGGTCTTTTTTTAATAGCTCAGGAACTCCCAGGAGGAGATTGACTAGCTAAAGTGTCAACTATTTGAGGCACAAGCTGGCCAAGAGCCCTCTGTTATGGTGGCCTGTGCGGAGCGTGACCGTTGAAAGAAGCTAGAAACTGATGTTTTGGCAAAGAGGGAGAAGTTGAGGGCTACCCGAGATTCTTTGAACGAGGCGGAAGAGAAACTGAAGGAGGATGAGTAAAGTCCACTTAGAAGGGCTCGAGCGAGGGGCCATCGATGAAGGCCACCCCAAAGGAACAATCTCAAGCGAAGGTCCCCATCGAGGCTAAGAAGGGGGGGGGGGGGGGGCAGATATGCCCAAGAGATTCGTCGAGGCCCTTCAAGCTCCGCAGGGGAAGAGATTGCGATTAGGGACTGCCAAGCCGAGGAGATGCCAAGGGCTCTCGTTAGATGGAGCCTCATTCATCTGACCACCATGATGACATGCCGTTAGCGGCTTAGATGGTTTTCTGCCCAAGATGTTGCGTCAGGGAGGGTGACACCCTTAGTACCCCCGCGACCGGGCAAGCCTTGGTGATAGGGATGGTCCTAATAGGGGACAAGAATTCCTTGACCCACATGACCACCCATGGGTCTGGGATACTCTACTAGACTCGCTAGTCGAGGTGAGGTTTCTTTTCTTTACACTTAGACATTTTCTTCTTCATCTTGCTTTCACTTCTGACGATGTTTGTTCCTCGCAGATGTCTTCTACCGTCATTGGCCTATGTCACAAAGTAGAGGTCTTTTTTTAATAGCTCAGGAACTCCCAGGAGGAGATTGACTAGCTAAAGTGTCAACTATTTGAGGCACAAGCTGGCCAAGAGCCCTCTATTATGGTGGCTTGTGCGGAGCGTGACCGTTGAAAGAAGATAGAAGCTGATGTTTTGGCAAAGAGGGAGAAGTTGAGGGCTACCCGAGATTCTTTGAACGAGGTGGAAGAGAAACTCAAGGAGGATGAGTAAAGTCCACTTAGAAGGGCTCGAGCGAGGGGCCATCGATGAAGCCCACCCCAAAGGAACAATCTCAAGCTAAGGTCCCTATCGAGGCTAAGAAGGGGGGGGGGGCAGATATTCCCAAGAGATTCGTCGAGGCCCTTGAAGCTCCGCTGGGGAAGAGATTGCGATTAGGGACTGCCAAGCCGAGGAGATGAAAAGGGCTCTCGTTAGATGCAGCCTCATTCATCTGACCACCATGATGACATGCCGTTAGCGGCTTAGATGGTTATCTGCCCAAGATGTTGTGTAAGGGAGGGTGACACCCTTAGTACCCCCGCGACCGGGCAAGCCTTGGTGATCGGGATGGTCCTAGTAGGGGACAAGAATTCCTTGACCCACATGACCACCCATGGGTCTGGGATACTCTACTAGACTCGCTAGTCGAGGTGAGGTTTCTTTTCTTTACACTTAGACATTTTCTTCTTCATCTTGCTTTCACTTCTGACGATGTTTGTTCCTCGCAGATGTCTTCAACCGTCATTGGCCTATGTCACAAAGTAGTGGTCTTTCTTCAATACCTCAGGAACTCCCAGGAGGAGATTGACTAGCTAAAGTGTCAACTATTTGAGGCACAAGCTGGCCAAGAGCCCTCTATTGTGGTGGCTTGTGAGGAGCTAGACCGTCGAAAGGAGCTGGAAGCTGATGTTTTGGCGAAGAGGGAGAAGCTGAGGGCTACCCGAGATTCTTTGAACGAGGCGGAAGAGATGCTCAAGGAGGATGAGTAAAGTCCACTTAGAAGGGCTCGAGCGAGGAGCCATCGAAGAAGCCCACCCCAAAGGAACAATCTCAAGCAAAGGTCACTATCAAGGCTAAGAAGGGGGGGGGGGGGGAGGGGAGGACGGGGCAGACATGCCCTAGAGATTCATCGAGGCCCTTCAAGCTCCGCAGGGGAAGAGATTGGCGATTAGGGACTGCCAAGCCGAGGAGATGCCAAGGGCTCTCGTTAGATGGAGCCTCATTCATCTGACCACCATGATGACATGCCGTTAACGGCTTAGATGGTTTTCTACCCAAGATGTTGTGTCAAGGAGGGTGACACCCTTAGTACCCTCACGACTGGGCAAGCCTTGGTGATCGGGGTGGTCCCAGTAGGGGACAGGAATTCCTTGACCCACATGACCACCCATGGGTCTAGGATACTCTACTAGATTCGATAGTCGAGGTGAGGTTTCTTTTCTTTACACTTAGACATTTTCTTCTTCATCTTGCTTTCACTTCTGACGATGTTTGTTCCTCGCAGATGTCTTCTACCGTCATTGGCCTATGTCACAAAGTAGAGGTCTTTCTTTAATACCTCAGGAACTCCCAGGAGGAGATTGACTAGCTAAAGTGTCAACTTTTTGAGGCACAAGCTGGCCAAGAGCCCTCTGTTATGCTGGCTTGTGCGGAGCGTGACCGTTGAAAGAAGCTAGAAGCTGATGTTTTGGCAAAGAGGGAGAAGTTGAGGGCTACCCGAGATTCTTTGAACGAGGCGGAAGAGAAACTCAAGGAGGATGAGTAAAGTCCACTTAGAAGGGCTCGAGCGAGGGGCCATCGATGAAGGCCACCCCAAAGGAACAATTTCAAGCGAAGGTCCCTATCGAGGCTAAGAAGGGGGGGGGGGGGGGGGGCAGATTTGCCCAAGAGATTCGTCGAGGCCCTTCAAGCTCCGCAGGGGAAGAGATTGCGATTGGGGACTGCCAAGCCGAGGAGATGCCAAGGGCTCTCGTTAGATGGAACCTCATTCCTCTGACCACCATGATGACTTGTCGTTAGCGGCTTAGATGGTTATCTGCCCAAGATGTTGTGTCAGGGAGGGTGACACCCTTAGTACCCTCACGACCGGGCAAGCCTTGGTGATCGGGGTGGTCCCAGTAGGGGACAGGAATTCCTTGACCCACATGACCACCCATGGGTCTAGGATACTCTACTAGATTCGTTAGTCGAGGTGAGGTTTCTTTTCTTTACACTTAGACATTTTCTTCTTCATCTTGCTTTCACTTCTGATGATGTTTGTTCCTCGCAGATGTCTTCTACCGTCATTGGCGTATGTCACAAAGTAGAGGTCTTTTTTTAATAGCTCAGGAACTCCCAGGAGGAGATTGACTAGCTAAAGTGTCAACTATTTGAGGCACAAGCTGGCCAAGAGCCCTCTGTTATGGTGGCTTGTGCGGAGCGTGACCGTTGAAAGAAGCTAGAAGCTGATGTTTTGGCAAAGAGGGAGAAGTTGAGGGCTACCCGAGATTCTTTGAACGAGGCGGAAGAGAAACTCAAGGAGGATGAGTAAAGTCCACTTAGAAGGGCTCGAGCGAGGGGCCATCGATGAAGCCCACCCCAAAGGAACAATCTCAAGCGAAGGTCCCTATCGAGGCTAAGAAGGGGGGGGGGGGGCAGATATGCCCAAGAGATTCGTCGAGGCCCTTCAAGCTCCGCAGGGGAAGAGATTGCGATTAGGGACTGCCAAGCCGAGGAGATGCCAAGGGCTCTCGTTAGATGGAGCCTCATTCATCTGACCACCATGATGACATGCCGTTAGCGGCTTAGATGGTTATCTGCCCAAGATGTTGTGTCAGGGAGGGTGACACCCTTAGTACCCCCGCGACTGGGCAAGCCTTGGTGATCGGGATGGTCCCTGTAGGGGACAAGAATTCCTTGACCCACATGACCACCCATGGGTCTGGGATACTCTACTAGACTCGCTAGTCGAGGTGAGGTTTCTTTTCTTTACACTTAGACATTTTCTTCTTCATCTTGCTTTCACTTCTGACGATGTTTGTTCCTCGCAGATGTCTTCAACTGTCATTGGCCTATGTCACAAAGTAGTGGTCTTTCTTGAATACCTCAGGAACTCCCAGGAGGAGATTGACTAGCTAAAGTGTCAACTATTTGAGGCACAAGCTGGCCAAGAGCCCTCTATTGTGGTGGCTTGTGAGGAGCGTGACCGTCGAAAGGAGCTGGAAGCTGATGTTTTGGCGAAGAGGGAGAAGCTGAGGGCTACCCGAGATTCTTTGAACGAGGCGGAAGAGAAGCTCAAGGAGGATGAGTAAAGTCCACTTAGAAGGGCTCGGGCGAGGGGCCATCGAAGAAGCCCACCCCAAAGGAACAATCTCAAGCAAAGGTCCCTATCGAGGCTAAGAAGGGGGGGGGGGGGGGCAGATATGCCCAAGAGATTTGTCGAGGCCCTTCAAGCTCCGCAGGGGAAGAGATTGCGATTAGGGACTGCCAAGCCGAGGAGATGCCAAGGGCTCTCGTTAGATGGAGCCTCATTCATCTGACCACCATGTTGACATGCCGTTAACGGCTTAGATGGTTTTCTACCCAAGATGTTGTGTCAAGGAGGGCGACACCCTTAGTACCCTCACGACCGGGCAAGCCTTGGTGATCGGGGTGGTCCCAGTAGGGGACAGGAATTCCTTGACCCACATGACCACCCATGGGTCTAGGATACTCTACTAGATTCGCTAGTCGAGGTGAGGTTTCTTTTCTTTACACTTAGACATTTTCTTCTTCATCTTGCTTTCACTTCTGACGATGTTTGTTCCTCGCAGATGTCTTCTACCGTCATTGGCCTATGTCACAAAGTAGAGGTCTGTTTTTATTAGCTCAGGAACTCCCAGGAGGAGATTGACTAGCTAAAGTGTCAACTATTTGAGGCACAAGCTGGCCAAGAGCCCTCTGTTATGGTGGCTTGTGCGGAGCGTGACCGTTTAAAGAAGCTAGAAGCTGATGTTTTGGCAAAGAGGGAGAAGTTGAGGGCTACCCGAGATTCTTTGAACGAGGCGGAAGAGAAACTGAAGGAGGATGAGTAAAGTCCACTTAGAAGGGCTCGAGCGAGGGGCCATCGATGAAGCCCACCCCAAAGGAACAATCTCAAGCGAAGGTCCCTATCGAGGCTAAGAAGGGGGGGGGGGGCAGATATGCCCAAGAGATTTGTCGAGGCCCTTCAAGCTCCGCAGGGGAAGAGATTGCGATTAGGGACTGCCAAGCCGAGGAGATGCCAAGGGCTCTCGTTAGATGGAGCCTCATTCATCTGACCACCATGATGACATGCCGTTAGCGGCTTAGATGGTTATCTGCCCAAGATGTTGTGTCAGGGAGGGTGACACCCTTAGTACCCCCGCGACCGGGCAAGCCTTGGTGATCGCGATGGTCCCAGTAGGGGACAGGAATTCCTTGACCCACATGACCACCCATGGGTCTGGGATACTCTACTAGATTTGCTAGTCGAGGTGAGGTTTCTTTTCTTTACACTTAGAGATTTTCTTCTTCATCTTGCTTTCACTTCTGACGATGTTTGTTCCTCGTGGATGTCTTCTACCATCATTGGCCTATGTCACAAAGTTGAGGTCTTTCTTCAATAGCTCAAGAACTCCCAGGAGGAGATTGACTAGCTAAAGTGTCAACTATTTGAGGCACAAGCTGGCCAAGAGCCCTCTGTTGTGGTGGCTTGTGAGGAGCGTGACCGTTGAAAGGAGCTGGAAGCTGATGTTTTGGCGAAGAGGGAGAAGCTGAGGGCTACCCGAGATTCTTTGAACGAGGCAGAAGAGAAGCTCAAGGAGGATGAGTAGAGAGCATAGGAGGCCTAGGCTCAGGTCGTCGAAGAGTACAAGATGACTGATGCCTACCAGGTCGAGATGGCCCAGTTCAATGTCACTTCATATCTAGAGGGCATCGAGGATACGACGGCCCAAGTGTTGGCATTCCAACTAGACTTCGACATCAGCTTGTTGGGGGTCCATCCTTCCAACAACCCGGCGACCAAGGCGATAGGATCGGTCAAGGAGGTGCAGACATTCGAGGGCCAAGTTGGCAACGAGCACGTGGACATCGAACTGTGAGGATGCATTGCATAGGGTCGGGACCTTCTTGTGCATCTTTTTGCGAACTTTGTGCCTTCTTCATTTTTCCTTGCCGTTTCTTTTTCTCTTTCTCTTGTCTTTTTACTAGGGGCTGATGCCCCTCTTCAGAGGGGCATAAGTTGCAAAAAACTCGTCCACTTTTTACTTAGCTACATGCTTAGGATTTCTTGCTAAGGTAGTTAAGCCGAGGTCTAGCTCTACTGTCGAGGTCTCAAGGCCCCTTTCCTTAGCGCAAAGGTAAGTGAGGCAACTGCTTAGCCTACCTGGCCTATTCTACTAAGGTAGTTAGGTCGAGGTCGAGCTTTGCCACCAAGGACTTGGGGTCCCTTTCATTTGCAAGAAGGAGAGGGAGAAGATTGCCTTAGCCTGCCTAGCTTGTCCTTCCTTTGAAATTTAGAGGATGGATTTGTGTGTTGCCGAGGCCTAACGAGTGGTACATGGCCGAGGTGTGGAGTGCCTTTACCTTAGCGAAGTAGTGTTATTCACTTATTGTATTTGTTCTTCTTAGTTTGCATTATGTTGTAGGTTGATGTCATAGGCTGATACCGTGGTCGAGGTCCCGAAAGTTCTTGGCCATCGTCTGGTCCAAGTGTATAACCTTGGTGAAGGTTGTGTGCCACATCTAGTCAGGCAATTGAGGGGTCCTGACAATTAGATGGAGTAAGAACGTATACACTAAAAACTTGAACTAAGGTTGGAGGAACTTTGCACACTTCATTGATAAGGCTTTTACTAGTGAAATTACATCATTGGTAGTACATTTAGAGGTTCTAGGTACGAGGTACCGGTTTTCCACTCAAGTACTCCAACTGAAAGGTGTCGAGACCAACCACCTGTTTGATTCTGTAGGGCCATTCTCAATTGGGACCAAGTTTTTCAATATCGGGCTTAAGCACCATGACCTTTCTGAGGACGCGGTCACCCTCTTTGTAGTGACACTCTCTCAACTAAGAGTTATAGTATCTAGCGACCCTCTACAAATAGGTTGCAACCTTGACTTAAGCCTGCTCTCGGACACCTTCCAACAAGTTTAAATTGTTTTTCAACTCTTCATCATTCTTGACCTCATTGTATGCTTCGGTCTAAAGCGTTGGATATGATATCTTCTAGGATGACGACCTTGGTCCCAAATGTCAAATTGAATAGGGTCTCATCCATGGCAGTCCGAGGTATCGTCCAATAACTCCTAATGTGAGGCTTTAATGGACTGTTGGAAAAGGGTTGGTAGCAGATTACTATCCTTATTCATCTTTTTTCTTTAGATATTTCAATCCCTATTTATCTACATCTATATTATTATAAAGTGATACTTTTGTTTTGGTGCAGGTTATAAGAGGTAGATTCAATAAAATAGCTGTTATGTCTTTAATCTCTACTTTTTACTTGTACACTTCCATAATACTGCCACTCACACCGGTAATATAGAGTTTGTAAATAAAATTTTTAGCTTTTCAAGCTTTAATGTGGTGCTGATATATTATTCATGAGAGTGATGGTGTTCGCAATGCTTCTTCGTTAAAGGGAAAAATTGCTGTAACATTTCCCTTCCAATGAATTACCAATTATCCATTTAATGGAAGACTGTAATTGGACATTGAAGATCACAAGAATTAAATCGGATTAAAAAGGAACCAACGCAGAAGGAGAAGAATTGGCACTGGTGGGTGATTGGAATTGGAAATTCCCCGCATGTGGGTTCCACACGTTAAAGATGTTATATTCATCAACCTAATGTCACCTTGGGCGACCATGCATTTAAGGTTTTCTTGGAGGACTTCGTATCTGTTAGTTATCCATTTTCTATCCCCAATAAAAAGATGGCATTTGTGAGACCCCACTTTAACGTCACTTTTTTCAATGTGAGGGCGAAATATGATATAGAGTTGTATACAAGTTCAACAATGGCGGGCGATCAGATTATGTTAAGCTGGAGCCACACAAGGAGAAACATTTTTTATTTGAGATTTAGCAATAATCTAGGAAATGGGGGTTGGAATAGTCTCCCCCACAAGCCCCACAGCAGTTTACACTTTGCATTTATGCACACCCCACAGGGTGTGCCCCACTCCCACATGCACATTTCAGCGTGCCTTGGGAACGTACACTACATGTTTCCAAAACATTGTAATGTGCCGTGTGGCACAAATGTAAAGTCTCCCATGGGCCGAGGGTTTTTTTCTTCTTACCGTCCCCGTGGGTTGAGGGTTGATCCGTGAGCTTGAGGAATTCAGTTACGTTTTTAGGTCAGTTGACAACCACGTGCCACTTGAACTTCTTGTGCATTATGCCTATTTTGGATGTTGTGAGCCTCATCGCAGAGTACAGGTAAGGTATCTGTAGACATGTATCATTGAATCATCTTTATATAATTGCGAATAGACTCCCCTTCCCTCTGGACTATGTCGATGAGGCTTTCTTGGGTCATCGGACACCTCTTGTTGGTGACAAAGTGGGAGGTGAAAATCTGCACGAACTGCGCCCAGCTTTTGATTGTTCCGGATGGGAGATTTCTATTACCTTGTACAAGCTACCCCCTTAAACGTAGTAGAGAAAGCTATGCACATACAGGACTCACCTGCTCCGACTAAGTGCATCTGTGATTGAAAGACATCTACATGATCATTCGGGTCGAACGGTCCATCATATTTGTCCAGGGGAGGTACTTTAAAATCCTTTGGCATTGGGACGACCAGGAGTTCGGGAGACAGAGGAGATGGTACAGAGAGGAGCGGAGTGGCTTTCACTGCTCTTGAGCTCACTTCTTCCTTCCCTTTGAGTTCGGGCAAGTTGTAGGTTGCAGTTCGGCGAGCTCGGCGACGTCTTCGCTGCTTCTTTGCCGGCTCTAAATTGGTGCTGCTGACCTCTGCGTTGTCTGGCACGGTTCTTGTGGGGAGTGGCTCAGACTACTGATGATGGCTGCGGATTGAAGGTCCTTGTCTAGAATACACAGCCAGGACCTCGAACCGGTTCTCAACGAGCGGGACCACAAATTCTGAAAGCCGAGGTGATGCGGGCCTGGTAGGCTGGGAATCTCCCGACCTGACCACGCGTGGCGAGCTGGGAGTAACTGGATTCTCCTTCCTGCCATGGGACGAGACCTAGCTCCTAGAAGGATTCTGGGTCTGGGAGGTCTCTCCCCGGCAAGAGGGGTGTTCGCTCCGATGGAGAGGCTTAGTCTGTTGTAAGGCCGGATGCCGAGGTGGAATCGGCTGCTGGTTTAGAGGCAATAGAGGGAACTGCTGCTGATACCGCTGTTGGTAAACATGGTGTAGTGCTTGCTGCTGGTACAGCTGGAATTGTTGGACTTTCTACACTTGACCTTGTATGGCTCGCATGCAGTGCATTAGATATTCAAGCTGGTTCTATTCAGCTATCGGGGGAATAGAAGGTTCCGTGAAAGTGGTGCCAACCGTGGAGGGGAGCGGAGCACTTACCGGTGCCATGATCTGAGGCACGTTCAAAGTCGGAACCCCATCCACAGAGAGAGGCAGGGTGAACTGACCAACACACACCTTCGGGACTTGAGGCTGGACCCTGGAGGTGTTCGCATCCGCGTTCCCTCCAGCGTTGCTGGAGGAAGCCATGAAAACTTGACTGGAACTGATTGTTAGCAGGAAGATGCTTTTTGAAGCATTCCCACAGACGACACCAATTGATGGTGCGCGATCTAGTCACTCCTAGTTGGCAGCGGCTACATTCCTAGTTGGCGACAGACAAGGTACCTGTGAGGAAGAAGGATTCCCGGGGAGCTTTCCCGACGGGAACACTCCGATGCTTAAGTTAGAACTCGGTGGAGAGCTGAGAGAGAGAGAGAGAGAGAGAGAGAGAGAGAGAGTTGCAGAGAAATTAGAGCTAGAGTGATGATCATGCAATACCCTTTGCTGCTTGGGGGTCGAGGTCCTTTTATACTAGCTTCTTGACGTGTCAAGTGTAACTGCCTCCGAATCTCTATGGCGGCGATTTGCTATCAAATAACGACCTGGAGTGGTTGGTCATTACTTGTCAGAGCTGAGTTGGTGGGCGAAGGTAGTGGCTGCAGGGTACAGTTCTGCCAGATGAGAAATGTTCTCCAGGGATGGCAGGCACGACGCCGCCAGGCGAGAGACGTGGGTGCAGTCTCCAGGTTTAGCAGGTACGGTTGTCAGGCAGGAATCCCCCTGCGATACACCTAACTGTTTTGCTATGAGCTACCCTACACCGAACTGCTCTGCAGCGAGCTACCTTACACCGACCTGTTGGTGACGTGCTGAGGTGCTTCTCCCCGAGGTACGTCTCTGAGGTAGCTTAGGGTCGGACAGTAGACTCTGACGAGCTTACCCGAAGTGTCTTCAGTTCGGGATACTTCTTACCTAGGAATCCCAAATCAGGGTGTTCCCTTCTTAGGAGAGAGCTCGAGGTTTTCCCTTCTTGGGAGAATTCAGGGTGCTCCCTTCTTAGGAGAGCTCGGGGTGATGGAGTACCATTTTGTAGCAAGCTGCCATTCGCGACGAGCTGCCAGGCTGGGTTTCAACGAGCTCACTATGCCGAGTGTAGTGAGTTCGTCATGCTGAGTTGTTACTCATGTCGAGTCACGTCCACAAGTCCCCCAGTTATGAGGTCGGGCCAAATCATCCTCCATCAGTATTTAAGATATCTTGAAAATTTCTCATGATATCTTTTTTTCAATGCAGCCATAATTATCAATGAAGGATAGTTCACAATCTTCCCCCATTTCATTTTCTCTTCCATATTTTCTATTAGGGTCACTTTAGATAACTTTGAAGGAGCACATTGGATTTATCTGTGGTTAGATTGGTTCTCTAACAAGTTGGGGTCACTTTAGGTCGAGGTTGAGCTTTGCCACCAAGGGCTTGGGGCCCCTTTTCTTTGCAAGAAGGAGAGGGAGAAGATTGCCTTAGCTTGCCTAGCTTGTCCTTCCTTGGAAATTTAGAGGATGGATTCGTGTGTTGCTGAGGCCTAACGAGTGGTACATGGCCAAGGCGTGGAGTGCCTTTACCTTAGCGAAGTAGCGTTATTCACTTAGTGTATTTGTTCTTCTTAGTTTGCATTAGGTAGTAGGTCGATGTCATAGGCTGATATTGTGGCTGAGGTCCTGAAAGTTCTTGGTCGTCGTCTAGTCCGAGTGTATAACCTTGGTGAAGGTTGTGTGCCACGGCTAGTCATGCAGTCGAGGGGTCCCGATAATTAGATGGAGTAAGAACGTTTACATTAAAAACTTGAACTAAGGTTGGAGGAACTTCACACACTTCATTGATAAGGCTTTTACTAGTGAAATTACATCATTGGTAGTACATTTAGAGGTTCTCGGGGTTCTAGGTACGAGGTACCGGTTTTCCACTCAAGTACTCCAACCGAAAGGTGTCGAGGCCAACCACCTGTTTGATTCTGTAGGGCCATTCCCAATTGGGACCAAGTTTTTCATTGTCGGGCTTGGGTACCATGACTTTTTTGAGGACAAGGTCACCCTCTTTGTAGTGACGCTCTCTCAATTGAGAGTTATAGTATACGGTGACCCTTTGCTGATAGGCTGCAACCTTGACCTAAGCCTACTCTCGGACACCTTCCAACAAGTCTAAATTGTTTTTCAACATTTCATCATTCTCGACCTCATTGTATGCTTTGGTCTAAAGCATTGGTTAGGATCTCTTCTGGGATGACAACCTTGGTCCCATATGTCAAATTGAATAGGGTCTCACCCATGGCAGTCCGAATTATCGTCCAGAAGCTAGTAATGTGAGATTGTAGTGGACTGTTTGGAAAGGGTTGGTAGCAGATCACTATCCCTATTTATCTTTTTTCTTTTGATATTTCAATCCCTATTTATCTACATCTATATTATTATGAAGTGATACTTTTGTTTTGGTGCAGGTTATAAGAGGTAATTTAATAAAATAGCTGTTATGCCTTTAATCTCTACTTTTTACTTGTACACTTACATCATAACACTGACCCTCACACCAGTAATATAGAGTTTGTAAATAAAATTGTTAGCTTTTCAAGCTTTAATGCAGTGCTGATATATTACTCATGAGAGTGATGGTATTCGCAATGCTTCTTCGTTAAAGGGAAAAATTGCTGCAACATTTCCCTTCCAATGAATTACCAATTATCCATTTAAAGACTGTAATTGGACATTGAAGATCACGAGAATTAAATCGGATTAAAAAGGAACCAACGCAGAAGGAGAAGACTTGGCACTGGTGGGTGATTGGAATTGGAAATTCCCCGCATGTGGGTTCCACACGTTAAAGATGTTATATCCCATTCTAATTCCGATTTCAGACCCGTATTCCTGTGAACCAAATGGGGTCCAAGAGTTTAATACTCAAAGCGTCATCGCTGATTTCTACACTTTTATGCCCAAAAAAGTAAAAAAAAAAAAATACTCGCCCTATAAATATCAGAAAAGCATTACAAGATAAGAGCACAAGACAGTTGGTAACCATGGCTTTGGTTGTGCTGCTTCTTCAGTTCCTACAGTCATGGCCAACCATGGCGATACCATCAACGGTGTCGTCTATGACTAAACCCGGCTGTGAATATAAGTGTGGCAACATCTCTGTTCCCTATCCGTTCGGCTTCGGTGATGAAAACTGTTACAGAAACGGCTTCGACCTCACCTGCAACACCACTTACTTCGATCCACCTAGATTGTTCTTGGGAACAAATGGTACTGTGGAAGTCTTACAAGTATCATCACTAGGTACTTTGCACATCAAAAACTTTATCGGTTACGATTGCTACAATAGATCGGGGTATAGTACTCGGTGGAGCTGGCCTTCGGTGGATCTGAAACAAAAACCCTGTACTTTTTCCGACACCCAAAACAGATTCACCTCTATCGGCTGCGACACCTATTCCTACATAATGACCACCAAGGGCAGTAACTTCACAAGCGGCTGTTCCATGATTTGCAGTGGCCAACGGGGCCTCATGAACGGGTCCTGTTCAGGCATCGGATGTTGCCAGACCTCCATCCCAAAGGGGTTAAAGGAGGTTGAACTGAGGCTCGATAGCTACAAAAAGCACATTCAAGTCTGGAATTTCAACCCATGCAGCTATGCTTTCTTTGTTGACCTAGACTGGTACAACTTCACAGTAACCGATCTTATGGGATACATGAGTTTTTATAACAGAAATGATGCAGAAGTTCCAGTCGTGCTTGATTGGGCAATAGAGGGTTATTGGTGCGAAAATGGCTCAACGAATGACACAGACTATGCATGCGGCCACAACAGCGAATGCTTTGATTCGCCCAATGGTCTCGGATACCTTTGCAAATGTTCCCGTGGTTACCAAGGAAATCCTTACCTCCAAGATGGATGCCAAGGTAATTTATTTACTCTTCATCCTTTTCGCTGATTTTTTAGAAACTTGGTTTTTGCTGTGTTGTCTAATTCCAGTTCAATTCATCGCACGTTATTGTAGACATAAACGAATGCCAGGATCTAAATAGCACCAACTGCTCCCATATTTGCATCAATACGCCTGGGAGCTACTACTGCTCCTGCCCACCTGGTACTCAAGGAGACGGAATAAAAAGTGGACGTGGCTGCACACCTCTGCCACCTTCCCAGACAGTGTCGCGGGTCATACTAATCTCCGTGGGTAATAAACCCCCTATACACTACCCAAGTATTACTGCTTTTATCATTAAAATTTATGATATTATCGTATGAAGTATAAACAATAAACTTCTATATTTAAGAGCTGTCTAGCAAAGTCATTTTTTAAAAATCTTCAGAATCAGAAAGCTTTGATGGTTAAAAGACAATGTAAGTTTTTGAATCAAAATCTTAGTAGTTTGAAGATTATTTGATTAAGGTGTATCTTTTCATGTGAAGATCAGTTAAAAAAAAAAAAAAAGGCAAAAAATTCTATTTGGGGGCTTTTTTAAAATAGCTCAAAATGAGGAGTTTTCTGCATCATTTTGGGACCGCAGTTTTCGACAGTTAAATCTTTTCTTAATTAAAGAGAAAAAGACTAAAATATAGATTACTGTACTTCTAAAAAACCGATAATCCGTGCTAAAAGATATACCAAACAGGGCCTAAGTGTCCAAACCCAACTTACCAACCATCTTTATGTAAAGCTCCAACTCAGTACTCAAACTTATTGTCTGTTGACAATTGAAAAGATGGACGGGTTTAAGAGCAAAGTAGGAGAAAGAAAATGGCAAATTGTGGATATTGCATCCAACCAACCTCTGATTTTTGTCTTACAGAGGTGTCAACTCATGCATAAATTAGAATTGGGAATTGATTTTATGTCTTACAAGGTGTCAACTCATGCATAAACTAGAATTCAGATCTTATCCTCACACTGTCCTTATAGGCACATCTCACTGTGTATTGGAAATATCTCTCATGAATAAGGGTGTCAATGTATCGGGTTTTGAATTGGTCCAAAATCAATTTGGACAGACCAATAAGACATATTAGATTGGACTAATTCGGTCCAAAATATTTATTAGATTGGATTAGACCTAATCCATCCGTAATAAATCTATATTGGATTGGGTTTGATTAAGCCAATATCTGGTCTATTGACATAAGATAAGATTATAGGTGTCAACGAATTTGAACAAATTGGATTAGATTATAAGTTTGAGTTGAAACCAATCTAAATTAAAATGAATTTGAACAGATCAGACAGTCCAAACATTGAATTGGACCAATCCAAAATATTCATTGGATTGGATTGAACCTGATCCATTTATAATGGACTCACACTGGACAGGATCGAATTGAACCAAATCCAATCCAATTGACATTCCTACCCATGAATAATAACACATAAGTATGAAAGATATTCCCAATACACAGTGGAATATGCCTCTAAGTCAGTGTAAAGCGCCCTATGAGAGGAGCAGATCCCGTCTCCATAAATTAATAACATGTCTAAGAATGGCATGTACAGGTGAGCATATTCGGATTGGGCACACACGACCTGCAAGTCAGGCGGACTGGAACGTATGGGTGATAATGGGATTGAGCAGGCCTATTTAGTTCCAATGATAAAGGCTTTTAATCTAGGGCTGGGCATCGATCGCATCAAATCCTCGTAAAAATGAAGGCCTGAGTCCAAACTAGGCTAGAGATCAAGTTCAATCTGTCCAACCCAGGCTCAGCTGGCAAAGAAATTTGAGGTATTTAGGTTGGATTTAGGGCCTGGCTGGGGCTTGGGCTGGTGAATCGGGTTCAGGCAGACCTTTTTGGTCCAACACAGTAAAAAAGTTGCCCTAAACCATTAAATAGGAATTTTGTATTTGTAGATCAAAGACCAAAAGTCCAAACCCAGCCCATCTTACATTGTGGGTTGGGTTGGTCTAGCCTCATATTCGGCTTCCCAATGTTCGGCTTCCCAGGTTGCATGCATGATACACCCCTACAGTCTATCACTCCCAAGTCCCAAATAACTAAGACCAACACTAAATAAAAGTCACACTTATATTGGGAGAATGACGCTCAATCCGGTTAGAAATTTTAGGTCTAAAGTACAGTTGGGACAGATGCTAATTCGAAATTGATGCTAATTTATGTGCGTTTATTGATATATAAAATGGGTTTTTTGACATTTTAAATGTTTATAATTCTACAGTAGAATTCAGAAATCTGCGTTACCCCTATTCATACTTTTTTTTTTATATTAAACTGTGTGTATAATAGTTATAAAGATTTGACCACTGATCATGACTATGCCAACATTGATATCATCGTGTCATATAAATTGTCACTTCAATGGGTTCATCATCTGGGTTTAGTTGCATTTTTCTTTATTTAGAGATTGACCATTATTAAGGGGTATTATTATTGGTATATTAGCTTATACATGTCTGAACAGTATGTGATGGGTAGGGTTAGCAATTTTGCATTACTTAAATGCAACATCTCGGATCCCTTGGGGGTATCCCATAAAAGTCTGAAGATTCAAACATTTTCAATAAAGGGATGGGAGCTTTTAGATAAGAGATATAATTTCTCTTTCATTGATTCTTTTGGGTTGGGCTACCTATTCTTGTGGAAGCATGATATATGAAAAAATACCTATCATCCATATGGACCGATAGGTATTGGTTTAATTTGTAACATGGTGCAACCTGGCATGGTAGGAATGGCGAAATTTCTGTACTGTTGCACTTCCATCGCTATTAGATCTCCTTTCAAGATAAGATAAAAGATTTTCCGAAAATTTCAATACATATAAAAAAACTCGTCATATTACCCGGCATTTGGTATAAAGTTTTCTCTAATTCTTGGCTCCTTCACTTTTCTTGTATGATGCAGGTGTAGGTTTGGGTATTGGGTCACTTCTTGGTAGTTATTGGTTATATCATGTTTTGAAGAGAAGGCAAATTAAAAAACGCAAAGAAAGATTCTTGAAAAGAAATGGTGGGTTAATATTAGAACAACGGAGAAAGTCAGAAAGAGATTTTGAGAAATTAGAAGTTTTTACATCAGAAGAGTTGGAGAAGGCAACAGACCACTATAATGAAAATAGGGTTCTCGGCAGAGGTGGCCAAGGTACAGTGTACAAAGGCATGTTATCAGATGGAAGAATTGTAGCAGTCAAAAAATCCAAAATAGTGGATGAAGACCAGCTCCAACCGTTCATTAATGAAATTGCTATACTTTCTCAGATCACTCATAGGAATGTGGTTAAATTGTTTGGCTGCTGTTTAGAGGCAGAAATCCCTTTATTAGTTTACGAACTCATCTCTGGTGGATCCCTTTCAGACAAGCTTCATGACCACGGTAAAAATTTCCGATTTTCATGGAGCAATCGTTTAAAAATTGCTACAGAAGTTGCAAGAGCAATTGCCCACTTGCATTCCAGCATGTATATACCAATCTACCACAGGGATATCAAGTCTTCAAACATACTCTTGGGTGAGAAGTACGAAGCCAAAGTTTCAGACTTTGGGATTTCAAGACCCGTGGCAATGGATCAAACTCATGTAACCACAAAGGTACAGGGGACCTTTGGGTACATGGACCCAGAGTACCTCCAGTCTGGTCAATATACGGAAAAGAGTGATGTCTACAGTTTTGGAGTAGTTCTAATAGAGCTTCTAACAGGTGATAAACCAATTGGCTCTCCTAGAGGAAATTTAATTGAACATTTTATTTCATCAATAAATGAGAACCATCTTTTCAAGATTCTTGATGTTCAAGTTGCACAGGAAGGTAAGAAAGAGGATCTACAAATAGTCGCCAACCTTGCAATGAGATGCTTAAAATTCAGTGGAAAAGAAAGACCAACAATGAGAGAAGTTGCATCGAAACTTGATGAATTAAGGAATTTTGAAGAACATTCGTTAGCTACAAATAATGAAGCTGAGATAGAGAACTTCATAAGTAAACCATCAGGTCTTTGGGATACAGGTTCAACTTCAAATGGCTGTGTAAGTGTGGAGAACAGTGTCATGTCATTAGTAGATGAACAACCTCTGCTGTTTAATGTATCGTCTCAGTCATCTTAGCTAAGACATGGATTTTGAAGAATAGTTCATTGTTGTTGTACTGTCCAATAGTATAAGCTTTTATTATTATTATTATTATTATTACCCTTGGACTATAAGATGAATTACATAAGATGAATTACATGGCAGATCTTGTGGAGGGTGTAATATATGAACATGAACATGAATAAAGTATGAAAACAGGTTATCATGTAATACATCTCTCTCTGAAACATATCCAAGTTTTCTTCCTTTTCTTATTTTCTGTTTTTTTTGTTGTACTTGTAAAATTTTATTTTATCTTTTGTGTCACTTGTTTAGAATGTTGGGATAAACTTTTTCCTTTTAAAAATATCAAAGCACAACGAGCACGACATGCATTTTGGTTTGGGTATTTTATAATTTGTATATAGCACGAAAAACATAAAAAACACAATTTGGGTTTTTTAATACTTTTTTACTTTTGACCCATATATGATGGTCTGAGCAGTAAATTCACTCCTACAAATCCAATTAGCTCAATGTTTTATGAAATACCACCAATTCAAGCCAACTATTTTTTTTTTTTGAAAATCCAATTAAAGCTAACTAATTAAAGTAGAAGCAGTACTCTTATGATATTTCTAATTGATCAGGACGAGTCTAAATGCCAAAGCCTATAACCCAAGCATTATTTTCGAGTTATGTATAGCCAATATGACCACAATCAAATTAAGTTACACCCCTGAGTTAGATTGGCCAATTTCCTTCGTTCTATTCTTTATTAATTATTAATTTTTTTTATTTTTATTAACTTTATTATTATAAATTTTTATTTAGTTATACTAAATTTTATGGAATTTTAAATTAATAAAAAAGTATTTTTGAAACAACAAATTATTATTAATTTTTTCTTAGTGTTTATAATTGTTTATCATTTTTAGTAGAGTTCAAATGGGTCTTAATATTTATAAGTTATTACTTTGTATTTATTTTATTAATGAATAATAGGTTTTATTTATTTTTTAATGTTACATTTTGAATTAATTTTTAAATGGAATTTAAATGTATAATTTTATTAGGCGGTGCTTGCCATCGATGCCATTGCTTCAGAGAATGGTTCCACGTCTGCACCACATCACAAAAGGTGGTGCGCCAAGAAATGCAGCCTTGTTTGGAACCATTGTTTTGGAAAATGGCCATGCATTGGAATTCAGGAAAGTGTTGCTCGAGAAAATGTCGAATTTGGTATTTTCTCCTTTTTGGAACCGTTGCTGCCAATTGTTCCATGACATGGCATATGTGTTATATTGGATATGTGGACCAATACTGAAAACAATTATAGAGAATTGATACCAAATAAAACTGATGCCTTTCCCCATAAAACATCTTATGTGGCAGCATTGATGCCAAATAACAAAAACAAGCCGTTTTCTCAAAAAACAGTGCAACAGATACAACACCGTTTCCTCAGAAAACGACTCTGAAGCAACGTTTATTTTTTACTTAATAATAGTTTTGAAAATAATTTTGTAATTATTTTTAAATAAAATTATTTTAATGTTTACTTTTTTGCTTAATAATTTTAATGAATTTTTTATTTTTGTAACTTGAATAATTTTTAAATCATTACTTTCATTAATTTCACTAATGAAAGTTTTTTTAATTTTTATTATTTTATTGATTTTTAGTAAATTAATTTTACTAAATATTAAAAATTGTCAATTAATTATTAATTTTTTATTTAAATTGATTTTAAATTAAAATATTATTTTTTGAACTAATAGTTTTTATTAATTTTACTATTTTTAAAAGTAACTTGAATGGACCAGCATTTTACACGGGTTCTATATAACACATGTGGATGGGCCTATAAGGTGTATGCAATACAAGTTTGAATGGACCCACATACGAGGTAGGTCAACTAAAACCCAGATCATCATCTTTTGCCCGGAAAAAGATAGAGGAACACAAAAAAAAAAAAAAATCGAATGTGGATAATTCAAATATCTAACCGGTCAAATTCATATATCCTATTCATACTTAATCGGATGCAAATTTGGATATGACCTGATTCGATTCGATAAATATCTAAATTTAACTGATTATTTAATTCTTATATATAATATATAAAATTTTTAAATGTTTTATATAATTTATATGTATAATAATTAAATTATATAAATAATTTGTATATTTTATATACTTTATATAAATAAAATATTTATTTTATATATTTATTATTTACCTAAAATAATTAACTAGTCGAATTCAAACCGAACTGAATATTCGAATATTTAGTCCAATTCATATTCGAATATTAATTTTCAATATCCGCCAGATATTGAATAGAATCCGGATATCGAATTTTTTAATCAGATTCAAATTCGAATATTGGCTGATCTATTCAAATTCAATCCATTTGCACCCTAAACAAAAGAGGAGAAACAAAGAGGAGAAAACTAAAAAACAAACGGAAAAAAGTTAAAAGAAGATAAATTAAAAAGAAGAGAGCTTTTTGTTCGTATTGCTGTTTGTATCAACGGAGCAAGAAATGTTTTTATTGGGAGGGAAGAAAAGAAAAATGAATCGGCCCGCGATTGATGTAACTAAGAGGAGGTAACTTGTTATCTTTATCTTGAGACTTGATCATTGTAGCCTTATAGAGATCTTCATGATTGTGGTCATTGGGATTGAACCATTAATTGAAGAAGATACAAATCCTCCAACCCTTCATCAAGAACTCGCATCTGCAGCAACCGCATCTCCTGTAAACCATCTAAATTTTTGTGGACCTTTTTCATGTAAAATCAATTAAAAACTTCTTAGCTTATCATAGGGGTTCTCAAACAGCCGTTGCCAGTGTGGGGTTTTTGATATTTTGAATGTTTATATCTCTGCAGTGGAATTCAGAAATCTGCATTGGGTCTGTTTATATATTTCTGAATTTTCTATTGATTATTCGATCCAAGTGCATTGGTTTCCTTGTCGTTTGGGGTTCTCTTCGATTTGTACTACCCAAAGGAAAAATTTAGGGAGAATGACGGTTCAGCCCAGGGTCAAATTTTTTAGGCCCAAAGTATAGTTGGGGTGGATGCCAGTTCAGAATTGATGCCAGTTCACGGATGGGCATTGGTGTGTAGAGTAGGGGTCTTCGACATTTTGAATGTTTATAGCTCTGCAGTGGAAATCAGAAATCTGCATTGAACTGTCTATACTTCTCCATGAAAATTCGGAAATATGGATGAGGGCGACCTAGGTAGGTAGAGCAACGACGCGTACTAGTCAGTCTACCTCCTCTGTATTGAAACTTCTAGTTCTACATGGATTGATGCCAATCTACCTCCAACTAAGGCTGTCAATGGACCGGTTTTGGATTGGACCCCATCCGGTTCAAAATCAATTTGGATGAATTAGACGGACCAATCAGACATATTGGATTGGATCAATCCAGTCCAAAATATTTTTTAGATTGGATTAGACCTGGTCCGTTCTTAATAAATTTATATTGAATTGGGTTGGATTAAGCCAAATCTGGTCCATTGATATAAGATAAGAATACAGGTATCAATGGACCAAGTTTGAGTTGAAACCAATTTAATTCAAAATGAATTTAAACAGATTTGATGGTCCAGACGTTAAATTGGATCAATCCAAAATGGTCCAAAATATTCATTAAACCGGATTGGACCTGATCTATTTATAATGAACTTACATTGGACTGAATCACATTGGACCAAATCCAGTCCAATTGACACCCCTAAAACGCTGGTTGTGCAATGGCTAGAGCAACGTTCCAACACAGTTACACAGGTTGTTCTTGCGGTTCAGGGAAGGCATCCTATGGTGGATCCCGTACAGTATTGATCAAACTGCAACAACTTGGTCTTCAATGGTGGAGCTATTTGAAGATGCATATCCAGAAGCAATGGAGAAATGTCTGGAAACAACTGGGTGTGTGTGGCTCTAGCATCTTGTGGGTAGGCAGATCCGTTCATGTTTCCGTATCTGATGTTAATGGTTAGGTGTTAACATTGTTGTTAATACTATCTGCTCTGGGTGTGGCCATCTGCTATCTTTTGTTAGGCTCCGTTTGGGAAATATACAAATATAAATATGTACAGTGGTGCATTTATACTCTCCCCAAATTGAGCTTTAACATATTTGTGTTTGTACAAATTTGAGCTGTACATATTTGTATTTCTACTCTTTTCTAATCGGTTCTTAACAGCAGATTGTGGTCCACTTTAACTGCAAGGAGAACTAAAATATAGAAAATTCGGCTGTTTGAGCCATGGCTAAGTAGTACACTGCAGGGGTGATTGAACCGTGAGCCTTCTTTCCAAACATAACTGGTCTTTCAGTTTTTGGACCAAACTGAAAGTAATTGCGTTGGTTCTTAGGTTTTTTGAATTCATAATATGTATTATTAATAAATATATAATTATACTAGTGGGGACTCGTGTGATGCACGTGATTTATTAAGTGAAAGCTAAATAACAGAAATTGTCATGTATTAAAATAACCGTATAGTTTCATAGATTTACTAAAATCTACCTTATAATTAGCATTTCACTAAAACACCACTTATAATTTACAATAAATTTAATCAATCTTTCACTAGATAACAGTGAAAAATGAAACTGTTGACCCTAATGCTCATTTAAATAAATTTAATCAAAAGAAAATAAAAGTTAAAATACCATTTTTGTCGTTAATAAGACACGGACAACCACTATTGGCTATATTTCGTCAATTTTTTTTATGTAAAAAAAAGTGTTAAGGGTATTTTTGGAATAAAAATTATGGGCCTAATGGCAAAACAAATACTCTCTAATGAAAGGTTGATTAAGTAAATAAGTTGTAAAATATATTAGATGTTTTAGTAAAATGAAAACTATAAGATAGTACCAGAACCAATGATGTCATCATCAGGAGATGTATTGGGAACATCTCCCTATGATAGTACAAGAATCGATGATGTCATCATCGGGAGATGTTCCCAATAAATGACGGGGATATGATGTGGGACATGGTGGGGCACCCTCTTGTGGGGCGTAGATGTGAACTCATAAGAGTATACAATTGTTTTATATTTTCAACTTTTTAAATAATTAATAATTACTACTTTTAATAAATTTTTATAATACAAAAATAACAATAATTAATTTCAGTTAGGTTTATTCATCAAACTGATGAAACTGACCAACCTGATCAACTCGACTCGACTTGATCGGTTTTCTAGTATTTTAGGTCGGCTCTGGTTCAAAAATTTTCCAATTCAACTAATCACTACAAGAAAATTGGTCTAAGCTAGCGGTCCGCCAACTTTGATCTAAGGCGGCGGTCTTTAATCCGACCCCTAAACCTCTATTGGCTTAGGTCAAGATCATTGGCTTAGACAGAAAAGATGTTGCCCTTGAAGGCTGGTCTAAAACAGTTCAATGAACCCTAAGGCGGCGGTACATCAAAATCGCTGACTTAGCATTAATATAGGTGGCGGTTTTGACTGCTGGCTTAGATCATATTTGACTGTCGCCTTAGGTCAATCAAAATTCTACCTACCTTTTTAGGTGGTGGTCTAAACCGCCGGCTTAGGTTCTATTTGGCCACCACCTTAAGCCAGTGAAAACTCTAATTGCCTTCTGAGGTGGCGGTCTGAACTGCCGGCTTAGGTCTTATTTGACCACCAGCTTAGGTCCTTTTTATGGATAAGCCGACGGTTACATGACCATCAGTTTTGATATTTCTTTTAATCTTTTATACTAGATTAATTCCATCATAAATCTCAATTTAATACATGTTTAATACAAATCTCATGACAACTAATACATAAAAAAATTAAAATAAAAATGCAATTAAAACAAAATCTATACTAAATCTTAACAGCTGATCCGACTCTGTTTCAATGTCCCTTTTAACTAATTTTAGAGAAGGGTAATTACAAAGATCCCTCTTGTACTATTGGGTTTAGTGACAAATACGTCCTCAACTTTCATTTGCGACAAAACCCCCTAAACTTTTATTTTGTGACAAATATCCCTCTATTAGAGTTCGGTAAGTAACTTTGAAAAAGATTCTCATTTAGCTGTTTAAAATTTTTAAATCTCCAAACTATCTTTTTCTTATTTATTTGAATGATTTATGATTGATTAATTTTCTAAATATAATAATGTAGCCTTCTTGATTGTTCCAATACATCCTTCCAGATTTCTGGTTGGATTCAATATTCAAATGAAATGGTAGAGGTTTCTTTTTGATAGATACAAATTTATGGTTATAGTTGGTTTGTCTTGATTTATTGGAAAAAGGAATAGAAAAATTTTATACTTTAAGATGAAGAGGGACATTCATGTGAATGAAATGAATCAGGAAAGGAAAAAAAAAGAAAAAACTTTTTTCATACCGATGAAATGATTCATGTTATTTTAGATGGTTTATTTTAGAGAAAATGGAAGTATTTTTGGTTAATTAGGGTTTAGGAGAAAAAGGAAAGAGGAATGAGAGAAAATAAGGAAAGTTTAGATGAAAATTTTAGTAATTTAATGCATTATGTCATCTGACCTAACGGTCAAGGGGTATTTGTCACAGAGTGAAAGTTTAACGGGGTCTTTATCATTAACCCCATAGTATAAGGGGCCTTTGGAATTTACCCTTTAGAAGATATCAATTTGATCCCATTCAATTTTTTTTAACTGTTTATTGTACAAAGGAAATTGATAAAATATAGAAAATTAGGTTGCTTGAGACATGGCTTAGTAAATAGTATCCGAACGAACTCCATTGTAGCTATATGAGTTTTGTTAACAAAAGCAACAAATGGAAAGGGAAATACTATGCCTGTCATACCCTACAAAAATCATGTACACCTGAGAGCATGGTTTCCACTTGCACATTGGAAATATTTCCCCTTAAGATACATGGGAGATATTACAGGTATGGCCAGAGGCCATGGTCTGAGGTAGGGGTGATCATGGGCCGGGCTAGGCTGGGCCTGGGCTCGGTTCAGTCTGATTCTGGGCCAATGTCACTCATATATAAAATATTATATATCTATAATATTTTATATTAAATAACATAACATGCATATAAACTTATTTTATACATTATATAATATAAAAATATTGTATATAATATAAAGTGTATATATCATATAATAATATTATATAAAATAACATGTATACATATATATACATTATACACAAAATGTATAAATTTAAATATATGCGAGTTGGACATGAAGTATTAAGCCCAAGCCCAATCCTAAAATTTATGGGACTGATGTAGGCCTGGGAAACATAAAACCCAGGCCCAAACCCGAAATTTCCAGAACAGGCTTGTGCAGACCAAGCCGGGCCGGGTTGAAATGATCACCCCTACTCTGAGAGTGTATTCAAGAGACGTGGGTTATCTCAACCTGCCCGACAATTGTATGTTGTCATTCATGGAAAAACTTTATTCTTAATTAGTGGCTATAATGCCTTAAGGGTAGAGTGTGGGTGGCGTCTTGTGGGTTTTTGATTCTGACTCCGACCTCAATTTGTAAGCAAAACCGAATTATTACCAAAGAAAAGAAATCAAAACCTAAGGGATTGTCGTGAAAAAGACAAGGCGTTCTTATTTGGTAATAAATGAATGTACAAATAAAAAAGGGCTGGAGGTTGAAGGACCAGATCAACAACTAGCAATTGGAAGGCCTAGATGCTTCTTTGACCAGATCAGTCAACCAAGGAAACAAAAGCCAAAAGGAAAATGATTTACCTATATCGGCGAAGCCTCTATAAATCTTATTAGTTTACTTGCAATTTTATGTGTATGTCACATCTATCATTTTGTGGATCATTTGGAATGAGAGATGCAAGCGGGTGTTTGAAGGCAGTGGATTATAATCCCATTCTCTAATTAACAAAGTAAAAAAATATGGTTGACTGAGATTGAAGCATTACAACAAGATTCTAAATCAAATGATCCCAAATCATTAGTGCTTCATTATCTTAACATACCCATTAAAACAGTAAAAAGGAAGAAAATTAGGTCGGTTCTTGGAAATTCCCTACTTTATTTGAATTCAAGTTAAATGTAGATGAGGCTAGCTGTAGTAACCCAGGAACAAGTAGTGGTGGAGGTGGAATTAGAAAGGTTGATGGTCGTTTGTTGTTTGCTTTTTCAAATTCCTATGACTATGCTACCTCTCTTCAAACTTAATTCCTTGCTCTATTGGATGGTTTTCGGCTTTGAGTGACAATAATGATATTTTATCAATCGAGGTGGAGAGTGACAATGCAAGACAAACGTTCCTCCCCTTCGGTTGATTTTTTACAAATTGAAAACAATGCTTACTGGCATGAATTCTATTTTTATGCACACTTGCCGATTATCTTGCCCATGGTTTTCAAAACCAGATCAGACTTAGATGGTTGGACTGGAAAAATCAGGAATTGGTTAGGCGTTTTTCTCTAAAATCAGATTTTTGACAAAAAATGTTGATTTGGTCAATAAATTATTGATCCGAGAGGTTGAATCATTTAAATCATTTAAACCATTCAACGGTTTTGACTAACTTTTATTTTTTTTTTAATTTTTTTGTTAAAATGGACTGACTGTTCGACCCGGGAACCGGACCCCTGACTGGTTCGTTCTCCGGATTGATTTTAAAAACCTTAATCTTGCCAATAAAGATATTGAGGATAACAGATTGGTCATATTAAATATAGTCTCTCACCTTCTTCAAGCTCTCATTACTGTTTGTCGAGAGAATTATATCAATGTTCCTATATTAAGTTTGGATTTCTGATTGTATGTATTGGGTTTGGGCTGACTGCTGAGTTTGTGAAAGTGGGTGACTTTGTATTTTGGTTTTGGGGTAATGTGGGCTATGACCTCCCCTGTTATCTTTTATTTAGTTTTTGATAATGGTTAATAAAATTTAAGATAACCGCCCCTCCAGTTGAAGTAAATTTTGATGTTAAAAAAAGTCTGATTCCATCCAACGATCTCAGATCAATTGTAAATTTCATATACATACATGAGAACCCAAATGCATGTGGTATATATATATATATATATTGTTTAAAAGTACGATATATATATACCAAATGCATTTACTTTCTGCTTTTCAGTATCCAATGGAAATTCTTATAAATGAAACCCAGTGGAAACCACACAATTTTGGCTGGCATTTCCTCTGGCTCCTATTCAATGTTATAATTTCTCGTAAACCACACGTAGTTATTAGTCAATGCTTATATAAGACTAGAAGAGAAGACTGAAGACTTTAACCAAATACATCTTTTCCAAGTGGACCAGGTCTCCGTCTCTCACTTTTTCATATGGAGTGAACACTCAAATTCCTATTTAATACTGGGGCCTTGGTTATCTGGCATTATAGTACGTAAAAGACAAAATCTAACCAGAATGAAGTGCAACCTACAGGTAAGTTTTAGTGGGGAGTAAAATCACAACCTATTTCCTCATCCATGACAATGGGGTAAGAATTACTCATGGAATTTCAGGACATAGACTAGCAGAAGAGTTGTTCCAAGAAGGAAAGGAAGTACGACTCGGTTTGGAAAGAATACAACACAAAATAATACAAAATACAAGATTTTTATTGCACGTGTTTGCACTCCTAAACTGGGTTAAGGAGTGTGTAAACAGAACACTTAATATTGTAAACATAGATAAAAGAAAATGCTCAATAGATCTATTGCTGACTTTTCAAACTGGAAAAAGTAACAGGTTAATGTATTCCTATTGGACAATAAAGAAGAAAAGGTTGGACTTTTCACTCTACAATATTCATTAATTTAAGACTCGGCATAGACCAAACAGTCTGACCACGAAAACTGGGAGCTGGTGGCATTTCTGAGTCCCGGTTAAATGATGATTTTTTATGGGCTGAACGGGTGAACCACCCAGTTAACTGACAGAACTGGGATCCGTGGAACATTACAGTTTTTAGCTTGAACTGAATGATTGATTGCTTTGTCTTATTAAATGGTCAAATTAAATAATTAATGTACAAAATATTTTATTGCTGTCTTGATAATCAATCCATCTATGAAATATTTTAAGGTGGCCGCTCATTCACTGGAGTAAACTTTGGGGTTAAAATGAAAACCAATCCACCAATAAATAGTATATGCAATCAATGACGACGGCCTATTACTAACTGGATAAGCATTTTGCTTTTGTGCTGTGCTCTGGGTGTGTGTGAGAAATAAAAGTGAGTTCTGAATGTTTGGTAAGAAATAAGAATCGCTTTTAAAGTGTCAACCTGTCAATGGGTCCCCATACCTCCCATCGACTTGACTTTTAATCCTGTCTGAGTTTATTCACACTTCCACGATAGCGTTAATTAGCAGTAAGTTTCTCGCTTATTACTAAGGGTATGAGCAAATCAAATGAACCAGCTGAGTAGCTGAGTCTTACTACTATGGCTCTTGCTAATATGCTGCTACTTCTTCAAATAATCCTTGTGCTTTGGCCAACGACAACGGCAATATATGCATCGGCAACTGAATCAATGGCAAAGCCAGGGTGCCAGGAGAAATGTGGGAACGTCACCGTTCCCTACCCGTTCGGGATGGTTGATGACCAAAATTGTTACAGGTATTTGTATGAAGTAACCTGCAACCACAGTTTCAACCCTCCGAAGCTGTTCTTAGGGACGAATGGAAACGTTGAAGTTTTAGAAATCTCATCATCAGGCACTTTGCGCGTCAAAACCGATATAGGTTATGATTGCTACAATAATTCGGAGAATGTAGTCTGGTCACTCCCGTCGTTTGATCTCATGAGTATGCAAGATTTTAAGCTCATTCAATTGACGAACTTGAAACAAATCAGATTCAGATATATGTACTTATTTGTATTCTACTCTGAGATCTGGACATTGTTGTTGAATGCTTATGCTGTGCTTTTTTCTTTGTCATCTCTTTGAGTTTATTGGTCTCTCTGGATCTTGAGGCCAACAGAGAGGTGACCAGGACTCTAACAATTCTTATCACTGATTGAGATTAATTCTCCAACAAACTAACTCAATTCAGGCAATTGGTTCTGTTTTATCCGAAACCCAGTCTCTGGAAAAAAACTGTTGAATTGGTCAATGACCTGTTGATCCGAGCAATCAAACCATCAGCCCGTCTACCCATTCAATGATTTTTGGCTATTTTTATTTTTAATTATTCTTTTTTGGTTAAACCGTCGACCCAAAAACCGGTGGCCAGAATATTTCCATTTAAGGGTCATTTTTTAAAACCATGGCTGAACTACGTTGTAGTTTCATTGGCAAATAAAGTGATCACCGTTAAACAGTAGAGCTACTCTAATAAAATAAAATGATTTTCCGATTGTGACATAATTATTTACATAAAATGCATAAAATTTTAAAAGTAAATTACCTTCTTTCATTAATTTGGTAATTAGAAAATTTTTTGACAACAAGCACGTTAGATGAGTAATTAGAAAATTTTTTGACAACTATTTCATGAATATATTCTTGGAAGAATGACGATTCAGCCCAAGGTTAAAATTTTTAGGCCTGAAGTACAGTTGGGGTGAGTGCTAACTCGGAATTGATGCAAACCTAGCGAACAGATTGTTTTGTATAAAATTGAATCATATTTAAGATTTTTTTCTGATTCTATACAATTAATTAAAAACAATAGTAGATCAATATGGGCTTGCTTTTACTTCCACAAAATGAACCTTATTAGGCTCAGTTTAGAAGGAGTACAAACACAAATATGTGAACTGCAAGACATTATATCTTGTATTATTTTGTACTCTTTCCAAACTGAGCCTTAGGTAGTTAAGCAAATGAACATTTTTGTTAGCATTTCGTTAGGAAATGGACTGAAAATGTCGCTATAGGTAGTTAGCCATCTAGGAAAATGATGTATTATAGAAGACAAGTATTTAATGTCTCCATTTTGGGGGCAGAGCTACCAGGCCTTACTGGTTTTTTTTGTTTATACTTGTTTTTGGTGAAAGGAGTCCGGATCTTCTGCCCACTAGAATTTTATTTACGTACAAGAAGAACATCTCATCCTCTGCATAATATTATGCAGGGGGGAGAAGTTCCTAATTCATGGCTGGGTGACTTGAACTTGCTTAATTGGACAAAAAAGCTAATTAGTAAGCGGCAGACTGGATTTCTAATAAGATTCACCATTTGGAAAGACTAAACAAATTGACAACATACTTGCGAAAACATATGATACTTGCCTCCTGATTATGTAGGATATTCAAACGAAATGCTTACAAATGAAACCCAATGAACAATCACACAAGTTTCATTGACCTTTTCCTCGGACCTATTCAACAATATAATTTACCGTAAACCACAGGTAATTGCTAGACTTAGGCCATTTTGGGATTGCTTAAAAATAAGTGTTTATTCGAAATAAGTTCTTATTTGGGTTGGGACCACACCATTAAGCACTCATTGGTGTTTGAAAAATAATCTCAAATTAAGTGCTTATTTTTAAAAATAAGGACTTATTTTTTAAGCCCAAAATTTCAGTTTTTTTAAGTTCTTATACAATAAGTATTTATTCAAAATTTTTCTCACAAAATTGTTCTCAGTAAACTTTTAGAATACCAATTATACCCTTTCAACTTGATGAATTTATTCATAAAAGTACTTTTGCATGAAAACACTTTTATAAAAGTACTTTTTACATGAAAGCACTTCTTTAAAAGTATTTTTTTAAAAGCACTTTTACGAAAATATTTTTATTAAAGCACTTTATGAAAATACTTTTATTAAAGTACTTTTATTCATTCACTTTGGATTAGAAGTACTTATTGGAGAAAAATGAAGGACAAAAAAGTCACAAGTGCTCATTGGAGGAAAAGACCACCAAACACCCAATGTGAAATAGGTGCTTATTTTTTAAAATAAGCGTTTGAAAAAATTGGGTGTCAAATGCAAATAAATACTTATTAGAATAAGCATTTGTTTTTAAGCATTTATTTTTAACATAAACACTCCCAAACATGGCCTTATATGAGAGAAGATTTTTCAAACTACATATTTAAGTCTATGATGATCCGTCGTGTTGTGCTGTTCATATTGGAGAGAAACTCATGGTCCCCAATTAATACCAGTTCTTATGATCTGCAAAATTCATTTACTTATTACAGAAATAAGTTTAGACTGAATATAAGAATTTATACCTTTCCCCTTAATTTATGGAGTGGGCTATGAGATATATTGACTGTCAACAAAAAAAAAAAGGAAAAATCACAGGCTAGCCAAAATGAGGAATAAAACGATATCTAGCGTAAATTGTGAAAGTTATAAAACATCGATCTCATCGCAGTTTTGGAAGATCGATCAATGTCAATAATCTATATCAGCAATTCTTAGAGGATTAGCACAAAGTAATAATGTTGCATACGCTATCACCGCCCACTATCCAATGAAATCAATACATGATCTGTCAAACTATCATACCCCGTAGTGTTGCAACTATAAGGATTCGAAGCCTCACCAAGTAAATACTCAGCCTCTTCATGATTATGTTCCACCCATGGATGTCTGTTAGACCTCCTCAACCCCTCTAGTTCCATGGCCACTTCTTGCATTGTGGGCCTCTCCTCACCCTTCACGCTTAGGCATCTCTTTGCAATCTTAGTGACTCGTCGAAGTTGATCTTTACTACACTCTTTTAACACTCTTTCCTCTAAAATCGCCGCAACATTGTCCTCTTTCATTGAAGTAACAAAGTGGACGGCTAAACTTTTCTCATTTTCGGGTCTGTCAAATTCAAGTGCTTTTCTTCCGGTGAGTAGTTCAACAAGAACTATACCAAAGCTGTAAACATCACTCTTCTCTGTCAATTGACTTGTATGAAAGTATTCTGGGTCTAAGTACCCCAACGTCCCCTGCACTAGAGTTGTGAGTTGAGTTTGGTCTAGTGGAACCAATCTTGAAGCTCCAAAATCGGACACTTTGGCCATATAATTATCATCCAAGAGTATATTAGCAGATTTAATATCTCTATGAATGATTGGAGGAGAGGCTGCAGAATGCAAATAGGCAAGTGCCACTGCAGTTTCTGTGGCTATCCTTAAACGAATTTCCCATGATATTGAAGCTTTATGCCCCTCGTCATGAATATGATGGTATAAGGTTCCATTAGTAACATATTCATAGACTAACATTGGGACTTCAGTCTCTAAGCAACAGCCCAAGAGCCTCACAACATTTTTATGGTTAATTTGGGAGAGAATAACCACCTCGTTGATGAATTGCTCAACTTGACTGCCATCAACAATTCTAGACTTCTTAATGGCAATTTCTTTGTCATCCGGTAGAATTCCTTTGTATACCGTACCATATCCACCACGCCCAAGGATTCTACTCTCATCATAATTGTTAGTAGCCTTTTTAAGTTCATCTGCAGTATAGATTTTAGTCGTTTCCATATTTCCTTCATGTAAAGAAAGTTGTTGCTTCAACAAAAGACCTCCATTTTGTTGAAAAAATTTGTCTCTCAGTTTGTTCATCTTTCTCTTCTGAAATCCCCAAGATAACCAAGAGATACAAATCACTAGAAACAAGATGCTTAAGCCAGTACCTACACAGAAATGAGTCTTAGCATATAATGGTGTCTTTACAAGTTAAAGAAACAAATTAATTAAGGTCCATAAATTTTAATTCAAAATGTTAAAAGAACTTGAAGCTATATATATATATATATTAAGCCTCGGCTATGCTGCCATATGATCCTTGTCAAAACAAAACAAAAAAAAAAAAATGAAAAAGCCTTCCACTCGGGTAGCTTTAAGTTAACAAATTTCAGACTTTAGATTTAAAGATGAAAGCATCCCTCAAAGTTTTCTACCGGCAGACACGTTTGAAGGATGCTTGGAGGCTAGAATATTGGCCCAAACAGAGCCTGTTACTATCCATTAAAACTCGTTCACTTTTAATATAAGGAACCAGACAGACCGGTGAAAATACAAGTAAAACAGGGGATAGCCGATCGTGCCGCATGCCAGCACGTACGGAGGTCTCAAAATCCAAACCCAACACAACCCAGGCAATATATGAAGTGGTCTGTGGCCCGATTGCTAAATTGACCAGGCCATGCCTGGTACATGTCACGCCGGGGCTGTGCCGGCCTCATTTACAGTTCTAGTTCTATTACTCGGGATGAATTTAAGGATTTTCTCTACCCGTGCCTTACCCACGGTACATATAAGATCGCCATGCAATTCACGGCGGATAGAGAGTAGTGGGCAGGAAATCCGGTTTGCATAGCATAACAACATTATTGTTAATTGTTATCATCTTCTCTCGCCTAATCTTCTGGGCTATAATTTACGTCTATCGATAGTGAAAGTGAAAGATGGCTGGAGTCTGGCCATCTAGAATCAAAGAACTCACGGCAGAGCCAGAGTTTGATACGGAAGCAGGATCATATCGATTTTGGGCATAGAGTATAGACCCCGCAATCCCTCAGTTAGATCTCGGAATACTAAGAACGTGGGTTTTATTACCTGCGGTTACTTGTATCAGCTGCGATTGCTTCATCGCACGCACTGGAGCTATGCAAGTTAGTCCATTTTTCCTTCCATCCCCCTCGGTACCAGGTGGGCAAGAGCAGTTGTAACTCCCAGGCGTATTGATGCAAATTCCAGGAGCCTTGCAATCGTTCTTAGTTGGATCTGCGCATTCATCTATATCTGCAACCCATTGTTGAAACCCAATTCAAATCAGCTTATATTAGAACCTTATTAGACCACAAACTCATGAAAAATCTACTGAAATTTTGATTTAGAAGACAAAAGACAACACGTATGTAACCTTGGCATCCGTCATCGAGATAAGGGTTGCCTTGGTAGCCTTGGGAACATTTGCAGAGATACCCGAGACCATTAGGGGAGTCAAAGCATTCGCTGTTCTTGCCGCAAATATAACTGGTACTGTTTCTCCTAGAAACATCTTTACAGGATTGGTTCTCTATCGCCCAGTCGAGCACAAGGGGCACACTTCCTCCATTTTCATAATAGAAATTGTATTCCAAGAGATCTGATACTGTGAAGTTATACCACTCGTAGTCGACCAGGAAAGCGTAGTTGCATCTATTGAAATTCCAGACCTTGGTGTGGTTGTCGAAGCTGTGGAGCTCCACATCGAACTTCTTGAAACCTTTTGGGATGGACGTCTGGCAACAGCCGATGCCTGAACAGGACCCGTTGACCACGCTTTGTTGGTCACTGCAAACCATGGCACATCCGCTTGTGAAATTGCGGCCCTTGGAGCCAGTTACGTAGGTGTAGGTGTCACAACCAAGAGTCGTGAATCTGTTGCGACTGTCGGAAAACGTATATGGCCTATTTTCAGTCAAATCCACCCAAGTGGGCAACTCACTAGTTAAGTTCCCCTTAGAGTTGTAGCATTGATATCCTACGGTGACATTGATGCGCAGTTGGCCTCCTGGCGATATCTCCAGAACTTCTAAATTGCCGTTTGCTAAGAACAGCTTGGGAGGGATGAAAGAGTGGTTACAGGTTACATCGTACATATCTCTGTAACAGCTTGCATCGCCGGTGCCAAATGGGTAGGGAATGGTGATATTCCCACATTTCTCCTGGCACCCGGGCTTTGACATGGATACAGTTGGCGATGCCGCCACCGTCGGCCATAGAAAGAGCAGCTGAAGCAGCAGCACAAACAGAGCCATAGTTGTTCCCATGTGGTTAATTTCCTTTACTCCCTTGTAAAGAATAATGTAGCCTTTGGGTGGTTTATCACTTCACCTTCATTCTGCCTTTTTTTTTTTTATTGATTTATTTTGTTTCAAATTCACATTACGGTGTTTTTATTGGATGGTCATAGGGAAGTCGCAGCATATATACTCTCATTTTTTATTATTAATTATTGACCGGGACCCAGTCCATCTCCAATTGTTGCCAAACTTTCAACGAAATTCATTTAATACATGCTTTTTCTGTCTCTGGAAACCAGCAGGCAGCTGCACATTCAGAACGAATCAATCCTAGCGCATGGAATTGTTGATCGAGTCAACAATATTGTATGTTCTCTTGTTTGGTTTAATAAATTTCCTCTTCTATCCCAAAAAAGTCAGCACTGTATATAGGGGGAGACGTTTTCTATATATTGTTTTTCTTTTTATTTAAATAGTTATTATTATTATTATTATTATTATTATTATTATTATTATTATGACTCGGACTGTATAAGAGATTAAGAGCCAGGAGCTGTACACAAATGTAAGATTGCATGACCTGTAATTTCTTATACAAGTCATTGTCACCTTATAATTTGTTATTATCACGCATGGATGATGAAATAGATTAAATTAATCCCCATTAAAAGCTGCAACATATTACACAACATTAGGATTAAGAACTGTCTAACTTGAAAATTTCTAACTGCATCATGCTAGAATTAAGGTCCAACTTAATAATAATCACCTCCTTGACATGGTCTACATATTAGTATTTGCACTCCTTCCAAACTGAGCCTTACGACCTTTGTGCATGTGACTAAAGCTTAATTTGGAATGAATACAAATACAAATATGTATAGTACAAATCCTTACAAAATAATACAAAATATAACGTTTTGCATTCTACATATTTGTATTTGTAATCCTTATAAATAGAGCCTAAGGTTCAAAGTATTGATATAGGTACGGTCCTTTTTTTTAAGTTTTATTTATTTTTTATTTTTAAAGTTAGTTCAAAGGAGTCAGTTTAAATCCCGGTTACCCTCTAAACTAGGCCTTGACCTTATACAACTCCTATAGGGGCATATCGGGAAGGCCCCGATACGATATATATTGGCTGACACGGACCAATATGTAACAATATTTTGAACCTTGATGTGACCATATACCATTGATAAGTGCAGCTTATTGGAGATCGGATTTGCACCTCACATAGGGCGCCTCACACTGACTTCACAAGCACATCCCACCATGTATTGGGAACATCTCATGTACTTATATGTTATTATTCACGGAAGATGTTCCTAATGCATGGTGAGATGTTAATGTGTCCCAATTCAATTTGTTGAGGTTCATTTAATAGTGTTTTTTTTAATATTTAATAGAGTTGATTTTTTTTCAATCCATTTGTATACAACAAGTTCGGATAGGATTCCCACTGAGAATACCAGCTCACACGCATCCCACAGTACATCCCAAGTCCTAACCATATTGTATGGTGCATGTCTCTACGTAGTCCACTACGAATTCTACCATGATAGATGGTTTGAGATTTCTTTTGACTACTGAAAATGATCTATATCTATATAAATATATTAAGCTGAAATGTGTATGTAAGAAGGCTTGAGGATGAGGGAAATGGAATCTAACAGTATATTTTGCCTTTTTTCATAGAAATTACAAGAATGCCACTCTCTACCAACTCTCTTTTGCTTTTTTTTCTTTTAAATTACAAGAATGCCACTCTCTCTTACCAACTCTCTTTTTCTTACAAATTACAAGAATGTCATATCTCTTTCTCTCTCTCTTTCCTTATAAATTACAAGAATGCCAATCTCTCTCCAATTGAGGGAGACCTCAGCTCAGCATCTCGACTGTTAGGGGACCTACAATCAAAGGTATAGTCGAGTTCGAGTCGAGCCAAGCTCGAACTTCTGAGCTCAAGCTCAAGTCTCTAATTCAAATCGAGCTCGAGCTAAAAGACACCTCGACCGCTGAGGGAGACCTCGGCTCGACACCTCGGTCACTGAGGGAGATCTCAACTCTGTACCTCGACAACTGAGGGAGACCTCAGCTTGGCACCTTGTCAATTAAGGGAGACCTTAGCTCAACACCTCACCTGCTAGGGAAACCTCAACTCGACACTTCAGTAGCTGAGGGAGACCTCGATTTGGCACCACGACAATTGAGGGAGACCTCGATTGCTTGAGAGACCTGTAACCAAAGGTAGCCGAGCTCGAACTTCTGAGCTTTTGACTTGAGTCAAGCTTCAATTTGCGCTCAAGTCTCTAATTTGAATTGAGCTCGAGCTTGATAGTTTATGAACGAGCCCCTGCAATGTAGGGCCCCTCTACTAGTAAATATATTAAGCTAAAATATTTACGTAAGAAGGCATGATGATGAGGGAAATGGAATCTAATAGTATTTTTTGCTTTTTTTCATTGAAATTACAAGAATGACATTCTCTACCAACTCTCTCTCATTTGCTTTTTGTATTCTTTCAAATTAAAAGAATACGACTCTCTCTCTCTCTCTCTCTTTCTTACAAATTACAAGAGTGTCATCTCTCTCTCTCTCTCCTTATAAATTACAAGAATGCCACTCTCTCTAACCGAGGGAGACCTCAGCTCAGCATCTCGACTGTTAGGGGACCTACAACCAAAGGTAGTCGACACCTCGACCACTAAGGGAGACCTTGGCTCGACACCTCGGTCACTGAGGGAGATCTCGGCTCAACACCTCAACAACTAAGGGAGACCTCAACTCAACACCTTGTCAACTAAGGGAAGCCTTAGCTCGACACCTTGCCTGCTAGGGAAACCTCAGCTTGACACTTCAGCAGATGAGGGAGACCTCGATTTGGCACCTCGGAAGTTAAGGGAGACCTCGGCTCGACACCTCGGCTGCTTGAGAAACCTACAATCAAAGGTAACCGAGCTCAAACTTCCGAGATTTTGAGTCGAGATGAGCTCGAGCTTGAGCTCAAGTCTCAAATTCAAATCGAGCTCGAGCCTAATAGTTTATGAGCGAGCCACTGCAATGCAGGGCCTCCTCCGCTAGTAATTTATTAAGAAAGGATAGAAACAATGCAACAAGGGGGGGATAGACACACCACTCCTCCATACACTCAAAACCAAGCATTGATGCAACTAGCTAGCAAGTGAGTTGCAGTATTAAATTGACGCCTCTTAAAGACAAAGAAGATAGAATGGAATTGTTAAACCATACTACGAGTATCAACAATGAGGGATGATAGACAACAAGGTAGAGTACTTTCCCTGTTCTGCAAGAGAGAAATCACCAATAACACTACAAGAAAAAAGGGTTATAGTGATGAACAAAATCCGTCAGTAGACTTAAAATCTGTCACTATAGCCTATAGTGGCAGATTTCAAAATCCGTTGCTAAAATGTGGCATATAGTGAGGGTTATATTCGTCACTATAAAATCTTACTATAGTAACAAACAATATATAACCATCACTATAGATAATATCTATAGTGATAGAATTCAAAATTCGTTACTAATTTAAACTTATAATGATAGCTAGAGTCTTGCTACAATAACAAACAATACAAGATCGCCACTATATATATTTATAGTGACAGTTTTGTCTATCACTATATTAATTTATGAGTACCTATAATGACTATTTAGACATCACTATATCCAATTTTAAGTATTTATGGTGACAATTTTATCCATCACTATTAAATTCTAAATATTTATAGTGACAATTTTTCAATCACTATATTAGGTTTCAAATTTCTATAGTGATAGTTTTATCCGTTACCCTATTGGATTTTGTATCTCTATAATAACACTTTTGTCCGTCACTACATCAGATTTTAAGCCTTTATAATGATGAGTTTGCTTATCACTATATTTGATTTTGGTAATTTATAGTTAAGTCTTTTCTATGATTATAAGATTTTGACTTCTCCAACATGTAACATGTATGAGAGATAACATGTTTTATTTTTGCATCATATCAAATTTATAAATAAATTTATATAAAAGTTTAATATATCAATTAAAACTAAAAGTACATGAAAATATAATCTCTATACATCAAAGTGTAAAAAATGTATCACAAATGACAATTATCTTATTACATATAATAAACTACAATAAGAATGAAAAATATCAATCTTAAATATCTTCATCCATGCTTGTTACTCCTTACATATGCATTCAACATGGAAAGCACAATGAAATAAAAATTAAAATTTTGCATTAAAATATATGAAAATTTCAAATATAAATTGGAAAAAAATACATAAGTCAATGGTTGTATAATAATTATTAACTTGTCCATAGGCCATCCTCTTAGGGTAGAATCCATCCAATTTAATAACTAATACATATGGAATGAAGTATATTTTCATAGGTCATCTTTAGTAAGAAAGAAATTCTCATACATTGTTACCATCAAATTGATCTTAAACATCCATTTTCTTTCACAAAAAGAGGACCAACCCATATCCCCTTCAGCTCTGCTTAAGCAGAACCTTATGATATTCTACAATAACTAGCACCTGCAGCACATAAAACACTTTGATCAGTTCTAATAACAAATCCATAAGACACAAATTATCATCTTTTATGTCACCATAGCACCTACAATAACCAGTTACAATTTTTCTAGCACAAAAGGTAAACTTTTGTTACAAATTAAAAACTCTTTTACAGTTATTGTTTCTCTACAAGTTTCTGCTTCAATTTTTGGTTAGAAGAGAACAAATCAGTGTTGAACAACAGGGGTGGCAGGAAGACTGGAAGTTTATACCGGAAAGAGTACAAAGAGGCATGTCCCATGGATTGGAGAGGTCACTCTAGTCATGTAAACTTACACTTAGTGTATGCCTTTACCCAGTCAAGGTACCTTACCATATACTTAATATGATACAATAGTTCTGGAGTTCAAATTTGACCTTTCAATAGCAGTCTTTCTAATACACCAACAACCAATACAACATAAGAGTTTTAGTCAATTTGATCCCAGGGAAAAACAAAGAAAATTCAAGGCTATGTGAAATGGTTGGATCTTATAAACTTTTGAAAATTAATAGCAGAAACAGAAACATTCATAATAAGAGCATATTTCTAAATAAGATAGCTCATTACATTAATATGAACTATAAGAATACTATAAATCATAGTACCAATACGTAAGAGTGAAAAAGCATCTCAATTCTCAAAGGGTTTTCATCAGAAAATGTAGAGGAAAGGGTGTGCTACATCAATACCTTTCAAAAAACGGATGTGCTACACCAAGGCTTTAGAAAAGAACAAGAAAATTTCCCAAAGGATCTAAAATCCAAATTTTGACTCAACCATTAAAAAGAACAACACCTTTAAGAGAGTTAATTAAAGAAATGATAACTTATCTCTACTAAAAAAATCAGTTTATTGATGGAGTGGACATCTTATTCAGATGGAACCTGATGAGAGCGGATTTTGCCTTCCAATGACATTGTAACAGATGGCATCTCAGAATAGCTACATGACACCTAGACACCACCTAAGTGATGATTTGGAGTCCCAGATTGCGGCTCATCTTTACCCCGACCTGGCAACCTACCTTTACGCCAACTTAGTGATCTCGACCACAACTTTGGTCGGCTTGTAGCACCTCGTCCAAGGTCAGCCTGTAGCACCTCGTCACTGGCCGAAGTGACCTCAACGCGAGGAGCAACCTCCCTCAAGGGCTTGCCGACCTGATTGGAGACCAGGCGGTGACCTACGAAATGTGCTCGCCGACAAATTCGGCACGCATATCCCAACGTTTCCAGGTTTCTCGAAAGTTGGCCCACGTACCAAATGTTCTGAAGGACGATCAATGTGCATGGAAATTACCTCTGAGGGTCTTGGACCAGTTAGACATGACCTCTCGGAAATCTCAGATGTATTACATGAGGACCAAACCAAACAATGCCTATATAAAGGCACCAACCCCAATGACACAAGAGAGAGGCGAGTAAGCACATTCTAACTCTCACACTTTATGATTTTTTAGCTTGTGATCTACTACGAGAGTAATAACTTAATCATCGGAGTGACCTCGCTGGGTTAGCCACCCCAGGTCCTTTAACATTGATTCCTTACAGGTTTCTCTGAAGATCTATCTATTTCAGCAATCAACCCAGCTCGGCACCCAATCTACCCCCAGCTCGGCATCCAAGTCCTCATCCAACAAAAATTCACCACTTCGGCCTCTGAGTCGTCGGCCACCTAGAAGTAGCTCGAACAACAGGGTGCTGCCAAAAGACCCTTCATCAATTGGCGCCATTTGTGGGAAATGCTACAAGCAGCTAAGTTCTCACCTCTAAAAAGCTAAGTCCTTATCTTACAGAAAGCTAAGATCTCACCTTTTAGAAATTAAAGTTCTCAGTTTCTAATTTCCATTTTTATGAACTCAAAGGCACTTTTCAACAACATCAACACATAGAACGAATACCAATTATTGGGGGCCAAAAACATCTGTGATGAACCTAGAGAACTCCCCTATGACAATCAGACAAGTTCAGGCCAAACTCAGCATCCCCAGTGCCCCAAATAAATATCTTCTACTACATGTGAACGCCCCTCTCCCTACGATAGAGCCATTAGCAGTTCCAACCAGATCGAAGCGCAGTAGTTCCATGAGATGAAGCATGAATTTCCAGATGTGAGCATGGGAGCAACTCGACATATTCATGTCAATGCAGAATAGGCAACAGTATAACGACCTTAACAACCAGCAGTCTAGCGACAAGCACCTCAGAGTAAGGCTATTACCACAAGTTGAGCCAGTCATGGTTCCCGCAAGAGGTTGATGGCCAACAGACTAAGCAGCTCTACCGACTTTATTTTACCCTAGATAAGCCTCATCAGTCCTCTTCGCAAGGTCTCCCCTACAAATTGAACCCTTCGCTGCTCCGCGGGAGTTAGCCCAGATAAGCCTCATAGTAGAGCTTCTCTCGCAGGTCGAGCTCCTTGTGGCTTCTTGTAGGAGTGAACGACCAGTGTCATTACGAGGTTGATGCAATGCAGTCGCGGCCCTGAATTGCCAACTCACACCAACAACATTATACCCTCGCAAGGGGGGGCAAAACATGTACACTGTGGTCTCACAAGCACTCACCCAGGAAGATAATCCCACGGGATGACGTAGAAGCAACCATATGAGAAGTTACTAATGAATTACCACCCACGTAGGCGGAAAGGTCAAGTCATACATCGGCCAAATAATATTAACGAGAGTGGACTACGAAGTCACTCCCACAGCTTAAGGGCTAAGGTGCCGAGCTGATAAAGACCTCGACACAACCTAAGACCCAATCGCCCCTTCAGCATGCGCAAAGTCAAGAATAAAGAGAGTGGACTACAAGTCGCTCCCTAAGCCTAAGGGTTATGGTGGCAAGCTGCCAAAAGAACTCGACACCACACAAGACCCAGTCGCTTCGGCATGGGCAACCTAAACCCTAGTCGCTTCAGCAAGGGTAACCTAAACCCTAGTCGCCTCTTCGGCATGGGCGAAATAAAAAAGCAGTTCTCGTTCATCGGTGTACAAACATGTCGGATACATTCCCTATAGTGTTCGTGCCCCTCGGCTTACATCGACCTCAAATTATTCCTAACTATGCCCAGTCCACCAGTTCAGCACCTCGGGTGAATCCACACTTGAAAATTTTTTTGGAGAAAAGAAAGAGAGAAAAAGAAACGATGGAAGGAAGATTAATTCGGCACAAGAAAGAAAAACAAAGGAAAGACTAGTTCGTTTTCAGCATCATGACGGACTCGTCAACTACTCTTTTGAGCACCAGCTCGAGAAACACTGTGTTGAAATCTACCTAGGTGGAGCAACCTGATAAAACAACCACATAGAACCCCGTCTTGAGGACGGCATGATGAGCTTTGCTCTTGAGGTACTTAGTTGGATTGTAGAACCCCTTGATAGTCGCATCCCTAATAAGGTAGATGCCCTCGAGGTACCGTCTCCACCTCTCCTCGAGCAGATGAATTCGCTCTCGTGCCCTGATAATCAAGACGGCGGGGTCCTACGTAAGGCTGCAAACACTTGGATTCTTTTGACCTAAAAAGCAAATTGGATCGACGTTTACAACTACGAGCTAATCGAATCAGTCATTCCAGGCCAAGAGTGATCTACTCCCTTCGCCGAGCTACTTTCAGCTTGGGAGTGGGGGGCAATTGATGAGGGCGGATTTGGCCTTCCAATGACATTGTGACAAATGGCATCTCAGAATAGCTAAATGACACCTAGACACCACTTAAGTGATGTTGGAGTCCCAGATTGTGGCTCGTCTTTACCCCGACCTGGCGACTTGCCTTTACGCCGACCTAGCGACCTCGACCACAACTTAGGTCGACTTGTAGCACCTCGTCCAGGGTCAGCCTGTAGCACCTTGTCACTGGCCGAAGTGACCTCGACGCGAGAAGCTTCCTCCCTCAAGGGCTTGTCGACCTGACTGGGGATCAGGCGATGACCTGCGAGATGTGCTCGCCGACAAATTCGGCATGCATATCCTGACACTTCTAGGTTTCTTAAAAGTTGGACCACGTACTGAATGTTCCAAAGGATGGCCAACGTGCATGGTGGTTACCTCTGAGGGTCTTGGACCAGTTAGGCACGATCTCTCGGAAATCTCGGATGTAGTGCGTGAGGACCAAACCAAACAATGCCTATATAAATGGACCAATCCCAATGACACAAGAGAGGCAAGTAAGCACATTCTACCTCTCATACTTTATGATTTTTTATCTCAGAATCTACTACAAGAGTACTAACTTAATCATCGGAGCAACCTCGTTGGGTTAGCCACCCCAAGTCCTCTAACATTGATTCCTTGCGGATTTCTTTGAAGAACTATCTAGTTCAGCAATCAACCTATCTCGGCACCCAATATACCCCCAGCTCAGCATCCAAGTCCTCATCTAGCAAAAATCCACCACTTCGACCTCTGAGTCGTCGACCACATGGAAGTAGTCTGAACAACAGGGTCCTGCCAAAAGACCCTTCATCAGAATCCAAGGAATCTTAACTAAAACTGAAAGGTTGGTTCGCTAAGGGAGGGATCTTTGGGTCTCCCTTAAATTGGTGAGCTGATATTTGAGGTCAGTGCACTATGTTTGGGATTGTAGCCTACTAATTACCAAAGGAAGCAGAAGCCAAGAGGTACAGTACTTTTGGTTTGTTGGAGCATAAGTACTCATGGCCTCATGGGAAAGAAAAGGCTAAAACGTGTTTCCCCACTAATAATGAGAGAATAGATGTTTTGCAGACCAAAAACTGTGGCTGGCCAGGTTATTTAGTAATTATGTTAAAACAATGAAAAAACAAGAAATCAAGGGAAGTTTAATCTGTTCTTTGCTAGGTTCTAGTGATCTATATCAATTTTAGGGCCGTCCAAATCCATCCATAACACTTTCGATTTGGACAGAGTCCAACCCAAAACCGGCATTATACATATATATATATATATATATATATATATATATATATATAGATAGATAGATAGATAGATAGATAGATAGATAGATAGATATTAATGATTATTTAAACAAGGTGGAGTAACTGACTATGCAAAATTAGAGGAGAATTTCATGCATCTTGCTCCTGATTACTTTGTTGATATTCTCATTTGGTTTTTGGTCATTCCTCACTTTCACCTTCAACTTCTTGAAATAACCTAGATGGGTCACATTTACAAATAAAAGTAGTTGAATCAATAAAAATTGTGAAATTTTCTATAGTAAATTCTAATAATCTCATAAGTGAAACTCAAATTTCAATATAAGATTACCTCAACCCTCTTGCTAGATGAGGTTCCTAATGACGTACTCGGTGTTTCATCAAGACCCCCCTACTCTGGAATTGGGTTTCAAAAGCAGGCTCTAAAACTTACAGTAAAGTTGGTGGTGCAACCTGTGCTCCATCAGTGATTTTCTTACTTCATTCATCTTATCCTAGTTAACATAACATATGTCACAATTCCACAGCCTTCATAACATAGGGGCCATCAATGTCTATTTTCATTCATCAAATTAAATGGCTTTCAGAGAGTACATTATGAGACTTAGCATTGGGATGGAGGAAAGAACTCTGTCCCATAACCAACTCAGACTTGGAATCAGTACAACATCTCCTTATTCATTGCAGGTTTTCAATGTTGGTTTAGACATTCCTATTGGGTGGGGAACATCCTTAAGCTATTGATTTTAAATGTATATCTGCTTCTGGTCCTTTGTATTCACAGATGTCCTTGCCTTTGGCTCATTTTATTAATAAATAAAATCTCCATTTACTATGTCGTCTAGAGCAGTAAAAATTGGTGGAACTAAAGAAAATAAGATGAATATATCCACATGGTGTAAAAATGAGCTAATTTATTAATTAATCTCTATGGCAATTATGGTAGGATGGTTTATGTTTCAACTTCTTGAATCAACTACGGGGGATTGATTGATATTCTATGTGATTTGGACAGTAAAAGAAGTTTAAAAGTAAAAAAAAGTAGGATTACTGGATTGATGATGAAATAAGTCAAAAATTTGGAGGTTCAATTAACAATCAAGAACTAATCATGAACCAAACATAACAAAGAGAATACATGCACCGATGCACACACAAGAAAGAAGAAAGACATGATAGAAAAAATGAGAAAACACATAGAGTGGTTTGGTGAATTACTTAACCTGCCTTGAACATAAGGGGAAGCTTCAAAATTCATTTGTATAGTTAAAAATAAATGGAAAACAATTATTACTATCTTTCCAGTTTTCCATTGTTTGAGGGGATACTAAATCAAAGAAGAGAAATCACCCTTGATATTCAAAAGAACAGAAGGAAAGGGATTATAGCTAACCACATTCAAAACAAATATGCTTTTTTTTATTCTCATCAAAACTTCCATAAGACTTGAGAGACATTTTGTTGGCGTCCGCAAGTTTGGTATCACAAATATCAAAACAGAAAGCACATAATCAACAAAGAAAATTACCCATAATGATATTTGAACATATATTCACTATGAGATGAATAAAACCCAACACCCATCATTAACAAAAATTAATAATAGTAATTAAAATTAATAAATAATTACAAATATTAACAGTTGCAACGAAATATCAAATTAAATTAATTAGAAATCTGCATACAAGTCCAACATTACGTAGAAATTTGATTCCAAATAAGATGTTAAAAAGAAAGAATTCAGGCACAATATAGGAATTGCTTTGAAATATAGAACGACTATTGTACCAAGCATTGAAGAAATGTCTAAGTTGCAAGAAAAAAAAATCTATAGGTTGAGCCGAGTTGCATACCTGAACCATGAGACTGCATTAGGGATGTAGCAAAAAGAGAGGCTGGCATTCTAGGAGGAGAAGCTGTGAGGGCAAGAGGGACGGAAAACCCAGCAAAGATCTGCACTTCTGTCTCTAATAGAGAGTGTGTGAGAAATGGGGAGGAAGGAACAGAGAAATAGAGCCAATAGTAGATGGAGTTTCTCGTAGAGCTATGGTTTCACTCAGAGCTCAGGAAGAGAGTGAGATGTGCTTACTGGACACTTATACGGCTTATCACTGAGACGGGACGGAGACCGAGCAATGACCAACTGAGAAAGAACCCAAGCGGGAGAGGACAGCAGGAGACCAAGCGACGACATGGCGAGTAGAAACGAGGAAAAACAACTAGAAACAAAGGGAAAAGAGGGAAAAAAACTAGGACAAAGGGATTGATTGAAAAGCCAAGGTTCAAATGGATTTGGGGAGAGGGTAGGAAGGCACGCGCGGGACTATTTATTTCTTTTTTTTTTTTACTTTGGATTTTTTATTTGGAAATAAACCTATTCACGGGCTGGGTCGGGGTTTGACTGTTTATAAATAGAAAATAGTTCGGCCTGAACATCAGGCTTAGATTTTGAGCTCGAATCGGCCTATATAAAGCTGTAAGCTTGATTTTGATAAGTATTTTATAATTACTTGGATGTGGAGCTAGTTGGAGGTGGCTGTAAAATTTGGGTCTTTGGGAGTCAATGCTTGGATGTGGAGCTAGTTGGATGTGGAGAGTAAGAAAACTGACCGGTTACTGCTGTTTATTCTAGCTATAATTACTTGGAAAGGAGGGATTTGTGGAAACGTTTAGAGATTTTCTCAAACAATTGTAATTTCCCTTGATTAATAGAGGGAGACTTTAATGTGGTTAGAAATAGCAATGAAATTAAATCATACGTACTGACCAAGTACAAGGTGTAGAACAAGAAGAAATCACATTTGTGCCCGTGCCTTACAGTTAATACATCCAAACCGTGGATTGAATACCTATAACAAGTATGAGAGATGTTCCTAATGCATGCTCAGATGTATATATGGGTGCACCGTGTGGGGGCACAAATGTGAATTCCAACAAGATGCAGCTAATTTTACTAATTGATGTAATGGCCCAATGGGTGTTCTCCTAACAATCGAAATTAAAACAAAAGGAAGAGGAGAAGGTGCTTCTTCAATCTAATATGATAGTGCTAATTACATCATCGTGTGGCACAGAGGAATGCTTCAATAGAAGCTTTGCTTTGGTTGACTCAATTGTCTGCTTCAACAACAATTGACCGGAGGGGCAAGTTGTCGACCTCTATGTAGGCCGTAGCTACAAGTTACGTTATTTTGAAAAAATGAGAGAAAACAAAGGTGTAACATCGATTATTAATTATTTGATTTTGACATTTGAACAATAGAGCAATGCTTTGCAAGGCCATCAACCAGCTTCCCTGGAATTGCATTGTTTGAAAAGCTAGTGGTCCCTGCACGCTTTCTTGCCACCATTTTATTCATAAAAATAAAATAAAATAAAAAGTTCTCTCACAAAACAATTATTTCTTTGGCTGATATTCAGAAGAAAGCCCTTTTCATAGGGCTTCAAACGTTATTCAATTGGATGAATTTGAATTTAGTTCCATAAGCCACAAGGGTGATTCATTCGATCCATTTAATATGGATTCACCCTTAATTATTTCATCCGTTCATGATATGATGCTGGAAAGACATCATATCAGAAAAACTAAACTTACAGCAAATCAATTGGCATCATAAAAGTGGTAATTAATTAGAGGGGTAGTTTTGATGGATCAAAGCCTTTTCTGTTATCATGTCTTTCTTCCATCATAATTTTTTCTATATCTAATATTAAAGTTGATTTGAATTTTAAAATTTTACTAAATTTTCACTGATTCAAGTTTCATCAATTAATTTTGTTCATAAAACATATAATATTAAAGTAATTTTTAGTTTGATTTATTAATATACTATATAAACTTTTGATCATTCGTAGTTTAATTTTATTCAATATCGAATTATAATCCCAATTTGATTCAAAAATAAACAAATCAAACTTCATATATATATATATATATATATATATCGAATTTGATAGACCTAAAAAAGAGCAAAACCTGGCACTCTATTTTGTTAATTCAATGAAAGATGGCACTGTTTTGGATATTTTGGAGGATAGAGTGCGGCATGAGACTAACAGGGATCAACTCCAAGAAGTGGTTAACATTGCGAAAAGATGCCAAAGTGTGAAACGGGAGGAAAGGCCGACGATGAGAGAAGTGAAGTGGCAATAGAACTAGAGGGGTTAAGGAGGTCTGATAAACACTCATGGGTGGAAGTGGAACAGTGGAATATTTGCTGAATGTGCCTTTTATATTCTTATAGTTGCAATTACAGCACAGGTTGTCATAGTGTGGGAGTTATATCACACCCCTGGACAAGTGGACAGTGGACGATGATGGTTAAATGTTTCAAATTGGCGCCCGTACGTTTTCCTTTGCCGATCGAGCTTTTCTTATGCTATGTGCAGATGTTATATGGTTCTTGTCAAAATTTAACTTTCCTACTTTTCTCAAACACTGCTAGCTTCTACATCAATAATCTCTCTTTCTTAGAAAGCCATTTCTCAGCTTATTCAATCCATGTATAAATTGTACTTGAAGCATTATTAATTTGCATATTGAATTGATGTGTGGTGGAGTCAAAAGCTTTGGAATATGTTTCTTGGTTGCCGTGAAACACCAATTGAAAACATGCATCTCAGATCAAATTGCAAACTTCCAATTCTTATCCATCTTTTTATGAGCGGCGTAAACATATAAGTAGGTACTCATATCATTATTTTTAATAAATTAGATAAACCAAATTTTTACATCTGAACAGATTGGATTAACAACAACCCAAGTTGGGGGTAATCATCATTTTCTGCCCAGCCCGGCTGAGAATTTTTTGCGCCTTACGTGTGTTATTTTATGTTATGTTTTATATTTTATATACAAGTATTATAATATGATACCTATAATACATATTATAAATATTTTTCAAACATAGATTAATGGCTCGGCTCGGCCATGATCATCTCTAAACAGAGGTATGCAATACAATTACACAAGGGGTTTAACTATAGTCTTACATATTCATATATTCAAGGCAAAGAGCATTGAAATTTTACAAGTAAAACAAATTCAATATCGTCCTAAGTTTATAGAGTTTAACCGTATCCATAAATGAATGGCACTAATTGGATGAGCCAAACCTACCTAGGGCCACCAATGGTGCTGAGTGAAACGCTAGTGCACGGGCACATTCTATATATAAATAGGTAATTAATTGTCACTCACCCTATATATTGTACACGAGCCCTTTATAAATTATCCAATATTTTAATATAATTTGTAAATTATCACTTACATATCAATGATTCATTTAATATTAAACATTACAAATATTAAGCAAGATGAACAATGCCTATGATTAATATGTATATATAGGCTCATTAGCTAATAAGTGTGCAATTGGGGAGATGGGGGTGAGGAGGGGAATTAAGGTGAGCGGGATATACTTGAAAGTTTCTGACAACACTTCTCATGTGTCCTTGACTCCTTGTAGGGATTAACTTTAGCATATTGTTTCTACTATTTGCCAGCAAAATGGAGTTCTTCTGTTGAGACAACAACTCCCTTTACATGATGGAAATCCAGAAATAGCAAAAAGATTTATCGAAGAAGAGCTCAAAAAAAGGCAACCAACAATTATGATGAGAGTCGAGGCCTAGGTGGTTATTCTCTCTCAAATTAACCATAAAAATATAGTGAAGTTCTTGGGCTGTTGAGCCTGAAATTCTGTCATTAGTATACGAGTTCATCAACAATGGAACTTTATTCCATCATATTCATATTCATGATGTGGAGCGTAACTCTTCAATTTCTTGGAATGATTTAAGTTAAGGATAGCAGCAGAAACTACGTCTGCATTAGCATATTTGCACTCCTCGGTGAGCAACATTTGCCAAGTTCAGCTTTATACTCATCTTCTTTGTTCAGCTTTCCCAAACAATTTCTGCTCTGTTGTAATGTATGTCTAGTTATATATATTCAATGAGCCTTCTACTCAACTTCTTTGTTCGTTTAAGTTATATAGTTACATATATGCCAAATTGCTAATTTGGGAGTAAGAAGAGTAATGGTACTTCTAATTTAACAACCTCTTCTTACCATTAATTGATACATACCTACACCTTTTAATCAATATAGTGAGTTGCCCGTATATCTTTATGTATTTCTTCATACTGTATCAATGAGCTGATCCAACAGAAAAGGGTAGTGAATGCCAGACTAAAAAAAAAAAGAAAAAGAAACCTACCATGAATCTCTGTTAAAGTTGTGTTCAATTTAACCCTCATGTTTTGCACAAATCTTGATTGAGGACTCTGTTTGTTGGTTAAGTCATCGTCTTAATCTGAAGTAGAACCATCCATTGAGATGGGATTGCTACATTGCTACGTAAATGTATCCCTCCCAGACCCCAATTGAGGAGAGCCTTATGCATTGAGCTACCTCTTTTTTTTTTTTTTTTTTATTTCTCAATTTATACAATGTATGTCCCATTTTACTCGATGTAACGAGTTGCCGGCCCATATGTCTGTATGAGCGTTTCTCTTACGGTATCAATTGGTTGGTCCCACTGAAAGATTGGTGAGCCAATGAGATCATTCAGTTGGTTATAGTATGAAAAACACTGAAAAGCACACAAGCAATGTTCTCAGACTGGATAAACATTGGATGCTGAAACGGTGACCAATGAGTAAATTGACTATTTACACTTGACACCTTCTCCTCCGGTCATTTACAGAGATATTAAATCTGCTCATATTTTCTTGGATAGTTGGATGAAAATTACGTGGCAAAGGTGGCAGATTTTGTGGCTCAAGATTGGTTTCATTAAATCAGACACAGTGAACTACATTAGTGCTGGGGACATTTGGATTTCATAGACTCTCAAATCAGCTAATAGAGAAATTAAGGGGCGTTTGGTTTTTCTTTTTTTTTTCTGGATTTTGAAAGGGGGAAAGCTGATCAATTAATTTTATTGATCAAGAAACCCATAATCTTTTCAAGGTTTATGTGGGGATCAAGGAAAGTTTATTTTTCTTGGTATCGCTTACCTAGGAAAGTGATATCTATATTTTAGGTGGATAAATAACTTTTTCGTTTAGAAAAAATTGCCAACACTTGGATAGGACAAAAATATCCTTTTTAATAATATATTTTCATGGGTAAAAAAGTCATTGCCCTATTTACTTGCAAAATAAAAAAACATGAATTTTGATAGAGTAACGGGACGAAAAAACAAAGTTTCTCCACACAAACCTTTTAGCCCAGCTTACTTGACCCAATCTCAACACAAGACATATACAGCCTTAACAACCACCATCAAACACAATCAATTCTACACCTCACAATCAGAGTAAGGATTAGTTGAATAGATTCAATAGGTTGTAGAATTGATGATAATATTTCACGCTAGTAATAAAATATATGGGACTTATACCTTTTACAGAAAGACTGTGGAACATTTTCATTGATTTCACATCCTGCTGAGCAGTCATTGGTTCAGCTAATCTCAATTCTCAATCCAATCCAGCCAACAGCATTTCATAAAACAAAAACAGAACACATCACCCAATCAATTCTACTCTTATGCATCTCTCTACTTGTATAATTGTATAATTTTATTTATGAGGAGATATTCCCAATGTACAACTGCAAGAGGCTGTATGGTGTAAGCACCTTTTCTGAGTATTGAATCGAATCTCTACGTAGCTTGATTTCTTTCCTGGTTCCCCCTTCTCTGGCCTTTATGACTTCTAAAGAGACAATCCTCCCCTTGATTCAAACAGGATTTCCTGCCCACTACCATTATTTTTTGGGAAATCATCCTTGCCACATCACCCCACAAAAATCAGAATTGCCTGAAAATCAAGGAATCACCACTGAGGATCGATTTCAAGGGTTGATTTTTTACCGATTTCCCAGAAATCAGCATATATAATCGACCAATCAAAGAGAAAAAAAAAATCACTGATTCTTCACAAGGCATTGACCATCCGATGCATGCCTACTCAATGAAGCTTGTGATTTCATTATCATCTGTGATTTTCTCTTTTTTCTTCTTTTTCTTTTCTTTTCATACTTATAGTGATGTCCATTTATAGAGTTCATTCTCATAAGCTGGAGCTTTCACGCTACTCCTTTTATTTTATCACTTATATAGAATTGGTCAGTGGCTTGTTGGGATTTCTATTTCAGAATGAGCTGTAAGGATCAGATCAATGCCCATTAACTTGTACCTGATGCTTTCTTTTATTTATAAAATAAAATATTGGTTTCAGAAATGATAAAACATAGGGAGGGATAAAAAAGATAGTAAAATAAAATTAAAAATAAACTGCGAAAAACCAATTACAAATTGCCAAAGCAAATTAGTTTTTAAAAATCATCACAGAATCAATTCTTGGTCAATTCCATTTAGGTTAAGGTACTATAATTGATATAGACACACCATGCGCATGATTTAAATTTTTTACGTTTTATTAAACCACATAAGGTTTTGGAGGCTGATTCTCCAAATACAATGGGGGCTCTTGGAAACTTGAAATTTTCTTAATTTTGCTGGTATCATTTCATATCAAGCGGTGATTGCTGATATAATTTTTTATTGAGGCTGGACCATGCAATATATATATATATAATATTAAATTATTAATCAATATGGCATTAAACAAACTGAAAGCTTCAACACCTTAGATTATCCCAACAACTATAGTATTGGGGTGATAAAGCTTGAATTAGGATGATGAGGTGGAAAGGTGTTGACATTTGGTGGTGGTTCTACATGTATGCCTCTTTTATGGAAATGCCCATGAGCTCATCAGATCCGACCCGTTTGATTAAAATTCGGATCTCACTGTAGTTTTTCTCAAATTTTCATCTAATTTTTTACATGTAATTTGATGTAGTGCCATTTGACTATTCCCAGCTATAAGGTGATGTGGCTTTCAATTGAGCAGCGAGATAGGTGAATTTGTAAGACAGTGAATCAGAGAATTTGGGGTGGCTAACCCGACGAAGTCGCTCCGATGTTTAAATTAGTGTATTGTGGTGTGAGTTGAATGCTTTGAGAGTTAGAGAGCTAGAGAGCTAGAGAATAGATAAATCACGCGTACCTGGGCCCTAGAGGGGTTGTTGCTCTTATATAGCTGAGCTCTCGTGGGTTATGCGGATCGGTTCCAGGATCTTCGTCCTGAGGGGATTTGTTTCTGCTTTAATTGGAGAGTAACGTATCCACTAATAAAGTTTATCAATTCTGCCCGATCCGGGCAGGGAGAAGATTAGGCCTGCCATTATGCAACATGATCTCGTAAGGTTCGGAGTCTACTGGAGAAACTTCTGGAGTCATTATGTGGCAGTTCGGGTTGATAGCCCCGAGCTGATACTTTGGTTCTTTAGTTCTGAACTGGATTGAATGCCGATGTGCCTTGATGCTGAGGTGACTCTATACCGAGGTGACCGAACACCTGAGCTCAAATGTTGCGAATTAAGCTTGTTAGGCTGAGCTGTCATCCCTTAGTCAGATTGTATCCACATGTCCCCTTATCAATAGGTCGCGCCAAATCACCCTTCATCATAATTCAAAACCACAGAGAACATGTATTGAGAATGGAAAATTCAGGATTTTTCTTTTTGTTTCAGTATTGTAAAAGAAAGACACTATCATAACCAAGAAGATGTTTTTTTCTTTTGGATTTTTTATTTTAAAGTACTATTTCTTTGAAAATAGCTGTAGACCGAGTTTTCTAGCAACGCTAACAAAGAAATCACATTAGAAGCTAAAAGGTTGTTGGCTCACCTATATTTTTCAGTGAAGGTGCCATCTAGTTTGCAGATAAACTCTCTATCTCGTTGGGGAAATATGGGATCAAATATTATCTTCATCTATATGTTTTTTATTTAAAAAGTAAAAGCAAATTATTGTTTTTTTTAAACATAATTCATCTATATGTTAACATGAATGCATTTATTTTCATTTACTTTTGAAATTGCCACATCAGCAAACACAAGAACAAAAACCATATTTTGACCTGTGTTTTTATTTTTGGAAAACGAAAACAAGTCAGTTTTGTTTCAAAAGAACAATAAATGTTTTTGGAATGATCAAAATAATAGTTTCTAAAATAAATTGCAATGTGGATATATATTATATCTTGTGGAACATAATGCTAAATAACCATATGATAATATGGGGTCAGTGACTAGTGGTGCAAATGGACCGAATCTCCAAATATTTTTGGATTTGATCGGATTGAATAATATAATTTGATTGAAACTCAAATATTGGTTGGAAAGAAAATCATATACACATCAAGATGGAAAACATATCACGAGTGCAAGTGTTCCTTATACATTGCATAAGGTGTAAGTAACATGTAACCCCCATGTGTTAAACAATGGTTTGGCTGTGTTAGGAGAATAATTGAAATTTTAGATATTTAGATATTTCTCAATGGGGAAGCAAATGGAGTATAATTGTCAAACCCTAACTCCCTTATAATAATAAAAAAAATAACCCTTAGGCTCAGTTTGGTTGCAAAATTTTATATGTACTAGTGCACATGCACGGAAGTTAAAGTACACTTAGGCCTCATTCTCTTTTTGGTATGTTATTTGAGTAAATGCATTTATCGGGTAAGTAGTTTTTGGGAAACATTTATCTAGGTAAGTGTATATACTCATGTTTTTCTTATTTTTCAGGTAAATAAAATAATGACCATTCTAACCATAAAAATTCCATGATCAAAAAGGGTATTTTTGTCCCATCCAAGTATTTGCAACTTTCCCAACATGAGTAGAGGTATAAACGGTATCTAATTATTCGATTCTGAATTCGATACCTGACCTAATTGAATCGAATTCAAATGGTTCAATAAATTAAACGGTCAAATTCAAATTTATACATTTTACGGATTAATTTATCGAATTCATATTGATCCAATTAGATAAAAATTCGAATTCGATTAATTATGTACATTTAATATATATTAATAAATATAATAAAATATAAAGATTAAAGTTAAAGAGGGGTCATGTCGAGTCCATCATAAAAAAAGCTGACAGCGGCAATTATATCACCTCATTCTGGATAACCCCTCCCTCGTCTCTCTCTCTCTCGAATCCAATCATCCATTTCTCTTCCACTTTTATTTTATTTTTGATATAAACCAGAGATCCAAACCAGTTTCCTCTCCCATTTTTAATTTATTCTTCCTCTCTCTCCCTCCGTCTTTTCTATTCACACTCCTCTTCTCTTCCTCTCCCTCTGTCTTTTTTATTCCCAATCTTTGGAAGCTATGAGCACCGTCGATCATCGGTCACCAGCCACTACCATCTCCTTTGCCGCTGTTCAAGTTCAAACTCAACACTTCAAGGCCCTCAACCATCTAACATCACTAGCTATTGTGTTGTAACAATCCAGCATCACCAGCCAACACTACTCACTACTAGACCTGTTCATGGGCCAGGTGGCCCGACGGCCCGGCCCCGCCCTTGGACGGGCTTGAATAGGTTTTTTGGCCCGCGGGCTAAAAAGCCCGGCCCGAGCCCGGCCAGGCCCAACCTATAGTTAAACCTAAGTAAAAACCCTTTGTGATGTCCATTTGAATAATTTTTTTTTATTTAAGAAGGTTGTTGATTCACTTGTAGGCCCATTGTTCATTTAAATAGGGGAAAAAAATATCTGAATTAGAATAGATAATGTTCATTTGAATAGGGAAAAATTCGAATTTCTTTTATTAGGTTGAGCTTTGGGCTTGGGCCGGGCTTCGGGCTTATTATCAGGGCCGGGCTCGGGCCCAAGTTGTAGGCCCGTTGGTCGGGCTGGGCTCGGGCTCGGGCCTAACATTTTTCTATTAATAAAGAGTAAAAGCCTGGCCCGATCCTAGCCCGGCCCGGCCCGACCCATGAACAGGTCTACTCACTGCCATTGCATTCACACTGCTGGGAACCCATGACTATCGCTGTCAAAGACTTGACCCACCTTCAGGAATCCACAACTTCCACCATCAATCTCCTATTGCTTTTCTCAAGATAATTGCTTGTTTTCTTTGCAAACTCAGTCATTTAAAATTCTAGATTCTATGCCTCATACCGGTCGAATTCGAATCAAATCGGATATTCAACTTAATAATCAAATTTGAATCCGAATTTAAACAATCGATATCCGTCGGATATCGAATCAAATTTGAATGTTGTTTTTCATAATCAGTTTTGAATTCGAATCTAGCTTGTTTCGAATCGAATTCGATCCGTTTACAGGCCTAAATATGAGAATTACCCACCTAGAAGATAGGTATCACTTACCCGGGTAAATTAACTTTCCCTGGCCCCCACATAAATCAGAAAAAAGAACATGGGTTTCTTGGTCAATAATCTCATTGACCAACTTTTACCCCTCTCAAAATCCCAAAAACAAACCCCCCTAATGTAAATTTTGGTGTACATTTCCTTCAGATTTGACTTTGTTATATTTGTTTGTGAGAAACAAAATAGGAAGTAAAATGTTGTATGTCCCCACCTTATATTTGCAAATTTTGCATCAGTTTTGGAATGAAAAAGTTCACCTCCAGTGAGTGTAAATGAACGCTCAATTTGCAAATATGTAGAGTAAAAAACCTTATAGTTTATATTATTTTGTATGTATTTACGCTGTACATGTACTCTTTCTAAACTGAACTGAAACAAAAAGTACAAATTTTTTATCAGGTAGGTGGACAAATCGTAGTTACAAAGAAATGGATGCAAAACTAAATTGAATGCAAAATTTGTATCCGGTTCGAATTTGCACTATGACTTTATTCTCATTTTTCAACAGCTAGCCAAAAGGCCCAAAGGGAAGTAACGTTATAACTAACCCTACGTACCCTTGATCAGTGCTGTGTGTTGCCAAAACTGGAATTTTACATCGAACCAGAAAGCCATCTAGGTTAATTAATGGTTCAGTGGTTTGACAACATTGGTCTTGATTCTCTAGGTATATGTTTGGCATCGATGCCATTGCTTAAGACGTTCGTTTTCAGTATTGATCTATATTTTCCAATCCCAAGAAAATGCCACATTAGTGACATATCATTACACCATTGACAGCAACCTACTGTTTTTTGAGAAAACATTAAATTCAATGTTTCTTCATATCACACTTTTCCAATTTCCAAAACTTGATCTAGAACAATATTTATTTTTTTAAAAAAACAAAACCAAACAAGAGGCCGTTTTCTAAAACACCCAGAATACAACTTCGACAGGTTGGGTGGATTTAAAAATAACCCAACGCCCAAACCTAAGACTTGTGCTTAATGCCCAATCCTTTAGTCCTACTGTCTGAGGTTAATCCGAATCTGCTTTATCGAGGCCCAGCCCGAACTGAAATTTAATACATTTGATTTCGGCTCAGGCTTGAGAAAAGCTCGGATTGGTCAGTTGGGTTCAGGTAAGCCTAGTCGCCCTAATATATTAAAAATGACCGTTAACCTATATAGCATTAGTAATTTAAACAATTTAATAGAAATATCCTGTATGTATGTATGTCTAGTTAGGCCATATTCGGCCAAAGGCAATGGCAATGCTAAGATTGTGATGGAAATGGCTACCTAGCGTTAGACTAAGATCAACCTCAAAATTAAAGAAATCTAGGGTTTTGGGTTCAGACAGAGCCTGGAACCAAAAATCGATGTCTGGTTAGTTTAGATTCAGGTTAGGTAGAGGTGTAAATCGGGTCGTGCTGCTCGTGGCCTAATATGAACTTGGACTGGCCCAGCATGGTTTGCGGGTCGTGCTAGGCCCGCACGATCATGCAGGTCGTTCCATAGCTATGCTGGGCCTAGGGTTTTAGGTCAACGGGCTGGCACGATACAACACAACTGAGTGGGCCGTGCCGCTCACGGCCTGTGGGCTAGCACGATCCATATATATTATTTATATATATTTGTATAATATTATATAAATTATAATTATATAATAATATATACTATATAATATATTAATAAAATAAATATTTTTTTAACTTTATTATACTAATTTATTTAATTATTGTATATATAAATAATTTTATACACAAAATTCATATAAAATTAAAACTTTAAGTTTTTTGTTAATTTTTTTAAATAAATAGCTTTGGCTCAATGCACAGCCCGACTTGAACCAAGACTCAACCCACAGGCCAACCCGGCCCATGGCACGGCACAGCATGGGCCCACACGGGCCTAGGCCGTAGGCCATACCGGACTAACCCCCAATTTTTCACCGGGAAGGGCGGCACAAACCGTGACGACCCACACTTTGCGTGGGCCGCCCACGGGCCCACTAAGACCTCTAGTTAGGCATGCCGAAGTTGCACCCCTATTCCATAATCTTAACAGTCCTATATACTAATCACATAGACGGTGTTTTCACATAAATACATATGCCATATGGTCTTTTCTTTTCCGTAAACAGTCCAGTGAATGCCATGTTTGTTATCGAACATTGAGATATTGATAGGGAACCCAACTGCATCGAATGAGTCTATTCAATTTTCCAATCAGTTGAAGAACTGGCACAATCCTTTTCTTCAAATAGTGGAATTTCATTTTATTTTTATTGAAAAATATTTTAATATAATTTATGAATTACCACATACATATCATTGATTTATTTATGATTAAATACAACAAATGTTAAACAAGATTAACTATGTGTTAATATAGGCTCAATAGCTAATAAGTGTGCAATGGTGGGGAGGGGAAGAAGTTGGCCGGAATACAGGACATTTTCTGACGGCATTTCTCATGTCCTTGTAGGAATTAGCTTTGGCATATTGCTTCTACTATTTGCCATCTCTTGGCTATATTGGGGAATCCAAAAGAGAAAACAGAACAAACGCAAAGAAATTTTCTTTCAGCAAAATGGAGGTCTTTTGTTGAGTCAACAGCTCTCTTTACATGATGGAAATGCAGAAACAGCAAAAATATTTACCGAAGAAGAGCTCAAAAAAGCAACCAACAATTATGATGAGAGTCGAGTCGCTAGGTCGTGGCGGTTATGGAATAGTATATAAAGGAATTGTACCAAACGACAAGGTAATTGCCATTAAGAAGTCCAAAATAATGAATGAAAGTCAAGTTGAGCAATTCATCAATGACGTGGTTATTCTCTCTCAAATTTATGTAGTCAAGCTCTTGGGCTGTTGCTTAGAGTGTGAAGTTCCGTTCATTACTAACGGGACTTTTCCATCATATTCATGGTGAGGGGCATAAATCTTCAATTTCTTGGATTGATCGCTTAAGGATAGCAGCAGAAACTGCATCTGCATAAATCTGCTAACATACTTTTGGATGATAACTATATGGTAAAGTATTGGACGAAGATAAGGCTCATCCCAAGTTGGATGAAGATAAGGCTCATCCCGGATTTGTATAGTCCCTGTAAAGTTAGGTTTTTAAGTTTTGTATTTTCTTTTGGATTAGAAATTGGTTTTTAGAAAGTTTTTGAGGAGCAAGAACTCCGATCGAATATATATATATATATATATATATCAATGGAAAGGTAGGATCTTGGGCTTCCGAAAATTTTCATGGTATCAGAGCGTGTGTTATTGTTCGCTGCGTGACCGACGGTTATCGGCTGCATATCTTGTTCTGACCACAGCCTATTATCGACGATTCTGAGTCCCAGTTCCTGGAGGAGCTTCACCCGAGCATTTATCTTCTCTCTCCTCGCTCTTTCTGCTAAACTATGGTTGTCAATTGCTTGGCCACGATGAGCTCGAACGTGATCGTAAGGAAGCTTCTCGCCGTCTTTCGCTTCACCTTCACTCTTTCTACTAAACTGTGGTTGTCAGTTGCTTGGCCACGACGAGCTCGAACGTAAACAGATTTTAACCTTCTTTTCTCGGTCCTTCTGCTTCGTCGACGCTTGGTTCCCGCTCAACGTTGCGGGATCGGAGGAAACTAGGCAGGAGCTCGGGTTAGACTCGGAATCGGTGGGCTTGCTTGTTCTGATTTCTTCGTGAGCCTCATTAGGATTGTCCATCTACCTCTTAGAATCAAACTCGACGTGTTTCTTGCAATAATCAAGCAGCTCGGACAAATCTTGTTGATCGGTCACCATGGCTGCCAACAACGAGAGGAATAGTGAGAGCTCGAGTAAGTCTGTTGGACCGTCTTCTCCTTTCTATTTGCATCCATCATATAATCCTGAAATTATTATCAGTTCGGTGGTCTTGAAAGGAAATAACTACGACGAATGAGCAAAGGCGATGAGAACTGCTTTCCATGCCAAAATTAAAATCGGCTTCATCGAAGGGAAGGTCACAAAGCCGGAGAACGACGCTCTGGAGATCGATCTCTGGTGGATTGTGAACTCGATGTTGGTGGCTTGGGTTTTCAATATTGCCAATCCTTTACTGCGTTCAACTATCACGTATATGGAGACGGTCAAAGAGCTTTGGGATGATTTGAAGGAACGATTCTCGATCGGCAACGGACCCCGGATTTATCAGATTAAATCCGAACTTGCTAACTGCAAGCAACATGGACAGATAGTGGTTGCATATTATGGAAAATTGAAAGCAATGTGAGACGAATTAGGAAGCTACTCTAAGGTACCTGTGTGTAGATGCGGGTGCAGGTGTGGAGCGGCAGCCAAATTGGTTAAAGAAAGAGAAGAAGAGAAAATCCACCAATTTCTGATGGGTTTGGACAACGATATATTTGGAACTGTGCGTTCTAACATATTGAGTATGGAGCCAATTCCAAATATAAACAAAGTTTACTCAATGATCATACAAGAAGATCGACATCGATTGTTGGCACGAGGTAAGGAGGAACGGGCAGATGCGGTTGGTTTTGCAGCACAAGGCTCACAGACATCGCGAGACAGTAGAGCTGCTTCAAAAGACAAAACAATTGTGTGTAACAATTGTGGTCGATCTGGCCATGAAGCAAAGAATTGTTTCCAGTTAATTGGATACCCTGAATGGTGGGGAGACAGATCTCGCGGTACATCGACCGGGCGTGGAGCAGGTCGAGGAAAAGGGGGTGGACCCTCTAGCGGACATGGCCGAGGTACGACGAAAGCTCATGTTGCTCAGTCATCGGCAGAGCGTGAGGTGGCTACTAATGCAGTTGTGACTGACGGAGATAGGACTGGACCGAACGGGCTTAATGACAAGCAATGGCAGACTCTTGTAGGCATGCTTAATGCTTACAAAACCAGGACTAATGAAAAACTTTCTAGTAAGAATTACTCCACTGAATGGATTATTGACTCTGGGACGTCATATCACATGACAGAGAATTTAAATGTGCTCGTCGACGACACCTATGATGTTGCACCTTGTCCTGTTAGGTTACCCAATGGTGCGCACACCGAGGCCGTGAAAGAAGGCACTGTTGAACTTGGAAATAATTTTAAATTGCTGCACGTATTATATGTCCCAAAACTCAATTGTAATTTATCGTCAGTAGATCGGTTACTTCGTGACACAGATTATATTGTGACATTTACTAATAAGTTGTGGGTGATATAGGACCACATCTCGAGGACTCTGATTGGTGCGGGTGAACAGCTTTATGGGGTCTATGTCTTCAAGGGTGTGGCACCGGCTTGAGCTTACAAGATAGATGGAATTGGGTCATGCGATTTGTGGCATCGGATATTGGGACACCCTTCTTATCAAACGCTTAGCTTACTTCTTAATATCAGTAATAGTAAGAACAAAACCTGTGATGTTTGTTTGAAGGCAAAACAAACTAGAGATGTTTTTATTCAAAGCAGCAATAAAGTAACTGATTGTTTTGCATTAATTCACTGTGACTTATGGGGTGCTTATAGAGTACCTACATCTTGTGGTGCTGTATATTTTCTGACAATTGTTGATGATTATTCTCGAGCGGTTTGGATTTATTTGTTGATTGAAAAAAGTGAAATTGGTAGAACACTCAAAAATTTCTGTGTCATGATTGAATGACAATTTAATAAGAAGGTCAAGGTGGGAAGAAGTGATAATGGAACGGAGTTTAAATCCTTGAAGTCATACTTTGACGAGCAAGGAATTTTATTTCAAACTTCCTATGTTGGGACACCTCAACAAAATGGTCGTGTGGAGAGAAAGCATCATCATATTTTGAATGTGGCTAGAGCGCTCAGGTTTCAAGCACATCTTCCGATCAATTTTTGGGGTGAGTGTGTTTTGACCGCAAGGTACTTGATTAACCGGACACCTTCGACGCATCTTGGTGGTAAAACACCTTACGAGATGCTATTTGGACAAAGTCCTTCTTATAAACATCTTAGAGCTTTTAGTTGCTTATGTTTTTCGCATACTCAGGATTGTGACAAGTTTGTCGCTAGGAGTAGGAAATGTGTCTTTATTGGGTACCCTTTTGGGAAAAAGGGGTGGAAATTGTACGACCTTGAGTCTGGTGATTAATTCGTCTCACGAGACATGGTATTTAGTGAGGCCGAGTTTCCCTTTGCCACTTCGAAACATCAACCATCAGTAACCAGTCCTCCCGTAGCCAAAGAAAATATTGGGTTGCCTTGCGCCACCCCTCCTGACATGGTATTTGAGTCACCTCATATAGAAGTCAGGGGGAGCGACACGATCAATGAAGAAGGACATCAGAACACAGGTAATGATGAGGAGGCAGGTACTCTTGATGAGACAAGGAGCCATACAAATTACAGAAATAATGAAACTCCAGCTACTCCTCAGCCCACCATGGAGTTATTAGGCCGCGGACCCCAACTATTTACAGTACTTTGTCACACACTCAGCTCATCGCTTAGACCCCTCTGATGTTTCTCTTGCATCATCTCAGTCCTCAGGTACTCCTTATCCCATAACTCATTATGTGATGTATGATAATTTTTCTATGATACACAAACATTTCTTGGCAACTGTTACTGCAGGCCGAGAACCTATTTGTTTCTCTGAGGCAATGACTGATGCTCAGTGGCGCGAGGCTATGCGCCAAGAGATACAGGCTTTGGAAGACAATGGGACATGGACCTTGGAAGACCTCCCACCTAGAAAAAAGGCAATCGGGTGTAAATGGGTCTACAAAATCAAGTACAACTCTGATGGATCCATTGAAAGATTTAAAGCACGGTTGGTAGTTCTAGGCAACACTCAAGTTGAAGATCTTGATTACAACGAGACCTTTGCCCCTGTGGCTAAAATGGTCACAGTTTGAACCTTCTTAGCAGTTACTGCAACCCAACATTGGGAATTGCATCAAATGGATGTCCACAATGCTTTTCTACCCGGTGATCTCCATGAGGAGGTCTATATGAAACCTCCTCTAGGTTTTTTGGCCTCCGGGACTAGAATGGTATGCAAACTCTAGAAATCTTTGTATGGTCTACGGCAAGCCCCCCAGAACTGGTTCTCTAAGTTAGGTGCTGCCTTGAAAACTTTTGGGTTTGAGTAGTCCTATTTCGATTATTCCTTATTTACATATCGCAAGAATGGGGTTGTCTTGCACGTCCTGGTTTATGTTGATGACTTAATCGTTGGTGGGAATAACTCGGAGTTCATACGCAAATTTAAATAGTATATGAACCGGTGTTTTCGCATGAAGGACTTGGGTGTTCTTAAATATTTTTTGGGCATCGAAGTGACTCGCGGATCATCGGGGATATTTCTTTGCCAAAGAAAATATGCACTTGATATTATTACAGAAGATGGCTTATTGGGATCCAAACCTGCTCACTTTCTTATTACTCAGAATCATAAACTTGCCCTTACTGACAGAGCACTCCTGGATGACCCTGAACGATATCGACGTCTTGTGGGCCGTTTGATTTATTTAACCATTACACGGTCGGAGCTCAGTTATTGCATCCATGTCCTGGCTCAATCTATGCAGTGTCCTCGTGTTCATCATTGGGATGCGGCATTACGTGTGGTTCGTTATCTGAAGGGACATCCTGGTCAAGGAATATTTTTGCGCTCTGATAGTGATTTGCAATTGTATGCCTATTGTGATTCCGACTTGGCGAGTTGTCCTCTAACTCGCCGCTCTCTTACTGGGTATTTTGTCATGTTAGGACATTCCCCCATCTCCTGGAAGACTAAGAAACAACATACGGTCTCCCGTTCCTCTGTCGAGGCTGAATACCAGTCAATGGCTACTACCAGTTGTGAGTTGAAGTGGCTAAAAGGTCTATTGTCGTCTTTGGGTATATCTCATCCTCAACCTATACACTTGTTTTGTGACAAGCAAGCTGCTCTGCATATTGCTGCAAACCCTATCTACCATGAGCGAAGCAAACATATTGAAGTTGATTGTCATTTCATTCGCAATGAGCTCCAAGCTGGCACCGTTGCACCTTCCTATGTACGTACCGGTGAACAAGTTGCCGACATTTTCACAAAGGTTCTCGGAGAAAAACAGTTTGATTTTTTCTTTCCCAAGTTGGGCATTCGCAATCCTCATGCACTACCTTGAGGGGGAGTATTGGACGAAGATAAGGCTCATCCCAAGTTGGATGAAGATAAGGCTCATCCCGGATTTGTATAGTCTCTGTACAGTTAGGTTTTTAAGTTTTGTATTTCCTTTTGGATTAGGAGTTGGTTTTTAGAAAGTTTTTGAGGAACAAGAACTCTGATCAAATTTATATATATATCATAAGATATCAATGGAAAGACAGGATCTTGGGCTTCCGAAATTTTTCATAAAGGTATCAGATTTTGGAGCTTCAAGATTGATTCCTCTGGATCAAACTGAAGTAACCACATTGGTACAGGGAACATTGGGTTACTTGGACCCTGAATATTTTCATACAAGTCAATTAACAGAAAAAAGTGATGTTTAGAGCTTTGGTATTGTTCTTGTGGAACTATTGACCGGAAGAAAAAAACTTGGATTTGATTGGCCTGAAAAGGAGAAAAATCTAGCTATCCATTTTATTACTTCAATGAAAGAAGAAAATATTTTGGAGATTTTAGAGGATAAAGTTTTAGAAGAAGCTAGTAAGGATCAACTTCAAGAAGTCGCTAAGCATGCAAAGAGATGTCTAAGTGTGAAGGGAGAAGAGAGGCCCACAATGATGGGAAGTGGCAGTGAGCTAGAGGGGTTGAGGAGATACATCAAACACCCATGGGTAGAACATAATCATGAAGAAGTTGAGTATTTGCTTGGTGAGCCATCACATTTACAAAGTTGCAAAACTGGTGAATATGATAGTTTAAGGAATCATGTGTTGATACCATTGGGCAGTGGGCGCTGAATGCTTCACATATCAACTTCATACTAATCTTCTTTCTTGTTCAGCCTTCCCAAACAATTTCTGCTCTATTGTATTGTATATTCTAGTTACATATATGTTCATCTTCTTTGCTCAGCTTTATTAAGGCTGAGTTTGGAAGGAGTACAAATGCAAATATGTGGAGCATAAAACTTTATATTTTGCATTATTTCGTATGTATTTGCTCTGTATATATTTGCATTTATAGTCTTCCAAACTAAGCTAAGCCTAAGTATCAAATTGTTAATTTGAGAGAAAGAAGAGAAATGATGCTTCTAATTTAATAACCTATTCTTGCCACAAATAGCTACATAAATTTCTTAAGAGTAATTTCTCAACTTACACAATGTATGACCCATTTAATCACTATATCGAGTAGCACATATATTTGTATTAGTATTTCTTCATATACTGTATCAGTGAGATCGAGCAAGAAAGGGTAGTGAATACCAGACTAATAGAAGAAGCTTACCATGAACAATAAAAGAATCTCTGTCAATGTTGTGTCCAATTTAACCTTCAAGTTTGCACAGATCTTGATACAGGACTCTGTTCCTTGTTCATCGTTAAGTTTTTATCTTAATCTGAAGTAAACTATCCATTGACATGGGATCATCTAATTTTTCAGTTTGAGAAACACATAAACCGGAAAACATTAATGGCTACATATATTGTGAAAAGTCAATATTTCTCAATATGTCCCATTTAGTCATGGTTTTTAGAACCGAACCGGTCAGGGCACCGTTTTCTGGTTTGGCGGTTCAACCATTTGGGTTGAACGGTTTGACCCATGATGTTATAAATAAATAAAAAAACAAAAAAATATTTATATATAATAAAAATACCATAGAAATTTAAATAAAATACAAAGAATACACAAAAATATAAGAAAAAGAACAATATATGAAAAAATAAAAATAATAAAATACAGAAAATACAAAAAAATACAGAAAAATTTCCAAATTGCTGCAAATAATTGACCAAAATGTAAAATCACTCCATTAGAAATGAGAGTAAATTGCTTGCAAAAATTTAAGCAAAACTTTCAGCATCTAATCATCATACGAAAATTAAGCAAAATATGCATATGAAAATTAAAAACAAATTAAGCAAGATTAATTAAACAAAGAACTAAGCCTCTGATTATCAAATGAAGTTTGAGGGTTCAGCAAGGCATATAATCAACAAGAAACTGATACAAAAATACAATCAGCAACTTTCTGCTAGTAAATCCATCAACTTATCGTCTGCTTCTCCTAATTATAAACTATGAAGTATTCACTAAAAGCCTTTGCCTAGCAGGTCCAAAGCGAAATGAAGAACAATCAGGGACTGATGAACCAAATGAATCAAAAAAATTCAAAAAATCAATTAAATCACAAAAAAAAATCAGAAAAAAATTACACCTTTAAGGTTTCACTACCGAGTGCCGATAATGGTGGTGTGACAATGGATTCACTGCCGGTGGGCTCGGGTAGTCGGGCTTGGTTGCAGGCAAGTTGCGCTGCAAGCTTGCAAGTGCTGAGTGCCTAGTAGATTCGCTGCTGCTGCAAGCCTTTAAGTCGGGTTTGGGCTCGCCAGTGCCCAATGCCGAGTGTTGAGTGCCGTTGCAAGCTCGCCGCCCGCCACTGCAAGCTTGCCATCCGCCACTACAAGTGCTGGATCTTCTCACCGTTGGATGCTGCTGCAAGTGCTGGGGTAAGGGTGACTTTTTGCTGCTGCAAGCTCACCGGTCACCGTCGGTGTGTATCGCTGTCGGATGCTAGAGGTGATGGCTACCACAGGTGATCGGTCGATAGGATGTGAGGGTTGAGAGGACTGAGGAGTGAGAAGGGAACTCAGGAAAATGGGAAATAACCCTAAAGCTAAAGGGAAAACCGAATAAGGGATTCAAACTGGTTGAGATATAATATGTATTTTATTTATTTTTTTATTTAAAATATTAAAAATAAAAATATTAACCCGTGAACCGCTGCTTGGGTCGAACGATTTAGCGGTCCGACCACCCGGGTTAGTGGTTTTTTTAACTTTTCAATGTTTTTTTTTTCAATTTTTCGGTTTCTAGTAAAACCGGACCCGGATGGCTGACCAGTTACCAGTTTTTTCTGGTCCGACCATCCGGTCTGGTCCGGTTTTAAAAATCATGCATTTAATCGATGTAATGAGTTGCTCACATGTGTATTAATGTTTCTCATACTGTATCAATTGGCTGATTCCACGAGAAAGATTGATGAATGTCAAATTAAGAAGGGAAGCTTAACGTGAACAAGAAAAATAGTCCCAGTGAAACTGTGGATCCAATTTCACCTTGATTTCTGCTCAAACCTTCATATAAGATTATTTCTTGCTCACGGTTAAACTTTCCCTTTAATCTAATATAGACCACCCTTTGATGTAAAAGTATTTTTGTTAAAGTGTTTTTATAAAAGTTTTTTTGTAAAATTAAAAAAAAATGAAGGATAAAATAGTCACAAATGCTTATTTAAGTGCTTATTGAAAAAGAAGATTATAAAAAGTAAGCACTTGAAAAAGTTAAGTGCCAAATATAAATAAGTGTTTATTAATATAAGCACTTGTTTTTAAGTACTTGTTCAATAAACACTCATTTTTAACATAAGCACTCCCAAACATGGCCTAAAAAACACACAATTAAACAATGTTCTAAAACCTGGATGGCATGGATGGTTTAACCAGAGAATCAATAGGCTTTTCAGAATTTAGATTATGGTTTATTTGACAATTTTCGTAGGTTAACCAATCAAACTAACTAGTTAACCGGTAAAACGGTGGTCCAACCTGACTATTTGCACCACTGTTTTCAGAACCGAACCGGACCGGATGGTCAGACTGGAAAAAACTGGGAATCGGTCACCTGACCGGTTTTGTTTTCCTCCAAAACCGCTTTTTCCTCCAAAACCGTTGATTTTGATCAACAAACCTCTGAACCGTCCGGTTAACCGTTCGAACCATTCAAATGGTTTTGACCGTTTTCTAATTTTTAAATTTTTTATTTTATTTTTTGTCAGAATGGACTGGCCATTCGAGTCAAACTGTTGAATCATTCGAACCAATAACCGGACCCCTAACCGGTTCGATCACCAATTCGTTTTTAAAAACCATGATTTGCACTTGGCACGTTGTCCTCTAGCCATTTACATAGATATTAAATCTGCTCATATATTCTTGCTGGATAGTTGGAGGAGACTTACGTGGCAAAAGTGGCAGATTATGGTGGGTCTTCAAGATTGGTTCCATTAAATCAGACACCGTGAACTACATTAATGCAGGGGGCATTGGGTTACTGGTTACATGGACTCTATAAATATTTTCGCACAAGTCAATTAACAGAGAAATTAAAAATGCTTGGTAGAAGTATTAATTAGAAGAAAAGTACTGGAAATTCATAAACCCAAAACAAAAGGAAGAAAAATAAAAGAATGAAACAATGTCTCAGAAATTTTGGGGGATAAAGCTAAATTAATGTAGCAATGATCAACTCCAAGAAGTTGCTCAGCTTGTTATGCTTGTAAATAGATGTCTAATGCTATGTTTGATTTGAAGGAAAAGGTAGAGGAAAGCCCCACACTATTGGCTATGATAATTTGGATCATGTTATATATATATATATATATATATATATATATATATAGTGCCCATTGTTAGTTTTAAGTGAGATTTTTTGTTCACTTCTTCCTCCTCTCTTTTCCATTAATCCACTTAAATCAGGCCACCTGTCCTTATCCATCTGTCAATATATTTAATCTCTCTACTAAACACCGATTGATTTTATCCATTAGTGATTGGTTATATAAGCTGTTATACACGTCTGTATTTGCAAATCAGATTTCCAGCCCACCATTCTCTACTCATATTCTATATAGCCTTGAATTGTAGTCACACATCGTCATTTTGTATTGTAAGATAATGTACTGTGGATATGGTGCAGAAAGAGAAAATGAATAAGAAACTATATTTGTAATAAATTCCCACTTTTGTTTATTTGAAAGAAGCCTGTTAGCAATACATTCAATGGCTCAGAAAGAATCAGCTACAATATATAGAAGATCCAAGGAAATCAGGAACTGACCATGTGTGAGGACGGTTTAATGTAATATCAGGTTTTGCAAGCGTATATGCCACATAATTCGCTGATCTGGGAACATATCTGACTGAAAAACTGGGCAGGTGATTGAGAGAACTTCTATAATCAACAATCACTGTATGAAGATGCCACACTGGTTCAGAGTGTACCACCAATTAAGGGTGTCAATTTGGATGGATTGGACGGATCAACAAGATATTGGATTGGATCAATTCGGCCCAAAATATTTATTAGATTGGATTGGACTTGATCTATCCGTAACAAATTTATATTGAATTAGGTTTGATTAAGCCAATATCTGGTCTATTGATATAAAATAAGAATATATGTGTCAATAGACCAAGTTTGGATTGAAACCAATCCAAATTGGTCCAAAACATTTATTGGATTGGATTAGACCAATTCCATTTATAATGGACTCGCATTAGATTGGATCGGATTGGACCAAATCCAGTCCAATTGACACTCCTACCACCAACAGAAATTAGTAACATACTCTTAGATTGATTCCAATTCAAACCTGATTCATTGACATCTGTATTTGGTTCAATCCGACCCAATCTAATATAAATGCATCACAGATTAATCAGATTCAATCCAATCTAATAAAAACGTTGGACCATTAAGTCTAGAATGGTTCAATTCAATATGTCTAATAATTGATCCGTCCAATTTATCCAAATTAATTTTTATTTTAATGGAGTTCAACCCAAAACGTGTCCATTGACACCCATACACTCTCTTTCCAGGATGGTATCAAGGCTGGTGTAAACCATATCAGTCCACATCTGAATAGACTTTTCTCACGTATATATAAAAAAATAAAATAATAAGAGTTGGTAAACTTAATTATATCCATTTTATTAATTAGAATCTCTAGCTGAATATTGTATGTTTCCTGAAACATAATTCTAAATATCAAATCAGAACATTGAAAAAACTATGTTTTTAGTTTCAGTTTTTAAAATAGAAAATAGTAACATTAACAATTAACAATTAGAAAGGTACCAACTAGCTATCTGATAAAATCTCTATCTGGTTGTAGAGTGGCTTATTTCCGTTGCAAAAAGAAGCAATAAACACTGTATTTAGTTCTAAAAACATATTTGAATGACACATTTTTATATACGTATCCTTTTCTCTAGAAAGTAGAAAATTGAACTTTCAAAAGCGAAGCCATGACCCATGATTTTATCTATCATGATGCCGATGTAGTAAATTTAGATGCACAAGATTGGAAAAGCTAACCTTTTAGGTTTTCTCTTGAGAAAAAAAAAAATACAGCTTCTTAGAAAAGAAATATGTAAACCAGTTTTCTCAAAACTAAGAAACTAGCCTGCACAAACCACTCCCTCCCCCTTACCAGTTACAGGTAAATTTGAAAGGAAAGGGTGATGCTGCAGAAATGGTCAAGGTCAGAATCAAGAATTAATTACAAATGAAATGTTATTTTCTTTGAAAGAATCAAATGATACAAAAGTCAAGACGAAGAATAAACTGATAATACAGGTCTATCAAGCCTGCTCTATTAATGAGATACCCATATCGACCAGACGTTCTAAGACACCAAACCAACGCTATCATCACTCATCAGGAACGACGATGGCTTTGGTTATGCTGATGATTCAACTCATTTTGTTGCGGCCAGCAATGGCGTCAGTGGCAAAGCCTGGATGCCAAGAGAAATGCGGAAACATCACCGTTCCCTACCCCTTCGGCTTGGACTACCCAGACTGTTACAGAGAAGGATACGACCTAACCTGCAATCATACTTTCAACCCTCCCAAGCTATTCATATCAACTGGTAACCTGGAAACATCACCGTTCCCTACCCCTTCTTTCTTGATTTTTTTTTTTTTTATTCTTGGATCATGGAAAAGGCGGGTTCAACTTTGTAGAATACTTGGTGCAAAAGGAGTGGTTTGTGGTCAATGGCGGATCTACCTTGTCTTGATTATTACCCTTATATATAACGACACCCCTCTGATCAATAATCTACATCCGGGTCCCAACTTGCCGACCTCTATGTAGGCCGTAGCCCCAAGGTTACGTTCCTTTGAAAACTGAATGAAAACAAAGGTGTAACATCAATAGTTAGTTAAATTGTCGGATTTTTCAAATTTGAACAATTAAGCACTACTTTGCAAAGCCATCGACCAGCTTTTCCTAGTCTATACTTTCTCTACTTTGTGAAATTCCACTCCAGCCCCTGCGCTAGTAAAATATTAAAAATAAATTAATCGTTGTAAATGAAGAGTCATTCACTATATGATGGATTGACGTGTAAGATGACATCTGCGCCTTACAGGTGTTCCACATGTACATGTCAGCGTGCATGGAAAGATATTATCATTGGGAATTGGGATGTGCTGTGGGGGCGCAAATATGAACTCCCCGACGTGCGTGTTACTCAAGAGGGTGTTAATTTCCTTGTAGGACCGGTGGTATTTAGTATTTACATGGCCTACGATTTCAACACACGACTTTTCTTACTCAACCTAACAGGGGTCACTTGAGCCACAACGTCCCACATCACATTCCTGTAGTGTATTAAAAATATTTCTTAATTATAATATCATTATTTGTGATACATTATTGAGAGATATTCCTAATATATGACGGAGATGTATACGTGAGGTGTCCATTGTGGGGCGCAGATGTGAATTCTAGTCACTTTAAATCAAAATCAAAATGATTTAATACGTATATATGTTAAGAGTCCAATTGACGTCCAACAGGGGTCACTTTGCATGAGGCCAAAAAGATTCAATCGGACTTTCACTGATTAAATCATTCTAGCTTCATGCAAAGTGACTCTATTGGTATGCTCGGCTATGAATTTTCTTTCTTGATTTATTTTTTTTATTCTTTGATCATGGAAAAGACTGGTTCAACTTTGTACAATACTATCTACTACGCAGCTGGTGCAAAAGGAGTGGTTTGTGCTCAATGGCGGATCTATCTTCTCTTGATTATTACCCTTACCCGCTCAATAATCTACATCTGGGTCCCAAGTTGCCGACCTCTATGTAGGTCGTAGCCCCAAGGTTACGTTCCTTTGAAAAATGAATGAATAACAAAGGTGTAACATCAATAACTAAATTGTCTGATTTTTCAAATTTGAACAATCAAGCAATGCTTTGCAAAGCCATCTTCTCCACTCTGTGAAATTCGCTTTGCTTATAATTTTACTCAAAAACAAAAACAGTCTCTGTGTTCTTCTTCGCACTTTTTTATTCATATGAAAAAGCTCTCTTACAAGCAAAGCCCTTTATCGTAGGGCTCCTACTAAGTCTATCTGAATGGCCGAATTCGGATTCAGTCCTGTAAGGGTGATTTGAAATCTATCCGTTGATAATTGGATCGAATATGAATCCATTTCTACTTGATCAATATAATTTGGTTCATTTGGACTTGAAAACTGATACGTGCATGTGCATGCATGCACTAGGCGCACAACAGCCGAAGACCCGGTCAAAATGGATAGCAGCAGAAGACCCAGTCATATTAGCCCTTAGTTGTGGATAAGCCTTAGTCATTCGGTTTTAATTCTGTTAGAATAGATAAGTCTTCAATTCTATTTCCTAGATAAGTGCATTCTGTTTTTTGTTGATAAGCTCCTAAGATTATGGGGCAGCAGTTCCTATTTATACTCCTAGTTTGTAGCACAATAAGACTATAAATATAGCCCGAATGAATGGAATAAGGCATTGGCTTTCCTACAACCGAACTCTCCCTCTCTCTTCTCCTTATTCTAGATCCTTCTCCCCCTTGTTGGAGAACTTGTGCGTATCATTGGTATCAGAGCCGGTTCGACCATGGACACCCGTGGAAAGACCAACGCGGAATTACGCAATGAGGTCAATGAAACCTTAGCACGACATGAGTCAAGCTTCGACCAGGTGAACACTGTCTTACAAGCAGTGTTAACCGAACTCCAAGCCCTTCGAGCCTTACGAACCACTCCCAATACCACTCCCGAGACTAACCCCTTCACCCATGAAGAATCCTCACACCCCCATACTTCCCGTTCCAACTCCACCCATGACCACCCTCATCAACACGTCAAGCTGTCGTTCCCAAAATTTAATGGGGATGATCCGAGCGGCTGGATTTACAAGGCGGAGCAGAATTTTGAATTTCAAAATATTATTCCGGACCAACAAGTGCATCTAGCTTCCTTCCATTTGGAAGGCATCGCCTTACAATGGCACAAGTGGTTGACCAAGCATCGCGGACCGCTCACATGGGAAGAATTCTCCAAGGCGGTGTTACAACGGTTCGGCCCCACCGACTACGAGGACCCGTCGGAAGCGTTAACCCGCCTGAAGCAAACCACCACTGTGACGGCTTATCAAGAAGCCTTCGAAAGGCTCTCCCACCGAGTTGACGGTCTGCCCGAGAGATTTCTCATTGGCTGTTTCATTGCAGGACTTCGTGATGACGTCCGTTTAGATGTGAAGATCAAGCAGCCTCGAACCTTGATAGAAGCGATTGGAGTGGCCCGGTTAATTGAGGAACGAAATCACTTGCAGCGGAGAGCTAACTAGCCGGTTCGATCCCCATCAGCCATGACAGCCCAGAAGGGGTCTCCCAACCCCATGGCTGGTGTACTGGGGCCTCCACCAATCATGGGAAGACCACCTATCTCATTTGAGAGTTGTTTTAACTATATTATCCTCTAACAAATTATTTGCAAAAATGTCAAAATGTCAATTTGGTGTTTCGCAGGTCGAGTACTTGGGTCATGTGATTTCAGAACAAGGCATGTCCGTTGATCCAGCCAAAATACAAGCTGTTCTCGCATGACCTACACCAACATCAGCAAAGGGGGTCCGTGGCTTTCTCGGGTTAGCAGGATATTACCGGAAGTTCATCCGCGACTTCAGAAGCATTGCAGCTCCCTTGACCCAACTGTTGACCAAAGGGGGTTTTCAATGGAAGAAGGCACTCACTTCACCGCCAATCCTACGTCTACCGGATTTTTCCCAACGATTTGTGATTGAATGCGATGCGAGTGGAACCGGGATTGGTGCCATCCTCATCCAGCAAAACCGACCGGTGGCCTACTTCAGTGAAGCATTGAAAGGTTCAGCCTTGGCATTATCCACCTATGAGAAGGAGATGTTAGCTATTGTCAAAGCCATTAAGAAATGGCGCCCTTATCTGCTTGGAAAACCCTTCACAGTCCGCACGACCAAAAAAGTCTTAAATATTTACTCGAGCAGAGGATAACCACACCGGCACAAACGCGGTGGCTGCCCAAGATACTGGGGTACGACTATGAGATCGAGTATAAGAAAGGAGTTGAGAATCAGGGTGCGGATTCCTTGTCGCGTATGGCTGAATTTCAATTTCTTTCCATCTCTATACTACACGCAGACTGGTGGCCGACGCTACAGGAAGAGGTCAAACAAGACACCTTTTATGGAGAATTGATGAAGAAACGACCCTCCCACAAGTTTCTTCAACAAGATGGAGCATGGTTCAAGGGGGACAAGATTTATTTGAGCCCCGCCTCCACCTTGAATTCAAAGATGATGGCGGACTGCCACTCATCCCCAGTAGGGGGACACTTTGGGTTTCATAAGACCTTCTCTCGCATCAAACACAACTTCCTTGGGCCCCACATGCATCGGACGCTGAAGGATTTTTGCAGCAATGTGACGTATGTCAGTGCTTCAAAACAGATTGCATGAGACCAACGGGATTGCTTCAGCCATGACGCAGCGTGGAAGCAATGAAAACCGGAGCTGGCTATGCAAGCATCGGGCGAACACTAGTTTCTAGGGAAACTACACGATTTCTCTAGGAGAGAGAAAAAGTGACGAAAATTGAAGAGGAAATCTGAAGTCTGAATTGATGAATAATTCTGGAAAATAGCAATATTTATAATACATCTGGACATTGTAAAAGAACTAGGAAAGAACAATTAGGATAGATCCAAACATCTAATCTGATAGGATCGAACTCTTCTTGGTTTGATCTCCACCGTCCAATCTCCCTTGATGCATGAATCTTGGATTATCTTGAATTCTTGGAAATCTTGATGGGTCTTGGATTCTTGGATTCTTGATGAGTCTTGAACTCTTGAATTCTTGGTGAGTCTTGAATTCTTGAATTCTTGAATGATTTATCTTTTCTTGAATTATCTACTTGAATGATACTATCCTTATCCTTATCCTATGGGCTGCCGCCCCCATGGTGAGATGGGCCTTGGGATGGGCCTCCATCATTCTCCCCCACTTGGAAAGAATTTGACCCCGAGTCGTGACTAGGATAGGCAAGTGTCATATCTGGCAGGTAGCGGTGAAGATCAGCAACATTGAAGGTCTTAGAGATACCCATATGATCTGGCAGGTCCACGACATAGGCATTGTCGTTGATTCTCTTCACGATCTTGTATGGTCCGTACTTTCGAGGTTGCAACTCGTTGTATTTTCCCACGAGAATCCTTTCCCTCCTCAAGAATACCATAACTTCATCACCGACATCAAATACTTGGGGTCGACGATGCCTGTCTGCTGCCAACTTGTACTTGGTGTTGGTTTGCTCTAGCTTCTGCTTCACGACTTCTTGGACGGATTGGATCTGGTCGGCCATCTGTTCTGCGGAGGTACTGGCACCGGGTATTCTGGGTAGCTTTACTAAATCCAATGCATGATTAGGAACCTTCATGTACACGATGGAGAATGGGGATCTACCTGTAGAACTGTGCACTACATTATTATAGGCGAACTTAGCCTGGGCTATGGTGAAATTCCACTGTTTTGGCCTCTCCCAACATATACTGCGAATTAAATTACCCAGGGTCCGGTTTACCACTTCTGTCTGTCCGTCTGTCTGTGGATGGGCTGTGCTGCTGAAATTTAGTGATGAGTCAAATAACCTCCACAGGGTCATCCAAAAGTGACTTAGAAACCTTGTGTCACGATCTGATGTGATGGTCTTGGGTACCCCATGTAAACGGACAATCTCCCTGAAAAAAAATTTGGTTGATGCTGATGCATCTGCTGTTTTCTTGCATAGGAGGAAGTGAGCCATTTTAGAGAACTTGTCAACTACCACGAAGACGGAGTCCATGTTCCTTTGGGTTTTTGGCAAGCCTAGCACAAAATCCATGGACGGGTCTTCCCAAATAGCAGTAGGAACGGGTAGGGGCATGTAGAGACCAGTATTTTGGGTTTGTCCCTTAGCTGTTTGACAAATATAACATCTACTTACAATAGTGGACACATCCCTTCTTAATTTCGGCCAGTAATAACGCCCTTTAACTGCTTCAATGGTCTTATCCCTTCCCAGGTGTCCTGCTAATCCACCCCCATGCAGATCCCTAATGATCTTTTCACGGAAGGAGGTGCAAGGGATACACAGTTGTTCCCCCCTCATAAGGAACCCTTCATAGATGTAAAAGTCATCTGCTGGCTGTCTATTCACACATTTCTCCCATACTTGTTGAAAGTCCTCATCCTGGGCATATAAGTCTTTTAAGCACTCAAAACCCACAATCTCAATACTGAGGGTCTTGATGAGGGCTACACGCCTGCTAAGAGCATCGGCTACTTTATTTTGTTGTCCAGCCTTATACACAATTTTATATGGGAATTTGTCTAGGAAGGCAGGCCATCTAGCATGCAAATCACTTCTTAATTGCTTTTGCCCACTGAGATATTTTAGGGCCTGGTGACCAGTGTAGAGAACAAATTCTTTTGCAATTAAATAGTGTTCTCATATCTTCAAGGCTCTAACCACAACATAAAATTCTTTGTCATAAGTAGACCACTTTCTCCTGGCTTCACATAATTTTTCATTGAAGAAAGCAATGGGTCTCTTTTCTTGGGACAATACAACCCTTATGCCAACTCCGCTGGCATCACATTCAACTTCAAATAATTTATTAAAATTTGGCAAGGCAAGGACAGGAGCATACATAATTTCACTTTTATGAGAGCAAAACTTTGCTCTTGTTCTTCTCCCCATTGAAATTTCCCCTTTTTCAAACATTCAGTGATGGGAGCTACAATACTGCTAAAATGTTTAATAAATCGCCTATAGAAAGTTGCCAACCCATAGAAGTGTCTCACATCTGTGACATTTGATGGGGTCGGCCACTCCCTAATGGCTTTCACTTTTTCTTCATCTAGTTTAATTCCTTCCTTGCTCACAATGAATATCAGGAATAATAAATTATCACTCATAAAAGTGCATTTCTTCAAATTAGCATATAATTAATTTTCCCTCAATGCTTTTACGACCTCCCTAATATGTCCCACATGCTCAGTGATAAATTTGTTGTAAATTAAAATATCTTCAAAATATACTACCACAAATTTACCAGTGAAGGGACGCAGTACCTGGTTCATCAGCCTCATGAATCTGCTAGGTGCGTTGGTTAGTCCAAAAGGCATCACTAACCATTCGAATAGACCATCTCTAGTCTTGAAGGTTGTCTTCCATTCATCTCCGGGACGGATCCTGATCTGATGATATCCACTCCTGAGATCGATCTTTGAGAAAACTACAACTCCATTAAGCTGATCCAGCATGTCGTCCAACCTAGGAATGGGAAATTTGTACCCAATAGTAATTTTGTTAATGGCCCTGCTGTCGACACACATTCTCCAACTGCCATCCTTCTTAGGTGTTAGCAAAGCTGGTACTGCACAAGGACTCATACTGACTTGAATGTGTCACTTCTTCAATAATTCTTCTACCTTTTCCCATAAGATTTCATTTTCTTTAGGGCTCATCCTGTAATGTGGGAGGTTAGGTAGACTAGCACTTGGAACAAAATCAATATGGTGCTGTATATCTCTCATGGGAGGGAATTCATTTGGTAATTCCTCTAGAACTACATCATGGAATTCATCAAGTAGTCCCTGCACTTCCACTGAAATTTTATTTTCATCATTAAAATTTTCTCCCTTTACTACTAACAAATGTACCTCACGAGTATCCTTACATTCTTTTACAAATTCAGCATGATGATGGGTAATGGTAAGGAAATTTTTCTCATGTGCTTTTGGGGCCTTTGTAATATTCTTTTCAGCCATGGATAACAAAGTATAACGTATACGCTCTTTTTCAAGTTCGTAGGTATTCTTCCTACCCATGTGCCTTGCATCTGTATCAAATTGCCAAGGCCTCCCTAACAAAATATGGCAAGCATCCATATCTACAATATCACAATATACTTCATCATGGTACTTACCAATAGAAAAAGGTACCTTGCAGCATTCCTCCACTTGTACGCCGCCTCCTTCCTTGATCCACCCAATTGTATATGGGTTTGGTTGTTTTTTAGGAAGTAACTGTAACCTTTGTATGACATCCCTGCAAATAATATTTTCTTGACTGCCACTATCAATAATTAAATCAAATAATTTACCCTTGACAATACATCTAGTACGGAACAATCTGTGCCTTTGAGAAGTATCTTTATTTTTCAGGGATAGCATTAATTTTCTCACAACACAGGTATACTCTTCATGTTCGTATGGACCCTCTTCATCTTCCCCATCAGGTCCACAGTATACTTCCTCCTACCTTTCTACCATATTAACTGCCTTCCTCCTGGGACATCCACTGGATCTATGTTGAACCTCATTACATTTAAAGCATTTAATAGGAGCAGGCTTTGCATAGGGATTACTGGGTTTAGGAGGGTTGGAAGGGTTACCTCGAGTATGTCCTCATTTAGTAACCTTATCGGCATTAGCTGTACTTGCCGGGTGAGAAGACTGTATTGCCGGGACTGATTTGTTCCTGTCGACAGTTGCTGGTCTGTTGTCTCTCTCGCTGTACCGGCGGTAGTTATCACTGCGTGCCTTGTCTTGGAACATCAATTTTGCTTTCAAGGCTAGGGTCCTTGCTTCCTACACACTAAGAACCATCTGTACATCGATTTTATCTCTGATGGACGGTCTCAAACCGCTCAGATAACGGGCTGCCTGCTGGTTATCACTTCCAGATAATTGATTTCTTTCAGCTAATCTAACAAAATTCAGATGTATATTCATTAACACTACGAGAACCCTGCGCACACCGTTGGTAAGATTCAAACATGTACTGTTCATAATCTGGGGGTAAAAATCTACCTCTTATAAGTTGTTTCATGCGCCTCCAGGTTCGAACAGGACCGCTTCCTTCTCTGATCCGGGTATCTCTCAGGCGTTCCCACCAAACAGATGTGCCTCCCTTTATACGGAAAGCTACCAGTTTTACCCTTCGTTCCTTTGGTATCTCCATGTACTCAGAGAATCTATCGACTTTTGTGATCCAATGTAGAAGTCCCTCTATGCCAAGATCTCCACTAAAAGTAGGAATATCTACCTTGAGTTTAAATTCATCATTATTCCTACGGGGATTGAAATTACCTTGATTGTGCCAATTTCTACCGCTTCTGTCATTGCCGGGAAGAACTGGAGCACCACCAAAATCTAACTCATCTTCACTGCCGTCGTTAAGAACTGGACGTCGGAACGCAGTGTTGACGGGTGGTTTGTCGTGGTCGTCTCCTTCGACCTGATGTGGATTTTCCCGGTTCTGTGGAACAACCTCCCATAACAAGGTTCGCAGTTGTTCAGCCATCTTTGCCAACTACTATTCGATGTTACGTGTGGCCGTGCGCTGTTCTTCAATCGCTCTCCAAACAGCTGGGAACCCCTGATCTCCGTCACGGGGTGGGTTGCGACTGCTACCATCTGGGTTGGCCATCTGATTGGGCGAACTCCCTACTCTGATACCACCTGATGTAGCGTGGAAGCAATGAAAACCAAAGCTGGCTATGCAAGCACCGGGCGAACACTAGTTTCTAGCGAAACTACACGATTTCTCTAGGAGAGAGAAAAGGTGGCAAAATTTGAAGAGGAAATCTAAAGAAATTCTGAAGTCTGAATTGATGAATAATTCTGGAAAATAGCAGTATTTATAATACATCTAGAAATTGTAAAAGAAATAGGAAAGAACAACTAGGATAGATCCAAACATCTAATCTGATAGGATCGAACTCTTCTTGGTTTGTTCTCCACCGTCCAATCTCCCTTGATGCATGAATCTTGGATTATCTTGAATTCTTGGAAATCTTGATGAGTCTTGGATTCTTGGATTCTTGATGAATCTTGAACTCTTGAATTCTTGGTGAGTCTTGAATTCTTGAATTCTTGATGAGTCTTGAATTCTTGAATGATTTATCTTTTCTTGAATTATCTACTTGAATGATCCTCTCCTTATCCTTATCCTATGGGCTTCCGCCTCCATTGTGAGATGGGCCTCCATCAAGCCATTACCGATACTTACTCAAATGTGGACAGACATCTCCATGGACTTTATCAAAGGATTGCCTCCTTCAAACGGGTATACGGTTATCATGGTAATTGTGGATCAGTTGACAAAATATGCCCACTTCATTCCCTTAAAACACCCATTCACTGCCACGATAGTCGCTAAGGCATTTATTGCCAATGTTGTCCGACTACACGGAGTTCCAACATCCATTGTTAGCGATCGTGACAAGGTATTCATCTGCTCATTTTGGCAGACACTTTTTCATATGCATGGGACGAAATTGTGTATGAGCTCAAGTTACCACCCCCAAACCGACGAGCAAACCGAAGTTGTTAACCAGACGTTGAAGCAATATCTACGGTGCTTTGCAGGTGACCAGCCGCGGATATGGTTAGAGTGGATTCCTTGGGCAGAATACAACTACAACACCTCCACTCACTCTTCCACCAAAATGACACCCTTCGAAGCAGTCTACGGGATCCCACCCCCAAGTCTGCTGACCTATGTACCAGGTACTGCTCGAGTAGGGGCAGTTGACGAATACTTGCGTGACCGGGACATCATCCTATGTGAGTTACAACATAACCTCCAGGTAGCTCAGAACCGGATGAAATGTCAAGCGGATCAGCACCGACGTGAAGCCTCGTTCGTCACAGGTTATTTCGTGTATGTGAAGCTACAGCCTTATCGGCAGACATCGGTGGCGTTTCGGCGTTCCGTGAAGCTCGCACCACGTTACTTTGGGCCATACCCAATCATTGAGAAGATTGGTCTAGTGGCCTATCAATTAGCCTTGCCTCCCGACTCTCAGATCCACAATGTGTTTGATGTCAGTTTGCTGCGGAAGCACTTGGGACCTATCACCCCAACTTCCACCCAGCTTCCCCCAATCTCGGATACTTCGACCATCCTACCCCAACCGGAAGCAATCTTGGATCGTCGTATTATTCACAAGGGCAAATACCGCCCAAAATCCGATGTCTTGGTCAAATAGGTTGGGCGCCGAACGAGGACGCAACCTGGGAGAATGAATGGCGCTTCAGCAAATCATATCCCAACTTCCTTGCGGACAAGGATCCTTTAGGGGGGGGGGGGGGGGGGAGGAAATGATACGTGCATGTGCATGCATGCACTAGGCGCACAACAATCGAAGACCCGGTCAAAATGGATAGCAGCAGAAGACCCGGTGATATTAGCCCTTAGTTGTGAATAAGCCTTAGCCATTCGGTTTTAATTCTGTTAGAATAGATAAGTCTTCAATTCTGTTTCCTAGATAAATGCATTCTGTTTTTTGTTGATAAGCTCCTAAAATTATTGGGCAGCAGTTCCTATTTCTACTCCTAATTTGTAGCACAATAAGACTATAAATATAACTTGAATGAATGGAATAAGGCATTGGCTTTCCTATAACGGAACTCTCCCTCTCTTCTCCTTATTCTAGATCCTTCTCGCCCTTGCTCGAGAACTTGTGCGTATCAAAAACATTTGCCAATATATTGTACCTAGCTGTTGAGTTTGACTATGATGCATGCTTAAAAAAAATAATGTGTATATACGGGAAAAACTTAGTCACATCATAAAACTGGTAATCAGTTAGTTGGGTTTTTATCCAAATTCATAGATTTTTTATTTGCTAAAGCCTTTCTAGTATCACCACTTCTTGGCATCATAATTTCTTTTTTCTTTCTCTAACTATCAATAAAGTTGATATAAATTTTATAGTTTTACTTAGTTTCGACAGGTTAAAGTTTCATATAAGTAATTTTTAATTAATTTCGTTCTATAAAATATAATACCAAATCTAATTTTAATTCATTTTATTAATAGTATATATATATATATATATATAAATATATATATTTTTATCATTTTTTAGTTTAATTTATTTATACTATTCAATACCAAATTGCAATCCCAGCAATTCAATTCCAATCCTACATAAATATCATGAACAAGACCCTGTTTGAATTCAAATACATATAAACAAATCAAATTTGGATAATAGCAATATCTGATCCAATTCAATCCACTTGTAGTCCTACTTAATAAACAATTTTTATCTGTACTATATAAAAGCAGATACTTGCCTTCGCAGGTCACCATAAAAAGTTAAATTCAGATATCATAGTGAATTCTTACACATGTGCACAATATGTAATTTTACCATGGTTTTCAAAATTGGACTGGACCGGACTTTTGGACCGGTTGATCCGGGAATCAGTCAGGCAATTGATTCTGTTTCACTCTAAAATTGTTCTTGGGCCAAAAACCATTGACTTGATCAGCAACCCACTGACCCATGTGGATAAACCATCAACCCATCAACCCGAATAATAATTTTTGGCCATTTTTTTATTTTAATTGTTTTTTCTTAATTTTATTTTTTTAAATCAGAATGGGACATCCATTCCAAAGGGCGTGATGTGAACCGGTCTAATTTCACCAATTTGAATTTCTCGTCCAGTTACAGTCTTACAGATCAAGGAGTCCCATCTGCTCCTCACGTCCTGACTCTTTATAAAGGAAGAAGGCAGATGTACGTTTTATCTCATCTCATGAAAGAAGTAAGTAGAAAACAGATTTCGGTAACGATGTTTCTGCTCGTTCTGCTTCTTCAGCTTCTTTTGTCATGGCCAAGGCCAACAATGGCCATATCATAAACAGTGTCAGTGGCTAAACCCGGCTGCAAAGATAAATGTGGCACTATCAGTGTTCCCTACCCTTTCGGCTTCGGAGAAGCAAACTGTTACAGAGAAAGCTTCGACCTTACCTGCGACAGCACATCCTTCGACCCTCCCAAGCTGTTCCTAGGAACAAATGGTACCGTGGAAGTTATAGACATATCACCACTGGGCAGTTTGCGGGTCAGAAGCTTTGTAGGTTACGATTGTTACAATCGTTCGGGGGGTCATAGCTGGAACAGTCCTTGGATGGATCTGAAAATGAAATCCTATTCTTTCTCTGATGTTCACAACAGATTCACATCCATAGGCTGTGACATCTTTACCTACATATCAGGTTCTAAGGGCCGCAACTTCACAAGCGGATGCTCCATGGTTTGCAGCGACCAACAGAGCTTGGTGAATGAATCTTGTTCAGGCATCGGTTGTTGCAGACATCCATCCCAAAGGGATTCAAGGAGTACGATGTCGAGGTCCATAGCTTCCATAACCACTCCCGAGTCATGGATTACAATCCATGCAGCTATGGTTTCTTGGTTGACGCCGAGTGGTACAAATTCTCAGTAGGAGATCTGTTCGGCTATATGGATTTCTACAATAGAAATGATGAAAAGGTTCCAGTGGTCCTTGATTGGGCAATTGAGAACTATACCTGTGAAAATGTTTCAAGAAGTGATCCCTCTTATGCATGTGGTAAGAACAGCGATTGCTATAACTCCCCCAACGGTCTCGGATATCTCTGCAACTGTTCTCAAGGCTACCATGGAAATCCTTACCTGGAAGACGGATGCCAAGGTATGTTTGTACAATCCTTCTGATCGATCTTAAGTTAATACTTGGATAACTTTTCTTCAAGTATAATCTAAATGGATGGAGTGTAAATGGGCTCTGCAGATGTAGATGAATGCGCTGATCCAGCTACAAATGAGTGCAAGGCTCCTTTAGCTATTTGCACTAATATGCGTGGGGGTTATAACTGCTCCTGCCCAGATGATGGATGGAGACGGAAGAAAAAGTGGAAGTGGTCGCACTGCTCGTCCAAAGAAGCAATCCGCGGTGATGCAAGTTGCTTTAGGTAATAATAAACTTCAGACTTAAGCATTAATATTGTATTAATGAGATCTAATCCACTCCTATTGTAACAGTATGTGACTTTTTCGACTTACAATTATAACATCCCCCAACCCATAACCCATAACAGGCGGGATTCGATCTCAAGTCTCCGTTACAATCAGCAGGACCATTACTAACTGGTTGGCACCTTTGATAATTACTCTCGTATGTTCACGGTCCGCCTGTTAAACTCTGTATTTGGGCAAATTTCTTAAATTATTTCTAAAATTTAGGAAATTGGCTAATTATACCTTTTTCAAATTTTTAAAATAAAACCAAGCTGCTGAAAAAGAAAGGGGAACGGGATTTTTTGTGTGAGAAGTGAACAGGTCTTCAATTAGAATCGAACCTAAAACAGGTCCTACAAAAACCCAAGCTCCTCAAGTGATGAACAAAGAATAGGCTACCTATTAAGCAAACTCCACAGGAGTTAAGATTGTTAAGCGTAAAAACCTCACCCTCCTTGTTCCTAAACCCAGGACAGTACAGAAACTGAAAATTCGCTACGGAGACTCCTTCCGTTCGTTTTGAATGAGTCTCAAGGTCAGATTTTAAATGAGATTTCAAATCAGGATTAGAGACCTAGCGGCAGCGCTCAAGTTCGTTCTGATGAATAGACCGTTTACATTCCGAGAAGCGACCTAAGAAGGATTTTGTAGGCTCAAGTTCGTTCTTGTGGGCGAACATGGATTTTTCTCTGAATTAGAAATCCTAGTGGGTGAGTGTGCATATTCCTCTGAACCAAAATTTCAGGTGGGTGAATCAGAATGTAAGCTTTTCTCTGAATTAGAAATCAGTGAATGTGTGATTATTTTCAAATGGGAGGTGATCATTGAGTCATCGGATGCAGTGGGGGCAGCTGTTGGGGAGGTGGAGGCAGAGTTGCAACAAAGTCTAGCAATTTCGCTTTTAAGTTTCTAAAGCTTAACCTATCGATGAAGAACTGCTAGACATAGATGGACTACACGAGGCCGAATCCAAAGATGGACCAGCGGTTCTTGAGTTTGTAATCGAGCAGAAGATGTGTGAAGAAGCTGGAAATGCATATGGCCCTAACAGCAATTGATACACCTCCACAAACGGTTGTGGATATCTTTGTCATTGTAAACAAGGTTACCAAGGAACTGCGAATCTGGGTCTGGTGGAAGCTCTCAGGTCTTATTGCCGGAAGATGGATTTCCACGGCTTGTTGAGGCTTCTGGTGGCGGAACGGAAGTTACAGACCGTGGTTGGGTGTGTAATGATGCTTTAGTACATTTTCGCTGTCAAAGAAGAGAATGTTGAAGAGAAGTGGGATAGAGGGTAGTATTGGGTTTTAAAAATATTTATGGTTAACGATAGGGGTAAAGAGATAGTCAATTATCGGAAATAATAGGAGTTTTTTAAGAAAATAGTCAAACAGTAGGGTTGGAGTTAGTGAATTAGATAAGCTTAGGCGTACTTTTTGCCCTTATTAATATTCTCTAATCTAACTAGCTACTGAATCACCCTACTCCTACCTAGCGGTGAATGGCTTGACTCTTGTGGGGTCTTATTCAAATCACACGTTTCTCACACACAAATCCATGTACAAGAGATGTACAACAATGGTTTGAAACTATAAATTGGCAAATTACAAACTTTTCTTTAAGGCTACAACTTGGGCCGGGTTGGCCCGACCCCAACCCTAACATAACCCAAAGGTTCGGTTGGGTGGATGTTCGGGTTAGGGTTAGGATTGAAATTCATGAACCAGACATTACTTCAGGTTGGGTTAGGGTTGATTAGGAGTGGCCGCAAATCACGATTCAGTTCGGTCTAAATCGAGCTTCGAGTCGAGCTCGAGTCCAATATATAGGCTTGTTTGCTACGTAAGTCAAGTTTGAGCCTAACAATACTCAACTCATTAGGCTCAGTACCCAAATCGAGTTTTTACATATATACACATATGCATGTATACATACATACATATATATATATATATATATATATATATAATAAAAATGATAGATAAATATAATATTTTAATTTTTTATATATATAATAATAACTCATTTTTATAATTCTTTATTTTTTATATGTCAAGTATAAAAATAAATTTTAAATGTTTAATTTTATTTTTATAAAATATTTGGCTCATAGAATTGAGATCGAGTTCGAGCTTGAGCCTTATCATGTATTGGTGAGTCGAGCTCGAATAGTTAGATATTCGGCTCGACTCAACTCAAATCCACCCCTAGGGTTAAAACCTCGGGCACTAACCTCAAATTGACTTTATAGTATATGTCATATATACATATATGTTATATATGATATATCATACATTGATTTATTTAGATGCATAATAGTTGTATAGGCCCCACTACATAGTATCATGTATTTCTTTTATTATAATCACTTCACTTAATCCTAATAATCAATAAAGGCTAAAACCTTACATAATTTATGTTTATTGAATATTTTATTCTTCATCTCCTCTCTATTGTTTGCTGCCCACAAAAGATTCATCATCATAATGAGCTATTGTCATTTCAAACACTTACTTTTTTTTTCTAATTTTTATACTAAAAGAACCAATAAAAATGTTAACACAAACAAATACTAATGAAACATATGATTTATATATGTAGTGAAAGTTGAGTTAAGATATGAGAGTAAGAAGTTTTATGAGATTTTAAGGGATGGGAAGAAGTTGGGTTGGACCCAACCCGAAGTTGACTTTGGGTTGGGTTGGGTTAGGGTTGAAGGAATTTAGTTAGGGTTAGGGTTAGGATTGGATAGGTCAGGTTGAAGATCGGATTGGGTTAGGATTATGGTTGGGGGTTTAGAACTTAGAGTTAAGTTAGAATTGGCTTCAACCCGACCTAACCTGGACCGACTTACAGCCCTATTATTTTTACTGAAAAAAGGTAAATTACATACTACTACCCAATTTTTCAGTAACTCTTGACTCCTTAATTTTAATGTTTTATGTAGGTGTGGGTTTGGGTATAGTAATGCTCCTTGCTATTTACTGGTTATATGGTGTTTTGAAGAAAAGGCATGTGAGAAGACGTAAAGAAATTTTCTTCCAAAGAAATGGTGGTTTATTATTACAAGAGAAAATCTTGTCAAATGAAACCAGTTTTGAGAAATTAAAAGTTTTTACAGCAAAGGAGCTAGAGAATGCAACTGACTACTACAATGAGGATCGAATTCTTGGTAGGGGAGGCCAAGGTACAGTATACAAAGGCATGTTAGCAGATGGAAGAATTGTGGCCGTCAAGAAGGTCAAAATAGTGGATGAAAACCGGCTCAAGCAGTTCATTAATGAAATTGTCATACTTTCACAGATCAATCATAGGAATGTGGTTAAACTGTTTGGTTGTTGCTTAGATGCAGAATTTCCTCTACTAATTTATGAGTTCATCTCTGGTGGAAACCTTGCTGAAAGGATTCATGAGAAAAACAAAGACTTGCTCTTTTCATGGAACATTCGTTTAAAAATCGCCACAGAAATTGCAAGTGCAGTTGCCTACTTACATTCAGCAGCCTCCATACCAATTTACTATAGGGACATAAAATCTTCAAGCATACTCTTGGATGAAAAATATACAGCTAAGGTTTCAGACTTTGGGATTTCAAGATTGGTTGAAAATGATAAAACTCACTTAACTACATCGGTACAAGGGACCTTTGGATACTTTGACCCAGAGTACTTTCAGTCATACCAATTTACTGAGAAGAGTGATGTCTTCAGTTTTGGGGTAGTTCTTCTAGAGCTCTTAACAGTAGAAAAAACAATTTCTTCCAGTAGATCATCAGAAGATAGATGTTTAGTCACATATTTTGCTTCGTCAGTGAGGGAAGACCACTTCTTTAAGATTCTTGATCCCCAAATTAAGCAGGAGGGTAAAACAGAGGAGCTCCAGGCAGTTGCTAACCTTGCAATGAGATGCTTGAATACGAGTGGAAGGGAAAGGCCAACAATGATGGAAGTTGCATCAGAACTCGAAAGATTAAGAAGGTCGGATGAGCCTTCGGTAGTCCCCGATAATGGCCAAGAGGTGGAGATCTTCATCAATGAAACTTTGAGCTTATAGCCAACAAGTTCAACCACTTCAACTTCAACCAGCAAGTTTACAAATTTGGAGAATAGCATCATTTCGCAACAAAAGGAACATCCACTAATGTTACCATCTCACACATTTTAACAAAGATGAATGTATTGCAGAGTGGTGTCTTCTTAATAGTAAAATAATGTTATCTGTACACAAGACGAGTAATTTTTCCACAAAATAAATTATTAAATTTATGGATCTCTCACGCGGCATGGAGTGAAGTTCAAGACTCTAATTAATACTGGTGTTTAATATATATATATATATATATATATATATATATATAATTTTAAAAAACATGAATGGCCTCAATAATGTTTCTAGAATTTTTTGAGGACAAAATTTATCTCTCTATATTTAAATTTATTGATGGAAAATAAGGGCAAACAAGGTAATCAGTTATTGATATTAAATGAGTTAAAAAGTGGTAATTTTAAGATATTAAAGCATTCAATTCCCTCTCATTAAATCCAACATTTAAGTTATTAACTTGCATTCATGTTCATTGAATCATATATTTAAGTCATTTTTGTTTCTTCTCATCATTTAAGTTCAATTAATTAAATCCATAGTTAATAAATTAATAATTCCATTAACATAAAAGCTTATACTTTTAAAATCTACCTAAAAAATAGTGTTTTCATTTAGGTAGTGGTAAGAAATTAAACCATTTTGGGTCAAATGGGTCAATCCATGTTTAAAACCAATTAGAAATGTTTAACATACACATTAAACATTTTGTGTCAAATGGGCCAATCCATGTTTAAACAATAATAAGTATGATAAATAAGAAATGTTTTTATTAATGATGGAAATTGATGAGGGCAGATTTGGCCCTCCAGTGAAATTGCGACACGTGGCACCTCATGACAACTAGGCAAGCACCCAGGCAACAACTTACCAAGTTGGTGTCTCCCCCCGGGCACCAGTCTGGCTGGCCTGGCGCGACCTGCACGCGGCCCACGGGCGGCCTACACGTGGCCTGGCGCGGCCCGCGCGTGACCTAGTGCGGCCTGCGCGGCCTAGCGCGGCCTGCGCGCGACCTGCGCGGCCTAGCGCGGCCTGCGCGCGACCTGCGCGCGGCCTGCGCACGACCTGCACACGACCTAGCGCGACCTGCGCGCAGATCAGCCTGCCACAGGTGCCGACCTGGCAACCTGGCCCGGACATAGGCGCCAACCTGGCAATCTGGCCCAGACACAGGCGCCAACCTGACAACCTGACCCGGACACAGGCGCCGACCTTGCAACCTGGCCCGGACACAGGCGCCGACCTAGCAACCTGGCCCGGACACAGGCGCCGACCTGGCAATCTGGCCCGGACACAGGCGCCGACCTGACAACCTGACCCGGATACAGGCGCCGACCTGGCAACCTGGCCCGGACACAGGCGCCGACCTGGCAATCTGGCCCGGACACAGGCGCCGACCTGACAACCTGACCCGGACACAGGCGCTGACCTGGCAACCTGGCCCGGACATAGGCGCCGACCTGGCAACCTAACCCGGACACAAGCGCCGACCTGACAACTTGACCCGGACACAGGCGCCGACCTGACAACCTGACCCAGACACAGGCGCCGGCCTGGCAACCTGGCCCGGACACCGACCCGCCGACTGACACAGGCGCCGACCTGGCAACCTGGCCCGGACACCGACCCGCCGACAGACACAGGCGCCGGCCTGGCAACCTGGCCCGGACACTGACCCGCCGACTGACATAGGCGTCGACCTGAAAACCTGGACCAGGTGCCGACCTGGCCGCCTGGCAAAAGCGCCAGCCTGACAACCTCGAGGAGTTCATCACCGTACCCCGGTTCTGACAGGATATGACGTCTTACCATTTGAAGGCTTTTCACCCACCTAACCCACGAGGGCACCACTATATAAGGACTCCGACCCCCAAAGCCAGAGGGGGGAAAAAAGGATGGTAACCCCCGCTCTCTAGCTCTCATTTCTCTCCAAGCCCTCTGTAATCAGAATGCTAACTTAGGCATCGGAGAGTCCCCGTTGGGAAAATACCCCCGGGTCCTCTGATTCAGTTCTCACAAATCCCTCAGCTCCCGCCGTCTACAGAGGAGAGAAAATCACCTCACGTGGAGGGTAGTCGGGTTGCGCTGCACCAGGGAGCTCCACCATCCTCTGAGTTGTAGATCGCCTAGGAGCAAGTCAAGTGACGAGTTCGCCATCAGGCAGTTCGCCACCAGGGAGTTCACCACCAGGCAGTTCGCCACCAGGGAGCACTACCAGGCAGTTCACCACCAGGCAGTTCACCCCCAGGCAGTTCGCCACCAGGGAGCACTACCAGGCAGTTCACCCCCAGGCAGTTCGCCACAAGGTAGCTCGCCACCAGGCAGTTCGCCACCAGGGAGCACTACCAGACAGTTCGCCATCAGGTAGTTCGCCACCAGGCAGTTCGCCCCTAGGCAGTTCGCCACCAGGCAGTTCGCCATCAGGCAGTTTGCCACCAGGCAGTTCGCCACCAAGCAGCTCGCCACCGGGCAGTTCGCCATCAGGCAGTTCGCCACCAGGGAGCACTACCAGGCAGTTCGCCCCCAGGCAGTTCGCCACCAGGTAGCTTGCCACTAGGCAGTTCGTCACCAGGCAGTTCGCCACCAGGGAGCACTACCAAGCAGTTCGCCACCAGGCAGTTCACCCCCAGGCAGTTCGCCACCAGGGAGCACTACCAGGCAGTTCGCCACCAGGCAGTTCGCCCCCAGGCAGTTCGCCCCCAAGCAGTTTGCCACCAGGTAGCTCGCCACCAGGCAGTTGGTCACCAGGCAATTCACCACCAGGGAGCACTACCAAGCAGTTCACCACCAGGGAGCACTACCAAGCAGTTCGCCACCAGGCAGTTCGCCCCCAGGCAGTTCGCCACCAGGGAGCACTACTAGGCAGTTCGCCATCAGGCAGTTCGCCACCAGGCAGTTCGCCACCAGGGAGCACTACCAGGCAGTTCGCCATCAGGTAGTTCACCACCAAGCAGTTCGCCATCAGGCAGTTCGGCACCAGGCAGTTCGCCATCAGGCAGCTCGCCACCGGGCAGTTCGCCATCAGGCAGTTCGCCATCAGGGAGTTCACCACTAGGCTGTTCGCCACCAGGGAGCACCACCAGGTAGTTCGTCACCAAGTAGTTCTCCCCCAGGGAGTTCGCCACCAAGTAGCTCATCACCAAGGCACGTCACCACCGGGTCAAACAACGAGGTACTTAGTCAAAAAATTTATACATCACAAAAAATGGTACGTGACCAAAAACGGTTACATCAGAAATGAAATATAAAATTTAAAACCAATTAGAAATAAAAATATTTTCCTATTCTCTCTCATTAAATCCTATATTTATGATATATTATTCTCATCATTAAATTCTTGTAATTAAATCCACAATATTAATTTTAATAGTATAAAAAATATTTTGAAAAGTAATTTGAAAATAAAAACATTTTCTTCCCTTCCGGTGATGGGCAAACAATTTTATAATAAATAAGTATGAAATGTAAGAAGTATTTTTATTAATGATGAAAATGGAATGCCAAATTTAAAATCTACCTAGAAATGAAATAATGTCATAGTCAAATAATAAAATTTTTAAAAATAGAAAATGCAAAGATTCACAAAAATAAAAAAAGCAAGGAAAAATCCGGGTGCATATCTAATGTTATATACTTTTAAAAAATTAAATGTTAGGTACATCTCTAATATTATGCATTCATTATATTGAACAAAAATAAATATTATACATAAGAAATAATTTTATCAATGATGGAAATGTAATACAAAATTTAATGTCTACCTAGAAATCAAATTATTTTTCTTTTTAGGTGGTGGTTAGTGGTTTGGGTCAAATGATATCATAGACAAAAAAAAAAATTAAGTGTAGTTAAGGATTAAAGTATCGGTATCGGGTATCGTATCGGACCACTCAGATATGGATATGGATATGAATACGGTTTTGAGACGCATGGATATGGATGAAAAAATATGGATACGCCAAAAAATGCATATAAATTCCATAAACATATCAATAACAATATTTTTAAGATAAAAATAACCATAATTAATGTATAGATACAGAGAAAATGTATATTCTAAAGGTATATGTGAAGAAATGATGCATAGAAATCATAAAATTTTATTGATATTGCATCAATATCAAAGTTGAGAGAGGGAGAGAGAAAGGGCATGGATTGGCGTTTTCTGCGTGCGTGTTTATTATAAAAAAGGTGCACCTGTCATGATTCGAACACAAACCACCCGATGCCAAACCTTAAACGCACACATAAACAATTAAGCCACTTTTAATCTTGTGTAATCCAATAGAAATAAAATAAATTCTTTATATTCTAGTGTCCAAATGTAATACAAAAAAATTACATTTATGTTTAATAATTCCAGAAAAATAAAAAAATAATATTCAAAATTACATTGATGAATTTAAATTCAATTTATTTTTATTGTAAAATAAAGGTAACATATTTTATAAATTACCCTCGTATTATCAATTATCTATTTATTATTAAATACTAAAAACGTTTAAGGAGATGGAGAGGGATCGAATGAGAAAGGCAGATTCTCCATGTGCCAATGTTCTCATGCACTTTGTCACTAACTCATTGACTAGTCGACAAGAATAAATAAATAAATCTTTTTCTTCTTAAAGGGCTTCATGTGTTCCCTGGCAAGCAATTCTGGCCCATAGCAAGCTGGCTGAAATGCCATTAGAGCTAGGGGTCTACTTACCGTTTTCTATATATATATTGTCCATGTAGGTGTTGGCTTGGGCATCTTGTTTCTCGTCCACCCATCTGACTCGAATAACAGTTTTGACTGTTTTTTTCTTAAATATTTGTTTAATTTTTAAATTAGAATAGACCATTCATTTACCATTGCAATAAAAAAAATGAATAGCAACAATGTTGAACTAAGGATTGACGTACACAAGACCCTAAAATTGTGGTCTTAATATGAAGGTTTTGATAGAGATCGATTAAATTCCCACTCTATTTCATCATCCATGACGATGGCATGAAATTACAAGGTGAGAACGACTCACAAGAATGATCAAAATTCTTCTAATATCATGCCTTTCTCATCATAGATTTTCCCTTTTTCAACAATCTACAACCGGGTCCTGACTAACTGATCCATACCTAACGTAGGCCATAGCCCAGCCCTAACCTTAAGTTCCATTGAATAAGTAGAAAAAAAAAAAAAAACAAATTAAAGTGTGACATAAACGTTAATTATTATTTATTTAAAAAATGAAATATTATGCAGTGCTCAGCAAGGCCATTGAACTTTCCCAAGTCCAGACTAGCATTATTCATAACTGAATAGTTCCTGCATGCTTAGTAAACTTTTTTTTTTATTCGTTTCAATGAAACACTTCTTATTTTTGAAAATCATAAAAATTTTGCTTGTTTTCAATGTTTAATTACTTTGAAAATAAATTCATCATTTTTAAATCAGATGATTTTGATTTATTTTTCGAATTCACGATAAGAAAAACAATTCTCACCTTCTTAGTATTCCATATTCACAATAGGGGCAATTGATTTGCAAGTATAATTGATATGAAAAAATATACACATGTATGCATGCATGTAAAAGCATGCGTCATGTGCACATACCTTGAATAAATTGGATTAGGTCCGATTTAAATACGAAGATCGAATTTGAATATATACCGATCTGATCCGCTATAACCTGATCGAATTTGGATTAGGGTTTGGGCCCATTAATATATTCCTAATCCAATTCGACGAAAGTTGAACCCTAGAGTAGCCACTTCTTTGAGATGGTATGTTTTTTAATATGCAAGAGGAAAATTGGCATGGTGGATATTTAGGTTGTGTTTGAAAATAATGTAAACAGAGTGTAAATCCCGATTTAGGGTAAATATACACTTTGATTCACTTTTACTTGTGTTTGACAACATGACATTTATGTATTGATAAATGATAGAGTAATGCATATTTATATTAATACTAAGATGTAAAAGTACATCAATAAAAAAGAAGTAAATTTACATTCAAGTGGACTTTTGATAGAAAAAAGCATATTTTTATTAAAATTCATGTTTACATTCATTACAACTAAAAATCTATTTGATAAAAAAGTAAATTTGTCGATGCAAAACTAACTCAACTTTACAATTTATATGTACTATTTTATGGTCTACATATTTACATTCACACTTATTGATTTCCAAACGCAAGCTTAAGAGAAAAAAATGTCTGGTTACATACGCCGGGTTCATCCCTTATCACTTATTTTAAATGTGCATGTGACCTATCTCATATAACGTTTGTTGTGGTCCATTCAATAGAATTGACATGGTCCGGTCTTTAACAATGACCTATCTCATATAACGTCATTGGACAACCAACGTGACTCGTGAAATTACATCCACTCTTTTTTTCCTTTATTGCAACAAAATAATAGCCACACAAATTTATAAATAAAGTTTGATATCAGGTATAAATTATCCATCATAAAATGACCAGATATAAATAATAACCACGTGAAGAGCAAATTTGGATAATGTATGGGCACCCCATCCCTAATCATATATTAGCCATTTATTTGTTTATTTATTTATGTTGAAATGTACAGCACAAATTCATTTATTTATCTCAATTCCACTAATGTATGGGGAAATGAAATTAAATCATACTTACTGACCAAGTACAAGGTGTAGAACAAGAAGAAATCATGACAAGGATGATAGATGTTTTCAATGCATGTTCAGATGTGTATATAGGTGCATCGTGTGGGGTATAATGTAAATTCCAACAAGATGCATCTAATTTCACTGATTGATGTAATGGCTTAGTGGGTGTTCTCCTAACAATCGAAACTAAAACAAAAGGAAGAGGAGAAGGTGCTTCTTCAATCTAATACGATGGTGCTAATTACATCATCGTGTGGCATAGAGGAATTGTCCAATAGAAGCTTGCTTTGGTTGATACATTGTCTGCTTCAACAACAATTGAAAACATCAAGTCTTGGATCTCCTACTCACAAGAACTCTGCCCATGTTTATTGCAGTTATACTAGGAGAACATTTCATCCTCTGCATAGTATTGTGCAGGGGGAGATGTTCCAAATTCACGGGAGGTAGTGTATTGTGAGTAGGCATGCTAAGAGTTCTTGTGGTCAGAAGATCCGGAGTTGAAAACATCTCTCCTTTATTTGCAGGTTATTATTAATGGAAAGATGCTCGCGATGTATAGTTGTAATGTCGTGGGTAGGAGATCTAGTTTGTGTAATAATGCATGGGCTTCAGCTTCCAGTCTTCCATCGGTTAGCATGAGAGTAGAGCCGTAGAGGCACATCATCATCAACATTTATTTCACCAAATTATGGTGCAGTTTTTATCAATGAGATTATTTATCCACCTAATACCCAAGAAAATAAATTTTCCCTTACCCCCACATAAATCTGAAAAAAAGAACATGAAATTTTTGATCAATGGGAATCAAAATCCCATTGACCAACTTTTCCTCTCAAAATCAAAAAAAAAGAACACCCCCATAATATAAGCTTAAAAAACAAACAAAACATAAATAAAAACATATAAGAAACAATAAGTGCCACTAGCCAGTAGCCACGGACCCATAGTAGAAAGATTTGAGCATTAGAAAGGTGCCACCGAGAGTCGAACTTCCAATTAACTAGACCATGGAACCTTGGGGATTGACACATAGACCAATACCAGTTGGAAGGAATGTCTTAATAGTGGACAGAAAAAAAGGGGTCCTCTATACACACTTGGGGTTGCGCTTGGTTTAGGGTTGGTTAATTAGTCAGGTTCATCAGCCCAATGTATTGAAAAATGCCCTAATAAACTTATTTATTTTTTCACAAAATGCTTGCTTTCGAACATAAACACTTTTATAGGAATTGCCATGTGTCTGATCAAAAGATTTTCAAATGTCCTCAAAAAGTAGAGCAAGAAAAATGATTCATTAACAAATTAACATAAGTTTGGTATGTATGAATGCGTTGTATGTTTCTTGAATTGTGCTTTGGAAATCGAAAATATTGGTTTAAAGTGTAATGCAACATTGTTTATTATATTCTAGTTCTTCTAAAAGTAAGTTTCGCATAATCTAAGACAAAAAAAAAAAGTATAAATAATACAAAACAAAACATTTGTATTTGATGAACCTATCAAACAATATACAAGCATAACCGTGTTTGTAGCGCTAATGTATATATCATTAACACAGAATGATAACAGATAGACAACACCACAGTGCCAAATAACCACCGACCGACCGCTCATAGAACTAATCTGATAAAATGAGTTTTGGCCGTGACATAATATTTTTACATATGATGCATAAAATATTAAAATAAAAATTGCTCTCTTTCATCGATTGATTAATTGCTAGAGGGAATTGGGAAGAGTAACGTGGTGGGCAAACGAACAGTCATTCACTATTTTATGGATATTTTCCTTCTACTGATGTGTGTGTTTACTAGAGGGTGTTAACACCAACGTAGCGATTCACATTTACATTCGTCAAATATTAAGGGCTTCATGAATTTTGATAAATAATACCTTATTTGTTATCATGTTTATGACTCTAATTTATTGATTTATTATTTTTCGGATATTATATCATAGTTGAATCCTGTTGCATAAAGCCAAATGATTAAGTGCTTATTTAGCGAGAGAACATTTCACAAGCGTTGGTTTCACAAATGGGCCTTAATTCATAAATATTTCATTTCACCAAAATAAGAATAAGGAATTAGGTTGATTGAACATTTAAAGTGATTTAGTTTAATTTTATAATATATTTATAATAATATTTCAGAAAAAAGTCAAATTTTTCAAATTTGAATATATCACATCCTCTTACCATTCAGTATCAACAAGTTCATTCAAGCAATTTAACATTTCAAAAAATCCCTCCTTTAATTTCCTGAATCCCAGAACTAATCAAACGTAATTTTGTTGCCAATTCCATTTAATTGCTGATTAATATGAATATCACATCAATAGAAACTGGACGTTTGTGAAACACTCGCCTGCCAAACACCCAAGTTAAAGTCCAATCGACCACCCTACACGGAAAACTAAAAAGGTTGGTGAATTGGAACACACACAAAAAGCTGGTCAATTGGACTTTAACTTATTTGTTAAATTATTTTGGCTTCATGCAAAGTGAATTCCGTTGGTACGCTAGGCAATCAATTTTCTTTCTTAATTGTTTTCTTTGACCATGGAAAAGACTGGTTCAACTTATTGGTAGAAAATTAAGGTGGTGTTTGGTAGTATGTTTATTTGTGGATGGATTGAAAACAGTTTACTCTACGGGTAAATTATTGTTCTGTTGGTCGGGGCTGGTCTACAATGTATCATGGATCGTCCTCGTCTACAGTCCAAAATTTTGGTCACATTTATATCTTGTGGATGTGGCTGATCTACAATATTTCTACATTGTATTTTGATACAGTACAACTCTTCTACATATTTTTCTTTTTTTCTAATTATTAAATTTTAAAATAATATTTTTTAATATTTTATCAATAAAATAATATTTTTAATGTTAATTCTAGCACAAGCCCGATGGTGCTCCTTTTTCACTCTTTTTTTAATTTATTTAAATTTGATTATTTTAGTTTTTATCAACAAAATAATATTTTCAAATATTTAAATTATTTTTTATCATTTTTCCATCATTTTATTAAAATTAATATTTATTGATTAGTACTAATTTATCAATGCCTTTTTTTAGTATATTTATCATATAAAATGAAAAAATGAGACATTTTATTATTGACTGTGTAGATTATTCAAAAAAATGTATATGAAATAAATAGAATCAAAAAGTGTGGTGTGGGCCAATTCACACCACACCTACAGAACACCACTATGAATGTGGACTGGTCCAATCCATATAGTCTATCTACAGTTCAAAACAACTGTGGATTATGGTGTGATGTGGATTGATCCATATCATAGGGTGTAGTGTGCAATAGTCTTCTATACCCACCAATTTTTCATTCACACTACAAAACACTCCTAAAAGAGTGACTTATGCTCAATGGAGAATATTGATTCTAACCATCAAAACAACATCTCAGTAATTTACATCTGAGTCCCAACTTCTCGACCTCTATATAGGCCGTAGCCCCAAGGTTACGTTATTTTGAAAAAATGAGAGAAAACAAAGGTGTAACATCGATTATTAATTATTTGATTTTGACATTTGAACAATAGAGCAATGCTTTGCAAGGCCATCAACTAGCTTCCCTGGAATTGCATTGTTTGAAAAGCTAGTGGTCCCTGCACGCTTTGTCTACTTTGTGAAGTTCCCTTTATTTATAATTTTTAGTCAAAAATAGTCTCAGTATTCTTCTTGCCACCATTTTATTCATAAAAAAATAAAGAAAGAAAAGTTCTCTCACAAAAAAATTATTTGTTTGACCGATATTAAGAAGAAAGCCCTTTTCATAGGGCTTCAAACGATATTCAATTGGATGATTTTGAATTTAGTTCCATAAGCCATAATGGTGATTCATTCGATCCATTTAATATGGATCCACCCTTAATTACTTCACCCGTTCATGATATGATGCTGGAAAGACATCATATCAGAAAAACTTATAGCAAATCAATTGACATCATAAAAGTGGTAACTAATTAGGTGAATAGTTTTGATTAATCGAAGCCTTTCTGTTATCATGTCTTTCTTCCATCATAATTTTTTCTATATCTAATATTAAAGTTGATTTGAATTTTATAGTTTTACTAAATTTTCACTGATTCAAGTTTCATCAATTAATTTTGTTCATAAAATATAATACTAAAGTAATTTTTAGTTTGATTTATTAATATACTATATAAACTTTTGATCATTTGTAGTCTAATTTTATCATACTATTCAATATCGAATTATAATCCCAATTTGATTCAAATATAAACAAATATATATATACATATATATAGGAGAGACTGACCATAGGATTAATATAAGGTTATCAACTGTGAAAGTGGACGCAGGGTCCCTTATGTGACATATGAAATAGAAATTGATTGGTGAAATGATTCCTTTACATAGCACAAATGTAAGGTATCTTCCTATCACCCTTCCATTTGCCAAGTTTACAAATAGAAATGTATACAGTGCAAGTTGTACATATTTATATTTATACGGTACAAGTTCTACACTATATCTATGTTTGTACTGAACCTTAGGTGAGTAAGATAATTTCTTCCTTGAAAATTACCCTGTTTTATTATTCTCACTTCTCACGAGCATACAAGTCAACATGAATGTGACTAGTATTCATAACCGGGTTTAGAAGAACAATTCAGCAAGAAATGGTTCCCGGAGTGGGTGATGAGCCGGGTCAACAGTTGGAATTTTGTTACACTTCTCATTCAACCAAGGTCTGGAATCGAGAAATTAAAAAAAAAGTTATGAATTACTGTCATGCATGAATAAGTTGTTGTCAGACTACTCATAATGTGATTTGGGGACGCAACTCTCAAAAAAAAAAAAAAAAAAAGTGATTTGGGAATGTAACGTTACCCAATTGTGTGACTAGCATGGATAGAGTTGTAAGATGACTCACAAAACATCCCAAGTTCTTTTAACTGCTTATATACCGACTCCTTGCCGAATATCGAAGTCTATAAATGGGAGAAGCAAGTGGACATAATCGTGTACAAAACTGACAGGGTCCAGTAATAATCAATGGCTTTGGTTGTGGTGATGATTCTGCTTCATCTCCTTCTGTGGTGGCCACCGACGACGGTCGTATCATCAACCGTGCCAATGGTAAAGCCCCATTGCAAAGGCAAATGTGGGAATGTCACCGTTCCCTACCCCTTCGGCTTGGATGACGATCCAATAAGCTGTTACAGAGAAGGGTTCAAGCTAAACTGCAGCACAACTCTCGACCCTCCCCAACTGTACATCGGTAACATAGAAGTTCTAGAAATATCGTTATTACCGGCCCAACTGCGCGTCCTAAACTACATAGGCTACGATTGCTACAACAGCACTGGTAATGACTATTCCTTCCCTTCTTTCAATGTGAGTAGTAGACCCTTTACTTTCTCCGACACCGGCAATAGGTTCACAGTCATTGGTTGCGACAATTATGCTCGCATTACCGGCCTTAACGGCCGCAACTTTACAAGTGGATGTTCCATGATTTGTAACGACCAACAAAGCGGCTTTATCAACGGCTCTTGTTCAGGCATTGGTTGTTGCCAGACTTCCATCCCCAAGGGTTTCAAAAGCTTTTTGCTGTATATTGATAGCTACAATAACCACACCGACGTCTCGGATTTCAACCCATGCGCCTATGCTTTCCTGGTTGACTCTGAGTGGTACAACTTCTCAGTGTCGGATCTAGGGGGTTATATGGATTTCTATAACCGAAACAGGCAAAACGTTCCAATGGTGCTTGACTGGGCTATAGAAAACTATACGTGTGAAAATGTTTCAAGAAGCGATCCATCTTATGCTTGCCGCAGCAACAGCCAATGCTTTAACTCTCCCAACGGTCGTGGATATCTCTGCAATTGTTCTCTGGGTTATGAAGGTAATCCTTACCTCGATGACGGATGCCAAGGTATGTTTGTACAATCCTTCTAATTGATCTTAAGTTAATACTTAGATAACTTTTCTTCAATGTATAATCTAAATGAATGGAGTGTAAATGGGCTGTGCAGATGTAGATGAATGCGCTGATCCAGCTACAAATGACTGCAGCAAGCTTCCTATAGCGATTTGCAATAATACCCCTGGAAATTACAGGTGCTCCTGCCCACCTGGTATGGTGGGAGACGGAAGAGAAAGTGGAAGCGGTTGCACCGCCCGCCAAAAGAGGCAATTTGTGGTGCTGATACAAGTCACCTTAGGTAATATTAAACTTCACACTGAATATTGTAGTTGAGATCGACTGTATGGGCATCGAATCATCAATACGTCTAGGGAGGGGGTTGTGAAGGTTTGAAAATAAAAAGAATCGTCTCTCATGCATTAAAAAAGAAAAAATATGGGGTAAAAATACAAATTAAAAACCAAGAGTATCGTCAATATCGACACACACCCAGGCCCATCTTTGGGTAAGGGATATTTTGATCCTCGACACCGTAACGGGATGTGTAACTTCCTGTGGAAAGAATTTCATCCCCTGTAGTCTCATCTATTTACTATAACCTGTCCTATGGTTTGTGCATTACTAAAACACTTTTATTGTTTGAAATTAGATGATTTATGGAACAAGAAGTTGAGTAATAAGATGAAAACATGTTTTCGAAACCAGATTGAAGAATATATATATATATATATATATATATTGTTTCAGTTTTGAAAATAGAAAATAAACACAAAACCAAGAACATTTGAGAAACAATCTGTTTTCAAACCAGATGGTTTTGATTTATTTTTAGAACCAACAACAAGAAAACAATTTACATTGTGGAATGCCCTGGGCCTTCTACAACATAATTATTTTTGTTTTCATTTGTTTTTGGATTACCATATCATCAAAAAAAAAAAACAGTCTTGTTTTCAGAGGAAAAAGAAGTTGGTTTTGTTTCAGAAAACAATACATGTTCTTGAAACCATTGGAATACTGGTTTTTAAAACAAAAACAAATTAAATAGTAAGAAATTATATGACTTATCTAAAACGTTTCTAGATGAAAACATGTATTTAAAACCAGAAACTCAAGAACATGTTTTTGCCTTTTTGGTTTCAATTTTGAAAACAAGACACACATAATTCACGCCACGTTGTCTTTTCTTCACCAAAATTCGAAGAGGTGAATGCCATATTTGGTATATCAAATATGCAAATCTCCTACATCATTGAATGAGTCAATTCATTAGTCCAATCTATTGAGTAATGAGTACAAGTCATTTCCCTAAATAGTGGAATTCAAAATCTTGATGAATTTAAATTCATTTTATTTTTATTGTAAAATAAAGGAAACGTATTTTATAAATTACCCTCGTATTATCAATTATCTATTTATTATTAAATACTAAAAACATTTAAGGAGATGGAGAGGGACCGAATGGGAAAGGCAGGTTCTCCATGTGCCAATGTTCTCATGCACTTTGTCACTAACTCATTGACTAGTCGACAAGAATAAATAAATAAATCTTTTTCTTAAAGGGCTTCATGTGTTCCCTGGCAAGCAATTCTGGCCCATAGCAAGCTGGCTGAAATGCCATTAGAGCTAGGGGTCCAGTCCTTAATAAATTCAATTTCTGTGTTAATTCGTAAAAGAACTTTATCTACTTACCGTTTTCTATATACATATATATACTTACCGTTTTCTATATATATATATATATATTGTCCATGCAGGTGTTGGCTTAGGCATCTTGTTTCTAGTCGTTGTAAGCTTATGGCTACATTTGGTATTCCAAAAGAGAAAGATAAAAAAACTAAAAGAGAAATTTTTTCAACAAAATGGAGGTTTCTTGTTGAAGCAAAAGCTCTCTTCATGTGATAAAACTGTAGAAGCTGCAAAAATATTTACAACAGAAGAGCTCAAAGAGGCAACCAACAACTATGATGAGACACGAATCCTTGGACGTGGTGGCTCTGGTATAGTATATAAAGGAATTTTAGCTAACAATAAAGTAGTTGCCATTAAGAAGTCCAAAATTGCTGATGGAGGCCAAGTTGAGCAATTCATTAATGAGGTAGTTATTCTCTCTCAAATTAACCACAAAAATGTGGTGAAGCTCTTGGGTTGTTGCTTAGAGACTGAAGTTCCTTTGTTGGTCTATGAATTCGTCACTAATGGAACCTTATTCCATCATATACATGATGAAGGATTTAAATCTTCAATTTCATGGGAGGATAGATTAAGGATAGCTACAGATACCGCTCTAGCACTTGCCTATTTGCACTCTGCAGCCTCTCCTCCAATCATTCACAGAGATATTAAATCTGCAAATATACTGCTGGATGATTATTATACACCAAAAGTGTCGGATTTTGGAGGTTCAAGGTTGGTTCCACTAGATCAAAATCAATTGACCACATTAGTGCAAGGAACCTTGGGGTACTTGGATCCAGAATATTTTTTCACAAGTCACTTAACAGAGAAGAGTGATGTTTATAGCTTTGGTATAGTTCTTGTGGAACTATTAACCGGAAGAAATGCAATTGAATTTGATAGACCCGAAAAAGAGAGAAACTTGGCACTTCATTTTGTTAGTTCAATGAAAGATGGCACTGTTTTGGATATTTTGGAGGATAGAGTGCGGCATGAGATTAACGGGGATCAACTCCAAGAAGTGGTTAAGCTTGCGAAAAGCTGCCTAAGTGTGAAAGGGGAGGAAAGACCGACAATGAGAGAAGTGGCAATAGAACTAGAGGGGTTAAGGAGGTCTGACAAGCATCCATGGGTGGAACGCGACCATGAAGAAGTAGAGTATTTGCTGAATGCGCCTTTAAATTCTTATACTTGCAATTACAGCACAGACTATCATAGTCTGGGAGTTATATCACCCTTGGACAGTGGACGATGATGGTTAAATGTTTCAAATTGGCGCCCGTTCCTATGTCGATCGAGCTTTTCTTTTACCATCTGCAGATGTTATATAGTTCTTGTCAAAATTTGACTTTCCTACTTTTCTCAAACACTGCTAGCTTCTACAATTTACATGAATAATCTCTCTTTCTTAGAGAGTCATTTCTCAGCTTATTCTATCCATGTATAAATAATTATAGTTGAAGTATTATTGCATATTGAACATAACTGATGTGTTGTGGAGTCCAAAGCTTTAGAATATTTCTGGGTTGCCGATTTACTTTAATCCTTGCTTTTGAACAGAAGTTGGGATTTATGACATGTTTATTTATCATAATTTTCAACGGTCAAGTTAATAATATATATCCGTCAAACACCAATTGAAAACATCTCAGATCAAATTACAAACTTCCAATTTTAGGAGTGGCGTAAATGAATGACACTAATTGGATGAACCAAACCTACCTTGGGCCGCCAATGGTCCTAAGTGAAACACAAGTGCACGGGCACACTATATATAGGTAATTAATTGTCACTGACTCTATAGTACGGGGATCCTTTATATCCAATATTTTAATAATTTATAAATTATCACTTACATATCAATGATTCAATTAATATTAAATATTACAAATATTAAACAAGATGAACTATGCATATGATTAATATAGGCTCATTAGCTAATAAGTGTGCAATTGGGAGATGGGGTGATCAGGAGGGGAATTAAGGCGGCCGGGACATACGTGTTAACTTTGGCATATCGTTTATAGGGAGAATGACGGTTCAGTCCACGGTGGGAAGTTTTAGGCCCAAATTATAGTTGGGTGGATGCCAGTTCGGAATTGATGCTAATTAATTTTACCGGTGGGTATTGATGTATAGAGTGGAGGTTTTCTGATATTTTGAATGTTTATAATTCTGCAGGATTAGAATTTTTATGCCCTACAATTGAGGTGGGTGCCAATAAAGGTGTAAATCGGGTTAGGTTGCCCACGACTTGTTATGGCACAGCACGATGGCTAACGTGCCGTGCCAGGCCAAACACGGAGGTCCGTGCTGTGCTGGGCTGGGGGTTCAAGGCCCATGGGTTGGCACGACATGACATGATAGAATGTGCGGTGCCACACACGGCCCTGTGTGCCGGCACGGTCTAGCCTACAACACAGCACGAAGCACGGCCCTCTAGGCCCGTAACGGGCCATGCTCGGCCCGCCCGAGATTATAGCCTTTGGGCCCCCCTCACAAAGGGGCCCAACGACTAGTTTCCACTTTTGGGGGGGGTTACAAAAATACCCCCCCCCCTCCCAACAACTATAAATAGCCATATATTTGCTTATGGGGGGTTGAAAAAATGACATAAATGCCCCCAATAGCTATATAACAAATAGTTTAGGGGGCATTTTAGGAAAAGCTATAAGTAACTTTACAATGACCAAAATACCCATCCAAACAGCTAAATAATAGATAGTTTTTGGTTATTTTGTGTAGTTGAATTATGTTGAATTCCTACAAATAACCCTATCCTCCACCATTCTCATCACACCAATTCAACAATTCTCTTAATTCTCTCTCTTTCATACTCATACAATCTCAATTATCTACAATCTGAGAAATTCTAATTGGCTGATTGTCTGATTCTGCATCTTCAATTCTCAAGTTTGAATTTTATCAAAGTTTCGACTCTCAACAAGAAGGCGGCTTGCTCAATCAGTTCAAGTGTCACAATTCGGGAGGCTTGGATGTTGAAAGACTTCAACTGTTGAAATCAAGTTGGGATTTTGAACCGGCAATCTGGGTAAGTCAAATTAGATTAATTTTTATCTTTAGAATTAAAAAAAAAATGGTCGGCCCTTCTTAAAACCTATTGCCCAACATGTTCACTATGGATGACATTTAATTGCATCATGATAGTATTAGTGTTAACATTGATGCCAATGCTTTTGATGTCAATGGAAGTGGAGCTTTCACCTCCAGTAGTAGTGATACTAGAGGAAAAAGGAGGGCTTCTAAATTGAGTAGTTTGGCTTGGAAAGTTTTCGAAGTAGAGGATATTGAGGGAAAGGGGAAAATGGTCATTTTCCGAAAATGTAGGAAAAGCTTTAGTTATTGTAGCAAGGGTGGTACGGGTCATTTGAGCAGACATTTGTTCACACATGAGCAAGAGGAAGATGAAGGGAGAGAAACAACCCAAACACATATTGGGAGGGGAATTAGTTTTAGTACTTTTAGATATTCACAAGAACAAAATGGTTGCGTAGTTCTCTACACCCACAATATAAAAAAGTTTATAGGAATATTATAAGAACTGATGCTTTAAAAATTTTTTTTGTTCATATAAACAAAATTTAATTTATTTGTTAGCAAATCTTAATTCTAAAGTTGCAATTACTTTGGATGTTTAGACATCCAAAATTAATATTAGTTATATTTGTGTTATCGACCATTCCATTGATAAAAATTAGCTTTTGAATAAAATAATTTTAAGTTTTACTAGGATTGAATGGCTACATAGTGGCCCAGCTATTGCTGCAAGTATTTTAAATACTTTTCATGCTTATGGAATAGAAAACAAATAATGATTCTGTAATAAATATTTTAAAATCTCAATTAAAACCATGCTTAAATGGTAAATTATTTCATATTAGTTGTGCATGTCACATCTTAAATTTATGTATTCAAGATACCTTGAATATTATTTCAAATCATATTTCAAAAATTAGAAATTGTATTATATATATAAAAAGTTCAGGGGCAAGAAAACAAGAATTTAAAAATTTATGCCAAAATTATGGTTTAAAATATAAGTATTTTATATTAGATGTAAAGCATAGGTGGAATTCTACCTATGCTATGTTAGAAAGTTGTATATCTCATAAACGAATTCTTTCTGATTTTTATAATTTAAAAATGCCTAATGATATGATATTTGAGGAAGACTGGGAAATGGCAATCTCTATAAGAGATTTTTGAAAACATTTTAATGATGCAACAAAAGAATTATCTTGAATTTATTATCCAACTAGTTGTAATTTACCATATCAAGTGATGGTAATTAGTGATTATTTTGCCAAATATAGAAATAATCCACAATTTCAATGTATTGTTGAAATTATGAAAAATAAATTTAAAAAATATTAGGAGAACATTTCTCCCTTTATTATTTATCTACAATATTAGACCCTAGGATTAGGAAAGATGGTTTAGATATTTTACTTGAAACATATTATGAAAATATGAATATTGGTATAGGAAATAAAAAAGAAGAAATTAATAATTTATTATTTGAAATGTATAGTTTGTATGATTTTGAAGTTGTAGGAAATATTCTTACAACTTGTTCATCATCTTCTTCTTCTCCTTTTACTTTGAGCCCAGTAGTAGAAGAGAAAAGCTTTTTTATTTAATAAGTAGAGTGCTAAAATCTGCTAATTCTACAACAAGTTCATTTACTAAAGTTAATTTTTATTTGCAAGTAAATTTTTCTAATTTAGGTGAAGTATCAAATAATTTTGATATTTTTGCCTAGTGAAGTGAACACTCAAAAACATATCCGCTTCTTGCTGCCATGGCATGTGATCTATTAATCTCTCTGGTGTCTATAGTTCCATCAGATTCTTGTTTTAGTGAAGATACCAAGGTGCTGGATGACAAAAGAAGCTGCATGAACTATGAGAGTATAGAAATGTGCATCTGCTTCAAGGATTGACCAGATGCAGAAGATATATTACAAGATAAGGGAGGGCATGATACAACACCGAACATTTCACCTGAAGCAGATGATGAAAGTCATGAATGATGATTCTTGAATTTGACTACTTGTAGAGTTTTTCATTTTTCAAATTATTGTAAAATTTTTAAGTTTTATTTAATTTATTTAATATATATATTTTAATTTTTTAACAATGTAATTTTGTATTTTCAATTTGTAACCATATTTCATTCATCCAAGTATGCAATGATTCAATCATTGTATTTGTAATTCACTAATTTGTACCATCCAGATTTAAATGAAATAGAATTCCTATTTTTCTTCCAATTTGTTATTCCATCATTCTTATTTCAATTTGCTTAAGTATTTTTTTCATTTATGTATTAAATAACTTAGATTTCTCATTTCTTAATTTTTTAAATAGTTCCAAATTCCCAAAGTTCATAAGAAAGTTAAATATTTTAGTTTTACAATTTACTTAGAAAAGAAATCAAAATTTAAAAAAAAATACAAAATAAAAAATGTGCAACCCGGTTTAGCCTTGGCCCAAGGCCTGCTCTGTGGCCCAGCCCAACAAGGTCCAAGCCCATGGCACAGCCTGTAGCCCTGCCAACTTGGAATTGATGCCAATTCATAGGCAGGTATTGGTGTATAGTATGGAGGTTTTTGACATTTTGAATATTTATAGCTTTGCAGTAAAAATAAAAAATCTACATTGGACCTGTCCGTACTTCTCCGTTGTTTCTACCATTTGTCAGCTCTTGGCAATATTGGGGAATCCAAAAGAAAAAGCATAACAAATGAAAAAAAAAGGTTCTTCCAGCAAAATGGAATTCTTCTATTGAGACAACAACTCTCTTTACATGATGGGAATCCAGAAATAACAAAAAGATTTATCGAAGAAGAGCTCCAAAAAGGCAACCAACAATCATAATGAGAGTCGAGTCCTAACTCGTTGTGGCTATGGAATAGTATGCAGAGGAACTTTACCAAACGACAAGGTAATTGCCATTAAGAAGTCCAAAATAATGATGAAGAGTAGAAAATTGAGGAGAGCTCAAGGCCTTGATGAAGATATCTGTTACTTGATTAGTGGTGGAAATATAATGAACATGTAAGTTCTTTGAAGCAACAAGGTCATGCACGAAATGGAAGTCAATTTCAATGTGCTTGGTGCATGCATGAAAGACCGGGTTAGTAGCAAGATAAGTAACACCGATGTTGTCACACCATAATGTGCGTGGAGTGGCTTGAGGAATGCCAAGCTTGTGGAGGAGAGAGCGAAGCAAAATAACTTCAGAGGTAGCAATGGCTAAACTACAGTATTCCACCTCTGTGCTGGAGTGAGAGACGGTGGAATGCTTCTTAGAAGACCAAGAAACAATGTTGTCACCAAGGTAAACACAATAACCACCTTGGGAGCGTCAGTCATCCGGGCAGCCAGCCCAATCTGAGTAAGAGAAAACATGTAAGTGAGTAGACTGTGAAGCGGTAATTGTGAGTCCAAAGTCAACTATGGCCTTAAGGAAGCGAAGAATACTCTTGACAAAGGCTCAATGAGAAGTGGTTGGTGCATGCATGAACTGACAGGCTTTGTTGACCACAAAGGATAGGTCGGGGTGTGTTATCAGTAAATATTGAAGAGCATTGACTACCTTTCTGTAAGATGAAGGATCAGGTAGTGCATCACCATCAGTTTTGGAGATAACAATTGTTGTGGACAATGGAGTCCTGATCAGTTTGGCACCATCAAGAAAAAGATCCCACAGCAGATCAGTAATGTATTTCCATTAGGATAAAAACAATCCAGAACTGGTGCGAATGACTTCAATACCAAGGAAGTAGTGGAGAGGCCCAAGTTCTTTGATAGCAAAGGGGGAATTTATGTTTTGTAAGAGATTAGAAATATGAGTTTCTGGATCTGGTGACAAGAATATCGTCAACATAAACAAAGATGTAAGTCACAAAGTCATCCTTAGTGTAGATAAAGAGCGACGAGTCTGATTTGGAGCTATGGAAACCCGTAGAGAGAAGAAATTGATGAAGTTTGGAGTACCAGGCCCCAGGCCATATAGGGATTTATATGGACGACAGACGTGAGTTGGGTGTGGAGAGTCAACAAACCCCGGGGGGCTGTGCCATGAATGAAAACAGGTTTAGGTTTAATTTGTTTCACACACTTTGATTGATTCTTAGATTTGTATTTATAATTAGTTACATATGTACAAATGATGGAGAGTCTTCATGAAGAGGAACTCTCTCTTGGACAAGATACAATAAATGATTAAGATATAAAGAGATAAGGATAAACATAAATTGAAATTTAAACTTGAAGTAGATGTTGCCGTGTATCATGTGATAGGATGCTCAACAAAATTTAAGGATAGCAGCAGAAACTACATCTACATTAGCATACTTGCATTCTTCAGCCTCTCTTCCAATCATTCATAGCATGGTTTTTGAACCACTGTTGACTCAGATGGTCGAACTGTCGGAGAAGAAACCGGTGGCCAAAATGGTTCCATTTTTTGATCATTTTTCAAAACCATGATTCATAGAGATGTTAAATCTGCCAGCATACTTTTGGGTGATAACTAAATGGCAAAGGTGTCAGATTTTGGAGTTTCAAGATTGGTTCCTCTGGATCAAATTCAACTATGTATGTGTTTGGAGCCATGGACATTATTGATTAAATGTTTTGTACTTGATTTGTTTGGAAAACCAAGAAAATCAATGATGGACCCATTTATTGGCATTTAGGTACTACATCAGCAAAACATTGATTAAATGCCTATCCACCGGGGGAAGCACTGAAATGAAGCTTTCCTCAATGGTAGGCATGCACATAAACTGAAGTCTACTTTTGCAAGTTCCTATGCGTACAGATTCATATAATAGGGAAAATGGTAAAATGGTGCCTATGTGGCATCGTTTATTTAATAAACGCCCACAGATCCAAACACACTCTATATTGTTATAGGGAACATTGGGTTATTTGGACCTAGAATATTTTCATACAAGTCAATTGACAGAGAAGAGTGATGTTTATAGCTTTGGTATTTTTCTTGTGGAACTACTGACGGGAAGAAAAGCACTTGAATTTGACAGACCTGAAAAGGAGAAGAATCTAGCTATCCATTTTATTACTTCAATGAAAGAAGAAAATATTTTAGAGATTTTAGAGGATAAAATGCTACAAGAAACTAGTAAGGATCATCTTCAAGAAGTCACTAAGCTTGCAAAGAGATGTCTAAGTGTGGAGGGAGAAGAGAGGCCCACAATGATGGAAGTGGCAATGGAGCTAGAGGGTTTAGGAGATACATCAAACACCCATGGGTAGAACATAATCATGAAGAAGCTAAGTATTTGCTTGGTGAGCCATCACATTTACAAAGTTGCAAAACTGGTGAATATGATAGTTTAAGGAATCATGTTTTGATACCATTAGGCAGTGGGCGCTGAATGCTTCACATGCATATCAACTTCATATAATCTTCTTTCTTGTTCAGCTTTCCCAAACAATTTCTGCTCTGTTGTATTGTGTATTCTAGTTATATATATGTTCTTCTCTGTTCAAATTTCTAAAATGTCAAATTGTTAATTTGAGAGAAAGAAGAGAAATGATGCTTCTAATTTAATAATGTATGCTCCATTTAATCACTATATCGAGTAGCACATATATTTGTATTAGTATTTCTTCATATACTGTATCAATGAGATGGAACAAGAAAGGGTAGTGAATACCAGACTAATAAAAGAAGTTTACCATGAACAATAAAAGAATCTCTGTCAATACTTTGTCAATTGGCTGATTCCAAGAGAAAGATTGATGAATGCCAAATTAAGAAAGGAAGCTCAATGTAAACAAGAAAAATAGTCCCCGTGAAACTGTGGATCCAGTTTCACGTTCATTTCTGCTCAAACCTTCATACAAGAATATTTCTTGCTCACGGTTAAATTTTTCTTTTAATTTAATGTAGACCACCCTTTGATGTAAAAGTGTTTTCGTAAAATTTAAAAGAAATGAAGGACAAAATAGTCACAAATGTTTATTTAAGTACCTATTAAAGAAAAAAAGATTATAAAAAATAAGCACTTAAAAATGTTGGATGCTAAATGTAAAGAAGTACTTATTAATATAAGCACTTGTTTTTAAGTACATATTCAATAAAGACTTATTGAATGGCCTAAAAAACACACAAACAATGTTCTCAAACCTGGATGGTTTAACTAGAGAATCATTAGGCTTTTCAGAATTCAGATTATGGTTTATTTGACAATTCTCATAGGTTAACCAATCAAACTAACTAGTCATTTACATAGATATTAAATCTGCTCATATATTCTTGCTGGATAGTTGGATGAGACTTACGTGGAAAAAGTGGAAGATTATGGGGTCTTCAAGATTGGTTCCATTAAATCAGACTCGGTGAACTACATTAGTGCAGGGGGCATTGGGTTACATGGACTATAAATATTTTCGACAAGAAATTAAAAGTGATGTTTATATTGGTATAGTTCTATTAGAAGAATTAACTAGAAGAAAAGTACTGGAAATTCATAAACCCAAAAAAAAATGAAAAAGAAAAAGAAAAAAGAATGAGACAATGTCTCAGAAATTTTGGGGGATAGAGATAAATGTAGCAAAGATCAACTCTATGGCAAGACATCAACTTTTCATTATTACAACACTATTGGCTATGATAATTTGGAACATGTTAACACAAACCTTTTAGGCAAGCCAAACCCAATCCCCAACACACGAAATATACAACCTTAACCTTAGGCACTAATGTAGTTCACCGAGTCTGATTTAATGGAACCAATAAATTCTACACCTTATAATCCACCCAACATCATCTTATAAAACGAAAACAGAGCACATCACCCTGCTACACAGCTCCATTCCTTCCTTGGTTCCCCCTCGTCCGGCCTCTAGAGAGACCAATTTCCCCTTGGTTTCCACATCAATACCGTATCTCATGTCTACCAAAAAATGAAAAAGTAAAGAAAAACAAACAAAATACTGTATAGTGCCGATAGTTAGCTTCTTGGGATTTCTTTGTCAGACTGGGCTGCAAGGGTCAGGTCCATGCCCACTTAGTTGTATATATATTGGTGTTATCTTTTATTTATAAATAAAATGAGGTAAGAGGATATGGGCTTCATTAAAATATTCTAAAGAGGCCAACTGAGTCTAAACCTTCCACACGTCATCACTCATCACATGTGGGTTTGTATCACTGTATCTATTATACTAGACACCGATTTTGTCCATTCGTGATTGGTTACAGAAGCTGTTATACACGTCTGTATTTGCAGATCAGATTTCCAGCCCACTATTCTCTGCTAACATAAAATACGCCTTGAATTGTAATCACACATTGCCATCTTGTATTATGAGATATATAATGTACTGTGGGTAAAGTGCAGATATAGAGAAAATGAGTAGCAAACTGTATTTGTAGTAAATTCCAACTTTTTTTTTTTTCATTTGAAAGAAGCCTGTAAGCAATACATTCAATGGCTCAGAAAGAATCAGCTACAGTATACAGAAGATTCAAGGAAATCAGGAACTTGGGACCATGTGTGAAGACGGTTTAATGTAATATCAGATTTGACAAGTGTATATGCCACAAAATTCGCTGATCTGGGAATATATCTGACTGAGAAACTCGGCAGGTGATTCAGAGAACTTCTGCAATCAACAATCACGGTATGAAGATGCCACAGTGGTTCAGAGTGTACCACCAACAGAAGATTAGTAATATATTCTTAGATTGATTCCAAATCAAACCTGGTTAATTGACATCTGTATTCTTATCTTCTATCAATGGACCAGATATTGGTTCAATCAAATCCAATCCAGTATAAATGCATCACAGATGAATCAGATTAAATCCAATCTAATAATTACTTTGCTGGACGGCTGGACCATTAAGTCTAGACAGGTTCAATTAATTCAATATGTCTAATTATTGATTCATCCAATTTGTCCAAATTAATTTTTAATTAGATGGAGTTCAACCCAAAACGGGTCCATTGACACCCATACATTCTCTTTCCAGTATGGTATTAAGGCTGTGTAGACCATATCAGTCCACATCTGAATAGACTTTTCTCAAGTATATAAAAAAATAAAATAATAAGAATTGGTAAACTTAATTATATCCATTTTATTAATTAGAATCTCTAGCTGAATATTGTATGTATCCTGAAACATAATTCTAAATATCAAATCAGAACATTCAAGAAACTATGTTTTTAGTTTCAGTTTTGAAAATAGAAAATAGTAACATTAATAATTAGAAAGCTGAAGAAGTGAAAGTTATTGGGTAAACCATATTTTTTTAGTACTGAAGGTACCAACTAGCTATCAGATAAAATCTCTATCTGGTTGTAGAGTGGCTTATTTCTGTTGCAAAAAGAAGCAATAAACACTTTATTTAGTTCTAAAAACATATTTGAATGACACATTTTTATATACGTATCCTTTTCTCTAGAAAGTAGAAAAATGAACTTTCAAAAGCGAAGCCATGACCCATGATTTTATCTATCAGGATGCCGATGTAGCAAATTTAGATGCACAAGATTGGAAAAGCTAACCTTTTAGATTTTCTCTTGAGAAAAAAAAAAATACAGTTTTTTAAAAAAGAAATATGTAAACCAGTTTTCTCAAAACTAAGAAACTATCCTGCACAAACCACTCCCTCCCCCTTACCAGTTACAGGTAAATTTTAAAGGAAAGGGTGATGCTGCAGAAATGGTCAAGGTCAGAATCAAGAATTAATTACAAATGAAATGTTATTTTCTTTGAAAGAATCAAATGATACAAAAGTCAAGACGAAGAATAAACTAATAATACAGGTCTATCAAGCCTGCTCTATTAATGAGATACCCATATCGACCAGACGTTCTAAGACACCAAACCAACGCTATCATCACTCATCAGGAACGATGATGGCTTTGGTTATGCTGATGATTCAACTCATTTTGTTGCGGCCAGCAATGGCGTCAATCCCAAGCTGCTAAGGTTTGTATTGTGCCCACCCAAGTCGAACACCTTTCGGAGATGAAGGATTAGTGAAATGATAGAAATGAAAGGATAATGTACTAATTCTCTGGGCTAGCTAGCCTAGCTTCCAACTTCTTTTCTCTTGTACCACAAGAAGACTACAGAAGTACCATATTTCATTCTCCCCCTTCATCCTTCCATCCTCACCTTACAATGAATAATCAGTCCAAATTTCTTAAATAAAATTTACTAAGGGTCCATTTGGTTCAAAGGAATAGGGGTTTGGAGTCAGAATTGGACCATCCATTTGGTTGGATGAAATTGGAATCTCATTTTCATTCTGGTGGAAAGACATTTTTCGAGGGAATGGTCATTCCCCTTCCCTTCCTTTGGGAATGAGAATCCCATTCCAGCCAATTCCAATTCCTTTATGTACCGAACAGGTGGGGGGATAGACCATTCCAATTTTGATTTCAATTCCATCTGCTAACCAAATGGACCTTCCTGTTCAATTTTGAGCAAGAATGAAGAAGAATGGATAACATAAAAGTATTTGGCTACAAAACTCTTGCCATGAGCCTCCGTCCTATTAGAATGACAAAATGAGTGCATGGCACAAAAATTAAAATTACTCACAACATGAAAAATAATCATGCCAAATGTCTCTCAGTAGACATTGACTGCTAGCCATAGATCTAGACTGGTTCAACTTTGTACAATACTATCTACTACGCAGCTGGTGCAAAAGGAGTGGGTTGTGCTCAACGGCGGATCTATCTTCTCTTGATTATTACCCTTACCCTCTCAATAATCTATATCTGGATCCCAACTTGCCGACCTCTATGTAGGCCGTAGTCCGAAGGTTACGTTCCTTTGAAAAATGTTAGGGGCAGGGAATAAGGAGGTCGAGGCAGGGTCTTCAGTTTTCACTCGGCTCTGTCCATGTCTTGTGGCCTGGTGGGTTTTCTTTTTAATTTGTGCTTGTGGGTTCAGGTGTTGGGCTTTTCTCGGTCCTGAGGAGTGGTCTGAGTCGTTGAGGTCGGCTTTTGTTTGTTTTGGTTGGGTTGTCCTTTTCGATTTTTGTGTGGGTTAGGTCCGGTTGCTCGTTGTTGTTTTGAGCTGGACTGCTTTGTATATTCCTTTCTTTTCTTCTTTTAATAAATTCTTTTTTGTTTTGTGCAATAAATTGTGTTTGATGTGGAAAAAAAGAAGTAATAAAACAAAAAGTAAACGGATATTAATTAGGTCTAGAGGAGGCGATTTCAGAGTTCAGACCCAACTCTTGTGACCCACTCAATCCACCCATTTAGGGGTTGTTTGGCAACATGATTGACTTTGTTGATATATCGGTTATTTTAATTTATAAAAACAAAATCAACCATGTCCTCGAACAACCTCTTAGTAGGTTGGAAATGGATTAATTCACCAATTGGTTAAATACCCAATCAAGAATTTTTTTTTTCAATTTGCATGTTTCTTTAAATCCCACCTTACTTTTATAAATACCCCAATCAAGATATATAAGAGAGAGAATTTTGTTTAGCTAGAGACTTCCTTTTTCCAATGACTCTCTTTAACGTCCACGGTCCATACTGGCACCCTCTAAGACTCTATGACTAAGACTACCAATCACTCTCGATCGATGCATGTAGGTTTTTTTTCTCTGAAAATGAAATTGATGCGACCACATTCAATGTCGTTTAATCCAATCTCAACTCTCGAAGCTAATTGTATTTCGGATCACTTTGATGCTTAGGCTGTGTTTGGTGGCAATGCAAAAAAAAATTCACTGATGCGAATTTATGGCAGTGCAAACATTGAAGAAACTATGTTTTTAGTTTCAGATTTTAAAATAGAAAATAGTAACATTAACAATTAACAATTAGAAAGGTACCAACTAGCCATCTAATAAAATCTCTATCTGGTTGGAGAGTGGCTTATTTCCGTTGCAAAAAGAAGCAATAAACACTTTATTTAGTTCTAAAAACATATTTGAATGACACATTTTTATATACGTATCCTTTTCTCTAGAAAGTAGAAAATTGAACTTTCAAAAGCGAAGCCATGACCCATGATTTTATCTATCATGATGCCGATGTAGTAAATTTAGATGCACAAGATTGGAAAAGCTAACCTTTTAGATTTTCTCTTGAGAAAAAAAGAATACAGTTTTTTAAAAAAGAAATTTTTAAACCAGTTTTCTCAAAACTAAGAAACTATTATCCTGCACAAAACCACTCCCTCCCCCTTACCAGTTACAGGTAAATTTTAAAGGAAAGGGTGATGCTGCAGAAATGGTCAAGGACAGAATCAATAATTAATTACAAATGAAATGTTATTTTCTTTGAAAGAATCAAATGATACAAAAGTCAAGACGAAGAATAAACTAATAATACAAGTCTATCGAGCCTGCTCTATTAATGAGATACCCATATCTACCAGACGTTCTAAGACACCAGACCAACGCTATCATCACTCATCAGGAACGACGATGGCTTTGGTTATGCTGATGATTCAACTCATTTTGTTGCGGCCAGTAATGGCGTCAGTGGCAAAGCCTGGATGCCAAGAGAAATGCGGAAACATCACCGTTCCCTACCCCTTCGGCTTGGACTACCCAGACTGTTACAGAGAAGGATACGACCTAACCTGCAATCATACTTTCAACCCTCCCAAGCTATTCATATCAACTAGTAACCTGGAAATTTTAGAAATCTCGCCATCACTTACCCAATTGCGAATCTATGGCTTCATGGGACACGATTGCTACAATCGTTCAGGAAGTAAAACTGAGTCATGGTACTACTGGGTAAATATTGATAATTTGCCCTATACGTTCTCTGACACTCACAATAGATTCACTACAATTGGGTGCGACACTTGGTCCCAAATAACAGGCTCTGAAGGCCGGAATTTCACGAGCGGGTGTTACATGGCTTGCAGCGACAAAGAAAGTGTGATCAATGGGTCTTGCACAGGTATCGGTTGTTGTCAGACCTCCATACCAAAGGGGTTCAAGAAATTCAATGTGAATGTTTGGAGCTATGAGAACCACACCAGTGTCTGGAATTTCAATCCCTGCAGCTATGCTTTCTTGGTGGACTATGACTGGTACAGATTCTCAGTAGATGATCTCTCGCATTTCTACGAAAGATATGGAGATAGACTCCCACTCGTCCTGGACTGGGCAATAGAGAACGAGACCTGCGAAACTGTTTCAAGAATATACCCTTCTTATGCTTGCGGCAAGAACAGCGATTGCTATAATTCTCCCAACGGTCTCGGATATCTTTGCAACTGCTCTCAAGGTTACCAGGGCAACCCTTATCTCGAGGATGGATGCCAAGGTAATCTACTAGATCTATCTTCTACGTACATGGATGCTTTACAAAAATTTGATTATATATATACCGTGGTCGTCTAATCTAGTGACCGATCGGAGTTGTCATAAATGAATTGTAGACATAAACGAATGCGAAGATCAAAATAAAAATGACTGCCAGGGGATTTGCCATAACACGCCTGGGGGTTACTATTGTTCCTGCCCTCCTGGTACCGAACGCGATGGAACAAAGAACGGATCTCTTTGCATTGCTTCACCAACAAAATTTCCGGTGATACAAACCGCCGTAGGTAACAAGTTCAACGCTAGCTAGCTAAAGTATTCCTTTATATATTACTTCCGAATAAAGTGATCTGACTCCAAAATCGCCCAACATAACCTCTGCATGGGCTTGATAGCTGGTGAGATGAAATGGAGTTACCAACATAACCCCAAAAAAGACATAAGTAAATTACACTCTGTTTGGATAAGCTCTTGTTTCTAACTTTGAGCTGTGAAAAAACAAAAGGTTTGGTAATAATTACTTTTCAACGTCTTATAATTTAAAGCAAAAAAAAAAAAAAAAAAAACTCTTTTTTTCTCCAAAGCACAGCCTAAAACCAGGACGCATAAAATACAAATCCCTAAAGCTTATCCAAATGGCGGATCTGGATCTCCTGAAAGCAAAAGCTGTGAGGACATTCTAAGAGAATGGCATCCAGCCGCACGTCTGTTTAATAAATTCATGGGGAGATATTTTGCATGTGTAATTAGATGTCAAGAGTTTTGCACAGTTTTTGCTTTCAGGAGTCCCGTCTCATTTAACTGCAACCTAGATTAATTACATGAACAACGATATGGGGTAACGATCTCTGTTAATTATTGCACCCATATGACTGTGAGCCCGTGCGTATGCATGGATTTCGCCAAATCCGCAACGGGGTGGGTGGAAGCGAGCCCAAATTTCCTACAAACTTCTCCTATCCTCCCGCGGTGAATTGGAGCCACATATCTCTTATTTAATAATAGAGTGTGTGGTTCCAATTCAAGGCGGGTCGAGAATAAGTAGAAAAAGTGAGTAGGAAATCCCTAGTGGGTGGGAGCATCCAAATAATTATATGACTGATAATTTAAATAGGGATAGTAAAATTATGTAGGATTAGGCATAAGTTTGAGTTTTGACCTTAGCACACCTGATACTCAAATCTGACGTGTATCTATTATGTGGAGGATTAGAATTTAATAAGGTTTATTGTAATAATAATTGTCTTATGTCACTCCAAATTAATTTTATTTATTTTTCAACGTTTTATTTTGTACACTGGATGTTGAACAATGGTTTTTTTTTTCTTTTTAATTTTTTAATATATGGTACTGTCCCAACTTGATTCATTAATTTAAACCCACCTAAGCAATTTTTTTTTTTCGGTAAAGACCTGAGCAAATGATAATCAGATGAAATGGATCATGATGGATTTAATAGGTTTGAGACGGGATGAATTTGGGAAATTCAAATGAAAGTTAAACCAATTTGGGATGGTTTGAGATTAAGAATGCTTAATCAGGTTTAACGTTTAAGAATGAAAAGGGCATTTTTCATGGATACCCTGTGTTGCCATCTCTAGATTTAAACCGGAAAAATAATCTGAAGGGTTATCCTATACGGTCTGTGCCTCTGTGGTATATGTTTCTACATTCTGTCTTCTTTGATTTAGAGAGGTGATCGATATGCTCAATCTGTATATCAAACAAGGGGACTCTGGGCAGGTCATGTGTTAACTTCCCAGGATAGATTGGCTCTATGCTAGCTTGATCATGTCTACGACCTATAATTTCTTCTCGATTCATTGATGCTGGCCAATAGAAGAACTCCTTTTTATATTAGATTTCTCCGACAGGTATTTTTCTTAGCTATAAAGCATTTTTCTTTTTCCTCCGGAGCTTGATAAGGCACCATGCATGAAGCATGGGTTAATTATTCTAAAAACCTGCTCCATGAATAATAACAAAGAAAGCATGGGAGGAGGAGGTTGTTTCGGCTGGGTTTCACAGAGGTTACAAACGATGTGTTGAGGGGCTTTGTGGTTGTTGATGAGGACTGTCTGAGTTGGAAGAAGTAATTGGATGCAGTGAGATTGTTAGTCCAAAGTTTAGCAGTAGAAAGATAAGATAACTCTTTCGGGAGGAGGACCTCAACACGGCAAGGTAAGGCAGCAATGTTGCAGCCTATGCTGATGAAGAGAGCTGATTTTCAAGCAAATGCTAGGGGAAATTAAACTAGGGACAAAGTTAGCAAGGGAAATCATTGTGTTTCAGGTTTCCAACGGAGAGGACGTTCTCTGAGGTGGTGTGGTTGACCGACCCTCAGATTCAGATGCTTGCAGTCGCCCCATGATCCACCGTTCTTGTTACAGGTGACAGGTGAGAGTGCTTAATTTATTTGCTCCTTCAAGTTTAATTTCTTTTGGTCTTGGAGAGGGGACTACGGGGAGTTTGGGAGCAGCAGTTAGGAACTTCAGCGGTGGTTCATCTCCATTGCTCTGCTGGGCCTGGGCCCTTGTCTTTGCTCTTCTTTTGTGTTCCAGGAAAAAGGCTGATGGGCCTGCTTCCTAGATACATTCTCCGATTGCTTCCTCCATGGTCTGGGAAAGATTAGAGGATATCTAGCCTAGGAGAGTTGGTTCCCAAAGAACTCTCTCTTACAAAAACCTTCGGGAGGGCAAATCGAATAATGCCTATTAGTACTCTTTAACTTTGGATAGAGGGTGGTGGCAGTTGATGTTGAGGTGAGCAAACGGTTGGGCATTTTAGTTTTGGGAGGGAAAGAGGAATCTCTCTGGCTTTCTGAGATGGAAAAGTAGTATCCCAAGCCAGGAGCAACCTTAAGACTCTTAATATGGTCTCTTAGTCTGTGTTTGGTTTGAAGGGAAAGGCAGGGAAAGGAAAGAAAAGGTAGGGAAACTTTTACATTCCTTGTATGAGGTTTTTTCCTTTCCTTTACCTACCTTTTCCTTCAAACCAAACACAGAATTAAAGGAAATGAAGAAGTGGCAGAGGAGAGAGCTCTAAATGTACTACTGGTGATACTCTTGTTGTTCTTTCACACTCCTTGTTTTCCTTTTAGTCTGGGCCCTATCTCTTTTGGTGGTTTGTGGCCTTGAGTTCGGGTTCTTTGGTGTGCTGAGTTAGGATAATACTTCTGTCCTATTTAGGTTGCTTTTGTCTTGGGGTGGTTTTTTTGGTTCTAGTTATTGTAGAGGCTTGAAGAGGGCTCTGAAGGCCTGCCTTGTCTTGGAGCTTGGCGGTAGAGGCTTGTAGAGGCCTCAATTGTATACAACTTGTATACCTTTTATGGGCTTTCAATAAAATTTTACCTTACCTTATCAAAAAAAAAAAAAAAAAAGATTGAAATCCTTGGTCGTAAATCCATTTCATAATGCAATGGCTAACCAGTGCAACTGTCTTATGCAGAAGTACTAGATATGGCATTCGTTTCTTATTTCTTTATATACTCAAAATTGTTAATTAACAATTAGAAGAGTTAGAAAATTATGGGTATATATCCAATTGAAAAAAGAAAATTGTTTCTTTCTTATCTACTATAATGTGTATGTCAAATGGATGTAGGTATTGGCTTGGGCATCCTGTTTCTACTTATTGGTGTCTCTTGGATATATTGGGGATTCCAAAAAAGAAGGCTTCTTAAACTTCGAGAAAAATTTTTTCGACAGAATGGAGGTCTTTTATTAAAGCAACAACTCTCTTCGCGTGATGCTTCAATGGAAACTGCTAATGTCTTTACTGCAGAAGAACTTGAAAAGGCAACTAACAACTATGATACAATCCGTATTCTCGGTCGTGGAGGATATGGTACAGTATATAAAGGAATTCTACCAGATAATAGATTAGTTGCCATTAAGAAATCCAAAATTGTGGATGAAACTCAAATCGAGCAGTTTATCAATGAGGTCGTTATACTCTCCCAAATTAACCATAGAAATGTGGTAAAGCTCTTGGGTTGTTGCCTAGAGACTGAAGTTCCATTGTTGGTGTACGAGTTTGTTACAAATGGAACTCTGTTCCATCACATCCATGAGGAGGGGAATAAATCATCACTTTCATGGGAAAAGCGTTTAACTATAGCTGCACAAACTGCATCAGCGCTTGCCTACTTGCACTCTGCTGCCTCTCCACCAATTATTCATAGAGATATTAAATCTACTAATATACTCTTGGATGATAATTACATGGCGAAAGTTTCAGACTTTGGAGCTTCAAGGTTGGTTCCTTTAAACCAAACTCAATTTACAACATTAGTACAAGGGACTATGGGATACTTAGACCCAGAATATTTTCATACAAGCCAATTGACAGAGAAGAGTGATATTTATAGCTTTGGTGTAGTTCTTGTGGAGCTATTAACCGGAAGGCAGGCACTATCCTTTGATAGACCTGAACAAGAGAGAAATTTGGCTATCCATTTTGTTACTCTAATGAAAGAGGACAAAGTTGATGAGATTTTGGAGGATAGAGTGGTGAATGAATGCAGTAGAGATCAACTTAGGGAAGTAACCATGCTTGCCAAAAGATGTTTAAAACTGAACGGGGAGGAAAGACCTACAATGAAGGAAGTGGCGATAGAGTTAGAGGGTTTGAGGAGGTCTGATAAGCATCCATGGGTAGAACATAATTCTGAAGAGGTAGAGAATTTGCTTGGTGGAACTTCAGATTTTCATAGCTCTAACGCCATTGGGTTTGACAGCTTAAAGGATAATGTCGTAATACCACTGGATGGTGGGCGTTGATTGTTTGGTATTTCTACAAGGCCCATCTTCCTTCTTCAATATCTCTAAAAAATTCATGCTCTTGTTTACGTGTGATTTTTATGTAGTTAAAGTATGTTTCTACTTCCAATAAAATGAAGAATAGTAAAACCTAATGTCATATAACACTAGATATTATGGTAATGTTCATTCCTTAACCATATTTTCTCATCTTGCTTCTCCACATGTTACATTTAGGCGTCGTTCGTTTTTTCGGTAAATTACTTACTCGAGTAAATGCAATTATCTGGGTAAGTTTTTTCTAGGAAACACTTACCCGAGTAAGTGCATTTACCCATGTTCTTTTATTTCTCGTATAAATAAGGTAATGACCATTTTATCCATAAAAATCCATTATTAAAAGGGGCATTTTTGTCTCATTCAAGTGTTGGCAACTTCCCCCTAGGTGGAAAAGTTCTTTACCCACCTAGGAGATGGGCATCACTTACTCGGGTAAGTGATACCCAGGAAAACAAGCATTCCCTGGTCCCCACATAAATCTGAAAAAAAAAAAAAAAAAAAAAACACAGGATTCTTGGTAACCAACTTTCCCCCCTCTCAAAATCCAAAAAAAGAATCTCCTTAGGTCCCGTTGCTTTTTGATAAATTACTTACCTAGGTAAATTTTTTCCTATGAAACATTTACCTGGATAAGTGCATTTACCCATGTTCTTTTATTTCTCAGGTAAATAAGACAATGACCATTTTACCCATATAAATCCATATTAAGAGGGGCATTTTTGTCCCATTCAAGTGTTGCCAACTTTCCCCCTATGTGGGAAAGGTAAGTGATACCCAAGAAAATAAACCTTCCATGGTCCCCACATAAAGCTGAAAACAGAACATAGGATTCTTGGTCAATGAGAACCAAAATCCCATTGACCAACTTCCCCCTCTCAAAATCCCAAAAAAGAATGCCCCCTTAATGTTGTTCTAAATTATATAAATTAATATGTATATTATTATAAAGAAGATAATAGTCATAACTCATAAAAGTTAAATTTGATTTTATAATGTCAATTTATGCATTTACTCTTGCACTTCTGCATAACACATGCCCTTTACACAAATGAGCTAAAATGTAACATTTTTAACTGTAACAACTTGCGAATAACCACCTCGGCTTTGAATTGATGACTTGTCTAGTTGGAATGCAACACATTTCACAGTCTATCATACAAATATCTAATTGTTTATATAAATTTTCTGTATTCAATATAGGGGGGTGATTAGGGCACATTCCCAGTGGATAGGCCAAAATGGTTCTTTAATATATCATTTTCTTACTATATAATTTGTAAGATTGGCAAGACTGCAAGAGATCCCATCATGTAAAATGAAGTACATTCCTTGGTAACATTGTTTTATTATCTTATTGATTATGACTCTAGAAACATGAATAGTAATTTGCCTCCTGTTTCATTTCCAGAGAATATAAAGATCACAGAATGTGAAACTTAAGCAAGTTAAAGGCATGCATACAACTTTTAAAGTTAACAAAACATTCGATCCGTGTCTTGCTTTATGAAGCGTGAAAATTATCGACAAATGGATGCTTTTTGCAGCATCCTAGCCAAAATAGGGTATCTCAAGTGTTTGTTAAATACGTATTTGAGCATTGTACGTATAATTTATACTTCAAAAATATAAACAGAAAACAAGCCAAACAACTCAAAAAGCACACAAAGATTATCATGGTCTGACCTTTATTGCCTACGTCCGAAGCAGAAATCAAGTATAATCAACATTGGTTTTGATTTTAAAGATGGGTAAGTTGTTCAAGAGTGCTGGGGTTGTTTTGTTTTGAGGCTAGGTCAGGTGGTGTTCTCTTTTGTTCTTGGGCTTGTTGAGGTGGGTCCCTGGTTTTTGCTAGTAGGGTTTCTTATATTATTCTTCTCTCTTTGCTTCTTTTCTTTTTTAATAAAATTTTTATTAATTTTCAATAAATAAAATAGGTAGGTTCGTGTTATTGTATGTTCACTTGGATAATATTCTCTTTTTATGGCATATAATGATTAGGAACGTGCCCTCTTCATAAAATAATGGGTGTTCTCAAATCACTTTCCAAATTAAACTTCCTTTGTAATGTCCATGAAACCTTGTGGCCCAGAATCATTATTAAGAGTGCAACTTGAGTGGGCTTGGATGTGGCTTTTGGGCTTAAGTGGGGTGAATTTAGATTTATTCCTCATAGAGTGTAGTTCACACCAACCTCACAGCGCTTTTATCCGTGCATTGAGAACATAGAACATCTTCTCTATTTAAATATTGTGATTCATAGGAAAATGTTCTCAACTTGGAAACGCTGAATAGTCTCCTTTGAATGACATGGTGATCAATAGCTGGAGACCATGTGATCCCCAAAGCTCCAGCTATTCGCCATGTGATCCCATTCAACCATTTAAAAATCATTTCTTTGTGAAGAGTACAATTTATCCAAACAATAAATCACCTTCGTGGGTGCCACTAGCTTCATTAATTATAAAATTGAAACCAGTGGGCTTTTTATATATGGTCCAATAATACACATTGGATTGGCTTTTACTAACACAACTTGACCCACATCCATCGGTTTAATTAGAATTGTGCATTGAATGGTCTAATTAGAAGCAAATGAATTCTTTCTAATTGTACGAGCTTTATGCTTCAATTCTTCTGCACTTAGAACAACTAACGAGTAAACGAAACAAATACATCAGTTCAGATAACGTAAGCGAAATGAGTAGTTAACCCTCCAAATCCAAATCCTCAAAGACACCATAATAGAAGCCTTTGACCAATCAATTTCTCTTTGAGTTTTGATAAATATATACCTTATAACTTAAATGACGAGTTGGCATGATATCATTGGCCCATTAGAGGATCCTCTCCTCTCCCGGCTGGCCGGCAGAGAGAATTGGTTGCCAAATATATATAGACAGTGGTTGGGAGCATAGAAATCAACATGAAGATGACTAATATGAAAAGTTGAAATCTAGCACGCAGTAGGAAACAACGGGTCAAGGTGGATGAAGTAGGTCTGGAAATTCTGCATACAATACCGCAGGTGTTGAAAAAGATGCTCATATTAGGTTGAGTTTCTTATCTGAATCGTTGTGGGTGAGTTTAAAGCTTTAAATAGTCCCAGACATATATATATATATATATTTTAAATGGATTGAAAAGAAAATTGATGAATCTGATGCGGATAGTTGCATTTTAAAATATAGTTTAGTTTTATGAACACTCTTATCAACCAATAATCCCATACTTAACTTTTTATTTAAAACTTATAAAAAACAAAATTTTAAGGGATTAAAGATTAATATGATGAACCTGACGCGGACAACCGCACTTTATAATAAAATATAGATATTTTAATCATATGCCACAGGCAGCAAGAATCCACACTAAATACCAAAAGAAATTAAAATACAAGAAAAAAAAGTCAGGAACGACTCTTTTAGAGCCTTAGCTCTAGTCTGCTGGCTATAAGCGGGAGAAGCAAAAGAACATGGTTGGGGACAAAACTGAGTTCAGCAATAGCTATTAGTTAATGGCTTTAGTTGTGCTGCTTCTGCTTCAGCTCCTTTTGTGGTTGCCAACGACGACGACGGCTGTATCATCAATGGTGAAGCCCGGTTGTCAAGACAAATGTGGGAATGTCACCGTTCCCTACCCCTTCGGCTTGGACGACAACCCAAGCTGTTTCAGACAAGGGTATGGCCTACACTGCAATAGAAGTTTCAACCCTCCCATACTGTTCACCGGCGACGCAAAAGTTCTAGAGATATCTTTATTACCAGGCCAACTTCGCGTCCTAAACTTCATAGCCTATGATTGCTACAATAGCTCTGGTAACGACCATATGTTCCCTACTTTCGATCTGGATTCTATACCTGCAACTTTTTCGGACACCGGCAATAGACTCACACTCCTTGGTTGCGACACTTACGGTGATATTACCGGCCACAATGGCCGGAATTTTACAAGCGGATGTTCCATGGTTTGCGAGGACCAACAAAGCTTTATCAACGGGTCTTGTTCAGGTATTGGCTGTTGCCAGACTTCCATCCCGAAGGGTTTCAAAAGCTTTGAGCTGTATATGGATAGCACCGATAACCACACCAACGTCATGGATTTCAACCCATGCAGCTATGCTTTCCTGGTTGACTATGAGTGGTACAACTTCTCAATGTCTGATTTAATAGGTTTTAAGGATTTCTATATTAGAAACGGGAAAACGGTTCCAATGGTGCTTGACTGGGCAATAGAGAAACATACATGTGAAGATGTTTCAAGAAATGACCCCTCTTATGCTTGCCGGAATAACAGCGAATGCTTCAACTCCCCCAACGGTCTTGGATATCTCTGTAAATGTTCTCCTGGTTATCAAGGCAATCCTTATCTCGATGACGGACGCCAAGGTATGTAGTAGAATCCATCGATCCATTCTGATCGTGATCGATATCCTAAGCAAGTATACATTTAGATCTTTCTGATCTTCTTCTTAATTATAATCTAAATCGATTGAGTGTATCATATATGTAATTAACTGGTCTCTGCAGATGTAGATGAATGCGCTGATCCAGCTAAAAATGAATGCAACGCTCATTCAGCGGTTTGCACTAATACGCCTGGGAGTTATACCTGCTCCTGCCCACCTGGTATGGAGGGAGACGGAAGAAAAAGTGGAAGTGGTTGCACCGCCCGTCCAAAAAAGCAATCCGCGGTGAAGCAAGTTGCCATTGGTAATAATTAATTAACTCCAACTGTAATATTGTATTATTAATATTTAGAGATTTAACTAACTACAGAATCATCACCCTGCCTAGCCGTGAACGGTTTGAGTCTTGGTGGGGTCGTTGTTCAACTCACAAGATTGCTCACAAACTAGTCCATGTAAAAGGGGTGGAAAACATGGCTTTGTCTATTTTAGAATAAGAAACTAAATTTTAGATATTTCTCCATCTACTTAATAATTGGTGTCTAATCAGTGTCGTAACCAAGAATTTTTTCTTGCTGGTGGGGTCATTCAACATTGTAACAAAAATATTTTGACTAAAAGTAACAAAAGTAATTTAAAATCTTCAAAATACAAATAGAAGGAAAAAAGTTTAATACATTACTCTCACTATCTCAACAAAAAATAATAAATGTCATTTCAAAAGAAACTTATAAAAATATAATTTCAAAAGGTAAATATTGAAAGCACGTAGAATTATTAAGTGAGCTATTATGAGTAATAAATAAGAAAGTTAGAGAATTATACTTTAACATCATGACGTGTTTTGCATGAGAAAAATAAGAAAGTTACATTAAAAATTCATATCCATAAGATATATGAGAGGGCTATTCAACAGTTAAAAGCTCATGTTGCTTGTCTCGACTAACCCACTCTTTAATATTTAAGTTACTAAACTGATCCTCTACCCTTTTAAGTTTTTACTTAATTTCATTAAAAATTGTGGGGTAAATATGTAAAAGTAATACCTATATAGCTGTACTAGGCATTTTTTTTTTTCAACTTCAGTGATGGATATATGTTGCTTCCCCTGCGTCTAATACTCTAATATATACTACAACCTTGATTCCATCAACTTAGACGAGACATTATATACTGCTGCCACTCTGAATTTTAGGGGTAATGACAATTAGCCTCATCTGCAACAAAGACCCACCCTCAATTTTCAGATAAATCACTTTGCCCTTACCCGGTTAATGGGCTTGACCGTAAATATTAAATTATGAAAATGCCCATTTGAAGTTCTTTATTCTTTTTTAGGTGTACTCTCCCCTTTTATTTCTACATTTTTTTTTGTATTTCTGTTGCTTTTTTTGTATATTTTGCAAATTGTATTTTCCTGTTAATTTTTGTACTTTCCCTTTTTAGCATCTTTGTTATTCTTTTTTTCTCTGTTAATTTTCTACAATTAGGGGGCGTTTTTGTTTGGATTTCAAGGGCCGGGGGAGAAGTTGGCCAATGGGATTTTGGTTCCAATTTACCAAGAAACCTATGTTCATTTTTCAGATTTATGTGTGGACTAGGGAAAGTTTATTTTTCTAGGTAACATACCTTTCTCCTAGGTGGGTAAATGACTTTCCCACCCGGGGGAAAGTTGCCAACACTTAAATGTAACAAAAATGCCCTTTCTAATAATGAATTTTTAGGGGTAAAATGGTCATTGCTTTATTTACATAGGAAATAAAAGAATATGGGTAAATGTACTTTCCTGGGTAAGTCTTTCCTAGGAATTAAACAGAAACACTTACCCGGATAAATGCATTTACCGGGGTAAATAATTTATCGAAAAGTGAATGGAGTCTCTTTTTTTTTTGTATTTTGTTTTATTTTTCTCCTTTCTTCCTTTTTGTTGTATTTCCGTTTTTCTTTTTTTTTTGCAATTTCCTTCTTTCCCTTCTTTTCTGTTTTCTTTTTTTGCAAATTCCTTTGTTTAATACTTTTATTTTATTTTAGATTCACTACTCATTTGGTAATTATATTTAACTTGAACTTTTTATTTTCTAAATAATTAAACTTGGTTTAATTTATAACTTAAAAGTCTTAATAGTGTCTCATGTATTTGATTTAAGAAGTTGAATTACACACATTAATATGGACCCTAAATCCTTTGAACTGGATACATTTTTTATAGGTGGCCATGTATCTAAAGTTAACATTATTTCTGAGAGTATATTTGATAGTGGAAAGCCCCTCCACCTTTTAGACATTATTTTATGAATAGAACGCCATGTGTTTGAGGGGAAGATTTTTTTTTTTTTTTGAAAGAAAGACTTTGGTTAGAGTTTTATATGTAAAAAAATATATATTAAAAACAAAAGAAGGAGTAGAGAAGTTAAAAGATGGCCCAAGGAGGATGGGACCCAGATCAGGAAAGTCAAAACGCTAAGGGTATATATCAGACGTCCAAAAGAGTTCAGATCTATGCCCTATAACGTCCCACAGCACATTTTCACCATATTTTGGGAAAATCTCCCGATAATGATATCATCATTTTTTATACATCACCGGAATGTGCTGTGGGACATTGTGAGGCGCAGATGTAAAATGGAACCAGTTGCCTGAATGGTTTCTAGGTCTAATGATTTAAGTTGTTCGACCATCCAGGTCAATGACAGTTAAAAAACTAGGATGTTGATAACTTAGGGACTGGTCTATTAAGCTTCCTTGAGGACAATCTTGTGTAACTTAGCTTTCTTTTCTAGGCAATATGGTAAATTAAGCTGTCCAAATATATGTTTTGGTGATGGAAAATCTTTCAAATTCATGAGATATAAGTTTGTCATATTAACCACTGCAAATTTTTCAGTAATTCTTGACTCCTTAATTTTAATGTTTTATGTAGGTGTGGGTTTGGGTATAGTAATGCTCCTTGCTATTTACTGGTTATATGGTGTTTTGAAGAAAAGGCATGTGAGAAGACGCAAAGAAATTTTCTTCAAAAGAAATGGTGGTTTATTATTACAAGAGAAAATCTTGTCAAATGAAACCAGTTGTGAGAAATTAAAAGTTTTTACAGCAGAGGAGCTAGAGAATGCAACTGACTACTACAATGAGGATCGAATTCTTGGTAGGGGAGGCCAAGGTACAGTATACAAAGCCATGTTAGCAGATGGAAGAATTGTGGCCGTCAAGAAGGTAAAAATAGTGGATGAAAACCGGCTCAAGCAGTTCATTAATGAAATTGTCATACTTTCACAGATCAATCATAGGAATGTGGTTAAACTGTTTGGTTGTTGCTTAGATGCAGAATTTCCTCTACTAATTTATGAGTTCACCTCTGGTGGAAACCTTGCTAAAAAGATCCATGAGTAAAAACAAAGACTTGCTATTTTCATGGAACATTCGTTTAAAAATCGCCACAGAAATTGCAAGTGCAGTTGCCTACTTACATTCAGCAGCCTCCATACCAATTTTCCAAAGGGACATAAAATCTTCAAACATACTCTTGGATGAAAAATATACAGCTAAGGTTTCAGACTTTGGGATTTCAAGATTGGTTGAAAATGATAAAACTCACTTAACTACATCGGTACAAGGGACCTTTGGATACTTTGACCCAGAGTACTTTCAGTCACACCAATTTACTGAGAAGAGTGATGTCTTCAGTTTTGGGGTAGTTCTTCTAGAGCTCTTTACAGGAGAAAAACCAATTTCTTCCAGTAGATCATCAGAAGATATATATTTAGTCACATATTTTGCTTCATCAGTGAGGGAAGACCGCTTCTTTGAGATTCTTGATCCCCAAATTATGCAAGAGGGTAAAACAGAGGAGCTCCAGGCAGTTGCTAACCCTGCAATGAGATGCTTGAATACGAGTGGAAGGGAAAGGCCAACAATGATGGAAGTTGCATCAGAACTCGAAAGATTAAGAAGGTTGGATGAGCCTTCGGTAGTCCCCGATAATGGCCAAGAGGTGGAGATCTTCATCAATGAAACTTTGGGCTTATGGCCCACAAGTTCAACCACTTCAGCTTCAACCAGCAAGTTTACAAATTTGGAGAATAGCATCATTTCGCAACAACAGGTACATCCACTAATGTTACCGTCTCACACATTTTAACAAAGATGAATGTATTGCAGAGTGGTGTCTTCTCAGTAGTAAAATAATGTTATCTGTACACAAGACGAGTAATTTTTCCACAAAATAAATTATTAAATTTATGGATCTCTCAGGCGGCATGGAGTGAAGTTCAAGACTCTAATTAATACTGGTGTTTAATATATATATATAATTTTAAAAAACATGAATGGCCTCAATAATATTTTTAGAATTTTTTGAGGACAAAATTTATCCCTCTATATTAAAATTTATTGATAGAAAATAAGGGCAAACAGTAATCACTTATTGATATTAAATGAGTTAAAAAGTGGTAATTTTAAGATATTAAAGCATTCAATTCCCTCTCATTAAATTCAACATTTAAGTTATTAACTTGCATCCATGTTCATTGAATCATATATTTAAGTCATTTTTGTTTCTTCTCATCATTAAGTTCAATTCATTAAATCCATAGTTAATAAATTAATAATTCCAATAACATAAAAGCTTATACTTTTAAAATCTACCAAAAAAAATAGTGTTTTCATTTTGGTGGTGATAAGAAATTAAACCATTTTGGGTCAAATGGGTCAATCCATGTTTAAAACCAATTAGAAATGTTTAATATACATATTAAACATTTTGTGTCAAATGGGCCAATCCATGTTTAAACAATAACAAGTATGATAAATAAGAAATGTTTTTATTAATGATGGAAGTGGAATGTAAAATTTAAAACCAATTAGAAATAAAAATATTTTCCTATTCTCTCTCATTAAATCCTATATTTAATATATATTTCTCTCATCATTAAATTGTTGTAATTAAATCCACAATATTAATTTTAATAGTATAAAAAAATATTTTGAAAAGTAATTTGAAAACAAAAATATTTTCTTCCCTTCCGGTGATGGGCAAGCAATTTTATAATAAATAAGTATGACGTGTAACAAGTATTTTTATTAATGATGAAAATGGAATGCCAAATTTAAAATCTACCTAGAAATGAAATAATGTCATAGTCAAATAATAAAAATTTTAAGAATAGAAAATGCAAAGATTCAAAAAAAAAACAAGGAAAAATCTGAGTGCATATCTAATGTTATATATTTATTAAAAATAAAATGCTAGTTACATCTCTAATATTATGCATTCATTATATTGAACAAAAATAAGTATTATACATAAGAAATAATTTTATCAATGATAAAATGTAATACAAAATTTAATGTCTACCTAGAAATCAAATTAATTTTCTTTTTAGGTGGTGGTTAGTGGTTTGGGTCAAATGATATCATAGACAATCAAAAATTAAGTGTAATCAAGGATTAAAGTATCGGTATTGGGAATCGTATCGGACCACTCAGATATAGATACAGATATGGATACACTTTGGAGACGCATGGATATGGACGAAAAAATATGGATACGCCAAAAAATGCATATAAATTCTATAAACATATTAATAACAATATTTTTAAGATAAAAATAACCATAATTACTGTATAGATATATAGAAAATGCATATTCTAAAGGTCTATGTGAAGAAATGATGCATAGAAATCAAAAAATTTTATTGATATTGTATCAAACAAGAATATATATATATTCAAGGCACAAAACATATGCAACTATTATATGTGAATTATTATGTTGATTATTTTCTATTTTACTATTTTTAATTTTTAATTTTTAATATTAACTAAAAAATAATTCTCAAATGTTTAGTTTACAATATTTTTATCTTTGTCAACAATAAAAATGTTACTATAAAATGTAAGATATTAATTAATAATTTATAAAATTTTAAGATACATGTCATGTTAAAATTTATAAATGTTAAGTACCAAAATAATTATTCTATTATTAATATCATTTTTTGTATATACTTCTCGAGATTAAACAATTTTTTTATATAAATGTGGATTTAAGAAATTATTTATTCTATTAGTTTATAAAATATTAGTTTTGAATATTATTTTTTTATTTTTCTGGAATTGTTAAACATAAATGTAATTTTTTTGTATTACATTTGGACACTAGAATATAGAGAAGTTATTTTATTTTTATTGGATTACACAAGATTAAAAGTGGCTTAATTGTTTATGTGTGCATTTAAGGTTTGGCGTTGGGTGGTTTGTGTTCGAATCATGCTAGGCGGACCTTTTTTATAATAAACGCGCGCGCAGAAAACGCCAATCCGTATCGATTGTATCGTTGCGTATCGCTTCGATACATTATGATATGGGCCGATATGAAAGCGTATCGTTACGATACTCGCGACTCAGAAGATACAAGTTTTCGTAGGATAACCCAAAAACCAACAAAATTCTGACAACCGACTCTATGTTTCAAATTATAAAAACCCCCACCATGTCATTAAAGGCTTATGTGACAAGTTTTCTCCTACTCTCTCTGTCTCTCGATCTCCCTCCCTTCTCTCTCAACTTTTGTTGTAGCCAAATCAAAACCTTTATTTCTTCCCTTCTCTCTCTCTCTCTCTCTCTCTCTCTCTCTCTCACTTTTTCTCTCTATCAGTATCTCCTTCTCCCTCAACCTCTATCGTTCTCCCTTAGTCATTCTCCCGCTCCCTCTCTCGTCCTTTTCTTTTTATTTTTCTTACAAATTTATATAATATTAATCAAACAATATAAAAGAACTAAAGGGACCAACCACTTGTACAATCAAATTACAAATTTCTATCAAGTTGGTGTAAATTTTATATCAAAGAGTTTCTTGTGAATTTTTATCAAATTGGTATACCAATTTGATAAAAATTGAAATTAATCGTATTTTTTTTTTTCTTGCACACTTATACCACTTGTAAAATCAAACTATTTTCTTATCTAAATGGTGGGTCAACGACCCAACTTTTCAAAGAAACCCATGATGTCATAATTGAATAATAAATATTTAAAAAAGATAAAGCACCAAAAATGAAAATGTACATAATTTTTTTGAAAACAATTGAGAGCATTTCTAATGTTATTTATTCATCATATTAAATAAAAATAATTGTTAAAATAAAAGATCTTTTTATCTATGATAGAAATGGAATACAAAATTTAATAATAATAATAATAATAATTGGTATTTGCTATAAGTATTTAAGTTTATTTTTTATCAAATTGTTACTTTTGTTAATTTTCATTTTTTATCTTATCTATTATATATCTAAAATTCAATTAATTAATATGAAGAAAAAAATTTCATATGCAACGCATGTGCTTAATTACTATTATGCGTGTGTGTGTGTATATATATATATATATATATATATATATATATATATATATTAATAGCAGCTAGTTATTTATACCACGGTTTCCAAACCATTGTTGACCAGATGGTCGAATTGTCTGGCCGAAAAACTGTCTAAACAACTAGTTCTATTTCACCCTTAACCTATTCCTTGCAAAAAATCTGTTGATTTGTTCAGCAACTCGCTGATCTAGGCAGTTGAACTGCCCACCCATCTGACTCGAATAACAGTTTTGACTGTTTTTTATCTTAAATATTTGTTTAATTTTTAAATTAGAATAGACCATTCATTTGGTTGAATCACTGATCCAGAAATCGATGGCCAAAATGATTCCAGTTCTGAATTGGTTTCTAAAACATTGATTTATACTCCCATAGTGGTATAGGCACGTCTGTGGCCACCATGTGTTTGAATATTTTTATCTTTTGTTATCATCATATGTTTGTCATTATTCAGCACCATGAATCAGATTCTATGTTATTTTGCGCAAATCTTGAAGTGTATAAACCATTTCAAGAAAAAATAATGAAGAGCAACAATGTTGAACTAAGGATTGACGTACACAAGACTCTAAAATTGTGGTCTTAATATGAAGGTTTTGATAGAGATCGATTAAATTCACACTCTATTTCATAGATTTTTCCTTTTTCAACAATCTACAACCGGGTCCTGACTAACTGATCCATACGTAACGTAGGCCATAGCCCAGATTCTATGTTAATATGAAGGTTTTTTTTTTTCGTTTCAATGAAACACTTCTTATTTTTGAAAATCATTAAAACTTTGTTTGTTTTCAATGTTTAATTACTTTGAAAATAAATTCATCATTTTTAAATCAGATGATTTTGATTTATTTTTCGAATTCACAATAAGAAAAACAATTCACACCTTCTTAGTATTCCATATTCACAAATAGGACCCGTTGGTAATTGATTTGCAGTATAATTGATATGAAAAAATATACACCTTGAATAAATTGGATTAGGTCCGATTTAAATACGAAAATCGAATTTAAATATATACCGATCTGATCCGCTATAACCTGATCCATTATTAGTTATGAAATATTATATATTATATATTATATATTATTTAAATAATACAGTAGATTATGTATATTATATCATCAAATTTTTCTATTATAACTCAAATATTCGATAAGAATAATCGTGAAAATCCAAATTCTTATGAGATTGGATTTACCTTTATTGAATTCGATCCAATCCATTTGTAGCCCTCATAGAGATGGCTACTTTTGGGTAAATTATGATAGTGACTAAAACAAGGGCAGCCCATGACCCAAAGCAAGGCCTGAAGAGAAACATATGTACCGAGTCTTATTTACTTTGGTATACACACAAAAAAGGCTACTTCCAAGATTTGAACCCTAAAACATCAGGTATTAATAGAACAACCTGACCATTGCATTGAGGACCAATCTCATATTATGGTAATAACTATTACTCTATGAAATATTCTTTTGAAGTCTTTTTGTGGGCTATAGCCTTGTAATGCCTACATACTACATCAACAACCTAGAGATTGAGAATCTGGATTTCCTCATCACATAATTGGTCCTCACACTCACCTCAAGCCTTAGTAGATAAAATTATTTTTGCTCCTCATAGAGTGCGTCTCACACCAACATCATAGCCATTGAGGATATCTTCCCATGAATGACAAAATCAAGAATGAGAGATGTTCCAATGCATGGCCAAAAAAGATATGAGGAGTGCTCTATAAGGAGCTAATCCAAATTCCTTGCAGCCACATGAGGTAGGTGAGAGGACCAATTCTGTGAAGAGGAAATCAATCTCAGAAATTGATTTTCAAAATGCAGAGATCATCACAAAATTGGTCCTCACACCATACTCACAACACTTGCAGCGATGCATTGGGAACATCTTCATACTTGTAGGTTTTCATTCATGGATGTTCTCCATGCACGGCTTAAGTGTTGAGGTCGATGTGAGGACCAATTTTATTAGGATGCATCCAAATTCTGAAATGCAATGGTAGCTTTTTGGATCTTTGAAAGCTTTATTTAGTTGGTATGACTTCATATCAAGTGGTGGGGCTAGTCTCACTTTAGTACCTGAACTTTAAAACATGCCATTATAGTACTTGAACTCAAGAAAACTACCAATTTAGTACATGTTAGCAGTCCTTCAGTTATTTGTATCATGTGATGATATGTGCAACTTAAATTTTTAAAAAATTCCAAAACTACCATTTTTAGTAGTAGTTATTGATTGTTATTGATTGAATAACTGAAAATGGATTGCTGTGATGATGGTTTAAATGTCTCTTCTCTAGCAGTGATGTCATCTTCTCCAACAACACTTTTCTATGTAGCTTCCTCAATAGGACGCACTGGTTCTTTGACAAAAAGTTTAGGGCATAAAGTGAATAGTGGTGCCCAATTGCAAGGAAAAGGAATTTAAACATGATTATTTTGACCATTTCAAAACTATGCTTCTCTTGCCTATACAAAACTCGAAAGGTATTTGTGTCCTTTCACCATCTAATGCTAACTAATGATTTTGGACTAAATTGGCAATTTTTTAGAGTTTAGGTACTATAGTGGCACGTTTTGAAGTTTGGGTGCTAAAGTGAGACTCAAGAAACATGCCGTCTGTGTTTCAATTTTGGGTGCTAAAGCATATTCTTTAAACAAGAAATTAAAGAAAATATTTGTGTTTCAATTTTGGAAATAGAAAGCACCTATAACCAAGAAACATGTTGTCTGTGTTTTTGTTTCAAAGAATCGGCTTGTTTTCTGATCAGCTGATTTCGTTTTGTTTTTGACTTTTTGGAACTGACAAGAAGAAAAGTAATTCATGTTGGAGAACAATCCCCTAAACTATTAATAAAGAATTAGAAGAGTTAAGGAATCATTGTTGCACAACAATGGCATTTACAAACAGAAGTTTTTCTCTCTTGTATTCTATTATTCTCTTTCTTGGAGGAAATATAAAGGTGTAATTACATCTTATATAGGAAATAATCTTATTCTAAGACAACTATACAAATATTAATATACAAGATTTGGTCAACTAATCAGATTCCTATAATCACGAAACTAACTACCATATTTACAAAGGACAGCTCATTCTAACACTCCCCCTCAAGTTGGAGCATATAAGTCTATCATGCCCAACTTGTTAACTATCTCATGGAACACCTTTCCTGATACAGCTTTTGTAAGTATATCAGCTAGCTGATTTTCTGACTTGACAAACGGAAACCGTATGAGCTTTTGATCTAACTTCTCTTTGATAAAATGACGATCAACCTCAACATGTTTGGTGCAATCATGTTGTGCAGGATTCTGTGCAATTTCAATGGCTGCCTTATTATCACAGTGAAGATTCATCGGTTTTGCATATTCAATCCCTAAATCTTTGAGAACACCCTTAATCCATAATAACTCGCAAACACCATGAGCCATACCTCGGAATTCAGCTTCTACACTCGACCTTGCAACTACCTTTTGCTTTTTGCTTCTCCAAGTAACAAGATTACATTCAACGAAAGTGAAGTAACCAGATGTAGATTTTCTAGTTGTTTGATCTTCTGCCCAATCGGCATCCGTGTATCCCTCAACGCTTGAGACATCATTTTTTGAGAATAATAGACCCTTTCCTGGAGCACCCTTCAAGTACCTTAGAATTCGATTCACTACATTCATATGTTCTTCACTCGGCGCATGCATAAACTGGCTTACAACACTGACAGTATATGCTATGTCTGGTCTCGTATGAGATAGATAAATTAATCCACCTACTAACCGTTGATAATGGCCCACGTCTGTTGGGACTTGATCTGGAAAAATTCCGAGCATGTGATTCACTTATATAGGTGTTGTTGCTGGTTTGCAAGCAGGCATTCCAGTTTCAGTCAAAAGATCTAGCACATATTTTCGTTGTGAGAGGAAAATCCCTCGTTTTGATCTTGCTATTTCAATTCCTAAGAAATATTTAAGTTGTCCAAGGCTCTTCATTTCGAACTCAGTAGCCAAATATTCTTGTAATAACTTCATTTCTTCTGGATCATCTCCTGTCAAGACCATATCGTCAACATACACGATTAAAGCTGTTACCTTCCCTTCCTTATACTTTATAAACAAAGTATGGTCTGAACTACTTTGTTTATAACCGAATGCCTTCATTACAGAGGTGAACCTTCCAAACCAGGCTCTTGGAGATTGTTTGAGCCCATATAACGATTTTTCAATTTGCAAACTTTATTTCTACATTGGGAACTACATTTCACACCCGGTGGCAGCTCCATGTACACTTCTTCTTCTAAATCCCCATTGAGAAATGCATTCTTAACATCAAATTGTTGCAAAGGCCACTCCCGATTTGCTGCTATGGATATAAGAATGCGAATTGTATCTAGTTTGGCTACTGGTGCAAATGTCTCTTGGTAATCCACCCCGTATCTTTGTATATACCCCTTTGCGACCAACCTCGCTTTATATCTATCAATGCTTCCATCTGCATTAAGTTTCACAGTGAACACCCATCTACATCCGATTGTTTTCTTTCCTTCGGGTAGTGACACAAGTTCCCACGTAGAGTTCTTCTGCAAAGCTTCCATCTCTTCGTTGATTGCCTTGGCCCAATTTGGGTTTGTCAAAGCTTCCTGAACACTACTAGGAATAGATACATTGGATAATTGGTTAATAGTAAGTGCATATGATTTAGACAGCCTATGATTGGAGACATAATTACTGATTGGATATTTCACATTGGCTTTGGGATCAGGTTCATATTGTTTCTTTGGAATGCCCTTGTTTGATCTTTGAGAATATCTTGGAACTAAGTTTTCATGAGGAGCAAGAGATTCGTTAGATATGACAGGTGTCTCACAAGAATCATGTGTTTCACAGGAATCATTAGATATGGGATTCGAATCATGTGTTTCACAGGAATCATTAGATATGGGATTCGAATCATCTGTTTCACAGGAATCATTAGATATGGGATTCGAGATTACCTGAGGTTCAACATTCTGAGTTGATTCTTCAGTTAATGGTGTTAACATAGGCAACTCTATACTCTCTGGTAACTCCTCATGAGTGTCACTTCTCTCAAGCCTTTCATGTATTGATTCTAGTTCTGAGAACTCATCTCTGCTACCTTCTTGTGACATTTTTCCTTCACTGGAACTCTCCCCCTGAAGGGAAAATGTTGAAACTTTGTCTGAATAATATGGTTCAGATTCTCGAAAAGATGCATCCAAAGTCGTATATAGTTTATTGGTTTAAGGATCATAGTACCGATATCCTTTCTGAAAATCTGAATAACCAACAAAAACACAACGTTTTGCACATGGATCAAGTTTAGTTCGCAAAACTTTTGGAATGTGAACATAGACAGTACAACCAAAAACTCTAGGTTCAAGATTCGGAAGATGTGGAATAGAAAGTAAGGACTGCATTTTTTGTTGAGGTGTATGAAATTCCAACACTCTAGAGGGTGACCGATTAATTAAGTATATAGCAGATTTGACCGCCTCTCCCCAATAGAACCTAGGCATGTTCATTCCAAATAGTGAGGCACGAACCACTTCTAGTATTTGTCTATTCCTTCTCTCCGCTAACCCATTCTGCTACGGAGTATAGGTACAAGAAGTTTGATGTCGAATCCCATATTGAGTTAGATACGTTTGAACAGATGTATCTATAAACTCCATGGCATTATCGGTTTGCCAAGTACGAATCTGTTTCTGATACTGGGTACCCACCATACGATGAAATCCCTGAAATGCTGTAAAAACATCACTTTTTCTATGAAGTAAAGACACCCAAGTCATTCTCATACATTCATCTATAAACATGACAAAATAACGAGCTTTAGAGAGAGAGGGAATTTTAGTAGGTCCCCATACATCAGAGTGTATAACTGAAAAAGGTTCTAAACTTTTATTTGAACTTGGTAAATAAGAAATACGATGGCTTTTGGCTAATTCACAAACATTGCAATGAAAATCTGAATCATTTAAAACTGAAAAAAGATGCGGTTGTAATTTCTTAAGATATCCAAAAGAAAGATGTCCCAATCGCCGGTGCCATAACCATATGATTGCTTGATCTTTATCTTCACTTCTAGTCTGATATACATGGCTGAATTTCTATCCTTCATTTTGTGAATTCCAGGTAATAGAGTTTGTCGCGTTTAACACCATAACCAAGAATCTTCTGGGTCAGAATATCCTGGAAAACACAGAATGAAGGCCAAAAAGTTACAATACAATTAAGAGTAGAGGTAATTTGGCCGACCGACAAAAGATTACATTCAAGACTTGGTACAACTAGAACTGAATTCAATGTGAGAGTGTTAGGCCAGACGACAGATCCGATTCCAGTAATAGGAGAGGTACTACCATTAGCTGTAGACATAAAGGATTGGGAAGGTGAACTAATGGATTATAGCTGACTGGAGTCTCTAATCATATGATTGGATGCACCTGTATCAATAATCCAAGTACCATTCATAGAAGTTGCAGAGAATATATTTGCCTTACCAACAATACCTGGGTGAGCAACATTAGCTGTAGTGGCATTAGCTGTGGGCTGCGATTTGTCCTCAATGGTAGACTGAACTTCATTCATAGTTGTCACCATAGCTTTTCCTGCAATCTTCTTGGATTTTTTGAAAAATCCCACCACTCAGGATAGCCAATAATTTCATAACACCTCTGTTTTGAGTGACCTGATTCACCACAATGATCACAAACAAAATTGTTAGATTTTCCAGGTGATTTATTATTACGATTCTTCGTTGATCCAGATGACCCTTGTTGGGTTTGACGAGCCAGCATGGCAGAATGTTCAGAAATTGAGTGAGAGCCCCCCATTGTCCCATTGTCTGTTTTTGTTGATGCTCCCACCTCACATATGCATACGCACTCTCCAAGTCAAGTGTTGGATCTTTTCGTAAGATTTCTCCTTGAACTTGATCAAATTCAGAATCAAGTCCACTTAGAAAAATATGAACTCGAAGCCTAGTCATGGCTGAATGTAATCGTACTACCCCTTCAACTGTTCCTTCTTGAGAGGCAGTTCTATGATCAATCTCCTGAAAGATAGCAACAAGTTCATTGTAATACGTTGACAAGAGTCTACCATCTTGTTTGGTAGAGAACGATTTTTGATTTAACTCAAAAAGGCGAGTTTCGTCTAATCCATCATAGAAGGTTTTTGATAGAGCCTCCCAAAATTCCTTGGCCGTGGAAATTCGAATGAATCGGTGCATCAGCAAGGGACTCATGGAGTCAATAAGCCAACTTTTTACTGTTTGATTTTCAGTAATCCAGGTTGCGAAGGTAGGATCTTCAGGCTTGGGTTTTTTCGCTTCTCCGATAAGATATCCAGATTTGTTGCGAGCTCCAATGTGCATCTCCATAAGTTGAGACCATAACGGGTAATTGGTTTCATCCAATATGATACTGGTAGGAAATACAGAATTGTCTTGGCGGATAATAATCGGTGGTGTTTGATTAAAAGATGAAGTTGGGAAGATGGAGGTAGTTGTTTGGGGGCTTGATATTTGACTAGCCATTGTGTTTACTAGTTTTGAAAGAAAGAAATACAAGATTCGTGTTTGAGCAAATTCTATTGGCAATTCTCTGATACCATGTTGCACAACAATGACATTTAAAAACAGAAGTTTTTCTCTCTTGTATTCTATTCTTCTCTTTCTTGGATGAAATATATAGGTGTAATTACATCTTACATAGGAAATAATCTTATTCTAAGGCAACTATACAAATATTAATATAGAAGATTTGATCAACTAATCAGATTCCTATAATCACGAAACTAACTACCATATTTACAAAGGACAGCTCATTCTAACAATGCATATCTAATATTTAATTGGAAAAAATTTATATATGTAGGTGTTGGCTTGGGTGCATTGTTTCAGCTTATTGGTGTCTCTTGGATGTATTGGGGATTCCAAAAAAGAAGGCTTCATAAGCTTCGAGAATAATATTTTCGACAGAATGGAGGTCTTTTATTAAAACAACAACTCTCTTCGCGTGATGCTTCGATGGAAACTGCTAAAGTCTTTACTGCAGAAGAAGTTGAAAAGGCAACGAATAACTATGATACAAGCTGTATTCTCGGTCGGGGAGGATATGATGCAGTATATAAAGGAATTCTACCAGATAACAGATTAGTTGCCATTAAGAAATCTAAAATTGTTGATGAAAGTCGAATTGAGCAGTTTATCAGCGAAGTGATTATTCTCTCCCAAATTAACCATAGAAATGTGGAAAAGCTCTTGGGTTGTTGCTTAGAGACCGAAGTTTCACTGCTGGTGTATGAATTTGTTACAAATGGAACCTTGTTCCATCACATCCACGTACGAGGAGGGGAATAAATCATCACTTTCATGGGAAAAGCGTTTAAGTATAGCTGCACAAACTGCATCCGCGCTTGCATAGAGATATTAAGTCTACTAATATACTCTTGGATGATAATTACATGGCAAAAATTTCAGACTTTGGAGCTTCAAGGTTGGTCCCTTTAAACCAAAATCAATTTACAACATTAGTACAAGGGACCATGGGATACTTTGACCCAGAATACTTTAATTTTATACAAGCCAATTGACAGAGAAGAGTGATGTTTATAGCTTTGGTGTAGTTCTTGTGGAGCTATTGACTGCAAGGGAAGCACTCTCCTTTATTAGACCTGAAGAAGAGAGGAATCTAGCTATGCATTTTGTTACTCTAATGAAAGAGGACATAGTTGACGAGATTTTGGAAGAAAGAGTGATGAATGTGGGAACGTCACCGTTCCCTACCCCGAGTTTCGATTAGAATTCTGCACCTGCTACTTTTTCCGACACCGGCAATAGATTCACAGTCATTGGTTGCGACACTTGTGCTGAAATAAACGGCACCAACGGCCGCAAATTTGAAAGTGGATGTTCCATGGTTTGCAACGACCAATAAAGCTTTATCAATGGGTCTTGTTCCGGCATTGGTTGTTGCCAAACTTCCATTCCCAAGGGTTTCAAAAGCTTTGAGTTGTATCTCTATAACACCTCATTTCATTGGTTACAAGTTTTTTCAATATCTCCAAAAAAAAAAAAAAAGTTTTTCCAAATATCATGGCATTATATTAATGAGATCCAATTTTCTCAAAAACAAAAAGCCAGTTTTAACCTTATTTAATGGCAATTACAGAGGATTTCAACTTGTGTTATTAAATATTAATATTCGGATATCTCCATCTACTGAGTCCGAATATCCTATCCTGCATTTATTCATACACATTGCCCTGCACAACCTATTAGAGTGAGACACTTCAACGTCATGTTGGTTGAAGGATTTGTACGTGCGAACAATTTAACCGGACTCCCATCTACCATAAAAAGTTGAATACTACAGACTGCTATTGTTACTTTAGGGGTAGTGATGTGTATGTAGAAGCCTGGTAGAAGGATACCCGGAACTTTCATTTGCGATAAAGAATCACCCTGAATTTTCAGATTCAAGCTGTTTGCCCTATCTGGGTTAATAGAATAAATGACAAAGATAAAATTACCGGTTGGTTCGCTGGTTTCACAACATTTTTCTTAGTATGGGACCACAAAGATTCTAAACTACTACTACTACTATATCGCTGGTTTCACAACATCTCTCTCTCCCTCTCTATCTATCTATCTATCTATCTATGTGCCCTGTGGATAATCCTATTTTTTCACATAGGCTCAGTTTGGAAGGAGTACAAATACAAATATGTTGATTGTAAAACCCTGTATTTTGTATTATTTTTTATGTATTTGCACTGTACATAATTGTATTTTTTGCATCAAAAACTGTAAATACTTGTATTTGTACTCTTTCCCAAACCCAAGGCTCAATTTTGGATGAAGTACAATACAAATATATACAGTACAAAACCTTTACTACAAGCAAGTGTTTTTTCCTAAAAAAATAAAAGTATACATATAAAAATATTTTTTAATTTTACATACAAAAAATTAAGAATTATAAAAATCATTTATTATTATAAATATAAATAATAAAATATATATAAATAATGTTTTTATTTTACATACAAAAGAATAAGAATTATAAAAATTATTTACCAATATACTTAAAAAATAAAAATATGATATATAAAATATTATTATATAATAAAAATTATTTATTATATATATTTATATGTATTTGTATATGTACATGTATATGTACATGTATGTATGTATATAATAAAAAATTATTTATTTATTATACTAGTCTTGTGAGCCTTACGAGTTGAGCTTCACTTGGCTCTAGCTCAGTTCAATTAGCAAATGAGCCCATATATCAGGCTCAAGCTCATCTCAAAGCTCAGTTTAAACCAAGCCAAGCTGAGCTCGAATATCTTGTGAGAAGCTCAGCTCGTGGCCACCCCTACTCGATAGACACAAAATAGAGAAAAGAACATGCAGTGGTGGCTGAAACTCAAAACCCTACTCTTCTTCTTCCATTCTTCATCTTCAATAATCGGTACTCTCTCTCTCTCTCTCTCAACTCAGTGCTCTATGCTCACAAGTCTGATTTCTGATTTTTGAAATCTCAAACTGATGTTACAGATTTGAAACTTTGCACGTTGCAAGTGTCTCTCTCAAACAGATCTGAATATACTTCCAAAGAGCAACTTTGCAAGTTCCTGTAAAACTTGCAATCGGGGATTCGGGTCTCCGATGGGGAATTCATCCCCATCGGAGTCGTGGATGGAGGAACAATTCTTTCTCCAATGGGGATCAAGGACGGGGATGGGGGATGATCTAGAAATCAGGGTCACAGATAGGGAATGCAACCCCCACCCTGTTGCCATTCTTAGGCAGAAGCCCAACCTAAAATGGTTGGGTTAGGTTGTAATTGAAGGTTGGATTAGGATTATGATTGTAAAGCATATATGTGAGATGAGGTCCGGTTTCCGGTTGGGTCGGGGTTTACTTAGGGAACTACAAGAAAAACGGTAAAAGGCGATGGTCGTAGGACTGCCGACTTAGCCCTTTAGACTATTGGCTTAGACAGAAAAGACCGCTGCCTTTGAGGACCAGTCTGGTGTGGTTCAATCATCCCTAAAGAGGCGGTATATCAGAACCGCTGGCTTAATAAAGGTGGCGGTCTGGACCGCTAGCTTAGATCTCTTTAGAGCGCCGCCTTAGATCGGTTTCCATTTTTAGGTGGCAGCCTGGACTGCCGGCTTGGATCTCTTTAAACTGCCGCCTTAGTTCGATTAAAATGTTTCTTCCATTTTTTGGTGGTGGTCTGGACCGCCGGCTTAGATCTCTTTAGACCACCTCCTTATGTTGGGTAAAATATTTCCTCCATTTTTAGGTGGTGGTCTGGACTGCTCTGTATATTTCTTTCTTTTCTTCTTTTAATAAATTCTTTTTTGTTTTGTGCAATAAATTGTGTTTGATGTGGAAAAAAAGAAGTTATAAAACAAAAAGTAAACGGATATTAATTAGGTCTAGAGGAGGCGATTTCAGACCCAACTCTTGTGACCCACTCAATCCACCCATTTAGGGTTGTTTGGCAACATGATTGACTTTGTTGACATATCGGTTATTTTAATTTATAAAAACAAAATCAACCATGTTGTCGAACAACCTCTTAGTAGGTTGGAAATGGATTAATTCACCAATTGGTTAAATAGGTTAGGTTGGGTCCGATGTTATGTACAATCTTTGATGAAGAGTGGGTGTCTTGCCCTAAATTCGCCCAGCAATAAGGACGAGGTGGGGAATATTCGACGATTCCCTGTTCCTAATGGGGAGTGGGTGTTTGCCCTGAACCTGCCTAACACTGGGGATGAGGTAGTGAAAATGTGATGATTCTCTATCCTTGATGAAGAGTGGGTGCCTTACCCTGAACTTGCCCAACACTAAGGATGATGTGTGGAAATTTGAAAATTCCCCGTTCCTAATGGGAAAGTGGGTGCCTTGCCCTAAATCTGACTAACACTAGGGACGGAGTGGGGATGGTATAGAGTGTCTTGACTACAGGGTGGGATGCCCCACCCCGAACCTACCCCATTTCCATTCCTATATAATTTACATTAAACGAAAAATGATATTATTATAGTAATAGTTTTCAACTATTTAAAGCTCGAATTTTTTATTTTGAAAGGAGAATTTTCTAATTGTTTCTTGCATCAATGGCCGATTCAAACCTTATCTTGATAATGACCGTTACAAAGACATATTCTCAATAATTTACATCTGGTCCCATCTTACTGATGATCCGTAGACTGTAACCCTAATGCTACTTTCCTTTTGAGTAAGGATGGGAAGAATAAGGACCAATGGCAAGGATTCAGATTCATCACATTTATCAATGTGAAGGGGCCCTACGATTTGATCAAACGACTTTTCTTGCTTGACATCCAACCGAAATCACTTTGCGTGAAGATTTACAGTCCAATTAACCGCGCGTCCCCTACGCTGGAAGGGAAGACTGGTTCACCGTTAAAAACGACATATTTTGATCATTCATCAAACAACTTGGTCCTGAATTGCCGAGTCCTAACCTTACGTTCCTTCGATTAATAAGCAAAGAAAACCAAGGTCTGACCTCTGACGTCAAAGTTATTTATTTATTTTAAAATATAAAATATTAATTAAACAATCGTTTCCAATGCCATTTGACCAGCTTTCCCAAGTCCAGATTAGCAATATCATTCAAAAGTAAATAATTCATGCCAGGTTAGTAATTGTTTTTTTTTTTTCGTTTCAAAAAAAACACAACGCTTATTTTTTGAATAATCATATCAATAGCTTCTAAAATAAAAACAAGTCTTGGAAACTTAAAAATCGATCGATCACCGGATTTAAACCAGAAATTCAGGAATGCATTTTTGTTTCATTTTCAAGGAGATGAATTTGATTTGTTTTTTAGAACTCACAACAATAAAATTAGTTCAAATTAAAGAACATAACATGCATCCCCTTTGCAATAATTGATTTTCTACTTTTCAAAAAGCCCCTGTATTCTTCTATCACCATTTTTTTACATAATGCTGGTGTCGATTGGTAGTTTCTTAGTGATTTTGTTCGATCTGATGTGTCTCAAACTGGGGTTACAGTCAGATAGTCCTATCAACTACCGGTGAGGTTGAGGTGGAAGAATGAAGTCGTACAATAAGATTTGAAACCAAGAAAGAGATCAGAGGCCCGAGGAGTTATTCCCCGAGTCGTACAACAAGATATGAGGCCCGAGGAAAGATGGGTGGTCAGGCCGAGCAGTTGAGAGCAATGCCATTCCAAGCAGAAGCAAAATAACAGTATGGAAGTTGAAGAGTTCAAAAGTCTCTTACCTTGAGAAGAGGTTACCTATTTATAGCCAAAGATCCGTGTCCGATTCAGATGGGGCTTCTGGGGTTATCGAAATGAGGTTGTCCGCCAAGGTCTTTGTAATGAATCATAATCCCCAATGGATCTGTCATTCTTATCCATATGGGGCTCCTCTTCTTGATTTTGCTTATCCATCCTATGTGGTACTAATGTAGTCGAAGAGATAGGGTGGTCGTAGGGGTGTCATATGGCATCCCAGGCCAACTCAACCATAACCCATACAATTAGGATTTCTATTTTAGATTGAGCTATAAGTTGTATCAGAGTTATTTATAAATTAAATATTGGCTTTAGGTAGAAGAATACTGGTTCTTCTTCATTTGACCATTTCATAAAAGGACTCTAAAGTAGATCTGGCAATCAGGTTGGGTGGGGTGGGTTCGTGTTGGATTGAATTTAGGTTGGGTTATCAAATGCTAGACCCTAACCCTAAATGTTTGGTTTAGGGTTGACCCATGGGTCAATTTGGGTCATCCCAAAAAGTAACTGAAATTTAAAAAAATAACAAAATAAAAACTACATGAAAAATGCAAAAAGTAAAGGAATTAACCTTAAAGTATGAGACCTTAACCCTATTTTTTCCGAGTTGGGTCGGGTCGAGTCATTCTCACATTCAGGTAGCTCTAAATATGAGACCTTAACCCTGTTTTTTCAGATTAGGTTGGGTCGGGTTTGCAAGTTGGATCAAATTTTTGCCAGGTCTACTCTAAAGACTCCCTTTGGGTCTGATGTTTCCATATTGTTTTTTTTTTATGCTGTTTCATAATACTTTGCTAGATATTTTGTAGAGATATTTCATTTTCAGATTTTACAATTTAGCAATCAAGTACATTAATTGCTTACGAAGAACCATTTAGATATTAGCGACTAAATCAAGAGTTGAAAATGAACAGAATATGATACCGAAAAGCATGGTACTGGAAGAGTTTTTACCAATCAAAGCACTCTTTAAACTTTGGTGAATACCACTTCATTCACCATGTCTATTATGATATCGTTTAATTGGATGTAAGTCTTTCTAGTACGATGTCTTTCTGGTATCATAGTTGAAGTTAAAAGAAAAGGAAAAATCAATGATACCTGAAATATGTACCTAAAAATGAATGAAACATAGGAGGGATAAAAAATGATAATTGAAAAATAAAATAAAAAATAAATTATAAATTTTCAATACAAACAAGCTTTTAAAAGATTTGGAAAAACACAATAGAAAGATGGAATCAATTAGCCTGTCTTCCAAACCGATAACCCCCTCCTCCTGCCCAACTGGTTGGCACTTTGCAACATGAAATCAATTTTTGGTCTTTTTTTTTATTAATTCTTATCTCTCAAGAAGAATCTTATTTTAAGAGCTAAATAAGTATTCATTTTTTATCTTTTAAAGAGAAATCTTACATTTTATTAGTAGTAAATTTTATTTTATTTTCAAATAATACCCCCAAAACAAAACACAAAACATTTCCTTAAATCTTCAAGCAAAAAAGGCTTATAATAAGCAGATCTGATCAGGGGGTGATCCAAATTCGACTAAATAAGCAGATCCGACCAGGGGGTCGACCAGGGGGTGATCCAAATTCAACCAAATAAGACTGAATCTCGAATCGAATAGGATGTGATCCGTTCCATTTGCGTCCCTACTCATTTTTGTATACTTCTTATATACTTTCTTACTTTTTAATTTAATTTACTTTACCAATCCAAAAAAAAAAAGAAATTTTATTTTATTTTATTGAGGTGGCTGCCGATATAATTTTTTATTGAGGTTAGTTCTTTCAAATATATATATGTAGTTGGTAAGACTTCGTATCAAGAGGTGGTTGCTGATATAATTTTTTCTTGAGGTTAGTTCTTGGAAATATATATTTGTAAATAATAGTAAGGTGTTGACATTACTGGCCTGTGGTTCCGAATTTCTCATTCATTTTTCTTCCGCCACCTTTTTAATATGAATACAACGAATATAATTAAATATGGCATACAAACTTTTGCACTATGGAGTTTTGACCAATCAAAATCAGCTCCTGATTATTTTCCCCTTATCATATCTTTTTGATATCATAGTCCCACCCGTGAACTCTGGAATTGGCGTGCATTGCCATTACAATAAAACATTGGGTATGGGTTGCTTATCTAATATATAAAGAAAACAGTTAGGAAAAATTTATGTCGCCCGAAAGACTTTGACAAATCAAAACCCCCCCTTGAATATTCGATGAAAATCCACCTTATTTGTTCTATCACTTTTACGAGGCCGGGTGATTTGTTCTATATTTTTCTGGTATCATGTTGTTCTGGCATCATAAATTGAATCCACAGTAGGGAAAATCTATGAATCTTTTACATTTGTGACATAGAAATAGGAAATTCTAACAAGGGAGATATTCCAAATTAATGAATGGGTGGGTATGAATGTGGGGACGATCTAGACTCATATTTTTACCCCTAATTCCAAATGCATGGCTATGAATTTTTGGACTTCTCACGACATAATTGGGAGAAGAGAAATGAACACAAATGTTATAATTTTTCAAACGCGGGTTGCAAAGAACCACGCAGCAACTAGCAAGACAAAGATTCCGGGCAAGTGGATGACGGGCGGGTCAACAATCGATATTCAAATGACACTTCGTGTCCAACACGCTCAAAGATATGAATACATATGACAATTGTGTGATTCGCATGGGTAGAAACTCACAAAACCAAAGCTTTGATTTTCTCGCTCGTTTACCAAATATTTGCCTTGCCTCGAGTCTATAAATGGTTGAAAACCAAACTGAGAGGCTCCAGTAACAATTAATTAATGGCTGCTTTCGTGGTGCTGGTCCTGGTCCTGCTATGGCTTCAGCTCCTTTTGTGGTGGCCACCGTCGACGACGGCCGTATCATCAACCGTGTCAACAGCAAAAACCGGTTGTCAAGAAAATTGTGGGAGTGTCACAGTTCCCTACCCGTTCGGCTTGGACGACAACCCAAGCTGTTTCAGAGAAGGGTTCGACCTGCACTGCAACAGAAGTTCCAACCCTCCCCAGCTGCTTTATAGTAACGTCAAAGTAATAGAAATATCATTAGAAGGCCAACTGCACATCCTGAACTATATAGGCTATGACTGCTACAATACTTCGGGGAATTTTTGGTCCTTTCCCTGGCTCAATCTGAGTGCTAGACCATATACTTTCTCCGAGACCCACAATAGATTCACAGTCATTGGTTGCGACTCTGATGCTCGTATAACTGGCTACAACGGCCGCAACTTTACAAGTGGATGTTCCATGATTTGCGACGACCAACAAAGCCCTATCAACAACTCTTGTTCAGGCATCGGCTGCTGCCAGACTTCCATTCCAAAGGGTTTCAAAAGCTTTGAGTTGTATCTCTACAGCTTCAATAACCACACCAACGTCTTGGATTTCAACCCATGTGCCTATGCTTTCCTGGTTAACTATGAGTGGTACAACTTCTCAGTTTCTGATCTAGGGGGTTATATGGATTTCTATAATCGAAACAGAGAAAACGTTCCGTTGGTTCTTGACTGGGCAATAGAGGAGTATTCGTGTGAAAATGTTTCAAGAAGCGACCCCTCTTATGCTTGCCGGAATAACAGCGAGTGCTTCAACTCCCCCAACGGTCTTGGATATCTCTGCAAATGTTCTCCTGGTTATCAAGGCAATCCTTACCTCGATGACGGATGCCAAGGTATATGTATATACAATCCTTTTCTGAATCTCATCCTAAGTATATGTATGTAGATATCTCATCTTCATCGTATGATCTAAATTGCATATCATATGGGTTATTGCAGATGTAAATGAATGCGCTGATCCAGCTACAAATGACTGCGATGCTCCTTCAGCTATTTGCACTAATACGCCTGGCAATTACACCTGCTCCTGCCCACCTGGTATGGAGGGAGACGGAAGAAAAACTGCAACTGGTTGTACCGCTCTTCAAAAGAAGAAATTCCCGGTGATGCAAGTCGCCTTAGGTATTCATCATGAACTCCACACTCAAATTAATATTGCATTAATGAGATCGGTTCCTCTCTAACATTAACCAGATGTAACTTTCTCAACTTACAATTAATTAGGATTTTAGCTCTGTGTTATAAATATTCCAAGATCTAACTAGTTAAAGACCACACCTACCCGTGAACAGTTTGAATCCTGGTGGGGTCGCTTCTGCTCACACACAAGTCCTTGAAAAAGAGGTGGAAAACAAGGCTTTGGCTGTGCTAGAATCATATACGTTCTAAGAGTCCGTTTGGTTCTCAGCCCGAATCAGAGTCAGAATCATAATGATCTATTTTCACAATTTGTTTGGTTCAGACAGGAATGAGAATGGGATTTCATTCCCAAGGGAGGGCAGGGTATGAATCGTATGATCATTCCCTCAAATGGGAATGGGAATTCAGATTCCAGACTCCTATTCCCGCCAATCAAACAGTGCTTAAAATTTTATCAAGAGAAAAATGGTGTCCTATAGTCCAACCGTAATTCCCTAAACACTCATTCTTATCACCAGAAAAAAAATTACTACAGTGAATTACGGTACTGCCACCCTGAACTTTGCAGGTAGCTCTTACTTAGCTCTTACTTAGCTCTCCGAGCAACTTTCATTTGTAACCAAGGTTTTTAAAAACGAAACTGGGCAACGAACTGGTTAGGGTCCGGTTTCCGGGTCAAACAGTCTGACCGTTTAAACCGAATAGATTGCCCATTCTGATAAAAAAAATAAAAAATAAATAAATTAAAAAAATAAAAACCAGCCAAACCGTTGAACAGTTTGATCACCTGGTTCAGTGGTTTATTGACCAGATCAACGGTTTTTGAGAAAATAACGATTCTAGGGTAAAACCGAATCAGTCACCTCACCTGATCGGTTCACAGTTTTTCTGGTCCAACCATCAGGTCTGGTCTGGTTTTGAAGACCATGTTTGTAACAAATATCCACCGAAAGGCTGTATTTGGCTTGGAGGAACAGGTAGAGAAACCTATACAAATTTTATACATATTTCCTTTCGTTTTCCTACCTTCTCTTTAAAACCAAACACAACCTAAATAATCAGATTCCAGCATTTTCTCTCCACCCTGTTAATGGGATTCTCAGTAAAAAAAAAGAAAAATACGATAATACCCATTCAACGCTTCTTTTTCTTTGTTCGCAATTGTCTTTAATTTTTGTATCTAAATCTATGCTGGCAGAGAGACAACATTTGTTTCATTTTCCTCATGTACAAATATAAATATGTACAGCATAAATACATACAAAATAATATAAATTGGAAGGTTTTGTACTCTAAAATTTGTATTTCTAGTCCTTACAAACTTAGTCTATATTTGGTGAGATCGGCTTCCCTCAGGGCAAACCCATGCCGACACTGTTCCAAGTGCCATTTACAACCTTGCATTTGGAGATATTCTCAATACAAGGCTGTAAAAGTTGCTCTAATGGGCTTTGCCCTGACGGAAGCTGAACTTATATTAGATTGTCCATAAGTCTAGGTGTCTTTGTCATGAATAAAAGTTTGGAAGTTAAGTGTAATTACTCGGAAAATACATGGTGGCAATCCAAATCTAGTCTATAATTTTGAACCAGAAAGTCATGTAGGATACCGGTTGGTTCACTGGTTTAACAACCCAAATCAAGGTTGACAACATTGGTCCTGGTCGACGGCACACAGGCTTCTTCTAAGAGCTTGTTTGGGTAAGTTTTTATTGAGCTATGTGGACTGAACCAAATTGAAGAAGTTACTAAAACTAGCTTTACCAGAAATTGATTGATTTCTTAGCTCAAGAAATCGTATTTCTGGGCTTTTCACCAAACATTGATTTCTATGTGGGGCCCACTTTTCAATGCCAGAACCCAGAAACCGCTGTATGAATGCCTCCCAAATGGGTTCAAAATCCTATTAGGCAATGTGGGTAATCATATTTTCCAGGTACGTCCCAAGGTACAGCTTGGGTAGGCTGGGCTTGGTTTGAGGGATTATCCAAACCCAACCCAAGACTTAGGCCTAGGCCCAACCCATACTAAGGTTCACGTTAATCCCAATTCTGCCCAACCAAGGCCCGACCTAAACTGAAAATTGACATATTCGGATTGGACTCAGGTCTGGGCTGGTCTCATATTGGTCAGTTGGGTTAAGGAATCTGTTCTTACTAGTCTCAATGCTTTAAGAAAAATCGCCATGACTTTTTGGGCCCAGCTTGAAGCCCAATAAGGGCGAGCTCAACTGAAGCAGTGCCCAACCATGTCGAACACCTTGAGGATTAATGAGATGTTATGCCGTAATTAATGGCATGTGACCCTTTCTAGGACAAATTATTTGAAAACAGAAAACATGAAGACCAGAGAAGTGCTACATTCCCTCTTGATCATATTCTCTTTTCTCCTTCATCCATCCATCTTCCCCTAGCAATGCCTAACCGGTCCAATTTGTTTATTAAAAAACTACTAAATATGACATTCGTTTCTTAAGTTTTCATATATTCTAAGAGGTGATCTACAACATGACTTTTTTTATTTTATTTATTCTTAAAATCACCACATCAATGGGAAAAACACAATCTTTTAAAAAACCAAGAACATATTCCCCATGTTTTTGTTTCAAAATGAACCAATCTGATTTCAATCCAACTGATTTTGTTCTGTTTTCGGGACTGAGAACAAAGAAAAGTAATTGCATTGAATCAGAAGAGTTAGGAAATTATAAGTACCTAATTCAAAAACGAAACTGTCCAACTGAAGTTCTTTCTTTGGCAATAATAATAATAATAATAATAATTTCTCAAATTATGTAGGTATTAGCTTGGGCATCTTATTTCTACTTTTTGGTGCCTCTTGGATATATTGGGGATTCCAAAAAAGACGGCTTTATAAACTTCGAGAAAAATTTTTTCGACAGAATGGAGGTCTTTTATTAAAGCAACAACTCTCTTCATGTGATGCTTCTATGGAATCTACTAAAATCTTTACTGCAGAGGAGCTTGAAAAGGCAACTGATAACTATGATGTGAGCCGTGTTCTTGGTCGTGGAGGATATGGTACAGTATATAAAGGAATTCTACCAGATAATAGATCAGTTGCCATTAAGAAGTCCAAAATTGTTGATGAAAGTCAAATTGAGCAGTTTGTTAATGAGGTGATTATTCTCTCCCAAATTAACCATAGAAATGTGGTTAAGCTCTTGGGTTGCTGCTTGGAGACTGAAGTTCCATTGTTAGTGTATGAGTTTGTTACAAATGGAACTTTGTTTCATCACATCCATGATGAGGGGAATAAATCATCACTTCCATGGGAAAACCGTTTAAGTATAGCTGCACAAGTTGCATCAGCACTTGCCTACTTGCACTCTGCTGCCTCTCCACCAATTATTCATAGAGATATTAAGTCTACTAATATACTCTTGGATGATAATTACATGGCAAAAGTTTCAGATTTTGGGGCTTCAAGGTTAGTTCCTTTGGACCAAACTCAATTTACAACATTAGTACAAGGGACTATGGGCTATTTAGACCCAGAATACTTACATACAAGCCAATTGACAGAGAAGAGCGATATTTATAGCTTTGGTGTTGTTCTTGTTGAGCTATTGACGGGAAGGCAAGTACTATCCTTCGACAGACCTGAACAAGAGAGAAATTTGGCTATGCATTTTGTTACTCTAATGAAAGAGGACAAAGTTGATGAGATTTTGGAGGATAGAGTGATGAGTGAATGCGATAGAGATCAACTTAAGGAAGTAACCATACTTGCCAAAAGATGTTTAAAGCTGAATGAGGAAGAAAGACCTTCAATGATGGAGGTAGCGATGGAGTTAGAGGGTTTGAGGAAGATTGATAAACATCCATGGGTGGGACAAAATTCTGAAGAGGTAGAGCATTTGCTTGGTGAGACTTCAGATTTTCATAGCCGTAACACCAATGGGTTTGATAGTTTAAGGGATCAGCATGTGGTAAAACCACTGGATAGTGGACGATGATTGTTTGATATTTGGACTTCAAGGCCCATCTTCCTTTCTTTAATTTCTGTAAAGAATTCATTCTCTCGATTATGTGTAATTTCTATGTAGTAAAGGTATGCTTCTACTTCCAATAAATTTAAAGTTGTCTTTAAAATGTAATATTTTTAACTGTAATAAGAGGAACCATGCACAATAATAGTTTCAGTTTCAGATTGATGGCTTATTCGGTTGGAATACAACACACTTCATATTCTATCATGTAGAAAATATTTATTTAGTAATATAAATTTTCCGTAAATATAGGGTGCAGGGTGATTAGGGCATATTCCTAGGGAATAGGCTTCTTTGAAAAGACAAAACCTCCTAATTTATAACAAAAAAAAAAAAAAATTAAAAGGAGTTGATTTAGTCTTTTCACAAGGGATATATGCTCCAATCACCTTTTCTTTAATATATCATTTTCGTAAGTATTTAAATAGTAAGATTGACAAGAAATCCTTGGTTATCTTCTACTTTGCACCTCAAACCGAAGAGCAAATGAATCTAAAGGTATCCAATTTAATCGACTTTAAACAAGCTGTGCTTGCAATACAGATATTGCTAGAAATCTTTTTGACCACTCTACGACCAACCAAATTCACCAAATTGAACTCCCATCCAGCCCTTATATGGTGAGAAATTGACTAGTTTGGTCACTCGCTCCTCATGGCCGATTTACTTGCAGCATTGTTTTCAAACTCCTCCAATTTGAAATAGCAGGCCAATTGGTTTGGAATCTCTTGGAAGAATTTCTAGAGGGGATTAAGGATATCCCCCCAGAATCTACAATTTTGTTTGTCAAGGGAAACTATGGAAAATATCATGAAAGTTGACTGCACTAGCCCGCTTTGCCTGGAAACTGAAGAAACCATTGATCATTTCTTCACTGCTTGCCAATGAAAGCAGTTTCTATTTGGCTCTTATCTCTCATTAAGAATGAAGGACAACCAGTCCTGGTCTCTTATGCAGTTGAGCTTTTAATTGCTTTCAAAAAAACAAAAAAAATAAAAAAATCAACCCCTAAAAGTAGGGGTGCAAGTCGGGCGGGTTGGGTCAGGTTTATGGTCAACCCAGGCCCGACCCTAAAATTTCGGCTTAAGGCTCGAGCCCAGTTTGAGCCCAAGGTCAAGCTCAGCCCACCTTGTAATTTGATGCATTCGTGTTGGGCTTGGGCCCGGGCTGGGTTCGGGTTGATCAATGAACTCACTCTAAAATTATACATATATAAATGTATTTATGCAAATATACATACATATATATGTATGTAAATATGTATGCAAAATATCTATATAGATGATATACATACAAATATGTATATATATGTATATATATATAATTGTAACATTTATATATGTGCACATATATGTATAAATGTATATAATTGGGCCGAGTTTGAATTTCCTAAAGACTAGGCCCGAACCTGATCTGAAAAATAGAAAAAAAAACTAAACCCTGCCCGGAATTTGATTAGTTCAGACTCGGGCTGAATCCGCCCAAATTGCACCCCTACCTAAAAGTACAGGTGCCAGAGTCATTATTAAAACTCAAAAATTCTCATTATCTAGTAATTTTTATTTCCATCGCTATCTGTAACGAGGGATTGAAGGATTGGAATATGAGCTTGATAGCGAATCTTTCTTGCATTTGCCAAAGCCCATTAGATTGGACCTTTTGGTGGTTACCATATATAGATCAAAGAAGGTTTATTGATGTTTTAGAAACCTTTTACCCTTAAAAAAATGTTCTAAAAAGCCTACCATCCAAATAAAATAAGGTGTGGTATTTTCTTGTTCGTAAAAACAAAGTTTTTTACTATTAAAAGGGAAAGGAAAATTACAAACATACGGTATGAGAAAAATAAGGCCCATCAAGAAATATCAGAGCTATACAAGATATGCAAAATTACCAAAGCCACCCGAAGCCCTACAAAAAAGAATTCAAGAGCACACCACCCCAGAACCCACCAATGATAGACCCCACCGAAAGAAACAAAATGCCACCAAAAAGAGAAACCCATAATCCATTGACCACAAAACCTCGAAGTTTTGAAGCTCTGCACCAATTCAAAACCCAATTTAAGGATCGGTTTGGAAGGAATGCAAATATGTAGAGTGTAAAACTTTATATTTTATATTATTTTGTATGTATTTACACAATATATATTTGCATTTATACTCTTTTCAAACTCAGCCTCAATTGCATTTTTACTTTGTCGGTCTCTACATTTTTCTATGGGTACTATTCAAACCTCTATGGCCCATAAGAGTTCACATCTGTGCCCTACAAAGGGGCACCCCACAATGCCTCACAGCACATCCCCATTTTGTATTGGGAACATCTCCCGATAATAAGTATGGAAGATGATGAGACATCACTGAGAGATGTTCCCAATACAAGGTGGGGATATTATGTGGGACATTGTGAGGCGCCCCCTTGGGGCATGGATGTGAACTCGACCCATTGACCATTTTGTCTATATAGAGAGATCCATTAGTCTTACTAATTTTTAACTTATGGGAAGCTCCCCCTCCCAAACATATACATAGTAGTTTCAGCAACTGATTCGGACTCCTCACACTGATCTTTATACAAATATTATCAATTGTTCTTGGGAGGTGTCACTTGAATAGCCTCTTGTTTTAACTAATGAAAAAAGATTATCTAGTCCATTCCTTATTTCCTTATTGAATAATAATAAAAAAAAGAACAAATTTATCTTTATGGCGATCTGCATTGCATTTTCCACCATTCTCTCATTTGTGAGTGTCATTGCCAGATATTCCACTTGAGAAGTAAATCTTCCTCTGAAACAAACTCTGATATTATTCCTAACAAAAACTGCAACGTTCAGCTCCCTCCTCTAAGAAAGACAGATCTTGCTGCTTTTAGTGCCCTCAATGACCCACACTACCCTACCACCACCACAATGCTAAACGTCGAAAGGAACAACTTAAACTCCCGAAGATACCACTTACTCCGACTGGCTATGTATATGCCCACAACCTATCTGACTATTTCTACCAAAAAAAATCTTTCTGACTAGAGCCTAGAGAAGAAGAGCTGAGCTTGCCAACTGAAGCAAAAGCTAAGGCAAAATCTTTCTTTTCACACCCTTCCCAAAACGTCTTCATCATCCTGATCACAACTTACTTTCTTGCAAGTTCTCCTACACGTAGTCTTCGGTCCTACTAGCTAACGATTCCAGTCTTCCTAGACTGCTTTAGAGCATGCAAATTATATATGCTTCAACAAGACATGTTTGAGGCTATTCAATGGGCCTAAACTCAAGACAAAAAGAAATTGGTCTCACTTCAAAGCTCGAACACATGATTAGCGGAGTTCGAATTTCCTGCACTTGGTTTCGTGTTTCGTGTACGCCGGGATGCACTTCGAATCGGATTTTAACACGCTGTGGTTCACATGCACATCTGGATCACATGTGCCATAAAATTAAACAGAAAAATTGTCACGTTATGTTTTTCCCTATAACATTTTTTGAAACTAAAAAAGATGTGAATTCATCTTCTTTCCCAACTCGACAGCTGGAGAGTGATGCCGGCTTCACACCCACTATTCCTCTCCTCTCTCGCCCTCTTCCTATCTATCTCTTCTTTCTTCTTCTTCTTCCCTATCCCCCTCCCCATTTATTAATGCTGCAAACTGTTTCTGTTTAATTTGGATTCAGCCACGGTGACCGGAGGAGCAGCATATCCCCCTTCATATTCTAATTTCCCTAATAATCGACTTAGACTAGCGAGCTAAGACGGTAATGTTAGTAGACTCGCCATTTTGGAGAGCAAAGTGTGTTGTACTAGGCTGTTCTGATGTGCTGCCGGATTGCACCTCCGGCTGTACTGCAACGTTGCAGTTGTTGATAATAATCAATGTCTTTAATGATACCCCTGTAGAAACTAAAGTAAAATATGTTGGGAATAAGTCTGCTATCTCACAATAGCCAAATAACTAAATATATGTCTAAACGAAACAGAATAATTTTGTTTTCCTTTTTATGCAATTAAATGGTCATGCAAGCCAACAATATCAATCAAGTAAAAAAATTATATGTAATAATAAAAACACAATCCACAAATAGAAGACACAAGATTTTAATTTGGAAAACCCTCCAAAATGAAAGGAAAAACCACAGGAAACTGGTCATTTAAAAGCTTCCACTAATAAATCAATGGGATACAACAAAGTTCTTCTCTATCAGTAAATCTAGAGGCTATCAGTATCAACTATTCACCCAAATGTGTATTTCATCACATATATCACCAAATAATTCAAAGAAAAAAATAAATTTCTCCAAAATGATAATAGAGAAGAGGAATAGCAAATCAAACCAATAGATATGCAGCTTGAGACGCCATCGAGTGTAAATAGAAGACACAAGATTTTTACTTAAGATTGCATTTGGAAACGATGCAAATAGAATGTAAATTCTGGTTAGGGTAAATTTGCACTTTGATTTATTTTTGTCTGTACTTGGCAACATTACATTTTTGCATTGACAAATGATAGACCAATGTATATTTACATTGATAATAAGATGTAAAAGTACATCAATAAAAAAAAACGCAGTTTAAGGTAAATTTGATAAAAAAAAAAAGCATATACATTATTGGAATGCGTGTTTAAGGTAAATTTGTCAATGCAAAATTAATCAAACTTTACAATTTATATGAACCATTTTACACTCTATATACTTGCATCATTTCCAAACGCAGTTTAAGATTGCTTTTGTTTTTTATACAAACATCGAACTGGAGTTTTTATGTACCCTGGTTCACATTTGTTAGCGCATTTGTTTTCCATACAAAAAGTGTAATGATTAAGACATCTTTGTATCGTGAGTGAGAAGAAGAATACATTATTGTACTCATTTATGGGATACAAACTTGTGATTTTCTGATGAATGGCATGTTTGACAAAAAATTTAAGACATTTAATGATGGGGCCCATGTTTTGCACCGTTTCAAACAAACAGGAAGAATACAAAAAACGGATTACACTTTGAATTCATGAACCGAAAAGAGAGTATTTATGCCTTATGTTTTGTTTTATTTTGTATGTAATTTCACTGATCACCTACCACTTTCTATCTCCATTTGTTGCCATGGATTTGTCAAGAGAATATAAACCAGAATATCTCAAAATAAAGAGAGATGTCAGCCCCGTCAAATGAGAAATGTCAGCTGTTTTAATAATTAAAGCACCTTGCCTCCAACGAGTCTGCAAACCATTGGTCTCGAGTGGTTGGAGACTCCAACCAAACATACCGATTCGTCGATCCCCGATTCACCCGACAGGATAACTCCGGGTGACTCGTTGATAAAATTTCACTGCTATTATTCCTTCTTCAAAGATTCTGAAGAGTGACATATTTTCTTTACCTATGGTTAGTGTGCTCAATGGGAAAAAGGTATTTTTGCTGAAGCAAATATAGACTCATAGGTGATCTAGTGTTTATTGCATATATTGGATGATTGTGTATTTCTCCAACTTTGTATGGTATTTATATGTGTTCTTTTGTTGAGTATGTGTGTATATATACAACAAAAAAACATAGGTACTCTTTAGTTATAGGTTTTTTACATTAAATTTTAATGGCTGTTATCAACATGGCATGAGACTTTCGACTTAGGAAGCCTCAAATCCCAAAGCAATGAAATAGTGATCCGATTTATTTGAAGAACAACATCGTGTAAAATATTTTACCTCTTTAGCTTCTAAGGTTGTGGGATCGAGAACAACTTCTTGAGGAAGTAAAATCCAAAGCCAATAGGGTGTCCAACAAGCAAACTACAGAACCAAGTGGCTTTGGATTTCACTTTTCAAGAAACTGATTCGAATTTTCTCAACCTTACACCTTGTTAGTTCTTAACATCATTGAAAGTTGAAAGATCAACTTGCTTTAAAATGGATGGCATAAATTTATTTTAAAACATCAATGACCAATTCTTTTATGACTTTCTTCCCAAATACGTTCTGAAGTAGAATTATTCAAAATCTAGTGGAGAATTGTTTAAACGAAAAGTTGTACTTTCATAATTCCGAGCTCAACGCTGTGCATATGCTATTTCTATGCATGATTTGCAGGAAGATTCCAAGTTGCATAAAGTTTTAAAGGTAAAGGTGCATATGTCTCATAGGTCAATCAGTTTATAATTTAAAGAGTGGAGCACATTTTCCTTTTTATATGTGGATTTGTATGAACATTGAGTGATTCAAATCATCATCAGTAGTTAAGTTGTACTAAAAATGCTTGGTCAATCACAATATGAGTCTCACAGGCTGACATGGTGTGACATGATTCGCCCAATATCTCTTCTGGTTCCCCAATTCGGAGTCATTATGTGGGATGGAGATAAGCTCTTTCCAAATCAAAGTAGCCCTAGAAGTAAGGGTTTAGGGCCTTTTCCAACAAACTAAGTGGCCCGTCCCGTGCATGTACAATCGTTGTTGAGAGTGCAACTAGGGCGGCTTTTATCAAAACAACTGAATGCACGCGACTCAATAGGCCCGAATAACATGTTGACTCAGGCCAACTTGGGAACCCGTCAATGGGGATTCCTTTCAGAATCTGGATCACATGGTGGATAGCTGGGGACCATAATAAGGCCTAGCTATTCACCATATGATCCCATCCAACTATTTTAAAAATCTCTTCTTGCGAGGAGTACAGTTCATCCAAACAATATATATATATATATATATATATATATATATCACCCTCATTATTATTATTGACTTTATCTCTTCTATAATGCTGTTGTATGGTCCAGTGCACATTGCATTGGTTTTTAATAACATGGGTAAACGGGTCGGGTGTATCTGTTTGATCCAAAAAATTTTGGATTTGGATTTTACTGACAGTTTGATCCATATCCATTTGATCCTAAGCCTCAGTTTGGTAGGAGTATAAGTACAAATACCTACTGTGTAAACGCATACAAAATACTACAAATTACAAGTTTTTACACTCTATAAATTTGTATTTATACTGCTTCTAAGGTCCAATTTGGAAGGAATACAAATACAAATATATAAAAATGGCTTTGGCTACTGAGTTTTTATGGGGCGCTGTCAACAATGGGAACAAAATGTGGTTAGAGAAATACTCTACCGGCCCGAACCCGATCTTGCAATTAGCAAAACCGAACCGCTAGGCATGAAGATTGAAGGGGGACCGGATCAACAGTTGGCTGGCACTTCTTTTGGTACTATTCAACGTTATAATTTCCTTTGCATCACACGTTAGGTGATTCTCAGAATTGTGATGTGGGAATGTGACGTTATCCAATGGTTCTCAGAAGACTCGGTATTTGTTTTCCTACTCCTTGGCAAATATCAAAAATAACAATGTCAGCAAAATTAATAAACTCTTTCATTGCCTTAGCTCGAGTCTATAAATGGGAGAATCAAGTGATCATGGCTCGTGGCTGGCAACTAAAGTGAGACTGTGAGAGTCCAGTAATACCTAATGGCTTTGGTCGGGATGCTTCTGCTTCAGCTTCTTTTGTGGTGGCCACCGACGACGGCCATATCAATATCATCATCATCATCCGTGGCAATGGTAAAGCCCCATTGCAAAGGCAAATGTTGGAATGTCACCGTTCCCTACCCCTTCGGCTTGGATGACGATCCAATAAGCTGTTACAGAGAAGGGTTCAAGCTAAACTGCAGCACAACTCTCGACCCTCCCCAACTGTACATCGGTAACACAGAAGTTCTAGAAATGTCGTTATTACCGGCCCAACTGCGCGTCCTAAACTACATAGGCTACGATTGCTACAACAGCACTGATAATGACTATGACTTCCCTAGTTTCAATGTGAGTGCTAGACCCTTCACTTTCTCCGACACCGGCAATAGGTTCACAGTCATTGGTTGCGACAATTATGCTCGCATTACCGGCCTTAACGGCCGCAACTTTACAAGTGGATGCTCCATGATTTGTAACGACCAACAAAGCGGCTTTATCAACGGCTCTTGTTCAGGCATTGGCTGTTGCCAGACTTCCATCCCCAAGGGTTTAAAAAGCTTTAAGCTGTATATTGATAGCTACAATAACCACACCGACGTCTCGGATTTCAACCCATGCGCCTATGCTTTCCTGGTTGACTCTGAGTGGTACAACTTCTCAGTGTCGGATCTAAGGGGTTATAAGGATTTCTATAACCGAAACAGGCAAAACGTTCCAATGGTGCTTGACTGGGCCATAGAAAACTATCCGTGTGAAAATGTTTCAAGAAGCGATCCATCTTATGCTTGCCGGAATAACAGCGAATGCTTCAACTCCCCCAACGGTCGTGGATATCTCTGCAATTGTTCTCTGGGTTATCAAGGTAATCCTTACCTCGATGACGGATGCCAAGGTATGTTTGTACAATCCTTCTGATTGATCTTAAGTTAATACTTAGATAACTTTTCTTCAACGTATAATCTAAATGAATGGAGTGTAAATGGGCTCCGCAGATGTAGATGAATGCGCTGATCCAGCTACAAATGAGTGCAAGGCTCCTTTGGCTATTTGCACTAATATGCCTGGGGGTTATAACTGCTCCTGCCCAGATGGTATGGATGGAGACGGAAGAAAAAGTGGAAGTGGTTGCACTGCCCATCCAAAGAAGCAATCCGCGGTGATGGAAGAAGTTGCTTTAGGTAATAATAAACTCCAGACTTAAGCATTAATATTGTATTAATGAGATCGAATCCACTCCAACTGTAACAGTATGCGACTTTTTCGACTTACAATTATAACATCCCCCAACCCATAACCCATAACAGGCGGGATTCGATCTCAAGTCTCCGTTACAACCAGCAGGACCATTACTAACCAGCTGGTTGCCACCTTTGATAATTACTCCGGTACGTTCACGGTCTGCCTGTTAAACTCTGTATTTGAGCAAATTTCTTAAATTATCTCTAAAATTTAGGAAATTGGCTAATTATACCCTTTTTCAAATTTTTAAAATAAAACCAAGCTGCTGAAAAAAGAAAGGGGAACAGGATTTATTGTGTGAGCAGTGAACAGGTCTTCAATTAGAATCGAACCTAAAACAGGTCCTACAAAAACCCAAGCTCCTCAAGTGATGAACAAAGAATAGGCTACCTATTAAGCAAACTCCACAGGAGTTAAGATTGTTAAGCGTAAAAACCTCACCCTCCTTGTTCCTAAACCCAGGACAGTACAGAAACTGAAAATTCGCTACGGAGACTCCTTCCGTTCGTTTTGAATGAGTCTCAAGGTCAGATTTTAAATGAGATTTCAAATCAGGATTAGAGACCTAGCGGCAGCGCTCAAGTTCGTTCTGATGAATAGACCGTTTACATTCCGAGAAGCGACCTAAGAAGGATTTTGTAGGCTCAAGTTCGTTCTTGTGGGCGAACATGGATTTTTCTCTGAATTAGAAATCCTAGTGGGTCAGTGTGCATATTCCTCTGAACCAAAATTTCAGGTGGGTGAATCAGAATGTAAGCTTTTCTCTGAATTAGAAATCAGTGAATGTGTGATTATTTTCAAATGGGAGGTGATCATTGAGTCATCGGATGCAGTGGGGGCAGCTGTTGAGGAGGTGGAGGCAGAGTTGCAACAAAGTAGCAATTTCGCTTTTAAGTTTCTAAAGGTTAACCTATCGATGAAGGACTGCTAGACATAGATGGACTACACGAGGCCGAATCCAAAGATGGACCAGCGGTTCTTGAGTTTGTAATCGAGCAGAAGATGTGTGAAGAAGCTGGAAATGCATATGGCCCTAACAGCAATTGATACACCTCCACAAACGGTTGTGGATATCTTTGTCATTGTAAACAAGGTTACCAAGGAACTGCGAATCTGGGTCTGGTGAAAGCTCTCAGGTCTTATTGCCGGAAGATGGATTGCCACGGCTTGTTGAGGTTTCTGGTGGCGGAACGGAAGTTACAGACCGTGGTTGGGTGTGTAATGATGCTTTAGTACATTTTCGCTGTCAAAGAAGAGAATGTTGAAGAGAAGTGGGATAGAGGGTAGTATTGGGTTTTAAAAATATTTATGGTTAACGATAGGGGTAAAGAGATAGTCAATTATCGGAAATAATAGGAGTTTTTTAAGAAAATAGTCAAACAGTAGGGTTGGAGTTAGTTAATTAGATAAACTAGGCGTACTTTTTGCCCCTATTAATATTCTCTAATCTAACTAGCTACTGAATCACCCTACTCCTACCAAGCGGTGAATGGCTTGACTCTTGTGGGGTCTTATTCAAATCACACGCTTCTCACACACCAATCCATGTACAAGAGATGTAAAACAATGGTTTGAAACTATAAATTGGCAAATTACAAACTTTTCTTTAAGGCTACAATTTGGACTGGGTTGGCCCGACCCCAACCCTAACCTAACCCAAAGGTTCGGTTGGGTGGATGTTCGGGTTAAGGTTAGGATTGAAATTCATGAACCACACATTACTTCAGATTGGGTTAGGGTTGATTAGGAGTGGCCGCAAATCACGATTCAACTCGGTCTAAATCGAGCTTCGAGTCGAGCTCGAGTCTAATATATAGGCTTGTTTGCTAATTAAGTCAAGCTTGAGCCTAACAATACTCAACTCATTAGGCTCAGTACCCAAATCGAGTTTTTACATATATACACATATGCATGTATACATACATACATACATATATATATATATATAATAACTCATTTTTATAATTCTTAATTTTTTATATGTCAAGTATAAAAATAAATTTTAAATGTTTAATTTTATTTTTATAAAATATTAGGCTCGTAGTCGAGCTTGAGCCAAGTTGACCTCAAATATGAGCTTTTGGCTCAAGCCGAATTCGGGCTCAAGTGTCTAGCTAGAATTGAGATCGAGCTCGAGCTTGAGCCTTATCATGTATTCGTGAGTCGAGCTCGAATAATTAGATATTCGGCTTGACTCAACTCAAATCCACCCCTAGGGTTAAAACCTCGGGCACTAACCTCAAGTTGACTTTATAGTATATGTCATATATACATATATGTTATATATGATATATCATACATTGATTTATTTAGATGCATAATAGTTGAATAGGCCCCACTACATAGTATCATGTATTTCTTTTATGATAATCACTTCACTTAATCCTAATAATCATAAAGACTAAAACCTTACATAATTTATGTTTATTGAATATTTTATTCTTCATCTCCTCTCTATTGTTTGCTGCCCACAAAAGATTCATCATAAGTCATAACTCATAATGAGCTATTGTCTTTTCAAACACTTAGTTTTTTTTCTAATTTTTATACTAAAAGAACCAATAAAAATGTTAACACAAACAAATACTAATGAAACATATGATTTATATATGTAGTGAAAGTTGAGTTAAGATATGAGAGTAAGAAGTTTTATGAGATTTTAAGGGATGGGAAGAAGTTGGGTTGGGCCCAACCCGAAGTTGACTTTGGGTTGGGTTGGATTAGGGTTGAAGGAATTTAGTTAGGGTTAGGGTTAGGATTGGATAGGTCAGGTTGAAGACCGGATTGAGTTAGGATTATGGTTGGGGGTTTAGAACTTAGAGTTAAGTTAGAATTGGCTTCAACCCGACCTAACCTGAACCGACTTACCGCCCTATTATTTTTATTGAAAAAAGGTAAATTACATACTACTACCCTATACTTTAGGCATTCATTTGCAACAAAATCCCGACTTGAAGTTTCAAATTCAAGCACTTTGTCCCTGTCCGGTTAATGGGCTTGACAGTAAAAATAAAATTATGAAAATGCCCATTTAAAGTTCTTATCCAGTTTTCCTTGTCTGTAATTTTGTTTTTTTTAGTTCTTTTACAACTTTTAATGTGTCTCTTTTTTTTTTCGGTTGCAAATAATTTTAGTGTTTTTTATACTTTCTTGTTTTGATATGTATTATCCACATTTTCTTTCTTCATTTTTGTTGTATTTACTGAATTTTATTTTGTCCTTATTTTCTTTCTTTTTTGTTGTATTTTATCAATTTTTATTTAATGGATAAAATCATTTTAAGGGAAGAAGTTTGGGTTTTAGAAATGTTTAATGTGCACATGAGCCTGACATAAGAATCTTTTCTGAAGCTAAGTGCTAGATCAGGGTGGGTCTTTGTCGCAAACGAAAGTTAGAGAGATTAAGTGTCAATATCCAAACAACAAAGTGGCAATTTGTAATTTACCCAAATTAACAAAAGAATGAAAAATAAAAACTTACTAATAATCATTTTTATTTTGTCACAACTTATTCTTCTCATTCCCATGAGAAGAAAACAAAATATTTTGAGGGGAAATAAGCTAATGACTAACCCAGCATAACCTTGATTAATGTTGTCTGTTGACAAAATGGGATATACGTTCGAAGTAGAATGTGATGCATCTGGATCGGAATAGGGGTTTGAAATCAGAATTGAAACCATCGGTTTGATTGGGTGAAATTGGAATCTCATTTTCATTCTGGTGGAAAGACATTTTCGAGGGAATGGTCATTCGCCACCCCTTCCTTTGGGAATGAGAATCCCATTCCAATCAATTCCAATTCCCTTATGTACCAAACGGGTGGGGGGGGTGGGGGGGGCATAGACCATTCCAATTTTGATTCCAATTCCATCTGCGAACCAAATGGACCTTCCTATTCAATTTTGAGCAAGAATGAAGAAGAATGGATAACATAAAAGTATTTGGCTACAAATACTTATTTGATTCATAATAATATTTTTTCATTCTATCTATCTTTATCTATTCTAGAGTTTTGGTGACAGTTAAAAAACTAGGATGTTGATAACTTAGGGACTGGTCTATTAAGCTTCCTTGAGGACAATCTTGTGTAACTTAGCTTTCTTTTTTAGGCAATATGGTAAATTAAGCTGTCCAAATATATGTTTTGGTGATGGAAAATCTTTCAAATTCATGAGATATAAGTTTGTCATATTAACCACTGCCAATTTTTCAGTAATTCTTGACTCCTTAATTTTAATGTTTTATGTAGGTGTGGGTTTGGGTATAGTAATGCTCCTTGCTATTTACTGGTTATATGGTGTTTTGAAGAAAAGGCATTTGAGAAGACGCAAAGAAATTTTCTTCGAAAGAAATGGTGGTTTATTATTACAAGAGAAAATCTTGTCAAATGAAACCAGTTTTGAGAAATTAAAAGTTTTTACAGCAAAGGAGCTAGAGAATGCAACGGACTACTACAATGAGGATCGAATTCTTGGTAGGGGAGGCCAAGGTACAGTATACAAAGGCATGTTAGCAGATGGAAGAATTGTGGCCGTCAAGAAGGTAAAAATAGTGGATGAAAACCGGCTCAAGCAGTTCATTAATGAAATTGTCATACTTTCACAGATCAATCATAGGAATGTGGTTAAACTGTTTGGTTGTTGCTTAGATGCAGAATTTCCTCTACTAATTTATGAGTTCATCTCTGGTGGAAACCTTGCTGAAAGGATTCATGAGAAAAACAAAGACTTGCTCTTTTCATGGAACATTCGTTTAAAAATCGCCACAGAAATTGCAAGTGCAGTTGCCTACTTACATTCAGCAGCCTCCATACCAATTTACTATAGGGACATAAAATCTTCAAGCATACTCTTGGATGAAAAATATACAGCTAAGGTTTCAGACTTTGGGATTTCAAGATTGGTTGAAAATGATAAAACTCACTTAACTACATCGGTACAAGGGACCTTTGGATACTTTGACCCAGAGTACTTTCAGTCATACCAATTTACTGAGAAGAGTGATGTCTTCAGTTTTGGGGTAGTTCTTCTAGAGCTCTTAACAGTAGAAAAAACAATTTCTTCCAGTAGATCATCAGAAGATAGATGTTTAGTCACATATTTTGCTTCGTCAGTGAGGGAAGACCACTTCTTTAAGATTCTTGATCCCCAAATTAAGCAGGAGGGTAAAACAGAGGAGCTCCAGGCAGTTGCTAACCTTGCAATGAGATGCTTGAATACGAGTGGAAGGGAAAGGCCAACAATGATGGAAGTTGCATCAGAACTCGAAAGATTAAGAAGGTCGGATGAGCCTTCGGTAGTCCCCGATAATGGCCAAGAGGTGGAGATCTTCATCAATGAAACTTTGAGCTTATAGCCAACAAGTTCAACCACTTCAACTTCAACCAGCAAGTTTACAAATTTGGAGAATAGCATCATTTTGCAACAACAGGAACATCCACTAATGTTACCATCTCACACATTTTAACAAAGATGAATGTATTGCAGAGTGGTGTCTTCTTAATAGTAAAATAATGTTATCTGTACACAAGACGAGTAATTTTTCCACAAAATAAATTATTAAATTTATGGATCTCTCACGCGGCATGGAGTGAAGTTCAAGACTCTAATTAATACTGGTGTTTAATATATATATATATATATATATATATATATATAATTTTAAAAAACATGAATGGCCTCAATAATATTTCTAGAATTTTTTGAGGATAAAATTTATCTCTCTATATTTAAATTTATTGATAGAAAATAAGGGCAAACATGGTAATCAGTTATTGATATTAAATGAGTTAAAAAGTGGTAATTTTAAGATATTAAAGCATTCAATTCCCTCTCATTAAATCCAACACTTAAGTTATTTACTTGCATTCATGTTCATTGAATCATATATTTAAGTCATTTTTGTTTCTTCTCATCATTAAGTTCAATTAATTAAATCCATAGTTAATAAATTAATAATTTCAATAACAGAAAAGCTTATACTTTTAAAATCTACCTAAAAAAATAGTGTTTTTATTTAGGTGGTGGTAAGAAATTAAACCATTTTGGGTCAAATGGGTCAATCCATGTTTAAAACCAATTAGAAATGTTTAACATACAAATTAAACATTTTGTGTCAATGGGCCAATCCATGTTTAAACAATAATAAGTATGATAAATAAGAAATGTTTTTATTAATGATGGAAATGGAATGTAAAATTTAAAACCAATTAGAAATAAAAATATTTTCCTATTCTCTCTCATTAAATCCTATATTTAAGATATATTTTTCTCATCATTAAATTCTTGTAATTAAATCCACAATATTAATTTTAATAGTATAAAAAATATTTTGAAAAGTAATTTGAAAACAAAAACATTTTCTTCCCTTCCGGTGCTGGGCAAGCAATTTTATAATAAATAAGTATGAAATGTAAGAAGTATTTTTATTAATGATGAAAATGGAATGCCAAATTTAAAATCTACCTAGAAATGAAATAATGTCATAGTCAAATAATAAAATTTTTAAAAATAGAAAATGCAAAGATCTACAAAAATAAAAAAAACGAGGAAAAATCCGGGTACATATCTAATGTTATATATTTATAAAAAATAAAATGTTAGGTACATCTCTAATATTATGCATTCGTTATATTAAACAAAAATAAGTATTATAAATAAGAAATAATTTTATCAATGATGGAAATGTAATACAAAATTTAATGTCTACCTAGAAATCAAATTATTTTTCTTTTTAGGTGGTGGTTAGTGGTTTGGGTCAAATGATATCATAGACAAACAAAAATTAAGTGTAATCAAGGATTAAAGTATCGGTATCAGGTATCGTATCGGACCACTCAGATACGGATAATATTTTTAAGATAAAAGTAACCATAATTAATGTACAGATACATAGAAAATGTATATTCTAAAGGTATATGTGAAGAAATGATGCATAGAAATCATAAAATTTTATTCATATTGTATCAAACAAGAATATATATATATTAAAAATTTATACATGCACAAAACTATTATTATGTCATTTTCTATTGATTTTCAAGGCATAAAAAGTATGCAACTATTATATGTGAAGTATTAAGTTGATTATTTTCTATTTTACTATTTTAATTTTTAATATTAAGTAAAAAATAATTCTCAAATGTTTAGTTAACAATATTTTTATCTTTGTAAACAATAAAAATGTTATTATAAAATGTAATTAAAATATAAATTAAATTTTTTTAGTAATATATAATATTAACTTAAAATATATCAAATATATTAAATTTTCCAATATACACATCATATGCAAATTCATAATTTTTAATTGTTAAAATAATTATTCCATTATTAATATTTTTGTTTCCATAAATTTTGAGATAAAAAAATCATTTTTTAAAATAAATTTAGATTAATAGATTTGACAAATTTAATTTATATTATATTCTCAAGGTTTTTGTAAATAATATTTTTATTTTTATAAATAATATATATATACTTTTATTTAGTTCACATTAAAATATTAATTAATAATTTATAAAATTTTAAGATACATGTCATGTTAAAATTTATAAATATTAAGTACCAAAATAATTATTCTATTATTGATATCATTTTTTGTATATATTTCTCGAGATTAAACAAATTTTTTATATAAATGTGGATTTAAGAATTTATTTATTCTATTAGTTTATAAAATATTAGTTTTGAATATTATTTTTTTAATTTTTCTGGAATTGTTAAACATAAATGTAATTTTTTTGTATTACATTTGGACACTAGAATATAAAGAAGTTATTTTTTTTATTGGATTACACAAGATTAAAAGTGGCTTAATTGTTTATGCGTGCGTTTAATGTTTAGCTTTGGGTGGTTTGTGTTCGAATCATGCTAGGTGCACCTTTTTTATAATAAACGCACGCGCGCAGAAAACGCTAATCTGTATCGGTTGTATCAGTGCCTATCGCTTCGATACATTACGATATGGGCCGATATGAAGCCGTATCGTTACAATACTTGCGATTCAGGAGATACATGTTTTTGTAGGATAACCTAAAAGCCAACAAAATTCTGACAACTGACTCTACACTTTAAATTATAAAAACCCCCACCATGTCATTAAAGGCTATGTGATTGTTGCCAACATGCAACTTTTAATCCATGTTGGACAAAACAAAAGCCAATACCAAAAATAGGTTTTTAGTTTTTCTCCTACTCTCTCTGTCTCTCGATCTCCCTCCCTTTTCTCTCTCTCATAGTCATGTCTCAGTCTATCGCTCCCTTTGTCTCTCCCACTCTCTCAACTTCGGTCTGTAGCCAAATCAAAACCTTTATTTCTTCTCTTCCCTTCTCTCTCTCTCTCATTCTTTTCCCTCACTTTTTCTCTCGATCAATATCTCATTCTCCCTCAATCTCTATCGTTCTCCCTTAGTCATTCTCCCGCTCCCTCTCTCGTCCTTTTCTTTTTATGTTTCTTACATATAATATTAATCAAACAGTATAAAAGAACTAATGGGACCAACCACTTGTACAATCAAATTATAAATTTCTATCAAGTTGGTGTAAATTTTACAACCAAGAGTTTCTTGTGAATTTTTATCAAATTGGTGTAATGATACCAATTTGATAAAAATTGGAATTAATCGTCTTTTTTTTTCTTGCACACTTATACCACTTGTAAAATCAAGCTATTTTCTTATCTAAATGGTGGGTCAATGACCCAACTTTTCAAAGAAACCCATGATGTCATAATTGAATAATAAATATTTAAAAAATATAAAGCACAAAAGTGAAAATGTACATAACTTTTTTGAAAACAATTGAGAGCATTTCTAATGTTATTTATTCATCATATTAAATAAAAATAATTGTTAAAATAAAAGATATTTTTATCTATGATAGAAATGGAATAAAATATTTAATAATAATTGGTATTTGCTATAAGCATTTAAGTTTATTTTTATCATATTGTTACTTTTGTTAATTTTCATTTTTTATCTTATCTATTATATATCTAAAATTCAATTAATTAATATAAAGAAAAAATTTTCATATGCAATGCATGTGCTTAATTACTATTATGCGTGCGTGTATATATATATATATATTAATAGCAGCTAGTTATTTATGGTTCCAAACCATTGTTGACCAGATGGTGGAATTGTCTGGCCCAAAAACTGTCTAAACAACCGGTTCTATTTCACCCTTAACCTATTCCTTGCAAAAAATCTGATGATTTGTTCAGCAACTTGCTGATCTAGGCAGTTGAACTGTCCACCCATCTGACTCGAATAACAGTTTTGACTGTTTTTTTCTTAAATATTTGTTTAATTTTTAAATTAGAATAGGCCATTCATTTACCATTTCGAGAAAAAATAATGAAGAGCAACAATGTTGAACTAAGGATTTTCGTACACAAGACCCTAAAATTGTGGTCTTGATATGAAGGTTTTGATAGAGATCGATTAAATTCCCACTCTATTTCATCATCCATGACGATGGCAAGAAATTACAAGGTGAGAACGACTCACAAGAATGATCAAAATTCTTCTAATATCATGCCTTTCCCATCATAGATCAACAATCTACAACCGGGTCCTGACTAACTGATGGTTTTCAATGTTTAATTACTGTGAAAATAAATGCATCATTTTTAAATCAGATGGTTTTGATTTATTTTTCGAATTCACGATAAGAAAAACAATTCACACCTTCTTAGTATTCCATATTCACAATAGGGCCCGTTGGTAATTGATTTGCAAGTATAATTGATATGAAAAAATATACACATGTATGCATGCATGTAAAAGCATGCGTCATGTGCACATACCTTGAATAAATTGGATTAGGTCCGATTTAAATACGAAGATCAAATTTGAATATACACCGATCGGATCCGCTATAACCTGATCCATTATTACTTATGAAATATTATATATTATTTAAATAATACAGTAAAGTGAATTAGGTAAATTATATCATCAAGTTTTTCCATTACAATTCAAATATTCGAATTCAAATTGGAATAATAATCGTGAAAATCCTAATTCTTATCAGATTGGATATACCTTTATTGAATTCGATCCAATCCATTTGTAGCCCTCATAGAAATGGCTACTTTTGGGTAAATTATGATAGTGACTAAAACAAGGGCAGCCCATGACCCAAAGCAAGGCCTGAAGAGAAACATATGTACCGAGTCTTATTTACTTTGGTATACACACAAAAAAGGCTACTTCCAAGATTTGAACCCTAATACATCAGGTATTAATAGAACAACCTGACCATTGCATTGCATTGAGGCCTATTATCGTAATAACTATTACTCTATGAAATATTCTTTTGAAGTCTTCTTGTGGACTATAGTATAGCCTTGTAATGCCTACATACTACATCAACAACCTAGAGATTGAGAATCTGGATTTTCTCATCACATAATTGGTCCTCACACTCACCTCAAGCCTTAGCAGATGAAATCATTTTTGCTCCTCATAGAGTGCGTCTCACAACAACATCACAGCCATTGAGGATATCTTCCCATGAATGATAAAATCAAGAATGAGAGATGTTCCAATGCACAGCCAAAAAAGCTATGAGGAGTGCTCTATAAGGAGTTAATCCAAATTCCTTGCAGCCACATGAGGTAGGTGAGAGGACCAATTCTGTGAAGAGGAAATCAATCTCAGAAATTGATTTTCAAAATGCAGAGATCATCACAAAATTGATCCTCACACCATACTCACAACACTTGCAGGATGAATTGGGAACATCTCCATACTTGTAGGTTTTCATTCATGGATGTTCTCCATACACAGCTTAAGTGTTGAGATCGATGTGAGAACCAATTTTATTAGGATGCAGTCCAAATTCTGAAATGCAATGGTAGCTTTTTGGATCTTTGAAAGCTTTATTTAGTTGGTATGACTTCATATCAAGTGGTGGGGCTAGTCTCACTTTAGTACTTGGACTTTAAAACATGCCATTATAGTACTTGAACTCAAGAAAACTACCAATTTAGTACATGTTAGCAGTCCTTCAGTTATTTGTATCATGTGATGATATGTGCAACTTAAAATTTTAAAAAATTCCAAAACTATCATTTTTAATAGTTTTGAGACCATTTTTCCATGATTGTCTTTCCTGACGAATGACAAGAATTACTCATCTTCTCTTACAACAACAACAATCTAAACCCTCACTTGTTATTGATTGAATAACTGAAAATGGATTGAAGTGATGATGGTTTAAATCCCTCTTCTCTAACAGTGATGTCATCTTCTCCAACAACATTTTTCTATGTAGCTTCCTCAATAGGAAGCACTGGTTCTTTGACAAAAAGGTTAGGGCATAAAGTGAATAGTGGTGCCCAATTCCGATGAAAAGGAATTTAAACATGATTATTTTGACCATTTCAAAACTATGCTTCTCTTGCCTATACAAAACTCCAAAGGTATTTGTGTCCTTTCACCATCTAATGCTAACTAATGATTTTGGACTAAATTGGCAATTTTTGAGAGTTTAGGAACTATAATTGCATGTTTTGAAGTTTGGGTACTAAAGTGAGACTCAAGAAACATGCTGTCTGTGTTTCAATTTTGGGTGCTAAAGCATATTCTTTAAACAAGAAATTAAAGAAAATATTTGTGTTTCAATTTTGGAAATAGAAAGCACCTATAACCAAGAAACATGCTGTCTGTGTTTTGGTTTTAAAGAATCGATTTGTTTTCTGATCAGCTGATTATGCTTTGTTTTTGTCTTTTTGGAACTGACAAGAAGAAAAGTAATTCACGTTGGAGAACAATCCCCTAAATTATTAATAAAGAATTAGTAGAGTTAGGGAATCAGGGATATCTAATATTTAATTGGAAAAAATTTATATATGTAGGTGTTGGCTTGGGTGCCTTGTTTCTGCTTATTGGTGTCTCTTGGATGTATTGGGGATTCCAAAAAAGAAGGCTTCATAAGCTTCGAGAAGAATATTTTCGACAGAATGGAGGTCTTTTATTAAAACAACAACTCTCTTCGCGTGATGCTTCGATGGAAACTGCTAAAGTCTTTACTGCAGAAGAAGTAGAAAAGGCAACGAATAGCTATGATACAAGCTGTATTCTCTCCCAAATTAACCATAGAAATGTGGAAAAGCTCTTGGGTTGTTGCTTAGAGACCGAAGTTCCACTGCTGGTGTATGAATTTGTTACAAATGGAACCTTGTTCCATCACATCCACGTACGAGGAGGGGAACGTCACCGTTCCCTACCCGTTCGGCTTGGACAACGATCCAAGCTGTTTCAGAGAAGGGTACCAGCTACACTGCAACACAAGTTTTGACCCTCCCATAAGTGTTCACCGGTAACGTGAAAGTTCTAGAAATATCGTTATTACCAGCCCAGCCCAACTGCGCGTTCTAAACTCCATAGCCTATGATTGCTACAATAAGTCTGGTAATTACTACAATACCCCGAGTTTCGATTTGAATTCTGCACCTGCTACTTTTTCCGACACCGGCAATAGATTCACAGTCATTGGTTGCGACACTTTTGCTGAAATAAACAGCACCAACGGTCGCAAATTTGAAAGTGGATGTTCCATGGTTTGCAACGACGAATAAAGCTTCATCAATGGGTCTTGTTCCGGCATTGGTTGTTGCCAAACTTCCATTCCCAAGGGTTTCAAAAGCTTTGAGTTGTGTCTCTATAGCTACGATAACCACACCAACGTCTCAGATTTCAATCCATGCGGATATGCTTTCCGGGTTGATTATGAGTGGTACAGCTTCTCAGTTTCTGATCTAGGGGGTTACATGGATTTTTATAATGGAAACAGAATAAAGGTTCCAATGGGTCTTGTTTCTACTTATTGGTGCCTCTTGGATGTATTGGGAATTTCAAAAGAGACGGCTTCATCAACTGCGAGAACATTTTTTTCAACAGAATGGAGGTTTGTTATTAAAGCAACAACTGTCTTCACGCAATGCTTCTATGGAAACAGCTAGAATCTTTACTGCAGAAGAGCTTGAGAAGGCAACTAATAACTATGACATCAGCCGTATCCTTGGCCGGGGAGGGCAAGGTACAGTAGTATATCAAGGAATTTTACCAGATAATACATTGGTTGCCATTAAGAAATCGAAAATTATTGATGAAAGTCAAATTGAGTAGTTCATCAATGAGGTGATTATTGTCTCCCAAATTAATCATAAAAATGTGGTGAAGCTCTTGGGTTGTTGCCTGGAGACTGAAGTTCCATTGTTGGTGTATGAATTTGTTACAAATAGACCTTTGTCACATCATATCCACGATGAGGAGAATAAATCATCACTTCCATGGGAAAACCGTTTAACTATAGCTGCAGAAACTGCATCAGCACTTGCTTACTTGCACTCTGCTGCTTCTCCACCAGTTATTCATAGAGATATCAAGTCTACTAATATTCTCTTGGATGATAATTACATGGCAAAAGTTTCAGATTTTGGAGCTTCAAGGTAGGTTCCACTAAACCAAACTCAACTTACAACATTAGTACAAGTGACCATGGGATATTTAGACCCAGAATATCTTCATACAAGCCAATTGACAGAGAAGAGTGATGTTTATAGCTTTGGAGTAGTTCTTGTGGAGCTATTAACAGGAAGGCAGGCACTCTCCTTTGATAGACCGGAACAAGAGAGAAATCTGGCTATGCATTTTATGACTCTAATGAAACAAGACAAAGTTAATGAGATTTTGGAGGATCGAGTGACAAACGAATGCAATAGTGATCAGCTAAGGGAGGTGACCATGATTGCCAAAAGATGTTCAAAACAGAATGGGGAGGAAAGACCTACAATGAAGGAAGTGGCAGTAGAGTTAAGAGGGTTTGAGAGTGTCTGATAGTCATCCATGGGTAGAACATAATTCTGAAGAGGCAGAGTATTTGCTTAGTGAAACTTCAGATTTTCATAGCTGCTGCAACACCATTGGGTTTGACAGTTCAAGGGATCATGTGGTAATACCACTGGATGGTGGGCGATGATTATTTGATATTTCAACTTCAAAGCCCATTTTGCTTGTTCAGTTTGTCTAATGTTCTTTCTTTGTAGTGAATTTAAAGCTATGTTTGAAGGTGAGTACTACTGAGTGCTACAAAAATGGGTTCTTCCCGGGTGTAGGAACTTTAGAAAATTGGTAAAAAATTTATTCAGCTAAACAATCCAATCCAGACAGCTCTTGTTTCAATCCGGGTAGAAAGGGCTCCAATAGTGTTAGGGGCAGGGAATAAGGAGGTCGACGCAGGGTCTTCAGTTTTCACTCGGCTCTGTCCATGTCTTGTGGCCTTGTGGGTTTTCTTTTTAATTTGTGCTTGTGGGTTCAGGTGTTGGGCTTTTCTCGGTCCTGAAGAGTGGTCTGAGACGTTGAGGTCGTTTTTTGTTTGTTTCTGTTGGGTTGTCCCTTTTGATTTTCGTGTGGGTTAGGTCCGGTTGCCCGTTGTTGTTTTGAGCTGGACTGCTTTGTATATTCCTTTCTTTTCTTCTTTTAATAAATTCTTTTTTGTTTTGTGCAATAAATTGTGTTTGATGTGAAAAAAAGAAATAAGAGCCAATGCAATTCTTAGAAAACAAAAAGAACTTGAAAAAAAAAAAATAAAAGAAATCTCCATGATGCAACAAGTACAAAAGCTTTAACAATCAGAACCACTCATAAATGTTTCATTAGCATCTGTTTGTTTGGTTACCGCTTTTATGGAAGGATGTTCATATCATATCATATCATATTACGTTAAATATTAAATACATATTTGATGTCAAGAGGTTGGCCTTTCAAAGTCTAATCCCTTGTAAAATTTTGGAAAAAAGAAACTAAAATAAATATAAAGCGTGTTGGACAAAACCCAATATACACATTCCAGTGTATTAGGATGTACCGAAATTTTGAACCCTAGATACCAGTTGAATAGTGATCTTACGGTTTGTTTAAAAATTGGATGAAACACCTAAAAAAACAATAGATATTCAATACACGTAAGTCCATGTCATTCTATCTATCTATCTATTTATCTATCTATATATATATATATGTATATAAGATGGTCAATATCAGCATGCTTATTCTTGGCTCTCTTCTATCCCTTATCCACCACTCCCATTAAGCCATGTCACTATTCCCAACTCAACTTTCTAAAAATATTCTCTCTCCTAAGGTATCTGTTCTAAGCCATTAAGAGCGTATCATGTTACCTCACTCTCCAATCAATTCCTAAAATCTATCCCCCCCAATCTATATTCACTCTATCTCATTTAAAATGTTAATATTAATTAATAAATAGTTAAATATTGTTAATATTTAATCCAAACCACATTTAATGAGTATTAAATATTCTTATTACCAAAAGTTAATACATACGGTTAGTAAATTACCAAAAATTAATAAGTATTGATATTAATTAACTCATCATGACTTTTTAAAGTATTTTCGGTAAATATGGTTACATTCATGTTGATTAATAACATTTTATAGAAATTGGAAACTCTTTAATTAATTTCTATAAAATTGAGAATTACATTTAACAATTATCAAAAAGTATAAAATTTTAGTTATTGCTACTATTATGATTAATTACTAAATGCAAATTGGGGAATAAAATATTATAATGTTGGAAAATGAAGTTATTAATTAATTTATATTGAAAAATAAAAGATAACTTAGTGAAATTTTGTTAGTAAACTACCTAATAAAAATAAATATTTAATAACAATTTACAATAAATTTCAATAAATCTCCATAATTACACAAATGTAATAATTATTTCACAAAATTTCAAAAAACTACATTTTCATAAAATAAAATTTTGGAAATTAAAAGATATAAAATTTTTGAAAGTTTATTTAAAATGTATTAAATAATTATTGAAAATTATTGAAATATTTCAGAAACTTTAGAAAAACTTATTACATTTGATAGATTTCAAAAACCTATTGAAAAATTATGTATTTGTCATTGTAAATTATTGAAAATTATTAAAGGTAAATGAGTATGGGAAAGGGAAAACTATAATTTGAACCAATAATTAGACAAATTATTAAGATAGATTAGTATAGTAAAAGAAAAAGGAAATTATTGATTAATCTATATTAAAAAATATAAGACAAGTTCGTGTAATTCTATAAATAAACCATGTAAAAGGAAAATAAATTTTTTAATAATAATTTAAAAATAAATTTGAAAAAATTTTCAAAATTATACAAATGTAAAAAAAATTCCAAAATTTCCATAAAGTTACATTTTTTAAAATTAAAGATAATTTTAGAAATTTACCATGTGGCTGATACTTGATATATCTTTTTGATAATTTGTGTCATCAAATTGCATATTGAGTTGATGGGGATTGAGTGTCTTGCCTTGAACCCACCCGACACTAGGGATAGGGCAAGGAAAATTGTAGGATTCTACATCTTTGATGAAGAGTGTGTGTCAAACACGCCCAACACTAAGGACGAGGTGGAGAATATTCGGTGATTCCCTATTCCTAATGAGGAGTGGGTGTTTTGCCCTGAACCTGCCTAACACTAGGGATGGGATAGTGAAAATGTGAAGATTCTCTATCCTTGATGAAGAGTGGATGCCTTACCCTGAACTTGCCCAACACTAAGGATGATGTGTGAAAATTCGAAGATTCCCCGTTCCTAATGGGGAAGTGGGTGCCTTGCCCTAAACCTGACTAACACTAGGGACAGAGTGAGGATGATATAGAGTGTCTTGACCACAGGGTGGGATGCCCCACCCAGAACCTACCCCATTTCCATTTTCTAATTATTTCCTTGCATCAATGGCCGATTCAAACCTTATCTTGATAATGACCGTTACAAAGACATATTCTCAATAATTTACATCTGGGTCCCATCTTACTGATGATTCCTACACTGTAACCCCAATGCTACTTCCCTTTTGAGTAAGGATGGGAAGAATAAGGACCAACGGCAAGGATTCAGATTCATCACATTTATCAATGTTAAGGGGCCCTACGATTTGATCAAACGACTTTTCTTGCTTGACATCCAACCGGAATCACTTTGCGTGAAGATCTACAGTCCCCTACGCTGGAAGGGAAGACTGGTTCACCGTTAAAAACGACATATTTTGATCATTCATCAAACAACTAGGTCCTGACTTGCCGAGTCCTAACCTTACGTTCCTTCGATTAATAAGCATTAAGCAGAGAAAACAAAGGTCTGACCTCTGACGTCAAAGTTATTTATTTATTTTAAAATATAAAATATTAATTAAACAATCGTTTCCAATGCCATTTGACCAGCTTTCCCAAGTCCAGATTAGCGCTATCATTCAAAAGTAAATAATTCATGCCCGGTTAGTAATTGTTTTTTTTTTTTCGTTTCAAAAAACCACAACGCTTATTTTTTGAATCATCATATCAATAGCTTCTAAAATAAAAACAAGTCTTGGAAACTTAAAAATCGATCGATCACCGGATTTAAATCAGAAATTCAGGAATGCATTTTTGTTTCATTTTCAAGGAGATGAATTTGATTTGTTTTTTAGAACTCACAACAATAAAATTAATTCAAATTAAAGAACATAACATGCATCCCCATTGTGGGGGGCACAGTAAACCGGCGGCTCGGCTTCCAAGCAGGGCTGTGGACATATCAGCCCACTCTGTGACTTCCTCGGAAAAGACGGCACTTCTGTTCATGTGCATCCCGAGCTTCAGGAGGATGGAAGTCATTTGATTTCTAACTTCGGGAAGAAGATGGGGCCTCCGTTATGGAGGACGGACCCTTTTCCCGAACTTTAGTCTCCCCGAGCCGAGATGGCTCAACTTCGGGAATAGAAGTTCCCTCTAGACGAGCTGACCTCCCTGGCAGGGGCAGTGGATTGCACCACGACACCCTCAACCTCGCTAGAACTACCTAAAAATTTGTCTACGCTAGAAGTTGACATGATTAAAAAGCAAAAGAAGAACAACAAAAGAAGAACGGTTAACCGGATGGTTCAGAGGTTGGGCCAGGGGGCAACCTCAAGTCCCTACCGTCTGCATCGACGCAGTTTACTGTGACTCTCTCTGCAGTTGGGGTTCCCACGTTGAACGTACCCCAAGTCACAATGCCGATGAATGCCCCACTCCCTCCTACGGTGGGTGCAACCTTCACTGAACCTTCCGTGGTTCCCCTTGCGGTTGGACGGAATCAATTAGACGACCTGGTACACTGTGTGCGGGCTATTCCAGCCCAAATGCAATAGGTTCAATAGTTTCAACATTACCAGCAACAAGTTTTACACCACTTCTACTAGCAGCAATTCCCACCGCTACAGCAGAACCAGCAGCCAGCTCCACCCCAGTGTCCAGTGACACCGCAGAACCAACAACAGCCCAATCACCCTCCTCGTCGAGGAGAGATTTTCCATGTCTCATCCCGCAACAAAAGGAAAAGACAAGTCGCTCCACCCGCCTCGCAGCAAGTGAACAGGTCGGGAGATACTCGACCCACCAGAGCTAGTCTGCCCCGGCCCGCGCAACCGGAAGCTTCACTTACAGGGAACCGGTTCGAGGTCCTAGCCACGGACTCTAGACGAGGCCCTTCTGTCCGTGAAAGCCAGCGTCAGCAGTTCGAATCACTTCAAGCCAAGACACTGCTTGACAGCATGGAAGCTAGAAGCACCAATGTGGACCCAGTCAAAAAGCAGCAAAGACGACGTCCTAAGGCATGCCGAGCAATAGTTCCAAGTCAGCTTAAAGGACCCAACCGACCCGAGCAGCCCAAAGGCAAGGCGGAGGTAAGCTCAAAAGTCACAAAAACCGCTCCCCTCCTCTCTGTGTCATCTCCTTTATCCTCCGAGCTCATAGCCATTCCAATGCTAAAGAACTTCAAAGTGCCTCCACTGGACAAGTATGATGGGTCGTTCGGCCCAAATGATCATGTAGACTCTTTCCAATCTCAGATGCACCTCGCTGGGGCTGATGAAGCTTGCATGTGCGTTGCCTTCTCTACGACCTTCAAAGGGGTAGCACGCACGTGGTACAAAAACCTCTCGCCTGGGACAGTTAAGAGTTGGGCACAATTCATGCAAATGTTCACCTCGCACTTCATCACCAGCAAAAAGTGTCTGAGGTCACAAGAAAGCCTCCTCAGCGTAGTCCAGAGGGAAGGAGAGTCGATTCGAAGGTACATCAAACGCTTCAATGACACTTGTTTTGCTGATTCTGGACTTAGATCCCACTGTAAGACTCACGGCGGCAAAGAAGGGTATCACCCATAGGGAATTCAAGTGGCACGTGGTGGCAAACAAGGCTAAAGACATCACCGAATTCCTCAAGCTCGCCGATCAGTTCATCGAGACCGAGGAGGAGATGAATCAAAAGATCGAAGCCCCGGCGGAGAAGAGAAGAAGGGCAGACGACAGTTCGACCAATGGCAGCAGTAAAAGAAGAAAAAGCAAGTCCCCAACCAGAGGAGGGAACAAGTCAGGTCGACGCTCCTGAACTCCTCCGGTCGAAAGAACGAGCTACACGCCTCTCAACGCAAAGCGAGGGGAGATTCTCATGGCAATCAAGGATGCCTCTTATGTGAAGTGGCCACCCCAATTGAGGGGAGATCCCGCCACTAGAAGTAAAAATGTATTTTGTCATTTCCATAGAGATCACGGTCATAGTACCGAAAATTGTAAAAACCTCCTTAATGAGATTGAAGAACTCATCCGTCGCAGATACTTGAAAAATTTTGTACAAAAAAGTAATAAAAACCAATCAGATCGGTAGGAGGAGCAGAGGAGAGATGCTCCCGAGTCCAGCAGTAGACAGAATAAACAAAGGTAGCTGCCTGAAGAAAGATCGGTCCGCGGGTTGATTGTCGCGGGCTGCTCCTTAGTAGTAGGGAAGATCTCAGTTCGCGAACTAGAACGAGAAGAGCAGAATCCTTCGAAACGACCAAGGCCCGAAGACCCCATATTCTTCACAGAGGATGACGGGCGTGGGATTCAATATCCCCATGATGACGCGCTAGTCATAAGGATGAGGATCAACGACTTTGAAGTTAAACGCATTGTAGTTGATTCGGAGAGCTCGGCTGACATCATATTCAAGGATGCCTTCGACAATCTTCAACTCTAGGAAAGTGACATCAAGCCCACAAGTACTCCTCTGGTAGGTTTTAGCGGAGAAGTTACGCCCTTAAGATGGATTTCGGTACCTGTAGAGGTCGGCACGTGGCCCAATATCGCGAGGTTCAAGCACACCTTCTCGGTGGTCGCGACTCCTTCCCCATACAATGCCATTATAGGTCGACCCATCACCCACACACTTCGCACGGTAGTGTCCACCTACTATTTAGCTATGAAATTCCCCACAGACTTTAGAGTAGGGGTAGCGCGAGGCGACCAGCTTGAGTCTTGCAAATGCTATGTCGCCGCCCTCAAAGGGAAAGCCAAGCTAGCAGACGACGTCGAGCTAGAGCGACCCGTGGAGTATCCCGAGGAGCGAGCTACACCAACTGAAGAGACGGTCCATATCCCGACCTTAAAAGAAGATCCAGCCATAACTCTTTAGATCGGGGCATCGATTGAGGAACCTCTCTGTTCTCAGCTGGTAAGCTTTTTATTTAAAAATTTAGACATATTTGCATGGTCCGTGGCATAAATGCTCGGTATAGATGCAAAGGTAATAACTCATAAGCTAAATACTAATCTTGTAGTCAGGCCCATTAGACAGAAGAAACGCAACCTCGCCCCGGAGCGGTGGAAGATAGTTGATGAGGAGGTTGGGAAACTCCTCGCAGCCGGTTTCGTCAGGGAGGTTCATTCCATCCTGGTAAAAAAGGCCAACGGCAAATGGCGCATGTGCGTCGATTATACCGACCTAAATCAAGCTTGCCCGAAGGATTGTTTCCCACTCCCTAAGATCGACCGTCTTGTGGATGCAACCTCAGGGCATGAGTTGCTAAGTTTTCTTGACACGTACTCGGGTTATAACCAGATCAAGATGGATCCTGCTGACGAGTAAAAAACAACATTTATAACCGAATTAGGATTGTATTGTTACAAGGTCATGCCCTTCGGGCTAAAAAATGTCAGGGCGACCTTCCAAAGACTTGTAAACAGACTGTTTGACCCGTTGATCGGCAATAAGGTTGAATGCCATATAGACAACATGGTCGTCAAAACCTGATTTTCAAATTGTCTAATAAATGACTTGGAATGTGTTTTTGAAATTCTACGTAAAAATAATATGAAGTTGAACCCCAATAAGTGTGCCTTCGGTGTCACCTCGGGTGGTTACATAGTTAACCGACGTGGCATCGAAGCGAACCCCGAAAAAAAAAAGGCTATCCTGGATATGAAGCCACCTCGCAAGTTGAAAGAGGTTCAGAGGTTGAATGGCCGTATAGTCGCTCAGAGCCGCTTCATGTCCAAGTCGGCATATCATTGCCTGCCTTTTTTCAAGGCAATAAAGAAAAGTAAGGACTTTGAATGGACTGAAGAGAGTCAGCTCGCCTTCGACGAGCTGAAGAAATACCTAGTTAGCATCCCGGTTCTAACCTGACCCAAGGAGGGTGATGTTTTGAAGCTGTACCTCTCCGCGAGCGATGAGGTAGTCAGCTCGGTGCTGATAAAGGAAGTAGATCGGGTCCAACGACCTATCTACTATGCAAGTAAAGTTTTGTAGGACGCCGAAACAAGATACCCAAAGATCGAGAAGTTGGCATACGCACTAGTCATAGCAGCTCGGAAACTTTGTCCGTACTTCCAAGCCCACACTGTAGTTGTCCTCACCAATAAACCTCTGACACAGATCTTACTCAAGCCCAAGGTATTTGGAAGATTGACAAAGTGGGCTAAAGAACTCAGTGAGTATGACATCGGGTACAAGCCCCGAACAGCAGTTAAGGCCCCAGCCTTGGCTGACTTCGTATCAGAATGCACTTTCAACACCGCAGTCCCCGAATTGATAGAGACCAAGCAGGAGGAAGAAGCTTCAACCAGTGCGGCACCAATCTTGGTTAGAACGAAGCCAACTTGGGACAAGGAGCCCTGGATCCTTCATGTAGATGGCTCATCAAATCAGCAAGGAAGCGGAGCCGGAGTCGTTCTGTACGGGCCAAGCGGGGTGAAGCTGGAATACGCACTTCGGTTCGAATTCACAGCATCCAACAACGAAGCGGAATATGAAGCACTAATAGCCGGGTTCATGCTAGGATACGAAGTATAAGCGAAGCACATCATCATCTGCAGTGACTCCCAGCTCGTGGTCAACCAGGTAACTGGTGATTACGAAGCTCGCGACCCCACCATGGCTGCTTATTTAGCCAAGGTCGGGGAAGTTCTACGCGGCTTCCAATCACACTTCGTCAAGCAGATTCCAAGGTCCGAAAACGCTAAGGCCGATGCCTTATCCTAGTTAGTCAGCATGAGCAGCAACACCATGAGGACTGTGTTCATAGAGAACCTGCCTCGACCTAGCATTCTCGGGGGGGCAGAAGAGGTCGTTCCTGTTGCACAAGCAGAGCCGAGCTGGATTGACCCACTCGCAAGCTACCTGCTTCACGGAACCCTTCCTGCAGATCGCAACGCGGCCAGGAGGGTAGAGCGACAGGCAGCCAAGTATGTCATAAGAGACGGATGGCTATACCGGAGATCTTACATGCTCCCCTACTTGCGCTGCTTGCAACCCTCGGAGGCCAAGCTCGTTCTCCGCGTCACTCATGAAGGCCTGTGTGGCGGATACCTGGGGGCAGGGCCCTCGTCTAGAAAGCGCTGCAATAAGGGTACTACTGGCCCACAATGAAGGCAGATGCACTCGAGCTTGTCAAGAAGTGCGATGAATTCCAGAAGAACGCCAACATCCATAACCAACCTGTTGTCGACCTGAAGTACCTCACTAGCCCATGGCCCTTCTCACAGTAGGGAATCGACATTCTTGGACCATTCCACCAGCGACAGGACAGAGGAAATTTATGGTAGTAGTAGTGGATTACTTCATGAAGTGGGTGGAGGTGAAACCCCTGGCAACAATCACAGCCCGAAGCGTACAAAACTTCTTTTGGAAGAATATAGTATGTCGCTTCGGCCTACCTCGGGTGCTTATCTCTGACAACGGTAAGCAGTTTGAAGATATCAAATTTCAGAACTGGTGTGCCAAGATGGGGATACAGCAGAACTTCACTTCGGTAGCACACCCTCAGGAAAACGGGTAGGCGGAAGTCCGTGGGCTAAAAGCTCGCTTAGCCCGAGCTAAGGGTCTATGGGTAGACAAGCTATCCAATGTACTTTAGGCTTACCGAACCACTATCAAGACCGCCATAGGTGAAACCCCCTTCAACCACACCTACAACACAGAAGCAATAATCCCAGCCGAGATCGAAGTACCTACATTACGCCTAGAGGCATACGACAAAGAAGCAAACGATGACGAGCTCCGTACTAACCTCGACCTGGTGGAAGAAGTACGGGACCTCACATATATTCAGACCGCAACCTACCAACAAAGAGTGGCTCGGTACTATAACGCCCAGGTCAAGAAGCGGCACTTCAGTGTCGGAGACTTGGTCATTCGGAAAGTTATGGTGCCTGAGCCTGGTGTTGGTAAGCTCAGACCAAATTGGGAAGGTCCCTACCGAGTAAAGCGGATACTTGGGGAAGGTACGTACGAACTCGAAACCTTAAAAGGAAAACAGGTACCTCGAGCTTGGAACATCAACAATTTAAGGCGATACTACCTGTGATCGTCGTACTGGGGAGCGGATTGTGAGCCACTCCCGGAAATCCAAGGACTAAAGCGCCAAACTAATAAAAGACTTCGGCACCGCATAAGTCACAGTCACCTTTTTGGCATGGGCAAAATCCAGGAGTGGACTACAAGTCGCTCCCAGAGCCTAAGGGCTAAAATACCACATAAGACCCAATCGCCTCCTTGGCATGGACATATAAGTCCTAGTCGCCTCTTTGGCATAGGCAAATTACCCCTAATGCCTAAGGCCTAGACAGCTCGGATATAAGCCCTACGATGTCTAGTCCGCCTCAGCATATAACAACAGGTCGGACTCATAAGGGACAACAGGCATTTAAATGAGTAGCCCCTACTAAATAAAAAGTTTGGGGTAACGAACACTTAGAAAATTCTTTACTTTGGTTACCCCGCGGTGTCGCTCACCTCAGCGTACACTATGTAAAATTGCCCCTACTAAGTAGACAGTTCGGGGTAGCAAACACTTAGAGAATTTTTTACTTTGGTTATCCTTACTTGTTGTTCAGCTCGGTAGCTCGACAATTCGGGTAACCTATACATTTGTTGCCCAGATCGGAAGTTATTTGTTGTCCAGATTGGAAGTTCGTATTTTCATTGATGAAAAATGGAAGTACAGAGATTTCATCGTAACCCGAGCTCAGTGGCCTCGGGGTGTACATTCAAAACACAAAAAGAAGAAAAAGTCAGAATCACGTAGAAGGACTGCCAACCGGATAGGTCTCCATGTGCTCTCCCACATCCTCTTGACCCGAGGTCTTGGTTCGCCGCTTTCGCCACCCTAGAGGCAAGGCCAAACATAGTGATGGCTCCGAGGTCAAGGTCGGGGAACTTCTGCCAAACTAGGTACTTGCACAGCTTGAAGCCGGAGCGGTAGGAGCTCGAACCATATTCAACTTGGAGATTGTGGAACTCCGAGGATTCCTTAAAGCGCTCGATGGCATGGCTTCTCTCTTCAGCCCGCGCCTCTTGGATGGCGGTCTCGAAGATTTTGGTTCGCTCTTGTACCATCGCTTCGAGGTTTTCGACTTCTCATTGAAGCCTCGCCTTCTCCTTGGTCATTGCCGAGATCAGCTCTTGTTGCTTCGATCTCTCCTCAATCAGCACAGCTGCTTTGCCTTCTCGTCAGTCAGAGCCAAGATTAACTACTTTTGGCTGTCAGCTCCCTTCTTAACCCGAAGCACCTCTTCCCGAGCTATAGCCAGATCACCTCCAGCAGGGAGTAGCCAGATTGCGCTACATCAGGTTCAATCACTGGTTCGTTTTTAAAAACCATAATTTGCACTTGGCACGTTGTCCTCTAGCCATTTACATAGATATTAAATCTGCTCATATATTCTTGCTGGATAGTTGGATGAGACTTACTTGGCAAAAGTGGCAGATTATGGTGGGTCGTTCCATTAAATCAGACACCGTGAACTACATTAATGCAGGGGGCATTGGGTTACTGGTTACATGGACTATAAAAATTTTCGCACAAGTCAATTAACAGAGAAATTAAAAGTGATGTTTATATCCTTGGTAGAAGTATTAATTAGAAGAAAAGTACTGGAAATTCATAAACCCAAAACGAAAGGAAGAAAAAAAAAGAATGAAACAATGTCTCAGAAATTTTGGGGGATAGAGCTAAATTAATGTAGCAATGATCAACTCCAAGAAGTTGCTTAGCTTGTAAATAGATGCCTAACGCTATGTTCGATTTTAAGGAAAAGGTAGGAAAAAGGAAAGAAAAGACAGAAAAACTAATACAAGATTTCTAAAGATTTTCCTACATTTTCTTTCAAATCAAACATAGTCTAAGAGTAAAGGTAGAGGAAAGCCCCCACAATGAAGTATCTATGACAAGACACCAACTTTTCATTATTGCAACACTATTGGCTATGATAATTTGGATCATGTTAACACAAACCTTTTAGGCCACAGCCAAACCCAATCCCCAACACACGAAATATACAGCCTTACCTTAACCACCACCATCGAACCCAATCAATTCTACACCTTGTAATCCACCCAACAGCATCTTATAAAACAGAAACAGAGCACATCACCCTGCTACACAGCTCCATTCCTTCCTTGGCTCCCCCTCCTCCAGCCTCTACTACTTCTAGAGAGACCAATCTTCCCCTTGGTTACCACATCAATACCGTATATCATATCTAAAAAAAAAGAAAAAGAAAAAAAAATAAAGAAAATACTATATAGTGCCGATTGTTAATTTTAAGTCAGATTTCTTGTTCACTTCTTCCTCCTCTCTTTTCCTCCACTTAAATCAGGCCACCTGTCCCTATCCATCTGTCAATATATTTTACCTCTCTACTAAACACCGATCGATTTTGTCCATTCGTGATTGGTTATATAGCTGTTATACACGTCTGTATTTGCAAATCAGATTTCCAGCCCATCATTCTCTACCCACATTCTATATAGCCTTGAATTGTATTCACATATCGCCATTTTGTATTGTAAGATAATGTACTGTGGATATGGTGCAGATAGAGAAAATGAATACGAAACTATATTTTGTAGTAAATTCCCACTTTTGTTTATTTGAAAGAAGCCTGTTAACAATACATTCAATGGCTCAGAAAGAACCAGCTACAATATATAGAAGATCCAAGGAAATCAGGAACTGACCATGTGTGAGAACGGTTTAATGTAATATCAGGTTTTGCAAGCGTATATGCCACGAAATTCGCTGATCTGGGAACATATCTGACTGAGAAACTCGGCAGGTGAATGAGAGAACTTCTATAATCAACAATCACTGTATGAAGATGCCACAGTGGTTAAGAGTGTACCACAAACTAAGAGTGTCAATTTGGATGGATTGGACGGACCAACAAGACATTGGATTGGACCAATTCGGTCCAAAATATTTATTGGATTGGATTGGACTTGGTGTATCCATAATAAATTTATATTGAATTGAGTTTGATTAAGCAAATATCCGGTCTATTGATATAAAATAAGAATATATGTGTCAATAGACCAAGTTTGAGTTGAAATCAATCCAAATTGGTCCAAAACATTTATTAGATTGGATTAGACCTATTCCATTTATAATAGACTGGCATTAGATTGGATCGGATTGGACCAAATCCAGTCCAATTGACACTCCTACCACCAACAGAAATTAGTAACATACTCTTAGATTGATTCCAATTCAAACCTGATTCATTGAAATCTGTATTTGGTTCAATCCGACCCAATCTAATATAAATGCATCACAGATTAACCAGATTCAATCCAATCTAATAAAAACTTTGGACCATTAAGTCTAGAATGGTTCAATTCAATATGTCTAATAATTGATCCGTCCAATTTATCCAAATTAATTTTTATTTTGATGGACTTCAATCCAAAACGTGTCCATTGACACCCATACACTCACTTTCCAGGATGGTATTAAGGCTGGTGTAGACCATATCAGTCCACATCTGAATAGACTTTTCTCAAGTATATAAAAAAAATAAAATAATAAGAATTGGTAAACTTAATTATATCCATTTTATTAATTAGAATCTCTAGCTGAATATTGTGTGTTTCCTGAAACATAATTCTAAATATCAAATCAGAACATTCAAGAAACTATGTTTTTAGTTTCAGTTTTGAAAATAGAAAATAGTAACATTAACAATTAGAAAGATAAAGAAGTGAAACTTATTGGGTAAACCAAATTTTTTTAGTACTGAAGGTACCAACTAGCTATCTGAAAAAATCTCTATCTGGTTGTAGAGTGGCTTATATCTGTTGCAAAAAGAAGCAATAAACACTTTATTTAATTCTAAAAACATATTTGAACGACACATTTTTATATACGTATCCTTTTCTCTAGAAAGTAGAAAAATGAACTTTCAAAAGCGAAGCCATGACCCATGATTTTATCTTTCAGGATGCCGATGTAGTAAATATAGATGCACAAGATTGGAAAAGCTAACCTTTTAGATTTTTCTCTTGAGAAAAAAAATATACAGTTTTTTAAAAAAGAAATATGTAAACCAGTTTTCTCAAAACTAAGAAACTATCCTGCACAAACCACTCCCTCCCCCCTTACCAGTTACAGGTAAATTTGAAAGGAAAGGGTGATGCTGCAGAAATGGTCAAGGTCGGAATCAAGAATTAGTTACAAATGAAATGTTATTTACTTTGAAAGAATCAAATGATACAAAAGTCAAGACGAAGAATAAACTAATAATACAGGTCTATCAAGCCTGCTCTATTAATGAGATACCCATATCGACCAGACGTTCTAAGACACCAAACCAACGCTATCATCACTCATCAGGAACGACGATGGCTTTGGTTATGCTGATGATTCAACTCATTTTGTTGCGGCCAGCAATGGCGTCAGTGGCAAAGCCTGGATGCCAAGAGAAATGCGGAAACATCACCGTTCCCTACCCCTTCGGCTTGGACTACCCAGACTGTTACAGAGATGGATACGACCTAACCTGCAATCATACTTTCAACCCTCCCAAGCTTTTCATATCAACTGGTAACCTGGAAATTTTAGAAATCTCGCCATCACTTACCCAATTGCGAATCTATGGCTTCATGGGAAACAGTTGCTACGATCGTTCAGGAAGTGAAACTGAGTCATGGTATTCCTGGGTAGATCTTGATGATTTGCCCTATACGTTCTCTGACACTCACAATAGATTCACTACAATTGGGTGCGACACTTTGTCCGAAATAACAGGCTCTGAAGGCCGGAATTTCACGAGCGGGTGTTCCATGGCTTGCAGCGACAAAGAAAGTGTGATCAATGGGTCTTGCACAGGTATCGGTTGTTGTCAGACCTCCATACCAAAGGGGTTCAAGAATTTCAATGTGAATGTTTGGAGCTATGAGAACCACACCCGTGTCTGGAATTTCAATCCCTGCAGCTATGCTTTCTTGGTGGACTATGACTGGTACAGATTCTCAGTAGAAGATCTCTCGCATTTCTACGAAAGATATGGAGATAGTCTCCCACTCGTCCTGGACTGGGCAATAGAGAACGAGACCTGCGAAACTGTTTCAAGGATATACCCTTCTTATGCTTGCGGCAAGAACAGCGATTGCTATAATTCTCCCAACGGTCTCGGATATCTTTGCAACTGCTCTCAAGGTTACCAGGGCAACCCTTATCTCGAGGATGGATGCCAAGGTAATCTACTAGATCTGTCTTCTACGTACATGAATGCTTTACAAAAATTTGATTATATATATACTGTGGTCGTCTAATCTAGTGACCGATCGGAGTTGTCATAAATGAATTGTAGACATAAACGAATGCGCATATCCAAATAAAAATGACTGCCAGGGGATTTGCCATAACACGCCTGGGGGTTACTATTGTTCCTGCCCTCCTGGTACAAAAGGCGATGGAACAAAGAACGGATCTCCTTGCATTGCTCCACCAACAAAATTTCCGGTGATACAAACCGCCGTAGGTAACGAGTTCTACGCTAGATAGCTAAAGTATTCCTTTATATATTACTTCCGAATAAAGTGATCTGACTCCAAAATCGCCCAACATAACCTCTGCATGGGCTTGATAGATGGTGAGATGAAATGGAGTTACCAACATAACCCCAAAAAAGACATAAGTAAATTGCACTCTGTTTGGATAAGCTCTTGTTTCTAACTCTGAGCTGTGAAAAAACAAAAGGTTTGGTAATAATTACTTTTCAACGTCTTATAATTTAAAGCAAAAAAAAAACTCTTTTTTTCTCCAAAGCACAAAGCCTAAAACCAGGACTTTGTGCATAAAATACAAATCCCTAAAGCTTATCCAAATGGCGGATCTGGATCTCCTGAAAGCAAAAGCTGTGAGGACATTCTAAGAGAATGGCATCCAGCCGCACGTCTGTTTAATAAATTCATGGGGAGATATTTTGCATGTGTAATTAGATGTCAAGAGTTTTGCACAGTTTTTGCTTTCAGGAGTCCCGTCTCATTTAACTGTAACCTAGATTAATTACATGAACAACGATATGGGGTAACGATCTCTGTTAATTATTCACCGGCACCCATATGACTGTGAGCCCGCGCTTATGCATGGATTTCGCCAAATCCGCAACGGGGTGGATGGAAGCGAGCCCAGATTTCCTACAAACTTCTCCTATTCACTTTCTACCCGCGGTGAATTGGAGCCCCATATCTCTTAATTCATAATAGAGTGTGTGGCTCCAATTCAAGGCGGGTCGAGAATAGATAGAAAAAGTGAGTAAGAAATTCTGAGTGGGTGGGAGCATCCAAATAATTATATGACTGATAGTTTAAATAGGGATAGTAAAATTATGTAGGATTAGGCATAAGTTTGAGTTTTGACCTTAGCACACCTGATACTCAAATCTGACGTGTATCTATTATGTGGAGGATTAGAATTTAATAAGGGTTATTGTAGTATTAATTGTCTTATGTCACTCCAAATTAATTTTATTTATTTTTCAACGTTTTATTTTGTACACTGGATGTTGATACTCTTGTTGTTCTTTCACACTCGTTGTTTGCCTTTTAGTCTGGGCCCTATCTCTTTTGATGGCTTGTGGCCTTGAGTTGGGTTTCTTTGGTGTGCTGAGTTAGGATAGTACTTCTGTCCTATTTAGGTTACTTTTTTCTTTGGGTGGTTTTTTTGGTTCTAGCCTTTGTAGAGGCTTGAAGAGGTCTCTGAAGGCCTGCCTTGTCTTGGAGCTTGGCGATAGAGGCTTGTAGAGGCCTCAATTGTATACAACTTGTATACCTTTTATGGGCTTTCAATAAAAATTTACCTTACCTTATCAAAAAAAAAAAAAAAAAGATTGAAATCCTTGGTCATAAATCCATTTCATAATGCAATGGCTAACCAGTGCAACTGTCTTATGCAGAAGTACTAGATATGGCATTCGTTTCTTATTTCTTTATATACTCAAAATTGTTAATTAACAATTAGAAGAGTTAGAAAATTATGGGTATATATCCAATTGAAAAAAGAAAATTGTTTCTTTCTTATCTACTATAATGTGTATGTCAAATGGATGTAGGTTTTGGCTTGGGCATCCTGTTTCTACTTATTGGTGTCTCTTGGATATATTGGGGGTTCCAAAAAAGAAGACTTCTTAAACTTCGAGAAAAATTTTTTCGACAGAATGGAGGTCTTTTATTAAAGCAACAACTCTCTTCGCGTGATGCTTCAATGGAAACTGCTAATGTCTTTACTGCAGAAGAACTTGAAAAGGCAACTAACAACTATGAAACAATCCGTATTCTCGGTCGTGGAGGATATGGTACAGTATATAAAGGAATTCTACCGGATAATAGATTAGTTGCCATTAAGAAATCCAAAATTGTGGATGAAACTCAAATCGAGCAGTTTATCAATGAGGTCATTATACTCTCCCAAATTAACCATAGAAATGTGGTAAAGCTCTTGGGTTGTTGCCTAGAGACTGAAGTTCCATTGTTGGTGTACGAATTTGTTACAAATGGAACTCTGTTCCATCACATCCATGAGGAGGGGAGTAAATCATCACTTTCATGGGAAAAGCGTTTAAGTATAGCTGCACAAACTGCATCAGCGCTTGCCTACTTGCACTCTGCTGCCTCTCCACCAATTATTCATAGAGATATTAAGTCTACTAATATACTCTTGGATGATAATTACATGGCGAAAGTCTCAGACTTTGGAGCTTCAAGGTTGGTTCCTTTAAACCAAACTCAATTTACAACATTAGTACAAGGGACTATGGGATACTTAGACCCAGAATATTTTCATACAAGCCAATTGACAGAGAAGAGTGATGTTTATAGCTTTGGTGTAGTTCTTGTGGAGCTATTAACCGGAAGGCAGGCACTATCATTTGATAGACCTGAACAAGAGAGGAATTTGGCTATCCATTTTGTTACTCTAATGAAAGAGGACAAAGTTGATGAGATTTTGGAGGATAGAGTGGTGAATGAATGCAGTAGAGATCAACTTAGGGAAGTAACCATGCTTGCCAAAAGATGTTTAAAACTGAACGGGGAGGAAAGACCTACAATGAAGGAAGTGGCGATAGAGTTAGAGGGTTTGAGGAGGTCTGATAAGCATCCATGGGTAGAACATTATTCTGAAGAGGTAGAGAATTTGCTTGGTGGAACTTCAGATTTTCATAGCTCTAACGCCATTGGGTTTGACAGTTTAAAGGATAATGTGGTAATACCACTGGATGGTGGGCGTTGATTGTTTGGTATTTCTACAAGGCCCATCTTCCTTCTTCAATTTCTCTAAAAAATTCATGCTCTTGTTTACGTGTGAATTTTGTGTAGTTAAAGTATGTTTCTACTTCCAATAAAATGAAGAATAGTAAAACCTAATGTCATATAACACTAGATATTATGGTAATGCTCATTCCTTAACCATATTTTCTCATCTTGCTTCTCCACATGTTACATTTAGGTCTCGTTCTCTTTTTGGTAAATTACTTACTCGATTAAATGCAATTATTTGGGTAAGTTTTTCCTATGAAACACTTATCCGGATAAGTGCATTTACCCATGTTCTTTTATTTCTCATATAAATAAGGTAATAACCATTTTATCCATAAAAATCCATTATTAAAAGGGGCATTTTTGTCTCATTCAAGTGTTGACAACTTCCCCCTAGGTGGAAAAGTTCTTTACCCATCTACGAGATGGGTATCACTTACCCGAGTAAGTGATACCCACGAAAATAAACTTTCCCTGATCCCCACATAAATCTGAAAAAAAAAAAAAAACACGGGATTCTTGGTAATCAACTTCCCCCTCCCATATCAAAATCCAAAAAAGAATGCTCCCTTAGGTCCTGTTTGCTTTTTGGTAAATTACTTACCTAGGTAAATTTTTCCTATGAAACATTTACCCAGATAAGTGCATTTACCCATGTTCTTTTATTTCTTAGGTAAATAAGGCAATGACCATATTACCTATATAAATCCATATTAAGAGAGGCATTTTTGTCCCATTCAAGTGTTGCCAACTTCCCCCCTATGTGGGAAAGGTAAGTGATACCCAGGAAAATAAACCTTCTCTTGTCCCCACATATAGCTGAAAAAAGAAAATGAGATTCTTGACCAATAAGAACCCAAAATCCCATTGACTCTAGAAATATATATATATATATATATATATATATATATATATATATATATATTAATAGCAACTAGTTATTTATACCATGGTTTTCAAACCATTGTTGACCAGATGGTCGGATTGTCTGGCCCAAAAACTGTCTAAACAACTGGTTCTATTTCATACTTAACCTATTCCTTGCAAAAAATCTGTTGATTTGTTCAGCAACTCGCTGATCTGGGCAGTTGAACTGTCCACCCATCTGACTCGAGTAACAGTTTTGACTGTTTTTTATCTTAAATATTTGTTTAATTTTTAAATTAGAATAGGCCATTCATTTGACTGGATGGCCAAAAGAATTCCTGTTCTGAATTGATTTTTAAAACAATGATTTATACTCCCATAATGGTATAGGCACGTCTGTGGCTACCATGTGTTTGAATATTTTTATCTTTTGTTATCATCATATCTTTGTCATTATTCAGCACCATGAATCGGATTCTATGTTATTTTGCGCAAATCTTCGGGTGTATAAACCATTTCAAGAAAAAATAATGAAGAGCAACAATGTTGAACTAAGGATTGACGTACACAAGACTCTAAAATTGTGGTCTTAATATGAAGGTTTTGATAGAGATCGATTAAATCCCCACTCTATTTCATCATCCATGACGATGGCAAGAAATTAAAAGGTGAGAACGACTCATTAGAATGATCAAAATTCTTCTAATATCATGCCTTTCCCATCATAGATTTTTCCTTTTTCAACAATCTACAACCGGGTCCTGACTAACTGATCCATACCTAACGTAGGCCATAGCCCAGCCCTAACCTTAAGTTCCATTGAATAAGTAGAAAAAAAAAATTAAAGTGTGACATAAAAGTTAATTATTATTTATTTAAAAAATGAAATATTATGCAGTGCTCAGCAAGGCCATTGAACTTTCCCAAGTCCAGACTAGCATTATTTATAACTGAATAGTTCCTGCATGCTTAGTAAACTTTTTTTTTTTCGTTTCAATGAAACACTTCTATTTTTGAAAATCATTAAAATTTTGCTTGTTTTCAATGTTTAATTACTTTTAAAATAAATTCACCATTTTTAAATATGATGATTTTGATTTATTTTTCGAATTCACGATAAGAAAAACAATTCACACCTTCTTAGTATTCCATATTCACAATAGGGCCCGTTGGTAATTGATTTGCAGTATAATTGATATGAAAAAATATACACATGTATGCATGCATGTAAAAGCATGCGTCATGTACACATAGAATTGGATATACCTTTATTAAATTCGATCCAATCCATTTGTAGCCCTCCTAGAGATGGCTACTTTTCGGTAAATTATGAGAGTGACTAAAACAAGGGCAGCCCATGACCCAAAGCAAGGCCTGAAGAGAAACATATGTACCGAGTCTTATTTACTTCGGTATACACACAAAAAAGGTTACTTTCAAGATTTGAACCCTAATACATCAGGTATTAATAGAACAACCTGACTATTGCATTGCATTGAAGCCCAATCTCATATTATGGTAATAACTATTAATCTATGAAATATTCTTTCGAAGTCTTTTTGTGGGCTATAGTATAGCCTTGTAATGCTTATATACTACATCAACAACCTAGAGATTGAGAATCTGGATTTCCTCATCACATAATTGGTCCTCACACTCACCTCAAGCCTTAGCAGATGAAATCATTTTTGCTCTTCATAGAGTGCATCTCACACCAATATCACAGCCATTGAGGATATCTTCCCATGAATGACAAAATCAAGAATGAGAGATGTTCCAATGCATTGCATGGCCAAAAAAGCTATGAAGAGTGCTCTATAAGGAGCTAATCCAAATTCCTGGCAGCCACATGAGGTAGGTGAGAGGATCAATTCTGTGAAGAGGAAATCAATCTCAGAAATTGATTTTCAAAATGCAGAGATCATCACAAAATTGGTCCTCACACCATACTCACAACACTTGCAGCGATGCATTGTGAACATCTCCATACTTGTAGGTATTCATGGATGTTCTCCATGCACAGCTTAAGTGTTGAGGTCGATGTGAGGACCAATTTTATTAGGATGCAGTCCAAATTCTGAAATGCAGTGGTAGCTTTTTGGATCTTTGAAAGCTTTATTTAGTTGGTATGACTTCATATCAAGTGGTGGGGCTAGTCTCACTTTAGTACCTGAACTTTAAAACATGCCATTATAGTACTTGAACTCAAGAAAACTACCAATTTACTACATGTTAGCAGTCCTTCAGTTATTTGTATCATGTGATGATATGTGCAACTTAAATTTTTAAAAAATTTCAAAACTACCATTTTTGATAGTTTTGGGACCATTTTACCTTGATTGTGTTTCCTAGCGATGACAAGAATTATTCATCTTCTCCTACAACAACAACAATCTAAACCCTCATTTGTTATTGATTGAATGACTGAAAATGGATTGAAGTGATGATGGTTTAAATCCCTCTTCTCTAGCAGTGATGTCATCTTCTCCAACAACATTTTTCTATGTAGCTTCCTCAATAGGAAGCACTGGTTCTTTGACAAAAAGGATAGGGCATAAAGTGAATAGTGGTGCCCAATTGCAATGAAAAGGAATTTAAACATGATTATTTTGATCATTTCAAAACTATGCTTCTCTTGCCTATACAAAACTCGAAAGGTATTTGTGTCCTTTCACCATCTAATGCTAACTAATGATATTGGACTAAATTGGCAATTTTTGAGAGTTTAGGTACTATAGTGGCATGTTTTGAAGTTTGGGTGCTAAAGTGAGACTCAAGAAACATACTGTCTGTGTTTCAATTTTGGGTGCTAAAGCATATTCTTTAAACAAGAAATTAAAGAAAATATTTGTGTTTCTATTTTGGAAATAGAAAGCACCTATAACCAAGAAACATGCTGTCTGTGTTTTCGTTTTAAAGAATCGATTTGTATTCTGATCAGCTGATTTTGTTTTGTTTTTGAATTTTTGGAATTGATCAGAAGAGAAGTAATTCACGTTGGAGAACAATCCCCTAAATTATTAATAAAGAATTAGAAGAGTTAGGGAATCATGGATATCTAATATTTAATTGGAAAAAATTTATATATGTAGGTGTTGGCTTGGGTGCCTTGTTTCTGCTTATTGGCGTCTCTTGGATGTATTGGGGATTCCAAAAAAGAAGGCTTCATAAGCTTCGAGAAAAATATTTTCGACAGAGTGGAGGTCTTTTACTAAAACAACAACTCTCTTCGCGTAATGCTTCGATGGAAACTGCTGAAGTCTTTACTGCAGAAGAAGTTGAAAAGGCAACGACAAGCTGTATTCTCGGTCGGGGAGGATATGGTGCAGTATATAAAGTCGAATTGAGCAGTTTATCAACGAAGTGATTATTTGATAGGTCTCAGTCAAAGCTAGAGTTGAAAGAGTATTCTACTTAGGGTGAGAATAAAATCTACAAGATTTTTATTTATTTTCCGACAACACTTCAGCTGGTTGTTGGTGTTTAAATACAAGAAGAACTTAAGTAATTACCACTAAACTAGACCCTAATTATGGGATTATCCCTTCTAACTAACTGACAGATTCCTATGCCATAGTCTAACAAGCTAACCTCTTTAACAAATTGACCTATTCTTATGCAGCAGACTAACAGACTAACTCTCTTAACAGACTGACCGATTCTTATGGCAATGGGCTAGCAAGCTAACTTCTTTGACCGACTCTTATGCAACAAAAAGAACCGACTAAACAACTATGTGCTGATGTAGATCTTCCAACCATACGCAGAAGGTTCAGGTTATGTGATATTTGTATGGGCCATGCGTCTATCATTATTCTCTCCCAAAGTAACCATATAAATGTGGAAAAGCTCTTGGGTTGTTGCTTAGAGACTGAAGTTCCACTGCTGGTGTATGAATTTGTTACGAATGGAACCTTGTTCCATCACATCCACGTTCGATGAGGGGAATAATCATCACTTTCATGGGAAAAGCGTTTTAAGTATAGCTGCACAAACTGCATCCGCGCTTGCATTCTTGCATCCTGCTGCCTTTCCACCAATTCTTCATAGAGATATTAAGTCTACTAATATACTCTTGGATGATAATTACATGGCAAGATTTTTAGACTTTGGAGCTTCAAGGTTGGTCCCTTTAAACCAAAATCAATTTATAACATTAGTACAAGGGACTATGGGATACTTTGACCCAGAATACTTTAATTTTATACAAGCCAATTGACAGAGAAGAGTGATGTTTATAGCTTTGGTGTAGTTCTTGTGGAGCTATTGACTGCAAAGGAAGCACTCTCCTTTATTAGACATGAAGAAGAGAGAAATCTAACTATGCTTTTTGTTACTCTAATGAAAGGGGACAAAGTTGACGAGATTTTGGAAGAAAGAGTGATGAATGTGGGAACGTCACCGTTCCCTACCCGTTCGGCTTGGACAACGATCCAAGCTGTTTCAGAGAAGGGTACCAGCTACACTGCAACACAAGTTTTGACCCTCCCATAACTGTTCACCGGTAACGTGAAAGTTCTAGAAATATCGTTATTACCAGCCCAGCCCAACTGCGCGTTCTAAACTCCATAGCCTATGATTGCTACAATAAGTCTGGTAATTACTACAATACCCCGAGTTTCGATTTGAATTCTGCACCTGCTACTTTTTCCGACACCGGCAATAGATTCACAGTCATTGGTTGCGACACTTTTGCTGAAATAAACAGCACCAACGGCCGCAAATTTGAAAGTGGATGTTCCATGGTTTGCAACGACCAATAAAGCTTTATCAAATGGGTCTTGTTCCGGCATTGGTTGTTGCCAAACTTCCATTCCCAAGGGTTTCAAAAGCTTTGAGTTGTATCTCTATAGCTACAATAACCACACCAACGTCTCAGATTTCAATCCATGCGGATATGCTTTCCTGGTTGATTATGAGTGGTACAGCTTCTCAGTTTCTGATCTAGGGGGTTACATGGATTTTTATAATCGAAACAGAATAAAGGTTCCAATGGTGCTTGACTGGGCAATAGAGCAACATACATGTGAAAATGTTTCAAGAAACGACCCATCTTATGCTTGCCGGAATAACAGCGATTGCTTCAACTCCCCCAACGGTCTTAGATATCTCTGCAAATGTTCTCCTGGTTATCAAGGAAACCCTTATCTCGATGACGGATGCCAAGGTATGTACAATCGACCCAGCTCTTGTTTCAATCCGGGTAGAAAGGGCTCCAATAGTGTTAGGGGCAGGGAATAAGGAGGTCGAGGCAGGGTCTTCAGTTTTCACTCGGCTCTGTCCATGTCTTGTGGCCTTGTGGGTTTTCTTTTTAATTTGTACTTGTGGGTTCAGGTGTTGGGCTTTTCTCGGTCCCAACTTGTCCTTTTTGATTTTTGTGTGGGTTAGGTCCGGTTGCTCGTTGTTGTTTTGAGCTGGACTGCTTTGTATATTCCTTTCTTTTCTTCTTTTAATAAATTCTTTTTTGTTTTGTGCAATAAATTGTGTTTGATGTGGAAAAAAAGAAGTTATAAAACAAAAAGTAAACGGATATTAATTAGGTCTAGAGGAGGCGATTTCAGAGTTCAGACCCAACTCTTGTGACCCACTCAATCCACCCATTTAGGGGTTGTTTGGCAACATGATTGACTTTGTTGATGTATCGGTTATTTTAATTTATAAAAACAAAATCAACCATGTCCTCGAAGAACCTCTTAATAGGTTGAAAATGGATTAATTCACCAATTGGTTAAATAGGTTTGGTTGGGTCAGATATTATGTACAACCACTGGATCGGCTTCCAGTTATCTTGCCATCATCTCATTAATTTCCATTTTATTTCATGTAAACTCAAATAATGCATTAACTTAATTTGTAATTCACTGATGCGAATTTATGGCTGTGCAAATGATTTGAGTGTAAATTCTGGGCTATTTTTGTTTCAAATTTTAGCATATATTGTTTGATTGCCTTATAAATGAAATAAATTAAGATATGAAGCAGAATAAAGTGAAACCAAGGTTTTTAAAACTGATATGGAGAATGAATCGGTCAGGGGTTTGATTTTCGGGTCGAACGGTCGGCCCGTTTTGACAAAAAAAATATAATAAAATAAAAAATAGTCAAAACCGTTGAACGATTCAAACGGTAACTGCCTGGGTCAGTGTTTTATTGAACAAATCAACGTATTTTGGCAAAAATCCAATTTTAGAGAAAATCGACCGGTTCCCACTTTTTTTGGCCCAAATGTCCGGTCCGATCCAATTTTGGAAAACTGATTCCGTGTAAAATTTTGAAAAAAAGAATATAAAATAAATATAAAGCGTATCCAATTAACCGCGCGTCCCCTACGCTGGAAGGGAAGACTGGTTCACCGTTAAAAACGACATATTTTGATCATTCATCAAACAACCTTACGTTCCTTCGATTAATAAGCAGAGAAAACAAAGGTCTGACCTCTGACGTCAAAGTTATTTATTTATTTTAAAATATAAAATATTAATTAAACAATCATTTCCAATGTCATTTGACCAGCTTTCCCAAGTCCAGATTAGCGCTATCATTCAAAAGTAAATAATTCATGCCCGGTTAGTAATTGTTTTTTTTTTTCCGTTTCAAAAAAAAAAAACAACGCTTATTTTTTGAATCATCATATCAATAGCTTCTAAAATAAAAACAAGTCTTGGAAACTTAAAAATCGATCGATCACCGGATTTAAATCAGAAATTCGGGAATGCATTTTTGTTTCATTTTCAAGGAGATGAATTTGATTTGTTTTTTAGAACTCACAACAATAAAATTAATTCAAATTAAAGAACATAACATGCATCCCCTTTGCAATAATTGATTTTCTACTTTTCAAAAAGCCCCAGTATTCTTCTATCCACCATTTTTTTACATAGTGCTGGTGTCAGTTGGTACTTTCTTAGTGATTTTGTTCGACCTGAGGTGTTTCAAACTGGGGTCACAGTCAGATAGTCCTGCCAACTACTGGTGAGGTTGAGGTGGAAGAATGAAGTCACACAACAAAATCTGAAACCAAGAAAGAGATCAGAGGGCCGAGGAGTTATTCCCCGAGTAGATACTCTGACGCTCAAGTCAATAAGGAAAGATGGGTGGTTAGATCGAGCAGTTGAGAGTAATGCCGGTCCAAACAGAAGCAAAATAACAATATGGAAGCTGAAGAGTTCAAAAGTCCCTTACCTTGAAAAGAGGCTACCTATTTATAGCCAAAGATCCGTGCCCGATTCAGATGGGGCTTCTAGGGTTATCGGAATGAGGTTGTCCGCCAAAGTCTTCGAGATGAATCATAATCCCCAATGGACTTGTCATCCTTATCAATATGGGGCTCCTCTTCTTGATTTTGCTTATCCATCCTATGTGGTACTAATGTAGTCGAAGAGATAGGATGGTCGTGGGGGTGTCACATGGCATCCCAGGCCAGCTCAGCCATAACCCATACAGTGAGGATTTCTATTTTAGATTGAGCTATAAGTTGTATCTGATTTATTTATAAATTAAATATTGGCTTTAGGTAGAAGAATACTGGTTCTTCTTCATCTGACCATTTCATAAAAAGACTCTAAAGTAGACCTGGCAAATCGGGTTGGGTGGGTGGGTTCGTGTTGGGTTGAATTCAGGTTGGGTTATCAAATGCTAGACCCTAACCCTAGATGTTCGGGTTAGGGTTGACCCATGGGTCAATTTGGGTCATCCCAATAAATAACTGAAATTTAAAAAAATAAAAAAAAAACTACATGAAAAATGTAAAAATTAAAGGAATTAGCCTTAAAATATGAGACCTTAACCCTATTTTTTCCGGATTGGATTGGATCGAGTCATTCTCACATTCAGGTAATTAAATATGAAACCCTAACCCTATTTTTTCTGGTTGAATTGGATTGGATTCGCAGATTGGATCAACTTTTCGCCAGATCTACTCTAAAGACTCCCTTTGGGTCTGATGTTTTCTATATTGTTTTTTTGGATGCTGTTTCATAATACTTTGCTGGTATTTTGTAGAGATTTCACTTTCAGATTTTACAATTTAGCAATCAAGTACATTAATTGCTTACAAAGAACCATTTAGATATTAGCGACTAAATCAAGAGTTGAAAAATAATAGAATATGATACCGAAAAGCATGGTACTGGAAGAGTTTTTACCAATCAAGGCACTCTTTAAACTTTGGTGAATACCACTTCATTCATCATGTCTATTATGATATCGTTTAATTGGATGCAAGTTTTTCTAGTACGATGTTTTCCGGTATAAATCAATGATACCCGAAAGATGTACCTAAAAATGAATGAAACATAGGAGGGATAAAAAATTATAACTGAAAAAGAAAATAAAAAATAAATTATAAATTTTCAATACAAACATGCTTTTAAAAAATTTGGAAAAACACAACAGAAACATGGAATCAATTAGCATGTCTTCCAAACCGATAACCCCCTCCCCCTGCCCAACTGGTTGGCACTTTGCAATACGAAATCAATTTTTGGTCATTTCTTCTTATTAATTTTTATCTTTCAAGAGGAATCTTATTTTAAGAGCTATAAGTATTTTTTTTTATCTTTTAAAGAGGAATCTTACTTTTTATTAGTAGTAAATTTTATTTTATTTTCAAATAATACCCCCAAAATAAAACACAAAACATTTCTTCCTTAAACCTTCAAGCAAGAAATGGTTATAATGAGCAGATCTGACCAGGAGGTGATCCAAATTCGACCAAATGAGCAGATCCGACCAGGGGGTGATACAAATTCAACCAAATTGGACTGAATCTCGAATCAAATCGGATGTGATTCGATCCATTTGCATCCCTACTTTCATTTTTGTATATTTTTTATATACTTTCTTACTTTTTAATTTAATTTACTTTACCATTTCAAAAAAAAGGAAATTTTATTTTATTTTTAATAATAAAATAATTTTTTATTTTATTGAGGTGGCTGCCGATATAATTTTTTATTGAGCTTAGTTCTTTCAAATATATATATGTAGTTGGTATGACTTCATATCAAGAGGTGGCTGCTGATATAAATTTTTATTGAGGTTAGTTCTTGGAAATATATATATTTGTAAATAATAGTAAGGTGTTACATTACTGGCCTGTGGTTCTGAATTTCTCATTAAAAATTATTCATTTTTCTTCCACCGCCTTTTTAATATGAATACAACGTATATAATTAAATACGGCATACAAACATTTGCACTATCGAAAGAGTTTTGACCGATCAAAATCCACTCCTGAATTTTTATGCGCTTTCACGTTTGTGATTTCAATTTATTAGTCAGTTATTTTGTCAATTGGTTTCCTCTGGAATCTCTTGGAAGAATTTCTAGAGGGGATTAAGGATATCACCCTAGAATCTACAATTTTGTTTGTCAAGGGAAACTAGAGAAAATATCATGAAAGTTGACTGCACTAGCCCGCTTTGCCTGGAATCTGAAGAAACCATTGATCATTTCCTCACTGCTTGCCAATGAAAGCAGTTTCTGTTTGGCTCTTATCACTCATTAAGAATGAAGGACAACCCGTCCTGGTCTCTTATGTAGTTGAGCTTTTAATTGCTTTCAAAAAAAAAAAAAAATCAAAAGTAGGGGTGTAAGTCAGGCGAGTTGGGCTGGGTTTGTGGTCAATCCAGGCCTGGCCCTAAAATTTTGGCTTAAAGGCCCGAGCCCAGTTTGATCCCAAGGTCAAGTTCAGCCCACCTTATAATTTGATGCATTTGGGTCTGGGCTGGTTCGGATCGATCAATAAACCCACTATAAAATTATACATATATAAATGTATTTATGCAAATATGCATACATATGTATGTAAATATATATGCAAAATATTTATACAAATGTTATACATACATACATATATATATATATATATATATATATATATATATATATATAATTGCAACATTTATATATATACACATATATGTATATAATTGGGTTGGATTTGAACTACCCAAAACTAAGACCGAGCCCGGCCCAAAAAATAAAAAAGCCCAAACCTTGCACCTTCTTAGTACTTAACATCATTGAAGTTGAAAGATCAACTTGCTTTAAAATGGATGGCATAAATTTATTTTAAAACATCAATGACCAATTCTTTTATGACTTTCTTCCCAAATACGTTCTGAAGTAGGATTATTCAAAATCTAGTGGAGAATTGTTTAAATGAAAAGTTCTACTTCATAATTCCGAGCTCAACGCTGTGGATATGCTATTTCTATGCATGATTTGCAGGAAGTTTTAAAGGTAAAGGTACATATGTCTCATAGGTCAATCAGTTTATAATTTAAAGAGTGGAGCACATATTCCTTTGCATATGTGGATTTGTATGAACATTGAGTAATTCAAATCATCATCTACTGGAAATACTTGGTCAATCACAATATGAGTCTCACAGGCTGACATGGTGTGTCATGATTCGCCCAATATCTCTTTTGGTTCCCCAATTCGGAGTCATTATGTGGGATGGAGATAAGCTCTTTCCAAATCAAAGTAGCCCTAGAAGTAAGGATTTAGGGCCTTTTTCCAACAAACCAAGTGGCCCGTCCCGTGCATGTAGAATCGTTGTTGAGAGTGCAACTAGGTTGGCTTTTATCAAAAAACTGAATGCACCCGACTCGAAAGGCCCAAATAAAATGATGACTCAGGCCAACTTGGGAACCCGTCAATGGGGATTCCTTTCAGAATCTGGATCACATGGTGGATAGCTGGGGACCATAATAAGGCCTAGCTATTCACCATATGATCCCATCCAACTATTTTAAAAATCTCCTTGCGAGGAGTACAGTTCATGCAACAATATATATATCACCCTCATTATTGCTATGGGCTTTATTATAAAGCTAATTATTCAAAATTGCTGGAATTTGTTAATGGTTATTGAAATTACTTATTTTAATTATTGTCAGTAATTATTATTTTCAAAATTTAACATTTTCAGAAATTAATGTCATTAATTAATTACCAATTAATAAAACCAGACTAGGTTGATTTTAAATATTGTTTTGAAAATTCAGAAATTATTGAAAATAAAAAATAATCATACCAAAATACAAAAATTTTAAATAATTTTTATGAGCATTAGTTTGAATAGTTCTGATAATTGGTGAAATTAGTAGTTTTAAGTTCTGAAATTCCTGATAATAATTGTTTTGAAATCTGAAATCACTGTAAATAAAAATAATAATATCAAAATATAAAAATTCAAAATAGTCACTGAATATTTATTACAATTTCAAGTATATTTTGTAATATTTATTATAATTTAAAATAACTAATAATTACTGAATATATTTATTATAACTAATATCAAAATCTAAAAATTCGAAATAGTTAGTAAAAAATTGAATTATTGAAAATATTATTACTTTTCAATAATAGTTCTGAAAATATGTCTAAACTTTCAGTAATAAGTCTTATAATTGTGTAATAGTATAAATACCACAATTGCAGAAGGCATGTCTCACACTTTCATTTTCTGCCTTGACGTTTTGCTAGCGAAACTGAAAATTTAGAAATAGGTCATACAAATTAATTAATTAAATAAGAATATAAATCATCAATTAAAAGTATACCCAATTTAACTTATCAAATTAATTAAATAAGAAACGTATATAAGATTTCCACATAAGTATTAGTGAATCTCAAAACAATAAAATGGCCTGTTAGATAAAATGGTGTGGGGCCCATTCTTTTAGATAAAAATGGACTATTAATTACAAATAAAACCCGATTTAATCGTTTAAATCAACAAAAAAACTTGAAAGAAAAAGTATTCACCACAAAATATGTGGGCCCATTCTTCTGATCGATATATATCCTAATTATATATATAGATGTATCTGATCTTCGTCTTATAATCCAAATGGGTGGAGTGTATCTGGGCTCTGCAGATGTAGATGAATGCGCTGATCCAGCTACTAATGACTGCAACGCTCCTTCAGCGATTTGCATTAATACACCCGGGAATTACACCTGCTCCTGCCCGCCTGCAAGAATGGAGAGAGACGGAAGAAAAAGTGGAAGTGGTTGCACCGCCCGTCAAAAGAAGCAATTTGCGGTGATGCAACTCGCCTTAGGTAATAATAAACCCCAGACTTAAAGCGTTAATATTGTATTAATGAGATCAAATTCTCTCCAATTGTAACCAGTTGTAACTTTTTCCAATTACAATTGGAGAGGTTCCAACTCTGTATTATATATGCTTCAAGATCTAACGACAGAATCGCCCTGCAAGTCAGAACCCTCTGTGGATCACTCTATTTTCTAGGTATGTACTTATTGGGTGGGCTGGGCTTGATTTGAAGTTATCCCAAGCCCAACCCTAAGACTCGGGCCTAAGGCCCAACCAATACTAGGCTTGAGGTCAATCCCTATCTTTCCACCAAGGCCCGACCCAAATTGAAATGTGTTATATTCAGGTTGGGCTCAGGCCTGGGCTGGACTCGGATTAGTTAGGCATACGTGCATATTAGGCTCACTGCAATAAGAAGAAAATGACTTTTTAGACCCAGCTTGAAGACCAAAAGTCCGAGCTCAACCCAAGCACCCATAGAAAATGTCCAATAAAGTTGGTTTTGTATTGTGTGCAGCCATGCCGAACACCATTGGAGATAGAGGATTAATGAGATGACATAAAGCATACTAATTATCTCCATTTCCTACTTCTTTTCTCTTGAATGTTATGCTCTAATTATTAGTCTACCCCTTTCTAGCACAAATTATTTGAAAACAGAAAATATGAAGACCATAGAAGTGCTACTACATTCCCTCCTGCTTATGTCCTCTTCTCTCCTTCATCCATCCATCTTCGCCTTGCAACGCCTAAACAGTCTAACTCTTTTATTAAAATAAAAGAGCATACTAAATATGACATTCATTTATAAAATTTTTAAATATTCTAAGGAGTAATCTACAGCATGAATGTTTTCTTTTTCCTGAAATCACCACATCAGTGAAGACAAAAAAACACGATCTTGTACAGTTGTGTTTAAAAAACAATACATGTTTTTCGATTAAAAAAAAGGTTTTAATACAACAGCAAATTTTGCTATTGTTTGATTTATGTAAATAACTAGATGAAAGCATATTCTTTAAACAAGAAATTAAAGAAAATATTTGTGACTCAATTTTGGAAATAGAAAGCACCTATAACCAAGAAACATGCTGTCTGTGTTTTTGTTTTAAAGAATCGATTTGTTTTCTGATCAGCTGATTTCGTTTTGTTTTTGACTTTTTGGAACTGACAAAGAAGAAAAGTAATTCACGTTGGAAAACAATCCTCTAAATTATTAATAAAGAATTAGAAGAGTTAGGGAATCATGGATATCTAATATTTAATTGGAAAAAATTTATATATGTAGGTGTCGGCTTGGGTGCCTTGTTTCTGCTTATTGGTGTCTCTTGGATGTATTGGGGATTCCAAAAAAGAAGGCTTCATAACCTTCGAGAAAAATATTTTCGACAGAATGGAGGTGCCCTACGATTTGATCAAACGATTTTTCTTGCTTGACATCACCGGAATCACTTTGCGTGAAGATTTACAGTCCCCTACGCTGGAAGGGAAGACTGGTTCACCGTTAAAAACGACTAGGTCCTGACTTGCCGAGTCCTAACCTTGCGTTCCTTCGATTAATAAGCAGAGAAAACAAAGGTCTGACCTCTGACCTCTGACGTCAAAGTTATTTATTTATTTTAAAATATATAATATTAATTAAACAATCGTTTCCAATGCCAATTGACCAGCTTTCCCAAGTCCAGATTAGCGCTATCATTCAAAAGTAAATAATTCATGCCCGGTTAGTAATTGTTTTTTTTTTTTTTTTCCGTTTCAAAAAAAAAAACAACGCTTATTTTTTGAATCATCATATCAATAGCTTCTAAAATAAAAACAAGTCTTGGAAACTTAAAAATCGATCGATCACCGGATTTAAATCAGAAATTCAGCAATGCATTTTTGTTTCATTTTCAAGGAGGTGAATTTGATTTATTTTTTAGAACTCACAACAGTAAAATTAATTCAAATTCGGTGCATTTAAAACCACCTAATTTTGGCAAATTTGAGGAAATTTTTGTGACCCATCTGGTCGGGCCATTCAACCCATCATCCGTAGCAAAAGACAAAAAAAAGAATAAATCATTGATTTCCAAAAACCTTTGCGCAAACATATACCTCAATCTATATCTATATATCTATACTACTTTAAAAAGTACGATAAAAAATGAAGGTAAATAGGATAGTTGGTTATTGATATTAAATGAATTGAAAAGAGGTAATTTTAAGATTTTTAATACATTCAATTCTCTCTTATTAAATCCAAAGTTTAAGGTATTAATTTGAATTCACGTAAATGAAAAAAAATAGCATTTTCATCTAAGTGGTGGTAAGAAGTTAAACCATTTGAGTCAAATGGGCCAATCCATGTTACCACAATTAAATAATAAATTTTAAAAATATATAAAATACAAAAAATATAGAAATTAAATCATTTGAGTCAAATTGGACGACAACCCAAGCTGTTTTAGAGAAAGATTCGGCCTCTTTGGAGGGTTCTGTTCTTCTCGGGCTGCCTCGCGAATTGACGTCCGGGCTGCTGCCGAAGTACACCCTGCTACCACCGAACCTCCAACTATTACATGGATGGTTCCCCGAACTGGCCTCTCTTCCGGAGGCTGTCGTTGCGACGCCTCGGCTGGTCTGCTGCTGGACTCGGGGGCATCCTTTCCGTGCTCCCCCTGCCGACCTGCCTTATCGTTATTATTATTATTATGCTGTACAAAATTTCTCAAGAATCCGCGACGGATGAGTCCCTCTATCTCGTCCCGGAGATTATTACACTGCTCGGTACTATGAGCGTGATCTCTATGAAAACTACAGTACAGATTCTTATTTCTCTCGTTTGGATTCCCCTTCAGGCGAGGTGGCCACTTCACGAATCGGGCGTCTTTGATCGTCATCAAGATCTCGGTCCACCTCGTGTTTAACGGCATGTAATCCGTCCGAACTGCTAAGGGGGCTCGGGACGGCTGGCTCGGCTTCGCCTCCCGGGCCGGGTTCCTTCTGTCACCTGGGTTGGGGGGCTCACCTTCTCTTTTCCTTTTCTCGACCCCGCCTTCGGTCCTTTGGTTTATCTCTTCCTCTGTTCTCATGAACTTGTCCGCGAGTTTGAGGAATTCGGCCACGATCGCGGGCTGGCTGGCTACCATGTGCCATTTAAACTCCTTGTGCGTTACTCCTCTCTTGACCGCCGCGAGCTGTACCGCGGGGTCTAATCGCGGTATCTGCAAGCACGCTTCATTGAACCGCTTGATGTAGCCCCGGATGGATTCTCCTTCTCTCTGGACTACTCTAAAGATGCTTTCCTCAGTTCTGGGGCACCGCTTGCTGGTAACGAAGTGTGCTGTGAAGACCTGCACGAACTGGGTCCAACTTCTTATTGACCCTGGGGCTAGGTTCCTGTACCAGGTGCGGGCCACCCCCCTGAAGGTGGTGGTGAAGGCCACACACATGCATGATTCACTGGCCCTAGCGAGGTGCATTTGGGATTGGAAAGCATCGACGTGGTCGTTGGGGTCAAAGGACCCATCATACTTGTCCAAAGGTGGAAACTTGAAGTCTCTAGGCATGGGGACTGCCAGGAGTTCTAATGCGAGGGGGGAAGGAACTGAGAGAATCGGGGCAGCTTTTACCTCGTTCGAGCTCGTCTCTTCCTTATCTCTGAGCTCGGGCAAGACACGGGTGGCAGTTCGGCGACTTCGCCGGCGCCTTCATTGTTGAGTGGGCCTGGTACTGGCGCGGCTAGCCTCTATGTTGCCGAGTTCGATGGGCCCGGAATGTAGGTAGTCTGCTGCCAGGGCGCTGAATCGGTTCTCTGTGAACGGGAACTCGGGCCTGGAGCGCCGAGGTGCTGACCTGTAACGAGGGATTGAGGGATTGGAATATGAGCTTGATAGCGAATCTTTCTTGCATTTGCCAAAGCGAATTAAATTGGACCTTTTGGTGGTTACCAGATATAGATCAAAGAAGGTTTATTGATGTTTTAGAAACCTTTTACCCTTAAAAAAATGTTCTAAAAAGCCTACCATCCAAATAAAATAAGGTGTGGTATTTTCTTGTTCGTAAAAACAAAGTTTTTTACTATTAAAAGGGAAAGGAAAATTACAAACATACGGTATGAGAAAAATAAGGCCCATCAAGAAATATCAGAGCTATACAAGATATACAAAATTACCAAAGCTACCCGAAGCCCTACAAAAAAGAATTCAAGAGCACACCACCCCAGAACCCACCTATGATAGACCCCACCGAAAGAAACAAAAGCCACCAAAAAGAGAAACACATAATCCATTGACCACAAAACCTCGAAGTTTTGAAGCTCTGCACTAACTCAAAACCAATTTAAGGATCGGTTTGGAAGGAATACAAATGCAAATATGTAATTTATATTTTATATTATTTTGTATATATTTGCACAGTATATATTTGCATTTATACTCTTTCCAAATTTAGCTTAAATTGCACTTTTACTGTGTCAGTCTCTACATTTTCCCATGGGTACTATTCAAACCTCTATGATAAACTGAGACACTCGAGTTTGAAGGGAAAGATTTTCTTTCTCTGTATCTATTTTCAGCCAAACATTACAAGATATATATAGAGGTAGAGTTAGCTCCCTCTTATGATTAGGATACAAACTCCTACATGAACAATGAAAGCCAAAACAAAGAACAACTAAGATTCATACACCAGGTAGGACTCATACAGTAAGAAGGATAAAGCTACGCTAATACCCCCCTCAAGTTGGAGAATGTAAATGGGAACCCAACTTGGCAAGAAGATGCTCGAATGGTTGCTTGCCCAGGGCCTTCGTAAACATATCAGCAAGTTGCTCGGAAGTCCTGACGTAGGAAGGCCGTATATTCCCATTCTGAATTTCATTGCGGACAAAGTGACAGTCTACTTCAATGTGTTTAGTCCTCTCATGGAAGACCGGATTCGCAGCGATATGCAAGGCTGCTTGACTATCACATTGTAATCGCATAGGATCAGGATGACCGACTCCTAATGAATGCAACAACCCTTTTAACCATTTCAATTCACATGCAGCTGTTGCCATAGACCTGTATTCCGCCTCAGCTGATGATCTGGACACTGTAAGCTGCTTCTTTGTCTTCCATGAGATAGGTGTTTGTCCCAATAACACAAAGTATCCAGTGAGAGAGCGCCGTGTCAGTAGACACCCGGCCCAGTCAGAATCACAGTAAGCATACAACCGAAGATCACTATCAGCCGGAAGGAAAATTCACTGTCCCGGGTTACCTTTCAAATATCGCACCACACGTAAAGCCGCCTCCCAGTGTTCTTCACGGGGGTTCTGCATAAATTGAGCAAGCACATGTACACAGTAGGACAATTCAGGACAGGTAATGGTCAAGTAGATTAAACAACCCACAAGCCTCCTGTAACTCTCTGGTCTCATCATCAGAGGACCATCTGCCAGAGCTAGTTTATGATTTTGTTCCAGGGGAAGTCTAGCTGGCTTAGATCCTCGCAATCTAGTTTCTGATATGATATCCAAAGCATACTTCCGCTGACAAAGAACAATACCTTTCTGGCTTTTGGCGACCTCCACTCCTAAAAAATACTTCAAAGCTCCCAAATCTTTCATGTGGAAGCATTGGCTCAGATACTCCTTGAATCTCCGTATGGCATTGCCATTATTTCCAAAGATAACAAGATCATCCACATACACCAAGATGTTCAACTGTTCCTGCTTCCGTCAAAGTGTAAACAAGGAGTAATCAGATTGTGACTGGATAAACCCATACCGTTTTAAGGCTGTTGTTAGTTTAGCAAACCAGCAACGAGGGGCCTGCTTCAAACCATAAAGCGACTTGTGGAGCTTGCACACCTTCCCAGGTAGTCTTGAAGCAAATCCAGGGGGCATCTTCATATACACTTCTTCTTGCAGGTCTCCGTGAAGGAACGCGTTCTGCACATCCATCTGATGCAGTTCCCAGTTTTTAGCCGCAGCTACTGCAAGGAATGTGTGGACTGTAACCATCTTTGCCACAGGCGCAAATGTTTCATTGTAGTCTATCCCTTCAACCTGTTTGTTTCTGAATATCACCAAACGCGCCTTGTGCCGCTCTATTGTGCCATCTGAGTGGTACTTTATCTTGTATACCCATTTACTTCCGAGGGCCTTCTTCCCTGGCGGTAAGTCCACCACTGTCCAGGTTCTGTTGTTTTCTAAGGCTTCAATTTCCTTTCCCATTGCTTCTCTCCAACGAGAGTCCTTGACAACTTCTGAATAGCTCTGGGGTTCATGATTAGCTGTGACAACTGCTAAGAAAGAGCGGTGTTGCAAAGAGAATTTATCACAATTCACATAATGTGTTATAGGGATAGGGAGTACCTGAGGAGGGAAATTGGCGAGATGAACTGGTAGAAGGGCTCAGATTGCGATCGAAACACCATGTGGTGTGTATGACGTAATCCTTGAGACGGGTGGAAGGATGCTTCACTCTATGGCCTCGTCCAAGTTGCTCATTCCCTGCATTCATTTCTTCCATAGACCCCCCCTTACTTCATGCTCCCCTTCATTATTTTCATTCCTATCGTCCTGATCTGTCTCTCTTATGATCTCACGAGTACCATTACCCCTTCCTCTCTCACTATCCTCTTCGCCATACTCTTCAGTTTCCTCCTGGTCATAAGCAAGATTACCATCATCGGGTTTGTGTTCGACTTGTTTTTCTTCAATAGCATAGGGAAATTCAGTTTCTGAAAACACCACATCCCTAGAAACAAAGTATTCATTATTTTCTAAGTCATAAACTCTCCATCCCTTCTTGCCAAAGGGGTATCCCAAAAAGACACAACGTCTGGCTCTACTGGCAAACTTGTCCCTGGTCCGATTTAGGTTTCGTGCATAACACAAACATCCAAATGTGCGTATATGTTTGTAGCTTGGTTTCTCCCCATACAACATCTCATACGATGTTTTACCCAAAATGAGAGTGGAGGGGGTCCTGTTGATCAGATAACCGGCTGTCATAACACATTCTCCCCAAAACTCAATAGGGAGATTGGCCTGAAATCTAAGAGCTCTGGCAACATTCAGTATATGTCTATGCTTTCTCTCGACACGTCCATTCTGCTGCGGTGTTTCAACACATGAGGTTTGATGTATTATGCCTTGCTCAGAGAAATATTCCTTCAAGCAAGTAAATTCAGTACCATTGTCGCTTCTAACTATCTTAACCAATTTTCCATATTGGCGTTTTACCATAGTGAAGAAGTTCCGCAATGTTTTTCCTACTTCACTTTTGTCATTAAGTAAGAATACCCAAACGGCTCTTGAGAATTCATCAACCACGGTCAAAAAATACGGGGCACCACAAGATGCCCGTACCGAGTACGGACCCCATAAATCACAATGAATCAAATCGAAAGTCCTTTTAGCATTGTTTTCACTAGAATCAAATGCACTTCTTGTCTGTTTGGCTTTTGAACAAACACCACATATCCTATTTCTACTATCACATCTAATGTTTAAATCAGGAAGAAGTTTAATTACTTTCTCAGAGGGATGACCCATTCTCTTGTGCCATAACTCGTATGATGCTTCAACCTTTGCTTTGTGAACTCTACTTGAGTGCGCACCTTTGAAACAGTAGAGCCCTCCGCATAGTTCACCCGCACCAATCACCATCCTCGAAGTGCGGTCCTGTATAACACAAAATTTATTAGTGAATTGGATATTACAATTTGAATCTTCTAATAATTGCGACACATATATCAGGTTACAATTTAAACGAGGAACATAAAGCACATCTGTAAGCTTTATGTGCTCATTCAAAATGACGATCCCTTTCTTTATTGCCATGACATGCTTTCCATCGGGCAATCCAACCTGACAACCGGTCACGGTCTCGGTATTACGCAAGAGGTTCAGGTTTCCTGTCATATGGTGCGAAGCTCCTGTATCAATTATCCAATTCATACCTGTCAACTTCTCGGTTGTGTTGGGTTTGCAAGAATTCAACAGATTAAGGAAAGTGGACCACTGTTCATTAGTCAATCCACTGAACGCAGTGCGATCTCCCTCTGTCGCGTGGGTCGGTTCAGAAGTTTGCCCTACTGCTTGTGCAGCATTCGCTCTCTGTCCGCCTCCATGTCCACGACTAGATTTACCTTGTGTTCCTCGCCCTCGAGCTTTCCCACTCTCAGTAGATCTCGACCGGTCTCCCCACCAGTGCTGGTAGCCGATGAGTTGGAAGCAACTCTCGGCCTCATGTCCAGTTCGTCCACAGTTGGTGCACACTCCAGATTTCTCTTTTGTATCGTGTCCCGTTCTTTTTATGCCACCTTGTGCTTGCACAGCGAAGCTCATTGCCTCTTTTCTTTCATCCGCCATGATCGATCGGTCAAAGCAAGGTGTTTCCTTCCTGGTTTTTGCGAAGAACAACTACCGGCTTTGACCGACTGTTGAAAAGAGAGCCCTGCAAAATCCTCAGAGAAGGAAGCCCAAGGGCTTAAATAGGATAGGAGTCCGTCCCCTCTCTCTCTCTCTTTCTCCAACCTGACCGAGCCAACGAAGAAGTAGCAGCGGCTGAGAAACCCTAATCGGAATCGTCTCTCCAAGTCTTCTCCATCGTCATCATGGAATTTAAAGATTGGGAACAAAAAAATCGGAGCGGGAGGGAACCGTCACCGGCTTTGCATCTACATGGACGAGGGGAGAAGAATTTAGGGAGGGAGCGAAGGATTCACTGCGAGTTCGAAATAGGAGCAGACTATAACAACATGTCTGCCATAGTGTGCGGCAAGAGATCTTTCTTTGAAGACCTTCCAACGACAACTCCTGTTTCCTCTAAGAGAATCCGCTTCACAAGCAACAATCGAAAAAAACAAATACCGCAGCCTCCAGTCTTGACGATCGAAAGAAGGTAGAGTTCTGCTAACTCTTTCGGCGATCTGCTCCACGAACAGAGGTTAGAGAAGATCGAACAAGCAAGTTCAGAAGGCGGTGTGAAAGTCAAACGAACCGCGCTCTGATACCATGATAAACTGAGACACTCGAGTTTGAAGGGAAAGATTTTCTTTCTCTGTATCTATTTTCAGCCGAACATTACAAGATATATATAGAGGTAGAGTTAGCTCCCTCTTATGATTAGGATACAAACTCCTACATGAACAATGAAAACCAAAACAAAGAACAACTAAGATTCATACACCAGGTAGGACTCATACAGTAAGAAGGATAAAGCTACGCTAATACTCTATGACCCAGTGGAGTTCACATCTGTGCCCTACAAAGGGGCACCCCACAGTACATCCCCATTCTGTATTTTTGACATCTCCCAATAACAAGTATGAGAGATGATGAGACATCACTGAGAGATGTTCCCAATACAAGGTGGGGATGTTATGTGGGACATTGTGGGGCGGCCCCTTGGAGCATGGATGTGAACGCGAATAAAAAAAGAAAAAGAACAAATTCATCTTTATGGCGATCTGCATAGCATTTTCCACCTTCCTCTCATTTGTGAGTGTCATTGCCAGATATTCCACTTGAGAAGTAAATCGCCCTCTGAAACAAACTCTGATATTATTCCTAACAAAAACTGCAACGTTCAGTTCCCTCCCCTAAGAGCGACAGATCTTGCTGCTTTTAGTGCCCTCAATGACCCACACTACCCTACCACCACCACAATGCTAAACGTCAAAAGGGACAACTTAAACTCCCGAAGATACCACTTACTCCGACTGGCTATGTATATGAACACAACCTATCTGACTATTTCTACCAAAAAAAAAAATCTATCTGACTAGAGCCTAGAGATGAAGAGCTGAGCTTGCCAACTGAAGCAAAAACTTAGGCAAAACCTTTCTCTTCACACCCTTCCCAAAACGTCTTCATCATCCTGATCACAACTTACTTTCTTGCAAGTTCTCCTACACGTAGTCTTCGGTCCTACTAGCTAACGATTCCAGTCTTCCTAGACTGCTTTAGAGAATGCAAATTATATATGCTTCAACAAGACATGGGATTGGGCCATTTGGGCACCACAACAATGTTAATCCTATCCCAAATATATTAGATCGGAACCAATATTACTTGAGGCTATTCCATGGGCCTAAACTCAAGACAAAAAGAAATTGGTCTCACTTCAAAGTTCAAACACATGATTAGCGGAGTTCGAATTTCCTGCACTTGGTTTCGTGTATGCCGGGATGCACTTCGAATCGGATTTTAACACGCTGTGGTTGGAGACTCCAACCAAACATACCGATTCGGCGATCCCCGATTCACCCGACAGGATAACTCCGGGTGACTCGTTGATAAACTTTCACTGCTATTATTCCATCTTCAAAGATTCTGAAGAGTGACATATTTTCTTTACCTATGGTTAGTGTGCTCAATGGGGAAAAGGTATTTTTGCTGATGCAAATATAGACTCATAGGTGATCTAGGGTATTTACATGTATTGTTTTGTTGAGTATGTGTGTGTATATATATATACAACAAAAAAAAAACATTTGAGACTTGAGTTATAGGTACTGGTGTTTTACATTAAATTTTAATGGCTGTTATCAACATGGCTCATGCCTTTCGAGTTAGGAAGCCTCAAATCCCAAAGCAATGAAATAGTGATCCGATTTATTTGAAGAACAACATCGTGTAAAATATTTTACCTCTTTAGCTTCTAAGGTTGTGGGATCGAGAACAACTTCTTGAGGAAGTAAAATCCAAAGCCAATAGGGTGTCCAACAAGCAAACTTCAGAACCAAGTGGCTTTGGATTTCACTTTTCAAGAAACTGATTCGAATTTTCTCAACCTTACACCTTGTTAGTTCTTAACATCATTGAAAGTTGAAAGATCAACTTGCTTTAAAATGGATGGCATAAATTTATTTTAAAACATCAATGACCAATTCTTTTATGACTTTCTTCCCAAATACGTTCTGAAGTAGGATTATTCAAAATCTAGTGGAGAATTGTTTAAATGAAAAGTTCTACTTCATAATTCCGAGCTCAACGCTGTGCATATGCTATTTCTATGCATGATTTGCAGGAAGTTTTAAAGGTAAAATTACATATGTCTCATAGGTCAATCAGTTTATAATTTAAAGAGTGGAGCACATATTCCTTTGCATATGTGGATTTGTATGAACATTGAGTAATTCAAATCATCATCTACTGGAAATACTTGGTCAATCACAATATGAGTCTCACAGGCTGACATGGTGTGTCATGATTCGCCCAATATCTCTTTTGGTTCCCCAATTCGGAGTCATTATGTGGGATGGAGATAAGCTCTTTCCAAATCAAAGTAGCCCTAGAAGTAAGGATTTAGGGCCTTTTTCCAACAAACCAAGTGGCCCGTCCCGTGCATGTAGAATCGTTGTTGAGAGTGCAACTAGGTTGGCTTTTATCAAAAAACTGAATGCACCCGACTCGAAAGGCCCAAATAAAATGATGACTCAGGCCAACTTGGGAACCCGTCAATGGGGATTCCTTTCAGAATCTGGATCACATGGTGGATAGCTGGGGACCATAATAAGGCCTAGCTATTCACCATATGATCCCATCCAACTATTTTAAAAATCTCCTTGCGAGGAGTACAGTTCATGCAACAATATATATATCACCCTCATTATTGCTATGGGCTTTATTATAAAGCTAAATAGAGCTGACCAAAACCAGTTTATAAATGGAAATACTACAGTTACGTTGGAAAAATAACTCTTAAATATGAACTACTCTCATGTGTCATGCACAAGTTGTTCTCATCAGAAGACTTGTAATGTGGAAATGTAACGTTATCCAATTATTCTCAGACTCGTTAACTATTTACTTTACTCCTTGCATGTGAACATGGCAGCTGGTAATAAAACTAAGAGAGTCCAGTATTTGATGGCTTTGGTTGTGCTTTTCTTCTTCGGCTCCTTTTGTGGTGGCCAATGAAACTAGCCGTATCATCAACAGCGTAACTTTGAAACTTAAATTCACCTTTTCCGAGTTCGTCTTGAAGTTGTTTATTTGTAAGTTGAGATCGACACGTTTACATCTTTACCTAACTCAAGCCAATGGGCGCTGTACCTAATAATGCACAATTCAATTTGCTAAGAGAATAAGATCGACCCGTTTGCCTGTGTCTTCAGAGCTATATTCTATAATGCTGTTGTATGGTCCAGTGCACATTGCATTGGTTTTTAATAACATGGGTAAACGGGTCGGGTGTATCTGTTTGATCCTAAGCCTCAGTTTGGTAGGAGTATAAGTACAAATACCTACTGTGCAAACGCATACAAAATACTACAAATTACAAGTTTTTGCACTCTATAAATTTATATTTATACTGCTTCTAAGGTCCAATTTGGAAGGAATACAAATACAAATATATAAAAATGGCTTTGGTTACTGAGTTTTTATGGGGCGCTGTCAACAATGGGAACAAAATGTGGTTAGAGAAATACTCTACCGGCCCGAACCCGATCTTGCAATTAGCAAAACCGAACCGCTAGGCATGAAGATTGAAGGGGGACCGGATCAACAGTTGGCTGGCATTTCTTTTGGTACTATTCAACGTTATAATTTCCTTTGCATCACACGTTAGGTGATTCTCAGAATTGTGATGTGGGAATGTGACGTTATCCAATGGTTCTCAGAAGACTCAGTATTTGTTTTCCTACTCCTTGGCAAATATCAAAAATAACAATGTCAGCAAAATTAATAAACTCTTTCATTGCCTTAGCTCGAGTCTATAAATGGGAGAATCAAGTGATCATGGCTCGTGGCTGGGAACTAAAGTGAGACTGTGAGAGTCCAGTAATACCTAATGGCTTTGGCCGGGATGCTTCTGCTTCAGCTTCTTTTGTGGTGGCCACCGACGACGGCCATATCAATATCATCATCATCATCCGTGCCAATGGTAAAGCCCCATTGCAAAGGCAAATGTGGGAATGTCACCGTTCCCTACCCCTTCGGCTTGGATGACGATCCAATAAGCTGTTACAGAGAAGGGTTCAAGCTAAACTGCAGCACAACTCTCGACCCTCCCCAACTGTACATCGGTAACATAGAAGTTCTAGAAATATCGTTATTACCGGCCCAACTGCGCGTCCTAAACTACATAGGCTACGATTGCTACAACAGCACTGATAATGACTATCACTTCCCTAGTATCAATGTGAGTGCTAGACCCTTCACTTTCTCCGACACCGGCAATAGGTTCACAGTCATTGGTTGCGACAATTATGCTCGCATTACCGGCCTTAACGGCCGCAACTTTACAAGTGGATGTTCCATGATTTGTAACGACCAACAAAGCGGCTTTATCAACGGCTCTTGTTCAGGCATTGGCTGTTGCCAGACTTCCATCCCCAAGGGTTTCAAAAGCTTTAAGCTGTTTATTAATAGCTACAATAACCACACCGACGTCTTGGTTTTCAACCCATGCGCCTATGCCTTCTTGGTTGACTCTGAGTGGTACAACTTCTCAGTGTCCGATCTTTGGGGTTACATGGATTTCTATAACCGAAACAGGCAAAACGTTCCAATGGTGCTTGACTGGGCGATAGAAAACTATACGTGTGCAAATGTTTCAAGAAGCGACCCATCTTATGCTTGCCGCAGCAACAGCCAATGCTTTAACTCTCCCAACGGTCGTGGATATCTCTGCAATTGTTCTCTGGGTTATCAAGGCAATCCTTACCTCGATGACGGATGCCAAGGTATGTTTGTACAATCCTTCTGATTGATCTTAAGTTAATACTTAGATAACTTTTCTTCAACCTATAATCTAAATGAATGGAGTGTAAATGGGCTCCGCAGATGTAGATGAATGCGCTGATCCAGCAAAAAATGAGTGCAAGGCTCCTTTAGCTATTTGCACTAATATGCCTGGGGGTTATAACTGCTCCTGCCCAGATGGTATGGATGGAGACGGAAGAAAAAGTGGAAGTGGTTGCACGGCCCGTCCAAAGAAGCAATCCGCGGTGATGCAAGTTGCTTTAGGTAATAATAAACTTCAGACTTAAGCATTAATATTGTATTAATGAGATCGAATCCACTCCAACTGTAACAGTATGTGACTTTTTCGACTTACAATTATAACATCCTCCAACCCATAACCCATAACAGGCGGGATTCGATCTCAAGTCTCCGTTACAACCAGCAGGACTATTACTAACCCCAGCTGGTTGCCACCTTTGATAATTACTCCGGTACGTTCACGGTCCGCCTGTTAAACTCTGTATTTGGGCAAATTTCTTAAATTATCTCTAAAATTTAGGAAATTGGCCTAATTATACCCTTTTTCAAATTTTTAAAATAAAACCAAGCTGCTGAAAAAGAAAGGGGAACAGGATTTTTTGTGTGAGCAGTGAACAGGTCTTCAATTAGAATCGAACCTAAAACAGGTCCTACAAAAACTCAAGCTCCTCAAGTGATGAACAAAGAATAGGCTACCTATTAAGCAAACTCCACAGGTGTTAAGATTGTTAAGCGTAAAAACCTCACCCTCTTTGTTCCTAAACCCAGGACAGTACAGAAACTGAAAATTCGCTACAGCCGTATCGGAAGCCTTTCAATACGGAGACTCCTTCCGTTCGTTCTGAATGAGTCTCAAGGTCAGATTTTAAATGAGATTTGAAATCAGGATTTGAGACCTAGCGGCAGCGCTCAAGTTCGTTCTGATGAGTAGACCGTTTACATTCCGAGAAGCTTCCTAAGAAGGATTTTGTAGGCTCAAGTTCGTTCTTGTGGGCGAACATGGATTTTTCTCTGAATTAGAAATCCTAGTGGGTCAGTGTGCGTTTTCCTCTGAACCAAAATTTCAGGTGGGTGAATCAGAATGTAAGCTTTTCTCTGAATTAGAAATCATTGAATGTGTGGTTATTTTCAAATGGGAGGTGATCATTAAGCCATCGGATGCAGTGGTGGCAGCTGTTGAGGAGGTGGAGGCAGAGTTGCAACAAAGTCTAGCAATTTAGCTTTTAAGTTTCTAAAGCTTAAGCTAATCGGTGAAGGACTGCTAGGCATAGATGGACTACACGAGGCCGAATCCAAAGATGGACCAGCGGTGCTTGAGTTTGTAATCGAGAAGAAGATGTGTGAAGAAGCTGGAAATGCATATGGCCCTAAAAGCAATTGATCCACCTCCACAAACGGTTGGGGATATCTTTGTCATTGTAAACAAGGTTACCAAGGAACTGCGAATCTGGGTCTGGTGGAAGCTCTCAGGTCTTATTGCCGGAAGATGGATTTCCCCGGCTTGTTGAGGTTTCTGGTGGCGGAACAGAAGTTACAGACCGTGGTTGGGTGTGTGGAATGATGCTTTAGTACATTTTCGCTGTCAAAGAAGATAATGTCGAAGAGAAGAGGGATAGAAGGTAGTATTGGATTTTAAAAATATTTATGGTTAACGATAAGGGTAAAGAGCTAGTCAATTATCCCAAACTATAAGGGTTTTTTAAGACAAGGGGTGAAGTTAATCAATTTTTCTTGTGTGGGCTGGGTTGTCAGGAAGTGGTGCCCCCGAAAGGGGCGTCCCGACGCGGGTCGAGTATGAATGCTTCCTTTATCCACACAAGCTTTACTATTCCTTCTCCACCGACCTTGGCTATTTGAGCTGCGGGTTCGGAGTGAGCCGGTTCAATAAGTCTTTCCCGTCTGATCTCAGGATCAAATCTTCAGCATTGAGATGCTTAACGCAGCCGTTCCAGTTTATTGCACTGCAATCAAAGGCACCTTAGGCGTACTTTTTGCCCTCATTAATATTCTCTGATCTAACTAGCTACTGAATCACCCTACTCCTACCCAGCGGTGAATGGCTTGACTCTTGTGGGGTCGCTTATTCAAATCACACGTTTCTCACAAACAATCCATGTACAAGAGATGGACAACAATGGTTTGACACTAAAAATTGGCAAATTACAAACTTTTCTTTAAGGCTACAACTTGGGCCGGGTTGGCCCAACCTCAACCCTAACTTAATCCAAAGGTTCGGTTGGGTGGATGTTGGGGTTAGGATTAGGGTTGAAATTCATGAATCAGACTTAACTTCAGGTTGGGTTAGGGTTGATTAGGAGTGGCCTCAAATCATGATTCAACTCGGTCTAAATCGAGTTTCGAGTCGAGCTCGAGCCCAATATATAGGCTTTTTTGCTAACTGAGTCAAGCTTGAACCTAACAAAACTCAACTCAGCAGGCTCAGGAGCCAAATCGAGTTTTTACATATATACACATATGCATGTATACATACATATATACATACATACATATATATATACTATTTTAATTTTTTATATATATAATAATAACTCATTTTTAAAATATTTAATTTTATTTTTACAAAATATTTGGCTCATAGTCAAGCTTGAGCCAAGTTGAGCTCAAACATATGAACTTTTGACTCAAGTCGAATTCAGGCTCAAGTGTCTAGCTAGAATTGAGATCGAGCTCGAGCTTGAGCCTTATCATGTATTGGTGAGTCGAGCTCGAGTAGTTAGATATTTAGCTCGACTCAACTCAAATCTACCCCTAGGGTTAAAACCTCAGGCACTAATCTCAAATTGACTCTATAGTATATGTCATATATACATATATATATGATATATCATACATTGATTTGTTTAGATGCATAATAGTTGTATAGCCCCCACTACATACTATCATGTATTTATTTTATGATAATCACTTCACTTAATCCTAATAATCATAAAGACCAAAACCTTACATATTTTATGTTTATTGAATATTTTATTCTTCATCTCCTCTCTATTGTTTACTGCCCACAAAAGATTCATCATAAGTCATAACTCATAATGAGCTATAGTCATTTCAAACACTTCTTTTTTCTGATTTTTATACTAAAAGAACTAATAAAAATGTTAACAAACAAATACTAATGGAACATATGATTTATATATGTAGTGAAGGTTGAGTTAAAATATCAGAGTAAGAAGTTTCACAAGATTTTAAGGGATGGGAAGAAGTTGGGTTGGGCCCAACCCGAAGTTGACTTTGGGTTGAGTTGGGTTGGGTTAGTGTTGAAGGAATTTAGTTAGGATTAGGGTTAAGATTGGATAGGTCAGGTTGATGATTGGATTGGGTTAGGATTGTGATTGGGGGTTTAGAACTTAGAGTTAAGTTAGAATTGGCCTCAACCCGACCTAACCTGGACCGAGTTACAGCCCTATTATTTTTATTGAAAAAAGGAAAATTACATACTACTACCCTGTACTTTAGGCATTCATTTGCAACAAAGTCCCGACTTCAACTTTCAAATTCAAGCACTTTGTCCCTGTCCGGTTAATGGACTTGACAGTAAAAATAAAATTATAAAAATGCCCATTTAAAGTTCTTATCCTGTTTTCCTTTGTCTGTAATTTTGTTGTTTTTTTTAGTTTTTTTACAACTTTTAGTGTGTCTCTCTTTTTTTTTTTTTTCGGTTGCAAATAATTTTAGTGTTTTTTATACTTTCTTGTTTTGATCTGTATTATTCTCATTTTCTTTCTTCATTTTTGTTGTATTTACTGAATTTTATTTTGTCCTTATTTTCTTTCTTTTTTGTTTTATTTTATCAATTTTTATTTAATGGATAAAATCATTTTAAGGGAAGAAGTTTGGGTTTTAGAAATGTTTAATGTGCACATAAGCCTGACATAAGAATCTTTTCTGAAGCTAAGTGCTAGATCAGGGTGAGTCTTTGTCGCAAACTAAAGTTAGAGAGATCAAGTGTCAATATCCAAACATCAAAGTGGCAATTTGTAATTTACCCAAATTAATAAAAGTTCGAAAAATAAAAGCTTACTAATAATCTTTTTTATTTTGCCACAATTTATCCTTCTCCTGGGAATGAGAAGAAAACAAAATATTTTGAGGGGAAATAAACTAATGAGTAACCCAGCATAACCTTGATTAATGTTGTCTGTTGACAAAATGGGATATATGTTCGAAGTAGAATGTGATGCATCTAGATCGGATCACCAGCTGGTTCACTGGTTTGAAGATCCAATTCCGGTTTGGTAATATTGGTCTTGATTCAAAAGAAAAAAAAAATTATTGTTCAATGCATTCCCAGAAATATTAACTCTACTGTATAGTTAAGGTAGGTGCCAATTTGGAATTGATGTTAATTTATGGCCGGATATAAGTATTATAAGTAAAGATATTTATTATTTTAAATTATTGGAGATATATAGTTTAAATCAGAATTCTGAGTAGATTGCAGTCTAAAAATCCCCCCACCCACAAATAAAAAGGCAGGACTTATAGGCTTCTTCTAAATTCCAATATGCCCTTTTTACCAAAAAAATTCTAATATGTCCCGTGGGTAATCCTATTTTCTGCGTAGGTCCCAATGCATAACTTGGGCGGGCTGGGCTTTGTTTGAAGTTAAACCCAGTCCAACCCCAAGACCGAGAATAAGGCCCGAGGCATACGGAGCTTGAAGTCAATCCCAAGCAGCCCAGTGCCCAACCCAGGCCAAGTCCATATTGAAATTTTATTCGGGTTGCGCTCAGGCCTGGGCTGAGCTTAGACTGGAAAAAAGTTAAGCTTTGTATTGTGCCCACCCAAGTCGAACACACCTTTCCGAGATGAAGGATTAGTGAAATGATAGAAATGAAAGGATAATGTACTAGTTCTCTGGGCTAGCTAGCCTCTCTTCCAATTTCTTTTCTCTTGTACCACAAGAAGACTACAGAAGTACCATATTTCATTCTCCCACTTCATCCTTCCATCCTTACCTTACAATGAATAATCAGTCCAAATTTCTTAAAGAAAATTTTATTAATAGTCCGTTTGATTGAAAGGAATAGGGGTTTGGAATCAGAATTGGACATCCATTTGGTTGGGTGAAATTGAAATCTCATTTTCATTTCAATTTTGAGCAAGACTGAAGAAAAATGGATAACATAAAAGTATTTGGCTACAAAACTCTTGCCATGAGCCACCTTCCAACTAGAATGACAAAATGAGTGCATGGCACAAAAATTAAAATATCTTGCGGCACAAAATATAATCATGCCAAACGTTGCCCAAATTTAGTCTTCTAAGAAGCTCTGTGCCAACAATTAATCATAAACCACCAGCCTAGGTCACAAATTGCTGGAATAGATTTTTTTTAGCGGACGATTGACGATTAATTGTCTCTCAAAGAACATTGACTGCTAGCCATCTATCAGTTGGAATAGATCTAGATTGGTAGTTTATAACTGTTGGAATAGATCTTCTTTGAAAATTGAAAATGAGAAACATGGGGGACAAATATATGATGTTTTATTGTATAATTGTAATCAAAATGTTCAAAATTTATTCTTATTCTTGACACAAATGTTCTTTCTTTGGTACTATAATGTTTTATCAATAGTGAATTTTCTCAAATGCATGTAGGTATTGGCTCGGGCATCTTGTTTCTACTTATTGGTGCCTCTTGGATTTATTGGGGATTCCAGAAAAGACGACTTCATAAACTTCGAGAAAAATTTTTTCGACAGAATGGAGGTCTGTTGTTAAAGCAACAACTCTCTTCACGCGATGTTTCTATGGAAACTGCTAAAATCTTTACTGCAGAAGAGCTTGAGAAGGCAACTAATAACTATGATGTGAACCGTATCCTTGGTCGGGGAGGGTATGGAACAGTTTACAAAGGAATTTTACCAGATAATAGATTAGTTGCCATTAAGAAATCGAAAATTATTGATGAAAGTCAAATTGAGCAATTCATCAATGAGGTGATTATTCTCTCCCAAATTAACCATAGAAACGTGGTGAAGCTCTTGGGTTGTTGCCTAGAGACTGAAGTTCCATTGTTAGTGTATGAATTTGTTACAAATGGAACTTTGTTCCAACACATCCACAATGAGGAGAATAAACCATCACTTCCATGGGAAAACCGTTTAAGTATTGCTGCACAAACTGCATCAGCACTTGCTTACTTGCACTCTGCAGCTTCTCCACCAATTATTCATAGAGATATTAAGTCTACTAATATTCTCTTGGATGATAATTACGAGGCAAAAGTTTCAGATTTTGGAGCTTCACGGTTGGTTCCATTAAACCAAACTCAATTTACAACATTAGTACAAGGGACTATGGGATACTTAGATCCAGAATATTTTCATACAAGCCAATTGACAGAGAAGAGTGATGTTTATAGTTTTGGTGTGGTTCTTGTAGAGCTATTGACCGGAATGCAGGCACTCTCCTTTGATAGACCCGAACAAGAGAGGAATCTGGCTATGCACTTTGTTACTCTAATGAAGGAGGACAAGGTTAATGAGATTTTGGAGGATCAAGTGATGAATGAATGTAGTAGAGATCAGCTTAAGGAAGTAACCATGCTTGCCAAAAGATGTTTAAAACTGAATGGGGAGGAAAGGCCTACAATGAAGGAAGTGGCGATAGAGTTAGAGGGGTTGAGGAGGTCTGATAAGCATCCATGGGTAGAACATAATTCTGAAGAGGTAGAGAATTTACTTGGTGGAACTTCAGATTTTCATAGCTCTAACGCTATTGGGTTTGACAGTTTAAAGAATAATGTGGTATTACCACTGGATGGTGGGCGATGATATTTCAACTTCAAAGCCCATCTTACTAGTTCAATTCCTCTAAAGAATTATTTCTCTCCATTATGTGTGTTTCCTTATGTAATAAAAGGTATGGTTCTACATACCAGTTGTCATTGAGGATGCACATTTACTCGTTTTGGCTTGCATTTTAGTTTCTTGTTCATTCATAGATCTCATAACACAATTGCTTATATTCATGCTGCTTTGTCTTCTGATTTTTTCTTTCCCTATGTCTTGGGAGAACTCTCCATAGAAGCTATTTGTCACTTGCTTTGATTAATAAATTATCTTATGAAACGGAGAAAAGAAAAATGATAAAAACTTGAAAAAGGATAGGGGTTGAATCACCCATTGGTTAAATGGGTAGAGTTGGTCGGGTCAAGTTATGGATATCCATTGGATTAGGGGTGTAATCGAGCCGAATTGAATTGACTTTTCGGGGGCTCAAGCTCATTCTCAAAACTCGACTCAAGCTAGACTGAGTTTTGTGTTTTACACTTGGACTTGAACCGAGTCGATACTCGCTAGGCTTGAGCAAGTTATAAATAAGTTGTTATTAAAAATTATAAATAAATTAATATTTAAAATGTTATAAATAAAAATATTGAAAATTAATATTTTATTAGAAGCTTGATTAGTCTTGCAAACTACTTGAGCTGGGTATTTGAAGCTCGAACTTGGGTCAATTAACTATTCAACTTGAGTCAAGCTCAAGTTAACTTGATAATCTTTTAGTTATTTAACGAGATGAGCCCAAGTAACTTGCAAGTTGGCACGACTCCTTGCACCTGTAGCTGCATTAATGAATTAAGTCTAAGGGGATGTTCCATAACATGAATGGTTGGTTTTATTATAGAGAACAAAAAACAACGGCCAAAATTATATTGTTTTTGTTGAACATCCCCTACCTTGTCTTGCCATTACGGCATTAGTTTGGATTTTACTTTCATTTAAATTCAAATAAAGCATTAATTGCATTGGTTGCAATTATCGCTACAGGGGGTCTTTTTGTCACCGTTCCCTACCCCTTCGGCTTGGACTACCCAGACTGTTACAGAGAAGGATACGACCTAACCTGCAATCATACTTTCAACCCTCCCAAGCTATTCATATCAACTGGTAACCTGGAAACATCACCGTTCCCTACCCCTTCTTTCTTGATTTTTTTTTTTTTTATTCTTGGATCATGGAAAAGGCGGGTTCAACTTTGTACAATACTTGGTGCAAAAGGAGTGGTTTGTGGTCAATGGCGGATCTACCTTGTCTTGATTATTACCCTTATATATAACGACACCCCTCTGATCAATAATCTACATCCGGGTCCCAACTTGCCGACCTCTATGTAGGCCGTAGCCCCAAGGTTACGTTCCTTTGAAAACTGAATGAAAACAAAGGTGTAACATCAATAGTTAGTTAAATTGTCGGATTTTTCAAATTTGAACAATTAAGCACTACTTTGCAAAGCCATCGACCAGCTTTTCCTAGTCTATACTTTCTCTACTTTGTGAAATTCCACTCCAGCCCCTGCGCTAGTAAAATATTAAAAATAAATTAATCGTTGTAAATGAAGAGTCATTCACTATATGATGGATTGACGTGTAAGATGACATCTGCGCCTTACAGGTGTTCCACATGTACATGTCAGCGTGCATGGAAAGATATTATCATTGGGAATTGGGATGTGCTGTGGGGGCGCAAATATGAACTCCCCGACGTGCGTGTTACTCAAGAGGGTGTTAATTTCCTTGTAGGACCGGTGGTATTTAGTATTTACATGGCCTACGATTTCAACACACGACTTTTCTTACTCAACCTAACAGGGGTCACTTGAGCCACAACGTCCCACATCACATTCCTGTAGTGTATTAAAAATATTTCTTAATTATAATATCATTATTTGTGATACATTATTGAGAGATATTCCTAATATATGACGGAGATGTATACGTGAGGTGTCCATTGTGGGGCGCAGATGTGAATTCTAGTCACTTTAAATCAAAATCAAAATGATTTAATACGTATATATGTTAAGAGTCCAATTGACGTCCAACAGGGGTCACTTTGCATGAGGCCAAAAAGATTCAATCGGACTTTCACTGATTAAATCATTCTAGCTTCATGCAAAGTGACTCTATTGGTATGCTCGGCTATGAATTTTCTTTCTTGATTTATTTTTTTTATTCTTTGATCATGGAAAAGACTGGTTCAACTTTGTACAATACTATCTACTACGCAGCTGGTGCAAAAGGAGTGGTTTGTGCTCAATGGCGGATCTATCTTCTCTTGATTATTACCCTTACCCGCTCAATAATCTACATCTGGGTCCCAAGTTGCCGACCTCTATGTAGGTCGTAGCCCCAAGGTTACGTTCCTTTGAAAAATGAATGAATAACAAAGGTGTAACATCAATAACTAAATTGTCTGATTTTTCAAATTTGAACAATCAAGCAATGCTTTGCAAAGCCATCTTCTCCACTCTGTGAAATTCGCTTTGCTTATAATTTTACTCAAAAACAAAAACAGTCTCTGTGTTCTTCTTCGCACTTTTTTATTCATATGAAAAAGCTCTCTTACAAGAAATTATTTCTTCGGCAAATACAAAAGGAGCAAAGCCCTTTATCGTAGGGCTCCTACTAAGTCTATCTGAATGGCCGAATTCGAATTTTGATATCTATCCGTTGATAATTGGATCGAATATGAATCCATTTTTACTTGATCCAATATAATTTGGTTCAATTGGACTTGAAAACATTTGCCAATATATTGTACCTAGCTGTTGAGTTTGACTATGATGCATGCTTAAAAAAAATAATGTATATATACGGGAAAAACTTATAGTCACATCATAAAAGTGGTAATCAGTTAGTTGGGTTTTTATCCAAATTCATAGATTTTTTATTTGCTAAAGCCCTTCTAGTATCACCACTTCTTGGCATCATAATTTCTTTTTTCTTTCTCTAACTATTAGTAAAGTTGATATAAATTTTATAGTTTTACTTAGTTTCCACAGGTTAAAGTTTCATATAAGTAATTTTTAATTAATTTCATTCTATAAAATATAATACCAAAGTTATTTTTAATTCATTTTATTAATAGTATATATTTTTTATCATTTTTTAGTTTAATTTATAAAAACAAAATCAACCATGTCCTCCAACAACCTCTTAGTAGGTTGGAAATGGATTAATTCACCAATTGGTTAAATACCCAATCAAGAATTTTTTTTTTCAATTTGCATGTTTCTTTAAATCCCACATTACTTTTATAAATACCCCAATCAAGATATATAAAAGAGAGAATTTTGTTTAGCTAGAGACTTCCTTTTTCCAATGACTCTCTTTAACGTCCACGGTCCATACTGGCACCCTCTAAGACTCTATGACTAAGACTACCAATCACTCTCGATCGATGCATGTAGGTTTTTTTTCTCTTAAAATGAAATTGATGCGACCACATTCAATGTCGTTTAATCCAATCTCAACTCTCGAAGCTAATTGTATTTCGGATCACTTTGATGCTTAGGCTGTGTTTGGTGGCAATGCAAAAAAAAATTCACTGATGCGAATTTATGGCAGTGCAAACATTGAAGAAACTATGTTTTTAGTTTCAGATTTTAAAATAGAAAATAGTAACATTATCTAAGGTATATTCTCTTATTAAATCCTATATACAAGACATCTTTCTCATTATTAAATTCTACTAATTAAATCCATAATATTAATTTAATAATATAAAAGCAAATATTTTAAAAACAAAATTATTTTTTTACCTCTCGGTGGTGGGTAAGCAATTCAACCATTTGGGGTCAAATGCATTAATAAATAATGTCATAATTAATTAATAAAAATAGAATAAATAAAATATATAATAGAAAAATAAAAATTTGGGCACATCACTAGCATTGTATATTCATTATACTAAACAAAAATAAGTATAAAATCTAAGAAGTACTTTTATAAATGATGAAAATGGAATGCCAAAATTAAAATCAACCAAGAAATGAAATGATGTCATAATCAAAAAATAGAATTTTTAAAAACAAAAAATATAAAGAACCACAAAAATAAATTTTGTACATAAGATATAATGTTATATATTTATCAAAAATAAAATATGGGGTACGTCTATAATATTATACATTTATTATATTAAACAAAAACAAATATTATACATAAGATATAACTTTATCAATAATAAATGGGTTAGTGATTTAGGTAAAATGGATTAATTGATGATAAGATAGTTAAATAATAAATATTTAAAAAGTAATAAAAAAGTACAAGTAATCAAAATAATATATATAAAAAATTATATATTTATTATGTCAAACAAAAATTAAGTGTGATAAGTAAAAATTATTTATATAATGTTGATGAAATATATAATTTAAATATGATCCTAAAGCAAAGCTATTTTCTTATCTAAATAATGAATCAATGATCCAACATTTTAAAGAAATTCGTGATGTCATAATTGAATAATAAATATTCAAAAAAATGATTGAACACAAAAAATAAAAAAGTATAGAGTTTTGTCAAAGACATTTTAGAGCATTTCTAGTGTTATATAATCAAAATATTAAATAAAAATTATTTTTATTTAAGACAGAAATGGAACACAAAATTTAGTAATAGTAGTAGTGGTAGTAGTAGTAGTAATAAAATTTCAATTTATTACTACATGTGCACATTTAGTACAAGTATTTAAGTTTATTTTTAGTCATATTGTTACTTTCATTAAATTTCAATTTATATCTTAACTATGATATATCTAAAATTCAAGTAATTAATATGAATTTTTTTTTCATACATGCAACGCACATGCTTAATTACTAGTTAAAACAAAAATGCCGTAATTGGTACGACCATTTAGTTTAGGTGGGATGTAGTATTTAATAGAAGTCATTCATGACCAATTTACTTAGTATAAATTAAAGGCCAAATTACAGACAACCAACCTGTATTGGGGTAATAACATTTAGGCTCAGTTTGTAAAGAATACAAATACAAATATGTGCAGTACAAATACATACAACATACAAGGTTTTATACACTAGATATTTGTATTTGTACTCCTTCCAAACTGAGCTAGCCTCTGAAATTTTCTGTGACAACCTCCCCCCCCCCCCCCCCCCCCCCCCCATACCTTGTGGATTTCACACTTTATCAATTGACTTTGTGGAATATTTTGTTAAACATTTCTAAAAACTAGTTCTTTTATTTGAAATTTGTAAAATCCTAACTCTCAGGTGTTTATCTCAATTTTCTTTTAACAAAATTCATCTTGAGAATCCGAGTTGAAAGTAAATCTTGAGAATGCTTTAAGAATTTGAGAATTCAAGCCCGGCAAGAGATAAAGTCAAGACACAACTTATGAGTTGCTCTTATCTATGTAGGTACTGGCTTAGGCATCTTATTTCTATTTATTGGTAGCACTTGGCTATATTGGATACTCCAAAAAAGAAAGCTCATCAAACTGAGGGAGAAATTTTTTCGACAAAATGGAGGCCTTTTGTTGAAGCAACAACTCTCTTCACTTGATGGAAGTGCAGAAACTGCAAAAATATTTACTGCAGAGGAACTTAGAAGGGCAACCAACAACTATGATGAAAGTCGGATCCTTGGATGTGGTGGCTATGGTACAGTATATAAAGGAGTTTTACCGAATAATAAACTAGTTGCCATTAAGAAGTCCAAAATTGTTGATGGAAGTCAAGTTGTGCAATTTATAAATGAAGTTGTCATTCTTTCCCAGATCAACCATAAAAACATAGTAAAGATTTTGGGTTGTTGCCTAGAGTCTGAAGTTCCATTATTAGTATACGAATATGTTTCTAATGGAACCTTATTCCATCATATTCATAATGAGGGATACAAGTCTTCAATTTCATGGGAAAACCGTTTAAGGATAGCTACAGAAACTGCAGTAGCACTTGACTATTTGCACTCTGCCGCCTCCCCTCCAATCATTCATAGAGATATTAAATCTGCTAATATACTCTTGGATGATAATTGTATGGCAAAAGTATCAGATTTTGGAGGTTCCAGATTGGTTCCATTAGACCAATCTCAATTTACTACATTAATTCAAGGAACAATGGGGTACTTGGATCCAGAATACTTTCATACAAGTCAATTAACAGAGAAGAGTGATGTTTACAGCTTTGGTGTAGTTCTTGTGGAACTGTTGACTGGAAGAAGAGCTCTTGAGTTTGATAGGCCCGAAAAGGAGAAAAATCTAGCTATGCATTTTGTCACTTCAGTGAAAGAGGAGAGTGTAATGGAGATTCTAGAAGATAGAATGTTGCAAGAGAATAGTAGGGATCAACTTGAAGAGGTCATTAAGCTTGCAAAGAGATGCCTAAATGTGAAAGGGGAAGATAGACCTACCATGAAAGAAGTGGCAATGGAGCTAGAGGGACTAAGAAGATACAATAAACATCCATGGATAGACTCTAATCATGAAGAAGCAAGATATTTACTTGGTAAACCTTCAAATTCATACGGTGGAAACACCATGGGCTATGATAGTTTGAGAGACCAAGTTATAACACCATTGGATAGTGGACGATAGCTTTTAATTTGTTTAACTTCCTACACATTATATATTGTCTTTGTTATCTATCAAGAACTGGTACAATATGGAATACATAGAATTTATTTCATCAATTCTATGTGATCTTCTAAGATGTAAATTAATTTCTTACCTTGAACAAAGTTTAATACTAATTATATTTTTTTTGTGATGTATTTTCAACACTTGTTGCTCATATTTTATGACATTGATCCTAACAAATTTCATACAGAACCTTTGAATCATCGGTTCTGGTGCATGTGCTAGCACACACCACATGACACAACATCATTAAGCTCAACCAATATATTGTAGGAAATAAGTTTCATAATTGACTGGCTTAGGAAGTGTAGGGGGTGTTTGGTTTTGTTTTTGAAGACAAAAGCAATCAATTACCAAAAACAATTAATGGCATAAAATTCATGCATTAAATCAGTAGATACAATACGTGAAAGAAATTCCAGGCACACTCACACATCACATGTTACAATTATATATGTACTACCCCTTGACGCGTCAAGGACCTAGGTCAAGATAAGCGCACGCGCGAGAGAGAGACCTCAAGCCGCTGAGCATGTCAAGTTTGTTATTTTCTATTCACTTTTTCTACCCACTCTAATTCACTGCGCGCAGTAGAAAATCTGGCCACGCCTTTCTATTATATATCAGTATGCTCGTTTCCTGTCTCCATACCTGGGCCCGGATTCTCAACGCACTGGGACAAACCGTTTAAAGCCCGCAAATCTCAAGTTAACTTCCCTGACAGTTGGCGCATGGCGCACCCTACTGCTGGACACGAGGAAAGAGGTGGGATCGTTGACTGCCTGGGCCCCACCTCCTCCCTCATCTCCCCTGTATGGCTGTATCTAGCAAAGGTATCGGACTGCCTCTGTTCTCAAACGCAAGCCTCACATCGTCTGCATCCGGTATGCAGAAAACTTTTTGCATCAACCAATAATAAGAGAACACGCCATATAAAGATGGTGGATGCATTATTTTAACTAACGGAGTCCAGACATTAACGGGCGTCTAGACTCCAAAAACTTTTTAATTTTGTTAAACCCGCCCAATCTCCTTTTGACTGGACTCTTGACCTGTTCCCCTCTCTCCCAACCTCCATTTTCAACTTCACGAGTTTCCACCATCATCGGTTGCATCACCGATGTTCGATCTCCCGTAGTTTTTCTTTATACTCTTGCACAAAAAAATAAAACAAGAAAAGAAAAGGAAAATTACAGCTGAAGTGGACGAAGTGAGAAAATTCTCATTACTTTTTGTCAAATGATGACATATATTGATATATGGGCGAAATATATATGCGATGAGATGTAGTTGCGGTGGTGGAGGCCATTGCACAATCGAATCTTGTTCTGTTAACCACCATCCTGGCTTTCCGGAAATTTCACAATCGAATCTTGTTCTGTTAACCACCCCTCCCCCCGTCAAGTTGGGCATGAAGGGAATGGATATCCAACTTGTCAAGTTGATTATCGCAATAAAACAATAATGGCTAAGTGATCGGAATGCTGAGATCCATTTAAGCCAAAGCAATTATGCGCTGGTGGAGGCCATTGCACGATATTCTGCCTCGGCAGATGAGCGGGCTACAGCGTTTTGTTTTTTTGTCTTTCAAGATACAAGTGCATTACCGACAAAAATCACATACCCTATTGTGGATCATCGGGAGATTGGGCAACTACCCTAGTCAGTATCATAGTAGGCTCGAACATTAAAGCCATTTGATGTAGGTAAGAGAATACATTTGTTTGGAAAAGCAAAGAGATATCTGAGGATATGTAAGGCTGCAAAAATGTGAGCTTCAGTTGGTATTGCATATGTTGACTGATGGCATGAACAGAGTAACAAAGCTCTGGTCGCATAATGGTTAAGTACACTAGTTGGCCAATGAGACGACAAAAACGACTAGGGTCCAGAAGTAAGGGACTATGTTCATCAAATCGTAGTTGTTGTTCCATTGGAAATGATGATGGGCAACAACTAGTCATGCTGGCTTCATGTAGTATGTCAAGTAAGTACTTCCATTGATGTAAAAAAATCCCAGATGAAGAGCGATGAGCCTCAATCCCCAAGAAATAAGTGAGCAGTCCCAAATCTTTGAAACGGAAACACTTGTCTAGATATTGGTTTAGATCATTAATTCGATCAAGATTGCTGCCAGTGATGATTAGGTCATCGACATAACCAATGACGACAATGTATGGACCTGAACTAGAGGAGAATAAAAGTGATTAGTCATTTAATGACTGAGTGAACTTGTACTGCTTGAGGGCATCTAAAAATTTCTCAAACCATTGTCGAGAGGCTTGTTGTAGACCATAAAGGGATTTGTTTAGTTTATACACTCGATTGTCACTTGGATTAGAAAGTCCTGGTGGAATTTTCATGTAGACTTCCTCATGAAAATCTCCATTCAGGAAAGCATTATTAACATCAAGTTGGTTTAGGGTTCATCCCAGACTGGCAGTAACTAACAAAAGGCATCTGATTGTAACTAGTTTAGTCATTGGTGCGTATATGTCATGGAAGTCCAAGCCCTCGACCTGAGTGTACCCCTTAGCCACAAGTCTCGCCTTATAACGATCAATTGTTTCATTAGCTCGATACTTAATTTTGTACACCCATCATGCACCAATGGCTCGTTTTCCTGACGGAAGTTCAACAAGAGTCTGTGTTTTATTTTGTTCAAATGTTGTAAGTTCATCTTCCATAGCTTGTCGCCATCATGGATCAAAAACTACTTGGTTGTATGTGTGTGGCTCAGTTGGGGTGTCCACATGATGAAGAAAACTGGTTGAGTATTCAGAGAACTAACAATCATAATCTCGTAAGTATGCCGAAGTTTTCCATTGTCGGTGAGCTCGAGTCATATTAGTTATACTAGAGTTATATTGGTTAGGGAAACCACATCAGGCTAGACTGAGTCATTCTGAGTCGGGTTGGGCTGAACGGTTTCCTCATCATGTGGAAGGCAACCAACGTTGTCAAAAGTGGGTAACGGTATAACTGGACCCTGATTTGTGACATGTGTTGACTCATTCAGCATGAATGGGAAATGATTTTCATAGAAGACAACATCACGTGAGATGAAGATCTGTTGGGAATCTTGATCAAGGATTTTGTAATCCTTTTGCACAAATGGATATCCAACAAATATTCCTCTAATTGCTCGAGTAGTAAACTTGTCACAAGTACAACTGTGGTTTCTAACATAAACCAAACAGCTGAATACCCGAATATGGTCATATGATGACAGTCGATTAAACAACAATTCAAAAGGAGTTTACCCACTGAGTACTTGAGTTGGGAGATAATTGATCAAATATGTCGTTTGTGGTACGTATTCTCTCCGAAAGGGAAAGAGGGATCCCTGCCTGAAAGTGAAGTGCTTGGGCTATCTCAAGCAAGTGTATGTGCTTGCGTTCGACCACACCATTTTGTTGCGGTGTGCCAATGCAAAAATGTTGATGAACAATTCCTTGTTGTGACAAAAAACTCTTCATGGGATGTGAAAAGAAATCCAATCCATTATCTGTCCGCATGACTCGTACAGGACATTGAAAGTGTGTTTTGACCATATTACATAACTAAGAAAAATAGTAAAGAACTTGAGTTTTACTATACATCAAATACAACCAAGTGCTACAAGAAAAGACATTCATTATAGTGAGAAAGTATCGCACGCCACTATGAGAAGGGGTAGAGTAACCGCCCCAGATGTCAACATGAACTAATTAAATGAAGTAGTCCCGAAGATCGAGAGCTGCTTATAGGAAATGGCATGCGTGATTGCTTTGCACGATGACAAGTGTCACACGGCAATCCTGTAGGAATAGTGGAAATGCCAGGAACTAAAGAAAGAGAATGCCGAGAGGCATGACCTAGTCATTTGTGCCATATGCTAGCAATGACTTCATTGTGAGCAACCAAAGCAGAGGAACATGGAGCATCTTCAATAGTGAAGTGATATATTTCATTTGTGCTTCACCTGTGCCAATCACTTTCTTCAACACTGGGTCTCGAATCACACAAGTAGTTGACAAAAAAAGGGCAATACATCGCAATTAATCAGTTAATTTGTTAATAGAGATCAGATTGCAATGGAAACCAAGTATATGGAGAACCTCATGAAGAGTAATATCGGGGTCAGCATAACCGGCCCTTGATGTGTAGCTTGCAAAACTACTCCATTGGGCAAGCGAACTGGCTTGAGTTGGGCCAACATTTTATGAACAGTAAAAAATTTTAGATCAGAGACCATATTATCTGAAGCTTCGCTATCCAAGATCCAATAAGGTTAGTGAGGAGAGTTATCAAGAACCTTACCAAAGGCATTGGCTATGATGTCATTCGTTGCTATGAGTGTCATAAGCCAATTGTATTGTTCCAAGCTTAACCCTTATATGGGAGATGCCTCAATATTATGTGTACTGGCTGAAGCAAATGCAGCTTTTGCACCTTTGTCGTATGCTTATGCGGCTTTTGCTCCTTTTTCGTATGCTTTTGCTTTACCTTGTTCTAGTTCGGTGGACATCCGACAAGCTCAAAACAACGGTCTCGTGTATGCCTAGGTTTCTTGCAGTGCTCACATTTCACTTTAGGCTTGGTCTATGTATTGGACCCCGAGCGCTTCTTGGAAAAATTCGCAAAGAGTGTTGCTCCGATATCAAGATCTGCATTGATCGGTGTATTGACAACGACAAGATGTTTCTCTTCTTTGACTACTAGAGCATATGCCCTATTGATGTTTGGCAAACGATCCGCTCCAAGAATATTGGATCTAACATTGCTGAAGACATCACTGAGTCCCATGAGAAATTGATGCAATTTCTCATCTTCTTGCATGGCCACAAATTATTTAGCCGCTCTACAAGTGCACTCAGATACAGGAATCAGTGTTTGAAGTTTGTCCCATAGAGCCTTCAATTTAGTGAAGTAGGATGCTACTGAAAGATTTCCTTGCTGCAATGTTGCAAGGTTATTTTTGAGTTGGTAAGTTCTTGGCACATTCTTCTGCGAGAACCTCTCCTCAAGATCTTTCCATATTTCACTAACTGTGTTTGCATAGACAACATTGTCATGGAGTTCATGGGCCAGTGAATTGAAAATCCAAGAAATCACCATTGAATTGCATTTGATCCAAAGTGATTCTTGCAATGACCCTGTGACAGGTTTTGACACTGAGCCATCAACAAAGTAGTACTTGTTCTTGGCTCTCAAGGCACTTCTCATAGCACATTGCCAGGTTGGATAGTTGTCTCCATTGAGAGGAAAAACACCAATAGAGTCTTGGATTATTCAAAGTGTGTAGAAAATAGGGTGAATCATGGTTCAACTCCATCGCAAGGAAATTAGATGGAAGAACAAAATGCAGAAGCCTAGAATGGCTCTCATACCATATAAAATGGCACAAAAAATAATACAAGAAAAGGAAGAGCAAAAGTGGACGAAGTGAGAAAAGTCTCATTTGGTACTTTTTGCCAAATGATGACATATTTTTTGTATATGGGTGAAATACATATGCGATGAGATGTAGTTGCGATGAAAGTAATACAAATATCACGTGGCAGATGTCCTCGGATTGCCAGCCTGGCTTTCCAAAAATTTCGCAACCAAATCTTGTTCTATTAACAACTCTCTCTCTCTCTCTCTCTCATTTCTTCTTATTCTCTGTTGCTCTGAATCAACAACCCAACCCTCCAATCAGTGCCGCCACTACAACCTTTACCGCCATTACAGGCCAAGATTTGAATCCCCTAACCATAACTTTTGTTAATCTTTTTATTTAATTTTTTACTCTCCTAATTACTCGGTATTACTCTCCCGTGCTCAACATGGGCGCCCCTGGCTAGTATATATACTAAACCACAATGTGCCTTGGAGATCGCACATTGCAACATTTTTATATAAGAGAGGATTGACGTAGGAAAAAAGGTGGTGTAAATTTTCCATCAATTTCTAAAATACAAAATTTGCATTGCAAATGAGTGCAAAAGAGGCCAAAAGTATGAATTTTGTATTTGATGAGGGGTGATTTGGTCCTCCCAAACAAGTGGTGACATGTGGCTTCCTGACGACACCTTGACGTTGAATCAATAGAACAACTCGATAAGTTAGCTTTGAGCACCTCGCTTAGGCAGACCTCCACCTTGCTTGGGCTGACCTCCACATCGACAAGGTCGAGCTAGCAGATCCCGTAAGATTGCGGCGACCTGTTCTGGGAATTGGTCGAGTTGAGAGACCCGAAGGCAACCTATTTGGAAGAGCTCGCTAACCATCTCCAGCGGTTCATCACTAAAGGCGCTAACAACGCGACCATTAGAACGACTCGCCATATCACGCGCCTTGACTTCACTTAGATGAATCAAAACTCCCATGAAGATCTCTCAATTGGCACCTTAATGCACTTGAAAATGAGGAAACAGCTCCACAAAGGGTTCAAGACTGCTACCCTGAGCCCCTAGAGTCTAGGGGCCTATATAAAGACATCTAGATCCACTTAGAAAGGCATGCACACTAATACTCTCAAGCTCTCTCACACTCTTAGAGGAATCTCCATTCACCTACTGACTTAAGCATCGGAGTGCCATCCCCAGGTAAAAATTACTCGGGCACTCTCACCCTTCTTCCTTTGTAGCTCACTTCAGCTTGGACACCCAAACATCAGCTCAGCCCAGCCAGATTGGCATCCATTCAGAGTTCAAATCACAGTACATGAGGGAGTGTTCAGATTGCGTGACATCAATGTCAAAGTGAGAATCATGGACTCATGGTTAAAAACAAATCGATTGAAAATTGCATCAGGTGCAAAATTAGTATCTGGCTCACATTTGCACTCCATAGTGCACATAAACAAAGCAAAGGTTTTAAAGGTTCTTTCTCTATGCTCCTGGTTAGCTTCACGTTTTTAACAAAAATGAGCATGGTTTTCAAAACTGGACTGGACTGAACTATTGGACCGGTTGACCCAAGAACTGGTTAGGTAAGCAGTTCCGTTTTATCCTAAAACTGCTTTTTGACCAAAAATCGTTGATTTGGTCAATAAATCACTGACCTAGGTGGTTGAACTGTCAACCCAAACAACAGTTTTGGGCTGTTTTTTTTTATTTTCTTAAGTCAAAATGGACCATCTATTCAAACTGGATGGTCAGACGGTTCAACCCGAAAGCTGATCCCGAGAACGGTTCTGTATCAGGTCTGGTTTTAAAAACCTTGGAAATGAGGACACAATAGTTACTAATGCTCTATTTGTTTGCAGCGTTATTTTCACAATAAATTCTTTGTTTGATTTTTCCTTTCAATGGATTGAGCGCAACAATGTTCATTTTAAAAAAACAAATTATTATTCCTACAGAAATTAATTAATGTTCATTCTAAATGAGTCGTGAATTATTACGCCATTCCCATGGATTTTGGGATGAGAACGTTACACTACAAAAACCATTTCTATTTTTCTCTTGTTCTTCTCTTAGACTATGTTTGGTTTGAAGGAAAAGGTAGGAAAACCCTTACTAAGTTTCCCTATCTTGTCAGCTTCTTACTTGATTTTTTTTTGTGAATTATTCAAATGCCATTTTTAGCTTTCCAGTAGGTCAAAGTCGTGAGATTGCATTAGGAAAGCCATTTATAAAAGTCTATCTAGCCGTTTACAATGGGCTAAAATGATCATGTCACACAATGGATTAATTTTAAATCTCAAAAAGGATTTTTTCTTCCTCTACTCCTCATATTTTAGCGATTTTAATTTCAATATTACATAGATTCTTCCATGTCGATTAGATGCAGCCATGCCCCCACTGTTAAAACAAAATTAATACTTAAGGGTGAACATATTTTAGTTGAAACCCAAAAACTGAACTATATAATGAAATTCAGTTTTAACTGAAGGAAAAATTCAGTTTGGTTATTTGCTTCTCTTTAATTCAGTTTTGGTTTATTCAGTTCCATTTTTAATTAAAAAAAACAAAAGGAAAATAAAACTGAATGCTCAGCTCTATTAAAACTGTTATATATATATATATATATATATATATTAAATGACTAAGTTACCCTTTCTTAAAATCTCATATGGAAGAAAATCCATTATAAATTTACTTTTGTTTGGAAATTATAATAATTTTACTTTAAATTTAATAGTACAATTTCATTTATTTTTTATTTCTTCTGTTTCAATATAAGAAGCACACTTTGGTTTCTAAATTGGAAAAAAAAATAAAAAATTTATCTAAAATAAAGAAAAATTTTGTTTCTTTTTAGATTTTAGCTGAATTAATGACTGTTTTGTCACTTATGGTTTGAGGTAACGGCTTTAGGCCAACAGTACGTAGGAGCTTGGATGTAATCGATATATGAACAATAGGGGATCAGCAGGAGATAAAATAAAATTAAAGATTAAGGGAAATATATAAAATCAGTAAAACATGGCCCATAACTGCAACAAATACTAAACATAATTACCTCAAATTGAGAAAAGCATTTCAATTGGGACTTACAATTTTATCAATATTAGTTGCTGTTTTTAAGTTGTTTGAACAATGAAAGTTATTTATATTTGCTTGCCATTTTCAAAATTGTTATTGCTGTTATTGTCATGATGACGATGATGAGGAGGAGGAGGATGATGTTGATAAAAACAATGATGTGAATCAAAGATATTCTAACTAGGTCAAGAAGGCTTGAATTACGACCCACCTATGGGCCCTGTAGATCAACCATTTGTTAATTCTTCACTTGCAGTCCAGATCAGCCTTAAACCTTACCTCTCATGGTTTTCATAACTGGATCGGACGGATGGTCGGACCGGAAAAACCGGAAATCGGTCATATGATCAATTCTGTTTTTCTCTAAAATTGGAATTTTGCCAAAAATAATGTTAATTTGGTCAGCAAACCGCTGACCTGGGCATTCGAACCACCCAACGGTTTTGACCATTTTTTTATTAATTTTTTTGTCAGAATAAACCGACTGTTTGACCCAGGAACCAGACCCCTGACCGGTTTGTTGTTTGATTCAGTTTTAAAAACCTTGTTATCACTTGTTAAACATTTTCTCATTACTTCAGCCATAGAGACTTCTAATTTTAAAGTTGAATCCTGGGCATGTGACAAGGATTGTTGGCATGAAGTTTTAAGGATACACAGAAGGGAACTATTGGATCCTTGGGGGATTGAAACAAGTTGCTACTTTGGACCTATATCATATCCCGGCTCCTGTTGACATGATATAAAAAAAAAAAAAAAGAAAAAAAGAAAAAAAAAAACTTGTAACGAATTTTACTATTATGGTTTTGATTGGTCAAAGTTTTTTAGATACCATGTCTTTCTGTCTTTCTGGCATTATAGATTTTTCTTATTATTTTATAATGCTTAAAACGGATCCATCTTTCCCCTATCCAACAATAATTTACTTTGGGTCAACTTACATTGAAATAGCTAGTAGCTGTAAGAAAGGCCAAGAACAAAGTGAACAAGGACGAGAGAGAGGACGTGTAAGCATGGTCTTGTGACTTTAGGGGTGTTAATGGACCAGTTTTGGGTTGGACTCCATCCAAATCAAAATCCATTTGGATGGATTGGATGGACCAATAAGACATATTGAGTTTGAACGGACTGACCAATATGACATATTGGATTGGACCCGGTCCATCCATAATGAATTTATATTGGATTGAATCAATATCTGGTCCATTCATAGAAAATAAGAACATAGATATCAATGGACCAGGTTTGAGTTGAAACTAATCTAAATTAACAGGAATTTGAACAGATTAAACAGTCTTTCGATCGGTCTAAAATGGTCCAAAATATTCATTGGACTGGATTGGACCAGGTCCATTTGTAATGGACTCACATTGGACTAGACCAAATTGGACCAAATCCAGTCCAATTGACACACCCCTAAAAAATAATTGCAGGTTCGGTTGCCGCCTTGCCGGTGGAGAATAAGAAGAAATCTTATTGCATGGTAACACACATCCAAACCAACTCTCATTCATTGGAGTGCAGGGGATAATTATTTATAGAAATCATAAATAAAATACAGCCCAGGTAAAAAAAAAAAAAAAAGAGTCTCGTAGATGATTGGCTGATAAAATAATCAGAAAGACCAAGGCCTAATGGCGTTCTACACACTCAAGATGTGAACAAAATCAGCCAAAGTCAATGAAAACGAAATTACACCGCGTTACTCGGTTCATTTTTCATGATGTAATATAGGAATGTGAGCGATGTAAGCGTGAAAGTGATCATCATTTTAATTGGAACAGTTCTACTACGCGGCTGGTCTGAGGATTCCCGTGTTCTGAAATTGTTTTACGGTGTCACATTGATCCATTATTGGGCCGATCGATCAGGAGATAATCCTCTGCTAACCTAAAGAGATTGTTTACCACTTCAGTTAGACAAAACAACTCTTTCTCCTCCTGATTGTAGCGAATACCTGGGATGGAAAAGAAAAGAATGCTAGTCTTTGATTTTTTATTTGGCATCTCCAGTAGAACCTATAAAAATGATGGAAGCAAATGGACACCTAACGAAACAAAAGACGTGAGCTCAGTAATACCTAATGGCTTTGGTTGTGTTGATTCTGCTTCAGCTCCTTTTGTGGTGGCCACCGCCGACGACGGCCATATCATCAACCGTGTCAACAGCAAAAACCGGTTGTCAAAAAAAATGTGGGAGTGTCACCGTTCCCTACCCGTTCGGCTTGGATGACGATCCAATAAGCTGTTACAGAGAAAGGTTCAAGCTACACTGCAACAGAAGTTTGGACCCTCCCATACTGTACATCGGTAACATAGAAGTTCTAGAAATATCGTTATTACCGGCCCAACTGCGCGTCCTAAACTACATAGGCTACGATTGCTACAACAGTACTTCTGGTAATGACAAAGGCTTCCCTTCTTTCAAAGTGAATAGTAGACCCTTCACTTTCTCCGACACCCGCAATAGATTCACGGTCATTGGTTGCGACAATTTTGCTCGCATTACCGGCTTTAACGGCCGCAACTTTACAAGTGGATGTTCCATGATTTGTAACGACCAACAAAGCGGCTTTATTAACGGCTCTTGTTCAGGCATTGGCTGTTGCCAGACTTCCATCCCCAAGGGTTTCAAAAGCTTTAAGCTGTATATTAATAGCTACCATAACCACACCGACGTCTTGGTTTTCAACCCATGCGCCTATGCTTTCCTGGTTGACTCTGAGTGGTACAACTTCTCAGTGTCCGATCTTGGGGGTTATATGGATTTCTATAATCGAAACAGAGAAAACGTTCCAATGGTGCTTGACTGGGCGATAGAAAACTATACGTGTGAAACTGTTTCAAGAATCGACCCATCTTATGCTTGCCGCAGCAACAGCCAATGCTTTAACTCTCCCAACGGTCGTGGATATCTCTGCAATTGTTCTCTGGGTTATCAAGGCAATCCTTACCTCGATGACGGATGTCAAGGTATTGTATTTCATCTTCATCCGCCTCTTCATCACTCACTGTGAAATTTGATCTTCCTTGAATATACTGGCTAATCTGATAGAGTATGTATATATATATAATTGAATTAATTATGAATGGATTGCAGATATAGACGAATGCGCTGATGAAGCTATGAATGAATGCAAATCTCCTTTAGCGGTTTGTACTAATACGCCTGGGAGTTATACCTGCTACTGTCCATCTGGAACAGTGGGCGACGGAAGAAAAACTGGAACTGGTTGCACTGCCATTCAAGGGAAGCGATCTCCGGTCATGCAAATCGCTTTAGGTAATAATATATTCAGTCATCTAACTAGAGAATTGCGGTTTGATTACAAGTCTGGTTTCTCTATAACTCAGAAGTTACATACTTGAATCCATCTCAAAGGGGATAATTTTATCATATCAGCTTTTATAACATTCCCCCATGAACGAAAGTTGGTTACTCACTTGGAAGATGAATATAATTTTCTATTAATTCTACATAAATCTGAAAAAGGAATATAGGTATCTTGGTCAATGAGAACCAAAATCTCATTGACCAACTTTTCTCTCTCAAAATCCAAAAAACCCAATGAGCCCTTAGGAGATTTCACATATATCTTATTCTCATGTGACTTAAATTAAAGGATCATTTACTCAAACACCCTGTGTAGTTTCACGGAATTATTAAAACCTTCTATTAGATAGAAGTGGAAAATACCGGTTTCGATACTAATATCTGTTTAAACAAATTTAATCAAAATAAAATAAAAATGAAAATACCTGTCTTGCCCTTGATAAAATGCAAATAACCACTCTGTTTGATCAGTTTTATTTTGTTATAAGAATGAAGATATACTATTGTAGATGAAGAACCCAGACGCCATTGTTCTCTTTTTCATTCTGCCGAAACCAAACACTATTGTTTAGAAATTGATAAACCAAACATACATTATTTCTTTCTAAAAGGTTTATTTGCAATTCAAAGAATACTTTTTTGTAATAAATAACCATGGGCTCATGCCATTAAACGTTTTCCATTCTGTTTAGGTGGTCACGTGACCATTTCCAGACGGCAATAAAAACGTTCTTAACAGAGGTCAATTAAATAAATTGATTGCAAACTAGAATGGGTGTTTTAGTAAATGACTCTAAATTAAATTTCCCATATTAACATGACATTTGTATTTATGTATCATATTCATATAAAACACAATTGGATATAAATTAATATGCATATAAGAGTATGTATTTATGTAACTTTGTATGTATAGAATCGGCCCAGGCTGAGCAAAGCTCATTTAGGGGCGTATGTGAAGGCCCGTCCATAGAGGGAGCAGTACTCGTACAAACCATTGGCAACTTAAGAAACATGCTTGCATAAATGGGTAATGTCATGCCATGAGCCTTATATCACAGCATGGGCCCATCGTAAGGTCATTCAACCGATTCAAATTGAGTCTTCCTGGCCCATTTTCAATTGATGTACCAAGGCTTAGTTTGGTTGCAGTGCAAATTTCATTTTCATGTCTTAATTTACTTCATTTGTATAGCAATCAAACAAAATAAGCTAAAATTTGAAACAAAAATATGTCAGAATTTACACTTAAATCATTTGCACTGCCATGGTTTTACATCTGTTCACACTGCAACCAAACACAGCCTAAATTGCCCATTTGCATTTATACATTATAAAGCCTAATTTGAGACTAAACCCTACCCGACCAAAACTTTCAAAAAGTCTGTGCTCCTTTTAGGTTCTGGACTGGACCAGGATGTTAAAGCTCAAGCTTGGCCTCAATTCTAGTTGGGCTTAGGTTGAGGCCATCAAGCCCAAGACCAACACTAGTTGTTTAGGCTTTAAGCTAACTTGGGCTTTTACATCTGATTCTTCCAGGCTCTGAATTGATGTCCAGATCATATGGTTGAGCCCAGATAACCTTAGGCTTAGTTTGGAAGGAGTATAAATATAAATATGTAGAGTGCAAAACTTTACATTTCGTTTTATTTTGTATGTATTTGCACTCCTTTCAAACTGAGCCTTAAGTTCACCCCAATTGATGCAAACTCCGAATAATTAAAAAAATGATTTATAAAGAGAACCTGCCCAAAAACTACCTAGGGATTTATAAAGGCCAACTGGGCAACTGGGCAGATGTCTCTTTTCACCATTAAAATGATTTATGGACTATAATTTGCCACTTGCACCATGTTTAAATGATGAGAATATGCCACTAGATGGGTCTAATCCCATCCTGGAAGCATATTTTTACTACCATTACTTCAAGAGTCTTCATCATTAACCTGCTACTGATGTCAATTTTCTGACTACAGCCCCATTAACTAGATCAAACTACGGTCATCGTATATGAATTGTGAAATATTGAATAATATCACCAATCTTAATAGGAAACTGAATGTTTGGATGGATCAAAACTCCCCTATCTGATGGAGGTCAAGACCGGTAATGTAATTTTTTTTTTTTTTTTGAAAAAGAAAGGTAAAATCTATTCAAAAAGAGAGAAAAGTATACAACAGGTATATAAAAGACCGGTAATATTGGTAATGTTATCTTTCCACGAGGAAATGGATAAAATTGATTAAAAGATCTCTTATTGACTTAAGGGTATATAAGATGGCTCGTCTAGCAAACCTAAGCAAACCTAAATAATGGGAGGCGGGTTGGGGGTTGAGGGGAAAAACTTTATTTTATGGTTTTTAAAAATGACCCGGAGATCGAACCAGTCAGGGGTTCGGTTATCGGGTCGAATGGTCGGCCCGTTCTGACAAAAAAATAAAAAATTTTAAAAAAATAAAAAATGGTCAAAACTGTTAACCACCCAAGTTAGCAGTTTGCTGACCCAAATCAATGGTTTTGGGCAAATTTCTGGTTTTGGGGAAAAACGAAACCGGTCACCTGACCAGTTCCCAGTTTTTCCAGTCTGGTCAGGTTTTGAAAATCATGCTTTATTTAGAAAGGAGAGAGCATGTAATGAAAAACTCTATTTAGAAAAGAGAAAATGTCATTTGGGCTATTCTAAACTGTTATAAAGCCAAACAGGTTTAGAACTGGGTAAAGTTATTTATTTATTTATTTATAATTGTATTAGAATAGAGCCTTATTTTCAATTAAACTGTGGACATTTTCCTGCTCGTGACATTTCTTATGTCCATGTAGGAATTAGCTTTGGCATCTTGGTTGTGCTATTTATTGGCTCTTGGATATACTGGGGAATTGAAAAGAGAAATCAGAGCAAACGCAAGGAAATGTTCTTTCAGCAGAATGGAGGTCTTTTGTTGAAGCAACAACTCTCTTCATGTGATGGAAATGAAGAAATTGCAAAGATATTCACTGAAGAAGAGCTCAAAAAGGCAACAAATAATTATGATGAGACAAGGATTCTGGGTCGTGGTGGTTATGGTATAGTATACCAAGGATTTTTACCCAACAATAGGAAAGTAGCCATTAAGAAGTCCAAAATAATGGATGAAAATCAAGTTGAGCAATTCATCAATGAGGTAGTTGTTCTTTCTCAAATTAATCATAAGAATGTAGTGAAGTTGTTGGGTTGTTGCTTGGAGGCTGAAGTTCCACTGTTAGTATATGAGTTCATAACTAATGGAACCTTATTCCATCACATTCACGATGAGGGGCACAAATATTCAATTTCATGGGATGATCGTTTAAGGATTGCTTCAGAAACTGCGGCAGCACTAGCCTATTTGCACTCTGCAGCCTCTCCTCCAATTATTCACAGAGATGTTAAATCTGCAAACATACTTTTGGATGATAATTACATGGCAAAGGTGTCAGATTTTGGAGCCTCAAGATTAATTCCATCGGACAAAATTCAAGTTACCACATTAGTACAAGGGACATTGGGGTATTTGGACCCAGAATATTTTCATACAAGTCGATTAACTGAGAAGAGTGATGTTTATAGTTTTGGTATCGTTCTTGTGGAATTATTAACAGGAAGAAAAGCTTTGGATTTTGACAGACCTGAAAATGAGAAGAACCTAGCTACCCATTTTGTCACATCCATGAAAGAAGAAAATGTTTTAGTGATTTTGGAGGATAGAGTCCTGCAAGAAGCTAGCGAGGATCAACTTAAAGAAGTAACTAACCTTGCAAACAGATGTCTAAGTGTGAAGGGAGAAGAAAGGCCCACAATGAAGGAAGTAGCAATGGAATTGGAAGGATTGAGGAGGTACAGCAAACATCCATGGGTAGAACACAACCATGAAGAAGCTGAGTGTTTGCTTGGCCAGTCATCGAATTTACATAGTTGCAAAGCTGATGAATATGATAGCTTAAAGGATCGTGTTGTAATATCATTAGATAGTGGGAGATGATTGCTTTACATTACAATTTCATGGCCATTTAACCTTGTGTTATAAGAACCTTCGCTCTACTGTATTGTTTGTTCAAGTTACACTCTTGATATTTTGATAATAAAACTCTATTGTATTGCTTCTTATATAAGAGTTGTTGCTATATTGTATTGTATTGTATTGTATTGTATTGTCTGTTCAGGTTACGAATATGAAATTCTAATACTAAAACTTTATTGTACTATTTTTCCATAAGAACTGCTTCTTTAATCTTTATTATTTGTTCAGTTTAGATAAACTCAGGCTGGGCTTGGTTTGAGGCCTAAAATAGCCTAAGCTCAACCAGTACCCGACTTGATGATTTAACCTGAGCCTGACTTCATTCAAGCATTTGACTTCATCATTCAAGCATTTCCACCATCGTGTGACATAAGCACCTATATATATGTGCATATTTTCATTTCATTCGATTCTTAAATTGAGCTATAAAGCCCAGTAAAAGGTGGATGTGCAAAAAAATATTTTCAAATATCCCTTTAAACCCGACCAACCTACCCAGATCCAACCATAAACCCACTAAGCCTAAGCTTGCAGGAGTGTTCAAATTCGAACACCAAACCAAAAACCGAATAAATTGATATATATATATATATATATATATATATATATATATATATATATATATATATATATATATGCCAGTTGCCAATACCTTACTCCTCTTGCCAAAAAAAATCTGAATTTGGTTCGATTTGGTTTGGTGTTCAAACTAAACTGAACCGAATTGCAAACTAAACTGAATTTGGTTCGATTTAGTTTAGGAGAATGACAAAACCAAAGTATCGGTTAGGTTCTCGGTTCTAGCTGAACCGAATTGCCTGAATTAACACCCCTATAAGCTTGGCCTAAGTTATGTTGGGTTAAGCTCAAGCTGGACTTGAGTTTCGTAAACTCGGCCTTGACATCATGTTGGGCTACACCCTGCCTAGTGTTTAAGTTTTAGGGTTGGGCTTTAGGCTATCGTTGACACCTAGCTCATCCCAAGTTGCACCCTTATGTCAAATAGGAAGATCTACGAGAACATTGTGTGGATGCAATGTTTGATACATTAATAACTGCAAGCCTTGTTATTACCGTCATTAACAGGGCATGTGAAAAACAATGAGGGAGTGTTTTATTCTTGAGATTTTGAGAGGGAGGAAAGTTGGCAATGGGATTGTCAATCCCATTGATCAAGAAACCCATGTTCTTTTTTCAGATTTATATGAAGACAATAAATTAAGGCCATGTTTAATTTGTTGCTCAAGGCCTCATTTTTTTTTTCAATTCTTGCTCATTCTTGCCAAAATGACCAAGAATGAATTTAGTTACAAAATTCTTGCCATCGGCCTCATTCTTTTCAGAATGACAAATCAGCCATATCACAAAATTTGAGGTAGCCTACAATATGAAAAATAACCATGCCCCATCTTGCCCATTTTCATTCTTTAAAGAAACTCCATGCCAGCGGCCATCAGCATAAAAACACTTTTATGACAAAAGCACTTTTATAAATGTTATTTTATGAAAAGTACTTTTACGAAAGCAAAGTACTTTAACAAAAGTACTTTTATGAGTGCACTTACTTTTATACGAAAGTAATTTTACAAAAACCACTTTTATAAAAGTAATTTTATGAAAAATACTTTTACGAATGAGGTATTTTCTGAAAGAACTTTTACAAAAATACTTTGACACGAAAGCACTTTTATGACAACACTTTTACGAAATCCCAGTTGTCAGTTTGAAAATAAATCATTTTTTTTAGGAAAAAGTATTGTGTTCATAGCAATATTTTCTCTTTTTACCCATTCTTGTCCATTTTAGAATTTCATCTTGAGCAATAATAAAAAAGAATGAGAGTTGAACCAAACATGGCCTAACTTTCCCATCTTGGGAAAATTGCCAACACTTGGAAGGGACAAAAATGCCCCTTTTGATAATAAATTTTTTATGGATAAAATGGTCATTATTTTCTCTACTTGGAAAATAAAAGCAAAGGGGGCCTAAATGGTAAAAACTCCCCTTCTACTTTAATCAAGTAAATTTCTCAACAATGCCCCACCGTTGCATTTTTACCTTTAAACTAGGGTCGATAGTTTCTAGCCCGAAGTACAGTCATTGGTGCAAATGCACGAGTGAAAATAAGCTGAGGGTAAATTCTGATCATATTTGACTGTCATTTGTTTCCTAAAAGTAAAATGTGGTCCCACTACAAGAAAAATGGTATAACCCAGCAGTCGCAAAACCGCCGGTTCAGGCCTAAAGACTGCCGGCTTAGACCTATGCCGGTGGTCATACACCCGCCTCTTAAGCCCGTGTCGCCTTAGATCAAGACCTCCACCTTTTCTTGCTGGTTTGTCAAAACTGCCGACATAACATTATTAAAGACGGCGGTTGCCTTAGGTTTTGCCAAATGTCACCTGCTATCTTAGGTGGCGGTTTGAACTGCCGGCTTAGGTCCTATATGACCACTGCCTTAGGTTTTGCCAAACATCGCTTTCAGCATTAGTGGTGGTCTGAACCGCCGGCCTAGATCCCATATGACTGCTGCCTTAGGTTTTGCCAGATGTTGCTTCCTACCTTAGGTGGTAGTCTGAACCGCCAGCTTAATCCTATATGACCGCCACCTTAGGTTTTTTAGTTTTTATACCATATTCATTCCAACATTTTTTGCACATGCACTTTTATTGATTCATCACTTCAATACATGTTTTAATACAAATCTCATGACCATTGATACATAAAAACAACTTAAGTAAAACAAAAAATCGCAATTTAAAACAAAATCTATTAATTTAAAGATTAGTTACATAATATCCAAAACAAATTATTCAAATACATGTATTTGAATATCCAAAACAAAATCTAATACACAAGAAGCAATTTGCATTGATAGTTTTTCAAATGACCAATGCTTCCTAATGGTGAAACAGAAATTCAAGCAAAACTCTTTAATATTCGTCCATGCCAAGGACTCTTCAAATCACCTTGGATAGGACGAAGTTGAATAGTACCGTGCCTATAAACGAGGAGCTATTGCAGCAAAAAAAACCAAAGGTAGGTTTAGCTGACGGGAATTCAGCCATCACTTCCAAGAGACTTCTCTGACTCTCAACAACCCATTGCGAATACTCATCTTGGAAATAGAAAAGATAATAAAAACAAATTAAAAATATAAAGAAAGGTACTAAGTGATAGCCATGCAATCATAACAAGAAAATAACCCAAATAAATACTGTAGCACTATCAAGGGAAAAATGGTAACTATGGACCCTTCCCTCAGGTGATGCCAAAAATTTTAGTCTTTCTGCTTCACTAGGTTCAGATGCATGAGCAGCCAAAGCAACAAGACTATCCTGAAAATACCAAAAGATAAAACCCAATTATCTCAAACTTCAAGTACAATGAAGGCAAAAGATACAAGATGAACTAACAACATTCTGCAATTCATAGAAAGCAAATGATATTAATCTGAGTCTTACATTGTTTGTCAGGTAGCTCTCAACATGGTTTGTTATGGACTTATGGATGTGGCTTCCACAATCCCCTTTAAGGCTCTAGCATTCTTGTTTACAGGAAAAACTAAGGTGGGTTATAGTTACTGCATTTTGGGTTTGCTCCAGTTTTGGAGGTTAAGAAGGGTCAAACAATTCTTCACAAGGTAATTTAATTCCACCCTCTGTAAGGAAGAGATGGTTATGGGATTACAGGGTTAGAAGATCCCACCATAAACACTTTTTCCATTAAGATACAACCAGTAACACAACTTGTATACATAATTAGACATAACACAACTTGGTAGTCTTCATGCTATAAGCGACCGTCTGCATGCATGCAGCACGACAATTTCTTCTCAGTGTACATCATTAATTCAAACCACCAAATTAGAAAAATTAATAACTGGGGTTTCAATTTTCAAGAGATTGATCTCGGTCTTGAGGGGAAATTTGATCGACTTGCTTGAATGTATTGACAACTATATAATTTTAATTAATTAGCTAGCTTTTGCTTAGAATCTATAAGTTTCCTTCAGCTTCTCTATTTGGGGCTTTCACTTCAGTCCAGCTAGCATTAGTTAATGGGGTTGGGTGAATGGGGGGGGAGCAAATCATGCATTGCACCTGTTACCCAGAAGTCTATGAAGTTTGATGAGAAGCTCCTCTTCTTCTGCGGAAATGTTTCCTCTCTTGATATCTGGCCTCAGATAATTCAACCATTGAAGCCTGCAACTCTTCCTGCATTGATTCAATCCTACAATTATTATATAACACCCACAATGAAAATTGAAATATTGTAACCAAAAAGTAGCAGTAACAGCAAAAGAAAAGAAATTATATATGGAGAGAACAATTGGCTTACCTGCTTTTTAAGGAGGTTCTCTCCATTTTCCTTCTCCATGAGTGGTGATGTAGTCAATGAGTATCTGATCCCCGTAAACCGACCATGCTCCCCTATTCAAGCCCTCTTTTGCACAACTGTTACGAGTACCAATTTTAGTGAAAGCTTTTCTTTCTTTCTTTCTTTTTTTTTTATTTTTTTTTTGCAAAATAAGCAACAACTTCATTACTTGTAATTTACATAAGGTTGTGAGGTCGAAGTGTAGCTGATTGTCACTTGACAAATGTCATTCAGTTATAGTTATGACAAGTTTGTATGATCTTTCCAAGAATAAACAAGATGAGCAAAAAAATACATTTATAAATTAATAAGGTGAACATGGAAAAGAAAAACTCCTTTTGTTAAATAAGGTGAAAATATAACTAGAATATGGATTGTATTATTCATTAAAAAAATATGGATTGTATAAAAAGGTAATACTAGAAAAGATTATTTTACATAAACATGGTATCTTATGTTCATTGATAGTAAGTAAATGTTTGTTTATTTTTTTTACTTTTTACACCATGGGTTTGTTTATCCTAGTCATCAGTTATGTGTGGAAAGGCCAAACATAGGACCCTGTATTCTGAAATGAAGAGGTCGATAAGGAGCACCTGAGTTTTGATAATTCCTACTTGATAATGGTACGAATGTTTGGTTTGTTGTGGATAACTGTAATAATAACATGTATATCTTGTGTTGCAATAACCATACGGATCAGTTGAACTTGAGTATGATGCATTGCCAGAATGGTTGGTTTGCAACATCTGAATAACACTCCAAGCTGCAGTTAGCAAAAAACCATGGCACTTAGCACTCAAGACGAGATGCCATGAGAATGAGAACAAGAAATAAGGACTTCAAACTCTGATTTTCTTATTTTTACTATGCTTTTAAATTATTTATTTACTCCATACTATGATTTGCTCATTTTGTTATGTTTTTAAATTATTTATTTACTTTTATGATTGTTTATCACCATGTATACATGCCATGGTTTAAAGGGAACGACTTAACTAGCTAACCCACTCCCTGTTCTAAAAGCTGAACCTAAAACTACCAAAGCAATTTAAGGGGCATCATAAAATGAAATGGAAGGTTCAATAATTTTACTTCTCCTGACATTTCAAAATCAGATCATTATAAAAAGATCTTATAAATGAGATTCAAACTTATGGCTTTGCTGCTTCCACGTTTATTGATGTCGCAATATATACAACTTGGGCAATAAATCTCTTGCCTCTGAACTTTATTCATTTTGATTCCCAAACAACTCAGATTCTAAGATTTTTTTTTTTAACAAGGATGGAACATGGAAGAAACAAAGAAAAGACTACAACGCTCTAAGGCAAGGGTCACCCGGCCCCACATATCATTGCATGGGAAGAAGGATATATGAGGATATATGAAGATTTTCAAATAGAAACCATGTATAGATAAAGTTACCAGAAGAACCAAAGTTTATGCATAGAACTAAGGAATGGTATTTTGAGGAATTAATGGCACCCTATGGCATGCTACATCTCTGAAAGCTACTTTCATGGCATTTTGGTGGTTATTTCATTTGGAACCAGGTTCACCTTATTTCAGTGGTCTTTCACAACCATTTGAGGAAGGTGGTGTTTGTTAAGCAACTTAAGTTGGATGAACCATTAAAGGTGACATTAGGATTATATTAAAATTGAGAAGAAGAATGTAGAAATATTGGTGGAGGATGCCTAGTGTTATAGAATAAATCTGGTTCTTATCATCATCAAACATGAATAGGTGTTTCTTTCTCTTGGGTTTTAAGATTGATTAATTAGATGGTAGAGCTGTTAAATTCTAACGTAGTGTGGGTTTCTGATGTATCCTTTGTACATTTTTATTTATCTGGTAGAAATTTTGTGGGTTTGTTAATGGTCAAAAAGGAAAGAAATTTATGTCTTTTATTGATTGTACCTATTTACTCATGGGAGTTTACATTCATGAAATTTAAAATTTATAGCATTCCAAAAGGTTACAAACATCAAGATCTTATTTGTTAATAAAAGTTCATACAAGGGAACAAAGAAGTTTCTGTTAGGAATTTATTATTTTTTATTTGTTCCGGATGTACATATGGCCTACTTATTTATCAACACTTACGAGGTCATTTTCCAAAAATTATACACATCGAATTTAATCTTCTACTATGTGATTAATACTGTCCTGTTATTAAAAGGATATATCCTTGATATATAACCTACAAATCAAATGTGTAAGCACCTAACATTTCCTCTTGATATTCATAAATAATAAATCCTGCCCCATTGATTGAGCTGTTCTGATCTGAACTATAGGGGATTTACTGTGTTTGAATTATAGGTATTAAAGAGTTTAATGGGATCTTGTTTCTGATGAACAGATGATGCAGGAGGAGCAACCACTACGGGTATCTTGGCATCTCATGTTTCATTATTTAGATTGGGGTTTTTAATCAGTTGTAGGTCTAAGCAATTCTATGTGTTGAAACAAACAGGGGTATTCAAACATAAATAAAGAAAAACTAGGTGAGAAAACAAATTGGTAAATATTCTCAATTTGAATTCATTCAACTTCTTATTTATAAACTAAATTTGGACACTTGTACTGTTTCTCTCTCTTCTGCTATGAGGTTTTCGACTGATTTTATGAAGATAAAGTTGGACTTCTAACTGTTTGTAGCAAACTTTTAGTCTTTGAAGTCATGAGGACTAAATCCACAATTGCAAATTTTTGGAGTTGGCTTAGAAACCAAGGGACCACGTCATATTACTATTGCTTGAATTTCCCCCAATCAACACTTAATACTTAATGCTCGGATATAGGAAGGAAGAATTCCATATGACCAAAAGAATATCAATGAGAGTCATAAAAAATGTTCCAGCTACAAAGTAGCACAAGTAATAATTTCATGGATTATAAAATTAAGTTTAGTGTTCAGGAATGGTATTTTAAGTAGTAGTTGGTCATCGTAAGTGTTTTCGTTCAAGTTTGAGGGAGTTACTGCCGGAGTTATATGTTCTTACTCAAGCAGCAATTTTTAGAAGTTTCAAGGTAAACAATCTTATGTAAATTACCTGTGGCTAATGAATGTTTGGATTTAATATCAAAGAATTCCATATTCTCTATTTCTAGGATTTCTTTGGAAATTATATGACACTTTGTTACCACAAGCACAAGCACAGCATGCAACCACATTGGAATCGGGAGACAATCTTATGTAACTTAGTGTATACAGAACGCATTCACGTGTGCAACCACAAGCACAACACGAAAGTAATAGACAAACAAAAGAATAAAATACAAGCTCTCTAACTCTGGAAGCTTAAGTTAGGGTTTTCCTGTTTTTGAACATATTAATAATCCCAATATATATTCAGCCCTCGGTATTTCATCCATAACACGTCATGAAATCCAAGTATACTCTGCCTTGATTTTTGTATCATGTTCAATAACAAATTAAAACAGGTAGTCCATAGAATCCAAAGACAAATACCTGAAGAGACCGGACCAATACAAGCACAACAAGGCGGAAAAGAATCTTCTCGACACCGACAATAGTCCATTGATTAATAAACCCTCCTAAAACCCTTTAGAGGCCACACATAATTCGGAGCTTGCATGAATAGCACTATTGATCAAACCATGAAGAAAAATAATTTTAGATTCATCGAATGCCCTAGAATCAGAGAAGACACAACTGAATCAACCATGAAGAAGAAGAAAATGCCCTAGAATCGGAGAAAACACAACTGAATCAACAACGAAGAAGAAGAAGAAGAAGAGGCCTTACCTTTCCCTTTTTCGTCAAAAGCTTTTCTAAATCCATCAATCGATCAATTTCCAAAAGAGTTTTACAAGAAGAAGAAGAATTCGTTGAACAGGCAAAGTAGAAGAAGGCGGGATTTTAAGTTTTTGGATCTTTGCTCTCCCTCTCTCTTTCTCAAACGTAGGAGGCCAATTATTTACACTGGCTCAAGTCTGTTTAAATGCAAAAGTTTTGTATCTATTCTCAAAGACCGCTGGCCAGATTTTTATTTTCTTTATTTTAGTTTTATAGATAGAGGTCTTTATAATAATGCCAACTCAGTTGTCTGTATAGTGACGGTCATAACGACCGTCCGCGAAGATACTAGAATTTGGCCATTTCTCTTATTCACAATTTTGCAATACTAAAGTTCTACAAGTTTTCCATTTGGAAAGTGACAACCCATAAAGTCCATTATGTCTTTTTTTTTATTTTCCTACAATGGATTCCTCTTAATGCAGGATCCATTAAAATTAATTTTGATGCCTCAACCTATGCTAAGGGATCCTGTGCCTTTGGTTGTATTGTCTAGAATCATTTCAATGAAGCCTTACACACCAAATTAGGTCAAATAGGCGCCTCTACAATTTCGGTAAATGAGATGTGAGCTGCCCTTGAGGCCCACAAACTTGATCTTCAAGTGAATGCTGGGGAGACCATCATCGAAGGAGACTCTCTATTAGTCTGCAAGGAAAATCAAAACCACGTTGGACGTGTCATTTTATCTTCAAGGAGTACATGCAGATCAAGCAAAGGAGTCGGGCTATGTTCCACTATGAGCACACTTTCAGAGAAGGTAACAGAGCTGTGGATTGGTTGGCGTGCAAAGGTTATGTTCTTGAAGAAATGGAGGTCGACGAGAGCCTGTGGAAGTTTAGGTTTCTGGTTTTTCTCAATGTTGCTGGCCGGCTGCTCCTCCTTTGGCAAGTGATTTGTATTTGGTAAAAAGTGGAGAATAAATACTTTTTGTTAAAAAAATACTTCTTAAAAAGGTGATTTGAATTTGGTTTTTTTTCTAGCACTTAGTGCTTTTTTCAATAGAAAGGGACAAATCAGTCTTTGGTATTTTTTAATACTCAAAATACCCCCACATGAGGGTTTTACCACCTTCTCTTCTTATTCAAACATAGTGAATCAAGTAGCGGTGCACCCCAGTTACAGGCCCACCAACAACGATCAACGGTGAGGAAAAACGACCAACGGGCCTGTCGTTTTTCCATTTTCTTACATTTTGTGAAGTTTGTCTTCATATTAAGCCATTTTTCTACGATTTGGAAGAGTTTAACAACAATAATCTCACCGTCTAGCTAGCGACAAGGGGGTTAGTTCCGCCAACTCCTCCCCTTCATGTTTGGTGTTTTTTTTTTTTTTTGTATGATTATTTGTCAAATTTGAGAGTATTTTGGTTTGGTATGAGAAATCTGATTTTTTTTTTGTTAAAAATCATGCAAAAAAAGATTGTTGAAGTTGGAAGTGGTCCTTGAAAATACTTTTTGAAAGTACTTTTGTGAAAATTGATCCTTGAAAGTGTTTTTTGGAAGTACTTTATGAAAATCGATCATTTAAATGCTTTCTGAAATTATTTATTATTATTATTATTATTATTATTATTATTATTATTATTATTATTATTATTATTATTATTATTATTATTATTATTATTATTATTATTGTTGTTGTTGTTGTTGCTGTTGTTGTTGTTATCCATGTGACACTCAATGTGTGGGCCCACATGGGCTCTCATGTGTCATGATGTGGTGATGTGGTAATTTTTCATTGAAATGTATATTATAATTATATGGAAAGCATTGTTTATATGTATGAGTGAAGTGAGGGTTAAAGCTGTCATTTATGCTAATATAAGCATTTATGGGGAAAGTAATTCACCAAACATCCCCATCCAATAAATGCTTAAAAAACAAAATAAGTGATTTGGCAAGTGAGTCACCAAACATTCTTAAGTGGTTGTACTTGTTTACTTCTTTTAACAACCTCTTATTCATCAAACATAGCCTTATTCAAGTAAGTGGTGAGACCACACAATAAGTGACAAATAAGTACTTATTTATATTTGGTAAAAAAGTAAAAAATAAGTACTTATTTTGAAAAAAGTGTGTAAAACAAGCAGCTTTGGATAAGCTGATTTTAAGCACTTATTTCAAAATAAGTACTTATTCTTAACTTTTTTTACAAAACATAAATAAGTTCTTATTTGTTAGTTATTGTGTGGTCTCACCACTTATACTTATTTGAATAAATATTTAAAATAAATGATTTGGGAAAGGACCCGTCAAATAGTAATAAGTACTTATTCAAATAAGTACTTAAAAATAAGTGTTTATTTCTCAAACCACTTATTCACCAAACATAGACTTAATAGCCTAATGGGAATTCTAAAAATAAGTACTTATTTGGGCCAGGACTGATGCGATGCAATCTGACTGCTCTTAGTTGGAGATGACTTGGCTTCCAGTAGACGACGGAGTTGGCTAATCTGCACAGAGAGAATCAGAGAACCAGGGGGGTGCTTACCGGCGAGGTCGCTCCGATGCTTAAGTCGGTAATTTGCGAGCTAATGGTAGCTTAGAAAGCAAGAGAGCTAGTGAGCAGAGATTACGCGTACCTTTGCCCCTGGAGGGTTGGGGTCTTTATATATTGGAGTCTTCGTAGGTTTTTCGGAGTGGTTTCGGGATCCTTGCTATGAAGAGGCCCATTTCCGTATTAACAGGAGATAACGCTACTAGCCGATAAGGCTTATCACTGCCGCCTGAATCGGTCGAGGGAGATAAGGCTAGCGGTTACGAGGCGTGATCCCGTAAAGCGTGGAATCTGGTGGCGAGATCTTTGGGGTTGTCATGCAGTGGTCAGTCACTATTACCCGAGCTAGTGCCCTTTGGATCCGACCTAATTCGAATGCCGAAGTGCCTTGGAACCGAGGTGGTCCTTATGCGATTGTATCCCGAGGTGAACTTGTCCCGAGGTGGACTTACCCCGAGGTGGACTTGCCCCGAGGTGGTTTGGTTATCCGAGCTCGGTCAATTTGCAGACTTGATGTGTCGGAGTGAGCTGTCATCCTGTCAGTTAGGTTGTGTCCACGTGTCCCCCTATTACTAGATCGGGCCAAATCACCCTAAATCAAGGACCACTTTTTTTTAAGAGTAAATGGAAAAAATTTTATTAAAAAGGAAAAAAGAGAAGAAGAGAAGAGAGAAATACAAGCTAGCTAAGGCTAAGACAAGCGCCCAAAGAAGCACTCCAAGAAACGGCACACTAACACAACAAAAATAACCACACCAAAGGAGAACCCAACAAACAAAACAATAAAAAAAAAAAAAACAAATTCGGAGAAAACTTAGGACCCAAAACTTTGCTTCTAGCAATTCCTAAATCTAAAATCTCCGAAGCACTACCACCCTGACAATTTTGCTCTACCTCCTCTACCCCTAGTTGCCTTTCTTCCTCCTCTATCAGTCTTCTTCATATATACTCCCCGAGACACCCCCATATTTAAAGACCTCATCGGCTTCAACCAATCATTACTTTCTAGATCATCTTGCACGACACTAACATCCCCTCTTTTGGATCGCGCCCCTGCTTCAAACCTTCGAAAAGCTTCTCTTATGAAAGCTTCCATGCCCCATAAATGTAACCCAAAGACCTTGCCACCTGAACATCTCTATCTGCACGAGCTTCTACTAAACCAGTCACCTCTAGCAAAATTGGCAATCGGTGGATAGACCCCCTGCACAGAGTAGCTTGCCTCCGAGTATAGTTTGTCCCTCTCTCTCTCTCTCCGACTCTCTGTAATGGTATTTGGGAAATAAACCCGAAATAATTATTTATTTTAACAATAAATACTTATTGAGAAGCTCAAATTTTATGCTATTAATTTTTAAGTGTTTATTCAATAAATGCTTATTTTTCTTTTATCTATTTCAGTCCATCATGTCATTTAGAAAATACTTAAGGCCCGTTTGGTTCGCAGTTGGAATCAAAATCGAAATTCTTTGGAATCGGAATCGGAGTGATCCATTCCCATAATCTGTTTGGTTCAAACAAGAATAGGAATTAATGGAAATGGGAATAAGCAGGAATGGGATTTCATTTCCAAGTGAGGGGCAAGGAATGGTCATTCCATCAAATGGGAGAATGCCATTCCAACAAGAATGGGAATGGGATTACGATTCCACCCAACCAAATAGTTGGAATCGGAATAACCCATTCCAATTCCAATTCCAAACTCCTATTCCCACAAACCAAATGGAGCCTGATAATATTATCCCTATTTAAAATAAGTTCTTTTTCACAAAACACTAAGCACTTATTAAAATAAACACTTATTTTAAAACTCTTATTTTTCAAATAAACACTCACAAAATTGGCGTAGTCAAACAGAGAACATTAATAGTGGTGATGGGAGGATGATTTGACCCAACCCATTGAGACGATGACACATGGACCTGACTCAGCACGAGCAACAGCTCTACACCACAGCCTGACTGCAACTAAGTAACGAGCCTGTAGGACAGCTTGCTACGTCATAGCTCACTGTAGGGGGCGCAAGCTCTAAGTCCCCCCGAGCTACTGAGAAGGGAATACTCCAAGACTATTTCAGGTCGCGAGCTAGGGTAATCAGCTCGCTCCAACACTTAGGCAAAAAAACTGCCCTAAAGACAATCTCGATGAGGGTCACCTCGAAGTATCCCTAGGAGCTCGCTACAAAGTAGCTCGCGGCAAAGATAGCTCGCTACACGACAGGGTAGCTCGCTACAAGGTAGCTCGCAACTATGCAATGCAATGCTCTCAGGAAGTTTCTATCTGACAAGGCCGTACCCGTCAAACTGCACCACGTCTCTCGACTGATGGCGCAGTCCCTGCCCATTTGACAGTCTGCACCCACGTCTCTCGACAGATGGTGGCATGCCTGTCCCTTCGGGACGTGTCACTCATCCAAGCGGATAGTATGTTGTAATGATCACTTGCGCAGATCTGGCAGGTAACAGCTGTGACAGGAGCCCAGTGGCGGTTACCCCCGATTTGACAGGAACGCCCCTATAAAAGCCCTTTAATCGAAGGGAAGGGGATTCTCTTGAATTGGATCTGAACTTGAATTCTTACTTGCTCACGATCTAATCTTGAGAGACAGTGATCTAGCGCGACCAACACTCTTCGCCTTTTATACTCTTTTCTTCCTCCCCAACGTTCTAACTTAAGCTTCGGAGTATTCCCGCCGGGCAAATCCCCCGGGAATCCTTCACCTTCGTCTTCTTACGATGGCACCCTCGGTCGCTCCACTCCCTTCCACAGTTGGAGCAACCTTTGTTGAATCCTCGGCTGTGCCCCCAGCGGCCAACCCAAACCAGTTGGAGGACTTAATGCACTGCATGCGAGCCATGCAGGCTCAAATGCAACAATTTCAACAATTCCAACTCTATCAACAACAAGTGCTGCACCAGGTTTGCCAATACCAATACCAGCAGCAGTTCCCCTCTCTGCCCTAGGCCCAGCCGTCGCTTCCCCTTTGGCATCCGGCCACAAAGCAGACCAAGCCTTCCCACCGGAGTGAGCGACCTCACCGGGGAGAGGCCTCCCAGGCTCAGGATCCTGCCAAGAGCCAAGCCTCCTCCCATAGCAAGGAGAGGCCAACTACCCCCGCCTCGCAGCCTATGGGCAGGTCGGGGGCCTCCCAGCCAACCAAGCTCGTACCGCCCCGGCCTTCGCAATTCGAGCTCCCACTCCCGGAGAATCCATTCGAGGTCTTGGCCACAGACTATAGGCAGGGCCCTTCGGTCCAGAGTCACCACCAACAGTCTGAGCCTATCGAGCTCGGCGATACTGAAGCGTCAAGCACCAACACCGAGCCAGCAAAGATGCCGGCGAGCTCGCCGAACTACTACCCGAGTCTCTCCCGAGCTCAAAGGAAAAGAAGAGGTATGCTCAGGTGAAGTGGAAGCTACCCTCTCCTCTCAGTTTCTTCCCCGTTATCTCCAGAATTGTTGTCCCCATGCCAAGGGACTTCAAGCTCCCTCCACTAGACAAGTATGACGGATCCTTCTATCCAAATGACCATGTGGACGCTTTCCAATCCCAGATGCACCTGGCAAGAGCCAGCAAGTCCTGCATGTGCGTGGCCTTTTCCACCATTTTCAAAGGAGTAGCCCGCACCTGGTACCGAAACCTCGCGCCCGATTCAGTAAGAAACTAGGCACAGTTTGTGCAAGTTTTCACCTCCCACTTCGTCACCAGCAAAAGGTGCCCGAGAACTCAGGAAAGCCTCCTCGGCATAGTCCAAAAGGAAGGGGAGTCCATTCAGAGCTACATCAAGCGGTTCAATGACGCTTGTTCGCAGATACTCGACCTGGATCCCGTGGTTCGCCTCACCGCAGCCAAGCGAGGTATCACCCACAAAGAGTTCAAGTGGTACGTAGTTGTCAATCAACCCATAACCGTGATCGAGTTCCTCAAGCTCGCAGATCGGTTCATAGGAATAGAGGAGGAAATCAACTAGAAGGGCGAGCAGGCCCTTGAGAAAAGGAAGAGGGAACTAGAGCCCCCATCTTAGGGAGACAGCAGGAAGAAGAAGGACCAAGCTCGGGGGGCGAAGCCAAATCAGCCTTTCCGAGCTTCAGCAACAGAAAGGGACTATACACCCCTCAACGCAAAACGGGCCGAGATCCTCATGGCGATCAAGGACGCTCCGTACGTGAAGTGGCCACCTTGGCTGAAGGCCGACCCTAACGTCAGGAATAAAAATTTGTATTGTAGCTTTCATAAAGATCACGGTCATAGCACCGGAAGTTGTAAAAATCTCCGCGATGAGATAGAAGAACTCATTCATCGCGATATTTGAGAAATTTATACAAAGTAATAATAGTAATAAAGCAGGTCGACAAGGGGAGCAGAGCAGAGACACTCCCGAGTCTAGCAGGCAAGCGGAACAGCAGCAGAAGCAGACCCCCGAAGAGAGACCAGTTCGGGGGACCATCCATGTCATATTCGGAGGTTCGATTGTGGCAGGCTGCACCTCAGCAGCAGCTCGCGCATCAGCTCACGAGACCGGAAGGGAAGAGCGGAACCCACCTGATGGAGTGCAATCCGGTCGGTCCTAGCTGTCAACGATCTTGCCTCTGACTGGAGCAAAAGGTGCATGAAATGGGAAAGAAAGCGAGTAGTCTCCAGGGAGGAACCTAGTGAGAGTGCTCCGAAGCTCAAGTTAGTATTTTCTCAAAGGCAAGATAAAAAACTAGATGGCGCAAAGTTATCACGTACCTCCATTCTTGGGGGGAAGAGGGCCTTCTATAACCTCTTCGCGCACTCACTCCCAAGCTCCTGTCAGGTCGGGTATAATTACCTCTGCACTTCTGCCAGTTCGGGTGTCATCACCTCTGCTGGGGCAAACAACTGCCACTGCTCTCTTTGTCGGAGCCGTCTCTGTAACTGGAGGTGGCAATGGCAGGTGGCCGTTGAAGTGCGGCTGTCAAGCGTCAAATCCTAAGTCAGTCAGGTGCGCCGCCTCAGGATACGGACTCCTTTGGTGTCAGGTACGGTTGTTCAGTTCGGCGGCCTGGAGACGAAGTGCCGGAGTGGTGTGCGAGGTGAAATCTTGAGTTCAGATAGAAGTGTGGCCCGAACTGCCCTGGGGTGGGCCGGTTCGGGTTGTTGCCCTTTGCGCTCCTCGTAAGGCTCGAGGTCAAAGGGAGAGTTCGGGCTCCTTTTGGGGAGCTCGGACTGCTGGTTCCTCCTCTCGGAGCTCGCGCCTTGAGCAAACTGCCGTGCCGAGCTATCACTCCTGCCAGGTCACCCTCGGTTGCTTCCACGTGTTGGCTGGCCAAGAGGTCGGGCCAAATCTTCCACGTGTTTGTGAGGTAACGGGCAGATTTGACCCGTACTTCAAACCGGTTGACTGATGGCGTGAAGTGTGCATACTTCAGGAGATTTTCGGATTCCTCGAGCGCCAAAAAGTCAGAAAACGCGCCAATCCGTCTTTAAATGCTGAGAGACGTGATGGCGGGCGTTATTTGAAATTCAAAAAACGTGCCACTACTGCCTTCAATGCTGGGAGACATGCACCGGTGCCGCTTCGGTTTCCAAAGATGTGCGGCCAGTCACGTCTCGGTCTTAGAAGGCATGCGGTCAGCTTGATCGTGAGCCGTTGGATTTGTCTCGATCAGGGCCGTCGATTTTCGGTCACTGTGGGTATAAATAGTAGGGGACCCCTAGTTGCCTTCCATCGCCATTCTCCTGCGTTCGCTTCTTGAACTCACATCCAAGTTTTAGCTCGCGTCAACCTTCCATAGTCCATTAGCTTTTTACGGGTGAGACAGTACTTTCTTCCAGGTTTTCTTTTCCTCCCGATGTCTAGCTCGGACAGCTTGGACAGCTTCTTGAGGGGGTCAGATGCAGGTTCCACGAACCGAGCTGCAGCCCCCGACATCCTTAGTGAGCCCGAGGTAGAGCTCGAGGAAGAGCTCAAGGAAGAGTTCAAACCCGTAGGCCGAGTCGCCTCGGGTAGTTTGGCGTCCTCCTCTCGTCGAGGTCAGACGTTAGACAAGTTCGGGTCCGCAACCATGACGCCTGAGGGGCTTTACTCCCTTATCACCCAGTTCAACCTACCCGGGGAGTATACTTACTTTATACCCTCGGGCGACTTCCCTTGGGAACACGGTCCGAACGAGTTCGTGATATTCTGGGAGCAGCTCGTCGCCGGGCTGCGCATACCTTCCCTCTTATCGTCGAGGTTATGAACCACTTCGGTGTCACCGTCGGTCAGCTCCACCCGAACTCTATTCGCAATTTGGTTGGGAATATCTCTCTCTTTTGCGAACACATTCTTCCTTTAGACTTAAAGATCTTCTCTTCTATTCTCATGCTTAAGAAGCAAGCGGGTCCCCTTCCCGGGCGTAGGCGGGCGTACTACCTGTCTCCTCGCCCGGGGTTCAAACTTTTACACGATCTTCCCAACAAGGTTCCGGTGTGGAAACGGGAGCACTTCGTGGTACGAAGTACAACGGGGTGGCCGTTCCAAACCGAGTGGGGGTTGGCTGCCCCTGACCCCGGTGTTACGTTAGATAGGGAGACGGTGAAGGGCCTCCGGGACTAGGCCGGCTCGAGCTAAAATTTCACCATTATTTGACGGAGGCCAAGCTCATCCAGGTTGGCCTGAGTTCGGGTAGGTTCCTTGCTCAGAGGCTTGCCTTTGTTTTCCATTTTTTTGTTTTCCTGATGCCGAGCTCTTTATGCAGGTGTGATGGACGCAGAAAAGACTCGCGGTGGGAACCTGTTTCATGTCATGAAGAGGAGGAAGCGAGTTGCCAAACGGGCTCGTGCCGAACCGCCCTGAGATGCGGAGCCCGAGGTACTGAGCTCTCCGCCAATGGATCTGCCCAGGGAGCCCGAGATGGCCCCTCCAGTACAAGAAGCGGCAGGGGCCCCTTACGCCGAGGCTGCTTATACAGGGGCTCCTTACGTTGAGGCTGCTTATACACAGGTTGGGCCTTCAGGCTCGGGAGGCCAAGGCGAGTTCAAGAGCGTGCTGTCGCCGAACTGGAGGTGGCGATGGAGGCTGCTTACCTCTGCACTTCTGCCAGTTCAGGTGTCATCACCTCTGCTGGGGCAGACAACCGCCACTGCTCTCTTTGTCGGAGTCGTCTCTATAACTGGAGGTGGCAATGGTAGGTGGCCGTTGAAGTGCAGTTGTCAAGCGTCAGATCCTAAGTTAGTTAGGTGCGTCGCCTCAGGATACGGACTCCTTTGGTGTCAGGTACGGTTGTTCAGTTCGGCGGCCTGGAGACGAAGTGCCGGAGTGGTGTGCGAGGTGAAGTCTTGAGTTCGGATAGAAGTGTGGCCCGAATTTCCATGGGGTGGGCCGGTTCGGGTTGTTGCCCTTTGCGCTCCTCATAAGGCTCAGGGTTAAAGGGGGAGTTCGGGCTCCTTTTTGGGAGCTTGAACCGCTGGTTCCTCCTCTCGGAGCTCGCGCCTTGAGTGCACTGCCGTGCCGAGCTGTCGCTCCTGCCAGGCCACCCTCGGTTGCTTCCATGTGTTGGGTGGCCAAGAGGTCGGGCCAAATATTCCTCCATCACCACCGAAGTGGCCAAGGACAGAAGACCGCATCTTCTTCACAGGGGACGCGCGCGGGGTCCACTACCCCCATGATGACGCGCTCGTCCTAAATGTGAAGATCAACGACTTCGAAGTTAGGTGCGTCCTTGTCGATTCAGGCAGCTCAGCAGGCATCCTCTTCAAAGCGACCTTCGACCAACTCCAGCTTCAGGAGTGCGACCTAAAGCCCGTGAACACTCCCCTGGTAGGCTTCAGTGGAGAGGAAGTTCGACCCCTAGGAAGGGTAACAGTAGCTGTGGAAGTCAGCACCTGGCTCAGCATAGTAAGGCTCAACCACGATTTCTTAGTGGTCGCAACCCCCTCCCCATACAATGCCATAATAGGTCGGCCGATTACCCATGCCTTACGGGTTATGGTGTCCACCTACTACTTGGCCATGAATTTCCCCACGGACTTCAGCATCGGGGTAGCGCGAGCTGACCAGCTTGAGTCTCGCAAATGCTACGTCGCCGCCTTCAAGGGAAAAGCCAAGGTGGCCGATGACCTCGAGTTGGAGCGACCTACGGAGCAAAGCGAGGAGCGAGCTGCCCCCACGGAAGAGACCGTCTCTATCCTAGCCTCAGCGGACCCTGCCCAAACTCTTCAGATCGGTGCTTCCATTGAGGAGGTCGGCAAGAAGAAACACAACCTAGCCCTAGAGCGATGGAGGGCAGTTGACGAGGAGGTCGGGAAGCTCCTTGCAATCGATTTTATCAGGGAAGTCCATTACCCGAGCTGGGTGGCCAACCCCGTTCTGGTGAAAAAGGCTAACTGTAAATGGCACATGTGCGTCGACTACACAGACCTGAACCGAGCTTGCCCAAAGGACTACTTCCCACTTCCCAGGATTGACCAACTGGTGGACGCGACCTCGAGGCATGAGTTGCTGAGCTTTCTAGACGCCTACTCGGGCTACAATCAGATCAGGATGGACCCGGTAGACAAAGAAAAGACTGCCTTCATAACCGAGCTCGACCTGTACTGCTACAAGGTCAAGCCCTTTGGGTTAAAAATGCCGGGACAACCTTTCAAAGACTTGTAAACAAACTATTTGATCCATTGATTGACCAAAAGGTAGAATGTTATGTAGACGACATGGTCGTCAAAACCTAGTTCTCATGTGATTTAATACAAGACTTGAATTTAGTTTTTGAAATCTTGCGTAGATTCAATATGAAGCGAAACCTGAATAAGTGTATCTTTGGTGTCACCTCGGGTAAATTTCTGGGATACATCGTAAACCGACGCGGCATTGAAACCAACCCGGACAAAATAAAGGCCATCTTAGATATGAGATCACCCCAAAAAATGAAGGAGGTTCAGAGGCTGAATGGCCGAATAACCGCCCTGAGTCACTTCATGTCCAAGTCAGCAGATCGCTGCCTACCATTCTTTAAAGCAATTAAAAGCAAAGGGTTTGAATGGACCCAAGATTGTCAGCTCGCGTTTGACGAGCTCAAAAAGTACCTCGCTGGTATACCGGTCTTAACCCGGCCCAAAGAGGGCGATGTTTTAGAGTTGTACCTCTTGGCAAGTGACAAAGTCGTCAGCTCGGTACTAATAAAAGAAGTAGATCGGGTCCAATGATCTATCTACTATGTTAGTAAAGTGTTGCAGGGAGCAGAAACGAGATATCCAGAGATAGAAAAACCGGCATATGAACTGGTCATTGCAGTCCGAAAGCTCCGTCCATACTTTCAAGCTCATACTGTTATCGTCCTCACCAACAAACCTCTGAGGCAAGTCTTACTCAAGCCCGAGGTCTCTGGTCGACTGACGAAGTGGGCCGTTGAGCTCAGTGAGTACGACCTCCAATATAAGTCGTGAGCTGCTATTAAGGCCCAAGCCTTAGCAAATTTCGTTGTGCAGTGCACTTTCAGCTCCGAAGTCCCCAGGCCGGTTGAGCACGAGGCCCCCAGTTCGGGCAAGCCCGAAGCTCCCAGGCCGGTTGAGTCCGAGCACCGTGAGGTAGCAGCCAATGCGACATCTTTCCTAGTTAGGCCAAGCGTGAATTGGGATGAGGAGCCCTGGATCCTTCACGTAGATGGCTCCTCGAACCAGTAGGGCAGCGGAGCTAGAATAGTTCTGCACGGCCCGAGTGGCACGAAACTAGAGTACGCACTACGCTTCGAGTTCGCGGCATCCAACAATGAAGCAGAGTACGAAGCGTTGATAGCCGGGATAGCTCTAGCCAAAGAAATGAAAGCCAAGCACATTATCATCTGCAACGATTCCCAGCTCGTGGTCAATGAGGTCAAAGGAGAATACAAAGCTCGCAAATCGACTATGATTGCCTACTTAGCCAAAGTAAGAGAGGCCCTGCCCAACTTCCAGTCACACTTTATCAGGCAAGTCCCGTGGTCTGAGAACGTTGAGGCCGACGCCCTGTCTTGGTTAGCCAGCACCAGTGATAACACCATAAGAACCGTATACATAGAGAACCTGCCTCGGCCTAGCATTCTCGGGGGGGGGGGGGGGGAGGCAGAGGAGGTCGCTCCTGTCATTCAACCAGAGCCGAGCTGGATTGACCCACTCGAGAGCTTCTTGCTACATGGGACCCTCCTTGCAGATCGCAATGATGTCAGAAGGGTAGAGCGTCAAGCGGCCAAATACGTCATGATAGACGAATGACTATACCAAAGATCCTACATGCTCCCCTACCTGCGCTGCTTGCGACCTTCCGAAGCCGAGCTCGTACTCCGCGACACTCATGAGGGCCTGTGCGGCGGACACTTGGGGGGTAGGGCCCTCGCCCAAAAAGCACTACGACAGGGATACTACTGGCCAACAATGAAAGCAGACGCTATTGAGTTCGTCAGAAAGTGTGACAAGTGCCAGAAGCATGCCAATATCCACCATCAGCCCGTGGCCTTTCGCGCAATGGGGCATCGATATACTTGGGCTGTTTCCACTAGCAACAGGCCAGAGGAAATTTCTAGTGGTAGCAGTGGATTATTTCACCAAGTGGATAGAAGCCGAACCTCTCATAATGATCACAGCCCGAAACGTTCAGAACTTCTTTTGGAAGAATATAGTGTGCCACTTCGGGTTACCTCGGGTACTAATTTCTGACAACGGCAAGCAATTCGAGGACATAAAATTCCAGAACTGGTGCCAAGACATGGGGATCCGACAGAACTTCACTTCAGTCGCACACCCTCAAGCAAACGGTCAGGCAGAGGTCACAAACAGAGCTATTCTCCGCGGACTAAAGGTACGCTTAGACCGAGCTAAAGGACTGTGAGCAGACGAGCTACCCAGTGTTCTATGGGCTTACCGAACCACAAAGAAGACCGCCACATGAGAGACTCCCTTCAACCTCACCTACGGCACCGAGGCAGTCATCCCAGCTGAAATTGAGGTTCCCTCGCTACGATTGGAAGCATATGACGACAAGGCAAATGAAGACGAGCTACGTACCAACCTCGACCTACTCGACGAAGTAAGGGACCTCGCATATATCAGGACCGCAGCTTACCAGCAAAGAGTAGCTCGGTACTATAACGCCAGGGTCAAGAAGCGGAACCTCCGTGTCGGCGACCTGGTCATTCATAAAGTTATGGTACCTGAGCCCGGCGTTGGCAAGCTCGGACTGAATTGAGAAGGACCCTACCGAGTGAAATGGGTGCTCGGGGAAGGAACATACGAGCTCAATACCCTTGAAGGGAAACAAGTACCTCGGGCATGGAATATTGTCAACTTAAGGCAATATTACCTGTAACTACTGAGTAGACCACGAGTCACTCTCAGAGCCTAAGGGCCAGAATGCCGAGGTAACACGACCTTGGCGCAACAAGACCCAGTCGCCTCCATGGCATGGGCAAGCTACTAAGTAGACCATAAGTCACTCTCAGAGCCTAAGAGCCGAAATGTCGAGCTAACACGACCTCGGCGCAATAAGACCTAGTCGCCTCCATGGCATGGGCAAACTTCAAGGGCAGACTATCACCCCCCCAGCCTAAGGGCTAAAACACCGAGCTAACTAAGATCTCAGCATCAAGGAAGACTTAGCCACTTCAGTGGTGAAGGTAAAACAGAGCCTCCAACCTCAGGGGTCCACCTCGTCCTCATCCTTCGGGGAGTCAGGCTCTTCCTCCTCCGCCTGGTCCGCAGTCTCGGGAGCCAGGCCCTTCATGGTAATGCCGTCAAGGTTGAGCCCAGAGAACTTCTTTCGGACCAACCAGCAGCAGAGCTTGAATCCGGAGCGGTATGAGCTCGAGCCAAACTCCACTTGGAGGTTGTGATACTCCTGGGAGTCCTTGAAGTCCCAGACCGCCCTGTCCCGCTCGGCCTCCACCATGGTGTCGAAGTTTCGAGTTCGGTCTAGAAGTGTGAACTCCAAGTCCCGAACCTATTGGCGAAGGAGCTCCCTCTCCGCTGCCACCCTCGACGACTCCTCCCTGTAGCGTGCGCTCTCCTCGGAAAGCATGGCGATCTGTGCCTCCTGGTCACGGATGAGCTGCTCCTAGGACTCGCTCCCCCTACAAGTGTGAAGGAGCTCACCCCGGGTCCGGTCGAGCTCGCCATGGAGCTTCTGAATGATGACCCTCTGATTGCGAGCGTCGCCGGAGTGGATGTTCGTGTGGAGGGCCATGGCGTTCACCTGCCAACAAGAGACTAAGGTTAGAAGACAGCAAAAGGAAGGAGAAGAACGAGAAGAGGGGAAGGACTACTTACCACCATACAATGAGAGGCAGCGAGCGCGGCGAGATCCCCGGGCTCCATCTCTCCCCACTTAGCAATCTCCTCATTGAAGATCACCCTTCGGCTCTTCCGCCTGGCCACAACGTAATCATTAACACCCTCCCAGTTCCCCACTAGGAGACACAGGTAGGGAAATGGACAGGAAGGACCAGGGGGAACCCCCCCTTGCTGCGGGAGCTCGCCCTCCTCGAGGCTACCTCCGCCAGCACCTCCTTCAGATGGAGGCAGCGGAACTTCAGGCGGTGGAGAAGTAAAGTCTGGCTCAGCAGACCCGAACTCAGTGCCCCCAGAGGTGATAGTCCGGTCAGGATGCGACCTCTTCACGATGCGCTTTTGGTTGCTCGATTGAAGGCGGCGCGCGTCAATACTGGACATGATGGCTGTTAAAAAACCACAAGGTGTTAGTCCAGTAAGAAAGGAAATATATGTATACACAATATTGTTACAAGGCACTACGCAACCTAAAAGGGCAACCTACCTGGGCTCAGGCCAGCCTGCGCGAGCTTCTCCTCGGTCAAATAGTCCGAACAGAGGAAGCCTACCGATGCCCAGGATAGCATCGTTTTCCAAATTTCAGGGTTCAGCTCGGCCCCGGGGTCCTGGATGGCGCCCCTCCAAGAAGTTGGGAAGGGCCACCCCTCGGGGTTACGGACCACAAAATAGTCCCGCTTCCAGGCAAGAATCTTATTCGGTAGCTCGTACAGGAGCTTATAGCCGCGGTGGGGAGAGAGGTAGTAAAAATGCCTTTCCGAAGGAGCTCTGGGAGCGGCATTCTTGATGTAGAGAATAGAAGCGAAAATTTGAAGGTCAAGGGGAAGACAGTACTCATAGCACAAAGAAATGGTCCCAACCATGTTCCGAATGGCGTTGGGATGGAGCTGGTTGATGGTGACGTTGAAATGGTTTAACACCTCCACTATTAGGGGATGCAGGGGGAGACGCAAGCCAGCCTCGAGCTGTTCCTAGAAAATCACTTTATCGTTGGGACCATGTTCCCAAGGAAAGTTACCAATGGGGATACTATAGAGGAGGTCCCCGGGAAGGTGAAAGTAACGGATTAGAGACCTGAGTCTCTCCACCGTCATGGAGGAGGGGCTGAAAGTGTCAGGCTCCCTCCCCCAAGAAGTAGAGGCCACATCACCGGAGGTCTCCCGAGCCTCCGGAACCTGCTCTCAAGCTCCCCCTGAGCTCAAGGGGGCGTCGTCATCCTGGTTACCGTCTCGGGAATAAACATGGTACGTATACCCAGACATGATTGACAAGATGATTAAGACTCACCGAGAAAAAATGAAACGATGTGAACAGAAGAGCTCCGGCAGACTAGATGGATGCGCGACCTCAAAATCCGAAGACAGCAAGTTAGCGTAAAAGAAAATGAGGCCTGGGGGCCCTCCTATTTATAGCCATTGTGCCCCTAGACCAATCGACCCAGATTGAGACAGATTTGATGGTTCGCAGTCAAGCTGACCGCACGTCTCCCATGATTGAGTAATGGCAGATGCACGACATCCGGAGTTAAGAGCCGCTTCAACGCATTTTTTGATATTTGAAAAGTCAGAAATCCTCTGATTCCCGCGTACGCATTTAATATGAGCAGTCAATCAAGTTTGAACTTTGGTCAAATAAACCCGTCACACTTCATGAACTCCTCACGCTAAGGTAGCACTCTTAGCCCGAGGTGTGGGGAGCAATTGATGGAGGATGATTTGACCCGACCCATTGAGACGATGACACGTGGACCTGACTCAGCAAGAGCAACAGCTCAGCACCACAGCCTGACTGCAACTAAGTAATGAGCCTGTAGGACAACTCGCTACGTCATAGCTCACTGTAGGGGGGAGCTCGCTACAACGTGAGCTCCAAGTCCCCCCGAGCTACCGAGAAGGGAATACTCCAAGAATATTTCAGCTCGCGAGTTAGGGTAATCAGCTCGCTCCAACACTTAGGCAGAAAAACTGCCCTAAAGACAATCTCGATGAGGGTCACCTCGAAGTATCCCTAGGAGCTCGCTATAAAGTAGCTCGCGGAAAAGATAGCTCGCTACACGACAGGGTAGCTTGCTACAAGGTAGCTCGCAACTATGCAACGCAACGCTCTCAGGAAGCTTCTATCTGACAAGGTCGTACCCGTCAGACTGCACCACGTCTCTCGACTGACTGTGCAGTCCCTGCCCATTTGATAGTCTGCACCCACGTCTCTCGACAGATGGTGGTGTTCCTGTCCCTTCGGGATGTGTCACTCATCCAAGCGGGTAGTACGTTGTAATGATCACCTGCGCAGACCTAGCAGGTAACGACTGCGACAGAAGCCCAGTGGCGGTTATGCCCGATTTGACAGGAACACCCCTATAAAAGCCCTTTAATCAAAAGGAATGGGACTCTCTTGAATTGGATCTGAACTTGAATTCTTACTTGCTCACGAGCTAATCTTGAGACACAATGATCTAGTGCGACCTACACTCTAAGCCTTTTATACTCTTTTCTTCCTCCCCAGCGTTCTAACTTAAGCTTCAGAGTATTCCCGCCGGGCAAATCACTCGGGAATCTTTCACCTTCGTCTTCTCAAGTGTCGTCCATTGCTAGCAAAGAGTCAATCAACAACCAGATAGGAGTGCCCGAATCATACCACATCAAGTGGTAGAGTTCATGAGTCTGAATCTGCTACTCACATAACACACCTCTCATGGACCTCATAATCGCATCACACTGTGTATTGAAAACATCTCTCGCGTTTTATGTTATTATTCATGAGATGTTTACAATACATGGTGAGATGGGGGTGTGAGGTCCGCCTGATCCCAATTCAGAGTTTACATCTGTTACAAATAAAACACTACCAACATGTCCCGATACGCCACTGCAATGACGTTACACCACTCGCGTCATTCTCACAGCCAGCTGGATTAAACAACTCTATTAACTGCATCTAAAAAAACTGCTGAGGGTCAATGATGAACACGTATTTAAAACGAGGTCGCCATGGAACAATTTCTATTTAAAGATTGACCGTGTCAATTGGGATTTCTCTGCGGCCACTACGCCGCATGGCCGCAGACTAAATGTAACCAGTTATTTCTACTTGTTTAATGAAAATTCTGGGTTATATATATATATATATTAATAATTAAGTATATATGTTGTATGTATGAATATATATAGATAGAAATTGAAAATTAACAAAAGTAATAATATTGTTAAAAATAAATTTAAATATTTGTACTAAATGTATATCAGCAGAAATTTTATATTATAAAAACAATTATTATTATTATTATTATTATTATTATTATTATTATTATTATTATTATTATTATTATTATTATTATTACTAAATTTTGTATCCATTTTTGTCTTAATTAAAAATAATTTTTATTTAATATGACGATTATGTAAAATTAGAAATGTTCCGAAATGTCTTTGGCAAAACTTTGTACTTTTTATCTTTTGTGTTCTATCCTTTTTTAAATATTTATTATTCAATTATGAAATAATGAATTTCTTTAAAATGTTGGATCATTGACCCACCATTTAAATAAGAAAACATCTTTGCTTTCAAATCAATTTTAAATTATATATTTCATCTACATAATATATATAATTTTTACATATCACACTTAATTTTTGTTTGATATAATTGATATATAATTTATTATATATTCTTTTGATTACTTATGTTTTTTATTATTTTTAAATATTTATTATTTAACTATTATATCATCGATTAATCCATTTGACCCAAACCACTAACCCACCACCCAAAAAGAAAAATAGTTTGATTTTTATGTTGACATTAAATTTTGTATTACATTTCCATTATTTATAAAATTATATCTTATATATAATATTTATTTTTATGATTCTTTGTATTTTCTATTTTTAAAAATTTTATCATTTGACTATGACATCATTTCATTTCTAGGTTGATTTCAATTTTGGCATTCCATTTTCATCATTTACAAAAATACTTCTTACATTTCATACTTATTTTTGTTTAGTATAATGAATATACAATATTAATGGTGGGCCCAGTTTTTTATTTTTTATATTATATATTTTATTTATTTTAATTTTTTATTATTTAATTATGTCATTATTTATTAACGGATTGACCCCATATGGTTGAATTTCTTACGCACCACTAAGAGGGAATACAATCATTTTGTTTTCAAATTACTTTTCAAAATATTTATTTTTACATTATTAAAATTAATGTTGTGGATTTAATTAGTAGTATTTAATGATGAGAAAAACATATCTTAAATATAGGATTTAATAAGAGAATATACCTTAGATATGAGATTTAATGAGAGATAATAGGAAAATAGTTTTACTTCTAATTGGTTTTAAATTTTACACTCATTTCCATCATTAATAAAAACATTTCTTATTTATAATCAATGTTTTCAACTTGTTTTTGACCTGCCCGATTGAACCGTTTGAATTGTCACTCAACCTTGATTCTACGTTTGGTTTTGTTGAACCCCCACCTTTGGTTAAAAACCGTCTAACTTGGGCGATTCAACCATTGACCTGTTTGATTAAGTAACCAAGTCGTAGGTTGTGCACTTAATTATGTGCAAACTTTTTGGAAGCTATAACTTTGCATTCTGATGTCCAATTGGGGTTTTCGCTTTTTTTTTTTTTTGAGTAACTTTTCAAGATTTATATGTCTCAAAGGCATTATGTGCACTGCCTTGCTATTTTTGTGAAAAAACCCTTTTTTGGCCCAAATTACAATTTTTAATATTTTTTATAAATAAAAAATTTAAAACATAATTAAAAAACATAAATAATTGTAACAAAATACATATATTATATATATTATATGTAAAACGTAATTATATTATTCAGTGATAAAATATGTATTTTTACACACATACACACATAGTTTTGACGAAGAGTAGTTTGACTCGTTTGACCTTGATAGTCAAACCGGTGACCTATGACCTAAAGGCAAAAGTGGGTTAGCCTCTGCATCGGTTTTTAAAACATTGTTTATCATACTTATTATTGTTTAATAGGTCAAATATATGATATTAAAAGTGTTCCCATTTTTTTATTTCTATATCTTTTCATTTTATTATTTAATTATAGCAACATGGATTGGCCCATTTAACCCAAATGGTTTAATTTCTTACTACTACCTAGATGATAACACTATTTTCTCTAGGAAGATTTTAAAAGTATAAGTTTTTATATTATTGAAATTATTAATTTATTATGTATGTATTTAATTATAGAATTTAATGATGAAAAGAAACAAAGAAGCCTTAAATATATGATTCAATGAAGGTGATGCAAATTAATGCCTTAAATGTTAGATTTAATGAGAGATAATTGAATGCATTGAATATATTTAAATTAACTCTTTCCAACTCATTTAATATCATTAACTAATTACCCTATTTGCCATCATTTTTATCAATAAATTTAATATAGAAGGGTAAGTTTTGTCATCAAAAAATTCTAGAAATATTCTTGAGGCTATTCGTACTTTTTAAATTAGTATAGATTAATAAAAAGGAAAATGAAGTCTTAGCATGGTAAGCAAAAGGTTGACATACACAATACTCTAGATAGGGCTGCAAGTCGGGCTGGGTTAGGTCGGGTTGAGGCCAATTCTAACCCAACCCTAAATTCTAAACACCAACTCGACCTACCCAACCCTAAATTCTAAACACATAATCCTAATCTAAATCCAACCTGACCTACCCAATTCTAACCTTAAAACTAACTAAATTCCTTCAACCCTGACCCAACCCGAAGTTGACTTTGGATTGGGTTGGGCCCAACCCATCCCTTAAAATCTCATAGAACTTCTCAATTTCAGATCTTAATTCAACTTTCATTACATATCTCATGTTTTATTAGTTCTTTTAGTACAAAATTCATAAAAAAAAAATAGTATTTGAAATGACTATAGTTTATTACGAGTTATGGTTTATGATAGATCTTTTGTGTTGCAAGCTTTGGGCGACAAATAGTAGAGAGGAAGTGAAGAATAAAATATTAAAAAAAAAACATAAAAATATTTTATTATGGTTTTAATCCTTCCAATTAGGATTAAGTGAGTGATTATTTTGAAAAAAATACATGAATAGTATGTAGTGGGGGCTATACAACTATCATGCATCTAAACAAATCAATGTATGATATATCATATATTTATATATAACATGTACTATAGAGTTAGGTTCGGATTGGGTTGGATTGCCTAAGAGGTCAACCCTAATTTGGATTTATGAATTTTAACCCTAACCCTAACTCGAGTATTTGCAGCCTTAAATTTAAATGGTCCTCGCAGGTTTTAGCCACTTCAAACTTGCTACTGGAATCGCTGTGTATCGCGTGTTGTGTAGCCGATCACGAGTTACCTCGCTAGTTTTCCGTAAATACAATTCCTGATTCGATCGGTTTGGATTAAAATAACAACGTGAGTATGAGCCATGAAATTTCACGCTATTGACTTGAGATCAACAGGAAGGTTGTGGTGAATGTGCCCGTTTGGGAGGGCTGGATAGGCTTTTGTGTAAGGGCGTTCACGCTTCAGTTAACTGAATTGTGGACATTTTTTTTTAAACCAAACGGCGGTAATGGATTTTAGAAAACCAGTAACCAAAACCTAATCTATCATTAGACTCCTACATAGAAATAATCATTTATAACTTAATTCAACCCAACAAAATATATACAGATCATAGTTTTCTCCATCCTGTCAGGTACTCAGATTTTGCAACCTGATTGATGGAATTGAGGGTGGAGATTGTCTTGGCATGAATGGGGTAGGAATATATAAAAATTGACAGTGTCTAGGAACAAGGACGAGAATGGAGAGTGAATTCACCACCCGCCTCAACCCTAATTATATATATATATAATATTTTATATTATATATTTAAAAATACTTTTAAATTAAAATTTTCAGTTATTTAGATCCCTAGAGCCACCAAACCCTTTTTCCCTCTTCTTTTTCACATAGATCAAATTCTACTAGGATTTTGTACACCACCATAGACTTGATCTTGATTCTTCAAGATTATTGAAAATTTTTAATTTCTAAACCACTAAGAATCTTTCACCGATAGCCGACCGATACATAGATGCATACATACACGACCCCTCCTGATCCGCGACCCAAAACACACTCCAAACCTGATCATGGTCAAAAAGAACCCACTCTGACCGGGTCAGATAGCTGAGAGCCATTTCTACTTTTCACTAAGTTACCACGCATTTGTGTCAAGTGGACCTACAAGATATACTTAATCGTAGCGCATATGGTATATTTAAGTAATTTAATCTCTGGAGTCACATGTTATATTCAAGTAATTATTTTTCTTTGGATAGTAGGGGTGCTATTTAATCAATAATGACTCCCACTCCCGTATGAAAGTGAGTGATTGTAGTGGTCCATCGCGATCGGCTTCAGTGCTCACAAGACTCAAGATTCTGTTCGTAACGTTTGCACAGCCTTGAAACCCACCATTTGTACAGATTTTTACAGCCATTTATTGGGAATATCTCCCATTTGTACACCAATTGCAAGCGACCGTGTTTGTGAGCACTGAAGCCGAATTCCTAGTGGTAATGGCCTCATGGGAGCGGCTGCATATTAAAAAAGACTTCATTAATTGTTGTTAATTATGACATGATTTTAGCGCAGGTATCAAACCGGGAATGCATACGAAGGCTTTGATTTCTATCTTTCTTTCTTTGTTTTTTTTGGATAGAATCGAAGACTTTGATTTCGTGGTCAGTGGTTTGGTCTTTCTTTAACAGGGTCAACTGAGGTTGGAGGGCGATAAAGAAACCGAAGGAAGAAAGCCGGAGGAAAATTACGTGGTTGGAGCAAAAAGTAAACTCAAGTCCACATCCTGACTTATAAAAAGGACGAAATCAAATGTACGTTTCATCATATCTCATGAAACAAAAAGTTACAAAGCAGATTTCGGTAACAATGTCTCTGCTCGTTCTGCTTCTTCAGCTTCTTTTGTCATGGTCAAGGCCAATAATGGCGATATCATCAACAGTGTCAGTGGCTAAACCCGGCTGCAAAGATAAATGTGGCACTATCAGTGTTCCATACCCTTTCGGCTTCGGAGAAGCAAACTGTTACAGAGAAAGCTTCGACCTTACCTGCAACAGCACATCCTTCGACCCTCCCAAGCTGTTCCTAGGAACAAATGGTACCGTGGAAGTTATAGACATATCACCACTGGGCAGTTTGCGGGTCAGAAACTTTGTAGGTTACGATTGTTACAATCGTTCGGGGGGTCATAGCCGGAACCGTCCTTGGATGGATCTGAAAATGAAACCCTATTCTTTCTCTGATGTTCACAACAGATTCACATCCATAGGCTGTGACATCTATACCTACATATCAGGTTCTAAGGGCCGCAACTTCACAAGCGGATGCTCCATGGTTTGCAGCGACCAACAGAGCTTGGTGAATGGATCTTGTTCAGGCATCGGTTGTTGCCAGACATCCATCCCAAAGGGATTCAAGGAGTACGATGTCGAGGTCCATAGCTTCCATAACCACACCCGAGTCATGGATTACAATCCATGCAGCTATGGTTTCTTGGTTGACGCCGAGTGGTACAAATTCTCAGTAGGAGATCTGTTCGGCTATATGGATTTCTACAATAGAAATGATGAAAAGGTTCCAGTGGTCCTTGATTGGGCAATTGAGAACTATACCTGTGAAAATGTTTCAAGAAGTGATCCCTCTTATGCATGTGGTAAGAACAGCGATTGCTATAACTCCCCCAACGGTCTCGGATATCTCTGCAACTGTTCTCAAGGCTACCATGGAAATCCTTACCTGGAAGACGGATGCCAAGGTGTGTGTAATTACCAATTAAAACTCTTCTGATCATAAGTATTAATTTTGTAGAAATTAATTTGATATTTTGATCGATCCTCACCGTATAATCTAATCTACTGGATATTTCTCATAAATTGGTTTTCAGATGTAGACGAATGTGCTGGTGCACATATGAATGACTGCAAGATGATTTGCACTAATACGCCTGGGAGTTACAACTGCTCCTGCCCTCCTGGTATGGAAGGGGATGGAAGAAAAACTGGAACGGGTTGCACTGCTCTTCCATCTTCACTGATGCAAATCGCCTTAGGTAAATATGTTAATCCATAAGTATTCTCTCTGAAATTTTACAAGTTCGGAAATTAAAAAAAAAAAAAAAAGAATCGGCTTAATTTACTTTGAAATAAATAAGGAGCCCAATTTTTGGATAATAAAAATCAGTGTTGTCGGACTCCGACCAGACGGGACGGCTGAACTCGTGACCCGGTGAGCTTCCACATCCCGATTATTTGACGTAAAGGTTGGTTTAAACGATTTAACTGGTGTGGTCTAACTGTGACTGATATTGATAAAAGCCACCTCTCATCACGGATAAGTGTTACCGAGGATCCTTTGATCTGGTCCACTTCTTTCTGCAGTCTGTCATTAAATTTCGGAGTAAGTGGTTGAGGGGTGCTTACCATATGTCTTTTTTCCTTCTTTTTTTTTGTAGATTTGTGTGTTGCTTGCAGAAATTTCAATATACTATGGTGGGAAGTGGGAACCACCACATCGGAACAAACCACGCCTATAGGAGTTAATCAGTCGATTGCTTTAACTGCTGGCTTTCTTGTGGTTAACCACGCCTATAGTGAGGTTAACTTATTGAAAGAGTCTTCCACTATGGTGTAGCGCTGCAACTCGGACTGGCCCAACTCTAGCCCGACCAATCCAACCCGAACTTTTACACATGTTGGGATTAAGTTTTGGGCTTTGGGTTGGGCATGGCCAGAAATCTCAGCCTTGACTTAAATTTAAGTTGGGCTTTGATTGAGGCCTTGTTTACTTGAGCCTTTTTGACATTTTATGGCACCAGTGTAACAACATGGGCACAAGTAACTATTAACCAAATAGGAGATATAGGAGATATGGTATTTGGATTTAAATTTTATGACTGGCATAATGCCCAAACCAAGTATCCACTGTTTTATTAATATAAATATATAGATGCGAAATATGTAAATTTGTGCATTCTCAGCTTATAACCCTCTAGCTATCTGTCACAATTTTCATCCGGTAGCCCCAATCACATAACCAAAATGAAGCCTTTTCCCTGCATTTTTCTAATTAGTTGTTATTAATGTTTCTGAAGTCAATTAATGTGAATTAGGCAAGTGGATATTATCCCTTATTTAGGATAGATTCGTAAGCATAAGTGTTGTGATTCTAGGCCATTCCATAATAGCCTAGGTCCTTCAGCGTGGGGTATGGATGTATAATTTTTTGAACTATGTATTACAATGAATCCTCATACATTAGCTAAGTGGACATTTTACATGTAGGAACTGGTTTTGGGATCTTGCTTCTACTATTTCTTAGCTCCTGGTTATACTGGGGAATCCAGAAGAGAAAGCAGAACAAACGCAAAGAGAAATTCTTTGAGCAAAATGGTGGTTTTCTGCTGAGGCAACAACTTTCTTCACGTAATGGAGGTGTAGATGCTGCAAAGATATTTAGCGAGGAAGATCTCAAAAGGGCAACCAACTATTTTGATGAGAGTCGAATCCTAGGACGCGGTGGTTACGGTACAGTTTACAAAGGAATTTTACCCAATAATAAGACAGTTGCCATTAAGAAGTCCAAGATAATGGATGAAAGCCAAGTTGAGCAATTCATCAATGAGGTGATCATCCTTTCTCAAATTAACCATAAAAATGTGGTGAAGCTTTTGGGTTGTTGTTTAGAGTCTGAAATTCCATTATTGGTTTATGAATTTATTACAAATGGAACCTTATTCCAACATATTCATGATGAGGAACACAAATCTTCAATTTCATGGGACAATCGTCTGAGGATAGCTACAGAAACTGCAACAGCACTTGCCTATCTGCACTCTGCGGCCTCTCCTCCTATCATTCATAGAGATATTAAATCTGCTAATATACTTTTGGATGATAATTACATGGCAAAGGTATCAGATTTTGGAGCTTCAAGGTTAGTACCATTGGACCAAACTCAATTCACAACGTTAGTACAGGGGACATTGGGGTACCTAGACCCAGAATATTTTCATACAAGCCAATTGACAGACAAGAGTGATGTTTATAGCTTTGGTATAGTTCTTGTGGAATTACTAACTGGAAGAAAAGCACTCGAATTTGATAGACCTGAAAAAGAGAGGAACCTCGCTATCCATTTTATTACTTCACTGAAAGAAGACAACGTTTTAGAGCTTTTGGAAGATAGAGTGTTGCATGAAGCCAGCAAGGATCAAATCCAAGAAGTCACAAACCTTGTAAAGAGATGCCTAAGCGTGAAGGGAGAGGAAAGACCCACAATGAAGGAAGTAGCAATGGAACTAGAGGGGCGGATCAGGAGCATTGTTCAACATCCATGGGTAGAACCTAACCATGAAGATGCAGAGTATTTGCTTGCTGAGCCATCAAATCCACATAATTGCAACACCACAGAATACGATAGTTTGAGGAATCATGTTGTTATTTCATTAGACAGTGGGCGATGATGTATAAGTATTTCACATTTCAACTTCATGGTCATTTTCTTTGTTTAGATTTCCAGAAGAATTCTTGCTGCGTTATTTACTGTAAGTTCCAGGTTGTATAAGAGATTCTAATAATATGATGTAAATTTCCTATTTGTGAATAGAGAACTTTGAAGTTGAACTATGTTTGCTACCTATCACCATTACATATGGCTATCAATTTAATCCGATCAGATCTAATAAGAATCTGATATAAACTATACAAATCCAATCCGATCCGAATCCATTTCCTTTCGTTTTAATACAAATGGATCATATTTTGACTGAAGAAAAAAATATTCGTTTTTAATCCGCTCTCCCACTGTTAAAAAAAAAATAATACTTACGGGTGAGCATATTTCAGTATTCCAGTTGAAATCAAAAACCGAATTAAAAATTTAAATTTTGGTTATTTTGGTTTTAGGATATTTCGGTTATATAATAAAATTCAGTTTTAACCGAATATAAAATTCAGTTCTAATGTTTTGATTTAGGGTTAAATACTTAAAATAACTTTATGGTTTCGCAAATAGACAAGAATTTGTCTTATCACTTATGTTATATTTGGTTTGAAGGAAAAAATAGGGAAAAGAAGGGAAAGGCAAGGGAAGCTTTACAAACTTTGTATAGATTTTCATAATTTTTGCATTATCACTTATTGTTTGTCTTATTGTTTGCATTATCAAGTGTTTTTTGCATTAAAGTATCTCAATAGTTTTTGACAATGGAAAAATCCATTAAAAAAGTGGTCATGTTACCCTCTAATTAAGTAAAGAGGTAAAGATTATAAATACATTGGAAGAGAAAAACACACCGGAGAAAATGACCGTTATAAATCCCAGATCTCCGATGACCCTACAAATCCAGCCGACCACAGGTAAGGAAGAATGCATTTTCATTTTTTTCCCTCCGAAGGATGGTGATCGCTTGACCCTGAATTCAAGCAACTCTTCCGGGAGCCTGGTAACCTAAAACAAATCGGATCAGGGGAGTGGCCTAATGTTGGGTGTGGGTCCAGCCCATATGAGGGGCCCACCCCACCTTTGTTTGCTCCCAAAAGGAGTCATATAGTGAAAGAAAAAGGCTTCCACCTTTTCAGTTTTTTGGGCATCATGTTCATAACCACCCGAACTGAGAAAAACAAGAAAAAAACATTGAACCGAGGGTTTTTTCTGGATCTTTGAGTTTTGTGAAGAAGATAAGAAAAGTTGGCTCTTATTCCATTCAAGATCAAGTTTGGAGGTGTCTTTCAAGTCCGTTCTTGATGATATTAAGTGTTGGAGTTAAGAATCTCACTCCAATTCAGATATGGTGATTTTTCCTTTCTCTATTTCTCAGTTCAGATTTATAGCAACTTTGTGAAATCTAAACATTTGTTTGTGTTGTATCCACCTTGCATTTGGTGATATTAATGTTGTTCTTGTGAGCCAAGGATTATTTCCTTGATGTTTGTAAGCCTCTAGTTGCAACTAGAGAAGACTATTCTACTCATTAATTTCTGAATTAACTGAAGACTTTTATGGACCAGAGGTTCCATGGTTTTTTCCCCGATTTTAGGATTTTCCACGTAAAAATTCTGGTGTGCTGTTGTGTAGTGATTGTTATCTGTTTTTCTATTACTTGGCTAAATTGTTTACTTGTTATCAATGTTGTTCGTATACCCATCTCTCACACACAAACTTAGGGGAAAAGTTCTTGCTGTCCTAGGATTGGTTTTATACTCATTTCTTTTACTATAGTGTAACTTACCCAACACCTAAAGTATCTCCTAAGATCGTTCATCATTAAACGCATTCCAATGATCACCTCCGTTTGACTTGCAAGCGTTCCGACAAAAGAAAATTGTTGATCTCGCGACTATCATCCACCCCGACATCGTGGTCCGCCCCGACGGTGTGATCCATGGGATTGAACAGTTGTTGGTTCAACGATCTGTGCAAGAGATCCGGATTAGACTTCAACTATCATTGGAGCCTTTGCTCCATCTTGACCGTGTTACTTGAGGAAACACTAGAGGTCTATCCTATGGCCCACCAATTGAAGAAACCCACGCCGCCATCCCTCGCCAGTTCACCCCCGCACTATCGATTTGTTACGCCATGGCTCTAGGTCCATCTATTGCACCAGCGCCTACTCCAGGGCAGGGAGGACTACACCATTGGTTCGATGGTAAAAGCCAAGTAAAGGACTTCATCCAGACTCTGTTGCTTTATGGTGGATGCAACAAAATGACTGCTATTTCCACGAACCTCAGCTTGTTAGCAACAGATCAGATGGGGAGACTTGATGTTAGAGGGATACGTACTGATTGTTTTGGCCCCAAATGACAAGGCCATGGCGAAGCTAATGATGGACCTGCTGGGAGAATCCCGAAATCAAGCAAACTCTAACCAAGTTTCAAAAACAGCAAAAATAATATTTTTCTCCCTCTTTGTGTGAATCTGTTAGGAAACAATTTACTAGAACTTAAAACCAAAGAACAAACACACAAGAACACAACCAAATTTACGTGAAAAAATCTTCCCAGTGTGGGAAGAAAAAAAACCACGGTCACCCAAAAACTTCTACTATCAAAAAAGTAATTGTACAAGGGTTCTCTCTAGATAAAACTAGAGGCATACAATCAGCAAATCATCAAGAAAATACATTTCTTGGAAACTAACAAATATCTCAAGATAATGGAGAAATCTCACCCAAAATAGAAGTACTGATCACGGACTCATATCTCACAAACCGGTGAGCCAAACCAGATCTCCACCTTTCGGATTGAAGAACCTTAAGTCGCGCACATACCTGCAAAATTTCAGCTCAATTGGACCACAAACGGCCTTCGATCAAAGCACAAGATGAAAACTGCACAGGCTGGAATTTGAAAAGTCTGCTCATTTTCTCTCTGTTTTTACACGGGATTCACTTCTTTTTCTTTTCTTCTTCCAATATTTTAGTAGTCAACACCACTAAAAAGTTATTTCCTTTGACTATTTTCATTTAGACAAAAATACCCTCATCCATGGGCTCAAAAATACCACATGTGTTTCTTGGACCATCCTCCACATAAGAGGGAAACCCAACAGGACCAATTGAATGAACCGAGTGCACCGGAGTAGATCATGTACTACCACCTCATCCTAGAATACCAAATGAAAGAGAGTTTTCTCAACAGTGCAAAAATGGTGATATTGTGCTTGCCAACCGCATCCTCTAGGGTTTGCAGGAGGAGGGCTTTCTCCATGAGCTCGGCGAGTTTTGGTAAGGAAGAGGGGGAGAAGAAGCCCATAGAAGAGCTTAGGGACACCATAGATCTGAGAATTCATTGAGATTGAAGAGGTAAACCAGTGTCAGAAGTGGATAAATTCACAAAAAAAATAAAAATAAATAAATAAAACAATAGGCCTTTGCTCCTACAAAGCCCGTTATTTTCTTCTTCTCCTTCTTTCCACCTCAAAGAGAAACAAAGAATAGACAGTAAGGGGTGAATAGTGTCCACAATCAAAAACTGTAAGTACTTTAAGTTATTATGCAAACAGTAGGATAAGTTCTTAATTATTTGTTAAATCATTGGGATAGCGGAGGGTCCGAACTTGTCTGGCATCCGAACTCGACGAGAAGTGGATTCCAGGCTGCCAGAGGTGACCCGGACTAAAGGCCCTACCTCCGACTCATCCAGAAAGGCTGTCGAAAGAGGTAGCCCGACCCGAAGTCTCTGCCTCAGGCCCTCCTAAAAGAATATCTAAGCTACCCGAGCTACCCAAACTAGACATTGAAAAGGAAAGGAAATTGAAAGATGCTAAAGGGACTCACCAAGGAAAAGCTACTGAACTAAGAAAAGTGACGTGAGCTGAAGACCATGGATGCGAGCTCAAGAAACAAGCACTGAATACTAGCGAAGGAAAAGTGACCAAGGCCCCCACTATTTATAGCCGCTATGCCCGTGCATCAACGGTCAAGATCAAAGCCATCCAACAGCTCTCAGGAAAACCAACTGCACGACCCTCGAGGTGAAATCAGTTTAGCGCGAACTTTTGACGTCCGAAAACTGATAATCGTTTGACGTCCGCGCGTGAGCTGTACGCGACCCGGGTTGACCTTTGGTCGAGCTGAGCTGACCTTGGTCGAGCCAAGAGAATAGGCGGGTCAGACCGGAGAATCTCCGAACTGGATGAAGCACGCCACGGGGCAAATCCACCTGTCAATCCATGAACTCCCCACACTGGGTCAAGACCCCGGGCACGGGGAGTGGGGGGCAATTGATGGAGGTAGATTTGGCCCAATCCCTTGGCTGTGCGACACATGGAAGCAATCGGGTATGACTTGGCAGGAGCGTCAGCTCAGCACAGCAATATAGCCATATCCCAAAAGAAGCTCGAGCTTCCCAAGGAGAGGCCTTGAGCTCTCCCTAGAAGTCTCGAGCCTTGCAAGGAACCCCGCAAAGGGCGAAGCCCGGATTAACCCACCTCGGGTCAGTTCGGGCCACAACCCGGCACCTCGAGACAGTCCGGGCCACAATCCTTCCCGGACTCAAGACTTCACCTCGTGCACCACTCCGGCACCTCGGCTCCAGGTCACGTGACAGAATAACCGTACCTGACAAAGAAGCCTATACTCTGAGGCAGCGCACCTGACTGATCAGGGATTTGACAAATGACAATCGCACTCCAACAGCCACCTGCTACTACCATCTTAATTGTTGCAGAGACGACACTAACAGAGAAGACAGTGGCGGTTATGCCTGAACCCCACAGAGGCGGTTATACCTGATCTGGCAGAGGTTTGGGAGTGAGTGCACCAGGGTGGTTATAAAAGGCCCTCTTCCCCCAGAGTAAAGGTAGGTGATATTTTGTACCTTCTAGTCTCAGAATCTCTCATTCTCCTTGCCTTCTCAAGAGTACTAACTTGAGCATCGGAGCATTCCCACCGGGTTCTTCCCCCGGAATCTCTTGTTTCCTCCCTGTTTTAGGCATCTCCTGCTCCGTTAGAGGCAAGGTTACCGGCAGCTAGGATCGATCGGATCGTGCATCATCATTTGGCGCCGTCTATGGGAACGCTTCAAAAAGCCTCCCCCAACCTCCAGCTCTTTTCTTAAGAAAGAAAACTTAGCATTCATGGCTTCTTCCGGCAGTGATAGACGTAATGCCGACCTGAATGCCGTCGGGGAACACCCTCAGCCCCCCACTGTCTGCATCAGGCAGTTCACCATCCCCCTCTCGGTGGACGGAATACCTAGCCTGAATGTGCCACGAACAGTGGCGCCTGTGAATGTTCCCCTTCCCCCCTCTATCGAGACAACCTTCGCTGAACCAACCATTGTCCCCCTAGCAACTAGCCAGAACCAACTTGATGATTTGATGCAATGCATGCGGGCCATGCAAGCCCAAATGCAACAGCTTCAGCAACACCAACTCTACCAGTAGCAGGTACTACATCACGTCTCTCAGTACCATTACCAACAGCAGTTCCCCCAACTGCCTCAGAACCAACCACAGCTCCCACCTCGGCACCCTGCTATCAAGCAAGTCAAGCCCTCTCCTCAGGGCGGGCGCCTTCACCGGGGAGAAGCTTCCTAGGCTCAGAACCCCTCCAGAAGCCAAGCCTCATCCCCTGGCAGAAGGGAAAGACCCACTATCCCCGCTTCGCAACATGTCGGCGGATCGGGAACCTCCCGACCTATCAAGCCAGCGTCAGCTCGGCGTTCTTAGTTTGGGCTCCCGCTCGTGGAAAACCAGTTCAGCACCTTAGCCGTGGACTACCACTAGCAGTCCAAGCCCGTTGAGCTTGGTAACACTGAAGCAAGCAGCGCCAACACCGGGCCTTCCAAGCAGCCGCGGAGGGGCCGACGAGCTCACCGAACTACCACCCGCATCCTACCCGAGTTCAGAGGTAAAGAGGAAGTGAGCTCGGACGAGGTAAAGGCTACCCCTATTCTCTCAATCCCTTCCCCCTGTCATCAGAACTCCTCGCTGTCCCCATGCCCAAAGATTTCAAACTCCCCCCGCTAGACAAATATAATGGCTCCTTTGACCCAAGTGATCATGTAGATGTTTTTCAGTCCCAAATGCACCTAGCGAGGGCCAACGAGTCCTGCATGTGTGTGACCTTCACTACCACCGTATAGGGAGTGGCTCGCACCTGGTATAGGAACCTGGCCCCCAGGTCGATAAGGAGCTGGACCCAGTTCATACAAGTCTTCACCGCGCACTTCATCACCAGCAAGCGGTGCCCCCGAACTGAGGAGAGCCTCCTCGATATAATCCAAAAGGAAGGGGAGTCCATCCGGGGCTATATTAAGCGATTCAACGACGCGTGCTTACAGATACCACGCCTAAACCCCGCAAAACAGCTCGCAGCGGCCAAGAGGGGAGTGACGCACAAGGAATTCAAATGGCACATGGTGATCAACCAGCCCGCAACCATAGCTGAGTTTCTCAAGCTCGCAGACAGGTTCATAAGAATCGAAGAGGAGATCAATCAAAGAACTAAGGGCGGGTTTGAAAAAAGGAAGAGGGAAAGCGAGCCTTCCAACCAAGAGGACAGAAGGAAGAAAGACAGCTCGGGGGGGGCAAAGCCAAGTCAGCCGTTCCGAGCTCCCGCGTCAGATCGGGCAGACTACACACCCTTGAACGCGAAGCGGGCCGAGATCTTGATGACGATCAAGGATGCCCCATACGTAAAGTGGCCACCCTGTATGAAAGGGAACCCAAATGAAAGGAACAAAAATTTATATTGCAGCTTTCACAGAGACCACGGTCATAGTACCGAGCACTATACGAATCTCCGTGACGAAATAGAGGAACTCATTCGTCGCGGGTACCTAAGGAATTTTGTACAGAATAATGGTAGTAATAATAACAATAAGGCAGGTCGGCAGGGGGAGCACAGTAGGGATGCTCCCGAGTCCAGTAACCGGCCAGTGGAGCAATCACAGAAGCAGCCCCTGGAGGAAAGGCCAGTTCGGGGAACGATCCATATGATCGTTGGAGGATCGATTATAGCGGGTTGCACTTCGGCAACAGCTCGGGCATCAACCCGTGAAGCCGCCAGAGAAGAACAGAATCCCCCAAAGTGGCCAAAGACAGAAGACCTCATACTCTTCACCGAGGACGACGCGCGCGGAGTTCACTACCCCCACAATGACGCCCTCGTCATAAAGGTAAAGATCAATGATTTCGAAGTTCGGCGTGTCCTCGTCGATTCAGGCAGTTCGGCAGACATTCTTTTCAAAGCAACTTTCGACAAACTCCAGTTCCAAGAGGGTGACTTGAAGCCCGCGAACACCCCACTGATCGGCTTCAACGGAGAAGAAGTAAGGCCCCTGGGAAAGGTTACAGTACCTGTGGAAGTCAGCACGTGGCCTAGCACGGTGAGGCTCGAACATGACTTCTTGGTGGTTGCGACCCCCTCCCCATACAATGCCATAGTAGGTCGGCCGATCACCCACGCTTTAAGGGCTGTGGTCTCCACCTACCATTTAGCCATGAAGTTCCCCACGTGGAACATAGCGAGGAGCGAGCTGCGCCCACGGAGGAGACCGTTCCCATCCCTGTCTCGGCAGAGGACCCAGCCTGAACACTTCAGGTTGGCGCTTCCCTGGAGGAGCCTTTGCGATCCGAACTGGTACGCTTCTTACTTAGTAACTTAGATATTTTCGCTTGGTCCGCGGCAGAAATGCCCGGCATAGACCCTAACCTCATAACTCACAAACTCAATACTGACCCTGTAGTTAAGCCCATTAGACAGAAGAAACGCAACCTAGCCCCAGAACGATGGAGAGCAGTCGACGAGGAGGTCGGAAAGCTCCTCGCAGCAGACTTCATAAGGGAAGTTCATTACCCGAGCTGGGTGGCCAACCCCGTTCTGGTGAAAAAGGCCAACGGCAAGTGGCGCATGTGCGTCGACTACACCGACCTGAACCGAGCTTTCCCAAAAGATTGCTTCCCCCTCCCCATGATCGACCGCCTAGTAGGCGCGACCTCGGGGCATGAGTTGCTAAGTTTCCTGGATGCCTACTCGGGCTACAATCAAATCAGGATGGACCCGGCCAACAAGGAAAAAACCGCCTTCATAACCGAGTTCGGCCTGTACTGCTACAAAGTTATGCCCTTCGGACTGAAAAACGCTGGGGCAACCTTTCAAAGGCTTGTGAATAAGTTGTTTAAACCCTTAATTGGCAGTAAAATAGAATGATATGTAGACGACATGGTCGCCAAAACCCAATTTTTACACGAGTTAATACAAGATTTGCATTCTGTCTTTCAAATTCTACGCCAATTTAGCATGAAGCTAAACCCAAACAAGTGTGTCTTCGGTGCCACTTCGGGTAAATTCTTAGGGTACATCGTCAACTGGCGCGGTATTAAGGCCAACCCAGACAAAATAAAGGCCATCTTAGATATGAGACCACCCCGAAAATTAAAAGAGGTTCAGAGGTTGAACGACAGGATAGCTGTTCTGAGTCGTTTTATGTCCAAATCGGCAGACCGCTGCCTGCCTTTCTTTAAGGCAATGAAAAGCAAAGGGTTCGAATGGAACCCAGGTTGCCAGCTCGCGTTTGACGAGCTCAAAAGGTACCTCACCGGTATCCCAGTTCTAACACGGCCCGAAGAGAGCGATGTCTTAGAGCTGTATCTCTCAGCAAGTGACGAAGTGGTCAGCTCGGTACTAATAAAGGTAGTAGATCGGGTCCAATGACCCATCTACTATGTTGGTAAAGTGTTGCAGGGAGCAGAGACGAGATACCCAGAGATAGAAAAACTAGCCTACGCATTGGTCATTGCAGCCCGCAAGCTCCACCCATACTTCCAAGCCCATACCACTATCGTCCTCATCGACAAACCCCTGAGGCAAGTGTTACTCAGGCCTGAGGTCTCTGGTCGATTGACGAAGTGGACCATCGAGCTCAGTGAGTACGGCCTCCAATTCAAGCCGCGAACTGCTATCAAGTTCCAAGCCTTGGCGGATTTTGTTGTGGAATGCACATTCAACTTCGAAGTCCCTAGCCCAGTTGAGCACGAAGCCCCCAGTCCGGGTGAGCTCGGTGCTCCCAGGCCGGTTGAGTCCGAGCACCGTGAGGTCGCACCCAGTTCGGTATCTCTCTTGGTTAGGCCAAGCACGAACTGGGATGAAGAGCCCTGGATTCTTCACGTAGATGGCTCCTCAAATCAGCAGGACAGCGGAGCCGGAGTAGTTCTTCATGGTCCGAGTGGCACAAAACTGGAGTACGCACTACGTGTCGAATTCGCGGCATCCAACAATGAGGCGGAGTACGAGGCGTTGATAGCCAGGCTAGCCCTAGCCCAAGAGGTAAGTGCAAAACACATCGTCATCTACAACGATTCCCAACTCGTGGTCAATCAGGTTACAGGCAAATACGAAGCTCGCGAACCGACTATGATCGCCTACTTAGCCAAAGTAAAGGAGGCTCTACTTGACTTCCGGTCACACTTCATCAGGCAAATCCCGAGGTCGGACAATGTTGAGGCCGATGCTCTGTCTCGGTTAGCCAACACCAGTGATAACACCATAAGGACCGTGTACATAGATGACTTACCTCGGCCTAGCATTCTCGGGGGGGGGGGGGGGGGGGGCGTAGAGGAGGTAGCTCCTGTCGTCCAAACAGAGCCGAGCTGGATCGATCCACTCGCGAGCTTCCTGTTACATGGGACCCTCCCCGCAAACCGCAATGCCGCCAGGAGGGTGGAGCGCCAGGCAGCCAAATACGTCATAATAGACGAACGGTTGTACCGAAGATCCTACACGCTCCTCTACCTACGCTGCTTGTGGCCTCCCGAAGTCGAGCTTATACTTCACGACATTCATGAAAGCCTGTGCGGCAGACACCTGAGGGCTAGGGCCCTCGCTCAAAATCAGTAAACACTGCCCATAACTGCAACAAAAACTTAACATAATTACCTCAAATTGAGATATACATTTCAATTGGGACTTACTATAATATCAATAATATTTGCAGTATTTTAGTTGTTTGAGAAATAAAATTTATATATATTTGCTTTCCGTTTTCAAATTTGTTATCTTATTGTTATTATTGTTATTAAGATGAAAGATATTCAAACTGGATCAAGAAAGCTTGAATGATATTATATGAACTCACCTATGGACTCTTTAGATCAACAATTTGCTTAGTCTGCATTCGCAGTCGACATCACCCTAATATCCCAGGCCCCATCTGTTGTTGAGCTTTTGCTCATTACAATATCCATACGAACAATTCTAATTGTAAAATTGAATTCTGGGAATGTGACAAGGATTTTTGCCATGAAATTTAAAGAACTGAAACAAGTTGCTACATGAAAGACTCCGTACTTTAGCAAAACTGAATATTAATGAACTAGCTGAGTAACGGACCTATGCCCCTTATAGTTTTATAATGCTTAAAGCGGTCCCGTCTTTTTTTTTTTTTTCTTGCCATTATGATTTCATTTTATTAATTTCCTAGTTTTCTTCTTTTATTGTGAAACATGCTTTCAAGTAGTATTAAAGGTGTTTAGCTTGGAGGATACTCTATCTAACAATAATTTGCTTTGGGTCAACGTCTATACAAGAAATAGGGAGTATAGGAGGTAGGGTTTCAAGAGAAATGGGGATAAAAGATTTGGGTCTATTACAGATTCTTTTAAAGAAAAAACAACTAAAAAATTTTATTTTTAGGAATTAGAGGAGCATTAAAGTCTCTGTTCGCTTTTCGGTAAGTTACTTATCCAGGTAAATACAATTATCTGAGTAAGTTTTTCATGGGAAACATTTATCCTGGTAAGTGCATTATCCATGTTCTTTTATTTCTAATGTAATTAAGGTAATGACCATTTTATCCATAAAAATCCATTATTAAAAGGGGTATTTTTGTCCAATTCAAGTGTTGACAAATTTCCCTCTAAATGATTAAGAGATGTGATACCCAAAAAAATAAATTTTTCCTAGTTCTCACGTAAATCTAAAAAAATAATATGAGATTTTTGGTCATAAGAACCAAAATCTTGACCAACTTCGTGTGGTGTGGGGGGTGCAGTGACCCCACCGATATCCTCGGTTTGAATGTATAGTCCAATTAAACTCAAAGCTTGTATAAGTTCATATGAAAAGTGCTTATAAGAACTATAGGCCGATAAAATAACTAAAAAGTCAACGGCAGAACGCGTTGGTCCGAGTCAATGAAAATGAAATTACGCCAAAAGTCAATGAAAATGAAATTACGCCGACCTTAATTAACTGATGTAACAAGTGATGAAAGTATCATTTTTTGGTAGTTTTAGACTGCTGGTCCGAGTAATCCCGTGTTCTGAACATTGTACTTTGACATAGTATTTATTCTTAACTTTTGTTTACAAAACATAAATAAGTAATTATTTGTTAGTTATTGTGTCGTCTCACCACTTGTACTTATTTGAATAAATATTTAAAATAAATGATTTGGAAAAGGATCCATCAAATAGCAATAATTACTTATTGAAATAAGTACTTAATTCTCAAATCACTTATTCATCAAATATAAACTTAATAGTAAAAATAAGTACTTATTTGGGTTAGGACCAGTTTTTTTTAAGAGTAAATAGAAAAAATGTTATTAAAAAAGAAAAAAGAAAAATAGAAGAGAGGAGCTAAAGCTAAGACAAGCACCCAAAGAAGCACTCCAAAAAACGGCACACTAGCACAACAAAAATAACCACACCAAAAGGAGAACCCAACAAACAAAACAAGAAAAAAACAAATTCGAAGAAAACTTAGGACCCAAAACTTTGCTCCTAGCAATTCCTAAATCTAAAATCTCCGAAGCACTACCACCCTGACAAGTGACAAATTTGCTCTACCTCCTCTACCCCTAGTTGCCTTTCTTCCTCCTCTATCAGTTTAACGACAACATCCAGATAGAATTCAACGAGTCTTCTTAATATATACTCCCCGGGACACCCCCATATTTAAAGACCTTATCCCTTCAGCTTCTGCTTCAATCCTTCGAAAACCTTCTCTTATCTGCACGAGCTTCTACTAAACCAGTCACCTCTAGCAAAATTGGCAATCGGTGGATAGACCCCCTGTCCAGAGTAGCTTGCCCATCATGTTATTTAGAAAATATTTAAGGACCATTTGGTTTACAGATGGAATCGAAATTAAAATCTTTTGAAATTGGAATTGGAGTGGTCTATTCCCATAATCTATTTGGTTCAAACAGGAATAGGAATTAATAGAAATGGGAGTAAGCAGGAATGGGATATCATTTCCAAAGGAGGGGCAGGGAATGGTCATTCCATCAAATTGGAGAATGCCATTCCAGCAGGAATGGGAATGGAATTACAATTCCACTCAACCAAATAGTTAGAATCAAAATAACTCATTATGATTCCGATTCCAAACTTTTATTCCCACAAACCAAACGGAGCCTGATAATATTATCCCTATTAAAATAAATTCTTTTTCACAAAACACTAAACACTTATTAAAATAACCACTTATTTTAAAACTCTTATTTTTCAAATAAGCACTCACAAACTTGGGTGTAGTCAAACAGAGAACATTAATAGTGGTAGAGTTCATGAATCTGAATCAGATACTCACATAGCACACCTCTCATGGACCTCATAGTCGCATCACACAGTGTATTGAAAACATCACACTGTGTATTGGAGAATGCCATCTCCGCCTGATCCCGATTCGGAGTTTACATCTGTTACAAATAAAACACTACCAACATGTCCCGATACGCCACTGCAAATGACGTTACACCACTCGCGTCATTCTCACAGCCAGCTGGATTAAACAACTCTATTAACTGCATCTCAAAAAACTGCTGAGGGTCAATGATGAACACGTATTTAAAACGAGGTCGCCATGGAACAATTTCTATTTAAAGATTGACCGTGTCAATTGGGATTTCTCAGACTAAATGTAACCAGTTATTTCTACTTGTATAGACTAAATGTTAGTTTATGAAAATTCTGGGTTATATATATTAATAAATAGGTATATGTGTCGCATGTATGAATTTTTTTTATATTAATTACTTTAATTTAGATATATATATAGGATAGAAATTGAAAATTAATAAAAGTAATAATATTGTTAAAAATAAACTTAAATATTTGTACTAAATGTATATCAGCAGAAATTCTATATTACAAAAATAATAGTAATAATTATTATTATTACTAAATTTTGTATTTCATTTCTGTTTTAAATAAAAATAATTTTTATTTAATATGACAATTATGTAAAATTAGAAATGTTCCGAAATGTCTTTGGCAAAATTCTGTACTTTTAATCTTTTGTATTCTATCTTTTTTTAAATATTTATTATTCAATTATGAAATCATGAATTTCTTTAAAATGTTGGATCATTGACCCACCATTTAAATAAGAAAACATCTTTGCTTTCAAATCAGTTTTAAATTATATATGCCATCTACATAATATACATAATTTTTACATATCACACTTAATTTTTGTTTGACATAATTAATATATAATTTGTTATATATTCTTTTGATTACTTGTATTATTTATTATTTTTAAATATTTATTATTTAACTATTATATCATCGATTAATCCATTTGACCCAAACCACTAACCCACCACCCAAAAAGAAAAATAGTTTGATTTCTATGTTGACATTAAATTTTGTATTACATTTCCATTATTTATAAAATTATATCTTATATTTAATATTTACTTTTGTGATTCTTTGTATTTTCTATTTTTAAAATTTTATCATTTGACTATGACATCATTTCATTTCTAAGTTGATTTCAGTTTTGGCATTCCATTTTCATCATTTACAAAAGTACTTCTTATATTTCATACTTATTTTGTTTAGTATAATGAGTATATTTTATTTATTTTAATTTTTTTTATTTAATTATGTCTTTATTTATTAACAAATTGACCCCAAATGGTTGAATTGCTTACCCACCACTGAGAGGGAAGAAAATCGTTTTGTTTTCAAATTACTTTTCAAAAATATTTATTTTTACATTATTAAAATTAATGTTGCAGATTTAATTAGTAGTATTTAATGATGAGAAAAATATATCTTAAATATAAGATTTAATGAGAGAATATACCTTAGATATGAGATTTAATGAGAGATAATAGGAAAATAGTTTTACTTCTAATTGGTGTGGGTTCATCCCATATGAGGGGCCCACCCCACCTTTATTTGCTCCCAAAAGGAGCCATATAGTGGAAGAAAAAGGCTTCCACCTTTTCAGTTTTTTGGGCATCATGTTCGTAACCACCCAAACTGAGAAAAAACAAGAAAAAAAACACAGAACCGAGGGTTTTTTCAGGTTCTGAGTTTTGTGAAGAAAAAAAAAAAAAAAACTGGCTCTTATTCCATTCAAGATCAAGTTCGGAAGTGTCTTTCAAGCCCGTTCTTGATGATATTAAGTGTTGGAGTTAAGAATCCCACACTAATTCAGATTTGGTGATTTTTCCTTTCTTTACTTCTTAGTTCAGATTTATAGCAACTTGGTGAGATCTAAACCTCTATTTGTGTTGTATCCACCTTGCATTTGGTGATCTTAATACTGTTCTTGTGAGCCAAGGATTACTTCCTTGATGTTTGTAAGCCTCTAGTTGCAACTAGAGGAGACTATTGTACCCATTGATTTCTGAATTAGTGGAAGACTTTTACAGACCAGAGGTCCCGTGGTTTTTTCCTCAATTTTGGGTTTTTTCACGTAAAAATTATGGTGTGCTATTGTGTGGTGATTGTTATCTATTTTTTTGTTACTTGGCTAAATTGTTTATTTGTTATCATTGTTGTTGGCATAACCATTTTTCACACACAAACTTAGGGGAAAAGTTCATGTTGTCCTGGGATTGGTTTTATACTCATTTCTTCTACTATAGTGTAACTTACCCAATAGTAGTATCAGAGCTAGGTTGGCTGAAATTAATTGTTTGTGTTGATACAAATGGAGGAATCCTCGGGTGTTATGATGAAATTGACTTCATCGAATTATGCCATTTGGAAACCCAGAATGGAGGGCATTCTTTATTGCAAAAATTTATACCTACCCATAAGAGGTGATGAAGCAAAGCCAAGTGACAAGTCAAGTGATGAATGGGGAATCATGCATAGGAAAACTGTAGGCCAAATCCGATAGTAGATCAGCCACAGTATTTTTCACCATGTTGCACAAGAAACTAGGGCTGATGTTTTATGGAAAAAATTAGAGTCTATGTATGAAAGGAAAATGGGTTTAAACAAGGATGCCTTGATTAGAAAACTAGCACACTTGAGATATAAAAGTGGGACTAATATGTCTGAACATATGAATGATTTTCAAGTTTTGATAAATCAATTGACTACTATGAAATTGAATCTGGATGATGAAGTGCAGGCCTTGTTGTTACTTAATTCCTTGCATGACAGTTGTGAAATCTTGGTGGTTTCAGTCAGTAAATCAGCCCCTAATGGTATAGTAACTGATGATGCACGATCCGATCGATCCTAGTTGTCGGTAACCTTGCCTCTGACGGAGCAGGAGATGCTTGAAACAATGAGGAAAAAAGAGATTCCGGGGGAGGAACCCGGTCGGAATGCTTCGATGCTCAAGTTAGTACTCTTGAGAAGGCAAGGAGAATGAGAGATTCTGAGACCAGAAGGCACAATATATTACCTACCTTTACTCTAGGGGAAGAGGGCCCTTTATAACCACCCTGGTGCACTCACTCCCAAACCTCTGCCAGATCAGGTATAACCGCCTGTGGGGAGCAGACATAACCGCCACTGTCTTCTCTGTCAGGGCCGTCTCTGCAACAACTGAGATGGCGGTAGCAAGTGGCCATTGGAGTGCGGTTGTCATATGTCAAATCCCTGATCAGTCAGGCGCACCGCCTCAGAGTACGGGCTTCTTTGTCAGGTACGGTTATTCAGTCACGCGACCTGGAGTCGAGGTGCCGGAGTGGTGCACGAGGTGAAGTCTTGAGTCCGGATAGGAGTGTGGCCCGGACTGTCCCGAGGTGTCGGGGTGTGGCCCAAACTGACCCGAGATGGGTTAGTCCGGGCTTTTCCCTTTGTGGGGTTCCTTGCAAGGCTCGGGACTTCTAGGGAGAGCTCGGGGCCTCTCCTTGGGAAGCTCGGGCCTCTTTTTGGGATATGGCTGTGTCGCTGTGCTGAGCTGACGCTCCTGCCAGGTCATACCCGATTGCTTCCACGTGTCGCATAGCCAAGGGGTTGGGCCAAATCTACCTCCATCAATTGCCCCCGACTCCCCGTGCCCGGGGTCTTGACCCGACGTGGGGAGTTCACAGACTGACGGGTGGATTTGCCCCGTGGCGTGCTTCGTCCAGTTCGGAGATTCTCTGGTCAAACCCACCTATTCTCTTGGCTCGACCAGGGTCAGCTCGGCTCGACCAAAGGTCAACCCGGGTCGCGTACAGCTCACGCGCGGACGTCAAACGATTATCAGTTTTCGGACGTCAAAAGTTCGCGCTAAACTGATTTCACCTTGGGGGTCATGCAGTCGGTTTTCCTGAGAGCCTTGGATGGATTCAATCTTGACCGTTGATGCGCGGGCATAGCGGCTATAAATAGAAGGGGCCCTGATCACTTTTCCTTCGCCAGTATTCAGTGCTTGTTTCTTGAGCTCGCGTCACTTTTCCTAGTTCGGTAGCTTTTCCTTGGTGAGTCCCCTTAGCTTCTTTCAATTTCCTTTCCTTTTCAGTGTCTAGTTCGGGTTGTTCGGGTAGCTTAGATAGTCTTTTAGGAGGGCCTAAGGCGGAGACTTCAGGTCGGGCTGCCTCGTTCGACAGCCTTCTGGATGAGCCGGAGGTAGGGCCTTTAGTCCGGGTCACCTCTGGCAGCCTGGAATCCACTTCTCGTCTAGTTCGGGTGCCAGACAAGTTCGGACCCTCCGCTATGACGTCTGAGAGACTTCGGTTCAACCTGCCCGAGGAGTACACTTATAGCTTACCTACGGGCGACTTCTCTTGGGACCACGGTCCGGATGAGATTGTGATTTTCCGGGAGCAGCTCATTGCCGGGTTGCGCCTTCCTTTTCATCCCCTAATCGTCGAAGTCTTGAATCACTTCGGCGTCACCGTTGGTTAGCTCCACCCGAACTCCATCCGCAATGTCGTTGGGACCATCTCCCTCTGCTGTGAACACATCATTCCTCTAGACTTATAAATTTTTTCCGCCCTTCTTATGCTTAAGAAACAAGCAAGCTTCCTCCCCAAGCACAGGCGGGCCTATTACCTATCTCCCCGCCTGGGATTTAAACTTCTACACAAGCTTCCAAGTAAAGTCCCGGCGTGGAAACGATAATACTTCGTGGTACGAAGTGCTACGGGGTGGTCGTTTCCCACTCATTGGAGGGCCGCTGTTGTTGTGCTATTGTGGGGTATTATTTGTCATTTTGTCTAGTGAAATCATCTCACATATGGAATAGAAGGATGTAAACAAGATTTTGCACTAATAGTTTAGTGTGTCTTCATATATAACGGGAACCAACTTATTTTATATTTATTTTTATTTTGAGTGCATCCCATTTTTATAAAAATGCAAAATTTATTTTCATTTTAAGTAGGAAAACACATTATACGGTTTATACCCGCACCCGCAAAACTACGTACACCAGAGTGCAATTTCATTTTCTCTACAAGATTTGTCAAGGCTTTTTTACCTTTTTCTTATTTTTTCTACTTTTTCCTTTAAACCAAACGCAACCTTAGGGTCTTACCTGCGAAACTGAAATGATTAATGACCTAGACTGTAGAGTGCTGCTAATCTGAAAAATAAGTTTTACTTTTTGACCATCATGATCTAGCAGCCTTAGAGTACTGCTGCTAGCGGAGACTTCTGCGTTGGGTTGGTGGATGGACTAAAGATATCAAGAAAAAAAAAAAAAAAAAAAAAACTTGCAATGGAGTGTTATATTCTTTGACAAAACAAGCCAAAGCAGTTCTTGCGACCCCCCGGCCCCACCCCAATTAAACGTGAACACGTGTTTTGTTTTTTATTCAAGCACTAGCGTGTCGTAAGCAGAAACTCCTGCACTCCACCTATCATGTGTCGGACTCTGACGTTGACGCTGGCGTCCGATAAACTGCATTTTACACGTTGATTTTAGTGATTAACTTTTGGGTTTTAACTGTTCAGTTCACCTCCACAAATCTTAAATCTTAGCTCACGTTAATTCTGACCGTGGATTGATGTCAAATTCACGGATAAGATGCGATTTATCTCCGAGGGGAGTACAGTCTATTTATCCCAAAATTTAATTTTTTAACGGACGTCAGACGCTTTCATTCAAACAATGTTGGAGCAAATTAAGTAAAAAGCAGTAAAGCCCTGGATCCAGCCTGCAAATGAATGATGTATCATGTAAATAAATGAAGTAATGAACGATCAGTATATCCCATGAAACAAAAGCAGAGAGGTTCGGTACAAATGGCTATGATTGTGCTGCTGCTTCAGCTCCTTTTTTTGTGGCCGGCGACGGCGATGTCATCAACCCTGCCGACAGCAAAGCCCTGTTGCCAAGACAGATGTGGAGACGTCACCGTTCCCTACCCGTTCGGCTTGGACGACAACGCAAGCTGTTACAGAGAAGGATTTAACTTACACTGCGACAGAACTTCCGACCGTCGCAAACTACTGTACGATAAATGGGAAGTTTTAGAAATATCGGTACTAGGCGATCTGCGCATCCTAAACCCTTTGGGCTATGCTTGCTACAATAAATCAGGGTATTCAGATCTGTCACTACCCGACCTCAACGTAGCAGATAGACCCTTCACGTTCTCCGACACCAAGAATAGATTCACGGCGATCGGTTGCGACACTGATGCCTATGTCAACGGCTCTCCGGGCCGCGAATTCACCAGCGGATGCTCCATGACTTGCTACGACCCACAGAGCCTTATCGGTTTCGGTGGGAACTGTACTGGCATGGGATGCTGCAAGACTTTCATCCCAAAGGGGTTCAAAAGGTTGTGGCTGAACCTCGAGAGCTTCTATAACCACAGTAATGTCTTGGGTTTCAATCCATGCAGCTATTGTTTCGTTGTTGACTACAGCTGGTATAACTTCTCGGTGTCCTCGACTGGGCAATAGAGAAGTATACGTGTGAAAATGTTCCGAGAAGCGACCCCTCTTATGCTTGCCGGAATAACAGCGAATGCTTCAACTCTCCCAATGGCCTCGGATATCTCTGCAAATGTTCTCCTGGCTATCACGGCAATCCTTATCTGGATGACGGATGCCAAGGTATGCATTAATCTTCTTCCTCCTCACTCACTCTGAGTACAAAAGGCGTAGAAATTTGATTTTCATTATTCAATATATTACAATTAATTGGATGGGTTGCAGATGTAAATGAATGCGCCGATGAAGCTAAGAATGAGTGCAAGGCTCCTTTAGCGATTTGCACTAATATGCCTGGGAGTTATACCTGCTCCTGCCCATCAGGTTGGGAGGGAGACGGAAGAAAAAATGGAACTGGTTGCACTGCCCTTCAAAATAAGCGATCTTCGGTGATGCAAATTGCCTTAGGTAATAAAACCTAGACTAAGCCTTGTATTAATGAAGAATCAAATCTTCTCCAATTGTTTATTGTAAGTGGAGAATTGTAAATTTCTCCCCTACAAGTTTAGAGGATTCCATTTAGGGCCTGTTTGGTTTGTGAGAATAGAGGGCTGAATCGGAATCTCATTACCATTCCTGGTGAAATAGCATTCCCCCATTTGAGGGAATGGTCATTCCCTCCCCATGTCTTTGGAATGAAATCTCATTCCAGTTGATTCTAATTTTCAGTCCTATTCCTGTCTGAAACAAACAGATTATGGGAATAGATCATTCTAATTTCGATTCTGATTTTGATTGTGAGTCAAATGGACCTTTAATTCTTTTTTATTAGTACTCTCAAAAATGTAAGGGTGCAAATGGATCAAATCCAATTTGGATAAGGGTATATTTGAGTTCAATCCGGTAAGGAAATGATGATATATATCAAAACTCGATTTGAATCCAAAGAATATATTACTTCTCCTATTCGAATTCAATTCATTTAGATTAATAGATATTAATTGAATTTGATTTTTGGTTTAATTTGAATCTTAATTTAAAAGATTATCAGAAGAGAATAGAGATGAAAAACTAAGCATGGAAGAGAATCTACAAAAAGAAAATGAGGCCATGGACCATGCCCATAAATAAACTTTGAAAAAAAAAACAAGTAGCAAAAAATGTTATGCAAGTTGAAGATATATCTGTCTAAAGAAACCAACAAAAAATCTTCATAATTGAAGTCCCTATCTCCTACCAACAAATTATACATGGTGGGTACCAGTCTTATAGAGATGTGTGGTGCCGGATCATGTTGGTAGGGTATTGGAACATGTTTTGTTGTCAGCAAGAGATCCCAATTCCTTTAGAGTTGGGATCTCTTGCCAACAAAATACGTTCCAACCACCTACCAACATGATCTGACACCACACATTTCATCGTGAGTCTGGGACCCACCATAAAAGTGAGACCATGTATGAGATGTGCAATTTCAGATTGTGTGGAGAGGATTTTGTAAATTCTAGACCCAATTTGCCTCCCTAGACCTCCCAATTCATACCCTCTTCAAAAACCATAGTGGGTTGGATTTTTAGAATTCAAATCCTCTCCACACATGAAAATGCAAATCCCTCCCCGAGCCTACTCTCCCCACATTTAAGGGTGAGATAGGTCTGATTAATGGCAGGTTGTTGGATCTAGAACCCACATCTAATTTCCTATTATCATGAACAAACATCAAAACTTTCAATTATTTGATTAAACATATAAAAAACACATAAGCTATCAATTATCTAGGTGTAAAATTCAAGTTATTATTACATTCAACACTTGGTGCATAAGTTCATATGCTTTGCAATAATATGCAGATCGGGGATGGTCGGTTAACCTAATACGAGTATCCTATCCATACCCATATAGGTTGTGAAATCCCAAAACTCATCTCCACCCAAAAATCCGCCCCATTTCCCATTGGGGCAGGTAGGGGCGGGTATCCACTGGGTAAGGTAGAAATTGCCATCCCTAAGCATATCATAAACCAAATCATAACAGATTTAATAGGGGAATATTCAATTTCCAGGTTTGTTAGTGCTCATTGATTATCTGAACATGATATAAACGGATTGGATTTGAATAGGATATCCAATCCATTTTCTTGCCAACTGAAATCCAACAAGGGAATCACCTACTACCAAGGATCAATTCGGCCCATTCCCAGTCGAGTTGTTCTTCGACTCAGTACAAAAGAGAAGAAAAATAAAGGAAGAAGTTGAAATTTTGGATATTCTTTCACCTGGTTTTAACATATATGTTTGAATTGTGTTAAAATGAAGTCTTATTCTTGCAAATTGGATACTTTCATTTCATGACACGTTTATCACGTTTATGTAGGAACTAGCTTTGGTGTCTTGCTTCTCCTATTCATTGGCTCTTGGTTATACTGGGGAATCCAAAAGAGGAAACAAACCAAACTCAAAGAAAAATTCTTTCAACAAAATGGAGGTATTCTATTGACACAAAAGCTCTCTTCACGGGATGGAAATGCAGAGATGGCAAAGATATTTACAGAAGAAGAACTCAAAAAGGCAACCAACAACTATGATGAGAGTCGAATCCTTGGTCGTGGTGGCTATGGTATAGTATACAAAGGTTGTTTACCTAACAACAGGATAGTTGCCATCAAGAAGTCCAAAATAAAAGATGAAAGTCAAGTTGAACAATTCATCAATGAGGTAGTTATCCTCTCCCAAATTAACCATAAGAACGTAGTGAAGCTCTTGGGTTGTTGCCTAGAGTCCGAAGTTCCAATGTTAGTATACGAGTTCATCACTAATGGAACCTTATCCCATCATATTCATGATGAAGTGCATAAATCTTCATTTTCATGGGAGTATCGTCTAAGAATAGGTACAGAAACTGCATTAGCATTAGCCTATTTGCACTCAGCAGCCTCACCTCCAATCATTCATAGAGATATTAAATCGGCCAATATACTATTGGATGATAACTATATGGCAAAGGTGTCGGACTTTGGAGCTTCAAGATTGGTTCCATTGGATCAAACTCAATTTACCACACTGGTACAAGGGACAATGGGGTACTTAGATCCAGAATATTTTCAGACTAGTCAATTAACAGAGAAGAGTGATGTTTATAGTTTTGGTGTAGTTCTTGTTGAATTATTAACCGGAAGAAAAGCACTCGAGTTTCATAGACCTGAAAAAGAAAAGAATTTAGCCACCTATTTTATTACTTGGATGAAGGAAGGAAATGTTTTGGAGATTTTGGAGGATAGATTATTGCAAGAAGCTAGCAAGGATCAACTCCGACAAATCACCAACCTTGCAAAGAGATGTCTAAACATGAAGGGAGAGGAAAGACCCACAATGAAGGAAGTGGCAATGGAACTAGAGGAGCTGAGGATGCACAAAGAACATCTATCGTCTGAAAATAATGATGAAGAAGCTATCCATTTGCTTATTGGTGAGCCATCAAATTTGCATAGTTGCAAAACTAGTGAACACCATAGTATAAGGGATCATGTGGTAATTTCATTAAACAGTGGACGATGATTGTTTAACTTTTCAAACTCCATGGTCATCTTCCTTGTTTATATTTTCATAAGAATTTCTGCTCTTTGTATTATTATCCTAGCTAGATATATAATTTTCTAGTAATAAAATTAGAATTCCTATTTTTTGATAAAAATGGGTAGAAATTGGCATAATGAGAAAATATTGTTATATATATAAACCAAACGGTTGTCTTCAAAAAAAATGAATTCTTTTTGTGACAAGAAGAAAAAAAATTTTGAACCCATTTGATTAAAAATATAATAAAACATCATATAATTGTGCCATGTTGCTCATTTTTATTCTTTAAAGAAGCTTTGTGCCAGCAGTCTAGGTCTCCAGAACCATCAGCATAGATTTTTACTGACAGATGCCTTGGCATATGATGATGACAGTAGTAGCCAATGGACAGTTGACCGCTGACCAATGTCCAATAAAATATTCATGCTGGTGGTTAATGGCAAGATCAAATCAGCCCCCACAAGATTGCTCTCCACAATGTCCCACAGCACATCCCCGCTGTGTATTGGAAATATCTCCCTGATGATAACACTAAAAATGATAATGTCATTATCGAGAGACATTCTTAATACATGGCGGAGATGTGCTATTGGACATTGTGGTGGGGCAATCTTGCAGGGGGCTGATTTGAACTCGTTTATGGCCACCTGCACAGAGCTTTTTAGAAGAATGAAAATGAATAACATAAAGCACAATTAATTTTTTGTGCTACAGATTACCTCAATTTTTATGCTTTCACTGATGACAAGAAATAAGAACCTAAAGAATGAGACTCATAACAGCGAACCAAACTTGACCGATCGAAATGGTCCCATACTTAGACCAGTAGCTTCGAGTTGTCATCATTTGCTCTACGAGGGTTGCCAAATTGCCATAATGGTTCAAAGGAGATCGGTGGAGTATCGATGCGCTCAATGAACCATGGCTCCCTCGGCATTGCAACAATGTGATATCTACGCATGCTCATTGATGATATTTCTAGTACTGGAACCGATAAGAACTGATGAACGGTTTCTTTGATCAGAACACATATAGGATTAGTAAATATCTAAAACTCCCCAACACTTTTCTCCAATTCTTTAAACATACCCTGTTTGTCTCTACATTTTGATATGGCATCACCTAAGCTGCCACATGTCTCCATTGCATCTTTGGTGAAATAACTGACCTTCTCTATCTCTGCTTTCTTCATAAACAGTCCTTTGTTTACTCCTTCAGGCAAAATCGTTTCATTGCTCAGATAATATCAGCATATATACAAAACCCCTAAGAGGAATTTAGGAGGAGTAGACTATGTAATTACATGAACTACCATACCTAGCAATACAATGAGCTACATAATTACATGATTCAGGAACAAAGGAGAGACTGAGTAATTGAAGATTTCTGAAACAAAATCTTGTAATCAGCAATAGTATTGATATATCTTCCCCCAACAAGAAATAAATTAAACAATCACTTTGGCATCCCCTTCAATAAAGACATGATGAAGTTCGAGAGACTCTACCAGCTTAAGAGCTTTCAAGAGAGCACAAGCTTCAACTTCCAAAGGAGAACAAGCAGAAAACTTAACTCCACGAGCCACCAAGATGGAATAATCCAGCATCATTCCTTAATAACTATAGCCGCTGCAGCAGCATCAGCATGGTTATTACTTATTACAACAAGTGTCAAAATTGACTTTAACACAATTAATAGGTAGATATGTTTATGGGCCGGATTTGGACTTGGCTTTTGCAAAAATTTGAATGAACTTGCCTGAAGATCAACATAGTGTAATGTCAGGCCTGAGTCCTGCTACCCCATGAACAAGTCTATTATTAATAGATGGCAAATCCAGCACTGTGTGGCACCCTCAGAATGATGAGGCAAAAACATTTGTGTTGCTACCTTCACAAGAGATAGAACAAGAAAATGCTAGGCCCTTGAGCTGCGCATAAATAGGAGCAATAACCCTACGAGGGTCGATGGAAACCTTCCCATAAACCAACTTGCATCTGACTTTCCACGTCTGCCAAAGAACCACTGAACACTCGAGGAAAATAGAAATGTTGTGTTTCTTGGTTGCATCCTCCATCTTGAACCAGAAGGACTTCGGGAACTCTACTCACAAAGGCATATAACTTCTTCAAAACAGTAGTCCCCCCACCCCCACCCAGCACCCAACTCTTCTAACAACTTTGGTAGTTTGGGTTCTATCCATAGTTTTCAAAACCAGATCGGACCGGACAGTTGGATCGGAAAAATTAGGAACTGGTCACCTGACCGATTCCATTTTTCCCAAAAAACAGATTTCCTCCCAAAATCATTGATTTTGGTCAGTAAATCGCTGAACCGGACAGTTAACCATTCGAATGATTTTGACCGTTTTTTATTTTTTTTATTTTTCTGTCAGAACAGACTAAGTATTCGGTTCGAACGATCAAACCATTCAAATCGATAACCAGACATCCGACCGATTCGATCACCTGGTCGATTTTAAAAACTATGATCCTATCTGCATTCTTGATTCGTGAATATTACTTTCCTAATAGACAAAGTTAGCAAGGGATTCCATAAAACAGCACCGGGTTTAGCTTTTTGTAAGGTAATATTCCGTGAACAAAACTGCGGTAATCATCGAAATCAGTCATATCTGATGGTTCGAACGATCAAACCATTCAAATCGATAACCAGACATCCGACCGATTCGATCACCTGGTCGATTTTAAAAACCATGATCCTATCTGCATTCTTGATTCGTGAATATTACTTTCCTAATAGACAAAATTAGCCAGGGATTCCATAAAACAGCACCGGGTTTAGCTTTTTGTAAGGTAATATTCCGTGAACAAAACTGCGGTAATCATCGAAATCAGTCATATCTGATGGTTCGAACGATCAAACCATTCAAATCGATAACCAGACATCCGACCGATTCGATCACCTGGTCGATTTTAAAAACCATGATCCTATCTGCATTCTTGATTCGTGAATATTACTTTCCTAATAGACAAAATTAGCAAGGGATTCCATAAAACAGCACCGGGTTTAGCTTTTTGTAAGGTAATATTCCGTGAACAAAACTGCGGTAATCATCGAAATCAGTCATATCTGATGGTTCGAACGATCAAACCATTCAAATCGATAACCAGACATCCGACCGATTCGATCACCTGGTCGATTTTAAAAACCTTGATCCTATCTGCATTCTTGATTCGTGAATATTACTTTCCTAATAGACAAAATTAGCAAGGGATTCCATAAAACAGCACCGGGTTTAGCTTTTTGTAAGGTAATATTCCGTGAACAAAACTGCGGTAATCATCGAAATCAGTCATATCTGATGGTCCTTACTCCCTAAGTCCCTGTACCAGCCGTTATTATTGTCCCATAATTCATATTACAACAAATTAACATGTCAGAGGTTTTTCACTCCTTTATGGCCTATGCTAAGCTTTTAAACCAAATAAGAGAGATGTTCAACAGCTTCTGAACGTCATCCTATCAGCTCTCTAGTCTCCTCCTTAATGGGTTAACAGAACAAAAACATGGGGGCATTTTGATAGCTTCAACATCTCTTTTATACAAGGGGAGGTATTGACATCTTTTTTTAACACATTCCGGGAGGTTTTTATAATTCTCCCTTTAAAACTCATTTGCTGGCTTAGATTGCAAACGGATTCTATTCAATTTGGATATATCTGCATGCAATTACTAATGAGTCTGGTTTTTACATAAAAAAATATATATATAAATTTTATAATAAAATAAAAAAAAATAGAGTTTAAAATTGTAGTTTTACTTTTGAGCGATTTAAAAAATAAATCAATTTTAGAAAAAAAAATAAGAAGGGTCTGAAGCAGTGATTGATATGAAGAGAAATTTTAAAAAATAAACATTTTGGTCAAAAATAACTGTATGGATATTCTAACAGGGAGTCTACTTGCAACAAGAGCCGTACATGGGCCAGGTTTGAACATGGCTTATGCCAAAAATCTAATAGGCCCAGCCCAAAGCCTGAAACAATGTAAAATTGAGTCCAAAGTTATATATATATAATTATGTATGCAACATTTACATATATACATATATATGTATAAATGTATATAGTTGAGTCGAACTCAAGCTACCTAAGGGCTAGGCCTGAGCCCGAGCCGACTCGCAGTACAATTACATAGTGCATAAACGTTTTCTCAAAAATTACAAAGAAAAACCAAAAGTTGAAAAAACGCAAGGAAACCAAACACTTTCATTATCGTTCAGTCAAATCCTTTTATTGTGTGAAAATAAAAAGCATGGCAAGATATTACATTGAACATGCGGTAAGAGGATGCAAACTATGTAATTGCATGGAAAATTTTTGGTCATTGGCGTTTGGGGGGGCTTTTTGGAAATTTGACCTATGTGTTTTGAAAAATCCATTTTTATCAGGCTTTTTAAAAAGAAAAAACCTTTTTTATTGATCGACTGGTCACCAATTTTTTTCTTTAGAATAGCCTCTTGCAAACATGAAAAGTCAAATGTAGTTTTTTTCTGATTTTTCAAACTGGATATCTTGAATTTAGTATTGTGAAGACAGAAAATGTAAATTAAACCACTATATGGACATTTAATAGATTACAGAGGTGTTTTCCATTTTCAAACTCCACCCAAAAATCCAAAGAAGGGAGACTCTTACCAAAGGTGAAGCACAAACTTTAGATTGACTCTGAACAAGATCACCTTTGTTTTGCACTCCTAATTGAATTGCTACAATTTGTTCAAACAACATCAACATTTAATCTCTCACAATTGTATCCCCTACTCCAGCATACACCATGCAGTGGATCTCAAATCCTATTGATGCCAATTCACCATGGTGATGTGGAATTCCAGCTCCCCCAGAACAAACTTGGACCATTTTCGGACTTCAATGAGAAACCAGAGTCTCCAAAAAATGCAGTCCATCAAATTCCAGTGCAAAGCGGGTTCTGTTACTCTGCAACTTAGAAGGTTCATCAAGCGGCGAGATTTTCTCTTTTTCCTTCTCCTCTGAATATGTCGCCATTCTTAAAGAGGTCCTTCCCTCTGTTGTGATCTCTGTTTTTGAAATCTCTTCCATCGCCCATCCCTTGCTCCTACTCTGCAAGATCACAGATCCATTCAGTCAAACTAAAATTTATAAATGAAAAGAGAGAAAGGAAGGAAGAAACCAAGAAAGATAGGAGAAAACAAAAGAAGAAGAAACCCAAGAGAAGCAGGATAATGTACCTCACTGACATAGAGAGCCAAAGCAGCGATGGTAGAGAGCGACATTTGCAGTGGAGATCGATTGAAACCTATAAAAGCTCACAAGAAAAAAAGAACAATTCTTTCGATAACTGTGAGGAATGGTTCTGAATATTCAATTTATAGTTGAGAGATTACATGGAGTAATAATACAAAAAAGGTTCGAAGGTATAGGCAATTTACTTCTATTTACAGTGGGACTCAACTCGGAACTCCTTGTTGTGGGTATGAACTCTGTCTTATGAGTGCAACGTAACTGGGATTCTGCCGTAGTCCGTTCCCTAACAAAACTGAGCGCCGAATGGTTGACGGAAAGAAATATCTAGATAAGATAAAGCTCAGATGCTGAGATGGATTGGTGTTAGCAGTTTTTATGGGGAGAGAAGAAGAGAAGCGTGTCAAAGCCTCAAAGGACCACGTCTGTCTCTCTTTCTCTCTGTGTTGGCCCACAGAACAACGTGATCCAACCATATCTAAGGATCTTCAATCTTCATGAGGTCGGAAGTCCTGCACGAGGAAAATGTGGGTCGGTTGACCTTAAATAACGACAGTTCTGTTAGATGATGCACCGAGTCACCGACACCTGCACGTCTTTATGTAGGGGATCCATGCCAAAGATGCTTCTATAGGCTCTACAGAGAGATTTGATGAGCCATATCTACATGATTTCCTGGGCTGAATTCGTATTGTTCCCATCATTTCCTCATATATTTTGGGCTCATGGTTTAGTTATTGATCTCCTACAAGCAAGACAAGTAAATTTGTTCGTGGATATATGATCCTTCACATCTTTTGTATAAATAGTTGAAATGGTCATAGCTCATTGCTATGCTTGTGCCTTGAATTCATTGTTGCCATCAGCTTCTTGACCCCCTCTGAATTAAGTTGAGAAAAAACCCGAAAGCAAAATTTCATAGTGATTTGTGGTGGAAGCATAGGACAGGACAGTTCGGACCTGATTCATATTCAGCTTATGGGTCTAATCTGAATACGAAGAGTTATATATTTGGGGGTTTTCTCTTGTTTACCGTCTTTGGATTGAATGAGAGATTGAGTCACTTGGTATATTTGGGGTTTATGGTTATCTTTGAGAGAGGGTGTGTATAATTTTGAACCCTTCATCATCGTTGATTCTATAGTAGATTTCTGCTCCTTCGCCCATGGACCTAAGCTATAATGAACCACATAAATCTTGTGTCATCTACTTCTCTTTATTTCTATTTTTCATTTATTTTTGGGTGTCAATCGAATCTGTATCTCTGGGTTATGTGCAACACTCATGATTCTTGATTCCAAGTTATTTTGATGGGTAACTTCATCAACAACCTTCAAAAAAACAAATAAAAAAAGAACAAGGTGATGATGCAGAAAATATACCACAGTACTGATTGAATGGCTAAGAATGTAAACTGAGCTGGCTGTGGTTGGTCTATCCACCATTAAATAATGCTATGACCCATGAATCCAACTGCAACTTTGGGATCATGAAACCCACCTGAAGAACTGTGTAAAACAAAACTTATTTCTTGGGCTTGTTTTAGCTCCAATTGAACTATTACTTAAACCACCAAAAAAAAGGCAACAAATTATATGTTTCAGATTATATTTGGCCAAATTGAAAGATGTTGCCAAGATGTTGCCAAATTATATGTTTCAGATTATATTCAATGGTTAATCCATGCCCTCTATAGACTGAGAGTGTTCTAGACATCCTGAGACCCAATATCCAAGATGTTGCCAAGTTAAACCCATGAATAATCTCAGATGGATTCAACTCATTCACACCTATACACAATAATATTGGATGAAAACCCTAGAGAAATGAATAAAGGCTCTAGATGAAAGCAAAATATGTCTAGAAAGAAGTATATTTTTTCCCAATGCAGTTGGCCTAAAGGTTTGAAGTTGGTTTTTGTAATCAGTTCAAATTAATAACTCACATTTAGGTTCTGTTAAATGCCAGTATCTTGAAATTTAGTCCCTTGTCAACTCTGCTCGGACTTTTATCTTTAAGACTTCATACCTTTAACAAGATGCTAAAATTAATAAAATATCAAAAGTACAAAACCCCTAAATGAAATCATCGGGTGAACGGGAAAAGATTAAGAATTCTAATGTTGAATGGATAGTTGATTATTACTACACATTCTGAGGACATGCTGAATTAAGAAAAAAGGGATAAAAGAGGTAGTTTTGGAGCCCTATTCTCCTAATTCCCACGCATGTTGGGAAGAAATACATCTTTAAAAGGGTAATAATAGTTTTAATTTTGAGAAAAGGGGAGGTGACACAATTTTTCTAACTTGAGGATCTCAGCAGGCAATTCAGGTTGGTTGGTTTGCTTAAGATTCAAATCTTCTAGGTTGTCAAGCTTCCAAATGGACCTTGGAACGATCTTAACTTTTCCATCTCTTAAATAGTTTGACTGTAAGAGACGATGGAATTCTTTTGAAGAGTTTTCCAGTGGGTTCAAATTGAAACCCCAACACTTTCAATAACTGTAAACCCAAGCATATACGTTCATCTTCCAAATTGTACTGAGATTCTTCTATTTCTCCATCAATTTCCTGGCTGCAACATTGCCGTCTTGTATTTTATGGACTAAAAGAGACTCTTCCTCTATGCACCTATTTCCTTGGGATATTTAAAGAAAGTTTTCATGTTGGGAACAGATCAGGGCCTACCAGTATGATGGAGTAGATCAAGAATATACAAGCCTTGTTCAAGTCACTGGAATAAAATCTTTGTATTAAGGAGTGATAGAAAAGGCTCTGCTATGGGCAGAGTGGAAATACTCCAAAGGAATTGATTATAATACAAAAGTTCAGAAATTCAATAGCTCGTCATTATCTATTACTCCTGTCGTTTATTCTAAACTCTGAAACCAAAGATTCCAATTTAGAGGATTCCTTTCATGGAAGTTGTATATACCATATCATTCTTTATCTTTAGAATGTAAGCTACCTTCTTGAGCTGTTGTCAAACTTTGGAGTCTAAAATGTTTCCTTTCTTCTATTTATTTGGATCTGTTGTATGTTCTGCTCTTATAGAAAGAAAGTCTCTTCCTCTTATGCGAAAGCAACAAAAGACAGCCCCTCCAACCTTATCATATTTTGTTTAGTCATGACAGCTTCCTTATTTCACCATGAAGATTTTTTGTTTCTTTTCTCCCATTCTTTTTGGTGCATGCGGCTATGATATTGTTCACCCGATAGTGTGTCCTACTCAGCTATGGATGTCAATGGTCATGTCCACGACCCTCTATCAGTCCATGGTCCTGGGAGGAAGTCTGATAGGTTTAACAGAAACAACTTGCAATTCTAATCCCAAGTCAATTACACATATAAGAGGAATAGATCCGGTTTTGGGTTGAGCATGAATGACATCTTTCACAAATTATTTTAAATTTTCAACATTTAGGGCCACCCCTTCTCCAAAATCTGGCCAAGAAATAAAAATAAAAGATACAGTCCTCAGGCCTAAAGACAAGAACCTACTGGGCTTTGAACAAAAGCCTTTCTGGTAATTATATTCAATTAGGCTGTGTTTGATTTGATACAAAATAAAAGAGAAACAGAAAGTTGAGAGAATGTTTTAAGGAATTTCACGAAAATATTTAGGAATTTTACCTCAACCCTCTGTTTCTCTCTTCCTTTTCTATCAAACCAAACACAGCCTTCTAGTTCTGGTGAACAACAATTATATGGCTACCTTGGTTCTTTTTCTTTTCCCTTGTAAAATTCCCACCACTGATGATAAAAAATCCGGGCTATGGGTCCAACTCCAAACCAACAAACAGGAATTTTCAACGAGGGACTAGTGTCTCAAAGAAATGCAGTCCATCAAATTCCGGTGCAAAACGAGCTTCACTTTTCTGCAAATTCCCAACAGGCGCAGAAGGTGATGATCTCTCTTTTTGCTTCTCTTTCACTAAAAATGTTATCATTCTTAACAATGCCTCTTCCTTTGATTTGCTCTCTGTCATATTATTCTCCTCTGTGCCCCATGCCTTCTCCCAACTCTGCCAGGATCCAGACCCAGTAAACCGAATTAAATAAAGAAAAGAGAAAAAAATGCAGAGAAGAAAGAGGAAACCAAAAGAAAAACAAAAGCCAAAGCAAATGAGTACCTCCATGGCATAGGCTGCAAAGGCAGAGAAACTAGTAGATAACAACATCTGCAACAAAAATTGAATGACCACAAAGCCTTCACTGCTCAGTGATCGACAAGAGGAAACATCTGGATGGACTCCGACAAATGTGAAGATTGAAGGGCAGAGGGTTTTATAATTTATAGGGAGAAGCAGGATCTCTCTCTCTCTCTCCCAACAACGCCATACAAACGTGAGTCAACCGTTACAAGATTTTTCTTAAATTTATGAGGTGGAGTTTCCTGCACGAGGAAAATGTGGGACGACCTTAAACTTATTGACAGTTTTGTTAGTTAAGATTGAGAAATGATAATCTACACCATCATGTACAATCTTGATATGCAAGGGCCCATGCCTGGGATGGGCAGACAGGCTTGTGGGGGCCCATCTGAATGCAGATCACAATCAGATCTCTTGTTTTTGTATGGGCCAAGATATATTGTTACTCTTTTTCTTTTCCCAATCAACGTTTTGTCTGAAGCTTGGGTTTCTCAAAGAAAGAGATCATTAAATCAAATCTTATTTTAAGGGTAAAAAGGCATCAACTCCTCATAACAAAGAGGATAGCCTTCTGAGCTACCATGTACAAGGCATCATCAGAACCAACCATTGAACAGGTCCCACTTTAAGATTGTCTACACCAAAAATTAGCCTGATCAGATGGTCATAACTGTAGACTTTGAATTTCAAAACCAAACCCCACTGAACCATGAAAAGCATTCCCTTACTTGGAGCTTAAAAATTATCCACAATGTGGGTCTCAAATGAGTCCCGTTGATCAAGATTATTGTCATCAGATGTTGAGAATCATTAGCAAATCTTGGGTCTGGGAGGCTCGGATCTGCTACCCACAAGTTGTTTTCACATCCCTATTCGCTACCCACAGAAACCACCACCGTGTATTAGGAGCATCTCTTCTCATGAATGACAAAGGGGATATTCCCAGTGCACATTTGTAATGTCAGGTGGGTAGGGATGTGGGAACAGCTTGTGGATAGCAGATCTGAGCCTCTCCTTGGATTTGTATTTACACAAGAGTTCACTTCTGCTACGACATTTGTCATAGCGCATGGCTAAAACCGAAAATCTAAGCCTTTGATTTATTGTTGTGGCCCCACCAAGATATCAATTTATCTAATTCAAGGTGAGGCCATATAGGGCTGGAAATGGATTGAATTGAATTTAATAAGGGGTATATTTCATCCAATTCGATAAGAAAGAAATCCAACTGATCTGAAATCGATAAAAATCACATTTCTAAAATTATGATTTGCATTCAAATTCGAATATCTTATTGGATATCCAATTTGATTTGGATTGTAGTAAAAAAAACTTGATGATATAATATAAATAATAAGAAAACTCTTAGGCTCCATTTGTTTTCGATACAAACGCCGAACCGGGGTATTTATGTATCCCGGTTCGTTTTTGTGAGTATTTGTTTAATACGTAAAAACGTAATGATTTATCTGAGCAAAAATATATTTTCTGACACTTTTGTATTCTGAGAAGAGAGCATTACTGTACCTAGTTTTTGGATACAATTTTGTGTTTAACTTTTAGACTAAAGTTAAGGCATTGGAGCATAAGATAGTTGGAGCATTTAATGATGGACTCACACTTTGCACCAATTTCAAACAAACAAGACAAATGCAAAAATGATTTAAAACGTGAACCGTATTTACATTCATGAACCGAAAAATGGGTAAATATATAATGTACATATTTACGTTTGCATTGCAACCAAACGCAGCCTTAAATTCAATGACTACTGCACTTGGCACTCATCCCTTCTATTGATGCTTGATAGTCCTCCATGGTCCACTCCATGATTTTAAACTTTGACAAATAAAAAAAAATCACAGACGTCTTGATCTAGAATTAGGTTGCCTGATCAAAATATTTTTAAATTTCAACTGGAATCGGTTCATGCTTTTGAGAGATTCTTCCACTGCCTGCAGAAACAAACCAAAAAAGGAGTGAAAGGACAAAAAAAAAAAAAAAAGATTTGGAGAATCACTTGTCAAGCTATAGGAACAGCTTACTGCAATAGAACAAGTGTCTTTTATGATAGTCCAACCAACCTCAAATTTTCTGCCTATGAGATATTATTGAATAGAATAGAACAGTTCCTGCACCCAAGATTAAATAGAATAGAATAGAACAGATTTGTTTGCCTTGGTTACTCAAATTCCTTTGGTTGAGTAAGCCATCTCAATTACTTTGGTGTAGGATAAGCTGTCATCAAAGTGCTTCCACATGTTACTAGGGACACTCCTCTGTTTTATAGTCAGTGGTGCTTCTTATCTCTCTTGGCTTTGTCAATGAACACATGTAGAGCTAGCAGGCTTTAATGCCCTGTAAGCCATGCACTGATAAAGCTATAATGGTTTTATAACCTTGATACATCCAGAATGTTTTAACAAGGCTTTAAGAGCATATATTCAATTGTTTCTACAACTTGAAAACAGCATTTCTGTATGTACAGAGGTAAGGTTGCGTAAATCTGTCGCTCTCCAGACTCCGCATTGGGAGCCTCCTGAACTGGGCTGCCCTATATTCAATTGCTTCTACAACAATATACTTTGGATTTTCACTAATGAGATGCCCCACCCCAGAGCATGGTTCACAGCTTTTTCATCCATTGCATCTCCAAAGGATTAATTTGATCCTGTCAACCAGTGTTAAGGCCATTTAACATTTCAGCATACAAGTATTCTATTTATTCCTTGCAAGTGATTCTTAATCTCTGCATGAAGACGCATCAATTTGCATTATGCAGCCTATTTCTTTTTTATTTTTAATTTTTTCAGTCCTAGTGGTTATCTTGTGACTAGATCTCCTTCAGAACCTTTTCCATAACTGGTGCCCTTCGAGCCAGGAGAAGGGATGGCACATATCCACCAGATTTCTTGATTGAAACTGAACCCTCATCAACAATAGGAATGAACAACCTGTTCTCTTCTGTGGGCATTTGGTTTAGGTGATGGGATGTACTCAGATCACTCTGCACTGCAAATGGATTTTGACATACACCCAAGGTGTCTCCACTCCCCAGAGGAAGGCCGAATTTTAGGATACCAAAGTCATCATCTGAAGACAACCCTTGTCCAAATATATTGGCATGTTCCTTCCTTTTGTTTATCCCAACAAAGTAATCGTTCATGAAATTAGACCCCCCTAACAGTTGTAGAGCTAGAACAGGAGCTGAAATATATGCAAAAACAAACTTATCATCATCATCATTATCATTACAGATACCAAGCTCCTCTCAATTTGTTTTCCTAGCTGTGACATTTTAACCATAAATCAGATAGACATTGTATGATCATAGAGATTTTCAATGAATGCAATGAACTTTTCACTGGAGTTTTTAATCCTTTTATCTTAACAGAATTTTCTTTATTTATTATAAAAAAAAAAAAACAGAATATGGCAATTGATGCAGTCATTGGAATCAGAACATAGCTATACCAATTACCAAGAACTTTTTTAGAATGACGGAAATGTGAAGCTTAAAAAAACATGCTAAAGTATTTTGCATTCACTAGAAAATCACATATCACCGCCTATTGTTCTAAAACATCATGGTCACCATTGACATCTGGTCCCAGTTTGATATTCTTGTTCAATTGAAAGATGTGAGCAGAATCATCAAAATTGTGTTTTCATATATTTTTTACATCCTCCTGTTAGTATATTGTTGATCTATTTAATTGGCAACTTTCTCTTAATCATATTAAAAGGGCAGAAACATGTGGATTATAGTAGGTTTTAAGGAAAACACAAGAAACTCTTGCCAGATATAATTCTTCTTCCTTGGATCTTGAAGCTGCAAAAGCTGAAGCCTCTGAATTGGTCTCCATGGTGGACAGTAGATGCTTGAGCTCTTCATTCTTAGGACTAATAGAAGCTAGAGGATTTAGCTTACAAGAAGTAGGGAAACGATCAATAGAAGCATGGATTGTTCCATGGACAACTCTTTTAACACCTCTGATATCTCAAGGAGAAAAGATCAAAATTCACAAAACTGGAGTTTGGACACTCTCATGGATCATTCCAATTTCCACCTTGTTCAATTTGTCAATTGTCATATAGGGGGTATCTTATCAATATGTTGAGAAGGGTATTTTTGTCAAATTATTTTTTTAGGATCCACAATTATGATATAGAGAAAAAATGGTTTTTCCCGTTTCCTGTTCGGCTCGTGAGTCGTGAAAGCCACAACTGAAACTTACGTTCTATTCGGTCTTTCCGATACGTCTGGCAAAAATTAGATCGAAACCCACTTCATTTCCACTGTCGACTGAGAGAAGCATCGATACAGGTATGTTCTTTCTCCATCCTTCAATCTTCCATTATTTTCATAGTTATACGCATTTTTCTTCTTCTTTTTCTTCACAAGTAATAATCGAGACTTGCCGTTCATCGTCTTCTACTTTTTCATCGATACTCAATAGTTCCGTAGGGTCAGGGTTTAACATTTGTTAATGTTCCACATATTTCTCCACGTCCAATGCATCGATTTCGGAGTCCGCCCAACTAGTTTGCTGTAACTAGATCTCAACTGTATTTGCTTTCCCTTCCAAAAACTCTCTTTTCTTTCGTTTTCACAGTGAGGACTGACCAATCTCTGTGACAGTGAAATGCTGGTGTCATCCTCATTTCTGAGAATATCAAGAGCTGTTGATTTTCTACTGCTGTTACTCCTCCCAAAGCGACAACCTCTTACATTCCCTGCTCAAAGACGTCGATACGCTTCTTCCCCTTCAATTCCCTGGTCAAAATCTCCCCTTTCTCGTACTTCCTGTGTGAGCCAAGTGATGGTTGTTATGCTCCAAGACAGACCTTTTGATGCTCAAACCGCCGCCTCAATTACTACGCTCAATTTCAATCCATGGACTGTTGAGACTGTCTGTGAGCTTTTGAGATCCATTCCCAGATTCTTTTTCCAATCTGCTAGATCAATTGGACGCCAAAAAGGTTTTAGACACTGGACACCTCTTAGACAGAGAAATCTACGACTAGAATCTGATAATCTTCGTGATGGTTTGCGTTTTTTGGCCCTGCTGCATACAGAGATCCTGAGAAGGTCAACTTAGGATTAGAAAAGGCGTTACATTTTAATTATTGGGTTGAATGCCAATTTGGATTTTCTCATAATGAGAGTACTTGTAGGGAGATGGCCTGTGTATTGTCCAAAGGGAATAGGCTGAAAATGCTGTGGAATTTTCTTAAAGAAATGGCTGGAAAAGGGAACAGGCAACTTGTGACAACGGCTACTATCACTTGTTTGATAAAAGTTCTTGGAGAGGAGGGCTTAGCTAATGAAGCATTGATAGCATTTTATCGGATGAAGCAGCTGCATTGTAAACCTGATGTTTATGCCTATAATACAGTCATATGTGCTCTTTGTAAGCAGGCAAAATTTTTATTGGAACAAATGGAAATGCCAGGTTTTAGATGCCCTCCTAATATATTTACATACACAACTTTGATTAGCTCTTATTGTTAAGCATAGCATGCAGACTGGGTGCCGCAAGGCCACCAGGAAGAGGTTGTCGGAGGCAAACCACTTGTTTCGGACTATGTTGCCTAAAGGTTTCGCTCCTGATGTTGTTACTTATAATTGTTTAATTGATTGCTGTTGCAAGACCTATAGGATTGGCAGGGCATTAGAGCTTTTTGATGATATGATTCAGAGAGGATGTAGCCCTAACCGGGTTACCTACAATTCATTTATTAGGTACTATGGAAAAACTAATGAGATTGACAAAGCCATTGAAATTTTAAACAGGATGAAATTGATGAACCATGGGATACCCACTACAAGCTCATATGCCCCTATCATACATGCATTATGTGAAGCAGGAAGAGTTCTGGAAGCACGGGATTTTCTTGTTGAGATAGTTAGGCGGGTCAATTCCTAGAGAATATACATATAGATTGGTCTGTGATGCACTGAGTTCAGCAGGTGATGATGGATTTTCTGATGAAATTTGGAGATGGATTGATAATGGGATCAAGAATAGATATAAGCAAGTGATACGGGTGAAACCAATAATGAAAGGTAGTTCTGTTACAGCAATGGTTAAATCTAGTGTTTGAGTGTTTGGAAATGCTCAACCATGCTGAAATATGAGAACATTATCTACTTGTGTAGTTTTCATCAAGTAAGCATTGCCATCATGATTTTCTAGATCCTAATCAATTATTCTAAGCATAGACTCCTAATTATTTATTTTTCACTAAAATGGAATGCACATTTCCCCATTGTCTACAGGTTGGTCAGTCATAAATTATAAGCTTGAACTCTGATTTATGCACTTCAATGGAGAACAACAGAGGCAGAGCATAATTTGCTTCCTGGTTTGTAGCTTGGTAAGTCCAGTTTAGGTGAATGGTGGGATATCAACTAATTAGCTGTGGTTTTCTAATTTGGTAAAGTGTGAAGTTCCTCCTTAGGTATCATGCGAAAATGATTCTCAGAGAAATAGAAGGTTTGCTAAACCGAAAAACCTAGAAGTTTCAATGTCTTAGGTATCAATGCAAGAATATTTTGACTGAATTTATGGTTGTGGTTCTCTAATTTGGTAAAGTGTGAAGTTCCTCCTTAGGTATCTTGCGAGAATGATTCTTTTGTCCAGGGAACTGTTGTACTTAGTTGTTTCTTTGAAATAAAATCTTGCCTTACTTTTTCCAAAAGAGTGCAAGAATATTATATGTTTGGCTGATGTTGGCCAATTTACTACCTGTCATGTTTTACCTTTGGGTTGTGGGAATAACTTGGCCTAGATCTGGAGTTTGCTTACTATCCACTAAATATGACATCGAGAATTGTTGAAAATGCTTTGCCACCATCAGTGTCCCTATGCCTGACAAGGATGCCGGCATACCAGAGAACTAATACCCAACAACAAAACATCAGGCCATATATGGATCCAATACCTACTCCCTTTACAATTCCACTTTTTTCCCCAAATTGACAGCTTTTGTGAGTGACCTGGAATATTCTTCAATTGCTTTGTCCTCCCCCACAAAAGAATACATTGTACGGACCTGTGAAATAATATGATCCAGAGAAAATTATATCAGTTTAATGTGAAACAAGATTGGAAGACTAAAAAGTTTAGTTAACTTCATGGGCCACTAATTTGAACTTAATTGATGCCATTTCGCTTTCACATATGCTAAAATAATCTTCTCAACTATATGCAACAGGATTTGTATTCTTGTCATAACCCTCCAACACAGACTAAAAGGGAAGCAAGTAATATCCTAGAAAGGGTTTATATACTAAAGAGTTCTGTTTACCAGGCTTGATCAACTCTAATACTTGAGTGAGGGTAGTGTCACCATGCAATCAAGCTTTTAAACTCTGAGGGCAATATCTATCAGATTTATTTTGAAACAGTACATACACTTGCATTCTCCATATTACAAGGTTCAATGTCCAAACTATTATTGTAGGTGTCAACTTGCATGGAAAATGATACATGATCCTCTGAATTACAATCAACCCCTTGAATTCCCAAACCATCATAATCATCATCCCTATCTTCAGTTGTTTGTTTTTCATGGATTATATTAGTTGGTTGGTCCAATAACTATGAAGTCTATGAACATAATATATGGATTTCAGTGTTTTGAGATGTGTTTTAATGGACTTGGTTTCAGTGTTAGTGGACTTGAAATGTCGGCTCTTGTCCCCTAATGTATGGAACTATGTGAAGTCCACATTGATTTTTTGTATAGGCGAATGCATAAGTGTGACCATAGGTGATAACCACATATGTCAATGTGTATATGGGGGCTACATTGATATCTTGTATAGGGAAATACATGAGTGGGGTCCACTTTAATATTTTGTGTAGGTAAATGTATAAGTGGGACTCACAAGTACCATTTGCATGTTTGATTGTGTTACCAGGTCCCACACATAACATTTCACACGTGTGTAAGTGCAACCCACAAGTATGCTTGGCAAACAATCTTTTGGTCTTTCTTTCTTTTGAGAAGATCTTTGAAAAAAATTGCAACCAAACAGTCTTTGGTCTTTAAAGATCTACCTGTGAAAGCTCACCAGTCTTTTGAGGTCTTGAGCTTTTGGAAGATCATCCTAAAAAGACTTGCCAAACGCTTCCTCAGTCGAAAGACTATTACCCAATGTTGCTCCCTGCTATCTCATTCAGGAGGGCTCTTTTACAAGAGGGATTTTTTGGCACAATTTGACAAGTATCAAATACGATACCCGTACACTAGGCATATTATACAGGTATCCAAGCATCATAGTGATGGAGTAGTGAGACGATTGTTGTATTGGGGGATGAGTACTAGAGATGGTCATAGACTCATAGTTAGGTTATTTTTGTCTAGAATTTGCTTCTTTCTCCTTGTAAGTGTTAGTTTCCTATATGATTTTAACTGAAGGGCAAAGGCTGATATTGAGTATGCAAGGTTAATTTTCAGAACCTTTTCTTTTCTTTTTTTTTTTTTTTTACTTTTGGTGTTACTAAGAAAGCAGGAGAGGTTCCTGCATCATGTATGACAAACATTTGACTAGGAAAGAGAAAAAAATAAAAAGAAGAAAAAGAAAAGCAAGGGAATGTGATTTGAGTGGGGCTGAAAATTTTCTTTGCTGGGTTAGAAATGACAGTAGTGTCCATACTAATTCAGTATCTTGTGATGAGGAACTTGTTGCAGTAGCTCTAGATTTCATTGAAAACTATGGTTTAGTGTGGAAATTGATTTATTTTTATCTTAATTTATTTTCTATCTTGATGCATTTTTTTATTTTTGTGAAATTTCTAATGTAATTTTGTTTTTTTTTTGTATTTTTGGGTTTATTCATGTAAGTTTTTATGTTTCATTCTGTGTGGATTGGGTTGGACCCAATCCGGCCCAATTGCATTTTAATTGGACCGGTTTGGACTCGATTTGTATGGGTTCAGATCAGATTGGGTCTGGTCCATTTGTAAATGGACCTTTGTTCGGTCGGATTGGATTGGTCAAATCCTGTCCAATCAACACCCCTAGCTGGACGTTATTTTATCTTCCCAAATAGTATTTTATTTATCTATTTGAGGCTTTGAAAATAGGTGTGAATTTTTATTCTACTTTATTTATTTATTCTTGCAGAAAGGTTTTACAATGGGGGAGCTTGAAGTGGAGAAACATGCTCAATACATTTTATCAGTTGAGAAGGTTGGTTTTCTTAATGTTTCCATGATTCTTACCTTGAAAAGTTTTGGTATGATCATAACTTTTATACACCCTTTTTAACCTTTGGCAATCTTGTTCTTAGAGAAAGGATGATTTTGAATCTGTGGTGATGGAACATCTAAGGATGAATGGTGCATATTGGGGATTGACCACTCTGGATCTCCTGGGAAAGCTTGAAACTGTGGATAAAGATGAAATTGTTTCTTGGGTCATGAGCTGCCAACATGAATCTGGTCTGTTACTAATTCTGCTCACTTCATCAGTCAGATTAATGTCTAATCAGATATTATCATACTTGCCTTTTTGTCTACCTTGTATGCTTTAGTCATAAATGCGATGCCTTGTTATTTGATGGGTCCACCTTGGATTCCATGTGCATTAAGATCCAGAACATGTGAATGATAATAACTTTTTCCAGTAGTTTCTGTAATTAATCTAAATGTTGTTGACAGACTGCCAGTAAAGTAATGGCTAAGTAATAATGTTGCCCAGCCAAGTCCTTCACCAAAGTCATCATGTTATAGGCCATTTGTGGCTATTAAGCAGTTATCCACAATAATCTTAAGGCCTTGTTTTGATATAACCATTAAGTATATTATATTATATGCAATGACACTATTATTCTCATATTCCTTTGCTTGGGGTGGAGTGACTTTTTTCGTATGTGATAGTAAAGGGAAAATTTTATTAAATGTGAAAAAAAAACATAATGACAATGGTTGTATATTTTGTATATGCAGGAGGCTTTGGTGGTAATGTTGGGCATGATCCACACATACTGTATACCCTTAGTGCTGTGCAAGTTTTGGCTCTTCTTGACAAATTAGATGTTCTTGATATTGATAAGTTGGCAAATTGTATCCTTTTACCTCCAATTTTGTGTGGTTTGAGATTTCCTCTCAAGATATCTTCTCTTTCTTAATAGATGATTATCCTGTTGGGAAATTGGGAATGGAAACAGTCAGACTTTGGAGAGCCACTAACCCTGAATTGTTAAATGATTTCATTTTGTATAATGCCAATCCTCAAGTGATAGGTTGCACCTTCATTCTTTTCTTGTTTCACTTGATTTTACTTTCAGATATTGCTAGTCTGCAGAATGAAGATGGATCATTTTCAGGGGACATGTGGGGTGAAGTTGATACAAGGTTCTTTGTTTTTGCTTTTGTGCCCTTTATCTTCCTCAGTTTATTTAACATTATGTCATTTCTTTGCATTTTTATTGGGTAAACTATTACCCCCTAAGGATTCTAGCAATTATCCTGAGAATTCATTAATCACTCTCCTCACCACTTGGGGATAGATTGTGTCTGCAAGGGGTTGCAGCCTTCTTTAATGGTGTAACTGTTTTATGTTTGTCACTGTCAGTGGGGAATGAATCATAAGAAACCTTATAGGTCAAGGCAAGATTTACCCTCTTTTTATTGTAGTCAAGACATAGAAGCTTAGGGTCTTTCTAGGTGAAGCATGGCCTTGGAAATGTCAACATAGCATTAAACTTCATCCTGAGTTCATGTGAACTCTATATTTTACATGGTAATGAATTTTTTCCCAGTCATATTAGGCATCCAAGATTTCTGTTTTATTTCTTTTTAATTTAGAAGATTTCTATAAAAAAAGTCTTGCTTTGAATGTGTGGCAAGGATACTTGGGCTGAAACTTGCCAAAGCCTAATGACTAGAGGATGAAAAGAGGAATCCATGGGGCTATTTTCATCTCCACACCATGTTGCCATTAAGAAAATACCTGGGTTGTTTGGACTCCTCTAAGTGAGTCAACTGGCACCCGGAAAAAAGGCGAGTCAACTGGCAAATCCATTCCATATTGAAGGGCAATTCCTCTTCCCACTTAAAAGAAAAGCCTTTTAATGTAAATGGGACCCTGCAGATGTTATGCCAACCCTTGACTAGTTGGAAAGATCTGTATTACAGAATATTACTTTTTAACTGGTGATATTGTGTCCTAAGTGTCTGAGGGGTGGCCAGGCAAAGTGGTCACCTGGTAGTTGGTTTGACTTCATTTATTGAAGTACTTTTCTATCAATGAGTTCTCTAACCAACTTTGTCTATGTTTGTAGATTCTCTTATATTGCAATATGTTGTCTCTCATTATTACATCGTATAGATAAAATCAATGTGGAAAAAGCTGTGAATTATGTTGTGAGCTGCAAAAATTTGGATGGTGGATTTGGAAGCATACCCGGTGGGGAGTCTCATGCAGGGCAAAGTATGTATGAGAAATGTAGTCTGCACTTTGTATTGCAGTTTGGATTTCTTATTAGTATATTATTATCCAAGTATATGCTTTACTTGTAGTAATTTAATCATCCTGTTCCTAGTAACCATGTAGAAAATTACCAATTTAAAACAAGTATACTCTTTCTTTACCCAGGAGTTGATATCTTATCATTGTATAACTCATGTGCATCTTGACAGTAGGGAATTTGTTGTTCCTCTTAATATTGTGGTAATTCTTTATATTGCAATAGAGAATTATGCTTCTTTAACTTATCTTAGTGTGGGAACATTGGAACTTTCTTCATTGCACTCATATGGTTGTTTCAGTGTTTTCAACCCATTATTGCCCCAGCCAGTCAAACTGATTACCCATTCAAAATTCCAGTTCCAATTTACCTTTAACCTGCCATATTACAGAAAACTGTTGATTCAATTAACAAACTTTCAACCTTGGTCATTGGACCGCTGACCTGTTTAGCCTGTTCACAGGGTTACTAGGTTTGTCTTTTTTTTGAAAATTTTAAATTGTTATGACATTATGAGTTGACCTGTTGACATGGACGGAGGAACCAGTGAACTGTCCACCTGGAGGGAAAAATGGTTCAGCCTCTTTGCCGGGTTTTAATATATTGGGTTATTTAGTCTGTCCTTAATTTTCATAACGTTCTGGGGTAGTGATTATTTGATAATTTAAGCATTAAGAATCCCATGCATTTTGATGATACCACAATGATTTGCCTTTTTTATCAGAAAGAAGGATTTTTATTAATTTAATAACAGATTACAGTACTTTCCTGAGTATAACAAAAATTGAAAGTTCCATAAAACAAGGATCTTTAACCCTCCTTTTTAGTACAGCCAGCTACAGTTTTGCCCAAAAGAGAGAATGCCTATCAACTCCCTATTTTTCTAGGATATATGCCAATCCATTTGCTGTCCTTTTAGTCCACCCAAAAGTAGAGTTGAAACTCTTAGCTAGTGAGTCAATCTCCCTGAAAGCAAATCTATACTTCCATGGTGCTGAGTTTACTTTCTTTGCCCAAGAGATGACCAAAAGTGAGTCCCCTTCCACTTCCAGTTCTCTAGCTTCTAACTTCACTGCTAATCTCAATCCTTGCAGGAGTGCCAATATCTCTGCCTGAACCGAGTCTGCATACCCAATTGGTCCTGAGAACAGTGCCATGATTTCTCCGTGATGGTTTCTGAATACTCCCCCTATTCCAGCCCTCCCTGGGTTCCCAAAGGCGCTACCATCAAAGTTCAGCTTCAATTTGTTTGGCTCTGGTGGTTTCCTATCTATTTTGATAATTTGTTTGTGCAAATCCATTTGTGCCACTTCCTTCCATTTCCTTATTATATCATTTGTTGAAACATCTTTGAAGAAATCTACTGTTTTTACCTAGTGAGCAGATCTGATTTTTATTGTTTCAATTACTTCCTCTTTAGATCTGCATTTTTCAGTGAAAATCCTTTGATTTCTTTCTTCCCAAATGGTCCAAACTACAGCTGCTCTTGTTACCCTTCATAAACATTTTTCCTTTTTTTTTTCTATTGCCACAGAAAATTGGAACTAAATAGGCTGACCACATTTTGTGGGGAATCCCATTTGCATCCAAAGAGCGAGGAAAAGTATTCCCAAACGCAAGGCACAATAAAGCAAGAAATTAGTAAATGAGGGTGGGTCTCACCATTAGTCAAACAGAGGATGCAAACATGAGGAGAGAAGCACTTGGCTGACCTTCTTTTCTATAGTAAATCACAAGTGTTAATCTTTCCAAGGAACACTTTCCATAAAGAGCCTGCACTTTGGGAGGGATTGGCTTACACCAAATTTCTTTCTCATGACTTATTTGTTACTTTTTCATGTTACCACTTCTTCCCAGCAATGTTGTTAAAATCTTACAATTTACTATATGATTTACGATTTGAATATTGAATCCCGAGGGTTTTGATTCAAATCTTATGTTTGAATCCTCTTCTGCAAAAATCTTACAGTTTTTGCTTGAACCTTAAGATTTGATTCATATATCTTACGATTTATATGATTCATTGTGATTCAAATCAATTCAATTAAGAATTAGTTCTTTACTTTGTCGTTTTGTTTTGGTTATATTAGTTTTGTCAAGGGTGACTTGTTTTAAAGACTTTACTAGAAATTGATTTATTTACGTTATTTAAATCCATATATTGAGTTTATTTTCTATCATATGTTGAATAAAGAGCAATTGTATGTGGGTTATTTGACTTTAAAGTTAAACTTGATTATATTATCTTAGACTTCTGTTGCATAAGTGGTAAATTCTACTGTTTTAGGTACATATATGGTAGATACAACTTAAAAATAGGGTGGAACACTTTATATCTATCTATCTATCTCTCTCTCTCTCTCTCTCTCTTTATATATATATATATATATATATATATATATATATATATATATATATATAATTTTTTGACAAATTTGTAAAAAATATAAATAATCTTACTATTTACGATATGATTTGATTCACTTTCTGTATGATTCATGATATGATTACGATGTTCAGAAAATTGCTTCCTAGAGACTTGATTTTTATCTTTGATTAGGCTTTGTTGGTACTCATTAATGGAGATGATTAGATGCTGTGTTGCAATAATAATAACATTATCATGCATGTTTCTTTGAGATGAAAAAAAATAATAAAGAATAAAAAACCACAGTTTTCTAAATAGTTGTCTTGATTATGTAGTATGATGAAGGCTGAAGGCATGTTGTTAGTGGAAAAACTTTTGGTAGAATTTCTTGTATAACATAATTTACCCAATTAGACTGGAGCTGGGTTTTTTAGTCTTTTGGTAAGCCCTATTCAGGATATCACGTAGATATTCCCTTAATTGCATCTTTGCTAGGGGCAAAGAAAACCTTTTGATTCTGATTTAAAGGTAAATGAACAGAGTATTGGTAAAATTCTGGTGCATTTCTTCCATGGTTTAAGATAAACTAGGAGAAAGAAACAAATGGATAACCTTTTTTCTTTAAAAAATATTTAAGTAGGGACCTAGGACCATAATCAGCCAAATTTCATAAACAAGGCTGAAGGTGGTTTTTCTTTCTACTTAGAATCAAAATTTTATGAAATAGAGAACCATAAACCACTAAGTTTCATGAACAGGGCTGTAGATGGTTTGTTTCCCTGTACAAGGTCTAGCTTCTGTAGAACTTTATGAACTAATGAGGCATAGGGAACCATAACTAGCCAAATTTCATGAACAAAGCTGTTTTTGGTTTCATTCCCTGTGTAGAATTAAGATTTTATAGAAGTTAATTAATGAGATGTAGGGAAGGGATTAAGAAAATCTTATGGTTTCTGAGGGGAATAACAGTAGTGTATCAATGGGTCCCGAGGGAGGAAAATGGGCTAGCAGATTCTCTAGCTAGACAAGGGGTTGAAGGAATTTTCTGCTTCCAAATACACACCCAAGGGGGGATTCTGCATTCACCCACATCAAGTTTTGGATCATGGAGCTGACTGTAAGTGGGCCTTTATTAATTAAGACAAACTTAACTCTTTTAGAGCCTGTTGCCCATTTAAATGGACTCTACTACAGGCCCATTAAGTGTTAATGACATGCTATTAGGGACCGAATCCCTTTTAAATCAATTTAAGGCCTCCTGCCTACTTGAAAAGGCTTTACTGCAGGCCCCTCCCTTTTTTTTAAATAAAATATTCCAACCGACCTATAGAATTGGGCCTAGAAGACTGGTCTGGAAAGAAAGGTTTTACAGCTCTGGGAGTAGCCTAATAGTCTGCTCCCAGTCCAGAAAAATTTGAGGCTTTAACACATACCCACAATTTGCTCTAGAGCATTGGCATGACTACCGGTTTCAGTACATTTATATGTGCATGGGTTCCCATTCTTGCTACATAATTGGCTTGGGCCACTTGGCATCTGTTACTATATGCCCATTTTCTTTTTTGCATCAAGTTCAAATTAGGCTTAAAAGTTAAAACTAACTTCTGTGTCTTGCAATGTCATTGCAGTATTCTGCTGTGTGGGTGCCCTTGCTATAACAGGGTCTCTACACCATGTTGACAAGGACCTTCTTGGGTGGTGGTTATGTGAACGGCAAGTTAAATCTGGAGGGCTAAACGGGCGTCCTGAGAAGCTTCCTGATGTGGGTGCACTTTAACTGAGTATCTTAATAAACGCCAATGCCTACAGTAGATTTATCCATCTTCATTTCTTCAGGTTTGCTACTCCTGGTGGGTTCTTTCTAGCTTGATCATGATTGACAGAGTACATTGGATTAACAAGGAAAAGGTTGCAAGATTTATACTGGACTGTCAGGTTGTTGATGAACTCAGTGACCTATTTTCTTTTCAAGTTATTCAGTGGGAAGTCTTAAATGTTGAACTTGTTATCTTCTTGGAACTTTCTATCTTTAAAAATCTGATCTTGACATGCACCTTGGCATTGACTTTCTATCATTAAAAATCCAGGACAAGGAAAATGGGGGAATTTCAGATCGGCCAGATGATGCTGTTGATGTTTTCCATACATATTTTGGAGTTGCTGGTATGAAAAGTTGAATTTCTGCTGTTTTTCTCTCCTAATTATGTTAGGGTTGTAAGCAACCAAGCTCATGAGCTCAGCTTACATGGGACTGTGTTTAATTAAACAGAGTTTGGATGGGCTTAGCTAAGCTCAATTCTCTTGGATGCTGTAAGATATATGATGTATAACTAGTGTGTTGAATGAGATAAATACAAATATTATATGTATTTTTTGTTTTGTTTTCTTTTAATATATATTATTTATGACTATGAGGCTCGGAATATGGGCCCATTAGCCTTGGTGTTTACAGCCCCAACTATTGGTTTTGGTTATTATTTTGTTTCTTATTGTCAATTTGGTAGTGCTGATGTCACATGATAAAGTGCAAAAAAGTTTTTCCTAATGCTCCCCTATCATGCGTCCATTGTTATTGGAGACACTATTTAATGGGTCTAAGGACTCCAACTATTAAGATTTCAAGATTTAAAACATTGAATTGCCATGAAGGTCTTACTGATCAAAATTTTGCTAGTATCTGATAATGACTTCAGTGACTCGTGTACTCCTCTTGAAGGGATCCATTGCATGGCCATGGTGGATCCCAAACCTCCAGTTCTGTTTTATATAGTGATGGAATTGGTAGGTTGACCCCGTTAAAATGTTAGCAATTCCAAGAATGCAGGGCCAGGCTTCACTCTTCCAGATTCCTAATATCTTTGTATCCCTTTTTTTCTGTTAATGCAGGACTTTCACTTCTTGAATATCCGGGATTAAAAGCCATAGATCCAGCCTATGCTTTGCCCGTTCATGTTGTAAATAGAATTTTCTTTGGCAGATGAAAACTTGTCCAGCGCAGCAGTCAATTCCTCACAGCATTTGAGTTGTCATACATATCATTTGTTCAGTTTGAACTGAGGGAAAGCCACAACTGAGCACATTGGCTAAACAATTTGGCAATGGATTCATCGAGCTTACATGACACTAAAATGGCTTTAGCTCATATTTCCCAAGTTGAACAGGGATATTAGAAGTTGAGTTAAATTATGCTTGGGGATGGGCCTTAATCCCATGTATTTTTTGGTCCTTCAGCAGTTATCTACTTTCTCTAGCATTGGTTCTTGTATTTGGCTTGTGTTACTGTTTGATTTACCCCCTATAAGGCATAGGAGTTAGATTTAAAACCACTGTAAGTTTATGGTTAATTATGATTCATCAAAAAAGTTTATGGTTAATTATGATGGTATAGGATGGATGATTCGAAACGGTAGTCTTTCTTTTTTAGCTTTTTTTTTATACAAGGGAAACAGTTGTTTACATTTTTTTTTTTTGTTTTGTTTCTCCATGTCGCGCCATAAGGGAATCAGATTATTAATTCCCCTTGTTTCATAAACGTCAACAATTGGGGCCCTGTCCCTGCAACTACAAGAGAATCTATGGTACACCATTGCAATACAGTCGTAACCAACTATGATCTTTTGCCCTTTTATGCTGGTCAGGCTATCAAATTTATTTATCTCAGTTCTTTAAATACAAAGAATACCAAATCTATGATACGGGCCCGAATCAATACGATACGCATAAAAAATACAGTATGCACAACTTTTATGTGTTTCCTATATTGATTTAAAAGATACCGATATATCGGGCATATCGTATCAAAATTTTGAACCTTCTGGACCACAAGATCCTTATTTGCGCTTTAGTTACCAGAGTTGGTTTTGCTACCGAAGAATAAAGTTCTCTGCCTTCTCAATTAACTGTGCTGGGTGAAGTAACCGATTCTCGTATATTTTCTCATTCCTCACATCTCAAATCAACCAGAACAAAATGAAAAACTTAGCAATGTTCCTTATTTTTTTACTAATTTAGTAGGCACCCAATCAGTAACAAACTGAGATAGATGGAGATTTTTTAATAGCCTCTGGGTTAATGCCAATTTGGGCAAGTAACCAAACACTGCTTTGACATAGTGTCAAGAAAAGAAAAGGTGTTGCCAAGATTCTATATCAAATTGGCATATCCCATACAATTGATCTTGCTAGTTCAGAAATACCAACTTGTCTTTTGTCTTGATACCATTCGACCAAGCTTTCCACATGAATATCTGGAATCTCAAAGGAACTTTTGCCTTTCAGATAATATTCCAACGGCCATTAACAGAGGATGCTGAAGGCAAATAAGATGTGAAGAGTGTCCTCTGAATCTACTGCTTCCCCAGGAATTTGTACTATATCGCTCACTGGATTAGTCTTATCTCTCCCCATTACATTTTCCTCATTTACAACCCAGAACAAAGTTTCTCTCCCCACCCCTTGTTTAGCTAACATATCACTTGATCCAATTGAAAGAAACTTTCATATCTTTTTCAATCATTTGAATTTCTTCTTTTTCATTGTTGCATATTCCACATCTTTGACTCCTCGCTAAGTAACTACCTCATTATCAATTTCCAATCACCCTCAATAATCAACTTTCTAGCATTCAATTCTTTCACCCTTTGTACACAGTACACAGTACACCTTCCATTAAAGTCAATACTTCTGCTGTAAGGGAATCTCTCTCTCGGGCTGATCTTGAGTATAAAGCAATTATATTGCCTTCTCGTCTCATACCGCCGCCAATACCTAATATTCCTGGGTTTCCCGTATTGTTGCCATCAAAGTTGAGTTTAAAGAAATCTCTTCGTAGTAAAGAATATTGATAATTAGATACAACATTAGTAGAACAAGATTCAGTTACGCCAAAACGGTGGGAAATATTTGATTCCTACCCCATTGGAGGACATGCATCCTACCAAAGCATTTTATATAGTAAATTTAAGATTTAGCATTAGAGTTGAAGGGTTTAGACTTTTGTTTTTAAAAGTTTAGAATTTAAGTTTTGGGGTTTAAGGTGATTTATAATTTTAAGGGCTTAAACTTTAAATTATAGGGTTTAAAGTTTAAGATTAAGAATTTAGGGTTTAAGGATTTAGGCCCTGTTTCGTTTGAAGGAATAAGGGTCCAAAATCGGAATCAGAATGATTCCAGGCGTTTGGTTGGGTGGAATCGATATCTGATTCCCCTTTCGGGCGGAATGGCAATCCCCCATTTGAGGGAATGGCCATTCCCAACCCACCCCAGGAATCGGAGCCCATTCCTGTTTCTTCAAATAAAATAAAAAAATAACATAAAAGCCCTCAAACTCTTCTCACTATCCGATTCCAACTTTTTAACCCTCTCTCCTTCGTCTCTCGTCCCTTTCTCCTTGGAGCTGAAGTTTGAAGAACGGATTTGGACCGAAGCTCCGACGATGGCAAGGTAAGTCATCGTCGATTTCTCTCTCTCTCTCTCCTCTTCTTCTTCTTCTTCCTCTCTCTCTCTCTCACTCTCAATCTTTTTCATTCCTCCCCTATCTTTCTATTGCAGACCAAATGGTGAATTGAATCAATGAGCCCAGCAAAGGCTATTTTGCATCTAATCGGAAATGATCGACTTCTAAGTTGTCGATCGAGATGTCAAGGTTGATGGTGCAGGCGATTGGAGGGTAAAGTGGGTTGTTTTGGTACTGGTCCTATAGAAATAGGACTTGAGAGACTTCAAGGATGAACACGATGAAGGATAGGAGGGGAGAGAGAGGGAGGGAGGGAGGGAGGGAGATGGTGATGGCAGAGACTCTGCTTCTGCCTTCGACCATCATTGATGACAGTGATGCAGTGGGAGTGATCGTCCCCTCTTCCCAAGCCAGGATGACTCAACCTTGCATGGGGTTTGTTCTAGACTTGGCACCTTGTCCGATTGGTGGTGGTGATGATGGTCCAATGAACATCACCACTGCTTCTCCTTGCTGTTCATGGGGGTCGTTCCCTACTTCACCACATCATTCACTCTGACGTTTTCCCCTTAAGTGTTTATTAATAAGGGCAAATTTCTTAAACTACCCCTAATGTTTAGAAAATTGACAAACTATACTCATATTGTTTCAGTATTGTATTAAAGTATTCCTACTAGTTATGACAATTGCCCTCCACTATTTCTCAAATTTTCAAAATAAAACCCAACTGCTGAAAAATTTCACCGCTGTCATGGTTGCTACATCCATCGTTTGCAACCGCCGTCACTACATCCATCAAGGAATTTGCTTATAGCTTTCTTCTTTACATGGCATTTCTGGTTGATCAAAGTTGTTGATGGCGAGACGAGATTCGGTCTCTTAAGGGTACTTTGGTTTTATCTAATCTACTTTGCTAGAACATAAAAGCTACTTTTAAAAAGTTGCCTTTGAGCCATGTCATTACCTCAAATGTTTCAACGTGCAATGGTTAGTTAAAGGAAACCAAGAAACAAGATAAATCGTACATTAAAAAGGAGGAAGGTTTTACTTGAACGATTTCCTCCGACATGGATACACACCGAGGTAGATTGTGATTCCTTGGAAGGAATCTAATTTGAGTCTTAGTATCCACCCTCATTTGCTCAATGATCACCCTACCCTTCCCCAACAAACACCCCACATGCATCCTCGCCACAACAAGCTTGGTCGCTACCCTACCCCCACCACCGCCACCACCACCTCTCGGCTCATAATCTTTGTCATCGTCACTAGTGCTTCCATCGCATCCAAACCCAAATGCAGAATCACTGTCGAGTATCCTTTCATGAATCATGAGCAGAGCCTCCTGCGCTAGTGAGAAAGACGGGATACGTCTATCGGGGTCCCGCTATTAGGAGAATACCTGAATTGGTTGAAGCAAGTTGCAATGAGGATTACACTTGCGATGAAATTTGTTATGAATCTATTACGGTGAAGGATCTGGAATGCCATGTCAGCTCCTTATAATAAATGTGGATATATATTTGATAATTTTAATACAAGAGACACAATTTCTTTGCCATTTTGTCTTGTTACCAATTTATATGGTATCAAAGCTCCAGGCTCTCATAGAAATCTCCGATTCTTGACTCCAGCCCTCTTCCTGGTTCTTGATTCGAATCCTCTTCCGTCAATGTCAAGAATGGCCATACGTCAAGAATGGCCATGAATGGAAGTGGAAACACTGTGTTCACTATCACTTATCAGATCTCCTCTTTCGTTGATCAGAATTCATCATTCTACCTCCATCCTTCGTTTTCGTTTGAACTTTGAAGCGTCAAGCGTAGAAGCTTTCGAAGGTTAGGGTTCAATGCCTCTGTGCCTCCATCGCTTCATCCTCAGTCTCGCCGGCGGACAACGGTATTTCGTTTGAAGCTTCGAATGAACTCCAGCCGTATTTCCCTTTCTCCGGAAATCTTCCTCTTTCCCTCTCACTTTCTCCAATGACAGAGCTTCTTCTTCTCTCAGTGCCCTCTCACTTTCTCTATTGACAGCAGTACAACACTCTCTTCTCTCAATGCCCTCTCACTTTCTCTAGTGACAGCAGTACAACACTCTCTCTTCTCTCGATGCCTCTCACTTTCTCCGGCGGCGACAACACTCCCTCTTCACTCAGGCAATCATATTTTGGTGATTTTTTTCTCTTGCATCTTGCTCTCAAGTGATAGTCTCCTCTGACCTCTGCAATTTGTTCATTCAGGTATCCTCTGTCATTAGAACCTAGCATAGAGTTTGGTAGATACTCTCCTAATTTTAATTGTAGACAGCAATACATGGTTCTGTTTCAATATTTGTTTGCTACAGCCTGAATGTTTCTTGGAATATGCTCTCAGTCTGAATGTTTCTTGGAATATCTTGAATATTTATGTTTGAATATTCAATGGTTCTGTTGAATATTTCTTGGAATGCCAATGGTTCTGTTTGAATATTTGTTTGCTACAATGTTTGGTAGAACCTAGCACAGAGTTTGCTACAGTCTGAATATTTGTTTGCTACAGCCTGAGATTTGAATTTTGAATTTCTAATTTTGTGCCATTAAATATTTTTATCAGAAATATAACCTTGCAATTGATGAGATTTGAACTTAAGTCACCCAAACGCAACGCAAATAAATAATAGTACATTTATGTTTAACTAAAAATTAAAAATAATAATCTTCAAAATCAATATTTTATAAACATTAACAGAAATGGATAAATCTATCAAATGTCATATTTATGTATCTTATAAATTCTAATAGATTTGATGTATTAAGTTAAAATTAAATATTTTTTTCCTTGGGGAAAATATATGCTATCAGAAAGACATGATACTGAAAGGGCTTTGACCAATCAAACCCTCCCATGAATTTTGATAAATATGATCTGATTGGATACCAGTTTTATGATATTGATTGATTGGTGATTTGGTTTTAGGTTTTTTTCGGTATCATAGTTGAACCCTTTTTCTTGTTCTTAAATTTGGTATTCAATTGCATTTTCTTTTTAATTTTACACTAGAAGAGGCATATTCAATGCACAAGTTGTAAACAGTGAAGGGATTTATAATTGTATCCTTGTAAATGGAGGTGTCAATGGACCGGGTTTGGTTGGACCTTATTCGAATCAAAACCAATTTGGACAGGCTGGACAGTCCAATAAGACAATGTTGAATTGGACTAGTCCAGACCTAATTAACATGGTCCATTTTTAATGGGCTCATATTGGAGCAGATCAAATTAGACCAATGTCCTATCCATTGACAGCCTTGTTTGTAAACAATCTATTAGGCTTTCTTATTGTTCATGTTAATGTGAAAATTAATTTATTTCTTTTCTTAATGCATTAAGGATGGATAAACCAAGTGCTGAAAATGCAAGTGTGCCTAAAAACCCAAGTGAATCATCTATGGCATCTAGCACTACTGGAAAGAGGGTTAGGTCCTAAGCATGGAAGCATTTTAAGAATATAAAATTGTATTCTAGGGAGCAAAGAGCTATTTGTAAACATCGCAGAAAACAATATATAGGTGGAAGTTCTAAAGGAACGAGCCACATTTTAGGGCATGTACCAAAATGTCCTAAATTAAAACAAATGGGCACAAGTGAACAAGAAGTTGTAGAAAACTTCAAATTTGACCAACATAGGAACCGAATGGACTTAGCAAAGATGATAATAAAGCATGAGCATCCTTTTAGTATAGTTGAAGAAGAGTTTTTTCAAATATTTGTCAATAATTTTCAACCATCATTTAAGCTTGTTTCCCGAAATACAATAAAGAATTATGTCATGAAGATTTACTTGGATGAAAAGGTTGTACAAATACTTTGATGGGTTGGATTGTAGGATTAGCTTAACCACCGATATGTGGACTTTGGAACAAAATTTGGGGTATCGTTGTTTAACAACACACTTTATAGATGATGGATGGGAGCTGAAAAAGAAAACTATTGCATTTGTGGCGATTGAGTGTCCCCATGATGGAAACACTTTGTAAGAAACTGTTATGGAGAGGTTGTTAACTTGGAACATTGATAAAAAAAATATGTTCTATAACAGTTGGCAATGCCTCTAACAATGATGTTATGGTTAGGGAGCTCAGGAATCAACTTTGTATTAAGGGGCTCCCATTGCATGGTGATCTATTTCATGTGAGATGTGTTGCTCACATCTTAAATCTTATTGTACAAGATGGGTTGAGAGAAGTATCACCATTGTTACATAAGATTCGAGAAAATACTAAATATGTAAAGCTGACACCCTATAAGAAGCAAAAATTTGACAATGCAAGAAGCCAAACAAAAGTACAATATAAGAGAGGGGTGGTTGTTGGTTGTCCAACGCGATGGAACTCTACATATGACATGTTGGACATGGCTTTAGAGTTGAAGGAAGCATTTTGTCAACTAGTTGAGGTTGACCATGGCTACAAGAATCTACCATCTGATGAGGAATAAAAGATGGGGATAGTAGTACAGGATTGTTTAAAAGTTTTTTACATCTGCATAAAAAAATTCTCAAGTACTACTTCTCCAACCTCAAATGTATTTTTTCTCGATATTTGCACAATTAAGCTTTCGTTGCTTCAATGGCTAGATAGTGAATATGAGTATGTTCGTTCAATGACAAATAGAATGAAGCAAAATTTTGATAAATATTGGGATGAATGTTCTTTGGTGCTTGCAATTGTTGTTGTTCTTGATCCCAGGTTTAAGATGGAGATTGTTACATATTACTACAATCTCATTTATGGAGAGACTACTGAGAGGCATTATTACAAGAGTTAGAGAGGCACTAAATGACCTATATTTAGAGTATGCGGGTTTTGATATAGAGGATAGGTCACTTGTAGACTCTAGTGTTGCATCTCAGCCATTGAAGATTCGTGGTATTGTAGATTTTTTGAGAGGTTTTGATTGGTGGTTGACTAAAGAGCGTTCGGAATGCTGTCTAGGGACTCAAAAGTCAGAGTTAGATTTTTATCTTGAAGAAAAACTATTTCCTAGAAGTGAAGGGCTTGATATTTTGAGATTATGGCGAGTTGATGGTCTCAAGTTTCCAAAACTCTCTAGATTGGCACGAAATATTTGGGCACTTCCAGTATCCACTGTAGCATCTGAGGGAACATTCAGTATTGGGAGCAGAATAGTGGATCAGTGTCGTACTTCATTACTTCCAGAGACTATGGAGGCTTTGGTTTGTGGGCAAGACTGGTTAAAAGCTCCAATTACAAAAAAGTAAGTTAAAAATTGGATCTTAAAGAGTTGTTATATTTCCTATATGTTTCTATTTATTTATATGTTTTTTTGTTTCTAATATGTGTTTTTGGTTGTGTATTATTATTTTTAGAATTTGATCTTGAAGCAGCCACTACCTCTCCTATATGTGTGACTTCTACAACTGACACTAACCGAACATGTAAATTATGTATTTCCTATTGATTTGCAAAATGTTTGTCTTTATGTAATTTAACTAAGCAAATGCTTTTGTTTCAGGATATTGGAGCATATGCCATGCATCTAGTTTGGACATTTTTGCTTCATGGGTATTTTTTCTTATATTTTTTTTTATAAAATATTTGCTTATAAAATTTGGATTGGATTGGACCTAGTCCATTTGTAATGATTTATATTGATAGAAGACAAGATTGGGATTATCAATGGACCATTCGACTATGTTTGGGTTGGACACAATCTGAATTGAATTAAAACCAATTTGAACATGTTGAACAGTCCAGTAAGACAATGGATTGGACCAGTCCAATCCAGTCCAGGTTGAACAGTCCAATAAGACAGTGGATTGGACCAGTCCAAATTGATCAACTCAATAAGATAGTGGATTGGACCAGTCCAATCCAGTCCAGATTGATCAACCCAATAAGATAGTGGATTGGACCAGTCCAATTCGGTCCAGGTTGAACAGTCCAATAAGACAATGGATTGGACCAGTCCAATCCGGTCTAGGTTGAACAGTCCAATAAGACAGTGGATTGGACCAGTCCAATCTGGTCCAAGTTGAACATGTTGAGCAGTCCGATAAGACAGTGGATTGGACCAGTCCAATTCAGTCCAGGTTGATCAGTCCAATAAGACAATAGATTGGACCAATCCAATCCAGTCCAGTTTACTAGGTAATATCATCCTCATCGCTGCACTCGTCATCTTCATCATCACTGTCATCAATATCTTCATAATCTGCACTATAGTCACCATCTTTATATTTTAACCATAGGTACTGATTAAACTATGAGCCCTTTAATCATCTCTTGCAACTTCAACTTGTCACTTACCAACATTCCCAAGATTAAGAATTATTTTGTCTATGCTTTGCTACCAACAAACAATGACATTCTCTTAATTTACTCTTGTATTAAATATGCTATGCAAAGAGAGATATATTACAAACCCAAGAAAGAAAACAATGAGATTTATTGGATTGGAGAGAGAGAGATATATTAACAATTACATTTGACAGTCTAAAAGGGTAACTTAAAAATTAAGTTCAATTGAAAAAAAAAATCAGACGTACAAAAACAGTTTGGTGAGCCACATTTAATAAAGCATGAGCAAAAAAGTGATTTTGTGAGAAGTGGATATTAAACATGCATGGTTGTGAAATTGAGATCTTGTTTATTGATTTAGAGGAGGCAATAGAATTGAAAAAGAAAGTAATTGTAGGAAAAATGAAGGGACCATTCTTGGAAGTTGAAACTCTTTCCAGTTTCTACCATGAGTTTCTACCATGAGTGTTGACTGTTGACTGTTGTAGGCACTCAATGGAGTGTATGCTATGTTAATTAATCTTTGAGAGACAACCCAAATTAATTATATATATTGTGGTCCAAAACTCTTGCTTTTTTGGCATACTTATTACTTACAGATTATGAGGAAGGTCAATGGACTAGGCTCAAGTTGCCAAGAGAGTGTAGACTGATCTAATCTGACAATGAGGTCTAAAACAATATGGATTCTAGTTACATGTTACACTAAGACCCCTAGCTAGTGGATGCTCATGGGGTTGGCAGGGGTGACAGTGTAGACATATGGCAAAACCCTTGGCTCCCTTCTTTTCTCCTTTTTTTTTAACTTCCTAGTGAAAGCTTGTGGGCAGTAACTTGACCTGGCTTCTTTCCAACAATGTAAGGACCTGGGAGAGATGTGTGTTGGACAGTGTACAACTTTCAATGTGGACTTGATCAATAGCCTCCCCCCTCCCCCCATGATTTATGCTAAAATCAAGAAATTATATATACCTTCCTAGCTAGTTCAGGTCAGGCTAATAGGTGGTCTTTGGGCTTTTGACAAGAAATGGAATTTTCTCAGTTAAGTTTGCTTACAGGATCCAAAAGATCACAAGATGGATGGAGATTGTCCCACGTCTTCTCATTTTACTGCCGGTAATAGGTCATATTAGAAGTTTTTTAAGTACATATATGGTAGAGATGAATTAAAGATAGAGTAAAATCACTTTATAGATTTAAGTTTTTTAGTATTATCTATTTTTCATTTTTCAGTAGTAAAGATAGGGTAAAATCTATTTTTTAAGTACAACTTTCTTTACGATTTACAATACGATATGGTCCCTAATAAGAAAAGTTGACTTTGTGGCCAAGTAATGGTCCCTAATAAGAAAGTCAGCCTTGTATCAAAATAAATTTTTCTTATTTTGATTAAACTTTTTGTTTGGGTCCATATGGTGATTTTGACTAATGAATAGCATTTCATATTTTCAATTAACATCTTGTTATGGGCCTTTATATTGAACAATTTCTATTTCAAAAGTTTTACATGGATTATTAGTTCTTTCTGCTAATTTCTCTCAGAACAGCATATATCATACGGTTATCGTGGCCTTTGTTTTTTGCTGCAGTTTTGCAAGAACATTGTTCCAGCAGGGATTGGTAATTTGACCCTGATGCATGGTCTGGTCACAGAAGAACTACTTTCTGCAAACTTCTTAATTCCTCCTTATAAAAATGCATTTAATGGAAACTCTCTTACTGAACTTTGTTGTGATTCTTTAAGAGATTTCAACCCAATGGTGTTTCTATAGAAAAGGCGATTCTTTATTATACCTCATGTTATCTTTCAATTCAATGGTTTACATATTCATGTTTTCTCCCAACTTTGTTTATATACTTGTGTCATTGTATGATTTGTATCCCAAGAGTAATCTCCTAGTGGAAATCATTTGGACCTATTTCAAAGTTGTGCCTTTTGTCCTCGAAGGGGATAACTCTATGTGATGCTTCACTTCTGATGCCTGTTCTGGGAGGGCAGTTCATCTTCTTTTTCAATGGCAGCTCTGAAGGCAATTGTGGTCTTGCCTGGGAAAACATTTGATCCCTTGAGATAAATTGATTTTGTAATGGGCAGCTCTGTTCTGGGAGGGCAGAGCTGATTTTCAATGGCAGCTCTGTTTTTCATTGTTTCAGAGTAAATTTATCTTTTATCATACAAACAAATGAGATTGACGGACCACAGTTGTGTAATGGGCAGATCATCTTCTTTTTCAAAGGGAAAACATTTTGTTTCCCTTCATTATTTTAGTTGCAACCAAAATATTTTCTAGGGAAAACATTTTCCTAGGAGAATATTTAATTTGGACAAGATTGGGTCCAATCCAGTACATTTGCATTTTAATTGGATTGGATTGGATCCAATTTGTATGGATTTGGACCGGATTTGGTCCAATTCATTTGTAAATGGACCAATGATGGATAGGACCGGATTGGACCAAATTCAGTCCCATTGACAACCCTAGCCATGATTAATGCTCTCAGTGCTAAGAACAAGATTGGCTTCGTGAATGGAATGATTCAAAAACCAGATTCGACGAAGCAGGGAGAGTTGCTCGCCTGGTCGAAGTGTAATTCCATGGTAGTGTCATGGATATTCAATGCTTTAGCTAAAGACCTCCACGAAAGCATAGCCTATGTTGAAAATGCCCAAGAAATGTGGAAAGATTTGAAGGAGAGGTTCACAGAAGGAAACGCACCAAGAATCTTTTATCTCAAGCAAGAACTCATGTTACTCAGGCAATAAAATCTTCCTGTCTCTGTTTATTTTTCAAAATTCAAGGTAATTTGGGATGAGTTATCAGCCTACATTGCTAGACTATCATGTACCTGTGGACTGTGTACTTGTAGAGTTCAGAAGGATTTTGTTACAGAACAGGAAAGAGATAAAGTGTATCAATTCTTGCTCAGCCTGAATGAAAAATTTAATAACATTAGATCAAGAATTTTAAGCATGGACCCTCTACCGAGCATTAGTAGGGTTTATGCACTTGTATCACAAGAAGAAAGACATCAATCCTTAATTGCTCAACATGGTCCAACTGCGGAAGCCGCTGCCTTTCATGTGGTACCTCCAAGATTTAACTCGAAAGGAGGAAAAGAAAGGTCCAAGATTCGTTGTGAGCACTGCAAGAAACAGGGTCACAGTAAGGATCACTACTTTGAATTGTTCAGGTATCCACTGAATTGGGGAACTCGACCAAAGTCCTCATCCAAGAGGAACACTAGCAATCAAGAAAAATCTGTTGTTGGCACGAGCTTAGTCCAAGCAACTTCTTTGATTTGCAGCTTGTCCAAGGAGCAGTATCAATAGTTATTAAGCACCATCAACAGTCTATTTGATTTACTGAATAATGATAAACACACTTTCTCAACCAACTTTGCAGGTAAGGTCACTACCTCTTCTTGGCTTTTGGGTAGTCGGGCCTCAAATCATATGGTTCCTACTAACTCTGAATTTGATACTACATCTAGTACATTGGCATCGGTGCTAAAACCGGTTTAATTGTCAAATGAAACACTATTACCAATTCAGTCACAAAGTGACATAACATTGTCTTCAGATCTAGACTAAATGACATATTGTTCATTCCGAGGTTTTAGTACAATCTTATATTTGTTGGTAAACTTACCAAAGACTTGAATTGTACTATGTTGTGCTTTCTACTTTTTGTGTTCATCAAGACTTGATTTCCAAGAAGCTGATTGGTGTGGGCCTAATGCGTGATGGATTGTATCACTTTGCTTCCCTTCCACCATCCTTCTCTTTGCACAATACCCATACTCATGATCCATGTGTGTGGCATTCAAGGTTGGGCCATGCTTCCTATGAAAAATTCACTTTAATTCTTGAATTGCACATTATTGTACCTAACAATGATTGTTGTGACACATGCTTGCGAGAGAAACAAACACATCTTTCCTTTCCCATTAGTCATACCAGATCTGATGCACAGTTTGCACTCATGCATTGTGATATTTGGGGAGGTTATCGCACCCCGTCCCATTTTGGAGCTCATTACTTCTTAACAATTGTAGATGATTGTACTCAAGCCACATGGTTGTATTTGTTACGATATAAATCAAATGCTTGTTCTTTTCTTATAATGTTTTGTGAAATGGTCAAAACACAGTTCAATGCTCAAGTTAAATATATCCGTTCGGACAATGGATCCAAATTTCTTTCTGGACCTGTTCAAGGTTACTTGACAGCATGTGGAATCTTGCATCAAACTTGGAGTCGTTGAGCACAAGAACCAAAACTTACTTGAGATAGAAAGGGCTTAACGGTTCCAAACGCACCTACCAATCGAATTCTGGGGAGAGTGTGTTTTGACAACAGCTTACATCATTAATCATTTGCCAACTCCAATACTTGTTGGAAAATCGCCATATGAACTTCTTTTCAACAAGCCTCCTTCATATAGTCATCTATGTACATTTGACTACCTTTGTTATGCAAGTACATCCCGACATGGGCGTGATAAGTTTGATGCTCGTGTCACTAGATGTGTGTTTTTTGGATATCCTAATGGTCAAAAATGATACAAATTATATGACTTGATTACTAAGTGGATATTTGCATCCAGAGATGTAATTTTCTTTGAACACAAATTTCCTTTTGCTGATGGCAACATGCCTTTGGACCCATTTCCACCACTAGTTATACCTCTACCAGCTATTGATGACATGGTAGCTGATGCAATGCCTAATCAAACACTTAGAACTGAACCAGTTTGTGATAATTTACAACCATGTATTAGTTCAGAATTAAATGAACACACTAATGGCATGGACATTATCACTTCCCCAACTCCTAAACCTATTGTTCATAGCCCATCAATCCCACATAACCATTGCCCATTTCGCTCCAAGAGGCCTCCCCTACACCTGGATGATTACATTTGTCCAACACTTCAGTCACAAACTGATCCATGCCAATTTTCTAACTATGGACCTAATCACCTCTACACAATTTGAACCTTCTTGTTATGATGAAGCTAGCAAACATGACTATTGGAACTAAGCCATGCCAGCTGAATAAACAGCGCTTGAGCGCACCCATACTTGGACATTGATTGATTTACCACCTAGAAAGACTCCCATTGGGTGTCGTTGGGTCTACAAAGTCAAGTTCAAGCCCGATGGTATTGTTGAGCATTACAAAGCCCGCTTAGTGGCAAAGGGCTACACTCAAACAAAAGGCATTGATTATACAGAGACATATGCCCCAGTTGCTAAGCTCGTAATAGTATGCTGCCTTTTGGCTCTAGCTGCAACTCGAAATTGGAAACTCCATCAGATGGATGTAGACAATGCCTTTCTCCATAGTACTCTTCATGGGAAATCTACATGGTTCCTCTACCTACACTTTTACCTCATAAGGACCAGCATGTATGTCGTTTGAATAGGTCCATTTATGGTCTCAAGTAAGCCTCACGCAATGGGTTTGAGACTCAAGCTCATGCTCTTCATCAACGGGGTTTCAGACAATCAGTTGCTATTAATACCCTTTTTACCTTAGTACAATCAAGCAACTTTCTTGTTGTACTTGCATATGTTGATGACATGGTGATTGTCGAAAATGACCCAGGTCGTATTTCTACTCTCAAGGACTACCTACGACAGTGCTTTCAAATTAAGGACTTCAAAGTCCTTTGATATTTTCTTGGAATTAAGGTTCCTTGGTCTTCCTCAGGCATTTTTCTCAGTCAATGGAAGTTACCTTTGACATCCTTAAGGATGCAGGTATGCTAGGTTGTAAACCCAGTACGTTTCCTATTGCGCAACAACACCGTTTGGGACCTAAATCGGTCTTGCCAATTTCTCACCCTGATCAGTATAGGTGACTTGTGGGTCGTCTTCTCTATCTCACTATTACAAGACCAAAACTCACTTATTCAATTCATATTCTAAGTCAGTTTATGAGTGATCCTAGACAACAACATTTAGATGCTGCAATACATGTACTTCGATACTTAAAGGCTACACCTGAGCAAGGAATACTTCTTTCGGCTGATTGTGATCTCCAATTGCGACCTTATTGTGACTCGGATTGGGCTGGTTACTCAACCACTCAGAAATCCATCATTGGCTATCTCACAACTCTGGGTCACTCTCCTTTGTTATGGAAGAGTAAGAAGCAAGCAACAGTGGCATGCTCTTCTGCTGAAGCCAAGTATCGTGCGATGGCAGTCGCCACCAGTGAACTATTGTTGCTAAAACAACTCTTCTCTGATCTTGGTCTCTCTCATCCACAACCCATGAAGTTATATTGTGACAACAAGGCACTTCACATAGCTGCTAATCCAGTGTTTTGTGAGTGTACCAAACATATTGAAATAGATTGCCACTTCATACGAGAGCACCTTCAGTCTAAAACTATAACTACTACTCATATTCCCACATCAGCTCAGCATGCTGATATTTTTACAAAATCTATTGGACGAGATAGGTTTGCTTCTTTATTACCCAAGTTGGGCATTTTTAATCCTCATGCTCCAACTTGAAGGAGGGGGTATTAGGAGAGACACTTGCGATGAGGTTACTTGCGATGAAGTTAGTTGTGATGAGGATTACACTTGCGATGAAGTTTGTTATGAGTCTGCTACGGTGAAGGATCTGGAATGCCACGTCAAACTCCTTGTAATAAATGTGTATATATATTTGATAAGTTTAATATAAGAGACAATTTCTTTGCCATTTTGTTCTGTTACCAATTTACATGCCCGGAATCGGAGTCTCAATGATCCACGCATCAGAGATGGAGATGTTAGCGATGAAAATTGTGCTAGACTTCCAAATCAGCTTCTCTTATTAGCGACTATGGCAAAATTAATCAAAACTGTGGCAACACTCTTCATATAATACTCGACAACAAATCTCATCCATAAATTGTTCCTTTTCTTGCATCTCTTAAAAATGAAATGAATTAAAAACTGTGGACACCCTATGCCCGGCAGAGGAATCTCCTCCATAAAAACCAATGCAAGACCGTTATCTTTTTCGTCATCTCATAAAGCCCTGTCTTCTTTCAACTCTAGGCTTTATTCCCTCTCATATCTTTTGTCGTCTTTGCTTTTTCTTGTTTTTTCATATAAAGCCCTCATATCAATGTTTGCCTCGCGACTTCTTCCATCTTTTCTTCTTGATTGCAGAAGACATCTCACTGTAGAGAACTGCTCTACCGTTCAAAACCACATACTAACAAGTATGATTCTCTTCGTTGCAGTGACATTAACTTGTCCTGTTCTCAGTGTGATAGTCAATCCCGACGAAGTTCCTACGTCTTTTTTTGTTCGATTAATTGTTTGGTATGATAACAATTACACTAGGTGTGTTGTAACATCATCAACTCACGAATCCCAACCATTTTGTAGCTCATGAACTTGAAGAAAAGAGAAGGTTAACATTAGGGGTAGAGTTAGTCAATTGTTAGAAATAGTAAGGGTATTTTAAGATAATAGTCAAACAGTAGGGGTCAAGTTAGTCAATTAGCTAAACCTTAGGGGTACTTTAAGAAAATTGTCCTATTAATAATATTAGCATTTTATAAATATTATTTTAAATTATTTTTTTTATAATATTAATATTTGATTACAAATATTAACATCTTGAAGACAACTTAAAATAGCATATTATTTTATAATATTTTTAATTAATATTATTTTATAACACTATTCAACATTGATTTTGGCTTATAAGGTTCAACCAAATCGGCTCAAGAGAACTTCAATAAACTTTCTAATATTTTCATGCATTTTTTATTTTTATTAGGGGAAAAATTGGAAATCATGACTAATTCCGATTCTACAATCCTAATGGACCAAACAACATAAATTGGAATTTGATTCCAAGTCTTATTTGAACCAAACAAGTAGGGGGAATAGACCATTCTGATTCTGATTCCAAGGGGTTTTGCTTCTGATTCCGGTCACAAACCAAACGGACCCTTATAATTTAAATTTTAGGATTAGATTTGAGGATTTAATGGGATTATAGCAGATAAGGGCAATTTTTGGGCCATAATATCCAATAAAAGTAATACTTTTAGTAAAATTTCAAAAATAGGTTACCTTTCTAAAAATAATATCAAATAAGGGCAAAAATACTGGTCATTTTCTTCCTCTTAGAGATCATTTATTAGCGTTGCTGCCCACCGCTGCCTCCGGCAACGCCTCCGCCTACCTCTGCCCACCTCCCCCTTCCCCTCTGCCCAACGCCACCACCTTCGCCCAAATAGAAAACTTACATTGACTACATAAACAAACAATCAAGCAAAACAAAACCATGCATACATGAACGAACCAGAGCCAAGTAATGGTAGCTACATAGTCTTCTCTCTTGGCATTCATCGTCCTCCTTGTCCTCCCTCTCCTCCTCGTCTTTCATCTCCTCTCTCAGTCTCATGGTCATGGCGAAGCTGACAAACCAGAAGCGTTTCAGTTCCTGCATCAGTTAGAAGGATGCCACAAGGGAGACTAGAGTAAAAGGTCCCAACCAAGTTAAACATTATCTCCAGAGATTCGGCTACCTCAACCACCATAATGACGACGACGATTTCGACCATCAAGACATACCAGCTGTGCTACAATCTGAAAGAAATGAGGAGCCTGGATGTCGAGACGGTGAAACAAATAATGCTGCCTCGATCAGGCAAGGAGAAGAAAAGTGTATTCTTGGTGTTAGTGGACACAAGACCACCCTCGGCTTCTCTTCCCATTATACCTTCTTCAACAATACCCTTACCACGAAGTGGCCACCTTCTAAGATGCATCTCAAATGCGGGGTCCCCAACATCTCAAATGCATCCCCTTTGTTATGTGGAATTAGGCAAGTGGGCAGCGGTAACCAATTTCACGTTCGAAGAGACTCAAGACCTGTCCAGTGCCGACATTAGAATTTCATTCTTCAAAGGTGATCACGACAATGGTAGTCCGTTTGATGGACTAGGAGGGGTTCTTGCTCATGCCTTTGCACCCAATGATGGAAGAGTGCATTTTGATTTGGAGGAACGATGGACAAATGGTATCCGTGCCGATTGGATTGATCCGGCATCTGTGGCGGTGCACAAAATCGGCCACTTGCTTGGGCTTGGGCACAACTCTGAGCACGATGCTGTTATGTTTCCCTACATTGATGTGGGAACTCAAAAGGTGAATTTGCACCCATACGATATAGAAGGAATACAATCTCATTATGGTATTCATTGATTACCGCTACCACTTCAACTTGTTGTTTCATCTCGGCCGGTCCCATCCTGCTCTTGCACATCATATGAAGAAATATTTGCCTTTTAATGGCGATCCAATTACAATCGCTTACAGTAATAGCCTAATAGGTGGAGGTGGGTAAAGGCATTGCAGGAGAAGAAGAAAAAGATGAATAGTAGATTTGCCCTTATTTAATATTATTTTTAAAAAATTAATCTATTTTTAAAATTTTATTAAAAATATTACTTTTATTATATTAGGGCCCAAAAGTTGCCCTTATCTGATATAACCCCTTTATAAATCTAAAATGTCGTCCAATGGGGCAGGGGCCAGGTGCTGCCCCCTGTAAAACTTCAGGTGTTTTTATATTTTTAAAGCTAAATTCATCAGCTGTTTTTGTTGCAATTTGCATGAATTTGACATTACCTAAATACAGCAGCCTGCAGGCGGCTGCAGCGGTAGCTGGCTACTGTTGTCGCGAGACTCGCGACCAAGAGCTAAGGAGATGATACCCATCCAACAGTAGGTCCCGATCCTTGAATGGTAGTAAAGGTAGCAAGCTATGTGGTCCGTCTGATTTTTATGCATTGTTTAACCCAGGTCTGTGGGGCCATAATCAACAGTCAGGATAGGCACATCCAACGGTGGGCCCGCTTTTAGAAGTATGGGTGTCAAATGGAAATGGTGGCCCCTCTCTGACTCACGTTCATGCCTGTATTCGAACTTTCGGTAGACGACTCAAACTCAGTTCCGGTTCAATGTTGTCCAGCATAATAACACTAACAGGGATCCGTGCGATGCACACGAGAAAATCTGAAAATTTTAATAATTTATTTTTATTTAATGTTGACTTATAAAAAGTAATAATTGTTAATTGAATATGAATAAATATTTTTTAATAAATTTAGTTTTATTAATAATTTGTAGTAATTTTAATAATTTTTATTGTTTTTATCATTTTTAAATGAAATTTTGATTATTTTTAAAATAAATAAAAATAATTATAAAAGTTAACATTTTTATTAATTTCACTAATAATTAAAATATGTATAGGAATAACAACAGGGTGGATTCAGGGTAGGGCACCCCATCCCCGCCCTATCCCCAGTGTCATGCGGGTTCAAGGCAAGGTAACCACTCCTCAATGTCGGGCGAGTTCAGGGCCAAGGTACCCCACTTCTCATCAAGGATGGAGAATCCTCGAATTTCCCTACCTCGTCCCTAATATTGAGTGGGTTCAAGTAGAGGTATAAATTGGGTCGCGATGAGTCAGCATGACATGACCCACATATGGCCCGCACAAAATGCAAGTTGTGTCATGCTGGTCCAGAGGCGTCCCGGGCCGTGCCTCCTTCCTCTAGGATAATTTGGGGGGTCGGTTCGGCATGGCCCACGGCTCGAGCTCGCACGAACCCGTGCAATGCCGCACACCAAGCCAATCTCAAGGCAAGGCACCCACTCCCCGTCCAAGGTTTTTAAAATTGGACCGGGTAGGGAACCGTTCTGGGGTCAAACGATATGTTTGTCGAACAAATGACCCGCTCTAACAAAAAAAAATAAAAAATCAGAAAAACAAAAAAAAGGCCAAAAACTGTTGTCTGAGTTGATGGTTCGACCGCCCAGGTCAGCGGTTCGCTAACCAAATAAACGGTTTTTGGACAAAAAGCGGTTTTGGGGTGAAACAGTGTTTAGTTCCCAATTTTTTTGGTCTAACCATCTGGTTTGATCCAGTTTTGAAAACACAGTCCTCGTCAACCCAATATTCAATTTGATGATAGAAATGATCCAAATGAAATATTGAGTATCAACCACATGGTAAATTTCTAAAAGTACACTAAATTGTCTTTAATATTCAAAAATGTATTTTTGTGAAAATTTTGGAAAATTTATTGTACTTGTGTAATTTTGAAAATTTATTTAAACTTTTATTAAATAATTCATTTTCTTTTTAAATGGTTTACTTACAGAATTATACTAATTTATCTTATAATTTCTAATATAAACTAACCAATAATTTCCTTTTTCCAATATTATACTAATTTATCTTAATAATTTGTGTAATTATTTGTTCAATTTATAGTTTTCCATTTCCCATAGTCATTTATCTTTAATAATTTTCAATAATTTGCAATGAAAATTACATATTTTTCAATGATTTTCCAAAATCTATCAAATGTAATAAATTTTCCTAAAATTTCCAAAATATTCTAATAATTTTCAATAATTATTTAATGCATTTTAAATAAACTTTCAAATACTTTATATCTTTTAATTTCAAAAATGTTATTTTATAAAAATGTAGTTTTATGAAATTTTTTTAAAATTTTATTACATTGTGTAACTATGTGGATTTATTGAATTTTTTTAAATTGTTATTAAATATATTTTTTATTTGGTAGTTTACTAACAAATTACTAACAAAATTACACTAATTTGTCTTTTATTTTTCAATATAAATTAATTAATAGTTTCATTTTCTAACATTAGAATATTTTCCCCCCATTTGTATTTGTTTATTAACTATAATAATAACAATAACTAAAATTTTATACTTTTTGATAATTGTTAAATATAATTCTCAAATTTATAGAAATTAGTTAAAAAGTTAAATTTCAATAAAATGTTGTTAATTAGTTAATTAATAATAATATTTATTAATTTTTGGTAATTTACTAATCGTACTAATATGAATATTTAATTTTTGATAATTTACTAACTATATTTATTAACTTTTGATAATAACATTATTTAATACTCATTGAATATGGGTGGGATTAAATATTAACCATATTTAACTATTTATTAATTAATATGAATATTTTAAATGAGGGAGAGTGCATATAGATTGGGGGGATGCATTTTAGGGAATTGGTTTAAATGAGATATCTTAGGAAAGAGATTATAGGAATATTTTTAGGTAGTTAGGTGACATGGCATAATGGGAGTGGTGAGAAGGGGAGAGGAGAGAAAGTCAAAGAGAATGTAGGGTGGGGATAATGGAGCAAGGAGAGGCATGGTGACAGGACTCGAGCTTTGTTAGCGCAAGTTAAACAATAGAAATACATAAGAGTATATAATTGTTTTATATTTGAACTTTTTAATAAACAATCCAATCAAACTCAACTTGAGTTAGTCGGTTTTCTAGTATTTTAGATCGGCTTTGGTTTAATAAATATATATTAATATTTTATATTTTAAATTTAATTTTTTGATATGGGAAAGTAGGAAAATTCCCATATTTGTTAGTCTAAAATATTTTATATCATAGATTTAATTTTTGTAATTTATTTTTTAATAATATCATTATAATTTATGAAACATAAAGTTAATTTTTTTAAGTTTAAATCTTTTGAACAAACAAACTAAACCGAAAATAGACCCAAATCGATACAACCCGAGTAGGTGGATTTTCACTAATGGTCAATCGGTTTCGAGTGACAAACTACGGACTTGACTAGATCTATTTGGTTGGCAAAACAGCCTACAACTGAACTGAACTAATCATTGAACACTCCTACTTCCAACTAAATTTATAGTCTAATATCTAATAAATAACAATAGTTTAATCTCCAATAATTATTGTAATTTTATAGCAAATGTACACAATCATTGAAAATAAGTTTATAATGAAAATATAATAGATATATAATAAAAATACAATAATTACAAAAATATAATAAAGACTAAAAATGTACTAAAATAGTCAATAAATAGTGTAATCTTAAACAATAGTTTAATCTCTAATAAGTATTAATATATAAATTATAAAAAATATATAATTACTAAATATAAATTTATAACAAAAATACAATAAATACGATAAATTAAATTCAAAAGTTAAATAATAGTTTTTAATCTCCAATAATTATTGATAATTTTCTATTAAATAAAAAAATAAAAATACATTTATAAATAATTATTGAAAGCATATTTATAAAACAACAATAAGTAATTACTGGAAGTAAAATAAATATTAATTATAGTAAATATAAATATATAATGAATATGCACTATTACTGTAAAATTATTACTAATAAATATAATTTTGTTGATAGTTGTTTTCTATAATTATTTATTGATATAAGTGAAATTAGCTATTTACAATATTATTTACTTATTTAAATAAAATTGTTATTTAAGTTCTTAAAACATTAATTATTTATTAAATTTAATAATCCATAAAATTATAATTGTACTATTATTACATAATTCGTTATTAATTTTGTAAAATATTAAATTATTATTAATATGAATATTATGAATTCTATTATAATTATTTCTACTTTTAAGTTTTTTTAATTTATAACATAATTTCGTTATTTTAACTATTAATAATTTTGTCATGTTAAATATTTATATAATATGTAAAATATTTAAAAATTTTCATTATTTGAATTTTATTTATTTTAATGTTATTATGTAATATTAAATATTTTGTTATATTATTTAGTTATTTTTAATGTTTTTATTTAAGATTTTTAGTTATTGAAATATTTAAATAATATTTTATTTTTTAATGTTAAATTCTTATTATTTTGAATAACATTTAAATTGAATAATTCGTAAAACTATAGTTTATATTATTACTACATAATTTCATGATGAATTTTATAAAAATATTGAATTATTAATAATATAGATATTACTAAATCTATTAATTTTTTGTGTTTTGAATAAATATTTTAAATTTAATATATAATTTCGTTATAACATTTAAATAGTTCTGAATTTTTTAACCGAACTTTGTTTAGATAGATATAAATAAAAAGTAGGGATAAGATAAATAGAAATTAGAAAAAAATTTAGGATGAAGTGGGGGGAAGTGGTGCCACTTGGCTAGACATTAGAAAAGTAAATCCCTATTTCTTTACGGTTATTATAAATAGCAAAACATATATGATTTCCTTATTGATTTAATGGATAATTATGTAGAATTAAAAAAATAAAATGAATAAATTACAAAGACCCCTCCATATTTTGTTTTGCGAGAAAGACACCCTACTATGATCGTGAGAGAAAGACCCCTTTTCGTTGAAATCCGCCGTTATAATATTTTTTAATCCCCATACTACCTTGTACCTGTTCATCTTCCCTAACCTCACGACACGAACAGCAGCAGTAGTAATCCCTCTGTTTTCCGTTCCTCTCGGCCATGCCGCCACAACTCGTTGCAGCGGCTAATGGTAACAGGGGGTCTTTATTTGAAGTCTTCAAATAAATATCTCCTTGCTCTGTTCTGTTTAGGGATTTCGGCTCGCTTCTCTTCGTACTCCATTAACAAACACTTTCCTCCCACAGCCAAGATTAGATTCCTTGCTCCGCTGAGACTGCTAGGATTTTTCGTTCCTTTATTTATAGTTTAACTCTACACGATTTCTTATTTTTCCCCTTTTTTTATTTCCTTTCCATTTGCTAATAATGGATCAAACCCTAACAAGTCAAGAGCCACGCAGAGCATCATCCTTTGTGATTTCTGCAATGAAGATATCACTGTTCTATACTCCAGAGTTAACTCTGCTAAGCTGTGCTTGTTCTGCGACCAACATGTCCACTCCGCTAACGCCTTATCCCGTAAGCACCTCCGTTCTCAGATCTGTGATAATTGCTCTTCCCAACTCGTCTCTGTCTGCTGCTCCACCGATCATCTTGTTCTTTGCCAAGATTGCGACTGGGACGCCCAGCAGCTGCTTGCTGTCCGCCACACACGAGCGTTGCCCGGTTGAAGGGTTCTCCGGCTGCCCTTCAGCGCTTGAACTCGGTTCTATTTGGGGGTTCGATCTTTCCGACAAGAAGTATGCCATGCAACTGCCGCAATCTCATGTTCCACAGATGGGTAGTGACAATTTCATGATGTTCCCGAATTGGGGTCCCTTGAATTCGGTTGTTTCGGATGATTCTTGGGTGTACAAGTCGGCTGCAATGACTCTTCAGGATCTGATGCTGCCCAGTGAAAATGGTAACAGCGGTAGTTCCATGTATCCGAGTGTTCCTAGTGCTGAGATTCTGATGTTTGTCGAAGAGGCTGAGTTCTAGTTGCGGCAAACAGACCCAGGTGATATTTAAGCAGTTTGTGGAGCTGCTTAAGCGGGATCCGGTACACCTGCCCAACAGAGCAATATGGAAGATCTGGAGTTGCCTGGTGGAGGTGATGAAGCTACAGATACCACTCAATTGTTGCATCAGCAAACCATTTACGTCTTTGCTTATGTTGTCTACTCGGATAGATCTAAGAGAGAACAACAATCGTCTCATCGAAGATAATATTCCCTGGGACTGAAACCCCTCTGACCAGGCAGCGCAGGTGTAATTTCATGCTCTTGTTAACTCGTCATCTGTTACGAGTTCCAGTGATACTTGGCTTGCTTTATTATCTTCTATTTTTCTATAATTGTTCATTCTCTTATTTAACTATCTGGGTTCTTGAATAATTAGTAGATTTTCCTCTCTCACACTCTTTCTCCCCTCCTCCTCCTCTCCTCTTTGCTGGCCTCCGATAGGATGAAGAATTTATAAAAATAAATAAATAAATAAAAGGAGAAAATAGAAACGAAAACAAGCATAATGAGGAAAAACTAAAATTTTCTTACCGAACCTATGATAGATGTTAGAAACATGGTTACATGGTGAATGGAGAAGAAAGGGGAGAAGAAAAAGGGGAAGGGAGAAGAAGAGAAATCGGAGGAGAAAGAAGGAAAGAGAAAAATGTGAAAGAATATGAGGTAGAAAGGATTACGGCCGCTGCCGTTCGTGTTATGAGATCGGGGAGGATGAACAGTTACAAGGGTATTATGAGGATTAAAAAATATTATAACGACGGATTTCAACGAAAAACTAACGAAAGGGGTCTTTGTCTCACAGTCATATACAGAGGGTTTTTACCGCAAAATAAATTACAAAGACCCCATAGTACGGAGGGTTTTTATAATTTATCCAAATAAAAATTAAAAAAAAAACAGAAAATTATGAAAGGGTATATATATATATATAACGGCTCCCACAGTTCTACTCTCTATATTTTCTTCATTCTTTGAAAACGAGAATCAAAAGTTTGATCGTCGAGCTCGCGAGCAGCGGAAAGAAATGGCAGCGTCAGCATCTCAAGGTCTCTTCTGTCAACCAACACTCTGACAGGTGAGTTCATTCACTCTTCGCTTCTTTGGGTCGTCTGCTTTTTTTTTTTTTCAAAGGTTTCTCTGCTTTTCCTTGGCCTTCTTCACCTTGGATTAGTATAAAGTATGTTTCAACTTAAGGGTTTCTCCCGACATTGTCCTTTTTTTCTGTTCTTATTCCATTTTTTTACTGAATCTGTTTGGTTCTTCCATCATTGATAGTGGCAATGGAAATTTTCAGTTTTTAATTTTTCCCCACGTATGATTACAGATAGAATGCTTAGCGTTTGAAAGTTGAAACTGGGCTGAAGAAGAAGGGATTTCTGATCAAATCAGGTTGTTTGAGAGTTGGTATCAATAGAAATGGCATGGCTCAGAGCTGTTTCTAGTGCAGCAAAGTTGGCTGTTAGGAGAAATCTGGTTCAAGCGGGGTCTTATGCGAAGAGGGCACGGGTGCTTCCATCACAGAACCGATATTTTCACTCTACGGTCTATAAACCGAAGGCGCAAGCTGCGCCAGTTCCTCGGCCGGTGCCCATATCGAGGTTGACCGATAGCTTCCTTGATGGCACGAGTAGTTTCTACATAGAAGAGCTGCAGAGGGCTTGGGAAGCTGACCCCAATAGCGTGGATGAGTCATGGGACAATTTCTTTAGAAACTTTGTTGGGCAGGCCGCCACATCGCCCGGTATCTCAGGCCAAACGATTCAAGAGAGTATGCGCTTGTTGTTGCTTGTTAATGCTTACCAGGTTAATGGCCACATGAAAGCCCAGATAGATCCTTTGAGGTTGGAGGAACGTGAGATTCCTGATGATTTAGACCCTGCTTTTTATGGGTTCACGGAAGCTGATCTTGATAGGGAATTCTTCCTTGGGGTGTGGAGTATGGCTGGTTTCTTGTCTGAGAACCGTCCTGTACAAACTCTGCGAACCATACTAACACGACTTGAACAGGCCTACTGTGGGAGCATTGGCTATGAGTACATGCACATTGCTGATCGTGAAAAGTGTAACTGGTTGAGAGACAAGATTGAGACACCGACCCCCAGGCAATACAACCAGCAGCGCCGAGTGGTAATTCTTGATAGACTTATATGGAGCACTCAGTTTGAGAACTTCTTGGCCACAAAGTGGACAGCTGCAAAGAGATTTGGTCTTGAAGGTGGAGAAACTTTGATTCCTGGTATGAAAGAGATGTTTGACCGAGCAGCTGATCTTGGGGTTGAAACCATTGTCATTGGAATGTCACATAGAGGAAGATTGAATGTACTGGGTAATGTGGTTCGGAAGCCACTTGCTCAGATTTTCAGTGAGTTCAGTGGTGGTACAAAGCCAGTTGATGAAGTTGGTCTATACACAGGAACTGGTGATGTCAAGTATCACTTAGGTACTTCTTATGATCGACCAACGAGGGGTGGGAAGAGAATCCATCTGTCTTTGGTTGCTAATCCCAGTCATTTGGAAGCTGTAGATCCAGTTGTGATGGGCAAAACTCGTGGGAAGCAATATTACTCTAATGATGCAGAAAGGACAAAGAATCTTGGGGTGTTAATCCATGGAGATGGAAGCTTTGCAGGGCAGGGTGTTGTTTATGAAACTCTACATCTTAGTGCTCTTCCAAATTACACGACTGGTGGGACCATCCACATTGTGGTGAACAACCAAGTGGCTTTCACAACTGATCCAAGATCTGGTAGATCTTCACAATATTGTACTGATGTGGCTAAAGCCTTGAACGCCCCTATTTTTCATGTAAATGGCGATGATGTGGAAGCAGTTGTTCATGCTTGTGAGCTTGCAGCAGAGTGGCGCCAGACATTCCACTCTGATGTGGTGGTTGATATAGTATGCTACCGTCGATTTGGACATAATGAGATTGACGAACCTTCTTTCACACAACCTAAAATGTATCAAGTAAGAGTTTCCAGACTTTCTGTGTATTTTAATACTTATTTTGTTTGAAGGCATTTCTTTTCCTTTTCATCCTTAATCCTTTCTCTTCAACTCCTCATAAGTGTTTTCTTTTCTTCTCATGTATTTTCCTTTTTTTTTGTGCATGTGTGTTTGCATTCTCTTTATGTGAGCAGCCAAGGCTGTCATCCTTAAGCTAAAACCTCAGGACTAAGATTTTCACTGTTGAGATTGGTAAGATATAGTCAGGTTCCAAGGTCCAAGGATGGGATTGTATCCCCTTCAAAATGAGACTGAAGATTCTGTGTAATGATGTTTATACATTGGGTATATAATCCTTGGTGTGAAACAAAATATGTTTTATCCCTTGCTAAACATTTAGAGTATTGAATCACTTTATCTTTTGAAAGATGGCTTTAATAACCCATCTAAGGAGGACACTACCTACCTCAGGTTTATTTTTTCCAGCTGGGGGAGAATGGTATCCATTTCTGGTGTCTGTATAATTTGGCACTTCATTCTATTGTTTACATATCCCACTGAAAAGAAATTCTACAATCTCATAGTGCTGGTGCATTTGGCACTAACAGGTCATTCGCAACCATTTATCTGCTTTAGAGATTTACCAGAAGAAACTCCTAGAGTCTGGGCAAGTCGAACAAGAAGACATTGACAGGACACACAACAAAGTTAGTTCCATTCTTAATGAAGAATTTCTGAACAGCAAAGATTATGTCCCCAAAAGAAGGGATTGGCTTTCAGCTTATTGGTCTGGGTTTAAATCACCTGAACAGCTTTCACGTGTCCGAAACACTGGGTATGTTTATATTTTCTGTTCTTCCCTTGTTTTCTACATGAATGTAAATTTTGAACCTATTTTGTTGATGGTTTCACAGGGTTAAACCCGAGATATTGAAGAGTGTTGGCAAGGCAATCTCTACTCTTCCTGAAAATTTCAAGCCTCACAGAGCTGTAAAGAAGATTTTTGAGCAGCGTGCTCAGATGATTGAAACAGGGGAAGGTATTGACTGGGCACTTGGGGAAGCACTTGCTTTTGCTACATTGCTGGTTGAAGGTAACCATGTTAGGTTGAGTGGTCAGGATGTTGAAAGAGGTACATTTAGTCATCGGCATGCAATAATTCATGATCAAGAAACTGGGGAGAAGTACTGCCCTTTGGACCATGTTCTAATGAATCAAAATGAGGAAATGTTTACTGTCAGTAACAGGTGACATTCAGAAACTTCCCTGTTTTGTGACATTCTGTTTATAACTTTTTTGTTATCTCTTACCATTTCTGCAGTTCATTACTTATCAGTGTCCTTTACTTTCCTGTCTCAATACTAAATTCATCTCTGCATTGATTGAAAATATAATAGTAAATTTCTAGACTTGAAAGCATAGTTTTCAAGGCGTCTAGGCGATTCTGGGCGACACTGGGACGCCTAGTCGCCTAGTTGCCTAGGCATCGCCTAGGCGATAAAAAATTTATAATATAAAAATATGACTTTTGGCTAGTTTCCTAGTTTTATATACCATTCAGCATGTATGTTAATTGAAAAAATAGCAATTCTCTTTATAAGAACATTAAATTTCCTCTAAAAATGTGGCAAATCATCACATCTAAAAGATAAAAATCTTTTACATATATTAATTTCATTATTTTCAAAAATAATACTGCTATAATAAGTATTTAATAGAGAAAATTCATATTAATTAGCAGCTAAAGATGGTTATCAACTTTATATTATAAATATTCAAGATGGAAAGTAAAATAGGAAAAAAAACAAGGATGGAATTTCTGTTTTATTTAAGTAGAGAGAGAGAGAGAATAGAAAAAATAACTTTATTATTCTATTCTTTCTTTCCTCTTTCTTTTCTTTCTTTCTTTTTCTCTTCTCAAAACCCTTTGATCTTTTAAATTTCAATAGTAAAACATTAAAACAAAGTATAATTGATATATATAGCATATAATAAAATGTATTAACACATACATTAATAAGATCTAGCAATATAAATGATATTATAAAAGGCGCCCGCCTTGTCATTTTTGTCGCCTAGGCGGGCGCTCAGTCGCCTAGAAGGGCGCCTAGTTGCTAAAAGTCAAGGCATTTGGGCGAGGTGCCCAGCCAAGGGTGCCTAGTCGCCTAGGCGACACCTTGACAACTATGCTGGAAAGTCCTATTTCTAAGACACCAATAAACTGATTTATTTCTCTATGGGTTCTTTCTTTGCTTCTTTATCTGCATTAGGTGATCTCCCTCCATGGATACTTTAACTTCAGTAGAGCTAAGGTGTATAAATGAATGCTGTATTAGGGCCATAGGGAAGAGCCTACAGTCTAGCATGGCCAACAGTTGAAAAATGTGTTATTAGATGGCATGAACATCTATTTTACATAAAAACAGATCTCCTGGGGGTGAATGTGTTATTAACTTGTTTGGTTGGACATTTTGAGCGTGAAGTTAATAATGTGACAGTAGCAGAGGCTTGGCTCTGGAGGCATGATTATCAGTTTCAGGAGTCAAATGGTAAGTAACTAATTCATGATTCATTTTTGTTCAGCCTCCTGGCCAGCGGTGATGTGGGATATTTATTTAAGAAGGGACCATGGGAAATGGGGGATACTTAGCTATAGTTGGGCAATTGGAGTGCCATGGAACGCTGTTCCTCTAACTAGCAGGAAACTTGTCGGAAAGCTAGGAAGTGATTACAATATGGATTGTTGTTGATTGATGCCTTGAAATTATACAAGCCATTATGGATTTCTTCTGTACTGATGACATGAACAAAGTAACTGCCACCAACAAAAGGACACAATAAACAGCTGAGAAAACAAAAGAGACAAAGCAATCCTACAGGAATTAGGGCTGCAACTTCGGCGGCTCGGTTTGAGCATTTGCTAAAATTTGAATGGGCCCAACCTTGAGAGCCCAGGCCCAATGCTGTAAATTCAAGTCAGCAGTCAGGTACCCCTCTTGCATTCATAAGAGGAATGTGCCCCCAATACAAATTTTTACTCGTAGCCTTACTATTACTAAGACTATCTTTTGTTGAAATCCATTTGCCCATTCCATAGTCTCAACTCCTATGAAGTCTTCCTTCCTATGGAAGACCAGAGTAATCTCATAATTGGGGAAGTTTCCAATTATAAAAACCTGATATGCCATGCTATTCTTTTCATAATTAATAAAACCTTCATGGATGTATTCATGATAAAAACATCATATATTGATGATGCCTAAAGAATCTAATTCAATGTGGCCCAAGATTCGTAAGCATAGTTATCAAGGCAAATGCCTAGGTGACAACAAGGTGCCTGTGGAGTGTCACCTTGCTCAAGTGCCTAGTCGTTTTACCTCCCCTTTTTGTACTTTTAAGTTTCACATAGTTTCATACCATTAATAAAGTTTCTTGTTACTGATAAAAAAAATCTTTAATTTTTGAGATTATAACAATAAATAGATATTTTTAAACTAAAATTAATCATTTTATGGATTTACATATTAGTTTCTTTTTATTATTTTCTTATTTGTTAGGGTTCAATCAGCACACATGTTGGTTTATGCCATCTTGAACCGTCAAAGAATTCAAAACCCAGAATAATAAGCAAGGAAGATGATGGGAACACTTCCAGGCTGAGTATAGCAACTTGGCTCACTTCTATAGTTCCAGACTTCCAATACACCTATGCAAGAAGACATACGTGAGAGGTCCATGTTAGCAAGCTTGTTATACTTGATAAAGAGTTCGTTAGTTCCATTCATGTGCAGAGTGATGCAACTAGTAAACAAGGAACGTAATCAGATGTGGAACCTAGCTTTTGGCCCAACTAAATATTTCTTATCTCCTATTTCTCTCTTTCTCTCAGGAGAAATGAGCTCCCTCAAAGAAGCTTTTTGTGATAGGTAGTTCCTATCAATTGGTATCAACATCCTCTCAATGGTAAGCACTTATTGTCTACCATGCAATAATGTGTTAATCAAATTGAAAGAGATCTCAATAAATTTTCATGTGACATGAGAGAGATTGAAGAAATGCTCTCGACTATCCTCATCAAGATTTTGAAGTCCATTCAAAGTGAGAGCAAGGAGAGCAAATGTGAGGGGTCGAGTTAGGGTCGCAATCATAGAGGTGGAGCAAACAACTGGAAGCAGACAAGACCAGATTTCCCTAACTACTCTAATGAGGATCATGTACCTTGGGTTAATCCTGAAAGGTACTTTGAGTACCATGAAATCCTTGCTCACTAGAGGGTCCCAATCGCTTCTATATGCTTAGACAAAGAAGCAATTCTTTGGTTTCAGCGATTTCGTTCGTCACATTCTCAGGTGACTTGGGCTTATTTCACCGGAGCTTGTCTAATTTGGACCAATTGGCTTCAAGGGTTATGACAAGCAACTATCAAAGCTTAACCAAGTCGGTGTGGTTAGGGAATTTGAATGGCTTGTAACCAAAGTTCATGGTTGGCATCGTTAGGTTGTTTCATCGGGGGTTAGAGGATGGAATCAAACTTTTAAGTGAAGACTGCGCAGCTCACCACTGTTACGGCTGAAGTGGGCCTAGCTTGGTTATATGAAGAGAAGTTGGGTTGATTCAAAAGGCTTCGAACTAAGCCTCTAGACCCAATATTTGTAGACTCCACCCTTACCTAGGTTACCCAAAGACAAGTTGGGCCTACCTATGTTGCCCCAAGGCTCACCTAAGCCGGATATACCTGCCCTAAGACCGATTGTGCCCTTTAAGAAGGTAACTTGGGTTGAGGTGCAAGCCCGAAGAGAAAAAAAAGGGGCTTTGCTAAAATTGTGAAGAGACATAAATGAAAAACCTAGCATGGCTGCCTACGAGGGAGGTAGGTGTCCATATTGGTTAATAGTGGAAGCACTTTAAACTTTATATCAGAGAATGCAATTATTTAGCTTGGGTTGGTTAGACCCACCCCAAGTTCCCTGTGCAAGTGGAAGATGGAAATTGGCTCCCCTGTGTAGCGGTTTGTAGTGGATAGGAACTCAAAATACAAGGGCACATTTGGGTAGACTTGTATCCATTGATCTTTAGTGGAACTGATATTGTTTTTTGTGTTCTGATATTGTCTTTGGTGTTCAGTGGCTATGCCAGCTAGGACCGATGGTTTATGACTAGGTTAATTTGATCGTGGAGTTCTAGAAGAATGACTAGACCTTGAGACTGTGTGGAACTAAAGTTGTACAGCCCCAACCTATCGCCCTGGGGTTGCTGAAGAATAGTGTGGCAATGGGCCAGCCCACTCTGATGCACTTAAGCCTATTACCCCAACCCACTACTAGTTAGTATTTACTAATGAAGTTGAATCTAGCTTGTCTCCTTATTAGCTGCAATTGCAGGCCTTGTTGATTGAATACTCAATAGTGTTCTTGGAGCTTGTGGGCCTACCTCCTAAGAGGGAAAAAGACCATATAATCCCTATCTTGCTTGGGGCCCCACCAGCCAATCTAAGGCCTTAAAAATACCCCCACTACCAATGTTAAGAAATAAAATGTTTGGTGCAAGAGATGTTGCAATGTTGGATTATTCAAAGCAACGAAACATGGCAATTTTGTCTGGATTATAGGGTGTTGAATGCCATAACAGTCAAAGACAGGTTTCCCATACTGCTCATTGATGAATTGGTTGATGAACTCAGAGATGCATGTCTATGTTCTAAACTAGACCTCAATGCCAGGTACCATCAAATTAAAGTTCTCCATGATGTCCATAAGATGTCCTTCTAGACCCATGACCACTATTACCAACTCCTATTCATGCCTTTTGGGTTATCTAATGTCTTCCACCCTTTTAGTAACTCATGAATGACATCTTTAGACTCCATCTTTATTAAGTTTTTCTTTTTTTTCTGATCTTTTTCGACAGTATCTTGGTCTACAGTTCCAATTGGGTACCTCCAACATTTGAGAACCACCCTAGAAATCTTGAAGCAGCACCAGCTAATAGCCAAGGAATCCAAATGTGTATTTGGATAGAAACAAATGCACTACCTTGGCCATGTGGAAGAAGACGGGCAAGATATGGTAGATCTTAAAAAAGGTGGCTACTTAATGAACTGGGCCCACCCCATGACAGTCAAGAACTTGAGGGCTTTTCTAGGCCTCTTTGGGTATTATCAATGCTTTATTGCAGCCCCTTTGACTCAGTTACTCAAGAAGGAAGCATTCCAATGGCCGAATGAACCTTAAAAGGTCTGTGAGGCCTTGAAGCAAAGCAAACAAACAATAGCCACCTCCCCCCCCCCCATTTTATCCCTGCAAGACTCCCCAAAACCTTCTTCATAGAGTTTGGCTGAACTAAACATTTCTCTTCTTCTCTCAAGAGGACCAAACTCCCTAAAAGAAGCTCATGTGGTAGACAGTTCCTATCAGAATTTTGGTCCAATCACTTCTTTTCTTCTTATGGAGTATGTTGATTTTCTATGTTTTAATTGAACTTTATACATTTTTGTGAAGATTATAGATAATTACTAGCAAAAGAATATTGCTGGTTGCTATGAAACCTAGGAAATTACCCCAGTACATCTGGTACTGATGGTTTTTATTTTAGAAGTCCACTACCTACGCGATTAGGAGACAAGGTACTCCCCTGTTGCCTAGCCTTGCCTTGGTGCCTTGAAACCTATGTTGCTGAGGAGGGCATACATAGATTATCCAGTTGATGACTAGGGTCCATTGCTTGGTGCTATGGTACAATCTGGGGTTGATGATGAATGTGGATTCAAGTCTTAGAGTGCCTGTTTTGTGCAAGAAAATGCAGAAGGTTAGGTCTTTATCCAGTCTATCTTTATGAGACAACAATTGGACGCTTTTGATGAACTTTGAGAGTACCTTCTAAGTTTTCTGGCACAAGGTCCAGGATCTGTTGCTTTGATTTCATTGATTGTGTCATTGTTGTCTTTGATCAATCAAGTTGATCCTGCATGGTTGTTCGCTTTTTGTACCATAAGAATTGCTTTCAAGTACCTTCTAAGTTTTCTGGCACAAGGTCCAGGATCTGTTGCTTTGATTCCATTGATTGTGTCATTGTTGTCTTTGATCAATCAAGTTGATCCTGCATGGTTGTTCGCTTTTTGTACCATAAGAATTTCTTTCAAGTTCTCTGATTTATCCATCCAATTTGCAACTCTTTTAAGTCTAGTACTGGAAATGTATATTTCTGGGCAACCATTAGATCTTCTCATTTGCAAATCTAGAGGGTGTTTGACATTGTTCTGTTTAATTGCTGTTGTGTTTAAATAGTTAGTCACATCAGTGTTCTGCATAAATGGGTAAACATCATGCTTGTTATGCTCATCTATGCAAAAGAGAAAAGCCATTGTAAAGGCACTCTGGAATTTCATGCAAGGGGTTGATTTTAGGGATTGCTGCAAGGGCTTCAGTGAAGTGGCACATTGGGAAATGAAAATTAAACTATTTATTTTGGGTGGTCCTATTCTACTTGTAACAAATTCTTTTTTTTTTTTAATATTATAACAATTTAAACGTTTAATCTGCACATACCTCTCTACCAAATGCGAGAAACATTGTGTAATTGGGAGGGTGTTGCATTAGTGATTATGACCAAATGGAAGGCAGATAAACACCACTGTCCTAAATAACCTCTTATATAAGTTTAGATGTTTTGAACTATATTTTAATTCCTCTGATCATTAGCATGCATTTGCATTTTAGAATATGTAATTTCTGTTGCTTTCCTTTTCAAAATGAAACACCATATTTAGTTTGGGCTAACATACTTTGGCTTTTGTTGGATTCCCTCTTCTTCCCCCTGTCCCATCTGCAGTTCTCTTTCAGAGTTTGCTGTCCTTGGATTCGAAATGGGTTATTCAATGGAAAATCCAAATTCCTTGGTACTCTGGGAAGCTCAATTTGGTGATTTTGCAAATGGCGCTCAGGTGATGTTTGATCAGTTCTTGAGCAGTGGGGAATCGAAGTGGCTACGTCAAGCTGGACTTGTTGTGCTGCTTCCTCATGGGTGTGATGGTCAGGGCCCTGAACATTCAAGTGCACGACTGGAGCGATTTCTACAGGTATTGTCCAAACATCTGATTTTCATTTTGCCTTGTGGTGGTATTACTTGGGTTGGTTGTCATATTGCAGTTGCCAACTTGCCATGCAAATTTGTTACCTGATTTGAAGAATTTCTACTGCATTGGGTCTGGGCCCTTGAACCATTTCCCTTAGCATTTCAACAAATGTTCAACCCAGTCCCACCCAAGTTTCACCACCAACTGCAGCCAATTAAAGGTCAAACATAGGAACTGACTGTGCGAAAAGTAATACAATCCAAGCTGAGCTGCATAACCTGGGTTCACTTGACTAAATTGTTCAACTTCAACTTCAACTAACTAGGCCCTGGTTAGGTCAGGTTAGAGTTTGTTGCTTTTTGGGAGTTGGAGGGTTGGAAGGTTGAGTAGTTTTTTGCTTCTTTCTTCAGGGTGATTGCTCATCACTTGCGTTTGTATCCTTCTTGCTCTTTTTTTTTTTTAAAATAAATTATCTTCTTTATTTATCTTCAAAAATATATATTTTTTGTAATTTTAAATATAAACTTAGATTAATTTTTTTAAATATACTTTTATTAGTTTATATATGGTGAAGCTTGTGGATGCTTGGCCAAGCCCAGATATATATTATCAGGCCCAGGGTGAGGGCTGAGCCGAGCCAGGCCTAGGCAGCCCAAAATTCTATTACTACCCTGTAAAAACCCAGCCTGGGCCCAGTCCATGATCATCCCAAATTGGGGTGTTATTTGTCAGCACAAGCCCAACCAAATCTCTAGAAAATGTCAGCCTGGTACAACTTAGAGGTCGTATTTTTCCTTCCTAAATTGCACCCTGTTTCTAATCAGTTTGTTCTGTCTATAAATTCTTCATTTTTTGGGCTCCGCACCTAAATCATCAACCAGGTTTATAATCTGTGAATTGAATCATTAACCAGGTTTATAATCTCCATACGCGCGCGTGTGTGTAATATGTTCCAATGCAATTATCATATAGCAATTTTCAAACATTTAGTTTTATTTCCTCCAAAATGGTGATGGTAGAATTTTAAATTATTTTTTTAAATGAAATACCCTTTTAGATAGGCTGTAACTTGGGTGACTGAGCTGGGCTTAGGATCAACCCAGGCTCTATCCTAAATGTGAAACCTAATGCCTGGGCTTGGGTCCAAATCAAGGTTAAGCTGATCTTGCAGGCCTGAGGCCAGTTTAACCTAAACCCAAACACTTTTGGACCTATGTTGGCGTTGCATTAGGTAGGTATATCATGGCCTCATATATAATTATTCTTGTTTCACAAGAAATCAGTATTTTCAATCTGTCATTTGCCTTGATGGTCAGACCAGTGACCCAGTCACAATACAGGTTTGGATCAACCTCTAACCTGCCATGTTACAAAATCTGTTGACCTGGTCAACAAATGTCAACCTGGATGGCTGAATCATTGACCATCTGATCCATTCAGCTGGTTACTGGGTTTTGTATTATTTTATCTTTTTGTTTTGAATTTTTATAGTGGTGACATCATGGGTTTACCTGTTGACCTGGAGAGAAAACGGTTCAACCTTTGGATTGGGTCTTAAAACTCCAAAAGAAATGAATCAAAATTGGCTTAAATAGTTGAAGGGTTCTTTGCTATAAACATGGTTTTAAGGTTCAAATCCTCTTAGATGAGTATTTTGACTCTATTTGTATTTTACATCATATATTTAGCATGTAACCTCAATGAGATCAAGCCAACAATAGGCTTCCAGCCTACATCATACTGCACTGGGCTGCACAATGCCTTAACCTGAACCTGGCGCAAGATTTTACTTGGCCCAAGTTTTCAGGCCCTGGCCCACTCTGAAGCCAAAAAATTTGGACCCATGCCCAGGCAAAGATGGAATATAGCTGGGCCAGGTTGGTTTAAGGCTTTAAGCCTGCCCAAGTTGCAGCTCTACTTTCAGAGCAGCTACCTACCAAGCATCAATTAAATAAGATCACTGTATGACCCCTATTGATGAGTGCAGGCATTGCTTCTATATTTATCATCTATCAATATTCTTTCACCTGGAGAAGGGCAAACTCTTCTGATCTAGTTGGTGCCTCCCTTTAATAATTTGCTGGCAGTTCCATTATCCCAGAAGTCTCATGATTATTTGCATCCCTTTATCTTTAAGCATTAAATTAAACCCTATTTGTCTTGCTGCTCACTTGTACACTAAATGCAGATGAGCGATGATAATCCCTATGTTATACCCGAGATGGATCAAACTCTTAGGAGGCAGATCCAGGAATGCAATTGGCAGGTCGTGAATGTTACAACCCCTGCTAATTATTTCCATGCTTTGCGGCGCCAGGTATGTACTACTATTCCATCCTAAACCCCTGATGTTCAAGATGAATTTCTTCTATTTGCTTATGCTGTACAGTTTCATCTCCCAGATACACAGGGATTTTCGAAAGCCACTCATTGTAATGGCTCCCAAAAACCTGCTTCGCCACAAGGATTGCAAATCAAATCTATCTGAGTTTGATGACGTCCAGGGTCACCCAGGTTTTGACAAGCAAGGGACCCGTTTCAAGCGCCTTATAAAGGATCACAATGTTCGCTCTGATCTTGAGGAAGGCATTAGACGCCTGGTTCTCTGCTCTGGAAAGGTATTTGTTTGACAGCTGTTTTCTTGTTTTCTATTTGTATTGACAAGAAATCTAAGGTACACCTTTGGAAATTGGTTTGATGTATACTTGTAATTTATTGTCTGTAGGTATGTTATGAGCTTGATGAGGAGCGAAAGAAAGTTAGTGGCAATGACGTTGCAATATGCAGGATAGAACAACTATGCCCTTTCCCTTATGATCTTATCCAGCGAGAGCTAAAGAGGTATCCAAGTAAGCTCATCTAACTTGAGAAATGGAACAGGTATCACTAGAATTGTGTATATTAAGAGGAAGAAATGTAGGCAGTGTATTTTAGCAATACTGCTAAGACTTGATTTTAAAGCCACAACTATTAAAAGGTAAAAGCTATCACATGTTTTGTGAATACCATGAAACTCCATTTGAATCTAGAAAAGAAATTGTTGATTCTTAATAGTTGTTCCATCTGCTGTTTTGAGTAAAATTATATTTTAAAATTAAGACTTGTCCCTCCAGTATCAGGTTCAGTCTCCATTCAAATCTGTATGCATATGCTGCTGTGTTAGTTGCTAAATCCTGTTTCATTTTTTCCTTTTTCTTTCTTTTTTTGTTTTTTATTTTGATGACAGTTATGGTGTGCCATTTTGGTTATGTTTTTAATAGTTTAGAGCTAGGATTGGTTTTGACGTTATTTGAATATGTTCACAGTATGGACCCTGGTTGACTTGTTATGTGTTTTGTTTGTGGTTTTTATCTTTCAGATGCAGAGATTGTATGGTGTCAGGAAGAGCCCATGAATATGGGTGCGTACAATTACATAGCACCTCGGCTTTGTACTGCCATGAGGGCACTGGGGAGAGGTACTATGGAGGACATCAAGTATGTTGGGCGTGCTCCATCTGCGGCCACAGCCACTGGCTTCTACCAAGTTCATGTCAAAGAACAGACTGAACTTGTACAAAAGGCAATGCAGCCTGGGCCAATCAAATATCCATACTGAAGGGAACTTCCATAATTTACTGCAAGGCAACAAAAAAGAAAATGATGATTCATGGAAGGACATGATGTTATCCAAACTTAAAAAATTTTGATCCTAATATAAAACCCATGTGTGTGGTATACGAGAACATTTTTTCCCAAAATCCATACAATTGTTTTCCTCTTCTTTGTCACCTTTTAGGTTTCCAATACCATGATAATATTAATGGATTTCGGAGAGAGTTTAAGAGATTTTCACATGTGATATGCATTTTGAATTTTTCAGTTTTCCTCAGCTACGGAAAATGAAATGTGTAATGAAATCGAGTTTTTGACTTTTTCTTTTTTTCCCCCTTTATTCCTCCTTTTCTTTTGCAATGTCACATTTTAATGTATTTGAGATTGCTCGTGTTCTTTCTTTCTCTCCCTTGGGTTTATTGACTTGTATCTGCTTGTTATGAGTTTGCACTGGTTCTGAGTAACTGTTTTCTATTTACAATTTCTATTCTTTCGCCTGCTGTTTTATTCTGTCTTTTAGGTGGCTAGTATGTCGGTTGGTGTAAGTGCTTAGGGCAGGTTAGGAACAAGTATGATTATTCATTTATGTGACTAGCAAGTTAGGAACCTTCCTCAGGTCTGCTATTATTGGTGGGTTGAACAGATAGACCAAGAAATTAAAGATTGCAAGGTTCATACCGGGCTGTCCAGGTTGTTGTAGGACTCGGTAACCCGTTTCTGCAGAAGTTATCCCCGTGGAAGTACGAAATTTTGAACTTGTTACCTTCCTGAGTTATATTTATCAGCTGTAAAATGATGGTTTTGTTGTGTAATGTGGAATGTTGCAGATAGTCCAGATGACGCTGTAGATTTTTTTCTGTTTTTATTTTTTGGAGCTTCTAGCTAGAAAGAAAAAAAGAGGTGGGTTTCTGCTGTTTGTCTTCTCCTAATTTTGAATTATTGTGTTGTCTATTCTTATCAAATTGGAGTGCTCGTTTCAGATGTTCAAGTGCAGAAGTTTGTTATCAAGTGGGCCCAAATATTTTCCAACTTAAAAAAATTGGAACCAGACTATGATCACAACCATATGATCTATAATCTTTTTTTGCATAGTATTCACAGTTTAGCTGAAGGATTGCAATAAATCAATCATGGCTAAATTGAGTTATGATCCCCCCTTGAAGGATCCAATGGATGAGTATGCCCCGGTCAGACATCTGGGATTATTAGAGATGTACTCTAGCATTGCTTTTACAGTACCCATGCACGTGAAGGGTGTCTGTGTCTTTTCACATATGGGCGGTAGTTTGATAATCACATCATCGTACATAGACATGTCCAGAAGGATTACTGACAGTACACCTCTAACTCTAATTCTAATTGCCCGAGAGTATGATTAGCTTTCCTCTTTATAAGTTTCTCTCAGACATATCCAAAAGGATTACCGAGAGTACACCTCTAATTCTAATTGCCTGAGCATGATTAGCATTCCTCTTTGTTACTAGGATCTCTCTCCTAACTAGGATTTCTTTGATAGGTAAGGTTTGTCCGATACTCCAATCCAATCCGCTACAACATTTATGTACTAATAGAGAGGCCCCAATTGAGAATATTGATTAATGGAATATCAATCATAGTTGTACTCTTGTCATTGTTTTTATTTGTGTTTATGTAGGGTAGCATGTTTACCCCCAAATAATAATAATAATAATAATGTAGGCCTGTAGGGTCGTATGACCACTAAACCATCCAATGTTAAAAAGACTGAAACGCCCTTGACATGATATGATGGACAAAAACAATAGTAAGGGTAAATCTTAAACAATTTTGACAATGACATCCAAGATTGATGGACTACTTTGGAATATTATTGGAGCAAGTTGATACTGAAATGGGTTCACAAAGAATCCCCAAGTTCAAACAATTTTTTAGTGCTCAAAAAGGTAGGAAGGGGCTGTTCAGTAACAGTTGAATTTGCTGAATTGAATGATTCATTGCTTTGTTTTTTCATGAACTAAATAATAAAATATTCAAGGATATAGGAACCTTTGCAACTTCAGCTCCCGAAATTAAGGCAGTGCCGACCTCTATAGATTTAATGATGTGTACCAAGTTATACACTAACTTATGAGAATTCATCAAAATTCATGGTGTGGTTTTGATTGGTCATACTCTAAAACATTAGATCCTCCTGTGTCATACCCATTCACTCTAATGTTTTAGAGCTTCACCACTTATAACAAGCCTGTGAATTTTGATGAATTCTCGTTGGTTAGTGTACAATTTAGTTGTAGGAGATTAAAACATCCATTAAAGAGCTCACAACTCAAGGATTTATACACTAAAAGGCATAGCAATAACAATTCAGCTACTTCAGCTGTTATCAAATACCCCTTAATAGATTGTCTTATTTATATGGTGAACCATCAGATTAGTTTATGTGGAGTTGTTGCAATGAAATATTGAGTGGGGTGTAGTGAACTGCATTATTTTGGGGATGGGCCCTGATCCAAGCAGTTGGTGGTTCTTGGATGCATTTCATTGGTTCTTCTATTTGTTTTGTATCACTGTTTGATTTTTCCAATCAATGAGACAGAAAATGTTCATGACCGAAAGGATTTACATGTTATATGGTGAAAATAATTTACACCTATTTATCATAAAAAAACAGAGGAAATATAGGCAAAAGTCAAATTTACAGAATGAACACAATTGATTTTTCTTACCACAGTAGATTCCACCTTGACCTAGACAGACCCATTCTTAGCTGATTTTGATTTGGGTCTATCTCTGCCCCATCGTTGCCCATGTATTGTACCATCAAATGGGTTGGTTTTCAGTCTCATTGGTATTGGATTGGATGGTGGTATTTGCTGAACTGTTTCATATCTGTGTGTCTGTGGGAGCAATCAAAGCTTGCAGTCGGTCTCAAAAAGCCCCTATACATGGACAAGTTCAGTCCTTTTCTGGACATTCTTTTTCAAGTATAAAAAGAATCTAGCAACACAAGCCAACATCTTCTTGCAGAAATTGCGGCTTAATTCCAGAAAACTTTCCTCATTGATCTCTACGTCTCCATCTATTTTTCCAATAGAGTGTGGAAACCTGATGGCTTTCTTTGAATTGGTGGCTTAGCCGTAACCGAGAGGTCATGATCAATGATCAAAATATCCATACGTCATATATGAGAGTAGGGGTGTATCGGGCAAATTGATACCTTTTTTTTATTTTTTTTTAAACCGGTTCAGGGGGTCGGTTTAGGGTTCTTCCACCCCCTGAACCAGTCAGACCCCCAATACACCCACTATAGGGGTATATCGGAGGGGTCCCAGAACGATACGTATCAGTCAATACGGGTCAATACGTGTTGATACTTTGAACCTTGGTTATGACTCTTTTATTAGTTGTTGGGTGACTTCAATTATTGAGCAGATTTTCTGTGAAATCAATCCATGATGAATCACCTTCTAATTATATGTTGTTGGGATTCATGTGTGAGTGTACAAAGTTAAGAGAGTCTCATATTAAAAAAATAAATGAATGGCCTAAAACTTAATGACTTAAGTTTCAGGTTAAAAGTGATATCCAACTCTTGTGTATAAGTCCCATGCAAATATTCATGACTCCCCTCATAACGCAGCAGATCTTTTTCCAAATTACTTCGGGCCAGCTTAGCAGAGAAAATTTTAGCTGACGGACCACTTTCAACAGCTTGTGCTGTCTCTAGGCTTTCTAATGTTGGTCCATGCAGCCATCAGCCATGTATGTCAGCATTGATGGAGTTTATATCTGCTGCAATCATAGTTGCAGCATTTTGCACGGGTTGGGCCTAGGTTTCCAGGCTGTTAGGCTGGGCCCACCTAAGAAGACTGAATCTGCTTCTCACAAAGAGCTCTTCACAACAACCTCACAGCACATCCAGCCACACATTGGAAATATCTCCCATAACTTGTATGTTATTGATGGGAGATGTTCCCAATGTATGGTAAGATGAGATGTTCTGTAAGGTTAGTGTAAAGAGCTTATTGCTGTGAGGAGCAAATCCTGGTTCTCACTCAAGTTGCAGTTTGCTGATCACTTTCCATAGCCAATCCATGCTTTACAGCTTTTTTCCAAATGGTAGTCTGTGTAGCTTCACTAGAGTTTATTATTATTAATCAATTAAATTGATTTTTTACATGAAAAGTAAAATGTTTATAATTGTTAGTTGATTAGTTATTATTTTATTTAATAATTAAATGTTAAAACTTATTGCTTCTTATAAACGTTTAGTTTTTAGATATATTACTTTTTTATCATTTAAATTTATTATATTATATGTTATTTTAATCAATTTATAAACTTTAATTAATTTTTTCTTAACCTTTGTGGCTTACGCCTTACAAAGCCTTAAGACTTATGCCTCACCTTTTTAGGCCATTACGCTTCAACTTCGTCCCTTTTAAAACCTAGTTAATGACAAATATGAAATATGTTTTCAATACACACTAAGATATGCATGTGAGGCACCCCGTGGGGTGTTGATGTGATCTCAACAAATGTTGTGATCATGGTAGCTGGTCGCAACATTTCCTTGTGACCGCTGATGATATAGGGCCATGAATAGATTGGATTTGATTAATTAAAAGGGAATCCAAATCCAATGTGAAACTCAATTGAATTTAAAGATTCCGGGTTAGATTCAAATCTTATTAGACTCAGATCGAACTCAGATTTAATTTGGTTCCACTTCATTTTTAATGAAAAAAAGGTGATTACATCTTAAACTTATATATAATAAATAATTATAATACAAAATAATGAATTTATTATATAGTACCAAATGGGTGAGCTTTCATGCAACGGCTTCGTTGCATGAGCCAAGAAACCCAAAAGGTCATCAAGTCATGCTTGGCAAAAATCTAAAAAATTGGAAAAAATGATTACATGAGCTAAAATATGAGGGTTCGTTTGGCATATTTTTTTGAGAAGATCTTCTTGTAACTCTGACAATTAAAAGATATATTGAGCTTTTGACATAAGATCTGGGCAGCCCGAAAATAGTTTGACAGACACGTGTCTTTCTGTGTATCCGTCCACGTCTTTCCGCATGAGATTAAAACGCAAAAGACGTGGAAAGTTTCATTTGGAGCTTCTCGAAATCAGCCCGAAATGGGCTTTTTGTATCTTTTTGGCACACCGTCTTTTAGCAGCTAAATCTTCCGCGAGCCAAACGGGAATAAACCAAAAATCGGTCTTCTCGACTTATAAACAGCCGAAAGACCACACGGAAAGACACACCAAACAGGCCCTGAGTTTTTGATAAAATTGTTGTACTTAGCTTCTTGAAATCAGCTCCGTCAATACAACTCAATCATCACATTAGGAATGACAATGGATGGGTTTAGGGTGATTACCATTCACCATATTCCTCATTCCCAATCCTTTGAAATAAATCTTCGTCTCTAATTCAGATCTCCATCAGGGATAAAAATTATCCTTCATCTTTGATCAAATCCCCAGATTTTTTAATTAAAAGTATTTTAAAAAAAAATAAATTTATTAAAGTAAAGAACAATTTAAAGTATAAATAATATTATATATAACATATTTAACATGTAATCAGAGTTGAAAAAAGTGGGGATTTCATTCCGCATCCACAATCAGAATTCAGAAATCTCGATTAATCCCCATCGCTGTCCCTGCCCCCACCAATGCAATCTCCTTCCAACCCCATAGGATTGGGGAGGCCGAATACATGGCGGGGATGGAAAAATTTGTCATCCCAACAGAAAACGCACAGCACACACATCAGGAACGAATTCACGTATGTGCGCCATATGCACATCTGAAACGTATATCAGGAACATTTTTCGTATTTGTCATTGAATACACGGTTTGGATGGTGCGTTGGACGCTGGGACGCAGATGTGATCTCATCAGGAACATCTCAACGTGTATATTGTCATCCATGCGAGATGTTCTCGATAAACGGCTGTAGTGTCTCACAGCGACCTGTGGTCAGCCGTCCGAGCTCCATGGCCATGAAGCTGAAACCGGATTCATTCAGAGCAAAGTCCGTTCCCTTGCATTGGGAATATCTTCCCATGAAATAAATGCGGCGTGCCAAATCCGTTCAAACAACCATGAAGGCATGAGGCTAGTCACTCTGGTGAAGCAAATGCGGCGTGCCAAATCCGCTCTGTTCGTCAGTTATCTCGTTCAACACAACCATTTAACGAAGAAAAAAATGTCAGCAGCAGTTCTGAACAGGTCCCATCTAACGTGCACGGTAATGCAATGTGCCCCATGCGTACGATGCTGGAAAGTTATTTGAACGGTTAGGATCAATTGTCTCTCCACTTGGTGAATCTCCAACCGTCGACTACATTTCTCATCCCTCACAGTCTGGTCCACGCCCTGGCCCACCCTTCCGACTTTTGGACGGTCCATGTAGATAAAAATGAGTTTATGCTTCTGGGTCTCAAAAGAAAATCAGACCGGAGACCGAGAGGAAGAAGAAAAAGAAAGAAAACAGAGAGTGCGGTTGACTTTGTCTTCCGCGAGGAAGACGAAATATGTTTAACGAGTCAAAGACGATTGATACTCAGAAGAATATACCGTTTTTCGCAACCATCCAACGACAAAACTCCATTTGATCCATCAAATTACTCAGTAACAGTGAACAAAATCAACCCACCTCAACAATTTCCTAAAAACTTACAGACCAACCACTCTTCACGATAAGAGCCAAAATCCAGGTCTCTTTAATTTTTCATTTAATTCAGTAGGACTACAAACCCAGTTGCATTCATTTCTTCTTATCCCTTATTGACTATTTAATCACTGAAAGGATCAGATTCTAGTGGAGAACAGAGAGGAACAGGAGAAACAGAGATGAATCAAATGGATTCTCGGAGCTTCCCTCAACTCCTCTCGGAGTTACTGGCGTCTGCTGACGAGGTGGCTTCACTTGCCAAAGACTCTGAGACCGAACCGGAGACCTTCAATGAATTCGCCGTCTTCGTCGAGAAATTCTCGCCCATCCTTAATGATTTAAGGATCAACAATAAGGCCATGGACACGCCCCAGATACGAAAGGCGGTTGAGTCACTGGAAACAGAGATTAGGCGTGCCAGAACTCTCATCAGGAACTCCAATTCGAGATCTCCGGTGAAACAGATTGAAGATGTTACCCATGATCTTGGGAGATGTTTGGGCCTGGTGCTGTTGGCGAGTCTCGATGTGTCTGCGGAGATTAAACAGAAGATTGGTGCTTTGCACAAAGAAATGATTAATGCCAAGTTCAACACGAACGTAGTTGTTGATCGTGAATTGGAGTTGGGTGCTGAATTGGAAATTAAGGAGGAAGAGGAGTTTGAATTGGAGGAAGATAGGGTTGTTCTTGATGTTGACGATGTTGCTTTGCAGCTTAAATATGGTAATGACCAAGAATTTAAAGCTGCTCTTTCGGGGTTAAGTGTTCTAATTAGAGACAAACTGGTTAGGAATGAATGGATAAGTGATGAAGGAATCATCCCAATTCTGTTGAATCGATTGGGTTCAAGTAAGCAGTGTAACAGGTTGACTATAATTTTGTTACTGAGAAGACTTGCACATTTGAAAGAAGAGAACAAGGTGATTTGCTTGTTTTTGAGTTTTGGAAATTGATTTTTTTTCTTAATTTTGTAACTGAGACTGCAATTTTGCTATTATATCTTACAGCGTTTAAGTATGGTACAGGAGAAGATGGCAGATCTTGGATCTCTGTCGACATTGGTGCGGTCTTTGTCACGAGATATTGAGGAGAGCAGGGAGGCTGTTGGGCTCCTACTGGAACTGTCGGAGCTCCAGGCGGTTCGCCGGAGAATTGGCAGAATTCAAGGATGTATTGTTATGTTGGTTGCCCTGCGCAATGGAGAGGAACCCTGTGCTTCACATGATGCTGGGAAGTTGTTGAATTCTTTGTCAACTAATACTCAAAATGTTCTTCATATGGCAGAAGCTGGTTACTTCAAGCCACTAGTGCAATATCTAAAAGAAGGTAATTGTAAAGTCTTTTAAGCTGAAATTTTCTGTTTTTCTTTTTTTTCTCTTTCATTCTTTCATTCTCTTGATGCTTCCTTCCATTATTTTTGTTGCATTTGCAAGTTTCTTATTCCAGTGTTACTAGTGTGAACTTTCGGGAAATTGCTTATTCACTACATTATGAACTGCTGGACCTGCATCTATCCAGTTAAATTTGGAGTTACGGCCTTGTTTTGTTTGTTTGCAGTGCAGTTTTATTTGCTTTGGTGCAAAAGTATGGGAGTGCAGATGAGTTTGAGTACAATTTTGGTTTAATTATAGGTGTCACTCTACTTTGTTTGTTTGCAGTGCAGACAAAGTAAAATAAAAACTAAAGCTGAATGAAGTAAAACCAGAAGCAAAAATAGCAAATTCTCATTTTCACCCCCATCCATTTGTGCTAGTACATATGAAATTGCATTGCAAATAAACAGAGCCTAGAAATCAATCTTGTTACTGCTATGCTGTCTTCAGCCTGGAACTTCAATTTTGAAGTGGACTTGCATGCCTTCTGTCACATTCTTATGACCACATGGAGCCGAGTTCTTTAGAAAAACAAAATCTTTTTCTTCTTCTATACCTGTCATCTAGCACTAATTCTATCAGAAACAAAATCACTTTATTCCTTTCTTACCGTATAATAAATAACAAAATCAAGATAAAGAAATGGTTTCTTGCTTAAGTTTTTAATACTTAGTAGTTCCAAGAACATGGAGCAAATATTTTAGTTGAGATGAAATTTGTCATTAGATTTTTGGCCCAGAATATTATATATAGAAGAGAACATAACCATTGAAAATTTCACATGGAAGGTATCAACTAAAATGTACCATAATGCTGGATATGAATGAACACTCATGCCTCAAACATGTTTTGCAGAATGAAGTCCCCTCCTGGAACCTTCCAGTTATATCATGTTTGAACTACTAGTACATGTCAATAGCTTAACTTAATGATATTTGAAGCTACTGGATTCTAACTTGAGATTTCAAGTAAAAAAAAACAGTATGAGCTCAAGTGACTATTTACCTGAGACAGCTAGGGCTCCTCTTGCTTGAGAATTTTCACAGTTTGCCTTTTCTATGGCTTCTTCTAAAAGACCTCTAATATTTTATGATCAAAATTTGTCTTTGCTTCTTCCTTATAATGTATTAGATATCTTGGCATAAATGATTGTACACAGCTCTTATTTCAGTCATGTCAAATATACAAGATCACAATTCTGCAGCGTGGTTCCTAGTTTATTTATCTCCTCAAATTATTAAATTTGGGAACTAGCTTCTGTTGCTTTGTGCAATCTTGCACGTTCCTATTTATTTATCTATGTGAATAAGCTCTCTATAAACCTTTTTGTAGGTTCTGATATGAGTAAGATTCTCATGGCAACAGCACTTTCAAGAATGGAGCTCACAGACCAGAGCAGAGCTTCCCTTGGAGAAGAAGGAGCAATTGAACCCCTAGTCAAAATGTTTAGTTCAGGGAAGCTTGAAGCAAAACTATCTGCTTTGGGGGCATTACAGAATCTGTCCAGATTAACTCAAAATGTCAAGCATTTAGTTAGGTCAGGCATTGTAGCTTCTCTGCTCCAGCTCCTTTTCTCAGTCACTTCTGTGCTCATGACTCTACGGGAACCAGCTTCTGCCATTCTTGCTAGCATAGCCCAATCTGATTCTGTTCTTGTGAATCAAGATGTGGCCCAAAAGATGCTATCACTTCTAAGCCTCTCCAGCCCAGTAATTCAGTATCACCTCTTACGAGCACTCAATAGTATTGTCATCCACTCCAGTGCATCCAAGGTTAGATCTAGAATGAAAGAAAATGGTGCAATTCAGCTTCTACTGCCCTTCCTAACTGAAAGAAGCACTGAAATCAGAACAGTTGCCCTGAATGTACTGAATAATCTAACTAAAGATTTGCCAAAAGAGTTGACTGAAGAACTTGGGGAGTTCCATCTCAATATCATTGTGAATATCATCTCCGAGTCAATATCTGAGGATGAAAAAGCTGCTGCTTTGGCCTTACTGAGTAATATTCCAGTTAGTGACAAGAAAGCAACAGATATACTCAAAAAGGCACATTTACTGCCGATTCTCATATCCTTGATGGGTACATGCACCACAACTTCAGCATCCACAAGTAAATGGATGGAAGAGAGCATTGCAGGTATACTGATTCGGTTTACCATCCCTTCAGATAAAAAACTTCAGCTACTATCAGCAGAACAGGGAGTGATTCCTTTACTTGTGAAGTTACTCTCAACTGGGTCACCTGTTGCCAAATGTAGAGCAGCAACTTCACTAGCTCAACTATCACATAATTCATCATCCTTAAGCAAGTCTAGAACATCCAGATGGTTGTGTGTTCCTCCCTCTGTAGAAGCATTCTGTGAAGTTCATGACGGATATTGCTTTGTTAAAAACACATTTTGTCTCATAAAATCTGGTGCTATCCCTTTTCTACTCCAAAGTTTGGAAGGTCAAGACAGAGAAGCAGATGAGGCCATTCTTGGTGCTCTATCGACTCTCATGCAGAATGAGACATGGGAAAGTGGAAGCAAAGTAATAGTCAAAGCATCAGGTGTACAGGCCATATTAAGAGTTCTTGAAGTAGGGAATGTAAAGAGTCAAGAGAAAGCACTTTGGATGCTGGAGAGAATTTTCAGAATTCAGGCTCACAGAGTGCAATATGGGGAACCTTCCCAAGCTTTGCTCATTGATCTTGCACAGAAGGGAGCTCCTACCCTAAAATCAACAATTGCTAAAATATTGGCACATCTTGAGCTCTTGCAGGTACAATCAAGCTACTTCTGAGAAGATTAAGGCAAAGTGATTCTGTGTGCATAATTTTGTTCAGCCATACTGTATTTTTTAGTTCTTTTGTTAATAAGCCAAGAAATTTATGGAAAGGGATAACACTAGATGTCTATATCTGTTTACTCTTGGCATAAACTTCACTTTGTCAACTCTTAACTGGGCCAGACTGTCAGCAGCATCGTTTAGTTCTCTACAACTACCTTGATCCTTTCTTTTATCCAATAAGGTACATTACAGTTAATAAAAAATGAAACAGAAAAGCTGAACAATGTACTTAATCACTTTCAAGACACTTAAGTCCTGAGGCAAGATAATTGAATTCATACCCCATAAGGTCATAACTCAGAAGTATTGTTGAATTAAGAGTCAAGAACCCCACTCAACTTTCCAGAATGTTGGAGGATAATGGAGGATGGTGATAATTAATATCTGTCTTAGAGATCCTCCCATTTGGTTAAATTATTTCGTTCAAGATAAAAAAGGAAAATCAAGACAATTCAGCTTGTTATTGAACATTGATCATTCATCATTTGGTCTAAATGATCAAAATATCTACCAGAGGATCGTTGTCTTTTGAATCATACATATTGAAGCTAGAATCTTGGTGGTGAAGATGAACAATCCATTGAAATGAGTTCCAAGACCAGCTATTTCACTCACAGACAAATTAGTTACTGAATTCAAGAATATTTTTTATACCATGAAGCTTCTGATCATAGATTCTTTAATTGGATTAAATACATAATCATAAACCGGGAAGGACTAAACTAAACTAATCTCAAGTCACACACGCCATGTAAACTATAACACCAATACATTGTTGGCTTATACAAAACAGGAACTTCTGTTCTTAGTTTTATTCAAACTTGCTTTCAGAAGCAGTTACATGTAAAGTGGAGAGTGTTCAAGATTATTTTAGCCCAATATAACATACTTTGCAGAAGTTACTTTAATGAAGAAACCACAATCTGTGAACAAAAAGGGAAAAAATATATACTGAATTATTGAACAAAATTTCAGAGTTTTAAGTGTAACAAAGAAAAAGAAAAAAAAAAAATCTAAACCTTAGCTTCTTCAGTTGCTATACTTCAAGAACATGGGAACAATGAGCAGACCAATGTCAAATCGTAAGAACCCTCCTAGTCGTGATGAGAAAGAAAGAAGGAACAAATTCCATTTAAGTTCTATACTGTAGCTTGTTGGCCTTGATTGTTGCATTAACCTCAGCTATGGCAAGTCTCCCTGCAGTCTTGAAATCGAAGCTGCAATCATGCTCTTCTGGATAGGGGTGCAGCGAGCAGAATGTGCTCCCACACCTGCAGGTGAAATCCAGTAACCCCACACGCTTGCTGCAACCTGAGCAACGGTTAGACGATGCTTTCGAACCCACTAAGGATGCAAAAGAAGATGAAGAAGATGTCGTTGAAGGTGGTGGCGACGGCGAAGATGAAGATGGAATAACAGAAAAAGAGACGATTGGGTGGTCACGTTCCCTAATCTCCGCCATGGCACTTGCATACTGATCCTTCTGGTTACTGCGGAGATGGTCTCTGTAACACTTAGAACAGAGGTTCTAATTTGCCGGTGTCCCAAAAAAACCCACATCCATTCGCGCACAGTCTTGGCTAATCTGGGGCTTTAGACCTCTTTTTGGAAGCCATGTCTCAGTCTCACTCTTGCTGTCTCCAGGCAGGAGATGCTGCTTTGGTGCAACTGAGTACGTTGAGACGGTTGAGTGGTCTTGCCTCTGATTGATTGATGTCTTACCGCGTGCCCCACCCACAGCCCATCCCTTCCGTGATTTGGGAACATCTCCCATGACAAGAACGGACCAGTGCACGGGGATGGATTGTGGGGCGCCTGTGGCTGTGGGTCACGCTTGGTGGGGAGTCCATCTGTATTCCGGGTTAAGTAATAAATCCACAAACACATAGGCCCAGTTTGGAAATACATACAAAATAATACAAGATTGTATATTCTACATATTAATACTCCTACCGGTACCTGAGCCTCTTGCCCTTTTTCTGCTTCAACGGGGGTAGGGGTAGCCCATTACCATTAGCCCGTCCCCCATTCTTATCCTTATCCTGTTAATCATGTAATTATTAAAGAGGTGGCAATTTTTTATCCAACCAACCCGTTCAACCCATTGAAATCCACCCATTACCCATTATATGGGTGTAATGGTCAAGTTTTGAGTGGTTTGAGAATTGAGATTGAGCTCGATTAAAAAATTTGGAGCTCGAGACTTGATTCAAGTTCGATTAAGCATTGATTTTTATACTCAAATTTGATTCAAGTCAATACTCACAAACTAATCAAGCTTGACTCGCCTTGAGACAATTATACATAAATTGCTATTAAAAATTACATATAAATTATATTAAAATATTATAAATAAAAAAAATATATTAGAACATTTTATTATGTATCAAAATTAAAAATAAATTAATATTATGAAATATTTATAAATATAAATATATTATAAAATTCAACTATAAATTTATTTATTTATTTATATTATAGATAAAAATATATCCAAAATAATATTTTATTATAAGTTCAATTAAGCTTGCGAGCTACTCGAGTCAGGCATTGCAAAGATTGAATTCAGCTTGACTAACTACTCAATTCAAATGAACTTGATTCAATAATGTTTGAACCAAGTTTGAGTACTTAGTGAGCCAAACTCAAGTAGCTCACGTCACGAGTTCGCTCAACTCGCTTACACCCCTACCACCAACATTCTTTATAGATTGTTTATTGGTTGAAAACCCATCTTGGGGGGAGTTTAGATGAGTGGATTGGGTTTGACCATTTGATGATGAGAACCCATTGCAGCTCTACTATCCCAAATCCGAACATTCTTTGGTCAATCTTCTCTGGTTGTGTTGGAATATGGATTAAGCAAGCTTGCAACCCCATGACCTAGTACTTGAGATGGTTAGTTGCGTTGACCGAGTGGATACTGCTCTGTTCCAACCTGCATCCAATCCAAGTCAAGTGTAAGATTGAATGAAATTATCAGTGTGTGCATGGGAATGTAATCAATCTTAATCAAACCTAACATATATATTATCTCTCAACTCAATCAGCATTTTTCCTAGCTAATGGAGTTGGCTACACGACTCCAAATAGGAAATTTCAATCCCAATTAAATGTAATAGTAAATGGATTAGATTGAACAGGTTCCACATGGCATTAATTAAACAACTATTTGGGATGATGCATCTCCTCTGCTTTGAAAGGGGCTAATTCTTTTCCAGTGTCTCCCGGTCTGCGAATACTTGTAGATGAACTATTATGGGATGAGTTGGATGTAGAAATTTTCTAGAGGGGTATGATTTCTAGGTCCCCCATCATAGTTTTTTTTCTCGATTATTATTAAAAAAATTACAGTGGCTGCCCCTCCACAAGGAGTAAAGTAAAGATTAGGGTTAAAAAAAAGAATTTCCTTTTTTTTTTTTTGCCGTCAAAATACTGATATGAAGGATTGCCAGGTGAAACCTTCAAATCAAAGCCAGAAACAAATAAATAAGAAGGGGGAAGAAGAGGCACAACCGTAAGTTAGAGTTTCTATTTTTGGGTTGAAGGAACATTATTACAATATGCAGATTCATGGGTTGAAGGTACAGTTAATGAGAAATTTTACAATTGATTTATTTGAAATTCCGTAGGGAGAGAACAACTTGTTATCGACCATCTACAGTAACTGTTAACTGATTGCTACCACTTATTTCTGGTTTACTAGAAGAAGAGCCTGAAGGCCCTGAACTAGATAGAATTCTCCTTTCAATAAAAGCTGGCTGTTTGGGAGTTGGGAAATTTGCACTTTCACTGCCTAACATGAGAATTACATTTGACATGGTTGGGCGATCATCAGCCTCTTCTTGTACACACAAGAGTGCAACATGGATGCATTTAGTAACTTCAAATGCATTGCATGATTCACATAATGACTTGTCTGTCAAAGCCAACATCTTGCCTTCTTTCCATAGTTTCCATGCCTGAGACAAGTTTCAAATGAAAGTTATATAATAAAGAACCATATAGAGAGCAGAAAATTTGATGGGTTTCAGAAATGTTGATCACTTACATATCCCAGAAGGGTCAATGTGTGTTCTGACTGGTAAAAACCTGTATTCTTCTTGCCACTGATGATTTCAAGTAGTACCACCCCAAAGCTGAAGACATCTGATTTAATTGAGAAAAGACCATCTAATGCATACTCTGGAGACATATATCCACTACATTCCACAGTAAACAATTGGTTGGATGCAGAATTAGGTCTGAACTTTTAATAATCAATTTTTGGAGGACAATGGAAAAATGTGCTTCAACAACTGAACAGTCTTAAAGTTGGATTCTTGCTACTTACTATGTTCCAACTACTCTGCTGGTATTCCCTTCAGTCTGCTTACCACCAAAGATCCTTGCCAGGCCAAAGTCTGAAATTTTGGGGTTCATCTCCTCATCCAAAAGAATATTACTTGTTTTCAGATCTCTGTGGATAACTCTCAACCTTGAATCTTGGTGAAGATAAAGAAGTCCGCGAGCAATTCCCATTATGATGTTGAAGCACATTTCCCAATTCAATAACAAACGATGCGTTTGATCTACCATTGTGACGATTGATTAAAATGTTTTAGTCATAGAATCTTAGTAACAGATAATTACATTTAATCATGATATGATGTGTGAGTTAAAACTCAATAGTTTGTAAGTTTTAGGGTCTCACCAAAGATAAAGCTGTCCAAACTCTTGTTAGGCATGTATTCATAAAGTAGTATTTTCTCATCTCCTTTGATGGAGTAACCCAGAAGTCTAACAAGATTCCTATGTTGAAGTTTGGAAATCAAGAGAACCTCATTCTTGAATTCCTCTAGACCTTGTCCAGAACTCCTTGAGAGCCTCTTTACAGCTATTTCTTGTCCTCCTGGCAATTGACCCTGTAACCACACGAACATTCTTCATAATGTGTTTGGGTGCATTGTATTTATGCAGAGAAATTATACCTTGTAGACAGGTCCAAATCCTCCTTGTCCAAGTTTATTTGAATCAGAGAAATTTTCAGTAACTGCTGCTATGGTTTCAAAATTAAAAAACGGTACACCTATGCCTTTTTTATCATCTTCTATAAACTCTTCTGAATCTAGGATGTCTGAAGGACGTTCCCCACTTTCATCCAAATGAAAAGCAGAAGTTGGTTGAATGTTTTCCCTGTAACCTGATTAGGAGAAAAAAAACTTCAAAACATACTTTCCAAATGAATAAACTTTGAAAAAGCTCACTTGGATAAGGACTTAATTAGTTATGGCATCTAATAGCATTATTGGTATTTAACATAAATTACATTCAAAATAATGACATATTAAAGACCATCTATAGCACCCATTAGAAGAAGTGATAATCTGTTAGAAGTTGAAGCGGCTAGAAGAGTTAAGAGGCTGACTGAGAAGGACTTGGAAGTAGTAAGAAATGATTTAATTGCTCATAATTTAACAACGAATATGACACTGAATAGAACAGAATGGCGCGAAACAGGATTCATTAGCCGAGGTCATATAGTTGTGACAAGGCTTGGAGGATGATGATGATGATGATGATGATGCATCTCTGAAAGATAGATTTTCTAGGATATGAAATGGCTATGCATTAGCTGTTTCACTTACCTTTTCCTTTAACTATCCTCCTCAAACAACAGAGGAAAGTAACTATGCAAGAGAAAATTATCACAGCTGTTATGGGTATAACAACTATAAATATCAATTGCTTCCTAGGGGAATGGCTTTCTTGAGCAGCATCTGAAATAGAAGAGCAAAAAAATCTGATTTAGATGCTGAAATTTTGTATTCTGGACATTTCAAATTGAAGTAGAAAGACGATTTTGCTTGGCAAGCTTTGATTGCAAGTCGTATCAACTACTACTTTATTATAAAGCATCCTAACCTGGAATGCAATTCGCAACTGTTGGATCCCACCTAAAGTTTGCACTGCACCGTCTTCCTGCATGTAAACATGAAAGCATGGGCAATGACTGAGACAGATTTGGAATATTATTTTCTTGTACCAAGGAAACAACTTACAAAGCAGCATGGAAATTTCCAAGCATGAGCATAAGTTCACATTTTTTTTTTATTTTTTGCAAATAATGGTTATATATTTACAAAGGCATACCTCTGTGAAAGAGTTGCTCTTCTATAAGCCATATCAATTTATGAAAGAGAATTGTGTCGACAGGTGAATTATAATAAATCTGAATTTGTTTTTTCAGTTCTAATATGCATCCTAAGCTTAAAAAGGTGGCTGCCAACTCTCTTCATATCTGAAAATTTAAAAATCTTTCAATTTATCTTGGGACCTCCCATCTTTTGGAAGGGAAAAAACGTCAAATTTTTGAATTTACCATTCTAACTAGCAATCAAGACACCTAAAACTGAACCAATTGCTTTCCGGGACAATCAGGTCTGACCCAATTTACTTTTCATCTATAATTACCAATCATAATAACTACTTAGAACCTCATTTTGATAATATAACTTCTATAAAACTGAGAGTAAAACACTAAACTGTGGATAAAATGTGTTTATGACCATAATTATTTTATATACTCTTTATGAAATTTACCATTTCAAACATAAAATATAACACAAAGATTTTAATACATTATTGATCATATAATCAGTTTGGGTCTGAATCTGTTCAAAACAACAAAATCCTGTCTTGACCCAGTTATTAATCGGGACAAAAATATAGAACCAGAAACTACATTATAGTTTTGTCAGTTCAGTTTTGCCGGGTAGACTCCACCCATTGACAGCCCTAGGTATTAGGCTAAACCTGACCCTTCCTGAGCCGCATATTGAATTTACTAAAATATCCCCCGTACTAATTATAATTAAATTACTAGGGGATATATAAACAATTTAAATTGGAAACCCTAAGCACCAGAAGTGAATACCTATACATTCAAAGAAATGTTGAGCTTTCATGGTCTTTAATTAACCCTAGCTCTAATAGTCTTTGGTTTGATCTTGAAATACTAAGTGGTAAATAAGTAGGGAAAACCTCCCCTCTCTTCACTTTTCTCATAAATACTTAAACCTCCCCTCTCTTTTCAAAATGGACTAAGACCTCTCTTACTGGGTGATGTCATCCAACAAATTAAAGGCCTCCCCTCCACTAAAAAACCATTCAGATGCATTTGTATGTGACATCATGTGCGGGTAAATTTTGTTTAAAACCTAATTTTGACCCTTTATGGTCCCTTTGCCTCTACTTCTCTTTGACTTTGATGGACCTACAGGCATCTTTCTCAACAATTTCAAGGTATACTCTGTGAATACTAGAATCTTATGAAGCATATTCAAGAAAAAACAGCACCGCCTGCATTCAGGTCCCATGTAGCTCTTTCCATTGTCTTCCTAGTATTATTTCTTCCAAGGTTTTCTCATTTCATTACATTTGAAAATCATGTATAAAAGCCGGAAGATAAAACTCTGATCAAGTTGTTTTTGTGCTGGTGCAGATTTTATTTGGAAGAAGGACAACTTGATAGTTCTCTTCTTCCCTTCAAGGAAATTGATTCTTCTGTTCTACTCCTTCACATTGCTCTGCATTATCATTGCCATTGGCAATGTTTATACCAAAGGCTGATCTGCCTATTTGGGTGATCTGTTATGTTTCCTTTTTGAACATTCTCCTAGCGCCCAGGTCTTTCCCTTTCATAGTAGCATACCTACTCTTTGAGAATATCATGTTCGTGATGAAGTTCAATGCTCTAGTTTCAGGACAACTTCAACTGGAAGTGCTTATGAATGGGTTGTGACTAAGAAATCTTTGAGATGATCAGAATCTGATTTATTAGCAGTGGCCGAGAGAGAATTACAAACTCTGAAGCAAAAGCACCTACAAAGAAAGGCTTCTGAATCTGGTTTTAATTACATTGTTGAACAAATTAAAGGAAATGAACAAGGTCCATCTTATTATAAGAGAAACAAGTTCGACAGAAAGGAGTCTGCGTTTGCTTTTATTCTTACTCACTTCATCTACAAGAAGCCTATTATAAGCTCATGGTGTGCATTTCTATTTCTTGTTGTTTCAAGGGTTGTCATTTCTTGTTGTGGGCTTGAACTTGATTGGGGAGTATGAGAGTGGTATAAGTATTCATCGAAAACCTCAGGAGAGATTTAAATCTTTTACTCAAAACAAAACAATGTTGGAAAGGATGAAGAAATACTTGTAGATATTCATCAATTATCAATATATAATTAAAATTCTTTTTTCTCTCATTTCAAAACAGCAACAACAATTAATTACTAAATATTAATAAACTAATAATATAATATTAACAAATAAATAATAAAGTAATAATAAAACAATATTATTGACATATTAATAAACTGATACAAAACTGAAAATTTTCGATTGATTCTAATTTCGGCTTCTAGGTGAATCAAACAATAATGATTGAAATCCGACTTAGATTCCCATCTATACAAACAAGGGTTGGGAATATACGATTCTGTTCGGAGGGGATTTCAGTTCCCCTTCCGATTCCAATCCGGACCGCCAACCAAACCGATCCTTAAGTAAAATTAAATTAAGATCATTAATGGAGTTGTAGGATCGCGGATCTTAACTCAACTAATCCATCACAGGTCTAGAGTTTTACTTTTTGACTTTCCAACTTTCTAAAACAGAATAAAAATTAAATAGAAAATCTCAATTTGGCTAAAAACATAACGGGAGATATATAATGGAAGTGTACCTGAATCGAAATTAGCCACACGAAAGTAAAGCTTTCTCCTCCTATCAACCTGAGTATAGGAATTGTCCACCTGAAGATCTATTAGGTTGTCACTTGAACTCCAAATCCAGCACGAATGAGTTCCCAAAGAGCTCGGGGATGCTTCTTCAGGCAGGCGCAGGGAAGGTTCAAATGAATAAGAGTAAGCATAGCAGCACTTGTCAAGGCACTCGTCTCTGCAACTTTTCTCATTCTCAGATTCCGGGTATGATGACTCGGGTATTCTCACTCTGGAAAAGTACAGAGAAAAGAAGTTCATCTCTTTACATTCTTCTGTGTTTCCCGTGCACCCATTGGAGTACTTGCCGGAATTCCATTCCTCCGACTCTTTGGGGTTGAACCCCGGCAAACATGAACAGACCGGTGTACTACTGCTGTTGCAAACACCGTTAGGACCACAGGCTCTGACAACGCTGCAATCGTCGCTGGGCTGGAACCATAACAGACTCCAGCTATTGTTATCCTTGGTCAAATGCTTGATTTGGCCAGATGGGTCAATTACCAGTCTCGAGTTATTGTCGAATTTCCTAAGACTGTCTCTTTTGACACTCGTGTAGTTTAGTAGCAAGTTGAGCACTGATTTCGGCATCTCTTCCAAGACAGAGAAATCCTCCGACGATCCGCTTCTCCAGTAAAGCGTCGACCTGTTCTTGATAGTGAACTGATTTGGACCTGAACGTTCAAAGATGAAGTCTCCATAAGCTGGGTCATATTCATCAATCCATGACTGTAGCTTCTGGTTTACTTCGAGCTTCATTCCTGGGAGGAATGTATTGGATGGGTTAGCTTCATCGTAAATGAAGCTCTGCCATATAGGAGCTTGATCCCCTCCGCTCAAGATGAAGTTCCCGGTATCCAAAAGCTTAGCAGTTGTATTAGCAGTCGCAGCTGATGAAACCTTCGACGAGGACCAAACAACTTTTCCTTCTAGTTTATCTAGCAGATTAAGATTCCCGTCCTGGCCTATTTGGAACACTCCTTGTCTATCTAAGATTGGTTGGTTTCTGTTGGCAACCCAAACAACTGATCGAGGAGACAACCCATGATACCATATCCCCAAGTATCTTTTGTTGGTAGAGATACCATTGGTGAAATCATCACCAGGAGTGAAGAAACCTAATTCGAATATTCCTCCGGTGGAAACTAGAGTATCTCGTTCTACTCCTCTGTCGAAGATGGGTTGGCTAGGTGTTATGGTGTCTCTTGCAGAGCAAAATAACTGGCTGGAGCATGATAAGAAGATGGCGGAGAAGAAGGAAAATGAAATGAGATTATCTGCAGTAGCAAACCATCTGATCCACATAACTCTTCCTCTCTTCCACATCATTGAAATCGCCGCAGCCGGGCCGTCGGCCAAGAGAAAAATTTATTACTACAAGAATGGAGGTTGTGAACCCCATACAAAGCCAACATATAGCTTACCTTCTAGTCAATCCCGGAGAAAAAGGAAATGGTGCTTTTCACGGTGAAAAATTACTTAAGTTAATCCTTAAATATTCTCACAATGGATGACATGTCATTAAATATTTACAGAAACGGAAAAAGGAAATGGTGCTTTTCACGGTGAAAAATTACTCAAGTTAATCCTTAAATATTCTCACAATGGATGACATGTCATTAAATATTTACAGAAACGGAAAAAGGTAAAATGTCGAATTTGTTCTTTATTATTTCTCAAATTTTTAAAATAAAATCAATATAAAAAATAAAAATGTAAGAAAATTTTCTTTTATATTTCTTAAAAACCCATTACACAAAAACAAATTTGGAAGAGAACCCAGATACAAAAGACTGACCTTTGTTCTCTAATCCGTTGGAATACCGCCCAAGAAGACGGAAGGTTGCAGAATCAGAAATGGAGAGGGGTATGAACTATGAAGGGAGTTTGACATTTCCCTTTTTACTTGTCCTCTTGTCCCAACATCCCCAATGATCATCTCTTCCGGTTTTACCGTTCAGTTTATAACGGTAAAACCCTTGACAAACCAAGCTTTAGGATTGATGATTATTATATTCATGGATTCTCAACAATCAGCCGTATCTCTATTGAAGAACTCTCCCTGTAAGCGAGAGATTTGAGATTTGTCTTAGAATGTTGAGACTTTGAATATATTTTTAAAGTGAATAAGAACCAGAACCAGAACTGGGTTTACATCCTCTTAACCAAGCCTCTTCAACTCACACATGGTTCAAACATGGGGAGAGAAACCACTTCTGAATGTTACGGTGCGCGCACATGAAATAATAAATTAACGAAATGAATGGCTGTAAACGGCACTGCACACAGCAACTTGCTTTTGCTCTAAATTTTGATTGGAAAAATGCCAATAGAGGGAGAAGATATTGATATATGAGACAGCATAAATACAGGTGCATTGAGTGTATATACGAGTATATATGACACTATTGTTGCTTGATGATGCTTAGCCTAAACCATCATTTATGATCATCCTTTATTGCACTGGGCTGACTTCCAAATGCACAAGTTATAGTATGGAAGAAAGAATTGGCGATCCCCTGTTCACTCTAGTCTTTTGCATCGACTCATCAATCAATCAAACAAAAGAAGAGATTCAGTGACCTGTAAGATGTGAACCCAAAACCTCTCTCTCTCTCTCCAAGGCAAATCTAAGATCTCTCTCATTTACAGGGATGGGGTATGAGTCCGGTTGTCTCTCATTTAAGAGTTCAGGTCTCTCATTTACATAATATAAACAGAATAGATTCTTCAACTGATGAACTACCTAGATTCCAATAAGGTTCTTAATCTTTTCTATAAACCTTTTTAGGGTGATTTATTGGCTTTTCGGTTCTATTTCTTCAGGATTTGCATTCTGGGCTGATGAAGATATTCTATTTATAGGCTGAAGCTAGTATGAATGCCCAAGCTTGCCTTTGGCAATATTCTTATCCTATTCATCTAAGTTATTTTATGGATAACATTGTCTTTGAGTTTTATTTTGAAAATTTAAAGAATAATAAAAGGTAAAATTGACTGCAAAAGAATAGTTTTGAAATTAAAAAAAAAAAAAATTATATAAATCACGTGCCTTCACATACAAATGGAATAATGTGATGGCATGTCAAATTTCCCTTCATCACAATCCCATTTTCTTCTTCCGAGTCTTTCTTTTTGGATTAGACTGAATTTTGCAGTTCCAATGCCCTCTTTGTCCCTTATTTTCCTATTTAAGACACAACCAGTCCCCTTATTTTTCTGATCACTGTTTTCAAAATCGAACGGACCAAACGGTCAGAGAGAAGTAAATTTCATATAAATGGCTAAAACTTCAGGAAAAGAATATGACTTCATGCTCTTTGTTGCACAAGTGTTTTTACCTTGTCTGTTTTTGCTTTGAAAAACACACATTACCAAACTTCACGTGATTACTATGGAAAGACAAAAATATTTTGAAAAAGCTTATCCAAACATATGTTTGCCCAATAGCTGGTGGGTTAGTTTGGACTAGCCTCACGTGATTACTCAATTAATTACAAGTCTAAAAGTGCTCGCCACTACAAGAATACCAGTCTAAGGCGGCGACGGTCATTAGTCCACTCCCTAGGTTACTTCCGACCTAGATCAAGACCATCGCCTTTGAGGACCGGTTTGAGGCGGTTCAATTATCTCTAAAGCGGTGGGATGTCAGAACCGTTTGTTCAGAGTTAATAAAGGTGGCAATTTCAACCATGGGCCGCCTTAAGTTAATCAAAATGTTGCTTCCGTTTTTAAGTGGCAATCTGAACCACCGGTCTAGATCTTTTTGGGCCATTGCCTTTAATCAGTTAAAACTTTACTTCTATTTTTAGGTGGCAATCTAAACCGTCGGTTTAGATCTTAAGGTCCTATGAGATAATGACTTCACTAAAACATAGTTACCATCTCTTCTTAAAAGTTTAAGATGGAGAGACGATTCATTAAAAGAAGAAGTGCATGCATGTTACCTTGAGGTGAAGAAATTTATTTGGCAGCCTTGCCATCGAATAGACAGAATTATTGACAAGTCCACATGCTTCATTTTACTTGGGTTTTAAGGTCTACAAAGTCCCTATTGCCTGTTTAATTATTGTTTTAAGGTCTACAAAAGCACTTCCAAATAGTGCGTTTACCTGCACTAAAATAATCATTTGCTTGCTAATTTTCTGCTACCATTGAAAATGTGGCACAACTTGCACACCTACCAAGGCACTAAGTTTTGTTTCATGTTTTTTGGTGGCACCAAAAGTATAAGACTGATACTATATATATAGAAAGTTGAAGGGCCCTAGAAATGTTCATACGAGTATAATATCATCAAATAGTTATAACAAATGTTTTATCTCCACTAACTTGTATCTTCTTTGTTATTTCGTAAAGGCTGTTAAGGATTAAACTATTAGTGTCGGGTATTGTATTGGATAATTTAAATATGGATACGTTTTGGAAGTGTATGGATACAGACAAAAAATATGAAAATGCATGATTACGTTAAAAAAATACATACAAATTCCATAAATACAATAATATCATTAAATTTAAGATCAAAATAATCACAAATAGTATATAAATACATAGAAAATATATATTTTAGCAATATATTATAATTAATATATCAAGATGCATAGATATCATATAATTTTATGAGCCTAAGGTGCAATGTTTTGGGTGCGCTCTAGTGATCCGGGTCTGAATCACCATGCCTGCACTTTTTTATAGAGAAACACTATGTTCTTGTTGTTGTTGTATGTGTGAGTAGGCCATGCATTCAACAGGTCTTCTATCGAGTATCAGTTGACTCAAATCATCTAATTAGCTTTTTCAGTAGACAAACTTTTGGTGATTTTCTAGCAAGGAGTCTCAACATGGGTCTCGTACGTGTCTCCTTAAGTGGCCCTACCAAGCTCATGGTCTAGAGCAAGAATTAAGGTATCGATACGATACTTCCGATATGGGGCATATCGTATTCGTATCCATGATCATGGATACAGGATACGCTACGAATGGATACATATTCTATGGATCGTGCATATTGGTACAATACGCCTTCATATTAGGCTATATCGCACTGTATCGGTGGATACGATCCGATACACACCGATATGGAGGCGTATCCGTGTCTAGTTTGACAAAATTGTATATGAGTACTTTTGGATTGTTTTTCATCTTTAGTACAATTTAAAAAACAGTATTATTAAAACTGAAATAAATAATTTAAGATTTAATTTTTTCAAAAAATTAATATAAAAACAATATATTTCATCTACTTAGATTATTTGTATATTTTATTTTACGCATTGTATCTCTATACGTATCCATATCTGACTTATCGATAGAATACCCGGTACCAATACTTTGATCTATACCTCTTCCTCTATTTCTACTGCACTCGTTAATTCTGAGAGATGATGAATAAACCGTTTCTTTGGCTTATTTTCTCCTCTCTTTCAACTTCTCAAGTGAAATAAGCCTCATATGGCGCTTTAACAGACGGAAAGGTAGAAGAACGGAGAAAATTTGGAAGTTCAAACCAACAAATTCTATAGTTGCAGAGAGGAAGACAATTTTAGAAAAAGTGATGAGAATAAATTCTAGTTTCCCCATTTGCACACTTTGATTCTGTGAAGTCGTTAGGCTTCATACGAAATCGCGTTCAAGACTTCAAGTCTATCGGATGTCGATCGCAATGCGAAGTTGCGAACTCGAATACACTCACCCATTCTTCTTTTTCCTTAAAGGTAAGCCTTTCATTGAGATCCTCGGCGACCTTCTGGGCTACGGCATATTCAATGTAGATGGGGAGCTATGGCGAACTCAGCGAAAGTTAGTAAGCCATGAGTTCACGACCAAATCCCTGCGGGAGCTCGTGGTGAAGACGGTGGTGGAACAGGTGGAAGAGCGCCTGCTGCCCTTATTGGAGTCGGCTTCGGCGAATAATAAGGTGGTCGACATGCAGGATCTGTAAAGGAGGTTCGCGTTCGACACGGTTTGCAAGGTGTCATTAGGGATCGACCCTGGTTGCATGGACGCCTCACTGACCATATCGCCTTTGGCGAGAGCATTCGACGTAGCGTCAGAGATAAGCGCCAGACATGCAGCGGCACCTGTTTTTGCCGTCTGGAAGATTAAGCGACTGTTGATCACGTTGCGATCGACCTCCGACTGTTGATCCTTTCTCCCTCCTTCCTCTTCTTTTTCTTTCTCCCTTGTTTTGCCACCACCACTGCAACTCGAACCAGCGGCGGTAGCAACTTCCTCACTAGATGACAACCGGATCTGAGTACCATACCTACATCAAAACGGCGGATGAGAGATACTCAGATCTGGGCTTGCCGACACAGATACTCAGATCTGGGTTCCTTCTGGGATCTAGGCTTGCCCCTTAAGTTTCATCTAATTTTCTTTATCAAATGAATCCAAACGGAAAAGATAACCTTTTTCAAACTCCAACGTTCCATCACCGCCACCACTTACTGCAACTACAGAAGTTGCCCCGGCGACTATAGTTGCTTCTTCTCTTCCTTCGCGAAGGAGCGCAGAGATTAGAGAGGAAGGAAAGAAACTAGGCTGTTTGCTTTTGTACCAGAAATTAAAAAGAAAAGGGAGGAGGTGGATAGATTAGAGAGGAAGAATGCAGAAACTTAGCAGCAATGGCTTGTTCTTCACAGCTGCTCGGAGCTTCGTCTTCCAGTATTACTAACCTGCGCCTCCAAAGAGAGGTTTATTCATCTTCCCTAAACCTTCATCCTTATCTGTGCCTAATCATCAGCATAGATGCAGAACCTCTCTCCAGGTTTCAACAAAGGCAAAGAAGAGGAGCGAAGTAGCTTCAGTTCAGCAACAAGCAAACTCTAGAACAGAGAAGCCAGTAGAAGAAGAGGAGGAGGAAGTAGAGGAAGACTTGCCGTGGATTCAGGTGAAGGCCATGGACCTGGTGGATTCAGGAGAAGACTTGGTTGCTGACCTCAACTCAGAAAAGCTTATATGTTGGATGATGCCCAGGTTGCTGAAATTTTAAATGAGATCTCAGGACGGATTGTGCGAGAAAAAGGTCCAGTAGTAATGGATATGTCAGGATACTCGGAAAAGGGTTTAAAACGAAAGCTTGCTGTTCAGGACCTTTTTGGGAAGATATTTTATCTGTCTGAGCTGCCAGAGTTCTGTTCGAGGGACAGCTCCTTAATTGTCAAGGAAATATTTGGTGTTACAGTCTTACAGACGAAGATCTTGACACTCTTCCAATACGTACTTTCTCGCAAAATGATGGGGATGTTGATTCAATTCTGAAGATGGTAGATAGTCCAAAATTAGGGGAATCCAGTGACGATTCATCCAATGCTTCACGAGATTGATAATGTACTTCTGGGAGTGTAGAAGCAGGGGGCAAATTGCAGTGCTGGGCTTAGTTTAGCATGGGGAGAATCAGAAGAATAATTTGGGGGTTTAGTAGTCCCACAGAAAGATAGTCTTTATATATTATGTAGTTCAGGAGATTTTGTTTTTTCTTATAAGTAGTTTAGAAGAAGATAATGACGCAGCGTGGAAGCAATGAGAACCAGAGCTGGTTATGCAAGCACCGGGTGTTCGCTAGCACCTAGTGAATAGCACCGATTTCTCTAGGAGAGAGAAAAGGTGGCAAAAATAGGAAGAAGAGAACTTGAAGAAATTCTAAAATCTGAAGTATGAATTGATGAATAACTTTGGGAAAATAGCAGTATTTATAATACATTTGGGAATTGTAAAAGAACTAGGAAAGAACATGAGTCTTGATCTTGATCTTGATCCTCTTGGGCTGTCTTGATAAGGTCGAACCCTCTTAGAATTCTTGGGCTTGATCTTCTACCGTCCGATCTCCCTGGCTCTCCTTATGCATGAATCTAGGAGTCTTGGATTTCTTGATGCTTCTTGGAGTCTTTGCTGGATCTTGATTGGAGTCTTGAATTCTTGCTAATCTTGGAAGAGTCTTGATAATCTTGGATTCTTGATAAGTCTTGGAGTCTTGGAAGAGTCTTAATGGACCTTGAATTATCCTATTATCCTTTCTTGCCTTATCTTGGACTCTTGACCTTATCTTAGGAGCTGCCGCCCCTAGGGGGGAGATGGGCCTTGGGATGGGCCTCCATCATTCTCCCCCACTTGGAGAGAACTCGACCCCGAGTCGTGACGAGGATAGGCAAGTGTTATCTCTGGCAGGTACCGGTGAAGGTCAGCCACGTTGAAGGTTTTGGATATACCCATATGATCTGGTAGGTCCACTATATAGGCATTATCATTAATTTTCTTCACGATCTTGTATGGACCATACTTCCGAGGCTTCAACTTGTTGTAGGTACCTACGGGAATTCTTTCCTTCCTTAAGAAGACCATAACCTCATCACCTACATCAAACACTTGAGGTCGGCGGAGTTTGTATGCGGCCATCTTGTACTTGGCGTTGGATTGCTCTAGCTTCTGCTTCACGGTGTCTTGGACGGACTGGATTTGTTCTACCATCTGCTCTGCTGAGATACTGGCGCTGGGTACCTTGGGTAGTTTCACTAAATCCAGTGCATGGTTAGGGACCTTCATGTACACGATGGAGAATGGGGATCTGCCTATAGAACTATGCACTACATTGTTATAGGCGAACTCAGCCTGGGCTATGGCGAAGTCCCACTGTTTCGGCCGTTCCTGGCATATGCTGCGAATTAAATTCCCTAAAGTTCGATTTACCACTTCTGTTTGTCCATCTGTCTGCGGATGGGCTGTACTGCTGAAATTAAGTGATGAATCAAACAACCTCCACAGGGTCATCCAAAAGTGACTGAGGAATCGTGTGTCACGATCTGAAGTGATGGTCTTGGGTACCCCATGTAAGCGAACAATCTCCCTGAAAAATAATTTGGCTGTTGCGGATGCATCTGCTGTTTTCTTGCATGGGAGGAAGTGGGCCATTTTTGAGAACCTATCAACCACCACGAAGACGGAGTCCATGTTCCTCTGGGTCTTTGGCAAGCCTAGCACAAAATCCATGGACAAGTCTTCCCATATAGCAGTAGGAACGGGTAGGGGCATGTAGAGACCTGTGTTCTGGGTTTGTCCCTTAGTTGTCTGACAAACATAGCACCTGCTTACGATGGTAGACACGTCCCTTCTCAATTTCGGCCAGTAATATCGCCCCTTAACAGCTTCTATTGTTTTGTCCCTTCCCAAGTGTCCTGCTAGTCCTCCCCCATGCAAATCCCTGATGATCTTTTTGCGGAGGGAGGTGCAAGGGATACACAGCTGTTCCCCTTTCATAAGGAACCCGTCATAAATAAAGAAGTCTTCTACTGACTGCTTATTCACACATTTCTCCCATACCTGTTGGAAGTCTTCATCTTGGGCATATAAGTCTTTTAGGCACTCAAAACCCACAATCTCAACGCTGAGAGTCTTGATGAGAGCTACACGCCTACTAAGTGCATCAGCCACTTTATTTTGCTGTCCTGTCTTATACACAATTTTATATGGGAACTTGTCTAGGAAAGCAGACCATCTGGCATGTAAATCACTCCTTAATTGCCTTTGCCCACTAAGATATTTTAGGGCCTGGTGGTCAGTATAGAGAACAAATTCTTTTGCAATTAAATAGTGTTCCCATGTTTTCAAGGCTCTTATCACAGCATAAAATTCCTTGTCATAAGTAGACCACTTTCTCCTGGCTTCACATAATTTTTCACTAAAGAAAGCAATGGGTCTTTTCTCTTGGGACAATACAGCCCCTATGCCAACTCCACTGGCATCACATTCAACTTCAAATAACTTATTAAAATCTGGCAAGGCAAGAACATGAGCAGTACATAACTTTTCTTTTATGAGAGCAAAACTTTGCTCTTGTTCTTCTCCCTATTGAAATTTCCCCTTTTTCAAGCATTCAGTAATGGGAGCCATGATACTATTAAAATTCTTAATAAAACGCCTATAGAAGGTTGCCAACCCATGAAATCGCCTTACATCTATGACAGTGGATGGGGTCGGCCACTCCCTGATGGCTTTCACCTTTTCCTCATCCACTTTCACACCATTCTTGCTTATAATAAATCCCAGGAATAATAAAATATTATTCATAAAGATGCATTTCTTCAAATTAGCATATAATTTATTTTCCCTCAATGTTTTCAGGACCTCTCTAATATGTCCCACATGCTCAGTGATAGATTTACTGTATATCAAAATATCATCAAAATAGACTACCACAAATTTACCAATGAAGGGGCGCAATACCTGGTTCATCAGCCTCATGAAAGTGCTGGGTGCGTTGGTTAGTCCAAAGGGCATGACTAACCACTCGAACAAGCCATTTCTAGTGTTGAAGGCTGTCTTCCATTCATCTCCGGGACGGATCCTGATTTGATGATATCCACTCCTGAGATCTATTTTTGAGAAAACTACAGCTCCGCTTAGTTGGTCCAGCATGTCGTCCAGCCTAGGAATGGGAAATTTGTACCCAATGGTGATCTTGTTAATGGCCCTACTGTCGACACACATTCTCCAACTGCCATCCTTCTTAGGTGTTAATAAGGCAGGTACTGCACAAGGACTCATGCTGATTTGAATGTATCCCTTTTTCAATAATTCTTCTACCTTTTTCCGTAAGATTTCATTCTCCTTAGGACTCATCCTGTAATGTGGGAGGTTAGGTAGACTAGCACCTGGAACAAAATCAATATGGTGTTGTATATCTCTCATGGGAGGGAGTTCATTTGGTAACTCCTCTAGAACTACATCTTTAAATTCATCCAGTAGTCCTTGTATTTCAGCTGGAATTGTATTTTCATCATTAGCATCTTCTCCTTTTACTACTAACAAATGTATCTCATGAGTATCCTTACATTCTTTAACAAATTCAGCATGATGATGGGTGATGGTAAGGAAATTCTTTTCATGTGCCTTTGGAGTATTTGTAATACTTTTTTCTGCTATGGGTAACAAAGTATAACGTGTACCTTCTTTTTCAAGTTGGTAGGTATTCTTCCTACCCATGTGCCTTGCATCTGTATCAAATTGCCAAGGCCTCCCTAACAAAATATGCCAAGCATCCATATCTACAATATCACAATATGTTTCATCATGGTACTTACCAATTGAAAAAGGTACCCTGCAGCGTTCTTCCACTCGTACGCCGCCTCCTTCCTTGATCCACCCAATTGTGTATGGGTTGGGATGTTTTTCAGGAATCAGCTGTAACTGTTGGATGACATCCCTGCAAATAATATTTTCCTGACTACCACTGTCAATAATTAAATTAAATAATTTTCCCTTGACAGTACATTTGGTACGAAATAATCTATGCCTTTGAGAAGTATCCTTATTTTTCTGGGACAACGTCAATTTTCTTACCACACAAGTATACTCCTCATGTTCATATGGACCCTGTTCATCCTCCCCATCAGGTCCACAATATACTTCCTCCTCAATATCTTCTTCCTCCTCCCTTTCTACCATATTAACTGCCTTCCTCTTGGGACAGTCACTGGATCTATGTCGAACCTCATTACATTTAAAACATTTAATAGGAGCAGGCCTTGCATAAGGGTTACTGGGTTTAGGAGGGTTGGAAGGATTACCTCGAGTATGTCCTCCTGTAGTAGCCTTATCGGCGTTACTTGTACTTGCCGGGTGAGAAGGTTGTACTGTCGGAACTGATTTGTTCCTGTCGACAGTTGCCGGTCTATTGTCGCTCCCGCTGTACCGGCGATAATTATCATTGCGTGCCTTGTCCTGGAACATTAATTCTGCTTTCAAGGCTAGGTTCCTTGCTTCCTGCACACTAAGAACCATCTGTACACCAATTTTATCTCTGATAGACGGTCTTAAACCGCTTAGATAGGGCTGCCTGCTGGTTATCACTTTCAGATAATTGATTTCTTTCAGCTAATCTCAAAAATTCAGATGTATATTCATTAACACTACGAGAACCCTGCGCACACCTCTGATAAGATTCAAACATATATTGTTCGTAGTCAGGAGGTAAAAATCTACCTCTGATTAATTGTTTCATGCGCCTCCAGGTTCGAACAGGACCCCTTCCTTCTCTCATCCGGGTCTCTCTCATTCGTTCCCACCAAACAGATGCACCTCCCTTTAATCGGAAAGCTACTAATTTTACCCTTTGTTCCTCTGGTATTTCCATGTAATCAAAGAACCTATCGACTTCTGTGATCCAATCCAGAAGTCCCTCTATACCAAGATCTCCACTAAAAGTAGGAATATCTACCTTGAGTTTAAATTCATCATTATTCCTACGGGGGTTGAAATTACCTTGATTGTGCTGTCGTTGTCGGGAAGAACTGGTGCACCACCAAATTCGAAATTGTCATCACTGTCGTTGTCAAGAATTGGGCGTCGGGACGCAGTAGCGACGGGTGGTCTGTCGTGATCGTCTCCTGCGATCTGCTGTGGAATTTCCCGGATTCGTGGGACAACCTCCCGTAACAAGGTTTGCAGTTGTTCAGTCACCTCTGCGAATTGCCGTTCGATGTTACGTGTGGCTGTACGCTGCTCTTCGATTGCTCTCCAAACAGCTGGGAACCCCTGATCTCCGTCACGGGGTGGATTGCGACTGCTACCGTCTGGGTTGGATATGACTGGGCGAATTCCCTGCTCTGATACCACCTGGCGCAGCGTGGAAGCAATAAGAACCGGAGCTGGCTATGCAAGCACTAGGCGTTCACTAGCATCTAGCGAATAGCACCGATTTCTCTAGGAGAGAGAAAAGGTGGCGAAAATAGGAAGAAGAGAACTTGAAGAAATTCTAAAATCTGAAGTATGAATTGATGAATAACTTTGGGAAAATAGCAGTATTTATAATACATTTGGGAATTGTAAAAGAACTAGGAAAGAACATGAGTCTTGATCTTGATCTTGATCCTCTTGGGTTGTCTTGATAAGGTCGAACCCTCTTGGAATTCTTGGGTTTGATCTTCCACCGTCCGATCTCCCTGGCTCTCCGTATGCATGAATCTGGGAGTCTTGGATTTCTTGATGCTTCTTGGAGTCTTTGTTGGATCTTGATTGGAGTCTTGAATTCTTGCTAATCTTGGAAGAGTCTTGATAATCTTGGATTCTTGACAAGTCTTGGAGTCTTGGAAGAGTCTTAATGGACCTTGAATTATCCTATTATCCTTTCTTGCCTTATCTTGGACTCTTGACCTTATCCTAGGAGCTGCCGCCCCTAGGGGTGAGATGGGCCTTGGGATGGGCCTCCATCAGATAATGTGAGAAGAAAATTTTGGTGAGTTCCATTTTTTTTTCATGGTAATACATTCTGTGAGCTTGAAATACTAAATCGATGGTCTCATCTTAGTTTTATATTCAAAAAACACTGGTTCTGGCCATGGTGGTGGCTAGCGGCAAGCTTAGCTTTTTGGATTCTGTTTTATTTTCTTGAGAAAGAAGATGATAAATAGTGTATTTTATTTTTAAGGATAATTTTGATATTTTAAAAAGTCTTAAATTGCATGTAATGTCAGGTGATATACATAAATGATGATCTATAATGATAGATACTAGATTATCCTAAAATGAAAGTTTGATTACTAAATTGTCTAATTTTAAAGTTCGGATATTAAATTGACACTCGGCCTAAAATATCGAGAATTTTCTCTTTTTTTTTTACTTCATGGGACTACACAATGGAAATAGCCCATCACCCAAACCCATAACCCATCAACCCTGGTGGCAAGAGGATTTGATCTACTGTCAGTGTATAAGTTATACTAGAGATTATATATAGTTTAGTTCTCTTAATATACGTGTTATAGGGCATGTGGAGGAGAGTACCCAGTAGTAATTAAATGCTTTTATTTTTCTTTTCTTGCAATCAAAATGCTGATATTAAGGATTGTCAGGCGAAATTAACCACCAAAAACCAAGCTCAAAAAGAATCAAGGGATTGTCAGTCAAAATGCTTTTTCTCCTACACAATGGTATTAAGGATTGTCAGTCAAAATGCTTTTTCTCATCTCTCACTTGTATCCTTTGTGGACATGGAAAACCAATATAAATATTCTTTGTTGTTTTTAAGTGTATATGGAATTCACGGCTGATGAGTCATTTGCAATTTCAAAGGATGTATGGAATAAACCACTTGGACGTGGAAATGAGGTCAGATTGCATCTTAGAGAATAAGCTAGGAAGTATTTGGAAGAATATAAATTAAAAGTGGGTATATTGATTCCTAGATGGATAGTCATCTTCTCTTATTATAGTCTACACTTTCTTTCTTAAACGTTGCCAATTACAATTCCAATATTTTGTTGCACTTTAAGTTCTTTAACATATAGTCAATCTTCCGAGTGGAAGAAGTAAGATTTGGTTTTACAAGCATCTGGTTTCCGTTGGTTCACTGTTTTTTGATGGCTCCATGTGACAACAATTTGAACATATGAAATTCATAAAAAAAAAAAAAAAAAAAAACAATTCGAACATGTGAATTCCTTGATTCACTGTTCTATTGTAGCATGCGATCAGTAGATGCTATGGAATCCTTTGGGTAGAAGATGCTATGGAATCGATCGTTTCATGATCTAAGTATTTGATTTTCCTCTTTCATCATATGGGTTGGTAGTAGTTTGGGTGTAAGTTTGTGGTATGCTTGAGGCCTAATGGGCCCTCTCTACCTCAGCAACAGGTATTACATATTAATTTAAGGGGGATTAAGGGTAACTGGAATTTCATGAAAGTAAAAACTCTACATGCACTCTTAAAAGCATATGCATCCAATTGCACATTGAATTTTATATACTTGCAAATTTGGTTTAACATTTTTAGAAGCATGTTGATACAAATGCTGATAGTACCAATGGATGATAGGTCACTTTCTATTCTTATTATAGGTGCTTTGAGGCATTTCTCTCTTGTAGTCCATGTACACCAAGGATCTTTAAAATGGAAATGAACAAAAAGTGTTTGGTTTGTAATTTGTATACAATATACTACTAGCATTTTGGGTATCACCTCATGGTATTATGTTTATTTCTTTCATTTGAATGCATATGTATTCATAAGGGTGTGTTTACATGTGGATGCATGATAAACTGAGCAGGTCCAACAGGTTATGATTTATTTTTATTTTCTTTTTTCATGTCAACATGTACAGAAACATTTGTATGGATATTGGATGGAACAGTCCGGTCCAAAATATTTATTAGATTGGATTAGACCTGGTCCATTCGTAATAAATTTATATTGGATTTGGTTGGATTAAGCCAATATTTGGTTCATTGATATAAGATAAGAATATGTGTTAATGGACCGAGTTTGGATTGAAACCAATCTAAATCAAAATGAATTTGAATAGGTTGGACGGTCCAGACATTGAATTGGACTGGTCCAAATTAATGAAAAACATTCATTAGATTGGATTGGACCCGGTCCATTTATAATGGACTCACATTAGTTTGGATCGGATTGGACCCGATCCATTTATAATGGACTCACATTGGTTTGGATCGGATTGGACCATATCTAGTCCAATTGGCACCCCTGCCTGTATTAGACTCTTTGATATTTTTATATCACTTTGGTATTTTTTTATGTTGGAATAATGTTCGATATTCATGGTTAGTTTATTAAAGATTGTATCCATGTATTCCCATTGTGGTATTGTTGAAGAAATTGGACATGGCCTGAACTTAATAGCCAGTCCAATTTAGTAAATCAAATACCTCCTTGTAATGGATAATAAATTTCTCTCATGAGGGTAATTTTGTAAAATTTGATCAAGGTTAGTACTTTATTATAAGCCAACGCTATGTACAAGTTGATTATAGAACCATCAAGGTTCTAGTTGTAAATGAACATGATGTTTGTAATAGAAAAAAATTCATTTAGCTTTTTAATCACTTCTATCTGAATTAGGGGTCTGTTTTGGTTTATGGTGCTATATTCAGTAAGAGAATTTGTTTGTTTTCTCATACAACACTTCTTGCAGAAATCTGAAGAGTTTGGACTTGCTTGGAATTGTGACGTAAATAACTAGCTTACATGATCCCTTGCTGTTTCAATTTGAAATCCATTTAAATTGGTCGGCCTCCTACATATGCAATTCATAAATTAAATGATGGGAAGGATATTTCTATGGTTTTTCAGCATGGTATAGAAATTTGAGATTATAAAATATGGATTTAGTAAACTTGTGTGCTATAGCTAAAGCATTACTTGGGTAGTTGGGTAGATGTTATCAGAATTGGCCATGGGGTTCCAAATATGCCAAACCTTCTGCTAATTAAGGATATTATTTATTTATTTATTTTTTGATAGTTGGTTTATTGTTGTAGTTGCGAAGGATATTATTTTATTCTTTTGAAGCAAAAATTGGTTGATAGTTCTTATTATTGATATTTATTTGTTTATTCGTTTTCTAGTTAAACCTCCATTGGTTTATTTGAGAATCACTTGGGCACACATTGTCTTTTGTCCCTTGTAGAGAGCTCCATTTAGTTGGTCATCAATGAGCATGGAGCTTGGGTATCTTAACAGAGTGAGCATGGTATTTAATGTTCTTGGTTGAATTGCTATTGGATTATATTACATTCAATTTTTTGTTGCTCCTCATGCTCATACATGTTTATTGGAAATGGGCTCAAGGACAAAGTGCCTAAAGAGAATAGTGGATTTGACTACTACAGTCTCTATAATCCAAGTGCTGGAACTATCGTTTTGACAACATGGTATGATAGTATTCCAAAAGTTCCGAGTGAGAAGAACCATCAAATGGACACCTAAAGACTTTTTGACTCCTCTTCCTCCCAAATGAAACAAATTTACCTATAGATTTTTCAAAGAAATTGGAATTGGGAAAGTTGGTGTTGAGAGACAACGATGTCCATTAAGAGAAACTTCTGCTATACAAGGCAATTTGAATAACTCACCTCAAGGGGAAGGCATTAACATGTTTATGTAAAGAATAAGATTTTTGTAAGAAGCATATTAACCTTTCTTTAAATTTATATGGGCAGTGCTTATTACACCATTTCCAAATATATAATTAATTTCTTTCAAAACATATTACTGTGATCGGCAATTGATTTCTCACTATTTCTGTGACAAATACTCTTGTATCAAAACACCTCGTGTTGTTTATAATTTGTCAGGACACCCCTTACCATTGTTAAAATTAACTACTATAAGAACTTTTTTTCTTACACTCATTAGCCCCTACAACGCAGGGGCCACCCCGCTAGTTAATAGATTAATAGATTAGTGGATTAGATGGTTTGAAGCTAAGTAGGGCAGGAATGCATGTGATTAATCCAATTCATTTTTGTCAAATTTTGATTATCAATGTAGCCATAATTGGATTAAATCATATTAGAAAATATAGTCGCTTATTAATAAGCGTAGCAGCACTTGTCAAGGCACTTGTTTCTGCAAGTTGTCTCATTCTGAGCTTCAGGATATGATGACTCTAGTTTTCTACCCTTTGAAAATTGCAGAAGAAAGAATTCCCCCTTCTCACAACTAACAGTATTTCTCGTGCACGCATCGGAGTACTTACCGGAATTCCATTCCTCTGAGTGAGTCTGTAGGATGGAAACCCTGCAAACATGTATAGACCGGTGTATTACTGTTGTTGCAAACAGCGTTAGCACTACAGGTTTTGTAAATGTTGTAGTTGTTGGAAAATGGGGTCACTGAAATTTGGAGGAGAAGTTTTGAGGCGTGTCTGAAGACACTATCTTTAGAACGTTATTTGCCCCCATTCAATTTTATTGAGTTTGTTATTGGGTTACATGCAAATCCGTTCCCATTATACAACAGAGCCTTAGGTGAGAATCTACAACCAGCAAAGTTGAAGAGTCTACGAATAAACCTTCTGTGAGACTGTAGCAGATCGGACTAAGAGAAAAAGGGTGAGTGATTTTCAAAATTATATGTGAAATGCTTAATTCACAAAGGCTTAGTAAATGAATAAAGGAAACCTCTGCAAGTTTCTATAAGGAGTGCTCCAATTTTTCTGAGGGTGCTCAAACTAGAGCTTTTGCGAGTTCCAGGTTTTGCGTTCTCATGCCAGGAAGTAAAATAGAAAAAAAAAATATTTTCTATTTTTTATTTTTCTGGAGTTTTTAATAAAATTTTCTGCATTTTTATTTTTTATAATTTATTAATTAATCTATTATTTTTTATATTTGTTTAATGGTGGGAGTAGCTGGAACACCATTAGATAGCAATATACAGTTGTATTTGCATTGATGAAAATGCCAAACATCCACAAAAATTGTATTGTTATTTGCATTTTTCAAAACAAATGAACTGAATGCAAAGTGGGTGTGTAAATCTTGAACCACTTTGCACTCACATGAACCAAACACTTTTGTTTTGCACTCTACAAATTTATATTCATACTCCTTCCAAACACAACCTAAAATGTAAAATGAAGTGACTTTCACCATAAGTGAAAGACAATGAAAATATGAGGATTATCCATCCATCTAGTTGTAAGGTAGATGCAAGATAATGTGTTTTTTCGCAAGCTATTTTTTCCAAACGAACCAAACTCCCGTGGGTTTGTAAGTTGAGTAAGAAAAGATTTCTTTCTCATTTGTTGGCTCTCCAACTTGCCCCTTATTTCCAATTTTCATGACCATCAATAATCCAATTTAAATAATGATACTGTGAACGATTCATTATTCTGAGGCATATAAACGACGGATGATAGTTGTACATGTGTACTAACGATCATAAGTCCATAACCGGTTTTAAAGTCATTAATACTTGTTTTGGTTTTGTTCTTCTCTTTTTTAATCAAAATGGTTACTTTTTAAAGCTATGGTTTCACCAAAGAAAATCAATTAGTACTTTAATCGCCATCTCCATCTACCAATCCTATCTATAGGCCTGCCTCTTAGATTTATTATATTCTTGAAATCCAACCACTAGGAGTGCAATTTGGGCTTGCGTTGGGTTTTTATCAAACTTTGAATGGCCCAGCCCAAACACCAAAGTTCGAAGTTAGGGTTAGGCAATTTTGCTGAAACTTTTGGGTATTCGACCCATCTCTGCACAACTGCGATAATTTCTTGGGATGTTGTTGGGACTATGAATTGGTAGCAGATCTGAACTCTCATTTTAATTGGATGGGATTTGGACCCAATTGGAACCACAGTCCAGTCCATTGACAGCCTATTTGATATATTGCCTGTCTGGATGCTTTCGCTGAGCTTTGGGGTGTGGAAATCAAAAATGAGCCAAAAAAATGTTTGGAGTGTTTAATAAAAGTTGCTTCCAAAAATATAACAATTTAGAGCCAAAACACTTTTAAATCCTAATCAACAAAGCCTAAAATTAATTGGGCCTTGTACTTTCGACTTGAAAAATCAAAATCACAAATCCTATAGCTTATCCAAATGCAAATGCAACCATAGATAATCCTCCTGTGAAAGAGCAACCCAAAGTAGAACCTGCAAATAAAATCTCAATTTCCAAATGGCTGTTCATCGAGAATGGATTAACTAATTAAAAATACCACCAAGTTTTGTTTGTTTGAATGTCTTCTATTTTTTAGACATTGATTCTTCTAATCCTTATTCCACATATTAGTTCAAAATAATCACATATTATTAAAAAGTTTATACATGCATATATGCACACACATACATACATACATACATACATCAACATTCAACACACTACAATAAACAATCAGCTAATGAGATTGGCGTCTTGTCCTGATCAATCTGGTCCTATGGCTCTTGAGGCCATGATATCTGTCCTCCCCCTCCTTTGTATCAGCAACACATCTCACACAGCCAGCAGCAACATAAAGCGAACAGGCTGCCCAGACAAAATAATCAAGCTTAGAAGCAACAACAGAATACAATCCGAATTGGGGGATTTTTCTAACCATGTTACCATAACTTACCATCCCTCAATGAAGCCTCTGTCTCCCTTCTTCTTTGACTGTGGGCAGCATTTCTTCCGAGTGGGAGGATTTTCAGTTGGATATCCTTCTACATGAACAAAGAAGAAACTAGCTAGTCAGTCCACAAAACGCTTGAATTAAATAAGAAAACACAAGCCAAGCCATTTCTCTCTAAGGGTGCTCTTTCAGAGAGAGAGAGAGAGACCTGGAGGCGGTTGGGCTTCTGACTTGGGCATTTTGGAGCAGAAACAGCAAACGGTACAAGCTACTGTAGCCCCTTACGATTTGGAGGCTGTTCAATTAATGTTTTCTTGAACTCCAGTGGATATCCCACTCCATATATATATACTTTGACATGGGGCTTACTTTGCTCATCGGCCAGCACCAGTTAATTCTAAAGCGAGTTTCTTCTTCTTAGAAATAAGAAACCTATTGCGTACATAGATGCCTTTACTTTTTTCCTCTGCCAACAGCCTCATAAACTACCACGCTGACGATTCCCTCGTTTTCTTTTTTTATTCTGATTAATATTTTTTTTTTTTTATTCTATGCATGTTTGGATCGGCTTTCGCTCTTGTTTGTTTGAACATGGCTTCACATTAATCCATTCTACAAATTTCTTTATTTACTGCAAAGAATTCATCATGGTTTTAAAAAACGTCTCCGAAACGGAATTGTTCTGGCCATTGGTTTCTGAGTTGACGGTTTGATCGTTCGATTTGAAAAAATAATTCGTTCTGACAAAAAATAAAAATAAAAAATGGCCAAAAATCATTAAATGAATTGACGGTTTAACCACCCAAATCAATAAATCATTAACTGATTTAATGATTTTTTGCCAGAAATCGGATTTAGAATAAAATGGAACCGGTTGCTTAAACAATTTTCGAGTCAAACGGTTCAATCATCCAGATGAACGGCGGCGGTTCAAAAACCATGAAATCCATTACCTCATTTGACCCGAAAATCGCTGATAAGGTAGGAACTAGTAGTAATATATACTGTAAAAAAAGTAAACTATATAAGACACAGATAAGAAAATGCCATATGTTGGTCCCTCAGGTTCCCGAGGGGATAGACTGGGTATGATTCTAATCTTTAGCATTTTGTAGTTTCATTCAAACCCACACACCCTCATGCATGTCAGCTTTAAATTTTATCATTAAATCAAGTAATAATATCCCCATTTTTTTAAGCAAATATCCCCTAAAATTATGACACAGATAAGGAATAGATTTTTTATCATAAAAAGCTTATAGTGTAACCAAGAACTCAGATCCTGTACGCCGATGATGAAGAAAATTTTCTACACCAGACCAATAGCAATTTGCCATGCCAGTCAGTCCTTCCCTGGCCATCTCAAAATTAAAGTATTTTTTCTATATGATGTGGCAGATTGATATTAGTTGGTACTAAACATTTTCTGCACCAATGGTGCAGAGGATTTCAGTTCAATAACCAATGGATTTCTCTAATAATAATAGCATGATACTTTCTTAGTGTTGTGATTTCAGCAACTGTACCATAGGGATGGTTTTTTTGCTTCCTTATTAGTGTTTCTTAAATATTTTTTATTTGCTGATCTAAAAATTGTCAAACAAATCTGCATTCTAGGGAATTTTGAATGTTCTCCTTCAGAATTAATTGATGGTGAAAAAAAAATCCTATGAAACATTGCATTCTTAGCTTTCTTTGCACTCCTTATTTCTCTATCAAGTGTTCTAACTTAAGCATCGGAGTATTTGAAGGAATGAGACATCCATCGTATGGACGCCCAGATCTTGCGGAATAAGGGGCGAATTTCAAAAATTTTTCTCTCCCTTCAACTGTGAATCGCATTCCCTATTTAGAAAAACATATTTTTCAATGATCAATCTTGAACCATGAACCAAACCAGATCTGAACCAAAAGGAATATGAGGGAGGATGTACCTGATGCGGAGAAACAGTATCTCCCAGTAAGGTGTATGGGAGTGATGCCAAGTGACCATCTCAACTAGATAGGCCCAAAATAAAAGGAAAAAACATTTCCTGCCACCATATGGCATGAAACCCCCAATGAAATGCAAATACACCGGCCTTAATAAATTAAAAAAAAAAAATCAGTTGATATAATGCCTTGAATTTATTGGTGTTCCAATGACCCATTATTGAACTGGACAATTGATCCATTTGAGCTCTGAAACACCAAGTTTTCTGATCAGTCCAGTTTAGGGGGTTTCAAATTGTAACACTACCTCAAAAGGTTGATTCATCTTCAAATTAAAGATGTATGGACACAATGTAAATTTGTGATCACTCTGAACTGTTAAAGATAAAGCACATAAAGTTGTATTAACAGCCTAACATAAGAGTATTGAAGCCTGTCACCTTTTGAGACTGCCTTTGGATTGGTTACTTTACTTCTATCTACTTGGCAAGATGTCAACAGAAAGAAAAGCATGGAGTACCGAAAGAGATGTTTGAGAAAGGGATACAGAATTTTGTCAAGTACGTTGTATTGTATGCTCTCTTTTCAAAAGAGGAATATATGCTTCGTTTTCCTTGTATCATCAACAGCTAGTAGCCAACAAATATAAAAACCACCGACTCAACAAAGTAATAACAAAGTGGTAGGATTTATTTTCACACACACAGCATCTAGGGCTTCTTTAATTCAAGGTATATGCCATTGCCAACTGATCGAATAGTCCAGCTGAGGCGGTGGTCAACATGCCTCAGGCAAATAGTTTCATTGAAATGGCGATTGATTTTGAGGCCCCACCATATCATCTGACGTTTAAGTTTTGGCCATAGGAGTCATTTAGATGAAATGTCGTAGCTTTGCTCCACACTCCACAGAGAACAATAAAATAACAGCAAAAAATGCTCTTAATAAGATAGATTCTACAGGAATGGTGAGAAAAATAGGTAAATTGGTGGAGCTTGATAAGCTTTAGGGTTTATGCTTTTGAAATCCAAAAGGCACAAAATCCCAGGTCTAGGGTTCATTTGGGAGGGCTTTACCTTTGGTTGAACTGCTTTTACCAATTAAGCTGCTTTAAAGAAGCTTCCAAACAAGTTTTACCAGAAAATCAACTTTTAGCTAAAGAATAATGTATTTGGACTTTACCAGAAAATCAACTTTACCAAACATTGCTTCTAGGCTCTCCAAGTCTCCATATAGGATCCACCTTGCAAAGCAAAAGTTGCTGGATGAAAACACTCCGAAACAGGCACTTAGGCTTTGTGCTTTGGGGTAGTCCGGATCTGCTTTGGGAGATATCCTCAACGCATGGTGGAATGTGCTTGTAAGGTCGTTGTAAGATGAGCAGATCCCAATTCTCTTTGGGGATTAATTAAAAGCGCTTTGACTTTAGCTTTATATTAATTTTATGTTTTAAAAGTAAATTATAACAAATGCTCAAAGCATTTTTTGAGTTTATTTTTCTTCTCATAGCCCAAGGCTCAAGAGGGGAAGCTTATCTATACAGAATTAATACCTTGTGTTTTTTAATTTATTTATATAATTGAAGGCTAAGCCAAATTCCATTCATCAATCAGATCAGATGGATGTCCTCAAAGAGGGGATAGATAATACAAGGTGGGAGAGGAAATCTGCCTGACCACGCGTTTAGATTAGCATTAATTCTCTAGGGACTGATGGGCCAAATTATTTATGAACCGCCTTGTTATGACTGAGTGAAATCTCATCAAAAGGTTCCTGCACTCGGCTATTAATTAGAGATATGATACCCTTTACGGCCCTACCCCAGTTAGGAGGAGTTGAATCCTCCAACAGAAACTGGATACCATCCTTTGTGTCACCTTCAACAACCACTTCGCGAAGAGAGAAAATTCAGCCAACTTCAAGAACAGTATTTTCTTCGATCTGCCTCTTCAGGAAAACACAAGTCAACGGGGTTCGATCTGCTACAGACATGGTGGCCCTCGTGGCTGCAGATCAAACTTCCAATCCCAGCCAAATTTGAAGTCACCGAATCATCAACATTCACCTGCTAGCTTGTACGTACCAACCAGACTGAGAGAGCAACCAACGCATTAGGTTGGATGAATTTGGACGTAGATCCTATCTTCGGGCTCAGGGGTCAAGCTATCTAACGCCAAGGATGACATAAGTGAATTCACAAATGTATTAACCCGCATCAGTAGACGATCAGGCACAGTCTCCTTGAACACGGCTTCATTTCGCATCCCCCACATGAACCACAGATGAATGGCATATGAGCCATGGTTAAATGATCACTGGAGCCATTAGAATCATGAGTATATATGCCACCCCAAAAGCCATTCAATCAGACTGCTGCCTATATTCTACACACTCACAGAGATATATGGATGCGATCAACATTTCCATACTTGAGTTGCACAAAGGAGCAAAGGTCAGAAGACTCCGAACTACAAAGAAAAGGCCATTACCCAATGTTAGTCCCAGCTATCTGGGGTCTATTGGATGGGTGGACTGGATACAGTCCTAACCCACCCTTGGCATGTTTCTTGCACAAATTAAAAAGAATACAATCAGGAAACAAGACTAAAAGGAGTGAAACTAGGAGAAGGAATTGGGCAAGCTCAAGTGCAGACCTGTCAGCTGATCTAGAAATGTGAATAACCATTCAATGGTGGAGCAGAACTGTTGAAGGAGATGCTTGCAATCTGCAATGATGATAAATTTGCACCAATAGAAGTCAGGTTTTTTTCCGATGCAAATGTTGTTAGGTTTTAATATCTGTTAAGTGGGCTTACATATTCAATGAAACAATTGCATTGATGGGCTATCTTGTAAGTGGGCTAAATCAAGTGATTCATTTAGGCAAAGCCTGTAGACTTCAACAAAAGGGTATGGGGCTTAATGAGTGGATACCACATTTTGGCCCATATAGGCTTAATGGGATCCTATTAGGTCAAAATATAAAGGCTCCTACGTAATGGTTCCCAATAGGTTAAATCATCTAGTCGCCCTCTTGTTCTACCCCATTAGAGTCAAGAGCTGAGAAAACCTAAGGAAGAAGGAAGATTTAACTGAGGAAAACCACAGTCGACCTACTATTGATTCATCACTCATTCCGCAAGGGTTTCTACTATTGCGATGGATACAGGTATGTACGTTTAAACCTCCTTGATAACTGCAGCATGATATTCTTTGGGGTGCAACATGGCTTCTTGTTCTTCGTACATGAATGGTATTGGTATGATTCTGCAAGACTAAGGATTGATTTGCTCCCCTTTATTTATTCTTACAAGTGGTATCAGAGTCTTATATCATGTTCGGTTATTAGGATTATCGTTTTTCTTTGCCTCTGGATCGATGGATACAGTCGTTCGGCTGTGTTTCCTTGTCGAACAACCATGAAGCAAGGTTGTGTCGACCCAAAAAAAAAAAAAACAAAATGCGGTTTTGGTTTCAGTCGAAGGGAGAGACGCATTGATGACTCGGTTTCATTGTTCATGATGATTCAATGCGGTTTCGGTTTTCAGTCGACCAAAAAAAAAAAAAAACAAAGACACATTGATGATTCAATGCGGTTTTGGTTTTAGTCGAAGGGAGAGACGCATTGATGATTCGGTTTCGCTTTCAGTCGACCAAAAAAAAAACAAAGACGCATCGTGATGATGATTCAATGTTGTTGCGATGCGTCTCTGGAAGCAAAAAAAAAACAGAAGACGCATCGGTGTTGCGTCTTTGGTTGTGATGCATCTCTAGAATCGGTGCGTGTTTAGATCCAAAAAAAAAAAAAAACAACGACGCATCAGTGTTGCGATGCGCCTTTGGAACCCAAGAATGAATTCGCATCAGTGATTCGATGCGTCTATAGAACCGACTCAAAAAAAAATTTGGAAACGTGATTTGTATGTACGTAAGCAATTTGCATGCGTCTGTTTTTCTCTCCTTTTGCATGAAAGTAACCTTGAACCTTTTTGACTTTGTCATGCATGCGATGAATACAGTTTTGGATGAATATTTTTTTTTCCTCTTTTCAAATTAAATTGATTGAAGCAGCATGTTACCAAAGTAGCCTCTATAGTGTAAAATTAATTTGATTTGGAATATAAAGATTTTGTGTGTTCATTGTCCATGCGAACATTGGTCGGCCAAAGGAAGGTTGATGTTTGATCGGGCAGTGAACACACATGCGATGATTTGAAATATAAAGATTTTGTGTGTTCATTGTCCATGCGGACATTGATCGGCCCAAAAGAAGGTTGATGTTTGGCCGGGCAGTGAACACACATGCGATGATTTGAAATATGAAGATTTTGTGTGTTCATTGTCCATGCGGACATTGATTGGCCCAAAGGAAGGTTGATGTTTGGCCGGGCAGTGAACACACATGCGATGATGAATATTGATATTGTAAAGCTATTATCCATGTGAATAGTAGTCAGTCCAAAGAAAGGCTATTGTTTGACAGGATTTATTATCAATGTTTGATTGTTGTATTGAGAGTACCATTTACAATTGATGTTTCTGTGCAAACACTAAATGTCAAGTTGTGTTGGGTATCTTGCCTTTGTAATTTATATTATTATTGATTATATGTTGTTTTTGTTCTCTGTTCAGTTTCAGCAACTACAAATAATGTTCCTACTCAAATAAGTGCCATTCCCATGTTGAATGGTACAAACTTCAAGATCTGGAAAGAGAATGTGGAAATCGTTCTCGGCTGCATGGATTTAGACCTTGCGTTAAGGATGGAGCGACCCATCCCGGCTGAGGACAATTCCAATGAGGCCAAAGTTGAGAAATGGGATCGCTCTAATCGCATGAGTCTGATGATTATGAAACGTTCCATACCGGAAGCGTTTTGGGGCTCTATTTCTGAGAGCAATAATGTTAAGGAATCCCTTGTGGCGATACAACAGTATTTCGCCAAGAATGAGAAAGCGGAGACTAACAACCTTTTAGCTACTCTAATTTCTATGAGGTACAAGGGAAAATGAAACATAAGGGAGTACATACTGGAAATGTCGAATCTTGTCGGTAAACTAAAGGCACTAAAGTTAGAGATAAATGATGATTTGCTCGTGCATTTAGTTCTCATTTCTCTATCTGCACAATTCAGTCAATTTAAGGTGAGTTATAATACTCAAAAGGAGAAATGGACTCTTAATGAGCTCATTTCTCAGTGTGTGCAAGAAGAATAAAGAATCCAGAGAGAAAAGACGAAAAGTGCTCACTTAGCATCAACCTCTCAGAATAATAAAAAGAAGAGGACTAAGGATACTGCAAAAGGAACACCCACGCAGAAAAAGGCGAAGAAGCAAGGTGATGGATTTACCTGTTTTTTCTGCAAGAAAGGTGGATACATGAAGAAAGAGTGTCCCAAATACGCCGCTTGGCGCATAAAGAAGGGTATGTTTCTCACTTTAGTTTGTTCTGAGGCTAATTTAGCTTCTGTACCTATAGACACTTGGTGGATAGATTCTGGCGCTACTACTCACATAAGTGTGTCTATGCAGGGTTGCATCTGAAGCCGACCGCCAACTGATGCTGAAAGATTCATCTATGTAGGTGATGGCAATAAAGTTTCTGTGGAAGCTGTAGGACATTTTAGATTGATTTTAAAAACTTCTTGTTATTTGAATTTAGTTGAGACGTTTGTAGCTTCGTCATTTAAACGGAACTTAATTTCTATTTCCTATTTAGACAAATCTGGTTACTTTTGTGGTTTTGGAAATAATAAAGTTAGTATTTCTCTAAATTCAAATGTTATTGGTACCGGTATTTTAATTGATCGTCTTTATATGTTAGAAACTATTGCTTCCCACAATGCAATCCTGCATGCAAGTACTAAAGGTGCAAAGCGTAAATTAACCAAGAATTCTGCTTCCTTATGGCATAAGCGCTTAGGCCATATCTCTAAACAGAGAATTCAGAGGCTTGTGTCGGACAGAATTCTTAATTCTTAATTCCCTTAGAACTGATACATACGGACATATGTGGGCCATTCCCTACGCCTGCATGGAATGGCCAGCAGTACTTCATCACGTTCATAGGCGACTATTCACGGTATGGGTACCTATACTTAATAAGTGAGAAGTCTCAATCCCTGGACGTTTTCAAGTCTTATAAAGCTGAAGTTGAACTTCAACTTGGTAAGAAAATTAAAGCCATCAAATCTGACCATGGCGGGGAATACTATGGCAGGTATAATGGATCAGGAGAGCAACGTCCAAGACCCTTTGCTAACTTCCTAAAGGAATGTGGTATCATCCCACAGTACACCATGCCAAGTACACCCAGCATGAATGGTGTTGCTGAAAGATGAAACATGACACTTAAGGACATGATAAAGAGCATGATTAGTCATTCTTCTTTACCTGAATCACTTTGGGGAGAAGCATTAAAAACTGCAGTGTATATCCTTAACAGAGTACCCAGCAAAGCAGTAACTAAAACCCCATATGAGTTGTGGACTGGGAAAAAGCCCAGCATAAGGCACTTACACATTTGGAGATGTCCAGCTGAAGCGAGGCCTTATAGGCTCAACGAAAGGAATTTGGACTCTAGGACAGTTAGATGTAACTTTGTTGGATACGCGGAACATTCCCAAGGGTTCAAGTTCTATGATCCCACTACCCGCTCCTTCTTTGAGACGGGAAATGCGAGATTTCTTGAAGATGTTGAGTTTGGAGGGGAAGAATTAAGGAACGTCTCTTTTAACGAAACAATTGTCTTGCAAGAAGAGAAATTCATCTCTTCCTGATATTATTATTACTAGTGATGAGACAATAATTCCTGACATTGTTCATAAAGCGATTCCGGTTCAAGACAACAATGAAGTTCCTTCCATAGAGCAAACTCAACAACCTCAAGAAGTGCCATTGAGGAGATCCAACAGACAAAGGAGAAGTGCGATTCCAGATGACTATATCGTGTTCCTCCTAGAACAAGAAGATTCGATAGGCTTAGCGGAAGATGATTCAATCACCCTTCGCGAAGCCCTTCAAAGTTCTAATTCTCAACATTGGATCAATGCCATGCAAGAGGAGATGAAATCCATGAAAGACAATGATGTTTGGGATCTTGTCGAGTTGCCTGAAAGCTCGAAACCCATTGGTTGCAAATGGATATTTAAAACCAAAAGGGATTCAAAAGACAATGTCGAAAGATATAAAGCTCGTCTAGTCGCCAAAGGTTTCACTCAAAGGGAAGGCATTGATTATAAAGAGACATTTTCTCCGGTTTCTTCGAATGACTCCTTTAGGACAATAATGGCACTTGTAGCTCATTTTGATTTAGAGCTACATCAGATGGATGTAAAGACAGCGTTTCTCAACGAAGACATTGATGAAACGATTTATATGGTTCAGCCAGAAAACTTTGAATCCAAAGATTCAAAGTCTATAGTCTGCAAATTAAAGAAATCCATCTATAGTTTCAAATAGGCTTCTCGTCGATGGTATCACAAATTTCATCAAGTGATTACCTCATATGGTTTTGAGGTAAATGTGGTTGATGAATGTGTATACCACAAGTTCAGTGGGAGCAAGTTTATCTTCCTGGTACTATATGTCGATGACATACTACTGGCGAGTAACGATATAGGCTTGCTGCACGATACCAAGAAATTTCTCACTAAGAATTTTGAGATGAAAGATCTTGGGGACGCCTCCTTTATGCTAGGCATACAAATACTACGAGATCGCTCTCGAGGCGTTCTTGGATTGTCACAAAAGGGCTATATCGAAAAGGTGCTAAGCAGATTCGGCATGAAAAGTTGTTCTCCGGTTGATACGCCTATGGCTAAAGGAGACAAGTTCAGTCTCAGTCAGTGCCCCAAAACAGACCTTGAAATAAAGGAGATGCAAAAGGTTCCCTATGCCTCGGCTATAGGAAGTCTGATGTATGCTCAAGTTTGTACCCGTCCAGATATAGCATTTATAGTGGGACTGTTGGGCAGATATTTGAGTAACCCAGGACTGGATCATTGGAAAGCAGCCAAACGGGTCATGCGGTATTTACAGAGAACAAAGGACTTCATGTTAATCTACAGGAAATCAAACAGTTTGGAGATCATTGGGTATTTTGATTCTGATTTTGCGGGATGCCAAGACAGCAAATGATCCACTTCGAGCTATGTTTTCATGTTAGCTTGAGGAGCTATATCTTGGAAAAGTGCCAAACAGACGCTCATAGCCCCTTCAACTATGGCAGCAAAGTTCATAGCTTGCTTTGAGGCATCCAATCATGGGATATGGCTGCGTAACGTTGTCACAGGGCTGCGAGTGGTTAATGGCATTGAAAGGCCATTAAAGTTATTGTGTGACAATAAATCTGTGGTTCTGTATTCCAACAACAACAGAAGTTCTGCGAAGTCGAAACATATTGATATCAAGTTTCTATCTGTTAAGGAAAGAGTTCAAAGTGGTCAGATTTGCATAGAGCATATACGGACAAACTCCATGATAGCAGATCCGTTGACCAAGGGATTGCCACCTAAGGTCTTTCATGAGCACACTACTCATATGGGTGTAGGCATGTTTTATGATACCTTGATTTAGTGGGAGTTTTCTTTTCTTTTGCTCTTGGATGTACTATGGATTAAGGCATGTTTGCATGTCTACATTTACACATAATAAAGTTTATGACTCTTTCCATCATCTACATCTCTGAATATGTTTGTGATTTTTGATTGATCTCTCTAAAGAATAAAGTTGAACCTATTGGAAATAGGCAGGTTTTGATATCACATTGCATGTAATTTCCATGCCATTCATCCATACTTTATCTATGTCATTGAATACATTGATATGGTGAGCATGAAAGGTTTAGTCACGCATATATGTGGCAAAAGTCGTCATGGTCTCATATTAGTACAGGAGATGGACCAAATTGAAACTAAGGAGAAGTCTAAAGAAATTAGCATAAGAAGTGTACACATAAGGAAATTCTTTCAATATAATTGTTTCAGTTCTCATATGTAGCCCAGGTGGGAGATTGTTAGGTTTTAATATCTGTTAAGTGGGCTTACATATTCAGTGAAACAATTGCATTGATGGGCTATCTTGTAAGTGGGCTAAATCAAGTGATTCATTTAGGCAAAGCCCGTAGACTTCAACAAAAGGGTATGGGGCTTAATGAGTGGATACCACATTTTGGCCTATATAGGCTTAATGGGATCCTATTAGGTCAAAATATAAAGGCTCCTAGGTTATGGTTCCCAATAGGTTAAATCATCTAGTCGCCCTCTTGCTCTACCCCATTAGAGTCAAGAGCTGAGAAAACCTAAGGAAGAAGGAAGATTTAACTGAGGAAAACCACAGTCGACCTACCATTGATTCATCACTCATTCCGCAAGGGTTTCTACTACTGCGATGGATACAGGTATGTACGTTTAAACCTCCTTGATAACTGCATCATGATATTCTTTGGGGTGCAACATGGCTTCTTGTTCTTCGTACATGAATGGTATTGGTATGATTCTGCAAGACTAAGGATTGATTTGCTCCCCTTTATTTATTCTTACAGATGCATCTCCCTCAAAACTGATATGTGTGGTTACCAAGAAATAAACATAGGAGAAACCCCTCTTTTGCAGCTTATGTTTCTAGCTACTTCAAGAAAGGAACAAAGTTGAATCTGATTAACAAGGCTCGCTATATGAGACCCAGATATGAATCTTTGATTACAACTCGAATTCTGACCACACAACTGCACCATCCACATGTTAAATTCCAAATTTCAAGCGAGTACGTCCAAACAATGGCACTAAGAGAAACGGCAGTAGGCTAAGACCTTCATTTAATTTTTAGGGAAATTGTTTAAAATTCATCATGAATTTTCAACATTTCTCTTACACTCACCACAACTTTTCATAATGTCTAATTTTCCAAAACTCACCTTTCGTTATTGCACCGTTAATGCTTCTTAGCAGAGGTGTCCTTGTAAACATAAATAACAATTTTCATGACCAAATTACCCTTGAATAGTGAGTTACGGGAAAATTGGTCTTTTTGAGTTTTCATTTTTCTTGTTTTTTTTTTTTGCATTTTAGTGTTTTGTTATAATTTCCATTGTTTTTTATAATTTCTATTTTTTTACATTTTTCTATTTTCTACAATCTATAAATTTTCCTGTATTTTTTGTTATTTATTTGTAATTTCTGTGTTTTTCTATAATTTTTTGTGTTTTTTCTACAATTTTTATTTTCTGCCTTTGTTTTTCAATTTCTATAGTTTCTATAATTTGAAAACAATTTTTTATTTTGTTTTTAATTTCTATAATTTTTTATATTTTTTTGTAATTTCTAGGTTTTTATGTATTTTATATTTGAAAGTATTTTTTTGAACTTTTTTCATGTCTAAATATTAAAATGGTAATATATTAACACCCGTTAATTTATTTTGTATATATTTTATATTTTTCTATGAATGTTAAAATGGTAATATATTAACACCCGTTAGTCTGTTTAACGTCAAGTTAGTGACATTGTGAGTTTTAGACATTTTGAAAAGTTATGGTGAGTTTAAGAGAAATGCTGAAAACTCATGGTGAGTTTTAGACAATTTCCCTAATTTTTATAGAGTAAATTCAGATCAAAGCAGCTCTACTTGGCTGGGACTCTCCGGAGAATTCAGTTTATAAGTTTGGTTGTACGCCTCCAAAATATATATTCAAATAATATTTACTTCTTTGGTGGCTGTTTATAGAAGACACTGGGACCAATCTTGGTATTTGGCAGTAAAAGAACTTATGATCAATTGTTTCATCTCCCTCCTTACAAAGTGGACAAGTCTTACCTAAAAATTCACATTTCTTGGATGGTATTGTTCTGATCAGTAATGTATCAGCCAATCACTTCTATATAGGGGCCGGTTGAGAGATCTTATTGGACGCCTACAGCTTGAGCTTATATTATAGCTGCTGCTACCCACAAGACACTACGGCTGTGTATCTATCTATCCACTCCAGATCTCCTAGCTACAAGAACCCTATCCCCGTCTACCCATAGGACACTACCTCCATGCATTGAGAACATCTCCCTGTGCATAACAACATGCAAGAGGATGAGATGTTCCCATTTGTGGCTGCCATGTTATGTGGGTTGGTGTGGATAGAGTTGTCGTGGGTAGCCATGGGGAGCATTTCCCAATAAATGACGGCATAAAGTACAAGAGATGTATAACTGCAATGTCTTGTGGGTAGGCGTGGGTAGCATTTTTGTGGGTAGCAGATTTGAGCCCAATGAAACATGGGCATGCCTGAGATGGAAATTAAAAGCACCGATATATTGAACACATTTTCATCAATGACCAGTCTCTATTTCATTGTGGGGTCATAGCAAGATGTGATCTCAACAACTATTCCATGCTAGAGAATAACCCCCATACTAAGTACGTGGTAACTAAATGTGTGTATAATTTAGTTTGAAGTTTACTATTTAGTTATCAAAAATTAAATTAAAAAAAAAAACTAATATGGGTCTTGCATCTTTGTAATTGACAATCTATTTTGACCTATTTTATTTGAAAACCATTACAAATTTATGTTTTTTTAATTTGAATTAAGATAGTAAATGAGATCTTATTCGTAAACAATAACCCACTTTATTTGGTATTTACTATTTATCTAATAAATCTATTTTGAGTTATTTATTTTTAAAAGTTAAATTAAGTTGCTTCCTAAAAGTTAAATCAAGTTTGTAATTAATAAAGTATTTTCTTTTTGAAAAAAAAAACATTTAAAAACAAACTTGGGTTTACAGTAATCTTTTAATGGGTTCCACCATTTATATTTAATAGACTATGGATAAACATGTGTTAAGCTGGTTGTGGGTTTTAGCAGGAATTTCTCAGAAATTGCCACGTGTCTAGCTTTCCAAAAAATGAGAATGTCACTTGTTTGAATGGTGGTAGTGGGTTGTGGGCTTTAACAGCAACTTCTCAAAAAATGCCACGTGTCTAGATTTCCAAAAAAATGAGAATGGCAAGTGTCTAGATGGTGAGGGGCTATAGATTGAAGACCTTCCTTTAGTGGCAATTTCTCACCCAATCCATTGAACCTGTCCATTTACTTGGCGGGTTGGAAATGGACTGATCACCCATTGGGTCAATTTAAATGGGTTGGGTCAAGTTGGGTTGTGGATAACCATCGGGTTAACCACTAAAGATACAAGTATTAATTTCTTAGCCTTTTTTTTAATTTTCTTCACTTGAGTGAAATAATTTATAATTAATGCATTAATTTTCTATTAATTATTTACTAAAATTAGTTTTGCCTCGAATCAACACACTTCACCCAAATCGACATAAATCCAAATCAACCCAACCTAAGTTCGGACCAGTTCAACTCGATCTAAATATGAACAGACCTGATCACCTCAGTTCGTTTCGTTTGGGTCGGTCAACCTAGTCTGAACCCAACCCGATCCAGATTAGTACGATATGGGTCAACGTGAATCTGGAGCAGAACCGGATGGACTAGTTTGACCAAGACCTGATACAATTCGAAATCTGGCCAACTTGCTTTGACCCAATTTGGATCGCCCGGTCCAACCCGTATTTGTACAGCCCTACCCAAATTTGGACCATCCCAATTTAATTCCCTTGACCCGCTTCAGGCCAATCGGTTCGGTCCCAAAACCGTGCACAACTTGATATGGGTCGAATCGAGTCAATCCATCATTGACTGAACTAGTCTGATCTAGTCCGACCGGACTTATCCAAATCTAAACGGTTCAACCACTCTTAATGTGATTAGCTCGAAGACAATCCAATTAAATAGTTCAAGTTGATCTCACCGGTTTGAACCTAAGTGGTTCGATCAAACCCAAAACCCAAACATAACCAAATGGCTTCACCACTTATGTAAATAATAATACTACTATTACCACCAAGCTATGACCAACTTACTTTTCAAGTGAGAATTAATTTTTTGTTTTAAGTATATAAATATAAGATTAACAGATTTGGGTGGATTGGATTGGGTCAAGGTGGCATTGGGTTGAATTCAACCTACTTAGGTCATTAATGAATCGATGAGTTAAATGAATTGAGTTGAAGCTCAACCCAACCCACCTAATTGCCACCGCTATATATATCTTCCACATTAAATCTCAAATTCTTAATTTGTCGATCAATCATGTATACGACTTGGTGCTTTAGAGTCCAGAACAGTTATCCCTGACCCTAAGGTCCTCATGATATTTAGTCAAATATTTAAGTGTGCACTTTTAATCGAATAATGGAGGGCTGGGACAAGTAAATTTTTTGCCAAGGAGCATCTTATTATTTGATCCAATCCCTGGGGACATACAAGTAATTTACCAAAAACAAAATAGCATAAATGTAGAAAAGTCGTAAAATATGATCATTCTAGCTGAAGTAATCTCATATGTAATGACAGTACATATCTTTCGCTAATTTGTATTGATCAATCCAAAACATTTCAATCATCCATAATTATTTTTGCTAACATTTCCCACATATGTGCTTTGGAGCCCGAGAGGTATTTAAGGAAGTAAAACTAGAAGAAAAAAAAAGACATTAAAGTAGAAAACTTTTTTTTTTCTTTTTTTCTTTTTTTTTTTTTTTGAGAGAGAGAGAACTGGATTTCATTAGAAAAGACGTACATGAGATGTCGTGCAGCAGAAAGCAAAGAAGCAATACAAGGCTACCCTGGCAGAGGCCTATCACCATACAGAGCTTCCAATAAGCACCAACCAGACTTAACTAGACCATCAGCTATTGAGTTTAACTCCCTAGGAACCCAATACAGGTTTGCTCATCCCAGAATATGTTTAGCCTCGACCAAGTAGTGATCTAATTTTCAAGGGCCACCATCCTTTTCTCCTAAACATTAAATTTCATTTATAGTCTCCTTCAATGGTTAGATTAAATACCCAGTTCTAGCAATGCAGATACCAGTGAGGCGTTTGTGGAGTTAGCAGACCCAATCGGTTGTGGAAATATTTGGATGGGATGGGAAAGAATGGGATGGTATGAGATGTGAAATTTTCACTTTTCATTGTTTGGTTACATAAGAGAAAATAGTGGAAATTTTCTTTTTTCCATATTTGTTTTGAGGGAAGAAAACAAGTTTAATTGAGAAAGATAGAGGAGAGGAAGAAAACAAGTATGATCGGGGAAGATAGATTTGAACCCCTCCCTCAAATCTCTATATTACCCCCAAAGTCAAGAGTTCACATCTGCACCGCACAAGGGAGCGCCCCACAACGTCCCACAGCACATCCCCACCATGTTTTGGGAACATCATCAGGAGATGTTCCATCCCCACCATGTATTGGGAACATCATCAGGAGATGTTCCCAATACACGACAGGGATGTGCTGTGGAACATTGTGGGGCACAAATCTGAACTCAAAGTCAATAGCTGCAAAAAGAAAATGCGATAAAAATGTTAGATATAGGAACCTAATGACTAAATGTTAGATCTGGTTGACAAAAATGTTATACAGATGGAAATCCGCTTAGTTTTACAGTTAGTTTAACGACAAAGAACGTTTTGACTAAATGTTGCGAGAATAGGAGTCTGGAATACGAATCGGATTGGGCCATTTCGATTCTACCTGTTTGGTTGGGCAGAATCAGAAATTCATTCCTATTCCTGCTGGAATGGTATTCTCCCATTTGAGAAAATGGTCATTCCCTCCCCCTCCCTTGGGAATGAAAGTTTTACAGATGAAAATGTCAGACCTAAGAACCTAATGACCAAATCTGCAAATTTTACAGATCTAACAAAGTATGTCGTTTTTAGTTTTACAGATAGAAATCCCACACACATCAATGACAAAGAACGACATGGACACACCAATCAACCAGATTTTACCGACGGGTAGACATGGGAAAAATGAAAACAAAAGGAAATGGAGGTCTCCAGAGAATAATGGAGTTTCACTCCAGTCAAACATTTGCCAAAGACATTGAAGAAAACAATTGGGTCTCCACCCATTGAGGGTAGGGGTGTCAATTGGATTAGATTTGGTCCAATCCAAATCGGTCCAATGTAAGTCTATTATAAATGGACCAGGTCCAATCCAATCCAATGAATGTTTTGGACCAATTTAGACAGTCCAATTCAATGTCTGGACCGTTCAATCTGTTCAAATTCATTTTGATTTAGATTGGTTTCAATGCAAACCCGGTCCGTTGACACATATATTCTTATCTTATATCAATAGACCAGATATTGGCTTAATCCAACCCAATCCAATATAAATTTGTTACAGACGGACCAGGTCCAATCCAATCTAATAAATATTTTGGACCGAATTGGTCCAATCCAATATGTCTTGTTGGTCCGTCCAATCTGTCCAAATTAATTTTGGACTGGACGGGGTCCAATCCAAAACCGATCCATTGGCACCCTTAATTGGAAACAAAAGGATGGGGGAAAAGGAAGAATGGGACAAAAAAAACAAAATAGCAAGTAAGCAAAGTAGAAGATGGATCTGGTCTTGCCTTTGAAAATCATCGGAGATCCAACCATTGGGATGGGTAGAGGTCGAAGAAGAAGAGGCTCTCTATTCTGACAAGACCCGAAATATTTTCTCAGCAGAGTTTTCTCACCAGGGTCACACTGTTTTTGTGTGATCCTGCCTACTTGATTATGGAATCCCTAGTCCCACATTTTTTCCATCCCATCCCCTATCTCCCTCAAAACAAATAAAAAAAAAAAAAAAGACATTTTTGAAATATTCCCTTTTTCCCATCCCCATCCCACAAACTAAACACAGTCACACAGCCTTAGAGACCTTGGGGAGGAGAACAGAAAGTTGATCACATTCCTCTACAGGTCACAAACAGAAATACCTTGAGACAGATCAGAGCTGGTGACCCACAAGTCGCATCTGTGATTAATATGGGAGAGTAAGTCTTCCAGAGATATGGCTTTATTATGAGAAAAAAATACGATTGTTCCTCTCTTCCCAGATGTCCCACATTCTATTTTTTACTTTTCAAATATCAGAATTCAGATTTAAGCTCTATTTCTTTTTCTGCTTTGAACTTTAAGTGAAATTATGGGCAACATCTTTGCAAATTGAGAAACAAAACCAAGGAGCGTTACCAAAGCAGATGGTGTTTAAATACACAAACAACTTACCAAAATGACGACCCTATCGTACATATGATAATCACCAATTGAAGAATAGAGAATAAACATGCAGATACTAATCAACCTACATTTTAAGGGTTGCATAATAATTTATAGTCATATGCATGGTAGGTCAGTCTGAGCTAGGAGTGTCAGTGGATCAGTTTTGGGTTGGACCTGTCCTAATCAAAATCAATTTGAATGGATTAGATCATTGGATGGATCAATAAGACATTGAATTGGACCAGTACAGATGAACCAATATCGTATATGGAATTCGATTGAACCTGATCAATTTTTTATGGATTTCTATTGGACTGGGTCAGATTGAACTAATATCCGGTCTATTGACATAAGATAAAAGTACAGGTGCCAATGGACCAGGTTTGGATTGGGCCCAATCTAAATTAAAACCAATTTGAACAGTTTGGGCGATCCAGACTCTGAATTGGACGGTCCAGAATAGTCCAAAGTATTCAACAGATGGACTGGACCTTGTCCATCTGTAATGGACCAACATCCAGTCCCTTGACAGCCCTAGTCTGAACCAGTAGAGCAGCCAGATTAAGTGATCAACAAAATAATCACTTTAAACCCCTTTACTTGTCAGGTTTCAGCCAAGAGCCTCTTGTACATGGCAAAACAAGGCCCTTTCTCATCCTCTTTTCTTTAAAAGGCTCCTTGCTGTAACTCTTATCAAATTCTGATGATCAGATTGCATATCTTCTCACAGACCATATATCTTATGCGGAGTATCTTGTGGCTTAACCAACTGACCCAGTAGATAGTAGGATATGGGGTATGGGTTCTAAAATTGTGAAAATATGTGATCCATAATGCCCCCCTCCTATAACTCTAAGATTGTCATCTTGGATTGAGACCATCAATCTTAATTTGACAAAGAAACTGCTTTTCCAATAGGGCTTAAGAGGCTGTAGTGATTGATTCAAAAAAGAAACTTGCGCTGAATGTGCACACATAAACACATCAACCCACGCCAGTCTTAACATGGCAGAGAACTGTATAGCAATAAGATATGGAAACTGTTGAATTGAAACAGAAAAAAATTTACAATAATACATAGATGGGCCCATTAATAGCATGTTAATTTATGGCATGCTCTCTATTTTCAATGGCTTTCATGTCACTCTCCAAATTATCATCATTAACAAAAATATCCCAATTCTTGTATTCCCTCTCATAATCCTCCCTGTATCTTGTCAGTAACCGATGGTTCTAATGAACATAAACCAAAGAATCTGCACGATTTGAATTCAGCTTGTTCCTCTTAACATTATGGATATACCAGAAAGTACTCAATTCCCTCTCTACATAAGAGGTTCTCACACTCTGGGACAAAACTCTAATCGCCAAATTGTAAAGCTCAGAGGTGGTCACACCATATAAATTCCACCATGATAGTGCAGCCATTGTCTCTCTATCTTCAATTGCTTGAGAACAAGCAAATGCACCCCTACCACTAACAAAATCACTAAGTTGCTGACGGACCATAAAAGCTTCCTTTGAATCACCAACAGCTCTATCCAGTGCATCCAAGTAAGCCTTCTGGATATCAGGATCAGCATGAGGCTTCTTCCTTTTTCCTCCCCCAGGAGCTGAACTTATTAGCCAAGACTCTGAATAATAATAAGGTGTAAGGACATATGCAAGACTATGTAAAGGAAGATTTGTCTTGTCCCATCGTGTCATAGCAAGATTTTCAACAGCTTGATACATCTCAGAGTTATCAGACAATGCCTCTTTATGCAGTCCAACATGGACATCATCCTTGGATAAATTTCCCCAACAACAGCCTTATCTGAGTCACAAAAGCAAATCATCTCCCAAATTGGCCTTGTGAATGCCAAAATAGCCTCAACCTTCTTCCAAAAGCCATCATTCAAAATAGTTTCTTTTACCTCTTCATGTTCCAAATTTGACTTTGACCAACCCTTTTGGAGAGTCTCCCGTTCCCCACTGGATACCATGTTGACTAAAGTATTTTTCACATGAATAATATGCTCAAACAACATAAAATGATATCCAAATCTTGTCAGACTTGCCTTCTTTATTTTAAAAACATCTAAAGCTGAGAATGTATGAAAAATGTATAAAGCTGAACTATGGTTCCTTGTGTATTTTTTCATTCCCTTCACCTTTTTATAAATTTCACCAACAAAAGTCAAGCTTGGATGCATTGACTTTACAATATCTTTCACCAAAAGGGTTAAAGTATGAGCCATGCAACCAGACCAGAAAATATGAGGATGTCTCATCTCAATGATTTTCCCTGCATCCCTACATGCAGGCATGTTATCAGTCAAGATTTGCACAACATTATGTGCACCAACAATTCCAATGGCATCATGTAAAACTTGAGCTATAAATTCACCAGAGTTCTCTTCTCTAGAACAATCAATTCCACTAATATAAATTGCCCTACCTCCTGAGACAGCAATTACATTTGCTAAAGATTGGTTCTTGGTGTTTTGTTCAGCCATTTGAAACAATTGAAACCCCATATGTTGGCCATTGCTTCTTTATGGACATTAAAGCCTGTTCAATTTTAGCTTTCTCTTTGTCAAGCAGTGTAGTCCTAATCTTTTCTGCACAAGGTGGCTTATATCCTTTAGGTGCTTCATTAATACCCTTTACCATATCAACCCAAAATGGTGATTTTGCCACATTCAGAGGAATGCCATTCCCATAGAAGAATCTTGCAACTAACTCATCCAGTTCATCTACAGGAGATTCTTCAAAGACATCTAGGGTGTTATTCTCTTTTTCTATCATACTAGTAGCTGTCTTGCACATCAGCTGAACCATAAAAATATTTGAACTAGACCTTCTATGTTTGCAACGTCCAAAAATTCTCTTGTCTGCTTCTTCCTCTTTTTTTCATTTTTTCTTTCTCTTCCTTCTTTACCTTTGGACAAAATATCATTCCCTGGGATTTTTGCCCAGGCAGCAATCCCATGAAGTGTGCTCTAATACGAGAATATGTTCCAGTGTAAGGTTCATATCTGCACCCAAAATTACAAGTCCACTTGCAAGCATGTCCATCTCTTTTATCTCCAATGAATGTTACGTATTTCTTGAGAGGTGTGGCTGTTAACTCTACATTCTCATCATCAATTTCTTTACTTTCAGCTATTCCATCTCCAGAGGAAACCCTTGTGACTATCTCATCAATTTCATCTTCAGAAGATGTTTTAGATGTATCAGAAACCTTCCCTTTTTCTGCAATTTCATTTCTACTCAAATTACTTATCACTGAACCAACACCAATATTCTGAATGGGAACTTTAAGTGAACGACCTCCAAAAATTTTCTTAGCTTCTTCTTCTTCTCTCTTCATCTTCTCCCTGTCTGCCTTCTTTACCTTAGGGCAAAGTACTATTCCTTGTGATTTTTGTCCAGGTAATCAAGTATGCTCTAGTACGAGAATATGTTCCAGTTTAAGGTTCAGATCTACACCCAAAATTACATATCCACTTGCAAGCTCCCTCCTTCCTATGTCCAACAAATGTTACATACTTTTTGAGGGGGGTAGAAGTTTGCTCTGGAGGCTCATCTTCAATATCTTCATTGTCAACAAATGGAGTCTCCACCAGTACAACCATTCCATCACCTTTATCCATTTTCATCCTTTGGGAGAGGGGGAGGATGAAGAAATTAGAACAAAGAATCAAATGAATTTAAGGACAGTTCTTATATACACAAACTGATCAAAGTGCAAGACAAATAATCAAACAAAACCGAGGTATCAAAACAGAACATGTTTTTTTTCCTTTTTTGTTTTTATCAAAACAGAACATGTTCAAGCAAAACTGTGGATACTTGAACTAAAATCCATTAAGAGTAACACATAAAACTGCATATGAAAAACCACATACAAGAAGAAACTTTATTTTAGTTTATGAAGCTAAAGTTTCCATGAGGCAATATATTACCTGAATCAAGGTGAATGAGAGAAAAGGTATTCTGCTTTTCTCTATCAGTAAGGTCAGAATATTATATTAATAACAAAGTACAAAAAGAAGACAAGAAGAATAGACAACAGAAACAGAAACAGTACAAAAACACTCACAATGAGTAAATTAAATTCCTTGGTCCAGCAAAACAAAAGCCCCAAAATAAGACACTTTTGTCAAATACCAACCCCACCTCAGGCCAAAGGAATACCCAGAACATTAACATATCCCCTAATCCAACAGAACAAGGTGTTCCCTCTGGCAGTTGAGGATAAAAATCAATTATATACAAGTGTGATATATCCCATTAAATAGGCTGGCTACACACCACCTATCCCTTCTCTTACATAAGCATCTATGTGCAAAAGAAGTTTCTGCCTATTTGCCCCTATTTTTGCCAAGGCATCCACCATTCCATTTGCTGTCCTTTGAACCCACTTAGCATGATACATTGTTTGGATGGATTTTCATGATCTAGATTTTATGTTTTTTTATACTAAAATAGCATGGATTTGTTTTAGAAATTTCCATGCATTAATTGAACGGATGGGATCTATTGGTAAATGTTTGGATGCTCATGATTAATTCATTGCTCTTAAGAGACCACATTGTTAGCATGGATTCTTGGGTTAATTTATCTGGATGGCCCAGATTGCTTGAAACCTCAGTACATTACTTGGATGGTTGAGATTAAATCACTGATCTTAAGAGACCACTTGAATGGTCAAGATCATTGGATTGATCTGGTACATCAGTTACATGACCTGGATTTGGTACAACACTTGAAGGATAGAGATCACTTCACTGATATTAGTACACCATATCAAGGGACCATATATTTAGTTTAATCTACCACTAGCGGGGTGGCCCCTGCATTGCAGGGGCTAATGAGTATAGAAAAAATAAATCTTAAAATATGAGATTTTTTGCTTTGGAAGGGCTACAAGAAGAGTTGGTTGAAAGGTAAATATTAACTAAACGTAGAAACATATGAAAACCTTTAACTACAAATTGGACAAATTGACCAATATGAGTAATATTTAAATAAGCAAATTGAACTAAATATTAACCAAATGAGTCATTGAACAACATGTTAAAGGTGTTTGTCATCTTGTTCGAGAAAGAGTGCATGGTAAAGACATTAGCACTCTCCGTGTCAACTTGGGGGATCAGCTTGCTGACCTATTCACAGTCCATAAATCTACCTCTGGCTTACTTTAGGATTATATAACATGAACTGACCAGCTTGAGGGGGATTGTGGAATTGATATGGCAGGTCCACTAATCCCACAATCTCCTCTTCCTTCTTTTCTGGTTTTCTCCTCTTCTTCTCTACTTCTATGCTAGATGCAGGTCAGATTATTCAAGTAGAATATCAAGTAAACAAATTTTTAGAAAATAAACCAAAAAGAAAAGGACAACCTTCTTAATTTGACTCAAGCATAACAGTAGAGTCCTAGAGTTCAAAATGAGAAACAGAAAGAAGGGGTAGAAAGATCTCCAAATCTTATTGAATACGCTATGATTTCTTAATCAAGGTATCCAAGTTATAGATAGAAGGGAAGAACATCTATAAACACATAATATTGAAGTTACGGTTATAGGAAATTACATAATGCTTTGACAGAGTAAGAATGCAACAAATGTTAAGACAAAGAACCAGGACAAAGACAGAGGAATGTTATTAATAGTTATATATTATACATACCTTGCTTTGAGAAGCAAAAGAATTGTAAAAACTTCTAGACTATTGTAGCCACAATCAACAAAATCTCCCTGCCAAGGATTTAGGAAGACTTAAAGTCTACATAAATAAGTGCATAATAACACGTGACACAAACAAGTTAGAAAATCAGAGTTAATAGAAGCAAGCATTTAAAGATTACCATAAATATGTAATTTGTCTCTGGTACATGACATCCCGTCTGAAAGAGTTTCATTAGATCATGAACTGGCCATGAATGTCACCACAAACAGTAACTGGGCTATTAACCGGTTGGACATTTGACTCCTCAATTAAGATCTTTTTCACCTACAAAGGGCATCATTCATATGTCAACATATAAAGGACACACCCAAGAATAACACAGGAATATTAGAAAAACAAGTAATAAAATGTCATGATAAAGAATAATGATAGACTGTACATAAGGCTGTATTTGGTAAGAGTGCAAATGCAGAATGGAAACGGATTTGCACTCTGGTTCAGTGTTGCAGGTGAATGGTAAGAGTATGTTTTTGTACTGACGATGAAAGTAAATTTCTATTTTTTTCAACTGTTTTTGCATTCAAAATGGGAACGAATTGGAAGAAAACTTTGCGCTCAAAGTTCACCAAATGTAAAATAGGCTGGCTTCTATCACAACCAAACATGACACTGTAAATTTATCAGTGCAAAACCAAACCAAGTTTGCATCCTTCTATTTGAACAAATTTGCATTCATCCAATAATATTCACTGCTTAAACTCTTACCAAACACAGCCTAATATACCCAGCAATAACCCTTCCACAAAATGACAGAGAGGGTGAGAGACCAAAGGAACTCTCAAGCAAAGCAACCATGATAATAAGGAAACTGAAACAACTAAGAATTTAAGAAGGTATTTGCCAATATGAACAATTATGAATTAAATTGATGTCTGAAATAGAACCATTAAAAATAGGTGAAGACAATTTTGGACCTGGCCCTGAGCTCCAAGAACAAAAGAAAAAATCAATGCAGGATAAACTTCCATGCATTTCTCCAGAGTTACATAACCAAAAATAGGAATCATTGATTAGTAGTTTCCTAAGTTAGCTGATGAAAGTTAAGCACTATTTTACAATTGTTGTACCATTCAAGATTGTGCAAAAACAGATGATATATTTTAATTATTCTAGAAGATACAATCTTCCATATACTTCATGCCACGGAGACACGCTCTCTGCTTTCAAGAGCATCTATTGCCACTATTAATAGTCTTTTGAAAAGACCACCAAGCTCCAATATTAGCAATAGGAAATCAATTAAGGTTTTGCTTTTGCCTACCACGTCAAGAACGTGATAACACTTTATTATCATCGCTTTAAAAAACGACCCAGAAACTGAACTATTCTGGTCACCGGTTTCTGGGTCAACGGTTTGACTGTCCAGTTTGAATGCATGGCCCCGTTCTAACAAATAAATTAAAAAGTAAAAAAAATAATTAAACATGAAAATAGTCAAAAACCGTTGAACAGAATAATTAATCAATGAAAAACAAAGGATGAAAATGTATGTAAAAAAACAAAAGATGGCAATGTATGTAATTACCCTTTTATCATGGATAGATAAAGTAAAAAGTAATTTTTCTTTGGGTTAGACTTTAGGTTTATTAGGCAATGTTGTCAACATGGTTTTTAAAAACGAACCGGTCAGGGGTCCGGTTACCGGTTCAAACGGTCTGACTGTTCGACCCAAACGGCCAACCCATTCTGACATTAAAAAAAAAAAAAAAATGGAATACAGTCAAAACGGTTTGAACGGTTAACTGGCCAGTTCAGCGGTTTGCTGACCAAAATCAACGGTTTTGGGGGGAAAAGCGGGTTTGGGGGAAAACGGAACCGGTCAGGTGACCGGTTCCCAGTTTTTCCGGTCCGACCATCTGGTCCGGTCTGATTTTGAAAACCATGGTTGTCAAAGGAGATTAAACAAGATTGATGCAACGAATCCTTGGTATAAAGTAAGAATAACTCACAATCTTTTATTAGGACCAATAAGGTTTATGAAATTGTGCTTTCAAAGTTACAACAAACAACCAGGTCCATTTCAAAGCATCTGGAAATTGCATTCGGCATTTTTCTTGTCAACATTGAAACATATCTTAACATGTCATAGTCCCAAAAATTTTCTACTGTAAATCTCATGTCATCCTTTTTTGTCTATTTACTTATATTTAATATTGAAAATGTCTAAGCATCATTATCAACAAAAAGATGCCCATTTGGGTCTCGGGTGTCCTATTTGAAATACTTTCATTCAACTTGTCAAGAATATTTCTCCTTTGTTAATGCCATTTATTTAGAGGTGTAAAGTGGGCCGTGCCGTGATAGCCCGAGGGCCACCACGGGCTATGCCGTCCTCCCCGGTGAAAATTTTGGGGGTCGGCCCGGCACGGCCCACAGCCCAGGCCCAGGCGGGCCCGTGCCATGCCGCAGGCCGGGCTGACCCGTGGGCCAAGCCTTGGCCCAAGCCAGGCCATGGACCGGGCCAAAGCTATTTTTTTCTTATTTATTTAAAAAAAATGAAAAGAAACTTAAAATTTTAATTTTATATGAATTTTGATGTATACAATTGCTTATATATACAATAATTAAATAAGTTAGTATAATAAAATTGAAAAAAATGTTTATTTTATTAATATATTATATACTATATATTATTATATAATTATAATTTATATAATATATTATATTATATATATATAATATATATATAAATAGCATATATAAAATATATATAAATAGCATATATGGGCTGTGCTGGCACAAGGGCCGCGGGCGGCACGGCCTGCTTGATCATGCTGTGCCGTGCTGGCACGTGGACTTCAAACCCCAGGCCCAGCACGGCACGGACCATCGTGCCGGGCCTGGCACGACCCGTGTGCCATGCCAGGCCGGTCCAAAATCGTGGATTTACACCTCTACATTTATTTGAACCTGGAAATCTATTACTCTACAGTACAGCACACCCATGACCTATCATCAGATATTTTAAGATGCTGATGTGTTTGTGGGAGTGGGGCCAAATTCTATGACCATATGACATGTGGCAAGTTAAGGGAGTAGGGAGGTCAGTTCCAATTCCAGTCCCATATATAACGACTCGCATGCATCGATCTATCAAACAAACCATCAACCATCTCAAGGATTCAGTTGCAGTGACCAACAACTAATAAACCCAGACGGCCAGAACCCCACCAACTGAAGAGAAGTAGAGAACAAAAATTCAAGATCCAAGGATTGGTCAAGAGAAACAAACCGATCTCAAACAAGATTTATTTGTCTGAGAATGATGCCAGGAAAGGAGAAGAGCTTGTGTCTTTGCAAGCTGAATGTCGAGAAGACGTCTCTTCTGCTGCTGCTGCTACCACCCATCAAATCCCCACGTTCTGAAAACGATGGCTGGTCTGCTTTGTGTTCTTTATCTCCTTCCTCCTTCCTCCGCCTCTCGTTCATTCGTCCACCAATTTGCGCGAGAATTGAGGGCAGACCAGACCAGACAGTGATGGGGCCGCCTGCAGACCTAACCAACTACCTTCCTGTTGACGCTTTATCTCCCTTTCTTTGTGTTTTATCATCTTCCTCATGTGGATGTGGGGAGCCCGAGCTCCGGAGAGAAGAGTGAGAGAAAGATAGAATGAGGCGAGAGAGACTCTCTGAGTTTGAGCGTGACAGGCTTCAACTTTCCGCCATGCTTCCTGCTCCCTCTTAAATGCACCTCATCATCACTATCACCTCGTTTCTCTCGAGTCCCGATCCAACGGGTCCAGTCTCTCCACGTCGCTTGCCGATTAAAATTAGTTCTGCATGTCACGCATGGAAGCTGGAAACGACGTCGGCACGAAAGCCAACGTCAGTGGTCAAGACTCCTGCTCTCTCTCTCTACTCTACCACCATTCTTCATCAACCCAGAGAAAGACATTCAGATTCAGTCATACGCAATAAGGAGAGAAGATGTGTCATTACTCTCTCTTTCTTTCTTTGTTATTGTTGTTTATTGGTTTCACTCAGTGAAAGAAATGAATGTAACCGAAAGATATCCTCACCCAACTGAAACCAAACCAGAAAGTTCGTTTCTGGTTCCTCATTTCACCATAATGACCAACCTGCCCTTAGTCTTTGAGTGGGGCGCATACCTGAGTGAGGCGCATCGCAGTCTCTAGAGCAGAGAGACGGTGATCGAAGGAGCCGATAATAACGATCATGTTGTCTGTAATGGTCTAGCTCTTCTAGAGTGCCTCTTTGGTCTGGCTCTTCTAGAGTGTTTCTCTCATGAAGGCCGCTCGCTTTCTTAGGGTTTCTATGGGCAGAGGAACACCCATCTCATCTCTATCTTTCTCCTCCTCCTCTTCTTCTTCTTCTTGTATCAAGACTCCATTGCTTTGAGCCGATGAAAACTATGAGATCTACGAGGCAGCATGGCCAGGCCAGGATCGTCGGCTTTTGCTTCTCCACACCGTTGGAAGGTTTTGCCGCAGTAGCTTTCTGAGCGTGAAGAAGAGGATGGAGAAGGCGGGGTTTCAGAGCTAATGGCACGCGTGTCATAATCTGGATGGTGTATAATCTGTATTGGCACGTACGTGGGAGCTTGTTGGTGATATACAATCTGAAAGATTTAATCATTTTATTTTTTATTTAATATTGATTTATAAAAAATAATTATTGTTAATTGAATATGAATAAATATTTTTTAATAAATTTAATCTTATTAATAATTATCTTAGCGGGATTCGTGCGATGCATGGAATTTATTAAGCAAAATAATAGAATGCATCATATACTAAAATATTCTTACAGTTTCATGGATTTACTAAAAATCTACTATATATTAGCATTTTACTAAAATACCACTTATAATTTGTAATTGATTTAATCAATCTTTCGTTATATGATAGTGGAAAATGATAGTATTCATTTAAATAAATTTAATCAAAAGAAAATATAAATAAAAATACCATTTTGCCTTTAATAAAAATACTATCTTGACTCCATTGGTTATATTTGGCCAATTTTGTTTTTTGTATAAAAAAATGTTGAGGGTATTTTTGGAATAAAAAATTATGGACTTAATAGTAAAACAAACACTTCTTAATGAAAGGTTGATTAAGTAAATAAATTGTAAAATATATAGAATATTTTAGTAAAATAAAAACTATAAGGTAGGTTTAAGTAAATATGTAAAACTATAAGGTGTGTTCTAGTAAATGATCCTAATATAAACACATAAGAGTTTACAATTGTTTTATATTTTCAACTTTTTAAATAATTAATAATTATTCATATTTTATATACTACTTTTAATAATTTTGTTTATAATACAAAAATAATAATAATTAATTTTAATTAGGTTTATTCATCAAACTTATGAAACCGACCAACTTGATCAACTCGACCCTAGTTGGTCGGTTTTCTAATATTTTATATCGATTTTGGTTCAAAAAAATCTCAATTTGACCAATTTGGATCAGTTTCACTTTGGCCATTTGTAAACCGACCAAAATCGAACGACCTAACCATGGATATATATTAATATTTTTATATTTTAAATATAACTTTTAATATAAAAAAGTGAGAAATTTCCCATACATATTAGTATAAAATGTTTCATTTCATAAATCTAATTTTTAAATTTATTTTCTAATAATTGTCATGAGTGAGGTGGTTAGTCTACATTTGGGAGTCTCCTTGAAGGATAAAAGAAAGGTGAGTGTAGGAGGTGGCTAAAGGCTAAGGCAAATGAGGTGATAGAACTATTATCTCATTATAAATTGGACCCCTATTTATAGGGAGAGATCCCAAGGTCCCAAAAGGAATGAGCAAAAAGTGTTTGGTTCCCATTAGGAAAGATAATCTTGGATTTGGTGTCAATTGTTAGGAAACACTGTTAGGGTTTCGCCACATGTCTTATAAGATATCTTAAGGACGAACTTTCCTTTTGTCTGAGAATTCTCATAATACACATGTGCTACTTCCTTTCATGACCCTTTTAAAAATACATGGCATGGGTGATGTTACTATTTAGCTTGCACACTCTCATTAGGCTCACAAGGTGTCCCATCACGTGTGTTATTTAACGACACACGTGTTTCTATTATTTGTTTCTGATCTGCAGTGAGTCTGTGCTCATCGCGATTATGTGATGATTTAAAACTCATCGCAAGTCCGCGTGGGTCTGAAGCCCATCACAGTTCTGCGATGGATTTAAACTCATCACAAGTCTGCATTGGTCCAAAGTTTATCACAACCTGTTTCGGCTATGAATTCATCACAGATGTGTGATGAGTTATGAACTCATTGCAGATGTGCGATGAGTTATGGACTCATTACAGGCATTCGATAGTATTAGTTTGACACCTCCTCTGTTTTGATGGTTTAAGTGACCACCATGTACCTACAATTGCACTGTAATTTTTAAAATTAAATTTAATTTTTAAGTTTAAATCTTTTGAACCGATTTACCTTTTGTGAAAACTGACCCAAAAACCGATACAACTTGAGTGGGTCGGTTTTCACAAAAGGTCAGTCGGCTTTAACTGACGGCTAGTTTGAACCAACTCATTAACACTCATAATTTTAGCTAAATTAATAGTTTTATCTCCGAAAAAAATAACAGTAGTTTAATCTCCAATAATTATTAAAAATTTATAGTGAAAACACACAATTATTGAAAATATATTGATAATGAAAAAAATACAATAATTACAAAAAAACAATAAGTACTAAAAATATATTAACTTAGTCAATAAATAGTATGATCTCAAATAATAGATTAATTTTTAATAAACATTAATTAATCAATAAGTTATAACAAAAATTTAATAAATACAATAAGTACAATAAATTAAATTTAAAAAAATCAATAATAGAAGTTTAATTTCCAATAATTATTTAAAGTTTTCTGTTAAATAACAAAACAAAATAAATTAATACATAATCATTGAAAATACATTTATCACAAAAAACAATAAATAATTACTGAAATACAATAAATATTAATTTTAGTATATGTAATTATATAATAAATATAGATTAAGAGTTTAAAATTTTTATTAATAAATATTAATGTTTTTGAAAGTTATTTTCTCGAATTATTACTTGATAGAAGTGAAATTAATTATTTACAATATTATGTAAAATATTAAATTATTATTATTTTAAATATTATGTTATAATTACTTTTCTACTTTTTTATTTTTTTAAACTTATTACATAATTTCTCTATTTTAACTATTTAAAATCTAGTTATGTTAAATATTTTGTTATTTAAAATACTTAGTTATTTAAATACTTAAATAATATGTAAAATATTAAATATTTATTGAATTTAATTATCCATAAAATTATAATTTATACTATTATTAAATAATTTCATATTAACTTTGTAATATATTAAATTATTAGTATTTTCAATATTAAGTTATAATTACTTTTCTACTTAGAATATTTTTTTTAAATTTATTACATAATTTTGTTATTTTAACTATTTAAAATCTAATTATGATAAATATTTAAATAATCTATAAAATATTTAAAAATTTTAGTTATTTCAATTTCATTTATTTAAAGCTATTACATATTAATAAATATTTGAAAAACATTTAAATTGATAATCCAGAAAAATATAATTTAAATTGTTAGTACATAATTTCATGATATATTTTGTAAAAATATAAAATTATTTTTTGTCTTTTTAATAAATATCTTAAATTATTATATGATTTTGTTAGAATATTTAAATAATTCTTTTATTTTTTAATCCAAACTTTATTTAGATAGATATAGATAAAAAGTAGGGGAGAGGATAAATAGGAATTAGAGATAATTTAGGAGAGAAACTCTATATTAAATTAGATATAATTTTGGAGATAAATAAGAATTAGTGATAATTTTGGAGAAAGTGGGGGAGGTAGTTGAGGAGAAATTTTAGGATAAGAGATTATTTAGGTTTTGGGAAAGTGCATCTCATTCATTGTTTAATCTAATCAAGATAAGGAATGATTACTGTTTTATATTTTTAAAACAAAAGAAAATACAAAAAATGGAGAAAATAGATAAATAACTTCTCTCGAAATGCTGACATGGCAGGACCAGTTTTAATAACTTCCATGCCTATATAAAGTTGAAATTAACCCGATGGGGAGCATTGGGAACAGCGGTGCAGGTCAATGGGGCTACCCGGTAGGAAATCACAAACAACCTACGCCTACCCGATCTCATATGGGACTTTTTATGAGAAGGGGTTCGAGGGATCGGGATTCAGAAGGGACAAGTAGGATGAAGGCAACTACTCCCAACATGGTTTTCAAAACCGGACCGGACAAGACGGATGGACCGGAAAAACCGAAAACGATCAGGTGACCAGTTCCGTTTTACCTCAGAACCGTTATTACGCCAAAAACAATTGATTTGGTCAACAAACCGCTGACCCGGGCATTCGAACCGTTCAACGGTTTGGCCATTTTTTTAATTTTTAAAACCTTTTTATTTTTTTGTCAGAACGGGTCGTCTGTTTAGTTCAAACAGTCGAACCATTCGACCCGGGAACCAGACCCCTGACTGGTTCGTTGTTCAGTTCAGTTTTAAAAACCTTGACTCCCAAAAGGAGAATGGTCAAATGGAGCTCAAGAAAGAGGGGGAGCCAAGTTCGTAGGGAAACAAACATCTTCACGCAGATGTCCATCCTACCAGTACAGCTGAGTGTTCAACGCCTAGGCAACCTTCGGGAGAGGGACATGGATGAGTGGTGGAAACAGAGAAAGATCTATCCTCAGAAGAGTCTAAACTAGAGGAGATCCCCCCATTGGCGATAATCGAAAAAAGGGAGATGCTCACTCTATTGATGCTACCTCCGGCTGAAAACTCTAGTAAATAGGTATGTAATGCTCAAAGGGGAAGGAAGGGACAAAAGAGGGTGGGAAAGGAGGTGGATGAAGGGAATTCAAAAGGGGAGGAAGGAGGCGAGACCAACCTCCTCATGGGTAAATTCAAAATTGCTAGGGCTGGGAAATTTCTAGGAATTTCGATAGAAAGAATGGAAGAAGAAACCATTAAATTTTTGGAGGAGATAGAGAAGAAAGTTATGTTTGAGAGAGGAAGAATGAATGCGAAAAAAGGAGGAAGTTCAATGAACAAAAACAAGGAAATATTTTGTCTGTCTTGGGGTTTAAATAATAGGGCAGGCAAAGGGGAGGGCGTGGTAAGGGGAGGGGGGAAAAAGGTTAGGAGGAAAGGGAAGGGAAGGGGTTTAGGGAGTTCATTGTGTTATTAGATTATTGAATTTAAAATTTTGTCTTGGAATGTGAGGGGCTTGGGATCGGGGAGAAGAAGAATGGTAGTGTGTAATTTGTTGAAAAGGTGGAATTTAGATGTGGTGTTCCTTCAAGAATCGAAGTTGGAAGTGGTGGAGGCAACAATAATTAGAAGTATTTGGGGCCAAGGGGAAGTTAAATGGTTAAGAAAATAGGCAAGAGGAACTATGGGGGGCCTAATAACAATGTGGGATCGATCAAGGTGCAAGTTGGTTGATTATCATGTTGGGGCTTTTTTAGTGCCGGTGGTGTTAGAAATGGACGGAGGGGTAAGGGGCTTATTCATTAATGTTTGTGGACCCTCAAAAGAAGCGGAGAGAAGTAGACTTTGGGAGGATCTGGTTGGCCAAGAGGTTCTTCTGCCCTACCCTGGGTGCTGGGAGGTGACTTTAATGTCACCAGATTTTTAGAGGAGAGAAATGGGGGCAAAAGAGGGGTAAGGGAGATGAAGAGGTTTGCTGATTTTGTCAACCAACACGATCTATTGGATTTACCATTGTCTGGGGCTTGGTTCACTTGGACGAACAACTAAGAATCTCCAACATTGGTTAAGTTGGACAGATTTTTGGTAAATACGGAGTGGGAATCTTTGTTCCAAAATTTAATCAAGGAGGCTTTGCCTAGACCATTCTCAGATCACTCACCTATTCAGCTCTGGTATGGTGTATTTGGTCATAGAAAATCTCCATTTAAGTTGGAACATGCCTGGTTTGAGGAAGAAGACTTTTTCCCCTTCCTAAAAAGTAAAAACTACTTGGATGGATACTCAAGTAGAGGGAACAAGTTCTTATGTCTTAGCCAAGAAATTGGGAGCTTTAAAAGAGGCAATAAAAACCTGGAAGGAAGAGAGGTGGAAAAAATCAGAGGCAGAAAAGAAAAGTTGTCTAGAGGTTGTTAAAGAAATTGATTCAGCTGAAGAGAAAGGTCCCATCTCTCAGGTAGAAAAGATTAAGAGGCAGGAAGCTAAATTACTTTTGGATAAATTGGCCTATAGAGATGAGTTGAAGTGGAGGCAAAGGGCAAAGGTGAAATGGCTTAAGGTTGGGGATAAAAATTCAAGTTTTTTTCATAAGATGGCAAAGGCAAGATCTAGAATAAACACAATTGAAAGGCTAGAGTTTGAGGGGGTAAGTGAAGAAACTGGGCCAGGGTTAAAGAAATTGGTAATTGATTTCTTCTCAGGTTTGTTTAAAGAATAGTGCAAAAGAAGATTGTTGCCTATGGGATTAAATTAAAAAAAAAAAGTCTCTGAAGTGCAAAAGAGTCTGTTAGAGGCTACTTTCTTGGAAGAGGAAATCTGGCAAGTAAAAAAAACCTTAAAGAAATCCCCCACTGCTATTCCATAGAAGCTGTTGGTATGTGATAAAGGATGATGTGATGCAGATTTTCCAAGATTTTGAATGCATCTCTGGAAAGGAGTCTGAAATATGAATGAAACATTCATCTCCTTGGCTCCGAAGATTGAGTAGTTTCTACAAAATTCTAGCCAAAGTATCAGTGGAGAGAATTAAAAAGGTCCCTGCTGATGTTATTTCTTAAACTAAGTTTGTGTTTGTTCCAAGAAGCCAAATGTTGGATATTGTCTTGGTGGCAAATGAAATAATTGATTCTATGCAAAGAGAGGGTTCTTCGGGTGTGATCTATAAGTTGGATTTGGAAAAGGCCTATGACAGTGTTAATTGGAGATGTTTGGACTTTGTTCTAAAGAGGAGAATTTTGGTCAGAAATGGGGGAATTGGATAAAAGTCTGTATTACCTCTTCTAAATTTTCTTTTATGGTTAATGGACAGTCAATGGGTTTCTTCAAAAGCTCGAAGGGACTTTGGCAAGGAGACCCTCTCCCCCCCTATTATTCATGTGTAATGGAAATTTCCACTATTTTCATCAAGTCAGTAGGGGATGAGAAACTATGGAAATGGTTTGAGGTGACTCCAGGTGGGGAAAGGGTGCAAGTTTTACAATTTGCAGATGATACAGGTGTGTTTACCAAAAAATAAAGGAGGATTGGGTATAAAAAAAGTAAGGAACTTCAACACTGCTCTACTTGGGAAATGGATCTGGAGGATTGGAATGGAAAGAAAAGAATGGTGGAGGACTCTAATGGCAGCCAAATACAATACTGACAGTGGGGATTGGATCACTAGCTCTTCTTTCAATTCTCTTGGTTGTTCAATTTGGAAAAAAAAAATCCTGGACATTCTTCATGTCTTTAGCAAAGGATTGAGACCCAAGTTGGGGAAAAGGGGATAGATTGCTTTTTTGGAAGGATCCTTGGTGTGGGAAATCCGCTCTCTCAGATCAATTCCCACAACTTTTCCAGATTGCAGAACCCCAAGATGTGTTTATTTGGGAGTGTTATGAAATTAATGAAGGCTCTGTGATCTGGTGCCCTTTCTTCAGAAGGAATTTTCAAGATGGAGATTGAAAGCTTCATCGAGCTTCTGGAGCTGATTTCCCTTCAGCCCCTGGATATACTTGTGGAGGATAATTGGGTATGGAGTTGGAGTTCGGATGGCCAATTCTCTGCCAGATCTTTTGTTAGGCATTTGTCTAACCTCAGTCCAGCGAATTTTTCGGCTGCTGAAGTTTGGAATTCTATAGCCCCCTCAAAGGTTAATGCTTTAGTTTGGGCTGCATCTTTAGACAGATGTTTAACTAAAACACATTTGTTAAAAGGAGGTAATGCAGATCTAGGAATTAGTTTGTGTGCTATGTGGGCAAAAACAAGAAGACAGAAGCCATCTGTTCATCCACTACCTTGTCTCAACAAAAATATGGAATCACCTTCTTTCAGCACTGGGTATTAGCTGGGTCATGCCAAGCACTGTGAAGGAGCTGTTGAATAGCTGGGAGCTGCAGGGACTGTCAAAGCTTGCAAGAAACATCTGGAGACCATTCCGGCTGTTGTTATTAGCTCTATATGGACAGAGTGAAACAAAAGGATTTTCTATAACACATGCAAAGATTCAGAAGATCTTATTACTTTTGTCTTTGGAAAACTCCTGTCTTGGGTCTCGGATGTCAAGGGGATTCAGACCACCCAATTAGAGGCTAGGTTGGGTTCTGGGAATTTCTGGAATTTGTAATGGCTTGAAATCCATGTTGTTTCGACCCAAAAGATAATATTGGGGGGACCCTCTTGTATTATTGTCTCTGAATTAATAAAATTTTGCTGGAAACTTTACAGGTTCAGAGCATTGACTATAACCAAGATGACCAATGGATTTGGACTTGGTCCAATGAGGGTAGTTTCTTAGTAAAATCAATGGCCTATAGACTCAGCAGTGGAGTAGCAGTGGGGGATTTTCCTTCTAAGCAGGTTTGGAATTCAATTAGTCCCTCAAAAGTGAATTTCCTTGTCTGGACCATGGCCTTAAATAAATTCCTGTCCAGAACTAACCTAGAAAGAAGAGGCTTGCAGATCCCTGATAATTCTTGTTTTGTGAAACACATCAAGAGTCTACGAACCATCTCTGCATTCACTGCCCGATTGCTGCCTAGGTGTGGAACCACTTCTTGAAGGTTGTGGGGATATGTTGGGTCATGCCAAAAACTGTTAAGGATATGTCTGTAGCTGGAAGATCAGTAAAATGAAGAAAAGAGGGAAGCTGGTCTGGACTTCTATCCCGGCAGCAGTGCTCTAGGCTATTTCGTCTAAGATAAACAAAAGCATCTTTAATCATAAAGTGAGAAGGCCAGAGGAAATAGGACAGGTGGTCGTTAGTAAATTGATATCCTAGATTTCAGTTACCCCAGAATTCAAACATGTAAATGTAGCTCAGTTCAGTCAATTTGGTGTTTGTAATGGGGGGCGGGGGGTCCCCAGGCCTGCTGTGTTGTTGGCATGTTTCTGTTTGTATTCTCAAAGTTTATTCTAATAAATTTACCTTACCTTTTCCAATATATATATATATATATACAATGGTGGGGGGAGGTAAACTCTCTTAACTCTCCCCCAAAGAGAAAATTACAATTTAACCCAAAACACATGACTTCTTCCCACCCCTTGTTTGGCCACTGCGTCTGCAAATGAATTGGCACATCCTTTGACCCACTGTAGACGCATTTCTGTTCCCTGAGTCCCTCTTTCAACCACTTTAACCTAGACCTCTGCCTCCAATAGACTTCCTCCCTCCTAACTACCTTTTCCCAATCTTTCCTCGGGGCCTCTCTTCTACTTCTACTACCTTCACTATCCAAATTCCCATTCTACTACTTAACATCTACTGCCTCCAATTCCTAAATTAACTTGTTTCTTCTTCAATGAAAGCTTTGAATTCCTCCTTGCCCTAGATTTTTAACTTTCTTTTTAGATACTTCACCTTTTGCAAGAAACAAAGCCCAACCCAACCTTCTACCTTACATTCCTCCCACCACCTGGCTATGTTTGTCTTAAAATCCTTATGGAGAGTCCACACCTTCTCCATCTTGAAAGGGGTTTTTCCTCCACTTAAAACTTCAATTTGTAGAGCAATCGACCAATGATTTGGAGTCCATCTAGGCTTGATTTCCTTGAATAAATTTGGGAAATGCTCCTCCTAATCTGTAGATAACAAGAATCTATCAAGTCTACAAGACTACAACTAATTACATTTTCCTGCAAGTTAGATCCGGTATATTTCCCATTGTGGAGGGGAAGGTCTTGAAGATTGTGCCTTGGAATAAACCTTGAAAAATCTCTCATGCTTCTAGTTATCTACCAACTATTAGAGATCTCATGATGGTACATTATAACATTGAAGTCTTCTCCAATACACCAAGGGAAGTCTTCAAATTCATGAGGGGAGTCTAATTCATCCCATAATCTTGCTCTGTCAGAAGGGGAATGGGCCCATACACCCCTATTAAAATCTAGGTCAATCCATCTGAGATATTTTTAAACAAAACTAGTATAGAGAATTCTCCAATATAGACTTATGTACCTGACACCTCTTCCCTCCAAGGCCCAATCTATTAAGATTCCTCCCACTATTACATTGGCAGCAAAGCTGCCCACTTTTTTCCCCATACCCTCCAAATAGCTTTTAATAATTTCCTGTCCACCAATGCTTTCTTGATTTCCTGGAGAATGATTATGTCTAGATTTTCCCTCTTAAGGGTTTCTTTCAATTCCCTTCCCAAGCCCCTAAGACCCTGTTTGGCAACGTTCCGCAAGAGTGTTTCTCCTGTTCCCGGCATTCTCACGAAACAGAAACGCGTTTAGCAAAATAAAAATGAGAGAAATGAGCCATTCCCTCGTGAGAACAACACATTCTTTGGGAGTGACAAATCAACACTCTCCAAGAACACATTCCTAGAGAATATGCAGTTCTCACATCGTCCTTCAAATTTACAAACACATATGCCTTGGTTGCAATGTGAGATCAAGGGCATTTTAGACATTTTTCCCAACCTAATAAACTCCACCCTAATGGCTTTCCTCTTCCTTTGACTTCTCTCTACCGTCGCACAACCAAGGAGCAATAAGCGTTGGATTTTTGGCGAACGATTTGGGACTTCAGTGAGCACTCGATTTTGCTCATTGTCGACAGTGAACGGTGAAGGTAAACACTCTTGTTTTGCACTATTTTTGCTTATTGTCAACAGTAAACCCTGCTTTGCTTGTCTTCCTTATCATTATTTTTTCTTTGTTACTGGATACCCTATTTTGCCTCTCATTGGATTTTCCTCCCTACTAGTATTATTTCAAGGTGAACGTTGCAACAACTCTTTGACGTCTGCTTACCGACAACTATCATTTACACGGGTATGGTTTATTCTCCCAACTTCCTAACAATCTGAGCTTCCATCTACCCTAAAATTCCTAATGATATGAGCTTCCATCTACTCCTTTTCCCAACTCCCAACCTGGGTTGCGTGAAATGAAACCAGGTTGGTTTTTGTAACTCTAACTACTTCCTTATTTTTATCAATAATAGAAACTTTATTAAGATTTATGAAGCTTTAGGTACAATAAGGGGGAGATAAAAAGTCTTAGCTCCCCATCAACAAATTACAATGATAGAAGATTAAAAATTAGCCCAAAAAATAGCCTCCCTATTCACCCCTTGCTTGGCGAACCCATCTGCAAAAGAATTAGCAGTCCTTTTGACCCAACTGTATTGTATCTCAATGCCCCTACATAGCCATAAAATTTTTTTCTTTTCATTATTGTAACTCCACAAGCCACTGTCCTCTTTCTTCAACCAGCTAATCACCACGTTTGAATCACCTTCCAAAATCAGTCGACTGGTATTTAGTTCCCTTGTTCTTTGAACCCCCTTCCATGGCTGCAAGGATTTCAGCCCTAAGAGAGTTTCCTTCTCCAATAGGGCCAGGGAAACTCTAACTACTTCCTAACGATCTGAAATTCTGTCTACCCTAAAATTCCTAAAGATCTGAGCTTTCGTATACTCCTTTTCCCAACTCCCAACCTAGGTTCCCCCTAGAATTGATCTTGTAGTTCAGTGTTCTTATTGAATATCCATAATTATTCATTGTTTTATAGCTCAAGTCAAATATAATTAGAAAATGAACACTTATGAATCATGTGACTTGAGACTCACAATGGCACTTGTTTTTTGTTAATTTTAGGCTTAATGACTTGCAACAATGCAAAATATGTTGATAGATTTGCAGAATTAATATTAAGAAATACTTGTGCTATTCCAATGTTGTTTCTATTTCTATAGAACAGAAATCTGTTCCCAAGGAACAAATTGCCAAACACCTTAGTTATTCTTGAAGAGCAAGAAACAAAATTCCTGTTCCAGAAGAGGAATTTCCTCAAGAATAGAAACAGATGGGAGCATTGCCAAACAAGGCCTAACATTCTGGCTTAGGATCTTCATTGAGACTCTGATAGACACTTTCCCTTACCTGTTCTAATCCCTGCACCTGTGGATGACTCCACAACTTGGTCTACAAATCCCCATTGTAATCTTTCCAATTCCCTGTTGGTTCCCGTCTTTTTCTCCATCCATGCCTTGGTCACAAGGCTCCTACTACCATTTCTTTTGGGATCGTCCTCTTCTCTACTATCTTTCCCATCTCTATTCAAGTACACTATTCCCAATTTCCTAGCTAACTCATCCTGGTCCGCCTTTCCTGGGTCAGCACTTCCATTTAGCATCATCTTAGTCTTTTCACTGCTTAACCTCTGTAACTTTCCACCTCCCTAACTATAAAAGAGCAAAAAGGAACTCACCTTGGATTGGGATAGTAGTTCACTTGAACCTAGAACACAAGGAGAAGAGGTTTCAGGGAGAAAAACAGAACTCAAAGAATTAGAAAAACTATAACCAAGCCTAGAGGAAATAGAGAGAGTAGAGCCTAGATTCGAACTCTAGATTCACCAACTGCATCGGGTATAGGATTTCAACACTGCCCCAGTCCTCTCTCCCTTCACCTCATATGTGCCTCCTTTGTAAGGCAAGCTGTGAAACTGTTGATCATCTACTAATCTCTTCTAATTTTTTGAGCAACATTTTTTATTTGTAGTAGTGAAAGTTTTATTGATAAATATGAGCAAATGAAGTATGTATAGTATGTAAAGTGTCACTTATGAATAGGCTGCACACTACCCTATCCCATTAACTTGTTATAATATTTATGTTACAAGTGTGCCCAGTACAATTCTTCCCTATTAAACCTTTCTTTGGTTAGCATATCTGCCAGCCTAATTGCTAAACTTCTCTTTATCAGCAACAGAAAAATTCTTTTATTAATTTAGGAAGAAAATTTACAATATGCGTAGCCTTAGCTACCCTCTATTGACCCCATGCTTAGCAAAATGATCAGCTAAACTATTTGCTGATCTAGGTGCCCTCTGCACATTCACCTGCATGTCTTTTGAGAATCTTTTAAACTTCTTAATCTTATTTCTGAAATACCATGGAGTTTCAACGTTATCTTTCAGCCAGCTGATAATCGCCTTCGAATCTCCTTCAATCAACTTCTTGATCCTTATTTCCCATGCCTTTTGGACCCCAAAAACAGCAGCCTTTAGTTCTGCATCCATTGAGTCCCCTTGCCCTATGGGCCTAGAAAACAAGAACACCAATTTTCCTTCACTATTTCTTATCACCCCTCCCATTCCAGCAGCCCCCGGATTACCAAAACAGCTCCCGTCAAAATTCAACTTGAAAAAAACATCACTTGGAGGTTTCCAGATTGCCATTTGCTTCTTCTTAGCTGAGGATGATGCAGCAATTGTGCCCCATTGTCTTAAAATATCATCAAATGTGAAGTCTAGAAACAATTTAATTGTCTTCACCCAATGTGTCACCTTTACCATTAAACTTTCAATCAGAGCCTATTTACTTCTTTTCTCCTGATCAAAAATTCTCTTATTCCTTTCTTCCCACAATGTCCAGAACTCCAAATCACTGCAGCTCTTGTGCACTTCCAGTAGCCTAGTTGCTAAACTTTGGGTCCACCGAAAGCTTACCACCCTTGACCCTTCCATTTGCAAGCTTATGCCTAATCTTCCTCATGAGGTATCTATGTTTCCATACCATGTCCATTTTATTCTTTAGCTAGCCTAATACTATCCTAGAATCTCCTTTCAATAAAATATTCTCCATATTAAGTTTGTTGGCCATCCTCAGCCCTGCAGTACCGCATTTGAGTCATCTCTCAAGGAATCACCATGGACTAAAAGAGTTTTTGAGCAACATTTAGGAACGTTTCTCTTTTTGATACTAGGTAATCCCCCTGGGGGGGGGGGCACCGTTGCATTATTTCAATCAACTTTCTTTTCTCCAAGAAAGGGGAAATTCTATGGATGTGTATGAGAGCAGCTATCATGTGGACAATATGGAAAGAATAGAGTGCTAGGGTTTTCTTGATGGTCTATAATGTTTTTAAAGTTGGAGTGTAATGAGATACAGATGGAAGGGTGATGAGCTCCTGTCAGTGGAGGTTATGGATCCTTGCAACTTGAGTGAAGTGGAGAAAGGACAATGAGCTCCATAGGGAAGTTACAGAGGAGTCGCAGAGTAAGAGAGTTTCTTGATGAAGTCCACAAGAGGGAGTATGCTCCAAAGAACTATGGCATCAAGGAGTCTAGATCCAAGAGAATGTGTTGAGTTATTAGTCCCCCTCATTAGGTGTCCGTGTAGACGCATATCCCTCCAGGGTGTCACAAAAATCATGCTTGATTTGAGAATCTTCTTGTTAGAAAAGTGTCTTTATTGGTTATACCAGGTCAGCATAGGTGGTTGCAGGAGGGGCATGAGCAAGGTTCAAATTTTCAACAATACGGCCCAAGCCAAATATTAACACTTTTGATATTTTAACTTTAAAACATTAAAATACATGACGTGATAGGTCAATTGTCACTTTGTTAGATAAAATATAAAATAATAGAGAGAGAGAGAGAGAAATTTTGCTTAGCCAAACTCTCGATACACAACTTCAACCTTGGGCGTGAAGAACCTCGATACCAAACAGAGTTTCTTTCTTGAGTCCTTACATGTCCTGCCACATGTCACCCCCTTATGGCATTTCTTTGCTTGTTAGGATATTCATAAAGGTTTGCTTTACAGACTTTTTGGAGCAAGAACAACTGCTTCGCAAGGCTTTGGCAACTCAGGTTAACATTTCACAAGGTATTTTTGTCAACCAATGGTGTTAGGGCATGTCCATGCCCTTAAAAATAGATATCAAACAAAGGATTCTCTGGTAGGATTAACTAAAACAAGAAGTATTCATTGGATGAAAACCATGAGGAAACTTTCTGAATTTTCCATAGACGATATTCAAAATAGATGGTCAACAATTGCACCAACCTCAGTGGGAAGGGCACACCTTGGACATCCCTCCCCATGGAACATGATCAAGATATATTTTGATGAGTGTCTTGGGAACAATAGTGAATCAGGTAAAGGGGTGCATTTAAAGATGCTAGTGGAGAAATCAAATTGGCATTCTCCAGGACAATAGGACACAGCAATTCCATTCAAGCAGAATTACAATCTGTGCTTCAAGGACTGAAATGGGCACATTCTTCTTGACTTAGGGATATTATGGTAGAAGACGATAAAACCATTATATCTTGGTTGGAAGGTGAGTTGGTTGGACCATGGAGATTTCTACTAGATTCCCAAATCTGCTAATACACTAAAGTTAGCAAAATTATTGTATGCAATATCTATTAGGAGAATAGATGGATAAGTATGTGTAGCTCCATGTGTGTATGTGTGTATGTTTTGATCTCTAAAAGAAATTACTTTTCATTAAAATAATGTTAAATCATTACGTAAGAGACTGGAGCTTTCATCCAACAACCCTATCATGTATAAAGTCCATTACAATTTTGCCTAAACCAGTAGTTCCCTATGGACTCCTTGCTTTGCTAGGACATCAACCAGCTCATTTGCCATTCTCTTCACCCATCTGAAAGTAGCTTCCACCTCTGTAGCCAATCTTCTCATCTCCCTTATAGCTTACCTAAACATCCAGGCACCCAAATTATTGTAGCTCCGTGTATTTGCACATCATAAAGAGAGTATGGAAATCCTATATCACTTACTTTCCCAGAAACTTGAAGAGAGTGCCTTATGTGGTACTCACTTTGGCAGGACAGGTGAAGTTAAATCATCTATTCTTTGTGGATGATATTCTGTTGCTTTGGAAATGTTCCAGACACAAAATGGATTGTATTAAAGAGCAACTTGAACTTCAGCAAATGGTCAGGGCAGGTTATAAACTTCCAGAAGTCTGCTATCTATTTTAGCAAAAACACTCACAAGGTTGAGGCGCAGCTTCTTACTTGGGTCATTGGGTGTCAAAGTTATTTATGATAAGTGAAAAATATCTGGAAGGTTTATCACTTTGTTGGCAGATCCAAAGTCAAAGATTGGAGGATAATGGTGGAAATAAAGAAAAAGTTAGACAGTTAGAAGCTCAATTTACTGTCCCGAGCTAGCATAATTGTTCTCATAAAATCTTCAATGGAGCCAGTGCCTCTCTCTATCACATGAAATCCAATCAGCTCCCTAAGGAGATTTGCAAGCAAATGGGTGCTATTTGTAGGGATTTTTGGTGGGATAGCACTCATGGTGCAAAGAAGATCCATTAAAAACCATGGAATAGTATGCTTAAATCAAAGGAGGTGATCTTGGTTTCTATGCAGCAGAGAGCAAAAATAAAGCATTAATTGCAAAGTTATGATGGAGGTTTCTATCAGAAAGAGAATCTCTTTGTGCAAGGATCATTGAAGCTAAATATTTGAGGGATAATAATGTTTGGCACTTGAATACAAGTCCTGGTATTTCTACTATTTGAGCAGGTATGCTTCAATGTAGAAACTTGCTTCATGGGAGAGTGCACTGGTTAACTGGAGACAACTGGAGTGTTGACACCTATAATGACCCCTGGTGTGACTGTGGGATTTTTCTCAATGGGAGATATGATGCCCAAGCTCATTATGGTAAGGTTGCCCAATTAATAGCACACCTCAATGCAGTGGTAGATGGATGCTCTGAATGAAGTGTTCAATTTGAGGAATGTAGAGGTGATCTCTAACACAAAACTCCGCCAGTGTAAGCTTCCATACTCTACCGGTCCCAAGCCCGAAAAAAGGAGGGTTGTGTCAGGTTGGCAGCCAGCACCAAAACTTTTGCCAAACCCTCATGAATATGGATCATGATTTGTCTTTTCGTGCTCATGCTAGGGCGTTCTCCAGAAGCGGCGCATTGTAGCCTAACCTAAGTGTAGTGTTAAGTGGGCAAAGGTTTGCTAGAATGGTCCCTATTAGTGACCCGCCACAGCAAAGCCCAACTGTGGTGTCAAATAGGCAAGGGTTCCTACATCATTCTGGACAGGAGCAAGCAAAAAAATCTAGTCCAAGAAACATGGTTTCGTTTAGCCGCTTGGAATGTAAGAACATTAACATGAAAAACTATGGAATTAGTAGACACTATGAAGAGGAGAAAGGTTAATGTTGCATGCCTACGATAAACTAAATGGAAGGGTAAAAAAGGTAAAGAAATTGATGGTTACAAATTATAGTATACAAGGAGAGGTGAATAATAGAAATAGTTTAGTGATAATAGTAGATAAAGATTTAAAAAATGAAATTGTAAATTTGGGAAGGAAGTCATTAATAGTAATTATTAATTAATACTTATGAACCTCAAGTGGGTTTAGAAGAAAACATTAAAAGACGATTTTGGGAAAACTTGAAAGGATTAGTCCAATAAATTACAAATGAAATGAATATTTTTATAGGAAGAGACTTAAATGGGCATGTAGGAAAAATAAGTATGTGATATGATATTTACATGGAGGATATGGATTTGGGGAAAGGAATGAAATACAAGATTTTCTAGAGGTTATGATATGGAAATTTTAAACACATTTTTTAAAAAGAAGGATGGACACTTAATAACATTTAAAAGTGGATCAAATATAAGTCAAATAGATTTTTTCCTTACTAGGAGAATAGAACGAATGATGTATAAAGATTGCAAAGTTATTCCGGGAAAAAGCTTAACAACACAACATAGATTAGTGGTGGTAAATGTGTGCATTAGAAAATAGAATAGAAATAGGGAAAGGAAAAGTACTAAAGAAACAACATAAAGAAAGTAGCAAATGAGGTCTTAAGAAAATTTAAAGGGAAAAGTACTAAAGAAACTTGGTGGTGGAATGAAGAGGTTCATAATACAATCGGATTAAAATGAGGATGTTACAAAGAATGTCAAAAATCTAAAAATGCAGAAAATTGGAGAAAACATAAAACCATAAGAATGGAAGTAAAAAAGAAAGTGAATGAAGCTAAATGCAGGGCTTATGATGAGCTTTACCATAAATTAGGCACTAAAAAGGGAGAAAATGAATGTATAAACTAGCAAAGCTAAGAGAAAGGAAAGATAGAGATGTAAACCATGTTAAGTGCATTGAAGACGAAAATCAAAGAATCCTGGTAAAAGATAAAGAAATCAAACAAAGATAAAAAAATAAAAAAAAAACTATTTTGAAAAACCATTAAATGAACATTAAGGAGAGGGTGTTGATAGAGGAGAGGTTAGCAATACTAATAATGTTAAAACTAATACACACTTTCGTAGAGTTAGAACTATTGAAGTAAAAGAGGCATTAAATAAATGAAGAAGGGAAAGGCATTGATGGGATTTCATTAAGTGTGGAAAGGTATGAGAGAGGTAGGTTTGTTATGGCTAACTAAGCTATTTAATAAAATAGTAAAAGAAAAGAGGATGCCTAATGAATGAAGAAATAGTAGTGTGGCGCCTATATTTAAGAATAAATGTGATATACAAAGTCGTAATAATTATTGAGATATTAAACTCATGAGTCACACTATGAAACCTTGTGAGTGAATAATTAAATAAAGATTACAATTTGAAACAAATGTATCAGAGAACAAATTTGTCTTTATGCCAAGGAGGTAAACTATGAAAGTTATATTTCTTCCGAGATGATTAATAGAAAAGTTTAGAGAGATGAAGAAAGATCATCATATGGTGTTCATTGATCTAGAGAAGGCTTATGATAGAGTTCCTAGAGAGATAATAATGATGGATCTTAGAAAAGAAAGGGTTCAAAATACTGAAATAGGTATATAGACCTAATCACCTAATTAAGGATATGTATGAGGATGCAACAACCAATGTTAGAACAACGGTGGAAAAAAGGTTCCTTATTGCAGGTTGTTTGCTGATGGCATTGTCTTAATTGATGAAACTAACGAATGATTAAATGCAAAACTAAGTGTATGGATACATGTCGTAGAAACAAGAGGTTTGAAAATAAGTAGGACTAAAACAAAGTATACAACATGTAAATTTAGTAATAATAGGAGTGTAAATTAGGACACACTTAGGATTGGAGACCAGACCAAGAGCCCAAGACATAGCTCAATGTGACCATTTTTTGTGCCTTCTTCCAATAACTCATAACAAGAGATTGAGGAGGATGTCACCCAAAGAATTAAAGCAAGTTGGGAAAAATGCTTGTGGTTAGACAATCAAGGAACACCACTTAGATTAAAAGGAGAATTCTATAAAACAGGCGTTAGACAATCAAAAAACAACATGTACAAAAAATGCTTGTGGTTAGAAATGAGAATACTAAGATGGATGAGTGGAAAAACTATAAAGAATAGGATCAAGAATGAGACCACATGTAGAAACCTAAACTAAGATGGTTTGGTTACATGCATAGAAGACTACCGACATCTCCAATTAGAAAAAACCATTTGTTACAAGTGGAAGGGGCTAAAAGAGTTAGGGGTAGACTAAAAAGGGCATGTGTAGTAGTAAAAAATGATATAAGCACTAATAATTTAACAACAGATATGGTTTTAAAAAGTGTGGCAAAACAGGATTCATGTAGCTAATCCCATATAGTTTAGGGTAAGGCAAGGACGATGATGCTGATGACGATGACGATAACAACAACAATGATGATGATGAGTTGATATCTAACATAAGGCTTTCTAAGACTGGTGCTAATACTAATTACTTGCTGGTGTGGACACCAACTCCACATGGTAAATATACAACTATGACGGGTTTAAAAGTTAATTATGTTTGCATACATAGAATGGTCCAAATAATTCAAAGTTGGGTGGTGGAGAGTTATCGTGGAAACAACTTTGGAAAATGAGGCTGCATCCTCCATCTTTGAAGTTGTTCTTGTATTGGTGTGTGAATAATAACATACCAACAAGAGAAGCTATCGTTCAAAACCACTATCTAGTTGATAATGTTTGTTTAGTCTGGTACTATGTTGAGGGAGAATCCATTAAGCATTTTCTTTGGGTGTGCCCAGGTTTGAAAGTTGTATGGTCTAGGTCCTACCTCGATGTTCATACTAATAATTGAATCTTATGAGACATTGTACAAATTCTAATTCATTGGTGGAAAATGGATAAGTCTCTTAATCATTAAGATGGTCACCTCCTTCTCAAAAGTAGAGTTATATTACAGCATATTTGTAGAGCAAGGAATTAGTTCCGAGTCCAGATTTGACGGTGTGCCTTTTGATCCCCAAAGAATTATCATCAAGGCACATGCATCGATTGAGTTTCTACACTCAAGTCTTGAGGCTCAAAGTTCTATGGTGTTGCATGAGTCATCTCGAAGGGGTGTGGGTGTTAGATGGATTACACCCCCTGATGGTGGAGTGGGGTGAAGATTGATGTAGATGCTGCTCTAGGTTTGTCTACTGCAGGTATGGACCTTGTGGTTCATGACCATGTTGGAAGATTCCTATTTGCACAAGCTATTCCCATTCCTCTTTGTTCAACAGCCATGGCTAAGGCTTCTCCCTTCTATGGAGGCATTTGTTTTGCTTTTGAGCTTCAATTCTTATCTAGTATTGAAGGTGAGTCAGGTGACACAAGATCAATAGATGATCTTCTATTGGTAGATGCAATTGAACCACCATGGGGGCTTCATCATGTGATAGTCAACTACAAAAGTCTATAAACTCACCTTCCAACTTGCTCAATGTCCTATGTTCCTAAGCAAGCTATAAGTACATGTAGATCATCATCGCAGAGGTTGTGACAAGGACCATGATAACACAAAGGTAACCATGATAGCAACTGCAATGAGCACTATATCCATCACCAGAGATATCGCAAAGTGCAATAGCAAAACCCTGCAACTGTATGGAACCGCACAAGAATTGCAACAACACCTACGATGTCACCCACAAAATAGAATTGTGGTTGCCAACAAGTTTATACAAGCCTGACAATAAAGCACGCCATGCGGGTAAGTGCGATGACACTATTACCAACTAGTCACGCGATCACTGAAAGGATTACACCTTCAACAGTTAACACGTGATTACAAGTAAGCCTAAAGGGTTGTAGCTATAAGTGTGCCTTGTTGTTTTCTTGTCTCCCTTTATAGCCTCACCCATTCATTTATAAAAAGTGGAGGCACGAAAGCCTCTACATGAGATCATCTCAAGAGTACTAAGAGAGCTCTTACCTCCTTACTTTCTTTACCGGTATCCTTACCCCCTATACCGAGACCCTCCTCCTTCCCTCACACTCCCAATCATCTTTTTGTCTTTTAGGAAGACCATCATCTGTTGCCTTACCACCCAACCTACACAAGCAAATACTGCTACTCATTTAGTTGCTAAAGTTGTGTTACCACCCAACCAACAAGTTTATACGAGCCAAGCCAAATATCTAGCTATTCGAGCTCAGCTCGCCAATAAACTATGAGGCTCAAGCTTGATTCGAGATAGAGACTTAAGCTCAAATTTGGCTCGAGTTACCCGTAATATGTGGAAGTATCGAAGTAATTTCATAGAGTCATTCGGTTTGAATGCTACATTAAGAACATAAGCCAGATGAGAAGAGATATATTTTACATCCCAGAGGGGCTATAATTTATTCAAATGAACGATTTGAACACCTATTGATTCTAACAACTGATTGCAGAGTTGATCATTGCTCAGCTATAAGAATATATAATATAAAAAAAATTATTTGACATGTAAGAAATTAAGAATTACAAAAACTAGTTATTATTATATTAAAAAATAAAAATAGTATATATATTACATTTTTATTTTTATATTTATTACATATATATGTATATGTATATGTATGTACATATGTACATATTTATTTTTATATGTATATATATATATGTAAAAGCTCGATTAGGCTCGCAAGCCGAGCTTTATTGGGCTCAAGCTTGGCTCGAAACTTGATTTAGGCCGAACCAAATCGAGTTTTTCACGAGCCAAGCTCAAAAAGCTCAACTCGCGTGGCAACTCAAAAGTTGGAATAAGTTACAAAACTAGTCAAATTATAAAATATTAATTACTTATATACTAAAATGTACTTAGAAAGCAAGAGTCGTATCAATTCAATGTCAAATTTGCAGCAATTCCTTAAGTAAAAGATTCCACATTCACACTCCATTAAATCAAAGCAACATAGAAGGGAATCAATAACACGAGAAATTGTTCATCCTGAAAAGAATGCAAGGGAGCTTACAGTATGATATCATATTATCTTCCCATGGAGATCAGTGAGCTCTCCATGCAAGTGTGCTTGCTTGTTTCAAACCAAAATATTGGATTTCAATGGAACTGGACCATGTTGTCGTGCCAATGCTTCTCTACAAAACATCAAATTTTGAAAAGAAATATTTTTATAATCAAATTTTAAAAAATGTAAAAAATGAAGCAGGAAAAAAATAAATTTCTATCTTACGAGACTACCCTCATCTGCAATGATAAGTTCCATATAACACACCATCTCCCTAAAAACTCGCCATTATAACAAAATTAAAAGAGGAAAAAGATGAAGAAAAAAAGATATAAAAGAACCTTTAGAAAGAACCAGGGCTCCTTTTGTCGAAGCACGAGCTAGTTATCGACGAATGTGATCATCTCAGAAGTCGGGTTCACCCACTAGCAAAATATACAAAACCCTAACCCTAGCCAAACCAAACACGGAGCAGGCGGGATCCGCTGGAATACGGAGGGTTCCGAGTAAGACGAATATGCCTCAACCACGCTTCAGAGTGATGCTTTGAGAGCGTTTGGTTCGTACCTAGTTCCTTCAGACTCTTTAGTGCGCCCGCCTCTAGCTGAGCCCAGATAGGCCTATCCATCATTCACACAAATTCCACCCACACTTTATCATTTCGAATATTGTGTGTTTGAACTCGCCATAATTTTTTGGCATGTTTATACAAGCTTATGTTGCCATGTTAAAATTGACTAACTTGCCATTAGCTATGCCACTTCCACCCCGGCAGGTGTGCCCATGTTGGTACCATGGTGTTGCTTAAGAGAGACCGAATATGCTCCTCACACCGACCTTACACGCACATCTTACCATTTATTGGGAACATCTCCCATACTTATAAGTTATTATTCACGGGAGATGTTCCTAATGCATGGTTGATATGCCTGTGATGCACCCATGTGTGAGGAGCGTTTCTCAATTTTGCTTGAGACCAAATCTGCACCTCACACTGACCTCACATGAACATCCTACCATGCATCGGAAACATCTCCTGTATTTGTAAGTTATTATTCACGGGAGATGTTCCCAATCCACGGTGGATGTGCCTGTGAGGTTCCCCTGTGTGAGGAGTAGGTCTCGTTCCGTGTTGCTTTCGGTTTTACTTCCACGTAAGTATTACGTAGACAATTTGACTTGTAATAATGCATAAAAAGCACATTCGGTTAGAGAGTTTGGCTTCAGTCAGGGCAAAGCCTGTTTGAGTAGCCTTTACTGCCTTGCATTGAGAATATCTCCCAATGACCCATAGCTATACAATACCACATCACCATATCAAAATTTAAATTGACTTCTTCAATATCAGTCGCTCAAATTCTAATGCTGAAGAGTTCATAAGAGTGAATGTGCCAACTAGCCTACTCGTAAATTTTCTATTTGGTTGTAGTTGAGACTTGAGATTGCATCTCGCCTTCACTTGAGTTGTGGGTAGTCTAGGGGTACAGGGCAAGGTTGACCCCTTATTGTGTAGCTCATTGCTTAGGGGGGCAAAAGGATTTATAAGAGTATTAGAATTAGGGCATGTTCGTCTGCTTTAAAGTCTGACATTTGATAGTACAATAATTACATTAAGAAATATATTGGTATTTGTGAATTTTTCTTTCCTCTGAACTCTAAATGCAAAGAATGTTGTTCTAAATTATAATTCCTAAAAATTATCAAATATCCATTTTGACCCCATATATGAGAGTTTTTGTTTGCCTTTTTGGGGGTATCATTGAAAAACAAAAAGTTGTATAATTGCACTTTAAGAGATAAGAGGAAACAAACAACAATTTTTCTCTTAAAGTTAAAAGATTCCTCTTAAGAGATAAGAGTTAAGAGGAAATGAGCATGCCCTTAATCACTCGAAAGCTGATCAGATCATAGGTCAAACTGGTTTGGATTAGCACCTTAACAAAAGGGGCATAAGACTTAACATAGGCATGAGAAAGCTTATCCCTTAAATAACCATTAGCAAAATGAATACCAAGGATTTTATTTGCATATAACTCAATAAATATATTCATAGTCAAGTCTCCCATCTAGTTACAAGTGTTATGGTTAGGGATGGAAACGAATCGAGCTTTTCATGAGCTATTTGAGCTCGACTCGTGAAAATATCGATTTGGCTTGGTTTAAACCGAGTTTAAGCCCAATATATATAGGCTCATTTGTTAATTGGGCCAAGCTCGGCTCATGTGGTTCATGATATATATATATATATATATAATTTTTACTATATACATACATGCTTATATAACAACAATTTTTTATATATAAAATAAAAAATTGTATGTAAAATAAAAAAATATTTTATTTGTAGAATTTTTATTTTTTATAGGAAGCTTGACTCGTAATCAAGCTTAAGTCGAGTCGAGCTAACTGAGCTCAAACTTGCGAGGTTTTGAGTCAAGTCGAATTTGAACTCAAATCTCTAGCTCGAATTGAGCTTGAGCCTAGCATTGTTTTGGCAAGTTAAGCTCGAATAGCCAGGTATTTAGCTCAACTCAACTCAAATCCACCCTTAGTTATTGTTAATTAGCATACTAAAACACAGAAAGGGTCATTAATACAAAATCTAGGCCCCATTACTCCAAAATCTTCAACTAAGTCTATGTTTGGTTTGAAGGAAAATGTAGGAAAACGAAGGGAAATATCGGGAAATCTATGCGAAGTTTATAAATGGTTCCCAAAATTTCCTTTCATTTCCATACTTTTTCCTTCAAACCAAACACAGTCTAAAGGAATCCACAATTCACCCTAAAAGGATATAACACTCTCCATTATTAACTCTCTACAAATACTTTTTTGGGTAAAACTCTAACAAATACCTTTAAGAAGCAATTTTTAACTTTGCATGAATGATCTTCCAACGATTAAATGTAGGTTGTGTTTGGTTTGAAGAAAATGGTAGGAAATGAAGGGAAACTTATATAAACTTACCTTTCCCTTCAAACCAGACACAACTCGTGGATCACCCCGTGGAAAATTCAAATGGAGCTAAAAACGCAGGTTATTATTATGTATAGTCATTATGATGCCATAACAATATCTATCTTAGATATGAAATATGTGTGTAGCCAATACAAGAAAATTGAGCTTTAGCAATGGTTAAAATTGTCGCCAACAGTAAGAAAATTGTTTCCAAATGTTTTACGTACAATTAAAGTGATTGTTTCTAGTGATGCCATTATTAAAAGTTTTTGACAACAATCAAGTGTTGCAAAGTATTTTTTAGGAATAATTGGTTTATTTGTTCGCAACAATCTATTTCGATTATTGCCAAAAAAAAATTGTTTTAACATCAATTAATGAAAATTGTTACCTATATGACTTTTTACTAATAAGTAATATGTCGCCTAACATTACCATAGACAACAATCAGGATAATTGTTATCAATTGTAAATTTGCAACTGTTAAACAATTATTTCTAATAATCATCTTAAGCAACAACAATTGTAGATTATTGTTGAATAAGCAACAATCAAGTAATCGTTGCCCCAGAGTTCTATATACAATAATTATGTTAGTTGTTGTCAATTTACAGTTAACACCAACTAAACAATTATTTGTTATAATATTTTAGATAATAATCATTGCAAATGGTTGTTTTATTACCAACAATAAAATAATTATCGTCATAAAATTCCATACACAACAATCAAGTTTATTATTGCCAAATCTACATTAGCAACAATTGAATTCTTGTTTATTATAAATGTTTTAGGCAATAACTCTTATAGACCATTGTTAAATATGTAACAATCAAGCAATTGTAGTCAAATGTGAAAAAAAATAATTTATTACAATCAGTGACAATCATTGATTAAATTGTTGTTTATTATAAGTATTTTAGGCAATAACTCTTACAAATTGTTGTTAAATAGGTAACAATCAAACAATTGTTGTCAAATGTAAAAAAATAGCAATTTATTACAAATGCTAACAACCATTGATTGTGGTCAATAATCATTTTGATTATTGCTGTTAATTTAATAAACTATTACAAATATTATAATAGCTATTGTTAAAAGACCAATTAACTGTAAAATATTAATATATGATACTCATTAATGTATTTTCTATTAAAATGAATGATATTAAGAAAGACAAAAGTTACATCCCATGTGTGATGTATATACAACCATTTGTTCAAAATATATTATAATTTCCTAATTGCTTTCATATAAATAATACAATTAACATTTATAAATTTGATTCAATTTCTCCATCCACGTATCTGAATTCATGCATTGTGTTTAAAAATAATGGTAGCTAGTTGGTTGAAATACCACTTACATTGTACCAGATGATTGTTTTAATTAATACTTGGAATGTTAACTATTAATATAAAAGATCATACATGAACTGTCCATAATATATTAACCAAGGGGCTATACAATTCCATTAACCAAACTACACACCCCCCTTATGAGGGTGGGATTCAACCCCACATCTCCACTACAATATTTTTCTTAAATGTTGCAAATTTATTCTATAAAATATATCTTTGATCATATACTTATAGATAACATGCCATGGTCACTTATTGAACATTATTTTTTTACTTGGAGATATGTTGCATTTGGATCACATGTAAATCAAAATCAAGTTTCACTTTCACCAACTGATATATTGGAGAACAAATGACTAAATAATAAATATTAAAACTAGCTTTATTACCAATCTAAAAGAAAAAAAACGAAAAACAAAACAAAAAAAAAGTAACAAACTTTTAGTAAACTGAAAATTTCCACAATATTCAAATTTGTGAGTTGGTCGTCTCTTTGTAGATAAGAAGCATATCAAAATGAAGATATTATTCCATTTGATAATATATAAAACAGGAATTCAGAGCATCTTTTGAGACTAAAGTGGACACATTTGTATCCTTAAAATAAACTACCAAATATATTAAAATTTATGTGAAGAGAAATAGAGAATAGAGAGGTGATGCCATTTAACAAAGAGAGAGATAGATAGAGTGAGAGAGAGTAGCAACATTAGACTTGATCAATGAAATTAAACAAAAGAAAACAACTAACACCTTGTCAAGACATTTATTGAGCTTGCCTCAAGGACAGGTTTATCAATAGATTTTTGCACAACAGAATTGACAATGGCTTTTGGTACCTAGATGACATCCTTGCATTGTAGTTGAATTAATAGGAAAAAATAAATACATTTCTAATAACTTAGGTTCTTCTTAGGTGTTGTTTAGAGCAATGTCGTAAGAAAAAAACATATATGAATTGGAACCTAACAAGTGTCTAGAAGTCAGCACAATATGTTTGAAACTTTAGGTAAAAAATAGTTTTATAAGGGCTTAAGTGGTTGAACTGCCTGACATATTGCTTTGCCTTTTAGTGGGTGAAAGAATAAAAAAAGAAAATTGTGCAAGGGTATAGTAATCTATTCAACTTCAGCTTCAGCTTCAACCATTGAAGAACCCACAAACTCCTTAAAAACTTATTCACTAAAAGACGAACAATAAGCTTTTTTAGCAAGCTTTTTTAGCAAGCCATTTTAAATAGTATCAAATAGTAAGTATTGGATTTTCACAATAGAGGTTTTTTTTTTTACTCGAGAAATAACTAGGTGGTTGGCCATTCTTTCCTCATTTGCTCAACATATCTCCCACTTTATGTTGTTATAATATAATTATATGCAATTAAGGTCATAATGCAATTTCAAAAAACTACTTTTACCATTAATCTTGTTTAATAAGTGAAATGCTAAATATCAATGCCCACTTGCACTTGCATAGTTTTCTTATTTCAAAAAAAATGAGGGCCTATGTGAAGTGAACTTCAAAGACTAAAATTCATAAAATTCAGACCTTTATGACAAACTCCACATAAAGACATAAGAAAGTTCTATTTCTTACTCGGTGTCTTTTAAACAATGCTAGTCACTAAGTAATGCAAAATAATATTAATCTTTAGTGAGAATTTTGACTTAAAATTCTAAAATACCCCAAAAAATTCAACTTTTCATCATTGTGGCTCCTATCAATAACTCTACTAACATGCTTAATTATTTATACAATAATAATGCCATTGTGGTTCCTATCAAATTTTCATTATCTATAGACTAAACTAATTAAATGAAAAAAGTCAAAGGAGATTGGATCTACCCTTTATGCATAAAATTTTATATTCTAATGTTAGGAAAACAACCCAATATAAGTTTAACGAAGTTGTAAATCATTTGCAAAATATATAGTAATGGTCTAAGAGTTGGGGTAGGGTGGGGGCTTCACTCCCTATCACCATCCCCATCCTTGTCCCCACCAAGAAAATCTTCATCCCCATTCTGATGCTTCAAGGAGACCAGGTACCTAGCAATGATGGAGAAAATTTCCATCCCTACTAAGATCACTCGACGTTCTTCTAAAAATGGAGGTGTAGGATCAAAATCCACAAAACCATAAGCTCTCCTTTGTAAAGTTAAGGGTAAATTACACATGTGTAACATATGCTTTGGAGTAGTGGTAAACAGGTAACCCAAACTTTCAAGTGCAACACTTAAATACCCCTAAACATTTAGAAATAAACACCCTAGTCTAATATCATTAACCCATGTTATAATATGCAATAAATTTATCAAAATGCCCAATATATATAGCTTTAACTAAAGCAACTACAATTAGTGTTTTCAACCTGTTAGTGGTAGGGGCGGAGCCATCTATATTGGGGGGGCGCTTTTATTAAAGCCATTATTTATACAGTTACTTAATAAAGGATGGGCCAAATTTGTAATAAAGTAGGTCCTTCCCCACCCCTCAAAAAGAAAAACTTTAACTAAAATATAAAGGATCACTTTCAAAGGCTCCTCCAACTCCCAAAGTTCAAAAAGATATTTATTTCAACCTTACTAGAATTATTTTCCCCAAACCCTATCTAGGGGTGAGCATTGTTATTGAATTAACCAAACATTATTATTTATAACATATAATTCTATATTAATGCTGAGTTTGGAAAGAATACAAATGCAAATATGTACTATGCAAATGCATACAAAATAATGCAAAATATAAGGTTTTGCACTCTATATATTTGCACTTGTACTCCTTCCAAACTGAGCCTAAAGAAATTGTTTTAATCAAAGACCAAATTGAAAATTTTAGTTTTGGTTATTTTGGTTTTTCATTAGTCCAGCTTATTTGGTTTGGTTTTTAACCGAATAAGCCCATTGCTCACCCCTAAACCCAACGTTGACTTGGCCAGTTAGACCATTCGAACTATCACTGACCATAATTTTGGGTTCGATTCTCCTAAAACCTTGACTTTGGTAAAAAAATGTTGACTTGGTAAAAAACTATCCAAGTCGGGCAATTAGACCATTTACTTGTTCGACCTAGTGACTAGGTCACAAGTTGCACACTAAATGTGTATGAAAACTTCCAAATGCCATAATTTGCGTAAATGTTTGAAGGAACCTTGCCCTGCTATTTTCACAAAAACTTAAATTTGTGACTTCCTCTTCTTTTTCTTTTGGTATCACCATCGTTGATGTCATCATCCTTGGTGAGTTTAACTGGGGTTGAGTTAGCCCATACCACCTTAAACTCTAGTTAAGTTTAACTTGGGTTGAGTTAGGCCATACCACCTTAAAAAATAGTTGGTGAGTTTAAGTTAGGGTTAGGATTGAAGAATATGAACTTAACTTTGGGTTGGTTAGGGTTAAGGTGTTAGGCAACCTAGCCTAACCCAAATTGAGTATGTCTTCATGGTTGTATGTAATCATATAAACATTTATATATATACATGCATCTATATGCACATGGATGCATTATCTATATCTGGATCAACAAATTAAAAGTAACCATTTGTTTGGTTAGAAGAAAAAAATATGGAAAGGTGGGTTCCCTTTCCTTCCCCTACATTTTTTCTTTCAAACGAAGCACAACCCAAATGAACACCTTTGGATAGGAATATGAGGTGAAGTTTTCTCATAGTTTTTATATGGGGATATTAGGTTGAGTTGTATCTTTCTTTATATTAAGGGAATAGGGAAGAATACTTATCATTGCTACTGTAGTAAATGCTGCCATCACAAGTAAAGTGCAAACACCTTACTACACCTTTTCATCCTCTTGTGTTTTGCAAACTTGCTACGCCTTGCTCGCTTATTAGTGGGGGGTAAACTGATCAACCGGTAAATTGACCAATATCCCCATGCTCATTTGTTGCTATTTTGGAACCTATAGTAACCAAAGATACCAAAGAGTATCAGTTAAGTACTGATACCCTCCAAAAAGGTGGGTAAGTAACTTACCCATGAACCAATAATGCTCTCTCCTTCCCCCTCTCTCTTGGGTAACTTGTATCGCACAAGAACGCTGGAACCTGGGAAAGTGTTCTTAGGTAAAACTTGTCCGGGTAAACGTACTTACCCAGGTAAGTAAAAATGAACGGGGCCTTAGAGTCATTGAGATGCCAATTATCTCTACTCATGTTGCTGACACTTTCCTTCCCCTCCCTTCACTATCTTACCAGAGATGGTAATTTGGCCCATTCTCATTGGGGCTCTAACTCATAATTAGGGTGGGTTTTTGCCCGCTAATTGGGTTTGGGGCAGGTTTTAGACAACCCCAAAAACTTTGGTGAGTAGGGATATGTTTACAAGTAGGAATTGTCGGAGTGGGGCAAGACAAATTCGGGGTCCCTATTCCACATGGGGACAAAGATGGGATTGTGATATCTAGTCTTGTTGGTATATGGGGATGGAGACGAGGTGGGATGTTTGAGTTCGGGGTTGGGGATGGGGTATGTAAAACCCGATCTTTCCATGCCTCTTGCCATTCCTATATCTTACACTTCCTTCTCAATCTCAATTTCAAACTCCTTTGTTTTGTTTCTCAACCACCTTACTATTATTACTTAATATTTAATTTATTTTCATTTGTTTGAATTGTGACATACGAATGGTTTGAATAGGCTATTAATTTAACCATCTAAGTCAATAGGTTTGCAATAAAGTCAACGATACTTTGCATATCACCCAACTTGGGGCAAAACAAACTAGAAATCCTAACTAGGTGATGGATTGAACATTCTAACTAATTGTTAAAAAATTGCACATCCTATGGTTCCATCTCTAGGGGTGATCGTTTCATTCCGGCCTACACAAAGCCCAACCTAGCAAATTTCAATTTCAAGCTTGGGCCTAATACTTCAAGCCTGACCTAACACACATATATTTAAATATATGTATCATGTATATATGTTAATCTATGTAATGTTATATATTTTATATATAAATATTATAGTACGACATACGACACTTATAATAGGTAGGAAAAAATTCTTAAACTACCCATAAGGTTTAGGAAATTGACTAATTATACCTTTGCTATTTAAGTATTGTCTTAAAGTACCCCTATTGTTTTTGACAATTGTCGCATAGCTCCCTTCTTGTTAAGTCTCCGTTAATGATTGTTTATACGTGACTTCACCCTTTTAGCAAAGATCATTGTATTCTCCACTCAAACCAGCACTGCTAACCTTCCATCGTCCTCCTCTTAGACCTCTCTTCTCTAGTTTTCACTCCCAAACTGATGTGCACAACAACCTATGAAAGGGGGTTGAGACAATCAACTGAACTCGCTGCTGCAACATCTCATGGGTAGCTCGAAGGGGTTTTTGGCGTGGTGTGGCTGTGAAGGGGTTGTCACCGGTGATACCAATGATCAAACCTTCTTGCGCCCTTGTATTGTGAAGGGGTCTTCGGTGTGAGTGGATTGCAACAACAGATCTGGATCCAGAGGAGGTGTGGTTTTTGGATGACAAGGAATAAGATCACCTACAAGGGGTTTTGAGAATCGTCGTTTGTATTGCCTCTACGGGGGAACCGCCGTTGCTCAGCAAGCTATGTTCATTTGCCCGTGGTTCGAAATGTTCATCTCTCGCTATGTTCCTCTATAGTTCCAGTGGCTTTCCTATGGCATCAGGGAAGGTAATGAGAAGAAGAGGGACCTCGCTTTGGTTGCCTCAGTTGTCGACTTCGACATGGCCACAACCACATCTACTACCCGAGCCTCTAGTTTCGTGGAAGGAGTAGTTTACTTGATTTTAAAAAAAAATAGAGATGGAAAAACTCCATTGGCGTAATGGGAAAAGCTATGAAGCAAAAAAAAAAAAAAGGTCAGTCCTTCAAGTTGCAATACCTTCACCAGGTTGTCTCTCAGGGATGTTAGTGTTTCCATCGTTGCAGTCATGACGGTAGCTGCAAGGAACCCATATTTGAAATATGAGAGATACTCAAATATGCGGTTACTCAATGCACATAGCCGGTGGTAGTTGCAACAACGATTCCGTCAGTTGATGTTTAACACCAGATTGGGCATATTCAATGGCCAGTCCATCGGTAGATTCTTGAGTGAAAATCTTTTTTCCTTCAAGTCCTCGATCTCATTGGAAACAAGCTCACTGGAAAGATTTCTTATGATCTACCTTTCTGTCGTTGCCATTATCAGTCACAACAGAAGCATGTAGGCTTAGAGTGAGTCATTTCTTAAGGTTTCCTTTCTCTTCGAGTTTTGGTTGTTCTTTCTTGTTGTTGTGATTTCCTAAGGTTTTCTTTCTCTTCGAGTTTCGATTGTCTTCTTTATTGTTGTTGTGATTTTCCATATGATCTGATTTGGTTTTGTGTTTTCTTGGTCTGACTTTGCATTGATAGACGTTTACCTTGAGTGATGATTTTACTCAATTGGATGACTATCACCCAGTCTGAAGGTGGCTACCATCGTCTCTCTGGCAACCAAGCGAGAGAGTCGAAGGAATACATATTCTAAGAAGATGACACTGAAAGGAAACGAAACAAAGCTAAGACACACTCCCTTTATGCCTTTCAACCGTCTTTTCCAAATCCAGTGATTGCAAATAATCTCTAATGTGTCCTTTTTCTAGCTTATTTACCTTGAAGCGTAAGCAGGTCTAGCATTGGACTCCTAAGTCCTGATTTGACAGTAAGGCTGAGAAAGCCAATGTTGTAGAGAAGAAACTTCCTAAGAAGAATGATGGGAAAAATAGTCTTTTTAATCATTCTATTAACAGACACTGACGATAAGAAAGATTTAGTCAATTGTTAGAAAAACAAGGGTACTTTAAGACAATACTGAAAACAATAAGAGTATAATTAGTCAATTTCCTAAACCTTAAGGATAGTTTAAGAAAATATATAATATTATATATTTAATAATGCATTAAATAATTGTATATTTTGATGCCATTCAATATAAAATATTATATAATTGTAATACATTATAGATAAAAGATATTGGATCAGAATCAAGTCCAGCCCAGCCTAGGTTATAGCCCTTATCATAGTGTTAAGCCCGGCTCGGGCTGGCCTGGCCTGGCCCGACCCATGATCATCCCCACCCCTCTCCCAAACACATTTCTTGACTCTTGCCTCCCTTCCTAGTTACCTCACCTCCCTTTTATTTGTGACGGCTGAACTGTTGTCATGCTTGGTTGAACCGGCTTCCTGTCATTCAGTAAAGGTAGCGGGTCGACCACCAGTCTAGGTTTATACAGACATTTCCCATTCCGCTCGCGCCCCCGCTCCCGCTCCCGCTCCCGCTCTTACACGCTTTGCTCCCATGTATTGCACAGAACTACCCTTAAAACCTTGAACAAGGCATTACGGAAGAAAGCCCTCGTTACATTAAAACCCTTAATTTCAACCGCACAGCCGCGTCGATACCCCTAAAGGTTCGAATACCCTACACCGTAAATCGGACGACATTTCAACCCGCCGGAGAGAGCTTTGCCACGTGGACCTATTACATTCGCCACCGCACACTTCCGGCAACCTTTAATCGGACTAACGGCAGACTAAATCTAGAGAGAGAAACTAGAGAGAGAGTGTATATAACACGTATCTCCAAACAAAAATAATAAAAGAAATGAAAAACAAATCCCCTGCATCCTCTTGATATCATCTCTCTCTCTCTCTCTCTCTCTCTCTCTCTCCGTTTCATTTCGTGGACATCGTCGACCGGAAAATCGAATCGTCCCATCGGAGACTCTGAATCGGTTACTCTCTTACCATCCGGCTCAGGTTAGCCGCCACCCCTGTACTAATATTTCAAAATATTTCGTCCGAACCCGAAAATCATTTTTTAATCTCCGTCGGTTCTTGAGTTCCCGACGGCCGTCTCTTCCGTTAACGTGTGCACGATTATTAACCTGCGCACACCTTCTTTCTATTCATCTTCTGCGATTATTTCATCTAGTTATCGTGTATCCGGAGGTAAGTTTATCTGATGCTCTATTGGTTATTCTAGTTGTCTGATTATCTCCATTTCCAGTTAAATTTCTCGGCGATTTGAGGTCTCTAATGGTGGATTTAGGGTTTTCTCGAGTTTAAGGTTGGGCGATGGGAGTTCAATAGGGTTTTTGGCGGTCGATTATATCTGCTTTTGTTTTATGGTGACCGATCCGCTGTTTCCTCTATTGGTCTGCTTTGTTTTGGTTGTTCACTAGCATTGATCACTTTTCAAGGTTTCTGGATCGGATTCGATTTGATTTGAGATGTTTTTGGAGTTTGAATTGAATTGTCGGGTGGAGTGTGTGTGGAAATTGTGTGTTGCCATGCCGAAAAATTCTAGCTGCTTTCCAGACTTCATTTGAACTCTCGTAGATACTTATTGTGGCGATGGTTGGATGACTAGAATAACTTTCGATTCCATCAACTCCTTGCCACCTGACTTTTGTTGCTCTTTCCTCGAGTTTCTGTCATTCTCGCTGTCTTGGCGTTCCAAATGACAAAGCATCATATGTAACTTCAGTTTATTGTCATTACTTTTTTAATGCTTTTAGTTGGGTAGAGTATTTTTTTGTTGCAATTCCAGAGAGAATTCCCGTAAAAACGGTTGTGGATTGAACTGTAAATAGTCTTCATTCAATGTCTGGCTGTTCATGTGTTTTTGCTGAATGAAGTTTGAATGAGCAAGAGTTGCTTGTTTCCTTCATTCCCACTCCAATTGCTTGATTTTGTGTTGTTATTTGAGCATGTCTAATAGTTGACATGGTCTGCTTGTTCTTCATGCTTTTTTTGAAGAAAAATATGACAGTTTTATAGCAAATCTATTTTGTTGTTTCCATGGATTACTTGTCACATTCTGCTTGTATTGGCTTTGCAGCACAGACTTTTTCAGACTATGAGTTTGACATACATTTAGTTCCATGTAAAAAAGAGATGGCATTCTTTAGAAATTACTCAAATGGGAAAGATTCACGCACTGTCCTGGATGATAAAGGCCATGATCACAGTGTTGAAAGAGTTAATAATTCAGTAGGTGATGAAGATTTGGATGCAAGTTCAAGCGAGAAGGATGGTGAGTTGAAGATGGAGGAACACTACCAGAGTGAGGATGAACCAGATGATACCAATAGGCCACGGGATGATAGATCTGGTGAGAATGGAATTGCCGGACAAAAACAGAATTTTCAGCCATCAGGAAGAAGAAATGCTGTGGTTGGAAAATGGGGTTCTTCTTTTTGGAAGGACTGTCAGCCCATGTCTCCTCGGGAAGGATCTGAATCAGTGCAGGATTCTAAGGACATGGATTCTGATTATAAGAATGAGGAGGGATCTGATCATCATTCCTCAGATGAGAAGGAAGATAGGTCGGAGTCAGAAGATTATGAGGGTCAGAAAGAGGTTCAACTTCAGCGAGGTCATACTGATGTCCCCACAGATGAGATGTTGTCTGATGATTATTATGAGCAGGATGGAGAAGAGCAGAGTGATTCTTTACATTACAGAGAACTCAACCGGTCAACCACTTCAAGTTTTAGGCCACAATCCACACCTGTTGCTGTCAATAATAATGTGTCAAGGAGTTCAAAGGCTGCAAATGCTCATAAATATGACAATGATGATGATATTGATTATGAAGATGAGGATGAGGATGAGGATGATGAAGATGGTACTTTTTTTTGATGTTAATTACTTAACTTTCTAGACTATGATTGAAATTCTAAAGTTCAAGAAAGCTTTAATAATTTGTCGGCTTTTTCAGCATTATGATATAACAAATATTAATTTTTTGATTGCAGAAGATGATCCAGATGATGAAGATTTTGATCCTGATTATGGAGGCACAAGCAGCCGCAAAAGGAACAAGGTTAAGTTGTGATGTTTTTTTTTTTCCCTGTATCACACTACCATCATACATTTCAGTTGTCATCACAGCTTCTGAAAACCATGCATAAATAAAAATTGTGAAATCATGGGGGTTGGTTTACAACCTTATTATTGGTATCTCATTACGATCACTTGAAAATATTTTTGGGGAGAATTGTAAAAAACACAAGTTTTTGGCCAGGCATCAGAAAGAATTTAATATAAAGGAACAATCACACATGTACATTTTATAACTTGGTCATTACAAATAGAAGGAACCATTTGTAGTAAGTTAGTTTGGACTTGGTTTAACTCATTTAATTGCCTTGATTTCTAGATTTAACACCTCATTCTCACAGAATAACCTACACTTTTTTTTCTTATTTTCTTTGTTGGCACTGTTCTTTCTGTTTGGTGTTTTCTCCTTGTTCCTCTTGTCCTCTCCCTTGTGTTTAATAGTATTTTTTGGTTAATCATGATTAGGGATTAAAATTTTGGTTTTCTGTTTAACATGCATTACTTCTCCCCATTTTCTGTCCTCCCTAATTATTGAAATGTGTAGAATGCTGAATTCATATTACCTATAAAGTATTCCAAGTTTAATGGACATGGGGGGGGGGCTTGATTGGTCTTTGTCACCTACTGATTACATCAAGTTGAACTTTGATGGGTGCACTCTTGGTGATTCTATGAACTTGAGATCTATACCATTGTCCTACATGGAATAGCTTTTTTTATTATTTATTGGGAGTGTTTGACTTGGTTGTGTATCTTGTGTTGCATGAGTATGGAGGCAGGTGTCTGAATCCAACATGTTTGGGGAAAGTTCCATTAGTTAGTAGCCTTCTGAAGCTCAAGATTCGTGTATGCATGAAACAAACTATAGTTATAATTCAAAAAAAAATCTTTCCATCTAGGTGTAGAAAACTTGTAGCAGTGATGTGTGGTGGCTGTTGATTTATGTCTCACTTGTAGGAATCGTATGCAGAAGTGTAGGAATCCATGGTATGCTGGAGTCCAATGCATGTTCAGCATGGATAACTAATTCATATATAGGATTCATGCAATACTTGTCTATTGGTTCTCTATATTTGCTTATTGATTGGCATGTAGGTTATAGTTGTCATTTGTCAATGTGCCAAGAAATGGGTAGGCGACAAGATGTCCACCTAGGCATTACCTAAATGATGGTTTTCCATAAAAAACTTGGCTAGTTTAAGGTTCTCACCTATACTTTAAATCATTGGTTTTTGGTAACAAGTATTAAATAATAAAAGTGGTGTAACATTATTCATAAAAAAAGTGGTATAACATGAAAGGATCAACCGTTAGAAGTAGAAAACAAGAGGATGGAGTCTCAATTTTGTTGATGCCAGAGAAAGATACAAAGAGAATGCAATTTTGTTAGTGTAAACTGGAGAATGGCCTAATGGGAGAATAAGTTAAAAAAAGGCATAGAGTGTCGAATATGGCAGTGAAACAAATGGGTGGAGAGACAGTATGTTCATGTGTATGTTAATACTTAATACTAGAGAAAGTGGGAAAAAAATAAAGGGCCAGAGCCCTTATTCTGCCATGTATATAGAGTGGAATGAAACTCTGTTTGGTTCACAGATTTTTTTTTTCTTTGAGAAGAAATTAACTTTATTCAAAGAGAGAAAAGGTTCACAGAGATATATAGAGAAGGAAGTAGAAGATGCCTCTTATGAAATATCCTGATGAAAACTGGTAGCTAAAGTATTCATAGAAAAAGCTAGTAGTTGAAGTATTTATTTATTGATGTTTTTTAAACCATTTTATTTCATTTCGTGTTAGTTTTGGATGGTTTGTTCACTAACTATAGTTTCTGGTTATAGGTATTTAATTTTGGATACTGAATGATGAGCCTTGCTACTTCACTCTGTGCTTTCATGCTTCTGAATTCCAATCGTAAACAGCAGATTGAATACTGGCACACTAACCATATGCCAGGTTTTGTCTTTTTTTTAATGATGACAGGATAAAGAGTGGGATAGCTATGACTCAGACGAGGATGACTTTAATGAGGACGACCTTGATATCTCAGATGAAGATGATGCAGATTATATGGGGAAACCCAAGCGCAGGGGAGGATATAAAGGTGGACGTAATTTGAAGTCTGCCAGGGAACAGAAGCCTTCTGCTGCACATAATCGTCAAAGAAGAAGAAGAATGTCTTTTGATGATGATGAATCATCAGCAAAAGACACAGAAGATGACAGTGATGAGGACTTCAAAGGTAGAACAAAGAGGGGTGCACATCTCCGTAAGAACAATGGTGGTCAATCCACAATCTCTGCAAATGCTGGTGTGCGCAGTAGTGAGCTTCGCACTTCAAGTAGGTCAGTGCGGAAAGTATCATATGTTGAAAGTGAAGAAAGTGAAGAAATTGATGAAGGAAAGACCAAAAAACCCCAAAAGGTCTGTACCATTAACCATGTCCATGATAATGTTTCATTGCAACTATTGATGTATAACAAACCTTTTACATGCTATGTGTTGAAATATGCGTCCATATGGATTGGAAATTCTGGAGAATTACAGAAAATAAATTTGAATTTCAAACTTTCAGTTGTGTAAAGTATGTCTATATGGCAGAAGTAAGATATCTTTTGAGTTTAAATTTTCAGATCCATGTTTCTTCTGTTTGGTGGAATGAGATATTTAATGGCTGAATAAAGAACTGACCTTTTGTAAATCCAAAATGTGGTTCATGTTCTTTTATACCTTCAGTGTTCAATTCCTGGAAGTGAAAGCTTTACCGCAATTCACATGGGTTAGTTAACATGGGTCAGCCTGCTCTTACTTTTTTCCGCCAAGTTTGTGCTAGATGACTTGCACAGTATAAAAATCTCCAATTGATGCATTTCAGCTACTCAATACTGTTGAATCTTCTTGATTTGGTTACTAATAAATGCTCAATACCATGGCCCTAGTGCCAAGAATATTAATCACTTGGCTCACAGTCACTCTAATTCTGCACCTTCATCATTTCCATGTGGGGCTATTTAACCATTCTATTCATTCATTACTAATATCTTATGAAATGAAGGTTTCAGGAAGGCTATTATTGTTACTACCTTCTACCATTATATGTATTTTGCCTTTTAGTTTACAAACTTCACCACATATTAATGTATGACTCCTAGTTACTTAAACATGCTTAGATGCCCATATTGGCAAATTATGTTATTGACATTGTTACTCTAGTTTGCATGTCAATTTCCAAATTCCTATTGTATTCTATCTATTATTTCAGTTTGCCCCAATCTACCCACTTGTTTTGTAAACAAAAATAAATATTTAAAGGGCGTGCGAAAGCAAATATTTCTGTAAGGAACTTATTGGTTCCTTGAACTTGGCAAACATGAATGCTGGAAAAAGTCAAAAACATAGATAAGGAAGAAGGAAGCATGTTATTTTTTTGAGATGGACTTGCTGTATCAAAGGATTGGATTTTGTAAAATAACATGTTCTATTATGTTCATTTCATTTTCAATGTTCATGTTCCTCATGCTATCTCTAAATCAGAGTCCTTTTTAGTAGGGCTGTGAATGGATCGAATTCAAATTGGATATACCTAGATCCATATCTAATCCATTAATTCCATTGGATTCAGATTATTTGTCAGATTGGATTAGGATATTTGCATACCTTTGATAAATTAAATTAGCAGATATTACCACAATATATATTAAAATGAACTAGTAACATATTAAATGCAAAATTAGACCAATTTTATTAATGGATACATACTTAAATGTATCAAATTTGTTTTGCCTTAATTGAATTGGATTCAGATTAGAATTTGAATTTGGAAAAAACAGATAATTTACTACTTATATAAAAAAAAGTACAGTTTACAACCCTATGCTTTTTTATTGATCAGATTTACAACCCTATACTTGTTACAAATATCTTTTTCATTTCTGTACATTATGATATATTACTCTTTCTCTAACAGGAGGACCTTGAAGAGGATGATAGTGACTCAATTGAGAAGGTACTGTGGCACCAACCAAAGGGCATGGCTGAAGAAGCCTTGAGGAACAACAAATCGATAGAGCCTACTATTTTGAACCACTTGTCAGACTCTGAAATTGATTGGAATGAGATGGAGTTTCTTATAAAATGGAAAGGGCAGTCATATTTACACTGCCAGTGGAAATCATTTTTTGATCTAAAAAATGTAAGTCATTAGATCATTTTGGGGGTAGCATTTGGATATAAGCTCAAGAATTTACTATAATGTATTCTTTCTCACATTGTCATTTTTTGGTGTTGAATATGTTATTGACTCTTTTTGTAAACTCTCAGGTTAGTGGATTTAAGAAGGTTTTAAATTATACAAAAAGGGCAATGGAAGAATGGAGTTATAGAAGCACACTGTCACGAGAGGAGGTAATATACACTTATTTCCTTCTTTCTTGGTGAGTGATGGATAATTGACATGCTTTAATTTTATAATCTATTAAGACTCCCTTTCTACTTTGAGATTTATCTAACAATAAATTTACATATTACTTGTCCTAACTGTATCTTGTCTTCTTCCAATTGTTTCGTATTTGTGATACAACTTTTGTAATTATTAAGTACTTAAATTTATTGGCGAGTTCAATTCCAAAGTAGGTAAAAATTGAAAATTCTGTTGGTCAATTGGGTTTCTCTCAATAAGTTAATTTGACAGCCATACCGGTTGAGTTATAGTGGCCCCATCTTTTCAGGATAATCAGTAATAGGAGACACCTTCCAGGAAGTTATATCTGGGAACTCAGAACTTTTCAGCTTTCAACAGACGGAGCAGAACATCTTTGTCTTCTGTGACTAAAATAATGACATGGAAATATGTAATATGTACATTTCCAGACAACTTCATGATGAGAGTTGAAGGCTATCCAGTTTGATACATCTTTAGTTATATGACTGCCTTTTGAACCAAAGAACATGCTTCCCATATGGTTGGTACAAATACCAAAAAGGTAAAATAGGGGATATTTGTTGGCAGAAAATGTTGGACGTTATGTTCATGGCCTATTTTCTCATGGAATGCTTATGGTGTGTAGACAACCATACAATGAACATGGACTAAGATACTTCAGTTATCAAAAAAAGGACTACAATTTAAATAGCCCTCTTAGTTTTTCGTCCATGTTCTTGGAACATTTTTATCCATTGTGATTTTCTAGAGTACTATAAACCTGAATAAATGAATTTAAAAGTTCTTTTTGATATGTAATAAGTATTGTCTTAATGGAAAAAGGGTTATCTCACTCTAAAACTGATATATTCTAAGGGTACATCCTTGAGACATGATTTAACACTTGTACAAAAATGTAAGAAATTGATGATAGTCTTTTTCAACTAGATGAAAATAATGGGCTATAATCAAAATAAGAGAAGAAAAATGATAGTAGGGGAAAAAGTTCCTCGTGGCTATCACTCAACCACTACGATTGGAGTTGCTCTCTGAATGAAGATAGAACCCTGAACCCCACAACTCCTCCCCCCCGCAAATATACATTAACTGGGTTCTTGTCTTGGAAGTTACCTTAACTAACTCATCAATGGTACCATCTTGTGTATTCCGTACCAAGGTTCAAAATATTGTTATGTATCGGCCAATATGTATCGTATCGGGGCCTTCCTGATACGCCCCTACAGGGGGTGTATCGGGTCAGGCCATGGTTCAGAGGGTACCCGGGACTTAAACCGGCCCCTCTGTACCGGTTTTGAAAAAAAAATAAAACATAAAAAAGAGCACCGATACAGGTGTATCGGCCTGTATCGATATTTAGAACCTTGTTCTGTACAATTTTGATACTTTTCTAGACCATACTTCACAGTTTCAAAAAATAAAGTTAGTTTTCAATGGGAAATATAGCAATTTCCATAATATCTCATGTCAATACCTATGGAAATAGAATTATGTCATGGGAGTATTGGGAAATATGTCAACATTTTAAAACATGATTACATGCTTTATGCTTATTTAGCGTCAATACATTAAATATGTAGACCCAAAACAGCTGGTTCCTCTATACTCCTTTTCTACCAATGCATCTTCCTTGATTTGATGATATCTGCAGCCAAATAAAAGTCATTCTTAGTTGTCTAACCAGATGCTTCACCTCCATTACAATGTCTCAGCAAGCATGTCTCTCTTTGAAAACTGTATGCTTTAAGTGAAGAAAGAGCTGGCAAATCAGGGCCTCTATCACTTTCCATTGTTCAAAGTTATATATATGAATACATTAATAAACCATTTACTTTTGACTTTCAAGTTGACTCACTAGATTTGCAAGTTTACTCAAACGGGTGGCTTACTTGGGGGGTTTTCACCAATATGTATTATTTTGTTTTTTAAAACAAAAAACAACTGCCATGTCAGTACACCCTTTTAGAGGATGATAGTTGGGGTCCAAGTGTCCAACATGCCATTTGCAAGGACTGTGCTTCTTGTGCAATGGAATCCACCAAGGTATTACCAACAGGGGGGGGGTCTGTACTGTAGATATTCTGTGGATTACTTGGTTCTGAAACACACCATACCCATTTGGCGTTCTTTTAGGAGTGTGGCATGTTTAAAATCCATTGAAACACAAAACATTGCAATTTTTCTTCTATGCCGAAATCTTGTGGATCAGTGTGAACCATGGTCAATTTGGATGATTACTATACGTAATGTAATAAATGACTGAAATATTTTAGTATTTAAAATTTTGCTAATAGTACATCCACACCAAGTGCAGAACACCTTATGGAGTGTGATGTGGTCCAAACCATGTAATTTGAATCACTCAACAGTAGGGCCCAGTAGATCTAAGATACCTTATCCGTGCCACAGTGCAGAACACCTTATGGAGTGTGATGTGGTTCAAACCATGTGATTTCAATCACTCAACAGTAGGGCCCAGTAGATGCAATCATCCAGACGCACCACACCTTATTAGAGTACACACTACTGAACAAACTGAATTTTAATGGATGCAGCACTGGAACCAGGGTGATCAGGTATAGGTGGAGTGTGTGGGGAGATGAAAATAGGAAAATACTTGCAGTGTACTTTGGACTGGCCAACTTTGGGAGCTCTTTTTGAAATGGAAGCTTTGGGAATTCTACAAGGGCATAAGTACCAGCTGTGCTGCAAGGATTAAGAGCTGGAATCACTATAGATTTAAAAAATGTAATACTGGAAGGGGACTCAAGGTAGTGGTAGGCCAGATGAGAGACAGCAATCATGGACTATGGAAGTATGAATGCATTGTAAGGGAGGCAGGAAATTGGCACAGGAGATGGAACCTATTTTTTTCTAAGATTTTGACAAACAATTTGGCTGATGCCTTGTCCTAGCATGGAGCAAATACAGGACACTTATTTTTATTTTTATTTTTGTTGAGGGGTGGGCTCAAATGTAGTGAAAATAACATATCAGGTGTGTAGGCTGCTTGCTATGCTAGTTCACAAAAGGATGCTTGGCATATTGTATATTTCTTGTTCTTTTTATAAAATCTAATAAAGTCTAATAGTTACACACAAAAAATTAATCTTTTGATTTTTTAACACTGCCTTCACAAGTAATTAGAGAGAAAAACAGCTCTGAGACCCTAACTAATTAGAGACCCTAATCCTTCATTGGTCAGTCCTATGAATGCCATAGGGAAAGGACTATGCCAGTTGAGATTAGAGCTTTTAGTTGGGAGGTATTTCATAACAAACACTTTTGTGAATCCCCAATGGAGAATGCCCTTCTGGAATCTATCACCTTGTGTGTGCTCCCTGTGCAAAGCTAATGAGCACATACTTTCCACCTGCTGTCTCCTGAAACTTGGTGTTTGCTATATTGGAAGAATTCCCTCTGCCTTTGCTTGCAAATGGTCTCCTCTAGGTGATTTGAGAAGTTTATTTCAGACATCTTTCTTCGCACCACCAAGGAAGAGAGGCAAGATTATGTGGAGATGCACTTGAATTGGCATTATCATATGTTTCTTCCTGTGTTGAATAGGGAGAAAAACTTTCCAAAGATTTTACCCTGTGAGCCACCCTAGTAGTAATGCATTCAATTATTGCTTCTATGTTTCTATCCTTTTACTTAAAAGACATCCAAGTCTGGATGTCTAGTCTTGAGGGATCCAAAAATGCCTCATCGAGGTCTTGCAGAAGCCTAAGTACATTTGGAATCTCTGAATCTCTAAAACCCCTTCTAAAACCCAAGTTCCAATCAAAGCCATTTTGAGGAACTGAGGGAATTGCAAATTTTGAGACAGTTTCCCCTTTATAAGCAGACAAAGCATATAGAAAGGGAAATTGGTCTTAAGGAAGAATGCCCAACCCACTCATGCTCCCAAAGTTTGACACTGTTACCATAACGAACATCATGCCTGATGCAAGGGAGGATGAAATGGGTAGCCTTCCATGGAGAGGCCCACAAAACCTTAGTAGATAATCCAGCATCTTGTTTGTTGTCCATCTGCCCATAAATACTTGTTACCACTTTGTGATACAGTTTGCCCCCATCTTCAGGCAACCTCCACAAGCACTTCCTCAACCATGTACTATGTCTATTGTAGTCATTTGGTAGTAACTAGTAAGGGAATGTTTCACATATGTACTAAATAAATTTGGTTGTTTTGGTAATTTTTATTCTCAACTCCAACTTATGTCTCTATGTTTCCATCAGGTTGAGGTTCATGACGTGAACAAGGAGATGGACTTGGATCTGATAAAGCAACATAGTCAGGTTTTTGATTTCTTTCATTCTATTTTCAGTTCACTGCTTTCTTTCTATCCTATACTTCCTCTTTCAACTTCTTAATAATTTGTTGACTATGAAATGAAATTACCAGGTGGAAAGAATATTTTCCGACAGAATCAGTAAGGGTGGGTCGGATGATGTGATGCCAGAATATCTAGTCAAGTGGCGAGGACTTTCATATGCAGAAGCAACCTGGTACATTTTTCTGTTGTAGCATGCATAGGTCTTTGTGTGTGTGTGTGTAGGTATGCATGGATGTTTGCATTACTTTCTTTGGTTAGTTGTGCAACATTGTCTTTCGTGCTTTGTTGTGGTTGGGCATTTCTTTAAGAGCAGATACTCTGATGATTATGATGGTTACTGTTATGATGTTTCAGGGAAAAGGATGTAGATATTGCATTTGCTCAAGATGCAATTGATGAATACAAGGTAATATATTCTAATGGGTTCCTGTAATACTTATCACATGCCCTCTCCCAAAAGATCTTGTATATAAAATTAGGCCCTTGCATCAGAAGTCAGCTTAGTGAAGGTTGTAGGAGATTGTCCACACTATGTGATGTTAATGCTTAATAGTCCACAAAAAGTCTCAGATCTTATTTACCACATGCATATTTTATAGGAAGTACCACAAGAAATGGTCATCACTGTAATACAACGTTTTAAAATGTGGAGGCGTGATGCGAGGCGTTCCACTACCTAGAGGCGTGAGGTGTAGTTCAGAATGCAAGAGGCGTAAGCCTCCTTAAGAGGAGGGGGGTTAGGAGGAGGAAGGGGAGGAGGATGAAGAGGAAGGGGGATCTCATTTTTTCTTTATTTTTAATAAAAATCTTTTATATTAAAAAGAATAAAGATGCATAACATTAGTTGAAGGGGGGGGGGTCTTGTCGAAGCGGAGGGCCCCCCAGCCGAAGGGGCAGGGGGCAAACCAATTTCTTTCCCCTTATCTTTTATTCTCTTCCCTTTCCTTTTCTTTTCTTTCCTTTTCTCTTTTTTTCTTTCTCTTTCTTTTTCTTTCCCTTCCCTTTCTTTTCTTTTCCTTTCCTTTCCTTTCCTTTTATTTCTTTTTTTTTCTGCATTTTTATATAAGATGTGCATGCGGCGTACGCCTCTAGCATGCCTCATGAAGAAAGCGCATGATTTGAGGCGTATGCCTCAGAGGTATCAGCGCTTCTGGCATACACCTCAGGGCGTTTTGGGAGCACCTCGCCTGGAGGCGCTCCTCCAGGCGTACGCCTCCCACGCCTTTTAAAACACTGCTGTAATAGAATCTCATATTTAAACATTGCATGGGAAGTGTTGTTTCTCTTCAAATTTTTTGGATGCCCTATTTGCTAGCTCTAATTCCTTCTCCCCTTCCCCAGCCAATGTATTTCACAAATCCCTTGTTGATTTGTTAAAGAAATGCAACCTTTTACATTTTGAGGGATGGTTTTGTATTAAATTCTTTTATTTGATATATTTTATTACATCTAAACTATACATGTGAAACCTAAATATTCACTATTTTATCAATTTTTTTTTTTGCGAGAATGTATTGTATTACATTGCAAGTTATAAATTGGGATCATGTACAACAAGATGCTATACTCAAGGGCAAAACAAAAGCTGCCCCTGCAGCACTAACCCTCAAAGCCCTGATTTACAAAAAAATTTCCTTGTACAGAAAAAGAAGTAAAAACTTTCTTTAGACATGCCACTCCCAGCTAGATTATCTTCCACTGCATTGTATCTTGATAGCAGTTGAATGACATGTTTATTTTAGCAGCCAAGTTTTAGTTCTCTTTGACATTTTTTTTTGAAAAAGGTAAGGCAAATATTTATTAAGATGGAACCAGATTACAGAATACAATAGGCCCCTCAAAACAACAAACCAGAGGCCAATAACCCAGGAATACATTACAAGTTAAACATCACCATCTATCAGCTGGGCTCCCAAAACCCTTGGTTGAACCCCTTTCACAGAAGCAGTCCAGGAGACTAAATTCCCAAAAGTAAAGGAAATTAGTTGATCCACTTCCCTGTGTTTGTTCTGGAAGATTCTGCTGTTTCTTTCAGCCCAAATGGTACTAATTACTGCTGCAGGAATGGAGGACCAAACACTTTTTGCTACCTTGGACAGTCGTTTTTGTTCCCAACACCATAAGAGGTCAAGAAGAGTCGCTGGCATAACCCAATGGAGATGCCAGGAGGACAAGAAGTGGTTCCAGATTGTAGTGGAAATAGAGCACTACAGAAATAAGTGGTTACTATCTTCCACTTGATTGCAGAACACACAAGACAGGTCCTGGAGCTGGACTCCTCACCAGATTCTTTTTGGTGAGATGCTTATTCAAAGCCACAACCCAGAGCAAGGCATTTAGCTTTGAAGGGACAACCGGATTCTAGACTTTTTCAGCAGGAAAATCAGCTTGAAGACCACTTTCAAGGTTCCTGGCAAATGAGTTAACAGAGAACAAACCATCACTATTCCAATTCCAGTTCCAGGTGTCATCTTCAAGCAAGTTCAGGTTCTGGTTGGACAACAACCCCAGCAGATTTGACACAAGGTCCAGTTCCCAATTCTGAAAATGTCTTCTGAAAGAAGGGCACCAAACATAGATGTTGTCTTGGACCTCACAGCAGTCAGCCACCATGATATCTTGATTCTCTTCAATTTGGTACAACTGAGGAAACATCTCTGCTAAAGACATGTTACAGCACCAGATATCCTTCCAAAAGCTTACCCTTTGTCCATTTCCCAGCTTAACTGAAAGACCCTTACTTATCAGAGGGAAAACTTCCATGGTTTTCTTCCAGATGGAGCACCCCAGAGAGGTCATAGAAGTAGTGGTCACCCAATCCCCACTGTCTGTGTTCTATTTCCCAGAAGAGCCTTGTTAAAGACCTTCAATTTCCTAACCCCCAGACCTTCTTTTTGTTTAGGGGCACAAAACCTGATCCCAGCTGACCAAGTGAATCTTCTTCTCTTCCCACCATTTCCATAGGAAGTCTCTCTGCAGTTTTTCCACTTTTTGGGCCACTTTCCTTGGCATTGGGAAAAGAGACAGAAAGTAGGAGGACAGATTTATAAGGAACTTTTTAGAAGTATAATCCTACCACCTAAAGAGAGAGATTTTGTTTTCCAGGAAGCCAACTTCCTTTGACCTATTTAAGCACCAAGTATCATCAGAGTAGTGGACATTTAACAAACTAAGTGCGAAGGAAAATATACAAGAACATTCTATTCACTGTCATGAATACTCCTCCAAGCTCCAACCTTGAATTTTCAGAATACCTAGAGAATGGCACAAACATTAAGTTTGATGAAACTGGTCGTTGGTGGATCCTACTGATGATTTTTTTTTGATAATTGAATTAGATTTTTTTATCAAAAGAAGGAAACTGATTCAAATACCCCAAGGGGGGGGGCGAGGTGTAGCTATACCCTTGTGCAACTATATCTCAAAATTGGAAATTACAACACAACCCAAAAAAGAGAATTCCTAAAAGCTGCTTGTTTTGCTAAGAACTCTGCCATTGCTTTAGCCGACCTGCTTACCCATTGTATCCTAGTTGTCACATGCCTTGCTAGCCACTTGACTTCCTTTAGTAGGTCGCCATAGTGCCAAGTAACAGAATCCGTATCCGACATCCACCCCACCACCACATTAGAATTGCCCTCTACAATTGGACTGTTTACACCAAGTTGATTTGCAACCTGAATTCCTTGTACGACAACTAGCAACTCAGCCCTAGTAGAATCTCCTTTACCTATTGGCCTTGAAAACAATGACAAGATAAAGCCTTCTTCATTTCCTAGAACTCCACCTACTCTTGACAAACCAGGATCACCCTGACTGCTCCCATCAAAATTCAACTTTCTAATCCCTTCCAATGGTGGATTCTAATCTACAAAGGACTTGTTTCTTCTAGTACAACTATTGAGCACTACCAACCAATTCCTCCATGGGTCATTGAAAGTGAAAAATTGAAAGGACTTCAGGGTTTTCAGCCAATGTATTACCCTTGTTAGAATGCCCCCCTTTAGTTTTGATAAACTTCTTTCATTCTTTTGGAAAATTTTGGTATTCCTCTCTTCACAAATAGCCCATAAAGTAGCTGCTCTAATACTCTTCCGCATGATTCTCCTCCCTTTTGTGGGCTAAACAAAAGTGGCCGGATCATTTAGTAGACTAATTTCTGTTGGCAAATTCCTCCTGCACCCAAACGAAGCAAAAATCCAACTTCAAATAACTACAACAACCAGGTAGGAAATTAATAAATGGTAATAGATCTTACTATTAGCTTTGCAAAGAAGATACTTGTTAGGGGACAAACACAAGAAATGTTGCCTCTTTTGCAGGTTTTTCAAAGCGTTAATCTTTCCATAAAAAAATTTCCCAACAAAAAACAACAATTTTAGGGGGAATCGACCTAATCTAGACTTCCTTAACAAGGAAAATGCAAGGAGTTGATTGAGAAAAGAAGGATCTAAAAAAAAAAAAAAGAACAGCAACCCTTCGGAATCGGTGATCCAATCCTTTTATATGGTTTAGAAGGGCCCTGACAGAAAATTGCCAAGAAAAAGTAAGAGCTTAGAAACACTAACAGCCTTGTCATCCCTCAAACCTCTTAGGAAGCCAAAATTCCAATTCAAAGACAAAGGGAGAAGAGGAGGTGAAAGGAAGTTAAAAACAACCACTTTCTTATACAAAGAAATGGAATAAAGAGAGGGAAAAAGATCCTTGAGAGGTTGGTTGCCCACCCAAGTGTCTTTACAAAAAAAGCATTGAGTCACCAGAACAAACACCCTACCTAACAAAATTGAGGAATTAAGGAAGAATGCCATGAATTGCTTTCTAGTGAGTTGCCAAAGTATCCTGACGAGAAATACTAACATCCCAACCATTTTCCAGAACACCCTGTATGCTTGCTACTATCTCATGCTACAACGTCTCTCTCTCTCCAATAGCCATCTCCGTAACCACTTCCCTAATAAGGCTGCATTCCTATGGACTATGTTCCCTAATCCCAAACGACCTTCCTCTTTACTTCAACATACTAAATCCCACCTAATTAGATGGTCCCATTTCTCTTCGATTCCCAAAGAAAGTCCTAATCAACTTTTTACTTCTTAGCTTCCCTAGGGGTAACCCTAAAAACCGAATGGAAGTAAACAAGGAGGTTAGCTGGTGTAGCTTTTATCAATGTGAGTAGGTGACCTACCACCTCCCCTTCCACCCAAAGAAATGTAACTTTTCTTCCACAACACTAGTCCTTTTTTTTCAAATCTTTCTACCACTAGGTCCCAAAATCGGCTCTCCTTTGGGTTAGCACCTAGGGGAAGGCCTAAGTAAGTCAAAGGCCAAGGGAGTTGCATGTGCTTGAATGAATGTTGTTTGCTGACCATGTATTTCTTTCCAGGTTAGAAAATTGAAGACAAGTTTGTTTCTGTTTATCTTTGACAATGTTGATGAAGCAAGTGAGACTTTGGAACAAGAACAAAATCTGGTTTGCTTTCCCAAGCTTAGGCTTGGGAGATGGAGTCCATTGGTTGTAGTAGTTTGAGATTTGGGATCATCGAGTCTAGTATATATCAACATTTACAGTATTCCATTGCACGATTAGTGTTTTCAAACATTCAAAGCAATGGGAGATGCTTGTGTTTTCAAATGTTCAGATCGGTCGGTAACTTGGTCGAAGTGCGTGAGATTCATTTGGTACCTTTGTTCTTGTTTGATGGATAAGAGGGGGTGGAGATTGGGCAGAGGGGTAGGGTGGAGGAGAGTGAGCTTGCTAAAGATGATCATTAGAGAGTTGCAAAAAGTGAATATGTGTCTGAAAAAGGTATAGCCAATGTTGTAGAAAGTTGGACTTGTTTAGAGGACCAAGTTGTCATCAGATTATTCTTCTTCTTTTGAGGAAGTGGTGGTTGGTAAGTTATGTATAGATTTGGAGCGTTGGAGGAAGGTTGAGGAAAGAGATGAGGTTGTTGTGAAAAGGTAGTTCCTAAGAAGACTTGTGGCTCAAGCCACACATCATTCACGCCACTAAAGTTTCTCTTGTTCGATGTGTGGTTTGATTGGAGCAGGGCCCACAAAAATTTATAAGAGGGTGTATTTTAGAAAAGGGGGGAAGACAAAAACATTGACATCAATGGTTTCAAATGGGGTAGGGTCTCTTGACACCTTTAGTTTAGACTCTAGTTTGGTGAATTTATCTCAAGAGAAGAAGAAAAAATGGGGATTGGGATGAAAGTACGAGGGAATTGGTTGGTAGGACCTTTGTTGAAGAAGTGAAGAAGGAACAATGCTTGGCTATCGAGAAAATTGTTGAGAAAAATATTGAGGTGGGCAAAAGTCTTAGTTTGTTCTTCGGATGGGGAGGCATTTACTAGAAAGCCATTGATTGAGTTTGAGAGGAGGGAAGAGAGTGTAATAGGGGAAGGAGGAGAAGTCTGGAATGAGGCTGTTGATGGACAGGAGGAAATGCTTGAGGGGGAGGAAGTGGTGGTGTGTGTTCGTTGTGTCTTTGTTTTGTTTTGTTGGAGTCAAGTGCCAGCCCTTGGTTCAGGGGTGTGGTGTCGAAGGTTGACGGTTTGTGGGAGGTCAGTGTTGTTTTGTATGTTAGGAGCTCTTTTTGTTTTTTGTGGCTGCTTGATGTAGTTCAGTTGGTGTTCTTTTTCTCTCCAGTGATAGCTTGTCACCTTTCTCTTGTATTCTCTTTTTTCTCTTAATAAATTTTCTTTTATTATAAAAAAGGTCAGAGGTAACTCTTGGCAAAGCTCTAGCAACCAAATCTCTCTAATGACTTTCCAAGCCTTAATTGAAGAGAAATCTATGTAGTTTTGAACAAATGGGAACTTCCTGGAAGTTAGATTGTGTGAAATTAGCTTGCAGCAAGGGGATTTCCTTTAACTCACATGTATTAATAATGTCATTGAACTACCTCATCGTAGTAGTTCTGGAATGATGAGGATTGTTTGATTCATTACAAAATCTAATCACATCAAAATCTCCGCCCAAGCTCCAAGGACCTTCTCACAGACCTTGAATTCCAAATGGTTCCTCCCACATCTCATATGTTAGGTCCATAAATTTTAGTTAATACCCGGATGAATCCGTCCAAATTTCTGAATTTTAAGTAAATTGAAAAGCCACCTATTAATTCTTCAATTGGTTCTAAAACATCATCATTTCTCCATAATGTAACCAGCCTCCCTGAAGCTCCCCAGGAAGGGGGTGAAGTTCAACTCACTCGTGTAGTCATCTTGCTCTCCACACACTTCTCACCTATCTTCTATCTAGTTCAGCTAGCTTAGTTTCTTGCAACATCACTATATCTAGTCTAGTGTTTTAAAAGCGAAAGGCGCAAAAAAGGTGCAAGGGCCATTTTGCGCCTAAGGCGCAAGGCAAGGCACACGCCTTTTTGAGCCAAGGCGCACAATTTAAAAAAAAAGCTAAAAAATAAAAAAATTCAAAAAATTATAGAACATAATATTAATAAAAATATAAACTTAAGTTTTAAAATAAATGTTTTAAAAAACCTGTTATCTAAAGTTAAAATACATAAGCATAATATGTGAAGCATATTCAAATGAGAATTTAAAAATGAAATCAAACATATAAAACATTTTCAAGCATATAAAACCCACAATCTCTTTTTTTTTTCTCAATTGCATCAAGTAGCTAATGTGACATATTACATTCCTAATTCTACGAGCCGCCTTTGTGCTACACCCCTCAAGGCACGCCCAAACAAGTCCATGTTAGTGTCTTAAAATCTGAGTTTTCACACAAAAAATAATGATTTTATAGTTTTAATTGCTTTTAAGACCATAACATGGACTTGTTTGGGCTTGCCTCGAGGGGCGTGGCACGGGGGTCCGGGGGCGGAGCCCCCAGCCCAGCCGCTAGACTCAAAAAAAGGAAAAAGCGGCAAATTTTTAAAAGGCACAAGGCGCATCAGGCGTGCGCCTTTTGAATGGACTGCGCCTTGGACCTGGGCGAGGTGCCTACCCTAAAATGCAGTGCGCCTAGGCACGCCTTTTAAATCACTGATCTAGTTTTTCTCTTTTGAGCAAATCCTTGATAGCCCTTCTTTTCCTAGCACTTCCTAAGCCCCTCACACTCCAACTGATACTTTCATTGGGAAAAACTAAATAGTGACCCACCTTTATCAACACTAGCTCCTAGCCTCCTACTTAAGCACCTTCTTCATCTCACCTCTTCTACTAGATTCAATATCTCACCTCTTCTTTTCTCCCCCACTCTTCTTGACACGCTTATGATTCCTCGAAATTTTAACTTGGTTGACATCTGTCATAATGTTATTATAGGCAGAGATTTGAAGTGTTCTTGGAACAAAACTGGACCTAATTTGAGATTGAATAGTGAATATGGTTGAAACTGTGTTGAAATTTGATATTTCATTCTGAACAAGACAAAATTTAAAATTCAACATAAAGAGAACTTAAAATTGGCAACCCGATTTGAATTTTACTTGTCACTGATTTTAACACTGACACTAGCAATTTCCTGCATCTTCGCCTATAATTGTTACAGATATTGGTACCTTTGCTAAATGATATTGGCATATACAAGCAGTTACTATTTAAATAAATACATGGCTTCAAAAGCAATTGAATAAATACATGAAAAAATATTATTTTCATGGAGTTTTTTTTTTCCGATTTGTTTTAGAATATAATAGAATATTGTTATTTATCAAATAAAAAAATATAATAGAGCATTGTTATAATAGAACTGTATCTCTGCAGATCATTGATCCTATTCATAAAGTGAAGTTCTCTTCTGTGAGTTGTAGGCTGTATGTGTTTATAGCATTACATTCATTTAGAACTTAATCATCATCATCTAAGCCTTGTCCCAATTATATGGGACTATGGTAGTGATATTCATAAAAAAAACTATATAGGACAATGATCTGCAGAGAAATGATTCAGATTAGAAGTTACTTGTTTATTTTAGGTCCTTCTGTTCTCTTGGGGTTATCATTTGTTTGTGTCATTTGGTTTTGGTGTTATCATTTCTTTAATTTTGTGTCATATGCATAATAAATGGGCCATAAACTCAATTTATTAAATATATTATTATAGTAGTGCATGAAGGCTTCACAATTTATGAATAATTGTACCATGTCAAGGTTTCTGATATTCTTTTTATGAGCAGGCTCGGGAGGCTGCAATGACTGTCCAGGGAAAGATGGTTGATTTCCAAAGGAAGAAGATCAAAGGTCTGTATTTTGTGCCTCAACTTTGATTATCTCTCATTTCAGAAATGTCTTTAAAAGCTAGATCTTATATGTGTATGGAGTTCACAAGAAATGTCAACCAATGGTAAAGTTATGTTGTTCAAAATGTCTGTTAAGGTGTCTTGGCAATTCTAGGTGACGGGGGAGTGCCTAGCTGCCTAGGTGACAAGAATTTTATAATATAACAAACTAAATTTTAGGTTAGTTCCCTATTTTATATACCAGTGAGCATGCATAATAATTTTAAAATTAGCAATTTTCTTTATTAAGAACATTAAATTTCGTTCAAAACATGGCAAATCATCATATGTAAAAGACAAATAGTATTTTAGACAATGCAAGTTATTTTTTATTGTTACAAGACAATCCTTATTTTTGAATATAATACACGTTTTCTTTTGTAAACAACAGTGTTTTAATTAATATTGATTTCAATACTTTTAAAAATAATGCTAATATAATTTTTTTAAAAGAAGGTAAAAAAATAATGCAACAATTTGAGAATAAATACTAATATAATAACTATTTTAATAGAGTATTTTCATGCCAAATTAGCAACTAAAGAATGCAATAATTTTGTATAAAATTTTAAGATAGAAAGTAAGCTAAAGAGAAAAAAGGGGTGGTTCTGTTGTATTTAATGTAAGACGGGATGTATTTGGTGAGATCTTGGGGCTGGATAGTTAGAGCTTGCTGTTAAGTAGCATATCATTTGAGAATTAATACTTGTGAGCTTCAGAGGAAGTGAACTGAATGGTGTTTGTTGAGGAACATATCATTTGAAAATTACTACTTGTGAGCTTCTTCATAAGAAGAGAGTTGTATGGTGTTTATCTCCTCAATGTGTGCTCTTTGCTTCACATGTGAGTAGAGAGTACTTATCACGTGCAAATCTCCTGCCATTTTGTTAGTGGAATTAGGGAATGGTTTTTGCCCTTTTTGGCTGCAGGTGAATGGACTCTTCCTCTAGATGTGGTTAGCTTCTTTCATCCTAATTTTTTCCACTTTACTAAGAGGGAGGATGCTTTGGTGATGTATGAGAGCAGCATGCCTATGATCCATTTGTGAGGAAAGGAATCAATAACTTCTTAATGGCAAGGCAAGGTCCACTGGTCCTTAAGTGATATTATAGAAACCTCCACAATTAAGGTAGCTCGTTGGGTGGAGACAATCAGTCTCTTTGATCTCTTCTTTGTAGAAGCCATCATTGGAAGTTGCTTTTGGGTGGCAAAATTTTCAGCTGTTAGGTTGCAGATCTTTTTATTTTGGGCACCTCCTGAAGATGGCAGGGTAAAATTGAATTTTGATGGGTGTAATAGCCTAATAGGGGCAATTAGGGATCACTAGGCATTGGTGGGATTTTTAGGGATTGTAAAAAGGGTTCATATTGATCATCTTTTCAGGACAGGTTTGCAGCATTGTGAGGGCTTCACCAATGAAAAAAATTATAACATAGAGATAGAAGGGGATTAAGCAGTAGTGATTAAAAGCTATGGGAAGAGGAGAATCCCGTGACATGAGTGTCATGAAGGAGATGAAATTGTTGAAAAATGATAGGGTTGCAAATGTGAAATGAACACAAAGATTAGCAAATGAGATGGCTGATGCTTTGGCAAAAGAAGGGGTAAAACGAAGGGAGTTGTTTTGTGGGAGGGTGGAATGTTGTTGTAATAACAACTTATATAGCATACAGTTTGTTTGGTGGTGTCCTCAGCTATCATAATTGTGGATACTGGGTGTATTTGTAATTTTTTTCATTTTTCTAATATATTTATTTGATGTTATCTATCAATTGTGGATTTCTTAAAAACGGGAGAACATGCCTTCCCTCTATTTTGGTTGAATCGTTCTAATATTTTTATTTATTTATTTATTATTATTGTTATTATTTTTTTTTTGATTTCTCTGTCCTTAATCATTGTAATGCAGGCCTAAAATGGTGAAATGAAAATTAATTGGTTGCACAGTTTTTTTGATGTATTTCTTTTTGAGAACTATCATCTTCTGGCTCAAAACATTTAATCTCTGTGAACATCCTTTTTTAGTCTGGTAGCAGATATCTCTGTTCACCTTCTGGCTCAAAACACTTAATCTCTGTCAACATCCTTTTAAGGAAATATCTGCCATACAAATACAAAATGACAGATGGAAATATTGTAATAATTCTATGAATGGTGGAAAGTGGAAACATTGTGAAATATGTGGAAATATACAATTATATGTTGTGAAATGTTAAAAGAAGCATAGACTCTTTTATCTATTGACCAAAAAACTTGGGTTAATAGTTAAAATAATATGCTATGAAGATGTCTTATAGAATTTAGTTAAAACTATATGGAGTAAGTTTAAGCAAAGCTTAAATTGATAAAAAGTGTAAATGATTCTTATAGGTCAACCAAATGATCAGTTACACAGTGATCATTTCCATTTTGTTGGCAGTATTGCTGCTCCACATATCTATAGTATTGTTGCCAAATCATGTTATAGTACCGCCTCATGTGCTCGACATAGTGCTGGTGGTTTACATTGGGGAATATGTTGGTTCCCGTAATATATCATGTTGATACCAATGGAAATTGGAAATATGTCGTGGAATTAGGAAATATTTGGACATTGTAAGCCAGAATCTTATTGAGGTAGGCAGATCGGATGAAGAAACAATTTTCAAAGGAATGAGTTTGCACCAGGTTAGATTCATAGGAAACTCCTGATTTTCTTTCCTAGTCATCCTGTTATAAAAGGAGCTCACATTGTTCTTCCCACCCAGCCAAACTCTTTTATCCTCAGTAGTATGGTCATTATGGGTACTATAAAGCTTTTTCAATAAACGAGCAAAACGATTAATCTCCCAGTCATTTAAAGCTTTTCTAAAGATGGGTTCCAGACACAATTTCTATCGGAAATCTGCACATACTCTGCTACTTTTGCTTCCACACCAGGGAAATCATCTTTCAAAAGACTACCTCCACACCAGCAATCCTTCCAGAACTTGACCTTGGTTCCTTTCCCCACTTCAAAACTGATTTCCATACTGAAAAGACTCCAACTTTTCTCTATCCCTTTCCAAATCCAAACCGAGCATCCATATGACTGATTTGCTTCACTTGGACCCCAACTCCCACTTCTTAGGCCATATTTTCTTTTATTATTTTTCTGCACAGGCTGTTTTATGTCTAACCAAATCTCCAATACCATTTGCTGAGGAGAGCAATGTTCAAATCTCTTAAATTTCTGATTTCTAACCCTCCATTTTTCTTATGCTTGCATACCCTTCCCCAGTATACTAGATGAATTTTCTTAGCCTCCTCCCAGCCCTTCCATAAGGACTTCCTTAGTTTCTTTTCTATGGAGGTTGACATCTCAGCTGGAATTGGGCACATGGACAGTAAGTAGACCAGGACAGAAGTCAACACACTTTTAATTAATGTGAATTTACCCCCTTTTGATAAGTATTTGGACTTCCATGATACCAACTTCCATCCCACCTTCTCTACTATAAACTCCCAAATAAATTTTACAATGCATTTTGCCTCTAGAGGCATGCCCAGATATTTGATAGGCAGATTCTCCACCTTGAAACCCCAACAGTCTGAAAGCTTTTTTATTTGCCTGCCTGTTTTGCTATCAGGGACTGGATCTCTGTGAATAATATCTGCTGTGTTTTTTCTGCTTTTGCCAGTGGTCCTTATTAGCAAGAGTTATGATCGGTTAGGATCTTACAAATACTGTTATACATACATGTAAATAACATACAAAGAATAATGAATAGCACTGTTGTTCCAATTGTAAATTTTGTTGCATTATTTTTTTACCATAATACATTTTTTTTGATAATTATTTTTTACCATAATACATTCTGCTATTACTTAATGAACTTGTAAAATCATTATGGGATATTGAAAAATAAAAGAAATTGGAAGAAACTTACAACGTTATGAGTGAACGAGTGTCAAATACCACATTGTTGCCTTTGTTATTTGTCATTTGGACATTGCTGAACTTTCAATATTTTGCTAACTCCATTTCTTTCATCTTTTGAATTTTGCCTGGTTTTCCATTTTTTTTTTGTATTTTCTCATTACTGTTAAATCATTCAGACATTGACTTTATGTAACTTTTGAAAACAATTTTGCTCTTTAGCTAGTTTGCGGAAGCTTGATGAACAACCAGAATGGTTGAAAGGGGGAAATCTTCGTGATTATCAGCTTGAGGGCTTGAATTTTCTTGTTAACAGGTAAATTGGACTTCTTTTAGTCCAATCTTATTACCATGAAATTTATGTTCGTTGATTCTGCACCCTTGGCAATATTCTAATTGATGGCCTTTTCATGTCACAGTTGGAGAAATGATACAAATGTTATTCTGGCTGATGAGATGGGTCTTGGTAAAACTGTTCAGTCAGTTTCAATGCTTGGTTTTTTACAGGTAATAATGCTTGCTCTTCTTGTTTCTGCTAGGCTCCTAGACCATGATGTTTCCTCATAAGAATTAATTAGCTCATTCTGACTGCAGAATGTTCAACAAATCCATGGGCCATTTCTTGTTGTTGTTCCGTTGTCCACTTTGTCAAACTGGGCAAAAGAATTTAGGAAGTGGCTTCCTGATATGAACATTGTTGTGTATATTGGAAACCGTGCCAGTCGAGAGGTGAGTTATGACCCATATGTGGGGAGGTTAGTTGTTCTTTGTGATGCATGCATTTTTTAGACTAACATTACAAATAACTGTATTGTATTGTTTTCTGATTATAGTTAAGTTGTTATCTTGCCGATACTTATTTTGTGTATAAAGGGGTATGCCTTTTGGTTTTTCAATTAACCTGATTGTGAGGGGGTTAAGGAAAAATCTTTTCATATTAGTATTAGATGTACATGCATTTCCACACATAAAACTCTCTCTAGCCATATGGGAAAAATGGTCAAGGTGCTGTGATTCCTATCATGTTGGTTGTTTTCTCTTTGAAATAAAAAATATTAACATCTGATATGTTATTTGGTGGATAAATTATCAAAAAATATTTTGTTTGGTGGATAACAAGGATATTAACTAATTGTGAAATGGAAAAAGAAATTTACAATTTGAAACTAGGTCAAACAATAGGCTTCCGTGACAAACTTCAAAGGGCCAATCTACCAAAACAAAGGTGAAAAAGAGCTGGTTAGACTAGTGGGGTGTTGCTAGGAAGATAGAAAAATTATGAGGGAGTTCTTGTGGGAGCTGGTTAGACTAAGGAGATTTGATAAAGCGGGAGGTGGTCTCTTGGAGCTAGGAACAAGGGGGTTTAGGCATTGGTAATATTAGGAAGAGGAATTTAACTTTATTGGGGAAATAGATTTGGAGGTGGCCCCTTGAGCAGGATAGGCTGAGGCATAAGGTGATAGCAAGTATTTGTGGCAGGGAAGCTAATGGATGGGATGCTGGTCTTGACCCTAGGGCTTTTTGTTTGTCCCCTAGAAAGCTATACACGGGACTATTCCTTCCCTTTGTTCTTTCCTCAGGTTTAATGCTTGCTTTGGCCTTGTTCTTTTTGGGAGGGGAGAGTTTTGCTAGGAAAGCTTTGGAAGCCTTTGAAAGGAAGAGGAAGGAAGAAAAGAAATATGGGATGAGGAAGGAGGTTGGAAAGAGTTTGGAGAAGTTGAAGATTAATTTGAGCTTCGTTGGAGCCTATTTGCTTCTGATGTTTTGGTGCAAGTTTGGTTTCATTCGAGCTTTTATCTGTAATGTATTTTAGTTTGGCTGGGAGCTTTTCTGTGGTGTTATCTTAACACCTGTCATTTTGTTGTATTTAGTTTTTTTGTATCTGTACTAAAGTTTCCTTTTATTTATCAAAAAGAAAAAAAAAAGAAACCACCACAAGCTTGTAGAGAACAGAAAGAAAATAAAGTCTGATTTTCATTCTGTTCTCCCTATTGGATAATGAGGGTAGCTTGAGTTACACCCAATTAGGAGAAAACACTGTAACTATGCACCTATTGGTCAATGACTTTGGAACTTCAAAACCAACCCTAAAAATGACCTAACTAATAACTTCCAGTGACTGAATCCCACATCAAAAATATATAAAATAGCAATCCCCAACTCAGAATATAGAAAAGAATTCGAGAAATCAGAAAATTTGTAAACTGAACTTTAGAATCACTTGATGGCCACATCACAAATGGTCTTGTAAACTCTGGGGGTTAGGAGATATTTTTTAGAGGGATGGGGGGGGTAACATAAATAAGGTGGTTCTGAGGCCATTTAAACATCGAATACAAAATAAATTTGGCAACCCTTCCTCCAGTGAGGCCATTTACCAAGAGAGTCATTAGATCTGGGGATCTATCTAACACTTTAATTGAGGTGTTGGGTGTTTACTCTGGATCTCAATTCTGTTGCATACTTGCATCAATATGGTGGCTCTGACATAAGCTGAACAATTCCATCCTTTATCCAGCCAATAAGTACTTGGGAACTATCCTCTACATCAATATTCTGAAATTCTCTTTGGTGTGGGGAATGGGGTTTTAGGGGTCCCTGAATTATTACCAAGTGCCAACATGAGAATAAGAGACAAACATCCTCAAATTTCATTTCTTTTATTGCTTAATTGACTTTGTTTCACGCCTTCAATTACAATTTCTCATATTCTGTACTCCCAAGGAATATGCTGGTCCTGTAGTCCTATTGAGAATTACAAATCCTGAAAGCAACAAAACAACATAATAGATCAATCTGATATTGCTTGAGAATCATGTAATATATGATCAACTAGGTGTCTTTCCAAGTTCCACCTTGTCTTTGATCCATGAGTTGAGGATTCCTTGGATGCACTTGTTGGCTATAAGTAATACTAGCACTCCTTGAAGGCGTTTTGTACTTCTGGGGGTTTGGATGCTGGTACCCTGCATATTCTCGTCTGATCTAATATGGTTTCTGTTCAACCCTTTTTCTTTTTTCTTGTTGTCCTATTTACTGTCGTATCCATTTTTCTTATAAGATAGGTATGGATGGACTTGACTCATTTGTAGATGGATTTTGGTACGGCTTGCTTCCTGAGGATGAGGTTGTGCAGCACCTTGTAGAGAGGAAGGTAGAGGGAAGAGGTGTTGCAACCAGTTGAAAGATCCTCAAGTGTTCAAATTCCATGAGTTGCCTTCATTCAAAAGTCAATCTTTCTTTATGTACTCCAGAAGGGAAGATAATAAAACTATTTTAGAAATATTAGAAGATCTGATCCTACTTGCTACCTAGTAATGGGAGGGAGGGAGGTTTGGTACTGACTGGGAAATCCTCCTTAAATATTCAAACTTCGAATGAAAGTAGTACAACTATTTTTAGAAGGACAAGAAGCTCTCCTACTTCCTACTTAATTAAATAACAATAAAACAAAAAGGGTAAATATCTTCTAGCATAATTCTGCTTCCAGTAAGCTTGGACCCGGCTAAGAGGCTCATTAACCTTGAGTGAAGGAACTTCCCCCACTAACTGTGCTCTAGGGGGATTGGATCAGGCTTTCATCAGAATGTTTATAAGAAAGTGTGCTGTCAGTTTTAGAAATTTTTTTTTATCAGCAAAGGTGATTTTATTAAGAAAAATGAGATGAGAATTAGTACAGAAATTGAGTAGCTTGGGCTACCCCATTAGACTTTAAAGTTTCCACCTAAGATTTTGCTTTACAGCCTTACAACTGAGCCCAAAAACAATGTTCCCTATTAGTCCCTTGCTTCGCTAGCTGGTCCGCAAACCCATTTGCTGCTCTTGGAGTCCACTGAAATAATAACTGCATGTCCTTGGTAATGTGATTAAGTTTCTTGATCTCATTTCTGAACACCCATGGAGTCTTTCCATTCTGCTTTAGCCAGCTTATAATTACTTTGGAATCTTCTTCTACAACCAGCTTTCTCACACCTATTTCCATGGCTTTTTGTATTCCAAAGACCACTGCTTTTAGTTCAGCTGTAATGGAGTCTCCCCATCCAATAGGGCCCAAATACAGCCCCACTACTTTCCCCATGTCATCTCTTATGACCCCACCAATTCCAGCCACACCTGTGTTGCCAAAGCTGCTCCCATCAAAGTTTAATTTGAGGAATTGAGATTCAGGAGGATCCCAATTTCTTAAAACCTTCTTTTTTGCTGATGACGAGCATGCTACAGTCCTCCAGTTCCTGATTATATCATCCGCAGTAAAGTCTGAGAATAATCCCATAGATTTTACCAATGAGATCACTTTTATCATAATCCCTTCTATCAGTAATTCCTTGCACCTTTTCTTTCCTTAAAAATTTCTCAGATTTCTTTCATCCCATAACATCCAAAGCACTGCTGCCCGTGTGCATCTCCACAGAGTTCTTCCTCTTCTTTTTGGCCACCTGAAAGTGGAGGCGTCAATGAAACTGCTCATCATATTTTTGTTTCCTGTCCTGTTGCTAGCTGCATTTGGGTCTGTTTTAGAATTTTGGTAATATCTGGTTTTGTCATTTTGCTATTTCATATTCTCTTAGATGTAACTTGATCATTGGTGTCCTGCTGCAGGTTTGTCAGCAATATGAATTTTATACTAATAAAAATAGTGGCAGGAGTATAAAATTTAACGCCCTTTTGACAACATATGAAGTAGTACTAAAGGATAAAGCTGTCTTGTCAAAAATCAAGTGGAATTATCTTATGGTTGATGAGGCACATAGGCTAAAGAATAGTGAAGCTGCTCTTTACACAACACTTTTGGTATAGTGCCTTTTCCAATATTTGCTTTTCTTAATTTTTTATGTCAAGCTGTTACAAGTATGGCGCATTAATGCTATAGTTAATGTAGTGACTGTGCAATTTGGTTTAAGCAGGAATTTAGTACCAAAAACAAGTTGCTTATAACTGGTACACCTTTACAGAACAGTGTTGAAGAGCTATGGTAATTGTTTGTTCTTTTCTTAATTTTTTTTTTCAATGTAATATAGATAATTTATGTTCATATCAAAGTAGATCCTTTATAATAGTGATAAAATGCTATTGTTAATATCAACTACACCTTTATTCCCAATTCAGTATTTTACTAGTATTTGATGCTCAGCTGCTGATGCTGCTAATCTTTATGCTATTTGTTGTTTATTATCATTCTGCCATATATCTTATGTCATCTGTTGGGAGTTTATTTCTTTTATTTATATGCCTTTTAAATTCTCAATTATTACTGATTTGTATTCTTTTATATTATTGGACTGACCTGGTGTATATATTTTTGGTCTTTATACGTCCTTTGTTTTCAGATTGATATAAATAATGTAAATGGACGGGAAAACAAATTATACCTGTGTACTTGATTACTTGCATAAAGGAAGAGGGTTGTGTCAGGTTGGAAGACAGCATTAAACTTTTGCCAAATTCATATGGTCATGGGTCCTAGTTTGTCTTTTCATGCTAGGACATTTACACTACTCATGATTTAACAATGAATATGACACTAAAAAGAATGAAATAGCAAAAAGGATTCATATGGCTGACCTCTTATAGTTCGGATAAGGCTTAGATGCAGATGGTGACTGGCATATAATTTTCCTTGTTAATAACCAATAAGAATGATTGATACTGATGAAAAATTTAGTAATTGAGCTAATATGTTATTGCATCTATTTTTTTTTTGAAAGATAAAAAGAAATTCATTAAAAAGAAAAAGAGAATAGAAATAGGATGGTGATAAGGATATAAGGTATCACCTGAGAGAGAGTGAGAAATACACTGAGACACAACTTACAACCAAAGACCTCAAACTATAGAACTCTAACAGAGACAAAGACCGAATAACAACTCCACCTGCTCTGAAGCCAAGCACCACCATGAATGGCCAACTCCCTAATCCTCCCACTTGAACACTTCGTCCTGCCCATCATCATCCTCATTTCAAATCTCTCCTGCTATTGCAACTTTCTTCATCCTCTCTTCTTTCTTCCTCTTAAATTCCTCAAAGGCCTATTGATCCAAAAAAAAAATCCTCATAGGCCTTACTAGTAAACACTCCCCCCCCAGGCTTTTCCCAAATCCCAACCACTGCATTTTTCTCAGCAATTTGAGAAAATTCTCAATAGGTAGACTTCCAGAAGTCTCCACCTTTTTTCCAGGGCTTCTATCCAGATCTCTCACAGCAGACATGAAATAAGTTTCACTGTTCTTTGCCTGCTGAGAATTCCCCAACTGAAAATTTGATTTAGTGATAACCTGAGAGTCATCCCCACCATCAACTTTGATTGTTGGCACATTTATCTTCGGGTCCTGCCAACACCAAACCAAGCTTCAACCAAGAGAAAACTTTAGTAATGTGAATAGTGTGCAGATTCCTAGCTCCATGTGATTTCTTGGAGGCCACCACTTCAGCTGTTTCCAAACATTTCTCTACCACCGCCCTACCCAAATTCACACCTATTCTTTCAATTAATACTTCCTCAAATAGACGATGGAACGATGCTCAGCATCATTGCACTCAACTTGGTAGAGTCACAACAATCCACTTCATTGTCACCACTTTCATCTTCACCACCTCCCAGAATACTTCCAGCATCAACACCCCCTCCCCCTGTCACAACTTCCTTCGGTCTCTCTCCCAACCCAATCTTCTCTACTTTTAGAACTTCCTAGAAGCACTAACCTGAATCTCTTCAGTGTCAAAGATAACACAGCCTGATCTGTTACTATATAAGCCATCTTATGAGTTCCCGCATCAGACACCAAAGCAGGCTCACCCATGTTTCAATCACAATATACCGGGGCAGAATCAACACAACCACAACTTCACTCAGCTTCACAATCAACGTGCACCACCTTATCTTTCGTGATGACCTTCTTTTCTTCATTTCTAATGTAGTTGAAAATCACCTGCTCCCCTTGACCTTTCTTCCCCCTTTGATCCTTACCCGAAATAGGCCTGCTAGAAGTCCCATGCCTTTTCACCCTTGTGGGTTTGAAAAAGTAGGTATTCCCTCTAACAACTGGTTCGGCTTCCTTAGACCATTAAACTTGATTTTCGAAGAGTGGACCCCACTCACGCCAGTAACCAGCCTCTATGCCATTAATAACATTAAAGTAGGATGTGTAGTGATTCTATATGTTTAGTTACAGAATATTATGCCATAAATTCATGCCTGAGCCTTTATTGTTTATGTATATATAAATTCATGCCTGAGCTTTTATTGTACTTAATGCTTATTTCTTTATTTTTTTCTTCTTTGATAAATCAGGGCTTTGCTTCATTTTCTTGATTCTGAAAAGTTCAACAATAGGGAAGAGTTTGTTTTTCGTTACAAGAATTTAAGCTCCTTTAATGAAACTGAGGTATAGTCCTTGGCTATTTACTACATGTTCACTTCATTTCTGCCTAGCGCCTATTTTGTGAGAGATCAGATCTGGCTGGTCCTTTTGTTTTCTTTTTTAACCACTTAATTCTGGGTTCTTTTTTGTTCAGCTTACTAATCTACATAAGGAACTGAGGCCTCACATTCTAAGAAGAATTATCAAGGATGTTGAGAAGTCTTTGCCACCAAAAATTGAACGCATCCTTAGGGTTGAAATGTCCCCCCTTCAGAAACAGTAAATACTAAACTTTTAATGCTCCTCTGCTTTTGTTACCATATTGTTCTTGCTAATTTTAAATGACTTTCGGCACTTCTGGTGTTCATTATCTTCATTTAGGTATTATAAGTGGATTTTGGAACGTAACTTCCACAGCTTGAACAAAGGAGTCCGTGGGAAACAGGTTTTTTTTTTTTTTATTTAAATGTTTTACATAGAATTGTCTGTTTTTTAAATCTTTAGACATAAAGTCCATTAGAAGTCCAACTTACTTGCTTTTTTTACCATTTACCATGCAACATAAGCTGATATGCCACTTTAGGTGGATAAATTTGTGTATTCTTCTCTCTGACTACCAAGAAGAACCAAAATGAAAATTAAGTGGAAGAATTTAATTTTGGCATGAAAAGAATACGTTTCCTTTTATTGTACTGCCTGACTTGTTTATTATTGGTCCCTGCTTAACTGTTACTTGATATGGATTATTTCTCCCAAACTTGCAGGTTTCTCTTTTAAATATTGTTGCGGAGTTGAAGAAATGCTGCAATCATCCTTTTCTATTTGAAAGTGCTGACCATGGTTATGGTGGGGACAGCACCATCGATGATAGCAGTAAACTTGAGCGTATCATCTTAAGCAGTGGAAAGCTTGTGATACTTGATAAGTTGTTAGTACGATTGCGTGAGACAAATCATCGTGTTCTAATATTTTCACAGGTTTGTTCAGATTGTTTTTTGGTGAAGGTACTTGGACATGCATTTTTCTGTTAGAGATTGTCATTGTGCTTTATATGCAACCTTATTCCCCACTTTAATTTCCATTTGCTTATGTATGGAATTAGTCTCCCTTTTGCTTGCCATTGGCCCAGATATTGTGAAGTTCTATTAGGATTTGTTGTTTGTGTAGTAATGCTTGACTGATCTTCTAGCTGGTTTGTTATCCGTATGTTGTTTTGTTAGCTAAAACTAACTTTGGTGACAAGATGATAATCCTTATTTTTCTTCACTGATATTGATCATGTAGAAATCACCAAGTCTTCCTCTCACTAATCATGTTGTGCAGATGGTTAGGATGTTGGATATTCTGGCTGAATATTTGTCGCTAAGAGGTTTCCAGTTTCAAAGACTAGATGGTAGTACAAGAGCTGATCTACGCCACCAGGCTATGGAGCATTTTAATGCTCCAGGAAGTGATGATTTTTGTTTCCTTTTGTCAACTCGTGCTGGTGGGCTAGGAATCAATCTTGCCACAGCAGACACTGTTATAATATTTGATTCAGATTGGAATCCCCAAAATGATTTACAGGTTTGCGATGGGACTCTCCACTCTTTTATATATAGCATGCTGTCAGAAAATTAATTTTGATAAACTATGTGATTCTACTAATCGTTTTAAGTTTAGATTTATAGAAATTGTTGAACTTGGAACTAGCTCAATTTCTGGGATCACGCATAGCTTTATTTTTTGTATTTTGACAATGAAATTATCTTCCATATGTTAGTTACATGGTTCTACATTTGTTTGCTAGGCAATGAGTAGAGCTCATAGAATTGGACAGCAAGAAGTTGTTAACACTTACCGGTTTGTTACAAGCAAAAGCGTTGAGGAAGATATTCTAGAGCGTGCAAAGAAGAAAATGGTAATTAATATTCATTTTTTGTGTGATGTGAGTGATTTTATCATTTGTAAAAAATAATTAAATATGTTCATCTGACATACATCACACATATACTACTATTCCTGGTTTTATTATGATAAATGTATTTTTTTATGACTTGTATTGTGCTACTACATCCTTATATTGATGCATATTCTTATGTTTATATACATGTTATATAGGTTCTAGACCACTTGGTCATTCAGAAATTAAATGCAGAGGGTAGACTGGAGAAGAAAGAAACCAAAAAGGGGAGTTCCATGTTTGACAAGGTAAGGATGATAGGGTATGCTTTTTAGATTAGCTTTTCTGGATGTGTATTTAATACACATAGGTTGTTTTAAGATTTAATACTATTAGTCAGTATTTTCAGAGTGAAGATGTTCGTTTTTTTACATCCTCTTTATAACTTTTAATGGGTCCAATTGTTGCATTCTCTTACAGCTATATTATTGACATATTTTGGTTCCTTTGAATGTGTTTCCTACTTCCAGAATGAGCTCTCAGCGATTCTGAGGTTTGGGGCAGAGGAACTCTTTAAGGAAGACAAAAATGATGAAGAAAGTAAGAAGAGACTGTTAAGTATGGATATTGATGAGATTCTTGAGAGAGCTGAGAAGGTTGAAGAGAAGGGGGCTGAAGTAGAGCAAGGAAATGAATTGCTAAGTGCTTTTAAGGCAAGAATATTACACACATTTTTGATGAATAATATGGTTTGGTAGGACAATGTGTTTGATATTTGAATCATTGATATAGGCATAGCCCAAACTTGTTTCTCTAACATGTTCTTTTGTGCTTGTCATTCCATCCAGGTTGCTAATTTTTGCAGTGCTGAAGATGATGCAACATTTTGGAGTCGTATGATTCAACCAGAAGCAGTAGCACACGCTGAAGTATGGACTCTTTACATTGAATATGATATTCCATAAAAATCCAGGCGCCTATTTATGTTCATGTTTCTTATATTATTTATTTCTTGTTTCTATTATTAATTCCCAATTTCATGTAAAGGGTTTTTTCTAGTGTTTTTTTTTTTTTACTCAAGTTATCTGCCCCATTTGAAATACAGGAGGCTTTAGCTCCTCGTGCTGCAAGAAATACCAAGAGCTATGCAGAAGCTAACCAACCTGAGAAAAGTACCAAGAGGAAAAAGAGGGGCATTGAATCTCAGGATAGAGTCCAGAAGCGCCGCAAAGCTGATTCATCAGTATATTCTGCACCATTGATTGAGGGGGCAGCAGCTCAAGTAAGGAGATGGTCTTGTGGGAACTTGTCAAAGAAAGATGCTGCTCTATTTGCACGTGCGGTAATATAATGTTTTTATCCCTAGCATATTATTTAATGGCATCCTTTGCCCTACACTGTGTTTCTCTAATATAGCCATGCGAGATGCTTTTGAAGTCGAGCAATTAATTTATGAATCATGAAATAGTTTACTTTGATGTCTATTTTTATTTGTTTTCTCCATTTTATATTCTTAAATTTTAGTAGGTGAGGCTGTAAGCTTATTAACCATACACGAAGTTTGTGGCAACAAAGTTACCTCCTATTACTCTGTTTATGTCATTGATTCTTAAGCTTGGACCTTTTTCTCCTTGATTGGTTGCTGCTTTTTAGGAAAAGTAAATGATAAACGAGATGGACTAGGTGAGAGGCTGTATGCTTCTGCAATGCATATTAACAGAAAGACAACTTATTTCCTAATCTATGAAATTACTTGTATGGTTTTATCAATGATTTTTTTTTTAATCTGGTTCTCTATTAACCATTTTATCTTGTAACATGTACTTGAGTTGGGATGTTGTTCATACATGTTTAATTGCTTTGAATATGGATAGAGACGGGCAAGCTTTTTATTTGCATGAATTGTGGCATTTCTGTGAAATTTCAATGATTGTTTATGACTGCCATATTTGCTATTATATGATATTAATTACTTTAATGTATTATTTTTCACTACTTTAGCATATTTTTCATTATCTTATATCTATTGTTCTTTAAACTATGTTCAAAACAAATATGTATATACAGGAGAAAAAGTTCCTTGATTGGGACAAGTATGGGGCTTTCCCACAGGACCTGGCTTATTTCTATTGTGCATAGGGTTGATGTGGTTGATCCAAGCCAACCGTTAGATAGGGGACCCTCTAGAGATCCATATTTACTCCCCACTATTAACATCAGTGCTTGACCTTGTTTTGATATTTAACCTGAACTACATGGATGCTCATGCTAATATTTTTATTTAAAACCTGCCTACATGAGGTGAATTATTGTTGATATGTTGCTAGGACTTTTGAGCTGAAACTGAAACTTTTCCCACAAATTGAGGATTCAACAAGCAAAAGTATTCCCTTATAATAGAGGATTTGCCCACATAAGTTGGGAAATTCTTACAGATGAGTTTCTTTGAGGTTTACAGTTCTATAATGATATGACTAATAAAACCATTCCCATATATATTTGTCTATAACTATTTTATTGAGTTATTTGGTTTTGGTTTCAATGAAACTATGAAAATTTTATTGTAGTTTTGCCTGGTAAATGGTGATTCCTTTCGTTGAATTTTGATAAAGTTTGAAATTGCAGAATTGTATCATAGTTGTAGTGGTGGAGACAATCCAACTACTTTGAAGATAATCCACTTCTTCACTTTTATCTTCGAAATTCTGATAAAAAAGTGTCTTCATATTGGTAGTAAAAACAGCTCTGATGAGCACGACATTGCACTTATTTAGATCTCAACAAGTCAAGTGTTGTTTTTGTTGGGATTGAAATCCCTTTTTAACAGTGTGCAAATCAATAATGTAAATAACAAATAATAGCCAAAGAGAAAAATAATCAAACACCACAAGAGAGATAGCACACCAGAATTTTTAACATGGAAAAACCTTCCAATATGAAGAGTAAAAACCACGGGGCACTAACCCGGAATTTTTCCACTATCAACAAGATTAATGGGAATTACAACTACTCCAATTCCAACTAGAGAATAGCAACTTCAAGAGACAAGAACCTCTCTTGAATATAAGAAAACAGTCATCAAACGAGACATATTTCAATCAACAAAACATGAGAAAGATCTCACCAAACAAGCTGCCCAAATCCTCTCCAAAACCACTGTTGAAGAGCCAAGAAACCCACCAAAATCCTTGGTGAAAAAGAGTAAAACAGCAGCCACAATGGTTGATTGAATATGTTCTTGTTCACGTACCAAGTAGTTTGAATCCTTCTTCTCTTGTAAAAGATGATTTTTTGCCCACTCTCTTCTCTCTCTCTCTTTTTTTTTCAAAGAGGATACCAACTAGAGTGTCTAAAATGCCAAGAAACTCTTCTCACCAAGACAAAATGAGGCTTGTAGAGAAAGCCAAGGATAGTGGAGAGTGGGTCCCACCATCTACTAACATGAAACAAGACACGGCAATTTGTCTCTCTCTTTCCATCTTTCTCAAGTTACGTGTTGGACAAGAAACCCAACAAATCTCCCCCTCCCGACTCATGAGGAGTGTGCAACTCACAAGAAACCCAACATTATGTGTTGGACACGGCAATTTGTCTCTCTTTCCATCATATCTGAGCCATTCTTGTCGGTATGGATATTTTCTAGTTGCACTAACTTTTGCTCTAACACATCTCTAATCCAATGGTATCTCACATCAACCACTTGGTTTTGTTTGGTATAGTGAGTATTTTTGCATTATTAGTTCCGATTAATAAGCTGTTGTTAACTGTTGTGTTGTCATCATAACCTTTGAGTACTTTGCATGTACGTACAAAGTATAATTACAGCTCTGACCTTTTTGTAACTTAGGTTAAGAAGTTTGGGAATCAGAGCCAAATTAGCTCAATAGTGGCGGAAGTTGGTGGTACTATTGAAGCAGCTCCTTATGATGCACAGATTGAGCTGTTCGATGCATTTATTGATGGTTGTAGAGATGCAGTTAAAGGAGGGAATCTGGATCCAAAGGTAGGCACTTTGGCACGAGATTGCATTTCCTACCCATAAGAGCTCAACCCACACTTACCCACATGACATCATGTCCACACATAGGGAACATCTCCTGTACTTGTATGTTATTGTGCACAGGGGGATGTTCCCAATTCACAGGTTTAGTGTTTTGTGGGTAGGCACTTTAGCACGAGCTTGGATTTCCTACCCATAAGAGCTCTACCCACACTTACCCACATGACATCACATCCACACATAGGGAACATCTCCTGTACTTGTATGTTATTGTGCATGGGGGGATGTTCCCAATTCACAGGTGTAGTGTTTTGTGGGTAGGTGTGGGTAGACTTCTTGTGGGTAGGAGATCCGGAGTCCTTTGGCACTTAATGGGAAATTGCATTCATGAATACTATATTTGGAAGTTGTTATTTGATGTATTTGTGTCAAGAATTGATCTATTTAGCTCTGTAATTTTGTAAGTTTAAAGTTCCACGTGATTTTGCCTAGGGGACTCTCTTGGATTTTTTTGGTGTTCCTGTAAAGGCACATGAGGTACTAGATCGTGTACAAGAACTTCAGCTCCTAGCAAAGCGCATAAAAAGGTACCAAGATCCAGTTGCACAGTTTCGATTGCTAATGCACTTTAGGGGACCCCAGTGGTCTAAAGCTTGTGCCTGGAATCAAGGTAGAGACTAAAGCCCCTTCTGCTGCTATTATTGTTGTTGTTGTTATGATAGTGTTGATGATATTGTCATTTATTTTTTCATTTTTGTAGTTATTTTGCTGCTGTTATCTAATGCAATTTTCTTTGGTGGAACTCTTGGTAGTTGATGATGCTAGGTTGCTTTTAGGAATACATTACCATGGATTTGGAAACTGGCAAAAAATAAGGTTGGATCCAAGGCTTGGCCTTACAAAGAAGATTGCACCTCCAGAACTTGGAGATGGTGAAACTTTTTTACCACGTGCACCTAACTTGGACTCGCGTGCTTCTGCACTTTTGAAAAAGGTTTGCTACTTTGTATTCACAATCATGTTAAGTTTCTATTTATACTGGTACAGTGCTCTATCTAAATCAAGGCTGGTCAACTTTCCGGTTCTTGGTCTGTATTGTTATTTAAAGTAATGCCAGCATGCAAGATTTTAAGCCTAGCATTGGTTGTCAGAACTGAGAAAGCGATACATATTTACAAGTTACAACCAGTAATGTGGTTTATCATCATATCCCTCAATATCAGTGTCTTTCTTTGTGGGACAGGCAGATGATTAACATGGCTTGTATGTTAGAGTATTGTATGACTTAGTTATCTGAGTTTCTTCACCTAGATTTTAGTGCTCTTTGTTATGATCTTGACTAATTTTTTTCATTATCCAAAAAAGTATTTACTATGGATGGAATTACCAGATACTTGTATATTGGCATAACTACAATTTTATAAAAATAAATAATTTTTTATGCCAAGTAACTTAGAAATAAATGCAATTTGTTTGTTCTATAAACCCTACATGGTTCTTTTCCTTGAAAAAAAGTACAATTTCTTTTAGTAAAAGAAGACAAATCATTCACATGGGCTAATGTACATAACATTTATAAAGAATTTTAGTGAAACTGCATACTGGAACAAAAATTAGGGAGTGCAGAGGCGTTGCTATACAAAAAGACCCTTCCTACTCCCCTCTAAGCTAAATTCTTTAATGCCTGAATATGGATACTGATGTGGACACATAACAATGCGGATAAAGTTCTCAATTTCCTAAGATTCTGGGCATAGATTTGGTTTAGTTATCCCATTCATTATGCGAATATTGTGTTTTTGTGTCTAGTTTGTGAAGCTGAGTGCCATTTTTGAATTCCTATAGGTTGCCAAATTTGACTGAACTTCTAACGTGTACAATTTTTGGTATAATTTCTTGAAACATAAAATGTGTTGTATTGAGTATGTAATATGTTGAACATTACTATGCTATTAGATGTGCTGTGCAAGCAGGATTAGCATGCTCTGTGAGCAAGATTCAGAAAGTGCTATTATATGCACTCTCTTAGTATATGGACATTTTTAATACCTATGCCTCTTTTGCTTGTACTCAGCAATTCTTGGCTCAGTGAGCAAAACCATATTTAAGAGGCTCCATCGTATTAGGACACTGAAACCATATTTTGTCTACTGATACTGAGAACACTGCCAACCAAAGTTGATATTTGGCATGGCAAAGCTATCATATTGAGTAATGTATAAATGTTTCACAGTCTTAAATGCTTTCGGTATTGGTGGTTTCTTTGTGGGCCTTCCAACTTCTGAGGTTCCTCCTTTACATTTGCAAATATCTGATACTAACTCAACTCAGCGAAGTCTTGTCGCTTGTTGGGTCTGTTATGTAAATTCTGTTCCACCATTCAGAGAGTAAGAAGACAATTAAAAGATTTTAAAGGCATAGCACGTGGAGACCTCTGCCATCCACATGAAGCTTTACATTTCACAGATATAAATTTGATTAATGTTGGGTCTGTTATGTAAATTCTGTGATTAATGTAAATTTGAAGAATATTTCCTGTTTTTATAGGATTAGCAAAAAAGAAAAGATTTTTTGTAGGCAGTTTTATGAAAAAAATTATGTGCTTAATAAATAGCCATATTATATATGAGGCTTTGGTGATTATGTCTTTACTTGATATTAGAAGTTTCTACATTGACATGTAGGCACATGTACTGATTATTGAGTTGCTTGTTATACCAGGAATTTGCAGCTGTTGGTGGAAAGAATTCAAAGGCTAAAGCAGGACCTAAGGGTTCTAAAACTGAAGGGGACAATATTCTAAAAATTTCAAAAACTCACTTCAGGGACGTGAAAGGAAAATCAAGTTCACCCAAATCTAACATCCGTGCAAACAAAGACACACCTCAGAAACATCAAAAAGTTGAACCTATTGCCAAGGAGGAGGGAGAGATGTCTGATACTGAGCTGTATCAGCAGTTCAAGGAAGAAAAATGGATGGAGTGGTGTGCAGATGTCATGATTGATGAGCAAAAGACACTGAAACGTCTTCAGAGGTTGCAATATACCAGTGCAGATCTTCCCAAGGAAAAGGTTAATTCTTGTTAGTTGCATATTTTATTGTATTACTGTTTTCACATTTTAGCATGATATTATAACTTTTTATTTGTTCAGGTGCTTTCCAAAATTCGGAATTATCTACAACTTCTTGGCAGAAAGATAGATGAAATTGTACAGGAACACGAGGAGTCATATAAGCAATCTAGTATGTAAATAGTTCTCATCCTCTTACATTCTTTCACAGTTGACTTTGGTGCTAAACGATTTAATCATACATGCTTGTTTACCTTTATCATAGTAGTTCGATTATTATTGTTGATCGAGTTAAAGTGTGCTTTCCATGTCTCTCAGCTCCAAACAAGTAGACCAACTTAATGGAGATTCTTTTTGTTTACAGGGATGACTATGCGATTGTGGAATTATGTTTCCTCCTTTTCTAATTTGTCTGGTGAGAGACTGCATCAGATTTATTCTAAACTTAAACAGGAGCAGAATGCTGTGGCAGCGGTGGGGCCCTCCCACCTCAATGGTTCTGTTTCTGGCCCCATGGACAGAGATAGTGATCCCAGTCAGTGCCCCTCGTTCAGCCACAGTAATGATAAGCCTAGAGGGTACAAGAAGTTTACATCGCACCAACCTTCAGAAGCATTTCACAAAGAGCAGGATACTGGAAAGTCAGAAGCTTGGAAACGGAGAAGAAGAAATGATGTTAATGTCCAGTCCTCGTACCAACCTCTCAGCAATGGTAATCGGTTACATCAATCAAATGCTTCTGGAATTCTTGGGCGGGGCCCGACAGACAGTAGATACTTTGGTGGTGAGAGACGCCAGACTCGTTTCCCTGCTGGGCAAAGTCGACCATCAGATATCAAATAGTCTTACCAAACCTTACACAGCAGTACTGGTCAAAGCAGTGGTGAAGCCAATTGGCTTTCACCAGGGGGCATTTGCTACTTCAGCCATTAATTGCGTTTAGTTGGGAATTCTTTTTTCACCCACAGGAATAAAAGTTGGCAGATTCCACTGTGGGATTGGGTGCTGATCTAAAAAAGCTCTTATCCAATGGATGGAAACTGCATTGTTAACAGCGAGCAAGGAAAAAGTGCTGAGATCCTCTAGTAGTGCGGGAAGAGCAGGGTGCATGGATTCTTTCTATATTCTTTTTTTTTGAAAGATGAGATCAGTGTCTTGGTTACATATACAGTGATGAAGTGCCAAAGAATTTACTTCTCACATTGTCAAATACAACCATATAGAGATGCCATATGTAAACAGCTTTTAGGATATCCGGCTTACAATATTCAGCTTCTGGATAGTAGATTTCTTAACCTCTTATTTCCCTCCATGCATAGTGTCAGCTCTCTCCATTAAAACGCTGTACACTTTTCTCTGCTGATGTACTTTGTAATTTTGAAAATGAAAAAAATAGGGTTTTATTTTTAATTCCCATTGGAAATATGGCAAGTCAATTTGTAAGACGTCTACATCTGTTCATGCTATCTGTTTTTTAGGCCAGAAGTAGTTTATATTCCTGTATTTGATTTTGATGCAAGACTCCTTCGGAGAGTTGGGTCTTGCAGTATGTGGTCAATGGAAATATGGAGAAAGCTCGTTGTTCAAAGACTGGGTCTGGAGTGTCAAAAGTATTATTATGGTTATGATGGTTCACTATGTCGTATTTGTATAGTGATCTCGGATGTTGGGTTGGGCTAATGAATGTTTTGAAGATGTTCCCAAATTGTGACATGCTTTGTGGATTTGACTGGAGTTTGTCCAATACAGGGTTCTTTACTGGTGATGTCGTGTGAAGTCTCTTATATACCATGGTATTGAGTATGGGACTCTAGAGACTGTAGTCCCGCCTTTCCTAGCAAGGGGGTCAAGTAAGAGAACTGGAATTTTATCTTTTGATTCTTGATGTCTTCCTATTCCATTACCAGCACCGAAATTCTCTCTTTTATCTTTTATATGTTTTGTTGTTAATATATCCTTTTTGTTTGTCTTTCTTTATCTTTTTAATTTCTTATATTATGTTAGTAAAACTGATTATACGACTTTCTGCAAAATCTTAGCCCTCAAGATGGCCACTTGTCTAACTTTATTTAGTAGCTCGTCTTGTCACCATGAGTTTCACCATATTTGCGAGACAATTAGGGCAAGGTTGAAAATATCGTTACACCTGATACATCGATAGTTTTTTTTAGCTTCTTTAGTTTTTTTTCCAAATCCGGTTCAGGGGGCTCTGTTTAAGGTCCCGTCCACCCCCTGAACTGGTTAAAACTCCGATACACCCTCTGTAAAGGTGTATTAGGAAGCTCTCGATATGATATGTATCGGCTGATATGTATTGATATTTTGAACCTTGAATTAAGGATAGCAACGAGGTGGCTTTGGGGATGGTTTTGTAAATTATAGACCTTACCCGTTCACAAACCTATACCTTCTCAAAATCTGCAGTGGGTTGGATTTTCAAAATCAAAACCTTCCCTTATGAAAATGCAAAATCCCAAACCTTTGCTGTATATTAAAATTCAAAATCCCCCGACTTTGAGGGTGAGCTGGGTTGGGTTGGTGGATTTGGTTTATAACTCCATCTAAGTTAACACACATAAAAATTTCTAATATTTGATTATAATATATAATAAACTACCAATTATCCTTCTCATACATTTTAAAATATTATTAAATTCAATACCTAATACATAAGTTCACATTGCCTTCCAACAATATGCAGGTTGGGAGAGTGAAATTTAGCCAAATACTATACCTTAATTGTACTTGTATAGAGACGATGAATTCTTGGAGTTCTGTTGCATAGAGCTTTGGTTGCTGGTTGCTACAATCTAGTAGCCCCCTTTCTTTCGGGATAGATGCTTTTGGGATTCAAACGAATTGAATTAGGATAAAGGTATTTATAAGAATCCAATCTGATAAGAAACCAGGGGAGTTGAATTCCATCGTAAAACATAGAGTTGAATTAGATCATAAATTGGTAGGGTTGTCAATGGGTTGGAGTTCAACCCAATGGACCCAAACCGGTAGGATCGATTCTGGTTCTAAGATATGGTATTAATGGGTCGACTTTGGTTTTTGATTTATTATCTTGATTATTATTGGTTTGAAATCGGTTCTACCAAGTCTTAAATCGACTCAGATCCGATCCAAACAATATAGTTATATATATTAAACTTATAATATTTTCAATAGATTTATTATGATTAAGTTCATTGGATCAGACCTAATTGTCTTGAGAATCGATTGATTCGATATTGAATCTAAAATTGTAAACCCTATAAGATTTGTTTCGGTTTCGATTCCTTAATATTTAGATTGGATTCCCAAATAGGCATTCACACAGGATGTTTTTTTTGGGAGTCTTCCCTTCTTTTTTTTGGTAATCTTTTTTACGACCATCAATAGGGGTGTCAATGTGTCAAACTGTCAATTTAAATGGTAAACCTAGCTTGATTTGACCCTATAGATTGGGTTCGGGGCTAATCAGTTGGGTTAGGGTTTTAGAAGTCTGATTTGCTTCAATCTATTAGGTCATAATACCTTATTATTACCTCCTACTTGTAGAGGGTATCGTTGTAATTTTGTACGGTCTAACCCCATAATCCAGGTAGAGACAGATCCGTGTCGAACCCGACGGATTGACATCCCTACCCACACCAACCCAAAATCCTAAGCCAGATTCTTGGCGCCTTGGCCCTTGGCGGTGGCTGGGTTTTCCGTGTTGACTTGACCCGCCAATCCGGTCCGCTCTTATTACGTTTTTATTTTCTTTTAATCTCTGTTATTACTTCAACCAATACTCAGAAGTTGGAAGGCAGAGACATATAGAAGGCGCCGGCGCCGCAGATGCTTCATCGTAAGTAATGTATGAAAGCTTTATTCAGCTCTGACTCTGATAGGTTTTGCTTCACCGGTTCGAGCTTCTCAAGTAGTCAGAGGAAGTTGTTTCACGGTTTCAGAGGAGTTTGCGAGTATGTTGCGTAGAAATATACGACTGAGGAGAGAGTACCTCTACAGGAAGAGCTTGGAAGGGAAAGAGCGACTGTTGTATGAGAAGAAGCGAAAGATAAAAGAAGCTTTAGAAGGTTTGATTTCCCATCTTCTTGTCCCCCCCTCTCTTCCTCCCTGGTTTCTTTCTTTCTTTTCTTTTTTTACTTTGTCTATTTTTTTGTTTATATACAGCATTTCGTTAACAAATGTTATCTTATTTTGGTTTGGCAGAGGGAAAGCCTATCCCTACTGAGCTCAGAAACGAAGAGGCTGCATTGCGCCAAGAGATTGATCTTGAGGATGAACAGACTGCAGGTCAGTCTTTTCTTTCCTCCCTTTTCTAGGATTTAAAATTAATATGTTTGCTTGTAACTTTTCGATTTGCTTCATGTGTGAGGATAATGCAATTCATATACCTGTTCCTTTTTTTTAATCAATAACTGTGAATTGTATTAATATTGTTAAAAGTTACATTGCAAGGGAGCTAAACAATCTTAGCTCCCAAGAGCAACCATTGAACACCAAAAAACGATTACAATACAGCCCAAAATATAGAATTTCTGTTCACCCCTTGTCTAGCTAGACCATCTGCCAATGAGTACTCACTTCTTTTTACCCATTTGTATTGAATTTCCATGTCCTTAGCCAGTCATTTAAATTTCCTCTTCTAATTGCTGTAATTCCAAAGCCTAGAGTTATCATCTTTTAGCCAGTTTACCACCACTTCAGAATCTCCTTCTGTGACCAGCTTGTTAATATGCATATCCTTGATCCTTTGTACCCTTCAAGAGCTGCAAGTATCTCAGCCCTCAAAGAATCTCCCACCCCTACTGGTCCAGAAAACATAGCTAACAAATTCCCTTGTTCATCTCTTATTACTCCCCATATTCCGGATGGCCTTGGATTACCCATGCTGCTGCCATCAAAGTTCAGTTTGGTAAAGCCATGAGGTGGAGGGAGCCAACAAGAGTTTGAGGCCTTCCTTATTGGAGCAAGTTCTGTTATCTCTTTCCATTTTCTTTGCAACTCATCAACTGAGAATTCTGCAAACAAAGCCAAGGTTTTCTACCAGTGTATAACCCTAATATGGATGGCATCCCATATTGCTTCCAAACTTCTCTCCTTATCTGAGAAGATCCGTGAATTTCTCTCCTCCCAAATAGTCCAACAGACTGCAGCCCTCATACACTTCCACATAATCTTGGCCCTTTTTGTTGGCCAATTCAGCATAGAAGTGAATAAGCTTTGCACATTTGAAGGGGGGGGGGTCCACTTGCACCCAAACAAAGAAGTACACCATTCCCAAATGACTTTAGTAAACCGACAGGAAATTAGTAAATGATATCTAGACTCACCATCAGCTTTACAGAAAACACACTAATGAGGACAGAAACAACTATTGGGTCTTTTTCTTTGAAGTAAATCTACTGTATTAACTCTTTTCAGAAAGGCTTCCCAACAGAAACTCCCAACCTTAGGAGGTATAGGATGACACCAAACCTCTTTAACAGGGAATGACAAACTAGAAGAAGGGGATTGTGTTAGAGCTTTAAAGAAAGAGGCACAAGTGAAAGAACCCAAGGGAGTGAGTGTCCAAATCCTATTGTCTGCTTTTGTTGGCTCTAGGAAAACCCCTTCAAGAATGGATAATAAGGATAAAATACAAGCAAGCTCTGTGTCCTTGATATCTCTTATCAGGCCCAAGTTCCAGTTGACCCCAGAAGCAGAATTTGAAGGAACAAGGAATGAGGGAACCGATTCATTTTTAAAAGTGGAAAGAGCAAAAAGGCTCGGGAGTTGGTCTTTTAAGGAAGAATCCCCAATCCAAACATGTTCCCAAAAATTAATGAGATTGCCTAAGTGCAAGTCATACCTGATCCATGAAGAGAACAATGGCAGAATAATTTGGATAGCTTTCCAGGGAGATGCTCTTGTAGTCCTTGCCAGAATCCCAGAATCCCATCCATTGTTTGCAACCTCATAAATACTAGCCACTCTCTTCACCCAAAGTTTGTCCTTCACCAATGAGAATCTCCATAGCCATTTCCCTAGTAGTGCCAAGTTCCTATTCCTTATGTTTCCAATACCCAAACCTCCCTCCCTCTTGCTCCTACAAACCATCTCCCACCTCACCCTATGGTCCTTCTCTCCCCCGGCTCCCAGAGAAAGTCTCTCATTAGTTTTTCTAATCTGCTAGCCACCCTAACCGGAATCTTAGTTGTGCTGGTTGTTCTGGTAGGATCCTTTTCTGAACTTGTAGGTTATAATGGTATGCCCTGCCTTGTAAATATACCTATAAGGTTTACATGCAGCTGATGTCAAACTTCCACTTTGCATATATACATAACTTATGCCTAAGTTTGTCCGCTTATCAAATATATACATGTGCATAAATTTGTTGTTTGTCAAATTTATACATTAACACAAACAATTATTTTACATGTTTACAAAAACTGGTATGAACATGCATGTGTTGGAGTAATCTGGCAAGACATTTTGGAGAACTAGTTCCTCTATTCTGGCTGTTGCCTTATACGTAGCATTATTAACGCTTAATTGTCTCATTAGCTGAAAAGTGGCTTTTCTTGGAATCTTATCATTGTCATTATCATCCATGCCTTATCCCAACTATATGGGGTAGGGTTTGCTCATATCATGAGAGTCCGGCAAAAGTTTTAGTGCTGGCTGCCGACCTGACACACCCTCCTCCTTTATCTGGGCTTGGGACCGGCAGTGTAAGACAAGCTTACATTGATGGAGTTGGCTTTTCTTGGAATCTATCTTATGTATTTAGTGGAACCTATCTTATACTCTTACTGAAATCTGAATAGCCAAGAATTTAGACATCTCGAATTTGACCATTGAAGGAGACTCTGTAAATGCAATAAACTGGTTAGGAACAAAAGAAAGTGGGCCTTGGAGGTTGGCTCATTTCCTGAATCAGGCTAGGGACATCTTAGAAAATTTAATTTTGGTAACATAGGTGCCACCTTTCTCAGAATGCAAAATCCACTTGTTTTTGTGTGCTTTCCATTGCTAGACCAAGTCGAATGGGAAGCTAGTTTTGTTTTTTTTTTTTTTTGATTTTTTTCTTTTCTGTGACTACCTTTGGTTGTGTAATTTCTCTTCTCTGTGTTGTTTTTCAGTTTATTAAACACTGTACATGTTATTGTCTTCTTTATTTTTTCAGTTAGGGGGATTGAGTTTTTCTCTTTGCTAACTTTTATAGTTTTATCTTATAAAATATAAAAGAAAAATAAAATAGAAAGGAAAGCCAGGTATGATTAGAAAGTATACTAGGCTATGCTGAACTTATGTTGCATGACATTAAGTTCTTTTATGTAGTTCTTTGTTGCAGAATCTGCTTAGTATTGGAGATTCTGTTTCTAATGTAATATGGTAGACTTAATGAAAATGCTGTTAGATGCAGCACAATCTGTGGTCTTATATGTATTAATCAATTGAACTTATTGGGCTGTCCATACTTCTCAATTAGAAACTTGATCGTGACATGTTTGGAAAATTTTACTTCAAAGAGTCTAAGATGATGACACAATAGAAAATTCCTAGCATCATTCAATTATGTTGAGCTTTTTTTTTGAGTGGTCCAATTATGTTGAGCTTTTACTAGAGGGCAACTATCAATTAGAAACTTGTTGGATGGAATTTTAACTTGCCAATTGGTGCATATGCAAGTTTGTCATATTACTAGCAATATGCCAAATTTAAGTAATAATCATATATTATCTTTCCCAAACTTCTTGGCAGTGCTGCAGAGATTATTTGGTCGCATCATATAATTTTTCTTTGATAAATACACATCATATAATTTTTTCCCTATATCTATTAATTGCTAGCTTTCAACAAGAATATGATTCATGTTATATGGTTAGTTTAAAATGATTGGAGGTTTATTTTATTCCTTTGTATAAGTATTTTATGCCTTCTTGGAGTCCTTTCTGATATGTTATTGATTTATGTTGAACAAGTGTAGTACCAAGAACACACATTGATGATGAGTACGCAAATGCATCACAAACTGATCCTAAAATTTTGATAACCACATCTCGTAATCCGAGTGCCCCTCTTACGCAGTTTGTGAAGGTTGGTCTGATCTTTCTTTTCATTGGCTTGGATTTTTTTCTTCTTTTTTTCTTTTTTGGTAAGTAATAGGAATACATTATTTGAGAAAATATAGGTTTGATGTTAGGTGGTGGACAAAAGATGACATGAACATGGTAGTTGACTGGTCCATAATATTCTGCCATTGGACTCTCTTTTGCTGCATGGTTCATGGTGACCTTTCAGCCTCTTCTCAGGAGCCAAAATTTGATCTTAAATGATAAAGATAGGTGGCTGGTACAGATTCAAATAATGCCCCAAAGACCTAGCAAATCTCCCACTAGATTCTAATGACCACCCTCAGATCACCTCTAACTACAGAGATGTAATCATCCTAGATTATATTAATAAGGAAAAAGGTTGCTGGCATCTTTTTCCCCTAAGGCCCCTATGAAATCAGTGATCTTAATAAGATTTGATTGAGTGTAAACTCTAAAGGCCATTGCTGGAAATAAGAGAATTTTGTTAGTAGGCACTTATAAAGATGATGGCACATGTTCCTTAATGTTTCTTTAACCACCCAAAAATCTTCATAAATTTTAATCAAGATCCTCTGAGATCATGTGCATTGCATATGTTTTATATTTTGTTTTGAACATTGATTTAATAAAAATTGTCTTTTTCAGGAACTTAAGTTTGTCTTTCCCAATGCCCAGAGAATGAATCGTGGTGGACAGGTAAGTCTTTTTGTTTTTTACCCTGTTCTTCCCTTGCATCTTTCAAAAAGGCTTGTTGATTATATGTCTTCTCTCATGATAATAAAGTTATTTGTTACCATTAGAAGGGTACCACAAATTTGAAGTATTAATAATGGGAAAATGTTTCTTTTCTTCCTATAACTTCATATGGGCATGCAGATTAGCTGACGCTATGGCTGGCTCCATAGCAAAGGAAGGTGTTAACAGGAACAACTTTGCACCCTGGGGGGGGGGTAGAGGGGATCAATAAGCTGTATATGTTTAATGCCTTCAATTTGTAATGGTTCTTCTAAAAGAATATGTAAGGGTTAGGTGGTAGTGACCAGCCTAAATTGAGGGGAATCGCCATTGTACATAGCATGTTTTTTAACTTTCATAACCAATAAAGTTGACAACAGTACCAATAAAAAATGCTACTTTCTTCACAGGCCTTTGTAAGGATCATATTGTTACAATATTGGGTAAATTTCTTAAAACTACCCTTATTGTTTAGCTAATTGACTAAGTATGCCCCTACTATTTGATTATTGTCTAGCGCTACCCCTACTCTTTCTGACAATTGTCAAAAACCTCCTTGCCATTAATGTCTGTTAATGGAGAGATGAAAAGGACTATTTTACCCATTATTTTCTAACTCCGATAAAGGCGAGAAAATTAAACCCCCGCAACCCAGCGTCGTTAACTCTGGGGAGGAAGTCTTCCTCTCCGGTTCTGCCCATCCCATCTTTTTCACTCAACAAATTCGAGGCAAACCCTAGCTTTGAATCCAACATTACTCTCTGCAAAACCTAGTCAGATCTGCAATACTCAGGCTCCAAAGTTTTCTTATCTCCAAAAACCAATGCTCATCTGATAATTTTCTGTGAATACTGTTCATCTTCTTAGCTCCAACAATCAAGAATCACCCAAATTACTGAAGAACTGTTCATCGTCTTCATCCTTAAGGCGGGAACACAGCGACGCTAGCCTCCATTTTTCCAATTCCTTCCCCCTCTTCTTTCATTCATCTTCTCCATTCATTCTTACCCTCTTTTCCTCCCTATCTTCTTTTCCTGCTTCTTCCCCATCCCAATACTCTGGTTACAGAAAGTAGCTTCCAGCGGTGATGTTTGCTCAGTTCCCAGTCAGATTTCGGTGGTTTGTTATTGTTTTCTGGATTACATCCTGATCTAAAGTGCTTCACCGGCTTCCTCTGTTGTTTTTGGCTCCTCAGATGCATCGTTAATCCTCTGTTCTTCGCCAGCGTGGCAGAGGAGTTAGTAGCAGCAGTGATCCAGGTTTCTGTTCCTCTAGTGATACTGAGTAGCATTCTTGACTATAGATCAATCCCTCTTCATCGTCTTTGGTCATTTTTTGGTGGAAGTCTCTCTCTAAAGACAAGCAATCGAAACAGAGCCAACTGAATCTATCTCTTTTGCAGCATTGACAAAGTTCATGCCGAAACTTAATTAGGAAGGTTCCGTTCACTGTATTTTCCTCCGGTTTGTCTCCTCTCACCTTGTGTCCCTCCCTTGATTTTTCTCAATGGAATGATGGGTGCTCGGGGACGTTACCAGAGCTGGTGATGAGGTCATCACTGAACCAGTTCCTGCAGAGTCCTCAAATGGATGAAATGCACCTCCACTTTTCTTTGTCTCAAGACTCTCAATGAATGGCTTCAGGTTTGGTTTTTGTTTCATATCACCTTCGTTTTGTTTTTGACTTCTCCCTCTTATTTTCTCTCTGATTTGAAGAGAGAGGGAGGGAGGGAGGGAGGGAGAGGGATCTGCTGCTGCAACTCATTGCAGCAGAGAGAACGAAGGGGAAGAAGGAGAGGTAGGGAGGGGTTGGAGGTGGAGGGAGAGGGATGAGGGGTAAAATTGGGTTTTAAAAAATTTCTGTCACGTGGTGTCACATGTACATTCCTGGCTGTCAGCCAAGGACTCTTTTAAGCATTTCCCCCATCATCAGTATTTTGAGCTGGGTTTTTTGTTTACTTGATTTAGTTGGGGGTCTCTTGTATATTTCCGGAGAGACCAGTTTTTGTTGGCTTTTCTGTATAGTTTCTGGCTGTACATGGAGCTTTTGTGAACTATGAATGTTTACAGAGTTATACTCATTAATACAATTACCTTTTTCTCAAAAAAAAGTCAGGAACTGTAGGGGTAGCGTTAGACAATAATCAAACAGTAGGGGTATACTTAGCCAATTAGCTAAACCATAAGGATATTTTCTAGGTTGCTCTCACACCTTAGATCAATATGTTTTGGTATTTTACACATTGCCAGTTGTGCTCAAGTATAACTTTACTAGGTACTGAAGGGAAATTATGAATTTATGACACAGTTCCTGTTTTGCTCCTTTGTAGGTCATCTCAGAAATTATTGAGACTTGCCGTGCACATGATTTTACAGATGTTGTGTTGGTTCATGAGCATCGTGGAAAGCCAGATGGATTAATTATTTGTCATTTACCATTTGGTCCAACAGCATACTATGGATTACTCAATGTGGTATGTCTTTGAATATCTTCTCCTTAACTTTTTTTTTTTTTTTTCTGTACTTATTTTTCTCGTACCTGGTTGACATTAAGATTCTTCTTATATGCCATTCATCTGCAGGTAACAAGACATGACATCAAAGATAAGAAGTCCATGGGAACAATGTCTGAGGCTTACCCCCATTTAATTCTACACAACTTCTCTACAAAGGTATAGTTCGATATATATCCATCTCTTTGAGGGCAAGTTTTTGACTTTTTATCTTGACAGTTGTGAGTTATTCTAATTGGTTTGGTGTAGTACTAGATGTTGGTCTCTTAGGTTAACTAAAATCTTTGGGATGACTTGCCTGGGCTACTTCCCCAGAATGATTCTTTTTTTTTTTTTGATAAATGAATGCAATTTTATTAATCAAAGAAATAGTGTACAGTCAGCCTAGGAGGAGGCACGAGGTGTTACCTCTCCCTAGGACTGAACCATATGCAAATAAACACACACAAGACTGAATTACAATTTCAAGGTAGCCCAAAACAGGTCTCTCCTTGATATCCCTTGTTTAGCCAAAGAATTAGCCATTGCATTTGCCAATCTGCCAACCCACTGAACCCTAACTGTCATATTTCTTGTCAGCCAATTAACTTTCTTTAACAGATCCCTGTAACCCCAACAAATTGTTTCTGGATTTGTCAGCCAGCCCACTACTAACTTGGAGTCCCCCTCAACTATCAAGTTTTCCACTCCAAGTTGACTGGCCAGCTGTGCCTGTGTGCCTTGTACCACTGCCAGTATCTCAGCCCTTATAGAAACACCAACACCCACTGGTCCTGAAAATAAAGAAAGGATCTGCTGTCTTTATCTCTCAAAATCCCTCCTATGCTCGATGGCCCTGGGTTACCTTGACAGCTTTCATCAAAATTCAATTTTACCATTCCTTTCGGTGGGGGTTTCCAGTCTGCTTGTGGTCTGTTCTTTGTGGAGGCTGTGGATGCCATTGCTGCCCAATTTCTTCTTAAATAATCAACAGAGTAATCCACCAAGTCTGAAGATTTCAGCCAAGAGGTTATCCTTGTCATTATACACACTCCTTGACTTCAGCAAGACTTCTTTCATTTTCTTGAAAATTTCTAGCATTTCTCTCCTCCCACGTCCACAAGCTAGCAGCTCCAATTCACTTCCACGTTAGCTTCCCTCTCTTTGTCAATCTCCCAAAGGTAGACGGAGTAAACCAGTGTTTTAAAAGCGCAAGGGCCAATTTGCGCCTGAGGCGCAAGGCGAGGTGCGTGCCTTTTTAAGAAAGGTGCAAAATTACAAAAAAAGCTAAAAAATAAAAAAGTCAGAAAATTCAAAAAATTGCCAAAAAATTTTAAAAAATTGCAAAAAATATTAAACATAATGTTAATAAAAAATATAAACTTAAGTTTTTAAAATAAATGATTTAAAAAACCTATTATCTAAAATTAAAATACATAACATAACATGTAAAGTGTATTCAAATGAAAATTTAAAAATAAAAGCCAACATATAAAGCATTTTCAAGCATGTAAAACCCACAATCTCTTTTTTTCCTTAATTACATTGCTTCAAGTAGTTAATGTGATGTAAAACATATTGCATCCTTGAGGCAAGCCCGAACAAGTCTATGTTAGGGTCTGAAATTCTTATTTCTCACATAAAAAATAATGATTTTATAACTTTCATTGCCTTTTAAAAAGATATTTTATTGCAATGAATGAATGAACAACATTAGCAAATAGGGGGTTCTCGGAGTTGAGGCGCACACCTTGGCTGAGGCGCATCAGGTGCACCAGGCGCGCGCCTTTTGAAAGGGGTGCGCCTAGGACCTAGGCGAGGCGCATACCCCAAAATGCGCCTTGCCTATGTGCCTAGGCACGCCTTTTAAATCACTGGAGTAAACAATAACTTTACTTTAAAGGGCAAGTTCCACCTGCACCCAAATAATCATAGTTGTCAACTATATCTCAAAATTGGAAATTACAACACAACCCTAAAAAGAGAATCCCTAAAAGCTGCTTGTTTTGCTAAGAACTCTGCCATTGCTTTAGCCGACCTGCTTACCCATTGTATCCTAGTTGTCACATGCCTTATTAGCCACTTGACTTCCTTTAGTAGGTCGCCATAGTGCCAAGTAACAGAATCCATATCCGACATCCACCCCACCACCACATTAGAATTGCCCTCTACAATTGGACTGTTTATACCAAGTTGATTTGCAATCTGAATTCCTTGTACGACAACTAGCAACTCAGCCCTAGTAGAATCTCCTTTACCTATTGGCCTTGAAAACAATGACAAGATAAAGCCTTCTTCATTTCCTAGAACCCCACCTACTCTTGACAAACCAGGATTACCCTGACTGCTCCCATCAAAATTCAACTTTATAATCCCTTCCCATGGTGGAGTCTAATCTACAAAGGACTTGTTTCTTCTAGTACAACTATTGGGCACTACCAACCAATTCCTCCTTAGGTCATTGAAAGTAATAAATTGAAAGGACTTCAGGGTTTTCAGCCAATGTATTACCCTTATTAGAATGCCCTCCTTTAGTTTTGATAAACTTCTTTCATTCTTTTGGAAAATTCTGGTATTCCTCTCTTCACAAATTGCCCATAAAGTAGCTGCTCTAATACTCTTCTGCATGATTCTCCCCCCTTTTGTGGGCTAGACAAAAGTGGCCGGATCATTTAGTAAACTAATTTCTGTTCGCAAATTCCTTCTGCACCCAAATGAAGCAAAAATCCAACTTCAAATAACTACAACAACCAGGTAGGAAATTAATAGATGGTAATAGACCTTACCATTAGCTTTGCAAAGAAGATACTTGTTAGGGGACAAACACAAGAAATGTTGCCTCTTTTGCAGGTTTTTCAAAGCATTAATCTTTCCATAAAAAAATTTCCCAACAAAAAACCCAATTCCAAATATTGGCAGCAAAAGAGCAAGATATCAGCAAATGGTTACAATCCTCATCCTTTACTTTACACATAAAGTACCAATTTGGGGACAGGCACATATAAGGGGTGGAACATAAAACTTTGGGGACAGCACACATAAAACTTTTGCAAGTTTTCCACGGTATTGATCTTACCATAATAGGCTTCCCAATAGAACACAACTATTTTAGGAGGTATTGGCATTGACCAGACTTCTCTAAGAAGGAAGACCTGAGAGGAAGGGGTGGAACAGAGGGATTTAAAGAAAGATGCACAAGTTAAAGAGCCAACTAGGGTTAGAGACCAAATCCTTTTATCAGGTCTAGGGGGGTCCAAACACACAGCCTGGAAGCAACAAGAGCTCTGAAACATAAGCAAATTCATCATCCCTTAAACCTCTTTGAAACCCAAAATCCCAGTTTAAAGCCAAAGGGAGAACCGAGGGGAAGGAACCTTGAAATCGGTTTCTTTTTAAAGAGGGAGATAGAATAGAGGGAAGGGAAACAATCTTTTAGGGGTTGAGTGCCAACCCAAATGTCTTCCCAAAAAAAGAACTGGCTTTCTAGAACAAGCATCATACCTTACAAACCTGAGGAATTTGGGGAGAATGCCAAAAATTGCTTTCCAGGGTGTTGTGAGCAAAGCCCTTTGAGATACCTCCACATCCCAACCTAATTCAGAACAGCCATGGATACTCTTCACCACTTCATGCCATAACCTCTCTCTCTCTCTCTCTCCAGGGGGCACCTCCAAAGCCACTTACCTAAAAGAGCTTCATTCATACTCACTACATTCCATAACCCTAGACCTCTTTTTTTCCTTTGACTCACCACCTCCCTCCTAATCAGGTAATCTTTTTTCTCTTCCCTAGTCTTCCATAAGAAGTCCCTCATCAATTCTTCCAACCTCTTTGCCTCTTTTTTAGGAACTCTAAACACTGGCAGGAAGTATATTGGCAAGTTGGCTAGAGTTGCCTTGATCAAAGTTACTGTACCCCTGAAGGATATATAGTTTCTCTTCCGGGCTGCCAATCATTTTTCAAAATTTTCCACCACAGGGTTCCAAAACCTACTTTCTTTGGATTAACACCTAGGGGAAGCCCTAAGTAGGATAAAGGCCACGATGACCAAGTGCATTCCAAACAGGCTGCTATAGACTCCATCTCCCCTCTGTTCAGAGGTGGTGTCTCCTCTGTCTCGTATCCTTCAGTGAGAAAATGGTTTGAAGGTTGGGGAGGCATGCCTTAACAAGAGTCATTAAATGGAGCCCCGTCTCAATATTCTTTTGATAAGGAGTCAGCTTCAGTTTTGGCCATTTCCAAATTTCTATTTCAATCAAAGCTTTGAGGAGTTCTATACATGTAAATCTGTCTAGAACAACAGAATTGAATGAATGAATTTTTTGTTCTCTACCATCATTCTTTTTCTCTTGAAATCAGTTTTGGAGAAGCATGTGCTTTCTTCTTGTCTTTGTCTTCTAGTGGTTCTTTGCTACTAGAAGAAAACCAGCAACTATTCTCTGGATTTTCTCTTGGATTTTGTGTACTGTTGGATTTTGGAGCACTCATCAACCTTGCCCATCCACAAGCCCCTACATTATACCCCTCCTAACAAGGAAAGAAGGATGGGCTCTCTATTGAAATATATCTTGACCTTATGGCCTTGTTGAATGTGCCTCTCTTAGTAACTGCTCCTCTCTCTCTCTCTCTCTCTCTCTCCCCATTAACCTGTTTTAAGCCTGTACCTCTTATTGCCTTCCTATCACTATTTGCTCACAGCTGCAAGAAAGGCTGCTGAGTTCAGCAGTGGTCCTACCTACCTCATGTCTCACAGGCTAACCTAGTTAATGTGCCAGGTCCAGACAAAGCCAAAATGGATTTAAAAGGAAAAGCTTGCAATAAAAGGTTTGATTGATAAAGATATTTAAACAAGAAAGCACAAGAGAAAAAGACATCTTGAGTTACAATCCCAAAATCTGCAGTCCATCCATGCTATCTTTTTCTGTCCTGTATCAGCATAATATTGTTTTATATAACCTCTTTATTCTATTTGAGTGCAGAACATGGCTATGGGTTTATTAATTATTGAATTGTCTTCTGTTTCATTTAGTTGTTTCTACACAATGCTTTTACTGGTTGAAGTTCTCAACTATCTATGATACTGCAGAAGCATGTGAGATTTGCATAGTATGAATGTCTACTATATATGCATTTTTTGGTTAATTACATTATATTTCATGTATTTTTCCAACACATTTTTCTTTAATCATGTTTTAGAAAATAATTTTCTTTGACTAGTTACAATCTGTGGATGTTTGTTCTGGATATGTTAATCAATTGTTGCTAAGTAAAAGAGAGCTAACATTCTTAAGCATCTGTTCCCAGTAGGCCAGTACTGAAGCTAGATCAATTACATAACCTGCATTCTAATTCTGGGTATATTGATTAATGATAGCTAGGGGAAAGGACAGCAAATATTCTGAAATATCTGTTTCCAGTACCCAAGCCAGATTCAAAACGCATCATCACTTTTGCCAACCAGTCTGATTATATCTCATTTAGGTAAGTTGCTTTATGCATATTATATACCTTATTCAACTGATGAGTCTTATACTCTTATTCTTGTTTGTAACTCTTATTCTTGTTTGTAATTTGTTTAGTGCTTTAAGAATTCATTCCTCAGTTTTCAATGACCATCTGGATATATTTGTTTCTGCCTCTATTGAGAAACATACATGTTCCATATGTGGTGACATTACAGAAATCACATCTATATTTGTTGTTAGGTGCACTGTTTTAAAAGGCATGCCTTGGGGTATTATGCTTAGGCACACAGGTGAGGCACATTTCAAGGTATGTGCCTAACCTTGGTCCAGGCACTTCCCCTTTGAAAAGGAGCATGCTTGATGTGCCTTCTGCCTGAGCCCAGGCATGTGCCTCAGCCCAATTTTGTGTTTTTTCAAGCATAGTGGCTGGGCAGGGGCTCTGACAACCCCTTTCTAAAATCATATTTCAAGACATGAACTTATTTGGTCTGGCTCAACTAAAATTACAAAACCAATCTATTTATAAGTTTGTATATGGACAGGGAATTTAGGACCGTCTCATGAACTTGTTTGGGCTTGAAGTTATGCGATTTGGAGAGAACTAAACAGATTGAAGGCAGTGTTTTAAAAGGTGTGGGAGGCATATGCATGGAGGCATGCCTCCAGGTGAGGTGCCCTCAAAATGCCCGAAGGCCTATGCCAGAGGTGTTGATGCCGGCATATGCCTCATGCACCTTATACAAAAAGACTACGAGAAAGAAAAAAGAAAATAAAGGAAAGAAAAGGATAGGGAAAAAAAGAGAAAGGAAGAAAAGAAGAGGGAAGGGAAGGAAAGAGAAACAAGATGAGATCCTCCTTCCTATTCTTTTTTCAGCTAGTGTTATGCATCTTCATTCTTCTTAAAAAAGAAATCTTTAAATGTTTCTGTTGAAGTTTATAAGTTTGGTCCACATTGTTAAAATAAATAAATAATTATTAGTTATTTTGTTAGAAATTTCCAAGGAAAAAGAAATACGGCAAAAATTATGGCTGAAAATGCAATGTCAGCCATGATGTCTGGTTCTTATGGAGTTGTTATTTTTTCTTTAATTTTCTGAAATTCTCTAATTGACTGTCATAAGTGCAATAGTAAAAACTTATCTGGTTGTAGTGAGCCCCTAATTTTGACATGGGATTTGGTTAAGGCTGGTCTCAGGAAAAGAAATGCAAGTATCTGGTTCAGTACATGTAATGATGTAAATATCACAAATTACTCATCTTAGCCATTCTACTTGTTTCCTTCTGATTTCTGTTTATGATAGGAAAATAGTTATTGAGGAACTCTCTCTCTCGCTCTCTCGCTTGCTCTCTCTCAAGCAGTAAACATGTCTTCTAGATTCATTGTAGCCGTAAAGTTTTATGGCATTTCCTTGACATGTCTTCTTAGATGCAAAGCAGCTGTATGCTATTTTGATTTCTGGTGTTACTACTTTGTTGAAAATACAGGCATCATGTGTATGAGAAGCATGGTAAATCTATTGAACTCAAGGAAGTGGGTCCTCGTTTTGAATTGCGTCTTTATCAGGTGATTAGCTTTTATCCTTTTCTTTTTTCTTTCCCTTTTGGTTTACCTGAAGGACACACTAATCGTTTTTTGGATTGGTAAAAGACATAAGTCATATATGCAATGCATGCGTATATGTATGTATGTATCAAAGGTTGGTTTGGGGTTGATCCAAGCTGGTATCATGACTTGGTGATGGTTCGAACAGTCTGACCGGCCTGGTTAACAATGGGTTGAAAACACTGATTGATACTTGCAGATGTTTGTGATAGTTATCAGTAATGTGCAGAGATAAGATGGTTGCTTTTTTTGTATATTTATCTATTTATCTTCATTAATTTCATGCTTATTTGTGGATGTGAAGTTGCCAACTCTTGGATTAGTCTTGCTAATAATTTTTTATTTTTTATTAGTAATACCTAGAGATAAGATGGGATGCCAAATTACCAATTGGAATTCCAAACTTAAATATCTATACACCGAACACTTGGAAGTGGAATTTGGAGCTTCAATTTGGAACTGGGACCAAATCCAATTAGAACTCCACCTGAAACCCATGAAACAAGTGCAACCTCAAGTCTTTTTCTTTTCCTCTCTACTTTTGAGTTAATTATCGAAAACAAGGTTATTGGAATGCCATACGTGGAGACAGCTTGGTCATAATTGTTCGTGATTCATATACAACAATTTATCGTGGATGCAATTATTTTTTCTTCGTATACAAAATTGTAAAAGTTCTATGCATGTTGTACATAAAATTCATATATTTTCTCTCGCATATGTTCTAGTGAATAGAAAATGCCACCAAGTGCGCAATGATTTAGCTTATGCTGCCCATAAGGTGATCAGATGAATGCTTTTATTTGTTTAAGCACGGTAAACAAGTTTTGATATCTTTCTCTTCTTCATGCCACTCATCATGTAGAACTAAATTCAGGCCATTTTGCATATGTTGTCTTTTACTTTTTCACCCTCTTGCTTCTTGTATGTCAGATTAAATTAGGAACAGTTGACCAGAGTGAAGCCCAGAATGAGTGGGTCATCAGACCGTACATGAACACAGCCAAGAAACAGAAGATTCTTGGAGATTAACCCAGTCTCAACGTTCAATTTTATGGTTTTGATAGTGATCATCCTTCGGCTAATGTATTTATGGTGATATTGCCTACTGAATTTATTTTTTATTTTTTGGTTTAATATTCAACTTATTTAGATTTTTATAATTTTCTGTTGTAGTACATAAAGTTTTGGCAGTTCCAAATTCCAATACCCTTAAATTTGTGGGTCGGCATCGCCCTAACAGTGAGTGAGCCATAGATGATAGGTATCAAATTTGCAAGTTATGTATTTGATATTTTGATCCTTCTTTGATAAATGTCATGAGTTGGTCTCACAGTTGGGTCCTTCGCGTTTTATAAAAACATAAAATGATTCATCATGCAATGCCACACTTGCTCAAAGTAGTTTTGCCCGCCCGAACCGAAGATGAACTGCTGTTGTGTTATACATATTACAGTGGTCTATTCAACAAAGCCTTGTCCCGACTATGACACGCCTATGCTAATAGACTAATTCCATTTGCCATTGCTGTTTGTTAAGGTTAAAGTCCTGTCGAAGATGGTTGCCGTTTGTTTCAGAGTGGGCTTTAACTTTGATCCAGCAATGGGGTTTTACTGTAAATACTGGAGCTAGGTTTCACCCAGGGTAATAATGGCTGTGAGCTTTGTTGAAATTCAGTGGTTTATGCTGCCGTTACCACTAGACCCAAAATAAGATTCCTTTTTCTTTGATGTGGTCGGTATCTTTCCTTGATGGTTAAGACCTTAGCACTCACTTTAGCTGCCACACTTGTGGCTAGGAGTAGGGCTGTTCATAATAAGACCCAACCCGAATCGTTCGGGTTTTCTTCAGCACCGGTCGGTTCGGGTTATAAAAAATCATAAATCGATGGTTGGAGTCGGTTTTGGTTTTCATATGTGAAAATCGAAATCGATCCGAATCGAACCGACTTAATAGTTAGTAGTTAGTTCTTAGTTAGTATTTACAACGTATCTAGTTTCTACTTAACTAAGTTGTCTCTATCCTAATTACAATTACAACCTAGCTTAATTTCTAGTCTTCTAGTTAGGAATGACATTAATGGCATGTATTGTAAGACAATTAAACTAGGAATTTTTTAGGAAAAGTTTAAAGAAAAGAATCAAAGGATCATAGTTTTTATGGTCTTTTATATCAAATAGGCAACTAATTACAATTAGAATTAGGTGTCATTTTTACTTAGATTAGAAGGTTTCTTGAAATATACAAATTTCAGTCTTCTTTCTCTAATACAGTTTGACTTTCTATTTTCTTGATAACTTCTATTCTAACTTGGTCCGCCCCCTACCAATTTCAGTCTTCTTTCTCTAATAGAATTAGGTGTTATTTTTTACATCAAATTTCAGTTTTCTTTCTCCAATCTACCAATTTATTGCCATGGTTGAACTTAGAGCCAAAACCGACCCAAATCGACCCAACCTAACTCAAACCGATCAAGTCGATTTTGTTTAACATAGGGTCGGTTTCGGTTTCAATTTCAATTTCAAGTAACCCGACCAAATCGGATTGGTTGAAAAAATCTCAATAAACCGACCCAACCCGAACCGTGAACAATCCCAACAATGAATTTGTATTGATCAAGATTCTCTTGTGAACAGTTGTGAATCAAATTCTTTCCGGTTTAGTTTTTAGGTTTTGAATTGATGATGCGTCAAGCAGAATCAGAAGTTGTTACCAAACTTTAGGCCCAATGCAAATGGCACTACAGGTTTCAAATTTCCTTCCTTATCTTCAACTTGAGGCTCTAAGTTCCAATCCAACTTATTCATAAGATTGGGTTGGCGTTGGCTAGAGAGAGAGAGAGAGAGAGAGAGGATATACAATTCCAAGTTTCATACACATGATTTTCAAACCATAACCTCGCACGTCTGCATTGACCAATCCAATTGTATAGGCAAAAGCCTATTAACTCATCACGTCCTCTACGGCTGTTAATGGGTGGGGCAAACCTGATAGAATCGAACCGATCCGATTGTGTAGGGTCTGGACTCTGGATACCTTTCTCATGGGCGATGGCATACTTACAATATCTTCCTTTTAATTTTACAAATGAAAGGATTCATTTCAAATTACATGTTAAAACTTAAAAAAAGTATAGCTGTCAACCATAAGCGGGTCTTATCAGGTCAGACCTGACAGTCCCAATTATTAATTGGGTCCATTCCAGGTGTGGTTAAGTTGGTTCGGAACTGGTTCTACAAGCTTCTTTTTCTTGGCCAGGCTCGGTGAGCCCTGTCGTGAACCTTTTTTTTTCCCCCTCTTTCCCGTACAATCACCATTTACGTACCCATAAATTTTCTGCAATGACACATTTAGTACTTATTTTTGAAAACAAATCACCATTAATGGACCTTCTTGTATATTGAAGTTGTCAGCAAGGTCCATTAAGTTGAAAGACATTTAATTATTTATCATACTTCTCAACTCAATCAAATACACCCCATAAATAAATTGCATAGGCAGAGGGATGTAGAGCCACACTGATCCTCCCAACCTTCAATTTTCATTTGGTAGCAGCAGGGAAGTTGTGACAACTGACAATCCCAACTTTTTATGGGTAAAATAAAACAAGAGAAAATTTACAGGATACAAGATTTATAAAAAACAAAAAATTATCTCTACTGTTTAGCTTAATACCTAGTACGTTTAAGTTTTGTCACAATTGACTACCTCTACTCCTCTCGTTAATATTCATTAATTTTTTTTTATCGAAATTCATGTACACGTCACATGTGACACGTAGTACGTGATGTATAATTTTTTTTTTTTTTAAACTCAATTTTACTCTTCGTCCCTCTTTCCTCTTCTTTACTATTCCTCTCGCCGGTAGTAGTTACAGTGAACCACTCTATAACCATTCCACTCTCTGTTTTTCCGTCGCCATCACCACCACCATCGTCGTCCGTACCTAACCACTTTCAAAATAAAACAGAGAAAAAGAGAAGAGATGATGATTCATCAAAACCCTAACCTTTCAAACCCAGAAGTTCCACAGCTCTGTGGTGAAGACAATGCAGAGAAGCAAAAACAGAGGAACCATTGAAATGGAGGTAGAAATGTTCTTTTCCGCTAGAACTTCCCTTGAGTCCAAAAGGGTGTAAGAAGCAAAGCGGAAATAATGTTCGGCAAGCCCAGATCTAAACAGCAAGCCTAGATCCCAGAAGGAACCCAGATATGAGTATCTCTCAAATTCGGCAAGCCCAGATCTGAGATCTAAGAAATACTCATATCTGAGTTCCGGTTGTCATCCGCCGTTTTGATGTAGGTACTCAGATCCGGTTGTCATCCAGTGAGGAAGTTGCTACCGCTGCTGGTTCGAGTTGCAGCGGCGGTGGCGGAACAAGGGAGAAAGAAAAAGAAAAAGAAGAGGAAGAAGGAGGGAGAAAGGAAGTTGCTACCGACGCTGGTTCGAGTTGTAGCGGCGGTGGCAAAACAGGGGAGAAAGAAAAAGAAGAGGAAGTTGCTACCGCCACTGCAACTTGAACCAGCGGCGGTGGCGTATCCCCGATACCCATACTGGAGAGGAGTCTGAAGCATACATCCGATATCAGGCCTCCACGGCTTTGATCATGTTCCTCGCAAATGGCACCACTTCCATTAAGATGAATAGCTCTGCCATAAATGCCCGATGCGAGTTCTGGTTCTTTAGTATTTCTGCGATGCCCTCGAGCTATGATCGCCCTTTCCAGTCCGGTCTAGGTGGAGCTCCGCCGCCTGTGTTTAGATCTGCCACTGCAAGTGACGGCGATTGAAATAGGGGAGGTATATAAATGGTGGCACAACTCCTCCCCGTTTTTGTGATGCATTCATCATTTACAGTCTGTGCAGTTGTTCTTCTCTCATGTCTGTGCATGAATTCGGTATTGCGTCCCATAGATGTCACCACAGCCAGCGCTGCCGTTGCCGTTGCCGGTACCGGCACCGATCTCGGTGGAAATGAAACAGACCTGCTGGCCTTTGCTTGCCTTCGATTGCCTTGCCTGACGGTGAAACTGGAAACCTCAAGCCTCTGGGGAAGAATTGGCTTCCCATTCCTTGATATTTTGCACCATTGAAGAGGAAGAAGAGTCCCAATTTCCCCTGAGACCTTGCTCCATTGAAGAGGCATTTGGTTTCCTTCCGTTAGCAGTGCTAACCGCAATAACTAAACAGTAAACAGTAAGGATAGTTAAGAGATTTACCCAAAAAAAATGTATTTTGTTTTATGAGAATCTCAATTATTTTTTTTTTTGTCTGATAAGAAAAGATGAATTTAACAGAATAAAAAAGAATATATTAGATTGTATTTTGCACACCAACCATTGTGAATAAAATCAGGAGAGAGAGCTTTTGAGACAGAGGGCTTCAATGACATTCTTGGCGTCAGACAAAGCAACAACAGATTCCCTTCCTTGAGTCTTAGCAAAGCAAAGGAGACAGCAGCAAAAACAACCCCAACTTTGAGCCATACATGATACATTCTTATATGTTGTCAGATATGTTTGCTGTTCACTTCCCTTTTTAGTGCAAATTAATTTCAATTGGAAGAATTTTTATTTTTAACATAGGAAATTGTCAACTTGAAATGAGCTCTAGCCACCGGTTTTTGTTTGTCTTGTGATTCTGGCTCTAATGGAAAGGTCTCTCTCACCTTAGAGATCTCCTATACCATAAAATTAGCATCATCAGATCATTTCCAACCAGTTGATCTTTAAAGAACCTTTTCCATGCATCCTCATCAACAATCTTTCATTATCAGTTCAGTGCGAGGCTCAAGAGGAGAGAAGACACCTGGGTTGTTAGTAAAATGAGTTTGCACATGGCTAATAATCTATTCTGGATCATCATGAGCATAAGCTATAGGGGCAATTAGGGTTTGGGGAATGTCTTCCACTTGATATGTACAAAATAAAACCGTTATGGTAAAATAAACCCAAGATCTAAAAACGATTGATAAAAGAACAGAGAACAGAGGAAAGAATAAGTGGAAAACTTAAAATAGAGAAATCCAAGAAAAACATACATGGGTTTACATGGTTCAGAGTTTATAGCCTACATTCACTAAGAAATCTGTAATGAAAAATACAAAATTGTACAATCTCTCTCTCTCTCTCTCTCTCTTGAAAACCCTAAACCCCAGTACATCACACTATCAAACACAATACTTATTCCATGCCTTCTTTTGCAAGTCAAAGAGATACGTAAAAGAGAAAAGCTCCACCAATATAGTGGGTCAGACCCAAAATAAACCACCATGAAATGATACGATACCTTTGGATTTTTCTCCAATAATACAGGGTAGGAGGACATGTAATGAGGCACAACAAAGAACTCAAGACACAACTCAACAAGAGCGGTACAAAAACCCAAAAGCGGAGTTACCCTCTTGCTACAAAGCTATAGTTACATAGAGAATCAGACAAATTGGAGTTTTTTGCTGAATTTATTAAGTGCAGCTGATTCATAACAGGTATATCGATACATCTTTGGTTGTTTATCGACACTTAGATTTCCATGATTAAATAAATAAATAAATAAATATCCTTCATTGAGCCCCTTGTTTTTATTCTTCCTTGCTTTGATTCTGACGTTTGTGCGTTCGAGACTGACTCATTACTGATTATTCTATTCTCACGGCGAGAAGATGAAAAAGAGTTGTTGTGGAATGCATGTGATGTAGAGCAGAGAAGAGGTGCCCAAATGGATGATACTCTTTGCTTCTCTCTCCATGACTCCATGGTTTGTTCATGGGTTGAACTTCAGCCCCTAACACCCCAAAATAATTCCTTTTCCGGGGAACATTTATCTTAGGAAAACAGTATTAATGTTGCAAAAAGCTCGACCTAACTTTCAACCCCTGAAAAAGTTATTTTCTTGACTTACATTATTCAACAGCCTGATACGTATGTTTGGTCAATTATTCGAGCCCTGCCGTCAACCATTTCTGTGGCTCCTTTGACGATTCCCGGACCAAAGTTCTGACTGTTTGAAGTTTTCACTTTTTCTTATGCTTTCAAATTTGAATTCTTTCCATAAACTGTTCTGAGAACCCATTGTATAACTATAGAGAGAATAAACGGGTATAGAAATGGAAAGAATTCTAAGGGGGATTACTACTCGTTTTAGAATCTTATATCATCTATATCTCACTCACTCTACATCACTTTAGTAAAGGTCTTTTGAAAATTAATGAAAAATAAAAAAGTGTTTGAAAAAAATCCAAAATTTTGAGCTTAAGCAAAGCGGGCTTTTCTTTTTCTTTTTCTTTTTTGATATATGAACTTATTTTTCAAATGCATATAAGTAATTATTGGTGTAACGTAATCCCGGAATAAAATAAAACCTTTTTCTATTAGGTGCTTAAAAATAAACACTCCCAAACAGGGGCTTAATAGAATTTGAATAGATTAATTAATTATAGGATTTTTTAGACTGCACTCCACCTCAGAATTCTGATTTATCCGGCATGGTTTGGGGCCACAGACTATTGATGGGGCTCAGGCTTTTGACAGACCATGGTAAGCAAAGTCCAATGTTGGGCTTTGTCTCATCTTGGTTCAGTTCATTCAACTCCACTTTTAATATTAAGTCATTCAAGTCCAATACTTGTACATATTTAGAGACAATTAAAAGCCCACATAGAACACACAAAGGTACACAAACAAGACGTATTTAAAAGAAGATGGGCCCACCCAAACTCGGTTTGGGCTAAAATAGCTAGACATGCGCAGAACTGTGCCTGGGCTTTTCTTGCACGCCTGAAATTGAATCCATTTTAACTTGTTTGTGACCTTACCACCTAAAATAGTTGAGTTTGGCTTGCCATTAAGCAATAGTCCAAGATTAAATTATAAAGCTTACAACTTTTTTACTTATTACCTTTTTGGTTAATCAATTCTGCTTCCACTTTCTCTTTACAAGGTTTCATTTTATTTTTCCCTAGATGATATACATATCACAATGCAAATGGAAAAAAAAAAAAAAAAAATTGAACATAAAGCACATAGGCTAACTCCATTAAGACCCGTTTGTGAGTGCTTACTTTTAAGCTGTTATTGGAAAAAGGGCTTATTTTAGGTTGGAACCACATCAATAAACACTTATATATGCATTTGGGAAATAAAGTCTGAATAAGCTCTTTTTCAGGAAATAAGCCTGTTTTGAATAAGCTAAAAAATTTGTTACTTTTTTTTTCAAGTGTTTTTTGAAGAAACATTTATTGCGTTTTTGGCCCATTTTGGCCCACCACATAATTTTCAAAATACCTATACTATCATCCCGTTCGACAGAAGTACTTTTTCACCCAATACTCATAAGTGTTTATTAGGATAAGCACTTATTTACCCAATAAGCATTCCCAAATGACCACTAACAACTGAAATCAGATCCACGCTTACAGCTCTCGTCTGAAGTCTGATCCCCATTACCAATGGCATATTAAGAAATAAGAATACAATGAGCTGCAGAGTTCAAGTGCAGAACTATGGATTAGGGGAAGCATTGAATGGTTCTTTATCAGGCGATGAGGTGCTTGATTCGCCATGGTGGATCTGACAATAAAACCCCCAACAGATGTTTTGCAATCTGTGATACATCTCTTAATCTCCTTCAATAAAGCCATGTTTGGTTTGAAGGAAAAGGTAGGGAAAGACAGGAAAATCAATATAAGATTTGTAAAGGTTTTCCTGCCTTTCCCTTCTTTTCCCTACATTTTCCTTCAAACCAAACATAGCATAATAGTCTTGGATAACTCAATTTCAGCACCCAGTTTTCAGTTCATTCAAGTATGCGAAGACCTCCTCTTTGATAGCTGAACATGGTTTGATTGTCGTGGCTTGGCTGCTATCAGTTTTTCCATTCGAATCCTGACCTGAATGATAACCCCTGTAGCCGCACTTTCCCTTTCAACAAAGCATTCAACTGTCATTCAGAATAAAGATAATTCTTGAATGTATAAATTGGGAGTTTTCAAAGAAATTCTTTTCAAAAGAGATGGTTCTAAATCTTAATGTACATATAATAGAAAACTTTTTTTTTTTAATTGCTTCTCTCTCTCTCTCTCCACCCATCCCCCAAATGGGCTACCAGCTAGAGACATTACCAGCAAGCCCCACAATTCATATCAAACTTCTAAGTTCTATCATGGAACCAACTCTTACACTTCCAGAATCTTTGCAGTTAGTTAATTGAATTCCTTGCGTTCAATGCATGCAGTTGTCTTTACTATATTATTGGGTTTTGATTTGTTACTTTTTTATTCTCAATGTACTTTTCTCTTCTTTTCCTATGTGAAATGCTAGAGCGAAACCAAGTCCTATATGAAAAGTTCTCTTATACTCTGCCTTGCCATGAGCCCTAAACTGTCTATAGCAGGCTTTTGCAGTGGATCCTTACACTGATTAATTCCAAAGATAATCTCCACCATAAATAATTTTACTATTTTCCTTTTTGATAAATATTTTAATTGTTTTGCTTTATTTCCTCTTAAAATGCATTTTAATCATTCACTAATAAAAATTTGTTTCAAATTCAAATAAATGCAATTATTATGATGATGTTAATGGTGATGTTTTGTTGCAGAAGTTTAGGTATGTTTGGTTCAATTCTCATTCTTTCTCATTTTTATCCAAGATGAAATCCTAAAATGAACAAGAATTGATAAAAATAGGCAAAATGAGAAAATATTGCTATGAATCAAACATTTTTTTTAAATGAATTCTTTTCAAACTGACAAGTGTCCTATGTTGCTCATTTTCATTCTTCAAAAAAAAAAAAAAAACTGTGCCAGTATTCATAAACCGCCAACCTAGGTCTCCAAAATTGTCGGCATAAATGTTTTGTAAAAGTGCTTTCATAAAAAGTTTTTTTTTTAAAAGTGCTTTTGTAAAAAGTATTTTCATAAAAGTGCTTTCGTAAAAAATATTTCTGTAAAAATTCTTTTATAAAAGTACTTTGGTAAAAGTACTTTCACAAAAATGTTTTTATTAAAGTGTTTTTATAAAATTTCTTTGTTAAAGTGCTTTCATAAATGTGCTTTAATGTAAAAGCGCTTTCATAAAAGTACTCTTCTAAATATGCTTTTGTAAAAGTGCTTTCGTAGTAGACAAAGTTCCCTCAAAAAATAAAAATGAGCAAAGATGAGATATGATTATTTTTCATGCTGTAGCTAGGCTACTCAATTTTTATGATGTTTCATTCTAAAAAGAATATGATTCATGACAAGAATTTTGTAATCAAACATTGTAATTCATTTTTTTCCATTATTTCTTAGAATAAACAAGAATTAAAAAAAGGCCGAAAACAGTGAACCAAACATGACGTTATCTGTTAGTGAATGGAAATTAAATAAATACACTCTTGCTCTATGTTTTTGCAGGATTCCATTAAAGTGAACCAAAGCACCCTCCAATTCTCAATTTGAGGGTTTAAAAGAATAAAAAAGATATTCAATATGGATGTATGTGTAGCACAACGAGAGGACATGTCTATTCCTACACATGCTAGTAGTGTTAGCACTCACATAAGGAAGGAACTCTTTCGGTCTTTATCCAAACCACACAGAATGGAAATCACTTCACGTGTACAGGTGAGAGAGAGAAAGAGAGAGAGAGAAAGAGAGGGTCTGTGTGACTGTGTCTAGGGTCTAGACAGACAAGCATAGAACAACTTTGAGAAGTGTCCTCCACACATCTCTTATTAGGTATTAGCCAAGTATCCGACAGAAGGCAAGTCAGACAGAACCGGAGAATACCATATGCCATGTCAGCCTGACATGTGGAAATCACGTGTACAGGTGACGTGGTGTATAATGAGTAGGCTAGCATCAGCAATAAGAGTAGAACTGTAGACGATCGAACTGGACAGAAGGCCCTCTTTCCCATGTCACCAGAGACGTAGCCAACTTGTTGTACTAAAGTGATTAATCTAAATCGGCCCTCCCCCCCTCATCAACAACTGTAGACGACTCGAACTCAGATGGATGGACAGACTGCTTCTGCTTCTGTCATGTCAATCCTCCAAAAGTCAGGAAACGTCTTTCTTCGTTGCAGGATCCGGAGCCTGCATTGCCAATAAGAGCGTACATGATTACGTAAAGAATGGTGTTTTGCATCACTTTGTTCTGATTTTCGAGCCAATGACTGATCGATTAACACAACACCGTAGCAAATTCATGGTTCACTCAGAACGCGCTCATGAATCATCACTTACACGTAAAAAGTTGACACTAAACCAATCTCTCTCTCTCTCTCTCTCTCCACTTCGATTTAGTGCCTCAATGAGTTTATGAACGAGACGAGTTTCTGGCAATTTTAATGGCGTCGGAAGATATAACTTCAGAAATCACAGTTAATATATGAACAAAGAGACTTTTGTAACTGGAAGCCCAACATCGTCCAGACTTTACCAACTCCTTTAACAGATGCGCGTGAGTAGTTGAAACTAGAAAGAGCCTCCTAGCCTGTAGCCAAGCCCTACGTGATCTCAGGCTCCATAACTCGAACTGGGTAGAAGAGCTGAAAGCCAGATTTTCGGGGCCTCAAGACAGCTTGTTTCCAGCATGAGACGTTTGAAACTGTTCTTGCTCGGATGTGGAGTAAGGCTGTTTTTGTGTCAGACAAGGCTGTTTTCTTTGTCATGCATGCATATAAATCCTGGTTCCTGTATTGTTTTTCTTCTTTTTTCTTTTTGTTAATCACCTTTATCCTCATCTCACGTGTGTATATGTATGTATGTCTTGTTATTAACTGTTACCAATATAAAGTTACTATTCGATATTAATGCAGAAAGCAGATTTCTTGTTTCAAAGAAAACAAGTATACAACGAGTGTTGAGATATATATATATATATAATAGAAGATGGTTCCTTCTCCAAAGTTTATATGCAAAAGAAGATGGTTCCTATCACATTCATGAATTCTATTAACCCCCGTCCAAAAAATGGCTCGGAAATGAAAGAAATCGATCGAGTTTTACTTTCAAATTTGTGTGCTCTCTATTGCATATTCATTTTAACTTTTATGTCTTGCTATCTATGAATTATATATAAGAAGTTAAGAACACACAAAAACACAGAAGTATAAATTGGATCCAGACAAATAAAAATTTCAGTCTTTTTAATCCATTGTATTGTTACTATTTAATAGATTTTGCCCAGAAAGTACTACTTGTCCTAGAAAATGTTGTCCATCATGAATCATGTGGGACAAGTTCGTGAATAAAATAATTTGTACCAGTGTACAACCTAATTAGCACCAAAAAATACAGAAAAATAAAAAAAAAAAAGAAAAGAAAGGAAGTAAACAACAAATATATCCTCCAATATAGTAATATTACACCACTGAATTCATGGACAAGGAATCAACAGAATGGTATGGAAATTTGAAAAACATGCATGGGAGGAATTAATAATTCTGCTGATTCTGAAAGATGAGCTTAACCTTAGAATTGACATGGACATCTTTTTACAAGAGTTGGATACAATTAGCAAAAACCATTCACACTTTTTTTTTTTATTATTTCTGATTCTTTTTTCATGTCGTAGTACTACTATCTGAAACATTTTAAAGATAAAATATATATAATTGTAGCATGTTCATGAAGGTGATATGTGCACTGCTTAGAGTAACTTTTGTCATCTTGTCTCTTAGACGTCACATTGGCTTCAGCACATAGCTTGGACTAATTACACATACAAACTAGAATGGAATGAATAAATAAATCCTTATTCATGGTCATATTTATGCTGGTAAATATGAGAAGTTACATATCCACATGGATGAACTGAAGCCTATTAATGGACGGGCGTATCTAGTAGGAAGAATCATGGGACTTGAAGCATGAATATCAAGAGTGCCTCATCTAATGCTATGTCTACAGTATCTTCATTGGCACTGAAAACAATTAAAATGCTTTTTGAAGTTAAGGCATGAGAGAGAGAGAGAGAGTAAGCCAACTGCTTTGCTCTCCTACTTTTGTTTGGTACAAAATGCTCTTTCCTTTTTGTTCTCATACTTCTACAAGATTTTCTCATTTAGATTATTATAGCGCCAGTTAGTGTAGCTATATATGTACATTTTCTGTTATTGTTAAAGGTTTCATGCAACTACATGAAACTTACTCACCAAAAGATACCAATCAATGAGAAAATCCAGAATGCAAAAATAGAAACCTCTCTAATATTGCTTTCTAATACAATAGGATCAAGGGTACTATCTGTTCTGCCATTAATTAATTTGTTGAGGATCTAGTGCAAAAAATGCCTTTCCATGACAACAACTTGAAGTATATAAACTCCCAATCTTTTCTTCCCACTTTCATGTCAATATGCTTTCTTTATAGTCACTCCATATATTTTTCATAAAGGTTAAGCTGAAAAAATAACACTAGGTTCAAACAAGTGGAGTCTTTTAGTTATAATTCAGAGTTTTGCAATTAATATTTTTATATTAATGACCATTAGAATTCTTCCCTAGATAATACAAAAGGAGAGTCTAAATTATCACCCACTATAAACTTCATTCCATATTAAAATCATCACCCACATACTCCAATATACCACAGACATGCCATAAATGTATGCAAACATGTAATTACTCTCCAAAACTAACTGAGATTATCAAGGAAAGAAGATGCTTGTAAACAGTGTTCACAAAGCATCTGAAGTGACCCCAATAATTTTCAACCATTGCATGAAGATGTCAATCAACCTAGCTTACTGCACAGTCCAGAAACTCAAGTCATATAAATATATCTCCCCAACAGCCACATCAGAAACAGGTGCATATGATAGATACATGAGTGTACTACAAACCACCAATTTGCTGGTACTAAATATTATAGAATTTGTCTATAGATTTTCTTGATTGCATTTGCATATATTATGATTCATACCTAATTCTGTTCCTAGAACACATTCTATTTAAATACATGCCCTCAGCCCTATTTTAAAGCTCCCCCTTTTCAAATTTAATAATTTATGGTGTAATGACATAGAATGGGAAATCATGAAATTCATTCTATTTTAATATATTTTACATTGCATATAATTCCACTAGAATATATTTTCTGTAAATGGAAGCAAGCAAACAAGCAAATCACCCACAAATGACAAGTCATCCAAAAATTTTTACCAATTAAGTCACCAGTAGAAATCGTTTAATTAATTATAGCTAGTCAATTAAGTTGCTAAAAAATTTATCAAAAAGAAGCAAGTTCAATGAACACCATTGCAAGGGGAATGATCTCACGTATTAACAGAACCCTTGATCTTGAGCTAGGAAAGGCTAAGTTTACTGCATGTGAAGTGTGAACATTATTGGATATATAGCCATGATTCAATGTAGATGGCTGAACTCGCTTATAACCAACCACAGCCGCATATATCAATACTAACAAAATAGGGGACAAAGCAAATTAAATCCTAGAGTGCTAAAGTGAATTTCTGGTTTCCTTGGTTATAGAAAAGAAATTGTCGGTGATGTATGGGTACTTTTGGCATCTTTTGTCACTATTCCTCTTCTGGTCTTTATAAATCATCATCAACACCTTGATATAATTGAGAGAACTTTGTCGAACAATTATATTAGACACAAGTCATGCCAACCAGCAATCCAATCAATGAGTTTGCATGCACGGAGAGGGGATGGTGATAATGCTAAAATATTGTTATAAATGACAAAGAGTTGTCCATTGCATAATACACATTTACAGAGTTGCATGTATATCTTGTTATCAGTACATCTGTGTGTGAAGCAATGTAGCTAGGAGGAAATGGCAAAGCTCTCAAACTGAATAACTGAGAAAAGTAACACCTAAGAATATATATAGGAAAAGAACATTTGCGCTCATCTATACATGCTTTAATTTGTTCTATATACATACATATAAATCAATTCTAGAGTTGTAATGTCAAAGACATTTACTCAGTTTGTTTTAGACTACTCATTCTGTTGCTTTAGTGTAAATAATTAAAGGAGTTAACCGTTTTGGATGTAGAATAAGAGAGTAGAGAAAATTGAAGCATCTAGATGTGTAGCAATGGTTATGGAGCTCAAGGGTTAGACCAATAGGGGTAGAAGTTAAATATTCAAAACCTAGGGTTTAAGCTGTAAACTGTTGCAGGTATAAATATAAGAAGCCAAAAAGGCAAAGGGGGACAAAAAAGAGGATTACATGGAGGGAATCCAGATTTAGATATTATCAATACGTTGGTGTGTCGTGTGTAGTCACCCTCAGTGTTGGATTCATGCAAGACAACCTATTGATTTGTCCATAGCTCGAATGATTTCTTTTAATAAAATCAGACCAAAAGCCAATCAAGTTTCTTGTGAAGCCATGCTAAATAAAGAAGATAAAGGGAAGAGACAGCTCATTTCCCTTAGTAGGATATGTAATATCCATATCCAAACAAAACCTTAAGAAAAATAACAAGGAACCCCACTCCACAAAAGAAATCAAAACAACATCAGACCCACCATCTCCTATAGGTTTGATTTTCACTGCTAAAATTAGTAGAAATAGCAGTTGTTCGTACCATAGATGGAAAATATTTATATATGACCGACTATTTATACAGAAACATTTTATACATTAACAATATTATATTCATTTTCTATATATATAAAGGAGAGGTTGGTGGGGAGACAAGAAAAATAAAAAGTCACAATAAATAGCCCATGATATAATAGATAATAATAAATACAAAAGGAGTTGACAGGCCGGGTTGAAAAGATTGACCTGCATCTCCTCCCATTACTCAGAGCAAACTTAGATTCCCGTTGTCTTCTCCCACGAGAAAAATCCATGTCCAGAGGCACTGCACTGCATATGATCACCAAAACCCTACAAAAATGAAAGACACCCACAGGCCACAGAGAAGAGAAAAAGAGCAGAGAGAGAGAGAGAGAGAGAGAGAAAAGATTAAGAGGAGGGAGAGACAGAGAGAAATGGCAAAGAGAGGATAGTAATCTCTAATAATCTCCATAAGTTTTAATTGACTTGGATTGTCTTGCCGATTCACGGATGCTTATATAATTTGCTAGAAGTCATGAGAGTGATACATTGATGGGTCACAGCCAGCTTGTGACCCATGTCGGTTCATGGCTTCTCTCTGGTTACTGTGTCCATTATCTTCCCCGTCCATTCTACAACCCAACTGACCCGCGGCCGCGGCTCCGAGATTGAGATAAACCATCCTCGAATCAAGACTTAGGCTAACCATGTTGTTATTGCTGTTGTTGCTATTAAGATCGTTATTCATCGGTGGATAAATGGGAGTGGAGGAGGGAGGATTTCCACTGCCTTCTTCCCGGGAGAGTACGAGAGCCGCCGATTGAACAAGCTCCAGACAGAGTCTCAGTTTGTTGGGCTCTACGTGGGCTAACCCAGGGACTGCCCCTTTGAAGAGGAAGTCAGAGGTGAGTTGCCGGAGAACGTCGAGCGGCGTCACCCCATCCACTGTTCGAACATTGGGATCGGCATGGTGGTCGAGTAAGACGGCTACCATATCTGGGCACACCATTTCAGCTGCAACGTGAAGAGGAGTCTTTCCGGCTGGGCCAGCTGGGTAGTTGACATCAGCCGCACCAAGCTCTAACAAGGCTTTGACAACCTCACGGCTACAATTCTCCACTGCGTAGTGCAAGGCGAGGGCTTCATCAAGATTCAGACCTTCCCCCATGACCATGAGCTTGACTAGCTCGACATCGGATGAGTCGAGGGCACGGCGCATGCGTCGGATCTTCTGGTCTTCGAGATCGGCTGCAGCTCCAAGGTCGTGGTGGTGGTGGTGATGGTGGTGAGGAATGAGAGAGCGGCGATGGAAGGAAGATTTGAGGCGGAGCTCTTCAATCTTGGCTACAACATCAATTGGTAGGTGCTTGGCAAGTACTTCAGGTGGAAGACCAGATTTTGCAACGAGGTGGGAACAAGTAGTCCAGAGCTGGTGCATGTCTTGTTTTCTTGAAGCTATTAGAACTTTCATTACGTCCTCTATTGATGCCTTCTCTACCATGCTTGCCAATTGCTTCTGCAACCCCCAAAGCAAAAGATTAGTAGAAAAATTATCTTCAATGACATAAAATGAAACCCTATTCAGGAGAAATCTACTTCAGAGCCACTTTAAATCCATAAATAATGTGTTTTTGAGGCGAGGCTTAGTTAATTATGATCCATATCCATAACAGTCTTTCTGTTCATCTAAATGAGGAAAGTAGAATAGAGGAAGATTTGCTGTTCTCTACTCTCCCACAGAGAGAGAGAGAGAGAGAGATTGGTGTGTCTAGTCGTTACTGTACGAGACTATAGCTAGATGAGATCAAAACCCCAATTTAGAAAGTGATGGGTGTTTAGCAGAAAGTTGAGAGGAACCCAATTGAAGAAACTCAAAAAAAAAGAGAGTTACATGAAATCGAGGCCAATTGATCATGTAATATGATTAAAAGAAGTTAAAAAAAACCGAAAAATGCCGAATCTGGAGTATTATAAGAAGAGACGCATCTATCACAGAAAATGTTAAATATGAATTTAAAACCAGGATCTCTTTCTTCTGAAAATGAAAAAACCCAGTTGAGAAAAAGCTCCGAACATATATGAGATCAAATCTATTTGCTATAGATGGAAGAAAAGGATGGCTAGAAACATACAAAAGCTTAGATTGCTGACCAAAATCCAACCCACCCACTTTATCAAAACAAATAAAATTTCGAAGACAAACAGATCAGAAAAATAAAATAAGTACCCACTTGAAACATTTTAATCTCTTGCCAAAAATCAATCCCAAGATTTCTCCTGTAATCAGAGTTCAGGAGAGAGAGAGAGAGAGAGAGAGAGAGAGAGTACTGATCACAATAATTCACCTGAGTGAGCAATGCGAGCTGCTCGACTCCGAAATATCGAGCGGCAGCGAGCGTATCAAGAGCAAGATCAACGGCTGAGGTGCAATGGGTGTGCCAGCAACCCCTCTCCCCACAATTAGGCCTTGGTTCATGCTTCTGAGGCACAATTGAGACCTGTCCACTGTATAAGAACTGCAACAACAACAAGAACACCTCATAACCAACGGAACTCACAGGGATCACCTGAGAATTCCCTCCTCTGGGTGAGGTGGCCAACGATGCGGAGTTCATTCGTGATCCTACCGAGTCGAGACCTGCCGGCGGGTCAGGCCCGCAGAAGAACTTGCGAAAGAAGAGGCTCCTGGCTGCCAAGATGCACCGATGTGCATGAACAAGACGACCCTCAACGCTGAAGGTTACATCACTGAAGGCTTGGCCGTTGATGAGGAGGTTGAGGTAATCAAGCGAGAGAGACTTGAAAGAGTCCTCTAGGTTCATGGTTTGGGGTAGCTGAAAAAAAAAAAGAAAAGGTTTTTGGGAGATGGGTTTGGAGTAACTTTTATTGGCTGCTTACTGGGTGTAGATTAGGAAGAAGCGGCTGAGGATAATATAGAGATGAAGAAGTGGGAGGAGAGGAAAGCGTCTCTTCATCTTTCTTCTTCTTTCTTCTCTCACGAACGGTTGTTTCTTCTGAGAATCTCTCGATGGTGTAGTGGTGTTTTTGAGATTTTTTCTGTGCGAGAGAGAGAGAGAGAGAGAGCAATTTGGGTGGCTGTGCTGGGCGGCTGTGCTATTTAAATAATGAGGGAAGGAAAAGAAATGATGAGAGAGAAAAAAGAAAAAAAAAGATTTCTGTGGCTTTTGATGCTTAATTATTTAACCAACAACCTTTTCCACTTAATCACTTGTATAGACGAATAAATTGTTAATATGAGGTGAAAAATATTAATCAGCTAGCTATTACAATGCTATAGTACAATATTAGTAATACTTGCATACATTTCTCTCTCTCTCTCCTTATAACCAATTTCCAAGGCAAGAAAAGTGATTATAGTTCAAGTATTTAGGGTTGCAGAGTTGAATTTTATTAGTTAAGAACAAATTTAAATTTTTAATAAGGAGATGTTTTTAACTTAACCATTTATAGTTTATAGGAGCTCTCTTGTGTACTTGGATTTCTAAAGAGTATGCCTTCTATCCCTCAATCTTTACGACAAATAAAATCTACAGGTGGCAACCCCTCCACTTTGGATAAAGTTTGGGGTGAAAAAATTCTTACCTTCCAAATAATTATGTAATATATATATATATAGTATACTAATTATTTTGTTAATTGTAATTAGTAATTATTAGCCATTAAAATTCGATTGATAAGACATTTGAACTCTATAATTAATAATTAATGATGTTAATTCCTTCTTGCAAAAATCCAAGCTTCTCAACTGGTTGCATGTGAATGCGCTTTTTTGTGTTACTATTTGTGGTACAAAATGAGTTCATGTTAGATTTACAATGAGAAGTCATAATTGTTAGAACCATTCGATCCTTGAATTGGGAAAAGCACTTATCTGGTTCCATATGGCCAAGCCGACAAAACTAACACAAATAATATCATTGAAGTTCCATACAAGAATTTTAGCTGGTCTAATAATAATAATAATAATACCATGAGACGATATTGTTTAAAAACCCTCTAACAAAAAGAAACATTTGAAGAAAAAGAGAGAGATATCTGATTAAAATGGACAATCAGGTTCACTTGCCTATATCAGTTGGTTAAACACAAACCATTAGGTTCATCCATTCAACAAACCAGTCTGAAACCAATCTTTTTAGAAGGGAAGAAAAGTAAAATATTGAGATAGAAAATTAAGATGCAACATGCAACCATTTATACAGACAGCACCAGGAATCCTCTGGAACATAAATGAGATGGTCAAATTAGTAGAAACGGGGTATATTCCACAATAATGTTATAAAATCTTGACAAAAAGCCAAAAGCAGCAATTGTTTACTCCCAATATTGCCAATTTGTCCAACAGTGTTATATATATGAGATTTATATTAGATAGAAGTTATTGAATGGATTTGTGTGAAAAAGCTTGAATATGTTAACAAGTAAGGCTAATCACTAACAAGCATGGTTTTTAAAATCAGATTGGACGGTTGGACTGGAAAAACTGGGAATCGATTAGGTGATTGATTTTGTTTTTCTCCCAAACTGGATTTTTGCCAAAAAATATTGATTTGGTCAATAAACCATTAACTCGTGCGGTTGAACCGTTGACCTTTTTTAAATTTTTAATTTTTTTGTCAAAATGGGTCAACCATTTGACCCAAAAACCGGACCCCTAACCGATTCGTTATCCAAGTCGATTTTAAAAATTTTCAACAAGGTTGTAGAAAAATTTCTCTGCCAACTACTTTTCTATGTAAAATTATATTTGGGTCATCAGCATTGGCTCAATTGGATGAAGGTGTTGATGACCCAGTAGCTAAGATGGTCGCTTGAAATACAGAGGCACGAGATCAAACCTGCATACGTGTCAAGATCTGATAGGACCAGCCATGTGTACCCTGCAGTTCCACCCCTTAAGCCCGCCCATAATCTATTAATATGTAGATGCCCTCCGTGGTAGGATCAGTGGGCCTCATGTCCACTTCCGCCTCTTAATCCTCCTCCTATAATCTGTAATATGTGATACCTAAAAAAGATAGGATGAAAGACAAACTGGATGAGAACAATATATTGAGTCAACAACGGGACAAGCTGGAGCGGTTGGTTAGGGGCATGTTCTCGGGTAATGGGTTCATTCGCCATCTTGGTTTGGTAATTAAATGAAAACATTTCTCTTTTACCTTTTTTTTATTAGTGATAATGTGATACGGGCACATCTCATTATTGATAAATGGGGCATCCCATTTTTGAGTGAAGAAGCCAAAACTAAAAGTGGTTTTTTTATTCTTGAAAGACAATAAGACCCTGTGTACAAACTTTTCATATGGGTATTTTTTGTCATTTAACATAGGATGTGCCCCTTACAAGAAATGGATGTGGCCTAATCAGTAATCACTCCTTTCTTTCTTTGTTTTTTCACTTCATTACTATTTGGTTGTAAAAATGTAAAATTGTGGATGGCAGCAAACAACCCACTAAATTTTGGAAAAGAACAAAATAAAAAAGGACATTGTATCAATAGGGCTGTGGCAATATGGTAATTCCCTGGCAGACAAAAGTCATTCTCAAGCATCTGGTTCAACCCAGAAATTGGATCTGGATGTATGAGAGGAGGGAGAGAGAAGGGATGGAGAGAGAAAGGGAAGGGTAGGTTGGGAGCTTTGGGGAGCGTGTCGGTAGTGGCTGAGGTGGTCTGGTCTGGGGACTCGTGATGAGGGATCAGAGAGGAGAGGGGTGGGAGTGAGTGGCTGCAGCACACGTGAGATGAGTACACACGTGTAGGGAGAGTAGCAAGCATGAGAAAGGGTCTCGCCAGTGAAAGAAGCTGTTGTTTTGCCCCCACATAACAAATCCCATCGATTGACACATCACTGACTGTCTTATGATTTGAAGACCTTCGATTTGACGTTTGACTACTCATTCCTCCCCCTCCCCTCCCCTCTCCTCTCCCTCCACCCTCTCATCTCATCTTTTTCCCTGTTATACGCTCTCTCTCTCTCTCTCTGACTGTCTCTCTACGTACTGTATTTCCTACTGTTATACGTTACTTTATTACTTCAGTCTCTACAAGGAACAACTAACAACAGAGATCAGACTTCACCACTTCAGAGAGAGAGAGAGAGAGAGAGGCGAGGCGGGAGTACTGTATTGAGTTTAGTTTAGTTGGAGACTAGATAGGTTTAGAGAATATTCTACTTCCGACGTCACCCAGGAAATTTTATTTGTTAAGAGCTTCTTGGGCTTTGGCCTACATGACTAAAGTGGTCGTTTGGGATCCCAGAATGAAATTTGCTTAAATACTCAGAAGATAAAGGACTCATCATCCAATGAGATCTGCTTAAAAGAGTCCCTATCTAAGACATTCATTAATCACCATGTATCACAGAAGCTAGCTTTGATTGTTTTGAGATCATTCATTCTTGGAAAACCAAATTGTCCGGATTCTTAGCTTGTTTTTGTACGTATTTATTTATGTAGACATTTTGTTGCTTCCTCCTGATTTTCCTCTGTTTATGAAATCCACAGATGTAAAAGTAGTGCATAGATAAGTGGGATCTGCCTTAATACCTGCAGTTTACCCAATAGAAGAAAGGAAAATGAAGGAGAAAAGAAAACCCAGATCGATTTCTTCTAAAACTTGATTTATGCAGTGTTTGAAACTTTCTTAAAACCCCTGTTTATTTCCTTATTAGGACTGGTTGAGTGGTACGATCACAGCAATCTATTGGGAATTGGGGATCAAGACCATCATCTGGGTCTGGTAGTCCTGGACCTATTCTTCTGTCTTGTTCTTGTCTAATTTTAGTTGCATTTTTTTTTTCCATTTTATTTTATCAAAGGAAAGGGATAGTTAGGGATATCAATGGACAATGGGTCTTCTTTGCTCAGCCCAATCTCGTCCCGGCCCAACTAATTAAGGATGGGAATATCCAACCCAACCCGACCCATCCTACGTATAATATACCTGATAATCAGATATATATCCATGCTAATGGGTCAAGTACAGTACGAGTTCACCTCAACCCAAAACCAGATAGGGTCGGATCATTGTGGGTTTTACAGTCAACCCGACCCACTGACATCCTTGACATCAACAGCCAAAGTGATTAAATTCCAAAATCCGGGTTAGGCTTGACTTGACTTCAACACTTTTTTTTTCCCCTTTTAAATCCGATGGAATTTGATTACTCTCTCCTCCAAGACTCCAACCAATTGCCACCCCTACAGGCTATGAAAGCTACGCCTATGCCCCCAGCAGAAGCTCACAAGGCATATAAGCTCAATCTTGACTTGCATTAGACTTATGGTTTGTTGGGTTACGACAACAACATTGCGTCACTTAGTTTTAACCATTAATGAGCTTTTTCTTTATTATTTTTTATCATCTAGTGAATGACATTGCCTTCAATCACTTTCTTGCAACTTGGTGTGAATGGATGGGTCACTTTCAAAACAAAATAAATAAATAAATTACACCGAATTTCAACTTGATACAACCCCTGAACCCTCCCTCCTTCATCCAAACTTTGGGATACAGCAAAAAGCTCTCAACAATATATTACACATAATAATGATGAAAAAAGAATGGAGAAGAAGCCTTTTATCCGGAACCCTAAAATTCTCCTACCCCAAAAAGAAAGGGAAGTCTGCTTTGCTTGAAAGCACAAAAGTTTACAGAAACAAGGTAGAGCTGGTTGAAGTATAACTAAATTCTTTGAGTCAATCCATCTAATATTCTAGGGCTTGGGGTTTGAACATTGAATCCCTTTTCTTTTTTTTTCTTTTTTATTTGTAAACAGGGTTTGAAGCTTTTGAAATCAAGGTTCAAGGGGTTTCTTTTCTTTTTCTTTTCTTGTTACGGGTAATTCTTTCAACATCTAATGATAAATATATCTGTCATATTAGTTCTGGGTGATGGACAATGTCAAGGAAGTGATGGATTTAATTCAAGGTCCACGGTAGGTTGATATGGACCATATAAAAGACATCTTAGAGTTGAACTAGCTACTTAAATATTTCTTTTTCTTTGTTGTTGTTGTTTTTCTCTTTTTTTTTTTTTTCTGGGATGTGGGTGGCTCTAAGATTAAGAGCTATTTTGCAGGAATCCAATTTCAGCACTTAGTTTCATCTTCCATCTCCTCATGGCAATTAGCAAATTAATGTGCTTATTAATAAAAAATGAGACGAGCCCAAGTCATCAGATTAAATCAAAAGATGTTATCTGCTAAAAAACAAATTATGGTCCAGAGAAATGATTAAAATGTTTTTCAGAAGTTAGGCCAAATTAGGTTTTACTTAGAAGATTAGAATACGCAAACCGGATGTCTATGGGTCAGAATTGTATATTCTATATAATGACAACTCTGATGAACAATCCATTAGTCCCGGTCGATTCTTAAAGTTTGGTTCTAAGTTATAAGTTCTAACATTGATTTTGTATTCTATATCTTTAAATTATTTTTGCCTTGTAATTTTTGTTTTCTCTTTTATAAAAATGTCTTAATTTTCTGTTGCTTGGTTGGACTACTGTATGATAATGTGAGAAGAAACTAATAGCAAATCATTAATAAGCATTTTTTTTTTTTGCTTCAAAAAGTCATTTTTAAGCATTTTTTTAAAGTGGCTGTTAGATAGGGTCAAAGAAGTGAATGAGGCATCATAAAAAGTAGAAGTGATATCACCTGCTCTTTTTGTCCGGTGAGGAGTCGTTTCACCTTTTTCTTTTCTTTTTCTCTCCACCTTTTAACTTTTTCTGATGCTCACATCTTGATAGATCACAATCTAACGGCCAATATGCATTCACAATCAACTTTATTCTTGTGGGTACATCATATTCTAGCATTTCTTTTTCTAAATTTTATGCATGGTTCATTGTAAAGTCTCAAGTACTTCCCTCTTCATTAATTGAGGATCACCATTGATGGGTAGGATTCGTGTCAAAAGGGATTCAATGATTAATACCAGTATTATGTCCAATTTAGCTTTGAAGAGAGAGAGAGAAAAAAAAAAAAACAATCTTAGATGTGGGTAAGGAAACCCTCATTTAATTTGATTTTAATTAACCTAATTGAATATATATTATATTTTTAACATTTTGGGTGGAGGAAGGAAGAGATGAAGAGGAAATTTAAATAGGGAAAGGAATCTAGGGTTTGCTTAACCTAAAGAAGATTACAAAAAAAAATCCAAGTGAAGTAAAATAAATGGTTCTCACCAAAGTTTGGAGTTTGGAGAGGCATTTAATTGTTGATTGACATCCATTAATGTACTTTGTTGGAATTTTATTGTTCATGTGGTTTCTATTTAGAATATTGGGCATGATATATTCTGCTGATTGTGTACATCTGATTTCCATAAGAAAATGTGGTTACGAGGCACTTCTGTTTATTCCATTTATTTCAATCTTTCAATGACGTGACATTGTTAAGACGTTTCATACAGTCTTACAACCTGTATGTATACCTAAAATTTATTTGTTGGGATTTTGGAAGAATGTGGAATAATTTATTGTACCATACTTGTGTATTGATTATTGCCAAAGGTAATTGTGATCTTCAGGAGAAGATCAATGATAGTCACCATGTGGGTCTTTGATATGATGATTCTTAGTCAATAGTCATACGCATGATTTGATTTCTCTTGATGATTCCAAGAGTTAGTTTGGCATACCCACCAGAAAAAAAGAAAGAATTAGTCTGACATTTGAAAAGATGCACCAGTCTTCAAAAATAGCAAGTAAAATGATGTCCGAGTCTCAGATACACAACTCTCTCTGCATGCTGATTACAAGAAATGAGGAAGAGACTATAATATATATGCCAAACTGAGGACCCATCTCCAACTATTAGATTAGATTAGGTGAAGAAAGATCAGAAATCCAGTTGTTAGGCTAATTGTCTTTACTCACCCTCTCATTGTCCAATTGCATGATACTGAAATTCTTTACTTTGGGTGATGTAATTAATCAAATTAACGGACAAGAAAAAAAGAGCCGCATAGGAAGTAGACAATATGCTCTAATATATAAGCCATTAGATGAAAAAGTGTTTTTAATACACCGGCTGGATAGAAATAATAGATTGGAAATTTAATGAAAATAAGAACCATAGATAAATCAAATTAAAATGGATGAGGGTGATTGAATTTCAACAATTATTGGTGATTTCAACAGTTAGACAAAAGGAATTTCAACAATTTTAGCGATTAAACAAAAAAGAGTAATTGGAAACATGCTTTAATTTCAGTAGTGATACCATGAAATGAACCTTATTAAGTTGTAAATGTTGCACTGGTTTCAAAAAAAAAAAAAAAGTGTGTGTGTGAGAGAGAATAAAATTGAAATAAATGATATACCTTTTTGAGCAACTTGAGTTGTGTTTCCTCTTCAAAAAGTTGACATCAATTTAAACCTTTAAGAAGATACACGTTGAGCTCCAATATTTTTCCGAGCTCTGATATTGTAGAATATTTAGGTACTTATAAATTAAAGTTACTGAGTTATAGTTGGAAGAGTTACCCCAGGTTTGTGTAGTTCATCTTTTGCTATAAAAAAAAAATTAAAGATATTGAATTCTTAATACTAGCTTTCTTGCTTATTAAATATTTTAGAAGCAGGGGTGGAGTTAACAATTTTTTATAAGGGGGTCGAGGGGGAATAAATATGGATGGTCCCATAGGGGAGTCAACCATTGGGATAGGGAGTGGGAGGAATGGGAAAATTTACATGAAATACCATATACAGATGGGATTTCTGGACGATAGGAGGGGCTAAGGGTGTTAATGGACCGGTTTTGGATTGGACCCGTCCAGTCCAAAATCAATTTGGACGGATTGGACAGACCAACAAGATAAATTGGGTTGGACCAATCCAATCCAAAATATTTATTAGATTGGATTGGATCTGATCTGTCTATAACAAATTTATATTGGATTGGGTTGGATTAAGCCAATATCTGGTCCATTGATATAAGATAAGATATATGTGTCAATGGAATGGGTTTGGGTTAAAATCAATCTAAATCAAAATGAAATTGAACAGATTGGATAGTCCAAACATTGAATTGGACCGGTCCAAATTGGCCCAACACATTCATTGGATTGGATTGGACCTGATCCATTTATAATGGACTCACATTGGACTGGATCAGATTGGATCAAATCCAGTCCAATTGACACCCCTACGAGGGGCCATGTCTCCCCGCTCTGCCCCTGTTTGGAAGTAAGAATCACAAAGAAAATAGAATTTGTAAATGAGAAAGAAGGAGTTCTTTTACCATATTATAAGATATTTAGAAAAATACTTGCTTTAATCAGTAATCTTAAATTTGATGTCATGAAGAAAGAAATCTAAGAAAACATTACCTTCATATTTTCTATCTTTTAGCAACCACTACTGGTTCCAAGACTTCAAATATTAAAGAGATTACTTACAATTTTTCTTAAAGGATAAATTCTTAGAATAACTTTCTTGATATTTTCTACTTTCTAATAATTGATGGTGTGCGATCTAGATGCTCCTAACTGGAAGATGAGTTGGACCAAGCTGCAAGATAGAGGATTAGAGAACCCGGGATGGCTAACTTGGCGAGGTCGCTCTGATGCTTAAGTCAGTATTGCATTATGGTTGCGCGCTGAATATTTGAGTGCTAGAATGTTAGTGAGCAAATAATCGTGTGTGCCTTCTCGTGTCATTGAGGTTGGTGCCTTTATATAGGATTTGTTTGGCGTGGGCTTCACACATCGCATCCGAGATTTCCGGGAGGTCGCCTAATCTATCTGAGATCCCCGAAGGTAACCGCCATGCACGTTGGCCATCCTCCGGAACACTCGGTATGTGGGACAACTTCTGAGAAACTTGGGAGTGTTGAGATATACATACCGAATTTGTTGGCGAGCACAACTCACAGGTCGCCTCCTGGACCTCAGTCAGGTCGGCAAGCCCTCGAGAGAGGTCGCTCCTCGCGTCGAGGTCACATTGGCTAGTGACGAGGTGCTATAGGTCAGCCCTAGATGAGGTGCTCCTAACCGGCCAATGTTGTGGTTGAAGTCATTAGGTTGGCGGTAAAGACAGGTCGCTAGGTCAGGGCAAAGACGAACTATGATCTGGGACTCCAAATCATCGCTTAGGTGGTGTCTGAGTGTCGTTCAACTGTTTTAGTATGCCATGTCTCATAATGTCATTGGAGGGTCAAATCTACCCTCATCAATAATAAACTATAAGTTGTCATCTATATAATTCCGAGAGAGAATGATTTACAAGTTCCTTCATATTTTTGAACTTTAAGCTGTAAGAAGATTTTATTTATAAACTTAGATATAATTTTAAAATTTTATTGTTCCTTATTTCTTAAACATTTGAGAAAATAAGGTGGGAATAAGATCACTAGTCAAACAAATAGATCTTTATTAGAAGCTTTGGATCCATCATGGATCCCATACCTTTTTGGCAAGAATCCAAAAGAGAAAGATGGTTGATATCTTTAATTTGATGTGATCTATAGCAGTTAAACCTCGGAACTAAATAGATGGTTACATTTCAAATATAGAACTAACAAAAACCTTATCCATGAGAAGTTTTTGAAAGCGAAAAAGGAAATTATTTTTTTGTTACCAATTTACCCACTGTGGAATATGCTTTTGTCTCTGCAATATTCTGCAGAAATTTTGTAGTAAAAAAAAATATTATATTAGCTTCCCTAACCCATATCTATTTCTTCCTCATTATGAAATTTCAGCCTGAGGAGATGATACCATTAGTCGGTAGAACATTTTACCGAAAAAAAAATCATAATTCAACTCACTAATAGAGCTTAAAATTCTTTAACTTCTAAATTCGAATCAATAGCTTGATTGGTAACAACATGGTCGATCAATCCCTGTTAGTACTTAATTAATGTGCTTCATGCATGAAGGCCTAAAGGTCTGTTTGGTTTGTAGTTGAAATCGGAATCGGTATGGTTTATTCACATAATCTGTTTGGTTCAGATAGAAATGGGAATGAGAATTGAAATAAGCAGGAATGAGATTTCATTCCCAAGGGAGGGGTAGAGATGGCCATTCTCTCAAATGGGGAATGCCATTCCAGTATAAATGGGAATAGGATTCCGATTCAGCCCAACCAAACAGTTGGAATTAGAATAGCCCATTCTGATTCTGATTTCGGACCCCTATTTCCGTGAACTAAATGAGGCCTATGTCTTCAAATAACATTTTTATTTCCTTATTCTTTTTTAATAGTGTTACAAATATGGTAAAGTTGAATATATTTCTTGGAGATATATTCAATCAATCCATTTTGCAAATTCTACAATATTGAAACACTTTTCCTAGTACTAATGCTACTAAAGGTACATAGTGTACAATGGTCTTTAGTGCTTAACCTAATTTTTGCAACATTTTCAGCTTTGAGTGTACAATGGTCTCAATGTGCAACATATATAACCTATCTTTATAAGATTTATAGCTCTATAGTGCTTTCAAAGTACTGGTACCATAGAACATGTTTTTGTACTATACAATTGCTTAGGCTGTGTTTGGAAACAATGCAAATGGAGTGTAAATCCTGGTTCAGGGTAAATTTGCACTCTGGTTCACTTTTGCCTGTATTTGGCAACATTACATTTATGTATTGACAAATGACAGACCAATACATATTTACATTGATAATAAGATGTAAAAGTACATCAATAAAGGAGAAGTAAATTTGCATTCAAGTGGGCCTTTTGATAAAAAAAAAGGATATGCTTTATTGAAATTCATGTTTGAATCCATTACAACTAAAAGTCTGTTTGACAAGAAGGTAAATTTGTTGGTGCAAAACTAACCCAATTTTGCATTTTATATGAACCGTTTTACACTTTACATATTTACATCCACACCTATTTGCATCATTTCCAAACGCAGCCTTATGATTTCTATCTTGAAGCAAATCATGCAATTTGTATGGAGTTTATGTTAAAGGATTTTCAAATCTACTTGAATGACAATTTCTCATAAATTTGATATAAATGTCACATTTTTTATAGCATATTTAGTAATTTAATATGAACATCATATTTTTTAGCAAAATAATTGTATTTTGGAAATGGCAATATATTTGAAGTATACAAATAATTAGGTCTAGCTAGAAGTGTTTTGCAAAAAGAACTCATAGGAAATAGAAAGATCGTGCCTTTTTTTCACTACTTTGTTAGCTTGTCTACTTAAAGCTATCATCATAAAAGAAGTATCAATAGTAAGCCTATTATCTGTTCTGAAAAAACAAGTGTTGCCACACCATTACTGCAAGTTATTCAATATTTTGTGATCTTCTTCACTAGATTGGGCATGTCTATGCTCGTATATAACTGATATAAATGGTATGTCTACATAAATCCAAACCCATATGAACTTTTTTATAGTGTCACTTAGGGAAGTTATGTATGTGTGTATTTTCAAGAATGGTTAGATTTTATTTGGGAAGAAAATCTATGTTAATTGTCCAACTTATGGTTCTCAGAACTGTAAATTAAAAATAAGATGTTTTATATTGTTTTCCATCTTGTCTACTAATTTCTGCATACACCTTTACCAATTCTATATTAAGGTTGAAAAGAACCAAATAGAAATAATAGAGGCATTTTCACTCCATTAATGAGACAAATCATAGATTTTATGTTGATGATGCCAAAGGAAATATCAAATACATGAAATTGGATAATTTGTTAGATTGTGTTAAGATGTACAGCCTTTAGAATCTCATGAGACTGCTTCTTTTTGTGGCAAAATTGATTTGAGGAATGGTTTTACACTATAGGGTCAACTATATCCAAATTATTGATAAGAGTTCTATGATATTATCAAAATGATCATCAACCCGTAAGCTTTTATCTTTCCAAGAGAGGATTGGATTTTCAAGTCCCAGGGGAGTCTGGATCTGCTCCTCACAAAGTGCATCACACACTGACTTCGGCGTGTTTTGGCCACACATTCGGAGCATCCCCCATACTTATATTTATTATTCATGGGAGATGTTTGCAATACACAGTGGAAAGTGATTATGAAATCTGTGTGAAGAGCATTCTGTGAGGAACAGATCCCAATTCATCTAGGAGGGGGGGGGGGGGGGGGGGGGGCACTAGAATCACTGAATCTTCTTTTCCCTCTTACTTTCCTGCTCGAACCTATAACTCCTTCAAAATTCAACCTTACTCTTTTCTATTTTCCATTTCTTTTGGTTGTTTGCATTCATTTTCATTTCCCATAAGAACATATGATTTTTCTTAATATTTTCATGCATTCTGTTCTAGTTAGAGGTGTACTTTTTGAAAATCAGCCCCCTTCTTTTATTTATGCCTCAAGCTAGATTGGCTACTAGCATTTTCATATCTAGCCTACTACTGATGCATTTGATAATCCATGCTAGTCATTTTTTTTAACCCTAAACTCTATTGCAGGTTGTGGGAGCAGTCTTCTTAAATTTTTATTAATAAAAAGGACTAATGTTTACTAGAAGAAAATGAGAAAACTATATTAATTGAATTAATAAGTAAACCAATAGTATAAAAGAATCTTTGGTGGGATAAATGAAAAGTTTCGTATTGACTACCAAAAAGGGAATAATTTTATGTTGACTTTTAGTTTACATGGCATATCATTAGTGTACATAGTTGACTATATCCTATATATAGACTCTCTCATACAAAGTCATTGGTTCGAATGAGTTTGATTATTGACCAAGCTAGCCTTCCTACCACAGGGGAGACTTTATGATCTAGTAATACTTATTTATTTTGGTATATAATATTTCATTGGCTAAACTAAGAATATTAAAGGAATGCTTTTTTTTTTCCAAGGCAAATATTCACATATGCATACTCTAAAATTAAAACAGAAGGACAGTTTTTTTTTTTAATATAGAAATAAAATAAACACATTGAGTTTCTAAAATATTCTTCACTTCTTTGGTCATTTCTTTTTGTTCAAAAGGATCATACCAGGGTATAATGTCGACATCAGAAGTTACCTCTTACCTCTAAAAATTTTTCTAATAATTTAAGTTTGTGAATATTTAAGGGTCCGTTTGGTTTGAGGGATGAAAAGAAAAATAAAATGAATATTCTCAAATATTCTTCCCTTCTCATGTTTGATTTGTGGGATTTCATAAGATGGAATGAGAAAAAGGTGAGGCCAACACTTCTCAATTTTTGAGATATAGAGTCCAACGATTTTGGTATGAAACAAATGGGAAAGAAAGGAGAAACTTGTCTAACAAACTCTCCTAACAAGATGATAATTGTGATGCTGATTTTTGGCACAAGTTGTCTCCTTGGATGACCCATTCATTGAATGGTAGGTTCAACTCCTTTGGCCTTTGCCCATGAGATGGGTGGGTCAAGTAAGGAGGCAAGCATGAATATCAACAGTTCAAAAATGGATATCGTAGTACTCATTCTTTAATTAATTTTCTCTAGCTACCTTCAATTTTCTTTCAACGGAAGTACATCTTAAGGCTCTATTATTAGCCCCCTTGTTAATTTACTTTATAGCATGAGAGAGAGAGAGAGAGAGGTCATTTTCTTTGGGCACACCTTGTTCCTACGGTGGACACCCAATGTCTAGTAATGGAAGAATACTGATACGAAAAGACAAAAATATCCTCCCATAATTTTTATCTTAGGCACTGATTTGGACACATTGTTATAGCAATGACAAGTAAATGACTCGATAAAGGATACTAATTATTTATGATGATAAAATCAATACATAAGGGTACTTGTGTCTTTTAAGGTGGTGTTCGATAGCGTGTTTATATTGTGGATGAGACTGTTTTGGTCCCGTCCACGATTATAAGTAGTATTCAATCTATTGGTTGTGGACGGTCCTCATCCCCAATAACTCGTGGACAGGGATCATTCCACATCAATTTCTTGTCAACGCTTGATTTTCATGGATGGGGATTCATGAACAAAAAAGATCATGAAACATTACACTACACTGAGAGGTTATGTTTCTTTTCCTCCCTTTGTTACTAACAAAGCAAAGATCGATTGTTGACCAATGAAACCTATAATTTGATAATATATCTTTTTATTTCTTAGCACAAGTTTTATTACTTTTATTGAAATTTTAAATAATTCAATAATTGTTTATTGAAACATTTAAATTTTTAATAACAAATATTTTGTTATTTTTTAATTATTTTCTCATTTATTTTTTGTTCAAATAAATTTTTATTGATAAATATGAATTTATTGATAATATTTTTCAAATTAATTGGGATTATTAGGTATGCTACTTATTTATAATTGATTGTGTAGCTATTTTACAAATTGTATTTAAGATGTATAGAATAATAAAGTATGGTGAAAACCACATTTATAAAACTTAATTGTGGGTGTAGATTGATTCAGTCTAAACAATCTATCTACAATTTAGAACAGTTATGAATTATGATATGATGTATATTAATACCTGCCGGAGATTTGTGATATAAACTAATTCACACCCATCAATTTCTTATACACGTTACTATGAACATCTCCAAAACTCAACCTTTAATCTAATAATCGGGGTATATCAAAAATTGGATGTGCCTAGATTAAGATATAAAGAGTCATGGCTTTTCGTCTCCCTACCTTACGGCCGTGCCCACTTGTAAATAATTATAAAAGCGTCTGCCTAAAATAACTATTTTTCATTTATTTCTTTAAACTTCTTATTTATTTCTGCCTTATACGAATATTGTACTCTTTCGTTTGTCTCTATTCACCTTACATTTTGGAGGCAGTAGATCGGATCGGGTCAGCTCAGAGACGCAGAGAAGTTCAACTTCTGCTCCTCCATTTATTAATGGGGTTCCCTTCAAAATACCAACACCAATCCAGAGGAAGAAAAGGGTGGGCTCTGCTAGGTTATTCGGGTCTACTACTCTGAAATCCATTTTATCAATTTAGGATTTGTAGAATGGATCAAATTAAAACCCAGATGGGTTCCATGTAAGTTGGGTCTGTATCAATCAATGCTGTTGATAAGGAAGACCGGGACGGATGCAATCCGGAAGGCTCACTGGGCCATGATCTACTTCCGGATGGTTCAACCTGTAAAACCCGCCAAAAACTGTGAATTGAAAGGTTGTGACAGAATAATTAACCGGTTCATCAGTTGGGCCATCCGATCTGGTCCTTGTCTGACAACACTGATCAATAAAGGTCAAATTCAATACGAGTCCAATTTTTCTCGGGGTATGGAACTAAAACCAAGATGGTTTTCTCTGGCTCTGGGTACAAAAAACCAAGATGGGTTTTGGTTTTAAGAGCTGGATGGTAATAGCTACTTTTTATACAAGAAGATGACGCATTTGGACAAGATGTGGATCGGAGCATTGGATCTGAACCTATCCTTGTTACATGACATGACATACAGAAGAAGGCCAGGTCATTTCAGTCCCAACTCCCAATCAATGGATCATGTATAAATCAGTCCGGACCATTTGATGGAGTGGGACCCGGGTGTTTAATTAACCGAAATGGAACATGAATGCAGTAAGTTAAAGGCATGGCAGTTCGGTTCGGAATATGGTCGGACCGGTAGAACTCTATTCCTGACTGACAGTCGACAGAGAGGGAAGAGAAGGTTCAGGGGGGGTTAGGCACACGGTAAACTGCACAGGCAGTCGTCTGTCCAACAGGTAATGGAATGGAAGGAGAGTTGTTCCAAGCCAAATGAGTCGGATAAAAATGTGATGGGCCACCTTAGACCAACCCAGAGCCTAAAATCTTACTGCCAAGGGAGAATAAGAAGAGTTGGTCCACAAATTTGGGTTGATAAAATCTGATTGTACGTTTCTGCCCTTGAAAGGGTTTGCTCATTAATGAATATGCATGGGTGGTGGGCCATGTATGTTGGAGGAAAGAACCACCAAACCCCAATTGATTTTGGAACTTTGGGCCCTCTCTCCCCCCTCCCCCCCTCTCTCTCTATATATAATATATCTAACAACTTAATAATATTAAGTATGAGCTTTGAAGGAGAGCATATTCTATGATCTATGTGATGCCAATGTGCTACAGGACCAGGAAATCTGTTGGGACCCACAACTTGTCATTTCTCATTTTCTCTCTATATTTATATAGATGGGGACCCACCCTTTAATGGGTCCCTTGAAAATATCGACAATGTTCAAACTTCAAAGTAGCAAGATTAGATCCAAGTATCCAATTAACAAATCTTGCTTTGCTCTCTCTAGGGTCCTAATTAAAGGAAGGATTTATGGGTGAATAAGCAAGTAAAACATTGATTGGTGAGCACATAATTGAGTTGCAGAGGAAGCTCACCTCCATTTATCACCCAAACAAAAAGGAACCTTCTAATAATTCCTCTCATTTATGGTCGAAAATACAATAGTTGCAGAGCTCTCAGTCTCTTACTCGTGCATCAGATGGAGCTACAGGGGTTTTCTCCTTTAAATTTCTTAATTCGTCCAGGCCGTGCCTTCGGGGTCATGATAAGGATTGCCACTGAATTAGGGGATTCGCACTAGAAGAATATTAATCAAAATTGTAGATATGAGCACCCAACTTTTGTGTACACCTAATTCTGCTAGTTGCGCTAGCTGTAGTGACTAATTTTCTTTTTGGCTGATACTCTTGAGTAGCTAGACCTTCATTGTCTTGGACAATCAAAGATCTCATGGAAGACAAAGAAATTAGTACTTCTGTTCACCCTCCTCAGTCATCACCAAATGGTCCCTTGGAACTTGATTCATAGTATAGATAATTCTCCAGCCTCATTCATCAATTGATTTACCTTCCAACCTTTTGATTTTCTAAAAGATACATCAATGCTCCTTAGATAAGATTAGGGAAGAGGAAGAGAGAAAGAGGTGGGATTGATGGAAAAGCAACAATGGGGAAAACAAGAACTTCTATTTGGGTTCTTCAATATATCTTATTTTGGAAATATAGCTAAATGCCAGGAGTTAAAAACCCCTCTGAAAAGATGGAAAGTGAGAAGAAAGAACTTTAATCAACTTCTTAATCGAAAATAAAATGGTTATTAATCTGTATCGTCTAATTTAATAGGGTAAATAAAGAACTTATGAACTGGATAATCTATATGAGCGATAGATTCTGACCTACATATGCGTTTTTGTTAAGAAGAATTCTAATTTCGATCACATCCAAAGTTAAATGAGGAGGTTTTGAAATCATTTGATAGCTAAGGAATTTCTACCTCCTAGCTATTCCAGTCTAAGAATGAAGACATTTCCTCTTTTGGTTCCTTTTTTGGGAAACCCAAAAGTTATCAAATTACAACTGAAATGTAATAGGTTAGGACTTAGGAGGACATAGGGTTTAGGTAGGACAAGGCTTGGTCATTCATAATACTATAATTCTCTTTCCATTGAAAGACATATAGACCAGTGGCTGAACTATAGCAAATTAAATTAAAAAGAAGAAAAGGAAAACTAGAAGAAAGTTCCCTTATTTTAGTTTTGGCTAATAAGGGAAATCAAAGTGAAAATGAAAAGTCAGACACAAAAGAAAGGTAAGGTTTTTCTTTGACCCCTTTTATTTTCTCTTCCAAAAGGGTAGAGAAAACAAAAGAAAAACAGTAAAGAATGAGAGGAAGCAAAACTGGTCCCACTCTCTCCTCAAAGAAAATATTTCTTTTCTTTTGTTTTCTTTTTCTTTCTTTTGTTATATTTTCTTCTTTTTTTTTTCTTATTTCCTTTACAAGCATATACGATACAAAGAAACTAAAAGCCAAACAATAACAAATTGGAACTAGTACAATTAAGAATGGAAAATTAATGGAGGATAAAGAAAACCACAGTAAACTACACTGAGAATATTACAAATTTGCAGTGAAGAATTAACTCCAATTAATCTTGATCAATGTTTTGAAAGATAGGGAAGTTTAAATCTTGTTTAACCAATTCAACTGTGATGTAGCAAGACATCATAAAAAGTTAATCTTTATATATACTTACAATAAAAGGTATGAACGATCTTGTGGAGTTTTTTTTTTTTTTTGACTAAAATACACCTCCTGTTGAACTTAGTCGTATCTAATTGTAAGGGTGGGAAATGTAATTTGAACTACTACTTTTCATTTTATTCAACTATTTTTAGTTAAGTACCATATTTAAGATATTAATTCCCATTCTCTCCCATTGAATCCTATATTGAATATATTGTTTCTCACTAATAAATTCTATTAATTAGATGCATACCCAATACTTTTAATATGCAATAAACCATGCTTAAAAAAATTGACCCAAAACAAAACTTTTCTATGCAATTGACTAGTAAGCAATTCAACAATTTGGGTTGTCCATAATGCCATAGTTAAATAATAAAAATTTTAAAAATAAAATGAAAAATTATGAAAAGATTATATAAATTTTGTAAAGAAATTGGACAAATCTATAATATTATACATTCATCATAATAAACAAAAATAAGTGATAGATAAGAATTATTTTTCTGTGCATAAAAACATGAAAAATTGTAAAAAAATTTTGACATATATCATCATCATCATCATCATCATCATCATTAATATCATCATCATCATCATCATCTAAAACTGTCATTCGAAAAGCACATGGACACCATATAGGAATGGAATTATGAAAATGCCATGGTTCAACCAAGTTTGGTATAAAGTAATGATTTTTTTTTACTGTATTTATGGAGGTTCATATTTGAGAACTAGAAATGTATATCCAGCTCATGTAAACCCAGCTCAACCAGACAATTTGGTCAATCCAATTTAAAGCATTAATCTTGACAAGTTAAAAAAAATGAAATCATAAATTTCAAACAAAGAAGTTGTAGGTTCAAGAACTAAAGCAAACAACTAAAATGCATGTAAAAGATTAAAAACAGCAAGCCATGGTGCACAAAACATCAGAATGATTATACACAACATGTTAAATCATGGTTTTCGAACCGCTATTGACTTGGATGGTCGGACCGTTTGGCTTGAAAACCATACAGGTAACCGGTTCTATTTTACCACAAACCCAGTCCCTGGCCAAAAACCGTTGAATCGACCAACGACCCATTGGGCAGTTGAACCATTCTACCCATTCAATGGTTTTTGGCTATTTTTAAATTTTATTTATTTTGTCAAAATAGGCCATCCATTTGGATCAGATGGTCAAACCATTGCGTCAAAACCGGTGGGCAGAATGGTTCAGATTCCGGATCGTTTTTTAAAATATTGTGTTGAATCAACATGATAAACTCTACTTTCAAATTTCTTATCCCTAAGAAGGGAGGGGCTTCTGAAAGGAGGGAGTTTAAACCAATAATTCTAACAATAAGTCATTATAAGGTGGTGGTTAAAGTTTTAGCGGAAAGGTTAAGAGTAGCGATAGGGTTAGTCACAACCTTGAATAGTGTGCCTTTATTAGGGAAAGCAGAGTGGTGATAAAGTTGGATATGGAAAAGGCATACAATAGAGTAAATTGGAAATATTTGGGGTAGTCTGCTGAGAGTAAAAGGTTTTGGTGATAGTTGGGTCAAGTTCATGATGGGTTGTGCCAAGAATTCTTGGTTGTGAATGACATCGTATTTCCTTAGAAAGACAACGAGCATGCATCTTCTTTTGAAAGGATTTGAGGTAGGAAGAGACCTAGTAGTGGTTAGTATGTAGATGGCATCGTATTTTTTCTTGTAGTTGACCATGTAGGATTGAGGCTCTGGATCAAATCATTCAAAAATCATCTTGATTGGTATAAACATAACAAATGAAGACCTCTTAAGAGCCTTAGAGCGATGTTGGACTATTGAGAGTTGGCCAATAACTTACTTGGGATTACCACCAGAGGAAAATCGAAGAATTTACAATTCTAGGATGTAGTGATTGAAAACGTTGAGAAAGACTAGTAACTTGGAAGAAAATGCATTTGTTAAAAGGAGGTAGGATTACATTAACAAAGTTAGTTTTGTCAAACCTCCCAACATACTTCGTATCAGTGTTTACAGCTCTAGAAAAAAGTTGGGAACATTTTTTGTTGAAAAAAGTTTGTTAATAATCAAAAGGGGGCATGAGACCTTACCCTTGTTTATTATAGAGGATCTATGAACATTTTCTTATTAAGGTGTCTCTTGGATCTTCTTGGATTTGGAGTTCTTTTTGTTCCTCTTTCTTTCCACTATGACCCATTCTAGATTTAAGCCATTTGTCTCCTTGGGTATAGCAGTTTTAATTGGGTTCTCACCTACATGATCACCTTTCTTTGCAAAAGTGGTCGTATGAATAGAGAGATTATCATGTATCTTTGGGAATACTTTAAGCTTCATAACAATGGGATCTACTAAAAAGGAAGTACACATTTTCATGGATTCCAATCTCCTGTTCTTCACGATTCCATTGATTTACCCTTAGACAAGGAAAAATGGTTTTTCTCCATTCTTCCTGATTAGAGGTGTAAATTGGGCCATGTCAGAGATAGCATACGGGCCATACCAGGCTTAGTACGATGGTCCGTGCTGTGTTGCGCCTATAGTTTTAGGTCCGCGGGCCGGGCCAGCACAACACGATCAAGTGGGATGTGCCGCTTGTGGCCCAGTCCGATACAACCTGCAACACGACCCATATATACTATTTATATATATATATATATATAATATTATATAAATTATAATTATATAATTAATAATATATATTATATAATATATTAATAAAATAAATAATTATTTTCAATTTTATTATACTAATTTATTTAATTATTATATATAAGCAATTGTATACATCAAAATTCATATAAAATTAAAATTTTAAGTTTTTTTTTTCAAACTTTTAAATAAATAAACAAAAATAGCTTTGGCCCGGCACGGGCTTGGGCCATGGGCCATGCCGGGTCGACCCCCAAACTTTTCACTAGGGAGGGCGGCACAGCCCATGATGGCTTGTGGGCCGTGCCATGCCGGCCCAACACAACCCACTTTACACCTCTATTCCTGATCATGGCCATATTTATAATAGAAACCACAATATTTAGGAAAATCATCATACACAATGTTCTATCAAAGTTCTTCCTTGCTAACACCTTATAGGGTTTCCTTCAACAAATCAACTTCCATGCTAACCCTAGCAATTGTTGTGCAGGTAAGTTGAATGGTTGCAAGATCAATCTTCAGAACTCTCCCTATGCCCTAGGAAATGGAATGGATCAACTGACCATTATAGAGATTGATTGCCAACCTTGGAAACTTGATCCAAATGGTAATTACAAAAGGCTCCTACCCCAACTCCAAGTTTGGCATCCGTTGAAGAAACCAAAACAAAAATTCTTTCATCAATACCACTTCACGCAATCATTTACAAAGAAATCACCTTTATCCTGAAATTGAAACAACACATGCTTCAAATCAAGGGACGTAACAGCTACTACATCTTTGAGAGCAAATGCCCTTACAAGAATAAACTACTTGATGTTTGTCATGGATATACAACCATACACACATTTTTCGACGATCATAACCATACACACATTTGTTTTCGTCTGAAAACAACATTATAAGCTCTCCCCATTTGAGAATAAGAGTACAAATTGGAATATCAATCAGCTTTGGATCTAAAATTATGAAAAAGGGGTTTAATAAGATAAAATTATCTATGTAAAGGACAGTTTGCCAAGGGGATCACCCGATGGTGGCTCTCCCATAGAGAAACCCTAGCATGTACATATGAAAATTGTTAGAATTCTTTTTCTAGGCTCACTTCTCGCCCAATAGTGTCTCACACAGAGTATGTTTCTTCGATTGGGAAGCTTACCTAGGCAAGACAAATACATGTAACCTCTAGAAAATGAGAAAAGGATGTGTTACATTGGTAGTGGCACTGTATGCTCTATTTGCAAGTTGGAGAGACTACGTACAGATCATTGTTACATTGCAACTTAAGTAGAAGACCCTGGCAGTACTTTCTTTCTCTTTTTGATCTATCTTGGGTCACCCCTGAACATTGCCATAACACATTTTGGCAGGGCGGGCAAATGGGGAAAAGTCTTTTGGAATCTCATCCCACATGTGATTTGGGGAATTTAGGAAGGGATGATGAATCTTAGACTGTTCGGAAATAAATCCAGATCCTTGTAAGAGATTGGAGTGAGAATTCATAGGCTCTAGTTTGTAAGGAGTTTGCAGTTTTCCGCTCTAATGATATGAGTAGAAACTTAGGTCCCGTTTGGTTTATGGGAATAGGGATTTAGAACCGGAACAGGAATTGTCCATTCCCAATTACAATTTTTTGGTTGGGCTAAATAGTGGAATAGGCATTCCCCCATTTGAGAGAATGGCCATTTTCAATCCCTTTCTTGGGAATGAAATTTCATTCCAGTTAATTCCAATTCTCATTCCCATTCTTATCTAAACCAAATATATTATGGGAATAGAGTATGCATTCTGATTCCGAATTCCGATTGTAATTCTGACTGTGAACCAAATGGACCCTTATTTCAGAGCTACAAACTTCTCTCTAATTATGCAGGTTCAACTCAAGTGGGATTGTCATTAAATTTGATGGTGGTTTTCTTTTCAAAAGCCTGGTCCTTCCAAAATTGGAGGAACTTTGATGGCAAGTGGGGGAGATACCATCTGGGTTTACAACTAACCAATCAGAGAAGCAAATTCCATGAAGTAGTCCTCACAGGCCTCAACATTGCAAAGCAACTTGGCTTACATTGGATTATAGTTGCAGACTTATAAGGAAAAATGTATCGTTTGGGGTAAGAAAGTAAAACAAAAGCATTTTTGTCATAAGAAAACAATGTTGGAAAAGAAAATTCATAAAACATTTCATATCATATTAAGAGTACAATGGACCTTTGAGTTGTTAAAATACATTTTAAAACCTCAATGGTTTCTTAGACTCGAGCCTTTGAAATTTAATAAAGCTAAGTACAAAAACATGTATTATGGTACAAGTACTACAAAATATTGTATGTTGATCGACTAAAAGCAAAAAACCCTTAGAGCACAAAATCCAGCCACACATTAAAAATATATTCTATAACTGTATCTTAAATATTCATTGGAGATATTTCGAATGTGTGATTGGATGCTCATTGAAAAAATATAAATATGATAAAAATGGTTAGGTATTCGAAAGTATGATATATTGAGGGGATCCATCTTCTTTATATATTACAAAGGGATCGAATCATCTAGAATTATGTCATGTCATCTAGGAATTTAAGTTTTCAGAAGTTTAGTGAAAATCTTAGATATTCCTAAATGATATTATGTTTGAAGTTAATAATTACATCTTGGGAGATAACTTCCAAATAGTGGGTTAGTGCTTAACTGTCTTTTCAAGGTCGGTTGGCCAATGGATATCACACCATTAGATACTTAGCAGAGATCCAATACCGACTACTATTAAAAAAAGAAGCAGATAGTTTTGATGTGTCATTTGAAAAGATATTCGTTCTATATTGAAGGAAAGTATTTAGTAATATGTTGTTGCATGCTATACAACTAAAACAAATAGGGTAAAAGGGGTTCCAAGGTTAACTTAACAGCCAAGTTTTGAATAATTAATATAATTTCATTTTATGAACAAAAGTTGATGTTTTGGATTTCCTTTTTTCAAGAAAAATTTATTTGGGCCGTACCCCTCAGAAAAAACCTAGGGAACTTAGCTATTTTTTCAAGTGTGTTTTTGGGTAAGGCATAATGGATTAGCGTTATGGCAACATTGAGATGGTGGATTCTTAAAATTTTTGGGTTGTACTTCTCGAATTCGATTTCATAATGGAGATAGATTCCAAATCTAGTCGGTTTTAGGCCTTGGTTGTTGGTTCCGCGTCTTTGTGGATTTTGAATTCCATAGAATTGAGCCAAGTGTGTAATGGAATTCCGTTTCTACTTTGGCGGTGTTTGATATAACTTCTGTTTATTTGATAAATAATGTCATCTTGTTATTGTAAAATCAGTATTTATCTCTTTATGTCGATTTGTATGCATAGGTTTTGATAAAATTTGCTATTGATTTATGTGCACGTCAACCGTTAAAAAAGTTTCATTATAATGATTCCCTCAATGGTTAAGTGTTTATTAACTGTTCTATTAATATGGTATTTAATGGCGTCTAATTGTCAATAGATCTTAGAAAAAACATTTATCAATTACTTTTTCTCCGTTTAAAAGACAAATCAATTACAAACATTTATTTAATAAACAAAAACCATGCCAAACATATACTCTGTTATCCAACACAGTCTTAGCTTCAGTCAACTTTTCATTGTCCCCCATGAAATTAATTTAAATATAAAGGTTGCTAAATAGAAGTAGTACTGAAATTAAAAACTCCTAACATGATGCATCAACTTGTTTTCCATACCTAAAACCTAGATAAAAAGTTGTTTCCATGTCCATCACTTAATTTTCCAGCCATTACTTGTAATCTTGTAGTGGAAGGATGGCGAATAATTCTTAATTTCTAAACTTCTAATCATTTCTTAAAGAATCATTGAGATCAGTCCTCATGTCATGACTCATCAAAGCTAAAGTACTCTTCCATTTTTCTGAATATATGTCCGAAAGATTACTTGGATTGGTTTATTCATCTTTTATGGTTGAAACCTGTTGCTAATGGATTGGAACATAGAAATTAGAAAGTGAAAAACAAGGCGATTTAATGAGCCCAAACAAACATGGTGATCGAATCTTTACATTGATGTGATGGGCAAAATATCAAGTACATGATGGGTGTTAGGTTAGTTCGCACATACATAGATACATACATTTGTATGTATTGGGTGGTTTAGGATAAATCGATGGATGTTCCTTATTGAAGCAAGGTTAAGAGCTAAAGGCTCGAAAGGGACCCACGGTTTTACTCCTCCACCCAGTACATTTCAGTCTAACAGTCTTTGTTATGTGTTTAGATTTGTAAAACTAAAATTTTTGACAACTTTTTACACAAAAGAAATAAAAGAAAAAAGAAACACAACTTTGGGAAACTAATTAAAATGGAAGAGTTCAATGATTCAACCGGATGGGTCAGTACTGGGTATTTGATTGAGTCAATGGTACTTTGCAGGTGAATGGTTCAGGGGGTAAGGGACCTGTTGAGAATATGGTTGGGTGATGGATCGGCCAATTTGGTCAGTTGGTTCAACCGCGGGTTGAAAGCATATATAATCCATGAGATTCTCTCCATTGGCCATGTGTATTGGGTAAAAATTGTTCCATGAATAAAGAATGGCGCGCAAAAAGAAGATATGGGGCTCTTTTGGTGCGGAAGCGTGAAATATTCCCGGGTCTTTTCAAGAAGGCTGTGTTTGGTATGATGGAAAATAAGAATGAATCGTAGCCTACACGACCCAATTAGAAAAAACCTCTTCCTTTAAGCCTTTCTTTGCGAACATATACATACCTGTATATATATAGGAATTAAAATGTAAATAGAGAGTGCTAATATATACCAAAAATAGAAGAGAAAAAAAAACAGATTAACAGTTGCTAGTTATTTCCTTTGGGAAATTTTGATCTGATCGTATATTGAAAGTCGACAGAAAGGAACCGAAGATACAACATGTAGAATGATAGATTCTAGTTTTTTTTTTTTGTTGATGATTGATACTAATTTAGATTCAAAAAATACTAGTTCCGCAGAAGATAGGAAGGGTCAAAGGTCAACATGATAGGCACTGACCCACTTTATCCGCTTAAGTGTCAATTTAAACCTTGTCAATCACCAAAAAGATATTCTGTAGATTGGACGGTTGAAATGATCGGATCAAGTTGACTTGGTTTTGAGAATCTCTCCATTTGAAGTGATCAGTGGATCCCTCCTCTTCTCTTCTCCTTGAAGTGATGTGTTGTTTGATGGCAGATGTTATACTGAAGTGATGTTAGTGTTTTGGTGAATATATACTATATTATATATGAAGGATGGGGTTTCCATAAACAGGAAGTGGGCAAATGTGGAAACCAAGTTTTTGTGGAGAGGAGAGAGTCAAAGGAGTCACAATTAGTTTCCATCTGGTGGTGGTGGTGGTGGAGGAAGGGAGGGTCAGCTTGGAGGCCTTCCCATTCATCAGGGAATCACCATAGCTGTAACACTACTCCACCAATGGAGTCTTTGATCATTTCTTTCATCTTTTAGGGTTGTGGAGGGGACAGAATTCATTCGTTTTGAACTTAATTGATAATCTTGTTTTTCCATCTCTCAGCTTCTGAATTCAATGGAGGTCCATTTTGACCAGGTGATGATATATGTAGAGGAGGAAGCCACAAATTGACAAGACTGGCTAGGGTTGACAAGGTTGCTGGGTAGTCCACATGTACAAAGCAAAGGCACCTTATGTTTCCTAGGTTTCTTTTTTTCTGAAATCATTAGGACTTTGACTTCTATGGATGAGCCTCTGATCCTAACAAGACATTGATGGGATACAGACCCAATGGTAAGTGACTAGGAAAAGAGAAAACTATATTCACTTTCTAACAATTCTAGAAGTTGATGAAATGTTTTATATATCCTCTTAATCACATACAAATGCATGCCTAAATCCTACATTTCAAACTCATTAGATGACTGGTATCATTGGGCACATTTTTTCAACAGTGAAAGAAATTTAAATTAGATCTTCACTGTATAATTTATTGGACACCTTATTTAGGGAGACCCATCCTCATATTAAGCAGATTTTCAAGACCATAAGATTGGATAAGTGGAAGGAACCACTGAAATACTTATTCCAATCCAATGACAATAAAAATCCACTATCATTGATTAATTTTCTTCTAGTTTATGATGACTGCTGTGAATAAGTAGGTCATTTGGTTGATGCTTTTGTGTGTGTGTGTGATTTATTCTGCATTGCAATCATGTGTTCAAGTCCAAATCACCACAAAAACAAAACGAATAAATAAATCAGTTGGTTTATTTTCTGTCCTGCAATCACTAGTGTGATAATTTAATATTTTTGTAGCATATATATATTTCTTTTAATTACATAAATTTATTAATTTTTAGATATGCTTTCCAGATGATGTACTTTTACTTACAAATAAAATATGGGGAATGGTCATGCATGACATAGCATGAGTAAAGATAAAGCATTGCTTGATTTTTTAGACCATGAGTAGTATGAACATGCAATACTTGGTTCTTTTGTGCAACAGAGAGAGAGAGAGAGAGAGAGAGAGAGATGACAATTAACTTCTTGAGGCATCACTAAAGAATATTCATGCATATAAATATTTAGACAATAATAAGAACACATGCACACTGATATTCGAGACTAGTTGTGGGGGAAAGATTGTTTTCGATTGGTAGCAAACATCATGGAACCTATGAAAGAACCATGTGGATGATGAAGAAGGGCTATCAAATTGCAGTAATAATAACAAAACATTAGGGCGGTTGGATTTAACAGTGACAAATTGTAGGTTAGTATGCCATTCAGATTCAGTGCAAGCAGTGTGATCCTTCTCCCATGTGTTTGGCAGTGATCACATGTCAGTACTCCATGTATATAAAGACAAGAATGCTGTTTGTATGGTTTCAATTTATCCCAATTAACTTCTGTTTTAGTAAGAAGGGATTAATAAAATGACAATTTTGATTCTTGTATCCAATAATATTATCATTCTCAATAACCAAGGAAAAATGATAAACATTACCCAAAGATTCCTAAAGAATTCAACAACTCATAAATGAAATGGGCTTTCCCATGACTTAAAAGAACACAACAATATTATATATTAAAGGAGAAGGAAGGATGCAGAGTTGGGTTGAAGGCCGATGGAGAGCAGAGCTAGTCTCATCTCTCAACCATTGAGGTGGTTGATTGTGATGTCTAAAGTATGCTGGTTAAGTAGACTCTATGAGCTATGTTGTGATGAGCTTCCTGACTCAATTGTCTGTTGAACCAAGCACTTGATCAGAAATCCCCATTTTGAGAGGAAAGATGTCTATACTCTATAGGTAAGAAATGTAAGATTATGTCTTGTTATGTGTAATAATTCTGTACAAGAGTAGGCCTTAATGGCACACTGAAATATGAAAGTCTATAAAGGATCACTTTATCTAAATTTAGCTGGTTGCTTAACAAGCTCGAGTACATGCCCCTGCTAATTCCCATCATTATAACCATTTGGTATGGTGGATGGATTTGATCCATGACTTGTGGCATATCATTTGAATTAGTAACAAAAAGGCAGGAGTTTGATGACACGAGTAAATTAAATTTCAAGGTGTGATATAAATATATATATATGTAAAATCTTTAACCATCAAAACATATCCATCAATTGATGGGTTGGGTCAATCACCATATATATATATATCCATGCATGTCTCAGCAATATGATGTTCATCTGGGCATTTTGTCTATATATATGATCAAGGGCATTGAGTAGGGCCATTGTGTTATAAGAGGAAGTTGAAGACTTAATGGAGAACTTTGCATGCTTTTCTGGGGACCATAACCCAGAAAATAAAAGCAAAGGGAGGGATCTAGCAAAGCCCACTTTCGCAATCCATTTGAACCTCCCAGCTCCCACCAGTTAGGGTAGGGTAACCCTACCATCATGAGATGGGCACCCATTTTGTGTAGTGGGATAGTGACCTCCTCTATTACTTGCCATAATAACCACCTCTATTATGGACCTTTGTCTTTCTTACCACAAGGATGGTGTTTGGTACCTAGCTTGATGTTTGTCTGTAATTGCATTTGATCTGCATAATCAGCAACTCAACACAAGGCACGCTTGATTCTTCTATGTGTTTTTGTTAGCATATTTGGTATGATATTATGTTGATTAGACATTTTAAATGTTATATTTTCTATTAAAAAATGATTACAATCAGAATGGCAGTTTATTAAAATATTTTATTGCAATCAGCATAGGACAACTCAGAAAAGTGGTTGGCTTTTTTCCTTCACAGGGCCTCCCCAATTCTACAATCAGCCATTGACACGAAATTCTAGAGTATGTACATTGTCATGTTTTTATAAATGGGCAAAAATGATTTTTGACAATTTTTATACACTGGCATTATTAAATAAATATTTTAGTGCAATGGCAGACAAACACCACGATACCAAACACCCTCTAAGTAATTCGGGTTGGTGGGCTTTGTCACCCATTTTACAGTATCTATTTGTAGCCAACATTAGCTTTCTACTTGTTTGAAAAACTAGAGCCACGTTTTAGGAAACCCAAAATGCACCACATGTCAAGGGAGAAATTAAGTTTGAACTATAGACACTAACTTAATTTGATGGAATTGAAATATTCAACATCTAATGAGTGCTTTGAAATTAGTATTAATGTACCAATAAATGGGAGTTCCATCTAGTAGAAAACATTGTCACAAAAGTTTGGATTGTCTGAATACCTGAACAATTGACCCAAAGATTTATCCAGATTTAATTTCTTTGTATAACACTATACAAACACTACTTGGGAAATTAAAAAGTAAGAGATGGTTGACTTTTGTCTGATGAGAATTGATTCTAACACAATGCATGGAAAATATGCCATTGTTTTGAATTAGGGGATGGTTCTGCTGCAGCTGATCTGATGGTTTAGAAAACTTTGCAAAATATACTGCAGGAATCTTCCACATGTGGAAGCACCTTTAGGAGCCCAAATGGGTCCCATGTGTCTCTTTTCTCTATCCTCTCTATTCATTCCCCAAACCCCTATTGTATGACTAATGTAAACTCTTTTACAAGGGTTGCGTTTTTAATTTTTTTTTTTTTAAAGAAGCAGGGATTCTAGATAGCTAGTAAAAATAGGAATTTAACCATCTCTTGATTCTCTTCCCTGTACATGGTGAGACCATGAAATGACATACTGCTGGACAAAACTACATATGAAATGACACACTGTTGGAGTTTACTAACATTGCTCTTTAAAAAATTGAAGCTTTTAAATAGTTTGTACTAGTTAGAGGAAAACTCCAATATGAGGTGGGGTATAGAGTTCACATGAACTAGACCAAATGCATAATTGCCGATCCACATTTAGCTTACTGGTTGTTGGCACCCACTCCCAATGCATACACCAGATCCAGGTTTGAGACAATGGAACTCTAGGTTTTGTGCTGGGATAGTGGGATGTGGTCTCTTCTCAAACCAGTACAACACCTTGGTGCTTGGTCTGGCCGGGTCTAATTGGCACGACTGAGTTTGGCTTGTATGGTGTCCTCTGGCCCTAATTGACTCAACTAAGATATCCCTATTTCCTGGAGGTGCTAGTTTTGCTTGCTAGCTAGTTAAGATTTCTGGCTGGTTGTGGTAAAGACTTGGGATCAAATATTGCCTTTGCCAGGGTTTGGAGGATTTTAGGATTTGGAAGAGGGTTGCCTTCCCCTTTTCTAGTCCATTTGCCTACCAAAACAATTTGTTATTCCCTTTTCTAAAACCCACCCCTTTTTCCTTATTGGTAGGGTCTCTTTGAGTTGAAATTAAAATTTTAGTATATATATCTTAAAATTTTCTTTTTCTTTTTTTTTTAATAATGCAAAATAATTAACTAGTTTATGGTACCTGTAAAAAGGATCAACTCATGAATTCAAGAAATAGTGAAGGTTGGTTTATGGAGCCATGTTGTTGTATTGTTCTCATTTTTTATTACATGTAGTTGTGGCCTCGTAAGTGACTTGATTTTGACAAATAAAAACGTGTTTGGTTGGTCAGGTTTAACTTTAAACAGCCACCACACAATTTGCATTGGGTTTAGGGGTGGTAATGAGCCGAGCTTTTCACGAGCTGCTCGAGCTCGGCTCAGCTCGGTTTCAATCAAGCTCGAGCTCGAGCCCAATTCACTGGCTCGATTATTAAACGAGCCGAGCTTGAGCCTACTAGAGCTCGGCTCGTGAGGCTCGCGAGCCGACTCATATATATATATATATATTTATTTGATATTTGATATTTAATATATATATATATATAATAAAATTATAGAAAATAATATATAATAAAAATGTTATAATTCTTAATTTTTTAAATATCAAATAAAAAATATTTTATATATAATTTTTATTTTTATAAAATATTTTTTCTCAAAATCGAACTCAAGCCTTATAGAATAGTTTCGAGCCGAGCTCGAGCCTGGTAGTATTCGGCTCGGCTTGGCTCAAATCCACCTCTAATTGGGTTATTGTGCATGGGGGTATTGGAAAATATTACAAGGATACTTGTATTTGGGGAGCATTCCCACACTCCAGTTGTTTTATGTAGCACTTAAATGGCACCTATGTATGCAAAAATCTCTTTCCGATTTATTAAAGAGAGGCAAAACTAAATTGATGGAGAAAGTTATTATCACCATGGTTTTGAAAATTAACCTAGAAACAGAACGTTTTGGCCACCAGTTTCTGCATTGACGGTTAGACCGTTCGGTTAAAATGGATGGTCTATTCTGACAAAAAAATAATTAAAAATAAAAAAACAGCCAAAAACCATTAAATAGTTCGATGGTTTGACCACCCGGGTCAATAAGTCATTAACTAATTCAACAGTTTTTGGGCAGAGACCGGGTTTGAAGTAAAGCAGAACCGATTGTCTGGATGGATCCTAGGCCAATGGGCCAAACGGTCCAACCATTCAAGTCAATGGTGATTCAAAAACCATGGTTATCAGCATGAGGCTCATTTGGCATGTATGAAACAAAAAGGTGCATGACAATGAAAACCCTGATCCTATGGAGATAGTGAAAATGGTTAACAACTTCACTCTACCTAAACAATCCATGGTCAATCAATAGCATTAATTCCCGTATTTGTTACATATCTTTCTAAAAACATTGCTCATTAAATTTTGTTCTATATGTAGATGGCTCTTATTCTTCTCCGGTTGAAAGAGGTATAGATCACAGGCACATAGTCCATCTAAAGATCAATGGCATGCATTTAGTTAGGATTTAAAGACAGCCATCAACAAAACATCAAATACCTAGCTTTTTTTTTCTTTGTGATGCTTTGTATATACTTTTCCGAATCATCTCTTACAATCATGTTCTTGGCAGAAAAAAATTTTATAAGGATGAAGTTTTAGATCTAATACAATATTTTTGATATATGCAACATCTATCATGTAAATAGACATAAAAATGCAATAGCACATCAACTAGCATACAAAATATGAAAATAGGGTACTTAGTTACTATATCAACTCCCTCCTCAGGGTCTTCATGTACAGACTTTTTTTGAATTTTAATATAATATAAAGGTTCTATCTTATCGACAAAAAATAAAAAATAAAAACCTACCATGTGGTGTGTTTTATGAGAAAAAAAATCACTTTCTTAATTCCCCAATGTAGACACCCTATTTTGACCTTCCTTTGATATCTATAGACACTATTCCTAAGGGTATTATGGTCATTTTCCTAGTGAAACTGTTCAAGTAATTTTGAGCTTAGAAAAGAAGTAAGTACGCCCCACCCCTTTAATTTTACGAATTTTCAAAGTTTGCCAATTTGGGGCAAACGACTTGACTCAAAAATATAAAATATGCCAGACGTTACTGTCTTAAATTCTTGGATTTCTTAGCAAATTTTGATTGGAAAACTTGGATTTTGGCTCAAAGAAGGCCCTAATTCAAATTTGGGAGCTCATTTTTGAGATTTCAAGAGAGATGCCTCTAGCTAGGGCTCTTAAATCTTGATATATCCATGTTTAGGTTCGAATTCAAGCTTGTTTTGGAAGTTTTAGTCCTCCCCACCCAATAAATAGGATGTCTTGGGGAGACTTGAGGCATTAACTAGCACAAGGAAGTAGTGTACAAGTGAATTGAAGCTCTCTCTCCATGGTAGAGAGCAAGCCACTTGAGTGAGAGTTTTTGGAGAGAAGAAACAAAAAACAAATTCTCCTTGTGAGGTGAGTGGTCTCTCCTAATAAGAGCAATCCTCTTAGTTCTTTAAATTAATCTTTTAATGGCTTGTTGCAAGTTCTACCGCTTGTGTATTATTAAAGCTTCTTTATATTATGCTCATGCATGATATAGAAATAATGATTACAATTGTTTGAATATCATGTAGCTCTTCCACTTAGGCATGTTGACTAGGAAAACTGTTTTTGGGATCAATGAAGGCAATACTGTTTCCCTTTAAAAGAGACGGGTTGAGTAGAGAAAGCTGTGGTACCCCTGCTTTCATGATTTTATAGGTCAAAATAATGAAATATAAATCCCAAGAAATAGAGGAATGGAGTAGAGACCTGAATATTGAATTTGGCCCTTGCGCTTGTAGTGTATAACACTTTCCACACTCGAATCTAATCCTTTACCTAGCCTCATCAGAGGCCGGGATTTGGAATCACTTAAATGCAATCGGGATTTGCTCCTCACATAGCACACTTCACACTGACCTCACAACCCTATCTCACCATGTATTATGAAGTGTGAACATCTCCTGTGAATTATAATACAAATCACGAGAGATGTTCCCAAGGTACGACTGGGAGGCATTGTGATGTTGGTGTGAGGAGTGCCTTGTAAGGGGCAGATCTGGCTTAAATGGTTTTGTACTTAGGGCCCGTTTTGTTCATGGGAATAGGGGTTTGGAATTGGAATCGGAATAGGTCATTCCAATTCCAACTGTTTGGTTAGGTGGAATTGGAATCCCATTCACATTATTGGTGGAATGGTCATTCCCTCCCCCTCAGGAATGAAATTTACATTCCAGTTGATTTCAATTTCCATTCTGATTCCCGATAGAACCAAACAAACTATACGAATAGACTATTTCAATTCTAATTATGATGGATTTTGATTCCTATCTATGCCATTTTAATTCTTTTTACTAAATTTTTGATGTAAAAATTAGGTGGTGACTACCATTTCCCCATACCATTTATTGATTTAATGTTGTGACTTGGAACACCACACTCATGAACAAAATAAAGTTGCTAATGTAGGTGGTGTTGATAGCATGTTTATATCCATGATAATAAGTGGTGTTCTATTGGTTGTAGATGATTCTCGTCCCCAATAACTTGTGGAGAAGGACCATCCCACATCAATTTCTCATCAACATTTATTTTTTGTGGGTGATCCCCATCCACGAGTGGATGGGACCATATTGCACCGAGAGGCTATGATTCTTCTCTTCCCTTTGTGGCTAACAAAGTAAAGGCCCATTGCTGACCAATGGAACCTATAATTTGATGATATATCTTTTAATTTTTTAGCATAAGTTCTATTATTTTTATTGAAGTTTTAAATACTTCAATATTTTTATTGAATTATTTAAATTTTTAATAAAAAATATTTTTGCTATTTTTTAATTATTTTCTCACTTATTTTTTGTTAAAATAATTTTTTATTGATTAATATGAATTTATCAATAATATTTTCAAAATTAATTTGGATTATTGAGTATAATTACTTATTTATAAACAATTGTGTAGTTATTTCAAAAACTAGCTATAAGATGTATAGAATCAAAAAGTGTGGTGTGGAACACACATAAAACATAGCTGTGGGTGTAGACTAATTCATTCCACACAATCTATCCACAGCTCAAAATATTATGGTATGAATCGGTTCATACTAAAAGTAGTGTGGTGTGGATTATAATAATGTAGTGTGGAGTAATCCACATTCACCGATTTCTTATCCACACTAGAATGTTTAGCAGGTGATAAATTTAACAAACACCTGTTCATAAGAAAAAGGGTAACCCTTTTTGCATTATTGTTAAGCAGATCCTTGTCTACTTGTACCATAAGAAAAAGGGTGTGCCCATATCAATGCCCCAAATTAAGGTCATAATCAGCAGGATGTGGGCCCCAACGGATCAATATAGAAAACCATTCTATGGGAATATTTCATTGATACAACTGACATCGAGCTGATATCAGAAAATTCCTATTGAGTGGCAATGGGTAAGTGGGACTCGGCCCACAAAATATATCCATCCAGTGGCTGGGGTGTAAGGATATGAGGTCTATTCCGTCAAAGTCGTGGACAGGGACCAATGGACCATGTTGGGTCCGTCACTGTCTAATCAAAATACCGGTGTTGATAGAAACATCAACACAAAACCCAAAACATTCGTTTACGCCTTTGTAAAGCCTTAATCAGAGCAGAGATGCAGATGCAGATGAGATGAGATGAGATGTATAGCAATAGGATAGGGGAGTGGGGTATTTGATACGTGCTGTTGGATCCGTATGGATAGGTGACGTGGACATTGATGGTTTTGATACCGTTGATGTGACAGAAGAAAAGGATAGCATGTGACAAGTCACGTATGATTTGATGCCGTGAACTTTGACCACCATTCACCTCATTATCACCCAATCCAGAGACCCCTTAAAATCAGGCTTTAACCGTACACACACGTGGTAACGGTCCTCTCAAGTAACGCCCATCATCTTAACACGTGTCCATCCGTCATTCCCCTCTCCCACTCCAAGCTTTAAAAGCCCTCTTCTGACATCTACTGAAAATCTGCAGTTGGCACTGACTCTCACGTGCCAGTTATTACTCTGACACACGCTCTCAACCCCACATTTGAATAACTGGTCTGGTCTGCATGGCCTGGTCCCTCTTTCTCTCTCCTCTCCACTTCTTTCTCCTTCCTCCGATTAGTCATTCCTTTTGTTTTCTCCTCCCTCTTATATATAATTTAATTTAACACAGAATTGTAATTATAATGATTTAAATAATAATCAAGAATGAGAAATTAGGGTGGGCACACCCCACCTTTGATGCATGCACTTCATGAAAGGTACTTTTCTTTTAAAAAAAAATAAAAAAAATGTGTTTTTTTTTAAATATGTTTGTATAAAGATTTACTAGTCTTTTCAAATAGGGTATGCCTAGAGATGATATCTTAATAAAACTAATTTTATATTAATCCTGATGCTGATTAGCACTAAATTATTGTCAAATGCTTGTTAACCTGATGCTGATTGTCATTTTCATGCATTGAAGTCATGGCTATCAATCTAGTCCATAAGGTTGCCGAGTATAGACTGAAAATTTAAATGCATTGATGGGGAGGTGAAGACGTGGAAAGTGGAAATGGACTAGATGTATTAAGTATGGAAGGCTCAGTCATATGTGTTAACCATGTAATCAATATAATATTGGCCAGTAAATAGGAAGCAAAATTAACCATGTAATTTATTTTATTCATAAAATAAATATGATGATTAAAGATAAAAATATTATATGGTGAAGGTGGTCCAAGCAAAATGAAACTTGATTTTCATTTGGGAGAACACTGATGTCCAGAGTTGCATTTGCAATTTTATCTGAAGAAATCCCATAGAAAGTAGGAGAATTCCTGCAAATGAAAATTAATTGAATCCTTTCAAAGTAAATCCGGGGAGTTATTTGAGCACATCCTGTTTTTGATAAATGACCTACCATATTATAATTTTTCTTCCATAAATAGAGTATCTTTCATCTTTTGTTTTTTTTTTTTTTGAGTATACACATATTAGCAAGCTGAGGATGGTCACTTGGAGAAGTCCTGTCTGTTTTATTAATTATGGACACCTTCTTAATTGTTGGTTAAACACTACTTTTTTATAAATTTTTGTAATAGTTTTTTTTTAATCATTTTATGTAGAAATGCTTATTATAGGTAGAAATGCTTATTGTAGATCCAAACTTCGACACAGTCATTAATTGCTCTCAATGTAGCCTGTGAGGTTACCAAAAGTCTACAAAACTGAGTGTGTTTTGATGGCAGAGTGAAGGATGTGGAAAGTAGAAATGGTCCAAAAATTTACAGAATGTTCAATGAAATATAAACCATTCAGTCAAGACAACATTTGTTACAAAATAGGAAGGAAAAAGGTTTATCTAAAGACCAATTGTGATTAATGTTTTTCCTATTAGAATGGCTAAGGTGGTCCAAACATTAAGGAACTTGGTCTTCCATTTGATACATCATTGTTTTGGAGAAAGAAAAAGCAAATGATCTAGATAACTGCATTGATGCATTTCTATATTCATGAATGTTCTTTAACTAAATGCATGTCCCAAAGAAAGTGACAATTTTTTGACTTTGAATCCTATTGTTGTGAACTTAGGGTGATCATTTGGCCACATTCCATATTTTTGAAAAATGGAGCAAACCCCTAATTATGTCCTTTTTTCTTACAAAAAAAATCCTATTTTTTCTGAGTAATTAAGTCCTTACTTAAAAGAACAAAATAACCCCATATTCTAGCTTTTATTGATACATATTGAAGTAGCGTTTTGTGTTTCACTTATCAAAAATTGGATATGCCCATATCAGCAAACAAAGGATGGCCATTTATGTAAACCATGCTTTTCTATCAATGGAGCAACCTCTAAAATCACAGTAAAGTTATTTATGAGTAAAGATAAAAATAAAATAAAATTTTATAATGTTTTTTTATCATTTTAGAAAGAGATTTTAGGAATCCTTTCAGGAAGGATGTCTGGAATCAGCATCCACACCTAATCTTGTACAACTCTTGGATGCTTTCTATAGTTTATCATAAAACTACAGTCAGATGCTTGTGGATCACCTCTTCAAATGCATTCAAGTAGTCATAGCTATCTATCTAGTAGTCTATTAGGTTATGTCTAAAGATTAATGACCTGATTATCTTGATGGGAAAATGAATAATTGATGTAGAAAGAAGAAATGGTCCACACATTAATCAGACACTCAATGATATATATTAACCATTTTGTCAAAGCATATTGTCCATAAAATGGGAAAGGGGAGATCCATCTAAAGAGAAATTATGATGAGAGTAACAGAAAGTATTCCTAGCTTTAGGATGGTTAGGGTGGTCCAAACAATGAGAAGTTTGGTTTTCATTTCGTACAACATTGATTTTAAGAGCTTCATTCAATAATTTGTTTTCTTATCAAGATTCTTTAATTAAATGCAACTCCCACAGAAAACAACAACTTTGCTGTAAAGGAGAATCAGTTATAGGAAAAGGGTAATCTTGAACAAGACAGTAAAATAATAATATTAGAACTTCCTTTCCACAGTTTATTTGTGTTGGTCAAGCTTGTCATAAGAAAACCATGTAGAATTTGTAAACTGTTATTATAGTTTAGTGGAATGAGATCATCTAATCAGTACTATATTGTATTAAACATTCAATCATTGATATAAATTGTTCCATGCAAACAACTGTGGTGTATTTTGATTGCATCACTAGGGATCTCCAACTATTTCATGGAAACATACTAATCTAATAAGATTGGGTTTATCTATATGATAGCTCAACAAGCTAGAGGTCCAAAGTTCTCCTATCTAGCTAATTAGGCAAAATTTCTCCTCACTTTAGTACTATTTTGTCCCTTAAAAAGAATAGTATATATATATATATATTAAGTACTAGCTTATTCATTACCCTAATAATTGATAATCCTAGCTCATAGGTTTTTTATGTTACAACTTTGCCCTCAAGGTGTCATATTTAACTTTATTTTAAGAGCTTTTGAGGTTAAGAAAGCTGTATCTTTCTAAACCAAGCCTTTTCTAATATTTCTTTTCTTCATATTTTCAATTTCACCCTTTTGTGCTATATCTTATAAAGTGAATAGCCATGATTTAGAGTATATATATTAATTAAGTTTTATGAGGATCTCCTCATGATGCCTTGTATTTGGATGGCTTAACTAGTTATTAATAAAATGAATTTAATAGGAATAACTAAAATGCATCTTACCCTTAAACTATGATTTGGAAGCTTGAAGCAACAAGGAGTGATGACATGGAATATTATTATGACCATTGAATCACCATATGTTTAGCATCCTTGTCCTGTCCATGTTAGCTTGATACATCTCCATCTACAGCAATTTTCCTTGTAAATAATATTTTTACTCTTTCTTTCTTTTGAATTTTGATATGTTATTTTATTTTATGTGGGTGGTCTTCTATCTTCTAGCTAGATGGATGACATGGAAAATTCATAAAAGCAATCTCATTCATATAACTCTCTCTGTATTTTGAAGATAAGCGACTCTTTGAATCATTTTCTCTTTCCATTTCTAATTTTATGTTTTCCTCTTTTTGAATAAAAAGTTCAAAATAGTAGATCTTTGTGTCACATGCAAATGGGTAATTGGGTACGTATTAGGTTGGAATCTGTCCCATAGATTAAGGTGAAATGGCAAAATGCATGCGTCCACCTTCCACTTCCATGTCAGCTACCAACAAATTAAATGAATGGAAGCTAACAAACAGAATTTCAATTAAGTGTATTTTGTTTAAACAATAATAAACCTAGCTAGACTCTCTTAGAAACCCTAATTTTATCTTATTTAACAATATTTAAGTAGTAAAACATGCATGCAAGGAAGGGATCAGATACGAAGTGTACGTTAACATAACAGGTGTAGTTATTTATTTATATTTGTTGTGTGGGACACATGGATTGGACAACACAAGAGATGCTGCAGAACTTTAACCTAAACATTAAATAATGTAATTCTTTTAGACTATTGCAGAGTACTATATTCAGATTTAAATAACTATGCATGTACTTGTTTGGATCTTCAATAATTACAACAAGGACTTCATTCAAAAACTTGTTGGGTCACATTATTCATTGTTCAGTTTCAACTTTCAAGCAAAGAGAGAGAGAGAAATTTTGAGTATTAGTAGAAACATTTGTGTTTCTTGTTGAACAACTGGATATCAGAAGAAACACTCGTGTTCCTTACGATTTGACAAGTCATGTAAATTCCTCTTTTGAGTTTCATCCACTGAAGCAGCCAAAAGATTCAAAGGAAGAAAGTACAAATACAAGAAAACTTCTAACAGGACTTACTTGCATGCCTTTGAATGGTTCCTTCGACTTTCTCTGGAGCAAAAGCGATTTTCTTTTAGGGTTCAAAGCAGAAGTTAAATCATTTGCATAGATTGAATTATCAAAAACTTTGGCAAGAGCCAAGAGGAGGTGGGAACATTGTTAGGATTGTTAAAGCTTTGATTTTGAATGTACCTACCTACATATAGCATAAAAGTGGGGTAAATTCTGGGCAAACCCCAAACCAGTGGACCCTACATGTAGGGAACATCTTCTTATTTTATTTTATTTTTTTCATTTTCTTTGTTTTATTGCAATCAGGGACACAACAGATGAGAAGTGCCCAACTGGTCTCTGTGGACATTGTAAATTTCAGCTTTTTTGCTATTATCTCTCTAATACTTTATGATGTTTCTTAAATTCAGGGATGCTGAATTGCTGATGATGATGGAACAAATTTTTAAGGGAAGGATAGTCCCAAGCCAAGGGCCAAGATCAAAATTAGTGAAATACAAGTGGGGAGACAAGTTACAATTTAATTTTTGGTCTAGAGAATCTTTTAGACCTACTCAAGTTTGTGAGACGTTTGGATTGATTTGGAATATGTGCTCTACTTCTACTTGTAAAGGCATCAAAAGGGTTCAAAAATGCTGATCTGAAGTGGACCCATTTGCAATCGGATTGGCACATTACATTTACAGCCCCAAGTATTTTTCCTATTTTCTTTTTGGTGTATAACGTGGCTTTAGTCCCCACAGGAGCGGGGGGGCTATATATATATATATAGAATATATGCTAGACCCAGTTAGTAGGGTTAGTGATAGAGGGGATGCACGAGCGTGTGGGCCTATTGGAATTCATGTGAAGAGTGGGTTATTAACCAAGGCCTCCTAACCAATTGAACTACTGGATCACGGGCTACCCAAATCATTAATACATTGAGTTTAAGCTACTCAAATGTCATAAGACGAATGACAAAGGATTGGTCAGGTCGAATGAGGCCAAGCCGGCCAGTAGTATCCTTAGAAACAAACATCAGTTGTAGATCAGTCTGAACGCGTAACTTGAAGTAATACACTTACCATTCTGTAATTGATTTATTGTAGTCTGCTTTTTCTTTTTGGTTTGTTGTTAGTTTTCAAATCATATAAGAAGAAAATAAATGAATTTAAGAAGAGAGAGAGAGAGAGAGAGAGAGAGAGAGTACACACAGTGAGGACGTGAGACTGAAGTCTGAGAGAAGATTAACCTTAAAAGCCAGTGACAGAGAGATGGGAAGAGGCTTTTTGTGGGCTGAGGGGTTGGGGGGGTCAACTACTGGCTACTGCCCAACCCCTCTGGGCCTCTGCTAACAAAATTATGACGGTGGGAAGGGGTGGGCCCTTACCCCCGACAAGCGTGGGGTTGTCTTGTCAAATCACGCTCTTTTAAGTGGCCTCCTCCTTATCACACACCGTCTGGGTTTTCCCTTCAATCTGCTCCCACAAATTTACTTAAATATCCTCCCTCTTGCATGGCTTCTCTCTCTCTCTCTCTCTAGTTGTTTATATTTTATTATTTGGGATTTGATTAATGATCTTTGATTAATAGATTATTAGACAAATAATGACTTTAGGATTCTGTTTGTGTTTGCTAATCTTATTTTATTATCTCATATTCTTATATGTGATTTAGTTGGTCTTCTTTGCTAATTAGTAGCTAAGTAGACAAATAATCACTTTGTTAGAACAAAACACTTGGACCTGAGAGAAATGATTTAGTTTTTGACTATGATACCATGAACAATATGGGGAGTCTACATCACTCAACCATCATCATTAATCTTTGATTATTGTGGAAATTGTGACATCCCCACTTGAGATGTAAACCTTCCCCAAACCTTTTTTTGGAAGATAATGGTACAAGTTGGATCCAGCTTCCATCATCACCCTTCATTTGTGATCAAATGGTGATAGCTTTTTGGATGAACATCACGTGGGTTGAGATATTAATAGTAGAAGACAGTGATCAAATGGCTGTCATGGATACTGTTCTTCAATTGGGTGATGAATTATGCGAAAGTGAGAGGTCTCAGGGACCTCTCTAATAACAGATGTTGGTGGGTCATTGGTTCAAAATTTTGGATCTTTGTTCATACTACATGAGATCTTCTGCATGTGAATGATTAAAAAAGGAATATAGCTTCAGTCTATTAATTTGATCATATCTATGTAGTTGAAGTTTCTAATACAATCCAGGATTTGTATTCAAACTGAGAGAAAAAAAAAAATTAATAATATATGTTAATGCCATAGCCTTGACAGTCAGTACATGAATCATGCATATAAAAGAGAAATCTATAGATGAATTACTCAATTACCTTCCATGGAATTTCTTCTCTCAAACACATCACCTAAATTGAAAGTTAGTAGAATAAATATATGTGCAACGTGTACGTGGGAGCGATTTCAAATCATCATCAATAATTGCTGTGTACAACAGATTCTTTTTCTTTTTTTTTAATGAAAAAACAGATTCTTTTTTCTTTCTTCTGGCAAGTAAACTCCTTCTCAAATGCATAAAAACGAGTAGTTCTAAAATTCTACTAACCCAACAAACTTTCGAGGAAAAATGCATTTTTTGTGTAGGGCCCATATGTTGACGACCCGATTTAAAAAATCTCCAAAACAAAATTGAAAATGTAGTTAAATAAATAAAAGGAAACATTTGAGAAAATATTGAACATTTTGAGAGGTCATTATTATACTAATTTGTTTTTTCCACTCTCTCTCTCTCTCATTCTTTTTGTTAAGTCATTAATTTTGGGCACACGCCCTGCCTTGATAAACAAATTATAGCCCTCGTTAAGTAGACAAAGGAAAAGTGCTAAGCCAGTCCTGAAGAAGCCATTCAAACAAGAATCCAGTTGCTTCTATCTCATACTCGATCTCGATAACGTTTTGGTTGGCTTGGATTCTAAGGACAACCCTAAAGCTATGGTCCTCGGGATTGGGCATGGCATCACACTTATATCCATTGGTGTGGTTGGGGGTTGCCCAAATTATTCTCCTTTTTTTCCTAATTAATAAATAAATGGTTTAAATGTCAAGAGAATGTGGAGAACTCCTTCATTTAAGAAACTTCACAGGATCTTGATACCAACAAAGAGGGTCCATACAGAAATTCAAGGATGTTATTATCTGATCAAACTCTTAGTCTTCTCAGTGTATCACTATCCTTTCATACTTTGTTCAGTGTAAATAGCACATGGGTCTCAAGAACCAAGAACTTCCACATTGATGTTCATTCATCAGAGGGATTAAAATTAAAGTGTAATAAGCATTACATGGCCTAAATGAAGCCAAATGAACCTAAATTTGTCCAACTGGGCAAAGTCCATTCTTCCAGAAGTATGTGGTCACAGGAATTTTGTATTTGGCTGGAAGTTCAATTTTGATGTTAGGACATGGGATCTCTACTGTGATGACTGATGAATCCCCATCACAGCACGGAGGCATCAAGGGGGAGAGAAGGGGGCCCATGCCTTGATGGGGCTCTTCTTGTAGGCCTTGCTAGTCTTGGGCAACAAGGGATTGTTCTTCCACCATCAATGGCTCCCTTGTCATTCAATTTGTGAATGGCTCATGAATAAAGCGCCATTATTGGTACGGCCAGGGTAAGTGTTTCCAATGAACTCAACAAGTATTAGCTGCCTATGGGCAACCCCAGGATAAATTATACGTGCAACTGCATTTAGAATCCAAACAAGCTGCATTTATTCCTGCAGCTTTTGGTACATCTAGCTGTAAATATCCTTATATTCCTCTTGATCTTTGGAAGTTTGTTAAAGTGGGTTGCTAGTCATCAATGTTGTTCTATCAGATGATCTGTCCTTGACAGCTCTTGGTTACCTACTTCTCACTCACACCTCTCATCACACAGACACGCGCAAGCGGCAGCGCATGCATGCACAAGGAATTAAAAGGCAGGCCGCAGGCGGTCCATCCATCAAAGACAAGACCCATTTCATTTACAACCTTAAAACTTGTCCAACAAAGTCTATCCAGGACCTGGCCTGTCGGCTTTCTTATAGGCCCAAGTGCCCAACCCTGGAAGCAATCCATCCAACACCAAGTTGTAATGCTTTGTGGAAATGTTTACTTGAAGTGCAGGATTACAACTCTAATTAACCATTCACCAGATCTCCAATTATCATCTCTAGGGAACAAAAGATTTCTACAGATTTCATTCCTTTGAACATGTTGTAACAAACTAGTTCTAAGGTTGTTAACAAACTGGGCTGCCCATATATGTGGATAGCATGGTTACACAGAATAAGAGACAGAGTATTGTCTAGAAGCCTTAATTGCAGTTTTTAGGGCCAAAACCACCAACAAAGACCCTACCCAGAAAAGGCCCATATGGAATCCTTCTCAGAATGGTTGGTCGAAGACATGTTACCTAACCAATAAAGTATAAACTGGTGGTTCCTTTTGATCTGATTGTATGTGTCGAGTCTGGATGCACACCGTATAATAGACAAAAAGCAGTACTCTGCCAAGTTTGGCTGGAATCTAATGGGTGCATCTAGCATCGTATTCGTGGCCAGTATTGTCTCTTTGATTGACAAGGCCTTCTGCCATGGTTTCTTGATATAACTACAACCTTAGTAATGTTGCATACTTGCAAGTGCCAGAGTATTGTACCTGAGCTGAGATAGGGCATTTCTTCTTAAGACCAGGCACCATCTACTCAGATTCAGGTCTACTTACGCCCATTTAAGTAAATATCCAGAACATGGTGAGAGTGTCCAGACATTAGGGGCCTCCCACTTGCTACCTTTCGACTGTCTAAGACCAGAGTACTAGAGGGTGTTTGACATCTTGGTGTTTTCTGCTGTTGGATTGAAATAAGTAGCCGCATCAGCATTTTTACATAAACAAGCAGATATTGTATTTGTTCATGGCTTCATGCTACTGTATAAATGGACGTCAATGCAACGGCATACTCTAATACTTGACGTATCTACAATCAGGCAAGCGATGCTACAATGCCTCTATGATGTGACTACTAGAAAATGGAAAAGCAAATTACTTTTCTAAGTTGTCACATTCTGAGTCTCTGACTGCAACCATGTTTTCAATAAAAGAAAAATTAACACCTTGATGTCTTGAACACCTAATCAGCATATATTAGAGTATTGCTGATCAATGGAAAAACATTGAATTATTAAATTATCAGGAGTGTAGAGCATTGCTGATCATAAAAAGGTCATTACCAAATGTGGGTCCTAGTTATCTAGGGTCCTTGAGAGAGATGAACTAACTTGATGGTTATTCTCATGGTGAAATTATCCAAGTAGGCCCAATTGATTGCTCGAATGTGTTAGTGTGTTCTACAATCAGACAGGAAGTATGGATCCATCTATATGATGCTTTCCTGCAGTTTTGTCAGACTCAATCTGGAAATAAACCAATTTTGGTCATTAGGAATCAAACAGTTCGAATGTCGAGCTCATCTGCTTAACTCAAATAGGAGGTGTAAAATATAAAATAATAATAATAAATAGTTCCAGATTATCTTCTGAAGTTTGATATCAAAATAAGCTTATAACAATATATATTTTAGGATATAGCACCTACTTATACATGTATTTGGGGCAACCTTGACTAAGAACTAGGCATCCCAGAACTGTTTTGGCTACTGACCCCTCGCCTCGGCACTCCATCCATCTGGCCGAATCCAGAGATTTGAAAATAGTGCTTCCCCCGCAATTGACACTTGTCATTGTTGTTATTTCTATTAAAGAACTTAAACATCTTTGGAAACGACCATGATTTCGCCAACCTGGGTTACCTCATTGATTAGCAGACGAGGTACTACTAGTTTATTGTTGTTCAATGCTGGGAAAGTAAGATGATCTCCCCTTGTTATCAAATGCCTCGTTAATCAATTCCAATCATTCCTTGTGTTATCACCTAATGGATTCACCAATAACAATGTTTAGGTAATAGCAGCATGATCTCTTCCCCAGTTCTTGACAATTATAAAAATAAACAATTGCACACAAGTATGTGTGTGCTCAACATAATTAATAATAGTTTTCAATTCAAGAATAAACCCTATGTTGATAAAGTTGATAAAATAACTTACCAAGTATGTGCAACAGATCATGCTTTGAGCTTAGATTAAGAATATCTTTGACATATAGAGCCATAATTTATAGACATGGACTGGGTTTGCGCAGAACCAATCAGGACCTCATTAGGTCCAACTTGACCTGGGCTATTCTCCATAGTGGGCCAAGGTCAGCAAATTTAGCATAATTTTGTTACACAAAGCATGAGTGGTGACATTCCACAATGACTCTAAGCAACTGCCACAGAGCCTCCAAATGACAACTTCAAACTCTGCATGATCCTCTAAGTTATAACCATATTGCATCCTGTGATGGTTGTATTATCAATCACTTCATGCTTGTCTTCAGTGTAAAAATAAAACACGATGCAACCCTTGAATGCATTTCTAAATATGCCTCTTTTATTAATACAAAAATATCAGTAGCAAGTATTTAGGTAGAATATAAAAGAAAGGTACATCTCTTACTACCACCCAGTGTCAGTACACACTAGCTGGTACCCCAGACAACTCATCCCCAAATACATAGGTTCTCTTCGCCCTCCTTAGCCAAATGTTTGCAATAAAATTGGAAGGCCTAAGCATCCAACTGAGAAATCTGTTTATTTCAATCCCAAAGGTCATGCTTCCCTCAAACAGTGTCTCAGCTAAGACAATTAATCCAAGAATTCATCCGATCAATTACCACCTGATACTCACATTTGACATTGATCTTCCCCAAGACCCAAGCAATGACCAATTCTAAGGCCTCTCTCTCTCTCTCTCTCTTTATCAGACTTGCATTCTAGCAGATGGAGATTCCATTTTTTCTAGAAATCTCAGAAACCTTAATCTACAGTGATGGCATCTTAGAGGTCAGCAAATTCGGATCTCGCATGTCAATCCTCTATATATTTGTTATCCATTCTGAAGCCTCAGGTTGCCCGGGCAAGAGCTTTGGAAGCAGGCCTATGGACATAGATGAGTTTCACAAGAACAAGTATGATCATAATTTGGTAGCTAAGATGATTCTCTAGCCTCAAGAAATGGCAGTAGCACTGATGTCACTGATGTTCGAGCCAATGGTGTTGGGATATCCTCTATGCTGCCAAAGAGTGTCAGCAGAAACAAATCAGTCAATGAAGTGTTGGAGGAGATCGCTCCTAGTGGTAGTTATCTGAAAATCAGAACTGTCAAAGGACAGTGTTTTAAGGACTCTGGAATTAAGCACATGACTGGAGGATTATCTTGCAAAGGTAGAAGCTGTTACAGGGGTGGGACCTTCCGCAAAAGATCAGCAGCAGGCAGAGGGATCAATTCCATTTTCAGGAATGGAGTGAAGGGAGGAGCAGCAGTAGGAATGGGAGGAGGAAGTGGAAAGTGGTGGAAGAATTGAGAGAAAACAAGAGGAAGTGGAAAGTAGTGGAAGAGAATTGACAGAAAACAAGAGGAAGTGGAAAATAGTGGAAGAGAATTGACAGAAAAATAAAGGAAGATAATTAAGTTAAGAACAAAATGAATTGGCCGAGAGATTGGAAACAGGTTTACACAATTGAGCTAGAATATTTAGTAAAACAACTAGAGGAAGATAAGACACGATTTGTGAAAGAGCTGGCAGAACAAAGAATAGGTTTCACGACTCAGAAATCTTATCTTAGAACTGGAGAAGTGCAGTTTTCCTCATATTCTTTGGAGAGTTTGCTCTTTGCATTAGTATGGTTATTTAGTGACCCAAGAAGAATAAGGCAGAAAGAAAATTTTCTTTTGAATGATGATAAAGATATAGAAGGTTTAGTGCCAGTTTGACTAGGCATTATCTTTCTTAGGAAGTCCATCTCAAAATCATGTATTTCTTCAACTGGTACTGTTTTGAGGCAGTATCCATTCATGCATAAAGAGTAACTAAAAGTTTGTGACTAGAATTTCAAGAGAAATTCTAGGAATCTGAATGTGGAAGGTACATCTTCATCTATACAAACAAAATAAATAAACAAAAAAAAAAAAAATCATCTATCCCCTAGAAGGTGGAAACCATTCCTGCTGTTTGAAAAAAGCACCCATGCTGATGCAATGATTCTCTTCTCCCCAAGATTTACCCTTCTATAAGAAGGTTCTGGCATTAAACACACCCTTCCTCTTTACCTTGGTAGCTGATGTGTTTAGTCGAATTATCACTAGGGCTGATAGGGAAGATGTGATAAGGGGTTGGAGAGTAGGCACAAACCGAATTCCAGTCGCTCACCTTCAGTTTGCAGATGACTTGATGACCTTCTGTGAGGGAGGCTTCGGTGAGAAGGTGGAAATTTTGAAAGAATTGATTACAGTTTTTGAAGGAGCCCCTAATTTGAAAATCAATCTAGGAAAAAGCTGCATAGCCGAAGTAAATTTAGTTTTTGAGGAGGTTGACGCGATTGCAAGCTGTCTTGAGTGTTCCATTTCCTCCTGGCCTTTGTCTTACTTAGGGCTTCCGTTGGGAGCAAACCCTAGGGAGAGTATGTTCTGGACCCAGTCTTGAAGAAGTTAGAAAAGAGATTAGCTGCGTGGAAGAAAAATTATATCTCTTTGGGTGGGAGGATCACTTTGATAAAAACTACCCTCATGAATCTACCTACCTATTATTTCTCTGTCTTTAGGATACCGTCTAGGGAAGCGAAGAAGTTGGAAAAATTGATGAGAGATTTTCTGTGGGAACTGGGAGAAGGTAAAAAAGACCATTTAATTAATTGGGGGTTGTGGGTAGAAGCAAAGAGGAAGGAGGATTAGGGCTCGAGAATGTGCTTAAAAAGAACTCAGCTCTATTAGGGAAGTGGCCGTGGAGATGGCCTTTGGAGCGGGATAGACTCTGGCACGAAGTAGTGAAGGGTATTCATGGATGTTCAGAGTGGTTGGGATGCTGGTGCATCAAGGAGGGCTAACCTAGCCACACCTTGGAAAGCAATTCACAAAATTCTTCCGCATTTCCTCAGCTGTGTCAGGTATGATGCTTGTTCAGGTAATTCTATTCGGTTTTGGGAGGACATTTGGGTTGGAGATCTCCCTCTAAAAGACCTTTTTCGTTTGTTGCACTTTGTTTCCTTGTATAGAAAAGAGGTGATCTCAAAATTCCTTCCGTCGAATTTATTTTTACCAGCTTTGTCTTGGGACTTTGGTTTCTATAGAGGGTTAAGGGATGAGGAAATTGAGTGTTTGTCTACTCTTCTGTGTCTCCTTGATAAGGTTTGGATGGATCCCTCGAAACCTGATAAAAGGATTTGGGCCATTCACCCCAATGGGTCTTTTTCTTATGGCTTCTTTTTCAAGTTCCTCTGCCAATCTCCCTCTCAACAAAGTTTTCCTTCCAAAGAAGTCTAGTGTAGGCCAGTCAACCCCAAGGTTATGGCTTTGTGCCGGGAAGTGTGGCATGGTAAAGTAAACACGATGGATAACCTACAAAAGAGAAGACCCGTCCTTTGTATTTCACCAAACTGGTGCATTCTTTGCAGATCTCATGGTGAGGATTGTAATCATCTATTTTTATCTTATAGTGTAACTGCAGAGCTCTGGGCTTGGCTTCTATCTTTGTTTGGGTATAGTTGGGATATGCCAGCAGAAGTAAGCACAATCTTTAACCCTTCATTTTTCTCTTGGCCCCATAAAAGAGGAAGGAAAATGTGGAGATGCTCGCGAGCAGCATTGTTATGGACAGTATGGGAAGAAAGGAATGCCAGAACCTTCCAAGAAAAAGGAAGAAGCAGTCAAACCTTAAAGGACTGCATTATGTCCAGGTCATTACATTGGTTAAAGACTCTAGAATTATTTAACCATTTCACTTTTACTGATTGTTGGAAGGATTGGAAGTTGGTAGCAAGCTGTTCCTCCTACAAGGGAAGGGTAGTGACTAGCTGGGTCCCCCCTCCTCTTGGTTCTTTGAAGCTGAATTTTGATGGGAGTAGCCAGGGTAACCTGGGTCCCTCTGGGATGGGAGGTGTACTGAGGAATGAGGCTGGAGAGGTTGTCTTAATCTACTCTGGCCCTTTAGGAGTTGGGAACTCTATCCGGGCAGAACTGTTAGCTGCAATACAAGGAATACTTCTTGCAAAAGAAGTGGGCGTAGAGCAGCTTTTCATTGAAGGAGACTCTAAGATAGTGGTGGACTGGTTAAATAATCTGGAGGATGTCACTTGGGGCTACAAAAATGAGTTAAAGAAATTCAAATAGCTGACAAGAATATGTTTATAACAGTACAATGGGTTGGGAGATCAGCTAATGCTTTTGCTGATGTCTTGGCAAAACGAGGGATAAATAGGGAAACATTGTTCTGGGCACAATTGTAACTATTGTTTTAATTTCAACATTCATGTTTTCTCTGTTGTAGTTTGTGTATTTGTTGTTTGGAGAGGCTGCTCCTTGCGCCTCTAAGGGGATTTTCTGGTATCTATTCATTATTTTAATGGAATTGATGTTATTTATAAAAAAAAAAAAAAAAAAAAAACAGAATGGAATGGCAAAACAGGATTTATGTAGCCGACCCCATATAGTTGGGATAAGGCTTGGATGATGATGATGATGATTTCTCTAGATCACTTGTTTCTTCAGAGGACTGCAGTGAATAACATGTTCCTTGTTTCAGATTTAGTGGCAAAAAAAAAAAAAAAAAAGATTTGCTGATCTTATACCCATTAGAAGAGGGAAGAAGTACATTCCTGGCCCTCAGTTTTGGTAGGAATCAGGGATTCTATTATTTGCTCTATTTGCCCATTTTGCAATACTATCTGGAAAAAAACTAAAGAATCTTCAACAGTCTGCAAAAGGCCTCCAGTTCGTCCTTGTACAGATTTTAGTAGTTTTTTGATGGATTAAACTCTTGATTCTCTATGAGTTCCAAGGGGCTAAACTGTACTGATTTTGTCTATAATTGTTCCAATCATAGTTTAAAGTAACGACACGATACGCCCCGTATCAGGTGTATCGTATTGTATCTAGTAGAAATCATTATTTGCTGATTCAGTCAAGCTTCTTGTGAGAGAAAGAGGGGGAAGGTGAAGATTTCAGCAGTAGAGAAGGAAGGAGAAGAAGAAAAGAGTAGGAGGTCAACTAGAGTTATGAGAAAGTTAACCCTAGCCGCCAGCCCCTCATTATATTTATATTTAACTTAAAGATGAGATATTACAAGGATGCCCTTAGTAGGGCGGCTACTAAAACTGAATAGTCACAACTTTAAAAAATAAAAAACTAATGGGCCGAAGGCCCAACAACTTCCTAATTAAATAAAAACAAACTAAAGACAAACCGGGCCACTCAACAAAACAAACCGGCCCACTCAACACTCCCCCTCAAGTTGGGAGTAAATGTCACACATTCCCAAATTGCGTAGATCATGCTCCAGCTTGTTCTTTGCAACACCCTTTGTGAGAACATCAGCGAGCTGCAGATCAGAAGCAATGTATGGAAGACAGACTTCTCCAGAAGTTACCCTTTCTCTGATAAAATGTCTATCCACTTCAATGTGCTTAGTTCGGTCATGCTGGACTGGGTTATAGGCAATGTTAATTGCTGCCTGGTAATCACAGTATAGCATCATGGGTTCTTCTGCCTGTACACCAATTTCTTCTAACAAAGAACGGATCCAGAGAAGTTCTGAAACTCCATGCGCCATGGCCCTGTATTCGGCTTCAGCACTTGATCTTGCCACCACTATTTGTTTCTTACTCTTCCATGAGACTAGATTACCCCCAACTAGGGTGCACACTCCTGAAGTTGATCTCCTGTCATCAAGGCATCCTGCCCAATCGGCATCTGTATAAGCCTCTAGTTTCAACTATCCATGATCAGTAAACAATATGCCTCTGCCTGGATGTCCCTTCAGATAAGCAAGGATCCTGTCAACTGCCTCCCAATGCTGGACTCGTGGGGCATGCATGTATTGACTTACTACACTCACTGCATAGGAGATGTCTGGTCTTGTCATACACAAGTATAGCAGCCGACCCACAAGTCTCTGATATCTCCCAATGTCCTTTACTGGTTCACCTTTTGTTGCACTGATTTTATGGTTCTGATCAATAGGGGTGCTAATTGCCTTTATTCCAAGCTTTCCCTATCTCTTGAAGAAGGTCCAAGACATACTTCCTTTGAGAGATAAAAATTCCATGTTTCGATCTTGCAACTTTGATGCCTAAGAAGTATCTCAGTTCTCCAAGATCCTTAATTTCAAATTCCTTATGTAGGTTCCTCTTCAGACTATCAATCTCACTCAGATCATTCCCAGTGACAACAATATCATCCACATAAACAATTAGGACTGACACCAAAGATCCCCTGTGCTTCACAAACAAAGTGTGATCGGATTGAGTTTGAGTGTAGCCAAAAACAATCAAGGCCTTTCTGAATCTGTCAAACCATGCTCTGGGAGATTGTTTCAAGCCATATAGTGACTTCTTAAGCCTGCATACCTTTCCCTTATCATTGTAGAAACCAGCAGGAAGATCCATATACACTTCTTCTTGCAGATCCCCATTTAGGAAAGCATTCTTCACATCCAGTTGAAACAAGGGCCAAGAGTATGAGGCAGCAAGGGAAAGGAGTATCCGAACGGAGGTCATCTTTGCAACTGGCACAAAGGTCTCTAAATAATCAATTCCATAGGTCTGTGTGTATCCTTTTGCGACAAGTCTTGCCTTGTACCTCTCTATACTTCCATCTGCCTTATATTTTACTATGTAAACCCATTTGCATCCAACTGTCTCCTTGCCTTTTGGTAGGTCCACAATGTCCCATGTCTGATTCTTAATCAAAGCTTCAATCTCTTCCTGCATAGCTGTCTTCCACTCAGGTTTGGAGAGAGCCTCACTAACACCCTTGGGTATAGACACTGAATCAAGAGAAGAGAGAAAAGCACGGTAGGAAGGAGAAAGTCCACTGTAGGATAAGTACTGTGAAATACAATGAGCAGTATACTTTCTCTTCCCTTTTCTAAGAGCAATAGAGAGATCAAGGTTATCGGTAACAGAGTTAGTAGGATCAATGGGAACTGAAATAGTAGCGGGATCAAGAGGAATACTTGAATCCATATCAGCCGAATCTGGAGTCTCCAAGGGATCGACAGTAAGTGGTGTGAGTTATGCTGTAGTGGAATCAACCGCCTTGTGAAGTCTCTGTCGTGAGTAATGCCGAGAAACAGAGTGCAAAGGAGGTGGCAAGGTAGGTGGCATCGGGTGGTGGTCAAGCACAGGAGGTGACACAAGGACTGGAACTGGGAGAGGGATAGACTGCTGACTTACTTCCCCAAAACACTCCCCCTGAGAAGGATTCTGTGAGAAGAAGTATGTGGATTCAAAAAAGGTGACATCCATGGTAACATATCGGTTCCCAAAGACTGGATCATAGCAGTGGTACCCTTTTTGATTCTCTGCATATCCAAGGAAGACACACTTCTTTGCCTTGGGATCAAGTCTCGAGCGGTGAGGACCAAGGATGTGTGCAAAGCAGACACACCCAAACACCTTGAGAGGAACATGAAACATCTCCCCCTGAGGAAAAAGAAGGCTGAATGGAGTGCTGAATCCAAGTATGCGAGAAGGCACCCTGTTAATCAGATATACTGCCGTGAGAACTGCATCACCCCAAAACCAAACCGGAACTGTAGATGTGATCATCATGCTTCTTGCGGTCTCAACAATGTGTTTGTTCTTCCTTTCTACAACACCATTCTGTTGTGGACTGTAGGAGCAGCTGCTCTGATGGACAACACCATATTCTAACAAGTACGAGGCAAGATGTCTTTCAAAATATTCCCTGGCGTTGTCAGATCTGAACACCTTTATTCTTGTTCTAAACTGTGTGTACCATCTGATGAAATTGCCGCACCAAGGATGGTACTTCATCGCGGGATTTCATCAGGTAAATCCAAGAGTATCGAGAGAAATCATCCACAAATAGGAGAAAATAGCGATAGCCTCCCATAGAAGGAACATGGTAAGGACCCCACACATCCGAATGAATAACATCAAAAGAAGAACATCTTTTATTACTAGGTTTAAAAGAATTCTACAATGCTTTCCAATTTGACAACCTTCACACTCCAGACTTGACAGACTAACAGACTCAAAAAGTTTTGGAAACAAAAAACTCAAAGAAGAAAAAGACAAATGGCTCAAACGATTATGCCAAAGCATAATCTGACTCATAGATCTTGACTCACTGTCCCTGCTAACATGATGACTCTAGTGAGGGGGAACATCCAGGAGGTAGATTCCATTCACTTCACGACCACTTCCAATCGTCCTCTTTGAATCCAGATCCCGCAAAATACAACGTCCAGGAGAAAAAATTACTGAGCAGTTCAAATTCTTAGTCAAACTACTAACAAATAACAACTTTGTGCTCAATCTGGGAACATGAAGGACAAAGGGTAAACAAATAGAATCATTAATCTTGACAGATCCCTTCCCAGAAATAGGAACATGGGATCCATCAGCAGTGGAGACCCTATCTCTGCCAGAACAGAGCTGGTAAGAAGAAAAAATAGTGGAGCTATGGGTCATGTGCTCTGAGGCTCTAGAATCTATAATCCAAGGAGGTCCCTCCTTACCTGAAGTGGAAACATAATTTGCAGTGACGTGTGAACTACCTGTGTGAGCAAAGGAGGTAGAGTGAGCTCCACCAGTGCCACCTGTACCTTGTCCGCTTGCGGCTGAACTGGAACTAGTTGTATCTCGCTGGTTCAGAAGTAGCCCATACCTCTCAAGTTCGGCCCTTACTGCAGTAGCTGCAACAGACTCCAAAGCAATTGTAGTAGGAGGGGCCGGAGTGTCACCGGTAACTGCCATGTGTGCATTTCCCTTCTTATTTCTCAATCTAGTCGGCACAAGATGTGGGTGAAGCTTCCAGCAAGTATCTCTTGTATGTTTAGGCTTCTTACAATAGTCACAAACCAAGTCTCTTTTGTCTTCCTTCTTGATTTCACCGCCACTTTGTTTAGGTTTTACAGCACTTACCATGGCGGACTGATCAGAAATTTGGGTTTTCATCATCACATCCCTCCTGCACTCCTCCCCTGACACAAAAGCATATGCTTGGGAGAGAGTGACACTATCCCTGGAAAGAAGATGCTGTCGTGCAATATCATACTCAGGGTTAAGGCCAGCAAGGAATTCAAACACCCTATACTTCTCTAAATGTCTCTGATAAGTAGTTGCATCCTTGGTGGTTTCCCAAGCAAAGGCCTCCAAATGGTCAATCTCTTGCCATAGGGTCTTAAGGGCTGAAAAATAGGCTGCAACAAATCTATCTCCCTGCCTTGTAGCAATAATCTGATTTCTCAGTTGATAAGCCCTAGCAACATTCTCCCTTTGTGAATAGGTTTCTGCAACCCCATCCCATATTTCCTTAGCAGTGTTTGCCCATAAGAAATTTTTACTTATATGTGGCAACATGGAATTACACAACCAAGTCATCACCATATAATTTTCCTGCACCCACCGGGAGTTGCTAGTTTCGGGTTTCACCTCTTCACCAGTGATATACCCTAATTTCCCACGAGCCCCAATGACCATCTTTGCAGATTGTGACCATTCCAAGTAGTTTGCACCATCCAACCTAACTGTAGTAAAGGTTCCAACCCCGAAGGGGTCTCCAGCACCCCCTTCCACTGGTCCCATTTCACTCCCGGGCTTATTTTCAACTCTATGGCCCTCCATGCTTCTCAAAAAAGGTAAAGAAAATAACTAAAAATTGCAACAAGATCAAACAAGACACCTTTTGGAACCAACAACACTTTCTTGGTGTCCTGGGCTTTCTTTCCACAAAAGATTCCTTTTCTGTGGGATGGGAGAAGAGAGAGAAAAGACAACCGCCCTCTCTAGAAGCATCCAAACCACGTGGGACTTGAATCGCCCCTTACAAAAAACTCCAAGGAACCCTAAAAAACTAGGGCGCCACTTCCTAGGTCAAAATTGAAGAGTCCAGCAAAAACAGGAATCTTCCCCTTTCTCCAGTTTTTCCTGATTCTGATGAGAAAAACCTAGACCAGCTACAGGGCACACAGATCCATCAAGAAAATCCAAAAACTGGGCTTACCTGAGAGCTTCAATCAGCCTCTTAAATCACCATGCAGTCGGCCGATCTAGGGCTGCATGAGAGAACTTCAAGAACCTTCAACTTGCTCTAATACCAAGTAGAAATCACTATTTGCTGATTCAGTCAAGCTTCTTGTGAGAGAAAAGAGTAGGAGGTCAACTAGAGTTATGAGAAAGTTAACCCTAGCCGCCAGCCCCTCATTATATTTATATTTAACTTAAAGATGAGATATTACAAGGATGCCCTTAGTAGGGCGGCTACTAAAACTGAATAGTCACAAATTTAAAAAATAAAAAACTAATGGGCCGAAGGCTCAACAACTTCCTAATTAAATAAAAACAAACTAAAGACAAACCGGGCCACTCAACAAAACAAACCGGCCCACTCAACATATCTTTTGAAAACGATACGATCCGAAACACCTGTTTCCAGGGTTTCGGAACCCCAACTTTTTTTAATTAAAAAAAACATGTTTTTAGCTTCCCAAAAAACCAAAATTTGAAAAAAAACTAAAAAAAAGAGTTTTGGGTGTTTCTAAGTACCGATTGATACTGCTGAAACGCGTATCGTATTGATACTTTGAACCTTGGTTCCAATGCTTTTGAATGTGGAGGGTAATATGATGCAAAATACCTTTTTGGCTTCAGATCTTTCTTTACAAAATTCTTGATTAAAGGGCCATTACTAAATGATGGTTCTAGCAGTCTGGGATCTTGGCAGGGATAGACTAGATACAGACTTAATCTGTTACGATCCCTTTGTCCCACGTTGGTAGTATGGGATGCTAATGTGAGATATCCCACATCGGTAGTATGGGATACTGTTGTGTGGTATATATGTGCTTGGGTTCCCTCCCTCTAACAGCTAGCTTTTAGGGGTGAGTTCCCCTAAGGCACATAACATAATACTTGGCATTTTTCACTAAATGGCTACACTCATACTTGAAGATACATTCCCACAGTTGCTAATAAAATAGGAAACTTATAATTTTAGAACATCTACAGATAAAAGAAGGATCAGACAACAGGTGAAAGTCAAAAGAATGGGGGCCGGATCTAGGAAATAACATATCAAAATTTCAGCAGGGACATAATACTAGAAACCTAGTTGTGAGTGCACACAACAATACCTCCTTGGCATAAAATGCTGGTTATACCTCAAACAATTGCCCAGAACATCTTTCTGCAAATTAGAAGAGGTTGCTTTTTTTGTTGCTCATCTTCTAACTCGTGTAATTGGACATTCCAAAGAAATTTTGGGGCAATGTCTTTGATTCTTGAGACAATGGATTCCTCGTCTCTGATAATAATAAATCCCTGCACATTTAGGATTGATAAGAAATCATTCAAACTTCAGATTGTGAGCTTGAAAATTATTGGAGATGATATCAAATGCCCAAAAATCATGAAAGTAAACATCACTTCAGACAACATTTACACAAGTCCCAGCAAATCTTCTAGTAAGATACAAATACAAATATCAAATTATATAATGTTAAAGTGTAACAGAATATAAAGCCCTTGACAGAAACAGATTTCTATAGGTGGAAACAATATCTACTTTTTGAAGCTGACCTTGGGTTTTTGTTCTTTGTTCCTTTCTCTTATCATTTTTATTTCCTCTTTTTGGAACTAAAGACCTAAGACAGCAAAAATGGCAGAAACAATATCCCTAACATATTCAAAAACATAACCAAAATCACACAGTCCACATCATCAATTCAACTCCCATACATAAAACCTAAATTTGACTCTTAACTAACTAAAACCAATATTTTGGGTGCATGGATGCTATTTTGTATCAGATACTCAATTGATAGTGTAAATTTCAGTTCTGACACCTTGTCAAGCCATTTTTTGCCATATTTGGGCATCATAATTTTGGTTTCCAAATCAACATAGCTTCAATGAAGCACTTGATTTTTAATAGCAAAAAGAAAGAAGGAACAAAAGAAAGAAAAAAAGTAAGCATTTTCTAACCTCCTAGAATTTATTCAAAAACAGTGTTTTAATAGGTGGGAGGCATATACCTGGAGGTGTGCCTCCAGGCGAGGCGCCCCCAAAATGCCCTGAGGCGTATGCCAGAGGCACTGATACCTCTGAGGCCTGCAGTGTGTGTGCAGGCTGGGCCTGATGCAGGCCTGGACAAGAAAACTAGGCCCAAGCCCGGAATTTCCAGTCTGGACCAGGCTGAAAATAATCAATCCTATTGCTGAATATCTTTTTGAGCAGACTCGGAGTCTGCCAAGGTCCTCTAGGATTGCCATCATAATATGGGCAACATAATAAGCAAATATCCAACAAAGGACCAGCCTTTCAAAACTAAAATGAATCTCTCCAACCTATCTTGCTTGTGTCCTAAAGTAAATGAGACTGCAAACTACTTACATAATGAATTTAGCACAATTATTTGAATAAACTTTCTGGAGGAATCTGGGGGGTCAAATGATAAAAAAGGAACATTTTTCCAACCTATAGCATTTTTTTTCAAAAAGTGGCCACTCATAGAATTTGGTTTCAAATGGTATTTCCCAAATCTGTATGTAAGCAAAAGAGAAAAAAAAAATCTTTCTGAATATTTTCTCTTTTGCAATCTTATTGCTGGTTGGAGGTGATACAAATGCCTGTATGGTTGGGAATTGACCAACAACATCAAAGGAAGCAGTCCCTAGCAAGGCTATAAAAACAGTCTCTTCATGGTGTGTTGGTGTGGAAGGGGATCATGTGCTTTCAGCAAGTGTTTCAAAATTTGACTAAGTTTAAATCCGGAGATGTGTCTAGAATCTGCTTTTGGGAGGAGGGTTGGAGCATAGTTGGCATACTCTGATCTTTACCACAGACTTTACAGATAGTGAGAAGAAAATCACAATGATTCAATACTTTGAAATCAGGAGTGATAGAGTTATTTGGTGTTCAAATTTAAGAAGAACATTGCTGGAGAGAGAAGTCAATTTTGTTTGCTTAAAATGCTAGAAAAGGAAGTAACCTTTCCAGGTGAACCAGATATGAGTTGGTGGAAAGGATGCAATAACATAATTTACAGTGAAGTCATTTTTTGATAATGCATATTTATAAAAAAAAAAGTCATTTATAATGCACTAATCTACAATCAGGTGAACAAAACTGAGTTAAAAGGCATATGGAGTAAACTACAAAACTGAGTTAAAAGGCATATGGAGTAAACTCAATTCCACCTAGGGTGGACAGTTTTGCTTAGCTGGTAGCTATGAAATGGTTTGCTCCCTATAGATAATTTGAAGAGAAGGGGTTTCCAATTACCTAGCATCTGCTGTTTGTGCTAGAGCAACAGAGAAGACTCAAGACATCCTTCATTTTGTGCAGCTAAAAATATCCATTTGGGATTTTCTTCTCCCTATTTAGAAGAAGTGGGTAGCAGCATTTAACTTCAAAGGAGATTTTTGCAACTTGGCCAAAAACTCAAGAGAGCAAGAAAGCTAAAATCTTTTGAAGCAGCATCCCATTTGTGGTAATTTGGTGCATATGGAAGGAAAGAAACAATAGACTTTTCAAGAATGTTCAGAAGAACCATTAGAGATTATGCCCCATGGTAATATGGTTCTGGATTGAATTCTTTTGCATCCAGAGTTTGCTGATGTACAAAGAGGCACCTTTGGGGCCCATTTTGGACAACTTTAGGACTGTCCTGGAAATGAACAATGATGGTTATGCTGACTTATGTCTTTTCCAGGGTTGGGGTGTCATCACTGAACCCAATTCAAGTACAATTTCTATGATTAATAAAGTTTTCACTTTTACTTTACTATTGAAATAAACCATAGATAATCTTTCCTTCTGTCCTTTTGAGGAGTTCTTTTTCTTGGTTGGAATCTTAAAGCAATATATTAAAAAGGTAGAGTGTACACAGGATGTAAACAGAGAAGAGGGAAAGGAAACAAGACAAAAAGTGCGCAAAAGAACATATAGAAAAGCTAAGGAGAACGCCGACCTGCAAAAGACCCACCAAACCCCAAATTTGACAAGCAACCTACAGACCACCTCCCTTAACCCAAAGAAAACACCTATACCCACATTCAGCATCACACTGCACAACTGAAACCAACACCCACCACTCCACCACAGCTTTTCTTTCTTCCCTTTTTCCTATTTTAGGAATTTCGAGAGATCTCATTTTAGTCATACATTCCACCACACCTTTTGAAGAAATACAATTATACTCTACCTTTTCAGCTAGAGGGAAAAACAAGATATCCTAATACTCCATCCATCCCACAAGCACTGTCCTCTTTTTGCTGTCTGATAATGTCTGTCTGTTTGTATAAATAAATACAGAGCTTTCTCTCTTTTCCACATTATCTATTGTCAAATATGGAATCTTTTCTCCCTTACATTGTAGTGCCAAACATTAGAGGACACTTTTGAAAAAAAATGAAAAAATGAGGAGAATGCATTAACAGCCACGATCTAGGATGGCTAAGGGATATGGAAATATAGATATGTAATAAGGGAGATTAAACAGCTAGCCAATGAAAGGGTGATTGGATTTCATTGGCTCCATAGATCGGCTAATGGGCTGGTTGATGGTCTAGCCAAACAAATGATTAATAGGGAAGAACTGCATTGGACTCAATTGTAACCTGTGGTTAATTTATAAAAAAAAAGGGGTGGGGGGGGGGGAGGGGGAATATAGTGCATGAGGGTAGAGTGGTGAGTGCATCTTACAAGGCCGTTGAATACATTATACATATTCTTTCTTTTCTCCTATATCAATAGATTTTTACAGTTAGCCATAAAAAAAAATAGGATGGATAAGGAATTCTAGCAAAAAGGTTCTTTAATATCAAATTGATGTATAACAGGCACAATAAGAGGCTAGTAAACTGAGAAACTACTGTTCATAGGGGCTTGGCAATGGATTCATTTTAAGTTTAGGGATGGCACTGGGCTAATAGAAGGATTGGGGTCTGTTCAGGTTCTTGGGTTCAACCACAATGAACTGTAGGTTTAACCCAAGGTTACGAAAAGTAAGGATTTGATGAAAACTAATGTTTTAAATTTCTTTGTGAAATTTTCTGCAAAGGCATAGGAGTGTGTGGCTGTAAGGAGTGGCCAAATTTGATAGGGCTCCAAGCATGTTTTGCATGAAAAGTCTGCTTTGTCAGTTACTCAGAAAGCCTGAGAAGTTCCAGAAACTGAGTTTTTTTTTTTTCTATCTTCTTTTTTTTTTTTTGGGGGGGGGTGGGGGGGATTTCTAGAGATTGGTATGACCAAAAGATCATAATTGTATCAGATAATTCACCTAGTGCCCCATAATAAATTCACCCTGTTCGCCCCCTGCTTTGCCAAAGAATCTGCTAACCCATTTACAGATCTATGAACGCAACTGAAATGGATTGCCTATTGTGCTTTAACTCTTTTAGCTCCTTAATAACCATGGATCCCTATCCCCATTTTGCAGGCATCCTACCACCACTTTGGGATCTCCTTCAATTATCAAATGTTGAAATCTAGTTCATTTGCCAACTTCAGCCCTTGCAAGGCTGCCAAAAGTTCTGCCCTTATGGAATTTCTGTAACCTGCCGACCCAGAGAATAAGGTTAAGATGTCTTCTAAAGCTCCCCCCCCACCATAACTGGGATAAGGTGTGTAAACAAAAAAAGAACGGAGGGCTGGGAATTAGAAGAATTCGGGAAATGAATTTAGCCTTACTTGGCAAGTGGTTTTGGAGGTTTGGTAACCAAGGGAACTGCTTGTGAAGGAGAGTAATTGAAGCAAAATATGGTACAATTCGTGAAGTTTGGGTCCCTAGTGATGCAAATCAGTCGTATGATTGTTCAGTTTGGAAGGGAATTGAAAAAAAGCTATAATACTTTCAGCAAGGAAATCAAATTTGTAATGGGAAGAGGTACTACAGTTAATTTCTCGTTGGATCGTTGGAGTGGAAACAATACGCTAATGGATGATTTCCCAGAATTATTTGCAAATGCAACAAACAAGGAGGCAAAAGTAGCTGAATATGTCCAGTCTCAAAATGGGATGCTTGTCTGGAGTCCTCTTTTCAGAAGGGCTTTGAATGATTGGGAGATCGAACCATTTAGTAGGCTTCTTCAAAGGTTGTACAACACTCAAATCGACACTAATGCAGTAGAAAAAAGGTTTTGCGTTGCAGATAGCATAGGCCAGCTCTTGGTGAAATCTTTCTATGGTAAACTGGTCCAAGAGGAAGATCTGGAATTTCGTGCGCATATAATATGGTGCAAACACATTCCATCAAAGGCCTCTTTTTTTATTTGGGCTGCTTTCCTGAATAAGATTCCTACTAGAGACAACCTGGTTAGGAGGGGTGTGGTGATTGATTCTAAAAGATGTGTCTTGTGCAACAGTGATGATGAGACTGTTGACCACCTGTTACTGCATTGCAGCTTCACTCACAAAATATGAGTGAGGATTCTCAGAATTTTTTCTATCTGAGGTTGTTGCCCAGAACCAATGGCTGATTTTGTCAACAATTAGAGGGTACAAGGTCTAAGCAAGAAAGGGAAAGTTCTATGGTATCTGATTCCAGGTGCTGTGTTATGGTCAATATGGCAAGAAAGAAATTCAAGGATATTTCAAAACAAAAGCTGTCAAGAAGAGAAAGTGTGGCAGAAGACTGTGGGGAAGCTGTTTTCCTGGTCTTCGATTCAGCTAAAAGTTGACAGTTCTTTTTACAGTTCTCTTTTTGACTTTAAAAGCCTGTTTGTATCTCCCATTGGTTTTGTAGTTTGAGTGCTATCTTTGTACCTCAATTGTACAGCCTCTGGTTGTACTTTTCCTTTTAATGAATTGATACTTCTCAAAAAAAAAAAAAAAATCTGGGCGATTCTTGGTGACAGTGGGTCACCTAAGTGACATAGACAATAAGAATTTTATAAAACAAAGAACTAGACATTGGCTAGTTCCCTAGTTATATATACCATTCAGCATGCATACTAATTGAAATAAGAAAAATTATCTCAATGCATGGCAAATCATCACATCTAAAAGATAAAAGAATTTCAAATTTATTAATTTCAATATATATATATATATATATCTTTCAAAAGCTAAAGTAATTTGTATTAATATAAAAAATGTGTACAAGCTGCCCATGTACAAAGAGAATTTGTACAATACGCCACATTACAAAAAAAAGAAAGGCTTAATTCTCTGCTAAAAAAAAAAACACTATTTGAATGGAGAGTAAGCTCTTAGAACATCAAAAGAAAAATTGATCACAGTTTCCACTGGGCTTTATCTTTGCCTCAAAAATCCAAGCATTCTCTCTAACCAAATAGCCCACAAGATAGCAAAAGCCAAAAATTGATCACAGCAATCTGCCTATTTTTACTCATGCCCTGTACCTGTCATTCCATGAATTCAACTAACTTGAGGCAGCATCACATAAGCGGTATTGCCTTGGTGGCCTGAGGATACCAGCTGCTGCTCACATAAAGGGCAAAGAGAGTTATCCAAAGCCATGCCACACCTTACAAGATTGTCCTTTGTCAAACATTTGTCCAATAATACCACCCACACGAAAATTTGACCCTTGTTGGAGCCAAGTTGCGCCAGACAGCCTTAACAGGGAAAGAAACTCTATTTCTTCCTACTAAACCTGTGTAGAAGGAATTTATCAAAAAAAATAAATAAAATGCTGCCATTACCACACTCAAGAGTCCCGTTCCTGAGTAATACAATATTCTAAAATATAATACTAATATAATAAGTATTTAATAGAGTCCATTGTTTGATGGGAAGAGTCCTCCTTGAAAGCATCAAAATTAAAGTAGTGCATTGGCTGAAGAACATCTTTGCTCATTTTCAGTCAATGATATATTAAGAGGTTGGGGTGGTGTCCAGGTAATCTACTAAAAGACTGGTATGCCAAAGGAGTTGGGAACTACCTAGGGGTCAACATTTAAAACTCAACTTTGATTGTAGTAGACTTGGTAATCCTGGTTCTCTTGAAAATTCTTCCCTACCCAACAAAGAAAAAAGAACAGAATCAACCCTTTTGCAACTTCAACTTTTTTATTAACCACTATAATCAAATCTATGTTACTATTTAACTGAGTGGTTTCATCCAATAAAATGTCACTCCTTAGCTACCTCAGACCCTTGCCCCCTGAGATTAGCTGAAATGACCAATATAAACACTACTTGATCTTCAAGCTATGCTGGTCTTGATTATTTTGACTCCAATTATATCATCCCAATATGACTTAGGAGCACAAAATCATTAGCAAGCCAATGATATAAAAACAAGTTATCTTCAAACTATAGATCAATTTGATGTTTTTTCTTTCCCACTTGACGTCATCTTCTTCATTCTTCAACATTTTTCATTTTCTTCTTTAAAAGAAGCCAAAAACTATCAAGATCTAGATCTGTCTCCCCTTACTCCATGTCCCTTATAGCCATTGGAACCTCTGCATCCTTAAACTTCCTACTAACTGATCTCCTACCAGGGATCTAATTAAATTGGATTCCTCAAGATGAGAATATGACTTTCATCTACTGAAAGCAGGATTTGGCAGTAATCTATTATTATCTTTTTAGTCTCCTATTCCTATTCTACCAGTCTTCTGCCTATGAGGAGGGATAATACTACATATTTGAGGTGCCCAATATATCTGATCCACACTGAAGGAAATGGCCTAAGCATCAACAAGTCAAAGGAAAAAGAAAAAAGAAAAACATTTAACTCAAGAATTCTTCTTACTTGAGGACGAATAATACGATCCATCTCTAGCATGATGTCTTCTAATAAGCAACCTTCTCCTTGGACTTTGTAGTGAGAAAAGAGATGGTAGGCATGCAATAAATCATATGTTCGTGGGTATGTTGAGAAGGGTTCACACCTGATGTCAGAACAAATATTAGGGCTACCAAATAGTATTATAGTAATTTCTTCAATAAGTTATTACATCATGGCAATACACAACAGATGATGAAAACTTACCAGTCATGAAAAGAACCTATCAAACCCCGGTTGTAAATAGCAGACAGGGTATTATTCATACTAACAGGAACTATGTTCATCACCCAAACAGGGAGGGTACTCAAGGCTACAGCAAATCCACCACAATTAGCATTCATGTCCATGATGTTTCGAATCTCTGACTTGTCAATGTTCATCAGCTTCCAATACTGGCGAACTTGTTCTTTCCAATAGTTAGTATCCAAAGCAAATTTATCCCGACTGATGCCTGTTGAAAAGAATGAATAAATTGTTATGTAAATAATACATTTCTAAACACTCCAGCAATCACAGGTGTCACACAATTGGCATGAAAGGTTAACTTTGGACCCATCCAGACAAATTTGTGTTCATTGGTGTCTGTTAAAAATACAAATCAGATGCCATATCAGTCATACATTTCTGAATTCTTGTAAGTAGCAACCATAGGAATTGCAGAACTGGCAATGACAACTTGAGGTTGTCTTGTGAAGCATAGTTGTCACGGCATCTAGGTAATTGACAAAAAAATAGAAATTCTTTCTCACAAACATGGAAAATCATCATATCTAAAAGACAACAGTATTTTAAATATATTAATTTCAATGTTTTCAAAAATAATACTAATATCATCAAGTATTTAATAGAGCAATTTTATATCAAATTAGCAGCCAAAGAAGGATATAATTTTAAAATGATTAAAACTTAAGATAAAGAGTAAGTAAAAGAGAAAAAGAACAAGGGCAGAGATACTGTTCTATTTAATGTGTGTGTGTGTGAGAGAGAGAGAGAATAGAAAAACAAAAGAATAAGAAAAGTCCTTATTCTTCTCTTTTTTTTTTCTCTTTGTCTCTTCTCAAAAACCTTGGATCATTTAAATTTCAATAGTAAAACATTAAAACAAAGTAAAGAATGATATAATATAAAGTTTATAATAGAATGCATTAACACACATATTAGTAAAGATGTAGCCATAGTAATGAGATTATAGTAAGGTGCCTTGTGATTTTTCTTGCCTAGGCACCTAGACAGATGCCTTGATGCTATAAGTCAAAAGCATCCAAGTGATGCCTAGGCAACACCTTGACGACTATTTTGTGAAGACCCATTGGCATGGTTGACAATTAGACCTACCTATTCTAACACTACTTTAAGCATAATTCTTTTCTTGTAGTTATTAATAATTGTCTCCAAGTTGAAGCAATGATGTTCTTGATCTCCAATACTCCTCTTGTAGTTATTAAGAGTTAGCCATGATGCGCTTGATAACTACATATTTTTAGAAAGGTAATTAAAAAATGAAAAATGGTCATGTAGTCAAAACAGGTTTCATGTAGCGACTGCGAACCCCATATAGTTGGGATAAGGCTTGAATGATGATATGATGATGAATTAAAAAAGGTCATTACTCAATATTGGTCCCAGCTATCTAGGATCTTGAAAGGGGTGGATTGGATAAGGTCCCAAACTTTGGCATTTTTTGCACAAAGTAACCACTCCCAAACTAGAACGCACATTCTCATGCTTGACAGTCAAAGGTTTTCTTTTTTTTTTTTAATAGGAAACAATAACTTTCATTGATGAAGTTAAGTAAAGAGTACAATTGTCACCACCCAAAGGATGGTTGGAGGAACCAAAAACAATATCAGCCTAACAAATAAGCCCAAAACAAAGCATCCCCATTGACTCCTTGCTTAGCTCAAGTGTCAGCCATTCCATTTTCTGACCTTCTTGCCCATCTAAATTGCACCCCAAGCTCCCTTGCTAAACTCAAAATTTCTCTTAGCGGTTGTCTGAGGGACCACATTCGTAAGTTTCTTGCTTGCATCCACCCTTTTTTTTATCAATAACAATAGCTTTATTAAGAAACAAAGCCAAGAAGGAACAGGGAGAGATAAACTCTCTTAGCTCTCCCAGAAAGGTACAAACAAACCAAAAAACAAGAAAGTTAGCAATTACAATTGAGCCCAAAACATTACATCCCTATTCACCCCTTGCTTTGCTAGCCCATCAGCTATGGTATTGGAATTTCTTTTGACCCAAACTGCTTTAACTTCAATATCTTGTGTTAACCACTTGAACCTTTTTCCTTTCATTGTTGTAATTCCAGAAACTGCTCCTCTCATCATTCAACCATCCCACCACTAGCTTGGAGCCACCTTCTATGATTAGTTTGCGAATGTCCATCTCCTTTGCCCTCTTAACCCCTTCCAAAACTGTCATTACTTTGGCCCTTAGAGAGTCAGCTTCTCCAATTGGAACTAAAAAGAGGGCAATGAACTTCCCCCATCCCTAAAAACATCTCCAATTCCTAGCGGCCTTGGAGTTGAAAATTACACCTACAGTAATTCAGATAATGCAAGTAAAGAAGAAAAGAGAAAAAGAGAACGAAAAAGAAAGAATTTTTAGCAATAGGTTGTGAAAGAAGAAAAGAAGGGAAGAGAGAAAAGAAGAATTCGAACCTCTCTCTCTAGCCCCCTTTCATCACTCTTATTAATAATTCTAAGTCTGAGTACAATTACTTGGATGCCCTTTATAGGGCGGCCAGCACTAAAGAAATAATTAAAGAAAATAAAAGAAGGCCCATAACGCCCATAACTAAGAAACATAACTTTTAAATACTACTTAAAAGAAATAAAGAACACTAACGCCCATTCTCACTACACTCTCCCTCAAGCTGAGCATAGATGTCAATCATGCCCAGCTAGATTACATAACGTTGAAGCTTTGCCTTTGAGACTCCCTTAGTTAAAAAATCTGCTAGCTGCTCTTCAGATGCAATGAAAGGTTGCACACCTCTCCTGAAGCCTTTCTCTCCCATATAAAGTGTTGGTCTACCTCAATGTGCTTAGTTCTATCATGTTGAACTGAGTTGTGAGCAATGCTAATAATAGCTTGGTTATCACAATACAACATTAGTGGCTCGTCACATGAAACACACATCTCACTAAGGAGAGATTCAAGCCATAACAACTCAGAAACACCATGGACCATAGCTCTATACTCTACCTTAGTTGAAGATCTAGCAACCACTTATTGTTTTTTGCTTCTCCAAAAAACAATATTTCCAGCTACCATAGAACAATATCCAAATGTGGATCTCCTACCATCCACATTTCCTGCCCAATCAGCATCTATATATGCTTCTACCTTCATGTGTCCATGTTTAGAAAATAATAAACCCTTCCCGGGGGTTCCCTTAAGGTAGTATAACACCCTTTCTGCAGCAGAAAAATATTTGTCTCTGGGAGCATGCATGAACTAGCTGATGACACTCACAGTAATTTCTGAAACACTCCCCTATCAGCTAAAAGTTCTCCATCATTAACTAAGAGTTTATGATACACATCAATAGGGGTAGAGGTAGGTTTAGCTCCAAGTTTTCTAGTCTCAATAAGGTCTAGCACATACTTCCGATGACAAATAAAGATACCTTCCTTGGACCTAGCAACCTCAATGCCCAGAAAATACCGCAACTCCCCTAAATCTTTAATTTCAAATTCAGAACTGAGAAACTTCTTGAGAGCACTAACTTCTTCTATATCACTACCAGTAACCACAATATCATCTACATAAACTATAAGAAATGTCACCATAGTGCCTTTTCTCTTAACAAAGAGGGTATGATCTGATTGGTCTAAGTGTAGCCAAACTGAACAAGAACAGGTCTAAACCTATCAAACCAAGCACATGGAGATTGTTTCAGGCCATAAAGTGATTTCTTCAATCTACACACCTTATCCTACATTTCCTTGCCATATATACCAAGAGGAAGGGACATATATACCCCTTCAGTGAGATCACCATTCAGGAATACATTCTTAACATCAAATTGATACAGAGGCCAATCATAGCTCACTGCTAAGGATAAAAGAACTCTCACCGAAGTCATCTTAGCAACTGGAGAAAAGGTCTTAGTGTAATCTATCCCATATACCTGGGTATATCCCTTGGCAACAAGTCGAGCCTTATACTTCTCAATTGACCCATCTACATGACACTTGATAGTGAAAACCCACTTGCACCTAGCAGGTTCTTTCCCAGCTGGCAAGTCAACAATATCCCAAGTATTGTTTTTATGGATGATTGAGAGGAAATAGACTCCAATCTAGTGTGGCTAAGGCTTCTGAAATAGACTCCCAGCTGGCAAGTCAACAATATCCCAAGTATTGCACCTATTTCAATACTCATAGCATCCCTCCAATCTAGTGTGGCTAAGGCTTCTGAAATAGACTTTGGGATGGATTGAGAGGAAATGAAGGCTAGAAAGGCATAGTAGGATGGGGACAACAAGATGTAGGAAAGGTGTTTAGAAAGGCATAGTAGGATGGGGACTCAAGGGATCTCTCCCCCTCATAAGGATGGCTATAAAAACAAACCGACTCTACAAAGGTGACACCCATGGAAACAAACTAGGTGCCACTAATGGGATCAAAACAATAGTACCCTTTCTGTGTGGAGGCATAACCAATGAAGATACACTTTTGACCCTTTGGGTCAAACTTGTGTCTTTTGGAACTGGGAATGTGGACATAATAAGTGCAACCAAAGACCCTTAGAGAAATAGAGAAAATCTCAACATCAGGAAAGAGGACTCCGAAAGGAGATTAACCCCAAGACTTGAGAAGGCATGTGGTTAATAAGGTAGGTAGCTGTTATAACTGCATCACCGCAAAACTTTACAAAAATATGGGTAGCAAAAAGAATGCTCCTTGCAAATTCCACAATGTGTTTGTTTATCCTCTCTGCTACTCCATTTTGTTGTGGACTGCGGGCAGAAGAACTCTGATGAATAACCCCAAACTTCTCAAGATTGGAGGTAAGGTGCTTCTCAAAATATTCCTTAGCATTGTTTGACCAGAATATTTTGATGCGGGTATTAAATTGAGTATGTGTTCATGGAACTATTGCACAAGTTCGGCACTCCAGCCCGAGAGCGCATAAGGTAAATCCAAGTATATAGTGAAAAATCATCAATAAATAGGATGAAATATTTATACCCACCCATACACGGTAAATGGTAAGGCCCCCACACATCAGAGTGAACAATATTAAAAGGAATAGTTGGTCTTTTATTACTTGAAGCATAAGTGCTCTTACAATGCTTTGAGAACTCACAAGACTCACAATGAAGAAAAGGAAAAATGACCCAAACGACTATGACATAACATAATATGACTTGTGGACTGAAACAAATGCAATTATCTTAGGTTGTACTTGGCTCTGCTCAGGCATGTCTAATAGATAGATCCCATTTGCCTCATGGCCACTCCCAATCACCTTTTGAGATTCCATGTCGTGAAAAACACAATATGAAGGAAAAAATGTCACACTGCAATTTAGGGATTTAGTCAAATTACTAACTGAAAGCAAATTGGTATTAAGTTTAGGTACATGAAGAACAAATGATAAGGTTAGGGCATTAGAGGTCTTAATGTCACCCTTTCCCGTGATAGGGGTTGGGGAGCCATCAGCAAGGGATATCTTACCCTGTCCAAAAAGAAGTTGGTAAGAGGTGAATAACTATGAAACATTGGTCACATGGTCAGAAGCACTAGAATCAATTAACCAAGGGGTTTTATGAGTACCTGAGATAGAAGCATGATGCGTAGTGGCACAAATACTTGAGCGAGCATATGTAGAGGAAGGAATAGTCTCTGAAGAAACTGTAGCAGTGGACTCCAAGTGGATGATGATTCGGCCATACTTCTCATATTGAGCCCTAGCGGTTGCAAGTTGTTCTCCAACTGACTTTTCTCCACCCTATCCTTGTTCACCTTGTAAAGAGGTGGCTACATTTGCATTTCTACCTTTTCCACCATTTTATTTCTTGAATCTAGCAAGAACGAGCTCTGGATACAACTTCCAACATGTGTCTTTAGTGTGTTTAGGCTTTTTGCAGTATTCACAAATAACATCTTTCTTTCCAGTGCTAACCTTTGGCTTCATCCCAACATTAACATAGTGATCAACCTGCAGCTCAACAGACCGAACCTGTCTTCTACTCTCCTCATTGCTCACCATAGCATATGCCTTAAGCAAAGTCACCTCATCCTTTGCTAAAACATTCTGCCTCACAATATCATACTCTGAGTTGAGTCCAGTGAGGAACTCAAAGACCCGATTTCTCTCCACCAACCTCCTATATGTTTCTGCATCATTTGTGCAACCCCAAACAATAGTCTCCATCAGATCAATCTCTTGCCAACGAGATTTCAGCATAGAGAAGTAGACTACTAAGGGCTTCTCCCCCTGTTTAAGATTATTCACATCATGCTTCAATTTGTAGGCTCGAGCAACATTAAGCTTTTGGGAAATAGGTCTTTGTGACACTATCCCACACTTCTTTTGCAGTTTCCATCCGTAGGTAATGCTAACTAATGTGTGGTTGCATAGAATTCACTAACCAACCCACTACTGTGTGGTTTTCCTGCATCCACCTTTCATAGAGGATCATCCTCCTCTAGTTTCGTTTTGCTCCTGGTAACATAACCCCATTTTCCTCTACTACACACATGTATCTTAATAGATTGAGATCAAGCTAAATAATTGGTCCCATTTAGCTTCGCAGTAGCCATAACCCCAAAAAGATTCTCCACTGCCCCCCATGTCCAAACACAGAATCTACGGAATATTTGGTCTCTCCTCCAGTTGTCTCCATTGAGTAAACGGATGCAAATAAAATTCAAATTAGGGCTTTACTAGGCTAGATTCAATATTCTAAGCAAAGAACAACATTTCAACCCCCCAAAATTAGGGTTTCATAGGGTCCTGCGGGATTGGGAGAAGGAGAGAAACTTCAACCACCCCTTCCAGAGGTTCCAAAATTCAATCCAACCAAAATGACCCCTAATAAAGAATTCGAACCTCTCTCTAGCCCCCTTTCATCACTTTTATTAATAATTCTAAGTCTGAGTACAATTACTTGGATGCCCTTAATGGGGTGGCCAGCACTAAAAAAATAATTAAAGAATAAAAGAAGGTCCATAAGGCCCATAACTAAGAAACAAAACTTTTAAAAACTACTTAAAAGAAATAAAGAACACTAAGGCCCATTTGGCCCATTCTCACTACAATTTCCAATACAACTCCCACCAATATTTAACTTGATATACACCCATTGTTTGAAGGGGACGGTCCAAGAAGGAATTAAAACATTCTTAACCGAGGCTGAAGAAGCAATTTCCTTTCGATTCCTTAAGAAATCTTCCAATTCCTTAACTTGATATACACCCAATGTACTACTCTATTGAAGACTGTTACAGAACAAATCTGTACTGGTTTCAGCCCTAGATTAGCAAATAATAAAGGCAAAAGAAAGAGATAGAAGAGAGAAAGAAGAAAGGGAGGAAAAAATTGGTTCAATCTAGAGAAGCAAAGATCTTTTCTCTAGTCAGCCAGATTGTATTTATATGTTTCTGATTAAGTACATAAGGACTCTTATGCCCCTAATTAAGTATGGGACATATAACTTAAACTTGACATAATAGACATTACACCACACTAATAATATACTGAAAAGACAAAACTACCCCTATATAGTCAACTCTAACACTCCCCCTCAAGCTGGTGAGTATATATCATATAGTCCCAGCTTGTCACAAATGTAATTCACTCTTCCCCAACTCAACCCCTTAGTGAACAAGTCTGCCCATTGGTTTCCTATGTTTACATATTCAGTACTTATTACTCCACTGAGCACCTTCTCTCTCACAAAGTGAGAGTCAACTTCTATGTGCTTTGTTCTCTCATGGAAAACCGGATTAGATGAAATGTGGACTGCAGCTTGGTTGTCACAATAAAGCTTCATGGGGCGATCAATTGTATATCCCATCTCTTGTATAAGGTTCTTCAACTATACTAGTTCACATGCAGTGTGTGCCATGGTTCTATATATAGCTTCTACACTACTCCTTGCTACCACAATCTGCTTCTTACTCTTCCATGTCACCAAATTGCCTCCAAGAAAGGTACAGTACCCCATAGTCGACCTCCTGTCAGATATTAAACCAGCCCAATCAGCATCTATATATCCCTCTATCTCAAGATTTCCTCCATCCTTATATAACAAACCACGACCTAGAGCTCCCTCCAAATACTGGACAATCCTTAAAACTGCACCCCAATGTGGAACTCGAGGATTTTGCATGAACTAACTTACTACACTGACTACAAAAGATATATCTAGTCGAGTAATGGTTAGATAATTCAACTTCCCTACTAGCCTTCAGTACCTTCCTAGGTCCTCAAACTCCTCACCTACATCACTACTTAACTTGATATTCGGTTCTATGTGTGTTTCAACTGGTTTAGCACCTAATAAACTTGTCCCATCCAACAAATCAAGAACATACTTCTGCCGGCATAGATTAATACCATGCTTAGATCTCGTTACCTCTATCCCCAAGAAGTATTTTAACTTCCCAAGGTCCTTTGTTTGGAAGTGATCTTGCAAGAATGTCTTCAACTTGTTAATTCGTAATTTGTCATTACATGTGATGACAATGTCATCTACATATACCAACAACAAAATCTACCCAACAGACGAATCATAGTTGAATACTGAATGATCAACCTGACACTGTCTCATGCCAAAGTCTTTCACCAATTCATTGAATCTACTAAACCATGCATATGGAGACTATTTAAGTCCATAAATAGCCTTCTTGAGTATGCACACCTTACCATCCTCCCCCTAAGCAACAAACCCTAGTGGTTGCTCCATGTAAACCTCCTCAAGAAGGTCACCATGTAAAAAGGCATTCTTGATGTCAAGTTGAAATCAAGGCCAATCATACATAGCAGCTAATGAAATCAAAACACGGAATGAACTAATCTTAGCCATAGGAGAGGTCTCTGTGTAGTCAATGCCATATAGCTGTGAATACCCTTTTACCACCAACTGAGCCTTCAACCGCTCGACAGTACCATCTGGGAGATACTTGACAATGTACACCCACTTACAACCCACAACATGTTTTCCAAGAGGAAGAGTGGTGAGATCCCATGTATGATTATGAGCCAAAGTAGAGACTTCTTCCATTGCTTGGCGCCATCCTGGGGAGGTAAGGGCTTCTCAAACATTCTTAGGAACAGAAATAGAAGATAACAAGGAAACAAATTGCTGATGGGAGGTAGAAAGGTGAGATACCGAAACATAATTGGAAATGGGATGAAGAGTGCAACTACGTTTACCTTTCCGCAAAGCAATGGGAAGGTCAAGGTCGGAGAGAGGGGGCGAAACTAGTGCTAAGACAACTATCGGATTTGTTGATGGTGAAGAGATTGGAGAAGGAGCCAGTGCCTGTCGATGTGTATACACTTGTCTGATAGGTGGTCGTTCAGCACAGAACTGCACTAGAGACAACAACTGAGGTGCAACTGGAATGGGAACTAGAACAAGAGGGATGTGATCCGCAACCAAAACTAGAAGTGGAGGCAGAGAAAAAGATGAGACATTTTTCGATCCCCGAAAAAAAAATAAGAAACAGACTCAAAGAACGTAAAATCAACTCAAGCAAAAGAACATTGAGAACTAGGATTATAATACTTATACCCTTTTTGGGTTCTAGAATAGCCAAAAAAGACACACTTAGTAGACCGTGCATCTAACTTGTTCATTCTGGGCCCAAGATTATGAACAAAGCAGACACACCTAAAAAGCCTAGGAGTGACAGGGAAAGGAGACAAAGAGGGAAATAAGACGGTGAAGGGAGAATGACTTTCAAGGATAAACATGGGCATCCGGTTAATGAGAAAGCAAGATGTAAGTACAGCATCACTCCAAAAACGTTTGGGGACGTTTGTATGGTGTAAAAGGGACTGAACAGTTTCCAAGAGGTGGCAGTTCTTTCTTTCAATAACCCCGCTTTGTTGAGGGGTGTAAGTGCATGAGGTTTGACAAATAATACCATGTTGTTCCAAATATTGTTGAAAAGATGTATAAAAATATTCTCGACCATTGTCAGAACGAAGGATTTTAATAGGCACACCAAATTGAGTACGGATTTCAGCATGAAACTTTTGGAAATAGAAAACACTTCACTCCTTTCTTTCATAAGATAAATCCATGTCATCCTCGAATAATTGTCAACAAAAATTACAAAATATATGTAACCATTGTATGACACTATTTTAATAGGGCAAAAGACGAACCAAGAAATTCTGGGTTAGCCTAAACTGTTTATATTGGCTTTGATACCATGTTACAAAACAAATCTGTACTGGTTTCAGCCCTGGATTAGCAGAGAATAAAGGCAAAAGAAAGAGAGAGATAAGAGAAAGAAGAAGAAAACTGGTTCGATCTAGAGAAGCAGAGGTCTTTTCTCTAGTCAGCCAGATTGTATTTATATGTTTCTGATTAAGTACATAAAGACTATTCCCCTAATTAAGTATGGGACATAAAGACATTAAACCACACTAATAATATACTAAAAAGACAAAACTACTCCTATATAGTCGACTCTAACAAAGACCACTTCTATGATAGCTTCTTTAGTTCTTGCCTTTTCTGAGAATAATCGTGTATTCTTTTCTTCCCAAATAAACCAACAAATAGCAGCCCATACACACCTCCACAAAATCCTTCCTCTTTTCTTCATCCAGCTAAAAGTTGTAGAGGCAAACAAGCTTTGCACATTCGGTAGGGAGGACCACCTACACCCAAACAAAGAAACCAATCCCAAATATCTATAACAAATAAATAGGAGATTAATAAGCGAAAGCAAGTGTCACCATCAGCTTTATAGAGTATAACCCAATGAAGGGAAAAACAACTGTTAGGTCTCTTCTTTTGAAGCAAATTGGGCCCAATTATAGGGCCAACATTCTTCCTTCTTCATCTCCGAAGACACCCCCAATTCCCAAAGGACTTGGGTTTCCTAGGGAGATTCCATCAAAATTCAATTTCACCCTAAACTATAGCAGTGGGAACCAACTCTCCTGAACTATGGGAAAAGAGGAAAAGGAAACAACTAGAGCATTCCAACCTCTAATTAAATCAAGCAAGGAAAAGTCCTTGAAAAGTTGCAAAGATTTTAGCCAATATATAATCTTGATGGTAATGCCCTTGCCAAGTGCTTCCTTGGATTTTTCTTGCCCTTGGAAAATCCTATTTATTTCTCTCCTCACAAATTGACCATAGGATGACTGTCGTTATTCTCCATATCACCCTACCCCTTTTCTTTGGTTGCTAGAAGAAACTAGAGTCAAAAAGGTTCACACAAGGGGCATTCCACCTGCAACCAAAGAGAGAGGAGAACCAATCCCATAAGAAGCAAAAAGGACAGGAGATTAATAGATGAGTCACCGTCTCGCCACTCCTCAAGCAAAGGCTACAGACATGGGGATAGTCACCAATCTAGCCTTTTCTTTGAAGCACATCTATAGTATTGATCTTTTGGAGAACCACTTCCCATCAAAATGCCCTAAGCCCCTAACCTTTGGTGGAATAGGAGTACACCACACTTCTTTACTAGGAAAGGAGACAAGCACAACAGTAGGCCGAATTAAGACATTGAGAAATGAAGAGCAAGAGAAGAACCCTAAGGAGGACTCTGTCCAAATTCTATTGTCCGGCAAGGTTCAAAATTTCAATACGATACACCCCATCGGGCATATCGTATCGTATCGTATTGGTGGCTTAATGATATGCCCCTACAGGGGTCGTATCGGGGTCTGACCTGGTTCAGGGGGTAGACCAGCCTTAAACCTACCCCTCTGAATCAGTTTCAAAGAAAAAAGGGGGGAGCAAGCTTCAATACAGGCCGATACGCCCCTACCATCATATCGGCCTGTATCGACATTTTAAACCTTGTTGTCCGGGCAAAAATGATCTAGGAAAACTTAACTCAACAAAGTGAACAGTTCATCTACACAAGCCATTTCTGAAAGGTAATTATATCACTTACATTGGTTCAAAATGAAAGAAAAAAAAAAAAAAAAGCACATGAGAATGCATACATACAAATAAACAAAATATGGGAAGCCAACCCTTCCTATATATTTGCAATGTTGTTTCTCATATGGGGACTTTTATGTATTTTTAAGTAAAGGAGGGAAATGGCTGTAATTTTGAAATAAGTAGTATTAGGATTATTTAAGACATTAGATTAGTGTGGAATAACCAACTATGATGTAATCTCTTGTTTTCTCATAGTGAGCTTTCATAGATCAATAACAGAACTTCATTGAAATATGTATAATAAGTAATACATATAGCAGTGTACCAAGCACCTCTAAATATATAGATAGCCTTGGCAACCCACCTATATTAAAACATTTCATCTGTTTACAAAGTTCCCACCCTAGGGGACTAAGCTCCAATATATTTGACTTACTTTATCCTATGTTTTGCCAAACCATCAGCTATTTGGCTGATCTTGGTATTTATCTAAAAGTTGTTCTCACTCTGAAGCCAACATTTTGATTTCCCTTAAGATCCATTTGATGGATTCTCCATGCTGCATCCATCAAACTTCATTTTTATCAGATTTGATGTTGGAGGACACCTAGTTATTGACTAAAATTGTTGACCCAGGAGGATAATGCCACTTGCTTCCAATTCCTAATAGTATCATCAATTAAGGGTGCAACCATACAAAAAATCCATTATTATGATCCAACGTGCAACCTTAACCATAATATTTTCGATTCTGGCTTCTCTACTTTGATATAATATCATTGGTAGTAAAGGGTGCGAAAGCATCTGTTGCCCTGGTGCATCTCGACATTATCTTTCCTCTCTTTTCTGGTGGTGAGTGTAGAGAGATAGGGCCAAATGGGCGTAGCCCATCCTTATTTATGTTTTTTAAGTAGATTGATGAGCTGGCCACCCACTTAAGGGCAGACTTGTAATTTGATCAATTTTAGTAAGATTAATAAAAGTTAAGAGGTGTAAGAGGAGACCATTGAACTCTTCTTTTCTCCCTTCTTCTTTCTTTTTGTCTTCCTCTTCCTTTTCTTTCTTTGTTTAAATCTGAAATTATTTTGCAGAATTTTATTGGACTAAATCACATCTTGGTATCAGAGCAAGTCTTCCTTCCTTTTGTTTTTTCTTTCTTTTCCCATACACCTTTCGATTAGAAGAGTGTATGGAGAGATAAGTTGTTGATTGTTTAGAGAACTTTTATTCTTAGTTAGTAGAGGATTTGGAGAGTTAGAATCTGGTTGTAGATTGCCAAGAAAGTGAGGTTGCTGATTTTTTGCCCCCAAACCCTAGCTGACTAGAGAATTTCTCGTTAAGTTAAAGAGACAGTTTGGGTGTGTCTCTCAAGGTCTTTGGGGTTCCTTTTGATCTCCAGATTACTCAAACAATCCCAATCAGCCCCTCTCACGGTGGATGAGCAGATAGTGACTATTTATACCGGAACGAATGGGTATCTTGATTCGTAAGAAATTGGACAGGTAAAGAAATTTCTTGTTCAGTTACGTACCTACTTAAAAACGAATAAACCTCAGTTCCAAGAAATCATATCTTCTACCAAGACATTTACCGAGGAAGCAGAAGCCCTTTTGAAGGAAGCTATTCAGGAGCAGATGGAACGTTTTCTACTTCAGGAACAAACATAAAGAAATTGATCACTCTTAGTACAAGGTACAAGGGGAATCATTGATAAACGTCTCTGATTCAAAAAAATCTTTCTTGATATTAGAAATCTAAAAAAATAGATGAAAATAAATTGCGTCCAATAGGATTTGAACCTATACCAAAGGTTTAGAAGACCTTTGTCCTATCCATTAGACAATGGACGCTTTTCATTCCGATTTTGTTCTGTCGCGTTTTTCCTTTTACTATCTTATCTCCTGGTCGAAAAAAAAAAAAATCAGATTGGATGTAATGGGATAGAATTTAGGGAATAAAGATGCGTATTCAAATCAAAGATGTATGTATCATAATTAAGGAACCCGAACCTCAGGTAGAGCAACCGACCTCTAGAGAGGGGGTCCCATCTTCTTCTCGAGGTCGAGATCCAAACAACTTTGGCCCTTCCACGATGACCTCGGACAGATTGTTGTCCTTGGTAGCCCGTTACCGTCTCCCCGACACTCTTGTCTTCAGTATTCCTTTGGGTCAATACCCTTGGGTTCACGGTCATCACGAGCTCACAGTTTTTGAGGAGCAGCTCGTAGCTGGGTTGCGCTTCCCGCTCCACCCTTTCATTGGTACCTCTACAAAGGAAAAGGACATGAATTAGTACACAAAACGTTGATGAGGGGAACGTGTTAAAAGGCTAAGGAACCTCTCCTATCGAGGGGAGTAGGGTTGAGCCCCGCAAATACTAAGGGGAGCTCCTCCTCCACCAAGGGCTTGGCCTTGACCGTCCCCAACACGATCAGGTGCGCCACGGCAATGGCCTTCTCGTCCCGAAGTGGAGGGGGACACTTCTCCATCGTCGTACAGGCCACTCCCCACTTTGACCTAAACGACCAACCTTCGGGGCAGGAGATAAAGAAAAATTTGCCCTTCCAGTTGTGGACAGACGAGGGTTATTGACCGGCCTCCCCCTCCACGACTGTAAGTAGTACATGCTGAACTCGGAAGAGTGCTTCCTCGACATAAACATGGCGTGGATCATCTTCGGGGTCAACTCTACATCCCAAAGCTGAGCCCACACTAGCATGGCTATAAGAGTCCTAATGGAGTTGGGGACGAGTTTGCCAATAGTGATATCGTACCACTCTAGCAAATCGGAAATCAAAGGGTGAAGCACCATCCTTCAGAGGAAGATAAGCTTTGTTGGTCTCACAACAAATCTGGTAATGTTCACTGTTAACTCTTTGCTTGATATCTTGGTTGAAGACCAAGCTATCTCTCCCCATTGGGTTTGGACCTGGAAATCAAAAGCTCCCTCCAATACCACTTTCTTTGCTTGGGTTGCTCTAAAAGGAAAGCTTCCTATTATTAATGTGCTAAGGAAGAAAGGTATGGCCTTTGTTAATCATTGCTGCCTCTGTGGTTCAGATGAGGAATATATTCAGCACCTCCTAGTCTCTTGTAGCTTCTCCTGTAGTCTGTGGTCCCATGCTCTGCAGTTGTTTGGAATGAATTGGGTTGACCCTCCTGATGTGGGCTCCTTGTTTTACTCTTGGCAAGTTTAAGCCTTTAGTAGAAGGGGTATTGTAAAAATTCTCTGTTGAAATATCTATGTTTTATCTGCTGTATCTCTGTATTAATTCTCTTAATTGAATAAAATTCTCATTTTCACTGATCCAAAAAAAAGGTGCTTTGGAATTTTCCACCCTTGGCTTTATGCTTGTGCTTGTGGAAGGAGAGGAATGGCCGAGTGTTTGAAGATCAATCCTCCTCTCCTCTATTTAGAAGCTTTGTGCCAAGCTGGAAAGAACCTTGTTCAAATGGGCATCTGTTAACAGGATTTTTCAGGGCCTGAAATTTTCGATGTTTTCTAGACCATTGAGATAGTACTTTAGGGGATGATGATATTCCAATGTAAATTTTCTTATTTTCCTTCATCCTTGTAGCTCTTGGCTGTTGAGGAAACCTCTCCCTCACAGTCTACTTCCATTTTGAAATTAATGGATATTTACCACTTCTCAAAAAAAAATATTTTGTAACCAAAATGACATTGAATGCGTATATTAATTATTCATTTAGCAGTGAGATAAAAGAACAATGTTACACATAAGTATCCCTCAGGAATCCATGGAGTGTTGGAGTTAGGGGTATCAATGGACCAGTTTTGGGTTAGACCCCATCCAAATCAAAATCAATTTGAATGGATTGGGCAGACCAATAAAACATATTGAATTGGACCAGTCCAGTCCAAAGTATTTATTGGGTTGGATTGGACCTGGTCTATCCATGATGGATTTATATTGGATTGGATCGGATGGAACTGGTCCATTGATAGAAGATAAAAATGCTGGTGTCAATGGTGTTCAGGTTGGAACCAATCTAAGTTAAAACCAATTTGAACAGATTGAATGGTCCAGACATTGAATTGGACTGGTCCAAAATGGTCCGGAGTATTCATTGGATTGGATTGGACATGGTCCATCTGTAATGGACTCATATTGGACTGGATCGGATTGGACCATATCCGGTCCACTTGACACCCCTAGTTGGAGTCCAACAACATGTTGATCCATTTAGGAGAGTCCATGCAACACTGCCTAATAAACTAAATGGAATCTGCTACATGAAGTGATCTAAACTTTGTAAAGAACTATACAACCAAGATGGGTCCATTACCCAGTGCTGGTCCCACTAGGGATCTTGGGACAGGTGGGTTGGATATGGACCTAACCTCCATCAATTTTAGCTCAAAGTGACCACTCTCATACTCAAATCTACATTCTTGCACTTGTCAGCCAAAGATTTTACCACAGAGCAAGTAATGGTCTCTACAACCAAGACGTATGGTGCATTTAGAAAATTATTAGACATGCATTTTCAATGTTATTCTGATGACTAAGTATGGTGATAACTACATAAAATAATGCTTTGAAAAGCTAAAAGAACACCCACACTTCAAAAAAAAAAAAATAGCAGGAATTCTTAGATGACAATACATGAAAAATCACAAACAGAAACAGGAAGAAGGGATTAGGTCTATGGAGCATGTAAAACAGTGAATAGACAAACCTATATTACTCAGAGTTTCAGTATATACTGAAAGCCGCTGTGGTCGAGGGAGATTCTGTTTATCTTGTTGCTCATCACTTAGCTTTATACAGTTAAGGAGTGGTGTTTTCCATGATGGTCTAGAATCATCCTTAGCATTGCATATACTCACTAGCTTCTGTTCAGCATTTTGTAGTTGGCATGATCTATTTTCCTCTTTAATCCAGATTGCTGTCTGAACCTGCCGAGCAATGAGCTTCCAGCACATTGCTGAAGTCAGATTGACCAGTTTATCCCAAATCACAGGAAAATCTTTATCCTTTCTGTATGCAGGTGGTGCCGAATAGACAAAATACCCTTTAGGTCGCAAAAGACGATGCACTTCTTTCAGCAGCACACCATCTGTAGAAAATTATTAAAAAAAATCATTACAGATTATTGGGTAAATTGTGGTTCTACTAATACAAAAAAGAAATTGAGTCTAAAAGCCTTAAAAAATAGAATATGATGAAAGTATAAAAGCCTCTAAAACTGGAGCATTAATTGGCCATATAAGAAGTTTTAAGATTAATAAAATCCATATACATTTGAAGCAATGTGAAATGGGCCTATCTAGGTGAATCTTTACAGGCCGCATCCCTGATTATATACCAAATGAACATGAAAGGATGAGCTTCCATAGGCATCTGTTGACAGATGTTATTATATGTACTGTACACAGATTTAGTGCCTGCAGGGGTATTTTTGTAATTTCAATACCACTTGTGTTGTACGGCCAGTATAGTATAAATACAAATGCTTCACTCGCATGAAGCAAGTTCTTTTGAGGCATTAAGTCCGCCAGCCTCTTCTCTCTTCTTCCTTCTTCTCTTCCTCTTCTTTCCGGAAGAGATAAAGTGAGACTAGCTGATGGATCATACACTTCCATAGCTGGTCAGGGAACTCTCTCTCTTCCTCTCAGCCTTACACTTTCTGATGTTCTTCATGTTCCAAAATTTCCTATGAATTTGTTCTCAGCTAGTAGTGTTACAAATTCCTTAAACTGTTCTGTGACATTTTTCCCTTCCTATTGTGTGATTCAGGATCTGGCCTCGGGAAGGACGATTGGTAGGGGACGTATGGTTGATAGACTCTATATGTAGGAGAATACGGCTGGCCTTCATGTTACAAAGTCTATGAGTCAGTTCAGAAAGAGTAAAATGTATTTGTGGCATTGTTGCCTGGGTCATTTGTCCTTTGAGTCCTTGAAAATTGTTTTTCCAGAACTATGTAAGTCAGTGTCTGTTTTTGATTTCTCTTGTCAAACGTGTCAGTTAAGCAAGCATTGGAGAACTCATTTCCTTCAAAAAAATAGTAAATCTAAGTTTCCTTTTCACATTGTGCATTCTGATGTGTGGGGCCCTGTTACTTTACCTTCTGAGAGTGGCTATAAGTATTTCATTGCTTTCATTGACGATTATTCCAGATACACTTGGGTATACCCAATGCGAACCCGTGAGGAAGTACCAAAAATTATCCAAGATTTTCAGCGGATGATCTTCACCCAATTTCAGACCGAGATACAAATATTTCAGTCAGACAATGCAAAAGAGTTTTTTCATAGTGACCTCACGGAGTTCTTTGCTTCACATGGCTCACTTCATCGGAGCTCTTGTGTCTGCACGCCACAACAAAAAGGTGTGGCTAGAAGAACCGACACCTCCTTGAAGTGGCACGGGGTTTACTACTTCATATGAATGTTCCCAAACAATTTTGGCTTGAGGTTGTTCTTTGTTCTACATACCTCATTAACCGAATGCCCTCTCGTTGGTTAGAGTACAAAGCCCCACATCAGCTTCTCTTCCCTAAGGCCCCTCTTCTTTCTATCCCTCGTGTTTTTGGTTGTCGGTGCTTTGTCCAAAACCTATCTCCCACCTGGGGAAAATTGGACTCTCGTGCTATCCCGTGCATATTTCTTGGCTACTCATTCTCTCAGAAAGGGTATCGTTGCTTTGATCCTGTTTCTCGGAGATTCTATGTCTCCACGGATGTTACCTTCTTTGAAGATGAGCCCTTCTTTCTTGTTTCTCCTCAAGGGGAGTGTAGGCATGAGGAGAAACTGGTTCAGCTTCCTCCTCTTCCTAATCCTTCTCTTCCTGATCCTCCACCTTTCCGTATTTTTTCTCGTCGTCGTAAAGGCCAACCAAGTTCAAGAGCTATGGAGAATCCAGAAGCTGTACCTCAAGTGCCATCAAACTCCTCGGGGGAAGATCATACTCACTTAGGTAACTTGACTCCCAATGATGGTCCTGACCTCCCTGTTGCTAATGATCTTGACCTTCCTATTGCCCACAGGAAAGGTGTTAGGTTGTGCACCACTAAACACCCCATTTCCAACTTTGTTTCCTATGAGAACATCTCACCTTCATTCCATGCCTTCCTTACCTCCATTGACAGTACCCCTATTCCCAAGAATGTGGCAGAAGCTCTCTCAGTACCAGAATGGACAAATGCCATGAAGGAAGAAATTGATGCTCTTCATAAGAATGGCACGTGGGAACTTGTTGATCTCCCTAAGGGAAATGATCCAGTTGGATGTAAATGGGTGTTCACTGTTAAGCATGGGGCTGATGGAACCGTGGAGAGGTATAAAGCTCGCTTAGTGGCAAAGGGGTTTACTCAAGTATATAGAGTTGATTATGCAGAAACCTTTGCCCCTGTTGCCAAAATGAACTCTATTAGAGTACTTTTCTCTCTTGCTGCTAATCTGAATTGGGATCTACATCAGCTCGATATCAAGAATGCCTTCTTGAATGGTGACATTAAAGAGGAAGTTTCTATGGTTCAACCCCCCGATTTTCTGGCTCAAGGAAATGAACAGAAAGTGTGCAAGTTAAAGAAGTCTTTATATGGGCTGAAGCAATCACCAAGAGCTTGGTTCAGCAGATTTCATACTACAGTTCAGCAGAGGGGATACAAGCAATGTCAGTCAGATCACACACTGTTTGTGAAAAGGGGAGAAGGTAAAATGGCTGCCCTAATAGTATATGTGGATGACATAATTGTTACTGGTGACTGGAAGGATGAAATTCAAAGTTTGAAGGGTTTCCTTGCCACTCAGTTTGAAGTGAAAGATCTAGGACCTGCCAAATACTTCCTTGGAATTGAGGTTGCCCGATCAAGAAAGGGTATCTTTATCTCTCTTGTTTAAGGACACTGGAAAGATTGGGGTTAAACCAGCTGACTCTCCCATTGACGCCAACCATAAGTTAAGTGACAGCCAAGGTGAACCTCTTAAAGATGTGAAGCAATTTCAGAGGCTTGTAGGGAGATTGTTGTACCTCTCTATGACCTGTCCAGACATAGCATATGTTGTTGGTGTCCTCAGCCAGTTCATGCATGCACCTAGGACCACTCATCTTGAAGCAGTAGAGAGGATACTGCGGTATCTTAAGAAGTTCCCTAGTGCTGGCTTATTATTCCAGAAGCATGGACATTTGAGAGTTGAAATTTATACAGATGCGGATTGGGCTAGATCTCAAAGTGACAGAAGGTCTACTAGTGGTTACTGCACCTTTGTAGGAGGGAACCTTGTTACTTGGAGGAGTAAGAAGCAAACGGTGGTGCCTAGATCCAGTGCTGAAGCTGAGTACCGTGCAATGGCACATAGAGTAGCTGAAGGTATGTGGATAAAGAATCTGTTGGGTGAGTTGGGTTTTCCAGTGGACAAACCCATGACTCTACTCTGTGATAACAAGGCAGCTATAAGTATTGTTGCTAACCCGGTACTACATGATAGAACAAAGCACATTGAAGTTGACAAGCACTTTATCAGAGAGAAAGTCATCACAGGTGAAGTATGCACTCCATATATCAGCTCTGAAGACCAACTAGCAGACATCTTTACAAAAGGGCTAAACCATCCAGACATCAAGATCTCTGTGACAAGTTGGGCATGATTGATATCTATGCTCCAACTTGAGGGGGAGTGTTGACAGATGTTATTGTATGTACTGTACACGAATTTAGTGCCCATAGGGGTATTTTTGTAATTTCTATACCACTTGTGTTGTACGGCCAGTATAGTATAAATACAAATGCTTCACTCGCATGAAGCAAGTTCTTTTGAGGCATTAAGTCCGCCAGCCTCTTCTCTCTTCTTCCTTCTTCTTCTTCCTTCTTCTCTTCCTCTTCTTTCTCTTGCTCAACAGCATCTTCTCAAATCCAAGGAAACAGGAAAGTTTTCTATTCAAGAAACATACTAATACAAACTCACCAGCATTTTGCTTGCCTCCAATACCTGACCATCCTGGGTTTCCTATGACACACCCATCAAAGTTTAGCTTGAATTATTCAACATTGATAGGAACTAGGGGAACTGATCCTACCCACAACCAACCAATCTCCCATAATGGAACCTAAAGGAGACACCACCAAAGTAATCTATAGTGAAGAAGTGAAGAACTCTCGCCAAAATTTTGTGAACGACATCCTGCATATGAAGAGTGGTGGCTTGTAGGTACAGTGTCATAAGTTTGAATGAGATTCTAGAGAGGTGCCATCATCTTATGGTGTTTGTGTGTGGAAAGGAATCATTAAGTTTCATGAGTTCTCCTAGACTACCAGTTTCTTGGTAGGTGAAGGAATAATAGTTAGATTCTGGGAATGTGTAGACTACCAGTTTCTTGGTAGGTGAAGGAATAATAGTTAGATTCTGGGAATGTGTAGTGTGGAGAGGAGAAACTTAGCGATTTATGTCCAAGACTTTATAGGTTAAGCTCTACAGACATCATGGTCAATCCATGTTTTGAGAAGGGTGCAGGTTGTGTGGTGCCTAAAATTTAGGCAACCATTGCTGGATAGAGAAATTGGCAAATGCATTGCGATGATATTGAAACTAGAGATAAGGATTGAAGCCAACTCCCCAGAAATAAGATTGGCACTTAAATCAGTTTAATAGTTCATTGTGTCTAGAGTATAATCTAATTCCTCCTAGAGTTGAAGCCTTTCCCTGGCTTCTTGCTTTGAACAGCATTTTAACAGTTGATCTTGATCAATTGAAACCAAGATGATTTCAGATGCCAAATAGGTGTATTTGGTGAATGGGATAGGAAGAGAGTGTGAGCCACTTATTTATTCATTGTTATTGGTAAGATTTCATCTGAAACTTTTTCTTCACTATTGTTAATATCAGAAAATTCAATCCAACTTCGTTTTTGATAAATGATGATAGTTTTAAATAATGAACAGATTCAATCCAACTTTAATGTTGAAGTATGTCTGAAACATTTTACTTGCTAAAAGATGACAATATAAAAATAGAAATAGATTGCTCAGGTTTCTATTTAAACTAAATAACTGAAAATAAAAGTTTACCATTCTCATGCCAATCAACACGGCACCGGGAACAGTGAACCATTTCAAATGAGTTTGATGGAAAAGGTAGTTGTTTTGTGGCTAAAACAGAAATCATTGCACCAATTCCTCTCTCTAGGGCAAATTGAATCTGATTCTCATGGCCATCTTTTGGAGCAAAAGACATTGTTTGTATATCCAATGGAAGAAGGTAAGCTGAGAAACTGGCAACCCCACAACCAACATCAAGAACTTGAACCACCCCAGCTGAACGCAGATCACCTGTCTCATTGGTTGTCATATTTCCTAACCTGCATTCACCACACAATCCATTCAAATTGACACTAAAGTTAAAATATTTGGTAGCTATTTAGGTCTACAACCATGCACATTTAACTACAAATAATGAAGCAATAAAATAACAGATTAAATCTTGGTATGGTAGAATTAATGAAATTTAAAATTGCAACAACTAAACTACTAACAGAAACATGGAGGGATTTTTCATATTTTTATATAAAAAGCTATAGATGGCATGAGAAAACAAACTCTTCTGTAGCACATCATGTTGGCATACATATGAGATGCAAAGTGTTAGACAGTTTTGTATGCCCTTAGCTTCAATCAAAATGATGTACTTTATGAGTTTATTGTAAATGAATAAAGATACATATTTGATTCATGTTCCCTTGGTATGTTTCTGTGTAATACCCTTAAACTGGACACTTAATGAGACTCGTGTTAGTTTAGAATGTTCACAGCCAGTGGGTCGGTCTGGGGAGACCTATCCTGACAAGGCTGACACTGTAGTGCCACCAAGTCGGTTGGGGTGGCTTGTCTCAGCTGCCAGGGTGAGACCCTAGGCACATACAGTGTAAGATTAATTGAATCTTTGAACTGGACCAGATTTCCAGTATTGCCCTGGACCTTGGAGATTGATGGGCAAAACTGGAAAGTTACACCCGACCCCTAGACTCGATTATGATACTGCACTAGGTGTCGGATTGGGCTATCTTTGATGTACCAATCAGTGAGATCCTTAGCGGGGGTCAAAACCTGGGTATGTTGGGACAGTCCGAGAATTCATCTGAGTGGGTGATCATAGTGACAGGATCAGCCCCTTTGTCGGACAAAGGTAATGATCGGGGATGCACTCTCACTGATGGAAACCAAGACTGCCGGCAGCCGATTTCAACCGTTGAGATTTGTTTTGCAAAATATATTTTATATAAGATATAAAAGAATATATATATGGTTTCTAAAATGTTTGCAAGAAGGTTTTAATTCCCGGGATCCATATGAGTGGAGAGTGCAACACTGTTCCTTGCAGCCGAGGGAGAGGTCCTCTCTTGTCGGGCAGTGTATGATCATTATGGGCTGAGAGGTTAAGTGTAAGACCATTGAGGATAATGCCTGATGGGCTAATCTTGCATCTGCCCACAGTCCCTGGGTGTTACAAGGTGGCTTGGCCCAGGGACCACTTAGTGTAAGTGTTGGGCCCATAGAGCTCATTTGATGGGTTTCAGGGGGTACACTGTCTTCAGCAGTGCATTCGGCCAGGCCTTGTAACAAAGGCTGGGCTGAACCCATGTGGCTGATGTGTAGATCAATGCTTGGGTCCCACGCCATACAAGGAAGCCCAACTGGGCAGCAATTTGGAAGGTTTTTTGAGTACATAACCTTAATGGGCCTTAAGCCCATTTCGAACTGGGCTGATTTGATCAGTCATCTAAAGGGGGCGAATTCTGAAGTGGGTCAGCTAAAAGGATTGGGCTTAGACCCTATCCACTCAGAGAGTCCAAGATCTAAATAAGATTTAGATATGGAAACCTCCTAATTAGATTAGGAGACAGCTGATCTGATCTGCAAATAAGATAAGGATTATCCCTCATCATCAAGGGACTTCTAACCCAAATATGATTTGGAATTAGCAACTCCTAATCTGATTAGGAGCTGATCCCTTTAAGATTATAAAAGGGGAAGGGGGCGGCAACCTTGAACACAACAACAACATCAATAGCATTCTTCTCTTTAAGAAAGAGAGATTAAGAGATTTCCTGCATACTGCGAATTCTCTTCTGCCGCTACCTTCCTGCCATTGCCATTCCTTCAGTTCGATCTCCAGTTCTTGGGAGCAATCAAGATTGGATCTTGATTTCAATCTTTTGGGAAAAGATTGATTGGAGCTGTACTCACAAGCCGTCCAGTTGATTCTTGCGAAGGGTCAAGTTCTTTTGAAGAACATTGCTGATTCTGCTCCATCCTTCACTGCGCCATCTTCAGTGGGAGCTGATTTTGGATCCTTCCTTGGGCGTGAACACCTCCATTGGGAGATAGTATTTCTCCGTATCAGGTATTATCCTCTCCCACTCCTTTTGGTTCAGATCTGGTTCAGTTTATGGTTCAAGATTGACCCTTGAAAATATGATTTTCTAAATAGGGAATACGATTCCCAGTTGAAGGGAGAGATAAAATTTTTGAAATTCGCCCCTTATTCCGCAATCTTTGGGCGTCCATAGGATGGATCTCTCATCCCTTAAGAACTATGATAAACTTCATGAGAAGGAAAATAGCTTTTATATCTCCAAGTTTTTCATAGTAGGCCAAAAGTTCAACTTTCTCAAAAACATTCTAACAATGCACAAACAAGTAAATTGAAACATAACCACCAGCTTATAAGTTCTAATGTTTTGATCATGTTCTGCAGTTTCAACTACAACTTTTCATGCCACCAGATTTGAAGACAGCATTCTTCTATCTGGTGCAGAAGTGGCTTTTTGTCTTGCATCATACAGTGGCTATTTATTTATTTATTTATTTATTTATTTTTATAATTGAATTATAGTTTCTGTAGTGAGAATGGGCCAAATGGGCCCTAGTGTTCTTTATTTCTTTTAAGTATAGTGTTTAAAAGTTATGTTTCTTAGTTATGGGCCTTATGGGCCTTCTTTTGTTATCTTTAATTATTTCTTTAGTGCTGGCCGCCCCATTAAGGGCATCCAAGTAATTGTACTCAGACTTAGAATTATTAATAAAAGTGATGAAAGGGGGCTAGAGAGAGGAGTTCGAATTCTTCTTTTCTATCTTCCCTTCTTTTCTTCTTCTTTCTCTTTCTCTCTTTTTCTTCTTTCTTGCATTTTCTGAATTACTGTAGGTGTAATTTTCAACTTGGTATCAGAGCGGGTTCTCACTTTCGACTTTTTTCTCCTTTCTTTGCCCATACATAGTCTGTATGGAGAACTGATTGGTTGATCAACCAGCTACTTATGTAGCCCCATTAGAAAGGTTTTTGGAGAGTGTTGTGGAGGTTTTTCATCCTTAGTTGAAGCCCAGGGCAGGTTCTTGGAGATTTTTCCCAAAAACCCTAGATAACTAGAGAAACCTTGTTACAAGTTGTAGAGACAATTTGAACCAAGCGCTTGGGGATCAGAGGTAAGCCTTTTGATTTTTATTAGGGGCGATTTTGGTTGGATTGAATTCTGGAACCTCTGGAAGGGGCACTTGAAGTTTCTCTCTTTCTCCCCATCCCGCAGGACCCTATGAAACCCTAATTTTGGGAGGTTAAGAGGTTGTTCTTTGTTTAGAATAGTAAATCTAGCCAAGTAAATCCCTAATTTGAATTTCGTTTGCATCCGTTTACTCAATGGAGCAAACTGGAGGAGACCAAATAATCCTCAAATTTTGGGTTTGAACATAGGGGTCAGTGGAGAATCTTTTCGGGGCCGTGATACTATAAAGCTAAATGGGACCAATTATTTAGCTTGGTCTCAATCTATTAAGATACATGTGTGTAGTATAGGAAAATGGGGTTATATTACCGAGAGAAAGAAGAAAACGGAGGAGGATGATCCTACCTATGAAAGGTGGATGCAGGAAAACTACACAGTAATGGATTGGTTAGTGAATTCTATGCAACCACACATTAATCAGCATTACCTGTGGATGGAAACTGCAAAAGAAGTGTGGGATAGTGTCACAGAGACCTATTCCCAAAAGCTTAATGTTGCTCGGGCCTACAAATTGAAGCATGATGTGAATAATCTTAGACATGGGAAGAAGCCCTTAGCAGTCTACTTCTCTATGCTGAAATCTCTTTGGCAAGAGATTGATCCGATGGAGACTGTTGTTTGGGGTTGCACAAAGGATGCAAAAACATATAAGAGGTTGGTAGAGAGAAATTGGGTCTTTGAGTTCCTCACCGGACTCAATTCGAGGTATGGTATTGTAAGGCAGAATGTTTTAGCGAAGGATGAGGTGACTTTGTCTCAAGCATATGCTATGGTGAGCAGTGAGGAGAGCAGAAGACAAGTTCAGTCTATTGAGCCACAGGTTGATCACTATGCTAATGCGGGGATGAAGCCAAAGATTAGCACTTGAAAGAAAGATGTTATCTGTGAATACTACAAGAAGTCTAAACACACTAAAGACACATATTGGAAGTTGTATCCAGAGCTCGTTCCTACTAGATTCAAGAAATAAAATGGTAGAAAAAGGGTGGACTCTGGATGAAATGAAGGATTGTATCCTAACAAGAGCAATCCATTGGCTGAAAATTGTGGATATCTTTGATGACTTCTCCTTTGATGACTTGTGGAGGAATTGGCTAGTAATAGCTAACACTTCAACAAAGAATGATAGAATTTTGTCAGAATGGATTCCGCCTTTGGAAGGTGTCATCAAGCTGAACTTTGATGGAAGCAGCCAAGGCAACCCCGTGCCTTCAGGTATAGGGGGTATCCTGGGAAATAAGGACAGCAACATAATTTCCCTATTCTCGGGACCGGTGGGAGTGGGGGATTCCACAAGGGCAGAAATCCTAGCTGTAGTACAAGGAATTCAGATCGCCAACCAGCTTGGGGTGGAGCATCTCCTAGTTGAAGGGGACTCTCAGGTGGTAACATGGTGGCTCCTAAACTTGGATACCACCATTTGGGGCTACAAAAATCTCATCAAAAAAGTAAAGTGGTTAACCAGCAATATGAGAGTTGAGGTAAAATGGGTTAGTAGGTCTGCTAATTCTTTGGATGATGCTTTAGCCAATCAAGGGGTTTCTAGGGAAGATCTTTTTTGTGCTTCTATGTAAGTTGTTATTAATTTGGAAATCTGTACTTAACTAGCCCGGAGAGGTTGCAACTCGTGCCTTTCCTTGGGGACTTTGTACTATTGCCTATTGCTGATTAATAAAATTATTTCAATTATCAAACAAAAAAAGGGTTGACTCTGGAAAATGTAGAAATGCAAATGTAGCCACCTCTTCACAAGGTGAACAAGGATAGGGTGGAGAGAAGTCAGTGGGAGAACAGCTTGCAGCCGCCAGGGCTGAATATGAGAAGTATGGCCGAATCATCAGCCACTTGGAGTCCACTGCTACAGTTCCTTCAGAGACTATTCCTTCCTCTGCATATGCTCACTCAAGTATTCGTGCCACTACACATCATGCTTTTGTCTCAGGTACTCATAAAACCCCTTGGATAATTGATTCTGGTGCTTCTGACCATGTGACCAATGTTTCATAGTTATTCACCTCTTACCAACTTCTTTCTGGACAGGGTAAGATATCCCTTGCTGATGGGAGACATTAAGACCTCTAATGCCCTGACCTTATCATTTGTTCTTCATGTACCTAAACTTAATACCAATTTGCTTTCACTTAGTAATTTGACTAAATCCCTAAATTGCAATGTAGCTTTTTTTCCTTCATATTGTGTTTTTCAGGACATGGAATCTTAAAAGGTGATTGGGAGTGGCCATGAGGCGAATGGGATCTATCTGTTAGACATGCCTGAGCAAAGCCAAGTACAACCTAAGAGAATTGCATTTGTTTTAGAGTCCACTAGTCGTATTATGTTATGTCATAGTCGTTTGGGTCACTTGTCCTTTTCTTCATTGAGTCGGTTGTTTCCAGAGTTATTTAAATGAATTAATCTATCAAGTCTTCATTGTGAGTCTTGTGAGTTCTCAATCCTTCAAGTAATAAAAGATCAACTATTCCTTTTAATATCGTTCAATCTAATGTGTGGGGGCCTTACCATTTACCATGTATGGGTGGGTATAAATATTTCATCTTGTTTATTGATGATTTTTCACGATATACTTGGATTTACCTTATGCGCACTCGGGTTGAAGTGCCTAAACTTGTGCAACAGCTCCATGAACACATACTCACTCAGTTTAATACCCACATCAAAATATTCCAAACAAACAATGCTAAGGAATATTTTGAGAAGGACCTTACCTCCTATCTTGAGAAGTTTGGGGTTATTCATCAGAGTTCTTGTGTCCGCACTCCACAACAAAATAGAGTAGCAGAGAGCAAAAACAAACACATTGTGAAAGTTACAAGGAGCATTCTTTTTGCTACGTTCCTATGAAGTTTTGGGGTGATGGAGTTTTAACAACTACATACCTTATTAACCTCATGCCTTCTCGAGTCTTGGGGTTAAAATCTCCCTTTAGAGTCCTCTTTCCTGATGTTGAGATTTTCTCTATTCCTCTGAAGGTCTTTGGTTGCACTTTTTATGTCCACATTCCCAATTCCAAAAGACACAAGTTTAACACTAAGACTCAGAAGTGTATCTTCCTTGGTTATGTCTCCACACAGAAAGGGTATTGTTGTTTTGATCCCATTAATGGCACCCAGTTCGTTTCCATGGATGTCACTTTTGCAGAATTAGTCCCTTTTTATAGCCATCCTTCTAAGGGGGAGAGATCACTCGAGTTGTTTTCTTCATCCCTTCCTTTGCCAACTCCAATTGAGTCTTGTGTTGAGCCCTCCACAGTTACCCCCATTCCAGCGAAGGGATCTTCTCCTTTGACGTCTTCCACTCCAATTCCTCCTCCTCCTCCTACTAGTCCTCCAGTTGTTTCCACCCATCCTATTCTCCAGAGGTGGTACCAGTGGCAAAGGCTAAGGCAAACACAGATTGATCCCACATCTCCAGCTAAGACTCTGCCGCTCTCAATTACTGAAGAGAGGACATGTCCATCACCCCCTCCACCAACACCCTCGTTTCCAGACCTTAACCTACCCATTGCTTTGAGAAAAGGTAAAAGGAAATGTATAGCTCATTGTATTTCCAAATACATTTCCTACAGCTTGTTGTCCCCATCCTACTATGCCTTTCTAGCCTCCATTTCTTCTCAATCCATCCCAAAGTTTGTTTTAGAAGCCTTAGCCACGCCAGATTGGAGAGATGTATGAGTACTAAAATAGAAGCCCTTCATAAAAACAATACCCGGGAAGGGTATATTATTTGCTAAACATGGACACATGAAGGTAGAAGCATATACAGATGTTGATTGGGTAGGAAACGTGGATGACAGCAGATGCACATCAGGATATTGTGCTATGATAGCTGGAAATATTGTTTCCTGGAGAATAAAAAAGCAATCAATGGTTGCTAGATCTTCAACTGAGGCAGAGTATAGACCTATGGCCCATGGTGCTTCTGAGTTGTTATGGCTTAGATCTCTCCTTAATTAGATGGGTGTTTCATGTGACGAGCCACTACTGTTGTATTGTGATAACCAAGCTGCTATTAACATTGCTCACAACCTAGTTCAGCATGATAGAACTAAGCACATTGAGGTAGACAAACACTTTATATGGGAGAGAGTGGCTTCAGGAGAGTTGTGCCTACCTTTCATTGCATCAGAAGAGCAGCTAGCAGATTTTCTAACCAAGGGAGTCCCAAAGGCAAAGCTTCAACATTATGTAAGCAAGCTGGGCATGATTGACATCTATGCTCAGCTTGAGGGGGATTGTACTGAGAATGGGCCGAATGGGCGCTAGTGTTCTTTATTTCTTTTAAGTAGTGTTTAAAAGTTATGTTTCTTAGTTATGGGCCTTATGGGCCTTCTTTTATTTTCTTTAATTATTTCTTTAGTGCTGGCCGCCCCATTAAGGGCATCCAAGTAATTGTACTCAAACTTAGAATTATTAATAAAAGTGATGAAAGGGGGCTAGAGAGAGAAGTTCAAATTCTTCTTTTCTTCTTCCACAACCTATTGCTAAAACTTCTTTTCTTCTTCATTCTCTTTCTCTCTTTTCTTCTTTACTTGCATTATCTGAATTACTGTAGGTGTAATTTTCAACTGTTACATTAATCAAAGAAATGCAGTGACTATTTATTTTATTACATCAATTTGTTGTTATGTCCAATATACATTTCATCCACTTTCTCCCCCAAAATTTAACTATGTAAGATCACAAGTTGTTACAAATCATGCAAGCAAACATGATTAAAAATGTGCAAGTAAACATGCATCTATACATAAGCTCAGGTAAGACAGCTAGGCAGCATCAATGCATTTTGGCCTGGCAAGGCAAGTCAAAGTCCATGCCACAAGAAATAATTAGTGTACACATATTCTATAGCGGTGCATTTAATAGTCATACATAATTTTTTTTATCAGCAAAAAGATAGTCAACATAATATCATGGCATTACATGTTAAAACATAAATTACTAAAATACAAATCAAATCAGTAGATGCTTAAATGAAAACTAGCAGAGAAAGTGACAAATAATTGAATAGCCTCCCTTATTCAAAGTACAATAGTCATATACAAGGGAATTGAAAACCCAAATCTTTAAATAGCAAGTTACCAATTAATCAACATACCAATTCATTAGGTAGGAGATTCAAGTAATGGTGGTATGATCATAGTATGAGCAATGACCCAAAGATAGAAGTGCATCAAAAAATAAATAATATCTAAGGAATCTTAAATAAATCAATACATCGGACAACCATGTACCTTTGAATGTACTCAGGAGCCCCATGCTTGAAATGAGTACCACCACCTGGGAACCACCAAAACTGATGTTTCTCGTGCACCCAGTTTTGTCCTCCTTTGACTTCAGCCAAATGTGTATGGTTCACATTGCTTTGCCATACATAATCCCTACTAGTTGGCCACCTTATTGGTATTTTATAATCCACTGGTGGAGGCACCAAGCAGAACAACTTTTTAGCAAGAGGAGGGCAGTGCCTTTCGAGTTCTTCTTTCCTAGAAAGATCTAAATCTGAGAGCAACTCTTTGGTATACGACAAATCATGGCAAGGGATATGCTCATTGTAAATCAGTGGACATATGTTCATCCCAGTTTCAGGTATCAAAAGTGGTGTTCTTCTAAATGTAAGAGCAACTTTATTTGTAAACCTTATAGAACCTGCAAGGGGAAGAAAAACATTTTTAAGATTTCCAAGTACCCAAAGTAGTCCATGGAGTTTTTTTTTTTTTTTCTTTGAAGAATAAAGGAAAATTTTATTAAAAATAAAAAGGGAAAGAAATACAACAGCAAGGTGATATATCACCAGAATAAGAACAACCTCAGAGAGCCCATAAAACCCAAAAACCCCACAGCTTACAAGCAAAGATTTACCCAATCAGTTCTGAGCAAAGATCAAGGAATAGAGACCCAATGAACCTCCATGGATACAAAGGCCACCAGCCCATCAATTAATCAAAAAGAAGAGCCCTCCCTGCAAACCACCAAAACTTCAGTCTTCATCCGTGAGCATATCCTCCTGGAGTGAGTTGTCCTCATCCCATTCCTTGCTTCCTTCCTGAAGGATTTAGTTCTTCAATTTCTCTTCCCTTTTTCTTCTTGCAAACTCGTCAAAGGTCCTCTAGTAAACTCCTCACCACCTTGGTCATGATGGAGTTTTACATGATCAGCCAAGGCATTTTTAGTACAAATTGCCACAAACCACTACAAATGGATAAAGCAACCAAAGCACTAAGGGTAGATTTTGATATATCATTGTTGAACTACACATAAGTTAACAGGGAGAGTTTGTGGGTGGAGCTGCACAGTATCAGAAGAATGTGTGAAGGAGCTTGGTATTTAGTGGGGTATTTCAATGTGAATCAGTTTTCTGCCAAAAAGAGTGTAGGATCCTCAAGAATCACAAGTATGAGGAATTTTAATGAGTTTATTGAGGACCTTCCTTTACAGAATACACAATTCACTTGGTCTAACTTACAAGAGAATCTGATTTGTTGTAAGTTGGATAGATTTCTGGTAACCACGGAGTGGGAAGAGCACTTTGGGTCGGTGGTACTTAAAACCTTGACAAGACCAACTTCAAATCACTGGCCACTTTTATTGCAATCAGAAGAGTTATCTTTTGGACCTATGCCTTTTAGATTTGAAAATATGTGGATAATTCGTCCTCAGTTTAAGGAGAATATAGAAAGGTGGTGGAAGGATTATAATATGGAGGGTTGGGCTGGGTCCAATTTATGCAAAAATTAAGTTGGATAAGGGCAGCTCAAAGTTTGGAATGTTCAGACCTTTGGAAGAGTAGAGGTGAGAAAGGTAGATCTGCTAAGACAAATTGGATCTCTAGACAAAGTTGAGAGAGAAGGAAGGGGTCTGAATGAGGAAGAAAGACAGAAAAGATTGGAGTTGAAGGTGGAGTTGGAGACAACAATAAGAAGGGAAGAAATTTATAGGAGACAAAAATTGAGGTGTAAACAGTTAAAGGAGGGGATGGTTTTTCCACCTGATGGCAAATGGGAGAAGAAAGAAAATTCTAATTTCTATGGTGGTGGTTGATGGTGAAGAATTTAGGGATAAAGGGGAAGTCGAGAGTATATTATTATCACATTTTTTTCATCATTAATAGAATAGTATATTATATTATTATTCACATTATAAAGGCTTTGTACTCACCAAGGTGTATACAAAGGCCTGTGGTGTAAAGGATCTAGTGGAAGAAGGTGCCCTCAGAGGTGGCAGCAAGGCTTGAGGAACCTTTCTCATTGGAGGAGATAAAGGGCTGTAATGGGTATGAGTGGTGATAAGGCCCCTGGTATGGATAGTTTCACTATGGCCTTTTACCATTAGTGTTGGGATTTTATCAAGGAGGATCTGAAAAAAGTGTTTGATGAGTTCTTTTTGAGGGGAAAAGTGGGAAAAAGAATGAATGCAACCTTTGTGTCATTGATTCCAAAATGCATAGGGGCTACCTCTACAAATGAGTTGAGACCAATTAGCCTCACTACAAGCCTTTACATCAGCCTTTTTGTAAATGCTGATGGGATAGTGACTTAGTTTTTGTAAGGCTTTCCCTGATATAGCTTCTTGTTTTTCAGGGATTTTAATGAAATTCATACTTTACCTCTTCTCAAAAACAAAAAGAGGTTCTTCATTGGATGGTATCCAAAGAGCAAAGAGCAAGGAGTTTTTGTTAGGAATAGGCAAATTTTGGATCAGACTCTAATAGTTAATGAGGCAGTGGAGGATTTTTGAAAATCAGGGAAGAAAGGTTTTGCGTTCCAATTGGATTTGGAAAAGGCCTATGATCATGTGGACTGGATTTTCTTATAGTCGGCAATGGCCCAAATGGGTTTTGGCTAGAGGTGGATAAGGTGGATGATGGGTGTTTGAAGACAATTCATTTTTTGATATTGATCAATGGCTCCCCTAAAGATTTCTTTAAGGCTTCAAGGGGTTTACTACAAGGGGACCCATTATCACCAATGTTGTTTACGTTGGTGAGAGATATTTTTAGTAAACATTTAAAGAGAGCGAATGAAAGAAATATCTTCAGAGGTTTTAGAATCAGGAAGGAAAGCCAAGTTGTGTATCATCTTCAGTTTGCAGTAGTTGAAGTCATCTTCAACCCATCCAAAAGGAGGTCCCTTCAACATTTTTGAATTCGATCAACCACAGAAGCAAGTATAGGGAAGAGAGACATGAAATGAGTATAGAGGTTGTTAAAACCACTCTTTATAAGTCATGTTACCTGCTTTGGACAATTATTTCAATTTCTGCGAGGCCAGTCTCCTTTTGGCCCTTACAATCATCAAAATAACATATTGATTTTGGCCTAAGAACAAATTGCTAGACAGCTAAATTTCGACAGACATGAAACGAGTATAGAGGTTGTTAAAACCACTCTTATAAGTCATGTTACCTGCTTTGGACAATTATTTCAGTTTCTGCAAGGCCAGTCTCCTTTTAGCCCTTATAATCATCAAAATAACATATTGATTTTGGCCTAAGAACAGATTGCTAGACAGCTAAATTTTGACAGACTATTCAATGAAGGTAACTCTAAATTGATAGTAGAGTGGCTGAAGGAACCAGAAACAGTGATTTGGAAGTACAAGAAATCTATGAAAAAGTTCAAATGGCTGGTTAGAGATATGACTTTTTTTTTTTTGAAGAGGTAAAGTAAGATGTTATTAAATAAATAAAAGATGGATACAAGGAGTTCACTGCACAAAGGCTGTGTAAAAGAACCACCTTAAGAACCCTAAAAAAATTAACTATTACACAGCCTTTGTGCAGTGAACTCCTTGTATCAAATTAACTATTACACAAGCACTCAATAATCCCATTTGAACAGCATATTTGAACTCAGCCACCCTATCAAATCATCTACAACTGAATTTATCACATTTTCTACTTGGAGCTGTTTTTGATCAAAGATCCTCCTATTTCTCTCCCCCCAAATGGACCACAGGACTGCCAAAGGAATTGCACTCCACAAGATCCTACCCTTGCTCATACCTTCAATTTTCCAGCTAGATGTGATTCAAACCAATAAAATTAGTAGAATATTTTAGAATAAAGAAAAAGAAATTAAGGAAGAAGAAGAAACAGCAAGAAGAAGAAGGAAGATTGGAGAAGAGGAGAAAGAAAGGAGGAGTTTGATAATCTCCTCTTTCTCCCACTAATCCTTTTTAATAAACTTGCTTAAGTTACATAATTTACAAGGTTGCCCTTAAGTAGGCGTCCACATCAGCACTATACTTAGAAAACATAAACAAGAGCTAAAGGCCCATAAAGAAAAGGCCCAATAAGAAAACATAACAAGAAAGAACCAATTAGAAAGACACGAATGGGCTAGGGCCCATTCGGCCCAGTCTCTCTACACTCCCCCTCAAGCTGAGCATAGATATCCATCATGCCCAGCTTGCTTATATAATGAACCAGCTTTCCTTTAGGAACACCTTTTGTCAAAACATCAGCCAATTGTTCTTTAGGAGCAACAAATGGTAGACAAACTTCTCCTGAGGCAACTCTCTCTCGTATAAAATGTCTGTCAACTTCAATGTGCTTAGTTTTGTCATGTTGAACAGGATTATGTGCAATGTTGATAGCAGCCTAGTTGTCACAATATAACATCATTGGCCTCTCATAGTCTATACCCAATTCATCTAAAAGTGATCTTAACCAAAAAAGTTCAGAAACTCCATGTGCCATTGCCTTGTACTCTGCTTCAGCTGAAGATCTTGCCACTATAGATTTCTTCTTACTCCTCCATGATACAAATATACAATGTTCCCTGCTACCATAGCACAGTAACCTGAAGTAGACCACCTATCATCAATACATCCGGCCCAATCAGCATCAATGTATGCTTCCAGCTTCATGTGTCCATGCTTAGCAAACAAGATACCTTTCCCTAGAGTCCCTTTTAGATAGCATTGAACTCTCTCAGCAGATGCTAAATGTGTATCGCTGGGAGAATGCATAAACTAGTTGATTACACTAACTACATAGGAAATATCTGGCCGAGTCATGCAAAGGTATAATAACTTCTAGACCAGTCTCTGGAACACTCCCTTATCAGGCAACAGTTCACCTTTAGTAGTTGACAACTTATGATTTAGGTCAATAGGAGTAGAAGCAAGTCGAGCCCCCAGTTTCCCAATCTCTGCAAGGAGATCAAGAACATACTTCCACTGAGAAATGAAGATACCATCCTTAGATCTGGCAACTTCAGTTCCCAAGAAATATTTGAGTTCTCCCAAGTCTTTAATTTCAAACTCAATGTTAAGAAAACTCTTGAGATGAACAACTTCCTGAGTATCATTACCTGTAACCACAATATTATCAACATAGACAAACAGAAGGGTCACTAAGGAATCTCTCCTCTTAACAAACAAAGTATGATCCGACTGAGTCTGTGTGTACCCAAAAGTAACAAGAGCAGCTCGAAATCTGTCAAACCTTTCCTTGCATCTCCTTCCCATACACCCCTGGAGGTAATGACATACAGACCTCTTCATTTAGGTTCCCATTCAAAAAAGCATTCTTTACAACAAACTGATGAAGAGGCCAATCAAAAGCAATAGCTAAAGATAGCAAAACTCGAACTGAAGTCATCTTGGCTACTAGGGCAAAAGTTTCTAAGTAATCAATACCATACATCTGAGTATATCCTTTAGCAACCAAATGGGCCTTATATCTCTCAATAGTACCATCAAAATGATACTTAATAGTGAACACCCACTTACAGCCAATCGGTTCCTTTTCCTCAGGCAAATCCACAATTTCCCAAGTATTGTTCTTATGCAAAGCATCTAGTTTAGTCATCATAGCATCCCTCCATTTTGGTTTGGACAAGGCATCTAGGACAGATCTAGGAGTCACATGTGTGGAAACAGAGGCAAGGAAGGAATAGTAGGAAGGGGAAAGAAGGCTGTAGGACAAGTGTTTGGAAATGCAATGAGTTGTACATTTCCGTTTTCCTTTGTGAAGGGCAATAAAGAGATCAAGGTCAGGGAAGGTGTCCGAAGTGGTAGAAGAGGGCTGACCTGTTACCTCAGTAGTGATGGGAGGAGCAACAGGCACATTTGAAGGCGTGGAAACAACTTGCATGTCTTTGAGTCTTTGTCTCTGGTACCACCTCTAGATAATAGGATGGGAAGGAAAAGTAGGGGGATGAGCAGCAGGAGGGGGAACAGGGATAGATGACTCGACTGGAGGAACAGATGGTGACAATGCAAACAACTCGTCTGAATACTCTCCCTCAAGAGAAGTACCAAAGAAAGGAACAAACTCTACAAATGTGACACCTTTAGAAACAAAGCGAGTGCCACGAATCGAATCAAAACAACAGTAGCCCTTATGTGTGGAGGCATATCCCAAAAAGACACACTTGTGTGCTTTAGGCTCAAACTTATGTCTTTGATGACTGTGAACATGAACATAGCAAGTGCACCCAAACACCCTAAGAGGAAGAGAGAAGAGATCCTCATTTGGGAAAAGCAAGCTAAAGGGAGTTTTAAACCCCAGAACCCGAGAAGGCATTCGGTTTATCAAGTATGTAGCTATAAGGATAGCATCACCCCAAAACTTAACAGGAACATGGGAAGCAAAAATGAGACTTCTCGCAACCTCAACCACATGTTTGTTCTTCCTTTCCGCCACTCCATTTTGTTGAGGAGTGTAGGAACAAGAACTCTGATGAATAACTCCAAAGGTATCAAAGTAGGAGGAGAGACTCTTCTCAAAATATTCCTTTGCATTATCAAATCGGAATATTTTGATCCGAGTGTTAAACTAGGTAAGTATAAGTTCATGAAATTTTTGTACAATATTTGGTACTTCATCCCGAGATTTCATAAGGTAAATCCATGTGGAACGAGAGAAATCATCAATGAAAAGAATGAAATATTTGTAGCCCCCCATAGCAGGTAAATGATATGGCCCCCACACATTAGAGTGCACAATATGGAAAGGAGAAATAGATCTTTTATTACTCACTGAAAAAGATTGTCTACAATGTTTTGCAAGTTCACATGACTCACAATGAAGACTCGATAGGGATATTCCCTTAAACATTTCTAGAAAAAAATGACTCAAGCTGAAAAAGACAAATGACCAAATCTAAAATGACATATCATAACTCTATTAATTGACTCTGATAAAGCAGACTCCAAAGCTACTCCACTAGGTAATCTAGGACTTTGATCAGAGACATCCAACAAGTATATCCCATTCGCCTCATGGCCACTCCCAATCGTCCTCTGAGACTTCAGGTCCTGAAAAACACAATAAGTAGGAAAGAAGGTTATGCTGCAGTTCACTGATTTTGTTAAACTACTAACAAATAAAAGGTTAGTGCTAAGTTTGGGAACATGAAGGACAGAGGATAATACAAGTGAGTTAGAGGCTTTAATATTCCCCTTGCTAGAGATGGGACTAAGAGACCCATCGGCAAGAGAAATCTTCTCTCTACCCGAGAGGAGTTGGTATGAACAAAAAAGGTTGGGTATGCTAGTCATATGGTCCGATGCACCAGAATCTATAATCCAAGGAATTCTACGATTACCTGAGGCTGTAGCATGATTTGTAGAAGCACGAATACCTAAATGGGAAAAAGCAGATGTAGAGGGGGTGCCTGAGGAGGAAGATGCAACAGTAGACTCCAAGTGGTTTATCAACTTCCCATATCTCTCAAAAATTCTGCCTTCATTTCTACCAATTGTTCCATAGCAGATTTTTCTTCACATTCAGATACTGTAGCAACATTTGCATTCTTGGGTTTTCTAGACTAACCACCCTTCTTAAAGTTGTTGTTGTTCTAAAACCTCTCAGGAAGAAGATCTGGATGAAGTTTCCAACAAGAATCCTTAGTATGTTTCGGCTTCTTGCAGTATTCACATATCACCTCCTTTTTTTTCATTTAGTCCCTTTGGTTTTATTCCAGCATGTGCAAAATGTTCTGGAGGAGGTGGGGTCTGTAGCTATACCTATCGCCTACTCTCTTCACTGCTCACCATAGAGTATGCCTGTGCAAGTGACACTTCATCCTTGGCCAGGATATTCTGCCTTGTAATATCAAATTCAGGATTGAGTCCTGTAAGTAACTTAAACACCTTGTTTAAGTAACTTAAACACCTTGTTTCTTTCCACAAATTTCCTAAACGTTTTGGCATCTTTGGTGTTTTCCCATACAAATGCTTCCATAACATCTATCTCCTGCCACAATGACTTCAATATCGAATAATAGACAGCCACACTCTTCTCCCCCTGTCTTAAATTCTTCACTTCACTCTTCAGTTTGTAGGCCCTTGCAACATTTAATTTTTGAGAGTATGTCTCCATCACACTATCCCAAATCTCCTTGGCTGAAGTCATCCACAGATAGTGTTGACTTATATAGGGCTGCATAGAATTTACCAACCACCCAATAACTATGTAGTTTATCCCGCATCCATTTCTCATATGTAGGATCAGTCTCATCTGGCATCGCCTTACTACCCATTAGAAACCCTAGTTTACCTCTACTACAGACATGGATCTTAATAGATTGTGCCCAAGCAAGGTAATTTGTTCCGTCAAGTTTAATTGTAGTCACTCCTGTCAAAATGGAATCTACGAAACTAACCCCTGACACCGGGATCTGCTTCACCTCACTCCCAAATTGCTCCATCATTCAAACAAAAATCAAAAAACAATGTTTTAACCTTTATGGTCCTAACTAAGGTCAGTCAAGCACTCAAAAGTCCCAAAACTAGGGTTTCACCATACTTGGCCTCCAGGGAGAAAGAAACCCTCCAAGCCTTGAGCGCCACACCCAAACAGCCTCTTCAACCCGTAACTGGAAATTCTCTAGTCAGCTAGGGTTTTGGTAAAAAAATTGCAGTCCCACTTTCTTGGCAACCTTCAGCCAGATTCTAACTCTCCAAACCCTCTACCAACTAGGCAAACAAAATCTCGGAATAATCAGCAATTGATCTCTCGATACACCTTTCGATTAGAAAAAAGGGTATGGGAAAAAAAAGAAAAAAAGGGGAAAAACGGAAGGGAAACCTGCTCTGATACCAAGATGTGATTCAAACCAATAAAATTAGTAGAATATTTTAGAATAAAGCAAAAGAAATTAAGGAAGAAGAAGAAGACAGCAAGAAGAAGAAGGAAGATTGGAGAAGAAAGGAAAAAGAAAGGAGGAGTTCGATAATCTCCTCTTTCTCCCACTAATCCTTTTTAATAAACTTGCTTAAGTTCCATAATTTACAAGATTGCTCTTAAGTAGGCATCCACATCAGCACTATACTTAGAAAACATAAACAAGAGCTAAAGGCACATAAAAAAAAGGCCCAATAAGAAAATATAACAAGAAAGAACCAATTAGAAAGACACGAATGGGCTAGGGCTTATTCGTCCCAATCTCTCTACACATCTCTCAAGAAGGGACTTGACAGAATTAGGCATGCAGGAGGAAGAATGAATGACCTAAACAAAGCGATTCCAGATTCTTGAAGAGAATTCACAGTGGTGAAACAGATGACAGGAGGTCTCTTCTCCCTTACCGCATAAGACACAAGAGGTATCTGGCAGCACCAACCCTTTTCAAATCAGCAAGGTTTTTGTCAAACACTTATCTCCAACCACTACCCATGCAAGAAACTTCACTTTAGAGGGGGCCAGGCCACCCCAAACTAGGTGACTGGGGAAAAAGTCTAGCATGGCAGGCTCCAAACCAGAGTACAAGGATTTAACTGAGAAAGATTCAGACTTGGACCAACCCCAACAGTGCTGATCTGAGGCAAGGGGGTTTAACCTTACATCTTGCAGCTTTGCCAACAGCTCTGCCAACCTGAGGAACCTCCCAATCATTAAAGTCTCTTCGGAAAGAGGGAGTCCAGACAAGAGAATCACCTGAAACAACATAGCACTCAGCTACCTTGGCTTCCTTATCAGCGGCCAAGAGAAATAATTCTGGAAACAAGTCTTTCAAAGGGAAGTCTGAGCACCAACTGTCATGCCAAAAATTCAACCTTGTACCATTCCCAACCTTACACTTAATTCCTTTCACAAAATGAGAATAAGCCTTATAGATCCCCTTCCACACCCCACATCCATAAGAGAGGTTAGACTCAGCTGCATACCACCCGTTAGCATGAATACCATACTTCTGTGCTATAACTTGCCTCCAAAGCTCATTGGGCTCTTGAGGAACCTCCAGAACCATTTATTGATCAAAAAAAAAGGGATGTGATCGGAAACTACCCTCGGAAGGGGAGTCCTGGTTGGTCCAGGTAAAACGAGCACCCGCCAGAGTTAAGTCCAGCATCTCCCACTCTTGCACAAAATCTGAAAATAGCTTCATTGAACTGTCAAACCTTCTAACGCCTTGGAAAGTTGTATCCAGCTGCTGTGAGTAAAGTTTCACCGTAATAGAGAAGACTCCAACATGATTATCTACCACAGTAAAATTGGAGCTATTCCACACCAGAGCTACACCCCTACAGTATTTACTGCTGGAATATAAAGCCAATCACACAGCTGGAAACCCCAAATACTCCTTATGATAGAGAAATACAGTTTCTGTAATTTAGCTTCCTGTAACATCAAGATATCCGGCCTCTTTTCTTTGATAAAGTCCCCTGCCACCATCTGTCTCCTCCCAGATCCTAACACTCTTATTATTCCACAATAAAATCTTAATATTAACCATAGTCAACGATGAGCAGATCTACTTTTCCTTCCCATGCTTCCAGAGCCCTCATTCAACCCCCAAGTTAGATGAAGAAGTTCTTTTGTTTGTCTCCTGTTTTGTTTGCCTTTTTCCATTATGTGCCTATGACAGTTTTTGTTCAATGGAAAAGGTGGTCAACAAATGGGATGGCAGACTACTTTGCAAAGATGGGGGTGCATAAGTCTGAACTTTTTTTGGCTCAGTTGAATTGTGTTGTTGTAGGTTGGGATTGCACCTCGTGTCCCTATTGAGATGGTTTGTCTTGTAAATCTCGATGTAACCCCTTCTCTGTTTAATAAAACTCTATCATTTATCAAAAAGATTTCTGGCCTAAGAACACAACTAAATTATCAATATTACCAACCACATCCACCACCAATGATCTAACTTTTTTGGTAGGCTAATTTGATGGCCTGACATGTACTTGAACCATCATAATATGTCCCCATAGAGGTCTAAGAGATCATGATGGTTTCAATTCTCTTATTAAAAGACAAGAGACATTATCCTCGACACATCTGGTGCCCATAGTTAAATTTGGTTTTAAGACAAGGGAGTATTCAACTACACCTTTTTCTTCCATGATCTAAACAACCTAAAGCCTTTATTGAACTTCCCTTGGAAGATCTCTATACAAACTAATGAGGAAGGACCCAGTTCCTGCTAAGATTAGGACTCTTTGCTGGAAGGTTGTCCGCATGATTGTCATACCTGTTATGTTTTCCAATGGCAATGATGATGAAAGAAGTCTGTTCTCTCAAAGATGTGTACTACTTCCACTGTAAGGGAATTAGCAAATCAACTTATTCATTGAGTGTAAGGCAGTGTTTGGGAGTGCTTATTGTTTCTAAATGGGCTATTCAAAAAAGTGGTTATTAAATAAGAAACTTATGAGTGTTTGGTGAAGAAGTGTTTCTTTCAAATGGGGGTAGTATAGGTATTCTGATAATTAGGTGGCAGGCCAAGACAGGCCAGAAGTGCAATAAGTGCTTCTTCAAAATGTGGGTGGGAAAAGGCCCAAATTTTCAGGTTCTTCAAGATGGGCTTATTTTGGTGAGAAAACGCTTATTGGGATTTTTTTACCAAATGCCCAAATTGGCTTGTTCTTGGGTGATTTTGGAATCTTTTAGCACTTTCCCAATAAGCACTTAAAAGTAGCACTTTTAAATGCAGGATAAGTCTGTTACAAGAATCTGGAATTGCCTTCATGTCTTTCTTTTTTCAGAGAAAGACAACTTTTCATTCAAAAAAGGGGAAGGATGAACATGAGCAGATGTACAATCAAGGGCTTGACAACAAAAAGACTAAAGCCCACTCAAGAAACAGCCAAATAATAACAACCATACAAAATATCCCTTCCCAAACCAGATTTAGCTAAAGTGTCTACCATTTGACTTAACTCTCTCGGGATCCATCAAAAACAGCAGTGCATTGAGGGGAAATTCTAAGGTGATAACTGGTTGGATCAACAATCCCGATTCAGTGATATGGAATTATAGGGTGGCGATCAAGAAATTTAAGTGACTGACCACAAATTTGGTTGCAAGCGTTCAATGGGAAAGGAGATTGGTATGGAATGGAAAACTCCTTGGCTAAGCAAAAAGTGACTAGGGACCAGTTTTATTGGGCTCATTTGTAATTATTTCATTTAATTGAGGCTGTGTCTTGAGCCTCTTTAGGAAGCCCCAACTGTATACTATTCCGTTACTGAGTAATTAATAATTTTTCCTATTAGTTATCAAAGAAACAAAAGAAAAAAACTCCCTAGGAAACAAAGAAAAATTGCATACACCCTTACTAATGATGATATAAAGCATATAAGAGGAGAGGAGCAATGAGTTCTGCTTAAATAGATTCAATCCCTCTGAGGTTGTGACAGACTTGATCACCATGCTATTCTGATGAACAATAGTTTATTGATGTCCCAATAGACCTTGTAATTAAGATGAAAGGCCATAGGATCACCCTTCCTTAGTCATCTGGTCAGGGGTGGAGCCAGGGGGGACCCAGGGGAGTCATGCCCCGCCCCTATGGTTCAGAAAATCTTTACAATAATACAGTTTTTTATGTAAATTTTCCCCTCCCCCCACTCTCCACCTCAATGGTTGCCCCCCCCCTATGAGTCCATCCATACTTCATTTAGGTTTTGGCCCCCCTTATAAAAATTTTTTGGCCCCACCCCTGCATCTGGTTATAGTTTGGGAGTCCCCCCAACCCTGAAAGAAATTATGGTCAATTTTGATGGGTGCTCTCAACTATCTAGGCAACTAGGTCCCCCATCCCTCAGAATCATATGCATCTTAGATATCAAATGGGAGTGATTCTTCTAGTACCAGGTATCTATTTTCAAAGTGGGTCTATTGAGGCTAGGGATGCCAGTGAGTTGGGTTAAGTGGTAAACCCAAACTGACCCAACCCTATTGGGTCAAGGTTGGCTCAGCCTTGATCAAGTTGTGGTAAACCTGAGCTAAACACAACCCGTTGACATTGCAGCATTGAAATATTTATAAATATAAGCTTAGTTGAGTATAGGTGTACTATATATGGAACAAGAAATGTCAGGTTTGACATCCTCTCTTTATTTAGTCGAGTTGGATCATGATCAGGTTGAGATTGCTTCGGGTAGGTTTCGGGGTCGAGGTAGACCCATATCAAACCCAAGGGCAGAACTTGATATACTAAGTGAGTTTTGGAATGATATGGACAGAGGTTAACTGTCAAGGTAACATTAGTTTGATGAGGAATATGTTAGCTGGGCTTGGAGACTAAGACACCCCATTAGAAATGCAATAGATCAAGCATCTAGATTTAATACCACATTTAGATGGATCCCTGGATCTGGAAATTCGGTACCAGATAGTCTAGTTAGAGGAGCTGTAGGAATTGGGAAGACTGGAGTTGTAGAGGGATGCTTCTATCCTGGGTTAGTTGCTCTTCTTGTGTTTGCTGCTTCTTTTCTTTCTTTTGTTTCCTCACATGAGGTTGGGCTGTTGCTCCTCTTGCTATGCAACTCTGGTTTTGTATGTTCCTTGTACTCCAAGTATTTATCATTAATAAAACCATACCTTATTGACAAAATGTATAACATTGTTGTTTCAGGTATAGTGCACCATAGAAGAAAGCATTTTTCAATCTTAAAGTTATAATCATGACAGGCAACAAAACAATTTACAGTATTTGGTAAGAAAATGTAGGCTCTCCTCATGAAAGATGACAAAGTATCTAGCCAAGTTATGTATATTTACATAACATCTCTTGTCAAGCCTTTAATATGGATGGTATAAAAATTTGTCATCCATTCAGACTACAGATACAGACAATTAGGATCCATCCTTAGTCCACTTTTTTCGGCTACTAATAGAATTAAATCATAATCAGGAGGCCTTTTGCTATTTGCAGGGGGATACGCTAAAGGATGGGTTAAGGGTCAATTGCGAGAACAAGTTCACAAGCTCATACCTTTTAACTGACCAGTTCACTAGATGAATTGTTAGCCTAGGAGAGCATCTGACAACAGCACGATATCTAAGGAGGTAGACTACTAATGCAATTCAGTACCAGCTACATTTTGCAAAATCCGCATTTCTTATAGACAAACGGAAAATTTTACCCAGCAACCAACAAAAGAACAAATATTGCAGACATGGAACAGCAATAAATCAAAGTAAAGATGTCTCTCCTGAATGAAATAAAACCCACTTAAAAGCATAAGATCCCAAAGAAACGATGTTTCCACAGATCACTCATAATTCGTCCTGTAAGCTGTTCTAGATGGAATCCCCATCCCAATTTCTTTGCTAAAATAAACAATTCAATACCAAAACTACATGCACGACTCAAAATGAAAGAGAATGAAAGAGTGGGGGTCTGGAAGGGAAACGTACCAGGAGAAGAATCAGAGTGAGAGCCAGAAACAGGAGAGGGGCTTAGAGAGACGTAAATGGCGGTATTATTACCGAAGAGAGTACCAGTGTAGAAAGAAGCAACCATGATAAGCAGAGCCAATAATAGCATCTGCCCTGTCTTTGAATCGAATGCCGACGTTAACCCATACCCCATCTTCTCCTCCTTCTTTCCCTCTTCTGTATACTTGTATAAGTTCTGGTTCTCGTGTTGTATCTGCTTTCTGAGAGATCAGAAGGGTTCTATCGACATTGTACGCAGATCTCTCTGAAACAGAGCTAGATAGAGATGTAGTACCAAAATCTCGGAACTCTGAAGATGGAAGAAGAAAGCTAGTGTCAGTGTGTCACTCGCGCGAAGGAGGCATGTGAGCGTGTGTGACGGTGAAGAGGAACGTTAGATCTTGGGAAGGATCTCCTGGCCAGTACACTCGGGAATCGAGCGAGATTCGCCCCGAGTCAACACACAAAAGTGGGTAGCTAAGGATCCGTTTGGGAGGGCTGAAGAATTGGTTGAGCTACTGTCACCGAGCTGCTTTGGAAAAGCAAAAGCGATTTCAGATATTCATTATCGGCTCTCCTGTGGGATTTTCACCAATTATGCCTTTATAGGTGTAAAACGGGTCATGCTGCATCAGCACGGCACGGCTCGCATGTGGTTTGCGCAAAGTGTGGGCAGAGTCGTGCCTTCCTCCCCTGAATATCGGCTCAGTATGGTCATGGCCCGAACCCATGCGGGCCCATGGGATAGGATGGTTCGTGGGCCAAGCCTTAGGCCCGATTGGGCCGTGGACCGAATCAAAGCTATTTATTTAAAAAATATTGAATAAAAATCTTAAAATTCTTATTTTATATGAAATTTGATGTATGCAATTATTTATATGTACAATAATTAAATAAAGTAGTATGATAAAATTGAAAACAATTATTTATTGTATTAATATATTATATATTATATACTATTATATAATTATAATTTATAAGTATAATATAGAAATATTATATATAAATATATATAGGTCGTATCGCAAGCCAGGTCATGCTAGCTCATGGGCCACGGGCGGCATGACCCACACTGTTGGGCCATGCTGACCTGGCCCACCAACTTAAAACCCCAAATCCAATACAACCGATGCAATTATACTAGGCCACGGCACGGCCTTATTTACACCTCTATGCTTATAGTTATACATATTACAAGTTGTTCAGGTGAAGTGAGGAACCGAAGATCCACCTTTGCAAAGCTGGAAGCCATTTGGGAGGGATTTCTTGGAGCAACTTCTAGCTTTCCAAGGTGGGACCCTCATGAACAGAGTATAAGTTGCATTTGGTGAAAAATCCAAAGAGACCAAATTGGTAGTCAATCAATTCTTTGGTAATGGAGAAATCCCTACAAGAGTCAATAGAGATTCAAGACGCAATAAACACCCTCAAAATTGGTGTTTGGGTAAGCACATGGGGTGGGTATAATTAATTGACCAACCTTCTTAATTACCAATTAGTAAATGAACCGTGTTTAGCATTAGAAAACTATTTGTTTAATATATAAGAATTTTATAATAGTGATTTTCACGATATATATTAAAATATTATTATTTAGGGGTGTTAATGGGCCAGGTCTATCATGGGCGCTGCCAAGTATATTGGTGATGTTCCTGGCCCTACAAATTTTTTGTTAAATCAATATTTATATATAGTTACTAAGTAGAGGCAAGGTCAAAAATGTAATAAAGTGGGTCCTCCCCCCGCCCCCTCCAAAAAAAAAAAACCCTTGAACTAAAATGTTAAAGGATCATTTTCTAATGCTCCTCCAACTCCCAAAATTAAAAACTTTTGTTTCTTTTTTCTTTGAAAATTTATAATAGACCCAAACCTTCCCACCCCATTTCTCTACACAGTCTACTTCTACTCCCCACCTCATTCTCTTATTTAACTTGCCTCCCCAAGAGAAAATTTCTAGCTCCGCCCTTAGGGTCTATGCCTTTTAAATTGGAGAAATAGCTCTTTTCTTCTTTATCCCTAATATAGGTTGTTAAAAAAGCAACAATTAATTGACAAAAGCTCTTATTTCCTTGCCCAATATAAAATTGTGCGATTGAATTCAATAATGCATAATCTATATTATCAAAACAGCCGATGATGTCCACTTCAATTAGTCAAACAACCCCCCTCAACATGGGCATAGAATGTTAGAGCCCCCATGCCCTTCTAAAACTATGTGTTTGTCAAAAGACTCAAAACCAAACCAATTATATAAGTTCTGATTTGATGATTTTGTCCCAATTAATTTATTGAGTCGGGGCTAACCTGAACCAATTATACAGTTAATCACTTCATTTTTCTTGTAAACTTTGTTATACTTTATATTTTAAATAGTAGATTTTATTAAGATAATTATTGTTAAAATCATATATTTTATCAACATGCAACAAATTAGGAGTGTTCATGGGTTGGCTCGGTTTGATTCTAAGTTGTTTGGCCAACTGAATAGATCTAATCGGACTGGAGAATTAATCACCCAAAACCAACTGACCATTATTGAGAATTAGCCAAATCAAGTTGTATTGGTTTGGGTCGGTTTTTGATTTGGTCAATCAGTTCAAATGATTTAAATTTAAAATATTACAATAATATTATTAAAAAATTAAATTAAAAAAAAATAAAAATTATAATATAAAAATATATTAAATTAAGAAATATGGAAATTTTCCCAAATGTTTTAAATTTAAAATGTAAAATATTGATATACAACCAAACCAAAACTGACCCGACCTCTTGACTTAGCATAGTAGCTGAACTGAACCCAACCAAACATACTATAAAACCAACCAACTCCCTAATACCAACAGTTTAGTATTTCTTCAATTTGATGAACAGCCATAATGCAAACAGTTTAGTATTTCTTCAGTTTTGTTAAGGTTATATTATTAAAATGATGTTCTAAATTTTTATTACTGTTGATAGTTTTTTTTTGTCAATCTATTACTGTTGGTAGTTATAGCCTCATAGGTGTCAAGTACAATCAGGTCTAATTGGCTGAGACCCGATTGTTCTGATTAATAATCCGTTCAGTTCTGGGTCATTTATATTATCTCCATTAATAATCGGAACGGGACTGGTACACCCTGAACCAGACCTGTCCCATTGACACTTGACAACTCTTTATTATAAGTCTTGATTTGGTAACTAATAATTTAATATGAGTATTTTACAAAATAAATAGAAAGGATTGAGTGTTTCGTAGAATTATTAATTAATTTTTAGGGTAAAATATAAAAATCTTTTCTATAATTTCATTTTAATAAATACTTCCCCTGAATTTTTGAGAAACTCGATAAAAACCTTCCTTCTATTGCTGTTCTAGATAGAAAACGTTAGATTGATGTACCAGTTTTTTTTTCCAAATATCCATTCCACCTTCTTATAAATTATTTTACATACAAAATTACTGAAATAATCCTATTTTAACTTTAAAAAAACATATTTCGGTCATTTTGTATGTAAAATTACTGAAATGATTGTTAAGAGAGGGTTTTATTGAGTTAAAATAGGGCTATTTCAATAATTTTTTATATAAAAGGATAGAATGGTTATTTGGAAAAAACTGGTGCATCAATCTAATATTTTCCATCTGAAACAGTGACGAAAGGGAGGTTTTTGCTCAGTTTCTCAAAATTTCAAGTGAGGTATTTGTTAAAATAAAATTATAAGAAAAGTTTTTATGATTGTCAGAAAATTTAGGGGAGATTTTTGTATTTTATCTTAATTTTTATGTTATAAAATGAAAGTAACAGCGTATTTGAATGACCATACGTATGAATAGCCAAAAACAATAACTATAATTCCAAAATCCAATATAAGAAGGTAGATTTTTTGGTTGAGAGGACCGGAAGTTTTTTAGGAAGGCAAGTGGCTTTTGGTATGAGAAAGGGAGAAAAAGATGAAGAAATAGGTGGAGAGTGGACGGTTGTGACTGGTCATATGATTAAAGAAAAAAAGATGAGGAAATGCAAGAATATATCAATAAAAAGGAGATAAAAAACATGCCACGTGCTAGTCTCCATATTCTCATTGACATGTGTATGACATATGGAATCCAATGTCCAAGGCCATACAAGTGCCATGTGATTATGCCAATATATATTCCAAAACAAGTTGACACGTGTGTGATATATAATATTACATGTGTTTAGTATTGTGTTCTATTATCCAAATTGTATACATTTCTTTTTGAAATTATTCTATCTGAATACATTTTATATAAATGTTTTAAAAAACGATCCGGAGCAGAAACCGTTTTGATCACTGGTTTTTGGGTCAATGGTTCAATTCGATTCAAATAGATGGCCCGTTCTAATAAAAAAATTAATTAAATAAAACAAAAAAATTGCTAAAACTGTTGAATAGGTCGAACGGATCGATTGTTCGACTGCCCGGGTCAATAGATTATTGACCAATTCAATGGTTTTTGGCCAAAAACTGGGTTTAGGATTAAACAAAATAGGTTGCTTGAATGTTTCCCGGGCCGAACAGTCCAACTATCCGGGTCAGCGGTGGTAAAACCATGTTTTATATAACACACAAGGTCTATCCAAACTGCACCTTCCTCTACAATACACAGTCACATATAAAAATCCCAAAGCAGTCTAAAAGATAAATGCACTAAAGTAGTATTTTTTGCAGTCTTATTAATTTCACAAAATCAACTCCAATCCTTATCTTCCCAAACTCTGAGAAATTTAATCTTCCTTCTTGCACCCTCCAATGGCTCAACTCAACTCAGCCTTCTTGCACCCTCCAATTTCATCTCCCAAACTCAAGCTTTCTTCACACACACACACACACAAAAAAGCCTTAATCCCAATCCCGAATGTTTGGATCGGCTCATCCAATGGTCCCAGTTATTTGGTGTCTTGGGAGGGTGGACTGGACATAGACTGATAGACCTAACCTTTAGACATTTATTTATTTATTTGCACAAAGTGGCTGCTAAACTAACAAATAGAAAAATGCATTCTTTCTTGTTCTGTCAAACCACTGAATACATTCATGAACAATCAACTGATTGGGTAAAAAACAAACCTAGACATACTTTCCATGCAATCCCATATTTCCATGAGGTCTCCTACTCTTAGTCTTTGACCCATCATTTGGAACAACTGTAGCCCTATTATACATGACCTATGAAGTGAAAAAGGATAATTTGATCATAACCATGTGGTTTAAAGTATAATTGGTTTCATTTCTACAGCAATTTATAAGAAATATACAATGAATTATTCCACCCTTAGTCATGCCTTTCCTCCATTTGCAAAGACAATCTCTGTAACACCTCATAAACCAAGTCAATTTGTGGGTGATACTTGTCGGCTGCAATAAAGGAATGGACACTATTTTGGATTTCAATCCAGCTGCACCCAACCACCTTCTGAGTTCCTCTTACCTGCATTGCTTCTCTAATTCCTGATGCATCCACCCATTCTCCAATTGATGCGAAGGTGTTAGCAAGAAGCACATAATTTGAAGAGATCTCAAGACCATTTTCATAAAGATGTTCTGCAACACGCCTTGCCATGTCTAGGTTCCCATGTAATTTGCAAGCTCCAAGTAATGCACCCCACATTATGCTGTCAGGCTTGAGAGGCAAACCTAAAATGAAAGCTTCTGCCTCATCTAAAAGTCCAGCTCGTGCTAACATATCAACCATACATGTATAGTGCTCTTCCTTGGGTTTGATCAAGTACTTATTAATCATGTCATTGAAATAACGACGACCCTGTTCTACTAAACCATTGTGACCACATGCACTTAAAACACCAATAAAAGTGACATGGTTTGGGACAACCATTTTTAGACTTGACTGCACCATCTCATCAAAAAGGTTTAAAGCCTTCAATGCCTCACCGTTTTGAGCAAATCCGCATATCATTGCATTCCATGAAGCAATATCCCTCTCAGGCATGATTTGAAAGACCCTCAATGCATCATTCATCTCACCACACTTGGAATACATATCCACAATTGCACTCCCCACAATCACATCACTTTCTAACCCAAACTTTAGAACCAGGCCATGAAACCTTTTACCCCTTTCAAATGCGTTAGAGTTTGCACAAGTATTAAGCAAACCACCCAAAGTAAAAGAATTTGGTTCCACATCAGCCAACCTCATCTGATCAAACAACCACATCGCATCATTCTCATGCCCATTTTGTGAGAGCCCAACTATCATTGCAGTCCAAGAAACCACATTTCGCTCAGGAATCTCCTCAAACAACTGAGCAGCATAGGCAACATACCCGCAATTGGAATACAAGTTAACTAATGTGTTGCTAGTGAAGCAATCAGAACAGTACCCACATTTAATAATCAATGAATGCACTTGCATTGCTTCAAAAACTAACAATCGAGACGTTAACTCATTAAGGATTATAGCATAAGTATAATGATCAGCTCGAATCCCTTCACTAACAAGTTGTCGGAACAGTTGCAAACAGGCCTCACCCTTTCCAAACTTAGAATAGCAAGAAATCAAAGCATTCCATGTCACCAAATCTCTGTTAGTCATTCCATCAAATACTCTATTCGCATCTTCCATTTCTCCGGCTTCTGCATACATTCTAAGAAGATTAGTGCCAAGATAAACATCAGAACATGAACAAACCCTAGTAATATCTGCATGAATTTGCCGCCCGATTTCTAAATCACAAGAAGGAATTATAATCGAATAAGTATAGGAGTCAGGCCTATTGGAACTACAACGCATCTGGACAAAATGGGTCATAGCTTCCTCCAGTCTTTGGTTCTGGATGCATCCAGAGATGACGATATTCCATGATCGAGAATCGGGTTCGGGTGTGATGGAGAAGAGTTTCTGGGCTTCATCGATTTGGCGAGATTTGACGTAGCCTGATAAGATGATGTTATATGAGACGACATTGGGTTGAAGCATGAAGCGAAGGAGCTTGTGAGCGTCGGACAAGCCGCCGGACTCGGCGTAGGATTGGAGGAGGAGGTTGCATCTGTAGACATGGTTCTGGAGTCCAGTTTTGAGGAGCGAAGCATGCAGAACTTGAGCTTTGAACATGTGAGAGAGTCTCGAATGTGAGACAGCGTCGGACGCATTATGGTTTACGGTTACGGCAGTTGATTTGGTTAGTGATGAACTGAGGATAGGAACTCTCTCCTTGACCAAAAACCTCATCCAATGGGGTAGCTAGGTGGGCTTAGGGTTGGGCTTGCCCGCTTGGGTTGGGCTTGTATCTCAAAACATTTGTTTTACCACGTTGCCTTTTATTATTGCTAGTAGAAGATTCCATTTTTTATATTTACCACGTGGCAAATGATATGTCTTGAGAAAACCCTCTTGCTTTGATCAATGTAATTAATCTACTTTCTTTGATCATTGTAAAGATATCCTGTTATCCACAAGCCACCTTCTATTCTTAAAAATGTTAGGTCGCATTTGGATTAGGGTGGATTTGGAATTTAAGGTGGAATTGGATTTGTTAATTTTACATTTCATACTTCTTTCTTTTTTTTAGGTAAATTTCTTAAATTATCCTTATAATTTAGTTAATTGACTAACTCTAAAAATTGATTAAGTGTATTCTATTGTTTTTGGAATTGACTAAGTGTTCCTTTAACCCTTAAATATGAACGGAAAAAGTAAAATATCCCTTATATCTCTATGCGAAATTACATTTTTATCCATATTTCTAACTTTTAACTTGATCTCAGAGGCTACCATCGCCATCGGTGACAGTGGTCGCTGCAAATACCGAATGGCGGGGGTCCGGCGGAAGTCAACTCCAGCCGACGAAAAACGGCACTGGAACCACTATAGACTTCCGCCGGAGGTCAATGAGTTTTTTTCTCCTCTGTTCTTCTACCAGAGGTTTAAACGCTAGATTCAAAGTCGTTTCTTCCTCTTCGTTTATGCGCATGGGTTTGACGCGTCGGCACCAATTTCTTATTTCCAGTTGTTCTTCTTCGTCCACCTTTCCCCTTGGAGAATAAGTAGAGCCTAAACGCTTTTTTTTTTTTCACTAAATGCATTGAACGACGTCTCAATCTCTTCTACTTGTTCTTCTTTGAGAAGTAGGGCAGAAAGTTGCAATTTTCTATCTAGCGTTTAAGCCTCTGGTAGAAGGACTTTGAGTGCTCTCCAACAATCTAATCCATCTTTCTCTCTCTCACCTCTTTTTTCCCCTTTCGCCGGAACAGAGGTGGAGATATGATATCTTATTTCTTTTCTTTTCATTCTCGTACGAACTTTTTAACTTTCTTCTCTTGATCTCCAAAAACCGATGTAGGCAACTCAGTTGCAACAGCTGTTTACTTCCTTTTGAAGGGTAAAAAGAAAATCTCTCTGTCTGCTCCCATCTCGATTTTTAGATTTTAATAGAAAACCGATGATATACATGTTGGAAAGAACGCCCCTTTAATCAGAAACCATCGACCGACTTTGAACGAAGAACAGAGGAGAAAAAAACTCACCGACCTCCAGCGGAAGTCCGTGATGGTTCCAGCACCATTTGTCATCGGCTGGAGTCGACTTCCGCCGGACCTCCGCCATTCGGTATTTGCAGCGACCGCCATCGGTGATGAAGGCGATGGATAAAAATGTAATTTCGTATAGGGATATAACGGCCATTTTATCTTTTTCCGTCCATATTTAACGGTTAAGAGTATATTTAGTTAATTATAAACAGTAAAGGTACATTTAATCAATTTTCAAAATTAGTCAATTAACCTTAGGAGAGCCAAATAGTTTAAAAAATTTATCCTTTTTTTTTCATTTCAAAAGATTTTGAATTCCACACAGGGAACAAGTTATTTGATTATTTCATTTCCTCTGAATCAAAGATGAATCAGAATTCAAATCCCTTCGGTTCCTGCAATCCAAACACTAACCTTAGGAGAGCCAAATAGAATTGCAAAACTGCCGTGATGGCCTTCCGTTTGTTTGATTGAAGCTTCTTCCAGCTACTCTTTTAAAGCAATTCAATCGAACTTCAGCTCAGAAGATCCCAGATTTTTCTTGACCTTTTGAAAGCCCAACCACAGCCTAGCAAATTGGCCCACTTCTTAAAATTTGAAGGGATGGGAATGGGCCAATGGCCCAGGCCCGATAGTGTAAATTCTTCAATCGCTTCAAACAAAATCCTGCAAGACAATTGGGATTACTTGATTATGCTCTTCATGCCCAAATTTTTTGCACATGAATCCCATAATTGTGCACAATAGAGAATTTGTTCTAAGAGAGAATCTGCTAAATGCCGTGGTCTCTATGTGATTTTTCCTCTTGTAAAGCATACACATTTTTAAACATAATCTTCGCTGAGCCCGGATCTATTTTTGCAAGCAAAATCTCTGCACGCAGAGAATACCAACCATACATCAGGAATATCTCTCATACATGTATATGTTAAATTCATGGAAAGATTTTCCTAATTAGTATATGGCTGGATGCCCATGCTTTCAGAATGTGTGCAGAGTTTTCGTTTTCATATGAAATCAAAGTGATTCTATCTTTTGTGAAGCAATGAGTCCTCAATCAATCAATCTTCATCCTTGTCCCCATTCAAAACAACCATTTTCCCAAGAGCCAAATACCTGTGGTGATGTGAAATGAATTCTTTTTGTGGAATTCACATTGGCTTCCCACAGGCGACATTTCACCCCAAACACGCCCCACAGCACATCCCAATTGGGGAGCCATTTCAAACTTTTCTTTTTGAATACAAATATATAATTAAGGTTCAGTTTGGAAAGAATACAAATACAAATATATACACTGCAAATACATACATAATAATATAAAATAGAAGGTTTTACACTCTATATAATTGTATTTATACTCTTTGGCTCAGTTTGAAAGGAGTACAAATACATACAAAATACAAGGTTTTGCACTCTTCAAATTTGTATTTATACTCCTTCCAAATTAAGCCTTACTAACATCTCCCTATCTCCCCATCCCATAATTAACAACATACAAGGGGAGATTTTCCCGCTGCAATAGAAAGCCCTTCATGGGGAGAATATCAGTTCTATTTTAGTGAGAGAGCAATCCATGTCTTCATTGTTGATTGATTATGAATTTATAGGGCCAGTTAATTGGACCCATTTACCCATTTTAATGGGCAATTTTCTTCTTCTCCACTATTAGGGTACGACCAAATAGACACTGATTGGCTGAACTGGACCAGTTGGTTGAACTGAGTTGACCGTGATTGGGTCATTAAAAACCCAAATATTGAACTTCCTACCAAAAAAATCTATTTTTATTGATAGGTAAATAAACTATATTATAATGGCAAGAGTTACATCTGAAGCCCCTGGAGGGTAATGATCCAAAAGGCATAGGAGCACAACTGATTTAAAAGACCCTGCATCTTCAAAAGAAGCCACTGACAAGTCCAGGGGATAGGAGCTTTTTTCTCTAATGCTTTTATAACTAGTACAGAGTCCAAGCAGACCAACAGATGACCCTATGATAGCCTTCCCGTCAACAAGACTCCTTGCAAAATGGCATTCAGCTGTACTTCTTCAATTGAGCTCAGGTCCTTTACTCTATCCCTACAATACCAAGGTAAGACAAGTTGTTAGATAGGCAAATTGTTCCAAAATATCCCACACCGAAAGGAAATCTACCTCAAATTTCTGTTGATTTAGATGATTCCCCAGCCCCAAAATGTTCAGAGAATTCTCAAATTCAGAATGAGAAGGCCAAGTAGCTTGGAAAATATTATTAACTTTTATAAGAATAAACTGGACTGGAATCTATTTTCTGTTAAAATATTTTTCATTTCTAGCAAACCAAATATAATATAGACTAATTGCATTCCAACTAATCACTTCCTGAGCCATGTTTCTGTAAGGCAAAGAATTCAATAAATAACCAAAAAAAAAATCAATTTGGTTGAACCACTAGTTAAACCCAAAAACTGGGAACGGAAAAAACATTGGTCCAGATGTTTAGGCTGTTTTTGTTTTGAAAGAAAAGGTAAGGAAAAGAAAAAGAACTTATAATTTAAAAAAAGGATAAAAAAAAACTATATAAACGTTATATAGATTTACGGTAAATGGGTAAGTTTTCTTATCGTTCCCTATTTCTTTCTTTCAAAACAAGCACAGCCTTAGGAATGGCTCAAAATGATGCCAAGCCCAATTAGTTCGAATGATGTCCCTGGATCCACTGTGGCACCACGAGACGTGGGGAGTGTGTATTGGGTGTGTGGTAGGACTTACGGTTGCTGCAGTGATCAGTTTTGTCATGTAGTGGTTCTGGAGGATCATGACCAACCATTGGATGGTCCCATTATTACTATAGGGCATTATTTTTTTCAGATTTTGAGAGGGGGAAAGTTAGTTAATATGATTTTAGTTTTTATTGACCAAAAACTTCGTGTTCTTTTTTTTTTAAATTTAAGTGGGAACAAGGGAAAGTTTATTTTCCTAGGTGAGTAAATAACTTATGGAGAAAGTTGTCAACACTTGAATGGGACGAAAATGTCCTTTTTAATAATGAATTTTTATATCTAAAATGATCATTGCCTCATTTACATGAAAAATAAAAAAACATACCTAAGGTAAATGTTTCCCAAAAAAAAATTACCTAGATAACTGTATTTATTTAAATAAATAACTTAAGGAAAAGCAAACAGGGCTTATATAATAACATAGAGATAATTATAATTGCATGATGAAAGTGTTTGGTCTATAGTCTGTATTCTCTGTCCAACGGCTCCAATAGGACTATGTCGCACCGTCCAAAGGAACTCAATAACAACACACACTTGCTACCATTTCATGTGGGACCAGTTGCTTTTTGGTGGTTATGAGGAGTACACAATCATATATAGCAGATGATCAGGACCTATCATTTAGCATGGGTCCCACCTAATAGAAACTTTGCACATTTAGATTCACAGTTCAACCGTCTAAGTCGCTATCTTATCTAGTGAGGTTATATCTTGTTCGATTTCTAAGTCATTGTTTTTGCACGTTGGATAATTATCAGAAGACCTGGCTGGGCTTTGCGTTCAACTTTACACTATCTTGGGCTTGTTTCGAGACTCGGGATCTCCTGTCCACAAGAATTCTATTTATGTTTATTCGCAACACACTACCTTATGTATTGGGAACATCTTTTCATACATAATACTATGCAGCACACTACTCTTGTACATTGAGAACATCTTTCTGTGCATAATATTATGCAGGAGGATGAGATGTGGGCTCAAGCTGTGGTCAATGGTTCAAGCCTGATTTGGGACAGGGTGTATGTGGATCTATAAAATTATAGATTCAAAATGGAACTATTAATCAGGATAATCGGGTCTGACTCCGATAACTGTACTTGACATCTATATATGCATAATAATATGAATTTAGAATTTATTTTGGATAATATAACCTTAATCAAACTGATAATAAATAGTAAACTGTTCATATATTGATAAAGTAAGTGTTTTTAACCAAATTTATCTTGTTTATTATCTACACAATCTTCTTTTTTAAACAGAAATATAACACAAATTACAACAAAAAGCAACTGACTTAAATAATAGAAAATTTTACAGGACATTACTCTATATTTTTTGGAGATGATGACACTTAAGAGTCTCAACTTTCACTTGCCACATGGAAGTACTTAGTTCTTTTAGGCTCCATTTGATTTGTGAGATGGGGATGAGAAAAAGGGAATATTCCAAAAATATTCCCTTTTCTCATATTTGTTTTGAGGAAAAGAGTGGGATGGGGTGAGAAAAAGGTGGGACGCCAAATCCCAAAATCAAGGATTCGGGGTCACACCAAAATAGCGCAATCCAGGTGGAAAAACTTGAGAAAACTCGAGATCGTCTTTATCCTCGTTGCCGCTGCTGGTAATCACCACCACCTCCGGTAACAGATATGCCAGTAATAGATCGCCTTCATCCTCCCTCATGCATATGCTGGTAATCGCCGCTACCGGTAACAGATCTGCCGCTGTTGGTTTTGTCTTCTCCCTTCGGCTTGAGACACGTTATCGTAGCTGCCCAAGTAAAGAAACCCAGGCAAGACCTCCGATGGAAAAGCACTTGTTTGAATGTCCAGAACAATAACAAAAACAACGCGAACACAACAAGAGTACAGCAAGACCAAAAAGACGAATTAAACTCGCTTTGATCCAACAGAGATTAGCTCCACCGTCAAAATCCGATTTTCCAGCACTAGAGTTTCCACCGTCAAAATACTAGATAGAATAGGTAAGTAGAGGCTTTTTCTTGATTGTTGCCAAGTATCTCAGCACCAGAGTTTCTCCGATTTTCCAATATCTATAGAGTGATCGTTTGTTAAGTGCTCTCTCTCTCTCTCTTTCTCTCTGAGTCTTTCCCAGAGAGTACCTTGAGATGAATGACGCCAGTTGTTTTTTGTTGCTTTCTTCTCCCTATTCTATCAAGGCGCGAAAGTTTGCAAGAAACATCTCCAATCACTCAAACGTCATTAGTCGTCGATAACATATTGACACTCTCCGATGGTCAAATCTTGGAGTAAGAAAGGACGTCGTTCTATTGGCACCAGCTAGAAACCAGCAGCGGCAGAAGGTAGAAGACGAAACAAATATGCCACTGTTGTTACTAGATCTGCTGCTGCTAGTAACACTGTTGATGACGATGGTAGGCATTCACCGGTGATAAGGGCGGATTGAACCTCCGAGATCTCTGTTTCGTCTTCATCCTCACTCTACGGATTGAACCTCCGAGACCTCTATTTTGTCTTGGGATAATTTTCCTTCTATTTTCCCACGTAATACCAAACACTAGAAAGTTAAACTTTTATACTTTCCCATCCCATCCCATCTTTTCCTATCCCACCCGAATTTTCCCATAAATCAAACGAAGCCTTAGAGAAATCAATACTAAAGTTTCGGCCATTAGCATTATGGAGTATGTGATGTCATGTGTGTTTTGAAACATTTGAAAATCCCCAAACTGTTTTATGACATCATTTTGCCCTCTCTTTTATTGAGCCTCTAAAACCCTAGTTTTAACCTTTTTTATCATTTTCTTTTCACAGAGTTGAATCAACAGGGCATTAAAGCAGCACAACAGTATGCACATTAACCACGTATATTTATATCATTTTATATTTTCTTCTTTTAAATACTCAAATTATGGATAGGCATTAAGGTAAATTCATCACTTATCATAATGTCAATTCAGACTTCAGTGTTAATTTCTAAAAGTACAAGATACCTTGTTGTCATGAGTCTGGATCTCCTACCCACGAGAACTCTGCTCACGTTTATTGGAGCCACACATGGAGAACATCTCATCCTCTACATATATGCAGGGAGAAATGTTCCCAATTCAAGGGGGGTAGTGTATTGTGGGTAGGCGTGGGCAGAGTTCTCGTGGGCAAGTGATCTGGACTCTGTTGTCATAGGTAAAAATTATGTCCCTTAATATCACTACCCCCAAAATACATGGTATCTACCTATAGTTTTCCCTAAATAAATAATATTAACTATATAATCAGTTTGGGTTTTAGTTGGTTTGGAAGAGAAAGAAGTGGCATAATAGATTCCATGGGTTTGATTCTATTAGGTAGACCTGACCCATTGATAGATATATATGTATACTACTATGAAAGTGGGAATGAAGTCTATATTTGGATTCTTTTTTCCATAACTAAAGTACCCCTATTTTTTTTTTAATTTGGTTCCTCTTTATTATTTGGGCAAAGATGCAATTTGAATTACTACTTTTAAGTTCACTCTATTCTCTCTCATTAAGTCCTATATTCAATTAAGATATTAAGTCTCATTCCCTCTCATTAAATCAGTAAATCCTATAATATGTATTAAATAAGTGAGCTTTGTGGGTTTTTTCTTAACTAAAACACCCTTACTTTTGAATTTGGCCCCTCTCTTCTTGTGAGGGCAAAAAGAAAAATTTGAACTACTACATTTCAATTCATTCAATTTTCTCTCATTAAGTCCAATATTTATGGTGTCAACTCATATTCGCTTTCATTAGATCCTCTATTAGAAGGTTTTCACCAATAAATTCTATGAATTAAATTTATATCCAATAATTTTAACAATACAAAATTTATGTGCTTAAAACCTAAATAGAAACAAAACCTTTCTTTTGTCTAGGTTATAGGTAAGTAGTTCAACCATTTAGATCAAATTGGTCAACCCATGTTGTCATCATTAAATAATAAAAATTTAAAAATAAAATTTATTAATAAGAAGTATTTTTTAATGATTAAAATGAAATACAAAATTTAGATCCGGTCCAGAAATGAAACAACTTTCTTATTCAAAAAATAGACAGAAATAAAAAATTATAGAAAATACAAGACTTGTTGAGAAAATTTGTACACATCTCTTATGTTATATATTTATAATATTAACAAAAAAAATAAAATGTTATATATTTATCATAAGAAGTATTCTTATTAACAATGAAAATGAAATACAAAATTTAAATCCACTAAAATCCCATGCTTTGATTACTTAATGGGTTCTAATGAAGATATTGAAATTATCATTGTTATCTTTCTTTTTTTTTTTTTTAACCATAAAATCATAATTCATTCATTCATGTTTGGATTACAAAACAAGCCCAAAACAATCAACAAAGACCCAAACAAAATATCGGGTAATAACATGAAATAGAAACAATAAAACAACACCAGGGATCAGACCAAGGTGCTGGAAAAAAAAAGTTAAGAACCGGGAATAAAGGATCATCTCCCTCCAACAGAGGAACAAACTCAGAAAACAAACCCTTGCAAAACTGAACCAAACACCGAAGTCTTTTGAAAGCACAGTTTTATTTTATGTTTTTTGCTTGGAGAGAAATGGCCAAGGAAACCCCAACCCATGGCAATACAAACCTAAAATTTCAGATCTGAAGGGAGGATATATAAGAGATGGTTAAAGTTCCTCTCTTACCACATTGTTATATGAAGTTTCACGTGCAACACATATGCACATTTACTGGTCTAGCTAAAGACCCTTAGAGCGCTATTCAACCATTTGATGTTTCCTGTGTTTTTTTTTAATGGTCACATAAGCTAAGTGATGTAGGGTATTTGGTCGATCTTGGCACGTGGTGTTGGCTGGATTCATCTCAGCCATCCCGCGGACCCTAACAAGTGGCATCAGTTGGATGCACCTTGACTATCCATCACCAACCACTACTAACCGCCACCACTTGCTCCCAACTACTCCTCCTCTCAAGCAACTTCAACTATAAAAAGGGGCTCCTACATTGAGGTAAATACACAATGGAACTCAAGCTCCGAGTCTCTTCTTTTGTTTGGTCCGACCTCTCAAAGCCCTCTACTAATTTGATCATCGGAGCCTTTGCCCCTGAGATAACTTCGAGGCCTCTAACATCTTCTTTCTCTTGGCATATTGGACCTGTCGCCTTCGAACGCTAGAAATTATGTTGTTGCCCTCGACTTCATATTTAGCAGCAACACTTATATTGCCACATCAAAAAAAAAAATATTCTTTTTGCTGACATGGCAAATTTTCAATTCCAAAAACAAAATCATGAATAACCCTCAAATGTTCACAGATTTCTAGATAACAATTTTTTCCGTACTTACACTAGGCAGCTGAATTCAGCTGCATGTAAAACAAAATGAAATTGAAAACAATTTTTTCTTGAAAATTGATTTTCAATAAGAAAATGAATTATTTTCCTAATTTTTTGGGTGTTTCCCTAACTTCAATAACAATTAAATCTGAAAAGGTTTTTTGGCATTAAACCTGAAAGGTTTAGAAAACCAACCTCGTTTTTGAGAATGTTTTTTTTTCACAGCTACTTTATATACAACGAAACACCAAAAAATTACATTTTTCATGAAACCCATTTATTTTCCTTCATTTACAAAGGAGCTAATTACAAACTATGAGTCCAAATCCGAACTGATCAAACTTGCAAACCAGGATTAATTTATAGGAGATTTCATTAGAACTCAGTTGAGCTTTTATTTCCAAAATAACTGAAAATTATACTTAGCCTAGGAACCTTTTAGGCAATTGATTCCATTTTACCTCAAACCCGGTCCCTAGCCAAAAACTGTTGAATTGGCCAATGACCTGTTGACCCGTTAAACAGTTTTTGGTTGTTTTTTATTTTAATTATTATTAATTTTTTTTGTCAAAACGAATCATTCATTCGAACCATTAACCCAAAAAACCGATGGCCAGAAAAATTCAAATTGCAGATTGATTTTAAAAATATTGTATTTATCCATACTATTAACCACTGCCATTGCATTGAAAAATAATGAAATATAGGCTCAGTTTGGAAGGAATAAAAATGCATATGTGTAGGTGCAAAACCTTATAATTTGTATTATTTTGTATGTTTTTGCATTGTATATATTTGTAAAGCAAGAGTAATGACTTTTATATTTTGTCCTGCCAATGGGTGGGGTCTACAAAATACATAGCGGTTCTTTCTCAATCACAATTGACCTAGTTGGGTTGGGCCGGGAGATGCCAAATATAGAGGCCCAGAAGCCTTCCCATGAATAGATGCTTTTTGACAATCAAATCAGTTGCCACGTAGGTATCTTCCTTTTTGACTAAACCCAAGCCAGGCACATGAACAATAATGTATCTCACAGCAAGGTAGCAAATAAATGACTTGTTGATAAAACCAAACCGTTTGAATACTCAAAGAGTTGGTCGGCCAAACGAAGCATCATCCACATAATAGATGCTTTTTGACAATCAAATCAGTTGCCACGTAGGTATCTTCCTTTTTGACTAAACCCAAGCCAGGCACATGAACAATAATGTATCTCACAGCAAGGTAGCAAATAAATGACTTGTTGATAAAACCAAACCGTTTGAATACTCAAAGAGTTGGTCGGCCAAACGAAGCATCATCCACATAATAGATTGATAGCTACCTCATCCTCATTCCTCACCTCATCTGATGTTCTTCATATTAAATGCTCCAAAGAAAGCTATCCAAAACAAGGTGTGGCTCAGACTTGATGTCTGGGGACCAAGGGACCCTCTAATCTAAAACATGCTTGGGCTATAGGCTTAGTATTATTCAAACAGATATCAGTGGTATTCATCAAATGCTTTCCCTTGAGCCATGGAAACTTGGGTCAGGTTGGATTGGGAATTTGTTAAAATTTCAAGGGATAAAAACCCTAACCTAAACCCAATATAATTAAAATTATTGGGCATCCGTCGTCAACAGTCCTACTTCCACGTGACCACTCTAATAGAAGTCCAATAGATTGAAAATCAAATCAAAGATTGCCTGTCTTGAGTTAACATCTACTGCAAACCATGGTCATAGCATTTTCTAGCGATACATTAAATTATGGACACGATTCAATCAAGAATGAGTTGGGATCAGCTATAACACACGGTGTCAATAATGTCTCAATAGGAATAGAAATTATGCTGAAATTTGAGCACTCTTAATGGGTCTTGAAGCAGTACTATCATGTGGCATTAGACAACTTTTGGTCTTTTTTGATAATTCTACCTTGATGGATCTTGTAAATACAAATCGGCAAGCTGTGCAATGGATGGAACAACTACATCTCGCTGCAGTATAAAAAATCTTAAACAACTTTTATGTCTATATGTTTTGTTATAACCAAACTGCCCATCTTTTTGTTTACACATCTTATATGGGGCAGTTAAGTACGCACTAAGATCAAATGAAATCGATTATGATTTTTTTTTTATAAAAATAATAATAATAATAAAACGGCTAGCTGTATAGAGGGAGTAGGGAGTATCTTATCTATTCATGATTCATGAATGATAAGGAAGATGTTGTTAATGTTTGGCTGCAGTGGCCTGTTGGGACAATGTTGAAAGCGTTTTGTTGGTAGTAACTAGTAAGTCCCTACCCTATCAAGAGCAGATCCGTGAAAATTGAATAGCAATTATTTCCTTTTCTTTTGATGATGGTTGAAAAAATATTCTCTAAGTCAGGTGGATCACTAATCACCTAAAAAAAGTCGGCCGAAAATGATAGGTACACTCACAGGGTAAGCACTCAATAAACATGCTGACACCTGTCACATAAATACTGCCTGACCCAACACGATGACTTATAAGAACATTAATAGGACAAGTGTCAGCATATTCAATTCTTGGACATGTATTTATCACACTCCGAATCTCCTGTCCATAAGAGTTCGAAGATAAGATACTGCCTCTTTCCATTGGGAATATATCTATCTCTCGAGCATGAGATGTTTTCCATGTCTGACTACTATCATATTAGAGTTATCTGATGATATCAGGGGAATTTGGATTTGAGGCACAAAAGAAAGTGCTGGGACCATACTTGCAGCAGATGTGGTCTGGAGTTTGTTGACGCAAAACTACACCCCTCACCCCCTCATTGTATAAATTCACCTCCTTTGTCTACATCACATTTGCCATTGTTGGCACATTGGACTGCAAACCATTTAATATTCTGCTGAGTGATCATATCATCATTAAATTCAACTTTGATATTGCTAAGTCATTAGTTGTCATTTTACTCACCTCCCTCCCTATGATCACAATACTTTTAAAGCATCTTTTCAAAATTATTGTAAATATGCATGTGCTAGATGATGATGATGATAATAATAATAATAATAATAATAATAATGTATTTGAAATTTTCTATAAAATTCATATTTTGCTATATTTTTTATTATTAATCGAATGCAAATTGTAAAGTTTAAATCTGATCATGTAAATATCTCACATTGGGCTACAAAGTTGTTGGTATCATTGACAATCTTGCTTACTTGGTTGGACTCTTCTTTTTGTAATATTTTATCTTCTTAGTGTATCTTTTTTCATTTATCAAAAAATATAATATTTAAAGAAAGGGAATTCAATGAGGTGAAAAGTAATAGTTTAAATTATATTTTAAATCTCATAACTAAATAGGGATTAAATTCAAAAAATGGGTATATTAGTCAAAAGAAAGTTCCACAATGTTATTTGTATTTGTAATAGTAGTGTAAATATAAAATTATATATGTGTTCAATTTTTTTTGTTTCTATATGTGTGAAAATAATTCGATTATGTACACTTATTTTTTGCTTAATATGATAAATATACGATATTATACATGTACCCAATATTTTTTTTGTACAATGTATGTATTTTTTTTAATTTTATGATTTTATATTTTATTAATTTTTATTTTTTAATTACAACATTAAAGGTTAACACATTTGGCCCATAAGTTGAACTATTGATATCTGCCAAACCAGAAAATAATTTCATTTTGGTTAGTTTTAGATTATGTATTTCATTTTCATCATCATTAAAAATAATTCTTATTTATTACACTTTTTTCAATTTAACTAATAAAAATATCATAAATGGCTTGACCATGATGTATTTCATTTTATACATCTTTGTAACTTTCTATATTTATTTTTATTTAAAAATTTTATTATTTAACTATCACTTTATGGCTTGACCAATTTGATGTGTTTCATTTTATACATCTTTGTAACTTTCTATATTTATTTCTATTTAAAAATTTTATTATTTAACTATCAATTTATGGCTTGACCAATTTGATACTAATGGTTGAATTGTTTAGTTATCACTTGGATAAAGAATGATTTTATTTTTGAGTAAGTTTTAAAATATATGGGTTTTTATTATTAAAATTATTGAGCATAAATCTAATTAGTAGCATTTATTAGTGAAAAAATAACTAAAATGGCAGAGGATTAAACTAGATGAAAATCATTAATTTAAATTACATTTTCAACCCTTGTAATTAGAGATGGACTAAGTACACTACAGCCATTTTAAACAAGAAAAATTCCACACCCCCATTCATACTTTTTATAATAGTATAGATATAGATATCACATAAACAAATGCAACGAGGAGACTAAGGGAGACTACCTACACTACTCAAGTTCATCATTAACATCAATGATGTTCTTGATTCTCCAACTTCTGGTCTCCTTTCAAAATAGCTTGTTTTTTCCTGTAAAGTAAATAGCCAAGTCATGGGCCACCTTCACATCTGCACCCCACAGAGAGAGCCCTACAAAAGACCCACATGCACATCTTGGCGTGCATTGGAAACAACTCTCAAAGTTGACAGTAGGAAATGTTCTTAATACACAGTTGGGATATGCTGTGGGGAGCAGATGTGAATTCCCACCGAGGTGGTTGAACCAATTTTTATGATATTATGGTAAAGAGGCCAATTACGGATTACCCAGTAGTCGAGAAGGCCACTTCACACCCCTCTAAAAAAGTGTGAAGTTGGCCTCACGTACGCCCTGCCCTACCTCACCCCTGATTCCCTTGTAATATGTGATTCTCCATATGTAAACAAAACCAATCACATTGACACCCCTTTAGAGTGGGATCTCATTGAATAAGCCAAAGAACCCTAATTGTTTTCTCAATGGTGAGTTATGATTTATGAACATGTAGTGCTCCTACGTGGTACAACCAATCAACCAGGTGCCAAATGTTTGAACATGGGACAAGTTGCAAATTAAGTGGCCCCAGGCCAGACCCATGTGTGTCCTGTGTCCTAGACTCCAGCCTATGAACCCGGCAGAGTTGCAGACCCCATATTGGACGGCTCTTGTTTGAATTGAAACTCATTTAGAACTAGAAGACTTCCTAGTGAGGAACAAGTCAAAAGTATGATAGAAGGTTATTTGATAAAGCTGAAGTGACTGAACTGAAGCACTTATTATTTTGTCTTTTAGTGAACAAGATTTTAATAAAGTTGTAGCTTAATGACTGAAGGTGGTAGATCACTATATCCTTGATTATATGAAGCGATGAGTCTCTGTCTATCAGATCAGCAGCTTCATCTGTTTTCAAACGGCCCTAAGTGTGAATCCTAGGCTCAATGATAGCATATTTGAACCCAATTTGAAATGGGTCTCCATCATACATGAAAAATGTGTCAAAACTCAAGTGGATTTGGCACCAATTGGAAACCCTAGGTTTGATGCTCTTATCCTTGGCCAAACTAGGGGTCAATGATAATCAATTCCATCACACCAACCCCACTCACCCCTGGCTGATAGAAATTATCTAATTATAAATTATCACCTTACTCATCCAAATCATTTTTAATCCATATTTATCACACCAATTAAAAATGAATTACGACACTATGGCTATAACCTATCTATAACAGCCATGAGGCTATGACCTCTGTGTGGTAGAAAAGGGTAAAGATTAAGCAAGGTGTTCACATTAATATATAGAATTTAGGGTTGTTAACAGCCTATTTCATTCTTTAATTTGCTTATGCCAGAAAATCCAAACCCAATTGTACCAATAGAGCCAGGCCTGCTCAAAAGAATTCAAGAATCCTTAAGAATCCCCCCACCCCAAACTTTGTGTCTCTCTTATTTTCTATTAAATTTTCTATCTTTTTCTTCTTTTCCTTACCTCTTCTTTCAAACAAACACAGTTTAGAGGACTTTAGATATTCACTTTCCCTTATCCCAAATTTTGGACACCTATTTGCATTGGAAAGAATTTACTTTTCCTTCAATAAAAGATGTAATTGTCCGTCCAAAAATGCCACTAAGGACACATAACAAGTTAGAACTTGGATTTAGTTCTCACAAAACAGTGCTTACACCGTCCAATTGCAACTGTGTATTGAGAAAATCTCCGTACTTGTATATTTTTATTTATGGGGAGATATTTCAAATGCACAGCTGCAAGTACGGTGTGAGCATTCGTGAGTACTGAATCGCATCTCTTATATTTAAGGCTTGCTTTCTTAGGTTGATGATTGACCATGGAAGGAGCGAATTCAGACGGCCCAACAACTCAGTTAATGGTGGATTGGTACATATTGCTTTCTAAAGTATTTGTTTCTTTGTTTGTTTTAACTTGGAGGTGAGGGTGAGGAGGATGAAGGCAAACTTGGAGATGGGTTGGAGGGTGAAGGAAGGGGATCTATTTAGACCAATGGAAATTGCATCCTGAGGTAGTTTCCTTTCAATTTCATATCCTTCATGTGGTCGAACTACTATTAATTGGAGTCCTTGAAACTGAACTGTCAAGTCTAGCAATTTCATTTTCTTGAATACTTTTTCCTATCAACTGTTCAAAAATTTCACTGCATTTTTAGCCAAATTTGCTGTTTCCCTTGATTTTTTTTTTCAAAGCCAAAAGGAGAGTATTCATTCATATTTCATAATGCTCAGGATACAATTCCAACCAATATAGACAGCAGCAAAGAAAAAACAGATAAAACAGTGAAAAAACAACTCAACTAAGCAAAACTCAAACCTCCAATGCCTTGGGGTTTTACATAAGGAAAATTGACAAGATAAAACCCCCAATCCATATTATAGCATTTTTCCAACTGATAATTTTTATATTGCTACATGGCAATTCTTTCCTTTATGTAGTCTTGAAACAAGGATAAGAAGAGGTCTTCTTTATGTTCCATTACAAAGAGTTTCTATAAATTGGGCTTACCTTTTTTTATTTTAAAAAAAAATTTCCCTTTCAGTTCACTGACATCCCATGATCCCAATCTCTTTAACTTCTGAACAAGGGACCAATAACCAGCTGATGTGTTCTGCCTAGAAACCATCAGTCTCATTCAATGTTATTGTATTTAAAAAAACAAGGAGAAAAGCTTTCTGTTGGAAATCAAAATCCTGTCTACAGTTGATATCAAAATAGATGGTTAAAATCATAAAGTTCATTTGATAATGCTGATTAGTATCATAGTGAAAGTTTTAGTTGAGACTTGAGACCCCTTACCCATTCAATGATGGATCTCGGATCCGGATTTCTGAAACATGGGAAATAGAGCGGGTTATTGGGACTCGAAAGTCCAATTCCATCTACTTATCTATTGATCCCAGACCAAAGGCTCCCAAATTGAGTCAATTCTCTATGAGAATAGACTATCCAACTTTGTTGATTCTATTTCTTTCTACACTACTGGAAACGCCATCGGAAAAGCCGGTTCAAGCCCTTTCTCACTCTCTCTCTCATCGTTTCTTCCAAACAAGCATTGATGTCTCTCTTGGTCAACACTCCTCAATAGCCTGTCCATCCAACATTGTTCACTCGATAAGCTGAATTGGAGTAAATCCTAGGAATGTTCTCTCTGGTTTACTCCTCAAGCTATTGATCACTTTGCTGCATTACACTGTTCTTAGGCATGTCTCTATCTTCCCTTTGTCTCTTTCTCTCCTTAAACCCATGTCTTCCTAACTTGCGCTATGGAAGATTAGTGGCTTTCAATTGCAAGAATATCCTCATGGTCCTGTCTTCATCTCTCTCTACAACTGTTCACTATTGCATGCCTATAAGGACTGTTGAATCTGTTTTAGGGTTTGTAAGTGCATTGTCCTTTTAGGGTTTTATTTTCTTTTTGTTCAAGGGTTTCTTGAGGGTTTGATTTCTCTTGCTTGCATGGTGTATTTTAGAGGCTCATTTTTCCTGTTGGTTGCAGATTAGGTCGAGCTCCAGTCAGGGGTGGTTTTCCTCTTTGCTTCAGTTAGGGTTTGGGTTTTCTTCAGTTCGGTTCTCTCTCAATCAAGGTTGAGTTTCAGGAAGTTTTCACTACTCTTGAAATAGCCTTTGTAATGCTTTACATACAAATATAATGCTTTGCAATATCGGCTATGATGTGAAGAGTCGTAGACTTATTCCAGTTGACAACAACAGTTGCTCAAAAGCAAGTGAAGGCTCAGCTAAGGGTTTCAATTACCTTTCGATGGAACTTCATGTTGTAGAATGCATACCATTCAAGAGTAATTTTATGATGACACTAATGTTGTCTTTGCTTTTATTTGCAAATTCCAAGGAGTTTGAACATTTACTTTTTCTCTTTTCCTTTTTTTGGTGCAGTGAATACTCTCCATTGAGGGGACTTATACCACGACAAGGGACTTGCCTTGACTAACAGTGAGAGATTTTCACTATTTGTGAGTTTAGGGTTAGGAGGATTTCCTACCCCTATTTTGTTTTCAATTCAAACTTTCAAGGAAAACATGATACAAGTAAATAAAAGTATGGAACAGACAAACTTTTAGATTGGTGATTAAAAGTAGAAAGCCAGGTGTATTCTATCCTATTTAGCATATATCTGTTTTTTATTGAAATAATTCCTGAAAAAAACATTGTTTTATTTGTTTATATGATACATGTGCCTTTGTATATTTACATCTCAAATAAGATAGGGCTCAAGAATTGAACTTTGATACATGAATGCTGGTTTTGTAATTTGTACTATTGTATTTGTGGTCTCCATGACATGTTTGGGAGTCTAAAGATACCGTTTTATATTCAATTTCTTTTATTGATTTAAATTTTGAATCTCATAAATGTATTTCAAGACTTATAACTGACAAGTAAGACACAGTGAGCTAATCATCTCAAGTTAAACCATTGTTGCCAAGGAGAGAAGAGGGCATTGTAAGGGAGAGTTTAGAGGTTTTTCTATTAAACCAGTTAGGATGTAGCACAATTGTAAATTAGCATACTCATTGAGCATTTGAGCACAAATTATCAAAAAAAAAACTCATTGAGTATTTGAGCACGTCTTGGGTAAAGCAATAGTGATAAGAGTTGTGTTTTCTTAACATAATTTTCATAATATTTTATAATGATTAAGTGTTCAATTCAAATATGAGAATGAGATTCTACTCAATTTTCTATAATCTAAATTGCAAAAGAAAACAATGAACTCTACTAAGTTTTTTTCCCAAATTAGAATAATAGTCTTGACTCTTGATACCCACCTTTGGGATTCAAGGGTGAACAATTTTGATGGAAGAAAAAGGCAAGCTTCAACTGTTAGTTAATAAAGGTACATACTCATATAAGATCCTCTAGCAACATTAGACTCCTCAAGGCATTCATTATTCATTTATTTATATTTTTTGTAAGGACCAATGGCATTTATTATGTTATGTGGTGTTTCCCCATAAATTTTTTACTATATTCCATTATTTCTTGTATCTCTTGATTAGTTGATCTCCTTGGGTTATGAATTTTATTTGTACTTTTCTTTCTATAGCTTTCATTTTAGCATAAAGTGATTGCGTAGGAAAATCTTACACTATTATCAGCCCTAATCTTCTTTGCATAGGTTTTTGCTAAGAAAATTGGTAGGGATACCAACCTATTAATTTCTACCCAGTGAAATGGTTAACTTGGTTGTTTAACAAGTACAAATGTACAATTATAGATGACATATGTGAGGTTTATGTACATATAAATTGGATAGGGTTCATTATTACAAATACCAGCCTTATACGTCATGGATTTCTATAATGAATGCATTTTCTTTCCTCAAACCTATCAAAATTTTGAATTATTCAAATATATAGATGCTTATTGTTGTAATTTGGATAGTTACTAACAATGACTTGATTGTTTAGAAGGAATAGCCTAGATAGTTATAGACACCAGGGTCTGAAAACATCTTGCTCTTGTGGAGGATGAATATGTGCTATTCACATAGGGAATGTATATAGGAGAGATTAGAATTTGTATTTGGTGTAAATTTGTACTTTATATATGGATGTATTTTCTTACAATGTTAATTAGATGTACAATTATAGACATCCAAACAGTGTTAGCTATCTATATGATGGGTTTTCAAGGGTAATCACATCTAACATTTCAAACTTGGACTCTTCAAACCGAATACTTGAGCTTCACCATTTTCTGATATGGAAAGTTTTGCTTAAAATGGTTCAAAATCCATTTTAACATTTTTTCTATGTTGCTCCTTTTACACTTTAAACTTAATTTTATGGAACAAATCAAGAACTTCAAATTGAATTAACTCCATCTGAGCACAAGGTATTCTGTTACTTTATTAAAGAAACCAAATAGTTCGGTCTGTTTTTATTCCATTTTGCCCCTACAAAGCAGGGGCTCCCCCGCTAGTATATATCTATTAATACAAAAGGGGCGGTCTCCCCTTTCGCCAAATGGTCGTCTTATATTTTACATTGTTTATTCTATACGTTTAAACCACCATGTGTAAAAGCTTTCTTTTTTTTTTTTATAAAGAAGTGAAAAACCTAATCCATCTATTTTTCCCTTTCATATATAACTCATCTCTCCCATCTTCCAATGCTATATTCAATATTATAAGTAAAGAAGTAAAGATAATAAATAAAGCTTTCCTTAGCCATATGCAGTAAAAAATTCAAAAATTTTGGCCTTTTTGTTTTGGTGGGAAATTTGAAAAATGTCAATGAGTTGTTGACTGATTCAACGGTTTTTAGCTAAGGATCAGGATTGAGGTAAAATAAAAACGGTTTCTTGGATAGTTCCTAATTAAAAAAAAATAAAAAAAATGGCGGTTCAATCATCCGGTTCGAATGAATGACCCATTCTAACAACAAAAATTATAGGCAAAAAATTGAGTGTGTGAAGTTCATTAAGCAATATCATACGTGTTGTGTCATTCGAGCATGTGACTCATATGATCCAAAAATGGAACTGTTCTGACAACAAAAATTTAAAAAATAAAAATGACCAAAAACCCTTGAACGAGTCAACGGTTTGACTGTTTGGGCCAATGGATCATTTACTAATTCAATAGTTTTTGACGAAGGACTAGGATTGGGAGAAAACAAAACTGATTGTTTGGACAATTCCCAATTAAAAAATAAAAAAATGGCCGAAAACCATTAAACCAGTCAATGGGTCAATAGTTTGACTGCTTGGGTCAATGGGTCATTGACTAAGTCAACGGTTTTTTGCCAGGAACCGGGATTGGGGTAAAACAGAACTGGTTGCCTAGACGGTTCCCGGACCGAAATGTTTGTCCGTCTAGGTCAACAGCAGTTCGAAAACCATGATTTTTATGCTTTTGGATTTTCACTGTTTAAATGTTTTTTCTACTTTGTGCTTTATTCGAGTGTGCGGTATGTTCCTTTTTTTTCATTTTCTGCTTTTTTTTTTTGTATTTGGTCTTCTTTTTCAAGATCCTCCAAAACAGTCTAGGGCTTACCACCATTTTGTTTTTTCTTTGGGTTTTCTTGTGTAATGGTTTTTTTTAATTTTCTTAAACGATTTGCTGTCTCTTTTTTTGATTGCATGTATATTTATCTCCATCTCAAAGTGGAACTTTAGACTCGATTTTCTTATTTTTTTTTCCTTGATTTTTCTAGTTTGGTGGATTTACCACCATTTTTTTTCCATGTTTAAGGTCACTTTGGATTTATCTTTCAAGGTTTTGGAATCTCTTGCAATGTCCACCCTTCCCATGACTATGATTATAAAGTTGTTTTGTCTAATTATTGACATCTAGAAAAAAAGACCAAAAAATGGAACAATTTTGGCTACCGGTTTCCAAGTCAACGGTTCAACTGTTTGATTCGAAAGGATGGCCTGTTTTGACAATAAAAATTAAAAAATAATTAAAAATAAAAAAATGGCCAAAACCATTAAACGAGTTGATGGGTCGACCACCCAGTTCAATGGGTCGTTGACTAATTCAACGATTTTTTGTTAGGGATTGGGTTTGGGGTAAAATGGAACTGATTGCCTGGACGGTTTCCGAGTTGAACGGTCCTACTGTCCGGGTCAACTAGGAGTTCTCGATGCGAAACAAAGGACAACTATGAAGTAAAACTTAGAACCATCACTGTATGATCATGTTCTTTTATATGGAATGCTTTGTTGAAACAATATTTAACAAAAGAGCACATGATGATTTTTAGTCTTTATATGAGTTTCAAGACTTAAATACTTATAATTACAAATTTCTTATTAAAAAAGTATTATATTTTTTAATATAAAAAATAACAATATTACAATTTAACAAGGGCCTCCGCTAGTGTTAAATTTGTTATATAACTTGTCCCTTTCTTAGGGGCATAAATCCATTGGATTTATTTATCTTTTTCTTCCTTGAACACGAAAGAGAGAAGTTTCAAGGAAACCAGAAATGGTCTGAGTCAGGAGCACGAGGGGTGGACAACAAAAAACCGTTAAGAAAAACTAAAAAAAAGCATTCTCCTGAAAACGAGTTTTTCGTTTTCTAACTTTTCCTCCTAATTTCCCATTCAATTTCTCATTAGTCAATTGATTTTTTTTTCCTCTCCCAAACACCGTTTTCAACCACTATAGTAGTGGGTTTGTGGGTCACATGTTCCCATCGTACCACCAAACAACAAAAGCCCACGTCCCACTCCACGCCAAACCGCCATTTTCTTCATGACTTTTCAGTTCTACCCAACTCACTCAATAGTTTAAGATTTAAAACACAAACGCTTCCATCCAAACGGAGCTGCCAAAGAGGAAGACGAGAATTGAGAATTGAAAACTGGAAAATGAAAATGAATTAAGAAATTTCATCAAAGTGGGAAATAAGAAAATGCCAAGAAGAAGAAGTGGAAAAAAAGTAGGAAAGAGCGGGGAGAAAATGTGGGATGCTTTAGTTTCATTGGGAAACGTGTTTTGCAGTCTTTTTCTAGTCTTTTTTCTTGGATTCAATAGTGCTTTGGCTGCTTTTTGAGATTGGCCCAAGATTGTATATGTAGCAACTGAACTTTGATTGCATTGAGGAAGAAAATGAGAGACAGGATCGAGGAAATAAAGGGTTCAATCTAGTCCTTTAATGGGTTGTTTGGGAAACCACCTTCAAGGAAATAATCACATCGTAGTTTTCCATTGCATTTGAAGCTCACAAGCTGACAGCCTCTGACTAACTATAGTTGTTCTTTAGGATTTGAGAGCTTACAATCTGTTGACCAACCATACAAAACAAATGAGATCATTTTAAGAAGGCTCAATCTTTGTGTAGGACAAAATGGGATCTTGTGAAGAGCCAAACGCTCTTGTTTTGAAGGGGTTTGGTTGTTTCTTCTCTTCATCTCGTGACTTGGTGAGGCAAGTTTACAGCCCTTTATTTAACTTGCAATGAAAGGAAAACAGGGCATATTGCAAATGAGATTCTATTGATTCATTGAATTCATTGTTTTTTTTTTTTTTCTTTCTTTTGACAAAATTTATGATACATGAATTCTAATATGAAGCACGTCAATTGAAATGTTACCAACATTTCATACTTGGATTCAATTGCGTTGATGGGAGACCAGATCTGATCCAAATCCAACCTGATTACAGCCCTGATTGGAACTGATTTAAAGAGGTTTCTAACCAAACACCCTTGTTTTAAGTGTAAAGGCCTAAGATGAAAGTAGTATAAAATCAAGAACATCTTCATTTCTTCCCCTCCAATGTGTTCAGATAGAGCCCTTTGTTAAGTGAAGAACAGTTTAGCTCAGATTGTTTTGCCTTTTCTAGAAACCAAATCATTTGTCTCATGCATAGTGGAGGGAAATTTTCTCAGAAATTATTTCAGCCATATCTCCACTCTTTCACCGCACATCAACATTCCAAATTTTCATTTTCATCACTGATGCCAAACCAGTCCTAATCCTTGACAACTATCAATTTTTAGCTATTTCTATCATCTAAACCATTTATTATTTATCATTAAAAAAAAAAAAACATCTGAGCCATACATTGTCTACAGAGGGAATCAATCTCAGAACCTTATTTTCCAATGGCTTTACTGCTAGGAACCAGGCCAAAAATGGTGATCCCTAGGGCTGAATCAAGCAAAAATGGCCTTTTCCACCCTTGATAGAGGTTTGAGAGTAGGGCCCAGGCCTCTGATTCAATCCCACCTCTTCATTCTTAACTTCTGACATCTGATCACTCATCTCAAATTCAAAACACAAAAAATCAAATTTTGGATGAATCCCAGAAAAAAAAAAGTTCCAATCCAATGGTGTTCTGGCCAATGTGGGGTCCATTCACATAATCAGGTTGTTAATATAAAAATATCCCGACTTCTTTCTTTTAAGACATTCATTCCCATGTACATTCTGGTGGACGTATCATCTTAACCTACAGAATAGTAATTTTAGCGTGCCACACCGTTTAGGGAATCTTCCTGCGCTGGTAATCTAATACCATTATCGTCGCAGATCATGTGCCTGCCAGAGGCATTAACAAATTACAATCCCAATTAAGCTAATTCAGCTACCAATTCTGCTAATTGAATGAGAAATACTTTTGATTGATTCATTGATTAAATGATGATGATGATTAATAAGTGATTGCTTCTCTATATATCACATATGGGCAAAGATAGGATACACAATTGATCGACCAGTCCCAACCGTCGGATCAATCGGTCGAGACCTGGAGATTTGGTTGATTGATCATCATTTATCTAAACCAAACTCAAGCCTGTCAAAAATTAAAAAAAAAAGGGACGAAAAATCCGACTTCAGTTCATCCGTCCTTCCATCATTCTCAAGAAATCCTCGAAACAAACGAATCCGTCACCGTCGGTATCAACACCGCCGATCATGAGCCGGCAATCCTCTATCGTGCACCGGTCGTCCCCTAGCGCCGTGAATACTCTGTGCAGCTCATCCGCCGAGATCTTACCGTCGCGGCCGGCGTCAAAGAAATCAAATGCGTCGCGGAGCTCCGACCCATCATACGGCCCGAAAGCCGGGCTGGTGGCGCCGGTTTCCTTCAAGTTTATGCAGCCATCGCCATCCCGATCGACTTCCATGAGCTCCATCAACATCATCTGCATCTCCTCGCTCGGCGTGTCGGCGCCCAGCCGGCTAAGGATGTTCTCGAGCTCGCGCCTCGTGATTTTCCCGTCCCCATCTCTGTCAATGAACTTAAACGCTTCGACGAGCTGGAAGTGGAAGTCCGCCTGTAAATCGGACCAGTCGCCGGATATCTCGTGGGAGTGAGAATGGAGGACGCTTCTGGGTGTTGTAGCACCACCTTCTTTGAGTTGGGTCGTCAAGGAATCAGACGATGATGACGTGCCGGAGCCGAACGACGGTGGGTCTGACCCAGAACGGGACACCGATCTAGTACTCTTCTTGGACCGAAACAGATGTTTCGGGCTGAGTTTCATCATTTTCATCATGACTGAAGCAGAGATAAAAGACAGAATGAAGAAGAGGAAGAAGAAGAAGAAGAGAGGAGAAAAGGGTTTGAGAGGAAAAAGGTGAGATAGGGAGGTGGTTAAATGGGGAAGCCATGAGCGAGCTTACTGAGCTTCCAGGAAGCTTCGCTTTGGCTTATTTTCAGGGGATTTTTTTTTTTTTTTATAAATTTGGGGTTTTTTTTTAGCTCGGGCGTGGGCTAAGAGTGTACTGGCAGTGTTTTCTTTTGGTTTGTCCTGTTTGGGTTCCTTCGAGGCAGGGGATTCGCGAGGAAGGAGTGCTGTTTGGTTCGTAGAAAAAAGCTACTTTTTTGTTGGTATTCTTTTGTGGGGAGAATGTTAGGGTGGAATGCTTATATAATCAAAGTAGTTGTTTGGTGGAAGGATTGGACGATGAGGTGGTGAGGTTGTACTTATTTTGTACGGAGGATTTTTAATTGATTGTGTTTTGAACGGTGATTGATGTTACAATTTTTGGTGACTCAGAGGCTAAAGTAGAGCTGCCTAGTGTAGCGCAACCCGGCTGCTTCATGTAGGAAATGCTCTGCTCATCTTTATAGACGACGGACTTGGTTGATCTATAGGAATTGAATCAGAGAACCCGGGGGTGTTTATCCGGCGAGGTTACTCTGATGGCTAAGTTGGCACTTATTTGTGAGCTAAAAATGATATTAGAGAATGAGAGAGCTATAGAGCAGAGATTACCCATCTCTTTTTTCTTTCTTTTTTTTCTCACCCCTGGGGGTGAGGCCTTTATATATTGGAGTCCTCGCGGGTTTGGTGGAGTAGTTCCTGGATTCCCGCTGTGATGGGATCTGTTTCCGTGTTAGTTGGGGATAACACCACCAACTGGTAAGGTTGCCCATTTTCGCCTGAATCGGGGAGTGGGTGAGCTAATATAGCCGTTACAAGGTACGATCCCATAAGACGCGGGGTACGATGGTGAGATCCTTGGAATTACCATGCGGCGGTCGATCTGACTGGGAAGCGAGCTGCCCGTAAGGTGCCAGGCTGCATGGTGGCAAGCTGCCTAGTGGCGAGCTGCTTGGTGGCAAGCTGCCAGTGAAGTGTCGGACTGCTTGGTGGCGAGCTGCCTGTGACATGTCGAGCTACTTGGTGGCGAGCTGCCTGTGAAGTGCCAGGCTGCACCTATTTGTCATGAGGTGCCATGTGTCGTAATGTCACTGGAGGGCCAAATCCGCCCTCATCACTTGCCCCCCACTCCCGAGGTGAAAGTAACTCGGCGAAGGGAGTAGACTTCTCCTTTTGGCCCGGAATTTGATGAGCTCATAAGCGCTGATTCAATTCCTTAGGCTCTGGGAGCGACTCGCAGTCCACTCCTGGATTTTGCCCATGCCGAAGAGGTGATTGTGTCTTATGTGGTATTTTAGCCCTTAGGCTCAGGGAGCGACTCGTAGTCCCCTCTCCTTGATTTTGATCATGCCGAAGAGGCGACTAGGTCTTATGTGGTGCCAAAGTCTTTGTCAGTTCGACACTTTAGCCCTTAGGTTCTGGGAGCGACTCGTGGTCCACTCCTGGATTTTGCCCATGCCGAAGAGGCAACTGGGTCTTATGTGGTGCCGAAGTCTTTGCTAGTTCGGCGCTAAAGCGCTTAGGTTCTGGGAGCGACTCGTGGTCCACTCCTGGATTTTGCCCATGCCGAAGAGGCGACTAGGTCTTATGTGGTGCTGAAGTCTTTGCCAGTTCGATACTTTAGCCCTTAGGTTCTGCGAGCGACTCGTGGTCCACTCCTGGATTTTATTCATGCCGAAGAGGCGACTGGGTCTTATGTGGTGCCGAAGTCTTTGCCAGTTCAGCACTTTAACCCTTAGGTTCTGGGAGCGACTTGTAGTCCACTCTCCTTGATTTTTCCCATGCCAAAGAGGCGACTGGGTCCTATGTGATATTTTAGCCCTTAGGCACTAGGAGCGACTCGTAGTCCACTCTCCTTGATTTTGCCCATGCCGAAGAAGCGACTAGGTCTTATGTGATATTTTAGCCCTTAGGCTCAGGGAGCGACTCGTAGTCCACTCTCCTTGATTTTGACCATGCCGAAGAGGCGACTGGGTCTTATGTGATGAGGAAGTCTTTTATCAGTTCGTCAGCTCGCGCTTGGGCCAGGCCGCCAGGTCAGCGCCCGCGCCAGGCCGCCCGTAGGCCATTGGGCCACACACAGGTCGCCAGGCCGTGCTAAGCCGCCGGGTGGGCGCCTTAGAGCTATGATTGCGTTGCATCAGCCTTGTGATGCCGGTCACCCACTCCTACAAGAAGCTACTAGGAGCTCGACCAACGGGGGCAACACTACTAACTTTAAGTCGCCAGCTCGCACGGGAGCCTTGGAAGGTTCGACCAACAAGGGCGCCCATGCAGTCCATTGGCTACCAATTTCCGTGGAAGCCATGAACAGTTCATCTTTGTAGAGGGGACCTCGCGAAGAGGATTGACGAGGTTTTGTCTGAATTGAAAGTAAAGTTGGTAGAGCTACTTAGTCTGTTAGCTCCCTGCATAGTCTATGAGTTCATAAAAAATGGAAACTATAAAGCGAGAGCTTCAGTTTCTAAAAAGTGAGTACTTAGCTTTCTGGGAGAAGAGGACTTAGCTTTTTTGTAGGATGAGAACTTAGCTTTTTGTAGCGTTTCCTACAGACGACGCCAAATGATGTTCCAATTTTTGGTCACGTATAAATTTTTTGGCTAAGTACCTCGTCATTTGGTCTGCTCCCAAGTGGCTGATGACTCAGAGGCTGAAGTGGAGCTGCCTAGTGTAGCGCAACCCAGCTACTCCCTGCAGGAGATGATCTGCTCATCTTTGTAGACGACGGACCTGGTTGATCTGCAAGAATTGAATCAGAGAACCCGGGGGTGTTTACCCGGTGAAGTCACTCCGATGGCTAAGTTAGCACTTAGTTGTGAGCTGAAAATGATATTAGAGAATGAGAGAGCTATAGAGAAGAGATTACCCATCTCTTTTTTCTTTTTTTTTTTCTCACCCCTGGGGGGTGAGGCCTTTATATACTGGAGTCCTCGCGGGTTTGGTGGAGTAGTCCCTGAATTTCCGCTGTGATGGGATTTGTTTCCGTGTTAGTTGGGGATAACACCACCAACCGGTAAGGTTGCCCATTTCCGCCTGAATCGGGGAGTGGGTAAGCTAATATAGCCGTTATAAGGTACGATCCCATAAGACGCGGGGTACGATGGTGAGATCCTTGGAATTACCACGCAGCGGTCGGTCCGACTAGGAAGCGAGCTGCCCGTAAGGTGTCAGGCTGCATGGTGGTGAGCTACCTAGTGGCGAGCTGCTTGGTGGCGAGCTGCCTATGAAGTGTCGGGCTGCTTGGTGGCGAGCTGACTGTGAGGTGCCGAGCTGCTTGGTGGCGTGCTGCTTGTGAAGTGCCAAGCTGTTTGGTGACGAGCTGCCTAGTGGCGAGCTGCTTGAGAGGTGTCGAACTGCTTGGTGGCGAGTTGCCTGTGAAGTGTCGAGCTGCTTGGTGGCGAGCTGCCTATGAAGTGTCGAATTGCACCTATTTGTCATGAGGTGCCATGTGTCATAATGTTATTGGAGGGCCAAATCCGCCCTCATTAGTGATGATTATCTAGGGGAGGTGATGCCCTGTTTAGTGGGATTTTGTTAGTTTGATGATCATGGGTCACTGGTTGTATCAATCTTTGGACGGTTAGGATTGAATGGCTGGTAGAAAATTTTGGGATGATTTGATGATGGGTAGTCGAGAAATGGCATGTTTCTCAAGTGTGGTCTGAGGTTTAATGGAGAGGCGTCTACGGAATTAAGCTAGAAAGTAGAACATGGAATTAGAAATTTGGGTTGGGGAGTGGAATTTGGTGGTCATATAATAGTGAGTCAATTAATGGAGGAGAGAAAGAGAGGGAAAGAAATGCAAAGAAGATGGGAAATTTCCAAGTGGAAATTAGGGAGAAAGTTGTTTGGATAGAGAATGTCAGAAATAATCAGTTTAAGATGATAGTAAATTAGTAATATCGGAATCGGACCATGTCATCCGGTGCCTTCGTACTAATCCGGTCTGAATATGAGTTAGCATGAATTGACCTGAAAAAGGTATTGGGATCTGACTTGGGCCTCTATGGGACCTCTTAGTTCTTGCTGTATTCAAATGAATTCAGCCCATGGATTAAATATTTGCACGTTTCTAAGTTAACAACAACCTATGAATTGACATGAATCCTCTCTTTTATGCCAGGCAGTTGGGTTACACCCAATATCGTGAAATTCGTACCAATTGCAAACGGTTTTGCTCTTTGGGTTATGGGTCGAATGGTCTGAGTCGTCTGACTATTTACATTCGGCTCAATAACTCAACTTGTTCAAATAAAAAGCAAAAAAATAGTAAAAATCAATTTAAAAAATGACTTGGAATTGGAACTGTTGGCCACCTGTTTTTAGGTCAGTGGTTCAATCATCTAATTCGAAAGAATGGCTCATTCTGATTTAAAAAATAATAATTATAATAAAAAGGCTAAAACCATTGTCTGATTGATGATTAGATCGCTCGAATCAGTGAATTGTTGACCAAGTCAATGGTTTTTAGCCTATAAATAGTTTTAGGGTAAAACAGATTTGATTGCTTAAATGATTTTTAGGACAAATGGTCCGACCGTTTGAGTCAACAATGATTTAAAAACCTTGGTAAAAATAAAAGTTAGTTTCAGATTAAGTTTTATTTTCTCAGTTAGGATTCCGGCTATCTGCAAGCATATAAATTGGTCAAAGACCTTATAATTGTATTTTGTGGAAAATTCTCTAACGCCCAAGTCAGATGACGAAGAAGAAGAGCACAAGGCAGAGAGAGATGCAGAGCTTTAGCTAGAGAAGTTGTAAAGAATTGTCTACTTGAGATTCCTTTGTTCAGCTTGGTTGCCTTAATGATTGCTTCTCCCAATGTAAGTGCAAACCCGTGTTCATATCCTTCAAAGAGCCTCTTGCAAATTTATATTGGAAATATCTTTGCATGAAATAAAGTATAGAAGTATAGAAATATTCTCAATGCAGCTGTAAAGGCTGTTTGAATGGGCTTTGCACTCACTGAATCCGAACTCTTCTTTTCTAACTTCGGTAGTTTCTTCCAAGGTTTTTAACCCGTTGTTGACCTGGACATCAAATCGTTCGAACCATCATCTGATCGACTTTTCGGGTCCGATTCTCATAAATCCTGTTATTTTTGTAAAAAAATGTTGATAAGTCAGCGAGCCAGACGACTTGGATAATTGGACTGTCGAACTGGCAACCCAATAAGCAAGCGACGGTTCAATTGTCGACCCCGTTCTCTTTTTACATTTTTTAGGTTTAAAAATTTATAACCCCCCCAAAAGTCCCAACTTGAGCCCCGTTATCTTTTTACATTTTCTATCACTTTCTATGTTATAGATCTAGGGTTTATGCAAGATTTAGAACAGGAAAAGACAAACTCATGACAGCTGAAGAAGATTGGTTGAATCTGGTCTCTAGTCGCCGGCAACACCTTGCTAAACATCTTCATTCATCACGTTTGGGTGACGCTATCGGTTATTCTTCTTTGTTTGGGTGACACTAGACCGCTGAGTTTCGGGCTTTGGGTGACACTGGTTTGGGCGGCACAACATACAGGTTTCACTGCTTTATTTCTTGCTGACGAGCGGTGGTTATATCAACTATCAAACCTCCATAATCAGAGTTCAGGGCAGCGACTGTAATTCGCTGGCAAGCGGCGAGCAACACAACATCACAGATATATAATATATAATTTTTTAATATTTTAATTATGATGTCACTAGACTGAACTATTCAATCCACCCGATCGGACCGGTGACCCATGACCCGGTGGGAAAACCGGGTTGACCACATAGGTGGTTGAAATGATGGCGCTTCTTAAAAGTATCAATCTCTAACTCAAGCGCTATTAATTCTTGCAGATCTTTTCTGATTAAAAATACATTGAATCCAAGGGTGTAATGATTAAAATATCTATGGTTTTATAGCTAATAGTGGTTTATTTATGTTGTAACTACTGAGCTTATTAGATATCAATTTCTATATTGATATGGTGTTCTTATATGATTTTTTTTTTTATCTATTTTCATTCATTTCTATTTGAGATAACGTGATTATCACATGAGAAAATCTATGACACGATAAAGATATAATATGGGAAGAACTTTGACCAATCAAAACATTCTCATGAATTTTGATAAAAGCCACATGATTGGTCACCTCTTTTATGATACTAGTTGATTGACAGTTGGGATCGCATTTCCAGTATCATGCCTTTATAGTCCAATTCTTATGGCATATATACAACTTAAAATAAGAGTATTAACAATAGAAAAAACACATGTACTCAACAAAATCAAGCCAATATTGGCCTTTCCATTCTTAATCAAAGAATGAAAAAGAAAAAGATTCTTCAAGAGTCTAATTCAAAAGGTACATGATAAACACCCTCATCAGAACCTAAAATTAAAGAAGATCAAATGAAAAGCTCCAAATTGATCTACATACCAAATGTTCTTTAATTCATTCCTTTTACTTTCTTTTTCTTTTTCTTTTCTTTTCTTTTCTTTCCTTCCTTGCGAAGAAAAGGTTCTTAATGAAATCCATAGATTTTAAAAGCTCTCAACTTGTGAAGCAAGATATAAATAGGTAAAGCTGAAATCACATCTACTATGATTTCATGGAAACGATTTCTGTTTACCTTAAAGCCATGTTTGGTTTGAAAGAAAAAGTAGAAAAAGGTAGGAAAACCTACCTCTCCTTTCATTTCCCTACCTTTTCCTTCAAACCAAACATAACCTAGATTCAAAACTACTGCTGATTTAATTTTTTTATTTTATCATTAGCATGTCATTTTATTGGGAATGGGAAGTTACATGGTTTAAAGCACCGATTCTTTGATATTAATGTTTAAAAGTATTAAAAGGCATTAATTATTGGTATTTAGTGTTTTGTGACCCTGAAAACCAACGTATGGATACTTTAAACCATGGTCATGGTCAGAAGATTTTATTTCAACCTTATCTGTTGTAGATGCATATTTAATGGAGTTAATTATACATTTTTCCTAATAATAAATTTAACGAAAATGAAAAAAAACTGCAATTGATTTTTGGCATATCGGGCATATCATGTTGTATGAGTGGAGTCAGGATTTCCTACCCACAAGAATTCTGCCTATGTCTATCCACATAACATTGCAGCCACACATGAAGAATGTTTCATCCTCCTACATAGTATCATGCATAGTAAAATATTTTCAATGCATCGAAATAGTGTGTTGTGGGTATACGTGGACAAAGTCCTTGTGGGCAGGAGATCTAGAGTTGAATGAGTGGCCTATTGGTCCGCCTTTTTCAAAAAGAGGTAATAGTCTGATGTTAAATGTTAACTAACTATAAATTGTCCCTCTTAAAAAAATATAAAAATAAATAAATATTTTTAGAAATTTTTATTGTTCAACCCATCTCAATAAATCTTAATTTCACCGTAGAGATAATATGATCATGAATGATGTTAAATCCACGGGCAGAATATAGTTTATAGGAGGACTAAGAAGAGATTTTAATTTCAGATTTTTGAAATGGAGTGCAGTCTATTTATCCCTATTTTGTTTATTCATCTAAAACATCGTATACACATGTTCCTATGTATCAATACTTTGAACCGGGTATAACTTTGGATTTCTTTGCAGGGTGAATCAGTCACGGGGATCTAATTAATTGCCTCTAATACTACGATATCCAAAGTAAAGTAAGAAAATTTGCATCAATGCCATCGAAGTTTCTCTGGAGGGGTTTTCAGTCATGGATACAGAAACAGATTGCATGTCCATTCCATCAAATCCAACCAACCAACAAAACAAAACAAAACAAGAAAGAGATGTCCATTCATTCTTATCAAGCACGTAATAAGTACATGCACTCTCTCCTTGACAGTAAAAAGGAGTGGACCCTATCCTTCATCATCACAGTCTTGAACAGTAAGGAAAAAAAAAAAAATGTACCGAAATTTTGGCGACATTTAAATTCATGTTCACGTTCCCAAGAATGAAATTACATGGGGCTGTGCCATGCGATATCATTGGAGACATGGTTGGTGATTGAGCCCACAACAGCTCATCAGTTGACGAGTCAAGTCACATTGGCCAAATAGAGAAACAGTATTTCATTTCACAGACACAACATCTCTCTCTCTCCCTTTCGATCTCGCGTTATTGCAGAAATTGCGCCAAGTGATTGATTGAATGCCTGAGTGTGGCCTTCTTTTGATGGTGGGGACATAAGCTACATTGGACTTGGACACCTGTGGCAATAAGCATAGATGCATACTGATTTTGTACTCTCATTTTCAACTTTGGACAGTGGTTTCAGGATGGCCATCGTTTTTGGACCAGGGATAACTAAACTGCATTCCACATTTCCACTTCAGAATTTCAAATACCTCCCCCTATGATAAATAAAGAGTGGGCAGAGCACAGGAGAGCCTAGGAAAGTAGGAATGTAGAGGCATTCATCATAATGATCTCTCTAGTGTGTGTATGCGTACCAATAGTTTGTGGATTGGGATACATTGATTTTTAGTCATGATTGAAAATAGGAAAATACTATCATGTGTAACTTTATGATATGCAAATGAATTGTGACCTAATCAAAAAATAAAAAAAGAAAAGAAGGAAAATGAATGACCACACACACGAGTCTTTGTATGTACTTCTAAAAGAGTAAATGCCTTTTTCTTCTAGAATTTTTATTAGATGTTTTCTGTTCCTCTTATTGTCTAAGTATACAGCCAGTGGGCATATATACTCTTTACTTTCATTTCACAAACTGCCCATGAATTATAAGTAATTGTCTTACTAGTAACAAAAGTATATACATGTTTACCAGTAAAAAAGTACAAGCTCACCTTAATACCTTATATGTATGTACACATTTACTAGTAAAAAAAAGTATAAGCTCACCTTATATGAATTATTGTCCATTGAATTTGTAGGGATGACAAATTTTTCTCATTTTGCTGTGAATGGGACGGGGATGCAGATTATTTTTTCCCTCACAGGGACGAGGAGAGCGTTCACCACCCCACACCGATCTCTGTTCCGTTGAATCTCCACTAATATATATATATATATATATATATATATATTATTGATGGAATATGATGTAACCGTTTATGGTCACGTACCAATTTTTGTGATGTATCAATTTTTTTTGGCTAAGTACCTCGTCATTTGACCTGCTCCCAGGTGGACTGTGACTCAGAGGATGATGGAGCTCCCTGGTGGCTAACTGTCTGGTGATGAGCTACTTAGTGGCGAACTCCCTGGTGGTGAGCTACTTGGTGACGAGCTCCCTGGTGGAGAACTACTTGGTGACGAGCTCCCTGGTGGAGAACTACTTGGTGACGAGCTCCCTGGTGGAGAACTGCCTGGTGACGAGCTCCCTGGTGGAGAACTGCCTGGTGACGAGCTCCCTGGTGGAGAGTTACTTGGTGATGAGCTCCCTGGTGGAGAACTGCCTGGTGACGAGCTCCCTAGTGGAGAGCTACTTGGTGACGAGCTCCCTAGTGGAGAACTGCCTAGTGGCGAGCTCCCTGGTGGAGAGCTACTCGGTGACGAGCTCCCTGGTGGAGAGCTACTTAGTGACGAGCTCCCTGGTGGAGAACTGCCCGGGTGGACTTGTCATTTGACTTGCTCCTAGGCGGCCTGTAACTCAGAGGGTGGTGGAGCTCCTTGGTGTAGCGCAACTCGACTGCCCTCTGCATGAGGTGATTTCCTCTCCTTTGTAGGTGGCGGGAGCTGACGGACCTGCGAGAACTCCATCCTTTCCTCCTCTTTGTAGGCGGCGGGAGCTGAGGGACTTGTGAGAACTGAATCAGAGGACCCGGGGGTGTTTACCCAGTGGGGACTCTCTGATGCCTAAGTTAGCATTCTGATTGCAGAGAGCTTGGAGAGAAATGAGAGAGCTAGAGAGTAGGGATTACCTCCATTTTTCCATTCCCTCCCCCTTGGCTTTGGGGGTCGGAGTCCTTATATAGTGGTGCCCAGTCACATCAGGCGTAACCGCCACTGCCCAAGCCATTACTGCTAGGACTGAGGTGACAGGTGCAGGCTGCTGCTACAGGGTATGGCCTCGTCAAGCGTGCCATGCTTTTCAGAGACAACAGGCACGATGCCGCCTGGCAAGAGATGTGGGCGCTGCCACCAGATCTGTAAGGTACGGTTGTTAGGCAGGAGATCTTCCTGCGATATGCCAAACTACTCTTGTACCGAACTACCCTACAAGTGGCAAGCTGTCCGGGGGAGCTATGTCGAGCTCTGCCGAGCTACCTGGCTCCTTGGCGAGCTCTTTGGTGAGCTACCGAGCTCCTTGGCGAGCTCCTTGGTGAGCTACCAAGCTCGTGGGGTATGCATGCTGAGTTTATTGGTGGGCGTCTTATGGGTTGCCAGGTCGACCAGGTCGGGTCGTGTGCCAGGCTGATCCAGGTCGGCTAGGTCGGCCAGGTCGGATCATGTGCCGGGCTGATCCAGGTTGGCTAGGTTGGCCTGGTTGGATCATGTGCCAGGCTAATCCAGGTCGGCCAGGTCGTGCAGGCTGCGCAGGCCGCGCCAGGCAGTGCGCAGGCCGCGTGTAGGCCACACGCCAAGCAGCGTGCAGGCCACGTACAGGTTGTGAGCCAAGCAGCGCCAAGCCGGCCAGGCCGGTGCCCGAGTGGGACACCAACTTGGTAAGTTGTTGCCTGGGGGTCACCTAATTGTCACGAGGTGCCATGTGTCGCAATTTCACTGAAAGGCCAAATCTGCCCTCATCAAAATATGTTCCCAATACAGTGGGATGTGACATTGAGGTTGGTGTAAGGAGCAGATCACAATTCGTATGCATTCCGCCATATGAAACTAGGTTCCACCAGGTACTACCAAAGTTCAGGGCTGAGGTTTTTTCGCTTGTCATGTACACCGACTTTTTTGTTTATGTTAGGACGTCTCTAGGAAGCAATGTGTATAAGTAAACAAAATGGAATGAAAAAACGGGATTGATGTAGCTGATTCCATATAGTTGAGACAATGTTTAAAAGATAATGAGGATGACAGATCGGGGGTTTTTCAGTCATGTTGATGGTTCCTAACTATGATTCTATCTTTCCACTATGTCAAGCTTTTCTTGCTCAATTCATCCAAAAACTTAGATCAAGTGGTTAGATTTTTGGTAGAAGCTTGACAAATGCACATTCTTACCAACACCGACCAAATTCATTGATGTCACTCTAGAAGCAAACACCATTTTTAATGATCCATTTGTTTATCACAAATGGTTTTTGATGATGCGCAATCCAGTCGGTCTTAGCTGTCAACGACCTTGCCTCTGAACCGACGCCAATTGATGATGCGCGATCCGGCCGGTCTTAGCTATCAACGACCTTGCCTCTGAACTGAGTAGCAGGGAACCTGAAACGGAGGAGATGAGGAAGCTCCGGGGAGAACCCGGTGTAAAGGCTCCGAAGCTTAAGTTAGAATCCTTCAAAGCCAAGATAAAACCAGATAGCGCAAAGTTTACATACCTCCTCTTTGAGGGGGTGGAGAGCCTTTTATAACCACCTCGCACACTCACTCCTAGACTTCTGTCAGGTCGGGAATGATTACTTTCGTGCTTCTGCCAATTCGAGCGTCATTGCCTCTACTGGGGCAGAACCGTCACTGCTCTTTTTGTCGGATCCGTCTCTGTAACTGGAGATGGCGGTGGTAGGTGACGGTGGCAGGTGGCCGTTGAAGTTCGGCCGTCAAACGTCAGATCCCAAGTCAGTCAGGTGTGCCGCCCCTGGATACGGACTCCTTCGGTGTCAGGTACGGTGTGGTTTGTCCAGTTCAATGCTCAGGATGCGAAGCCCGAGATGCCCCAGGATGCGGAGCCCGAGGTGCCGAACTATTAGCCAGAAGATCTGCCCAGGGAGCCCGAGATGGTCCCTCCAATGCAGGAACCGGCAGGGGGCCCTTATGCTGAGACTACCTACACAGGGGCTCCTACATACTCCGGTGCTCCTGCTTACTCCGGGTCTTCTCATACACGAGCTAGGCCCTCGGGCTCGGGGGCCCCGGGGGATTTCAGGAGTGTGCTGTCGCCGACCCATGCTCTTCAAAAGAGTAAGGAGGCTATTTTCCCCGAGGAGGTCGCAGCGTGGACTGATCTTCGTTTGCATCAAGTGGCCTGCCGTGCCGTTACCCATGCCATGATAGTAAGTGTTCTCCCTTTTTTAGAGCTTTTTGGCTTTTGTTTTGTTGGTTCTTTTGATCACTCGGTCCCTTTTGGTAGGTGAATTCTTCTATTCACACCTTGGCGGCTCAGGCTGAGAGGAGCTCGAGGCAGGCGCGAGCTGCCAAAGAGGCTCGCCGCGCTGCCGAGGAGGCTGCTCGTGCTGCCGAAGAGACTGCTCGTGCTGCCGAAGAGACTGCTCGTTTTTCACGGATCAGGCAGGCGAGGTCTCAGAGAGATGCCGAGGCCATGGGAGTAGTGGTGAAGCACATGGCTGACTTGAGGCTGGATCTGCAGCATCAGGTCAAGTATCTTCAGGAGGACATCAGGGAGAGGACGCAGATCTTTTCTCAAGGTATTGAAGATGCCAAGAAGAAGGCCATCGATGAGTACATTGCTTCGTCGGGCTTTGATGATCTGATGGTGGATTCATATAAAAGGGGTTTTAAACTAAGCCGGTGGATGATCCGGAATACATACCCCGAGCTCGATGTTAGCGCCATATCCACTTCGCGCATAACTCAGGAGATGGCCAATGCTACTGACGTCGAGCCAGACTCCGAAGGCGAGGCAGGGCCTTCGGGTATTGTTGAAGTGCCTTCCGATGATGAAGAAATAGCTCCGGGCTTGTAAATTTATTTATTTTTTTTATGTACTACTTTACTTTTGAAATGGAATGACTTTTGCTTAAGTGCTGGTTGTTCTTTCTCCCGAACTAAGCATATTTGCTGAACTAATCATACGTCCGATCTGTTTCCTGTCCGGGCTACCGCACTTGCGTGGCCTGTTTTGGTGGTGATTTTATCCACTTTGCTTGGTGGTCTATAGGTAGTATCGCCTTAGGTTGACAATGTTCCATGCTCGGGGTACTTGTTTTCCCTATAAGGTTTCGAGCTCGTATGCCCCCCCGAGTGCTTTCTTAACTCTGTAGGGTCCTTCCCAATTTGGTCTGAGTTTTCCTACGTCGGGTTCGGGTACCATGATCTTACGGAGAACCAGGTTGCCGACGCAGAAGCTCCTCTTCTTTACTCTGGCGTTATAGTACCGAGCTACCTTTTTTTGGTAGGCCGCAGTTCGGATGTGCGCGAGGTCTCTCACCTCGTCCAGTGGTGTGTAACTCGTCTTTGTTTGTCTGCTCGTCGTATGCTTCTAGTCGCAGCGTAGGTACTTCGATTTCCGTCGGAATTACCGCTTCGGTGCCGTAGGTGAGGTTAAAGGGGGTCTCTCCTGTGGCGGTTTTTTCTATGGTTCGGTGAGCCCATAGAACACTTGGTAGCTCGTCCGCCCATAACCCTTTAGCTCGGTCTTGTCGTGCTTTCAGTCCGCGGAGGATGGCTCTGTTCATTACTTCTGTTTGACCGTTTGCCTGCAGGTGTGCGACCGACGTGAAGTTCTGACTAATTCTCATACTTTGGCACCATTCTTGGAACTTGATATCCTCGAACTGTTTGCCATTATCGGAGATCAGTATCCGGGGTAGCTCGAAATGACATACTATGTTCTTCCAAAAGAAGTTCTGTATGTTTCGGACTGTAACGGTTGCCAGAGGTTCAACTTCTATCCACTTTGTGAAGTAATCTATTGCCACCACTAGGAATTTTCTCCCACCTGTTGCTAGCGGGAATGGCCCCAGAAGGTCGATGCCCCATTGTGCAAAGGGCCATGGACTGGTGAGGTACTTGAGGTCGGCAGCAGACTGATGGTGGATATTGGCATGCTTCTGACACTTGTCGCATTTTCTGACGAGCTCGACGACCTCTGTCTTCATCGTTGGCCAGTAGTATCCTTATCGAAGTGCCTTTTGAGCGAGGGCTCTGCCCCCCAGGTGTCCACCGCACATGCCTTCATGAGTGTCACGGAGTACGAGCTCGGCTTCGGCAGGTCGCAAGCATCGCAGGTAGGGGAGCGTGTAGGATCGTCGGTACAACCGTTCGTCTATTATGACGTATTTGGCTGCCTGGCGCTGCACCCTCTTGGCTGCATTGCGGTCCGCAGGGAGGGTTCCATCTAGCAGGAAGCTCGTGAGTGGGTCGATCTAGCTCGGCTCTGCTTCAAAGACGGGAGCGACCTCTTCTGCCCCATCGAGAATGCTGGGCCGAGGTAAGTCCTCTATGTACATGGTTCTCATGGCGTTGTGACTCGTGCTGGCTAGCCGGGACAGGGCGTCGGCCTCAGTGTTCTCTGACCTCAGGATTTGCCTGATGAATTGTGACTGGAAGTTGAGCAGAGCCTCCTTTATTTTTGCCAAGTATGCAATCATAGTGAACTCGCGTGCTTCGTACTCGCCTGTAACTTGGTTAACCACGAGCTGGGAATCACTACAGATAACTACGTGTTTTGCTCCGACCTTGTGTGCTAGGTTCAGCCCGGCTATCAGCGCCTCGTACTCCGCCTCGTTGTTGGATGCCGCGAACTCAAAGCGTAGTGCGTATTCCAACTTTGTTCCGCTCGGGCCGCGTAGCACTATTCCAGCCCCGCTGCCCTGCTGGTTCGAGGAGCCATCTACGTGAAGGATCCAAGGCTCCTCATCCCAGTTCACGTTTGGTCTAACCAGGAGAGATGCTACACTAGCTGCTACTTCACGGGGTTCAAACTCTATTGGCTTGGGAGCTCCGAGCTCGCCCGAACTAGGGATCTCGGGCTCGACCGGCTCAGGGGCTTCGAGGCTAAACGTGCACTCGGCGATAAAAGCTGCTAAGGCTTGGGCCTTAATAGCAGTTCTTGGCTTGTACTGGAGGTCGTACTCGCTGAGTTCGATGGCCCATTTCGTCAGTCGACCGGAAACCTCGGGTTTGAGTAAAACTTGCCTCAGAGGTTTGTCAGTCAGGACGATGACGGTGTGAGCCTGGAAGTACGGGCGGAGTTTCCGAGCTGCTATCACCAGTGCGTATGCTAACTTTTCTATCTGTGGGTACCTTGTCTCTGCTCCCTACAAAATTTTACTAACATAATAGATGGGTCGCTGGACCCGGTCTGTTTCTTTTATTAGTACCGAACTGACCACCTCGTCGCTTGCCGAGAGGTACAGTTCTAAGACCTCGCCCTCCTCGGGTCGGGCTAAGGTTGGCACACTAGCGAGGTAACCTTTTAACTCGTCAAACGCGAGCTGGCAGTCTTGGGTCCACTCGAACCCTTTGCCTTTGATTGCTTTGAAGAAAGGTAGGCAGCGGTCTGCTGATTTGGACATGAAGCGGCTTAGAGCGGCTATGCGGCCATTTAGCCTCTGAACTTCTTTTACTTTCCGGGGTGGTCTCATATCTAGGATGGCTTTTATCTTGTCCGGGTTGGCCTCAATACCGCGCCGATTGACAATGTAGCTTAGGAATTTGCCCGAGGTGACACCGAAGACACATTTGTTGGGGTTCAATTTCATGCTAAACTAACACAGGATTTGGAAGACAGAATCTAAGGGCATGACCTTGTAGCTGTACAAGCTGAACTCGGTTATGAAGTTGTTTTTTCCTCATCGGACCGGTCCATCCGGATTTGGTTGTAGCCCGAGTAGGTGTCCAGGAAGCTTAGCAACTCATGTCCCGAGGTCGCGTCCACTAGGTGGTCAATTCTGAGGAGGGGGAAGCAATCTTTCAGGCAATCTCGGTTTAGGTCGGTGTAGTCAACGCACATGCGTCACTTGCCGTTCGCCTTTTTACCAGCACTGGGTTGGCCACCCAGCTCGGGTAATGGACTTCCCTTATGAAGTCTGCTGCGTGGAGCTTCTCGACCTCCTCGTCGACCGCCCTCCAGCGCTCTGGGACTAAGTTGCATTTCTTCTGTCTAACGGGTCTGACTACAGGGTCAGTATTAAGTTTGTGAGTTATCAGGCCGGGGCTAATGCCGGCATGTTGGCCACGGACCAGGAAAAAATATCTAAATTTTAAAGTAAAAAACTCACCAGTTCGGTTCGTAGGGGTTCCTCGACGGAAGCACCGATCTGAAGTGTGCGAGCTGGGTCCGTAGCCGAAGTCGGGACTGCGACCGTTTCCTCTGTGGGCGAAGCTCGTTCCTCGCCTTGCTTCGCAGGCCACCCCAGTTCGAGGTCGTCGACCACCTTGGTTTTTCCCTTCAGGGCGGCAACATAACACTTGCGGGACTCGAGCTGGTCGCCCGCGCTACCCCCACACCGAAGTCCGTAGGGAACTTCATGGCCAAATAGTAGGTGGAGACCACCGCCCGTAGGATATGCGTGATTGGCCGCCCTATTATGGCATTGTATGGGGAGGGGGTCGCGACCACCAGGAAATCATGGTTGAGTCTAACCGCACAAGGCCATGTGCCGACTTCCACAGGTACTGTTATTTTTTCGAGGGGCCTAACTTCCTCTCCGCTGAAACCCACCAGAGGAGTGTTCGCGGGCTTCAGCTCGCTCCTCTGTAACTGTAGCTGGTCAAATGCTGATTTAAAGAGGATGTCCGCTGAGCTGCCCGAATCTACGAGTACGCGTCTGACCTCGAAGTCGTTGATCCTTAGTTTAATGACAAGCGCGTCATCGTGGGGGTAGTGGACCCCTCGCGCGTCGTCCTCCGTGAAGAAGATTGGTTCTTCGGTCTTTGGTCTTTTTGCGGGGTTTCGTTCCTCGAGGGCCGCTTCGCGAACTGAAGTCCGGGCTGCAACCGAGGTACACCCTGCTACCACCAAACCTCCCACAATTACATGGATGATTCCCCGAACTGGCCTCTCTTCTGGAGGCTATCGCTGCAACGGTTCAGCAGGTCTGCTGCTAGATTCGGGGGCATCCTTTTCGTGCTCCCCTTGCCGACCTGCCTTATTGTTATTATTGTTGTGCTGTACAAAATTTCTTAAGTATCCGCAATGGATGAGCCCCTCTATCTCGTCTCGGAGATTATTACACTGCTCGGTACTATGACCATGGTCTCTATGGAAACTACAATACAAATTCTTATTTCTCTCGTTTGGATTTCCCTTTAGGCGAGGTGGGCACTTCACGTATGGGGCGTCCTTGATCGTCATTAAGATCTCGGTTCGCCTTGTGTTTAACGGCGTGTAATCCATCCGAACTGCTAGGGGAGCTCGGAATGACTGGTTTGGCTTTGGCTCCCGGGCCGGGTTTTTCTTGTCGACTGGGTTGGAGGGCTTGCCTTCCCTCTTTCTTTTCTCGTTCCCGCCTTCGGTTCCTTGGTTGATTTCTTCCTCTGTCCTCATGAACTTGTTCGCGAGCTTGATGAATTCGGCCACGGTTGCGAGCAGGTTAGCTACCATGTGCCATTTGAACTCTTTGTGCGTTACCCCTCTTTTAGCCGCCGTGAGCTACACCGCGGGGTCCAACCGCGGTATGCAAACATGCTTCATTGAATCGCTTGATGTAGCCCCGGATGGATTCTCCTTCCCTTTGGACTACTCCGAAGATGCTTTCCTCTGTTCTGGGGCACCGTTTGCTGGTGACAAAGTGTGCGGTGAAGACCTGCACGAACTGGGCCCAGCACTTTATCGACCCGGGGGCTAGGTTCCTGTACCAAGCACGGGCTACCCCCCTGAAGGTGGTGGTGAAGGCCACGCACATGCACGATTCGCTGGCCCTGGCGAGGTGCATTTGGGACTGGAAAGTGTCAACGTGGTCGTTGGGGTCGAAGGACCCGTCATACTTGTCCAGAGGTGGGAGCTTGAAATCTCTGGGCAAGGGGACCGCCAGGAGTTCTGATGCAAGGGGGGAAGGAACCGAGAGAATCGGGGTAGCTCCTACCTCGTCCGAGCTCGTCTCTTCTTTGCCTCTGAACTCTGACAAGACACGGGTGGTGGTTCGGCGACTTCGCCGGCACCTTCGTTGTTGAGTGGGCCTTGTACGGGCGCTGCTGGCCTCTGTGTTGCCGAGCTCGATGGGCCCGGAATGCTGGTAGTCTGCTGCCAGGGCGCCGAATCGATTTTCCGTGAGCGGGAACTCGGGCTTGGAGTGCCGAGGTGCCGATCTTGCAGGCGAGGTTCCCGCCCCGCCTGCGAGCTGCGAGGCGGGGATGATTTTTCTCTCTCTTCAGCCTGGGGACGAGGCCTGGCTGTTAGGAGGGTTCTGGGGCCGGGAGGCCTTTCCTTGGTGGGGGCGTCCATCCTACGGGGAGACCTTAACTGGCCTCGGAGCAGGGTGCCGAGGTGGAAGTAGTGGTTGATTCAGCGGCAGTTGGGGGAACTGATGTTGATAGTGATACTGGGAGATGTTGTGCAGTACTTGGTGCTGGTGAAGCTGGTGTTGTTGGAACTGTTGCATTTGGGCTTGCATTGTCCGCATGCACTACATCAGGTTGTCCAACCGGCTTTGGCTGGCTGCCAGGGGGACGGCAGTCAGTTCAGTAAAGGTTGTCTCAATAGGGAGAGGAAAGGGGATGCTCGTGGCAGGAAGGTTTACGAGCACCAGTGCTTGTGGCGCATTCAAGCTGGGGATCCCATCCACCGAAAGGGGGATGGTGAACTGTCCAACGCACACCACGGGGACTTGAAGTTGTTCCCCGGTGGTGTTTGTCTCCATGCCACGTCTGGAGTTGCTGGAAGAGGCCATGAGTGTTGGGTTTTTTGAAGAAAAGGAGTTATGAGAGTTTGGAGGGAGGCTTTTTGAAGCGTTTCCCACAGACGACGCCAATTGATGATGCGCAATCCGGCCGGTCTTAGCTGTCAACGACCTTGCCTCTGAACCGGCACCAATTGATGATAAGCAATCCGGCCAGTCATAGCTGTCAACGGCCTTGCCTCTGAACTGAGTAGTAGGGAACCTAAAATGGAGGAGATGAGGAAGCTCCGGGGAGAACCCAGTGTAAAGGCTCCGAAGCTTATGTTAGAATCCTTCAAAGGCAAGATAAAACCAAATAGCGCAAAGTTTGTATACCTCCTCTTTGGGGGGGTGGAGAGCCTTTTATAACCACCTCGCGCACTCACTCCTAGACTTCTGTCAGGTCAGGAATGATTACTTCCGTGCTTCTGCTAGTTCGGGCGTCATTGCCTCTGCTGGGGCAGAACCGTCACTGCTCTTTTTGTTAGAGCCGTCTCTGTAACTGGAGATGGCGGTGGTAGGTGACGGTGGCAGGTGGCCGTTGAAGTGCGGCCGTCAAGCGTCAGATCCCAAGTCAGTCAGGTGCGCCGCCCCTGGATACGGACTCCTTCGGTGTCAGGTACGGTGTGGTTCGTCCAGTTCAATGCTCTGGAGGCGAAGTGCCTGGAGCGGTGCGTGAGGTGAAGTCTTGAGTTCGGATAGGGGGGTGTCCCGAACTGTCATGAGACGGGCCAGTTCGGGTCTCTGCTTTGTGTGACTCGGGGCCAAAGGGAGAGTTCGGGCTCCTCGTAGGGAGTTCGAGCTCTAAGTAGGGAGTTCGGGCCGTTGGTTTCTCCCTTTTGGTATTTTGTACCCTCGGTATGTTGTTTTAAGTGCCGAGCTGCTTGTTTTTTACCACATGGCGTGATTTGCGAGGTCGGGCCAAATCTTCCTTCATCTACCCAAAAAAAAACATAAGTTTTGAAATAAAACGTCCAATGCACGGATTCAGAAGTTAAAAAAAAAAGAGATCAAAAGCATTAAAATTTTATTAAAAATATATAGATATTGACACTCAACAATGAATCAAACATACATTTACATTAAAATATGATTGACTTTTCAATGCAAAGTCTAATACAAAAACGTTTTAAGCACGAATTCATTTTATTTTTAGCTTATCTTCTGTTCTATGTCTAGCCAGTGTTTTTTCCGTGTGCTGGTGTGCGCGGAATTACAGACCATACCAGTGCCATCCCCCCAATCATCCGGGTGTTTGAATAATTGCTTCTATAAAAAATGGCTTTGCTTTTGTGGATGCGGATGATATACTATTGCCAAAAGAGAAGTTGCCGAGGGATTCTCAAAAGGTTCACCAAGACAAAGAAAGGCTTCAAGGGAACATTTGTGATGGGATCTAAAAGGTTGACCTTTTCTTTGTGGAAGATAAGTTTGAATAACATGTTGCGTAGAAAATATGCCAACATCCATTAACGCAGCCTTAATCACATATACGTGCGCGCACAGAACCTTTACAGTGGTTGGTGTCATGAGCATCAGCACCACATGATTTGTCTTTCGGTTTAGGCATTTCAGCAACAGTTGTGCACGCAGAAATGGGCTGCGCACATTGGAAACCTCTCTGGATTGCCACTAACATGAGTAGGAATAAGTGGGATATTCCTTTGCACGATTGACAATGATGTTTGACTGTATGATATCCATTTGTCCTGCACTAACCTTTCATCTTAAATGTTAGCAACTCCAAAATCATTAGTTAATGTCTTCCAACAAGAAAAAAATCCAAAACCCATCACTTACTAGGTCCCATCCATGATTCTTCTTATCATCAGTGCTTTTTGGTGATCCATAACCAATTAACCATAACCATCTGATCTGTCAACCTGCTTGCCTTCTTACCTCTTACCCATTTGATGGGTCTGGGCCTCTGGGGAACCTTAACTTGCCACCTGTACTAGTTAAGGCAAGTCATCGTTGAATTACAAAAGAAACCTTAACCATTTCTCCATCATCCAATCAAATCCATAAAAGAGGGTAGCTATAAATCTATAATGCACAATACGTGATGACCCATCTACTCTGCGTTAAAAGGCTTTGATGGATCCAGGATAAAAATACTTCTTTTGATCAAATCAGTATCTATGGTCTATAGATGATTTCACGACCATGTGCTTCTGAACTTTACCTTTTACCACTTTATGACCTGTCACTCACTTTTGTCCTCTGCATCTTTTTTCCTCTCCTTCCCACTTCCCAGGCCTTAGAGCACACACAGAGACTCAATTCAAAGCCTCAAGGGCTCAAACACTAATTCTCACTCTCTACTCCCAAGTCCCACCCTCTCTCTCTCTCTCTCCCTCACACAAACACAGGCTTTTTCTGTAAACGAGGACAGAGCATTCACCCGATGAGCCAGGATCCTTGGCTCGAGGACATTCCAGCTGAGCCAAGCCCGACCTGGAACACATGGTCAATCAGCCCAAGCCAAGCTGGGCAAGGCTCAGCTCATCAGCCCTCGTTGACATCTCCAACAACCTCCACCCCCACCATGAACATCAGCATTGAAGATCTTGAGTGCCATTCGAACGACCATCAGACCTACCTTGTCACCTTCTTCAATGACCAAATCCATACCACCCTCACCCACGTACCCTCCACTGTTGAAGGTTGGATCACTGATGTTCAACGCACCCACCAAGCCAACCTCACCCATTTCATTGTCGGGCTCGACGTCGAATGGCGACCAAGCTTCAATCGCACCATCGAGAACAAGGTGGCCATCTTACAGCTCTGCGTCGATCGCAAGTGTTTGATATTTCAACTCCTTTACGCGGATCACATACCCATGTCTCTCATTGATTTTCTCAACAACCCCAACTTCAGTTTTGTCGGGGTGGGCATCAATGAAGATGTCGAGAAGCTTTTAGAGGATTACGAGATTAATGTCTCCAATACTGTTGATCTTCGAGGGTTAGCCGTGAAGAAGTTGGGTAAACCAGAGCTGAAGAACTCTGGGTTAAAAGATTTGACCAGGGAGGTTCTTGGAAAAGAAATGGAGAAGCCAAGAAGGGTTACCATGAGTAGGTGGGATACGGAGTGGCTCAGTTATGATCAAGTGCAGTATGCTTGTCTTGATGCTTTTCTTTCCTCTGAGATCGGAAGAAACTTGATTTTGAAGAATTGAGAGGTTCACTGTGGAGCATGAAGATCTGGGTTTTTGTTTTTTACTTGAATTGGAAGATCTGCTTTGTGGGGTATACTGGATTGAACCACTGGAACATGATTTGCGTTTTGTTTTTCCTGGGTATATTTGGTGGTGTATACTAGGTTGAACCACTGGAACATGATCTGGGTTTTTGTTTTTCTTGGATTGGGGCATATATGTGATTATGTGGTGGTGTATACACGGTTGAATCACTGGAACATGATTTGAGTTTTTGTATTTCTTGGATTTGAACTTATTTTTGTGTTTTGAGCTATTGTTATGGTCTAGCTAAAATCCGTATTGATTTTCCCTTTGTTTTAAACCTTTTAATGAGATGAATCTTCTGCTCTTCTTTTAATTAATGGTGTTTGGCAGCCTTAGTATGGATCCATGTTGTTGAGCTTCAAAATAGAATAAAGTTGAACCAAATTTTAATTTTTAACAGTTATTACTTTGGATTATTGGATCAAGTTCCCAATGGCTCTGTTTGAACCTTGGAAATATTCAGAATACATTTCTGACTTCAAATTGAAGTTTTAATGGCTTTGTTGATTGAGACTCATAATAGGTCTAAGATGAAGCAGATTTTAACAGTGGTTATTTTGGAACAAGATTCCTAATGGATTCATGTAAACAGCCATCCTATTTCTGCTTTGTCAAGTGATCATCCCTCCCATCTAGACTGCTGAAATTTGTCTCTTTGCAGAAAGTGAAGAAGATAATGCATGTTTGGCTCCTATCATGTCAACAAGCAACCTCTTTAGTGAACCCTCCTTGATCCGCAGCAGGCCTGAGCATGTCTGCTTGAGACCCTGAACCGGCCTGGTTGTTGCTCAGGTGCCTGTTGAAGCAATCCCTGAACCGGCCTGAATCTCTGATACTCATCTCATCAACTGGGCAAATGGGTGCCTGTTGAAGCAGTCCCCTAGGCTGGCATTGGGTTATTTCCCACAGTTCAAACAAACAGACTATTAAAATTCATGGGTGTGATCATCTGTTGACTTGATTTTGAGCATAAACAACCTCTATGTGGCAACCATTCAGTGGCTTGTCTGCATTTTCTGTATTAAAAAACGTGTTAGTATTTCATTTACAACTTTCCTATGGATTCTCATTTGATGCTACCTCCACCAAAGAAAGAACAAAAATGGAGGAAAAGTCTTCCACTTGATATACGAATTCCATGTTCTCACACCTGTTCATGCTTCCAAACCATGGATAAAGACACCTTGGACTCTGGGTAACATCCATAGAAAACAGTAATTTGTTGTGTGAAGACTGGAGTGAAGGCGACTACTTTATTCTTAATTACTTTTGTCCTCTTTCATCTTAGATGTTAAAATTAAAAACAATTATTTTACTACTGAAAATATGTTGGGTTTGGAATCTACTTGGGAGTTGGGGCCTAATGGGCAAAAACAATTCGTTCAATGAATTGGGGTTGTGCATGCGTACAAGCATGAATTGTTTCTGCTTTCCACCAGGGGACAGAGGCATCTGAATGGACCAAAACCCTAAACTGTAGTCTATAGATTTTTCTTTAGGCTAAGCACCTGAACCCTAAACTGTAGTCTGTCAGAGTCCACGGTTTATTGAGTCCCAGCGAGGCGGCCAGGAGATTTCCTGCACCAGGGTTTTCAAACGTCAGACAAATGGAACCAAATAATTCTTCAATACTCATTTACATTCTGTTTTGCTGGAACCTTTACATTGTGGAGTCCAGATCTCCCTGAACAATTCCTTCTACACAACTTTCTCTACATCCAAACATATTATGATACATCAACATCATACATTATGAGTATTGCACATGTGTGAACAATTTAATAGATGTTTAAAGATGTTCGTTTCATTTACTTAATTTAGAAATTTAGTCATAAAAAAAGAAATTTGACCATCCAGCCAGCCGTGAAAAATAAATTTGGTTGATGATAACAAGAGTCAACTTCTTCATGTTTTCACTGACAAACCCTTTATCTTCACCAGCACCACGGTTTTTGTTCCCTACCAAAAAGGTGACATAAAATTCTTTTCAATGAGACATATTGTGATTTCAATTTCGAATTCAACCACTCCATGTAATCTAGTGAAACATGAAATTGATCCCTTTTAAAAGATTTATTAAGTAGGTGTTCTCTGTTCTACTAGGCTGCCACCACCCACCGTTCTATTCACCATTACGGCTTTCTATGAATTTCTACAACCCCACAACACATGATTGGTGAACTGGAGGAATATCAAATCCTCATTCCATTTTATTTCCCAAAACCACTGTTCCACCACCATAAACTTTTTGATATTTTCAAACAAACATAAAAAAATAAAATAAAAATAACCATCTTAATTTGCATTTTAAAAATAAAAAGAAGAAAAGATAATAACTTTGTAGAAAGAACAAATAGTTCAATATCGATCTCACTATCAAATCACAATGCTTGTACATTAACAATTTGATACTCCCAAGTTCTTTTTCCATTGTGTGAAATTGTAGATCTATAAGTCTAATCTAATTATTATTTATGAGTTTTGTTTCTATCTCCGTAAAAAAAGCGGTGACATATGAGAGACCAATTGAGAAAAATAAAAGGAAGTCTTCAACCAGATGGAGTTGGACGAGGATAAATTGTTCCTCCTATGGCACCATTACCCGATGGAGGAGAGGTAATAACTATCGAAACTAGTGGTATCGGTGGAGTAGATGGTGGTACCAATGGAGGCATGGAGGGAATTGGGAAAAAAGACGGGATTTATGGAACTCCTCACCCTCGTGTCTCTTCTGGGTAAATGATAAATCTGTTTAGACCATGGTTTTTAAAAATAAACTAGAAACAGAACCAGTCAAGGGACCGGTTTCCAGTTAAGCAGTTCAATCGTTTAGGTCGAACGGTTCGACCCGTGATGTCATAAATAAATTAAAATAAAAGATATATTTATAAATAATAAAAAGTAGCATAAAATTAAATAAGAAACAGAAAATAAAACTATCTAAATAAAAATAATACAGTACCAAACACAAAGAAAATATAAAAATAAAATACAGAAAAAACACAAATAAAAATTCAAAAAATACAAAATAAAACAGAAAATTGCAACAGATACAGAAAACAAAAACAGAAAATTGCAAATAAATACAAAAAATACAGAAAAATAAAACAGAAAATTGCAAAAAAAAGAAAAATAAAACAAAAATAAAGTGCAGATAAATACAGAAAATTGCAAAAAATATACAGAAAAAACATAGAAACAAAAACAGAAAAGTAAAACAAAAAAAGTGTAGATAAATACAGAAAAAATGCAGAAATTTGCAAATAAATACAGAAAAAAAACACAAACAAAAACAGCTAATAAATTTTCAGTGCACATCTAACATGAACTTTCCATGTTCTAATTTAACAAGCATGCCAAAGTAGATGAAAGATTCTACCCACACCAAAAAGTTATTGAAGCAATTGCATGATATTTATGTGCGCAATTTAACCATATGCTAAGATACTTAAATTTTCTAGGCATGTAATGAAGTGCAAAGAACAGGTGTAATAACTTTCTTCCCCCTCTTATCTCTTTCATCTACCCGTCAGGCCCTCATACGTTTGTAATAAATTATTTAAGTGCTTATAATTTAATAATGGATATGATACTGATCACACAGAATTGTGAAAGAGGATTCATGTAGCCAATCCCATGTAGTCGGGATAAGGCTTGGATGATGATGATGATATGATACCGAACACGATGGAATGGCAAAACAAGATTCATGTAGCCTACTACATATAGTTGGGACAAGTCTTAAACAATCATATGGCATTGAACAAGACAGAGTGGTATAACACAATTAATATAACCTAAGGGCATAGCCTTTGCTTAAAGGGAAGCAAGAAGCCTAATCTCTGTTCAGTGTGTAGTTGCTAGATGGTTCAAAGTTCCATATATAACGAGTCTAGTAGGTGATGGTGATGGTGTGAATCACATATCTTTAAGTTTTCTCCTTTATAATGAGAATAAGAACAGAGCGTTGCTCACGTGACACAGAAGTAGGATTTGATTATGATGAGACACTACTGATACCATAAACCTTGATTAATCCAGTCCTGAAAGCTATGGCTATTAATAGGGGTGTTCATGAAAAATCGAAAAATTGAAAAACTCAATAGAAATCGGAAAATCTGAACTGAAAAATCCAGTTAACTGAACCGATCAGCCAATATAAAAGAAACCGAAAATTCCACTTTCACAAATTTCTTAGCAGAATTGCCAACTTAATTGGACAAACTTGCCGTCTTGTCACAAGTGACTCCTTCACCGTGCCATCAAGCACCTATCGTCGTGCCACCAGAGTGCCTACAACGTGCCTTTTTAGTGTCATCCATCATGTATATCATGGGTGGGATATGTATGTATCTTGTAAGGGGAGACCGCCAATGGCGTTATTGTAATTACCTAGTATAATTTTCCACTCTTTTGGTGTTTTTCTTATGTCACTCCCCCAAAAGCTTAACGTACTCTTTGAGGAGAGGTAGGTAGTCGAGTGAGCTCATAAGCGTGTAAAGGTTAAGCACGAGATCCCCTCGACACGGTACTGTGTGCTTGTGCTTACCACTGATTAATGCAATACAAGTTGCCTTTTGTCTAATTTGTGTGCCTTCTTGTTGCCTTTTGTGTGTTGTTGCTTGTATTTGTAGGTTTTCTCGACCCCATCGAGCGTCGCACGAGGCCTCATCGATTAGCCCGTGACAGTCTGCCACTGTAAACTTAGTCGCAAGCAAGCTCGCCCACCCGCTGCTGCAAACTTGCCAAACAGCCGCTGCAAGCTTGCCATCCGCCGCAAGGCCCACAATTCTTACTAGTGCCTGCAAGTGCTGCTCGCTACCTGCAAGCTCACCGTCGCCGGTCGTTGTCGGACGCTGGAGGTGCTGGCCGCCGCAGGTGGTCGGTTGGGTGTGAGGGTTGAGAGGAGGGAACTCAGGAAGGGTTGGAATGAAAATGGATTCCAACCCTAAAACTAAAGGGACTAAACATTGGAATTGGGTTGGGGATATAGAAGGTATTTTATTTTTTGTTTTTTTATTTATAACATTGAAAATAAAAAGAGTAACCCACGAACCACTGCCTGGGTCGAATAGTTTAGTAGTTCGATCGCCCCGGTCAACGGTTTTCTGACCTTTTCAACGGTTTTTAAAAATTTTCGGTTTTAGTAAAACCGGACCCAAGGGCTGACCGGTTACTGGTTTTTCCGGTCCAACCGTACAGTCCAATCCGATTTTGAAAACCATGGTTTAGACTGTTCTGTCTTTGTATTTTGTTTAATTTTTTTAATGTTTAATAGAAGGGTATTTGACGTCTGTATAGGGGATCCGGACTGTACATTGTGGGTGTTGAGTATTTTTCTGTTTTTAGACTTTTGAGCTCATATACATTTCAGAGCAGCTCCAGCTGGGAACCTCCTATAAAATGCTCGGAGCTTAACTTTGGTTCAGCTGCTTCGAGGAAGCTTATCCGGACTTCCGTTTAGGGGTGTTAAACCCGTCCAAATTACTACCAATTTGGACGGATTGGATGGACCAATAGTGGACTTATATTGGATTTGACCAGTCTAGACTTAACTATCCAAAGTATTTATTGGATTGGATTGGACTTGACCAACTATAATGGACTTATATCGGATTGGGTGGGATTGCACCAATAACCGGTTCATTTGTCAAAGATAAGGATACATGTGTCAATAGAAGATAAGGATACATGTGTCAATAGACCAATAACTGGTTCATTTATATTGGATCGGATTTGATTCATGGTTTATTTGAATCCAATCCAATTCGACTGGATCTAATAGGATTCGATTTGAATTTGAATTGTATCAGTAAGTTGGATCTGATTCGATTCGATTTGTTTTCTTTAAAAATTAATAAATTATTAAAATAAAAAATAAAATATACTAATTTAAATAAAGTTAAAACAAAAAATATAAGCATTTTTAAATTATTTTCATCATATATATACATGTTTTTATAAATAAATAAATAACAACAAATTTATAAAAATATAATATAAAAAATATATTTATAAATAAATAAATAACATATATATATGTATTGTATATATTTATATTTCTAAATATATAATATATATCGGATCAGATCTTCTAGGATTGGATAGGGGAGGGAATGCAAACCTGACCTGATTTTTGATTGGATCCTACTACCCAATCTGATCTGAATAGGGGTGATGCGAATCCAACCAAATAAGATCGGATCTTGGATTGGATTGGATTGGATCATGATCCCCATTTGCACCCCTAAGACCAGGTTTGCCAGGTTTAGGTTGGAACCAAATCTAAATTAAAACTAATTTGAATAGATTGGACGGTCCAAAGCATTGAATTGGATTGATCCAAAATGGTCCAAAGTATTCATTGGATTGAATTGAACCCAATCCACCAATAATAGACTCATGATCCGATCTATTTACACCCTCTAAGACCAGGTTCGCTAGGTTTAGGTTGGAGCCAAATCTAAATTAAAACTAATTTGAACAGATTGGATGTTACAAGGCATTGAATTGGACTGGTCCAAAATGGTCTAAAGTGTTCATCGGATTGGATTGAACCCAGTCCACCAGTAATGGACTCATATGGTCTGGATCGGATTGGACCAAATCCAGTCCAATTGACAGCCGTACTTCTGTTGATGCATGTTAATAGTTGCATGATGAATTGATCATCAAAATTGGCTTTCGCAATTTTTCACCAAGACCTCATTCGTTTTTCGTTTGTTTATTTATATGGGTAATTGAATTTGTTCATGTCCTTTCAACGGTTCCGGTTTAGGTAGAACCAGTCCCAATAAATAGTTGAGTCTATTGGGTCCAGATCCAATAAATCCGATTATATTGAAGGAGCCCAAATATCCTACAAACTTTTCCTACCCACTCTCTGCCCGCCATGAATTGGAACCACACATCTCTATTGACTCCAATTCACGGTGGGTAGAGACTGGGTAGGAAAAGTGAGTAGGAGGAAATCCCTTGTGATATTGAAAACTTTGGTTAAGCTGTTTTAACCCAACTTCCCCCAAGTGGAAAAATTACCCACCTAATTGACATGGAATTCTATTATTGGTTAAACACAGCCACCAAGTGCAGCAAACCAGAGAAGTACAACGGCTTCTACCTTTCCAAGGTGGGGTCTTATTCTTACAAGAACAGTTTTAACGCCATGTATTCTGAAGAAAAACCCAAAGAGCTCAAATCAGGGGTCAGTCAGTTATCTTTTGGGCTGTCCTCCTCAGACTCGAAAGCTTATCTGAAGCACCTCAAAACAACTGAACCAGCTTCGCTAAATGTTCAGATCAACCGTCTCAAACGGGCACTAAAGCTCGAGCTTTCCACAACATCACTGTTCAAAGTGGAGTTATTAATCTCACCAAACAAGCTCAATAAATTGCAGGGTGGAAATTGGAAATGGACTCCCAATGAAAGGAATTGAAAGAAAATCATTTGAAACCCAGAAGATTGATGATTGCATATTAATGATGTTATGGGCTGCCTTTTTATGTGTACTGCCGAAAAAATAACTATTAGCCTGTGACTTGCATTTAGGCCCATAATCAAGTCAAGAATTGTTTTTAGATAAAACAAATGTCATTAAAGAAAATAAATACAGAGTTTACCAAAAACAGGGGAAGACCATCTCCCCACTAAAAGGTTTAGCCTTCTTGGCGAATATGAGCAGGATAATTCAACAATCTGCCCATATGACCAAACCCCATATTAACAAAGTTCACTTTAAGAGTCAAAATTTTATCAACCATTTCCAGACATTCAGGCAACACCAGGGATCGGGGAATATTAGACTGAATTCCATTCAACACTTGCACAACCATCAAACAGTCTGACTTCATGAAGCAAATCCCCTATACCTTGCAAAATCAACAGCCTTCAAAATATGAAAATAGCAAACACATAAAACATTCTCACCTGGAAAGCTAATATAACCTGAAAGGCATAAATTCACATTAACAGACTTGAAACACTCCGAAATTCTAATCGGCCGAATAAGTATGTCCATATTCAGTCTCACCTCTAAAGCTTGTTGGCTCATGAAGAATTGAAGAGAAAAGAAATAGGATGATATTAGACTTATGACTTATAAAGGGCGAATGCTAGTATGGGCCTGTCTATCATGGAGCAATTAAATTTAAATCACAAAAGCATAAGACATTAACACCCAATAATTAGGGGTGGTTATTTCAGCCCAGGGCCGCATATATATTCATATGTAATTGTTGCTGTCAAGGATGGGCTGAGGGCAACAAGTTAATTTCACTTCCTTAGCCGAGGGCTAGTATGTCCGAGGGCTGCAATGCCGGACCTGAGGATCAGAGAGCTCACTAGAGGCCCTGGTGTTATCTTAGGGGTGGAGACTCCAACGGTCAAGTTAGTCAAGTGTGTAGTAAGGGGTCGGACGAGGCCTGAGAGGAAAAGCTCAGACGAGGTCACGCATGTGCTAGAGAGCTTGAGAGTAGAAAGAGCCAAGGTAGCTTACATAGGGAGTGATGCACCTATATATACTTGAGCTCGCCTAGGAGTTGGGTGGAGCCAGGTTGTTAGCAGCGGACGACCAGGATTTGATTTGGCCGATGCTACATGGCGCCATCCTAGCCTTGCCACATGCACCTACATCAATAATATTTTATGCTTATTATATATTTTTTATATAATATTCTATATTATATAATAAATATAAACTTATATGCATATTATATGTGATGATGCACGATCTGGCCGGTCTTAGCTGTCGATGATCTTGCCTCTGAACTGAGTAACAGGGACCTGAAACGGGAGGAGAAGAGAAGCTCCGGGGAGAACCCGGCGTAAGGGCTCCGAAGCTTAAGTTAGAATCCTTCAAAGGCAAGAATTACCAGATAGCGCGAGAGTTAGCATATCTCATCCCTGGGTGGGTAGAAGCCTTTTATAACCACCTCGCGCACTCACTTCCAGGCCTCCGTCAGGTCGGGCATGATTACTTCTGAACTCCTGCCAGTTCGGGGGTCATTTCCTCTGGCCGGACAGAACCACCACTGTTCCTTTTGTCGGAGCCGTCTCTGCGGCTAGTGACGACGGTTGCAGGTGGCGGTGGCAGGAAGCCGTTTGAAATGCGGCTGTTAGGTGTCAGATCCCAAATCAGTCAGGTATGCCACCCTTGGATAAAGACGTCCTTGGTATCGGGTACGTCTGGCTGGCCTGGTGCTTTGGAAGTCAAGTGTTGGAGTGGCGAGCGAGGTGCCTTGAGTTCGGTTTGGAGTGTTCCGAGCTGCCACGGGTCAGCTCGGGTCAGCTTTGTAAGGCTTGGGGCCCAGTACAGTTTGTGCTCCTTGCAGGGAGCTCGGGTTCTCAGGAGGGAGCTCGCTCTTATCAGGGAGCTCGGGCTCCTAGTACCGAGCTAGGACTTAGGGAGCTCGGACCTTTAACAGGGAGTTCGCTCTTAACAAGGAGCTCGGACTAAGTGCAGCGGTCTGGAGTTCGGGCTCGGTAGTGAGTTTGGACTTGCTTCCGATGTTCGCTTTGGGTGCTCTACTGTCCCGAGCTGCTTGCCTTTGCCACGTGTCGGGCGATCGCGAGGTCGGGCCAAATTTCCCTTCATCAATTGCCCCCCACTCCCTGTGACAACGGTTCCGTCTTGGCGCAGGGAGTTTGCGAGGTAGTGGGAGGGTTTTGGTCCGTACTGAGCGTGCTCACTCCAATTTGATTTTCAAAAAGGGGCGCGCGTTCAGAAGTCGTGATGTCAGTTTTTCAAGAGTTACGCTGCAGACGCTTTTATTGCGAGGGGACATGCGCCGTTGCTCCGTCAGTTTCGGGAAGACGCGTGCCGACACCTGTCCTCTGACAAGACGTGCGCGACGTTCCGTCAGTCTCTAAAAGACGTGCGCCGATTGGTTTTTGGAAGACGTGCGTCCTAGCGCGGTTGTGGGCCGTTGGATTGGCTTTGATCTGGGCCATCGTTTTCCGTACGCTGTGGATATAAATAGTGCACAGGGGGGGGCCCGTCCCTGCTATTGTCGTATATCTTGAGCTCGCGCCTTAAGTTTCAGCTCGTGCCTTAAGTTTCAGCTCGCGTCCTAGCTTTTTAGCTCGCGTCCAGGCTTTTCAGTTCGCGTCCAGGCTTTTCAGCTCGCGTCTCAGGTCTTGCTTGTCTTCTTCCCGGGTGAGTATTTTTTGGAATCCCGTTCCGTTTCGCGATGTCTGGCTTGGAGGGTTCAGACTGTTCAAGCGGGTCTGATGTGGGTTCTACGAACCAGTTTGCGTCCCACGGTAGTTCAAGCGAGCCCGATGTAGGTCCTGAGGGAGGGGCTGGGCCTACCACCCGAGGTGCTTCGGGTAGGTTGGCATCCACCTCCCGCCGTGGCCGGGTTGTAGATCAGTTCGGCCCTTCGACCATGACGCTTGAGGAACTTCAAACCCTCGTAGACTACTATAATTTGCCCAGTGAGTACGGTTATTTTATCCCAACGGGGAGCTTTCCTTGGGAACATGGCCCTGATGAGATGGTGATTTTCCGGGAACAGCTCGCCGCGGGGCTGCGACTGCCCTTCCACCCTCTTGTTGTCGAGCTCCTAAACCACTTCGGTGTGACGGTTGGCCAGCTTCACCCGAACTCTATTAGGAACTTAGTGGGAACGATCTCTTTATTTTGCGACGAGAACTTCCCTCTGGATCTGGAGATTTTTTCTTCTATCTTGATGTTGAAAAAGCAAGTGGGTCCCCTCCCTGGGCGTAGGCGGGCATACTACCTGTCCCCTCGCCCGGGCTTCAAGCTCTTACACGGACTCCCCAATAAGGTCCCGGCATGGAAGCGGGACTATTTCGGGGTGCGAAGTGCGATGGGGTGGCCGTTTCAGACCGGCTGGGGGGTGGCCGCTCCTGATTCCGGCGTCACACTTGATGAGGAGACGGCGAAGGGCCTTCGGCAATGGGTGCGGCTTGGGCTGGATTGCCAATGGTATCTGACGAAGGCCAAGCTTATTGCTGCGGGCCTGAGTTCGGGTAGGTTCTTTCCCTAGTGATCTTGTCTTGTTCTGTGCTTACGTCTTACTGATGCCGAACTCCTTTTCGCAGGTACAATGGATTCACGAGGGTCACGAGGTGCGCACTTATTCGAGGGGATGAAGAGGAGAAAGCTGGTGGCCAAGCGAGCTCGCGCCGAGCCATCCCGGGCTGCGGAGCCCGAGGTGCCGGACTGTCCGGCAGAGGAGCCCGAGATGGTTCCTCCCATGCAGGGGCCGGCGGGGGCTCCTTATGCTGAAACCACACACACGGGGGCTCCCGCTTATTCCGAGTCCGCTCATATGCGAGCTGGGCCGTCGGGCTCGGAGGCCCCGGAGGACTTCAGGAGCGTGCTGTCGCCCGTGCATGCTCTTCAACGGAGTAGGGAGGCGACGTTTCCTGAGGAAGTCGCGGCGTGGACCGAGCTCCCTCTGCACCAAGTGGCCTGCCGGGCCGTTACTCATGCCATGGTGGTAAGTGGCCTGCCTCCGTGCTTAGCTTCTATTTTTTCATTCGTTTCTCTGATCTCCTTTTCCTTTGATAGGTGAACTCCTCCATTCATGCCTTGGCGAATCAGGTGGAGAAATGCTCGCGGCAGGCGCGAGCTGCCGAGGAGGCTGCTCGGGCTGCCGAGGAGAATGCCCGGACTGCCGAGGAGAATGCTCGCGCTGCTGATGCTGCTGCTCGCCGTGCGCGGTCTAGGCAGGCGAGGTCTCAGAGGGATGCCGAGGCCATGGGGGTGGTGGTGCAGCGCATGGCGGAAATGAAGCTGGAGTTGGAACACCAGGTCGAATATCTTCAGGAGGATATCAGGGAGAAGACTCAGATCTTCTCTCAGGGCATCGAAGACGCGAAGAAGAAGGCTGTTAGCGATTACATTGCTTCGCCGGATTTTGATGACCTGATGGTAGACTCCTACAGGAGGGGTTTCAAGCTAAGTCGGTGGATGATCTGGAATACGTACCCCGACCTCGATACCAGCGCCATATCCACTTCGCGCATCACTCCAGAGATGGCTAATGCCGCGGATGCCGAACCAGACTCCGAGGGGGAGGCAGGTCCTTCAGGCGTTGTCGGAGAGGCTTCTGATAACGATGAAGTAGCTCCGGGCTTGTAAAATGTAATGAGATGAAATGTACACATCTGTTTTGAAATGAAACGTCTTTTTGTTCGTGTACTGCTGTCTTCGAGCTTATATTTTTTGCCGAACTGACCATTTCGGGCCGTCAGTTTGTTTAATGAAATGACTTCGGCGTACTTGCTTTGGTGGCCTATAGATAGTACCTTCTCAAGTTGACAACGTTCCATGCTCGGGGTAATTGTTTCCCTTCTAGGGTTCCGAGCTCGTACGCTCCCCCACCGAGTGTTTTTGTTACTCTGTAGGGTCCTTCCCAGTTCGGTCCCAGTTTCCCTACGCCGGTTTCGGGCACCATGACCTTACGGAGAACCAGGTCGCCGATGCGGAAGTTCCTCTTTTTTACTCGCGCGTTGTAGTACTGAGCTACCTTTTGTTGGTAAGCCGCGGTTCGGATGTGCGCGAGGTCTCTCACTTCGTCCAGTAGGTCGAGGTTGGTGCGCAACTCGCCCTCGTTTGTCCGTTCGTCGTACGCTTCCAGTCGTAACGTAGGCACTTCGATTTCCGTCGGGATCACTGCTTCGGTGCCATAGGTGAGGTTAAAGGGGGTCTCACCCGTGGCGGTCTTTTCCGTGGTTCGGTGTGCCCATAAAACACTTGGTAGTTCGTCTACCCACAAACCTTTGGCCCGGTCCAATCGCGTTTTTAGTCCGCGGAGGATGGCTCTGTTCATTACTTCTGTTTGGCCATTTGCCTGCGGGTGTGCGACCGATGTGAAGTTCTGACTAATTCCCATACTTTGGCACCATTCTTGGAACTTGATGTCTTCGAACTGTTTGCCATTGTCGGAGATCAGTACCCGAGGTAGCCCGAAGCAACATACGATGTTCTTCCAAAAGAAGTTTTGTATGTTTCGGGCTGTAACTATTGCTTGGGGTTCGGCTTCTATCCACTTTGTGAAATAATCTACTGCCACCACTAGGAATTTCCTCCCGCCTGTCGCTGGTGGGAATGGCCCCAGGAAGTCGATGCCCCATTGGGCGAAGGGCCATGGACTGGTGAGGCATTTGAGGTCGGCAGCGGGCTGATGGTGGATGCTGACGTGCTTCTGACACTTGCCGCATTTTCTGACGAGCTCGATTGCCTCTGCCTTCATCGTTGGCCAGTAGTATCCTTGTCGAAGTGCCTTTTGGGCGAGGGCTCTGCCCCCCAGGTGTCCGCCACACAAGCCTTCGTGGATGTCGCGGAGTACCAGCTCGGCTTCGGCTGAGCGCAAGCATCGCAGATAGGGGAGCGTGTAGGATCGTCGGTACAACCGTTCGTCTATCATGACGTATTTGGCTGCCTGGCGCTGCCCCCTCTTGGCTGTGTTGCGGTCCGCGGGGAGTGTTCCGTCTAACAGGAAGCTCGCGAGTGGGTCGATCCAGCTCGGCTCTGCTTCGGTGACGGGAGCGACCTCTTCTGCCCCACCGAGAATGCTGGGCCGAGGTAAGTCCTCTACGTACACGGTTCTCCTGGCGTTGTGGCTCGTGCTAGCTAGTCGGGACAGGGCGTCGGCCTCAGCGTTCTCTGACCTCGGGATTTGCTTGATGAAGTGTGATTGGAAGTTGAGCAGAGCTTCCTTTACTTTTGCCAAGTACGCAATCATAGTGAGTTCGCGTGCTTCGTACTCGCCTGTAACTTGGTTGACCACGAGCTGGGAATCACTGCAAATAACCACGTGCTTTGCTCCGACCTTGCGCGCTAGGTTTAGCCCGGCTATCAGTGCCTCGTATTCTGCCTCGTTGTTGGACGCCGCGAACTCAAAGCGTAGTGCGTAATCCAGTTTTGTTCCGCCCGGGCCGCGTAGCACTATTCCAGCCCCGCTGCCTTGTTGGTTCGAGGAGCCATCTACGTTAAGGATCCAGGGCTCCTCCTCCCAGTTCGCGTTTGGTCTAACCAGAAGGGATGCCATACTGGCTGCTACTTCGCGGGGTTCGGACTCGTTTGGCTCGGGAGCTCCGAGTTCGCCCGAACTGGGAATCTCGGGCTCTACCGGCTCAGGGGCTTCGAGGCTAAACGTGCATTCTGCGATAAAATCTGCCAAGGCTTGGGCCTTGATGGCAGTTCATGGCTTATACTGGAGATCGTACTCGCTGAGCTCGATGGACCACTTCGTCAGCCGGCCGGAAACCTCGGGTTTGAGTAAGACTTGCCTCAGAGGTTTGCTGGTCAGGACGATGACGGTGTGGGCCTGGAAGTACGGGCGGAGTTTCCGTGCTGCTATCACCAGAGCATACGCTAGCTTTTCTATCTGCGGGTACCTTGTCTCTGCTCCCTGCAAGATTTTGCTAACATAATATATGGGTCGTTGGACCCGGTCTGCCTCCTTTACTAGTACCGAACTGACTACCTAGTCGCTGGCCGAGAGGTACAGCTCCAAGACTTCGCCTTCCTCGGGCCGAGCTAAGGTTGGTACTTTGGCGAGGTAGCCTTTTAGCTCGTCAAACACGAGCTGACAGTCTTGGGTCCACTCGAACCCTTGGCCTTTGATCGCTTTGAAGAAGGGTAGGCAGTGGTTTGCCGATTTGGACATGAAGCGGCTTAGGGCGGCTATGCGGCCGTTCAGCCTTTGGACTTCTTTTATTTTCCGAGGTGGTCTCATATCTAGGATGGCTTGTATTTTGTCTGGGTTGGCCTCGATGCCACGTCGATTGACAACGTAGCCGAGGAACTTGCCCGAGGTGACGCCGAAGACGCATTTGTTGGGGTTTAATTTCATGTTATACCGACGCAGGATTTGGAAGACAGAATCTAAGTCTTGTACTAATTCTTGTGAAAACTGTGTTTTGACGACCATGTTGTCTACATAGCACTCTATCTTTGTGCCGATCAGGGACCGAAACAGCTTATTTACAAGTCTTTGGAAGGTCGCCCCGGCGTTTTTTAACCCGAAGGGCATGACCTTGTAACAGTATATACCGAATTCTGTTATGAAGCTGGTTTTTTCCTCGTCGGACTGGTCCATCCGGATTTGGTTGTAGCCTGAGTAGGCATCCAGGAAACTTAGCAATTCGTGTCCCGAGGTCGCGTCCACTAGACGGTCGATCCTAGGAAGGGGGAAGCAGTCTTTCGGGCAAGCTCGGTTCAGGTCGGTGTAGTCGACGCACATGCGCCACTTGCCGTTCGCCTTTTTCACCAGCACAGGGTTGGCCACCCAGCTCGGGTAATGGACTTCCCTTATGAAGTCTGTCGCGAGGAGCTTTTCGACTTCCTCGTCGATCGCTTTCCAGCGCTCCGGGGCTAAGTTCCGTTTCTTCTGTCTAACGGGTCTGACTAAAGGGTCAGTGTTGAGTTTGTGAGTTATAAGATTAGGGTCAATACCGGGCATTTCGGCCGCGGACCATGCAAAAATATCTAAATTTTGGAGTAAAAAACTTACCAGTTCGGCCCGTAGGGGTTCCTTGACAGAAGCACCAATATGGAGTGCGCGAGATGGGTCCGTAGGCGAGGTCGGGATCGCGACTGTCTCTTCTGTCGGTGAGGCTCGTTCTTCGCCTTGCTCCGTAGGCCGCTCCAGGTCGAGGTCGCCGGCCGGCTTGGACTTGCCCTTTAGGGCGGCGACGTAGCACTTGCGGGACTCGAGCTGGTCGCCCCGCACTACCCCCACACCGAAGTCCGTAGGGAACTTCATTGCCAAATAATAGGTAGAGACCACCGCCCGCAGGATATGCGTGATTGGCCGTCCTATTATGGCGTTGTATGGGGAGGGGGTCGCGACCACCAGAAAATCGTGGTTGAGTCCGACCGCACAAGGCCATGTGCCGACTTCCACGGACACCGTTATCTTCCCAAGGGGCCTGACTTCCTCCCCGCTGAAGCCCACCAGGGGAGTGCTCGCAGGTTTTAGTTCGCTCCTTGGCAGCTGTAGCTGATCAAATGCCGACTTGAATAGGATGTCCGCCGAGCTGCTTGAATCTACGTGTACGCGCCTAACTTCGAAGTCGCTGATCCGGAGTTTAATGACGAGTGCGTCGTCGTGAGGGTAGCGAACTCCCCGCGCGTCGTCTTCTGTGAAAAGGATCGGCTCTTCGGTCTTCGGCCTCTTCGGGGGGTTCCACTCCTTGAGGACCGCTTCGCGGACTGAGGTCCGAGCTGCCGCTGATGTGCACCCCACCACTACTGAACCTCCCACAATTACATGGATGGTTCCCCGAACTGGCCTTTCTGCCGGGGGCTGTCGCTGCATTGGTTCGGCAGGCCTGCTGCTAGTCTCCGGGGCGTCTTTTAAGTGTTCGCCCGGTTGATCCGCTTTATTGCTGTTATTGTTGTGCTGTACAAAGTTTCTTAAGTATCCACGACGGATGAGCCCCTCTATCTCGTCTCGGAGGTTATTACATAGCTCGGTACTGTGACCGTGGTCCCTATGGAAACTACAATACAAGTTCTTGTTCCTTTCGTTCGGATTTCCCTTTAGGCGAGGTGGCCATTTCACGAAGGGGGCGTCCTTGATCGTCATTAGGATCTCGGTCCGCCTCGTGTTCAGTGGCGTGTAATCCGTCCGAGCTGGGAGGGGAGCTCGGAGTGACTGGTTCGGTTTCGGGTCCCGGGCCGGGTTTTTCCGGTCGGCCGAGCTAGAGGGCTCGCCATCCCTCTTTCTTTTCTCGTTTCCGCCCTCGGTTCTTTGGTTGATTTCCTCCTCCGTCCTCATGAACTTGTCCGCGAGCTTGAGGAACTCGGCCACGGTCGCGGGCTGATTAGCTACCGTGTGCCACTTGAATTCCTTGTGCGTCACCCCTCTTTTCGCTGCGGCGAGCTGTACCGCGGGGTCCAACCGAGGTATCTGTAAGCATGCCTCGTTGAATCGTTTGATGTAGTCCCGTATGGGTTCTCCTTCCCTTTGGACTACTCCGAAGATGCTCTCTTTTGCTCTGGGGCACCGTTTGCTGGTAACAAAGTGTGTAGTGAAGACCTGCACGAACTGTGCCCAACACTTTATCGATCTGGGGGCCAAGTTCCTGTACCAAGTGCGGGCTACCCCCTTGAGGGTGGTGGTGAAGGCCACGCACATGCATGATTCGCTGGCCCTGGCGAGGTGCATTTGGGACTGGAAAGCGTCCACGTGGTCGTTGGGGTCGAAGGATCCGTCGTACTTGTCTAGGGGCGGGAGCTTGAAATCTTTAGGCAAGGGGACTGCCAGGAGTTCTGGGGCGAGGGGGGAAGGAACTGAGAGGATCGGGACGATTCCTACCTCGTCCGAGCTCGCCTCGCCTTTGCCTCTGAGCTCGGATAAGACGCGGGTGGCGGTTCGTCGACTTCGACGGCGTCTCCGCTGCTGAGTGGGCCTTGTGCTGGCGCTGCTGGCCTCTGTGTTGCCGAGCTCGATGGGCTCGGAGTTCTGGTAGTCCGCTGTTGTCAGTGCGCCGAATCGGTTTCCCACCAGTGGGGACTCCGGTTTTGAGACCCGAGGTGCTGACCTCGCGGGCGAGGTTCCTGATCCGCCTGCGAGCCGTGAGGCGGGGATGACTTTTCTTTCTCTCCGGCCTGGGGACGAGGCTTGGCTGTTTGGGGGATTCTGGGGCCTGGAGGCCTTTCCTTGGTGAAGGCGCCCATCCTGCGGAGAGGCTTTCACTGGCTTCGGGGCTAGGTGGCGAGGTGGAAGCGGTGGTTGGTTCGGTGTCAGTTGGGGAAACTGCTGCTGATAGTGGTATTGGGAGAGGTTGTGCAACACTTGGTGTTGGTGAAGCTGGTGTTGCTGGAACTGCTGCATCTGGGCTTGCATTGCCCGCATGCATTGCATCAAGTCGTCCAACCGATTCTGGCTAGCTGCCAGGGGGACGGCGGTTGGTTCAGAGAAGCTAGTCTCGATGGGAAGAGGGAAGGAGATGTTTGCGGAGGGCAGGCTTATAGGTGCCACTGTTTGTGGCGTAGTCAGGTTGGGGATTCCATCCACCATGAGGGGGATGGTGAACTGCCCCACACACACCACGGGAACTTGGAGCTGTTCCCCGGTGGTGTTTGTCTCTGTGCCGCGTCCGGCGTTGCTGGATGAGGCCATAAGTAATGAGTTTTTCAGAGAAGAAGGAAAGGGTATGAAAGTTTTGGAGGGAGGCTTTTTGAAGCGTTTTCCCACAGACGGCGCCAATTGATGATGCACGATCTGGCTGGTCTTAGCTGTCGATGATCTTGCCTTTGAACTGAGTAACAGGGACCTGAAACGGGAGGAGAAGAGAAGCTCCGGGGAGAACCCGGCGTAAGGGCTCCGAAGCTTAAGTTAGAATCCTTCAAAGGCAAGAATAACCAGATAGCGCGAGAGTTAGCATACCTCATCCCTAGGTGGGTAGAAGCCTTTTATAACCACCTCGCGCACTCACTTCCAAGACTTCGTCAGGTCGGGCATGATTACTTCTGAACTCCTACCAGTTCGGGGGTCATTTCCTCTGGCCGGACAGAACCACCACTGTTCCTTTTGTCGGAGCCGTCTCTGCGGCTAGTGACGACGGTTGCAGGTGGCGGTGGCAGGAAGCCGTTTGAAATGCGGCTGTCAGGTGTCAGATCCCAAATCAGTCGGGTATGCCACCCTTGGATAAAGACGTCCTTGGTATCGGGTACGTCTGGCTGGCCTGGTGCTTTGGAAGTCAAGTGTTGGAGTGGCGAGCGAGGTGCCTTGAGTTCGGTTTGGAGTGTTCCGAGCTGCCACGGGTCAGTTCGGGTCAGCTTTGTGAGGCTTGGGGCCCAGTACAGTTCGTGCTCCTTGCAGGGAGCTCAGGTTCTCAGGAGGGAGCTCGCTCTTATCAGGGAGCTCGGGCTCCTAGTACCGAGCTAGGACTTAGGGAGCTCGGGTTTTAGGGAGCTCGGACCTTTAACAGGGAGTTCGCTCTTAACAAGGAGCTCGGACTAAGTGCAGCGGTCTGGAGTTCGGGCTCGGTAGTGAGTTCGGACTTGCTTCCGATGTTCGTTTTGGATGCTCTACTGTCCCGAGCTGCTTGCCTTTGCCACATGTCGGGCGATCGCAAGGTCGGGCCAAATTTCCCTTCATCAATATGCTATTTAATATATGTACTATTCTATAGACAAAAGACTGCTCAGGATTAGCCTAGAACCTGGTATGGGCTGGGCCTAGCCTAGGCTATAGCCCTTATCATAAGTACCAAGCCCACGCCAGCCCAATCACCCCTACCAATAATCTCCTACTTTTGTGGTTCATGGTCTCTTTTTTTAGCTCATCCCCCTCCCTTAACCCCCACCCCCAACCACAGTGGCAGTGGGATTTGATCCCAGGTTTCTATTCTCATGAGTCAGAGATCCTACCAATTGAGCCACCATCAGTTGGTCCGCCGTCTCTTTGATGAACAGTGGAATTGTTAGTTACAGAGTTCTAACCCATCTGCAATTCTAAACAAAGAAGAAAATTTTTTAATCAATTTAAGATCCATGATCGTAAGATTTTGGCAAAAATAATTTGATGCCAACTGTGAACCTGACATAACCTTCCTTTATACTGTGCCAGGGCGGTGTAAGGCAAGCTCGCACTGGTGGAGTTTGACAAGGAAAATTTGAATCCAAGACTATAATCCCATTAAAGAACAACAATATCATCATTAAATAAAAAAGGCAAGTTGACGAGAAAAAAGGGCATAAGGTGCAACTCAATGGATCTTCTAATCACTTCGTGTATTTTTCAGTTGATGAAATTTGGTGCATCATGAAAGGGCATAAGGTGCAACTTAGTAGATCTGCTAAATCAACCATGGGCCTTGGCTTCACTAAAAACTGAAAGTTTCAAAATAGTGCTTGTTTTGGTTTATTGGTTTAGAGAGCAAAATACATTGGAGACCTTTAAATCACAAAATGGGCAAAGGGGATCCTTGCAAATTACTCTATCCAAATCAATCATGTGAGGTACATGGGTTGACATGTGAAAGATTTGCATTAGTTACATGTTGCCTTGGTATCTTGTAGGAGGCTACAAGGGTGATACAATTTTTTCCTTTTGTAATTTGAGACAAAATGGTCCTCACTTCTGTGAGTAAAAGTCTAAATTAACATTAGCAATGGCCTCACTTCTGTAAGGCCTGGATGGCTGCTTCAGAGCTCTGCTCACCATTCTGTTCAAAATTGCCTTGCTCTGTGGTTCAAATGCAGCAATCATTCATATCTTACCTCCCAGCAAATGAAATCATATTTAGAAATTGATTGGAAGCCTAGCCACAAAGTCCATATTTCTCCTCTGAAGAAAAAATGGAGAAAGAAAAAGACTTATGAAAAGCATTTAAAGATTCAACTACCACACCTAAATTAATTATAAACAAATGAGAATGACAGAAGAAATGAAAAAAATGAATGAATGGATGAAATGATGGACTCTAAGTTGGCGGAGCTTCTTCGAGGGAGCTCCTTCCTCCAGAAACAGAGATAAGAGAGATAAGAGAGAGAAAGAAGAGGAAGAGAGAAGGAAAACAAGGTAGTTATGATTCTTGTGTCCATTCTATTCTAATCATGGCCTTATATAGGCTCTCACACTAATCAGCTCTTCATGACTTCGAGCTCTGCATGTGGGTGGTTAGGACGTGGCCTACAGTTATAAACAAATCGCAGGGGAGGTTTGTAATGTTTGGCATGTGCCGCAGCTGCTCACTGCATGGCTTCATGACCCGTGTGGGCCTGGCTTTCCTACACCGAATGGGCCCGGTGACCTGATAGTGGGTTATTCGCCTGGGATCCATCATAAACTTTGTAAATAGTATGACTATGGCCATATAAGATAAGATGTTTATTGATTAATTAAATGGATAAAATTGATACTAGATTTTACTTTAATATGAGATTACATTCGTGGAATGCTGTCTCTAACTCCCTCTCAGAAGTATACACAATCCAGCATCATATTTCTAGGGTCCATAAGAACAGTAGGACTCTGCCATTTCTATTTGTCACCTAGCTTGAATTTGAAGTTCAGGTTTCATGTCAATTTGAATTTTCTCTTGAAGAGTGACATCCCCTAGCCTACCCCAAAATTGTAACAGAAATCATGGAAAGGAGCTCCGTCCAACTGTTGCATGCATTACTGCAGGAAAGAGGGACTGAAAATCTCATGGGTCCACAGATAGGGAACTATCTTGGTTTGAGACAAAATGATCCTCAGAACTACCATGTGGATTAGCTTCTTGAAGGTTGTTAGAGATGGTTCCATCATCATTACCATTTTCAGATGTTGAGCTGGCATCCATTTCCTTCTCTAGACATTCAAGTTGCATACATTCTGCAATGGGATTCTGAGATGAAGCTTGGGGGCTTTCGGATTCCAGAATCCTGTGAGTAGGAGATAAGTCTTCCTTCTTCACAACATTGAATACAAAACCATTATGGACTCTTTCAGGTTGCAGGAGGTCTCCTTCAGTCACCGTGATGCTATTGGAAGAAGTTCTATTAATTGCCTCTTGCTGATTGAACTCTGTGTCAGAGTTTCTGTCTGGTGTTGTTATCCTAGAGTCTGGTGCTATTATCCTTGAACTGTTAAAGTATGGATCATTTTCCACTATCTGAATTACAATGGAATTGGAATGAGCCATCAGCCCTTTGATCTCATCTTCCCTAGTCAATGGTCTAGTGGATTTTGCATTAACATCCAAACTTTCAACAAAGTCAATTAACTTATCTGCTGAAGTTGTTTTCATCAAGGGTCCACCAGATCTTGTCCATGAATTGAGGTCTATACTCTCTGACTCACTATCACTTCCATCATGTGTGTTGCGGTGGAATCTAATGTTCTGGCAAGATGGTCCTCCTATGTGTACACCAACACCTTGTTGCAATGGGGATGCAATATCTGAAAAAATTTCATCAAGGGATCCTGTTGAGTTCTCTCGTGCAAGGCAGTTCCATGAGGGGATCCTTCTGGAAGCACTGAACCTAACTGTGCTTCCCAACCCATGAGAAGCAGCAGCAGCAGCTCTCTCTGCACTCCTTTTGAGCCTACGCATATGGTTAAGAATTGCAACACATTCATCTAGTGCAAGTTCAATGCTGCAGTTGGCTTTTATTGCAGAGAGCTTCTCCCAGGTGCACCGCCTGCCCTGATTAGCAGCCTTTTGGAGCTCTACACGAGATGGATTTTGTATAATTTTTGAGTACTGCGATAGACAACAAAAATAAGGAAAACATAAAAAAAATGGGTATGTTAATCCAACACTGGAAAATCTATTTTGAATCAGTCTGCATACTGTTATTTAAATAAACAGAATACCATCAATACGTGCATAAAATAACCTAGCAGCACCTCAAACCTACCTGGGCAAGTGTGGCAGGCATAACAACTGTAACATCACCTTCCCATTCCTGTGCAAACAGCTTGGCCAGTCCTCCCAATGGAAAGCCAAGTTCCAGTACCTGGTCGCATCTATGCTTGACTTCCATTTCCATGAGATGAGCAAGCTAGAAAATTAAAAGATCAAGTTAACAATCACTTGACAAGGAACAAAAGCAATGAGTAAATGCCCACATGCACAAGTGACTCAGCTTGAGAACAGAAGTAGGTCAAATGGCATAATCAGTACATAAAGTTTGTGTATGTATTCCAAATACAGATGAACGACATACATATGGCACAGATGCTCAAAGATCTGAAGACCAATCAGAAGGGATATTAGACAATGGTCAAGCAATTTAATTTTGAGATTTGAAGCATGTAGTATCGGTCATTGGCCAACAATGTGCTAGAAACTGAATGATCAACAGATTGGCTATTGTTCCCAAGTAATTGAGATCTTCCAGGAAATGTGCTTTTGAGCTGTGAAGGGTTCAGACTGCACTTCAACATAAGCATTTTTAACACTATGTGATGAAACTGACCAACAACTTCTATGTGTATTTTGCAGAACCCTCCTGTCCTCCCTGATGTAGGAAGTTTGGTCATGCGTCAATTGTAAAGAACCGTATCCTAGCAAATATCCCACCCAACTGTTTTAGGAGTCCCTGAGCATCTTCAGTATGCCTTGATGCTTCATATAACAAAATAGCTTAGAGAAACTGGAGGATGCAAATGTTATTGAGAACAGTAAATGTCATAAAGTACTTAAGATCATCCACATACCTTGGCAGCAAAATTTCCTCCATAAGCTCGGACAAGCTCCTTTAGCCTCAATAATGGTGCAATATGAGGATTGGCCTGACTGACAATGAAATGATTAACATTGAACAGTTCCTTCAGTTGCAACATGGGTAAATCACTCTCCAAACTACCATCTCTCCACCTACGCACCAATGTACCATTATCTTCTTCAGGATCCATGTGAAATGGTGGGTGGTAAGGAACAATTTCACCACTTCTGTCTTTCGCCATCAGTTCCTGAGCCTCAAACAAACCAGGAAAAGCACAAGAAGCAGTCACTGCACTCCATATAACAACATGAGGCGATGTCAAATAGTTAAGACACCTTGGAGGCTCATGCTTCCTTGGGGAGCAAACTGTGATTGCAAGAATACGGCCAGTCATGTCATATGCTTCTTGGAATGTCAGGTTATTTGTAAGATGCCTCAATAACATCTGTAACTGCCTTATCTCATGAACAGCTCCTTGGGTCATAAGCCTTTTAACAACCGCAAAAACCCCACCCATCTGATCAAAAAACTTCAAAGAGTGCCAAGAATCCTCAAAGAAACTCTGAAGTTCAGGCCAAGACCTTGTGGCAACAACGGAGCACATGATGGATCCCACACTAGAGCCTGCAATTATCCTGGGCAGAAGTTTATGCTCCACAAGTGTCTTCACCACACCCACATGAAAAGCCCCCAGCGATGCACCACCACTCAAGAGCAACGCTGTCCTCCCAAATGCATGTCTTGTCTCATGCATGAATACGAGCTTTTCTTCCAAGAGAAGTTCCTCGGAGTCTGAGTCACAAACCATTCTCAACTGAGTTGAAACCTCATCAATGTATTCCTTTATGAGTTTTGGCACCTGAAGTCTTCCCTTGTGGAGTTCCGGGTTGCACATATTACCCAGATTTCTGACCAAATCAGCACGCATACAGAAAATTATATCTCTGAGAGAACCCTCCTGACGACGGTGTCGAAGCTCTTGGAGCTTATTACTTACCAGTTCTTCATCATAAAGATCCGACTTGTTAATCTTGGTGGTCTCCTTGTCCAGCATCTTGGCTGCATGAGCCCATTCCTCGTATGTCAAAGCATTTCTCATCATATTCCTCAAAAATTTCCTCCTGTGAGCCATCTCCGCCTTTAGCTTAATAGTTGTGTATCTCTTCAACAGGAAAGCTATGAGTGTCACCATTACCAATATCCCTTGTGGATTCCGGGGATGAAACGAAGAAACCACCGGTAGCAGAAAGTCTCTAAACCGACAAAGAAAATTCCATAGAAAATGGAGAATTTTCTGCCTTAATTGGGATATCGACCTGCAGAACAAAATCCTGAAAGCAATTGTCCGCCCAATGATCGTTGAGGGTCCGATTGAGAATGGATCAACGTTGGGTTCATTACTGATATCCATATCTTATCTCGAAAAAGTTATTGACAGCAAGCAAGCCCAACTGTCTCGATATCAAAAAACAACAGGAGAGAGGGGAAAGAACATAAGTTCTACTCCAAGACTAGCACTAGGAACTCAGGGTATACTAGATATTCAAAATTTTCTCAAAACTAAGATTTCAGAGCACAAACAAGAAACGACTATCGAAGAAAATCCAATACGAGTTTTTGCCCTCCAACCCTAATTTGTAGAATCAATTGCCGGTAATGGAGAAGGAGAAAAAAAACACAAATTGGTTTATATTCTCAGACCTGAATTCGCAGCTTCTCAACTATCAGAGAGAGGGAACAAAATCGGATTTTCAACCCAAACTTCGTACCTTTAGCCGAATGCAGAGAAAGAATTGGTGGCTGTGGCTCTTTTCTAAACTTCAACCAGGATTAACAGAAATGAGTCAACATTTCAAAAGGAAACCGGATTCAGTCAGCCCCATTCGAAGTTTCGAACATCTTTATAGCATTGCATTGAGAGTATCTCCCATGAAATAAAGCACAAAAGTATGGAGATGTTCCCAATGCAAGACTGTAAAGGCTGTTCGAACAGTGTTCTAACGGAGTTTGCGCTGACTGAAGTCGAACTCATTCAAAAGAGGCAATGAAGACTCAAAAATACAGATTCAAATAACCAAATCGCGAATTGGGTTGATAGAAACAGAGATTAAAATGAATGATTTGACCACTGAAACCAACTTCCACCCAAAACCCGAGAAGGATCCTCAACCCGGGCTCTCATTTCTCAAAAATTCAAACCCAAAAAACCAGAACAAGAAAATTAAAAGCTAGCAATTCTCAAAAATCCAAAAACCCAGAAACCCCACGAGGGACGTAAACAGGAAAACAGAGAGACATACAGTGAAAGAAAGAAGGATAAATATAACTCCGAAACACAAACCAGAAATTAAAATTTTGAGAAATTCGAGAAACCAGAAAAGAAAAACGGGAATCAAACTGTGACGTTGATCCGTATCAGCAAGGAAAGAAGCTCCCTACGCTACTAAAACATAGCTTCTATCGTCCAAATCTCTGAACCATCTATTATTATAGAGCTGCAACGAAATAATAACCCAACTTCGATTACTTGAATCAAAACAAAATCAAATAAACGAAATAACTACCGAACCTGCAATGTCCTGCTAATAATGGTTGGCGTCTGTGATGCAAATTTGCATTTTGTAGACGAAAACATTTAAAAAAGGAAAAAGAAAAGGCAGAGTTCCAAAAACCTCTAACCCCTATAATCCAATCCCAACGAACTCGCTCCTGTAATTTAGAGAGAGAGAGAGAGAGAGAGAGGTTTTATACAAGTCTGAACACGTTTTGCTCGCTTAATACGTTTTCGAATTTCAGTTGGGAGGAATGGATGATGATGGGCTGATAGGGACGGGCGATGTCTATTTGGCACGGTTTGATTCGTTCTCATTTGGCGGTGTTCGTTCTCGTTTGAAGTAATCCATCATCCATCTCTATCGCTTTCCGATGAATCATGCTTACGCCAAGCCGTCGATTGAACGGACTTTCTGTTTTGGAACATGGCAAGTTGGCAACTCTTGAGTCATGACCAAGGACCAAGGACCAAGGACCAAGGTTTTAATATTACCAAAAAAAAAGGACCAAGGTTTTAAAAAAACTGAAATTTCGATTATGAAATAAAAAAGATATATAGAAAATTAGAAAGCCGGCTGAAAAAAAAAAAGAGTAATAATGACTGAAATTAGTAGAGTTAAATAACAAAGATAAGTGGAACTTTATTTTTCAACTATTATTATTTATATTTTGTCACGTGTCATATAACATAAAATAGATATGAAAAACAACCGTAAAATATGGCATAAGGGATCCACGGGAGAAGATGCATTTCTATCTAGGGGAAAACAAATTTGTATTTTTATAAACAAGAAAATAAATTTCATAAATGGCAATTTGGAATTGTATTTTTAAGTTCTGTTTGCTTGTGGTAAGAATTTCATTTGCATTTATACAAATAAATGGTATTGCAAATAGATTGAGTATAAAACGTCTGTAAAGGCCAAATTTCGGGAAGCTTCAAATGAAGTTTTTTGGTCTTTTTGCATGATAGATAGCATCTAAACGTGTTTTTTAAAAGTCCGGTAGACTGAGCCACTTATAAAACTGTATTTTTCTTTAAAGACAAGGCCCCAAAAGTTCAAAATGTCTTTTGATCATCTAAGCTGTTAGAAGATCTTTATACAAAGACTTGCAAAAACGACACCTTTATTCTTTTTTTTTTATGTGAGATCTACAATAATGTTATTTTCTCCACCTTGTATGAAGGAGAAGGGTGCTAGGAGGGCTTTCTATGATTGGAACAATATTATGAGTAGAATTATAGATGAATCTAAGGCTAAGTTTGGGAATGCTTAAAAATAAGTGTTTGTTCGAATAAGCACTTATTTTGGGTCAGGACCACACCATTAAGCACTTATTGGTGTTTGGAAAATAAGTACTTATTTTAAAATTTCTAGTTTTTTAAGTGCTTAAACAATGAGCCTTATTCCATCCATTTCTACCAACACTATCCTTATTTAATTTTTATAACTCCAATAATGCCCTTCAAATGTAAAAATGTATGGTTTGGGCCACTGTTTTCAACCAGACCGGACCAGAAAAACTGCCATTTTTCTCCAAAACCGCTTTTTCCCTCAAAACCATTGATTTTGGTTAGCAAACTGCTGAACCGGCCGGTTAATAGTTTTGCAATTTTTTAATTTTTTTTATTTTTTTGTCAGAACAAGCCGGCCATTCGGGTCAAATGGTCTAACCGTTCGGATCGATAACCGGACCCCTGACCGGTTCATTTTTAAAAACCATGGTTTGGGCCACCGATAGTTTCTTCTTCATTACCCTTTGTAACTAGTGGTGGAAATCGTTCATCTATTACTAGTGGCAGAGATCTATTACCAGCGGTGGAGATATGGATTCAAAATCGAACCGGTTTTTAGATTGATTTGTGTTTTCATTCCAGCGGTGGATATCTAGGTTTTAGATTGATCTGTTGCCAGCAATGGAGATATGTGTTTTCATTCCAGGTTGGGGTTTCAGATCGATATGCAACTCTAGTAATGAAGGCAATAATCAAACACCACCCGAATTTCCAACTTATGTGTCCACCCCTCATGGAATATTTTGAAAAATTGAAAGAAAATGAAGGACAAAAGAGTCACAAGTGCTTATTGAAGAAAAAACCACTAGATCCCAAATATGAAATAAGCACTTATTTTTTTAAAATAAATACTTGAAAAAGTTGGTACCAAATGCAAATAAGTGCTTATTCGAATAAACACTTATTTTTAACATAAGCACTTATTTGCATTTGGCACCCAACTTTTTCAAGTTTATATTGGGCATTTGGTAGCCTTTTTCTTTATTAAGCACTTAAATAAGCATTTGTGACTATTTTATCCTTTATTTTCTTTATAAAAACACTTTTATGAAAGCACTTTTATGAAAACACTTTTACGAAAGCATAAAAATACTTTTGTGAAAGCACTTTTACAAAAACACTTTTATAAAAAGTATTTTTATGAAAGCACTTTTAAGAAAGTACCCTTACGAAAGCACTTTTTTGAAAGTATTTTTATGAAAGCACTTTTGTGAATTTTATGGAAACACTTTTAGAAAAGTACTTTTATAAAGTGCTTTCGTAAAAATGCTTTTGTAAAAGTACTTTCTTAAAAGTGTTTTCATAAAATACTTTTATAAAGGTCCTTTTGTAAAGGTGTTTTCATAAAAGTACTTTTATAAAAATGCTTTCGTAAAAGTGTTTTCACAAAAGTACTTTTATAAAATTAAAATAGGGATAATATTATAAGTGGTATTTTAAAATTCAACTAGGGATAGTTTTAGAAGGAAAAAAAATCGAATAAGTGCTTATTGTATAACAACTTTAAAAAAGCTGAAAATTTGGACTTAAAAAATAAACCATTATTTTTAAAATAAACACTTATTTCATGTTTATTTCTTAAATACTAATAAATGCTTAATGGCCCAAATAAGCACTTATTTTTAAACACTCCCAAACATAGCCTAAATCCTCATCCTCATTATCATCTAAGCCTGATCTCAATTATATAAGATTGAGAAAACTTTGACTCCAATTGAATTATAGGTACAATAACATTTCCATGGTGGATTTAAAATTAACTCATCCAGCATTCAAAAAATTTGATAAAAATAAGGAGGCGTTGATTCGTTATCCACCGTTAAAAGCAATTTTACCTACAACTTAAAAGAGCTAAAGTTTTTTTCTAAGATAACTACATGAATCCCATTTCTCCATTCCATTGTGTTCGATCAAAATCCTTTTTGGGCCTTTGAAATTCGAACTCTTAATTAGTGACTTAAACACGATTCATTTTCCATATTTTGTACGGAATGATTGCACACGGTATCCAATTATCCGACTTCGAATTCAAATTCGATCCTACCCCTATTTAATCCAAATTCCATCCGTTTATAATTAGATTAAGTATTGATCTACCTCTATCTAATCCGATATAATCTGATTCGATTCAATTTGATTTAAAATATATATTTTATAATTTTTGTCTATCATTAAAATTAGTCTTAATTTATATATTTTGTACATGTTTCAATCAAATAATTGGAAATATTCATATTATTTTTTGTTTGATTATTATTATTATTTATATATAATAGAAATAATAAAAAAATTAGATGCAAATTAGTGTTGAGGAGGTTTTTGGGAGGCAAGAGGATTTGTAATTTACAAAACCCTCCCCAACCTACCCTATCGCCATACCTATTTGGCAAGGTTGAAAATGAATGGATAAATAATTAGATGATAAATGTTGACTTGACGCTTTCACATGAATCATGCTCACGCCAAATTTATAAAATAATGTGCCTTGTACGCTGTTGATTGAGTGGATGAGTTTTGGAAGTAATAAATTCCTACTTCGAGGTTGCCGTTTAGGAGTGGCAATTCTAACTCTGTAGTCTATGCTAGTCCCGAATGGGCCAATGGAGTTCCCCAGATCCGCATCCATTTTAATGAGTTTGGGATCTAGATGATTAATTTCCAACCATCTAATTTGGACTATGCGCCTGTTTGGGTTTTTAGTTTAGTGTGGGAATTGGAATTGGAGTTGACATCCCTTAGAATCAGAATCGGAATAGCCTATTTCTCCACTTTTTTTATTCATGTTTCAAATGGAAATCCATATCAAAGTGGCCTATTTGCCCAGATAAAAATAGGGGGAGGAAGGCTTGGCATTGGGATAAAGAGAAATAGGGTTTGGGGAGTCACTTGTCTTATTTTTGTTGGCTGGAATGCCATTCCACCAGGAAGAAGAATCGGATTTTGATTCTATCCCAAGTGGCCTATTTGCACAGATAAAGATAGAGAGAGGGCGGCTTGGCATTGGGATAAAGAGAAATAGGGTTTGGGGAGTCACTTGTCTTACTTTTGTTGGCTGGAATGCCATTCCACCAGGAAGAAGAATCAGATTTTGATTCTATCCAACAAAACAATGTGGGCCAATTCGATTTGCTCTTATGAGTCAAATGGGCCTTTATTTGTTGAATTCATTAAACAAATACAAATACATAGAGTGCAAAATCTTGTATTCTATATTATTTTGTATGTATTTATACAATAAATATTTGTTTTTATACTCTTTCCAAACAGAGCCTGGGAATCACAATATTTTACTTCCTATTTGACTAGTCCCAAACAAACCCAATTCCTCCCACTATCATATTCTTTCACATAAAAGTAGGGATCACATATTTACTTCCAATTTTACTACAAATACACAAATAAAGCAAAATAAAGGTAAACTAGAATTTGCATCCCCATACACTTGCATTAATACAAATGAAAATTGCACTGCAAACAAACATGGACAATTCAGAGAAACATTTCATCACTCCAATTTAGGCTGTGTTCAGTATTGTGGCCCAAAAAAAGCTTGATATACTCCAAGCCACTAGGCCCCATTATGGTCTGTTTGAAATGGCAGGTTTGGAACACAGTACACAACATCATAACAAATTTTCTATTTTAAATTTGATATACATAAATTTTTATTAAAATATTCTAAATCAATGTTTTATGAGTGTTCCAACGTGTGGTGGATTTTTTAGCACGAAATTTTAATTTGATGATATATTTGGTTACAAAAACCAATATATAAAAAGAACGCGTTTTCTTTATGACATATTTTGGAACAAAAAAAGTGAGCCACAACCACAGTACCAAACTCATTTCTACCCAGCTGAACCTGATCTAATAGGTGGCATACAGTCATTAGTAGGTTTACATGCTTCAAAAATGGGACAAGTAGTAAGATATGTGGCCCTGGAACCACTACTGGTCTTGTCACTTGTGTTCCCAAATCCCAGCTTCAGCAAAATAAACATTTAAGACCTATTGAAGTTTCTTAATTTGGATCCTGAACCAATTACTATGATCAAGTCTCATTCAGAGTCTGGATCTGTTACTCACAGAGTGCACTTCACACTAATCTCACAGCCCCATCCCACCATGTAATAGAAATATCTCCCATATTTTGTGTTGTTATTCATTGAGAAATATTCCCAATACACAGTGGAGTGGAACTGTGAAGTGGGTGTGAGGTGTGGTCTGGGGAAGCAAATCCCAATTCTTTCAATCAAATGAGCTTTAAATTGAAGGACAAAGGATCCATTTAGGTACATTTCAGATTCTAAGAACTTGGTAGGTTGATGAGTTGATAGATACAAATTGGTGAGAGACATTCGTTGTCACATCACAAATGAGATTTACTTGAGCTAAAATGATAACTTCACCATGATGGAACAAGAAATTGTCAATCTGGCGTTCCTACAAGTACAAGCAGCCTTTCACATATACATTTAATCATTTATGGAGTGGATGCTTAAAAACATTTATGGAGTAGAGATTTTGATTTTCTTGATTCTAAAGGTGATGGAGGCTAACTGTTTGTCAATGCCCATGCACAGTTTTAATCTTCTTAAATATGAAGGCAATATGGTAGACCCTTAGGGCCTGTTTGGTTCATCGCCAAATTCTGCCACAGAATTTGATTCCAACCAGAAATAAGAGAGTTGGGTCCCGTTTGAAGCTCATTTCCAGTCATTTCTTTTTGATTTTGGGAAAAAATAAATTGGTTGAAATAGTGTTTGGTTGGACGCTTTGGTCCATTTCTGTCCAAAATTAGGCAATAAAGTAGAGATACATACAGATCAAATTTGCTGAACGAATGATTGTGACTGCGCAACAAAGTATTAAACTTGTTTCTATGCGACCTGGATCAAATTTGGATACTGTAGTATCACAATAAAATGAATCAAATCAAAATTAACTTGATGAGACCTCAACTAATGAGCCTTTAAAAAAAGTTTTGTCTTTTGTATTTTATTTTTGTAAGGGTTCATTATGACACCGGAAAGACATGATATCGGAAAAACTTCTAACCAGTCAATTGGCATTACAAAAAGAGTGAATCACGTGGTATTCATCAGAATTCATAGGCATGCTTTGATTGGTCAAAACTCTTATAGTACCATATCTTTCCGTTATCATAGATTTTTCCTTTGTTTAACTGTCATTTTTTTCTGCTTCATTATACAACTGAAGTCCGTCAAACCCATAACCCCAATCCAGGTGACAATAGAATTTGATCCTAAGTCAACTAGCTAGAAAACTTATAAACTGATGAACCACCGTCAGTTGGTCGTGAAAATTTGGTATTTATATCAGCTTTGACAGTTTTATACAAACATGCTAATGTTTAACAGACTTGACTATTAATTGGATTGGGGTGGATCCATTACAAACAAATTAAATCTGATTTTTTATGATCCAAATTCAGTTTAATCAAATAAAAAATTGAACTTGTCATTGACCATGGAATCTGTCTCATTAGTGTGTTTATTTTTTATTTTTTATAAATTAGATATTTTCATTTTCTTGGGTATTTTCTACTGAGGAACCTCTTTCCACTTAGCAAAAGGCTAATAGTTAGAATTCTGCATTATTGTTGTTCAGCTGAAATTCATTTAAAACTTTGACAAATTCTATATTTGGATGTTAAAATAAAGGGTTTGACAAATTTGACTATGATATTAGACAGACATGATATTGAAAAAACTTACAACCAATCAATTAGCATCGTAATCAATGAAGTAGGATTTAGTCAAAATTATCATGGGGGGTTTTGATTAGTCAAAACCTTTCTAAAATCATGTTTTTCCTATTATTACTAAAATAATATAACTCCTTAAACATATTAAATGGCTCACTGGTTCAACTGTTTGGGTCAATGAAATATTGAACAAGTAATCAATTTTCAGTATCTAAGGACAAGTGCGCAAGATAAAAGTGAAAAGCAAAAAAGAAAAAAAGGCATTTAAATTTTGAAAAATTTTTACTGTATTTCTTTAAGCATCTTAACTCATTGATTGAATTTAAAAATTAAAATATTTGAACAATTATCCTTTATAATATGGACAGATTAAAGTTGACTGGAAGCAGGATTATAACAGGAATTAAAAACAAAATATTGTTCCATAAAGATGAGACACAAAAGCCATGTAAATTGGCCATATTCTTATTTCCTCATTTAATGTCAGCATTTTCATGTATTTGGTTCATAGAACCTTTTTCCTTGTAAATTGACAGATTTGTAAAATTTCCTTTCCTTTTCTTACTTTTTCTTTCAAATCAAATATAAGAAAAAGGTTAGTTGACATAAAACCATCGTTAAATATCTTCATGTCTCCACTCTTCGAAAACCAATAAAAATGAACTTGAAAAAGATTTCTGAATAAATGATTTTGAAACGACGGATTCATTTATTGTTGCAGTGATCTTAATTCAATCCCAAATCAAAGAGAGTTTGAAATAAAATGGATTAGATGATTAATGTAAGAAAATGCTTGTTTTAAGCCATCAATTAAACCTTTGAATTAGGATTAGCTAAAAGCTAAGATGATTTTTTCTGGCGGTCATGAGTCATCATCTAAGCCTTGCTCCAATTATATAGGGTTGGCTATATTGAATTCTTTTTGTCCATTCTGTTTTTATTTGGGAAATTATGGGGAGAAACAAATCAGGATTGAGAGTTTGGCAAATGTTTTAGTGTTGATTTGAAATTGTTCATATGCCGGGTTCTAGGCTTAATTTTATACTGTTTTAGGCTCGGACTCCATATCAGGCATGAGGCGTATTCAAAATTTGGCAAAAGCCAAACTGAACCCAACCCATGTAAGACAGAACCTCCTCCCTTTTACGGACTTGGGAATACAGGTGTAAGACAAGCACAAACTGATGTTCCTAATAGGTGACTGGATCAATATAAAAGTAGGAAAAAAAATCTCAACAAGGGTGGTCCTTGTAAAGTCACGATCTTCAATTATGGAATTATGGATTGAAAGTAATGGATATCAATGCCAGAAAATAGAAGGAAAAGAGGAATTTCAATTATAGAAAGACTCCAAAATGGATGTTCCATCGATTGATTAAAATATACAAATTAGATGGTGAATTTATTACTCAATTTCTATTGATGATATGGATGATGCCTAAAATTTTCCCCTACTTCTAGAAGGTTTTGTAAATCATATATCTTTATTAGGGCACACTTTTTTAGGTCTTACAAAATGTAGTTTTCAAATAACAAATATGACCCTAACCTATTTGATCTCATTCCATCTATGTTTTGCATTTGTTTGTTTGTAATTAATTATGATTTGCATTTTTACTTAATACAAAGTAGTATTTTTTTTTCTCATTTGCAGTTACAAATAAAAATACAAATACATTTTGCATCTAAAAAAACTGATGCAAAATTTATACCACCATCTTCCTACCTCAATTATCTCACATATAAAGTAGAGACAACCTCATCTTACTTCCAGATTCCAACCTCACTCCCAAACTTATAACCCTTCCTCTTGACTCCATTCTCTTGCATATAAGTTTTTGTTTAGACCTGATGAAATTTGGAGGAGTCGATCAGGTCATAGCACGATTGTATCTGAAAGCATGATTAGCTAGCTCGTGGGCTAAGCAGTTACAAGAGCGAGATGTATGAATAAAGTTGGTTGACACAAAGCAAGAAGCAAGATGCCTACATTCTAGAATGGTAGAATGTACTCTCCAAGGAGGGTCTACACCCGAAGAGAGAATGTCAATAATGTGCTTTGCATCACTTTTGATGATGAGAGCGTCAAAGCCCAAAGCAATTGCACACCTCAAACCTTCCAAAATTGATAAGGCTTCAGCTTCTACAGGGGAAGAACAATGGAGGGGGGCACATCTTCCTAGAATGAAATCACCATTGTGATCTCTAATAACAATTCCTAATGCCAAGTGAGAAACACTCCATGCCCCATTTGAATTAATTTTAAGGACTCCAGTAGGAGGTTTGATCCACCTCTAAAACAACTGAGGACCCGTGCTGATTTCAGAGTGAACACTATTAGTGTTTGAAACTGAATTAGTAGCTCTGGAAAGTAAGGCACAATGAGCTTCAATGGCTGCAAGCGTCTGAAATGGATTAAATAGGTGTTGTTCAAAAATCACTTTGTTTCTATGCTTCCAAATGAACCACATTACAATTACCCCTTGAGCAAACATTGGAAAGCAAGAATATTAATCCCTTATTTTGTCAATATGTTTCCAATACTGTAGTCAATAACATAAATTACTGTTCTGAATATTCTTAGTCCGGATACCTAAGGAGGCAAACCAGATAGGCTGAATGGCTGGATAGTGAAAAAAGAGGTGATCCATAGTTTCGTCCAAATCTCTACACAAGCAGCAAGTTGCTTCAATCTTAGTTGATCTTTTTGCCAGCTCTGCATTAACTGAAAGGGCTCCCTTACAACATTTCCATAGGAACATTTTGACACAGGGAATTAAAGTTTTCATTTTCTATAATTCTTTCCAGCTAAGATTTTCACAAACCCAGGAAGCATGAGAAGATTCTGAAACATCTTGACACAACAATTTATATCCATAGTTGTAGGAGTACCGTCCATGGGGAGTTAAATACCAAATCAGCTTGTCTTTAGTTAAAGGATCCACCTGAGGGATAACAATCTTTGTAATCTGGTTAATAATTTTCTCATCAAAGAACAAATTTAAGAATTGGATGTTCCACGTCCGAGAATTCTAATTAAAGAGCATGGCCACTTTACAGCAAACAAGTTCCTAGTTAGTTGGCTTTTCAATTAGCCCCTTAGGAATCCACGGATCCTTGAAATATATACTTCCCAACTGTTTGAAATTAACCATCTACAACCCTTAATGAGATCTTCCCCAACAATGAGTGTGAATTCTTATGAATTTGTTCCCTAGAAATTTAAAGAGGTAAAATACTATTTTTTAAGTATTTTAATCCATAAAGAATTAGTTTCTGTGAGGAAACGCCAAGCCAATTTAAGTAAGAGAGCTCTGCTCATCAAACCTGGGTCTCTAAAGCCAAGACCCCCTTTCTCCAAAGGGAATAAAAAGGACTTCTACGCATTCAGATAGATGGGTATTTCCTTAGATGCCTTCCCCCACCAAAAATCACGACAAATTGAGCTTAACTCTTTGCAGATGGTGGATGGAAGAGCATAAGATGCCATGTGGTAAAGGGGGAGGGAAGTTAGAGTAGGTTTTATGAAAGCAGTTCTACCAATATGAGAGAGGATTCCTGATTTCCAATTCTTAAGCTTTGACCTTGTTTTATCTACATAAAATCTCCTGGTTGAGTGTTTCATGGAAGTATTAAGAAGAGACCCACCAAGGTACATATTCTCCAACATCATCTCTTTTACGCCCATCATTTTCATGATTTTAGATCTTGATAAAAGAGGTGTGCATTTACTAAAGGAGATCGAAGACTTATCATAGTTCACAAGAACAAAACAGATCCAGTATCAATCTCAGTTTTTAAGCCTCCAAAGTGGCTGCTTTCCCAAAAATCAGTAAATGATCTACAAAAAGAAGATGCTTTAGCTTGAAATTGAATCTTCCAAATTTAAATCCTTTTAGCTCACAGCATGGAGAGCATCAGAGAGCATTATGGAAATCAAGGTTTGCCTATTTGCACTCCCATGCATTTACTCCAAGACATTGCAAATATATGCTCAACAGTTTGTCACTTCAACAAGTGACTAGGTCCCTCATTTATAGTTTGGTAGGGTGGCATTTCGTTCATTTGTGGAACAACCATTATTTAAGGGTACTTGGGGTAACATCAAAATAGAGATTGTCACGACTCTAAACAGTATACAATGTGTGATGGGTGAGGTGGTGATTTTACATTTTTTTGCTTGTCATGCATCCCAATAGAACATCCGTGAGGTTGAGGTAAAGTTTTAGACATTATCACTAAAAGTAAGGGCAGGCTTTAGATGATTCTTTCCACCCCTAGCCCTGAAAAAATAAAGACTGCATTTGGAAGCAGTATAAAACCTCATCGATGGAGTTTCATACTGAATCGTACAAAGGTTCTGACCATTGAGCTTCGAAAAATATGATATTTTATATTAATAAAATTGATGTAAAACTTTACTTTAGATGAGGCTTTATTATGATGTAAAATTCTACTTCATCCAAATACCGATAAATCTAAACCCGGAGTAAAGTTTTACATGAATCTTAATTTACGCTCCATCCAAATGCCAACAAAACCAAACCGGCATAAACTTTTACATCGCCTTCCAAATGCAGCTAAAAGTAAAAGGTTGAATTTGTTGAATTGGCCAGTAAGTGGAATCGAGTCAGATTCAATTCCCATATTATTAAAAAGAATGGAAAAAAAGCTCAATTCCAAGGATACCTGAAACTCTGTCATTTCAGAGTTTTGCCAATAATGACTGATGCAATAAAAGGCAAAGCAAATCAGAATGAAAGAGTGCAAGTTGATAATTTCTGGGCCTAAGTTGATAATTTCAGACTTGTTCTCAGGTTGGGCGAGGCCCAAACCGAAGAAATGAATTTGGGTTTGGCCTGGACTGACTCTCATTCTGGCCCAACTACAGGTCCAACTGCATGATTTCTCTCTCCCTCTGTCTCTCTGGTTTCATAGCTTGATGGCCTGATGCTATGGTTGAAAACTTGAAATGGAGGGATATAATATATGGTCTTGCCGTGAAAAGACTAAGCAATCGCTGCGCACCACGTTGTGATTGCTTGGTATCTTCTCATGAAGAAGTTGAAAAAACTATAAAAGTATTGCCTCTGCCGGCTGCCGCGTAAATCAATCGCTGCGGCTCTGTGCAACCTCCTTGTAATTGCTTGGTATCTTCGCATGGAAAAAGTAACAATTTTTTCTAACAAACCATATACACAATCAACAAGCTAGTGCTCGGTGTTTGGTTTCTATGTGAAATTAACAAATAACGATAACCTTCATTCCAACCGCAAAACAACCAAGATTTGACTTAGCAACCACTCAAACCAGTCGTCCACCGGAGAGAATTGACGGAAGATTAATCGGAAGCCTTAGCCTTAGTAAATGCAGCGAGACCGGTCGATCGACAAAGCCATTCGACCTCGTAGATCCCGCCGCCGGCGGGGTTCAAGGGGAGAGGAGTACGGGAACGGGTTGAATCCTCTTGGTGGTCTATTTCTCTTCCTGGTGTTGGTCATTCTCATGGCAGTCACCTTGCTTCACCGTTTGGATTCTTGTCTGCTGAGATGATCTAGATTACAGTTTTAGGCTTTTGGGTTCTGCAACTGCAATGAAACATGAAAGAAAGCTTTTGTGGTTCTCACAATTCACATACTCGATCGACGATTCATGCATCTTGTAATTAATTCGTTTTGAGTTCTCTTCTTCCCATTTTTTCTCAGTCTATAGAAAACATTTGGATCAGTCTGAATCGGAATTGAAATACTTCCAATTAAAATCGAAATGGCCAATTTCCATAGTCTGTTTGGTTCAGACCAAAATCACAATGGTCGAATGGAAATTGGAATCCGCTGGAATGAGATTCAAATTCCGCCCAACCAAACGGTTGAAACCGGAATGACCCATTTCCATTCTAATTCCATGTCTTTATTCCTGGGAACCAAATGGGCCCTAAGTTGCTTTTTGTTGAGCTTTCTGAAAAGTGAAAACACATTTTTCTTCTTGCAATCAGTTGAGAAAATGCTCAAATTAAACGGTTTTTTTTGACGAAATACATAGAAAAACGCCATGTTCGCATCACCTCCACCAAATACGTTTTTCAAAGACACACGGGTGTTTCAATTTTCTAAAGTAGATGATTTCTAAAAACGGTTAATCGGTGAGGAAACGTTTTCGAGGAGTATTTGCTACGCCCATTGGGCCATGGACCCAGGCCCATCATGGGAATCTGATTATGCCATGATGGCCCATGGGCACCCGACGAGACGAACAAACGAGCGAAGTCTAGGGGTCGGACGATTGCTTCTTTTATCTTGATCATCTTCTACCGTCTGATCTCCCTAAGAAGTGATCTCGGCATTCTCTGATGCCAGATAGACGGTTTGTTCTCCTCGACACGTATCCTCGGTGAGTGACTGTGTTGAGATTCAAGAGAGTGTCGACGACGACGACTCGACGGTCGACAACGGCCACAGAACATTCGATACAGTTTTACTTTCTTATCGCATCCCCCTCTCGGTCAGGAGAAAGTAGAAACAAAAATAGAGGAAGAAGAAGAAGAAGAAGACGAAGAAGAAGAAGAAGAAGAGTCTCTCAATTAGTCACCATGGCTACTCACCTCAGAGGCCTAGAGAACATGTTTTAGCTCTAATCACAGATGTTGTACTGTTGATGATGGCTTCCATTCATCAATCGTCATGGGTTTTCACTCTCAAGGCCATTAATGGTGTTTCTTCTTCCAAAACCAACCTTTTTTCATCAGCAAACCTCAGGGCATATCCCTTAAGAACTCCTAAAATATCAGCGTCTCTGGAAGACTCCATTGAGGATACTTCACCGTCTAATTCAGCGGAAACAGGTTCTGGTGACCAATTGGGTTCTTCGGACCCAGTGAAGCTCGCTTTTTCTAGAGCCAAATCTTATAAAAAATCCTTAAAATCGAACCCGGGCCCCAAACAAAACCAAAACCCAGTTGCAGAATTGGTTGGAAATGTAAATGTGGATGGTAGGTCGGTTTCAGATGATATCGATGGTGGCACGAAGGAAGTTCCAGCTTCTGTTAAGCTTGCAATGGAGAAAGCTAGGGAATATAAGAAGAACAAAGGGATTTTGGGAATGGTGGGTGGTGACAAGAAGGCTAGGGAGGGGGAGAATGTAAGTGCTGGTTCGATTTCGGATGATGCTGATGGTGGCACGAAGGAAGTTCCAGCTTCTGTTAAGCTTGCAATGGAGAAAGCTAGAGAACATAAGAAGAACAAAGAGGTTTTGGGAATGGCGGGTGGTGATAAGAAGGCTGGGGAGAGGGAGAATGTAAGTACTGGTTCGATTTCAGATGATGCCGATGGTGGTTATGTAGATTCTGGTAACCTTTCAAATGATGCCGGTGGTGGCACGAAGGAAGTCCCGATTTCTGTCAAGCTTGCAATGGAGAAAGCTAGAGAATATAAGAACAAAGGAGTTACAACAACTGCGGATGGTAACAAGAACGTTGGGGAAAAGGATAGCAATCTAGGTAAGTAGGTAATCTTTTGAATTTGGAAAACCTTCACCTTTTTGTTTGAATTTGGTTTGATTTTTATGCAAGTAAATGTACTCTTGGAATGCTTGCTCCTATTTCTTTCTTTTTTATGAACATTGTAATTGAAATAGAAATAAAAAATTTGTGTAGAAATCTTTGGTTGAGGAGGAACTTTATAATATATTTTAAATGAGACATGTTGTTGCTGCAGAACTAGGAGTGAATTTTCTGTATGCTTTACATTCTAGGATTAGAGAAAACGAACGTGGGAAACTCAGGAGGCAAGTTTGTTGAGAAGAGGGTTACTAAGAAGGAAGAATTAACTATTTCCAGCATTGACTTTTTGGGTCTTGGCTTTTCGGATAAGAGGCAGAGCAAGGGGTTGCCAGCGGGTTTGGTTCCAGTAACAGACCCTTTTGCAGATGGGGATTTGCCTGAGGTGGAATTGATTGTTGGGGATGCTAGCAAGTTTGGAACTGCAACACCTGTGAAGCCAGAGCTTAATGAAGATGATTCAGATTTATACAAGCCCAAAGTTTCTACTTGGGGAGTCTTCCCGAGGCCAAGCAACATTTCAAAAACGGTATGGTGATAGTTGTCATATTCTTGATCATTCTCAAACAACATGATACTCTCCACTGATAATTGTAGATTTTAGTGATTCTTCCCATATTGTCATGGATTGATGTTGGGACTGCTTAATCCATATTTGGTTTGTTTGAGCAATCAATTATGTAAATGGAGATACAGTCAATGTTTGATCTCGTTTTTGATGCTAACTTGGCTCCATTAGCAACAAATTTACTGACCGAGTCCAATGCAATATACTTATATATCCATCGAAGGAAAATGTCCTATCATTCACTTGGCAATTTAAATAAAGTGTTTTTAGTCAATTTAATAGAAGAAATGAAAAGATGCAAAGAAAAATATATTGAAACTAAATAGAATCATTAAAAACTGAGCTTCAACTCAGTAGTAAATACACAGTTTTTGTTGGGATGCACGTATGAATTATGTGTTGTAAAAAGAGTTCCACATTGGAAAAAGAAAGGAAATGCAAAGGACTCAAGGATTGGCCCATAAGGCCCATAACCTAATGGCTTAAGCATTTGGATCATAAGTGGTGTCCAACTCTTGTGTGTATGTCCCATGCATGTGTACGTGTACGCAAGCTCCCTGGTTTTAGCATCTCCTCATGGTTGGCGACTCACATGGCACAACAGTTTTTGGAGTATTTTGGTCCCTCAGTCTATTATCTAGCACCAAATTATAGACTGTTTCTAGAGATCAATCTAGCAAAATGTGACTTATGCATGTCTGTGTAACTATTCTACATTATTTAGCTATAATAATTACATTATTTGTTATTATCTATAAAAATTACATTATTTGCTAGTAAGATTGTAGAGAGGTTTTACAGAAGGTTGGTATTTGTGCTTTTATTATGTACATAACCATTTATAACTGATTCTTTAGTATTAATTGCCCTCTCTTCTCTGTTTTTTAAGATCATAGATTGAACTTAAGGAAAGGAGAGAAGTAGAGAGAGAGAGAGAGAGAGAGAGAGAGAGAGAATGAGAGAGAAATATTTTCATAAATAAACAAGCCAATAAACTTTAATATGTCAAAACCACCATTTCTATATGCTGCTTTCTGTCCTGCTGATCTCCTACAACCTGCTTTTTCTATTGCATCCAGTATGGTGGTGGAAGGGTGATTCGCCCAGGGGAGGTGCTTGAAACAGAAGAAGACAGAGCTGCTAAGGAAGCACGGACTAGACAATTACTTGCTGCCTACAAGAATAAGATGGGCTTGACAATTGATGCTAAGCTAAAAGCTGAATGTGAGAAGGTATAGTTGTAACAGAACTCAACCTTTTTCTTTGTATCGTAATATCTGAATTATCTATGTTTCATTAAGTATCTTTTATTTCACATAGGCAGGCTATATAAGAAAATAACACTTATATACCATGTTAAATAGAAATTGTTTTAACAATTATTTTTGTTGTGTTTTGGATTAGTAAAGATAAGACTGTCTTAATTAAAGGAAAGGAGAAGAATATCAAGGGGTAAATCTCATTGAAAGAAAACTACAAAATATTGTTAAGGGTTAAAAAAATGCCATTTATGAAAAGTACAAATAACATTTACTCTACGTAATCTTATGAGTTGCTATATGAAAGATTTATACTCAAAAGAGTATGTTTAGAAGATGGATTAATGATTATGAGATTAATCAACTGATTAGAATTCTTTCTGGATTGATCAAGTTTTCATAGTTCCAGGATGTAGGAGTTTGGAAGGTCCCTGTGGTGTGTTCTATATCTGATCCTTTTTTACCTTACTAGCTAGGATAGAGGGAGAAGCTACTTTTCTTCATTTGGAACTCATATTGCCTCAAAAGTAGTTTTCTTTAATATATAGCATCCTTACACTTTACCACCTTATTCATTGCGACTTCCAACAACTTTTTTTCCATTTTTTACTTCTTTTTTTTTTTTTGGGTGTGGGATGGGATAGGAGAGAAGAGCAGGGGAATTAGTTAGCCATCTTCTTTCTCAGGCTTTTTGCACGTATCTGTATTATGCTCAGTTGGGACCGGTTTTAGAGGACATGTGAGGCCTACACCTTAGGCTTTCACTGTGAGAAATGGTAAATCCCAATGAAAATTCCCTTAGTCTTTAATCTTAAGTCTCATTCCTGAAAATATGGGGCATATGATTCGTACCTTGAGATGTCTTATGCTAATAACATGCATTTTGTAGATTAGCCAGGTTCTCATTTCAAAACTGAGTTAATGATCAATTTTAAGTTCTAAATATATGTTTATATTAACACTGTTTGTTATGCTCAGTATATTTAGCGATTTAAACCCATTTAAGTAGTAATCCCCCCTCCATGCTCAGATTCAGAGATATGCTAAAATAATGGATGACATGACAAAATGTCTTCTGCTCTCTAGATTCAACATGGTTTGAGCAATGAAGTACAGAGATATTCATGAATTCTTTTCCATGCCATGTTTTTTTGCCACCTCAATCCAAAGACAACCTTATATATTCATCAATAGAATTTATATATGCTACATTGAGATGTTTAGAGCATATATTTAAATGTATTATTTTTTTTAATTCATATATTCTTGTATTATTTTATTTGAATAATTACAAAATAATAATTAAATCTTGAACATAGGGCCATGGGCCTATCAGTTTGGTTATTCCATAGAACTATGGCTTGTAATTGGACAATTTGGATGGGTACTAATGTGAACTATGGCTTATACTTTTTCTCAGAAACAACTTCTTCTTCTGTTTTTTTTTTTTTTTTTTTTTTGATGAGGAACAAAAAAATATTGATTAAGGTGTTTAAATATAAGATATGCAAAGCTTGTAAAGTTGTTGTAGCTTTACACCCAAAATGACATTCCAGTTAAACACAAAATAGCTTTACACCCAATCCATGAAGAAACTGTTGCATTAGCACACAACTGTTCTAATTATGGATGCTCATTGTTACAGTATATTAAATATTTTTCTCTTTATTTATCTCATGTGTTGTACCAATTTGTAAAAGTATCTTGCTTTGCAATAAAACGTTTTCAAAATTTGGTAAACCAAATATTTTTTATAGTGTGTAATTTACAGGCAATTTGTCCATGTAAGTATTCTTTGAATGTCTAAAATGTATTATATGGTTCATGGTGTTTTTAAGTGTCTATGTAATATTAAGATGCATGAATCATGGTGTAATTCGTGTCCAAGAATTATAATACAAGTTTTCTTGATGCAGTAATTACTTTATGATATTGTAGGCTTTGAAAGATGGTGACTACTTCATGGATCTTGGGAAGCTTAAAGAGGCATTGCCTTATTATGAAAAAGTAATGAAGGAATTGGCCTTTCAGGTAATTTATTTCATGATATGGCTGTCTTCAGCTGTAGATGGCCCATGGCCACTTCAGTTTGTAATTAGAGCTAAGGCTTTGGCTCCCTCCTTGGATAGCTCATTCAGGTGGACCCTTGGATCAGCTAACCCTTTGCTCATGCACTATCCAGAAATGGTGTTGGAAGGCCATAACTTGTACAGAGTAACCTGGCCAAGAGGTTGAGCAGTAAATCTGGTTTTATGCCTTTATTAGTTTTTGTTTTCCTCAGAATAGTGTTGTTTTATTTATTTCTGTGTTTTTTCCATCACTAGCTCCAAATGACAAGGGTTTCACTTTTTATTGTTTCTTATTAAAAAGTAAAAAGGCCACCTTTCCCAAGACCCCAGATAGCTAGGACCAGCATTGGATAATGGCGTATTAGTCCCCTCTACATAAGTATTAGCCTGCAGGCTATTTACCTATTCATCCTTCTTGATAAAGGTGTGTTTCAAAAGAAGGAAGATAAAGGATGATGGAATATGGATATAATAGTAGCATGTTTCTTTGTGAAATTGCAATTAATAAGTAATTATTGTGTAGGATGTAGGGTTCTTTAGCAATTTGTAAATTCTTTAATTAGTTTCTATCATTGAATAGGAATCTGGATCTTAGGCTTAATTCTTTTCTTGGTTGTTATGCTAGAGAAGGATATATTTAGGTTTCTACATATAAAGTACTCTTCTTCTGAAATTAAATGTTATTATTTCTTGGAGTTGAATAGCTCCTTCCTTTGCATGTCAAGGCATGTGGTTGATAATTACTGGTTTATAATGAATCAACTGTCGCTGATTACTTGATCCTAATTTGACAATTTTGTTGCATTTATTGCACCACCATTGGACTTTTAGTCATTGTGATTATACGTGACGATTCAACCACTTACTATTTCATTTACACATTGGCCATTATGAGGTTATGCTAAACCACTCACGCATTTACTTAACTACATTATCTACATTCTACATACAGACTAAATGCATATATACAAATACTTCCCTCATATCATGTATTTATGCCCTCTTGTTAAACTAGCTAGATAAATAAAATTACACTTCTGAAAATATAATGTTTCAACTGAAAATTCATGATATATGTCAGTGTAAGGTTCTCATTACTGGATACATATTATGTACTAAAAGTTCTTAATAATAGCAAGCAAATGGAGTCTAATAAGTCTTCAAATATCTTACTACCAAAAATAAATATAAATGTAGTAGTATTTTATTTTTCCATTGTTGTAACATGGTGCTTACCATGTATTCATGTTTTAGTAGCAAGTGCTTTTTTTTTTTTTATAAAGGTGAACCAATTTTTATATGGAAGTAAATCTTTATGATAATCATAGAAATTATCATGTGTTTGTCTAAAGGTGGACTACTCTTACATGATTACATCCACTGCCAATAAGTGCCTCCTCCAGATTGTTTTCCTTTCTGTTCTTTGATTGGAGAAAATCTGTATGATTATTTGGGACTTGTATTTCAAGGTGACATTGGATAATTATTAATATGGTGCTGAGTGTCTAATTTCTTGTTTTCAGTCTCACGGTATTTTAATATTGCCATTATCTGTTTTGTTTCATTTTTCTTATTTCTAATTTTATAGGGGTGTTGTTTGTCACAAAATCACACCCTGGTTTCATCAGCTTCATTGCACTTTAGGAATTGCTCCTTGAGCATAAAGGTATATCTGGTTTAATGTCGTAAAAAAAGAATGTATTGTTTGCAGAATGAACTTCATGGATTAGCTGCTTTGCAGTGGTCTATTTGTCAAGATTCACTTAGCAGGTATACTTCCTGAGGTTTTCTCTTGGCTGTGAACTTGTTGAGATTTAATTTGAGTTGTTATTTGTTTCTTTCCTAACAAAGGTAAAAGTTAAGTGCCTAGAATCTATGGTCTATGGAATGGACACAGTACTGGACATGGCAAGCACCTAAAATCTAGGATTATGGATACTAAATAGATATGCATAGACGCATTTATGTCTGTAAGTCTAAATGCTTATACGTACTTATGTTATTTGGATGTTACCAAATCCAAAACAGAAATCAATATATCTGCTATCATGATTCAAACTTGAGAAAACAGATTTTGTGTACATAGATATGCATAGACACATTTATGTCTGTATGTCTAAATGCATATATGTGCTTATGTGTTTTGGATGTTACCATATCGAAAGCAGAAATTAATATATCTGCTATCATGATTTACATTGGAGAAAACACCTATTTTGTGTACATTTTAGAAGTTAAATTAGAATGCACATTTATATGTCCAATACTTGCTGACATGAGTATCATGTTGATATGTTGACATGTGTACTACATGCCAGAGAAATCTGATCAATCTAGGGGGTCTCAGATTGGATTTGGATTCAATCTGAGTCTGCTTAATGAATACATGTGTTCTTTAGAGCCTACATGCGGATCTAATTAGATTTCTTATCTATGGTGATGTGCCCAAATGAGACCCTACATGGTTTACAAAGTGCTAAGATTGGTGGCCTTCCAAAACATTCATAGATCTAAGTTGAGAAGTGTTGTCCATTTGTTGCCAAGACATAATACCAAGGTTAGGCAATTGGCCTCCTAGACAACATCAAAGCATCACCTAGGCATCAGGTGAGCAGTATAGGTGATTAGGTGTAAATATTTTAGTTGGGATGACCAAATGAGAAACATGTTATACTCCCTTTATATATTGATATATCTGCAAAATCCATTCTGGCTCAATGAAAGTTTATTTAGAGCCAAAAATTTTGGTTCTTAATCCATGTGCGTGTACATGTTTTTCTTTGAACTGGGAAGGTTACCCAAAAATAACATGTCATTTTTCTGATAACTTGGGTGAAAGTTGTCATCTAATCATTTGATAAGTTAGGGCAGTCCACGGAGTCCAAAACTCCAATACCTGATCTGATGTCAGATCTGATTATTTAGGATCTGATGATCCATTTACATAATTGGGTTGTATTCAGATATTGGAACTTGCATCTGTTTAGTAATTGGACAGAATGCAGATTTGACCACATCAAATCCGATTATGAACTGAGTCCAATTATGTTTTATAATATACATATCATATAAATTTTATTTGCATTAATCGTAGGTGAATTGAATAAACATATTCAGGGGGGGCCCCTGGTGCATGTTGAAATCTGGAAAATATTCAATATTTTAAGAAATGTTTGGAAAATATTTCTTACACTTTTGGAAACACTGAAATCTTTGGAAAATATTCAATATTTTAAGAAATGACAAAAGAAGCACAAATACGCACTTCTAAGTTATAATGTTAATATGTTATTATCAAGTATCATACAGAAACAAGGAATGTAAAGTCATCATCATCATCTAAGCCTTGTCCCAACCGTATGGGATTGGCAAAAACAAGAAATTAAAGTAAATAACTCAAAAGTGTGTGCCGTTGGAGTTCCCTATAGTCTTTTAGGGTCAAAGTTATAACTTCATGTCAAAATTAGAAGTGCATAATCTTGATAACAATTATGTAAATCCATGACACTAAATTAAGTGATGCATGGTTATTTGTAGAATAAAAATGATGGTATATTATGCACCAATGGAAATAAAACTGCTAATATTCAAATTTCTATATTATAGTCACTTTTTAATCTCTTCCTTTTTATTATTCTTTTTGAAAGAAATTGATTTTAGTGAAGTTATGTAATCAGTTTTGACCAAAATAATATGATATTGGACCACTGTTTTGAAACATTAAAACTTAAAGTTTCAATATATAGGACTTGAAACTTGAACGTAAAATGTGGCAGTTGACATTTCTGACATATTTTGATTTTTGAAACCTTGGAGGTCAGCAGGGAGATGAAAAATAGTGATCTGGTTACTAATCCAAAAAAAATCAAAGTGACCTGGATACCAACAAATAGCAGTGTACTCACAGGGCTCTTGGCAGCTGTAGGCTCTCACGACTGTCATGGGAGAGTTGTGTTGTTTATATGGATATTATCTTCTTAAAGAACGTCTTAATGAATACCAATAGAAAAATGAACATCTTCAATGAAATAAAAATTGGGGTAAATTACAGATTACCACCCTGTACTATGGAGGTAGTGACACTTAGTCCCCCAAACTTTCATTTGTGACAAAGACCCCCTGGACTTTCAGATTCCAAAACTTTGCCCCCTCCGTTATCATTCTGTCAGTTAACTTTTGAAAAAGATTCTCATGTGACTGTTAGATATATGTATAAGCCCTTTAGTTATGTTTATTTCTTCTTCTTTGTTGCTGCTAGACCTGTTCATGGGCTGGGCTTAGGTTTAGCTTTTGACAAAATTTAAATGTGTCTGGTCTGAAGCCTGAGCTTAAAGCAGTGCAAAATGTTCATGGACCGAGCCCGAAGCCCAACCTGTGAACAGGTCTAGTTGCCATGGTTTTGTTTGGTTAGAGCTTAGAAACAAAGTGGGCAATCAAGAGATAATGTTCTTTTTCCTGTCCGTTTTCATTATTCTGAAATGTCATCCTCTTGTGCATACAAATCTCAAAAGGGGCATTTTAGTAAATTAACTTCCTCTGTCAATCCAGTTAACGGGGAGGGGGCAAAGTGTTGGAATCTGAAAGTTCAGGGGGGCTAAGTGTTACTATCAATACAGGGTGTTAAATCTGTATTTTACCCAAAAAATTAATAGTTAGAATCATCGTCATCTAAGCCTTGTCCTAACAATGAGGTTGGATACTAATAGTTACAAGTTTCAATAAAATAAAAATCAATAGTCAAGAAGAGGCAAGCTATATGCTGAAAAAAAAAGAAAAAGAAGAGGCGAGTTATGTCTGCTTGAACTCAAGCCTTAACATTGAGGTAACTCAGCTGTCTGCACTGATGCATCATCAGATCCTAATAGCATGCCATTTCTGTCAACTCCTTTATGATGAGCTGATTACTCATGATTTGGAGTCCCAACTACTGATCTCTGAGAGAGCTACATGCAATTTATGGATCAAAATATAATAAAGCATCGTTTCTTACTTGACTAGTCCTATCCTATAGGGATGGCATCTTAATGTTATGACCAGTCCTATCCTATAGGGTATTAAGAAGGCTTATGAGGATTATTCTCCTCTGATTGGATTGGTGGTAAAAGATCTAAGATAAGATTCTGAGAAGATAATTGGAGGGATGACATCTTAATTTCTCTCTGTCTAAGGCTCTATAGGCTACCCCTTCAAGTGGGAAAGAACATCTCGGAATTCTTCTCTTTGCAAAAGATCTCATCGGCCTTGAATTTCTCTTTCATTATCCACTTCTATATCTGACTGTTTTTTTTTTCAGAACTTCTTGATGGTGTGCTTCATTCAAATGTAAGTGACTAAATTTGGTGAAGTAAGATTACAAGGAAAATTTTTAACTTGCTCATATTATGTTGCTCTTGCAAGAAGAGTTGCAGATATTGCATATGTAAGTTCTATTTGGGATAGCCATGTTCCTTGGTAGAAGCCTTATGCAGTTGGTTTTCTTAGATAAACCCTCACCATAGATGCCCAGAACCATAGAGGAATGTAGATTCAAAATACGTGTCATGGTGTAAATCTGCTTAGGACACAGTGAACAATCTTTTACCGTTTTGCCTAGGTACTTCTTTTCTTTGGGAATTTTTCCATTCTACTTTTTAGATGTCTTGGGTGCTTCCTCCCTAAGTGAAAGGCTTAATTTTAGCTTAGCCTTCTCTTTTGGTAGGGAGGAAAGGGAGATATTCTCTGACCTACGGTTCCTTTTGCCATTTGTTGGATCATATGGAAAGAAAGAAAGCATAGATGGATTTTTGAAAGCTGAGAGAAGTGTGGATGCTGTTAACTTCTAAATGTTTTGGCCATGGCTCCAGGAGAGTTCAAGTAGGTCAAGTGTATAGGTTTTGTCTATAAGTGGTATATGAAATATGGTTTTAGGTGTAGAGAACGGTAATACTGTAATGGGCCATTGATTGGTGTAATGGTAAATCTTGGGCTGGCATGTGTTCTCCAGGTTCAACTCTGAGAGAAGCTACTTTGTGCCAAAAACAAATGCCAAAGGTTAGGTCTGTATCCAGTCTACTCCTCCCCCCCTTCCCCAAGACCCTAGATAGCTGGGACCAACATTGGGTAATGGGTGGTATACTGTAAAAGTGGCATGCAGTTCTTGATCTTTTTGTTCATCTTTATTGTTAAACATTAATAAAATCTTTTTTATTACTAAAAAATGTTTAACCTGTACAATCTGTTAATTTACATGTGAGTTCATTTTCTCATCATCTAAATTCATTTTGAAATATTGTCTGATTATCATTTCAGTAGTTAATAATTGTCACTGTAGCAACAAGAAAGTGGTGATGTATTCTATTATGGAAATATCATCAATTAATTGGAATTTCACCAGGCCAAATGAGGCTAGGGTTATGTATGAGAAGCTCCAGTCTCACCCAAATGTGCAAGTAAGCAAGAAGGCAAGACAGTTCATGTTTGGTTTCCAGGTATGTATCATTTGTTTTGTTTTTATTTTCTTGATAAGTATCAATAATTATCTAAAGTTGGATCTCATTTTTTCACTATTTTTATTGTTTACATCATTTTCATGTTTATATTTTAGCCCTTTAATTGGCATTGCACTTTTGTAGTGGCTGATGTGATTTAGAACTTCATTTACTTCAGGCCATGGAAATGATGAAGGTCACAAGTTCATTTCTCTCCCTAAAGGCAACGGGCTACCAAGATTATTTTGAAGCATTTATAGAAGACAAAACCAATTACACTCCAACAGAAAATGAAGATGAAGGTGCACTAACTCAAGCCCTTCCATATATTATTTTTCTTGTTTCTCCCATTTTTCTCATACTACTTGTAGCTTTACAAAGAGGTACTTGATATTGAAAATTAGAAACCTGCAAGATCTTATTCTTATTAATCACTTATTGTCCTCTGGAGTGTAGTGGTCCAAGTAATTTTGTTCACAATTTATTATTTCTGAATACACATTTGCATATTTACTATTAGAAGCTTCTCCAAGAATACTGCAAATCTGACTGACATGAGAACAGCAGTCACCATGGCATATTGCAATAGAAGCTGGTATTTATCATGGAATATGCAATGCACATACATGTCATGATGCATAATGCTGGTAAAAATTGTTTTTTAGTGTCGAAAGATACAATATCAATTCAATAAGGTTTTCCACATGAGATCTCATTTCTTACAACCAAGGTTCGAAGTATCGATAGTATCATACTATACAATACGATATGTATTTGTTTTTGACCTTGCCGATATATTAAATACGAGAAATTAGGGAGTTAGCTCAATTTCGTATGTTAATATCATTGCTAAGTATCTATTTGCGGAATAGGTTGTCATGTGCAAGTGTATCAATGCTTTGAATGCCTTGATACATGAAAGAAATTAGTATGAACTGTGTCGATACTTTGAACCATGCTTACAACAGATTGAAAGAAGACAATGAAAACATGCCTGATCTATGTTTGCATAAATCACTGGTAAAATCACCCGGAATGACATGCTGTTCTATACAAATTTCTGTAAGTTGAAATCATTCTTTACCAGTATATCTTGAGCAATTTCCAACTAATGATTATTGATAAGGTATCTAAAGAGTGTATATACTCTTATCTCACTGCACAGAATTATAGTTAAAGAGATGCGCAATGGGTCATTGCAGAAATCTAGCTATAGAAACATCTGAATCAGATGATGCAAATAAAATTCCTCGAGGCCTTCAGTGACAGAAATAACTAGTGCTGAAAGAATTGCTTCGTATTGTTTCAAATTTCAACATCAAGAATTAATATCTGTAGGATCTATTCAATCACAAGAGAACAGTCAACTGTGGCTCTCCTTCATTTTTTCCAACGCTCTCTTAAACTTATCCTGACCTTTTGATACCGTCAAAGACCTGCAAGATACATTTATAACGTATATAATCTTCTGTCAAGTTAACGTTAGTTGCCATAGAAGTGGTCTATATGCACCATTATTACACAAACCTGTTAGAAAAAGCGATCAGTTACAAGGGGCTAGAAGAGCTAGGGCGGACTGAAAAGGACATGGGTAGAACCGTAGAAGTGATAAGAAATGATTTAAGCGGTCATAATTTAATTTAATGATGGATATGGCAGAATGGTGAAACAATATTCATGTAGCTGACCTCATATAGTTGGGACAGGGCTTAGATGATGATGAATGACAACACCTGACTGACCAGTCTACCATGTTAACTACTTTTCATATAATAATGATAGGTTTATTTCTCTCCCGTACTTCATCCCTTAGGCTATGTTTGGTTTCATATAATGATGATAGGTTTGTTTCTCTCCTGTACTTCATCCCTTAGGCTATGTTTGGTTTCATATAATAATGATAGGTTTGTTTTTCTCCCGTTCTTCATCTCTTAGGCTATGTTTGGTTTGAAGGAAAAAGTAGAGAAAGGAAGGGGAAGGTAGAGAAACCTATACAAGGTTTGTAAAGTTTTTTTTTACCTTTTCCTACTTTTTCCTTAAAACCAAACACAGCCTTATTTTATATTCATTCATAACTTACCAACTGTTCATTTCAAGTGAATGGATAGGCCTATTGATTTTGGTTCAGAGTTCAATAGATGTTATCCATTAAGGGTAAATGTTATAGATGTGTCACTGTAATATTATAGATGTTATCCATTCATAACTTACCTGTGTCACTGTAATAATATAGATGTTATCCATTAAGGGTAAATGTTTGAAAGGGGGTCTCTGGAGGCATTGTAAAATAAAGATAAGTTTATCTGTTTATGAGTTAGAAAAATTAAAGGTTGGTTTCAGATTTTCCCTAACTCTTAATATCAAGATTTCTTTTATTTATTATTTATTTTTCTTTTAGGGGAGGGGGGAAGATATAACTTTCTCAGCCTAAAAGAACCAAAATACAACTAGAAAATCATTAGACAATGCCATTGAACAAAATTAGAAGAATTGTTCTACTTTGTTAAAAGGAATTCCAATCCAATTGTCATGCATGATTTTTCTTATGTTGAGTCAAACGACATTATGTTGTATTTTTTTTATTCTTTTTTGGGATAAGTTGGCTGCACTTCACCTCAGAATTCTGAATTTAACAATTCAAAATTACAAACACCTCCACCTATAAGGCTATAACACTCATACCTGCCCATGAATTGGCATCAATTCCGAGTTAGCACCTACCCCAACTGTATGATGGAGTTAAGATTTCTAGGGGTGGACTGAACAGTAACCGCCCCCCCCCCCCCCTCTTTTTTTTTTTTTAAGAAGAAGATTCTTTAAGGTGTAGACTGAATTTAGATCTAACCTCCAATACAAAGTGGACAATTTCAGACTCAAACCCATGTTCTCAGTCTTGTCAACGTAAGATTTTTCCATGGCTCTTACCATCTCTGCTTGATGTATTTTCAGGCAAATCATCCTTTAGGTTAAAGGAAGGAAAAGATATGAAAACCTATACAAGGTTTGTAAAGGTTTCCTTACCTTTCCTTTCCTTTTCCTATTTTTTCCTTCAAACCAAACGCAACCTTATGGTTTGGAATTAAAATATGCACTGTTTGGTTTATTAGATCGGAATTTCTGAATCTGCAGCCTCAGAAATTAAGATCCAAACAAATGATGGCCCAAGAACCTTGTGTAAGAAATTAAGATGGCCCAAGAAATTAAGGAGTTGTTTGGATCTTATACAGTGGTTTTTATCCATTGAGGAGTTGTATCACAACACCAAATGATGGCCCAAGAAATTAAGGCTCCATACATCCCCTAATATACACCTTTCGATCTTGGATCGAGTTCTTAGGCGGATGGACCAATAATTGAGATGGTCACTCCATGATTAAATTTGTTTAACTGTAAGTTCTTCATGGTAAGGTCAGTGGACTTCGCGGGCACCTTGCTCTTACTCCAGCAAAACATTGCAGCCGCACATTAGGACATACAAGTATGGAAGATGTTCCTGATGTACAACCACAATACCTTATGAGTAGGTAAAGAAACCAAGTCTTTTACTCTTTTCCCACTTCTTAATCTCCCTGTAATGTGTAATATGTAATACCAAAAAAGATGTAATACCAAAAAAGAGAATCAATTTCTTAGTGTCGGTGAGTTGGGCAAAGAAAAAAATATCAGACACCCAGGCGAGATTTCCGCACCTTTTGTATCGCATACATGAAGTACGAATCTTGAGTCCTTGCGTCCTTTTCTCTTTCTGATTATAATGGAGAAAAGCTTCCACCATAATCAGTTCTTTTAATGGGACTGGATTAATTGTGGTTAGAAATGAATTTGGTGAGAAACCTGGTTTCTTTTGACTGTTCTGAGGCCATCTGTTTGAGTTAGGTGCTCATGAATCTCTACCATTCAGATGTCGGTTCTCGACCCCCTGAAATTTCACTGCCTAAGCCTAACTACTTGATCATGAGAGCCATGAGGCCCATGACATTATACAATGTTCGATGGTCTTGGTCATTGGGCAGCATCTGTATATGGTTTTTAAATAGAAGTCTATGTGGGAGTTGAACTAATTAAATGGTTGGTTTGCTGTCTATTTTATATATTCATTTAAAGTATTGCTTTCTTTCGAGGGGAAAAGCTTAGAATAATAGGCTGTTAAAGCACTCAAACCAAAAGTAAAATATGTGGAGATGGGAATTCAATTGTGGATTGAATAATATATTCACAATGAAGATTTTGGCATTATTGGCCATTACAAACATTTTTTTTTTATTATTTTTGCAAAGACCTCCACGTGGTGTGGCTCAATGTCAAATGACTGTCATTTGTGTCACCAACTGAGGATGCAAGAAACAAAATCCCTTTCATATCAACCTCACTTATTAAGACTGTTTGGCAAGCTGTCAGATGAATTAAGTCTGATGAATTTGATGATTCTAAGAACTACTTTTTAAGTTTGGATTTGTGAAATTGTTGATTCTTTGATATTAAAAGTTTTAACTAGAAAAAGAATCATTTTTTGGCTTAGTGGTCATTCAAATTTTGAGCAAACATAGCCTGAAACTCTAGAGGAAGCTGCTTCAATGTTCTGTAACAAAAGGATGACCTTATTTCTAACCCTGGTGAAGAACCCAGGTCCTAGTAGAGTTTTCTTTTTTTATTTTTATTTTTTATTTTGAAGCTTTATGAGTTTAGGGAGGAAAAGTTAAAAGAAATCCAGTTTTTTAAATGCCTTCACATAGCTTGAATATCATGCATGGTAGCTGTCCATCTTACACTCGGATCAGAACAACTATACATCAGCACTCATGTTATTGCTCACAGAGGCAACAAAATGGACATCAGATCACGTCAGTGCTGTTGTCTTAATTCCAAAGAAAAGCAGTATTGACGTCACACAAATGATCCAACTTTATCATTCAGCTCAGGGCCTACTTATTTTCCTTCCACACAGGAACCTTGTGTAAGAAATAAGAAACTTCCTACAGTTGCCGCTTTGATATATAGAGCTTATGGTTGGATCTTGATCTGAAACCTACAAGGCTAAACGGAATTCGATCTAATTTGAGAGTTAGTGACAAAGTGCATGTGTAAAAGGGAAGGGGCATTACTTGGTTCATTTGTAAAATCTTGGGTTGACAAGGTCTTGGGAAGGGTTGGCATTTAGTCCACCCTTCACAACACCTTAGATGGCCTAGCATAGGCATTCAATAATATCTTATGAATTTAACTAAACAAGACAAACAATTTCGGTAATATTTTTGATACATATGTTTACAGTGTTTTTTTTTTTTAATGAAATATATATTAAAACAAACTTTGAAAAAAACCTAAAAAAAATATTAAAAAGCGCATGATTTTAAGTACCGATACATCTGTCGATACACAATTACACAGACATGTATTGATACTTTGTAGAATATAGTTGACCACCTTGAATTTACGACCGTGGTAATACTTACTTCTGCTGACTTTGTTTTGTGAGAAAGACCCCATAAAACTTTTAAATTCCAGCACTTTGCCCCTTGACCCGCTAATGGGCTTGATGATGAATGTAAAATTATTAAATGGCTCATTTGACATTTTATGGGCTGACAGCAGCAAATGTCATAATGGTGGAAAAATCTATTCTAAAGCACAAATAGTTATCAAGGCATTGATGAACCCATCGTTCTCAAGGTGTCTCAAGATGAGCATTAATTAATTATTGAAGAAAACAAGTTAGGAATTTCGAAGAAAAAAAAACTAAATTAAAAGGGTAAAATGGTCATAAAATGAGGTATCATTAACTCCCTCCTACAAAAACAAAAAGAAGAAAAAAAAAACTCGTGTCAAAGAAAGCGAAATTTTACATCAAATGTTATCCGTTTAGGATGTGTTTAGTTTGAAGGAAAAAGTAGGAAAAGGCACGAGATTTGTAAAAGTTTTCCTATCTTTTTCTTACTTTCTCTATCTTTTCTTCCAAACCAAACATAACCTCAAGAGAACACAGCTGGGGCAAAATGGTGCTATGAGGTGAACTAGCCAATAATGAATACCAACGAGCAACCAACATGAAGGAAGGTTACCCATGACCATGAGATCAAAATATATTTTGGAACATTACTGGGTGTTTTGGCCCTACACGACAACTCAATATGCAGCTGTGAAGAAGCTTCTTGCATGCAAATGCAAAGTTACAAGACAGCTCTTCTCTATCTCTAGCTATCTCCTGGAGTTATATAGACAGTTCCGTAACAATCCCTCATCAATCGCAAAGCACGAGCCAAGAGGGTACGTTGTCGGCTCCCTGTGCACAGCTGATGCAAACCCATATAGAGATTTTGGGAGCTACAGTATTATTAAGAAGGCACATGTCTCTAGGCATACATGAAAAACTGAATGTGGATTTTTTTCTTTTTTTTTTTGATAAATTTAGTGGAAAATTTTTGCTGCCGTGAATAGAGCTCAGTTTCAAAGTAGTAAAAAACAAATATATAGATTGCAAATCCTTGTATTTTGTATTATTTTATATATATTTATATTGTACATATTTCTATTTATACTCTTTCTAAACTGAACTTATATTAGGAGAGTCTGGATCTCCTGCACCAAGCAAAAACTTTGTGCATATAAAATTCAACCAGACATTGAATATATTTTCCATACATGTTTGTTAAATTTATAAGAAGGGCATGAAACCTTACCCTTAAACAAAACTGGGAACCGAAGCTTGAAGCAAAGGGACAAAAAACAAACCAAAAAAAAAAAAAAAAAAATTATCAAGGAAAGCACACTTATGAAACTCCTCTGAAATCTGGACTGCCAGTTTTCACCCCATTTCAATTTTGGAATCTTCTCTTCAATCACAATCTTCTTGGGGGTCATCAAGGCAAGAATAGAAGATAATTTGAGCAAACAAGCTCAGGAAGATTTCCAAGTATCCCAAGGAGGACCAGATAGCGGTGCTACTAGGAATCCCATCTTTCTCCCATTTGTAAAACTCTTTAGAGAGGGTTATTGAGGCCCTTTTTACTTTTTTTTTTTTATTTTAATTTTCTAGAAAAAGGGATATTGAGCTTGATCACAATTCACAAGAAAAAACAGCCAGTTTGGAAATCTAATTAGTAGAATATTGGATATAAGGATAAGAGCATCATTGTGATCATCTAAGCCTTATAAGAAGACCTGAATTTTTCCCAATTGCATGAAATACAAAGTCCATATATAGTTTCTGAGATAATTGTTTAGAGTTAGACTGCGTTTGAATATGCTTTGGTCATTTTGCTAACAAGGCACATGCAAACTGATCCATAAGATAAGATCTGAGTTATAAGGTTTAAATGTCAGTGTCGGTGGAATTAATACTGGTCGTTCAAATATAATAATTAAGCATATCAGAATTATATATTTTGTGTACAATTTTAAAAATTACAGCCATAGTAGAAAAGTTGCAAAATATTTTGAATATATTATGAAATGGCATAGAATCATAGGTACACCATTCCATTGGATTTGAGGTTTATAAGCAAAATTACAAGGTTATACTGTAGACTTTAAGAGTTAAAAACTATTACAGAGTAAGTCGAAAAAAAAAGTTGACTCAAATGTACAAATGATTAAATGATTCTAATAGATTAACCAAATAATCTATCAAACAAACAATCCTAAGGTATAATGTCATATCCACAAGGAATTTTAAACCAGCTCATAGTGGTCCTTATCTCCCTTACATGGACAGTAATACTATTGCTCGGCATATCTTTAATATTTTTGTCATTTCATCACATTAGAATATCATTCCATTCTATATATGTACTTAAGCGTGTGAATGGACCGGTTTTGGATTAGACCTATTCAGTTCAAAATCAATTTAAATGGATTAGACGGACCAATAAAACATATTGGATTGGACCAATCCGGTTCAAAATATTTATTAGATTGGATTGGACCTGGTCCATCTATAATAAATTTATATTGGATTGAGTTGGATTAAGCCAATATCTAATCCATTGATATTAGAGAAGAATATGAATATCAATGGAGCAGGTTTAGATTGAAACCAATCTAAATCAAAACGATTTTAAATAGATTGGATGCTCCAAACATTGAATTTGACCGGTCCAAAATAGTCCAAAATATTCATGGGACTGGATTGGACCTAGTCCATTTATAATGGATTCACATTGGACTGGATCGGATTGGACCAAATCCAGTCCAATTAACACCCCCAGTACTGCTAGTTTTCTCAATTTTAGTAATATTTTGTATGGATAACCTATAAAAATAAAAATGCATTATTGAATTACCAAAAACTGTATATGCTGGTATTTTAAACCATAATGAACAAGTTTTCTTAATATCCACCACTGATTTTACTTATTTTAAATCATAGTTATTGTTAAAGAGTATATTTTATAACGGGTTTATGTTCCATTTAAGCAAAAGCTGCTCAAGAAGCCTTATGTAATTGTTGTCAGAATCAATTAATGATGTATCTTTAATAATTATTTATTTTGTTTGGTTTTTATTCATGACATCTCTTATCTCTTATCTATTGGTGGTAGAGCTAACATTGAAATGATAGCCGACTGTCATGAATAGACTATAAGTATATACTACCATATATACTAATACTATCATGTAATTGTATATGATAGAATTAGGCCTAATATGTGTCTCCAATAACAAAATATTAAACCATCGTATTTATTTTATTTTCTTGGAATTTAAGCATGGGATAGAATTATAGAAAGGTGGTGATTTGAGCACATCAATTTTTTTGATAAATCCACAAGACCCTTTACTATTATATTACAAAATTTACTTATTTAATAAACAAAAAATGCCCCTTATCAAAAGGAGGTTGTCCAAATTTGGGCCTATTAAAAATCCCTAAGAAAAAAGCTTTTTTTTTTTTGAGCAACTCAGTACCCACAGACCACAATAAGATTCTAGCCTTGTGTGTCTGCAAGCTTTAATAACAACTTGGGCTCATTTCAGATGCCCTAAGAATCAAACTGGGGCATTACCAATGGAATGAAATAATTTTGTTTTGGTTTCTCTGATAGAATATGAATTCATATGTCAACAGAAAAATGGAATCATCATCTGAATGTTAGTAAAAATCCAAAATTGCACTCTTATTTGCTGTCCCTTCCATTATTGAGTTGGTTCTCCATAATATTGTGAATCTATAAATTCAGATGCCATGGAAAATCCTAATTCATGACCAAATGCCCTAAAAATGAAATATCAACATCATGTCCAGGAACTATGAATGTAGGCCCAACGTTCCAATCCTTATGGTAGAACGTCTTTTTCCACCTTCTTACTAATACAGTGACAAAATAATAATACTGTATTATTACAGAATTTTAATTAAGTGATATATATATGCATTTATTTTTTGGACAATATTTAGTAATTAAGTCATTAAAATAAAGGTTAGATAGTTATTTTAGGCATTTAAGTAGAAGATAAAATTTTACTTTTCTGAACCATTTTGTTAGATTTCATTTATGTATCCATATGTAAGAGTTCAAACAAATTAAAATAGCAATTGTATTTAGTTTTAATTAATAAACTTGTACAATTAATCTTGAAATAGACCAAATGCGTGGTTGTTATCCAAAATATTTTTTACCATTCTAGAACTGCTCTCTTTTGGAGTTCTTCAATAGTTCATAATTTTGGATCCATATCTGTGTTTTGAAAGAACTGATGAAATCCTTATAAAGCTATTTTTAATATTATGATAATATAATATTGGCATAGTGTTAATTAATTTTATGTGATGGAGATTGCACACATAAGCTTGACAAAATTCTTTTTTCCCTGGTACCATCAACCTAGAAAGCAAAAGTAATCTAGCAATTAAAGGCCTGCTTGGTTCGTGGGAAAAGGGTTTAGAATTGGAACTGGAATGGGCCATTCTCACTTCAACTGTTTGGCTGAACGGAATTGAAATCTCATTCCCATTTCTGCTGGAATGGTATTCCTCCATTTGAAGGAATGGCCATTCCCTCTGACCTTGGGAATAATGAAATCCCATTCCAGCTTATTTTAATTCTAATTCAGATTCCTGTTTGAATCAAACAGAATATGAGAATAGACATTCCGATTCCAATTCCAAGAGATGATTCCAATTCTGACTACCAATCAAATAGACTCTAAATAAAAGGAAAATAGCAAAAAATAAAAATAAAATAAAATCAACTAGTCATATTACGGTATTACCATTATCTTCAGGGACAAATGGTGTATAGTTGTTGTCATATGCTACATTTGATAGCATGTGGCATTGTGGCCAGATGGGTCTCACTAATCCACCCACTAATCAGAGAGATGGGTCTCTGTCTCTCTCTCTAGATCTCTCTGAGAATTTAATTGGGGTAGTTCGGATCAACTGTTGCATTCTGCCATGTGATATAAAATATAGAGGTCATATACAGCAAAAAGAGATGGATGAGTTGTCCAACAAATTCTTAGCCTTTGTTTATGAGAACTAGTTCGTGGCTCAACCAAGGAGTCTGTAGCAGCTTATTTACTTCTTCCTTATTCTCAGTTTGGAAGGAGTACAAATACAAATATATATAGGGCAAATACAAATAAAATAATACAAGATATTGTACTCTGTAATTTGTATTTGTATTCTTTCCAAACTGAGCCTTACATGTACACTCAACGCGTAATTTGGACGGGCTAATTTTGTCAACCTCAGGTTGGACAACAGAGGAACTTGCTTGTATTTCATTGCCTTGTCTTTAACAAATGGGCTCTATATGAGAGAGAGAGAATCCATATATTCCATCATTTTGATAGGTGATATCCAAATAAATTTACTGCCTTAGATGGTTAAAAGGGTTGATTTGGAGCAGGACCAACTATATATAGGTCCTCATCCGAATTTATGTTGTTCTTGGGTCCATACCTGGTCCATTTCAGATACAAACTGGGTCTAGTTGGATCTGAAGTCTGAGAACATAGTAGGGTTCAGAGCTCACCCAATTAGATTTGGATCCATAGTTCCATACAATCAGATCCAACTACGAAAGAGGATCTCCAAAGTGATCCAAACCTAAAATCTACCTCGGTTTAGTTTCAGCTGGTTTCTCACCCAAGTCAATAGATAATACTGATATTAGCTATCATCTTTCCCATATTTATTGAGAAAAAAGATCAAAGAATCAAAAAGGGCGGTGGGCCGGTTGCCTATTTATGTCATCCAGATGGCAAGAACTAGGATAGTTTCTAGATTTAAAAAACTTTAGTTTGTATTCAAGGTCATTTTCAACTCCTACCCTTTTCTGATACAAAGTCATATTTCCCCATATTTGTTTTTGGTAGGTAAACTGGGCCCAAATTGATGACCTCATTGAATTCTGATTTCCCATCCACCATTCATTCCATAAATCCTGACCAATGAAGAGAATTGTAATAAAATTCCACTCAATAAGATCATAAGTTTAGCTTCAAAACCACCACTGTATCTATAATTAATGTGAGATATACTAAATGCTACTTAGAAAAGCCATGGAAGAGGAGGATAAGCTTGCAGAAAGTGTTTGTAAGGGCTGAGAGGAGGATAAGCTTGAATGGGTTAATCTTCTCCCCCAAGAGAGAGCAAGAATGACTTGCTAGGGACCATGACCCCATGGTCAGATCATGTACAAACTCTTTTGGTAATTAATTAATGTATCTTTGTATGCTTATCAAAAGAAGAGAAGAGAGCTCATGGTGGGAAGCCATGGCAAGACAGGTGGGCTTCATGCAGCACTTCTAATAACTACTCGAACACTCTGGTCAATAGTTAGAACTTAATTGTCACTTAGTAGAGCTCATAAACCCTAATTCTCTCAAAAAGAAATGAGACAGGCATAAAGGTTCAGGCCTTAAAGGTCGGTTATGAAGATAAAGAACAACTGGTGATCTTTAATAAAAGGCTGAGGGGCTGACTAGTGGAGTGCCTCCTGCTGCTCTGCATCGGCCCTTGCCAAAGTAGTCCCATGGCCCGCAACTTTTGGCCGACCATGGCCCTTGTCTCCACTCATCCCACCTAGATCGGTTGGTTCCCTTCCTTGGAAATGGAATTACCATGATACCCATTTCCCGTTAGTCTGACTACAAGTTCAGTAACAAAAATTTGAGCCCATATTTGTCATTCAACCATTGAGGGGATACTTGTGTCATTTAAGGAATTCCATGGTTAAAGAATATTCTGGCCATCTGCTGGGGTGGATGTTTTCTTGTTCCAACAGTTACCATAATTGGTTTTGGAAAAGAACCGGCCAAGTAAGGCCCCATTTCTACTCATGGTTGCTGGTCAGCACCATATTCCTATCTGATCCCATGCTCAAAATTTAACCCAATTACATTTTAGATGAAAATGATGGTAAACCAAATAGGCCAACTACTGTGAAGAAAAAAGCAAGCTTGGAATCTCTCTGCTTTGTTGTGTCTTCACCACTCTTCCTCTACAATCTCTAGTTTCAGAAAGCCATAGCAGCAAGAAGAAGACTACTTTTCTTCAGAGCTTGAATGATTCAACCCAGAAGAAAAGAAGGACATATCCCAAGCTCCTCATAGAACCAGAACCTTTCATGTAATTCGAATTCTCTCTTCATGTTTTACTTTGGATTTGGACCAAGTCTTGTTATATTCTTTCTTTGAAGATGGTTCAAAGAAAGTCTCCCAGCAAGCTTGGTATCCAAGCAGCTTCCCAGAAGCATGATAAGCCCGAAAAGCGGTCAACGGCTGTTAAGCCAGCTACTACTCAAGCTCATGACATGAGAAACAAAGGAGCATCCGAGCTGAAGAAGAAAATAAAGAAGTCAAGATCATTCAAGCGATCTGACTTGGAGAGCTTGGGATCATCTTCTTCAGTGACACCGGCAAAGCTGCGAATTCATAAGCCAGTTATGGAGACATCTAGTCCTGGTATTAGTCCACAGAATCAGTCCATGATCAAGGTCTCCAGCGCGACTCCGAATTACATGAAGCCCACAACCAGTTCTGATGCAAAGAAGGAGCAGCGTTCACAGGTGAGTCACTGTCAAACTAGTCCTCATAGTAGAATTTCTAGTGGAAGGAATACGAGTTGCTCAAAGCACTCTGCTTCTGGTCACAAACCTGCGAGAGCTTTAACAAAACAATCTAGTTTGAAACCAGTGAGGACTTTAACGAAGACGTCTAGTTTCAAAATGTCGAGGCCTTCCATAAAGAAGAGTTCCCGAGTTGCTCTGTGTCCTAGCCTGGATGTTGGCCGGGCTACCTGTTCATCCACTCTGAAGGATTCAAAGTTGCCGGCTTTTCTGATACTTAATCCAGGCGGAACAGAAGCACAAGGAACTTCAGTTCCGAGGGTCTGCCCATATAATTACTGCTCCCTCAATGGCCATCATCACGCTCCTGTGCCTCCCCTGAAGCGTTTCTTGTCGATGAGAAGACGTCTGCTTAAAACCCAGAAGAGCAAGAGATTGAGAAGTCTATCCCCACTGAGAAAAAAATCTTCTCGGGGCGGAAAGAAGGGAAGTGATACGGGTCAGCTGGACTACAACAGGGATCCTACAATTCAAGACGCGATGTTGGCAAGCTCAGAAATATCTCCTCTGATGGATGAATCGGACACGGATTTTTTTGTAGAAATTTATGCTAAACCAAGAGATGAAACTGCAGAATCAATTGGAAGAAGCATTCTCAATGGAGATGAGGAAGCAATAATTGATTTTTCTTTGAACCCTGAAGATCTTGACGATGTTAGTATGTTGTCAGATAGAGATGAGGCAGAAGCAGAGAATTATGATGGAAAAGTTGATGAGAGCTTCACTGATGATTCACCGCACTCAGAAATAAGCTTTGAAGTCGATCTCAGCCACAATGGAGATGTTCTCATGGGAGAAATGGACACTCCAATGGCATCTCCTGGACATGATCAGTTTTTAGAAACTGAGGTTGATGACTACCAGCTTCCCCTGGTGCAATCCCAAACAGGTATGGGATATTGCTGCATTGAGACCAAATTGGAATTTGAAATCCCTGCAGAGACAGAACTCATTGAGTGTGTTTCTGAAGTTACAGATATGGATTGCGGGGAAGTACAAGCTGCAATACCACATATTGATTTTCACCAGGAAATTCCAAAGGTGGGAGAACTGCAGGAGTTCTGTAAAGAAAATGAAAGCTACCTCAATGAACTTGGAGACAGTGGTTCTGAATTGAATGGCGGAGATCAAAATTTGGAGGGTGATGCATCCAGTGATGTAAGCGCTGAAGGGTCTGATGGTTTTGAAGGTTTAAATCGGGAGGCTGGAGTTGAGGAATCTACAATAGTTAATGGAGAAAAAGGAGAAGATACGCAGCCAGATATCTTCATCAGCATCATGGAATCTGCAACTTCTGAAGTCTCATTGGTGGAACCAATAGGATCCTGTGAAGAAAAGAATGGAGAATATGAATCAGGTGACAACTTCCTCAAACAATATTCTCTACCCAAAGATGGTGAACCCATGTGCACCACTAATGTTGAATGTGAAGCTGTAGAGGAGATAGATGAAAACAGTTCTGAAGATGCAGGGAACGCTCTTGACTTTGAAACATCTGAGTCAATTGATCTAGAGGATGTGGCAAAAAGCAGTCTTCCTCTAGACGACGCAGTTGTGGGTGCTGATGTCCAAGGCGTAGCAGGAGGAAAAGTAGAAGATGCCAATAATCTTGAGACGGTTAAGGAAGATTGCAATGAAAACCACCAAATACAAACAGAGATTGATGCTTACAAGCTTGATGTTACTACTGAAGATGAGAAACTCCTCCCACTAGAGACTCAAGACCACTCATCTGATGACCAATCATACATGAGTGATGTACTTGAGGAACAAAAGCTCTCAGAAAAGGTTCAGGGAGTTGGAGGTAAATTTGGTATCACAAGTTCCAGAGATTCTGAGGAAGACAATGATTCAAAGAGGAACAAACACAGTTCCACTGAAGAAAGTGAAGAAGACAAGGTAATTCAAGTAAGAAATGGTATGGAATTGGATGAAACAAAGACATTCCCCATGGAAAATAATAATGTAAGCCTAGAAGAAGATAAACTAATCATCAATTCAGAAAGCAGCTTCAACCAACAACTGCCCAAGGCCTGCAGAAATCTAAGAGGAACAGTCAGACGCAAGAGGCCTACTGAGGACGAGGAGGAACCCAGGAAGTTCAACCCACGGGGCCCAAATTTCCTTCCTTTGGAGCCTGACCCTGAAGCAGAAAAGGTTGATCTCAGGCATCAAATGATGGATGAAAGGAAAAGTGCAGAGGAATGGATGGTTGACTATGCTCTTCAACAGGCAGTGAAAAAACTTGCTCCATCTCGCAGCAAGAGGAGAGTGGCAGTGCTGGTTCAAGCTTTTGAAGCAGTAACTCCAGTACCAATTCAAGCTTGTAGCTAATGGTGGGCATCTAGGTAAGAGCTATGATACTCTTGATTAAAAACAATAGATGTCAGGGAAATAATTTATAGATGATCTAAGCTCATAGGAAAAATAGATTCTCATTCTTTTTCTTCATCTTTGATATGCAGTTGAGGGCCAGAATGCTGTTCAATCCCAGAAGATTTACTATGAATTAGTGAAGTGGTATAAACAACTATAGTTCAGCATGAATAAGGTACAGGTTCAATAAAACAACCGACTTGTTCAACATTGCTTGGGAGTTCAGGAGGAGAAACAATACAGTAGAAGTTATGGTGTGGACATTGAACTCTGTACATACAATAGTATAATTTCTATTAACAATCTAAAGCTATGTATTAATTAAGTTGTGATGTTTTATAGTATAATGAATAAGGTCACTATATGTACTCTGTAGTAAGAGTATTGAGTGTGTTGTTTAGCATCTTCAAGGGGATAGTATCAACCTCAGTTGTTAAGGGTGATTCACCTTCAAGCAATTGCCAATTTATAATGTACTTGTTTGTTTTATAGTAAGTACCCACTTCTGTCCAGTATCCAGTAAGTGATTTTCTCCTGTGAGATACTTGAGTTACTAGTCTATAACAGATCAATTCTATACAATAAGATTGAACTGTTATAAAACTGGATTTTGGAAATATATATATCTATATATATATATATATATGAATGTCAAGATGGTATGGTGATTTCCATAGAAAAGGAATTCATATTCCAAAATGTTCAGAAAAGCACATAAACTCATTGATATATCTTTCACCATTGCTTTTCGTCAATATAAAATATGAAGATTGTAAATCACAGAACTAAACAAAGTTATTACAGAGGAAGAGAAGAAATTATGTGCATGGACAATCAAACAAAAGCCAAGCAACATAATTGTTGATAGAGTTACTTTGCCAGGAAAATAGAGCAGAGATGTCAGTAACAGATTTGGTAAAGAATAGACAATTTTATAATCCAATAAACATTATCCCATGAATAAATACTTCTTATGGCTTGATTTTTCTGACTGTACAATTGAAGTTGAAAACAAATCTCATCCCAAGTTGATCAGAACAGGAAGCTGTACTGTGCTGCATCAAAAATGGAGGAAACAGGAAATAACAACTTAGCAGTTTACATTTCCATGTTCATTAGTTTCCCTACAAAACATACAAAAAGGGACAAAAAAATGGAGAAGCTAAAATCATAGAGCATGAAGCTAAATGCTAACTAGTGATAGGTCTGTCTAGTAACTGATCTGTACAGTAATAAATTGATGCCAAACTATCTAAATTTCATGCTACAGAGTTATGCCCATCCAATGGCCACAATTTCTCTTTTCCAAGTCCATGATTATTCTATTACACTGAATATTTGATGTCATATGATTATTAGAGTTTAGACCATCCCATAGTAGGAAACAGAGAATTGAAACTGATGCCCATCTTGGGGCAACCTGCAACAATAAACCAAAGAGCCAATTTAGATGAACCTTATAATCCAGCAGGTTGACATTTTGAGGAAGCATTAAAAATATGGCAAAGTAGTTAGTGCATTAAATAGTTAGGACCGTCAGTTTCTGGCTAGAATGTTACACAGGTCGGGTCTGCCCACTGAATGATAGACCAGGTGCTCTCCCACTTAAGTTTTTAATATTTCTGCACTTATGGTTTTGTTTAGAGGCCATTACTTGGTGTAATGGTAAAATCCTGAGTCAGCAAACCTCTGAGAGCAACAAACTTGTTAAAGAAAAAAAAATGATGAGGTTATGACAATATGCAGTCTACCCCACCCAAGACCTCTGATAGCTAGGACCAGCATTGGGTAATGGCCTTTTGCTTTCATTTTTAGTTTCCTTTAGGCTTAGATAAACTGAAATGTCTATAATTCAATTGAAAGAATCATGGGCCAAGTCTAGGGGTGACTTGATAAGTTTCAAATGAATTTTAGAAAAGTTTTGACAAAATTTCCCAACCTTATATAAATATATAATCAGTTCAGCACATCTTTTTTGGCAAAAAAATTCCCAAGTTTGCTTTATTTCAAAAATTTGGCCTAATCTAGCCCTTACCTCAATTCCCAACTACAAGTGGATCATCTACAAGAATGATAGATCGTTCCACTCTATCTTAATGATCCACTCTGAGGTTAACACATTGAAAAGCACAACATTTCAGTACCTTCTTAACTGCTAGAAACTTCCTGTTCTAAGTTCAGGTGCCCCCAGGAAAGGTTATCAATGATAGTTTGTTCTTGAAAGCTTCATGGGCAGCCTGATCTTGGAAGAAATCACAATAGGTAGATATAAAGCCAAAATGATGTTTGCATTAATTATAAAGAAATAAAATGGTTAATGTTTTATTAATTCAATGGCTAGAATTGGATTTGAAGCATCCTGATTTGCCAACCAGTAAAGCTCCAAGCAGGGGATACCATGCGATCTGGTTTTGTTAGTCATTGTCAAACTGATTGGGCCATAACTGGGGCCATGCTGGCTCAAGGTCCACTGGCCCAGCTCAAGTTATGCTTGAATTGGGCCAATCTTTCGTAAGTTGGGCTGGGCCGTCCAAGTTCTCGATCTAAAGTTGAGTTTTGGATCGTCCGAGCTAATTTTGGTCCAGTGCAAGGGCTGTAACATTAAAACCAAAAACATTGATTACTTATGGATACAAAACCACCACCACCACCATCATCATCATCATCCATTCCATTCTGTTTAAAACCACACCATTGTTAAATTATGAACACTAAAATCAGAACGCTCTAGCATGAGCACAGAATGACAAATCATAATTTATCTTGTGTAAAATGTATACTAAAACGGAATCTTATCAGGTGAAATTATTCATCAAAAAACTGCCTGAAGTTTCACTTTTAGATAGATTTTACACAAGATTAAATCTAGAAGAATATTACTCAAACTTTTCCTACATTAAAACTGACTGAAACTAGACCTGTTCATGAGCTGGGCTTCGAGCCTGACTTCACAGTATGTTGGTCTCAGGTCAAATTTTGGCAAAATCCAAGCCGGAGTCCAGCCATGAACAGGTCTACCTGAAACCTTCCCTGTTTATCAAAACCAGGATTGGACGTCTCCTATGACATGCTTGATTAGAGCAAACCCCCTTCATTTAGATGCCTATCATATGTGATGGTGCGCAATCTGGCTGGTCCTAGCTGTAAATGATGTTGCCTCTGGCTGGAGCAGAAGGTGCCTGAAACGAGGAAGAGAGCGAGTATTTCCGGGGAGGAACCCGGTGAGAGTGCTCCGAAGCTCAAGTTAGTATCTTCTCAAAAGCAAGATAATAAACCAGATAACGCAAAGTTATCACATACCTCCTTCTTGGGGGGAAGAGAGCCTTTTATAACCACTTCGCGCACTCACTCCCAAGCTCCTGTCAGGTCGGGCATCATTACCTCTGCACTTCTACCAGTTCGGGTGTCATCACCTCTGCTGGGGCAGACAACCGCCACTGCTCGCTTTGTCGGAGCCGTCTCTGTGACTAGAAGTGGCGGTGGCAGGTGGCCGTTGAAGTGCAGCTGTCAAGCGTCAGATCCTAAGTCAGTCAGGTGCGCCGCCTCAGGATATAGACTCCTTTGGTGTCAGGTACGGTTATTCAGCTCGGCGGTCTGGAGCCGAAGTGCTAGAGTGGTGTGTGAGGTAAAGTCTTGAGTTCGGGTAGAGGTGTGGCCCGAACTGCTTTGGGGCGGGCCAGTTCGGGTTTTTGCCCCTTGTGCTCCTTGTAAGGCTCGGGGTCAAAGGGGGAGTTTAGGCCCCTTTTGGGGAGCTCGGACTGCTAGTTCCTCCTCTCGGAGCTCGCGCCTCGAGTGTATTGCCGTGCCGAGTTGTTGCTTCTGCCACGTGTTGGGTGGTCGGGCCAAATCTTCCTTCATCAATTGCCCCCCACTCCTCGTGCTAAGGGGCTTGCCCTGGCACGGGGAGTTTGTGAGGTGGCGGGTGGATTTGACCCGTACTTCGAACCGGTTTACTGATAGCGTGAAGTGTGCGTTCGTTAGGAGATCTCCGGGTTTCTCGAGTGCCAAAAAAGTCAGGGGACGCGCCAGTCCGTCTTTAAATGCTGGGAGACGTGACAGTGCGCGTTATTTCAAAATTTAAAAAACGCGAGGCTGGGAAACGTGACAGCGGGTGTTATTTCAAATTTGAAAAATGCGCCGCTGCTGCCTTTAATGCGGGGAGACGTGCGCCGACACTGCTTCAGTTTCAAAAGACGTGCGACCAGTCACGTCTCGGTCTTAGGAGGTGTGCGGTCAGCTTGATCGTGGGCCGTTGGATTTGCCTCGATCAGAACTGTCGGTTTTCGGTCACCGTGGGTATAAATGGTGGGGGACCCCCAGTCGCTTTCCATTGCCATTCTCCTGCATTTGCTTCTTGAGCTCGCATCCAATTTCCAGCTCGCGTCCAAGTCTTTTAGCTCGCGTCAACCTTCCGTAGTCCATTTGCCTTTTTCCGGGTGAGTCGGTGCTTTCTTCCTGGTATTCTTTTCTTCCCGATATCTAGCTCGGATAACTCAGACAGTTCTTCGAGGGGGTCAGATGTAGGTTCTACGAACCGAGTTGCAACCCTCGACAGCCCTAGTGAACCCGAGGTAGAGCTCGAGGAAGAGATCGAACCCGTAGGCCGAGCCGCCTCGGGTAGTTTGGCGTCCTCCTCCCGTCGAGGACAGACGTTGGATAAGTTTGGGCCCTCAACCATGATGCCTGAGGGGCTTTACTCCCTTATCACCCAGTTTAACCTGCCTAGGGAGTATACCTACTTTATACCCTCGGGCGACTTCCCTTGGGAACATGGTCCTGATGAGATCGTGAGATTCCGGGAACAGCTCGCCGCTGGGTTGCGCCTACCTTTCCACCCCCTCATCGTCAAGGTTATGAACCACTTCGGCATTACCGTTGGTCAGCTCCACCCGAATTCTATTCGAAATTTGGTTGGGACTATCTCTCTCTTCTGCGAACAGATTTTGCCTTTAGACCTTGAGATCTTTTCCTCCATTCTAATGCTTAAGAAGCAAGTGGGTCCCCTTCCTAGGCGTAGGCGGGCGTACTACCTGTCTCCTCGCCCGGGTTTCAATCTTTTACACGATCTTCCCAACAAGGTCCCGGCGTGGAAACGAGACTACTTCGGAGTGCGAAGTGCAATGGGGTGGCCATTCCAAACCGGGTGGGGGATGGCTGCCCCCGATGCCGGTGTTACGTTAGATAGGGAGACGGCGAAGGGCCTCCGAGAATGGGCCCGGCTTGGGCTAAAATGCCACCATTATCTGAAGGAGGCCAAGCTCATCCAGGCCGGCCTGAGTTCGGGTAGGTTCCTTGCTTAGAGTCTTGCCTTTTGTTTTGCTTTTCGTTCTTTTGTTTTTTTGATGTCGAGCTCTTTGTGCAGGTGTGATGGACGCAAAGTAGACTCGTGGTGGGAACCTATTTCATGCCATGAAGAGGAGGAAGCGAGTTGCCAAATGGACTCGTGCCGAACTGCCCCAAGATGCGGAGCCCGAGGTGCTAGGCTACCCGCCAGCGGATCCACCCAGGGAGCCCGAGATGGCCCCTCCCGTACAAGAAGCAGCAGGGGCCCCTTATGCCGAGGCTGCTTATATGGGGGCTCCTTATATTGAGACCGCTTATACGGGGGCTCCTTACACCGAGACCGCTTATATGCGAGCTGGATCTTCAGGCTCGGGAGGCCGAGGTGAGTTCAGGAGCGTGTTGTCGCCGAACCACGCTCTTCAAAAAAGTAGGGAGGCCATTTACCCCGAGGAGGTCGCGGCTTGGACCGAGCTTCCTTTGAACCATATAGCCGGGCGTGCTGCCTCTCATGCCATGGTGGTAAGTCAGCGACTTCTTGTTGGGCTCCTTGTCATTACCTTTCTCGCTGTTGCTCATTCTCGTTATTTTTCCTTTTGGTAGGTGAACTCCTCCATTCATGCCTTAGCGGCCCAAGCGGAGAGGAGCTCGAGGCGGGCATGAGCTGCTGAAGAGGCTTTCTGCGCTGCCGAAGCAGCTTCTCGTGCTGCACAGGCCAGGCTGGCGAGGTCTCAAAGAGACACCGAGGCCATGGGAGTGGTGGTGAAGCATATGGCGGACCTGAGGCTGGACTTGCAGCATCAGGTCGAATACCTTCAAGAGGATATTAGGGAGAAGACAGAGATCTTTTCTCAGGGCATCGAGGATGCCAAGAAGAAGGTCGTTGAAGACTATATCGCCTCGCCGCGCTTTGACGACCTGATGGTGGGCTCGTACAGAAGGGGTTTTAAACTGAGCCGGTGGATGATCAGGAATACGTAGCCCGAGCTCGACATCAGCACCATAACTACTTTGTGCATTACTCAGGAGATGGCCAACACGGCTGATGGTGAACCGGATTCTGAGGATGAGGCAGGACCCTCGGGTATCGTCGACGTGCCTTCCGAGGGTGAGGACTGAGATTGTCGGACTGTTTGGGATGTAAACAGAGTATATATATATATATATATATATATATATATATATTCTTTTTGGAATGTAAATAGTGTTTTGTAATGAAACGTTCTTTTGACTAAGTTGTTGTCACCCTCTTTTTCCCGAACTGACTATATTGCCGAATTGACCCTATGCTTCTGATAATGAGATGCCGAGGTCCTTGTTAGCTCGTCATTCTAACCCTCAGGCTCTGATAGCGACTCCTAGTCCACTTCGCTTAGTAATTTATAGGTAGTATCGTCTTAAGTTAATGACGTTCCATGCTCGAGGTACTTGTTTGCCCTCTAATGTTTCGAGCTCGTATGCTCCCCCGAGCACCCTCTTTACTCGGTAGGGCCCTTCCCAATTCGGTCCAAATTTACCCACGCCAGGCTCGGGTGCCATGATCTTACGGAGAACCAGGTCACCGACGCGGAAGTTCCGCTTTTTTACTCTGGCATTGTAGTACCGAGCTACTCTTTGCTGATAAGCTGCAGTTCGGATGTACGCGAGGTCTCTTACCTCGTCTAATAGGTCGAGGTTGGTACGTAGCTCGTCTCCGTTTGTCTGATCGTCGTATGCTTCTAGTCACAGTGTAGGTACTTCGATCTCCACCGGGATTACCGCTTCAGTGCCGTAGGTGAGGTTAAAGGGAGTCTCTCCCGTGGCGGTTTTTTCCGTAGTTTGGTGAGTCCATAGAACACTTGGCAGCTCGTCCGCCCATAACCCTTTAGCTCGGTCTAGTCACGCTTTCGGTCCGCGGAGGATAGCTCTGTTCATCACTTCTGTTTGACCGTTTGCCTGCGGGTGCGCGACCGATGTGAAGTTCTACCGAATCCCCATATCTTGGCACCATTCCTGAAACTTGATGTCCTCGAACTGCTTGCCATTGTCGGAGATCAGTACCCGAGGTAACCCGAAGCAACATACTCTGTTCTTCCAAAAGAAGTTCTGTACGTTTCGAGTTGTAATTGTTGCGAGAGGTTCAACTTCTATGCACTTTGTGAAGTAATCTACCACCACCACTAGGAACTTCCTTCCACCTGTTGCTGGCGGGAATGGCCCTAGGAGGTCGATGCCTCATTGCGCAAAAGGCCATGGACTGGTGAGGTACTTGAGGTCGGCGGCAAGCTGATGGTGGATATTGGCATGCTTCTAACACTTGTCGCATTTTCTGACGAGCTCGATGGCCTCTACCTTCATCGTTGGCCAGTAGTACCCTTGCCGAAGTGCCTTCTGGGCGAGGGCCCTGCCTCCCAAGTGTTCGCCGCACAGACCTTCATGAGTGTCGCAGAGTACGAGCTCGACTTCGGCAGGTTGCAAGCAATGCAGGTAGGGGAGCGTGTAGGACCGTCGGTACAACCGTTCGTCTATTATGACATATTTGGCAGCTTGGCGCTGCACCCTTTTGGCTGCATTGCGGTCCGCAGGGAGGGTCCCATCTAGCAAGAAGCTCGCGAGTGGGTTGATCCAGCTCGGCTCTGCTTCAAGGACAGGAGCGACCTCCTCTGCCCTACCGAGAATGCTAGGCCGAGGTAAGTCCTCTATGTACACAGTTCTCATGGCGTTGTGACTGATGCTGGCTAACCGGGACAGGGCGTCGGCCTCGGTGTTCTCTGACCTCGGGATTTTCTTGATGAAGTGTGACTGGAAGTTGAGCAGAGCCTCCTTTACCTTTGCCAAGTAGGCGATCATAGTTGGCTCGTGTGCTTCGTATTCGCCCGTAACCTGGTTGACCACAAGCTGGGAATCACTGCAGATAACTATGCGTTTCGCTCTTACCTTTTGCGCTAGGGCCAGCTCGGCTATCAATGCCTCGTACTCTACCTCGTTGTTGGATGCCGCGAACTCAAAGCGTAGCGCGTATTCCAATTTTGTGCCACCCGGGCCGCGCAGGACTATTCCAGCCCCGCTGCCCTATTGGTTCGAGGAGCCATCTACGTGAAGGATCTAGGGCTCCTCATCCCAGTTCGCGTTTGGCCTAACTAGGAGAGATGCCACCCTGGCTCATACTTTACGGGGTTCAGACTCTATTGGCCTGGAAGCCCTGGGCTCACCCGAACTGGGGATCTCGGGCTCAACCGGCCTAGGGACTTCGAGGCTAAACGTGCACTCGACGATGAAATCTACCAAGGCTTGGGTCTTAATAGCAGTTCGTGGCTTATACTGGAGGTCGTACTCACTGAGCTCGATGGCCCACTTCGTCAGCCGACCAGAAACCTCGGGCTTGAGTAAGACTTGCCTTAGAGGTTTTTCAGTCAAGACGATGACAGTGTGAGCCTGGAAATATGGGCGGAGTTTCCAAGCTGCAATTATCAGTGCGTATGTCAGCTTTTCTATCTGTGGGTATCTCATCTCTGCTCCCTACAAAATTTTACTAACATAATAGATGGGTTGCTGGACCCGATCTACTTCTTTTATTAGTACCGAACTGACCACCTCATCGCTTGCCGAGAGGTACAGTTCCAAGACCTCACCCTCCTCGGGCCTGGTTAAGACCGGCACAATAGCGAGGTAGTTCTTTAGCTCGTCGAACGCGAGCTGGCAGTCTCGGGTCCATTCGAACCCTTTGCCTTTAATTGCTTTAAAGAAAGGCAGGCAGTGGTTTGCCGACTTGAACATGAAGTGGCTCAGAGCGGCTATGCGGCCATTTAGCCTCTGAACCTCTTTTACTTTTCGGGGTGGTCTCATATCTAGGATGGCTTTTATCTTGTCCGGGTTGGCCTCAATACCGTGCCGGTTGACGATGTACCCTAGGAACTTACCCGATGTGACTCCGAAGACACACTTGTTTGGGTTTAGTTTAATGCTAAATTGACGCAGAATTTGGAAGACAGAATCTAAGTCTTGTATTAATTCATGCGAAAACTGTGTCTTGACGACCATGTCGTCTACATAACATTCTATCTTCGTGCCAATTAAGGGCTGAAACAGCTTATTCACGAGTCTTTGGAAGGTCGCCCTAGCATTCTTCAGTCCGAAGGGCATGACCTTGTAGCAGTACAGGCCGAACTCGGTTATGAAGGTGGTTTTTTCCTCATCGGACTGGTCCATCCTAATTTGGTTGTAGCCCGAGTAGGCGTCCAAGAAGCTTAGCAACTCATGTCCCGAGGTCGCGTCCACTAGGCGGTCAATTTTGGGGAGGGGGAAGCAAGGCAGGCTTGGTTCAGGTCGGTGTAGTCGACTCACATGCGCCACTTGCCGTTTGCCTTTTTTACGAGCACTGGGTTGGCTACCTAGCTCGGGTAGTGAACTTCCCTTATGAAGTCAGCTGCGAGGAGCTTTTCGCCCTCCTCGTCGACCGCCCTCTAGCTTCTCCTGGACGGAATTACCGATCTGTAGTGTCCGAGCTGGGTCTGCAGTTGAAGTTGGGATCGCGACCGTTTCTTCTGTGGGCGCAGCTCGTTCTTCACCTTGCTCTGTAGGCCGCTCCAGTTCGAGGTTGTCAGCCACCTTGGTTTTTCCCTTCAGGGCGGCAACATAGCACTTGCGGGACTTGAGCTGGTCGCCCTGCGCTACCCCCACACCGAAGTCTGTAGGAAACTTCATTGCCAAGTAGTAGGTGGAGACCACTACCCATAGGACATGAGTAATTGGCCGCCCTATTATGGCATTGTATGGGGAGGGGTTGCAACCACCAGGAAATCGTGGTTGAGTCTGACCGCACAGGGCCATGTGCCGACTTCCACTGGTACTGTTATTTTCTCGAGGGGTCTAACTTCCTCTCCGCTGAAGCCCACCAGAGGAGTGTTTGCGGGCTTCAGCTCGCTTCTCTGCAACTGAAGCTAGTCAAACGCCGACTTGAAGAGAATGTCCACCGAGCTGATCCTTAGTTTGATGACAAGCGCATCATCGTGGGGGTAGTGGACTCCTCGCGCATCGTTTTCCGTGAAGAAAATCGGTTCCTCCGTCTTTGGCCTCTTTAGAGGGTTTTGTTCTTCTCGGGCAGCTTCGCGAATTGACGTCCGGGCTGTTGCCGAAGTGAAACCCGCTACTACCGAACCTCCCACTATCACGTGGATGGTTCCCCAAACTGGCCTCTCCTCCGGAGGCTGTCTTTGCGACGGTTCGGCCGGCCTGCTGCTGGACTCTAGGGCATCCTTACCGTGCTCCCCTTGCTGACCTGTCTTATTATTATTATTATTATTATTGCTATGCTGTACAAAATTTCTCAAGTACCTGCGACGGATGAGTCCCTCTATCTCGTCCCGGAGATTATTACAATGCTCGGTACTATGACCGTGGTCTCTATGGAAACTGCAGTATAAGTTTTTGTTCCTCTCGTTGGGGTTCCCTTTTAGGCAAGGTGGCCACTTTACGTATGGGGCATCTTTGATCGTCATCAAGATCTCAGCCCGCTTCGCGTTCAAGGGTGTGTAGTCCGTCCGAGCTGCTAAGGGAGCTCGGAACGGCTGGCTCGGCTTCATCTCCCGAGCTGGATCTTTCCTCCTCTTGTCATCTGGGTTGGAGGGCTCGCCTTCCCTCTTCCTTTTCTCGATCCCGCTCTCGGTTCTCTGGTTGATCTCTTCCTCTGTTCTCTTGAATTTATCCGCGAGTTTGAGGAATTCAGCTACAGTCGCGGGCTGGCTAACTACCATGTGCCACTTGAACTCCTTGTATGTCACTCCTCTCTTGGCTGCCGCAAGCTGCACCATGGGGTCCAGTCGCGGTATCTGCAAGCACGCATCATTGAACCGCTTGATGTAGCCCCGGATGGACTCTCCTTCTCTCTGGACTACTCCGAAGATGCTCTCGGTTCTGGGGCACCGCTTGCTGGTAACGAAGTGTGCGGTGAAGACCTGCACGAACTGGGTCCAGCTTCTTATTGACCTGGGGGCCAGGTTCCTGTACCAGGTGCGGGCCACCCCCTGAAGGTGGTAGTGAAGGCCACGCAAATGCATAATTCACTGGCCCTTGCCAGGTGCATTTGGGACTGGTAGGCATCGACGTGGTCATTGGGGTCGAAGGACCCATCATACTTGTCCAAAGGGGGGAGTTTGAAATCTCTAGGCATGGGGACTGCAAGGAGTTCTGGTGAGAGGGGGGAAGGGACTGAGAGAATAGGGGAAGCTTTTACCTCGTCCAAGCTTGTATCTTCTTTACCTCGGAGTTCGGTCAGGACGCGGGTGGTAGTTCGGCGACTCCGCTGGCGTCTTCGTTGCTGAGTGGGCCTGATACTGGTGCTGCTAGCTTCGGTGTTGCCGAGCTCAATGGGCCCGGACTGTTGGTTGTCCACCGCTAGGACGCTGAATCAGTTCTCCGTGGGTGGGAGCTCAGACTTGGAGTGCCGAGGTGCTGACTTGGCGGGCGAGGTTCCCGACCCGCCGGCAAGCTACGAGGCGGGGGTGATTTTTCTTTCCCTCCGGCTCGGGGATGAGGCCTGGCTCTTGGAGGGGTTCTGAAGTTGGGAGGCTTCTCCTCGGTGAAAGCGTCCGCCCTGAGGGGAGGGCTTAACCGGCTTCAGATCGGGGTGCCGAGGTGGAAGCTGTGGTTGGTTCAGAGGCAGTTGGGGGAACTGCTATTGATAGTGATACTGAGAGATGTGGTTTAATACTTGGTGCTACTGGAGCTGATGCTGCTGGGACTGCTGCATTTGGGCTTGCATTGCCCGCATTCACTGCATCAAGTCATCAAACTGGTTTTGGCTAGTCGCCAGGGGGACAACAGTTGGTTCGGTAAAGGTTGTTTTGACAGGGAGAGTAAGGGGGACGTTCATTGCGGGAAGGTTCATGGGCGCCACTGTTCGTGGCGCACTCAGGCTGGGGATCCCATCCACCGGAAGGGGGATGGTGAATTGTCCGATGCACACCACGGGGACTTGAAGTTGTTCCCTAGTGGCGTTCATCTCCATGCTACGTCCGACATTGCTGGAAGAAGCCATGGGTGTTGGGGTTTCTTGGAAAAAAAGGGGTTATGAGAGTTTTAGAGGGAGGCTTTTAGAAGCGTATCCCATAGACGGCACCAATTGATGGTGCGCAATCTGGCCGGTCCTAGCTGTCAATGATCTTGCCTCTGGCTGGAGCAGAAGGTGCCTGAAACGGGGAAGAGAGCGAGTATTTCCGGGGAGGAACCCGGTGAGAGTGCTTCGAAGCTCAAGTTAGTATCTTCTCAAAGGCAAGATAATAAACCAGATAGCGCAAAGTTATCACATACCTCCTTCTTGGGGGGAAGAGAGCCTTTTATAACCACTTCGCGCACTCACTCCCAAGCTCCTGTCAGGTCGGGCATCATTACCTCTGCACTTCTGCCAGTTTGGGTGTCATCACCTCTGCTGGGGCAGACAACCGCCACTACTCTCTTTGTTGGAGCCGTCTCTGTGACTGGAGGTGGCGATGGCAGGTGGATGTTGAAGTGCGGCTGTCAAGCGTTAGATCCTAAGTCAGTCAGGTGCGTCGCCTCAAGATACGGACTCCTTTGGTGTCAGGTACGGTTATTCAGCTCGGCGGTCTGGAGCTGAAGTGTTGGAGTGGTGTGCGAGGTAAAGTCTTGAGTTCGGGTAGAGGTGTGGCCCGAACTGCCCTGGGGCGGGCCAGTTCGGGTTTTTTCCCCTTGCGCTCCTCGTAAGGCTCGGTGTCAAATGGGGAGTTCGGGCTCCTTTTGGGGAGCTCGGACTGCTGGTTCCTCCTCTCGAAGCTCGCGCCTCGAATGTACTGCCGTGCCGAGCTGTTGCTTCTGCCATGTGTTGGATGGGCGAGAGGTCAGGCCAAATCTTCCTTTATCAATATGCATTAATAAGATGCAATCATGTGGTTTTTTTAAATTTTCATAAATCCAGAAATGTCCCCTAGTAGTCCTGTTGCAGATTTAGATTTTGTTGAGACCATGATGCTCTTATGTTGTCTGGGTCTAGACTCTAGAAAATATTAAACTATTGAAGACTCCATTAGGAAGATCTGAAAGGTCTAGACAAACAACAAAAGGATGGAGGTTGATTTCAATAAAAATGGACAGCATAGAGCTAGGATTGGAGATTGATTTCTAGAAAAAAAGATAAAAAAAAAAGAAGAAATGCCCTTTTCTATAAAAGTTGATTTTCAGAGTTTCAATATTATTTCATGTCATTATACATTTAAACAAAACAAATAAAAAACCTATTTATTACATGTGATCCTCCTACTTTATACCACTCTTTCTTTGAAACACAACAGCCTTTTATTACATAATAAAATGGATTTTTTTTTTCATCCTTATCTAAACAATGAAAGCAGAGGAAGGAATTGGGATCTGCCATGCCAGAACTTGGATTGTCAAAATAGAAAATACTAGCTTCAATGCCCATTGCACTAATATGGACCTATGAACCGTCCAATATTCCAACTCCTTCCTGGCAAGGATGTCATACTCTTCTCAGGTGTTTAATAGTGTCTGACTTGTGTCAAGATTTCGTACATGACTGATAAGAGTCACAGTATTTTCAATTTTGGTGGGTCCCTTCCATTATTCCAAATCATGGTACATTGATCATAAAACCCTTCTAAATAATTTGTACTCTCCTGCTTAGTGATCAGAGTATTGTTGCTGCATAAGATTCCATTTTCAATTTAATCTTTTTTTTATTGGTTGAAGAGAATTTAATGTCTCGTCTCTTATCTTTCAAACCTCTCTCTCTCTCTGCTGATCAGCAGCATTAAAAACCTCTCTCTCTCATGTAGAGGTAACTTGGGGCTGGTGGATTGGAGATTTATCAAATTTTGAATTGGGTCAAGCCCTATGTAGTTGAAACTCTTCAACTCTAGCAATGTGCTGCCAAATTGGAATATGTAAAAGAAAAAAAAGTGTTTCGTAAACTGTTCCGTTGCCCAAAATTGTAAGCACCTCATTCCTGTTTATGTATAAATGGGTTTACCTTCAGTGCTGACTATTTCTACACAAATACATACGTGGCAAGTTCATCAGTTCATGCAATGTGCAAAAAAATAAAATAAAATAAAATCCATGCAATGAAATTGTCATAAAATGCAGCAAAACCTGACATATCTTAGGCAGTATTTTATAGCGGTAGATAATTGGCCGAATTCAATATCATTAAGGGTTTGTCCGTTTATAATCGGAGCATATATCGTTACATATTATCCCTATCCAATATAATCCGATCTGATTCAATATATCATTAAGCGTTTGTCATAGGTTCAAGTTTCATACAAGTGATTTTTAGGATATGTTTGGTATAGAGGTTCGGAATTGGAATTGGAATGTTCCAGCCGTTTGATTGGGTGGAATCAGAATTCGATTCTTTTTTGGGGTGAAATGGCATTCTCTTATTTGAGGGAATGGCCATTCCCGATCCACTCTCTCGAAATCGGATTCCCATTCCAGCCATTGTTTAATTTTGGTTTGCTTTTGTGTGTTACAGAAATATGACATTGCGGGTCTGGCAGAATTTCTCAAGCCATTAAACGAGGTCATCATGAAGGCAAATGCATTGACTGAAGGTCGGCTGAATTTCTTCAATCTACTCAGGCAAAGATTGTGGTGAGAGATTTGTTTACTAATGTTTTTGAGGTTCTTGAGCAGAATTGAAAATTTTGACTGATTACGATTCCAGCTTTTAGTTGAACCAAACAACAACAATTGGAATCCGATTCTGATTCCGGATTGAACCAAATAGATGTCAGGAATAGGTGATCCCGATTCTGATTTCTGGGGATTCCGATTCCAGTCCTATCCACCAACCAAACACACCCTTAATTCATTTTATTAACATATAATATTTTGATCATTTCTAGTTTAATTTATTTATATAATTCAAATATCCAATTGTAATCTAAATTCAATTCAAATCTAATATTAAAGGGATGGATAATATCTGATTCAAACTCAAATATAAATGAATTAAATTTGGATATTTCTACCTTGAGATGTTGCATGTTTTAAAACCAGTTATGGATGGTTTTGGCCTACAATATCACCCTTTTCTTTTCCTTGTAATTAAAATCTTATGGTTACATCATCAGGTAATTGCCATATGTTATCCATATTATTATAAAGCGGATAGTTGCATAAAGTTAAATTTAAGTTTATAATGTCAATTTATATTTTGCCCTTTACTTACATGCATTGGTATATGCCCTTGTACTAGTATTGTAAATGACCAAAATACACTATGTCAAATTAAGATGGGCTTTTGCTGACACAACTCAACTATTCCAAGTTATAGAGCACTTCACAAGAGTGTGGTGTGGTTCAGACCATATAGTCTCAATTAGGGCTGCTAGTTGGGCTGGGTTAGGTTGGGTTGAGCCCAACCCTAAGTTCTAAACTCCCACCCCTAACCCTAACCCAACCCGACCTTCAACCCGACTTACCCAACCCTAACCCTAACTAAATTCCTTCAACCCTAATCCAACCCAATCCAACCCGAAGTCAACTTCAGATTGGGCCCAACCCAACCTTCTTCCCATCCCTTAAAATCTTGTAGAACTTCTTAATCTCAGATTTTAACTCAACTTTCACTATATATATTAATCCTATGTTTTATTAGTATTTGTTTGTTGATGTTTTTATTGGTTCTCTTAAGTACAAAATTCAAAAAAAAGTGTTTGAAATGATTATAGTTTATTACAAATTATAGCTTATAATAGATCTTTTATAAGCTATGGATGGAAAACAACAAAGAGGAGATAAAGAATAAAATATTCAAAAAACATAAAAAAATGTTATGAAGGTTTTGGTATTTCCAATTAGGATTAAGTGAAGTGATTATTTTAAAAGAAATAAAAGATAGTTTGTAGTAGGGGCTATACAACTATCATGCATATAAACAAATCAATGTATGATATCATATATATAACATATATTTATATTTGATATGTACTATAGATTTGGGTTCGGGTTGGGTCGGGTTGCCCAAGGGATCAACCCTAACCCAACCCAAACTAAAGTCGGATTCATAAATTTTAACCCTAACCCTAACCCAAGCATCAACCTGACCCAACCCAACCCGACTTTTCAGGTTAGGTTCAGGTTTGATTCGGGCCAACCCGGCCCAAGTTGCAGCCTTAGTCTCAACCATACCAAAATAGGTCCCAGAGGTTGAAACCACACCACACCTCAAAGAAAGAGAAAATGCTACCAAGCAAGATAACATTTTCTATAACCATGTCACATGCAACCCCAATGAAATGCAAACGCGCCAATTATCACATGTCATGCCTTGAATTTTATTACAATTGTTGGCATGATTTTATTTTAGGGATTATAGCAGTTAAGGGCAACTTTTAGCCCTTAATATCAATAAAAGTAATATATTTAAAAAAATTCAAAAGTAGGTCAATTTTTTAAAAATAATATCAGTTAAGGGCAAAAATATTGTTCATCTTCCTCTTGCAATCCATTCATCGGCGCCGCCGTTTGCCTCCGCCTATCTCTGCCTCTGCCTCCGACAATGTTGTCGGAGGTGGGCGGCGGCAGCACTGGTGGTCATTCCTCTGCCCAACGCCACCACCTCTGCCTCCGTCTCCGACAACATTGCCAAAGGTGGGCAGAGGCAAAGGCAGTGGTGGTAGTGCTGGTGGTCATTCCTCTACCCTACGCCGCCACCTCCGCCCACCTGCATCGCCGCCACCTCTGCCTCCACCCACCTCCGGCAACGTTGCCGGAGACGGAGGCAAAGGTGGCGGCATTGGGCAGAGGAATGACCACCAATGTTGCCGCCGTCGCCTCTGCCTCCACCCACCTCCAACAACATTGCGAGGAGGAGGCGGAGGTGGTGGAGATAGGCGGAGGCATTGCCGGAGGCGGCAACGGATGATAGTGCACGGCGGCACTGGTGAATGGATTGCAAGAGGAATAAGATGAACAGTGCTTTTGACCTAAATTGATATTATTTTTAAAAAGTTAACCCATTTTTGAAATTTTTTTAAATATATTACTTTTATTGATATTAAGGGCCAAAAGTTGCTCTTAACTGCTATAATCCCTTTATTTTATTGAGGGGTCTCTCCCAATTGTCACGTGAAATTAGGAATGTCAACGGTATTCGAAAATCTGATTTCGAATTCGAGATTCGACATAATCAAATTGAATTCGGATAAATTAAATGTCTAATTAGTCAAATTTGGATATCCTATTCATACCAAATAGCTAATCGGATTTGAATTCAGATATGACTTGATTCGATTTGATAAATATCGGAATTCTATCGATTATTTAATTCTTATATATAATATATAAAATATTTAAATATTTTACATAATTTATATATAATATAAAAGTATATAAATAATTTATATATTTATATACTTTATATAAATAAAATATTTATTTTATAGATTTATTAATTACCTAAAATAATTAATTGGTCGAATTTGAATCAAATCGAATATTCGAATATTTAATCGAATTCGAATTCGAATATTAATTTTTAATATCCATCGGATATCGAATTTTCTAATCAGATTCGAATTCAATCCATTTAAACCCCTACATGAAATGCAAACTCCTATTAAAAAAGAACGAAAGAAATGCAAGCTCCTACCAAGCAGCCGTTAGAGGGTGGGTGGGTGTTTTTGAATATTTAAGGGGGTGTTGATCAATGTGTATGGTTTTGTGTTTGAAAACAAAAGCAACAACCACATCAACAAAAACAATGTTATACAGATGGACAAACACCCCCTTCAATGATTAACCCCTGTCACATGCCATTGCCAAATGTTGGTCCCAGCTAAGTGGGGTCTTGGGAGGGGTAGAATGCAGGGCTCGGATCTCTTGAATGAAGCAAATGAACTACACATAGATGTGGGAGCTTAATCATATATTTCTTTTTCAGATTTTGAGAGGGGGGGAAGTTGGTCAATGGGATTTTGGTTTCCATTGATCAAGAATCCCATATTCTTTTTTCAAATTTTTGTGAGAATTAGGGAAAGTTTATTTTCTTGAGTATTACTTATCCGGGTAAGTAATACCCGTTTCTTAAGTGGATAAATAACTTTCCCACCTAGGGGAAAAGTTGCCAACACTTGAATGGGACAAAAATGCCCCTTTTAATAATAGAGTTTTTATGGTTAAAATGGTCATTGCCTTGCTTACATGAGAAATAAAAGAACATGGATAACTGTACTTACACGGGTAAGTGTTTTCTAGGAAAAACTTACCCAAATAACTGCATTTACCTGGATAAGCAACTTACCGAAAAACGAATGGGCCTAAATTCATCTTGGGAACCAATTATCCAAGACTAATCATTTCTAGATGCAGATAACCAGTTTTTGCAGACAGCAGCGAGTCGTAGTTTGTCAACAACATCTAGCCGCTCCCTAATTCTTTGTATAATGTTTTCTGGGAGCTCAGACCATGTTGCTTCCATCTTTTGGATCTTCGACGGATAGGTTATCTCCATGATTCTTTGCTGGCTGAATAAGAAAATAAATCAAAACAAAATGGCCCAGCAGTCATAATCTATACAGGTAAGAAACAAACAGAAGAATAATGGAGGAGAAAAAATAACACTGAAAACTCAATCGGAACAAGAGATGAACGACAGAGGAGAAAAATAAACAAAAAAAATACATACTAGAGAGAGAAAAAAAACCACAAAACACTAATGGCTCATGATCTGTATATCAGATTAGAGGTACTAAACAAAGATGTAATCAATGGAAGAGAAAACAGAAACGTAAATCCAATGTTCTGATCAGTTTATCAGATTAATATCGTATTTGTTTATTCGTGAAAAAGAAAGAAGAGAGAAAAAAAGTGAGAGAGAGAGAAACTGCACCTTTACCTCTGTCCTAGGAAGCCAAGCAAGTTAGGTTGGGCCAAATTGGGCCTTAAGTAGTCAAACCCAAAATGCTGAATTGCTCCAACAAACTCAACCACAGGGGATGAACAGAACTTGAGGATGAATTAGACTATGTTTAGTAGAATTGGTTAGAATTAGATGGCATTTTACTATTAATATATGTAACAAAATGTGGTTATGTTTTTGTGTGGAAATTTTGGATGAGAAGATGGTGCTTTCATTTGAGCATGTAGACTCTTTAATTCTCTCTAATCCTATTTTGAAGCTGAAAAATAATGGAAAATTCAAACAAAGCTTCAAAATTAGGCTTCAGTTGATTTAATTTAGGTTGGCAACAATCATGGTTTGCAACCATTTGTTTTAAAGTAAATTAACATAAAATCCCAACTGAATTTTATCCATTGGGTTTAGTTCAGGCTTGGATCCAAAATTGAAATACTGAATATTATTAATAAATTAAAAATGATCAAAATATTATACATTATTTATAAAAAATAAAGAGTAAAGTCCACATACCCCCCATAGTTTTGTGGGATCTTTCACTTGACCCACTAGTCTTTTTATTTATTTGTTTATTTATTTTGTAAGAAGATTTGACCCAAACTTTTCACCCGATTACACATAAACCTCTCTATTAGCATTTTGTCAAAGAAATGGAAAGAATATGCCTATATGCCTTTCCTTGCATATATTTTTAAAACCCTAAAATGTTCTTTCCTTGATTTGTAAGATGATCTTACCCTTCTTCACGAATATTGTTAAGAAAATACTCTCAATTATGATCTTTTTTACCAAAGATCTAGACCATTAAAATGGAACCTCAAAATCAGTCCTGATCTTGAAAATCCAATTGATGTACAAAGGTTTCGATCAATTTAAGCAATGGGAGTAGAATGGTAGATGACACTAAATATATGGTCAACTAATGTGGTATCCTATATCAGTGGAGTGATCTCTCTGTCTTTCAAGTACTGTACCAAATTCGGGTCATGTAACTGATGTATCGAATCAATTGGAAGATTTTAGATCATCAAAGTGGTCTATTAAAATCATTAAATTAATTTCAACCATCCAAGTGCTGTATCAAAATTTCAATCAATTTGGGCAATGCAAAGGATCAAAGATAAGTTCTCCAATCGACCAGGATGCTATATAACATAAATTGAAATAAGAATTACATGTTTGGCCCTGTTTGAGTTATAAATCCGTATTCCAACCGTCCTATTTAAGTTGGAAATTTAAAATACAAATATTTTCTTTAGGCTGCGTTTGGAAAATATGCAAATAAGTGTGAATATAAATATATAGAGTGTAAAATGGTTCATATAAATTGTAAAATTGAGTTAGTTTTGCACTAACAAATTTATCTTCTTACCAAACAAACTTTTAGCTGTAATGGATGCAAACATGAATTCCAATAAAAAGCATATGCTTTTTTTTTTTACTAAAAGCCCACTTGAATGCAAATTTACTTCTTTTTTCTTGATGTACTTTTACATTTTATTATCAATGTAAATATGCATTGATCTGTTATTTGTCAATGCATACATGTAATGTTGCCAAACACAAGCAAAAGTGAACAAGAGTGCAAATTTACCCTGAACCGGGATCTACACTTCATTTGCAAGATTTCCAAATGCAGCCTTAGGCTCAGTTTGGAAAAAAAAAATACAAATATGTACAGTGCTATTGCATGCAAAATAATACAAAATATAAGGTTTTGTACCCTACATATTTGTATTTGTACTCATGCGCCTTAGGCTCAGTTTGGAAAGAGTACAAATACAAATTTGTAGAGTGCAAAACCTTGTATTTTGTATTATTTTGTATATATTTGTACTGTACATATTTGTATTTGTACTCCTTACAAACTGAACCTTAGGCTCCATTTATTTGCGATACAAACGCCAAACTATTTATGTACCCCAGTTCGCATTTGCGATTGCGAGCCTTTGTTTGATACATAAAAAGTAATGATTATCATAGTAAAAATGTGTTTTCTGACACTTTTGTACTATGAAAAGAGAACATTGTTGTACCTATTTTTTTGATACAATTTTGTGTTCTTTTGATAATTAACTTTTTGACCAAAATTAAGGTATTGGAATATAAGATAGTTGGAGCATTTAATGATGGGCCCACATTTTTGCACAGATTTCAACCAAACAAGATGAATGCAAAAACAGTTTAAAATATGAACCGTATTTACATTCATAAACCGAAAATGGATAAATATACAATATACATATTTATATTTACATTGCAATCAAACACAGCCTTAGCAGAAAATAAAAAAGAATGAACGCCCATAAAACAAAACATAAAAATAACTCTCAACACAAATCAAATCCGCATTACGTTAATCAGATTATATTTAAATTTGAATTCAGACAAACAGATGTGACCCTACTTTCACTTACATTAATTAAAAATTTAAAACTAATCAGATAAATTGTTTTTTTAGTGTAACTGATTGACTAAGGCTTTTTTTCCTAACTTTTCTTTCAAACCAAATGCAGTCTATCATTATTGTGGCCATCATCCATCACGTAAGCCTTGTTACAACCATATATGGTCAACTACATAAATCCTGTTTTACTATTCATGCACGAAAAGACAAATGGGCATCATAATTGCAATTGCCCACTAGCAAATCTAGCATGTTTTAGTCTATTTAGACTTCAGACATCAATTGGGCAGAAAAAAATATGCGCTTTAATTTAATTATTCTAACAAGATCTAATCTAACATCAAAGGTATAACTAATAATCAACTGCAATAACATTGTAATTTGGTAAACTACATCATTGTTAAAAATTGAATCTCACTTAACAGGCCAAGAAAAATTGGACAAATATCTGGAACTGAACCCCAGTGCTTTGTTTGGTTACTTGATTGTAGAAAAGCCAGGTGAAGGGGACGAATGGGAAAGAACCAGGTTTTGGAAAAGTTTTTTTTTTTTCCCCTTTTTTTAGGGTAATAGAAAGGATATTGAAAAGATGATAAAAAGAGAGTTTGCCTTGAAAATTTTCTTGGTACCTTTAATTTCTTTTATGGAGTGAACCTGTATAACATGAGATGGTAATGACAAAATAAATTATTAGTTAAAAACTTTAAAAAAAAAAATCATTACTTGGAAAATCTTGGTTTGGCAAGCGTGAGAAACTGCGAATACAAGTCTGAAAATAGCTATTTTGAGTTAAAAAATGCTAAAAATTAGAACCGAAGTTTTAAAAAGCTAAAGGCGGAGGCAAGATATTTGGGTGTGAAAGGGGCGAGTCCTAAGCCTCGAGGCATAAATCTCGGACATAAAAAATAAATAAATAAAAGATATGTACTTAAAAAAACAAATGAAGGAAATATAAGTTTTTTTATTTCTTTTTGTATTTACATCACCCGAACCAACCTGAATTTGACCTGATCTAGGGACCAAGCTAACAATTTTCTTTCTCATTGTTGTTTAAAAGTATGGAGGTTGGTTTATTCTTTATAGTTCCATTGGTTTGTTTTAAGTTACATTTGGCATTTCTTATTTTAATTTTTAAGGACTTATCTTCTTTTTGCAGTTAAAATGTCCTATACTGAGGCCCTGTTTGGTTTGCGGAAATAGAGGTCCAACTGTTTGATTGGGCGGAATTGGAATCCTATTCCCATTCCTGCTGGAATGGAATTCCCCCATTTGAGGGAATGGCCATTTCCTGCCTCTCCTTGGGAATGAGATTCCATTCCTGCTGATTTTAATTCTCATTCGTATTATAAGAATGGACCATTCTGATTCCGATTCTAAAGGATTTCAATTCTGACTACGAATTAAACCGGATTTTAACCTAAAAAAAAGAGATAAATCCTTAAAATAAGGAATGCCAAATGCAGCCTTAAACTTTTAATTTTAACTACATAGTCCATAAAGAAGTTATTTGGGTGAGGCAATTTAAGAATCATAGCCCATATATATATATATATATATATATATATAACTCTCATTAACAATATTCCCAAAACAATGTCCATATTTAAGCCTTATGCGTTGCACATCACAAGACTAAAGGTTTAAAGGTGTAGGCCTCTAACAACTCAAGGCCTAAGCCTTGGCAATGAAGAGAAATGCTATTGAGGCCAGGCCTTTTTGATCAGCCTCGCCTCAATAACCTTTTAAAACCATGATTAGAACCATATGCAATTTATATACAATTTATTGAGTTGGGATCTGCTCGCAACAAAAACTGTCTCAACAGTCTTCCAACATATCTGTGCCTATACATCTCACAAGACTGGGACCAACCATATATGACGGTATGATATGTGTGGATCCAGATATGTTGAAACATGTTGGAACGGATTTTTGTTCGGAGGGGATTCATGTTCCCAAGACCCCATTTAGCTGGGGCCAACCATCAATATATTCTTTTTCCTATTTCTTTTTTTCAGCAGAAAGGGCAAAATTGCCTTTCGGCTCATGTAGGAGTGACTTCCTGTGTACAACTTTGAAAAGAAGGAAAACGCACAAAAACATTTCACCCTAATTAAGAGATTGCCTTGATTAAATATCTTAATTAATAAAGCTCACACAAATATAGTTGAAACTTGCAAATTACCAAAAAAGTATATTCCCCTAATTAAGAAATTGACTTATTTAGGCAAAATAAATAATAAAACCCTATTTATTACAATTTATTGGGTAAATAAATAGATCCTCCTACTTTATTCCACTCAAAAAATATGAGGCACAAGACAGACCTTTTATGCATGGTTTTAAAACCAATGTTGACACGCACTAGTTTGGAAAAATGTATTAAAAACATCTTCCCATGAATAACAACACAAAGTATAAAAGGTGTTCCCAATACATGATGGGATGAGGCTGTGAGGAGTAGATCCAGACTCTTTACATGGTTCTGTTTTTCACTTGGCTTGAGTTTCAAACGAAACAAACATTGAATTGGTAAATAAATTAGATGGTTAAACCGCTAAACCGTTTAACTCAAACAATAATTTCTTGGTCAATTTTATTTTAATTATATTTTATTTTTATAAATATATAAAAAAGTCACAAATTAAGCCATTCAAACCAGACAGTTGAACCATTGACCCAAAAATTTATAGGTTGATTTTAAAAAACCTTACTTTATGAAGGACATGAAACCTTTATATTTTAGCAACACATGAAGCTTTTTCAAAGTTAATAATACGGAGGATCATTATTCATATGAAACCAGGCTAAAAGATGGAGATGACGTATGGTTGGGCCATGACTCATTGACTTGTTCTGAAACTTTTTTCCACATAATTGCCCAAATGCAAGCTTCAAAAGCCCATTCATGTCATCATGTGGGCTCTCAAACTGTCCAACATTCCAACACTTACTTTTGTAGGGAAGTCCCACAGGCCACAGACCACAGTTCTCCAGTTTAAGAGTCTTTTCTTTTGCCTTGATCCATGATTAATTTAGTACATAGAAACAGGAAAATTTTGGTGGGTCCCTTCCTTTATTCCCAAATCTAGTACAATTTTACCATAAAAAAACTTTAATTGTAAGTTTGTAACTCTCATCTCAATATTGAAGTGAAGATGCATGAGATTTAATTTCAATAAATTACAAAGCGTTTACCAAACAGCTAATAAATGTGATACCGAATTTCATGAACAAACCATGTGGTCTGAGAATCTAAAACCTTGTCACTGTTACTTAAATTCTCTTCTCCTCCTCTCTGTCTCTGTCTGTCTCCGTCTCTCGTCTACTCTCCCCATTTTGTGATCAAAACCGAAATGGGTTTTGGAATTCAGAGCTCTTGTTATGCTGTTGTCACCATCTTTATGGTGTTTTCATGTTATTGTATAGCACACACACGACACCATTTGTATAGTAATGACAGGAGGAGTTCAAGGTGGAGAAAGCTGGAGAGAAACTGCGATCTGTCTGAGGGGAGTTGGGTCTTCGATGAATCCTATCCTCTCTACAATTCATCGGCCTGTCCCTTCATTCGGAAGGAATTCGATTGCATCAAATACGGCCGCCCAGATCGTCTCTACCTTCATTATAGATGGCAACCCCATGACTGTAACTTACCAAGGTAAGATCTCTCTCTCTCTCTCTCTTTCTCAGAGAGTCGGATTGGGTGAATATGTTATTGGGTAATGCTGCAGATTCGACGGTGAGGAGTTCTTGAAGAGATTCAAGGGAAAGAAGATCATGTTTATAGGGGATTCAATAAGTCTCAACCATTGGCAGTCACTGGTTTGCATGCTTCACGCCGCTGCGCCTGAGGCTGCCATCCTTCTGGAGACAGAGGACTCCATTACCACATTCACTTTCCAGGTAAGTCTCTGAGCGGAATGGACAAAAAAATGGCAGAGGTCGGTCTTTGTTGATGCTTCTAGTATCAGTAATTCAGTATCCCAATGTGCAATGGCCGGGCCAATTGAATTTCAGCAAAAGCTGTTTGGCTTTGCTGCGTTTTACTTTCTAAAAAGTATTTTCTGAGGATCTCTGTTACTGGACCAATGATATCATGCCAACCCATTGAATGGTTAGTGGGTAAAGAAATCAAATAACCGCTAATACCTGAAAGGCTACCATCACAAGAGCTTTTGAGCTTTGACCCATCAAAACCGTCCGTGAATTTTGTGATAAATACCCCCTCAACTTAAATGAATTGGCATGTAGCATAGGATTCGGAGCCTTCTAAAACAAAATATTCCCGCAGGACCTGCACAAATGCTGATGTGGCAAGTTCATGCAATAGTGGCAAATGTAATGCCTGGTAATGCATAAATCCTAGCGGTTCAATTTGGGTTGGGTTGAGTTAGGCAGGGAATTTGTTAAATATATATATATATATATATATATATATATATATTTAAATATTAAATAAAAATATGTTTTATATAAAATTTTTTATTTTTATAAAACATTTTTTTTCAAATCGAGTTTAAATTTATGAGCTTTTATTTGAACTGAGCTCGAATTCGAGCCTTGTACTACCCTAGTGAACCGAGCTCAAACCTCGTACTATTTGACTCAGCTCGACTCGATTTCATCCCTAATTATAATGGAGATTGGAATCAAATTCCATTACCACCAGGGTTGAAGAATTATGGGTACGGGCATGGGCTGTCAAATTGGGTAACCCAACTCGGAGTCCAGTATCAATGTCATCTAAAAATCCAACTTTTGAGATTAGACATAATGAGTTAGATCTGGTCCAATAATATCTGATTTCAACTGATTATATAATTCATATATAAAATATTTAAATATTTCAAATAAATTATATATACTTTATATAAATAATATATATATTATTATATTCAAAGATTCTTATATTATCATATTGCTTGATTCAATTCAAGCTCAATCCCCTATTTGAAGCGAATGCCGGTCTAGTGGCATTCTAAAATTTTGAGCCCAGGCTCTTTATTGAGACATTAAATTGGGTATGGCACATTGTAAAATGAAAAAGAAAATATTTTTTCTAAGATGTCCTATTCCGATCCTAATAGTTTTATAATAGAAAAAAAATATAACAATTTAAACCCCCAATTGGCAAACATCCTTATCAAGTATATTTAACAAATAAACATTCAACAATTGAATGTTCCTTGTGATGCCAATGACTCTGGCTTGCGTTTCCCTTGTAATACAAGGTTGTTTATATAATCCCAGACTAGAAATTTGCTCAAAAGCTTAGGATTTCCAGACCAGTTCAACGAATTTGTCCTGGGTTTGGTGCATATTCAGATCTGAAAATTGGCCCATTTGGTGCTATGTAATGCTAGTTTAATGGGCTATTGGTCGATATTGTTGTTTAATGGGACTGGGCCTAGAGGACATGACATTAGATTTAGGTGCGACCCAGACCCATTGGACCCTTGGAATTGCCTGGCTGTAGAATTGGAATAATATATTCATACAGTCATATGCCCTAGAAGTTGACAGCAATGCATCTGATGCATTTGCCCAATTTGTGCGGCACATGATCCCATAATAACATAACAATATAAAAAGTCTCAAAAGTTATTATATTTATGCGACATTCTAGATCACTACTTTGTATGCATTGACACAATAGCTTTTATAGGTTGTTTCTGTTTTAATTTCTTTTAATAAAGTCGGTGCACTATATTGGTTAATTGATCTCAATTAAATTTTATCTTTTCTCTTTTTTGAGTAAAGATTCATTAATTTTGTTTATCGGTCATAATCTAGATGTTGACCTGTTAATAAGGTCAAATTGGTTTTAGTCTCTCGGCCTTTTGGTAACGATATTGGAGCTGAATTCAAGAAGGAAATGCTTAGATTTCATTCGGGCAGCTTCTTTAAGCAAAGAAAAATCAAATTGACTTATTTAAAATTGATGGGCTACATTATATGGGGTGATCAGCCATATGAATCTTAATATTGTTTTGTCATTCCTTTTTTAGTGTTTATTGTCATTAAATTATGAGTACTTAAATCATTTTTTGTAACCTTCATTTAAGTTCATTTTGGTCTGCCTCTGGTTCTTTTAGCCCGTTCAACTTGTAATTAGATCTTTTTTCATATTGGGTGCTGTGGTTGGTGTTTTATGCATGTCAATAAATTATCTCAATTTCTCTTATTTCCTCACCTAAAATCTATGATATTGGAAAAACATGGTACTAGAGAGTTTTGACCAATCAAACCACCCCATGAATTGTGATGAACATTATCCGATTGGTCACCTCTTTTATGATACCGCTTGAATTGGATGTAAATTTTTCCGGTAGCATGTCTTTTCCGTATCATAGTTGAACCAACCCATTACAGTAACTCTTAAATTTCCTTTTAATGATTTTATTTCTGACCCTATCTTTTCTACTTTTATCATTCTTCCATTTAAGCATTCACATTTCTTATATCTCTTTGTGTTCACCATTGCAGAAGTATGACGTCTCGGTGATGCTGTTCAATTCTCAGTATCTTGTAGACATAGAGAAGGAGAAAATCGGACGGGTTATGAAACTGGACTCCATGAAGAATGGCGATATATGGAAAGAGATGGACGTTTTGATCTTCAACACCTGGCTCTGGTGGTACCGCAAAGGGATCAAGCAACCGTGCGAGATACTCACTCACCCCCCCCACTCATATTGCTGAAATCAATAGAAACAATAGTGCTGAGGGTTTAGATTTTTTGTTGATGAGGCACTCTAACAAAAGCTAGCCAACGCTTGTTGTGGTGCAGATGGGACTACATCCAACAAGGGAACATCACTTACAGAGACATGGATCGCATGGTTGCCTTCGAGAAAGGGCTCACAACATGGGCCAGATGGGTCGACTCAGATGTTGAACCTTCCAGAACTAAAGTCTTCTTCCAAGGCATTTCTCCATCCCATTACAAGTAACTCCTTTCACTCCAACTGTTTATACTTTCTACTAATAAGGAAAGAATACAAATACAAATATATATATAACAGTGTAAATACATACAAAATCTAATGATTTGCACTCTACATATTTATATTTGTATTCCTTCCAAACTGAGCCTAATGAAATGGTTAGGGAAACAATGGGCTGGTAAACAAGCATAGGGTGGACCAGTCTGGAACTGGTTATTAATCAATTCTATATAACCACTTCTATAAAATAGATCCAGAACCAAACCAATTAAAAATTGGGATAACCATTTTCAGAATGTTACGCTATAAAAACTACCATTTGATTAATGGTTTATTTTTGTCAACTTTCTTTTGTTTTTGTATCTGTGAACTTAGTGGGATGGAATGGAATGAGCCAGGGGAGAGGAATTGCGCCAAGCAGACGCAGCCCATGAAAGGGTCGACTTACCCAGGCGGCTGGCCTCGGGCGATGAATGTGGTGAGCAAGGTTTTGAGTAGTATAACAAAACCCGTTTATTTGCTCAACGTGACAACTCTATCACAGCTGAGGAAGGATGCACACCCGAGCAGCTACAATGGCTTCAAGGGCATGGATTGCACCCATTGGTGTATCGCTGGCCTCCCTGATACTTGGAACCAGCTTTTATATGCAGCTCTCATTCATTAAAACAACATAATTAGAGAATTCATAGCCAATATTGCACAGTTGATTGCTATTTTCCTTAGTCTTCTTTTTTGATAGTTTCACTTATTGAGTTGATTCTTACAGAATTTTCTTGTCATCCAAGCAAGGGAACATGTTTCAATCTGGTATGAATTCATTAGTTAATTCATGGTTATTTCTTTTTCTTCGCCAATTATATCTTGGCATAGATTGGACAATTACTAAAATTAAAGTAGTTAATGTTTAGGATAGAAAAGGATATATAAGACCAGAATGAAAAGAGAAACAAAAGGAAACCTTTCCAACAGTTTCGTTTTTTTTTTTTTTATCTTTTAATTTTTCGCAGGTTTTATGCTGTTACTAAGAATCAATTGAGATCATATTTCCTGCTACTATAGTTGCAGGCAGGGGTGTCAATGTGGGTTGAGCCCCATCCAAATCAAAATCATTTTGGACAGATTGGATGTTGAATTAGACCACTCCAGACTTAATGTTTCAAAGCATTTATTGGATTGGATTGGACATGGTCCATCCGTAATGGAATTACATTATATTGGATCGGATTGAATCAATATCCAATCCATTGATAAAAGTATAGGTGTCAATGAATTAGGTTTGGGTTGAAACCAATCGAAATTAAAACCAACTTGAGCAGATTGGATTGTCCAAATATTTAAATCGACTACTCGAAAATGGTCCATAATCTTTGAATGCACCTGGTCCATCTGTAATGGATTCATATTGGACTGGATCGAGTCCAATTGGACACCCCTAGTTGTAGGACAATCGAGAGACCCCTTCGACTACAGTCTACGGCTGGGTGAGCTAATTAACTCTCCTTGACATTTATTTCTACGAGTGTTTACCCAAACGCTGTCTTGCAAGGTATCAGGTTCAACTTCATTGGATCAAATCTTAACAACTGTAAGACACGGTTCAATCTCTCTGCTCTGGGCTGTGTTTATTTGTTATTTAAAGTAGGGCCCAAGAGCCATGCCGTGACATGCTGGCCCTGGCTACAAGTTACCAGATTTCTCTGGGCCTTAACTGGCTATTGGTCAGCCCAAAGCACCGCCCTACAACTTAATGCAACACGGCAACAGCAAAGCAATGCGGTTTCACAAATACATTTGACTGGGACTGTCTGAAGCTACATTCATTGTTGCTCTGAAAGGAAAGGGCAACTAGGCAAGGCTTTCAGTAACATTGAATGTTAGGCAGTGACAAAAACACACCCCTGGTTCCCTTCATTCATGTCGGTTGGATGAGAGTCAAATTACTCAAATCCTTCTTTTTTTTTTTAACCGGGCTGGACCCAGAATTTCCACTGTAATTGTCAAAGCCCAAATACTGCAATTAGCTTTCAGGATTCATGAATTTAAAACATGGGTATCAAAGCAACCAAACCAAAAATCAGTCTGGGTATGAAAAAAAAGAAATGAATAAAATAAAATATGGTAACAGAAGATGAGACCTTGAAGATCTTCAAATCCTTCTACAAAACCACTATGGCATGGTGGATTTAGCAAAGGAATTTGAAAACAAACAAACAAATCAATTGTACAGAAAAGAAAAGAGAAACTCTTGATTGATGAAATGTGCCTCTGATAATCTCAGTCATACCTCCTACACCTCCAAGCTGAAATTGAGAAAAGTGCTGGTACTTTCCAGCAGATTACCAGACAGCCATTCTCCTCTTTGATCTTATACCCATCACAACCATAGCTCTCCAGAGTCCAGACCTCCTCCTTGCCTGCAGTTGGCAACAGTAGCTCAAGGGCACTACAAAATTATTCCTGCACAAATACGGTTGTGGCAAGTCTAGGCAAAACAAACATTATCTTGGAGTTAGAGGGTGTGTTTGGCTTGGTGGTGTTTTCCCACTTTTGCTTCTAAATAGTTAGCTGCATCAATATTTTGACATAAAGAGGCAAATGAAATGCCTAACTAGTAATGCATAAATCCAAGGGGTTCAACTTGGGTCCGGTTGGGTAAGGAATTTGTTAAATTTTTAATGGGCCTGAACCCTGAGCGAGCGCCACGGCATCCAGATATTCTACCCAAAATACACTACCAACACACTACTCATAAGAAGCAACTGCCAACTGATGGTGGCTCAATTGGGTGTGTCTGTCTTGTAGCAGAGAGTGAGGATCAAAATCCGTTGCCACTAGGTTGGGGGTTATAGGTATGGGGATGGGTTAGAAAACCCGGTCTCAATTCAACGTGATTGAATTCATCAAATTAGATAACCCAACTTGCAGCTAGGGGTGCTAATGGTACCCAAAAAGCCGACTTTGAACTTGAGACTTGACATAATAGAATTGAGATTAGATATGAATTGATTTGATTAGAAATTTAGAATAGATTCTTGTCTTTCTCCCACTTGGAGAATTAGAGTATCTACCCACTATGGCATTATATCCACAAGGTTCTCTTCTCCCTTGTTCCCAAAACACTAGTTCGAATCAGCCTTGGTGAAGACTTATTTCCATCATCTCTCTACTATGGTTTTGAAGAAAAGCATTAGAGAAAAGAAGGTCTGCATAGCTACATCAAACCCATTACTATTCGGGAGCTACAATTTGTGGACTCTGTGTCAAGTATGTTTAGTTTAAATTAGGGTTTCAAATCTGGTTCAGTTATGTGTGAAAGTTCGATCCAGAAAATACAAATTTTCAATTACTGAGAAATCAATTTCCATGTTGGACTGAATTTTTTTATAAATTTGGCAGCAACTATAATAAGTTTGGCCATATGTAAAAAAAAAAAAAAAAAAAAAAAAAAATCAGCCATGGTGTGTCCCACTTTTCTCTCAAGAGGGGTGAGATGATTGATTGGTTTGATTTGGTGGTTTGTGGGTGGTCTCATGCCACAGTCTCCTCTCACTTTCCCTTTAATTAATCAAAAAGTGTTTAAGACTAGTTATCACTTAATTGGGAAGTTTTCTAATTAGATTAGAACATTGACTAGTTTGACTAATCAAGTATTGGTTAGAATTGAAAACTTACTAGGGATAATTAAATTAGTTAAAAGTTCTAATTTGACTAGAAGAAGACTAGTTTGAGTAATCAAAGTCAAGATTAACTTACTTATAGAAAGAGTTCTAATTTGATTAGAACAAGACTGGTTTGACTAATCAAAAGTTTAGGCCGAATTAGTTAATAATCAATAAAGAGCCATTTCCTAATTTGATTAGGAAGTTAAACGCGCAATTCTTTAGACTGGATCTACTCTTTACACGGTGTCTCACACACGCCTCACATGCATATACTACCATGTATTGGGAACATCTCCCATACTAGTAAATTATTATTCATGGGAGATGTTTCCAATAAACGGTGAATGTGCATGTGAGGCGCCCCTTGTGAGGAACAGATCCCAAACCATTCTTTTAGGAGTCTCAATGGGTTTAAAAACCTAGGGACGTCCAGCTCGAAACACTCTTTGGCTTTGGATTCTAGATACTCTAATTCTCCAAGAAACTCATGAATGAATAGTTGTTCTAATGAAATTAACATGTTGAGAAATTGCTTGAGGTTCATGCCAAGCACAAAAATGAGATGAGTCTATTGAACTGGGCCCACCCAAAACCAGCCAAGGTTGCCAGCCTGATCGGCTGATCCATGCTATCAAAGGCCCAAGGCTGCTCAGTTCACCATGACACACATCGAGTGGTCACCTGATGACATGTCACCAAAATATTCGGGTCCTAACGAACTGAGTACGGACCATTAGACGGTTAGACGCCCTCCAATCGCAGAGCACCACCAGGATCAGCCCTATAGCTCTTCGCAGAGGATTTTCTGCTCTGTTTTTCTTTTCCATCATGAATTGTAACGGCCTTGTCCGAACTACTATAAATTTACATGAGACTACTAATGAAGATCATCGACATTTTCACCTAGAATTTCTCCTTTCCACGGCTTTCTCTTCAGAGACGGTCGTCGTTTCCTGTGAGCGGTGTTCTACACTATAGCTCGGGGAAACGTACGCCTCTCTTCTCGGCAACGAGAAGAGGTCATCAACATCTTGGTATCAGAGCTAGGAGATCCTCTGGAACCCAGGATGAATGAGCTTGAAGAAAGGCTCAATAGCTTGGAGAAGCGGCACGATCAGACGGATGCTCAGTTAGCTGAAATCCTGGAACGACTGAACCATCCTGTCCAGCACCAGGGAAACGGGATGCCGGAGAACAGCCGACACGATGCTTCCACGAGCAACCAGACAAGGGGCGCCGAGGGGTCCAGCCAATCCAGCTATCAGCAGCAGCTTAAACTAAACCTGCCTAAGTTCCAGGGATCCAATCTGGACGGATGGTTGCTACTCATACGTCAGTACCTCCACCTGAACGAGATCCCAGAAGATCAGTGGGTTGCAGTATCGAGCTTGGGGTTCGAAGGCAAGGCGGTGGATTGGTATCGGTGGTTCCTCGACTACCAGCCCAAACCCACCTAGGATTAGTATGTAACAACTCTTGACACCCAATTTAATGGATTACAAGCTACTAACCGTGCAGGAAGATTGTCGAAGCTCACTCAAACAGGGTCAGTCCAGGAGTATCAAGAGAAGTTCCAGCGATTATCGGCTAGGGTGAGAGGGCTCAACGAGGATTATCTAGTAGGTTGCTTTGCAGCAGGGTTGAAACCGGAGATCCGGGTTGGCGTGGAAAAATTTGAATCCACCAATTTGGCACGAGCCATTAGGCTGGCGTTACTTGAGGAAGAGGAACTGTTAGTGAGAAGAACTACCCGTTAGGACCCCCACCTCCGCCCACTAGAAACACCCCAGAAATCAAACGCCTCTCTCCTGCGAAAGCCAGCGAACGCAAGGCGAAGGCGAAGGCCCAGAAGGACTATGCTTTAATTGTGATGAGAAGTATACACTCCAACATCAGTGCAAGGCGAAGGCCCAAAAGTTATTCTGGATAGAAGGGGCCATCGATGATGACGATCCCCTGTTTGAATCTCCTACCGACTTGGGAAACCCAATGGAAGAAGATGACCCCCCTGAGATCTCCCTTCATGCAATTGCAGGTAACAACCCTCTCTCCACTATGAAAATTCGAGGTACATTACGAGAGCATCCGATTATTTTGCTAATAGACTCCCTGTTTCTTCTATAACCAGGTTTTCAGTGATGGTGGCGAACGGAGATCGGGTCTATGGCACTGGGAAGTGTACAGGGATGACTTTGTAGGTGTCAGGCACAACTATAAAGGCAGACTTCCACCTTTTGGCTCAAAAAGGATGTGATGCAGTCTTGGGGGCCCATTGGCTGAGAACATTGGGCTCGGTTACGTGGGATTTCGGCCGTTGGACACTACAGTATGAAGATGATCAAGGGGTACACATTCTAAAGGGGATAAAAGCCACACGAGGGCAGATGGTTGGTGGCGACTAGACCTGTTCATGAGCCGGTCGGGCTTTCACTCTGTATTAACAGATTTTTCTAAGGCCCGAGCCCGAGCCCGAGCCCGGCCTGACCATCGGGCCTACAACTTGGGCCCGAGTCCAAAATTTAGCCCATACTGTTACTATTACTACTGCTGAAGCGGCTGAATAGAGAGAGAGAGAGAAATTATAAAGAAAATAATAAAAAATATATATTAAATTATAAATAAATATTATATTATTTATATAATATATAAAATATATATTATATATTTTATAAAATATATAATGCTGAATCGGGTCGAGCTTTTTTGACAAATCCCGAGCCCGGCCCGAAACACAGTCGTGCTTACTGTGTTAGGCTCGAGGTCAGGCCCGTGGACCTAATTACATGACCAAGCCCGATCGGAGTGCGGGCTGGGCCGGGCCATGAACAGGTCTAGTGGCGACAAGGCCAGGAAGGCGTTACATCAGAACAGCTTATACCTCTTGCAGTTACAAACCCAAGACATAAGACCACAAGAGACAGAGTTAGATCCCCGAGTCCACGCCCTACTTAATGAATTTTCAGAAGTTTTTGCTACCCCCACAGGGCTGCCCCCAATCAGAACCTGTGATCACTTCATTCCATTGGAAAAAGGGACCCGATCCATCAGCTGCAGGCCTTACAGGTACCCTTATTATCAGAAGAATGAGATAGAAAAATAGGTTCGGGAACTTCTTCAATCTAGGGTTATTAGGCCCAGTTCCAACCCCTTTTCTTCTCCGGTGTTATTGGTAGGAAAGAAAGACGGGAGTTGGAGGTTATGTATTGACTACACAGCCCTCAACAGAGCCACCATTAAAAATAAATTTCCCATTCTTCTGGTGGATGAACTCTTAGATGAATTGCAAGGATCGTCCATCTACTCCAAGCTTGACTTACGATCGGGATACCACCATATTCGGGTGAGGGAAGAGTACATATCCAAAACTGCTTTCAGAACCCATGAAGGCCATTACAAGTTCTTGGTAATGCCCTTCGGATTGACGAAGAGCATCCACCTTCCAATCACTAATGAATGAAGTATTCAGAAAATACTTGCGGAAGTTCTTGTTGGTTTTCTTTGACGACATTCTCGTTTACAGCCGGAGTTTTGAGGAGCATCTCCTACACCTCAGACAGACCTTGAGTTTACTTCAGATCCACAAGCTTCATGCCAAAATGAGTAAGTGCAGGTTTTCAGTGCCCTCCATTGAGTACCTCGGGCACACTATATCAGCAAGAGGCATGGAAGTCGACCCTACAAAGATTGACAGTATGATTAGTTGGCCCACTCCAAAGAACATTAGAGAATTGAGAGGTTTTTTGGGACTTACCGATTACTACCAGAAATTTATCCAAAACTATGGCACCCTAGCCAGGCCCCTCACATCATTACTGAGAAAAGGAGCATGGCAATGGACTGAAGCGGCAGAACAAGCCTTCCAACGACTTAAATTGGCCATGACCTCAACCCCTGTTCTCTGCTTATTAGACTTCTCTCAACCCTTCACTATAGATTGTGATGCCAGCGGATACGGAATTGGAGTTGTACTCATGCAAAACAACCAGCCGATAGCCTACATGAGCAAGGCATTACAGGGTCGAAATTTGGCCCCATCAACTTATGAGAAAGAGTTACTAGCCATTGTGTTAGCCGTTCAGCATTGGTGGCCCTACCTCCTTGGCGCAAGATTCACCATCAGGACTGACCACCAAAGCTTAAGGCTATTTGCTGCACCAAAAGGTTACCACCCCGACCTAACAGAGGCTACTCACAAAACTAATAGGCTACGACTATGATATTCAGTACAGGAAGGGACGATAAAATGTTGTGGCTGATGCCCTGTCCCGCTGTGAAGCACCTGAGCTCCAAGCCGTTTCATCTCCCACACCGGTATGGGTGCATGATTTGAAAAGTGAAGTAGTTGTTGACCAGTACCTACAGAGATTCATACAAGACCTGGATTTGGTAAGAATTCATCTCAAAAGTATGAGATAAGGGAGGGGTTGGTCTGGCGAAAAGGAAAGATAGTACTCAGCCCTACATCCACCTTTCGGCGGGAGATATTTGAAGAGCTCCAAAACTCACCCACTGGCGGGCACTCAGGTTATCATAACACACTTAGGAGGATCAGGGGGACTTGCTACTAGAAGAGACAGCAAAAGGACGTCAAGCAATGGGTCCGTGGATGTGATGTGTGTCAACGAAGTAAGGTTGAGAATGTTTCCTTACCCGGACTGCCTCAGCCGATACCCATCCCAGATAAGATCTGAACTGAAGTCTCCATGGACTTCGTGGAGGGGCTGCCATTATCAGATAGGAAATCAGTTATACTGGTTGTGGTTGACCGGCTGTCAAAATACAGTCATTTTGTCCCTCTTAGCCATCCCTACACCGCCAAAGATGTTGCCCAAGCTTATATGGTGGGAGTCTTTAAACTCCATGGACTTCCACAGAGGATCATAAGTGACCAGGACCCAATCTTCACCAGCACCTTCTGAGGGGAGCTTTTCCGCCTACAGGGAACTTCCCTTCGCATGAGCTCAGCCTACCACCCATAGACGGATGGTCAGACCGAGGTACTTAACCGCACTCTGGAAGCGTATCCGAGATGTTTTACACAGGACCAACCCCAGACTTGTGCTCGTTGGTTGCATCTGGCTGAATGGTGGTATAACACCACTCACCACTCAGCAGCCTGTAGCACCCCCCTTCGAAATTGTGTATGGATACCCACCGCCCTCCTTGTTATCCTATGTTCCGGGCAGTGGGCACTACCCGGGTACAGGCAGTTGAGGAAGCTTTGCGGAGCCGGGAGCAGATTTTAAACCAACTTATGGGTAACGTCACTGCGGCTCAAGCCCGTATGAAGAAGTATGCTGATTCTGGGCGATCCGAACGGACGTTCGAAGTAGGAGACTATGTGTATCTTAGGTTGCAACCCTATCGACAGAGCTCTCTCGCCATGTGTTGATCTCAGAAGTTGGCAGCCAGGTTTTACGGCCCATTTCAAGTGGTGGAAAGAATTGGACAGGTGGCCTACAAATTGAACCTTCCCGAAGGATGCAAACTTCATCTCGTCTTTCATGTGTCGTTGCTAAAGAGGAAGATGGGAGCGGGTGCAGTAGTGCAGCCAAGCCTGCCACCTCTATCACCTAGCGGCACACTCCACCCATATCCGAAGGCACTGCTGGAACGACGCATCGTTAAAAGGGGCAACAAGGCCCACACTGAGGTATTAATCCATTGGGAGGGAACAACGGAGATTGATGCCACGCGGGAAAGATGGAACGAGCTAACTAAGAAGTTCCAGGTCATCGTCTTGAGGATCAGACGAACCCGAAGGGGAAGGGGATGATACACATCGACTGGTCACCTGATGACGTGTCACCAAAATATTCGGGTCCTAACGAACCGATTATGGGCCATTAGATGGTTAGACTCCCTCCAATCGTAGAGCACCACCAGGATCAGCCCCACAGCTCTTGGCAGAGGATTTCTTGCTTTGTTTTTCTTTTCCATCATGAATTGTAATGGCCTTGTCTGAACTACTATAAATTTACATGAGACTACTAATGAAGATCATCGACATTTTCACCTAGAATTTCTCCTTTCTACGGCTTTCTCTTCAGATACGGTCGTCGTTCCTACGAGTGGTGTTATATACTATATGTTGGATTTTAATATCATAAGAGACTAAATTCAATGGGTTTGATTAGTCAATTAACATGTGAAATTGTACCTGCACACTTGATTGAAAAATCAGTTTTTCTCTTATAAAACCCAGTTTTGAACTTATCACACATTGAAAAATTATAAGATTTGTTTTCGGTATTTCAATAGGAGCTGATTTACACTCCTTAAAATTAGTAGAGGAGAGTATGGGGATTCGATACCGTGCAATGGGTGTGCGTGCGTGTGTGCGGCGCAATGAAGCGCTTTAGATGCGCACTTTGCTCCTACTTCGCACGCACCCGCGTGGCTCGCGATGGGCGGCTTTGGTTTTGGTGTGTTGCTGACCATTGATCACCGTTGATGAGATCAACGTTCACGATTTGATCGGGTGTGATCAAGAGGCACAATTCAAAGTTGACAGTCACTAACTGTTAACTACTTTTTAAACAGTTACAATGTTTGAAATTGTGACTATTCAAGGTGCCTTCTCTAAACCAGCACCTACATTTTCTTCATGCCTCTTCACAAATTATTTAAGGAGCATGAATCAGACTCCAAAACACACAATTTCGAAATTCACTCTTTATCTCTCTCTCTCAGTTTGGTCTGCTACAGTCTCACAGAAGGTTTCTTTGGAGACTCTTCATAACATTTATAAATGACTTTTCTAGGTACACCTATGTTTACCTTATGAGAACTAAGGAGAAAGCCTTTGACATGTTTAAATTATATAAGACTGAAGTTGAAAATCAATTAGAAAAGAAAATTAAAATCCTTAGAAGTGATAGAGGTGCTGAATACTTTAAAAATGAGTTTAATTCTTTCTGTGAAGAATTTGGAATAATACATCAGTTTTCTGCTCCCTATACCCCTCAACAGAATGGCCTGACTGAAAGAAAAAATAGAACACTTATAGAAATGATAAACTGCATGTTGTTAAAAGCTAATGCACCCTTAAACCTTTGGGGGGAAACACTTCTGACAGTCTGCCATTTACATAATAGAATTGTTTCTAGAGCTAATAACAAATGTCCATATGAATTATGGACAGGAAGAAAGCCTAATTTAGCATATCTAAAAGTGTGGGGGTGCTTAGCATATTATAGAGTTCCAAATCCTAAAAGAACCAAATTAGGACTCAGAGCTAAGAAAAGTATGTTTGTTGGATATGCAGAACATAGCAAGGCCTATAGGCTTCTAGACTTAGAGTCTAACATAATAATTGAAACTAGAGATGTTGAGTTCTTTGAAAATAAACAGTGTTCTGAATCTACAGAAAATGAATCCACAGAAAATGACAGAGAAACTCAGATCTCAATACCTGTTGATAATAATGAAACTGAAAGAAGAAATGACACAACTGTAACACCTACAGTAGGACTTAGATGAAGTCAAAGACAAAGAAAAGATAAACACTTAGGTTCAGATTTTATCTCTACTCAATCAATTGTATTTTTGGTTGAGGCTAATAGAGAGCAGATTTTAAATAAGATACCTATTGTCATAAACATTGAAAATGATCCAAAAACCTATAGTGAGGCCATGACCTCTAGAGATGCTGTCTTTTGGAAGGAAGCTATAAATTATGAAATTGATTCAATAATGTCAAATAACACATGGGTACTAGTAGATCTGCCTCTATGATCAAACCAATAAAATGTAAATGGGTGTTTAGAAGAAAATACAACACTGATGGAACTGTACAAACTTTTAAGGCTAGATTGGTAGCCAAAGGATTTAGTCAAAAGGGATTGATTACTTTGACACCTATGCACCAGTGGCTAGAACAACTTCTATTAGAACACTCATAGCATTAGCATCTATTTATCACTTATTTGTTCACCAAATGAATGTTAAAACTGCTTTTTTAAATGGTGATTTAAATGAAGATGTTTATATGGAACAACTAGAAGGATTTGTTCTTCCTGGAAACGAGAAGAAAGTCTGTAAACTGGTTAAATCACTATATGGATTAAAACAAGCATCTAAACAGTGGCATGAGAAATTTGATTCTTGCATCTTAGCTTTTGGTTTTAAACATAATAGTGTTGATAGATGCATCTACTCAAAATTCACTGAAAATTATGGAGTAATTGTGTCTTTATGTTGATGATATGCTTATTGTGGGTACAAATATGGTTGGCATAAATGAAACTAAAAACTACTTATCCTCTATTTTCAAGATGAAAGATTTATGAGAAATAGATACCATCTTGGGAATAAAAGTTAAAAAGCATAGTAGGGGCTATGCATTAAGCCAATCACATTACATTGAGAAAGTACTTGAGAAATTTAATCATTTAGGGTTTAAAGAATATAGCATGTTATATGATTCTAGTATAAAGCTAGTAGAAAATACTGGTAGAGCAATTGCACAACTTGAGTATGCTAGTGCAGTAGAAAGCTTGATGTATGTTATGCTTTGTACCAGACCTGATATTGCATTTGCAGTAAGTAAAATCAATCGGTTTACAAGTAACCCCGGTGCAGAGCACTGGAAGGCAATTTGGAGAGTTCTTGGGTATCTCAAGAGAATCTTGGAACTTTGCTTGTTTTATTGTGATTATCCAGCTGTACTAGAATGGTGCACTGATGCAAGTTGGATTACCGGTAATGGAGATAACAAGTCCACATCTGGATGGATTTTCGTCCTTGGTGGAGGTGCAATCTCTTGGGCATCCAAGAGACAAACTTGTATATCTCACTCGACCATGGAATCTGAATTCATAGTCTTAGCGATTGCTGGAAAAGAGACTGAATGGATTAGAAATTTATTATTGGATATAAAACTTTGGCCTAGTCCTATGCCTCCAATTTCCATTTACTGTGATAGTGAGGCAACTCTGTCAAGGGCCTACAATGGTACATACAATGGTAAGTCCAGACATATAAGTCTGAGACATGAACTTGTTAGGCATCTAATTCAAGATGGAATCATCACTATAACCTATGTGAGGTTAAAAACTTGACCGGTCCTCTTACCAAGGGCTTGGCCAGAGAATTGGTAAGAATGACAACCAAAGAGATGTGATTAAAACCCTTTACTTAGTCACCTGTAATGGTAACCCAACCTGAACTGAAAAACCATCAGTATTGGGTTTAATGGGTAACAACAAGTTACAGCAATGTGACTATTAGCACTGACATTGAGAAATTTACCATCACAACATAAACAGTGTTGTCCGTTATAATGAGAGGTTGAGATAAACTCTTAATAAAGTTCTAAAATGTGTCAAATAACGAAACACATAGTGGAATTTCACCTATGTGAACATAGAAGTGGTGCCATTCTCATGAGGGTTTGGGTTTGCTCTTGGGATTGTTCATGAAACCAGGAAAGAAGCACATGACCATAATAGTGCTGAGCAAAACTTGAAACTCTTGCAGAGACTAAACATTTTTGTGTGTATAGATGTCTCCGGTCTGTCTTGAGAGTAATTGGTTTAAGGTTTTACCCCCAATAACTTTGACAAGGCTCTGAGATAACTATACTAACAAGAGGTTCAAGTTGATAAACACCTTTTGTATGCATAATTGTGTCATAGTAGTTTGGATTGAGAGAGAACTATGTAATTGATCAATCAATGCGGGGGATTGTTGGATTTTAATCTCATAAGAGATTAAATCCAATGGGTCTGATTGGTCAATTACATGAGAAATTGCACCTGCACACTTGATTGAAAAATTAGTTTTTCTCTTACAAAACCTAGTTTTGAACTTGTTCCACGTTGGAAAATTATAAGTTTTGTTTTTAGTATTTCAATAGAAGCTGATTTACACTCCTAAGAATTAGTAGAGGAGAGTATGGGGATTCGATACCACGCAACGCGCGCGCACGCGTGTGCGCACGTGTGTGCGGCACAATGAGGCGCTTTAGAGGTGCATTTTGCTCGCACTTCATCAACGTTTACGATTCGATTGGGTGTGATCAAGAGGCACAATTCAAAGTTAACAGTCACTAACTGTTAACTACTTTTTAAACAGTTACAATGTTTGAAATTGTGACTGTTCAAGGTGCCTTCTCTAAACCAACACCTACATTTTCTTCATACCTCTTCACAAATTATTTAAGGAGCATGAATCAGACTCCAAAACACACAATTTTGAAATTCACACACTCTCTCTCTCTCTCTTTGTCCGGTCTGCTACAGTCTCACAGAAGGTTCCTTTGGAGACTCTTCAACTTTGTTGGTTGCAGATTCTTGCCCAAGGCTCTGTTGTATCCTATGAACGAATTTTCTTGTAACCCAATAGAAAACTCAGTAAAACTAAGTGGGGGCAAATAACGTTCTAAAGACAGTGTCTTCAGACGCACCTCAGAGCTTCTCCTCCAAAGTTACGGTGACCCCATTCTCTCCAACACTATAGCTCGGGGAAACGTACACCTCTCTTCTCGGCAACAAGAAGAGGTCGTCAACACACCATGGGTTGCCACCACCTCTTGTCATTTTTACCCAAATCCTTTCATTCCACCCAAGAATCAAGAATGCTCTAACAACAAGATGTCTTGATCTATGAATCTTTGAAACCCATATTGTCTCTCCATCTTGTTCTGGTATGCATGGCCAGTTGATGAGGAAGAGAAGGAAAGAATCACAGTTGTAGGAAGGGAAGATCATGATGTTCAAAGAAGTGGAGAAAAAAACTTCAATTGACCTTTTCAATGGATGCATCAACACCATCAAGATTCAAGAAAAAGATATCAAGCAGAGTAAAGAAGTTTCCTCTTTCTGTTTTTTACTTGTTTATTTTATGAGTCATTTGGCAAGTTTTTTTGAAAGATCTTTTGGAAGTTCAGACAGTCAAACTGTACACACGTCTTTCTGTGCGAAGATGAATTGAAAAAAGGCGAAAAAGTTTATTTAAAGCTTCCCAAAAATAGCCTAAAATGGGCTTGGTGACTATATATTTTCCCAATCAAACAGAAAAAGACCAAAACGCAAACTATTGAGCTTTTAAAAAGCTAACAGCCCGCGTGAAAAGACATGCCATACGGGGCCAATTTTCTGTTCTTTATTTATAGGGTAAGGTGGAGTTGGACCAATAGATTATTGGTCCTTAACCTAACCTTATGGGTGCCACCAGGGGGTCTTATCCAACAGCTTTTCTCCAGGCCAAGAGCCAATCCCTCAAGGCAAATTTTTTTGTTTGATTGCGGAGCTCATCGGATCTCCCCAATTAGAATGTGTATAACGGTGTAGTTTTATTTATTTATTTTTTTTGTTTCAATAAAATGTGACGACAAATTGCAAATTTGTTGTGTAAAACTTGGTTCAAATTCAAGTGCAATCATGTCAGATTTTATTTTCTACATTTTGTGTCAAACTTCAAACAATACTGGGCTGAGCTCAAACCCAAGCACAATTTTATTGAAATTATTCAAATCAAGCAACCCAATTTGCACCCTTACTATGAACCCAGGCCTAAAGGTCTCCAAAGAATCCAACCAATGCTTAATTCATACAGTGGGTTCAAAACCGGATGCACATCCTACAATATGCACCAAAACATTGCGATATTTTGAACACATTTTGCACGTAAATATAAATTATTCCCAACAGCTTAACATGCTTAACTGCAATTTATTACTTCACACAAGATGTTAATGTATGTATTTTTTCTATCTTTCATCAAATAATATGTATTTTTCTATAATATTTATACCTCATTAATAGCCAATTGAGCTTTAGAATTTGCACCATTGATGTATTCTTAAGATTTATTTCTATGAATGCTTCCCAAATGCATCCTTGCTATATTAATTATTTTGCAATGTTCAAACATTTTCCAAACGTGTGTAGCTGCTCCCAGGATTAATTGCTCTTTGGAAGTTTCAATTCAAGGCATCAGGCTCAGCTTCATTCTGTAAGACACGGTTCAATCTCTCTGCTCAGGAAGATTATATTACTACAACTGAAGGAAGTATATATACAACCTTCCACCCATGCAGGCGGAATATCAAACCAAAAATCCAAAGATAATTGTATAGCTTTTTGAGCCAGTCTATGAGCAGGCTCATTAAACATTCTAGGATCATAAAGGCCATAGACCCAAGAGACGAACATGTCCTAATTTCATCAACTATCAAAAGAGACCGCCAAGACAAATCTCGACTGGCAGATTTTAAAGCCAAAATGGTTGTCAATGCACCAGAGAAAATGGCAGCATTCTTCCAACTCTTTTGATGAGCCAGTCTGAATTGCTTTTATAATCGCCAGGAACTCTGTTTCCTCTGCTAAACCATGGGTCCTTAATTTACCTGCAGCATCACCAATGAAACAATGGTTATGGGAAAAAGAAACAAAACAAACAAGAGGCTGTAGAAGGATTATAATAAGAAGCCCAGGAAGGAAGCAATTTATGAGAAAAGGAAATATAAGATGAATCATACAAGCCTACAGATACACATTTCTTATGCTCCTAATCGTGAATAGTCCAACAGACTCGTCTAAGTAACCAGAAAAGTGATAGACTTATTATCAAACAGCAAACAATTTCAATGAGAATGCCAGAAACCACAATTAAATAAAATTTCAATGCATTGTTTTTGACAAAAGGATGCTTGCAAAGCTATCTATTTTTATCAGTAACCAAAACGCAAAAGTAACACAAACAACTTAGGTCTTTCTCATCACACCCTGTCCATGTGACACTATGCTTTTCACGATTTGCTCACATCCCAAGCCAGAGCTAAAAATATTTGTTGATAAAACAGATAAAACCAGAAGTTAAGAAAATTATGTTACCTGGATACAAAAAGAACAGGGTTTTGGATATGAAATTTAAAATAAAACTTCAAGTATCTGACACAATACACCACCCAGCCTTGGACAGGTATCTGGGAGTCATTGTGGGAAAATATTAATGCATAGAGCAACTAAGACCTGCAGCCTAGAACAGAACAGCCTGCAGAATAACAAGCTCAGCTATTGTGAATTTTGTTCTTTCTCATAAAAATGACCTTTCGCGACTAAGGACAACTTTCCTGTTATTTCTCCATTCTTTCTTTTTCTCCTTTTCTAGCAAAAGATTCAATTGATAAATACCCTAAAAAGAAACAGAACAAGTAATCCAAAATGTCCAGGACAGTCTACTTATCTGGAATTCTCAATGGGATTAATTGTAGCATCAATAATAAATGCTTCATGTTTGGCTGCCCTATGAAGATAGAACCTAAAGCATGATATATAATTAAGGAGCTAGTTAACATCAATCAGGCATAAACATGATCTCAAGCAAGAGAAAGACCAATTGTAAATGATAGAGAGAAATTCATGCCAAACATGTTGATGAAATTTTCCAGAACTAAAATTTTCAGATATAGGTCCTCCAAAGGACTTTGGTGTATTTGACTACCTGACCTTCTGCTTAAAAAAATAAAACCCTAATCAACTCTCTTCTGATGTCATGTACAAACTTCAGCCAAAAGCTCTTTCTACATACCTGGAAACTATATGCAAGTTTATCTATCTTCTCTTTTGTGTTTAAAAAGGAAATTGCAATTTGAGCATTGAATTGTAATATATTTAGAAAATGAATGCAATCCATCTGATTATTACTATATAATTTCAAAGTATGATCAGTGGACTTCTCTATTGTCCTTCTAGAGATATATTCAATAAAGAATGTTTCTGAAAAATGAGCCATTAACCAGAAACTGAAAGAGAGGGGACAACAGGGTGCACTTTAGAACTAAAGCCGACATAAGTCCATAGAATAACTTAATAAATTAATTAATCACAATATTCAAACAACAAAACCAAGATTGAGATCTATCTACAAATCCCAAAAAGAGACCCATATTCAAATCAAATTTGAGAAAAAAAAACACCAAATTTGCAAACAGAAAGAAACCACCCCTCTAAAAATTGAAAGGGAATTCCCTGAATTTAACCAAACAAAATGATTGACATAAAAAAAAAAAAAAAACTTTTGCCAGCATTTCAAGAACCCATCACAAAGCTCCTTAAAAGAAGAGAAAAAGAAAAGAAAATTGAACAATCAACAATCAATTCCACAAACCCCTCCGAAAGGAAAGAGAAGAAAACACAACTTTTGATGTCAAATCTCTATGTTATTCTCTAAGAATACATCTATTTACATCAACCGTGTATACATACAGCTCAGCTCTCATAATTACAATTTTTCCATCCATTCGACAATCTCCAGCCAGAAAAAGAAAAGTGTAGAGAAATCTCCAAAATAGAAAAAAAACAACAAAACAAAAAAAAAAAAACAGATTCAAGCTCTGTAATGGTGACCGTATAAACTGTTATTACATGCTGACCATATAAACTGTTGTCTCCCATAGAAGTGCCTGTATTGTCTCTACAAACAGATTCAAACTCTGTAATGGTGGAATGTACAGTGTTAAAGGTTTTTCTGGGCATTAATTGGTTATTGATCTAATTCAACAGCAAAGAAATGCAGGTTCCACAAATCCATTTGACTGGGACTGTTGGAAGCTGCATTTATAGTTTCTCTGTAAGGATAAGACAACTAGGCAAGGCTTTCAGTAACATTGGATGTAGGCAATGACAAATGACAACCCTGATTTGCACGCCCTAACAGCAATACCCCAGTGGTCCCCTTGATTCATGTTGGTTGAATGAGTCAAATGACTCAAATCCATTGTTTTGAACCAGGTTGTATCCAGAGTGGCCAGCCAATTACCATGGATGATCTCTGGCTCTACTGATGTGCTTTTCTCTCTACCAGGAGACCAGGAAAAAAAGAGAAAGGAGAGGTGGGTGTGGGGATGTAAATTGTAAAAGACCAAACACAACCGAACAACCATAAACATTCAGGATTCATGAATTTCTAACATGGGTATCAAAGCAAGCAAGTCAAAGATCAATCAGGGTATGAAAAAAGAAATAAGGAAATAAAAATATAGTAACAGAAGATGAGATCGTGAGGAAGATCTTCAAATCCTTACACAAAACCACCATGAAATGGTGGATTTTTTAAACAAAATTGATAAAAAAACAAACAAATCATTTGTACAGAAAAAAAAAGAGAAACTCTTGATGGATGAAAATTGCCTCTAATAATCTCAGTCATACCTCCTACACCTCCAAGATGATACTGAGAAAAGGGCTCGTTCTTGCCAGCAGATTACCAAACAGCCATTCTCCTCTTTGATCTTATAACCATCACAACCATAGCTCTGCAACAACCTCCTTGCCTGCAGTTGACCATAGTAGCTCAAGGGCACCCTGCCAAATCCGGCTGAATCAAGCCTTTGAATCCATATCTCCAGTTTCTCATGCCTCTCCTTCCTCTCTGCTCCCTCACAAGCTATAATGTTCTTAATTTCCTCCCCAAAGAGCATCTTCTCCACCTTCATTCGCTCCATCGATGCCCTGGAAACTGTTGACTCCAAGCAATCAAAAAGTGAAGCATAGAAGTAGAGTGCTTCCAAGAGCCTCTCCATCAGGGTTGACCCATTATGGTTGGATTCTTGCTCGGTCACAACCATGAGTTTTGGAGATAGGCCCCAAAGAGCTGCAAGGAAGTTCTCTATCTTTGCTGAAGCAGGCAAAGATGGTGGAGATGATGATGCCGAGTCAGGACTCGGGCTATACCCATTGACCAAATCTTTCTCAAGCAAATCACCTAGAGTGCTCTGGTTCATCTGCAGGACTCTATGTAGGGGATGGACTGAATTTGTGTTCCTTGCTAGGGGAGGAGATTTCTTACTAAGGGTCTCATCATTGGTTGCCAAGAGGGAATGCAACTGGAGGACAGAGCTGATTGCAAGAGCTTCTCCTGTCTTAACACGCAAGCTTTCAACATCAAGATTGTCCAATTTGCTAACAATGGGATTAAATTGAAATGGAATGTCCAACTTCTCAGCTTCTTCTGTCAAACGAAGAGCTGTCTGCTCCAAAACCTCCTTCTGTTCATGAATGCCGGTAATTCTCAAATGGGGTGGACCTTCTGGCCGTGCACTCAAGGCCTGGATGAGAGCAACCCACTGTGCAGGCTCTGCGCAATGGAGATCAATAATATGGACCATCTTCTCCCCTTCCATAGCTTCTATAATGGCCTGGTTGGTGATCACGATTGCAACCTTTAAGAATGGGCACAGCTCAAAAAACAGCCTCCGAACAAGAATTCCTTCGGAGATTGAAGCCAGTTTGGTAGAATTAAGGGCTCTGTGCAGACCAGGCCATGCTTTCAGAATCCGGTCGGCCAGCGCCTCCGTGAAGTATGCAGCAATGCGCTGCATGGTGTCGCCTTCAGGAGAGGCAAGGTGGGAAATTTGCTCGAGACCAATATTTGCATGTTCAAGGTTACCGGTGGCGACATGATTCGCACAGGACAATAAGAGATGGATCAGATATAAACCTCGCTCCTCGGATTTAAGCTCCCTGAGCCAGGGATAGGGTGATCCTAAGCTAGGGGAAAGTGACATCAGTGAGAAGAACTGAAGGGGTGATGAAGTTACAGATGATGATCCCTCATCTTGAACCATTCCTGCCATTAACCTACCACAACAACCTTTCCTATACAGAGCCGAGAACTTCTTTCTTTCTAATAAAGCAGAGCCGAGAATTGCAGAAAACAGATAGCAACCAATGAACGCAGAGGATCTAAGCTAGTTGGGTATCAAAAACTTCGTGCACCTTAGGAGAATTTGCAGAATGAGCTGCCAAGAAAATGGGTAATTCTCCAAGTGCAAGATAAAGCGAGTCAGTTGTCGGTCGAGAACTATATCTGAATCGAAAAGAAGGCCATTTCAGTGAAATTTTTTCGCCAATATTGAGATTGACGAAACCATGAACTGGGTTCCAAATCTTTCAAACGAAATATCAAAGATGGTAGTTGCGTATGAGAACAAAAACCGTCGAAGGAACAGTTAATTAACCAGGAATTTTTGAAAGAAATTGAAGAAGAGGTACTACACAAGCGTCAAATAAGACAAAAGACATCAGAAATGATAAGTCATGAGACAGACTCAGATGGGTATCTAATAGTTGGATAATTCAAAAGAAATTGAGCAACAGACAGACAGATGGAGCGGAGAACACTACCAGAAACGCAGAAACAGCACGTTAATTCCTCCTCATTCACAGCAGGGAAACCAAGCTGAAGCAACCACGTTAAGAAGTGCAAAACCAGACGTGGGTTTTGAAATTCATCAGAAACCCAGAGAAAGCCCCATGAAAAACCACCTTGCTTGGCATCCAAGTCTTCACCTTTATTCAACCAAAACGGTTAGACAACAGGTTAGGGTTTCTGGGTACTGTAGGTTTTGTTGCAGGAGTGAGGCAAGAGTCATTGAATGAAGGCTCTCACTCTCTCTGCTTTGAAGGACTTTTTTCATGGCTGCGTTGGCGACAATGGGAGGGGGTGCACTTTTGTCGTTATTGATTTGGTGTCGTTTGGGACTCAGAGGAATATGGAATTTGTGAGAGAGCGCGCCTTCACTCTCCAAAAACTGTCGCTTTTTCTGGTTTTGTCTTCACACGACGTGGATGGGGAATAAGAGCCGGACAAAACTTGTTATTATTCCTCATCGATGCTCCCCGCCAAACATGTCCTAACAAAACAAAACAACAGCCCTTGCTTTGTTGCTTTGTGGGTGCGTGTGGGAATTGCAAGGAAGCCTTCTCAGATGCCTCCAAACCTCCATTTGTTTTCTTTTCTACCTCATAGACCATTCAATTGGTATTATCCTCTCATATCAAGACAAAGAGACAAGGAGGTTGCACAACAGGCCAAAAGTAGAGAGCACATTTAACTCCACCCAACAAAAGTCTCGATCTCTAGGTGGCATTGTGCCAATCCTTACAAAAACCTAGCTACTTACTTTCATTCATTCCTTAAACTCATTTTAATAATCTATATTATACTACTCTTTATTAAACTATACTTATCTACATACTATAGTCATGTCTCATATGCCATGTCACCATGACCCATGGCTGTTGTGCCATGTCATCACGTATCGATGACCGGGCCCACTCCCTGGTTGCCACATGTTCACCTGCCTGCCTTAATTATGGGTATGTTATTAGTACAAGTGGAACAGATATAGGCTTGAATTCATACGTTGGATGGCGCTGGTTATCATCACTTACCCAATACTCACATTGATTCTGATCCAGTGGCTGGTAAATATCTCTTAGGTGAAAGATGGGTCCCAACTAAAAAGGGAGGTTGCCAACCAGATTAATGTCTGGTAGGTACCTATATATAGTATTGCCATGCATGCATGTCCTATGCATGAACATGTATGATGTCCCCACTTGGATTACATAGTACCAACTCTACTCCCATGAGCCACATAATACAAAAAAGCTATACCCATTTGAACCCCTACATCAGACATCCTTCATTGTACATCCCTAATCTTGTTTGGCGCATTAGATGTGTGTTCATGCATGATAATAGTAGTACCAGGCATGTGCCACCCATCCACAAGAAATGGTCTCGTGCATGTATGTGATGAAAAAAAAAAAAAAACAACAACTCGAATCAGACCCGACCCGAATAAATAAATGCCATCCTTGTGGGTTGGTTTAGTCAAGGAGATAAAGTCCACTATATAAATGGACTGTTTTAACTTTTATTGGGTGTTTGTTTGGATTAGTTGATGACTTTAGGAAAAGATGGCCATAATTTGGTGAGGTGTTGTACCTTTTTATTGCTGGAGATTGGTTGTTAGTATGTTGTCTTGAGTGGAAGGCATCGGTCCAGAGTCCAAACAGTTTTGTAGGTTTGTGGGGGTGGTTTTCAGCCCAAATCTCCTTTTGAAATGGAAAGCTTTTTCATGGTTTGCAAAATTTAGATGATCAAGAGAAAGAAACAAAAAGTGGAGGACCCAATAAAAGATTTGTGGAAATGTGGTGGGGACTTAAGTATGTTCTTCCAACTTTGGTGGGTTTATTTTACTCTCACCATCTCTTTCTCTCAATCAATCAATCAAACAGGAGGTGTTCAAGGAAAATTGCTATTGGACAAGCAGATCAAAATCATAATGTGGACAAACAGCTATGATCAAACCTTCAAACGGTGTGCCGTATTTGAATTCATTTAAAGGTCGGTCACGGGCTTAAGCTTTGTCAAAAGTAAGACAATTTAAGCGTAACTTGGAGTCAAAAGTTAAGCTCGAGAGGAAGGAGAGGCTGGATGTTTGGCATTTTCTCACGTACTCTTGCTGGGAAGTTGGGGAGAATAGAAATTTTAGCTTTTGTACCGTATGAGCTTAGGAATTAAACTCGGTCAAGATCTGACCTGATTTGATTGTTTTCTACGATGAAATTCAGAAATTCAATGGGTTTGGACCGGGTCTATATAGCCCACCAGTGCCCGACCCGACATCAACCTGAGCTTGACCAATCAATTGTTGATGGGTTGAGTTCTTTCATACCCACAGACAAGCCCCTAAGCTGGGAATGGGTTTCAGAGCCCAAGCTGTTAGCTGGTAATTACAATCCATAGTTTCATATCTCAATTGGGGTTGTCAGAAAACATACAAGAATTGAAGAGGGGAAAAAACAAAAGCGAAAAGGGCTGAGCATCGTTAGGTCAAAATAAAAAATCGAACCGAAATTTTATTTTGTTTTTTTGGTTCATTTAATTTTAGGATATCTTGATTTTTTATTTCGGTTTTCAAATTAAAAAATTTGGTTAATCGAATTAATGTTATAATGAAAATTGGATTTAACTGAAATAACAAAAACTTGAATTGCAAATTTCAGTTTTGATTATTTTAATTTTTTCTTAATTTGGCGTTGGTTCAGTATTCATTCTTAAAATTTTGATTAATTTGGTTTCAATTATTCGGTTTAATTTTGAACGGAATAAACCGATTTCTATTGTGTTCCTGTAAACATCTGTCGGGTCGGACTGAATTGGATGTCATTACTACTCGGGTAAATGTGAATGGGCCAAGTAATTACCAGATGACTAATTGGGCCGACATGCTTGAAGTTTGAATGTACGAAAAGATTTTCTGGGTGGATCGCCTAAATCTATTTGCTACATAAGAAGGTAAACAAGCTGGAGATCTGGACATTCCACCAAACAAGATGACAGTTTGGATTCACCAGTGACCACAAGTTCTTTAGTTATCAGACGTGCCATGTATTGGGCTAGTTTTTGCTCCCTGTAATCCAAGTGCCCAGAAATACTGGTTTAGAGTTTTGTTTGTTTGAGCAACATTGCAAAACCAAGGCATTTGCATCAGAGCATCAGAGACAAGAGAAGAGAACAAGAATGAAGTAAAAATGAATGGTTAATTCCCTTGGAACATGGATCATACTTTAAATTTTTTGGGGTTTTTACTGTGAACATAGAACCATAAGAAGAAGGAAATCGACTACAGAAAACAAGAAATTAACACAGAATAACACCAATGTAGTTTGGCAGTGTACCTATGAAACCCCACAAAGCATTTCACTATTCTTAGAGATCAAGAATTTTTAATTAATTGTAACACACATCAAATATGAGATATTTATGCGAGATGATTCATGAAAACAGAAACCCTAGGAGCACTCTGCAATCATAGGCATCTAACCTAACATTGGGAACATCTCTCTCCATGAATTTAAGATACATGAACTGAAAAACCGATTGAAACTGAACTAAAAAATCGGTTAACCAAATCAGTCAATTCTGTTTTGATTTGATATTCTTAAAAAATTGAAAGTTCCGGTTGATTTCGGTTCGACCAATATATATACAGTAATATTATATATATATATATATATATATATATATATATATATATATACATATATATATTTTTTTTCTTTTTATTTTTTAAAATTGAATAAACCAATAAAACCACTGCCTGTCCTCCTTTTTCCCCCTTTCCCCTTCTTCGAAACCTAAACCTAATAGGCTAATAACCTTTCTCACTCTCTCAATCTCTCTTGCCTCTTCGTCTCCACATCTCAGTCTCTCTCTCTCTCTCTCTCTCCACGGCTCCACCACCTCTCAGGCTCTCACTTCAAGCGACGACAACCACCAACCAGTCCAGCACCGGAAAATCATCGGCCATCACTTTGCCCTTGCCCCTCTATCGTGTTTGTTCAGATATTTCTTTTATTTTTATTTTTATTTTTTTTTTATTTTTAGAATGAATGAATGTTTGTTGAAGTAGGGATGCAAGAGGGAAGGTTTTTTTCCCTTTTTTTATTTTGAGTGCATAAAAAAAATCGAAAAAATGAACCGCGATTAATCGGTCAACCCATTAACTGGTTGCATCAGTTTGATTTCGATTCGGAATTTTAAAAAACTGATCAGGTTGATTTGGTTCAAAAATACCCCACAGTTAACCAAACCATGACCTCTATTATAGTGTTGTGCCTTACCAAAATCGGGGGGGGGGGTACATGTACACATGCATAGGACTTGCACACAAGAGAAGAACACCATATACAACCCAAAAGCTTAAACTATTGGGTTATGAACCACTTTTCATATAAGTTTTGCACTTTTTGTGTTTTTCCAATATGAGACTCTCTTTCCATACACCTACTCATCCTAACACATAACTATATTTTACATGCAACCAAACACCATAAAATTGCAATATTTTATGAAATTATTCTTTAATAACAGTCTGAAAATGGATCCACGTATTCCTCCAAACTATGGTCTTCCATTTCAAAGTTTCTGTCAAACAAGGACAGAATAACAGGCAACGTGAAAATTTGTTATTTCTATCTAAAATGTTTTAAATTAATCAATGCAAATTGTTATTTCTATTTAAAATGTCAAATTTGACATTTCAATAATAAATGGCAATGTTGGATTGCTCGCATGCACTCATATATGATGTGATAATACATTTCTCACAAATTTATATTAATTAACTGAAAAGGCAATGCAACTAACTGTACCAAGCACCCCCTAAAAGAAAAATAACTTTCCTTATCTATGCAAATTTTTATAATTGCTTGTTTAAACCCTTGCACTTTGGGGCATGTTTCGAGTTCCATTTAAGTAAGAACAGACCACTAATCACTAAACTAGGTTGCGTTTGGATGACTCCAAATCTCTTGTCCAGAAGAACTCTGCCCATGTCTATCCACATAACATCGCAACTACAAATAGGGAACATCTCATGCTCCTACATAATATTATGCACGGAGAGATATTTTCAATGCACAAAGGTAGTGTGTTGTGGGTTAACGTGTGCAGGAGATCCGGAGTTGGTTTGGATAGGCTTGAAAATATGTGTTTTGAAAATAAAAAAGCACAAATTTCCAATTTTTGGCTTTGTGATAGAAATGTTTTAAAGCAACTCTTATCAAATGCTCAAAACACTACTTTGCTGGTTCATTCTCATTTTCCATGGCTCAAAGCTGAAAAGTAAATACTTGTCCCAAGGGAGCCTTATCTATTATAGAATGAGAAAATTCTCATATTTCTCTTAAGCCATAGGGGTGGCAAATTTTAACCCAACAAGCTGAACCCACCCAACCCACCCATTTACTTGGCGGGTTGTGTGATCAACCCATCACCTAACCCATCCATTTAAATGGGTTGGGTTGGGTTGTGGATAGCCATTGGGTTAACCATTATAGACATAACCATTATAGCCTTTTTTTTATTTTCTTCATTTGAATTAAATAGTTTATAATTAATGCATTAATTTTCTATTAATAATTCATTAAACTTAGTTTTGTCTTGAATCAATACACTTCACCCAACATAAATCCAAATCAATTTGAACTGAGTCCGGACCAGTTCAACGTAGTCTGACCCAATCTAATATATATTGATCTAGGTCGACCCGAATCCGAAATAGACCTTGGGTGGGATGGTTCGGTGCCGCTTGCTCTGCCCGATTTGGGTCGTCCGGTCCAACCAATATTCACACACTCCGACCGACCTGGTACAAGTCGATCTGGGTCAACCTGAATCCACAACGGTTTTGGGCAGGATGATTCGACCTCCACATGCTTTGCCCGATCTGGACAGTCCATCCGACCAATATCCACACGGGCCGGCCCGAATCTAGACAGACCCGATTTAGCTACAGTGGCCTGATTCATGTCAACCGGTTCAGTCCCAAACCTGTGCACAAACCTTGTATGGTCCGGTCCAAGTCAATCCACAATTGATTGAACCGATCTAGTCTAATCCGACCGAATTGATCCAGATCTAAACGGTTCAACCACCATTGAACCTAAGTGGTTTAAGTTGGTCTGACCGGTTTGAACCTATGTGGTTCGGTCAAACCCGAAATCCGAACATAGTCAAATAGCTTCGGCCGCTTGTGTAAAAATAACATGCATATAATGTGATTTGAACCTTCACCACTTATGTAAGTAATAACTACAATAACCACCAAGCTACAACCAATTTATTTGTTAAGAGAGAGAAAGAGCTTGTTTTTTAAGTCCATAAATATAAGATTAATGGGTTTGGGCAGGTTGAATTAGGTTAAAGCGAGTTTGGGTTGAACCCAACTCATTTAATTTTATACAACTAGATCATTAATGGATTGGCGGGTTATATGAATTAGATTGAAATTCAACCCAAACCAAACCCAACTGAACCTGCCCAATTACCACCCCTATTGACCCATAATCTTAGAGGAATATGGTAATTCTTTTCACATTTCTTCTCTTTAAAAAAGAGCCATCTATTATTTGGAAATCATAGTACTTTTTTAGGACAAGTGAGAAACATCAACCACAAACTTCCTGAGTTTGCTCTCATAGTTCATTCTCATATTATAAATTTTCACATTACCAAAACATAAAATAAAATTTCAAGCTTCAGTTTTTAGGAAAAACATTTAAGCTGCCATCTGACTTTTTGTTCTTTATTTCCTATTACATGCATGTTACAACCATGGGATTAAGGAATTAATGGAGGACAGAGTAAGGTGTACATGAGGTTTATTAATCTTACTATGGAAAGCTAACAGTTATGAGACCAGATTCTGTCCTCACAAAATTTGTCTCCATATAGTACAGTGAGCATTTAGAATATCTCGTGCTCATATTTTTTTATTCATGGGATGATGTTATAAATGCGCACAGCTTTAAGTGTTGTAAGCACAGTATGTGAACAAATTTTATGAGGACAGAAACCGGATTCAGCAATTATGCAGGTTCGATCCTATGCCTTCACTTCATATGTGGAGGAATGCCAAATAACCGTCTCAACTACAGGGTTATCTTACTACTATGACATAGTCTATAGTTCAGATAAAATAATCAGTGTAAAATGTCTTGGAACTAAACAATATGAACAGAAGTACAGAAGCAGGATAACTCGCACAAAAGTCCTCCATCTTATTTATTTATTTGTATTTAAGTCCTCCATCTTGAGTTGATGATTCAAGCAAGCAAAATAGATCCTTGCCAATCCCGTCAGTGGTCCAATCAGGATCAACCTCACCCAATTCAAGTCTAACATATTTTAGGGTTTGTTTGGTTCACAAGAATAGGGATTTAGAATCAGAATCGGAATGTCTAACTATTTGGTTGGGTAGAATTAAAATATCATTCACATTTATGGTGCAATTGCATTTCCCCATTTGAGGGGAATGGTCATTCCCTCCCCTCCCTTAGGAATGAAATCTGATATTCCAACTTATTCCAATTGTGATTTCAATTCCTTTTTTAACCAAATAGACTATGGGATTAAACCATTTGATTCCGAATTTTAATTCTGATTCCAATTCCAACTGTAAACCAAACGGACCCATAATATTTATACGTATAAATATTATATGCCATACATATATGTATATGTATATAAATACATCCATAAATATATGTATTTACATAAATGTATCAAAATTTTGAAAGGAAGTATTTTTTAGTATATAAAATGTAAATATAGTAATCCTAAAGCACCATAGTTTTGTCATTGTACATATAATAATGTTGAAATCAGTGAAACCTTGATCCCACTAGTCTTAAGTCTAAAAAATAACCCCACCAAAAATAATCTAAAAAATAACAGCATCTTAACAAAAGGAAGTGAAGAAAAATAAGAGCATGCATCTTAACAAAAAAGTCGGATTGGGCTACGATTGATATCAAGTCTCAACCCAACCTAATTCAGCCCTAACTTGCACCTATACTAGTGTTCATGTTCATCACCCGTTGTCTCATTAGCTCAAAAGAGAAAAACTTAATTCATTTTTCTGTTCATATCATCATCATCATTTAAGCCTTACTTCACCTACATATATCCTGTTTTATCAATCCATTCTATTCATTAATATATCAATTATGGGCATTTAAATCATTAATTTCTTATTTCTTCCACACAAGTCTTGTTAAATTATGATCCATTTAATCAGTTATCGTTATTTCATCCTACATCCTTTTTAGTCTCAAATTTTCACTAAATTCTTTATTTTTTCTTGCTTTTTTTTTTTGTTAAGAAAGCAAACACTTTCAAACCCTTAAAAGCTGTGCTCAAAAAATATATTTAACTAGTTTAATCATTTAATTATCTGCATCAATTTCTCTCTTTCTGTATCTCATATCACATGGCAAATTGCATGAGACCCATCATCATGCATGGCCTTCCATGCCTATGTATTCATTGACGAAGCTTAGAACAACGTCCGACGCACACAGAAAACAGCCCATAACAACCCATGAAGAGACAAACAATGGGACCAGATTTTAGTTGGAATATTATAATGAAGCAACAAATGGACCACCAATCCAACTTGTTATTTGGTTCCTGAATATAGAAAGAACACGTTATTGGTGATCTCTTCCATAAATAAGACAGTCCAGACTTACGACCTTGTCTACTAGTGCACATATACATAAAAGAAACATTGTGTGAAACCTCAGAATTCTAAATGAAGGGTTCGATTATGATATGAAAAAGATATAATATCTGAAATTTTTTGATCAATCAATTGGTATCATAAACGTGGTAGTCAATCAAGTGTTATTTATTTATTAAAATTGGTGGATTTTGAACGATACTATATCCAATGTTTTAAAAAACAATCAAGAAACAAAACCGTTTTGGGCACTGATTTCTGGGTCAACGGTCCAATCGTCTGGTTTGAACGAATGGCCCATTCTGACAGAAAAATTAAAAATAATTAAAAAATAAAAAAAATGGTCAAAAACCATTGAACGGGTCGACAGATCGACGGTTCGACCACCTGGGTCAATGGTTTGTTGACTTTTTCAGCGGTTTTTTATTAAATTCCGAGTTTTGGATAAAACAGAATCAGTTGCCTGGACAGTTCTTGAACCAAACGGTCCGACCGTCCCGGTCAATAGTGGTTCAAAAACATTGACTATCATAAATTTTCCCCCAAATGAAAATTGCTAGAAAAAAGCCTCGGTTAGGGGGTGCAACTTGGGCCAGAGTTTGGGTTGGAAGTTTGTTAAATTTTTAATGGGCCTCAACCCGTCCCTAATCAGAGCCCAAGTAATATAGTTGAAATTCTTCAAGTTGGGAACCTGTCCTGAATACAATATTTAAAAGAACGGGAAAACTGAAAAAGAGACTGATGAACTTACGCACATACAATGAACTTGCATAGATATAAAATAAAGGAAAATGACTGTGAAAACCACCTCTAAAAAGAAGAATGAAATGACCTGCAGGTTGGAAATTTGTTTCATTCGACACTGCTGGTTGGCAATAGAGATGTAATGGTGAAAACCCTAAGGCTGAGTACAAATGCTGATTTTTAGACTGTAAAACCTTATATTTTGTTTTATTTTATATGTATTTGTATTGTACATATTTGCATTTGTACTTCTTCCGAACTGAACCTAAAGGTCGGTAATACAAATTGTAATTGAAATATATATATTAGTTAGCTGAGCTGGAGAGTTGGTTACAATAACTAACTTCTCTCTCTCTCTCTCTTTCTCTCCCTCTCTCTCTCTCTCTCTCTCTCTATATATATATATATAGTAGTATATCTATAATGAAGTGAACAAGAAAGATAATTTTCTCTCAAGCTTTCCCGCTCATTTTCCTGCTCTCTGATATTTTTTTTCATCTCTGTTATGGTATTAGAGCTCGAGGTTTTCATAGAATCAAAATAGGAGAAACTTGAGATTTTTCCAAACAGCCAAGATTTCTCCATCACTGGCATCGTTGGAACTGCTAAGAACAACCAATAGTTCTTCGTCACTGGATTTGTCGGAGATCGTCCCTGGCTTCGTTGGAACCAAGAAGAGAGCTGAGAGAGATACAGATCCGGTAGTTCTTGAGAAGAAAATTTCTCAGTTTGCAATCTTCTTCGATCTTTCTTGCTCTTCGTCGTTCCTCACTGCTAATTGAATGTGCCTTGGCACGATCCTCGTCTTCTTGTTATCCCTCATTGTGTTCCCAGCTAATTCCAACACCTCGGCTGCAAGATACGCAAGAATGGCGGCGAGATATACTGGAACACCGGCACCAACTCTCTCTGCGTATTTACCGGCTTTCAGAAACCTGGCAATCCTTCCGACGGGAAACTGGAGCCCGACCTTGCTGCTCCTAGATGCTGCCTTCTTTGAAGCTCCAACGCAAAGAGATTTTCCCTTCCGACCATATCAAACTTCTTGACAAGTAACTAAGCAAAGCTCTGAGAGAGATCAATAGCTCGGGACATATCGAGCTTCTTGCTCTCTGTTCATCCGCCGCATCAAGATCAGGTCCAAGATCCGCCGACCGCCGATCTTTCTTGCTCTGAATTCTTGCTCTTCCGCTCCTTCTACCTCCCGCATAGTCGCAGATTCTCGCACATCATCAACAACACGACGATACTACAGAGGGTCTCAGTCTCTCAAACTTTCAGTAGCTCATTGGCTGTGCGAGTTTTCTTCTTCGAAAAGTACACGTTTTGCTTTACCATTCTCCAAAGCTGGACAATCTAGCGAGTTTTTTGTTGCCCCATCATCATCTCCTGAGTTGTCTTCACTTTCTCTTTGGAAAGAATTCAAAGCCCGGCTACGTTTGATTCAAGTTTTCTGTTACCTGAAATCAGTACGATGGTAATTAGTTCTGGAAATCAAAAGAAGAAATCAAGTGTTACCTGCAGTCATTGCGGTAAAAATGGTCACTCAAAGGATAAATGCTACAAGTTAATAGGTTTTCCACCCAATTTCAAATTTACTAAAGGAAAATCTGCAACTGGTGGTACACCTTCTTGTGGTACACCCAATTTCATCTCTGTTATGGTATCAGAGCTCGAGGTTTTCATAGAATCAAAATAGGAGAAACTTGAGATTTTTCCAAACAGCCAAGATTTCTCCATCACTGGCATCGTTGGAACTGCTAAGAACAACCAATAGTTCTTCGTCACTGGATTTGTCGGAGATCGTCCCTGGCTTCGTTGGAACCAAGAAGAAAGCTGAGAGAGATACAGATCCGGTAGTTCTTGAGAAGAAAATATCTCAGTTTGCAATCTTCTTCGATCTTTCTTGCTCTTCGTCGTTCCTCACTGCTAATTGAATGTGCCTTGGCACGATCCTCGTCTTCTTGTTATCCCTCATTGTGTTCCCAGCTAATTCCAACACCTCGGCTGCAAGATACGCAAGAACGGCGGCGAGATATACTGGAACACCGGCACCAACTCTCTCTGCGTATTTACCGGCTTTCAGAAACCTGGCAATCCTTCCGACGGGAAACTGGAGCCCGACCTTGCTGCTCCTAGATGCTGCCTTCTTTGAAGCTCCAACGCCAAGAGATTTTCCCTTCCGACCATATCAAACTTCTTGACAAGTAACTAAGCAAAGCTCTGAGAGAGATCAACAGCTCGGGACATATCGAGCTTCTTGCTCTCCGTTCATCCGCCGCATCAAGATCAGGTCCAAGATCCGCCGACCGCCGATCTTTCTTGCTCTGAATTCTTGCTCTTCCGCTCCTTCTACCTCCCGCATAGTCGCAGATTCTCGCGCATCATCAACAACACGACGATACTACAGAGGGTCTCAGTCTCTCAAACTTTCAGTAGCTCATTGGCTGTGCGAGTTTTCTTCTTCGGAATGTACACGTTTTGCTTTACCATTCTCCAAAGCTGGACAGTCTAGCGAGTTTTTTGTTGCCCCATCATCATCTCCTGAGTTGTCTTCACTTTCTCTTTGGAAAGAATTCAGAGCCCGACTACGTTTGATTCAAGTTTTCTGTTACCTGAAATCAGTACGATGGTAATTAGTTCTGGAAATCAAAAGAAGAAGTCAAGTGTTACCTGCAGTCATTGCGGTAAAAATGGTCACTCAAAGGATAAATGCTACAAGTTAATAGGTTTTCCACCCAATTTCAAATTTACTAAAGGAAAATCTGCAACTGGTGGTACACCTTCTGCTAATAGTGTAACTCAAGGCACTGGCACTCTGTCAAATGTTTCTGAGACATCACCAGCATTGTCACTCACTCCTGAGTAGACAAGAAGATTGCTGACTCTTCTTAATGGTTGTGACTCTCATAGCTGCCCCATTTCTCAACCAGAACCTCCAGCCAATACTGCCTTTGCAGGTATGTTGGACCATATACATTATGTTAACTCTCATTGCTCTTCATCTCAATTATCTCCCACTGATATATGGACTGTAGACATAGGGGCCACAGACCATATTGCTAATTCTCTCAAATACTTTGATTCTTACACCACTATTCATGGTTTGTTTGTCACTCTGCCAAATGGAACTAAGGTTCAAACCACACATATTGGAACAATTCCACTGTCTTCTGCTATTACTCTGAATGATGTGCTTTTTGTCCCTTCCTTTTCATTCAATCTTATTTTAGTCCAAAAACTTGCCAATGATTCTAATTCTTCTATTATCTTCACTGCTGATTCCTGTGTTTTACAGGATCAATCTTCAAGGATAATGATTGGTCTTGCTAAAGCAAAATCTGGCCTCTATCTTCTTCAGCCATCATTCAAGTCTGGACATCATTCTTTTTCTTGCTTCAACACTTCTATTACTACACAGTCTACTTCTCCTTTTCATCTATGGCATTTTAGGCTAGGGCATAGTTCTAAAGACGTAATAAATAATATACATCAATGTAATAATGATGTTTGCCCTGCTGACTTTACAAATTGCCATATTTGTCCTCTTGCTAAGCAAAAGAGGTTTCTCTTTCCCCTTCATGTCAAGAACACTGTATCTCCTTTTGAACTCATTCATATGGATATATTGGGACCATATTCTATTGCAGCCATTGGTGGTTATCACTATTTCCTTACTATTGTTGACGATTTCACTAGATTTACTTGGGTATTCTTAATGAGAGCAAAGTCGGATGCTATTTCCATTATTCCAATGTTCTACAATATGGTTAGTACTCAGTTTAATTGCTCTATCAAACAGATTTGTACAGATAATGGACATGAGTTTAATCTCTATGAATTCTATTCCTCTAAGGGTATTGTGCATCAATTGTCCTGTGTTGGTACCCCACAACAAAATGCCGTTGTTGAACGTAAACATCAACATTTATTGGTTGTTGCTAGGCCCTTAATGTTTCAAGCTTCCATGCTAATGAAATTCTGGGGAACAACAGTTTTAACTGTTGCATATACCTACTTCTCCTGCTGATGCACATCCCCCTGCTACTTCTCATCTGCAGATAGAGGTTTGTTCTGATTTTGTGCCTCTAAGAAGGAGTATAAGAGTGACAAAACCACCTTAGTATCTAGCTGCATATCATCATGACTTACCTGCTAAATCATCACATTTGTCTACAGCACATCCTATTTAGAATTTCCTCTCAGCATCCCAACTTTCTGATTCTCATTCTGCTTTTACTACTGCTTTGTCTCTTCTTGATGAACCAAAATCCTATTCTCAAGCTAAGGTTCATAGCCATTGCCAAGAAGCCATGCGAACTGAATTACTTGCTTTGGAAGAAAACAACACTTGGTCAATTGTTCCCTTACCTCTAGATCAGCATGCAGTGGGTTGTAAATGGGTATACAATGTGAAGTTAAAATCTGATGGAAGCATAGAAAGACATAAAACTAGATTAGTGGCTAAAGGTTATAGCCAACAAGAATGATTTGATTATCATGAGACTTTTAGCCCTGTTGCAAAACAAACTACTGTGAGGGTGTTTCTTGCTTTGGCAGCTCATTTTGGTTGGTATCTAGTTCAACTTGATATTAACAATGCTTTCTTATACGGTGATTTGGAGGAAGATGTTTATATGGATCTTCCTTTGGGCTATGTTGTTGATAAACCCCCTCACTGTCCAGCAAGATCCAGATTAGTGTGCAAAATAAATAAATCATTGTATAGTCTTAAACAAGCATCAAGACAATGGAACACTAAATTTCTGTAGCATTGTTTTAGTATGATTTTGTTCAATCAAAAGTTGATTACTCTCTGTTTACAAGGTCCACTGCTGAAGGATTTATTACATTGTTAGTTTATGTTGATGACATTGCTATAGCTAGTAACTCCACTGCACTCATTGTTGATCTTAAAATCTTCCTTAGCTCCAAGTTTAAGCTTAAGGATCTGGGTTCATTGAAATACTTCTTAGGTCTTGAAATTGCAAGATCTGACAAGGGGATTGTAGTCTGCCAAAGAAAATATGTGTTGGACCTGCTGAATGACCATGGAAAATTGGGCTGCAAACTTGTCTCTACTCCCATTGATCCTAATCATAAGTTGGCCAAGGATAGTGGTACTCTTCTTGCTGATGCTTCATATTACAGACAGTTGGTTGGAAAGTTGATTTATGTCACTTTCACTCGTCTCGACATCTCTTATGCTATGCAGATTTTATCTCAATACACAGATAAACCTACTAATCTTCATTTACAAGCAGTACATCGTATATTGAGATACTTGAAATCTTCCCCTGGATCTGGCATTTTCTTCTCTACAGGTTCTTCTACACAGTTGAGGGCTTTCTCTAATAGTGACTGGGCTGGTTGCCTAGATACAAGGAAATTTGTTTCTGGCTTCTGTATTTTCTTGGGTGATTCTTTGATCACATAGAAGTCTAAGAAGTAGAATTTGGTGGCACGAAGTTCAACTAAGGCGGAATATCACGCTATTGCAGCCACTACTTGTGAATTGATGTGGCTTTCTTCTTTGTTCATTGATTTTCGCATTACAGTTTCATTACCTATCTCATTACATTGTGATAATCATTCTGCGATCTATCTTTCTCGTAATTCTGTGTTTCACGAGCGGAGTAAACACATTGAGGTGGATTATCATTTTGTCTGGAATCAAGTTCAGAGTGGTTTCCTACATTTGCCTTCTTCTAATCAGGTGGCAGTTGCGTTTACCAAGGCTCTGCAACCTTCACGTTTTCAGCGCTTAATAGGCAAGATGAACATGCTCAATATCCATATTCATCTTGAGGGGGGTAATACAAATTGTAATTGAAATATATACATTAGTTAGCTGAACTGGAGAATTGGTTACAATAACTAACTTCTCTCTCTCTCTCTCTCTCTCTCTCTCTCTCTCTCTCTATATATATATATATATATATATATATAGTAGTATATCTGTAATGAAGTGAACAAGAAAGATAATTTTCTCTCAAGCTTTCCCGCTCATTTTCCTGCTCTTTGATATTTTTTTTCATCTCTGTTAATCTGAAAATTTGCAGACTTGGACATCCACACATGTTGGACATGTCCCATTTCGCATGCCTAGAATACCCTTCATTACTTAAATCAAAACCCCCCAACTCTTCTCTATCTCTCACAACCAGTTCAACCCAATTTTTTCAACCCAAAAATAATAGATTCTAGCACTTTGCCCCCTTAACCTGCTAGTGGGGTTGACTGTAAAAGTAAAATTATCAAATTGCCCATTCGAGATTCTATGAGCTGATAGAAACAAATGTTAAAGATGATCAAAATAACCCTTTTAAAACCCAAATCATTCTCAAGAAGTTAATGAATCAATTCTCAAGATGGATTCTGTTGAAAGAAAGTTGAGAGAAATATGTGAAAATTAGAATTTAAAAAAAACTAAGTTTAAAAAGGTAAAATAATCTCATAAAAAACTAATAACAGGACAAAGTGCTGAAATCCACCAGGTCAGGGAGTCTTTTTCTCAAAACAAAGTTTGAGGGGCTATATATCACTACCCCCTAAATACAGGTGGCTATCTATATATAATTTACCATAATATTTAAAAATGAAACCTCTAAAATCCTAATCCAGGGAAAGTGGTGGAGATAGAGGGTATAAAAGTTCACAGAGCATGCCACAAAGAAGAAAACAAGGATGATCAGATGGATATTACCACCAACCCAACCAAATGTCAATTTATTTTTTTGATGCATCAATAAGAAAGGGAAGGGGAGCAGCAATTTGATGTATCACATGGAATTCAAAAGGACAAAACTTGGACATCACACCCAAGAAGATTAAAAGCACAAATGTAAGAGTGACAGAGGAAGCACTCATCATATATGGATCTAGTGATCGGTTGTCCACAAGAAACCAACAATAATATACCATGATGGACAAGACACTTATCTCAGACACATGGACCGATACATGGAATGAATTAATGTAGCTATATTGTATACGTACACGGAAGGAAACCAAGTAGTAGTATCTTTTTTTCAGAAACTGGACACCAATAAGAAACAAACCACGTCACGGAAGAGGATTGGAGATTAGGCTTACTTTGGAAAGAGTATAAATACAAATACGTATAATATAAATACATACAAAATAATATAAAATACAAGGTTTGTTATTTGTACTCCTTCCAAATTAAGCATAGCTTTTGATAGGGGACGATAGAGAGAGAGAGGGGGAGAGAGATAGAGAGATTTTGACTTTTCATATGATGGTATGAAAGTCTTGGCTCTCAAGGAACTGCTCCTAAAAGCTTAAGTTGCTATAAAAGTCTATTGGACTCCTTCCAAGATCAAATCCCGCTGTCATCAGGGTTGGTGCATTAAAATAATAGTAATTAACTATAACGGGTTTGGGGTGGCAAGGATCAAACACAAAAATGCTTCCTCACATGAAAGTCTATTGAGCTTGAAACATGGACAAATTGTTAGGTGAGGTTCCTAAATAGGTTTTTATTCTCTAACATTAACAAGAAACTTACCGGTAAGGGTGCAACGTCTGCAGGTTAGGATTGGGATTTTGTCAGAATTTCAATGGGTCTAAGCCTAAAACAGTATAAATTATTAGCTCCGGCCAACCCGACTTGCACACTTACTTACCAGAAAAGAGTCTAGGCAAGGGTTGATTATATGTTTATCAGTGGTTGGGTATTTTGTGCAAGGGAGGTGGGAGTAAGACCAGATGAGATGCAGTTGATGGCTGTCTTAGGCACTTAGGGGCCTGTTAAACAGGCCATGGCACAGTCATCAAGTGCAGCTGATATGATAAGGAGGATAATGGGCTAGTCCTGGGCTTCAGAACTTGCGAAATTGGATAATTTAATGGATTTATTAGTGGAAATATCCATTGGCATTGCAGAACCCAACATAGTTTGCTATTAGTTAGGTTGGGTTGGAAGTCAAGAAAGCTTCCCCACAAGGCTCAACAGGATCTTCTCTTCATAGCTCCGTGGATTTTTCAGTTTTTTTTTTTTTTTTTTGTGGAATCTCCCTGAAACAGGTTTTGTGAAGATCAATACTGATGGCAGTTTTATCAGAATAAGGATGGATCTTTGTTTGGGAAATCAAGGCCTTGTAAAGCTACTTCTCCTTTATATGCTGAACTGTATGCAATTCGTGAATGTTGTGCTCTTTTCGCTACTTAAAAGTGATTCCAAGACAGCAATCACAAACCTTGTTGCTGGTTCTTTTGACTGCCACCCAGAACCCAGATGTTTGGCATATTCTGGATGATTTTTACAGATTGTGCGGCAACTCCATTTCATTTAAGTGTATTAAAAGAGAGGCTAACAAGCCAGCCAGCCCATTTGTTGGCCAGATTGGGAGTGACAGGTCAAGATACCTTGCATTGGACTCCACCTTTAGAAATTCAGGATACTCTGTCTGTGGATTTAGATGCTTCTTCGTTTCATCCTCCATAGAGAGGTTCTTTTTTCTGTTTTTATTGTGTTTTTGTGGTTTCAGTCTGGTTATTCCTTTTCAGTTGAATGAAATCTTTTATTTACCCCAAAAAAAAAGGGTTGGGTTGGGCTAGACTGTTGTAACATACCAATACTAAACTTGTTGAATCATACTCTTGTAGAAACATACCAATACCAAACAATATACGAAGAACAAGAAGCCACGTTGCACCCAAGATACATCATGCTGCAGTTATCAAGGAGATTTCAATGTAAATACCTGTATCCATCGCAACATTCGAACCTTTGCGGAATGAGTGATGAACCAATGTCTTTTGGTCGACAGGTGTGATTTTACTCAGTTAAATCCTTCATTCTTCCTTAGGTTTTCTCAACTCTTTGACTCTAATGGGTAGAGCAAGGAGGGCAGCTAAATGATTTAACATATTGGGAACCATAACCTAGGAGCCTTTATATTTGACCTAATAGGATCCCATTAAGCCTATATGGGCCAAAATGTGGTATCCACTCATTAAGCCCCATACCTTCTTGTTGAAGTCTACGGGCTTTGCATAAATGAATCACTTGATTTAGCCCACTACAAAATAGCCCATCAATGTAATTGTTTCACTGAATATGTATGCCCACTTAACAGAGATTAAAACCTAATAATTTCCCACTTGGGCTACATATTAAATTTGAAACAATCATATTGAACAAATTCCTTATGTGTACACCTTTCGTGCTATTTTCCTTTAGACTTTGCCTTAGTTTCAATCTGGTCCATCTCCTATACCAATATGAGATCATGACGGCTTTTGTCACCTACAAGTGTGACTAAACCTTTCATGTTCACCACATCAATACATTCGATGACATAGATCAAGTATGGATGAGTGGCATGAAAATTACATGCAATGTGATCTCAAAACATGCCTATTTCCAATTGGTTCTACTTTATTCTTTATAGAGATCATTCAAAAATTCACAAACATATTCAGAATTGTAGATGATGAAAAGAATCATAAAACTTTATTATGCATAAATGTAGACATGCGAAACATGCCTTATTCCATAGAACATCCAAAAGTAAAACAACAAAAAAAAACTCCCACTAAATCAAGGTATCACAAAACATGCCTATACCCATATGAGCAGTGTGCTCATGAAAGACCTTAGGTGGCAATCCCTTGGTCAACGGATTCGTTATCATGGAGTTTGTCCCTATATGTTCTATACAAATCTGGCCACTCTGATCTCTCTCCTTAACGGAAAGAAACTTGATGTTAATGTGTTTTGACTTTACAAAGCTTTTGTTGTTGTTGAAATACAGAACTGCAGATTTATTGTCACATAATAATTTTAATGGTCTCTCAATGCCATTAACTATACGCAGCCTAGTGACAAAGTTACGCAGCCATATCCCATGATTTGATGCCTCAAAACATGCTATGAACTCTGCAGCTATGGTTGATGAAGCTATGAGCGTCTGTTTGGCACTTTTCCAAGATATAGCTCCTCCAGCTAACATGAAGACATAGCCCGAAGTGGATCGTTTGCTGTCTTGGCATCCCGCAAAATCAGAATCAGAATACCCATTGATCTCCAAACTGTCTGATTTCCTGTAGATTAACATGAAGTCCTTCGTTCTCCGTAAATACCGCATGACCCGTTTGGCTGCTTTCCAATGATCCAGTCTTGGGTTACTCAAATATCTGCCCAACAGTCCCACTATAAATGCTATATCGGGACGAGTACAAATTTGTGCATACATCAGACTTCCTATTGCCGAGGCATAGGGAACCTTTTGCATCTCCTTTATTTCAAGGTCTGTTTTGGGGCACTGATTGAGACTGAACTTGTCTCCTTTAGCTACAGGTGTATCACCCGGCGAACAACTTTTCATGCCGAATCTACTTAGCACCTTTTCGATATAGCCCTTTTGTGATAATCCAAGAATGCCTCGAGAGCGATCTCGTAGTATTTGTATGCCTAGCACAAAAGAGGCGTCCCCAAGATCTTTCATCTCAAAATTCTTAGTGAGAAATTTCTTGGTTTCGTGCAGCAAGCCTATATCGTTACTTGCCAGTAGTATGTCATCGACATATAGCACCAGGAAGATAAACCTGCTCCCACTAAACTTGTGGTATACATAGTCATCAACCACATTTACCTCAAAACCATATGAGGTAATCACTTAATGAAATTTGTGATACCATTGACGAGAAGCCTGTTTGAGACCATAGATGGATTTCTTTAATTTGCAGACCATAGACTTTGAATCTTTGGATTCAAAATTTTCTGGCTAAACCATATAAATTGTTTCATCAATGTCTCCATTGAGAAACGCTGTCTTTACATCCATCTGATGTAGCTCTAAATCAAAATGAGCTACAAGTGCCATTATTGTCCTAAAGGAGTCCTTCGAAGAAAACGGAGAAAATGTCTCTTTATAATCAATGCCTTCCCTTTGAGTAAAACCTTTAGCGACTAGATGAGCCTTATATCTTTCGACATTGCCTTTTGAATCCATTTTGGTTTTAAATATCCATTTGCAACCAATGGGTTTCAAACCTTCAGGCAGCTCGACAATGTCCCAAACGTCATTGTCTTTCATGGATTTCATTTCTTCTTGCATGGCATTGATCCAGTGTTGAGAGTTAGAGCTTCGAAGAGCTTCGCGAAGGTTGATTGGATCATCTTCCGCTAAACCTACAGAGTCTTCTTTCTCCAGGAGGAACACGATATAATTATCTGGAATCACACTTCTCCTTTGTCTGTTGGATCTCCTCAATGGCATTTCTTGAGGTTGTTGAGTTTGCTCTATGGGAGGAACTTCATTGTTGTCTTGAACCGGAATCGCTTCATGAACAGTGTCAGGGATTGTTGTCTAATCACTGTCAATAATAATATCAAGAAGAAAAATGAATTTCTCTTCTTCCAATACAACTGTTTCATCAAAAGAGACATTCCTTAATTCTTCCCCTCCAAACTCAACATCCTCAAGAAATCTCGCATTTCCCGTCTCAAAGAATGAGCGGGTAGTGGGATCATAGAACTTGAACCCTCAAGAACGTTCTGCGTATCCAACAAAGTAACAGCTAACTGTCCTAGAGTCCAATTTCCTTTCGTTGGGCCTATAAGGCCTCATTTCAGCTGGACATCCCCAAATGTGTAGGTGCCTTATGTTGGGCCTTTTCCCAGTCCACAATTCATATGGGGTTTTAGTTACTGCTTTGCTGGGTACTCTGTTAAGGATATACACTGCAGTTTTTAGTGCTTCTCCCCAAAGTGATTCAGGTAAAGAAGAATGACTAATCATGCTTCTTACCATGTCCTTAAGTGTCATGTTTCGTCTTTCAGCAACACCATTCATGCTGGGTGTACCCGGCATAGTGTATTGTACATTCCTTTAGGAAGTTAGCAAAGGGTCCTAGACATTGCTCTCATAATCCATCATATCTGCCATAGTATTCCCCGCCATGGTCAGATTTGACGGCTTTAATTTTCTTACCAAGTTGAAGTTCAACTTCAGCTTTATAAGACTTGAAAACGTCTAGGGATTGAAACTTCTCACTTATCAAATATAGGTACCCATACAGTGAATAAGTCGTCTATGAACGTAATGAAGTACTGCTGGCCATTCCATGCAAGCATAGGGAATGGCCCACAGATGTTCGTATGTATCAGTTCTAAGACTTCTGTACATCTATTGGCACCTATTTTCTGTGTTCGTTAATTTTCCCTTAATACACTCAATACAAACTTGGAAGTCCGTTAAATCAAGGGAATCAAGAATTTTGTCCGACACAAGCCTCTAAATTCTCTGTTTAGAGATGTGGCCTAAGCGCTTATGCCATAAGAAAGCAGAATTCTCGGTTAATTTACGCTTTGCACCTTTAGTACTTGCATGTAGGATTTCATTATGGGAAGCAATAGTTTCTAACATATAAAGATGATCAATTAAAATACCAGTACCAATAACATTTGAATTTAGAGAAATACTAACTTTATTATTTCCAAAACCACAAAAGTAACCACATTTGTCCAAATGGGAAAGAGAAATTAAGTTTCGTTTAAATGACGGAGTTACAAACGTCTCAACTAAATTCAAATAACAATCAGTTTTTAAAATTAATCTAAAATGTCCTATAGCTTCCACAGGAACTTTATTGCCATCGCCTACATAGATGAATCTTTCAGCATCATTTGGCGGTTGGCTCTAGATGCAACCCTGCATAGATACACTTATGTGAGTAGTAGCGCTAGAATCTATCCACCAAGTGTCTATAGGTACAGAAACTAAATTAGCCTCAAAACAAACTAAAGTGAGAGACGTACCCTTCTTTGCACGCCAGGCAATGTATTTGGAACACTCTTTCTTCATATGTCCTCCCTTCTTGCAGAAAAAAACAGGTGAATCCATCACCTTGCTTCTTTGTCATTTTCTGTGGGGTGTTCCATTTACAGTATCCTTAGTCATTTTCTTTTTATTATTCTGAGAGGTTGATGCTAAGTGAGCACTTTCCGTCTTTTCTCTCTGGATCCTTTCTTCTTCTTGCACACATTGAGAAATGAGCTCATTAAGAGTCCATTTCTCCTTTTGAGTATTATAACTCACCTTAAATTGACTGAATTGTGCAAGAAGAGAAATGAAACTAAATGCACGAGCAAATCATCATTTATCTCTAACTTTAGTGCCTTTAGTTTACTAGCAAGATTCGACATCTCCAGTATGTACTACCTTATATTTCCTTTTCCCTTGTACCTCATAGAAATTAGAGTAGCTAAAAGGTTGCTAGTTTCCGCTTTCTCATTTTTGGTGAAATACTGTCGTATTGCCACAAGGGATTCCTTAGCATTATTGCTCTCAGAAATAGAGCCCCGAAACGCTTCCGGTATGGAATGTTTTATAATCATCAGACTCATGCGATTAGAGCGATCCCATTTCTCAACTTTGGCCTCATTGGAATTGTCCTCGGTCGGGATGGGTCGCTCCGTCCTTAACGCAAGGTCTAAACCCATGCAGCCGAGAACGATTTCCACATTCTCTGTCCAGACCTTAAAGTTTATACCATTCAGCATGGGAATGGCACTGATTTGAGCAGAAACATTATTTGCAGTTGTTGAAACTGAATAGAGAACAAAAACAACATATAATCAATAATATAAATTACAAAAGCAAGATACCCAGCACAACTTGACATTTAGTATTTACACAGAAATATCAATTGTAAATGGTACTCTCAACGCAACAATCAAACATTGATAATAAATCCTGTCAAACAATAGCCTTTCTTTGGACCGACTACTATTCACATGGATAATAGCTTTACAATATCAATATTTATCATCGCATGTGTGTTCACTGCCTAGCCAAACATCAACCTTCCTTTGGGTCGACCAATGTCCGCATAGACAACTGATGAGGGCGGATTTGGCCCTCCAGTGAAATTGTGACACCTGGCACCTCATGCAAACCAAGTGCAGCCTCTTGACAACTGGGCAACTCGGTATAGCTAGGGCAGCTCAGCATAGGCAGCTGGCCACTCCGCAGTCAGCCTAGCATCTTACTAAGAGCTCGCCACTTAGGGGCAGCTCAGCACTTACAGGCAGCTCGGCGTATCGCAGGAAGATCTCCTGCCTGACAGATCCGGAGACCTGTGCCCACATCTCTCGCTAGGCGGCGCCGTGCCTGCCAGTCCTGAGAGTTATCCCTTGGCTGGCAGAGCCGTACTCTACAGCAACCGCCTGCACCCGCCACCTCAGCTCTGATAGTAACGGCCGCGGCAGAGAGACAGAAGCGGTTACGCCTGACTTGATAGAGGCTGTTATGCCTGATTTGATAGGACACCACTATATAAGGACTCTAACCCCCAAAGACAAGGGGGAGAGAATGAAAAAATGGAGGTAATCCTTGCTCTTTAGCTCCCTCATTTCTCTCTAAGCTCCCTACAATCAGAATGCTAACTTAGGCATCGGAGAGTCCCCGTCGGGAAAATACCCCCGGGTCCTCTGATTCAATTCTCACAGGTCCCTCAGCTCCTGCCACCGGCAAAGGAGAGGAAATCACCTCATGCAAAGGGAAGCCAAGTAGCTCTCCACCAATGAGCTCGTCACCAGGTAGCTCACCACCAGGGAGCTCGTCACTAGGGAGCTTGTCACCAAGCAGCTCGCCACCTTACAGGCAACTCGCCACTAGGTAGCTCGGCACTAGGTAGCTCGCCACCAGGTAGCTCGCCACTAGGCAGCTCACCACCATGCAGTTCATCACCAAGGCACTTCACCACCAGGTCAAATAACGAGGTACTTAGCCAAAAAAAATTGGTACATCACAAAAATTGGTATGTGACCAAGAACGGTTACATCAACAACGAACACACAAAATCTTTATATTTCAAATCAAAATAATTTTACACTGCAGAGGCTACTTTGGTAACATGTTGCTTCAATCAAATTAATTTGAAAAAAAAAACTGTATCCATCCAATAAAAAAAAAAAAAAAAAAAAACTTAGCATCGCATGCATGACAAAGTCAAAACAGTTGAAGGTCCCATGCAAAACTGGCGCACGTAAATTGCTTACGTACAAGTACATCACAACCCAAAATTTTTTTTTTTTGGTTCTATAGGCACATCGTGTCGTTGATGCGTTTTTATTTTTATTTTTTGGGTTCTGGAGACGCATCGAGCCACTGATGCATTTTTATATAAATATATACAAATATATTAATTTTTTTTTTGTACTGAAACCGCATTAAATCATTATAATGTGTTTTTTTTTTTTGTACAAAACAGCCTTGCTTCAAGGTTGTTCGGCAAACATACAGCCGAACGACTGTGCAACCTCAAACGAGACGCAATCACAAACATAAATTTCATTTCTGATAGAAAAGAGAATAATCCTAATAACCCAACATGATATATGGCTCTGATACCACTTGTTGTAACATACCAATACTAAACTTGTTGAATCATAATCTTGTAGAAACATACCAATACCAAACAATATACGAAGAACAAGAAGACACGTTGCACCCAAGATACATCATGCTACAGTTATCAAGGAGATTTCAATGTAAATACCTGTATCCATCGCAGCATTCGAACCTTTGCGGAATGAGTGATGAACCAATGCCTTTTGGTCGACAGGTGTGGTTTTCCTCAGTTAAATCCTTCATTCTTTCTTAGATTTTCTCAACTCTTTGACTCTAGCGGCTGAATGATTTAACATATTGGGAACCATAACCTAAGAGCCTTTATATTTGACCTAATAGGATCCCATTAAGCCTATATGGGCCAAAATGTGGTATCCACTCATTAAGCCCCATACCTTCTTGTTGAAGTCTACGGGCTTTGCATAAATGAATCACTTGATTTAACCCACTTACAAAATAGCCCATCAATGCAATTGTTTCACTGAATATGTAAACCCACTTAACAGATATTAAAACCTAACATAAACATCTTGCAACACCATATTCGGAATTTCTGTTGGGTAAAGAAGGGTTAGGATCATGATCTTCTAGGAAAGACTTGCAATCACCAAGATACGGGGTTTTCTAGCACCACCAACACCATTTCACCGGGGACATTGTAAGACGCAGCAAAGGGACAAAAGAGAAACAACAGCGCAGGAATTAATGCTAGAAATAGGACAAGCATTGCCACTATGTTCCGTATGGTTAACAAATTTTCTAAGAAGAAGAAAGAGAGAATGGAAACTCAATCAACTACAATTGCTTGGTTCGAACTTAGACGAGAGGTTGAAGAAGAGGGTATGTTCCAGATTTTAAAATGTTTGAGAGGCACATATAACATTGTATGCTTCAAGATAACTGATGGAGTGTTAATAGCTGAACTTGAGTATATATTTCTCGAAGTTCAGATATTAAAATATTACAGTTGAAAGTTGAGGCCTTAAGTGTCACTACTCACTAGCCCAAATTACAGGGTACCCCCCAGATTGTATTAAGTCGCCAAACAGAAATGAATATATACTATAAGCGCAGCAAGTACAAGGGAGGGAGATCATTTGTTTAGAAACTCTTGTATAGCATTGACGATCCGGCTTCCCACATCGGGACCAAACAATCTGGGCAAATTGGAGACCAGGTCGATCTCAATTGTCTTTGTTCTAATCACACGGTCCCTCCTTTCCAGCTCAGACCTTTCCGATTCCTTCACTTCTCTCCCTTCTCCACATGCACATTTGTCCAACCAGATTCCCAAAACTTGCTTGGCAATGGGGCTGACATGATCCCGCACGATCTCTTCCATTCGAGCTTGGTCCGACTCTTGTCCCTGCTCACATTGTATGTGAACCACAGTGGCCGTGGGAGACCAGACACAGCGGACGTATAGCACGGGCGAGAAGTAAGGCTGGACCTCCGGTAGCTTCTGCAGCGCCTGCCTACAGCCATCGAGCTTGGTGTCCACGTAGAAGGTGTCAAGATAATCCGGGTAGAGGGGTAGGTCCTTCCGGGGAGGCAAGTCAAGGATGAGGACCATCGATGTGGGACTCATCTGCACGAACTCCAGCACGAAGTTTGGTGCGTCAGTCGACTTGTTGAGGTAGGCCATGAGAGTTGTTATGTTCAAGGCTCCTCCCGATGGCAGCTCACAATATATCCAACTTCCCAATATGAATTCAATCTGTTTACATGGTAAACATGTTCAAAATTAATGTCATACGACCAATGCATCCGTGGCCGCCTGGCCTGCCATTATGGGGGCAAGTGTGCAGTATAGCTAGTAGGAATGGCAACGGAGTGGGGTGATGGGATTGGGGAGCCTCTCCCTATCCCCGTTCCCGCGAAAATCCCCATTCTCGTCCCCGCTAACAAAAATCCCCATTCCCGTCTCCATCCCCATCCCTGTCAACCTGATTTCCATCTAAATCAATTTAACAGTCCTCATTCTCAGTATTTTGCATTTCCATAGATTTGAAAACTGATATGTAATCGCATATGTTACCATGTTTTGAACCTTGGGGCTTGGACTCAGTTTGAGAAGAGTACAAATACAAAATATAAATATGTACAGTGCAAAGTCTGTATTTGCCCTGTACATATTTATATCTATACTCTTCTCAAACTGAGCCTTGAGTTCAACCCTAACTCAAACCAATGTATATATACCACAATCCTGGCCTTAACCCAATGTGATCTTCAACTCCAATGAATCAATATTTTAAAAATAAAAGTTTAAGAGAACCCCATACGAATAAATGGCAATAACACAAGTTTTATAGCATAATTGGGTGGAATTAAAATATAAACGAAGTTACAAACACAACCTAAAACCGTGTTTCTACTTTTTAGGATACTAGAAGAGGCGCGTGTGATTATGGGCTGGTCTTAAAAGATGTCCATGTTCTAGTGGAGTGATTGCACTCAGTTTTCTAATAAAATTGAAACTAAATTAGTTTTAGGTGAGTCTAAATAGCCCTATGTTTGATTTTTTTTAACTCAAAAAAAAAAAAAAGTTCTAAGCAGATTGGCAAGCAATATCAGAAAGAGAGAGAACAAACTGACATGGAAGACTAATGGGGTGTTTATCAATACATATGATTTTGTTTTTCAAAACTAAAGCAACTACTACGCATCAATAAAAAACAATTAACTTTCTTGATATGGCAATGTTTCTGCTTTGAAAAACAAACCCATACATGTTGGCAAATTGTTTGGTAATAGGCAACAAGGCTAGACCCTGACCCTAAATATTCAGGTTAGGGTTAATCCACAAATCAAGCAGGCCAATAGTTCAACTATTGAGATCAGCTAGTCTTAGACCAATACAACGGTTTTTACCAAAAATACAAGTTTAACCATCCAATTAAACAGTTTGACCTGATCCAACCCAAATCCTCTTTGGATTGGGTGAGACCTCCTTGTACTTTGGGTCATTAGATAGGGGACCTAAACTTGGGTTAGTAAGTTGGGTCAACTTTTTGCTAGGTTTAATTCTGGTAGTTATGTGATTGTCATGTGCAGGTTTATACATTTTTAAAATCCCAAACTACTCCTATGTAATTTTTAAGGGAGAATGACTGATCAGCACTGCTCAGAATTCTTTAGCCCCACTGTACAGGGGGATGAATCCTGACCATGGATTGATGCCAAATTCATGGGTAGGATGCGGTTTATAGGGGAGGGGGGGGCGCTACTAATAGACTATGGGGGGCTGGAATGGGCCTGTCCGTACTTTTCCCTTTTTAAATTAGTTTTTATGTAACATGTTTCTCTCAAGTCTCAACAAAGGTTGATAATGACTCACGGTCTTTGTGGAAGTGCTGCTGAACAAGTAGTTCATGTTCAACACCTTAAACAAGCATTTGATCTACAAACACTATGCTTCACAATGGAGGTATTTTCATAATTCTCATCATTGTTATGGTTAACTCATAGAATTAGGGGTGAGTAAATAGGTAGATTCTACCCAGAACCAAATGAAACTAGCCTTGAAGAGACCTTGAATCAGCCTTACCTAATCTATTACTACGTATGGTATAGTTCCAAAATTCTTGAAATCAACCCCAGACAACTGGCCTTAGTGGAATCAAACTTGCTTTGAAATAAATTCAAAAACACTTTGCGGATGTAAAGATTTGAACCCAAGCACTCACTTAACCATTGAATGACTTAAGTAATTTGATTTTTTTTTCTTTGATTTAATATTTGAATATGCACAATACAAATGTAAAAGGTAATATTTACAAAATTTAAATTATAATCATAAATTTTGAACCATATTGTTATTATTATTTAGAATCAAGTTTCTAAAGAATATTTTCTATTTTTTGGAGAGATAGAATAAATTCCACTAATAGACTCTGAAACGATGAAACCTCTCTCCACAGGATAGGTTCTGGTTCACCATTAACCCTATTAATTGATAGGGGGAAAGTGTAAGAATCTAGAAATATAGAGTGGATCTTAGGCCATGTTTCAAATAAACACTTAGTTGCATTTGGCACCTAACTTTTTCAAGTGCTTATTTTAAAAAATAAGCATTTATTTCCTATTGAGCGTTTGATAGTCTTTTTCTCCAATAAGCACTTAAATAAACATTTGTGACTATTTTGTCCTTCATTTTTTTCAAATTTTTTAAATATACCCTTATAGAAGTACTTTTATTAAATTACTTTTCTAAAAACACTTTTATGAAAGCACTAAGGTACTTTGTGAAAGCACTTCTATGAAAGTATTTTTATGAAAGCACTTTTATAAAAAATATTTTTATAAAATTCAACTAGAGATAATTTTAAAAGAAAAAAAAATTGAATAAGTACTTATTGTATAAACACATAAAAAAAACTAAAAACTTAGAATTAAAAAATAAGTCCTTATTTTTAAAATAAACACTTATTTCAGACTTATTTCTCAAATACCAATAAATGTTTAATGACCCAAATTAACATTTACTTTTAAACGCTCCCAAACTCCCAAACATGGCCTTGATCACAAAACAGATTCGGGGGCTAAAGTGTCATGACCCCCTGGTTACAGCACGCGTGTTTTGTAAGTTACCCTAAAAAATCAAGAATTAATAGATATTCGAATCCAACGATTTTAGAATTTAGATACATTGACATCAGATAACATAATCTAAAACATTATCCAAAATGATACGTGTCCCACAACAGAAAACGAAAAGGCAACGAGAAAACAGAGGACTTACGGAAGAGGTGTCGTCACCGGGTCTAATGTGAAGCGCACCCTGAGAAGTTCCGGCGGCGTTCTGATAGCACTGGACGTCTAGGGGTAGGGGATCGGGCAGGAGTTGCGACCCAAGCCTGGTTTCCATGGTTGACACCAGCTCTATCATTAGATCTCTGTGCGGGGCTGAGAGGTGCGGGAACTCCATAAACCCCTGCCGTCTGTTCTGCCGATCCATGGGCGATGACGACGATGTTGAAGATACGGCACAGGGGAAATTTCTGAGCCTTGTTCTTCCCAAACTATGAGAACGGGAAGAAGAGCAAGGGGCTAACCCAAGAGTTGGACCTAAAATCCTTTGGGCGAAGTTTACCATTGAACTCGAACACACACTCTCTCTCTCTCCCAATTCTCGAGCTTCCAAATGATGGCTAAAGCTTCTTTCTCTCAGATAGTTAGATATTTCGCACCTTCTTCAATAATTAAAAGATGATATTACCAAAGTACCCTAATCGTGATGCCTCAGTTTTCGTCCAGAGTCCAGACCCAGACATGTTATGGGTCAAATTGGAGAGTTAAGGCTCGATTTGCGAAGAGTGCAAATGCTGGTTTAGTTTATAACTCTATATATATATATGCACTCTGCTGTTTTGACAGTGTTTAGCGAGAATGCATTTGTTGTGACAGAAAAATACATGTTTGCATTTAAAATGAAAGCAAAATTTACATAAAAAATGGATGCAAATTTTTGCACTCAAATCTTTTATACTCACGGTCACAGGTCACAACTGATCGATATTAAAAAGGCCTAATCTCGGGATTTGCGTTTGCACCTGTTACAATTTACAACTAAAAATGGTTTAGCAAGAAAATAAATTTATCAATGAAAAATTAAACTAACTTTGCATTTACATGATCAGAATGCATTCTATTTGCCTTCTTCCCAATTACAAATATAAATATGCACAGTAAAAATATGACTCTACAGATTTGTATTTATACTCTTCCCAAACTGACATTTCTTCAAGCTTGAAATGAACCTGATCGGATCACTAAAGCTGAATTGGGATACAATTCAGTGGCTTTTAAATCTAATTCTCTAGAAGTTATTAATTGTTGGGAAATGGGGTCACTTGATCACATTCGAATCATGAGATCAACGGTCAAATTGCATCAAAACCAAATTTGTCCTTCGCAAGCCACGCAGCTGTGAGCATAGTTAATTGCATTGCACACATGCGTATGCACATGTTACGCAATAGCAAGTCACCATACTCTCATCTCTTTATCTAAGAAGTGTAAATCAGCTTCTATTAAAATACTCAAAACAAAATTTATAATTTTCTAATGTAGGACAAGTTCAAAATTGATTTTTGTAAGAGAAAAGCTATTTTCCAAAACAAGTATACAGATGTAATTTCTCATATAATTGACCAATCAAACCCATTAAATTTAATCTCTAATGAAATTAAAATTCAACATTAATTAATTGAATAATCTTACTACCTCTATCTTCTATAAGTGCGATTTTTTTTTCACAACTGTATACAGAGATTCAAGCATTTTTTTTTGGGGGGGTAGACTCTTATTGAAGAGATAGGCCCCAGTCAGGCCCACAAATCATCATCCAATATAATTGGGTTCAAGATAAATGGCCAAAAATAACAATTGCCCACTCTATCCCAAGAGTTAATTATTGGACAAAAAGAAAGAGAGCATAACCCCATTTAAAAATTTGAGCCAACTACATGGGTGATCATTTCCAACCCACTCTATCCTATAAATTTTCGGGTTTGGGCCTAAATTTTTATTATGCTGGCCTAGAAATTATCTGGACGGCATAACCAACTTCCACATTAAGTTAAGATCTGCTAGTTAGGCCCCATGGATATGTAAGAATCACGTCCCTAACTCCCACTCTTTCCATCACTCGGGTAAAAAAAATAAAAAATAAAAATAAAAAGACAAATTATCAATAAACCCAAAAGAAATAGATTAGGGCTAACAATTACAAATAAATAAAGCAATATATCCAAAAAAAAAACAGTTCATGAGAACAACCTTCAACACACCTTTGACGATGTGAAGCTGTCTTTGGTATATCCTCACCATCGCCTCGAAAAAGAACCTCAAAACTGATAGAGGGTAGAGGGTAGAGTTCCAGGGACACGGGAGAGAAAATAATAGGGGTATTTCACTTGAGTCCGGATTTCCTGTTCATACAAACTTTGCCCACATCTATCCACATAATATCGCAATCACATATGGAGAACATCTCATCTTTCTATATGGTATTATGCAGGGGGAGATGTTTTCAATTCACGAAAATAGTGTGTTGTGGGTAGACATGGGCAGAGTTCTTATGGGCCGGTGATCTAGAGTCACTTCACTCACTCGAGAAACATCCCATATGCGGACATAATAACATTAAGAAGGACAATCTCATAAGTTCCATGTGATACCCATGTGCAGAGACCATAAAACCAAGGGGCCGGAACGATTTTCACACTCCATACCTTTGTTATGTGCAGATACCAATTGGTCTTGTTCACTTTTCGGTAAATTATTTATTCATGTTGTTTTATATTTAAGGTAAATAAAAATTTATTATTAAAAAGGAAATTTTTATCCCATCCAATAATTGGTATTTGACAATTTTACCCCAATTGGAAAAATTATTTACCCATGTACCCCAAGAAAATAAATTTTTCTTGATTTTCACATAAAAAAAGTTCCTCTTCCCCCCTCTCCCTCAAAATCTAAAAAACCCAAGTGCAAGGAGAATGCATACACCCACTTTGTTAATAGTAAATATATATTAGATAAGCTTATAGTATTGGGTTTTTATCAATTGGCAAAAACCTAGACTCCTTTAGAAGGCTCATAATCTTGTTCTCAACTTTAAAGAAAACCTCATCATTATTGAAGAAGATTCCAAGTTTGTCATTGACTGTTTACAAAGATGAGCCCACCTTGGTGGTTGAAGATTATCATTAAGTTTATGAAAGATGTTGGACCCACCTTGAACATTGATGAAGAATGTCATTGAAGAGAACCTGTGGATAAACGTTTTGCTGGATCGTGGTATTAGCTATCACTATCAGCATGCTTGTTGGGAGGCTAATCAAGTTTCCAATTGGTTGGCACATGAAGCCCTATATGGTTTATGTATGAGCATAAATAACTTGCCTTGGTCCCTTGCAAGGTTTAAAAATTCGATACAATACGTTCGATATGGGACGTATCGTATCGTATCTTTAAAAAATAGATATGAGATACGCATGGAAATTGAATGTTTCATCATTTTTTATGCGTGTCGAACCTATACCGGGGGCATATCGGAGGTGTATCAGGGCATACTGGTAGTGTATCAATAAAAAAAAGATACGGTCAAAAACTAAAAAAAAAAAAATAAGGGGGAAGCAAGATTCTTTTCCCCGAAATAAGCCTTCTTTCACCACTAACTGACTCTAAAACTCCAAACTTCATTCCTAGAGTGCTAGATTTTCAAAAGTTTGCAAGAAACAAATGTGAATCGTTAATTTTTTTAAAAAATTTTCAAATTTTGAAAACATATGACAAAAATAGGTAAATTTTTCAATTTTTAATAATATATTGTGATTTCTTTTTTTCTTGGAAGTTTAAATTTACGTTGATCTACATTTCTTACATTCAAAATCATAATTTTTTTGTGTTATCAATAGATTTATGGAAATTTCATGAAAATATTTGGTGAAAATATAAATTAACAAAAAAATTGAAAATGTAATTTTTTCTCTACCTATAAAGACTAAATATGTTTTAGATCTATGGATTTATCTATCGTATCCATAGATCAATTGAAATTTATTCTTTAATATTTTTTTTTGATTTTTTATATTTTTAGGATTAAAAAATATATAACAATTAATTATATTTTATCATTTAATCATAAAAATTGAATAATTATAAATTCTATGGATGACCTATCATAGCCATAAACCAATTGAAATTTCTTCTTTAATAATTATTTTTTTATTTTTTTATTTTTAGAATTAAAAATAAATAATTAATTAATTATATTTTATTATTTGATCACAATGATTGAATATATTATAATTCTATGGATGATATATCGTAACCACAAAGCAATTGAAATTTCTTTTTTAATAACTATTTTGAATATATTATATAATGTTTATTTGTTTTTTATAATTTTTGGAATAGTAAATAATAATTATTAATTATATTTTCACATAGAAGTTGTGTCAATGCATGTTTTATGGTTGGATAGGAGAGTTGGGTTTTTCCCATCCAATAAAACATTAAAACTTAAGATATAATTTATAAATTATAGTTAAGCAAAAGATTTTTAATGAAGTTATAATTAGTTATAATATATTTCTTCATAAACCATTAAAATATATTAATTTAATGTATATACACCTCATTGAGGTCTTATATTTAGTGTTGTGGATGTATTTTTATGATATATTAAAGTATTTATAGTGTTTCCAAGCGTATCTATGTGTATCTTAGTTTTTCTCCGATACACATGCGTATCAAAGGCGCATCCCTATACATCTCTTAAAATTTCCTTTCCGATACACTTGGCATTTCTGATACTTTGAATCTTGATATCTTGGCTTTATTTGTTTTTGTAATGCTTGGGACATGCTACTCTCCATCTTGTGTAACCTCTTTCTATTAATTTTCTAAACAATAACGATAATTGATCTTATGTATCGGCCGAATTTAATTTCCCTCTCATTTTAAAATTTAAATTTAATTCATCTCTTCTCTCTCTCATTAATATCTGACGATGCGCGATATGAAAGCTCCTAGCTGGAGTATGATCTGGACCTTAGTCGTGTAGCGAACTGGACCAAACTGCAAGATAGAGGATTAGAGCACCCAGGGCGGTTAACCCAGCGAGGTCGCTCTGATGCTTAAGTCAGTACTGTATCGTGATTGCGAGTTAGAATCTGAGTGCTAGAGAACTTGGATGCAAGTAATCATGCGTACCTGGACCATGGAGGGGTTGATGCCTTTACATAGCTGAGTTATTGAGGGTTTCCCAGAACAGTTTCGAGATCTGTGGCCTGAATGGACAAGATTCGTTTTCGCTTTAGTCGGGGAGTAACATATCAGTCAAATGAACTTCATTATCGTCGCCCGATTCGGATAGGGAGAAGATAAGGCTTGCCGTTATGCGGTATGATCTCACAATATTCGAAGTCTACTGGGAAGCTATTGGGATTTATTACGTGTCACTTAGATTCCTAGGCCCCGAACTCAATTAGCCGCTGAGGTGGTGTTACGCCGAGGTGGTCTTATGCCAAAGTGACTTTACGCCTAGCTCCGCATACCATTGACTAGGTTCCCCTTGCTGAGTTATCATCCTACATACAAATCGTGTCCACGTGACTTTTATTTACTAGGTTGTGCCAAATTACTCCTCATCAATATCAATTTTAATTAAGTCTTTAAGTTTGAAACCTCACAAAATGCTAATATTATTTAATTAAATGTTCTTTTGAGTTACCTTTAATTTCGGCATTTAATATGTCATTAAATGTTATTTAAGTCAAATACCTTGTTAAAAATCACAAAGTGAAGGTAACAAGTTACGAACCGAAGTCATTTGTTTACAATAATAATTAATTAACCATTATGCCCACCTTAATTGCTTATTAAAATATGTTTTTTATCATACTTAAAGTAATATTTCTTGCCTTGGTGTATGTTTTCCAACAAATGCTAAAATTTGATTATTAATATTTATATAATAATAAGATGAATACAAATTATATTTATTTATTAAAAATTAAGGTATATATTAACTTGTATACATAATAAATATTATCTAAATCTATATAATAAATATTAGCTAATAAATGCCTTCAAAAAAATATTAACTAATAAATATTGGTATATATACACACACATATATTTTAGTTCTTCTATTATTTTTCAATGGTTACTAATTATATCCCGATACATTATATAAATCATTAAAGAATGATTTTTACGTTTAAATAAATTAGTTACAATTATATAAAACTCATTTTTATTGTTGTTCATATTTTTTAAGGATTTTTTTTTTATTTTCTATTGTATCCATGCGTATCTTGATTTTTCGTCCGTATCTATGCATTTCCAAAGCATATCTCAATACACCTCTTAAAATTACCTTTCCGATACACCTTGTGTTTCCAATACTTTAAACCTTGGGCCAACCCCAAACTTTACAAGAATGTTCTTGCTTATTTAAAAGGATGCATAGATGGATCCGCATGTTTATCTTCCAAAGTCACTCCAACCTCTCAAAGTATGGATATGTAAACAGTTTTGAAACATGGATAGGGTTGGGCTTTGTAAGTTGTATCGATGCTTCAAAGCACAAAGGTGTGAAGCAAGAGTCTAAACTTCTAAAGCATAGATTTTTAAATTAATAAAATATTATGACATTATTAGGGATGACAATTTTCCCAATCCCCACAATGTATCTGGTCTCTCCCATCCGATTGGGTTGGGAATGGAGATTGCCTTGGTAGGGATGGGGAGTGAAATCTCCATCCCACCCTAACCCCAATTTTATTTATATATATATATATATATATATATTTAAAGTATTATTTATATTTTAAATCTTTTTTTATTTTAAATAAAACTTTTCTTAGAAAAACTTTTAATTAAAAATTTGGGAATCCGTGCCCCTTATGAGAAATTCATCTTCATTGAGGATCTGGGGACTGGGATGGACTCTTCTCCAAAATGGGGATCAAGGTCAGGGATGGGACCTACTTAAAAGTTGTGTGGGGACTGGGGAGTATGGTCCCTGTCCTGAACCCACCCTATCGCCATTCTCAGACATTATCCCAGTTTTGGTCCAAATTAGACTTCCCTTTGGTATTAAAATATAATATATTAAATTTATAAAAGTAGTGGAAAATGATTTTCTTAACAAAAATCTTTACAGTTTCAAATAACAAAACCTTTTTTTTTTAATATCACGTATATTGAAACTTAAAAATTGGCGTAAAAACTTGGAAATTAACAGATGAGAATTCCTAATCTATCAAGTAACAAATATTAATTCAATATATAAGTTATATTGCTGGAATTTAGAAATCTAGAATCAACCCGGCCCACTAAATTTTGTGCTCTGGTCAAAACAAAATAGAAGATTCACCTAATCACTTATATAGTAATACATAGATGTAGTGAGTGACTTTACAATGAAATCTAATAAGATAATTTTTTAAAAATCTTTTCCCTCTCTACCAGCAAAACCTGATCAGAGTCCATCCCTGGCTAATAAGATTCGGGTCGTTATTCAACTAAGCTGAATCATCTTGTCTTATTTATAACATGCTCTTTTCATGGGTGATACACTAATACACCTAATAATAGGCTTTGCTTGGTTTGGAGAAAAAGGATAATTTGTGGCTTATTATCTTTTCCTTCCTTTTGTTACTTTTTCTTTCAAACCAAACGTAGCCTAAGGGGGTATTCTTTTCATGGTTGTGTTTAGAAACGCAACTAACATTATGGAAGACATTTTCATTCAGCAAATCATGATTCCAAAATCAGAAAAATCAGGTTATATTTCTATAGTGTTTAAAATGTAATATTTATTCATACACCTGAAAAATATATAATTATATATACTTGTTTTTTTTTGTCAGAAATTATATATACTTGTTAACATATATGTAGTTTCACATATTATATTATTTTTTAACATATTATATATTCACCAAAGAAAACATACCATATATTATTGTTCACATATAATAAACAAATAGCCTTACCAAAGTTGAATATTGATAGATGAATTGCTTCATACATGTGAGTCACACAGAAGAACCATGAACATAATCATAGATGTGATTTGTATGATTCAAAACATAGGTTCAAAACCAATATTTTTTGGGTAAATTATAGATAAGTATTCTGAACTTTTAAATGCAACACTTGAGTATCCTGAACTCTGATACCCTAGCCTACCATGTGAATGATGATAATGCTAAAATTTTAATGTTCTAATCAAAACTCATGTGACAATGATAAGTAATAGAAGCATGGTTTAACCATAAACATAAAAAGTCAACCAATTAGGTAGTCATTATCATCATCTAAACCTTGTCCCAACATGGGATTGGCTACATGAACCCTCTTTTACCATTTGATTCTATTCAATAGTGTCATATCCATCATTAAATTCTAGACCCTTCAATATTAAATTGATTAGTTTTTTTTTCTCAACATGTTATATATGATTTTAATTTTATGCACATGAGCAATCAATATTAATCTGCTTTTTGTCATCTTTCCCTATTGAAGTTACTCCTAGGTTTCTTTAAATGCCATCAATCAAGTGGAATTCAACAAAATTCATTAGGGGGTGGTCAAATAGGTCAACTCATTACTCAAAATTCTTTATGTTTTCCATTTTTATTAATTATTTTATGATATCACAAATTAACTTATTTATTTGGAAGGGAAATGCAATTGCAATTGACTTTTAGAATAATGGTTTTATTCCATGCTCATATTAATTGGTCAAAGAGGTCAACTCATTATTCAACCATGATTTGGGGTCCATTTACCACTAAATCACTCACTTGCAAACCATCATTGACTTCGGAACATGGTAACCTAATTGAACCATTTGTCCTAGTCAACATGGTAACCTAACAATTCTCGTTTAGCATACTTATTTTTTTAATATGATTAATATATAATATCAGAGATGTACCCAAATTTGTTCTATAGCTTTTTTTTGTATTTTTTAATTATGACATCATGAATTAACCAATTTGATGCAAATGGTTGAACCATTGATCCACAACCCAAATAGAAAATGGTTTTGTCTCCGATCGATTTTAAATTTTATATTCTAGTTCCATAATGAATAAATATTTCATATTTATCATACTTATGTTTTGGTTTTCTATTGTATGACATAGGTTCTTGTTTGCTCTATTTAGGGTTGCAATCTAATCAAATTCAGAAAAATTCGACTCCGATCTGATTATGAAAAGCTTGCATCCGGATATGATCGATTTGAAGACCTCGTATTCGAATTTGATTCTGAACGAACTCAAATCGATTTCAAATTTAACCCAACTCTACTTTTTTTAATACAAAAAAATTAAAAAGTTAATTACTTTTCAACTTTTATGCATAATAACTTAATGTTATTATACATGTTGAATTTATTATATATATTCATATATAATATAATATATATATAAATATATTTTTATAATTTTAAATATAATTATATAAAATTTTATATATTAAAATTAATAAATATTATAATATATCAAATTTGGAATTTAATTGGATCAGATGGAATCAAATCGGAATCAAATCCAATTATTAATTTGATGCAGATAACAAAATAGAGTCTGATCTGGTTACATAAAAACATTATCTGAATCTGAGATAATCTAACCGAATGTCGAATTGAGCCTCAAATTTTCGGGTATCATTGACAAGCCTAGTTCTATTTTGGTGTTTCTCTTGTATATACTTCCTTTTTTTTCTCTTTTACTAATATTTAACATCATGATTATATAATGATAGAGATGTACCCAACCTCTTTTACAAATTTACACTATTTTTATATTTTTTTGTAGATTTATTTATTTTAATTTTTTATTATTTAATTATGCCATCATGGCTTAACTCATTTTACTTAGATGGTTGAATTATTTAATCCCTACCTAGATGAAAAAACGATTTCATTTATGGATTGATTTAAAAAATGGGTTGACTATGATGCTGGTATAAAAGCATGATATTGGAAAAACTTACAACCAATCAACTGACATCATAAAGGTAGGCACCAATCAGGTAGGTTTCCACCAAAATTCAAGAGGGGGGGGGGGGTCTGATTGGTTAAAAGCTTGTCTAGTATCATGTCTTTCAAGCATCATTTAATGCTAAAATCATTACTTATACACTTAATTAATAGAATTTAATGATAAGAAAGAAAAATACTTAAATATATGATTTAATGACAAAAAAAGAGTTAATGCCTTAGTCTTAATGAAATGGAATTGAATGAATTCAATAGTAATATTAAAATTACATTTTTACCCCCAATTTTGAAATGAGGGATATTTTAATCAAAAAATCAGAAACCCAAGGCCTCATTCATAAGGTTTATAGTGGTATAGATATCCAATTAGACCCAATTATGAAGATATCCAAATATCACTTAAACAAATTTATCTGACCATTCTTTTTTTTTTCTTGCACGTGCAATTACACATGCCACGCAAAGTAGCATTTTGTATGAGAATTCACATTTACGCCCCACAGAGCGCACCCCACAAACGCCCCACATGCACATCTGAGCACATTCCTAATGCACGCTGAGATGTGCATGTGGGGCGCAGATATGAAATCTTTGTATGGTTCGAAAACACAACCATCCTTTTATTTATTTATTTATGTATTTTTCTGCACACAATCACCCTTTTATTATCCAAAAAAAACCACCCTTTTATTGAATGAACTACTAATTCATTAAGGATATGTTTGGTTTGAAAGAAAAAGTAAGGAAAGGTTTGTAAAAATTTTCCTATATTTCCCTTCCTTTCTCTACCTTTTCCTTTAAACCAAACACAACCTAAAAAAAACACCCGCTAATTTGCCTAATCTCACTGTAGCAAAAAAATTTGCCTACCCTCAACGCTGCCAATTGTTATCAGTCTATACCGTTCAACTAAAGATCTTCTGAACCGTTGGATTGCAAGAAACGTGCAACGACAATAAGCAGATATGTAAAGCAAAATGACGAATTTAAAGCAAAAAGCCACCATTAACTACTTCCATAACAAACAAAATCCACTTGTGAAATTCGGCCACCACGTAACAATCGTGTTCATGCATAAGCCGGAAAACTTGATCGAACCATACGGGCGCCATTAATGAATTTCGAAGCAAAAACTGAGATGAGCTCTCAATTCTCACAAGCAGGGGAGATTAAAAGGGTTCGAAGGAAGACAACGAGATCTTACGACCCTGCAACGACAAAAATCTTCTCTCAAGTCACAGAAGTTGGATTCAATCATGGCTTCTGTTTCTCCTCTTCTGAAATTTTCTTGGGTATCCAATTCCTTCTTCTTTCTCTTCCTTCTCTTGTTTTCTTCGTCATCATCTTCTTCACGAACAACGACTCCATTCATACCCATCAATTTTACCGAAGAATATCGTGGTTATACCGCGATTTCAGATTTTCGAATGGTGAACAGAAGATCCTTGATCAAGTGTCCTGACTTGAACCCGTATATTCAAGTTAATATCAGCTCAAGTTCTGGACTTGCGAATGAAGAATATGTGACGGTTAACGTCAGCGGAGTTATGCTTCCGTCGAAAGCTCATTGGGTTGCCATGATCTCACCTTCTTATTCTGAGTAAGGCACACCCAGAAATTAATCAATCTCTATTCCAGTAAGTACTCTTTATATTAATCTCTTGGTTTCTCATTTCTACATCACTTTTCTTTCTTCTGGGATTTTTGCTACACGAGCAGTGTTTCAGATTGCCCCTTGAATGCTTTACTTTATAAGGAGACTGGTGATCTTAGTGACCTTCCACTTCTCTGCCATTATCCTGTTAAGGTAAACAAATAAAAACAATCCTCTTGATCGATGGATAGAACAGCTAAAACATGAACAGGGTCTGAAACCTGAATCAATTTGAATGCAGGCACAGTACATGAGCAATGATCCGGATTATGTTGACTGCAAAAGGAGTGAATGCAAGAAACATGTGGGAGGTGCCTGTGTGTTGAAAACTTGCAGTGGCTCTGTAACTTTTCATGTGATTAACATCAGAACTGATGTAGAGTTCGTGCTATTCAGTGGTGGGTTCAGCACACCTTGCATTTTGCAAAGGTCGGACGCTGTGAATTTCAGTAATCCAGGAGCGCCGTTATACGGCCATCTTTCCAGCATAGATTCTACAGGAACATCGGTAATTTGGGCTTTCACTTTTCATCACAGGGATTCCACTCTTCCCTACTGCAATACATCTTCTCCACTTAGTTCATATTTGCTGCCACCATGACTGCAGTGTTTCAAGATATGCTCTCCCACACCTACCTAACAATACATCCTACCCGCACATTGGGAATACCTTGGGCCATTGGATGTACTTTGGAGTTCCACCTTAACGCCACTTGATCCAATACTAGTGGAGCCGCATTGATATATCCACGTTTAAGCGGATCCGATTCGAATCGAATCAGTAAATACCTGAATTCGAATCGATTAGAAAATTCGATATTCGAATTTGATTCGATTCGATTAAATATTTAATATTCGATTCCATTCGAATTCAACCAATTAATTATTTTAGATAATTAATAAACATATAAAATAATCTTTTTTATTTATAAAATATATAAATTATTTGTATAATTTAATTATTATATATATATTATATAAAATATTTTATATTTTATATTTTATGTAAGAATTAAATAATTAATTGAATTCGAATATTTATCGGTTCACGTCATATCCGAATTTGATATCGAATTTTTAAATACTGTTAACACCCTACATCCAGGGCTGTGATTCATGGCTTTAGCCAAGACTACGGTCAACAGGCCTAACAGATTTTTATGTTTAACACACACATCAACACTCAAAACATTCTCTTCCTAATTAAATTATGGTCAATCTATTTTCACTCTTAGCCTGGTTAAGAACAGGAAGACCCAGCCTGCAAATTGGGGGATGTTAGATTTTAGGAAACAAGGCACTTGACGTTAGATTTTACACCTGGTCATATTTGCTTTCTTTTAAGATCTATACCATCTATGTATTCTGAGCGCTTTATTGACTCCCTCACCCCCCAAATTTATTGCTGCATGCTAGGTGATAGGTAGTGTTTTTTCAAAATAAATATATAGACCATATTTTTCAATAAAAATAAGCTAAAGTTAAGGGTGCAAGTTAGGCAGATGGGCCAGATTTAAGGACAAGCCAGGCCCAACCCTAAGAACTGGGCCTTAGCCCTGAGAATGAGGTTAAACATAATCTGCTCAACACAGGTCCAGCCTGCACTGAAATACAAATATGTCTTATGTAAACATATAAGAAAAATGAAGTTTTAGGCCTGGGTCCAGCCCAAGTACTGAAAGCCCATGGCATTCCATGTAAAGTTGCGGTCTGGGTCGATCAAGGCTTGGATTGGACCTGCCCAAATTGCACGCTTAGCTAAGGTGTTTGTCTACTTTCCAATTGAATCAATTGATAAGGTCTCAGGCTGATTGTACCAAAGACTTGGGATCACTTTCTACCTTCACCTGGGTTAGGGACCTATGTGCATGGTGGACACAGGAGGGGCGACCATTTTTGGCCTGGCTCACCCAATCACCCCACACATTTATATATTATTTATACACATGTATATATTGAACCGGAAAAGCTTAACCAATGGTCGGTATCATAAAAAGTGGTTAGCGGAAACCAACCAGTTGGTGATTATCAAATTCACAGGGTGGTTTTGATGGGTCAAAGCCCTTCCTATATCGTGTCTTTCCGTAGCATAAATTATTCCATATATTGTGGCAACGAGCCGAGCTTTTCACGAGTTGTTTGAGCTCGGCTCGGCTCGGTTTCAACTAAGTTCGAGCCTAATTCAGTGGCTCGATTATTAAACGACCCGAGCTCGAGCCTATTAGAGCTTGGTTAGTGAGCCGGCTCGAATATATATATATATAATATATACAATAAGATTATAGAAAATAATATATATATAATAAAAATATTATAATTATTAATTATTATATTTCTTAATTTTTTAAATTTAAAATAAAAAAATGTATATAATTTTTATTTTTATAAAATATTTTTTTCTCAAAATCGAGCTCAAGCTTATGAACTTTTGACTCGAGCCAAGCTCGAGCTCAAGGTTTTGGTTCAAACCAAGCTCGAGCTTGAGCTTGAGCCTAGTACTATTCGACTCGGCTCGGCTCGGCTCAAATCCACCCCTACATATATATTTTATGTTAAATTTATATTTTATATGTAAATATGTGACACCTATAAATTATATATTATATATGGTATTTTATATCATATGACATATAATATAAAATATGGTAAATTGTTGAAATTTCCCTTGAAGTTTATGGTTGCTGCTGAAACCTCCTCTAAAGTTTGGTAATTGCGATCATCTCCCTTGAACTTTTTGACATACTTGCAAGTTGCAAGTAGACCCCCTCCGGTAGAAACTTCTAAAAAGTGGCATAAAAATATTCAAAATACCCCCATGAAATTACTTTTAACAAAAATGTTTATTTTCCAATTTTTCTCTTCATATGAATCACTACCCTGAATACTTCCAATCTCTTTTCTGAAATTGTTTATTTTTCAAATTTTCCCTTCATATCATTCACTCAAAGGTAAAGCTGCAACTTTAAATTCTCTTTGTTTTTGTTGTTCATAAAGTTTGAATTGTTTTTTTCCTCCATAGAAACCAGTCTTAATAATAACTGCATCAGTCTTTCTTTAGAAGATTCTACCAGAGAGGGTTTACTTGTAAATGAATCCGAAAGTTCAGGGGAGATAATTGCAATTACTAAACCAAGAGAGGTTTCAGCAAGTCAGTTATTTAGACACCCCTATAGTTTCAATGATTTTCTAAAACATACCCCTATAGGTTTAGTTTGTATATTACTAAAACACATCCAATAGGTTGAAACTATTTTTTTACTAAATTGACCTTTTGCTATAAACTGCCTTTTTTATAGGTATTGTTCTGATTAATTTGATCAAACGTACATCAAGGGTAAAAAAGTCATTTTATATGTTCATATTAAAAGATATAATTTCTATTGTATATATTTTATAAATAAGAGATATAGGCCCGGAACATGGCCCAAACTATAACCCATACCACAGGTGCCAGGTGCCAAACCTGACCCGGCCCATGATCACCTGTATATGTCTCAAAAATTTGTTAGTCTCCATTTGGAAGGAATACAAATACAAATATGTAGAGCGCAAAACCTTATATTCTGTATTATTTTGTATAGATTTGTAGTGTACATATTTGTATTTGTACTCCTTCCAAACTTAGCCTTAAGTGCAAATTTCTCTCTGAAACACAAGCTAATGAGTCCTCTGTGAAACACGTTGCAGATGAGATTAACGTGGGTAAGTGGAGATAGAAATCCTCAACAAGTTCAATATGGCGATGGGAAATTCTTGAATTCAGAAGTCACTACATTTACACAGGATAACATGTGTAGTAAGTTCTTCAATTAGTTGCTACTTTCTATATTCTTTGTTTGATTTATTTCATTTCATCGATTTAATTTCTTTCCTTTAAACTTGTCAACTTAAAACCTGGTTAACTGTAGTGGAATGAACTGATTTGGATCTTTGCCAAAGACACAACAGTGAAGGATTAATTTGCAACCATACTATTCAATAATGCAAACTTAACTATCGCTGAACATTCACTGTCGTCACCATCATCATCAATGATGTTAGCTAAAAGTAAGAGGTAAAGAGAACAATGTGATAAGATTAGCTGCAATTCTGTGTTTGTTGAACAACAGATGGAATCTCATTTAACTAGAACAAAGAGTGGGATCATACCAAAACTAGGAAGCTGCAATTAATCGAATAAAGAAAGTATTCAATCGACTGTAGACTTGGTAGGCATTTTCAAGAGAAATTTATGGAAAGAATGCCTATGAAATGAACCTAAGCAATCTGCTTTTCCTAACTAGTCTCGGGCTCATGGCTCTTTGGTTATTGTCAAGTAAGGTTCAGACAGTTCAGTTTTTCTGATTAAGGAAATGGGGTTTTTTAAATAGAAAATAAGAAAGGAAATATGAGGATTGTAAGGCTCATTTGCAATTAATTCTTGTGCTTCATTGAAAATTTGTAGGTTCTAATGTTCCAAGCCCGGCTAAGGATTTTGGGTGGCATGACCCTGGATACATTCATACTGCCGTGATGACAGGACTTGAACCTTCAAGTGTCTACTCCTATAGATATGGAAGGTACAATATTTCTCATGTTAAAAATAAAGATATACAGAAAAGAAATAGAAAAGGAAAATGAAGAAAAATGTGGACACAATGTGCACCTTTAGAGCAAAGAAGAACTATCAATTGATATGTCTATACTGAAAATTTAGGGTCCGTTTGGTTTTCGGGAATAGGGGTCCAGAATCAGAATCATTGTCCATTCCGATTACAACTGTTCGGTTGAGTGGAATCGGAACCCATTCCCGTTCCTGGTGGAATGGAATTCCCCTATATCAAGGAATGGGCATTCCCTCCCCCTCCCCTGGGAATAAGAATCCATTCCAGCCAATTTTGATTCCGATTCTGATTCTGACCATATAGACCCAATGGACCCTTATTATTTTTTTAAGATGGGTGGACTGGATACCGACCTAAACTTTGGCATAACTTTTTGTACAGAAGTGCTTGCTCTCAGACCGGAATCCGCATTCTTGTCAGTGTGAGATTTTACCATTCACCAATCAATGCTCCCTCCCATTACCATTGCCATTGCACAAGGGCTAACAAAATTTCCAAAAAATAAAAATAGTTGGAATTGGAAATCCAAAAGTTAGGGTTTTTGTGTGTTTATCAATTGGTGTCTAGCCTCTCAAACAACTTTAGTTATCTAGTTTGTTTGATAGTTGTAATGGTTTACATCTACCAGATTCGTTTTATGGAAATGGAATGGAGTCAGAAAGATGCAAGCAGTTTATTACCCCTCAGTTCAACCACGCTTTCAAATTATCCAGAACCATGAGTGGAAAATTAAACATGTCCAAAATAGATATCTTTCTACACATTTAAAGCCATTGTATAGGGAACACAATAGTTATCATATATGTTAGATTAGTTTTTCAGCAGAAGTTTTGCTTAAGTTGTCAAGTTGTTTTTAGTGTGTACTCCATGTTAAATCTAGATGGTTCCATTCAGCTTTTGTCAAATGTTAACACAATTCAAGAAGGTTTTGTGATTGGTAATTAACAACAAACACACCAAAAACTTTGCAGTCGTAATTATGCATATATGTCTTAGTCTGAGTCTTCCAATTCCATAACTAAAATGGCTGTCTTGTTCTTATAATGCAGTGATTCAGTTGGCTGGAGCGATGAAATACAATTTCGAACTCCACCGGCAGCAGGATCAGATGAGCTCAAATTTCTAGCATTTGGTGACATGGGAAAGGCTCCACGTGATGCATCAGTTGAGCATTACATTCAGGTAGTAACCTGGGTAGCATCAGTGTCCAATGCACTAGAAACTGCAATTCTTTTTCTTGTATCAGTGATGGATTTCTTTTTTCTTTTTCTTCCCTGCTTTGAAAATAGCAATATGATCATTTAAATGGCTTCATCCATTTTATCAGACTCCATGCAACACTGCTTGGATGTATAGATTAGCTAAAGTGACCATCATAATCATAATTCTTCTTACCAAAATAAAGACCAATCCCAAAGATTATCTTACCATCTTTTTTTCCTAAATAGAATAAACACAGAAACTGAACACATTATGTTCTCACAAAATTCATTATTCTTTTTGAACAAGCAGCCAGGATCTATCTCGGTGGTAGAAGCCATGGCTGATGAAGTAAAATCAGGAAACGTCGATTCCATTTTCCACATTGGCGACATAAGCTATGCCACAGGCTTCTTAGTTGAATGGGATTTCTTTCTTCACCTCATCAAACCTGTGGCTTCTCTGGTCTCTTATATGACTGCAATTGGCAACCATGAGAGGTACTGTGTCTCACTTATAAACTCTTTATCTTTCTTTTGCTGGCCTTTTCTGTGATGCTTATAGAAGAATAGATGAGAGAACTAATGGTAAATATACCTAGCCTCAATGGGATTGAATTGCTCTTTTCCAGCTTTTTTCAGTAGCCAGCTAACATAATTCCTTGCTTATAACATTTACAGAGACTTTGCAAGGTCAGGATCAGTGTATAAAACACCAGACTCTGGTGGAGAATGTGGGGTTCCTTATGAGGCATATTTTCCCATGCCCACTGTTGGAAAGGACAAACCATGGTACTCAATAGAACAAGGGAGTGTTCATTTTACTGTAATTTCAACTGAGCATGATTGGTCCGTTAATTCTGAGCAGGTAAAAATGAGTTTACTCCTTGATACTGTTATGATTTTTGAATCATATCTTGTAACACCTAACATGATAATGAACCATATAACAGTACAAATGGATTCAGAACGACTTGGGCTCAGTTGATAGATCAAGAACACCTTGGGTAATTTTTATAGGGTAAATATGATTCTCTCCTCTCCACACTCACTCATACTGACATGTCTTAATTATTCTAAGCCTTCATTTTTTTTTTTGTAAACCTGAACATTCATGTTATGCACTTATGCTTTGGATCGACAGTGTGTTCAATCAACAGAAACATACATCTTTGCCCACAAAATTGAACTTTTCGCTTTAGCCTTGGCCTTTAATGCAATAGATTGTAAATTCTAATTATCTTTATTTAAAATTTCTTTTAATTGGACTGAGATCACTGATTTTCCACACAGATTGAAATATTGTTTCTCATATGAGATTAGACTTACTAAGGGGGTGTTTTCCAACATGAATGTTTTTGCATTATTTGTTTCTAGAAAATGCTACATCAGGGGACAAAATACAAAAAAAAAAAAAAATCCTTCTTCTGTTCTTCAGATTGTGTTTTCTCAGTTGAAAGTGAACATTTTCAGTTTGACTAAGAAAATAACCTTGTATCTGAAGCCAACAAAAATTTTCATTCAAAACCAAAAACATGTTTTCATTTTCATAAAGTTGATGCAAGTCAATGTTCATTTTGTGGGAAACATGCCAAGCTCTCATATACCCTTTTACAAGTGCTAGCTCATATCAATCATATAAATCCACATTAACATGGAATTGGATTCAAAATATAAATAGAAAGTAAAATGTGAAAGGAAAACTAATATCCATTCAATCAGAATTACTATCTGTGTATTATATGATTTATGAACCATAATATGAAATTTCCAGAAAAATCATGTTTTGAAACCAAAAGTTCAATAACTCATTCTTGGTTGTATTTGAAAAATGAAAGAAACATATCACAGCCAAGAACATGTTTTATGTATTTTTGGCTCAAAAATTTTCAGCAGATCTGGGCTTGTTTTCCCAAATCATTGTGGGGCCTTTTTTTTGAATTCTGAAAAGAAAACCATGTTTTAGAACACCTCCTAAGACATTTATTGGTTGCAGACATAGACCCATGTATACATCCGTTAAAGGAGCACTGGCCGGACTTCTTCCGAGTGTCGATCACAGTTTCGTTGAAGCTGTAGAGCCATTACTATTTGACAACAAGGTAATTAAATTTGTCATATACTTATGTAGGCATATCATATATACAAAAAGTGCATAGATTTCAATTTATTTATTTATTTAGTTGATTGAGCATGCAAACATAAATGGCTTGATAAGACTAAGAACAAAGATTGTAGAAACAAAAGAATAGATATAGACTGGATGCAATGGTTTGGGGTCCAAAAACGAAATGGATGATAAAAACAGCAAGTGTATCATGGGATTCCTCTAATTTGGTCAATATTTTTCAATAAATGTTCTATCTATGTTTTCAAATGTTCTGCAGCAACAAAAGTGGTTTTTTTAGTCTTTTGATTTCTTTAAATATACTTACTGTGATCACCCCAAAAAAGAATGAATAATTAAAACTCCTTCTGTCTGTATATGCCCCAACAAATTATTGAAACTGTAAAAGTAAACTTTCGTAGTACCAGAATGGAGCTGAAATTACAATAAATGTTGGTGTCTTTTTGTGATTTAACAATATTTACTTTGAAGTATTTAAATTTCTTTTGTGAATTTCCTTAAAAACTTTTCCTCAACCTTCTGTTTCTCTCTTATTTTCTGTCAAATCAAACATAGCCTTAAGTCAAAACGAGCAAACCAAATAACAGAAGGATCAAAATTAAAATTCATAATAGACAACAGATAGGACTTGAACTTTATACTTCAAGTCTTCAACTATCTCCCAACTGAAAGTTGGATTTCAGCTCTCCTAATTTGATTGGCTATTTTGGGAGTTAGATAGCTATTGACCCCTTAAAAGGGACATTCTTAAAGAAGATTTTTTTTGCTCAAAATCTGTTTCATCTATCTTCTTTTCATTTTTTTATTTTTTTGGTTGAAAAGACTAATCCTACATTAGTTCACATTTTGTAAGGCAGATAATATGTTAATAGCATAGTTTTGATCATGAAACAGGTGAATCTAGTCCTATTTGGCCATGTCCACAACTATGAAAGAACCTGTGCTATTTACCAGAACAACTGCAAAGCCATGCCTGAGAAAGATCCGAATGGGACTGACACATATGACCAGACCAACTACACTGCCCCAGTTCATGCAATTATTGGGATGGGAGGCTTCACACTTGACAAGTTTCCAGACAATGCAAACTCAGTAAGTTGATTCCTCTAAATTGAAATTACTATTGTCTTTAATTCCTTGAAACATGGAACCTGAAGGATAAAAATCCACATTTTGTTAAATTCTGCTATGGAATCTGAAGAATATGGTGATTCACATTCATGGAATTGAAAATTCCAATTCTGCCTGGTCCAATGATAATTGATTGTGAGAGAGTGGAAGATAATTTCCAAGATTAAAGCTAATGGTGATTTCCCCTCTTAGAATGTCTTTGTTTATTGAACTGTTGATCATTCATAACATTTCTTTTTGAACACATGGACAGGTTGAAAGTTGGAGTTTATCAAGGATTTCTGAATTTGGATACATAAGAGTTCATGCAACAAGGGAAGAGATAATGGTAGAGGTTAGTAATAAAAACTCTGAATTCGGATGATGATAATGATAGAAGCTATACTGTGCTGTCAACCCAATAAAGCACACATAGTAGACTATCATGCAAAGCAGGGATAGTGATGGAAGTTACACTATTCTGTCAACCCAATAAAGCACGCATGTTAATTTATCCAACCAGCTTACTCATGAACCATGTCCATAAGTACCTCAATCATCCCTGAGTCTGATTTAACTCAGTTCAAATAAAATAGATGACCCTAACCTGAAAATGGACTTATTAGGCTTCCTTCAAGGAATGGTTTTAATCAGGTCCTTTGTTAGGTTTGTATCCAATCCACCCCCTCCCAAGATCCCAAATTGCCATTATTTAGATGGGGATTGTATTGCCTATTGGGCTTTGCACCAGGCGCTTCATGATGCATTGGTGACTGGTGAGTTTGGGGCGAACAAGTCCAATCCAATTTATGTGATAAAGAGAAACACAAGGCCAAAATAAACCCAATTATGAAGCCCAAGCTGATTTTGGATTGCATCTATCCTGCCAATCAGAGTTGTAGAAAACCCAATGCAACTAACTTCAATTTGAGCTCAGGAGTTGGATCCTGGATGAGCCAAATCCAAATTGAGACCAAGTGTTGGTTTCTTGTTCTTATAATATTCTGATCTGTTTTCTTCTTTTGTCTTCAGTTCGTGAACTCAAACACAAGGAATGTGGAGGATAGGTTCCGCATCACCAAAAGCCAACAATCCTAGGGAAAAAGGATATCATGTGTGTGTGTGTGTGTGTGAGAGAGAGAGAGAGAGGGAGAGAGTGTAAAAGAGTTAAAATCTGGAATAAACATAAACTCTTTTATGGATTAATTCCCCTCATTTATGCACTCTAACAAAGTAATCAGAGAAGTAGATAGCACTTCCTAAGTACCTTTATCCCAATAGAACACCAACCTCACTAAGGCTCTCAGTTTGGGAAGAGTACAAATACAAATATGTACAGTGCAAATACATACAAAATAATACAAAACATATGGTTTTGCAACTCAAGACACCCAATTTGAAGATTTTGCACTGCATTCGACATTGGGCTGGGTCCTTTCAAAATTTAACAAATGATCGACCTAAGGACCAAGCCTGCCCAAGTTGCAAGTTGCAACCCCTACCAATCACAAACCCTGATTGCAACTTATAAGAACATTAATTGGTGCAACTCAAGAAGCTACAAGACAGACCATAGAACAACATTGGACTATTGAAAAATTGAAATGGGATCCCTTGGTTTGCTCCGGCACATTACAACATAGTAGTCGTTTAACAAAAGAATTAAATGAAAATAAACATTATGAAGAATTCCAATCCTTGCAAGTTGCAACCAACTGCAGATGAAGAAAGCATAAACTGAAAAATGCATCTAGTTCACTTACAATGCAAAGTGCAACCTATATCAACACCAATTGCAATATGCAAACAGAACAATGTGCGACCTAGAGCAGCAGTTAGTACAACCTATACAGCATATTAGTAACGTTTTATACAATTTTATGATGTAATTGGAGCTCTTTATTGGACGCTCACTACTTAAAGCTTTATACTATGATCAAAGAAAACAACTCCAGGGTGGACAGGCAACTTCAATATTCTTGAAAATAGAAATGCTAGTTCTTAAAGGCATTCAGTTCTCTGAAAGGCATGGTGAGAGTGATGCAAGGTTTAAAATACTGAGCGTTCATTCCAACTGTTAGGTTGGGTGTAATCGAAATCCGATCTTCAACGTATTCTCCGGTCATTCCCTCCCCTCCCTTAGCCTTAGGAATCAAAATCCATTCCAACCGATTTCGATTCCGATTCCAATTCTCATCTGAACCTAACATGTGGGATAAAAGACCATTATTCCTATTCTGATTTTGGTTGTGAAGCAAATGGACCCTGACATGCACGGTTGATACACATATTTTGCAAATCATGCGATTCAAACGGCCAAAGAGCCCCTCTAACTCATTGTATTTTGCGTTTTTGTTGGGTTTAAAAGTCAATTCATATTAACAGATAACAGACGGGCGAGGATTTTGGAGCAGGCAGATCAAGTCCAAGTATTTCCCTCACACCTCCTTATTTGCATCAAAGATAGGTCGGCGCAGTTCTCAATGATGGCAACAAGCTCACCAGCTGTTATTATTGCTACGCTCAAACCTGTTGTGGTCAACCAAAGATGGTTCGGATGTTTCAACAACTTCAGATCCTTGGATCCCACCATTGCCAGGGCATATACCACATCTTAATACATCATCATCCCAAATTCAAGCACCTGATTTAAAGGTCTCGGAACTGCTTAATCCTGAAGGCTCATGGAATCTCTCAAAATTACAACAATTTTTTCAAGCTTCTACCATCCAACATATCCTGTCAGTTAATCCAGAGCCAAGCCAATCTGCCGACCTACTTTTTCTGGAAATATAATGCTTCAGGTATTTATACAATCAAATCAGCTTACCACATCTTATCCTCATTGGGTGCTTCAAGTTTGAGCACCTACTTTAATTGGAAGTTAATTTGGAAGCTCAGGGTACCATTCAGATTTCAAGTCTTCGTTTGGAAGGCTCTTTGGATGGATTACTTACAAAACGTAAGTGTTCTTCTTGGCTGAATGAACCAGATAGGCTTTGCGTCTTCTGCAAGGACAAGGAAGAAACGATTCATCACCTGCTTCGTTTGCACGGGCCGTGTGGTGTGGAGCCCAGATTGGTTTGAACCCTTCATCCATACCGCAGCTTCCCATTCATACCATCATTACAGATTGGTTCAGTTCCTTGTGTATAAATCTAGGCAAGCAACAAGCTTCGATGAGTCTCAGTAAATTCTCTCTAATCATTTACCACATATGGGAAGCTAGAAATAAGTGGTTATTTGAGAACACTATCCAAGAGCCTATACAGGTGGTTAAGCCAGCGATCAATTTCTCACTGGAGTATTCACCATCTCGGCCACTGCAACCTCGATCTCAACTGTTATTTTATAGTAACATGCCCTCCTTATTTACTGATAGTTCTTTTGATCCAGATTCAGGTTATGCAGGACGAGGGTTCACCCTCCAACATACCAATGAACAGTATATCATTGCAGAAGGCAGGCCTTGTTGGGCCCTCAACAGCTATGATGCTGAAATTCGAGCCCTGTTTAGAGAACTTCATGTAGCCCTCACAAATGGCATAACACATCTTTTGGTATAGAAGTTATCTTAGAAGACTGATGTCCTCTTTTGAAACTATATATATATTTTTAGAAAATACAATGTACCCCACCTTTTTGCTTATATATCATGTAAGGGCCAGCTCAATTTACATTATAATTCCTCAAATCCTATTCATGTAACTTTTTCTACATTAATGGAGGACCTTTATTTTGCTAAAAAAAAGTATCGAATATCATTGATAAATTAAACTAAAAATCATCAGACTATTATATATTATTAATAAAATGAACTAAAAATAACTAATATTATACAACAGGATTATTATTTTTTGGTAAAAGTAAATCATGAAGAAGGTGATTTGAGAATAACTTTCATGAGAAACTTAGTAGTTGATTTACTTGATAAGAGTTATTAGGGGAAAAATGATATTTTCATTATTATTAATGTTTTGATTAAGCTTGTTGGAACAAATGTTAGGGTCAAAATCATCATTTTCACATCCATTTATGGAAGGTTGATTAAATCAATTCCAAATTATACGGATATTTTAGTAAATGGAAATTATAGGGTATTGTTTAAATAAATCCGTGAAACTATAGCAGGTGTTTAAGGCGGTATTTGGCATTGATGCTGTTTTCTATAAGCACCACATCAGAAAAAGCAATGCTTCAGAAAACAACCTCTTATTTGGTGCAGTTTTCCAAAGAAAATGTTGTTCCAAACCATGCCTTGAAAATTGGGAAAGTGTTGTATGAAGAAATACCAAATTCAATATTTTCTCAAAAACAACCCATTGCTACCAATGATGCAATGATGTGGCATCAATATGACATCATCATGGATGTTAGATAATATAGACCAATGCTGAAAACGGTTTTATAGCATTGGTACCAAACGAAACTGGTGTTGTTTTCCCAAAAAACAACCTATGTGGCAGCACTGATGCCAAACATAAAAAAGAAGCCGTTTTTTTTTTTTTTTTTTTTTTGGAGAAAACGGTGCAACAGACCTATTCATACAACATCGTTTTCTCGTATAATGTAAGTTGATTTGTCCCTTATAAGATATTTAAGGTTATGTTTGGTTTGAAGGAAAATGCAAGGAAAGGAAGGGAAAGGTAGGGAAGCCTTTACATACCTTGTATAGGTTTTCTTGTCTTTCCCTTCATTTCCCTACCTTTTCCTTCAAACCAAACATAGCCTAAGCAAAAAGATGGGATGTCTGATTATATTGTCTTAAAATATGTACAAAATATATAGAATCAAAAGAGTCTATTAGTCGTCTTAGATGACTTATGTGCAGTTGTTAGAACCAGTGACTTACTCGGTCTGTATTCGCAAAATCTACTAGAGCAGCATTATCTAAGTGCACCAAAAGGTGTGTTATGCCATTTGAAAGGGCCACATGTAATCCTCTTAATGAGGCTAGTAAAACATATCTCAAGCAACGGGATCAATGCCAAACACCTACTACAAAAATCCCAGTCCCACTTTCTACCAAAAAAAGCGTAAATTACAAAGACCCCCTTGTACTATGGGGTCTGTGACAAAGACCCCCTTCCGTTAGCCTTCCATCCAAAAAGGCCGTTGCAATATTTTTTAATCCCCATAGTACTCTTGTAATAACTATTCGGACAATTGGGAGAAAAACATTGTTCATCTTCCCCGACCTCACGATACACGAACAACAGTGGCAATAATCCCCTCTACCTCAGATTCCTTCACATTTCTCTCTCTCTCTCTCTCTCTCTCTCTCTCTCTCTCTTTCTCTCCCCTGATATCTCTTCTTCCCCTTCCTCTTTCTTCCCTCCTCCTTCTTCTTCCTGCTTTCCTTTGTTTTCCGTTCCTCTCGGCCATAGCTGTCACAACTCATTGCAGCGGCTAATTCAGGCATACCCCCTACTAATCCTCATTGTGTTCTATAGGCAGGAAATGATCTCTATTCTTGCCATTTTCCATTTCAACCTCCTCCTACAACTACAAGTGGGTTCTTCTTATCACAGTTGTCGATATCCATCACGGCCTCCTCAGTCTCTATATCTTCCATTTCAACCTCCTCCTACAACTACAAGTGGGTTCTTCTTATCACAGTCGTCGACATCCATCACGACCTCCTCAGTCTCTATATCTTCCATTTCAACCTCCTCCTACAACATAATATAATGTCAAAGTTCAATCTTCCATGGCCAAAAACCCATTTCAGAAGGAGATAATGTCAGCAGTAAATACCATCCGATCAATTTCTTTTAGCATTGCTTCTATGTGCTTCACAAACATTGGAACAGGGAAATCATTATTCCCCTTGTAGTCATCCACATATATGATGGTACAGTCTTCCGAAACACTTGGATTCACAACAGAGGGGATTGGGTTCTTAACCTCCTTTAAAATTAAAAAACAAAAGCAAAGAAAAATGATTAATCAAAGCAAAAAAAGAACAATGATGAATCATACTTTATGTTTTCCTGGTGTATTAAGAATGTACCTCGGGGCAAGGTTGCTACTTGTTGGCCATCTGTGCGACAAATTTCCTAAACAAAATCAAAAGCCAATTATAAGAAATTCGCCAATGACATGTGACGAAGAAGCTACTTTTCTTTCTAACCCAATTGGAATCAAAGAAAGGATTAATTCCTAACCTTGTAATTGGTCGATGAACTGGAATGACCGGATTCTTATCACAGGTTGCATGTTTTCTAGGAGACAGAGAAGATCAAATTAGAAAGATCAAACTAGGAAAAAGACGAATTAATGGTAATTGGATTCTGAGAAAGGCCTAGATGGAACTTGAGATTAGGGCTTAAGAAATTACTCTACTGGGCCTCTCTTGTTGACTGCGCAAGGATAAGGTGGACCTCCAACTAAATTTTGATTGGTAGTGCTTAAAGCCCTCCTGTTGTGTCCTATCTCTGGGACAAACTTCCCTCCCCCCATCCAAAGACCACCTTAATAAAGAAAATGGAAGCCCAAAAAGTGAAAAAATTTCAATTATTTGCTCTCTTAGACTCTCGAAAAGAAAAAAAAAGCAACAAAGAAAAATAAAATAGAAATGTAATAAAATATGATGGAATTACCTTGAAAATTTGCTGGTCTTAGGACACTAGGATTGTTCTCATATGATCCACCCATTTTGATTATCTACAAGAACAATGACAACAAGAAACAATGTGATTCAATCACCTTCAAAAAATCCAAGAAACTTAAAAAGAAAACCTAGATAAAGAATATCAAAAGTTCAAAACCCCTCGGTCTATGAAACTTGGGTCAAGAAAAAAAACAAAAAATAATTAATCTAGGACGAAATTCAACAACAAAAACCCAAATCATAAAATCAAAAAAAAAAAAAAAGCCAGTCCACCGACCTATAGAAAACCCCCAAAATTACTCTTTCAATCTTGATCGGTGCGAGTTCCAATAGTGAATGCCGTTAATCTGATCATACTTCCACACTCCAAAGAAGAGAGAGAAAGGAAGAAAAACGAAATCGAGGTAGAGGGTTAGCAGAGAGAGAGAGAGAGAGAGGAGAAGATGAACAATGTTTTTCTCCCAATTGTTCAAATAGTTATTACAAGGGTAGTATGGAGATTAAAAAAATTGCAACGGCTTTTTGGACAGAAGGCTAACGGAAGGGGTCTTTGTCACACGGTCATAGTAGAGGGGGCTTTGTCTCAAAACAAAATTACATGGGGTCTTTGTCATAAACCCTATAGTAAAGGGGGTCTTTGTAATTTACCCAAAAAAATCCCGGTCCCACCAACCTTCATTCAGTCATTCTATATATACATGACGTCAGTGCTTGGAAATGAAAATAAGTCTTAAAAAAAGGAAAAATAAAAAAGAAATAGAAAAAGACTTAAAAAACCCTGAAAATCTCTTTAGATGACGAAAATGCCCGTTTCCCTCCAAAAACACTTTCCGCTTCTTCCGCGCTACTTCTCAGACTCGGTAGGGCTAGTCCGCCGGCCTCAGTTGAACCAATAACCAGAAATTCAGAGTGCAAGAAGCCCTAGCTCTGGCAATGGCTGCTCCAATTCCGATCGACAGTTACAAGCTCGGCTTCATAGGTGCTGGAAAAATGGCGGAGAGCATCGCCAGAGGAGTGGTGAGAGCAGGTGTCTTGCCCGCTTCAAGGATCCGAACTGCTCACAAGGATTCTGATCGCAAAGAGGCTTTCACCGCTTTTGGCGTCACTGTTTTCGACCACAATGAGGAGGTACTTCCGACTCGCTTTCTCTCTTTCTGTCTTTGGTGGCAGTTCGAATTTCTGTTTATTATTGTATATTTGGCCGAGTCTGCATTTCTTAAATCTTCTCTTTTTTATTCTGATCGATGTTCTCTTTGACGAATTTATCGTTGTTCATCTATGATTCCTTGAATCCTTACATCTAAAGGCATTTTTCTCAATCTCTCTATCTGCGGTTGCAATTCGATTTTATTTTTCTTTTGTTATTTTGTACTTCTTAGATTCTTGTCATCTGTCCGCCGTTCTTTTGGATGAAATGACCGTAATTCATGTGTTTCTTGACGATGCATTTGGCTTATCTGACGTCGTTGTTCTTATATTTTTTATATTATTTGTTTGGTTTTGTTTCTTTTGTCGAAACTGTAACTGATTCATGGCGCTATCTTCTTTTGTACTTTGATTTTTTTGGTTTCCCTTAAGTAATTTATTGCGATTTTCTTTTGTATTCTGTCATTTTATTGTATTTCTTCTATCTGATCACAATTTCGTGTTTCTTTTTTGACGTTTGGATCATGCATTGCTTCTTTTGTTTATTGATTTGATTTTTGTTTTCTAACAATCTTAACTCAACCCTGGAATTAATGTTCTTGACTAGCTCCTTTAGTCGATAATGTCAATTTTATCTTAATTTTCCCTTTACCTTTTTTTTTTTTAATTTTCTGTTCATGGAATTTTATGATCTAATCTCCAAGTTTTCAATGGTTTTTATTTGTAGTTTTTTCTTTTTCATTACTTCTTGAGTCCAACTGCAGTTCCTAGGCTACAAAAAAAGCAAAAAAGTAACCAATTATGTTAAAGACATACATGTTTACTTACCTTTTCATTGGTTAACGTTTTACAAGGTGAACTAGCAAATCATGTTAGACTTTAATAACGTTAAAGATGTGAATTGTGATGTTTCACTTTATCACTAGTTCATTTGCACTGTAGATTTTGCCTTTAATTAAGTTTTTTTCCAAAAATAGTTTTCTTTTATTGTAAAAGTAAAAAATTCATCAAAAGAAAAAAAGTATTACAATCTAATCAGGTGTTAAGCTAATACCTGCAAGTAACCTTAAACCACCAATACAAGTCAAAACATATCATCCAGATTACAAATTTGTAACCCTAAAACTTCCCCAAGCCTGTCTCCAAGGTCCTCTTTGTTGACTTGTTTGAATTCTGGCAGTACCAAGACCCATTCTGAGACAGATTTGCTAACAGCCACCACCAGACTATCCAAATTCCAGCTTTATCTTCAAACACTCTTCTGTTTCTTTCCTTCCAGTCCAGATGTTCCAGCAGATTGCAAAAGGTATGCAGCTCAAAATCAACCTTGCTTTCTTACTGCCTCTGAGCTTTGGCCATGACGAGAAAATCTTTGAAGGAAACCTCGGTTGAAAGTTTCTTACTCCGAACAATGCTGTGAAGAGATTCCAAGTGAACCAGAAATTTTGCAAGATATGAACAAATGACTAACTGTTTCATCTTGTGTGTTTGCACAGGAACACATACTAGCCATGTTAAATGCTCTACTCTTCAAATGATCCACAGTCAAGACACTATCCATAGCAACAAGCCACACAAAAGCTTCTACCCTAGGAGGAACTGGGTTGCCCCACAGAGGGTTACTCTTCAGCCTGGACCGCCTGGTTTGAGCCTAATTGGTTCCTATAGAGGGCTAAGTAACAAGATTTCAGAGTATTTCCCATTTGAGCCCTCCTTCCACCATAGTTGATCCCTTGAATGAGATGAAACTTTCACCCTTTCCAGCTTTTCCAAAAGTGCAATGCACAGATACCATACCTTAATACACTGGGTTTCACTCAAGTTGATTCTTTTAGAGTGGATTAGCCTTCTGTTTAGTGCCAATAATGCTGCATTTTGAAAAGTATCACAACATATAACTAGAGGTTCCAGATTTTTCTTGTGCCATTTCTGTTTAGGTATTCAGATTTTTTCCATATTAATTATTTATTTGGGTAAATTACAGGGACCTCCACCGACCAAAAAAAATAAAAGGGTCCTCCCCTGTTCTTTGGGGTTGTGACATTGAGGCTCTACTTTTTTTTTTTTTGCAACACTTAATTTTGTTACACTTATGTATAATGATAAACAATTGTTACAATTATGTCAATGGAGTTGATATGGTATATACCCATGAACACACCGTATGCATTGTTAGGCATCTCTAAAACCCTAATATGTGTTTATCTTGCTTAATAAGACAGTTTTGTTCTTTACCCATTGAATATTGATCAGTAACAACCAAAGTTTGACAACTTACAGAAATTTACATTTAACTTAGCTCTTGATGGTATACAGCAAAGCTCAGTTAGCAGAAACAGAGTCAGGGGTGATCTTAGAAGGGTCTCTTTCTATTTGGTAGGAAAAGAGATTGTATCATTAGTTGTGGCTGATAACTTGGAAAATGGACCTGATACGGGTTGGTGGAAGAGGATAGGGAATTGAATAGTGAAATGGAAGACCCAGAAGAGGAGAATGTGTGGCTTGGCTATAAGTTTGGTGGGATTCTGTGGTGCTAGAAATTGAAACACTGGGCAGATATTTATGTTGACTGTTTGGTTAAGAAGGGGCCGCTGTTGGAAGTTTTTGCATGCTTTGTCAGTTGTTTTTCTTGATCTTGGAGTGTTGGCTTTGGTTGCTGTGGGTCTGTCTTTGGTGCTTTTGGGCCTTGCCTAAGTTAGTGGGTGTTGTGAAGTTCTTTTGAGCCTTCTTTTGTTTTCACTGTGGCTGGGGGTGTTTGGTTTGGAGGCTTCATGTCTCTCTTTATTCTCTGAGTGGGTCTGTTTTCTGGTGGCTGCTCCTTTTGTAAAATTCTGTCTATCTTTTTCTTTATAAAATTTTCTTTTTTACTCATTACCAAAAAATGTACAATATTGACCAAAAGATCTAGACCGTTAACGTTTTATTTCAAGCAGTGAATTAATACTAACCATCCAAATGATGTATCATGTTTTCAATAATCTGGGACATACAAATAATTTAACAAATCAACCCCAAAATCTTGCCTATCCAAGTGATATACCAAACTGAACCCATGATATAGTTTGCCAAAGTGGTGTCCATAAATGAATTAATTGATTCAAGACTTCTAATCGATGTCCCGGAGTTTCGACATGGTAGAATATATGACCTCTGCCGTTAACTTATCTGGCTATCTCATCCTAGTATTCTCCTCTACTACTATCCCAATTACCACCACCAACTCCTCTCCTCTCCTCTCATTCTCTCTCTCTCTCTTTTTTTTTTTCTTTAAAGGCATAAAAATAGTTTGGGAAATTTGGTAATGTCTCACTCACTATTGACACTATTGGGGGTTGACATTACATGAAAGTATAAAGGGCTAGGAGTTGCAAAAAAATGGTACAGGAGGTTAAGTGTCACCCTCCAAAGTACAGAAAAGTCCTTGTAATTTACCCTATTCATTTTTTTTTTGTTTTTTCATGAACATTAGATTTTTTTTTTTGCTTATATGTGACATATCGTTAGCTGCTTGGAAAGTTGTTTTTCATAGTTTGGTTAATCCTCTGATTCACTTTGTATCTCATGAATAGGTAGCTGAAGACAGCGATGTGGTGATTTTCTCTGTGAAACCTCAAATTGGTATTGCCCATGGGAAGACATCCTTTACTAGTCCAATCCCAAGCTTAATTATCTGTTTGTGGATGCTAGATATTTATGCACTGGTGTGAGGATGAATTTTTATCAGTATTTTGATTTGGAAATATTTCTATTTGTACACAGTGCATTTGGGCCCCTTTGACACAAGCTTTTGCATGAACTCTTAATAGACATTTACTGGATGTTGGATATAAAATGCTTCCTCATTCATCAAAAAATATAAAATGCTTCCTCAGAGTCATATTGTATCAGTATTGTACAAGCCACATTTTGGTGTACAGGTCAGCAAATAGTTTGCTGATGGCCTGGACAGACAAGGGGTGAAGAGAGGGAATTTATTTTGCTGGGATGCCAGGGCTGCAAGTCGGGCCGGGTTAGGTCGGGTCGAGGCCAACCCTAGCCCAACCCTAAGTTCTAAACCCCAACCATAACCCAACCCGACCTTCAACCTGACCAACCCAACCCTAACCCTAACCCTAACTAAATTCCTTCAACCCTAATCCAACCCAATCCAACCCAACCCGAAGTCAATTTCGGGTTGGGCCCAACCCAACCTTCTTCCCATCCCTTAAAACCTCAATAGAATTTCTCGATTTTAGATCTTAACTCAACTTTCACTACATATATTAATCCTATATTTCATTAGTATTTGTTTGTTGATGTTTTTTTTTTGTTCTTCTGGTACAAAATTCAGAAAAACAAGTGTTAGAAATGACTATAGTTTATTATGAGTTACGACTTAGGATAGATCTTTCTTGGGCGGCAAACAACATAGAGGAGATGAAGAATAAAATTTTCAAAAAAACATAAAATAATGTTATTAAGGTTTTAGTCTTTCTGATTAGGATTAAGTGAAGTGATTATCTTAAAAGAAATACATGATACTATGTGGTGGGGTTGGCTAAGGGGTCAACCCTAACCCAACCCGAAGTAAAGTCGGGTTCATGAATTTCAACCCTAACCCTAACCCAAACATCAACCCAACCCAACTTTTTTGGGTTGGGTTCGGGCCAACCCGGCCCAAGTTGCAGCCTTAGATGGGATCACTCTTTGATGTATTTTTCTCATCACTTGGCCATCTCAACCTCTGGGATGCCAGCTTTATATCTTTCTTCTTGTATTTGGTAAATATGTTGTTTATTCATAAAAAATACAAACCGTATTCAACCTGACTGTCTTTATAAATCTTCTTTATTTGGTTTTTACCAACTTTATGTTTCAGGGGTGGTTCCCCTTAGCATCTTCCAGCGCACATAAATTCCATGTATTGTTTGAAGTCTAATGCTGAAATTTGCATTCATTTCATAATGCTGATCAATTGTGATGACTATCAATCCTTTTTTTTTAAACCATCATCTCGTCATTATTTTTGAATATATATCAGGCCTTATTCCTTGAAGGTTGTCCTCATTAAATCATCATCTCATCACTATTGTTATCTTCCTGCTAAAAAAGTCATGAAGGCATAGTTATCTCTTTATAAATAAGTCTGCCCTTTATCTCAGTAGATATCTAATATATTTTTTTTCCAAATTGGGTATAAAATAATACTTTTAACTTATAACATCTCATTCTTCACTTGCCTTGTATTTTTTGTTTTATGTGTTTGGAAAACTTTTTCATGACATTTCCCATGATGCCTGATTCTTTTTGTCAAGTTCTTCGAGCATAGAAACAAACAGCCTTCTCCTTCTCTTCTTTTGACATGCTTATTTGTGTATTGAACTACTTAGATGGAAAATTGTGTCATTCCCAGAAGTGTTTGGCTGTTCTTCCTTTGTTCAAAACTTAAATTATATGGAGAGTGGATAGTGAATTTCATCATCATCATCATCACCCAAGCCTTATCCCAGCTATATGGGGTTGGCTACATGAATCTTGTTTCACCATTCCATTCTATTTAATGTCATATTCATTGCTAAACTAATAGTGCCTTAATCATTTCTTACTACTTCGGCCCATTTCCTTTTTGGTCTACCCCTTCAACTTGCAACATATCACTTTCTTATGGGTGCTTTCAAAGGTCTTCTACGCATGTGAGTATTGAAGCTACTCCTAGGTTCCCTCGAATGACTTCATTTTTGTCCCTATTGTTTCTAGTTTTTCCACCCATCCAGGTCATCATACGCATTTATGCCACACTCATTTTGGACATATTGTTTCTTCACTGTCCAACACATTGCTCCATACAGTATTGATAAAAAAAAAAAAGAAAAAAAGAACATTGCTCCATTCAGTCTCTCCCTTGCTATGAATTGTCAAACCAAGGTATTGGAGAGTGGATAGTGAATTTGTTAGTTATTATTTAGAAATACTACCTTATATGTTATTTTCCAATTTAACTATCCTAATTGTATGTCTTCACATTCTAACACAAATGAAAATCTCTAACTGTAACAGTAACTATTTTTTTTGGAGTCCTATTATGGTGCAGAAATGAATATTTGTGACACGTTAAAGACGTCATATGGTTTGTTATCTTTTTAGTTCACATTTCACGAAGTGTTCTTATCAATCACGTTAAAGACTTCAACAATGTTAATGATGTGAAGTATAAGTAACATCTCATTTTATCATTGGTTCATGCTTTTTGCTTCATGGTGCAATTTCTGCACCATAGTATTTGGCTTTTTCAAGTTTACGTCTTTGTTAACTCAAAGACGTTGCTGCTATTGCTGTTGCAGTTAAGAAAGTGATTCTGGAATTAAAGCCACTGCTTCCAAAGAAGAAACTTTTGGTGTCAATTGCTGCAGGAATCAAATTGACTGATTTGCAGGTTAGTACTTCCTCATGTAACATTGCAAAGTATATTCATCTTCACTGTTGTGAACATTTTTTCAATTGGGCCACTGCTGTGAACATTTTGTGAAAGTGTTTCCCAGGATCAACATCAATTATATCAACTAATGTGTAAAACTTGCTAATTAGTGAGTGAAGACCAGAGTTCCGTATGTGAAAGTCAGAATAGGACTTCTATGTTGATTTTCAATGACGTTTTTATCAGTAACTGTTAAGCTTTATTGATAACAATGAAAATAATATACAGATAATTAAAAATAGTTATTTCATGAAGGTAATACATTCTGCAAGAGGTTTTATATGAAATAACTCTATGCCCCCATCCTTATATAAAAGATTGGATCAATGCTAGAGTCTTGAAACCTCTTTCTCCCTCATATTTTGGATAGTGGAAAAGACATTTTTTATAAAGAAAGGTTACAGAACCAAAAGATTACAAAGAAGTGACAGTACAATCTGTGGTTAAGGGATTTCTGCAAAATAAAAGCTCAGAATATAACCACCATGATGAAAAAGACAAAAAGTAAAAAACTACTCATATCAAAAATACAAAATACAAGGATTCCCAAAGCTGAGAACCAAGAGCCTCTCCCTATATAGTAGATACATTTAATACCTAAAAATACAGTATTTCTCCCCTTGTCTAGGCCCATAAGCCATTGTTGGTTAAATATCCACTTAGCAAGTGAGCAATTAGCATTGATATGCATACAATTATGGATTACTATAAAAATTTTCCATAAGATTCCATACATGCTTATGAGTATTATTTTTTTTTCTCTTAAAATTGCTACTGTTTTTTTTTTTCAAACATTCTTCATAGAAGATGTTTAGATACATTTGCATTTTTTTAATTAACGATCAGGATGTAGAATAACCTCACATTGACAGAACTTCAAAGGAGGAAAAGAACCAAAGTGGTGAATTGGCCAAACATTCAGAATTCACAACAAAAAGAAAAGCAAAGATACAAAAGATGCAGTCAGCCCTATGGGTGCTCCCCTGAACTAGTTCAGATCTGCCCACTCCTCTAGCTGAAGTATCAGTAATGCCATTAATATCTAGGGATCCCTCTGAACAAGCTATTGAACCTATGCCAAGTCCTATGTCTAATGAAGCATCTCAGGATCCATGGGCCTTCTGTTCTAATTACCATCCAATCTAGTACCACTCAGCATTCTCCTTCAACAAGCAAGTTGTCCCATGCCAAAGAGAAAGATAATTGAAAATTCTTTGCAAAATTTCAATTTCTATTTCTACAGTTTTCTGCTGTAGCTTCTTTAGCTCACTCTTTGGTTTTCGTCTCCCAGGGTTGAGATTTATCTTCATGGTGCATTGTAGTTATATTTTCAAGATTTCTTTTATTCTTTTTTTTATAGTCTTGGTCTCCATGCTTAATATTCTTTTATTCAGGACTGGGTTGGTCACAACCGATTTATAAGAGTGATGCCGAACACTCCTGCTGCAGTTGGTCAGGCAGCAACAGGTAACAATTTCTCTAGTAACTAATTTTTAATTCTTATGTGATGTCAATTGTTTTGTTGCTTTTTGTCCATAGTTAATCAAGTAGCATATTGGATTGTTATCACGTTTTACTATACTGGGTCTAATGGAATAATCTTGTCTTCCTTGTATTATACATTTTTAAATAAGTTATACATTGTTTTTCAGGTTTATCGTAGATCCTTTATTGTAAAAGAAATGAAATCTTTTGTCCCTTTCCTGTCAATGAGACAAATAACTAATGCTAAAACATATTTGAATTGTGTGCTTTGGGACATCTTTGCTTAAAAAGCATAAGTAAAATAATAGATCTTGTTTCCATATTTGGACAAGAGGAATAAAAGAACATTAAGATGCAACTCCAAAGAAACTGCACAGAAAACATAATGATGTATTACTGCCTAGACACAAGGACCTGGTTGACTCAGGTCTGGGTCTTTCTTGTGCATGGTCCAAGTTTCTTTTCTCCAGGCAAGTAAAATACCATTTGAAATTGTACTTTTGGTGTTGATTTGACATTAGATAGTTAATCATCCATCTTGTCATGGATAATTAGAGGTTTTGAAGAAAGGGGAAGGAAGAGGAGTGAGAAGACTTCCATCTGTAACCTATAAACTTGGAATGTGCTTAAGATGCTAGAGGAGGTGGATGGGTGCAGAACTGAAGACGTGCTCTTGTTATTTCGTACCTTTTACCAACACAGCAATTTTCTCAGCAAGCAAATAATTGTTGGGCTATATCCTGTGAGTTTCACTAGGCCTATGTTCTGACTCTTATTTCAACCCAAATCCATAGGCCCTGGCCTATGTTTTGTATTCCAGGCTTGGCCCAACCTGCATATATTTACATATATGTCATTTGTACATATGAATATATGTTATTTTATTTTATATATAAATATTATAATATGGCACCTATAATTATATATAATATTTCATACTATATAATACATAAAATAAATTTTATACACAGTCACATATTATATATTTAGTATTTTATACATAAAAGCTATAGGCCCGGAATCAGGCCCAGACCGGCCCATGATCACCCCTAATCTGACCTATATATGTTGTAGGATAAATTGTCATGAACATGTCTGTTCTGATTTTTTGTGTATAAGAGACAAAAGGTAACACAACAGACTCGTGCTTAAAATGATTGTGGACCAGTCTATGTAATGTTTGGACCAGGGTTGTGCTAGAATGACATGGGAGACCAGCAGATATATCAGTATATCAAATTATTTGACATTTAACAAGAGGCTGATGCACTGCGTTTGTTCAGTAATGTGCTTGGGAAAAGCCGCTACAAAAGAAGATGGTGAACTAATAGCTAATTTGTTTGGAGCAATAGGAAAGATGTGGAAAGCTGATGAGAAGTTGTTTGATGCAGTCACTGGTTTGAGGTATGTAGTACAAAGCATATTGGAAGCTATGATTCCCAGATACTTGTACATGCTTAGTGTATCATGTCTGACATGATACTTACTGGATATAAAACCATTTACTGCATGAACTCCTACTCTTAGTATTAATAATTCCAAAATATGAAAAATTTTATATTTTAACAAATACTATAAAAAATCTGTACATGTTTGACATTTGATTAAATTTGGCAAGACAAAATGACATTTATCTTCAGAAAGTATATAAACATATCAGTGATTTAAAAGGTGTGCCTAGAAGTGAGGTGCATTTCAAGGCATTTACCTCACCTAGGTCCTTTCCAAAGGCACATGCCTGGTGCACCTAGGTGTGTGCCTTAGTTTAATAATGCACTTTTTGCATTTTTTTAAGCAATCCTGGCCAAGCCCCCCGAGGCAACCCCAAACAAGTCCATGGTATAGTTCCTTATTTTTTGAAAAAGTTATTGTAAATTGTAATTATAGTTCCTTATCTTTTGAAAATTTTATTGTAATTGTAATTATTGTTCCTTGTCTTCATAATGGTATACTCATCAAATAGGCTCTTCTGTCATAACAAGTCATATGTGACTGGAAATTTTCAGTGGTAGTGGTCCAGCTTACATATACCTCGCAATAGATGCTTTGGCTGATGGAGGGGTAGCTGCTGGTTTACCACGAGATCTTGCATTGGGCCTGGCTTCTCAAACAGTAAGTTTTAAGTTGCCACATGGAGTCTATTATGTTATTGTAGTCATTGGACATACTATGATGGTTTATTTGCTTTAGTAAATGCATGATCACTTCTCAATTGGCAAATGCATGATCACTTCTCAATTGGCAAATCCTGTTGTAGTTTCTTTTAAAATTTAAGAGAATTGTATTTTCTGATGACCAAGAGGCCAACCACTACAAGGTCAGGTTACAATGACAGATCATTTCAAAGATGCACTGCCCTAGTTAGACATGTATTATTCTTTCATTTTGGGTTGACATTCATACATCTTTTAACCATTTTTCTACTGAATGAGTTCTTGTTGAAGCAAGTCTTATTTTTCAATCAAATTTCTTACTGTACATTGACCTGGTAGGTTAATTCTTAGATCACATCCTGGGTGTCAGTCCCAAGAACACTCTCTAACAATCTACTTTTTATTTGCCTAAATCTTTTGACCATTTACTGTGCATGCTTGATCTGAGTAAACTGTCTGTTTGTGCAGGTTCTGGGAGCAGCGTCTATGGCCAGTATCACAGGGAAGCATCCGGGTCAGTTAAAAGATGATGTTGCATCACCTGGAGGAACCACAATTGCTGGGATACACGAGTTAGAAAAGGGTGGATTCCGCGGTGCCTTGATGAACGCTGTTGTTGCTGCTGCCAAGCGTGGCCGAGAACTATCTCAGAGTTAGCCTTATATATACATTTGAAACTGTCTGGCATTCTTTTTGTTATATTGGCCAGGAGAAATTCTGATTATACAGATAAGAGGTCCACACTGATCTACATGTGATGGTCCCCGAATTCATCTCTGAGAATAGGAGAGTTACACTGTCATTGGATTTGCATACCTGTTAATAACTATTTCATTCAGATAGGTGGTTCGTAGGAAAGTTGCATTGTCTATGTTTTCAGCACGTAGCTTTTTTAGGGGTTTTGTAATATTTTGGGGGATATTTTCTTTTTGGTGTTTCTTTTTCAAAAAAAGAAAGAAAAAAACTTAGCTTTCTCATCAGTTACTTTCACTCTTAGTCTCTCGCATAAGTTTCTGAGTTAACCATTCACGTGGCAAGAATATTTCCCTCTCTAGGTTTCATGTCAGTAAGCGGGCGTGCTTGATTTTAGAGAATTAGTAACAAACAAGAAAATTTGTTCTTCTTTAGTCCCAATGCCCAAAGATAGCTTCGCTTTTACATTTTATTCATGTTTTCCTTTCTCATAATTCTTCCATCTTACGTTTCAAAGAAAAATGTTCTTGTATTTCAATGCAAAATTGTTTGAAATCTTGAGTTGGCTCTGTTTTTGGCTTTTTTATTTGTGCCCACTTTTTTTTTTTTTCAATATTATTCTGTTTTTAAGGGGCCGTTTGATAACGGGTGCAGTGGTTGAACTGCTGAACTGAAAAAGCTTATTATTGTCTTTCGGTGAATACGCGGAGCTTAATGGTTGAGCCGTTGAAGCTGAAGTTGGGTAAATTGCTAAAATATTTAATCATTTTATCCAGCAAAGCAACAAGTCAGCGGTTCAGCTTCAACGGTTCAATATGGTTAAGAGTAAGCTTAAATCTAATGTTGGATTTGCCGAGGATTGCAAAGAGTAAAATTCTGCATTCGTCAAATTTATTAATCGGGGAGTCAAAATGAAATGCAAAGGTCCAGCGGGAGAAAAATCTTCGACTGCGGGCTGGCGGATATCCTCATAGTAATGTAAAGCAGGGTTGTCAACGGTTCGGGTCTGGTTCAGGACAGGATGAAATCGTTGTGAACTAACAAGAAATTAGGTTGTCCCGGCCTCAAATCAGACCCTATGGGAATAATAGTTTGGGACCCAGAATTGAACCAATTATTAATTGGGCTAATTGGGTCTGGCCCGATAAAAACAATTCAGAGGGTTTTCCTTCAAAGATTAAGAAGTAAAGCTGTAATGGCTGCTGGAATCAAATTGAATGTTGAAAATACTTGCAGATTTGTAAATAGGAGCTTAGGCAGAGGCAACGATAACCCTCTATTATAGAGCCGTCAAGCATCCCCATGTACCAAAAGAAACAAAAAATAAAAATAGAATCACATAGAGGAAGGAAACACATGGGGATTCAACATGTTTCTGCCGCTGTAAATAAGTGCTACCTGCCGCTGCAACATGCTTCTGCCGTTCAAAAAGAAAAAACAATCGATATAAAACAAAATACAGTGGGGATTCAAGAAGAATAAAAACCATAGCACAGATCAGATGGTCATTTCTATTGCAGTTCAATAAGAGAAAGGAGAATGACCGATCAGCCCAGTATCGGAATTTGTAGGCTCAAAGTACTGTTGGAGTAGGTGTTAGCTCGGAACTGATGTCAATTTACAGGCGGGCATTGGTGCATAGAGTGTGGGCTATGGTCCTTTTGAATGTTTATAGCTCTGTAGCGTAAATCAAAAATCTTAATTGGACAAATCCATACTTCTATCACCGATTAATGGTTACTTGCCGGCTTGCCGTTGCCGCTGTCATTCTTTCTGTTCTTGCGTTCTCTGCATAGATGCCGTCACTACACTTCCCAACAAGCAGATCTGGTCTTGTGCCTATCGCCTACAACTGCAACGTCTCAAAGTTTTGTGAGTGGTGTTTGCTTTTGGTGTAGGTGTCTCCCTTAGCGGGCAGCAGATGAGATAAAAATAGTTTAGGGTTTAGAACTAATAGTCAATAATAGAAAGAGTGAAAAACAAAAGGATTTAAGAATGCATAGGATTTCATTAAAGTATTTCTACTAAATGAACAATTTTAGACATCTACTATAATTGATATTACGTAAAATACCATTAACACAACATAAATGTTATGATATTTAATTGGTTTGGGACAGCTAAGACCGGTTCTGAACCAACATAATTGGTTCAGTCGGTTTGGTTCTATTGACCCGACCCATTGACAGCCCTAAGCTTCCATCCTCGCTAACCTCGTTTTTAGTCTAGACTCTAAGAGAGGCTCATCGTCCAACTTAATAGGATATCTCGGAGATTGCATCAAAGAAATAAAATGCAATCAAGATCCCAAGAGGGAGTAGGAATTCAGATACACAACCCAGTAAAGAAAATCACATATTAACCCATACAGAAAGATTGACGATGAATGGCCTTTAAAATACTCAGGAATATCAAACATAACAGCAATACAGTATTTACATTACAGTGCTAGAAAATATTGAAAAACTGAGTTTCTAGCTGATCTCAGTGAAAAAAAAAAAAAAACTAATAATACAGAAAAACAAGGTGCCTGAAGACTTGAAAGGTAATGTTTATGGATCTTAAATGATAAAAAAGAAGTAAAAGATGAGGTCCTTTGAAATGCTTTAAAGATGAGAAAAAATGCTCTTCAAACATGAATTGAGAGACAGTCATCTCAAAACCAATAAAAAGCAGTTCTCGGAAGAAAGAACCCAAAACAGAATTTGAAAGAAGGGAAAGGAAAACAGAGGATCAATCGGATGTTCTTCTTCCTTTTTAATACAAGGGCAATTTTGTCAGAAAAATCAGTGTTTTTCCTGGTCACCGAACTACACATTATTTTCCAAACATCACCAAAATTTTCAATTGAAAAAATTCGACATTTATTTTGCATAACTACATGAAAATTCAGGTTTTGTTCATGCTTTGCCTTGTACAGAAGTCCGCCAGAAATTCAGAAAATTAACATAAGGAACACAATATATTGGAGAAGAGCATCACATTTACTCTATCCATTGGTTGGCACTGATTGTACTTCATTATCCAGCCTCATTTTTATTATATTTTTTTAAAATTACATTCTATATTTCCCTTACCATGTAAAAACTATGCAGATGCAGAAACATAATACAAGAAGTATTGGAAGGAGAGCACGAGAGAATTTCTAATTTACTTACTTCGTTGGTAATTTGGAATCCAGTGCACATTCAAAACCATAAAAACGCTCTGTAGCTAATCAATGAGGTAGTTTGTTTACTCATTAGAATCCAATAGTTTATTTATCTATTTATTTTTTTCTATTCTGAGAATACTGAAGCTGGTGGTTAAGTAGTATTATTCCTCTGCAAAATGCAGATTCTAGTGTATGGATTGGAAAGGCAAGCTTCTATTTGAATTCATTGGTTCAATTTACAATTTCTTGCAAATATATTGTTGTTCACATGATCACATGATATTGGAGAACCAAAATTAAAAAAAAAAAAAGAGGGTGATTCCAAGAATTCAGGAGTGAATCCAACAATAATTAATCATCTCATGTTCAGGTGAACCTGCTTATGCAGTTTTACAAGATTTCAGTGTGTAGAATAGAGGACGATCTAAAGTGAGGTCCAGTCAGAATCATACAACAAAAATACAGTGTGGTGTGCTTCAACCAGGATGTACATCCTAATTCATACAAACAAGAAGCAGTGCAGTTCCTTTTAATTCTGTTGACGATCCAATTCAAACAGAAATGCAAATCTTTTCCTTCACAAGTCTGCTGCACTCAAACTATCATGGCTCTCCCCTTGACATATATGCAGTCCTTTTTAAGTGTGAAATGGCCTAATCCATAGTCCAACTAGATGGTGTTTAGTTTCATCCTTACGGTCATGGGCTGTAATTCTCTTGCTAGACTAACAGTTTAAGCACCACTCACTAAGCTTTTCTTTCCTTTTTTCATAAGGAATACCTGGGAAGTTGATCAAACAATTTTACTTTCTTTTGATTCTCTCACTTGCTATGTCTTCCCCAATATCCTTCATCTCCACAAGAGCATATTCCATCCTTGAAATGGTGGAATTTTTCAGTATCCCTAACAGTTATCTCCCGTCGAACAACCTTAGAGATAAATTTCACTGTATCATGACAGCTTCTACACATATATAGGTTCTTTGTAACCCAAATTGGCATCCCAGGCACAGTATTTATTAGGCCAAATGCAATTGCCATTCTCTCACTATGTCCACAAAAAATTTCTGCCTTTGCTGCTTCTATTTCATCTACATGACTATTTTCTGTAGCAAAACCCTCTGTCTTCATCCTCTGATAAAAACCATCCAGGACTGCATTAATCTCCTTTATCTGCGGATGGGAATTATCTCCGCTGAGGAAAGCATGAATGGTTCCCTTAACTTCCACCCAGCTGCAGCCAGGGTCGACTGTAAGCCTTCTTTCTCTCATTATCTTCCTCACTCGTGCAACATCATCCCATCTACCATTGTCCACATAGAGATTGCACAAGAGAATATAATACCCAACACTTTCTGAATCCATTTCAAAGACAAAACGAGCTGCAAGTTCTCCAAGCTCAAGCTTCCGATGAATCCTACATGCATTTAATAAGGCTCCCCAGATAGCAGGGTCTGGCTTAAGAGGCATCTTTTCTATAAACTCATGAGCATCCTCCAAATAGCCAGCACGACCAAGTAAATCCACCATGCAAGCATAGTGTTTAAGATTTGGTGTGATGTGGTATTGTTGTTCCATGCTGTTAAAGTACTCTAAACCTTCTGTTACCATCCCAGATCTACTACAAGCACATAGAAGGGCAATGAATGTAACTCCATCAGGATTCAAGCCTGTATCAATCATTTTATGGAACAGCTCAACTGCAAGTGTTCCTTGTCCCTCACGGGCATAGCCAGTTAGAACAATATTCCATGATGATACATCCTTGTTTTTATGTGTGTTAAACTGGTTCCATGCATATTCCATCCTTCCACATCTTACATACATGTCCAAAAGTGCATTTGGCAAGAACCCTTCAAACCCTAGTCCGCTCCTTAGTGCATGAGCATGGATCTCCTTTCCACACATCAAGGCTCCTATCCTGGCGCAGGTGGAGAGGGCAGCAACCAAAGTAACTGAATTGGGTTTTAAACTAAACTTCATTTGCCTAAAGAAGGTTAGGGCCTCAAAGCTTCGATTATTGATCCGGAGTCCCAAGATGATAGAAGTCCAAGATATAACATTCTTTTCAGGCATCCGTCTAAAAACATCCAAAGCCTTCTCAATGCACCTGCACTTGGAATACATGTCAATGAGGGTGTTCCCAACTAGGGTGTAAGCAATAAACCCTCTCTTTTTAGCTAGCTCATGAAGTTTAATGCCCATTTCTAGACGTCCCAAACAAGCACAGGCTGATAGAACACTGGCAATTGTTATCTCATCTGGTATCACACCCTCTAACTCCATACACTCGTAAGTTTCCAAAGCTTTATTAGGAAGCCCATTTTTCTCATAACCCGATATCATTGCTGTCCAAGACACCACATCTTTGGGCCCCATCCTGCAAAAAATCTTCTCAGCTTCCTCCAAATTCCCAAAACTTGAGTACATCTGAATCAATGAATTATACACCGAAACATCGACCCCAAACTCTGTCCTGTTCACATACCCATGGATCTCCTTCCCTAATCTCTTATCACCTAGAAGCTCACAAGCAGATATCACACTCGTCATGGTCATCAAATCTGGATAAATAGAAAGACTCCGCATCATGAAAAACAACTTCAAGCCTTCCAAATATCGCCCATTCTCGACATACCCTGAAATCATTGCATTCCACGATATCCTATCTCTCCTTTGCATTCCATCGAACAGTAAGCCTGCACTGAGAATATCTCGGCACTTGGCATACATTGTAATCAACGCATTATTTACGTCAATATTTGATTCAAGACCAAATCTAATTACATGGGCATGAACTTCTCTACCCCTGGCCAAGTCCGGAATACCAGCACAAGTCCTTAGTACACAAGGAAACGTATATACATCCGGTTTGATTCCTACCCACAGCATCCGATGGTACAAATTCAAAGCTTCGTCGAAGAAACCCGATTTGGCGTAGCCACCAACCATCACATTCCAAGAAAAAATATCCCTTTCTTCCATTCTCCCGAAAACGAACCAGGCGTCATCCAAATTACCGAACCGGACGAACATACTGAGCAGAGCGTTTCCCAGTCGAATGCTCAATTGGCTAGTCGAACTAGAAACGTGGGCATAGACATGAGCTCCTTCAGAAGCTGCTCTCTTCCACTCGCACAGCTTTAAGAGAGTGATGTAAGTCTCTTCTTCGACAAGTATTCGGCGTTCGACCATGGAATCTAAGTGTTTCATAGATTGTTCCAAGTTCCCATGGAGGCATAACTCGCATATATCTGAATTCAAGCTTCTGTTGTCGATGGAGTTGGTGTTGAGAGCAGAAATTTCCTGGGCCCTTTTCAGGGATATTTGAAGGTTCTGAGTATTGGGAGTGAAATTCAGGGTTTTGAGTTTGTGGGGTTTCGAAGAGAGAGGATGGAGAAAGTCTGGTTGAAGTGCGATTTGAGGGGCTTTAGCAGAGACCGCCATTTTTGGATAACCAGAGCATTGTTTTCGGGAGGTGTTCTCTCACACGCCTTTGGGGTTTTAACGGTTGTATACTTTACTTTATCCTGATTCTGCAGGCTGCAACTTTGGAGATAATACTGGGCCCTGGGCCGGGTCCTGGGTCCTTAATGCTACTCCTCTTTAGGATCGTATATTTCAATAAGAGAGCCCAAGTGTTCATGCATGAATAACAAAAAAGAAAAAAAAAATCTTACAAAAAAAAGAATAACAAAAATATGAATGGGTAAGAGAGAGAGAGAGAGAATTTAATTGCCCCATCTCCCAACAGGCCAACAAAACTAAACATCCAAATGCAACCTTTTTAGTTGTCCCAATGAACCAATATCGTTCATACAAATAACTATATTCATCTATCAAAAAATAACATAATAAAATTAGCTTGAGACTTGCACAGTAGGGCTGTTCATAAGAAGGGTCAACCAGACTAAACCGACCAACCCGAACCGATCCAATCTGAGTCGGTCGGGTTTTGATCAGCACGGGTCGATTTCGGGTTGTGCAAATTCCTAAACTGATGATTCGGGTTGGTTTTGGTTTTTACACAAGAAAACCGAAACCGACCCGAACCAAACCGATTTAGTTCAAACATGAAGTTCCAAAGCCCATTAGGCCACCTAGTTTTTGAATGGTTGCAAGAAACTTTGGATTAGTGAATAGTGATTGATGAGTAACTTTTGTGATTATCTTTTCATTTAATTTTTATCATAGGAGATGGCTGAAATGATGTTCAATTTATGACTGTTTTTAAAATTAGCAAGATTTTATCACAAAGATGAACTTAGAACCGAAACCGACCCAACCCAACTCAAACTGACCAGGTCGATTTTGCTTAACACCGGGTCGGTTTCGGTTTCTATGTCAGGTAACCCGATCAAATCGAGTCGGTTGGAAAAATTACAATAAACCGACCTAACCCGACCCATGAACAACCCTAATCTCCAGAGCCATATCTTGACTCAGAAATTTCTTACCTCCATGCTTGTTAATGTTCCCGTGATTTATAACAATTCAGTTACAGAGTTACAGCATGATTTTGAGAACTTGTTCTTGACATAACTAAAATATTGATTTATATTTACTACTATGTTAGTCCCTCCAAAATAGGGAAGATTACCCATACAAAGTGATCATTTGCAATTCTTTCTCAGCTTCATGCCCTCTGTGATTGATTGCTAGTGACTTGTACATATTCTGCAACCTTTGTTTATGTGGATTAATGTTGGTGAGGACTGAGGTACTCCTACTACTGTACTGTGCTGTTTTTCACGTTTAATAATTCCTACCCATACAAACTGATCACGTTTAATAATTCCTACCCATACAAACTGATCACGTTTAATAATTCCAGCCCTAATCTCCAGGCTTACAGAATACACTCTGCCTCGTTGTGTGTTTCTCTGGAAATCCACTTGAATTCATCTCTACCATTTGAAGATCTAAATGTAGAAGGCCCGAAATAAATAATAAGAAATAATAATAATAATAATAAAAGAAAGAAAATTTCGGAGCTTGAGTACGTGAATGGTTTATGTGAAAAATTAATATTAAACGCGCCAGATAGGGGTCGAACCTACGACTTTCGGCTTAGGAAACAGACGCTCTATCCACTGAGCTACAGGCGCTTTCGTACGTCAATAAGTCCTCAACTTGTCTCTAGAGTAGAATCATCCGGCCCGTAACCAAAATCCAACGACAAATAGCAGTTGAAAAACTATTATGTAGAAACTCAAGTTTTTATTTAAAACCGTAGGATGTGGCCAGTGAATTTAACCTTTGATTGGGAGGGTAGGGGCGTCAAAAGAAAAAAGCCGCTTGGGTGGTGATGGCATTAGCTCCATTTCAGCACGAAGCCCAATAGCCCATGACTTCATTAGGGCCTTGGTGCCAGTCGTGCCGAGGCCATGTTGGTTTGATTGGTGCTGTCTTAGGATTGTACAATGTGGTCTAATGGTCTAATCTTATTGGCCCTAACCCCTTGTATGTGTGACGGAAAGAAAATAGAACATTTTTACACTTTGTTCTTTTCGTTTCATTTGTTTGCAGTGCAACTCCATATGCACTACTACAAAACGCGTGGCAGTGCAAATGAGACGAGGTCAAATTCTGATCTAATTTTACTTTAAGTCATACTTAGTTTGCTTCAAAGTCTCTCTTTTATTTCATCCATACTACAAATAAATGGGGTAGGGTTATAAATTATAATTAAAAGAAAAATAAACCATAATTTGCACTTCCATACTTCACCAGTGCCAATGAATTGCACTGCAGCAAATTGATGACCAGAAACTCCTTACTAAGCGTGTTTAATTACCTAGCTTGAGTTACTTTCCAACCCCTAATACGTTCATCAATTTGGAATTTCGGGATCAGGGGAGAAGTGACCTGACCAACTAACGTCACTACTCTTCACTCGTTGTGGAGATATTCAAAAAACTTCAGCGAGCTTGAACCAATATGAACTCGACACCTGAGTTTATTAAACATGGGCTTCTTCACCAAGTTGGGCCACGTTTGGGATTAAGGCCCAAATATTAATTACGCTTGTGAGGGGTGGCAACGAGCACAGCTCAAGCCCAATTTACAGGTTCGATTAATAAACGAGCAGAGTTTGAGCCTAATAGAGCTCGGCTCCAGCTCGAATATATATATAATTCTTAATTATTATAATTCTTGTTTTTTAAAATATTAAATAAAAAATATTTTTTATATATAACTTTTTATTTTTATAAAATAATTTTTCTCAAATCGAGCTCAAACTGAATTGAGCTCGAGCTTATGAGTTTTTTACTCGAGCTGAGCTCTAGCTCTCGAGCCTTATACAACCTTGGTGAGCCGAGCTCGAGCCTTATACTATTCAGCTCGGCTTGGCTCAAATCCACCCCTTGTGCCTAATTGCTTTGCTCAAGTTAAGAATTGCTCTGCTCTGCTAATTAAGAACTGCTTGCAAAATTCTATAATTCCTAAGCCAGTAAGCTTTCTAAGAATGCAAGACCGTTAGTTATTTCTTTAAACTTTACTTCTCTATAGAATTCCAGGATTTGGATTTTCCCTCTCTTTCTTCAATTCTCCCAGCTCAACTCGACTAAAGCCTCATCCCCACTACATGGGTTATGGGTAGGAGGAAATACTCCTAAAGCCATCTTAGTTTATAGACAGATAGGTTGATGCATTTTCTTCTCAAAGGACTATTAGCTACAGTTAAGTTTTAATATCATCTCTTCTTGCCCATTGATATGAAGATCTCATTTCTCTAATTTAATTAGTTTTATATATAAGGTAAAATTGATTTATTATAGAATTCTACAGACTGAAGGTACTTCAAAAAGAAACAAGAACCAACACTAGAATTACAATGCCAATTGTGGTTCCCAAATTTTTACTGGTGGAGGCTGACGAAATGGAAGTTCCGTTATTAACACAAGACGATTGATTTGGAGCACATAAATTCGGGTTACCTGAATAACTGCATCATTAAAGAAATAAACAGAGAAAATTAAGTTGTTGATGGTGGTAATGATATTATGTAAATGTAATTGTTGCTGTTTAGATCAACAAAGACAAGAAAAATAAGGGTACTGTATTTACTTACACTAGTTTTAAGTTGCAATTATTGGTGAGTGAGGAGGGTATTAATCCACCAAAGCTGTTATTTGCCAAATTTCTACAAGGAAGAAGAGATCAAATAAAAGCAAATAAAAGTAGTGAGAAATACAAAGCTCCAAAGAAAATCAGTACATGAAATAGAAAAAGTGACCCTTAACAGGAAAAACTTACAGCATGTTCAGGCTGGGAAAGTTTCCCAGGAAACTAGGAATTTCTCCACTTAAATTGTTATTACTCAAGTCTCTGCAAAATAAGGCCAAAGGTTTAAAAAAATCTACAAATTAATGGAATTTCCACGTGTTTTTAATATTTTCTCACTTCTTTCTTTCCAATTTAATTACTCACATCATTTGGAGAGTGTCCAAGGCGCTAAAATCTGGGAGAGATCCTTGAAGTCCGTAGTTACTGAGATTCCTATGAAATTGTTCCGAAGAAAATGAATAAATAATTAGCATACCTTTGATAATGAACAGATTTAGCAGAAAAAAAAAAGAAATAAAGGATGAAAGAGGATAAATAGCTGATAAACCAGAAAGATTTCAGAAGAAATAAGGGGAAACAAGAATTACAATGACATTATTTGAGGTGTCACACTATCATTAGTACATTCAACCCACTCCCAGGGGAATCCGTTTGGAAGACAGGGGTCCCCGCTCCAACTTTGAAGTTGAACAAAAGCTTTTTGTAGTACAGATAGCGCTTTTACTGGCATATAGAAAGTAAACCCAAATGAACTTTCTGTTTCTTATTTTCTGATAAACCAAACAGAGCTTTATTGGCGTTACTTACAAAAGAAACTCACCATGGTTGTCATTTGTTCCATCTGTTAGGATGTGGCCGATTTGAAAGATCTCCATCGCATTGACTATCGACGGGAGAGTAGAACCAGATGGTGGGATGAGACGGTAGCGTGCGTTCTCTTGATCGGCATAAGAAACATTTGTGGTTAAATCAAACTCCAAAGCAGTTCCATAAGGTGGGGTTATGGGATCAGAGATATTTATTTTATTCAGATAAAGCGTGAAAGATCGCTGCTCCGACGAATTGAGCTGCTCTAATTCTGAGAAGTAGAAAATGGTGTAGAGGGTGATCTCATCCTTATCACCAACGTAGAACCAACTAGGGATCAATATGCCAATACCAGGAGCAGATAAATTTGAGCTTTTAATTGCTGTCTGTAACACAGATTCCGGAGGTTTATTTGGAAGGTCTGCAACTATAACTTGGCTGTAATTCTTAATAGCAACTAGGTCACTGTTTCCTGGAAATGCCCTCCAAATGCGGTCAAATTTATCATCTGGGTACCTATTTTGAGAGAGAGAGAGAGAGAGAGAGAGAGAGATTAATTATTAAAGAAGAAACACAGGATCTTATGCATGATAACTAGACTGGATTAATCTCATGCAAGTGACTGCAAATGAGCATTGCATGCCGTTTTTTCTTCATTTGTATACATCTAATTCTCCACCGAGACAATAAGTAAATAGAAGAATGTGGAAGATGTCTTTGATTAGGCATACCTCACAAATTTATCTCCGCCATAGTTGGCTCTCCGCCTCATAAACAATGGATAAGTCGAATCAACCTTGCTATACATGCCAACGTCTAAGCTTATTACTTGAATTGCAGAAATAAATGGTATGTGATCAGGATCTGTTTGAGCAACGCATAAACTTACGGCATCAAACTTGGTAAGATATATCACTTCGTAGTAAAATGGGTCTGTTATGCAACCGCCCACGGAAGTCCAGTGGTTGCCGTCGAACTGAAGATCAAAAGTTGGTGAAGATGATGTTTCATTGTTGTTGCAACTTCCATAGTAAAAATATGCACGGAGAAAAACACGCTCTCCCTTCCCAACGTCGCCTATAGAGTAGCAATTCTTCTTTCTGGTGGGGAATACTCTCCGAGTTGTGTATTGACGAGCAACTGATGATGAATTATCTGCACTTTGAACAGTTTGGCTTTCACCGCCTTTAATGTAGAGATCATCTCCTACCCATGTGATGTTATTTGCGGCAGTGAAAGAATCGGAGGAGCCACAATCTATGCTCAGGAATACTGCATTCGGTTGCATAACATGAAAGGTAAGTGAAACTGATTGGGTTAATACTATAGACAATAATCACAGAAAGAGGAAACATTAGACGATGGGTACAAGAACTTACCAGCCAGTGTTGGTATGGATAGGACCTTGAGTCCTAAAAGCATTTGCAGGAGAACAACAACAATATTGGCCATGGCGGTCTCCCTGCAGAGAGAGAGAGCGAGCGAGCGAGCGAGAGAGAGAGAGAGAGAGAGAGAGAGATCGGATTGAGCTTTTAACTTGTTGTCAACGATTTCACACTTACAATTTTGATCTGTGTTTTGCCCGATTGACTTCAATTTGCTTGAGTCAATGGGCGGTCTCCCCAGAGAGAGATCCCGGAACCCGGATTGAGCTTTTAACGTGTGGTCCACGATTTAAAACTCTCAATTAATTGAGATTTGTATTTTACCCGATTGACTTCAGTTTGCTTTGAGTCAATGGTAGTGGTATTGAATATTCAAAGGATCCTGACGTACCATTGAATTGGTCTTAATTGGATGTTACGTTTACGTATTACTAAAGAAGGTGGTCTTCAACATCGTGGTGTTTTCCTAACTGAGACGCTTCAACTTGAAACACCCGTCGCATGATCGCATCGGTTTGTGTATATTCGTGTTTGCTTGGATCTGACTTCACATCTATGCCCCACAAGGCCCCGCACTACATCCCGGCCTTGTATTGGGAATATCTCCCGATGACAGTACAGGAGATATAGATGAGACATCATCTGTGCTGTGGGGCGCACACAAGGATGTAAACTCGTTGGATCTATCATCCCAGTCTTCTTTTTTTTTTGTGGGGTGGGAGGCAGATAATTACTTATACATCCTAAAGTTTGAAGAAACTATTTATATATACCAAGTAGTTTTATATATACTTTGTTGATTTTTCCAACTTTAACAGATAAAAAGTAAAGAACAGCAAGTGTTCTTAACTACTCATTAAATTTTAAAAAGAATAAGGAAAATGAAAATAATGTGAAAATGGATAAAGAAGAGATTAAAAGAACAAAAAAGAAATACAAAGGACAAATTTCAGCTCATCTAAATCAATTTTCCCATATTCTAGTTTCCTTTTTTTACGAACAAAAAGGACGAAGAGAAATTTTTTACTTGCGATAGATTTTAATCAATCATTCCAATGAGGGACGTATCGGGTTCTTTCTTCTCTCTTAGGTCCGTTCGTAAGTCATTTATCAGGTAAATGTAATTATATGGGTAAGTTTTTCTTAAGAAACACTTGCTTAGGTAAGTGCATTTACTACTTATGTTCTTTTATTTCTCAGGTAAATAAGGCAATGACCATTTTACCCATAGAAATCCATTATTAAAATGGACATTTTTGTCCCATTTAAGTGTTGACAACTTTCTCCCTATGTTGGAAAGTTATTTACCCACCTAGGAGATGGGTATCAATTTCCTGGGTAAGTGATACCCAGGACTAGTTTGAAATTCGAGACCCATTTAAATAATCAAACAATAAAAGATTTTACCTTAAAAGCTTCTCATAGCCATAGTTCCAAATAGTCATTCTCCTCCTCAAAACAAATCACAATTTGCTTAGAATACAACGTTGCAACCCAAATTTTATTATTTATAGAAAATGGTTTATAAATAAACTCCTTCAACTCCGCAATAAAAGGCTGACCATGCATACATTTTTCGATTAGAGCCCACTTAAAATGATCATATGATTAGTAGGGGTAACTGAACCGTGGGGTAATTTTCTAGACCGAACCGACGTGTTCGGTTTTTAAATCTAACCGAACCGAAACCGAACTGATGCAACCGGTTAACTGGTTTTCGGCTTTTTATGAACTGGAAATTAAAAAGAAGGGAAAAACCTTCCCTTTTGCAAATTGAGAGTGAAGAAGAGTGAAAAGAACTAAGAATGAGATTAGATGAGAGATTGAGAGAGATGAGTGATTGAGATTGAGAGAAGAGGAGGACGTTGGGGAAGAAGAAGAATAATCTGAGAGAGCGAATAGAGAGTGAGACAGATGGTCGCCAAGTCGGACGTCGATGATGGTGACTTGATAGTCAGAGACATCGATGATTCGATCAGAGGACGGAGCACCGGAAGCCATCGGTCCGTTGGGGAAGAAGAGAACTGAGACTGAGAGTGACAAAGAAAGCTTAGAGCCTCAGAGGAGAAAGAAAGGGGAAACTAGAAATTGGAAAGGCGTGGTGGATGTAAGAGGTTTATTAGGGACGAAGAGAGAGACTACCAGTCTGGCAGTGAGTTCGCTTGAGTTCACCTGTTCGCCAGTCGCCAGTCTAGTAGTATGTGCCAGTCTGCCAGCCTTTTGAAGAGAAAGGCTGAATGCCTAAATTAGATTTTCAAAAAAATATATATAATATATAATATTTATATAAATATATATTACTGCATATATCAGTCGGTTCGGTTAACCGCCAGTTTTTTTAAATGGTTAACCAAAACCGAGCCGAAACTATCGATTTTTTGAAAACATCGAACCGAAATCGATTTGACCAGTTCGGTTAACCGATTTTTTGGTTCGGTTTCCATCTGTTTGGTTTTTTAGTTTTTTTTGCTCAACCCTAATGATTAGTGTAGATCCTCTTCTAGGAAAACAATTTCATTATGTTTGCCCTACTTTATAGTTGTAGTGATCACAGGAACCTACAATGATATAAGAGGTGAGAGTTTTGAAAGAATATATGCAAATGAAGGCTCATGTATGGGGGAACTCACATTGTGATTCACCATGAAAGAAAGAGAGAGGGTAGAGAAGGTGGCGTCTAAGGTTTCTTGTGGTTTCCTAAAATGCTTTCCCACTTTTCCCATCAAAATTAATTTGGATAAAAGACTTAAACATATCTTGAGATTTTAGAAATTAACTTGAAAGAGACCCCAAGATTTGTGATTTTTTTACCCTTCATTTTCTTTTAAAAAGAACTAAATAGAAGACAAACCCATGTAATCATGTCTCTAATATTCAATGGCATTTTCAAAAAAATAAGAAAAAGACTTATTTTGACTTGTTTCTACTATTTTTTTCTTTATTGGGTGGTTTATGGTCTTTTACTTTATCTTTCATTTCTTCTCTTCTACATTTGTTTCTTTTTCTTCTTCTATTTTTCCTCTTTCCACAACATCAACGAGTGCAGGTGAAACACTACAATTAGCAGTTTCATCTTGGTTAGTCTAAACAAATCAATTGCTCTATTTTCCATTCAATAGTTGGGGCCCTTTTCCACCATAGGACTACCATTTTGAGTTTCAAATAGCATTAATTCCAAAAAGGAGTGTTCTCTCATTCCTCTCTCAATCTCTATATTTTATTTTAGCTATTGCACAAATTTGAGCACAACGGTTTTTCTAGTGTTTAAGTTTGCAATGATGAATTTATGTTATGTTTGTGCCTTGAATTCTTTGTGGCGACGCACTTCATGAAATCATTCTGAAATAATTTGAGAAAAATCCAAAAGCAAATTTTCATAGTAGTTTGTGGTGAAAGCATAGAGATTGGGCCAGGGGTGCAAGGGTGTAGCTCCCGCAGCGGTATGGACCCGATCCATATTCAACTTACAGGTTCGAATCGAATACAAAGAGTTATGTTTTTTGGAGGTTTTCTCTCTTGTATACTTAGTCATTGTCTTGTGAGAGAAGAGTGAGACATTGGGTGTATTTGGGGTTTAGGGTTTTTTGTAAGTGAGGTTATGAGTACACAACTCTGTATTTCTTCTCCATTGCTAACTATATAGTGGATTTCTTCTCCTCCTTCACCCGTAGTTGTAGGTTATAAGCCGAACCATGTAAATCAGTGTGTTCTTTGTACTTGCTTCTCTTTTTCTCTATTTTACTTTGATATGGGTGCCATTCGAATATACTTTTATTAGGTTTTTTTCACAATAAACTGGTATCGGAACCCTGTTTTTCACTTTGGCAATTGCAATGTCATCAATGAAGTTTGATATTGAGAAGTTTGATGGTAGCATTAGTTTCAGTATTTGACAAGTCAAGATGCGTCCCATTTTAGGACAAGATGGACTGCACAAAGATCTATACAGGAAGGAGAAAAAACATACAACTAGAGTGATGAAGAATGGGAGGAGTTAGATTTTAAAGCCCTAATCACGATTCCGTTATTGCTATCAAACTAAGTTCTATGGGAAGTTGTTCATGAGAATACTACAATAGGCTTTTTGCTGAAATTGGAGTCTATACTTGTCAAAATCCCTTGCTAGTATGCTTTACTTAAAGAAATGACTATTCTTGTTTCCTATGGTTAAAGGTACACCTATCAAATCCCATATTGATGAATTTAATTCCACTATCATGGATTTGCAAAATATTGATGTTAAAGTTGAAGATGAGGAAAAAACCCTTTTGTTGCTTTGTTTCTTACCACCCTCATAGAAGTCTTTTAGAGAGTCTCTCATCTATGGAAGAGACATCATTAGAACAAATGATGCTAAAAAATCATTAATCTCTAAAGAGGTGATTGATAAAGACTTGACTTTAAATAAGGGCGATAATCAAGACTCTGGATTACTTGCAAGAGGAAGATCTAAGGATAAGAGCTCAAATAGTAAAGTGAAGTCTATATCAATATGTAGACATAAGAACTTGACTTGCAACTTTATCACAAGAAATGGCACATTAAATCAGAATGTTATAAGTTGAAAAACAAAAACCAGAATGAAGAAAAGAAAAAGAATAACTCTGCAGAGGCTACTGTGGCAGAGGATGAGAATGTTGATGTTCTTTTAGTGACAGATGACAAAACCAGATCCAAGGATGAATGGATTTTGGATTTGGATTGTTCCTACCATATGTGTCCCAATAAAGACTGGTTCTCTACCTATAAATCTGTTATGGTGTTAAATTTATAGGTAATAATGCTTCCTATAAAACTATAGGAAAATGAACAATTTGAATCAAAATGCATGATGGTGTTGTGAGAATATTGACAAATGTTCGATATGTATCAGACTTAAAGAAAAATCTCATCTCTCTTGGCACTCTAAATGCTATGGGTGCAAGTATTCAGTTGAAGCTGGATTTTTAAAAGTCAATAAGGGTGCTCTTGTTGTGATGAAAAGCTTGAGGATAGGAAGTTTGTATGTGCTATAGGATACTACTATCACAAGTTGAGTTGAATTTACCATTTTAGATATAAAATATAGCAAATATTACAAAAAAGAAACATAACATGAGATCCTTATATATCATTAATTATATAATCGGATCAGAACAAAAAAACCTTGCATTTCATATTATTTTGTATGTATTTGTATTGTACATATTTGTATTTGTAGTCTTTCCAAACTGAGCTTTATTGTATCTTTTTAGTATCATGGTTCAAACCCTTCTAACTTTGGCCTAACCCAAGTTAGAAGTTTATCAAAATTTTAATAGGCCCAACCCAAGAACCCGGATTTCTTGCATTCTATTTGGTGTGGGATGTGATGCACTTCCAATGAAATTCAACCACGTCCCACTCCACATGCCTTCCCATATCACATGTGCAAATTAGATTTAACGGTAAGATTTGGGGTGTTAGTCTCTAAGTTCAATTTTTGATATCTAAAAAATAAGAAAAAGGTGGAGAAAAAATGGGAAATTTGACTGTCCAGTGAATTAGGGAAGAGGCTAAACCAAAAAAAATAAAGGAAACTCGAGATTTTCCATACCAGAATGTGCATACACTATTAACAACCAATTTAAAAATCTTTTTACAAGAAACTCAATCCAGGAACTGAAATCCTTTGATAAGAAACAAGTGTTTCTTCACTTGAGTGGTTGTTCAACTCTTTTGTAAAAACAATGGGTGATCGTTTTTATAATATTGATGAAGTCAAATGATTGAGAAATATGCAAATCTCTTGTTAATGGTTCTCAAAGAAGAAAACAAACCAGTGAAGAAGAAACATTGTTTCTTGCAAAAAGATTCCCACCCCTGTTCCTAGGTTAAGTTTATTGCAAAACAATTTCCAGTTGTTAATGGCGCCCAAAGAAGAAAAGTAGTGAAGAAGAAACATTGTTTCTTGCAAAAAGATTAATTTTCACCCGTCCTTGGGTTAAGTTTCTTGCAAAACAATTTCTGGTTGTTAATGATGCCCAAAGAAGAAAATGAACCAATAAACGCTCTTAACTTTCCTATATCATGGATAACCTCAAAGCCAAACTTAATAACTGGAAAGCTACAACAATAAGTCAAGCTGGAAAAAAAATCATAATTCAATTTGTACTCCAAGCAATGCCAAATTATACCATGTCTATGGTTCAACCTCCCCAAAAAACCCTAACCCATATAGAATAAATTATAAAAGATTTTTTGGTGGGCCATATCCGATTCCAATCCTCATCTGTTCCATTGGAGTTCCTAGAACTCATTATCTATCCCTAAATCTTCAGGAGGATTAGGTTTCAAACATATTAAGTTAATAATCCAGTTCTTCTCAAAAAGCTAGCTTGGAGATATCTTAATGAGCAACATAAGTTATGGGCCCAAATATGGAAGTCAAAGTACCTACCCATTCAGTATTTTTTTCCGACCAATATCCCTTCCCAGAGTTCTCTATTTTGGAAATCGAGAAGTAGATTTCCTAGTTAAACCTTCTTCCTTTGAACATATTGCTTAGCTACCTTGGATCCAATCAGATGAAACATTTCACATGATACCTCAACCCATTTCATTCATTGTATCCCAGCTTACTTTCAATAATATCATTCATCATAATGCCTGGAATACCCCCATTTTACAACAGTTTTTCAATATAGATCAGATTCATCAGATCTTACAGACTCCAATATATCCAACCAATACTTCCATTTCTTGGATCTAGACAAAACACCATTCGGGTAAATTTTCTACTACTACAACTTATAGAGACTTAATTCAAGATTCTCCTCCAAATGTCTTGATCATCTTAAAAAGTGTTTTAAATAGATTTGGAAGCTTCCCTGCCCACCTCGTTACCAGTTGTTCATGTGGCAAATTATTCAAAACTTCATACATGTTAAAACATAGATTTTCTCTTCTTAGGGTCAGTTATGTGTGTTTTGCCAGAATCAATCTGAAACTTTGAACCACCTTTTTCTGTACTGTTCCTTCACCACAATCTATTCTTTTTGCTTCACCTTGGAATATTAATTTTTTGCATTACTCAAAATGGTAGGATTGCATTTTACATTTAAGCAATCCTTTTACTAAGAAAAATAATTTTCTAAAAACTCTTAGTTGGTATGCAATTGCACTTTACTACATTTAGTTTGCGCGAAATGAAAACTCATTCAAAGATAATATTGTTTCAAATCATTAGATTTTACACAAAACCAATAATGTGTTTAACAATCTCTCGATTTCTCCCACTTTGCATGAGACATTACCAACTTTAAGTTCCAAGTTACTATATCTGTGCAATCGCATATAGATGGCATCATTTTTATAGATGCAGGGAAGATATCTTCTAATGAATTTTGCTTTGGAACCATCCTCTTTAACCGACACTTGAAATATATTCAAATCTCAGGAGGAAGAAAATCTTTAAATTCAGTGGAAGCTGTAGAACTCTTTGTTGTATATCAAGGACTACTCCAGGCTCAAAGATTCAGAAAGCATCACATATTGATTTTTTCAGACTCACAAATATCTGTTCAAGCGCTACAAGGAAAAGGATCTATCCACTGGTCTATATCAAGGACTACTCCAGGCTCAAAGATTCAGAAAGCATCACATATTGATTTTTTCAGACTCACAAATATCTGTTCAAGCGCTACAAGGAAAAGGATCTATCCACTAGTCTATATCAAAGACTACTCCAGGCTCAAAGATTCAGAAAGCATCACATATTGATTTTTTCAGACTCACAAATATCTGTTCAAGCGCTACAAGAAAAATGATCTATCCACTAGTCTATACTGCATCTTTTAAGCCAAACGACCAATCTTCTTCAACAATTTCAATCTGTGGAGTGCATTTACATTAATAGAAAATACAATGGTTCAACACATCAGATAGCTTGTAAAAGCAAATCTATCAATCAAGACTACTTTTTGTAAGATAATTATCCTTCTGATGTAGTAGATATTTCAAACTTTGTGTCTATCTCTTTAGTTTAATATATCTTTATTTTACCTTTCAAAAAAAATAAAACGACATCCTAGCATTGTTGGGGTTCCCTCCTTATGAGGTGGGACTCACTAATAAAGACAAAGGAAATAAAAAAAGAAAAAGACAAATAGAAAAGGAATGGAAAGTCAAGAGACTTTTTGTATTGGTTTGCAAGGCAAGCCAACACGTCCTTGGCCAACCAACGAATTGGAGAAAGCTCATTCTCTACTCTTAAAACTCTAATGGCTCTCTAGAAAATATTAGAGAAAAGAAAAGGGGTTTTGAGAATAAGGTTTTAAGAAGAAGAAGAAGAAGAAGAAGAAGAAGATTTACAAGGGTTGAAACGAAAAAGACAAATCCATTTTCAGCATCTTTTCTTGCTTCCATTATTGTGCTTCCACTCTTGGTGAGAGATTTTTTGTTTGTTATCCATTTTAATGTCGCGGTCAGTTCTGCGATGCCGCATGCTACATGCAAAGGCCCTGGCAACCCTAGGCAAACACCTATATATCCTGTGAAGCCTAGGAGCAATGGCAAGGTGAAACAAGTGACATTACAACTTGCGACATGTTACCCTAGCAACCCTAGGAGCAATAGGAAACAAAATACATAGTATCATAAAATGCGGCGAGTTACCCTAGCAACACCAAATGCAATTAAATTTAATTTTCTTCCTTGCGATGATATTTACCTCTCGTATGCGATGATATCTATTTCTCTAAAATACAATGTCAATTAACCCTCAGTTGTGGTATCATTCAACTTTCGCATATGTGACGGCATTTAACTTTCCCAGAAGCGATAACACCCAGCCTCCACATATGCGATGGCATTTAATTTTTTCGAATGCAATGACATTTAGCTATATTGATTGCATTTTGGCAAATACCAAAGACCTCAGAAACCTCGAGAACGATGGAAGACATTGGTAAATAGACAAGACAACAAGTATGGCAATCAATCTCAATACTTAGCTTAATCAAGTATGATGACATGCCTTGATTGGATTAGAAAAGATTTGACAAATCCTAATCACACTAACAGACCTTGGAAATGACTATCCTCAACAAACCTAAGGGAGATGAAATACCACAAACACTTAGTTGTGATGACATAACCAAGTCAAGCTGCAACAATCCATAATATTGTCACAAGAATATCAGTATGTTGCAAAGCGATCACAATAAATGCTCAAATCACATCAATGTTAGCATATTCCAAAATCTTGCACAATAAATGGGGAGGTTTCCTTTATGCCATATTTTCCCTGCCCAATGCTTTATTAGCATGACCTTTTATCGAAATGAAGGGGACTGGGTACTCTGCCCGCTAAACACCCATGCAACACCCCCCCCCCCCACTCACACATGGGGGGCTGAACATTAAACTAACCAATTATTCATTTCACTTGTTTCTTGATGCAATGACTTTTATTAAGAAACATGGGGACTAAATCATAGAATGAATGAAAGTTAACTCAAAACAAATATTCTCGATTCCCATCCAAGGACATTACTAAGATGAATGCCAAAATGCTTATCGACAAGTTCACACTTGTCAATAATCAAGGGGGCTATCAATATACCCAAATAAATTTTTTTGTAAACAAAGTTCGCAGAGCATCTCATCAAGAAAAGGAACGATCAAGAAACCTAACAGAAAAGATCAAGATACCAACAACATCTACAATCTTGTTGCTCATCGCCCCATCACGAAACCCCAAAGTAAACACGATGACAAAAATGCTTATTAGTCAGTTCCCACTTACCGATAAGCAGGGGACTGATGTAGGTACATAGTGGTCACTAAGACCATTAGAGCACAGAGGGTGTCAAACCAACACTACATGGACACTTATGATGAGTTCACAACTCATTGGACGTTTGCGATGAACTCATACCTGAAACAGGTTGCGATGAGCTTTGGCTTACGCGGATCTGCAATGAATCTTAGACACATGTAAACTTGCGATGAGATTTTGACACGCTCAGACCCGTGATGAACTTTGAACAAGTATAAAATTACTGTAGATCAAGAATAAATATTGGAAACGCGTGCTTCTTTAAATTACGCTCATGACGGGATGCCCCATGGTCTTAGTAAATGTGAGCAATGTAAATAACGAAGTCACCTGCGCCATGTCAATTTAAAAGAGTCACGAAAAGAAGTAGCATGCATAGAGAATTAAGGGAAAGGAAACCCTATCTTCTAAGGATCTCGTTGGACACGTAGCGAAACCCTAATGACACTCCCTTAATAGTCAACCTAAAGAAAAGATTTCCTTTCCCAATAGAAAAAGGTTTCTTTTAAAATCCTTCTCCTTATAGTCTTCACTTTCTCTCTATAAAAGGGAAGAATAAATTTTCCATTAGAGAGGACAAATCAATAATCTTGATCAAGGGTTTTTAAGAAAGGGATTCTCCCTCTCTCTTCCCAATGTTCTCTCTCTTTCTTAGCTGTCATCGTCTTGAACCTTCGGAGGCCTGATCTAGTCGTGGTACTTACAATAAAATCTCTGTAACAACTTCTGACCTTTCCTGTTGGTTGTCCCTTCTATAATCGAGTTTCGATGATCAAATCACCGTCCTCGCTGAGCTATCGAGCATTGAAGGGAAATTGCTGCGATCTTTTCTAGGGATCCCACGATTGAAGCCTTTTAGTGAAACAAAGCATTGCTGGCGCTGGAGAAGGGGTCCCACGATTGTGGCATGCAAGTTTGAAAATAGGATTTGGGGTGTTAGTTCAACCAACGGAACTCGGTTAACGATGAAACTCCCATCAAGTCATTGTTATGACCAATGAGAGGACGTGTTCATCTCTCATTGGACGACGATACATGCTTCCTGTGAACCCAAGGGTTCATTGGATGTGAACTCGGAATAAGGCACGGAGGGAATTGATGTGATCCCCACTTTTCATGGATAACGTTGGAGGAACTGCAAATTTTGCATTAATTTTTCTGATATAAAATTTGCATTATTAATGGATGGATGCAAACAAGACAAAAAGTACAAATTTTGTTTCAGGTACGACTGCTCACAAACAAAGGTTGTAAATTGACCAACAACGGTGAATTTTGTAAGAATTCTCCCTTGGGTGTAAACACAAAGTTCTGAAACACATTCAATTTTGTGTGTTCTCTGTTTACATTCTGTCAAGTTAAAAAAAAAGAAAAAAGTAAAATTGAAGAAAATCCCATCCCCAAATTGGCAAAAATAAGAAAAATATAATCCAAATGCATGTTTCTCTTCAAATATTTTCTACAGTACTCCTAAAGATATTTATAAATAAATAAATAAATCATACGATGTAGAGTCATTTAATCATGATGATTTTCAATGTCTGTGATTTTAGAAGTTGGAACTGGTTTGCCTCTTGGCAACAGCCAACAGAAACATGAGGGAGCTCATTCTCAAAAATGTTGCCATGTGGAATCCAAATCCAAGGTCACAAGCATACGCAACATATTAAGTTAGATATGTTTCTAGGGATGAAAATGGCTCAGATTTGGTATGAATTCCGGTTAAGCCTAAACCGACCCAAATACATCCAACCCAACCCAAATCCAATCTGGGCTAGTTTAATTTGTGTGAATAGAGGTCTAGAATCAGAATTGGAATGTGCCATTTTGATTTCGACTGTACGATTGGATGGAATTAGAATCTCATTTTCATTTTTGATAGAATGACATTCCTCCATTTAAGCGAAAAGATCATTCCCTCCCTTCCCCTTGAAAATAAAATCTCAATTGTGCTAATTTCAATTCTTATTATGATTCTGATTCCAACGGCAAACCAAAAGGACCCTAAATAAAATGCCATACTGAACCAGATTGGATCAAGCTCAACCCGAAAGCCATCGTTGCAAGGCTATTTTTACAATGGTTACATTGTATAATGTCAACTGATCGGTTTGGCATGGATCAACCTCAACTGAGGACCAATTTAGACTGGTTCAATTTTAACCTGATAAGTTTAATTAGCACTTAACGGATCCATGATAACCCTACTGGGTACTGGCTACTGCAGAGATATTCTGAAAACTCAGCAAGCTAGAATCAGTATGAATTGACACTTTGTGTTTAAGCATGGACCTAAAGACCACACGAAAATACTTGTCAAACCTTCAAATGATGATAATGTTCATTCACACATGGGTGAATCGCAGCCTTAAAAATGTTATGGTCGAAGATTTCAGATCTGATGCTTTTGCACGGTAAACTGACCCAGCAAATGATGGACAAAGAGTAATAAATTTAGGTTCAGAGTGGTAAGAGAACAAATTTTCTGCCCATGGAAGATGATGAGAAAGAATCAAAGTATCACTCCTGAGCTTTTGAAGTCAGAAGCAAATACAAATGAAGATTTGAGGATTGAACAATTTATCCAAATGTTGTGATATTGATAATGTTTAAATAAGATTTCTAGGCCATTTTCTTTTCCTAGAATTGATGACTTGAATACCTTGATGTAAGGCCAATTGAGGGAAGCGTGCCATTTTCTTTTACACGAAGCTACCAAAAACGTTGCTCTTCTGCCATTGTTTTCAGATGCATAATCCAATAAAGTTCTTCAGTCTCTTCTCATCAGTTTAAGCCTTTAAGAAAACCAACGATTAATCAAAATCAATACAGTTGCAGGGGTGTTTTTGTAAAAGCAATAGGTGTTTTTAGTAAATATGTCAAAGTAATTGTACAACTGTAGGGATGTCTTATTAAATGCCTATATATTGGCACATGATGTCACATGCGAATCAAAAATATTTTTTATTTGGCGTGTTCGTTATTGCCTATTGGGGTTTTAATTTATTTTATTTAGTTTCAGAGCATACATTAAAAAAATAAAAATAAAAAGAAAAAACATTTTTTTATGTCGGGAATACGTAATTTTTTATTTTTAATATACGGTAAAATGTGCCGGTGAGGCACCCTGTGTGACAAGCAGTCAAACAGATCCCAATTCGCTTGGAAGACACGCCCTGAAGCGTGAATCTAAGATTGCTCAACAAGGAGAAGGACGCCTCACCATTTACAGTACACAACAAGGTCATGTGCCGTCCCTCAAGTGTACTAAAAAAATTAAAGAAAGCCATGTGCTGTCCCTCGAGTGTACTAAGAAAAGAAAGCCATGTGCCCAAATGACATTTATCAAGCAACTTTGCCTAATAATATTAATTAACAAACTAGTCAGGATATTAAAACGGGCTTTGTTGAAAGTAATCGTGCCAAAAGAAGCCTTGCAATTACATTAAGTAAGATTGAGTCCAATCTAAAGATTATCTTCTGACCATGTATTGCTGGATAAATTAGTGTTAAAATTAATTTTTGTTGTTAATCTAAAATAAAGAATTTTCTTACATTATTAATTTTATTAATAAATTTATAGTAGTATTTGGTTTTTCTATTTTTTTACTAACTTTTATTATTTTATATTTGAATTTTTAATGTTATTATTTTAAATTGATTTTAAAGTCAATACAATTTTTTTAAAATATACTTATTATTTTTGTTAATTTTAATTTTTAGTTTATTGTTATTATAATTATTGATTTTATCATTATCTTTTACATGCAATTTTAATGGATATTAAATTATAAAAATTAATTTCAATTTTTATACTTTATTACTAATATTTGTTTTGATTTTAATAAACTTGTAGTAATTAGAATTAAAATAGATGGAAGTTAAATAGCGATGATCATGGGTGGACCCAAGTTAGCACCAAATTGGGGTTAGAACATGTGATAAGGCTTTGGCCCAATCTTGGGCCTAACCTGGGTTCTAGGCCTAACACAACTAGTCTTACATGGGCCTGGCCTGGGTTTGGCAATTGTAAATTTGTAATAAGGGATATAGCGTATACTTGAATAGGACCAGGCTTAAATCCGAGCCTATGAATTTCATGTATAAAGTAGTGAACGCATATAACGTTTTATATTATAAATTTTATAGTATGAAATATCTTATATTGTATGTATAAATAATATAAATATGTGCGAGCTATGTGGGGCTTGGGCAGGCTTGAAGTGTGGGCCCAAGCCCAGCCTTGCAATTTGTTGTTCTAATACAGGCCTAGGCACAAGCGAGGCTGGAAAGTGAAAATGATCACGCCTATAACTAAGTGAATTTTAAATTAATAAATATTAATTTTAAAATTAGCAATATTGTTTAATCTTATTTTACTATTTTTTTTTATAATTCATGCTATATTATCAATCAGTTAAGATTAATTAAGTTATAATTAATTATATACTTTGTTTATAAATAAAATAATTATCATATTATACTTTTCTTAACAATATACTTAATACATGTAACCTATTAATAATACTTGATTTGATTATATACGAGTAATAAATTATCCTTATACTAAAAAAGTAATTAATATTTTGCCTAATACAACTTAAAACAACCGGCACATCAAAGGGATTCAAAAGAAAGGCCTTTGTTGAGTTCAGTCCACCTCAAATTTGTTTTGTCGATTTCCCAAATGTATTTACACACAACTCCCCCTATACAAACCATCCCCCGTGAATTGGGAATCTTTCCCCGTGACACTGACTCAAAACTGTACGAACGAATTAGAAATTCTGAGGTAGACTGAACTGAAAATTACCCCTTTAAAAAATGGGTCATTAATACACAAAAATTTCCCTTGGTGCCTTGGACCATAGATACATTATGTGGAATTATGTATAATTAAAGAATAAAAATTAAAAAAAAAAAGAAGAAAAAAGATAGAAAACCACATTAGAGTACTCTTCCATTTTAATATATAGATATAGATTGGAAAGTAGAACAAAAATGCATTTGCCTGTATTTATCTGGATAAGTGTTGAAGTGCATTTTACTTGTACTCTTTTGATTCTTACATAAATTGTATAATGACTTTTTTATTCACAAAAAGCCATTATTAAAATGAACAAATTTGTGTCATTATATTTATCAATTTCCTCCTATATGAGAAAGTTATCCATTTAAGAGATGGGTATATGATCATTTACAGGAGTGACACCCACAAAAAATAACTTTATTACCGGACCCACAATTTACTAAAAAATGAACATAGGAAAATTGAGCAATGAGAACCATTTTCGTATTGACCAACTCCCCCCACCCCCCAAATTCTCAAAATAACTATGTTTATATATCTTATTAAAGGCATACTTAGTGCAAAATCAAATTAAACTATTAAACTATCAAAGGTATCTTATTAACAGGGTCAACATATCAAGACAAGTGGATCTATATATGGTCGCAAGTTATAATGCAAAATCAAATTGAACATGAGCACATTGACCCATATGCCATCTTTTTAACATTTATTATAAATATATGGCTCGAAAAACATATAACTAACATTCTATACATATAAATATATGATACCTCTAGGCTACCAACGTATACAAACGAATGGACTCCCAAGAGAGCACGTCCCACAGCTCATCTCCCGTGAATTGGGAACATCTCCCCAATACAAGCATAAAAAATGTTTCTAAGGCTGTGTTTGTTTGTGGTATAAATGCAGATCAGTGTAATTAAATACTCTGGTTCAGTTTTGTCAGTATTTGGATAAGGTGTAATTAAATATAAAAAATCGATATAAAATTTTATTCAAATCAAGTTTTATATCAATAATCGATGTAAATACAATCTCAATAAAAATGATATAAATATTTATCTCGATAATCACATCTATTTACAACTATTCATAAACTTCAAACCGATTAATATACAACTGCATTAATGTAATTTTACTTTTACACCACATATAAACTCTGCCTAATGTATAGTGGATGGACTGTGAAATGCCCTTGGAGTGAGCTCCATGTAGAGCCCATACGAACTCAACTTCCAACCAGCCCTTCAAACTTAAGATTTGCTCTAAATCTTGTCCTCAACCGTTATACAGTCCTTCCATCCACCGGCCTTGTTGAGAGCAGAAATTTTTCATACACCGGCGATTATTGTATTTTCAATTTTTGAGTATTTACTATTTAATTTTTATTTTTTATACCAAAATCTATAAGGGTGACTTAAAACATATCCTAAATTTTTAAAAATATTTTATAACTCTTTTACCCTTTATTTCCTTACAAAGTTTCAAAATCTAATCAGAATTTCTCAAACTCATGTGGGTGGTGGGTTTATTGCCTCTCTCTTATGTCAGCAGTTGAGGTAGCTTTTAATGGATATTGTAACTCTGATCACACGAAAGAAGAGTGGAGCATTACATCAGCAAATAGGTGCTCGGTGCCCATATGTAGCTTGGTAATTCATTTTTTTTTGGTACTTCTCTCCAATACTCAGTTTTATCTATTTATATTTTATGGCCGATAGGGCTGATTTTTTATGGGGTTATTTTTGTTAAAGCTCTGGTTTTCCACCTAGCTTTCTCAGTAAGCACATGAAGCAGTATATTTAGTAACAGAAATCAGTACTAAGCTCTCTTTGGAGAGTAGGATAGATTATGATTTTGACAATAAATAAGATGAGATAAGATCTGGGTTTGTCTTGACGAGTTGACAATAAACAGGATAATTTTTTCATTATACCAAAGCGAGATCAAATCAGCCCCCTACAATATTGCCCCCCACAACATCCCACAGCACATTCCTGCCGTGTATTAGAAACATCTCCCGATGATGACATCATCATTTCTACTATTATCATCAAGAGATGTTTATAATATATGGCGGAGATGTGCTGTGGGATGCTGTGGGGGGCAATATTGTGGGTGGCTGATTTGAACTCTACCAAAACAGTCTAATCTTCTGTCATAATTGTTCAAGAGTTTGTCTTGATTTACGAGCACTAGTCATGTGCCCTTTTTAAAGATAATAGTGATTTCTTCTTGTTTACTTTTTTTCTTTCACAAAAGGGTAAAATAAAATTTTAAAAGTTTTAAATGAATCGACAAATAAGATTTCATTGATGGAGGGTACGTTTTAGGGGTGAGCAAAAAAACCAATCAAAACTGAATAAAAATATCAGTTAATCGAACCGATCGGTTTGGTGTTTTTAGAAAAATTGAAGGTACCGGTACAGTTTCGGTTAACCAATATAGAAAGCCAGTGGTTAACCGAACCGATCGGTATGTATATATTTCTATATGTTTTATATATATTTATGTATATCATACATTATATATATTATAAATTAATAAATATGCATTATATATAAATATATATATATATTTATAATATATGATATATTATTTTTATTTAGAATATAATATTTTATATATATTTATAATATTTTATTATATTTTTATAATATATATTGTAAAAATTAAAAAAACCAAAAAACCAATGAACCAAACCGACAATTAACTGAATCGATTAATCGATTAACCGATTGGCTTTGATTCAATTTTAATTACCAAGTTTTCAAAAACCAATAATACATGTTCGATTAACCGAATCATGAACACCTCTACCACTATGTTTAATTCTATAATCTATTTACACAACCAAGATACATTTAAGCCAATTTATAAAGACTCCGTGTATATTTAAATCTTAGTCAATCTGTATCACATCATTCACACTTATCAACAACAACAACAACAACAACAACAACAACAATAATAATAATAATAATAATAATAATAATAATAATAATAATAATAATAATAATAATAATAATAATAATAATAATAATAATAATAATAATAATATCAACTTGTGTAAAGAAAAGGCGTCACAATTAACCTCTGTGATTCGCCCATTTACAAGTTGCCGCTGCTGGTCTTGAATCGACTGACCCAGCTCGTCTATGTAAGAATAAATCAGGGGGAGCAAATCAATCTGTAGTCTTGCAGAATCATACCAATATCATTCATGTACGAAGAACAAGAAGACATGTTACACCCCAAAGAATATCATGCTGCAGTTATCAAGGAGGTTTAAACGTGCATACCTGTATCCATCGCAATAGTAGAAACCTTTGCAAAATGAGTGATGAATCAATGGTAGGTCGACTGTGGTTTTCCTCAGTTAAATCTTCCTTCTTCCTTATGTTTTCTCAGCTCTTGACTCTAATGGGGTAGAGCAAGAGGGCGGCTAGATGATTTAACATATTTTGACCTAATAGGATCCCATTAAGCCTATATGGGCCAAAATGTGGTATCCACTCATTAAGCCCCATACCCTTTTATTGAAGTTTATGGGCTTTGCCTAAATGAATCACTTGATTTAGCCCACTTACAAGATAGCCCATCAATGCAATTGTTTCATTGAATATGTAAGCCCACTTAACAGAGATTAAAACCTAACAATCTCCCACTTGGGCTACATATGAGAATTGAAACAATTATATTGAAAGAATTCCTTATGTGTACACTTCTTATGCTAATTTCTTTATACTTCTCCTTAGTTTCAATCTGGTCCATCTCCTGTACTAATATGAGACCATGACGGCATTCGCCACATATATGCATGACTAAACCTTTCATGCTCATCATATCAATGCATTCAATGACATAGATCAAGTATGGATGAGTGGCATGGAAATTACATGCAATGTGATCTCAAAACATATGCAACGTGATCTCAAAACATGCCTATTTCCAACTGGTTCAACTTTATTCTTTAGAGAGATCAATCAAAGTCACAAACATATTCAGAGATGTAGATGATGGAAAGAGTCATAAACTTTATTATGTGTAAATGTAGACATGCAAACATGCCTTAATCCATAGTACATCCAAGAGCAAAAGAAAAGAAAACTCTTACTAAATCAAGGTATCATAAAACATGCCTATACCCATACGAGCAGTGTGCTCATGAAACACCTTAGGTGGCAATCCCTTGGTCAACGGATCCGCTATCATGGAGTTTGTCCCTATATGCTCTATGCAAATCTGGCCACTCTGAACTCTTTCCTTAATAAATAGAAACTTGATATCAATATGTTTCGACTTCAGAGAACTTCTGTTGTTGTTGGAATACAGAACTGCAGATTTATTGTCACACAATAACTTTAATGGCCTTTTAATGCCATTAACCATTCGCAACCCCGTGACAAAGTTACGTAGCCATATCCCATGATTGAATGCCTCAAAGCAAGCTATGAACTCTGCTGCCATAGTTGAAGGGGCTATGAGCGTCTATTTGGCACTTTTCCAAGATATAACTCTTCCAGCTAACATGAAAACATAGCCCGAAGTGGATCGTTTGCTGTCTTGGCATCCCGCAAAATCAGAATCAGAATACCCAATGATCTCCAAACTATTTGATTTCCTGTAGATTAACATGAAGTCATTTGTTCTCTGTAAATACCACATAACCCGTTTGGCTGCTTTCCAATGATCCAGTCCTAGGTTACTCAAATATCTGCCCAACAGTCCCACTATAAATGCTATACCGGGACGGGTACAAACTTGAGCATACATCAGACTTCCTATAGTCGAGGCATAGGGAACCTTTTGCATCTCCTTTATTTCAAGGTCTGTTTTGGGGCACTAATTGAGACTGAATTTGTCTCCTTTAGCCACAGGCGTATCACCCGGTGAACAACTTTTCATGCCGAATCTGCTTAGCACCTTTTCGATATAGCCCTTTTGTGACAATCCAAGAACGCCTCGAGAGCGATCTCGTAGTATTTGTATGCCTAGCATAAAAGAGGCATCCCCAAGATCTTTCATCTCAAAATTCTTAGTGAGAAATTTCTTGGTTTCGTGCAGCAAGCCTATATCGTTACTCGCCAGTAGTATGTCATCGACATATAGTACCAAGAAGATAAACCTGCTCCCACTGAACTTGTGGTATACACATTCATCAACCACATTTACCTCAAAACCATATGAGGTAATCACTTGATGAAATTTGTGATACCATCGACGAGAAGCCTGTTAGAGACAATAGATGGATTTCTTTAATTTGCAGACCATAGACTTTGAATCTTTGGATTCAAAGTTTTCTGGCTGAACCATATAAATCGTTTCATCAATGTCTCCGTTGAGAAACGCTGTCTTTACATCCATCTGATGTAGCTCTAAATCAAAATGAGCTACAAATGCCATTATTGTGCTAAAGGAATCCTTCGAACAAACCAGAGAAAATGTCTCTTTATAATCAATGCCTTCCCTTTGAGTGAAACCTTTGGTGACTAGACGAGCCTTATATCTTTTGACATTGCCTTTTGAATCCCTTTTGGTTTTAAATATCCATTTGCAACCAATGGGTTTCAAGCCTTCAGGCAACTCGACAAGATCCCAAACGTCATTGTCTTTCATGGATTTCATCTCTTCTTGCATGGCATTGATCCAATGTAGAGAATTAGAACTTTGAAGGGCTTCGCGAAGGGTGATTGGATCATCTTCCGCTAAGCCTACCGAATCTTCTTGTTCTAGGAGGAACACGATATAGTCATCTAGAATCGCACTTCTCCTTTGTCTGTTGGATCTCTTCAATGGCACTTCTTGGGGTTGTTGAGTTTGCTCTATGGAAGGAACTTCATTGTTGTCTTGAACCAGAATCGCTTCATGAACAGTGTCAGGAATTGTTGTCTGATCACTGGCGATAATAATATCAGGAAGAGAAATGAATTTCTCTTCTTGCAAGACAACTATTTCGTCAAAAGAGACGTTCCTTAATTCTTCCCCTCCAAACTCAATATCTTCAAGAAATCTCGCATTTCCCGTCTCAAAGGAGTGGGTAGTGGGATCATAGAACTTGAACCCTCGAGAACGTTCCGTGTATCCAACAAAGTAACAGCTAACTGTCCTAGAGTCCAATTTCCTTTCGTTGGGCCTATAAGGCCTCGCTTTAGCTGGACATCCCCAAATGTGTAGGTGCCTTATGCTGGGCTTTTTCCCAGTCCACAACTCATACGGGGTTTTAGTTACTACTTTGCTGGGTACTCTATTAAGGATATACACTATAGTTTTTAATGCTTCTCCCCAAAGTGATTCAGGTAAAGAAGAATGACTAATCATGCTCCTCACCATGTTCTTAAGTGTCATGTTTCGTCTTTCAGCAACACCATTCATGCTGGGTGTACCCGGCATGGTGTACTATGGGACGATACCACATTCCATTAGGAAGTTAGCAAAGGGTCTTGGACGTTGCTCTCCTGATCCATCATATCTGTCATAGTATTCCCCGCCACGGTCAGATTTGACGGCTTTAATTTTCTTACCAAGTTGAAGTTCAACTTTAGCTTTATAAGACTTGAAAACGTCCAGGGATTGAGACTTCTCACTTATTAAGTATAGGTACCCATACCGCGAATAGTCGTCTATGAACATGATGAAGTATTGCTGGCCATTCCATGCAGGCGTAGGGAATGGCCCACAGATGTCCGTATGTATCAGTTCTAAGACTTCCGTACATCTATTGGCACCTATTTTCTTTGTGTTCGTCAATTTTCCCTTAGTGCACTCAATACAGACTTGGAAGTCCGTTAAATCAAGGGAATCAAGAATTCCGTCCGACACAAGCCTCTGAATTATCTGTTTAGAGATGTGGCCTAAGCGCTTATGCCATAAGGAAGCAGAATTGGTTAATTTACGCTTTGCACCTTTAGTACTTGCATGTAGGACTACATTGTGGGAAGCAATAGTTTCTAACATATAAAGATGATCAATTAAAATACCGGTACCAATAATATTTGAATTTAGAGAAATACTAACTTTATTATTTCCAAAACCACAAAAGTAACCAGATTTGTCTAAATAGGAAATAGAAATTAAGTTCCGTTTAAATGACGGAGCTACAAATGTCTCAACTAAATTCAAATAACAACTAGTTTTTAAAATCAATCTAAAATGTTCTACAGCTTCCACAGGAACTTTATTGCCATCGTCTACATAGATGAATCTTTCAGCATCAGTTGGCGATCGGCTCCAGATGCAACCCTGCATAGACACACTTATGTGGGTAGTAGCGCTAGAATCTATCCACCAAGTGTCTATAGGTATAGAAGCTAAATTAGCCTCAGAACAAACTAAAGTGAGAGACATACCCTTCTTTATGCGCCATGTGGCATATTTGGGACACTCTTTCTTCATGTGTCCTCATTTCTTGCAGAAAAAACAGGTAAATCCATCACCTTGCTTGTTCGCCTTTTTCTGCGTGGGTATTCCATTTGCAGTATCCTTAGTCCTCTTGTTTTTATTATTCGGAGAGGTTGATGCTAAGTGAGCACTTTCCGTCTTTTCTCTCTGGATTCTTTCTTCTTCTTGCACACATTGAGAAATGAGCTCATTAAGAATCCATTTCTCCTTTTGAGTATTATAACTCACCTTAAATTGACTGAATTGTGTAGGAAGAGAAATGAGAACTAAATGCACGAGCAAATCATTATTTATCTCTAACTTTAGTGCCTTTAGTTTACCGGCAAGATTTGACATTTCCAGTATGTACTCCCTTATATTTCCTTTTCCCTTGTACTTCATAGAAATTAGAGTAGCTAAAAGGTTGCTAGTCTCCGCTTTTTCATTCTTGGTGAAATACTGTTGTATCGCCACAAGGGATTCCTTAGCATTATTGCTCTCAGAAATAGAGCCCTGAAACGCTTCTGATATGGAACGTTTCATAATCATCAGACTCATACGATTAGAGTGATCCCATTTCTCAACTTTGGCCTCATTGGAATTGTCCTTAGCCGGGATGGGTCGCTCCGTCCTTAACGCAAGGTCTAAATCCATGCAGCTGAGAACGATTTCCACATTCTCTTTTCAGATCTTGAAGTTTGTACCATTCAGCATGGGAATGGCACTGATTTGAGCAGAAACATTATTTGCAGTTGTTGAAATTGAACAGAGAACAAAAACAACATATAATCAATAATAATATAAATTACAAAGGCAAGATACCCAACACAACTTGACATTTAGTGTTTTCACAGAAACATCAATTGTAAATGGTACTCTCAACGCAACAATCAAACATTGATAATAAATCCTGTCAAACAATAGCCTTTCTTTGGACCGACTACTATTCACATGGATAATAGCTTTACAATATCAATATTCATCATCGCATGTGTATTCACTGCCCGGCCGAACATCAACCTTCTTTTGGGCCGATCAATATCCGCATGGACAACGAACACACAAAATCTTCATATTTCAAATCATCGCATGTGTGTTCACTGCCCGGCCAAACATCAACCTTCCTTTGGGCCGATCAATGTCCGTATGGACAATGAACACAAAAAATCTTTATATTTCAAATCAAATTAATTTTACATTGCAGAGGCTACTTTGGTAACATGCTTCTTCAATCAATTTAATTTGAAAAGAAAAAAAATATTCATCCAAAACTGTATTCATCGCATGCATGACAAAGTCAAAAAGGTTCAAGATTACTTCCATGCAAATTCATTCTTGGGTTCCAGAGGCGCATCGCAAAACTGATGCGTCGTTGTTTTTTTTTTTTTGGGTTCCAAACACGCAACACCGATTCCAGAGAGGCATCGCAAGAAAAGACGCAACACCGATGCATCTTCTGTTTTTTTTTTTTTTTGGTCGACTGAAAGCGAAACCGAATAATCAATGCGTCTCTACCTTTGGCTGAAACCAAAACCGCATTGAATCATCAATGCTTTTTTTTTTTTTGGTCAACACAGCCTTGCTTCATGGCTGTTCGATACAGCCGAACGACTGTATCCATCGATCGAGAGGCAACCACAAAGAAATCGATAAAAAGAAAAAACGATAATCCAAATAACCGAACATGATATAAGGCTCTGATATCACTTGTAAGAATAAATCAGGGGGAGCAAATCAATCTGTAGTCTTGCAGAATCATACCAATATCATTCATGTATGAAGAACAAGAAGACATGTTGCACCCCAAAGAATATCATGCTGCAGTTATCAAGGAGGTTTAAACGTGCATACATGTATCCATCGCAGTAGTAGAAACCTTTGCAAAATGAGTGATGAATCAATGGTAGGTCGACTGTGGTTTTCCTCAGTTAAATCTTCCTTCTTCCTTAGGTTTTCTCAGCTCTTGACTCTAATGGAGTAGAGCAAGAGGGCGGCTAGATGATTTAACATATTGGAAACCATAACCTAGGAGCTTTTATATTTTGACCTAATAAGATCCCATTAAACCTATATGGGCTAACATATTGGAAGACGTCGAAGTGTTGTCGCATGTTAGGTTGAAGCCGTTTCTGTAACACCTTGGGTCTCCAAAGCCGAATGGGTAAGCAACAGCGGCTGTATCATCAACCCCGTCGGTGGCAAAGCCCGGTTGCCAGGACAAATGCGGCAACATCACCGTTCCTTACCCGTTCGGCTTTGGAGACCCAAGGTGTTACAGAAACGGCTTCAACCTAACATGCGACAACACTTCGACGTCTTCCAACTGCGCGCATATTCCTTTATCAAATATCATTGCTTCAACGAATCGGGTTTGATGAATTTCTCCCTGAACACTTTCGGTTTCCGTAATTATTTCGCCTTGCCCTTCACTTTTTCCCACACCCGGAACAGATTCACATTCATCGGTTGCGACGCTGACGCGCGTCTAACGGATCCAGTATTAAATCTCTTCCAACTCAAATATATAATATCTTTATTCCTTTCCAAATTTCAACAATCTAATCCTTATCGACTATGATATCGGAAACACATCATATCCGTTAAACTAAACTTACAGCCAATCAACCGGTATGATAAAAGAAGTCACCAATATGTTATTCATCAAGAGTTAAAAACAAGATGGTATTTATCAAATTTTAGGAGTGCTTTAATTGAATAAATATATTCCCATATCATGTCTTTTCCGTATTATAATTTTTTCTTATTTTGAGTTTTAAAATCTTCTCCTCATTTTTTTTTAATTCCTCTTTCTACATTTTTTTCAATCTTCTTCTCATTTCCATTTCTTCTAAGTTAAGGTACTCAATTTTTGCTTTTTTTTTTCATTTTTTGTCTCTTTGATTGTTATATATCTAAACTATAAGTTGTACACCTAATAAATCTATAAACTAGTTGAGACCCATGTGATGTATGAATTTTATTAAGAACTGTAGAAGAAAGTTTATGACATTTTCAATTAAAAGGTGTTCATCTAAGTCCAATTCAAACATTTTTTTTGGGTTATGTCTAGTTTATTCACAATCACAATTAAAGTCACACTTTAGTGAGAGTGGCTAATTTTCTATGCTCTAGATAAATTCGTATTATTTTTCTATCTTAATGCTCAATTTTTATTAATTTTTAAAATTTTATGGTTTGTAGATATATTCATATTATTTTTAGTTGAAAAATATTTTTTACCAAAATATTTTTGATTTGTAATTATTTCTAAGTAAAGTTAGTTAAGGGTAAGTTTGATATTTAAATAAAATTAATGCATTACATCAATATTTTCTATTTCGAGTATTAACAGAAGGAAAGTATTTACACCTTTTTTCAAAACAATATGGGAGGTTTTTTGTTAAGGTCAATACATATATAGGGGAGCTTCATAGGATTGTTAGAAAATCTAATGAGGTTTTTATAATTTTCCCATTTTTAAATAGAATTTAAGTTGATTTTAAATTAATTAAACGATATTTAAGGTTAATAATTTTTTGTTAATCCTTATTAAATTTAATTAATTATATTAAACTTTTATTTTTGAATGCAATTTAAGTCCGTTAGTTAAAATTAATTATAAAACTAATAATTGTTGGATAATTTTGTATTAGTTTTATATCAATAATAATAATTATTATTTTATTTAAGTAATTTAATAAATTATTTTTACTATGGTTAATTTATTTTTATTATTTCAAATGGAATATAAATGGACTATACTTTTTATGATGTTTTATTCAATGTTTTCAACTCATCATTGACTCAAATGGTTAAACCATTCGAACTATCACTAGACCTATTTCTAGTTCTAGGTTTCTTAAAACCTATTATTTTGTCAAAAGTCATTGATTTGGTCAAAATCTATTCAACCTAGGCAGTTGAACCATTGATCCTTTTAATCTAATCATTGGGTCACGGGCTACAATATACAATGTATCGAAAACTTCTAGGAAACTTAACTTTGTGCTTAGTTGTCTTATTGGGGTGATCTTCTTTTATTTTGGGTAGCTTTTCATGATCTTTGCAACTGCACTATATAAAAGAAAAAAACTTATTTTATGGTCTCAAATTTTAATTTCCAGCTCTTTCATTTATAAAAAATAAAAAAATAAAATATAAGGTACAAATTGAATCTAAAATAACACACACACACAAAATGTAATTTTATTATATCATATTATACATATATAAATGGATGATTTGTTATGCTTTGATTTGTCTAACCCGAATAGTTGAACCTTTGATCGGTGACCTAGAGGCAAAAACTATTCAGCCTCTAAGTCAAAATTTAAAACAATGGTTTTATTTGCACAGTGAATTAAATAATATTTATTCTAAAATATAAATTAATTAAAAAATTAATTATCTTTTACGTTGAAGTAGATTATTTAGCCTAATATATATCCATTTCAATATAATTGCTTTTTATTGATAATTATAATTTAGTATAAATATATCTAATGTGTTTAAAGAAGTTAATGAGAAAGAAGAGATGGAGTTAATGGTGAAAGTCTTAAAGCTTATTGGCCACTTGAGTTATTTCGTTCAATTTTAAAATAAGAAAAATTCAAAATAACATGAAATAAGGAAAGTTCCAGCTTGGCATATTCCATTATAATATATATACAATGATAAAAGGGAATGTACCAAATTGGCACTTTTTGATTTTGGTTGTTTTCTAAGGGCATCTATTAGGAATGGCAACAGGGTAGGTTTGGAGTGGGGTCCATAATTCCCATCCTCGATCCCAACTTAAAAAAATCCCTGCCCATGATTTCGTTCTTTGTTGACAATAGAAAATACCCTCCATCCCCAATCCCCAAGAGATGGGTTACCTATCAAGGACTCGAACCCTAAAATTTTTACATTAAAATTATTTTAGAAAATAGATTTACTTATAATAAGATATTTTTTAAATATAAACATATTTTAAATATATCTTGAAATGTATATATTTAATGTATAATATTACCATTTTAATAATATTATATATGTATATTTTTAATATATAATGTATATGTATGTATATATAGCCAAGTATTTGATGGGGACAAGGAAAATTGCATCCTTAGCATCTATCCTTTTTTTGTTTGTTTTATTTTTTTCTAATTTTAAAGTTGAACAAAATAACTCAAGTGACCAATCACTTTTAAGATTTTTATCTTTCCTCATTAACACACCATTAGCTTTCTCCTCTTTCTCATTAACTTTTTAATTATCTTTCATTATTAAGTATGCCATTAACTCTCTCTCTTTCAATAACACATGCCACTAATTCTCTCTCCTCTTCCATTACTCTATTAAATTGCCTAAAATTCATATCTATTTCTATATCCATTTCAATTTTTGGGTTAATTATTTATATATACCATGTATATTTAGGAACCTAGCTACTTAAATGTACCATGAACTTTAAAAACCTATTTATATATACAATGCTGACCTTTCAAAAGTTAAGTCTAACAGATATGTAAAAGACAAAAACATCCTTAGCTGTTCAATAAATTTTCAAAATATGCCATTTTCTTTCTTTCTTTCTTTAATGCAGCAAATACCAAATCCCAAGACCCACGCTGAACGTCAGTCCAGCTTAAACCCTATTGCCATTGGCTCCACAAAAATTCTTCCCATTGAAAAACCCAAGATGCAAGGGAGGGAAGACCGATTCCAGCTCTAAGTTGCATGAGGAGAGTTTGGAGGGCCAGTTGAAACTAAGCCTTGTCCATGACATAATTTGTTTGATTGGGACGACACTAGAATGTCAATTCAGTGAGAGAACTTGTAGTAGTGAACGTAGCTATCGTCCAACCAAGCTATGACATCCTCAGAGCTTAGGCATACCATGGAGATGGAGTGCTTAGTGAATCAAGTAGTTGGGGGAGAGATCGAGCTAGCACTACATGAGCCCATTAAATCAGTCTACATTGAGACTTATACAAGAGATCGCAAACGATCTTGCATGGTTAGTGAACAAAAGTAAAGCAACAAGAAGAAGAAAGCGGAGAGAAATCCTTTTCATTCTCACCGTCGAAAAGGGTTACAGGGGCAGAGTTTATATACAGAGTGCCAGCCAATAACAAAAAGCCAGCTTAATTAGTAAAAGACAAAAGAAAAAGGAATTAAAGAATGACTTAAGAAGGTAAGTAACTCTATATCCCCCCCTCAAGTTGGAGTTTGGTGGATATCAAACAAACCCAACTTGTACATGAAGTTGCTGAATTTAGGACCAGAAAGTGGCTTTGTAAAAACATCAGCTACTTGGTGATGAGTGGAGATCTGTTGAGGATTGATAAAGCCTTGCTTAAACTGCTCTCGGACTAAGTGGCAATCAATGTTCAGGTATTTGGTTCTTTCATGAAACACTGGATTGGCAGTGATGTGTAGAGCAGCTTGATTGTCACACCAAAGAGGAATTGGAAGTTTTAATTGAATGCCAAAATCCTTGAGAACATAGGAGATCCATTGAAGTTCACAAACCATTGCTGCTAAACTCCTATATTCTGCTTCTGCTGATGATCTTGAGACTGTTGTTTGCTTCTTTGTCTTCCAAGAAATGAGAGCTGAGCCCAAAGAAATGCAAAAACCTGTTAAGGATTTTCTAGTTTCAGAACAGGAGGAGGCCCAGTCTGCATCACTGAAAGCTTCCAAGTGAAGAGAATTGTCTGCTGGATAAAAAAGGCCTTTTGAAGGACAACCCTTTAGATATCTAAGCAAGTGTATTGCAGCTTCCCAGTGTGACTGACATGGAGAGTTCGCGAACTGACTGAGGTGCTATACAGAGTAGCTAATGTCTGGCCTGCTAATATTTAAATACAATAAACGTCCAACAAGCCTTCTATATCTTTCTGGTTCAGCTAGTGGGGTGCCTTTGTTTGCACATAGCTTTTGATCTTTAGGGAAATGTGTTTTAGTCGGTTTAGCACCTAGGAGTCCAGCATCTGTTAGAATGTCAAGAATGTACTTCCTTTGGTTGAGAACGGTACCTGAAGAACTCCTAACAATCTCAAGCCCAGAAAATATTTGGCATAGCCAAGATCTTTGATAGTGAATAGCTTATCCAAGTACTGTTTGACTGAAATGATATCTGCTTCTGAGGTACTTGTTAAAAGCACATCATCTACATACACTAACAGTGCAATGAAGGAATCAGATGAGTGCCTAACAAATAAACAGTGATCATGAGCTGATTGATGGAAACCAAAAGCCTTAATTTTGTCACTAAATTCGGCATTCCATTGTCTTGAGGCTTGTTTAAGCCCATAGAGTGATCTCTTCAGTTTACAGACTTGACCCTTGGCAGACTTATAATACCCTTCTGGAGGTTGCATGTAAACTTCCTCATCTAAATACCCATGTAAGAATGCATTATTGATATCCAATTGATGGATAGGCCAAGATTTAGATGTTGCAATTGCAAGAAAAATTCTTACAGATACTATTTTGGCCACAGGAGAGAAGCTATCAAAATAGTCAATCCCTTCCACCTGGTGAAAGCCTTTGGCTACCAGCCTAGCTTTGTATCTATCCACACTACCATCCGGATTCAACTTCAGTTTATATACCCATTTGGAACCAATGGCCCCTTTTCCTTCTGGTAAATCAGTGAGTTCCCAAGTTTCATTCTTCTCTAATGCTTCTAATTCCTCATTCATTGCTTTAGTCCATTCAGCATTAGTACTGCCTTGATTATAAGAAGTTGGTTCTTGAATATTTGACACATTAGCTAAAAATGATAAATATGATGCAGAAAGTGAAGGTGATTGAATAAAGGGATATGTTGGAGGTGTGTGAGGTGATGATGCATGAATCTGTGACTGATTGAGGATTCTGTCAGGAGTTCTAACATTGCTGCAAGCCAAGTTAGTAACATAGTCTGTAAGTCAAGCTGGTTTCGTTTTAACTCTAGTACTCTGTCTGATGGGGGGTAGGTTGTCTGCAGTAACTGGGACTATAGTTTCAGGAAGTAAATCACAAGGTGGACCAATGGTTTCTATTGCCGGTTCAGAGGTTGGTGAATTCAAAAAAATAGGTGTTTCACTGGGCTCACCTGTTGTTGGTATGGGTGATGATGCATCTGATGTAGGGGTTGGTAAAAATTCTGAAATATCATCTGGAGAAGGTAGTAGTAAAACAAATGATAGATTTTTGTCAATAGAAACTGAATTGGTTCTGAAATGAAAGATTTGCTCATAGAATTTTATGTCTTTGGACACATAAACTTCATGTTTTTCCAAATCATAGGCCTTATAGGCCTTTTGGCCAGGACTATACCCAATGAAAATACACTTAAATGCTCTATGATCAAATTTGTTTTTATGAAGTAGTGTATTTGTCACATAGCATAAGCAACCAAAGCATCTTAAATTGGTATAATTTGGTGTGTTTATGAAATAGGATTTCAAAAGGAGATTTCCAGGTTAACACTGATGAGGGTAGTCTGTTTATAATATGAGTAGCCATAAGGATGGAATGTCCCTAGAATTTTTTTGGCAAGCAAGATTGGAACATGAGAGCTCTTGCCACTTGCGAGAGATGCTTGTGTTTCCTTTCAACAATTCCATTTTGTTGAGGTGTATAAGGACAAGTCTTTTGATGTAATACCCCTTTGCTAGAAGAAAAGATTGGAAGCCATGGTTTGTAAACTCTGTTCCATTATCAGACCTTATGGTTTTGATAGTTTTATCAAATTGGGCCTTAACCATGTTAAAAAATTGAGTGAAAATGGCAAGTGTTTGGGTTTTGTGGGACATCAGAAAGGTCCAAGTTGCTTTGGAATAGTCATCTACAATTGTTAAAACATATGTGGCTCCGGTAATTGAAGGCTCTTTATATGGTTCCCAAGTGTCCAAATGGATTAATTCAAAGGGTTGTTGGGTAGTGATGCTGCTGGTTGGAAAAGGTAGCCTTTGATGCTTAGACAAATGACAAATTTCACACCCAACCTCATTTTGTAAATTCAAGCATTTAAGAAAATCAATATGCTTTAAAACATTCATTGAAGCATGTCCCAAATGGTCATGCCAAAGAGAGATTTTTGAAGTAGTCATACTTTCATTTAGAGAAACAGCAGCATTACAAGGTAACAAAGTATCATTGAAATTCAAAAACAACTTGTCACTGTTTGGCTCTTTATTACATCTGAATTTTCTAAGACAAGCGTTGTCCAGGATGTATAAGCTTCCTAGTAGTTTCCCTACTGCCAGAATCTTTTCAGTCTGCAGGTCTTGCAGCAGACAATGGCTAGGTAAGAATGTGAACTTTATTTGGGCAGACTCAACAAGTTTATTTACTGATAAGAGGTTGAATTTAAAACTTGGAATATGCAATGTATCTTTCAAACAAATATCAGTTGACAAATTAATATTTCCAATGCTATGAACAAACTTAATGGATCCATCTGGTAGGCAAACAGGTAGTGGATGTTTAGTGGGTCTAGGCTTATCAAAAAAGGATTTATTTCCACACATGTGGTTTGAAGCCCCTGTGTCAATTATCCAAGTACCTGGCTTCATTAAGTCAATTGTACTCAATGCAAAACTTAAAGCACATTCAGTATTGAAGGAATTACCTGCATAGTTGTCCAGGTTAGCAAAATTGACATGGCTGCCTTCCATAGTCATCTTTCCTTTCATCAGCTTTAGAATTTCTTGTTGCACCATATTTGCCAAATCCACTTTCTTATCAGTTTTCCCAACAAGCTTATCTTCAGTTCCAAAATCAAAGGGAGTTTCCACCATGTTGGCCATTGTTCTGTTTCCTGATTTTTTCTGCTGCTCCTTGAACTCCTTATACCATTCTGGGTATCCATGGAGCTTGAAGCAAATCTCCTTTACATGTCCCTTCACATTGCAATGATCACAATACTTGTTGTCCTTATCCTTCCTTCCCATGTCTGTCTTCTTATTATTTTTCCCTATTAGTTCCATCCCTTCTATAAGGTTGATTGGTGTTTTGGGTTTTGGCAAATAACCCAGTAGAGTCTATGTTTTCATTAAAAGCTGTGTGTACTTCTCTCTGTTTCTCAACTCTGAGAACCAAGGAATAAGCACGATTCACAGAGGGTAAGGGTTCCATTACAAGGATTTGACTCCTTATATTATCATAACAGTCATTTAAACCCATCAGAAATTGCATTAATCTATTGAATGAATGCAAATCAGCAACTGTCTTAGCAGAACCACAGGTACAAGGTGGAATAGGCATTAAACAGGTCAGCTCATCCCACAGCCTTTTAAGCCTAGTGTAATACTTAGCTACTGATTCATTCCCTTGAGATATTGAACTTATATCTCTTTGGATTTGATACAACAAAGGCCCATTGCTTTCACCAAATCTTTCAGCAATTTCATCTCAGAGTTCCTTTGCTGTAGTAGTATAAAGAAAGGCATCTACTATTTCTTTTGAGATTGAGTTAAGGATCCAGGAAGTTACCATGTAATTCACCCTTGTCCATAGCTCAAACTCTGTTGTTCCTTCATCTGGCTGAGCAATCCTCCCATCTACGAAACCCAGCTTCAGTTTCGCACCTAGAGCTATCTTCATAGATCTGCTCCAGGTGAGGTAGTTGTTTCCAGTTAATGGTGTTGTAACTAGCATCATTCCAGGATGATCCGAACTGTGCAAGAAGAAAGGGTCTCCGTTCGAGTTGTAGGCGGACTCTCTCGTAATCTCTGCAACAACTCTAGGCCCGGTCGTATTTCAACCATTTCAAGTAACAGAGGTATTCACCTCTTCTTCCATAGGGTTGATAAGAAAACAATCAAATAGAAAGGGTAGGCACCAGATCTCGTCGCTCTGATACCATGAACAAAAGTAAAGCAACAAGAAGAAAAAGGCAGGAAGAAAAGAAGAAGAAAGTGGAGAAATATCCTTTTCATTCTCACTGTCGAAAAGGGTTACAGGGGCAGAGTTTATATACAGAGTGCCAGCCAATAACAGAAAGCCAACTTAATTAGTAAAAGACAAAAGAAAAAAGAATTAAAGAATGACTTAAGAAGGTAAGTAACTCTACAGTTAGATTATGGAGGAGAGCTTCAATGGGTTTGTTGTTTGTTGAGGTGTTGATAGGTGGTGGGTAGTTGCAGTTGAGAGCAAGGAGAGAAGGGAGAGGGGAGGCTGTTGAGTTGCAGCAATAGAGGAGGACAAAGGGGAGAACAAGTGACTCGAGAGAGAAAATGGAATCCATGTACACTTAACTCACACACAAGTATTTCTGTGTTTATTATTTCTCGTCTTTAGTTGGTTAATTAAGAAGAGCACAAGTCTAAGAGTGTTGGCGCTTTTTATTTTCCTTGAGTTCATCAGGTAAGATTAAAAAGGCGGGTCAGTTTTTTTGATAGTCTGTCTTTTTAACATAGTATATTTCTAGCTTCTAGTTTTCATCATAGAATCTAGGCCAATATTGGTATTATGAAAGCATTCGTCTGTCTTTTTAACATAGAATATTTCTAGCTTCTAGTTTTCGTCATAGAATCTAGGCCAATATTGGTATTATGAAAAAAATTGAAGGTATTAACAGCTCTAAATGATGCACTAATTGTTGTCCTATATATGTTATGTGGGGTTAGTCAATAAAGCATATATAAGTTGTTTTTAAAAGTTCACTTTCTCAAATATATAGGGTATATATAAGCAATTAATCATACCTTTTTTTTTGGCAAGACTATGCATTTCAATTTAACTATAATTTTATATACATTAGATATAGTTACAATGGAGATATTCAATGATATATTAACTTCCATTTAGAAGATAGATAATTTTAATTAAGTTAATTAATGAAGTAGTTTTTATTTTAAAATAAATATTATTTACTTCACTCAACAAATAAAATTGGTGGTCTAGAAGTTGACTTGGTGTTTGAATAATTTTTGCCTTTAGATCATGGGTCAATAGTTCAATACCTAGGTTGGATAAGTCAAACTATGACACATCATCCATCTATGTAATTATAATATAATATAATTACAAAGCCTATTGCAACTGGTTCTAAATATTTACTCATTGGGTTGGGATTGTGTCTACCCTAATCCCAACCCATTGACAGTACTTTTAAGGTCTTTTCATATTATTTATCAGTTAGGCTAAACTTAGGGATTGCTGGAGTGGTAACACAACAATACTTGTCCCCCAAACTTTATTTTGCAATAAAGACTCCCAAACTTTTAAATTCCAACAGTTTCCCTCTAATCTGCTAGAAGGGTTAGTGGTAAAAATAAAATGATTCAATTGTTCATTTGAGATTTGAGATTCTATGAATTGAGAGTAACAAATATAAAAATCATAAAAGGAAAACCATTTTAAAGTACAAATCATTCTAATGCCATTGGTGAATGATCATGCTCAAGACATTTTCAAGATGAATTTTGTTGAGAGATTAAAATAATAGAAAAACAAAGTCCAAAGGACAATACAGTCTCAGCAGAAAATTATATATAATGGCACTTTGAGGTTTTAGAAATACTTAAAGGAATTTTTCAAGATTTAATTTATGGAATGCCAACGAAGGGGGCAAAGTGATTGGAATGCAGTAGTTTTAAGGGTCTATATCCAAAACAAAGTTCAACATCCCTAAGGGGCTAAAGACTTACTCCGCCACTACTGAAACTCTCCTCCCCGGTCACCCGCACCAAATAGTCTTGGCTTACAATCCATGCAGGTATAGTTTCATTGCTGACTACGAATGGTACAACTACTTTTCAGTAGCCGATATCCTTGGTTTAAATTTTTATAAAAGGAACCGAGGGAGAGCTCCAGTAGTACTCGATTGGGCAATGGAGGGGTATTGGTGCGAGAATGCTTCAGCCACTGATCCCAATTACGCCTGCCGCGGCAACAGCCAATGCTTTAGCTCCCCCAATGGCTCTGTTCACAAGGTTATCAAGGCAACCCTTATCTTGACGATGGATGCCAAGGTATGTAACTAACTAATTAAGCATCCCCCCTCCTCACTTCTTCTTTTCTTTTTTCCATGAGCATTAATTTCTATAGAAAACTTTATTATTTGATTGCAGACATTGATGAATGCACCAACCCAGCAAACCATGACTGCACCGAAAAGGCCGATTTGCACAAATACGCTTGGGAGCTACAACTGCACTTGCCCACCTGGTACGGAGGGGGACGGAAAAAGAAATGGACGAGGTTGCATCCCTCTCCCGCCTTCACGAACAAAATTACTGGTGACACAAGTACTCGTGGGTAATACAATAACGCTCTTTTTTGCTTTTATATTAAACTAGTTGACACCCATGCCGATGCACACATTTTATTAAGAATAAGGGTAAAATACAAAAGTCTCTTTCTCACAATCATAAAAATCTCTCCTATAGTTTCATTTTAATAAATATCTTTCCTAAACTTTTGAGAAATTCAACAAAAACCTCTCTTTTGTCACTGTTCCAGATGACAAACGTTAGATTGGTATTGATTTATCCAATTCAGCCCCCAACTCAATTTTTAAAACACTAGTTTATGTGTTGAGTGAATTAAATAATATTTATTTTGAAATATAAATTATTTAATTAATTATTTTTTAAATTGAAGTAGATTATTTAGCCTAATAATATATCATTGTATATCTCAATTTCGACATAATTGTTTTTTATTGATAATTACAATTTAATAAAATATATCTAATGTATACAAAATTATAGTTAATGAATTTTAGGCAATTTAATAGAGTAATGAAGAAGAGAGAGAAGTAAAGGTGTGAATTATTGAAGGAGAGAGTTAATGGCACAACTAATGAGAAGTAATAATTAAAGGAATTAATGAGAAAGAGTTAATGGGAGGAGATAAAATCTCATTGGACACATGAGTTAATTTGTTCAATTTAAAAATGAGAAAAAATAAAAAAAAAAAAACAGAAAAGAAAAAGATAAATGTTTCTCAACAAAAACTAGAAAAAAGATAAATGCTTCTCAAACATAACAAGAAGCAGGAAAGTGCCAGCTTGGCACATTCCATTTTAATATATAGATATAGCAGATATAGATAAGAGCGAAATAGAATATAAACTCTACTTCACTTTTTCTTTAGATTTTATTTTACTTTGCTTCTCTTTTGTTTTAATTGTTTTACATAATTGCATGCAATAAAAAATAAAGGAAAAAAATATAAAAATTATAACAAAAATAAATTAGAATTTGCATTTAAATCATTCGTGTCTACATATTTTTGCATCAATGCAAATGAAATTGCACGCAAACAAAACTCACTTTAGCAAATTCATCTTAAAATTTACATCATGCATCATAAATATTGTGCAGTTGTGCACGGAACACGTATAGTGAGGGCGGCCATTTTTTGCAAAATAAGAAAAAAAATGCCAGATATTAAAACTGTAACCAATTTATTCCTCCCATGACTCCATATAGCTGGGATCAATTGGATAATGGCCTTTCTTTCTAAGCCTTTTTGCTAGACAAATGGGCTATACAACAGGGTGGAACCCATCCCTAAAACCAGTTCCCTACAATCAGCTGGAGAACATAGTAGCTAAGCCAACCGAGTCTTGTTATAGATATAAAGTAAATGGTAAAGAGAGAGGCTTTGGCTCTTTCTACAATTTTTTCTCACAACTTGTTCCCACATCTATACCCACGAGACATTACAGCTACATATTGTGAATATCTCTCCACTCATGGGAGATGTTCCAAATACACGATGGTGGCACTCAATGGGTAGACATATGTAAAAACAATTTGATATAACAGATCCGAAGTGCAATAAAAGATTGAGAGAGGAATATGGAAACTGTTGAGCCCAGAAAATGGTGCCACATATAAGATCCTTTGGATCCTTTTGGGAAGCTCACCTCTGAAAAACTTAAATAGAAAGTCCATGTGTATATTTTGTAACTGTACATGTAAGTAAGGGTGTCAATGGACCCCGTTTTGGATTGGATTCCGTTCAGTCTAAAATTAATTTGGATGGATCAACAAAACATATTGGATTGGACCTGGTCCGTATGTAACAAATTTAGATTGGATTGGGTTGGATTAGGCCAACATCTAATCCATTGATATAAGATAAGAGTATATGTGTCGATGAACCAGGTTTGGATTAAAATCAATCTAAATCAAAATGAATTTAAACAGAACGGACGGTTCAGACATTAAATTGGATTGGTCTAAATTAGTCCAAAACATTCATTGGATTGAATTGAACTTGGTCCATTTATAATGGACTCACATTAGACTGGATCGGATTGGATCAAATCCAGTTCAATTGACACCCCACCCCTACATGTAAGCACCTGTGTATTTGTGACAGTGGGACATTTTCCAACAAACTGGATGCATATATGCTCCAGTAAATTAACAGATGGTACCATTTATTTTGTTGGTTTCTGACTCCTCTAAGTTATATGGATGATGCAGGTATGGGTTTAGGTGTTGTGTTAATTCTTGCTAGTTACTGGCTATACAAAGTTTTGAAGAAAAGGCAGATCAAGAATCGTAGAGAAAGCTATTTCAAAAGAAACGGTGGATTGTTACTGCACCAACAAGTCTCAACAAAGGAAGGAAATGTTGAGAAAGTAAAACTTTTTACTGCAGAAGAGTTAGAAAAGGCAACAGATCAATATAATGAGAATCGGATTTTGGGTCAAGGGGGCCAAGGTACAGTATACAAAGGTATGTTACTAGATGGAAGAATCGTAGCAGTGAAGAAATCCAAAATAGTGGATGAAAGTCAACTTGAACAATTCATAAATGAAGTTGTTATACTGTCTCAGGTCAATCATAGGAATGTGGTCAAATTGTTAGGTTGTTGCTTGGAGGTAGAAATTTTGTTGCTAGTTTATGAATTCATCTCTGGTGGTACACTTTCCTATAATATCCATCATCAAAGTGAAAATATCCCGTTGTCATGGGACAACCGTTTAAGAATTGCAAGAGAGGTTGCAGGAGCAATTGCTTATCTACATTCAGCAGCTTCAGTACCAATCTATCATAGAGATATAAAATCTTCAAACATTCTCTTAGATGATAAAGGTAGAGCTAAAGTTTCAGATTTTGGGACTTCAAGATCAATTGAAATTGATAAAACTCATCTGACCACAATAGTACAAGGAACCTTTGGATATTTGGACCCTGAATATTTTCAATCAAGCCAATTCACGGACAAAAGTGATGTTTATAGTTTTGGGGTTGTTCTTGTAGAGCTCTTAACAGGGGAAAAGCCAATTTCTTCTATTAGACAAGCAGAAGAAAAGAACTTAGTCACATATTTTGTTTCTTCAATGGAGGAGAACCATCTTTTTGAGATTCTTGATACTCATGTTATAAAAGAGGGTAGAAAAGAGGATCTCCAAAAAATTGCTTATCTTGCAAAGAGATGCTTGAGTTTAAAGGGGAAGGAAAGACCAACAATGAAAAAAGTTGCACTGAAACTTGAAAGTTTAAGGAGCTTTGAAGGGCATTCTCAAATTCAACAAAATATCCAAGAGGTGGAGTGCATGGTAGATGAAAGTTATGGTCCATGGAGTGCAACTGGACGTACAAGTTCAAAGAATGGTATCATTTCACAACAAGAGGAAAAGCCACTACTGCTTAACTCATCATCTTAGCTGTCTTTAATTAGTATATTAGAAAATATTTCATTTTTACTTGTTACAATTTACAACTTTACATGATATGTATTTGTATTCTACCTAAATGAGAGAAAATGCTATGTGCCCATATTGCTTTATCTGATATAATGCTTTAGATGGATCATGCACTCTACTTTTTCTACATTACATAAATCATATCTATAAAATTAAATTGCAGAAATTTTCTGTAATGTAGCAAGAGTATATAATAATGACATGTTTGGTCAAGTGCAAATATTTTAACACTGGGAAGACATTAAACAGAACGAAATGGTGAAACAGAATTGATACAATTGATTCCATATAATTGGGATAAGGCTTGGATGATGATTATATGTTGGAGTTCGGTTGTGGCCTGGATTCAGAATGGGTATTGTATTCTATTATTCCATTAACTTGCATATTGAACTGTAATTTATAGGTTATGGGTCAATATTTTTGAAGAATTAGCAATACAACTTCTCAAGTTTTAATTGTATATATAAAATTGAGGACTGCATCAATACTTGAAATGGTTAAGCTTCTTGTCATTTTAAATTACTAATCGGACAGTCGACAAATCTTTTTGTATAGTATTTTGAACTTCTCAAAACTCAGAAGACCAAAATGGTTAAGCTTCTTGTCTGGAATGGCCTGCACCACAGACAGCTTGTGGAAGTCCAAAACAACAAAAAATCAGAAAGTCTTCCACACCTAAAATCTTTTGTCCAACAGCTTGGTGGACCAAGATACTTACCAAATGGTCTTGATCTTTTAAAAGACAAAACCCCAAAAAGCTTTCATTAATGATCAAGGAATCTTAAACCCATTTGTTTGGAGTTCAAAAGGAGTTTCCAAGTTCCTCAACTTATTTATATTATTACTATTCTCTCTATTATAATATATACGTATTGATTTTAATATATAAAACTTAAATAATTGCATATAAATATAAAAGTGTAAAATTTTATATTATGTATATAGCCTTTTCATCCATTTTTTTTATTTTTTATTTTTTATTTTTTATTTTATGTCATTTTTGAAAACAACCAACTGAGAGACTTTTGTGAAGAAAGAGCACATAGAACAAGAGAGAGAGAGAAAGAGAGAGAGAGAGAGAGAGAGGCTTGGCTTTGTTTATAATTATTGATCAACTAATTTGAGTTTATAAAATTATACCCAAGACAGTTTTATAAAAATTTAAGTTGTTGAATTAGAGGATGATCGATTTGTATTTTTTGGATACAATGATTAAAAATAAAATATTCAATATTGTAATAATCAACTCAATTTCAGCTTCAACTTTAGGAAGTTTACAACTTTCTTAATAACTCAATCGCTAAAAGTTAAAATAATAGCCACCAACCATTTTAGTTGTTAACAATCATTTAGTGAGAATGAAGCCACAATACTTAAATTCCATTTAATTGGTATTTAGAATTCATTTAAAATAAATAAATAACCAAAAATTATATACTATTATAAAATGAGGACTAACTTACTAGTTACTACAATAAAATATAGAAGCAAGACGAATAGGTTGAGTCAGGTTTATGGTCAACCCAGGCCCAACCCTAAGCATTGGGCTTGAGGCTAGAGCCTGATGTTAAGCCCGATTTGTTCAACCTAGGCTTAACTCGAAATTGAAAATTTACATACTTGAATTTGGTTTGGTTTCGAATTAGGCTTGGGATGATCAATTGGGCTTAAGTGGGCTTATTACGCCCAACGAGTTAAAAAATTGCATGAACCTATTGATTATGATTTAAACCTTCAAATATAAAATTATATATTTTGTTTGTAGTTAGGTTAGGCTAATGTTGGGCTCGCGCAGTAGGCTCCTGCTATGGGTGGCAATTTTTCCTGTCCCCGATGGGTACCCAAGCTCCCTGACCCAACGGGGTTGGGTATGGGGGGTACTTTGGTAGGGTCAAGGTTGGGGATGAGGCTATCCCTGAATCCCTGCCCCGACCCGTTCCCAATTAATAAATATATAATTACATATAATATAATATTTATATTATATTATTATTCATTTATTTAATTATTTTAAAGATTAAAACTTAAAAAACAAAAACACTCGACACTTAGAGTTTAGAGTCTTCAACAGACATAGACAAAGAACTCTGAACTGTGAACCCTAGTCAGTCTTCTTCTTCCTTAGTCTTCGTCGCCGATTCGCTGACCATCATCGCTGTCACCACTCACCTGTCGAACATTGGACGTCTATCATCGCCAAATACCGGTCTACCACTCGAGTCTTGATAGAGGACAGAGATACTCAGAAGAAAGAACTGAAACTCAGTCTTAATCTCTCAGACTACCAATCTATCATCGCCGATCACCGTCGCCGTCACCCACCGGCCTCAACTTGCAATGGTCCTCTCTCTCTCTCTCTAGGGTCAGATGGGGAATATAATCCCTGCCCTGAACTCACCCCGTTGCCATTCGTAACTCCTGCTACATGAGGGCTATACTCAAGCCCAACTTGAAAAAATAGGAACGCATGAGATTTTGGGACCGAGCCTAGCTTGAGGACCAAAAATATTCAAGCGCTGCTCATGTAAAACACTGGGTTAGGCCAACTTGGGCTTAAGTTGGGCCTGCCCAAGTTACATTGCTACAATCAAAATGATATAATAATATTTTATTTAATACCCCATTTGGTTGTAAATTAAATTCCATTTAAACTCCACTTGAAAATTTTGTATTAATAAAAATTTTAAAATTGTTAATAAAAATTAAAATTCTATTTAATTTATATTTGCAAACGAGTTGAGTTGTTTTAGTAATTTGTCCCATTTGGTTGAGCTACCATACTCGATCGGATAGCTTATTCCAAGGACAGTAACCGTATCTGCCCTTCTTATCTGCCGAGAAAATTAGCATGTCATTAATGGTGATTGATAGAGTTATTTTGTCCTTTTTGGAATATTATGAAATCAATCATTATTAAGTCTAACGTAATTGATTCTTAGAAGAAGATTATTGGGCAATCTCCAAAAATTGATACTATCAAAATAAATTTGACGCATTTTGGCTAAACAATGGGATGTATTCAGTTGCAGAAGCATGGGCCGCTTGGGAGGCCCACAACCTGGCAGCAAATTTATTAAACCATTCCATCATCATTGAAGGTGACTCTTTGCTTGTGATATCCTATCTGAAGCGGCTCATCGACCCCCATGGAATCTGCAGAACATCATCGAGGAGTGTTTGGAATTGAAAAATCATGCAAATGAAGAATTTGTCTATAATCACATGTATCAACAAACTAATCAAGCAGCGGACTGACTTACCAATCAAGCATTTTTCTCTCAGCAGGGTATAGTAAGTCTCAATCTTAGTAACCTTCTATTGAATTTAGCTTTTATTTGTATGTCTGATTTGTAGGAACGTACTACCCCCGTCTTGTACAACCTCCTTTCGGTTTACATCAAAAAAATTATCATCTCATTAGTCATTAGATGGGCTTTCGCCAATATACATAATTTTGTTTTTCAAAAGCAAAAACCACTGCCATATCAAGAAAAATCATTATATTTTTTCAAATGCCAAACTCAACTAGTTGACATTATAGTAATACAGCATTGCAACATCTGTAAACATAGCATTGCAACGTTTGGTTCTCAGGTTGAGCTTGACCCAATCCGGTTCGGTATCTCACTTCATTTAGCTGGATTGGGTGAATTGGAATCGATTTTGACTGAACCGAAACCAATAACGAATCTGTCATTATCCCTAGTTTTCACTCCTTGCAAAGATATTTAGGGGTGTAAATGGTATTTGACAATCCAGTTTTGAATTTGATATTCAACATAATCGAATCGAATTTGGATAATTCGAATATTTAATCCGTCAAATTCAAGTATCCTATTCATACCGAATAGTTAACCGGATTCAAATTTGGATATGACCTGATTCGATTCGATAAATATCCGAATTCGACTGATTATTTAATTTTTATATATAATATAAAATATTTTATATAATTTATATATAATAATTAAGTTATATAAATAATTTATATATTTATATACTTTATATTAATAAAATATTTATTAATTATTAGAATAATTAATTAATTGAATTCAAATTGAATCAAATATTCGAATATTTAATTGGATTTAAATTCGGATATTGTCTTATCCGATTCAAATTCGACATGTTTACACGAGATGTTCCAAAAACTAAGCAAAGCTTGAACAAACATGAGCTCAGATTTATGTTTAACCATGGGCTCAAGGACCCAAGTTCGCCAGTTGGGTAATGCTTGGGATTGAGGCCTAAATATTAACTAGGCCCAATCCAAAATTCTTAGCTCCACCGTGCAAGTGGAATGAATCTCAACCATGAATCGATGCCAAATCTACGGCTAGGATGCAGTTTATAGGGGGTTACTAGTAGATTATGGGGGACTGTAATTTCATATTTCTGTGGTATAGTGCCGTGTACTTCACCATATTAACTAAGCCCTAGGCCCTATGCCTTAGGTCCTGTGATTGAACCTAGGATGATATTAATTAGCTCGGGATGGTTTGGGGGGTCGGTTTGGCACAGCCCTTGGCACGAGCCTGCATGGGCCTATGCCGTGTTGTGGGCCAAGCTGGTCCATGGGTCAAGCCTTGGGCCAGGCTAGGCCGCAGATCGGACCAAGCTATGAGAGGTCCATTTTTAAAAAAATTGAAAAAGATGTTTAAATTTTTATTCATGACATTTGATGTATACAATTGTTTAAATTTCCATTATTTTTTATCATTTTTAATGAATTCATTATACACAATAAAGGTCTCAACTCATATGTTATCTAATAATATTATTAAAACTATCAATTAATATTTTTATATTTAAATTTCTTACTTTTATTAGTATTTATTAAGTTTGATTTTTAAGTAAAATTAAAACACATTTTTAATATTTAATAAATTTTGTTAATATTTATTTTTAGTAAAAATTTAATAACTTTTTAAATTAATAATTTTTTAATTGTTTAACCTCAACCTATTATATTATTTGATTTAAATAGTATGAGAATCCTATTTCCAATTCTAGGCGGAATGAGATTCCCTCATAGGAGGAATATGGGGGAATGCTCATTCCGAACCCCCCACGGCCGGAATGCCATTCTCATTCCTGTTTATGATTTTGATTATGTTTTTGGGACAAAGTATTCTCTTCCTTTCCGGATGGAATGGGATTTTCGCAAGTGGGACTTCGAGTCTACTGAAAACACAGACGTCTTACATCTAAGGAGGATGACAAGGCCACACCTCTTTCCTTCTGAAAAAGATTTTGGATGTAGTTACAGATGCAATTTGGGCGGGTTGGCCAGTTTTAACTTTAACCCAGGCTCATCCTAAGAATTGGATTTAAAGCTTGAACCCGAAGTCAAGTCCACATTGTTCAACTCGGACTCAGCCCACATTGAAATTTTATGCATTTGGGTGGATTAAGGCTCAGACCAAGTTTAGACTAGATAATCCGTTCACACTAAATTTTGATATAAATGCATATCTGGTATGTTTTTACATAGGTAGGTTGAGATAAGGTTTAGCCAAGCTTGAGCCAAGTTTAAACTACCTTAAGCTTAGGCTTAACCCCAAAAATGAAAAGCCTCAAACTTTTAGACCTAGGCCCAACCCCCAAGAAAATCCAAACTTTTGAACCCAGGCCCAGCCTGGGTCGGTCTATGCTCAAGTTGGATTCACCCCTAGATTGGCTGACCTTCTTGAACAGATTGTCTGAACAAAAGTTTAGAATAGTCAAAGTGAACAGGGGGGACAGGTTTTTGTAAAAATAATCAAATTGTGTGAACGTCCATTTTCAAGTTGCCCAACTTGAACAGATTTACTGACCTTTTTACCCACCCTAAAAAATAAATAAAGTCAACTGATCCATCACGCCCAAGACTATAGTAATTCCATGTGTATTTGTGCTTTTTCAACTGTATATTTGTGGCAGTTGGAGATTTTTCAAGAAACTTGATACATATATGCTTCGAACAGCTACCATTTATTTATTTTTTTGTTTGGGTTGATTTCTGACTCCTCTAAGTCATATGCATGATGCATGTGTGGGTTTAGGTGTTGTGTTAATACTTGCTAGTTACCGGTTTTACCGAGTATTGAAGAAAAAGCAAATGAAGAAACGTAAAGAAAGCTATTTCAAGAGAAATGGTGGATTATTATTACACCAACAAGTCTCAAGTAAGGAAGGTAATTGTTGATGTTCTGATTGGCCGAGTACAACATACTAGATACGTTTTGCTTCCTAGACGAGCTTGCTAGTAGATGGATCCGAGGGTGTGTTGAGGTCGAGGGCCAGAGGGACCCGTGTCGCGATCGAGGGCTGGTGAAGTTTTCCTAAGGTCAACTGGGGCCGAGTACCTATGAAGAAAGGAGCGTTAGAGGCCCTAGACGATAACCTGAGGTGGGGATTCCGACAATCAAATTAGTGAGGGCATAGCAAAGAGGGCAGATGAGGTTGTCCGAAAGCTATCCGAAAGCTAGAGAGCAAAAGAGTTTGAGGAGATGAGTTTGGCCCCTTACCTTGGGGTAGTCATGCCCTATTTATACTTGAGGTCGCTTGTAGGTGGATGCATACAGACGTTCATAATGTGATCCAGCCCTAACAGGGTGGTCATCCGAGCTCGCCACGTGGGGTTGCACCATTGGTCCTGTGCTGGGCGTCGACCTCCACCCTGCTAGACACGCTTATTGGCTCCGCCCTTGGCCATGTATTGACGTGCTTATTGCCTCGCCATGTGCTTATTGCCTACGGTGGATGGACTTGATTTCGTCTTGGAGGTCGTAACAGTCATTGTCATGGTCGATGCCACGGTGAAACATGTAGTATTTTGCTAGGTCACCCCTCTTGAGATTCCTCTTTCTCTTCCCAGGCTACTTCAAGTACTCCTCCCCTCCTACTTGCATGAGGATGTGCGCTCGAGTGGAGTTGAGTGGCATGTACTAGTCATAGGATGAGGCCGGCGGCTTCTTGTTGTTATCGTCACCATGACTGTCTTCATGTCAGTGGTCGCCATGGTCACGATTGGCCTCTCCACCTCGGTGCTCATCAGCTGAGGCTTGCTCGGCAGCGATGTACTTCTGTGCCTTTTTCAAAAATTTCACCTTGGTTCTGGATGACATCTTAGCGATAGAGCACTTAATGGCCAACTCGGGGAGGAAGCCTTGGATTGCTGCATGCATGGAGACCATGGGGTTGAGGTCACAGACCTTGAGCTCTTCTTCCTTAAAGCAGTCGATGTAGGACCAAAGGCTCTCACCGTGTCGTTGTCGGACGACCATGAGTGAGATGACGCTTTTCTAGCATCGTCGGCTGTTGATGAAGTGGGCGAGGAAAAGGTTAGAGAACTAGTCCTAGGAGCTGATGGAGCAAGGTGGGAGCTCAGAGAACCAGTGTCAAGCTGTCCCCTTGAAGGTCGCTTGGAAAGCTTGGCACATCAATATGTTGGAATACTCGTATAGGAGCATGAGTGCTCGGAAGCTCTCTAGGTGTTCGTTTGGGTCCAAGGCACCATCGTAGGTCTCCAGTATGGGAGCTTTGAAATGATGCAGAAGAGGTTTCAAGGAGATGGCGACAGTGAAGGCGTCCATCCTGGTGGAGGGATACTGACTTGCTGAGGTGTCACCTCAACTCTCCTTGACTTGCTAGATTTCATCCTTCACTGCTCCAAGCTATGCCTGTAGGTTGGTGATTTGTTGGCCGATGGGTACCTCGGCTTTATCCTGGTCTCCTCGGCAGTGGGACGGGCTGGTTATGTCTCGATTCCTTTTGGCTCATCGGTCGTCAAGGTAGTCTTAGAGGTCCAAGGTGCGAGGTGGAGGTGGTGTTTCTTGTTGGTGGCAGTATCCTTGGCTTCGACATCGGTTGCAAGACCGTACTGATTCGTTCTTCCTTTGGTCAGGAGGGTGGAGGATTCTCGGTGGCTGACTCACACTTTAGCCGCTTCCGCCAGACGTTGAGGGGTCGGCCCGGTAAGGTTCAATAGGGCACTTAACCAGCGGAGCCCACGAGGGGCGTCTGTGGCTATGCCCTAGGTTTCCAGCGGGGCGGCCTCCTGTCGGTCGCCCCACCTCATCCAGCCTCTATGCGAGGTGGTCAAGCCGGTCGAGGATTGTTTGGAGTTGGTCCCTGGTGACCAAGTTCTGCATAGTTTTCTTGTTTCTTTCCATTCCATTGGAAGTTGAATCGTAGTGCTAGGGGGGCAGAGCCTTAGCATTCGTTCACAAAGACGGTTCCAATTGATGATGCTCGGATTGGCCAAGGACAACACAGTAGATATGTTTTGCTTCCTAGACAAGCTGGCTAGTGGATGGATTTGAGGGTGTGCTAAGACCAAGGGCCAGAGGGACCCAAAGTGTGTCGTGGTTGAGGGCTGGTGAAGTTTGACCGAGGTCAGCTAAGGTCGGCTGGGGCCAAGTACCACAAAGGAAGGGAGCATTAGAGGCCCCGGGTGATAACCCGAGGCGGGGATTTTGACGGTCAAGTTAGTGAGGACATAGCAAAGAGGGCGAATGAAGTCTGAGGAGCTCGAACGAGGTCGCCCAAAAGCTAGAGAGCAAGAGAGAGTGGGCATATGAGAGTCTACCCCTTACCTTGGAGGAGTCATGCCCTATTTATACTTGAGGTTGCTTGTAGGCGGACGCATGTCGACAGTCAGGATGTGATCTGGCCCTGATAGGGAAGTCATCCAAGCTCACCGCATAAGGTTGCGCCATTGGTCCCGCATTGGGCGCCGACCTCCGCCTTGTGAGATGCACTTATTGGCTCTGCCCTTGGCCACATGCCGACACTCCGGAGGCCTGCCTAAAGTGCCTACATCAGTAATGTTGAGAAAATAATGCTTTTTACTGCATAAGAGTTAAAAGGGCAATTGATCATTATAATGAGGACCGAATTCTTGGTCAAGGGGGTCAAGGTACTGTATACAAAGATATGTTACCAGATGGATGAATCGTGGCAATCAAAAAATCCAAAATGGTTGATGAAAGCCAACTTGATCAAACCATAAATGAAGTTGTTATACTGTCTCAGATCAATCACAAGAATGTGGTTAAATTGTTAGGTTGATGCTTCGAGGTAGAAATTCCTTTGCTAGTTTATGAGTACATCTCTAGGTACACTCTCCTACAATATCCATCATCAAAGTGAGGATGTCCCATTGTCATGGAACAACTGTTTAAGAATTACAACCGAAGTTTAAGGAAAATTGTTTATCTACATTCTGTAGCTTCTGTACCAATCTATCATAGAGACATCAAATCTTCAAACATTCTCTTAGATGATAATGTAGAGCTGAAGTTTCAGATTTTGTGACTTCAAGGTCAATTGAAATTGATAAAACTCATCTAACAACAGTTGTACAAGGGACCTTTGGATACCTGGACCCTGGGTATTTTCAATCTAGTCAATTCACAAATAAAAGTGATGTTTATAGTTTTGGGGTTGTTCTTGCAGAGCTTCTAACAGGGAGAAGCCAATTTCATCTACTAGACAAGCAAAAGGGAAGAACTTGGTCACATAATTTGTTTCATCAATGGAGGAGAACCATCTTTTTTATATTCTTGATACTCATGTTATAAAAGAGGGTAGAAAAGAGGAGCTCCAAAAAATTGCTGACCTTGCAAAGAGATGCTTAAATTTAAATGGGAAGGAAAGGCCTACATTGCATTGGAGCTTGAAGGTTTAAGGAGCGTAAAAGGGCATTCTCAAATTCAACCGAACATCCCAGAGGTGGAATACATAATAGATGAACCTTATTGTCTATGGAGTGGAACATCAACTTCAACCGGGCCTAGGAGTTTAGGGAATGATCATTTCACAACTGGAGGAAAAACCACTACTATTAAACTCATCATCTTAGCTGTCTTTGGCATATTAGAAAATATTTCATTTTTAGTTCTTACACATGCTACGTGTTTGTATTCTACCAAAAATAGAGAAAAATGCTGTGTTTGTAACTCATAATGCTTTTAGATGGATCAAGCCTCTCACGTTCGTGTACTTTTGCTACATTACAAAAAATTCTGTCATTTAATTTTATAGGTATGAAATATTTATAGATCGTATATATAATTAATATATGAGTAATGATACATTGGGTTGTGCATCAATAATTTAACCATATTAGATAAGACATTAAACTTAACAAAATAGTGAAACAAGATTCATGGAGTTGGCCTAGATAAGGCTTGGAAGAACTGTTATTATATACTATTACTCCAATAGCTTACATAATTTCTTAATTATGGTTCAAACTTCCAAGTGCCGAAGGCTTTCTGACAAAAAAAAAAAAAAATCTGTTGAAAGCTTGAAACGTGAAAGAAGAAACGTCCAAACAACTCAGAAAAAAATTGTCTATTTTAGCGTAGTAGATTAGAACTGCTGTCATGGGTTTTTGTTAGGCTTAAGCAATGTGCGTAATTTACATGACAGCTTCTAAAGATCCAAACCTATTAATGGGTATGAGGTTGATTTGATCATATTCCCTTTTCGTGATTGATTATTGGAAATCGAAAAGATGGTTTTAGCAACACTGACAAGTTTTGGTTATAAAGTAAGAACAACAAAACATTCAGTAGGCATGAAGTTCTTCTCCACAGAATTCTAGGATTTGGACTCTTTCTCTCTTTCTTCAATTCTCTCAACAAAGCTCCACATGGGTAGGAGGAAACACTGTTACAGCCACTTCAGTTTACAAATATGGATTGATGCATTTTCTTCTCAAACAGCACCTTTTAACTTCTCTTCTTGCCAATTGATATTAATATCTCAACTCTCTAATCTAGCTAATTAGTTCTACAAGCTAAAGTAAACTTGATCCATTGTAGAAATCTACAGGTATTTATTTCAATAAGAAACAAGAACCAACACTGAAATTACAATTCCAATTGTGATTGGCAGATTTTTACTGATGCTACTCTGGCTGTTGGTGGGGTGCGGCAAATTCGAAGTTCCATTTACAGATTTATCACAAGACGACTGATTGGGAGCGCATAAATCAACATTGCCTGAATAACTGCAGCATGAAAAAAAAATGAAATCTAAGTTGACGATGATGGCGATATTGTGTCAATGTTATTGTTGCTGCTTGGAACAACAAAGACAATAGAAACAAGAGCACTGGAATTACTTACACCAGTGTTAAGTTGTTATTGTTGGTGAGTGAGGAAGGTATTAATCCACTAAAGCTGTTATTTGCCAAATTTCTATAACAAAAACAAGATAAAAGAAAATAAAAGAAGTAAGAAATACAAAGTTCCAAAGATAATTAATTAGTCAACAAAATTGGAAAAGTGATGAAATACTCACAGCATATTTAGGCTGGGAAGGTTTCCCAGGAAGCTAGGAATTTCTCCACTTAAACTGTTATTACTCAAGTCTCTGCAAACGATAAGCAGAAATGATAAAACAAAATGCAAATTAGTAAAATTTCCACTTGTTTGCTTTTTGTACAGTTCTTTGTTTCTGATTTAACTACTTACATCAGTTGGAGAGTATCCAAGGCGCTAAAATCTGGGAGAGATCCCTGAAGTCCGTAGTTACTGAGATTCCTATGAATTGTTTGAAAGAAAATGAGTAAAAATAATTACCTTTGGTAGTAAACAAATTTAGCAGAAAAAAAATAAAAGAAACTAAATGATGAAAAAGAATAGATAGCTGATAAACCAGAAAATAATGAAAATAAACATGTGGAGAAACAAGATTTACAATGCCGTAATTTGAGGTGTCTCGGTATTGATAGAGCATAGAACCCAGTCCCAGGGGAAACCGTTTGGAAGACAGGGATCACCGCTCCAATTTTGAAGTTGAACAAAAGTTTGTTGTAGCATAGATAGCACTCTCACTGGCATAGGAAAGAGAAAAGAGCAAACCCAAATTAATATTTAGTTCCTGTAAATTCAATGACATTTCATAGAAAATGAAAAATAAGAGGGATGAATTTCAACCTAAATACAGTGGAAGCTATAATTAGACAAAATCCAAAATCATTATCTCAATACAACAAGAAAACGTATGAAGTCCTTATAGATTGAAAGACCATTAAAGCTGTGAACAATTTCCAGAGGAAAAACAAGGACAATCCTCTTCAAAAAAAAAAAGTATACATGCAACTATTTGATGGTTATGGTTATGGACTTGTGGGGATGCATAGTCAAGCTGCTCCTTTGCCGAGGAGAACTTCTGTATCTGTGTCATATTTGTGAAATTCAGATGGAGTTATTTTCCCCCTGTTTTTTCACAGATGGAGTTAGAGGGGATACTATGTCTCCCCTAAGTTCACATTCACCATGTACTCCCAAAGGAAAATTACTCTAGTTTGTGAGATGGTCTAGAAACTTCCCCTACAGCTTCTTCAGGTAATTTTGCCTTGTACGTATAGAACCATGATCAGTCTGGAAATGTAAGTAAGAAGAGTAGAGAGGCAATAATAGAATGGGAAAGTGGACTCACCATGTCTATTATCTGTTCCATCTGTTAGTGGGGTTCCCACTTGAAAGAGTTCCAGCGCATTGAGTATTGGGGGAAGAGTGGAGTCGGATGTGCGGTAGAAGTAGTACGTTGCATTATATCCACCCTCGTATGCAGATGTATTTGAAGTGAAGTTGAGCTCTAAAGCACTTTTATAAGGTGGAATTATGGGATGGGAAATATTTTCACCGTTGATGTAAATGGAAAAGGAACGCTTGTCCGAGAAATTGAGGTTTAGCAGTTCGGAGAAATAAAAAATGGTGTACATCTTAGTGGCTGTCAGATTAGAGAATGTTAAGGAAAAAGAACCGGACAAATTTTGGTTGTAAAGTGCCGTCTGTAATACGAATTCTGGAGGCTTATCTGGAAGGTCTGTAGCCACAATTCTGGTGTCGCTTTTCGCAGTAACGAAACCTTCGGCGGTTGGATGGTCATACCAAATTCGATCGTATTTATCGATGGGGAACCTGCAAAATCAAAAACAACAAATTCGATCATATTTATCGATGGGCATTCCAAATTCGACCATACTTAGAATTTTTCGCACTTTAGACTGTATTTGGTTGCAGTCTAGTTTTATTTGCACTAGTATAAATACATGGGAGTGCAAATGAAAAAAAACGCAAGCTTTGATTTGATTTTGTTTTGGTCCTTTTGGAATTTACTTTATTTTATTCTGGATCTTATTGTACTTTATTTGTAATGTAAAATAAAATTTAAAACAAAAATAAATCAAAATTTGTACTCAAATTATTTGTATTATCATAGTTTTGCATCAGTGCAAATGAATTTGCACTGCAATTAAACACAGTTTGAAACACAAATACAAATATATATATATATATATATATATATATATATATATAATGCAAAACCTTGTATTTTGTATTATATTATAATGTATTTACACTTTACATTTTTATATTTATATTCCTTTAAAAACTGAGCCTTAAGCAATATTTAGTGAGAAAAGTTATACAAGAGGGTGTAATTTAGGCAGAACAGGCCTAAATTACAAGGTTCTGTATTGCTAGAGATCACTGTGGGATTATTTGTGACCTGAAGCGTATTGCATCGGTTTTGCCTCTATAAATGTTGCAGAGGCTTGGGTGGCCTGGGAAGCGTTGAGCATTGCCATCAATTTCAAGGATTCCCTATCATCATTGAAAGAGACTCCACTGCCTTAAGAAGATTGTGGATTGGTTAGTGAAGCTATGGTGGGTAGGACTGTGCATATAAATAGTTTGCTTTGGGATTTAAGGTATATTTGTCTGTGATCTTTGGGGACATACTACCCCAGGCGTGTATAACACCTTTTGGTTTTGTCAAAACAAAGTTAAGGGTTAAATACTTAAATACCCCCTAAGGTTAAGTAAATGAAAACAAATTTATCCTACTATTTAAGAAATTATGTAAAATACCCTAGATATTTCCGACAATTGACAACCCTTTTAAATATGGATAGAAAAGGTAAAAATACCTTACTGCCCTTCCATTAAGTAAAGAGGTAATATGATGACCGCTGCAAAAACACACCAGAGAAGATGACTACTAGAAATTCCAACAAGATCTCCGGTGATCACTGCAAATCCCAGCAAGAGGAGCTGTAGTGGTGGGGCGGTGCTCTGTATCCATACGGAATCAAAGAGACAGAAATCGGTGGGGAGAAGAGAAGGAAAATGAAAACAATGGAAAAAAAAACCGGACTAAAGACTTCAACTCCTCCTATTGGTTGATTTGCAGGGTTTCAGAATCACCTGTGAAACCGAACTGTTGTCTCTAGTGAAGAAAGAGACAATTGCTGAGTCTGGATTAGTTTACTATATTTTGTTCCTTTTTTATTTCTCAAAGAAAAGGTAAAATTGGAGTGAAAGCAGTCTTGGGTGAGAATTTTGGTAGCGATCAAGATGGCGGTGATGCTTGTTTTGAACATGTGATGGTGAAGGAAGAGATCCCATAACATGTTTTGAACATGCCTGTACGGTTGTACCAGCTGGTGGTGTGGAGCAATAGCCCATGGCAATGTTAAATCCCATTTAGAATGTCATTATGGGTGGGAGCTCCATTGATATATGTAGCTTCAATGATGTTCCTGTTGCCATGAACTAAAACAGCTCTGCTTTTTGACTTTTCCCTAGGGTAATGAGTCCGTGATTGAGGAAGAAAAGGAGTGGACCGATGAGGATTACACTTTGCTGTAGAAACATATGTCGAAGCACCCTGTTGGAGGACCAAGACGGTGGGAGTTGCTACTATAATGATAGTAATTTGGATTTTGCTACTAGTTTCTAGAGGAAATTGAAGCGGTGCAATGGTATGGTGTATTTTTGTTCCATCAACAACAACCGGATAATCTTCCATGTCAAGTTCATCCATGAACTCCGACTCACATGGTGCAAGAGTTTATGAAGCAAATGGAACACCCAAAAGTTGTTCGATCTTTTGCTTTAACTACAGAATGGGTTCCTTGTAACCCACTTCTATGCTCAACTCACACACTCTGGTAGACATGACAACCCTCATTTTGGTGCCAAAGCTTAATTAAAAGCAATTCAGTTTCTCTCTATTTGAAGCATATATAAAGGACGAACAAAGAATTAGTAGACAATTGTTATATGCAATATTGATATAGAATTTCATAAATTACTAAATGCAAATAGCTAGCAATGAATTCAGTTTAGAAATGGAGGAGATGGTGGGAGTTGATTGTCGAGGCTTTTAGAGGGCCACATGGGTTAGATAGTGTGATTAAGACAACGGAGTTGACGTCGAGAAGAAACTAGGTGGTGGGGATTTGTTCTCCCAGTTTTTGTAGTAGAAACCTTTGGACATGTGGATTCAAGCCATTGATGGAGAAATTCCCAGTGGCTCAATACAGATAGTGTCAAAGCTAAGAAAGAAAGCAAGGGTCCAAATTGGAGCTCTAGAGAATCTCTCTCTCCTCAATGCTTTCAAGGCATTTCCAAAAGATTTTCAATGAGATGGGAGAAGATTGCAACAACCGCTGGGCCTAGGGATGGTGCCAGTTCCAAGGACCTAAAGAAGGGTAAAGGAAACCCCTGTACCCCATTCCTTGAATATTTTTCTTTCTCGAACTGAAGGATTCTACCATTGGTCAATTACAGAGTTTCGGAATCGCTTGCAAAAACCAAACTGAAGATGGTCATGTTGTAGGGTTTCGTCTTTGAGCTCTGCACTTCCTAAGTTGTAGGGATCTTGATGCCATTGCAAAAGTGAAGGGTATTTTCGACCATAAAAGGATAGTTTAGGCATTTTGAAGAAATAAGTCTTATGTGGCATTACATGTGAATGGATTAAACAGTAAAGTAGGTTTGTGTCTATTCTCTAAACCTTAGGGGGTGTTTAAGTATTTAATGGTCCATATGAGTCTGCCCGAATTAAATTTAAGGGTAAAATATAAAAACCTTCCCTGAAGTTTTTGACAATCATAAAAACCTCCTCTATAGTTTCATTTTAGTAAAATCCTCCTCTATAGTTTCATTTTAGTAAAAACCTCCCATCTATTTTTGATAAAATTAACAAGTACCTCCCTTCCATCAATGACCAAGACGAAAAACATTAAAGAAATGATAATTTTTTCAAAATACCTACTTTACCCTTTCTCAAACACTGCTCATCTCTTCTCCCTTTGAACCCAAAAGCAAAAGCAACGGCGGCACTGGTGACAGCGGTATGGCAGTCCAAATTAGGACAGGAGAAAGAGCAATGCATTTCCAATGAAAACAGAACAGATAACCAAATCAGCCCATATTATCTTGTAATGGGCGGCATTGCATTTCATTTTCTGACAATCATAAACTTTTTGCTATCGTTGGCTGCAGGGGGCTTTGCAAAGCCTGGCCGATAGCCTACCACGGACAGTTGACTTTCTGGGAATTGAGAAGAACTTCTCAGTTCCACCGGTTGTGCCTTTACACAGTGAAACCAGCATTACCATGCATTTTAGTACATGTACAACCTTACTAGTTTTTGCTACTATGCACCAAACAGACTGAGAGAAGCAATTAGACAACGAAGAGAGAAAGAGAAGGAACTTACTATAACTGAAGTTGGCAAGGCTGCCACAAGGGACGTAATCGTAGACAATGAGTTTCTCCTCGGAACCCCAGTAGAACCCTCGTATGCGCACCAGATTGGGATGGCACAATTTAGCTATATAAGCTTGACCTAATTCTCGAAATCTCAATATCTCTCTGTACCACTCTCACCGGCTCTTCGCACTGCCAGCGTCATCCCGTCCTCCAGCACAGCCTTGTATACTATGTTCAAACTAGTCGCTCCCAATATATAAGTCGATGCTTTCAACAGAGTCTCCAGTTCCGACTTCGTTTCTCCGTCTACAGTTACTAGAGACCCTCCCTTTGTTCTTGTTGCTTTTTCTGTTGTTCATCACCCACCTTTTCAGTCTTCGTCTTCGTCACTATCGGTGCTCGTCAGCTCGGACATCTCTTCGCCATCGTTATTTTTCTTTCCCAGGCACCAGCACGCCAGCCCTTTCGGTTCCGTTGATGACAAAGGCCAGATATCTTTCCCATCCATTTCGTCTTTCTTCTCTGCGCTTCCTGTACTTCTGACCACCTTCTTCCTTCTCTTCCTTATTTGGTAATCATAACAGAATATCATAGCCAGAACTCCGATACTAGCCAAATCCCCAAAGATGATGCCTACAATTGTTCCTGGTCTGAGACCCCTTTGCCTTTGCTATTGAGTCCCATTCATTGTTCCAGATGACCCAGTTATAGGTGTCAAGTCTATGGTGTTCGGAATAGTTGCAAATGCATGAGAAGAAGTAATTTCAGAGACATTAGGTGGAGTAGAAAGAATGGAAGTCATGGCACACAGGTTCTTTAGTGGCTTCCCGCATAGACCTGGGTTGCCAGCAAACGATTCCGTTTTCTGATTGAGAAAAGCTACGTTTTTCCGGGATTTCTCCTGTGAAATTATTGAACGAGAGGTCAAGTGTGACATTCCCTAGGATTTGCTTCCCAAATTCCAGTGGAATCCTTCCGACGAGCCTATTGTACGAGAAGTTCAAGTAACGGAGGCTGACTCCACCGAAATCTAGCGGCAACGACCCGTTAATCAGATTGGAAGACAGATCAACGACTTCGAACACACTTGGAACACCGCCATAGAAGTAATTATTGCTCAAGGAAACGACTGTAAGATTTCGAGGAGCAGTGATGAGGTTCTGAGGAATCTTTCCCGCCAAGGCATTAGCAGAAAGGTTAAAAAACTCAAGGTTCTTCAACCCTCGGATTGTCTTCGGTAATTCTCCTGAAATTACGTTGTTGGAAAGAACAGGGGGTTAACTGACTAGAAGAAGAAGAAAATGAGAGAAAGGGAGAGAGGGAGGAAGGGAGTAGCTGAGAGGGGGTGTCGCCGCCATTGATCTGCTTCTAGGTTCGAACGAACGGGGAAGGAGAGGAATAGTGCCTTTTCGATTGATTTATGTTGAGGGAGAGAGGGGCAATAGGAAAGAGAGATTAAGAGGGAGAGAATGGTGGAAAGGGAGAGGTTTCGCATGAAGTACCGCCGTTGCTGAGAGTTGCAGAGGTGGTGGTAGAAAACAAGGGCAATGGAAGGGGACAATGCTAGAAGAAGAAGAAGGAAAGGAAGAAGAAGAACAAGAATAACTGAAAAGAACAAGAAGCCAAAGAAGATTAGAGAAGAGGAAGAGATCGGATTTAGAGGGGTGTCGCCACTGCCTTTGCTTTTGGCTTTGAACGGGAAAGAAGATGAGCAGTGTTCGAAAAGGGTAAAATAGATATTTAAAAAAATGATCATTTCTTTAACGTTTTCTGTTTTGATCATTGAACGGAAGGGAGGTATTTGTTAATTTTATCATAAATAAAAGGGAGATTTTTTGTTAAAATAAAACTATAAGAGAGATTTGTATGATTGTTATAAACTTCAGGGGAGGTGTTCGTTGTTTACCCTAAATTTAACACACATTAGACTTAGGTGGGCTCGGGCCTTGGCCAAGTTAGGTGGTCAGTTTGTAGTATGCCTATTAGGCCCAATATGAAATGCCGTCAACTTATTTAGCACCAGTAATTTAAAGGCTGTCAATTGATCCCAGCATTCTGACTCTGAATCTGATTATCCTGAAATTTTTTGGGCAATTGGATCAGATGGAGATTCAACCACATACAATGTCCCACAAAAAATATTATTTATATATTGTATATAATTATATAAAGTTTATAATTCGTAATTTTAATACTTTGTATTTATATACATTATTATATATAAATTAAAAATAACTATTCTTTTGATTATTTTTTAATTTTTTTAATCATTTTAAACACAATGAAATAGTTGCAGATTAAATTTGGATATTCAAGTACGATCATGTAGTGAATCAAGTTTGGGCTGAGCTACAAATCGGGCTAAACCTAGATTATGGACCCAGACCCAGCCCAAAAGATAGAAGAGCATGGGGCTTTTGGCATAAACCCAGTGGACATGAAATCTAACCGTGGCCCATGTAGAATCCCAGGTTAGGTTATGTCAGAAGTCTGATCCAAAATTCCAACCCGCTTTTTTTGAAGTCCGGATCTCCTACCCAAGCTGATTCTACCCACACCTACCCTTATCCGCATGAGATTGCAGCCACACATGAGAAACATTGAGTTTATCACAATCACACATGGAGAACATTTCATCCTCTGTGCATAGTACTATGCAGGGGGAGATGTTCCCAATTCACGGGGGTAGTATATTATGGGTAGGCATGGGCAAAGTTCTAGTGGGCAGAAGATCCGGAGTCAGAAACATTATTTCCATGCATTAGGAACATCTCAACATCTCCCATGCTTAATAACATGCAAGAGCTAGCATGAGATGTTCCTCATGTGTGGGTAGGAGATCCGGACCTGCAAAAACAGAGGATCCTCAAATCCGCCGATTTCAGTTGAGTCATAAACAATCTGGGGTTGAGAACTTGAGGGCAGTAATTCTTGGATCCACCAAAACGGTTTCCACTTTCCACCCCATTTCCCAGCCCCCAAATTAATCCAAAGTCTAAATACGGACAAAGAATTTGGAAGAAGATATGCATGACTTGGCATATGACATAACGTACCTGACAGTTTTATCTCCGCCATAGTTTATTCTTCGTTTGAAGAACAATGGATAATTTGGATCAGCTCCACCATACATGCCTAAATCCAAGCTTATTACTTGAATTGCAGAAATAAATGGTTGGTGATCAGGACTTGTCCGAGCAACACAGACACTTATGGCATCAAACTTGGTGAGATATATCACTTCGTAGTAAAATGGGTCTGTTCTGCAACTGTCCACTTTTCCCCAGCGGTTGCCGTCGAAGTGAAGATCAAAAGTTGGTGTAGATGATGTTTCACTGTTGTTGCAATTCCCATAGTAAAAGTATGCACGGAGAAGAACACGCTCTCCCTTCCCCACGTCAATGGAGTAGCAATTCTTGTTTCTAGTGGGAAATACTCTCCGAGTTGTGTATTGAATAGCAACTGGTGAATTACCTGCACTCGGAACAGTTTCGCTTTTACCGCTTTTAATGTAGGGCTCATCTCCAACCCAAGTGATATTGTTGGCGTCAGTAAAAGAACCCAAGGAGCCACAATCTATGTTCAGGAATACTGCATTCGATCGCACAGCATGAAAAGCAAATGAAACAGAGAATGGATTATTATGGACGATCACACAAGAAGAAATATTAGTTGCTCATGAGAAGGGGAACTTAATTACCAGCTAGTGTTGGCACGGATAGGACGAAGAAACCCAAAAGCATTTGCAGGAGAAGAACAAGAATGTTGATCATGGTGGTCTCTCTACAGAGCCGGGGTTGAGACTTGAGACTTGAGAAAGAGGTCCGGGTCCCGGCCGGATTGAGCTTTTAGCTTGTCTCCACGATTCCACACTTATAATTTTGATTTGCGTTTTGCCCGATTGACTAAAATTTGCTTGCGTCAATGGTCATGATATTTGCCAAAAAAAAAACAAAAATGTCTCGATGTTTGAATATTCAAAGGATTGTGACCTATAGTTGAATTGGTCTTAGCTATCACTTACGAGAGTCTTTAGCGTCCTGAGCCTGAGGTGCTCTTTGGCAGTCAGATCATGGTTTTCTCCTCTCAGAAAGGCCATAATCAGACACACCTTGAGTTAAGAAACACTGCGTTGCCAACACACCGTTTCTAAGGCAGGAGACTCCTACACTATGAGTCAAGAGTCAAGTCAACGTGCAATAATTTAATTTGTGCATTAAAGTGCCAATAAATTTATTGGATGGCTTGTACCGATAGTGGTAGCAACTTGATGAAGCTAGCTACCACCAGCAAGTTGCTACAAAAAAAAAATAAGTTCATTAATTTACTAGAACACCCCTATATTTTTAAGAGTTCATTTTACAAAAAATATCCTTATAGTTTGCCACCTATTTACTTAATCAATCTTTGGTTAAGAAATGAGAATTTTTTGTTTTGCCATCTAAAAATGATAACATGATATTGGAAAATGTTCAAAGGCATGGATGCATGATTATTTATTCCAAAAGTACTCTAACACTTCATACAGAAAACAAAATTAATCAAATAGGGCCAATGGTTGTTTGTATTTTAATAGGGGCAAAATTGATATCTTCATTTTTAGTTTTATTAAATTTATTTGAATGGATGTGAGGGTCAAAATTGTTATTTTTTACTTTTTATCTAATTGAAAAATTGATTAAATAAATTGATTGCAAATTATAAGAGGTATTTTAATAAAATATAAAAATACAAGTTAAGTTTTAATCCATAAAATTATAGGGTTGTTTTAGTAAATGACTCAAAAAATAATGATAAATTGTTGACTTAGCTTTTGAATGGGTAAATGGCAAAGATTCGAGCAGCAGCTCGCTTTTTAAAATTCTTATCATTTAACACATGGCTTTAAAGCAGTGGTTGGCCAAGGCAGTCGAACCACTCAAGTGGATTTGCTTAAAAAAAACCATTGAATCATTTAATAAACCGTCGATTTAGACAATTGAACCACTAATCATTTCAACCCAGACAGTGGTTTATGGTTTTTTATTTTTAAATATTGAATAATGTTATGGGTAAACTAGACAGCCAAATTGCTGGCCTAGAAATTAGAGGCAAAAATATTTTTGATAGTATACCCTGAAAGATATTGCATAAATATGTGAGGGTGCTCATTCTCAAAAATCTTTATCAGGTTGGAAGTTAGATATCTTTCTAGGTTTGTCAATGGCTTAGCTTTGGTATGGGTTCTAGCTCAGCCTAAACCGATCCAAATCTATACCACCCAATCCAACTAAACTAAATGGGATATTGTACCGGGTTGGGTCAAGCTCATCTAGATGAAAAATTGAAAACCAACTCTGCAAGGCTATTTCTACAAATGTTGCAATGTCATAATGTTAGCCGATGGTTTGGAGTGGATCAACCTCAACTGAGAACCAATTAAAGCTGATTCAATCCTGACCCAAACTCAAGCAAGTTTGAACCAATGTGAGCTCGAAACTTGTGTTTGCATAGGCTAGAGAACCCAGGTTCTTCACCGAGTTGAGCCATGCTTGGGATTGAGGCCCAAATATTAATTAAGCGCTGGGCCCTAGATCAAACACAACCTGCTCATTTGCTCAAGTAAAGAATTGATTGCTAGTTTAAACTTACTTGCAAAACTTAACTAAGATCAGTATTAATAGATTTACCTTTACCTTCAAAGCAACGTTGGTTATGGATCTAGAAAATTAAGGCCTCGATTGTATTTATTAACTACTTACTTTATTTTTTAGAAATATAGGTTGATTTGTCCATTCCCTTTTCCTGATTCATTATTGGAAATTCCAATTATGTGTTTAGCAACAGTTAACTTCTGTCTACCAATAACAACAATAACAATCAATGGTATGAGGTTCTTCTCCACAGCATTCCAGGATTTGGATTCACTCTCTCTGTCTCTCAAATCAACTAATTTAAGGGGCTGTTTAATAAGAGCTGAAGATGCTGAACTGAAAGGTTTATTGTTTTGTGCTTTAGTGAATAGGTTTTTAAGGAGATTTTGGAGCTCCAATGGCTGTTATCAAACAGCCCCTACCCACTGCAGTTTGTAGGTAGATAGATTGATGCATGATTTCTCCAAAGCTACAGTGTCTTTTAAGATGGACTTTTTACAAAATAAATGACCTTGGTCATTTGACAAAATCAGTTATGCTTTTAAGATAAACATTTTATAAACAGTGAGTGGTATAAAAAAAATATTTTCTTTGACCAAATTTCCCCATTATTACTGTTCATTGTCTTCCCCCTCCTGGGTAAGTCTTCCTCCAATCTCTCTCCTATTCCCTCTTCTCTCACTCTATATCTTACTTCTCTCTTCCCCTCTCCCTCCGTTATCCCCCCCCCCCCACTCCCCCATCTCCGCTCGCTGCTATAACCAATAGTATAGTGGTGGTTCGGCCCGTCACTACTATCACTACTTCGGTATAGTATTACAAGTACTTTGGTGATTTATCACCATTTTTCTAGAATCCTTATTGTCCCACGATGCTGGCACCCATTTTCATTATCCATTTCGTCTTTTCTCAATAATACACGGAACCTCTTGCTAAGCGATGCCGTTGGTAGCAGTGGCAGTTGTTTTGCACCACTGGTTGATAAGTTTTGAGTACGAGCTATGACTGAAGCAACACTTCTTCCTACCACCTTGCTAATCATATTGCAGACTGATGTCTCTTCTTGAAGACAAATAACAAATCGAAACAGATTGTCGTATCCCTTGCTGTAGCAAACGAACCTAGGCCAAAATACGACCAGGTAAGCTCTGTTATTGTTCACTGCATTTCATTCTCGTTTTTTTTATTTTCATTTTCGTGCTTTTCAAGTTAAATCCCCTACATTTTATTACGAAGCAGTCAGGATCTGAGGGGAAATTGCCAGAATTGGTGATGAGGAATCCGCTGATCGAACCAGCTTCTGGTAAATGGTCTGATGGTGATGCCGAAAAGAAGAATGAGAGGAAGGTGAAGAAAGAAGAGGGAAGAGAAAAGAAGGGAAAAGAAAGAGAAATGATGAAAGAGAGAGAGAGAGAGAGAGAGAGAGATCGGATTGGAGAGAATATGATCGTTGTCGCACCTGGTTCAGTGTTGAAAGGTAGAAGAAGATGAATAGTATTTGGACAGTTATAGAAGAGAGAGATGCTAAGAATGAGAGGGGAAAAAGTCTTGTGACGAGTCTTTTAATTGAGGGCAATTTTGTCCTAGAAAATTAAAGTTCTTTCTCGTTCATTACTTTTATCATTATTTCAAAAACATAATTGATTTTGTCAATTGACCTGGTCATTTATTTTGTACAATTCAAGTCTCTAATTTAATTAGTTTTATAAGATAAAATTAATTCATTATAGAATTCTACAGGTACTTCAATAAGAAACAAGAACCGACACTAGAATTACAATCACAATTGTGACCAGAAAATTTTTACTGATGTTGCTCTGGCTGTTGGTGGAGGGTAGCAAAATCGAAGTTCCATTACCAGAAATATCACAAGACGACCGATTGGGAGGACATAATAAATTCGGGTTACCTGAATAACTGTAGCATAAAAAGAATAAGACAGAGAAAGCCAATATTATTGTTGTTATTTAGGCTCAATTTGGAAGGAGTATAAATTTTAATATAGTAGAGTGTAAAATCTTGTATTTTATATTATTTTGCATGTATTTGTACAATATATATTTGTTTTTAGGGCTCAGTTTGAAAGGAGTATAAATATAAATTTGTACAATATAAATACATATAAAATACAATGTTTTAAGCTCTACACATTTGTATTTGTACTCCTTCTGAATGGTTTCAAACTGAGTATACATACAAGATTTTGCACTTTACATATTTGCTCTTTTCAAACTGAGACTTAGAAACAATAAAGACAAGAAAAAACAAGGACAATTGATCTACTTACACCAATGTTAAGTTGCTCTTATTAGTGAGTGGAGAGGGTATTAATCCACTAAAGTTGTTGTTTGCCAAATTTCTACAACAACGAAGAGAAAAAGAAACAAATAAAAGAAGTGTTAGAAAGATGCAAAATTCCAAACGAAAAAATTGGCCCTCAGCAGGAAATACTTACAGCATGTTCAAATTAGGAAAGTTAGCCAAGTATCTAGGAATTTCTCCACTTAAACTGTTATTATTCAAGTCTCTGCATGCCATAAATCAGGGCAATGTTATTAAAAAAACTACAAATTAGTGCAATTTCCAATTTATTACTTACATTAATTGGAGAGTATCCAAGGGGCTAATATCTGGGAGAGACCCTTGTAGTCCATAGTTACCGAGATACCTATGAATTGTTCAAAAGAAATAGAACTAACGATGTTCCTTTAGTTGTGAACATAGTTAAAAGAAAAATTATAAAGAAATAAAGGATGAAAGAAGATAGATAGTTGGTAAACCTGAAAAAAAAAATAGCTCAATAATGTGATTAACTAAAACTATATGCCTTCCAGAAAAAAACACTAAAACTAAAACTATATAAGGTATATTGCAAAAATAAAATTTTAATTCCCAGCCCAAACACAAAAAGAAAATATGGGGAAACATGATTTACAATGCAGTTACTTGTGGTGCTGTCTCGCGAGAACCAAAGGTACATTGGATCCAGTCCCAGGGAAAATCGTTTGGAAGACAGGGGTCACCGCTCCAATCTTGAAGTTGAACAAAAGTTTTTTGTAGCAAAGATAGCACCTTTACTGACATAAAAAATGAAGAAGAAAGTAAGCCCAAATTAATTAATTTTCAATTCCTGTAAATCTCAGGTAGAGAATGATAAAAAAAGGCACTTTTACGAAGCTTTAGATCGAATAATTTCAACTTAGATAAAGAAGTTGTAATTAAATAAAATTCTATATCATAACCTAAAATCTGAATACAATGAGATTATATATCAGCCTTTATTGATACAAAAACCATTAAAACGGTAGCGAGACTAGAAATGGCAATTTGACCTATCCCCGTGGGGCTTCGCCCCATCCACCTTGGTCTCGGCTGGTTTTTAAAACCACAGGTTATGGTTCCAAGAAAACCTGAAACTCTGAGGATCAGAGATGGTATTTATCCACCCCACCCTAACTATATTATATAACACAATTCATATAAAATTGATAATATATGTTAATATATATTATATTATATTATATTATACTCTATTATATTACATAATATTAAATAGTTTTAGGTAGGTTTCAAAAAATTAAAATATAATAAATTTATAAGTATACAAGTAAGAATGACTTTGGCGAGGCAGGGCAAAGTCAGGGATCCCCGCTCTTTGTAGGGACGGGGATAGAGCTTAGATTTTTAGTAGGGATAGATTTGAGTAGAGACAAGCCGAATAGCTAGTTATTCGAGCTCAATTTGCCAAGTCTATACAAGGCTCGAGCTTGAGCACGACTTGGCTCAAGCTCGACTAAGAAAAATGTTTTATAAAAATAAAATATATATATATTTTTATTTGATATTTAAAAAATTAAGAATTATAATTAGTTATTATTATATAAAAGCAAAAATATTATATATAATATTTTTATTATATATTATTTTCTATAATTTTATATTGTTGTTGTTGTTATTATGCATGTAGTTATTCGAGCTTAGTTCGATTAAAAAACGAGCTTGTAAATTGGACTTGAGCTTGGTTCGAATCTCGATTTCAATCGAGTTGACCCGAGCTTGAATAGCTCATGAAGAGCTCGGCTTGTGGCCACCCCTACCCACTAGGGTTTGGGGCAAGAAATTTCAATTCGGGGTCAGGTATGGGGCAAGTAAAACCCAACCCACCCCTTCCCATTGTCATTCCTAAGCCAGAGAGAGAGAGAGAGAGAGGGAGAAAATTCTAACTGAACTAAGAACCAAATCTTTATAATGTGGGATAGATTCTTCTTTTGAATTGGTGATTGAATGCTTACTTTCAAAGTGACTTTGCTTTTGTAAATGGTTCTTGTACTACTACCAATGGACTTAGTGAAGTCAAGGGCAAAGAAGGCTAGTTTTCCCCATATGAGTAACTACAATTGACTAATGAACTAGATAACATCGGTGATTCTCTTTGAAAATTTGAAGAGTAGTGAAGGGTTAAAAAGTCTTTTTAGTAAGGGAAAATTTCTTATTAGTATGTTGTACTTTGGTCTTAATGTCATTTTGGTCCCCAATTTTAAAATGCAACAATTCAAGCTTTACTTGCCATTAATTAGTTGTTAAGTGGCATTTGAAAAATATACAAATGTTCTTTAGTGTTATTTAATTTTCTTTATCAACCAATCAAACATTGACAAAAAAAATAACAGCCTCAAATCCTTATCTCTTCTATTCAAAAAAGTTGTAGTCACCAGAATGCTCACATGACAAAAAAAATAACAGCCTCAAATCCTTTTTCGTCAACATTTGAATAATTGATAAAGAAAATTAGATGACACTCAAAAGGTATTTATATCCTTTTCAAATGCCACTTAATCGCTAATTAACTATAGATATTGAATTGACATATTTAAAAATTCAGTTACTAATTGTTTCCTTTTAAAATTCAAAGACCAAAATAACATTAGACCCAAACTACAAGATACTAATCCAAATTTTCCCTTCTGTTGTTAATTCTGTAAAACTAAAGAAGCTTATAAAAGGAAAAGAAATGGTAAAATACCCAAACAGTATAGAGACTCAAGAAAACGGGTCTATAAAGTAAGACTCACCATGTGTCCCATTTGTTCCAGAAGCTTCTAGGGCGTTGCCGATTTGAAAGATCTCCACTGCATTGACCATTGGTAGGAGAGTCGAGCCGGATGGTGGTAGAAGATCGTAACTTGTACCCATTTTATTGGCAGAATAGGATATATTTGTGGTTAAATCAATCTCCAAAGCAGTTCCATAAGGTGGGGTTATCGGATTGGTGATATTTCCGCCATTCAGATAAATCCAGAAAGATCGCTGCTCCGAGGAATTTAGCTGCTCTAATTCTAAGAAGTAGAAAACGCTGTACAGTGTGATCTCATCCTCACCGATGTCCTCGTAATCAACGATCCATATGGCAATACCAGGATCAGACGAATTTGAGCTTTTAATTTCTGTCTGTAACACAGATTTCGGAGGCTTATTTGGAAGATCTGCAATTATAACTTCACTATAGTTCGCAACCAATTCAGTGCTTCCTGCATATCTGAGCGCAAAACGATCATATATATCGCCTGGTTCCCAAACTCGATCATATTTATCATCTGGGAACCTATAAAGAGAGAATACTCGGAAGTTAGGACCTTTTTCTTTTCTAATTAAGTAATAACAAGGGAAAATTTTGGTTGCTAATGAAGGATTGCGTCTTTCCTCGGTCTAATTCATTAAAAATGCCACATCTAATTAATGAGGGTTGTCTAGGTTTGAATCATGCTCAACTGAGAACAAAGGCAGAAAACCCTAACATAATGACTGTCGATGCCCTAATTCTCTTCTTTGTGGCAGAACTTCCGATGAAAACTGCCATGAATGAAGATGAATTAACAAGAAATGGCTCAGTTTGTAAAGAGACATGAATGATGGGAAAAAATCACAAAACATATGACAGACGCTGAATGTCATCCCTGAAAATTTAACGTTTATTTGGCACTAATGTCATTGCTCCAGAAAACAATGACATATCAGTGTTATATCAAAAAAAATGGTGCTCTAAGAAATGCTTAATTATTTAGAATCGTTTTTTCATAAAAAACGGTGCTTCAGATCATGCCATGAAAATCGAGAAGACGTAGTTTGGAGTAATACCGAATTTGATGTTTTCAAATATTGCAGTTCATTGCTGCCAATGAGGATGTGATGTGAACTTCCTATAATGGATATCAGTGCTGAAAATAAAGACAAATATAGAGCACTGGTATCAAACAGAAAATATTACTATTACTCCTATAATAAATGTCTTACCTAACGAAAAAAAAAAAAACACCATTTTCTCAGAAAATATAATAATTCCAACCCACACATCAATATATCTGCAGCACCGATACTAAACACATACTTAGAATGCCATGAGCGTAGCCACAATCCATAATCTTTTCTATTCTATTTCGCTACATGCTTATTTTTATTTTCTCCAACCCAGAAAGAAAGACGTTTTAGTAAGGACCCATTTCAACTGAATAAAGACGGAGAGGAGAGTCCCCAACCGCTTGAGGAGGTGTGCTTTTGAGTTTTGATCCTCCTTACTCCTTACCAAATATGTTTTTGACCGTTGAAGCTTATATAACGCCTACATAGACTCGAAACAGGCACACAATACCGCGGCATCAAACAATGCCTTTGTTAATCTAATGTGGCAAATGCGCTGACTTGCAGCAGTAAAGAGGGGCAGAAGGATACATTCATCATTTATTGGAGTAAAGAAGGGCTTTGTTAATATAGAAATGGGAAAAGAAGTGACATTATGAAACCAGTTTCGTTAGAGCCTAGAGGTTGCTCTCTGTCTTTGAATAAGAGACATTCAGGTCAACGATATTAAAGATTGGATGTCATCATGGTTAGTTCGCCAAGCCACGTCCTTGGCTAGGGATGGGTAGTGAAGTCCTGTCCAACTCAATTCGGATTATATATATTATGTTATATATATTAAAATATATTTAGTATCATATTTTAATTATAAATTTTCCTTTGTTTTTATTTAATCTATTTCAATAAAATACTTATAATTAAAAAAATTTAAGGTCCCACAGAGAACCTATCTCCATTGGTTAAGCAAATTTGGTTAATCATTCAACTATTCCCACAACTCTTCATTGAATTCGAAGCTTAAAAAAAGTTAATTAATTAATAACTAAACAATTATTAACTATCTTTTGTTAATTATGAAATAATTAATTAATTAATCATATTTTTTATTATTTAGTATTTTATTATGAACATTTTTGTTTTACTAATTCATATTCATTTGTTAATTGTAATTAAATTATTTTGTTATTATCTAATTAAATAATTAATAATTTATTAATGAGTCATGGCTTTAATATTAATTCTGAAGAGCAGTAGAAGGAAGTGTTTTTTCTATTAAATAAGTTTATCCATCCATTTCCACTTGTTTTCCACCAAAATGGTAGGACCCACATCCCAAACATTAGACGTCACATCAGTGCCTTGCATGCCCCACATGCACATCTCAGTGTGCATTGGGAACATCTCCCCCTACTTGTATTTGAGAGATTGTTCCCATTACATGGTGATGTGATGTGAGGTGCAAAGGTAAGTATCAAAGGTGAGATTGTTCCCAGGGAATATCTCACCTTTTTTCCATCCCATATATCTAGACTTGGCAAAAAGTTGACCCAACCCGTGAACCTAATCCAATCCAACCCGAAAAAATAGGGTTAGGATCTCATATTTAGCTACTCGAATGTGAAAATGACCTTGATTATGGGTTAACCCGCTGACCCGATTGTCAAGTCTAATTAGGATTATTTATGCATTGTTAGAAGTTTCAACTCTTTAATTTTTTTCTGTTTAGTCTTTACCTTTTATTGTTTACTCTTTAAATTGTTAAATGTTCAAGTTTTTTATTTTATATTTGGAATTTTAAGGTTAATTCTTTTAATTTTGATATTTTTCATATAATTTTTCTTTATTTTTTAGGATGACCCGAATTGACCCATGGGTCAACCCTAACCCGAACATTTAGGGTTAGGGTCTACCATTTGACAACCCGACCCAAAGTAACTTGACCCAATCCAACCCAAACCCGACCCACCCAACCCAATTCCCAGGTCTACATACACCAAACATAAAAAGAAAAAAATATTTTAGAATATTCAAATTTTCCCTTCTCATACCAAAACCCAAACAAAGCCCAAGGGAAACTCTTGCTATATATGCGACAGAACCCTTTTTTCCAAATAACTGAAGACTGTGTCTGTGTTTAGTAAGAAAAATGAGCATTACTTGTCGTTCTTTCTTCATTGTCTAGATCTAAAATTCTCCACAGAGACAGTTTGAATTTGCGACAAATGAAAGAAATTGGAAAATATGTTGCATTTGACATAGACATACCTCACATTTTTATCTCCGCCTTGGTTTGTTCTCCTTCTCGTGAATAATGGATAAGTCGCACCAAGTTTGCCATACATGCCTAAATCCAAGTTCCTTATTTCAATTGTAGAAATAAATGACACGTCATCCGGATTGAACACATTCCGAGAAACGCAGACGCTTATGGCTTCAAACTTGGTGAGATACATCACTTCTTTGTAAAAGGGGAGGCCTGAACTAATATTGTACACTGAAGCCCAGGGGTTGCCATCGAACTGAAGATCAAACTGCGGTGCAGTTGATGTTTCATCCGTTTTAATCCCATAGTAAAAATGTGCACGGAGAAGAACACGCTCTCCCTTCCCCACCTGTATGGAGTAGCAATTCTTCTTTCCGGTGGGGAATACTCTCCGAGTTGTGTATTGACGAGCAATTGATGAATTAACTGCACTCGGAACACTTTCGCTTTTACCGCTTTTAATGTAGGTTTCATCTCCAACCCATGTGATATTGTTTGCGTCAGTGAACGAATCCGAGGACCCACAATCTATGCTCAGGAATACTGCATTCAATCGCAAAGAGTAGAAAGTAAATGAAACGGAACGGATTATTATCGACAATCACACAAGAGGAAATATTAGATGCTGAGAAAATCTTACCGGCAGCCAGTGTTGGCATGAGTAAGACTAAGAGGCCCAAAAGTATTTGCAGGAGAATAACAAGAATGTTAGTCATGGTGGTCTCTCTGCAGAGGCAGAGTTAGAGAGAGAGAGATCAGATACCCCAGACAGAGCTTTTAACACAAATTTTCTTTTGCGTTTCGGCGGATTGACTTCAATTTACAGTTGCGTGGACGCCGAAGCCGTCTAGGTGATGTTTAGTATTAAAATTAAAGATCGTCACGCCTACCCTAAAATAAATGATTTAGCTACGTTGTCTTCATCATTATCATATGATGATAAATGATTAATAATAAAGTGTTGACCCGGGGTTGAGTCCGTGAAAATGAGTAAAACCGCTCATTGGATCCCGGTTTTTAACATATTATATCCAATATCGATCATTCCCGGCTGAACAATAGGCAACTAGTCACTAAGTTGGACTTGGCTCTTTCCGATGGGATCCAAGAGTCCATCCGTGGGATGTAATTATTCGTATTTGGCATTCAATTTTTTTAAGTGTTTATGTTTTGAAATAAGTAATTATTTTATAGTGAGCATTTGGCATTTTTTTCTCTAATAGGTACTTAAATAAGTATTTGTGATTATTTTGTCTTTTATTTTATTTTTTTTAATTTTTAAAATATATTCTTTGAAAGAATTTTTAATAAATTATTTTTATAAAACATTTTTATAAAACATTTTTATAAAAGTATTTTTATGAAGGTATTTTTAGAAAAGTACTTTTATGAAAGTACTTTGTTAAAAGCACTTTTATAAATGTACTTTTACGAAAGCACTTTTAAGAAAGTATTCTTACAAAAGTACTTTTATGATAAAAGTGCTTTCATAAAAATACCTTCTTAAGCGTCAACATTTACTCACTCATTTACTTCCTGCACACACATTACCTGCCAAGCATTAATTATAGGAGATCTGGTGCACCCAAGGACTTTCTCCAGGAGCACTCTCGCATTCCCCCCAGCTTCACACCTCATAGTAACTTGAGCGTCGGAGCCTCCGCCTCGGGTATCCACCCCGAGGCCTCTGACACTCTCTGTCTTGCAGTGCCTCAGATCACCAGGGACCTCGCCTCGACCAGTAGTCCTCGGCTACCATAGTCCTCACCTCGGTTTGCAGTTCTCGGCTTCGGTCAACCTCTTTCGAAGCCTTAGGTTCCCCGGATAACTCTCGAAACTTGAAAAGTAAATTTACCTCGTTGCCCTCGGCCAAACCACGCGACAACACTAACAAATAGAGAAAAAGAGGCAACATATATCATCAATCACAAAGAGGGAAGAGAGAGATATTTACCTATGAATTGAATGATGTGGATGTGCCTAAGAGGGAGACCGCAAGAGAAAATTTTGCTGATTTGCGACCATGTGTGTGAGAGAGATAATGATAGAGAGCGCGAGCGCGAGAAAGAGACGACTGAGTGAGAGAACAATTGAGTGCGTGCACGCGAGAGAGAGAGAGAGAGAGAGAGAGAGAGAGAGAGAGAGGGAGAGTGAGAGAAGGAGATAATGATTGAGCGAGAGAGGGATGATTAAGAGAGAGAGGAAGAGAGAGAGAAAGAGGAGAGAGACGACTGAGTGAGAGAGAGAGCGAGAGAAGGACGACCGAGAGATGGCGGGAAGAGGCGCGAGAGAGGAAATCTAGTGGCAATCATTTGGTCTCTAGCGATAATTTTAAATGACTGCCACTTGAAATATTGAATTCCAGCGGTAGTCACCAAATAGTCAGGTCAAAAGCTGCTGCTAAAGATGTTTTTTCTTGTTGTGAGTGCACCTATTCGAAGATACATAGAGAAGAATAGATACGAAGAAAAAAACATTTAGAAAGGAAAATTAAAATTTTAAATGGCCAAACCAGTTATAAATCAAGCAGTCAAAGAGGGAAGATGATAGGGTCTGGCACCCACATACACCCACACCCGCACCCGTGCCCATGCCCACAAACGACCCAACTTGGCTCAGCGTGCGCGTGTGTGAAAAGCACCCCCGCATACACCTACACCTGCTAATATACTCAAAACCATCTCTTTCTTAACCAATGTGGGACAAGAGCTCTTCACCTACATGCAAGAAGAGATAAGAGAGAAAAGACAAAAAGCAAAAATTAAAGGAGGTGAGATTCTTGAAATTTTGAATCTCCCTCAAACAATCTCCCATAAGATTCAAAGTTACAAGAATGATTGGATAACCTGAGCATTGCGGTGAGAGAAGTAGTCATGGTGATGTTTTTTGGACTTCAGCATCTGTAATGGGTCAAAAATTGATAATGCATTCCCAAGTCATCTAGTAGCTTGTTACTCATTCAACCTAATTCTAGAGATCTCCTTTCACATAGGTTGGGTGTCTATCACCAATGACTTATATAACAAGCTTCAACCCTATTCCTACCAATACCTCATAAAATATCTTAGAAGTCTATGATTTGTTTAATGAATCTATAAGGTTTTTTTAGACCTTATAAAATCCAGTGCGAGTATACCTTTGTTAAGCTATTGTCTTATCAAGTTGTGCCTTAAGCGGATGTGCCTTCTTTTACCATTGTAAGTTTTATTCTTGGCTCTAGCTATTGCTGCTTGACTATGACAATATAGAAATATAAATGAAACTGAATGTGGCCAAAGCAATATATCTGTTAGTAGGTTCCTTGGCCATTTTGCCTCGGATTCGGCTAATTTTAGAGTAATGAATTCATCAACATACAAGTAAATCATGACTCCTCATCATTTACAAACTTGCTATAGATGCATCTGTCAAAACTATTTTTGTTATATCCATTTGTCATTAACACATTATCAAGTTTTTCATGCCATTATTTGATAGCTTGTTTTAAGTTATATAGAGACTTAATTAGCTTACATAATTTATTCTTTTGTCCTAGTACTACAAAGCCTTCAAGTTATTTAATGTAAATTTTTTCTTCTAATTCCCATTTAAGAAAGTTGTTTTTTCATCCATTTGGTGAACACCAAGTTTGTAAATGGATGCTATAGCAAACAAGATTCTAATTATAGTTAACCTTGCAATCGGGGAATATGTGTAAAAGAAATTTATACTTTTCTTTTGTCTATAGTCTTTAGCAACTAATTTGACCTTAAACTTATCTATTATGTCATTTGACTTTAATTTTTTTTTAAATATCCACTTATAGTCTACTACCTTAGTTCCAAGTGGGAGATCCACTAATTCCTTAGTGTGATTAGTGATTAAAGAGTTTATTTCACTTTTTATGACTTCTTTCCAAAATACTGCATAGGAGGATGTTATTGTCTTAGTTCCAAGTTTGTTTCTTTCCTTTTTTTTTACTTCTACTTAAGTCTAGTTCTTTACTATTAGAATAAACGTTTCCTTAAATAAGTGAAATACTAGCTTCTTGATCATTTAACTCTTGTTCTTGGTTTTCGTTATAAACTTGGGGTAGTTCCCTATTTATTATTTCATTTTCACTAAGAAGATATGTTCAAAGAATTTTGGATCTCATGACTCGATAATTATGTTGTACTCTATAACATTTTCTATTATTTTTATTACAAGAATTATATACGTTGCATTGTTTTGTGCATATCCAATAAATACACAACCACAAGTTTTTGAATCCCAATTTCTTTCTTTTAAGTTCAGGTATTCCAACATTAGCTAAACAACCCCAAACTACTCCAAACATTTAGCTAGTTTAAGTTGAGTTTCCTATTATGCCAAAGTTCAAATGGTATTTAACATTTCTTCTTGGGAGGTATTCTATTGTACAGGTGACAATGGTTAGGATTGCTTCCCTCATAGGTTTGGAGGTACACTTGAACTAATTAATATACTTTTAGTGTTCTGTTAAGTCTTTCTGTGACTCCATTAGATTCAGGTTTGTAAGGGGTCGTAGTTTTATGTATAATTCCATTCTCTTCAAAGATTTTTCTAATTGTTTCTATATCATACTTAGTCTCTCTATCAATTTTGGGTTTTGATTTTCTTTACTAACTAATTTTCTACTTCAGCCTTGTAGGTTATAAAAGCTTGTTAGGTCTCATTCTTTAATCTAAGTAAAACAACATTTATATACCTAGAGTAGTCATCTATGAATGTTATATAATATCTTTTTCCTTCTTTAGCTTCATGGAATTTAAGATTCCATAAATCATCGTGTATAAATTATTGTAATTTAGTTTTTCCTTTTACACTTTTATGTGGTTTTTAGTAAAATTTTCTTTTACACATATTTGGCATTTTTCAGTTTTAAAATCATTCAAAACTCTTAATTTACAAAACCTTTTTAGATAAGGAGCACTACGATGTCCTAGTCTAACATGCCAAATATCAAAAGATTCCATAATATAAGAAGCAGAATAAGCATTCTAATTCATAATGATATCAGAAATATTTAGTACAAATAGCCCACCAATATTTATATCATTTTTCAACAAGTACATTGTTTTTAATTAACACATCTTTGTCTACTACAAATGTGAACTTCAATCCTACTTTGTTAAGAAGTGCACCCGACACCAAATGTCGTCTGATCTCTGGTACATGCAACACATCATTCAGCATTAGTAACTTTTTCGAAATTAGTTTTAGAAGCACTTCCTTTATCGATGACCTTCGAAATCTATGAATTTTCCTTAAAGACTTGATCTCCCTCAGCCTAAATTGTATACTCATAAAATGAGCTGCAATCCCTACATATGTGCTTAGTAGTACTAGTGTCCAACACCCACTCCTTCGGTTTATCAACCAAGTTTGTCTTGGTCACCATGGCTTCAATAACATCTTCAATCAAGTTGGCTTTTGGTTTTCCAAAGTTTTTTTTTCTTTCGACAACGACGATCTTTCTTATAGTGTTTAGGTTTGTCACATACATAGCATTTTCCTTTCTTTTGCTCTTTTTTAAATTTTTTATCATGTTTCACATTGAAGCTCTTTTTGAAATTTGTAGTCATTTTCTCCACCAGATTGGTTTTAGAAATTTGAACTTCATCATTCTTTCTAATGTTTTCTTCTACTTTGATTTGGACCACTACTTAATCCAAAATAGTGTCTTTGCTCTTGTAATTTATACTATTTTTGAAATCATTCCATATATGTGACAATTTTTCTATAAGAGAAATAACAACAAATTCATCTAACAATATCATGCCTTCTTTAGTTAGTTCCCTCATAAGTACATAAAACTCATCTATTTGGATAGACACGTCTATGTCTTCATGGTAAAATGCAAGAAATTTGTAATCACATTTTTTTTTATTTTCAACATTTTGTAGAGCATATTTGTTGTCCAAAGCATTCTAAATTTCATAGGCAAAATTGTAGGAATAGTAGATATTGTGCAGTTCATTGGTCAAGCAATTCAGCATATGGTTTTTGCAGAGATTGCCAGCCATGAACCAGTGTTCTACAACAACATAATGGGTTGGTTCCTCCATGTTCAATGGGTTCAATTTAGTCAAAAGCGGAGGCTATCTCTAACTATTCTAAGGCAAATAGAAGGCGTTGTCTCCAATACTTGTAGTTGGTTCCATTGAAATGTTCATTCTTAGAAAAATCGGGAATTGTTAACAGTATCCAATTTCCCAAGAGAGGATTAAAAGAAATAGGTTTTATAAATGCGGTTTTAAGATTGTTATAAAAATAATAAACAGGAAGGTAGGATGGAACACTTTTGCTTTCTAAAATCAAATTGAAGCAGTGTTGCAAAAATATTGTTGTGAACTAAGAATTTTAGTGAATATGAGGATCGAGTCATATTACTTGGTCACTCTCCTTAAAATCGCATTTAGCTCCTCTGGTACAGTCGGGTTAATGCAAATCGATCACTAAGATAAAATAGCCCACAGGCTATTAGTAGGTGTGCACTTGCTTATTAGACCTTTACGAACCACAAAGAATGATGCTCAGAAATGGACAATTAACAAAGAAGGAAAATTGTGTTGCGTGTATTAGTGTATTCACTAGGTCAACCAACACTTTATTTATAAAGTAATTTCAATCACCCAAATGGGCACCAATGTATCCTTTCAGAGAGATTTGTTCGAAGAGACATAAAGAAGAAGAAACATGAAGAAAAAAGTATTTAAAAAAGAAAATTAATTTTTTAAACAGTCAAATCGGTTTCAAACCAACCGGTGAAAAAAAATATATAAAGTATGGCACACACATACACCTGCACCCACGCCCTAGCCGGCCTAGCTCGGCTCAACGTGCATAGAATTATCTATGCACTTCGTTAATCTGAACTCTCAGTACTCATACTCATATGTTAATTTGCTCTTTAGCGAGACCGGATTTGTTCCTCACACAGGGTGCCTCACTTGTGCCTCACACGCACAGTGTGCCATACATTGGGAACATTTACCGTACTTATAGGTTATTATTCATGAGAGATGTTTCCAATGCACGGTGGATGTGCATGTGAGGCGCTCCTATGTGAGGAGCAGATCCCGTTCCCTCTTTAGCTCATACGTCTAGCTTGGCTCTTTAACATAACTCGGCTTAACCAACCACCTTGGCTTTACTGACGTGAGTAGCAGAGTCTCTCTAGGACCCACCTTAGGCCTCTAACCGTTCTTGCTCATAGGCCATTAGAATCCAGCTCAACTTGTGTATAGATATATATATTAATAGCAATTAAAATATTTGAGTGGTAAATATATTAATCATATATAGCCCATACGTGACTTGCCACCATAAGAGTGAAATTAAAATATTTGAATAATATCGTGATTGTAAATGGTGGTTGTCCAAATATTTAATCCCTAAATTTAATCACGTAAGTAAAACATTTAAAAATTTTTTAGTGAATTTTTTATCACATTTAAATCAGCATGGCATTTTAATCTGTTCATCTTTATTTTTTTTACTTTTGAAACTTAAATTATATGTATACAATCCATATACATGTATTTAAATATAATATTTTCAAAAGATGAAACTTCAAAAATAAGTCACACATTGTAATCAACTAGGCCAGGCACAAACTTATATTTTAGGCCCCGATTCAAATTGGTCCAGACAAAAGAGAGATTCGTTTTAAGGGAGAAGAAAGAGAAAGATTTGAGCTTTGAGGACATAAATGGAAGTGGGAGAAGTTGGGTTGGAAAGAAGAGGTGGAACCGTGGAACATAAACAGTTAAAGAACTGTAGACTTTAGTATTTGGACGTGATACCTAACCCTGTTTTTAAAATATTTGAAGAGCAGAATATACAATTATATCTTTGTTTTGTAAAATATTAAAAAGTAAAAAACTAAATAGAGTGTCAGGAGGGATGTGAAAGAAACATTGTAAGTGACGGAAACTTAATAAAAACATTAAAAAATAGAAAGTGTCTTATTTATTTATTTAGTAAGAATAAAATGGTGTTTTACCAAGAAAATATAAAACACTTACCCTGTGTTTGGTTTCAAGGAAAAAGTAGGGACAGGTTAGGTTTGTGAAAGTTTCTCGATCTTTTCATTCTTTTCACTTTTCACTACATTTTCCTATAAATCAAACAGATCCCTAATGGAACGACTAAAATGATAGAAGTTCCTTTTCATGTCATGAACTTTGTTACTTAGGCTAAGTTTGAAAGGGGGTATAAATACAAATTTAATTTATAGAGTGCAAAATCTTGTATTTTGTATGTATTTGCATTGTATAGATTTGTATTTATACTCTTTCCAAATTGAGCCTTATAGACGAGAGGAGGGTTTGTTTCATGTATGAACAAGAACTCTAGAATACTCCTTAAATAATCAATTACTCAAGAATTCTAGAATATTCTTTGGGTTGTTAAGGGCTTAAATCCTTAAGTCTTTATGATGAGAATATGTGCCAAGTTGCAATGTAGGGGATATATTTGTTCTAATCCCCCTTCGCAAATTCCTACTACATGTCATCTCAGATTTTCAGGGAGAATATATCTATCGTATACGATCAACTTTTCAGTTATTTGTTCCCTAAACTAAACTACAATTTACTTTATTTGTTTTTATGTTGTATCTCAAGAAAGTATCTATGGTTCAGGGTTTATGAGTGAAGAGCATTTGCATCTGGCCTATGTAAGGAGAGTTCGCGGTCCTCCTTAAAGCAAGTATTACTAGTCTATTCCTTTACGGAAACAAAAGATAGAAAAGGTTGAGTTAGGAACATTGATAGCAAGTTTCACCAAGGCCTATGCATTGCAAGATCCAATGAGCTCAAGCAAGCATTAACAACTTGGATTGGCTCTAAGTAAGAATAGTGTCAAACCAATTATTATTCAGGGCAAAGTCATAAACCCATAATTATCTTATTTAATAGCCAGATCTATTGTTTCCAAATCCAATTATACTAAAAATTATATTTATTTATTTAAATAATAACTTATATAATTTTGATAATATAGCCTTAATAAAAAATGACAGAAAAGCATACAATTATTTCTATATTAATAAACTAAGCATTTTAACTAATACCATCTTATTTATTATCAATTAAATTTATCATTTCAAATAAAAAATACGATAAAAATTATAAAAAAAAATAAGAAAAATGTATATATATATAATAAAATAACTAGTTCTAGGCTAAATTGATTTGGGATAGACAAGAACCAAAAAATTATTAATCAAAATAAAGTCATGAAACTAAAACCATTATAACCGTTTCAATTGGGTCTAACCCATTGACATCCCTATCGTAATGGTTGGGGGTGTAATGTGGGTCATGTTGTACATATTGGACTTTAGGTTTATGTAAGAGCCAGTGAACAGTCTACTTCTATCTCCGTTTTACTTAACAAAATCCATGCATCGCATGGGGCATAGAAATAAAAATAAAGTGAAGCGTTAAGTGAGACTGACAGGCCTTCAACCTCTCTCACAAGTCCGGATCGCCTGCAATTGAAATAGTGTGGAAGAGGGTGCATTTCGAATAACAAAAAAACACGTTTTGTGCTCAGATTATAGACCCTACCCACATGTATGGAGTGTCACCAGATGGTAAAACTCCCGTTAGTTTCATGTTTTTATTTTTTGGAACTTAAAAACGAAGAGAAGGAACCCAAAGTATTGCCCACCTTGACTTCAAATAAAAACTAGAGAAAATTCTTGAACAATACCCTGAATTTTGGGGGTTGTGTCGAGGGAGTCCCCAAACTTTAAAAGGTGTCTTTATAGTACCTCAAACTTTTAAATTGTCTAATAGGTTCCTACCATATTAATTGATCCTTAGTCAACACCATCACGTAACATTAAGTGCACATTAAATAAAAGGAGAAGAAGAGTTATGAAATCGGACACCAATCAAATGTCCAAGCTCCTGCTCCCCTGTTCAACATTATCCCCCATTCAACGATCAATTGTAACCGAATGATTACCTGTCTGTTTTCTAACTCTTTTTCCTATTCCCTTCTTTTAACACTCTAACAAAATGGATAAAATGGTTAGAAAAATATCATAATGAATAATTTTATCATTTTAAAATTATTTAATACATACATGATACCATGTAACGGATTGACTGACGATCTAACAGTAAGATCTATTAGACACAATTTAAAAATTTAGAGTACCGGAAAAGACACTTTTTAAAGTTTGGGGGTACAACCCCAAGTTTCATGGTAATGTTCAGTAAATTTCCCTAAAAGCTAACGACTAAACCTTAGCGCTATGCATCATTTCCAAAACAGTTCAAACAGCCAAAGTGATATCTTTTACTCGCACATTTCTTCCTAAAAACTTTCATGCCTTGCCGATGTGGCCTAGCCGACTTCCGGCGAATCCAGACTATTTTACGGCTGGGCTAAAAGCCTAAAAACCATGGGTGCAGCGGATTTCTCCTTTTTTTGTCTTTTCTTAGCTATTCTCTATCATTCGTCATTTTTTTTTTATTTTTTCAATAACCAATTTGGACTAATAACATAAAAAAAGGGAGAAAGCATCGTAATCAACTAATGTGGTTGTGGTTCGTCCATTTACAAGTTGCTCGTTTGAACTAACTGACCCAGCTCACCTATAAATGAGAGAAAGCGAGTGGACAACTGGACATAATAGGAGAAGTAAAACAAGGGTTGCTTAAAATCCATGGCTTTGACTGTTCTCCTGCTGCTTCTGCTTCAGCTTCATTTTTTATGGCCTGCACCAGCAACGGTGGCTATATCATCAACTCCGTCGGTTGTAAAGCCTGGTTGCCAAGTCAAATGCGGCAACATCACCGTTCCCTACCCCTTCGGTCTTAGAGATGGAGACCCAAGCTGTTACAGGGAAGGTTTCAACCTAATATGCGACCACGCTTCGACGCCTCCCAAATTGTTTGTGAGAGTAAGTGAAGATCGTGATCATTGGAAGGAGGTCATAGATATATCACTAGTGCAAGGCCAACTGCGCATATATTCTGTAATCGAATATGCATGCTACGACCGATCGGGTAAGGTGAATTCCTCCAACAGCTTCTTCGGTTTCCGTAGGTTGGCCTTGCCCTTCAGTTTTTCCCAGACCCGCAACAGATACACAGTCATCGGTTGCGACGCTGACGCGCGTATGACGGACTATATACCCGTTGGGAACAGGTTAATTTCGATAACCTGATCCAGTAGCTTTCGTTTCCAGAAAAAAAAAAAAAGCAGCTTTCGATTTCCTTCCTCAATTTTTTCATAAAGCAGCTTTTAAGTAATTTCGATAACCTGTTGCTGTCAAAATCGCAACAAGGCTGAAATAGGGAAAAATTCAGCAAATTTTAAATATTACTTACTTTTTCCCACTTTTAACAATCTAATGCAATATAAAATTTATTGAGTTTCAAAATCATTTACCTCTTTTTTTTTTGTGAATTTTTCTTTTTTCTTTTTCAAAATCTACGATGACGGAAAGATATAATAGCAGAAAGGATTTGATCAATCAAACCCCTATATATTTTGATGAAAATCCACCTAATGGTTACCAATTTTTCAGTATCATGTCTTTCTTTTATGTTTTAGTTATTCTTTTCTTCCTTTTTGTTTCTCTCGTTGATTGTTATCTTGAAGTATAAACTGCATTTTCATTTTTCAATTAACTCTTGCGTTGCATGATGCAACTCGTGTAGACAAGGATGTCAATGTCTTCAGGCATACCTGAAAGACCTGAAACTAATGGATCCAATTATATTGAGTCTCTGTCTTATTTGTCATGATTGTAATTTGGACGGTTTGATAGTAGAAAGGCATGATGTCGGAAAAACTTATAAAGTGATAATGAGAGTGATATTTATCAAAATTCATGGTTATGTTTTGATTGCTCAAAGCTGATAGATTTTCTCATTGTTTTGAAAACTGGACCAAAATCGAACCATTTAATCCGGAAAACGGTCATATTTTTCTTGTTTTAGTACATGGTACACGTTTGATTGGTCAAAACTAAGTCAATGGTCATATTTTCTCATTATTTTGAAAACTGAAACGGACCGGATGATTGAACCGTTTGATCTGGGAAACGGTCATATCTTCCTTGTTTTAGTTTTGACAGAAAACATCAAACCCTTGTAAGAAATGACATAGAATAAAAAAAATTAATTATTTTAAACTGACTTGTAAAATTTTCTAACAAATTTAAAACTCTTCTGCTGCAGTCCAACAGGCGTCCGCTTTAGTACATGGTACACATATGGGTGTGCCAACGATCGCGAAAACATGACACTCTTGACCAATGGAACATGTACAGAGTCGTATGGCTGTTGCCAGATGAACATCCCTAAGGGGGTAAAGACTTTTGATTCCTCTATTAACACCAGAACCCCTAATGAACCAGACACCGATGTCCTGGATGCCAATCCATGCAAGTATCATTTCCTTGTTGACTACGAATGGTACAACTACTTTTCGGTGGCCGATATCCGGGGTTTTGATTTCTATACCAGAAACGGAGGAAAAGTTCCGGTAGTACTCGATTGGGCAATAGAGAGGTTCTGGTGTGAGAATGCTTCAACTACAGATCCCAATTACGCCTGCCGCGGCAACCACAGTGAATGCTTAAACTCCCCCAGTGGTTGGGGATATCTTTGCAATTGTTCACAAGGCTACCTAGGCAACCCTTATCTTGATGATGGATGCCAAGGTATGTAACTACTTAACCACCCTCTCCTTGTTCTTTTTTCCACAATATTTCTACAAAGAACTTAATTTGATTGCAGACATAGATGAATGTGCGAAGCCAGAAAGCCATGACTGCACAGAGCAGGCGGTTTGCACAAATACGCCTGGGAGCTTCAAATGCACTTGCCCACCTGGTACAGAGGGGGACGGAAAAAGGAAAGGACAGGGTTGCATCCCTCTGCCGCCTTCCCGAACAAAATTACTGGTGACACAAGTCCTCATAGGTAATACAATAAGGCTTTGTTTGGTTTAGAAAAAATAAGAGAGAAACAAATGCAAATTTCCTGTTCACTTTATCTTTGGATTTTGCTTTACTTTGCTTAAGCTTTTGTTTTACTTGATTTCCATTCAAATCATTTGCACCCACAAATTTTTGCACCAATACCCAAAAAAATTGCACTGCAAACCTTTAGCAAATTCTTCTTAAAGCTTTTTTTTTTAAAGAAGGATACTAACAGAGAAACAGAAGAAATCACACAACTTAGTTTGGCACATCCTATATTCACGGAGGAGAGTGTGTAGGAAATCCCATTTGTATAGGAAACAACTAGATAGATTTAGGCCCTTCTTTGCAAGGGAGTGGGCCACCATGTTCCCATGTGTGTATTTGTGTTTTTGCAACACTACATGTAAGCACATGTGTATTTGAGGCATGGGCAGTTGGAGATTTTACAAGAAACTTGACACGTATATGCTTTGTTAAATTAGCAACTACTATTTTTTTGGTTGATTTTTGACTGGCCAAGTTATATGGATGATGCAGGTGTGGGTTTAGGTGCAGTGTTCATACTTGCTAGTTACTGGTTATACCAAGTTTTTAAGAAAAAGCAGATCAAGAATCGCAAAGAAAGCTATTTCAAAAGAAATGGTGGATTGCTATTGCACCAACAAGTTTCAACAAAGGAAGGTAATGTTGAGAAAATAAAGATTTTTTCTGCGGAAGAATTAGAAAGGGCAACTGATCAATATAATGAGGATCGAATTCTTGGTCAAGGAGGTCAAGGTACTGTGTACAAAGGTATGTTACAAGATGGAAGAATCGTAGCAATCAAGAAATCTAAAATAGTGGATGAAAGCCAACTTGAACAATTCATAAATGAAGTTATTATATTGTCTCAGATCAATCACAGGAATGTGGTTAAATTGTTAGGTTGTTGCTTAGAGGTAGAAATTCCTCTACTAGTTTATGAGTTCATCTCTGGTGGTACACTTTCCCATAATATCCATCATTATGAAGATTTTCCATTATCATGGGACAACCGTTTAAGAATTGCTACCGAAGTTGCCGGAGCAATTGCTTATTTACATTCAGCAGCTGCTGTGCCAATCTATCATAGAGACATAAAGTCTTCAAACATTCTCTTAGATGATAAGGGTAGAGTTAAAGTTTCAGATTTTGGGACTTCAAGGTCAGTTGAAATTGATAAAACTCATCTAACCACCATTGTACAAGGGACATTTGGATACCTAGACCCTGAATATTTTCAGTCAAGCCAATTCACAGATAAAAGCGATGTTTATAGTTTTGGGGTTGTTCTTGTAGAGCTTCTAACAGGAGAGAAGCCAATTTCTTCTACTAGACAAGCAGAAGGGAAGAACTTGGTCACATATTTTGTTTCTAAAATGGAGGAGAACCATCTTTTTGAGATTCTTGATGCTCATGTTATAAACGAAGGTAAAAAAGAGGAGCTCCAAAAAATTGCTGACCTTGCAAAGAGATGTTTGAATTTAAAGAGAAAGAAAAGACCAACAATGAAAGAAGTTGCCTTGAAACTTGAAGGTTTAAGGAGCTTTGCAGGGCATTCTCAAATTCAACGGAACACCGAAGAGGTGGAATACATGATAGATGAACCTTATGGCTTATGGAGTGCTACATCAACCTCAACTGGGCATACAAGTTTAGAGAATGATATCATTTCACAACTGGAGGAAAAACCACTACTAGTTAACTCATCGTCCTAGTTGTCGCTAGTATACTAGAAAATATTTCATTTTTAGTTGTCACAGCTTACAAGTTTACATGATATGTATTTATAATCATCCCAAGTGAAACCTGGGAAATACTTGTCTAAGTAAATTCATGTTTCCAAGTAAAAACAAACAGGGCTTTATAGATAAATTTGATATCATAAAGTAAACATTTAAAACCTCCTCAATGAAAATGTCTAAAACTTCCCCGACTTTTGGATACCTTTAAGTTGTGTTTGGTTTACAATGATCTATGTACAAATATATTATATATTTCTTTTGGACACCTTTACTGTGGCAAAAAGTACCTCTAATATATGAATAATCTAGAAGTCGATCGTAACCATCCTTTCAATTCACCAATACAACATACGATATATTATATGCCGTCAATGATCAAACAATTTGTTACTTCGATTGGTCCATCATCCATAGTAGCAATCTGTTCATTTGTAAAACGACCAATGTTGAGGGGTATCTTGGTAATATAAAAATATATCTGAAGAGAAAATCATATTATGATAGTTAGAGTGATAATTTTGTATTCTCGGCTTGACCAAGCCTGGCCTTCCCGGACTGAGACATGGGCTAACTTAGAGTTAGAGTTAGTGTGGGCCAGGCCTATCAAGGGATATCTAGTGTCAAGCAGGTTCTAACTTCAAACTGGTTGGGTAGGCTGCATTTGGAAACGATGCAAATAAGTGTAACTGCAAATATGTAGAGTATAAAACGATTCATATAAATTGTAAAGCTGGATTAGTTTTGCATTTTAATAAAATATATGAATTTCAATAAAATATATGCTTTTTCTTATCAAAAATCCACTTAAATACAAATTAACTTCTTTTTTATTGATGTATTTTTACATCTTATTATCAATTTAAATATGCATTAATCTGTCATTTGTCAATGCATAAATGTAGTATTATCAAACACAAGCAAAAATGAATCAAAGTGCAAATTTACCCTAAACCAGAATTTACACTTCATTTGAATCGTTTCCAAATGCAGCCTATACTGCTAAACTGAAATTGGCCAGCATCACCTTTTTAATTGAAAAGAATATTATTGGTGAGGCTGTCAATGGATCCGGAAAGCAAATTTAAAGTATTGATAGTTTGATATCGTATCTTTTGTACTTCGATTTAGGAGTGTTTCATGTCAATTCTTTTTTTATTAAAAATAAATAAAAAGTGCATATAAAAATACATGCCAAAAATAAATTTTAAAAAATAAAAAATAAAGTGCATGGTTTTTGCAAAGAATTGGGATCTGAGCGCACCTTACATTTTCTATACACATAAATATAGAAAATATACTCGATACATAATGAGATGTGTCCGTGAGGTTCGTATGAGGAGAGCTGTACGAGGAGCAAATGAATTGAGTCGTTTAAAGAATGACTGAATAGGGCCCATTTGGTTGAGCTACCACAACTGGATAGCACATTAATTCCAAGGACAGTTACCGTTTCTGTCCATCTTATCTGTTTGAGTAAATGAACCTATCTCATTGGTCATTGGAGGTTTTTTCTTGCCAATATTCATAATTTTATTATTTTTTCTCAACTGCCTAACCCAACTAGTTGACATTGTAGCATTATAGCATTGCAATATGCAATACATGTAAACATGGCCTTGCAACATTCAGCTTTCAGGTTCAGCTTGATCCAATCCGGTTGAGTATCTAGTTCCATTTAGCTGGAAAGGGTTTGTGTTTGGGTTAGGTGCACTGGAGTCGGTTTAGGTTGAATTGGAATTGAGGAGGGGATTTGACTCGAATTTAGTAGATACGTGGATGTGACATGCCGATTAGACTATGATTCAACATTTTTTGCCACATCAGTGGGCCAAGTCACCTTGGTGTCTCAGGCACCTCGGTTAAGACCGAGGTCTGAGTAGTTCGAGATGGCCCAACCTACCGAGGTGACATGTAGCAGATTTCTAGAACTGAGCCAGCTATCTTGGGACTCTTCGGGATCACGCTGTATGACTGAAGGTCTTATCCTTAGGGGTGTCCACGATTCAGTTAACCGAACCATGGCCCCTTTTTGTAAACCGAACTGGTGGTACCGGTTTTTTCATTTTGCTAAACCAAAACCGAACCGGTACCACCGGTTAATTGGCCCGTCGGTTTCAAATTTTGACTGGTTCGGTTCTTTGATTTTTCAGTTTTTTATATTTATAATATATATTTATATAAATATATGTATAATATTATATTATAAATAATAAATGATATGTAATATATTAAAAATATATAATATATTTGTACATAGATCATTATAAATATAAAATAAGTATATGTTTATATATAATGAATATATATTTATATAAAATACATAGAAAATATGTGACATATATTAAAAATATATAAAATATACATATAAATATATATACTGGTCGGTTCGGTTAACCGTCGGTTTTTTTATAGGTTAACCGAAAATCAAACCGGTCCTTCGGTTTTTCAAAAATTCCAAACTGACCGGTTCGGTTAACCACATTTTGCGGTTCGGTTTTCTCGGTTCGGTTCGGTTTTCATGGACACCCCTACTTATCCTCATCCTGCCCGAATTGAGCGGACACGATAAGCCTTATCGGCTAACACGAAGTCCACCTCTCGATGAGGAACGGACTCCTAACAGCGTGGGCCAAGGATCTCTGAGGTGTTTCGTGAGACCCGCGGCAGCTCAACTATATAAGGGCACCTACCCCCATAAAACAAGGTACACACGATTTATTGCATTCTATCTCTCTCATTCCCAAGCTTTCAACTCGCACATTAAGATACTAACTTAAGCATTAGAGTGACCACGCCGAGTGAACCACCCTAGGTTCTCTAAGCACTTCTTCCTTGCAATTCGATCAGCTAGCTAAGCGTTCGACGTCTGAGCTGCCCTCCAGCTAAGAGCAACCAGATCGTGCACCATCAATTGGCACCATCTATGGGAATCGCTACACAAAAGCTAAGTTCCTACTTCTAGTTACTTTTTCTTCCTACAATATTCTATCAATGGCATCATCAAGTAACATTGGAAAGAACGTCGAGACCTTCGTCACTAGGGGGCACAATCAACTTGCACTCAACACTGAGGTTCCCTCGGTAACCATTGGCCAGTTCACCATCCCCTGACCATTCTAGGGGTACAAATAGTTCAAAGCCAAACCTTCGTCACTCAGTCGGCCAACGCTCCTTTGCCTCATGTGAGTGCCACTCTCCCAACTACAGAGTTGTCTGTGGTTCTGGCTGGGATAAAAGCGCAGCAGTTCCATGAGCTGGTGTAGAGCATCCGACTCATGCAGCTGCAGATGTAGCAATTCCAGTACCGGTAATACCAGTACCAGTAGTTCTACTATCAGCAACAGTTCCCCCCCCCCCTCTCCAGCAGAATCAGAACTAGTAGAGTGTCTGTCAGTCTTCTCCCTGGGCTACAGGGCCATCTCAGGTCCCAACCCCTCCTTGGGGTCAGACCCCACCTCGGGACCTAGCAGCAGGTCGGCGTACATCACCACCTCGCCAAGTGATAAACCAGAGAAATTGGCCCCAGCACAGCCGTCAGAGCAAGATTGATCAACAACAACGATCACAACACGAGCACCAAGAAAATCAAGTCAGCAACCAGTAGCCTAGGGTAAGAGGTGCGGACTCAGTTCGAGACCCCTCTATCCCCCGTAGCAGTCAGGACCCACCCCACGCTCATGAGCACATTAGCAACAGAGATCAGCTCCCTCCTCGCGGCAACATCCGAGATTAGGAGAATACCAGGGTCTGGTCCTAGCCAGCACCATGGTAAATAGCATCAACAAGGAGGCTGCAAAGAAGCGACGCCATCGTAGAGCACGCCGCAACTCGGCAAAGAGCAGTGCCCCAACAGCAGTGGTAGAGAAGGGAAGGGAAGAAGTGAGCTCGGTAGCTGCACAGCCGGCTCCAGTTTTGTTGAGTCGGCCTTCCCCTCATGCACCGGAAATCATTTCGGCCCCAAGGCCGAAGAACTTCAAGACACCCGCCCTAGAGATGTACGATGGGAACTCCGACCTCAATGACCACGTTGACAGCTTCCAGTCCCTGATGCTACTTGTCGGAGCGGACGACGCAAGCCTATGCATGGCCTTCTCAACAACATTCAGAGAAACAGCCTAGTCGTGGTATAGGAACCTGCCTCTGGGATCAATAAAAAACTGGCATTTGTTCGTGGACCTGTTCACAACCCACTTCGTGACTAGTAAGAAGTGCCTGAAGTCCGCGACGAGCCTTTTGAATGTGGTACAATGGGAGAACGAGTCCCTCTGAAGTTACATCAAGAAATTCAATTCAAAGAGATTGTAGATACCCGACCTCAACTGCACCGTGTAGCTCACCGCGGACCAGAAGGGAGTTCACCATGCCAATTTTCATTGGCATCTCGAGTTGAACCCTCCAAAGACTATGGAGAGTTCCTCAATGAGGCCGATAAATTCATCAAGGCTGAAAAGGTTCTCGGGTCCCGGTTAGAGCTACACTAGGGTAGAAAGAAGAAGAGAGAAGATGACGAGAGTAGTAGCAGCAAGCACCGGCGATGAAAGAGCAAGTCTCCAAAGAAAAGTAGGTCCCTGCGCATCAGGCGAAGCAAGTCGTCGAAGAAGTCACCACCTTGGGTTATAGGTTAGGTCGGTGATCTAGGACCCCTCCTATCCAGAGATCCAGTTACACCACCTTGAACGCTAAGCAGGGCAAAATCTTGATGGCCATCAAGGACACAAGCTACGTCAAATGGCCACCCAATATGAGAGGAGATCTAGCCACTAGAAACCCCAACCTATATTGCCATTTCCACCACGACGTCAAACACAGCACTAAAGGCTGCCACAACTTGAAGGATGAAATCGAAGAGTTAATCCGCCGAGGATACTAAAAGCATTTCATCAAGTACAAAGACAGGGAAGTGGAAAATCAACCTGCTGACAAGAGGAGTGATGCACCAGAATCGAGCAAGTGGAACGATCGTGACCAGCAACCACCTTGGTAGCCACTGCCACCAAAGGATAGGACAATCTACGGGGTGATCAACATGATCACCGGTGGATCCATTGTAGCGGGGTACAGCACGACAACAGGGAAGTTATCAGTCCGGGAGCTCGTACACGAAGAAGAAAACCCACCGAAGTGCCCTCGGGTGGAGGAGGTGATTAACTTCACTGAGGACGACACTCACGGGATCCAGTACCCACACGACGACACCCTCATAGTCAAAATGGTGATCAACGACTTTCAAGGTGAAGCGGATATTGGTGGACTCAGGCAGCTCTACAGATATCCTATTTTTGGAGGCATTCAACAAACCACAGCTAGAGCGGAAAGACTTGCAACCAGCAGACACACCCCTGGTTGGGTTCAGCGGGAACGTGGTGAAGCCCCTCGGTAGAATCACGATCTCGATTGCAGCAGGAGCGAGGCCCAACACAGTACGGTTCGAGCACACGTTCTTGGTGGTTGGGACTCCGTCCCCCTATAACACAATTCTAGGTCGGCCCATCTTGCATGCCCTATGTGCGATGGTGTCGACCTACTATCTCGCAATGAAGTTTCCAACGAGCTACGGAGTGAGGGTAGTACGGGGCGAATAGCTAGAGTCATGGAAGTGCTACGTGGTCATGCTGAAGGGCAAGGCGAAGTTGGCGGACGACGTCAAATTGGAGCCACCCCCCAAGCACACCGAGGAGCGAGCCGCTCCCATGGAAGAGATGGTCCTGGTCTTGGTCTCTAATACCAAGCCCACGAAGACGCTCCAGATTGGCGCACGCCTAAATGAACCACTCTGGTCACAACTAGAAAGTTTTTTACTCAATAATTTGGATGTTTTTGCTTGGTCGGCTACAGAAATGCCTGGCATAGACCCTAGCATAATAACTCGTAAGTTGAATGTGGATCCTTTAGTCAGGCCAGTTAGACAAAGAAAAAGGAACCTCACCCCGGAGCAGTGGAGGGTTGTAATGAGGAGGTTGGGAAGCTCCTCGTAGTAGACTTCGTTAAAGAGGTCTAGTATCCTAGCTGGGTAGTCAATCCTATGCTCGTGAAGAAAGCCAATAGCAAGTGGAACATGTGCATCGACTACACCGACCTCAACAGAACCTGCCCGAAGGATAGCTTCCCCCTTCCCAGAATAGATCACCTGGTAGATGCAACCTCGGGATAGAAGTTGCTAAGATTCAAGGATGCCTACTACAGTTACAACCAAATTAGGATGGACTTAGCCGACTAGGAGAAAACAACTTTTGTAACCGAATTGGGGCTATACTGTTATAAAGTAATGCCCTACGGACTAAAAAACGCTGGAGCGACCTTCTAGCGACTTGTAAATAAAGTTTTTAAACCTTTGATTGGAAATAAAATGGAATGTTATGTTGATGACATGGTCATAAAGCCCCAATTCTCTACTTCTTTAATTGATGATTTAAATTCTATTTTTCAAATTTTAAGAATATTTAACATGAATCTCAACCTAAACAAATGTGTCTTGGGGATCACGTCGGGCAAGTTTCTTGGTTACATAGTAAACCGATGTGGCATCGTGGCCAACCCAGAAAAAATAAAGGCCATACTCGATATGAGACCACTTCAGAATACAAAGGAAATACAAAGGCTAACTGGCTGGGTTACTGCCTTAAACCAGTTTATGTCTAAATCGGCAAGTCGGTGCCTACACTTATTTAAAACCATAAAGAAAAATGAGGACTTCGAAAGGACCGAAGAGTGTCAGCTCGCATTTGACGAGCTCAAAAAGTATCTAAGTACCCACCGGTCTTAACCCAACCTGAAACTGGAGATAAGCTTAGACTATATCTATCCGCGAGTGACGTGGTGGTCAGCTCGGTACTAATCCGAGAAGTAGACTAGGTCCAAAGGCCCGTCTACTACATAAGTAAAGTTTTGCAGGCAGCTAAGACTAGGTACCCCAACATCGAGAAGTTGGCCTATGCCCTAATCATCGCAGCTCGGAAGCTACGCCCCTACTTCCAAGCTCACACCATCGTTGTCTTCACCGATAGACCATTGAGGAACGTTTTACAGAAGCCCGAGGTCTCAAGCAAACCGATGAAGTAGACCATTGAGCTGAGCGAGTACGACATCCGGTTTGAGCCATGCCCAACTATTAAAGTTCAAGTCTTAGCGGTTTTGTCGCAGAATGCATGTTCAGCACACCAACCCCTGAAGTGGCTAAGCCGACCAACACGTCGGAGGCATCAACCAGTGCGGCACCGGTTCCAGTCAGGGAAGCCCCAACCTGGGATGAGGAGCCCTGGATCCTCCATGCCAATGGATCGTCTAATTAGCAAGGAAATGGAGCTAAACTCATACTGTACGGGCCGAGCAAAGTAAAGTTGGAGTATGCTCTCCGGTTTTGATTCGAATTATTGAACAACAAAGCGGAGTACGAGGCACTGATAGCCGGGCTGAACTTGGCGAAGGAGGTCAAAGCGAAGCATGTCGTGGTATGTAGCAACAACTTGAAAAGATACTACCTGTGAGCTCGGGAGCAAAGAATCCGCAAGATTTTTCCCAATTCCAGATGACCAGCGAACTGGTCAGGCCAAACGTCGGCTACATGATTCAATGGAGAGTGGACTACGAGTTGTTCCCAAAGCCCAAGGGCCACGGTGCCGAGCTAATAGTGACCTTGGTGCTAAGTGACTAATAAGACCCAGTCACTCCCTAAGCATATGGGCAACACAAGCAAAATCAACTTATGACTCACCGGTGCACAGGCAGGTTGAGCATATATGCTACAATGATTGTCTACTTCTGCTCACATTAACTTCGGGTTATTCCTTACTGTGCCTAGTTCATTAACTCGGCACCTCGGGGTAACCAATTATTGTATGTGGAGTGACAAAAAGTATTTCATTACTTCTTAAAAGAAAAAGATATTTGGTATATTCAACAGAAAAAAAGGAGAAGAAAGAAGAAAATTCTACTAAACCGAGCTCAAAGGCTCGATAGATTTCATATGTACAAGGGGGTCCAAAGAAAAGAGGCAAAGTTCAATCTTCATGGGCCGGTTCAACCTCCATCACATCGTCATCTACAACAACCTCACCAGTCTCAACGACCTCATCGACTGCGGCGTCCGAGTCCTTCTCTGTTGCTCCCCTGTCAAGCCCGTTGTCACTCTCCTCTTCGGAGCCCAGATCTTGGTCGGCTTCTAAGACCATCTCCGTGGTGATGGCTCCACAATCAAGCTCGGGGAACTTGCACCTAGTCAACCACCTACACAGCTTGAAGCCCTTCCGATAGGCGTCTAAGTCGACCTCCTCCCTCATCTGATAGTACTCCGATGAATTCTTATAGGCAGCGACAATAGCGATCCTGACATCCTTAATGCCTTGAGTAAGAATGGCCTCACGTTCGTCGAAAGCAGCCCTTAACTCCTCGACCTCCTTCTTCAACTCTTCGGCCACCTTCGCCAGTCATTGGTTCAGTTCATTCTTTGCACACATTGTGGCCTCAAGCTTGTGAAAAGAGTCAACTACCTTCATCAAGCGGCTCTAGCACTCCATGAGCAACGTCTCGACATGATCTAATTTCACCTCAACAGCCAATACCTCTTTAGGTGCAACTCGGACCGTTGTGTGAGGGAGTGGATCAGAGAGTTCACCTGCAATGGAAGCAAATTTTTCTAAGTACGAAAGTTGGAGCGAACTGAAGCAAGATGAATCAAGGTCGAAGACATACCACCATGTAGTGATTAGCAGCCTTGGTCCTAAGTTGACCGACAGGCAGCCTTGTGAACTTGGTGACCTCATTGGGGAAGACCCTGTCCCTACTTTTTATGAGGCTAGTTCGAGCGTTCATGATGCTCGAGACCACCTTGGGGCCCTCACTAGAAGAGTTTCCCTGGAGGTAGCGATATGGGGCTCAGATGTCGGGACTACCTCAGGTCAACGAGGCGGAGACTCCTTTTCCTAGTCCTCAACGACCAGGTTGACGACTAGGGGATCCTCGGTGGCTATAGGGGTTGTGGGCTCAATAGTGGGCTCAACAGCGGGCTCATGGGAGGTGTCACCTCGAGCCATCTTCCTCTTCTTCATCCCCGCGAAGAGGTTGGTAGTAGGAACACTCGACATGATGCCTGAGGAAGCAAATACCAAGATTTGCCAAAGTGGTAACAGAAGAAGACAAGATAAGAAAAGCTAAGTGTGTGTGTGTGTCGAGGTGGCGACCTACCCAGAGGACTCAACTTGGCCTTAACAAGTTTCTCCTCAATCAAAAAATCCTCCAACTTTAGGCTAAGCTCCACCAAGAAGCGGATATCCTTCTTCAGCTTCCTATTGAGCCTGTCCCCGGGGTCACTAATACCCGTCCTCTAGTGCATCAAGAAAGGCCACCCCCCAGCAACGGTAACAGTGAAGTATCTACTCTTCCAGGCTGGGACCTTGTTAGGATAGTCATGCAAGATCTTGTACCCAGGTCGGTAAGAAATATAGTAGTTGCATTTATCCACTCCTAGGAGGCCGATAAGGTTTTTCTTGATGGAACAAATCGAACTAAAGATGTCTATGTCTAAAGGCATTTCGAAGCCATGGAATATGGAAATGGTCCTGACTATGGTGTGAACTGAGTTTGGATGAAGTTGGTTTACGGTGATGTCAAAAAACCTAACGACCTTGACGATGAAGGGGTGAAGCGAGGAGCACATCCCAACAACTAGCTACTCTTCAAAGACCATAATCTCGTCGTGATCATGTTCCCAAGGAAACCCTTCCAAAGGAAGGCTATAAATGTGGTCATCGGGGAACTTAAAGTGGGAAGCCAGTGCATTAATCCTCTCCAGCATTCAAGTAGAAGGACCGAAGCGATCCAGCCCCCGAGCAGGACAAGTGCAATGAGAGGTTGAAGCCTTCTTTCCAAAATCCTTACGCTCCTAAACCGAGGTGTCCACCTCGACTGGGCTGGACCCCGAGCTGTATGCTGATGTGGCCATCTCGATTGGACCAGACTCTATGTTTTGGACCGAGGTGCCCACCTCGGCCTGCTGGACTCACTACTCGTATCAAGCAAGCTACCCGTGCTACTACTAGACATACCAAACTAGAAGGTAAGAAACAAACAAGGAACTAAGACAAAGGAAAAAGGCTTACCTAAGACCAAAGGGAAGGGGGAGAGACCTCGAAAACAGGACATAGACCACCGACTTGGAAGCAGGAGCACAACCTCGAAAATGCATACACCTGAAGTAAGGCAAGGTAAATGGGACCCCAAGACCCCTATTTATAACTATAGTAGTCAATCTCAGATGGCTAAGATCTATTTGATCCAACAACTCTCATCAAACCGGCTACATAGCTCCCAAGGCCGAAATCAGTTGATCATGCATTTTGATGTCCGTGGGGTTTGTAATCTGTGTGACGTCCGCATGTTCCCGATACGCAACCTGGTTTTATGGTCGAGCCGGCTGGGTCAATACGGTCTAACCTCCATATTGGACTTCGGCCAGAGAGAAGACCGGGCCAAACCCACCTAAGCTCGTCATGACCTTCCAACACTGGGTCAGGACCCCTGGTATGGGGAGTGGGGGCAATTGATGAAGGGTGACTTGGCATGTAAACAACGGACACGTGGATGCAACCTGCCGACTAGACTATGATTCAGCATTTCCTGCCACCTCAGTGGGCCAAGTGACCTCGGGTGTCTCGGGCACTTTGGCTAGGACAGAGGTTCAAGTAGCTCGAGATGGACCAACCTACCAAGATGACATGTAGCGGACTTCTAGAAGCAAGCTAGCTGTCTTTGGACTCTTCAAGATCACACTACACGACTATAGGTCTTATCCTCATCCCGCCCAGATCGAGCGGACACAATAAGGTTTATCAGCTAGCACGAAGTCCACCTCCTAGCACGGAAGGACTCCTAACAGCGCGGGCCGATGATCTCAGAGGTGTTTCGTGAGACCCACAACAACTCAACTATATAAGGGCACCTACCCCCATAGCACAAGGTACTCGCGATTTATTGCATTCTAGCTCTCTCATTCTCAAGCTTTTAACTCGCACATTAAGATACTAACTTAAGCATCGGAGTGACCACGCCGGGTGAACCACCCCGGGTTCTCTTAGCACTTCTTCTTTGCAGTTCAGCCAGCTAGCTAAGTGCCCAACGTCCGAGCTGCCCTCCAACTAGGAGCAACCAGATCGTGCACCATTAGGAACCAATATCAAATCTGTGCCATTGACGTCCCTAATATTCACTCCTTGCATAGATATTCCAGAAACTCAGTAAGCTTGAACCAATATGAGATCATACTTGTGTTTATGCATGGGTACAGAACCTAGATTCTTCCTCCATTTGGGCAATGCTTAGGATTGAGGCCTAAATATTAATTAAGCCGTAGGCCCTAGGTCAAACGCAACCAACTCATGTTAAGAGTTGTTATGCAGCTTCTGCTAGTTAAAAAATAACTAGCAAAACTTAATTAAGTTCATTAATTAATTGATTTACCTTTCCCTTCAAAGCAACATAGGTTATGGATCTAGAAAATTAAGATCTAAAAGTGTCAGTAGTTTGTAATTATGAACTTATTTTGGGGGTGTACTGTTGTGTGGATGAGAAATTGGTGAGCATTTTGTGGTAGGGACCAATCCACACCACACCATAGTTTACAACTATTCTAAACTGTAGATAAATTGTGTGGATGAGACCAATCCACACCCATAGTGGCGTTCTATAGGTGTGGTGTGGACTAGGGGTGTGAATTGGACTGGATTGGTCCAATCTAATCCAGCCCAACGTGAGTCCATTATAAATGGATCAGGTCCAATCCAGTCCAATGAATATTTTGGACCATTCTAGACCGGTCCAATTCAATGTTTGGACCATCCAATTTGTTCAAATTCGTTTTGATTTAGATTGGTTTCAACCCAAACTTGGTCCATTGATACCTATATTCTTATCTTATATCAATGGACCAGATATTGGATTAATCCAACCCAATCCAATATAAATTTATTATGAGCGGACCAGGTTCAATCCAATCTAATAAATATTTTGGACTGAATTGGTCCAATCCAATATGTCTTGTTAGTTCATTCAATCCATCCAAATTGATTTTGGACTGGACGGGTCCAATCCATAACCGGTCCATTGACACCCTTAGATACGACCAAGAAACCCAAAAGTATTTGCAGGAGAAGAACTAAAATGTTGGTCATGTTGACCTCTCTACATTGTGAGAGAGAGAGAAAACATTAAACTTCTGTATGTGATTTTAAGCTTACAAAATCTTCTGTTGAGACAGTTTCTATGCTGGGCACGTTCTGGGTAGTTCACCTATTCACGCTCATGCTTTGGTTTTTAGTAAAAATAACTTAAGATGTAATTAATACTTTACCCATTCTCAAGGTAACATGGCATTCCTAGAAATTCTCTCAACAGCATAGGTTGTTGGACCCCAACAGCTAAAGTTTTTCCTATTCAAGACAGTTCAAATCTTCTATCGATAAACGACAACTCTGAAAACATCTCTCCTATTTCCATGTTTTCATTCATGGAGAGATGTTTCCAATCTATAGGTGTAGTGTAGTGTCATGTGGGTAGGATATCTAAATTGTATTCAAGGATCATGTACAATCAGCAATTAATCGTACAAAGTGTGAATATAGCAGTACTTAATAATATTTTAAGGGATTGTAGCCGATAAAGGTAACTTTTGGGCCCTCAAAAACTTTGAATCCCATGACACCAATCGGGACTCACCATGGTCCCAAGGAATTGGAATAGAACATTTTCACGGTAGAATATATATTGGTCCTACTGGAGGGTTGGAGTCCTCTAGCAATTCATCTTCTAACACAACTCCTATTCTAAAATTCATTGTCATTTTCTTATTTTATTTCCTTGAAAGGTAAATTTTTGGGGAGATTTGTCTAGTAGTCTGAAAGAGGAAGGAGATGAATAGTGTTTCTACCCTTTTTATATTTTTTTAAAAAAGTTATTCTATTATAAAAATTATGTTAAAAAGATTAATTTTATTGATAATAAGACCCAAAAGTTGTCCTTATCAACTATAATCCCATATGTTAAAAACTGGCCATGAATGGTAATTAAAACGAGCCAAACCATGTCATGTTAGCATATATGTGTGAATAGTTATGTACATAACACATACTTTATCAATAAAATAGCAGTGGAGGGCACGGGCTTGTAAAAGTAAATTAGTGTGTAGGAAAAAATGAATTTTCTAAAGGTAAAATTTTTAATTAATATTTTTAGGAAAAAGGATTTACTTAAAATAAGTAGAGATTTATGGATAATAATATATTTAATTTAATAAAATAAATAAAATTTTCAGTTTTGAAGTCAATTTAATATAAATAAATCAATTTTGTTGTTAAATATAGAATACAAATTTTTTTTCTCAATTTCCTAACTAGGCTTTGGGCTTTATATGGGGGTCAAGCTTGGGCTCGAGATCTAGACCTGATGGTCCGGTTATGCTTAGGCTTGGGCCTGAATATGTTCTGTTGATATAAAGGCAAAGCCTAGTGTGGCCTATGAATAGGTTTAATCCCAACCCCATGGTGAAGACAAGGGGACCACAAGGAACCATGGCCCCCCTATGGCCCAACAAATCCCCACTCTTCATGTATATTTTCCCACTCCCCCACTCCCCACCCCAATGGTTGCTCCCCTAATGGCCATCCATATTTACTCCCCCTAACCCCCCAATCTACTTAGATTTTGGCACCCCTCATAAAAAACTCCTATCTCTGCTCCTGCCCAACCTAGACCTAACCTATTTATAGCTCTAAATTACCCCCCAATCCACGTAGATTTTAGCCCCCGTCATAAAATATTCCTAGCTCTGCCCCTACCCAAAGTAGACTTAACCTATTGATAGCCCTAAATTATTAGGCTCGGGGAGAAAGAGAAATAATTTTTTAGTAAAATAAATTATTAACTAATTTAAAATTTTAGTAAATCAAATAAATAAAAATATATGGATAATAATTTACTTAATTTTGTAAAATAAATAAATCAATTATTTATTGTAATAAAATAAATAAGTAACTATTTAACAATGTGGAAAGACAAAAAATCCAACATGAAATGTTGGGTCTATAATTTTTGGATCAGAACTGAACCGATCAGTTCTCAAGACAATCGGGTCTGTTTATAATAAATAAAAATAAATATTTATGTATAATATATGTTAAATATTCTATATATATTATATGTATAGTATATATATATAATTTATTTATTTAATATATTGTACATTATATCTATTCCAAACCGATAGTAATTGGGACCCTATATCACCCGAAATCAACCCGTTGGTTCCAGTTCCCAGAACTAGAATTGGCCCAATCGGTTCGGGTCCATTGGGTTGGACCCAACCCATTGACAACCCTACCTAAATATTGGGCTCAAGGGGAGAGAATAATTTGTTAGTAAATTATTTCTAAATAAATAAATAAATAATTTAGTAAAATAAATAAATGTCTACTAAAATCTTTCTCTTATTGTCAAATCTCCTTTATTTTACTGATTTATAAATAATTTATTTACTTTTAGTAACTAAATAAATGCTTAGATAATAATAATAAATTAAAAAAATAATTTTACAAAATAAATAAATAAATGTCCATTAAAATCTTTCTCTCAATGTCAAATCTCCTTTATTTTACTGATTTATAAATAATTGTTTTTACTTTTATTAACTAAATAAATACTTAGATAATGATAATAAATTAAATAAATATTTTAATAAAATAAATAAATAAATGCCTATTAAAATCTTTTTCTCAATGTCAAATTTCTTTTATTTTATTGATTTATAAATAATTTATTTAATTTTATTAAATAAATAAATGCTTAAATAATAATAAAAGCATAAGTGAATAAAAAAAAGTTGAGACAAAGAATAGGAGGAGAGAGAGAATTAAGAATGAGAAAAGAGGGATGACATTTTATTTTATAGGATGGCATAATCGTAATAACAATATATGGCATTGCTGTAATTTTCAAATACCGTAGAGTCATTGTTGTAAAGAGAGTAAATTTGTCTTATATGTGTCATTCCTATAATTTTTGAATTCCTTAGAGTGGTAGTCTTGTAATTTTCGAATAATATAGAGGCAATTACAAGTTGGAGGATTTGTCTTATATGTGGTAGTCATGTAATTTTCGAATAACATAGGGGCAATTACAAGTCAATCACATAAGGGGGTTTGTCTTTATGTGGCATTCTTGTAATTTATAAGGAAAAAAGGAAAAAAAATATTGTTATTCTTGCATCCTCAAGCTTTCATTTGTACACATTTCATCTTAATATATTTATATAGATGTATAATTATCTTTTAGGTGTAATATATGCAATATATGAATATTAGTTTATATTTAATTTATACTTTTTAATTCTGTTTTAATTTTGAGAGAATGACTGTTCAGCCCACCATTAGAATTCTTAGCCCAAATGTATAGTTGGGGTAGGTGCCAGCTCGAAATTCATGCCAATACACAGGCGAGTATTGGTGTTTAGGGTGGGGCTGTTTGACATTTTGAATTGTTATAGGTCAACAATGGAATTAAGAATTCTGCAGTGGGGTGCAATTGTTATAGGTCAACAAAGTTATGGCTTCCAAAAGTTTGCATATAAATGATTCAACGACCTAGGTGAGAGATTTTTTTACTAGGTCAACAATTTTCAGGGTGGGGAACATATTCCCTGTCCCCAACTCCCGATTATGAAATTAATCCGCGTCACCATTCCAGATCTCCATTGGGGAGAAAAGTTGTCCTCTATTCCCGATCCTCGACAAAGACGGGTTCCCCTTAGAGAACTAAATCCTCAAATTTTTTTTAGTTAACAATGTTTTTAGAAAATAAGTTTACTTGAAATAAATAATAATTTTAAAACATAAAATAATATTTTAAATATATTTTGATATTTATAAATAATATCATATATCACTACAACAAAATTGACCTTTGGCAACAGGCACTTCATTACATTTTCAAATAGTTGTTGCCAAAAGACAAACACTAACGACAATTCATCAACATTGTTGCTAAATCAAATGAATTGGCAACCAAAACTACCAAATTATTGCTTATTTTATCTATGACTGTTGCTAAAGCAATGAATTGGAAACAAAGCTTAAAATCATTGAAAATTGTAGTTACAAACATATTTAATACATCAACAAATGGAATAAATAACAAAAATTCATTTTAATGAGTCACGCTTGGATTAACTACAATGATTTGATTATTAGACAACCAAGTAAGTAATTAATCAAAATAGGATCAACTTATGACATCACAATTAAAATAATAATATATAGAAAAAATTTTAAAATAATATAATAAAATATAAAAAATAAAAAATAAAAAAAAACATGTAAAAATTATATTAAATATTTAAATATAATGATTGAGATGTTATAAATATAGAGAAATGCAAAAAAGGGAAGAAAACTCACTTCTTTTGGGTTTTAACCTTTTATTTCTATTTTTGGAGTTCAACTATGATAACAAATTTAACTAGTAATGAGACCTTGGGTCGAATAGGTTAGACGTGCCACATCAACATATATATATATATGGGAAAATTCCCAACGTTTGTTTGGTTTATAAGTGTTAACCGTAAATGAACCGATATCATTAACCAATCATGATCCTTGGGTCACAAATTACACACTAAAATCAACTTAAATCCTAATATTTAGAATTTGTCTAAATAAACAATTAAAATTAAAATATAAATATAAACTAAACAAAAATTAAACTTATATGTATACATGTAATTGACATGTTTGACCCAAATAATCAAACAAATGTATCATCTGATCCGATCTGATTTAATTTTTTCAAAAATTAATAATTTATTAAAATAAAAATAAATATAACAATTTAAATGAAGCAAAACAAAAAATGCAAGTATATTTCAACTATTTTCATCATTCATATACATGTTTTTTATAAAAAATAAATAATATAACAAATTTACAAAAAATTGAATATAAATAATATATTTATAAATAAATAAATAACATGACATAACATAAATATGTGTTATATATATTTATATAAATAAATAAATGACATATATATTGGATCGATTGGATAGGGGTGATTCGAATCTGATCCAATTTATAGTTGGATCCTATTTTCTATTCGATCCAATTCAAATATCTGAAGTGTGGAGGTTCGATTATGACAAAACAAGATATATTGGATCTTGGATCGAATCGGATCAATGATTCAAATCATTTGCACCCCTGGAGGGTTGGACTACTTTTTCCTCCAGGCCATGGGTCACCGGTTTGATCGTTCAGATCGGATGGGTTAAATTTTTTTAGATGTAATATATGTATATTTAATTTATATTCTTAATTCATTTTTTATCTTTTTATTTATAGAAATGCCAAAAAATGTGATTTAAGGCCAAAAAAGGTTTTGTTTCGTGAAAATAGCGGGGCAAGGCACCTAGGTATATAGATCTCAAAAAGTTACACAATAAAAAATAAAAATCATCTCAGTTAGATATCTAAGCACAAAGTAGTGTTTTCAACCTATTGTTAACTCAGTCAGTTGAACCATTCAAACCATTACATAGTCAAGATTCTAGGTCTGGTTTGAGTGAAACCCAGGTCAAAACCCATTGGCTTGGTAAAAAATTATCCAACCTAGATAGTTGGTCCATTGAATAGGTTGACCCATTTACTAGGTTGTAAGTTGCATACTAATTGTGTATACAAACTATATAGACACTGGTACGATTTGACCTGCTTGATCTAATCGGCCGAACCGGTGACCTACGACCCGAAGGCAAAAACAAGAAACCATAATCAGGGGAGGGGTGCTCACGGTTTGGTTGGGACATTTCTGGAACCAAACCGATACTATCGGTTTTTGGAAAATTGGTAGCCGGAATCGAACTAAAGCCAATCGATTAATCATCGGTTTGGTTCATCAATTTTTCGATTTTTTAATTTTTATAATATATATTATAATAATATATATAATATTATATTTTAAATAATAAATAATAAATAATATATTTATATATAGTGCATATTTATTAATTTATAATATATAAAAAATATAATATACATAAATATATATAAAATATATAATATACATAAATATATATAAAATATATGCATAACGGTCGGTTCGGTTAACCTCAACTTTCTATATTGGTTAATTGAAACCAAACCAGTACCTTTGATTTTTTAAAAACATCAAAACCGAAATTGAACCGATCGATTTGGTTAACTGATTTTTCAGTTCGGTTTCGATTGGTTCAATTTTTCAGTTTTTTTTTAACCCCTAACCATAATTAGAAACTTATTTTAGTTTCTAAGACAAGAACCCCAAATTATTTTAGTTACTAATTAAAATAATCATTACTATTTTTTATTAGCATACTAATAAATCTTAATATTTTGTTAGAAAACATAATTAGAAACTTCCCTTTTCCAACAACGAATTCGATTGTGTTTAATTTATATTTTTTCCCTCTATGATCACTTGCCAATTCCAATTCCCCCTCCCTACATATCTCTTCCGATTCTTCCTCTTCAACTTCAACTAGAACACCATGAAATAGTTCAACTTACCCTTACAAATTAATATCTCCTCTGACTCTTCGTCTTCCGCTAGAATTAGATCACTATCAGAGGATCGACTTTAATCTCTCCTCCGACTCTTTCACTCGTTTCTGGTTCATAGATTTAGGTTGTGGTGGTCAAACAAGTCATGATTTTGGTCGATTAAGACAGGGGCGTTGTGGTCGAACAAGTCAAATAGGGTGAAGACGCTGAGGTAACCAAAATTTCCATATCCGCAGAGGTTGCTGGTTTTTTATTGCATATTTAGGTTATAAATCTCTCTATTTGTCATACACATTCAAGTAATGTTTATCTTTCTCTCTCGCCCAATTTAGGATATCTCTTTCTCTCTCGCCCAATTTAATGTTTATCTTTTTTTTGTTTGTTTCAGGAAAGATCGAACCAGAGTTATCAAACATTCTGGACTTGCGCATGTTCTGCAAATCCTCTGAATGTTTATTTCAATTACAGGTAGTTGTCTCATTTATTTTTTGCTTGTCATAATGGTATTATTATTTCATTTGGTTAATCATAGCCAACTTTAACCGCCAAATGTTTAGTAGACTCTTGCATTTCATTTTCTAAAGCTGATGTACACAGGAGTAGCATTTCCAGTTATCTTAATTTCAATCTTTAAACAGATGGTGCATAGGAATTACAACTTTTTTGGTTGACTATGTTCCATTATCTAATTTTTTTTTTCAAAAGGTTGTCTTTATTTAATGTCTCTTTGACATTAAAAAAAATTAATGTCTCTTTGCACAGACACAAATGATGGGAACAATTAACTCCCAATAAAAGTATTCATAAAAAAAAACTCCCATTAAAAGTGACATAGACAAGCTTCAGGATTAACACAGACACAAATGATGGGAACAAGATCGGAAAAGGCTTGAAACAATACAGACGGGATACAAAAAAGGCACCACAAACACTTAGAAAAAGTTTCAATAAGCATGCAAATAGCTGTTCACAGCTTCTAATGGGCAAGACTTGTAAACGTCACCAAAAAGTTTTTTTATTTTTTTATTTATTTTTTTTGGGGGGGGAGGGTATAAGAATGAGGTTGAGAAATTTCCTTAGTTCTGCCAAAAGATTCATCAAACCAGGTGAATTAATTTCTTTTGATCATAAACTGCCCTACAAATTGACCTTGAGTAATGACGAATAAGAAGAATTTGTAATTAGGTAGTATGAAAATTAAATTTTCAAGACAATGTGAAATGTGAATAAACTGTTAGATCCCCACAAAATTCTATACACCATCTAATGAATATCTAATAACATATTTCATTGTAATGTATCTAACTTATTGGTTTTCTTGGGTTCTATTTGTCATGAAAATGTGATGTATGCGAGATTGAGCCACTTTGGTGTCAGGAATGCATGGTGGGAAGAAGACTGAACAAGGAAATTGGGCATTCTATTGAACAAAGTATAGAAGGTCATCAGCATTGTTTCAAAAGGCACTGAGTTATGGGCGTTAAGGCGAGGTGGGGCCAAATTGCCTTGCCTCAGTGGTCTCACATGTGTTACATGAGACTTATGCCTCAAATTTCAAGAACAGTATGCTTCATCTGGTCAACTTGAGAAAAAGTAAAAAAAAAGACATTTTAGTTGGTAGAGAACATGGTCTAAGACTAAGAGTAAAGAATACAGTGGGAGTTGGGACAACTACAAACATATAGGGTGAGAAGAAGATTATAAAAAATAGATGTTAGCATTTCTGTAGTAGCTGTCACCTCCTTTTCCTTTTATCTTTTTCTTCTTCCTACAGATCCTCTTGTTTGAGCCCTAAAGATATTGGAATTTTCTTGATTTTCTTTTATTGTAGCTTTAGGCCTAAATTGAAAGTATTTGGGTTGCAAAAGGTATATATCATGTGTGAGGTGGAAGTACCATGGTTCTTGTATGCTTTACTCATAATTTTAGTAAATGTTGTATAATTAAAAAAAGGACTAAACTCTTAGAAGGTCAAGGTATATATCATTTGATTTTTGGGTAGGCGCATTCTACTTTAATAAAGGATGTACCTCCTTCAGATTGTCTCAATCTCAACACTACTAGAAGACAAGGTGCTTTGGAAGGGAACAAGATACTCCTAGTTTTCTGTACAATTTGCTTATCAGACATTTGTTGCTATGTACAACCCTTCACCATCACTGAGAATCTGAAAGTTACAAATTCCTTACAGATTTCAAATTTTCCTATGGAAGGCCTGTTGGGGGGGGGGGTACTATGTGGACAAGAAAGGCTCTCACTCTAAGGATGTTCTTTGTGTACTATTGATGTGGACGCTTTTATTGGGAAGACATATCACTGCCGACAGCAGCAGTAAAGGGAGCAAGATTTGCTGATTCTCATCTTATCTAATTCTAGCTAGATACAGTTCTTATCTTATTTGTTCAGTATTGTTTTCAGTAGTATGGATTAGTAGGGAGTCTTATCTTATCTTATCAGTTCAGTAGTATGGATTAGTAGGGAGTCTTATGTTATCTTATCAGTTCAGTAGGATAGATTAAGGGAGTCTTATCTTATCTTATCAGTTCAGTAGGATAGATTAGTAGGGAGTCTTCCTAATTAGCAAGGAGTCTTCCTAAAAGTAGGACTCTTATCTCTTGTAATCTCCTATTTAAGGAGCTGATATTATTCAATGAAGGCATGGAAAATTTCAGTCAAGAAAGAGAGCAGAGGAGAGTTGGTGATCTCTTGAACAAATCACCATTAGGGCGCCAAGATAGGTTCTTCAAGAAAAGGGAAGAACAAGGGAAAACAGGAGGTTTTCCCTGTGGACCGAACTGTGACGAGATCCTATTCGCGGGCCCATAACAATTTGGTATCAGAGCCAAACATCATGGGCGATCTGGAGCAGTTGACGTCTAGGGTCCACGAACTAGAGCACAGGCTCGTGGAGAACTGCGCGGAGGTATGCGAAGTCAAGGATGATGTCCGAGAGTTACGACGCTTGATGGAGTTGTACTTCTCTAACAAGGAAGGGGCTGCAACCACAAACAGTCGCCGACCAGACATGGCAGAATCGTCCGGCGAGCCGCAGGTCGTTGCCCTAGCGCAGGTTAGCAACACCCAGAATGTCCCGATTAAGCAGGAATGCGGTTTCGTCGAGGATTCCATCGACGAGAGTTCAAAGAAGAATAAGAGCAACTACTCCAAGGTCGTCATCGCTGGTGAAGGAGCTTGTATGCCTCATGTTGCGGCTGCAAATGTTGCAAAAGAGTGTTTGTTAGCTGCAGTCAGATCAGATCCTAGGGCTGCACATATCTGGGCAAATCTTGCTAATGCATACTATTTGGTTGGTGATCATAGCAGTGCTGGAAAGTGCCTGGAGAAGGCAGCAAAACTGGAGCCTAATTGCATGTCAACTCGATATGCTATTGCGCTTCATCGTATCAAGGATGCAGAAAGGTCTCAAGATTCCACTGAACAACTTTCATGGGCTGAGAATGAAATGGCTTCAATACTCAGAGAAGGGGACTCTGCAATAATTGAGCTTCGGATAGCATGGGCAGGACTTGCCATGGTTCACAAGGCTCAACATGAAATTGCAGCAACGTTTGAAACTGGACATTATGATTTGACGGAAGTGGAAGGGCGAGCTCTGTACACACTAAAGCAGGCAATAGAAGAGGATCCAGATGATGCAGTTCAGTGGCACCAGCCTGGCGTTCACAATCTTTGTACTCTACAGTTCAAGACATCTCAAAAGTACCTTAAGGCTGCAGTTTCCCACGACAAAGAATGCAGCTACGCATGGTCAAATCTTGGTATCTCACTGCAGCTGTTTGAGGATGAACCCTCTTCATTGGAACCCGATCCAGGAGGGCAAAATCATTCGACCTATCCGGGATTCCTTTGACGGTGTTTCAAGACACCCATCTTGAATTTGAGCTTGAAGACAAGCTCTTAGTCCAGGAGGGGAGTAATGATGTGGACGCTTTTATTGGGAAGACATATCACTGCCGACAGCAGCAGTAAAGGGAGCAAGATTTGCTGATTCTCATCTTATCTAATTCTAGCTAGATACAATTCTTATCTTATTTGTTCAGTATTGTTTTCAGTAGTATGGATTAGTAGGGAATCTTATCTTATCTTATCAGTTCAGTAGTATGGATTAGTAGGGAGTCTTATCTTATCTTATCAGTTCAGTAGGATAGATTAAGGGAGTCTTATCTTATCTTATCAGTTCAGTAGGATAGATTAAGGGAGTCTTATCTTATCTTATCAGTTCAGTAGGATAGATTAAGGGAGTCTTATCTTATCTTATCAGTTCAGTAGGATAGATTAGTAGGGAGTCTTCCTAATTAGCAAGGAGTCTTCCTAAAAGTAGGACTCTTATCTCTTGTAATCTCCTATTTAAGGAGCTGATATTATTCAATGAAGGCATGGAAAATTTCAATCAAGAAAGAGAGCAGAGGAGAGCTGATATTATTCACCATTAGGGTGCCAAGATAGGTTCTTCAAGAAAAGGGAGGAACAAGGGAAAACAGGAGGTTTTCCCCGTGGACCGACCCCTGACGAGATCCTATTCGCGGGCCCATAACAACTATGTGGACAAGAAAAAGAATCTGTAAATAATATAAAATTTCAGTGCCATTTTGCAAGATCTATATGGATGGGGTTACGGATTGGCATTAACACTAATGATGTGGGTCAAAAACTCATCCATGAAGTAGTTGATGAATGACAAGAACACAATTTGAAAGATTGGTCCAAACATGAAGAGGATGTTATGATGCAGAGATTTGCTATTGCAATATGGCTGATTTGGGACTCTTGGAACAAAGTGATTCATGAAAATAAACATCCAAATCCCAAAGTGACCTTGGTAGAGAGCTACACCATTCAGGACTTGTATGAAAAGAGTACAGCAGAAACGAATCCTCATACTGATAATTGCTCAGACAAAATTTCAGTTATTTGTTGATGGGTCTCATGATCCAATATCAGGGTTGGCAGCAACAAGTTTTATTATCTTCTCAGGTGCTAATACAGTCATTACGGCTGAGAGAGAGAGAGAGAGACAACAATGTAAAGCTCGGAATGCAGCAGATGAGGAATGGTGGGCATTTCTTAGAGGTTCAGAAGCAGCTCAAGTGACAGAAATCAAAGAACCGACAGTATATTCCAATGCTAAAAACCTTGTATAGATGCTAACAAGGAGACATGCTGCTGGCTTGTGGCTGTAGATGTGAAAAATGTGACTTACAGAATAGATCTCTAAATGTGCAGGCCAAGAAGATAATTTCTTCTTCCCAGGCCAAACAGTTTTAACCACATGAACACATCTGACTAAAAGGTTCTTCCTTAACAAAACATTAGCAATATCTTCTGCTTCTAAATTCTTATCAAATTCCAGTACTTCCTTGAGCTTTGGATGATTCCTCAGAAAGCTAACAAAATCCTTTCCTCTGATATATTCAATCCAGGTTCCTATAAAACAGCTCATCAAGATTATAAATCCTTATGGTCCTCACCTTATCAGCAAACAACTGAAACACATTCTTCTTGCCATCTTGCTTCTCCAACAAGAATATTATGAACAAATTAGAAAACTGTACTAATAAAGCAAGCGAAATACTACATTCAAAGAATTATTCTCAGTTCAGTAAGCCAAAGCACATTTTTATCCATTAGAGGAGAGAGAGAGAGAGAGAGAGAGAGAATTGTATGAAATGTTTTGTATAAATCTAACTCCTCAATTGGAAATGGTCAAAACACCCTAGCCAATATCAATGGTAGGATTTGTATGGAAATAAGTTAGTACAGGAGGTTAATATGCTTATTTATCTAATTACAGAAAGACTTTCCTATTGGCACATAAACCAAAGTTGGTTGCATTGGAGGGAAAGGTAAACAACTTTAATTTTGATGGTCAGTTGTTAGAAAACCCCAGATACTCTAGAGTTGATTGGGATAAGGAATATGTCTTATATCTGAACCATTTACTCCTTACAAGGCAGAAAGGCTTAGCATTGGCATATTCTTCATGTTTGAGTTAGCTACTGGTTGAGTGGGACTATGAAGTAATGATAAGGTGGATGCAGTGGCTGAGAAATGTCCTTGGTCATTCTGGCTATTTTAGAGGCCAAGGTCTTAGCTGTCCTATTGAACAGTTCCAAAACAACTTCCAGAATACAGAGGTTGAATAAATTATCAGAACAAATTTTGATAAACTAACCAAAACAACTTCCAGAATACAGAGTTTGAATAAAACTTTTCCAGATAAATTGTACTAAAAGTTATAGAGAGTTACTGTCCTAACAATGAGTGGTTAAAGGGACAAGAAATCAAATAATTCTACTTTGCTGACCAAGAAAAAACAGCTGTCTGGTTGACCTGGACCATGATTGTCTTAGCTATGCATCAAGACTGGCAAGAGAAGGCAAGAGAAGAAGTTCTGCAGATCTGTGGAAAAAGAACACATGATATCGATGCTATATCCCACATTAGGCTTGTAAGTTCTTCTGTTCTTCCCTTTACCAATTAGGCATTGTAGTTTCATTTCCTAATAATAGAATATGGCAAAATCAAATATATATGAGTTTCCCATTGCACCTATTTTTTCAGTGAAGCACTTCAGCCTAAGCCTGACCTATCTTTTGTTAGACCAAAGACCAACCCATGAGCTTCAAGATACATCCCTATCTGGCCTAAAGTAGGACTGTTTGGTGCTCTATTGGCCATCTTGTCCTATGTACTGTTCTGCTTGGTAACACTTGTATCATTGTCATGGACTCTATTCCTAGAAGTTTGCCTCCTACTTGGAACACCATCCAACCACACTTAATATGCAGTTATCTGCTACTAACAAACCACCCTTAATAATTTTCAGAAAAATTAATATTTATGAATAACAGTTTTAAAATCTTTTTATAATTATATATTTATACATAGTAAAATTAATATTTATTGTATTTTCTGGTCTAGGGACTGGGTATCTAATATTCCCATTTGCAATTCATAAAAGTGAAAATTTGGGTTTATGAAGTATGTAAAAGGCCAGGATTAATTAAAAAGACCGTGTTAAAGGAGTAGCATCAATTGTAATGGTTAGGTTATGGGTCTCCCTCCTTTGCAGGTGATGCACAAATCTCTACCACTAGATGAGGCCATGATAAGAAAACCAATGCTGAAAACACCCAACACCACCACTGTTTTCTAACAAACACATCAAGTTGCCTCTACAAGCTATCACCTGCACAACTTGTCTTTATACCACAAGAAACACCAATTAACAGCAGCATACTTCAACAAGAAACAGTTCTCAATCGATAAAACTCAATAAAACAAATCTTGAATAACAGATAACCTCATAAACTTAACAAATTTCCGGTCGCACTTTATTCTATCATCCAAATACAGCAACATATAGAATACTCAACTGCTAAAGTCAATTGGTGATTAATGGTGATTCCTCTGTTTGCAGAAGTAAGAGTATCCTATGTGCAAGGTTGAAGAATAACTAAAATCTATCCAGGTGATTAATGGTGCTCTGATATCATATAACCAGCCTGGAATAAACCTCAGAACAAGAGAAAATAAGAAGAAAAAAGGTATGAAATCAAAGCAGGTTGAAAGAACAAGAAGAGAATAGGCAAAGAAGAAAGGGAGAATAAAAAAACAGGGCTAAAATCAGAGGAGATCAAACAATACTTATCATCTCCTAACCACTGCCCACCTTTATTTAGTATTATAATGTGATGTACATTGATTAAACTGCCCCTACTAAAGTAATATCAAGAAAGAATCACATTTATATCTTGCCACCTATATATACAACTCCTAACAACAATAACATCCAAAGTTCTTTTCTCTTCTAATTTCTTACTCTCATTCCTTGGTGGACAGCAATCTTTCTAGTTGCTTTTCTACTATTCTTCATTCCTAATCACTTCAAACCCCTCCACCTCTACAAAGCCCACCACCAGATCTGAAATTAGTAGGAAATACAAACATCATTCTACCAGCTCAATGTAAATCTTAGTAAGGCTACCCAAAGAAGTAAAATGACCTGGACTATCTGTATGCCAAACATGACATTTCCATGGGATTATCCTTCCTCAAATTCACGTTGGAGAATCAATAATATGTATGTTCAACTAAGCTAATGATGGTTAGTTTTTGGCACAGATTTTCTCCATTGTTATGCCAGCAACCCTGCATTTTGCATTCTGGGCGGTCCCCTGCAGTTGAGTCTTGCTTTATATTATTATGATCAGGGCACCGAGTGGTGGCTCTTAGGGGGCGTTCTTTTTCTGGATTTTGAGAGTGGGGAAAGTTGGTCGATGGAATTTTGATTCCCATTGACCAAGAATCCCATGTTCTTTTTTCAGATTTATATAAAAACCAGGGAAAGTTTATTTTCTTGGGTATCACTTACCCATCTCCTAGGTGGGTAAATTACTTTCCCACCTGGGGGAAAATTGCCAACATTTGAATGGGACAAAAATGCCCCTTTTAATAATGGATTTTTATGGATAAAATGGTCATTGCCTTATTTACATGGGAAATAAAAGAACATGGATAAATGCACTTACTCAGATAAGTCTTTCCTAGGAAACACTTACCCGGGTAAGTAGGTAAGTGTACTTACCCGGGTAAGTAACTTATCGAAAAGCGAACGATGCCTTAGTCTTAACACGTATGCCATATGATGATACCTGGGATGAGGATAAATTGGCCTCCATTCTGATTTCACTTTCTTCTGTGAACATGTTTATCATGCTGTAGTTCCTCTATTTCCATTAGATGGCTATATTTTATTAAAAATTGAGAACACTAGTACACAAGGCACGGGATCAATCCCATCTTTACCTGCAAACTCATACATGAGAATAATATGTGAAGCAGAAGGCTTAACACATTGTCGTAACTCTAATTGGGATATTCCTCTCTGTCGAGTATTTGGGTGATGGTTTATATGATTCCAGGTCCTTACACTAAGAAATATGAGATCCTTTAGTGGCGTGTGAGTGGATGATGCGGATCTGAGGAGTCTGATCCAGCTGTAATCTGTAAATGAAGATCAATTGTTAATCATGTTGCATTCTTTTGGACACCCAAAGAATGGTTTCTTAGATCACAAATGCTGGTGACATATGTACCTCCCAAGACATCTAACTGCAAAAGATCAACAGAAGGGAGGGGTTTGATGGAATTGATTGATGAGTTTTCTGGTGGGAATTTCTTTGTGACAACAGGAAAGGGTAAAGTAGCTTGAGGCGATATCCACTATGGTTTTTATTAGCTATAGTTTGGCTTTGATGATGTCCATATGTTTGCTGTAAGGTTAGAGCATTTATTAGTTTTGTTTTTGTTTCACTAACCTCAGCTTATGGTTTGACATGTGTGGGAGATGTATTGATTGTGCAATAGCAAGCCCTAGTCCAAGGGATCATCACTTGAGTCTGTTTGTTAGCTATGTGAGTCGTCTGACATTTTTTCTTTAACAAATGGTTATTTTCACATTTCTGTGTGTGTGTGTGTGTTTGAATGAGAGAGAGAGAAGGTTCTTAGTTGATAATTTCTATGGATTCCATGTAGGGCGTACACAATTTAGGTTGGTATGTAGGGAAAGGAAGGGAAAGGTAGGGAAGCCTTGCTAGACAGACTACTGGGTAACGAGGAATGGCGGTAGAGGAAAGTTTTAGGCTGGTGGGAAGGTGGAGAAAAGATCTGGAGGAAAGGATTCATCTTCGAGCAGGGATGAGCAAGGGGTAAAGAGTACCTGGAAGTTAGGGAAGGTAGTAGGGCTACAATCCTTTTACCAAAGGAAGCCTGTTTCTGGCTGAAAGGCTTCGTAGATGGAACAGTTAACTCCATCAAGGCAGAAGGGTGGAAAAATTCTTTCGGCTACTCTGGAAAAAGATACGAAGCGGTTCTGAAGAGGAACGAGAGAGGCTGGTTTTTCACAGTTTCAGAACACTTTGGCATTAATAAAAAGCAGATGACTTGCGAGCCTGAAGGTCTGAGGAAACAAGGGTGGGCCTCCTTTGCTGGCAGTCTTCAATCTTTCCTCTTGAAAGTTGAGAGTGAGGCAGCAGAAGAATCACCGAAGGGAAGTAACTCCTCCTCCCAGTGGTTACCTAATACCAACCTGGACCAGAACCCTGTCTGTCAAGAAGTAATGGTAGCAAGCTCAACCGTACGTTGGAGATTAACAGTTGAAGAAGGGAGGAAAAATTGGGAGCACAGAATGGTTCTAACGGCTGAAAGGGAAGTAAAGGACTGGACAAAAATCCTAGATGCAGTGGCGCAAAAGTTAAAGCTGGAAGGTGATGCTACACTATTGCCTTTCTCTGAGAAGAAAGCTGTCCTGAAGTTGATGTTCAGAAGTGGAGCTTCAACATGATACAGATCGATGGCGGATTGGTACAGATGCAAAAATGGGTCCCAATCTGTAATGAAATCGAACCAGAAGAAGGTAGCTTTCGGATTAAGTTGCTAGGACTTCCTTTTCACCTCTGGAACGAAACAACTTTGAAAAAAATAGCAAAAACCTTGGGTGGAGTAGTGTTGGAGATAAACCAGAGGAGCTTGCGAGCAGTGGAACTTAGAGTTGCAGGATTGAAACCAGAACAAGTGCCCTGTTCGATTGAGATATGCTCGGATGGTGCCTGGCACAAAGTTTGGATTCCTCAGAAGCTGAGGCATCGCTTTGGGGAAGACGAACAGCTGAAAAGGGAGATGCTGAGGTGGCCAGTTGGAGTACACGTGGCTTTCAGGGGCTGAAGAAGAAGACTGGTACAATGAAAACAGAAGGGGAACAGTCGCAGGAGGTTAACCAGTCCCAAAGCACTCCATTTAAAGCAAGTAATTCAAATTTTTTTGAACAAAAGACTTTTGTCTATGGTCGACAGTCCTATGCTGATGTGGCAAGAAGGGGTTTGGGTTCGGATGGTAATAACCAGGGCGCACACTCTGAGCCGGTTCGAAGATTGGGTGAGCTGGATAGCATAAACACTCTTAGAGGCCCACAGGACACTTTAAGTTGTCACGTGGGTCGGGAAAGAAAGAGGGAGATGATAGATGAAAAATCCAATCTATCATCTTCCAAAACAGCGTTGGCCGAACTGAAACAAAAGGAAAAATGCCGAACAGAGAGAGAAACTCGATCTCTGTGTTGGGTCCCTCGACTGGATGTTGAGGAACAGGAAAGTAGCGCAGCAAATCGCCCTAATCCGCGCTATTTGAGGGATAAGAAAGAAGAGAGGGATGTAGAAGACCAAGGGTGGATAAGCTGTGGTTCAGACAGTGACTTTGAGGAGGAGAGTTCAGATGACATTTCAGGTTTTGGAAGCTTGGAACATGAAGGATCTCAAGAGGATCATAACAGGGAGTCCCTAAACTTGGACTGTCTATTCCGTGGAGATTTGGTGGGAGGACAAGAAGGGAACGAGGAGGCAGGGATGCACAACACAGAGGCTGAAAACAGAGAGACTCACAATCAATGAGGTGGGGGGCAATTATGGTGCCCAGAACTGGAAAAGCCTCTCTCAAGCGCTAGTGCTGTATGGAAAACCGAGGTGTTAGCTTACGTTAACCCAGATCTGAGCAAGAATACATCATAGAATGGTAAACAATCGGGTAAGGGGAGCAGTCGTTGTGAAAACAGAATGACGGGGAATATTTCCCTCCAAAACGAGGAGACAGAAAACTCCAATTTTGACACACAGGGCTTGACAACCATCTGTCCGCCTACAATCCCAATTCCCTTTGCCCAGCCGAACCCAGGTAACCCTGTTAACCCTGCTCATTTAGCTTTTGCTACTGATGCGGCTTCTGTTTCTCTTGTTCCAGATTCCATTTCCACTCCAGTCTCAGAAGCCCATGAGAAGGAGGCCATACTGAGCCCTTAAGGAAAGAAGGGGGGAGAGGTGAGGATGGAGGGAACTTTATGGGAAGAAAGAATATGGGGAATCATTGAGAGCATAATGGGTGAAATCGAGAAAAATGAGCTACAAAGGAGAGTTACAAATGGGTCTGAATTGAGGAGAGGACTAGTTATGGAGAGAACATAAATGAAAAAGGGAAGGAGACTAGGAAGGATGATTCGACAACTGAATTTGTTGGAAAGCTGGGGTGTAAGCTGAAGAATCCAAATTATCTAAAAGCTTACCTAATAAAAAGAAAGGAGGAGAGCAAGATTAAGAGAAGAAAATTGAGTGAAGTGGAGAGATTAAAGAGAGATATCGAGGGGGATAGAAGGAAATGATTCAAATAGAGAGCAACTATCAAACAAGTAATTAGGAAGTTCAATCCGGATGTGGTGTTAATCCACGAGTCCAAGAGAATGGACTTTGATAGTAGATGGGCAAGAAGTATCTGGAGTTCTAAAGGGATAAAGTGGGTGGCTACTCCATCTTGGGGAGCCTCAAGTGGGATCATAACATTGTGGAAGGAAGATGTGGTGGTAGGTTTGGAAGAACTGATAGGGGATCATTCAATTTCTATGAAATTCAGGCAGGTGGAAGATGGCTTTGAATGGGTACTAACAAATGTATATGGCCCCAATGACTATAGGAAGAGGAAGAAGTTATGGGAAGAATTGAGTGATATTAGGGGCCTATGGGAAGGACCTTGGTGTGTGTGTGTGTGGGGGGGGGGACTTTAATGTAGTAAGATTCACAGAGGAAACCAACAATCCCAGACAGAGAGTGACAACCAGCATGAGAAATTTCAATCAATTTGTGGATACTTTTGAGCTTAAGGAATTCCCGATCCAAAGCAATATCTACACTTGGTCCAACCTTCAATCTAACCCAATCTGCTATAAGTTAGATGGGTTCTTATTCTCAACAAATTGGGAGGAGCATTGGGGAACCTAAATTCTAGAGCACTCCCTAGACTCACTTCAGACCATTGGCCTATAGTATTGTGTAAGGACTTAAGAGGAGGTGGATTTGCTCCCTTTAGGTTTGAGAATATGTGGTTGATCCATCCGGGATTCATAGAGAATATCAAAGAATGGTGGGAACAACACAATCCGTTAGTTGAATGGGAGGGGATGAGATTCTACATAAAGATTCAATTCCTAAAATCTCAAATAAAGGAGTGGAACCGTTTGGAGTATTTGGAAGAGTGGAGGAAAGACAAAAGATTTTAATGAAGCAAATTGAGGAACTAGACTTGAAGGAGGAAAGGGGTTCTTTTGGAGAAGAAGATAGAGAATTGAGATGGAGGGTTAGAAAAAAGTTGGAGGATCTCTTATTGCAGGAAGAGATAAGTTGGAGACAAAAGTCTAGATGTAAATGGTTAAAGGAGGGAGACAGAAACACTATATTTTTTCACTCTGTGGCAAACGCTAGAAGAAGGAAGAATATCATCTCTAAGCTAGAAGTTGATGGAGTTGTCTTTTCCCAACCAGCAGAAATAGTAGAGGCTTTTGCAACCCATTTTAAATCAATTTTTGGAAGGCCTCTAAATGAGAGGATTTGGGTAGAGGGATTGGAATGGCCAACTCTTAGTTTAGAAACCAGAGTGGGGTTAGAGAAAAACTTTGACTTAGAAGAAATAAAGGAAGCAATATTTTCAATGGATAGAACGAAAGCTCCAGGCCTAGATGGATTTACAATGGCATTTTATCAGGATTGTTGGGATATTGTGAAGAAGGACCTAGTGTTGGTTTTTGAGGAGTTTCACAGGAGGGGAATCATTAATCCGAGTTTAAACTCTACATTCATTGCATTGGTCCCTAAAAAGAAAGAGACATCACATCCAAGGGATTTCAGGCCGATTAGTTTGGTGAATAGTCTGTACAAAATAATTGCAAAAGTCCTGTCTCTGAGAATTAAGAAAGTTTTTCCAGCCATTATCACACTCAATCAAGGAGCTTTTGTGAAGGGAAGGTAGATCACTGATCAAATTTGATTGCAAATGAGAGCTTAGAGAATTTTAGGAAATTGAAGAAAAAGGGAGTGGTTTGCAAACTAGACTTAGAGAAGGCTTATGACCTAGTTGACTAGTCCTTCTTGGTGGAGGTAATGAAAAGTTTTGGTTTTGGAGACAGATAGTGTAGATGGATCTGGGGTTGTATCAAGAGTTGTCATTACTCGATATTGGTGAATGGAACTGCGGTGGATTTCTTTCTGGCCAGGAGAGGAATAAGACAAGGTGATCCGCTCTCCCCCTTTCTCTTTACTCTAATTGCAGATGTCTTGGGGAGACTGATACATAGAGTTGATTCTAGAGACTTAATAAGAGGTTAGAGAGTCGGAAGGGGGGAAGTACCACTTACACACTTGCAGTTTGCAGATGACATAATCCTATTTTGTGAGGGTGAGGTTATAAGATGGATCAGAAACCTAAAACTGACAATACAACTCTTTGAGCAGATGTCTAATCTTAAAGTGAACTTTGATAAGAGTTGTGTGGTGGGAGTGAATTTGGAGGAAAGGGAAGTAAGTGATTGTGTAGGTGTATCAGGGTGCGCTATCTTGGAGTGGCATATCACTTATTTGGGCTTCCCCCTAGGAGATGACCCCAAGAAGGAAAGCTTTTGGAACCCAGTAGTAGAGAGATTTGAGAAAATGCTTGCTTCTTGGAAGAAAAATTATCTTTCTCTTGGGAGGAGAATCACTTTGATTAGGTCTACCCTTTCCAACCTTCCTATTTACTTCATGTCAGTGTTCAAGATTCCTACAAAGGTCTCCAATAGGATAGACAAATTAATGAGGGATTTTTTATGGGAACCAGGAGTGGAGAAGAAAGACCATAGGGTGAGGTGGGAAGTGGTAAATAGGAGCAAGAAGCTAGGGGGGCTTGGGATTGGGAATATCAGGAAAAGGAACATGGCATTGTTGGGGAAATGGTTGTGGAGATTCCCATTGAAAAGGGACAAATTGTAGACAAAGATTGTGGCTAGCATACATGGGCTGGATGAGAATGACTGGGATCTTGGAATTTTGGCAAGGACTACTGCCGCATCTCCATGGAAATCCATTCATGATCTGCTTCCAGTTTTCTCCCCTTGGATCAGGTACGATTTGAACTCCGACAATCGAATAAAATTCTGAGAGCAAATTTGGGTTGGGGACCTACCCCTGAACGACCAATTTCCATCATTGTTTGCTTTGTCAGATTTGAAAAATGAACCCATTTCCTCCTTGGTTCCTTCTGATTCTTCTTCTGGGTTTAGGTGGAATCTGGGCTTGAGAAGGGAAATAAGGGATACAGATTTGGGGTGTATGTCATCTTTGCTAACCATCATTGAAAATGTTTTCTTGAACCCTAATAAGGGAGACACCAGAATCTGGGCCCCTTATTCATTCGGTTCTTTCTCTTGTGCTTCGTTTTTTGAGACACTAGTCCAACCTACTACTCCGCTTGGGCTGTCATTCCCGGTTAAAGAGATTGGAGCAAACCCATTCCTCCTCGGGTTGGTAGTTTTTGTTGGGAAATTTTCCTGGAAAGAGTTAACACAAATGACTTGGTTCAAAGAAAGAGGCCCAATTGCTGTTTACTTCCCAATAGGTGTATACTTTGCAAAGCTGATGGGGAAACGGGTTATCATATTATGGTTATTTGTCCAGTTACTAAGATTGTTTGGGAGTGGGTGTTTTCCCTTTTTGGGTATACTTGGAATCCCCCCGGGAGTGTGCAATGCTTGTTCTCTTCTTCTTTCTTTAGTTGGCCTAAAAAAAGGGGGAAGATTATGTGGAGAAGCATTAGGGCTGTAGTGTGTTGGTCAATATGGGAAGAAAGAAATTCACAAATTTTTTCAGATAAGGAAAGAACCACAGAAAACCTAACAGATTTGATACTTTCAAGGGTTGTTCATTGGCTGAAATCAATGGAGATATTCTCTGAATTCTCTATGGCAGACATGCTAAGAAAGTGGAAAGAGGTTGCTACTACTGCTATGTATAAAAGGAATTGTAGTCCCACTTGGACCCCCCCTCCCGCCGGATTCATAAAACTGAATTTTGATGGATGTACCTTAAGGAATCTAGGGCCTTCTGGGATAGGGGGTGTTTTCAAGAATGAGGAGGGGTATATTACTGTCATGTTCTCTAGGCCAATTGGAGAGGGTGACTCTCTTAGGGCCGAAATTCTAGCAGTTCTTGAAGGAATCCAAAGAGCAAGAGAATTAAGCATTAAATGCTTAGTGATTGAGGTGGACTCGAAGGTGGTGATTAGGTGGCTGAAAGGAGATATCAGTGGCTTGTGGAGCTACAACAATAAGAAAAAATTTAATTGGCTATATAAGGACTTAGAGGTGCAATGCAACTAGGTGAAGAGAAGTGCTAACTCAATGGATGATGGGTTAGCTAAGCAAGGGGTGGCTAAGGATTCTTTGTTTTGGGCACATTTTTAGTTTTTTGTTACCATTTTGATGTTGGGGAGTTCAGATAGTTTACCTCCCCATTTTCTGTAATTAATTTTGACAAGTATTATTAATTAATAAAGAGTTCTGTTATCGATCAAAAAAAAAAAAAAATTTAGGTTGGTATGCATCTACATCAAGAACAATAAGCTCATCTTGAGACTGGGAAAGAAATGCTTAGGAGGATTTCTAAAAACTTCTAAGGAGTGTAAGATCTCTTCACCTTTATAGCATGCTTATATGTATGTAATTTATGTTTCATAGAATGCAATTTACTGTAGAAATGGTGTCCTCTTTTAGATTAATTTATTATTTTGTTTGTTTAGTTTTTTGCTCCGTCCAATGTTGTTCTTATTGTTTAACCCAACTCTACTTGGGTTTTCACACTCATTTACTTAATTTTCTCAGACAAGATTATCAACAATTGTTTGATTGTTGCCCATTCAACAACAGTTTATATAGGTTGTTGTCTAAGATGATTGTTAGATACAACTCTTCAACTATTGCAAATTTACAATTAGCAATGGCTAACATAATTGTTAGAGATGGTACCATTAGGCAACAAGTAATCGGTTGTTGCTAAATAACTATATAGGTAACAGTTTTTATACATTGTTGTTAAATTAATTTGTTTGGCAATGGTTTCAAATGGTTGTTGCAAAACACTATTTTTTGTCAGCAATTGGACCGATTGTCGTAAAAAACATATTTCGCAAGACTTGGTTGTTGTAGAACACTTTTAACAATGGCTTCGTTAGTAACAGTTCGTTCAGTTGTAAGTAAAACATTTGGCAACAATTTTTTCTATATTGGAAACCATGGTTTTTAAAAACGAACCGGTGATCGAACCGGTCAGGGGTCCAGTTACCAGTTCCAACGGTCCAACCAATTTGACCCGAATGGCTAGCCCATCTTGACAAAAAATAAAATAATTTAAAAAATTGTAAAATGGTCAAAATCGTTTGAACGGTTAACCGTCCGGTTCAGCGGTTTGTTGACCAAAATCAACGGTTTTGGGGAAAAAGTGGTTTTGGAGGAAAACGGAACTGGTCAGGTGATCAGTTCCTGATTTTTTCGGTCCGACCGTCTGGTTTGGTCCAGTTTTGAAAACAGTGTTGGAAACAATATTTGGACTGTTGCCAAAGGTCAATTTTCTTGTAGTGTATATATATAATATTTGATATATATAATCGGGGTTAAGGTGGGGTAGGGACCTCAATCCCCATCCCTGACCCTGACCTTGATCAATGATTCCTATTAATCCCCATCCTCGTCCCCGCCCCGCCAAAGCAATCCCATCCTTGACCCCATTTTGAAGTATGATTTGTCAAAGCTAATTAAAAAAATATTTTTCAAATTTGAAGTCTAAAAAGTAGCAGATATTATTTTATGTTTTGATAATTACCTATTTTACCCCAAGAACTAGGCTATTTTGGATGTTCTTACTCTTCTTTTTCTTTGTTTCTTCATCACCAACCTTGGACCTCAATAACTCAAGTTACTAAATAGCTTCGTTCCCCAGTGGATAATGAAGAGCCCTGAGAATCTGTCCATACTCTTTTCAACTTTTCAATACTGCTATCTCTCTCTCTCTCTCTCTTCTTCTTCTTCTTCCCCATCTTCTTTCTCTCCCCTCTTCATCACAGCCATTGACATTAAACCAATGGCGGTAGCTTTCCTCTCCCCATTTTCTCTCTTCTCCTTAATCTTCTCTCTCCCGTCCTATCATTCTTCCTCAGCTTCCCTTTTAGTTGACAAAATACAGAAAAGCCACCATTCCTCTTCAACTTGCAAATGACATAGAACACCACCATCACCGTTGATGCCTACAATGCTTATTGGCACTACAAGAAAAATAGCTTAGTGTCATAATCGATTACGGAGAAAGACAATGTTATGGAGAGGAAAGAACCTGAATTAGAGCTCGAATTGGGTTAAATGAAGGAATAACACAGGTTATTTCAAAAAGTTTTAGGACTTTGACTAAGCTTTGAAATGCATTTGACTGTTTTAAGCAACTGGGCCATATCTTACCATTTTTAGACCTATTTTATCTAATATTCAAACCTAATAAAAGCTATTGACTTGTTCAGCAATTTGTTGACCCAAGTGGTTTAACCGTTAACTTATTTGACCTAGTCAATGGATCAAGAATTGCAAATTATAATTTAAATATGAAATCTATTCTCAAGGCCATAACTTTGCCCTTGGTGGTCAGATTAGGGTTATCTTTAACTTTTTTAATATTGGATAACTTTTCATGATCTATGCAATGCAAAGCATTAAAGGTGCCTTAGACTGCATTTGACATTGCTTATTTTAATGACTTGTATTCTTTTTGCAGTTAAAAACTCAGTGTTGATAGGGGATTTTAACAGCAAAAAAGAGACAAATCTTTAAAATAAGGAATGCCAAATGCAACCTTAGCCCATTATTTTTTGCCAAAAGCACCTTTTAAGCTTTAAATCTCTATAATAAAAAATATACAATACGGTAAACAATTATCTATTTTAAAAAAGTATGTATATAATTATATTGTTATGTATATGTTATATAATTATGGATATCATATAACATGTCACAGGCTGATCCATTTCACCAGGGTGGTTGAATTAGTCACCTATACACAGGAAAAAATGGTTCAGGCTCAAAGTGTGATTCTAAAACACTGCTCAAAATTCTCTTACTATTTTGGAATTTAAAGATTTCATTTAATTACCACAATGGAGAAAGGGGCACATGTATGCAAGTATGCACATATGCAATAGCAAGTCTCTATATTCTCTTTTTCATACTTTTGTATATATAAATTCCAACTTAAAAAAGCTTAATACAAATCTATTTTCCAATGTGGAACAAGGTATAAAAGAAAAAAAACAAGTTTTGGTTAGAGTTTGAAAACCCATTCTGAAAAATCAAGTGTATGTATAAATGTGCCCAATTATATAATTAATTAATCAAAGTTAATCTCTAATAAACGCAAAATCCAATAATGCCTATAGAGACTAACATGTCATGTGGAGAGAACCTTATATAAACAAAAAAAGGTGGTTTAGCCAAATTTTTCTGCACATAAACACACAATTCTTGTTATTCCCATTAATAATGGGATTAAAACTGATACATATTATATCAAATAAAATTATACTGGAATTTCAATAATAAACAAGAACCACCAGCAGAAATACAATCCCATTGATGATTGAAAATTTTTTACTAATCTTGCTGTGGCTGTAGCTGTTGGTGGGGGGCGGCAAAATCAAAGTTCCGGGTGGCGGTGGAGTACTCAAAGTTGCATTTCTAGAATTAGAACAAGACTGATTGGAAGTACATAATAAATACATGTTGCCTGTGGCACTACACCAAAAATAACGAAATAATATAAGCTGATGATGATAATGATATATCATACTACAATATATGTCAATGAATAAAAAAAGAACAATCAAAAACATGGGAAAATATGTAAAGTCTGGATTTACTTACTCAAATTTTAATTCGGTGTTATCGGTGATTGATGAGGGTATTGATCCACTAAAGTTGTTATTTGCTAAATTTCTAAGATAAAAAAACAAATAATAATACAAAGTTTCAAATTAAGAATATTATTTCACAAAGAATGCCCCTAATTAGGAATTGAAATACTTACAGTGTGGTGAGGTTAGGGAAGTTTCCCAGGAAACTAGGAATTTCTCCACTTAAACTGTTGTTATGCAAGTCTCTGCAAATCATAATATAAATGGACAAGGCAAAAAAACTACAAATCAGTAAAACCTCCAGTAGTTTAATTAGTTTTCACAGTTGTTTCATTCCAGATTACTTACATTATTTGGAGAGTATCCAATGCGCTAAAATCTGGGAGAGAACCTTGAAGTCCGTAGTTACTGAGATTCCTATGAATTGTTCCAAAAAAAAAAAAAAGAATGGATAATTAAATTACCTCTTTTCTTGTGGAAATAATTTAATTATCTTTGGTAGTAAAAAAAAGAAACATTAACAGAGAAAACACAAGAAAATAAAGAATGAAACGGGGTAGATAACTGGTGAACCAGAAACTAATGAAAAGAAATATGAGGAAACAAGATTTACAGTGCTATTATTTGAGGTGTATCGCTATCAGTACATTGGACCCAGTCCCAGGGAAATCCGTTTGGAAGACAGGGGTCACCACTCCAATCTTGAAGTTGAACAAAAAACTTTTGTAGCAAAGACAGAGCTTTTACTGGCATAAAAAGAGGAAATAAACCCAAATTAATTTTCAATTCCTGCAAATCTCTTTACATTAGATAGAAAATTTATAAAGTAAATAAATAATAGTGATTTCGATTAAGCTGAAAATTGAAGAATTTCAACTTAAAGAGGGAGGAAGTTGTATTTAGATAAAAGCCTAAATAATATTTTCAGTACAGTGGAAAATTAACTAACTGAAGGTGGCTTAATTGGTAGGATGTGAGAGTCGATGTAGGAGAGACCAGAGATTATATCCGGCTGCCACAATCCTTTGGAAAATTTCAACTTCTGGTTCTGTCTATTCTGTTTCATTTATGAAATTTCGCATAAAACCAAATAAGCTAGAGGTCAGTGCCCAATTTTGGTCCCAGCTATCTCACATCTTGCCAGGGTGGAAACATTCCCAAACTTGCAAAACGATCATTCAACATAAATGACAAAGTGAGATATTCCCCATGAGCATTTATAGGGTCATGTGGATTTGGAAAGAGTTTTTAAGTAGGAGATCCAAACTTGCAAACCCTGACTGGAAATTTCAAAGCCAGCATTCTGGGATGATGTACTCTGATGAAGGTGTTTAAGCTTTGATTTTGAAGAAATTTAAAAAGTTTTGCTTTTGCCAATTAGTAAATAGCTGAGATGATCACCTGGCACATCCCTCCCAACATGGAAACATGGGAAGTGGGATAAAATCATCTAAGTGCAGCCTCTTTGTGGACCTAACTAAGAAGAGAGAGAATAGATGGAGATCAATGTCCACTCACCATGTTTAATGTCTGTTCCATCTGTTAATACACTTCCGATTTCATACATTTCCAGTGCATTGATTATTGGCGGTAGAGTGGAGTTGGCTGTGCGGTTCAGACAGTACCTCGCGTTATATTCGTCCCCAGATGCAGATTTATTTGTAGTGAAGTTGTACTCCAAACCCTTCTTATGAGGTGGGATTATCTGAGGGGAAATATTTTCTCCATTCATGTAGATCGAAAACGAACGCTGCTTTGAGGAATTGAGTTTCAACAATTCGGAGAAATAGAAAATGGTGTACATGTTGGCTGTCAAATTGGAGAAGGTTATACAAAGATAAGAATCGGACGAGTTTTGGTTATAAAGTGCTGTCCGTAATACAGTCTCTGGAGGCTCATCTGGAAGGTTTTTAACCGAAATACTGATGTTGTTCTTGACGGTAACAAAATCTTTGGCACTTGGGAGTGGGTACCATATGCGATCATATTTGTCCTTAGGGTACCTACAAGAAGAAAAAAACAACGGATAGAGATGACTTAGAATTTTCTGCACCTTAAGATTATGTTTGGTTTGATGGAGAGAGACAGAGAGAGAACCTTCAACTTGGTATGGTTTTCTCACCAAATATCATCTTTTCAAAAATAAAAATTAAAATCTTTTAGGCTTGTTTTGTGCAATCCAATTTCATTTGCACTAATACAATTGCAGAGGAATACAATAAAAAAAGCATTATTATATTTAAAAACAAAAATAAATCAGAATTTGCTTTCAACTCATTTGGATTCCCATGCTTTTGCACTAACATAAATACAATTAAAATTGCGTTGCAAATAGGCTATGCCTTAGGGGAAATTATCCAAACCGTTAATAGATGATATAAATATCTTACTTTCTAAGGGGAGCAGCACTTTCAGTATTTACTTGCTTTAGATTTGACCTTTAATTTCTTGTTTGTTTGTTTGTTTGATAAAGTAAAGAAGAAAAATGTAGTCCCAGGGTCCCACCTTATAAAAAATAATGGAAGGTTATTTTGTCTGGAGGAGTTTTTTGTCCGGAATTTGAGGTAGGAAGCAAGATAATGTGGTCCCTATTTTATATGACACAAAATTAAACTTTGAAAATAGGAGGAAGTTGATTTGCCAAAAAATTATAAAAAAAAAAAAAATACTAGGAGGAAGGTGATGCAAATTTTGCATCATTTTTTTAATGTAGTGAATATAAATGAGATAAAAAGTGCAAATTAATTTTGTATTAAATAGGAATTAATCATAATTACCATCAAATAGATTCATAGCTGAGCCGTGTGCAAAATATGCATCTGGTTTGGGCAGAGGTAACAAGAAAAGAAGGTTGGAGGGCTAAATGTAACGATTTATACCAAGTTATACCCTATAAAAAATAATGAGAATTCATCAAAATTTAGGGGGTGGTTTTAAACCACCCCGAGATGAATTAAACTCATCAAACTTCATTTTTATAGAGTTTGACCAGTAAAAACCACCCCGAGATGAATTTCTCAATGGTTAGTATTACTATTACCAAAAAAGAAAGGTTAGTATACAACTTTTGGTACAAATCATAAAGTCCAGGAGATCCAGATTGGATTGATCTTAGACTCCGGTGACGGAGGAAGACGGAAAAGCAGGATGGAAGAAGTAAGAAAGGATCCTCAAATCCAAATCACTTGTTTCAGTTGAATCGTAATGAATATCTGAGGGGTTGAGGGGCAGTCGTTCTGGAATTAATCCACCTGAAACTGTTTCAACCCCCTTCCCGGCCGGCCAGTTCCCAAATTAAACCAATCCAAAGACCAAACACAGACTAAAGGAGTTTGAAAGATATCTCGATCGAGTTGATTATAGTACCTCACTGTTTCATTTTCGCCATAGTTTGATCTATCGTAGATATACAATGGATAAGTCGAATCAACTCCTCTGTACATGCCTAAATGCAAGCTCCTTACTTCAATTGCAGAAATAAATGGTACGTCGTCAGGATATCCCTCATTCTTAGCAACGCATACGCTTATGCTAGCAAACCTTGTGAGATATATCGCTTCGTAGTAAAATGGGTCTGCACTGCTATTATCCACCGTAGCCCAGTGGTTGCCGTCGAACTGAAGATCAAAAGTCGGTGCAGACGATGTTTCATCCCTGTAAATCCCGTAGTAAAAGTATGCACGGAGAAGAACACGCTCTCCCTTCCCAACCTCGCCTATGGAGTAGCAGTTCTTCTTTCTGATGGGGAATACTCTCCGCGTTGTGTATTGACGAGCAACTGATGAGTTATCGGCACTTTGAACGATTTGGTTTACACCGCTTGTGATGTAGGGATGGTCTCTGACCCATGTGATATTGTTCGCGTCAGTGAAAGAATCCGAGGAGCCACAGTCTATGCTCAGGAATACTGCATTCGATCGCATATTGGATTATTATCAACAATCAGTCAATCACAAAAGTAGAAATACTGAATGCTAGGAAAAGGAGGTCAGAACCTACGAACTTACCGGCGGCCAGCGTTGGCATGGGCAGGACTGCCAAGTGGCCCAAAATTATTTGCAGGAGAAGAATAAGATTGTTGATCATGGTGATTGGTGGTCTCTCCTCTAGCGATCGGAGATAGCTAGAGAGAGATCGATCCCAAATTGAGCTTTTAATTATTTGTTGTCTCCGATTTCACACTTGCAATTTTCATTTGCGTTTTGTCCCATTGACTTCAACTTACAGTGGTGTGAACATCGACGCCAATTACATCAATACATCGTGCCATGGACGTAAAGGATGGTGATATACCATATATATTTTTTAATTTAATTTTCTTTTTCAATGAAGGACGGCTATCACTCAAGAGGGATTTTAGCAACAAGGATAAGAGAAATAAAGGCGTCTTTAGCATCGTTGTGGGGTGTTTCACGTACGCCATGTAGACAAGTGAGGGAGGAGAGGGAGGAGTTCTCTTTTCTTTGCGTATGTTATGTTTAGGCTGCATTTGGAAACGATGCAAATAATTAGTGTAAATGCAAATATGTAGACCGTAAAATGGTCCATATAAATTGTAAAGTTGGATTAGTTTTGTATTGACAAACTTATTTTCTTACCAAACAGACTTTTAAGACTTTTTCCTGTAATGGATTCTTCATATGTCTTGTATAATGTGTTCCTTTTAGTGGTTGAAGTCAAAGGTTTTAAAAACTGACCCAGAAACAGAACCCTTCTGGCCACTAGTTTTTGAGTCCATGGTTCCAATTAAAGTAAGATGCATATAAATATAAGAGAAAATAAAGATAGAATGAGAGGTATTTGAGGCTGAAAGAGTTTAGAAGAAGAAGAAGAAGAAAGAAGAGGAGGGGAGGGCTTGAAGGCTGCAGCGGTGACAATGGCGGCAACAGCGGTTGTGATGGTTTCGTTTATCATTTTGACGTAGATGAAAATGTTGTTTTATTCAATAGTTTCCCGGGCCCAGCCCAGTCCACATATTGGGCCTAAAATATATGCCTGGGAATGGGAATAATAGTAGGGGTCAGGCCAGGCCGGGCCTTATTCAGACTCTACAACCTTGACGGTAAAGCAATAAACTGATTGTACACAAATTAGGCCAGGCCGTGCCGAATCCATATCAGATCGTATCATATAAAATTATACACGAATTTCATCAATAAATAAGAACCAAAATTAGAATTACAACCCCATTGATGATAGGAAAATTTTTACTAATCCTGCTTTGGCGGTGGCTGTTGGTCGGAGGTGGCAAAATCGAAGTTCCATTGCTGGAATTAGAAGAACAAGACGGATTGGAAGCACATGATAAATACATGTTACCTGTTACACTAGAAGACAAAACAAACATGAAATAATATAAGTTGATGATGATAATTATATATTAGTAGTAACAAATTATATATGTCAAACATTACTGTTGCTGGTGAAGACAAAACAGACAACAAAAACAAGGGCAATATATGAGCTCTGGGTTTACTTACTCCCATATTAAGTTGGTCTTATTGGTGATTGAGGAGGGTATTAATCCACTGAAGTTGTTATTTGTCAAATTTCTACAATAAAGAAGATATAGAAAAAACAAATAGATGGATAAAAATAAGAATTTCCATGTTAAGAAAATTACTCCATAAAATTGGAAGAATGCTCCTATTTAGAAAATACTTACAGTGTGTTCAGGGAAGGAAAGTTTCCTAGGAAACTAGGAATTTCTCCACTTAAACTGTTATTACTCAAATCTCTGCAAACCACAAGAAGAAAGGATAAAGCAAACTACAAATTAGTAAAATTTCTAGTTGTTTAGTTTTCACAATTGTTTCTTTCTAATTTACTTACATTAGTTGGAGAGTATCCAAGGCAGTAAAATTTGGGAGAGAACCTTGAAGTCCGTAGCTACTGAGTTTCCTATGAATTGTTCAAAAGAAAATGAATAAATATAATTTAATGACCTTTGATTTGAACAAATTTAAAAGAAAATCGAGGATCAAGGAGGAGGATAGATGGCTGATAAACAACAAGAAAGCAATCAAAGGAAGTATGGGGAAATTAAAAAGATTTACATACAATGCGGTTATTTGAGGTGTCTCGCTAAAATTACATTCAACCCAGTCCCAGCTGAATCCGTTGGGAAGACAGGGGTCACCGCTCCAATTTTGAAGTTGAACAAAAGCTTTTTGTAGCGAAGATAGCACTTTTACTGGCATAGAATGACAGAAAAACTCAAAAAAGAAAAGAATAGTAAACCTCTTTTGTAGCGAACAAAAGAACAGCTTTCTGCTTAGGCTGTGTTTAGTTTGAACTTTGAAGGAAAAAGTAGGGAAACCTACATATACAAGAACCTTGTATATATAAGTTTCCTTATTACCTTTTCCTTCAAACCAAACATAGCCTTAAGGGTTGTACTATGATATCCAGAAAATACAACTGACCAATTGAAGTCACAGTTGGCCTTCCTAGGTTTTGCTTCTTTGCTTTCTATGTATAACCACAATCAATTTGGAAGTGTAGCTAATAAGAAAGAAGAGAGGAAGAGAAAGGCAATGTGCACTTACCATGTTTACTGTCTGTTCCATCAGTTAATGGGGCTCCGATTTGAAAGGTTTCCAGCGCATTGATTATTGGCGGGAGAGTGGAGTCGGATGTGCGGTTCAGACAGTACCTTGCGTTGTATCCGTTCCCAGATGCAGATGCAGATATATTTGTAGTGAAGTTGAATTCCAAAGCATGTCTGTAAAGAGGGACTATGGGATTGGAAATATTTATTCCGTTGATGTAAATCGAAAAGGAACGCTTCTCTGATTTTGAGGATTTGTCAAGTTGGAGAAGGTTATTCAAAGATAAGAATCGGACGAATTTTGGTTGTAAAGTGCTGTCTGTAATACAGTTTGTGGAGGCTTATCTGCAAGGGTTTTAACTGAAATTTTGGTTTTCTTCTTGAGAGTCAAAAAATCGTTGGCACTCTGACGTGGATACCAAAAATGATCATATTTATCGATAGGAGACCTACAAAAAGAAAAGCAACAGAAAGAGAGAGAGATGGGTGGATTATAAGAATTTTTGCATCTTAATTAGTTTAAGCAATTTTTAGTCATTAAAAGTTGTCTGTCTATCCAAGAACCATGTCAAAGGAGAACATATTCGCTCTCACCATCTCTCTTGATTTTTATATCCAAATCCTAAACTCTGAACTTACAAATCTTAATCCGGATCGGGGTGCAATTTGGGCAGGTTTGGTCAGGTTTTAGGTCAACTGAGATCCAATGTTAAGATTTGGATTCACCCCCTGAGTTCGAATCAAGCCCGCGGACAAAACTAATAAAATTTGACACACTCAGATTGGATAAAGACTTGGTCAGGTTTGGATTGGTCAGTTGAGGTGGGTTTAGTAGGCCCAATATTTAGCACCAATAATATAAAGCACTGAATAGAGAAAAATATATTTTGGACATATGCATACCATGTTGGGGCTAAGCTTGAACCACCTAAAAACTAGGCTTGGCCCACTTCTATAAATAGAAAAACCTTGTAAAATTTTGGGCTGGATCGATCCGGGCTTAGGTTGGACCCGCTCAACCTATCTTAGAATGTGACTCTATTCCAATGGATTTTGGATTTTGATTTAAAAGATGTATGTTTGACTTGGCATACCTCACAATTTTATCTCCGCCGTAGTTGATTCTGTGATTGAGGAACAGTGGAGAATTTGGAGCAGCTCCACCGTACATGCCTAAATCCAAGCTTATTACTTGAATTGCAGAAATAAATGGTTGGTGACCAGGATCTGTCTGAGCAACGCATACACTTATGTTATCGAACTTGGTGTGATATATCACTTCGTAGTAAACTGGGTCTGTTGTGCAACTGGCCACGGTAGCCCAGCGGTTTCCGTCGAACTGAAGATCAAAAGTTGGTGTAGTAGATGATGTTTCATTATTGCTGCAATAATTCCCATAGTAAAATTATGCACGGAGAAGAACTTGATTTCCCTTCCCAACGTCGCCTATGGAGTAGCAGTTCTTTTTTCCGGTGGAGAATACTCTCCGAGTTGTGTATTGATGAGCAACTGGTGAATTATCTGCACTTTGAACAGTTTGGCTTGTTAGACAGTTTTGTGTGTCCTTAGCTTCAATCAGAATGATGTACTTTATGAGTTTATTGTAAATGAATAAAGATACATATTTGATTCATGTTCCCTTGGTATATTTCTGTGTAATACCCTTAAACTGGACACTTAATGAGACTCGTGTTAGTTTAGAATGTTCACAGCCAGTGGGTCAGTCTGGGGAGACCTATCCTGACAAGGCTGACACTGTAGTGCCACCAAGTCGGTTGGGGTGGCTTGTCTCAGCTGCCAGGGTGAGACCCTAGGCACATAGAGTGTAGGATTAATTGAATCTTTGAACTGGACCAGATTTCCAGTATTGCCCTGGACCTTGGAGATTGATGGGCAAAACTGGAAAGTTACACCCGACCCCTAGACTCGATTATGATACTACACTAGGTGTCGGATTGGGATGTCTTTGATGTACCAATCAGTGAGATCCTTAGCGGGGTTCAAAACCTGGGTATGTTGGGACAGTCCGAGAATTCATCTGAGTGGGTGATCATAGTGACACGATCAGCCCCTTTGTCGGACAAAGGTAATGATCGGGGATGCACTCTCACTGATGGAAACCAAGACTGCCGGCAGCCGATTTCAACCGTTGAGATTTGTTTTGCAAAATATATTTTATATAAGATATAAAAGTATATATATGGTTTCTAAAATGTTTGCAAGAAGGTTTTAATTCCCGGGATCCATATAAGTGGAGAGTGCAACACTGTTCCTTGCAGCCAAGGGAGAGGTCCTCTCTTGTCGGGCAGTGTATGATCATTATGGGCTGAGAGGTTAAGTGTAAGACCATTGAGGATAATGCCTGATGGGCTAATCTTGCATCTGCCCACAGTCCCTGGGTGTTACAAGGTGGCTTGGCCCAGGGACCACTTAGTGTAAGTGTTGGGCCCATAGAGCTCATTTGATGGGTTTCAGGGGGTACACTGTCTTCAGTAGTGCATTCGGCCAGGCCTTGTAACAAAGGCTGGGCTGAACCCATGTGGCTGATGTGTAGATCAATGCTTGGGTCCCACGCCATACAAGGAAGCCCAACTGGGCAGCAATTTGGAAGGTTTTTGAGTACATAACCTTAATGGGCCTTAAGCCCATTTCGAACTGGGCTGATTTGATCAGTCATTTAAAGGGGGCGAATTCTGAAGTGGGTCAGCTAAAAGGATTGGGCTTAGACCCTATCCACTCAGAGAGTCCAAGATCTAAATAAGATTTAGATCTGGAAACCTCCTAATTAGATTAGGAGACAACTGATCTGATTTGCAGATAAGATAAGGATTATCCCTTATCACTAAGGGACTTCTAACCCAAATATGATTTGGATTAGCCACTCCTAATCTGATTAGGAGCTGATCCCTTTGAGATTATAAAAGGGGAAGGGGGCGGCAGCCTTTTACATCATCAACAGCATTCTTCTCTTAAAGAAAGAGAGATTGAGAGATTTCCTACATACTGCGAATTCTCTCCTGCCGCCACCTTCCTGCCATTGCCATTCCTTCAGTTCGATCTCCAGTTCTTGGGAGCAATCAAGATTGGATCTTGATTTCAATCTTTTGGGAAAAGATTGATTGGAGCTGTACTCACAAGCCGTCCAGTTGATTCTTGCGAAGGGTCAAGTTCTTTTGAAGAACATTGCTGATTCTACTCCATCCTTCACTGCGCCATCTTCAGTGGGAGCAGATTTTGGATCCTTCTTTGGGCGTGAACACCTCCATTGGGAGATAATATTTCTCCGTATCAGGTATAATCCTCTCCCACTCCTTTTGGTTCAGATCTGGTTCAGTTTATGGTTCAAGATTGATCCTTGAAAATATGATTTTCTAAATAGGGAATACAATTCCCAGTTGAAGGGAGAGATAAAATTTTTGAAATTCGCCCCTTATTCCGCAATCTTTGGGCATCCATAGGATGGATCTCTCATCCCTTCATGGCTTTCACCGCCTTTGATGTAGAGATCATCACCTACCCATGTGATGTTATTTGGGGCAGTGAAAGAATCGGAGGAGCCACAATCTATGCTCAGGAATACTGCATTCGATCACATAGCATGGAAAGCAAATGAGAAGAAGAAAAAGAAAATAAGAATAGATGGGATAGCGGAGATGAAGATCAGAAACGACGATAACTCACCTCCCAATGCTGGCATGGATAGGGCCAAGAGACCCAAAAGTATTTGCAGGAAAAGAACATGAATGTTGGTCATGGTGGCCTATCTGCAGAGAGAGAGAGATCAGCGGTATTACAAAGTTGGAAACAGGATGGACAGATTCTCGGTTTCCCACGCGTTATCCTGTTTTGCAGATGGACGATTGGCTTCAATTTAGATGGGCGTTGACTTGGTCTCTACTTGCATAAAACATTAACGAGCACGGATTTTAAATATTAAACACATTTGTTATTAATTAGGGTAAGTTATAGATTACATTATTACAATCCTATATTTTGTGGGGCAATGGCACTTACTCCTCTCTAACTTTCAATTCCTATATTATGGCTCTTTCTCTCTAATTAGAAATTGATTTATTAAAAATGCGCTTTCAAGATTAAGATAATGTCTCAAAATTATGAAAAATGGACCGGGCAGGACAAATTCATCATCTTTTTCTTGCCTATTTTGTTTTTAAACCCTAAATGAACACACTATGAGAAAGAAATAAACATAAATAACAAATATATAAGAGAAAAAACAAAATTGTCCCACAAATTAAGAAAAGGATAATTTGGAAATTTAGAGATAGAATGCTAATGAAGGGGGGAAGGTACTGGAATCTAAAAGTTCAAAGGCAAAGTGTTACTATCCCAAAATTACAGGATGATAGTCTATAATTTACCCTATTTAAAAATCGCATTTTCTTACCGCGTTACACATTAAGATAAACCGGCATTGAGAAAAAAAAAAAAAGAGAGAGAGATAAATGGCCAAAGATAGGAATGCTCTGATGCTAAAAACAAAGAATAAATTAGATGGGGTTGTAGGCTTAGATTTGGTCAAGCTACCAAACGGCCTAAATTTAATTAATATTACATGGTTGTAGTCAGATGGTAAGCTTCCAAGAACGATCTAACGAATAACAATAATAATAAGGCTACTTTGTAGAAATAATTTCATTTAAACGCAAGCTATGATGTTTAAATGGGTTGAATACATTGATGGATCCAGGGGCTTGCATACAAGGTCAACGGGGATACGTTCACCTAACAAGCTTAGCCAACTGTCACCTTATTCTTAATTAATAAATTAATTAATTTTTATGAGCAATCATCTACTTCACACCGAATTCGGATTGGCTGCCAAACTTACGCTCCCAACAGTCGGTCGAATGTCTGTTCCAACAGCCTTTACACCCTTGTATCTATCTATAGGAAGATATTTCTAATGCAAAACTGCAAGAGGCTGTTGGAACGGTATGAGCATGGACCTGCGCTGACTGAAGCCGAACTCTTCAGCCATATATCGGAACATCTCACAGATATTTCAAATACACAGTTGCAGTGGCCTGTTGGGTCTGCAGAATACAGTCACAAAAAGCATGGACATCATTTTTCTTTTTTTTTTTTTTTTGGGCAAAAAAAAGAAGCAGCTTCATATATTATTTGATAGGTAATAGCTGTGAAGTAGCAGATTGTCTAGGATCATAGTTGATGATCATTTGACCTTTACAAGTAGAGTATGCAAGTGTATGAGCAGCTTTGTAGAAACTTCTATTTACATGAACAAAAGATATGCTTGCAAAAAAAGATGCAAGTTTCATGAGTTTTGTCCAGTGCAGCTGCTCAATCCATTCCGATGGTGTTCCTTTGCTTCCTAGAAGATGTGCTAGCTTTTCAGAGTCACTGTATACATAGAGATCTTGATCAGTTAAGGTAGAAGCTGCTTCGAGACCTGCTATTAACGCCTTTATTTCTGCTTCGTAGCTTGAGACTGCCCAGCATGGTCTTCCTTCAGCAATGATTTCAACTGTAATTCGTTGGAAGATGAAACCTCTTCCTGCAGTTCCTGTTAAAGGATCAAAGGAGCCATCAACCTGTAATTTGTTCTGTATATAATTTAAACCGGGGGGTGGAATAATGCATGTATTTTTGAGGTGAGGGAAGATGGCTTGTTGGTAACTTTGTATATGGTTTAGCAGATCTAGAGGACTCTATAAGGTGTTTTCGAAAATCAAGCTGTTGCGAACCTTCCATATCAAATATAATGTTATGCTAGCCTTGCAGAAAAGAGAAGATTTCGTGGAAGAACTTGGCAGCTTGTTCACCGAGTTTAGCCATCATGGGGGGGGGGGGGGGGTGCCATGTGATTGTGATACCTGACTGTTCTCGCATAGGAACACTTAAAGAAGAGATGGTGCAGTGTTACTATATTTTGTTTGCAGAATGAGCAGATTAGGTCTTCTGGTTGTAGCCATGCAGTGCACTTATCCTTGGTTGTAATCCCCTCCCATAAGAATTTTCACATGAAAATTTTTACCCGTGGAAGGAGATTTTGCTTCCATAAGAACTTCCAGTCAAGAAAAAATGATGAACTCGATGCCATAGGCTTAGTCAAACATCTGTACATTGAGTTCACAGTGAAATCTCCTTTTGGAGTTTTCCTCCATATGATGAGATCTGAGTCCATGGAATGATTCGGGTTTATCTCTTTCGCATGTGGAATATGACTAGCATCAATGCTGTCATTGAGGAATTGCAGGTTCCATGTACCATCTGTGTTCAATAGATCTGCAACTTTAAGATTCGTTTGCTGCTGAATTCCATTTCTGTTTGGTTTTGGAATTCCTCCTATCAAAGTTGGAACAAGATGGTGCGCGATCTGAATGCTCCTAGCTATAAGGCAGCTTGAACGTCGGTTGCTAAGTGGATCACCCAAACTGCAAGAAAGAAGGATCAGAGAACCTGGGGTGGCTAACCAGGTGAGGTCGCTCCGATGCTTAAGTCAGTTCTTAATAGGTATTTGCGAGCTGGAAATCAATAAAGTAGAGAGCTAGAATGCACTTAATCACACGTACCTTGTGTTAGGGGATTCAAAGACCTTATATAGTTGAGCTATCATGAGTCCGAAGGGGTCTCCCTGGGATCTTCGGAGCGAGAGGTAGGAGTCCATTCTGTTTCAGATGGTGGACATCGTGCTAACTAATAAGCCTTATCGCTTCCATCCGATTTGGGCAGGATGAGGATAAGTCCTACAATTGTGCGGTATAATTCCGAAAAGCTCGGGGATCGTAGGCAATGTTCTAGAATCCACCGTGTCCCACTTCGTCGTATGCACTTACCGAGGTCCCCTGACTCTAGTTCTACCCGAGGTGATTGAGGTGCCTGAAGTGGCCTAGTCTACCGAGGTGGTGAGAGGTGTCAAGTCATAGCCTGGCTAGAACGTCACATCCACGTGTCTTTTATTCATTAGGTCGGGCCAAATGACCCCTTATCAATTGCCCCCCACTCCCTGTGCTAGGGGTCCCGACCCGGTGCGGGGAGTTCACGACGAGGCTAGGTGGAATTGGCCCCAATTTTGTCGGTTGGAAGAGCGGTTCTTTGGTCAGACCGGACTGACTCACTTGGCTCGACGGGCTAACCAGATTGCGTACCAAGGACGTGTAAACATCACACGGTTTATGAACTCTGCAGACGCCAAAGCACGCACTCAACCAGTTTCAATCTCGGTAGGCGTGTAGCCGATTTCCAAGTGAGCCGTTGGATCACCTAAGAACTCGACCATTGAACCCCGGGCACTACGGCTATAAATAGGGGCATGGAGGGGCCCATTTCTTCACCACATATCGTTTATCCAAGTTCTGAGGTTGCACATCTGTCTCCATGTCGGTGTCTCCTACTCCTATATTGTCGAGGTCGCTTCTAGTCTCCACTTCGATTCTTAGGTGAGTTTGCTTTGTTTTCATTCTCCATTTCCTGTCTGCCTTTCAATAGCTTGGTATGTCAAGTATTAGCACGAGTAACCTTTTTGACTGTAGTGAAGAGTCTGCCAGAGCCGAGGTGGGAACCTCGGCGCAGGCTGAGGAGTCTCAACCCGCCGAGGTGGATGCCTCAGTGCGGGGTTCGGACTCCAACCTGTCCGAGGCGGACGCACTCCAACAAGAACACAAGGCTTCCGGTAAGGGGGTCTCCACTTCACGTCAGACTCGGGGTCCGGATAGCTTCGGTCCTTCCACGATGACAACCGGTAGACTTTTGTCCTTAGCAGCTCGCTACAAGCTCCCCGACGACCTTGTCTATATCATCCCCTCAGGAAGGTTTCCCTAGGACCATGGCCATGACAAGATCGTGGTGTTCGAGGAGCAGTTCATGGCTGGGCTGCATTTCCCACTCCACCCCTTTGTCATTGAGGTCATCAAGTTCTTTGACATCGCCAAATATCAGCTCCACCCCAACTCGATCCGCAACATCGTAGGTACCATCTCCCTTTTCATGACTACAACCGCCCCTTGACCCTCGACATTTTTTCTTCGATCTATTCTATTAAAAAGAACTATGCTTGTGTCTTCCCAGAGCATAGGCGAAGTTACTATATGTCTCCCTGATCTGGTTACAAAATCCTGCACGACTTTCCCAACAAAGTCTCGGCTTGGAAGAAGCGCTACTTCGTAGTTCGTAACACTACGGGGTGGCCATTTCCCAACAAGTCCTCGCGGGAATTCCGCAAGCAGTCGATAAAATCCGCCACGACGGCTTACCGGAAGGGCTTCAAACTTAGCAGATGGCTGATGCGGCGTAACTTCCCCGACCTCGACCTCAAGTCTATAACCACCATCGAGGTCAACGAGGCAGCAAAGGATCCAGACTTCGAAGAGGGGAGCAACGACGGCGACCTTGATGACATCAGTGAAGAGACGACGGAGGAGACAACTGAAGATGCCGGTGATACCATAGAAACCGACTAGCCTGCTGATGTTATAGATGGGGATGAGGAGCCCCGAATTGATTGACCTTACTTGCCTCTTTTCTTGGACCTCCCGTATATGTATGACATCCTGAGCCTCCGAGCTCGGATAGCTGTAGCCTACTCTTTTTTTTTGTTGTTGAATGTAACGAACTCCCTTTTTAAATGAATGAAAACTTTGGCCGCCCATCTTACTTGCACAAATTCCGTTTGCTCCAAATTTTTCTAAGTGTGGGTTACTCTGAAGTGACGAAGTGTCGAGATGACAAACTAGGCTCAAGTAAGAGTAATCCGGTGTCAATGTACACTGAAGTGAGAAAATACTGTAGGGTGTGTGCCTGATCTATTTGCGCGGGGGCTACTTTTCTCGAACCCGTGCCAAAGAGGCAATCTGGGTCTTAGAATGCCTATGCCGAAGCGACTGGGTCTTAAACTGCCCATGCCAAAGCGAATGAGTCTTAGGTTGCCCATGCCGAAGCGACTGGGTCTTAGGTTGCCCATGCCGAAGCGACTGGGTCTTAACGTGGTGCCGAGATCTTCTGTCAGCCCGACACCTTAGCCCTTAGGCCCTGGGAACGACTCGTAGTCCACTCCCATTATCCTTTACTGTGCCCATGCCAAAGAGACATCTGAGGTGCTCACAAATAGTATCTCTTAAGGTTGTCGACGTTCCAAGCTCAGGGTATTTGTTTCCCTTCCATGGTCTCGAGCTCATATGTGCCTTCTCCAAATACTCGTCTTACCCTGTACGAGCCTTCCTAGTTCGGTCCGACCTCCTACACTGGGCTCAAGCACCATTACCTTCTGAAGTACCAGGTCACCAACTCGTAACTGGTGTCTCTTGACCTGGGCATTGTAGTACCAAGCTACCTGATGTTGGTAGGCCGCAATCCGGATGTAGGCTAGGTCGCATACCCCTTCGATCAGATCTAAATTAGTTTGAAGCTCGTTGTCATTGGCATCCTCATTGTACGCATCAAGTTGCAAGGTCGGTACCACGATCTCGACAGGGATCACAACCTCTATTCTATATGTCAGGTTAAAGGGTGTTTCACCTGTCGCAATCTTGGCAGTCGTCCTATAGGCCTAGAGAACATTGGACAGCTCGTCCACCCACAAACCCTTAGCTCGCAACAAACGAGCCTTTAGTCCTCGGAGAATGGCCCTGTTCATCACTCCGGCTTGTCCATTTGCCTGGGGTTGTGCCACCGAAGTGAAGCTTTGTTGGATCCCCATTTCGGCACACCTGTTCTGGAACTTAATATCTTCAAACTGCTTCCCATTATCCAATATCAGTACTTTAGGTAGTCCAAAGCGGCATACTATATTCTTCCGGAAGAAGTTCTGCATGTTCCAAGCTGTAATTATTACTAAGGGCTCGACTTCCATCCACATCGTGAAGTAGTCCACCGCCACCACTAAGAATCTTCTTTGCCCGGTTGTAGGCGAGAATGGTCCAAGGATATCTAATCCCCATTGCGCAAAGGGCCACGGGCTGGTCAAGTACTTCAAATCGACAGTAGGTTGATGGAGGATGTTGGCATGCCTCTGGCAATTGTCACACTTTTTTACGAGATCGACTACGTCTGCCTTCATAGTAGGCCAGTAAAGTCCTTTATGGAAATTGTGGAGTACTCGGTCAGCTTCTGAAGGCCGCAAGCAACGTAGATAGGGGAGTGTGAAAGTCCTCCTATGCAACCACACATCTATAAGAACGTACCAGGCTGACTGATGCTCTATCCTCCGACTTGCATTGCATTCAGATGGTAGGGTCCTGTGGAGCAGGTAATCAACGAGCGGGTCAATCTAGCTCGGCTCCATTAGCAACACGGGAATGACCTCTTTTGCCCCCACGAGAATGCTAGGCCGAGGCAGGTCCTCTAGGTAAAACATCCGCATTGTATTGTCGCTAGTGCTCACCAACCACGATAGGAAATCGGCCTCAGTGTTCTCAGATCTCAGTACCAGTCAAATGAACCAAGAGAAGAAGGTCGAAAATAGCTCCCTTACTTTAGCTAGATAGGCTACCATGGTCGAGTCTCGAGCCTTGTAGTCACCATTGACCTGGTTTACCACCAACTAAGAGTCGTTGCATACCACGAGGTGCTTCGCGCCAACCTCCCTTGTCAAATTCAGCCCGGCTATTAGCGCCTCATAATCCACCTCATTGTTCGATGTTTCGAATCCGAACCAAAGAGCGAACTCCAGCTTTACCTCGCTCGGACCGTACAGTATTAGCCCAACACCACTTCCTCGCTAGTTAGACGAGCCGTCGACGTGGAGGATCGAGGGCTCCTCGTCCCAGTTCGGTTCCACCCTGACCGGGACCGGTGCCGTGCTGGTTGACTCCTCCGACGTGTTAGCGGGCTCAATCAGTTCAGTGGTCGGGGTGTTGAACGTACATTATGCTACAAATTCCATCAAGACTTGGGCTTTGATCGCGGGCCTTGGCTCAAACTAGATGTCGTACTCGCTTAACTCGACGGCCCACTTCGTTAACCTACCAGACACCTCGGGCTTGAGCAAGACATGCTTCAGAGGCTTGTTGGTAAGGACGACGATAGTGTGGGCTTGGAAGTACGGGTGTAGTTTCTGAGCTTTTATTACTAGTGCGTACGCTAACTTTTCGATGTCAGGGTACCTGGTTTCCGCTGCCTGCAAAACTTTGCTCATGTAGTAGATAGGTCGTTGGACCAAGTCCACTTCTCTTATCAGTACCGAGCTGACTACCTCGTCACTTGCCGAGAGGTACAATTTCAGATCATTGTCTTTCTCAGGTCGGGTTAAAATCAGTAGGGTACTTAAGTATTTTTTTAGCTCATCAAACACCAGCTGGCATTCTTTGGTCCACACAAAGTTTTCGTTCTTTTTAATCACCTGGAAAAAGGGTAGGCATCGACCCACCGATTTAGACAAAAACTAGTTTAGGGCAGCCACCCAGCCAGTTAACCTTAGAATTTTTTTTTATCTTCTGGGGCGGTCTCATGTCTAAAATGGCCTTAATTTTGTCCGGATTGGCCTCGATGCCACGTTGGTTAACTATGTAGCCGATGAACTTACCCGACGTGACCCCGAAGACACTCTTGTTCGGGTTGAGCTTCATGTTATATTTTCTTAGAATTTGAAAAATGCAATTTAAATCATCAAATAAGGAGTTCGAAAACTGGGTCTTCACAACCATGTCATCAACATAACATTCTACTTTATTTCCAATGAGAGGTTTGAAGACCTTATTTACAAGTCGCTAGAAAGTTGCTCCTGCGTTTTTTAACCCAAAGGGCATCACTTTATAACTGTGTAGCTCCAGTTTAGTTACAAATGCAATTTTTCTTGATCAGCTACGTCCATCCTAATCTGGTTGTAGCCAGAGTAGGCGTCCATAAATCTCAACAGTTCGTATCCCGAGGTCACGTCTACTAGGCGGTCAATTTTGGGGAATGGAAAGCAGTCATTTAGGCAGACGTAGTCGATGCACATGTGCCACTTTCTGTTGGCCTTCTTCACTAGCACAGGGTTAGCCACCCAGCTCGGGTATTGGACCTCCCTAACAAAGTATGCTGCGAGGAGCTTCCCGACCTCCTCATAAACTATCCTCCACCGCTCTAGGGCGAGGTTCCGTTTTCTTTGTCTAATTAGCCTGACTGAGGGGTCCACATTAAGTCTATGAGTAATTATGACAGGGTCTATACCGGGCATTTCTACCACGGGCCAAGCAAAAGCATCTAAATTATTGAGTAGAAAACTTACCAGCTGCAATATGAGAGGTTCGCTTAGTAGTGCGCCGATCTGGAGGGTCTTCGCCAGATCATCATCAAATACTCGGATACGGGCGGTTTCCTCCATCGGGGCAGCTCGCTCCTTTGTATGCTCGGGTGGAGGCTCTAGCTCAACATCGTCAGTCAACTTTGCCTTGCCCTTCAGTGCGGCCACATAACACTTATGTGATTCCAACTAGTCACCTCGTACAACCCCTACTCCACAGTCTTTTGGGAATTTCATTGCCAGATAGTAGGTGGACACGACTACACGAAGGGCATGCAGAATGGGTCGACCTAAAATTGCGTTATAGGAGGACACAGTTGTGACCACGAGGAAGGTGTGCTCGAAGTGCACTAAGTTGGGTCACGTTCCTGCTGCAACTGTCACTTTGATGCATCCATTGAACCCTACTAGAGGCGAGCTTACTGGCTACATATCACTTCGCTGTAGTTGTAGTTTCTCGAGAGCCTCCAAAAAATGTATATCAGCTGAACTGTCGAAGTTCACTAATATCTTTTTTACCTCGAAGTCATTAATGACTAGCTTAACGATGAGAGCATCATCATTTGAATATTGTATCCCACGAGCATCATCCTCCATAAAGTAGATGGGCTCTTCGACCCGAGGTCTTTTCAGTGGATTTTCTACTTCATGCTCGAGCTCCTAAACTGAGGTCTTTCCTACCGCAATGGTACACCCCGCAACAATAGACCCGCCGGAGATCATGTTGATCACCCCACAGATTGGTCTGTCTTAAGGCGGCTATTGTTGCTGCCAGTGTGGCTGGTCATTCCGCCTGCTCGACTCCGGAGCTTCTCTTCTTTGGTCGGCTTGGTGGTCTACTGATTCTCTGCCTTCACACAATATATACTTCTTCAGGTACCCGTAGTGAAAAAGCTCTTCAATCTCGTCGCAATGGTTTCTACAATTCTTAGTATTGTGCTTGGTGTCACGATGGAAATGGCAATAGTAGTTCGGATTCCTGGTGGCCGGGTCTCCTCACAATCTAGGCAGCCACTTGACAAAGGAGGAATCCTTGATCACCATCAAGATTTCTCCTCACTTCGCATTGAGGGGGGTGTAGGACGTTCTTTCAACTAGTGGGGTTCTGGATCGCCGACCTGATCTAGAACTTCTAGATGGAGACTTACTTTTCTTTCTTGGAGACATACTTCTCCTCGGTGACTTACTCTTTTTTCGCCGGTGCTTACTGCTTCTAGCTTCCTCATCTTCCCTTTTCCTCTTTTCTCTTGGTGCGGCTTCAAAATTGGGGTTAAGCGCCTCCTCTATTCTCATAAAATTTTCAACATCAGAGAGAAACTTCTCGATGGTCTTCAGCGAATAAACTCTGAGGTACCATGCGAACTCCTTGTACTTGACTCCCTTTATCACCGCGATGAGTTGGATAGCCAGTTCGAGGTCCAATATCTGTAAACACTCGATATTGAAGCGCGCAATAAAACTTCGGATGGTCTCGTTCTCCCTCTACACCACGTTTAGAATGCTCGCTTAAGACTTCAGGCACTTCTTACAAGTGATGAAGTGGGTAGTGAAGCGATCGGCGAACTAGGCCCAACTAATAATTAAGCCCGGCGCTAAACTTCTATACCACGCTCTGGCTACCCCCTGAAAGTAGTAGAAAAGGAAACGCACGTGCTTGCCTCGTCTACCCCAACAAGGATCATTTGAGACTGAAATGCGTCAACATGATCATTGGGGTCGTACTTCCCATCGTAAGTCTCCAGAGTGGGGACCTTGAAGTCCTTTCGTCTTGGTGCTGCAAGAATCTCCGACAATAGGGGGAAGGCTGGCTCATCAGAACTGGAGCTGGCTGTGCAGCTACAGAGCTCACTTCTTCCCACATCCTGCTCCATTCCAATGGTTGACTGTTCCAAGGTGCCGGGGTATTTCTGGTGGGACTTGCAGCATCGTCACTTCTTTGTTGCTTCCACATTGGAACTGTTCACCTCTGTGTTGTCTTGGACTTCAATCTTTGTCCGCTCACGTTCTCGGAGGCTATCACGAGGAGGAAGAGGGTTCCAGCTTCCCGCCTCTTCGTTGTCCCGAACTTGTTGATGGCTGTTGCAGGGATCAAAGGGGACTCGACGTGAGCTCGTGCCTCAATCCCCGATTTGCTGCTGGTTACTTACTTGGGGTTTGCGGTTATTGCTCCGTGAATGCTGTTGTTGATCAGTTCGTGTGAAGTGGCTGATCTCGAGCTAGTTGTTTTGACCTTTACTCCCTTGGGGTGGAGGAGGTGTTCACCAATCCTCGGTCCTGTCCCATGGTCGAAGCTAGTTCCGAGGAGGAACTGCAACTTGAGGATTTCTTACACCCCGAAGAGGAGACCGGTGTACATTATTCTGCTTCTGGTTCGAGTCCTAAGGTTGAGGCTGGTTGTGCAGGTGTAGGAATTGCTGACAATATTGCTGATAGAAGTAGTACTGTTGAAGTTGTTGGAACTGGTGCATCTGATTCATCTGCAACTGTATGGTTCAGATACTCTAGACTAGCTCGTCTAATTGCTGATGCCCGACTCCAGGGGGACCACAAAGGGCTCTAATACAGAGAAAGTGGTTCTCACCTGAGGTAGCGAAACATTCAACTGTTGTGTACCGTAATAGTTCTGCTAAGGAGAAATCCCCAAAGTCGTGAAGGGGATAGTAAACTAGCAGTTGCAGACCGAAGGGAGCTCTTGATTAGTTGTGCTCTGATCTTGTCCCCCGAAGACGGTCACCTCGACACTCTTTCCAGTATTGCTTAAAAAAATCCATTGAGTAGGGAATAACTGCACGGTAAAGGACTTTAGTGTTTCGTACGAGGTTCCCACAGAAGGCACCAATTTATGGTGCGCGATCTGGATGCTCCTAGCCATAAGGAAGTTCAGACGTCAGTTGCCAAGTGGATCGCCCAAACTACAAGAAAGAAGGATCAGAGAACCCGAGGTGGCTAATTCGGCGAGGTCGCTCCGATGCTTAAGTCAGTTCTCAGTAGGTATTTGTGAGTTGAAAATCAATAAAGTAGAGAGCTAGAATGCACTTAATCGCGCATACCTTGTGTTAGGGGATTCAAAGACCTTATATAGTTGAGTTGTGAGTCCAAAGGCGTCTCCCCAGGATCTTCGAAGCGAGAAGTAGGAATCCGTCAGATGATGGCCATCTTGCTAACTGATAAGCCTTATCTCTTCCATCTGATTTGGGCGGGATGAGGATAAGTCCTACAATTGCACGGTATAATCCTGAAAAGCTCAGAGATCATAGGCGAGGTTGTAGAATCCACCATGTCCCACTTCGTCGTATGCAGTTACCGAGGTCCCCTGGCTCTGGTTCTGCCTGAGGTGACTGAGGTGCCCGAAGTGGCCCGGTCTACCCAGGTGGTGAGAGGTGTGAAGTCATAGCTTGATTAGAAGGTTGCATCCATGTGTCTTTTATTCATTAGGTCGAGCCAAATCACCTCTTATCAGAACCCATGGGTCATTAAATGCCTCGATATTCAAACCATCCTTAACCAACAGAGCATATGTTTCTTTAACCCCAGAATGATTTTTTGAGCTTGTTTCCACCAAAAGGAACTACTTTGCTTGACTCTAGATCCGAGTAGACTTGTGTCTTGGAAATATTTTCCCTTGATGGCCTGACTCCAAAGGCTATTGGGGTTTTGTAGTAACCTCCATATCTATTTACTAAAAAGTGCTTTGTTCATTTGGAAGCTCTTTCTGAACTTGAGCTTTAGGCAGACAAAACTTTGTCCAAGCTAGTGAGTGCTTTCTATTTCTGTTTGAGTTGCCCCATGGACCTATGGGTAACCTTTTAGTATATATTAAAACATCATTATCCACATCAGGAGAGCTCTCTTTTAGCATATGCTCGAGGCCAATCAAAGTAATAACAAAATTCTTCCTTAATTTGAATCAAGGTTTTAAAAATTGGATCAGACATAAAATCATTTTGGGACCAATTCCTGGGTTGAACGGACTGGCCGTTTAGTTTGAATGGACAGCCCATTTGACTTAAAAAACCAAAATAAAATAAAAAGGCTGAAACTATTGTTCGGGTCAGCAGGTTACTAACCAAATTAACTATTTTTAACCAAAAAACGGTCTTAGGATGAAATGAAATCAATCATCTGACCAATTCCCAGGTTTTCCGATCTGGTCTAATTTTCAAAACCATGACTTAATGTACCAATTAGAAAATTCTTCAGATCTATATCAATGGTGGTCTGTCATAAGAACATTTAGCCACTAGGGCACGACGTAGGAGATCCACAGATTGTTGTATGTCCCTCTCCCTGCTTAAGGGAAGAAGTCTTCATATCCAAATCAATTGTTGCCGATATTAGAGGTGTGAGTGTGATGATGGAAGATCAAACCATCGAAGCAAAGGAAGGAAGAGGATCCGCAGGGGGCACCTCCATCCAAAAGTCTCCCCAATAATCAGATTTATTTGTATTAAAAATGGAAACAAACTTTGCACTCAAAGTTGATTAAAAAAAATGATTGCAGTCTTGAAATTTGTGAATATAATATTTTATCATACCCCTTTCTCTCTACCAAACCCTGCCTATATCCAAATACACTTGATGGATGAGCCTAGATCTCATGAAGAAAAACTCTACACACATTCAGCCATACATTGCCAATATCTCCTATACATGTATTTTAAATTCATGGAGAGAATGGCAGATGTTTCTAATGTGAAACTAGATGCCAGTGATTTCAGAGTGTACAGAATTTTTACTTGCAAGGCATCCCGTTGCTTCATGAATTGGGTCTCTGATAAATAATCGTATGCACCAATTCCATATATCCGAGGTGTTTGATCTGTGTGGCCACGCCCTTAAATCTCGATTCACTGAGAATCGGCTGATGCCCGGCAAAGCTCTGTTACAACTTACGGTTAGAGGGGGTTATTTTTTCTTTTTTTTATTTATATTTATATTTAGGTTCAGTTTGGAAGTAGTATTTTAAATTATTTTGTATGTATTTGCAATGTAATTTTGTACCCTATGAAGAAAATAACACACGGAGATACAAATAGACATGTTGACATTCTAATTTCTAATAAGCATGTCAATCAGTAACTAAGCAAAGTTTGGGAGCATGAAGTCCCCTCCCACTTACTATCCCAAGATTTTAGTAAGGTAATCAACATTAATCCACCTGACATTATATAAAATTCTACATGAATTTCAATAACAAACAAAAACGAGCACTAGAATTACAATCTCATAGACGATTAGAAAATTTTTACTAATCCTGCTCTGGCTGTGGCTGTTGGAAAAGGGCGACAAAGCTGAACTTCCATTACCAGAATTAACACAAGGCAACTGAGTGGAAGCACATAAATACGGGTTACCTGAATAACTACAACATGAAAACAAAAGGAGAAATCTAAGTTGATGGTGTTATCTCAATGTAATTAATTGTTGCTGCTGGCAACAACAAAGGCAAGAAAAACAAGCTAGGGCACTGGATTAACTTACACCAATGTCAAGTTGCTATTGTTGGTGAGTGAGGAGGGTATTAATCCACTAAAGCTGTTATTTGCCAAATTTCTGCAGCAAAGAAGAGAATAAAAAAAACAGCCAATAAAAGAAATAAGAAATACAAAGTTGCAAAGAAATAGGAAAAGTGATGATCCTCAGAAGGAAATACTTACAGCATGTTCAGCTTATGAAAGTTTCCCAGGAAACTAGGAATTTCTCCACTTAAACTGTTGTTACTCAAATCTCTGCGAACCATAAGCAGAACATATAAACCAAACAACAAACCAGTAAACTCTCCACTTGTTTGCTTTTACACAGTTCTTTCTTTCCAATTTAGTTACTTACATTAGTTGGAGAGTATCCAAAGCGCTAAAATCTGGCAGAGATCCTTGTAGTTCGTAGCCACTGAGACGTCTATGAGTTGCTCATATGATAATGAATAAATTATTTTTACCTTCGATAGTGAAGATACTTAAATATATAAAAAGAAATAAACGATGAATGATGATAGATAGATGATGAACCAGAATGAATGGCCCATGGTGATAACCTAAACAATAAAATTATTGTTTCCAGACCAAACACATTAAAATAATGAAAAGAAATTTGAGGAAACAAGAATTACAATGCCGTTATTTGAGGTGTCTGGGTATAAGTGCATTCAACCCAATCCCAGGGGGATCCGTTTGGAAGACAGGGGTCACCGCTCCAATCTTGAAGTTGAACAAAAGCTTTTTGTAGTGTAGATAGCGCTTTTACTGGTATACAAAAGTAAACCCAAATTAATTAATTCACAATTCCTGCAAATCAACTAACTTCAGTATCATGGCTTTGTCCGTATACATACAATAATGCTGAATCAATGAACTTTTATCTATAAATCTTTAGTTTAAGAAATATAAGAACATTTTAATGGAATGTTCACTCACCATGTCTATTGTCTGTTCCGTCTGTTAGTGGGATTCCGATTTGAAACGCTTCCAACGCATTGATTATTGGGGGGAGTGTGGAGTCTGATGTGCGGTTCAGACAGTACTGGTAATTTCCGTCCCCAAATGCAGATATATCTGTAGTGAAGTTGAGTCCCAAAGCAGTTTTATATGGTGGGATTATGGGATGGGAAATATATTTTCTGTTCACGTAAATGGAAAAGGAACGCTTGTCCGAGGAAGTGAGGTTCAACAGTTCGGAGAAATAGAAAATAGTGTAGATCTTATCGTTTGTCAAATTAGGGAACTTAATGCAAAGAAGAGAACCAGACAAGTTTTGGTTATAAAGTGCTGTCTGTAACACAGATTCTGGAGGCTTATCTGGAAGGTCTGCAACCACAATTCTGGTGTCATTCTTTACAGTAATAAAATCTTTGGAACTTGGAAGTTCTTGCCAAATACGATCATATTTGTCGTCAGGGAACCTACAAAAGCAAAATCAACAGAGACATGGAAGGGCTACTTAGAATTTTTGCACCTTAGCAATTTTTAATGGAAAAAGTACTAGCCCCCTTAAAAACTGCATTATGCCCATGGATGGATTTGACATCAATTCACAGTTAGGATTCATCCCTGTACGTAGCGCTAAAGAATTCTGAGTTGGACTGATCAGTAAAGGATGTGATTGGAGGTATAACCAAGGTTTAAATTATTGATTATTTCAAGAGCTCCCTGATACATATCATTTCGGGAAATCCCCTATATGACCCTATAGGGAGTGTATCGGGGTTTTGAACAATTCAGGGGGACGGAGGAGTCTTAAACTCGCCCCCTAAACCGATTTTAAGAAAAATAAAGAAAAAAGGTAAAAAAATCAATATATCAGATGTATCGATATTTTGAATCTTGGGCATAACTTGATGCGTTAGGCCATGTTTAAGGTCGACCCAAAAACATGGCAAGATCCAACCATAATGTTTGTGCTTAGGGCCGAAGCCCGAGTTCAAGTTTGCTCTGGTTAATCTAAACCCAACTCGAGCTAAAGTTTGACACACTCTGATTTGTACTCGGGCCATATCAGGTTTGGGTTGATCAGTAAAGTTCAGGTGGGCCTAGTTAATAGGCTCAATATAAAAAAAGACTAATAATTTAAAATATTAAATAAGAAATTATATATTTTTTCTACGTATTTAGTGGAGTGGAATCGTGTTTGGACTAGGCTGAGGTCAAACTAAGGTCGGAATACCCAAGGGCAAGCCCAGGCCCAGCACAAAATAAAAGAACTTGGGGTTTATTGCCCAGATCCAATGGACAAAAAACAGAAGCTCAAGTTGCACCCCCTAACTGTAATACATACATATGAACCATAGCAACAATGTAATAGCGTTGGTTTTGGGTTCCGAAGTGAATTTGGGATGACAAAATCTAACCCGCTTATCAACTCCACCCGACCCAACCCGAAAAACACCTCTAACATTTACCCTTTGGAGTAAGTGTGCTAACAAATTCAGCCCTCAAGAGTCAAGAGTAAAATATTGAAACGGCTGCGTAAAGGACTAATATGATATAAAAGGACTGAAGCCTTGACTAATTCAGAACATCTGCTGATTCATAGCAGTCATTCTGGAATCCATGGAAACGGTTTCCACTCCCTTCCCCAGCCCCCAAATCAAACCAATCTGAAGTCTGAAGTCTAAACACAGAGAAAGAATTTGGAAGATATATGGAGTGGAGTTAGTACGTAGCACCTCACCTCACGCTTTCATTTCCGCCATAGTTTATTCTCCGTATCCCCAACAATGGATAATTTGGATCAACTCCAGCATACAAGCCCAAATCCAAGCTCCTCACTTCTATTGCAGAAATAAATGGTACGTCGTCAGGATAGTCCTGATTCCGAGCAACACACACGCTTATGGCATCAAACTTGGTTAGATATATCACTTCTTTATAAAATGGATCTGCACTGATATTTTCCACTATAGCCCAAGGGTTGCCATCGAACTGAAGATCAAAAACCGGTGCAGACAATTTTTCATCCTTGTTAGTCACATAGTAGAAATGTGCACGGAGAAGAACATGTTCTCCCCTCCCCACGCCTATGGAGTAGCAATTCTTCTTCGTGGTGGGGAATACTCTCCGAGTTGTGTATGGACGAGCAATAATTGATGAATTATTTACACTTGTAACAGTTTCGCTTTTACCGCTTTTAATGTAGAGATCATCTCCTACCCATGTGATATTGTTTGCGTCGGTGAATGAGTCCGAGGAGCCACAATCTATGCTTAGAAATACTGCATTTACATAGCATGAAAAAGGATTAATAAGAAGAAATAATAGATGAGATCGATCATGGGAGGATATGAAAATCGGAGATAAGAACTCACCACCCAGTGTTGGCATGGATAGGGCCAGAAGAACCAACAGTATTTCCAGGTAGAGAACAAGAATGTTGGTCATCGTGGTCTCGCCAGGCACAGAGAGAGATCAGGGTCTCAGAGAGGATGGACGGATTCTGGGTTTTCCTGACTCCATCGGTGATTGACTTGCAATTTAAAACGAGAGAAAATGAGGTGGGCCACATGAATACATCAAGGGCCGTTGATTAACGGTTTTAGCCACTGCTCCTTCCAGAGTAGCCGATTTTTGAGAATTTTAAGAAGCGTGGACTCCATCTACTCACTTTTCCGTCTATTTGTTGTGTTGACATCCCTGCCATTGCTCCAGAAAATGGTGATACATCAACACATGGAAAAAAATGATATTTCAAAAAACGTTAAATATGTTTAGAACTGTTTTTTCATAAAAATGGTGTTTCAAGCCACGCCTTAAAAATTGAGAAGGCATGGTTTGAAGCAATGCCGAGCTAGACATTTTCTCAGATTAGAACTCATTACTAACCAACAAGGACATAATGTAGTAATGACTTGAATTTCTTATAATGAGTATCAGTGCTGAAAACAGATATGGAGCATTGGTATTAAATAAAATGTGATATTATTGTTCCAGAAAACGTTTTAGGTAATAGCAACATTTTCAAACAAAAAAAAAAAACACCATTTTCTACTTTCAACCCATACATCAACAGCACCGTTTTGTTTATATCTAAAGCATTAATGCCAAACATATACTAATTAAATGCAGGGGCTTCCACACCCGATTAAAGCTCCCCAAATTGAAAATTCCATTTTAACAAGAATTGCTATGGGAAAGCAACCACAGGCCACAGCGTTTCTTGCCATTGCATATCTGATTAAAGCAAACCGGCAATATGGAAGAAGTGTATGTGTTGCCATGCAAACAGGATTTAAGGGAATAGTTGACCGTAAATTAAGATGGCCTCTAACCATTTTTGATAGCTCATAACCTTTAATCATTTGTGCATCAAAATTCCATAAATTAGATGGTTTGTATTTCTAAACCGGCGCAATTTAGAAAATAAATCACATTCAGAAAAAACATTAAAGACAATAAACAAAGCCAGATCTCGTACTGCATCATAATACCATCATAATACTTGTTGAGATTCCTCTCTAACGGGTTTTTTTTTTCCATTTTTTTTCTTGAGAATTCAAGGAATTTCTTCCATCCCTCGGTTCACCTTAATTTCGAACTCTCTTTTGCCAAAGGAAATGTAAAAAGATAGAAATTTCTCAAGGGCCAGGGCAAGTTCTGGTTCTTTATTCCAAATCTATGTCCTTAGAGGCGCGGGATCAAACCCAAGTAACTGCAGGCTCTCCATGAAAAGTAAATGGACCTGCACTCTGCTCTGTTTCCTTCCCATAATCCCTCATGTAATATGCAATATATAACATCCAAATGTGGTAAACCAATTTTCATAGGCAAGCAAACAGAAAAGGACTATATTTTAGTCATTCGTCCTTTCCCTTACGAAAAGATTTAATATGTATGTATGTATGTGTTGAACTCAGGCATTCCAATAAACAATAGTTTTGTTTAATAATTAGTGCGGACCATGTAATATTATACATAATTGAAATCAAATCCGAGAAAAGTTATAACAGTTTATAGCCCATGAGTAAGACACAATGAAACAGCCAAGATTTGTAATTCTTCACTATTTATATTCTTTTTCATCTTCTACCAAGAAAGCTACTGCCAAGAAGAAAACAAAGAAAAAATTGTGTTTGTTGTGACATTGAGATCTAGATTAAGGAAGGATTGTACAAGCCAGTTGAATTGACACCACCATACAAGGAAAATGGAGAATGTTTACTTTAGGTACAACTTGTACATATTCACAACATAATTTTTGAGGTGTTTGCTAATATATACAACTTTGTATCAAAATTTAAAAAAAAAATACCACATCATCAAAAACAATTTATTTTTACTGATGTGGCAATTGATTGTTTTCTTAAAAACAAACTTGTACATATTGACAAATACCCCCTTAATTATAAATATGAAATTAATCTCATCGTATAATTGCCTAATTAGAAGCAGTTTATAATAACTACAGGATCACTTTGGTATCCTAACTCTATCTCAGGTAGACCTGTTCATGGGCCAGCCTTTGGGCTCAGATTTACACTGTTTTAGACTTGGGCTTCAGGCTAGATCCATTAATCATTTTGGTATCCTAACTCTATCTCAGATAGACCTGTTCATGGGCCAGCCTTTGGGTCCAGATTTACACTGTTTTAGACTTGGGCTTCAGGCTAGATCCATTCAAATTGTGGCAAAAGTTAAGCCTAAGGCCAGCCCATGAACAGGTGTAATCTCAGGCTAACAAGCATGAAAATGCAGATTCGGTGCATGCCAACTTTATGTTTAAAGGCGAAAAATTAGGTCTGTATGCCATCCATACTAACTGGATTGTCCAGGACCAGAATTGGGTAATGGTCTCTTTTATGTAGGCAATGTCCTTCATTTCGTATACATAAAGCTGCCTTGTGTTGCAAATACTTGTTTCGCTTTAAACGGTAGAAGTTAAAACAGCTATAAATTTTTTTATTGGACGATCATCACTTGTCCCATTTTATAAATACTTATTTGTTTTCTGGTTTTATTTTCTAAAACCCCCCACTATCATATACCCCTACCTGTCATTGTTCCGAATTTTATATATAGACGAAACTTTATGTGGTGGAGGAATTTGAAATTTTTCCTAATTCATTTCTCATCTTTTAGAACAGAATAATAGAGTTTTCAAACTAGGAGCGTTTTCTTAGAATATCCTTATATAACATAGATACATGGAGATTATTTATATATTGATAGTGAAGCACTAGATAGGATAGATACAAAGGTTAAAAATTTAGATTGGGTTTAGGCATCCTAATTAAGATTCTAGGCCCTGAATATTCCTTTTATATCCATTATTGTTCAATTAAAAATAAAAGGTAAGAAGAAGAAAAAAAAAAAACATTTAGATATTGAAAGATGATTCTTACACTATCTTGTTTTTTTCTTCTTTTGGTATTATATAATACACATTATTGTGGAATTGGGGGTGTGGCACAACAGCTCTCATGAGGCACATTGACCATACCATGGGGAGCCTGCGATTCCATGAGTTTGAATGTTTGATCTCACGCTCTTATATAAAGGGTGGGAAATGACCATCTTGACAAATGGGTCATCAACTAAATACTTCTTTAAATGACATAACTCACCGGTTGAATTTAATGTTTTAACTACATATAGTTGCAATATAAAATATGTTGATTTCTTTTGTCTTTCTGATCAGAATTTTCATATTATACACAATGGTACAATAACACTTCTGCTTTTTCAAATAAAATATTAGAAATTAAAAATAATAATATTATTGATATGTTATGGGGAGTTCAGATCTTCTACCCACAATAACTCTGCCTACTCTATTCATATACCATCGCACCTATACATGCAAAACATCTCATCCACTTATATAATATCATGCATGTAAAGATGTTTCCAATACACTGAGATAATGTGTTGTGAGTAGACATCTGTTATGGGGGCCCAAAATGCAAATAGGGTTCCTATAAGCTGGGTAGGCTATAGCCCATACACAATAGTCAAGACATTCCCCACAAGATTCAATATTAACGGATTATAAGAGAAGAAAAAGATTCCCTAGGCAGTTGTAAGTGATGCTCTGAAAATTTTTCAGCCACAAAAATTAAACAAGGCCCACCAGATATTTTTCCAATCTAAGATGTCCAAACGTGAAATATAAAGAATTCTACCAAACGTGCAAGTATAAAAATATGTATATATATATATATATATTTATCTTTGTCTCTCCACATGTATTCTTCCCTAAAAAATAAATAATAAACAAATAAATGAAAAAATAAAAATGAGCTTGGAGGCCACTCAATACCCATCTGTTTCTATATAAATTAGCTCCTTGTCTTCCTCTTTCCTCAGATCATCTCCATAAACTTTCTTTCTTCACAGCTGGGAATCAATGGCCAGCTTTCCCTACAACTTCTTCCCCACTGATTTACTTAACTCTGCTCAATTTGCAGCCGGTGGAGACAAGACTCGGCAACCAGTTCTTCCCCATGAAGCCCGCACAAGAGAAGGAAAACCCAAAGTAGAACAGCTCCGATCAAGAGTCCGTGACAACCTTCAATGCAACTTCTTCCCCGCTGATTTGCTTCCTTCTGTTCAGTTTTCAACTGATGGGGACAAGAATGAAAAACGAGGCATCAAGGACAGAGTACCAACGCAAGATGAGATTGTGCAGGCCGATCCCCAGCTATCCCTGCTTCATCTATCTACTACTTTTCCAGATTCAGGCTGTGATTCACCTTCTGCCTGAATGGGTATCTCAAGATTTAAGAGTTTCTGCTGGTTTCACAATCGGTATATATATATATTATTGTGTTTCTGATTTCGCAGTATAAAGCGATACAGATGTAATCATAGAAACTTTATGTTCACAGAGCGATCAAACAGAGAGCTAGCAAAAGTGTTGTTTTTGAAGTTGTTTTGGGCTTGTGTTTTCAGGAGCTAGTGGAGTGAAGTGAATCGGATAATTGGAGGATTAAGCAGAGCGATCGAGCTTATATCAAACAGTGATTACCCTAACATCGTTGCGATCCAATATATATTAGACTGTATTTGTTTAAGAGCAGTGCTGCAATAGCAGAGATGGAAATGTATCGGAAAACACCAGTGCTCTAATTAATGATAATTCAAATCAAGCTCTATATATTGTATCTTGTTTAGTTTATGCAAATTCAACCCAGTAGTAATTCATGGATTTTAATCGTTTATGTTATGATGTATCAATTTGTAACAGAGATGGCGATGGAGGTAGAGAAAAGAATTTCATTGCATCCACCCAGCTAACGCACTACGCCCTCCCCCCACCCACCAACGACCGTGTCTGGGGTAGGTGGTTAGTTAGCATCCCTTCGCCCTTCCCAAAAGCTGTGAGTGCCAATAGTCTTCACGTGCACGTACATCACGTGGGGGCATAAAGCTACTTTACCAAAAAATTGAAAAGGAAAAGAATTCTGGTATATTGGGTGATATTTGGCATATGATGATTTGTTGAAAATTACTGTCATGTTGGAGCCAGGAATCTGCGTTGAAATTTCTGTTTGCTGGACTGATTTTTGGCAATTTTCAGGAAATTAGCTAAAAATTGATTATTAAAACCATCCCTTTTAGGGATATCATTTTTTTGTGATTTCTTATAAACTCTAATTAATTCCGACTTTTTGAGGATGATATGACATTCAACGTGGCATTGAATGATAACTTTAATATAAAAATAATCGGCGCTTGAAAATTAGTATCAAACAGATTTAAAATTGATTTTTCAGAAATCAACTTGACATCAATGATACCAACCAACAATTTTTGGTTACCAATTTTGAATAATCAGCAAAGAGGAATAACTTTCGATGCCAAATCAAGGTTTAAAGTATCGGAAACATCAAGTGTATAAGAAATGCAATTTTAAGATACATATTGAGATATGCTTGATATGCATGCTTATCAGAAAAAAAATTAAAATATGCATACATACACTTTGAAACACTATAAATATTTTAATAAATCATAAAAATACATAACAACACTAAATATAAGACTTAAATGAGGCGTATATACATTAAATTAATATATTTTAATGGTTTTAGGAAGAAATATATTGTAGTTAATTATAATTTCATTAAAAATCATATACTTAACTATAATTTATAAATTATAATTCTTAAGTTTTAATGTTTAATGGGATGGGAAAAAACCAACTCTCTTATCCAACCATAAAATATGCATTAACACAATTTCTAAGTGAAAATATATTTAATAATTATTTATTATTTAAATAATCATTATTTATTATTTATTTTCAAAAAATATAAATAAATAAATAAACATTACATAATATATTCAAAAAATATTTATTAAATAAGAAATTTCAATTGCTCTATGGATATGATAAATAAATCTATAGATTTAAAACATATTTAGTCTTTATACGTAGAGAAAAAATTATATTTTCAAATTTTTTGTTAATTTATATTTTCCCATATCTCATGAAATTTCCATAAATCTACAAATAACAAAAAAATGGGATTTTGGATGTAAGAAATGTAGATCAACATAAATTTATACATTCAAGAAAAAAGAAATCATAAGATATTATTAAAAATTGAAAAAAAATTACCTATTTTTTCAAAATTTGAAAAATCTTCAAAAAAATAATGATCCACACTTGTTTCTTGCAAAATTTTGCAAATCTAGCACTCTAGGAATAAAGTTTAGAGTCTTAGAGTCATTTGGGTGTAAAAGAATCTTATTTTTCCCCTTTATTTTTTTTTCAGTTTTTGGTTGTATCTTTTTCGTTGATACACTACCGATACGTCCTGATACGCCTCCGATATGAGTCCGGTACATATGAAAAAAAATGATACACACAATTTCCATACATATCCAGTATCTATTTTTAAAAGATAAGATATGATACACTCCGTATCGAACGTTCTTATCAAAATTTTAAACCTTGTGCCAAACATCATCCACGATGTGTGTTCCACGTTCTTTAATCAGAGAAAGTAGAGATGTAATTAACTAAATACATATTTGCGGTAAAAATGATGATTCCTACCGTTGAATGGGGTAGAAACATTGAAAGATATGGATTTTTTATGGAAAAGAGAAAAATATTTATTATTGAAAAAATCTATGTAAATTTTTCATCGATTTTCTCCATGTAAAAATTGACATGTTTACAATTTTACATCAATTGACAATTTTATTTACATTTCTTTCAACCATTTACAAAAGTTTATTGGGTGGAATATAATATAGCACGGATACGGGCCGGGATTTGCATCGCTACCAAACACAGCTTCTAATTTTCTTTCTACAAGTCTATACAAAGATGAAACCAGCATTCTGGGCACGAGAGAAATTGGAAATCTTGCAATGGAAAATAATTTTCACGAAATTGCATGATTTCTATGGAAATTATGAAACATTGTCACAATACATGATATCTTGGTGTGTATGTGCTTTCATTGTCCCCTTTTAATGAAAAATTGAAGTTAGATGGTGTCACGTACGTGGAACTTTAAAAGCCATCTGTGAGCTTGAATGGGGTTTTCAGCCAGGCCTAGCCTGGTAGGGGTGCTGTGCTGGGTTGGTCCCATTTAGCATTTTACATTGTTTTGGGTTTACCTTCTTTTGGAATTCGGGCGGGATCCATTCAAATTTTGACAAAAGTACAATTGAGAGCTTCGTATATAAATTGAATCTTGTCATTGTCAGTTTAGGAGGTGTTTAATTAGAATGGTGGATTCCAATATTGTCAGACTTAGGAATCATTTGGTAGCACCGGATACACCTCTTTCTTAATGTCGGGCAAATTGCTTTGCTTGGAGAGAACATTTCATAATTTTTCATGGTCGATGTTGAAGCCACCTTACTGAACAGTCAAAATATTTTAAAATAACAAGGAGGTGTGGATTCAGCATACGTCCATCATACAAATCGATTATACCTGCAATTTAAAAAGGACCTAAAAGCCTTTTTTCAATTGCTTTCGCACACAATATTAAAAACATTTGGATTGGTATAGGTCCCTAAAATTGCTCCTAATGCACTTGGAACTATTTTCTTCTTTAATTTTTTAACCCTACACAAATTTAAAAAATGCCTCCCATGTTATATCTCCTGCAACTTTTTATATAATATAATCTTAATAATATTGTTATATTACTATATTATATAATAGTAATACATTATACTATATATTATGTACTAATATTAAACTACTGACCCACTAAGGTTTTTGCGTCCAAGTTATTTAATGAATATTCTGTGCTTCTCTGTTTTTTCGGTCTGTTTTTTCTCTATTATTCTCTATTTTCCCTTTTCTTTTCAGTTATTTCTGTGCTCCATCTGTTTTTCTGTGTTCCATCTTTTTTTCCTCTGTTTTTTTTTTCTGTGTTCCATCTGTTCGTTTGTTCCTCTGTTTCTCCTTGTTTCTTCTGTTTCTTCCCTCTTCTGTGTTGTTTTTTGTTTGTTTTTTTTCTATGGTTATTTTGATATGGAGTTCCTACTCTAGTCTCCTTTCTACAAAAATCACTGGTGGATTTGCCTCACTTATTTTGTCGTCTCCAGCGTTTTGGACGGTAGTTTCAATTCTCCAGTGTCCTAAATGGCTGTGATAGTGCTCCGACGTCCTGGTTGGCAGTTTCAGTTCTCTGGCTTTTCAGTTGATAGTTACAGTTTTCCAGCATTGTGAATGGACGTTATAGTTCTTCGGCATTGTGGATGGACGTTACAGTTCTCCAACATTCATTGGATGGAAGCTCGCAGTCGGCAGTTCTTCGGTGTGCTGGATAGAAGTTACAGATGATGTTGTCTTTTGCGGTTTTTTTGGAGTAGTTGGAAGTTACAATTCATGGCTTCTGGCTATGTAACATCCTCTGTCAGTTTTCATTTTAGTTGGTAACTTCTCTTGTCAGTTTGCTCGCCAGTTAAGGTGGTTTGGAAATGTATTTATCCACTTCTGTTGGTGATGTTAAGTCACCTTGCTTTGGTTGTAGAAGTTCTTTCAATTCTCCTAAATCCATCTCTTTATTTTGTTCTTCCTGAGAATGTATCTCTAATCTTTACTTAGCCTTGTTGGCATCTCTTTGTACCAATCTTCTACATCCATCATGTAGTACTAAGAAATAACTACAGAACTATGGCAGTTGGCAAGCAAATACGATGAGTTGAACGTTGGCGCTTGTTGAGTGCAATGATGTGGTCTGGCCTTTATAGGAGTCCTGGTGAACAAGTTTATTTCTATGCTCATCGCTGTCAGGTCTTGTCTCATCGCAGTTATCAGAACCTTGGGATGCATCATCTCTAATCCAAGTCTCACAACAACAATTGAATCAAGAAACACCCTAAAATAAAAAAACTTTTATATGTAATTAATTGTACACTGCAGCCCAATTCAGAATTCTGAAATTACAGTCCCCCATAACTAGTCTACTAGTAGGCCCCTATAAATCACATCTTGCATGTGAATTTAGTATCGATCCATGGTCAGGATTAACCCTCTTACCGTGGGGCTAAGAATTCTGAACTGGGCTGATCAATCATTTTCCCAAATATAAACACTCTAAATATCGCTTTGTTTTCAAAAGTAAAAGCAACCAAATGAAGATTTCTAAAATAGAAAATTCGTTGTCTTTGTTGCCACTCACTTGAAACTTTATTGTTTTTATACCAATGTTATGTGCGGGCCTGAGTTTCTGCAAACCTGTCTTCTAAAAAACAACCACATTTGCCGAGAAGTCTCCATCTGCCCATCTGCTGCTCAAATCTACCCCATGATCAATGACAACATACAACTTTGAGATGTGCGGTTATAACGCCTTGTGGGTAGGTGTGAGTAGCAGATTTTATCACTGGTATGCTAATGGAGCCAACAAAATTTCCTCCCAATAGAACCAACATGCATGATACAAAAGTAAAACTAAGACCCATTATGCATGTGGTGAGCGGATACGGTCCATACGGATCATGTTAGAACGTGTTGATCAAAGGAATTTTTATTGGCAGTAGAACCCGAATCAGTTATGGGGGCCCAACTGATGAAAGCTATGGGTCGTGAGGCTGAAGCCTAGGCCCCTGCAGACTCAAGAGTCACATTCCCCACAAGCTCAAATTAAACGGATCAAAATAAATGTAAATTAAGTATTCCGAATTTTATCCACCGCTAAAAACAAGGCCCACACAGATATTTCTCTAAAAACTAGCTGGAATTAATGTTTAAACACGACAAGAAATCCGCCAGAAAATTGCGACATGTAATAAACTTTCTATGCAGTTAGAATTGTTTTTCTACTTGGAACTTTCCCAAAAGCTTCTATATTCCTCGCAGGAATCGGAAAGCTAATCTTTCAGCCCACGCCATAGCCATCTGTTTCTATATATATGTGAGCAGACATTAGGGCAACTTCATCTCTAAACACAGTCAAAGTTTCTCGTCTTCTCCTTCCCTTCCATCGCTAATCTGCAACGCTTCCTTTATTTACAACAACTTCGAATTAATCAATGGCCAACCTTCTCTACAACTTCTTCCCCACTGATTTGCTTCATTCTGTTCAACTCCCAACCGGTGGCGACCAGACCACTTGCCCACAATTTCTTTCCCATGCAAACCTTACACAAGAAGGAAAACCCAAAGTAGAGCAGCTCCGATCAGGAGTCCGCGACAACTTTCAGTTCTACTTCTTTCCAACCGATTTACTTCCTTCTCTTAAACTTCAAGGTGATGAGGACAAGACTCAAAAAGCACGAGGTGTCAATGATATACAAACGCAATATCAGTCTGCGCCTGTGCAGACCAATCCCCAACTATCCCTGCTTCATCTTTCTTGTGTTTTGCCGATTTCAGGAGACGATTCCGCTTCTTCCTAGAATTGAATTGATGTGTATCTCATCAGGATTTAAGAGTTCTGTGTTGGCTCTATACTTAATCTGTCTTCTAGTTTACTTTTGTTTCTCTGATTTTTCAGAGTACACAATGAATTGGTTTTATCAGTGTGTTAGAGGTGTATACTTTGTGCCAGTACAAATTGAGAGCGTACAAGTATATATTTTATTTTGGCCTCGACTCAGAAGCTAGCTAGTGACTAGTGCTATGCTTAGCGGTTAAATAATCTATTGATTTTATATAACTAGTTGTAGAGAAAGCCTAACCAGGCCAGATGAATCGGATAAAACAGTGATAAGTTTTGAATTTTGTGTTCTAACGAAAAGTTCAAATCATTCACTAAAATTTAGTAAATTCCCGTTTAGTATATGTTGCTATATATAAATCATATACTTGAATGTTAGAATCCAACAATTTATGATTTTCCATCTGGTTTTAACCAATATTTAGCCAAAAAAAGCAAAGAAGGAACTAAGTAGGGATAAGTGCCATGCACAACAAGCTCCTTCATTGGAATTTTAGAAATAAATAAATAAATAAACAAACCAAGAATGAATATTCAGAAATCGGGTCTTTTCTGAGGATTAAAATATCAATATGAGGTGTATTATAATGATATTGATACGCAGATATACTTGGATACATTAACATACAAATTTTTTTAAATATTTAAAAGGTCTCAGTCATCTTCTCCAACCCCTTATATATTATAAAACAAAAAACCCAAAAAAGACGAAAACGAGGATGCATCAGCCATTTGAATATACATCAATACTCATATTTAAATATCGGATATATCGATATTTCAACCCTTGATCTTGCCATTTCAGAAGGGTATTCACTAGCATGGTTGGTTCTTAGTTCTAGTAACAAAATTCCAGCTTAATTTGAATTGGACATAGGTGGACACCTAAATTTGACTGATTAATATTCAAATTTTTTATATGATTTCCTACAAAACCATGACTATATATGAAAAATCATACCGAAAATGCAATTAAAAAAAGGTAAAAAATATTTGTTTAAACAAGAAAACCTGAATCTCTATTTTTTTTTTTTTATTTAGTATGAACATCACTTGTCATACAATACAAGGAACTTGCCCACAAGCTTCTATTCTATAAGGGATACATATTACTAAAAATTAGGGCTTAATACTAATTAATACTATCAAAACCATCTGGTCCTTGTAATCTGTAAATGCCCAAATCGCTTTCCAGTTAACTATCCCTCTGAAGATCACAACATTAATTGAATAAAAAACCACTCTTAAGACAAAAACAAGCCTATATGTAATGTCGACACTTTAAATATCGTCTGTTTTCAAAAGCAAAAGCAACAAAAATGAAGCTTTCAAAAAATTTATTTGTAAGCCAAATGTGCAGGACTTAATGGGCCCGTATTTCTGGAAAACTTTATAAAAACCAACAACCTTTGTGAGGGGTCTTGATATACTACCCAAAGATGCTACCCAGACTGCTACTCACAATTAGTTATGGCCAAACGACTTTATGTACAATCCCATCAATCAGAGTCCAGATTTCGTTCCAACAACCAATCAGACCCCCACACATCTCGATGTGCATCGGTAACATCTTCCCATGATAACATTATCATTCCGGATATCATCATCAAGGAGATGTTCCAATGTTTCCAATAGACGGAAGAGATGTGTTGTGAAACGTTTTGAGGACTGGGGGCAGTCTTGCAGGTGGCTGATTTGAACTCCTCTCAATGCACAGCTGCAACGGGTGTTCGGATCTATTGTAGGGACGAGATATGAACTCCATCAATGACAAGACACTTACACACAAGTTTGAGATGTGTCGCTGTAGTCATTAGGTAGGTATGGGTGTCTTTTAGGTAGGTGTGAGTAGCGTCTTGTCATGTGGTACCAAACACTGATCTCAACAAATCCAAAATTCAGACAGCAATGAGGGGCCCTCCCTATCTAACACGTGTTTGAATGAAAAAGATTGAAGCCCACCATTAGCTGGGTCCCAACAAGCTGTACAGTGGAATAATTTTAACAAGAGTTCGACCATAACTTACCATCAATCAACGTATTTATTTCATTTATACACAATATATTACTTAAAAATTATCCAAGAAAATCTTCAATATTTTAACCCTATTATTACTTAAAATTAGCTTTAGATTGTAGGAATTAATTAATTAAAGTTATTCCACAAGGAATAATCCTACCATTTCAAATAAGGCAAGTTTTTGCTCTAGCTAAAGAATTGTACTCTAAGCATTCTAGTGGAATGAAATTTGTCTTTGACTTAGATATATAAATCAAAATAAAATAAAATAATTGAAACTATAATTCTTATACTTTTTTATATGTTATGGGGGGCCCAAGCTTAAAGCTATATGGGTCTGAGTGATCTGAGGCAGAAACCAAGGCCCCATATCCAAGAGTCCAAGACAATCCCCAGTTCCCTACAAGCTTCAAATTAACGGATCAATAAAAATGTAAATTATTCCGAGTTTTCTGAGCCGCTAAAAGCAAGGCCCACACATATATTTCTCAGAACTAATGTCCAAACGTGACAAGAAATCTTCCCATAAGGAAAGTGACAAATAATAAACTTTCTATTTAGTTAGAATTGTTTCCCCACATGGAAACGGAATCTTCCCAAAAGTTTCCATACTCCTGATAGGAGTCCGAAGGTTTGCTTCTATTTTCTATATATATATACGTGTATAGATATTAGGACATATTCACCTCTAAACACATCCAAGTTCCTTATTCTTCTTTCCTTCCCTCGTTACTCAGCTACGCTTCCTTTCTTTACAACTGCGAATCAATGGCCAGCCTTTTCTACAACTTCTTCCCCACTGATTTGCTTAGTTCTGTTCAACTCTCAACCGGGGGAGATCATACTCGCCAACAAGTTCTTCCCCATCCAAACCTTACACAAGAAGGAAAGCCCAGAGTAGAGCAGCTCCGATCAGGAGTTCGCGACAACTTTCAATTCTACTTCTTCCCAACTGATTTACTTCCTTCTGTTCAACTTCAAAGTGATGAGGAAAAGACTCAAGCACGAGGTCTCAACGACAGACAAACACAATATGAGTCTGTGGAGGCTGACCCCCAACCATCCCTGCTTCATCTTGCTTGTATTTTGCCGGTTTCAGGAGATGATTCGGCTTCTTCCTAAAAGGGCATCTCAAGTCTCAAGATTCAAGAGTTCTGCTGGTTTTATAATCAGTAGTTTTTCCTTCCTCTAATGATGCCTTCAACTTTTTATGGTGGGATATTTAGGAACCACTTTTTGAATGCACATCCCCCCACCACTTTTGGGTTTTCAGTTCGAAGGGTGTTTCTTAAATGCCACAAATTCTGCGAAGAAATTGTACCATGTGAATAATTCAGTTGTTTATACAAAGTACAACAACATTAGTAATAAACAACCAAAGCATTGAATATTCAGAAAGCTAGAGTTGCCACTTTGAGTGCTCAGTGCTCATGGTTGATTCTAATTTTCCCTTGTTTTCAGGAGGAATTACCTACAAAATCATAAAATCCTCGTTTATGATTGTAGATACCCCAAATCAGCCATCCACGAGATTGCCCCCCACAATGTCCTACAGCACATCTCTGCCGTGTGTTGAGAGCATCTTTCAATGATAATATCATCATTTCTGGGATTAAAATGGGGAAATATTCTCAAGACGAAAATATGCTGTGGAACGTTGTAAAGGGCAATCTCATGGAACTCGAATATTCTCTGTTTCCGGAAAGCAGAAGCCGCCACATGAAGTTATGAACGCGTGTTTTCTTTGATGTCCGGAATCTGCAGCTGTACATGGGAAACGACAAGGGAGATGTTTCTAATGCACGGTTGTAACTATGGTTGGGACCGGTTGTTGGGACAAGATCCGATCTCTTCTCTCCGTGGGACTCAACCTTAAGTCTTGCTTGCTTGTCAGCTGTGAGCACGGCGTGAGAACGATTTAGTGAGGACTAAATCCGAGTTAAAGTAATGCAAGACCCAAATTAAAAACTCAAATTCGCAATAAAATGACATCATGTGATAATTTTTAAGTGTAAAAAATAATAATTAAAATCTTATCGCTTCGGCCATTGCTAGAAAACCGACAAATCCAACTAAATTAGCATATTGGCATCACCTTACCAAACTATTTTTTAGGTAGATAAAATTTGGTGACCAGATAACATTTGAAATGCAGAATGTTAAAGCATAAACCCATTCACAAAAGGCATAAATCCCATTTCAAGGGATAGAATCATAGAAGCAGGATGTGGAAGAACTAGTAACATATTAACATTAAAATGCAAAAGTTAAAATTATATACAGATGTCTTAACATCAAAGTGAAATTACATCATTTGGAATTCTTTCTTGCATGATGCACTGTAGAGGAAACAAAAACAAAAAGGAATTTTACTCTTAACCATCAAAATGCACCATGTACGGTCATCTTTCTTGTGTCGATAATATGTACAATCCATCAACCACCCCAAACTAGTCGGAAGATGTTCCTACTAGCAAGTCCATTGATCAGGTTGTTACTCTTCTTTCTCAGCATCTCTTCTTGAGCACTAACATCACCATCCTTCAACAAACAAATCAATCAAATGTTTCCATATTATTCTCCAATAATTACCTGAAAGTTACCTACCTTACCTATTTCCTCTATATTGCAAAAAGGGCTAATGATCAATGACAAAATTGCACAAAATGCTGAAGCTTCTCCATAAAGAATACCAGAACAACAGCTTTTACAAAGACAAATCATCATAACTTCCGTATTGCTCTCCAACAATCTCCTAAAAGTTAGGTCCGGGGGTATCCATTATGGCTAAACCATAGCTACCTTTCTTATTCCTACTATGTCGCAAATGGGTTCATTATCAATATATAAGGCTGAAGCTTCTCGATAAAGAAAACATAATTAAGAATTTAAGATCTTTTAGATGATACTATGACCACCCAAATAATAAACAACAAAAGCTTATGAGTTATGGCAACACACTGACATCAGGATATGACATCAATATTTTTCTGGAAAGGTGGCACAAGAGAGTATTGAATCTTATTGGCACCTCTTTCTTTGAGAGGGAAAGGTAATGTATTAAGTGTGGCAGAACAAAAGTTAATAACAATGCAAGGACACTTTTCTACATACCTCTAATCAGAAAATCCCCAATTTTGCCAACTCATCAACAGTAAAGTTTGCTCCCCTCAGAATTGATCTTAAACAGCAGCTCAAATAGGGGAGTAAGATACTAGTCACCATACTTCTATCCTTATCTCCTTAACCTTTGGATAGCAATAGTTGGAATCATCCATAACCATCAAATATGAAAAGTTTTAAACAACAGGAGCCCCTGAGTTCCAACAATACACCATAAACTCTTTGTCAAATCCACCTCCCCTAGAGTCTTGCCAAAACATAAATACATTGCCCTCTCTATCTAATGAAACTGCTGGATAAATCATGCTTCATAATGCAGTAACAATCGAACTCTAGCCAAGTTGCCTTCACAAAGTTGGGGCTAAGACCAATAGGGTGGACAACAGAAGCCAGGAGAGGACTAAAGTATAGGAAAGGGATGACATAAATCTCATTGGAAATGAAGCCCCTACAGTCCTACAAACCTAACAAGACTAGGAATAAATATAACATTTTGAAGGATAACTGGAAAAGATGATGATTTGCCCTTGTTATTTTTAATGAAAGCAGTTAAGGGAAAAGAAACAAACTTAGAGGCCTTTTTATCAATGATAAGTTTGTTACTAAAATGGTTCCAGACAGTCATTAGAAAAGATACTCACAAGATGAGAATATGCTTGAGCAAGTGATAAAAGCGTTGGATACAAATCCAGTACAGCAACAGCAACCTCCTCTGTTACCTGCGGGACCTGCATTTGTGATTGATCAACACATAAGCTAACAAAGAAAAATCAATACTTTCATTATCATGTTCAGGTATGTTGAAAATGAAAAAAAAATAGGTAAAGTTGAGCCAGAGACAAATTGCATTGCATCCATACTTCTTTTCTATTTAAAACATGAAGTATGCATCCCATCTAGTGAAGAAACTGAAACCAATCAAATTGAAGAGAAAACACATATATTATATGATTGTCCACAAAAGGGCCATTTTTCTGTCTTGGAGGGTAAAGAGTTTCATACCTGCATCAGTTGGACTGCAAATACGTCACTGACAGTCATTTTGTCAAGGTTTTGACACTTTTTGATAAACTCATCAAAAGAAGGGCAGATGGTGTTTTTAACCTTGTCATCCGAAAACTCTGTTCCGTAATAATTTGTTATTGCTTGTGTGAGAAAACCATATTTTCTAACTGTATCAGACAGGCCACTCGTTCTCTGCACATCAAATCCTTCCAGAATCTCGGTTGTGAAGCAACTGCAACCAATAGTGTTATTTCTATTTAAGAAAACAATGATAATATGAAGAGAAATAGGGGTAACAGCAGTTGCCAGGAACAGAATATACATATAAGTATGAGACAAAGCAACAGTTGTCTTTCCACCTCTGTTTCCTTATGTCTTGTATTCATCTTCCCAGGTTTTATGGATCAGTTGGTTCCATAGCCAGACACATCTAAAAACACCAAAATGAATTTAAAATTTCAAACAATAGAGAGCACACTCTATTCTTATATCCAATGCATTATCAATCATTTCTTATATTCGATGCACTCAGCCAATCAACTATCATATTGTTCAATGCTTGCAATTAGTCAGTTTCCTGATAGAAACTAAAGGCCCCCAATTTAACTCAGAATTTTTTTTCTAGTCCTGTTCAACTAAGAGTTATTAAGCCAACTTGACAAAGTATTATGAAAACTGCCCCACAGTGAGGTATGGATTGTAAAACAAACTCAATTCACTTAATGGTAAAATCTCACTGACAAGAATGAGTAACATGGGTTTGAATCAGAGAGAAGTCACTTTGTCCAAAAAATATCAAAGGTTAGGTCTATCTAGTCCATCCCTACCAAGACCATGGATAACTGGGGATTAATTGGGTAATGACCCTGTATGATTGTGAAAATAAATCCTGCCACCAAAAACTGTTTCAAGCAAGCATTTGGAGAGCCTCTCTTTTCTAGCAACAAGATGCAGTTGGTTCAGATTTGTGGCAACTAGGGCTGTAAACAGATTGGACTCAGATCTACCTCCACCCAAATTCGAATTGATAAGATATATACGACATCCAAATTCAATCCAAAATCCAACCATATCTATGATTTCTTAGTTTGAATCAGTTGGAGTTGTCAGATTATTGGATCTTATCTTTTTTTATCAATAACAAGCTTTATTAATGAATAAGATTTGTGAAAATCTTAACTCCCCAACAACAAAAGAACAAAAAAGAAGCTAAAAATTAGCCCAAAACAGAGATTCCTTAAACACCCCTTGCTTGGCTAATCCATCGGCCATTGAGTTAGCACTTCTCTTCACCCATTTGTACTTCATCTCAATATCCCTACTCGGCCATTTAAATTTTTTCTTTTCATTGCTGTAGCTCCACAAACCATTGTTGTCTCCCTTCAGCCACCTAATCACCACCTCCGAGTTCCCTTCAAGGACCAAGCATTTGATGTTTAGTTCTCTTGCCCTTTGGATTCCTTCCAGAACTGCTAGAGTCTCAACCCTAAGAGAGTCGCCCTCTCCAATTGAACCTGAGATCATAGCAGTAATAACCCCATCCTCATTCCTGAACACTCCCCCAATCCAAGAGCCCTGGATTCCTTAAGCTACTACCATCAAAATTCAGGTTTATGAATCCAGAGGGAGGGGGGGCCAAGAGGGCCTAGGAGTCCTCTTACAATGGGCAGAGGTAGCTATCTCTTTCCACTTTCTCAAAAAGTCGGCCATGGAAAATTCTAAGAATAGCTCCATAGATTTCAGCCAGTGAGCTACCCCTAAGTGTATCAGCTCTAATAAGTTTCCCGTGGTTCTTTCCTTGTCTAAAAAGATTCGTGAGTTTCTCTCTTCCCATATGGACCAACACATTGTCGCCCTAATGCTTCTCCACATAATCTTCCATCTTTTCTTAGGCCATCTGAAGAGCGAAGGAGAGAACAAACTTTGCACACTCACGGGGGGATTCCAAGTACATCCAAAAAGGGAGAAAGCCCACTCCCAAAGAGTTTTAGTAACCGGACAAATAATCATAAGGTGGTAACCCATTTCTCCATAAACTTTGCAAAGATTACACCTATTGGGAAGTAAAGAAAAATTGGGTCTCTTTCTCTGAAGCAAGTCATTTGTGTTAATTCTTTCTAGGAAAGTTTCCCAACAAAAACTACCAACCCGAGGAGGAATGGGTTTGCTCCAAATCTCATTAACAAGGAAGGACAACCCAATAGGAACAAGAGGCTGAATTAAAGTTTCAAAAAACAAAGCACAAGAAAAGGAACCAGAGGAGGAAGGGGTCCAAAATTTGGTGTCTTCCTTACTAGGGTCCAAGAAGACATTATTAAGGATGGCTAGCAAAATGATGAAATACAACCCAAGTCTGTATCCCTAATTTCCCTTCTCAGGCCCAAGTTCCACCCAAAACCAGAAGTAGATTCTGAAGGGACTAAGAAAGAGGATATGGGTTCATTTTTCAAAGCTGACAAAGCATACAAAGAGGGAAATTGGTCCATCAGGGGTAAGTCCCCAACCCAAGGTTGCTCCCAAAATTTTATTCGATTACCAGAGTTCAAATCATACCTGATCCAAGGGGAGAAAACTGGAAGAAGTTCATGAATGGCTTTCCAAGGGGAAGCAGCTGTAGCCCTTGCCATAATTCCTAGATCCCAGTCATTCTCTTCCAGCCCATGTATGCTAGCCACTATCTTCATCCACAATTTGTCCCTTTCCAGTGGAAACCTCCACAAACATTTCCCCAACAATGCCATGTTTCTTTTCCTAATATTCCCAATCCCAAGCCCTCCTAGCTTCTTACTTTTAGTTATCACCTCCCAACTCACCCTGCGATCTTTCTTCTCCTCTCTTGGTTCCCACAAAAAAATCCCTCATTAACTTTTCCACACTATTAGAGACTTTTGTGGGAATCTTAAACACTGACAGGAAGTAAACAGCAAGGTTAGCTAGGGCAGACCTAATCAAAGTGATTCTCCCCCCTAAGGAGAGATAATTTTTCCTCCAAGAAGCAAGCCTTTTCTCAAATCTCTCCAATACCGGGTTCCAAAAACTTTCATTCCTGGGGTTATCTCCTAAGGGGAGGCCCAAGTAAATCAAAGGCCAATCCAAGATTGCACAACCTAACATATTTGCATATTCACTTACTTCCCTCTCCTCCAAATTCACTCCCACCATACAACTCTTATCAAAGTTCATTTTGAGATTAGACATCTGCTCAAAGAGTTGTATTGCCAATTTTAAATTCCTGATCCAATTTATGTCCCCACCATCACAAAACAAGATTGTGTCATCTGCAAACTGCATGTATGTAAGTGGCACTTCCTCCCTTTCTACTCTCCATCATTTTATTAAGTTCCTCGAGTCATCTCTATGGACCAGACTCCCTAGGACATCTACAATCAAAGTGAATAGAAAGGGGGAAAGTGCATCTCCTTGTCTTATTCGTCCCAAGGCAGGAAAGAAGTCCATCATGGTTCCATTCACCAAGATAGAATAGTGGCAAGTCCTAACACAACACCAAATCCAATTACACCATCTATCTCCAAAGCCAAAACTTCCCATCACCTCCACCCAGAAGGACCAATCAACCAGGTCATAAACCTTCTCAAAGTCTAATTTGCATACCACTCCCTTCTTGGATTCCCTAAAGCTCTCCAAACTCTCATTTGCAATCAATATTTGATTAGTTATCTGCCTTCCCTTCATAAAAGCTCCTTAGTTGGGTGCAATAATGGTAGGAAGAACTTTCTTTATCCTTAGAGACAACACTTTTGCAATTATCTTGTACAGACTATTCACCATGCTAACAGGTCTAAAATCCCTTGGTTGTGAAGCCTCTTTCTTCTTTGGGACCAAAGCAATGAATGTGAAATTTAGACCCTGATTAATTATTCCCCTTCCATGAAACTCCTCAAAAACTAACACAAGATCCTACTTCACAATATCCCAACAATCCTGATAAAATGCCATTGTGAAACCATCTGGGCCTGGAGCTTTCGTCCTATCCATCGAGAACACTGCTTCCTTTATCTCCTCTAGATCAAAATTCTTCTCTAACCACTTTCTGTTCTCTACACTAAGAGTTGGCCATTCCAGCCCCTCCAACCAAACCCCCTCATTTAAAGGCCTTCTAAAAATAGATTTAAAATGATTTACAAAGGCCTCGGCTATTTCTGTCGGGTGGGATATGACTGCACCTTCAACTTCCAATTTTGAGATGAAATTCTTTCTCTTCCTACCATTTTTCATAGAATGGAAAAACCTAGTGTTTCTATCTCCCTCCTTTAACTATTTAAATCTGGATTTTTGTCTCCAGCTTATTTCCTCCTTAAGAAAGAGATCCTCCATCTGCCTCCTCACACTCCACCTCAAATCCCTGTCTTCCTCTCCAAAAGATCCCCTTTCTTCCTTCAAGTCCAATTCCTCTATCTGCTCCATCAATATCTGCTTTCTTTCCTCCAATCTTCCAAACTCCAAACGGTTCCACTCCTTTATCTAGGATTTTAGGAATTGAAGCTTCCTGTGGAATCTCATACCCTCCCATGTAGGGCCTGGGATTTTTTTGGATTTGAGGAATATTGAAGGTTGCAGCCATAAAGGCTCTCATCCAAACTTTTGCAGGAAAGATTTTCAAAGGATATAGATATGGAAAATCTAGATTCAGTTCCCTTGGGTCTGGAACATGTCCATGGTCACAACAGTGAATGATCGCATATAGAAGAAATTGCTGCTCCGGCTGAAATTTGTGCAGGGAACATCCTCAACTCAGGTTCATAGTTTGGAAAAAATGGAATGTCCAACAGCATTCCGGGATTGGAGTCCAATTGTGAGAACAGAAGATTGTGCAGTCTGAAAACAAACATCTTTGAACAAGAATAATGAAAACCTTCAAACCATGTTTCAAAATGAAAGAAAAAATAAATTTGATTTGAACATCAAAAGATACAAGTCATCACACTAATGGAAATCTAGAAGAGAGAAAAAATGAACCATCCAATCTAATTCTTACCTTTGTATTCTCTTAGTCCTCTCAGTTTCAGCAAGATTGGAGACAGCAACCTTGCACTAACCACCAAGGTCTTGCTCACAGCGATGGCCAATGGTCCAGCAGCAGAATTTGTGTTTCATCTTTCATGGCAGTGGCAGATCTTGGGTTTCACAGGTCACAGTGGCAGAAGATTTAGGTGAAGAGATGCAGGATCTGAGGGCCACAGTGGCAAACCATGGGTTTCACAGGTCACAGTGGCAGCAGGATGAGAAGAACAGATTCAAGGTTTGAGGGTTCAGGGATGAAGACAAATAGTTTTCTTTGATATTCGATAACTGATGAAAATTTAAAAGGGTAAATGGGTAACAGGGAGAAAGATTGTTTATTTACCTATTTACCCTTTTAAGTTACAAATAATAAGATTGTATATAGAATATACAATGAAAATATATATACATGTATATATAAATATATACAAGGAGTCACATTTTTATCAGATTCGATTAGGGTACATCCAGATTTGATCCAATTATTAATCAGATTCTATTTGCCCCATCCTAATCTGATATATTAACATATAACAAGCATCCAAGTCCGAGATAATTGGATCTGATGTTGGATCAGGTCATGGATTTTAAATTCTGTAAAATGGGCAATGGGATATTTGAGAACAACCTACTTTTCAATTATGTAAAATGGATCTCCAAAAGATTTCTTTAAAGCCTCAAGGAGGTTAAGACTTAAGATAAGGTGACCTTTTGTTTCCCATGTTGTTTATTTTGGTGGCTGAACTCTTAAGCAGATTGTTGAAGAGGGCTCATGAAAGAAGCATCCTGAGAGACTTTAGAGTGGGAAGAGGAAATCAAATGGTCTCACATCTGCAATTTGTAGATGACACTTTGATTCTAAGGGAGTTCATGAGTAACCAAGATGCGAGAGTCCTCAAATGTATTTTAGAGTTGGTGGATAGAGATTCTGGCTTATGGATGAACTTAGCTAAGTGTGGTTATTTGGGGATCAATATGGCTAGGGTGGAGGTGGAGGAATGTGCGGAGTTTTGGGATTGTGAGATTCAAAAATGGCCTATTAAGTATATAGGACTACCTTTGGGGGGAAATCTTGGGGATTTGTCACTTGGGGAAGGAGTGATAGAGAGATTTGTTAAGAGGTGCTTTTTGGAAGAAGAACTATATTTCTAAGGGGGGGAAGGGTCACTCTAATTAAGTCCATGCAGTGGCATTTGGTTTGAGGTTTGCATGTCTAAAGAAGACAGAGGGTTAGGTTTAGGTAGACTTCAAGATAAAAATAATAATAAAAAGGCTCTTTTGGATTAAATGGATTTGGAGATTCCCTAAAGAAAGAGAGGCCTTGTGGCATTTGATTATTAAAGGCATTCACAGGTTGTACCCTACCCATAGCCTGATTTGATTTCCTTTGGTGCGACAGGACTGGTTTGGGGTTTAGGCTTGAGGAGGCCTTTGTGAGATTCGGAAACTAATTAACCAACTCCCTTACTTAACACACTTCAAGATGCTGTCTTGGATCCTTCCAATTTGGATGAGAGAGTGTGGATCCCAAATGCTAATAGCATTTTTGCTTGTGCATCTTTCTTCAAATGCCTACTTCCTTCAGTTGATAACCAAACCTTTTTTTTCTTTTGAAGAATGTTAAATCTAATTTGAAGACTGTAGAGAGAATGGGACGAATGGCCCATAGGATGCTTTTATTTTGTTTATGTTGTTAATGGGCCTTCTAACTAATGGGCCTTTTTATGCTATGCTTAATTAAGTTAATCGCCCAATTAAGAGCCTCTCTGTAAATATCAAAACTTGTAAATTATGTTTTAATGAAAGGGATTAGGGAAGAGAGAAAACATTCGACAGACTTCTCTCTAAACCCTAATTGCCGCCAACTTCTTCTTCTTCTCTCCTCTCCTTTTCCCTTTTCTGCTGATACCTAACATCTTTTCACAACTTCTAAATCAGTCCTTTCATTCCTAAGGACTGTTTTTCTTCTTGGTATCAAAGTGAGCTCTCCTTTCTTCTTTTTTCTCTCTTTTTTCCCATACACAGTGTATCAAGAGCTGAATCGAATGAGTGATTGAAGAAATTTTTCAGCCTAGTTGTTAGTAGATTTTTGGAGAAAAGGATGCTGTCTTGGTCATCATTCTAACAGTCCCTGGAGTTTTTTAACCAAAACCCTAATCAACTGGAGAATTCTGTTTGCGGGCCCCACAGGGATCTTCACCTTGGCACTCAGTGATTGAAGGGGTCCTTTCGCTTTTTCTTGAAGATCAATTCAAGTCTTGTGGTGTTCTGTAAAGCCTACAAGGAGCGGCTGCTGATTTCTGATTTCTCCCGGGTTCCGGGTGAGACGCAGCTAGTAGATTCGACTCCATAGAGGTTGGTACTTGGTATCTATTATTTTCTTGTCCTCCTTGCTTGTCATTTGAAGTTGTTTGAAGTTCTTTTGGAATTGTTTGAGGAAGATACATATCTCGGGAGTTGAAAACAAGTGTGGGGCTGACTCTAGACAGGTTCCGAGAGCTCCCGTTGACTCTTTGTTGGCTGTGACCATAGTCAAGCTGGATGGAACCAACTATCTAGCATGGTCACAGTCAGTAAAAATTCGTGTTTGCAGTAGAGGCAAGTGAGGGTATAGCTCCGGGAGCAAGAGAGCTCCTTTAGAAGATGACCCATCTTATGAAAAATGGATGCAAGAGAATTATACCGTCATTGGATGGTTAGTGAACTCAATGCAACCACAAATCAGTCAACATTATTTATGGATGAATTCAGCCAAGGAAATATGGGAGAGTGGGGCTGAAACTTATTCACAAAAACTGAATGTGGCCACGGCATATAAGTTCAGGAGTGATGTGAATAATTTAAGGTAGGGGGAGAGACCTTTAGCCGTTTACTTCTCAATGCTGAAATCTCTGTGGCAAGAGATAGACCTAATGGAAACTGTTGTCTAGGAAAGTACTAATGATGCTCAAACTTACAAGAAATTAGTTGAGAGAAATAGGGTATTTGAATTCTTGACAGGGCTGAATCCCTAGTTTGACATCACCAGATAGAATATCTTAGCCAAGGATAATGCATCATTGTCTCAAGCCTATGCCATGTTTAGTAGTGAAGAGAGCAAGAGGCTGGTCCAGGTTCAGGGACCATCCCAAGTGACCATTTTGCCAATATGGGGCTGAAACCGAAGGTGACTACAGACAGTTCAGGTGGTTCAATAAAAAGGGAAGTTATGTGTGAGTACTGCAAGAAACCAAAACATACAAAAAATAAATGTTGGAAACTGCATCCGGAACTCCTTCCACCTCGTTTCCAAAAGAAGGTTAATAATGTGAAGACAGGAAGTGCCAACATAGCCACTGTTGCAAATAATGACAAGTGCTTAACTGATGAGAGGACTGCTAGTGAACAATTAGCAATTATGAAGGCAGAATATGAGAAGTATGGTAGGATGATTAGTCACCTAGAGAGTGCAGCCTCCTCCTCCAACCCTCAGAGCAATTCAACTACTTATGCATTTGCACATTCAGGTATACGTGCTACTGGCAATCATGCAACTATCTCAGGTAATCATAGGATCCCTTGGATTATTGACTGTAGTGCTCCTGATCATATGACCAGCCTTTCCAATTCCACTTTATTTCTTTCTTATGATTTGCTTCCTAGCTGTAATAAGATTACCCTAGCCGATGGCTCACTTACTCCAATCACTAGCAAGGGAACCATCAAAGCTACAGACTCCCTTTCTCTTCCATCTGTTCTTCATGTCCCTAAACTGAATACTAATTTATTGTCTGTAAGTACCCAAAATAAATCCTTGAACTACAATATAACATTCTTTCCTTCTTTTTCTGTTTTTTAGACTCCCTAGGATTATTGACTCTAGTGCTCCGGATCATATGACCAGCCTTTCCACTTTATTTCTTTCTTATGATTTGCTTCCTAGCCGTAATAAGATTACCCTAGTTGATGGCTCACTTGCTCCAATCTCTGGCAAGGGAACCATCAAGGCTACAGACTCCCTTTCTCTTCCATTTGTTCTTCATGTCCCTAAACTAAATACTAATTTATTGTCTGGAGTAGCCTAACTAAATCCTTAAATTGCAATTTAACCTTCTTTCCTTCTAATTCTGTTTTTCAAGACATGAAGTCTCAGAAAGTGATTGGGAGTGACCATGAGGCAAATGGAATATACCTGTTGGAAACTCCTGAACAAAGCCAAGGACAACCTGGGAAAGCTGCTTTTGGATCTATCTCTTCAGAGTCCTTTAGTCGTGTCATCTTATGTCATTTTCATTTGGGTCATTTATCTTTTTCTGCTTTGATTCATCTATTCCCAAAACTGTTTAAGGGAATTAACTAGTCCAGTCTTTATTGTGAGTCCTATGAGTTGTCAAACATTGTAGAAACTGTTATCCTTTGAGTAATAAAAGATCATCTTCTCCATTCCATATTGTGCACTCGGATGTGTGGGGGGCATACCATTTACCCTCTATGGGAGGCTATAGATATTTTATCTTGTTCATTGACGATTTCTCACAATATACTTGGTTACTTTTTATGAGATACCAAGACGAAGTTCCCAAACTTGTGAGGAAGATCCATGATTTTGTTCTTACCCAGTTTGATACTAGAATCAAAATATTCAGATCTGACAATACAAAAGAATACTTAGAGAAAAATCTAACCTCTTGTCTTACTGATTTTGGGGTTATTCACCAAAGTTCCTATGTTCATACTCCAAAACAAAATGGAGTTGCTGAGAAGAAGAACTGTCACATAGTTGAAGTTGCAAGAAGTATCCTGTTTACCTCACATGTCCCTACAAGATTTTTGGGGGATGTTGTTCTCACTTCAACCTACCTAATTAACCGTATGCCATCCAGAGTGTTGGGTTTTAAGTCTCCCTTTAGCCTCCTTCATTCGGGTAAGGACTTTTTTCCTATTCCACTTCGTGTCTTTTCAATTGATGTTACCTTTGATGAGTCCACTCCTTTCCATGATTCTTCTTTAGGGAAGCATTGTTCAAAGGGGAAGAATGTCACAGATGTTACCTTTGAGCCTTCTTGTATTCTTAATGAGTCAAGGGAGGAACAATCATCTCATGTTCCTTCCAATATTCCTATTCCTCCTCCATTACCTCCTCGTCCCCTCTTTAATCCCAGGTGGTACCAGTGGCAAAGAACCAAAAGTGAGTGGATTGTTTCCTCTACATCACATGAGCCTCCTACACTTCCAATTACTGAAGAGACAACAAGTACTGATACTATCCCCTTGCAGCCACCCTTCCCAAATCTTGATTGATGTCCCTATTGCTATCAGGAAAGGTAAACGGAAGTGTACTGCACATTGCATTTCCAAACATCTTTCCTATGGTTTGTTTTCTCCTTCATATTATGCCTTTCTTTATTCTGTTGCTTCTAACCCTATACCCAGGTCTGTATCAGCTCTTACTGTTGAAAAATAGAGGGATGCTATGAGAACTGAAATAGATGCTCTACATAAGAATGATGCATGGGAAGTGGTTGATTTGCGTGAAGGGAAGGAGCCAGTGGGTTTACACCATCAAATACCATGCTGATGGTTCCATTAAGAGGTACAAAGCTAGGCTGGTTGCTAAAGGTTATACACAAACCTATGGGATTGACTATCTAGAGACCTTTGCTCCTGTTGCAAAAATGACATTTGTGCAGGTTCTACTATCATTGGATGCTCATTCAGGTTGACCACTCTATCAGTTTAATGTGAAAAATGCATTCTTGAATGGAGAGAATTACATGAGGAGGTCTATATGTCTCTCCCACCAGGGATGTATGGCACAGATATGGAAGGAAAAGTGTGCAAGCTGAAGAAGTCTCTATATGGACTTAAACAGTCACCTAGGGCATTGTTTGAAAGGCTTAGGGCTGCACTTGTTAACTTTGATTACATATAGACTCAGTCTGATCATACCCTCTTTGTGAAGAGGGGAGATTCATTGGTGGTATCTCTTATAGTCTATGTTGATGATATAGTAGTGACCGGTACTGATGTGACAGGGATTGATGATCTTAAATCTTTCCTTCATACAGTGTTTGAGATAAATGATCTGGAGGAGTTAAGGTATTTCCTTGGCATAGAAGTGGCTCGATTCAAGGATGAAACTTTTATCTCTCAACAAAAGTATGTGCTAGACATGCTCACTGAAACAAGCAAGATGGGTGCAAGACCAGTGGCTACTCCTATTGATATGAGTCACAAACTTTCTACCTCTAATGGAGAACTGTTGAAGAATAAGGGAGTGTTTCAAAGGTTACTAGGGAAACTACAATATCTTGGCATGACTCGACCTGACATTGCATATATTGTTAGCTGCATTAGCCAATTCATGCATGCTCCCAAGGACACTCATATGGCAGTAGCAGAACGAATTTTATGTTATTTGAAGAGTACTCCTAGGAAGGGAATTCTTCTTTTTAAGCATGGTCATATGAAACTGGAGGCTTACACAAATGCTGACTGGGCAGGAAACATTGATGATAGGAGGTCGACTTCTGGATACTGTAGCATGGTGGCAGGTAATATTGTTTCTTGGTGAAGCAAGAAACAATCAGTTGTTGCCAAATCTTCGACTAAGGCCGAGTATAGAACTATGGCTCATGGAGTTTCTGAGGTACTTTGGCTTCGATCCTAGATGGAGGAACTGGGTGTTGAGTATGATAAGCCATTGATGCTATATTGTGATAATCAGATTGCCATCAACATTGCTTACAATCCGGTGCAACATGATAGGACTAAACATATTGAAGTTGATAGGCAATTTATTAGAAAAAAGTGCCTTCTAGAGAAGTTTGCCTACCCTTCATTACATCTGAAGAACAATTAGCTGACATTCTTACCAAGGGAAACTCCAACCCCAAACTACAACATGACACTGGCAAGATAAGCATGATTGACATCTATGCTCAACTTTAGGGGGAGTGAAGAGAGAATCGGTCGAATGCCCCATAAGATGCTTTTATTTTGTTTATGTTTTTGTTGTTAACGGGCCTTCTAACTAATGGGCCTTTTTATGCTCAACTTAATTAGGTTAATAGCCCAATTAAGGGCCTCTCTGTAAAAACGGCCAAAAACCATTTTATTGGTCAACGAGTCAATGGTTCGATCGCTCGGGTCAATGAGTCGTTGACCGATTCAACGGTTTTTGGCTAGACACGGGTCAACGGGTCGACGATTCCACTCCAGTCCTTGCGAAGCAGGGCCCCTCCGCTAGTGTTTTAATGAAAGGGATTAGAGAAGAGAGAAAACATTCGACAGTCTTCTCTCTAAACCCTATTTTCCACCAACTTTTTCTTCTCTCCTCTCCTTTTCTCTTTTCTACAGATATCTAACATCTTTTCACAACTTTTAAATCAATCGTTTCATTCCTTAGGACTTTTTCTTCTAAGACCATAATGGTCAATAAGCTTTAAATAATCCACATCGAACTGACCACCAACTATAATGCATAGTTGTGAAGGAGTCACCTAGGCACCCACCTAGGCGACTAGGCACCCTTGGCTTGGCACCTCGCCCAAACGCCCTGACTTTTAGCAACTAGGCGCCCTTCTAGGAGACTAGGCGCCCTTGGCTAGTTTTCCCACCCTTGGATGCTCATAAAAGGAAGACTTTAAATCTGAAACGTCCATTTGTTCCCACCTCTCTCAAGTTCCCAAAATTACTTTTCTAGTCCTTCCCCACCAAATCCCTTTTGTTTTTCTTTTTGCAAGACCCCCCTTGATACTTGTCACCCACCTAGCCATTAGATCCCCTTGAAACCTTCCAAAAACAATCAAGGGCGTCCATGTCCTTTCTTTGCTTTTGGAAATTACAACCTAGTCCCTACTCATGAAACTTGTTTTTAAAATATTTGCAAGGAGGTCCCTGCTATGTGTCGAAACCTCAACCTTTGGATCTCCTTGTTTAATCCTAACCATGGGTTGCTTTCCTTCTTTTTGGCAAGATCTAAGCACCCCTTGCCATTTTGGGAAGATCCCCTCTTGCTTCCTTAAAAGGCCATGTAATTTTTCCTTCCAAGAAAAATCATGTACAAGAAAGGCAATTTTCTAGTTCTTTAAGGAACAAAAAGAATTTTGTTGGAGAAGGGAAAGAAAAGAAGACACTCCATTCGTATTAGACTAATATGAGAAACTCCTAATGTCCCAAAAGGTCTCTAGATGTCCCCCCTCCTCCTTTGAGTCCATTCTGGCTAGCTTCCAACCTAATTGCCTTTTTCTTAACCAAAAATAGAAAGTCCTTACTTTTAAGAGCCATTTTCCCTCTCTCAAGCTCTCTCTCTCCAGCATTAGACACTCACCCATCTTCAACCGAATTCCCTTCTCTGCATTCACTCTTCCCCCATTAATCGAAATACACCACTCTTCCAAATTTTCCTTCTAGCTTTTTCTTTTTTTTTTCTATAGTTTTTTTAGTGAAAACAAAAAACCACAAAAACAGCTTCAAAGTTTTCCCCATACTCGCTGAAATCCACCACCTCTCTACCATCCCCTCCACCTTCTTCCATTCAAAGTTAGGCCCAAAGGGTAGATACAATTCTCCACCATAAAGCCCCATGACAGATGCAAGCATAAGGACTGGAAGGCCGTATGACACAAGAAGCAAAGAGTTTTTCTAATCACCTTGTCCATCAAAATTCCTCCTAATATCTTCCCCCCAACCATAAGGAAAAAATCCATATACAAAGGTAATCACCTTTCATTAGTTTAAGAGTAGTAGTTTTTTTGTACTTTTTTTTCTTTATTTTCATGTCTCTTTTGTGAGAAAAATCATTTAAAGCAAGCGATTTTGGATCTGTTTTGGCTTTCTTTGGTTTGACCTTGGTAGTTAACTAATGACACTTGGCCGATTGTATGCATAGAATGTATTTTTTTTCTCTCTCCCATTCACTTGATGTTGGATAAAGTTGGTTAGATTGTTGTTTAGGGAGCTTCTTCTTGGATTTGTGTGTGCTAGTTTTGAGTTCTTTAGTCTTTGGTCATAGTGTTAAGTGCGTCTTTCTTATTGACATTGTTTTTTTTATTTACTTGTTGATTTTAGCTTTAATTTGTAATGTATGATCCTTCTCAATCCACGGTGAAGGGATGCCCATGGGACAGATTTCATGAGAAGTCAACCTTCCTCCTCTCCTTGAGTAGAAGCATGGAAGACTTTGGATAAAGGAGGGGTGGTCGTGTATTCAACCGCCCCTTTGCTCCTCTAAGAGTCTCCCATGCCCAGAAATAAGAAGAGGAGGGGATTGGCTCTCATGAGAAAATATCCCCCGCATGGAGTGTCTTCTTGGAAGGAAAATATCCCCCTCAAAGGAGGAAGGGGGACATCTAGAGACTTTTTGGGTCACTAGGAGTTTCTCATATTAGTCTAATACGAATGGAGTTTCTTCTTTTCTTTCCCTTCTCCAACAAAATTCCTTTTGTTCCTTAAAGAACAAGAAAATTGCCTTTCTTGTACATGACTTTTCTTGGAAGGAAAAAGTGCATGGCCTTTTAAGGAAGCAAGAGGGTATCTTCCCAAAATGGCAAGGGGTGCCTAGATCTTGCCAAAAAGAAGGAAAGCAACCCACGGTTAGGATTAAACAAGGCTAAGAAACAAGGAGATCGAAAGGTTGAGATTTTGACACATGACGGGGATCTCCTTGCAAATATTTTGAAAACAAGTTTCATGAGTAGGGACTAGGCTGCAATTTCCAAAAGCAAAGAAAGGACATGGACGTCCTTGATTGTTTTTGGAAGGTTTCAAAGAGATCTAATGGCTAGGTTGGTGACAAGTGTCAAGGGGGGTCTTGCAAAAAGAAAAACAAAAGGGATTTGGTGGAGAAGGACTAAAAAAGTAATTTTGGGAACTTGAGAGAGGTGGAAACAAATGGATGTTTCAGATTTAAAGTCTTCCTTTTATGAGCATCCAAGGGTGGGAAAACTAGCTTTGAAGAGAACAAATGAGATCTCAAGGATGCACCTTTGATATTCGGGGCGGGCAAGAAGAGTATTTTCAAGAAATGCTTTACAAACTTGAACTGAGGTGGGGGCGAACCACATAGAAGATGTTTGATGTGTTTAATCATTTTGACGGATGAGATTGAGTGAAACAAAATCGTCCTTGATGGAGGGGCAAAATGAGCATTTTATGGCATGTATTTTCCATATTGTCGATTAAAAGGATGACAACAGGTTTTACAGGGTAAATCATGAATTCGATTAGTGAGGATGATTTATTTGGCATTTTCTTAGATGGAGGGTAAAATGGTCATTTCAAGGTTCAAAATCAGACGGATCGTCGTTCGGGAGGATGATAAAGGTTTGGATGAGGTTTGATGGTGTTTTGTAGTGCAGATCTTGAGTTCGGAGAGTATTAGGTGATAGGAGTGGTTTATTCGGAATCTTTCTAGATGAAGGGTAAAATCGTCAATTCAATGATCAAAATTGGATCGATCGTCAATCGGGGGGTTGATAAAGGTTTGGATGAGGTTTGGTGGTGTTTCATAGTGCAGATCTTGAGTTCAAAGGGTATCGGGTGATGTGAGTGATTGATTCGGAATACTTACGTATGAAAGACAATATGGACATTTTTGCATCTGAAATTTGATGGGTGGTTGATCAGGATATTTGGAGTTCAATGGGTATGCTTCATGTCTTTAGAGGCGTTGGAATCACAAGAATTTAGATAGCGAATATCTCAGCCAATGAGGTGGCTTAAAATGGAATCTTATCTTGATGAATAATTTTGGTGGAACGGCATTTATTTGAAGTATAGTGTTGTTGGGAGGATTTGATCACATCCAAGACGCATGGATCGCATGTTTTTGGTTTGAGAAGCGTCATAGGACCGGATGCATCGAAATGGAATCTCTTACAAATGAACGGCAAAATCAAGGAATTTAAGGTTGAAACGTGGTGTGCTTGGATGTTAAAAGGTTTTATTTCATATGGTGAAATTTGATCGTGTGGCAAAAGTGGTAATGTGCTGCGATCATGGTTGTTGAAAGGGAATAGTATATATTAACGATGGATTTGAGGGTATACGAGTTGAAATTTGATGTCGTCGGATTTTAGCACGTTCCAAAGGGGTTGGTGTGGTCCGATCGGGCCCTTGGGGTATGAGAAGTGGGACTGAGCAAAAATCGGGTGCTGACACTATTAAATACTTATTATAGTAGTATTATTTTTGAAAATAATGAAACTAATATATGTAAAAGATTTTTATCTTTTAGATGTGATGATTTGCCGCATTTTTAGAGGAAATTTAATGTTCTTAATAAAGAGAATTGCTATTTTTTTTTATTAACACACATGCTAAATGGTATATAAAACTAGGAAACTAGCCAAAAGTCGGTTTTTTTATATTATAACATTTTTATCGCCTAGGCGATTAGGCGACTAGGCCCTCCAATGTCTCCCAGAATCACCTAGATGCCTTGAGTAAAATTGCAAAACAGGAAAAAAAAGAAATGGCCCTTGGAGTAAAATTGCAAAACAGGAAAAAACATCCATTGAGTTATCTTTTAGCCTCCATTTCCACAAGAGTAAAAGAAAAGAAAGTTTTTACATCCGCTAATCAAACACAACTAAGACAATGATACAATATTGTAAAATGCATAGAACATTGAAAAAGGAAATTCTTACGCTGTTTTAATGCTTTCAGCAGCTTCAGAAGAATTTGGGTCACCTTCGACCAGATATATCAGCTTTTTAAGCCCACATCTCTAGAAATAAAAACTCAAAAATCATCAGATAATATATTGAACTTGATCTCTATTGGTATAACTAACATTTCAATAAGGAGCAACAGAGTCAAATCAATCAATTGCAAGAAAAACACCAGGCGCTTTTAAAAGATAGCTGGTTTTTCCAACAGCGAAAACATCTCAGTAATATCCATAACATTTAAAATAACTGACATGGTGCATATTCTGTACAGAATTGACAAAGTAATCTGATTTCACCCAATAGATAGTCTTCTTTTAGGCTGCATTGGTTCCATGTAAAAGGAGCACAAAACCATGTTTTTGCCATAAAAGGGGTGATAAAAATTAACTAAAATATTTCAGATGAAAAATTTACTACCCCTGTTATTGTGAAACAAAGGAAACCTAAGCAATGATAAAGCCACTAAAGCCTTTAGTTAATAAGTTTACAAATAAAAAGCCAGCTGGAGCTGATCAAATCCCAATAACTACTGCTTGTGATGCAAATGGTTTATGAAGCTAGAAGCAAAGGACAGCCTCTGCAAATTACTATTTTACTATTTGTGACACTAAACAATTAAATCTATTACCTATCCTAAAGACATGTATGCTGTATCTAATTTTTTAAAGTCAAGCTATACAATCCATATCATTCTTTCCATTATGATTTTTCTTTCTGTAAGAAAGAATGTACTAGATGAAGTGGCAAATGTCACAATGTGCAAAAACTTTCAAAAACAATAAGTCCATTAGTAGGGTATTTGCAGATTACAAAAAAAAAAGTACAATACTGCAGAAAAGAACTGCAAGACTTGGACCAAGAAAATAATAACAAACTCCATTTGTTACTGTTGACAACAAACTTGATGTGGGCGCCGGCAGCAGCAGCAGTAATTTAGTGTTCTCAGCAGCAGCAATTTAGTGTTCTCATCCTATCTTATCTATTCAGTATTCTTACCTTATCTGCTTTTAGTAGCAGGGATTAGTAGGAGTCTTATCTATTCAGTGTTCTTATCTTATCAGTTCAGTAGTATGGATTAGTAGGGAGTCTTATCTTATCTTATCAGTTAAGTAGGATAGATTAAGGGAGTCTTATCTTATCTTATCAGTTCAGTAGGATAGATTAGTAGGGAGTCTTCCTAATTAGTAAGGAGTCTTCCTAAAAGTAGGACTCTTATCTCTTGTAATCTCCTATTTAAGGAGATGATATTATTCAATAAAGGCATCAAAAATTTCAGTCAAGAAAGAGAGCAAGGAGAGTTAGGTGATCTCTTGGACAAATCACCATTAGGACGCCAAGATAGGTTCATCAAGAGCAGGGAGGAACAAGGGAAAACAGGAGGTTTTCCCCGTGGACCGACCCGTGACGAGATCCTATTCCGTGGGCCCATAACATTTTGGTATCAGAGCAAGGCGTCATGGGTGACCTTGAGCAGTTGACGACTAGGGTTCATGAACTGGAGCTCAAGATCGTTGAAAACAGCACAGAGGTGCGCGAGATCAAGGACAACATCTAAGAATTAAGGCGCTTGATGGAGTTGTACTTTTCCAGCAAGGAAAGAAACCCGGAAGGGGCTGCAACCACAACCGGCCGCTGACCAGACGTGGCAGAATCGTCGGGCGAGCAGCAGGTCGTTGCCCTAGTGCAGGTTAGCAACACCCAGAATGTCCCGATTAAGCAGGAATCCGGTGTCGTCGAGGTGTTGCAGAATCTTGGGATTGCATATCTTCAAGTTGTTGCAGGTGCTGGGGCAAGTGCTGGTGAAGGAGCTTGTATGCCTCATGTTGCGGCTGCAAATGTTGCAAAAGAGTGTTTGATAGGTGCAGTCAGATCAGATCCTAGGGCTGCACATATCTAGGTGAATCTTGCTAATGCATACTATTTGGCTAGTGATCATAGAAGTGTTGGAAAGTGCCTGGAGAAGGCAGCAAAACTGGAGCCTAATTGCATGTCAACTCGATATGTTGTTGCGCTTCATCGTATCAAGGATGCAGAAAAGTCTGCGAATGAAATGGCTCCAATACTCAGAGAAGGGGACTCTGCAACACTTGAGCTTCGGATAGCATGGGCAAGACTTGCCATGGTTCACAAGGCTCAGCATGAAATTGCAGCAAGTTTGGAACTGGACATAATGATTTGATGGAAGTGGAAAAGCGGGCTCTGTACACACTAAAGCAGGCAATAGAAGAGGATGCAGATGATGCGGTTCAGTGGCACCAGCTTGGCCTTCACAATCTTTGTACTCTACAGTTCAAGACATCTCAGAAGTACCTTAAGGCTGCAGTTGGCCGCGGCAAGAATACAGCTACACATGGTCAAATCTTGGTATCTCACTACAGCTGTCTGAGGATGAACCCTCTTCATTGGAACCCGATCCAGGAAGGCAAAATCATTCCACCAATCCGGGATTCCTTTGACTGTTTCAAGACACCCATCCTGAATTCGAGCTTGAGGACAAGCTCGTAGTCCAAGAGGGGAGTAATGATGTGGGCACCGGCAGCAGCAACAGTAATTTAGTGCAACAGTAGCAGTAATTTAGTGTTCTCAGCAGCAGCAATTTAGTGTTCTCATCCTATCTTATCTATTCAGTATTCTTACCTTATCTGCTTTCAGTAGCAAGGATTAGTAGGAGTCCTATCTATTCAGTGTTCTTATCTTATCAGTTCAGTAGTATGGATTAGTAGGGAGTCTCATCTTATCTTATCAGTTCAGTCTTATCTTATCTTATCAGTTAAGTAGGATAGATTAAGGGAGTCTTATCTTATCTTATCAGTTCAGTCTTATCTTATCTTATCAGTTCAGTAGGATAGATTAGTAGGGAGTCTTCCTAATTAGTAAGGAGTCTTCCTAAAAGTAGGACTCTTATCTCTTGTAATCTCCTATTTAAGGAGCTGATATTATTCATTAAAGGCATCAAAAAATTCAGTCAAGAAAGAGAACAAGGAGAGTTAGGTGATCTCTTGGACAAATCACCATTAGGGCGCCAAGATAGGTTCATCAAGAGCAGGGAGGAACAAGGAAAAACAGGAGGTTTTCCCCGTGGACCGACCCGTGACGAGATCCTAATCCGTGGGCCCATAACAAAATTCCACAAAATACAGCCTCTCGCATCAAATATACAACATCAAATACACAACATTTCCAACCTGATACCAGCAATAGATAAGAGGAAAATCAAACAAGAACAACAAACTCTTAGAAGAAGTTCCAACCACATGCATCTCAAAAAAGAATAATCAGAAAAGATATGACTAAGATTTCTATTATTCAAAAAATAAAGGAAATAAAGAAGAAAAGGCCTATTATCCACAGTAAAGGTATTGTTCAATGAGATGGGTCCAATGGGTAAAATCAAGTCTACTATGCACAAAACTGGCCCAGATAAAACAATCTTGGAAGAAACAAGTTCAAATAGCAACTTTATAGTGTTTCAGTAAAGAGAGAAAAAAATACGAGAATCCCCATTTCAAGTTAGTCTTCCAAAATATTAATGAAGGAGCTAAGTGGTCAGATACATACTTTAATAAGTTTGTTTCCATTTTTTTCTTATTTTTGATGGTAGGAGTGTGTTGGTCATTAACTATTCATAGTTACATTTGTTCAACTTGTCAACCATAAGATGATCATTTAGCAAGGGAAGTTTGGTAGTGCTATTTCCATTTGCACTGGTGAACACTAATTTGTAGAGTAGAAGTAAAAGAAGTACTTGGCATGGCCAAGCATTGAATGCCCTGTTATTGTCCAAAAATGCTTTCTTGAATGGCAACTTAGAAAAAGAGGTGTAAATGGTTCAGCCTCCCTTGGTTTGAAATAGTTACCGAGTGTTTGGTTCCGCAAGTTCCATTTGGCTATGCAACAAATGGGGTTTAAACAATGTCAATAAACCATACTCTATTTATAAAGAGGGGGAAGGAAAAATTGCAACTTTAATAGTTTAGGTTGATGACATAGTAGTCACCGATGATTAGTCCTCAAAAATACAGAAACTGAAGGAATTCTTAGCCACTCAATTTGAAGTGAAAGATTAGGGTCCCTTAACGCTATTTCCTTGGAATTGATGTTGCTAGCTCACAAAAGGGGATCTTCATTTCACAAAGGAAATACATCTTGGATCTCTTGCAAGACATGAGTAAGTTGGGAGTGAAGTTGGCTGAAACTCCCATTGACTCCAAAGGCTAGGTGATTGTAGTCCAGAAACTATAAAGGATGTAAACCAAATCCAGAGCTTGTAGGAAGATTGGTTTATTTTTCCAAATCCAAAGAAGGTTCTTAGATATCTCAAGAAGTTTTACTAAGGCTGGTTTATTTTTCCAAAATCATGGACATTTGAAGGTTGAAGTGAATACAAATAGTAGTCGATCAAGACTACAATCAGTCTTGAATTCGAAAGAAAAGAAAGAAGAAATTTCAAAAGAGAAGAAGAAGAGAGGAAGAAAAGAAGAAGCACACGAAGAGATTTTGAAAAGAGAGAGAGGGTTGATCAATTGATCTGCCGACCCACTCTTAATATTTATATATGTTGACTAATTATAAAAGGGCTGAATTGCCCTTATTGCTTACATGGAAAATAAACTAATAATAAAACTGAAATAACAAGCTGTAAAAACAAACTAAAATAACTACCAACTAACACTGACATAACTAACAAAAAATATGCTATGCTGCGATACGAACACAGTGGGGTCCACATCAGTGTTCTCTACACTCCCCCTCAAGTTAAAAATAGATATTTGTCATTCCCAACTTGCATAGGTCTGCCTCTAACTTCTTCCTTGGAACAACCTTGATGAGAAGATCTACGAGCTGCATACTGGAGGTGATATACGGGAGACACTTCTTGAGACGAAACCCTTTCTCTGACAAAATGTCGGTCGACTTCGATATGCTTAGTTCTGTCATGTTGTACCGGATTATGAGCTATATTAATAGCAGTCCGATTATCACAATACAACATTAAGGGCTTCTCATAAGCAATACCCAACTCCTCAAATAATGACTTCAGCCATAGGATTTCAACCACACCATTAGTCATAGATCTATATTCAGCTTCAGCACGAGAACGAGAAACAACACTTTGTTTCTTACTCCTCCAGGAGACAAGGTTACCTCCTACAAAGGCACAATATCCAGAGGTAGACCTTCTGTCATCAACACTCCTAGCCCAATCAACATTTGTATAAACCTCTATCTTCATGTGATCATTATTCTTGAATAATATACCTCTACCTGGACATCTCTTCAAGTATGCTAATATCCTCTCAACTGCAAGGAGGTGAGTAGTTCTAGGAAAGTGCATATATTGACTGACAACGTTGACTACATAACTGATGCCCGGTCGTGTGAGACAAAGATAAAAGAGTTTTCCAACCAACCGTTGGAACATAGCTTTGTCTTCAAGTGGCTCTCCACCCTCTGCACTGATCTTGTGATTCTGTTCAATAGGTGTATCTGCAGGCTTAACACCCAACTTTCCAGTTTCTTCCAATAGATCTAGAACATACTTCCTTTGATAAATAAAAATCCCATTTTTAGATCTAGCAACCTCAATACCCAAGAAGTATCATACCTCTCCCAGATCTTTCACCTCAAACTCTTGATGAAGGAGTTGTTTAAGAGACTCGATCTCATTGTTATCATTCCCTGTCACTACAATATCATCCACATATATAGCAAGCAAAGTCAAGGAAGAGTCCACTCTTTTAATGAACAATGTATGGTCTAGTTGGGCCTGTACATAGCCGAATTTTTCAAAGGCTTGTCTGAATCTATCAAACCAAGCTCTAGAGAACTACTTTAGTCCATACAAAGCTTTATTCAAACGGCAAATCTCTTTCCCTATCTCTGCATCATAATATCCAGGAGGTAACTGCATGTAGACTTCTTCCTGTAAGTCTCCATTGAGGAAGGCATTCTTAACATCCATCTGAACAAGGACCAAGAGTAACTAGCTGCAAGGGATAGCAAAACTCTAATAGTGGTCATCTTTGCTACTGGAGCAAAAGTCTCCAAGTAGTCTATACCACAAGTCTGAGTAAATCCCTTTGCAAAGGAGGTAAAGTAGCAACAGTGAAAGGTATCTAATTGGGACTTGGATCTGATAAAGAGACTGTGGTACCTGGATCTGGATTCGCAGAAGGAACTGGGGCTGGCCTGGACTGCTGATGACCGAAATCAACCTGCCTCCACCGCCTGTGATAGACTCTCAAATCCTGACAACCCTCCCCATTACATCCCTCATCACTCAATGGAACAAGTAAAGGAATTTATTATGAGTTAACCCCACTCTCACTACTCTCCCCCTGAGGAGAAACCCTAGGGTAATAGGGTACCTCCTCAAAGAAAGTAACATCCAGCGAGACAAATCTCCTCCCGAAAGTAGGTTCATAATAGCAATAACCCTTTTGAGTTTGTGCATAACCGAGAAAAATACATTTGGAGGCTTTAGGATCAAATTTGGAACGATGAGGTCCAAGAATCTGAACAAAGCAAGTGCAACCAAATGTTTTAAGGGGAACAGTAAACAATTCTTTATCGGGGTATAGAAGGGTAAATGGAGGCTTCATGTCAAGAACCCGTGAAGGAACTCAATTAATGAGATACACTGCTGTAAGAATAGCATCTCCCCATAACGAATAGGCACATTGGAGTCAAACATAATACTTCTACCCACCTCCAATATGTGCCTATTCTTCCTCTCAGCAACCCCATTCTACTGTGGTGTATAAGGACAAGTACTCTAGTGAATAATCCCATGATTGAGCAAATAAGAGGCTAATGGGTTGGTAAAGTATTCTTTCGCATTATCGGATCTGAAGATTTTGATTTTGACCCCAAACTGGGCTAAAATCATCTGATGAAAGATCTGGGTCAAAGCATGAACCTCATCTCGAGAACGCATAAGGTAAACCCAAGAAAAACGGGTATAGTCATCAACAAACAACAAGAAATATCTATATCCCCCCATAGAAGGGATGGTATACGGGCCCCAAACATCGGTGTGCACAATATTAAAAGAATTACTACTTCTTTTATTACTCAAGGAATAAGATGTTCTACAATGCTTTGCAAGCTCACAACTCTCACATCTCAAATTTGACATCTGAACAGACTCAAACAAATTTAGAAACAAACTCTTCAAAGACCAAAAGGATAAATGACCCAACCGATTATGCCAGCTAGGAATTCAAAAACCCTATTAGTTTCAACTTGCTTTCTATGAGTTTGTGCATCCTTCTGGCTTTTCCACTCAAGTGTTTCTAGGTGGTCAATTTCATGCCACAAAGATTTCAAAGTAGAGAAGTAAATGGAGACTGGTTTCTCTCCTTGCTTAAGGTTATTAACCTCACACTTCAATTCATAGGCCCTAGCAACATTAAGGGGTTGGGAGTAGGTCTCTTTCATGACATCCCAGATTTCCTTGGCTGTTTTTGCCCACAAATAGTTGCGGCTGATATGTGGCTGCATAGAGTTGCACAGCCATGTCATAACCAAATAGTTCTCCTGAACCCATTTGGTATACATTTGGTCCTCCTTAGATGGTTCTTTCACATCTCCCAACAGGTACTTGTAAATCTTCTTCCATATCAAGTACTTGATAATCTTGATAATCTTCTTCCATATCAAGAATCAAGATTGGTATAGCTTGATGCATAGGCTAATTTAAGGCCTTGAAGAAGAGAAAGCAATTCATCTTTTAATGTTGCCCTCACCAGCTGGCCTTGAGAAGCTTAGAAGAATGTTGCCTTAATGGTTTCTAATAACATACTCACGCTTGAAGGGATAAAAAACACTGATTGAAGTTCAGCTTTGTCCTCCCGCTTTTTGGAGCTTCCTATTCTTGCAACAATGTCCTCTATTGTCTGTGCTTGCCAACCCCCAATTATGGAGTCCACGAAAACACCTTTAAACTCTTCATGATCAATGTGCCACTCTTACAGCTTTGAGGTCAATAATGATATTGTATTCTGCCTTCTTGTCATTAAATATTCTTTGCATTTCTTTCATTTCAAACACCCCATAACACTGCAGCCTCAATTGTTGGGAGCATTGAAAGTGAAAAAAAAAAAACAATACAGAAAAGCAGTGAGGACAGTGCCTTGTGATGCCAATAGAACCTTGGTTTGACGCATAAATTGGATTGCAGGTTCATCAGGCATCTGTAGAGAGAATGGACCGGATGGCCCGTAGACTGCTCTTATTTCTTTATGTTTCTATTCCTTTTTATTAATGGGCCTTTATGTTTCTTTATGTTTTATGTTTAATTAAGTTAATCGCCCAATTAAGGGCCTCCTTGTAAATACAGAAACTTTGTAAATTATTTTTAATGAAAAGAATAGGGAAGGGAGTGAGGTTCGAACAACTCATCTCCAAAAACCCTACTGCAGCTGACTTCTTCTTCTTCTTCTTCTTCTTCTTCTCTCTTTGCTGCTGATATCTAACCTTTTTCACACTTTTTAAAATCAGTCCTCCCATTCTTTCGGACTGTTTTTCTTCTTAGTATCAGAGTGGACTTCTTTCTTCTTCCTTTTTTTGCCATATACAGTGTGTATGGAGAGCTGAATCGAATGAGTGATTGAAGAAAGTATTCAACCCAGTTGTTAGTGGTTTTTTGGAGAAAAGGATGTTGTCTTGGTCATTATTTTGACAATCCTCGAAGTTTTTTTGCCCAAAACCCTAATCAATTGGAGAATTCTGATTGTGGGCCCCACAAGGATCTTCACCTTGGTGCTTAGTGACTGAAGGGGTTCTTTTTCTTTATCTTGAAGACTGATCCAAGTCTTGTGCAATTCTGTGAAGCCTACAGGGTGTGGCTGTTGTTTTCTTATTTCTCCTAGGTTCTGGGTGAGACGCAGTTGGCAGATACGACTTCATAGAGGTTGGTACTTGGTGTCTTCTTTTTCCTATCTTCCATGTTTATCATTTGAAGTTGTTTAAAGTTCTTTTAGAGTTGTTTGAGGAAGATGGATGTCTCTAGAGTTGAAAATAAGTGTGGCACAAAGTTCTTTTAAAGTTCTTTTAGAGTTCCTTGTTTATCAAGTTCGATGGAACTAACTATCTAGCATGGTCACAATTAGTAAAAATACATGTTTGTAGTAGAGGCAAGTGAGGGTATATCTCTGAGAGCAAGAAAGCACCACCGAAAGATGACCCGTCTTATGAGAAATGGTTGCAAGAAATGGGAACAAGGGAACCATCAGCAATGGACACTTTATCTCTACTAGAAGATAAGTGATAGGTAGTGAACAGTGATAGCAAGCTAGTCATATGGTCAGATGCACCTGAGTCTATTACCCAACAATGTTCAGTGTTACCTGGAGCTGAAGCATGGTAAGTTGAGGCCCGAGTACCTGAATGAGCAAAGGCTGATGGTGGCTGAGATGATTGAGCTAAATTCCCAACTTCCTTTTCCAACTGAGTTAGGGGCAGCCCGGACAGCAGCTAGGGTGTCTAGAGGCGTGCCTTTTGTGTCCGATGAGGATGCAGAATCGGCATTAACAACCGTATGAGCATTACCCCTTTTGTTCATCAGTTTTGCTGGAACTAGATGAGGGTGTAGCTTCCAACATGTGTCTTTAGTACGCTTAGGTTTCTTGCAATGTTCACACACTAGATCCCGCTTATCTTCCTTCTTTATATCCTTCTCCGTCTCACCCCCAGACTTAGGTTTAACTGCTGCCAAGGCTGGTGGGAAGGGTTGATGCTGCATCATAACCTTTCTCCTAGTCTCTTCACTATGCACCAAGGAGTAGACTTGAGATAAGGTCACACTGTCCCTTGTTAGTATTTGCTACCTCACAATATCATTGTCAGGATTCAGACCAGCTAAGAATTCAAAAACCCTATTAGTTTCAACTTGCTTTCTATGAGTTTGTGCATCCTTCTGACTTTCCCACTCAAGTGTGTCTAGGTGGTCAATTTCATGACACAAAGATTTCAAAGTAGAGAAGTAAACCGAGACGGGTTTCTTTCCTTGTTTAAGGTTGTTAACCTCACACTTCAATTCATAGGCCCTAGCAACATTAAGGGGTTGGGAGTAAGTCTCTTTCATGACATCCCAGATTTCCTTGGTTGTTTTTGCCCACAAATAGTTCAGGCTGATATGTGGCTGCATAGAGTTGCACAACCATGTCATAACCAAATAGTTCTCCTGAACCCATTTGGTATAAGTTTGGTCCTCCTTAGTTGGTTCTTTCACATCTCCCAACAAGTAGCTGAGTTTTCCTCAATGGCCATCATGGCCAATTGAGCCCATTCTAAGTAGTTTGATCCATCAAACTTCACAGTTGTAATCTGAAAGGCATTTTCAGACATGTTACCAGAACTGCTAATCCCGAAAACACCTTCCCCCTGATTCTTGAACTCCATTCTTGATCAAGAATTAATAATAAAAGACCTTTTAAACTACTAAAATAGAAAACAGCACCTAAAACAACTGATAACAGCCGGCCTAGGTCTTCCAAAGAACAAAGAAAACAGAATTCTGTATGAAACCAGTTCAAAATCTGATCTGAAACCAACAACAGTTCTAAATTTTAGGGTTTTCTCTCAAAACCCTAAAAGAAAAAAAAAATAGATTCCATCTGCACCTCTCAGAATAGACCAAGATGATTTTTTCCAAGGTTATTCTCAAGAAAAAACTTACTTTATGAAAGAAAATCTCTGGCCGCCACCTTCTATCTGATGCAAAACCCTAATCTTGAGGATCCGAAGTCTTTTCTAATTCTACCTGACTACTGGAACTCTCCCAGCCTTCTACAATCTTCTTAGTAGTAGCCGCACACTACTAGTAACCTCCAAGAATCAATTGATTCTCCTTCTTTGTTAAAAAACTTCTAAACCTAGGAAATTCTCATGTAGTCAATCTAATTAGACTAACATAAGAGTTCCTAGGTCGGCTCTGATACCAAGTAGTCGATCAAGACTACAATCAGTCTTGAATTCAAAAGAAAAGAAAGAAGAAATTTCATAAGAGAAGAAGAAGAGAGGGAGAAAAGAAGAAGCACACGAAGAGATTTTGAAAAGAGAGAGAGGGTTGATCAATTGATCTGCCGACCCACTCTTAAGATTTATATATGATGACTAATTGTAAAAGGGCTGAATTGCCCTTATTGCTTACATGGCAAATAAACTAATAATAAAGCTGAAATAACAAGTTGTAATAACAAACTGAAATAACTACCAACTAACACTGACATAACTAACAAAAAATATGCTATGCTGCCATACGAACACAGTGGGGTCCACATCAGTGTTCTCTACACAAATGATGATTGGACTAGGTCAATTGGTGACAAAAAATTCACTAATGGGTATTGCGCCTTTGTCGAGGGACGAGGACTTAATCAGGTAGAGGAGCAACAAGCAAAGTGTTTTGGCTAGGTCTAGTGCAAAGGCTTAGTACAACGCCATGTCACATGGAGTTGCTGAGATTTTGGGGATAATAAATTTGTTTAGTGAACTAGGGTTTGTCATTGATAGTCCCATGTCATTCTATTGTGACAATAAGACTACCATCAATGCGGCAACCAATCCAGTCCTCCATGATAGAACTAAGCATGTTGATCAAAAATGACAGAACTAGGCATATTAAGTGGATAAACACTTCATCATGGAGAAACTTGTAAGTGGGGAAGTATATAATTCCTTATGTCAATTTCGGAGAGCAGCCTACAAATGTTTTTACAAAGGGTCTTCATCGCTTGAGGCACAATGGTCTTTGTAACAAGTTGGGCATGATAAACATCTATGTCCCAACTTCAGGGGTAGTGTTATATTTATCACTATGTGCCACAAGGGCACTTTTTTTTGAAAAGTAAAGAGCAAGTTTCATAAAAATAAAAAGAATTACAAAGGAAGGTGATAAGAGCTCACCCAAGAGAAGGAAAGACTATTTGGACACTTCTTACACTAGACAATAACCACCAAAATACTCCGGAAAGAGAACAGCAAAACTAACTCCTCCGGCACCAAATCCTAGACCAAAAACAACGAGGACAACTATAAACGAACAAAGAAAAAAGCATAAAGGAGAATCTAATCTTCCCCATCACCTACCACCTCTTGGTTGTCAGCCATCTTTTTTTAACAGTAACAGTAATTTCATTAAGAAAGTTAAGATGAGAAATAGTACAGAATCTGAGTAGCCTCAGCTACCCCACTACTCTTTAAACTTTTCCACCTATTAAAATTGCTTTTCAGCCTTATAACTGAGCCCAAAAACAATGCTCACTGTTAACCCCTTGCTTCGCTAGCTGATCTGCAAAACCATTTGCTGCTCTTGGAGTCCACTGAAACAATAACTGCATGTCCTTCGTTATGTAATTAAGCTTCTTGATTTCATTTCTGAACAACAAGGGAGTCTTTCCATTCTAACCAGCTGATAATTACTTTGGAGTCGCCCTCTACAACCAACTTTCTCACTCCTAATTCCACATCTTTTTGTATCCCAAACACCACTGCTTTTAGTTCAGCTGTAGTGGAGTCTCCCCATCCAATAGGGCCCGAAAACAGCCCCACCACATCCCCCTTGTCATTTCTTATTACCCCTCCAATTCCAGACATACCCGGGTTGCCAAAGATGCTCCCATCAAAGTTTAATTTGAGGAAACCAGATACAGGGGGTTCCCAATTTCTTAAGACCTTCTATTTTGCTGATGACGAGGATGATACCGTCCTCCAAATCCTGATTATATCATCTGTAGTAAAATCTGAGAATAATCCCAAAGATTTTACCCAAGAGGTCATTTTTATCATAATCCCTTCTATAAGCATTTCCTTGTGCCTTATTTTTTCTTCAAAATTTCTCACCTCCCATAGCACCCAAAGCACTGCTGCCCATGTGCATCTCCATAGATCTCTGCCTCTTCTTTTTTGGTCATCTGAAAGTGGAAGAGTCAAACAGCCTTTCCAAGTTCACCGGGGTATCCCACCTGCATCCAAAGAGAGAAAAAACCATATTCCCAAATGAAGCTAGTAACAGGATAGGAGACAAAAATATGAAGAGCAGTTTCACCATTTGACTCACAAAAAACACACCTATTGGGTGAAAGGCACCATCCAGGCCTCTTCCTCTGCATCAAGTCGTAGGTGTTAATTGCACTATGGTAGACCTCCCAACAGAAAGCACCCACTTTGGGGGGAATAGGGCAACACCAAACTTCTCAGACTAGGAAGTCTACCCCAGGTTGAGTAGGAGAGACCAAGGTTTTAAAAAAGGACGCACAGCTGAAAGATCCAGAGGGATTAGGAGTCCAAAGCCTAGTATTTTGCTTAGAAGGATCGATATACACCCCATCAAGCAACTGAAGAATAGAAGACACAAAACCCAGTTCAGAATCTCTCACATTTCTGTGAAGACCCAGACTCCAAAAACCACCAGACTGGGAGGGAGAAGGGGATAGGAATCCAGCAACCGGTTTGCCCTTAAGAGAGGAAAGTGCATAAATTGAGGGGAATAAGGTCTTTAAAAAAGAGTCACCCACCCACACCTCTTCCCAAAAATTAATTTTGTTACCTGAATCAAGATCAAACCTGACATGACTGAGGTGCAACGAAACTATAGAAGGAGTTTTTGAATCGCTTTCCAAGGTGATGCGCTGGATGCCCTACTAAACACTCCAGCATCCCAACCATTCTCTGAGAGCCCGTGTATGCTAGTCACAATATTGTGCCACAACCTGTCTATCTCGTGTGGGTACCTCCATAACCACTTTCCTAGTAAAGCCCCATTCCTTTCTTTCAATCTCCCTAGCCCCAAGCCTCCAAACTCTTTCCTCCTAGTTACTAAATCCCATCTTACTAAATGATCTTTCTTCTTCTCGCCCGGTTCCAACAAGAAATCCCCCATTATCCTCTCTAATTTCTTTCCAATAGCTTGAGGCATACAGAACACCGAGACGTAGTAAACTGGAAGGTTTTCTAGGGTAGGCTTAATGAGAGTAATCCTGCCCCCCAAAGAAATATAATTCCTCTTCCACGTAGACAACTTCCTTTCAAACCTTTCCACTACTGGGTTCCAGAAATCTAAATTTCTAGGATTTTCCCCGAGGAGGAAGCCTAAATACTTCAGTGGCCGATCACTTCATAAATAGCCTAGCTCCCCAACCCATAGGTAAACCACTTCTTAAGCTAAATTGATCACTACCACTAGACTTTTATTGATGCTCACCTTTAGATTTGTCACTTTTTCAAAAAGGTTCACCAACAACCTTAGGTTTCTTGCCCCCAACTCACCTCCATTCTCACAAAAGATAATGGTGTCATCCACAAATTGTAGGTGAGTTACCACCACTCTCTCCCTTCCTATTCTCCATCCCTTTAAAAGACCAACCTCATCTGCCTTCGAGATCAATCTACTAAAGACCTCTCCTAAGATGGTAAAAAGGAAGGGGGATAATGGATCCCCTTGCCTCAGTCCCCTTAGGGCACCAAAAAAGTCCTCGACTGCTCCATTTACCAGTACTGAGAAGTGAGAGGATTTCAAGCATCCTATAATCCATTTGCACCATCTTACTCCAAAATCACACTTCCTTATCACCTCAATTAAGAATTCCCAATCCACAAAGTCGTAGGCTTTCTCTACATCCAACTTACACACAATGCCCTTCCTTCCAGATTTCTTGAACTCCTCCACACATTCATTGGCAATGAGTATTTGATCCGACATTTGTCAATATTGGATGAAAGCCACTTGGAATTGAGAGATGATTGATGCCATCTTCATCCCATCTCCCTCCTCCAATTACCCTTTTTCTTGATCTTTCTTCCTTCTTCCTCTCAAACTCTTCAAAGGCTTTTAAAGCAAATTCCTCACCTCCCCAAAAGAACAAACCCAAGCTTTTGCCAATTTCTACATCCCTTCTAGCCACTGTCTTGATAGAAACAATACCAGTTTTCTCCATCTCCTTTTCGAGACTTTTATCAGGGTCTCTAATAACAGCATTGGAAGCCTTCTCAGGAGCATCAATAAGATAATAAGTCCTTAACTGCTTACACAGGATAGTGGTGTCATGAGAATTTTCATTCTCCAGAACTTTATCTGTCGTTTAAAAAATCTTCCTTCTTTTATACACCCTTTTAAAAATCGATAACAAGGGCACTTTGTCTTTTTATTTGTTATTTCTTCCATCATCCTATTGGAAATAGATTTAACAGTGCCACCAGCCTCTTCTCTCTTTTGTTCTCTTCTCTTCTCTATTTTTCTTCTTTTCTCAAAGATGATAGATTCAGCTTTTTATTTCTTCCCAATCATCCCACAATACAGCATGAACCACAATAGCCCAATAAATTTTTCCTCTCCTGCTAAAACCACTTCCTTGCCATTGCCAAATAAAATCCAAAACACACTTCGGAGAAGTTCAATTCAACCCAACAAGACTCAAAATAATCTTCCTAGTTTCCTGACAATGATAAGAAATAATGATATGTCTGCCTGGTTTAATGTGGCCATGTTTGTGAAAGGAATCTAATATCCTTTAATAGAAGACTTGCACAACAACCAAACAAGTAAAATTTCCAAATGTAAGACGAACCATTAGCATTATATAAATTCAACATTTTAGCAAAAAAAAAGGATAAGTAAATAAAAGCAATACCAGAAGCCTTAGTTTCTGATCTCTATAGCGGTTATCTCTGATTGATTGACGTAAATCATCAACATCCTTCCTCTCTACAATAAAGTCAAGTACATATTCAGTGTCAAGATGTTTGTGCCGAGCTATCCATATTGCATCTCCAACAGGTAATCTTCTGACCTGTGGAAAGATGTGCATATGAAGTTATTTACTTATACCAAATGAAATGAATAATCAGATCGCCTAACAAACACTAAAACTATTACTCAAAGAAATGCAAGTAAACATATTAAAACCAAAACGTAGAGACTCAGAAATCCAAGTAATGGGACACTTGGAAGCCCCATTACTTGATACAAGAAATTTTATCATTAGTTGCATATCTGCATGTTATATGTGTCTGTTTTTGTGAGATATAGAAAGAAAAAGACCACTCTTTTAGGTTAACCGTTAAAAGTTGATCTTCTCCCTTATCAAAATTGACTTCGTAACACCATTATGATTGTTTCCATTTTTTTATTTTCCAACACATACTTTATCAAATTGTTTTGAATTTCATACATATGCTTTTCCCTTTTCATTTATTAACTTGGAAGGCATTTTAAACAAACCACTCATGAATTACGCAACCTGGAAACCTGTACAAGGGTATCATGTCAGAGACTGCAACTTTTAGTGCAAAGGTCATATCTAATACTGTATCCAGCCATGTCCTTGCAATATCCAGATAAAATAGCTCATGACATTCAGTAAAACATCAATCTATACCAATCAATTCAAAAAGAACAAGAAGTACCCAACATGGTGGCAAGTTTGACAAAAGTGACTTCTACGTTATATAAAAACTACAAAAGAAACTACAACCAACATTCAACTATAACAGTAGAAGTCAATGAATCTTTCCAGAAGGAACCTCTTTAAGAACTAACCTCTACTTGAATTTTGAATTGAGTGCTTAAGCTTTCAACAAATTTCCTACATCGAGACCTGCAAACCATAGAAATAAGTTTAAAAAAAAAACACCATTTACTACAGTGAACAAGTTTTTTTTTTTTTTTTGATGAATACAGTGAACTAGTATGTTGAAGTTTAAGATAAAGTTTCTTGCAATTTCAGTGTTACCTTGTGTTAAGAAAAGATAATGAACATTCACCAAAATCCTTTTACTACAAGATTACATATCAAAAAGTCTTTTAAGACGAATTTGAACAATTTGTTACAACATAGATCACTTTGTCTACCTTGAGCTGCATTTGATAAGAGTGCACAACAAATAAATTCAGTGCAAATGCAAATATGTATAGTTCATGAAAACGCAAAGTTGGTTTGGTTTTGCATTGATAAAATCTGCACTCTTGCCAAAACATATGTGATTGTGAGCGTACAAACACAAATTCCAAGACTAGAATCTACCTTTTTTACATTGACCAACTTTGAGTGCAAAGTTTATATCCACTTTTATAAAGCAAACTTTGCTCTCATTTTGAATGTAAACATGTCGGGGAAAAAAAAAGAAAAACAAATTTGCTGTCATTTTGGGAGATTTTAATGTAGCATCTGCCCCTTTAAGTAAACTTTTCTCCCATTAGGAAGAATAGTTATAATCAGGTATTTTAATCTAACATCTTCCCCATTAAGGAATACCTTGTAATTTAGATATTTCTAGTGTTAATATAAAGCATCTTTCTCATTTGAGAGAGATAAATTTGCTTTGGTTTTTTTTTTCTTTATTGATGGATAACTGATTACTTTATTGAATTTACAAGAGAAAGTGGGAAAGAGACAAAACCTCTTATCTCTCCCCTTAGACTTTAATTATAATTAAAAGTTACATTTGTGCCCAAAATGTTTGAATTCTCCCAACCCCTTGCTTGGCTAGTGCATCAGCCATCGAATTAGCTTTGGTTTGTTAAGAGAAGGAAGTAGGAGAATGGTGGAAGATATAAATTTTCTTTGGTTTGTAGCCCTAATTTCTTTCTCTCTTCCACTATTCTCCTACTTTCCTCTCTTTTTTTTCTTGATAGGAAAAAAAATGGTCCAAACTCTTTCCTCTCTTCTCTCATGTCACTCATAACAATAAAAAAAGAGTCCATTCAAGAGGAATTCAAATGTAGCCCAATAGGTGACAAGATGACGGAAGATTGATGTGGGCGCGTATTGGGAACAGCAGTAGCAATGATCCGGTGTTCTCATCCTATCCAATTCGGTAGCAACAATCTTATCCATTCAGCAGATTAGATTAGACTATCTTGTTATTCTTATCTTATTAAGTTAGTAGATTAGATTATCTTATCTTATTAGATTAGGATTAAGGGAGACTTGTCTTATTAGACTAGGATTAAGAGAGATTATCTTATCTTATTAGATTAGGATTAAGAGAGACTTATCTTATCTTATCAGTCTTATCTTATCAAGATAGAGTTGGAGGTCTCCCTATTCAGCAAGGAGTCTCCCTAAGAACAGGACTCTTGTAATCTCCTATTTAAGGAGCCACTATTATTGAATAAAGGCATCCAAAATTTCAGTCAAAGAAAAGAGTAAAGGAGAGTTAGGGTGATCTCTTGGACAAATCACCCCTTAGGTCACCACGATAGGGTCAGCACGCAAAGGGAGGGGCAAGGGGAAACTAGAGGTTCTCCCCGTGGACCGACCCGTGACGAGATCCTACGCCCGGGCCCATAACATTTTCGTATCAGAGCAAGGCGTCATGGGTGATCTGGAGCAGCTGTCGTCCAGGGTCCACGAACTCGAGCACCGGCTCATGGAGACCAGCTCGGAAGTACGGGCAATCAAGGACGAAGTCAGGGAGCTACGGCGTCTGATGGAGTTATTCCTTTCTAGCAAAGAGAGGAACACAAAAGGGGTGACAGCCACTAGCGGCCGCCGACCAGATCTGCCGGAGTCTTCCGGCGAACAGCAGTTCGGCAACCAGGGGGCCGCAGTCATCCCCAAGTATAGCAAGTTAGAAATCCCGTCGTACAACGGCAACAGAGATCCCTTGGGCTGGCTGTACCGGTGCGAGCAGTTTTTTCGAAATCAACGGACAGACGACCGGGATAAGGTAAGCCTAACCGCTTTCACTTAACAGAGGAAGAGCAACTCTGGTTCTATCGATTAGAACAGGAAGAACCTGGGCTCAGTTGGACCTAGTTCAAGTCCTACTGCCTTCTTAGATTTGGGCCCCCACTGACAAGCAACCCCTTAGGCGAGCTGATTAACCTTAAACAAACCGGCACGGTGGCAGAATACCAGCACCAGTTCCAGACCCTCCTCGCGAGGGCATCTTCAATGCGACCGAACCAGCAGGTAGACATGTTCACCGCTGGGTTAGCAGAACCCCTGCGGGTGGACGTGGAAATGCAGAATCCCCCCAACCTGGTTACAGCCATGAATATAGCTCGCGCCTTCGAACGCAAACTACAACTCAGCCGCGGAACCTTTAGTATGGGGCGGCCTCCATCAGCATGGGCATCCCCGGAACCACCCAAAATGGCTCCATATTCAGCAGCCAGCCAAGAACGGAAGCCACAGACAAGCAACAATTCCAAACCAGCATCCAGTATGAGGAGCAACGTCGTTGCACCCCCTATTAAGCACTTGTCCAGGGCTGAGAAGGCGGAACGCAGGGCGAGGGGACAATGTTTTAATTGTGATGAACTCTACTCAACAAGGCACAAGTGCAAGAGACTTTTCTGCCTCCTAGTGAAACAAGAGGAAGATGAGGATGAACCCTCTTCATTGGAACCCAATCCAAGAGGGCAAAGTCATTCCACTTATCCGGGATTCCTTTGACGGTGTTTCCCGACACCCATCCTGAATTCGAGCTTGAGGACAAGCTCGTAGTCCAAGAGAGGAGTAATGATGTGAACGCGTATTGGGAACAGCAGCAGCAATGATCCGGTGTTCTCATCCTATCCAATTTGGCAGCAACAGTCTTATCCATTCAGCAGATTAGATTAGACTATCTTGTTATTCTTATCTTATTAAGTTAGTAGATTAGATTATCTTATCTTATTAGATTAGGATTAAGGGAGACTTGTCTTATTAGACTAGGATTAAGAGAGATTATCTTATCTTATTAGATTAGGATTAAGAGAGACTTATCTTATCTTATCAGTCTTATCTTATCAAGATAGAGTTGGAGGTCTCCCTATTCAGCAAGGAGTCTCCCTAAGAACAGGACTCTTGTAATCTCCTATTTAAGAAGCCACTATTATTGAATAAAGGCATCCAAAATTTCAGTCAAAGAGAAGAGTAAAAGAGAGTTAGGGTGATCTCTTGGACAAATCACCCCTTAGGTCGCCACGATAGGGTCAGCACGCAAAGGGAGGGGCAAGGGGAAACTAGAGGTTCTCCCCGTGGACCGACCCGTGACGAGATCCTACGCCCAAGCCCATAACAAAGATTCACTAAGATGTTTTAGCCATTTGCATAGATGACAATTGGTTGCACCAATGAGTGGCTTGGTTCAGTCTAAAAGAACATGGGAAGGGGCAAAGAAAGCATGGGATAAAGCAACAAGACTTCATCTAAGGACTTATGACTTAATAGAAAACAGTGCTCTCGATAGAGCACACTAGTGGGACAAGAACCCTGTAGTGAACCCCAAATATTTGGGATTAAGATTGAATTCAATCAAGTTGTAGATTGGAAGGTACAGATAAGACCAAATTTGCCATTAGCTGCAATAAACTTTATTTCACCGTGAAACACTAAAGTAGGAAGATCCATTGTTTATTATGATTGCATTTGTTTTGATGTAAAACAGGTGGAAAAACAAAGTTTCAGCATATAAAAAAAAAGTGTACATATAATTGAAACTTCACAATAAAATAAATGGAGCCTATCATAATAAAACGATTTTATCATTTATTGACAGTGTTGTTTTCACATCCATGAACAATATATTTCCATTCTAGGCAAACATAAGCACAAATGTGATGTAGCGATACAAATTTAAAGCTAACAACTAACAAGGTAGTACTGGCATAAAACTGGACTTTACGGTAACTGAACTTGACCTTGGGAAGAAAAGAAGGCCTAGAGAGGTCTTTCCATTGAGATCAGATTTTATAATCAAACAGATAAAAAAATACAAAATTCCAAAAAATTATTGTTAAATACTACAGCCAATAAGTAAGTTCCAATATGTATCAGTCTATATCAGGCAATAAAATTCTATTAGTAGGTGGGAATAAAAACAACAAAAATGAATTAATGAAATACTTCAATTCCTAAATCCCAGTGAATGTTACTATGTATAGATTTCTATTAGTAAGCAATAAAATTCTAGGTTTTCAAATTCCCATATCTGAGGCCACACCAAGTTAATATAAATGTATCCTTGTATGAACTTAAAAGGTTACATTATTAAGAAAGCTAATTCACTAACCTGTGACCAGTAAATTGTTCCCGATCATCCAATATCAAGACTACATCATAAACATCCCCAAACCTCTCCCCAAATCTGAGAGGGGGCATTGCTAAAGTAGTTGCACTGGCTTCAAAATCTTCAGATTTTGACTTGGTGATGGGGTGTTCCTAAACCATCAATAAAATATAAGTCAATCAATAACCAAGACTTATGTAATCCATTACAAAGCAAAGACCAGAATCACTTATTCCATCATACATACCAACGATGAGCAAGCTTTCAAGTTAAAGGAATAATTAGCTGATTCAGTTGAACATGAAGACTCTGAACCACACTGTGCACCAGCAGAAGCAAAAGTTCTCTGGTTATTCTCTCTTCTAACAAAATCTACCTGACCTGGTCATTAAGAAGGTTACATATCAATACAGGATACTTCAACTATTTAATTATGAGTTAATATTACATTTTTATCAATAGGAGGTTTTACTAGCTTTTATTGTCAACATTGTGAAGACAAGCATACCAGAATTTGTTAAGGTATAAGCACCTGATGTTGCAAGACAACCGTTTCCAATATTTTGTTTGAACTCCAAATGCAAAGGATAAACTTTTTCTCTATGGTGATGTAAAGCAATAGGATGAGATGAAGTATCCTTCCAAGCTACTTCCGAAACTTTTATTGAAGTAGAACAAACCAATTCCTTTAACACCCCATCATACAAAGCATAGCATCCATCAGAAGGTAATTATCAAAATTCAAAACTAATTTACAAATAATGAGTTTCATTAGACAACAAAAGCTACAAATTCTGTCATTCAAATATCTATATTTTATTTTGGTATTAGTGCATAATAAAGAGACACCATAGCCTTGCATTTTTCCCCAGACAATAACTAAACTAATTTTATATTACATGACTGAACCAGAGCCTAATAATAATAGGTGAGCAAAGAGACATATACCCAGTGGCATATAACAAGGTAAACAGGGCATCAGTTGGTGGAATGTTACAATGATAATACCAAAATGCAAATGATTATGGCATCATGCAACTGAAAAAGAAGAACAGAATAATACATATTTAAACATTAAAAGGGTATAGGAAAATAGCAAATGTTCTAAAAACATAAAGAAAAGATTCCTAGATATAACTTCTCCCTTTACATAGAGACGGAGAAACAAAATAAATACAAAATTAGGGAGGCTTAGTTGAATTTTTAAGATATTGCATCCTAAAGTTAAAGTATCTCTTCCTCTAACAAACTTCTCATAAGAAGTTTCATAAATGAATGCCTACTAGAATTAAGCATGAGTTATGATGAGAATGCACTACTGAAATATAAAGATGTCTTGTGAGGTATTTGTTCAAGTCAGGCTTCTAGAACTTCTCAACTAGGGAATTTCTATTCCCCTGCACCTTGTGTACTTGTTTTCTTCTTAATTATAAAAATAGGTTTCTAATTACAGGGTAAAGAACAAATGGAAAAGCAAGAGAACGCATTACTCTGATTCAGAAAAACAATAATTTAGAGCATGGAATTCCTTCTAGCAATATATTACCACCAGTAGAGATCCCATGAACTAGATCCATTTATTGATAAAGCAAGTTCCAACTTCCAAATATTGAAAACAACAAATTAAATTGGTTAAAAACAATAAGAATACCAAACCTATTTCTTCTGTAGCTCTTATTGCCACTAAACCACCAGAGGTCCCAAGAGCTATATTAATTGCTTGAATAAAGCAAGTAGCAAGTATTACAATATGATGAAGCTCATATAAGCAAACTATAAATTTGATGCAGTGCATAAACAAAGACCAGGAAAATAACCTTACATTCTTGTTCCAAAAGATAGAAAGATAACTAAAATAATACTGGGACATAGAAGTATTAACAAATTCATTCTCATTTAAATGCAACATACCGAACTTGATCAATTTTTAAAAGCTTAAACAGGTAAGAAAGACTGTCACTGTACACCCTCATTACAATAACTTCTACTAGCTCATTACATGGAACAATTTTTGCAGTGCATGCATACCTTCCAAAATAGATCTTTAGATAGATTAGTATCAGTTATCATGGCATAGACTAATTTTCTGTATTTTCTATCATATATAAATCTTTCAAAGTTTTCTTTTTTTTATTTTTTGAGAAGAGGTAAAGTATGAATTTCAATTAAAAAACCCTGAACAACTAGAGCAATGTTTAAAACACGGAGGCGTGACGCGAGGCATTCCACTACCTAGAGGCGTGAGGCGTAATTCAGAACGCAAGAGGCGTAAGCCTCCCGAACACAAGGAAGCATAAGCCTCCTTAAGAGGAGGGGGGTTAGGAGGAGGACGAAAAGGAAGGGAGATCTCATTTTTTCTTTATTTTTAATAAAAATCTTTTATATTAAGAAGAATAAAGATGCATAACATTAGTTGAAGGGGGGGGGGGGTTCTAGGGGCGAAGCCCCCCAGCCAAAGGGGCAAGGGACAAACCACTTTCTTTCCCCTTATCTTTTCTTTCCTTTTCTCTTTTTTTCTTCTCTTTCTTTTTCTTTCCCTTTCCTTTCCTTTTTTTTCTTTTTTTTCTGTCTTTCTATATATGATGTGCATGAGGCGTACGCCTCTAGCACGCCTCATTAAAAAAGCGCAAGAGGCGTATAACTCAGAGGTGTCAGCGCCTCTGGCATACACCTCAGGGCGTTTTGGGAGCGCCTTGCCAGGCGTACATGATTTTCTAAGGTGAAGGAACAACTACCAAAAATAGTAGAACAAGCACGAATCCATCAACCTATGGGGAGAGTGCAAAAGAATTTTGATACACCAAGAATGAAAACAAACTACTCATATTTGGAGATTCCATAAACTATCGTGATTAATGCAAAGATTACAAGTTTCCAAACCCTAGAGGATACCAATTCCTTATAAAGATTTTATGTTTAGTTGATTGGAAATTGTAATTCAGCATCCTAAGAAATTAAAATAAATGTTCGAAGTGAATCATAAAATGTTTTCATAAATTACAATAATAACCAAAAAATTTACTAAAGAACAACAAACAAAGAGATTAAGGGAACTGTTACAAATAAGATAAAATAAACTTCAAAAAAGGAACAAGAGCTCTCTGGCCAAGGAGCCTAACCTACATATCTTACTCTCCAAACAGAGAAAATAGGTTCTTGTAGAAAGTAGACTTCACCTGATCACATAATTCAAATGGGATGTCACTTGATTTCTTTTGGCTACTCAAATCAACAGATAGTGATTGGACCTCTTTAGCAGCTGATTTAGAATGAGGAAACCCCATATCTGATGTACTGTCATCTTTATTTGGAAATCCATCCACTAAACCAGACCTTGAGAGGCATTCACATGCTGCTTCCTTGCCTTCTTGAGTTAGCATGTACCTGCACAAACAAAAAAGTTGGTAATATCATTATTATCATCATCATCTAAGCCTTATCCCAACTATACGGGACCACCTACAGCCTACATGAAGCCTGTTTTTCCATTCTGTTCTGTTTATGCAAGATTTGCTACTTGAATTTAATGTGGATTTCTTAATATAGTGAATTAAACTCAGAAATGACAACTTACAACACTTCACAGTCTGAAGTCTCAAGATTCATTTATGGTTTCCCTTCCTTTGAAATTAATTATTTAAACTACTATTTAAAATATTTTAATTAATATATTAGTATTATTTTTGAAAATATTGCAATTAATATATTTAAAAAACTACTGTCTTAGATATGATGATTTGCCATGTTTTGAGAGAAAATTTAATGTTCTTAATAAATATAATTGCTATTTTTTCAATTAAAATGCATGCTGAATGGTATGTAAAACTAGAGAACAAACCAAAACTCAGTATTTTATTCTGTAAAATTCATATTGACTAGGCAACTCCCACTGTCACTTAGATACCTTTCAACCATGAATGAAGGTGCAAGAAGCTCATGATTCTTAAGTGAGGACACTAGAGATAATATTAATAAAAAAAAGCACCACAACAACTCTTCAAGGAATTGCATTTCTTATGTTCATTTCTGAAAGCTAAAATAACCATGACCCATTATGTCATCCTAACCAAAAAAAGAAAGAAAGAAAGATAAGGCTCAACAAAATTACTTATTTTCAGATCAGCTTAGAAAGCCTTACACATCCCAAAAAAAAAACTGCACATTAATGAAATTTAAAAAAAAAAAAACATTCAGATAAGTCATTATTTCTATGCATCCACCTAAAAATATTTGCACAAACTTACTTCCCAAACTTAAATTAGGTTTAGTGGGCAAAAAAAATATCCAAAATTTTCTTTACTATGAAATGCATTTATATAATGCACGTGGATAATGAAAAGAAAAGTTGCTCTTAAGGGTGGCTGTGTACAAATTTGCTCTTTAAGGGGGATAATTTGGCTTCTTGTGTGGTGGTATATTTTTTTGAGGGCTCTTAAAGTTTTTTCATTTGTACAGAAGTTTGTACAGTGAGCAGTTATACAGAGTATAGTGCAAATACTCTTTGAGCAATGCCTTAATCCCTCTGCAGGATGCTCCTAACTTGGCCCCTTCAGGGTCTGGGTGGCAAAGGTAAGCTGATTTGGGAGATGGTTCCAGCAGCCCAAGTCTTTTGGAATTCTATATATGGTGCAAATACTCTGTGGACTATGCCTAAGTCCCTCTGCAGGGTGCTGCTAACCTGGCCCCTTCAGGGTCTGAGTGGCAAAGCTAAGCTGATTTGAGAGATGGTTCCAGCAGCCTAACTCTTTTGGAATTCTATATATGGTGCAAATACTCTGCGGACCATGCCTAAGTCCCTCAGCAGGGTGCTGCTAACGGCTAACCTGGCCCCTTCAGGGTCTGAGTGGCAAAGGTAAGCTGATTTAGGAGATGGTTCCAGCAGCGATTATGTGGACCTTTATAATTGAAGGGAATAGGGCCATAGGAGGGTCTTCAACAATATAAGTAGGGAGGAAGATGAGCTCGTTGAGTTATCAGTTGGAAAGCTTCATTCCTGGGCTTCAACATCAAAGGAGTTCCTTTCCAAACCCATGGGTTGGCTGCTGCAAAAATGTGAATATGTGGAGCATTTGATGTATTTGTAGCATGTGGAGTGTGGCTCCTATGCAGGGAGCAGCCTCCAGCAAGCATGTTGTACCATTTGCTTCTTAGTGTTAGGGCCCAGTTTAGACTTGAAATTAGATGGAGAGCACACACTTACAATCCAAGAGCACATTCTCACAGCATTTTCACTGGAAAGTCACAAATCCAAGTAAAGTGAACACAGAGCAGTGCACCATGTTCACAGAAAAGGGTACTAAGGTGTGGGTGTGTCCATTACTCCACTTTTTTTCAGGTGCATTGAGGTTGCTACATCATACGTCCATTACTTGCATAGCAGCATAGGTATTGATTTGTTGCTTCACTCATCTTTAAGCACTACATTTTGACTTTGATATGTAGATATAATTAAATGAAATGGGCAAGAAAAGAACAAATAAGCATAAGAACATAAAATATAAAATTAGATGTTATAAAGGGAACCAAAAAAAAGTGGTACTTTGCTGGATTACTCGATCGCACAACTAAACCCTTTCTTATCAATGTCTGCATGGAGTTCCATCCAGTATACCATTCCTTTGGCGAGCCTCCAAAAGGATTAGCTTTTCCCCTCCCTTTTTCTGCCCTGTTCATAGAAATTCAATTTGAGTCATTATCCTCACTTCGATCACCATTCACCAGAATTAAAAAGGACCAAAGAAACCATCAACACTTAGATGACATACGCAATTGGCCCCCGTGAAAGTCCGCTTTCTCCAGCAGCATCAATAAGCTCCTGTTTGCGCATAAATTCACTCCCATTTGCTTGTGCCCTGAAAGAGCAGATTTTGCAACTCATCCAGACACCAAATTATGAGAAAGAAAGAGAGTAAAACTAAATAGAAATGTTAGACGTAGACTTTACCTGTAAAGGGTAATCAATAACGCATATGCCGCTGAATTCTTCTGTGGTACATAACGTCTGGTTCCTTTAATTTTCTTCCCTGAAAATATCAAAGCAAAACAGGAACTGAGGCAATAATTGCATTTTCTTCATAAATTTTGGCATTAAGCATGTATATAAACAAAAAGGCCTTCAAATTTAATACCATCCTGCGTCAAGTCCTCAGGTTCAGAAGTACCCACATCAGAAACAACCACATCGCTCTCGAAAAACCCTTTCATGAGCCTCAGAATCCATTTTCCCACACCCCTAACAGAAATCCAACCCATATTAATAACCAATAATAATAATAATAATAATAATAATTCCGCAAATAAAAGGATTCAAAAATAAATATTTCTGCAGAACCCTAAACCCCTACTTGATCTGAGAGAACTCCTTAAGAGTCTTGATAGGAGCTTTCGAGCTGCAGACACTGCAATAAGCTTTGTAAAGCGTCATATCTATGTGTTCCGAAAGTCCCTTGGCCTCAGTCATTTCTTGCCTCTTATTCCACATGTACGAGGCAAGGGCTTCATTTTCAGGGCAGTGAATTTGCTTTTGATTCCTTTGAATCTCCATTTGAAAATAGAGAAACGCTTGCAAAAGATAGAAACTTCTGGGGCTCAGTTATGTCTCTCATTTTCAAAAAAGGCTTCAAATGAAAGAGTGGTTTGCGTTTTGTTCGCCATTTTCTCCATGAACAAAGGACCGAATAATTGCAGCGGCAGAGCCTTCAGAGGTTTTTCTCCAAGGAGCAAGATCCGCGCCAGAATCTCTACGAGTACAGAAATTTTGAAAAGGTGGGAATACGTCCGTAGTTGCCATTATGCTCCCAATGGGGATGTCAATGTATTGGGTTGGACTCCGTTCAAATCAAAATCTATTTCACGGATTGGACGGACCAATAACACGTTGAATTTGGACGGAATGGACGGATCGATATGACATATTGGATTGATCCTGGTCCGTCCATAATGAATTTATATTAGATTGAGTCTGGTCCATTGGTAGAAGATAAAAACGTAGGTGTCAATGGACCAGGTTTGACTTGAAATCAATCTAAATTAACAGAAATGTGAATAGATTTGACAGTTTATGGACCCGTCCAAAATGGTCCAAAATATTTATTGGACCGGATTGGATCAGGTCCATGTGTAATGGATTCATATTGGATTGGACCAAATTTAGTCCAAAATACACGGCTGGGATTCGCTGGGGTGCAAATGTGAATTCGAACCGATGTAATGGCCCCACTAGCGGAACAGATTTCCTCCCAACAAAAAGATCCATTCCAACGAAATCTATGATAGGTCCTAAGGCTGCAACTTGGGTTGGGTCGGGTTGATATTCGGGTTAGGGTTAGGGTCGAAATTCATGAACCCGACTTTGCTTCAAGTTGGGTTAGGGTTGACCCATTTGCCAACCCGACCCAACTCGAACCCAACTCTGTAGTACATGTCATATATAGTATCATGTAATATAAAACATACATTGATTTGCTTAGATGCATGATATTTGTATAGCCCCCACTACATAGTATCATGTGTTTCTTTTAAGATAATCACTTCACTTAATTCTAATAAGAAAGACTAAAATCTTAATTAGGGTTGTTCACAGGTCGGGTTGGGTCGGTTTACTGAGATTTTTCCAACCGACCCGACCTGGTCGGGTTACCTAAAATTGAAATTGAAACCGACCCTGTGTTAAGCAAAACCAACATGGTCGGGTTGAGTCAGGTTGGGTTAGTTTGGGTCGATTTTGGCTCTAAGTTCAACCATGGTAATAAATTGAAATTTCAAATTTTTTATTCTTGAGAGTCAAATTGTATTAGAGATTGTGCTTAAGTTGAGGGGCTAAGGGGGGCGGACCAAGTTAGAATAGAAGTTATTAAGAAAATAGGAAGTCAAACTGTATTAGAGAAAGAAGACTAAAATTTGTATATTTCAAGAAACCTTATAATTTAAGTAAAAAAGGACACATAATTCTAATTGTAATTGGTTGCCTATTTTGTGTAAAAGACCATAGAAACTATGATCATTTGATTCTTTTCTTTAAATTTTTCCAAAAAAGTTCATTCTCTAGTTGTCTTACAATACTTGCCATTAATGTCATTCCTAACTAGAAGACTATAAATTAAGTTAGGTTGTAACTAGGATAGAGACAACTTAGTTAAGTAGGAACTAAGTAGGTTGTAACTACTAATTAGGAACTAACTACTAAGTCGGTTCGGTTCGGGTCGGTTTCGGTTTTCACAAGTAGGTTGTAACTACTAACTAGGAACTAACTACTAAGTCGGTTTGGTTCGGGTCGGTTTCGGTTTTCACAAGTAGGTTGTAACTACTAACTAGGAACTAACTATTAAGTCGGTTCGATTCGGGTCGGTTCGGTTTTCACACATGAAAACCGAAACCGACCTGAAACCAATTGATGTTGTAGAAAACCCGGCCGACTCGGGTTGAGTCGGTCCGGGGTTGGTCGGTTTGGGTCTTCTTATGAACAACCCTAACCTTAATAACATTATTTTATGTTTTTTGAAAATTTTATTCTTCATCTCTTCTATGTTGTTTGCCGCCTAAAAAAGATCTATCGTAAGTCATAACTCATAATAAACTATGGTCATTTTCTGCCACTTGTTTTTTTTGAATTTTGTACCAAAAGAACAAAAAGAAAAACGTCAACAAATAAATACCAACGAAACGTAGGACTAATATATGTAGTGAGAGTTAAGTTAAGATCTAAAATCGAAAAATTCTATGAGGTTTAAGGGATGGGAAGAAGGTTGTTGGGTTGGGCCCAACCCAACCCAAAATTGACTTCGGGTTGGATTGGGTTAGGGTTAGGGTAGAAGGAATTTAGTTAGGGTTAGGGTTAGGGTTGGGCTCGTCAGGTTGAAGGTCGAGTTGGGTTAGGGTTAGGGTTGGGGTTTAGAACTTAGCGTTGGGTTAGGGTTGGCCTCAACACGACCTAAACCCGACCCGACTTGAAGCCCTAAGTCCCAGCCTTAGCCTCATGGTGAGGAGTTCACATTTACGTCCCACAAGGGGGAACATCTCCCGATGATGACATCATTGAGACTGATACTATCATCGGGAGATGTTCCCAATGCACGACGGGGATGTGTTGTGGGACACTGTGAGGCACCCCCTTGTGGGGCACAAATGTGAACTCCATGGTGAGATGTGTGGACAAACCGGTACTACTGGTTTTCCAAAAGCTGGTAACCGAAATTGAATCGATTAATTGATTGACTGGTTTGGTTAACCGTCGGTTCGGTTTATCAGTTTTTCAGTCTTTTAATTTTTATAATATATATTATAAAAATATATAAATATATAATAAAAAATATATAAAATATTGTATTTTAAATAATAAATAATATATCATATATTATAAATATATATTTATATATATAATGTATATTTCTTAATTTATGATATATAAAAATATAAAATATATATAATATACATAAATAGATATATAATATATAGAAATATATATACCGGTCGGTTCAATTAACCACCGGTTTTCTATATTAACTAATCGAAATTGAATTAATATTTTCAATTTTTTAAAACACTAAACTGAAACTGAACCGATCGATTCAGTTAACTAATTTTTCAGTTTGATTTCGATCGATTTTTCAATCGATTCGGTTTTTCGGGGTTTTTTTTTTTTCTCACGGACACAGATGATATTTGAAGTGTGTTGGGATAGGAAATCCAAAGTTCGAAACTTCGACCTGACTAGTACTTTTTTGGGTAAACATACTGGCTAAAGATAGACTCAGAAATGACTTATTAATTGGTGAGGTGAGTGGATAAATGGAGACGTCAGTTTATAAGATAGAGTCAGAAATTTCGGTTTTATTGTAATCGGTTTTAAATTTTTTTATTTCAATTTTTAAAATTTTGATTGATTCGATTATATTTTTAATCAAAAAAACGAAAATACTCACTTCTAGTCGAATCTAATTTTGAACATGGATCAGTTATGAATCGATTATTAATCAATTGTATAGCATATACTCAGAAATGACTAATTATTAATTAGGAAAATCAGGTCCGGCCCAATTAATTTAGATTATTTTCCAATTGATATGACTAGTTGCAAAATTATGCTTTAATAGATCATGGTGAGATGTGTTGGAATCCACAAGTTCTCTCTACAATATGCTCCCGATAATGTTGCAAATGTAATATAAACTTATCACTTTGTCAAAGCCAGGTACTACATGTGTTGATCGTCTAATATGGTCAATTATACAACTTACTTTGGTGTGAAATTTTTAAGTCATCGATCTGGATGCTTCATCATCAATAGCAGACCTTATCTTCTCTAACTGTGATGTTCTATACTTTCAGAATAGACCTTTTTCTTCCAAACCAAATCTTTAAGTGATGTGAATGCTATCTTTCATTTCTTTATATCATCATTTTTGGCTAGTGCAGAACTGCAGATGTTGTTCCTAAATCTTAACGCTATCACACCCATCTTTACAGTTTGGTGGATGTCTCCTCCACCCACTTGGATGAAATTAAATGTTGATGGTGTTGTTGGTACATCCTCTTCAAGTACTGGTTTTATTATCCGAAATCATTTGGGTTATTTGATTTATACTAGGGCCATTCTACTACAAGCATGCTCATTGTTGGAGGTTAAAGGCTCAAACTATGTATAGCAGGGCTTTCCTTCTCTTTGGATTAAGGTTTTTAACACCGACCCAGAGACTGAACCGGTTAGGGGTCCAGTTTCTGGGTCGAACAGTTTGACCGTTTGAACTAAATAGTTGATCTATTTTGATAAAAAATAAAATAAAAAATGGTCAAAAGTATTGAACGGTTCAAACGCTCGGGTGAATGGTTTGATGATCAAATCAACGTTTTTTTTTGTAAATATCTAGTTTTGGGGAAAAATGGAACCGGTCACCTAACCTGACCAATTCCCGATTTTCCTGGTCCGACCATCTAGTTCTGTCCGTTTTTGAAAACCATGCCTTTAGATATGGGTTTCTCTTATATTATTATTGAAGGCGACTCAGAATATATATATAAGGAAGGCTTTCAAGCTGAAGCCTCACCAGTTAGACACGTGGCATTCTAATCTTATCGGAAAAAGAATTTCAGTTGCATGTAAAGTTCGACTTCAGTTATATTCAGTTTGTTATGCTTGGGTAAGCCAGGTTCCTGGGAAAAAAAGCCCAATAGCATGATAGTGGATAAACCAGGTTCCTTAATTTCAAAACATTTCTTCCAATCAGATGGACACCTGTCAACCCAGTTTCAAGAACATGATAGTGGGTAAGCATGTTGTAAATAAGAGACCCACTCTAATCAGAAGTTGTATTAACTACTCTAACTAAAGTGGTTTATCGACACACTCTCTACATAGGAGGTCCAAATCACAACGTTCACCCTAAGAGATAAAGATGTGTAGGCATCCCTCTCTTGGAAGTTAAAATGCCACCAAAACTAGAACCCAAACTGAGGTTTCTCCATCATTATCTTCAAAAAATGTAATGAGAAAATGAGAACCCAAACTGAAGTTTTTCCAACACCGTAACTTGGTTTCCAGGTCTGTTGGTTTCCAACATCAGATTGAGTTTCTCTATACATTTTTATAGCATTGAATGGAAATAATCTTGGAATCATGCGATGAAGAGCAAGTTTGTGGATCAGATGATGACTTATTGATGAAATGAGCAAAAAACTTTGTTGAATACCACATACATTTCTTGAATAGCGTTTAACTCTAAAATGCACATACATGGCTATTTATGAAACAAAAAACTTTGTTGAATACCACCAATTTGGTTCTTGGGGTCATTAAACGGGTGATTAGATGCTTTTTTTTTAAGATTGGGAGAAAATACAAAGGCATCAGTATTGTATTACAGTATCTCTAATTTCATGACGATATATGTATGACATATGTCACTTAAGACAAATTAAACAATTTTTTTATAAGAAAAACAGGTATTTTTTAAACCACCCATATACAATCTACGTGTCCACATAAATTGACCCTTTTATGTCTAACCATACCCTATATGGGTTTTTCAATTCAACTTGACCCCTTTTGTTTGATAAGCCAACTTGAACCCTTAATTCAATGAAAATGTATTACTTTAATTTAACAATTTATGTTTTTTGGTAATCAATTTATAGGTTCACATAAATTTACTCATTTATGTTTAATCCGTACACCATAATAGGTCATTGAATTTAATTTGGACCCTTAATTCAATTAAAGTTAATTACTTTTTATTAATAATTTAATTCAGCTAATAACTTATCTAATTAAACTAAATTAATAATTTAGTACATAAAATTAATTATTCAATTCGTTAACTCGTGCACATAATTAATGTATAAAATAAAAATTATTAAGTTTATAAAATGAAATACAAAATGATCCATTAATTACTAAAAATGATTAAATAATTAAAATTATTATTCCAAAAAAGAATATGATTGAATAATTAGTAAAATGGTTAAATAATTGGATTAATTAACTTCATTAAGTTACCTTAGATTTATTAACCAAATAAAGCTAATAACTTAATTTAAGTTAATTAAAATGTGATAAAAATTAAAAGCAACTATTTAAGTAAAAATTAATTGGATATGTATTACATGTATAAGATGTAATTGCCTATGTTAGCATTTCCTCTCCATCCTTCTACACTATTTGTCTAAACTTACATTTTATTTTAAATATTTTTAACATTAGCTATAATTCTATACTCTCACAGAATACTTCTTCCTAAAATATCTCCACCTTCCCTAAAATACTCATATCAAATTTATCATACAAGTATTGAATCTCAAACAAAATAATAGTTGCCCTATGCTTGGGATTTTGCCACGCCTACTACTCCATAGGTTATTAAAAAGAAGAAAAAAACATAAATTGTTAATTACAAATTAAAACTGATTTCATTTTCTAAATTAAATAAGAAACTAAAATCAAATTTATCATATAAGCATAAGTTGTGAATCTAAAATGAAATAATAAATGATGTGAACCATTCATCTCGATAAAATATGGTAAGTCTTTTAAATCAAATAAAAATCTATAAAAATGAAATAAAAAACTAAACTAAAATTCTAATATAGATGATTTAAAAAAATTGAAATAATTCAGATTATGACCTGTACTTAGTATGAGGTCATTTACTAAAACACCCCACCTTGAAATACAGGTACTTAGTAAAGGTACTTACAGGAAAATGGGGATGAATTATTGAGTGCAATTTTTGATGGAGTGATTAGATCGACTATTATATTTCAAATCAAAATTTCTTCATATGATTTGCAATATCAATGTGCAGATCTCACAGTATCCAAATTTTTTCACAGTTGACAATGGAGTTGAAATAAAACATAATAAAAGTGAATGTTTGATTAATAGATCCATAAATATAATTGAAAGTCCTCCAAGAAAAGAATTGTGTAGGATTAGATTCTGAGATAAGATGTTAAATGTTACTTATATTACTTACAATTTTTTATATAAATTATTAATATATATATATATAAATAATTACACATCTATTATTATTAGGATATCGGAAACAACCATAATTTAGAAAGTCTAGATATTTGAACATTACATCAACATTGCGAATGGATTAGAAGGTCATGAAGGAAAAAATCTAGTTTCTACTTTATTAGCTAATCTGAAGGCGTTGATGGAGTTTCCTTTGGCCCCAAAATCATCAAGACGTCAACATTGTAGTTTGCAGCCATGTTGTTGGGGACAAGAAGATTAACTGAAGTGAGAAAAGAAAAGCAATGAACTTCAACATTTTGATCGATAGAGAGATCCCTTTTTGTATCTGACAGTACATACAAAGAGGCTGCCGATGGTGTTTCCTTGGGCGACAACAGAAAATGAAAACCTGCACGACGTTTCCCTTTGCTCTAACAACAACTGAATCAAGGGATATGCAACTGACAGCTCTTACGACCTAGAGCTCGTTCCTGATCACCACACTGGGAGGTCATTGAACCGACTTCTGGAGGAGGTGACGAGACTTCTGAGAGGTCATTGAACAATAAGGACATTTTAAAAATTTTAAGATAATTAGCATTCATGTGATGTCACATGTGAATGAAGTCCGACGGAAAATTAGCATTCGTTTTGGCTATGTTTATTTTTGCATGGTTATCCAATATCAGCGGAGGTGCAACTTACAGTCCTCTCACAGTATTATTGGGTGACGATCGTTTCGCACTTTGGTCTCTTGGTGTAAGAATTCCTGTTCAGGTTAAGTTTTCTGTTTCCGATTTGTATTCTACTGGCTTGGTCAATTAAACTAAAATCCATTTGGTTTTATTCTTGTTTCTATTCATCTTGTATATCATTTGAATTTTGTGTAATTAATTTTGTCCTATTCTATATTGGGTTATTCTGGTTATCACTTAAAATTGCTTTCATTTCGTTGATTATGAAGTCGCTTTGCGGCAAGTTGATCCCGTTCACTTGGTTGTTACTTGAACATGGGTTAATTTTTGTAAGATGGGTTGGGATTTGAATTGTGTTTGTGTGTGTCATGGAATTCCCTCTTTCTTTTGTGATTGAAATTGTTCTTGTTGGTGTGGTTAAGCGATGGGTTTTCATTCTGTTCGATATTCCGGGGTGGATGTGATGGGTTAATTCCACTTTTCTATTGACAAATAAGTTTGGTGGTTGGCAACTTCTAATTATTTTTTGGGAAATCTTCACTTTATCCTATCTTCCAAGTTTTTATTTGTTTCTTATCTTATTTTTTAAAACCTCACTTTTTTGGTATTTAATCACCTGAATCTCCAAGACGGGGCCGTATTACTTTTTTTTTTTCTTTTTGAAATAGCACATACTTTCACACACCAAGCTATTTTACAATGAGGATGAACCTCATTCTCCACGAAGTACCTTTCTTTTCAACCGCCAGGTGTCCTTTTGATAGATATATGGATCCACCAAAAGATTGTTTTGGTGTAAAAATTAGGGTTTCTAACAGATTAGAGCAAATTTTTACTCTTATATCAATAAAATAGATTTATATAAGAATTAAAATGGGATAGCTTTTTTTAAAAATTACCAAGAAAGGGCAGTCGATATTGTTGCTCGTCTTCCTCTTCTGTCCTTTTTTAATTGTCTTTGCTTTCTGATCGTATATATTTGCACTTTTTTTTGGATGAAATTTACCGAGATTTGGATCATGGGTTCTGTAAAAGTCCAAAACCAAATAAGTCAGTCGAGAAACTTCCACACTACTGGAATTAGATAAAATTTACCGAAGTTTGGATCCGGAGTAGATTCCAGGATTCGAGCAAGGACCATGGATTACTCTTTTGGGATTTTCCCGCAAAGAAAATTATTCCGATTTCCAATTTCTAATCCAATCACTTTTAGGCTTGATTATCCACAGCGTCCCTTCAAATTTGTGCAATCTTTGGTTGCCTCTGTGACAAGTGTTTCTGTTTTTCTCTTTTGGGGTTCAAGTCTCCAATAAGTTTCAAAAGTGGTGGTCGGTTTTGGCCTGTGGAGCCCGTTGTCTACATATGTATAATGCATTTGTCGATGTATTGTGAATTGTAGATTGTGTCTCAAAAGTGTTTTAGAAATTCAGATTTCATCATTTTGATTCAGACCACTGTGGATTGTGAATTCTCTGGGTGGAGACTCTTTTTGAGACATCTAGTCATCTTAATCACCAAATCAAAAGGAAAAAAAGAGGAAGATGAATAAGTATCCACTGCCCTTTCTTGATATTTTCCCAAAAAAGCTATTTGATATTAAGGGCAAAAAGTTGCCCTTAGAAACCCAAAAAATTATTTCCATATGTAAACTGTAGAAATAAAGACAAATCCCTTATGGTACACTATTTCCTCAAATATCTCTCTTCTATTTTAAGTCGTGATGTAAATGTTTTGTTAAATTGGGTTTTATTGGTTAGTTGACATTTCGCATGAGGTTCCTATCTCATATTCTCATGGACCGTAAATAAATAAATACATAATTATACAAATCTACTAATTAATTTGTTATTTTGTTGCTTTATGATTAATCTGCCACATGTTGAAATAACTTTTATTGGTTAGTCTACATGTTCATTTACTCTAAACCCATTAATTTCCAAAATTTTATTGTTGACTTTGGTAACATGGATATGGACCTGATGGCCAAACTGGTGAACTGTTCAAAACGGGTTGACAGTATAAAATAATTAATTAATTATATTATAATTATCAAGTATAATAAGACATGAAAAAATATATTAAAATAAAATAAAAAATTGAAAATAAAGGAAGAAGGGACATTGGAAGAGAGAGAGGGGAATAGATCTACAGAAAGAAAGGGGACGGGAAGGAGAGAGAGGGAAGGAAAATGGAGAACTTGCCACTCCGCAAGAGTTCACATCTCTGCCCCACAATGCCCCACAGCACATCACTGTCGAATATTGGGAACATTTTTCGATAATGGCATCATTGATTCTGATATTATCATCGGAAGATGTTTTTAATACGTGGCGGGATGTTCTGTGAGGCAGAAATGTGAATTTCTGCATGGGAGGAGGGTAGTGATGGCAAAAAGACAGCAGTGACGGTGTTGCAAATGCCCATTTAGTGCACATGTACTCTCGTTCAGTGTAAAAATTTTGGATTCTAGCCTCAGCATTCCTATTTGCACTTATGACAATTAAAAATCATTTGGCAAGAATATAAATTCAAATCATTAGTATCAATTTAAACCAAATTTGCATTTTTCTGGACCAGACATTTTCATATTTATACATATATATATATATATATTTTGTATTTTTACTCTTCCCAAACGCAGCCTGACCAAATATACAATATTATCCCGCTAAGCACCAAAAAAATATTATCAATTTAACGGTTTTTTGGGTGAAATTCTATTTAATCGTTTGATTCACTCAACCTGAATGCTCAAGCAGATGATCCATCATTATCCATTGGATTTTTAAAAGTATTAAAAACCGGGATTTCCTCTTCACACCCATCTTACATCACATTGCAGTTGTTCATTGAGAATATCTCTTGTAATTGAATGTTTTCATTCATGGGAGATGTTTTTAATGCATCGCTGCAAGTACTGTGAGTACCATTATGTGAAGAGGAAATTTATGATTCGGAATCATACCTTTCTAATATCATAAAAATTGCTCAATACAATTATACAATCTAAAGGACAATGAAACCACACCGAGGGATGATAAAAAACATTTTATAGGTGCTTTAACAAGTAAACCAAGGATTCTACGAATCTACGCCTATAATTCTGTTCATGACATTTCTAAAGATGCTCTTTTGTTGTTGGAAGAAGACTATTTGAGAATTCCAGTATATTATGTATAAATTAACGGTCTTTTTCCATTTTATTTAATGTTTATATATTATGTTTCAGATTTAAAGTCTTGTGTTGGGTGGGGGTAAGAGGGCGAGTTGTGTGAATTGTTGTTGGGTTCTGAGCAAGACGGGCTACATTATCTCCTGTAATAATTTATTGTGATCACATTGGCGCCTCAAAGAGGGTGCCCCACATCTCCCATACTCATCATGGGGAGATATTTCCAATAAATGGGCGTAGATCTGATATCTAATTTATCTCATTTTTATAAGGGTTAATAAAATATTAGGGAAAATTCTTAATCAATACCCTGAACTTTAGGGGTTGTCTCAAGTCTGTTCTCGAACTTTAAAATGTGTCTATGTAGTACCTTAATATCTTTCAGAATGTGTCTAATATGTCTCTGCCATTAATAGTTCGTCTATCATGTGATGACATGTGCCACTTAAAACTTTTAAAATATTAAAACTACCCTTGAAAAAAAACATTGTTCATTGTCTTCTATTTTAGAACTGAAGAGTTGTGCCATTGCTACAATGGTGCCAGGAAGTGATGATGGTGCCAAGAACAAATCTGAACAAACAAACGGGGGTGCTGGGAACTGACCAAGTTCCAGTGACGGCTGAAACCGCCATTGCTACAGTTTCTTGTATATTCTTTATTCTTTTTAATTTTATATACCTAATGAAAATTTCCTGTATGTTCTAAAATTCATCTTGGATAGTTGATGCAACCTTCCTATTTCAGTTAGGATGCTGCAAGGGGAAGTTATGTCGATCTTAACATTTACAAGGGAAAGGTTCTTTTGATTGTTAATGTTGCACCACAATGGTATAGCTTAGTTTCTTCTTTGCTTATTTTAGAATTTATTAGTGTTTGGATTTGACATCATTAACTGTACACAAACCTTTTGAGTTTTTTTTTATTTTTTTTCTCATTCCACAAGCCAAAAAACAAGATTGCTTGGAATCAAGGTGGAACGACAACATAGTTTACTAAAATCAAGATTGAAACGAAAGGATTTTTGTTTAAATTGGTTTGTGTGGAAGTGGCAGATAATGAAATTAGATGACACCTGACGGGCAGTTTTGACATTTTCAAAATTAACTGATGGATTGTTAACGACAGGTACCTATTAGACACATTCTGAAAGTTCGGGATACTGCATAGACACGTTTTGAAGTTCAGTGGCTAACTTACCACAACCCCTAAAGTAAGTTTGGTACTGATCAAGAACTTTCCTAAAATTTTAATTTTAAGATGGCAGTACCTCCACTTGAGTAAACTTTGAGCTCTGAAAAATATGTTTATAGCGAAAAAAGAAAAATCAAATACAATTGATTAAAATATACCATTTCAAGCCTATCTAATTTTTCTTATTATTTTTTGTAACCATTGAAATGCTATTTCAAATTCTAATATTTCAATTCCACACAATGAATCTTACACTTCCAAAATTTGAAGTTTGAATTGTTAATTAATTCCAGCTATTACGATCTATCGTTGGTGTAGGATACATCATTCGGACCCTTCCTCAAACTTGTCATGAAAAACCCCTGAATGCGGGCATCCTAGACGCATTGATTGACGGAGTTGCTACCTTCGTTATGATTAGCTTCCAACTTTGGGCTGATAAGAAATTCTCCAACAATTTCTTCCGGAGAGAGATGACCTCATGTCTCTTCACGCAAGCTCTTGCTCGTCTAACCGATGCATATATGAATCCCGCTTATGTAAGTTATATTGGTTACCATTTCTTATATTTTAAGGGTTCTTTGGTTTGCAGTGGCAGTCGAATCGGAATTAGAATCAAAATCCATTAGAATCAGAATCGGAGTGGCCCATTTTCATAGTCTGTTTAGTTCAGACAGAAATAAAAATAAGAATTAAAATCAGCAGGAATGAAATTTCATTCCCTATGATTCCCTCAAATAAGGAAATGTCATTCCAATAACAATGAGAATGAAATTCCAATTTTATTCAACCAAACAATTGAAATCGAATACCCCATTCCGATTTTAATTCCAAACCCCTATTCTCATGAAGCAAATAGGGCCTAATTGTTTTATACTGTAATTCCTTGAATTGATGAAATTCTTTAATTTGTACAGGCCGCAGGATGGAATTATGCTCGAAGGGATCACGGACTCGTGAAACATATATTAGTGTACTGGCTTGCCCCAATTTTGGGGACTTTGTTTGCAGTAAAATTATCGACCTAGCTTGATAAATCATTGGATTATATTGACATTGGTAATGATTAAAACTATGAGTTAATTAGAGTGTGGTACACCTCTCAATTATGTTAAAACTTAAAAAGTGCGTGTTGTAAATATGGTGTGTATTGACCGGAGAAATGTTTGATAATTTATACCTAAATCATATAAATATAGTATTGGATTTAGTACTCATTGGTCCCTATCTTGTGGGTTGAAGTAAGGGTGTTAATTGGATTAGATTTGGTTCAATCTGCTATGGTTTAAAATGGTTTTATTTTAGATTGATTTCAATTTAAATCTGGTCCATTGACACATGTATTTTTATATTCTATAAATGGATCAGATAATGGTTCAAATTACATTGGAGCTCAGGCAGTCAACAGTCTCCAAATTCACAGATAAATTTTGGCCCAAAACGACTTTTCAGTGTTACAAAAGCTCACTTCTATAAGCAAAATTTGTATTAAAAATTAAAACCTTGAACAGCTAATATTATTTGTAAAAACCATTACTGTGTTTGTAAACTGTTGTACTTTGAAAATTGTGATTATTGATGTAAAATTCTATTGTAAGTGGAGTTTTATATTGATTTACGATGAAAAACTATATTCTATCCAAATGCCGATAAATATGAATGAGCGTGGAATTTTACACTGATACTTATTTGCATCACAAATAAATGCCAACAAATGTGGACTGAGAGTGCGGTTTTACACCAATCTGTATTTACACCGCAAACAAACGCAGCATTAATAATTAAACATGTGGCTAATCTATTGAATCTACAATTTGATGGATGTTTAACAAGACAATGAGTCTCATTGTTACTAGACCTGTTCATGGGCCGGGTGACCTGATGGGCCGGCTCGGCCCGGCCCAGCCCCCGGATGGGTTTCAACATGTAAATGAGCCCGTAGGCTTGACCTCGGGCCAAAAAGCCCGGCCCACAATAAATTCGAGCCAGGCTTGGGATTTGTCAAAATAGCTTGGCCCGACCTATAGACTAAACACAAAAACCCTAATATCCTAACCCTTCTCATTCATCTCTTTCCACATTTCCTGTTAGCTGAATTGTCCAGTCAAACCTCTCTTCTCTTCACATCCTCCTCACACTCTCAAGTAGTCGCAGAACTGGCGAATATTCACCAGCGCAACAACTCCGGCAGACTGATGGTGAGCCTTCTCTCTCTCTCTCTCCCTCATTCCTCTTCTCACTTCTCTTTCAAATCTTAGACATCGGCGAGGCAGCGAACACAGGCACCGGTGGTGAGTCATCTCCCTCTCTCTCGAACGTGAATTGACTCCTCTTTTCACTATCAAAATTGCATCTCACCACGAACTGAGCACTAGCTGGTAAATCCTCTCTCTCTCTCTCTCTCTCTCTCTCTCTGATAGACGTTAACTCAGCACCGACAAGCACAGTCACTGGCGGTGAGTTCTTTCTTCTGTTAGGTCGGGCTTCGGGCTCGATCCTAACAAAATTATGTTTATGAAGAGTAAAAGCCCGGCCCACCCCAGTCCATGAATAAGTCTAATTGTTACCCATACAATTAACGTACTGAGAAGCTTGAAAAATGATCAAACTCTCACAACAGGGGTCATCCAATCCGCGATTAGGTAAATGCTTATCTGAGGGTTGATTCATCCATTTCATCAACACTAATATTTGTGATAATTAATTTTAAGCATAGAAGCTAGGTCCTTAATAATTGTATATTACAAATGAATTTCATCTTATTTACCAGAGCTTAAAACGTTTTATAGTAATTAATGAAACGACTGATATCGATCGAGTTTAAAAACTTGGATTAATTCATAGATTATATAGTTTGGGTAGCTATTAAAAATCAACAGCTATAATTATTTATGGGAATTGAAGGTGTTTGGAGAATCAATCAATATGAAGCTGCTGTTGATGTTTCTTCTTGCATGCTTGCGTGATTCTACTGTTAATATTATTATTAATTATTAAGAGACGCATATAGAATTTTTACGTGAAATTTTAATAATAATTCAACCCAAGCCTGCTCACCTTGCACCTATAGCTTCTACCATCTAAACCATCCAAAAACATGTCTGTGATGGCTGTATCAATAAAATTTATAGTTACCAAAGCGTGTTTAATATTTTAGATGGTAGCAATCCGGGTGAAATCAATGTTTTAAGTAAGAGGCATGCGCACACACACTTAAGAAACCAATGAATACAGTGGAGCCAGAATATCCAATAATTTATTCAACATATCTAGAAATTAAATCAGGCAAATAGAAATTAAATCGCTAATACAGAAGTTATCAAAACTCTACTAATGAACTATCTTCCACAACTACAAAATAAAGATTAATTTTCGTGACAATGAAGTTGAACTATCTTCATAGATAAAAACAACTTAGAAAAGGGGACACTAACACTATCCACTATTCCTAGTGTAAATTTTCGGGGTTGAGTCCTCAGACACTGTGCACTCATCATGGGGCATAATAATACATCGAACTGATCTAAGGCTTTGATTTCGTGGTTTTAATGTTTTATCGCAACAGTAAAACCAAGTTGCGGTAAAAGTGTAAAATTTTGTTTTTTGAGGGAATCTTATACGACATGTATGGTTGTGATATCAGCTTGGCGAATTGAGATCTGTTTCTGGCATAAGGCGTCTCATAATGACCTTGTAGCCATATCTCACCGTACACTAGAAACATCTTCAATAAATAATAATATATAAATACCAGAGATGTTCTAAATGCACGGTAAGATGTCCCTATAAGGTCGGTGTGAGCCGGAATGAAAGGGATTAGGAGAACTCCCTCGTTTAACAGTCTAAGTGATTAATTAATTATTCACTTTAATTAATTAAGGGATCGAATAAGTTTTATTCGAGCCCCGGATTTATTGTCCACGAGAATCCTGCCCATATTTATTACAGTCACACATGAAGAACATCTTATCCTCTACATAGTATTATACAGGGGGAGAAATTTCCAATTCATAGGAATGATGTATTGTGGGTAGGCATGGGCAGGGTGGGGATCCGGAGTGTCTCATTGAGGAGTAGGATGGAGTATATTGGACTCACATCCCACGGATGGATCGCTCATATAGCCCACTTTGATATCCGACCCTCTACGTGGTCATATAGTATTTTCCCAAATACAAAATGCTTGAATGAAAATAAAATATGAGAACTATATATTAGCAAGTGTGGGTACATAGAACAAACGGAAATGGTTGTTTCTCATACAAAATCTTGCCCACTTCATTTATTAAGACTACAAATTAATAGTTTTCTTTATTCCTTTTACTTCACTCATCAACTCCATTCCCATGGAACTGTGCAGTTAACCTGAAACCAAAAGAACAAACATTATTTAATGAACCAAAGTAATTTTTACAGAAGACAAAGTTATTAGGATTTCTTGTTAATTAGGAGAAAGGAAGAGAATGACAAATTAAATGAGATAACTGATGATGGATTGGCTAAAGAGATTGAGTCTTACTACTTCCGCATTGGGTTCCTTGGGGAATCGGATTGCCACAGTATTTGGCGACGTAGAAGACCTTATCTATGCTTATCATCTGCTCCACCTCCTTGGTGATGTGTTGACATACACATGAAATATTAGCCTTCTTCACAACATCACAACAAGCTTGCGATGGTGGAACCTGTGGCCCCTGCTTCTGAACGAATTGCTCACATTGTTCCACTAAACCCTCAAGATCACCTTCACAACCTTGTGCAGAGACCTGGTGGCCGGAAATTAGAATTCCGGCAACCAGCAACACTGCCAAGGCCAAGCAACCATACTTATAACCTGCCATTATCTCTTACTCTCTTCTTTCCTTTCCTCAATCTCTCTCTCACTCTGTCTCTCAAAATTTGGTTTTGGTGCAATCGTTGGGCTGCTCATGGCCGCCATATATAGAGCTAGGAAAGGGGACGTGGGTCAAATTCGCTGCCACGTTGTTATCTCACCATGAAATTGGCTCCACCTTAGAGAAACTTGTAATCATATATATTATACGTTACATTTAATCCCGGAATGAAATGGTAGATTACGTTACGAGTCTGGTCTAGTTCATTGTGTGTGGTGACAAACAAGTAGTATTTGAGGGTTGCCATTGTTAGAATGAAAGGGTAGTGAGAATCCGGGTCTGTTTGATTTGGAGGAATAGAGACTTAGAATTGGAATTAGAATGATGGGTCATTCCAATTCCAACTGTTTGGTTGGATGGATTCAGAATCCTAATGGCATTTTTCTATTCGAGGAATTTTAGTTAATTTCAATTTTCATTCTAATTCCTGTCTGGAACAAATAAACTGTGTGAGTAAGTAAACCATTCTAATTCTAATTCTAAAGGATTTTGATTGTGACTACAAACTGAATAGACCTCAGTAACTAACCATTGGTTTAGGGGCGGAGCCAGGGGGGACCCAGGGGACCCCCCTATGGTTCAGAAAATCTTTACAACAATACAGTTTTTATGTAAATTTTTCCTTCCCCCACTCTCCACCTCAATGATTGGCCCCCCTATGGATGGGTCCATCCATACTTCATTTAGGTTTTGGCCCCCCTTATAAAACATTTCTGGCTCAGCCCCTGCATTGGTTGTCAATTGTGAGTCAAGTCACCCAAGTAGCAATGACTACTAGACTCCATTAAAGAGGTTGAAACATGAAACTAACCATTAGGAGTGTCAATGGTATTCAAAAATCTGATTTTAAATTTGAGATTTAACATAATCAAATTGAATTTAGATACAATAATTAAATTATATAAATCTTATATATTTATATATTTCATATAATAAAATATTTGCTTTATATATTTATTAATTACTTAAAATAATTAATAAGTCAAATTTGAATCGAATATCAAATATTCAAATATTTAATCGAATTTAAATTTGAGCATTAATATATATCAAATTTTCTAATCAGATTTGAATTCAAATATTGTTTGATTCAATTCGAATTCAATCGATTTACACCCCTACTAATCACAACAAATGGTGAGTGAGGTTTTATCATCCATGGTTGAAGACTACAACCTTGTATATTCAAGTGGGGTGGGTTGGGTAAGGGTTGAATGCCAATCCACCCATATTGACCCACCAACCCACCATGACCCATCATCAATCCTTGTTAAAGGCTCATAACCCACCCTAATCCATCCATATTGACCCACTTGATTCATCCATATTGACCCTTAATCATGTTCACCCATACTAACCCACCTACCTTTGCCTATAAATACAAAAAAAGGATTGGCACGGCCCGTATACTCGAAATAATAATTTTTAAGAGAATAATCTCTCTCAAGACTGCCATGTGATAAAAGCGAGTCAGGCCAACCCATATACCCAAAAATACAAAAATTGTAGATAAATGTAGAAAACAATAGGAAAAATGCAGAAAATACAAAAAAAAAACAAAAATTACATAAAATTCAGAAAAATACAAAAAATACCAGAAAATTATGAAAAATGAAAAAAAAACTAAAAAATGTTGAAAATTCAGAACTTTTGCAGAAAAATCAGAAAATATGCAAAAAAAACACTAGAAAATTGCAAGAAATGCATGAAAACACTAGAAAAATGCAAAAATTATGCAGAAAAGCACCAACAAATTGTAGAAAAATACCATAAAATTCAGAAAATGTAGAAAAAATACCAAAAATGTAGAAAAATACAAAAAATTATAGAAAATAGCAAAAAAGGCATAATTTTTATAAAAGTGCTTTCACAAAAGTACTTTTGTAAAAGTATTTCTGTACAAGTGCTTTCATAAAAATACTTTCGTAAAAGCACTTTTATAAAAGTGTTTTCATGCTTTCATAAAAGTGCTTTCATAAAAGTACTTTTATAAAAGTGCTTTTATGCTTTCATAAAATATTTTCATAAAAACACTTTAATAAAAGTGATTTCGTGTAAAATTACTTTTGTAAAAGTGCTTTTATAAAAGTCCTTTTCATAAAATTACTTTATAAAATTGCTTTTGTAAAACTGCTTTTGTGTAAAATTGCATGTGAACATGAAAAAATAAAATCTATTATAATTTACTTTTAATTCTAAAATGACGTGGCATGGTGGTTTGAAATTGTAATGAGATGTAAATGCATTAAGAGGCTTGAATTTGAATTAGTTCAACTATTGTTTTTTTTTTTTTTTTGAGATTTGGCAAGTATGGATAGAAATGACTTTGACCCAATCCATCCGAACCCTAATGGGTACCCTCGACCCAACCCATCCGGACCCTAATGGGTACCCTCGACCCAACTCACCCTGACCCTTTTTCCATTGACCTTAATGAGTTACTCGACCCATAATAACCTACCGAAAGATTGGATGGGTCTGGATGGATTTCAGATGAATGGATTGGATGGATGAAATGAATTAGAGTCAAAATTGCCAGCCCTACTGTTCAACCATAGCGTGAGATTTCCAAATTAGGATACACTCAAACGTGGGAAAACAAAACGCCTAGAAAGTTATTTCTGGTCCAAGATTAATTACCAAATTGGAATTATTAGATAGGCCCCACTTAATTTGACGGGCGGCGTGCCAATGGAATGATCTATGCTTTGATGGTTTCGCGGTTTCACCTTTTCAGCATATTTTCTTCATAGATTCCATTTTCATACCAGACGCCTAAGGCAGTTTCTATCTCAAAAAATTCTTGAGTTATTACACTGAAAAGGCGGAAGAAAAAAAAAATTGGAATCAAGAAAAGAATAATAAACTTCTTTCATTTGATTCTTGAACTACATATCTTGGTGTTTGAAATGTAAGGATATGTTGATTTGTTATTGGATCTATGATGCTTTGTGTTGTATATATTAGTAGATTCGTGGTTTTTTCCAAACAAACTGAGATGTATTTATGAATGATATATCAAATTCATTAATCCATCGACAATTTATGTGAAAAAAATAATGTTTTGAATTTTTTTCATAATTTATAGAAATAAAAATTCTAACGTAATTATTTTAGTAATTAAAATTTATGAATTACATATAATATGATATGTATCTTAAAAATTCTAATGCATCAGATATATTTTAAATTAAATTATATATTTCTTTAAATTATTATTTAATAATTTAATTTACACTAATTTATGTCATATTTATTATTTATAGAAACAAAAATGTATCATTTACAAAATTAACATAACTTACATTAATAATTTTTAAGAAGTTACATACCCATTAGCAAAAATAATAAAATATAAATAATTGAATCAGTAACTAAAATATATTAGTTGAATATGATTTGTTTCTCGGACGCTTGGATGCATGGATTTTCTACATTCTCATGGATCCCATATATTTTGTAAATTAGTTATATATTTATATATTTTATTAATTAATGATTTAATTTGAATTATAATAATATATTAATTTGAATAAATAATAACATATTTTGTATGTATTTATACTGTGCATGTTTGTATTTGTACTCTTTCCAAACTGAGCCTTATATCTTTATATAATATTACTGGTTTGTGGGTTCTGAAAGTTGGATTCGAATGCTAATGGAAACGGTTGCAGAGCATCAAATGAGGGTGAAATGTTTTAGAAAGGACCCCCTCAAGGGGAAATCCCCTATTTATAAGGATTGCTAGGTCCAGGCTCCTCTGTATACTTTATTTTTTCTTAATAAAGTTACCTTATTTTAAAATAATAATAATAATAATACAAAAAAAAACTTGAAATCAATCAATCAGTATAAAAGTGCCAACTAATCTGAAGGGGTCAACCGTTTCATTGGTAAGGTCTAGTGTTGTAGCCTTCAACTGGGTTGGGGTTTTATGAGTTTTGGAGATGGGCCCACACCTTTGTACCGATTTTAAACAAACATGATGAATGCAAAAATGATTTAAAATATGAACCGTACTTGTATTCATGAACCGAAAAATAGATAAAAATATAGTACACATATTTGTGTTTACATTACAATCAAACGCAGCCACAGAACATCTTCCCATAACAAATACACTACTCTGGAGGTATAGGGAGCCCATCTCAACTCAGATGGTATCAAAAGTTCAGAACACCATTACTCTAGAATCTGCTCCGGTAACGAGAAGTTTGTTTAAGTGAATGCGTTTCCAAATTTTGCATGAAGTGAAAAACACATAAATTAATTAAAAGAGGTATTAAATTGCATGTTTTTTAAAACCAAACCGGTGACTGAACTGGTCAGGGGTCCATTACCGGTTTGAATGGTTTGACCGTTTGGCCCAAACGACTGGCCCGTTCTGATAAAAAATAAAAAAATTAAAAAGCGGTCAAAACCGTTTGAATGATTCAAACAGTTAATTGATCGGTTTAACGGTTTGTTAACCAAAATCAACGATTTTAGAGAAAAAAACGATTTTGAAGAAAAACAAAACTGATCAGATGATTGGTTCCCAGTTTTTTCGGTCCAACCATCTAATCCGATCCAATTTTGAAAACAGTGTTAAATTGAATTGCCATTTTTCATTTTGGCAGGAAAAAACGGTAAAAGGGGCCAAGATGGAGTAGTGCCTAATCAATTATTAATCAGTTGTATAAAGTACACCCAGAATGAAACTAATTGTTAATTTGGATAATTGGGTCTAACCCAATTATACTTGACATCAATAATTATTTTGAACTTCACTTTTGATAATATAATTTTAATTAAAATAGAAGTGAATTGTTAACTGTTTATATGTTAATAAAACAAATGTTTTATTATTAAGTTATCCTTTGTGGTTGGCAACGTCATGGTTGGGGAAGAGTTCGACTTCTGTCAACCCCTTATAACCTTGCATTGAAAATATCTCCCCTAAAACAAATCATATAATTAGAGAGATATTCCCAACAAAAGGCTGTAAAGTTTGTTATGCACTCGCTCATAGTTGTAGTCCCATACAAATGAAACTGCAATTAATGCTAACAAATGAAGCAGTTATAAAAATTTATATAATACCATCGATGTATTTAGTTGAAAGGGTACATTGATGGTTTGATTTCTCATACAACATTTATTTATTTATTGATCAGCTACGGCGACATATTATTTGTTTTGTCCTTGTCATTTTTCGTCATGGGACGGTGTAACCTGAAATAGAAAAATAGCGAAGCAATGAGCAACCAACTAATTTTAATGCATGTACAAGTAAGTTAAAATAGAATAATTCTTAAAAGAATATCATATTTAACAAATAAAAAAAAAGGTTCGACCATAATATTAAAAAGATATGATATTTGCAAAACTTTTTTTGACCAATCAAATAAAATCATAAATGTGGTAGTCAATCAGGTGTTATTTGTCAATATTCATGGATGGGTTTTGATTGGTCAAAACCTTCTCATACTATATATTTTTTCCACATCATAGATTTTCCCATAAAAAATACTTATATATCATTGTTATCAAGGTATAACCTAAGTGTTACCTAGGCGGCCAGTGCAGGCCCTTTTTGCTGGGCGATTCTAGGGGGTGCAATTTGAGCGGATTCAAATTGTGCTCTGTCAAAATTTGAAGGACCCAACCTAAGTGCCGAACTCAAAACAATGTAAAAGATTAATCTGGGCCAGATCTGTTCATAGGCCGGGTTCGGGTTTAACTTTTGCCAAAATTTAAATGGACCTAGTCTAAAACTTGACCTATAAACAGGTTTAATCTGGGCCAATCCAAATTGCACTCCTACGTTTCACCTGAATGCCAATGCTTATATGAAAGAAATGCCCAATCAATAAATCTCATTGCACATTGGTAACTGTCATAAAAAACATATTAATTGGCTTCTCTCACTCTCACACACACACACACGTATATAGAGTCTAACTATATATGATACCGAAAAAGCATGATGGTTAGTTATAAGCTTTGATACCGATGCATGCATACTTACTTCCACATCTGGTACCATGGGAAAGTGGGTTGCCGCACATAAATGCCACATAGACCAACTTCTCCATGCTAATGTGAGTCTCTTCTTGCTCAGTAACACTTGCACACACACAAGGCATGTTAGCATTCCTCACAATACTACAACATGTTCGTGATGGTGGAGTCTTGGGCCCAGGATACTGAATGTAACTCCAACAATTGTATCCTATAGACAGAAGAACACCATCACACGCAGCATTTTCCTTGATGGGAACCTGGTGGCTGGAGACTACAACTCCGCCAATCAACAAGGTTGCTAATAATAGGACGACCAAGTAACAAATGTTAGAAGCTACCATCTCGATCGATCTCTCCTTAATCCTTGCTTCTTTGTTTTGTTTTGTATGTTTGCTTGGTGATGGGTACGTAAGGCAAGTTCCGCAATAAGGAGAATAGGTCTGTAACTAATTTATATTCACACCTTGCTTTTCAATTTGCTTAAATCACGAGACATTCGCACGCCTGCATGCATACGTTTTGGAATATGAAGTGAAACGCAAAGAATTGTAAATAGAGTTGATTGGGTGTTAATTGTAGACAAAATATAGAATTGAATTGTAATTGGAGTCGGTTACTCTACTCTGGTATATTAATTGATGAGCTGGTTTTGGGAGTTACGTTTTGAGGGAATCTTGTAAAAAAGTTCTTAATTTTCTCGAGTTGAAGTCAAAAGTCAACACTAGGAAGATAGGGACATGCGAGTGGAGATATTGCCTAAATTAGATTTATTAAAGCGGGTTGAGTGGGATTTCTTTTTGTTTTTTGGAATCTTCAAAAGCGGGGTTTGTCATACTTTCAAGCCTCAAACGCCTGTGGTTTCAATGTTAGCAAGAGATTATGCCAAATTTAACCATCCCATGTTTAATTGTGGATGTCATTTTAATTTTTGGGACAACTTTGGCATAGTGTCTTGTCAACAAATAAATTTGGAGAAATCTGTCATCTTTTTCAGCAGAAATTAATGTCCATACAAGAATAAGGAAATAAATTGTTCAAAATTTGGCAGTGGCTTGCATGAACGATAAGGAGGTATATGTAGGCACTCCTATTCTCAAACCCGGAAGTAAGGCGGGGACTTAGTATTTCATTATCGAAAAGTGCAAAAATCTAAATCTATGTATACTACTTGAAAAAGAAGTCTCAAAAATATTTTTGGAATTTTTTAAGGACAAAATTAATTCCTCTATATTTAAATTTATTGATAAAAAAAATGAGGGTAAATAGGATAATCGATTATTGATATTAAATGAGTTGAAAATAGGTAATTTTAAGATAATCAATGCATTTAATTTTCTCTCATTAAATCTCAACATTTAAGGTATTAATTTGCATTCATCTTCATTGAATCATACACTTTAGGCATTTTTGTTTCTTCTCATCATTAAATTCTATTAATTAAATTCATACGTAATAAATTAATAATTCCAATAACATAAAAACTTATACTTCTAAAATCTACCTAAAAAATAGTGTTTTCATCTAGGTGGTGGTAAGAAATAATTAAACCATTTTGGGTCAATCCATGTTGTCACAATTAAATAATAAAATTCAAAAATAGATATAATGCAAAAAAATATAGAAATTAAAAAAGGAAACATTTTTAACATTATATATTCGACATATTAAATAATAATAAATATGATAAATAATAAATATTTAGCGGGTAATTGGTTATTGATATTAAATGAGTTGAAAATAAGTAATTTTAAGATAATCAATGCATTCAATTCTCTCTCATTAAATCTCAACATTTAAGGTATTCATTTGCATTCATCTTCATTGAATCATATATTTAAGTCATTTTTGTTTCTTCTCATCATTAAATTATATTAATTAAATCATACATAATAAATTAACAATTCCAATAACATAAAAAATGTATCTAGAAAAATAGTGTTTTCATTTATGCGGTGGTAAGAAATTAAATCATTTTGGGTCAAAATGGGCCAATCCATGTTGCCACAATTAAATAATAAAATTCAAATAGATAAAATACAAAAAATATAGAAATTAATAAAATAACATTTTTAAAAATTATATATTCAACATATTAAACAATAATAATTATGATAAATAAGAAATATTTATAGGGTAATCGGTTATTGGTATTAAATGAGTTGAAAATAGGTAATTTTAAGATAATCAATGCATTCAATTCTCTCTCATTAAATCTCAACATTTAAGGTATTCATTTGCATTCATCTTCATTGAATCATATATTTAAGTCATTTTTGTTTCTTCTCATCATTAAATTATATTAATTAAATCATACATAATAAATTAACAATTCCAATAACATAAAAAATGTATCTAGAAAAATAGTGTTTTCATTTATGCGGTGGTAAGAAATTAAATCATTTTGGGTCAAAATGGGCCAATCCATGTTGCCACAATTAAATAATAAAATTCAAATAGATAAAATACAAAAAATATAGAAATTAATAAAATAACATTTTTAAAATTATATATTCAACATATTAAACAATAATAATTATGATAAATAAGAAATATTTATAGGGTAATCGGTTATTGGTATTAAATGAGTTGAAAATAGGTAATTTTAAGATAATCAATGCATTCAATTTTCTCTCATTAAATCTCAACATTTAAGGTATTCATTCGCATTCATCTTCATTGAATCATATATTTAAGTCATTTTTGTTTCTTCTCATCATTAAATTCTACTAATTAAATCCATCATAATAAATTAATAATTCTGATAATATAAAAACTTGTACTTTTAAAATCTACCTACAAAAATAGTGTTTTCAACTAGGCGGTGGTAAGAAATTAAACCATTTTGGGTAAAATGGGCCAATCCATGTTGCCACAGTTAAATAATAAAATTCAAAAATAGATAAAATGCATAATAATGTAGATATTAAAAAAATGGAACAATTATAATATCATATATTTGACATATTAAACAATAATAAGTATGATAAATAAGAAATATTTTTATTAATGATGAAAATGGAATATAAAATTTAAGACTAACTGTAAATAAAACTCTTTCCTATTCTCTCATTAAATCTCATATTTAAGGTATATTCTCTCATTAAATTCTATATTTAAGATATACTTTTCTCATCATTAAATTCTATTAATTAAATTCACAACATTAATTTGAATAGTATAAATATAAATATTTTGAAAAGTAGTTTGAAAATAAAACTATTTTCTTCCCTCCCAGTGGTGGGTAAGCAATTTAAACATTTAGGGTCAAATTGGTTAATAAATAATGTCATAATTAAATAATAAGATATTAAAGTAAATAAAATATATGATATATTAAAAAATATAATTGTAATAGATAAAAATTATTTATATAATGTAGATGAAATATATAATTTAAAACTAATCCCAAAGCAAATTAATCTATTTTCTTATCTAGATGGTGGATCAACGATCCAACTTTTCAAAGAAACTCATGATATCATAATTGAAATAAAACATTTTGGAACATTTCTAATGTTATATATTCATCATATTAAATAAAAACACTTGTTAAAATAAATTTTTTTTTATTTATGTTAACAATAATAATAATTGTTGTTGTTGTTGTAATTTCAAAATTTCACGTGCAATATATGTATACATTTACTACAAGCATTTAAGTTTATTTTTAATCATATTGTTACTTTTATTAATTCTCAATTTCTATCTTAATTATGATATATTTAAAATTTAAATAATTAATATGTAGAAGATTTTCTCATGTGCAACGCACGCGCAGGAAGGGAAGTTCAAACAATTAATATGAAGAAAATTTTCTCACGTGCAATGCACGCGCAAGAAGGGAATTTCTTATCAAATCAACCATTACGACTATCCCATCCTATTTCATGGCAACCCAACTCCTGACAACATTTTCTCTCAAGTGAACGCCATGGCACATGACTTTTGGTGGGATTACTAATCTTGACAACCTCATATTTATCTTCACAATTGAAATAACTTTCATAGGAAAAAGGAAAAGGGAGGACTCGATATTAATTCCTTCCAGATGTTAATATTATAAACAAAGTTGTTGTTATGAAACTTGCTTGATGCTTTCTCAATGAAAGAGGACGTCTATGGACAGATCTATTATCTCATAAATACATTGGCATCATAAACTCTTTCTGAGTATTAAGAAGAAGAATAGTGATTCACTAATCTGGAAATGCATCCTTGAGGTCAGATCAGACCTAAAAGGAGCCCAAATGATTATATATAGCTAACGGCTGGTCTACCAACATTTATGAGATCCATGGCTGGGCCCAACGACTCTTCAGACAGACCACAGTGGAATTAATAGAAAATTTGTGAGCTTAATTGACCCTGTGAATGGAAGATGGAATACATCTCTAGTCATGAATCAATTCCACCATATGGTTGCCCAACAGATTTTGAAATTAGATTTACCCATGGTACTTAGCAACATCTCAAAATGGCCACTTAGTCTGGACTCTTACCCCCATGGAGGCTTCACAAGTGCATTAGCTTAGAAACTTCTACAAGAGGAGAACGCTGAAAGTTCCTTGAGCTCTCTTGCAACTCCAGCCTCTCATGGTCTAAGTTATGACAATGACAGGTGCTGTCTCCTCAAACCCAAATTTTTATTTGGAGATGCCTTAAAGAATATCCTCCTAGTAAGGCATTATTTAGCAAGGTTTTCTAAAATGGTGGATGATATTTGTCCCCTTTGTAATAATGCTGAAGAAGACGTGGACCATCTCTTTCTTTGATGCCCAGCAATACGACCCCACTCTGGTTTGCTTCCTGCTTAGGCATTCGAATAGATGACAGAAGCTCTTGGACATTGACAGTGTGGTTTAGCCACTGGTGGAAGATGATTTGGCAACACTTTAGATGATGACATTATCACTTTTAGCAATTTCTCCATAATTATTAGGTTTTACTGGAAAGCCAGATGCGAAATTGGTTATGGAGGAAAAGCAATTTAACACTCTATCAATTTTAGCTTCAGCCCATTCTCAGATTGAGGAGCTAGTAACTCTAAAAAAACTCTCCTACCACTCTTCCCAATGAATCTACTGTGGTTAGATGTTGGCAGCCTCTTCTATTCAGAAACGTTGGTAACTGTTTAGAAGAAATTAGAAATTGGAATTGTTTATTTTATTGTCAAAATTTGGATGGTTGATAAAGAGAATTAGATGACATTTTTAGGGTATTTTTGACTTTTCAAATGTCACTTAATGGATGATTAAGTGAGAGAGAGAGACTGTAGCAAACCGATTGAGAGAGAGATAGTGGATTTCGAAATTGTATGTTTTTGAAGTCTGATTCATGCTCCTTAAATAGTTTATGAAGAGGTATGAAGAAAAGGTAGGTGTTGGTTTAGAGAAAACACCTTGAATTGTGTCTCTTGATCACACCCGATCGAATCGTGACCGTTGATGTTTCAAACATTAGAGAAGTGCGAGCAAAATGCGCCTCTAAAGCGCCTCATTGCACCGCACACACACGCACATACGCGTGCGCATGCATTGCACGGTATCAAACCCCCATACTCTCCTCTACTATTTCTAAGGAGTGTAAATCAGCTCCTATTAAAATACTGAAAACAAAGCTTATAATTTTCAAATATAAGACAAGTTTAAAACTGGGTTTTGTAAGAGAAAAACTAATTTTTCAATCAAATGTACAGGAGCATCTCATGTAATTGATCAATCAAACCCATTGGATTTAATCTCTTATGAGATTAAAATCCAATAGTTTAGGTATTGAATTGTCATATTTTAAAGTTTGGGGGACCAAATTGTCACTCGAACCAAAGTACAGGGTACTAATAAGAAAATTTCCCTTATTTTCATTATTCTTCTATTTGTTCCATTAGCTCAACGTTCATTTCAAATGACCATAACAACCTGTTAATCATCAGACTTTTTGTCATTATTCCTCTGTTAATATATAAATTGTTTAAGATTCATCAAACCAAATTTTATTCTGATTTTTCTGTCATATTTATGACAATCAAGATGATATGGTTTCTGAATTTGAATGATACTCAAAATCACCACAGCAAAGCTTGGTGGGTTTTTATCCTAGACTTAAGATTGGAAATAATGTGGATATTCAATTTTTTAATCTAATTCGAATTTAGATATTATGTACCTGACCCGATTCGAATTCGATCCAATTACATTCTTGTCCATACATGCCTTCGGAACTGTGTAATTAACCTGAAACCAAAAGAACACACATTATTTAGTGAACCAAAGTAATTACTCCGCACATGAATCATGAAAAATATTTACAAGTGTTGAGGAATTGGATTAGAGAGATTGATTCTTACTACTTCCACATTGGGTTCCTCGAGGAATCGGGTTGCCACAGTAGTTGGCGACGTAGAAGACCTTATATATCCATGCTTATCATTTGCTCCACCTCCTTGGTGATGTGTTGACGTACATAATTACACATGGAATATTAGCCTTTTTCACAGCATCACAACAAGCTTGCGATGGTGGCAGATGTGGCCCCTCCTGAACGAATCGCTCGCATTGTTTCAGAACCCTGTGCAGAAACCTGATGTCTGTATATCAGAATTCCAGCAAACAACAACGCTGCCAAGGTAAAACCTGCCATTATCACTTTCCCTCTTCTTTCCTTACTCACTCTCTCTTTAGTTTGGTCGGTGACAATGTTGGACTGCTCATGGTCGCCATATATAGAGCTTAGGAAGAGGTGAATGGATCAAATTTTCTGATGTTTGAGGGTTGGCATTGTTAGAATAAAAGGGTGTTGAGAATCAGTAATTAATCATGTTTAAAATCAGAATTGGAATGAGCTATTCCCATAGTTTGTTCAGTTCAGATAGGAATCAGAATAGGAATTAGAATAAAGTGAAACATGATTTCATTTTCAAGGGAGGGGGAGGGAATGGCCATTCCCTCAAATGAGAGAATACCATTCCACCAAAAGTTGGAATAGGATTCCAATTCTATCCAACCAAACAATTGAAATCGAAACGACTTATTTGGATTCCAATTCCAAACCCTTATTCCTGTTACCAAGCCCTAAAAATAGTTGATTGTCAATTGTAATCAAATCACCAAGTAGCAGCCACTACTGGACTCCATAAAAGAGGTTGAAACATGAAACTAACCACTACAAATGGTGGGTGAGGAGGAGAATTTGCCTCAGTGGGACAAATATAGACATGCTAATTGACAGTGAAGGAGGAGAATTTGCCTTAAATATTCCCGTGCCTCCAGTGGACCCCACAACTTCAAATCAACAATTACAAGATTTTGTAGTGGGCCGAAAGAGAAAGCCTGAATCAGATTTGGAGCCCAACATGGAAATAACATAACCCTTGCTTACAGGAACCACAATTGCCTACTTATGTTTGAAGAAGAAGGCACGACTCAAAACTCTCGACCACCAAATGAGCGTGGGCACTACTTCTTTTTCTATAGTCGCCAAGGTGGCAGGCCGTGAAATGCTACCACAGGAGCCATGAGTCCTCTCTTGGAACTACTGGCGAAGGGGGGGGGGGGGGGGGGGCGGAGCCAATCGGCAGTTCACTATTTTAAATATCTCCTCCGCATAGCTAAACCAGGTTTATTCTTTTTGAGTGAAACTAGATGTAATGAAAAAGTCTAAGAAAATCTTAGGCACTCTATATGATTACAATTACTTTTATGTGGAATCTGGTGGACTGTGGTTTGGTTGGAAACAACATATTGCTCTTTCTATTAACTAAGGCAACCCAAATTATATTCATCCTTCAATCTCAAATTTCCCACCTCACTTCAACTGGGATATGCTTTGAGTTTATGGGAGTCCTACTAAGAAACTTAGACGCTCTGTTTGGAACCATTTACAAGAGCTTAGCGGGTCTATCAAAAATCCTTGGTTCATGATTGGAGATCTAAATGCCATAGCCCATGAAGGTAAAAAGTTTGGAGGGCAGAGAGCTGAAAGAAATCAACTGCAACTTTTCAGAGATTTTATTAATACCTATGGACTAATTGATATTGGTTTCCATGGCCCTCCCTTTACCTAGTCAAATGGCCATGGCAATTCATACTTGATAATGGAAAGGTCAGACCATCCATTGTGTTGCCCTAAATGGATGGAAAACTACCCAAATTCTCATGTGCAACATTGGAGATCAGCCAGAAGTGATCATTTGCCAACTGTTTTATGTACAAGTTCAAATAGAACCAATTACGTGGGCAGCCCAAGATTTGAAGCAATCTAGACTCGGGAACCCGGTTTTAATAGCGAAATTGATTCAACTTGGAAGCAAGAGAGGAATTCCTTCTTACAAAAGTGTATGACTTGTAAAATCCAAATAACACAAGGGGGAGGAAAATTCTAGGCAACTTTCGCCAATACATCCATGACATTGAAGAGAAGTTACGGGCAATTCAAAATAGAAATGTTGATGCTCCCCCAAAGATGCAAGAGTTGAACTTAACCACCTGTTAGAAGCAGAGATCCCGGGTCACCTGGCTCTGAGAAGGGGATGGAAATACTTCTTTTTTTTCACACCTCAGCCTCTAATAGGAGAAGAAGAAATAGCATTGAGTGGCTACAAAATAGTACAAGGCCATGGACAACAGATAGAGATGAAATTGATGCCATTGTGAGGGATTTCTATAAGGATCTCTACAAATCTTCCCGACCAACTGTCCTGCAGATCAGAGATGATGTCATACTTAGCACGATAAGTAGCGAAGGCAATGAATCTTTGTGCAAAGTACCCTCCTTTGAGGAAGTTAAGGATGCACTTTTCAGTATTGGACCTTTTAATTAAGGCCCTAGGGCCAGATGGACTACTAGCTATTTTCTTTCAGAGGAGTTGGAATGAGATAGATAGTGATCTTGTGAAGTTTATTCAACAAATTTTCATCACTCCAGAGACTGTTACAGAAGTCAACGACACTCTTATCGTCATAATTACGAAGAAAGATAGCCTCCAAACAGTGAAGGATCTATGCATGTAATTTACAAAGCGGTGGTCAAGATTATAGTTAATCGTTTAAAGCCATATATGGACACAATTTTAACCCCTTACCAAAGTGTCTTCACGCCAAGACATCAAATTCACGATAATAGAATTATTGCTTCAGAGGTAGTTCACACTCTCAACCATATGCAAGGGAAGCATGGAGGATTCATTTTAAAGCTTGACCCAGCCAAAGCCTATGACAAGATTTGAGTGGTCTTTAATTTCTTGGAGTGGTGTTTGAAGAGAAGAGGCTTCTCTCCCCATTTCTGTAAGCTAATTATGTGTTGTATTGCTTCATCAAGCTTTAGCATTTTACTAAATGGTTAAAAGAGTTAGAGGTTTACCCTAGAGAGGGGCCTACATCAAGGTTGTCCCCTTTCCTCGTACCTCTTCATTTTGTGCACTGATGTTTTGTCGAGAATGCTTGATAAACAACTTCAGGTGGGGGATCTTCATGGAATTAAATTCGGGAGAAGCAATCTCAAGATCAATCACTTGCTATTTGCTGATGGCCTTCTCATTTATGCATGTAGTACGCCCTTAGAGCTAAAAAAAGTTAAAGAGACGCTTGAGAAATAATGTAGTTGGTCTGGAGAGGAGGTCAATTTTGAGAAGTCCTCAATCCACTTTACTAAAAATGTTCACTGCCGTCAAAGAGAGAAGTTGGCAAATCGGATTGGTGTGGCACACATGCAACGCAACGAGAAATATCTCGGAATCCCACTCCTCATGAAGCATAAGAAGGTAGAGTCCTAGCATTTCTTATCGACAAAATAAGTGCAAAATTAAAAGGGTGGAAGCTTCACTACATCTCACACACAAGGAGAAAAATCATAATTAAATCAACACTCTCTGCATGGCAATCCACGAGGTACTGCATGCTACTTTGGAGAAAATCACCAAAATTATCAGTGACTTTTGGTGGGGCTTTGATCAAAATAGGAATCATGTCTATTTGAAAGCATGGAGTGAATTTACACAAGCTAAATGCATTGGAGGGTTGGGCTTTACAAGACTAGAGTCGGTTCTGAAAATTGGATTCAAATGCCCATGGAAAGGGATCCTGAGCAACAAATGAGGGTGAAACTTGAAATCAATCTAAGCTCATTGATAAGGTCTAGTTGGTCACTTGGTTGTAGTTGGGACATGGGTTCAAAGTGTGCCACTAACTCGGGGGGTTATGGGTTTGCTAGATGGGCTACCCAGCTACCCTCCAATCTCCATTGTGTAGCCCATTCGAATTCACCATCTCCTTCTCTCTGTTTAATTAATATTCTCATGTTCTTTTTCTCACTTCTTCTCTTATTTGCAGTAAGTTAAATGTAAGTCGGGCATATAACTATACATAGAGCTATGTAGAGGAAAGGACCAACTTGAACAGGATGTATTCACACTGGCTCTCCATATAATGTGTCCCATAGAATATTCCTACCATGCATTGAGAATATCTCTCCTTATGACAAATTGGGAGATGTTCCTAATGTATACTGAGATGTGCATGTGGGGTATACATACTACTCTGCGGAGCCCCCACCTTAACTCGGATAGGATTAACACACCATTACTGTAAACTCTAGGTTTTCATATCTAGAATCTTCTCCAATAAGGAGAAATTTGTTTCAGACTTTGGTGAAAGCGTCTCTAAAATTTGCATGAAGTGAAAAGGCATAAATTAAAAGAGGTATTAAATTGCAGTTAACTCGGTATAAGGGGCCAAGATGGTGTAGTGCCTAATTAGTTATTAAGCAGTTCTACTTCAATAAAATAAAATAGACCCATAATCAAACTAATTATTAATGAGATATTTGGGTCTAACCCAATTATATATACTTGACCTTAGTTATTATTTTGAACTTTATTTTTGATAATATAATTTTAATAAAAACAACAATGAATAGTAAATTATTTATATGTTAATAAAACAAGTGTTTTAACCAAAATTATTATTAAATTATCATTTTAAACAAAATATAATAAATAGGGTTGGACTATGATATGAAAAAGATATTGATATCTGAAAAATGTCTGATTAATCAACTAGAATCATAAAGCCTGGTAGTCAATCAGATGTTATTTATCAAAATTCAAGGGTGGTGGTTTTGATTGGTCAAAAATCTTTTGATACCATGTTTTCCCGCATCATAGATTTTCTCTAATAATTGCAAGAAAAGTGACTACTATTATATATTATTACTAGGCGTAAAAAAAAATTGGCATAACTAATTTAGTCGATTTTAATTTTTTTAATCCTCGAAATTTACTCGAGATGGAGGGGAGAGTTGATCCAATTACTGTAAGAATTAAGAGCCTGACTAAGCGGTGATCTGTCATAAGACTCAGGCGACACCGAAGTTCTCGGACTTTGCTGGGGTAACACTCATAACTGCTCCAGTGTGTGGGCGAAAAAACAGACGCAATGGCGGGAAACAGGTCGGCCGTCGAGAATTTGGATTGATCGTCGGTGGCCCAAAGCATCGGTACTTGACTTTTGTAGACACCAAGAGGATAAGGAGAAACGATGAGGGGGAAGATGAAACCCACCTCACACTGATCAATACCCACCCATTTATCGCAACAGATCTGAACGCCTGTCTGGATTTCCAACGCCCCGAGAAATTGGTCGAGATAGATGAATCAGCGTCCTCGAAAGTCATAATCAATAAAGCTCCAAGTAAACATAATCATGAAAGTCATAATCTTTTCTTCTTCATCATGAATCAGCGTCCTTGAATCCTCGAAAATCAAAGGAGAAAAAAAGGCAGGTATGGAAGTCTGGAAGATTCCAGTTTATGAAGGCGCAAAGGTTTTGATGGATGTTGACTCGAAGATCCAACCCCACTCCCACGGTTCTTACTCTCTCTCTCTCTCACTCTCACCTAACCAACGGTAATGACATGCTGAAACAGCCATGAGGAGTGGAACGGTTGCGCCACCGACAGCCGTCGGGGAGTGGTTCGATATAGTTGCCACTGGGGAGAGGGACAAAGAGATTGGATTTTAAAGAAAATTGATTGGTCACATGGTATCTCGTGTGTATAGATTTCGACTGAACAATATTAATGGATATTAACGGCTAGAAATAGTCAATTATCAGAAACAGTAAAATTATAATTATATAACTAATCAATTGTTAGAAATAGTAAAATTATAGTAAGGATACCGTTAATTAATTAACTAAACAGTAAAGATAGTTTAAAAAATTTGCCCTACAATTTAATTCAACTATCTAATTGGACGATATTACAGTCGGCCATTGAAAATGCAACAGACTCATCCATTTCAATACATGATTGTCCAACAGCAAGAAACATAATATTTACACTTTTGTGTATCGGCAAGGATGCATCAGTGCTTTAAATAATATAATTTTAATTTTTTTAGTTTTCTTAAATTTATTTGTATAAATATTTTAATGTTATTTAATAAATAAAATAAATGAATTCCTAAAAACACCTTTAAATAATAAGTATCGATACTTAGAACTGAGTGAGTGTCATTGAGGAGTAAGATGGAGCATACTCATCCCACCGGTGGATTGCTTATATATAATACATTTAGCCCACTTAAATATCCAACTCTGGTTGAATGAAAATAAAAAAAATGAGAAGTATAGATTAATGAGTGTGGGTACATAGAACAAACGATTGTTTCTCTTACAAAATCAAAGTTTCGAAACAGCCTGCCCACTTCATTTATTAAGACTACAAATTAATAGCTCCCTTTGTTCCTTGCACTTCTCTCGTCAACTCCATACATGCCTTTGGAAATGTGTAATTAACCCGAAACCAATAATGAACCAAAGTAATTGTTACAGACATATCATGAAAAATATTTACAAGTCATGGAGAATTGGATTAAAGAGATTGAGTCTTACTACTTCCACATTGGCTTCCTTGGGGAATCGGATTGCCACAGTACTTGGTGACGTAGAAAAACTTATCTATGCTTATCATCTGCTCCACCTCCTTGGTGATGTGTTGACATACACATGGAATATTAGCCTTCTTCACAGCATCACAACAAGCTTGCGATGGTGGAACCTGTGGCCCCTGCTTTTGAACGAATTGGTCACATTAATTGTTCCACCAGACCCTCAAGATCACCTTCGCAACCCTGTGCAGAGACCTGGTGCCGGAAATTACAACTCCGACAACCAACAACACTGCCAAGGCCAAGCAACCACTCTTAGAACCTGCCATTATCTCTTTCTCTCTTTCCTTTCCTCAATCTCTCACTCGATCGCTCTTTCTCTCTAAGTTTGGTTTTGGTGCAATCGTTGGGCTGCTCATGGCCGCCATATATAGAGCTTGGAAAGAGGACGTGGGTCAATTTTTCTGTTGGGCACGCGCTGCCACGTTGTTATTTCACCATGAAATTGGCTCCACCTTAGTGAAACTTGTAATCATTGCATGTGACTAACAAGGCTAGTATTTGAGGGTTGGCATTGTTAGACTGAAAGGGTAGTGAGAATTAAAACCAGAATCAAAATGTGAATAGTCTGTTTGGTTCATGCAGGAATTTGAATAATCTGGAATGAGATTTCATTCCCAAGGGAAGGGAAGGGGTAAATTGAAATAATTACTGTTTTTAAAAATATTGAAAACAGTAATTATTTTTGTAATTAAATTTATGGATACAATTACAGATACTTTTTGGAAATGTATGGATACGAACGAAAGATATAGAAATGCTTGGATACACTAGTGAAATGCATACAAATCAAATAAATACATTAATAATACTAAACCAAATGTTGAACTATCTATGAATAAGATATAAAGACATGAGAAATGAATGCTTCAATAGGTTATATGAAGAGAAATATTACAATAAACAATACCGGGACTCTAGAACATTCAAACATTGTACAATAATTATCATTCTTTCAATTTTATAATTATAATTTTTGATTTTTATTAATTTTTGGGAATATTTATTAATTTAGTATTTTAAATAGTAAATATGTTTTTATTTTTAACATAATTGTAAAATAAAACAGATAAATCATTTAAGGTAGATAAAATAAATTATAATTAATTTTCAGTTTTTATTAAATCTTTTGGGAAATTAAATCTTAAATTATTCGTTTCAGTTTTTATAATTATAATTTTCTGTTTTCCATTAATTTTGTTGGGCAAACTATTTATTTAGTATTTTTATATAATAACTATTTTTTCAAATAATAACTATGTTTTCATTTTTAACATATAATTATGTGTAAATATATATATATATATATATATATATATATATATATATATATATATATATCATCTAAGGTAGATGAAATATATTATTTTTATAATTTTTAGTTTTTATTAATTTTTTTAGAAAAATTAAATCTTAAATTATTTATTTCAATTTTCATAATACTATTTTTTAACTTGTATTAAAGATGAAAAATAATCCAAAAGTACTCAATCTACAATTTTGTCAAACTAGACACGGATTCACCTCCGCATCGATGTGCATCAGACCGTATCCACCGATACATTGTGATACGGCCCGATGCGGAGCCATATCGTATGGATACGCACGACTCATGAAATACATATATATATATCCAGACATAGCATATCCTATATCCATGGTCATGGATAAGGATACGATACGCTCCGTATCGGGAATATTAGGAGTATCGTATCGATACCTTAATCCTTGAATAATTCTAATGGATCTAATATATTTTAAATTAAAATTATATATTTCTGTAAATTATTATTTAATAATTTGATTTACACTAATTTATGACATATTTATTATTTAAGAAGTTATATACCCATTAGCACAAATAATGAAATATAAAGAATTGATTTAGTAACTAAAATATATTAGTTGAATATGATTGGTGTCTTGGATACTTGGATGTATGGATCTTCTACATTCTAATGGATCCAATATATTTTGTAAATTAATTATATATTTATATCTTTGTTAATTTATAATTTAATTTAAATAAATAATAACATATTAATGACTTTATACATGAGTTGTTATATGATATCTACTCATCATGTTGGTTGTAATTTACATCTTCAGTATTTGTTATTTGTGTGTAAGCCAATCAGGTAAATTAAGATTGGTTTGTGGGTTCTAAAAGTTGGATTCAAATGCCGAATACGATGTCTATTGAAAGGGTTCAGAGCATCAAATGAGGGTGAAAATGTTTTTGAAAGCTAAGATTGGTTTATGGGTTCTAGAATATTCCTAGGAAACTGTTAGTAAAAACTTTGGTCGCCTAAGGTAAAGAACCGGGTTCAAGGGGGACCAGGTACTAACCTGCATGGTTTTCCCATCTCCTTCACGATCCCACCGCATAGCATGATCTGAGTTCCTATACTTTTCACACACAAACTACTATTTTGTCTGGACTTGATCAGAGGTTGTGTTTGGACGAATTATAATGCTCTAAATGGCAATGCCATGACAATCAATATATTTATTGTCTTAAAATGTATTTATACCTCCTAATCATTTCAAGCTTAGATTAGCTTAGATTTATTAACATAGGATTCGACTATGATGCCGGAAAGTTATGATATCCAAAAACTTTGATTGGTCAAAACTCTTTCGATTTTCTGAAAGTTTTCTTAATATTTTAACATGCATCTAGGTCTTTTTGAACATTGACTATTTGGCTATGAATTAACCAAATCCCGTAACTTCGTATTCAGACAGCAAATTCATAGATTGATCACTAGATGGAAATATTTATTTTGATTTATGATCCATGATGAGCGCCTAACGTCAGGCTAAAACAAATTTCGATTGCAGTAAATGGGGCGAAGCTAAAATGGTGATTCCGATTAATCAAATACTAGCGAAGCTAAAACAAATTTATTTTTGCCTGTAATTTTCGTTGTCAGAATGGGTCATTCGTTTTTTTATTTTTTTAATTAAAAACCGTCCAGACAACTAGTTCCATTTTACCCCAATTATGGTCCCTAGCTAAAAACCATTGAATCGGTCAATGACCCATTGACCCAAGTGGTTGAACTGTCAACCAGTTGACCCGTTCAATGGTTTTTGGACCTTTTTTTTTAATTTTTGTTGTCAGAACGGACTGGCCATTCAAACCAAATGGTCAAACCTTCGACCCAAAAACCAGTGACCAAAACGGTTCCATTTTCGGGTCATATGAGTCACACGCTCGAATAACATAACATCATGGTTTTTAAAGCCGACCCAAAGACCAAACCAGTCAAGGGTCCAGTTACAAGGTCAACAGTCGACCTGTTTTGACCAAAAAAAATAAAAAACAATCAAAACCATTTGAACAGTTCAATATCTAGTTATTGACAATATTTATAATAACTATTATATATTTATATAATTAAATAATTATATATCTAATTATCTAACAATATTTATATAATTAATAGGAAATACTCTCACGTGGGAATCTATTCGCACAAATAAATTCCATTTCCTACAAGGAGAGAGCACCCCAATCCTATATATATATAAAAGATTATATCGTACCCTTTGGAATTTGACCTCTCAAAGGTTACAGAACCTGGACGAACAGGGTTTTCGCAAATCCTTAGAATAATAATGGTTTTATCCCTAGACATCAGGAAGAGAACTTGCTTCAATACTTTCTGGTTTCTCTATTTATCTCGAGGGTGAATCAAAAAGAAAACCAGGCCTAAAATAATGTGGGATGAAATACAGATGGAAGACCTGATATCTACAGATTCAACATAACACAGCGTTGATGGATGATAGGATGCAAAAACATGATTTGATAGCTGACCCCCAGAGGCTTTGTTGAGTCAATTTTGAATTGATCTAAAATTAAGATCATTTTTTGGTATTTAATCATACGGCCGAATCCCTATAGGGGACGTTTTTCTTCTTTTTTGAATAGCACAGCAACACATTACTAACTCTCCAAATTTGGTGGTAGTGCGAATTGAATTCACATCTCCGCTGGAACAAACCAGCCAACGTACCAACCGAGCTATCCCTCAGTTAAATTAAGATCATCGAGACCATTACATTGGCTACTAGTCCTACCACAAGTATCCTCCTATATTTTCATTCACCAACTTAGAAAGCCTTGACTTCACCTGGAGGTGTGAACTAAGATCACTGCGACTGTTGTATTATATACATCAAATATTTCCCCTTTCATGACCCAACTTGAAAGCCTTGGCCCTACATTCATTCAATGTTTCCTTCTCCTAACCTGCATACAACGCAAAGAAATGTCATTAGCATTTCCAATAAGAGACTTCATTGTATAAAAGCTCTGAGCGTATCCCAGATGCTGGCAATGTATTTTCAGCATCAGAGGTAGAGCATGAAAGATTTTGAAAAACACGGAGGAGACACTTATCCACTCCCTTGGATCTCAAAAGACAGTTGTCTCTGTACCAAGATTTTCTGATATTGTCACCCATGTCATTTATGTTCTTGTGGTCTAACTTTTGAAAGATAGGTTCATGGTATGCCAAGTTCATCTGGTAGAATTTCTTCTAAAAGTGTAGCTTGGCCCAGTCTTCAGATAATGGCTTTATGACTGCTCACTTCCCTCAGCTTAGTAATTCCTGACCGCAAACAGCATAATCATTTTTCATAGGGATACAAATCATTCCATATACATATTATAAAATCGATCTATATACAACACCTAAGGATTAATGCTTTTTTATGGTCATCAAAGCATAATGCTATTCCTTTCATTTTTCACACCATATTATTGGGGAAACAACAATACTACTACTATGTGATTAACTTCATAAAATGTTGGCTTTTCTAAACTAAATTCCATACCTATGTAGCAAGAAAGAGTTTAAAAATGGTTGATGCAACTGAAGTTGGTGGCTTGGATTCCTTACTCCAGATGAAATAAGGTAATCGCATTCTCCAATAATGGCTGGGCATCTATCAGTAAGTGCTTGAGAACTTCAACCCCTTCTCATAATTCTTTGTGTAGGGTATAGAATAAGGACCACAGTAACCTAATTCACCCATAGTATTTCTAACTTGCAACTTGGTTCAATTCAAACCAAAGGCATCTAAAAGATAAATCGTATACCTTATCAATTGGAACATAAAGACTCATTTGAAAATCCCAGTTAATCCAAAACTCTTGTTTAGCCTAGGTAAAATCAAGTCCTAAAAGGTCAATCCTATGTTACCTATTGCATCCCTATGGTTCCCACCTATTCCATGACTTCAATAGGTTCCTACCTATTGATAAATCACCATTTTAGCACAATTAAAATTTTTATTACATATCCATATTTTCAAGTATGTGACTTCTAATAAGCCACATATGTAATACCATATGAAGTGAAGCATCAGTCAAACAGACATCAACTATAATGTATCAATATTACTAGAGAAGGCTACCACCACTAAACCATCCAGGCAAACCAAAACTTGAACCAAGAGAATCAACGAACTAGGTACCTATGACAAGGATGCAGATGAATGTGAAGTCTCTGAAACAGCTATTTCAGGAAAAATAAAAGTAGATTTACACTGACAGTTTTGCTTTATTTAATACATTCTTCAAGATATATTTCTAAAAGACTTAGTCTATGTAAATGTGATAAAAGAAATGCATTTGGTATAGATAAATCACATAAAAGGTATTTAAGCAATAATAAGCATAAATTAGAGAGGCACATGACAGAAAATTTAGATATCCGTTTATGGTCTATTACTTCATTCCGTACATTCTAGTAAGATATATTTCGTAAGTATTTAGTCCATGTATTTTCCAAATGTAAAGAAATATATTTAGTATTGCATGAATGAAGATGCAGAAGAAAAACAGTCCAAAAGAATGAGAGGACTGATTTTAAAGTGTGAAAAAGGTTAGATATCAGCAGCAAAGAGAGAAGAGAAGAAGAACAAGAAGAAGTCGGCTGCAATAGGGTTTTTGGAGATGAGTTGTTCGAACCTCACTCCCTTCCCTAATCTTTTCATTAAAAATAATTTACAAAGTTTCTATATTTACAAGGAGGCCCTTAATTGGGCGATTAACTTAATAAACATAAAACATAAAGAAGCATAAAGGCCCATTAGTAAAGGTCCATTAACAAATAGGAATAGAAATCAGTGTTTTAATAGGCGTGGGAGGCATATGCCTGGCGGCGCTCCCAAAACGCCCTGAGAAGTATGCCAGAGGCGCTAACACCTCTGAGGCATATGCCTTAGGTGCAAGAGGCATACGCCTCATGCGCTTTTTTCATGAGGCGTGCTAGAGGCAAACGCCTCGTGCACATCTTATATAAAAAGATAGAAAGAAAAAAGAAAAAAAGGAAAGGAAAAGAAAGGGAAGGGAAAGAAAAAGAAAGAGAAGAAAAAAAGAGAAAAGGAAAGAAAAGGAAAGGGAAGGGAAAATAAGATAAGGGGAAAGAAAGTGGTTTGCCCCCGGCCCCTCCGCTTCGACAAGACCCCCCCCCCCCTTCAACTAATGTTATGCAACTTTATTCTTCTCAATATAAAAGATTTTTATTAAAAATAAAGAAAAAATGAGATCCCCCTTCCTCCTAACCCCCCTCCTCTTAAGGAGGCTTATGCCTCTTGCGTTCTGAACTACATCTCACGCCTCTAGGTAGTGGAATGCCTCACGTCACGCCTCTGCGTTTTAAAACATTGATAGAAACATAAAGAAATAAGAGCAGCCTATGGGCCATTCGGCCCATTCTCTCTACACTCCCCCTCAAGCTGACCATAGATGTCAATCATGCCCAACTTGCCAGTGTCATGTTGTAGTTTGGCCTTAGAGGTTCCCTTGGTAAGACTGTCAGCAAATTGTTCTTCAGATGTAATGAAAGGTAGACAAACTTCTCCAGAAGCCACTCTTTCTCTGATAAAATGCCTGTCAACTTCAATATGTTTAATCCTATCATGTTGCACCAGATTGTGGGCAATGTTGATGGCGGCCTGATTATCACAACATAGCGTCAATGGATTATCATACTCAACACCTAGTTCTTCCATCAGGGATCGAAGCCAAAGTAATTCAGAAACTCCATGAGCCATAGCCCTATACTCGGCCTCAGCTGAAGATCTAGTAACAACAGATTGTTTCTTGCTTCTCCAAGAAACAATATTATCTTCCACCATGCTACAATATCCCAAAGTTGACCTCCTATCATCAATGTTTCCTACCCAATCAACATCTGTGTAAGATCCCAGTTTCATATAACCATGCTTAGCAAAAAGAATGCCATTCCCAGGAGTACTCTTCAAATAACATAAAATCTGTTTTGTTGCTACCATATGTGTCCCAGGGAGCATGCATGAACTGGCTAATGTAGCTAACAGCATATGCAATGTCAGGCCGAGTCATACAAAGATATAGAAGTTTCCCTAGTAACCTATGAAACACTCCCTTATCCTTCAACAGTTCTCCATCAGAGGCAGAAAGTTTGCGACTCATATTAATAAGAGTAGCCACTGGTCTTGCACCCATTTTGCTTGTTTCAGTGAGCAAGTCTAGCACATACTCTTGTTGAGAGATAAAGATTCCATCCTTAAACCAAGCCACTTCAATGCCAAGGAAATACCTCAACTCCCCCAGAGCTTTGATCTCAAACTCTGTATAAAGGAAAGATTTAAGATCATCAATCCTTGTCACATCAGTGTCAGTCAATACAATATCATCAACATAGACTATGAGATATACTACCAATGAACCTCTCCTCTTCACAAAGAGGGTATGAACATACTGAGTCTCTACGTAACCAAAGTTAACAAGACCAGCCCTAAACCTTTCAAACCATGCCCTAGGCGACTGTTCGAGTCCATATAGAGACTTCTTCAACTTAAACACTTTTCCCTCATACATCCTTAGTGGGAGAGACATAAACTTCCTTATGTAATTCTCCATTCAATAATGTGTTTTCCACATCTAGCTGATAAAGAGGCCAATCTGAATGAGCTGCCAAAGATAGCAGAACCCACACAAATGTCATCTTTGCAACAAGAGCAAAAGTCTACAGATAGTCAATCCCATAAGTTTATGTATAGCCTTTTGCAACCAACCAGGCGCTTTGTACCTCTTAATGGAGCAATCAGCATGATATTTAATGGTATGCACCCACATACAGCCCACTGGCCCCTTCCCTTTAGGCAAATCAACCACTTCCCATGTGTCATTCTTGTGCAAAGGATCTATTTCAGTTCTCATAGCATCCCTCCATTATGGAATATAAGAGCTTCTGATACTGACCTAGGTATAGGGTTAGAAGTAATAGAAGAAAGAAAGGCATAATATGAAGGAGAAAGAAGGCCATAGGAAAGATGTTTGGAAATGCAATGTGTAGTACACTTCTGCTTACCTTTCCTAATAGCAATAGGGACATCAAGATCTGGGAAGGGAGGCTGCAAAGGGATGGTATCAGTACCTATTGTCTCTTCAGTAACTGGAAGTGCAGGAGGCTCATGTGATGTAGAGGAAACAATCTGCTCACTCCTAGTCCTTTGTCGTTGGTACCACCTGGGATTAAAAAGAGGACAATGAGGTAATGGAGGAGGAACAAGAATATTGGAAGGCCATAGGAAAGATGTTTGGAAATGCAATGTGCAGTACACTTCTGCTTACCTTTCCTAATAGCAATAGGGACATCAAGATCTGGGAAGGGAGGCTGCAAAGGGATGGTATCAGTACCTATTGTCTCTTCAGTAACTGGAAGTGCAGGAGGCTCATGTGATGTACAGGAAACAATCTGCTCACTCCTAGTCCTTTGCCGTTGGTACCACCTGGGATTAAAAAGAGGATGAGGAGGTAATGGAGGAGGAACAAGAATATTGGAAGGAACAGAAGATGATTGTTCCCCCCCTGACTCATCAGGAATAGGATACTCAACAGGGACAAGAAGGGGGAGTGCAATCAACTATGACAAATGCTCCCCCTATGAACAATGCCTCCCCCGAGATGAATCATAGAAAGGAGTGGACTCATCAAAGGTAACATCCATTGAAACATAATGAGTCCCAATGCTAGGATTAAAACAGCAATAACCCTTCTGTGTGGAGGCATAACCAAGGAAGATGGACTTATGGGCCTTTGGTTCAAATTTATGTCTCTGGGTACTAGAAATGTGTACATAACAAGTGCAGCCAAAGACATGAAAGGGAATAGAAAAAAGATCCTTATCTAGATAAAGAAGGTTAAAAGGGGACTTAAAGCCCAACACTCTGGATGGCATACGGTTGATTAGGTAGGTTGTAGTAAGAACAACATCCCCCCAAAATCTTGTAGGAACATGTGAGGCAAACAAAATGCTTCTTGCAACTTCAACTATGTGACAGTTCTTCCTCCCAACTACTCCATTTTGTTCTGAAGTACGAACACAAGAACTCTGGTGAATGACCCCAAAATCAGTGAGATAAGAGATTAGGTTTTTCTCACAGTATTCTTTTGCATTATCGGATCTGAATATTTTGATTCTTGTATCAAACTGGGTAAGAACAAATTCATGGAACTGCCTCACAAGCTTGGGAATTTCATCTCGAGATCTAATAAAAAATAACCAAGTGTGTCGAGAGAAATCGTCAATGAACAAGATAAAGTATCTATAACCTCCCATAGAGGGTAAGTGGTATGGCCTCCACACATCAGAGTGCACAATATGAAAAGGAAAGGATGACCTTTTATTACTTAAAGGATAACGATTTCTACAATTTTTTTATAACACACATGACTCACAGTGAAGACTAGACAAGTTAATTCCCTTAAACAATTCTAGGAATAAATGACTCAAAGCAAAAAAACATAAATGACCCAAACGAAAATGGCATAATATGACACGACTAAAAGACTCTGAAGAAGTAGATCCAAAAACAGCTTTTCCAAGTTGCCCTTGGCTTTGTCCAAGAGTAACCAGCAGGTATATTCCATTCGCCTCATGGCCACTCCCAATCACTTTCTAAGACTTCAGGTCCTGAAAAACACAATATGAAGGAAAAAATGTTACACTGCAGTTTAAGGATTTGGTTAGGCTACTCATAGACAATAAATTAGTATTCAATCTAGGGACATGAAGGATAGAAGAAAGAGAAAGAGTTTGTAGCCTTGATGGTTCCCTTGCCAAAGATAAGAGCAAGAGAGCCATCAACTAGGGTAATCTTATCATGGCTAGGAAGCAAATCATAAGAAATAAACAGAGTGAAAAGGCTAGTCATATGATCAGAAGCACCAGAATCAACAATCCAAGGGATCCCACGATTACTTGAGATAGTTGCATGAATGTGCAAATGCAAAAGTAGTTGGATTGCCCAGAGAATTGGAGGAGGCTACACTCTCAAGGTGACTAATCATCCTCCCATACTTCTCATACTCTGCCTTCATAACTGTTAACTGCTCATTAGCAGTCCTCTCATCTATGAAACACCTGCCATTATCTGCGACTGTAGCTGTGTTGACACTTCCTGACTTCCCATTATCAACCTTCTTTTGAAAACGAGGTGGAAGGAGTTCTGGATGCAGTTTCCAACATTTATCTTTTGTATTTTTGGGTTTCTTGCAGTACTCACATATAACCTCCTTCTTCCCTGAACCACCTAAACTACCTATAGTCACCTTAGATTTCACCCCCATATTAGCAAAATGGTCACTTGGGATAGTCCCTTGAACATGGGCCAGCCTCCTACTCTCTTCACTACTCACCATGGCATAGGTCTCAGACAAAGATACATTATCCTTAGCTAGGATATTCTATCTAGTAATGTCAAACTCTGGATTCATCCCTGTCTAGAATTCAAATACCCTATTCCTCTCAACTAATTTCTTGTATGTCTCAACATCATTCGTGCTTTCCCAAAAAACAATTTCCATTAGATTTATCTCTTGCCACAAGGACTAAAGCATTGAGAAGTATACTACTAAAGGCCTCTCCCCCTGCCTTAGATTATTCACATCACTCCTTAGCTTATATGCCCTACCCACATTCAGTTTTTGTGAATAAGTTTCAGCAACACTATCCCATATTTCCTTGGATGAATTCATCCATAAATAATGCTGACTAATTTGTGGTTGCACCGAATTCACTAATCATCCAATAACAGTATAATTCTCTTGCAACCATTTCTCATAAGATGGGTCATCTTTCGGTGGTGCTTTCTTGCTCTCAGAGATATACCCCCACTTGCCTCTACTACAAACATGTATTTTTACTAATTGTGACCATGCTAGATAGTTAGTTCCATCGAGCTTGATAAACAAGGAACTCTAAAAGAACTTTAAAAGAACTCTGCGCCACACTTATTTTCAACTCCAGAGACATCCATCTTCCTCAAATAACTCTAAAAGAACTTTAAACAACTTCAAATAATAAACAAGGAAGACAGGAAAAAGAAGACACCAAGTACCAACCTCTATGAAGTCATATTGCCAACTACGTCTCACCCAGAACCCGAGAAAAATAAGAAAACAGCAGCCGCACGCTGTAGGCTTCACAGAATTGCACAAGACTTGGATCAGTCTTCAAGATAAAGAAAAAGAACCCCTTCAGTCACTAAGCACCAAGGTGAAGATCCCTGTGGGGCCCACAATCAGAATTCTCCAATTGATTAGGGTTTTGGGCAAAAAACTCCGAGGACTGTCAAAATAATGACCAAGACAGCATCCTTTTCTCCAAAAAACCACTAACAATTGGGTTGAATACTTTCTTCAATCACTCATTCGATTCAGCTCTCCATACACACTGTATATGGCGAAAAAAGGAAGAAGGAGCCCGCTCTGATACTAAGAAGAAAAACAGTCCGAAAGAATGAGAGGACTGATTTTAAAAAGTGTGAAAAAGGTTAGATATCAGCAGCAAAGAGAGAAGAAGAAGAAGAAGAAGAAGTCGGCTGCAGTAGGGTTTTTGGAGATGAGTTGTTCGAACCTCACTCCCTTCCTTAATCTTTTCATTAAAAATAATTTACGAAGTTTCTGTATTTACAAGGAGGCCCTTAATTGGGCGACTAACTTAATTAAACATAAAACATAAAGAAACATAAAGGCCCATTAATAAAAAGGAATAGAAACATAAAGAAATAAGAGCAGTCTACGGGCCATCCGGCCCATTCTCTCTACAGATGCCTGATGAACCTGCGTTCCAATTTATGCATCAAACGAAGGTTCTATTGGCATCACAAGGCACTGTCCTCACTGCTTTTCTGTATTGTTTTTTTTTCACTTTCAATGCTCCCAACAATTGAGGCTGCAGTGTTATGGGGTGTTTGAAATGAAAGAAATGCAAAGAATATTTAATGACAAGAAGGCAGAATACAATATCATTATTGACCTCAAAGCTGTAAGAGTGGTGCATTGATCATGAAGAGTTTAAAGGTGTTTCCGTGGACTCCATAATTAGGGGTTGGCAAGCACGGACAATAGAGGACACTATTGCAAGAATAGGAAGCTCTAGAAAGCGGGAGGACAAAGCTGAACTTCAATCAGTGTTTTTTATCCTTTCAAGCGTGAGTATGTTATTAGAAACCATTAAGGCAGCATTCTTCTAAGCTTCTCAAGGCCAGCTGGTGAGGGCAACATTAAAAGATGAATTGCTTGCTCTTCTTCAAGGCCTTAAATTAGCCTATGCAACAAGCTAGACCAATCTTGATTCTTGATATGGAAGAAGATTATCAAGTACTTATTGGACAGATGCCATCTAATGTGCAAGGACTATGTCCTTTGAGATACATGCTGAGGAATACAAAGCTTTAGACACCCTCACGAACTCGTTCAAGCAGGCACCTCATTTTTTTTATTAATGATGGTTCTTAAAAATTCATAAAATTCACCAATGAAAGAGTGGAATCTCACTTCCCAATTCCCATTAATAGAAAAGTAAAAACCAATACAACATAGTTCACAGTTGATTCCCTTTGTTATATGTTCACATTTTGTAACAAATCCACCCCCAGACCTGGAGGGCCTGAAACCAATTCAGATCCAGTTGAAGAAGCAATTCATATTCAATGCTCCTTATCTTCTCTTACCATATTTCTAAGAGTCCTGGGGTAAAGTTACAGAAATGAACTTCAACAAAAGTCTCATTATTTTTTGTGAGCATGGAGATGAGTTGGGGGCGAGAAACCCAAGGATGCTGGTGAACCTTGTTGAAAAAGTGACAAATCTGAGGGTGAACTTCAATAAAAGTCTGGTGGAGGGATCAATTTAGCTCAAGAAGAGGTTAACCTGTGGGCTGAGGAGCTAGGTTGTTTAAGAAGTGATTGGCCACTGAAGTACCTAGGCCTTCCTCTTGGTGCAAATCCTAGAAATTTAGACTTTTGGAATCCAGTAGTGGAAAGGTTTGAAAAGAAATTGGCTGCATGGAAGAGAAATTATATTTCTTTGGGGGGCAGAATTACTCTCATTAAGTCTACCCTAGCAAACCTTCTAGTTTACTACCTCTTGGTGTTTTATATGCCTCAAGCTATTGGAAAGAAGTTAGAGAGAATAATGAGGGATTTCTTGTGGGAATCAGGTCAGAAGAAGAAAGATCATTTAGTAAGATGGGATCTAGTAAATAGGAGGAAAGAGTATAGAAGATTGGGGCTAGGGAGATTGAAGGAAAGGAACGAGGCTTTACTAGGTAAGTGGTTATGGATGTACCCACACGAAATAGACAAAGTTGTGGCACAAGATTGTGACTAGCATACACGGTCTCTCAGAGAATGGCTGGGATGCTGGAGTGTCTAGTAGGGCTTCAGCGCATCACCTCGGAAAGCAATTCACAAACTCCTTTCATTTCTTCTCAATCATGTCAGGTTTGATCTCAATTCAGGTAACAAAGTTAATTTTTGGGAAGATGTGTGGGTGGGTGGGTGACTCTTCTTTAAAGACCTTATTACCCTCAATTTATGCCCTATCCTGTCTTAAGGGCAAACCGGTTGCTGATTTCCTTTCCCCTTCTCCCTCATAGTCTGGTTTTGCTTGGAATCTGGGTCTCCGTAGAAATGTGAGAGATTCTGAGCTGGGTTTGGTGTCTTCTATTCTTCAATTGCTTGACAGGGTATTTATTGATCCTTCTAAGCAAGATACTAGGCTCTGGACTCCTAATCCCTCTGGAGATTTTAGTTGTGCGTCCTTTTTTAAAATCTTGATCTCTCCTCAATCTGGGGTACAATTCCCAGTCCAAGAAGTTTGGAGTCGCCCTATTCCCCCCAAAGTGGGTGCTTTCTGTTGGGAGGTCTACCATGGTGCAATTAACACCTGTGATCTGATGCAGAGGAAGAGGCCTGGATGGTGCCTTTCACCCAATGGGTGCTATTTGTGTGAGTCAAATGGTGAAACTGCTCTCCATATATTTGTCTCCTATCCTGTTGCTAGCTGCATTTGGGAATGGTTCTTTTCTCTCTTTGGATGCAGGTAGGATACCCCAGTGAGCTTGGCCGGTCAGCCCTGCCCCAATGGAGCTTCGGAGTCTGCCGGCAGCGCAGTTCTCTGTTTGATGCCTCTACTTTCAGATGACCAAAGGGAAGAAGCAGAACTCTGTGGAGATGCACACAGGCAGCAATTCTTTGGATGCTATGGGAGGAAAGAAATCTGAGAATTTTTTAAGGAAAGAAAAGGTGCAAGGAAATACTGATAGAAGGGGTTATGATAAAAGTGATATCATGGGTGAAATCTCTAGGATTATTCTCAGATTATACTGCAGATGATATAAACAGAAATTGGAGGACTGTAGCATCCCCATCATCAGCAGAAAAAGAAGATTTCAAGGAACTGGGATCCCCCTGAATCTGGTTTTCTCAAATTAAATGGGAGCAGCTTTGCAACCCAGGTATGGCTGGAATTGGAGGGATCATAAGAAATGACAGGGGGAATGTATTGGGACTGTATTCGGGCCCTATTGGATGGGGAGACTCCACTACAGCTGAACTAAAAGCAGTGGTTTTGGGGATACAAAAAAAGCTGTGAAAATAGGTGTAAGAAAGATGGTTGTAGAAGGCAACTCCAAAGTAATTATAAGCTGGCTAAAGTAGAATGGAAAGACTTCATGCCTTCATGGGTGTTCAGAAATGAAATCAAAAAGCTTAATCACATAACCAAGGGCATGCAGTTATTATTTCAGTGGACTCCAAGAGCAGCAAATGGTTTAGCAGATCAGCTAGCGAAGCAAGGGGTTAACAGGGAACATTGTTTTAGGGCTCAGTTGTAAGACTGTAAAGCAAAAGTTAATAGATGGAAAGGTTTAAAGTCTAATGGGGTATCTGAGGCTACTCAATTTCTGTACTATTTCTCATCTCATTTTTCTTAATAAAATTGCCTTTGCTGATCAAAAAAAAAAAGTTACAGAAATGAACTAGGAAATTACCACTTGTTAGTTGACTTCTACAACCAGATACCAGATTGTTGTAATTGGAAGAGTGAGCTAGCCTTAAACCTTGCAAAATGGCAAGCATTTATGCTTTCAATGAGTTTGATTCTCCCACTAGTCCTGGATTACAATAGCAACAGCCACCAAAATTCAGTTTTCTGTATCCCATTTCAGGGGGTATCCAAAGATGATGAGTACGTTGTCTTCTTTGAGAACAATCAACTCCAATGGGCCCTCCTTTCAAGATTGAGTCCATAGGAATTCCCTTGGTTTCCTCCCCATTCAACCTAATAAACAAGTTTAAGAGCGTGTCCAGTTAAATATATTCTGCTAATGGTGCTGCCTGCTATGTTTCACATAGTTCTTGAATTGTTCCTGCTACTAGATATTTTTCAGATAATCTTAAAATAGCAGGAGCTTTCATCTTTCTATATCAATAAAAATCCTATTGACTTTCTCATTGATAAAGAAAAAATAAGAAGAAAACATTGATGTTGAACTTGTATGCACACCAAGAATGTAATATTACATCATGTGAAACGAAGAAGATTTCTTTAATTTTGCATTAAATTATTATAGAATTTGGAGTTTGGACCCAAATGCCTCAGAAAACATGAAACAAGTAATAAATATAAAGTGCAACAAAAGAATAATACAACTGCAATCAACTCTTCTGCTTTATTTGTTAAAATGTAGCAAGATTATGCAGAAACAAATGATCCAAACGATGAGATATTCTGGCATGGTGTTGAAAGGGACAATCTTATTTTTGTCCAAATAAATATTCAGTAATATGAAACTCAATTTCATTGTACTTCGTAATGAGCATGGGCTATTAAAGCCAAAGAAGCACCACCAAAGACTATATGATAGTGAATTGAAGTGAACCACTAGAAAGTAAAAAACGAGACAGAATCCATAGTTGAACAAATCAGCCTACCAAGATTAAACAGCAGTTTTCAAGTTCAATGACCAAAAAAATTTCAAGCTCAGGAATTTACTTCAACATAGCTGATTTTGAACTCAACTCAATAAAAATGATAATAACAAGTACAAAGTCCAGATTCTCCTAAAAGGAACCTAACCAAGACACTCAGGTTTAAAAAGTAAAGAATTTGTATTTGAAACTGGGAAAAAAACATATCTTTAACCATTGCAGACTAAAAATTAAGATTTAACATTCTTGTGAAGAGAACGGAAAAAAAGTGTACATCTCTTAGAGAAAACTTTGTAATTAACCATAGCAATTTTTGCCAGGCTGTGACAGAGATATCTGATAAAAATATGGAAGGAAATAGCAAGAAGTCATGCTCACACATTTAAAAATCAAATAAAAATGTATCAGAAGTTCGTATTTGAGAAAGTTTTAAAGATGTCATATGGAACTAAGTCAAAAAATAATGTATACATCAAATAGGGGAAACTTGAGTCCTCTTTTCGAAGAACAAGATAAAAAGACCACATAACAAGGATATATGTAAGACAAGAAGTACTTACTTAGCATCAGATGATATCTGAATGATAATGAGCCTCAAAAACACCCATTATGGCTATATGGAACCACAGTTCCTCATAAAGATGACTCCCTTGAATTGTTTGCAATAAGTAGTCAAGCAAGACATTCTTAGACTAAAAGTTCAGAAGTTGAGAAACTAGAGGAGTGACACCACCTGGCTGAGAAAGTGAGCATGCTCAAAAGGCATAAAACAATGCAAGTTAAACCACTTCCATACAAGTTCCAAGGACAACATATGAAGGCATCAGGGCACCAAACCCAAATTTCACTGCAATTTTAGCAATGCTCCATCCTAATGGAGCAAAACTAGTGGAAGGAAATGATTTCCCTAAAAATGGAATGGAACCAAAGATTCTTTTCATTCTCAAATATAGCTCTTTATTTTGCAATTTCAAATGAATCAGCGCGGGAAAACTTTGCCCTTCTGCCTGCATGTCAACATTAGAAAATCCACAAATATAAACTAATCTACATATTGTCTCCTGTGTCTAGTAATTCAATTGATGACAGGGTTGTTATGCTATGCAACATGGTGGAATCACCAAGTGTTGAAGACACAACCGCCTCTGGGCTGGTTGTTGTCTCCACCGAGCCATCTTCCATCTCTTTACATCCCAAAGGTACTGCTTGCCTTTCTATTACATCCTCCTCAGATTTACAAGATTGATGCATCAAATCAACAATTGAATGAACAGTAGCATGCCCTTCTGGTTCTGTTTCACAGTCCAACATAACAGTCTCATTAGGATCTGGAATAACCTCTGATTTCTGTTCCCCATTAACAGAATCTGGAATTTTATCTCCTTTCCACTCATTATTAACTGATTCAGACCCCTTTTCTGACTTATTCATGCACGCCAGCGTGAAGTTCTCTTTACTATCTGGAGATAGATCTATTTTCTGCTTCTTAAGAACAGGTTCATGCATGAAAGATGAACCTGGGAACTCTTCACATGAAGCTTTCTCCTTTTCAGCTTCCTCCCTTGGAAGGATGTCAATATCTGATACATCTTGAGCACAACCTTTCCCTGAATTAACCCCATCAATGGCCATATTTTGTCTATGTGGACAGTTAGGGGGGTTCCTCTTACGGCATTTATGGCATCTAAACCCAAGAAGACCATCAATTGTTTTGGCAGTAAGCCCAAATGCATCTGCATGAAACCAATCTGCACAATAGAAAAGAAGCATGTACTTTAGCAAATGAAAATCTTTAGTTACAAGGCCTTGGGAGAAAAAAAAAAAAAAGAAAAAAAAAAACTAAAGGTATTGAGGAACACCAAAAACTAGTACCTTCACAGTTTTCACAACCAACATAAGCCAAGGAAGGTGTATGTCCAGCCTCAAAACAAAGGCAGCATTTGGGTTGCACAAGAGTGTCACTTGAACTTTTGGATGGAAGAATAAGCTTTCTTTCTCTAAAAGGCAGCATGCGATCATCATTTGCTTTGCGAGAGAGATGCAGACCATTCAGCCAGTAAGTATGGTAAATTTTTGTTCTTTTCCTCTTGGGCCAACAAGTTTCCTTCTTAGACTTATTGGACATCCTCTTTTTTGTTTGACTTTTTTTCCCTTTCTTGTGTCTACCAATTTGTTTGCTTTGCAGAGACAAGTACTTCACTTTCTTGGTTAAACACTTTGGCTTTCCCTCTGCAGATGATTTCTTGCTGTTCAGTGCTCCTACCAGCTTTCCATTCTTGGAGGCTTTTCTACCATTTTGTGATCGTAATGGCTGTACCTCTGTAGAGACTTTCTTATTGAATCTAGATCGTAAAACCCGTCCTTCCATGGGGGGCTCCTTACTGACTTGTGTCTGTATTAGCCGTCCATGCATGGGGGTCTTCTTACTGGTTTGTGATTGTACTGGTCGTCTTTCCATGGAGATCTTCTTATTGGCTCGTAATCGTACTGAACGTCCTTCCGTGAGGACTTCCTTGCTAGACTGTAGTCGTCCTAGCTGCCCATCTGCAGAGGCTTTTTTGCTCTTCTTTGATTTTGTTTTTCCCCGGCGTGTTTTTCCCTTCATATGCTTAATATCCTGATTGATGCATTTGTGGCATGTATATATGCTTTCAGAAAAGGTGGTCCCTTTAGATTTCTTGACATGCCTTTTATGGAAAAAGCCTGAAAAAATGAATGTTTTAGAATAGAAATCAGACCAGGCCAATAATTGCAAAAGATTGGCAAATGTAACACCACAGAGAAGAATGCAAGATTATATCTCATGAATCATTTATATCAGTTTTTATGAAAGAGAACAAGGCTCCTTGTTCAATCTGCTTTGTATGACCAAACTTCTATGCATAAGTAGGCATTATCTGAATTCCAAAGTAGCCCTGCTATTTTAGAAAGATCAAATCAGTTCAGTTGAATTCCTCATGTTCCCACTAAGAACTAGCCACTGAAAAGGTTTAGATTCTAATATGAACATCACAAATTGCAAAATGCCAAATATCATTAACCACAAGGATATGTACCTTGATGTGAAACAACAAAGCAATCCAAAAATAATAATAACAAAAACAGAAGAGGTTTCCAATCCCAATCAGGAATTTCAGTGGCTCTTTCTTCATTTTTTCCTATGATACCAAGAGATTACTTGCCTATTTGATTTACTTAAGATAGTAAATTGATTTATTTTCAATTTCAAACTGCAGAATGGTCTATTTATGGTACATATCATGGCAAAGGTTCAATTTTGAATTTATTAAGTGTGTTGCATTTGTAATTTTATATTTCTATATAGGCAGTACTATTTTTCATTTGCCTGTCCAAAAAATGTACTTTATGTTTTTATCTTCTTCCAATGCTATAAGACAGATTTACTGTAGTAGTGTAATTCTCACTTATCAGGGAGATAAGAAAATTGGAGAGACAAAATAGTTATCTTTTTCAAAAAAAAAAGTTTTTCTTTTTTTACTCATAAAAAGAAAAAAAAAAAAAAAAACAGGGAAAAAAACATTCTTAACAGTTATCCTGGAACTACACTACAGCAGTAACAGGGAAATGTTTGATCTGGACAAACTGATTAGAAGGGGATTTGACATATCAAATGTTCCTTGGGCTCTTTGACAAGAGGTGACAGAGTCATCAAATCACTTGTTATGTTACTCATAACTGGAAATTTGGGGTGTTTGTATGAATATAGTTTCTACAGATTTTAGCAGTACAGCAATGCCTTCCAGACTCCTTTATTAGGCAAATTATATAGTCAGCAGATAAAAAGTTTAAAGGGACCAAGGCTCTATGGACATCTTTCCTTTTGCAATCTTTAGTTTCTGTTTGATATGGTAGAAACTTGCATATCTTTAAGCACCAAAAAATAGCAACAAAAAAGGCAAACACATGGTTTACCCATGGATATAGTGCTGCATGGGTACAAACATAGGAGTAGGAACCTGGAGTGAAACCAAAAGTCTGACTCAGCAAGCTAAAAATTTAAGAATTCAATTAACACACAAAAAAAAGTGTATGTGCATTATGTGTGTATATACTATACACATATAAGTACATAAGTATCAAAGTGTGTGTGTGTGTGTGTGTCTAAAGAAGGCTTTTTAAATATGCTTTGAACCAAAGAAAAAACAATGCTCTGGAGCTATAAAAATCAAATGATAAAAAGACCTTATAAAATTATTATAATTCCTTTACTTTGTTTTTCTTCATATAACACATCCATATAATAGAATCACAAATACCACTTTATGCATGTCACTTATACCATATTTTAGTAGTTATAAACCCTAACTATGTTGTACATTTGGTCACTGTTTGATGTAATGTGAAATAAATATTTTTCTTTAATTACAAAAAAAAATAGAACTGTTTCTTTTTACTTTTTCTATTTGTAGTATAAGAATATACATATAAAGTAAATTTAAGGCTGTATAATTAAGCATGTAATAAATTAATTGTTGATTCATCTACCATGTTATGAGTTAATGTGCCTCAGATATCAGATCAGAACAACATAGCAGGAGAGAAACATAAGGAGACAACAGGATTCCCATCAACCAAAATATAAAGATGATGAAAGAAATTCCATTGCACATTGATTGGATACAAACTTTGAACATCAACACATAATAGTTATGACATGATTTATCAAAAAGGTAATAGTTATCGCATGTTCATCTTGCCAATGATTTTTTTGGTCATTGAAGTTATTGTTTCCTAAGATGTTTAAGTTGGTTTCCTTTTTCAGTATACATTGTCAAATTTGTCAATTTTCAAAGCATTTAGAACTTCAGATTTTCCATTTGATACATACCGATGTTTCAGGACCATGCTATCTTCCAATTATCGGTGGTTATCAGTACTTTATCCTATTTACGGATGATTATTCTCATTTGATATGACTGCTTTCGTTACATTCTCATGATAAAGTATCTAAGATAATCAATAATTTTTATGCTAAGGTGAAAGTCCAATTTGAGAAAAAAATTAAAATATTTTGTTCTAATAATGCAAAAGAATTTTGAAAGAACCTTTCTTCTTTCCTTGAAAAGAAGGGGGTAATCTATCAAAGTTCATCTGTATATACTCCTCAACAAAATGGTATAGTAGAATGGAAAATCACCATTTTTTGGAAATTGCAAGAGCATTAATGTTGAGTCCCTACATCCCACTTCGGTTTTGTTGTGATATTTGGCAAACAACTGCTTGCCTTATTGACTGAATGCCATCCAGGTTCCTGCAATTTGCATCTTCTCATCAACTATTGTTTCATGATCAATCACCTTTTTCACTTCTTTTGAGAGTGTTCAATTATATTTGTTTTGTTCATGATTTGAGTCCAAGTCAGTCAAAATGTGATCCTAAAGCCGTAAAAGGGATTTTCTTGCAGTATTGATTTGTTTAAAAGCAGTACTATTGTGTTGACCCCACATCAAGGAAAAGATTTGTTATCAAAGATGCACCTTTCACTGAGTCCACACCATTCTTTTCTACTCATTTTTTCTTCAAGGGGAGAATAGTCATGAAGAGAGAATTCACTTTATCTCTTCCTATTGTTCCTGTTAATACTATTGATGCTCCTCTTGATGCTACTACTACTACTAAGTTGCCAAACAAGGGGTTGTAGGTATACTCTCATTAACTAAAGTAGATGGATTCCATTGCCATCTAAGACCTTAGACACAGCTTCCACTTCTACTATTATTCCTAAAGATATTCATTTATTTATTGTTGTATGAAAAGGTAGCAACAAAACTCAGTAAGGTTTTAAAAGGCTAAAAGCAGAGGCAAGGCAGTTCGGTGTCAGGCATAGACCCCTAGGAATTTTGAGGCATAAACTTCAAAGTGAGTGTGTGAAAACTCACTCATTCCAATACCACTTAGATTAAAAGGAAAATTGTATAAAACAGTTGTAAGGCCAGGTATGCTGTATGAAGCAGAGTGTTGGGCAGTCAAGAAACAATATGTTCAAAAACCGTAAGCGTGGCAGAAATGGGCATGCTGAGATCAATGAGTGGAAAACTAGAAAGGATATGATCAGAAATGAAGTCATTTAAAAATACCTAGGAAAAGCTCCAATAGGTGATAAAATGAGAAAAAGTAGACTAAGACGGTTTAGTCACATGCACATAAGACCATTAACAGCACCCATAAGAAAAGTGGTTTGTTGCAAGTTGAAGGGGCTGGGGTAGACAAGAAAGAACATGGATAGAAGTAGTAAGAAATAATTTAAGCACCAATAATTGAACAATGGATTTGGCATTAAACAGAATGGAATGGCAACAGAATCACGTAGCCAATCAAAACCCCCTTATACTTATTAACCCACAGGTGCTTCTTCACATTCGGGACAGAGTTGACAGACCACTACTCCCAACCCCAACTTCCCACATTTCACAGTTCAGGAGATAGATCTTCTCAATCAAGCTATGGCTCAATTGAAACATGCTTCATTTGCCAAGACAAGTATAGTCTCTGCCTTCAATATTTGTTTATTCCTCACCTCCTTGTTCCCGGTTTATTGACTTTGGGGCATCAGGACATATGTCAAGTGTGTCTTTTTTGTTTACATCATATCACCTCACTTCTGGTTAAGATAAAGTGGAAATTACTGAAAGCTCTATTTCCACCATTTCTAGGAAGGGAGACATTATCCTTGGAAAAGTCCTTACCTTAAAATCCATGCTACATGTTCCTAACTCTACCACAAAATCTATTGTCTGCATCTAAGATTACCAAGGATTTAAATTGTTGTGTAACCTTTTGTGTGTTTAAAGACCAGGTGATGAAACAAACGATTGGGAGTGGTCATGAAGCTAGAGGTCTCTACTTCTTGAGTTGTTGCTTTACAGGCGTCTAGTGGTGGTACTTTTGATAGTCAGAGTCAGTTACCAGAGTTCATTTGCGGCATGCTAGACTTGGCGATTTGTCTTTTCTTTCCTTGAAAAAATTTTTTGGGTAATATATTTATTAAAATAAAAAGGAAGATATACAAGGAGAGTGACCACAAGTCACGAGAGAGAGAGAGAGAGAGAGAGAAACAAAGCAAGCAACAGCTCCCAAAAAAGCCCATACTACAAACCCAAAAGGAACAAATCTGAGAAGACCAAAACCCAAAACACCAAGAAAAGAACTCGCTAAAACAAACAGGCCTGCAACATAAGACAAACAACCAAGCCCAAACACAGACTACAAGAAAAAAAAAAAAAAAAAAAACCTTCAACCCAATTCCACCCTAAGAAAACTACCCTTACAACTACGACCCAGTTCAACAATGACAAAAAAAGACACCCCAACAAAACACAACCAAGCCCTCCTTCTTTGATGCTCTCTTGAATTTTAACATTTTCTTATTTGGTCCAACCCCAAGAAGACCTCAGCCTAGCAAAAACTTTTGAGGCCAAGACATCTTTATGTTTCTTATGTTTTCTAAATCTTTTAACTGCTAGAGCGTCCCTTCCAGTTCCAAGACAGAATTTTTCTGAAAAAACCTAACACCATCATCCACTATACTTTTTTCGTTAACAACTTCTTTGAATCTATCTGCACATGAAAAATTATGAGCGTCATCAGGCACTAAGGGGCACTCAAAAGTATCCCCAATGTCCTCCCATGCAGGCATTGGAAAAATGTTTTCTAAGTCCTTGAACATCTTTCTAGTATAATCTTCTCCCCAACAAAACAAAAACACCCAATGCCTTCCCACTTCTAATCCTGTATTTAGGATCTTCTCTACATCTATTGATTTGTCAATAACATAAGTCTCATATATCGGAATTTTTTCATTCTCTAAAACTGAATCCTTTTCTTCCTTCTCCATTCTCCCTTTCTAGAGCATCTTCATCATCCTCTTGTAGTGGCTTTGTTCTATACTGTCTCTTTCTCTTGAAAACCTTTGAAGAGGGAATAATTAAAGCTTTCTCATTTTCCCCCTTCATTACTCTCCTCCCTTTCCAAGGAACCCGTAGTTGCATTTTCTACAATCTCCATCTCTAAGCAAACTCTTTCCTCTCCCCTACCTCTCCTTCTAGCTTATCCACCCCTTTCTTTTTCTTCCATATGTCGCTTCTACATTGGTTTCTTTCTAGAGCTCACCTTCTTCCTGCTGTGATATACAACCACAATCATAGTTGTCAAGGCGACACCTAGGCGACAACGTGCCCTTGGAGGCTCACCTCGCCCGGTAGCCAAGCTGTTTTGTGCACTGTGTTATAAAATACTTTAATATTTTTAATTTTTGACATTATAATTATAAAATAGACATTATTAAACTAGAATATTCATTTTATGTGTTTATATACTAATTTCTTTTTATTATTTTCCTATTTGTTAGGGTTTAATCAACACGAACATTACTAACTTCTGTATTTTTTTATAAATACATTGCTAACTTCTGTATTGAACCCATGGTTCAAAGTATTGATACACATGTGTATCGGCAAGGGTGTATCGGTACTTATAACAATACTCCCCCTATTTTTTTTTATTTCTTTGGTTTTCAATTTCATTTTTAAATATATATATATATATATATTATTTAAAAAAATGGGTCCCCGAAAACACCTGAATTTTGATCCTTGATTGAACCCTCAATGATTTCAAAACCTGAACCAATAAGCAAGGGAAGAACTTAAAATTTTGTCTAATCAACACATTTTCTTCTTCTTCCACTTTTTCTTTTCTTCTTTTCCTATAACAAGAGTAGGGGTTCAGCCCCTATATTTTTTGAAATTTCCTTCCTTTGTTCTTTTTTCATCCCATAAAATGTTGATTTTCTAGACTTAAACATGAAATTTATACTTCTCTTATGAAAATTATGGATAATTATTAAGGAAAGATGGTTATGGAACCTAGGGAACTATCCTAGGATATATGGTTTTACATAAAAAAAAAAAAAAAAAAAAATCCAACGCCTAGGCGACTAGGCAATAAAGCGCCCCCCTATCGCCTAGCCTCGCCTTGGTGCCTTGAAAACTATGACCATAATGAATAGATGAAGCAACAATCCCAGCTATAGCCACATCCTCTTTACTCTTGTAATGCCTCTCTTTTGTTGGCAACAACTTTTCTCTAGGTCGGAATTCAAGGCCTACATTTCCAATGCATAGACCTGAATCCCCACACCTCAAAGTTGGAGAAACCCCAATTTCATTATAGAAATATTTTGTAGTTCTCCAAAAAAAGTCGTCGGTGTCCTACACTTCTGTTCTTACTGTCGTAGTTTCAAATTTTCTTTTTAACTTAGATGGAGACGAAGACGGACCCATATTCAGGCCTGTCGACCACTCCTCCCTAAACGGGCCCACTTGCTTTGAAATCTTAAAAATGTCGATTCTAATAGTGCCAATCGAGCTAGCTTCTAAAGGCTTCACAAAAATATGCCCAAGATAGTTTAAATCCATCCTCCCTCACAAGATCCAAAGTATCGAAAACACCAAGTGTATTGGAAATGCAATTACAAGGAATGTATCAGGATACGCCTTGGATATTCATGTGTATCAAAGAAAAATGAAGATATGCATGGAAAAACTATAAATACTTCAATAAAACATAAAAATACATAGTTATTGGGTTTTAAGAAGAAATACATTGTAGTCAATTATAATTTTCATTAAAAAAACCCTATGCTTAACAATAATTTATAAATTATAATTATTGTTTTAAGGATGGGAAAAGCCCAACTATCCTATCCAACCATAAAACATGCATTGGCACAACTTCTAAGTGAAAATATAATTAATAATTATTTCTTATTAAAATAATTATTATCTATTTTTTAATTTCAAAAATTACAAAAATAAAAAATAAATAAACATTGCACAATATATTCAAAAAATAATTATTGAAGAAGAAATTTCAATTGCTTTATGAATTGCTCTAGCGCTGTTACAAGGTCTAAAACTCACTAAGCAAGCAAACTTTCAAAATTTGGAGGTAGAAGGGGATTCAAAATTGGTTATCTCTTGGACTACTACAAGGTGCAACAGTCCCTGGATATATAGAGACACACTAAGAGAGATAGAAAGTCTGGCAACGGAACTCAATGTTTCATTCACTTGGATCAGAAGGACTGCAAATGGAATGGCTGATTCATTAGTTAAGCAGGGGGTCCATAGGCAGCAGTTGTTTTGGGCACAACTGTAGTTTCTTTTGTCATTGATAATAAAATTAATTCTTTGCTGATCAAAAAAATACATTTTCAATTTTTTGTTATTTTATGTTTTTCCCAAATCTCTTTATAAAATTTCCATAGATCTACTCATAACACCAAAAAAAATTGTAATTTTCAACACAAGAAATGTAGATCAACATAGATTTAAACATTTTTAAGCGTTCAAGCAAAAAAACAAAGAAATCACAAGATATTATCAAAAAATTGAAAAAAAAAAAACTTACCTATTTTTGCAATATTTTTCAGAGCTTGGAAAACCTTCAAAAACCTTGATGGTTCACACTTGTTTCTTGTGTTTTATTGCATATCTAGCACTCTAGAAATGAGATTTGGAGTTTTAGAGTTATTTGGGGTGAAAAAAGGCCATTGATACACCACCTTTTTTACCCCCTTTTTTTCATTTCCTGCATGTATCTTTTTCGCAACATATCAACTGATATGCCATTGATACACCACCGATACATGTCCAATACAAGTACGATAAGATGGGAAAAGATGATACCACCTATTTCCCACCGTATCCCATATCAAGCTTTCAAAGATACAATACGATACACCCTGTACTAGGTGTATCGAGTCAAAATTTTAAAGTTAGTTGTTTGTTCTCAGATTCATCATTTCCATCTTCTCCTTTTGATCAGCCTTTCTGTCCTGATCATCCTCCTTGTTTTGATCCTCCTTGTCCAAATGATATCCCTACGACTCCTACTACCACTCATTCACTTGTACAAGATGGGAAAGCAAATGACATTGAGGTGAGTGTTTATACAAGAAAGACAAGGAGGGAAGTTTATCATCCCTTTGAAAGAGATCCTCTAGCTAAAGGCTATGACCAATCGAGTGTCTCTCAACCTGGCCAAGGTACTATTTCTCACCCTAACATGGATTTACCTATTACCTTGCTTAAGCCAATCCGCTCATGCACTTTGCATCCAATATCTAACTATCTATGTTTATCTCATACACTCACCTTTTTCCTACCTATTATTCTTTTGTGTCTACCTTGTCCTCTACTTCCACTCCCACTAGGTACTCAAAAGCTATTCTAGACCCAAAATGGAGAGAAGCAATGAATGAAAAAAATAAAAGCCTTATTAAAGGCAGGAACGTGGGAGTTAGTGCATCTACCAAATGGGAAGGAAACTATGGGTTGCAAGTGGATGTACACTATTAAACACAAAGCATATGGGTTTGTGGAAAGATATAAGCCAATGTTGATTGCTAAAGGTTTTATACAAAGGTAAGGCATTGACTATAAGGAGATGTTTGCTCCTATTGCAAAATTAAATACCATACATATCCTTCTCTCATTAGTTGTATTTTGTAAATTTCCCTTGGGAATTTCACCAATTAGATGTCAAGGAGATATTCTTAAATGGAGATCTTCAAGAAGGGGAAGTTTATATGGATCGTCTTCCTAGATATGACATGAAAGGGAAAGTGTACAGGTTAAAGAGAGCTCTATACAGCTTGAAGCAATCTCCAAGAGCATAGTTTGAAAGGTTGTGCAAGGCCATGAAGAATGTGGGATATAAGTAGAGCAATGTTGATCGCACACTATTCTGTAAGCAGGCAAATGATAAGCTAATGACATTGATTTTGTAATTTGATATGGTGATCACTGGAAATGGCTCAAAGAAAATTCAAAAGTTGAAGGATTGTTTTAGCACTAGAATTCGATATTAAAGACTTGGGTCTTCAAAGGTACTTCCTTAAAATAGAGGTTGTTAGGTATATAGTGAAGGGATATACATTTGTCAAAGGAAATATGCCTTAGACTTGCTGAATGAGACAAGAAAGCTGGGAAGTAGACCTACTAATATTCCTATTGAGTATAGCCATGGGCTACAGGAAAGTGATGATGATAAATTGTACACTAATAGAGAGAGGTATTTGTCCCTTACCAAACCTGATACTGCCTATGCAATACATATTGTAAGCCAATTTATGCATGAACCTAGAATCTCCCACATGAAAGCTATTGAACCACTTCTAAGATACCTTAACACATGCCCAAGAAAGGATTGGGCAGAGTATATTTGGGATAGGAGATCCACATTTGGATATTGTACTTTTGTTGATGGGAATTTGGTTACTTGGAGAAGCAAGAAGCTACCTGTTGTTGCTAGGTCCAGTGCTGAAGCCAAGTAAAGGGCAATGGCTCATGGTGTAGTTGAATTTTTATGGATTAGTATTCTGCTAAAGGAGTTAGGGATCCAGATTGATGGCCCCTTAAGGTTGTATTGACAATCAGGACACCTATGCATTCCCTACTTGCCTTCTGGAAAACAGCTAACTGATGTTTTTACCAAAGGATCACCAGAGACAATATTTCATGACTTGTTGGGCAAGTTGAGCATAATGGATATCTATGCTCAACTTTAGGGGGAGTGTTCTAAGACATAGTGCTATTAGGCTGCGCTCATCAGTATATTAGTTTTCTTATTTTGTTATTAGGGCTTGTGGGCCTAGGCTTACATGTTTTAAACATGTCATTTATACCTACCTACTGAGGGGTATTTTGTACTTGCACCTTTCTTTACAATTTAGTTTAAATACCAATTAGGGTTAGGCAGAAACTAAGTACTGCCACTCTTCTATTCTCTCTTCTCATCTCCTCTTTTCTCTATCTTTTTTCCTTTCTTTCTCAAAACCTTCAAGAAGCTTCAAGATCCATGTAAGTGGCTTAAAAATAATAAACTTGGGCTCATACATAATGCAGAAAAAATAGAAAAATTACTTTAAACCTAAAAAACAAGCCAAGCAAGAAGAATTTGAGTAAAAAATAAAAGTAATAAAGAAGATGGTCCATAACATTCATTGCCAAGAAAAAATTGCTAATTTGGTCAAGCAAACAAATAACAAATATTTCCTTCTACTCTATTGACCATGGAAAAAATTGTATCATCCCTCCCCCACCCCACCAAAAAAGGATTATCATAAAAACAAATGAAAGGAATAAAAGCAAACAATAAAGTATGACCAAACTATGAAAAATATCAGGTACTTGCCTTTGCAATGCTGACAGTCCACCGCTTCACTGCAAATAGAAAAGGGGAATTAATATGTAAATAGCATAATGTAACACAGTAAAGTCAACAAGAACATAAAAAGGTTAACAAGAGCATCATAAATTTGATATGCCATATGCTTTCCATAATCCAATTGCTAAAGTAATATGTAAATAGCATAATGTAACACAGTAGAAGTAAACAAGAGCATAAAAAGGTTAACAAGAGTACCAAAAATTTGACATGCCAAATGTTTTCCTTAATCCAATTGCTAAAGTGAATAAAAGCTAATCAAGAATTTTCCAATAGTTTGAAGTAACTCAGATGCAAGGGAAAAGAAACAATGATGCCAAAAACATAAAATGCTCCAAATGGAAACATAATTACAAGTTGTTAAATGTAATTACAAAAATGGAATAGAGTATAGGAAAATTATCCTTTAAAGGCATGTACGCATGTCCTCCCACCAAAGATTTAGTCCTATCCCAATATAGAGTGTTGTATCTAATGAAACATAAAAGCAAAAATCTATGATGCAAGAAAAGTGCAAGGGGCTTGTCGCACCCAAGGCACAAGACAAGGCAAGGCGGACTCCTTTTTGAAGCAAGGTGCGAAATTTTTAAAAACTCAAAAAATATTAAAAATATTAATTCAAAAAATGAAAAATTGAAAACTTAAATTTAAAAAAAAAAAGTGTTTTGAAAATGCTTATTGGATCAAATCAAAATGCATAAGAATAACAATTAAAACGTATTAAAAATGAAAAATGTAAAAAGAAAACCAAACATTTTCAAGCACGCAATAATTCAAGCATATGGAACTTTCAATCTGTTTATTTCTCTCCCAACTGCAGTACTTCAAGTAGCTAATGTGATGTCAACCATTTTGCATTCTTAATTCTACAAGCCGCCTTTGCACCAAGCCCCTTGAAGCAAGCCCAAACAAATTCAGACTTCAGAGAAGGGTCTTGAATTCTTTCCTCATATTGATATTAGTTTTGTAGTTTTAGTTGTAGTTCCTTATCATTTAGGATTATGAATCAAATGTTGTTTGATGAAGAATGTCTTGTATAAAGAAGAATAAGCAAATACTAGCAAACAAACAGAGCCCCTAGCACAACCACTATGCTTGAAAAGGTGCACAAATTGACTAAGGCACACACCTGGGCTGAGGCACAAGGCACACCAGATGCACACCATTTCAAAGGGCTGCACCTAGGCCTAGGTAAGGCGAATACCTTGAAATGCACCTCACCTATGGCCTAGGCACACCTTTTAAATCACCGGATAATAAAAAATATCCATTCTAACCACTGAACACAAGCATCTTAAAAAAGTAAGGAGAATAAGACTTCTAGAAAGCAATAGCCCGGACTAGATTAATTTACACACTACATTATGTATGTATGATCAGCAACAAACCTTTTTTTGAACCACTCAGCAACAACAATTAACATATATATGCATATTGTTTGATCATGTGCGTATGTTGACTGCACTAGTGACAAGGGTTAACTTGATGCAAGTATTAAGGCTCTAAAAGAGCAAGGGGATAGCAATGAAAATGCCAGCTAAGAATGGTAAGAAATTATATGATTCACAATTTGGCAAAATATTATATATATATATATATACATATATTTGTGTGTGTGTGTGTGTGGCTCTTGATAGAGTATAATGACAGGACAGAATTTGTGTATCCAACTCCAAATAGTTGGGGTTAACACTGGGCTGAGTTTAGTTAAGCACATTCATGCACAGTAAATGGATTGAATTTCTTAGAAGTTAATCAAATTGACCAGAACAATAGATTGAAAATTTCCACCATGGTACCTGACCAGCACGTCCTTGTTAGCAATGAAAATAGATTGAACAATAGATTGAATTTCTTAGCAATGAAAATGCGAGCTGAGAATGGTAAGAGTAGAAATCACTATTTGTAAATCAGGATGAATTCCTTGTAAAGAGAAAGAAGAAGAAGATGAAGAGTTTCAGCAGTAGAGAAGAAAAGAGAGGAAAGAAAGAGTGGGATGATAACCAGAATTGAATTAGTTCTGGCCGCCAACCCCTCATTATATTTTATATTTAACTTAAAAGAATGAAAGATTACAAGAATGCCCTTAGTAGGGTGGCTACTAAAGTAGCTGAACAGTCACAACTTTAAAAACATAAGCTAATGGGCCTAGAGCCCAACAACTTCTTAACTTAACAACTTAAAATAAGAACAAAACAACTGGGCCCAATAACTAGAAATTGGCCCAACTCAACAGTAAGAAATGATATGATTCACAATTTGGCAAAATATTTTATATGTGTGTATGTGTGTGTGTGTGGCTCTTGATAGAGTACAATAACAGGACAGGATTTGTGTATCCAACTCCAAATAGTTGGGTTAACACTGGACTGAGTTTAGTTAAGCACATTCATGCACAGTAAATGGATTGAATTTCTTAGAAGTTAATAAAATTGACCAGAACAATAGATTAAACATTTCCACCATGGTACCTGACCAGCACGTCCTTGTTACAGTGCCCACACTGGTAGTTCTCAGATTTTTCTCCTTTTGACATAAGGTAGGAAAGTCCAATTCTTCTGGAGTGATTCTTCAGGACTGTGACAACTGCATCCTGAAGCTTTGCAGAATTCTGCTTATTGGACGTTCGAGATAATTTCTTTTCTTCAAAGGCCTTCAAGATGTTCAAAGGAACATGAGACTCATCCAACCAATATTTCTTCCTTTCACTAGAGGACACTTCAAGCATGACCCCATGCTTGAGAACAGCATCTGGGATGGTTTTCCTCTTGCCAAAATCTAGAAGATACTTCACTTGAGCTCCTTCCATACATTTCCTCCTTATTGTCACCTTCTTGAATGGCCTCATTAATTTCCAAAGTTCCTTAGACATCTTAAACAAGAGCATATTGTTTTCCAGGTCATCCCACCGAATATTTGAGTCTAGCTCTCTAACCTGGAAAATATGACATCATAGAAGTTAAGGGGATTTTAATAACATGAGCCTTATCATTGGAGTAGTAAAGACAAAATTAGAAAAAGGATGGACCTTAGAAGATTAATACCTGAAAAGCAAGTTGTGGAACACTTATACACATCTCAAGTGCAGCTCGCCAGGCAATGTATTTACTTCTCTTAGCTAACTCTGATCCATCGGGATACAATATGCCAGGTATCTTTATGCATCCAGCTGCAGAAGATCAAGCTTAAAACATGTTTAGAACCATATTAATAAAACTAAAGCTACAAAATTTCATATATTACAATGAAACCAAAGAAAAAATGCCTACCTTGTCTGCCAGCTTTGTATGCCAAGGTGTGGGGTAGAAACATCCAATGGTATACTTGACGTGAAAGCCTTCCACCCCTCCACCAAAAGATACCTGAACCAGCAGTATTTGAAGAAAAACTGGAATCAGCATCTGAAAATCTGCCACGTTTCCTGCCAATCCCATGTTTTGAAGGCAGGTTTACGGAGGTGGTCAAGACATGAGAAGCTGATCCCATTGTAAAAACAGAATCCACCTGTTTCAACCATTCTTCTGAAAGTGCAATGCGGCGCAAACTCGACTCTAACTGTAAATTGTAGTTATATATGTAAATTAATCACATACAAAGCAGGAAAGGAAAAACAAAAGACCAACTTTTGACAAAATGACAATAGCTGTAATTCATAAGTTCAAAATGCAGGACTCCTTACAATGAGCAGCAGACGTTTTACTGATGCAATATCAGATGCTTTAAGGACACTTTTGCGCCACTGCATGCTATAAAGGGGATTCTGCCATGGACCAGAGAGAAGCCCAGACAAACGATGTTCAATGGAGAGAATATGATGTATAACATCAAAAAGATGGTTTTTCCTGTTCTTTTTAGAATGAAGGCCAACTGCACCACTTTTAGGACCTTCTGGAGGATGCTTCTTATTAAACATGTTAAATAAGCAATTCCCACTGTCAGTGGGATTTTTACATGAGAAGCACCACCCGCAATTTTCTTTCTGCAGATCCTTGTAAAGATTCTGAATATTTGACCAACAAAGCTTTGTTGACTTCTTAGAAATGACCTTTAGCTGTGCTGAGACTATCTCGTCAACAGATGAGTTAGGGTCTTCATTTATCCGTTCTGATGACTTGTGCAGTAACTCTTCTGCAACAGATGCCGCTGTCTGAGCAAAAATGTAACAATTAACATAAGAACCAGATTCAAACTGCATTGGAGATGGCACCACTCGTTTAGTATTATTTACTGGGGATGTATGAATGGGAACAGCAGGTGCTAAACCCTTTTCTTGTTTGTCATTTAAGTCAGCAGGTTTGGATAATTGCTCCCCAATGAAACCCTCTTCTTGTTTAACACCCAAGTCAGCAGGATTGGGTAAGTCCTCTCCAATGGCAGATTGGAGCTTCACAGGGATTTCAGAGTCCGCACTTTGAATTAATTTATTGGAACAATCAGCACCATTTTTCTGAGATGTTTGCTTGCCTGCATTGACCTGTGAGATATCAGCAGAGCCTTCAGAACTTGCAAGTGGGCTTGCCATCTCCATAAACTGGTTCACGGTTGCTGAGTTGAGCCTGCTAATAGAATCTGAAATCTTGCTGCTTTGATGGGCTAAACCTTCACTTATAACAGAACCTTCATTTGGCCTTCCTTCATTAATTGCCTCATTTTTAGCTTCACCCATCACTGAAAGTGGCACCATTGAAGAAGAAAGATGGACAATGGAGATTTGTCCTCCCAAATCTATGTCTTGGGATACAGTATGAGCATGAGACTCCAAATTACCTGCTCCAGTTGAATCACTAGAAATGCCCCAGTATGATGAGATTGTACTTATTATTTGACCATAGACAGTATCTGATGACTTTAGCACTTCCAGTACAGCATTCAAATCATCCTTGTGGTAACAGTAATAAGATGATTCTGAATCACATGAATCAGACCTGCAAATTCAGCAACATAATAAAAACTCGGGCAAATCAGAATCATAGTTGTTAAGGCAATGCCTAGGCAATAAGGTGCTCGTGGAGGATTGCCTTGCTTAATCACCAAGATATTGTTCACATGGTGCTCTTGGATACTTTTACATTCTTAATTTGAGATTATAATGATAAAATAGACCATTTAACTAAATTATTCAGTTTAAGTTAAAATACTAGTTTCTTTTTATTATTTTTCTCATTTGTTAGGATTCAATCAACATACATACTGCCTTCAATCCCCAAAGACTTCAAAACTAGAACTGATAATCATGGAAGAACTCAAAATTGTATCCAAATAACACATTTTTTTATAAATATCCAATCAACACATATCGATTCTTCTTCTTCACAATAAATAGAGGCTCAACCCCTCAATTTTCTAAAATTTCTTTTCTTAGGAAAAGAACACCCATCAACTAGGCAGACTAGGCGATAATTAACAGTGAAAGATGGGTTGTATTCAAAAGAAGTCACCTAGCCTCACCTTGACGCCTTGAAAACTATGCCTCTAGGGCCCACTGCCTTACTTTGACAATCAAGAAATACAAGGATAGCTTAACATGTGGAGCAATGAGTTTGTATGATGACAACACTTTCTTTTGACCCTCCAATAAAACATAACATGCTATCAACAAATCACCTAATGAATGCTTGCCTGGGTGATTTGGTTTTAATGTGTTCACATGGTCACTACACTTACTTGTGCTCCTCTAATAAAACACAGATATGTTATTAATCAAGTGAAAAATTAAATCATCCAGTGTGTGCATCCTTTTGTTGCTACCCCAAATGACACATTAACAACCCACTAACATATGAAGAAATAGAGATTGCCTCTAGGGTCTAATACCTTACTATGACAATTTAGAAATATCAAGGTAGCCTAACATGTTTTTTTTATAATTGAATAAGTATTTTATTAAATAGAGAAGAAACTTTACAAAGGGTAGCCTAACATTTTAAGCAATTAGCTCAAACAACCCCAAATCACCTAGTGAGTGCATGCCTAGGTAATTTGGTTTAGATGAGCTCACATGGTCACAACACCTTCTTGCAAACCTACAATAAAACACAAACATGATAACAATAAAATAAAAAATAAATCATCAAATGAGTGTATGCCTTTTTCCTACCCCAAATGATACAAAAATAACCCACTAACATATGAAAAAAATAGAGACTACCTCTAAGGTCTACTACCTTACTATGACAATCAAGAATTGCCAAGGTAGCTTAACTTGTATTGTGATGTGTTCACATGGTCACAATGCTTTCTTGTGACCTTCCAATAAGACATTAACATGCAATCAATCAAAGGAAAAACCAAATTACCCAATGAATGCATGCATGGGTGATTTGATTTGGATGAGTTCATGTAGTCACAACACTTTTCTTCTGACCCTCCATTGAGTCATGAATATGCTTATAATCAAATTTTAAACAAAATCACCTTGTAAATGCATGCCTAGGTGATTTGCTTTCAATTAGTCCACATGGTCACAACACTTTTTCAACCCTCCAATAAAACATAGATATTTTTTTGCTCAATAACTAGATAAATTCATTCGTTAAAAATTAAAAGAAGTACAAGGGAGAGATAAACTCTCTTAACTCTCCCCAGACAGCAAACAAGGTTACAACATAGCCCAGAAAATTTGATTCCTTCCTACCCCTTGTTTAGCCAATGTGTCTGCAAAGCCATTAGCTTCTCTTTTCACCTAAATCAGCTTCAGCTCCATACCTTGTGTTAGCCACTTAAACTTCCTATTTTCATAAATAGAATCCCACCAGCCCAGCTCCTCCTCCTTTTGAAGCCCAATAAAACATAGACATTTATCAATCAAATGAAAGACGATATTACATAGTGAGTGCATGCTTGTTGTTGCTACTCCAATGAATACACGAACTGGCCGCTATCATATGATAAAATGGAGACTACCTCTGAGATCTGCTACCTTAGTAGGAATATCAAGAAATACAAAGGTAGCCTCTAAGAAACCCCAAGCATGCTCTAAGTCAAAGGATAAGCCAAATCACCCAGTGACTGCATGCTTGGGTGATTTGGTTTTGATGAGTTTACATAGTCACAACAATTTCTTGCAACCATCCAATAAAGTACAAACATGCTACTATCAATCAAATGAAAAAACAAATAGCCCAGAAAAGATATGTCTAACATTGCTACACCAAATGATACAAGAACAGCCCGCTATCATATAAAAAAAATATTACCTCTATAAGATGCTACCTATGACAACTAGGTAATACCAAGGTAGCTTAACATAACAAGTAGAGAGATGCCTAGGCGATAATGCACTCATGGAGGGTCACCTCGCTTAATCACCAAGATATTTTTTACACAGTGCTCTTGGATACTTTTATACTCTTAACTACTTCTCAAAAAACAGATACTTTTATATTCTTAACTTTCCAAGATTATAATAATAAACAATACTTGGGAGAATTTACAAAAGAAAAGGCCTTTTGGTGTTAATCCCCAAACTAGTGTGTTTTGTGCAAATGTCACAGTGAGGACGGTTACCACTTACTAGTTTCTTGTTCCTTTGCTGCAGCTCACTGGGATTGGATATTTGTTTTTTGTTTTTTTTTTTTGATAGATAACAGAAACTTTTATTAATAAAGAGATTAAAAAGGAGGATACAACAGGAGGGAGGGGTAAAATCTCTTAACCCTCCCAAAAGTTTACTTCAGATTACAAAGTTGCCCAGAAAAAAATAGCTCTTCCCACCCCTTGCTTAGCCAAAGAATCTGCCAAGGAATTGGCACACCTTTTAGTCCACTGAAACTGAACTTCCATGTTTTGAATCAAATGCTTAATTCTCTTTTTCTCATTTAGGTATTTCCACAAACTGAAGTCATCCTTCTACAACCACCTAATAACCAGGCTCAAATCACCTTCCACCACCAGTTTTCTGATATTCAGCTGACGTGCTCTTTTAATCCCTTCCAAGACTGCCAGTATTTCAGCCCTCAGAGAATCCCCCATCCAATAGGCCCCGAATACATTCCAATAATTTGACCTTCTTCATCCCTGAAGAGCTCCACCCATACCTGAAGGACCTGGGTTTCCTCTGCTGCTTCCATCAAAGTTCAACTTAGTGTAGCCCAAGGGTGGAGGAACCCAAACTGGAGAAGGGGCAGTTCTCAGGGGAGCTGACCAAGCCACTTCCAACCAGTTCTTAATGATATCTCCTGCTGTGTAATCTTCAAAGAGCTTCAAGGTCTTAACCCAATGAACCACCCTAATGGAAATTACTTCAATGATAGCTTCCTTATTTCTTTCTTTCTCAAGGAATATTCTTTGATTTCTTTCCTCCCACACTGTCCAACATATTGCTGCTCTTACACATCTCCACAGAAATTTACCTCTCTTTTTTAACCCTCTCACTAACGAAATGTTAAACAACCTTTGCACACTTGGAGGAGAGGACCACCTGCAACCGAAGAGAGAAAAAAACCAGCACCAGATTTCTGATACAAAAGGACAGGAAACCATTAAGTGATAGCAGCTCTACCCATTCTCCTTACATAGGATACACCAGTGCGGGGACAAACACCAATTTGGCCTTTTCCTTTGAAGTACGTCACAAGTGTTGCACTTTTCCAAGAATGCTTCCCAGCAGAAAGCACCCACTCTGGGAGGAAATGGTATACCCCAAATTTCCAAGACTGGGAAAGGGTGTCCGAAAGCCGGTTGAGACTGGGTTAATTCTTCGAAAAAGGAAGAGCAAGTAACTACACCCGAGGAGGAAGGAACCCAAATCCTATTATCTCTTCTAGAGGGATCAATAACCACCTCATCTAGGATCTTAAGCAAATCAGAAATGGTGTTCAACTCAGAGTCTCTAAGAGCCCTTCTAAAACCCAAGTTCCAAATAGAAGCAGACAAAGTAGGGGATAGAAAGGTGGAAACAGGCTCATTTTTAAAACTCGATAGGGAGAACAACGCTGGAAATTGCACTTTCAGAGGTGAGTTTCCTACCCAAGTATGTTCCCAAAATTTCACAAAATTATCGGAACAAACGTCATACCTGATGAGTGGAAGGAATGAAGGTAAAATAGCATGGATGGACTTCCAAGGGGAAGCTCTTGTAGCCCTAGATGAGACTCCAGCATCCCAGACGTCCACTGCTTGCCCATGGATACTTAGAATTACTTGGATGTTTGTTTTGTTTGGATGTAGGTGAAATCATTCAATAGAGGTAAAATTATTGTTTTCCCCATCTACCTTTGTTTTCCCAACAAAAAGGAGCAGTATGTGGAGAGCAGCTACCTTATAGACAATTTGGTAAGAAATAAGTGCTAGAATTTTCCAAGATAAGGAGAGATCCTTTATAGAAGTGAAGGATTGTATTTTAACTAGGGCTATCCACTGGCTGAAATCCTGGGCTTCTTTGAAATCTTTCTCTTTTGATGATATTTGGAGGAATTGACTGCAGTAGCACACGCTTTGGTTAGGAAAAACAGAGCTGCAACAATTTGGGTAACTCCTCCAGAAGGGGTTATTAAATTGAATTTTAACGGAAGAAGTGAAGGCAACCCAAGACCGTCTGGTATAGGAGTCATGAGGAATGAGAATGGCAACATCATATCCTTATTCTCAAGCCCAGTGGGGAGAGGGGATTCCACAAGAGCCGAGTTGTAGGCTGCAGTACAAGGGATTCAGATCGCTAAGCAATTAGGAGTGGAGAACTTATTAATTCAAGGGGATTCTGAGGTGATTGTGGGATTCTAAAGTGTAGATTCCAATGGGTGGGTAGGGAGGCAAATGCCTTGGCTGATTCTCTTGCTAAACATGAAGGGATGAGAGATCCATCGTATGGACGCCCAAATCTTGCGGAATAAGGTGGGCGAATTTCAAAAAAATTTCTCTCCCTTTCAATTGGGAATCGAATTCCCTATTTAGAAAATCATATTTTCAATGATCAATCTTGAACCATAAACTGAACCAGATCTGAACAAAAGCAGTGGGAGAGAATTATACCTGATACGGAGAAGTAATATCTCCCAATGGAGGTGTTCACGCCCAATGAAAGATCCAAAGACTGCTCCCACTGAAAATGGCGTAGTGCAAGATGGAGCAGAATCAGCAGTGTTCTTCTCCAAGAACCTATTCCTTCGCAAGAAACAGTAGGATGGCACATGAGCACAGCTTCCTATCAGTCCTTTCACAAAAAACTGATATCAAGATCAAATCTTGACTTCTCCCTCAACTGGAGATCGAACTAGCAAGGTAGGCGACAAGAAGAAGGAGGCAGCAAAAAAGAATTCTGCAAAGTTGCTTAATTCTTTCTTCTGTGATTTCAGCTCTGAAGAGGATGTGAGTATGTGTCTTCTAAAGGCTGTCGCCCCTTCCTTCTTTTGTAACCCTAAAGGATCAGCTCCTAATCCAATTAGGAGTTGCTGATCCAAATCATATTTGGATCAGACATCCCTTTAGGTGATAAGGATAAACCCTTATCTTATCTGCAAATTAGATCAGCCTTCTCCTAATCTCATTAGGAGGTTTCTAGATCTGAATCACATTCAGATCTGGACTCTCTGAGTGGATAGGGTTAAGACCCTATCCTATCTGCTAATCCATCTCAGAATTCGCCCCATAATTAACTCATTAAATTAGCCCAGTTCGAAATGGGCTTAAGGCCCATTAAGGTTATGTGTTCACTTAGTCTTCCTATCTGTTGCCCTTGTATGGCGTGGGACCCAAGCATTGATCTACACATCAGCCACATGGGTTCGGCCCAGCCTTTATTACAAGGCCTGGCCGAATACACTGTTATGTACAGTGCACCCCCTGAAACCCATCGAATGGGCTCTATGGGCCCAACACTTACCCTAAGTGGTCCTTGGGCCAAGCCACCTTGTAACACCCAGGGACTGTGGGCAGATGCAAGATTAGCCAATCAGGTATTATCCTCAATGGTCTTACACTCAACCTCTCAGCCCATAATGATCAAACACTGCCCGACAAGAGAGGACCTCTCCCTCGGCTGCAAGAAACAGTGTTGCAATCTCTGCTTATATGGATCCCGGGAATTAAAACCTTTTGCAAACATTTTAGAAACCATAATATACATACTTTTATATCTCATATAAAATATACTTTGCAAAACAAATCTCAATGATTGAAATCGGTTGCCGGCAGTCTTGGTTTCTGATGAGGGCAGATTTGGCCCTCCAGTGAAATTGCGACACGTGGCACCTTGTGACAACTAGGCAAGCCCCCAGGCAACAACTTACCAAGTTGGTCCCCCCCCCGGGCACCGGTCTGGCTGGCCTGGCGCGACCTGCGCGGCCTAGCGCGGCCTGCGCGCGAACTGGCCCGACCTGCGCGACCTGGCCAGATCAACCTGCCACATGCGCCGACCTGGCAACCTGGCCCGGACACAGGCACCGACCTGGCAATCTGGCCCGAACACAGGCGCCGACCTGGCAATCTGGCCCGGACACAGGCGCCGACCTGACAACATGACCCGGACACAGGCGCCAACCTGATGACCTGACCCGGACACAGGCGTCGACCTGGCAACCTGGCCGGACACCGACCCGCCGACTGACACAGGCACCGACCTGGCAACCTGGCCCGGACACCGACCCGCCGACAGACACAGGCACCGGCCTGGCAACCTGGCCCGGACACCGGCCTGACAACCTGGCCCAGGCGCCGACCTGGCCGCCTGGCACAAGCGCCAGCCTGACAACCTCGAGGAGTTCATCACCGTACCCCGGTTCTGACGGGATATGACGTCTTACCATTTGAAGGCTTTTCACCCACCTAACCCGCGAGGGCATCACTATATAAGGACTCCGACCCCCAAAGCCAAGGGGAGAAAAAAAAGGGTATGGTAACCCCCGCTCTCTAGCTCTCTCATTTCTCTCCAAGCCCTCTGTAATCAGAATGCTAACTTAGGCATCGGAGAGTCCCTGCCGGGAAAATGCCCCCGGGTCCTCTGATTTAGTTCCCGCAGGTCCCTCAGCTCCCGCCGTCTACAAAGGAGAGAAAATCACCTCACGCGGGGGGTAGTCGGGTAGTGCTGCACCAGGGAGCTCCACCATCCTCTGAGTTGCAGACCGCCTAGGAGCTAGTCAAGTGACGAGTTCGCCACCAGGGAGCACTGCCGGGCAGTTCGCCACCAGGCAGTTCGCCATCAGGCAGTTCGTCACCAGGCAGTTCGCCATCAGGCAGCGCCACCAGGCAGTTCGCCGTCAGGCAGATCGCCACCAGGGAGCACTGCCGGGCAGTTCGCCATTAGGCAGTTCGCCACCAGGGAGCACTGCCGAGCAGTTCGTCGTCAGGCAGTTCGCCATCAGGCAGTTCGCCACCAGGGAGCACTGCCGGGCAGTTCGCCACCAGGCAGTTCGCCATCAGGCAGTTCGTCACCAGGCAGTTCGCCACCAGGGAGCACTGCCAGGCAGTTCGCCATCGGGCAGTTCGCCACCAGGGAGCACCCCTGGGCAGTTCGCCACCGGGTAGTTCGCCACCAGGCAGTTCGCCACCAGGCAGTTCGCCCCTAGGCAGTTCGCCACCAGGGAGCATCACCAGGCAGTTCGTCACCAAGTAGTTCTCCCCCAGGGAGTTCGCCACCAAGTAGCTCATCACCAAGGCACGTCACCACCAGGTCAAACACGAGGTACTTAGCCAAAAAAATTTATACATCACAAAAAATGGTACGTGACCAAAAACGGTTACATCAGTTTCCATCAGTGAGAGTGCATTCCCGATCATTACCTTTGTCCGACAAAGGGGCTGATCCTGTCATTATGATCACCCACTCAGATGAATTCTCAGACTGTCCCAACATACCCAGGTTTTGACCCCCGCTAAGGATCTCACTGATTGGTACATCAAAGACAGCCCAATCCGACACCTAGTGCAGTATCATAATCGAGTCTAGGGGTCGGGTGTAACTTTCCAGTTTTGCCCATTAATCTCCAAGGTCCAGGGCAATACTGGAAATCTGGTCCAGTTCAAAGATTCAATTAATCCTACACTGCATGTGCCTAGGGTCTCACCCTGGCAGCTGAGACAGGCCACCCAAACCGACTTGGCGGCACATCAGTGTCAGCCTTATCAGGATAGGTCTCCCCAGACCGACCCACTGGCTGTGAACATTCTAAACTAACACGACTCTCATTAAGTGTCCAGTTTAAGGGTATTACATAGAAACATACCAAGGGAACATGAATCAGATATGTACTTTTATTCATTTACAATAAACTCATAATGTACATCATTCTGATTGAAGCTAAGGGCATACAAAACTGTCTAACAAAACAGGGGTCCTCTAGGGATCAGTTATTTTGGGCAGCTTTGTAATTTTTTTCTGATCACTTGTAATGCTTAGGGGAGGGTGCATCTCATGCCTCTCCAAGGGTTGATTGTAAAGCTTTATTCTTCTTGTTTAATGAAACTAATTTTCAATTATCAAAAAAACATTATTAAATTAAATTGTTCAATTTCAATTAAAATACTAGTTTTTTTTATTTGTTAGGGTTGAATTAAGATGTATACTGTCTTGAACCATTGAAGACCTCAAAACCTAAACTAATAAGCATGGAAGAACTAAAAATTTTGTCATCCTTTCTTTTCTTTTCTTTTCTTCTTTCTTTTTTTTCTTCCATTTTTTTCATGATTATGTTGATTTACTTTGTTTTAGAAAAATTTTATACATTTTTTATGAAGATTATAAACAATTAATGGTGAAAAGTGGTTTAAAAATAGTAAAAGATGATTGCTGCTTACTGTGGAACCAAGGGAATTATCCCAGGATTCATGGTTTTATTCAAAAAAAAATCCCTTTGTCTAGGCAACAAAGTAATCACGTAGCCCCACCTCAGTGGTGAAAACTGTGATCAAAATCACATGAAAGGTCCAAATACAAATAGGAAAAGCATGTAAAGAAAAAAGTATGCTATCAAAAGACTACCAAAATGATGAGTTCAGAAAAAAGACAGACAATAAAATCATGAAAAATTATTGAGTTACTTTGCACAGGGCCATGCAACAGTTGGAACTTAGAAAATGTATTGAAAACTATTTATGATGAAGGCAACAGCTATGACATCACCATGTGCTTGTTTTGGACATACTAATGCATCATGCATGTCTTTGAGTGTGCTATTCTGAGAATAACAGTCCAATAGAATAGAGAATTGATGGTTGAATTAGAAAGAAAGTTTGAGGTCTAAGAAGTAAAAGATGTTGTATTTTCAATGGAAACATCTAAAGCCCCATGTCCAAATGGCTTCACAACGGCCTTTTACCAAGATCGTTGGGATATCAATAGGAGATGGCTTCGTGGAGGTGTTTACAGAACTCTTTGAGAGAGGAAAGATCAATTTGAGTGTTAATGCTACATTTATAGCTTTGATTTCTAAAAAGGTGGATGCAAGTCACCCAAAGGATTTTAGGCCCATAAGCCTAATTGGTAGTATGTATAAGGTAATCTCTAAGGTTTTAGCCTTGAGAATCAAAAAGGTACTACCATCCCTAATTTCTCCGAACAAATGAACCTTTGCATCTAGAAGACAAATTATTGATCAGATCCTTATTGCCAATGAGTGTGTGGATTACAGAAAATGACAAAGAAAAAGGGGCCAATTTGAAAAAGGCTTATGATTTGGTGGACTGGGGATTTTTGCTTGAAGTTCTGAGAAATAAAAGGTTTGGAGAGAGAGAGAAAGAGAGATGGTGTAAATGGGTCAAGGATTGTGTGTTTATTTGCCATTACTCCATTTTGGTTAATGAGGTAACTAGGGGCTTTTTCCCCGCAAAGAGAGGACTGAGACAAGGGGACCCTCTTCCCCCCTTCCTATTCACTTTAATAGCGAATATTATGAGTGTCCAGATTTCTAGAGCTGACTCCAAGAACTTAATTAGAGGGTGGAGAGTAGGGAGGGAAGAAGTAATTGTCACCCACCTACAAGTTGTAGATTATTCAATTCTTTTTCTAGGGAGAATAAGAGGAGATGGATAACCTAAAAGTTCTGGGAGAGAGTTTTGAAAGGGCCTCCAACTTGAGAGTAAATTGGAATAAAATGTAGCTGGGATTAATAGGCAAAAGAGGAGGTGGCTTCATTGGCTAGAACCCTAGGTTGTGAGATAAGTGAGTGGCCTTTAAAGTATTTAGGCTTACCGTTGGGAGGAAATCCAAAGTCAGAAAGTTTCTGGTACCCAGTGTTGGAGACATTTTCTAAGAGGTTAGCAGGGTGGAAAAGGAACTACAAATCACTAAGGGGTAAAATCACATTAATTAAGTCAACACTAGCAAATTTGCTAGTGTACTTCTTGTCTACCTTCAAATTGCTTGTTAAGATTGCAGATCAAATAGAAGAATTAATGAGAGACTTTCTTTTGGAACCTAGGGATTCTAAAAGGATCATCAGGTGAAGTGGGAAGTGGTTTCTAGAACAAAGGACAATGGGAGCTTAGGAATTGGAAATTTCAGACTAAGAAACATAGCATTGTTAGGTAAGTCATTGTGGAGATTTCCCAAGCAGCAAGAAAGTTTATAGCACAGGGTAATAGAAAGTATCAATGGATTGGTGGTGTTATCAGGCTTGTATTTAGTTAAATAAATAAAAGGAAACTTTTGGTATGAGCCTAGAAGCAGAAGAAGTCGAACAAAATAGGGCTAACCAGTCTCTAGAGAGAGAGAGAGAGAGAGAGAACTGCCACCCTGTATGTTTAATTCATAATGAAAAGTAAAATTACAATATTACCCCTATATACAGAGACTAAGAACAGAGACAAAACACTAATTTAAAGGAAAAGACTAAAATAACCCTAGAACAAAAACTATATTTTAACACTCCCCCTCAAGTTGAAGCATATATATCATACAACTCCAACTTGTTACAAATGTATTTCATCCAAGCACCACTCAAGCCTTTGGTAAATAAGTCAGCTAGTTGATCTTCAGACTTCACATATGGGGTAATGATTTCTCCACTAACCACCTTTTCTCTAACAAAGTGACAATCCACCTCTATGTGTTTGGTCCTCTCATAATACACTGAATTGAAGGAGATATGAATGGCTGGCCGGTTGTCACAAAATAGCTTCATGGGGGTTGTAACTAATATTCCCATCTCCTACAATAGTTGTTTCAACTGCACCAACTCACATGTAGTGTGGGCCATGGCTCTGTACTCGGCCTCAGCACTACTCCTAGCCACCATATTCTGCTTCTTGCTTTTCCAAGTAATCAAATTTCTTGCCAAAAATGTGCAATAACCGGTTGTTGATTTCTTGTTAGTAACCAACCCTGCCCAATCAACATTTGTGTACCCTTCCAAGGAAAGTTCTCTTCTTTCTTATACAACAACCCTTTACCTAGAGCACACTTCAAATAGCATAGAACTCTAACAATACCTTCCCAATGGGTTGTCCTTGGGTTCTGCATGAATTGGCTCAATAATCCAAGACTAAAGGAAATGTCTGGTCTTGCAATGGTTAAACAAATCAGTTTTCCAACTACTCTCCTATACCATTCAGGATCAGCTAAGGGCTCCCCCTCAGTACTAGATATCTTCACATCAGATCTATAGGGGTATCCACTGGCTTTGCCCCTAAAAGATCAGTTTCTTCCAACGAGTCAAGCACATACTTCCATTGTGGGAGAAAGATTCCCCACTTTGACCTTGCTACTTCTATGCCCAAAAAATATTTCAAGTGCCCCAAGTCCTTGGTCTAGAACTAGCTTTGTAAGAACCATTTGAGCTTTTCAATGCTATGTTCATCACTTCCTGTGATAATAATGTCATCAACATAGACTGCCAATACAATCTTCCCATAGGTAGTATCTCTGTTGAACACTAAATGATCAACCCTACATTGTGCCATCCCAAACTGTTGTACTACACTACTGAATCTCCCAAACCAGGCCCTCAAAGATTGCTTCAACCCATAAATTGCATTCTTCAAACGACACACCTTACCTTCCTCCCCCTAAGCAACATACCCTAGAGGTTGCTCCATATACACCTCCTCCTCTAGGTCACCGTGAAGAAATGTATTTTTAATATCCAACTGAAACAATGGCCAATCAAAGTGTGCAGCCAAGGAAATAAGCACCCGAACCAAACCAATTTTAGCTACAGGTGAAAAAGTATCAGTATAACCAACGCCATATATTTGTGCATACCCTTTGTCTACTAAGTGTGCTTTATATCTCTCCACACTACCACCAACAAGATGCTAACAGTGTAAACCCACCGACAACCAACTGCTTTCCTTCCATGGAGGCAAAGAAGTGAGGTCCCAAGTATGATTAGATCCTCATCCATGGCCCTCTTCCATTCCGAAGAGAGAAGAGCATCCTAAAGAGATCTAGGAACAAACACAGACGATAGAAGGGATACAAAATTCCAATATGATGGAGATAAATGGCGAACTGAAACATAACGTGATATAGGATGTTCAATACAAGCACGCTTACCTTCGCAGAGCACAATGGGGATATCGAAATGATATGGATCCGTCAACGGAGGAGCAGATGATGGCTGAGATGGAGCTGGAGAAGGCTGAAACACAATACCATGAGGGCAGCATACACTCGATGCATTGGAGGGTAACTAATATAAGAGTGATACATTGGTTGAAAACTTTGGATATGTTTGCAGATTTCTCAGAAGATGATTTGCTAAGGAAGTGAAAGGAAATTGCAACATCGGCCCCCACAAAGCAGGCCTTAAGTTCTTCTTAGATCCCTCTACCTCCCAATTTTAGTAAACTGAATTTTGATGGAAGTAGTATAGGCAATCCAGGGCCCTCCGGAATAGGGGGAGTTATAAGGGAATCTAATGGCCATGTTCTCTGGTCCAATCAGGGTGGGAGATTCCTCGAGGGCTGAGATACTTGCAGCTCTAGAAAGGGTACAAAGGGCTAAAGACATGAACATTAACAAACTGATCATAGGAGACTTTAAGATTGTGGTGGGCTGGCTGAAACAGGACAACACTAGGCTTTGGAACTACAACAATGAAAAGAGGAAATTTAAGTGGCTGACTAAGGACATTGAAGTTTATGCACTTAGGTAAAAAGAAGTGCAAACTCTTTTGCAGATGGACTAACTAGGCAAGGGGTGAACAGGAACTCTATTTTTTGGGCTCAGTTGTAAATGTTGTTATGATTTGGGTGCATGCTGGCTGATTCTAGGAGTTAAGATATTTTAGCGCCCTTCCTTTGTAATTTTCTTAATCAATTAATGAATATTTCTGTTATTGATCAAAAAAAGGGCAACACCTTAGCCAAGATTTTATAGATGCTAGTCACCAAACTAATCAGCCTAAACTCTTTAAGGTCTCACATCCATCTTCCTTGGGATCAATGCAATGAAAGTAGCATTGGCTCCAGGGCTCACTATATTTTTATCTGCAAATTCCTAAAACACCTCAAAAAGGTCATCTTTTACCACATCCCAATAATCCTAATAAAAAGCCACATCTGAGCCAGGTGCTTTAGATCTGTAAATTGAAAACACTGCCTGCCTTTCTCAAAATTCCTTTCTAACCAACTTACTTACTTACCTACTCCCAAACAAATTGAACTAATCAATTCCTTCCACCCTTAGCCTATTCTTCAATGGCTTTCTAAAGATTGATTTAAAAGGATCCACAAACATCTTGGCTATTTCATCTTGATCTGTAACTTCCTCTCCATCCACTTCTAGTTTGGCCACAAAGTTCTTTGTCCTCCTCCCATTGGCCAAGGCATGAAAAATTTAGTGTTCTCGTCCTCTTCCTTGATCCACTTATTCGCAAATTTTGCCTCCATGAAATCTCCTCTTTAAGGAGTACTTTAAATTTCTTCTCAATTCTCTTTCTTGCTCATTCATAGTCCTTTGAGATCCTTTAGAGTCTATTTCCTCAATCTTAGACAACAAGGTGGATTTTTGTTCCTCTATCCTTTTTATTTTTGATTGAAAACAGTAACTTTTATTAAGAATATTAAATAAACATCTTACATTGTCAACCACTCAGACAAAGAGTGTTGACCCCAAAATAACAACAAGAATTACAATACAACCCAAAATAAGTTTTCCCTGAAGGTCCCCTATCCTTCCAAAATGCTCCCTGCTCCACTCCTTCATTTTAGATCTCAATCTCTTCATCTTTTTGTGAAACCTAATTGCCTTCCATTGTGAAACCCCTCTCAACTCTTCAATCCACCATTCCCCAACCTTATGCACAAAGCCTAGGTGAGTTAACCACACTTCTCAAATCTAAGGGTCACTGTCCAAACCCTAGAGGTTCAGGGCCTAATTGGATGGGGCAATGGTCAGAAATAACTCTAAGTAGAGCTCTAGCCACAAAATCCCTCCAATGATTCTCCCACCCTACATTAAATAGGAATCTATCTAGTTTCAAACAAAGAGGGTTTTCCTAGAAGTTAGACCAAGTAAAATTACCTTGTAACAGAGGTATCTCCTTTAACTCACAAGTATTAATGAATTCATTGAACTTCCTCATGCTAGTTGTAACAATGCTTTGGGGGTTTTTAGATTCATTACAAAACCTAATTACATGAAATCCCCCCTCCACACCAAGGGCCATCCAAATAGCCTCGTATTCCATACAGCCCCTCCCACATCTCATTCATTTCTCTATAATTGTTTGGCCCATATATATTAATTAAGACCCATGCGAAACCACCCTCCAAATTTCTGGATTTTAAAGGCACATAAAACCTCCCTATGAGTTCCTCCACTGATTCTACAACATCCTCTCTCCATAAGGTAACCAAACCTCCAGAAGCTCCCCAAGAAAGAGTCAAGGTCCAACAGACTCCTCTTGATCTCCACACACTTCTCACCCATCTTCTATCCAATTCTCCCAACTTGTTTCCTGCAACATTACTATATCAGGTCTGTCTCTTCTTAACAAGTCTTTAATTACCCTTCTTTTTCTTGCACTCCCCAAACCTCTCACAGTCCAACTAATAATTTTCATTGGAACACACCCTTCAAAAGACCCTTACTGAGAGCCCCCTCCTTAACCAGGGACCTTCCTTCTCTCCCACTTCTGTTTTTTCACTCGAGATGCTGGAGCATTTGTTTCAAGCATAGAAAACACATCAGTAACCAAAACGGAATTGAAAAGAGTACCCATGTGGTTAGGGACCAAGGGGATTGCTTCAACAATAGGAGAACCAGCATCTGGAGTCAAGCCTAAGCATGTTTCCTACGTTCAAATTTGCATTAGATGTTTTTTAGTGGAAATCAAAACCAGTGTTTTTAGTGGTGGGTCAGCAGTTCAACCATCTAGGTCAAATGAGTCAACCATGGCATCATAAATTATAAACGAAAATATTAAAAATATAAAAAAATAGATAAAATGCAGCAATATATATATATATAGAGAGAGAGAGAGAGATGCTCACAAAAATATTGGTCCAAATTATTTGTTGCCAACCGTCAGCTTGAAATTCAAACTTAGTTGTATTATTGTGCTCATTTCATCAACAGAATGGACTAGTCAAAAACAGAAGGCAACAGATACAAAAAAAAACTTCTAAATGCCATAGTTTTTTTTTAAATAAGGCCACCCTATCATGCATATACCACATCTATGATAGAAAAAATATGCTTAAGACAATTCTCTAATAAACTGAAAGTGAAGATAAATCATGTAAGAAATAGAAGTAATAATAGCTGGAAAAACGGAGAAAAGTTGAAGGGACAAAAAAATCAACAATAGAAGCTTAATACTTAACCAAAAAAAGCATACTTACACCAGAAGATAACCAGAACTGCCAAAATATAGTCGCCCATAAGGATCAATTCCCAGAAGTTCTGCTCCTCGGACAGACTTCGTTGATTTCATCTGCATGTTATTTTTGTCTATTTCACATTCCGGGCAGTACCAATCGCCCTCTGGTAAAAGATCCTTGGAAATACCTACACATCTTGAATGATAAGCTGCTGGACAGCCATCACAACATATTAAGCTCCCATCCATCTTACAGAGACAGCATTCATCACTATTCCAATCAATGGTTTCATCAACAATCTCTTCAGTCAAGCAAGAACCGGCTGAGTCATCCATGGGATCCTTTTTCTTTTTGTAAATCTCCAAGTTTCCTATCTTATCGATATCCATGTCAAGGGCACGCATTCTTCTATTAAGCTCCAACCTTACAGCTTCCACCTCAATGACATCATCACATAGACATCGAAGTATCTCAACCTTTACAGTTACAGATTGTTTATAGTAATCGCCATCCAAAAGTTTCAACTGACTAAGATCGAAACCGGATTTCAATCCCGAACCACGAACAAGTAGGTACTCAACCAGAAAAACAGGCCATGTAATTGGATCCAACAACTGCCAGTTAAGAGTCCTACACCAACAAGTTAATCCAAAACCATGAATAACAAAAATGATCAGTATCTCAATGGCCCTAAGGAGCTTTGAAGAAACAAAAAAATAAAAAAAATAAATAAATAAAGCAAATTGTATACCTCGGGCAAGCAGAAGCAGATTGAGAGCCCTCATCAGAAAAGAATTCTAAATGCATCTTCAAAGTGCGCAAGATAGAGAAGTGTACGAAATCAATTAAAGAATTAGCAGACTTGCATTTCAATGCTACTACAAAAGCTTCCACACTAAAGGGACTTAAAAATAATAAAGTGCTGAAAGACCTTAAACAAGCATAAACAGAGAAGAGGTCAAAAATAGGAATCCCATCTAAATCCAGAGTTTTTGAAGAAGGGGGGAGGGCCAACTTCGAAGGACTACTTTCTTGCCCTTCAAATCCAACACAACCTGAGCCAATGGATTTCTCCTCTGATAGAGAATTAACTGCAGGGGATGTTGACACATTGTCAGCTGCAGAAGATTTCTCTGTGCTTGAGGTGTGACCCAAAGAAGATATTTGGGATGATGTTCTGCGAGCACTCCTCCTCAGCACTTTCTCCTTTGTAGATTTCAAATTGTCAGAAAGCCGCCTTCTTTTCTTACAACTATTTTCATCCTTATCTGGGGTTCCCATTTCAATTCCATTCCCCTTCACTGCAAAATCATCCTCATAATTGACTTCCTTCAACTGAAGCTCACCACAACTACCATCCTTAATGCAGGTAGCTCTTCCAACCTCAGGTAAAGCATTTCCCTGCAAATCTCCGCAAAGATCTCTCTCATCCTCTTGACTTTCTTCAACCATCCGTATACAAGCATTTCCCAGCTTGCCCTTACTAAAACCAGAACTATTCTCCTCTTGGGTGTATGTATTGGATACTGAAGTATCTTCCTTCAAGCTTCCATTTGAAATACCATCCTTTATTTGAGTTTCTTCAGCAACTCCAACAGTACACGTTATCTTAAAATCTCCATCAGAGCCGAATTCCTTGATCTGGGTTTCTTCATGCATTTTAAAAGGAGCACTTTCTATGAAATCTTCCCCAGAATGATCCTTCTTTACTCCTGCTTCTTCTTCGTGAATACTATAATTCAAAAGAACACCATATCGTTTCTCCGGACTTTCTTCAGCAGACCCAACACAATCATTTCCGTCCAAATCCCCATCAGAATCAGCATTTTTCTTCAAATTTTCGTCAACAGGAACATTTCTATTCAAATTAAACCCATCAGAACAACCATTTTCCCTTAAATACCTATTAACAGAGGCATTTCCCCTCAAATTCCTACCCAACTCACATTCCATCTCTAGGGTTTCCGAATATACTCCATCAGTCAAACCATCTTTCACTTGGGTTTCTTCATAGCCCTTTTCGAAACATAAATTGGTCATCACACAATCAGTAGACTTACCTGAATCACTGCGAATTTCCTGCTCTGGCTCTTCCAGGCGCCGCTTCTTCGGCTTCCGCCCATGGCTTTCCCTCTCGTTTAAATCAGCTGAACCAGGCTCCCCCTTTCCCTCCAAAATCGAAGCAACCTCGTCAAATTCAATCTCCTCCGAACCACCACCTTCGTAAGAGATCTTGAAAACCCCAGAAGACTCGTCGTACGATTCTACAACACCAGCTAAGTCCTGAACCCCTCGAAATTGCTTCTTCAGAGTCCTGCCCACGAACTCCATTACTTCGAGAGAAAACTCTCCAGAAGATGCGAAGAAGAACAGACCGTGATCTCTAGCATAACAGAGGAGAAAAGATTCTTCTATCCCCCAATAACGCTAATAGCATGAAAAATCGAAGCTGGACAGTGATTGTGTTGTGATATTTTGGGAAAGAAAAGTAAAAGGTGCTGCCAGAGTGCCAGAGAGAAAGAGAGAAATACTAGGGGTGCTCAGGATAATAAGATCAGGGATCGTAACGTCTGAGCTACGAATCTGAAAGAAATGGTAGTAGAAATGCAAAAGTTTAAACGGAAGAAGGTGGCAGTCAGCACCGGACGGCTCTGTTATTTTGGTTCGGGTTCGGGGATAGAAAGTTGAAATTTGCCGTTGTAAAATGCAGGCGGAAAATTGTTTCGTTCTTTTTCTTTTTTTGGTGTGTGGGGGGGGGGGGTGCTGAGGTCGTCGAAGGGTGCGTAGGATAAGGAAATGAATACAAGTACATGTATAAGTAGTAACCGTAGGATAAGATAACAGGTAGTACAGGTTAACCGCCTGATTACAATAGTAACATTTCTGTTGACTGTTCTTGGGAGGATGATATGACCCTTTTCTACCTGTTTTCTGCTGTTTACTCTTTTTTTGTTATTTTGATAACTGTTTTCTACACAAGTTCTTCTCCTATTCATATAAATTAAGATGATTAATATTGAGATTAATGATGATTTTGTTTGTTTGACTTGTTTGACTGATTACTTTGTATGTTTATTGATAATTAATGTTAATTTACAAACTCGCTTTTAAAATTCCTCAAGTCATATTTCTTTCATTAAACATTTTTTATTTTGTCGTAATTTATATTTAATATATCAAATGGTTAAGAAGTATGGAAATGTGTATGTTAAGATGGATGAAGAAATGAAGTTGGTCGAAAAGCCTATAAATCGATCAAATTGGTGATAAAATTAGGGAAACTTGCATGACTAAGTGGCAACGAGCCGAGTTCGGCTTGTGAAAAGCTTAGCTCGGCTCGGTTTCAATTGAGTTCGAGCTCGAGATCGAGCCCAATTTAGTGGCTTGATTATTAAACGAGCTAAGTTCGAGCCTATTTAGAGCTCGACTCGTGAGGCTCGCGAGCCAACTTATATATATATATATAATAAAAATATTATAACTATTAATTATTATAATTCTTAATTTTTTAAATATAAAATAAAAAATTATATATAATTTTTATTTTTATAAAATATTCTTTCTCAAAATCGAGTTCGAACCGAGCCAAGCCGAGCTCAAGCTTATGCATTTTTTACTCGAGCCAAGCTCAAGCTCAAGGTTCTGGCTCAAATTGAGCTCAAGCCTAGTACTATTCGACTCAGCTTGGCTCGAATCCACCCCGACTCTCCATCAATGTCCCACGTAAAGCACATATATTTTCTATACATCTATGGCTGGAATGTCTTATGGGTAGATGCGGGTAACAAATGTTCAATTGTTTGATTAAGACCACTTAAATCACTCACAAGTAGGGATGTGCATAAAAAATCAAAAAACCAAATAATCGAACCAAATCGAGAAAACCGAACTGAAAAATCTGATTAACCGAATTGATGAGTTCAATTTCAATTTGGGATTTTTGAAAAATTAAAGGACCGATTTGATTTTTGGTTAATCTAGGAAAAAATGATGGTTAACTGAATTGACCGATATATATATATAACATATGTCACATATTATCTATATAATATATATAAATATATATGCACTATATATATAATTATCTATTTATAAATATATTATATATTTTGTAATATTTATAATATATTATATTATTTATTATTTATAATATAGTATTATACATATATTTATATAATATATAAAAATCGAAGAACCAACTGATCAATTGGTGGTATTGATTTGGTCTCGGTTCAGAGAAATGGAAAAACCGATACTGGTTCGAACCGTGGACACCCTACTTACAAGGAAAGGTGATCAATTTCAAATTAAAGGGTTAAAAGGAATAATAGGGGCAGACGAGAAAGGACAAGTGTCAAAATTGTAGGAAATAATTTAAGTATTCATAATTCAAAAATGGATATGGCATTAAATAGAACCTAATGGCTCACGATTCATCTAATGCATTTGGTTAGGACTTAGACGATGATGATGATATCGAATATTTAATAAAGCTCTTTTGTGTACTGAATTCATTTATCTTAACAACAAAATTCAGTTATTACCAAGTAAAAGAATAGAAAAAATGGAATACCAAAAAAAAAAGTTATAAGGCTCAACCATGTCAATAAAATCATCACAATCATGGAAGCACAGTGAAGCTCGAGATGATTGAACATAGCTTAACATTCTGTAAGCACTTGGCCTAAACACAACTTAATAATAAAAAAAATAAAATAAAGCTTATTTTCTCAATGTTGATCCCAGGCGGCCAGATAGCTATAAGAGATTTTGGTCATTGGAAGGGGTGGAACAAATACAAACCTAACCTTCCAGATTTGTTTATTTTATTTTATTTTTATTTTTTGCACAAAGTGAATGTTCTAAGACTTGAAACCACATACTCATGCTCAATAGTATTCAATCTGATATATCTTTTATATATATATCAATGGAATCTAGTGATTATTACAGTAATTAATTACTGTAACTTAATAATTACCGATTCTTACAGTAATTTAATAAATATATAATTAGTGATTATAATTAATAATTACTGTTATTATAAATATTGTTAATAAATAGATATTTACTTTAATTTTACTTTAAAATAAATTATAAATATTGTTAATAAATTTAGTAATTGTTTTTGTATTAAAAATAATTAAAAATGTAATATGTTGTTGATAAGAAAAAGTGCCATGTGTTGTTTATGGGTCGGGTCGGGCTCATAATTCTAGTTAGTTCTTGTTTAAAATTTCAGTTATTAATAGAGACAAAATTGTAGAACTGGAACTGTTATAATTGGTTCGATCAGTTTGGATCCATTAGGTAGACCTAGACCTGTTCATGGGCCGGGCCATGCTTTGAATATATATCAACAGAATACACTCAAGCCTGAGCCCCAGCCCAGCCCGACCATCAGGCCCAAGTCTTAAGCCTGAGCTCGAGTCTGGGCAGAAAGTTTTTTTTTTCTTTTTTATTCAATAAAAAGTGTTTTATTTATATTAAAAACCTTTGAAACTCAAAAATAATAAACATCTCACTATTACTTAAAAAAAAGAATAAGAATAAAAAAAATATTATATATATTTATTTATTATTTAATATATAGTATCAAGTCGGACTCAGACTCGGATCAGACTTTTTTGAGAAAGCCCGAACCCTGGGGAGCCAATTCCAATTCTCATGCCCAGGAGTTGCAACTTCGATCATCCGGGCTTTGAATATCATGATTAATTCTACCAATTTTCAACATGCTAGACTTGCAGACACAGTGCAACCATGGGGAGAGTTAAAAATAAAACGTGTAATGCACTCCATGCTATCCGTTAAGTAAGCACATCCAATCAAATGAGTAATAGAAGTATATATAGCACACAAGTTGCTCATCAAAGCACACCAAAATGTTAATACTATAAGTTAGGACTGCTAGAAATTTTTGTCAATGCTCGGGGATGCCCCAACTCCCCACTCCATCCCGGGTTAGCAATGGACTGGTTAAACAGTTACTGGGCTCTATGTGATAGTATGTAAGAATAACAAATTCCTAAAAAGATGCAGAAGGTAAATGGACTTAGAAAAAATGCGGACGGAGTGAGAAGAGGGAAGAGGATAATTAATATGACTGAACCCTGAGACAAACAAGTTTTGCCATTCTGAATGTCGATAATTAATAACCATCTATGCTTTTAGTTTTTTTAATTGTAAAAAGAAAATGTTTGCACATTTGACATGTTGCATGGTCTTATTGTTGAGCCATCTCCAACTTTAAACTTTAATGTTCATTCTCCAACTTACTGGTATTTTAAACTTAAAGGGCTCTCTCTTGTATCCATTCTTTAACAAGTATGAATAAATTGAGTTATTTATCCCAAAAATGAGGTAGCACAGAATTAGTGTAAATTATTGAAGTTTGATTTTTAATTGAAAATTATATTAACTTTCTCTTTCATTTTTAATCTCCCAACTATTCAATAAAGAATTATTCGAAATTGTTTCCTTGCCTTCCCATTTACCCGTGCTTAGCACGGGCCCTTTCTGCTAGTATTTTATTATTACACCAGGTAAGATTTATTGGAAGTAAAATCCCTAGTATGCAACATACGTATCCAATCATACATTGGAATATCTTTTCATGAATTTAAGATGATGTACAGGAAATATTAATTCCTTATATATGTATGTTTGATCCATATTAAGACCAACATTATGATTGCTTCAGTTGGAATATCTTTTTGTTTTTTTACTGATAGCAGGCATGCACAAGCATCCCTATATAGAGAGAGATCACTTGAGTGCAATATACGGCTGGTGTTAAAAAGATGCCCACGTTACATTCAGTTTCTTAGTTGAATTGGTTGTGGGTGAAATTAATTAGCCAAATATTTATTTTTCATTTTAAAGTAAAAATAAAAAATAAAAACAACATATAACTTCATTTTAAGTGTATAAATAGCTTGGAGTTCATTATTTTAACTCATCATGCCACTTTTGCTCTTGTTGCCTTGTGGCATGGGAAGTGCTACAAGACAGGGGAGCTCAGTACTTAATAACTTAGTTAATTGAGTTTCCATGCAATTTGGGCTGAAAATGAATGGTCTGTGAATTCCATGTTCACATATGACCTAATAAAAAAGGACAGACTTGATGAATTAAGTAAAGAAAATTCTAAATTGAAATTTAACTATACTTGTACATAACAAACCCGGGTTTTTTATTCTAACTATCACATCCTTATTTTATTTATTCATTAACTTTTTTTCTTGTGCATCCCTTGAGTTTCATGAATGGTTTCAAAGTGAAAGGGAGTCATTTCTTGGTTTAATGGTAAAATTTCAGGCCAGCAATCATGAAAACATAGGTTCAAATAGGAGGGTGTACATTGTGTACAATAAATAAATAAATGTTTGGATCATATCCACTTTACCCCTCCCAAGACCCCATATATTGGGACTAACATTATACTATATAAAATAGATACTTACCTTGGGTTTTGTATAGGTGGTCATGAAAGTTAAGGTGGTGTTTGGTTCCATTATGTTTTTATTGTTTTCATTGCTTTTTTTCAATTTTTTTGCGATTTTGACTGAGCCACATCAACCATGCCACCATATTAGAAAACACTTTGAGAAAAGAAAAAACATAAAAAAAATGATGTTTTTGAGATGGCCATTTTTTGAGAAAACAAGAACCAAGCAGCATGTATATATGCAATTTTTTTGTTGCTATTGTTTATTTGAAATCTGATATACATGATGCGATTTTCTCAAAAAACGACAATAGAACCAAACACCATATATCATATACTATGTACATAGTATATATCATATACTTGCTCTTATACTAGTTTGAAGGGGATGAGAGATCCATCCTATGGACGCCCAAAGATTGCGGAATAAGGGGCGAATTTCAAAAATTTATCTCTCCCTTCAACTGGGAATCGTATTCCCTATTTAGAAAATCATATTTTCAATGATCAATCTTGAACCATAAACTGAACCAGATCTGAACCAAAAAGGAGTGGGAAGGATTATACCTGATACGGAGAAGTAATATCTCCCAACGAAGGTGTTCACGCCCAAGGAAGGATCCAAAGACTGCTCCCACTGAAGATGGCGCAGTGCAGGTGGAGCAGAATCAGCAGTGTTTTTCTCCAAGAACTCTGTCCTTCGCAAGAATCAGCAAGATGGTACGTGAGCACAGCTTCCTTTCAATCCTTTCTCAAATGACTGATGTCAAGATCCAATCTTGACTTCTCCCACAAGTGGAGATCGAACTGGCAAACAGGGCGGCAAGAACAGGGAGGCGGCAAGAGAGTATTTGCAGGGAGCAGAATTCTCTCTTCTTGATTTCAGCACTAAAGAAAACCTGATGATCTGTGTGTTTATGCTTTAGGCTGCCGCCCCCTTCTTCTTTTATAATCTTAAAGGGATCAGCTCCTAATCAGATTAGGAGTTGCTAATCCAAATCATATTTGGGTTAGAAGTCCCTTTAAGTGATAAGGGATAATCCTTATCTTATCTCGAGATCAAATTAGCCATCTCCTAATCTGATTATGAGGTTTCAAGATCTAAATCTTATTTAGATCTTGGACTCTCTAAGTGGATAGGGTCTAAGCCCAATCCTATTAGCTGATCCACTTCAAATTTCGCCCCTTTATTAACTAAATAAACAGCCCAGTTCGAAATGGGCTTTAGGCCCATTAAGCTTATGTGCTCACTTAACCCTCTTAACTGTTGCCCAGTTGGGCTTCCTTGTATGGCGTGGGACCCAAGCATTGATCTACACATCAGCCACATGGGTTCGGCCCAGCCTTTGTTACAAGGCCTGGCCGAATACACTGTTAAAGACAGTGCACCCCTTGAAACCCATCAAATGGGCTCTACGGGCCCAACACTTACCCTAAGAGGTCCCTGGGCCAAGCCACCTTGTAACACCCAGGGACTGTGGGCAGATGCAAGATTAGCCCATCAGGTATTATCCTCAATGGTCTTACACTTAACCTCTCAGCCCATAATGATCATACACTGCCCGACAAGAGAGGACCTCTCCCTCGGCTGCAAGGAACAGTATTGCACTCTCCACTCATATGGATCCCGGGAATTGAAACCTTTTGCAAACATTTTAGAAACCATATATATACTTTTATATCTTATATAAAATATATTTTGCAAAACAAATCTCAACGGTTGAAATCGGCTGCCGGCAGTCTTAGTTTCCATCAATGAGAGTGCATCCCCGATCATTACCTTTGTCCGACAAAGGGGCTGATCCTGTCACTATGATCACCCACTCAGATGAATTCTCGGACTGTCCCAACATACCTAGGTTTTGACCCCCGCTATGGATCTCACTGATTGGTACATCAAAGACAGCCCAATCCGACACCTAGTGCAGTATCATAATCGAGTCTAGGGGTCGGGTGTAACTTTCCAGTTTTGCCCATCAATCTCCAAGGTCCAGGGCAATACTGGAAATCTGGTCCAGTTCAAAGATTCAATCAATCCTACACTGTATGTGCCTAGGGTCTCACCCTGGCAGCTGAGACAGGCCACCCCAACCGACTTGGTGGCACCACAGTGTCAGCCTTGTCAGGATAGGTCTCCCCAGACTGATCCACTGGCTGTGAACATTCTAAACTAACACGAGTCTCATTAAGTGTCCAGTTTAAGGGTATTACATAGAAACATACCAAGGGAACATGAATCAAATATGTATCTTTATTCATTTACAATAAACTCATAAAGTACATCATTCTGATTGAAACTAAGGGCATACAAAACTGTCTAACATAATTTTCATAATGATATTTTGCAATGGTTTAGAAGTGGATGTTAGGCAATAAAAGTAAAATTGTTCCTCACTTATATCTCATTTTTGCCAAGCATATATTAAACAAGACGTCTCTTACATTGCAATCAGAGTTAACTAGGCAATTCCCCTATATGACATACTCTATTTATGACATATTAGGGATGATGTGGCAAATCCAATCCATTCACAGGGTAGAGCGACCGTCTGGTTTATCCTCTATACCTGGCCTGAATTGTTGGTTTCCCAATTAATAATTTCTATCCAAAGCCAATATAGAAAAGTTTCTCAAAAGTAATAACTTTATGGACACGTAGAAAATAAATATTTTTGGGTAATTTGTTCAACAAAATAGAATGGAGATGTCCAACTAAATTGTCAAGTGGAAGATCACCGGCTCATTTAAGACTTTTCGACTAAATTGTCAAAGGAGTGGGCCTCCTGGTTGGTGAACTTCCCTATGACCCACTTGAAAGTTTAAATTTAGGTGGGAGTCCAAAAGAGCCTTACATTTTTCATCGTAAAAATTTTAATTTGGAAACACTTGCCACGTGTTAAGTTTTACATTAAAAATTATGAATTTAAATGACGAGGAAATAACAATTTGGGGTAGAGTTTAGAGCTGATGCGGACCAAATGATTGAAGGAATACCTATCCAATCGAGGGAATTCACCACTTACAGTTGATGGGATGCCTTTTTTATTTTTTTTAATATACTCCAAGATGAGATATATCATGCAGAGCTGTAATATGGGTTGGGTCTGGTTCCGGACAGGGTGTATCAGTTCTCAACCAATTATTTATTGGGACAGTATTAGGGCTGATTATTCTTGGCCCGGCCCCGTATCATGTTCGGAAATTTTTGGGCCAGGATTAGGCCCAACACATCAATCCCGGCTTAGCCTGTACTATAATATAGTATAATATATATTTTTAAAAATATATTATAACACTATATTATATATTAAAAGATATAAATTTTTTAAAAGTTTATTTAGAATGTATTAAATAATTATTGAAATTTATTAGAGTATTTTGGAAATTTTAGGAAAAATTACTACATTTTGATAGATTCTGGAAAACTATTAAAAAATTATGTACTTTTCATTGTAAATTACTGAAATTATTAAAGATAAATGAATATGGGAAAGGGAAAATTGTAATTTTAACCAATAATTACACAAATTATTAAGATAAATTAGTATAATATTGGAAAAAGGAAATTATCGATTAGTTTATATTAGAAAATATAAGATAAATTAGTGTAATTTTGTAAGTGTACCATTTAAAAAGAAAATAAATTATTTAATAACAATTTAAAAATAAATTTGAATAAATTTTCAAAATTACACAAATATAATATATTTTCCAATATTTTTTCATAAAATTATATTTTTGAAAATTAAAGACAATTTAGTGTACTTTTAAACATTTACCATGTGGTTCATACTCAGTATATCAATTTTATCATTTTTATCATCAAATTGAATATTGGGTTAATGTGGAGTGGGTACCTTGCCTTGAACGTGCCTGACAATAGGGATGGGGCGGGGAAAATTTGAGGATTCCCCATCCTTGATAAGGAATGGATACCTTGCCCTGAACAGACTCGACACTTAGGACGAGATAGGGAAATTAGAGGATTAACGGGGAGTGGATGCCTTGCCCTGAACCCGCCTAACACTGGGGACGGGGCTAGGATGGGGTAGAGTGTCTTGACTACGGGGTGGGGACAAAGATAGGGGTGCCTCGCCCTAAACCCACCCCATTGTCATTTCTATACAATTGTTAATCATTAGTGAAATTAATAAAATGTTAGCATTTGTAATTATTTAAAGTCAATCAAAATTTCATTTAAAAATAATTAAAGTTATAGCAGTTATTAAAATTACTAAAAATGATTAATAAAATTAAATTTATTAAAAATTATTTGATTCGTATTAAATTAACAATCATTATTTTTTATAAATCAACATTAAATGTAAAATATAATTATTAAAATTTTAAATATTAACAATAATGTTGAATACTTTTAGTTAATTAACAATAATTTTATTTGTTAATTTATCAATTAATTAATATTAAATAAAATTATTATTCTTATATTTTCCCGTGCATCACACGGGTCCCTGCTAGTGTAATATATACAAGTATATTTTATTTTATACTAAATGTTTATTATTTTATAGAAGATATAAAAATTTTAAGTTCTAACATATAAATAAATATTAATTAGTTAACACATGTCAATACATGTGTGGACACTTGAGCCAACTCAAGCATGTAAATTGTCCTCTTAGGCAAGGCCTTCTATAGATGAAGGCAAAACCTTCACCCTCGTTTTCTAAGTAATGTGGGACTTAGACAAATGCCAAATGGTAGCACTCATTATTTGATGTTGTTTCAAGTCCCACGTTGCTCGAAATGGGAATAAAGGCCTTGTCTTCATCTATAAAAAGATAGATAAACCAAGACAAATCAACTCTAAGAATTAAATGAGGCCCATGCCTTTTTTGTACATAGGCCCAAAGTTTAGCCAAGCCCAATTTACTTTGGGCTTGTGCCATAATTTTTTGCATATATTATTATATTATATTATATTTAAGATTAAACAATTTAATAATTAAATTTTTATTATTAGATGTCATAGGCCTAGAAAGCCCATAAGCCCAATCTGGGTCCGTGTAGGGCAAGAATTGTGCTTGTAAACTAGGCTTGAGGTGTAGGCTGGGCGGGCCCAGGCCTTGGGGGGCCAAGGGCCCCCACCAATATACTTGGCTCCACCTCTATTTGTATTGTTGTCAAACAATTTTAATTGTGATAAGAATAAACATTAATCTCGATACTATAATCCACTTTTTTAAAATTAAACAACTTGAATGCGAAATTTTGCATCCATTTTCCAGATGCAAACTTTTGCTCTCATTTGAATGCAAACATGTCATGGAATTGAATTTACTGTCATTATAAATATACAAATATACACCTGCAAAATAAAACCATAGTGCATATATGCATTAAACCAACATCCACATTGATGCCTCCAAATAAAATCAAAACATTGTAAGTTGAGGAATAACTTTTTTTTTTTGTATTAAGTTGAATAGTAACTTTTTTGTTTATATTAAGTTGAAGAATAACTCTAGATGCCCCATCAATTGAGAATGAGTTATTTAAAGCCACATATGTTGTCACAAATAAAGGCCCCTTCATAATGTGACTTATCCTTAGAGATAACAAAAGGAGATTATCTTTGTTCATTAAGAAAATAAACAAGATTATCTTTCTTTTAGTGGAACTAGCCAATGTGCAACTTAATAATATGGTCTTTATATATCACAGGAAAAATAAAAGGACCATATTATAATTTGCAATGTTAATTTGATACTTAACTCATTATACAATGATTAGTGACACTAGACTCATGTAAGAGTGTCAATTGGATAGTATTTGGTCTAACCCGATCTAGTCCAATATGAATTCATTAAAAATGGACCATGTCCAATCCAATCCAATAAATACTTTGGACCATTAAGCCTATACTGGTCCAATTTAATTTGCTTTATTGGTCCAACCCAAAATTGGTCCTCTAGACTATTGTACCTTCTATCAAGACAAATAACCCATTCATTCGTGAGAAGGAGATTGTGGTATTTATCCATATACATGTCATGTGTATTATTAGACATTATTATTTAGTATCACTAGTAAGTGTTCATGTGCTTTACGCGTGGCAATTCTAAATAGCAAATTGAAAAATTCAAATATGATTACATAACACCTCATCCAAATATGTGATAAATGTTTTGAATTGTGAAGTTTTAAGTATCTTTGACAAGCCTATTTGCTTGGCGATACTCTTCTTTTTTGTAATGTTTTATCTTTTTGGTGTATCTTTTTTTTGTTATTTATAAAAAAATTATAAGAATTAAATAGAGGCAAATGAATGACTCAAAAATTAATGGTTCAATTTACAATTTAAACATTAGAATTAAATAGGGACTACATTCAAAAATGAGTATTTTAGTCAAAAAAAAGTTTCACAATCTTATTCATACCTTTAATAGAAGTGTAAATATAGAATTATAGATGCGTTCATTTTTTCTATAATTCCTCAACATTTCTATGAGTAAAAATAATTATAATATGTCACACTTACTTTTTGTTTAATAGGATAAATAAATGATATTATACATGTGCCTAAATGCTTTTTTATAAAATTTATGTATTTTTTAATTTTTATGTTTATATTTTATTAATTTTTATTATTTATTTATGACATTAAAGGTTAACACATTTGACCAAAAGTTGAACAATTGATCTTTTCCAAACAGTAAAATAATTTCATTTTTGGTTAATTCTAAATTATGTATTTCTTTTTCATTATCAATAAAAATAATTTTTGTTTATTGCACTTATTTGTTTTCTACATTTTTATAATTTTCTATATTTATTTTTATTTTAAGAATTTTATTACCTAACTATGACTTCATATGTTGATGAATTTGATTCAGATGGTTGAATTGGTTAACCACCACTTGGGTAAAGAATGGTTTTGTTTTTTGATCCAGTTTTAAAATATATGGGTTTATGTTGTTAAAAATATCGACATAGATCTAATTAGTAGCATTTATTAGTGAAAAATAACTTAAATATAGGATTTAATAAGAGAAAATGGGAGTTAATGCTACAAGACTTAATGAGAGGGGATTAAATTAGGTGGAAAGTAATAATTGAAGTTACATTTTCAACTCTTACAATTAGAGATGGATTAAATACACAAATATGGGCATTTTAGTAGCCATTAAAGCTAACATTAAAATTGTAATAAAGTGGCTTTTATTCCCTTTCTCAATCAAAGAAATAGAGGGTAATTTTAGCCTATAAAAACTTTCACTCTGCATCCACACTTTTATATATAGTATAGACTTAGGGTGCAATTACGTCGGGTTGGATTGGGTTGACCTAAGACTAAGGATGTTAGTTTTGGTTGGTTCATCCGCCTTGACCTAACCTTATTCGGTTGGTTAGTATTAGTTGTTTACTGGTCAGGATAAAGTTCAAGCTAACACGTGACACATGCTAAACCTAATACATGGCAACATTGAAAAATTATACATTAGCCTTTGCTAAGAATGTAAGGGTCTATTGCCATTTGGTGGTGGCTCGATCGGTAAATTTTTTGACTAATTGTAATGAAGACGTGAGATCAAATCCCTTTACCACCAAGGTTGAGGGCTTATGCCTTATGGGCATGGGATAGGCTACCCCATGTATATAAGAATAGGAAGAACATGATCTTTTCACATGGCATATATATCTGTGTGTGTGTGATACATATAATTACAAATAATATACACTTGGTTTTATATTAAATATTATACACATTAGGTATGCTATATATTAAACATACTATATTTAAAGGTGTAAGCCCAAAAGCTTTGCTCAACCCTAGTATGGATCTCTATATGGTGAAATTCGAGCCTTCAAGCTTAGGGTGTAGGCTAGGCTGGGCATGGGCTATGCTCCTTATCATAAACTACTAGCTTGACCTGGCTTACTTGTTTTTCCTTTCTGTTTTAACCTACTAAAGTGAAATTCATTTAAAAATGCTATCAGATTTGAAAAAAACCAAAGTACCATTGTACAGTCCAAGAGTATACATAGTAAGAAAAGTCAGAAAAAAACAACTAAGTCCCAACATGACATAAAGAGAGATAAGTGTTTTAAAAGTTCACCTAGATGCTAAACCATTTTTATCTTTGGGTTGTAGATCACCTGATTGACTATCTAGGTTGGATAGGTCAGACCCGGGTTACACATTGGCACTAAGTAAGCAGATCATCCCGGCAGGGCGGTTAGTAGCACCTTGCTTAAGGCCAACCTAAAGTACCTCGGCTTGGTCCACCTAAAGGACCTTTGTATAAGGAGCGACCTCCTTCGGGGACTAGCCAAGCTAAGTAAGGTACAAATGGTGACCTACAAGGCATGCTCGTTGACCTATTACATAGATCCGTTAACAAGACCGAGTTCTCCAGAGTAATAACGTTCGACTGCTAAGCCGACCTACTCACCTCATCCGCATTAGAGTCGACCGAAAGGACCTTAGTCCTCTGCACGGATTATGTAACCGATGGGATATTTTCTCCCAACTTAGCAGAAGCAGCTTCCTGGGAATCTCAAACCTATTACAAAGGGTCTCTAATCCCTTACACCTATATAAAGGCATCATTCTCCTAAGAGAAGGAATGCGCGATTAAGCTCTCACACACTCTCATCTTCTAAGTCGGTTGGGCGATGCCTTCCATTCTTCTAAGCCATAAAAAAGAACCAAGACTTTGAGTGGACTGAAGAATGCTAGCTCACCTTTGACGAGCGCAAAAAGTACCTCGGTTCGCCACCTATATTGACCAAGCCGGAGCCTAGGGCTTGGTCCTCATTAGAGAAGTAGAAAAAATTCAACGATTTATTTACTATGTAAGTAAAGTCATGCATGCTGCTGAGGCTAATTACCCGAACATTGAAAAGTTAGCCTTCTCGTTGGTGTTAGTAGCCCAAAAACTGAGACCTTATTTTCAGGACCACACTGTTGTAGTCTTGATTGACCGACCTCTGAGGCAGATTCTCCAAAAGTCCACAATCTCAGGGAGACTCACAAAATGGGCAGTCGTACTCAGCGAATATGATATCTGGTTTGAGCCGCAACTAGCAATCAAAGCATAGGTCCTGGAAGACTTTGTCGCCGAGTGTACGTTTAGCACGCCGACCCCTGAAGTTGCCGAGCTAGTAACCACTTTGAGGGCATCAACCAGTGTGGCACCCGTAATGGCCTGGGGCGAGGAGCCTTGGATCTTTCATGTGGATGACTCACCCAACCAATGCAAAAGCGGGGCTGGACAAATCCTCTACGGACTAAGCGAGGTAAAGCTGGAATACGCTCTTCGGTTCGCGTTCCGAGCTTTAAACAATGAAAGCTGAATATAAGGCACTGATAGCTGTGTAGCGACTCATAGCAGGTCGTCAATCAAGTGAATGGGCAGTATGAGGCTCAGGAGCCCACCATGTCGATCTATCTGGCTAAGGTTAGGGAGCTCCTACCCAACTTCCACTCTTGGTACATCCAATAGATCCCGAGGTCACAAAACACTGAAACCGATGCACTCTTAAAACTGGCCAGTGTAATAGACTCCATGAAAAGAATGATCTACATAAAAGACCTGCTACGCCCAACTATAGGAAGGGTGGCAGAAGAGGTCACCCTTGTTTTGGTAGTAGAGCTGAGCTGGATGGATCCATTTGTTGACTATCTGCACCACGGGACCATTCCAAAAGAACGTAATGCAACATGGAGGGTAGAGTGGTAGTCAGCTCGCTATGTAATCATAGGTAAGTAGTTGTACCGCAGGTCATTTTCGCTCCCCTACCTACGTTGCTTGCGCCGATCTGAAGCAGACCAAGTGCTGCAAGAGATTCATGAAGGTACAACCCATGGCCTTGGGGGCAGGGTGTTTGCCCAAAAAGCGTTGCGACAAGGCTACTATTGGCCTACATTGAAAGCGGATGCAATCGAATTGGTACAGAAGTGTGATAAGTGTCAGTGGCGCGCTAACATTCTATACTAACCCGTAGTCAACCGAAGATACCTTACTAGCCCATGGCCTTTCGCGCAATGGGGGATTGACATCCTTGGTCCCTTTCCACCCGCAACCGGGTAGAGGTTCTTAGTCGTGGTTGTTGATTACTTCACAAAATGGGTGGATACTGAGCCGCTGATATCCATCACAACTCGGAACGTGCTGAACTTCTTCTAGAGAAGCATCATCTGCAAATTTAGACTATCTAAGGTGTTGATCTCATACAACAGAATTTCATATCCCTAAGCAAACGGTCAGGTCGAAGTGGCAAACAGGGCAATACTTTGCCACCCTAGAGGTGTAAATCAGGCATGCAGGCAGCCCGTGCAAAGTGTGGGCTATCTTGGGCCGTACCCGTTCGGGCCAGGCTGGTCCGTGGGCCAAGCCTTGGGCCAGGTCGGGCTGTGGAATGGGCCAAAGCTATTTATCTAAAAAAATTAAAAAACTTAAAATTTTAATTTTATATGAATGTTGATAATGAAATAAATTAATATAATAAAATTGAAAACAATTGTTTATTTTATTAATATATTATTATATAATTATAATTTATATAAATATTATATATAATATAAATAATATATATGGATCGTGTTGGGCTGGGTTGTGGGCTTGGTCGTGCCGGCACGCGGGTCGCGGGTGACACTACCCACTTGGACGTGCCATGTCGGCCCAGCTTGCGAACCTAAAACCCCGGGCCCAATACGACCCACATGACCATGTTGGGCCTGGCACGACCCGTGTGTTGTCATGCTGGGCTGGGCCGCGGATGCCATAGACTGATTTACACCTTTGTGCTTTCAACCTAATGTACGAGACTGAGGTTGTAATTCCAATCGAGATAGGTCGACCATACGCTCCAAGGCCTATGAAGAAGAGACCAATGAAGACAAATCGTGGACTAACCTCGACCTGGTAGAAGGGGTTCACAACCTAGCTTACATTCGGACTACGACATACCAGCAGTAGGTAGCTCAGTACTATAATGCCCGATTTAAGAAACGCCAATTTAGAATTGGCGACCTGGTACTCAGGAAGGTTATGGTTGGTCTGAATTGGGAAGGTCCTTATAGAGTTTTTAAAGTGATCGGTGAAGGCACGTACGATATCGAAACAGTGGATGGGAAGCTGGTACCCCGTGCGTGAAATGTGGACAATTTAAGAAGGTATTACTTGTGAAGAAGTTAAGAAGTTTCGAGCTGCGTCCGCAAAGTTATAAAATCCTACTAAGTATGAATATAAGGTTATCTGCTCCAGCGACTTTGAGCCAACCTTCAAAAAGCTCGGCCAAAAGAAATTCAAGGGGAAGCCAAATCGGTTTTAGCACTATAGCCCCCCTAAGTTGACCTACGAGAAGCTCGTTGAAAATGATCTCAAGGGGAAGCCAAATTGCTTTTAGCACTAAGGCCCCCTAAGCCAACCTATGAGCAGGTTGGCCAAAATGAACTTAAGGAAAGCCAAATCGCTTTCAGCACTAAGGCCCCTTAAGCCGACCTACAAGCAGGTTGGGGAAAACGAACTTAAGGGATGCCAAACTGCTTTTACCTATAAGGGCCTTAAGTCGACCTACGAGCACCTTGACAGGTTTTGAACTTAATCAAAAATTAAAATTGAATTCATATGAAAAGAACGCAATATATACCAAAATATGGATTCATTATTTTCTACAAGAACATTGCCAAAAAAAAAAGATGAGTATAGATAGGGGCACGTAAGCCCCAAGAAATGACAAGTTCTGAAAGATTAATAGGAGAACATAGGCTCGAGGAAACAACAACATCCCATAAGTTTAAACCGGGCCAACCACTACTCATCATCGTCACCCTGCAGCTTGTCATCGACATCGTCTGCCTCCTCACCCTCTTCATTGCTGACCTCTCCTTTTTCTTCATTCGGAGTCAAGGGCTCCTAGTCAACCTGCATTGCCAACTCTTCTAGCACTAGCCTAATGGTTAGGTTGCCAAAGTCAAAATCGGGGTGTAGAGTCTTGAGATAGCATCGACAAAGCTTAAATCTCCTCTTCATTGAGGGAATGGCATTCTCAACTTGCTCCTGGGCATATTAGGGGGACAAACGGAAATGCTCGACAGCTGCGACCTCAACAGGACGGATATCCTTAGTGTACTTGGTCTGCCACTCCTCCAGTTGACGATCCTTTGTCCGCACTTCATCAGTTAAAGTGGAAATGGTCCCTCTCGCCTCCTCTAGCTCGTGCTGCATATCGGTGCTAAGCCTAATGAAACGCTGGCGATCCTCCTCGGCACTGAGCTGAACCCCCTACAGTTGGGCCTTCAAAGCCTGCATGCTTGCCTGCATCTCATGTTTCTCCTTCCGAGATGAGGTAACCTGATTCAGCAATACATTGTGTTTGCCCGCCAAAGAAGAAGAGAACAGTCGAAACGAGGATAATAGGAAAAGAGAACTAAAACATGAGAGAGCAAGAGACAAACTTGATGGATGCACCAAGTCATTCTAGCACCGACCTCAGAAGGGTCCATCCCACTGTAACATTGCACGTCTTCTGGAAGACATTGAGAAAACATTGTGCACTAGAAGAATGCCAATCTCAAAATCCAAAAATAGAATGCCCCTAGCTAGAAAATAAACCAACTTGCTAAGATAGAATAAAGAAAGCATTGAGCACTAGAAGAAAACAACTCATGAGACTTATACAAATGCAATTCTTCTCGAGACCAATCCAAAGTAGTGAAAGTTGTGATGTTGGTCCCAGTGCTCCTCATCATACACGTTATTACTCAAATTAAGACAGATGGCATCTGCTCTTGGTTCTTATTTGGGCTATGTTATTCCATTGTTCATCCCAGAAGGGATTTTAGGTGCAGCAAAGGAGATCAGACCTTTTCTCGCTCAACTTTGTTTTTTTAGGCATTTATCATTCTTTTTTTTTTTGAAGAGTAAAAGAAAACTAACATTAGATAAAGGATAAGGAAATACAGTCATCCACCCTGGGTATCCCTGGCAGATAGTTATAATGAACAAGAAAAGAGGATTCATGAATTTTAGCTACTTGGGATACCGCATGGGCCGACAGGTTATACTTTCTATTTACAAACAAAAAGGTAATAGAGTTCAAACTTCTTAGCTTAGAATGTACGAAAAGCCAGTGGCAATTCCACAGATATTCTTGAAGATCATTGTAGGAGCTGATCAACTGGTGCAAGTCTGAGCAGATATAAACTTTTCTAATAGTCCATTGTTGTAATTCAAATAACGCCTGCAAAACAACAAATAATTCAGCTTGTAATACAGAATTAACAGAAGAAGTACGCCCTCCCATGAGCTTGATAAAGGATAAGTTTTTGGATAAGATAATAACCGCAAAAGTATATAAGGAGTCTGAAATTTTTCCTGCATCTGCAAATATTATGTAGTCAGTATTGTGGGGTAGGGACAGATTCCATTTGGGATTAACAGAGGAATTTAATGGATTCGACTGTTGACTTTTGAAATTAGTTGAGAGCTGGTAAACACACCGAATAGACTTAGCTAGAGAGGAAGGATGAAAGCAATGCTTTGAAACAGATTTTCATTTCTAGTAAACCAAATATAATAACAGGCAATGGCCAACCAAGACAAAATCTGAATAAAAAGAGTTCTATCATTTAGACTATTGTACAGACATTTCAAACCCTAAGGCCAAGAGTCATGAATTAACTGCTGAAAATGTAAATTCCAGGGGTTCGTAAAAAGAACAGCCAGGGCAAAAGGACAATTGATAAATAAGTGAGGGATAAATTAAGTCTTAGCTTGAAAGGAGTATAAATACAAATATGTAAGGGTACTAAACCTTGTACTTTGTATTATTTTATATTTATTTGTATTTATATTCTTTCCAAACTGAGCCTTATATTTGAACATTTATGGAACATGATATTCCTAAATAAATATCAGACTGAATTGTGACTGTTTGGCCTTGATTTAATTCTATAAGCTTAGAATCCAGTATTAAATGTGTTTGTCTCCATTCTATGCAAATGGTTAGGTTATTTGTTTCACTCAGCTTGATTTTATTTGTTTTGCCTTGTATTGTGATTTGTGATTTCTAGTGTTGAATGATTTCATGTTTTATCAAAAAAAAAAAAAAGAAAAAAAAAGAAAAAAAAACAATGCCTTAGAGAGACAATTTTCCATATCAAACTCTTACACTTGGCAATTCCAAGCTCAAACTTCAAATCATAAATAGATGCAAGAGAAGGCCCTCCATCTTGCATTGCTTTAACCTGACCCATGATTACCCTCACCACACTGGCACGTAGCAATAGGCCCCATGTGCACTTTGTCACTAATCCCATTAACCCACTAGCAATGTCGATATATAGCAGCATCATAACCATTGTGGATTCAAAGTTAGAAATTACATCAGCCCCCACAAAGTCTCACAATACATTTCCACCGTGTATTGGAAACATCTCCCGATGATAATATCAGAAATGATGATGTCATCATCAAGAAATGTTCATGGAGATGTGGTGTGGGACGTTTGTGGGGGGTTGATTTGAACTCCAAAAGTTATATTAGGGTTATGTTTGGCATTAATGTATTTTATGAGCATTCCATCTTGCCAATTTGCCACATTAGAAAAGGTAGTTTGGAAGGAGTACAAATACAAATATGTAGAGTGTAAAATCCTGCATTTTATATTATTTTGTGTGTATTTGAACCGTACATATTTGTATTTGTACTCCTTCCAAACTGAGCCTAAATTGCATTTGATAAATTGGTTTGGAAAAAAATGGTATTGCAATGACTATGGGCATGTTTGGTATTGATGCCATTTCCCAGAAAAACCATGCCAACTTAGAGCCTTATTTGGTTCACACCATATATATATATATATTTTTTTTGCAAAAAATGGTTAATAAAGATGACAATTTCCCTAATCTTCGAGGGGACCTGTCCTTCATGGGGTGGGGATGGGGATGATTCCCCCTCCCTCCTAGCAGGGATGGAGAAAGCACTCCCTGCCCCACAAGGCTCCATCTTCTCTTAATAGTATATATTTGTGTTAATATTTTTAAAATATGGATGAACATGTTTGAATGTATTTAAATCTATTTCTGATTGGATTGTAAATTGTAGCTCTTTTAGTTAAGAAATAGAATGAGATAGAAATTAAAAAAATGAATTTAATGTCAGGAAAAATGTCAAGAACTAGCAATCAAGATCAAATCAGTCCCCACAGGATTGCCCTCCACAATGTCCCATAGCACATCCCCGTCATGTATTAAAAACATTTCCTAATGATAATACCAAAAATAATGATATCATCATTTCCCAATATACAACGGAGATATGATGTGAACATTGTGGGAGGATGATTTTAACTCCTGGGAAACGCCTACAAGGATTGGAAAACCCTGTCTCCTTTGGTGGGAGTAAGGATGAAAATTTTGAAGGGATGAGTATGGAAAGTAGCTCCCATCCCGCACCCACCCCGTTGACCTTTGCCATTCCTAATGAGAAGCAACTATGCCTCAAAATTTGAAACATGGTTTTTTCAAAAACATCGAAGTGACATTTCTTACCTTGACAATACGTTTCTGACCATATTTATTAACTTATCATAGTGTGGCACATGAAAAATGGTGAAAACCCTTTAATTGTTGGTAGCTTTGCCCTATTGATAGCAACAGTTCCAAACAAAAAAAGGCATAAGAAACCACTTTAGTCTTGAGCTGAGTCCATATCTCCTTCCAACAAAACACTTTCTAATACCCTTCCAACATAATTTGACATTGCACATTTTATACGTAGTGGGTCCAAATTTCATGATGAGAATTTAATGCATTAGAAACACATCCCATACTTGTCAAGGATAGATAATCCCAAGTTCCCAACACATGGTTGGGATGTGTGCATGTGGGGGTTTAAGAAAATAATGCATAATCAGGAGTGCAGTGTTCCTCATTCTTGGTGAAATTGAAATCATTGTGAAATGTAATGATTTAAAACAACCTCATTAAGATACAAAAAAGGTCAAGATCAACTTTGATACTTCAAGGATAGAAGATGGAAGATGTATGATTAGTATTGTAGCTTGTGATTATGCCCACAAAGTAATACTAATTTGCAGTTAGTAAGAGCGTTGGTATGTGTTGATTAATGTGGCGATTAGTATTGTAGTTTGTGATTATGCCCACAAAGTAATACTAATTTGCAGTTAGTAAGAGCGTTGGTATGTGTTGATTAATGTGGCACATGCCTGGGCAGCTCTTGGGCATATCTTGTTGCGGCTAGGTTTATAAGTTATTGCTTCATCATTGAAGGACACCAAGTGCGGTAATCAATAGAGTGAAACCTCGGATCAGTCTATCAAAGCTTCTTGGCTGGTTGATTGGGGAACTTGAGCCACACGTGTCACCAGAGAGTTGGGATCACCTGCCAGCTGATCGGAACTCGTCGCCAGATCACCAATAAACAAAATACATACCAACACCTATTTGAGTTTTATGATGAGATGTACAGTGTCAGATCATGTTGAGAGGATGTTATAACTTGTTTATTGGCAGGAGATTCCAACTCAGGTCACACCCTGAATATTTAGTGTAATGTTGTGTCTTTTTGATTTATGGGTCGAGTAAATTTGAATTTGCTCCTCACACCAACTTCAGGGTGCATCACAATGCATTGAGAACATCTTTGCATGAATGATAATATCAATTAAGGAGTTTAGATCTGTTCCTCAGAGAGTGTGTCTCACACCATCCTCACAGTGCATCACAATCATGCATTGGGAAGATCTTTCCACGAATGATAACATCATGTATGGGAGATATTCTCAATACACGGTTGTGGTGCACTATCAGATGCACTTTGTGAGGAGCAGATCTGATCTCTCAAGTAAGGTCTACACATATGCTGTGAGGTTGGTGTGATGTGCACTTTGTGAAAAGCAATTGCAATATGGAGTTGGACCGGTCATTTAGCCTTTACTCTTCGAATTGGGATTTGCTCCTCACACAAGCGCCTCACAACGATCACAAAGGCACATCCCACTGTGCATGGGAACATCTCCTGTTAATAATAACACACAAGTATGAAGATGTTCCTAATACACAATGGGATGTATCCGTGAGGTCGGTGTGAGGTGCCCTTTGTGAGAGCATATCCGTTCTCTTACTCTTCTTGTTATGAAAAATGAAAAGGTTAAGTGTCCCATAAAAAAAACATATAGGGGGTTGTGTCACACACCCTAAGGCATAGGGAGGTCTCTGTAATTTACTCTATTCAGCTTTCGAGTTTGTGAGGTCGAGGTCTCTAGTTGCTTTCAGAAATGGGATCTGCTCCTCACAAATGGGGACCTCACATGCATATCCACTTGCATTGAAAACATCTCTGAGACAGGATCTGTACTCACAAATGGGCGTCTCACATGCACATTCGCCGTGCATTGAAAACATCTCTGAGACAGGATCTGTACTCACAAATGGGCGTCTCACATGCACATTCGCCGTGCATTGAAAACATCTCCCCTAAATAATAATTATTAAGTATGGAGATGTTTTCAATGCATGATAGGATGTGTGCGTGTGAGGCGCCAGGTGTGAGGAGCAGATCTGGGGACAGCCGGACAGGACTGTTGACTGGACTGGATTTTTGGCTTTGAGGCAGTTGATTCTCCTTCGTATGTTCAAAAGAAATAAACAGTGCTTGTTGCTTGACGAAGATGAGATCGAAATGCAGGATTTGGTGGCCGAAGCAGCTCTCATCTTGCGAACCAAAACCCACCATTTGGTTTGGGTGGTTCGTCCATTCTTCTTGGACTTCTATCAACGTTGTTGTAGCTCTTGCAGCTTCTCCTAACGAGATATCGCGTTCCTGCTTCCAATCTGGGCTTCAGGTGGATTACCCATTTTAACTTCTCACGTTTTCCTTTTCCTCTTTATATTTTCCCAAAATCTGTTCATTTGGTTTTTGTGTTCTTAGTGTAGTGATGGATGCTTTCCTTCCGTTAAAGGTTGAATGATATGCAGAACTTCTGATGATTTAATTGTGGGTTTTATACGGGAATTTTCTAACTTTCGTAAATTGGTATTCTGTGCTTTTCTACTCACCATGTAGAGAAAACAATACAAGTATGTGAGTTTAGTATTTGGGAGTCTTTATGCTTGAATTACAAGGGATATAACTCAGGCGTTTAGTTGAAATTTGGTTGTTTGTGTTCTTCCCTGTAAAATTCTATGAAATAATTGGTTGCAGCTATTAAACAATAGATTTTTTTTTTTAATTAAAAAAAAGAACTCCAATACGACATTAATATTTCTTCCAAATCAGATTAAACAGAGCCCAGTTGTTGCCTCTGTTATCTATAAGTTCAAGGCTATAAGCTCAAAAAGTTTTAATGGATAAGAGTTTTAAATTGCATTTTATCTCAAGAAAGGATAATCGCTCTCATAAGGAGTGTTTTGTCTAGTCTGCCAACATATTATTTGTCTCTACTGGAAGTCCCAGCTGAAGTTGCCAAGAGGGTGGAGAGATTACAGAAGGATTTTCTATGGGAAGGGGTGGGAGGAGGGAGTTCCAAGAAATTCCATTTGGTCAAATGGGGTAAGGTATGTAGACCAAAGGAGGGAGGGGGTTTGGGGATTAGAAGAGTGAGAGTTTTTAATAAAGCATTACTCAGGAAGTAGCTGTGGAGGTTTGGGATGGAGAAGTTGACTCACTCATCATGGAGGAAGGGGGTGGTGGTGGAACATGTGGTGGTAAGGTTTGGTTAGGAATCGAGGGAGGTTAGTGCATCTTATGGGGTTTGTGTGTGAAGGGTATTATGAAATTTAATCAGCAGTTTAAGAATTTAGCTAGTTTTTCCTTTTGGGATGGGGAAAGGATAAGGTTTTGGGAGGATGATTAGAGTGAGGTGGGTAAGCTGATGGAGGTGTGCCCAAGGCTGTACAGATTCTCAGATCATGATTTAACCATTAGTCAATGTTTTAAGAGACATGGGGATCAGTGAGTCTGGTGTCCAAGGTTCAGGAGATATTTACTTGAAGGAGAGGAGGAATAATGTATTAACTTGCTGGAAAAGCTGGAGAGGGTAAAGGCTTCAGATCACTTGAGAGATGATCTATGGTGGAAGGAGTGCTCCAATAGTAAATTTACAGTTAAATCTTGCTAATCAGCCTTGTGCAGGAACCATTTGGAGTTTGATCAGGTGGTGGGCATTTGGGGCAATCCTGTGTCCACTAGGGTGGAAGCTGTAGCTTGGCTCATCTCTATGGATAGTGTGCTAACTGCAGATCATCTCAAGAGTAGAGGGTTCAGTCTAGCCAGTATGCTACTTAAGCAGAGAGCAAGAGGAATCTGTGAGTCACTTGTTCATATTGTGCAAGGTGAATGCCTTCATTTGGAAGTTGTTCTCAGCCTTGTTTGGGGTAAGGTATCTTCAGCCTGACTCCCCTGCACAGGTTTTCTCTATATGGCTGAGGATCAGAGGTAGTAAGAAGGCTAAAATGCTATGGATTTGTATTCCTTTTGTGGTTTTCTGGTGCATACGGAAGGAAAGGAATAGGAGGTGTTTTGAAGACAAATGCTGGAGTTTAAAAAGACTAGTGGTAGCTATTTGAAAGGCTTCTTCAGGTTGGGCGTTGGTGCATGTTATGCAGGAGAGAAGAAGAGAGGAAGAGAGAAGAGAGAACTGAGAGCCAAAAAGTGCTGCTGGCGGCGCCAGCTTTTGGTATATATACTAGGGCGACAGAATATAAAAAATAAAAGGAGAAAATTACAATAGTACCCCTGCGGTACTATACTAAGAGAAATAACAGCCTTTTAACACTCCCCCTCAAGTTGGGACATAGATGTCAATCATGCCCAACTTGATGGTGTAACTCTTTTGTAAAGATGTCTACAAGTTGATCTTCAGAGCTAACATAAGGAGTACACACTTCCCCTGTGACGACCTTTTCTCTGATAAAGTGTTTGTCGACTTCGATGTGTTTAGTTCTATCATGCAGCACTTGATTAGCAGCAATGTTTATGGCTGCTTTGTTATCACAGAATAGGGTCATAGGTCTGTCAACTGGAAAACCCAACTCACTCAACAAATTTTTTAGCCACATAATTTCAGCCACTCTATGAGACATTGCTGGATATCCCAGCTTCAGCACTAGATCTAGCTACCACATTCTGCTTTTTGCTTCTCCAGGTAACTAGATTACCTCCTATAAAGGTATAGTAGCCACTAGTTGACTTTCTGTCATTTAGGGATCCTGCCCAATCTGCATCAGTATACACTTCAACTTTCAAATGTCCATGCTTTTGAAACAACAAGCCTGCACCTGGGAACTTCTTAAGATATCTGAGAACTCTTTTTGTTGCTTCAAGATGGGTAGTCTTAGGGACATGCATGAATTGGCTAAGAACACCCATTGCATAAGCTATGTTTGGTCGAGTCATAGAAAGATATAACAATCTTCCTACAAGTCTCTGGAACTATTTCGCATCCTTAATGGGTTCACCTTGATAGTCACCTAGTTTGTGGTTAGGATCAATAGGGGAATCAACTGGCTTCACTCCCAATTTTTCTGTATCCAAGAGTAGATCTAGGACATACTTTATTTGGGAAATGAAGATACCCCTTTGTGAGTTGGCCACTTCAATCCCAAGGAAGTACCTTAGAGGACATAGATCCTTCACTTCAAATTGGGTAGCAAGAAAATTCTTCAACTTCTGAGTTTCATCATTCCAATTGTTAGAATGCTTGAGTGTGTTCGGCTGATAAGAATTTCTATTAGCCCATTCTTATGTTAAACTTATCTTGTAACTGGGCCTTTGCTAATGGGCCTAATCTTGTTTATGTCTTAAGTCTTCTGGGTGTCCCATCACTAATCAGGGGTATCCCAGTAATTTCTTGTACTTTGTACTTCACTTATATATAAATAAAGGCATGGTCGACTGCAAGTACAGTTCGACATTCTCTGCATCTTAGAAGTTTCATTCTCTTCTTTGCTACTTCGAGTTTAGCTTCTCAGTTTACATGGTACCAGAGCATTAGCTCCTTCCTGGTTTCAGCCGGTGCACTCTCTTCTCTTGCTGCCTTTTCATCTTCTCTTTTTCTTTTTCTGGGTTGCTGCAGCGAAGACCTAGGAGTGTAAGGGAACTCAACAAGTTCGAACCTAGGGTTTCTCTTGGTTGTAGGACTCAAGGGAAGTAAGACCCAGAAGTAGATGTCCTACTAGGTTTTTTTTCTAGCAAGTAGTAGCTATTTGGCTACTAAGAGAGGTCTGTACAAGACAGACCTAGTTGAGGACTGATTCCAGCAGTCCTAGCACTAGCCGAAAGGGGAAGTGCTTCCTCTACAACTAAAGCTTTGGTGCTCCAGCAAGACTTGCGTAGAACAGTGGTAAAGGCATAGCCTCCTCTACAGTTGTAGCTTCGGTGCATCAGCAAGACCTTTACAGAATTGTGGCGACTTCAGTTACAGATCATTTCCAGGTCGGTTACCAGCCCTACTCCAGCTCTGTGAACTGGTTCAGTTACAGACTTTTCCTTGCTGCTGTACCCGAACTGGTTTAGTCCAAGTGAAGCCTATCTGGTGTGCTACCAGCATTGTGAACTCTGTGACTACTTCGGCCAGCCCTAACCAGAACCACCCAACAGTACTGTGAACAACTCCTTGACCGAAGTTAGGATGTCATCACTATCCGGTGAAGTTTCTTCTAAAGATAACAGACCTGTTATAAGGTCCTCAAACCTGGAGAACCCTAATCTGCAAGCATAGCTTGCAGATTACAAGTGTGCTATTGGATGAGTATAACTTTAGAGAGTGGTCCGTCTCAGCAAGACTGTTCATTACCTCTCGTGACCTCACAGGCTATTTGGATGGAGATAAAAAGGAACCAGAAATCAACAGCCCTGAATACACTGTGTGGCGCAAGGAAAATGCCACAGTCATGTCTTGGTTGCTGGCCTCCATAACTCCACGGGTGGCCAGAACTGTTCATCATTTTCCTACAACCACTAAAATCTGGGAGAAAGTATCTAAGACATATGGCCAAAAGAAGAATAATGCTAGAATCTACAGGCTGAACCAAGACATTGCAGCCCTAAGGCAAGGAGACATGTCTGTGGCAACATACTTTGCAACACTGGAAGGTCTCTGGGAAGAGCTTGACCATCACATGATTTTGGATTGGGAAAATGCCAGGGATAAGGAGAGGCATGACAAGCAGATTGAGGAGGGCAGAACCTTCAAGTTCCTGGCAGGCTTAGACCCTATATATGAAGGTGTAAGGTCACATATTCTAGGGAGAGATGAATTACCTGAGCTTCATCATGTTTATTACCTGGTGAGGAATGAAGAAGGAGAAAGGAGATGCAGGTTGACTCCCAGACACAAGCAACAGAACTATCTGGAGAACATTCAGCTTTAGTCTCTACTAAGGGAAGCAGATTTTCAGACAAGAAGTCCCTCAAGTGCACCCATTGTGGTGGTGAGAAACACACAAAGGAGAAATGTTGGGTCTTGTACCCTCATCTGAAGCCAGCTGCTCTGAGAAAGGAAAAAAGGCAACATAAGCGCCACACAACAAGTGGGAATCTTGCCACCAACAACAGTAGTGACATCTCACAGAGTACTCAGCCAGTGTCCTCTTCCACCACAAAGTAGGTTGCTGATTCCTCTGGACCTAGTACCTTGGGCTTTACAGCTAGTGAGGTAGAGGTTCTCAGCCGGGCATTTGCCCGTCTGAAGAACAATCCTTTAGCTTCCACCTCTCTTGCCAAATCAGGTACAGCCTCTGCATTTAGTGTAACTAGTTCCATTAATTCTAGCTCTTGGGTGATTGACTCAGGAGCCACTGACCATATGACACATATGTCCTCGTTATTCTCCTCATATCATTTATTGTCTGGCCAGGATAAGATGAGAGTAGCTGATGGGTCCCTCTCCACCATCTCGGGAAAGGGAGTGGTTGACCTAAGCAAGGATCTCTCTCTTAAATCAGTCTTACATGTTCCTAGTCTTACATCAAATTTGTTGTCTGTTTCAAAACTTACAAGAAATTTGAACTGCAGTATAACCTTTTTTCCCTCTCATTGTGTTTTCCAGGACAGATTGATGAGGAGAACGATTGGGAGTGGTCATGAGTATGAGGGCCTCTACTATTTTGATGCAGATGTCAGTTCAGCACTACAAGCTTCTACTACTATTAGTCCAGAAAGTGTGGAGTCAAGAGCTAGGCTGCACTTGTGGCATGCTAGGCTAGGTCATTTGTCTTTTTCTTCTTTAGCAATGTTGTTTCCCGATTTATGTAAGGGCATTCCGAGTCAAAGTTTAGTTTGTGATGTGTATCAAATGTCAAAACAATGCAGATCAATGTATCCAATTTCTAGTAATGAAATTCAAGCCCCTTTTGATTTGGTCCATTCTGATGTTTGGGGTCCTTCACCCATTGTCTCCATTGATGGCTTCCGTTATTTTATCAGTTTTATTGACCATTATTCTCGGTGCACTTGGATTTATCTGTTAAAAGGACGTGAAGAAGTTCCACGGATAACTATGATGTTTTGCAAGATGGTTGAAACACAATTTGATAAGAAGATTAAACAATTCCGTTCAGACAATGCAGCTGAATATTTTGAAAGATCCCTGAACTCATTCATGGAAGACGAAGGCATGTTACATCAATCATCATATGCTTACACCCCTCAGCAAAATGGAGTTGCTGAGCGCAAGAATAGGCACCTAATGGAGACAGCTCGAGCTCTACTTTTCCAGCACAATGTGCCCAAGCAATATTGGTCTCAAGCTGTTCTCACTGCATCATACCTGATAAATTGGATGCCATCTAAGGTACTGGGTATGAAGACCCCTTTCTCTGTGTTGTGTCCCATTCTTCCAAAATTTCCTCTTCCCCCACGGGTTTTTGGATGTACATGCTTCATACATGTGAAGGATCCAAAGAAAACCAAGTTGGATCCTAAGGCTACAAAGGGAATTGTTTTGGGTTACTCTCCTACGCAAAAGGGGTATAAGTGTTATGATCCTGTCTCCAAGAAAAAATGTCACCAGAGATGTAGTTTTTTTTGAGTCTCAACCCTATTTCCAATCTTCTCAGAATCCTCTTCAGGGGGAGACTGGTGGGATGGAAGAGGATTCTCATTCTCCCTTCTTTTTTGTTCCCCTTTCATCACCTTCCACTACTCCTAGCTGTAACATTCCGGGTCGACCTAGTGAGACTCCCGCTGTGCCAGTTACATCTCCAGCTTCAACTGATGCTCCTGATGTTTCCAGCAGGCAAGAGAAAGAGATACTTACATACAGTAGAAGGAAGAAGGGCCCTCAACCTCATGATTGCAACCAGTTGGACTCAGATCAATCTGTCTCTGCAATCCAAGGTAATTCTGACTCTCTCAATTCAGATTTAGATCTTCCTATTGCTCTCTGTAAGCCTGTTCGTTCTTGTACCACTCGACATTCCATAGCTGATTATGTCTCTTATTCACATTTATCACCTGCCTATCATTCCTTTGTGTCTGCTCTTTCCTCTGTATGTGTCCCTTCCAGATATTCAGAGGCGGTATCTGATCCAAGATGGAAAGAAGCCATGAATGAAGAGATGAAAGCCCTAATGAAAGCAAGAACGTGGGAATTGGTGGAACTGCCAGAAGGCAAAGGCACTGTTGGGTGCAAGTGGGTATTCACAGTAAAGCACAGGGAAGATGGGTCAATTGAAAGATACAATGCCAGACTTGTGGCAAAGGGATTTACACAAAAGGAAGGAATTGACTACAAGGAAACCTTTGCCCCGGTAGCAAAGCTCAACACAATCAGGGTTCTACTATCATTAGCTACAAAATTCTCTTGGGAACTTCATCAGCTGGATGTGAAGAATGCTTTCCTAAATGGTGATCTACATGAAGAGGTATTCATGGAACCCCCACCTGAATATAATGTTGGAAAGAAGGTGTGTAAACTAAGGAAAGCTTTGTATGGCTTGAAGCAATCTCCCCGGGCATGGTTTGAGAGACTTTGTACGGCCATGAAGAAAGTGGGGTACACTCAGAGCAGTGCGGGTCATACATTGTTTACAAGGAGACAGGATGAAAAACTTACAGCTCTCATTGTTTATGTGGATGATATGGTGATTATTGGAAATGATGTGAAAGAGATGAAGAGGCTGAAGGAGTTCTTACCTTCAGAATTTGAGATCAAGGACCTGGGAAATCTGAGATATTTTCTCGGGATTGAAGTTGCTAGATCAAGAGAAGGAATCTACATATGTCAACGAAAATATGTGCTTGATCTCCTAGAAGAAACATGCATGATGGGGTGCAGGCCAGCAGACACACCAATAGAACCGAACCATGGATTACAAGAATCAATGGGTGAGGAATACTGTGATAAGGAAAGGTACCAAAAATTGGTAGGAAAACTGATATACCTATCCCTCACTCGGCCAGACATTGCCTATGCAGTGCATGTTGTTAGTCAATTCATGCACTCACCAAAGACTCCTCATATGAGAGCAGTGGAAAGAATTCTAAGATACTTGAAAACTTGCCCAGGGAAAGGAATTCTATTCAGGAAGAACAACAAACTTCGAATTGAAGCCTACACTGATGCTGATTGGGCTGGGTCTGTTGGAGAGAGAAAATCAACCTCAGGTTACTGTACATTCTTGGGAGGAAACCTAGTCACATGGCGCAGTAAGAAGCAGAATGTTGTGGCTAGATCAAGTGCAGAAGCAGAATACCGAGCTATGGCACACGGGGTTGCCGATAATCCAGTGCAACATGACAGGACAAAACATATTGAAATTGATCGACACTTTGTAAGAGAGAGAATTGTTTCAGGGGAACTCTGTGTGCCTTATACTCCACCAGAAATGCAGATTGCAGATGTATTAACAAAAGGGCTGGCAACTACAAAGTTCAAGGACATACTTGGCAAGCTAAACATGATTGATATCCATGTTTAGCTTGAGGGGGAGTGTTAGAATGCTTGAGTGTGTTCGGCTAATAAGAATTTCTATTAGCCCATTCTTATGTTAAACTTATCTTGTAGCTGGGCCTTTGCTAATGGGCCTAATCTTGTTTATGTCTTAAGTCTTTTGGGTGTCCCATCACTAATCAGGGGTATCCCAGTAATTTCTTATACTTTGTACTTCACTTATATATAAATAAAGGCATGGTCGACTGCAAGTACAGTTCGACATTCTCTGCATCTCAGAAGTTTCATTCTCTTCTTTGCTACTTCGAGTTCAGCTTCTCAGTTTACACCAATTACCAGTGATAACTATATCATCAACATATACTATTAGTGCTGCAATTTTCCCTTCCCCTCTTTTCACAAACAATGTGTGATCAGATTGACACTGCTTGTATCCTCTTTGCTGTATTGCTACATGGAATCTGCTGAACCAGGCTTTGGTGATTGTTTCAGCCCATATAATGATTTCTTTAACCTGCACACTTTCTATTCATTACCTTGAGCCCGAAAACTAGGGGGTTGTACCATGTATACTTTCTTTTCAAGGTCACCATTCAGAAAGGCATTCTTGATGTCAAGCTGATGAAGATCCTAGTCAAGATTAGCAACTAGGGAGAAAAGGACTCTAATGGAGTTCATCTTAGCAACAGGTGCAAATGTTTCTGCATAATCTACTCCATACACTTGTGTAAACCCCTTTGCCATTAAACGAGCATTATACCGTTCCACAGTGCCATCAACCCTGTGTTTAACTTTGAAAACCCATTTACATCCAACTGGATCCTTCCCTTCAGGAAGATCTACTAGTTCCCATGTGCCATTTTTATGTAACACATTTACCGAAAGAGCTTCTGCCACATTCTTAGGGATAGGAACACTGTCAATGGAAGAGAGAAAGGGCTGAATGGAGGGTGAAATGTTTTCACAAGAAACAAAGTGGGAAATGGGGTGTTTAGTGGTGCAAGATCTAACACCTTTTCGGTGAGTAATAGGAAGGTAAAGGTCATTAGCAACAAAAGTATCAATAGCAATAGGGTTAGGAATATCAACAGGAACCAATGTACCTGAATGGGTATGATCCGCCCCTGGAGAATCTGATGGCATTGTTGGTACAGTTTCTAGGTGTCCCACAACTCTTGAACATGGTTGGCCTTTGTGAGGACGAAAGAAGACACGAAAGGGATGAGGATCAGGAAGAGGAGGGAGCTGAACTCGTTTCTCCTCATTCCTACACTCCCCCCGAGGAGAAACAGGGAAGAAGGGTTCACTCTCAAAGGAGACATGCATAGAGACATAAAATTTCCGAGAAATATGATCAAAGCACTGGTATCCCTTCTGAGTGAAGGAGTACCCCAAGAAGATGCAATGAGTGGCACGAGGATCTAATTTTCCACGAGTGGGTGACAGATTTTGAACAAAACAATGACAACCAAACACACGAGGAGGAATAGAAAGAAGGGGAGCCTTAGGCAAAAGAAGCTGATGTGGGGCTTTGCATTCTAACCAACGAGGGGGCATGCGGTTGATGAGATAGGTAGCACAAAGGACAACCTCAAGCCAAAATCGTTTCGGGACATTCATATGAAAGAGTAATCTCCAGGCCACTTCAAGAAGGTGTCGGCTCTTTCTTTCAGCAACACCATTTTGTTGTGGAGTTTGGGCACAAGAGCTACGGTGAAGTGAGCCACGCAAAACAAAAAATTCTGTGAGATCACTATGAAAATATTCTTTGGCATTATCCGATTGAAAAATTTGGATTTCAGTTTGAAATTGGGTGAAGATCATCCTCTAAAAATCTTGGATAATTTTAAGTACTTCATCCTCGGTTCGCATGGGATATAACCATGTATATCTGGAGTAATCATCGATAAGGGTAAGAAAATACTTGTAGCCACTCTTAGATGGTAAAGTAATAGGGCCCCAAACATTAGAGTGGACAATGTGGAAAGGAAATTCAGATTTATTATTCATTGAAGAGAAATGAGTTCTACACCGCTTACTCAATTGACAAGTTTGACAAATAAATTCTAACACTGATATTGACTTAAACAACTTTGGAAACACAATTTTTAAAGACTCAAAAGATAATGACCAAGACGACTATGCCATATATAGACCTGGCTCTTACAAGACTAACTCTTAGACTCTGTGACTTGAAGACCAGCCTTATTCTCCAGCATGTAAAGCCCATCCACCATACATCCTCCACCAATCATCTTCCTCGAGGCCAGATCCTAGATCACACAGTAAGAAGGGCAAAAGGTCACTGAGCAGTTTAAGGAATTAGTAATACTACTAACAGAGAACAAATTAATGGAAAATTTTGGGACATGTAAAACATTAGACAGGGTAAGGCCAAAGGGAAGAGAAATGGTTCCTTGACCAGCTATGGTAGAGTATGATCCATCATCTAGTCTCACCTTGTCTCTTCCAGAAAGGAGGTGATAGGTTTGGAAAGTAAGAGGACTTACTAGTCATGTGTATAGACGCTCCAAAATCAATGATCCAAGGGGTGTCAGGGGTATGAGATGCTACATGGAAAGCTGTGGTAGAGTTACTTGATGTAGACGCAAATGAAGTTGAGGGAGGAATATCCATCTGACGAATTGCTCTACCATAGAGCTCTAAATGGTCACAGAAGGAATTAATAATATCCTCTTTTGGGTCGGATCCAGAGGCATGTGTCCGAGTCACAATAGTAACGGGGGGCGGATTCTCCTGAGTAGCCATATTTGCCATAGTATGCTTTCTTGTACCTTGCTGTCTTGACTTTTTATTCAGGTCTGAACCTTGCTTCTTACTCAGATCTTGAACCCATTTCGGCTCCCCATGAAGATCCCAGCATGTGTCTCGGGGTTTCTAGCAATGAGTACACCACAATTTGTCATTGTCATCCACCTTTTTTTGAAAATCCCCCTTCTTAAAGGTATTTCCCCCACCGGTAGTAACACTCTCGCCCCCAACACGACTACATCCTCTCCAAAATTGTTCATCAAATTTCTTCTGATTGTACAAGAGCATAAACTTCTTGGACGGATGGAAGATCCTTGCTACCTAGGATCTAGACTCTGATAGATTCATATGCAGGGTTCAAGCCATGTAGGAAAGCAAACACTCTCTGCTGGTAAACAAGTTTTTTGTACAATTTTGCATCTTCATCACACTTCCAGTCCACACTCTGATAATGGTCTAACTCCTTCCAGACAGAGGTCAAGTCTGAATAGTACACAGACAAACACTTCTCCCCTTGTTTACAAGTGGACGATTCTGCTTGTAACTGGTAGATTTTGCATAGTGACGCAGCTCAGAATAGGTTGATTTTGCTTGTTCCTAGATCTGATTTACCGTTTCAGCCCACATAAAATTCTTTCTTATTTGAGGTTGCATAGACACTAAAAGCCAGGACATGACCATGCTGTTTTCTTGGTTCCATCTGTCATATTTAGCACTCCCAGAATTGGGTTCTTTGATTTCCCATTTATATAACCTATCTTTCCCCTTGCAGTGATGTACAGCTTGATCTCTCTTGTCCATTCTAAATAATTTAAGCCATCGAGAGGAATAACAGCCATGGGAAAGGATAGGCCCACACCCCCACTCATTCCATTTTGCATTGAGGAAACACTGGATGTAGCAGAATCATGATTACAGATTAAAAAACACTCTTAAAGTGGGTACAATACCTAAAAAAAATGTCTAACACCGAGGGAGAAAGGAAACCCCTTTTTTCTTCAGAAACACAACTCTTTTCTGTAAAACAGAGGTGCTGTTACAGCACTAACAGGTCATCCCTTGACCTACAGAATCAAAACAGGTGCTGTCACAGTGCATACAGGTCATCTCTTGACCTACGCATCAACGGAAAAGCTGTTACAGCAAGTACAGGTCACTCTCTGACCTTAAGTCCCCCATAAAAGCTGCTATTGCAGCACACAAAAGGTCTTCATGACCTACAGTTTATACAGGGGTCAGTCGACTCCACAAAAAAAGGAAAGAAAGAGGTGCTGATCACCTCACATCCAACCAGCAGACCTAGTACAGGTTCTGCCCTGACACACGACCAGAAAAAAAGGAGGAGAGAAATTACTTTAGTGCATGAGAAAACCTTGATCTTCAATCAGCTGAACAATAGATGAGGGTGGCAGATCTGGAAATCTGGTGCAAAGAAAACTGTTCACTCAACCTCTCCTTTCAGATCTGATAGTCCCGCTCTGATATCATGTTATGCAGGAGAGAAGAGAGGACGAGAGAAGAGAGAGAAGAGAGAACTGAGAGCCAAAAAGTACTGCTGGCGGCGCCAGCTTTTGGTATATATACTAGGGTGGCAGAATATAAAAAATAAAAGGAGAAAATTACAATAGTACCCCTGCGGTACTATACTAAGAGAAATAACAGCCTTTTAACAGTGCACCCAGAATTTGCTCAGATTAAAAAGGAAGATTTAAGGGGAAAGATTTTGGGAGGTGCTAGAATTACAAAACAATGACATTGATAGCTTTTTCTGTTGATGTATTGTTTTCTGAAAAGTTTTATAGTGTAGTGTATGAGTGGGTGTTGCCTTGACATCCTATCTGGATGCACTTTCTTTTGTTTTGTTTTAATGAAAAATTTCTATTTACTTATCAAAAAAAAAAAAAAAAAACAAATTAGTATGCAACTTGGCTGCAAACTGGTATATTTGATCTAATTTCTTGTTCAATCTTTTATTTGACGGGTTATCCAGAATTATTAGGGATGAAGAAAGAAAACATGTTATTGTTCTAATTTTGTGTGAAAATACCTAATTTAGCTACAGAAAAACTAAAACTACTAAAGCAAACTTAATCTATTTCCACTATCAATACCATGTTTATTTTTTTCCTTTTTGATAATTGAAAGAATTTTATTAGTCACAAGGATAAGAAAGTACAAGCTCCCCAAGGAGAGGCATGAGATGCGACCTCTCCATACTAGTTAAGAACAGCTTTCCAAATCACTAAAACAAGTTACAAGGTAGCACAAAAAAGATCTTCCTTGGAAACCCCAAGTTTGGCCAAAGAATCATCCATAGTATTTGCTGACCTGCTCACCCATTTAACATCCACTCTCATATTACTAGTTAGCCACTTTACTTTTTTGAGGAGGTCTCTGTACCCCCAAATGACAACATCTGGATTCTGGGTTTGAAAGCCAGCTTATTACCACCTCAGAATCCCCTTCAATTAGCAAATGTTCCACCCCAAGCTGGTTGGCAATTTGGATTCCTTGTACAGCCACTGGTACTTCTGCCTTTGTAGAATCTCCTACTCCCACTGATCTTGAGAATAAGGAGATAATGTTGTTATCTTTATTCCCCAGCACACCCCCTACGCCTGAAGGCCCGGAGTTACCTTGGCTGCTCCCATCAAAGTTTAATTTGATGACACCTTTCGGAGGAGGTTCCCATTCTATCACACTTCTATTCTTCTTAGTAGAGGTATTAGCAATTGCTGACCAATTCCTCTAAAGGTCATCAAAAGAAAAATCAGCAAAGATATCCAAGGTCTTCAACCAATGGATTGCTCTTGTAAAAACACAGTCCTTCACTTCAGCCAAGCTTTTTTCCTTCTCTAGGAATATTGTAGCATTCCTTTCCTCCCAAATAGTCCATAAGGTAGCTGCCCTAAGACATTTCCACATGATTTTACCTCTTCTCATATGCCACCTGAAAATAGATGGATTAAATAGCAAACTTACATCAGATGGCTGGATCCACCTACAACCAAAAAGACTAAAGCTCCAACTCCATAAGGCTGCAGCAAGGGAACATGATATCAGTAAACGGAAACAGTCCTCACTTTGGGCTTTTTTCCTTCTCTAGGAATATTGTAGCATTCCTTTCCTCCCAAATAGTCCATAAGGTAGCTGCCCTAAGACGTTTCTACATGATTTTACCTCTTCTCATATGCCACCTGAAAATAGATGGATTAAATAGCAAACTTACATCAGATGGCTGGATCCACCTACAACCAAAAAGACTAAAGCTCCAACTCCATAAGGCTGCAGCAAGGGAACATGATATCAGTAAACGGAAACAGTCCTCACTTTGGGCCTTACATAGGGAACACCAGTTCGGGGAAAGACAAGGAAGAGGTCTCTTTTTTTTTTGCAAGTTTTCCAAAGTGTTGATTTTCTCATAGTAAACTTCCCAGCAGAACACAACAATTTTTTTTGGGGAATAGGTTTTACCCAAACTTCTTTGACAGGAAAAACTTTGGGGTTGGGGCTGAAATTGAGGGATTTTAGAAATGAAGCACAAGTAAAGGTACCTTTAGGTAGGGGAGTCCAGACTCTTGATCAGGTTATGTGGGGTCCAAACAAACTGGCTCAAGTAAATGATGCAACCCAGTAACACAAGTAAGCTCACTATCCCTTAAACCCTTTTGAAAACCAAAGTCACAGTTTGAAGACAAGGGAAGCAATGTATCCGGAAGACATTTTGAAATTGGCTCATTTTTGTAAAGGGAAAGGGAGTATAAGGAAGGGAATCGGTCCTTGAGGGGTTGTTTACCCACCCAAATATACTCCCAGAACGAATAGAATCACCAGAGCAAGTATCATACCTGGAAAACCTGAGGAAGCGAGGGAGAATACCATGTATGGCCTTCCAAAGTGTTATGTGGGTAGCCCGACAAGATATCCCAACATCCCAACCATTTCTTGAGTATCCATGAATACTTGACACCACCTCATGCCAAAGTCTCTCTCTCTCTCTTCCGAGGCCATCTCCATAACCACTTCGCTAGGAGGGCTTCATTATATCAATACCATGTTCAATGCATGTGTTTCCCCATTAGTATGGATAATGTAAATATGTTGAGCTCCTCTGCATTATCTCAAATGTGGTGATGGCTGTTCCTAAAATCTTAGCAATTGGCACAGTAAACGATGTTTGAAAGTCTCCTCTTAGTGACATTGCCCTGTAGAAACAAGAAGACTGGCATTTTTTTTTGTCTTTCCAAAATAACTACTGTATAAGCTTTGTTGGATTCCTTGCAAGTCAGTGGTCTAGAAGAAAATTTCAAGCATTGAAGCTGCACCCAATGCCCTCCTAACAGTGGACTCCAATGATCTAATATTTTGCTTGTTAGTTAAAGGATAAAATTTGCTGAACCTTCTTCTGTGGTGGTGTTTGACCCATGGCTAAATTTAATCCTCCATACTGATGCTGTTTTAATGTTGTGAAACCTTCTTCTAAAGCTTTTGCAGCTAACCTCTCATTGCCATGCAAAACTTGTCTATATCTGTCTTTCCTTAACATCAAGTTAACAAATGAATGTGGATTTCTTGGGCAGTTGCCTAGTTAGCTGAACAGTGTTTGTATTTATCAAGAATCACTTGTAATGTTGACATAATTTTATTTTGTTCTTTTACATAGGAAATTCTTCATTACACAAATTCGAGGATGCCTCTATCTCTACAGGAAAAATCAACATTTTCTATTTTGGGATACTGTGCTATGGATTGTAGCTTTAGTGAGCAACTTCAAGGTATTGAAATAGAAGACGTTGGCACAAAATCCAACAATTGCGAAAAGTTGTACCCAGAGAAAAGTCAAGATTTATTTGGAGAAAATCATGGACGAAGTTCTTGTGAATGCCACAAGTATAGATTCTTTGAACAAAGCAACATGGTTTCTATTGGAATCAATAATTGGATCCAGCTCTCCTATGATTCTCATGAATATCATTGTAGAAAGATCCATGGGATTCCTAAGTTGCATCACATACACTGGAGTAAAAGAATAGTGTATAACTGTGATCTTCACGTATGTAAGTTAGGGTTATCCTCTTGTTTCTTGTTCCAATCTTAATCCAGTTATTTTCTTTAAGCTCTTTTCTTTTGATTGAATAATTCAGGTAATAATTTATGACCCACCAAATTTTGGCATACACCATTTCTTGATGAGTTCTTGTGTTTCTTCTGAGCAAGTTGAGATGCAGTCCAAGAGGCCCAAGTGTATTGATGAACTTTGTCAGAAACAAGCACTCCCTGACCTGGTAATGTACTGTTTGATGGACCTTGAATTGTTGGTGTTTTAATCTCTTCTCAACTATCTACTTATTTCTATACTTTTAAATCTGGAGTATAGGATATAGTTGTCTTGGCAATCAACTGTGCAACTGCTGCTAATAACTCATTTGAGAGATGTATGGGCTGCAAAACTCCATTGAATTGGTACCCATTGTCTCTATTGTTTCTTTTTTTGATGAATACATTTCCTCTATTGTTTCTTTATTCTTTCTCATTTGTTTTGCAGTATTTGATTTCATATCCTTCTTTATTCAGGTTGTTTGCAATGACATGCAGCTCAATAGCCATGTTTGTAGCTTCATTCTTCACTCTTTTCTACACCATTCTTCAGATCTTTCATGCTTTTCTCAGTTATGGATCGCATTCATTGATCTACAAGATATTAGCAAAGGTATTTAGTCATACATGGAAGAATGTCCATATTCGCAGCTGTCAGTTACTATATTGGCCAATATTCCTTCAAGAAGGTGGTTTCAGGTAATGTAACAAATTGTATGACACTTGGGAATATCTAGGTTAGGGTGTCAACTTCGAAAATTCCATTTGGTTCTGCATGGGATCGAAACATGGTTGACTTGAAGAAGTCATCTCACCATGGTCTAGTTCCTACCTCCTGTATATGAGATTTGCAGGCCAAAGACATGGTAGGTGTAGCCTTTCATGGAGAGAGAGAGAGAGACGAGAGAGAAGAGAAGAGAGAAGAGAAGAGAAAGGAGAGAGAGATACGATTGAGAGTCTCAAAACTGTAGCTGGTGACACCCAGCTTATTATTTATATTAACTTAATACAAAAGAATGAGAGATTACAATTATGCCCATGGCGGCACTCCCTAGTAACAAGCTAATAACGAAGAAAGAAATAAACTGGCTGACAACATACTAACGACAATTGTAAAATAACAAATAAATAATCCTCACAATACTCCCCCTCAAGTTAGGCTGAATATGTCTATCATGCCCAGGTTGTCACATATAACTCATTGTGCTGTGAGTATGGAAGTCCTTTTGTGAGGACATCGGCAAGTTTTTCCTTGTAGTTGACAAAAGGGATGCAAATTTCCCTTTTTTCCAATTTTTCCCTTATGAAGTGTTTGTCCACTTCAATGTGCTTGGTCCTTTCATGTACGACAGGATTGATGGCGATGTTTATGGCTGCCTTGTTGTCACAGTAAAGAGACATAGGATTATGAACAACAACTCCTATCTCCCCTAGAAGGTTTTTTAGCCAAAGAACTTCAGCCACCTCATGTGCTATAGCTCTATATTCCGCTTTAGCACTTGACCTTGCTACCACACTTTGTTTCTTGCTTTTCTAGGTCACTAGGTTTCCTCCCACAAATGTGCAATACCCACTTGTGGACTTTCTGTCATCCACAATACCTGCCCAATCAACATCTGTAAAGACTTCCACCTTTAGATGATTATGCTTACTGAATAGTAGACTTGTTCCTGGATACTTTTTTAAGTATCTAAGAACTCTCTCTACTGCCTCCATGTGTGGTTTCTTAGGAGAGTGCATGAATTGGCTTAGGACCCTAACTGAATAGGCAATGTCTGGACAGGTCATGGACAAATAAACCAACTTTCCCACTAACATTTGGAATTGTTTCACATCTTTCAGAGGTTCACCATCATAGTCACCCAATTTATGATCAACATCCATGGGAGTATCTACTAGCCTTGCGCCTAACTTACCTGTGTCTTGCAACAGATCAAGGGTGTACTTCCTTTGAGAAATGAAGATGCCCATTTTTTAATGGGCGACTCCAATTCCAAGAAAATACTTTAGGGGACCTAGATCTTTCACTTCAAATTTAGATGCAAGAAATTGTTTCAACTTTTGTATTTCTGAACTCCAATTTCCTGTAATGATGATATCATCCACATGCACTATCAATACAGTAACTTGTTCCTGACATCTCTTCACAAAGAGTGTGTGATTAGACTGACATTGCTTGAACCCTACTTACTGAATTGCCATGTGAAACTTACTGAACCAAGCCCTAGGAGATTGTTTTAAATCATAAAAAGACTTTCTCAGTTTGCACACCTTATTTTCACTTCCCTTGGCACAGAATCCAGGGGTTGAACCATGTACACCTCCTCCTCTAGGTCACCATTTAAAAAGCCATTATTTATGTCCAATTGATGCAATTCCCAGTCAAGGTTAGCAACTAATGACAGGACTCTAATTGAGTTCATCTTAGCTACTGGAGCAAAAGTAGTCTCATCATAGTCAACCCCGTACACTTGAGTGTACCCCTTGGCTACTAATCTTGCTTTGTATCTTTCAACTGTCCCCTCCGCTTGTGTCTAATTGTAAGCAACCACTTACACCCCACTGGGTCTTTCCCCCTTGGAAGATCCACCAATTCCCTAGTTTGATCTTTATGGAGGGCATTAATCTCCTCCTTTATAGCATCTGTCCATTCAGGGCATTTTAAGGCTTCTGCAACATTTCTGGGTACAGGGATGCAATCAACTACAGATAGGAAGGCTCAGTATGAGGGGGAAATGTGATCATAGGAGACATACTGGGTAATGGGGTGTTTGGTAGTGCATGACCTGACTCCCTTTTGATCAATAGGAATGTCAAGGTCATCCACAGTAGGAGCAGGGGTATCAATAGGTGCAATAGGGTTTGGACTTACCTCTTGGGAGTTTGACGGTGTTGGTTGCTCAATGTTTGGCTACTCCACATCTTTGTCACATTGTTGATCTCTACAGTGCGTACGTTGGAAGACACGAAAGGGGGCCAGGTTCGGAATAGAAGGAAGAGAGACTTGGCGGACTTGAACCTGCTTCTCCTCTTCCACACTACTCCCCCATGAGGAGAAGTAGGGAAGAACGGTTTAGACTCAAAGGACACATCCATAGACACAAAAAACTTATGACTAACGAGATCAAAGCACCAATACCTTTTTTGAAAGGAGAGATACCCCAAAAAGATACAAGGAATGGACCGAGGGTCGAACTTACCTTGAGACGGAGACAAATCATGGACAAAGGCACAACACCAAATACTCTCATGGGAATGGAAAATAAAGGGGACAGAGGGAACAACAACTGATGGGGGGCCATGTAGTTGAGCACTCTGGAGGGCATGCGATTGATGACATAAGCAGCTGCAAGTATAACATCCATCCAAAACCTTTTTGGGATATTCATGTGTAACATCATCCCTCAAGCTACCTCAAGGAGGTTTCTGTTTTTTCTTTCTGCAACACCATTTTGTTGTGGTGTTCTTGCGCATGAGCTCCTATGAATAGATCCATGGGAGGCAAAGAACTCATTGAGCTCACCATGGAAATATTCCTTTGCATTATCTGATTGAAAGGTCTGTATTTCAACATGGAACTGCGTAAACACCATCCTCTGGAAGTCTTTCACAATCTTTGGAACTTCATCTCTACTACGCATGGGGAATACCCATTTATAGCGGGAAAAATCATTGATCAATGTGATAAAGTACTTATACATGCCCTCAGATATTATAGTAGTAGGCCCCTATACATCAGAATACACAATATGAAAAGGAAAACATGATCTTTTATTATTTGAATGAAAAGTTGTTCTACATTGTTTGCTCAACTGACATGTTTGGCACCGGAAATCTGACACTGAACATGACTTAAATAAAACCGGAAACAAAGACTTTACTATTTCAAATGAAATATGACCTAACCGACTATGCCACAGAAAAATTTGACTCTTATTTGGTTGACTATATGACTCTGAGGATGACACCGAGAGATCAGCTTTGTTGTTGAGAATGTAGAGACCATCCACTAGATTCTCTCTACCAATCGTCATCCCAGAAGTTAGATCCTAAAAAACACATGAACCAGGGAAAAATGTTACACTACAATTTAAAGAGTTTGTGATACTACTGATTGAAAGCAAATTTATAGGAAGTTGAGGGACATGCAATACACAATTCAGGTTAAGGCCATGGGGAAGAGATATTGATCCTCGGCCTGCAATGGAGGAGAATGATCCATTTGCAAGCCTCACTTTATCCCTTCCTGACAAAAGGCTATAAGTTTGAAACAAGTTTGGCTTACCGGTCATGTGGTTAGAGGCCCCTGAGTCAATGATCAAGGGGAGTCAGTGGTAGTGGTGACATGGAATGCAGAGGCCGCATTACCTGATGTAGACACAAATGAAGTAGAAGGAGTACCAGTAACTAAACTATCCATCTGTCGCAAAGTCCTACAATATGACTCCAAGTGATGTCTGAAGGAATTCATGATATCTTCCTTGGGGTCAGAACTAGTAAAGTGGTCCCATGTAGTACCAGCAAACTGAGCATCTTGGGTTACCACATGTGCTGCATTATGTGCTGTATTTGGCTTCTTCTGACCTTGTACTTTACCTTGTTCTTGGTTCTTCACTGCCCACTTCGGCTTCCCGTGAATCTCCCAACATGTGTCATGTGTATGTCTCGAGCGTCGACAGTGGGTACAAAACAACTTGTCTTTATCATCAGCCTTCTTGGAGTCAGTTTTCTTTCCCATATTGTTACTACCCATTGCAGCCAATGCTACCTGTTGCATACACCTCTTGAACCGAGGGAAACTCTTTACTTCGTAAGATCTGAACTCTCAAGGGTTCATAAGCAGAGTTTAGTCCCAACAAGAGTGCAAAAACTCGCTGCTAAGAAACCAGCTTCTTATAGGCCTAGCATCATCATCATGTTTCCATTCTATAGCCTGATAGTGATCCAATTCTTTCCATACTGAAGTAAGGGCTGAATAATAGGCAGACAAACTACAATTCCCCTGTTTACAAGAGGGTAAAGCTTGCAACTGGTAAATCTTGGCATAATGCCTTTGCTCAGAATAGGTGGTTTTGGCATGTTCCCAAATCTCACTAGAAGTGTCTGCCCACATAAAGTTCTTCTTCACATCAGGTTCCATGGCTGCAAGGCGCCAAGACATCACCATACTGTTTTCTTGGTCCCACCTATCATGTTCAGCTGTCTCACTCTTGGGTTCTTTCACTCTTCCATTTATGTAACTAGCTTTTCCCCTTGCTGTTACATAAAGTTTTACACTTTTAGTCCACTCTAGGTAGTTTAGGCCATTTAAAGGGGTAATTGGCATGGAAAACATCATGTTTTCACCTCTCATACCAGTTGTGCTACGGGTTGGTGTAACCCCAGATGAAGCTGAATCATAGTTTGCCATTGAGGGAGAGAATCTACACTACAAGAACCAGAATTACAAGTGTACCAGACCAGATCCCACACAACTACAACACAGCCACAATCAGAATGCTAAACCCCCAAGAATTTTACTTCTGGAATGAGAAAAAAAAAACTGCTGAAATCATCCCAGTACTAGTTTGGCCATTAGAACAGCCCAGTAATCAGTCCAGCAACCAGTCATTAAAACAGTCTACTAGCAGTTCGACTACAACACATGCTTACTAATAGTCCAACGTCTGTACGAAGGTGTAAACCCAAAAAGCAAGGCTTCACACCATTGGCCACAGAAAAAAAAAGGACCACAGAAATCAATTTTCACAGCATCGAACAAAGAGAAGAGAGGCTTTTCAGCATTGTTCCTCTTCTACTAGGGTTTCCTTGGTGTTACGACCAAGGAAGAACCCAAAGAAAGTAGCCGAAAGTGACCTGACCAGTCCGATTAGGTTTCTCTGTCTTCCATGTCCAAGAGATCAAGAGAGAAAAAAAGAAACTGAGAATAGGGCTTGGTTCAGATGAGAGAAACGGTTCTTTATAGCCCAGAATTATGCTCTGATACCATGTAATCTTTCATGGAGAGAGAGAGAGAGACGAGAGAGGAGAGAAGAGAAGAGAGAGGAGAAGAGAAGGGAGAGAGAGATACGATTGAGAGTCTCAAAACTGTAGCTGGTGGTGCCCAGCTTGTTATTTATATTAACTTAATATAAAGGAATGAGAGATTACAAGTATGCCCCTGGCGGCACTCCCTAGTAACAAGCTAATAAGAAAGAAAGAAATAAACTGGCTGACAGCATACTAACAACAACTGTAAAATAACAAATAAATAATCCTCACAACAGTAGGATCACTGAAATTTTGTTGGGCTCACATTCATTTATGTGGCTAGAAAATTTGTTGGAGCTTAGAACTATATGATTATGATAATCTCATTAGGATGATTGTTGGCCTAAGATCTAGTTCTGATCCATCAGATGGTGGACAATGACAAATCCATCTTTCTATGGGGCAGATGTAAGAAGGTCATGATCTGGGTATTTATGTCTTGTAGTTTTTGAAAGTTGACATCTTTATATATTGCCTCAAGCCTTTAAATGTCATCTTTTTGTAGGTCTCAATCAAATGTGCAATATGCAGAGAGATATTCCTTACGTAAGCATTCAATGTGGTCAAGCATAGCTATTGATCTTCTTTTGGGGAATATGGTTGGTGTGGCATTGTTAATACATGCAGAAGCTGTATCTTTATGGGTTTCCAACCTTGTACACAACATAACAAATACTGTGCTGCGTTTGGGTTGTGTATGGCTGATGGGGGTCCCAGCAGGTTTCAAACTGAATATGGAGCTAGCAAGAGGTCTTGGCTTGATCTCACTTAATGTGATTCATATGTGGTCTACCCTCTGGTTCTTTGTTGGTTTCTTCTTCAGTTATTTTCTTAAAGTACTTTCTATTTCTGGGATCATTTTGGGCACAACTGTATCGGCTTCTCTGATCAAAGACATGATTGTGATGGCAACTTCACATGTCTCAACTCTTCATTGGTTGATTTCACTTCTATATTCGCAACAGATCCAAGCTTTGGCAGCCTTATGGCGTCTTTTTAGGTAAAAATTGTTTTTCTTTTGGATTTAATGATCAAAATATTTTCCTACAATTCCTCATTGCAATTGCATTCCATTGACATCTTTATTATCTGATAATCTCTTACTGCAAAATATGAAAATTTGTGTGTGTTGATCCCAACTTTAGTGGTACCTTGCTTCTTAACCATGTTATGGTACCGTTCATATTGTTGGGCGTTTTTTTTTTTTTTTTTTGGTAGGAAGAAAGATAGAACTAGGGGCTACACAAGATGGTGAGTGCCCTTCCCCAAATCACTAAAACAAATATAACTAAATATCCGATCCTTTAAACCATAATTGGTCACCAGTCTGGTATGTCCAAGATTAGCCAACCAGTTGCTAGTGCAATTTGCCTCCCTAAAAACATGCACGTAAGAGGCTGCTAGAGCTCTGATGTGGCACACTTCATAGAACTCATCCGAAATCAGCTTGAGGGATTCATATTGTTGGTATGATCCATCCAATCTCTACATAAAAAATAAAACAATATAAGAATAATGTGCATGAAGCTGAGAATTCTATTAATAATCCATTCTAGTAAGATTAATAACATTTCTTTTTTATAAGAGGTGCCCCACTGCTTCCAGCTCTAGAATGTTGGCATGAGATGGCTTTTCCTTTCTAATAGAAGAAAACCAGCCTTTTGAGAAGAAAGGCCTGTTTAGAAAGATGCAAAAAATCAAAAGAAAGTAGCAGAAATCTGAGTTCAAGAGGAGAGAAGATGAAGAAGAAGGTGGCGGCAACTTGGGTTCATAGAGAGAGATTTTCGAACATAATCTCTTCTCTTACACCCTTAATTCTATTTTTTTAAGTTAAAACTTTGGTAATTTACAGAGAAGCCCTTAGTTGGGCAGAAAATTAAAAAGACATAACATAAGAAAGAATAAGCCCAGATTAAGGCCCATTACAACAAAGAATAAACAGCCTATGGGCCATTCGGCCCATCTTCTCTACACGCCCCTTCAAGCTGAGCATAGATGTCAATCATGCCAAGCTTGCCAGTATCATGCTGAAGTTTAGCCTCGGGAATGCCCTTGGTGAGGAAATCTGCTAACTGTCCTTCAGAGGTGATGAAAGGTAGGCACACTTCTCCAGAAGCCACTCTTTCTCGAATGAAGTGTCTGTCAACTTCAATATGCTTAGTTCTGTCATGTTGCATTGGGTTGTGAGCAATGTTGATGGCGGCCTGATTATCACAATATAACATCATTGGCTTATCATGCTCAATACCCAGTTCCTTCATCAAGGATTTAAGCCACAATAGTTCAGAAACTCCATGAGCCATAGGTTCAGAAACTCCATCAAGGATTTTCCACCATCTTCCTTACCATCTAAATAGTCATTGGAATGGATGACAAATAGGTTCAAAGCTCTATATCTCCCTTAGAGATCACAAACAACTCGAGGGCAGCCAATGCTTGTTTTACTGCAGATCCTTCTAGCTCCACCACTGTCTTCACTCTCCACTTCTGCAACCACTCCAGACTTTGTTGCCATGTGTTGGTTGCATTTTGCAAAGGCAATAATGTGGGTCTATTGTAGGCACACACCTTATGGATCTTTTAGAAATCCCATCACCTGCTCATTGCCAATGAGGGGCACACATGTATTGGCTTCCATCATCTGACAAATTTGGCAGAAGAGTGTTCAAGCAGGTGACGAGCTGAAAGTTGAGCACTGTTAGCGATAGTGCTACCACTGGTGGAGGTAGTGTGGCTTCTGGCGAGGATTTTGGTACTCAGGCAGATGTGGGTTCCTAATGTGGGTCCAACTAGGGTGGTGGGAAATGTTGTATGATTGGATATTGCAAGAAGGAAATTGCCAATGTGTGAAGCTTTGGAAGGTAGGAGATGACTATCCAGATTCTAAATGTGGTCAGGAGGATGGTTGAGTTAAAGTGGATGGGTTAGGCTAGGTTACAACCCATATACATTTTGGACAAAATGGTCATTGATGAATGTGGGTGGGTTGGCCTTCAACTCACATCCAACCAACACAATTACCACCCAAGCTAAGCATTCACCAATATTGTAAGGCTAATACTTGTTTTGAAGTTAAGGACGGCCATATCATGTGACGTAGAGCCCCCTTTTGGAGGCTCTTGCTCCCAAGAGTCATAGAGAAATGTAAGAGAGAGCATGAAACTTTCATGAAGAATTTAGAGGACACCATGATAAATCCCTCCAAAGATTGGCGTACCTGTGGAGTACCTTCATTGATGGTTCTCATATTCTTGATGGAGTTCTACTTGTAGGGGTGTGCTTGAATTCATGGTTCACAATTTCAATATCAATGGACATTTCACCATACAGCAATGAGGGAAATTTGGGTATATTTTGCTAATTTTGTTCAGATATTTAGAAAAATTAGAAATCTGAGGAATTATATAAAAACATGGAATTACTTAATAAACTTTAAATCGTTGGAAGAAGTATAATTGCATATGTAGTGCTTCAAAAACTATAGCAAGCAACTGCATAAATCAAATAAGAGAAGATTAAGAGACATGAATAGGTATCATTCTCGTTGTCTCCCTTGTAATCTTTTAGACATCTTCTTTTCATTATGTAAGTCGTTTACTTGCCATTTTTGATTTTTAGTCTTTTTGGTTACTATATGTTTTGATTAAGATGGGAATTCTCTTTTGTAGTTGTGATCCATTTTTCTTTTTCTTTTCAATTATAGTGACATGAATTGAATCATATCAAAATAGTTAGCCAATCATTCAATTGCCAAGTCCTTAATGGGTCTTTAGGTGACTCATGTATGATCTCAAGAGGTCTTTGACGAGGACCCTTTCTCTTTATCTTGGTAATGGAGGCTATAGGCAAGATGATGCTTAGGGATGAAGACCTTAGCTTGATTTCTGGTTTCAAGGTTAAAGAGCAATCTTCAATTCTGTGTGTGAAACAAACCTGGTAGTGGAGAGCTTTTGCTCTTCTATTTGATCCTCAGAGACAATATGGCATGAAGCAATTCAAAAGAGTCACAGAGACGGATGTTAGCAATAGGATTGAAACCTTTCGATCTAGTTTCTTCCTTAGGAATTGAAGGAGAGTTGATAATCGCCAAACATAGTAGAGGAGCCTGGACGAGGATCTCCCTAAAGGAGAACGAAGTAAACTGGACTGTATTTCATTTACAGAAGGTATTAGAGGAGTGGAAGCTTCCTTTAAACCCAAAAAGTTTGCTAACAGAGGAAGTGTAACCATATTTCAAGTAAAAGAAAACAGATGGAGAAGATTTATCAGATTAAGCCACTGGGAAGGAGCAAGTAAAACAAGAAGCATCTGCGTTCCAGAAGAAGCAAGCAAAAATGGTTGGTTAGTATTTTTACAGAGTTTGGGGTCATTTATTGACAGCAAAATGAATCCAAACCATGGATTCCCACCACAGGGAAACTTTCCAGCATTAGAGAGAAACAACAGTAGAGTGGTAGCAATAGGAGGTTCAGCCTTTATCTCCGTTGTACATCAAAAGGGGCCATTCGGAGTCTGTATAGAGGTGGAGTTGGGTTTGTCCGCAAACCTCCACTCCATTGACTTGTTGAACCTAAATCCAATAGACGATTACAGAGCTGTGGGTTTTGCTCCATTGGAAGAGATAGTTGTCGCTTGGACCAGTTTAGGAGCTCTCTCCATCTATGGCAAATGGGTCTTGATTGACCACTGGTGGCCAACATTAAATGCAGTACCAGCGAAACTAAGATTTGATGGCTGGTTACTGATTCATGGTCTTCTCCTTCATCTCTGGAAGGAAGAGGTTTTCTCTCTGATTGGAAGCCTCTGTGGAGGTCTTGAGAAAGTAGATCCTAAAACAAAGGAGTTGTTGGATTTGCGAAGTGCCAGGATAAAGGTAAAAGGAAGAGGGGTGTATGCAGTTCCGCGTTCAGTGCCAGTTCTTGATAGAGGGGTGTGGTTCTACTGTGCCATCGAAGTGGAGAAGAAGAATGAGTCACAACATGAGGGAACCGAGTCGACTCGACAACAAGGTATGAACACGCGTGACGCGATTGAGGATAATACGACATCTGCCAATAAAAAGCTTGCAAGTGTGAGACATTTTTCGAAAAATCCAGAAGGTAATTTATCTGCAGAAGGAAACTTCCTTTCTAAGAAAGACTAGAATGGCAAAAACAACGAGAGATTAAAGGAAAGTAGACGGGAGAAAGGAAAAATAATTCAAAATTTAAATACAAAATCAACAACTGCAGTAAAATCGGCTGAAACAAGGCCCACTAAAGCTCCTAGGCTGTGGATTAACCCAAATACCCGGTCACCAGAGGTTTTATTGTCCAGGCCCCAAAATCTGGGCCGAGTAAAGACGAAATCAGCTTAGATGTCCCCAGGCCAGCAAAGTCAGACCATGTTAGCCTCAGTCCACCAGCCACTCCGATGTTTGAAAATGGAGAGATTCCAATCACCCCCCCCCCCCAATCTGTAGATAGTTGCGCAATAGACATTAATCATCCTCCAACACCAAACTATAGCTCGTTGGTGGAATCGGTGGAAGATCAGGAGGAAGACTTAGTCAGACCTAAGCTCATATGAATTAGAGGAAGAGATAGTTGGTCACACAGTGGCTCTGGAAAGAGCTAAATTCCTGTTCAAAAGAGAACATTGGAGAAGTGTAGACATTCTGCAGCCCATGCAGTTAATGGACCCTGATTATGGTCTCTCCGACCCTGAATGCCCTGAAAAAGGAAGGAGTTCTAATCTCCAAACAACTCCAATTTCTTGTATTACAGGAAAATCTCTGAATCTTCTTCCTTCAAGATCTCTCTGTTCTCTTTCTTCGTCACCCAATCCAACCCCCTTTTTCCTGTCATAAAGGGAACCTCTAGACACCGAAATTGTTTAGAAGAACAAGCAGTGAAGTTTCCAGGCCAGAGAACAGTGGGACGAAGATAATGGATACAGAGGGATGTATGGAGGTGGCTCAAAAGCTTGGGATTACCTTTCCCGAAAGCAATGAAGAGTCCAACAAGCTCTCTGGAGCATCAGATAAGGATTGAGAAAAGTCGGGTGAGAAGAGACTAGGAGGGAAGACAAAAAAAAGGTGCAAACAGGGAGCTAAAATGACTCCAATGGGGTTTAGTCAACCAAGGAGCCTCTTATGCTAACAATGAAGATAGAAGGACAAGTAAGGGCAAGGCTATTTCAGATCCTCAATGAAGTTACTTAGTTGGAATATGAGGGGGTTGGGTGGGAATTTAAAGAGGTGTCTAGTAAATGATACCCTAAGCAGGGAGAATCTTGATATTGTGATAATCTAGGAATCAAAAAAAAGGAAGAGGTGGATAGGAAATTGATTAAATCAATCTGGGGAATACGGGGCAGAAAGTGGGTAGCTCTCCCAGCAATTGGAACGGCAGGTGGAATTATCATTGTATGGAAAGAAGAGGTGGTTTCAGATGTGGAAGTAGATAAATGTGACTTCTCTATTTCAGTTCTGTTCACAAATATGTGTAATGGGTTCAACTGGATTCTTACAGGAGTCTATGGTCCTAACTCTCCTACAGAAAGGAACAGATTCTGGGAAGAATTGGACCCTCTTCACGAGGGTAGAGATATACCTTGGTGTATTGGTGGAGATTTCAATGTTACAAGATTTCACAATGAGAATTCTAAGTGTAGGAGACTAACCAGGAGAATGAAGGACTTCTCCAAGTTCATAGCGAGACACAATCTTCGGGATTACCCTATCCATAATGGGACCTACATCTGGTCTAACATGCAGGAAAATGCCATCAGATATAGGATAGAAGATTTCTGATGACGATTGACTGGGAACACCATTTTCCAAAACTTTTCTAGAAAATCAGTCCAAGATGTGTTTTGGATCATTGGCTTATCAGTCTTCAAACGGAAGTTTCGAGAAAAAGGAAGACCCCATTCAGAATGGAAAAGATCTGGACAGTGAAGGGATGAGAGATCCATCCCATGGACGCCCAAAGATTGCGGATTAAGGGGCGAATTTCAAAAATTTTTCTCTCCCTTCAACTGGGAATCACATTCCCTATTTAGAAAATCATATTTTCAAGGATCATTCTTGAACCTTAAACTGAATCAGATCTGAACCAAAAGGAGCAGGAGAGAATTATACCTGATACGGAGAAGTAGTATCTCCCAACGAAGGTGTTCACGCCCAAGGAAGGAACCAAAGACTGCTCCCAATGAAGATGGCGCAGTGCAGGTGGAGCAGAATCAACAGTGTTCTTCTCCAAGAACTCTGTCCTTCGCAAGGATCAGCAAGATGGTACGTGAGCACAACTTCCTTTCAATCCTTTCTCAAAGAACTGATGTCAAGATTGGATCTTGACTTCTCCCACAACTGGAGATCGAACTGGCAAACAGGGCAGCAAGAATAGGGAGACGGCAAGAGAGTATTCGTAGGGAGCAGAGTTCTCTCTTCTTGATTTTGCATTAGAGGAAATCTGTTGTCTGTCTAAAGGCTGCCGCCCCCTTCTTCTTTTGTAATCTTAAAGGGATCAGCTCCTAATCAGATTAGGAGTTGCTAATCCAAATCATATTTGGGTTAGAAGTCCCTTTAAGTGATAAGGGATAATCCTTATCTTATCTGCAGATCAGATCAGCCATCTCCTAATCTGATTAGGAGGTTTCCAGATCTAAATCTCATTTAGATCTTGGACTCTCTAAGTGGATAGGGTCTAAGCCCAATCCTATTAGCTGATCCACTTCAGAATTCGCCCCTTTATTAACTAAATAATCAGCCCAGTTCGAAATGGGCTTTAGGCCCTGTTGAAGTTTGACCTGCCATAGAATTCTGTCTTGTTCGTTGACTGTAGAGTAAAGTAGACAGCAAGAAGTAGGAGAGGAAAGAAGAAAAGAGAGAAGAGAGAAAAGAGAGAAAGGCTGGTTCGAATTAGGGAAAAAAGTTAATCCCTTGATTCGGCCAGACCTATTATTATATTATTGACTTATTGAAAAAGACTTGAGTGCCCTTCTTTAAGTAAGAGGACTCGAACTAACATAACAGTACACATCAGCACACTCAACAAGTACAAAGACTGAAATACCCCTTTACTAACACCACTAACACTCCCCCTCAAGCTGATGAGTATATATCATATAATCCCAGCTTGTTACATATGTAGTCCACTCTCCCCCGACTCAAGCCTTTTGTAAACAAGTCTGCCCACTGGTTTCCCGTACTAACATATGCAGTTTCTATCACCCCATTCAGCACCTTCTCTCTCACAAAATGACAGTCAACTTCGATGTGCTTGGTTCTTTCATGAAACACTGGATTGGAAGAGATATGAACCGCTGCCTGATTGTCACAGTAGAGCTTCATTGGAGTACTGATGTCATATCCTATCTCCTGTAGAAGGTTCCTCAGCCACACTAGTTCACAAGCAGTATGTGCCATGGCCCTATATTCCGCTTCTGCACTGCTTCTTGCCACAACTGTTTGCTTCTTACTTTTCCATGTTACCAGGTTACCCCCCAGAAAGGTGCAATAGCCTGTGGTAGATCGTCTATCAGACATAGAACCTGCCCAATCAGCATCGGTGTATCCTTCTACTACCAGTTTTCCACCACTTCTGTACAGCAAACCACGACCAGGAGCTCCTTTCAGATACCTCACAATCCTTAGCACTGCATTCCAATGTGGGACCAAAGGTTTCTGCATGAACTGACTCACCACACTAACCGCAAATGAAATATCTGGCCGAGTAATGGTTAGATAGTTTAGTTTGCCTACAAGTCGTCGGTATCTGCCAGGCTCTTCAAACACTTCACCTATATCACTGCTCAGCCTCGTATTTGTTTCCATAGGTGTCTCAGCCGGTTTAGTACTCAACAATCCTGTTTCTTCCAGTAAATCAAGCACATATTTCCTCTGGCACAAATTAATGCCATGCTTAGATCTTGCTACCTCTATGCCCAAAAAGTATTTCAACTTGCCAAGGTCCTTTGTCTGAAAGTGTTCCTGTAGGAATGCCTTCAATCTGTCAATGCCCATTTTATCATTCCCAGTCACAACGATATCATCCACATACACCACCAATATTATTTTACCTGCCGAAGAGTCAAGACTGAAGACAGAGTGATCAACTTGGCACTGTTTCAGACCAAACTTCTTGACCACCTCACTGAACCTACCAAACCATGCTCGAGGGGACTGTTTAAGTCCATAAATAGCCTTCTTAAGTCTACATACCTTACCATCCTCCCCCTGAGCAACAAACCCAGGTGGTTGCTCCATGTAGACCTCCTCGAGCAAATCCCCATGCAAAAAGGCATTTTTGATATCGAGCTGATGGAGAGGCCAACCAGACATAGCTGCAAGAGAGATGACGACACGAACTGACCCTATCTTAGCAACCGGGGAGAACGTCTCCGTGTAGTCAATGCCATAGGTTTGGGAGTACCCTTTGGCAACCAGCCGCGCCTTCAGGCGCTCAACACGACCATCTGGCAAGTACTTAACACTATACACCCACTTACAACCGACAGCCTGCTTCCCAGGAGGAAGAGCGGTGAGATCCCAAGTGTGATTATGATGCAAAGCAGAGAGCTCTTCTTCCATAGCACGGCACCACTCTGGAGAGGTAAGGGCTTCCTGGACATCCTTAGGAACAACCACGGAGGATAACAAAGATATGAACTGGCGATGGGAAGCGGAGAGGTGGGTAAGTGAAACAAAATTGGAAATAGGGTGAAGGGTGCAAGTACGCTTACCTTTCCGTAAGGCAATAGGAAGATCTAGGTCGGAGGCTGGTGTCGAAGCTGGAGCTGGATCTGTCGACGGTGATGAAGCTGGAGGAGCTGCAGCCGGTACACGTGGGCGATGTGTATACACGTGACGGATGGGTGGACGGTCAACCAATGGTGGCACCGGAGGCAAGGACGTAGGCATGACTGGAACCAAAGGAGGTGGATCAGCCACAGGAAGAGGAAGAGGAGGTGGTGATGTGGGGGAAGCAGCAGCACCGGACCCCACGAAGAACGGAGTAGACTCAAAGAATGTAACATCAGCACATACCAAGGAACGACGAGAACTAGGATGATAACACTTGTACCCTTTCTGAGTTCGGGAATAACCAAGGAAGATACACTTCATGGAACGTGCATCTAACTTGTCAGTCCCGGGACTCAGATTATGAACGAAGCAGACACACCCAAATACCCGAGGAGAAAGCGGAAACGGAGACATGTTGGGGAATAAGACACTAAAAGGAGAACGACCATCAAGGATAGACGTGGGCATCCGATTAATTAAGAAACAAGAGGTGAGCATTGCATCGCTCCAAAAAGTTTTGGGAACATTCATGTGGTGCATGAGGGAGCGTGCCGTTTCTACAAGATGGCGGTTCTTTCTCTCAGCAACCCCATTTTGTTGCGGAGTATAGGTACATGAAGTTTGGTGTATAATGCCATGTTGGTCCAAGTATTCTCGAAAAGATGAAGACAAGTATTCACGACCATTATCAGAACGGAAAATTTTGATGTGAACACCAAATTGATTGCGGATCTCAGCATAAAATTTCTGGAAGATGGAAAATAATTCACTTCTTTCTTTCATTAAATAGAGCCACGTCATTCTTGAACAGTCATCAACAAAAATAACAAAATATCGGTATCCATTATATGACATCACTTTATAAGGACCCCAAACATCTGAATGAATTAAAGAAAAAAGACTCGACACACGGTTATCGACCCTAGAACGAAAGGGAACACGATGGTGTTTCCCAAATTGACAAGACTCACAATCTAAAACAGAAAGTTGACTCAATGAAGGGACTAAGGACTGCAACACTTTCAGCGAAGGATGACCAAATCTACAGTGCCACTGGAGAGGAGAAATGGATGACTGAAGAGCCGTTGACGTTCGTCCACCACCATCAAGATAATACAGTCCACCGGCTTCATGCCCTCCACCAATCTTCATCCCCGTCTTGAGATCCTGAAAAACACACATAGAAGGGTAAAAAGTGATGGAGCACTTAAGTGACTTGGTCAGCTTACTAACAGACATAAGATTAAATGGAAGCTTAGGTACATATAAAACAGAGGATAGGGATACAGGGTCTAGGTCAACAGTACCAACACCACAGATAGATGACGTGGAGCCATTAGCAAGGGTAACAGATTGTGATATTGAGCAATGAGTGAGAGATGAAAACACACCTGGAGTTCCCGTCATGTGATCGGAGGCTCCAGAGTCAATAATCCAGGGGTTGGGTGTGGATGCCAAACAAGCCATACCTGAGTGTGCAAAGGAAGCTGTGTTCTGCTGCGACTTGGATTGAACAAACCTCTCATACTCATCACGAGGAACACTCACCATCTCCTTGCCTGGACCATCTGAGGGAGTAGAAGGCATCGGGTCAGCTGACCGTTTCTCCTGTGTAGGGCTGAAACTGGTGTCACTAGTCATGGCATGGTTGGCCCACGTCGAGGGAGGACCATGTAAGTCATAGCAGTAGTTAATGGTATGTCCATCCAAACCACAGTGAGTACACTTCCGTGGACCCGAGCCACGTCCTCTACCACGAGCTCCCCCTGAATCTCTGCCTCCAGTACGACCACCACCACGGATATGTGTAGATCCACCACTACCACTCCTGCCAGGCTGGGTTCCTCGAGTCCCACTTCTGCCACCTCGGCCTCTTGACACTGCAAATGCTGATTTATCGGAGACATTAGAGTCCATAGATCCAATGGAAGCCCTCCGAAGACGAGCAAACACCTCCTCTAAAGATGGAAGAGCAGATCCCCCTAGTATCTGGGCTCGTACTGGTTCATACTCAGACTTCAGCCCCACCAGAAACCGTGTTACATCAAGCTGCTCTCGCTGTTGCTGTTGAACTTTGACATCTGAAGTGAGAGGATGATAGACATTTAACTCATTACGGATATTCCTCACATTGGCATAGTACTCCTCAAGGCTCTGATTTCCCTGTTGCAGATTGATGTATTCCTGATACAGTTGATATACCCTAGTGGTATTATCCTGACCTGAATACAGTTTCTTGGCATGATCCCACACCTCTTTGGCTGTGTCAAGAAACATGAAGTTCACACTGATTTTGGGTTCCATACTGTTCCACAACCATGTAATGATCTGTGCATCTTCCTGTTCCCAGTCTTCATACTCCTGAGAATTAGCGGGGGGTTTCTCCTCTCTTATATGCTTCACTTTCTTCTTCGCCTTCAGAAAAACCTCTACAGACTTGGCCCAAGGGACATAATTCTCTCCATTCAGTTTAATGGAGGTCATTTGGACATTCAGGTAGTCAGTAGATATCATGACACTAGGTTTACTATCACTGTTATCTGCCATTGCCGAACTCCCTTAATTCTGAGCACTGAATTAGGAGCACTACACACTGCACACTACACACAGACACTTCATCGAAATCTGCACACTGATTTCAACAGCTGAGAACTGCAACACCACAAACCCTACTCACCGAAGTCTGTACACTGATTTCAGCAGTATTAAATGTTGAAAACTACAACACCACAACCCCTACTCACCGAGGTCTACACACTGATTTCAGCGATATCAAAAGCTGAAAACCACACTTGTAACACCACCAACATTAATCCACAACTATAGGAAGCTTCACCATTAAGTAGACACTATTGCCATTCGAATCACACACAAACCAGAATAAACCCTAGCATAAACCCTAGCATACTGCAATCTGAGAACCCATCATGCGAACTGTACTACACCTCTCATGTATTCCATAACAAAAAAAATATATAAAAAAAACTTTACCTCATCGCCTGAAGGCCAACCATACGAAGGGCTGAGACACCACTGCACCACACGTACCAGCCCTAACTAGGGCTTAGAAACCACAGCAACCAATCACCAACGACACAATCGGAGGCATAGAGACCTCCTAGGGAAGAGGGCGATCACTCCTTTTCAGCCCTTTTTCCCAGTCTCCAACTCACAACTAAGAACCCCAAGTGAAACCCTAATTCGAATGCGCAGAAGGCAGAATTCTAGCAAGTCTGATTTGGTGAACCTAGCTCTGATACCATGTTGAAGTTTGACCTGCCATAGAATTCTGTCTTGTTCGTTGACTGTAGAGTAAAGTAGACAGCAAGAAGTAGGAGAGGAAAGAAGAAAAGAGAGAAGAGAGAAAAGAGAGAAAGGCTGGTTCGAATTAGGGAAAAAAGTTAATCCCTTGATTCGGCCAGACCTATTATTATATTATTGACTTATTGAAAAAGACTTGAGTGCCCTTCTTTAAGTAAGAGGACTCAAACTAACATAACAGTACACATCAGCACACTCAACAAGTACAAAGACTGAAATACCCCTTTACTAACACCACTAACAGGCCCATTAAGCTTATGTGCTCACTTAACCTTCCTAACTGCTGCCCAGTTGGGCTTCCTTGTATGGCGTGGGACCCAAGCATTGATCTACACATCAGCCACATGGGTTCGGCCCAGCCTTTGTTACAAGGCCTGGCCGAATACACCGTTAAAGACAGTGCACCCCCTGAAACCCATCGAATGGGCTCTATGGGCCCAACACTTACCCTAAGTGGTCCCTGGGCCAAGTTACCTTGTAACACCCAGGGACTGTGGGCAGATGCAAGATTAGCCCATCAGGTATTATCCTCAATGGTCTTACACTTAACCTCTCAGCCCATAATGATCATACACTGCCCGACAAGAGAGGACCTCTCCCTTGGCTGCAAGGAACAGTGTTGCACTCTCCACTTTTATGGATCCCGGGAATTAAAACCTTTTGCAAACATTTTAGAAACCATAATGTATATACTTTTATATCTCATATAAAATATACTTTGCAAAACAAATCTCAACGGTTGAAATCGGCTGCCTGCAGTCTTGGTTTCCATCAGTGAGAGCGCATCCCCGATCATTACCTTTGTCCGACAAAGGGGCTGATCCTGTCACTATGATCACCCACTCAGATGAATTCTCGGACTGTCCCAACATACCCAGGTTTTGACCCCCGCTAAGGATCTCACTGATTGGCATATCAAAGATAGCCCAATCCGACACCTAGTGCAGCATCATAATCGAGTCTAGGGGTCGGGTGTAACTTTCCAGTTTTGCCCATCAATCTCCAAGGTCCAGGGCAATACTGGAAATCTGGTCCAGTTCAAAGATTCAATCAATCCTACACTGTATGTGCCTAGGGTCTCACCCTGGCAGCTGAGACAGGCCACCCCAACCGACTTGGTGGCACCACAGTGTCAGCCTTGTCAGGATAGGTCTCCCCAGACCGATCCACTGGCTGTGAACATTCTAAACTAACACGAGTCTCATTAAGTGTCCAGTTTAAGGGTATTACACAGAAACATACCAAGGGAACATGAATCAAATATGTATCTTTATTCATTTACAATAAACTCATAAAGTACATCATTCTGATTGAAGCTAAGGGCATACAAAACTGTCTAACAGACAGATCATAAAGATTTTCAGCAAAAAGTGGCAGATTGGTGGAGGAATGTAGATTTGAAGTGTGGGCTAGATTCCGTTTTCAACAAAAGCTGAAACATCTGAAAAAAAATTTAAAAGTTTGCAGTAGGGAGGAATTTGGGGCTTTTGGAGAAGATAAAATTAAATTAATTAAAGATTTGGAAGTTTTTGATATCCAAGAACAAGAAGAAAGATTGAATGGAGAGGGAAGAGATTAGGAAAGAGTGGGAAAAGACAATAAAAAGGGAAGAGATTTTCTGGAGATAGAGATCTAGAGTGAGATGGTTAAAAGAAGGTGACAACACAAGGTTTTTCCACAACTATGCCTCAGGGAGGCGAAGAAAAAACCACATTTTCAAACTGAAGGTAGGTCAAAATGAAGTAGAAGGGGAAATAGTAGATGCACTTCTAAATCATTTTAAAGAAGTGTATTTTAATTCAGCAAGTAGAAGAGCTATTTTGAACAACTGGACTGGCTCTACCTTGCCAGAAGATAAGCAGAATTAGTTAGAGAAGGAATTTGAGGAGCAAGAAATTAAAGATGCAAATTTTAACTTGGGTGGAGATTGAGCCCCAGGTTTGGACGGGTTCCCTATTTTGTTTTACCAATTATTCTGGGATATAGTAAAAAAGGATGTATTGGAGGTTTTCTTACAGACTTTTACCACTCAGCAATAGTCAATAAAGGAACCAACTTGACCTTCATTGCCTTAATTCCAAAGAAGACGGGCACTTTGCAAGCAAAGGATTTCAGGCCAATTAGTTTGACTGGAAGCTTGTATAAAATTTTAGCAAAAGTTTTGGCGACCAGACTGAAAGAGGTTCTAGGAGATCTGATTTTAATATAGAAGAAATTTACAATGGAGAGCAGCCTCGGCTACCCTACAAACAGGAGAAAAACAGAAAGACAAAACCAGAAATAGCTATTTAAATTACAACCATGCCTAGAAAGTCTGTTCTCTTATAACCCTTTGTTTTGCTAATTGATCTGCTAACTTGTTTGCCAATCTTGGAGCCCAATGGATTGAAATCTGCATATCGTTGGATAGACTTCTGAATTTTTTGATCTCATTTATGAACCAGAAAGGGTTCTTATCCTCTCCACTCAACCAGCTTAGGATCACTTTAGAGTCCCCTTCGATTATCAACTTCTGAATGCCCAACTCCATTGCTTTTTGGGAAGATATTTGGGTGAGCACTCAACCCCTAAAAGACCACTTTCCTTCTTTCTAGTCCATCTCCCTCTTTAAAAAGAAACCAATTTCATGGTTTCTTTCCCCCCCTGGTTCGCCCTTTGGATTTAAACTGGAATTTTGGGTTTCGAAGAGGGTTAAGGGATGAAGAACTTCTTTGTGTTTCAGAGCTCTTGTTGCTTCTAGACTTAGTGTGCCTGGACCCCCTAACCTGGACAAAAGGGTTTGGTCTCTAACCTCGGTTGGCTCCTTCACTTGTGCTTCTTTCTTTAAAGCCCTCTGCTCCAATCCCTCCTCTCAGGTGTTATCTGTTAAAGAGGTCTGGTCAAGGCCTATTCCTCCTAAAATAGCAGTGTTCTGTTGGGTAGCCTACTTGGGTAAGATCAATACGGTGGAAAACTTGCAAAAGAAGAAACCTTACTTGTGTTTGTCCCCAAATTGGTGCTTCTTGTGTAAACTGAAGGGTGAGGACTGTAACCATTTACTGATATTGTGCTCTTTTGTTGCCAATATTTGGAACTGGGTTGTTGCACTATTTGTTGCCAATATCGTGCTCTTTTGCCCTCCGAAGTAAAGCTGCTGTTCATTCCGGTTGCCTTTGGGAGATTGACAAAAAGAGGGAAACTAATGTGGAAATGTATCAGAGTCGCTACCTTGTGGACTTTATGGGAGGAGAGAAATGCTAGAATATTTCAAGAAAAGGAAAGAAGTCTTGCTGAAATTAAGGAATGCATAATGACAAGGACAGTCTCGTGGCTAAAATCTTCACACTTGTTGTCAGATTACTCCTTTGATGACTTAAGGAGAAATTGGGCAGCAGTGGCTTCTACAGTCTCCACAAAGAACAAATCACAAGCTGAATGGGAATCCCCACTGGATGGAGTGGTAAAACTGAATTTTGATGGTAGCTGCCAAGGTAACCCAGGGCCATCTGGAATAGGAGGGATTCTGAGAGACAAAGATAGCAACATGTTGTCTTTATTTTCAGGACCAGTGGGTGTTGGTGATTCTGTAAGGGCAGAGATACTAGCAGCGGTACAAGGTATACAGATGGCCAGTCAACTTGGAGTGAATAATTTGATAGTAGAAGGGGATTCCAAGGTAGTAGTGGGCTGGTTGACAAGTCCAGAGACAGCTTGTTGGGACTACAGGGATCTGTTAAAGAAAGTTAAATGGCTGACAAGGAATATGTCAGTCAGGTTTCAGTGGGTCAGCAGATCAGCAAATGCAATGGCTGATTCTTTGGCCAAGCAAGGGGTGTCAAGGGGAGATCTGTTTTGGGCCACTTTGTAACTGTGTTTCAGGCTTGTGTTTGTTTAGTGTGTATGACTCAGTCCTAGGGGGAGGTAACACCTCGTGCCTCTTCCTAGGCTGAATGTACTACTATTTTTTGAATTAATAAAACTACTCTCATTTATCTAAAAAAAAAAACTCTATTGTTTTTTGTAAATCAGACAGAACTGCCTCCCGCTCAGCTTTCACTTCCCCAATTGGTCCTGAGAACAACCTCAAGATTTCTCCCTTCTCATTTCTTAACACTCCTATTCCAGAAGGGCTTGGGTTACCAACACTCCTGTCAACATTCAGCTTAAGGAAATCAGTAGATGGTGGATCCCACTGATGCAAAAGTTTTTTCTTGGAGGAGGAGGACCCAACCATCACTCTCCAGTTTCTGAGTAAATCATCAGCAGTAAATTCAGAGAATAAGTTCACCGTTTTTACCCAATGCACTACTTACACCAATACACAGTCAAGCACAAACTCTGCACTTCTTTCCTTATCTTTGAGTATTCTGAGGTTTCTTTCTTCCCAAATCGTCCATATTACAGCAGCCCTTGCGCACCTCCACATCATCCTCCCCCTTTTTCTTGGCCACCTAGAGGTAAATGGACCAAAAAGCCTATCCAAGCTTCTCGGAGAAGTTCACCTGCAACCAAAAAGAGCAAAAATTCAATCCCAAATATAACCTGCAAAGGGACAAGAAATGAAAAAAGTGAAAAGTAGATTCATTGTCTAAATTGCACAAGATACACCTATTTGAAGAGAGGCACCAACCAGGTCTTTTCCTTTTGTAGCATGTCGCAAGTGTTAATTGCACCATGGTAAACTTCCTAGCAAAAAGCACCTACTTTGGAGGGGGCAGGACGGTTCTAGACTTCCTTAACTGGGAAAGAGACTGAAGGGGATTTTGGGGCAACCAAGGCATCAAAAAGGACGAGACACTAAAGACCCTTGAAGGATAACCAGTCCACACCCGAGAGTCTCCTCGACTACCGTGAAGGTACATCCCATCCAACAAGAGAAGGAGATTAGAAACATGAATCAATTCTGAGTCTCTAACATTTCTCTGAAAACCCAAATTCCACCCAAACCCCGAAAGCGAGGGAGAAGGAATTAAGAAGTCACAAATAGGTTTACCCTTGAGAGAAGATAAAGCAAACAAAGAGGGAAAAGAGAATTTCAATGGATTTTCACCCACCCAAAGATCTTCCCAAAATCTTACTTTATTTCCTAAGTTTTGGTCATACCTGGTGTGATTGAGGAAAAGCAAAAGGACCTTGTGGATTGATTTCCAAGGTGCAACTCTGGGTGCTCTACTAGAAACCCCAACATCGAATCCATTCTTAGAGAGCCCATGAATTCTAGCCACCACTTTTGCCCAAAGTCTATCTATTTCTTGCGGGAATCTCCATAGCCATTTCCCTAACAACGCCACATTTTTCTCCTTAATCCTTCCCAATCCCAAACCGCCATTCTTCTTCCCTCTACACACAATATCCCATATTCTAATCTTTTGATCCCTCTTCTCTTCCCCTGGTCCCCACAAAAAATCCCTTATGATCTTCTCTAATCTTTTGACAATGGGCCGATGCATATCAAACACTGAGAGAAAATAAACCGAAAGGTTTGCTAAAGTGGATTTAATAAGATTTATCCTACCCCCTAAGGAAATGTAGTTCCTCTTCCAAGTAGACAACTTCTCAAATATTTCCACTACTGGATCCTAGAAATTCAAAGATCTAGGATTAGCACCAAGAGGGAGACCTAAGTATTTCAAAGGCCAGTCGCTTGACCCACACCCTAGTTCTCTAGCCCAAATGTATATCTCCTCTTGACTCATGTTGATCCCTGCCACCACACTTTTGCTTAAGTTTACCTTTAAGCCTGTCACATTCTCAAAAAGCTTGACTAAAAGCCTTAGGTCTCTGGCACTTTGATCTCCCTCAGTTTCACAATTATCACTTGCAAACTGTAAATGGGCGACCACCACTTCCTCTTTTCCTATTCTCCATCCCTTGATTAACACCATCTCATCAGATTTTTAAACCATTCTACTAAAAACCTCAGCAATGAAGGTGAAGAGAAAAAGTGACAGCGGATCTCCTTGCCTTATACTCCTTAGAGCCCCAAAAACTCTGACTACCCCATTTACCACAATTGAAAACTAGCAAGACTGTAGGCAGCCTTTTATCCAGTTGCCCCATCTCCTTCCAAACCCACATTTCTCCATCACTTATATCAAAATCTCTTAGTCCACACAATCATAGGCTTTTTCTAGATCCAGTTTGCACACAATCCCCTTTTCTTCTAGATTTTCTGAAGTCCTCATGCACTCGTTTGCAATAAGTATCTGATTTGCAATTTGCCTTTCTTGAATGAAGGCCCCTTGGAAGTGTGAGATAATCGATGGGAGGGCCTTTTTCAAATGGAGGGATAGGACTTTGGCTAAAATCTTATATTGACTTGTCACCAAACTAATTGGCCTAAAGTCCTTGGGGTGGCACGCATCCGCTTTTTTTGGAATCAAAGCAATAAAAGTAGCATTTACTCCCCTACTAACACACCTCTCATGAGGTCTCATCCAAACTAGTTCGCATTTGTGAAAGGGAGGCAAATTATTGACAGCATTTTAATAGCAAATGAATGCGTGGAGGAAAGAAAACAAAAAGGCAAGTTTGGAGTAATAGTAAAGCTTGATTTGGAGAAGGCTTATGACAAAGTAAACTGGGACTGTCTCCCAGAAATATTATATTGGAAAGGTTTTGGTAAAAGATGGTTGAGCTGGATCAAAGGTTGCAACTTGCATTAGTTCTGATTGGTTCTCACTTTTGGTAAATGGCGAATCAAAAGGTTATTTCAAGGCTATAGAGAAGATGGGCTGAAAGGCCCATAGGCTGTTTGTCTTTTTTATCTTTTATGTTCTTTGCTGTAATGGGCCTTAATTTGGGCTTTTTTCTTTCTTATGTTATGTTTTTTAATTTTCTACCCAACTAGGGGCCTCTCTGTAAATTACTAAAGTTTAACTTAATGAAATGGAATTAGGGGTGTAAGAGAGGAGGTTATGTTCGAAAATCTCTCTCTCTGAACCCCAGTTGCTGCCACCTTCTTCTTCTTCTTCTTCTTCTTCTTCTTCTTCTCTCGCAACCTGATTTCTGCTACTTTCTTTTGATTTTCTGCAACTTTTTAAACAGTCATTTCCTTTCAAAAGGCTGTTTTTCTTCTTGGTATCAGAGCAGGCTCGACTTTTCCCTCTTTTCACCTCTTTTTTCCCATACACAGTGTGTATGGAGAACTGAATCGTATGAATAGTTAAAGAAACCTATTTCAGCCCAGTTGTTAGTGGTTTCTAGAGAGAAGGGGACTGGTTTTGTCATCCTCCTGACAGATTCAGGTGTGTTGCCCGAAACCCTAATTTTCTGGAGAAATCTGATTGCAGGCCCCATAGGGAGTTTGACCTAGGCACTTAGTGACTGAGGGTCTTCTCATCCTTCATCTTGAAGATCGAATCAAGTGGATTGGTGTTCTGTGAAGCCTACAAGGAGCGGCTGAGATTTCTCTGTTTCTCTCGGCTTCTAGGTGTGACGCATTTGTTGTTATTCGAAGTTGTTAGAAGTTATTTTCGAAGTATTTAAGAAGATGAACCCTTCAGAAGTTGAAAACAAGCATGTTGCTGAATCTGGATAGGTTCCGGGAGCCTCTGTAGACTCTCTACTGGCTGTGATCACAGTCAAGTTGGATGGAACTAATTATCTAGCTTGGTCACAATCAGTAAAAATTCATATCTGCAGTAGAGGCAAATGGGGTTTTATCTTCGGGAGCAAGAAGGTTCCTTTGGAAGATGATCCATCATATGAAAAGTGGATGTAGGAAAATTATACGGTTATTGGATGGCTTGTGAACTCAATGCAACCGTAGATTAGTCAGCACTATTTGTGGATGAATTCAGCAAAGGAAATTTGGGATAGTGTTGCTGAAACCTATTCCCAGAAATTAAATGTGGCTAGGGTTTACAAGCTGAGAAGTGATGTGACGAATTTGAGACAAGGGGAGAAACCATTAGCTGTGTATTTCTCAATACTGAAGTCTTTATGGCAAGAAATTGCTTTGATAGAAGCTGTAGCCTGGGACACCACTATGCTAAGACCTACAGGAAACTTATTGAGAGAAATAGGGTGTTTGAGTTTTTGATAGGGCTGAATCTAGAGTATGACTTCACAAAGCAAAATATTTTATCAAAGGATAGTGTTTCACTGTCTCAAGCCTATGCCTTGGTAAGTAGTGAAGAAAGCAGGAGACTTGTCCAGGTCTAAGGGGCTGGTCTAAATGATCACTTTGCTAATATGGGAGTGAAACCCAAGGAAGTTGCATGGACTCCAAGTAGCTCAGGGAAGAAAGAAATTATTTGTGAGTACTGTAAGAAGCCAAAACACACTAAAGACAAGTTTTGGAAATTGCATCCTGAGCTTCTTCCTCTTTGGTTTCAAAAGAAGACTGACAATATGAAGACAGGGAGTGTCAATATTGCTGCTGGTCCAGATAGTGACAGATACCAAACTGAAGAGATGACTGCTAGTGAGCAGTTAGCAGCTATGAAGGCGGAATATGAGAAGTTTGGGAGGATGACCAGTCACCTAGAGGGTGTGGCCTCTTCTTCCAACCCTCTAGGAAATTCAGTCTCTTCTGCATTTGCTCATTCAGGTATACGGGCTTCTGCCAATCATGCAACTATTTCAGGTAATTGTAGGATCCCTTGGATTATTGATTCTGGTCCTTCTGATCATATGACCAGCCTTTTTACTTTGTTTGTTTCTGATGATTTACTTCCTGGCCGTGACAAAATCACCCTAGTCGATGGCTCTCTTGCCCCTATCTCCGGCAAGGGAACCATCAAGGCTACAGATTCCTTGTACTTCCTTCTGCTCTTCATGTACCCAAGCTAAATACAAATTTGTTATCTGTAAGTAGCTTAACTAAGTCATTGAACTGCTGTGTAACCTTCTTTCCTTCCTACTGTGTTTTTCAGGATTTGGAGTCTCAGAAAGTGATTGGGAGTGGCCATGAAGCGAATGAAATATATCTGCTGGACACTCCTAGACAGAGCCATGAACAACCTGAAAAAGCTGCTTTTGGGTCTACATCTATAGAGTCCATCAGTCGAGTCATGTTATGTCATTTTCGTTTGGGTCATCTTTCTTTTTTCTGCATTAAGTCATTTATTCCCAAAACTGTTTAAGGGAATTAGTCTGTCCAGTCTTCATTGTGAGTCGTGTGAATTGTCAAAACATTGTAGAAGTAGTTATCCTTTGAGTAATAAAAGATCTTCTTCTCCTTTTCATATTGTGCACTCTGATGTGTGGGGGCCTTACCACTTATCTTCTATGGGTGGCTACAAATATTTTATCTTGTTCATTGATGACTTTTCTTGGTTCACTTGGATATTTTTGATGAAGTCTCGTGATGAAGTTCCCAGACTTGTGAGGCAATTCCATGAATTTGTCCTAACCCAGTTTAATACCAGAATTAAAATTTTCAGATCTGACAATGCAAAAGAATATTTTGAGAAAAACCTGACCTGCTATCTTACTGATTTGGGGGTTATTCACCAAATCTTCTGTGTTAGGACCCTAGAACAGAATGGAGTTGCTGAAAGAAAAAATAGGCATATTGTTGAAGTTGCAAGAAGTATTCTATTTGCCTCACATGTCCCTACAAAATTTTGGGGTGATGCTGTTCTCACTGCAACCTACCTAATCAATCGTATGCCATCTAGGGTTTTAGGGTTTAAGTCTCCCTTTAGTCTTCTTCATCTGGGCAAGGATCTTTTTCCTATTCCTCTTCGTATCTTTGGCTGCACTTGTTATGTACATATCTCAAGTGTCCAGAGACAAATTTGAACCAAAAGCTCACAAGTGTATCTTCCTTGGTTATTCTCCCACACAAAAGGGTTACTGTTGTTTTGATCCGAAGACTGGAACTCAGTATGTCTCCATGGATGTTACTTTTGATGAGCTCTCTTCCTTTTATGATTCTTCTCAGGAGAGGCAATGTCCAAAGGGGGAGAATTTGTCACAGTTGTTTGCTCTTCCCCTTCCTGTCCTAGTTGAGTCTTCTGTTGAGACTCTTCCTCCTTCAAATGAGTCAAGGGAGGATCAGTCATTTCATTCTCATTCCAGTGTTTCTATCCCTCCTCCTTTACCTCCTCGTCCTCTTTTTAATCCCAGGTTGTACCAAAGGCAGAGAACCAGAAATAAGCAGATTGTTTCCCCTACAGCACATGAGCCTCCTGCACTTCTAGTCACAGAAGAGACAACAGGTACTGATACAACCCCTTTGGAGTCATCCTTCCCAGACCTTGATGTCCCCATTGCTATTAGGAAAGGAAAAAGGAAGTGTACTGCACATTGCATTTCCAAACACCTTTCTTATATTTGCTCTCTCATTCATATTTTGCCTACCTTTCTTTTGTTGCTTCAAACCCAATTCCCAGGTCTATGTTAGAAGCTCTTACTATTCCAGAATGGAGGGATGCTATGAGAACAGAAATTGATGCCCTGCACAAGAATGAAACTTGGAAAGTGGTTGATTTTCCTGAAGGGAAGGATCTAATAGGTTGTAAGTGGGTTTTTACTATTAAATATCATGCTGATGGCACCATTGAAAGGTACAAGGCTAGGCTGGTTGCTAAAGGTTATACTCAGACATATGGGATTGATTATCTGGAGACCTTTTCTCCTATTGCCAAGATGACTTCTGTGAGAGTTCTGTTATCTCTGGCTGCACACTCAGACTGACCACTTTATCACTTGGATGTAAAGAATGCTTTTCTGAATGGAGAGTTACATGAGGAGGTCTATATGTCTCTTCCTCTAGGGATGTATGAAACATATATGAAAGGGAAGGTTTGCAGGCTGAAGAAATCTCTTTATGGACTTAAACAGTTCCCTAGTGCATGGTTTGAAAGGTTTAGGGCTGCCCTTGTTAGCTTTGGCTATGTACAAACACAGTCTGATCTTACCCTCTTTGTAAAGAGGAGAGGATCCTTAGCCGTTTACCTGATTGTGTATGTTGATGATATTGTTGTGACTGGTAATGATGTATCAGGGATTAATGATCTCAAATCCTTCCTTCATACAGAGTTTGAGATCAAAGATCTGGGGGAATTGAGATACTTTCTTGGCATAGAAGTTGCTAGATCCAAGGATGGGATCCTTATCTCTCAAAGAAAGTATGTACTTGATTTACTCTCTGAAACAAGAAAGATGGGTGCTAGACTAGTTGCTACTCCTATTGAGATGAGTCATAAACTCTCTGCCTCAGATGGAATATTGTTGGAAGATAAGGGAGTCTTCCAGAGACTACTTGTAAAACTTCTCTATCTATGGATGACTCAACCAGACATTGCATATGCTGTCAGTTGCATTAGTCAGTTTATGCATGCTCCTAGGGATACTCACATGGCAGCAGCAGAGCGAATTCTGTGTTATTTGAAGGGTTCCCCTGGAAAGGGAATTCTATTTGCTAAGCATGGGTATATGAAACTTGAAGCGTACACAGATGTTGATTGGGCCGGAAACATTGATGACAAAAGATCTACCTCTGGGTACTATAGCTTGGTGGTAGGTAATATTGTTTCTTGGAGAAGCAAGAAACAATCAGTTATTGCTCGGTCTTCAGCCGAAGCTGAATACAGAGCCATGGCTCATGGAGTTTCTGAACTATTATGGCATAGATCCTTGATAGAGGAACTGGGTATTGAGCATGATAAGCCAATGGTGTTATACTGTGATAATCAGGTTGCCATCAACATTGCTCACAATCCAGTACAACATGACAGAACTAAACATATTGAAGTTGACAGACACTTCATTAGAGAAAGAGTAGCTTCTGGAGAGGTGTGTCTACCTTTCATCACTTTTGAAGGACAGTTAGCTGATTTCCTCACCAAGGGCATTCCCAAAGCTAAACTTCAGCATGATACTGGCAAGCTTGGCATGATTGACATCTATGCTCAGCTTGAGGGGGAGTGTAGAGAAGATGGGCCGAATGTACTATAGGCTGTTTATCTTTTTTATCTTTTATGTTCTTTGCTGTAATGGGCCTTAATCTGTGCTTTATTCTTTCTTATCTTATGTTTTTTAATTTTCTGCCCAACTAGGGGCCTCTCTGTAAATTACTAAAGTTTAACTTAATGAAATGGAATTAGGGGTGTAAGAGAGGAGGTTATGTTCGAAAATCTCTCTCTGAACCCCAATTGCCGCCACCTTCTTCTTCTTCTTCTCTCTTCTTGCAACCTGATTTCTGCTATTTTCTTTTGATTTTCTGCAACTTATTTAAACAGTCCTTTCCTTTCAAAAGGCTGTTCTTCTTAGTAGAGGATTAAGGCAGGGGTGTCCTCTCTTCCCCCTACTTTTTACATTTGTAGTTGATATTTTCAGTTTCTTATTGGAGAAGGCAAAGGGACAGTCTTTGCTTAAAGGTTTTGGAGTAGGGAGAGAAGAGGCCCAAGTTTCCAATCTGATGTTCGCAGATGACATCATTCTTTTCTTTGAAGCAGATGACTACAACATACACAACTTGAAGTGGGTGATTATTTGTTTCAAAGAGGTGACAGGGCTGAAGGTAAATTTGGCAAGAAGCAGTTTGGTAGGCCTGAATGCAAATGATGAAATTCTAAAAAGTTTCAAGGAAGTATTAGGCTTCAAATTGGAAAAGTTACCAATATCATATCTAGGGATGCCTCTTGGAGGAAACCTGAGAAGCCATTTTTTTTGGGATCTGGTGATTAAGAAATGTGAAAAAAGACACTACTTGGAAAAATGTTGTCTCTTAAAAGGTGATAGGATTACCATTATAAAAACATCTCTGGCTAATTTGCCAACATACTTCCTATCTGTTTTTAGTGTCCCAATTAAAATAAAAAACAAGATAGAGAAACTCCAGCAAGATTTCTTATAGGATGGTGGAAATGAAAAGTCTTGCCATTTAGTAAAGTGGAATCAGGTTTGTAAAACCAAGGAAGGTGGAAGACTAGGAATTGGTCATATCAAAGAGAGGAATGAAGCCTTACTTGGGAAATGGCTTTGGAGATTTCCTACTGAAACAGGAACCACTTGGACTTCCATTATCAGCAGCAAGTACGGGAGAATCTCAAATGAATGGGATAGCAAAGTCCACTTGAACCGAATGACAGCAAACAATCCCTGGAAAGGTATTTCTTCAGCTTTTTATTTATTCATTCCTTTTATTAGATATAAAGTGGGAAATGGAAATCGGATTAAATTTTGGACTGACCTTTGGTGGGGAGACAGAACCTTAGCTAGTGCTTTTTCAACCTTTCTCGTTCCAAAGAAGACACAATTTCCTCTTGCCTCATTCCTTCTTCTTCTGGATTTAACTGGAACCTAAACCTAAGAAGACATCTGAGAGAAGTAGAAGTAGATGAGCTCAGAAACCTCTTGCATCACCTTAGAGAGGTCTTTCTCCAACTACCCCTGACCAAAGAGTTTGGTCCCTTAACCCTGCTGGAAAGTTCATCCCGAGTTCCTTTTTCAAGGCTCTAGTGTCAAGTGTATGTGACCCTAACTTCCTCTTCCAAGAATCTGTGGTGTTCCAGTGTCCCCTCAAAATTGTTGTGTGGGAGGCTTGCCTAAAGAAAATAAACACCTATGATACCTTACAGAAAAAAATTCAAAGGCAAGTGGTGCATTTCCCCACATGCTTGTCCTCTGTGCCTAAATGACAGAATCAGCAAATCACCTTCTTCTACACTGTACTGTAACCAAGAAGATTTGGTACCATTTCATCAGAATGGTTGATATCAAGTGGGTTTTTCCCCACATGCTTGTCCTCTGTGCCTAAATGATGGAGAATCAGCAAATCACCTTCTTCTACACTGTACTGTAACCAAGAAGATTTGGTACCATTTCCTCAGAATGGTTGATATCAAGTGGGTTTTTCCTAAACAGGTAGTGGAGGCAATGTGGCAATGGAAAGGTACAAGTTTAGGTACAAGAGGAAATCTGTATTGGAGATTGGTAGTTCATGCTGTCATGTGGGGTGTTTGGGAAGAAAGAAACAACAGGGTGTTTGAGAATAAAGCCAAAACTGTAGAAGATCTGATCTCCTCTATTACTTTCCACTACAATCCTTGGGCTGTAAATTCTGGAGATTTTGCTGGACTTTTTTGGATGATCTCCTGCAAAATCTAAAGGAAATCCTTGTCATCCCCAAGACAGGATATTCTCATCTTTGTTTTAAAAGGAAGGAAAGGATGGCGAGATTAAGTTTTGACAGGAGTGCTCAAGGTTCTTCTAGTGTAGCAGGGGTTGGAGGTATAGTCCAGGATAGAGACGGGAACATATGTTGGGCTTTTAGTGGACCGATTGGTTGTGCTAATTATACAAAGGCAGAAATAGTAGCAGCCCTCATGGGACTTCAGTATGCTAAAATGTTATGAATTTCCTCCCTACCTATTGAAGGTGATTCATCCAATACGATAAGATGGCTAAAAGAAAAAGACAGCGGGCCTTGGAGTTTGGCTCATTTCTTGGCAGAAGCTAGAGACATCTTGGATTCAATGCAGGTTAAATTTAACTGGATTCCCAGGTGTGAATAAACCTAGTTGTTTCTAGGTCAAAGTAGAGAAGAAAGAAGAAAGAAGAAAGAAAAGAGAAAGAAGAAGGAGAGGAGAAAAGTATTCGGCCAGACTAGAAGAGAGGATGTACAAAAGTACCTCTCCTAGCCGACCCACTTGACTTTTATTCATGAAAACTTGAGTTACAAGAAAGACAATTTTGTCCCTCATAGAAGATGGGACACATAACTTAAACTCAGATACAATAGACATTTCACTTTCAATAAGATACACCAGAATGACCAAAATACCCCTGACTCGAGCATTCTAACACTCCCCCTCAAGCTGGAGAGTATATATCATATAGTCCCAGCTTGTTACAAATGTAATCTATTCTTCCCCGAGATAATCCTTTTGTGAAGATATCTGCCCACTGATTTCCTGAGCTCACATGAGATGTAGTTATTACCCCACTTATCACTTTCTCTCTCACAAAGTGACAATCCACCTCAATATGTTTAGTTCTTTCATGGAAGACCGGATTGGATGAGATGTGAACAGCAGCTTGGTTATCACAGTATAGTTTCATGGGTTTGTTAATTGAGAAACCCATCTCCTGTAGTAGGTTCTTCAGCCATACTAGTTCACATGTGGTATGGGCCATAGCCCTGTACTCTGCTTCCGCACTACTTCTTGCCACCACTGTTTGCTTCTTGCTCTTTCAAGTTACAAGATTGCCACCAAGGAAGGTACAATACCCAGTGGTTGACCTCCTGTCTGATATAGAGCCAGCCCAATCAGCATCTGTGTACCCTACTATCTCAAGAGGTCCTCCTTTTTGGTATAACAGACCACGACCTGGAGCACCCTTTAGGTACCTAACAATTCTCAGAACAGCTTCCCAGTGAGGAACCCGGGGATGTTGCATAAACTGACTCACCACACTCACAGCAAATGATATATCTGGTCGGGTAATGGTCAGGTAGTTCAACTTTCCCACCAACCTTCTGTATCTTCCAGGATTATCAAACTCATCACCTACATCCACACTTAACTTGGCATTGAGTTCCATAGGAGTCTCTGCTGGTTTAGCACCTAACAACCCTGTTTCTTCAAGTAGATCAAGAACATATTTCCTCTGGCATAGGTTGATCCCCTGTTTTGACCTCACAACTTCTATTCCTAAGAAATACTTTAGCTTCCCCAGATCTTTCGTATTGAAGTGGTCCTGTAAGAATTTTTTTAGCCTGTCAATTCGATTGTTGTCACTTCCAGTTATGACAATATCATCCACATACACGACTAGATTTTTCCATCTTTCGAGTTATAGATAAACACGGAATGATCAACCTGACACTGTTTCATCCCAAAGGCCTTCACCACTTCACTGAACCTGCCGAACCATGCATGTGGAGATTGTTTCAGTCTATAGATTGCCTTTTTGAGCCTGCACACCTTACCAGCCTCCCCCTGAGCAACAAACCCTGGTGGTTGCTCCATATACACCTCCTCAACAAGATCACCATGTAGGAAGGCATTTTTGATGTCAAGTTGTAGGAGAGGCCAATCATACATAGTAGCCAATGAGATCAACACCCGAACTGAACCAATTTTAGCCACAGGAGAGAATGTCTCCATATAGTCCACACCATATAACTAAGAATAGCCCTTGGCCACTAGCCGTGCCTTCAATCGTTCCACACTGCCATCAGGAAGATGCTTCACTGTATAGACCCATTTACACCCAACAGTGTGCTTACCAGGAGGAAGGATGGTGAGTTCCCACGTATGATTATGTTGTAGAGCAGAGAGTTCTTCTTCCATGGCTTGTCGCCACCCTGGAGAGGCAAGGGCTTCCTGTACAGTCTTGGGAATGGGAACTGAAGAGAGTAATGATATAAACTTGCAATGGGAAGCAGAAAGGTGAGCAGTGGAAACATAGTCTGAAATGGGATGAGAAGTACAAGTACGTTTACCTTTCCGCAAAGCAATAGGGAGATGAAGATCTGAGGGAGGAGCAGTAGCAGGATCTGTCGACGGGTGCTGAAGTGGAGGAGGAGCCGAAGCACTTCTGCGAGTATACACTTGAGTAATTGGCGGCCTCTCTGTAGTAACCGGCATATGATGTGCATCTGCAGTAGGAGTGGGAGCTACGGGAAGGGGGTCCACAACCGGAATAGGAAGAGGAACCACAGAGGGAGAAGAAGAGACCCTGACATTGGAGAAAAAAGGAACTGATTCAAAGAAGGTGACATCCGGGCACACAAACGATTTATGAAACTTAGGGTTATAACACTTGTACCCTTTCTGAGTCCTTGAGTAGCCAAGAAAAATACACTTCGTAGCCCGAGCATCTAGCTTGTCTACACGAGGCCCCAATTGCTGAACAAAACAAACACAACCAAAGACTCTTGGGGTGAGAGGAAAGGGAGACAAAGTGGGAAACAACACGGAGAAAGGGGATTGACTTCCAAGGATTGACATGGGCATCCGATTTATCAAAAAACAGGATGTAAGAACAACATCACTCCAAAAGTGCTTTGGGACATGCATATTGATCATCAAGGACCGAGCAGTTTCAAGAAGATGTCTATTTTTCCGTTCAGCTACACCGTTTTGTTGTGGGGTGTAGGCACAAGAAGTTTGATGAATTATTCCATGATGTTCTAGGTATTGCTGAAATGATGAGGAGATGTATTCTTTGGCATTATCGGAGCGAAGTATTTTCATATTAACACCAAACTGAGTGCGTATTTCAGCATGAAATTTCTGAAAAATAGAGAACAATTCACTACGGTCTTTCATAAGATAGATCCATGTCATCCTTGAAAAGTCATCAACAAAGATTACAAAATACTTAAACCCATTGTATGACACCACTTTAACTGAACCCCATACATCAGAATGAACTAAAGCAAAAGGACTTGAGACACGACTATCAATTCTTGGACTAAATTAGACTCGATGATGTTTTCCCAACTGACATGACTCACAATCTAATGATGAAAGATGACTCAAGGAAGGAACTAGCAGCTTCAAAGCCTTGAGAGAGGGATGACCAAGTCTGCAGTGCCATTAGAGAGGAGTAAGAGACGACTGAAAAGCCAATGGAGGGCCACCACCATCAAGGTAATACAAACCACCGCTTCATGCCCTCCACCAATCTTCGTCCCCATCTTGAGATCCTGAAACACACAAGAAGAAGGATAGAAGGTTACAGAACAATTAAGGGACTTGGTTAATCTACTAACAGACATAAGGTCAAAAGGGAACTTAGGAACATATAAAACAGATGCTAAAGACAATGAGAAGAGATCAACATCACCAACACCACAAATAGGAGATGTAGAGCCATTAGCAAGTGTAGCTGTCTGAGATGTGGAGGTGCGAGAAAGGGAAGAAAATACATCAGGAGTCCCAGACATATGGTCTGAGGTGCCAGAATCAATGATCTAGGGTGAGGCTTTGGAAGCTAAACAAGTCATACCTAAATGGGAAAGTGTAGCTGTGTTCTGCTGAGATGTTTGAAGGAACTGCTCATATATTGCCCGTGGTACACTCACCATTTCCTGCCCGGAAGCACAAGTGGGTGTGGAGGGGGTTGGTGCAGTTTGCTGGCTTTCAGTAATTGTGCTACTACTTTTAGATGTAACATGGTTAGCCCAAGTGTTAGGTGGACCACGCAAATCATAACAGAAATTAATTGTGTGCCCCTCTAAGCCACAATGTGTACATTTTCTCTGAGCATTACCCCTTCCTTTTCCACGGCCTCCCCCTGACTCACGGCCTCCAGTCCGGCCACTGGCCCAGTTAAACATGTGTCCACCACGGTTGCTTGGAGGGCCACTGATGTCACCACCACTTCTACTTCCACGACTACTCCCTTTAGTCACTACCAAACCAGATCTATCAGAGAAGGAAGAATGTTCCACTGGATCAATGGATGTCCTCTTAAGACGAGCAAAAACTTCTTCAAGTGAGGGGAGAGCTGATCCCCCCAATATCTGTGCTCTGACAAGCTCATACTCAGCCTTCAAGCCCACAAGAAACCTAGTCACATCAAGTTGTTCATGTTGCTGCTGTTGGATCTGGACATCTGGTGTGAGAGGGTGATACACATTTAGCTCATTGCGGATGTTTCTCAAACTTGCATAATACTCTTCTAAGCTTTGACTTTCTTGCTTCAAATTGAAGTACTCTTGGTATAACTGATATACCCTAGTTGTGTTGTCTTGTCCAGAGTACAACTTTTTAGCATGATCCCAGATCTCTTTGGCTGTATCTAGGAACATGAAGTTCACACTAATCTTTGGTTCCATGCTGTTCCAAAGCCATGTCATTATCTGTGCATCATCTTGTTCCCAATCACTGAACCCAGGAGAATCAGAGGAAGGTTTCTCTTCCCTCACATGTTTTACTTTCCTCTTGGCCTTCAAGAACACCTCCACAGATTTTGCCCATGGTATATAGTCCTCACCATTCAACTTGATGGATGTCATTTGAACACTTAGATAATCTGAAGAGAGCATGATGCCTGTTTTGTTGTCATTCCCAACAACAGTTGAAGCCATCTCAATTATGTCTCCTCTGAATATACACCACAATTTCACACTTGTCACAAGACTTATCTCACTTACAATACCACCAACCCACTTTCTTCAACTGCACATTACACACTACACTCTAAAGCTGAAATCATTCAGTCAACACATCAAACACTTGGACTGCACACTGCAGGACCATTTACCACCAACACACCACTACTGAAATTACTCAGTCATTTCATCGAACACTTGTTCTGCAAACTGCAGAACTGATTACACACAAGGTCTAGGGGTTCACTTTTAAGCATTTAAAAAAAAAAAAACATAGATATGCCAGCCACCACAACACAATCAACACCACACCACTGCTGTCGTGGACATCAGCAGTCTACCACTCTTCTTTCAGCACACATGTGAGCAAGAAAACACAAAAAAACATGACTGATATGTGTATCAGTTTCACCCAGCACCACAGCAACTAACTTTCGATGCACACAAAAAAAATCAGCATTCACAATCCATTTCTGAACACACGACAGCAGTGTCCATACCTGTATACGACTAGCCCTCTTCGTACACTGAATAGAGGGTCTAGTATACCACTTCAACGACCACCACAGCACCGGCCAGAGGCATTCTCACCTCCAGGCCCTCAAAACGACAACTCCTTTTCAGCCCTTTATCGAGTCTTCAATCAGATCAGCTGTAGGATGAAAAAACCTACTGTGAAGCTGGCGGCGAACCCAGGAAGAAGACAGCAGCAAGAAAAAAAAAAAAAAAAACGAACACCAGACCTTAATGCTTTGATACCATGTGAATAAACCCTAGTTGTTTCTAGGTCAAAGTAGAGAAGAAGAAAGAAGAAAGAAAAGAGAAAGAAGAAGAAGAAGGAGAGGAGAAAAGTATTCGGCCAGACTAGAAGAGAGGATGTACAAAAGTACCTCTCCTAGCCGACCCACTTGACTTTTATTCATGAAAACTTGAGTTACAAGAAAGACAATTTTGTCCCTCATAGAAGATGGGACACAACTTAAACTCAGATACAATAGACATTTCACTTTCAATAAGATACACCAGAATGACCAAAATACCCCTGAATCGAGCATTCTAACACTAGGGAACTGAACACTGTAGCAGATGGGTTAGCTAAATTTGATGCTCATAGAGATTACTTTTTTAGTGATAGTGTTCTACCTTTTTAATCTTTATCTGCTTTGCTTTGGTGTACATTTTCTCATGTACCACCTTTCATTGCACCCTTATTTTATTTGATCTTTCTATTTCACAAGTTAGAAATTTGAGAGCAATTTTCTGTTGTTTTGAAGGTGCTCCTTCAGCTTTTCATGTTTGTTGAGTTTTGGGTTGATATAACATGTTTTTTATTTACATAGTATAGTTAGTGAGTTATTGGGCCTTAGGCCCATTAGTTTATGTTTTAAGTTAAGAGTGTTTTTAAGTTCTCACAAGTAACTGACTTACTAAGGGCATACTTGTCTTTGTACTCTCTTTTATTTATGAGTATATAATCTAATGAAAGGGGTGGTCGGACCTAATTCTGAGCTTGTCCCATTCTCTTCTATCTCTCTTCTCTCTCTTTCTCAGTTGAATCTTTTCATCTCTTTCTTTTCTTCTTTATTTTACATTTTTTATATCAAAACAGGTTGTCCAAACTTTTCTACTATGTCGATCTCTATAAGAGCACTTTGTTTGGTGCTGAGACTTGAGACCAACAATTTTTTTTTTTTTTTTTAATTTCTTGTGTTGAGTTCTTGGGCTGTTTTATTGACATTTCCCTCATTCTTATCTGAGTTTTGTGTTGGATATTAGGCAGTTTTTTTGCCTTAATCGAGAGGTTGGATAGGAGATTTGTGGGTTGGAAAAATCACTTCCTTTGATTAGGTAGTGGCGTCACATGTGCAAATTAAGATGCCAGCTTTGATAGAGAAGAGGTTGTAGAAAATTTGAAGAGCTATTTTGTGGAATAGGAGGGAAGACAAGAGGAAGTTCCATCTTGTTAAATTGTCTTGAGTCTATCAGCCAAAAGTAGGAGGGTTGGGTTTTAGGAATGTGGGTCTCACAGAGAAAGCATTTCATGGTAAGCGGTTATAGAGGAGTTTGAATCTGCCCCCCACCGAATTGCACTGCAAAAACGTCCCACATCATTAGAAGACGCCGCGTGTCCACCCACACGCATGCGCCTCAACCTCGTGAGGAGCTAATGGGACGGCCGTTAGCACCTTCACCCAAAAAAGTGAGTTTCCTTCTTTCGAGTTTGAATCTCAATCTTTCACTCCTATTGACCTGCCCTCTGAAACTCAGACCGCTCCATCTCCTCCTCCGCCGGATCTTTTCAAGAAATCCAATGCCGACGATCATTCCACCAGATACACCAGAACTCCCCATCCCTCTTATCTCAGATATTCTCAGATATGTTTTTTCTTTTAGTTTTTTAACTTGTTTTTGCAATAGAAAAAACGCAGAAGGAAGAATCGCCGGCAGATATTCTCGAATATGTTCTCTTCCTCCTGCAATATTCCACACTAAATTCACTGATTTGAGTTTAACCATGGAATGTCTCTGATTGGGTTGACACGCAGTGCAAAGACGAGCAAATTTCATGGTTATTTAAACCATAATAATTGTGTGAGTCAGACAGAGCACAATCGTTTTCGTGAGGGTTGGCTCTCTCAAAAAAAAAAAAAAAACAAAGATTAGAGGGTTGGCACTGAAGACCTCATAAACAAGTTCAAAACTTGATTTTGAGCCATGATGTGTTTCTGTACTTTAAAGGGAAATCAAGATTAGTTGGAGGTTGAGTTGCTTAAATTAATTCAGTTTGGCTTCCGTCAAGAAAAATGATGAATCCTTTTCCTATAGTTGTCCTTGTTGCTGATAATTTAGAGATAGAAACAAGCAGTTGGTTTGTCGAACTTAAAAGTTGCATTATCAAGACAAAGCGCTTTCTAGGGATGACATAAAAAGACATTGTTGTCATTGTTTCAAGCCTTTGAGTCCTAACCAGAGCCAATACCTGTATCTGTTGCAATTCTTCCCTTCTGCGTTTTTTCTATTGCAAAAAAAAATGTTAAAAAAACTGAGAAAAATATATTTGAGAATATCTGAGATGAGAGGGACGGGGAGTGTGTACCTCCGGTGTATCTACCGGAACGATCGTTGGCGTTGGATTTCTCGGCAAAATCCGACGGGGAAGGAGATGCAGTGGTCTGGGTTTCAGAGGGCAAGTTGATAGGAGTGAGAGACTGAGATTCGAACTTGAAAGAGAGAAACTCTCTTTTTTGGGTGAAATGGGAGATAACAGCTGTCCCATTAGCTCTGCACGAGGCTGAGGTGCATGCGTGTGGGAGGACACGTGGTGTCTTTTAATGGTGTGGGACGATTTTGGGGCACAAGTCGATGGGGGGGCAGATTCGAACTTGTTATAGAAGTTGCCTAGAGAGGAATCTGCCAAGTAGAGAAGAATTATAATGGTGAAATATATTGAAACTCTTTTTTAGTGGTCTTATTCGGTGGTTAACTCATCATATGGGTTTAGCTTTTGGAGATGTATTTTGAAGATATTTAGCAAGTATGGTCCACTCACAGGATGCAAAGTTGGGGATGGTGCTAAATCAGATTTCAGAAATATGTTGGAGTGATTTTGGTAAATACTGTGAGCATTGTCCAAGACTGCATTTGGTTTCTCCTCTGGTGAGGACAACCATAAAGATCTTTACTCTTTATGAGGTGGTTCAATGTTCTGGTTCCCCGTTTTCTGGATAGGGGAATAACCATGTGTTTCAACCTTCTTCAAAATCTCGATTGGACTCTTAATCCCTTATCATATAGGGGGGCTGTGCTTACTTGAAAAGAACATGATGGAAAGTGCACAGTTCACTTGTTTCATGCGGCCCTTGCTTGGGGTACTTAGTTCTTTGATGCCAACTGCATATTAGAGAGGTTTTTTCCTCCCAAGTCCAAAGATTGAAGCATTTATAAGGATGTTGTTCCTTCTTTTCATTTTTTTCTTTTTGATCAATAATTCCTTCTTTTCATTTTCACTCACACTTGTTCTGTTTCATGCTAGTTTTTGGCATTTTGGTTGCTTTTGGATATGGGGGACTTCTTACATTTTTTGACATAAGAATGGCCGTGTTATTTCTTTTTATTTGTTCCTGTATTTTTCTTGTTGAAAATATATGCAAGGTTCTTATGTTCAATTACATACAAATTATTATTTTTCAACATTTTTTTTTGCTTCATGGGGTTATACAATGGAGGGTAGCCTGTCCCCTATACCCATAACCTCCCAACCCTGGTGAAGTGGGAACCAGCCAGAGAACTTACCCACCGAGCCACCATCAGTTGGTTATTCTTTTTTAACATTATATAGATCATTTAATCATTCATTTGTGGAGAACTTTATATTTCTAAATAAGTATAAATGTTAAGAAAAGAAGCCAAGTCCTTGGCAGTAAGCCACCAGGGGGCTAAGTTTGTTCCAGTATTGCCTATTATGTGAGGCTAGCTCATGAGCTACACAATTTTCCAGATATTTCCACATACCTAAATCTAATCATATAAAAAAGAACCAAGTAAACTAGAAGTGTGCTTGAAATGAGGTTGTTTCAGTTGGCTCAATGGTCAACAATTGGAAGGGCTGATTCTTTGGCAAGATTAGGGGAAAATGGGCAGCAACTTTTTTGAGCTCAAATGTAAGGTTAATCTAAGAAAAGGGATAGGTAACGTACTTCCAGTCTATATATTGGGATGCATTATACTTTGTACATATTTGATTTTTTTTTTTATAAAAAAGAATAACACACTTCCAGTTAGGCAGTTACCTATAAAAAAGGGTCTGCTTAATGCCAGAATGAGTTGTCCCTTGCAAAAGACTACACAACAGTCTGCACATATCCTTCCACCAAGCTGTTTGATGTTTAGCTGAAAGGCCCTCCAAAGCCCATAAATAACTATCTGAAGCTCTGCTTCTTCACCTGCTGTAGAAACTCTTTGTCCTTTGTGGGGAACTTGAATAAACGTGTTGGCTTTTTATTGGATGATGCCACACACGGTTATCCTATGACATGGGAAATTCAAAGGTAGTAGGGTGAAATAGCTATGCTGTCATTGTTAAATGGTTTCTGTAATTCAGCTATAAAGGCACTGATGGTTTCTGAACTATTGGCAGGGGCCGAAAATGGAACCCACTTCGACGGAGGTTGGATAGTTATGACTACACTGTTGAGCAACATATAGTTGGATCTCTTCTTTTTACCCCCCTACTACTTTTACTACCTACAACTTCTGTTTTCTACATTTTTTTCACAATTATGAATACAACATCTAGTTGCATCTGTATATTGATTGAGGTCATTGTGTCAATCCTTCATGCTACACCTTATGCTAAAATTTTCATCTGGATGGTAAGACCAAGAAGATTTCCGTGCGGAATATGGTTCGAAATATTAACTGATCCAGGTAGTAAGGTGCTTGGTCATCCAGAGGTTGGATATATTGATGAAGACCATCCAGGATGTGGGAAGACTCCAGAAGACGGGACAAAACAGGAAGATGAAAAAAGATATGCAATTATGATTTCATTTCTTCGCAGCAACTTTTCAAATATAGGTACCGGTATTATTCTTAACATGGCTTGGTTGGGGAATCATGACAGGGCTTGTTCAAATAATTTTAAAGTATCTGTCATTTTTTGCCAAACACATGCATTTAATAGTGGGATCCTTTGTTTTGTCTAGAACATGTTAACACCTTAACTTGGGTTAGCATATTTCACTCTTTTGGGGTTAGATGCACCTTTCAGCATTCTGTCACTGTGGCTTTAATACTAATCAGAGTGGAAGTTTATTTCAGGACAAATCATTCTACCACACTACAGAGTTTTGTTTCATGGGGTTTCTCTGTCATCTGGTGCTTCACCTGCCTATGGACTTTTCACCGGAAGAAGGTAGGCTGCGTATCTTTTCAATTGTTTGTGCATCATCCAGAGTCCAGACTGCTTAGTTTGTTTCCCTATTAGATATGATTATAAGTTTAAACATTTCATCTTCTGTTACAGAATTCCTTCTGCTCTGGGAATTTCTCTCCCTCCATCAATGCCATGGATGTCTGTCACCTGTAGGGAGTATTGGCGACTATGCCATGACACAATAATTGCATGCATGATAGATGACTTCTGACAGATTCTGCTAACCTAATATCACATTCCACTTTTTCCAACTCAATTCTTTGTTTCCACTTACTGCTAATTGGTTCTCTTTCTTTTATTATTATTTTTGATGAGGATGTGTGCTCTGCTTTCATACTGTGGGGGGATGAGGTAAAAGTTATCTCACGTGGCTCACTTGGCAAAAGATTATAGCCACAGGAACTGAGGAGAGTTTCTTCTTTACCATTTGATGAGTGTGCTTTTGGTCCATCCTGTTGGAGACCAGCATTTGTTGTTGTTGTCGTCATCGTCGTCGTCGTTGTTGTTTCCTCTTTTTTTTTTTAATTTTATTTAGTTACTGTGCTTATGCTAGCCATAGACCTTAGGTACCAAATCTGTTAAATCTAAAAGGTTCCGTGATAGAGTAGAAGGTTCACAAATTTGTTTAGCTTACTTTTTTCTTTTTTTTGATTTCTCATTTCTGTAAATTATATTGATGTAAAAGCCTGACTTTCATATACAAAAAGCTTTACAAATACCTTAATCAAGTAACATATGAAGTGCATAAGGTGTTATCACAGACTATACCCTCCTTTATATTCAAGAGTTCTTTTTAAAGACGGCCAGTGAAACAGATACTTTTCTCTGTTAGTCATTCCATGAAGTGTGTGCATTGTGATCCTCCAGTGGACCATATTACACAATGAAAGAACTTCTTTTGAACAGCTTTAGCACCGCCTGTCCATTTCCAAAAAAAAAAAAAAAAAGGAAAATCAATCACATCTTAATCATGATAATCTTTGGAACAGATGCTTTTCAAAAATCTTCGGAACATTTACTTATCAAAAGATTAAATCAATCTTAGAAGGTAATTTTTACCCAAATAGGCTTCTCCAGTACCAAGTTGTTTTCAATGTTACAAGTGTTAATATTGGATAATATGGTTTGTTCCTCCAAACCCTACAATAGTTGATGTTGGCTACCTGTAGGAATGAATGTGACTAATTTTTCAATATATCAGCAACTGGGAATTCATCTGAACTCTGTATCATGGTTTTCAAAATCAGACCGGACCGGAAAAACCGGGAACAGGTCACCTGAATGGTTCCATTTTCCCCCAAAACCGTTTTTTTCCCCAAAACTGTTGATTTTGGTCAGCAAACCGCTGAATCGGACGGTTAACCATTCGAACCGTTCGAATGGTTTTGACCGTTTTCCAATTTTATTTTATTTTTTTGTCAGAATGGGCCGACCGTTTGGGTTGAACGGTCGGACCGTTCGAACCGGTAACCTGACCCCTGACCGGTTCAGTTTTAAAAACCATGCTCTGTATGTTCTATTTGAGTACATTCAAATCCCTGCAGATGACACAACATTCCTACTAGATTCATGCAAGACTGCAAATTTTTAGAAATGCTGGCACGTTAGTGTATCATTCCTTTTCCAATTATCTAACTTTGCAATTAGGTGGTGTACTCTCTTACTATTTCATTTAATGCCCTCTTTGATCTTCTGCTGATCTCCCAAAAAGTTTCATTTTTTTTCTAAACATAATTTTGCGGGTGGTGGGGACTCAACTCTATGTAATCTTGGTTTATGTTCCTAGAGTTTTTCTTTGATAATTAAGTAAATAATTTATGTGATTCTATAGAGAATGCCTTATTTGTTGAAAGTACTTAATGATGACTCATTTTTTTTATTCCTTATGATTTGAAATAGCCATTAGTTTCACCATTCAAAATTGTAAGCCAACAATTGCAGAAGCACCACTTCATTTAGGTCCAATTATTTGAAAAGTCAAACCTTAAGAAAGCTTCTGGAAATTTTGACTGTTCCAAATGATCATAAGTTTTTCCCTTGCCAAGCTTCATGATGACATTGTTATCTCAAGCTTTGTTAGATATGTCGTGGAAAAGTTCCTGAGCCATGATTTTATGTAGTGATACTTCTGCTATTGTCAAAAGTACCCTACTCTGAGATAATAAAGCATATGCTATACCAACCTTGTTAGCCATGCTTTTAAGATTATCTTGTAAGAGAAATGCTAATGGGTTTCAATTTTGCATTAGAGTGGGCTTATCCAACTTAGATATTAGAATGATAATAGGGAGGATGGAGATTCCTGCTTCAAAGGATTCACAGCCCTAAAGATATCTTCATCAACTACAGCTCTGCAATGGCAAAAGCATTGATCTAGAAAGTCAAGACAAAGTCATTGTCACTAAAGATACTGAAAATGGATGTTTTATTGTATTATCTGCCAGAATCTTGATTAATATTTAGTTCTCTTCAGAATGAGATGATGAATACACTGAACAGGAACCTAAACTTGAAGGATGATCTTCCAATCAAGTTAGGCATATTCTGAAATTAGGGACACTAGTGTCCCTATCTTCGCGAATAACTTCTTTCTAATAAGTCCAGAATTTACTGAAACCATGCTTCCATTGGTGTATGAGCAAGTCCCACAAATCTCCTCTATTACATCAATATTTGATATTTCGTCCAGGTTAAGATGATCAATATAATCCTATGCTACCAGTCTACGATGGAAGTTGAAGTACCAGTCCTTTAGGGAATAATGTACATGACAAGAACTGATGATTTCAATAAATTACACATTGCTGAAGGAAAACATTATAATCCTCAAAATATAGTCTATATGAGATGAATGGCACATATTTCTTTTGCTGTGAACCGTACATGTAAGATTCATTGTCTTGTAACGACTGTGCTTATTTTGTTGAAAATCCAAATTGTGTTTTCTACTCTAAATAGTTCAGTGCAAATTGAAATTTAGTGGTCAATGTTTATTTGCGGACCCTAGTTACACAACTTCATGCTTTTAGAGAGCAAATAATTGGTTTCAATAATCTGTTAAGTGTTCTAGATCCTTCTCTTTGCAAGCTGAAGGAAGTTCCCATAAAAGAAGTTGGAGAAAAAGTTGTGCAAGTTACTACCTGCATTTAAATGGTACCCATAATTGTGCATTGTTTAGGTTGACAAAATGTATCCAACTATATGATTAACCCTTAGTAAAACTTTCCTCTAGATTGTTTTTGTTTCCCCGTTGTTGTTGCTGTTGCTAAGAAAGTTCTTGTATATTGTCTGTCGAGAAAGTAATCCTACTAGTTTGGTGGTTACGACCACCAAATTGATCCTTCAGGTTGTCAAGGTAATACACTATTACACCCACCTGGCCATGCCATTCAAATTATTGTAGTTTCATCAGGAATATCTGCTGTTTATTTCTTCTTTTATCTTATTTTTTTCCCTAAATATAACTGCTTCCAGATCATTACTTGGTAATGTGACAGATAATGGCCTGGATGACTATCAAGAGGATTTGTCACATCCCTGAATTTACAGAACCTAATTACTGAAATCAGAAACCTGGTGGATGAAAATCACGAGAATGCAACATTAGCCGGGTACCCAAGTGGAAGAACTAGTTTACCCTTTAGGCCAGTGATGTCATGAGGGTGGCAGGTTCCCTCATTACAAGTTCTCTAACATATAAGGTCCCTCGAGCCATGTTCTGTAAAGGTAGCTCAATCAAAAGGGTTCTACCTAATCCGGCTAAAAACAAGCCATGATCAAATGATAATTTTGCCTAGGCGATATGTTAGGCTGGACCCATCAATGGTGGGTCCTGATATTCTGTCATAATGACAAGTACCTATAGGAAATATGTTAGGTAGAACCCATCAACGGTGGGTCCCGGTATTCTGTCCCAAAATGACAAGTGGCTATTACATGAGGGGACCTCGTGTTATATGTTCTTATTAAACAGGTCACGAGAAACACAAAGAAAGATAGGCTTGCGTTAAACCTATCCCCTATAGATTATGAAGAAAACAGACAAAGCAGAGGAAGAGGACAACCAACGGCTGCCTTGTCACTGGACTCACTACACTCCACCAATCGTTGAATAGTGACTAGTGAGCGTATGGATCGTAAGCGTTTGTTGCACTCTTTTAGGTTGTGGTTCCTTCTGTTGAGAAGAAAAGGTCCCATGCATACCAAGAGGGCACATGTGAACCCTCTGCTATCACTTTCATGTTTGCACTGCACATGGATGAAGAGAGAGAAAGCTCTTGGAATTAGAAATCCTTCTGATTTTGACATTTTCTCTCCAGTTACAAAATTGCCCTTTATGCCTTGAAGACCGATACCCACTTTATTGAATTAAGCGTCCTCATTCCTCAGTGGTTTATCATTCCACAGACCAGATTAACGAGGCAACCAATGATTCAACGTTTAATTTTGTTTCACTGTTTTGTGATACTTTTGTCAGGTTTTCCGAACATTGATAGCTCTCAAATAAAGACTAGAACAGACCAGCTTATAGGGCTAAGTTAAGTTTAATCCGGAGAGGTTTGGGTTGGCAACAATCCATCTGAATTTCCGATTCATTCCGGGAGGAAGACAAGGAAGAATTTGTTATTGTATATTTAGAGTTAAAGGGTTGAAATGGTCATTTATCATGAAAACAGCCATGTCTCCACTCCTGTCCAGCCAAATAAAAGGGTGTTACTGTCAGTTGCAAAATCGTGAGTCTACTTTGTCCCCTTCTCAAACTGTATAATTGGCGTCAACTGTCAAGGTTGCATGCATTGAGATATCCACATGGCATCCTTTTGCCTTGTAAATATGAAAATATAGTGACCCAACCACACTATATATATACCCTCAAAGCTACTAACCCTTCATCACTACTCACCACAAAATTCTTTTCAGTTCCCCACTCACCTCTTAATTTCCATCCTGGTTTATTTCCCAGCTCCCTTAGTAGGGTTTCCTGTCTTCCAAACTCAGCAATGGCAAGGAAACCAAGCACACTGATGCTATGTGTTCTGACCATCTTGCTAGTTTTACTCAGAGAAATTCAGGTAAGCCACAACTGGCCTTTGAGGACTTTTATCTCTTTCCTTTACATTAACTTGACTAATCTGTCTTCATTGGGGTGTCCAGGGTAGCATTATTGCTACTAAGACAGAAGCTCCGGCTGCAGAACCACAGCCAGCAACCCTTAACATGGTGAGACTAGCTAGTAGCTATGACCAGCGATTAGCTTCAATTCCTGTAGAAAACTTTTGATTTTCTCCCTCTATTATGTTCTAGCCTTTGTAACTCTTCTGGTTTTCTTGGAATTGCAGTATGGTGCTACTCAAGGCAGCCTTCACCCGCAAGGTCATTTACCCACTTTAGTGTATGGGAATATGCGCTTATGGTGGTTGTTTGGTTTGAGAGATTGTGATTGAATTGTGTGGTTTTTCATTTTTGTGCAGAGTGTGCGCCTCGTTGCACTGCAAGATGCTCAGCAACAGCTTACAAGAAGCCCTGCATGTTCTTCTGCCAAAAGTGCTGTGCTGAGTGCCTGTGTGTGCCTCCTGGGACATATGGGAACAAGCAGTTCTGCCCTTGCTACAATAACTGGAAGACCAAAAGAGGAGGACCCAAATGTCCATGAACCATGATGTATCTTCCAAAGTCTAACTATACAAACCTGTGAATTAGTCATTCACTTGTCACGCCTTACCTAGTGTCAACTAAGTCTCTTGGATCATCTTATATTACATATTATGCCCCTACTGAACTGATAAAAATGAAAGAGCTAGCTTCTCTAACAATGTGCTGCTGCTTTAGCCTTCACAAGGCCTTTGAATTGATTGTATCGTTCCAATTTACTGTGAACTACACATGTTGGTTATGGTAATCAGTGGCACTTTTAAATCAAAGAGATATCATCTATGAAGAGAGAGAGAGAGAGAGAGAGAGAGAGAGAGAGCAATAATTCGGTCGTTCACAAGCTGCAAAATCAGAACTCTTGTTTTGGGAGGGCAGGACTAGTAGATCAAACAAACCAACCTTATTCAAAAGATGGACATCAACAGTGCAGGAGGCCTTGCAAATATATGGCATAGCCGCACGGGCAAGATGTCTGGCTATTAAGTGGCTTATTCTTATCTGAATGACCCTGTCTTTACCTGAAAAAAGATATTGATGGTTGATTAATTGTCATGTACAGATTTGGGCTTTTCTCGAGTATAATCAGAAAACAATCTACAATAATGTTGTGTTTGATTTGATGGAAAATAAGAAAGAAGTAGAAAGTTGGGGAAAGTTCTTAATAAATTTGATGAATTCCTTAGACTCGGTTTGGGTTTGGGAAGAGTACAATTACAAATATGTACGAGTAAATATTTGTATTTGTACTCTTCCCAAATTGTGCCTAATTTTCCTCAACTTTGTTTCTCTAGTTTCTATCAAACCAAATTAAAGCTCAGCAGCCTTTGTTAAATTTGTTTTAACAGGTTAACAGGTAGGACGTTCCAAGCATTATATACTACTTTCAACCTTTTAAAATTCAATTGCATGCTTTACACATTAAATTGAAGATTTTCTATACTCTGCGTGATGAAAAAGAGAAAAGAAAAAAAAAAGAAAAGGTTACCAGGACCACAAGCCACAAGGAAAGTGTTGTATTTGTATATACTATCATCTTGCTAGAAGGCGGTGGCTTGGGTGAGACATGACTCACTTTACAAAAATGAAGAGAGTTCTGTGTTCTGTTTGTTTGCATTGCGAAATTTATTTGCACAGGAATGCAAATGGGCTGTATAAATTATGCACTGCTATAATTTATAAACCTGTTTGGTTATCAAACCCTTTGAATCTTGTCCCCGGTTAGGGATGGGGATTGAGGTCCCCGCCCTGCCCCGATCTTGGTTATATATATATATATAATGTTATTTATATTAAATATATTATTATATTATATATATATATATCAAAATATATTTAAATTATTATTTATAATTTATAATATTTATTTATTTCAAGTAAATTTATTTAAAAAAATACTGTTATCTAGAAACATTTTGGGGATTTGGGTCCCTACGGGGGGAATTCATCCCCGTCGCGGATTAGGGATGGAGGACAGATTTTATCCGATAGGGATCGGGTACAGGAATGGAAGTTAATTTCAGAATCGAGGTCGGAAACGGGGAATATGATCCCTGCCCCAAACCCACACCGTTGCCATTCCTATTGGGAATTTAAAAGAATTTATGAATATATTTTTGGGCTTTATAACCCAATTCAAGAAAACAATTAATTGAAAATTTATAGATAGGCATACTTTATATATACACGCGCACGCATATAATTAGAAAAATGTTTAATATTTTTAGATAAATAAAATCATGTATGTATTTGTTTGGATGAATTTGATTTGGGTTGGACCTAAATTGGCTCAAATTGGACACGGGCTATGATAAAAAACCCAAAATTGACCCGATAATCTATACCTAAAATGCATGCATAGACCAGATCCGATCATTAATTAATAATTGGGTCGGTTCTACGTCTGCAATAATCGAGACTGATTCTGCACATTTATTTATTGGGCAGGGACCGGGTCTACCCAGATCCAGACCAGATCCAACCCATTGACAGGACTAATATGGACAGATCTATTTTGAAAGAGGGACTCAAAGTCAAAAATCAATACTTCCATTTCCATAGGCCTTGAGGGCTTGAAAGGTCATGACGAGACCTTTTGGACACAATTGTAATGCCTTTGTACACTAGAGCCCATACTAGTGTAGCCCCTTTTGGCAATCCGATCCGTTTATAGCATGGTTGGGCCAGTCAAGACCTATATGCCTAATGTTGAGCGGCTGGCCCAGCCCAGCCCTGCAAATGCCGAAAGAAGTTGGCACCAACAATGGACCTCGTGAGTGTTAAAAGTTAGATTAAAACTTCAAAGCAATCAATCAGATGGGCCAAATGCAACTGCAAGGTGGGGCCTGATGTCAAGTAGATGCCAATCTGACATCACTAACATACCTGTCATACAAGATTCCCTCAAAATCAAAGCCTTCGATGTATTATTATGGCGGTATGGCCCACCTTGATTCACGGTTTAAAGCGTGCTGGTGCTGCGCTATATCCATGTTGTTGCTCGCAAAAGTGAGTTCGCATTATCCATCCATCCTTTCAAAATCTTTTCGTCCAATTCTAAACCGGACCATTTATCCGTACGTTTCGATTCAAACCGGACCTTGTGTCACTCTATAAATTTTCCACTATTTTAGGGTTTTCCTTTCTTACCGACCAAGTCACCCGCCATTTCTCTTTTCCACGTTTTCGGTTGGTTTCTATTTCCACTGTTCAGCCTTCACAGTCGCAGAGCTTCAGCTTCAAATCAATGGTGAGAGCATTGTAGTACATACTCAATCCTTCTTCGTTATCATCTAAGTTCAGCTAGTCTAGCTTTTAGTGTATGCGACCTGACAACGTTAACATCTTCTTAATTAGTTTCAGGGGACAAACAAGGAGATGTATCAGTATAACCATACCCCTCCATCACCTCCTAAGCCCGACAATATCATACGCGGCGCTGATAAACTGAAAAAGGTTTGCATTCCTTAAGAGACAACACCCCAGATCAATTTGGTTTTCAGAAATCTGTCTTTATGGGCTTTTTTTTCTATTGTTTTATTGTTCTTGGAATTTGCTACATACTTGAGTGGTACTATATTGTTATTCTAACTGAAAGTCCGAAACCCACTGAAACCTACATTCTTAAAGAGAGGAGCTGCAGCACAAATCTCTTCTGTTCATTCTAAGATGGCTAAACCCAAGTTGTAAGAAAGAAAAATTACAGAATCCGGGTACCAGAAGATTTATTTTATTGGTTTTATATTCTTTTGCCGTTTTGCTCTATAGCTCCTTTGTACATTTGTTTTCAATAAAAATGGGGTGCATGTGGTTACTTATTATCTTTTGTTTACGTGCTTGATGACACAGAAATGGGTTATATCTAAGAAGAAGACGAAGGTGAATAATATGTGTATCTTCGGTCAGGAAACCTACAACCGAGTGATGCGTGAACTCTCCAATCACCGGATTGTTACCCCATCTATTCTCTCTGTCGAATATGGGGTAATCTGCCAATCTTCTTTCATCATTCAACTTTGCTTAAGCATTAATATATGTGTCGTACGTCACTGCAACCTATTGGGTAACTCTTTTTTTTGGTAAATAGAAGATTTCATTGAAACAAAGAAACAGGGATACAAAGCTAATCAAAGGAGAGAAAAAAACTAGGATCAAACCATGCATGTTTAACCAAATCCAGAAGATTTGAATGATTAAGGTTTGTTTTCCAACATGTTTTTTATTTATTTATTTCTAGAAAGCTGGGTTTCGCTTCGCCAATGGTTCAAAAAAGCTTCATTATATGGTGTGTTCTGAAACCAGAAATATGTTTTTGAGTTTATGGTTTTAAGAAAACATGCATGGATTTATGAAACGTCATGTCTCATATAAAGCACTCTATAAGAGATTTTGGTGTCCGCAACACTCCAAATCATGGTTTTAAAAACTGGACCGGACTGGAAAAACCGGGAATCATTTAGTTTGAACGGTCGGACGATTTGACCCGGTAACCGGGACCCCTAGCTGGTTCGGTCTCCGGGTCGATTTTAAAAACCATGCACCAAATAGTGTAAGCTACATCAAGAAAGACAACATGTTTATGCTGGAAAACACCCCCTAAATGGTTGATGATTTATACACCAAACTGACAAATTTTGATCAGTGTTTTTGATTCTTCATACATGAGCCATTAATTTATGGGATGTGCTCTAAAAACATCAGAAAATGGTAAAAGAAAATAGTAGCAGCTGAGAAGAATAGTCTGCACGCAAGTGTTAGGACTTAAATGTCAGATGTTTCAATGCCTTGAGAAGAACTGAACACTGCTGTGCTTATAAGTAGGATTGACACTCTTGGGCAACACATGGATCTAGTTTTTAATTAGATCTGTTGTCATGTTTTTGTGTTGTGCCTTGTGACATAGCATAGTCATCAGTACTCCATGTTTTTTTTTTTTTTCTTCAAGTATTAATGTAGTTTCTGTTTGTCTTTCATTTATTCTTGTTTCCGCGCATAGATAAGTGTTTCATTGGCTCGTAAGGCAATTAAAGAAGCGGAGGAAAACGCAATCATCAGGATGCTGAGTGGGGACTCAACCCTGAAAATTTACACTCCGGAGAGGAATGTCTAGTGTCTCATTTTCTAGTTTGTCACGCACTCACGCCCATGAAAACAGTTCTGAGTTGAGAAAACCATTCTCTTAATTCTTACAGTTGTGAAGCAGATACCTTGTTATATTGATAATTTCCACTAGTATACCAGTTTATCAATGGATGGTTTTGTTGGTGGAAATTTTTTATTTCATGGTATTGGCTCATAGAAAATCTACTAATTAAATCTACGTGCATGGCGATAATGCAACTAATTTTTGATGGTATTCACAAAATCAACTCAATCAAATTATCTTATTTGCCTGGTTTCTAGATATGCTGGGAAATTTTACGCCATTAGAAGAAGCTAGGCGATTAATTAATGAAGTTAGAATTCTTCTTTGGCTATTAATGAATAAGGTAGGTTTGAACTTTGAAGTGTAGATACTGCTGGTTCTATGAATAATTCATCCGATTATCTTCTTTGGGGCTATTAAATATTAATAGAGTTTACTTCTTAGAACCTCGCATATTATTCCTACTCCCTCTGGTTGCTGGAGCTGAAATTCATTAGATTTAGAACTCGTCTTCATAATTCATCAGATGTTCATCACGATACATGCAACAGCTTGAAAGAGTTCTTTCTGTACATTTGCTTAGTTATCATCCTCTGATACAGTGTTATGGTATTTCCGAAAAATGCAACATTTTTTTTTCTTTTGCTTTGAATTTGATGATCTAATAATTGCGAGTAGAACTGGATAGGGATTTGTATACACTGTTGCACACATTTTTTTGTGGGTAGATTTGGAGTCACCAATACAGGGGTGATCATTTCAAACCCGGCCCGGCCCAGCCCAGCCCAAAATATATGTAAGGGTAGTAAGTAAGGCTGTGTTTGGTTGCCTTGTAATTGTAAATATGTACTCTGTATAAATATCTTCTTTTCGGTTTAAGTATGTAAAGTGTAACCTGTTTTTTGTATTCTTATTTGTTTGAAATCGGTGTAAAACATAGGCCCCATCATTCAATGTCTTAAACACCAGAATATATAAATACCCTTATTTGGTATTTGCATCGCAAACAAATGCAGCATAAGGTTCAAAGTATGGATTGGGTCAAGTTGAGGGTCAATAAAGGTTAGGGGTGAAAAAAAAAACTGAAAAATCGAACTGACCAAAACCGATCTGAAAATTTGGTTAAACAAACCAATTGGTTTGGTTTCGATTAACTAAAATAGAAAATCGGTGGTTAAACGAACCAACCGGTGTACATATATTTATATGGGCAATTTCCTTAAATTACCTCCTATTATTTGCGAAATTGTCTAATTCTACCCTTAGTGTTTACATACTATTTTAAAGTACTTTTAATTTTTCTAATAATCGTCTAAAACCTTCTTGCTGTTAACTTTCCATGTGACGTCACGTGACTGATGTATTTTTTAAAAATTCCTAAAGTACCCATTATTAGCATCTTCTCGAAAGAAATTTTTTATCCCAATTTCTCCAAAAAGTTCCGAATACAGATTTCTCAGGGAAAAGCGATGCATTACAACGATATAAGGAATCCATAACGATTCTCTCACGATTGTTGTGCAGGGTAAACATTTATTGGCAATAAAATCCATTGCTCCGAGCACAGGTTTATTGGATGAGAAATGTAGAGGGAAGGAGGATCTGACGGGCTCCTATTACTATAATCACTCAGGCTGGTGAGTGTGAGAGTGAATTAAGACATGGTCATTGACTGACCGGCTCTAATTGAGTTTCGGTAAGTTGGTTACCATTACCGGTTAATGTTAGTGCCAAATAACTGTAGATGGATAAGATGAGCGGGCAAGGTATTCATGCATATTTTGGACAAACCAGAATCAAACAACCCGCTTTTCTTTTCTTTCCCCCTCCATCATCACCGTTGGTGAGCCCAAAAAAGTAATTTCCACTGGGCAGAATCACGCTCACATTGCCAACAAAATGAAACACTAGTTTAGGCACCTTGGGGAACTTGTCAATCAAGTCATCGTAGATTTGTAGTAATAACACGGACCAAGTCTCGTCTGATCCTCAGCGGTCGAATTCGGTTACCACTGTTTTATACAACCCGGTTAGGAATATAGTAAACGTCATTCCAGAGTCAATCACCATTCTGCCATATTTGCATTTGGAAAAAATGGAAATCAGAGGTTTTGCATCAGTTGGGTTTTATTGTGAAAATTTAATGAATGTAAAGGGCAAATTCAATATTTCATTTTTTCTGTTAGTGTTTACCGGTGTGTCAGAATTATTAGAAAACTCAAGACAATGTATAATTAACAGTAAGGGTAGAGTTAGTTGATTTCACAAACAGTAGGGGTAGTTTAAGAAAATTGCCCTATTTATATATATATTTTATGTATATTTATATATATTTTATATTTTCTATATATTATAAATTAATAAATATGCATTATATATTTATAATATATAATATATTATTTATTATTTAAAATATAATATTATATATATTTCTAGTATTTTATTGTATATTCATATATTTTTCTATAATAAATATTGTAAATAATAAAAAACCAAAAAATCGATGAACTGAACTGATGGCTAACTGATCAGTTTCGTTTAAAAAATCGACAACTCCAGTTCAGTTTCAAAAATTAACCCATGATTTGGTTAACCGAACCATGAGCACCCCTAATAAAGGCCCATCGCTAAAGGTACATACCTCAGCTCTGGTTTGGCCCAAGCTTAAACCAACACAACTCAGGTTGGGCCAAATTCGGGCTTGGGTTGGGTCCGGCCAGGCTTAGTAAGGTTTTGGTGAATTGGCCTGTGTTGATTGTTGAGCTCGGGCCAAAAAAATTCTATTTCTGTTCCAATACCTAACCAAAAAAGGAAGAGTAGCAGAAGGTTGTGAAGTGGGAAGCTTTTAACTTGTAGATTACATAGATTTCTCATCTGATGTACGAGAAGAAATCGAACGTGGACCGGGAAATATAGTATCCAAATCCTGAACCATCACTGTTATCTATATTACTTCGCCAACTTCTGTCACCCTAAAACTCATCTCTGACCTCTATACATACCCTCCAAAAGCATCCCGTGCTCTGCATCCTATTTCTCACATCTCCGGTGTCCAGTCCAGACGTACTTCGGCTGTACGAGTGACTATTAGCTACAATGGTAAGATTACTTTTTAGCTTCTACCTACATATTTAACAGAGCTATTAACTTGATTTTTCTTTGTATTTTTCAGGGAGGGAACAAAGGAGAAGCAGGCTAATTGTCACGACTCGACTGGTTAAGTTGTATGGCACTTGCCCTCCAAGCAAATCAGCCAAACTGCATGCCCAAAATCCTTCTTGTTAAGTTGTTTAAGTGGTAAGGACACTCACCAAGACATACAATAACACACCAAGTGTTAAGAGGAAGAGACAATATTAAAACTATAGAAATTGATGAACTATAGAAACCTAGGAACATAGTAAACGTCATTCCAAAGTCAATCACCATTCTGCCATATTTGCATTTGGAAAAAATTGGAAATAAGAGATTTTCATCAGTTCGGTTTTATTTTGAAAACTTGATGAATAGTGAAGGGCAAATTCGATATTTCATTTTTTTCTGTTAGTGTTTATCGGCATGTCAATTATTAGAAAACTTAAGGGTACTTTAAGACAATATATAAACAGTAAGGGTAGAGTCAGTTGATTTCGCAAACAGTAGGGGTAATTTAAGAAAATTGCCCTATTTATATATATTTTATGTATTTATATAAATTTTATATTTTCTATATATTATAAATTAATAAATATGTATTATATATAAATATATATTTATAATATATAATATATTATTTATTATTTAAAATATAATATTATATATATTTCTAGTATTTTATTATATATTCATATATTTTTCTATAATTAATATTGTAAATAATAAAAAACCAAAAACCGATGGTTAACTGATCAGTTTCGGATTCAAAAACCGATAACCCCAATTCAGTCTCTCATCTTATGTAAAGCAGAAGGCTGTGAAGTGGGAAGATTTTAACTGATAGATTACATAGATTCTCATCTGATGTATGAGAAGAAATCGAATGTGGACCGGGAAATATAATATCCAAATCCTGAACCATCACTGTTATCTGAATTCGACTTGTCAGGGCAATTCGGTGCTCACACAGTTTGAACAGCCTCTTATAACCTTGCATTGGAAATATCTCCCCTGAAATAAATCACATAATTACGGAGATATTCCCAGCATAAAGCTTTAAAGCTTGTTGGAATGAGCATTGCCCCGAAGCCGGATATTACTTCGTCAACTTTTGTCACTCTAAAACTCAACTCTGACCTCTATATATACCCCCCAAAAGCATCCCGTGACCTCTATATATACCCCCCAAAAGCATCCCGTGGTCTGCATCCTGTTTCTCACATCTCCGGTGTCCAGTCCAGACGTACTTCGGCTGTACAAGTGATTATTAGCTACAATGGTAATAATACATTTTAGCTTTTACCTACAAATTTAAGTTAACAGAGGTATTGACTTGATTTTTCTTTGTATTTTTCAGGGAACAAAGGAGAAGCAGGCTAACACTCCATCTTCTAAAGCTAAATTTTCCGGCGGCAAAGATAAGAAGAAGTTCAAAAAAAACCCTCTGTTTTTTATTAAACTTTGGAGTTTCATATGCATTGTTTCTTCTTGATTAATGTAATATTTTGAGTTATTAATTGGATAAATTTCTTAAATTACCTTGTTTAACTAATTAACTAAATGTATCCTTATTGTTTGAAATTGAACCACACTAATCCTATTGTTTCTGACAATTGACTAATACTTCCTTTACCATTAGTATTCCTTAATATTAGTTAATAAAAAGACATAAAAGACTCCTTTACTCTTTATTCTTCTTCAAATTTTCACCTTTCACCAGACATATAAGGCCTGGGGGATTTTCACCAGTGAAGGTCTCGGTTCGTCATCACAAAAAGAACCATTGGATTGAAAAACAGTACCTGGCATTTGCAGCTGTAGCGGCAATTACCGGTATCCTCCCATGCCCGGAGATCTCCGTCTTATAGTTATAAAGGCTGTTCCCCGATGACGAGGAGCTGGAATCTGGCCCCAACCTCGTACGTCCACCTGGCACTGAACTGACCAGAATCCCGTCCATCACTAGCACGTCCTCTTCAACTTTAACCGGCATGGTGAAGATCAGCGGCAACCTCGACAGCGGAGTCTCCAGGTTTTCTATTGACAACAGAGGGGAAGGCCAAGAGCCACGAGGCGATATGTTGGAGCGATGGAGGAGTGAGGAGAGAAACGTAGTCTAGTGGAGTTGATTTGTTATTTATTTGTTGTTTTCTGGTAAGCTGTTATTTTGATGGGAATTTTCTGTTTCTTAGTTTTGGTTTCATGGCGGTGAGTTATGCAAGCAGTGTTGGCTGGTTGCAATGTGATCGATGGGTTGAACGGAAATAAGAAAAAGATTTGATATTTTTTTCAGACGTCTTTGCCATTTCTAGTTATTATGGACAGGACGAATTGAATATCCAAAATTGGGGTTATTATGAACCCCAACACCTTAAAGGGCACCTTGGTCTGCAGCTCATGTTGACTATAGTAAGGCCTTCTTCGCTGTACGTGATTCTGCGGCAATAATGATTAGTTCAAATGAAGCTTTTGTTAAATGTCTATGTGAATCCAATGTGATACAGTTTTTCAGAAAAATGGCCTTGCTTCCAAATTAATGCAGCCATGACAGAGATTTTTGGATGGTTTAGATGATAAAAGCTATATGTGCAAGTTGGGTAGGCTTGAGTTGAATAGTTATTAAAATTTTGCTTCTCTTAATAATTAATAATAATATTAATAGTAGAATCACGCAAGCAAGAAGAACAAACATAAAAAACAGCTTCATTGTTTGATTCTACAAGCACCTTCGATCAAGTTTTTAAATTCAATTCATCAATTAGTATGATACGGAAAAGATATGGTATGGAAAGAGTTTTCATCAATCAAAACCCATTCATGAATTTTGATAAAATTTCATTGTTGATTCAAACCACCTATAACCTGAGTCAAATGATTTTATTGTTTGGTTCAAATGGATGGTTCGTTTTAACCTTACAAAAATAAAATATATATATATATATAATGACAAAAGACTATTATCTGGATTGATGGATTAATGGTTCAATTGGTAGTTAACCAAATTAATAATTTTTGGCAAAAAACGATTTTAAGATAAAATGGAATGGAATACCTGACCAATTCACAGTCAACCGATCCAACCATACGATCCGGTCTGCTTTTCAAAATCATGATGGGACACATTGTCTTGTTAACTTATCTTTGCTCAGACCTTGTACTTGGTCGGTTGCTCTTTCCTTTCTACCTGTATCCTTGAAAGATTTGGTGCGGCGAATTTGCTTATGGGCTTAGAAAAAGGAAAAAAAATCCATTAGATTAGAAATGCCATATGTGTAAGTTATTAATGGTTTCTACAAGTTATATTAGCCGTTCAAAGTTTTAATTTTTAATATAAATTTTGCTTAAAGAAATAAGCTTTTTTAACACTGAAAAGTCGTTTTGGGCCAAAATTTATCTGTGAATTTGGAGACTGTGTTGACTGCCTGAGTTCCAAGGTAATTTTCCATAGGTATGCCACTGATTTAGAATGAATTAAACCAAACTTTGAATACTTAAGAAATAAAAAAGATACTTGCTACTTAATCTTTTCCTTAGCGCGCGTGTAACCATTAAAAATGTGAGGCCAAATCAGTTGAACCTGATGACATAATCAGATTTGGAGTTCTTTTTCTATCTATATGGATGAAGTGGCAAAACTGGTGTTATGTTAGGCTATTAGCATTATAGTGTTCAAGCATATTTTCAGCGTTTTTAACTGCTGTTGACCTTGATGGTAGAATCCTGAAATCATTATCGTTCATCTTAGAGATGATAATTTTTTTCATTTTCTTGATATTAATAAGTCAAATTTGAATCGAATATCAAATATTTAATCGAATTTAAATTTGAGCATTAATATATATCAAATTTTCTAATCAGATTTGAATTCAGATATTGTTTGATTCAATTTGAATTCATTCCGTTTACATCCCTATTAACCACAACAAATGGTGAGTGAGGCTTTATCATCCAAGGTTGAAGACTACAGTCTTGTATGTTCAAGTGGGGTGGCAAATGGATGGATTGGGTAAGAGTTGAATACCAACCCACCCGTATTGACCCACTAACCGACCATGGCCCATCATCAATCCTTGTTAAAGGGTCATATCCCACCCTGATGCACTTATATTGACCCACTTGACCCATCCATATTGATCCTAAATCACGCTCACTCATACTAATCCACATACCCTCACTTATAAATACAAAAAGGGGTTAGGATGGCCCATATACCCAAAATAATAATTTTTGAGAGAATAATCTCTTTCAAGACAAACACATGATAAAAATAAGTCAGGTCAACTCGTATACCCAGAAATGCAAAAATTGTAGATAAATATAGAAAATAATAGAAAAAATGCAGAAAATACAAAAAATTGCAGAAAATTCAAACTTTTGCAGAAAAATCAGAAAATATGCAAAAAAAAACTAGAAAATTACAGGAAATGCATGGAAAACACCAGAAAAATGCAAAAATTATGCAAAAAAGCACCAAAAAATTGTAAAAAATGGAGAAAAATACCAAAAAGTTGAAAACAAATGTAGAAAAATACCAAAAATTATAGAAAATGCAACAAATGCAAAAAAAAAGCTAAACTTGTATAAAAGTGTTTTTGTAAAAGTTATTTCACAAAAGTAATTTTATAAAAGTGCTTTCGTAAGCCCTTTTACAAAAGTACTTCTATAAAAGTACTTCCATAAAAGTGTTTTCTTGTAAAAGTACTTTCATAAAAATACTTTTGTAAAAGTGCTTTCGTAAAATTACTTTTATAAAAGTGCTTTCATAAAAGTACTTTTATAAAAGTTCTTTTATGCTTACATAAAAATGTTTTCGTAAAAGCACTTTCATAAAAGTGATTTCATGAAAAGTACTTTTGTAAAAATGCTTTTGTGTAAAATTGAATATAAACACAAAAATTAATAAAATCTATTTTATTTCACTTTTAATTCCAAAATGACATGTGGCATGGTGGTTTGGAATTTTAGTCCCATCTTGACCCTAATGGGTACCCTCGACCCAACCCACCTTGACTCTTTTTTATGAATGATATATCAAATCCATTAATCCATCGACAATTTATGTGAAAAAAAAATAATGTTTTGAATTTTTTTCATAATTTATAGAAATAAAAATGCTAAAAACAATCATTATTTTTGTAATTAAAATTTATGAATTACATATAATATGATATGAATTCTAATGGATCAGATATATTTTAAATTAAAATTATATATTTCTGTAAATTATTATTTAATAATTTGATTTACACTAGTTTATGTCATATTTATTATTTATAGAAACAAAAATGTATCATTTACCAAATTAACATAACTTACATTAATAATTTTTACGAAGTTACATACCCATTAGAAAAAATAATGAAATATAAATAATTGAATTAGCAACTAAAATATATTAGTTGAATATGATTTGTTTCTTGGACGCTTGGATGTATGGATCTTCTACATTCTCATGGATCCCATATATTTTGTAAATTAATTATATATTTATATCTTTATTAATTAATGATTTAATTTGAATAAGTAATAATATATTAATGGATTCATACATGTTGTAAAGCTGTTATATGATATTTACATATTCCTGGAAGGAGTACAAGTACAAATATGTAGAGTGCAAAACCTTATATTTTGTATTAGTTTGTATGCATTTGCACTGTGCATATTTATATTTGTACCATGGTTTTTAAAAACGAATTAGTGATCGAATCGTTTAGGGGTCCGGTTATTGGTTCAAACAGTCTGATCGTTCGATTCGAACGGCCGGCCCGTTCTGACAAAAAAAATAAAAATAAAAAAAAATAAAAATTTGAAAAACGGTCAAAACCGTTCGAACGGTTCAAAGGTTAACCGGCCAATTCAGTGGTTTGCTGACCAAAATCAACAATTTTGGGGGAAAACAAAACCGATCAAGTGACCGATTCCCGATTTTTCCAGTCCGACCGTCCTGTCTGGTCCGGTTTTGAAAACCATGATTTATACTTTTTCTAAACTGAAGCTTATATCTTTTTATAATTTTACAGTATTTGTTGTTTATGTGTGTAAGCCAATCAGGTAAGATTGGTTTGTGGGTTCTAAAAGTTGGATTCAAATGCTGATGGAAACGGTTGCAGAGCATCAAATGAGGGTGAAAATGTTTTTGAAAGGACCCCCTCAAGGGGACCAAATCCCCTATTTAGAAGGATTACTTCTAGAATATCCTAAGGAAATTGTTAGTTTTATTTTTCATTGGCAAGGTCCAGGCGCCTCTTTGGGTATACTCTGTGCATACTTTTTTTCTTTTATTTTCTTAATAAAGTTATCTTATCTCTTTCCATAATAATAATGATAATAATAATATCAAAAAAACATGATACCCAGAAAAACTTGAAATCAATCAATCAGTATAAGCCCAACTAATCTGAAGTTGTCAACTGTCTCACTGGCTCATTGATAAGGTCTACTTGGATGTAGTGGAGACTTGGGTTCCTAATGCATTGGGGATGGGCTGTGGGGCACCTGGGGAGTCCATCCAAACTCACCGTCTTCTTCACTGCAGTTTAATATTCTCATTATCCTTCCTTGATTATCTTTTATCTTCTCTTGGTTTGCAGAAAATTAAATGCTAGTGCGATATATAATTATATATAGAGCAATGTAGATGAAAGGACCAATTTTGACACTGAATTCACATTGATTCTCCATTAGAATGTATCTTACTGAACATCCCAACCATGAGAACATCTCTCCATGACAAATACATAAGATATTTCCAATGCATATTGTGATGTGCATATGGGATACACTACTCTGTAGGGAGCCCACCTCAACTCAGATGGAATCAGAACACCATAATCTGCTCCAGTAACGAGAAATTTGTTTAAGTAAATGCGTTTCCAAAATTTGCATCAAGTGAAAAAGGCATAAATTAATTAAAAGAGGTATTAAATTGAATTGCCATTTTTCATTTTGGCAGGAAAAACGGTATAAGGGGCCAAGATGGAGTATTGCCCAATCAATTATTAATCAGTTATATAAAGTAGACCCAGAATGAAACTAATTGTTAATTTGGACATTTGGGGCTAACCCAATTATATTTGACATAAATAATTATTTTGAACTCCAATTTTGATAATATAATTTTAATAAAAATAACAGTGAATGGTTGAACTGAATTGCATATAACACATGCACTCGCTCATAGTTGTAGTCCCATCCATACAAATGAAACTGCAATGCTAACAAATGAAGCAGTAATAAAAAAATTTATGTAATATCATCGATGTATAGTTGAGAAGGTTCATTGATGACCGATTTGGTTTTCAATACAACATTTATTCATTTATGGATTAGTTAGGGCGACCTATCATTTGTTTTTGTCTGGTCATTTTTCGTCATGGGACGGTGTAACCTGAAATAGAAAAATAGCAAATTAAAATAATGAGCAACAACTAATTTTAACGCATGTACAAGATAAAATAAGTAAAATTAAAATTGAATAAGTCTTAAAAGAATATCATATTTAACAAATAGAAAAATGCCTATATATCAAGATATAACCTAAGGTTATGTTTGGTTTAAAAAAAAAAAGTAGGGAAAGGAAAGACAAAAAAACCGATATAAGATTTAAAAGTTTTTTTACCTTTTCCTTCTTTTTCCTATTTTTTTCCTTCAAACCAAACGTAGCCTAAGTGTTACCTAGGCAGCCTGTGCCCTTTGCTGGATGTTTCTAGGCGCCTTGATATCATATTTAACAAATAAAAAAAATATCTATATATCCACTATCTCCTGTGCACGTCTACCCACAATACACTATCCCCTGTGAATTGGGAATATCTCCCCTGCATAATACTATGCAGAGGATGAGGTATTCTCCATGTATAGCGGCGATAAATGTGAGCAGAGTTCTGGTGGAGAGGAAATCCAGAATCATCATATATACACACAGAGTCTGACTATGATACCGAAAAAATATGATGGTTATAACCTTTGATACCATGCATACTTACTTCCACATTTGGTACCATGGGGAACTGGGTTGCCGCACATATATGCCACATAGATCAACTTCTCCATGCTAATGTGAGACTCTTCTTGCTCGGTAACACTTGCACACACACAGGGCATGTTGGCATTCCTCACAATACCACAACACCCCTGTGATGGTGGAGTCTTGGGCCCCGGATACTGAATGTAATTCCAACAGTTGTATCCTATAGACAGAATATCGCCATCACACGCAGCATTTTCCTTGATGGGAACCTGGTGGCTGGAGACTACAACTCCGCCAATCAACCAGGTTGCTAATAATAAGACGACCAAGTAACAAATGTTAGAAGCTACCATCTCGATCGATCTCTCCTTTGTCCTTGCTTCTCTGTTTTGGATGTTTGCTTGGTGAGGCAAGTTCAGCAATAAGGAGAATAGGTCTGTAACTAATTTATATTCACACCTTGCTTTTCAATTTGCTTAAATCTCGAGACATTTGCACCCCTTGCATGCATACGTTTTGGAATATGAAGTGAAACGCAAAACAGAGTTGTAAATAGAGTTGGTTGGGCGTTAATTGCTACCATTAATTGTAGACAAAATAGAGAATTGAATTGTAATTGGAGTCGATTACTCTACTCTGGTATATTAATTAATGAGCTGGTTTTGGGAGTTAGGTCATTCTGAATGGCAATGCTTGTAAAAAAGAAATAGGGTTATAACCGATAAGGGGAACTTTTTGCTTTTAATATCAACTAAAGTAACACTTTTGGAAGAATTACAACGTAAAGGTAACTTTTTTCGAAAAATATCATTTAGGAATTTGGAGCAGTGACATTTGAAGAAAAGTGAGGACACCTTATAGTATATAAATTGAAACTTTCTCTCATTTGTCTTTCTTTCTCTCTCCCTCTGTTGAAGCTTCAAGAATAGGAGTCGGTGTCGGTTTCTGATTCGAAAACTTTCCACTAGGATACACAGGGACACACTAGGTAATGGCTCCCTCTCAAGTGGAGGAAAATTCTGAGAAGCACAGATCAAAGCAGGCAACACCCCACCAAACAACGCAGACCTCGATGCTTTACCAAACCTTGACGCATCTGGAGGAACCCGCTGGTGGTGGCACCAGTAATGACAGAGTTCCAAGGGTCTTCTTTTTGTTGGATATAGACCATGGTGCAACTGAAGATGGACAAGAACCGCCCCAGCCGGTGAAGCTGCCACCGATAAGGGGAGCGTTCATGTGACCGGATTGAGAACCGCCGGTTAGATGCCCGCCTTTTGGGGGAGTTGTAGACGTCTTTGATTATGTGGAAGAATGAGCTGCCAACGACACCCATGCCGAAAGCACCGCTGACATCGTCTAGGATTCAGTTCGGGTCAGGACTCTCGAGAAGTCTCGGATGTCCCCATCTGATAAGTAGAAATCTTTCTTTGAAGAGTTAACAAAAGAGAACAAGGTCTCTGTTTTTCTCCAGTACAGATAGAGAGAGATGGTCTCTGTTTTTGTTTTTCTCCAAAACACAGAGAGAGAAAGAGAGAGAGAGAGAGAGTTGGTCTCAGTTTTTGTTTTTCTATAGAACACAGAGAGAGAGAGAGATATGGTCTCTGTTTTTTGTTTTCTCCAGAACAGAGAGAGAGAGAGATGAATGATGGCCAAGGTCATCTCATTTTAATCGAGTGAAAGAAAGACAAAGAGGGAGAGCGTTTCGAATGAGAAGAATAATTTTGTCCAAAAAATACGAATACAATTTGTATCGCATACACATAAAGACGTTGTATTTAAATGCTCTTATTTGATATTTTTCAGAAAAAGCTGTCTCGAAATTGTAATTTTTCTAAAAGTGTTATTTTTATTGCTATTAGAGGCAAAAAGTTGCTTTTATTTGTTAGAACCCCCATTTTTGAAAATTCTCAACATCAAGAAACACAGTAGACTATTGAATTACAGATCTCAACATCAACATCAAGAAACACATCGAAGCTCTAGCTTTCCTTGAGGGCATCAAGTTGACCATTGAATTACAGATCTCTTCTATCGTTTTAGAAGGAGATGAGCAGAAGATAGTTTCTCTCCTGTTGAATCCCTCCTTAGTGATTCTCTTGTGCATTCACCACTTGATAGTTGAGTGTGGGAGTCTTTTGCGAATGTTCTCTCTTTTTTATGTCTCATTAGTCTATGTACGTGTAATTGTGTGGCTCATTCGATTGCTAAAAGGGCTTGTTTTTTGTCTAGGACAAAGACTTGGTCTACCCCACCCTAATTTTCTACCACCGATGATTCAGCCTACAGGCTTTTCAAAAAAAAAAAAAAGACTTTATCATCCATGATTGCCAATCAGGATACGCTCGCTCAGATCCAGGAAAAAAAGACGTCTAGAAAGCTATTTCTGGTCTAAGATTAATTGCCAAATGGGAATTATTAGATTGGCCTCAATAAAATTCTTGAGATATTGCACTGGAAAAGGGATCTTAAAATTTTTTGTAATTCAAAAATTTTAATATATGATATATATGTATCTTAAAAATTCCAAGGGATCTGATATATTTTAAATTAGAATTATATATTTCTATAAATTATTATTTAACATTTTTATTTACACTAATTAATGACATATTTATTATTTATGGAAACAAAAATCATTTGCAAAATTAACGGTACTTAGATTAATATTTTTTTTAAGAAGTTAGGTACATACCCATTAGCAAAAATAGTGAAATATAAATGATTGATTTAGTAACTAAAATATATTAATTGAATATGATATGTTTCTTGGACGCTTGGATGTATGGATCGTCAACATTCTCATGTATCCAACATATTCTGTAAATTAATTATATATTTATATCTTTCTTAATTAATTAATTATTTAATTTAAATAAATAATAACATATTAATGACTTTATACATGTTGTAAAGCTGTTTTATGACATCCACATATCCTATCATGTTGGTTGTAACTTATATCTTTTCTATAATATTACATTATTTGTAATTTATGTGTGTTACCCAATCAAGACTGGTTTGTGGGTTCTGAAAATTGGATTCAAATGCCCATGGAAAGGGATGCAGAACATCAAATGAGGGTGAAACTTGAAATCAATCTATCGGTATAAAAGTGGTAACCAATCTGAAGGAGTCAACTAAGCTCATTGATAAGGTCTAGTTGGTCACTTGGTTGTAGTTGGGACATGGGTTCAAGTTGTGCCACTAACTCAGGGCCTCGGGGGGTTATGGGTTTGTTACACGGGCTACCCAGCTACACCTCCATTGTGTAGCCCATTCGAATTCACCATCTCCTTCTCTCTTTTTAATATTCTCATGTTCTTTTTCTCACTAGCTTCTTCTTTTCTCTTATTTGCAGTAAGTTAAATGTAAGTCGGGCATATAACTTTACATAGAGCTATGTGGAGGAAAGGACCAACTTGGACAGGATGTATTCACACTGGCTCTCCATATAATGTGTTCCATAGAACATCCCTACCATGCATTGAGAACATCTCTCCTCATGACAAATTGGGAGATGTTTCCAATGTATACTGAGAGATGTGCATGTGGGGCATACTATTCTGCGGAGCCCCCACCTTAACTCGGACTCCAAATTTGCATATCTAGAATCTTCTCCAATAAGGAGAAATTTGTTTCAGACTTTCGTGAAAGCGTTTCTAAAATTTGCATTAAGTGAAAAGGCATAAATTAAAAGAGGTATTAAATTGCCATTTTTCATTTTGGCGGGAAACTCGGAATAAAAGGGCCAAGATGGTGTAGTGCCTAATCAATTATTAAGCAGTTCTATTTCAATAAAATAGACCCAGAACCAAATTAATTATTAATGAGATATTTGGGTCTAACCCAATTATATATACTTGACATTAATAATTATTTTGAACTTTAGTTTTGATAATATAATTTTAATAAAAACAACAGTGAATAGTAGATTGTTTATATGTTAATAAAACAAGTGTTTTAATTAACCAAAATTATTATTAAATTATCACTTTAAACAAAATATAATAAATAGGGTTCAACTATGATATGAAAAAGATATGATATCTGAAAAATGTCTGACCAATCAACTAGAATCATAAAGTGTGGTAGCCAATCAGATGTTACTTATCAAAATTCATGGGTGATGGTTTTGATTGGTCAAAAATCTTTCGATACCATGTTTTCCCGCATCATAGATTTTTTCTAATAATTACAAGAAAACAGACAACCATTATATATTATTACTATACGCGTCAAAAAAAATTGACATAACTAATTTGGTCGATTTATTTATTTTTTAATCCTCAAAATTTGCTCGAGATGGAGGGGAGAGTTGATCCAATTACTGTAAGGGACTATTTGTTTACGGTTTGAGACACCAGATTTTATTTCCAATTGAGAGGATTCTATGATTCAATGGCCAATCTTAATTATGCTTTGTCGTTTTATCCTTTCTGTGGAGTGAATAGGAGAAATGCTTATCACACTTTGCCCTTGCTCGTAGTTGTAATCCCATGCATATACCAAATGAAACTGCATTTATGTAAACAAATGTAGCTGTAATAAAAAAGTTTATATAATATTCATCGATGTAAAGTTGAGAAGGTTAATTGATGGTTTTGTTTCTAATACAACATTTATTGATTAGGGTGACATATTCTTTGTGTTTTCTTTCCACCTTTCGTCATCATGGAACGGTGAAACCTGAAATAGAAAAATAGCATAACAATGAGCAACCAACTAATTATAAAACATGTACAAGTAATTAATATAAAATAATTAAAGCTAATACCGATTAATTCCTAAAAGAATATTATGTTTAACAAATAAAAAAAATACATAAATATCATTAATTGTTATCAAGGTTTAACCCAAGTGTTACCTAGGCGACCAGTGCCCTTTGCTGGGCATTTCTAAGGGTGCAATTTGGGCAGACTCAAATTGGGTTTTTGTCAAAATTTGAATGGATCAAAATCAAATCTCGAATTCAAAACAGTGTAAAATATTAATTTGGACGAACCCAAACTACACCCTTACGTTTTATTTGAACATCAATGCTTATGAATATTATTATCAATAGTGCCAATGAGAGTGTGAAAGTTTTGTTTGACTAAAATACCCTAATTTTTGAATTTATTTATTCACAAAAATATAATTTGAGTACATTTTTCTTTGCATTCAAATCTCTTTTATTAATTCTTATATTTAAAGTATTAACTCTGGTTAATACTTATTGATACTTTTCTTGACTAAAACACCCATATTTACTATCATCATCATTACAAAAAATTATCACATATAAAGCATATGCACACTTGTTAATATAAAAAAAAAGAATCCATTAATCCAATGCCTAATTGATCAATATTAAATCCCATTGATATGCAAAATTGGAGAATTAACCCAGAACTTCCTCTATAAAATTAACCCAAACTCACACACACAGAGTTCGTCTGACCATGAATGTATGATACTGAAAAAACAAAACACGATGATCATAACCTTTGATACCATATATACTTACTTCCACATTTTGATCCATGGGGAAGTGGGTTGTCGCACATATATGCCACAAAAACCAACTTGTCCATGCTAATTTGAGCCTCTTCTTGCTTAGTAATACTTGCACACACACATGGCATGTTGACATTGTCGAAAGTATAACAACACTCTGGTGATGGTCGAGCTGCGGGCCCCGGATACCGAATGTAATCCCAACAATTCTTTCTTATTTTTGACAGAATTTTATTACCATCACACGCAGCATTTTCCTTGATGGGAACCTGCTGGTGGCTGGAGACAGAGACTACAACTCCGCCAATCAACAAGGTTGCTAATAAGACGACCAAGTAACAAACCTTAGACGCTGCTACCATCTCTATTTTCCTCTCAGATCTCCTTGCTTCAAAATCTTTGTTTTGGATGTTTAATTGGTTGGTGATATGTAATTCAAGGCCAGCTATAACTAGTTTATATTCACACCTTGCTTTTCAATTTTCCCAAATCACGAGACATTTGTACCCCTGCATGCATGAGTTTTGGAATATGAAGAGAAAGGCAAAACAGAATTGTAAATAGAATTTCATGTTGGGTGTTAATTGCTACCATGGTTTTCAAAACCGGATTAGGCTGGATGGTTGGACCGGTAAAACCGAGAATCAGTTCAGGTGACCAGTTATGTTTTTTCTAAAAACCGAATTTTCTCTTAAAACCGTTGATTTTGATCAGTGAAACGCTGAATCAGATGGTTAACTGTTTGAATCATTTGAACGGTTTTAACCGTTTTTATTTTTTTGTCAGAAATAGGCCAAGCATTCAATTTAAACAGTCGGACCGTTCGACTAGGATTGGTTTTAAAAACTATGATTACTACCATTAATTTTAGACAAAATAGAATTGAATTGTAATTGGAGTTGGTTTTTTCTTTGATAAGAATAATTGGATCGAGTTGGTTATATATTCTAGTATATTAATTAGTTGGTTTCAGGAGTTACGTTTAGGAGTGGGGACTTACAAGTGGAGATTTTAGGCAAGGTTTAAAGCATATATTAGCTGAAGAAATAATTGCAATTAAAGCTACAATTTCAGTTTCTGCACTAAATTAGCAAAAGCAATGAAATGAACTTTTGTGATGAACACTGATACATAAAGCTAAAGTATAAAAACAAACATGCGTTGTGTTGATTTCCTTTTTATTGTAGGAAGGTTCAACTATGATGCGAGAGGTAAGATATGATACCAGAAACTTATAACCAAAGCATCATAAAATTATTAACCAATCAAATTGTTCTCAAATGAACTTTGCTGATAGATAGTTGAGAAAAACATGCAAGAGTTGAAGAAATGTTTAACAAAGTATTTATAAAGCAAACCAATAAAATGGAACAAAATTTAGAGGAAAGGAGAGAGGGGGGTTAAGGCTAAAGAGCCCCGGGCGCATGGTCACGCATGGACGTGACCACATCGTTGATGGAGTTGGAACTCGAAAGCCGGCTGATTGATGGGTTGTTCGGTGACAAGGGTGGCGAGTCCGATGGATGGACATCGAAGGAGATATCAGGGTCGATGTAGGGGACGATATCATAGTATTCTTCTAAAAGCAAGAATCAAGAGCCTGACGAAGCGGTGATCTGTCATAAGACTCAAGCGACACCGGCGTTCTTGGGCTTTGCTGGGGTAGCACTCGTAACTGCTCCGATGTGTGAGCGAAAAAACAGACGCGATGGTGGGAAACTGGTCGACCGTCAAGAATTTGGATTGATCGTCGGTGGCCCAAAGCATCGATACTCGACTTTTGTAGACACCAAGAGGATAAGGAGAAACGATGAGGGGAAGATGAAATCCACCTTACACAACACTGATCAATACCCATCCATTTACCGCAACATATCTGAACGCCTGTCTGGATTTCCAATGCCTCGGGAAATTGGTCGAGATAGATGAATCAGTGTCCTTGAAAATCATAATCAATAAAGTTCTATGTGAAGTTCCATGAATTTCCAACGCCTCTAAATTTCCAACCTAATCCATAAAGTTCCATGTAAACATAATCTTGAAAGTCATAATCTTTTCTTCTTCATCATGAATCAGCGTCCTTGAATCCAACCGTATAAACGAAAATCAAAGGAGAAAAAAAAGACAGGCGTCCGGAGATTCCAGTCTATGAAGGTGCAAAGGTTCTGATGGATGCTGCCTCGAACAGCCTGCGATCCAACCCCACACGCATGGTTCTCTCTTTCTCTCTCTCTCTTAGTCTCTCCCACCTAACCAGCGGCAACGACCTGCTAAAATAGCCATTTTCTGGTGAGTTCGAAATGCCCCTAGGCCAGGGTTCTGATACGGGCTACGAGCTACGGCAACTGGTTGATTGCACTTGCGGCAACTGGTGAGTTCAACGCCTCCTTCTCATAGTGAAAGACGGGGAGTGGAACGGTTGCACCATCGACAGCCATCGGGGAGTGGTTCGCTATAGTTGCCGTCGGGGAGAGGGATGGTGAAGAGGAAGGGAGAGAAACAAAGGATAATATTGGATTTTAAAGAAAATTTATACATTACATGATGTCACAGTTTTTGTATTCGGCTCCTACCTTTGAGTAGGGTTTTCTCCTACCTTCGAGTAGGGTTTTCTCCACCCCCCAATCCCTTTCCATCTCTCTTTCTCCTCCCCCAATATCTTTTCCCCCTTTTTTTTTTCTTTTCTCTCTCTCTCTTCCCCTCTGAGAAAGTTTTGTTGATTTCTTGTCTCCTCTGCTATGGATGAGAAGGACCATTTAAAAGACCTCTCACGTATCTTGGTCCCTAGAACAGAGAAACCAGTGGAGGCTACTATGGACGATACTCTCCAAAATAAAGACTGGAAAAGAACTCTTATACGCGACAGGATCTTTGATCGAGGCCCTTGGTTGTTCGAGGGGGATCTGATTCTTCTGCATAAAGGGAAGTCAAACCTTCGTCCCGAAGATTACTTTCTGAACAGAGCAGATTCCTGGGTACACATGGTAGGCTTACCTTTAGCCTATCTAAATTCTAATGCAGTGAAAAAATTGGCATCAGAACATGGGAGCCCATTTGAGCCGGATCCAAAGGATGTTTCAAAGTGGAGCCAATATGCTCGTATCAGAATATCCATTGATGTGACTGAACCAATTAAGCAAGAAGTTCCCTTTAAGCTGCTGAACGGGAAAACTATCTTGGTGGGTGTTCAATATGAGAGACTTCCTAGGTATTGCATGTTTTGTGCAAAAATTGGGCATGAAGTTGAAAGTTGCAGAACTAAACATCGTCTCCTTCAAGCAATTGAGAATAGTAAGAGTCAAGACATTAAAGGAAAATTAAAGGCCCTCTTAGTAGATAGAATTACAAAGGAGATCCGGGCCAATGCAGTCCAACGTTCTTCGTCTAGTAAAAAGAATTTCAACCTGAACTGTGATAAAGCAAGGGAATCAAGACAGCAAAATCCGGTAACAAGCCCACCGGATCCTTCATCGTCGGCCATTCAACAGGGGACTAGGACAGATGTGAACTCTGACGATTGCACTATCCAAAAGGAAGGCGGAACTATACCGAAAAATCAGGGTATTAATTCCGCCAAATCAGGCAAGTGTTCTCCACTACCTTCTTCGTCAGTTTCAATTCTTCGTGTTGCGGGAACACTTCCAATTACTAATTCACCTTCTGACCTGTCAACCCCGTTCTCTACGGCGGAAAACATGGAGATTAATGCGAATCAGTTTCACATCCAGACCGAACTAGCAACAAGTTACCTCACTCCTTGCAAGCATATTCCACAGACTAATGCTGCTGATACCACTACGTCAGCACTCCAGCTAGTTGAAAAGGTGAATGGATCTCAAAAATGTGTAGGCGAGTTCTCTACTACTCCTACTGATACAGAAACTGCCAATTCAGACGTGTCGAATGCTAAGGCTTTCTCAACTATCTCTTCAAGTGATCCCACTGAAGCCTCTTCGACTCAAGACAACAACAGGAAGAGATGTGGCGGTTCTCTAAACTCTGAACTAATTTTGCAAAAGGCCCAAAGAATCGAAATAAATGACACAGTGACTTCAGGAATCTAAAGGAAACTGAAGAGCATGGCTCGAGGACAAGAAAAAAGTGATAAAAGCACTCTCTTTCTCTCATCATTTACGGGTGGAGGAGGTGCACCCCAAAACTGCCCCCAATCAATCATGAAAATTCTTGCTTGGAACTGCCAGGGGATTGGGAGCCCTCGGGCAGTTCGTCGCCTGTCAAAGCTCCTAAATAGTACTTTACCAGAAATCATATTTTTGTTCGAAATTAAAATTTCAAGTTCTAGAATGAGGAAAATTCTGCATCAGTTAAACTGGAACTGTTTTTACTGCGTTGATGTTGTTGGTCTCTCCCGTGGCTTGTGCCTGTTGGGTGGATCATATTAATGTTCAAATTGTTAGTTCGGATAAAAACCTTATTATTGCAAGTGTAGGGGATCAGGCTGAGAGAGGTAGTTGGAACTTACTTTGCGCCTATGGCTTTCCCCCAAAAGAAGACTGACCAAAAATGTGGCAATCAATAAGAGATTTCCATGCTCGGTCTAACGGTCCATGGGCAATGATTGGAGATCTAAACGTTATAACAAACAACAAAGAAAAATCAGGTGGTTCGGCTGTTAGTGATAGAGAGACAAGAGTATTCAATTCTTTCATAAATGATTGTGAACTCCTGGACGTGGGATTTCATGGCCCCGCTTATACCTGGACAAATAGAAGATCAGCGCACCTGCTCCTTAAGGAGCGTTTGGACAGACTCTTAGCCCATCCGTCTTGGCTGCAGTTGTATCCGAAGGTCATGGTAAAACATTTGCCAGCAATTGGGAGTGACCACAATCCCATTCTCTCTAACTTAGTTGGTTTCAAGAGACAAGTGAAACCTGTAAAAAGATTTGAAGCTCTTTGGACTTCCTGTGATAGATATGTTGATATTCTCTCATCAATTTGGACCACTCAATCTGTCTCCTTTCCATAGAAGTGCTTGAATTGTAAGTCTATTTTATGGAATTGGTTTCGTTCCTATTTACAATTTCCCTTAAAAATTCAAGAAATCAAAAAGCGCATTGAGTAGATCCAAATAGGAGACGTGGTAAACATTTCATCAGCAAAAGAACTTTCTTTGAGAACTGACTTAGAAAAGTGGTATGATATTGAAGAAATGTACTAGAAGCAAAGATCAAGATGTAATTGGTTAAATCACGGGGACAGGAACTCTAGATATTTTCATATTGTTGCTTCAAAGAGGAGGAGAAATAATAGTATCTACTGGCTAAAGGACAACAACGAGGATTGGATTTCTGACCCCAAATTAATCGAAGATACTATTTGTTGCTATTTTAGATCTTTGTTTACCTCTTCCCATACGGACCTAAATTCAATGGCTGCAAATTTCTTCAGTAGTTGTATCTTAACTGATGATAACCGGTCTATTTGTGAAACTCCTTCTGGTGATGAAATCAAAACTACTCTCTTTAGTATGGCACCCCTCAAAGCTCCAGACCCATATGGACTTCATGCCTTGTTCTTTCAAAATGGTTGGAATACAGTTGGTGAAGACCTCTGTCAGTTTATCCAATCCTGCTTCAATGATCCTACAATCATCTCTACAATTAATGACACTACTATTGTCCTAATCCCAAAAAAGGAGGATGTTTCTTTGCCTAGCGACTTTAGATCAATAGGCCTAGCAAACATTACTTATAAAATTGTTGCTAAAATTTTAGCAAAAAGATTGAAACCTCTTCTTTGGAAATTGGTATCTAATTTTCAAAATGCTTTTATGCCAGGTAGACAAATTGTTGATAATATCATTATGGCTCGAGAAATAATGCATTCAATGAACAAAAGATCTTCTACCCCAGGTCATTTTATTCTCAAAATCGATCTTTCTAAAGCTAACGACCGTGTTGAATGGCATTTTCTTCTTCACTATATGGAGCTCCTGGGTTTCTCTGAGGTTTTCATCAGTCTTGTAAGTAACTGTTTAGCTTTTTCATCTATGCGCATCATTGTTAATGGTACTCCCAGTAAACCTTTCAAGCCAACTAGAGGGCTCAGACAGGGGTGTCCTCTCTCCCCGTACTTATTTATTATTTATCTGGAATTGCTATCCAGAATGCTCTTTGTTGCTCTTAGTGCTGGTGAACTCAAAGGTTTTAAATTTAGAAGATCAAATTTAAAGATAAATCATTTCCTTTTTGTGGATGAATTACTGATTTTCGGGGAAGCAACCACTTTGGAGGCTCAAAAGCTGAAACTGTTACTGGATCTGTTCTGTGCTTGTTCTAGCCAAGTGGTGAACTATGATAAATCTTCAATCTCCTTTAGCAAATGCACACCTCTTTCATCAAGATCTGAAATCATGGATATGTTGGGAATAAAAGAGATGAAATTAGAGGATATGTACCTAGGTGGGCCAATTCTCAATACCTCAAAGAAGCACTCAAACTGGAGATTTATTGTAGATAAAGCAAGGTCAAAACTTAAGAAATGGAAATCAGGAATCCTCTCTTCATGCAGGTAGATTTGCTCTCATTAAATCTACTCTAGCTTCCTCCCCCTTTATCATATGGCAACCTATGCTCTTCCATCCTCCATCTGTAAGGAGCTAAGATCAATTTGTCGTGATTTTTGGTGGGGAAAGGCATCAAAAGAAAGACCCATATCCCTAAAAGCATGGAAGTCATTTTTACTCCCTTTGGAGAAAGGGGGTATTGGCTTTAGAGACCCAAGTTTGATGAACAGAGCTCTCTTAAGGTGGCTTGGTGTTTTCTCACAGAAACTGATTCTTTATGGGTTAAAATACTTAAAAGAAAAGTATCTTACCTCATCAAATTTCTGGAAACAAAATCATAAAAGTTCACACTCATTGTTGTGGTCCAGCCTATTAGCTTGTCGGGAAGATCTAAGGGTTGTAGATGGTTAATTTCAAATGGTTGGGATGTAGATATTTTCAAAGATCTGTGGATTCCTAATGGACTGATTGAAAAGCCAAATAACTGGGACCTTGCTTGCAGCAAGGTGGCCATGCTCATGAATCAAACCTTACGGACGTGAAACACCCAACTCTTACATATGCTCTTTGATGAGGACATTATTAACCAGATTACAAAGATTGTTATCCCTCAGGTGAATCCTTTAACTAATGACAAGCTGATTTGGTCATTTACTCTTCATGGAAGGTTCTCTTGCAACTCTGGGTATAAACTGTTGTGTCAAGATGTTTCGGAATCTTCTTATGCTTCCTGGGTTTGTGAAAATCTTAGTTGGAAAGAATTGTGGAAAATGAAAACTTTAATTCCCTGTGTCAAAATGTTCTTATGGAGATGCTGTAAGGGAGTTATTTTAGTTAAAGCACAGCTGGCTAAAAGATCAATTAAGATTGAAGCAACTTGCTACTTGTGCAGAGTTTCAGATGAAACTGTGGATCACCTCTTATTTTAATGTCCAACTGTATAACCCATATGGTTTGCCTCATTGAGTATCCAAATTGAGAATACTCAAAATAATAATTTACGTTATTGGTTACTGCATTGGAGACATATTGACAAAATAAGGAATCAACATTCTTGCTTTCCAATGTTTGCTCGAGGGGTCATTGTAATGTGGTTCATTTGGAAGCATAGAAACAAAGCGATATTTGAGCAACACCCTTTCAATCCATTACAGATGCTTGCAACCATTGAAGCTCATTGTGCCTTACTTTCCAAATCTACTATTTCAGATTCAAACACTGACAGTGTTCACTCTCAAATCAGTACGGATCCTCAGACGGTTTAGAGGTGGATCAAGCCTCCTACTGGAATCATTAAAATTAATATAGATGGGATATGGAGTGCTTCTCGCTCGGCTTTTGGAATTGTTATCAGAGATCACAATGGCTATTTCATACTGTGTAGATGTGCTCCCCTCTATTGTTCTTCCCCGAAAAAAGCTGAAGCCTTGGCAATTTTGGAAGGTTTAAGGTGTGCCATTGCTATGGACCTTGTGGCTCTCATCATAGAAAGTGATGCAAAACACATCATCGACATTCTCTCTTTGGGTATAGACCCTCCTTGGAGATTACATTCTACTATTCTAAAATGTAGACATCTTACTTCTGGCTTTGTATCAACCAGTTTTATTCATACATCTCAATCTTGTAATCGCTTAGCCCATAGGCTAACAAATTATGCTGTCAGATACAATCATGCTATGACTTGGTCGACTCCTCCAAATTTTATCAGGTCTATTTTTCTGAATGAGATATAACCTATTGTTTTGAAATAATTTTTTGCCTCTGGCTTCAAAAAAAGAAACCATATATTAACGACAGGGGTAAAATACAATTTAATTCAAGTTATCTTTTGCAACGATATTACAGTCAGCGATTGAAAATGCAACAGGTTCATCATTTCAGATGGAGAATAGTGAAAAGGTATGATTGTCATAATGATATGTATTCTCACCATAATTCAAAGTATTCATACACTTTTGTGTATCGGCAACGGTGCATCGGTGCTTTAAATCATACAATTTTAATTTTTTTTTTAGTTTTTTAAAATTTACTTTTATAAATATTTTAATGTTATATAATAAATAAATTAAACGAATTCCTAAAAACACCTTTAATAATTATTAAATATATAAAATCCTTACAACGTATCTTATAGGGGACATATGTACCGATACTTTGAACTGAGAATTCCCTCGTTAAACGGTCTAAATCTCATTAATTAATTAAAGAGAGTGTCATTGAGGAGTAAGATGGAGCATTGGACTCATCCCACCGATGGATTGGTTATATATTTAGCTCATATCCAATTCTCTCCATATTTGAATGAAAATAAAAAAATGAGAACTATAGATTAATGAGTGTGGGTATAAATTAATTGGAAATGTCTAATTAATTAATCTAAAACCAAAAGAACAAACATTATTTAACAAACCAAAGTAATTGTTACAGATAGAATTGAATGTGGAATTGGTCTCATATGTCGAGTTTTTTGTGGTTCTCATAAGAGTAGATGACCTGTAAACAATAGAGCCACCCCCTCAAGGTGAACCTCCCATAGCTTCAGTAGGAGAGGGAAACTAGCAGCTCTAGGAGTAGGTGTAATACATGTATGTACACCATGGTCTCGCAAGTACATACTCGGGAAAGCCAATCCCATGCGATGGCATAGAAGCAGCCACATTTAAAGCTACCAGGGAACGGCCATCCGCTTTGGCGATCTGGTCAAATTGAGTTTTAAGGGAAAGTCATACCACTTTTTAGTTAAGGCGCCCTCAAGCCAACTTCGAAAGCAAGACAGCAACAGGTAAACCAATCTAAGCAGGTCGGCCCCCTATTTATCTAGCTCGACAACACGTGTAAATCAATCTCAATAAAGGATGTTTGCATCTCACCCCCAACTCAAAAAAAGAGTGAGAGAGAGAAAAAGAAACGAAGGCAGGGAAGACTACTTCACTTTTAGCACCGTGGAAAACATGCAAACTTAGTCGGTCTCTTCACAGCTGACCTCCACCTCAGTTTCAGTCTCCACATCGACCTTGCTGGCTACTCTTTCAAGAACTGGCTGGAGGGACATTGTGTTTTAGTCTACCTGAGTGGAGCAACCTGACGAGGCAATCACGCAGTTAGAAGCCCCTCTTGAGGACGGCATGACGAATTTCGCTCTTGAGGTATTGGGCTGAATTTCAAAACTCTTTGATGGTTGCATCCCTAGTAAGGTAGATGTCCTTGGAGTGATTGCTTTGCCTCTCCTCGAGTAGATAAATTCATTCTTGCACCCCGATAATCAAGACAGTGAAGTCCTGCGTAAGGCTACATTCAACACTTAAACTCTTCCGACCTAGGAAGCAAATTGGACCAACGCCTACGGCTATGAGCTCATCAAATTAGTCACTATGGGATAAAGAAACAAGCTACTCCCTTCACCGAGCTGATCTCAGCTCGGGAGTGGGGGGCAATTGATGAGGGCGAATTTGACCCTCCAGTGACATCATGACACATGGCATCTCAAAACAGCTGGATGACACCGCGGCACCACCTAGGCGATAACTTGCCTTAGCCAAAGTGATGGATTTCGACTTAGCGACCTGCCTCTACCGCCAACCTGACGATCTGCCTTTGCCGCCGACCTAGCAACCTACCTCCGCCAATCTGGCGGAAATCTAGCAAGCAACCTCGTCCACAACTCAGGGCAGCTTGCAGCACCTCATCCAAGGCCGACTTGTGGTACCTCATCAGTACTTTCAAAGTAGCCTTGATGAGGAGCGACCTCCCTTGAGAGCTTGCCGACCTGATTGAGGTTCAGGTGGCGACCTACAAGACGTACTCATTGACCAATTTTGCCTGCATATCCCATCACTCCTAGGTTTCTCAGAAGTAGGCCCCTGCCCCGAATGTTTCGGAGGAAACCGAACAAGGCGCATAGACTAGTCTATGTGCATGGCTACCTCCGAAGACTTTGGACCGGTTAGGCACGCCTTCCCGAAGGCCTCAGATGCAATGCATGAAGCCCATGCCAAACAATGCCTATATAAAGGTATCAACTCCAATGACACAATGTACGCGCGATTATTGCATTCTAGCTCTCCTGCTATACAAATTATACTGATTTAAGCATCAGAGTGCCCACACCAAGTTAGCCACCCCAAATCCTCTAAACTCTACTTCCTTATAGTTCTACCAGCGAGCTAAACAACCAAGTCCGAACTACCCTCCAGCTAGAAACAACCAAATCGCGCACTTAATAACCAAAATAACAAGCATTATTTAATGAATTCCATACATGCCTTTATTCCTTCCAGATCTCTCATCAACTCCATACATGCCTTTGGAAATGTGTAATTAACCAGAAACCAAAAGAACAAGCAATATTTAATGAACCAAAGTAATTGTTACACACATATCATAAAAAATGAATCATGAAAAATATTTAGAAGCCTTTTGGAGAATTGGATTAAAGAGGTTGAGTCTTACTACTTCCACATTGGGTTCCTTGGGAATCGGATTGCCACAGTGAAACCTTATCTATGCTTATCATCTTCTCCACCTCCCTGGTGATGTGTTGACATACACATGGAATATTAGCCTTCTTCACAACATCACAACAAGCTTGCGATGGTGGAACCTGTGGCCCCGGCTTTTGAACGAATTGGTCACATTGTTCCACCAGACCCTCAAGATTACCTTTTTAACTCTGTGCAGAGACCTGGTGGCCGGAAATTAGAATTCCGACAACCAACAACACTGCCAAGGCCAAGCAACCACTCTTAGAACCTGCCATTATCTCTTTGTCTCTTCTTTCCTTTCCTCAATCTCTCACTCGATCGCTCTTTCTCTCTAAGTTTGGTTTCGGTGCAATCGTTGGGCTGCTCATGGCCGCTATATATAGAGCTTGGAAAGAGGGCGTGGGTCAATTTTTCTGTTGGGAACGCACTGCCACGTTGTTATTTCACCATGAAATTGGCTCCACCTTAGTGAAACTTGTAATCATTGCGTGTGATTAACAAGGCTAGCATTTGAGGGTTGGCATTGTTAGACTGAAAGGGTGGTGAGAATCAAAAACAGAATCAAAATGTGAATAGTCTGTTTGGTTTATGCAAGAATTGGAGTAATCTGGAATGAGATTTCATTCTCAAGGGAGGGGGCAAATGGGAGAATGTAATTCCAGCAGAAATGAGAATAGGATTTCAATTCTATCCAATCAAACAGTAAAAATATTAAAAACAGTAATTATTTTAGTAATTAAATTTATGAAAAACATATAATATGATATGTATCTTAAAAATTCTAATGGATCTGACATATTTTAAATTAAAATTATATATTTCTGTAAATTATTATTTAATAATTTGATTTGCACTAATTTATGACATTTATTATTTATGCACCCATTAGCACAAATAATGAAATATAAATAATTGATTTAGTAACAAAAATATATTAGTTGAATATGATTTGTTTCTTGAATACTTAGATGTATGGATCTTCTACATTCTAATGGATCCAATATATTTTGTAAATTAATTATATATTTATATTTTTGTTAATTTGTAATTTAATTTAAATAAATAATAACATATTAATGACTTTATACATGAGTTGTTACATGTTGGTTGTAACTTATATCTTCAGTATTTGTTATTTATGTGTGTAAGCCAATCAGGTAAATTAAGATTGGTTTGTGGGTATTAAAAGTTGGATTCAAATGCCGAAGAAGAAGATATGTCTATGGAAAGGAGAACCAAAAGAGGGTGAAAATGTTTTTGAAAGCTATGATTGGTTTATGGGTTCTAGAATATTCCAAGGAAGCTGTTAGTAAAAACTTAGGTCGCCTAAGGTGAAGAACCGGGTTCAAGGGGGACCAGGTACTAACCTGCGTGGTTTTCCCATCTCCTTCACGATCCCACCACATAGCATGAACTGAGTTCTTATACTTTCCACACACAAACTACTATTTTTGTCTGAGCTTGGTCAGAGGTTGTATTTGGACGAATTATAATGCACTAATGGCGATGCCATGACAATCAATATATTTTTTGTCTTAAAATGTATTTATACCTCCTAATCATTTCAAGCTTAAATTTATTAACATAGGGTTCTCCTATAGTACTAAAAAGTTATGATATTCAAAAACTGCTGACCAATCAATTGCAATCATAAATGTGATAATTATTTATTAAAATTCATGGATGGATTTTGACTGGTCAAAACTTTTCAGATTTTTTGAGAGTTTTGAGATACCCATACATATCCAAAGGCCAAAGCATTTTGAGATACCAATATTTTGAACATTGGCTATTTGGCTATGAATTAACCAAATCCGGTAACTTTGCATTCAGACAGCAAATCCATAGATTGATCACTAGATAGAAATATTCATTTTGAACCATGATCCATGATGAGCGCCTAACGTCAGGCTAAAACAAATTTCGATCGCAGTAAATGGGACGAAGCTAAGATGGTGATTCCGATTAATCAAATAATTATGCCGTATCCTTTGGAATTTGACCTCTCAAAGGTTACAGAACCTGGACGAACAGGGTTATGCGAAGCGAATCCTTAGCAAAATTATGGTTTTATCCCTAGACATCAGGAAGAGAACTTGATTCAATACTTTCTGGTTTCTCTATTTATCTCGAGGGTGAATCAAAAGAAAACCTGGCCTAAAATGATGTGGGATGAAATACAGATGGAAGACCTGATATCTACAGATTATTCAACATAACACAGCGTTGATGGATGATAGGATGAAAAACAGGATTTATTTGATAGCTGACCCCAGAGGCTTTGTTGAGTCAATTTTAAATTGATCTAAAATTAAGATAATTTTTTTGGTATTTAATCATACGGCCGAATCCCATCTTTTATGAATAACACAGCAACACATTACTAACTCTCCTCCAAATTTGGTGATAGTACGAATCGAATCCACGTCTACGTCTCCGCTGGAACAAACCAGCCAAAAGTTGGCAGCAACACTAACCCGAACACAATAGTTAGGTGTCCAGTTCAGCCTCGAGTTTTAGAAATCAAAGTATCGAACATTGGTAAGTACTATGCTATATTGGATATTACAGGTTCAGAGCAACGCCAGCAAAACAAAGGCCGGATCTGCTCCTCACACTGGCGCGTACATCCTATCATTCATTGGGAACATTTCCCATACTTATTAGTTATCATTCACGGGAGATGTTCCCAGTGCATGGTGGATGTGCATGTGAGGTGCCCATTTGTGAGGAGTAGATCCTGGTTCAGCTAAACAAATTGATGATAAATCATGTAGATCGTGGGTCAATGGTTCAATCTCTGGATCGAACAGGTTGGGTGTTTTTTCGACTAATTCCCAAATTTTAGAGAAACCAGACCCAAACTTTTAAAATGTGTTAATTTAGTGCATACCATTAAGTGGCATTTGAAAAGACGCATGTCCCTCGAATGTTATCTAATTTCTTTTTATCAATCATGTAAACATTGACAAAAAATGAATAGTCTCAATTCTTTACCTATTCTATTCAATAAAGTTGGGATCACATCTCAATGGGCATTCTGATGATCTCAACTTTCTTGAATAAGAGAAAAGGATTAGAGATTATTCATTTTTTCCTAATGTCTAAATGGTTAATAAAGAAAATTAGATAACACATAAAGACTGTCTTTCCAAATGCCACTCAATGGATGATTAACAATTAATTAACACTAAGTATTAGATTGGCATGTTTTGAAAGTTCAGATATCGAATTGTCTCATTTTAAAGTTCGAGGATCAAAATAGAACTAGGCCCAAAAAACAAGATACTAATAAAAAAAATTCCCTAAAAATTACAACTTTAAACTGCTAAGATAACTTGTAAAAACCATTAATAACTTAAACATGTCTCATTTAGTGAATTTCCTATATGATGGATTTATTTTTCCTTTTCTGTAAGCCCATAGGCAAATTCGCCCCGCACCAAATCTTAATCTTTCAAGGGTACACGTAAAAGAAAGGAAAGAACAACCGACAAGCTCATAATGGTTTCGAAAAACGGACCAGACCGTATGGTTGGACAGATTGAGTTAGAAATTGGTCAGGTAATAAAATCATTTTTTGATCAAAAACTATTGATACAACCAGGCTGATTCGGGCAATTAAACCATCGATTGATCGATCCAGACATTTTTTTTTGGCTGTTATTTAGTTTATTTATTTTTTATTTTTTCAAATTAAAACAGATCATCCATTCGAATCAGACGATAAGACCGTTTGACATGGAAACGAGTCACCAGAACAATTCAGTGTCCGTTCGAGTTTTTAAGACTTTAAGTCTCATTGTCACCCATACAATGCACGAAGAAACTTGAAAAATGATCGAACTCTCGCAACAACTTATCAATCGTTTGGATCAGCAATGAAATTCCTCAAATATATATGTATATATGTGCAGGGTAGATTCATCCATTTCATCAACATTAATATTTGTCATAATTAAATTTAAGCATAAAAGCTAGAAAGTTTACAAAAACGTTTTATAGTAATTGATGAATTTAGGGGAATTGAAGGTGTTTGGAGGGTAGCTATTAAAAAATAGGAGGGTAGCTATTAAAAAATAAACAGCTATAATGATTTAGGGGAATTGAAGGTGTTTGGAGTATCAAACAATGAAGCTGTGTTTTCGATGTTTCTTCTTCTTGCTTGCGTGATTCTATTGTTAAAATTATTTATTAATTATTAAGAGACGCATATAGAAATTTTACTTGAAATTTTAACAACTATTCAACCCAAGCCCTTCTATAATTTAAACCATCCAAAAACCTCTCTGTGGTGGCTGCATCAATAAAAGTTATAGTTACTAAAGCGTGTCTGAGCAGTTTAGATGGTAGCAATCCGGGTGAAATCAAGGGTTTAAGTAAGATACATGTGCATATACTTAGGAAACCAAAGGATACAGTGGAGGCAAAATATATATATCAAATAATTTATTCAACAAATCTAGAAATTAAATCAGGATAATACATAAGTTATCAGAACTCTGCAAATGATCAACTATATATCTTCCACAATGAAGTTGAACTATCTTCGTAGATATAAAAAACAACTTAGAAAAGGGGACACTATGCAGTACTATTCCTAGTGTAAATTTTCGGGGTTGAGTCCTCAGACACTGCCGTGATAGCATTCTTACTCATCAATTCTTGAATTACCTTTCGAGCCAGTGATCCACTTATCTGTAGAGTAATTAAAACAAAACCAAAGACAATCAGGTACTACATTAAATACTTGAAGAAAAAGAAGCAACAAAGATTAATTTACAAACAAATATGCTTCTGAATATAACAGAGCACAACATAAAAATAGATATGAAAACAAAAAATATCAGATGTATGCAGCTTCCCAAGAGTTAAGAGCTTTACCCCCAGCCTTTCTGATAGGAGTGGAACTGTTATTAATTTGAAATTTGCGACTTCACTCAACCTCTTTTCCAAGGACGACTCCTGGTCGAATAAAACCTCATTATTCTTCTTCTCCTTATTATTCTTGTTCTTCACCCACTTCTGTATCACAAAGGAAAAAAGATTAAAAATAAAATTAATAACTACTCAAGAAGAAACAGTGCACACGAAACTCCAAAGTTTAATAAAAAAACAGAGGGTTTTGTTTGAACCTTCTTCTTATCTTTGCCGTCGGAAGATTTAGCTTTAGAAGATGAAGGAGCGTTAGCCTGCTTCTCCTTTGTTCCCTGAAAAATACAAAGAAAAATCAAGTCAATAGCTCTGTTAACTTAAATTTGTAGGTAAAAGCTAAAAAGTATTCTTACCATTGTAGCTAATAGTCACTCGTACAGCCGAAGTCTAGTGAAACAAGAGAGAAACGACGTCTGGTCTGGACAGTGGACACCGGAGAAGTTAGAAACAGGATGCAGAACACGGGATGCTTTTCGAGGGTATATATAGAGGTCAGAGTTGAGTTTTAGAATGACAAAAGTTGGCAAGTAATAGATCATAGTGATGGTTCAGGATTTGGATACTATATATAATTCAATTCCCAGTCCACGTTGGAGCTCTTCTCTTTTTTTCTCTTTTCTTTCCTGTTTCCTTCTTTGGTTAGGTAATGGAATTGGAACAGAATTACAAACTTCTTGGCCCTAGCTCAACCCAGGCCAATTCACCAAACCCTTACTAAACCTGGCCCGACCCAACCCAAGCCCGAATTTGGCCCAACCTGAGACCTGAGTTGTGTTGGACTTGGGCCTGACCAGATCTGATGTATGTACCACTAGGTTATGTTTGGTTTGAAGGAAAAGGTAAAAAAACATATATAAGATTTATAAAGATTTTCTTATTTTTCCTTTCCTTTTCCTATTTTTTCCTTCAAACCAAACAAGCCTTTAGGAATGGATTTTTATGGACCCTCAGCTTGACCCAATCCATACTTTGTACCTTACTTACAACCCTTACATATATTGTGGGCTGGGCCGGGCTTGAAATGTTCACCCCTTTATTGGTGACTCCAGATCTACCCATGAGCTGAACAAGATGTGTGCAACAGTATACAAATCCCAATCCAGTTCTACTCCCAATTATTAGACCATCAAATCAAAGATCCAAACCAATTGTTTTGGCAATACCATAACACTGTATCAGAGAATGATTAAGCAAATATAAAGATGTTGAACTTCTGTGAAGACGACTTCTAAACCTAATAGGCTAGCGGAGGGGCCCTGCTTCGTAGGGATTGGAATCAAATCGTTGATCCGTTGTCTTAGCTAAAAATCATTGAATCGGTCAATGATCCATTGACCCGAGTAGATAAACCATCGGTTTGTTGATTTGTAAAATGATTTTTAGCTATTTTTTATTTTTTTAATTGGGAACCATCTAGGCAATCATTCCATTTTATCCTAATCTCAGTCTTTGGCCAAAAATCGTTGAATTGGTCAATGACCCATTGACCTGGGCGGTCGAACCATTAACCTGTTCAATGGTTTTTTGTCACTTTTTAATTTTTTTAATTTTTGTTGTTAGAACAGGCCATCCATTCAAACCGAACAATCAAACCGCCGATCCAAAAACCGGTGGCCATACAATTCCATTTTCAGATTGTATGAGTCACACGCTCGAATGACATAACATGTATGGTACTACTTAATGGACCTCACACACTCAATTTTTTGCTTGTAATTTTTGTTGTCAAAACGGGTCATCCATTTTTTTATTTTTTTAATTGGGAACCGTCCAAGGAACCAATTCCGTTTTACCCCAATCCCGGTTCCTGGCCAAAAACCATTAAATCGGTCAACGACCCATTGATCGAGTGGTCAAACCGTAACCCGTTGACTTGTTTAATGGTTTTTGGTCATTTTTATTTTTTTTAATTTTTGTTGTCAAAACGGGTTGTCCATGAGTGACCAGAACGATTCCATTTTCGGGTCATATGAGTCACATGCTCAAATGACATAACATCATGGTTTTTCAAACCGACTCGGAGATCAAACCGGTCAAGGGTCTGGTTACCGGGTCGAATGGTCGGCCCGTTTTGACAAAAAATAAAAAATTTTAAAAAAATAAAAAATGGTCAAAACCGTTCGGACGATTCAATATCTAGTTATTAATAATATTTATAATAGCTATAATATATTTATATAATTAGATAATTATATATATCTAATTATCTAACAATATTTATATAATTAATAGGAAATGGGACCCGAGCGGTCGAACCATCGACCCGTTGACCCGTAAAAGGTTTTTGGCCATTTTTTTGAATTGGGAACCATCTAGGAAACAAGTTTCGTTTTATCCTAATCTCGGTCCTTGGCCAAAAATTGTTGAATCGGTCAACAACCCATTTACCCGAGCGGTTGAACCATTGACCCATTCAATGGTTTTTGGTCATTTTTTTAATTTTTGTTGTCAAAACGGACCATCCGTTCAAACCGAACAGTCAAATCGTCAACCCAAAAACCGGTGGCCAGAACGATTTTGTTTTCAAGTCGTATGAGTCACATGCTCGAATGACATAACACGTATGGTACTGCTTAATGGACCCCACACACTCAATTTTTTGCCTGTAATTTTTGTTGTCAAAATGGGTCATCCGTTTTTTTTTTTTAATTAGGAACTGTTCAGGCAACCAGTTCCGTTTTACCCCAATCATGGTCCCTGGCCAAAAACCATTGAACTGATCAACAACCCATTGACCCGAGTGGTCGAACCGTCAACCCGTTGACCCATTCAATGGTTTTTAGTTGTTGTTTTTTTAATTTTTGTTGTCAGAATGGGCCATCCGTTCGAACCGGATGGTCAAACCGTTGACCCAAAAACTGGTGGCTAGAACGGTTCCATTTTTGGGTCATATGAGTCACATGCTCGAATGAAATAACATCATGGTTTTTAAAACCGACCCAAAGACCGAACCGGTCAGAGGTCTAGTTACCAGGTCGAATGGTCCAACCGTTTGAATCGAACGATCAACCTGTTCTGACAAAAAAATTAAAAAAATGGTCAAAACTGTTCGAACGATTCAATATCTATTAACAATATTTATAATAACTATTATATATTTATATAATTAAATAATTTTATATATCTAATTATCTAACAATATTTATATAATTAATAGGAAATAAATAATATTTATAATAACTATTATATATTTATATAATTAAATAATTATATATATCTAATTATCTAACAACATTTATATAATTAATAGGAAATGAATTGGGTTGCTCTCACGTGGGAATCTATTCGTATGTATAAATTCCATTTCCTATACGGAGAGAACACCCCAATCCTATTAATATATATATATAAGATTTCAGCTCCAATAACTATAGGGAGTAAGAATAATATGCGAGGTTTTAGTAAACTTTATTAATTAATATTTAATAGCACCAAAAAAGATAATTGGATCAATTATTCATAGAAAATAAAATGCGAGGTTTTAGTAAACTTTATTAATTAATATTTAATAGCGCCTAAGAAGATAATTGGTTTAATTATTCTTAGAATGATAGAACCAGCTGCATCTACACTTCAAACCCACCTCATTCATTAATAGACAAAGAAGAATTCTAACTTCATTAATTAATTGCTTGTCCTAATGGCTTAAAATTTCCCAGCATATCTTAAAACCAGGCAAATAAGATAATTTGATGGAGTTGATTTTGGTGAATACCATCAAGATCATATATGTTAGATATCATCTCCTATGTTGTTATGTCACCAAAAGTCCAGAACAAGTTAGAACATCATAAGTTGCATTATCGCCACACAAGTAGATTAATTAGTAGATTTCTATGATCCAACACCATGCCATCAAAATTTTCCATCAACAAAACCATTCACCGGTAAATTCATACCAGCAGTGGGAAGTATCAATATAACAAAGTATTTGCTTCACAATTGTAAGAATTAAGAAAAAGATTACATTCATCTTCGGAGTGTAAAGTTTTTGAGTTTAGTGAAGTACTAATTCTTAGAATCGGTGTTGTCTTGATTAAGTGAAGTATTAATTTCTTGAACATTCAATTGTTCTTAGTTCCTGTTTTGAATTTAGGAGGGTTCCTTATTTATTGTTTCTTTTTTTTATGGAAAGATGTGCTCAAAGAACTTAACATCTCGAGACTCTATTATTGTGTTGTTATCTACAACATTATCAATTGTTTTAATTATAAGAAACTAATAAATTATATTGTTTTGTGCATATTCAATGAACACACAATCATAGGTTTGTTGTCCTAATTTCTTTCTTTTAGGTTCAGGTATTCCAACTTTTGCTAAGCCCCAAACTTTTACGTAGTTCAAACTAAGTTTTCTATTATGCCAAAGTTCAAAATGTATTTGTCATTTCTTCCTGGGTGGTATTCTATTATATAAGTGACAAGCCATTAGGATCGTTTCCCCCCACAAGTTCAAAAATGCACTTAAACTAATTAGCATAGCATTCATCATTTCTTTTAATATTCTGTTAAGTTTTGCTACTCCATTAGATTCAGGTTGATAAGGGGATATGGTTTTATGTATGATTCCATTTTCTTTAAAGAATTTCCTAATGGTTTCTCCATCATATTCAATCATTCCATCTGTTCTAAATATTTTTATTTTTTTCCTAACTAATTTTCTACTTCAGTTTTATAGTTTATAAAAGCTTGATCAGCCTCATCTTTTAATCTAAGTAGAACTATTTTTGCATATCAAGATAAGTATCTTTTTCCCCATTTAGCTTCATGATATTTAAGGTCTCTAAGATCATTGTGTATAAGTTGTAATAATCCAATTTCTCATTGTACACTTTTACGAGGTTTCTTAGTGAATTTTGCTTCTACACATGCTTGGCATTTTTCATTTGTAAAATTAATAGGAACATTCAAACTCCTAATTTATATAACCGTTTTAAATAAGGGGCACTATGATGTCCTAATCTAGCATGCCAAATATTAAAAAAAAAAAATCAACAATATATGTAGAAGAAGAAGCATTCTTATTCATAAAAACATTAGAAATATTCAGTACAAATAGTCCACCAGCATTATATCATTTTCCAATAAATACATTATTTTTAATTAACACAATATTATCTACTTCAAACGTGAGCTTTAGTCCTACTTTGTTGAAGAGTGCTCCCGATACCAAGTTTCGTTGGATCTCTGGCACATGCAACACATCATTCAGCATTAGAATTTCTCCTGAAATCAGTTTCAAGAGCACCTTTCTTTGTTGATGACCTTCAAAATTTGTGAGTTTCCCATAAAAACTTTATCTCCCTCAAACTAAGTTGTATACTCATAGGAGTTGCGGTCCCCACATATGTGCTTGGTAGCACCAGTGTCCAGTACCACTCCTTCGACTTATCAACTAAAACTGCATCACTTACCATAGCTGCGATAACATCCCCAGTCAAATTGACTTTTGGTTTCTCAAAGTCCTTCCGGTACCGGTAGTCCTTCTTGTAATGCCCGAGTTTACCACATACATAGCTATTTCATTTTTTTGTTGCTTCTTGACTTTTTTATCATTTTTCACATTAAGATTCTTTTTGAATTTTGTAGTCTTTTCCTTAACCAAATCGGTTTTGGAAAACCGATCATCTTCTTTCTTTCTGTTCTTTTTTTCTATTTTAATTCAGATCACTATTTGGTCCAAAGTAGTGTCTTTCCTCTTATATTTCATACTAGTCATGAAATCATTCCATGTATGTGGAAATTTCTTAATAAGAGAACCAACAATGAATTCATCTGGCAGTATCATGCCTTCCTTTGCTAGTTCCCCCATAAGCACCTGAAACTCATCTATTTGAGTAGATACATCAATATCTTCTTTCATGGTGAAATGTAGAAATTTGGCAATTACATATTTTTTATGTCCAGCATTTTCCAGAACATACTTATTGTTCAATGCATTACAAATTTCATAGGAAAAGTTATAAGAGGAGTAAACACTAAACAGTTTATTGGACAAGCAGTTCCGGATATGGTGGGTGCAAAGATAGTCGGTTGTAGTCTAGTGTTCTGCAACAACAGAACGTGTTGGTTCTTCCATATTTAATGGGTTTGGTTCAATTAAAGCAAAAGCTACCCCTAATTGTTCTAAGGCAAACAGAAGACATTATCTCCAACGCTTGTAGTTGGTTCCATTAAAATGTTCAATCTTAGAGAAATCTGGAACTATTGATAATATTTGATTCCTCATGAAGGGGTTAGCAGAGATAGGTTCCATGAATGTGGTTTTAAGATTGTTGGAAAATAATAAAGAAGGTAGAATAGAATTTATCGGTAATCACTTTCTAAACCGGAATTTGCAGGAGTTTGATGTTGTAGAATTGCGAAACTGAGAAGTTGCAGAGAGAAGAAGGGCTGAGTCGTGCCACTTGGTCACTCTTTTTAGGACCGCATTTTCCCCCTATGGTGCAACCGAGTTGCAAATCGGTCGCCAAGATAAAACATCCCATAGGCCACTGGTAGTACACTAGCTTACCAGACCTCCGCGAACCACAGAGAATTGATGCTCAAATTGTCAGAGAAGACTATCGAAAGTATTTTTGTGTTTAAACTGGGTCGACCAACACTCCTTTTATAGAGTGTTCTCAGTCACCCGAATGAACATAGAGGTGTCCTTTCAAATAGGGACCTCTTCAAAACAGTGCACCTATTCGAATTTAAAAAACCAAATGATATTCAAAATGATATTCAAAATTATATTCAAAATTTGAATATAATTTGAAAAAACATTCAAAATTATATTCAAATTTAAAAAACCAAATGATTAATTTGATAAAACCAAAACTGATTCAGTACGCACACGCACATGCACATGCACCTGCGCCCGGCTTGGCTCGACGTGCACGTGTAAAAAGAACCCCCAACCTGCCATCACATGCATGGGATACATATAGTGCTTTCCTCCTATGGGTCCTTACCTATAGAGAGAGAGCAAAACTATAAATATACTCCACCTCTACTCATTTTCCAAATAATGTAGAACAAAGAGTCTTTCCATTCACTCAAGAGTGGGAAGAGAAAAAGGCAAAACTTAAAAACAAGAGAAAGAGAAAGAAGAGAGATTCTTAAAATTTTGAATCTCCCTCCAACATATATTAATGATAGAACCATTGATTGATGTAGTTAAAATGTTAAACGATGAGTTTTCAGTTTGTTCTTTATTCCGGTGTGGACTAGATATTTTTTGTACACGAAAAATATCTAGTCCACAGCCTATGTTGCACAAGTAGATATTTTTTGTACATGAAAAAAAAATAGATCATTTTTGTAAATTAATCTTCAATACTCTCCCCACCCCACCCCCCCAAAAAAACCAAAAAAAAAAAAACAAAAACAAAAGAAAAAAACTAGTTTGCCATTAGTTAGCTTGGAAGATGTAAGAAAAACCTTGTTATTTCAAACCAATGAAGAGATTCCATGCATGTCAGTAATAAATTCATAGCCTCACATGTATTTTATTTATACCTGGCAATTGGGTTGGGTGGGTCGGGTTCGGATTGGGTCAAAACACTTTGGGTTTATTTCGGGTTGTGTTATCAAATGCTAGACCCTAACCCTAAACGTTTAGGTTAGGGTTGACCAACAGGTCAATTCGAGCCATTCCAAAAAATTAAAATTTAAAAAATAAAGAAAAACTACATGAAAATGCCAAAATTAAAGGAATCAACCATAAAATTCCAATATAAAATAAAAAAAAAATGAACATTTAACAATTTAAAGAGTAAACAATAAAGAGTAAAGACCAAATAGAAAAAATTAAAGAGTGAAAACTTCTAACAATGCATAAATAGTCCCAATTAGATTTGACAATCGGGTCAACGGGTTGACCCATGACCCAGCCCAACCTAACCTAGTTTTTTCCGGGTCGGGTCATTCTCACATTCAGTTAGCTAAATATAGTGGTGGCAATGAGCCGAGCTTTTCATGAGTTGCTCAATCTCAACTCAGTTTCAACCGAGCTCAAGCCCAATTCACTGGCTCAATTATGAAGCGAGTCGAGTTTGAGCCTACTAGAGCTCGGCTCATGAGCCCCACGAGCCGTTGATTGGCTATAAGTATTCTCGGTATCATTTCTTTCCGAAACCCAATTCTGTTATACCCTATTATATATCTTTCCTTCGAACGCAAAGTTAGAATATAAAATGTGTGAATTAATTAAAGGAATCAATTAGCTACTTGGATCAGCCTTTATTTCAAATACAAAGAAAGGAATGGAAAAGGAAAAATAATAGATTAGATATCCACAAGACACTGATCATGGAGTGAAGTGCAAAATTAATTAATAGACTAGACTGAGAGAGAAGGCAAAATAAATAAATAAACACTGCTCATGGAGTGTACTAGCTTGATGAATGGTCTAACATATATTCCTCAAATAGCTTTCGAGGAGCAAATGTCAAGTAAGTTTGAATGGCAGTAAGGAACAAGACTAATATTGTACCAAATAGAGCCAAGGCCGTTTACTTATGATTTTCTTAAATCGATTTGACTTTGTCGATTTACTTATTGATTAAATCGAAATTGACCGATCCTGAAGTTAATATATTTTAAACTGAAATATTTATATCAAAATATCTATTTATATTTAAGTTTATTTTTTTAGTTTTTATGCAATATCAAAATATATATTTAATTCAATTAATTATCTTGTACAAAATTGAATTTTTTTGTCAATATATAATTAAATTTATACAAAACTGAACTAAATATTATACCATTATATTATATTTGTATTGGTTTTGCATTTTTTTTTTTGTTTTTATCATAAGTAACCATAATAAAATATATCAACCTTTAACATATAAGGTAGGGACTAATTAGTGAAAATTTATTACTACAATATTTTTTATTTTCTATATAAGTATTTGAAATAGTAATTAATAATTATCAATTAACAACAATTATTAAAAATTAATAGAAATTATAAAAAAAATATTCATGATAATAACTTTTAATAATAATATTGATAATGATATTAATAATCCTTTGATAACATCTGATATTATTTAATTTTTTATAATAGTATTGATATTAATAGTAATTATTTATCTTTGAAAATATTAATAGCAATTAGTACTTATTAAATATTTATGAAAATTCAACAATTTCTAAAAATATTATCAATTTAATAATATATGAAAATATTAATAATTTATTGTAATTATTGTTAATAATAATTAATTAGTATCATCCTAATAATATTTGATATTTCTTAATTTTAGTAAATAATTATAATGAATTAGTTGAAAATAAATTACTAGAACTTACCAAAATAACTAGTAATTTATGACATTAAATAAATAATTATCAAAAAATATTAAAAATTATCATTAATAATATTTTCTATTAACCATAATTTAGTAGAAACTAAATTTCCATAAATTATCAATAATTATCATAAATTAGTAGGAAATGAATTACTAGAAATTACACAAAATCTTCAAATAAAATAACCAAAATAAATTACCAATGATTGTCAAAAATTATCATAAAATAGTAGAATTTTCTAGGAACTAGCAGAAATTATCATAGAATAGTAAAAATGTCTAAAAATATCAAGGTTTTTAAAACTGGACCAGACAAGAACCATTTTGGGGACAAGTTCCCTAGTCGAATGGTCCGATCGTTTGGTCTGAATGGACGACCATTCTGACAAAAAAAAAACAAAAAACAGCAAAAAACCGTTATTCAGGCTGACGATTCAATGGTTTGACCGCTCGGGTCAACATTTTGTTGGCCAAATCAACGTTTTTTTGCCAAAATCCGGTTTTGGGGTGAAACAGAACCTGTCAGGTGATAATTTCCTAGTTTCGGGTCCGACTGTTTGGTTTGGTCTGGTTTTGAAAACACTAAAAAATATAACTATACAATAGAAAATACTAGAAGTTAGGAGAACTTTGTCAAAAATAACCTGTTATTTCCAGAAAATACAATAAATTACCAATAAGTTATCTTATAATTAGTATAAAAATTTAGTAGAATTTGACCACAAATTATCAGAAAATAGTAGAAATGTCCTGAAATTATTAATAAATTACCAAGAATTAGCACACAATTACGGATAACTACTATTGATAAATCAGTAATATAGATCATAAAATTAGTATTAATTTACCAAAAATTATCATAAAATTAGTAAAACTATATTAACTTTCAATATACATCATCTTATATTTTTGTCAACTAATTGGATTTATTTCATTTGCCTATAATTTCTATAATTCATTTTTGTTTAATACAATGTAGGTTTTGCACTCCACATCTTTGTACTTGGTGATGGCATATAATATTAACGTCATTTTTTAGTTTATTAACGTCTACAGGATCCGATTTGAGATCGACGAGTATCCAATTTAACCGTTAAGAGGATCCAATTCGATACGATCTTGATTTCCTTTACCGAAGGCTTTGGCCGGGAGTGAAGGGTCCGAGAACCCATTCTGATAGCAAGAGTAGAAATAGGGGGCTTTGGCCTGGAGTGAAGGGTCCGAGAACCCATTCTGATAACAAGAGTCGAAGTAGGGGGACTGCGACGCATAGCCAAAAGATGCAGGTGAGTTGAGTCGCAGGCAGGGGATTCAGAGGCGACAATGCATCTAACGCCACAGGAATAAAGCAAAGGATCGGAGCCAAAGTCCATCCTAGCAGAGAGGTTCGCCGGCCGGTCCATCTTAGCAGAGGCGACAATGCCATTAGTAGAAATTTTCTTAAACTTTATTAACTTTCAATATAGATCATCTTATATTTTTGTCAACTAATTGGATTTATTTCATTTACCTATAATTTCTATTATTTTATTTTGGTTTAATATAATGTAGGTTTTGCACTCCACATCTTTGTATTTGGTTATGGCATATAATATTAACGTCATTTTTTAGTTTATTAACGTTTACAGGATCCGATTTGAGATCGACGAGTATCCAATTTAACCGTTAAGAGGATCCTATTTGATACGATCTTGATTTCCTTTACCGAAGGCTTTGGCCTGGAGTGAAGAGTCCGAGAACCCACTCTGATAGCAAGAGTCTAAATAGGGGGCTTTGGCCTGGAGTGAAGGGTCCGAGAACCCATTCTGATAGCAAGAGTTGAAGTAGGGGGACTGCGATGAATAGCCAAAAGATGCAGGTGAGTTGAGTCGCAGAAGGCAGGGGATTCAGAGGCGACAATGCATCTAACGCCACAAGAATAAAGCAAAGGATCGGAGCCAAAGTTCATCTTAGCAGAGAGGTTCGCCGGCTGGTCATCGCCTGTCTGAATAACTTGGTAAGTTCTGGTCCTTCTCCCAATATTTCCCCTTTGACGAGGGTGGGAACTCTTTCTAAGGAGGTAAGTTCTGGTCCTCCTCTCTTGTAGGTTTGTTCCTTTGTTCCCTCCTAAGTTATCTCCAAGGCCAAGTTGTGACTTCCTGCTAAACTTTGTTGGAAGTTGCAGAATAATTTCAGATGGTAGGGGGTGGCAGGGATTGGTTTTCTCATAACCAACTCTGCTGGGACAGTATTGTGGGCTTATAGTGGACCCATTGGCATTACAGACGTGGTTAAAGCTAAAGTCAGAGCTCTTTTTATGGGCTTAATCGCTTAAGGATGGCTAGAACTATTCACTCTGCCCCCTTTGTGGTGGAGGGTGATTTGAAGAAATGCCATAGGATGGGCTGCTAATCAAGAAGGGAGTCCTGGGATTTTGGCCCACCTGCTCAACGACACTCAAGAGCTTTTGTTCTTTTAGATGGGTTTCTAGGCAACTGAATATGGCTGATTCGTTAGAAAATCAGGGGTAGGTAGGGCTTCATTGTATAGTGGTAACACATTTCCATTGTAATTTTTTGGCTTTTTTGGGCTCTCTGTTTTTGTACATTCTCTCATGCACACCCCCTCCTTTTGGTTCTCAATGAAAGCTACCTCTTGTCAAAAAAAAATACATATTAAGTAATTTAATATAGCAGCTCAATAAACGATCCTTGTCCCCAGATATACATTCTATACATGGTTGATTAGTATACACCATGAAAGTCATGCAATTATATAATAAGTATTCATGCTTATCGAAAGATGCAAAAATATTTTTCCATCCTATTGATGTCTAAAGTTTTGTACTTCTGGCCTTCAAAGTACTTTAATATAGAGGTCCAGTCCATTAGGGTTCTTTCAATGCAACCAATGGGGGCTTCCATGGCTGAGCTTTTGTTTATTGGATATGTCTATTTCAGTCTTTCCACATGAAACCATGAGCAAGCTTAGAAGAAAAGGGGCTTCCATGGGTGAGCTTTTGTTTATTGTCATGTCAGGAAGGGGTTTCTGACTCTTGTGCCTTACCATTCTGATTGGTTTTTTTGCTGACACTGTAAGTATAGGACAAACCATATACCATTCTTTTGTTATCTTGGTACTACTGGATCTTCTATGAAACTTGGAAATGAAAGGAGGATGGGGAATAAAAGAGGTGGCCAATGATCCAGTTTGCTATTTCTTAAATGTTATGGTAGTACAGCACATACTCTCTCTCTCTCTCTCTCTCAGAAACAGACACACATACACACTAGAACACGTGCACACAGATACCTCTGAATAATGAAATATCTAACCATTCAAATTAGTGTTTTGTGACAAATGAAATACCTAACCATTCAAATTAGTGTTTTGTGACAAATGGGAGACTTTGATAACAATCTCTAAGTAGTCTAGAAATCTCTAAGTAGGTATCATACCATTCCAGCATCATAGATTTACACCAAACAAGGGTTGACTTTGATAACAAATGGGAGACTTTCTGTTACATTTGTTTCTTTTTGCCTCTTTTTTTTTGTAAAGTTCCAAATATTGGGGAGACATAGTCATCCTATTTCTGTACACCACTTATATTTATATCTAATGAAATTACTGTTATTGATTAAGAAAAGAATTTTTTATTAAAAAAAGGAAGAAACTTGTTTATGGAATAAGCATACCTGTACAAGTTTGTGCAGTCTTTAGCATATTGGGGTGTTTTCAGAACCTAGAACTTCGTACTTGTGCTATTTTCTAGAGAACCAAGTGCTGCTAAAGTTTTTTATCATTCCAGATTTATTTCTTCTTGATGCAGGTTGTTTGTTAAAGGAAAATATTCTTTTCTTTAACTGAATAATGCAATTAAACTGTTGATGAGACTGCCCTTTCTGAGAAGCCAGAGGTTAAAAAACTTAAAACCCAACCAACTATTAGGCCACCATGCTGGTTGGTTGTTAGAATTTATGAACCATTGGGACAGCAAAATAGAATGGAATATTAACTGGGCCTGAATTCTTAATTCCATCTTGCACAACAAGTATGTTGGACCCAAAAATATTTAATATACATCGACCTTGTTATCTACATTTTGTTGTTGTTGGGATTCTTCTTGACCTTTCTTTTACTTGTAGAGAGAAGGAAGTAGATGAATGGAATGTTAAGAATGATTTAATTGGGCCTTTCTCTATTAGATTCCAGCAACTAACATGTTTGTGTGCATAGTTATGTATTGCAACTCTTTGATGTTATTAATTTGCTTACTGAATCCATTTATCAAAAAAAAAATTGCTTACTGAATCTAATTACCTAACAAAACTTTTCTTATTAGGGTAGAAGATGGGAACTTTGTTAAGTATTTGGTATTTGATGAAGGCTGTCTTGCCTGAGTCAGCTTAATAATATATAGGGCTAGGTTGGTCCCAACTTCCAAGTTAGATAGGAAGATGAAAGCTGCATTGGTTAGTGGATAAGTATTATTTACTTTCTCAATCTGTTATATGGATATTTAATTGCTTTGGAAAAGGAAACCCTTTACATATTGTGCTCATTTTATTCAACAATCAAGAATACTATGCTGACCCCCAACCCCAAGCAGTAAAGAAATGTTGGACTGACATGGGAGTTTTAGCAAAAAAAAATGCTCTATACCAAATTGATGTAGGATCGCTGGGTAATCTTAGTAAAGTATACCTGGTTTAGGGTCAAAGGTGAAGAAGGCAAAAGTTCAAAAAGTTTGGAAAAACTAAGGCTGTGTTTGGTTTGAAGGAAAAGGTAGGGAGAGGAAGGGAAAGGTAGGAAACCTGTAGGACCTGTACAAACCAAACCTGTACAATTAGGGAATTGATTTTATTATTTTCTGATCTACATTATGGATTCAATATTTAACAAATGGTGATCTGCAATTGTTATGTACAGAGAGAGAGAGAGAGAGAGAGAGAGAGAGAGAGGTTGGAATTTATCTTATGTCTCTCTCTCTCTCTCTCTCTCTGATGAGTAACTTTTGTGCTTTATGAGTGATGTTTCTTTTAAGCTTTTTAAGGGAGAGGTTGGAATTTTCTTTTAAGCAATTGTTATGCATCTTCAATTTTATTATTATCATCTCGAATCGATATTATCCTTGTATTGGTTTCAAATTTCTCATGAAGTAGATAGAAGTTACTGAATTGAATTTGTTCTCCTCATGTGCTTAGTGATTTGCTAGTCAAATTGCACAATACCATGCATGTTTTTGTGTCTACATATATTGGTTTCATCTTACTATATGGTTGTTATACCATTGATGTGTAATATAGCCTTATCTATGGTGTTTTTGTTTCTACATATATTGGTCTCATCTTACTATATGGTTGTTATGCCATTGATATGTAATATAGCCTTATCTATGGCGTTCTTTCCACCAACAAAATATCATATGCATTTAAAAATTGAGTTGTGGTTATATTTCAGCAGTTAAGAAATACACCTACGAAATTTACCTACAAATCTAGTGCCTCTGAAATTTAGTAGTTGTACAGAGAATGGAAAAAATGGATTATGGTCACACATATTCTCTTGTTCAAACAAACTTCATGAAGTGCACAACAGCCTAAGTTGAAGCAAACTACATATCAACTTTCTGTTTCTCTCTTATTTTTCATCAAACCAAATAAAACTTAAATCATTTGTTATTACTTCCACCCAATATATCCTGTTTTTCCATTTCATTCATACCGCATTTGCGTATTTTTTGAATTTTTAATTGGAATGAACATTCCTGTTGATGGTACTGACTAGTGCGTCTGAAACTCTCCCTGTAAAGCTTTGCTATCTTCAAGGGTAAGAAATCCATCCTGGTTTAACCCATGCAAGTACTAATGTATTCTTACCAAATGAACCTTTTCAAAAGGTTTTCATGCATGGGTGTATCTGTCTTTTTAGTTTCTTGGGTGGGATTTAATTTGTTTTGGTGTCCAACATTTGTCATTCAGAGATCCGATAACAGATCTAATAACAGTTTTGGGTGGGATTTAATTTGTTTTGTTGTCCAAGTTTTGTCATACAGAGATCTGATAACAGATCTGATTTCAAACTGCTTTCATTAGATGCCAAACAAATTGGTCTTCCAACAGTTTCAGATTTACTCAATCTTTCTAGGTCCATTACCGTGTCAAAAGGATTGATTTCCAATCACCCAAACACAACTCAAACTAGGCTCATTACCATGTCAAATCTGAGAACAAACAGAAGTCTAAAAGCTGAATTGTGTGTGCATTTGAATGTCTTTAGTCCTGTGATGTTTAAAAATGGAGGTGGTAGATTTTTCTGCGACCTCTGAGTCTATGGGCACTCTTTCATCTTCTTCTTGTGGGAAATTCCCAAAGAGGACCCTTCAACTGAGTCAATAATTAATATGTACAGGAGCTCCGCCTTTTGACTGTGGATTTGATATTTAGGAAGGGTGGCGGCGTACCTTGGTTTACAACTAAATCTTGCCAGAAAGATGAACCCCTACAACTGTTGTCACACTGATAATTTAAATATGATTTGTTCTTGGAACTTGTATCTTACACACTTTTCCTCATACCCAGTTACCTCTTTAATGTCCAATTAAGTTTTTTGTATAGGTAAATGTGTGAGTAGGGCCCATTTTAATATTTTGCATAGGTAAATGCGTAAGTGGGACCCACAAATAATATTTTCATGTTTGAATGTGTTATTGGGTCCCAAACATGACATTTAACATGTATGTAAGAGGGGATTGACAAGTATGCTTGCCAAATAGTCTTTTGGTCTTTCTAGCTTTTGAAAAGATCTTTAAAATTTTGCAACCAAACAGTCTCTTTGGTCTTTGAGGATCTACTTGTGAAAGCTCACCAGTCTGTTGAGATATTGAGCTTTTGGAAAATCTTCCTAAAAAGACTCGCCAAACACCTCTTAGGTTAGTGGCATCTGTGGGTTTTTCTGCTGCTGGCTGGATTATGGTAATGTCTGAATTGATCAAGTCAAGAAAAGGTAGATAAATAGAGAAGTTAAAAAAGGCTCCATGTTGGACCCAAAAATATTTAATATATATCAACCTTGTTATCTACATTTTTTTGTCGTTGGGATTCTTCTTGACCTTTATTTTACTTGTAGAGAGCAGGAGTAGATGAACGGAATGTTAAGAATTATTTAATTGGGCCTTTCTCCATTAGATTCCAACAACTAACTGGTTGATGTGCATAGTTATGTATTGCAACTCTTTGATGTTATTAATTTGTTTACTGAATCTAAACCCAACAAAACTTTGCTTATTAAGATAGAAGATGGGAACTTTGTTAAGTATTTGGTATTTGGTGAAAGCTGTCTTGCCTGGGTCAGCTTAATAATATGGGTAGCTAGGTTGGTTCCAACTTCCAAGTTAGATAGGAAGATGAAGGCTGCATTGGTTAGGGGATAAGTGTTATTTACTTTCTCAATCTGTTATGTGGGTATTTTATTGCTTTGACAAAGGAAACCCTTTACATATTATGCTCATTTTATTCAACAATCAAGAATACTATACTGACCCCCAACCCCAAGCAGTAAAGAAATGTTGGACTGACATGGGAGTTTTAGCAAAAAAAATGCTCTATACCAAATTGATGTAGGATCACTGGGTAATCTTAGTGAAGTATACCTGATTTAGGGTCATAGGTGAAGAAGGCAAAAATTTAGAAAGTTTGGAAAAACTAAGTCTGTGTTTGGTTTGAAGGAAAAGGTAGGAAACCTGTAGGTCCTGTACAAACCAAACCTGTACAATTAGGGAATTGATTTTATTATTTTCTGATCTACATTATGGATTCAATATTTAAAAAATTATGGTCTACAATTGTTATGCAGAGAGAGAGAGAGAGAGAGAGAGAGGTTGAAATTTATCTTATGTCTCTCTCTCTCTCTCTGATGAGTAACTTTTGTGCTTTATGAATGATCTTTCTTTTAAGCTTTATAAGGGAGAGGTTGGAATTTTCTTTTAAGCAATTGTTATGCATCTCCAATTTTTTTATCATCATCTCGAATTGATATTATCCTTGTATTGGTTTCAAATTTCTCATGAAGTAGATAGTAAGTTACTGAAGTGAATTTGTTCTCCTCATGTGCTTAGTGATTTGCTAGTCAAATTGCACAATAGCATGCATGTTTTTGTTTCTACATTTATTGGTCTCATCTTACTATATGGTTGTTATGCCATTGATATGTAATATAGCCTTATCTATGGTCTTTCCACCAACAAAATATCATATGCACTTAAAAATTGAGTTCTGGTTATATTTCAGCAGTTAAGAAATGCACCTACGAAATTTATCTACAAATCTAGTTCCTCTGAAATTTAGTGGTTGTACAGAGAATGGAAAAAATGGATAATGGTCACACATATTCTCTTGTTCAAACAAACTTCATCAAGTGCACAACAGCCTAAGTTGAAACAAACTACATATCAACCTTCTGTTTCTCTCTTATTTTTTGTCAAACCAAATACAACTTAAATCATTTGTTATTACTTCCACCCAATATATCCTGTTTTTCCATTTCATTCAAACCAAAAGGATTGATTTCTAATCACCCAAACAAAACTCAAACTAGGTCCATTACCATGTCAAAGCTAAGATCAAACAAAAGTCTAAAAGCTGAATTGTGTGTGTGCACCTGAATGTCTTTAGTCCTGTGATGTTTAATAATGGAGGTGGTAGATTTTTCTGCGACTTCTGAGTCTATGGACACTCTTTCATCTCTTCCTCTTGTGGGAATTTCCCAAAGAGGACCCTTAAACTGAGTCGATAATTAATATGTACAGGAGCTCTGCATTTTGGTGTGTGACCTTTTTTATGGGCAGATGCAAGTTTTTTTTTGTCTACTACCACATCTTACCATTACTACCTAAGGCTTATGGATTAGACGATATTGCAGGCATCAACAATCATGTAACACCGGGATTTGGTAGTTTAGCAGCTGGAGCAAGTAAAATGGGGTTTGTGTCATCTCTAGATGATCGAACCCATGATTGCCAAAGACAAGTTATAACATTTGGCATCAGTCCTAGCCCTTCTGATGCACTTAGTGAGAGGCCTAACTCCTTAGAAATTCTGAGGGCCTACCAGCGAAAGAATCAAAGGTTTTATTTGTTGTTCGCCTTCAAAATGATTGTACTAGAAGACAAGTAGTTCCTCTAGATGATCCAACCCTGATAGCCAAAGGCAGGATATAACACTTGGCATCAGTCCTGGCTCTCCTGATGCACTTACTGAGAGGCCTAACCCCTTAGAAAGTCTGAGGGCATACCAACAAAGGAATCTAATATTCTATCAGCCCTAACCCTCATTCAATGGGCCCTAACGTGCAAGTACTTTAATAGGAATCTAAACTGTATCCTCCTCTCTTCTAGGTTAGTTCCTTTGTTCCCACCTAAGTTATCTCTAAGGACAAGTTGAAAATTCCTGCTAAACTTTAATGGAAGTTGCAGAATAATTTCAGATGGTAGGGGGTGGCAGGGATTGGTGTTCTCATAATCAACTCTGCTGGAACAGTATTGTGGACTTATAGTGGATCTATTGGCATTACAGACGTGGTTGAAGCGAAAGTCAGAGCTCTTTTATGGGTTTAACTGCTCAAGGATGGCTAGAACTATTCACTCTGCCCCCTTTGTGGTGGAGGGTGATTGAAGAAATGCCATATGATGGGCTGCTAACCAAGAAGAGGTTCCTTGGATTTTGGCCCACTTGCTCAACGAAACTCAAGAGCTTTTTCTTCTTTTAGATGGGTTCTAGGGAACTGAATATGACTGATTCTTTAGGAAAATCAGGGGTGGATAGGGCTTCATTGTATAGTGCTAACACATTTCCATTGTAGCTTTTTTGCTTTTTTGGGCTCTCAGTTTTTTGTACATACTCTCATGCACACCCCCTCCTTTTGGTTCTTAATGAAAGTTACCTATTGTAAAAAAAAAAGAAATACATATTAAGTAATTAAAATAGCAGCTCAAGAAATATTCCATGTCCCCAGATATACATTCTATTCATTCAGTGTATTCATCGGTGTAAGCTTCTCAATTCTCGGTGTCATTTGGTGTTCTCTTGTGGGTGTATGGGTTACTAATTTTCTTGGGCTATATGTGTAGTTTTGGATTGCTCGAGGAGCTGCTACTTTTGGGGATGGGCTTGCTGACTCCTGTGCCTTACCATTATTCTCGATTTCCAATATCAAGGTAAGTATAAGAGACACCCCGTGCTTAATTGACTTCCGTTTTATTTTGATTATGTAGGATAAGTGGCTGGTTGTTTTTTCTGGGTGTGTGGGTTACTAATTGCTCTATTGCCGTTGTTGAGCTTGTAATTTTTCTTAATTTTTTTTAATACTTCTCTTGACAGACATCTTTAGGCATTGCCACTTTTAGGAGATTTTTTAGTTGGCAGAACTGATTCAAGCGTTCGAATTGTAGCAGAAATCAGCCATGTCCTCACATACGCTGGAGTCCAGAATGAGCCACTCTAAACCATTTCTTCTATATTTACTTTTAAACTATTTCTTCTCCACCTGTTTCTGATTAGATATTGTTGAAAGGTGAATGTCGTGGGTGCGCAAAGGAGAATCGAAAGTGATACGGATTTGGAAGCAGCATAGGTATGTGTTTGTTGTAGAATGTCTGCATCCCTAAATTTCATCAGTTTTAGAAGACAAAGTTTTCCGGTTGTGGAGGTGGACATAGTATCGCTGGTTCTTATGGGTGCAGGCACGAAGAATGCTCGATTTGCGGGCAAGAAGCACAACCTCTCACGACATTACTATAAAGAAGCCGATCAACTCATCGGTGTAAGTTTCTCAATTCTCTGTTTCATTCGGTGTTCTCTTGTGGGTGTATGGGTTACTAATTTGCTTGGGTTATATGTGTAGTTTTGGATTTCACGAGGCATTGCTACTTTTGGAGAAGGGCTTTCCGACTCCTGTGCCTTACCATTATTTCTGGTTTTTGGTAACAATGTAAGTATAGACACATCCCATGCTTAATTGACTTCCATTTTCTTTTAATTTCTTGGAATAAGTGGCTCACTATTTCTCATCAAGCATTGAGTGGTGGATGGACCGGAAATTGGCCGCCATTCAAGATAGGGTCGTCAACGGGTGGGATCCGGGTTTGGTCTAGGTAGAAGCACTCCTGAACCAATAATTAATCGAGACAAAATCATAGACCCAAAACCATCCATTTTAACTTAAAATTTAGGTAGAAACAATAACATAGGTTAAAAACCAAACCATATAAACATTAAAAAAAACCACTTATCTTATTTAAATCGCAACCTAAAATTTAATCTTTAATAATATATCGTTAATAAAATTGATAGAAAAATCCAAAATTATTTATATGTTAAAACGTTAAACACCTTTATGCATCTATCTATCAAATTTTACACTTTAAACCTATCATAAGAGATAAACTATAAGAAAACAAAGGAAATATTATATATGGATAACAAAATAATAGGTTTTGGGCTTGAATCAATTCGAAGGGGTGAGATCCGGAAAGGACACTTGAAAGTGATACGGATTCGAAAGCAGCACAGGTATGTGATTGTTGTCGAATGTGTGCATCCCTAAATTTTAAAATTTTTAGAAGAAAATGTTTGTTGGTTGTGGAGGTAACAATAATATCTTTGGTTCTTATGGGTGCAGGCACGAAAAATGCTCGACTTGCGGGCAAGATGCGCAACCTCTCGTGGCAATACTATAAGGAAGCCGATCAACTCTTCGACGTAAATTTCTCAAATCTTCGGTTCATTTGGTGTTCTCTTGCGGTTGTTTTGGTTCCTAATTTTCTTGGGTTATATTTGCAGTTTTAAATTGCTCGAGGCGTTGCAAATTTTGGGGATGGGCTTACCGACTCCTGCGCCTTACCATTGATTCTGATTTTTGATATCAATGTAAATATATGACACATCCCTAGCTTAATTGTTTTCTTTTATCTTTTAAATTCATAAGATAAGTGACTGGATGTTTCTTGTGGGTGTGTGGGTTACTAATTGCTCTATTCCTGTCGTTGTGCATGTAACTTTTCTTAATTTTTTAATACTCCTCTTGATTGGCATATTCCGGCATTGCCGCTTTCAGGAAATTGCGTCTACAGAGTTGATTCAGCCGTTCGAATTGTTGTAGCAACTAGCCATGGCCTCGCATACGCTGGAGCCCAGAATGAGCCACTCCAACCAATTTCTTCTATATACACTCTTAAACCTTTTCTTCTCCACCGATTTCTGATTTGATATTCTTGACAGGTGAATGGCGGGGGTGCGGAAAGGAGACTTGGAAGTGATACGGACTCGGAAGCTGCACAAATATGTGTTTGTTGTAGAATGCGTACATTCCTAAATTTTAACACTTTTGGAATAGAAGTTTACCGGTTGTGGAGGTGGCCATAATATCCTTGGTTCCTATGGGCAGACACAAGGAATGCTCGATTTGTAGGCAAGTTGTGCAAACTCTCACGGCTATACTATAAGGAAGCTGGTACAATCTTCGGTGTAAGCTTCTCAACTCTCCACTTCATTCTGTGTCCTCTTTTGGGGGTATGGCTTAATAAGTTGCTCTGCTTAAATGTGTAGTTTTGGATTGCTCGATGCGTTGCTACTTTTGGGGAGGGCATTCCGACTATTGCGCCATAGTATTGTTTCCGGTTTCCGCTAGTAATGTAAGTATATAGGACACATCCCTTGCTTAAAGGACTTCCATTTTCTTTTAATTCCTTCGCATAAGTGACTGACTATTTCTCATCAAGCTTTGATTGGTGGCTCGACCGGAAATTGGCCGCCATTCAAGAGAGGGCTGCCAACGGGTGGGATCCGAGTTCGGTCTAGGTAGAAGCACTCCCGAACAGATCATTAATTGGGACAAAATCTTAGACCCAAAACCGTCCATTTTTACATAAAATTTAGGATGAAACAACGACATAGGTTTAAAACCGAACCATTTAAGCTAAAAAAAAACACTTTTCTTATTTAAATCGCAAACTAAAATTTAAACTTTAGTTATATATCGTTAATAAAATTGATAGAAAAATACTAAGTTACTTATATGTTAAAACGTTAAACACCTTTATTTATCTATCTATCAGATTCGACACTTTAAACCTATGATAAGAGAAAACTATAAGAAAACGAAGGAAATAATATATATGGCTAACAAAATAATCGGTTTTGGGCATGAATCGATTCGGGAGGGGCGAGAACCGGAACCGACCCAGTTATTTATTTCAACATAATCATGGAGCCGGATCCTTTATAAATGGTTGGGTCTATTCGGGCCAGTCGGGTGGACCTGAACCGTTGACAGCCCCTTCAAGAACATGAACGATGAGAGCGATTGTGTTGCAGCAAGGTTGGTATCCCTTTTCTTCTCCCTTCGGACCTGTACTTCGAGGTATGGACCTTTCAAAACCATACTCGATGTTCGTACCTTTGTTATTGAAGCATAAGATTTTGTCCTGCGAAGTTGATTTTGGTCTCGCACGAATTAAAAAAATCTGCTAATGCATTTTCTGCCTTGTCGTTGCAGGAACACACTAAGGGGTTCGCATTGTCAACTGCCGTATCAGAATGACTGCGATAGTGTAAGCCCACATTGCTTATATCTGTTGAAACTTTTTATATGGGCTTCTCTTGCTTTAATGCCGTTTTCGTGGCTGTAACTTCTTTTAATATATCAATACTCCTCTTGGCTTCTATAGGCATTGCCACTTCCATGAGATTGCGTCATTGGAGCTGATTCAAGCGTTCGAATTGGAGCAGTATTCCGCCTTGGCCTTGCATTCGCTGGAGTCCAGAATAAGCCACTCTAACCCATTTCTTCTATATTCACTTCTAAGCTATTTCTCGTCCACCAGTTTCTAATTAGATATTCTTGACAGGTGAAGGGAGTGAGCGCAAAGGAGACTTAGAAGCTATACAGATGCGGAAACTGCACAGGTATGCGTTTTTTGTACAATGTCTGCATACCTAAATTATATCATTTTTGGAGGACAAGGTTTGTCGGTCGTGGCAGTGGCTATAATATCCTTGGGTCTTATGGGTGCAGGCACAAAGAATGCTCGAGTTGCGGCCAAGGTACACAACCTCTCGCGGAAAAAATGTAAGGAAGCCGATCAACTCTTCGGTGTAAGCTTCTTAATTCTCAGGTTCATTTGGTGTTCTCGTATGGATGCATGGGTTACTAAATTGCTTTGGTTATATGCGTAGTTTATGATTTCTCGAGGCGTTGCTACTTTTGGCGATCGGCTTACTGACTCCTGTGCCTTACCATTGTTCCCGGTTTTCGATACCAATGTAAGTATAGGAAACATCCCGTGCTTAATTCAGTTCCCTTTTCTTTTAATTCCGTAGGATAACTGAATGGATGTTTCTTGTAGGTGTGTGGGTTATTAATTACTATATTGCCATTGTTCTGCTTGTAATTTTCTGAATTTATTAATAATCCTCATCACCGACACCTTCATGCTTTGCCACTTTCAGGAGATTGCATCCGCGGAGCCGATTCAAGCGTTCGAATTGTAGCAGTGAACAGCCATGGCCTCGCATACGCTGGAGTCCAGAATGAGCCACTCTAACCCACTTCTTCTGTATACACTCTTAAACTTTTTCTTCTCCACCTATTTCTAATTAGATATTCTTGGCAGGTGAATGGCGTGGGCGTGGAAAGAAGGCTCGGAAGTCATACGGATTCGGAAGCGGCACGGGTACGTGTTTGTTGTAGAATGTCTACATCCCTGAATTTTAGCATTTTTGGAATATGTGGTTTGCCAGTTGTGGAGGTGACCATAATATCCTTGGTTCTTATGGGTGCAGGCACGAAGAATGCTCGATTTGCGGGCAAGATGCGCAACCTCTCGCGGCAATACTATAAGGAAGCCGATCAACTCTTTGGTGTAAGCTTCTCAGTTCTCAACTTCATTCGGTGTTCTCGTCTAGGCGTATGGGTTACTATTTTTCTTTGGTTATATGCATAGATTTAGATTTTCCGAGGCTTTTCTAGTTTTGGCGATCGCCTTTACGGCTCCTGCGCATTACCATAGTTCCCGGTTTTCGATATCAATGAAAGTATATGAAGCATCCCGTGCTTAATTCAGTTCCATTTTATTTTAAGTCCGTAGGTTAAATGATTTCATGTTGTTGTTGGTGTGTGGATTGGTAATTGCTCAATTGTCGTAGTTGTGCTTTTAACTTCTCTTCATTTGTTAACAATCCTCATGGCTGACACCTTCATGCATTGCCACTTTCAGGAGATTTCATCCGCGGGGCTGATTCAAGCGTTCGAATTGTAGCAGTTATCAGCCAAAGCCTCGCATACGCTGGAGTCCAGAATGAGCCACTTTAACCCATTTCTTTTTTATTCTCTCTTAGACTTTTTTCTTCTCCACCTGTTTCTGATTAGAAATTCTCGACAGGTGAATGACGTGGGCGCAGAAAGGAGACTCGGAACTGATACGGATTCGGAAGCGGCACGGGTATGTGTTTGTTGTAGAATGTCTGCATTCCTAGATTTTACCACTTTTGGGATATAAGTTTGCCGGTTGTGGAGGTGGTCATAATATCCTTGGTTCCTATGGGCAGGCAAGAGGAATGCTCGATTTGCAAGCAAGCTGTGCACGCTCTCACGGCTTTACTATAAGGAAGCTGGTCCAATCTTCGGTGTAAGCTTCTCAACTCTCCACTTCATTCTGTGTCCTCTTTTGGGATTATGCTTACTAATTTGGTCTGGTTATATGTGTAGTTTTGGATTTCTCGAGGCGTTGCTACTTTTGCGGAGGGCATTCCGACTATTGCGCCATACTATTGTTTCCGGTTTCGATTAATAATGTAAGTATATAGGACACATCCCTTGCTTAAAGTACTTCCATTTTCTTTTATTCTCATTGGATAAGTGACTGACTATTTCTCATCAAGCTTTGAGTGGTGGCTCGACCGGAAATTGGCCGCCATTCAAGAGAGGGCTGCCAACGGGTGGGATCCGAGTTCGGTCTAGGTAGAAGCACTCCCGAACAGATCATTAATTGGGACTAAATCTTAGACCCAAAACCGTCCATTTTAACATAAAATTTAGGATGAAACAACGACATAGGTTTAAAACCGAACCATTTAAGCTAAAAAAAAACACTTTTCTTATTTAAATCACAAACTAAAATTTAAACTTTAGTTATATATCGTTAATAAAATTGATAGAAAAATACTAAGTTACTTATATGTTAAAACGTTAAACACCTTTATTTATCTATCTATCAGCTTCGACACTTTAAACCTATGATAAGAGAAAGCTATAAGAAAACGATGGAAAATATATATATGGCTAACAAATTAATCGGTTTTGGGCATGAATCGATTCGGGAGGGGCGAGAACCGGAACCGACCCAATTATTTATTTCAACTTAATCATGGAGCCGGATCCTTTATAAATGGTTGGGTCTATTCGGGCCAGTCGGGTGGACCTGAGCCGTTGACAGCCCCTTCAAGAACATGAACGATGAGAGCGATTGTGTTGCAGCAAGGTTGGTATCCCTTTTCTTCTCCGTTCGGACCTGTAGTTCGAGGTAAGGACCTTTCAAAACCATACTCGATGTTCGTACCTTTGTTATTGAAGCATAAGATTTTGTCCTGCGAAGTTGATTTTGGTCTCGCACGAATTAAAAAAATCTGCTAATGCATTTTCTGCCTTGTCGTTGCAGGAACACACTAAGGGGTTCGCATTGTCAACTGCCGTATCAGAATGACGGCGATAGTGTAAGCCCACATTGCTTATATCTGTTGAAACTTTTTATATGGGCTTCTCTAGCTTTAATGCCGTTTTTGTGGCTGAAACTTCTTTTAATTTTCCAATACTCCTCTTGGCTTCTACAGGCATTGCCACTTTCATGAGATTGCGTCATTGGAGCTGATTCAAGCGTTTGAATTGGAGCAGTATTCCGCCGTGGCCTTGCATTCGCTGGAGTCCAGAATAAGCCACTCTAACCCATTTCTTCTATATTCACTTCTAAGATATTTCTCGTCCACCAGTTTCTAATTAGATATTCTTGACAGGTGAAGGGCGTGAGCGCAAAGGAGACTTAGAAGCTATACAGATGCGGAAACTGCACAGGTATGCGTTTTTTGTACAATGTCTGCATACCTAAATTATATCATTTTTGGAGGACAAGGTTTGTCGGTCGTGGCAGAGGCTATAATATCCTTGGGTCTTATGGGTGCAGGCACGAAGAATGCTGGAGTTGCGGACAAGGTACACAACCTCTCGCGGAAAAAATGTAAGGAAGCCGATCAACTCTTCGGTGTAAGCTTCTTAATTCTCAGGTTCATTTGGTGTCCTCGTTGGGATGCATGGGTTACTAAATTGCTTTGGTTATATGCGTAGTTTATGATTTCTCGAGGCGTTGCTACTTTTGGCGATCGGCTTACTGACTCCTGTGCCTTACCATTGTTCCCGGTTTTCGATACCAATGTAAGTATAGGAAACATCCCGTGCTTAATTCAGTTCCCTTTTCTTTTAATTCCGTAGGATAACTGAATGGATGTTTCTTGTAGGTGTGTGGGTTATTAATTACTCTATTGCCATTGTTCTGCTTGTAATTTTCTGAATTTATTAATAATCCTCATCACCGACACCTTCATGCTTTGCCACTTTCAGGAGATTGCATCCGCGGAGCCGATTCAAGCGTTCGAATTGTAGCAGTGAACAGCCATGGCCTCGCATACGCTGGAGTCCAGAATGATCCACTCTAACCCATTTCTTCTGTATACACTCTTAAACTTTTTCTTCTCCACCTATTTCTAATTAGATATTCTTGGCAGGTGAATGGCGTGGGCGTGGAAAGAAGGCTCGGAATTCATACGGATTCGGAAGCGGCACGGGTATGTGTTTGTTGTAGAATGTCTACATCCCTGAATTTTAGCATTTTTGGAATATGTTGTTTGCCAGTTGTGGAGGTGACCATAATATCCTTGGTTCTTATGGGTGCAGGCACGAAGAATGATCGATTTGCGGGCAAGATGCGCAACCTCTCGCGGCAATACTATAAGGAAGCCGATCAACTCTTTGGTGTAAGCTTCTCAGTTCTCAACTTCATTCGGTGTTCTCGTCTGGGCGTATGAGTTACTATTTTGCTTTTTTTATATGCATAGATTTAGATTTTCCGAGGCTTTTCTAGTTTTGGCGATCGCCTTTATGGCTCCTGCGCATTACCATTGTTCCCGGTTTTCGATATCAATGAAAGTATAGGAAGCATCCCGTGCTTAATTCAGTTCCGTTTTATTTTAATTCCGTAGGTTAAATGATTTCATGTTGTTGTTGGTGTGTGGATTGCTAATTGCTCAATTGTCGTAGTTGTGCTTTTAACTTCTCTTCATTTGTTAACAATCCTCATGGCTGACTCCTTCATGCATTGCCACTTTCAGGAGATTTCATCCGCGGAGCTGATTCAAGCGTTCGAATTGTAGCAGTGATCAGCCAAAGCCTCGCATACGCTGGAGTCCAGAATGAGCCACTTTAACCCATTTCTTTTTTATTCTCTCTTAGACTTTTTTCTTCTCCACCTGTTTCGGAATAGAAATTCTCGACAGGTGAATGATGTGGGCGCAGAAAGGAGACTCGGAACTGATACGGATTCGGAAGCGGCACGGGTATGTGTTTGTTGTAGAATGTCTGCATTCCTAGATTTTACCACTTTTGGGATATAAGTTTGCCGGTTGTGGAGGTAGTCATAATATCCTTGGTTCCTATGGGCAGGCAAGAGGAATGCTCGATTTGCAAGCAAGCTGTGCACGCTCTCACGGCTTTACTATAAGGAAGCTGGTCCAATCTTCGGTGTAAGTTTCTCAACTCTCCACTTCATTCTGTGTCCTCTTTTGGGATTATGCTTACTAATTTGGTCTGGTTATATGTGTAGTTTTGGATTTCTCGAGGCGTTGCTACTTTTGCGGAGGTTATTCCGACTATTGCGCCATACTATTGTTTCCGGTTTCGATTAATAATGTAAGTATATAGGACACATCCGTTGCTTAAAGTACTTCCATTTTCTTTTATTCTCATTGGATAAGTGACTGACTATTTCTCATCAAGCCTTGAGTGGTGGCTCGAGCGGAAATTGGCCGCCATTCAAGATAGGGCTGTCAACGGGTGGGATCCGAGTCCGGTCTAGGTAGAAGCACTCCCGAACAGATCATTAATAGGGACAAAATCTTAGACCCAAAACCGTCCATTTTAACATAAAATTTAGGTTGAAACAACGATATAGGTTTAAAACCGAACCATTTAAGCTAAAAAAAAAAAACACTTTTCTTATTTAAAACGCAAACTAAAATTTAAACTTTAGTTATATATCGTTAATAAAATTGATAGAAAAATACTAAGTTACTTATATGTTAAAACGTTAAACACCTTTATTTATCTCTCTATCAGATTCAACACTTTAAACCTATGATAAGAGAAAACTATAAGAAAACGAAGGAAATAATATATATGGCTAACAAAATAATCGGTTTTGGGCATGAATCGATTCGGGAGGGGCGAGAACCGGAACCGACCCAATTATTTATCTCAACATAATCATGGAGCCGGATCCTTTATAAATGGTTGGGTCTATTCGGGCCAGTCGGGTGGACCTGAACCGTTGACAGCCCCTTCAAGAACATGAACGATGAGAGCGATTGTGTTGCAGCAAGGTTGGTATCCCTTTTTCTTCTCCCTTCGGACCTGTACTTCGAGGTAAGGACCTTTCAAAACCATACTCGATGTTCGTACCTTTGTTATTGAAGCATAAGATTTTGTCCTGCGAAGTTGATTTTGGTCTCGCATGAATTAAAAAAATCTGCTAATGCATTTTCTGCCTTGTCATTGCAGGAACACACTAAGGGGTTCGCATTGTCAACTGCCGTAACAGAATGACTGCGATAGTGTAAGCCCACATTGCTTATATCTGTTGAAACTTTTTATATGCGCTTCTCTTGCTTTAATGCCGTTTTTGTGGCTGTAACTTCTTTTAATTTTCCAATACTCCTCTTGGCTTCTACAGGCATTGCCACTTCCATGAGATTGCGTCATTGGAGCTGATTCAAGCGTCCGAATTGGAGCAGTATTCCGCCGTGGCCTTGCATTCGCTGGAGTCCAGAATAAGCCACTCTTACCCATTTCTTCTATATTCACTTCTAAGCTATTTCTCGTCCACCAGTTTCTAATTAGATATTCTTGACAGGTGAAGGGCGTGAGCGCAAAGGAGACTTAGAAGCTATACAGATGCGGAAACTGCACAGGTATGCGTTTTTTGTACAATGTCTGCATACCTAAATTATATCATTTTTGGAGGACAAGGTTTGTCGGTCGTGGCAGTGGCTATAATATCCTTGGGTCTTATGGGTGCAGGCACGAAGAATGCTCGAGTTGCGGCCAAGGTACACAACCTCTCGCGGAAAAAATGTAAGGAAGCCGATCAACTCTTCGGTGTACGCTTCTTAATTCTCAGGTTCATTTGGTGTTCTCGTTTGGATGCATGGGTTACTAAATTGCTTTGGTTATATGCGTAGTTTATGATTTCTCGAGGCGTTGCTACTTTTGGCGATCGGCTTACTGACTCCTGTGCCTTACCATTGTTCCCGGTTTTCGATACCAATGTAAGTATAGGAAACATCCCGTGCTTAATTCAGTTCCCTTTTCTTTTAATTCCGTAGGATAACTGAATGGATGTTTCTTGTAGGTGTGTGGATTATTAATTACTCTATTGCCATTGTTCTGCTTGTAATTTTCTGAATTTATTAATAATCCTCATCTCCGACACCTTCATGCTTTGCCACTTTCAGGAGATTGCATCCGCGGAGCCGATTCAAGCGTTCGAATTGTAGCAGTGAACAGCCATGGCCTCGCATACGCTGGAGTCCAGAATGAGCCACTCTAACCCACTTCTTCTGTATACACTCTTAAACTTTTTCTTCTCCACCTATTTCTAATTAGATATTCTTGGCAGGTGAATGGCGTGGGCGTGGAAAGAAGGCTCGGAAGTCATACGGATTCGGAAGCGGCACGGGTATGTGTTTGTTGTAGAATGTCTACATCCCTGAATTTTAGCATTTTTGGAATATGTGGTTTGCCAGTTGTGGAGGTGACCATAATATCCTTGGTTCTTATGGGTGCAGGCACGAAGAATGCTCGATTTGCGGGCAAGATGCGCAACCTCTCGCGGCAATACTATAAGGAAGCCGATCAACTCTTTGGTGTAAGCTTCTCAGTTCTCAACTTCATTCGGTGTTCTCGTCTAGGCGTATGGGTTACTATTTTTCTTTGGTTATATGCATAGATTTAGATTTTCCGAGGCTTTTCTAGTTTTGGCGATCGCCTTTACGGCTCCTGCGCATTACCATAGTTCCCGGTTTTCGATATCAATGAAAGTATAGGAAGCATCCCGTGCTTAATTCAGTTCCGTTTTATTTTAATTCCGTAGGTTAAATGATTTCATGTTGTTGTTGGTGTGTGGATTGCTAATTGCTCAATTGTCGTAGTTGTGCTTTTAACTTCTCTTCATTTGTTAACAATCCTCATGGCTGAAACCTTCACGCATTTCCTCTTTCAGGAGATTTCATCCGCGGAGCTGATTCAAGCGTTCGAATTGTAGCAGTGATCAGCCAAAGCCTCGCATACGCTGGAGTCCAGAATGAGCCACTTTAACCCATTTCTTTTTTATTCTCTCTTAGACTTTTTTCTTCTCCACCTGTTTCTGAATAGAAATTCTCGACAGGTGAATGACGTGGGTGCAGAAAGGAGACTCGGAACTGATACGGATTCGGAAGCGGCACGGGTATGTGTTTGTTGTAGAATGTCTGCATTCCTTGATTTTACCACTTTTGGGATATAAGTTTGCCGGTTGTGGAGGTGGTCATAATATCCTTGGTTCCTATGGGCAGGCAAGAGGAATGCTCGATTTGCAAGCAAGCTGTGCACGCTCTCACGGCTTTACTATAAGGAAGCTGGTCCAATCTTCGGTGTAAGTTTCTCAACTCTCCACTTCATTCTGTGTCCTCTTTTGGGATTATGCTTACTAATTTGGTCTGGTTATATGTGTAGTTTTGGATTTCTCGAGGCGTTGCTACTTTTGCGGAGGTTATTCCGACTATTGCGCCATACTATTGTTTCCGGTTTCGATTAATAATGTAAGTATATAGGACACATCCGTTGCTTAAAGTACTTCCATTTTCTTTTATTCTCATTGGATAAGTGACTGACTATTTCTCATCAAGCCTTGAGTGGTGGCTCGAGCGGAAATTGGCCGCCATTCAAGATAGGGCTGTCAACGGGTGGGATCCGAGTCCGGTCTAGGTAGAAGCACTCCCGAACAGATCATTAATAGGGACAAAATCTTAGACCCAAAACCGTCCATTTTAACATAAAATTTAGGTTGAAACAACGACATAGGTTTAAAACCGAACCATTTAAGCTAAAAAAAAAAAACACTTTTCTTATTTAAAACGCAAACTAAAATTTAAACTTTAGTTATATATCGTTAATAAAATTGATAGAAAAATACTAAGTTACTTATATGTTAAAACGTTAAACACCTTTATTTATCTCTCTATCAGATTCAACACTTTAAACCTATGATAAGAGAAAACTATAAGAAAACGAAGGAAATAATATATATGGCTAACAAAATAATCGGTTTTGGGCATGAATCGATTCGGGAGGGGCGAGAACCGGAACCGACCCAATTATTTATCTCAACATAATCATGGAGCCGGATCCTTTATAAATGGTTGGGTCTATTCGGGCCAGTCGGGTGGACCTGAACCGTTGACAGCCCCTTCAAGAACATGAACGATGAGAGCGATTGTGTTGCAGCAAGGTTGGTATCCCTTTTTCTTCTCCCTTCGGACCTGTACTTCGAGGTAAGGACCTTTCAAAACCATACTCGATGTTCGTACCTTTGTTATTGAAGCATAAGATTTTGTCCTGCGAAGTTGATTTTGGTCTCGCATGAATTAAAAAAATCTGCTAATGCATTTTCTGCCTTGTCATTGCAGGAACACACTAAGGGGTTCGCATTGTCAACTGCCGTAACAGAATGACTGCGATAGTGTAAGCCCACATTGCTTATATCTGTTGAAACTTTTTATATGCGCTTCTCTTGCTTTAATGCCGTTTTTGTGGCTGTAACTTCTTTTAATTTTCCAATACTCCTCTTGGCTTCTACAGGCATTGCCACTTCCATGAGATTGCGTCATTGGAGCTGATTCAAGCGTCCGAATTGGAGCAGTATTCCGCCGTGGCCTTGCATTCGCTGGAGTCCAGAATAAGCCACTCTTACCCATTTCTTCTATATTCACTTCTAAGCTATTTCTCGTCCACCAGTTTCTAATTAGATATTCTTGACAGGTGAAGGGCGTGAGCGCAAAGGAGACTTAGAAGCTATACAGATGCGGAAACTGCACAGGTATGCGTTTTTTGTACAATGTCTGCATACCTAAATTATATCATTTTTGGAGGACAAGGTTTGTCGGTCGTGGCAGTGGCTATAATATCCTTGGGTCTTATGGGTGCAGGCACGAAGAATGCTCGAGTTGCGGCCAAGGTACACAACCTCTCGCGGAAAAAATGTAAGGAAGCCGATCAACTCTTCGGTGTACGCTTCTTAATTCTCAGGTTCATTTGGTGTTCTCGTTTGGATGCATGGGTTACTAAATTGCTTTGGTTATATGCGTAGTTTATGATTTCTCGAGGCGTTGCTACTTTTGGCGATCGGCTTACTGACTCCTGTGCCTTACCATTGTTCCCGGTTTTCGATACCAATGTAAGTATAGGAAACATCCCGTGCTTAATTCAGTTCCCTTTTCTTTTAATTCCGTAGGATAACTGAATGGATGTTTCTTGTAGGTGTGTGGATTATTAATTACTCTATTGCCATTGTTCTGCTTGTAATTTTCTGAATTTATTAATAATCCTCATCTCCGACACCTTCATGCTTTGCCACTTTCAGGAGATTGCATCCGCGGAGCCGATTCAAGCGTTCGAATTGTAGCAGTGAACAGCCATGGCCTCGCATACGCTGGAGTCCAGAATGAGCCACTCTAACCCACTTCTTCTGTATACACTCTTAAACTTTTTCTTCTCCACCTATTTCTAATTAGATATTCTTGGCAGGTGAATGGCGTGGGCGTGGAAAGAAGGCTCGGAAGTCATACGGATTCGGAAGCGGCACGGGTATGTGTTTGTTGTAGAATGTCTACATCCCTGAATTTTAGCATTTTTGGAATATGTGGTTTGCCAGTTGTGGAGGTGACCATAATATCCTTGGTTCTTATGGGTGCAGGCACGAAGAATGCTCGATTTGCGGGCAAGATGCGCAACCTCTCGCGGCAATACTATAAGGAAGCCGATCAACTCTTTGGTGTAAGCTTCTCAGTTCTCAACTTCATTCGGTGTTCTCGTCTAGGCGTATGGGTTACTATTTTTCTTTGGTTATATGCATAGATTTAGATTTTCCGAGGCTTTTCTAGTTTTGGCGATCGCCTTTACGGCTCCTGCGCATTACCATAGTTCCCGGTTTTCGATATCAATGAAAGTATAGGAAGCATCCCGTGCTTAATTCAGTTCCGTTTTATTTTAATTCCGTAGGTTAAATGATTTCATGTTGTTGTTGGTGTGTGGATTGCTAATTGCTCAATTGTCGTAGTTGTGCTTTTAACTTCTCTTCATTTGTTAACAATCCTCATGGCTGAAACCTTCACGCATTTCCTCTTTCAGGAGATTTCATCCGCGGAGCTGATTCAAGCGTTCGAATTGTAGCAGTGATCAGCCAAAGCCTCGCATACGCTGGAGTCCAGAATGAGCCACTTTAACCCATTTCTTTTTTATTCTCTCTTAGACTTTTTTCTTCTCCACCTGTTTCTGAATAGAAATTCTCGACAGGTGAATGACGTGGGTGCAGAAAGGAGACTCGGAACTGATACAGATTCGGAAGCGGCACGGGTATGTGTTTGTTGTAGAATGTCTGCATTCCTTGATTTTACCACTTTTGGGATATAAGTTTGCCGGTTGTGGAGGTGGTCATAATATCCTTGGTTCCTATGGGCAGGCAAGAGGAATGCTCGATTTGCAAGCAAGCTGTGCACGCTCTCACGGCTTTACTATAAGGAAGCTGGTCCAATCTTCGGTGTAAGTTTCTCAACTCTCCACTTCATTCTGTGTCCTCTTTTGGGATTATGCTTACTAATTTGGTCTGGTTATATGTGTAGTTTTGGATTTCTCGAGGCGTTGCTACTTTTGCGGAGGTTATTCCGACTATTGCGCCATACTATTGTTTCCGGTTTCGATTAATAATGTAAGTATATAGGACACATCCGTTGCTTAAAGTACTTCCATTTTCTTTTATTCTCATTGGATAAGTGACTGACTATTTCTCATCAAGCCTTGAGTGGTGGCTCGAGCGGAAATTGGCCGCCATTCAAGATAGGGCTGTCAACGGGTGGGATCCGAGTCCGGTCTAGGTAGAAGCACTCCCGAACAGATCATTAATAGGGACAAAATCTTAGACCCAAAACCGTCCATTTTAACATAAAATTTAGGTTGAAACAACGACATAGGTTTAAAACCGAACCATTTAAGCTAAAAAAAAAAAACACTTTTCTTATTTAAAACGCAAACTAAAATTTAAACTTTAGTTATATATCGTTAATAAAATTGATAGAAAAATACTAAGTTACTTATATGTTAAAACGTTAAACACCTTTATTTATCTCTCTATCAGATTCAACACTTTAAACCTATGATAAGAGAAAACTATAAGAAAACGAAGGAAATAATATATATGGCTAACAAAATAATCGGTTTTGGGCATGAATCGATTCGGGAGGGGCGAGAACCGGAACCGACCCAATTATTTATCTCAACATAATCATGGAGCCGGATCCTTTATAAATGGTTGGGTCTATTCGGGCCAGTCGGGTGGACCTGAACCGTTGACAGCCCCTTCAAGAACATGAACGATGAGAGCGATTGTGTTGCAGCAAGGTTGGTATCCCTTTTTCTTCTCCCTTCGGACCTGTACTTCGAGGTAAGGACCTTTCAAAACCATACTCGATGTTCGTACCTTTGTTATTGAAGCATAAGATTTTGTCCTGCGAAGTTGATTTTGGTCTCGCATGAATTAAAAAAATCTGCTAATGCATTTTCTGCCTTGTCATTGCAGGAACACACTAAGGGGTTCGCATTGTCAACTGCCGTAACAGAATGACTGCGATAGTGTAAGCCCACATTGCTTATATCTGTTGAAACTTTTTATATGCGCTTCTCTTGCTTTAATGCCGTTTTTGTGGCTGTAACTTCTTTTAATTTTCCAATACTCCTCTTGGCTTCTACAGGCATTGCCACTTCCATGAGATTGCGTCATTGGAGCTGATTCAAGCGTCCGAATTGGAGCAGTATTCCGCCGTGGCCTTGCATTCGCTGGAGTCCAGAATAAGCCACTCTTACCCATTTCTTCTATATTCACTTCTAAGCTATTTCTCGTCCACCAGTTTCTAATTAGATATTCTTGACAGGTGAAGGGCGTGAGCGCAAAGGAGACTTAGAAGCTATACAGATGCGGAAACTGCACAGGTATGCGTTTTTTGTACAATGTCTGCATACCTAAATTATATCATTTTTGGAGGACAAGGTTTGTCGGTCGTGGCAGTGGCTATAATATCCTTGGGTCTTATGGGTGCAGGCACGAAGAATGCTCGAGTTGCGGCCAAGGTACACAACCTCTCGCGGAAAAAATGTAAGGAAGCCGATCAACTCTTCGGTGTACGCTTCTTAATTCTCAGGTTCATTTGGTGTTCTCGTTTGGATGCATGGGTTACTAAATTGCTTTGGTTATATGCGTAGTTTATGATTTCTCGAGGCGTTGCTACTTTTGGCGATCGGCTTACTGACTCCTGTGCCTTACCATTGTTCCCGGTTTTCGATACCAATGTAAGTATAGGAAACATCCCGTGCTTAATTCAGTTCCCTTTTCTTTTAATTCCGTAGGATAACTGAATGGATGTTTCTTGTAGGTGTGTGGATTATTAATTACTCTATTGCCATTGTTCTGCTTGTAATTTTCTGAATTTATTAATAATCCTCATCTCCGACACCTTCATGCTTTGCCACTTTCAGGAGATTGCATCCGCGGAGCCGATTCAAGCGTTCGAATTGTAGCAGTGAACAGCCATGGCCTCGCATACGCTGGAGTCCAGAATGAGCCACTCTAACCCACTTCTTCTGTATACACTCTTAAACTTTTTCTTCTCCACCTATTTCTAATTAGATATTCTTGGCAGGTGAATGGCGTGGGCGTGGAAAGAAGGCTCGGAAGTCATACGGATTCGGAAGCGGCACGGGTATGTGTTTGTTGTAGAATGTCTACATCCCTGAATTTTAGCATTTTTGGAATATGTGGTTTGCCAGTTGTGGAGGTGACCATAATATCCTTGGTTCTTATGGGTGCAGGCACGAAGAATGCTCGATTTGCGGGCAAGATGCGCAACCTCTCGCGGCAATACTATAAGGAAGCCGATCAACTCTTTGGTGTAAGCTTCTCAGTTCTCAACTTCATTCGGTGTTCTCGTCTAGGCGTATGGGTTACTATTTTTCTTTGGTTATATGCATAGATTTAGATTTTCCGAGGCTTTTCTAGTTTTGGCGATCGCCTTTACGGCTCCTGCGCATTACCATAGTTCCCGGTTTTCGATATCAATGAAAGTATAGGAAGCATCCCGTGCTTAATTCAGTTCCGTTTTATTTTAATTCCGTAGGTTAAATGATTTCATGTTGTTGTTGGTGTGTGGATTGCTAATTGCTCAATTGTCGTAGTTGTGCTTTTAACTTCTCTTCATTTGTTAACAATCCTCATGGCTGAAACCTTCACGCATTTCCTCTTTCAGGAGATTTCATCCGCGGAGCTGATTCAAGCGTTCGAATTGTAGCAGTGATCAGCCAAAGCCTCGCATACGCTGGAGTCCAGAATGAGCCACTTTAACCCATTTCTTTTTTATTCTCTCTTAGACTTTTTTCTTCTCCACCTGTTTCTGAATAGAAATTCTCGACAGGTGAATGACGTGGGTGCAGAAAGGAGACTCGGAACTGATACGGATTCGGAAGCGGCACGGGTATGTGTTTGTTGTAGAATGTCTGCATTCCTTGATTTTACCACTTTTGGGATATAAGTTTGCCGGTTGTGGAGGTGGTCATAATATCCTTGGTTCCTATGGGCAGGCAAGAGGAATGCTCGATTTGCAAGCAAGCTGTGCACGCTCTCACGGCTTTACTATAAGGAAGCTGGTCCAATCTTCGGTGTAAGTTTCTCAACTCTCCACTTCATTCTGTGTCCTCTTTTGGGATTATGCTTACTAATTTGGTCTGGTTATATGTGTAGTTTTGGATTTCTCGAGGCGTTGCTACTTTTGCGGAGGTTATTCCGACTATTGCGCCATACTATTGTTTCCGGTTTCGATTAATAATGTAAGTATATAGGACACATCCGTTGCTTAAAGTACTTCCATTTTCTTTTATTCTCATTGGATAAGTGACTGACTATTTCTCATCAAGCCTTGAGTGGTGGCTCGAGCGGAAATTGGCCGCCATTCAAGATAGGGCTGTCAACGGGTGGGATCCGAGTCCGGTCTAGGTAGAAGCACTCCCGAACAGATCATTAATAGGGACAAAATCTTAGACCCAAAACCGTCCATTTTAACATAAAATTTAGGTTGAAACAACGACATAGGTTTAAAACCGAACCATTTAAGCTAAAAAAAAAAAACACTTTTCTTATTTAAAACGCAAACTAAAATTTAAACTTTAGTTATATATCGTTAATAAAATTGATAGAAAAATACTAAGTTACTTATATGTTAAAACGTTAAACACCTTTATTTATCTCTCTATCAGATTCAACACTTTAAACCTATGATAAGAGAAAACTATAAGAAAACGAAGGAAATAATATATATGGCTAACAAAATAATCGGTTTTGGGCATGAATCGATTCGGGAGGGGCGAGAACCGGAACCGACCCAATTATTTATCTCAACATAATCATGGAGCCGGATCCTTTATAAATGGTTGGGTCTATTCGGGCCAGTCGGGTGGACCTGAACCGTTGACAGCCCCTTCAAGAACATGAACGATGAGAGCGATTGTGTTGCAGCAAGGTTGGTATCCCTTTTTCTTCTCCCTTCGGACCTGTACTTCGAGGTAAGGACCTTTCAAAACCATACTCGATGTTCGTACCTTTGTTATTGAAGCATAAGATTTTGTCCTGCGAAGTTGATTTTGGTCTCGCATGAATTAAAAAAATCTGCTAATGCATTTTCTGCCTTGTCATTGCAGGAACACACTAAGGGGTTCGCATTGTCAACTGCCGTAACAGAATGACTGCGATAGTGTAAGCCCACATTGCTTATATCTGTTGAAACTTTTTATATGCGCTTCTCTTGCTTTAATGCCGTTTTTGTGGCTGTAACTTCTTTTAATTTTCCAATACTCCTCTTGGCTTCTACAGGCATTGCCACTTCCATGAGATTGCGTCATTGGAGCTGATTCAAGCGTCCGAATTGGAGCAGTATTCCGCCGTGGCCTTGCATTCGCTGGAGTCCAGAATAAGCCACTCTTACCCATTTCTTCTATATTCACTTCTAAGCTATTTCTCGTCCACCAGTTTCTAATTAGATATTCTTGACAGGTGAAGGGCGTGAGCGCAAAGGAGACTTAGAAGCTATACAGATGCGGAAACTGCACAGGTATGCGTTTTTTGTACAATGTCTGCATACCTAAATTATATCATTTTTGGAGGACAAGGTTTGTCGGTCGTGGCAGTGGCTATAATATCCTTGGGTCTTATGGGTGCAGGCACGAAGAATGCTCGAGTTGCGGCCAAGGTACACAACCTCTCGCGGAAAAAATGTAAGGAAGCCGATCAACTCTTCGGTGTACGCTTCTTAATTCTCAGGTTCATTTGGTGTTCTCGTTTGGATGCATGGGTTACTAAATTGCTTTGGTTATATGCGTAGTTTATGATTTCTCGAGGCGTTGCTACTTTTGGCGATCGGCTTACTGACTCCTGTGCCTTACCATTGTTCCCGGTTTTCGATACCAATGTAAGTATAGGAAACATCCCGTGCTTAATTCAGTTCCCTTTTCTTTTAATTCCGTAGGATAACTGAATGGATGTTTCTTGTAGGTGTGTGGATTATTAATTACTCTATTGCCATTGTTCTGCTTGTAATTTTCTGAATTTATTAATAATCCTCATCTCCGACACCTTCATGCTTTGCCACTTTCAGGAGATTGCATCCGCGGAGCCGATTCAAGCGTTCGAATTGTAGCAGTGAACAGCCATGGCCTCGCATACGCTGGAGTCCAGAATGAGCCACTCTAACCCACTTCTTCTGTATACACTCTTAAACTTTTTCTTCTCCACCTATTTCTAATTAGATATTCTTGGCAGGTGAATGGCGTGGGCGTGGAAAGAAGGCTCGGAAGTCATACGGATTCGGAAGCGGCACGGGTATGTGTTTGTTGTAGAATGTCTACATCCCTGAATTTTAGCATTTTTGGAATATGTGGTTTGCCAGTTGTGGAGGTGACCATAATATCCTTGGTTCTTATGGGTGCAGGCACGAAGAATGCTCGATTTGCGGGCAAGATGCGCAACCTCTCGCGGCAATACTATAAGGAAGCCGATCAACTCTTTGGTGTAAGCTTCTCAGTTCTCAACTTCATTCGGTGTTCTCGTCTAGGCGTATGGGTTACTATTTTTCTTTGGTTATATGCATAGATTTAGATTTTCCGAGGCTTTTCTAGTTTTGGCGATCGCCTTTACGGCTCCTGCGCATTACCATAGTTCCCGGTTTTCGATATCAATGAAAGTATAGGAAGCATCCCGTGCTTAATTCAGTTCCGTTTTATTTTAATTCCGTAGGTTAAATGATTTCATGTTGTTGTTGGTGTGTGGATTGCTAATTGCTCAATTGTCGTAGTTGTGCTTTTAACTTCTCTTCATTTGTTAACAATCCTCATGGCTGAAACCTTCACGCATTTCCTCTTTCAGGAGATTTCATCCGCGGAGCTGATTCAAGCGTTCGAATTGTAGCAGTGATCAGCCAAAGCCTCGCATACGCTGGAGTCCAGAATGAGCCACTTTAACCCATTTCTTTTTTATTCTCTCTTAGACTTTTTTCTTCTCCACCTGTTTCTGAATAGAAATTCTCGACAGGTGAATGACGTGGGTGCAGAAAGGAGACTCGGAACTGATACGGATTCGGAAGCGGCACGGGTATGTGTTTGTTGTAGAATGTCTGCATTCCTTGATTTTACCAGTTTTGGGATATAAGTTTGCCGGTTGTGGAGGTGGTCATAATATCCTTGGTTCCTATGGGCAGGCAAGAGGAATGCTCGATTTGCAAGCAAGCTGTGCACGCTCTCACGGCTTTACTATAAGGAAGCTGGTCCAATCTTCGGTGTAAGTTTCTCAACTCTCCACTTCATTCTGTGTCCTCTTTTGGGATTATGCTTACTAATTTGGTCTGGTTATATGTGTAGTTTTGGATTTCTCGAGGCGTTGCTACTTTTGCGGAGGTTATTCCGACTATTGCGCCATACTATTGTTTCCGGTTTCGATTAATAATGTAAGTATATAGGACACATCCGTTGCTTAAAGTACTTCCATTTTCTTTTATTCTCATTGGATAAGTGACTGACTATTTCTCATCAAGCCTTGAGTGGTGGCTCGAGCGGAAATTGGCCGCCATTCAAGATAGGGCTGTCAACGGGTGGGATCCGAGTCCGGTCTAGGTAGAAGCACTCCCGAACAGATCATTAATAGGGACAAAATCTTAGACCCAAAACCGTCCATTTTAACATAAAATTTAGGTTGAAACAACGACATAGGTTTAAAACCGAACCATTTAAGCTAAAAAAAAAAAACACTTTTCTTATTTAAAACGCAAACTAAAATTTAAACTTTAGTTATATATCGTTAATAAAATTGATAGAAAAATACTAAGTTACTTATATGTTAAAACGTTAAACACCTTTATTTATCTCTCTATCAGATTCAACACTTTAAACCTATGATAAGAGAAAACTATAAGAAAACGAAGGAAATAATATATATGGCTAACAAAATAATCGGTTTTGGGCATGAATCGATTCGGGAGGGGCGAGAACCGGAACCGACCCAATTATTTATCTCAACATAATCATGGAGCCGGATCCTTTATAAATGGTTGGGTCTATTCGGGCCAGTCGGGTGGACCTGAACCGTTGACAGCCCCTTCAAGAACATGAACGATGAGAGCGATTGTGTTGCAGCAAGGTTGGTATCCCTTTTTCTTCTCCCTTCGGACCTGTACTTCGAGGTAAGGACCTTTCAAAACCATACTCGATGTTCGTACCTTTGTTATTGAAGCATAAGATTTTGTCCTGCGAAGTTGATTTTGGTCTCGCATGAATTAAAAAAATCTGCTAATGCATTTTCTGCCTTGTCATTGCAGGAACACACTAAGGGGTTCGCATTGTCAACTGCCGTAACAGAATGACTGCGATAGTGTAAGCCCACATTGCTTATATCTGTTGAAACTTTTTATATGCGCTTCTCTTGCTTTAATGCCGTTTTTGTGGCTGTAACTTCTTTTAATTTTCCAATACTCCTCTTGGCTTCTACAGGCATTGCCACTTCCATGAGATTGCGTCATTGGAGCTGATTCAAGCGTCCGAATTGGAGCAGTATTCCGCCGTGGCCTTGCATTCGCTGGAGTCCAGAATAAGCCACTCTTACCCATTTCTTCTATATTCACTTCTAAGCTATTTCTCGTCCACCAGTTTCTAATTAGATATTCTTGACAGGTGAAGGGCGTGAGCGCAAAGGAGACTTAGAAGCTATACAGATGCGGAAACTGCACAGGTATGCGTTTTTTGTACAATGTCTGCATACCTAAATTATATCATTTTTGGAGGACAAGGTTTGTCGGTCGTGGCAGTGGCTATAATATCCTTGGGTCTTATGGGTGCAGGCACGAAGAATGCTCGAGTTGCGGCCAAGGTACACAACCTCTCGCGGAAAAAATGTAAGGAAGCCGATCAACTCTTCGGTGTACGCTTCTTAATTCTCAGGTTCATTTGGTGTTCTCGTTTGGATGCATGGGTTACTAAATTGCTTTGGTTATATGCGTAGTTTATGATTTCTCGAGGCGTTGCTACTTTTGGCGATCGGCTTACTGACTCCTGTGCCTTACCATTGTTCCCGGTTTTCGATACCAATGTAAGTATAGGAAACATCCCGTGCTTAATTCAGTTCCCTTTTCTTTTAATTCCGTAGGATAACTGAATGGATGTTTCTTGTAGGTGTGTGGATTATTAATTACTCTATTGCCATTGTTCTGCTTGTAATTTTCTGAATTTATTAATAATCCTCATCTCCGACACCTTCATGCTTTGCCACTTTCAGGAGATTGCATCCGCGGAGCCGATTCAAGCGTTCGAATTGTAGCAGTGAACAGCCATGGCCTCGCATACGCTGGAGTCCAGAATGAGCCACTCTAACCCACTTCTTCTGTATACACTCTTAAACTTTTTCTTCTCCACCTATTTCTAATTAGATATTCTTGGCAGGTGAATGGCGTGGGCGTGGAAAGAAGGCTCGGAAGTCATACGGATTCGGAAGCGGCACGGGTATGTGTTTGTTGTAGAATGTCTACATCCCTGAATTTTAGCATTTTTGGAATATGTGGTTTGCCAGTTGTGGAGGTGACCATAATATCCTTGGTTCTTATGGGTGCAGGCACGAAGAATGCTCGATTTGCGGGCAAGATGCGCAACCTCTCGCGGCAATACTATAAGGAAGCCGATCAACTCTTTGGTGTAAGCTTCTCAGTTCTCAACTTCATTCGGTGTTCTCGTCTAGGCGTATGGGTTACTATTTTTCTTTGGTTATATGCATAGATTTAGATTTTCCGAGGCTTTTCTAGTTTTGGCGATCGCCTTTACGGCTCCTGCGCATTACCATAGTTCCCGGTTTTCGATATCAATGAAAGTATAGGAAGCATCCCGTGCTTAATTCAGTTCCGTTTTATTTTAATTCCGTAGGTTAAATGATTTCATGTTGTTGTTGGTGTGTGGATTGCTAATTGCTCAATTGTCATAGTTGTGCTTTTAACTTCTCTTCATTTGTTAACAATCCTCATGGCTGAAACCTTCACGCATTTCCTCTTTCAGGAGATTTCATCCGCGGAGCTGATTCAAGCGTTCGAATTGTAGCAGTGATCAGCCAAAGCCTCGCATACGCTGGAGTCCAGAATGAGCCACTTTAACCCATTTCTTTTTTATTCTCTCTTAGACTTTTTTCTTCTCCATCTGTTTCTGAATAGAAATTCTCGACAGGTGAATGACGTGGGTGCAGAAAGGAGACTCGGAACTGATACGGATTCGGAAGCGGCACGGGTATGTGTTTGTTGTAGAATGTCTGCATTCCTTGATTTTACCACTTTTGGGATATAAGTTTGCCGGTTGTGGAGGTGGTCATAATATCCTTGGTTCCTATGGGCAGGCAAGAGGAATGCTCGATTTGCAAGCAAGCTGTGCACGCTCTCACGGCTTTACTATAAGGAAGCTGGTCCAATCTTCGGTGTAAGTTTCTCAACTCTCCACTTCATTCTGTGTCCTCTTTTGGGATTATGCTTACTAATTTGGTCTGGTTATATGTGTAGTTTTGGATTTCTCGAGGCGTTGCTACTTTTGCGGAGGTTATTCCGACTATTGCGCCATACTATTGTTTCCGGTTTCGATTAATAATGTAAGTATATAGGACACATCCGTTGCTTAAAGTACTTCCATTTTCTTTTATTCTCATTGGATAAGTGACTGACTATTTCTCATCAAGCCTTGAGTGGTGGCTCGAGCGGAAATTGGCCGCCATTCAAGATAGGGCTGTCAACGGGTGGGATCCGAGTCCGGTCTAGGTAGAAGCACTCCCGAACAGATCATTAATAGGGACAAAATCTTAGACCCAAAACCGTCCATTTTAACATAAAATTTAGGTTGAAACAACGACATAGGTTTAAAACCGAACCATTTAAGCTAAAAAAAAAAAACACTTTTCTTATTTAAAACGCAAACTAAAATTTAAACTTTAGTTATATATCGTTAATAAAATTGATAGAAAAATACTAAGTTACTTATATGTTAAAACGTTAAACACCTTTATTTATCTCTCTATCAGATTCAACACTTTAAACCTATGATAAGAGAAAACTATAAGAAAACGAAGGAAATAATATATATGGCTAACAAAATAATCGGTTTTGGGCATGAATCGATTCGGGAGGGGCGAGAACCGGAACCGACCCAATTATTTATCTCAACATAATCATGGAGCCGGATCCTTTATAAATGGTTGGGTCTATTCGGGCCAGTCGGGTGGACCTGAACCGTTGACAGCCCCTTCAAGAACATGAACGATGAGAGCGATTGTGTTGCAGCAAGGTTGGTATCCCTTTTTCTTCTCCCTTCGGACCTGTACTTCGAGGTAAGGACCTTTCAAAACCATACTCGATGTTCGTACCTTTGTTATTGAAGCATAAGTTTTTGTCCTGCGAAGTTGATTTTGGTCTCGCATGAATTAAAAAAATCTGCTAATGCATTTTCTGCCTTGTCATTGCAGGAACACACTAAGGGGTTCGCATTGTCAACTGCCGTAACAGAATGACTGCGATAGTGTAAGCCCACATTGCTTATATCTGTTGAAACTTTTTATATGCGCTTCTCTTGCTTTAATGCCGTTTTTGTGGCTGTAACTTCTTTTAATTTTCCAATACTCCTCTTGGCTTCTACAGGCATTGCCACTTCCATGAGATTGCGTCATTGGAGCTGATTCAAGCGTCCGAATTGGAGCAGTATTCCGCCGTGGCCTTGCATTCGCTGGAGTCCAGAATAAGCCACTCTTACCCATTTCTTCTATATTCACTTCTAAGCTATTTCTCGTCCACCAGTTTCTAATTAGATATTCTTGACAGGTGAAGGGCGTGAGCGCAAAGGAGACTTAGAAGCTATACAGATGCGGAAACTGCACAGGTATGCGTTTTTTGTACAATGTCTGCATACCTAAATTATATCATTTTTGGAGGACAAGGTTTGTCGGTCGTGGCAGTGGCTATAATATCCTTGGGTCTTATGGGTGCAGGCACGAAGAATGCTCGAGTTGCGGCCAAGGTACACAACCTCTCGCGGAAAAAATGTAAGGAAGCCGATCAACTCTTCGGTGTACGCTTCTTAATTCTCAGGTTCATTTGGTGTTCTCGTTTGGATGCATGGGTTACTAAATTGCTTTGGTTATATGCGTAGTTTATGATTTCTCGAGGCGTTGCTACTTTTGGCGATCGGCTTACTGACTCCTGTGCCTTACCATTGTTCCCGGTTTTCGATACCAATGTAAGTATAGGAAACATCCCGTGCTTAATTCAGTTCCCTTTTCTTTTAATTCCGTAGGATAACTGAATGGATGTTTCTTGTAGGTGTGTGGATTATTAATTACTCTATTGCCATTGTTCTGCTTGTAATTTTCTGAATTTATTAATAATCCTCATCTCCGACACCTTCATGCTTTGCCACTTTCAGGAGATTGCATCCGCGGAGCCGATTCAAGCGTTCGAATTGTAGCAGTGAACAGCCATGGCCTCGCATACGCTGGAGTCCAGAATGAGCCACTCTAACCCACTTCTTCTGTATACACTCTTAAACTTTTTCTTCTCCACCTATTTCTAATTAGATATTCTTGGCAGGTGAATGGCGTGGGCGTGGAAAGAAGGCTCGGAAGTCATACGGATTCGGAAGCGGCACGGGTATGTGTTTGTTGTAGAATGTCTACATCCCTGAATTTTAGCATTTTTGGAATATGTGGTTTGCCAGTTGTGGAGGTGACCATAATATCCTTGGTTCTTATGGGTGCAGGCACGAAGAATGCTCGATTTGCGGGCAAGATGCGCAACCTCTCGCGGCAATACTATAAGGAAGCCGATCAACTCTTTGGTGTAAGCTTCTCAGTTCTCAACTTCATTCGGTGTTCTCGTCTAGGCGTATGGGTTACTATTTTTCTTTGGTTATATGCATAGATTTAGATTTTCCGAGGCTTTTCTAGTTTTGGCGATCGCCTTTACGGCTCCTGCGCATTACCATAGTTCCCGGTTTTCGATATCAATGAAAGTATAGGAAGCATCCCGTGCTTAATTCAGTTCCGTTTTATTTTAATTCCGTAGGTTAAATGATTTCATGTTGTTGTTGGTGTGTGGATTGCTAATTGCTCAATTGTCGTAGTTGTGCTTTTAACTTCTCTTCATTTGTTAACAATCCTCATGGCTGAAACCTTCACGCATTTCCTCTTTCAGGAGATTTCATCCGCGGAGCTGATTCAAGCGTTCGAATTGTAGCAGTGATCAGCCAAAGCCTCGCATACGCTGGAGTCCAGAATGAGCCACTTTAACCCATTTCTTTTTTATTCTCTCTTAGACTTTTTTCTTCTCCACCTGTTTCTGAATAGAAATTCTCGACAGGTGAATGACGTGGGTGCAGAAAGGAGACTCGGAACTGATACGGATTCGGAAGCGGCACGGGTATGTGTTTGTTGTAGAATGTCTGCATTCCTTGATTTTACCACTTTTGGGATATAAGTTTGCCGGTTGTGGAGGTGGTCATAATATCCTTGGTTCCTATGGGCAGGCAAGAGGAATGCTCGATTTGCAAGCAAGCTGTGCACGCTCTCACGGCTTTACTATAAGGAAGCTGGTCCAATCTTCGGTGTAAGTTTCTCAACTCTCCACTTCATTCTGTGTCCTCTTTTGGGATTATGCTTACTAATTTGGTCTGGTTATATGTGTAGTTTTGGATTTCTCGAGGCGTTGCTACTTTTGCGGAGGTTATTCCGACTATTGCGCCATACTATTGTTTCCGGTTTCGATTAATAATGTAAGTATATAGGACACATCCGTTGCTTAAAGTACTTCCATTTTCTTTTATTCTCATTGGATAAGTGACTGACTATTTCTCATCAAGCCTTGAGTGGTGGCTCGAGCGGAAATTGGCCGCCATTCAAGATAGGGCTGTCAACGGGTGGGATCCGAGTCCGGTCTAGGTAGAAGCACTCCCGAACAGATCATTAATAGGGACAAAATCTTAGACCCAAAACCGTCCATTTTAACATAAAATTTAGGTTGAAACAACGACATAGGTTTAAAACCGAACCATTTAAGCTAAAAAAAAAAAACACTTTTCTTATTTAAAACGCAAACTAAAATTTAAACTTTAGTTATATATCGTTAATAAAATTGATAGAAAAATACTAAGTTACTTATATGTTAAAACGTTAAACACCTTTATTTATCTCTCTATCAGATTCAACACTTTAAACCTATGATAAGAGAAAACTATAAGAAAACGAAGGAAATAATATATATGGCTAACAAAATAATCGGTTTTGGGCATGAATCGATTCGGGAGGGGCGAGAACCGGAACCGACCCAATTATTTATCTCAACATAATCATGGAGCCGGATCCTTTATAAATGGTTGGGTCTATTCGGGCCAGTCGGGTGGACCTGAACCGTTGACAGCCCCTTCAAGAACATGAACGATGAGAGCGATTGTGTTGCAGCAAGGTTGGTATCCCTTTTTCTTCTCCCTTCGGACCTGTACTTCGAGGTAAGGACCTTTCAAAACCATACTCGATGTTCGTACCTTTGTTATTGAAGCATAAGATTTTGTCCTGCGAAGTTGATTTTGGTCTCGCATGAATTAAAAAAATCTGCTAATGCATTTTCTGCCTTGTCATTGCAGGAACACACTAAGGGGTTCGCATTGTCAACTGCCGTAACAGAATGACTGCGATAGTGTAAGCCCACATTGCTTATATCTGTTGAAACTTTTTATATGCGCTTCTCTTGCTTTAATGCCGTTTTTGTGGCTGTAACTTCTTTTAATTTTCCAATACTCCTCTTGGCTTCTACAGGCATTGCCACTTCCATGAGATTGCGTCATTGGAGCTGATTCAAGCGTCCGAATTGGAGCAGTATTCCGCCGTGGCCTTGCATTCGCTGGAGTCCAGAATAAGCCACTCTTACCCATTTCTTCTATATTCACTTCTAAGCTATTTCTCGTCCACCAGTTTCTAATTAGATATTCTTGACAGGTGAAGGGCGTGAGCGCAAAGGAGACTTAGAAGCTATACAGATGCGGAAACTGCACAGGTATGCGTTTTTTGTACAATGTCTGCATACCTAAATTATATCATTTTTGGAGGACAAGGTTTGTCGGTCGTGGCAGTGGCTATAATATCCTTGGGTCTTATGGGTGCAGGCACGAAGAATGCTCGAGTTGCGGCCAAGGTACACAACCTCTCGCGGAAAAAATGTAAGGAAGCCGATCAACTCTTCGGTGTAAGCTTCTTAATTCTCAGGTTCATTTGGTGTTCTCGTTTGGATGCTAGGGTTACTAAATTGCTTTGGTTATATGCGTAGTTTATGATTTCTCGAGGCGTTGCTACTTTTGGCGATCGGCTTACTGACTCCTGTGCCTTACCATTGTTCTCGGTTTTCGATACCAATGTAAGTATAGGAAACATCCCGTGCTTAATTCAGTTCCCTTTTCCTTTAATTCCGTAGGATAACTGAATGGATGTTTCTTGTAGGTGTGTGGGTTATTAATTACTCTATTGCCATTGTTCTGCTTGTAATTTTCTGAATTTATTAATAATCCTCATCACCGACACCTTCATGCTTTGCCACTTTCAGGAGATTGCATCCGCGGAGCCGATTCAAGCGTTCGAATTGTAGCAGTGAACAGCCATGGCCTCGCATACGCTGGAGTCCAGAATGAGCCACTCTAACCCACTTCTTCTGTATACACTCTTAAACTTTTTCTTCTCCACCTATTTCTAATTAGATATTCTTGGCAGGTGAATGGCGTGGGCGTGGAAAGAAGGCTCGGAAGTCATACGGATTCGGAAGCGGCACGGGTATGTGTTTGTTGTAGAATGTCTACATCCCTGAATTTTAGCATTTTTGGAATATGTGGTTTGCCAGTTGTGGAGGTGACCATAATATCCTTGGTTCTTATGGGTGCAGGCACGAAGAATGATCGATTTGCGGGCAAGATGCGCAACCTCTCGCGGCAATACTATAAGGAAGCCGATCAACTCTTTGGTGTAAGCTTCTCAGTTCTCAACTTCATTCGGTGTTCTCGTCTAGGCGTATGGGTTACTATTTTTCTTTGGTTATATGCATAGATTTAGATTTTCCGAGGCTTTTCTAGTTTTGGCGATCGCCTTTACGGCTCCTGCGCATTACCATAGTTCCCGGTTTTCGATATCAATGAAAGTATTGGAAGCATCCCGTGCTTAATTCAGTTCCGTTTTATTTTAAGTCCGTAGCTTAAATGATTTCATGTTGTTGTTGGTGTGTGGATTGCTAATTGCTCAATTGTCGTAGTTGTGCTTTTAACTTCTCTTCATTTGTTAACAATCCTCATGGCTGACACCTTCATGCATTGCCACTTTCAGGAGATTTCATCCGCGGGGCTGATTCAAGCGTTCGAATTGTAGCAGTTATCAGCCAAAGCCTCGCATACGCTGGAGTCCAGAATGAGCCACTTTAACCCATTTCTTTTTTATTCTCTCTTAGACTTTTTTCTTCTCCACCTGTTTCTGATTAGAAATTCTCGACAGGTGAATGACGTGGGCGCAGAAAGGAGACTCGGAACTGATACGGATTCGGAAGCGGCACGGGTATGTGTTTGTTGTAGAATGTCTGCATTCCTAGATTTTACCACTTTTGGGATATAAGTTTGCCGGTTGTGGAGGTGGTCATAATATCCTTGGTTCCTATGGGCAGGCACGAGGAATGCTCGATTTGCAAGCAAGCTGTGCACGCTCTCACGGCTTTACTATAAGGAAGCTGGTCCAATCTTCGGTGTAAGTTTCTCAACTCTCCACTTCATTCTGTGTCCTCTTTTGGGTTTATGCTTACTAATTTGGTCTGGTTATATGTGTAGTTTTGGATTTCTCGAGGCGTTGCTACTTTTGCGGAGGGCATTCCGAGTATTGCGCCATACTATTGTTCCGGTTTCGATTAATAATGTAAGTATATACGACACATCCCTTGCTTAAAGTACTTCCATTTTCTTTTATTCTCATTGGATAAGTGACTGACTATTTCTCATGAAGCTTTGAGTGGTGGCTCGAGCGGAAATTGGCCGCCATTCAAGATAGGGCTGTCAACGGGTGGGATCCGAGTCCGGTCTAGGTAGAAGCACTCCCGAACAGATCATTAATAGGGACAAAATCTTAGACCCAAAACCGTCCATTTTAACATAAAATTTAGGTTGAAACAACGACATAGGTTTAAAACCGAACCATTTAAGCTAAAAAAAAAACACTTTTCTTATTTAAAACGCAAACTAAAATTTAAACTTTAGTTATATATCGTTAATAAAATTGATAGAAAAATACTAAGTTACTTATATGTTAAAACGTTAAACACCTTTATTTATCTATCTATCAGATTCGACACTTTAAACCTATGATAAGAGGAAACTATAAGAAAACGAAGGAAATAATATATATGGCTAACAAAATAATCGGTTTTGGGCATGAATCGATTCGGGAGGGGCGAGAACCGGAACCGACCCAATTATTTATCTCAACTTAATCACGGAGCCGGATCCTTTATAAATGGTTGGGTCTATTCGGGCCAGTCGGGTGGACCTGAACCGTTGACAGCCCCTTCAAGAACATGAACGATGAGAGCGATTGTGTTGCAGCAAGGTTGGTATCCCTTTTTCTTCTCCCTTCGGACCTGTACTTCGAGGTAAGGACCTTTCAAAACCATACTCGATGTTCGTACCTTTGTTATTGAAGCATAAGATTTTGTCCTGCGAAGTTGATTTTGGTCTCGCACGAATTAAAAAAATCTGCTAATGCATTTTCTGCCTTGTCGTTGCAGGAACACACTAAGGGGTTCGCATTGTCAACTGCCATATCAGAATGACTGCGATAGTGTAAGCCCACATTGCTTATATCTGTTGAAACTTTTTATATGGGCTTCTCTTGCTTTAATGCCGTTTTCGTGGCTGTAACTTCTTTTAATATTTCAATACTCCTCTTGGCTTCTACAGGCATTGCCACTTCCATGAGATTGCGTCATTGGAGCTGATTCAAGCGTTCGAATTGGAGCAGTATTCCGCCTTGGCCTTGCATTCGCTGGAGTCCAGAATAAGCCACTCTAACCCATTTCTTCTATATTCACTTCTAACCTATTTCTCGTCCACCAGTTTCTAATTAGATATTCTTGACAGGTGAAGGGTGTGAGCGCAAAGGAGACTTAGAAGCTATACAGATGCGGAAACTGCACAGGTATGCGTTTTTTGAACAATGTCTGCATACCTAAATTATATCATTTTTGGAGGACAAGGTTTGTCGGTCGTGGCAGTGGCTATAATATCCTTGGGTCTTATGGGTGCAGGCACGAAGAATGCTCGAGTTGCGGCCAAGGTACACAACCTCTCGCGGAAAAAATGAAAGGAAGCCGATCAACTCTTCGGTGTAAGCTTCTTAATTCTCAGGTTCATTTGGTGTTCTCGTTTGGATGCATGGGTTACTAAATTGCTTTGGTTATATGCGTAGTTTATGATTTCTCGAGGCGTTGCTACTTTTGGCGATCGGCTTACTGACTCCTGTGCCTTACCATTGTTCCCGGTTTTCGATACCAATGTAAGTATAGGAAACATCCCGGGCTTAATTCAGTTCCCTTTTCTTTTAATTCCGTTGGATAACTGAATGGATGTTTCTTGTAGGTGTGTGGGTTATTAATTACTCTATTGCCATTGTTCTGCTTGTAATTTTCTGAATTTATTAATAATCCTCATCTCCGACACCTTCATGCTTTGCCACTTTCAGGAGATTGCATCCGCGGAGCCGATTCAAGCGTTCGAATTGTAGCAGTGAACAGCCATGGCCTCGCATACGCTGGAGTCCAGAATGAGCCACTCTAACCCACTTCTTCTGTATACACTCTTAAACTTTTTCTTCTCCACCTATTTCTAATTAGATATTCTTGGCAGGTGAATGGCGTGGGCGTGGAAAGAAGGCTCGGAAGTCATACGGATTCGGAAGCGGCACGGGTATGTGTTTGTTGTAGAATGTCTACATCCCTGAATTTTAGCATTTTTGGAATATGTGGTTTGCCAGTTGTGGAGGTGACCATAATATCCTTGGTTCTTATGGGTGCAGGCACGAAGAATGCTCGATTTGCGGGCAAGATGCGCAACCTCTCGCGGCAATACTATAAGGAAGCCGATCAACTCTTTGGTGTAAGCTTCTCAGTTCTCAACTTCATTCGGTGTTCTCGTCTGGGCGTATGGGTTACTATTTTTCTTTGGTTATATGCATAGATTTAGATTTTCCGAGGCTTTTCTAGTTTTGGCGATCGCCTTTACGGCTCCTGCGCATTACCAAAGTTCCCGGTTTTCGATATCAATGAAAGTATAGGAAGCATCCCGTGCTTAATTCAGTTCCGTTTTATTTTAATTCCGTAGGTTAAATTATTTCATGTTGTTGTTGGTGTGTGGATTGCTAATTGCTCAATTGTCGTAGTTGTGCTTTTAACTTCTCTTCATTTGTTAACAATCCTCGTGGCTGAAACCTTCACGCATTTCCACTTTCAGGAGATTTCATCCGCGGAGCTGATTCAAGCGTTCGAATTGTAGCAGTGATCAGCCAAAGCCTCGCATACGCTGGAGTCCAGAATGAGCCACTTTAACCCATTTCTTTTTTATTCTCTCTTAGACTTTTTTCTTCTCCACCTGTTTCTGAATAGAAATTCTCGACAGGTGAATGATGTGGGCGCAGAAAGGAGACTCGGAACTGATACGGATTCGGAAGCGGCACGGGTATGTGTTTGTTGTAGAATGTCTGCATTCCTAGATTTTACCACTTTTGGGATATAAGTTTTCCGGTTGTGGAGGTGGTCATAATATCCTTGGTTCCTATGGGCAGGCAAGAGGAATGCTCGATTTGCAAGCAAGCTGTGCCCGCTCTCACGGCTTTACTATAAGGAAGCTGGTCCAATCTTCGGTGTAAGTTTCTCAACTCTCCACTTCATTCTGTGTCCTCTTTTGGGATTATGCTTACTAATTTGGTCTGGTTATATGTGTAGTTTTGGATTTCTCGAGGCGTTGCTACTTTTGCGGAGGGCATTCCGACTCTTGCGCCATACTATTGTTTCCGGTTTCGATTAATAATGTAAGTATATAGGACACATCCCTTGCTTAAAGTACTTCCATTTTCTTTTATTCTCATTGGATAAGTGACTGACTATTTCTCATCAAGCCTTGAGTGGTGGCTCGAGCGGAAATTGGCCGCCATTCAAGATAGGGCTGTCAACGGGTGGGATCCGAGTCCGGTCTAGGTAGAAGCACTCCCGAACAGATCATTAATAGGGACAAAATCTTAGACCCAAAACCGATCATTTTAACATAAAATTTAGGTTGAAACAACGACATAGGTTTAAAACCGAACCACTTAAGCTAAAAAAAAACACTTTTCTTATTAAAAACGCAAACTATAATTTAAACTTTAGTTATATATCGTTAATAAAATTGATAGAAAAATACTAAGTTACTTATATGTTAAAACGTTAAACACCTTTATTTATCTATCTATCAGATTCGACACTTTAAACCTATGATAAGAGAAAACTATAAGAAAACGAAGGAAATAATATATATGGCTAACAAAATAATCGGTTTTGGGCATGAATCGATTCGGGAGGGGCGAGAACCGGAACCGACCCAATTATTTATTTCAACATAATCATGGAGCCGCATCCTTTATAAATGGTTGGGTCTATTCGGGCCAGTCGGGTGGACCTGAACCGTTGACAGCCCCTTCAAGAACATGAACGATGAGAGCGATTGTGTTGCAGCAAGGTTGGTATCCCTTTTCTTCTCCCTTCGGACCTGTACTTCGAGGTATGGACCTTTCAAAACCATACTCGATGTTCGTACCTTTGTTATTGAAGCATAAGATTTTGTCCTGCGAAGTTGATTTTGGTCTCGCACGAATTAAAAAAATCTGCTAATGCATTTTCTGCCTTGTCGTTGCAGGAACACACTAAGGGGTTCGCATTGTCAACTGCCATATCAGAATGACTGCGATAGTGTAAGCCCACATTGCTTATATCTGTTGAAACTTTTTATATGGGCTTCTCTTGCTTTAATGCCGTTTTCGTGGCTGTAACTTCTTTTAATATTTCAATACTCCTCTTGGCTTCTACAGGCATTGCCACTTCCATGAGATTGCGTCATTGGAGCTGATTCAAGCGTTCGAATTGGAGCAGTATTCCGCCTTGGCCTTGCATTCGCTGGAGTCCAGAATAAGCCACTCTAACCCATTTCTTCTATATTCACTTCTAACCTATTTCTCGTCCACCAGTTTCTAATTAGATATTCTTGACAGGTGAAGGGTGTGAGCGCAAAGGAGACTTAGAAGCTATACAGATGCGGAAACTGCACAGGTATGCGTTTTTTGAACAATGTCTGCATACCTAAATTATATCATTTTTGGAGGACAAGGTTTGTCGGTCGTGGCAGTGGCTATAATATCCTTGGGTCTTATGGGTGCAGGCACGAAGAATGCTCGAGTTGCGGCCAAGGTACACAACCTCTCGCGGAAAAAATGTAAGGAAGCCGATCAACTCTTCGGTGTAAGCTTCTTAATTCTCAGGTTCATTTGGTGTTCTCGTTTGGATGCATGGGTTACTAAATTGCTTTGGTTATATGCGTAGTTTATGATTTCTCGAGGCGTTGCTACTTTTGGCGATCGGCTTACTGACTCCTGTGCCTTACCATTGTTCCCGGTTTTCGATACCAATGTAAGTATAGGAAACATCCCGGGCTTAATTCAGTTCCCTTTTCTTTTAATTCCGTTGGATAACTGAATGGATGTTTCTTGTAGGTGTGTGGGTTATTAATTACTCTATTGCCATTGTTCTGCTTGTAATTTTCTGAATTTATTAATAATCCTCATCTCCGACACCTTCATGCTTTGCCACTTTCAGGAGATTGCATCCGCGGAGCCGATTCAAGCGTTCGAATTGTAGCAGTGAACAGCCATGGCCTCGCATACGCTGGAGTCCAGAATGAGCCACTCTAACCCACTTCTTCTGTATACACTCTTAAACTTTTTCTTCTCCACCTATTTCTAATTAGATATTCTTGGCAGGTGAATGGCGTGGGCGTGGAAAGAAGGCTCGGAAGTCATACGGATTCGGAAGCGGCACGGGTATGTGTTTGTTGTAGAATGTCTACATCCCTTAATTTTAGCATTTTTGGAATATGTGGTTTGCCAGTTGTGGAGGTGACCATAATATCCTTGGTTCTTATGGGTGCAGGCACGAAGAATGCTCGATTTGCGGGCAAGATGCGCAACCTCTCGCGGCAATACTATAAGGAAGCCGATCAACTCTTTGGTGTAAGCTTCTCAGTTCTCAACTTCATTCGGTGTTCTCGTCTAGGCGTATGGGTTACTATTTTTCTTTGGTTATATGCATAGATTTAGATTTTCCGAGGCTTTTCTAGTTTTGGCGATCGCCTTTACGGCTCCTGCGCATTACCATAGTTCCCGGTTTTCGATATCAATGAAAGTATAGGAAGCATCCCGTGCTTAATTCAGTTCCGTTTTATTTTAATTCCGTAGGTTAAATGATTTCATGTTGTTGTTGGTGTGTGGATTGCTAATTGCTCAATTGTCGTAGTTGTGCTTTTAACTTCTCTTCATTTGTTAACAATCCTCATGGCTGAAACCTTCACGCATTTCCACTTTCAGGAGATTTCAGCCATAAGAATGAGCCAGAATGAGCCACTTTAACCCATTTCTTTATTATTCTCTCTTAGACTTTTTTCATCTCCACCTGTTTCTGAATAGAAATTCTCGACAGGTGAATGATGTGGGCGCAGAAAGGAGACTCGGAACTGATACGGATTCGGAAGCGGCACGGGTATGTGTTTGTTGTAGAATGTCTGCATTCCTAGATTTTACCACTTTTGGGATATAAGTTTTCCGGTTGTGGAGGTGGTCATAATATCCTTGGTTCCTATGGGCAGGCAAGAGGAATGCTCGATTTGCAAGCAAGCTGTGCCCGCTCTCACGGCTTTACTATAAGGAAGCTGGTCCAATCTTCGGTGTAAGTTTCTCAACTCTCCACTTCATTCTGTGTCCTCTTTTGGGATTATGCTTACTAATTTGGTCTGGTTATATGTGTAGTTTTGGATTTCTCGAGGCGTTGCTACTTTTGCGGAGGGCATTCCGACTCTTGCGCCATACTATTGTTTCCGGTTTCGATTAATAATGTAAGTATATAGGACACATCCCTTGCTTAAAGTACTTCCATTTTCTTTTATTCTCATTGGATAAGTGACTGACTATTTCTCATCAAGCCTTGAGTGGTGGCTCGAGCGGAAATTGGCCGCCATTCAAGATAGGGCTGTCAACGGGTGGGATCCGAGTCCGGTCTAGGTAGAAGCACTCCCGAACAGATCATTAATAGGGACAAAATCTTAGACCCAAAACCGATCATTTTAACATAAAATTTAGGTTGAAACAACGACATAGGTTTAAAACCGAACCACTTAAGCTAAAAAAAAACACTTTTCTTATTAAAAACGCAAACTATAATTTAAACTTTAGTTATATATCGTTAATAAAATTGATAGAAAAATACTAAGTTACTTATATGTTAAAACGTTAAACACCTTTATTTATCTATCTATCAGATTCGACACTTTAAACCTATGATAAGAGAAAACTATAAGAAAACGAAGGAAATAATATATATGGCTAACAAAATAATCGGTTTTGGGCATGAATCGATTCGGGAGGGGCGAGAACCGGAACCGACCCAATTATTTATTTCAACATAATCATGGAGCCGCATCCTTTATAAATGGTTGGGTCTATTCGGGCCAGTCGGGTGGACCTGAACCGTTGACAGCCCCTTCAAGAACATGAACGATGAGAGCGATTGTGTTGCAGCAAGGTTGGTATCCCTTTTCTTCTCCCTTCGGACCTGTACTTCGAGGTATGGACCTTTCAAAACCATACTCGATGTTCGTACCTTTGTTATTGAAGCATAAGATTTTGTCCTGCGAAGTTGATTTTGGTCTCGCACGAATTAAAAAAATCTGCTAATGCATTTTCTGCCTTGTCGTTGCAGGAACACACTAAGGGGTTCGCATTGTCAACTGCCATATCAGAATGACTGCGATAGTGTAAGCCCACATTGCTTATATCTGTTGAAACTTTTTATATGGGCTTCTCTTGCTTTAATGCCGTTTTCGTGGCTGTAACTTCTTTTAATATTTCAATACTCCTCTTGGCTTCTACAGGCATTGCCACTTCCATGAGATTGCGTCATTGGAGCTGATTCAAGCGTTCGAATTGGAGCAGTATTCCGCCTTGGCCTTGCATTCGCTGGAGTCCAGAATAAGCCACTCTAACCCATTTCTTCTATATTCACTTCTAACCTATTTCTCGTCCACCAGTTTCTAATTAGATATTCTTGACAGGTGAAGGGTGTGAGCGCAAAGGAGACTTAGAAGCTATACAGATGCGGAAACTGCACAGGTATGCGTTTTTTGAACAATGTCTGCATACCTAAATTATATCATTTTTGGAGGACAAGGTTTGTCGGTCGTGGCAGTGGCTATAATATCCTTGGGTCTTATGGGTGCAGGCACGAAGAATGCTCGAGTTGCGGCCAAGGTACACAACCTCTCGCGGAAAAAATGAAAGGAAGCCGATCAACTCTTCGGTGTAAGCTTCTTAATTCTCAGGTTCATTTGGTGTTCTCGTTTGGATGCATGGGTTACTAAATTGCTTTGGTTATATGCGTAGTTTATGATTTCTCGAGGCGTTGCTACTTTTGGCGATCGGCTTACTGACTCCTGTGCCTTACCATTGTTCCCGGTTTTCGATACCAATGTAAGTATAGGAAACATCCCGGGCTTAATTCAGTTCCCTTTTCTTTTAATTCCGTTGGATAACTGAATGGATGTTTCTTGTAGGTGTGTGGGTTATTAATTACTCTATTGCCATTGTTCTGCTTGTAATTTTCTGAATTTATTAATAATCCTCATCTCCGACACCTTCATGCTTTGCCACTTTCAGGAGATTGCATCCGCGGAGCCGATTCAAGCGTTCGAATTGTAGCAGTGAACAGCCATGGCCTCGCATACGCTGGAGTCCAGAATGAGCCACTCTAACCCACTTCTTCTGTATACACTCTTAAACTTTTTCTTCTCCACCTATTTCTAATTAGATATTCTTGGCAGGTGAATGGCGTGGGCGTGGAAAGAAGGCTCGGAAGTCATACGGATTCGGAAGCGGCACGGGTATGTGTTTGTTGTAGAATGTCTACATCCCTGAATTTTAGCATTTTTGGAATATGTGGTTTGCCAGTTGTGGAGGTGACCATAATATCCTTGGTTCTTATGGGTGCAGGCACGAAGAATGCTCGATTTGCGGGCAAGATGCGCAACCTCTCGCGGCAATACTATAAGGAAGCCGATCAACTCTTTGGTGTAAGCTTCTCAGTTCTCAACTTCATTCGGTGTTCTCGTCTGGGCGTATGGGTTACTATTTTTCTTTGGTTATATGCATAGATTTAGATTTTCCGAGGCTTTTCTAGTTTTGGCGATCGCCTTTACGGCTCCTGCGCATTACCAAAGTTCCCGGTTTTCGATATCAATGAAAGTATAGGAAGCATCCCGTGCTTAATTCAGTTCCGTTTTATTTTAATTCCGTAGGTTAAATTATTTCATGTTGTTGTTGGTGTGTGGATTGCTAATTGCTCAATTGTCGTAGTTGTGCTTTTAACTTCTCTTCATTTGTTAACAATCCTCATGGCTGAAACCTTCACGCATTTCCACTTTCAGGAGATTTCATCCGCGGAGCTGATTCAAGCGTTCGAATTGTAGCAGTGATCAGCCAAAGCCTCGCATACGCTGGAGTCCAGAATGAGCCACTTTAACCCATTTCTTTTTTATTCTCTCTTAGACTTTTTTCTTCTCCACCTGTTTCTGAATAGAAATTCTCGACAGGTGAATGATGTGGGCGCAGAAAGGAGACTCGGAACTGATACGGATTCGGAAGCGGCACGGGTATGTGTTTGTTGTAGAATGTCTGCATTCCTAGATTTTACCACTTTTGGGATATAAGTTTTCCGGTTGTGGAGGTGGTCATAATATCCTTGGTTCCTATGGGCAGGCAAGAGGAATGCTCGATTTGCAAGCAAGCTGTGCCCGCTCTCACGGCTTTACTATAAGGAAGCTGGTCCAATCTTCGGTGTAAGTTTCTCAACTCTCCACTTCATTCTGTGTCCTCTTTTGGGATTATGCTTACTAATTTGGTCTGGTTATATGTGTAGTTTTGGATTTCTCGAGGCGTTGCTACTTTTGCGGAGGGCATTCCGACTCTTGCGCCATACTATTGTTTCCGGTTTCGATTAATAATGTAAGTATATAGGACACATCCCTTGCTTAAAGTACTTCCATTTTCTTTTATTCTCATTGGATAAGTGACTGACTATTTCTCATCAAGCCTTGAGTGGTGGCTCGAGCGGAAATTGGCCGCCATTCAAGATAGGGCTGTCAACGGGTGGGATCCGAGTCCGGTCTAGGTAGAAGCACTCCCGAACAGATCATTAATAGGGACAAAATCTTAGACCCAAAACCGATCATTTTAACATAAAATTTAGGTTGAAACAACGACATAGGTTTAAAACCGAACCACTTAAGCTAAAAAAAAACACTTTTCTTATTAAAAACGCAAACTATAATTTAAACTTTAGTTATATATCGTTAATAAAATTGATAGAAAAATACTAAGTTACTTATATGTTAAAACGTTAAACACCTTTATTTATCTATCTATCAGATTCGACACTTTAAACCTATGATAAGAGAAAACTATAAGAAAACGAAGGAAATAATATATATGGCTAACAAAATAATCGGTTTTGGGCATGAATCGATTCGGGAGGGGCGAGAACCGGAACCGACCCAATTATTTATTTCAACATAATCATGGAGCCGCATCCTTTATAAATGGTTGGGTCTATTCGGGCCAGTCGGGTGGACCTGAACCGTTGACAGCCCCTTCAAGAACATGAACGATGAGAGCGATTGTGTTGCAGCAAGGTTGGTATCCCTTTTCTTCTCCCTTCGGACCTGTACTTCGAGGTATGGACCTTTCAAAACCATACTCGATGTTCGTACCTTTGTTATTGAAGCATAAGATTTTGTCCTGCGAAGTTGATTATGGTCTCGCACGAATTAAAAAAATCTGCTAATGCATTTTCTGCCTTGTCGTTGCAGGAACACACTAAGGGGTTCGCATTGTCAACTGCCATATCAGAATGACTGCGATAGTGTAAGCCCACATTGCTTATATCTGTTGAAACTTTTTATATGGGCTTCTCTTGCTTTAATGCCGTTTTCGTGGCTGTAACTTCTTTTAATATTTCAATACTCCTCTTGGCTTCTACAGGCATTGCCACTTCCATGAGATTGCGTCATTGGAGCTGATTCAAGCGTTCGAATTGGAGCAGTATTCCGCCTTGGCCTTGCATTCGCTGGAGTCCAGAATAAGCCACTCTAACCCATTTCTTCTATATTCACTTCTAACCTATTTCTCGTCCACCAGTTTCTAATTAGATATTCTTGACAGGTGAAGGGTGTGAGCGCAAAGGAGACTTAGAAGCTATACAGATGCGGAAACTGCACAGGTATGCGTTTTTTGAACAATGTCTGCATACCTAAATTATATCATTTTTGGAGGACAAGGTTTGTCGGTCGTGGCAGTGGCTATAATATCCTTGGGTCTTATGGGTGCAGGCACGAAGAATGCTCGAGTTGCGGCCAAGGTACACAACCTCTCGCGGAAAAAATGTAAGGAAGCCGATCAACTCTTCGGTGTAAGCTTCTTAATTCTCAGGTTCATTTGGTGTTCTCGTTTGGATGCATGGGTTACTAAATTGCTTTGGTTATATGCGTAGTTTATGATTTCTCGAGGCGTTGCTACTTTTGGCGATCGGCTTACTGACTCCTGTGCCTTACCATTGTTCCCGGTTTTCGATACCAATGTAAGTATAGGAAACATCCCGGGCTTAATTCAGTTCCCTTTTCTTTTAATTCCGTTGGATAACTGAATGGATGTTTCTTGTAGGTGTGTGGGTTATTAATTACTCTATTGCCATTGTTCTGCTTGTAATTTTCTGAATTTATTAATAATCCTCATCTCCGACACCTTCATGCTTTGCCACTTTCAGGAGATTGCATCCGCGGAGCCGATTCAAGCGTTCGAATTGTAGCAGTGAACAGCCATGGCCTCGCATACGCTGGAGTCCAGAATGAGCCACTCTAACCCACTTCTTCTGTATACACTCTTAAACTTTTTCTTCTCCACCTATTTCTAATTAGATATTCTTGGCAGGTGAATGGCGTGGGCGTGGAAAGAAGGCTCGGAAGTCATACGGATTCGGAAGCGGCACGGGTATGTGTTTGTTGTAGAATGTCTACATCCCTTAATTTTAGCATTTTTGGAATATGTGGTTTGCCAGTTGTGGAGGTGACCATAATATCCTTGGTTCTTATGGGTGCAGGCACGAAGAATGCTCGATTTGCGGGCAAGATGCGCAACCTCTCGCGGCAATACTATAAGGAAGCCGATCAACTCTTTGGTGTAAGCTTCTCAGTTCTCAACTTCATTCGGTGTTCTCGTCTAGGCGTATGGGTTACTATTTTTCTTTGGTTATATGCATAGATTTAGATTTTCCGAGGCTTTTCTAGTTTTGGCGATCGCCTTTACGGCTCCTGCGCATTACCATAGTTCCCGGTTTTCGATATCAATGAAAGTATAGGAAGCATCCCGTGCTTAATTCAGTTCCGTTTTATTTTAATTCCGTAGGTTAAATGATTTCATGTTGTTGTTGGTGTGTGGATTGCTAATTGCTCAATTGTCGTAGTTGTGCTTTTAACTTCTCTTCATTTGTTAACAATCCTCATGGCTGAAACCTTCACGCATTTCCACTTTCAGGAGATTTCAGCCATAAGAATGAGCCAGAATGAGCCACTTTAACCCATTTCTTTATTATTCTCTCTTAGACTTTTTTCTTCTCCACCTGTTTCTGAATAGAAATTCTCGACAGGTGAATGATGTGGGCGCAGAAAGGAGACTCGGAACTGATACGGATTCGGAAGCGGCACGGGTATGTGTTTGTTGTAGAATGTCTGCATTCCTAGATTTTACCACTTTTGGGATATAAGTTTTCCGGTTGTGGAGGTGGTCATAATATCCTTGGTTCCTATGGGCAGGCAAGAGGAATGCTCGATTTGCAAGCAAGCTGTGCCCGCTCTCACGGCTTTACTATAAGGAAGCTGGTCCAATCTTCGGTGTAAGTTTCTCAACTCTCCACTTCATTCTGTGTCCTCTTTTGGGATTATGCTTACTAATTTGGTCTGGTTATATGTGTAGTTTTGGATTTCTCGAGGCGTTGCTACTTTTGCGGAGGGCATTCCGACTCTTGCGCCATACTATTGTTTCCGGTTTCGATTAATAATGTAAGTATATAGGACACATCCCTTGCTTAAAGTACTTCCATTTTCTTTTATTCTCATTGGATAAGTGACTGACTATTTCTCATCAAGCCTTGAGTGGTGGCTCGAGCGGAAATTGGCCGCCATTCAAGATAGGGCTGTCAACGGGTGGGATCCGAGTCCGGTCTAGGTAGAAGCACTCCCGAACAGATCATTAATAGGGACAAAATCTTAGACCCAAAACCGATCATTTTAACATAAAATTTAGGTTGAAACAACGACATAGGTTTAAAACCGAACCATTTAAGCTAAAAAAAAACACTTTTCTTATTTAAAACGCAAACTATAATTTAAACTTTAGTTATATATCGTTAATAAAATTGATAGAAAAATACTAAGTTACTTATATCTTAAAACGTTAAACACCTTTATTTATCTATCTATCAGATTCGACACTTTAAACCTATGATAAGAGAAAACTATAAGAAAACGAAGGAAATAATATATATGGCTAACAAAATAATCGGTTTTGGGCATGAATCGATTCGGGAGGGGCGAGAACCGGAACCGACCCAATTATTTATTTCAACATAATCATGGAGCCGCATCCTTTATAAATGGTTGGGTCTATTCGGGCCAGTCGGGTGGACCTGAACCGTTGACAGCCCCTTCAAGAACATGAACGATGAGAGCGATTGTGTTGCAGCAAGGTTGGTATCCCTTTTCTTCTCCCTTCGGACCTGTACTTCGAGGTATGGACCTTTCAAAACCATACTCGATGTTCGTACCTTTGTTATTGAAGCATAAGATTTTGTCCTGCGAAGTTGATTTTGGTCTCGCACGAATTAAAAAAATCTGCTAATGCATTTTCTGCCTTGTCGTTGCAGGAACACACTAAGGGGTTCGCATTGTCAACTGCCATATCAGAATGACTGCGATAGTGTAAGCCCACATTGCTTATATCTGTTGAAACTTTTTATATGGGCTTCTCTTGCTTTAATGCCGTTTTCGTGGCTGTAACTTCTTTTAATATTTCAATACTCCTCTTGGCTTCTACAGGCATTGCCACTTCCATGAGATTGCGTCATTGGAGCTGATTCAAGCGTTCGAATTGGAGCAGTATTCCGCCTTGGCCTTGCATTCGCTGGAGTCCAGAATAAGCCACTCTAACCCATTTCTTCTATATTCACTTCTAACCTATTTCTCGTCCACCAGTTTCTAATTAGATATTCTTGACAGGTGAAGGGTGTGAGCGCAAAGGAGACTTAGAAGCTATACAGATGCGGAAACTGCACAGGTATGCGTTTTTTGAACAATGTCTGCATACCTAAATTATATCATTTTTGGAGGACAAGGTTTGTCGGTCGTGGCAGTGGCTATAATATCCTTGGGTCTTATGGGTGCAGGCACGAAGAATGCTCGAGTTGCGGCCAAGGTACACAACCTCTCGCGGAAAAAATGTAAGGAAGCCGATCAACTCTTCGGTGTAAGCTTCTTAATTCTCAGGTTCATTTGGTGTTCTCGTTTGGATGCATGGGTTACTAAATTGCTTTGGTTATATGCGTAGTTTATGATTTCTCGAGGCGTTGCTACTTTTGGCGATCGGCTTACTGACTCCTGTGCCTTACCATTGTTCCCGGTTTTCGATACCAATGTAAGTATAGGAAACATCCCGGGCTTAATTCAGTTCCCTTTTCTTTTAATTCCGTTGGATAACTGAATGGATGTTTCTTGTAGGTGTGTGGGTTATTAATTACTCTATTGCCATTGTTCTGCTTGTAATTTTCTGAATTTATTAATAATCCTCATCTCCGACACCTTCATGCTTTGCCACTTTCAGGAGATTGCATCCGCGGAGCCGATTCAAGCGTTCGAATTGTAGCAGTGAACAGCCATGGCCTCGCATACGCTGGAGTCCAGAATGAGCCACTCTAACCCACTTCTTCTGTATACACTCTTAAACTTTTTCTTCTCCACCTATTTCTAATTAGATATTCTTAGCAGGTGAATGGCGTGGGCGTGGAAAGAAGGCTCGGAAGTCATACGGATTCGGAAGCGGCACGGGTATGTGTTTGTTGTAGAATGTCTACATCCCTTAATTTTAGCATTTTTGGAATATGTGGTTTGCCAGTTGTGGAGGTGACCATAATATCCTTGGTTCTTATGGGTGCAGGCACGAAGAATGCTCGATTTGCGGGCAAGATGCGCAACCTCTCGCGGCAATACTATAAGGAAGCCGATCAACTCTTTGGTGTAAGCTTCTCAGTTCTCAACTTCATTCGGTGTTCTCGTCTGGGCGTATGGGTTACTATTTTTCTTTGGTTATATGCATAGATTTAGATTTTCCGAGGCTTTTCTAGTTTTGGCGATCGCCTTTACGGCTCCTGCGCATTACCAAAGTTCCCGGTTTTCGATATCAATGAAAGTATAGGAAGCATCCCGTGCTTAATTCAGTTCCGTTTTATTTTAATTCCGTAGGTTAAATTATTTCATGTTGTTGTTGGTGTGTGGATTGCTAATTGCTCAATTGTCGTAGTTGTGCTTTTAACTTCTCTTCATTTGTTAACAATCCTCATGGCTGAAACCTTCACGCATTTCCACTTTCAGGAGATTTCATCCGCGGAGCTGATTCAAGCGTTCGAATTGTAGCAGTGATCAGCCAAAGCCTCGCATACGCTGGAGTCCAGAATGAGCCACTTTAACCCATTTCTTTTTTATTCTCTCTTAGACTTTTTTCATCTCCACCTGTTTCTGAATAGAAATTCTCGACAGGTGAATGATGTGGGCGCAGAAAGGAGACTCGGAACTGATACGGATTCGGAAGCGGCACGGGTATGTGTTTGTTGTAGAATGTCTGCATTCCTAGATTTTACCACTTTTGGGATATAAGTTTTCCGGTTGTGGAGGTGGTCATAATATCCTTGGTTCCTATGGGCAGGCAAGAGGAATGCTCGATTTGCAAGCAAGCTGTGCCCGCTCTCACGGCTTTACTATAAGGAAGCTGGTCCAATCTTCGGTGTAAGTTTCTCAACTCTCCACTTCATTCTGTGTCCTCTTTTGGGATTATGCTTACTAATTTGGTCTGGTTATATGTGTAGTTTTGGATTTCTCGAGGCGTTGCTACTTTTGCGGAGGGCATTCCGACTCTTGCGCCATACTATTGTTTCCGGTTTCGATTAATAATGTAAGTATATAGGACACATCCCTTGCTTAAAGTACTTCCATTTTCTTTTATTCTCATTGGATAAGTGACTGACTATTTCTCATCAAGCCTTGAGTGGTGGCTCGAGCGGAAATTGGCCGCCATTCAAGATAGGGCTGTCAACGGGTGGGATCCGAGTCCGGTCTAGGTAGAAGCACTCCCGAACAGATCATTAATAGGGACAAAATCTTAGACCCAAAACCGATCATTTTAACATAAAATTTAGGTTGAAACAACGACATAGGTTTAAAACCGAACCACTTAAGCTAAAAAAAAACACTTTTCTTATTAAAAACGCAAACTATAATTTAAACTTTAGTTATATATCGTTAATAAAATTGATAGAAAAATACTAAGTTACTTATATGTTAAAACGTTAAACACCTTTATTTATCTATCTATCAGATTCGACACTTTAAACCTATGATAAGAGAAAACTATAAGAAAACGAAGGAAATAATATATATGGCTAACAAAATAATCGGTTTTGGGCATGAATCGATTCGGGAGGGGCGAGAACCGGAACCGACCCAATTATTTATTTCAACATAATCATGGAGCCGCATCCTTTATAAATGGTTGGGTCTATTCGGGCCAGTCGGGTGGACCTGAACCGTTGACAGCCCCTTCAAGAACATGAACGATGAGAGCGATTGTGTTGCAGCAAGGTTGGTATCCCTTTTCTTCTCCCTTCGGACCTGTACTTCGAGGTATGGACCTTTCAAAACCATACTCGATGTTCGTACCTTTGTTATTGAAGCATAAGATTTTGTCCTGCGAAGTTGATTTTGGTCTCGCACGAATTAAAAAAATCTGCTAATGCATTTTCTGCCTTGTCGTTGCAGGAACACACTAAGGGGTTCGCATTGTCAACTGCCATATCAGAATGACTGCGATAGTGTAAGCCCACATTGCTTATATCTGTTGAAACTTTTTATATGGGCTTCTCTTGCTTTAATGCCGTTTTCGTGGCTGTAACTTCTTTTAATATTTCAATACTCCTCTTGGCTTCTACAGGCATTGCCACTTCCATGAGATTGCGTCATTGGAGCTGATTCAAGCGTTCGAATTGGAGCAGTATTCCGCCTTGGCCTTGCATTCGCTGGAGTCCAGAATAAGCCACTCTAACCCATTTCTTCTATATTCACTTCTAACCTATTTCTCGTCCACCAGTTTCTAATTAGATATTCTTGACAGGTGAAGGGTGTGAGCGCAAAGGAGACTTAGAAGCTATACAGATGCGGAAACTGCACAGGTATGCGTTTTTTGAACAATGTCTGCATACCTAAATTATATCATTTTTGGAGGACAAGGTTTGTCGGTCGTGGCAGTGGCTATAATATCCTTGGGTCTTATGGGTGCAGGCACGAAGAATGCTCGAGTTGCGGCCAAGGTACACAACCTCTCGCGGAAAAAATGAAAGGAAGCCGATCAACTCTTCGGTGTAAGCTTCTTAATTCTCAGGTTCATTTGGTGTTCTCGTTTGGATGCATGGGTTACTAAATTGCTTTGGTTATATGCGTAGTTTATGATTTCTCGAGGCGTTGCTACTTTTGGCGATCGGCTTACTGACTCCTGTGCCTTACCATTGTTCCCGGTTTTCGATACCAATGTAAGTATAGGAAACATCCCGGGCTTAATTCAGTTCCCTTTTCTTTTAATTCCGTTGGATAACTGAATGGATGTTTCTTGTAGGTGTGTGGGTTATTAATTACTCTATTGCCATTGTTCTGCTTGTAATTTTCTGAATTTATTAATAATCCTCATCTCCGACACCTTCATGCTTTGCCACTTTCAGGAGATTGCATCCGCGGAGCCGATTCAAGCGTTCGAATTGTAGCAGTGAACAGCCATGGCCTCGCATACGCTGGAGTCCAGAATGAGCCACTCTAACCCACTTCTTCTGTATACACTCTTAAACTTTTTCTTCTCCACCTATTTCTAATTAGATATTCTTGGCAGGTGAATGGCGTGGGCGTGGAAAGAAGGCTCGGAAGTCATACGGATTCGGAAGCGGCACGGGTATGTGTTTGTTGTAGAATGTCTACATCCCTGAATTTTAGCATTTTTGGAATATGTGGTTTGCCAGTTGTGGAGGTGACCATAATATCCTTGGTTCTTATGGGTGCAGGCACGAAGAATGCTCGATTTGCGGGCAAGATGCGCAACCTCTCGCGGCAATACTATAAGGAAGCCGATCAACTCTTTGGTGTAAGCTTCTCAGTTCTCAACTTCATTCGGTGTTCTCGTCTGGGCGTATGGGTTACTATTTTTCTTTGGTTATATGCATAGATTTAGATTTTCCGAGGCTTTTCTAGTTTTGGCGATCGCCTTTACGGCTCCTGCGCATTACCAAAGTTCCCGGTTTTCGATATCAATGAAAGTATAGGAAGCATCCCGTGCTTAATTCAGTTCCGTTTTATTTTAATTCCGTAGGTTAAATTATTTCATGTTGTTGTTGGTGTGTGGATTGCTAATTGCTCAATTGTCGTAGTTGTGCTTTTAACTTCTCTTCATTTGTTAACAATCCTCATGGCTGAAACCTTCACGCATTTCCACTTTCAGGAGATTTCATCCGCGGAGCTGATTCAAGCGTTCGAATTGTAGCAGTGATCAGCCAAAGCCTCGCATACGCTGGAGTCCAGAATGAGCCACTTTAACCCATTTCTTTTTTATTCTCTCTTAGACTTTTTTCTTCTCCACCTGTTTCTGAATAGAAATTCTCGACAGGTGAATGATGTGGGCGCAGAAAGGAGACTCGGAACTGATACGGATTCGGAAGCGGCACGGGTATGTGTTTGTTGTAGAATGTCTGCATTCCTAGATTTTACCACTTTTGGGATATAAGTTTTCCGGTTGTGGAGGTGGTCATAATATCCTTGGTTCCTATGGGCAGGCAAGAGGAATGCTCGATTTGCAAGCAAGCTGTGCCCGCTCTCACGGCTTTACTATAAGGAAGCTGGTCCAATCTTCGGTGTAAGTTTCTCAACTCTCCACTTCATTCTGTGTCCTCTTTTGGGATTATGCTTACTAATTTGGTCTGGTTATATGTGTAGTTTTGGATTTCTCGAGGCGTTGCTACTTTTGCGGAGGGCATTCCGACTCTTGCGCCATACTATTGTTTCCGGTTTCGATTAATAATGTAAGTATATAGGACACATCCCTTGCTTAAAGTACTTCCATTTTCTTTTATTCTCATTGGATAAGTGACTGACTATTTCTCATCAAGCCTTGAGTGGTGGCTCGAGCGGAAATTGGCCGCCATTCAAGATAGGGCTGTCAACGGGTGGGATCCGAGTCCGGTCTAGGTAGAAGCACTCCCGAACAGATCATTAATAGGGACAAAATCTTAGACCCAAAACCGATCATTTTAACATAAAATTTAGGTTGAAACAACGACATAGGTTTAAAACCGAACCACTTAAGCTAAAAAAAAACACTTTTCTTATTAAAAACGCAAACTATAATTTAAACTTTAGTTATATATCGTTAATAAAATTGATAGAAAAATACTAAGTTACTTATATGTTAAAACGTTAAACACCTTTATTTATCTATCTATCAGATTCGACACTTTAAACCTATGATAAGAGAAAACTATAAGAAAACGAAGGAAATAATATATATGGCTAACAAAATAATCGGTTTTGGGCATGAATCGATTCGGGAGGGGCGAGAACCGGAACCGACCCAATTATTTATTTCAACATAATCATGGAGCCGCATCCTTTATAAATGGT